>NC_072893.1:45770000-55770000 GCF_027943255.1 Anastrepha obliqua
ACGCGTGAGCTAAAATTCGACTTCTTTTACGTACAGGGTGGCTGCTATAATATTGTGATGGGTTGTTTTTGCATAATATCAGGTATATTAGCATTTGTTTCACACACTGGCTGTGGGAATCCTGCACAGATATTAGGTCTAATAGCTGGCGCGTTGGGACTTTTAGCTGGTATAATCCACTTGGTATTCGTGTGGTTCGTTAAAGAAAACCTCGATGAGGGTCAACTTTTGTTTAAGAAAACATTTTAGAAGAGGTTTGGCGGTTTACTTCAATGTAAATGTTACATGCCCACGTAGGTATGTATATGGACATATTTATGTAAATAATATAATATTTATGTGCAACATAAAAAAGTAAACAGAAAAATTTTCATTTTTAATATAAGAAACTACCTTTTGACTTTGCCTCAACTGTATTTTTTTTTAAATGGTAAGTTCAACGGATTCAGTAAATTACCACAGATCTTTTTCTTTTTCTTTTTGATCGACGCGATAACCGCTTACGCGATTTTGGCCGCGCGCGATAACAAAGCGCGCCAGTCGTTTCTTTCTCGTGTTAACCGGCGTCAGTGGGACACACCAAGTGAAGCCAAGTTCTTCTCCAGCTGTTCTTTCCCACGTAGAGGAGGCCTTCCTCTTCCTCTGCTACCACTAGCTGGCACCACATCATATAATTTCAGAGCCGGAGCGTCTGCATCCATTCGGACGACATGATCCAGCCAACGTAGCCACTGGATCTTTGTTCGTCATAAAGCTCATACAGCTCATTATTCCAATGTGCACTCGTACAATACTCGCCGTCACCAACGTGCAAAGGTCAAAAAATCTTCCGCAGAACCTTTATCTCAAACACTCCAAGGGACGACGCCTCATCGTATGTTGTTACGGTTCAAGCTTCTGCGGCATACAATAGGACGGGTATGATGGGAGCCTTGTTGAGTGTTAGTTTTGTTTGTCGAGAGAGGTCTTTAGTACTCAATTGCCTACTTAGTCCAAAGTAGCACTTGTTGACAAGAAAGATTTTACGTTGGATTTCAAGACTGATATTATTATCGATGTTAATGCTGGTTCCTAAATAAACGAAGTCTTTTACAATATCGAAATCATAACTCTCAATAGTGACGTGGGTGCCGATACGCGAATGTACCGACTGTTTGTTTGATGACAGGAGGTACTTCGTTTTGTTCTGGTTCACCACCAGACCCATTCCCTTTGCTCCTTTATCCAGTCTAGAAAAGGCAGAACTAACCGCGCGATTGTTAAGGCTGAAGATGCCAACATCATTAGCATACACCAACAATTGTACGCTCTTATAAAAAATTGTGCCTAAGTGATTAAGTTCTGCGGCTCGTACGATGCTCTCCACCATCAAGTTAAAGAAGTCACACGACAGCGAGTCACCCTGTCTGAAACCTCGTTTGGTATACGTTTATAGATACTGAGTATGATGATGCGGAACACACCTTCTTTAAATGCGAGAGGTGAAACGTAGAGAGAACAGGTCTGCAGCGAGCTATTGGTGTATTTACAAATGAAGAAATTATCGAGAAAATGATGATAGACGAAGAAAAATGGAATGCCGTCGCAAATTTTGTGGAGGATATTATCCGAAAAAAGAAGCGCGAAATGGAGAGCTATGCTGAAGAGCATTGAGCATAATCTTCTCAAAACAGGCGACCCTGGACGCAGGGTGAGTAAGTAAGTGTCCTTCTTAGGACACCGTCTTGGCCCTCTACCTCGAAGTAATGCGAAAGCAGTCCCGGGGTGGAGGGAAAAATCCAAGAGAAGAGGAGGGATATTTTTAGTGGAATCACCACACACGTAGTAGCGACGGTTACTATATGGTGCGATGGCATTTTTAACCCAACCTCACCGCCAAAAAAAAAAAAAAACAAAAACAAAAAACCTCGTTTGGTATCAAACGGTTCGGAGAGGTCCTTCCCAATTTTGGCGGAGCTGCTAGTATTGAGCAACGTTATTCTGCATAGCCATATTAGTTTTGCAGGGACACCAAATTCAGCCCACAGCCAAATCCTTGTCAAAAAATTTCTTATGTGACGTAGCTTTAAAAGTAAAGTCTCGTTGATCAAACGTACCGACCATCAGTTATACTAACGGTAAGGTTTTCCCATTACGCTTCCATGTTTGGTTTGGAAATGTGCTTTAAAGATTTTTCCTTTCTTATGACAGGTTACACTTTAAAGCCGGAATTGGCGCCAAGATCTTTTTAGGTTTTTTTTTTTTCGCCCAAGCAGGAGAGCTCGGTGGTGTTCTGAAAGCTCATAAGCCATCGCAATGTGCTTTTTCGACCCACTACTGCTTGAAGCATTAACAGCTTTAGTAAGCGCTCTAATCTTTTGCACTGATTTTGAATAAGCAACGGGGCCCCTGGAGTGAATGCGTTTGAATCTAGAGTTCAAAGTTGTAGTTGGAGCAATAGTGCTCTCTACTGGATGATGGAACTCTACTGGATCGAATCAATGCTTGACAACAGCGTTAGGGGTTTTAAAAGGTTCCTTAGGTAGATACGTTTTGAAGGTAGACTCTGGTAGCCCATCACCTCCTCAAGTTTTGTTTACATACAGGTGCCCAATGATTTAATCGCCGGAGGTAGTTATGGACAGAGATTGATGAGTTTGGATCATTGAGGATGAGCTTGGCTCATTGCGAGCGCGGAAATTCACCTGAGCACAAGGGTATTATAATTTTGTTAACATAACGGTTGTTTATAACAGCATAAAATAATCGAAATACGTATAGACATACCTATACATATGTATGTGTGTAGAAAAATGCTCACAATGATGAGAGGTGTTGACTTAGTCATGCGTGTCCGTCTGTCAGTCCGACCTAAAACTAATATATTTCAATGAAACCTAGTACATATATTACTCTTTGTCTAAGGCAGGTTGGTACTGAAAATGAGCAAAATCAGTTAATAATCACGCCCACCTGTCACATAACGGTAACGGCAAACCGCAAAACGAAAATTTCTCTGCTATAAATGAAGAAATTTGGTATAAATGATGAACCCACACAAAGAAATCCGATGTAAATACATTTTTTCCAACGTCGCCACGGCCACATTTGGATATACATATGCTTGCGCCACGATAATGGCTTAATAAAATTCGCTATGCTCCCTCTCGGGGGCATAGGGCCTCGACAAGACTCAGTCTTGCGTTGGTTTCGTTAATCTATTTTGATTTATGATAGGGTAGGTGATTAGCCTGCCGCTACCAGTCGCAAATACTGGGAATGCCCACCAGTCGCTGCTTAGGAACAACGTCTTCTAACTGTTTACAGCGCCATCTGGGTTTCACATTTTTTTGCCAGAAGGATCGCACAGACGGTTGAGGACTTCGCTAAATTTGGTGTGTTTGCGTTATTACCGCGATTGTGCGGGCTGTGTGTTTTTCTTTGTTTTTGCTTGTTTTAGTAGCCACAATGCAAATAATACGCTGACTATTGTGTGGGAGGAATGAGTTATTTTTTTTGTTTAGAACCCGGGAAAGTAGGTAAATGTGGAAAAGTGCGTGGATCGTACTTTTTGTGGGATTCGAACCCACAACCTCTGGCATGCCAGGCTAGTGCACTTACGCTAGACTATCGAGACCTGCCGCATATAGATGTCATAAAATATTGATATGATAAATCATATATATTATTAAGAATGGATAAAATCCACACTCTTTTTTTATATGTTATGTCTAAGTTTCCGTTTCATCAATTCTCCAATCGTCAAGCCGCGTAAAGGCTCTGAGAACGCCAAGGTGTAGATCCAAACTAGTTAGCTCCTGAAAGGAGGAGATCAAATCTCTTGGGTGTGCAGGTAACATTTCTCTGATCTGGGTTTCATGACATAGGAACATAGAGAGAAATGAAATTGCTGATGCGCTTGCCAGGAAAGGGGAGTAAATTGGTATCAGAGATCTCCTACTCGGTCATCGGCATCGTCCTAATTGTTGTTAAATGGGAATTGCACAACTTTTTTCAGGAAAGCGCAGAAAAGACAGAGCTCCATTAGTCTTCATGTGCTATTTCGAAAACCCTGTAGCCCCTGTACAATTTTCGCTAATCCATCAACGGCTCCGGCTGGCTGTAGATATCTGCCTGTTGGAAGACTCATAATGGTATCAAAACGGCGCTTTAGTGCTACTTGGAGAGGGTCAGTCTGGTACTTCAACCATTTCACCTACCTACCTACCAAATTTCCGTCCGTCCGATGTTACAAACTATCACTCTCACTATCTATGTGTTTATTTGATTCGAAGAATGAACAGCCTGTTCAAATTATATTTTACTAAAATGTTCGCGGCTACATAAATTTCGGTCCGAATCTAATTTAGCCTTCCTTACTTGTTTCTTTTTTATTCGTTTTGCAATTTTTGCAGTTCTAACCGATGGAGTAGCATTTTCTTGCATATAAAATTAACAAGTAGGTTAGTCCTTATTTTTTTGTGTGTAAGGAGGTATAAGTTTTTATGGAGTCAGAAAATTTTAGAAAGAAAATTAAGTTTTTCAACTTACTGTACTTTCCATTCTCTCCAATTCAAATTTCGCATTTAGGGGTTCCTACAAATAAGAAGCTTTCAAATAGAGAACTGTCTTTCAATGTGATAAATATTTGTATAAACATTTTTCCATTGCTGCATATTTTTTTTATCATTAAAACAAACTTACATATTTGTAATGGCTTGGTTTGGCTGCCCACCACTGGTTGTGCGTCTGTCATCGATGATCATTTATTTTCTTTGTGGCGTAAGTTTTGTAAAATTCCGCCAACTTATTTTTCCTCCATTTGAAGCCTCTCCTTTCTTAGGTGATGGAAATTATTAGTTTTAGTTGCACCTGCACTTATATTTCTTCGATTTGCGTAACGGCACGTGAAAATTCTGGGAACATTTTGTTGTCATTGCACTGCATTTTTCCACAGATAATATCAGACTTGATGCTCGCTGTTGGTGGTTTCTTCTGGGCGACACACTTTTATGCGCCATTAGTAAGCAAAGCAAATATACTATATGTATAAATAAGTATGTATAGTATATGTATGTATGTATGTTTTTCTAATCGTACTTTATTTATCGATTTCGTCTAGGGTTTTGCCTACAATATAATTATGGCCGTCCTTTGCGCTGTGTCAGCAACCTATGCCATTCTTTCACTAACGGGCTGTGGAAATCCTGCCCAACCCATAGTCTTCGTTTCTAGCATATTCGCACTTATTGCTGGAGGTTTGCACCTTACGCTCCCTATCCTTGTGGCCTTAAATCTGGAGGATGACGACTTTTTTCTTTCATTCGGCAGGTTTGACGATTGAATCTATTGATATGTCTAAGTGTACATATTTACGCAGATATATAATATATGTATATTTAAGTATGTACATATTTGTATGCATGTAAAGGATTTTTGGTGCTGCTTATGTAAAATAGCCCTTGAGTTTTAACGCTTAAAATGGGCTTTCAGAACTCCACAATAAAATAAATATTTCTATATATTTTTTATTCAACCCAAAATTTGCCTTTTTAATATACAGTTCTGTTCCAAGTAATATGAGCGACCTCAGCATAAAACAAAAAGTTGTTGTTAGTCTTCTTCTTAATTTGCTATTCGAAATCAAATGTAATCGATTATACAATTTAGAAGTAAGAACATTTTTTTTTTCAATTTTTTTTTAATTACAAATTTTGAACTATATTTGAAAGCAATTCGCCGTCTCTTAATGCTTCCGAGAGGGGACCCACACGTTGTACATTCTATCGAAAAGGTACCGCGAATTGTTCAATAACACCAAAACAATTGTCTAATCATTAAAAATTATTTTGTCGCCTTCGCAGCAAACACATCTGCCAACGATTAGTCCAATCATCAAAGCACCTTTTAAACGCGTTCTAAGACATCTTCTTCAGCTTCTTTAGCGAATTCTCCTTAATGGCCTTTACCGAGTCAAAGCGGCGTCCGTGGAGTGGCAATTTAAGTTTTGGGGAAAGGAAAAGGTCACTGGGGCTAAATCCGGTGAATATGGTGGTTCTTCGATGATATTTGTCGAGCTTTTGGTCAAAAAAGTGTTCACAATATGAGCCTTGTGAGACGGTGCGTTATCATGGTGCAAGATCCGTGACTTTTCTTTACACAAATTGGGCCGTTTCCTATGCACTCCTACCTTCTCTCTTAAACGTCACATAACTTCCTAATAATTATATATTATTTATCTTATCTTTATTTACCATAGAACAATTTGAAACGAATTTCGAGTGCACAACACCATGGAAATTTAAAGAAAACGAGTAGCATGACTTTCACTTTTGACCGACTTTGACGTGATTTTTTGGGTTTCGGCTCATGTGGACAGCGCCATTCAGCCGCCTGTTGACTAGTTTGCATGTCAAACTCATACACCCACGTCTTATTACCTGTTATGATGCGCTGGGTAAACGTTGGGTCTGAATTCACTCGCTCAAGCATGTCTTCAGCCACCTTCTTCCGATGAATTTTTTGAAAGAAATTCAACTCTCTTGGAACGAGTCGAGCAGCCACACGCGTCATGCCCAATCGATGGTGTAAAATGTTGCGAATTGATTCGTGAGACACTCCAAAGTCAAGAGCTACCTCCTTCAAACTTAAATGATGATTTTCCAGCACCATTTACTTGACTTTGTAGACGTTTTTATCCGTTGAAGACTTTGATGGGCGATCAGATCGGAGCAAATCTGCCACGACTTCGCGGCCCTCTGCAAAAGGCTTATATCACTCGTAGACCCGTGTTTTTGATTAAGTGAACTCGCCATAGGTTTTCTGCAACATTTTCAATGATTCGGCACACGAAATCCCGTTCAGAACACAAAATCTAAGACAAATTCTTTGTTCGATATTTTCATCCATAGTGAAAATCGCAGAGTACACCTGCGGTTGACTGATATGATTAAATGCCAAAACAAGCTACTTGACAGATCACGTTCAAACTCTGCGACACTATAGAGGGCAGTTGTACCAACATTCCAGAAAAAAAAATTTAGACATACATATGTGTAACGTGCGCTTTTTAAATAAACAATTCGCGAGACTTTTTTCGACAGAATGTATACCGCTCCCCTGCCTTATGTTCCTCAACCAAGAAAACTGCTTACGCCCGATACCTCGTCCTTCGATCTTGCCCTGTAATATGAGTTGCAACAGCTCATATTTCGGGTTCCGTAGAATATGTCCCAAATATGAAGGTTTTCTCTATTTTATTTCCTTTGTAGTTATTAAAAAAAAAATATTCAGCAATTTTTTACCAAAAATTGTTCATTTCAAATAGTCTCTCCACACATTTAAACTTTTTTATTAATATTTAGTAAAATAATCGGAGTGTAACAGAAGACTCAATAAAACAATATTTAACTAATTATTATTAATTATTGGCGTTAATTGCTTTAATATTTAGTTGAATTGCCACGATTTTTTATTACTGCTACGTATTTGCGTGGCATGGAATGGCGATGAGATTATGACACTTTTCCAGTGGCATTTGCTTCCAGGCCCCGCGGATTGCATTCCATAGATTTGGGGAGTTTGGTAGTCTACGATCGGCAAAGCTCTTTTTTATATACGTCCGTAGTGTTCCTATAGGGTTGAGGTCAAGCGACTTAGTAAGTCACGACATGACCTCAACTCTTTTGACCCGAAACAACTCCTTGGCTTTACTTTCATTATTTTGTATTTTGGGTTGTTATCTTGCTGGAACAACCACTTCAACGGCAACTTCCCTTCAGCGTATGGCAGTATTGCACTTTTTAAAATTTCCACATCACCTGCTGATTCATTGTTTTTCTTATCTAATGGATTCGTCTAAAGCCACTATAAAAAAAGTTTTCGTATACCATCGTCGGCACGTTTTATTGTCTTGACTGTGTATAGGGTATTATGTCGGCATTCCGTGGACGACGTACATACCGCCTAGACCCAGTTCATCCAAAAAATCACCCTAGTTTCACAAAAAAGCACCCCGTCCACAAAATATTTCTTCATTCTCCGTTGGCAAATTTTAAGCTCGCCGCAACGTGCTTTATTGTCAACAAAGGAACTTTTCGTGGACTTTGCGCTTATAATTTATGCTCTAACAAGCGTCGACGAACTGTTGCGTCACTTATGGTACTTTAAGATCTAAACGTTTTTTTATTTCCGGAGACAACGCTGTGGGTTCTTTTTAGAGACTTTGAGTATATGCCGATCGTCTTCTCTGGTTGCTGTGAGTTTGCGACCAACTTTTTCGGATTTATCTTTATACGACAGGCCGTTCGCTATCGTTTGAGGAAGAACACCCGAGTATTTTCTTTATTTTTCTATATGTTTAACATTTTTCGAAGATTTTTAAGGATTTGATGCTCTTCTTCGCTGCAGTGTTTTTCACGTAATTAAAAACCAAGCGAAATGCTTAAATTTTACTCATTCTTATCTTTGTTTTTTCATACTTATTTTTCACTTTTCTACACCCTCTCCTATGTTTTTGAACAGCACAACAGCAAGCCTCCCACAGAAATGAATGTGTAAAAATATTTTCACAGCAACTACCTCAAGATAATGCTACGAAAATTACTTGGGGGACCCCGTTAGAAGTACTGCTAGAAAAATCTTACATTACGTGATTGATAATACATATTTAGTTGCCGATGAGCTTGCCAGGAAGGGATCAATGGGTCTGTTGTACCCATCTCAGATATCGGTGTCCTCTTAAACGTTGTTAAAGTGAAGCTGTCCATTTTTTTCTTAAAAAAGCGCAAGACAGATGGAGTTCTCTTCTATCAAGCGCTTTCTCAAAAACACTTTGGCCTAAGTAATATATGACAGAAGCAGGACGCTTAAACTGCTGGGGATCACTCGCAATTCAATTTCCAAACTCATAGCGGTGGTTACCAGTCAATGGGTGATTGGAACTTATGTGGAGAAGCTTGGACTTCTGTCCAACTCCCATTGCAGAAGCTGTGGGGATCCTGCAGAGACAGAGATTGCTCAACACTTTCTGTGCTAATGTCCAGGTTTGGGGGCTAGACGCTTGAGGTTCAGTAGTGTACCTTTTGGAGTTAGCCTGAGGCAGTTTTCCAGCTTAGATCCCTTTTCTCTCCTCCACGAACAAAACGGCACTCTAGTGCTACTTGCAATGAACCCGTGGTACTCTTGCCATCTGCCTTACCTACTTACCTATAGTTGGCATGGTCACTTCTATTATTTTGAATACCGCTGTATATACATACATATGCATGTGATACTCGTAAAAGCACTCAGGCAAGGCCAAGTCAGCTTAAAATTTTCTTCAATCAATTATGTATTTGTGAGTATCAAATTCCTATAGGTTTATCGTCACCAGGTGGTAGATGGTCAACGCAAGTTGGGAAAATCTCTGATCGTCCTTCATCTGAGAGTCGCAAGGACGATTCTGTTTCATACGGTTCAAGCAGCTCAAAACTTCCGGGCTGTACCCAAGTGCCCTCTGGGTAACTTCCGGACACCGATTTGGAAGCGGGCTAATGTGAGAAGGCGTAACAGCCCAGTATTTCTGATTTTTGGCTGTTCGCAGACCAAAATACAAATGCTCGCTGGTAAGAAATTTCGCTCGAATGAAGAGGTTACTGCGGAAACTGAGGCCTCTGTTGAGGAAAAAGATAAATCGTTCTACAAAAGTGGTATGGAAATATTAGAGCAGCGCTGGATTGATTGCGCTGTTTTTGATGGAAAATACGTCGATGAATTTTGAACAAAAAATGTGTTTCCTTTGTAAAGCCGTGGACTTTTCAGCCCATGTAATATATGTATAAAATATGTACATTTACCGAAGGCCCAAGCAGCGAGTGTGCTCTTTTTTTGTTTTTAAGTTAGTGTAATATTTTATATTATTCTAATAAATAATAACAATAATACTTTGTCCATAGAATATGTTATTTTGTTTGTTATATTTACATGTAATATTAATGAAAATTTCTATTTTAAACCGCTCGTAATTTTTTTTTCTTTAAGTAAAAAAATACTTTTTTGCTATCATTTTTACCAAACAGGATTTAATTTTTTCCGCCTTCGTGAAAGCAACTTTTTGTAAGGCAGTGTTAAAATTATAATGTCACAAATGATACTTTTTTAAAATCAAAAACGCTTACATAACTTGTCAACATAACAAATAAATTAAAAAGTCTGAATGCCTTTCTATTCCATCTTGATTCAGATGTTGCTTTAAGCTTAGAAATATCATTGTTTTACTCTCGCATATCCAAGGATCGTGTAGAGCATATTTCGAAGCCAGATGGATAAAGACAATTACCAGACGAAGCATGACAAGTGTAAATTCTTCTTTCTGCTAAATGTTGTAAGTTTAAATAAAAAAGATAATTTTACAAAGCAAAACCTGGTTAAACCTCCACTACTCTTTCTCTTCACTTTCAAGCTGCTGGAGGCTGTCGCCATTGTTGCTGTTGTATATTGTACACTCTTTTCCAATTGTGTGCTGGGCAATGAAGTCGGAGGCGCAGCGTTCATATTCCTATTACTCATATTTTCCGCCTTCATACCGGATTTGTTTTATCTTATGCTTTCGCACAAATTGCATACCTTGGGCATTGATCCGCTGGTACTGTATTGTGAATGTGTTTGTGATTAATATCTACCACACTTGCGCTTAATTGCATTTCCTCTACTCTCTTTGGCGACAGGGTGTCATGTTTAATTTCATAATAGGTGGCTTATGTGTTTTAATCGGTATTAGTCTGATTATTATGGTATTACTATGGTACTGTGGCTCCTATGCGCAATTCATATTGGTAACGGCTGGTGCGTTGAGTGTTTGCTCGGGTGTGTTTCATTTGATGAATGCGTTGATGGGCAACCAATTACCGAAATCAGAGAGGTGAGCATATAATGCCTGGATACGTAGTATGAATTGCTTAATTTACATGCAAATATAAAAACTACGTTTGTGCATTGGAGCATCTATCAGGTACTATAGACAGAGCCATCGACTCAAAGCACCGAAAGCGCCGAAGCAACCAAAAAAGCCGAAAGAACCAAAAGTGTCTAAAGAACCAAAAGCGTCAAAGGAACCAAAGGCGCCGAAGGAACCAAAAGCACCTAAAGAACCAAAAGCGCGGAAGGAACCGACAACGCAGAAAAAAGTTACAAAGAGTGCACAGAAATATGTAAAGAAAGATGAGAGAAAAGCTGCTAAGAAAAGTGGCCAAACTCGCAAGCAGATGGTGCATGATGCAAATTTACCGAAAGGTGTACCTTGGGTACTGATTGTAATTTATTTCATGTGTGGCGTAAGTTTTGGAAACTTCTACCAATGCTTTCTTTAACCAATTGGGACACCTCTCTTTCTCAGGCGATGGAGTTAGCTGGCTTCTTGTGTCTCTTGTTTTATTTATCTTCGATATGTCTTTTAGGACGCGAAAATTCTACACGCATCTGGCTTTCAATGAATTGTATTTTTCCACAAATAGTACCGGACTTGGTGTTCGCTGTTAGTGGCTTTCGTTTCGTAACTCCCTTCTATGCACCAGTAGTAAGTTAAAGCTACTTTTTAGTTATATGCACATACATATGAACGTGTGTATGGATATGTGTAATATGTGTATGTGTGTGTGACTTTTATTTTACCATTTATTTATCGCTCTCCTCTAGGTCGGTGTCTATAATATTGTCGTGGCAAGTCTATGCATTTTGTCGGGTATACTGGCTTTTGCCTCGTTCACAGGCTGTGGAAATCCCGCTCAACCCTTAGTTCTTCCTGCTGGTTCTGTTGGACTTATTGCTGGTGGTTTGCATATTTTGATCATTAAATTGGTGATCAAAAAACTTGGTTGAGGTGGCCAATTTATTAAAAAAAAACGTTAATAACGAAAATATTATATAAGAAAAAATATATGTATGTGCAGTGGTGGATCTGGAAATCCCCTAATTGTTAAAATAATATGCTCAATTATTATTTATTGCCGTTTTAATGCTTGCCCTAACCACTATTGATTCGTACCCCCGCGATTTCTTTTTTTTACGCACCCCATTTCCAAATTTATAAACACACCACTACTTTCTTTAAAAAAAAAGAGGTTATACTATAACAAAAACTATATAATGCTAATTCTAGAATTCTGGTGGAAAAGTGCAACTTTTTTTTCGGTGGTTCACACTACATATAGTATTTTTCGATGCCCATAAGGGGTTAGGGGTAGTTTAAAAAATTTGATTTTTTTTTGCATTTTCTTAAAGCATAATATCTTAAAAATTTGAAGCGAATCCGACAAATACTTTTCCAGTTATTCAACAATTAACAAAGGACGCTCGGGCGTTCGATAGCAAAACTTTAAATGCGTTTTTCTCAAAACTATGTTTTTGAACTGGTGATCACTGAAATTTAAAAACCGCTTGGTAGATTTCAATAAAATGTATACTGCTTTTGAAAAACATAAAAAAATCGTGTCTGATCGCAGGATTTTTTTTTCAAAAATTTCGATTTTTGTTTTTAATTATTTATTATTAAATCTGAAAAATATTTCCTGAGGCCGCTGCATTGTTAATTTTGAAAAAAAGAGCTTCGATCAGGTACAAGATTATCTATTAATACACCTAATTTCTCTTGTCCGATTGATTTTAGATGAATCTCTAAGAACTGATGATCACCGTAAGGTACTTCTGGAGAAACGGGCCCCACACAAACAGCGATAACTTTTGCAATTATTATTATTATTTTTTTTTTTAATTTTGCTAAAGTCAAGTCGAAACATGATGTATTAATGCTATGTTTTTATTTTTATAAAATAAAGCAACTGACTAGCAAAAAAAAAGACTATTGAAAATCATTATTTTTTCGGGCGTCTCACTATCCCTTACCCCTTAAAAATCGACCATTTTCATAATAAGTTTGAATAACTTTAACGCGTTGTATGATTTTAATAATTTTGTGGTGTTTTTATGAAGATAATTTTAAAATCTCTTTCTATCAACAACCAATAAGATCGTTTGGTTTTATTCGCTGGAGTCATCGGGTTAGGCCTGCGATTTGGGAAGTTTACGTTAACGTGCCTCTGGAGTCTCATAGAGTGGACCTCTGCTTCGTTTTTAATAACACCAGTGACCGTTGAGGTCACAATGAATTGCGAACGCACCAAGGTACGTCGAAAATATTTTTGAGAATTTTATTTTGAAATCGTTGGATTATGTTGATATTATTGGGTATGGAAGTAAGTTTCCGTCCTTTCTTAGCCAAAATTAAGAATTATTTAAAGAATTAAATTATGTGAAGTATGTGCCATTGGAAGCTACAACTTTACTCCATCTTTCAGGCGTACGGATTCCTCTGACGAAAAATTCGAGTTCTTTTGACTTGATCCCTTCATTGAGACAGTTTGCGATGCTCTCGTAAGAAGTGAACCGCTCTTCAATAAGGGCTGACTACTGACTGTGTTGATCGGAACGGATGGTAATCCGAAGGTGCAGTGTCTGCGGAATACGGCGGGTGGGGCAAGATTTCCATTTCAGTCCCCCTAAATATTTCTAGACCGCTTTAGCAACGTGTTTCCTGGCTTTGTCATGCAGCAAAATCAGCTTGTCATGTCTACCGTCCTATTCCGGCCGCTTTTCTTTAAAAGCTCGATTCAAACGCATTAGCTGAGTGATGGTTTCAGATGGTTTGAGGAGTATAGGATAATAGATGACACCCTTCTGATCCCACCACATGCACAACATAACCTTTGAAGCTTGAATTTTTTTTTTCGCTGTCGATGGACTTGGTTCGCCTGGCAGGCTCCAACATTTTCGATGCTTAGAGTTATCATAATAGATTCATTTTTCATCGCCAGTAACGATGTGGGGCAGAAAACCTTTTCTTTTCTGCCGTTCAAAAAGCTTCTCACACGTCACCAAACTTCGCTCGATATCCATCTCCTTCAATTGGTGTGGCATCCAGTTACCTGCTTTCTGGACTATTCCCATCACGTGCAAACGTTTACATCCAACTCTGTCAACATCCAACTCCTTAGACATATCATCAATGGTTCGACATGCGTCTTCATCCAATAATTGTTGTAGTTAAGTACCTTCGAATTTGTTCATTGCCCCTTCGCGATCTTTATCAATCCCGTCGAAATTGTCTCTTTGGAAGCGTCGAAACCACTCTTTACAAGTTTTATTTGATGGAGCGTGATTACCGTAAATATTGATCAATATACGACATGTTTCAGCTGCACTTTTCTTTAAAAGGTAATAATGAATCATGACTTCCCGCTGAAGTCAACTACTGCGATCGAGACCTCACATATATGCACACCTTAAAATCACCAGTGCATTACTAGAGTGAACATTAAAATAGTATCACCAGCAATATCTCTTTTACGAAGGCGGAAACTTATTCCCATACCCAATATTATGACTGGCACATCCCCAGATTTGTGTGCCATACGAACACACTGGTTTGATAATTTGATTGTATATATAGACAGTTTTAAATTTTATCCAATGAGTCTGTTCATTTTTATTATTTTCAAATTAACTTCGTTTTGTTATTTTTATGTACTCCTTCCAACGTAGATTAGCATCGAAGGTGCATGCGTTTGAAATCGGAGCGCTTAGTAGCATTATAGGGTGAAGGATGCTCCCTTGAGGCAAGCCAGCGTGTACACATTGCCTTGTTGAACGCAAAAATAGCGGTCAGTTATTATATTGAAGTGGAAGGCATGAGTTGAATTTGTTGATAGAGCGTTCATATGAAACCTTGTCGAATGCTTCCGCGACATCCAGGAAAGTTTTCTCTTCGAATGATTTCTTGTATTTCATCTGTAACTCTGTGCACCTGGTCTATGGTGGAGTGTTTGCAACGTTATCTGAACTGGTGTGAAGATATCCGATTACGAGATTCAACAATTGGTTTTAAGCGATTTAGAATGAGTTTTGCCAGTAGTTTTGAAATTAGTGCTGCTTGAAAAATAGCTACAGTCTAGGAATTACTATTAGGCGTCATTTTCGCAAGATCCTTTATAATCTCTATTATCTAATCTTTCATTATCACGTTTAGTAAGTTTTCAAAAATATTATATTTATATTTAGAAAAGTTTCTTTATCGTTCAAGGCGTAGCCTCTGGCTACCGTGCCTTGTTATGAACACAAGTAAGCAGAAAATGAATAAAAATATCAACAAACTCAAAAAAGTCAAACCTCTAAAAATATGTGTATAATTTTTTGATCACTTATCTAAAATTTTCCAGTTTTGTTTAATCAATTGGGACTCGTTCATTTCGCGTTTACTATATTAAGCTTGCAAATGCAATCGCAAAGTTACTGAAGCTGTAGAAAAGATTTCGCGTCCAGATGGATCAAAACAGGAAGACACGAAAAAAGAGTAAACTTTTCTTTTTGCTAAATGTTGTAAGTTTAAATAAAAAGATAAGTATACAAAGCGAAACGTGATTAAACCTCCACCACTCTTTCTCCTCACTCTCAAGCTGCTGGAGACTTTGGCCATTGTTGCTGTTGTATATTGTACACTCTTTTCCGATTGTGTGCTGGGCAATGAAGTCGGAGGCGCAGCGTTCATATTCTTATTATTCATATTTTCCGCCTTCATACCGGATTTGTTTTATCTTATGCTTTCACACAAATTGCATAGTTTGGGCATTGATCCGCTGGTATTGTATTGTGAATGTGTTTGTGATTAATATCTACCACACTTGCGCTTAATTGCATTTCCTCTACTCTCTTTGGCGACAGGGTGTCATGTTTAATTTTTTAATGGGCGCCTTGTGTTTCTTAATTGGCATAAGTCTTATAATGGTAATGCTATTCTTCTGTGGCAACTACACCCAATTCATATTGGTGATAGCTGGTGCGTTGAGCGTTTGCTCGGGAGTATTTCATTTGATGAATGCGTTTATGTGTCATAAAAGGTTGCCCAAGTCGGAAAGGTAAGCATGGCTTCTAGCACTTGCAATATATACGGGTATGTGCCTATACTTTACATCCACATACCAGGTACTACAAGCAGCGTCATTGTAAAGGAGGGAAGACACAAAAGCCTGATAAAAAGGCAAAGAAAGTCCGTAAAAAAGGTGCTCAAGAAGAGGTAAAGAAGGGTGATAAAAAAGATGGTCAGAAGAAGAGCAAAAAAGGCGATAAGAAAGACTCAGACAAGAAATGCTCAGATAAGAAAGAGTCAGCTAAGAAAAAGGGAGACAAGAAAGGGTCAGACAAGAAAGATTCAGACAAGAAAAAGGGAGACAAGAAAGAATCAGCTAAGAAAAAGAGAGACAAGAATGAGGCAGATAAGAAAGCGCCAGCCAAGAAAAAGGGAGACAAGAAAGGACCAGACGAGAAAGCCGCTAAGAAGAAAGGAAAGACTGCTAAGACCGACGAATGTGTCAAAAAAAGTGGCAGAAAATAAGAAAATCCAAAGTTTCATGTCGCATAACCAAAATGGAAATCAAGTCGACTTTAAAATTAAACAAATAAATGTCAGAGTTAATGCCTAATTTAAAGTCGATTAAAACTCATTTGTTTTTATGCCTGCAACGTCTATGTTGCCCAAAATATTGAATTTAATATAAGAATTCATTATTATTTTGGCAAACTTCAGTCATTCCTCTGTGTTAAATTGTTTGTGTGATATTTTAGTTCATATTGAAAAATATTTACCTTTCGCATATTATAAAATGAATGAATGAAATTTTTTTTGTTTTTGTTTTTTAAGTCTAATGAACTATTTGCACATACTCTCTGTTCAAAAAGTAAGTAAAGTTGGAAATTCATTTTATTCCCTACAACGAAATTTGCGACTTCTCGACATAAGAAACTATTTCAGTATATGTACATGTATGTATAGATGTATACATGTATGTATGTATGTATGTGTAGTGGGTACGTCAAAACAATATTTACGCATTTATAAATGATAAAACTCTCTTCATCGACGGCATCAGGAACGAAAAAGGAAATGACGCTGGTTGGTATCTAGAGGAAAACTTCAGGGTCTCTCATTGCAGTGCGGTCATGCCGACGGTTTTTCAATACTCAGCGCAATGGAATAGTTATTTGAGAGGAGTTGACGCGGATAACAGATTAGAGTCTATAGTGACTGTTAAGTTGTCTTGAAGGCACTGAAATATGTATTATCCTTATTATAAGCACTTATCTGAATGAGGCATTCTCACCAAATTTCCTGTGGTTTGATTTATGCCTACGTTCAGCTAGCTATAAAGGGCGACGCTACGCCCCTTTAGGTATACTTATTCTCATGTAGCTTACTGCACCTTAGCAATGCCAATGTGCTTAAGCTAAAAAAAATTACTTAAAAATTGTTTACTACAGTTCAAAGTGAAGTACCCTAGTTATTGACTGATTTCATAGATTTTTGGAATTTTTCCTAACCACCTTACAACTAAGCTGCATACAAAATTTCATGAACCTGGAATCATAAATTTTTTTTTCCAAAAAATGTATAAATCTGCATCACTGTACGTCGTAGCCTTTACGTAAGTGCAAATAGACAGTGGTTGAGGTGGAGCCTTGGCATTGGCCTAGATTACCATGGCTTTGTGGAATGTGTAAACTTCCCGTAATTCTGAAATGCCAAAATGCACCGATTTTATAAAAGCATGAATTGCAAATAGACGAGTAGTAAGCGAGCGGCACGTTTAGCGGCGGCGGTGGGCAGTGAGTGGCCAATCGTATTCACAACGTGGACACCAAAAATTTGCTGATTTTACAAGTAAGTATTTTTACGTTTTGATTATTTTTGTTTTTTTTTTAGTTTGGGATATATGTATGTAAATATAAAAAATATAAATTTAAAATAGAAAAAATGTTTATAATGAGTACTCGGGTAGAAATTTGATAATTTCTTATTTTTTTGTGATTTGAATAATACAATTTTGAATTTTATACTACTTTGCCTAAGCAATAAAAAATGATTAAAAAAAGGTGAATCCACTTTTTGATCACCTTGCTAACTGCTTGAAAATTAGTCATTTCATGATATTGTAGCCAGTAAGAAGGACCTTTTTTGGGTGATCAGTTTCGAGGTATCGAATTTTAAATTGAAATATTGTACAAAAACGAAAATTAAAATTGACTGGGCAATCTTTATCATTTTTGTGTAGAATCATGCATGACATTTATTTTTTAAAGATAATCCCTTTCAAATGTTGGATGCCAACATTACTAAAGTTATTCATGAGATACCCACCGAAATTTTGAATGACTCGATGGAGGACTTCGGTCGGTATCTCATGAATAACTTTAGTAATGTTGGCATCCAATGCCTCAATTAAAACTGGTTTATCCACAAATTATTTATATTTTGCATATCCCAATCCATTGGTTCGAGATGAGAGATAAATTGTTCACCGAAACGACAACTTAGTAAATCCATTGTTTCACGGGCTGTATGGAAAATAGAGCCGTCTTGTTGGAACCAGATGTTGTGAAGATCACGGGCTTCAATTTCCGGTATCAAAAAATCATTTATCATGGCGCGCTAGCGGTCCCCATTCACCGTTACATTGGCGCCGGCTTTGTCTTTGAAGAAATCTCTTCTTTCTTAATTGGCGCGATAACCGCTTACACGATTTTGGTCGAATTTAATAAAGCAGGCCAGTAGTTTCTTTCCCGTGCTAAGCGGTGCCAGTTAGACACGCCAAGTGAAGCTAAGTCCTTCTCCACTTGATCTTTCCAACGCAGAGGAGGCTACCACCAGCTGGTACTGCATCGAATAGTTTCAGAGCCGGACCGTTTGTATATATTCGGACGACATGAGCCAGCCAACGTAGCTGCTGGATCTTTATTCGCTGCGCTATGTTTATGTCGTCGTATAGCTCATATAGTTCAGCGTTCCATCGCCTGCGATATTCGCCATTGCAAACGTGCAAGGGTCTAAAAATCTTGCGTAGAATCTTTCTCTCAAACACTCCAAGCGTCGCTTCATCGGATGTTCTCATCGCCCACGCTTCTGCGCCATACAATAGGACGGGCATGATGAGAGTCTTGTTGAGTGTTAGTTTTGTTCGTCGAGAGAGGACTTTACTACTCAATTGCCCACTTAGTCCCAAGTGGCACTTGTTGGCAAGATAGATTCTACGTTGGATTTCAAGGCTGTCATTGTTATAGGTGTTAATAATAGTTTGAAGAAATATTGGCGGAAATACGGCCATCCCTTGGGCCCCACCGAACGGTTGTTTTCAATGGCTTCGGATTGCTCAATGGGTACTGAACAAATTATATATTTAGTTTGACAGTAGTCACGCGTGATCTGACAAAAAACCGTTATTGGAAAAAGTACCTCCAATCTGATCACCCTTTATATTCGCGTGTTACAATTACTCTGTTCACTTTCAATTAGGTCCGTCCGCCGTATCTGCAATTTAATGAGTGCTGAATACTTAGTTGTCTTAGTTTTCTGTGTCATACAGTTCCTCTTCTCTGTTCCTTTGCCTTAGTAGCCAGTCTTGCATTTAATTGTATCGCTTAGCCCGTTCGACCCTGTTTGCATGTCTATTAATCCCTCAGTTACTTATGTAAATGAATTTTCTTATTACCTTTTTCACCAACCAATTTATTGCCATTAATGGAAATAACTGAATTTTTCCCTCGAACAATTTTCATTTATTACTTACCTATAAATTTATAATGATTGCTGCTTTGCAAAGATTACCTGCGGCGCTGAACCATTCGCGCCACAGCAGCCACAGACAGAGCAATTAAATTCCGCTAGCAAATAGTCAGTCGTTGGACGTGTTTAGAATCTTTGTTTAAGCCATTAATGACAATTCTATGGGAATCAAATGTAAATTCAAGATGAGCGCCGATTGCAAGCTCACCATTATAAACTACAAATAGTGTAAAAATTGACGGAAATCCCAGCAATGCCAATCCACACATCCCGCATGCTAAATTACCCGGCAACACGGCAAGCAGCGCGCGCTTGCTGTAGTAACACTTGCCAGCATTCACGTGCAAAAGTCGTGACGACAGAATAATGTAATATTCTTAGACTTACATACCCATAAAAATGATAATAAATGTTGGCTGGAGTGCGACGTTCGAGTAATATTTTATTACAACAACGCTTACCATTAGCTAATATTTACATACAAATATTTGTACAAAGTTTGCATAACTAAATTTGCTAGTTACGACAGCTATGCGGTAATTATTACACAGCACTTATATATACGTACGAGTATTTACAATGCGCCGCCGGCGTGCTTGGTACTAAGCATGTAATTGACCACATCCACGTTCCAATAGAACTGAAAGAGCCATCGCCGAGTTGGCGCATGCAATAAAAAGATAAGTCTCTTATAAAATACCGCTTTGGCAGCAATTAGGGGGCTTGGCGATGCAGCTGATTGATATTGCAGTTTCTATTGTTATTTGTTTGTGTGACTATTTGTACCGTTCTCTTTAGCAGTGTCGATAAAATCTCCATTGCCGGCACCAAGCTAGACTGTTCTGAAATACGAGACAAATTGAATTGCATCAACACAATTGTAGATAAAGAAAAAATACGTAAATGTTGCGCGGTGTGATGTGTAATGAGTTAGATATGAGAATGAAGCTTGCATGGCGACCTTGAGTTTTATTTTAGCCACTTCTCAACACGGCACTACGTGCAGGTCCGTATCTCTTAGGAAATTCAGGAAGACAGTGAAGGAACTAAACATAATTTCAGGTGAACGATTAGTTAAAAGTTGGCGTTGTGTTGTTTTAGCAGCATAAAGCACAATATACGGGGAATGCTGCTGGCGTGACAGTTCATGATCTGATATATATTCGCGTCATTCCGGTAACGTGGAACCGGCTGCCCCTTACTTACTTATTGGTAACTTTCTCGATTAGTTAAAACTAGTTTCTTTCATGATTCGATATGGACTACATAAGAAAATAAATGCGCTACTACCCAAGCATTATCTACTCTTCATTATTTTATGGTCGTATTTATCCGACTGCCACTTCGGAGTAAAGGAAGAAGATTCATATTAATGCCTGAAAAAACTTAAAGCAGGGGTTCCCCAAGGAAGCTTACGTGGCCCTTTACTATGTTACTAAACTGGGCAACAGCTACTTTTGCTGACGATACAGTTAAGCTTTCAATAGGAACGCCGAAAACGCATCGGCACCACAACTACAATTAACCATGAATGAAATACACTGGCTCAACAAAGAACTCGGACACTAAATTGATATGGTTGTAAATCGAAATTAGTTAGTCTCGTTCTTGTAGGCACATTCAATCTTTGAGCATGTCGTCCTAGAAGGCAGAGTCATGTGATCAATGCAACTAACAAAGAGATGTTTTTGTTGACCGATTAAGTACCGCATTTAAGCGTCTGACCTCCCATTTTGTCCAAATTCTTGTCGTAGCGTTGCATGTCAGACTATCAACCCATCTCATGTTGGCTCCGCAGTTTGTAACACATGGGCTGAAAAGTCCCGGGTCTAACACATAAATGGCACTAGTTTTATGACATTCACACCTTTTTTAATTAGTACAAACCTTAAAAAGACAGCTGTTAAAATTTCATGATATTCTATTCATTAGTTCGTGAGTTATTGTACTAAGAGTGACGCTACTTTTGTTATTTTTAAAACAATGGATCTAAAACAATTTCGTGTTCTAATTTTACACTGCTTCTGGGTGGGTGAAAATACCGTTGAAGCGAAGCAATGGCTTGAAAAGTGTTATGGGGACTCCGCTCCATCAGAAACAACTATAAAATAATGGTTTGTTGACTTCAAACGTGGTCGTAGAGACACCGATGATGCACAACGCAGTGGACGTCCAAATGAGGCGGTAAAAAAATCCACAAAAATCTGCAAAATCGTTTTGAATGATCGAAAAGTGAAGTTGTGTGAGTTAGCTGACATCATAAAGGTATCAAAATTAGAAAAAAGAAATTTGTTAGGTAAGATATTTGGAGGCAAAAGATAAATCGTTCTAAAAAAGTGGCATTAAAATGTTAGAGCGGCGCTGGAGTGATTGCGTTGTTCTTGATGGAAATTACGTTGATGAATAAAGCTAATTTTGAACAAAAAGAAAAGTGCTTTCTTTGTTAGGCCTGGGACTTTTCAATCTATTTGTTAGGTTGAGAGGGATATACCAAGAATCTCCATACCAAGAGGGAGGCGAGTTGTAGTACCCTCTCTCTCTAATTTGCCTGCCATACAATTCCCTGGTACGCCACTATGCCCTGGCACCCATATCAAATGGATACGGAAATATTCCGCCAACTCGTCAAGAGATGCCCGGCTTTTGCGTACAATGATGTGATTATCAGAATAAATATAGATTTCTGAAATTAGTGCTTCCTTGCTTGTTGCTATTATGTTTTTTTACGATTTTGTACTAGTTGCCCTTGAAAGTAAATATGAAAATATTAAATAAATATGAAATCCGTATTTAATTTATTTATGTAAAGACTATATTACCGACTTTTCGTAGCAATCACAGTGCAAAAAATTTAATGATTAATTTTCCAATTATTTTCACTTAATATTCATCAGTTTTAACTGGGTTACTCATACGACCTGTTGATTTGCATTCGGGTCTTCCCCTTCTATGTAAATTACAACCGCCTTTGATTTCTACTCTAATAGATGCAATTAGATTAATGTATTGTGATAAGATTTAAATACAAATATAGAATTTATTTATACAAATATTTAATATGTTAGTAATTGTGTCGACAGTTTTGCTCTGTTTATCAACGATATTTACTCTTGCATCTCGTCAGCAAGATTCCTGCTTTATGCAGCTGACGTTAAGATTTATTCGGCGCTCATTCTCTCGATTCTGAATTGATGCAAATTGATTTAGATAATTTCAGTAACTGGTGTATCGTAATTGTCTATCCCTGAACATAAATTACCCTTCCTAGGCGTGCTTCTGTTGTTGACACCTCTTATCACATATCTAGCATGCTCCTGTCACGTGTAGGTGAAGTTAAAAACTTAGACGTAATATTTGAACCGAAGTTTACTTTTGCTAGTCATATAAATTTTATTATACGCTGAAGCTTTTTTTGTATACGGCGTTTGTACGTGCCATGCTGCTTCGAATCCTATCCCTACATATGAAGCACGATACTTATTGATTAATTAAAAACTTTGCAGAACAGGAGAATAATTTTTTTTTTATCTTTGTCTTTATTTTTTTATTTAATTCGTGGTGGTGTTGACAGTCCGGTGCTTCTTGAGAGGATTTTCTTGAATATGCCGGCCAGAGCTTTTCGTAGTTCGGAGTATTTCTATGTTGGTCTCTCAAAATCTCTTAATGCTCGAATTGCATAAAAACTATTCAAGATACTTAGGAAACCTACCTTTGGCATAGAAAAATGAAACGATACAGCATGTGTTCTCAAACTGTGACACTTAAACGGAAGACAATCCCAAAGAGATCGCAATTAAAAACAATGAACAACAATATTAATAACGTCGTATGTGAAATATAGAAACTATACGGATCTGCGGCTTTCAAGAGACTTAAGATTTGAAGCATTCAACGAGAAGAAATAACGGAATGGGCTACGAAAAGTTTAAAGAACGAAGTGCGAATTTGAGAATAAATTTATCAATTATTTATGGCCATCTCATTAGACGGTCTTTGTTTTTGTTTTCATTGAATTCCTGATATCCTGGGTTATTTCGCCTCTTCACATTGGCTCGCTCTCAAACGAATGTTGGGAAGCTACCCAGACGGTACTTAAGTGAAGCCTGGAAGATACGAGCTGCTTAGACCGTATGCAGAAGAATCATCCTGGCCACTCTCAAGTGAATGGCGATCAGGGCCTTTCCCCATTTATGTGGACTTCTATACATGGAATCATCCTTCAACGGATAATCTCTTTTGCCAACAAGCGCTACTTTGGACTAAGCAGACATTGAGTAGAAAAGCTCTCTCTCTCCCTAATGTATTGTGCAGAAGCTTTGCAGACAATTTTTGGACCTCTGCACCTAAGCGACGGCAAGTATCGTAGGCGATGGAACAATGAACTGTATGAGCTTTATGACGACATAGACATAGCCCAGCGAATAAAGATTCAGCGGCTTCGTTCGCTGGGTCATGTCGTCCGAATGGATGCAAACACTACGGCTCTGAAGGTATTCGATGCGGTATCAGCTGGTGATTGCAGAGGAAGAGGAAGACCTCCTTTGTGTTGGAAAGTTCTGGTGGAGAAGGACTTCGCTTCACTTGATGTTTCCAATTGGCGCCGGTTAACACGACTGGCGCACTTTTTTAAACGCCAAACAAGTAGAAGAAATTAAATGGGTCCTGATATTTAGAAGCGCTATGTTGGTTGATGGAAGGTTGATAGTTTGACGTGTAACGCTACAAAAAGAAGGTGGCCGTCGGGCGCCCAATGGCGCTACTAATCGATCAAGGAAAAACATATTTATGCTAGGTGCTTTGATCACAGGTCACTGCTTCCTAGGTCGGGATGCTCAAAGATTGAATGTGTCTCATTTCGCAGACGAGGAATGGTGCATGTAAAGCTCAAAATAAAGGTTTCCATAACTCAAAATTATTTTTTATTTATTTAAGAAAAACGTTTTTCAAAAACAAATTTGGATGATTAATTTTGCGCCACATTATATAAAGTTCTTGTATGTGTTTTCTACATGTGCGAACGCGTTTTTTGAGCGACTTCAAACATACACTTTGTTGGACTATAAATCTGCCTACCCAGCAGTTTTCCAAAGATTCTGATTCGAAAGTGGAAAATTTTTATGAACATTTTTGGAAATTCGTTAAATTCATGTGAAGTTTTCACAAGGAATGGAGTTTTGATTTATACGGTTCTTGCTATGTAATGAATTATATTAAGTTTTGTGAATATTATAAAAAGCCACTAAGTCACTTAGCTATGTGAGAATAAGTGCAGGTTCTGTAATTCTATTAAAGGGGTCCCGGTGGTCTAGCGCTTAAAGTTTAGGGTATTTTCAAGATTTGTTTTTTACAATAAAAAAATGAAAAACGATATTTAACTTCGTTTTTTTTAGTTTTTTAATAAAAAAAATACGAAATAATTGAAATAATAATATGATTCTAGTACGGACAGACGATTCGGTTGAATAGTTTTTTTGAAGTGAAACTTCTTAGGCGTCGATGGACGAGCGAGAATGGAGAGTAAAATTTTAAGACTATGCAACGTTCTGGGCATTTTCGTTCCGCGAGAGAGAAAAAAGATGTAACGTAGAGGAGAAGGGGAGAAAGAGCTATGCCTTAGATATATCTCAGATACACTTTAGGCTATTTTTCCTGAGTTTTTCTTTTGGTTGCTGATTTCTAGTGAGAAATAACACTGCCTACTTTTTGGCGCTGGTTTGTTGGTGCAAACTTGTAGGAAATATATTTTTGGTGCCTACTTTTTGGCGTTATATTTCCTTGTACTGTTTGGAGCGTTTTTGGTCCCATTTTTTTGGCGTGTTTTTTTTTTTCCTGGCGAGTGCTTGTGCGTACTATAAAATGCTATCCATTCCAGCGGTGGATTTATTGGTATTGCCTTGCAGTAATTTGTGCCGTTGCTGCGGATCTGGAAACGCTACGTTTGTGCGGGTGATAAACGCTCGGAGTAGTGTGCGTTGTTGCCACGGTTTGTGTGCGGCGTTTACCTACACCGGTCGACCCTTCTCCGTTTTTTGTAAATTTTATCTATTTGTATTCTCTGCAAATTTTGTGACAGATATATTCTTTCCCTCTCTCTCTCATTCTCTCTCGGGTCTCTACCTCTTTCTTTGTCTGCCTTGAAAGTTTCACTTCTGTTATGTGTACTACGCTACACGCACTTTTTTTTTGACAACATCAGACCGAAAAATTAGCTTTGAGATAATTCAGTTTAAAGTTTTGAGAGTGGATAATGCGACCATTGATGCCACCGCGTGACGAATCTAACTCTACCTGCTAAACCGGCTGTAGAATCGAAAATATTGGGAATATTCTTCCAAAAATTGGACAGTATATTCTTCAAAAGTCTATACTTTCGAAATATCAAAAAAAAAGCCGATTGTTTGAAAATTCTAGACCAGCGGGACCTCTTAAAAAGAAATTCTAATTTGCGCCGTATTTATCGCTGTTAATCTACTATGCATAACGAAATTACGTCGACAGCATTATTTATTTGTGAAATTCTGTTTTTCAGCATTTTCACAACAATTTTCCCTCGATAACAAAAGTAATGACTTTTAGAAAAAATGAAATAAATCAATAGAGGTGCAAATAAAAAAAACTCAACTCACATTGTTGGCATGCTAGTAATTTATTTCTTGCTGCCACTGTTGCAATTATCGCGCTATTCTCCATTTAATGACACGAATTAATTTTAATCTTCCTCTGCTGGAAGTGAAATAGGAAAAAGTTAATCATTGCAATTTCACTGTCATTGTCAAGCTTGTTGCCGTACTACGCAATACACATTTTTTTATTTTCCTTTTATTTACCTTTGTAGAATTTTCTATTGCTAATAAATATTACATATTAATTACCGTCACACCTCGTTCTAAACGCCACGCATTACACATTTTAACCTGCAATGCATACAAATATCACTTTATTCATTATTAATGTGCATATGTACAGGGTGAACGATATGAAGTGTTACCAACTTCACACTGGTTGTATATGTAAAACAGCTCATGACATCAACCTCAAAATTGTTCTAATGACAGTTCAATATATTGTTTATAAGCCATCAAAAGCATTTGCCTCTCAGTTTTGTTGAATTTTTTTTTCTGTGATGGAATTCAAACGTAATATTGTGATTGCGTTATATTTGGCTGGAAAATCACAACCAGCCATTGTTCGTGAGCTCAGTCACCTCAAAGTAAATAAAATGTTTGCGTATCGCACTATAAAACGTTACAATGATACTGGTAGCATTGCAAAACGCTATGGAGGTGGACCAAAAAAAACCGCAACAACGCCAGAAATGGTTCGGAAAGTGAAGACTCGACTTGAACGAAATCCACGTCAAAGTGGAGAGAAATAGCCAAAGAACTCAAAATATCGCAAGACAGCATTTGACGCATATTGAAAAATGAGCTCAAGGGCAAGGCTTACAAGTTCCAAAAAGCACACGATCTTTCACTCCATCAAAAAAAAGTTCGGTGCACTTGCACATTGTGTTTTCTGATGAAAAAAATTTCCCAATTGAGCAGTTCATAAACACTCAAAACGATCGTGTTTACTTGACCGA
Organism: Anastrepha obliqua; assembly: GCF_027943255.1. NCBI lineage: Eukaryota > Metazoa > Arthropoda > Insecta > Diptera > Tephritidae > Anastrepha > Anastrepha obliqua. The sequence goes on from NC_072893.1 coordinate 45,797,204, forward strand.
ACGCTCATACGAGAATTTGAGCCTACGTATGACCACTCGAAGCAATTTCCCATCGCAAGTAATGGTTTGGGCCGCAGTGACCGCTGATGGACGCTCTCCAATCGTTTTTATTGAGCCTGGCGTCAAAGTGAATGCGACTTATTATCGGGAAAATGTTTAAGAAGCTGCTTTAGAGCCGTGGACACGCAAACATTTCGGTCGTAGACCATGGACGTTCCAACAGGACTCGGCACCGTCTCATAAAGCTCGTGTGAACCAAGAATGGTTAAAAAATCATGTTCCACACTTCATTTCGTCCACACAATGGCTTTCGAATTCGCCAGACGCAAATCCGATGGACTATTCCATCTGGTCCATTTTGGAGGACAAGGTCAGGAATAAAAAATATGCCAGTATGGATGCGCTGAAAAAAGTGATTATGCGGGAATGAGCCAAAATACCTCAAGATCACATTCGTGCAGCATGCAACTCATTTTTTGACCGTTTGAAGGCTATAGTCAAGGCAAAAGGTGGTCATATCGAGCCAAAGTGAATATATGTTAAAATTTTTGAACAATTTTGTCTTTGAAATCAATAAAAACTAATTTTACACAAAAAAGTTATGGTCTTTTGAATGGTCTTGATATCGTTCACCCTGTATATGTACGTATATGTTCACAGTCTCAATGACTTATTTATATAAAGAAGCTTGTTTACACACCTATTTGTCATTTTTAACTGCTTTTGTTGCTAAGCTTAGTGTTGCAACATTTTAACTGCTCGCACTTATTCAATAATGATCTGACTACAGAATTGATTGATAGTTTGAATGGGATTGAGTCGTTTTTTTTGTATTAAAATGCGGGTGTCTATTATAGCGGCCCTTTAATTGGCACCACTACACACCAGTCCATATCTATACGATATTACAGGCATTGAAATTTATTTTAATCAAATGCAATCGAGTATGTACTTTATAATTTGAAAATTATACGATGTTGTTGACATGAATTGAACGAGACAACATTAAAATTGTTATTTTATATATATATATATGAATATATATACATTTTTTTTATTCAAACGGAGAAAAAAAACGCAGAAACTCAAAAATTATCTCGAGTCCTTTAAGGGGTTAAGGGTAGTCAGAATTGTCAAACAATTGTTTTGTTTATATTTTCTTTAAGTATAATATATTAAAAACAGTGTGTGAAAATTTGAAGTGAATCTGACAAATACTTTTTGAGTTATTCAACAATTAACAAAGGGTGCAAGTAGCTAGCAACAGCTGCGTGGAAAATAAGCGCGCTAACGACAACACTCGAGAAGGTAGAAAGCTACGTAGGCCACAGCAAATCGATATTTTGAAAGCTGCTATGACGGCTGAAGAACTATTATATGACCCAGGAATAGATGACATATTGTAAGTAATTAAATAATTCGCGTTTTTCTCAAAACTATGTTTTCTGAACTGGTGATCACTGCAACTTAAGAACAGCTTGGTAGATTTCAATAAAATGTATACTGCTTTTGAAAAACATAAAAAACTCGTGCCTGATCGCAGGATTTTTTTTTTTTAATTTCAATTTTTTTAAACAATTAATTGTCAGTTTTTTTCTCAAAAATCTGAAAAATATTTCCTAAGGCCGCCATATTGTTGATTATGAAAAAAAGGCTTCCATCAGGCTCAAGATTATCTATTAATAAAACTGATTTTTCTTGCGCGATTGATTTTAGATGAATCTTCAAGGACTTGTGATGATCACCGCAAGGGACTTCTGGAGAAAAGAGCTCCACACAAACAGCGATAACTTTTGTAATTATTCATTTTTTTTTTTTAATTTTGCTAAATTCAAGTCAAAACATGATGTATTAATGCTATGTTTTTATTTTTGTAAAATAAAGCAATTGACTGGTAAAAATAAAAAAAATTACTGAAAATTAATATTTTTACGGGCCTCTTACTACCCCTAACACCTTAAACAATTTTTTAAATGTCTGAGAGACCTATTATTATTATTATGAGGGGATTTAGCAAGCTGAAAGATCTATCGTTCCCCATTCCTGGACTCAGAGTATTTCTTTGAGCGCAACTTCCTCAATAAATTTTAGTATTTATCCTATTTTATTGAGTTTTATTTCCTCCTCTGGCAAAATATGTTTACCCAGGAGTTTGCCGCTTACGTATCATTGCTGGATACGATGCCAGCACATGTTTGGCGGTTTTATCTTCCTCCCTATGGAACCTGTAAGCTCCGTTGGAGTATATCAACGATCTTTCAATAGAAAGCCTTTGCAATACTTAAAGTATCAGACTGGATAATTAGAGAAGGTGGCGATAAAATAAAATCAAGCCCTAAAGACCTTAGAAATCACTCGCAACCCTTCAAAAAATTTTAAAGAATGTAAGTTGAGGCTAAACTGTGTTACCAGTTGGAATGAGCTTGAACGCATGTAGGTGCTGACACACTGTGATCTCCGAGGCAACGAACTGGCCGATGAAGTACCAAACTGCAGTTCTTTGGAGTGCCCAATTGCACTGTCGGGTACATTAAGGCTCTCAATAATAAGCCGCTGGTGCAATACGGATTTCATAAGTGTTTCTTGAAAAGGCCTGCCAGAGTTAAAATAAAATTCCTTCGCAGATAGAGACTAATTACGAGACAGAATTTAATGCGGCACCAGAGGCACCAACGACTATCCACTGCGTACATCTTGTTTAGAGGATGAAGATATGTAGTATAGGGCATTTTTTTTGCCGCTGACCGTCTTTTAACAAACTTACATTTTAGGGTCGGCTATTTTAAGAATAGACAAGCTATATTCATTTTCTCGCAACAAAATCATAAACAATTTTAGAAGTTTGCTAAAGAGTAATGAATCCTCATCACACCGCCGCTTCCTATGATTTTAAATTTTTTGGCGTGAAGTTCATTGAGCAGTACTGCCTTGTGCTTGGAAAAAATTTCCGGCCATCCACTCATCCATTCGGAAGTGTCCATGTTCGATTATCCGGCCATGAAATACCAAATGACAGAAAACGTTTTTTTTTAAAAGCGGTCGGCCCTCGGCAGGCAATGACAAACCTTCGAGTCTATTTCTGCTGTGAAAATGGTGCTCTTAAAAAAGATGAAAAAGAACGGCAGATGCTGTTCGGAGTCAAGACGTACACCACAAATTGAAGGAGGAGTTCGGCCAAATTATATATACATATGTACAATATGTATGCACAATATGTACATATATGGTTTATAATTAGATAATAAAGCTCAAGTAGGAGTGCTTTATTTTCGTTGTCAACTACGCATTGCTTATGTAACAAATATGCTACTCTTTTGTAGTCCTGAAGATCACTTCAGACGGAAAATAAAATGACCGCCAAATAAACTAAGCATTACTTGGCATATAAAATTGTGTGTTTTATCCAAATTCCGTCTCAACTCAATATTAATAATATTTGCAATTTCACGGCTAAAAATAAAATAAAACAGTAGAAAAAGTATTCAATGTATACTAGAAAATTAAATTTGAACAGTTTTTTCCTTCAACAAAGCAATTGAACACTTGGAAAAGTTCCGTTGTTCCACAAGCATTCAAAATACAATCTAATACGTCAGTCGGTATAATTATTTTGCGTTTGCGTCAACAGAAATTGGTGGCGAATAAAAAATGGGTCGAAAACCAAAAGAAACAAAAAATTATTTTCATCTGCATGCGCAAAAAATGACTAAATGGCTTTCAAAGAGAAGGAAATTTTCAAAGAAAAAAATATTGAATAGCCCAAAAACTGTTTTTATACAAATAACAACAGAGGGTTACGAAAAAGATGGCGATAAAAATTATGAAAATGCGATAGTTGCAGCTTAAGAATACTACAATAAAATGCCTTATTGGAATGGTCAAAAAACGAAAAGACTACAATTCAAAAAGGTATAAAGATGAGTAACTTGATTTGCAGGAAAAAAATGAATAAGCCATGTTATAGAAGCTACATTCTCTACAGGATTCTTCAAATGTGAAGATGATCTTCCTCCAAACTTTCAGCGAACAAGTTCAAGAAAACCCAGAGGTAGTGGGGATTGCTATTTACATGGACAAGCATTATAGTATACGTTGTCTATTATTGAGTCGGCGAACCAGAAAAATGTGCATAGACAATGAAGCAATAGGAGTTATGGTATCCATATAATATAGTATTAGGTTGGGGGGGAAAAAATCTATTATTTTCTCGCTAGTTAGTTGTAGTGACCGATATCTCGTAAAGTATCGATCAAACAATTTGAAGTTTATACTCGTTGTCAAGGTGACATTTCACATTAAATAAATACTTTTGCTATTTTTTGTTTGATAAAGGCGAAAATGTAAGCCAGGTCGCCGATACTGTAACATCTATTTAATTACTTGCAATTTTGGTTTCATCGATTCCGTTCAGGTTCCATTCAATACCGAAAATGTGTAAAGGGGCGAAAAAGATGGTAATCGGTCGGCACAAAGTCTGTAGAATACGGCGAATGCTGAGGACCTCCCATTCGAGCTCTTGGAGTGCTGATTTGATGACTTGTGCAACATGGGACGTGGTGTTGTCGAGATGGAGTGTGGTTTGAAGTCTTTCAGTCGAATAGCCTCATTCACGTGGCATTCTTTTCGAGCATTTCCCAGTGCACCATACCCTCCCAGTCCCATCAAACACATACATATAATATAATGGTATTCTTTGGATGAAGATCTTCTTTGGAGAAGAGCCACTCACTGCTTTATTTGCTTCATATCGCTTATTCGCACCATTTCTCATATCCCATGACGATTCGGTAAAAAAAAGCGCTGTTTATGAGCAATGGCGGGCGGGACGCGCAGAAGCAATTTGAAGGCGACTTTCTTTGTTTTTTTTTGTTGGGCTCGTGAGGCACACAGGCTCAAAATTTTTCGGTAAATCCTATTGAATGAAGGTGGTTGAGAATTTTTTTATGATCCCAGCTCATTTTTGTGGCCAATTCACGATTGGTTTGGTGACCGTTCTCCTTCAAAATTGATTTGAGACGTTCTTCATCGAATTCAGAAGACCTTCCGCTGCGGGACGTGTCATCGATGTCAATGTCGTCATTGTTGAACTTTGCACGCTATTTTCGTGCTGTAGAGTCACCAATGATACCTTTTCAATACACGTCGCAAGCATCCCGGGCTGCTTCGGCAGCTTTTTGACCCGTGTGAAAGACAAAGAGGAGCAGTTGTCGAAAATTTTGATTTTTGCCTCTTGGGTATTCCATTTCTAAGCCTCAAAACTAATAAAAGATTAACTCAAAAATACAATGCACATAGTTTTGTAGAGCAGAAGGAGTTTTATCGAATGAATACTTACCCTTTACCCTTTGCGAACAAGTCGTTGTAAAATAAAAGAAAATTTAAAAATGCTATGAACTTATTCTCCAACCCAATATATAGCAGGTGGCGCAAAACGAATCACCTAATTTTGTTTTTTAAAAGCTTTTTTTTTTTTGATAAAAACATGATTTTGAAGCATGGAAATCTTTATTTAGACCTTTACGCGCCCATTGTTTGTCTATTTGTATACGGCAGCTGTCTAGTTCACAAGTCTCAAATATGAGTGACGTACGACGCAATTTGTAAAAATTTTAAATTTTTCGAAAGGCTGATTCATTTTTCGCCACCCTGTGGTAATATAATATTATTAAAAAAAAAAACATTTAAGTCAACACTTCAAAACGTGTACCTTCTTCTCTCTTTTTTTGCTTTGTTTAACCAACTGAGTTAAAGCAAGATGTCACTGAGAAGAATTAGTATACAACAAATACATACAATTTTTTAGAATAACATCAAATAATTTATTCGAAAATTTTGTGCTTTTTCGAATAATTTTTTACGTCTCTGTGCGTACACTTGTGCTCAAGTCAGTTTATCGTTTTATAAAATTTGCATTAAATTTTCATTAAATTTTTTAAATTAAGTTTTTATAAAAGTATGTATAACTCATTTTATAGCAAAAACCTTATAAATCAAAGTTCCAAACTTTGTAAAAGCGGCTACCGTAGTGGGATGGGTTGGTGCGTGAGTACCATTCAAGCGTGCGTAGGCTCGAATTTGCGTGCATGAAACAGCAAAATGATAGAAAAAGATTTTTCTAATTGCGGTCGCTCCTCGGCAGACAATGGCAAACCTCCGAGTGTATTTCTGCCATGAAAATAGGAGGAGGAGCACGACCAAACACCTAACAGAAGTGTAAGCGCCAATTATTATTATTATTTTTTTAACTTTGTAAAAACTTCACATTCCAAAAAGTTGTCATCAAATTTTTAAATTTTTGAGTCAAAATATTTAGAAAACTTCTGGGTATGAAACTTTATAGGCGTGTTGATTTTTCACTATCACTTCGTTTTTGACAATTTTTTCAACACGTTTTTGAACACTTTTTTCCATATATATTAAAAACGTTTCAACATCGAAGGAAAAAAAATTAAAATCAACGCAATTTTCGAGTGACTTCAAACTTTCACTTTATTATACTAAAATTTAATGAGTCTTTAAATACCCGGAAGTTGTTAAACGATTCTAATACAAAAATTGAAAGGTTTTTTTAATATCGTTAAATTTTATGTAATTTCGTCTACTTCAATTTTTTACTATACCTTGCTTTACACGGTATTCGCTTAACACGGATTCGTTCTTACACGGTTTTCAAAATCAAAACAATTTTTTATTATTTATTTTTATTTAATTGATTTTAACATTGTTTTAAATATGACAATACTGCTTTGGTAATCTACTTTCATCAAAACAAAAACAAAGAGGGAATTTACCTTTAAATGCAAAAGCAAAAAAAGTTTTACTTGGAATGCATACGAGTATGAGTACAACTTCACAAGTAAGAGATGTTACTATGGAAAACATGGAAAAGGCTCTAATGACATGGGTAGAAGACCAAAATCAAAAAAGAATTCCAATTGATACGAATGCCATACAAAATTAAGCTTTAATAACACAGGCCTGCGAAATTTAACTTTTTTCAGTTTCTAGAATGGCTGTACTTGTTTCTTGTAGTTTTTTATGCGCTGAAAACGAATCTGACCTTCAAAATGCTCCATCACGTGAGGATTTTTGGTAAATGAAGCCTAAAAGGTCAAAAAATGGCCATTTTAGCCATTTTTGATAATTTTTTTTGGGATAGAAATTTTTTTTTTTCAATTTTCGATGAAAAGGTCGCATAGTACAACTCTTTAGCTTTAAAACCCATTTTTTTAAATTATTGTACGATCATTTACCAAAAATCCTGACGTGATGGAGCATTTTGAAGGTCAGATTCGTTTTCAGCGCATAAAAAACTACAAGAAACAAGTACAGCCATTCTAGAAACTCACCCTCGCAGGACTGTGTAATTTATGACACACTGCAAAACCAAATGCCGTCCATTTCTGTGACGTGGTGGCTTTTAACGCAAGTCGTGGCTGGTTCCAACGATTTAAGCAAATACATTCTTTACATAGTTTGAAATTAAAAGGTGAACAAGCATCTGCTAATAATCTGGAAGAAGCACAAAAATATCTACAAAAGTTTGCTGAAGTTATTGGCGCAAAGTCATACAGCCAAGACCAGATATTTTATGCTGATGAATCCGGATTATTTTGCAAGAAAATGCCAGAGAGGACCTTTCTAGCAAAACATAACAAATCAGCTAGTGGTCATCGTATAACGATTCTTCTTTGTTGTAATGCTTCTGGAGATCATATTATGAAGCCATTGGTAATTGGTGAAGCTAACCGACAACGATCGTTTAAAAGTTTAAATATTAACGTTTATTGGAAAGCCAATAAAAGAGCTTGGGTTACTGCAACGTTGTTCAATGATTGGCTCCATAACATTTTCGTGCCATATATGAAAAAGTATTTAATCAAAACAGGATTACCTTACTAAGTCCTTCTAATTCTTGATAATGCTCTAGGACACTCTCCAGACTTGCAGCATGAAAATGTTGAAGTTGTGTTTTTACCTCCAAATACGACTTCTTTGCTGCACCCCCTAGACCAAAGGATAATTTCGACTTTAAAGGCATTGTATATAAAAAAGTCATTCAGACATATTTTAGATCATGTGGAAAATAAAGGAACTTTTTCAATTATTTATGCCTGGAACAAATTTACAATGTTGGATTGTATCAAACACATAAGCATGTCGTGTAACGAGATTAAAAAGTCAACGCTGCATGCCTGTTGGAAATCTTTATGGCTTGATATATTTAATGGTGAGAATAGTAGCGTAGCTTTGGAGGAAGAGTCTTCTCGGATAACTGAGTTGGGCCAAGAATTGGGTGGAGAAGGCTTTGACGATATAACTCAAGCAAATATAGGGTGGGCCATGTAAAATTTGCTTTTGAATCGGCTATAAAAAAAAAACTAATCAATATTTTTCAAACTTTTTTTTGAAGTGAAAACTTCTTTAGAATCGTTGGGAGTGATTTGAGGAAAAGTGAAACGAAAAAAGCGACCAACTTGGCTACGAAGCGTTATATTATATGTTGATATAAAAGTAGCGACGAACTAAATAAAAATAACTTTTATTTTTTCTTGTGATTCGAACCAAGGATTTTGGATCGGAAGCTCACATTGCTAGTCGCTCGGCTACCGCGCCATGCTGTCGTCGCTGGCCTAAAAGTTATTTAGTTACGAAGCGTTATATTATATGTTGATATAAATAATTTTTGTGAGCGTGTAATTCTCAAAAGGTTTATTAGGTTTATTATTTAAAATGTATTGACTAGGTAGTGTGGTTATCAGCTTAACACCTGATAGATTCTCCATCGGAGGACAACAAATGTTAAACTGATTTTTGGAAATGGGCGGAGTGTTTTAGGGGCTTGCTCCTTCTCTGCCACGGGTTGACCCGGTATTGCAGTACCGCCGGGATTTCGGCTTTGAATAAATACAAAAAAAAATATACTAATACATTTAGCTTTGGTGGGAAGAGCCATAAATTTTTATATGAATACATGTAGACGAAAATGGGATTTTTTTTTTTTTTGAAATTTGCATTGTAGGACATTTCTGATTATTTATTGAAAACAGTTTTTGGTTTAGATACTGAGAGTCAGTTTAAGTGAATCGGTATAAATATTTCGTACATTAATTTTTGTGAGCGTGTAAATTCTCAAAAGGTTTATTAGAAAATCTATTGAAGTAGGTAGTGTGGTATCTGTTCCTATCAGCTTAATATCTGATAGATCCTCCATCGGAGGACAACAAATGTTAAACTAATTTTTGGAAATGCGCGGAGTGTTTTAGGGGCTTGCTCCATCTCTGCCACGGGTTGACCCGGTATTGCAGTACCGCCGGGATTTCAGCCTTGAATAAATACAAGAAAAAATATACTAATACATTTAGCTTTGGTGGGAAGAGACATAAATTTTTATATGAATACAAGTAGACGAAAATGGAAGAAATTTGTAAGTCTGTTTCATCGAAACCAAAGCATTTGTATCATATTTTATCTATCATAAGCCACTCGTATCATTTGTTGAAACTGAAAACATTGAGGATGAATAATGATAAAATGAAGAAAATAAAATATGAACTTTATAGCAATATTATAATGAACCTATAATTATCGCGCTCCTAATGCTGCTTTCGTCTTATTCTCTCTCAGTTTGTTTTACGGAGGGTTTCACTTCTATCAAGTCTAACCGTTAGACTGGTATTTTTTTTAATCTATTTTATTTTGAAGATTGAACATTGTCATTTATGAATGAAAAATAATATCGTTCAAGTGACTGCCACGACTGGCTTTACAGTAGGCCATTCGATCAACGCAATTTTTAAGCACATCTTCGATTTCGTGTTTTAAAGCATCAATCGCCATTGGATGGTTCGGCATTTGCCCTTAACGGCTCCCCACAAAAAATAGTCCAACGGGCTCCGAGGCGGCCAATTGATATCGGAATTTCGGCTGATTATTCGGTTTTCAAATACGGTAGCCAAAAGTTCGAGTGTAACTTAGGCAGTGTGACAAGTTGCACCGTCCTGTTGAAACCAAATGTCGTCCATGTCATCCTCTTCAAGTTTTGGAAACAACTCGTTGAGCATGTCACGGTAACGCTCGCCATTTACTGTAACCGCGGGTCCTCGCTTATTTTCGAAAAAAATGGCCCGATGATGCCGCCAGACTAAAAACCGCACCAAACAGTGACCCGTTGTGGATGCATTTGCTTCTCTACAGTAACGTGTGGATTTTCTGAACCCCAAATCCGACAATTTTGCTTATTGACGTAGCCACCGATGTGAAAATCCAAAAAGAAGAAGAAGACTCACCACTTTGGAAATAGGTTTTCAATAGTTCCCAATTTTGTTCAAGCGTATAGCGTCCCATTTCGTAAATGTCAAACCTTTAAGTAAATTATGAACACATTTGACATGTCATTTGTGTTAGATGGTTCAAAAAGCAAACGCTATATTGCCCACCCTGTATTTATAATGAAGTACATATATTTTTTTAATGGAATGAATTTTTTGTTTTACCTATTTCTATTTTTTTATGATTCAAATGATTCTTTTATGTCTTATTAAATGTATAAAGCTATGCTTTAAGTTCAATAAATGTCTTAAAAATCTTATTTATACACTTTTTCGCTTTCCAAGGTTTTTCCATATAAAAAATCTTTATTCGACTTACACGATTTTGTCAGGAAAGTATCTACCGCGTAAAGCGAGGTACAGGTGTACAATTTTATAAAAAATTTATGAAAAAATTTTACTTGAAAAATATTGCGCAATTTACAAAAAGATGGAGTTACATAATTATGTGAACACAAGTGTATGCACAGAGACGAAAAAATGTATACGAAAACAAAAAAAAAAAATTATGAATTTTTTGTGCACTGTGGTAGCTTTTCCCGGTGGCCCCTTGCTTTAGCTCAGTTGGCTAAAAAACAACAACAATACGATCTTTACACCAGCTGGTAGCTCTAAGTAAACAAAGCAACAAAAGAATCCACAACGCCTGCATTTAGTACTTTTCTTCTAATAATAATTTTGCCTTTTAAGTAATATTTATTATACATATTAAACATCAATGGCAAGCTTCCAAGTGCATTTCTGCCATGAAAAAGGCCTCTCGTAAAAAGCACTCGCCGTGCGGAGGCGGCATAAAAGGGGCCTCCATTTGGAGGCTAACACTTAAGAGAGAATTTATATATGCACATTTGTGCCAATTATAGCTATTCCATTATATATATATCTTTTTATATATTCACACACACGTAAGAGTATACTTGCATATATGGCTCTTTCCTTTGTTTCCCCCAACATTTCACATCCGATCTAAGTACTGATTTTGCGATTTACAAAGAACAAAGGCTTGTAGAAAAATGCGGGATAATAACCGTAACTAGCAAATAAAGTAGCAAAGTAATTGCTTAAAATTTAATAAATTATAGATAATACTTGCACCAAATCTTCAAATTAGTTCATGTGAAATATGTAATTAAGTATTTCTAAGCCTTCCCACACTAACTCAATTAAAATCAATTACACTTTAATTTACAGGGTAATTCATACTTAATGGGTAGCTTTTTATACAAAAATAAGTGATATCCATTATAAATGAATTTCGTGAAAATTACAATAGCAATTTCTCGATTGAAAGACGAGTGATTAAAAAGAAACATCTAACAGCCTGCTAAGGAGTTATGTGCTTGTTGTTTGTGCTTGCATAATGATGATTGATTTCAATATTGTAATATTTATATAAATCTATATTCCGTGACTTTCTGTGGCGCTTTCCTTAGCCCAATAAACATTTTCGAGCATACAAATATTCGGCTTAACTTCTGCCTAACAGTGAAAAAGAGAATTTTTTTGTATTTTTTTTTTTGCTGATACAGAAAGTATTAGTATATTCAGTAAAGTTCTATCTAATAATGCAATATTTGTAAAATATTTTCCTAGAACTTGAATGCAAAATATTGAAAATTGGGCGAGTGGCAGTGAACACCGACGACGCCATAAACATCATAACTCGCAACAGAATCATGTGCAATCAAAAAAATAAAAATATAAATCCACCTATTAAAAGGATGTGCAGCGAATTATTCTGGGTGTATTTTTGATTTTTTCTGCCGCTTTGAAGTTTTCCACAAATATAGGCACCTATAGTCTTATGCCACTCCCGTACGTCAAATAGTTTTTGTTCTTTTATTCATGGCAAAAATACAGTCGGATGATCGCTATTCGAAACAACTTACAACAGAAACAACAACAGCTCTATCAATTGGTATTTCTAACTAGTGCACTTCCGAGTAGTAGCAAAGCACAAACCCATTCGACTACGGCGGTCGCAAAAATATTAACTATTAAAAAATCCAGGGGAATCTGGTGAATTATGTATAGTAAAATATGCAAAATTTCAAAACCATTGGTCGAATAGATTTTAAGTTACTCGAAAATCGTTTGAAAATTCCGTGCAAAAATAAAAACTACTTAATTGTTTGGGGTAAATCGTTTTGTGTATTTCGACATATAGTAATCTACTTTTAGGGTAATAAGCTTCGACTAACGCTGTTCTAGTTTGTTAAGGGGGAAAGCCACTGTGAAAATTCAAAAAAATCAATTTTTGTTTTTGCATAAATTGTTAGTATAACTACTCAAGAAAATGGGCTAAAAATTTTTATTCCCGATTCTATGTTCACTTAAGTGAGCGCCCGTCGCTTCGGCCCCGTAGCGCTTACGATACGATGCTTTATTTCAAACGCGTTTTTCTCGAAACGACTTTTTTTGATACGGTGGCAACGATTTCTCGAAGACTAATGAACCGATTTGAATTTTCTTTTTTTCAAAATTTTAGTTACCGCATTGGCTACGTTGTACGTAGCCGATTTTCAAAATTTTGAAAATAACTATTTTTTGGGCCTGTTGAAAATCAAAAAAATGGTGAAAAACACACATCGATGTTCAAATCACCACCATTTTGTCAAAAAAAAAACGGCTACGTACAACGATAGCCACTATTGTCTAGATTAATGTAATTTTTGGTTTTTTGATTTCAGATGATTATTCATTGCTGTATCGCTGCAACCATATGACGTCATTTTTTTTTAACTCGTTACGTTTACTTTCATAAATTTGTAAATTTTCTATATTTTTTAATAAAAATTTTCATCAATATAGTTTAATACATATATGTATAATAAAATGCCTTCTGTCCGATCCTCAAATCCATCATTCCTACTTACAAAAAAAAAAAACCAAAAATCGACTATTTTTTGACCCCCCACAGTGGCGTTCCCGCTTAATTGCTAAATATAATAAATCATCGTCTGAAAAATAGCCATTCGTTTCGTTACTTCCGTTTGAATAAAATCTTTTTTTCTTCGAAATGGGGAGCAAATGGCAGTCCGAGGGATCCGCGAGCACCAACCCTGGGGAATAGGGGAGATATGTAACGAGTTGGAATCCTATTTCCATTGATTCTGTGACCACAACTACTGAGGCGTGAGCTGGTGCGTTGTCATGAAAGAAAGGGAAAATCACTTGATTTCCTCGATTCAATCGAATGCCAAGCACAAAGAAATACGCAGATCTGGCTGAAATTTGGTATGTGTTCTTCCAAGAGTTGCTACTAACTACTAAATATAGCTGTGATACGCGCCAGTAGTGCCATCTCTCTGACTTTGCACGGACTTTTCAAACGACCATTGTACAAGCTTCAACAATAAGAAATTTCAAAAACAAACAAAAAACGCTTTAAGGTCGAGCAGGCATAGAAATCCGGCATGGAGCAAAGGGCGCTCAAGTACTTACAACTACGTTACTTTTATTTCGTTCGATTGAAATTTTTACATAATATTATTTAGATACTATGCAATGATTTAAAATATTGCAAATCATTTTTAAATCCCTTCCCTCTATTTAAGGCATTGGGCCGCTATAGCGGGGAAAAAACAAGGATGTGTTGGGAAATTTTTGCAGGAGGTTAAATAAAGTTAAATGAAATTTCTGGACAGGTTCTTTTATTATACGAGGATTGCTTTTTATATTTCTGGCCTTGAATATTTCTAGTGTTGTTAGGTGCCATCTGACGTTTCTTTTGGAAAGTTTGGCAAACTTTACCATAAAGGCACTAAGAAGGTTTTGATTTGTGAGCCATTTTAGTGTTGTTGAAGAGTGTGTTTTCAAACACCATTGCTAATTATTCTATAGTTAAGCCTGAAATACATGATCAATCATGTCAATCAGTTTAATTTATGCGTCTTGAAAAATATCGCTTCGAAAAAGATGCGCATCAAGTTTCCAGTATTACACGAATCGAACTGAGAGTTGTTGCGCCAAAATTAAAAAAATAAGGTACTTATTTAGTCATTTCCCATCCTTATCTTTTGATAATTAGTGATATTTCATATTCGAAGAACTTCAGAGTGCACTAAGTTGAAGTAAGAACAGTAAGCCAAACATCTATTTTTAGGCTTCAGTTTGGGTTTCGACTTACAAAGTGGTGTTCCGAAGGTAGTTGGCTTGTTTGCAAATATATTGTATATTTATGAAGGCAGGGTTGGTAGAATCTGAGAAAATTGTGTGGAAAAATTATGTCTTCAGTGACTTGTGAGTTAAAGAGGAAATATTGAACTGAACACAAAAATGCTGATGTGACATGGAGTGACAGGGTAACTCAGAACAAAGGCACTAGGAGTAGTTTTCATGGCCGCCGTAGTTGAATAGGTTCATGTGTGACTACCATTCGGTAATGTTCGGGATCGACAAACTTACTCTTTAATACAATATTTTCTTCGGGGGCTGTATATATGTATGCGTTTGAGCTAAGCCTGGTTACAAATAAATAAGTAAATAAATGTAAAAATAAAGACCGGACATGAAACACAAATTGATAGAAATTTCTTTTTCTAATAGCAGCGCCCCTTCCACCGGCAATGCAACCGGCAACTTTTGAGTGTATTTCTGACTTGAAAAATCTCCTCATAAAAAACAATCTCTCGCTTAGAGCCGGCATAAAATGTAGTTCGCATTTTTTGGAAAAACATCAAGACGCACACCACAAATAGTAGGAGGAGCTCGATTAAACACCCAACAAAGGGTGTAAGCGCCAATTATTATTATTATGATCTTCTCACCTTATCTTTCCAAAAGTGATATTCTGCAGACTTTTTACTAAGAATTAATACTCAATAATATTGTACAGTTTTTTTATATCGCACTGACATTCAGAATGCAAACAGGGTTTAAATACTTCAAGTGAACTTTAAAGAAACCTTGCATGGTCAAGCTTTGGAAATCAGCCAATGTTTGCTATAACAACTCGAATGTGAAAATCTGAATGTGAATCACTGCTGTCTTAGTCATCAGGTTTCAGCCTTATAATTATTCTTTGTTTGTCGCTGAAAATAGGAATCAAAGTCGATTTCATGTTGACAGCAAGCATCAAATGTCATTGTCTGGCAACTTTGAAAAACTTCGCAAGTCAGCAGTGGAAATAAGTAAACATTTGGCCAAGTCTTATTTGTTTTGCTTACATTTTACGCCTCACCAAAAGATTGACAAGTCAAAATAAAAAAGTTTGATAAGTGGGGATAAAAGCAGAAGGCGGCTAGGTCAAAGTTTAATACATGGAGCTTCATTTTATTTACTATATATGCCTCCTACTTGTGGTGAATGTCTTGCCAAATGAAGGGATCTACAGTTTTGAGATGACTCCGGATGGCAGATATTTTTTATTAGAAGCTTTTTCATGGCAAATACACTCGGAGGTTTGGCACCGTGTGCAAATGCGCGGTATTCGAAAAACATTTTCTATCAATTGGTATTTCATGCTCGATGCTTATTTTTATATTTATTTAGTTATTTATTTATGATACAGCTTGTGAAGAAGATATAGCACCTCAACTTTTGAGAAATATGTATCTAT
The DNA here is from genome assembly GCF_027943255.1 of Anastrepha obliqua. NCBI lineage: Eukaryota > Metazoa > Arthropoda > Insecta > Diptera > Tephritidae > Anastrepha > Anastrepha obliqua. The sequence goes on from NC_072893.1 coordinate 45,813,095, forward strand.
TTATTAATTTTTTAAAATTATTTTTTTTTATAAAAATAGATTTTTTTTTGTAAAAGAGACCATATAAATCCAAATTCGATAAATTTTCATCAAAACTTCGAAATTTGTAATCAGAATAAAAGAAAAAACTGGGTACTCAGTTTTATAGCCCATTCAATTTTAATATAATAAAGTGCAAGTTTGAAGTCGCTCGAAATGCACGTTGATTTTTTCCCTTAACGGTGTTGCGCATTTTCTACATATAACAAATCTATTCTTTAGTATACTGAAATTTAATCTTCTATACAATTGTGGAATTTTGGTAAAAGATTTTACGAAAAAAATCTGCGAATATTTTTTTAAGGAAAAAAAACAAAAATATTAAAAATCAATGGGATTTTCCAGCAACTTCTAACATACATTTTATTATACTTGAATTAACTTTAAAAATTAAATTAAAACTAAAGGGTGGTTAAGTTTCAAGGGCCGGTATTGATTTTGAATAAAATACAATTTTTTTAAGAAATTATTATCATTTTTCTTTAATAATATTGGTACAGCTCAATTACGTATAAAACAAAATATAGGTCAAATGGTCGCCGCGGTCTCTTCGGCACACCTCCAAAGACCACCAAATGCAAATAGCTTCGTACCTAAAGGGTGGTTAAGCTTCAAGGGCCGGTGTTGATTTTGAATAAAATACAATTTGTTTAGGAAATTATTGTCATTTCTATTTGTTATGATAATATTACAATAGTATGGCTCAATTACGTATGGGACAAAACATAGGCCAAATGGCCGCCGCGGCCTCGGCGGCACACCTCCATCCAATGGTCTAAATTTTCGATGACGCTGAGGCATAATTGAGGTTCTATATCGTTAATGTGCCGAATTATCTCATCCTTTAGCTCTTGAATTGTTGTTGGCTTATCGACGTACATCTTTTTTTTCAAATAACCCCAAAGAAAGAGGTCGAACGGTGTCGTTGACGTTTAGGTGTGGTTCATATTCAACAGCCCTTGAAATTTAACAACCCTTTATAAAACTACGTACCCAACATTTTTTTTTTACTGTTTTCAAAAAAGTTTGCCCAAGTTTTCTAAGCTTTGTATAAATATTTGTATAAATTTGTATAAATGTTTGCATAATTGTTTAATGATATGGTTTTTTTCAGAGTGTAAACTAAACTTTTATAAAAAAATAATGAATATTGAAAAAAATGAGAATAGTCAATACTGAGCAAAATATTGAGATGCTCAATACTCAGGCTGTACATATTATAAGTCTAGGTCCTTTATTTTCTCGGTAGATGGCTGCTGTGATCGATATCTCGTAAAGCATCGATAAAGCGATTTAAGGTTTATGCTCATGACATTTCACCCTAAAAAAATTATTTTGTTGGTGTTATAAATGGAAGTCAAGAACGAAAAAATTCGGTACATTTCAGCGTTTTTCTTTGATAAAGGCGAAAATGCAAGTCAGGCCATTGAAATTGTGAATGGTGCTTAGGGTGCCGATACAGTAACAGCTAATTACTTGCAATTTTGGTTTTGGCGCCGTTCTGTCATTTTTGATGTCAAAGAAAATGTCGATAAAATCACAATAATAATCGAAGTTGACCGGCATGTTAGCAGTCGTCATATCGCCCAGGAGCTAAAGAATTCTGAATCATTTGCGCAAAATAAAAAATAAAAACAATGAGTATCTTTTTCCCTAAACTAATATGTATGTATTTCTTAAAATCCATACCTTTAAGCCCAAACTGGAATATTAACTATAAGCTACTTATTAGTTGGCGTTTTTATATTTTCTTTAATTTTACAACGATTTGTTTGCTGTTTAGCAAAGGGTAAGTATTCGTTCGATAGAACTCTTTCTGCTCTAAAAAACTATCCTAATTGTATTTTGAGCTAATTTTTGATTAGTTTTGAGGCTTAGATATGGAATACCCAGGAGGCAAAAATTAACATTCTCGACACATGCTTTTCTTTGCTTTTTATCGAAGTAAAAAAACAGCTCAATCAGGAATGGGTGGCTCAAGAACATACGCCAAAGCCGAGAGTCAAGCCGGATTTTTATACAAAGAAGATCATGATATGTGTTTGGTGGGACTGGGAGGGCATGGTGTACCGGGAAATGCTCGAATAGAATGCCACGGTCAACAAGGAGCTCTAATTTGTCCAGTTACACCGCGTGAATGAGACTATTCGACTCAAAAACACTTGATCGACATGGTCAAACTATACTCCTTCACGACAACGCCAGGCCCCATGTTGGACAAGTCGTTAAAACCAGACTCCAAGAGCTCCAAAAGGAGGTCCTGCAGCATCCGCCGTATCCTCCGGATCTTACACCGACCGATTACCTTCGTTACCTTCGATAACAAAGAGTTCCTTGAAAACTGGCTCAACAACTTCTTTGACACCACACCAGACGGTTTTTGGCGGAACGGCATCAAAAAATTGGTCGAGAAGTGGGAAGAGGTTGTAAGCAGCAAGGGCAAATATATAACTGATTAGTTTATTGATATAATTATTGTTTTTTGTTTAAATAAAATTTGTAAAAACGCTACAAAAGTACCCCCCAATAGATACGAGTACATACTATATGGACCATTAGAACTGGTAAAATATGTGGCTTATTTCAAATTCGCTTTAGTACAATTGATTGCACTATTCGGGCAGGATATCTGGCAAATCAGCTGATCTTCTTCTTCTTGATTGACGTGATAGCCGCTCACGCAACTTTGGATGAATTTAACAAAGCGATGATATCAATTCTGATGGCGCTGCAAGAATTGTGCAACGTTACCTTGCATAACCGTATTAGTTTTGCGAGGATACCAAATTCAGACATTGTGGCATATAGGCAACTTCTTTTCGTACTGCCGAATGCAGCTTTGAAATCGACAAAAAGATGGTGCGTGTCGATTCTACTTTTATTAGCCTTTTCCAAGACTTGACGTATTACGAGTATCTGGTAAGCTGATCAGGCAATCATATCGTTGACTGTTCTGTACAATAAATTCTCGGGCGAATTACCATACAAGCACATACACTCGAGCAAGCTCACAGATCAGTTACATACTGGCTTCCAAATCTTTAATTGTAAAATAGTTCCCAAATAAAAGCGTGTTGTGTTAAGAAATTTCAAAGTCCGATCTACATAGTAGAGATTTAGTTGTCTTATTCGGGAAAATTAGGATAGCGTATAAATGAAATATTAATGCCGTATGTTTGTTTGTAAGTATGAAAGTATTTAATTACAAAGAGCTTTGTTTTTCGTAATTTATGATGTGCAAATTGTAGGAGGCATTGTTCGATCAATAAAAATGTGGGAAATGAGAAAATTAGCTACGCTGGTGTTAAGTTTAGTATCCGACTTGATATTATAGTCATTTTATTGGTTGTTTACAATTTTTTGATTGAGTTGTTTTGACTTGCAAATGAAATTTGATAAACAAACTATTAGAAAATGTACTTGAAATTCATTTATTCATTAAATTGATATTTTTTTCTCTCGTTCCCATGACTGTCGATTCTACTTTACCGAATTGATTTGTTAACAGCCAAGGATTATAAATTCAACAGCATTTTCCAAAAATGTTTACAATTTCAAAAACTATTTTCATTTCACTGGCGGTTCAAAATTTACTACGAACAGAACAGAGCCTTCATCCCGCTTTGACATACTTATTCGTCTTTTTTTTGATTGATGCTGTAACTGCTGAGACATATTTGACCGAATTTGAGAGTGTGCGGCAGTTGTTTGTTCTTCATGTTAATTGGCGCCGATTTTGCATACCAAGTGAATCCAAGTAAATACTTCTAGACTTGAATTTTCGAACATAAAGCAGCCTGCCCTCGTTTCTTTGTTAAAAGCAGAAGGTAACGCGTGGTATGCTTTCAGAAGCAGAATATTTTCAGGAATATTTCCAGCAATAATCAGGGAGATCATGGGATTACTCTGCACTCTGGAACACAGGTCGAGATTTAAGAGGAAACCAAGATACCCAACTATTCACTGAGGAAACCAAGATACCAAACTTTAATCTCCCAAATTTAAACGGCGTCAGTCTTACGCTAGCCCAACAAGCAAAATACATAGGTGTTATCCTAGATCGCAACTTCAGCTGGGGGCCCAAGGTAGAATACAGGGTAAAGAAAGCTAATATAAAACTTTACACGTGTAAGAGAAGGTTGGGTAAAAAATGTGGCTTTCAACCAAAACTATCCAATTGGTCCTACACAGCCATTGTAAGACCGATAGTAACATATGCGGCACTAGTCTGGCAACCCGCTATTGGAAAAGAAATACAACCGAACCAATCTGAACAAAATACAAAGATCAGCGTGTATCCTAGCATTAGATCAATTAGTACCAGTCCCACAATCACTACATGCAGAGCGGTGGGACTTAGAAACATAGGAAACTGGAAACAAGGAACCCTCACCACTCAAAAACAAATCATACTTCATGATCCTGTCAATCACAGTGAATCAGCTATCAAAGCCTTAGACTCCAACTCCATTTTATCCAAACTACAGTGTAGAGAGGAACTAGAATTGCTTGGTCGTTGGCTTCAAATTACTCTGATATGGGTTCCTGGACACAGCATTATAGAGGGTAATGAGATAGCAGATGAGCAAGTCAGACAAGGTTCAGCACTAGACATAACTGATGAGGTGGAAGTTGTAACCCCATGGATACAATAAAACAGCTTCAAATTGTTTTTACGTTATTCGTTACGTTACCATATTCAGCTGTTGCTTATTCAATAACAATTGGATGCATAGAGGGGAGTCCCGTAAATACGAAGAACTGGTTTTTAATGAGTCTGCTAAAGTCCAAAGGTCTTAATATTGATAAATTGTGCTACGAATGGCTTGTGAAGGCACGAAATTAAGCCATTCCTATGTCAGGCACACCTATAAGGTGATTACTGTGCTAACAGAAAAGCTTGGATGACAACAGAACTTTTTAACAAAAGAGAAAAAAGGTTCCTATTTTTAGACAATTGCACTGTCCCAAACAGGCCTCCTACATTGTCCAACGTGGAACTCTACTTCTTTCCGCCAAATACAATTTCCAAGCTGCAACCGTTGGACCAAGGAATAATCCATTATTTAAAGACGTTGTATCGCAAAGAAATTGTTGAGATCGTTTTGGAATCTCGACAAGCAGCTAACTACGAGCATCACGGTTCTTACAGCAATTTTCCTGATTAACAAGGTGTGGGGAGCTGTAACACCCCTAACGATTCTCAGCTGCTTCAAAAAATCGGGTATCGTAAAAGAAGGACAATTCGCAAATAATTATGGATGATGAAGAACCATTAATGGTGCCAGTAGTCAGCGGTGAGTTTTTCTGACTATGTTCAAGTGGATGAAGATGTTGCTGTCTCATGATCACTAACCGATAGCGAAACTTTATCTGCGACAGATAGGAATGAAAAGAGCAACGATGAAGATGAAAACGATACATCAGAACGTTTGGCAGAGGTGTCAGTTAAGGTAGCAAGAGCCTCATTCGATAACTTACGAAGCTTTTGTCTACAAAACGAAACTGATGAAACAGTATATCAGACACTTTTTCTGCTTAAAAAAATTATTGAAAAGTCTAAGCAGCAGCAATGTGCTTCGAAGCAAATCCGTATAAATGAGTTCTTTTCAAAGATTAATTAATTCACATTATGAATATGTAAAACATTAGCAGTTAAATAAAGCACTTGGTAAATCGAAGTTTTATTTATTTTCTCTCAAAAATTACGAACCATTTAATCTTTCAAACACTCGATAATTCATAATATTTTAAGAGTCCCTCGAATCTCGAATTAACGAGAGTCGATTGTACTTATATAACAAAAAAAACAAGACATAATACGAGAAGTCGGTAACTAGGATTATTTCAATGGAAATACACAACCCCATCATTGAACCGATTACCTTGACAGTTCGATTCTCGAAGTGGAAGCCGAAGTATTTAATTGAAGAATCATGATTCAGTCCTAAATGCATGGTTTTACAGTGTGTAAAAATCACCGCGGTCACCGTAGCCGACTAGGTTGGTGCGTGACTACCATTCGGAATTCAGAGAGACAACGTAGGTTCGAATCTCGGTGAAACACCAAAATGAAGAACATTTTTTTTTAATAGCGGTCGCCCCTCTTCAGGCAACGGCAAACCTCCGAGTGTATTTCTGCCATGAAAAAGCTCCTCATAAAAATTATCTGCCTTGCGGAATCGGCTTGAAACTGTAGGTCTCTCCATTTGTGGAACAACATCAAGACACACGCCACAAATAGGAGGAGGAGCTCGGCCAAACACCCAAAACGGGTGTACGCTCCAACCCCAATCTGCCCAGAACAGTTTTTATAAAAAAAATTTTTCCCTATGCCGAAATAAAAGCTTATGTCATGTACTTTAATTTGTCATGTGGCACTTTTGAAATATTCAAGATGGACGACGAATATTGAGAAATATGTTGGAAAACACCAAAAAAAATGAAGTAGTTTGTTAAGAAAAGTAGAGAGAGAGATTCTGGTGCAACGTTCGACTGTTTCATTAACAGCACTAGTTCTTGATGTATTTCACATGTCAAACGTTACAGAAATAATTTGAACAAATTATAGAAAAGTCTAAACGAATAAACTATTAAAAATAAATCTGTCAAACAGTTCTTTTTAGAACTATTATCGCCTAAAAAATGTCGGGAAAATCGAGAAGAGATCGATGCATTAATCCCTTTAGAAAAGTAGGTCCATCTTGAATATTTAAAAAGTGCCACATGACAAATTAAAGTACATGACATAAGCTTTTATTTCGGCATAGGGAAAACTTTTTTTTATAAAAACTGTTCTGGGCAGATGGGGGTGTCCGGTTGGCGAAGAATGCCCCATATATATATATATATAATTATATAGATATAATAATCACCCCGGTACAATACTGACTGAAACTGTTGCTTCTTGCCATGTAGTAACCTCGATTTGAAAGACGCGCCAATGTAATTCAAGAGATTCTTCCTTCATCCGTTCACCATTGCATATACAAGTACATAGATATTTACATACAATGTACGGAGTTTTACGCCGCCTACGCACGCCAGATGGTTTTTATGAGATTTTTTTCCTTGGCAGAAATGCACTCGGAAGTTTACCATTGCCTGCCAAATGCTGACCGCTGATGGGAAAAAATTGTACACTATTGAAATATTAAAATATTTACAGTTATTTCTTATTCACAGAACGACTATGGCAAGTATTTTTTGCATGTATAGTATTCATATTAAATAAAATATTTCTCAGCGAATTAGGTGGCGTATAAGAAAACAGCAAAAAATATTCAAAACAATACGTCGCGCAGATGAACAAATATTTGTGTTGAAATATTAAAAAATACTAAACTAAACACGCGCAACTTGTGTTTACTATACTTTGGGTCTTACTATTTTTCTTTAATCCAATTTTTAATATTACAAGTGCAAATTTTATAGAAATCTTGATTTTCCGTTACAAATTCATGCTTACTTATACTATTGAAATTTACACAAAATCTTTTTTAAATGTGTGCCTTAAAATAAGCCAAATATTTTTGCAATTGCTTGCTACGTAGGCCAATATGCAGATATATAATACATATGTATACTATAGTTAAAAAAATAAAAATAAACGAATGCCGGCGAATGAAATAAAGGCTAGAATATATTGACGCAGCGAGAGTGTATTTTTGGTTTTTCTTGAAAATGTACAAAGGCAAAACAACTTGTCCACCTACTGTAAAAAATATGGGAGTCTTATAAAAGGACTAGTGATACCATGTCGGGACTATTTTCGAACTGGTCCATTTGGAATGGGTTATACTTAAAAGGCAAATAAATTTACTTTTATCGAATTATTTATTATTTATTATTATGATTTTTACAATATTATTATTATTTATTATTACTACGAATTTAAATTTTTCTGCAGAAAGAGGTTTTTTGTGTGAAATATTAAAATTTAATACTTTTTTACTTTTGAGCCCTGAGCGAAGGCCTATATGTAGATACAACATTTAGAGCTAAAATCGAATTTATAACCTTGAGAATTCTACTATAATGTAAAATTTTGTTTCAAACGAATTTTAAATGTAGTTAGAGTTAAGCTTAAAATATTTTAATTTATTATTGGAGCAGGTTTTATAGGTAGACACTTTTTCAATTCTCTTACGGAACTGTGTGACATGGCGATGGCACCAATCCTGCGCTTCAAAAGATCCACAAAATGGTTCGACGAAGAAGAATAAGTGTGGTTCTCGTTCACCACAGTGGTATCACAATGGACTCGCACGGTCTAAGTGAGTTGGTCGTACAAACCGACTACCACCATAACCTAAGCTTTTTAAGTATCACTATGCTATGGGGGAAATTGCAACTGTTTTTCAACCTGAAATTTTTTCCATCCCGAAAGTAGCCGAATGGATAATCGAGAGGAGATGGATCAGGAAACAGAGTGGAGTTTTTAGTGACAGTCAGGTCATGAGAACGCGAAGCAAACCTCAAAGATTGTTCAAGAATGTACGAAGAAGCTTAATTCCGCCGCAAGACAGAACAGGCTTGTAGTTATATGGGTTCCAGGGCACTCCGGTGTAGAAGGAAACGAAATTGCCGATGAATTGGCCAACCGTGGATCAACGGTTCCCCCACAAGGAAACAGTTCCCCCCCAATAATCGGAAACAGTTCCGCAGGAATTATAAATTGGCTACGAGTTTTGGGTTCCGATGTGGTGAGACGGAGTAATATTCATTCTATCAAACTGGAGGATAATTATAGATTTGCCTAGGAATCTGGAAAATTCTCACAGGACTAATTACCTTTGTCTCTATCTCTATTCTTTCCCATCTCTTTCTCTGATAGTCTAAATACAATGGGCTTTTTAGCCTGAGTGTTTTAGGAGCCACCAAATCTCTTGGTGCTCCTTGGCTCGACCTATTCAAATTTCAATTTCAAGCGTTTAAATAAATATTTTGTGACGAAGCATTTAATATTCACGTAAAGAGTGTTCAGATTGGGGGTTCATTTTTGACTTAATGGCTACGTCAATAAACACAATTGCCGTATTTAGGCTAAAGAGCAACCCGAAGTTATTCAAGAACAGCTATTACATCCATTGAAAATAACCTTTTGATGCGGCCTATGAGCTGGACGAATCATCCGCCCATATTTCTTTAAAGACGAAGCTGGCACCAATGTAACAGATGGCGCTACTTGCCATACAGCCCGTGAAACAATGGATTTATTGCGTCGTCGTATCGGACCAGTGGACCACGAAAATCGTGTGATATCACATCTTTGGACTTTTATTTGAGGGGATATGTAAAGTCTAAATGAGTTGTGGATAAACCAGCCTCGATTGCGGCATTAGAAATCAACGTCACTAAAGTTACTCACGAGATACCGACCAAATCCTCCAGCGAACCATTAAAAATTTGTGTTTATGGATGGTTGAATTACAGTGGAGTTGTAGCCAACATTTCAAAGGGATTATCTTTAAAAAGTAAATGTCATGAATGGTTCTACACAAAAATAATAAATTTTGCCCAATCAATTTGAATGTTCGTTGTTTTATTTCAATTTAAATTCCGATACCTCTTAATTGTCTACCCTTTATAATACATATATTGCAAATAGGTGGTTTACGAGGTGTCGTAAATGTCATAAATGTCTGTCTAAAGTCGTAAAGTTTTTAACGATTAAATAAATGATTAGGGGATTTGAAATTCCAGCCATTTTTTAACTGTGTGAAAAGTATAATATGACTTATACGGCACGAACCTCCTAATTATGCACATACCTATAATAATTTAAGCCGTTTAAAGTTTACGTTGTGTAACAATTATATGACACTTACGACACCTTTGTGAATATCCAAAAATATATTTATATTCCGGTATATCTATACGTACATACATATGTATGTATAAAAAGGTTGAAAATTTCTTCGAAAGTGCATCGTCCAAAACTACCGCAACCACTGATCTTAATATTTCTTACACCGTTGACAAGTCTATTAGTAACGGATGGTCCTCTGGTTTTATTTATATTATTATCATTTTATGTTATGTTATATTCCTGAAGCAAATCGAGTTTAGTTTAAAATTGTATTAGGTGCGCAACTAAGTTCTCGCTATTTGTCAATATTATAAAGGGTCTTTCAAAATTGACACCTAGATGTCAATTCCTAGACGGTACCTTTCTTTATGTTATCTTTGACATTTGTCAAGTAGACAGATGTACAATTTTATACGATAAAACAACGCTTTAACGTTATTGCAATTAATTATGGACAACGTATCGCAAAATTCGTGATTCGAGTATTTTCAAAAAAATCTTTACATCCACTAAAATGTACTGTTTAGTTGGTTTTTTGGGCTGATGGAATAATTGGCCCGTTTTTCCGAAAGAAACGAAAGAGCTGCTACTGCCAATTAGTATCGCTACAGTTAACTGATTAAAGATTTGTTGCGGTCTGAGCTTGAAGGAATAGGCAGAGACGATATTTATTTTCAACAGAATGGAGTAACAAGTCGCTTTTTTTTTAACACCAATTGGAGGAAGAAAAAGAGGACGCCCACGAAAGCGATGGTTAGATGACGTCGAATCAGATCTTAAGCAAATGAACGTACACAACTGGAGAGATGTAGCCATGGATAGAATAAAGTGGAGAAAAATTGTTGATGAAGCTATGGTCCACCACGGACTGTGAGGCTAAGAAGAAGAAGAAGGAGTAACACGTCACCCAACACAGAAAAGCATTGCATTATGTATACACAATTGGCGCATACACCCTTTTTGAGTGTTTGGTCGAGCTCCTCCTCCTATTTGTGGTGTGCGTCTTGATGTTGCTCCACAAATGGAGGGTCCTACAATTTCAAACCGACTCCGAACCACAGATATTTTTTTATTTTTTTTATGAGGAGCTTTTCTATGGGAGAAATACACTCGGAGGTTTGCCATTGCCTGACATTTTTTTTCTTAATTTTGGTGCTTCACCGAGATTCGAACCTATGTTCTCTCTGTGAATTCAGAATGGTAGCCACGCACCAACCCATTCGGCTAGGGCGGCCGCCTAAGCATTGCATTGTTGCGAACTAATTTTCCCGATCGATTAATTTTACTGGTCAGTTAGATCATGCGTTCTTAGTCCACTAGGCAACTTTTATGGGGTTTTCTGAAAAGTAAAGTATATGTGCATAAGCCAACCATGATTCCAGAGCTGAAACACAACATTCGGAGCAAGCTTGCTGAGCTCCATGCGATAATGTATGAGCGAGTTCTTGAAAATTTTAATTCTCGTATAACAGCCCGTCGACATGCTCATGGTGAATAACATAATACCATAGTCTCAACTATTAATTTAAAAAAAATTAGGAAAAAATATGAGGAGGGTGCCAAAAATAATTCTTCTCCAAAAATTGTTGACAATAATTTAATTTATTTCTCAAAAAATTAAAAACAAAAATATACAAAAATTAATAAAATCTTTTCTCCAAAAAAAAATTGTTTAAGTAATTTTCTTCAAAAAAAAAAAAAAAACAAATACAAAATGTATTGAAGAATGAACAATGCTTTAATTAATTACACATGCTAACAAAATCTCGCCGTTTTACAGCTTTTAAAAGCGCTAAAGGTGTTTCTTGAAGATTTTTTTATGCTGGAAACGAATATGACCTTGAAAATGCTCCAGCACGTCAGGGTTTTTGGCAATTTGAAGTTAAATAGTCAAAAAATGCAGACTTTGGCCATTTTTCAAATTTTTTTTTTTTGAGCAAGGTAAAGTTTTTTTTTATTGTAATTTTTCACAACGGCATCGCAAAGTACTACTCTTTAGCTTTAAGGTCCTTTTTTAAAAATATTTTTACGATTAATACAAAAAAAAGTTATTCTATTTTGAATTGGAGGCTTCTAGATATGCAAATTCAACCTTTCCAACTCTCTAGCGCCCCTGTAAAGGGCGAATTCAAAATAATATAACTTTTTTTATATATTATTAATCGCAAAAATATTTTTAAAAATGAATTGTAAAGCTGAAGACTAGTACTTTGCGATGCCGTTGTGGAAAATTAAAAAAAAACTTTACCTTGCTCAAAAAAAAAAATTTGAAAAATGGTCAAAATCTGCATTTTTTGACTATTTAACCTCAAATTGCCAAAAATCCTGACGTACTGGAGCATTTTCAAGGTCATATTCGTTTTCAGCATAAAAAAACCTTCAAGAAACACCCATAGCCGTTTTAGTAACTGTACCTCGCAGGACTGTGAAATATATCCGATACATTTTGGTACATAAACTTTATTTTTACTTAATTATAAAATGTCAAAAATTGATGGGTGATATAACTTTTTAATAATTTTTTTCGTTATTAGGACACCAAATTACAAAGTAATTAGTTAAAATTATCGAAAAAGGTTTTTGGTTGTTGGCCTGTGTTACGTGTGTATGGATTTGCCTGTGGCGCCAGCAAGAGGAAGCGGGCAATCGCGGTACTAGCGCAGCCACACCAAATTTAGCGTAGTCCTCAATCATCTGTGTGATCCTTCTGCCAGAAAATTTTGATACACAGAGGGCGCTTCAAGCAGTAAGAAGGTGTTGATCCTAAGCAACGACAGGTGGGCATTCCCACTATTTAGGACTGGTAGCGGCAGGCTAATCACCTACCCTGTCAGAAAGCAAATAGATTAACGAAACCAACGCAAGGATGAGGCCTTATGCTCCCGAGGCCCTATGCTTCCGAGTGGAGTGAACAAGGAAAAAAAAATGGATTTGCCAACTAACTCGTAAAGCAAATCGGCGGAACAGTGAATTGGAACAACAAGTACATACAGTTGTATGCTAGCGCTTCACTGAACCAGTATTTGAATGGCACTCGAAAAGTTACGACAATTCCCTTATGAAACTTGCAAGGATTAGTGAGCATAGTCTCAACTATTAATAAATAAAAAATAAGAAAAAATCTGTGAAGAGTTTTATTCAAGTATTACAAAACAAATTTTGGTATCCAAAAACTTTCAACAAAAAAATATTTTTTTCCAAAAAAATAACAAAAAAACTTATACTATTTTTTACCATTTTTTTTATTTGAATAAACATTCTTTCCAAACAAAAAAAATACAAAATGTAATCCAAAGAATAAACAATGCCTTAGTTACAATTATTTGTGTATGGCGTTGCCAACTAACTCTTAAGGCGGATCGGTGAATCAGTGAAATGAACTACGCTAGCGTTGAAACGAGTACATATAGTTACGTGCTAGTGCTTCATTAGAGCTGTATTTTGCACTGATTTGCACCACGTATATGAATGTATGTAACTTGAAGAGTTATAGGAATTTTATTATAAAATTTAATTATTATATTAAAATTTAAAATTTTTTTTGAAAATTTAATAAAAAAAAATTTTTTTAATTTTATCGGGGCATTTTTCAAATATAACAAAGAAATGTTGTCCAAAAATTAGTGAGCAAAAAATTAAAATTTTTCAGTTTTCCCAAAAAATTTATTTGAGTCTCAATTATTTTTTCCAAAAAATTCTTTTTAAAAAGTATTTTTTATCCCTAAAGATAAACATAAAATTAAAAAAAAAAAAATGTTGAGTAGAACCGAAGATATTTCACCGTAACAAACTCTTTACTAAAATTTTCACATTGAGTATACAGCCATAGTCAAAAGTATGTAAATAAAGTTGAAATTTCGCATAAATTTTGCCGCTTGATTTAATGTGAAATATACCGTTGTTGTCTTTGAACTTGCACTAGTTATCTTCGCATACAACAAATATTTCAAAAACAACAACATTTCTCAATACACTTGTTTAACAACAACAAACAAAGGCTTTCTAGTAAACATTGTGAATACTTTTGTGTAAATACTTTTGACAATGGGTGTACCTCTCCCAGACTTTTTCGACTTTGGGCGTGAATTTAACAAATTTTTATTCTAGCTAACGACTTGAGTTTCCAGGTAGCTTCATAAAATTTAATTTTCTATTGATTTATGGGTATTAGCTTTAAGAAGGACCCTGGAACAGGACAAAGAAAGACCAGATCCGGGTGCCCAACCGATTGTTTTAAAAAAGGTTTCCAACGGAGGGTTAAATAAAAAAAATGTATCATAGTTAATGCAGCGACCGCTGAAGCCGAATGGGTTGGTGCGTGACTACCATTCGGAATTCACAGAGAGAACGTAGGTTCGAATCTCGGTGAAACCATAATTAAGAAAAACATATTTCTAATAGTGGTCGCCCCTCGGCAGGCAATGGCAAACCTCCGAGTGTATTTCTGCCATGAAAAAGCTCCTCATAAAAAGAAAACCTGCTATTCGGAGTCGGCTTAAATCTATAGGTCGCCCCACATGTGGAACAACATCAAGACGCATACGACAAATAGGAGGAGGAGCTCGGCCAAACACAGGGTGTACGCGCCAATTATGTATATATATAGTTAGTTTTTATTATGCGCACACCTAAAAATAAATCATATTTTAGACGAATGTCCCAAATATTTACTTGGATAACTTGACATGAAATCACTCAACTGCTCTTCACAATTTTTGCGAGTGTCCAGCCTTGTGACAAAAGAGCGACCTCACACTAGGCTGCTTTTCCAAACAAAGCCTAGTGGAGATCTCGATGTGCTCATTGACTAAGCAGGCATAAGTAGATTCACCAAAAAGTCCAAGCGGAGTGAGGATACAACTGAATGATTTTAAATGTCGATATATGGGGTACTGAAATCGCGTACCCAGGCGCTTCATGCGCTTATTAAGTACCGGCTTGTTACTCAAACAACGCTTTTAACAACGAACCCAAATTGATGGTTAACAATTTGAGTGCTATTTCTATAGATTTGTCAAATAATAATAATTTACTTATACCCTATTATCTGAAAGTACCGGAAATATTTAAATAAAACAAAACAGAGTTAAATTTCAGGCAAGTTTATTTTATATCCTACAAAATATGACCCGTCTGAAGCAACACACATGTGCCTATAATTAACCCAGTCCTCATGCAGGCCGACGAAGGAATGGCCTTCAGCTCCTTCGTCGCATTCTCTTCGATCTCCTCTATCGACTGAAATCTCCTTTCACGAAGTGGTAACTTCAACTTGGGAAACAAAAAGAAGTCGCACGGGGCCATATCAGGTGGATATGGTGCTTGCACGATGGTATTTACTTGGTGTTTGGTCAAATAATTCAGTACAATTTGGAATCGGTCCGATGGCGCGTTATCAGCATACAAAATTCAAGAATTGTTTGCCCACATTTCCGACCGGCCAGGTAGACACTAATGATCCGATGGTGCTAAAAAGTGGCAGGTGTGTGTCTTACAATCCTACGAACATAAGAAAAAAATATGGGCCGGTTCCCACGTGCGCGGTTCGTTTAAATTAAATATTCCCTGTACTTTTTGATCATAGGGTATGTAATTCTGTTCTAAAGTAGCCTTTATTGCTAATTAAGTGAGAACCAGCACTGCGCCAAAACGGGCTAGTACCGCGCATATCTGAAAATAGTGCCATTTGCTACCGGGTTCATATATAATATTATATATAGTACACACGCACATACAGGCATACAAAAAATAAACTAAAAAAAAACACTTTTATTTTAAATATCTGAAGTAAACAAACAAAATCACAAATACAATTCATCTTGAACTCGGTTAAGCAATTGGGAGCAACTCGGTCACAGTTTTCCCCGAACAGTGGACGATGCGATTTCGTGGTAAATTTTAAACGAAGTAAACAATAATATTGATTTTAAAAGAAATATTTTAAGTTATAAAATATTTTAAGTGTGTATGTATATTATATTATTTCCTCAAATTTCGCGCCAAGTGATAGTGTTGAATTTATATTGGCCGCACTTCAAAAAAAGTATAAATACGTTTGACGCTACAATAACAAACAGCAATAAATGTGACTGGCATAAATCACGAAAAGGCAATATTCTGTGGATTCACGAATGCATACAAACATACATCTGTATATGGTGATGTGTGTATTTTTTTATAATTCCAAGTAAATCCAAGCAAGCATTCAACTTAATTCAAATTAAAATTAAACGTGAGAAAGTTTCGAAAAAAATGTCATTATAAAATAAAGGGGGGAAAAAATACAAATAAGTGCAGAACAAGAAAAGTGCTTTTGTTTGGAAGTTACTCGGATATACATACCATAAATAAATATAAAAAAGGTAAGAGGGTGTACATATATATACGCATACTTGTACATATATACATATGTAGTAATGTATATATTTGTTGTTGAGAATTGGCCACGCTTCTTCAATTTATAGTGCGCCTCTTGGTATATGTAGTTCTGTACTTGGACGGGCCTACAACTACGCCCCACAAAAATCAGCAAGTTTTTATGCGACACTTTTTCTCTACAGGAATGGATGCGAAGGTTTGCCATTGCCTGTCGTATAAAGGCGGACAATAGAAAAAAAGTGTATCATCAATATACACCACACGAAGAACTTATAAGACCAATTAAATTCGTTATATTTTTTTTATCAGTTTATGGCTTACAATTTATGTTTTTAATACTTAAACTTTCAGTGATAAAAGTTTTAAAAATATCCAGAAATATGCACACTTTTCACGAAACTTCAATTAATTATTAGGAAAAGTATATTAAAATCTTCTTCTTCTTAATTGGCGTGATAACCGTTTACGCGATTTTGACTGAGTTTAACCAAGCGCGCCAGTCGTTTATTTCTCGTGCTAACTGACGTCAGTTGGGCACACCAAGTGAAACCAAGTCCTTCTCCACCTGATCTTTCCAACAGAGGAGGCTTTCCCCTTCCTAGTTTCAGAAGCGGAGCATTTGTATCCATTCGGACGACATGACCCAGCCAACGTAGCCGCTGGATCTTTATTCGCTGCACTATGTCTATGTTGTCGTAAAGCTTGTACAGCCCATTGTTCTAACGTCTACGATACTCGCCGTCACCAACGTCAAAGATCCAAAAATCTTCCGAAGAATCTTTCTCTCGAACACTCCAAGGGACGACTCATCGTATGTTGTTACGGTTCAAGTTTCTGCGCCATACAATAAGACGGGTATGGTGAGAGTCTTGTTAAGTGTTAGTTTTGTTGGTCGAGAGAGGACTTTGGTACTCAATTGCCTGCTTAGTCCAAAGTAGCACTTGTTGGCAAGGGAGATTCTGCGTTGGATTTCAAAGCTGACATTTTTATCGGTGTTAATGCTGGTTCCTAAATACACGAAGTCTTTTACAACCTCGAAATCATAACTGTCAACAGTGACATGAGTGCCGATACGCGAGTGCGCCGACTGTTTGAGTGATGACAGGAGGTACTTCGTTTTGTCCTCGTTCACCACCTCGCTTATCCAGTTTGGAAAAGCCAGAACTACCAGCTCGGTGGTTAAGGCCGCTGATGTCAACCATGTTATTATATTTAAAATTAACAAATATAATTTTTGGGGTTAGTTTAAAATTTAGAGTTTCGTAATTGTGTTGGATCGTCCTTTAATTATAACTTCTTGAAGGCATCGATTTGATTCAGTTTATTTATAATAAATATTTTGATCAATTTTTGACGATTCTACATTGCCGCACTTCTACGGCTTTTAACGCTATCAAGTCGTCTTCCATTTTTGAAAACCTATTGAAAAACTATTGCCCATATATTTTCGATTGGGTGAAGGTCAGGGCTGCAGGCATGGCATTCTAAAATCGGTATTTTTCTCGCTGCCAAAAACGTCTTTGTTGTTTTGGAAGCATGAATGGCTGCGTTGTTATGCTGGAAAATCCACTCCTCATCGAAAGTATCATCATCAAAAGTAATAAGTACTTGGTCTAGAAGTTATATATAGTTGACACTATTCACTTTTGTGGATATGAAACATAAAGACGTTTTGCTTTTGACATTAATGTCTGCCCAAAACCATGACAGAACGCACCCTGAAATTACGAGCCACTCTCTCCTGCTTTTCTTCTGTTTACCATGCCAATACATTTGGAGGTCATCCGCCCAGCGTGAAAAATACTCTTTTCCATTCATCTTCCCAAAATTGGCACTTTTCTGCAAATACCAATCTGACCTCTTTGTTTCGAGTAGTTAATTTAGGTTTAGGTACTCGTTGGGATATTTCCTGTCTACCTGCAACAGGCAATGGGCTCCATTATTCAGTGGTTAACAACCATATACAAAACAACATTACGACTGAATTACGCCCTCCTAAGTAGGCTGGTAAGAGCTCGCGTACGAGACCTAAAGACTTCAGACCCATTAGCCTATTCTCATTTCTATGAAAAACGTTAGAGCGATTAATAGACACTGTTATAAGGGGAGATTTGACACCGTCAAGGCTTGACACCGTCTAAGGGTGAATCTACAGAGAATCTAAGTTCACTAGTTACAGAGGAAGAAAAACCAATAGAAGATAAGGAGCATTCTCTGGAAGCCTTCTGAGAGTTCGCTTTTAAGAACATCCTGCCGAGGGCCATAGCATTCGCTACTGGCAGGTTCGTAATTTCGACGTTAGGTCTCCCCACGATACACAGATCCGTCAGAAGGGGTACTCCTCAGGGCGGTGTATTTTGTTCTCTGCTGTGGATCCTGGCAAGAACACTTTCTATCATAATCATCTTGGTCTTATACTTTTTTCGTGTAAAATATCATTTCCATAATGTTTGTGTGCGCCGAACCCATGGCCAACCGAATGGTAGTCACACACAAGCTGACTCACCGACTTCAGTCATCATGAGGGAGTGGATGCAGTTAGAAAAAAATAACATTAATGATCATAAATAAAAATTGTCGCGCCAATTGAGTTTCCCTAATGAAATTAAATTAAATAATAAAAGTACTTGTGGATGGTTTGCCGCATTTAATCACACACCCATACATACGTACATGTGTATAATTAATTGCCTGTTGATTTGCTTGATTTATGTTAATCAAAATATTTGTGTGAGTTTATTATAAATGCAAGCGGAAATATTACCGAAAATCTTCAAAAGCTAAATACTGAGAGTGCACAGATCAAACCTTGTAGGAAAATCCATTAGTTTCCAGCTGGGGCACTTCTAGAGAATTTAGAACTTTGACTAGTCGTTGTCTATTCTCTGTAACTAATACATTACTTACGGCGTTGTACCAGCTACTTGCAATTGTTTAATTTTACTAGTTGGAAACTAGTACTAAATTTGCTATATGAGACCCAGTTGGCACAGCATTACATTTCAAATAGTTCTGTAATAGTTTTAAATGCGACAAATCATATCTTATTCTATTTCATGATTGCCGCGATAACCTCTTAGGCGACTTCGGCCGAGTTTAACAAAGTTGAGTCGTTTCTTTTTCGTGCTGACCGGCACCAGTTGGAAACACCACGTTTCGCAGAGGAAAGCTTCTTTCGAACGCAGAAGAGACCTTCCTCTTCCTCTGCTACCACCAGCTGGTACCGCATCGAATAGTTTCAGAGCCGGAGCGTTTGTGTTCATTTACACAACATGACGCAGTCAACGAAGCCGCTGGATCTTTATTCGCTGAGCTATATCTATGTCGTCGTAAAGCTCATACAGCTCATCGTTCCATCGTCTGCGATACTCGCTGTCACCAACGTGCAAAGGTCTAAAAATCTTGCGCAGAATCTTTCTCTCGAATACTCCAAGGGACGACTCATCGTATGTTGTTATTGTATGTCTTCTGCGCCATACAATAGGACGGGTAAGATGAGAGTCTTGTAGAGTGTTAGTTTTGTTTGTCGAGAGAGGACTTTACTGCTCAGTTCCTACTTAGTCCAAAGTAGCACTTGTTGACAAGAAAGATTCTCCGTTGAATTTCAAGGCTGACATTATGCTCGGTGTTAGTGCCGGTTCAAAGATAAACGAAGTCTCGATTTGCGAGAGCGACATACACCTTACCCTGTCTTAAACGACTATACAACTGCATACCCGAATGGGTTTAAGTCTGAATTTTCTTTGAAAAGTTGTTTACTTTTTGTAATTTGCACAAAGTTTTAAACTTGCATTCATATGGTTTTTCACAATTAAATAAGAAATAAATAAATTGCCAGAACGTGAAAATAAGTCCTTGAGCTATAGTTATTTAACGCAGTACATTACTGTGTAAGATCACTTTGTGTACACAAAGTTTCACCGCCCATGACAGCTGATTACAACTTTTTATAAACAATGTGATTTATTTTCATTACCACAGCTTCTGCGCTCATTCTGCATCAGTGTATGCGATACCCGGCCTTCTGTCTGGTTGCTAATCGGTCAATACGCAGTAAGGACGGCGAGCAGCCTCGTAACGTCAAGCCATGGACTTCGCTATCAGATTGCACGTTATATTAACGTTGTTAATCTTATTTTTTTCTATATGTATTTGCATTTTTTCACTTATCTCTGACGAAAGTGACGTATGGGTTTTTGACAAATTAATTTAACTGACTTTAGCTGGCTTTGCTCTTGGACTAATAAATCATGATTTGTCATAGAAAATTTGAACAATTTTATTCACCCCTTTTAAGCTGGATTTTGTCTGTGGCTAATTCATTAAATGTTCCTTTAGAGCCTAAAAATTTAGTGCAACAGTTGGGTGTACTAAGTAGACTTAAAATGTTTTGTGAAAAGCATGCAGATAAATAGGAAAAAATATACAAGAATATAAATATTTGCATACATTCGAGTTTGCTACCTTCTCGTTCTCCACAAATTTGTATAGTATATAGTATTTATTTAGTCAAACCTGCCATTAAAAATAGAAATTGCTTCCAAAGCAGCGGTGCAAAGCAACGAGAAGCTATAGCATGCCGAAATAGTTATGACGTCATCAGTGATACCGGCGTATTGGCAAATTTCTAGAGAGAAATTCCCATATCCTACTGATACAATTTTAGGAAATACCAACGTACCTCCTCGTATATAATTTACTCGTTAGATCTATTGATAAAAAATGTAATTGCGTAATGAATGTACAAATTACAAAATCGTGTCGAAATTACAAAATATTGCAACTGAAGAAATGATTGATTGAATGCTGATTGTGCATTCACACCTAAGCATGCAATATTTGTTTTGTATTTTTCTTCTTCTTGAGGTAGACAGGTTAGATTATGCTTTCCGGGTAGTCTAGACTCTAGAGCATGAAGAATGAATGTCAAAAATTAGTTTGGGGAAAAAGAAATCTATTATTTTCTCGGTAGATGGCTGAAGTGATCGATATCTCGTAAAGTATCAATTAAACGATTTAAAGTTTATGCTCGTTGTCAAGGTGACATTTCACACTTTTTGCTTTTTTTGTTTATTCTATTCAGTTGTGAGTTACAGGGTGTTAACAATGGAAGTCAAGAACGAGAAAATTCGGTACATTTCACAGTTTTTCTTTGATCAAGGCGAAAATGCAAGTCAGGCCATTGAAATTGTGAATGGTGGCCCTTTACAGCTAATTGATTGCAGTTTTTGTTTCGCCGCCGTTCAGTAATTTTTGATGTAAAGGAAAATGCCGATGAAATCACATTAATAATCAAAGTTGACCGGCATGTTAGTAGTCGTAGCATCGCCTAAGAGCTAAATATCGACGATAAAGCAGTTTTAAACCGATTGCGCAAAAATTTTCAGCAAAAATAATTGATCGACATTTTTATTGGAGTGCAAGACACTGTTCGAGAGATGGGCTTACCGCTGCAGTTGCGCTCATCGTGTTTGAAAAATGGCCAGTAGGTAGGTACCGAAATCGATTTCGCCCCCATATCTGAACATTTAATTTACAAAAAATAGTTTTTTCACATTTTTCCTAAATGGGGGTTTCATCTCATTGTTGAAGGAGCTCATTGAAGGGGTTGTACGCAGTTATGACTTTCAAAAAAATCGATTTTTTTTATTGCATTTTTGTAATGTACATATATTCAAAAGTATGCGCACGAAATTTGAAGTAGATCTAAGCAATACTTTCGGAGTTATATCTAAATATGTAGAGATGCCTCGGCACGTTTTAAGGTAGGTATTGAAACTTTAAACGTGTTTTTTTCAAAACGGCATTTTTCAAGTCGGTGTACACGATATCTCGAAAACGGCTTGTTTGATCGGTCAACGGTTTTAACTCAATCTTTAAAGATACATTTTCTAGTAATTAATCGTTCCTTTTGTAAATCTGATACTTATTTTCCATTTTATAATCAATTTACGGCCAAATTTTAACGTAAAAATCGAAATCATTTCTTTTAAAAGCTGCCATTTTGTGAAAATTCACTATTTTGATTAGCCGAACGATTAATTACTAGATAATCTAATATATTAACAAAATTTGTTTGGTTTTTTGATTTCAGATAATCCAATCCTGAGTTACGATGTACACCTTTTTAAAGGAGGTTCCAGAAATCGCCTGCAGCGCGCTCTATAATCAACATTTTCATAAATAAAAAATTTTGTTACGTTCTTGAAGGATGCTTTTATAACCGCCAAAAATTTTCAAATTAAAATATTATGAAGTGTCTTCAGGATAAATCCTTGACAACCCGTCTTTTATTTGCTTCATAACTGCGTATAACCCCTGAAGTCTATTTTTTTAGGCCGTATTTTCGGGTATATTTCCTGTCCGCTGCTATTTGAAGCTCTATATTTCCATGATATTCGGCACCGTAAAAACCAAACGGTGTTTCTATTCCTACAACAATTCGCGGTATTGTATGACTCTGTAAGACTAAATCTCGTACATTCGTTTCTGCATTCATGGAGAGAGTAAGTTTTAAGATTTTTTTTATGGCAACACAGATAGTGCCAGTTTATCCAATAAATTTCCATATAATAATGCAATATTTTCCTAGATTTTCAAAGAAAAATGTTGAAAATTTAGCAAGTGGCACTAAATGTCCGGAGGTGCCTCGAAAAAAGTTTTTTTATGGCGAACCTCATAACTTGAAAGAGGATCATCTGAATCAAAAAAAATTGCAAAAATGCATTTGTTAAGGGAGATGTTTCTCGAGAAATCACTTGACGAATTGTATACGATTTTTAAATTTTTCGTAGCAATTCGTGAGTTATTTGTTGTTAATTTATGCCAAGAAAACTACAAATCTTACAAATTACCACAAAAAACTCGTGAAAAAATGTTGGATACGAGCGATTCGAGTTATGTGACAGGCATGAAAGTCTCCAAACGAAGAAAACATAACTTCTATGTCCAATATTTCACTGACCGATTTCAAATGTGACCGTAGCCGTAAGTAACCGTTGATTACTTGTACACCCAGAAAAAACTTTATCAAGCTTATTTTGGAGAATTTGTGAATCGAATGCGTTCCTTAGAATAGAAAAGATTTTAAGGTCGACAGCATAAAGTGAAAACTTGGAATATGAAAAACTGTTTTTTATGTCATTGATAAACAAGACAAAGGATACAGAATGTGGGACTCCGGATAACGTAATGAAAGGATATGACTGATGATTGTACACAACACCAAACACATCGGAGAAATATGAAATGGAAGTCAATGTGTGTTAATTTTTTAACAAGCATTGTATGCGAAATTCTGTCGAAAGCCTTATAGAAACCATATACACAATATCGGCCTGGGAACGAAAAGCTTTCTGAAAATCTGATATGCAATCTTCTAAGAAAACAGTCAAATTTGAAACAGTCAATCTACCAGGGATGAAGCCGTCTAGGTTGTGATATATTAAGCTTTTGGAAAACAACATCTTATTGCATATTACAATGCATTCTAAGTACTTAGTGGTAGTCGAAAGTTTGGAAATCGGTCATAATTGCTCACATCACTCTTTTTTAAATTGGTGTATTAAGAGCCGATTTCCACTGATCAATAAAATTATCTGAAAATAAAGATCTGTTGAAAATCGGTGGGATAGGATAGGCTATCGAAAAACAATGTTTAAGCAGAAGTGCCGAAAGGCCAACGACTTCTGCTTGTGGAGAATTCTTCAGTGTAAGCACACCTTTGGCAGCATCATCCAATTACTATCAGACGAAGAAATAAAATTGGATTTAAGGGGTCCCACTGGTCTAGAATTTTCAAAAATTCAATTTTTTTTATTTTTGATATTTCGAAAGTATAGGCTTTTAAGAATATACTGTTAAATTTTTGGAAGGATATTCCCAGTGTTTTCTATTTTACAGCCGTTTTAGCAGGTCGAGTCAGATTCGTCACGCGGCGGCATCAATGGCCGCATTTAAATGGTCAAAACTTTAAACTCAATTGTCTCAAAACAACTTTTTTCGGTCTGGTGTTGTAAAAAAAGAAGCTATTCAACCGAATCCTATGACATTTTAATATGTTGTTCACAACATCAATGGCTATTGCTCGTACTAGAATTATATTATTATTACTTTGTATTTTTTTGATTAAAAAACTGAAAAAACCCGAATTTTAGAGTGTCAAATTCAAAACGGAGCCATTTTGTCATTTTTTTAATTTAATACGGGGCATAGCTATAGTCGTACTGATTAATACTTTTTTGGTTTTTGTGTTTCAGATAAATAGAAAAGCCAAAATGGACAACATCGTCCAGGTCCAATTTTTCGGGTGGGTCAACCTCATTGCCATTTTTTAAATTATGAAAATTTAGAAAAAGTTAGATAAAAAGCCTAAAAAGTTTAAATATCGTTTTTCATTTTTTTATTTTAAAAATTGTCCAAATACCCTAAATTTTCGAGCTCTAGATCACCTGGAATAATCAGCGAAGAGATTAGCCACGCCATTAGCAGAATTCACACGACATATAGAATGTTTAAGCACTTTTTTTTAGATTTTATGAAACTCCAAAAAAGTTTTGGATTTGTTTTTACATTGGCTTCATAATTCAAAATGTAGGTATTATGCAAAAACCTAACTAGACAGTTATATTTTTAGATTATTCTTCAAACTTAAAACTTAAACAAAAAATGAATAGATTCTTTGGTTCTCTTGAATTTACGAAAGAGTTTCTTTAAATGTTTAGTAGGCCAAGGTATTTTATATTGGCGCTTTGTATTCAGAGGAATATTAATAAATGGGTTTTGTTTTACATTTTACTGTTGTATTGATATTCACTTTTATTGCTATTGAAGAGCGAATCTATCTTACTACGCCATTCTCCTTTATCGTACTACTCTCCATTCTCCTACTCCTACAAACTCCATTACATTCGAGCTTGTCAAATAGTACGTCACAGACAGAAACACTCTCACGTAGGTCGCAATCTTGTAATCTATTATTGTTGCAGTAAATCCGTGTGGGTATCGGAAATTCTAGACCGTACTCTCAAATAACCTCTTACATCGTGCTATTATTCAACTTTGAGAGATATATGGTACTCTCTAATCGGAGAGAGTGTCGTGAATATTTTCCCCTTTGGCATTTTATTGTGCATGTGTGGGGAGAGATAGAGAAGCTTGCTGTTGAGAAAAGCTTCCTTGTTGTTTTTGCGCATATATGATTTTATAAATCATTTCAGAATCGTAACGCTTATGGCAAGCGAATGAAATAACAAAATCAATAGCGTGTTTCACTTAAACAGGCATAGTAGTAAAAAGAAGTGACCACATCCCACTTATTTATTTTTATTCCTTTAAAATACCTTTAATTAGCGGCTAGCAAATTTAATACATAACGCGAGCCCGTAGCGTCTTGCTTTGTTATGTAGGCAGTTCAAATAGGCACACGCTTGAGAGCTTTACTTTTGATTTATTGTGGAGAGACATTGCGGACCCATAAATCGAACGCGCGTTGGTTATTGCATCGAAATCATTACTTATTCACATTGACCGAGATGTAGAAATTTGAACCTAAATGCCGTTATTGAGTAGTATAACTGTAAATTTAAAGTATTAACATTCGCTTGCTTCTCTCTAGGTAAACTTTAGGTTAATAACCTCCATGAAACTGAAATAGTTTTTATTGGCAACTGACCCAAGTGATTGTTAGCCTTCATTTTACTAAAAAAAACTTGTGATTAGAAACGCCAAATTACTCTGCAATATATATATTTATATATGTGTACAAACATATATAGTTTTGCAATGATTTTGATCGATTATTTTCATTGATTTCATTTCTAAGAATATTTTAATTACTTCAGTTCGAAATTGACCGGTCTGTGACATTGATTGCGTTTTTCTTTGAAAGTTGTGGTTTGGGGAATTCCACTGCGGTTTGCGCTGAATTACTTAAAACCAAAAAAAAAAAAAAAATTAAAAAAAAAGTGTAAAAAACTCAAAAATGTGCACAAAAACGAAAAAACCGGATCACTGACGTTTTCACGCTGAACAACAAACAACTGATAGCTGATACCGAGCTATCAAGCAAGCAGCCGGTATGCATAATCGGTAATAATGCATTAAGACAGACTATTTGTAATTTACTACTTAGTCTTTTTGTTGCTGTTACTGCTGCTGTTCATGTCGGTTATATGCATTTTTCTTGTTTTTGAAGTTATTAATTATTATAATTTAAATAGTAATAGTACCAATAAACTAACTAGTTTATAAAAGAGTGCCCTACACAGACTATGTATGTATGTATGCGTGAAGGCACATATGTATCTATGCAGGTATTTACTAGGGCTATAACGGGATTTCGGCCTTTTTGAATTTCAAAAATCCCGAGACTAGTCTATTGAAATGCTGAGATTGTTGAGTAGAATTTTTTCTTACATCAGATGCAATTAGTAAAATTTTCATCACAAAAATTCCCCTTTTTGAGTAAAGACAAGCCGCATTTATAGCATTGGTTGTGCTCTAAGCGTTTGAAACCCCTTTTTTGTATTCAAAACAGCGAATTTGTACGATTATCTGCCGCAGAGTCGTGTTTTTTGAGTGCAAACGAATAACAGAAAAAAATTGCTGACTCACACAACTCTTTTTCTTCTTCTTTATTGGCACAATAACCGTTTACGTGATTTTGACCGAGTTTAATAAAGCGTGCCAGTCGTGAAGCCAAGTCCTACTCCTCTTGATCTTTCCAACAGAGGAGACGTTCCACTACCTCTCCTAATACCAGCTGGTACTGCATCTCATACTTTCAGAGCCGGAGCGTTTGTATCCATTCGGACGACATGACCCAGTCAACGAAGCCGCTGGATCTTTATTCGCTGCGCTATGTCTATGTCTCTCTTGTCGCTCATAGTTCCATCGCCTACGATACTCGCCGTCGCCAATGTGCGGAGCTCCAAAAATCTTCCGCAGAATCTTTCTCTCACACAGCAGTTCGCCTGAAGAATAAATTGCATCGGACCTTAACTAGCAGTTCGCTAACTTCATTTAATAGAAATTCGTAATTTTGAATAAGGAAATTGTTATTTTAGTAATTTTGGTGTTTGAGGCTTTTGCTTGTAGAAGGCATTTCAATACCTATCAACAATCCAGCTAACAAGTGTTGAGGCGCTTCTTTCTGCTCATTTGCTGGCTTTATGGCAATTAATTTTGGTCGCATTTTCAATGCTCACAGTTTTTAAAGATCAACCGTTAACCAAAGCAAACCAGCCAATGCATTTGAAGTACAACAAACTCTATGCTTCATTTAATTTAAGGGTCTTAATATCGGTCTCAAGCAGTGTATCCAAATATAATAGTTTGGTTTGGTTAGGCTAGCCAGGTTGCTTGTCTAAGACAAGCCGCTCGGTGGTCCTCAGGCCCGTTGTGATACCTGCAATTGATACCATCCCCTATCTAAGCTATCTATCTGCTTTTAACACTCAGATCCTTTTAAGAAGGTGACATTTTGCAAATTTCCCAGGTCTTCAAAGAAATAATCGCCAGGATATTTGGTGCGGCTTCTTTGAAGTGCAGGACATTCACAGAGGAGGTGTTGTGTCGACTCAATTTCTTCTTCATCTCCACAACTCCTGCAGAGTCATTGTGAGATATACCCATTCTATTGGCTGGGCATCAATAGCGCAGTGACTCGTTATGACACGTGTGAGGACGCTGCTCATTGGTCTGTTGAATCTAAGCAGACATTTTGTTCTTTAAAGAATCAGTTTTGGCCAGAGCGCTTTGAAGACCATGCAGTTAGTAGTCAGAGACTACCTTCTATTGATTTTCGAGATTAAGAACAAGTCAATCGCAGTATAAAGTTCGTTTAGGGCAATGCTTATGTCCTCTACCACTCGCTGAAGGTCAAGCTCAGAGCGTTTCCGTGCACACTCATCCGCTCTTTCAACTCCCTCCACTCCATATCAATGTGTGGTGTTGTGTTGTTGGATGAGCGAAAGCGACCTCTTGAATTGATGCTCGTTTAGGCCAGTGCCGTGGTCGCTGCTTGAGTATCAACAAAAATGTTAGGGTTTGCTGGAGGTAAATCCATCGGTTTGGCTGCTTTATCTATAGCGTAAATCTCAGCGTGGAAGACGCTACACCGGTTTGGGAGTCTAAAGCAGCAATTTAAAGATAATTGTTCCGAGCACACTCCCAATCCAGTGTCATTGTCGATTTGAGGCGTCAGTATAAATATGGTGTCGCCACTATCATTTGATTTGACTCTGGTCTGCCAATACTTCTTGTCAGGTGTTCGCATTTTATACTCTCTCTTCAAATCTATCTTGGAGACCAAATAGTCTGTTTTCGACGCGTCTTCCAAGAGTTCCGTAGATAGTGGAACTGATGCATCTAAATAGTTGCTGTCTTACAAAATATTTTTGCACTTGTGGTACTAACGGTTTTTGGTAAAATTCTGAATATTTAAGTGCACTGAATTGTATGATTGGTTTTGTTTGTTTTGTGATTATTTATTGTTAAGATATTTTATTGGTAAGATTAATTTATTGTGTTAATAAATACGAGTACATTTTCAAATTACGAAAAACTGCAATAACGTGCGTTAAATATTTAGAGCACAAGGACTTAATGGCCACTTATTTGCTTCTTATTTAGTTTTAATAATTGTTTATGCAAATATCAGGTCAGTCCAAATTTGTCAGTCGATATGACAGCTCAGATGTTAAATTCATCGCATGGAACGTTTGGAAAGTTTTTTGAACCGTATCGTTACTGGTGATGAAAAATGGGCCTTTACAATAATCCTATTCGCAAACGCCAATGGTTAGATAAAAATGAAACACCAGAACCGACCCCCAGAGATGGCCTTCACCCCAAGAAGATTATCCTGTCTTTTTGGTGGGTTATGGCCGGTACTGTTTATTATGAACTTCTGGAACCAAACCAGACGATAACTGCTGATTATTATTTCCATCAGATATCAAACCTGAATGAAGCACTTAAAAAAAGTCGACCGTCTTTAGTGAATAGACGCAAAGTTTTGTTTCACCACGACAACGCAATACCTCATACCGCAAGGCAAACATTAGGCAAGCTGAACGAGCTCGGATGGAAGCTAATGCGGCATCCAACATACTCTCCGGATATTGCACCTTGTGATTATTACCTTTTCCGTGGACTTCAGTCCCATATGAGTAACAAGAACTACTCCTCCACAGAAGCTATAAAAAGGGATATCGAAGCGTATTTTGGCTCCGAGGACAAACAATTTTTTGAGCAGGGAATTAAAAATTTGTCTAAACGTTGGGAAGACATTGTAAATAATGAATGAAAATATATTATTGATTAATAAATACTTTTAATATCTTTTTTATTAATTCCAAAACCACCTTTAAAAAACCCACGAACTTATGGATTGACCTGATATAATTCATTTTCCATTCTCCACGAAATAAATCCATATTTCAAACTTTGTGTGAATCTAACAAAAATTCTTAAAATTTTCAATAAAATTTCAGACTTTTTAATCAGAATTCTTAAAAATGTATTTTTGGACAAAAATAGAGTGCTTCAAAATCGCATTGAATCTATTTTGACTATTTTTTTGCAAACGGTCTGGTGGATTTTCTCCACATAACGCATATTATATAGAATTATTATTATTGTATTATGGAATTATTTATAAAAATAGAATTATTGAGTTATATGGAAGAAAACATACCGTTGACAAAAAAAGTTTTTTTTAAATTTACGCGGTGTTTGCAGCTTACATTTACCAAAATTGAAAGCTCTATAAAAGCAAAGGATTTTTCTTTTGTTTGTATTTAGTAAAAAAGGTATTCAAAAATAAAATTAGATGAATTTGCGCCATCTTCTAACAATACAATAAGTAAAAAAAAAAGAATTATTTCTTATTTTCGGGATGGTACCTGCAGCTCGGTATTCCGAAAATGAGATCCCGACAATTTTAGGATCAGTAAAATTTCTGAAATTTATCATCACTAATATTTACTCACACTAACATCCAAGTTGTACTAATAAATAGTACACGTAATAGTACAAACTGGTACTTGGCGGAGCTGCCTATGAATTACTTATTCGGAAAGCCTTAGAAGTGCATGCAATTGCGTTTTAGTTTCGCTTCGTCAACAACTCGATGTCATCAACAACAAGACTTGCGTTTTGAAATAACTGAAATTAAATTAGCTCAAGCTTTCGAAAACTGGAAAAAAAAATCTATACACTTACGATTACATATGTAGAGGTGATTAAGGGATGCTTTGAGTGACGAGTGCTACTAAGATCAAAGGTTAAATAAATTCCTCGAATTCACTTTCAACAAAACAGACAAATTTGCTGATTTCACATAATCTTCTCTGCTGAGTAAAAACGTTAATCCAGAATTAGAATAAATAAATTTAGACACTCAATTAGCGCTAAAAACTGTGCCCCACGCACGACAGCCCACATACAGTTTGCTTCAGTTGAATAGATACGGCGCTTTTCTTCATTTATTTGCTGCAGAAGAGCGCTACGTTTAGAGATTAGCTTTTAGTTCTAGTGACTGCAACAAAAATGAAACGGAAAAGTGGTGTTAATGGCTGTGTTTCTGTTTTTTTGTATTTAGGGAACTAAAGTGAAGCACCACCAAGCGCAACGGAAGAAACCTCGATTGAAAATTTGTAGGCGAATGTTGGCCTTTCAGTTTGAACAGCATAAAATATTTCAGGTACTCGTATTTACGTACATATATTTTTGAGCAGAGCTGCTGAAGTGATTGCTCTTGGCTGGACCTAAATCCTAGTCGTTGTGATAACGCATAACATTCTGAGGTGTAAGTGAATGGAAAGCTGGGTCTACGCAGGCAAAAAAAAAAAATTAATAATAATTTTGATAACCCCAACAGACTTTATTATTTTCGCGATTTGCGGAAAGAAATACGTTTTGCCACCCACCATCAGCCTTATCATTGAGTTCGTCAAAGATGGGTTAGAAATACTTACACAATCCTTCGCTACAACTGCTACAAATTGCTACCACTGAATTCATGTTAACTGAAAAGAGAAAGAAAACTTCAAAGAGGGTCGAGAACGCGCTCCGGACGACCATCGACGTCAACAGATGACCAACACGTCAATAAAGTGAAGGAGTTAGTGCTCAAAAATCGTCGGTTGACTGTTAAAGACCTTACTGATATGATCGGAATATCAGAAGGATCTGTGAAAACCATTTTGAAAGACCATTTGGGCATACGAAAAGTCAAATCTCGTTTGGTACCGAAAACTCTCAATTTCTTGGAAAAAAGTCGTCGCGTTGATGTATGTGAAACAATGCTTTCAGACTCTCAGGACAAGCTCAAATGCATCATTACGGGAGATGTGACTTGGATTTATGCTTACGACCCTGAAACAACCGACCAATCAAGCGAATATCGTGCTTAAGGCGAGGCCAGACCGATAAGAGCACGTCAAAGTCGTTCAAAAATAAAGGTCATGATGACAGTTTTTTCGATTTTCGTGGTGTGGTGCACTATGAATTCCTTCCACCTGGCCAAACTGTTAATAAGGAATATTATTTGAGCGTTATGCGTCGTTTACGGGAAGCAATTCGTCTAAAAAGACCAGAATTATGGGCCAACAACTCTTGGTTTTTGCATCACGATAATGCACCGTCTCACACTGCACTTGTTCTTCGCGACCATTTCGCCAAAAATTGCACGCACATCGTTCCGCAACCACCGTATTCGCCTGATTTGGCTCCGTGTGACTTCTGGCTATTCCCAAAACTCAAGAGACCACTCCGGGGAACGCGTTTCGAGTCGAGATAAAAGCTGAATCGGAGGAGATAAAAGCTGAATCGATCGAAGGAATTGATTTACAAGAATAAATAGAGATTTTTCATTTTACAACCAAATTCACCTTACTTTTTGCCCACTGTAGTAAACCAATTTTTTGTTTTCTGTTAAACACTTTTTAGAACATACAAGGTGAAGTCCAAAATAAACGAGACTGGCGTCATATAAATGTTTTTGATGGCACCATCTTTTTAATGGGTTAGTGCGTTGGAAGTTACATCCCTAGCTGACTTCCAGTGAAAGCTTGGTGACATTCGGTTCAGTGGAAGCGAAGTTATTGCGTCTAAAGTGTCAGTATGTTTGTGTCATCGGTACAGAAATGAGTGTCGAACAAAGAATTCATATCAAATTTTGTTTTAAAATCGGTAAAACGTTTACCGAAACATTTCAATTGTTTAAAAAAGTTGATTTTGATAATTGTTTATCTCGTGTCAGAGTTCATGATTGGTTTAGACGTTTCAGAGATGGTTGTGAGGACATAAATGAGAATGAACTTACCCAAAATCAGTAATCACCAAAAACTCAATCGCATTGTTAATAAACTTATTAAAAATTAACCCAAATCATCGTTGAAATTCATGGAATCGGAGTTAAATACCTCCAAACCATTGATTTATCCCATTTAATTGATCATTTGGGCTTCCGAAAAGTCTGTGCACGTTTCATTCCGCACAAGTTAACTGAGGACCAAAAATTGCTCAGAATTCAACAATCGAAAGACCTCATTAAAGAGGCGAGAAAAGACGAGAACTTCTTTTACAACATTGTAACGGGTGATGAAACGTGGTGTTTCTAACATGAACCTGAAACTAAGCGTCAAAGTGTCGAATGAAAGGCCTCAGACGAGCCACCACAAAAAAACTGCGTTTGGAGAATTTAAAAATCAAGTCGGTGCTCTTTTGTTTTTACGATTCCAAAGGAATTGCCCACAAGGAGTTCGTGCTAATGGGCCAAACCGTCGATGTAATTTTCTATCTTGGCGTTTTGAAGCGTTTGTTGCATCGCATTCGTCGAATTCGCCCTGAATACCGCGAAGGAGGAAGCTGGCGCTTGTGGCATGATAATGCACCATCTCTTCGATCCACTCTTGGGACTGATTTTTTGACTAGAAATCGCATTTTAACCATCAATCACTCACCGCATTCGCCTCATATGGCTCAATGTGACTTCTACCCATTCGGAAAATTGCATTTGGCCATGAAAGGAAAACATTTTGCGTCCGTAAAGGCCACCCAAAAGGCTTGTACCGACATCCTGAAGGACATTCCGGTCAATGAGCTGAAACACTCTTTCGAAAAGCTTTTAGATCGCACAAAACAGTGCATCGAGGACAGAGGAGAATATTTTGAATAAATAAACTTGAAGTTACCAGAACAAAGCACCTGTCGTTTCTATATTAGCGCAGCCTCGCTTATTTTAGACTTCACCTTGTATTTGAAAAGCTCGCTGAAAGTAAGCTCTGAATTGTTAAAATTATATTTGAAATTTACCCCATATCTACTCTTACATTTCATTGTAATGATGATGATGCCACGAATATTTTCCCGTGTTTTGAAACAATCGTTTTTTTTTATTTTTTCATGCTTTCACTAAAACAAAATTTTAGCAATTTATTTCCTTCACCATTCTTAATTAAATATTATTGACATAAATATCTACAACAGGCCACAATAAATTTCTGAAACTTGCATACAAACCAAAGAATGATAATACAAATGTGTGTAAGCTACATAAAACAGTTATCTTCATATGTATTAATAGCGATGGAGCTTTGCGTTTCAGTCTTCATTGATTTTGGTATTCCTGTAAGGGCAGCAACTTCATCAAAGAGTTTGTGTGTCACATATAAAAAAAAAAAAAAGTTCCATGCCTTTGTTATATGGAGGAAATTCGCTATACTGTGAAGTAAGAGAATTATAAAAAGACAACAAGAATTTTGAGCCACTTGAAACTTGTAGTTTATTGTACTAAAATTTATTAGACTATAAAATTCCATACCAAAAATATTTCTACAAATTCTAATTAAATTTTATAAATTCTAAATAAACCGTGGAGCTGAAATGGAAAGTTGGTGGAATTCTAATTTCCTTATGTAGTTTTTATTAGACAATAAGCTACGTGTTTTATACGAAAATAATGAACATTCAAAAAAGAGAAAGAAAAGTCAAAAAGTGATCAAAATGATGATGCGATTTCGTTTTGACGCGGGGTATAGATATATGCATGATGTTATTATACATAATTAGCGTTCATAAAAATTGACTAACCGAAAATCGACGACTAAATGAATAGACGTAAAAGAATGACTGTCGAATACCGCTAGTCGACTAATATTGCATTCACATAACCCGGTTCATCGATTAAGGGGTTACATATAATGTCATACTTTTTTTTTAATATGTTTTATAACTTTTATTCATATATCATACTAAGGGTAACGAAGAATATATTTTGGTGTTTTTATTTTAAAAAATGTTATTATTTATTGTTGATATGGCTCCTCCCCCGAAACGTCGTTTTTTAGAAGAGGCTTGCGGTGATCACGGTATCGCATGAGCAGCTCAACTGAAATCAAAAAAATTAAATGATTATTGTAGAAAAATGTTTTTTAGTGAATCTGAACGGTTTATTTACCCAAAAAAAAATTGCCTCGATATGAAAACCGCTTTGCACCAAAAAAAGGATTTTTGAGGAGTTGAAAAATTAAAAAAAAAATTAATTCGAGCGAACTATGCAAATACTTATAAAAAGTGAACCGTTCAGATTCACGAGGTTGTAACTTCGAATAATTAAAAAAAAAGTGTATGCAAATCGGTCAAATAGTTTTTGATAAATAATGATCACCGCGACGGTAATTTTCAAAAAACACGACTTCGAGATAATCGAGAGATCTTTATGATTTTTTGAATTTTAATTTTTAAGATGATGTACTTTTAGAATATGCCATAAAAAATTTCGATTTTTTAGTCCAACACAAGGTATATAACCCCAAAACCGAATATTAAAAGCCCCATACACGAACTGCAGCCGAATCATCAAACCGCATGACGATCATTCAGAAGGGCATAGGTCGAATCTCCGGGAATGAAACAGCAAAATGATAGAAAACATTTTTTTTTAATAGCGGCCGCTTCTCAGCAGGTAATGGCAAAGCTTCAAATGTATTGCTGCTATAAAAAAAACTCCTCACAAAAAAATCACTTTCCGTGCAGAGGCGGCATAAAACTGTAGCTCCCTCCATTTGTGGAAAAGATGCATACCATAAATAGGTGAAGGGGCTAAGCTAAATGGTCAATTAGAGGTATCGGATTTTAAATTGAAATATAAAAATGAATATTAAAATTTATTGGGCAAACTTTATTATACCTGTATAGAACCATTCATGACATTTATTTTTTAAATATAATCCTTTTCAAATGTTGACCGCAACTGCGCCGTAATTCGACCATTTGTTAACATCAATTTTGAATGATTCGCTGGCGGACTTCGGTAGGTATCTCGTGAATAACTTTAGTGACGTCGACTTCCAATGACTCAATCGAAGCTGGTTTATCCACAACTCATTTAGACTTTACATACCCCCACAAATAAAAGTTCAAAGGCGGTATAACACACGATCTTGGTGGCCAATTCACTGATCCGAGACGCGAGATAAATTGCTCACCGAAACGACGACGGAGTAATTCAATTGTTTCACGGGCTGTATGGCAAGTAGCGCTGTCTTGTTGGAATCAAATGTTGTGGGGATCATGGGCCTCAATTTTCGGCATCAAAAAGTCGTTTATCATGCCGCGATAACGTTCGCCATACACTGGCATTGGCGCCAGTCTTGTCTCTAAAGAAATATGGGCTGATGATTCCTCCAACTCATAGAATGCACCAAATGGTTGTTTTTGATGAATATAAAGGCTGTTACTGAGTGGCTTCGGGCTCCTCTTCAGCCCCAATAAGGCAATTTTGCTCATTGACGTAGCCATTGAGACAAAAATGAGCTCATCGCTGAGCTCTCATCGTTGGCCTGAGCGCGCGATGAACTCATTTCACAGAGCGTCGATTTTCGCAATACAATTTGCGATTTGTAAACGTAGGCGTGAAATGTCAATGAATACTGAAAAAATATGTATTTAGTCTGACAGTAGTCATCCGTGATCTGTCACAAAACCCCTTTATACATAATATTAAGAAAAATAATCATAAGAAAAATGGTTTGTTTTTAGTCATTAAGAAACGAACATTAAGAAAAATAATCATAAGAAAAATGGTTTGTTTTCAGTCAATAAGAAACGTCTCACGGCTCTCAATTAACGTAAAGTACATAACTTAGGAATCTAAAACCTTCAGGTCTCTATACTATCTAAGTATAGTGAAAGTTAGGTTAACTACCTTCTCTTGAAATAGATTTACGTCAGGGGTTTTTTCAATTGACTTTTGCAGGTGGATTTTACGAATAATCTGCAAAGCGCGCAGAGTCTTATTTCATTTATCTCCTCGAATCGTGGGCCGACAAAACATTGAACACAACTGCTTTAGCGTACTAAAAGAGGTGATATTTAAAAACAATTATAAATTATACAACTAATCGCAAACGCTTCAAGGGTTCAGATAACACCGCCTCTCATTTTCAACAAATACTAATGACATTCCATAGTTACCAAGGTCTACAGGCGTACGTACATAAGTATGTTGTGCTTCATTGGACGACGTTTGGTACCCTTCTAAGTGGACTATTTTAGAAATGACGTTAATCATTGTTTTTATTTGTTAGTTTCATTTATCAATACGTGCGTACATAGAGAAAGCACATATGTCTATATGTATGAGTGTATGTATGTATGCAAGTGTGCATGCGCTTGAGCAACATACTTAAGCACGAAAAGAATTCTAATCATAATTGAGACTAAATAATTGATTGGCTCTCAGGCGCATACGCGTCGAAGAAAAGTGAATAAATTTGTATTAGTGTGCTGATGTGCGCTTATGACTTTAAAGAAGTGCCACTTGAATTATTTATCTCTAGTTAATGGAGCGGCTGACTCATTACTACTTGATAAGTGGTGTAAAATATGAAGAGATGAAAATTCATCATACATGCGTATACACATATGGTCATTAAAAAAAGTACTCCCCACTTTCATACGGAAAATGAAATTTCATGAATTAATTTACCAATTTTAAATAACAATTCATCTTAAGGAGGTATTCTGGTCTATACGCCTTAATTTTAGGTATTTAAAAAAAAAAATTATTAGCTAAATTTTGAGACCTCGTACAACTCTTTCCGTTGAAATGAACTTTTTTGGTATAGGTTATTAGAATGAATTTAATGAATTTTGATTACATTTTTAGCCATATTAAATGAGCCATCTTGAATTTCGTTTTTGGCCACTCTGTATTGAAAAGTAGATAAAAAGAGCTAAATTTTAAGCCCTATTAGAACTCTCTAGGTCAAAAACATTTTTGGACAGATAGGGGTCTCCCGTTGAGAAAGAATGCCCCATATATAAGTATAAAAAAAATTAATAAAAAAAAAAACAAATCGTGGAATTACAGGCCGGCGGAGTGGAGGATACATAAACAACGGTGCTCCATGGTTGACATGATTCCAACCCTTGCAGTGATCTAAAACAAACTAATTTAAAAAATTCTTCATTGGTTAGGATTCCGCTATCGGATTACGCCAAGTCAAAGAAAAAAAAAATTCACAAAATGGCGTTAACTTGAAAAAAATGTTACCCTCTTTTTTTTACCTTTTTAAATTTTTTAAAAATACTTCAAACTTAAATTTTTCAAAATCCGTGGCAGGTGCGATAGACAGATGTATAGCATAACAAAAACTTCTTATCAAACTTCAAAGCGTTCGGGCAAGTAGAACTTGAGATATCATGACGACCATCTCAAAAAGTAGTTTTGAGAAAATCGCGTTTGAAGTTTAAGCAGCAATTTCAATAGAATAACTTAGATCTACTACTCTTAGATTTACTACTCACTCTGGATTAATCGGCGATATAATATAAAAAAGGGTTTTGTAGGATACAAAAGATTTTCTGGAAAGTGCGAGTCCTCAAGTCGCCCGGTAACATCTGCCGTTCATTGTGCGATTTGCTCCACTCGGCCGGCTTAGACGCTACGCCACAAAATCCGCTGTATCTCCGAAAATAATTTGAATTTTGAAAAATCCGTTGAAGGGCATATTTTTGAAGGACTAAACTTTGAAAATATGCAAAAAAAAATCGATTTTTTCAAATTTCTAGACCAGAATACCCACTTAAACTAGTGACAATGGGAACAAAAAGGAAATATTCATGTTCAGATATGGATACGATAATCACGAAAAAACACTTAGTGATTTGATAAAAATTCTGTTTAAATTATTGAAATTTAAGCAATAACCACTGTGCCCACTATGATTTTAATGACTTTTTGTATTCGATTTGGCATACAATTGACAAGTTCCACTACGACAGGTTTCTGTGAGAGTCGAATACTATAGTTCTTTGATTTTGTGCCATAAAACTTGCTTATTTTTGAATGTTTCCTTCAAGATTCGCTTCTTCAAATCTCCATAAAGATTTTCAAAGGGCCTTAGGTCGGCTAACTAGTTTGGCCAATCCATAACTTTAACATTATTTTGTAAAACTCATTCACGTACTAACACTAAGGAGTGTGTTGGGTCAATATATATGTTGTATATGTAAGTTTCAATGTTCCTAATAGATTAATTCACTCTTATAATTGAAGTTTTATCTCTCACTCATTTTATATTGAAGTTTTCAGATCAAATTATCTCAATTTCGCCTCTCTTGCAAGAGGACTTTAAGAGTTTAATCGGCTTTCTAGAAGTTTTTATCTTGATTTTACGAAGCTAAGGTCTATGTTCCAGTCGCTTATTGCGTCTTATTATTCATCAAA
The DNA here is from genome assembly GCF_027943255.1 of Anastrepha obliqua. Taxonomy (NCBI): domain Eukaryota; kingdom Metazoa; phylum Arthropoda; class Insecta; order Diptera; family Tephritidae; genus Anastrepha; species Anastrepha obliqua. Next base: position 45,852,064 of record NC_072893.1, read on the forward strand.
TTAAGTATATATTTAATTTAGTTATTGTTTAGTAAAACCATTAACTTAAATAAATAAAAATAAATACAGTTACTCTAAAAGAAACACACGTCGATAATTTGAGAATAACCAACCGTCCCTTATTGGGTCATTATGGAATAGAACTGAGAGCGAAAAGGGGAAATAGAAATGAACGGTGGCAATGTGAGAAAGTTCGTACCAACTGTTCATGCAGAAAAAGTCAACGTAAATGGGTATTTGTGACGAATAAAAATACTTTCCGAAACAAAATGTAAAACGTTGAATACATAAAACTCATTAATGGATTACTCCAATAAATATAAGATTTTGAAGAAAATAACTGTGTAGCAAGAGGGAGGATTTTTTCACCAGCAGTTTGAAATTAATTTGATCGAGCTATTTATATTCATATAGTATTTGATTTTATCACACGCATTCAACCCAAATATGTATTAGGTGCGCAACTAAGTTATCGCTGTTTTTTTTTCATGAAAATACATCTTTATTCTGAAAAAAATGGCTACAAGTGAATCATTGAAAGTATTGCCCATCGCTGGCTGGGAAAAAGTAGCCATCTTTCTGATAGATCTCGTATACCGTCGCGGTAAAACTGTACATATTTTGAGGCTATACACGGATCGAGCCATTTTTTGATGTCTTCATATGAATGGAACTGCTGGTCAGCTAGATCATGTGCCATCGATCGGAACAGGATTTCCCATTTCAGTGTTACAAGATAGGTTTTAATGGGTTTGGCAACGTGAGGCCGAGCGTTGCCAGGTTGAAGAATCGCTTTTTCATGCCTCTCCGCGTATTCTGACCGCTTCTCGCGTAGTGCTCAGCTCAATCGCATCAATTGAAATCGATACCGATCCCCAGTGATGGTTTCGCTTGGTTTTAACAGTTCATAATAAATAACACCAACTTAGTCCCACCAAATACATAGCATAATCTTCGCAGTGTGAATATTCGGCCAAGGCGACGACGTAGAAGCATGACGGGATAGTCCCCATGACTTTCTTTTCTTTGGATTGCTGTAATGATTCCATTTTTCATCACCCGTCATGGTGCGATGAAGAAAACCCTTCCTTTTTTGCCGCCGGAGCAGTTGTTCACAGGCGAAAAAATGACGTTCAACATCCCTTGGTTTTAACTCATAAGGAACCCAGGTCCCCTGTTTCTGAATCATTCCCAAAGCATGCAATCGCTTGGAAATGGATTAGCGGGTAACTCCTAATACTGAAGGAAGCTCTTCTTGCGTTTGACACGGATCCTCGTTGAGCAATGCCTCCAATTCAGCGTCTTTGAAGGTTTTTGGCCTTCCTTCACGCGGACGTTCGTCAACATTAAAATCATCGTCTTTGAAGCGATGGAACCAATCTCGGTACGTTGTTTCACTTAAAGCAGCATCTCCATAAACTTTTTGTAGCTCTCGATGCGCTTCAGCCATCGTTTCTTTCGAATAAAAGAGAGAAATCAACACTTCCCGGAAATGACGATTATTCGGCACAAAATCAGACATGTTCACCAATCAAAAGTATATGATACCAAAACAAAATCACTAATGTGTCGAAGCAGTTTGTTTACCATATGTCTAAGCTTGTTTATGACGTTTAGGTTATGTTAGAATCGACTAGCACACACTGCTGGCGGCATCTATTGACAAACAGCGGGAACTTAGTTGCGCACCTAGTAGCTTTAAAATTTTCCGAGCTTTGAGTGGTTGATTAGCAAAATTATCATAATTAACTGATTGTATGTAATGCCCAAAAACTATTTGATTGTTTCAATAATTAAAATTTCATATTTATCTTGAAACAATTAAAATATTGTGCCACTGTATTTAAGTATTCCATAAGATAATCATTTTTATAATATTTGTATTAAAAGCCGGGCAAAATATTCTTTGTTGGCATTAGAAGTAAATTCTTCTTCTTCTTAATTGGCGCAACAATCGCTTACGCGATTTTGGCCAAGTTTAACAAAGCGCCCTGTCGTTTCTTTCTCGCGCTAACCGGCGCCAGTTGGACAAGTAGAAGTAAAATAATATTAAAAAAAAGACAATAAATGAATATAAAACGTAATATAATTACAAATTTCGCAATTTTTTTCCTTTAAAATTAATAAAAATCTTAATTTTTCTTTTTTATAGCAGATTTTCCCTGTGAAATGACAAAGAAATCGCATTCGGGAAATAAGGGTCTAATGGTCAAATGCTGTACATTTAGTACAGAAACATCTTGACAGACAATGCAGAACTAGTTGGCGTTTACTTCCAGTCCCAAACCCCTGATCAAACCTTTAACAATTTGGCTCGGTTTCCCTTGCTCTTTCCCTGCCTGCAGTAATAACGTAAAGGTAGTAATGTAGACTAATAATTTGACCTTCAGAAATACTTAGCGACAGTCAGATAGAACCAGATTGCCAATGTTTCCGATATCATTAACCGTTTCTGACGTGACCGGTGACTCGGGCATAAATACGAGTAATCTAAATGTTTTTTTCGCGCATCTTGAAAACGCGTAACCACTCAAATAAACGTGCAAGCGATAAAAGTTCATTAATTCTTTCAATAAATTATATAAATAAGAAGTGGGGTTTTCCAAGTTTCGTGTGATATATATATTTACCACAAAAATTTAATAGGGCAACTAAATATTTTTATAATTAACATATTTTTTTTGGCGCATATCTTTAATACGAAGGAAGCCTACAGCTACATTGATTTAGGCAAGATGAATTCCATTCGAAAGAAAAGCTGCACTCAACGTGAATTCATACAAGGTGGTAGGATGTAGGAGAACAGCTAATTTTTCTTGACCTTAAGTGGTTTGAATGGGTTGGCGGCCGCCGTAGCCGAATAGGTGGGTGCGTGACTACCATTCGGAATTCACAGAGAGAACGTTGGTTCGAATCTCGGGGAAACATCAAAATTAAGAAAAACAGTTTTTAATAGCGGTCGCCCCTCGGCAGGCAATGGCAAACCTCCTAGTATATTTCTGTCATGTAAAAGCTCCTCATAAAATATATCTGCCATTTGGAGTCGGCTTAAAACTGTAGGTCCCTCCATTTGAGGAACAACATCAAGACGCACACACCACAAATAGGAGAAGGAGCTCGGCCAAACCCCCAAAAAGGGTGTACGCGCCAATTATATATATATTATATATGGGACGTTCCACGTCAACCGGTACACTAGCCGGTCCAAAATTCTATGGGACCGATTTTGAAGTCCAAGGTCTCAAAATGATCCTCTGAATGTGCACTATTGAAAGCCGTCTGGCCCATTGAGAAATTCAATATGGCGTCCAAATTATGGCATCTAAGCTGACTAAAAATTAGAGTTTATTTAAAATCTTGTGTGCTCCTAAGAAAACCAGGAGCAATGAAAAAAAAGTAATACTGATTCTTTATGTTCTTAGGGTCGCAAATTACGATTTCGGAAGCAGATTTCCAAAATTCAAAATGGCGGATCAAATATGGCGGCCGAAAATATTAATTTATTTCGATTTGTTTAAAATGTATTTCTAAGGGGTTTTTGGGGTCGCTGATTACGAATCTGAAGTCAGATGGGTTGAGTTGGGTGGTTTTGATTAAATCTCTTTTCCTATTGGTATTTATAATTATGTCGACTTGTAACTCGATTGTGATAAATTTAAAAATAAATCTCATGGTGATAGATGTGTGAATCCATTACAGGTTGATGGCCACGTTAGTAAAGGTCTGAGGAAAATTTCCAAAAAATTGTTTGAAAAATTTCCAGACTTACCAATCAATGCAAAAATATGCAAAACCTGTAGAGCTATGTGCTTTAAAGAAATTGATTCTAGGGCTGAAGATACAGAATTTTCTGAAGAACTGAAAGACTCAGATATAGAGGAAGAAGTGAGCCCGAACAAGAAAAAATGTTTGTCTAGAGAAGATGAATTAGAAGTAATGTTGACTGGACTTAAAGAAAAATTTTATAGTCTGCCAGAAAATGATCCTCCTCGGTTGTCTATTTGTCTAATTTTTAGTCAACTTAGACGTCATAATTTGGACGCCATATTGAATTTCTCTATGGGCCAGACGACTTTCAATAGTGCACATTCAGACGATCATTTTGAGACCTTGGACTTCAAAATCGGTCCCATAGAATTTTGGACCGGCTAGTGTACCGGTTGACGTGGAACGTCCCATATATATAAGTGGTTTGAATGTTAAAGTGATCTGGTTTTTGTTTGTTGCTTCGTTTGGTTGTTTACATCCGTTATTAACCCTTTTGCATTATTCGACGGAATAATCCGCGAACAAAAACTCTCTCTTATCACCAAGAACAGAATAATCTGTAATAAATTATTGTTTTGTTAAAGTGTGAGGAAAATAAATAACTTTGCTAATCTTATAACATTGTTTTTATTAGACCAGATAGTAAAAGTCTTGCCGTCGCAAAGTATTCTGGACGTATGATATTTTGAGTAAATCGCGCATTGCGAGCGGTGATGCAAAAGAGTTAATCTGAGTCATCAGCTCATCTTGGCAACAGGAACGACCATAAAGAAGCCGGAAGAGTTTTCATTTATGTTTTATTGTCGTACTAGCATGGAAGTCTTGCGAAGAGAGATATAATAGTTGGATTAGAAGAGCATGACATTTACTGTCGTGTCGCTATTTTCTACTCGGACCGTAAAAATGTATGCTGGGGTCATGCAAACTTCTTAACAGGCCGTACCAAAATCTTCAGCTGGGCTCCAAGGTGAGGCTCTTCACCTTCCGATAGAATACTCGTAATGTAGGCAAGGGAAGTCGGCAAATTGGATAAGTAACTTCGGGATAAGGATTGGCTCTGAAGATTGACATAGTTGGGCTTGAAAGGGAAGCCATAATACCAAGGTTTATATACTCGTTCTGGGTAAATAGAGAATTACGATTCTTGCTCCCCGAATAGTAGTTACGTAGCAAATTGTGAAACTTTCTTGCTAGTATAAATTCACCTTAGCTTCACCTCTTAATGATGCGGACAAAATTTCAATACCGCGGAGATTTCTTGAGAATCTTGCAGTAGCTTGGAAAGAAATGTGTAATTGGCTCGATTTTCAAATGAGGGGTAGCAAAAAATATACGTATATACTTTTTATACGAGTATTTATATATGGTGCATTGTGTGTTTTCTTCTGCATACAAATTCTGAGCATTCGTTACACGAGTATGAAGAGAATGCACAGGACTGCCTGCAAAAAAAAAAATTCTAAAATCAATACTATTTTTGAGCTACTTGAAACTATAAAATTGAATACTCGAAATTTTTCTAAAAATTCTGGTTAAAAAGTGTGAAATTTTGATGAAAATTTGTGGTATTTTTTTCAAACCTGCACAAAGTGTGGACACGAAAAATATTAGTCGGGCTAAAATTATTATAACATAAAATTTGTATAAGCTATCAAAAGAGTTTTTATTTTATTTTCTTTTTAATTAAGCGTACTTTGTTAATAAAAAAAACTCATATCAATTCTCTTTGTTGTAAACAAATGGCCCAATTTAGATTTGACTCCTCTCATTAGGTGATGGGCATCAGCCTTTGTTACGGTACCTGCTGCTCTCTGCCACTTCATTTTAAACTGCTACTCATTTTAAATTTCTTTTTGTTATATTTAGCAATTTTCTTTAAATATTTGCCCAATATCTTTCAATGGGTCGCAATTGTGAACAGTTTGGTGAGTTGTGATCCTTTTGAGCCATATTAACCCCGTGGTTTTCATACCAGTTCTTGGCCAGACGGCTTTAATTACACGATGATAAATCGGGCCGGAACAGAACTGAGCCTGTATGTTGTTTTATGAAGCGCAGCAAACGTTTTTGCAAACACTCTTTCATACAAATTTCTTGATTTATAGTGTCTGTGGTAATGCAACGTCTTGCTTTTCATACCACACTGGAAATGGAAACTCAGCGCCCTGAACCTACTTAAAGTTTACTTTGACGTATGTTTCATCGTCCATAACCTCCCTTCTTCTGGCGCGATAACCGCTTAAGCGATTTTGGCTGAGTTTAACAAAGCGCGCCAGTCGTTTCTTTCTCGGCGCTATTTAGACACACCAAATGAAGCCAAGTCCTTCTCCACCTGATCTTTCCAACGCAGAGAAGGCCTTCCTCTTCCTCTGCTACCACCAACTGGTACCGCATCGAATACTTTCAGAGCCGGAGCGTTTGTATCCATTCGGACGACATGACCCAGCCAACGTAGCCGGTGGATCTTTATTCGCTGTGCTATGTCTATGTCGTCGTAAAGCTCATACAGCTCATCGTTCCATCGCCTGCGACATCGCCGTTGCCAACGTGCAAAGGTCCAAAAATCTTACGCAGAATCTTTCTCTCAAACACTCCAAAATGAAGGAAAGGTTTTTCCTAATGGCGGTCGCCCCTCAACAGGCAATGGCAAACCTCCGAGTGTATTTCTGCAATGAAAAAGCTCCCCATAAAAAATATTTGCCGTTCGGAGTCGGCTTGAAATTGTAGGTCCCTCCATTTGTGGAACAACATCAAGACGCACGCTAGAAATATTAGCTCGGACAAAAACCCAAAAAGGGTGTACGCGGCCATTATATGTATATAGAGTATATATAATTTGTTGATATAATTATTGTTTTTTATTTAAATAAAAGCCTTCGGTAGAAGCACTACGAACTTATTCCCCAACCCAACCCCAATACACATACACAGCTTCTTCTCAAATTTTTTCCAAACCAAAAAAAAAAACAAAAAATTTTAAATGATGGAAAACACCTTGTTCCTCTACTAAATGTCAAATTGATTACAAATCTAAACGTTTATTGATTGTGTTCACTTTTGGAACTATCTGTGTTTACGTAATAGATATTTTGCAACTCGCCAGCTGCAACCGAACGCAGCTGACCGAACCGGCTTTTTATTATCCCTATATGCACTCGTATGATGACAATTAGCAGCGTCATTTATTTACATATACTACTTATACATACACATATATGCATATATGTATATTTATATGCTGCGATAATGCCATCAGCTTGATTGGCCGAGTTGTTTCAATTGATACGCAATCCAATGGGAAATCGCAATGCATTGCACAAATATGAGTATCAAGTGAATTGGCCATGTAAAATAATGCGGGACAAAAAAAAAATTAAAAAAACAGTTGAAGAGCTTGCGCGTGCGCACCTTATCAGAGCTACGCCATGCTTGTGATGTGTGGGCAACAGCGACGCGCTACGCGCAACAGCAAAGACACACTCGTCTGTGACGTTGGACCCGTTGGCTGGCGCGAATGAAAGTTTTACTACATAAATATTTATAATCATACGCGTACTTAAGTACTACACAGGCAGGGAATTCAGGCGCGCTTACAACAAACATCCACACACGAAATATAAAAATAAATTTTCTCATTCAGCAAGCGATGTCCCACTTCGTGTTTCGTTGGCGCGACTTCCCATTCGTCGTGCATGTGTGTGGGTAGTCTAGCTTAGTCGGTCGTTTGGCCAAAGCTGGCTGTGGAATATAAGCGCCGATTTTAGTGATAGCGGTAACAGTCAAAGATCACACACTTGATCGAATCAGATCAGATCAGATCGGTTGAGATCAGATCAGCAGTGAAGATTAGATTAGAAAGTAATGAGTGTGCGCAAGTAAAAAGTACATATTTAGGAATTTTGGGGAAAAAATAAATAAATTTCTAAATTAAAATACACACACACACAAATATCTAAACACAAACACACGAAAGTGCCCGGTGTGCATACAAGTCTCGTACGTAAAGTTCTCTGAAAAACTGGTTAATGAGTAATTGAATAAAACGTAAGACCCGTCCGTCGCATTGCACCAATTTTCGATTTGATTGTGCATGAGTTCGAAGTTAATTAAGTTTTTAAAGTGGCGCGCAAAATTAGTCGATCGCAGTTATTCGATGATAACAGTTGTGTTTTTGTTTACTCACTCAAAAGCTTAAGACGTTCCGCAGCCAATAAATATAAATTACAGTTTAACTGAAATAGAGAGTGCATTATTGATGGCGGTGCAGGCGATACAAATTTAAGTGTTTAATGATTAAAAAGGCAAGTTAATTTGTAAAAAAAATACAAAATTTTCAAATACAAAGTTGCATCAAAAAACTTAAATGTGAAATATAAAAAAAAGAGAAACAAATTATAAAGTAAAGATACAAAAATAGTTTGAGCTGCAATAAAGTGCAAATTTCTTATATTTTCTTATATAAAAGATACATTTTTGTGTAGCGTAGATATATTTTTGTGCATTTCTTTTTTTTTTTTTTTTTGAAACTTTTTTCAAAAATCAAATGTGTTAAAAAGGAAACATTGTGCCGAAGGTCCAGTGAATGGGTTATTTGAAAATAATTTATTTAGAACATGCAATAAGTGAAAATAAAGCTAAGTATGCGATTTGCAATGAAATTAAAACTTAAAATAAGTTTGTTTTATTTTTGGCGCCTAAGTAAAAAAATTAATACTCAGCACAGAAATTCGTAAACTAAAAATTACTTTTAAATAATAAACGGATTAATAATTATAATATAATATATCATATATAACACGGCCGCCGTAGGCGAATGGGTTGGTGCGGAGTATGCAGCTTCGAGTGTCCGTGCATGAAACTCCCAATGATAGAAAGAGTTTTTTTCTAAAAGCGGTCGTCCCTCGGCGGGTAAAGGCAAACCTTCGAAGTCGTCTCCGAACGGCAGATATTTTTTATGAGGAACTTTTTCATGGCAGAAATACGAGTACACTCGGAGGTTTTCCATTGTCTGCCGAGGAGTGACCGCTATTAGAAAAACTTTTTCTTCATTTTGATGCTTCATCTTTGCTGTTATAATATAATAATTACCAACAAAAAATGAAAAAAAAAATTGTTCGGTATAACGCTCGTTTATTGGAACATATTATAATACCGTCTGGTACAGGCAAAAATCTACTTCTATTTTTAGTTAGGTGGTAATAGTGAGTTGTAAACTTTTTTTTAACTATTATTTCAATGGCGGTATGAAAATCCACAAAATGCCAGGATATTCCAATTTTTTTTTTGCATCATAAAGCTGTACCCGTCGGTTCCGTTATCCCTGATTTTCATTAAAATTATTTAAAATGAAGAAGTCAATATATTTATTTCAAAATTGTCATACAGTTTATTTATACATTAAAATAATATAAATCTTTTTTTTTATCATTTAAAATGGCGGATGTACACTCAATTCTTCCAAGAAGGTCGCAGAGGAGCTTCTCAATCGGCGAGCATTGTAGCATTGGTGTCAGTGACCTGAATACAAAAAACCAAAATTTTTTTTGTTTATTAATGTAATAATTTCTATATGAATTAAAAAGAAATGGAAAGCAAAATTCGCGGAATAAAATGCTTAAAAAAAATAAGTTTTGGGGCGAATTTACCTACTATCATATTTTTGCTTCGAAAAAATTATTATTTTTTTTTAATTTTCGAATTATACATTCATATAGAAAGTAATATCATAAAAAAGTTGTGTACAAAATTTCAGGGAGATCGGTCAATAACTTTTCGAGTTATCGTGTACGCCAATTCGATAAATATAGTTTTGAGAAAAGGGCGTCTAAAGTTTGAATACAACGTAACCATACCTCTCCTAGCGCTCGAACGCAATGAATAGAGCCGTCGCGGTTTGCGATGTATAATAAAAGAAATACTCAAATTTACGTTCTAAAAATTCTTTGGCATATTCTTAAAGGATTATATTAACATTTTATGAAAACAAATTTTTTTTTTTCGAAATTTCACAGGTATCTGTGCCCTTAAGCAAAACTCTGTCTCTATTTTTATTTAGGTGTTAATAGTGAGTTGTAAACTTTTTTTTTTAACTATTATTTAATTGGCGGTATAAAAATCCACAAAATGCCAGGATTTTCCACTTTTTTATTTTTTCATCATACAACTGTACCCGTCGGCCCCGTCATTACGGCAGCTTTTTCTTATACTTAAATATATTAAAAACGTCGGTCGGCACGTACGCCTTACCCGACTGTTGCTTTGCGACTGCGAATTGCAAACTTCTACCCTCCGTTAGACACCTTTTTTAAAACCTTCGGCCGGGCAACCGGGTCTGGCCCTTTTTCGTCCTGTTCGAGGTTCCTTTTCAAAAGGTTATATCCATAAACCGATAGAAAATTAAGTTTTGGGAAGCTATCTGGGAGCTCAAGTCGTTAGCTATAATAGAAATATGTATGCTAATTCTCGAATATGGAAATTATTTGATTATTCTTAAAGCCGCAGCCTTCCACAATAAAAGTCAGTATCTAAATACTAACGCTTTTCTTATACTGCCTCCTCACTTTCTCAAATATGCATTCATCCATAATTTTCCTTCACTGAGACCTGAATCCTTAGGACAAATAAACAAAATATTTTCAAATTAACACAACAATTTCTACTGCATTAAATAATTAATTAAATTAAAAAATTAAATATTTTATAATTCTATATATTATGTCGAGATTGGTGCTTACTTACAAACTCTCTTATGCGAAACACTTAAATCTGAAGCTTACTGACTCTCAAAGCGCTAACAATGCAACTTAACTTCAATTTATAATATCAATAATCCTCGAACCTGCTTTTCAAATAAACTAAAAATTTATGATGTCGAGCACACATGTCGAGCATGTTTTATAGAGTGCAAGTTCGGGGTGTCGACGATTCGATTCAGTTCAAAGACTTCTATGTTTCTTTATTACAAAAAATAATATATTTGCTGCCAAATACTCCGAATTATATTATATAATTCACATCGAAACATATTTCCTTCCGCAATATCTCCATACACTCCGAGCACATGCATATGCACTTTGCCTTGCGGTTTTTTATTCTGCCCAGTCACAGGCGTCCGCACGTCCTTGCAGAGGAGACTATACTCCTTGGCACTGATTGTGTAAAAAAAGTGGAAGGATATCTCACAAATGCTAATTATGGAGTCTCTTACTGCTCTTACTTCTGAGTTCTTGTCTGTATTCATAGCTTCGTTTTTAGACAATCTTTCGACTTTTCTGGTGTCTCCTGTTAAATCAGAATCAGACGTTTTGTATGCTAACATAGCACTTAAATTTATTAAATATTTCAGTGATGACTGTTTTTTGCCTACATTATTAACTTAAGTTTTCGTGCAAGTGGAAGTCTTTTTAACCCAAATGCGAGATCTTTTAGGATTTTACTTCCTACCGCCTGTAGAGTTTGTAACTTTTCTCATAGCTATTTGCCCAATTTGTAAAAATTTTCGTTTAGAGCATGAAATTCTAATATTATAAATACCTTAAATGGCTCTGACTAAAGAGCTTTGTATAAATATTTATCCTGCTATCTCAAATATGGGGAAATGATTTTAAATGAATTTGCTTAAGTACTCTTTTGAGTTTAAATAATATTTTGTGCATACTGAAGTTTTAGTTATTTTTGTATTTTATAATAAAACTTTTGAGCCTGAATCCCTTGAATTAAAAGTGAACAAAAATGCGCCGTCATTAATTATTTTATATCATTCCTCTACATTCTACCAATTATAAGTACTCGTTGTACCTATATATTTAATCCTGCCATAAGTTCTGTTACAAGTTAAGTCAGGTGGCGCAAAAGTAACCCTGCGATGTTTTTTTGTCTGTAATTTAAAAAAAAAAATGAAAAACTTTGATTCTTGTGGATTATTTTTATTTGGTCTTTTAATTTTTTTTACATCAAGTCGAGAATATGATGTCATGTAAATGGCCGCCGCCACAGTTGATTGTCATTTGAGCCCTTTTTATGGCATTTTCCATCACTCCGGCCAAAACTTCCGGCGATAGGTCCTCACATTCTTGACGGATATTGTCTTTAAGAGCTGCAAGAGTCTGAGGCTTGTTGACATAAAGCCGCGACTTCAAAAAGCCCCACAAAAAGAAGTCTGGAGCGGTCAAATCAGGCGATCTTGCTGGCCAGTGCAAATCGCCAAAACGGGAGATTAGGCGCCCGGGAAATGCATCCTTCAGCATATCGGTTGTGGCACGTGCAGTGTATGCCGTTGCACCGTCCTGTTGGAACCACATCTTTTCCAATCCCAATTCATTAAGTTGCGGCAAAAAGAACTCGGTGATCATTGCTCTGTAGCGCTCACCATTCACAGTAACCGTTCGGCCCGCGACGTCTTCGAAGAAAAAAGGTCCGATGCCTCCTCCAACACACCATACAGTGACTTTGAGCGGGTGTAATGGCTCTTCGTGGGTTACTCGCGGATTTTCAGTGCCCCAGAAGCGTAAATTTTGCTTATTTACGTACCCGCTAAGATGGAAATGGGCCTCATCACTCATGATTATTTTTGATGAAAAATCATCTTCCTCTTGGTGGTGATTAAGGATGGCTTGAGCGTATGTTAGACGCGATTGGCGGTCAGCAGCTAACAGCTGATGCACCGTCTGGACTTTGTACGGAAACATCTTCAAATCTTGTACCAAAATTCGCTGTAAAGACCGTTGACTGATACCCATTTGCGTGGCACGTCGTCTGGTCGATGTCGACGGCGCTTCCATGACATCCTCGGCTACAACAGCAATATTCTCTGCAGAACGGCTGCTCCGGGGTCTGCCACGCTTGGCAACATCTCGTGTTGTGCCAGTCTCTTCGAGGCGAGCGGCTAAACGTCGCAGTGTTTCACCAGTAGGCGTTGGGCGGCGAGGAAATCTGCGACGAAATTCACGTTGTGCGAAAGTCACCGACCGATTATTGGTCAAATAAATAGTCAGCAAATGGTCACCATTTGCTTTTACACAAACCTTCAAACGATTAGGCCATTCGGCTATTGCAGCACGCAGGGTTTCCATGGATATTGACGTCGCCACTCGAACCAAAGATTGTTTGAGACTCTCCAAATTTCTGTGAGGTCTTTTACAGGCCATGTTCTCCAACTCTGACCACAAATTGTAGTCTAATGGAATCAGATCTTGACGGTCAATCTTCTTAACCCCTTTCTTGCAGAATTAAGAGATGTAACGCCTCTACAAGACACTTCTCACCCAACCATTACAGAGGCTGGATGGTGGCCACACTGAACCATTGGAAAAACATTTTTTGCGTTTTTAGAAGTTTTAGCATAGATTTTGTCGTTTTGCTTATTAAAAATTTTTTCAACAGTAAACATTTTCTCATCTATGAAAAGAAAATTTTTTTAATGGCCGTTGACCACGTACCACGGAAGTAGCTGCTTGCATCAGTCGGGCCTAATTTTCTTCAAGCGCGTTGTCCAAAGATGACCAGTTGAGCGACGGAAGACTTTCATGTGGAGATCATCTCTAATTGGTCTTGACATGGATTTGGTCAACACATTCATTTCCCTGTAGATGATTTCCTGCTTTCTAAGGAGATTTCTGCGAACTCTTTATCGAACGACTTTTATGGCTGCACTGGTTCCAACCACGCCAGGAGGGGCATTTCTTTTTTTGTCTCTCACTTCAGATGTTTGGGAAAAACGATTGATCGTGCGGTAAACAAATATTCTCGAAATATTAAATTTTTTCAACAATTCATATATTTCACTTGCACTTTTTTCCCAGTTATGTAATGCAATCATTGCAATGCGATTTTCCATAGCTCCCCACTCCATTGTTGATAAGCGAAATTTGCCATGAAACTGAGTATAATTTATGAGTAGACAACGCATACGAACAAAAGCAAAAATACGGAACTTTTTTCTGCAAATTTATTCTCGCCGTATGGGTTGTCAAATTTGTTACAGAATTAATGGCAGGACTAAGTATATAATCATCTTTTTAAATTAAAGAACTTAAGAACTCTTATAGAATTGACGCTTACACCCTTATTGGGTGCTTGATCGCTTTCCTTCTCCAATTTGCGGTGTGCGTCTTAATGTTTTTCAGGGTCACAAAATCGAAATTTTTTTTCTTCACTCATCTTATAGTAAATCATTTCAAGAATGTTGTGTCAAAATTTTAAGTGGATCGGAGCAGAACTCTCAAAGTTATAGCCTTTGTAGGCACTCTACCTCGAATGCGGAGCATCGATAGTTTTTCAGAGTCATTTTTTCAAACGCGTTTTTCCCGAAACGACTTCTTAAAAGTCGGTGCCAATCACAACTCCGAAACTATTCAACCGATTCTTTTCAAATTTGGCACACGTTTTCTAAATCAAAAATACCTCCCCCCCCACTGTTTTTTTTTATTTTTTTTTTTTTAAGGTTGTTTTTCACTTACAAATATGGCGAAATTTTTCGCCAAAAATGCTCGTTTTACGTTTTTTGAAATTGAAATTTTTTGAAAAATTCGACGTTTTTAGTTTCAGATGATTCTACGACGAATGCCGATTGGCACCGCAGAGCACCTCTCGAAAAACATATCTCCAAAAAAACTCTTCCATGGGCTTATTTGTCAATATTTTATTATTAATATTTTTTAAAAACTTATTGAAAAGATGTACAATAACATGCAACTGATTTTATTAAAGTATCTTAAGCCATATTTCTGTAAAAAATTAAAAAAAAGTGTTTTTTTTTAGCGCTAAACCCGACCACCCCTTAATGCTAGTCCCTTTGACTGGCACTACTATCGTTAAATGCCTTACATCAGATTCAATTTAGCCTAGATTTTCCCTACATACGTCAGGCTAAGAATTCGTTGAAAGCCAAATTCTTTCAATAAATTTTCCGCCTTGCGGACAAATTTTACTTGTAGAATATTTGCAACAGGAGCATTTGTTATTTTATGCGGATCTATTTGATCTCGATGAAAGAAGTACAGTCTTTTCTTTGCCAAGGCACAAGATATGCTCTATGGTTTGACCATCCTTCAGGCAGAGTCTACAATCTGCCTTATTCCTAATGTGAACTTTTGAGAGATGGTAATTTAAGCAATAGTGACCTGATGTCTACTTTCTGCATGTTACGCAATTCCCTATTGTTGGTAAAAGGACCTATAAGTCTTTTGGCTGGACGAAGTTCATGTGTGTCTTCCCAGTAGTAATTATTTAGGTATTCTCCCATATACAGGGTGGTTGATGAATTTTGCTACATTAAGAAACTCAAATAACTTTTTTTTTAGTGTATGGAATTCATTTATTTTTTTTCAAGTTGAAGGTCATTAAATTTTATTAAATGTAGCTTAACTAGTTTTAAAAATAATTGAATTTAAATGCCCCCCATGCTCGTTGACACAGGTGCGGCATCTTAGTAAAAAGTTGTTCATTGCTGCTTTGAGAGTTGCGACAGGAATAGCCGCAATTGTTGCCCGAATGGATTGTTTTAGTTCATCCAAATTTGTTGGCTTTGTTTTATAAACTTCTTGTTTACATAAGCCCCACAAGAAAAAGTCAGGTGCAGTAAGGTCAGGCGACCTGGGGGGCCAACGAAATTCGGAGTTTCTTGAAATCAGTTTATTGGGAAATTTTCGTCGCAACTCTGTCATAACAGTCTGGGCTATGTGAGACGTTGCCCCATCTTGTTGAAACCACACAGAGTTGAAAGGAATTCTCTTTCGGCGTAGTTCTGGATAGAAAAATTCTTTCAGCATTTTCAAATAACGGTCTCCAGTAACCGTAACGGTGTGACCATTTTCTTCAAAAAAATAAGGCCCGACAATACAGCGTGAAGAAACCGCACACCACACTGTCACGCGAAGAGGATGCAATTCCGTTTCGTGGAGTATCTATGGGTTAGAAGTACTCCATATTCAGCAATTTTGTTTGTTCACATTGCCGTTTAAATCGAAATGGGCCTCATCAGACATGAAAAGGCAGTTTAACATGTTTTGGTCTTCTTCCACCATTTGCAGGATCTTCTGGCAAAATTCCAAGCGAATCGGCAAGTCTGCTGCATTCAGTTTGTTAACCATTTGAATTTTGTAGGGAAATAAGTCTAAATCTTTATGCATTATTGTTTGCAAAGACTGTCGGCTGACACCAAGTTGAGCAGATAAGCTTCTTGTTGAAACCCTTGGATTGCTTTGTATAGCTGCAGCTACAGCAGCGATCGTTTCCTCCGTCCAAACTGGTGGGTTTCGATGATAAGGCCTTCTTGCGACTGTTCCTTGCTCAGCAAAATTATTCACCAGTCTCATTATGGTCCATCTGCTCGGGGGATCGCCGCCAAACATCCGCCTGTACTCTCTCTGTACCAAAACTACGGACTCCAGTGCGTGATAGCGGCGGACTATCCAAATTCTTGTTTACGTGTCCCAGTTATCCATTTTAATAAATTTTAAAGATCAATCTGCAAATTAAAACAAAAATGGAAGAGATATGTAACTTAAAAAGAAAAGAAAGTTATTCAATTTTTTTTTTGGTAGCGGCTTTCATCAGCCACCCTGTTACTGACACTGCTTAGTTTTCAGTGAATTTGACAGAATAAGTTGTTGAGCTGGCGTCATTTAACAAGTTTCTTTACTATACTTTTACTTTCTTTGCTGTTTTTTACTTTCCGTATTTAATGTTCCAAACGAAATCATATCTGCCTCTCCTCTTCGATATTTAAATTATCCTAACCTAACCATTCATTTGAGTTTACAAAACTGCGCTATTTCCAAATTTTCAATCTTCAATCTGCATTTTCTATCATTTTTGGAACACCCTTTTGCAGTATATATGTATAGGTATTTGTAATATTTCAAGGTATCTCAGTCTACTGAAATCCGAGTAAGTTAGGTTAAGTTACGATAGTTCGCACTCCCCAGTGAGGACTCGTGGGAACTCTAATTACCAATCTGGTGAAACCACTTCGCCACTTCGATAAACGATAAAATACTGTGGCTGGCTGCCGATTCGAAGTCTGGTAGACATCCAAAGAAGTAAGAGTTTAGACATCCATTTGTTGTCTCAAGACTACCATAGCAGTGGTACATTTTGAAACGATTCCGGCTCGCCTATAGCTCCCCACAAATGTCGCAATGTCCCAATTGTTATTAGCAGAATTAATTTTGACGCGGCCTTTGGCGAATATCTAAACATGTTGCTCAACAGCTGTACAAATAATTTGATTAACCTGGCCATAATAACAAAGCCATAATAGTGCAAAATTGGAGCATTTTGCCAAATTTTAAAATCACCGCAAAATTGCTAGCATAAAATTAACGCTAGCAAGCGAAGACTTTACGTAACGTATATGCATACGAGTATTAAGGATTTCGTTTTCAACTCGCAAAACTGCTATGTAGTTGTATGTATGTATGCATCCATGTATTCCTACGTACATACCTACGTCTAGGCATGCACGTTAAATCATTCTAGAGATAACAAAGATTTATTAAAAAATGTGAGCGGCTGACTAAATTGTCGGAACGTTTAAGAATTTATTGCTTTGACACTAATTGCCCATTTCAGATTGCCAATTAAACTGATATTTGTATACTCGTAATATTCTTATTAAATTGTAATATAAACATTCAGTTTTCCGCAGTTATGCCATAGAGCAAAAATTATCTCATTCCAAATAAAAAATAACGGGTGAGAGCATTTCACCGAAAGCACCGTGCGCCAGTAAAAGTTATGCAGGATCAGTCTCATATGCACGTGAAATAATATACATATTTTATGTAGTAATGCTGCATACTCAGTTTTTAGTTTTTCCAAGAAAATAATTTTTTAAAGGACTTTAAAGTTTCAGAGAACTAAATTTTCAAAAAATTGTTTAAAATACTTACATCAACTATATCATTTTAATATGGATATCAAGCGAAAGGGGATCAGGTACTAAAAAAAAGTTTCTGCTTTTCGCCTAGACAAATATAGATCTTTTATACAAATGGGTTATAACGGAAGGGTTATAATAGCACTAAACTGGGGAGGGTGTAAAGGACTGCATGTATTGGCATCACCGGAGCATATATATTAGAATTTGCCTAGCGCTGTCCTGAATGTCGTTTTGCACTTACTTTCCATGGACTTTTCCATCGCTGCACAAAGTACAATCAGATTAAAGGAGGTTGGCCCCTGGAGGCGATCTCCTTTTTTGGCAGTTAACACTTCATTTAGATCTCTCTATCCGCCATGCTAGTAGCTCTGTCTTCACTGAGGCATTACCGAAGGGGTCGGGAGTTGGAGCTGGGGTTTCCTCTAAATCAGTCAATTTATCTATTTTCTTAAAATTGCCGAATACTGCTAGAGTTTTTTGGGCAAAAGTCTTTACGATCCGGCAGGCATGCAAAATGCGTAGGGAACGTGGGAGCGAGAGAGATATTAAAATTTGTTCCGATAGATAAGCCACGATCAAGGCTCTGACAATGCCATCGTGGAAATGTAAACTGGTTAACTCCTGTCAGGTGGAGATTAAATCTCTTGGGTGTGCAGGTAGCATTTCTCTGATCTGGGTTCTAGAAGATAGGAACATAGAGAGAAATAAAACTGCTGATGAGCTTGCCAGAAAGAGGACTGAATTGGTCTCGGAGACCTCCTAGCCGGTCATCGGCATCCCCTTGACTGTTGCTAAATGGGAATTTTACAACTTACTTCTCAGGAAAGCGCAGAAAAGATGGAACTCCATTTCTTGATGTGATATTTCGAAAATCCTTTGGCTCCAGTACAATATACGAAAAATCGCTAATTACCGATCATTGGACCACACGAGGAAAAGAGGGGGCAGCTTACCATTTAAACCCCATTGCGGAAGCTGTGGAGACCTTTCAGAGAAGGAGACTGTTGAGCACTTTCTCTGTAAAAGCCCGAGTTCGGGAGCTAGCCGATTAAGGTCACTGGGTGTTCTTTTCTTCGACAGCCTGGGGCGGTGCTCCAACCTAAATGCCATCAATCTTCTCCACTACATCAATAGCTCTGGCTGGCTGTAGATATCTGCCTGTTGGAGGTTTCAAAGAACTATCAAAACGGCGCTTTAGTGCTATTTGGGGAGTGCCAGAGTGGTACTTAAACTATTCCATCTACCTACCTACTTATATTACAAGGTGGCACAAAATAATCACTCTATCGAAGATTTATAATTTTTGCAAATGACTGCGTACGTCAATTATATTTGACACATGCGAATTAGAGAGTTGCCATATACAAACAGACAAACAATGGACGGCGTAAAGTTCGAAATAAAGATTTCCATCATTTCAAAATAATAACACTTTTATGTCCTCAAGAACGAAATTGTATTGTACAACGATAAAGAAGTAAGATTAATTCGCGTGAGTATCGCCGTTGCATTCAATCAAACTGTTGAGATGGAAACAGTGGAGGTTCTTTTACAAAAACTTCTCTTTCAATGAAATAAAGACGTGCAGCTCAGTTCTTTTCAAAGCCACACATAAATGCAAAAACCGTTATCTTGCTTTTCAACATCTTATACCATTTATTCAAGACAAGAGCCTAACAAAAGTGGCCACACAATAATCATTTTATTGAAAGAATAAATTAATTAACTATACAAAACCGTATGTGAATGGAATTTCACGCCATGCAGCTGTATTCATGTCTGGCCACTTGAACCCTATCTTGGTTTTATCATGAAGAAAATCAATACGGCGCACTGCATTAATCAATTCATTGTCGAAATCTCCTTTGCGTATAATAATAGCAGCTTTTAAATGGTTTTATTCCTTCCATCTTCGCAATTGTGAAGTTTTCGCAAGAAAAGGGAAGAATCTACAGTCAGCAGATCTTTACGATCAGCCGCAAGGAGGGAATTTTTACAACCATTTTTCATTTCACATGGAATAACTAATTAAGTGACAGACCGCCGTTCTGTTCCATTCTACCCCATTATTTCTTTTAAAATCTGCGAGTAAGTAAATCTCAAAAAAGCAACAATCCTCCAGTCCGTTCACCTAAGTAAGTTCACCAGACTCATCTAGGAAATTTTTGCATATACAATACCAATTGGAACTAATTAGAATCAGTTCGGTACCAACTGCACTGCGTTAAATAACTATAGCACACGGACTTATTGGAAATTTTAGACAACTTATTTTTTTGTGGTAGGTTTTATGACTTAATTTTAATATTTTTTTTATGATAAATTTTGTCGATTTATTTGCTTTCCATTTATTTAATTTTTTATGAAAATACAGTCCACTCTTCTACAAAAACCACATAAATACAAGTGGAAAACTTTGTAAAACTAAAAAAAATTCAAGAAATTTTCATCCAAATTGTGGTAAAATTAAGGGCAAGTTTATTTCGAATAAATCAGTAATTATCGAAGCAAACTGATTTTTGTTAATATTTTTTTTGAGTTCTTAAAAAGTAACCACTCCATGGAAGACCCTGTACATAATCACAAGAAGGCGCTGCGTACCTCGTGCCGCTGCCTAAACTCACCTAGCTGATTTCACCCATATAGAAACCGATTAGATTCCTAATTTGAACCAATTAGCCTTTGAAATAAGCTTAGAGAGTGTAATTAGCGGAATGAGCCAGAACTGTAGGGAAAAAAATCAGAAGATGTGGTCAATTGATATTTAATGATGATAGATACCGAGTTTGCTCGTTAGGTATGATGGAAAAAAAATTTTTGAGGTTAACTTTGGATCCTACGTCATTCGTTTTGTTTTTCCCTAAGATAAAGCTAAATTTTGTGAAACACAAAATGAATGACGTCGGCATATCTGTTAAATTCGCTCAGAGCCGAATAACAGTCTGCTAGGTAGTTCACCTCTAAAAATCTTTTCACCATGATTGATATTGACCATTAGCCAGCTCTTATCAAATTTGAAAGAATCAGCTGACTGGCTGACGTCAAAACTAAGATTGTTTTAGTGATATACGAAAAAAATCAACACGGTGTCACTTCGTTGCCGTCTGAACAACGACGAATGTGTGAATATAGTACATGTGAAATGATCGTGCGAAATTCGGCTACCGAATCTCCTAAGCGACGTGGCAGCTGAACTTTCCCTTACAATTTTCATTTTCACCATAATTATTGCCCAAACCTTGTAAATCTATCATCCTTTAGCCGAAGTTACTCTAATAATTGTGTAGTTGGCCAAACCAGGCAATTTATCATCCTTGTGAGGGTACTAAGTAAGCAGTAGCATATAGAAATTTTCAGTGGTGTAATCTCATTTTTAGACCAGTTGCTATTCAGCAAGCAGTCTTTGGCCTCTAGTTTCTAGGCTAAAGAAAATTTTCTATTGCGTCAGCGAACTTTTAGCAAGTCACAAAAAGACAAGACAAAAATATGGAAATGGAAAAATCACAAAAATATGCGATGTAAAGTTTTCTTGAATACAATGTTTAAAATCTATTTATATTCTAGAAATGCTTGGTCAATTTATTAGGTGTGAATGACCAATTTGTGCTGGAAGAAAATACTTCAAAGAGTTTTTTTTTTTATTTCCGAAATCATTGTGCTGGAAATCGAGGAATTCAGAAATCGAGATCGTGTGATAATTACACTCGAAAATTTAGAATTCTGTTTGAACTTCGGGTTAGTTAAATACTCACACACAGAAAGACTCACGCCTCTAAATAACTCAGCCATTTAAGTTTCTTTCAGTCCATACCTCCTTTTAAATGTTAGTTTCTCTGCAATGAGCCAATTCAGCGTTTCGAGAACTATTAGCTATATTTCCAAGTTAATAGTCGAGTATAAGCATAGCGAAACTAAATAGCTTTCAATCGCTTCTGAACAGTGCAACATCAGTAAATGGGAGTAGGTTGTACAGTAGAGCGCCGATTATCCGAAACAATTGGTGCAGAGGGTGTTCGGATAATCGATTTTTCGGATAAACGGACATTTGCGAAATTCCAGTTCTGTGTTGAGGGTAGGGTAATAAAACATGTCATTGGATTAGGAATACATATTATGTATATAATGCTTTTTAATGATACACTAGAGTACAGTACATATTATGAATAGTCACATTTAAGTAGGGATTGCACACACGGTACATAAATACATATGTCTAAACATTTTTTAATAGTACAAAACTAATCTAAAAAAAAAGTCGAGCATATTTGTTTGCTTAAGTTTTGAGACTTGTTTTTTTGCCGCCAAATCTCTTAGCCGTTTTAAAGACTGCACAGAATCGCATGTGTTCATCATGTTCCAAATATAACATGCTATCGATGAAGACACGGAAAATGCCAAAATCATGACGTTCCCTTGCGTCGCTCTCTGAGTCATTTCTATTAAACGTTTCTATTTCATTTGTACATACGTTTTTTATTCTTTATATCCGAAAAAGGTTAACCGACGTTTCGGATGACCGACTTTCGGATAATCGACGCTCTACTGTATATGCATATATGCAATGCAAAAATACATTCATCAGCCAAAATATCTGCCTTTTTCATATCAAATTTGGCGTTAAAGAGTAATAGGCGCTATTGACTACATCCATATTACTATAATTGCTCCAGCATCTTCAGCAGGAGTTGCGTCTCAAGAGTACATTAACCGCAAGGGATACTATTTATAAGTATAGTATTAATCGATGGCGGACTTTTTGACTTTTTACATTTTTTTGTAATAATCGTTTCACATAAAAAATTTACAAAACATAAATTTTTCAGTAATCATATTCCTTATTTTTTTAATTATTATAAGGAGTTAATTATTCAAATTTTTTACAATCCTTGTACAGCTCTAATTGTAGCGTACGCCAACTCTATCAGCTGACTGTCTTTATTGGTATTCACGACCAAATTTGGTGAATTCTTTGAGACTGCAAGTTGCTGATTACCCGAATCGGCTTATATACATTTATGTGTATAATTGGCGCGTATACCCTTTTTGGGGGTTTGACCGAGCTCCTCCTCCTATTTGTGGCGTGCGTCTTGATGTTGTTCCACAAATGAGTTTCAAGCTGACTCCGAACGGCGCTTTTTCATGACAGAAATGCACTCGGAGGGACGACCGCTATTAGAAAAAAAAAATTCTTAATTTTGGTGTTTCATCGAGATTCGAATCTACGTTCTCTCTGAATTCCGAATTGTAGTCACGCACCAACCCAATCGGCTACGGCGGCCATGTTCGCCTCCCGAGTCGGCTTAAGTCACAAAAATAGTCTCTAACTTAAGATCTCAATTTTAGTTACTTGATATATATGCATTTTCCCTTAACTCCTAGTGGAGTATAGGGCGTCAACTACTCCAGAATGCTGTCGGATACGGTTCTGCGCTACGACCTCCAATTCGCTCCTTGATGAGCCGAGAGTTGCCATTTCGGATTCGATTGATCATCACCAGGTCACGCCCTACTTGTTGAAACGGGTTCCGTCGCAACGCATATTTGGCCACGTTGTCGTCGTCGTTTCGAAGTGTGTGACTAATCCATTGACACTTCCTTCTTCGCACTTCACAGGCAAGCTCGACCTGACTGTTAAGCCTAAGCAACTTGTAGTTGACTTGAGTCAATTTGAGGCTGGCATAAATTACTGGGTACCTTATTTAATATGACCAAGAAAAGCGCTAAATTGAAAATATTTAGCTCAAATGGAACATTCAGTAGCACAAACCAATTTTTATCCCATCTAATATTCAGATCCTTAAAAAATTCTAGCTTATTTATATAAATAAGTATTTGTATAATAAATAAGTAATTTCATCAGACATTTATTTAAGATTCTGCAATAGTTTATAAAACTAATAAAAATATTTTCCTTAAAAAAGCAACCATACTCGTATATATAAATCATCATATTAATCACGTGAAAAAACATATTCACAGCAGCGGAACATTGGCATAAAAAAGTAATCGCTTGACACCTGTGTAAATAATTTCCATCATTCTAGTCCAAATTGCCGTCATTAGTTTTGTATAACTGTCAACAATTTTAGCATTCTAAATTAAATTGTTCAAAATAATACTAAAGCAAAAAAAAAATGTTTTATACTTTCAACAAACAAAGGTTTTCAATTGAGTAGCTTTTACTCAAACCCACAAAAAAAAATCATAAAATGCAAATGCGGCAACAATTTTCATTTTACATTTCATTTTCACTTTGCCTCTTTGTTTCCTCACAGCCAAATGACGCTAATTAAACATAAAATTGAACTGAATATCATTTTTTATTGCAGATCATTAACCTACGCTTCACAAAAAAATTATAATTTTTGCTTGTTGGAAAAGTGTGTGGTTTGCAGGGTAGCTAAAACTCTAAAAGCTTTACAAATAGTGTTGGTTCCCCACAATTTCGAAATTCGAAAACTTGTATGACGCACCAGCTGGAGACGTCCCTTAATAACGAGCAAATGGATCCGTATATGAAGTCAACACACACAAAGCGCTTTGTGGTGGAAGATTCAAGTGAGTAAAATTTTGAAAACTTTTGCCGCTCTTATTCTAAAACTAATATAGGGATTTCAATATAAATGTAGACTTCATGTGATCTTAAAGGTTTATAATAAGTGAAATGAAATATTATATTTTTACCGAGATGAATTTCATTAGCGGGGAACGTTTGGAAATAATTGAAATGCCATATTGCAATGTTAAGGCGATGGCCTTAACTTTAAGGTTCAGTTTGTCAGTGCAAATTTAACTTGGGCTTCAATAATCGGTGAATGTATAACTCGTTACTGAAATATTCACGCTTCGGGCTACGGTATACGTGAACTTACTTCATTTCGCATGCTTCGCGATTATGACATCCGTTCACGAAATTGAATTTAAGTGAATGCAAAAGTAAACAAATTTGAAAATTTATACAAATAAAATTGATTGTATACACAGGCGAATCTATTAAAAATGGTATTGGTAAAACAGCTGATTTGTTTTTTTTTTTTATTTCGCCGGGTCCATGTGGCTGTCAGCTCAGAATAAAACAAGGCGAATTCACTTTTTGTTTTCTTCTTTGCCAGTACTTTGCTTTGACAATAAAATGTACAAAAGATTGTTGTTGGTCTATTGCCACCACTTTTAATGAATGCGCCTTGGTTGTGTATAATAAATGGAGAAAATTTTAAGTTAGCTGAAATTATTTTAAATAAAAGAAAGTTTTAAATAAATTTTGCTTTTATAAGAGCTCCTCCAAAAACGCTTCTCATAAAAATATCTGCCGGAAGCGGCCAAAAACTGTAGGCCCCTCTATTTGTGCAGCAACAACAAATCGCGCGCCACAAATTGGAGGAGTAACTCGGCAAAAACATCCTAAAATGGTGTAAGCGCCAATTATAATAAATTGAACCCGAAGTAAAAGCAGTGTCAGAAAAACCGACATTATTTCACATACCTCTGCTATTTTAGCAAACGAAAACGTTTTAAAAATATGTAATGAATGGTTTATCCAAGGCGAATCTATTAAAGGTGATATCGGTAAATCAGCTGATTTGTTTTTTTATTTCGCCGTGTATATGTGGCTGTAAGCCCAGAATGAAAGAAGACAAATTCATTCTCTTTCTTCTATTTTGCCAATACTTTTTGTTTAGTTGTTGGTCTAGTACCACCAGCTTTACTGAATGCGACTTGAGCTTAACAATAAATTTTCTAAAATAAATTATAAAATGTTTACGCGATTGAGATTTCTCTGCTGCTTCCCTATTATTTTATATATCCTTTGCTATCACTTGCACTTAAATAGAAAAACAAAGTCGGGAAATGTGAGGTTTTGCTTGATTCAAGTAATTTTTTAAATTATTTAATTTAAATTATCAAAATGCCACATTTATTGTGAAACAAAAATCAAATCTAAAACACAGTAGAATTCAAATCTAATTGAGAATTGAAAAGACTTTACGATCCGTTTGCTTTCGTATGTCATCATCCCATTCACACAATTTTTTTTTGTACGATTGCTGATACGTTCACCGATGTGACGAGGTAGGTGAAATGGTTGAAGTACCAGATTGGCACTCTCCAATTGGCACTAAATCGCCTTTTTTAACCACTATGAAACCTCTAACGGGCAGATAACTACTGCTAACTAGAGCTGTTGTTGTAACGGAGAGGGTTGATCTGATTTAGGTTGGCGCACTGCCCCAGGTTGTCGAAGAAAGGAGCATCCAGTGACCTTAATCGTCTGGCTGCCAACTATTCAGCAGAGTAACACTATCACTGAAGGACTCAACTTTAGCCGTTTAAATCAGTTGGGAAAATCATTTCATCAGACAACCTATAACTCAAGTCCTCATATACGTTTTTGAATGTTTCTGTGGCACCGGTCTAAGTACCGAAAATATAGCAAACACAAACAAAAACAAAGCCCGTCGCGAAATGTCTAGGAATACTTTACATGCACACACATATATACCTTACATACTTGTATTAAATCATTTTAGAGATAACAAAGATTTATAAAGATTTGTGAGCGGCTGAGTCGGAATTGTCGGAACGTTTAAGAATTTATTACTTTGACACTAATTGACCATTTTAAATTGCCAATTAAACTGATATTTGTATACTCGTAATATTCTTATTAAATTATAATAAAAACATACATTTTTCCGTTCAAAATTTGGTATATGTCATTTCAAAAATGAAAAAATATGACAACCTTAAAATTAGCCAAAATACATAAGTCCATCAAATAAATAAGAACCCCCGTGTCTGCATTTTGACGAATTTTATATGAAGCTCTTAAAGGCATCCTCGCAAGCTCAAATTCTCTCAAGTAGTGAGGCCATTTGAACGGCTCCGATTCGGTTTTGCAATACTAAGTCACTATTTAAAAGTCTTATTTTTAACTTTAGCTTCCTTATAACTTTAGCTTCTGTCAAAATTAAAAAAAATATGTCACCAAAATTTGCCAACTATGTATTGAGAAGAATAAGGCCTTATTTTCTATGCGGGACAAAAGCAATTGATGATGCTAATTGACGATATCGCCATACGACGCCATTAGTCGTCATATTTTAGAGTTTTTATTTGTGCCATTTATACCTTCTCTTGACTTTAAAGTAAATAATTGAAAAAATCTTCCGACGTTCTGGAATATTTTTACAATTTCGAGTGATGTAGTGGTTCATGAACCAACTGGTTTCTGAAAATTAGCTAAACGACAAATTTTTTGTTCTCTGCAGATGACTTAAAACATTTTTCTTTCATAAAAGATCTTCATAAAAAGATCATAAATTTCAATCCGATATTGATGATTTGCATCTCTGGTGTACTAAGAATCAGCTTTCTTTGAATATTGAAATGAAAGAAATGCTTCAAAATCTCTTGCGAAAAAGTTCATAAGTTTGTTGACTCGGTACAGAATATCTCACACTTTGTTAGAAACTGTTGATGAAATAAAAGATCTTGGCGCTATTTTTTTCATCGAATTTCACATTTAAAAGTCATATAGGCCATATCGTTAGGAAGTCTTTTCCTATATTAGCCTTTGCTAGGCGGAACTGCGCGTAGTTCTTTGATCCATATACACTTAAATTGCTTTACATTTCTTTCGTATGTTCCAATTTGGAATATGCTACGTGCGTTTGGAGACTATGCCACAGTGATTCTGTTAAGCAGATTCGGAAGGTCTTTCTTAAATTTGCTTTGTGATATCTGAAGTTTGGCGAGCCTACGCTTTCTTATAATTCTCACTTGCTTCTAATAAGCCTTTAGAACTTAGCAGCTGGAAGAACTGCACTCTCACTGCCCTGCATATTTAATGGATCTTTGCATTGTTCTTTTTTATTAGATCGTGTCAATTTCAATATATTTCCCAAAAAAGGCTACGAGTACTACTCCCTTTTTATGTTGCTAATTGGAAAGTTGAGTATGCACGCAATGCCCCAATTGCACTTGCGTGTGCACTTAGTGATTGAAATAAGATCTCGAGTTCTAAATTAATTGATTTTTCTGTAGCGAAATATGAATTTACTAAAACTTTGAACTCTTTACTTTAAAACCCTTTTGTTGCTAAGTTTTTATGATTATTTATTTTTGGTGCTTTTAGTAATAAACTTTTTATTTGCCTATAGTCTTTAAGAAACTTGTATTTTTATAGACTGGATTTATATATGAATAAACTGAATAAACTATAGTTTAGTTTAGTGGCTATTCGTTTAGTTTAGGCTACTCGTGATAATACATCTGTCCTGCCTCCCTTTCAACTATATTTTACAATCACTTTGACAAGCCTTTTCCAATATTTTAGGAAAGTCTCAATTTGTGCTGAGTTTCATAGTACCACCCATCAATGTGACGGAAGCACCAGTATGGGAATTCCATTCTAGATTTTGCCTTGCGATTATGCTAGGAAGTGCGATATGAACCACAAAGCTACTTACTTAGCAACTGCCGCTAGCTAAATATTTACTTTGACGACACTTTATTAATAGTTAATTAGTGCAGGCACAAGCAGATATTCTAATTTCAATGAGTAGAATGCATATACATATCTGCTAACACATGACTAACATTGAAAAAGGCTTAGAATAGCTATCGGAAATATGCACATGAGCCAACATATACGCGTATATATAAATTACATCCCTGTAGGTAAAAATACTAGTTATGAACTAGAATATCCAGTCAGGCAGCGGCATTTTTAACACGGCGATCTTCTACGAAATGACCTCTTCCTACTAACATACCTCTTCTATGCGGATGCATGGCTTTGTGTAGAAGAAGGTTGAACTTACTCGGAATCGCTTTTCCGGACAGCTTCGCGGATGTTGCATATATAAAATTGGCTGGACTAACTGGATTTTTGTAATGTCCAAAGGATGGCTTAAAGAGGACCAAGTGGAGTAAGGATGAGTTAGTTCCAGTGCTATCACAAGGGGCTTCTATTTGGCCTGGGTCCGTTGTAAGACAACCACTTTACCTAACCTAAGCGAAAGAAATTATAGTTAATATGTTACAAAATAACCAATTTTAGGGAATTTAAAGTATAAAAGATAAGATAAGATAGCGGTCGCCCCTCGGCAGGCAATGGCAAACCTCCGAGTGTATTTCTGCAGTGAAAAAGCTCCTCATAAAAATATTTGCCGTTCGGTGTCGGCTTGAAACTGTAGGTCCCTCTATTTGTGGAACAGCATCAAGACGCACACCAAAAATAGGAGGAGGAGCTCGGCGAAACACCCATTATTTTAGTCAATAACGAACTGCCACGATTTATTCCATTAAGTAACAGTACCTGAACTACTTGAACTTGGCTTTTCCTGCAGGGCTACTACAACACATAAATACACACATATACACATGCGATTATCAATTCTCTGATTATTCCAACAGTTCACGTGAAAATCTCACAATGCATGTCGGAAATTGTTCCACGACTTGCTATTCGCGACCTTAAAATAAATATAATAAATATATGAACTGGTGTAAAAGCTTAGAAACTCACCTACATTACATACTAATGCAACGCACTTGAAACGCAACATGCAAAAAATATCGCATGAAAGTGTAACGGATAATTCCCGTTTGCAGGAAGTAAACGGAGATGAAAGGCGGCGAAATAGGTATAGAACACACGCAACTTGTAGGTTATGCTTAAAATAGATGATACGAATTTATTTGTGCTAACTGTGTTTGCGCAAACTTCGTGCGTTTTTCTATGGGCATCAAAGCGCTGCAAGTAATTTATTGTAGATATGATTTATAAATATTTGATTTTTTGCAAAACTCAGTACAATTTAGTAATTTGTGCAAGCTAGTTTGCACAGACCACTACGAGTTTGTGCAAACTAATTACTTTAAGGAGTCTCAGAATGCATTTTTGAATGAAATATGACGCCGGTTTTTTGTGCGCAATCAAATATGCTCAAGTTTGTTGATCATTAACTAAGCACACATCTACATACATACACATATTTACAAACATTCATGCATGCATAATGCACACCAATGTTAAGTAGACTGGTTTTATTATTTTATTACAACTCCATCTGCATATAATTTCCATTTTTGCAATTGCATCCATGACATTCTATTATCGCATCAATTTACTCACTTAACTTGTTGATGTTCATCTTCAGTCGCTTGAATCAAATGCCACGCTGTCTACACCATACACACACACACAATACATTTACCGACCATCCCAGCCAATGCGGAAAAGTGGTAAAACGTGTTAAACACGCATGCCTTTACTAGTGTTTTTGCGTTTGCATAATTGCGGGATTATAAAGAAGGTGTGAACGAGCAACTAATTTACACACACACATGGGAAATTATACCGCAGTAGTTAATTTTTTGTTGGTGTTGTTTTTTTATGTGTTTTCGAACGCAAAAATAATTGATACCTGCAAATGTAGGCATGCATGTTAAGAGGTTATAAGATTAAATGTTTTTAATAGTTGTTGTAAAAGTTCGTAAAGTATCGATGAATTGTGAAATCTGATTTGGTCTGTGGACTACTTTGGGAATTCTTTCGTTAATGCATCTGTCACGTGCTTGCTTTTGGCTTTGTTTTTCTCTTGATGAGGAAATTAATTTAGCTACCAACCATGGGTCAATTTCGGTTTTTCTTCAACAAAAAATAATTCAATTTTTTATTTAATTTTTATGTGTATGCATACCTTGGTAAGGGCACAGCTTCTTATATTGTAAGAATTTGCTACTGGGACGGTAGCCTAAGAATCACGAGTAAACGCCTCCTATACACTTTTACGTGGGTCGTTTGAAAAGTATGTGCCAAATCAGAGAGATGAAACTACAGGCCATGTTTAGTTAGTAGCATCTCTTGGAAGAACACTCACCAAGTTTCAGCCAAATTAATGGCGCGTTTCATATCGCCGTCTATTCTGCAGACTTGGATCCCTTAGATGAGTCGGACTACTATTTGAGCCCGAATTTGAACTGATAGAAGGCGGTAAAACTAGTTTATTCAAACGAAACGAGTGGCTATTTATCAGACTTAAAGAAATCCTATTATTTGGAAGGGATCAACAAATTAGAACAGCGTTGGTCGAAGTACACAAGCCTAAAGGGAGACTATGTCGAAAAATACAAAATGTTTATATTTATATATATAATTGGCGCGTACACCCTTTCTGGGTGTTTGGCCGAGCTCCTCCTCCTATTTGTGGCCTGCGTCCTGATGTTGTTCCACAAAATGGCTTACCCCAAACAGTTAAGTAGCTTTTATTTTTGCGCGAACCTTTCAAACAGACCTCGTATCACTTTGAGCTTTAAAGTGAGTTCTAGTAAAACGTAATCCATGCTGAACTCGATGGACTATGAACATAATTTGCACCCTATGAATGCCACAATCGGACACCAAATCGAGTAGTCACTCCTTCGAGTTTTGAGACCCACCTAACTTTGATTCAATTACGTTATCGATATTATAGACAGTTGAATTCATACTTAGAGAGAATAGATTCTGATATGTGAAGAAGCTCTGCACGATACTGGCAATCTCTGCACATGAGTCTCTTAAGCCAACATTGCTAACACCTCTTTCCCTTTGGACCGACACCGTCGACTTGTCATTGGATCCCCTCGAAGCCAAAGTTAGTATAACACTAAGCTATTAAGGGCTTTATAAAGACTTTAAATAAAAATATATATGGACATATATATCGGGTAAAACTGAGATCTGGACAAGAGCGGAGAGATACTCAAACCAAACCGTTGCTACATTGCGTGTAACGAATCTCTCTTGGCATATCATCTCGGAATCTCTTAAGTAGAGAAGAGAGTAGCAAACTCAAAGATCATGTAAAAGAGGGGAAATAAATTTTTACGCGATGGATCCGCTAGAAAAGAAAGTAGGCTTTATCGTTTTTTCAAAAGAATTAGAACTAGAATTATCTGTCCGACTTCCGGACTACTGCGGCGTCTACCGGGCATAAGTCTTAGCCATAAAGGAGGTAACTGTATACCTTAACACACACGCCGTAACAAAAACTACGATAAATATTTTCTCGGACGGCCAGACTGCCATCAAATCAATGGGGGTTGCTTAGGAATGCCTGGTAGCTCTAAATGATATTAGCACCATTTTCAAGGTCCGGAGAATTGCTCAACCTCCCAAGAGAGGACATCTGGAAGGTCGTGGCTTGTGTCACCGGTCATTTGCTGTTAGGTAGGAACTCTTCTAGGCTAGCAGTATTTTCTCATGAATACTGCAGAAATTGTAGAGACGAGGAAGAAACAGTTCTTTGTAATTGCCCAGCCTTAGTTAGGACTAGAGTAAGGTTATTACGAAAATACTCATTTGGCTCTCTTACGGAGTTATCCGGTGTTGGAATAAAACCTATCCTACGCTTCATAAGAGCGTCTAATCGATTCCATGATGAATAAATAAGTAGTGGTACTACAACGGATCAAAATGGTCTAAGTGATTTGGCTATTCTAAAGCGACTGCCACAAAAAACTAGTCTAACCTAAGCCTTGGTTGAGGTGCTCTGGCGTGTGAAATATACGAGCTTACTTCTTTTAGTTGACCGAAAACTGGGTGTCGGGTCAAGTACACTCGACTACTGAACTCTTTACTTTCCAGTCGAAGACATGTACAAATGAAATGAAATTAATTTGAGATTGCCAATTATTTACGACTATGCAAGAAAGTTCCTCATAAAAAACTATCTGTCATTCGAAGTCGACTTGAAGGTCCCTCCATTTGTGGAACAATGTCAAAACGCACGCCACATATAGGACCAGGAGTTCGGCCAAACACCCAAAACGGGTGTAAGCGTCAATTAGATATATATGTGTATATATGCAAGAGAAGAACCGTTCAATTCGCTGATGACTTCATGAAAATGGAACATGAAAAATTAATGAATAAGAAATAAAAAATTTTCGCATAGTATTCGTCCCGCTTTGATGGCTTGCTAATGCCTGTTCGAAAGTTGAATTTAATTATAAAAACCATAAAAATGTTAATTTTCAACAAATTTATAAAACAAACATTTTATAATACGAGCATTTAATTCATTTAATTATAAATTCACATAAAATCAATTAATAAAAGTTATTTGCTGCTTAATGAAATGATAATGAAAATACTCGGTGGTCCATTCAGCGTTTCGAATCTAATTTAATTCGACTATAAATAAAAGATGAATGAATATTTTTGAATGAAGTTTTTAATGGGAAAGCATAAACCTTGGAATTAAGCATCGGACACAATTTCATTCAAATGACTTCAATGGCTCGCAATATATTTCCGCGAGATTCGGCACTTATTTCAGGAATCACAACTTAGTTTGATGTTTAAACTCTCGTACGAGTAACAACCCTCGATGGTGGGTGGCGTAACATTTGCCCCACACAAAATAGTTTAATGTAGTCAAATCACTTCGTCTATGAGGTCAATTGAGATCACCTTTTCAGCTCGTTATGCGATTTCAATATTTTTCTACCTTTTCCAAGCGGAAGAGCGTTGCATTTTGCGTGCGTCTAACTATAAATTAAATCTCTGATACAAGACGTAAGTTATTTTAGCTGTTAAAGTTAAGAAAATCAGCAATTCAAGTTGCTAACGCTAGATGGATCACCCTGTATCTAATGCTTCTTTATGGTAAACAGTTGGGGAAATTGGCAAACGAGTTAAAGCGGCTGTTAGTTCAACATTAAAGGATTGAAAAAAGATACATACATACATATGTATGCATGTGTGTATGAATGTATGTATGTGTGAGCAATCTACACAATTTGAGACCGATTAAAATAATTTAAGGTAGAGCAGCTAAAAATGAATGGAAGCGGCATTTAAGTTTTGATAATAAACGAGAACGGATTCTGTATTTGTGCGGCGCATGTGGCCAACTCGTTAATTAAAATTTTATTTATAAGTTGGAAAGAAATTTACATTCACACCAACGCGCGCAATTTTAACCAGCCCGCAAAGGCAGGCTCTGATTGCGAACTACTTTCGGCGCGTTTTGTATTACGAGTTAGTTTTCTTGTAAGCCTTATAAGCGACTGGTGAGCTTTGCGCGAATATTTATTTTAGTTTTTTTTTTTGGAACTAGCAGAAAAGCAACCAATTTTGGTATAGTTTTTGCCGCTTTTTTCAAACGGGTCAACCCAATTCTCATCGAAACACGTGAAGTGTGTAATTAAAATAACAAATAACACTGCGCAGCAACCAAAATGACAACTGCCTTTACAAATTATCTTAATTCTAAAACTAATTTTAAAGGCTCAGCCCGCGTGCTTCCAACGTGACCGGAATTTTGCTGATTCCCATCGAAAACGCCATTCGCTGATCTAGAATTTCTTCAACAACTTTTTGGTTGCGCATATGGAATGTTACCATCGCCGTTTTGTTGAATTCTGTGAAGCTTATATGTAAAACTAAATTGGAAATAAATTAACGGCGTACTTTTGTTTCTTATCGCACACTGGTTTGGTCTGAGAAGGTCCCTACTAAAAATTTCCGTGGAATAATATTGCGGCGCATCTTAACCGTTCATCGGCCCCGAAAATTTAATATTTTTTTAAATTTAAGAATTAGCGTTCAAATTAGCCACACGGGTAAGAAATTTTGAGTTAAAATTTTACACAAAAATATGCTCCGTTAAATTTTATTAAACACTCTTCAATACAATATTATTAGTAAATTCAGTTTTAAACGAGTTTTCCCAAATAATTTTGATCAACTTGAGACCAAAAGAGGAATGCATCATAAAAAAAGTTGTAGTGTTAAAGTACCCGTAAATGGTCCAATATTCTAAAGCTCTTCTTCCTTCATAATTGCTATATCGCATTCTACGTTTTCCTTTCCAATTTTATCGCAGTTAAGTTAAAAATTTGAATTAAGAAATTTGAAGCTTCGTGCTTAAACTTTAATACACTCGAGTAGTCAAAGGAATTCGAAGGCACTACTATTTCAATCACGTGCAACAGGCTGAGAGATGTGTTAACAGACCAAATTTCGGTGCGATTAATACATTAGTCAGTAGTCGCTGGCAGCCAAATCTGGCGAATGAGGTGGATGTTTTTCCACTGTTTTGCCATCATCAACACGTTCTTGTTTTTGGTCAACAGTGAGCAAACGCAGCACCCACTGTGAATAGAACCTTCTCATAGTCAAATACTCATGCAATATAAAGCCGAGCATTCCAAGCGTTATGGCTTTCAGCTGCAAGATTTGTCCTCGCTCGGAATGTTTGCTATGAAGTTCCAGCTCAACACATTTCTCATTTTGGTAGGACTTCGTCATAAACTCACGTTTACGACGTCTGCCGTAAGATGGGTTTTAAGTATTGAAAACGTCGAAAAGATCATCAGCCCCAGCAGGGTTTGAATAATGCATTTTGGTACAGTTTTTTTAACAGTACTTTAGATGGGATGAATTATAATTCAGAATCCGATACATTCCATATAACCGCAAATTGACTTTATTTTTATGATTGGCGCGGACACCCTTTTTGGGTGTTTGGCCGAGCTCCTGCTCCTTTTTGTGGCGTGCGTCTTGATGCTGTTGAGGTACGTACAGTCTCAAGCCGACTCCGAACGGTAACTATTTTTTATGAGGAGATTTTTCATGACAGAAATACACTCGGAGGTTTGCCATTGCCTGCCGACCGCTATTAGAAAAAACTTTTTCTTAATTTTTGTGTTTCACCGAGATGCGAACCTCAAATTGACTACTCTGAAGCAAATTTAACTGCTTTGGAACTAAATTTTCATAATACTGCAGTTGTGAATAAAAAATGTCTTCCACCAGGAGGTCAATTCTCGTTGTGTGTAAACGTGAAGTAAAAAAAAGCACCTGAAGTGCCTTTTAGTTCCCCAACAAATATTTTAAGTAGTGATATTTTGAGCATTGCAAAAATACAATTTTTTCAAATAGTGGAAGATTCAATAATAAAATTTATTCATATTCATTTATTTTTGTTTTCACTCGTTTTTATCGAAAACATTTATTCATAAGCTACATTTCTTTAAAACTATTGTTTAAAGGTAATTAAAGGTAATTCTATTGTACCAAAATATTTAAGCTTAAAATAAAATACTTCAAATAAGCTCTTTTTCTTTGGTAAGAGATATTAATAATAAATATTAATTACACAATATTTGCTGCATTTTTCGTGTAAAATTGTTTTGTCCTTAATTTTTGAAGTTAATATATTAGTTGGCACCCGCTTAATAAACTACCAACAACATGCGCCCATACTCACAAACAACTTTCCTCACGTTAAAGTTACAACACAACCTGAAAAACTGTTCGGAAAAACTAGGCTTTCATAGCGATTTTGTAACCATAAAAACCTGAAAAACTGCTTTTGAAAATATCATAGTAGCGATGGCAGTTTTTCAACTACATATTATATAACTATATACATATATACATATAATTGGCGCGTATATCCTTTTTGGGTGTTTGGTCGAGCTCCTCCTCCTATTTGTGGTGTGCGTCTTGATGTTGTTCCACAAATGGAGGGCCGCCAACTAATTACAGAAAAATAATTTTAATTCAATTTTCGTAATGAACAAAAAGCTAGAAAAAAGTGAATTAAAAAATTAAAAAAAGCAGTTTAATTTAACAACTTAAAACTCAAATCGGAAACATAAGGAGATCAAGAATTCGACTTGTTATAGACCTGATATTGACTTTTATAAAAGTAGAGTGTATTCTATGATATAAGAATAAGCATATAAATCCTAGTTTTTTGCTGGTTAAAAAAACATCTCAAATTTTCTTCAAATTCTTAAATTTTTTAAACAAACTTTTTAGAAACTTTCCGGGTATATAAAGTTTTTTTACTCGCACATACCTCCCTCTCCATGTTTTCACACACAAATTGTCAGTGAAAAGAAAAGACATTTTTCATGTGAAAATATTTTTATGTTTTTTTTTTTCATTTTTACAAGGAACGCGAGTCGTAAGTGTAAAACTTTTCAATTCACGTTTACACAGAGCGAGAATTGACCTCCTGCTTATGTTTTTCCTGCAAGGCATGCTCGTATATGGTATGTGCGAAAATCAAATGCGTCATTATTCCCTTGGACTATTGAAACATTCTAAAGCGTTGGTTTTTCAACTATTCAATGCATAGCAGAATTTTCGTTTTTCATCAACCACGTTTTCTATAATAAAATGACGCAGCTTCGAAAGCACACGAAGTTCATTGAATTTATAATAGCAATTGTCACACATAATAAATACATGTACGAGTATGTATGCACATAGGTATGGAGGTAACTCTCACGAGTAGAAGTCACTTAGAGCAATGCAAGCATTGTTGTCTTTCTCGTTGACATCTTACGTACATACATTCGTGCTTGCATATATTATGAACATTTGTTGAAGTGCTTGCATGGAAGTAAGTGCGCATATATGTATATATACATAGCTACTTACATATGCATGCATGTATGTATTTGCATAACTATTGGTTTGATGCGAACATATGTATGTATGCACCCATTGGGGTGTCGAAAGTAAACAGCCATATGCCCGTCCCATTGTCAGTGTCATTGCCAGCTGCGTTCATTCACTATTCGTTGGGTTTGTAAATAGGAGACGGTATGTATGTATGTGCATATTTTGCCATTCACGATACGAGTACGTAAGTGCGGCATTACAATCACTTGAACTTCAAAAATAACTAGAAAGATGCATTTCAAAGCATTGGCAGTGATGAAGTTAAGAAATAATAACTGGTTTCGTTATGGATATACATACATATATACATACGTACATAGGTATAATGGGCATGCGTTCATAATTTTATTCAAAATGCATTGGAATTTTCAAATGAACCACTTAGCGCAAAAAACTGAACAAATTAATTTTCATATTTCAACAGAAAAATGTGCATGGAATGCATAGAATAAGAAAGGAATTTTAATTAGAGCAGGAGCTGGACATACTACAGTCTCGTTTGATATTACAAGGGTGGGGCTTTGACTGGTTTCTTTTTAATGATATGGTAGAATAAACACCATTTATTTTTTCCGTAATTTTTGTTTTAATATTAGAAAGAGTGGGCGTAAAATTGTAAGAGTTTTCACGGGACTTATATTAAAAAAATAACAGAGTAAAGTGTAAAGAAAAATTACTGTCCAACTACAAATTGCCTTCACAGAAAGAAGTGTATACTTTTACACAAGCGCTGAGTTATGACTTAATGCATTTTAATATAAAAAAAACTACTCTCAATGTAAAAATTGAAAGTTATTATTTTTCAATTAAATGCATCAATTGAAAGTTGGAGTGCGATAATGTAAGGCAAAATGTGTATATGTAAGTATGCATTTAATTCTTTAATTCTTTTCAGTGTCCACAATCAGTAAACGCACGCGCGAAAGGGCCCATTTTCTGCTCATTACGCTTGTACGTCGCATTTTTTATACCTGCAAATGTACATGTGCAAGGTGGCGCAAAATTAATCAGCCTATCAGAAGATTTCTATTTTTTGCAAGTGGCGAAGTACGTTAATCATATTTGGCACCTGCGAACTAGACAATGGCAGTATGCCAACCAACAAGCAATGAAGCGCGTAACGATAAAAATACAAATTTTCATAACTCAAAATCATTTTTTTTTTATTTAGTGAAAAAGTTATTCAAAAACCAAATTGGATGATTCATTTAATATATTTGATACAAAGATTTAAATTTTCCCAACTACGACAAAGGCTTTCAAATCCTATATGACAATTGTTCTTTTTTTTTTGTTTTATTTCATTGGTTGTTTTTTTTTAACCTTTTTCATTTTGGTCCCGTGAAAACACTTACTATTTTTTATTATAAAGTCATTCCCCCGTCACACAAAAAAGAAGTTAGTTTCGCTGTATACTGTGTGACGGATGCAGGAATTGTTGAAGTTTTATATTGAATTTCCCATGTGAAATCGGTATCTGCTAGTTCGCGCAACATCGACCGTCTGCAAGTATTTTTTGGCCGGCTGCGACCTCTGCTCCCTTGCGGGTTCCAGTCTAGTGGCATTCTCATGATGCTATCTGGAGCTATTCTACGTGTCACCTATCGATCACCACTTACTGCGTTTGATTTACCATAGGATGGGTTCCTCACTTGTTGATCCTTACAGCGCGACATTGCTGATGGTGTTCGGCCAGAATATTCTACAGATGATGCGGAGGCATTTGTTGACGAAAGGTTGTAGCCTCTATGAGATGGTGTTACAGATCAACCATGTTTCACTTCCGTCCAACAATACTGACTTGACGCATGCGCTGAATATTTGCAGGTTAGAGTGCTTGGAGATTTGCGAACTCGCAATTCGAGTTTGCCCCATTGTTAAAATAAAATATGATATTTGGAAATTTAAAAACTGCACACCGGCTTTCTTGCTTTGGTATCTTACATTTTTGCAGTGTGTAATTTCGCAATCCCGGGCTTGAAAGACCAAATGATAGACCAAATCTTTTTTAATAGCGGTCGCCCCTCGGCAGGCAGTGGCAAACCTCTCAAAAAAAGGTTCTCATTAGGCGGACACCTAAGCGACTGAAAAGTTTGTCCGCTTGTGAGAAAAGTTAAAAGAAAGGTAATAATATGTTATGGGAGGGATGTCTGCACAAGCGAGTTGTACGTTCGGAGAAAAAATACTGTAAATGCGTAACTAGTTTTTTCTTTTTATTAGTTTATAAAATTCAATTGGAATTGTATGGAAGGTGGTCAACAAAAAAATAATAATAATAATCACAATTTTTAATCTGGTAGCTAACGGGTGGGCCATATAGCGTTTGCTTTTTGAACCACCTATTTTTTTGAGAATGGTAACACAAATAACATGTCAAATTCATAATTCATAATTTACTTAAAGGTTTGACATTTACGAAATGGGACGCTATACGCTTGAACAAAATTGGGAAATATCGAAAACCGATTTCCAAAGTGGTGAGTCTCCTTCTTCTTCCGCGGTTACAGTAAATGGCGAGCGTTACCGTGACATGCTTAACGAGTTTTTGTTTCCAAAAATTGAAGAGGATGACATGAACGACATTTAGTTTCAACAAGACGGTGCAACTTGACACACTGCCAAAGTTACACTCGAACTTTTGGATACCGTTTTTGAATTCCGATATTAATTGGCCACCTCGGCGCTGTGATTTAAGCCCGTTGGACTATTTTTTGTGGGGAACCGTTAAGGACAAATGCTATGCGAACCATCCAGAGACGATTGATGCTTTAAAACACGAAATCGAAGTTGCCATTCATGAAATTGGAGCCCAAACAATCGAAAATGTACTTAAAAATTGTGTTGATCCAATGGTCTACTGTAAAGCCAGTCGTGGCAGTCATTTAAACGATATTATTTTTCATTCATAAATGACAATGTTCAATCTTCAAAATAAAAAAAAAGTTTAAAAAAATATTGATTTGATTTTTTTTATAGCCGATTCAAAAAGCAAATTTTACATGGCCCACCTTATATATTTCAATGGAGTTGGGCACCAGCAAAAGTCAAACGGCTTGTTTGTTTTCAATTTCTGAATTAATTCCAACCTTAAAAGCAACTGAGACTAGTATTTATGCATAATTGAACTGAAAAGTCTGGTTCGTCTAATGTTGAGTTGGATGTTGACATGGTATTATCGGGCTCAGAGCTCCGTTAGCCAACACTTGGACTTAACTTTCAGTTTAGAGGTTGATACTCATGGTAATGTGACTGCACCAGCCATATTTTCCATTGTCCATCTTCACACAGTTTTGTTTTGTTTAACTCTTTGCTTTGTCTATATCTTCGCTTTGACCAGTTTCCATATGTTTTACATTTCTATTTCAAAAATCTATTTTTTAATATTTTTCAAAATAAGTGAAAAAATCATACGGCAACATAATTCGCTCACGGATCTCAATTTACGTGGAATACATAACTTACGAATCTAAAACCTATGGCTCTCTATGTTTTCTAAGTTAAGTGGAGTTTAGTTTAACCAGAGACATCTGGTTATGCTGGTATGGTAGGTTGGCCTAAGTTACGCCTAATGCTGAAAACAGTGACCGACCTACGTAGTTCCCTTACCGCAGCCCCTAACGAGCACAAAACTGAGCAATACTCATCCCGTAGAGAACAACTGCGTTCTTTTAGTTACATATTTACATAATACATCGGTTCTCACACATCCACGTTATCAGTTACAATTTTTCATTGTTTAATAAACCAAAGCCAAAAACCAACAAATGCAAATAGTTTATTTTTCTGTAATTAAAATTCTGTTGAATAATTTTATGTTTTTAAGTTATTTTAATAAAAATTATAATTTTTCTAAGTTTATTTTGTAAATGATTTCTAATTGTACTGCTTGGCAACACTGTGTGGTGAGAGAGCAATCAGCTGACAGGGTTCTACGGGAATTTTCAAAAACCGTGAAATAAAATCTACGATACTACTATACGGAAGGAAGTAATTTTTCATTTACATGGGGTTCTCATTAGTTTGATCGTAACAACTGACAGGAGACGTTTACGTCGGTGACTGTTTCCAGCATAAGCCTTGGTTAAAGGGTTATATACAATTAGAAGGTCGAAAAAAAGCGAATTTTCCAGAATTTTTTCCGAGAAAATTTTTAAATTTATTGATCTACAAATTTGTACACACAGGTATTATGTTATCTTTTAACTGTGTTTTAAGACTTAGTATTAGTAAAAGTAGTAGTAGTAAAAATATTTATTAGGAAAGGAGCTACAGCTGATCTCCCTCTGAGCTCTGTCAAAAAAGACGTTTTCCGGTGGATCCTCTAAAATTAAAAAACCAAACAGATTTCGTTAAAGTAATGTTAAATCTAGTAATTAAACGAAGGAATAAGCAAAATAAATTTCTTTTTCACAAAATGACGGTTTCTCAAAAAATAAATCGATTTCTAACTAAAATTTCGGTCTTAAATTGTTTATAAAAAAAAATATTCATCGGTGAGAAAAAATCTTCGATTAATTACTAAAAAATATATTTAAGAAGCTCGTGTTAAAATTTGAGACTAATCGGTTAGCCGTTTTCGAGTAATGTTGGTCACCGACTTTGAAAACACCATTTTGAGAAAATCGCATTTAAAGTTTGAGAAGGTACTTTCAAGCACTCTGAAACGCCTTTTCAAAATTGCGTGTAACTTCAAAAATATTCACCGAAACGATATTAATATTTTTGTGTGTATTCTTAAATAGCTGTACATTGAAAGAATATAAAAAAATAAAGAAATACCGATTTTTGAAAATTCTAACTGTATATAACCCCTTAACAGAGCTCTTACACTATTCCCAATAGTATGAATATTTTTCGTTGAGCGCCACGAACGTTCACGAGGTTGGCTTATTTTGTCAGTTAAATTGCCAATTTTGCGAGGTTTATTCACACATTTGCGAATACAAGGGATGGTCGAGCGAAATTTCTCCTTATTCTTAAAAATACGCACTATTGTGGGAGTGCATCAGCTTTCTTGGAAGTATATTTTCAACATTTCAAAACGTATTTCACGGATAATATGATTCATTTTGCGTCGCAAAAATTATTGACAACAGCTTACAATTATTTTTGATTATAATTTTGAGTGTTTGTTTTTTTAATTTTCAACAGACTTAATCTACTTACGTAGAGTTTATTTTTAACTTGTTTATTACTAGTTTTGTAAAAACCCCTTATCGCGTGCTGTTTATTCGAGACTAATTGACTTCTAAAATTCAATTGAATTCTCCGCTTATCTGGCTATGACAAAAACAGCAGCTAGCGCTATATCTTATCACTCAACGGTGGAGTGAATACAGGAAAAATCCACGATTTTGAAAGATTATATCACTTACCGAATTGTTTTGGTAAAATGACTAAAGCTGATGTCGACATAAATCAGCCACGAAACGCTGAAACTCAATGAATGAATGAATGAAAGTGAAACGTCAATATAGCGAACATCATTCGAAGGAAAGAGTATTTAATGTAAGGAGTGTTGCCATGCACCTAGATATATTTATATAGATATATTATTTATTTCAGTCTACAGAGAAATGTCTTACAATTGAGCCCTTTTCTTTGAAAGTGGGGTAAGTCCATTTTGACAAAAAAATAGTTAATGATAAAAATTAATACAATTTACTATCATTTTTTATTTATAAACTGCAAAAAAATCTGTTAAAATTTTCATTGTTTTTTTATCACTAACTAATTTTTTGTCAAAATGCACTTACACCACTTTCAAAGAAAACGGCTCACTGTTTGACTTTTTGTTCACTTTGAAAGCGGTGTAAGTCCTTCTGAAGACATTAAAAGTATACATTTTTGTTATTCACACTTAAAAAATGATTGCATTATAAATTGAAATCAATTTAATATTTAAAAAACATAAAAGCAGTGCTTTAACATATTCCAATATTTTTCAAACCATTCAAATGCAAACCCTTAAATATCTCCATATAATATAAAATGGACTTACCCCACTTTCAAAAAAAAAACGGCACAATTAATGAAATTTTACAACACAGAAAGATTAAGTTTAAATTTCTTAATATTGAGAAAATATTGAGTATTTAAATTCTATTTTGGTCCAAAAGCTTCTAAATAAAAATCCTTTGAAAAATCCGAATAAAAATAAAAACTACTTAATTATTTTGGGTGAAGCTATTTTATTTTTGTTTTCATAATCCCTTTTTAGGGCTATACATTTCGTTGAACGCTGTTTTAGCTGGTTGGTCTCTTCCGAATGTTAGGTGTTGTCTAAGTCTGAAAAAAGCCACTTGTTTCTGTAGTCACTTCCTCCTTTGAATAAATTATTTTTTTTTCGCCAGCCATTTCTTCAAATTGGGGAACAAATACTAGTCGAAGGCATCCAAGCGAACCAAGTCTAGATAATAAGGGGGATGCGAAACGAGTTGAAACCGTATTTCCATTAATTCTGCGATCACAACTGCTGAGGCGTGCACTGGTGCATTGCCGTGAAGGAAAGGGAAAATCACTCGACTTCCTCCATTCAAACGAATGCCAATCACAAAGAAATACAACGATCTGGCTGAAACTTGTGTTCTTCATAGAGATACTACTAACTAAACATAGCCTCGATACGCGCCAGTAGTGCCATCTCTCTGACTTTGCACGGACATAGGTACATATTCTTATACCGAAAGCGTTGGTTGGTTGAAGTAATGATTCTCAAAGAATCCAATTAGCGCTTCGCTAAAGCGTACCAAACACAAAAATTCGGTGCTGTCCGCTTACCCTATGATCTGAAAGTACCGGGAATGCTTAAATAAAACAAAACAGAGTTAAATTTCAGGCAAATTTGTTTTATCTCCTACAAAATATGGCCCGTCTGAAGCAAAACACATGTGCCAACGTTTAATCCAGTCACCCCTGGTAGGCTGACGAAGGGATGGCCTTCAGCTCCTTCGTCGCATTCTCTTTGATCTCCTCTATCAACTGCAATCTTCTTCCACGAAGTGGTAACTTCAACTTGGGAAACAAAAAGAAGTCGCACAGGGCCATATCAGGTGGATACGGTACTTGCACGATGGTATTTACTTGGTGTTTGGTCAAATGATTCAGTACAATTTGGGATCGGTGCGATGGCGTGTTATCAGCATGCAAAATCCAAGAATTGTTTGCCCCCATTTCCGACCGGCCAGGCAGACACTAATGATCCGATGGTGCTAAAAAGTGGCAGATGTGTGTCTTACAGTCCAACCAACATAAAAAAAAAATATGGACCAGTTCCCACGTGCGCGGTTCGTTTAAATTAAACATTCCCGGTACTTTTTGATCATAGGGTACAAGAAATGCTCGCTTATGAAAGGTATTCACGATAAAAGCTTTTACGGTAATTGTAATT
Source organism: Anastrepha obliqua (assembly GCF_027943255.1). Lineage (NCBI taxonomy): Eukaryota > Metazoa > Arthropoda > Insecta > Diptera > Tephritidae > Anastrepha > Anastrepha obliqua. The sequence goes on from NC_072893.1 coordinate 45,896,578, forward strand.
ACGGCATGAAGAGTAATAAAATAAACAAATCATTGGTGTAAGACATTTTTTTGAAATTTCTTCAGATCTCGATATATTGTATAAAGGTCACAAAAGGCCATGAGGTCGAAGTGCAAACCTCCAATAAATCTTTATCAAAAATTTTTGTTGCTGTTTTTGACGATGTAGGAATATTATTTAGTATTTGTCCATCACATTCTTTGTATCGAGGTTTCACTGTAATTGTACTCTTTACTCATGCGATTAAAATCTCTCATGCCACACGAATTTTCAGGCTGATAATTGGTATTTATTGCTTTTCAAAAAGTTCACAATATAAAAAAAGTGTTTACATTGGGCTGACAGTTTTTGTTCGCTTATCAAAAGAAACTTTAAAGTGAATGGGGAGATCTACTTTTCATGAAAAAAATTTTATTTTTTCCGTAAACTTATAAACACGTGTACACTCGAACACTACCTCCGAACCCTCTATGACAACGATGAAGCGAGCATTTTTGAGTTGAACATCTTTATTTTTGAAAAAAAAAAATTATTTTCATCATAGTTCCATAATAAAAGGTTTTGTTTAAAGTTTGACAACTGATTTCGCGTACTACTTAACCCATTGTTGCAATTTGGAAGGGGAAGGGAAAAAGGGGCATAAGTTTACCACTTTCAGGAAAAGGTAGTAAAAATTTGAAAAAAAGGTCGATGTAAACCATAGAATAATTTTATGTTTATGTTTGTGAACACATCACTAATTTTTTATAAAAATTTAGTTCATAGTAATCTTTTAATGAATTGGAAGATCTCAGTACTGTGAAAATCAAGGATCTTTTAAAATTTTACAAAAGTGCGCACTGGTATTAGGAGAGATAAGGACAAGCTCCCCACGCGACATCACAATGGGCTATAAGCCTGTGTGTGGCTCACAGTGGACAACAGCTTCAACCTAACGTACGCTAACCTTAGTTCATAGTACAGGATGGGTCAAATAAAACCTACTAATGACTAAAGACTACTGCCTAGCAGTATGCGTAGTTGCTCCATCTTGTTGAAACCACAAATTAGGATACTGCTCCGCCATTGGCCGCAAAAAGTTTTCAATCAATGTTCTGTAAGAAGCTCCTGAAATCGATTCCGGCGTTTCATCCTCATTTTCGAAGAAATATGGACCGATAACTCTAGTGGCTCCGCACCAAACAGTACATTTAGATGGGTGCAACTGATGTTGGTGTGTTGCCCTTGGATTTTCAGAGCCCCACAATCTACCGTTCTGCTTGTTGACATAACCATTTAAATGGTATTGCGCTGGAATTAAAATGTTGCCTATATTTACGCTGCGTTAAAACAATTAATCGTTGACAAGAATAGAAAAACTTGATAATTTTAACACGTTGTGTTGTACTGTAGGGTTCCATAATAAATTTCTAACAATTCAATTACGAGTATAACCTACAAAAAGAGAAAAATAAATATGTCAAAAAATAAAAAAGTTATTTGTGTTTAACATTAGTAGGTCTTATTTGGCCCACCCTCTACAACAAAAACAATGAAATGCAAAGTTTCAAACTTTGTATACAATTGTTCGAAAATTTTCAAAATGACTTCAAAACTTTAAACTATTTAACCAATTTTTTTGAATTTTTCTGGTTATGCAGTTTTATAGCCCATTGAATTTTAGTGTAACAATTTTTGTTTTTTTTTTTATCGCTTAGGTATTACGCCTCGTTTCTTCAAAGTGCAGGCTCGTTTTTGTTTTTGGTTTTTATACAGAAAAAAAAACGCTTTCCCCACAGTTGTTTCTACGTTAACGGAACGATGAGGATTTATAACCAGTTAAGAAATTTCAAAAAATATATGGGAAATGTTTCATGCTGCTACAGCAACAATCACAACCACGTAAACAGTACTCGTATATCTCCTATGTCAGAAAAAAATTGTTCTATAATATTTGATTTATCTACCGTCAGCTTAGTAGCGGAAGTATTACGCACTCGCATACCGTTGCTCTACCGTTGCTATCTAAGCGATTAAGAACATGATTTATGTCACCGCTCTCTGAATCGGCACGCCAACATGGGGGTTGTACCCTACTCGATATATGCATAAATAATGATAGTAGTAATTAATTTAGAAAAAATACTACCATTTCTCTTTCTGAAAGGACAAGACGAAATTGAATTACTTTTACACTGCACAGCAGTTTCTACCAGCTTTGCAGGTCAGCAATCAAGTCGACTTTCAGAATAATTAATTACTTTACGGAAAGGAAATAGGCCGGCGGAGGCACCAGCTGCTTACGCGTATTAAAAACAAATTAGAAAATGTGTTAATTGTCACTAAAAATAGTAAATGTTTCACTTTCACTTTCAAACGCATATCCGTCATGCATTACACACACACACATATATATATATATATGTACAAACGCACATTTCCAAGCATTTGTCATCATGAAATGCATTTGATAGTAGATAGTTAACATAGGTTCATGGCTTGGCTGACCCGAAAAAGTTGCTTTGCTTCCGAATACGAATGCAGCTGCCGCAGCAGGAAATTTTTTTGTTGCAGAATGCAAAGTGATTTTATGCAAATTTTTAACCTCAAATTAGACACTTAAACGCCTCAAGTTATTAAATTGCACATCAATTTTTTATTGGCTCTTTGCCATTCTAGTTCCGATCAGTAACCTGATGTAATTTATATTGAATATGTCATAAAGCGACCCCATCAATGAATTAATGCATCATTTAGCTTCACATTTAATTCAAGACAAGCTAAACACGCCCTCATTCTAGGGTGTGTAGGTAAATTACCGAGCACTACTTTACATATGCATGTATGTACTCGTATAACTATGTAAATATTATACTCATTTTACATTATTCCCTTGCGATTTCCAGCCGCCCTATTAATTTACAACTAATCGACATTTGTCTCTCTCAGTGCCCATTAAACTCAATAGCACTCACATTTGCATTACCTGTTCGGCTCGTGGCTTTGCTAATTGACATGCACACACGCACATAGATAGATATGCATGTTAATCTAATGTGACCAAAGTTTTTTGACCTCTTCAGGTGTAGGCGTGCGTACAACTATAAAATGAATGAATGAAGCCTTCACGTCGAAACAAAATTTTGTATGCAAATATGTCACCAGCCATCCGATATGCTTTTATTTCCTTTATATTTAATTTATAACTCTTTGATTTCTAATTTAACAGAAATATAATATTATTTCATATTGTTTACCATTTGTTTTGGTTATTTGTATGTCCGTACATGGTTCGCTCGCAAAATTTTTTTTTAAACCTGTTATTGATTAAAACTAGTGTAAGGTTTGTTCTGCATTCTATAGCTAGAAAATGCGTTGTAGTATTTTCGGTTTATTATAGCCAAAATTAGTATCAAATTCATTTCCGTTGGTTGAGTCACTGTGCGCAGTTATAAGTACGAAGTAGTGAAGAGATTTGCCTATTTAAGAACCAAAACCAACACCATCAACTAAGAAGATCATTTAAAAAGTTCTTGACGTGATGTGAAGTCAGAGAGGTGGCCCTACTGTGCTTAGTTGGTAGCATTTCTTGGAAGAACACGCACCAAGTTTCAGCCAGATCGGTGTATTTCTTTGTGATTGACATTCGTTTGAATGGAGGAAGTCGAGTGATTTTCCCTTTCCTTCACGGCAATGCACCAGTTCACGCCTCAGTAGATGTGATCGCAGAATTAATGGAAATGGGGTTTCAACTCGGACTACTATTTATTCCAATTTGAAGCAAAAGCTGGCAGCAAAAAGTTTTTTTATAACATTCGCCAGTAATGCCACACAGGAAGAAGATTAGGTTAGGTTGACCTGGCTGGCTGAAAGCCATCACATACACTTATTGGTTCTTAGTGATTCCACATTTAGTTTGACGCTTACGTTTCCCTGTAGTAGGCGTCTTGTAAAAAGCCTGCGTCTTTTGCGAATCTAAGTAAGCTCTGAAGCTCTAACCTCGAGAGACATTCTAACCTCTCATTTTGTAGAGCTCCTAAACATTTCATTCGGGCTCTAGTTAGTGCAGCGCAAGAACATAGAAGGTATTCAAGAGTTTCTCTCTCTCCCTTCTAGTTCATTGCAAAATCTGCAGCTATCATTGTTCGCAATTCCCATCTTGTATGCGTGTGCCGCTAACAAATTGTGACCTGTTAGTATACCTACGATAGTTTTGCTTTCTTTTCTAGACAGAGCTAGTACGAATCGGATGGATTTATCTGCACTCTGTGTACACATGTTTTTCGCGGTTTTACAAGTGGTTAGATTATTCCACCTCCAGTCTATCCGTGTTTTCATGTCCGCAGCGATGCGTTTGTATACCGTATTTAAAGGTTTCGGTATGTCGTTTTCTTGTGTGAATTGTCTGTAAACAGCGCTTTCGGCAATCTCATCTACAATTTCGTTTCCTGCCCTTATGTCCGGATACTCAATAGATGTGTAACCGTCTGTCTGCCGCTAGTCTCTCTATATCTTCCCGGTCCTACAAACGTTTTTATATGAAATTTCATATTAGTTTATTGCCTTCATTGCGGCTTGACTTTCAACGTATATATTTATGTTGGACTTGCTCGATGCCTTGCTAGTACTTTTTCTGCAGCCTTTCCTACCGCAAAGATTTCTGCTTGAAAAATATTACAATGGTCAGGGAGCTTAATTAGCCGCCTGATGTCTAGCTCTGCGTAATTAATACCTGCACCTACTCCGTCCCTCCCGAAGAAACATTTAATGGGTATTTTTTAAACAAAAATAGGGAATTTTCAGTTTCCACCACCATTAAGCTTAGTATTTAGTGCGCGGTTGCCTAGTATTTAATTTAAATTATTACATTTGAATTGAATTTATTTTAAAACAAACAATTTAAATATTTAAATCACGACATTTTCCGATTAACGCAAAAACGAACTGTTTTCGTCAGTTATTTTTGGTGATTTACTTCATCAACCAAGGAAATGGCAATACTGTCAAGTATTGAAACGAGCTCTCATACGCTCTCTCAAATGAAAGAGTTTCGCATCTAATTATTTATGAACTGAACAACGATTGATTGGACGAGTGTGTGAATGCGTGTGAAACGAGCGCGCAGAATTCTGCTGCCGAGTCCCCGATGATGTGGCTGCTGAAGTTACTCGCACAATTGTATTTCTCACCATACCTGCGCTCCTCATTGCTTTGAGATACTTATGAGATTATACAAATTATTTTCTTCAGTTTATATTTTAAATTATATCAAAAATATTTTATAATAATTCAAAGCTAAAACTAAATTCACTTTCATATTCTTGTAATTTTAGTAACCAAAGTGACTTCCGATGGCGAGCCACATGAGATGATGACAATGATTGCCGGCCTCTCGGGCCTTTTTGCTGCCATGATAATTCTAGCTGTGCTAATATCCCTACTCAGTTGCAAGAGCGACAAGAAGTAAGAGCAATCAATACAAATGAAAATTTTCCCCTTAAACAAAAGTGTAACTGCTATTTTTGTACTATCTCTCTCCTCCTCATAGGGCGAAACATTGCAAAAATTGCCCGCGCACAAACAATTGTAAAGACAATTTTGCACGCAACTCTAGTTTGAATGAGAGCACCACACGCTCATCCATATCGACTACCTATACACGAGCTACAAGCCTCGAAGAAGGCAATTCAGTACCAGCAACGCCAATTTACAATCCAACCGTTTCGGTAATTTCTTCGGGCAATCTTTCGGGTAACCTGAACTCAGCTTTCATGAATAGCGAACTAAATTTGGCCAACACTTTGTCGAAACCAAAGAAGAAGAAAACACACTGGAGTGATGAGGTGGATGCGCAACTGCGTATGAAGGAAACCACTGTGGATATTGAGCGATTTTGAGGAAATCAATTAAGAAAGCATGAGGGATTTCAGCTATACGAATTTATGCGCATGCGCGGATTGATACAATATTTCGGCTGGGCTGCATGTTTGTTTCGCTGTTGTAATTGACAAAGCGAGGACGCGCTTGCTAAATGTGAAGACTGATTGGGGGAGGTTGTAGCAAAAGCCTCTTTCGTTTGTTTTGTTCTTACGAAAAGTTTATAGTAATTTTCAAAAAATTACGAGCATAAATATATAGAGCACACAATTACCTGATATATATAAATTTACTTTAGAATTTAGTGTTAAGCCCATTCAAGGTGTATATATAAATGCATTTTAGCTTAGAAAATATTTGCAAAAAATTGAAGAATTTGCAAAAATTATTTTAATCACAAACACTATTTTTGTTTTTTTTGTTCTTTTTTTTTGTTTTATTTCAACAAGTTGTAAGTTTATTAAAAAATAACTATACTTTTAGTTTATATAAGAATACACGAATCATAAAAAATATTGTAAAATCACATAAATAAATGTCTTTTTCTTTTGTAAATTGGAATAATATGGCTGCAGCTATTTAGTTTCTCGAACCAATCACCATGGCTAGCAGCGCCATGCGCACATACATACCGTACTCCGCTTGACGGAAGTAGGCAGCACGCGGATCCGAGTCGAACTCTTTGCTGATTTCAAAGACACGTGGCAATGGATGCATGACAATTGTGCGACGACTCGCGAGCGTCATTAGCTTCGGGGTGACAACAAAGTGGCCGCATGCCTAGAAGGAAATGCAAATATATTTAATTAAGTATGGAAAGCTATAATATTTAGTATGCCATATCTATTTGTAGATGTATAGGCAGATAATTTAGATTGAAATATCTCAATTTTGGGGTGAATAAAAAAAAAATGGAAAGGTGGACATACACTTTTTGACGTGATAACGTCTTATAATTCGATGTAGCCGGCTGCACGCACCAAAAAATGCGTCGTTAGCTTGCTTGAACTGCAAGCAAGAGCGCGGAACGAACGACAAAGAGGCACAATCGGCCCCGCGTTCGGCAACGTTCGACATCTGGCTCTCTCCTACTTAAGTGAGCATATATATGTATGTATATGCGCAAATGTATATAAACTCACATATTTGTATTAGGCAGAAGGCATATGCTTCCTGTGTGCATGGTAATGAACCATTTCTCTGTTGAGAATAGGACGATGATAGGAAAAGTAGGAAATGAAAGGGAGTGTTTCGAGTATAAAGTGTCTTGAAAAAGTAAAATCGATGATGATGCCTCTTAGTGTTGTTGACTTATTAACGTTTGATTCACAATCGAAATTGAACATATCTTTCATGAATTTGATAAATATTTCGTAATTTTTCACGTTTGTGTAAATGTAACTTGATCAATTGCATTTCGATTCCATTTACCTCCTTCTCTATATCCACACAAAATATCTATCAAACAAATTTAATTTTAAAAATGAAATTTGAAAAATTCAAACCTTCCATCAGTATTTTCTTATGACGTTGTCACGTTAAACTATCGTCAGTAAACCGACATTATATCCTGATGCAATACGTCGACAGTAGCATCTGCTTGTTACCACCCACTGTTTAGGTCATTTGACGAGAGAGCCACCCCTGTCATAACAGTACTCCCCCGGCCACCATGTCTCTGTCCATACCATAGAAAAGGTAAGTTTGTATGTCCGGTGTCGTCAGTTTGCCTTCATCCAAATAAATCAATCGAGAAAATGGTCCTACGGCACAACCGTAAGTTAATGCATCGCAAGAAAAGTGTAGACTATTAGACTACAGTACTTCAGCAGTTCTAGTGCCCCTGCTTTCGCTTTTTCGCCTTCTCTCCATTTGTCTCAAATCATTGAGTGCGAACGCTGACAATTTTTTTAATACAATCTCCTACCTCTTTAGATTGTGGAACAACATCGTCCTGTGTTATTGGTTCTGCTATTTTGTTTTCCAAAAACTCTCGTCCTTTACTCCATCTTTGGCAGTAAAAGATTATATGCTCCGCATTTTCAGTTGCCTTGGCTCAAAATGAACATATAACTCCATCATCATGGCCATACTTGTGGGGATATTCTCTGAAACAACCATGTCCTGTCAGAAACTGCATCAAATAAAAGTCGACCTTACCATCCATACACTTGAATGTCTGGATATGTAAATATTATAGCATCTGGCATACTAGGTTGTTCAATAAGTTTTGCGGTTCGATAAGAGAAACACAATTTTATGGTTTGAAATGCACTTTATCACTCAGTATAGTCTCCCTGAGCATCAATACACCTGTCTCAACGGGATTCCAATTTATGAATTCCATCCCTGAAGTGCGAATCTGGAAGGGCTTCAAAATACAGCTGTTATGTCCTTATCATTTGATGTAAAACCCTTTCCACGCATGAATTTTTTAAGCCTCGCAGCAGATGGAAGTCGTTAGGGGCCAAATCTAGTGAATGCGGTGGATGCTCCCACAATTCGCACTTTAATTCATGGATTTTAGCCATTGTCAAAATGCTCTTGTGGAACGGGTTCATTGTCCTGATGAAAAATAATTTTTTTTCTTTTGCAAACTCGGTCTTTTTCTCCGATTTTTCTCCTTCAGCTGGTCTGATTCTAAAAAACGAATGCTAACACCAGGTTCACACCACACTTTAGCCCCAAACGAGGTTTCAGACAGGGTGAATCGCTGTCGTGTGACTTCTTTAATCGCTCAGGCACAATTTTTTATAAGAGCGTACAATTGTTGGTGTATGCTGATGATGTTGACATCTTCATTCTTAACAACCACGCGGTTATTTCTGCCTTTTCCAGACTGGTGGTGAACGAAGACAAAACAGAGTACCTCCTGTTATCAAACAAACAATCGGCGCACTCGCGTATCGTCACTCATGTCACTATTGACACTTATGATTTTGAAGTAGTAAGGGACCTTTTTTTATTTAGGAACCAGCAACGTAGAATATATCTTGCCGATAAGTACTACTTTGGACTAAGTGGGCAATCTGGGAGTAAAGTCCTCTCTCTAAAAACTAATACTCTACAAGACTCTCATCATTCCCGTCCTAACGTATGGCGCAGAAGCGTGGACGATGACAACTTCCGATGAAGCGACGCTTGGAGGGTTTGAGAGAAAGATTCTGCGTAAGATTTTTGGACCTTTGCACGTTAGCAACGGCGAATATCACGGGCGATGGAACGATGAGCTGTCTGAGATGTATGAGCTTTACAACGCAATAGACATAGCGCAGCGAATAAAGATCCACAGGCTACGCTGGCTAGGTCATGTCGTCCGAATGGGTACAAACGCTCCGACTCTCCGTGTTCGATGCGGTACCAGCCGGTAGTAGCAGAGGAAGAGGAAGACCTCCTCTGCGTTGGAAAGATCAGGTGGAGAAGGACTTGGCTTCACTTTGTGTGTCCAACTGGGGTTGATATGAAAATGAATGTTGCGGAAGCTAATTTTTAAGGGTGATTTGCTATTCGACATATATGTATATACATAGTCGACTGATTTGTTGGGAGACTACAGTTCGTAAAGACACTGGTTTGAAACCTCGGGCATAAAACAGCAATTGATAGAAATTTTTTTCCAATAGCGGCCCCCTCTCGGCTGAGAGTGGCAAACCTCCGAAGTCTATTTTTGCCATGAAAAGCTCCTCATAAAAAACCATCTGCCGTTCGAAGACGACCTTAAATTGTAGGGCCCTCCATTTGGTAAAAAGGAGTAAGAGGCAATTATATACATACGAGGGTCATTTGAAACGTTTGTGAAAAAATAAAAACTATTTAATTGTTTTTGGGTAAACCCTTTCTTATTTTTCGACATTGTCTCCTTTTATGCTTATACATTTCGTCCAACGCTGTGCTAGTTCGTTGGTCCCTTCGGAAATAGGACTTGCCCAAGTCTGAAAAATAGCCACTCGTTTCTGCAATCTCCTCCTCGTTTGAGTAAAATCTTTTCCCCGCCAGCCACTTTTTCAAATCAGAAAGCCCCTTTGAGGCAAGATAACGATGTGTCCTGTTTCGCGATCTGTTAAATCTTTCTGCTTTCCTATTTTATTAGAATTAAGAAGTTTTAGACCAAACACAACGAATGCCTAGAAAAACTATCCATTTTCACAGCTTTAATGCTTTAATTGAAGTGAACCAATGAATCAATCCCAATATTACAACTGCTGAAATTTTACTGCTGCGAATTACCGTTAGATCTAATAATATTATATTTTGATGATTCTGCGGCAAAGTACAATCTTTACTTGAATTATCAGAAAACCTTGGATTACTAGATCAAATACATCTGCTTTAATAGCCGTTTTTATTTCATAAAAATTATTTCTTCTAATCAAGTGAACCAGACTGTATCTGTTTGGTAAAGTTTGGCAAATCATTATGAATCGTTTAACGTTTAAAAATAAAATAAAAAATCGGTTCGCGAAGTACAGCATAACGTCCATTTTACGTACGATTTACACGTTGGCGGCGTCAATGAGGAAGGAGCTGCCGTTACGGTGAATGGCGGGCGATATCGGGCCATGCTGACTGATATTTTGTTTCCAAAAATTAATCAGCTAAACATCGACGAAAACACCAATCGGTTTATTGCAATGTTCAAGCCACCATTGACGGCAAACGTCCAGATGTATTCGATAAAGCAGTCTTAAATTGGACTGATCGAATGGATCATGTAACGCGATTAAATAAATCCTTAAATTATTAAATTAAATTTTCCTAAAAATGTTTTTAGGCTACTTCTTATTGTTGGCGGGCCTGCAAATAAACCAATTCTTAGAAGAATTGATGGCAATGCCCAATGTTCGTTTGGGCTAAATATGGCTCTGTCCAAGAAAACTGAAAGAGTATCGGAATATTTTAGTGAATAAAATATTCGAGAGAAAAATGTATATGTATTATACATGGAAGTTTTCTTATGAGTAGTTTTTTTTTTTGTTAGCAATTTGAAGTGCAATAGATCGTACTTTATTCCACTTTCTGCATTCAACGAATTCAAACCTATACCGATCACTTTCTTCAGAATCAAACAGTGTTAACGATACACATCCCCCTCTCTTACCTTATTGTACTCCTCTTCGCTGGCGAAACGTTCCTTCTGTATGCGTGTCATATAGAGCACATCTGTGGTCGGCAAAGCATCCTCCATAGAGCTCATTGTCTTCTGTAGTACACTTTTTGAAGCTAAGTAGCGTACGATCTGCTCTGGCATTCCGAGACCCGGAGGACTGACATATTGCAATGTTACATTGTAGAGTGTTAGAAGACGTGCCAATGAGTGCACTGTCCGTCCATGCTTCAGATCGCCCACCATTGTAATAGTGAGACCATTTACGGTACCGATCTCCTCGCGTATAGTGAAGATATCTAGTAGCGCCTGAGATGGGTGCTCACCCACACCATCACCAGCATTTAGTATGGGTTTGCGTGAATGATTCGCCGCGCGCTGTGGGACAACAAAGGCAGGAGAAATTAAATGTGTACACTTTTTTCAAGAGCTATTTTACTTAACCTACCGTAACTGCACCCGGTTCGGGATGGCGCAGTACAACTACATCGGAATAGCTTGCCATTACTGCGATGCTGTCCTCCAAAGTTTCACCCTTTTTCACCGATGAACTCGTCTGATCCATGTAGATAACGCGTCCGCCCAATCGTTGCATGGCCGCAGCAAAACTACAACTGGTTCTTGTGCTCACTTCATAGAAAATGGATGCCATGATCTTGCCACGCAAGATGTCATCCAAAGGTCGGTCTTTAGCTACACGGCTTTTCAACAGCTGCGCCAAGTTGAAGATTTCATTTAGATGCTCCTTAGTGAACATATCAACGGAGAGTATGTGTTTGCCAAGTAAGCTGTGCACCACGGGACTGACTGGCGCAGTGGTGAGGTTGCTTTTAGGCAGTAGTTCACGCAACGTTGCATTATTGGCGGAGTCACAGCGTATGCGAGGCAATGGCGAGATGGGTCGCAGCAAACCGGGGTCGCCTGCAAAGTGTACCTTCGAAGGTGGTTCTGCCAAAAGCTTGGCGAACGCCTCGTTGGCCTGTGAGTCGGACAGAAAGTCGACACTGCGGTCTTGCGACTTGTCGAGACCATCAGTGGATGCGTGGATATCAAGCGATTCTACCGATTGTAGGAGGAGTGATTTGCGCGCATATTGGCCGCGCACATTTTGCCCGAAACCAGGTTGAACAAGCACCTCACCATCAACAAAAGCAACTTCACCACGCAACACAACACGATGCACTTTACCCTTCACTTTCATGCCATCAAATGGCGTCCATCGCGCCTTGGAGTGCATTTCTTCTTGGTTTATAGTCCATTCCTCATCCAAGTCCACCTCAATATAAGTGTTGGGCTGCTCGGGCAGACTGAAGATACGTTTTGGATTACGGTAGAATTTATTCTGTATGTCTTCCAGCGTCAGCAGTCCGTCGTCAACAGCTTTGAGCAACAATGGTAGTATGGTTTCCAAGCCGGGAAATCCTGGAGGGGGTTTCTCGGAGTTTTTCTCCTCCCACGTATGTGGCGCATGATCAGTAGCAAACACATCAATATAATTCATGTTGTCCCACAAAGCTTGCTGATCTTCGGGTGTGCACAACACTGGTCGCACCTCTGCACGCCCTTCGCCAATGGCTGGTACATCGTCGGTGGAGAGGAACAAGTGGTGCGGGCAAACTTCGCAAGTCACGCGAATGCCTTTTTCTTTTGCAGCGCGTATCAACATAATTTCCTCTTTGCGTGCGATGTGACAAATGTGTATGGGACGATCGAGTAGATGTGCCATTAGAATAACCGCACCCATAGTTTGCCTTTCAGCATGACACACAATCGGTGCACGCTTCGGCCAATTTTGCATGTGCTTCTCCCACACTGTCATATCGGTCATTTTCAGCGTGCTAAAAGTGTCGTTAAGATACATCTTCAGGCCGCAAGCCTGGGATGCTAACTCGCCAACGCTCTGCCAATTTGTGTCGGATGCGCCCACATAGAGCGCATAATCACAACGAGCGCCTGCCTTTGCCAAATCTTGGAAGAGCTGAAAGCTAGAACGATCGACGATCGAAGGATTCGTGTTGGGCATAGCGCAAATGAGTGTCACACCACCAGCCAATGCAGCTGCTGTACCGGTTGCAAAGTCTTCCTTATGTGTGGCACCTGGTTCGCGTAGATGCACATGCACGTCGATGAAGCCCGGCAGTTTGACAATGCGGCGTGAGGTCATACAATCGGTGTGAGTTTTCATGGCTGGACGACGACCTGTGATACGCATCGATTCGACTAAAAGTTTGGTGCATTTTACATCCGTCACCAATGGAATGGAGAAGTCGACAGCGAGACGGCGTGTGCGATAGCCGTGAGTCATGAAGGAAGACACTCTGTAAGAAAATATAAGCAGAGAAGAAGAAAAGTGCAAAGTGAACTCAATAAACAGTTAAATTACAAGAAATAGGTTAATTAAAATGGAATATATTGAATTAAGAGTAAATAAAAGGCGTACGATATACGGAATATATACCATACGATATATCAGGTAAGTCCATAAGTTCGTGCGTTTTTTAAAGGTGATTTTAAATTTAATAAAAAAGATGTTTAAAGTATTTATTAATCAATAATATATTTTCCTTCATTATTTACAATGTCTTCCCAACGTTTAGGCAAATTTTTAATTCCCTGCTCAACAAATTGTTTGTCCTTAGAGCCAAAATATGCTTCGATATCCCTTTCTATAGCTTCTTTTGAGGAGTAGTTCTTGTTACTCATATGGGATTGAAGTCCACGGAAAAGGTAATAATCAAAAGGTGCAATATCCGGAGAGTATGTTGGATGCTGCATTAGCTTCCATCCGAGCTCGTTCAGCTTGCCTAATGTTTGCCTTGCGGTATGAGGTATTGCGTTGTCGTGGTGAAACAAAACTTTGCGTCTGTTCACTAAAGACGGTCGGTTTTTGTTAAGTGCCTCATTCAGGTTTGATAGCTGATGGGAATGATAATCAGCAGTTAGCGTCTGGTTTGGTTCCAGAAGTTCATAATAAACAATACCGGCCATATCCCACCAAATAGACAGGATAATCTTCTTGGGGTGAAGTCCATCTCTAGGGGTCGGTTCTGGTGTTTCATCTTTATCTAACCATTGGCGTTTGCGAACAAGATTATTGTAAATGTCCCATTTTTTATCACCAGTAAAGATACGGTTCAAAAAACTTTCATTGTCAAGCCGTTCCAGCAGCTGAGAACACACATTCACTCTCTGCTGAAGGTTGACGACGGAAAGTCTATGCGGAACCCATTTTCCCAGCTTTCAAACCATTCCCAACTGAACCAGGTGCTTGTGAACTGTTCCATGTGATGAATTTAACCTCTGAGCTATCATATCGACTGTCAAATTTGGCTCAGCTTCCACGAGTTCGAGCAAGGCGTCGGAGTTAAAGACTTCAGGGCGACCAACGTCGGGGCATCCTCCACGTCGCAGTTACCGGTTCGGAATTTTGAAAACCACTTTTGCGCAGTCCTTACACTCACGGTATCCTATCCGTGAACAGTGTTTATTTCTGCAGCAGCAGTTGTTTCATTATAAAAAAGTACAAAATACGCGTTCGAAGATTCCATTTTATATTTTAACAACACGTGCTTCTATCCGCGATTAAAATCACTTGATGCACAATATGTTTTAAAGAAAAATATAAATAGTTCCGTTATATTCCGCGAATAATTTTTTGTATGCAAAAATCGTACAAAAGTGAAATTATGGGTAAAATACGCACGAACTTATGGACTGACCTGATACATACACGATACTCATAGACCGTTTTTAGGTCACTAAAAGCTACATCTAAGACCAAAACTAACTCCAAAGATAAAAGATCTGCGTTGGCAAGATTAGAAAGCTCTTCTGGCTGCGGGTGAATCGAAGGGGTTCGAGGGAGCTTATGTGGCTATCAAAAAGGCAACTCTCAATAGTAGAAACTCTCGTCACAAAGAGCACAAAAAGTAAAAAAGTTAACGAATGGAAAATTTGCCATCACTTGCAAAAATCGCTAGAAGAAGACATTTCAGCTGAATTTGTTTCGTAATTAATATATACTCATATTGAGTATATGATCTATTCTATTCTTGATGAATATATGATCTATAGTATTTCTTGACGTATAATTTTTGCTACCTAAAAATTTTCTCTGCACAAAATGGGCATCTTTCTCGCATCGAACTGTCGTTTTTTTTTCTCTCTACTTTTGAAAGATGCGTGATTTTTTGGCGTTTACAAACGGCTACTTGCAAAAATTAGGGAGATTAGTAGAAACAAGAATATTCCGTCCACTGGGGAGAAAACCTGGGTTGAATTTGCCAAAGCATAGCTTGACTTTTTTATTTTTTTATATTTTTTTAGCTTGACTGAAAGACTCATTTATTCTCTAGCGAATTCTAATATTTGCGAAAAATTCAGATAGATTAGGAAATTTTTATGTAATCGAATACGACCATTCGTCTTAAAATTGTGCCGGAAGCATTTTGTTTACTTGTTAAGAACTTATTAATTAGAAAATTGAAACAAACTCCTTTGAAACCTTTTACAAAACAAAAAAAAAAAAAAAATTATACAAATAATTGGTGCATACGCTTCTCCTAGAAAATGGAAGTACCTACAGTTTTAAGCCGACTCCGAACAGCAAATGGTTTTTATGAGGAGCTTTTTCATGGCAGAAATACATTCGGAGGTTTGCCATTGACTGCCGAGGAGCGACGGCTATTAGAAAAAACTTTTTCCACCATTTAATAAAAAAATACATTCCTAAAATATGTCACTGTGTATCCATAGCATAATTTCTTACCTTCTGGCGCCTCCACCATGCATAGGCAGATTTATGACCATATCGAATTGTTTATTAGCTAAGAACTCAGCTAAGTGACGCAGCTCACCATTGGGATCTTCGGGTGATTTCTTATCGAAAGTCCATTGCACGGATTCCACCTGTCAAAGATAAGAGTTTCTATAGTATAATTGTACTATAATTCTTTGACAAATATACAGGTATATCTAGATATATAGGCATATGATTACAACGGAATGATGCGGCGAGGTGAAGTCAAGGATGATATGTTACTAGGTTTACTATTTAGCTATAATGAAAAAGAAAATTGTGCGAGGAACTTTGATACGACGTCACTTGGGGATTCGGTAGCAGAATTCTGCACTGTCATTTCACATGCATTCACACACTCGTCAGTCGTTGTCCATGTGGCAACGAAGTGTCATTGGTTGAAATTCTTCGTATATCACCAACACAATCTCAGTTTTTCTGCAAACACTCTTCAAGTGACGTGAAGCTAAAGTGAGCTGATAGGCTGATTCTGTCAAATTCGTTCAGAGCCAAATAACGGTCTGTAAAATAGCGCACCTTTAAAATCTTTTCACCATAAGGTGAGGTGAGATGAGTTGCGTCGAGGTGAATTTAGGTAAACTGTGAAGTTGTGAGGTTTTTGATCTACCAAACAAACTAAAACTAAAAAAATACTCGTTCATTTAATGAAAAATATAAATCTCAAAAAAAAACAAAGATTATTTCTGATCGAAACAAATAAAACTCTGAAAATAGAGATTATTTTTATTTAAAAAGATTATTATCTCAGAAAAAAATTATTATGTCAGAGCGAAAAAAATAAAACTTGAAAAATTAGTTTTATATTTGACCAAAACAAGTAAGGAAGGCAAAATTCGGTACGATCCAAGCTTTATATACCCGCAAATATTACCCGCGTACACCCTTTTTGGGTTTTTGGCCGAGCTCCTCCTCCTATTTGTGGTGTGCGTCTTGATGTTGTTCTACAAATGGAGGGACCTACAGTTTCAAGCCGACTCCGAACGGCAGAGATTTTTATGAGGAGGTTTTTCATGGCAGAAATACACTCGTAGGTTTGTCTGCCGAGGGCGACCGCCATTAAAAAAATGTTTTTCTTCATTTTGGTGTTTCACCGTGATTCGAGCCTACGTTCTCTCTGAATTCCGAATGGTAGTCACGAACCAACTCATTCGTCTACAGCGGCCGCCGCGTATATTTTAGTAAAATTTAATTTTGGCCGGCTGTAAATTTTGGAACCCAAGAAACTCTCAGAAAAAGAGTGTTCTAACAACAGAGGTAGGGACGGAAATTTAGACTTAACGTATAAAAGGTGGGTCCGATCTCAATAATACTTTTCTCAATCATCTCAATAAATTTCGAAATAAGGTGAGGAGCAATATGTGCACCAAGTTTGGGCTGCTTTTATTATTTAAGTCGTTATCGAAATATCTGCATTTAGCAAAATTGAGGCGAGGCACCGCCCGTTTTTTTTTAATTTTACTTGCGTCGTATTTCTTTTCTTTGGTTCTTCATGTTGAAATTTTAGTAGTGTTTCATCACTTGTTGTTGCTTTGTTTTTTTGATAAGTGGCGAATCGAAGACGCTTAATATCAAATCGTTTAGTGCATTACTGGTATGGATAAACTTCTTCAAAAAGTCAACTGCCACTCTGGGCGGCATACAATTTACAATTTCTCCATTTGTATTATAAACTCGGCAAATGCTTATTTCAATGTGCGATACACAGTGCTGCTTATCAGTATTGAATAAATATTATATCAACATGAATTAAATTCCAGTATCAATGTATGTATGTACATATGTACAGTAAGCGCTGTCCTTGGTATATAAATGGAATGGCATTGACCTAAACTGAAGAGTAAAGAACAGTACAACCTTTATTTGGACAAAAGATTTATACCTATAGGCGTTCAGCGCTACGTACAAGTAAATATATGAGGACATATATGTATAATCGTCTGTAAGTAAGAAATATTTATATTCATTTTACAGCAGCTGAACGCCTTTATGCGTGACGACTCTTTGGTGAGTACCCGATACTATGCTTTGGTGAACATGAAACACCAAATGATATAGAAAGTTATTTCCTTTCACCCTTTGGTAAGCAGTGACACGCCCCAGAGTACATTTCTGCCATGGAAAAGTTTCTCTGCAAAAAACGTCTGTCACTCGGAAGCGGCACGAAACTGGAGGTCTCTCCATTTAAAGGACAACGACAATACACACTCCATAAATTGGTGCAGATTCGGGACCAAACACATAATAAAGTGCATATCGCGCAAATTATATATACATATTTGTATTGTACAGGGTGGCGCAAAATTAATAATCCAGTCTTTTTTTTAATAATTTTTTCCTAAACAAATAGAAAAATGATTTTGAGTGATGTACACCCTTATGTGGACTTCGAGCACTCCGTTGCTTTTCTGTTTGTATAATGCAGCTGTTTACATCGTTCACAAGTGTCAAATAGGATTGCCATACACCAGATTGACATACGCCATTTGCAAAAATAAGAACAGCTTCCACTTCTTCTTCTTCTTAATTGGCGCGATAACCGCTTACGCGATTTTGGCCGAGTTAAACAAAGCGCGCCTGTCGCTTCTTTCTCGTGATAACCGGCGCCAATTGAACACACCAAGTGAAGCCAAGTCCTTCTCCACCTGGTCTTTCCAACGCAGAGGAGGCCTTCCTCCACCACCAGCTGGTACCGCATCGAATACTCTCAAAGCCGGAGCGTTTGTATCTATTCGGACGACATGACCCAGCCAACGTAGCCGCTGGATCTTTATTCGCTGTGCTATGTCTATGTCGTCGTAAAGCTCATACAGCTCATCCTTCCATCGCCTGCGATATTCGCCGTTGCCAACGTGCAAAGATCCAAAAATCTTACGCAGAATCTTTCTCTCATACACTTCAAACGTCGCTTCATCGGATGTTGTCATCGTCCACGCTTCTGCGCCATACGTTAGGACGGGCATGATGACAGTCTTGTAGAGTGTTAGTTTTGTTCGTCGAGAGAGGACTTTACTACTCAGTTGCCTACTTAGTCCAAAGTAGCACTTGTTTGCAAGAGAGATTCTACGTTGGATTTCAAGGCTTGCATTGTTATCGGTGTTAATGCTGGTTCCCAAATACACGAAGTCTTTTACAACCTCGAAATTATAACTGTGAACAGGGACGTGGGTGCCGATACGCGAGTGCGCCGACTGTTTGTTTGAAGACAGGAGGTATTTCGTTTTGTCCTCGTTCACCTCCAGACCCATTCGCTTTGCCTCTTTATCCAGTTTGGAGAAGGCAGAACTAACAGCGCGGTTGTTAAGGCCGATGATGTCAATATCATCGGCATACGCCAGCAATTGTACGCTCTTATAAAAAATTGTGCCTGAGCGATTAAGTTCTGCGGCTGGTACGATGCTCTCCAACATCAGGTTAAAGAAGTCTCACGACAGCGAGTCACCTGTCAGAAACCTCGTTTGGTATCAAACGGCTCGGAGAGGTCCTTCCCAATTCTGACGGCGCTGCTGGTATTGAGCAACGTCATCTTCCATAGCCGTATTAGTTTTGTGGGGATACCAAATTCAGACATCGCGACATACAGATAACTCCTTTTCGTACTGTCGAATGCAGCTTTGAAATCGGCGAAAAGACAGTGTGTGTCGATTCTCCTTTCATGGGTCTTTTCCAAGATTTGGCGTATTGCTTCCACTACGGTGAGTAATTTTGCGCCATGCATATGTTTAATTATGAAAATTCTGTGAGTGCCAGTATTGAAGCACAGACAGGGCTATGCGCTGTAGACGCTGCAAGCTTGCGTGGAGAATAGAGCCATAGCCTGGGGTTTGAACGGACATCTAGAAACCTGTACTACGCGGATGATATATGCCTGATGGCGCACAAACACTTGCACATATCTTCAAAGTTGTAAGCGGTCAGCGCTTTTGCAGCTCAAATTAATATTACCAAAATAAAATTTATGTGCTTTAACACCAATGAAACGTAAGCTATTCTAATGCCGCCACTCCCTTACAAGTAGTAAAGTAAATGAATTATGTTATCTCGGCAGCATTATTAGAAAAAATGGCGAATCAGCAGTAGACTCTCGCAATGGCATATCGAAAGGACATTCTGCCTGTGGTACGCTGGATAAAGTCTGGAGATCGGCGCGCATATCCAGCCGTACAAAGTTACGGATTTTCAAAACCAACGTAAAATCGGTGGTCCTATATGCTTGTGAGACGGGGAACCTGAACACATGCGTTAATAGAGGGTTAAAGAGAAAAGAGTTCCCACACGTTTAAAAACGAAAAACAAATAACAAGGAAATTGAACAACCTCAAGTTAAGTGAAATGACAACAAATTTTATCAATTACATAGAGAAGCAAATCAAATCACAAGCAAATAAGTGAACATGTGCAAGAACGGCAATTAAGTTAACTCTTCCAGATACAGTATTGGTCGAAACTAAAGAACCCTCTTTTGACTTTTTTAACCTAAGGAGTTCAGCGCTTCATAAACAGAAAATTAAAATCAAGAAAATATTTTAAGCAGAAAATAATTTTTGGATTCAGTAACTTAATGGCAAATCCTTTCTTCTGAACGACACTTATTAACATTTTTCCGCGATATTACTTCCCCAATAGTGTTGGCGGCTTTAAATGGATCGTCTTTGGTTTCGTAATTTTCCCAGTGAATCTTCATGTTAACCTCCGCGCACATGTACTCAATGGTATTGAGCGCAGGGGATTGGCACTTCTATCTTATTCCTGTAAATTTCTTCTATTTCATTACTCAGGTTTACCACAGTTTAGAGACGCATTTTGGATTGTGATTATGCTCAAATCTGCTTGAACTTTTAATATTGTTTATCAACGTACAAGAAATGATCAATAGTTACCTTCACCCTATCAATTAATATTAATTCTGTGGTAACAGAGACGACCGCACATCATTATGCCGCCTCATCCTCTGCAGTTGTTTTGCAATACTTAGAGTTTAATGATTCTTCCTGTGGCCTGACCACCTATTTCATCTGCATTTTTCCGCTAGTACTAGCATTCGCTAGAGAATAAATGAGTCTTTCGGTTAAGCTTTGCTTTGGCAAACTCAACACAGGTTTTTTCGAGTTTGAACTGAATAATGTGGTTTCTATTGGTGTCTACTAATCGTTCTTTTTCTAATTTCGAAACCTAAATCTCAACGTGCCCTGCCAACCAAATGAATATCAAAGTTCTATCTGTTCGAATTTTCACATTCAAACTAGCAAAGGAATGCTGTGACGCCATTCAGCTTCTAGCAAGAGGTATCTATAGGGTGGGTCATGTAAAATTTGCTTTTTGAATCGGCTATAAAAAAAACTAATCAATATTTTTTCAAACCTTTTTTTTATTTTGAAGATTCGTTCAAATGACTGCCACGACTGGCTTTACAGCAGGCCATTCGATCAACCCAATTTTTAAGCACATTTTCGATTGTTTGGGCTCCAATTTCATGAATGGCAATTTCGATTTCGTGTTTTAAAGCATCAATCGTCTCTGGATGGTTCGCATATCATTTGTCCTTAACGGCTCCCCACAAAAAATAGTCCAACTGGCTCCGAGGCGGCCAATTGATATCGGAATTTCGGCTGATTATTCGGTTTTCAAAAACGGTAGCCAAAAGTTCGAGTGTAACTTTGGCAGCGTGACAAGTTGCACCGTCCTGTTGAAACCAAATGTCGTCCATGTCATCCTCTTAAATTTTTGGAAGCAACTCGTTGAGCATGTCACGGTAACGCTCGCCATTTACTGTAACCGCGGCTCCTTATTCATTTTCGAAAAAAAGCGTATAGCGTCCCATTTCGTAAATGTCAAACCTTTGACATGTCATTTGTGTTACCATTCTCAAAAACATAGGTGGTTCAAAAAGCAAACGCTATATGGCCCACCCTGTAGCTACGGGTTTCCAGGAAATGAGATTGCTAATGAACTGACAAGAGGATGGCATTTTGTGGTCTCGAAAATACTAAATATGTGGGTTTACTTAGAACTGGGATGTGCCTCCAAGAGGAAGGCGTTACACTGGTTGGGTAGAACCGACTTCAGACGGCTCAAAGGTTGCCGCCTTGATCATAGCCGACTGTAGTATGATCTGGAATGTCTACTGTGTTTGGAGGGTCATGAGGCAATACATTTCATGTGAATAGATCTCGATTTATTTTCTTCAAGATATAGCTGATCCTTTAATTATTAGGATTGAGGCTACTAAATAGCTTTTTGCCTTTATTATAGAGCCAGAATTTACCTCGCGTATGGAGGGTTAAAGATGATTGTTTAAGTTTAAAGTTTATCAATATTATAAGGTATTTTACAAGGGGGAAATTTCAAATAAAAAACAAAGTATCTCATCATAAATACAGGGTGCATACGGTAGTTGAGGACATACATATATGTGACCATGACTTCTCGAAACCTCTATTTTGCTCTTTTTCAGATAAGGCATGAAGGATTAAAACTGAACTCAAGAAATGAAGAGACATCCAGTTATCGTCGCTTTATGTGCAAATCACACCGATTTAGAAATGCCTATTTTTCTGAAGTGGGCCCATTCATTCGTTCAAAAAAGGTTTTGCGTGAATTGGAAGGACCAGGCGGCGATGCTGAATCTATTGGGAAACGCAAAAAAGACGAGAAACGTTCTGACACTATTCGATCTGCAGAATCTATTCAATAAGTGCAAGGGAACATTGGCGAGGACCCTTCATAATCAATGAGGATCTTTTCGAGGGAGTTTAATGTTTCTGAGTGTCTTATTCGTCGAGTTGTACGGGAAGATTTCCGGCATAAATCCTATGTTATGCGCAGAAGACAGAGCAAACACGGGAATAGCAAGATATTCGATCTAAACGTCTTCTAAACAACATTAAACACCCTAAAGCGTCTGATATGTTATGGTTTCTTCTGACGAAAAAAATGTGTATCAAGACCAACCGCAGAAATAATGGATGGTTATGTTCCAAGCCCCTGTTATGTTGTAGGGGTCGCGAGCAACAAAGGACATGACATGAAACCACACTTCTTTACTCAAAGATTCCGAGTGAGTTCTACTGCATAAATCGAGGTTCTAGAGACAGTAGTGAAACCCTGGATTGATAGTGTACGCCGAGACTGGCCATGCATCCTTCTGCAAGACTCTACTCCTTCACTCAAAATCATGGCGGCGCAAGACTGAATGGCTGAAAATTTCCATGACTGCAAAACACCGCATAACTCTTCAAACCTTAACGCCCTGATGGACTATGTCTGGGAACTACGAGTAAAATGTGAAAGCTGATGCAGCAAAAATACATATTCCAACCTTCACTATCGACACATTATTCCTCCGTTTCCGCGACAGTCGATTCTACGGTACCGAAACGACCCTGATTTATATCGGCCAAGGACTGTCACTCCAGCAGCATTCCCCGTATGTAAGTATGGGGAATGTTTATGCTGCTACAACAACAACAACACATTTTCCTCGAATGACATCCTTAAAACTATCAACCTTCATTCTTCCCACTTGAAAAAGGTTTAATGGTGTCAATTTAATCATCCATATACCCTTATAAACCCTGATTGTAAAAATCTCTATTCCAAACTTCTCTTTCCGAACAAAAAATCACAATTTTCAAACGTCTGAGACTCGGTCATACTAAACTAACACAGGAGCATCTTCTCCTTGGTTCTCCTTACCGGACTTGTCAGTTTTGTGGAGGGCATCTCTCAATCCAACACATTCTAGACCTCTGTCCAATACTAACCACCAAACTGACTACTACAGGTACATTTGGAACTGTGATACCTTCCACTCTATTAAATAATGTTACCTTTGACAATGTGATTAAATTATACAATTATATGTATGAAATGTATTAATATAACAGACCATATTTAAAATGTACAGTTAGAAATAAGTAATTTTTTAATCGTCATTAAGCAATGAAGGCTCTAGTAGCCAGTGTGCTAATTAAGTTAGGGTTATTGTTATAAAGCGGATATACCCCTATAAATAATAATAATAAAAGTTCGACTTCATACAAAAAATTCCCTACATAAAAAATATGTACTAAAGTGGGGCTTAAATTTTGGCCACTACTGTACGTCTACCCGCACGAATGCAACATGCCAGTGAAGTAAATAGATAGCAGGGAGATGCATTTATTTTCAAAGGGAGGCTAAAATAAACTTGAAACATATTTTGATCAAAGATTGCAGAAGTCGATATCTTGTCGATCAAATGCAATCTTTGCGAATTTTTTTACTTTAGTAGAAAATCGGCCGGCAGTGAGAGCGTACACAGATGTGCAACTACTAGAAATTATATATAGCATACAATTAATACGAAATTGTTTAAAGAAAAAATCGGTAAAAAACGTTTCATACTTCGCTTACATACACACAAAGAAAAAAGAAAAAAAATGGGTCGGTCCAGCTCTAAGTTGTTGGAAACCCCCAATAATCCCTTGCAAGAGCTTCAATTGGAGGAGCACAAGCGAGAACAACGTAAGCGCAAGCAGGAGAAACAACAAAAACAAATCGCTAAATTACAAAAGAAGCAAGCGAAAAAGATGAGATGTAAAGGAAAATCAAATAAAGGATCAAAGGACGCCGAAAAGCGGGCTTCAATTAAGGCGAAACGTACCAGTGGCGCGGCGCAGCGTACGAATAGCCTGAATTCGCAAAGCACCAGCTACGAAATAAATAAAGAAGAATTTAATCGACAAATTGAGCAGCAAATCCAAAATCATCTAGACAGTGATCTCTGTACATTCGTGATGAATCAAGTGTCGCTGACGCTGCAGTTTTTTGGAAACTATGAAGTGTAGGTAGCGAATGGAAGGTGCAAATGTCATACTTTGTACGACTGGTTAACAAAATAGTGGGGTTCGTCAGTTTGGCACTACGAAAGAGATAAATTCGAGTATTGCTTTTAGTGAGATTTTTTTAAGGTGCTACGTAGCATGAAAATAGATCTTTTGCTAAGACCATCGCGGCAAAAATAATTAATGGCTTTTGTGAGGCGGTTTTTCGTGTCATCGATTTAATGATGATAGTGCGTCGATGAGGAAAGTTATTCAAGAAAAAATCCTCGTACAGGCGTCCCTCGTATATCTCGGTTAGTTCGTACCTTGCTATATCGAAACCGTGTTATACGAAACCTTGAAATAATATAAATAAAGGCAATGTGAACCGTGTTATATCGAAACCAAATCTTAGGGTGTAAAATTTTATGATAGCAATTTTATGATGAAATACAAAAATTAAAAAATACATACAACAAAAAATATATTCAAAGACTAATAATAATAATTGCATAGGGGGTATTCCCCTTATTGAACGGAAAAAAGTTCAAATTTTAAATTCATATTTTTCAAAATCGTGTTATATTAATATCAATTCTTGTATCGCGTAATATCGAAACCGTGTTTTACAAGTACCGTGTTATACGAGGGACGCCTGTATACCATTTAAAACGGATTTTTTCTTTAATAAAAAGCACAAATAACCTATTTCAATATTTTAGAATTTTTTTATTCAAATAAAATACGTTTTTTCGACTCTGAATGAATGCTTTTTAGGCAAAACATGTGTCTTTGAGCCAAGCCAGCCTTCGATCAAATTCGAATTGCAATGATCGTCCATAAAATTTTTATTGTGTTGAATAGTTCAATATAAGATTATTTTCATTGTGACGGAATTATTGTAAAATTTTATAATTATCGGAGATATCATAAAGTCGGCCGCCGTAGCCGAAGGCTGCGTGACTACCATTCGATAGTGTCCGGTATCGAAGCCCATTGTGGACACGAAACAGCAAAATTATAAAAAGAAGTTTTTTTCATAAGAAACCATCTGCCGTTCGAAAGCGGCATAAAACAATAGATCGATTCATTTGTGGCAATCATCAAGGCGCACCCGACAAATAGAAGAAGGAGGTCGGCCAAACACTCAATAAGGGTGTAAGTACCAACCAGCTCTCTAACCTACAATGACGGGCATAGCCCGCATGCGACGGTCGGGCCAATCGTAAATATTACGGGCATAGCCCGCGTACGATGATCGGGTCAGAAGTGAATATTACGTATGCCATGGTGTGGCATAAAACTAGATGATTTAAAAAACTGCGCGAGCTTGTATACGATTTCCGCCCAACATCTTCGAATCCAAATCGTAGGTTAAAGGGCTAAATAGTCAACCCTACCCTACATTTTAGGCCCAAAAGCAAAAGCATTTTTGATTGCGGCAGGCTAATCACCTACCCTGTCAGAAATCAAATAGATTAACGAAACCAACGAAAGACAACGGTCGGTATCACTACAGGATACAACCCATGGGGTCAGCATATAGTATGACCACCATTGGAATCATTCAGAACCCAATGTGCCTGTCGTGCTTGGAGGAGGCGGATATCACTGAGCACTTTCTCTGTGAGTATCCTGCCTTTGCTAGAGCAAGGCTACGAGTTTTGGGTTCCGATGTCGTGAGAATGAGTAATATTCATTCTGTAAAACTGTAGGATATTTACAGATTTGCCAAAGAATCTGGAAAATTCTCACAGGACTATCTCTATCTCGGTCTCTATTCTTCCTATCTCTTTCTCTGATACTTTTTTCCTTCCCTCCTTGACTATCTACCCTCTTTCGAGAGCTTTAAATACAATGAGCTTTTTAGTCTGAGCGTTTTAGGAGCCACCAAGTCTCCTGGTGCTCCTTGGCTCGACCCTTTCAAATTTCAATTTCAACGCAAGACAAGTCTTGTCGAGCCCCTATGCTCCCGAGAGGAGTGAACAAGGAAAAAAAATGTAAAAAAATATAAAAAAAAATTGTTTATTCAATATCCCATAAAGCTATTTCGTTTAGTGTATAGCAGACTCATAAGCTGCATAAATGATTGCGTTACTCTCTAAATTTTAGTTGATAAAAATACACCTGCCTTAGCGCACCTAGCTAAGGAATTTACGGCTTACATTTTTTGTTGAATTTATTTATTTATTTTATTTATTATAAATTCCTCTCTCAAGTTAGCACTTCCTAATACTTAAACTATTTTTGAAAGCCCTTGAAATGTGAAGCACTCAACAAACCGGAAGCTCTCTTGAACTACTGCAACTTAATTAGCATTGATTATTAATTGCTTGAAATTATTGCAAAATTACCAACCCTTATCAACTGAAATGTTATCTATCATCAATGCGAATTATTTGTCTGATAAGTACTTATTGCACTTTTACTACATTTGTGTACATTTCCAGCTACATACTCGTACATATGGTATACCTATAACTAAAAATCTATGCGCGTGTATGTTTCTTTGTTTCAGTGAAATGTCAAACATTTCGGAGGAGTTGTTAGCCAAAGAGAATGAATTGAATCAAAATCTGGAGGAACATTCTATACTTTTACCTACGCCTCTAGATGCTGCCGTCGCAAAGTGGATACAACACAAGCCAATGTAAGTGAAAATAAGCAGAGTCCGTGGAGTGTTGCCATGCATTCCTGGGCGTTACTTTCAAATTGTTTAGAGCTGTAGTATCCGAAGGTTTGTCAAGAGAATCCCGTGTGCACTTAATAGGCTTCTGTCATTTAGTGTTAGATATTGATTACTAATCAGATGCAGACAAGTTCTTGGACGAAAAACATCGAAAACTTAAAGGACATCGACATTTGTGGCCAAATTTTAAACTATCGCCGCAAAGTGCAGAAAAAACTCCGACTAGTCCATTTGCGGAAAATATGACCTCTGACCTCTTTTCAATAAACAAAGATAATTGGGAAGAGTGTTGGCTTACCAAGGCCAAATCAGTTCAACTCATGAGTTGGTGCAAGCTTTCAGATACAAGAAGGGATTTTGGGTGTTTGGATTTTTTTTGAGTAAACTAAGATTTTGAAAAGTTTGTGGTGGTAAATTTGTACAAAGTAAATATTAGAGGCGTTTTGTTCAAAAGTAAAAAAAAAGGTACATACATCGATAGCGTCAGAAAGCTCTGAAACTTGTTCCTGTAGTTACCTACGAAAACCAGTTAGCCGTAAAATATAACTACATTAGTATTACAAAACCAGGTCAGAATCCAAGTTTTCCTAGATTTACCGCCGGATACTAAGGGAATTAAAAAAAACCCTGTAAGTACCACAATGGTTCACATTTCGCAAGAAATTCCAAAAAACCTGTACCAGGCCCGAGCATAAGAATAAAGGAATTGGATGTGACTCGCGAACTGCCCTATCTTTGGCGATTACTTTGAATTAAAGATCAAGCCGAGTTGAATCAGATTGCCAATATTTCGATAGAGGCCTACCACTTTTTAACGTGGAAGGGCGAATAAAGCATGAATCGTGCTCTCGGTTATTTTTAAGGCACTTAAGCCACTTTTTGAATTTTTTTGTTTAAAAATATCAGTTATATTGGGTATGGAAATAAGTTTCCGAGGTTTTGCTGCTGATACTATTTTTTGTGTTCGCTCTAGTAATATACTGGTGATTTGAAGGTATATATGTGAGGATTCCATTGCAATAGTTAACATTCGTTTGAAGCGTAAAGATCCTTTTTATCAGACGTCAAAAATGTCTACGTTCGTCCGAAAAAACAACATTTGCGGGAAGTCATTCATTATTACCTTTTAAAGAAAAGTGCAGCTGAAAAGTATCATATATTGATCAATATTAACGGTAATCACGCTCCATCAACTTGTAAATAGTGGTTTCGACGCTTCAAAAGTGGTAATTTCGACGGGAGTGATAAAGATCGCGAAGGGGCAATGAACAAATTCGAAGATACTCAACTACAACAATTATCGGATGAAGACACATGTCGAACCCTTGATAATATGTCTAAAGAGTTGGATATTGACAGAGTTGGATGTAAACGTTTGCAAGTGATGAAAATGGTCTAGAAAGCAGGTAACTGGGTGCCCCATCAATTGAAGGAGAGGGATATCGAGAGGCGTTTGGTGACGTGTGAGATGCTTCTTGAATAGCAGAAAATAAAAGGTTTTCTGCATCGCATCATCGCTGGCGATGAAAAATGGATCTTTATGATAACCCTAAGCATCGAAAATATTGAAGCCTGCCAGGTGAACCAAGTCCATCTACAACAAATAAAAGTATGCATGCTTCAAAGGTTATGTTACAACACATGCACATGCATCTGGTGGGATCAGAACGGTGTCATCTATTATGAACTCCTTAAACCATCTGAAACCATCACTGGCGATCGTTACCGACTGCAGCTAATGCATTTGAATCGAGCTCTCTAAGAAAAGCGGCCGGAGTGGGACGATAGAAGTGACCAACTGGTTTTGCTGCATGACAACTGACAACGCCAGACGACAAGCTGCTAAATCGGTCCACAAATATTTAGAGGGACTGAATTGGGGAATCTTGCCCTGCTCGTCGTATTCCCCAGACATTGCACCTTCGTATTACCATCTGTTTCGATCAAAGCAGTCAGCTCTTATTGGCGAGCGGGTCGCTTCTTACGAGAGCATCGCAAACTGGCTCAATGAATGGATCAAGTCAAAAGAACTCGAATTTTTCGTCAGAGGAATCCGTACGCCTCAAAGATGGAGTAAAGTTGTAGCTTCCACTGGCACATACTTCACATAATTTAATTGTTTAAATAATTCGCAACAAGGACGGAAACTTATTCCCATACCCAATACTTTCTTCTTCCGTTGAAAAAAAAAATTTAGCATTCGTTTTATGGAAGATATTTTATAACAACATCAGCAAAAAAATTATCAATTACAAGTACAAATACATAAAAATTCGAGCTGAACCCCATCGAAAATCTCTTAAGGTAAAAAGTAAAATTGTTTTTCTATTTAAGCCTGTTAAGGATAGTTTCAGATAATCGAACTCTATCCCAATATTGGTATTACCAATGCTGTAAAAAAAGCTTTAGCTTACTGAAGCACAACAAAATGATACGAAGATTGCCATTTGTATTTCTGGCATAACATTGGAAAAATAAGCATTGGTGGTTGAAAATGGTTTTATTATTTTTCAAAATGACCTCCTTGATGATCAACACACTTTTGCATTCGTTTGAACCACATCTTTTGTACCACTCGGTAATCACGCAAAATCTTATTGATGCTATTACAGGGTCCGGCACTAGAAGTGTAACCAATTTCAGACCGCTCGCGCAGCCCATGCACGGACATTAACTGTCTATTAGTTGGCTAAATGACAATTCAAAGTATTGGTTACAAGCGCGCGGAATCATTTTGCCGAGAGTAAGCGCGTAAAAAGAAAATCAGTAATGGATTTCAAACGTAAACGTGTGATTGCATTATATTGTATTTGGCTGGAAAATCGCAACCAGCGATTGTTCGTGACCTCGAGCACCTGAAAGAAAATAAAGTCTTGGTTTATCGCAGCATTACTAGTTACAATGATACTGGTAGCACCGCGAAAAGTCATGGAGGTGGTTATCAAAAGACTGCAACTTCACGTGAAATGGTTCAAAAAATGAAGAAGCGACTTGAGCGAAATCCCCGACGAAGTGCCAATCAAATGGCGAAAGAACTAAATTAAAGAAAATACCTGACCGTAGCATCCGCCGCATACTGAAAAATTATCCCAAAGTCAAGCCTTACAAGATCCAAACGGCGCATGATCTCACACCAAAGCAGCAGCAAGTCAGACTTGCCAGAGCGAAGGAGTTGCTTTGCTTGGCCGAAAGCGGTAAATTTCCGAACATTGTATTTTCTGACAAGAAAATGTTTCAAATTGAGCAATTCGTAAACTCCCAAAACGATAGGGTTTATTTTACCGACCGTTTATATGAAAATTTTAGTCACCGATTGGCCACCAGGAGGCCACACTCACGACAGGTAATGCTTTGGCCCGCTGTAGCTGCTGTAATCGCAGATGGGCGCTCTACAATCGATTTCATCGAGCCTGGCGTCAAGACAAATGTGAAATATTATCAGGAAAGTATTTTGGGGGTTGCTTTGAAGCTATGGGCAGACAAATATTTCGGTGGTAGAGCATTTCAACAGCATTTCAAAATAACGTTCCGAACTTCATAACGCCCACTTCGAGTGCTGGACCCTGTAATACTAATGCTCACTTCGCGCACAGTGTCCATATTATGAGACACATCAACTGATTTTGATGACTTTCCCGGAATTGGTTGACCATTAGACAATTCCTTGTACCAGTTCGTTACGGTGCTAAAGGATGCATGGTGCTTGCTGGTCGTATAATGGTTTTAATTTATCGCTAGGTTTTCATCTTATTAATTATTACGAACAATAATCGCACGAAAATGTTCACGGTTTAATTCCATTTTTTGCCGAGATGAACTGGTAAAGCCGCTTTAAGCAACACACATGGCTCAAACATTAGAACTTTTTGAGTGCGTTTATGGTAAAATATGACGAACTGAAACGAAAACTGACGGACGCGTGAGATGGCGCCTGACAACACTAGAAGTGCCCAGAAATATAAATAGTAACCCTCGTAAAAGAAAGTGAGCGTTACACCCTTCCGTAGGAAAGGGTGTAATTTTTGGAAAATAAAAGCCCATTCTACACATCGGATAGAACACTCCGCTTAACGAACGTTTTAGAAAGTTATACAGCTCTATAAATGGCACGAGCAACAGAAAAGAAAGCGTGGTCGAGTCACTCTGATATTAAGTTTGCTTAAACTTCGTTTTTTTCTTTCCTCTACTTAACTCTTGACGCCTTTTACCCTTTCACATAATTTTGTTTTTGTTCTCTCCCCCACAGTCACGGCCTCGAGAAACACAATCCTCAACCCCTTCAACCCTTGGCGATGTATGTGATTTTTGAAAATATTGACATAGCGCGTCCGAACGATGCGAATTACGATTCGATATCACCGCTTTGCAAAGTTGATTTAGATACAGATTTCTATAATACCACACCGTGCAATGAGGACCTTGTGGAAATGTTACGGGAAACGAAGTGGAAAGGTTACGTGCGTCTGAAATTACGTGAAGATCCACAGACACAACGTATGGCTGGCGCCGATGCTGAGGTCTATACGGACGTGAGTTCAGGGTACAGCACTACGAGTACTTATAGCCTGAAATCACCGAGTACGACGAGCAGCTACCGCGCAGAACCTGAATACGATTATGCATTTATAGCACACTTGAATACGCATCATCCCCTGTCCGAGTTGAAAATACAAAGTCTACGTGGCCACTATCAGTTGAATGCCAAAGTATTGCCCGATACGTGCGTGTCGACTTTGGCGCAGTTCGTTGAACCCTGCCACGAAGAGGACACCGATGATGAGGAAGATGACAGCGATACAGATCGAGAAAGCGATTCGAATGATTCCATTGATGAGGGCTACAATGGTGTGCAGCAGCGAGCAAATACGAAAAAACGCTACCGGGATTACGAGACTGTACAGGCCATACGTTTGTACAAATTGGAGCAGGAGCGCCGAAAGTTACTGCTACAGCAAGCATTTCTCAATTCCAAAGAGTTCATGCGTTATTTTGGTGAGTTAGTGCGTCAACAGCTTGCCGATCGCTTGCATATCTCACCGGAGGAGTTGGAGGAGGGCACATATCGTGGCTCATCTATCTACACTAAATACTATGAACTAATACCTGCCATTTACGTGGCGCATAACGCGCAACACTGGCCCGACTGTGCATTTCAATTTCGAATACGTGAGCGCCCTATCTCTACGAATCCACTCACTGGCCAGAAATTCCAATGGCCTACACGTTCAATGATCAGACGTATAGAAACTTTTGGATTTCATGTAATACCAGTCGGTTATGCGCCCAAACGGCAGCGTAATCCGTTTCGTGAGCTCGAATGGCGTATTGTTTTTCCAAAAGCCGAGCGCTATTTGGAGCAACATCTAACCAATACACAAGTCAAGGTCTTCATGATGACCAAAGCGTTGGTAAAAACATTTGTCGAACCACAAGAGAAACATAAGGCGCTCATGTTCACCATAGATCATCTGCGCATGCATCTCTTTTGGGAATGTGAACGCAATTTTACTGGTTGGCCAGAGGAATGCCTTGGGGAGGTGCTAATGCGTTTCATTGGCACTTTTATGCAGCGACTGCGTGAGAAATGTCTGAAAGATTTCTTCATTGAAGAGCGCAATCTTTTCGAGAGTATACCAGAATATTCACTAGTTACGCTATTTTCGATATTCTCAGACATTACTGCCAATCCGTTGATGCACCTCATGGTAGCCTTAAGAAATATAGAGTTTGCTGAAAATTTCTTTCCGAAGTTAAATTATAAAAAGGTTTTCGGAAATCTGTCCGAAAATAATATGTTGAAGTTAAAAATGCAGGCTAAAAACTCGCGTAGCCTATTGGGACTAGAGACAGTTGACGATGAACCGCTGCTGATGAAAGATGAGGATGCCCGAGGTTTGGTCGGCATGAAACAACATGTAAAGACGAGTGGTAAATTGAGGCGGAAAACACATCTGATGAGACATAACATTGAAATGAAGAAGAAGCAAGATTACGAGCGGCGGCGCTTATCTGAGGAGTCCATTGACGTTGAGGTAAGTGCAAAGAGGCATACTAATATTGTTTTAAAATTTGGCTTAGCTGAGTCGGATTAGACAACAGCGTGCGACGGATAGTAAAAGGAACTATTAACAATTCCAAAATTAAATTGTGGGCGTTCATTCTAAATAAGACGGGTTTTGCTTGCGCCCCGGTGCAGCGTTTTCTGGGAGAATAAACAAAAAATGTAGTATCAAGTTGATTTCATTTCAACAGGTTAAAAATATGTCATAACAAAACTGGACAGAAAAATTCGGCCCGAACCCGCACTGAAATTGAAATTTGAATAGATCGAACCAAGGAGCACCAAGAGATTTGATGGCTCCTAAAACACTCAAGCTAAAAGGCCCATTGTATTTAGAGCTCTGAAAAGGGGGTAGATAGTCAAGGAGGAAAGGAGAAAAGTATCAGAGAAATCTGTAAATATCCTTCAGTTTTAGAGAACGAATATTACTCATTATAACGCCATCGGAACCCAAAACTCGTAGCCAGTTCATGATTCCTGCGGAACTGATTCCGATTATTGGCTCTGGCCCTTGTGGGGGAACCGATAATCCACGGTGGGCCAATTCATCGGCAATTTCGTTTCCTTCAACACCGGAGTGTCCTGGAACGCATATAAGTACAAGCCTGTTCTGTCTTGCGACAGAATTAAGCATCTTCGTATATTCTTGAACAATCTTTGAGGTTTGCTTCGCGTTCTCCAGAGCCTTCAGCGCAGCCTGACTGTCACTAAAAACTCCAATCTGTTTTCCTCTCCATCTCCTCTCGATTATCCATTCGGCTACTTTCAGGATGGCGAAAATTTCCGTTTGGAGAACAGTTGCCATTTCCCCTATAGCATAGTGATACTTATTACTATCGTTTAAGTGCCATCCGGCTCCAGACCCTATTTCATTCTTGGACCCATCGGTAAGGAAAATATCCGTCGAACCTTCCGAATCCGCACACATTCTAGTAAACTTTAATTTGGGCTGACTGGAGTCAAACAAACACATAGAGAGTTAGAGCTTGTAACATCAGAGAGATCGACGAAAATTTAGTTTTAACGTATAAAAAGTGGGCGTGGTTATTGACCGATTTCACATAATATCAATATGCCTTGGACAAAGACTAAATTGTGTACCAATTTTCACTATAATAAATTAATTTTTACTCGAGTTATCATGCGCATGGCTAATATCGTCGGACGGAAGGACGGACAGACATGGCGTGCTCTCGAAGAAGCTGCTTTCATCTGTGGAGTCTAATTTTCTTCAAGCGCAAAAGATGATCAGTTGAGCGACGGAAGGTTTTCATGTGGAGATCATCTCCATTTAGTCATGACATGGATCTGGTCGATACATTCATTTACGTGGACATGATTTTCTGCTTTCTAAGACGGTTTCTACGAATTCTTTCTCGAATGGCTTTTATGGCTGCGCTGATTCGAACCCCACGACGACGACCACTTCTTTCTTTTTCTGTCTGTCAATTCGGACTTTTGGGAAAAACGATGATCGTACGGCAAACAAACATTCTCGAAATATTAAGTTTTCTCAGCAATTCGTAAATCTCAATTGCAATTTTACCACACTTTTGTAATGCAATCACTGCATTGCGATTTTCCTTAGCTCCCCACTCCATTAATAACAAGCGAAATTTACCACGAAACTGAATATAATTTATGAGTAGAACAAAAGCAAAAATAATGGGATTTTTTTCTGCGTATTTGTAAAATTTGTCACAGAATTTAAGGCGGACGAAAGTGCCTATTTGGTAACAGGTCATTCGCTTATGAACATCTGCAGGAAAGTGCAGTAAACTCTGGATATAATTGACACTTGGTGCTGTGCGAATGGGCTATCGGCAAATCCCACCAAGACTGGTCTTGTCCTCTTCACCAGACGGAGGAAGCTTGATGGACTCGTTCTGCCTAAGCTAAAAGGAGTCACATTCCAGCTATCCAAGGAAATGAAATATCTTGGAGTAATCCTCGATAGTAAGCTCCTCTGGAAATCACACGTTCATACAAAGACATCCAAAGCACTGACAACCTTCTAGCAGCGCAAGGGGGTTTTTGGAAAAACGTGGGGTCTTTCTCTTAGCAAGGTCCTATGGATCTACACGGCAATGATAAGACCTATTATCACCTATACATCAGTCGTGCTTGACGAGAGATACAGTGTGCTGCTGCTAGAGGCTCAACTGTGGTCAAACTCAGAAAATGAGCCCGGCAAACACTGTTTTCGCATTTTCACGGATGGCTCCAGGACCGAGCATGGCTCTGGGGTCTACGTGGATTCCAGCGGGACAAAACTGCACTTTGCTCTTGGAATGCATGCATCTTTTTTTCAAGCGGAGGTGTATGCTGTTCAAGAAGCAATGAACTTTGTTGTGGAAAACCGATGGAGCGGCAGATCTATATGTGTCTGCAGCGACAGCCAATCTGCGCTCATGGCCTTAGACAGTCCCCCAACCACATCAGGGTTAGTTGAACTATGTCGGTAGACATAATAGCCTAATGCTAACATGGGTGCCAGGACATGTGGGTATTGCGGGTAACGAGATCTCTGACTCTTTAGCCAGACGGGGTTCTGGGGTCAACTTTTTTGGCCAGGACCCCGCTTCTGAAACTCCCTTCTGCAGCCATCAAAGCCACGGTTAGCAAACGGGTTACTCTAACCCACAAGCGAGCTTAGCACGATAAGAGAGGCTGCAGATGGACTAAACCGATGTTACCTGTCATGTCCGACCGACTGTCGCAGTTGCTCCTGTCACTAAGGGGACTGCAGGAGGCTGATTGGACAGATGACGGGTCACTTTCTATGGGCAAAGCACATGGAAAAGGTGGGCATCTCAGACCGTGTACTTTGCCCATGTGGAGAGGAGGATGAGACGGCGGACCACTTTTTGTGCGTCTGCCCAACCTTCGCTCGAAACAGACTTTAGGTATTTAGCACTGATGTGTTAAGAAGCGACCACCTTGGCTCCTTGGCACCACAAGATCTACTCAGATTTCTTCGGAGGTCGAGTAGATTTAAAGAAAATTAAAAAGGAAATCCGAATGCAGTAAAATGTGATTTAATTGTGTCTGAGTACTGCACTTGCTAGTCTGTCCCGACAAAAAAAAAAGTATATGTATATTATTATATTAAGTATACAACTTGTGAAAATGTAAAATTTTTATTTTCTCTTCACAGTTCTTTTTCCACCGCAATCTGAAAACATCTCTGCCGAAGCAACTCAATCAAGGTGTTGAAAATTTAAGGCGCACCAACATACTCGAAATCATTATCGATCATCTAATAGCTATGACTGAAAAGGCGCTGGACTTCCGTGTATTATACTTGGCTAAAACGTTCTTGGCACAAGCAAGAAGACTTTGCAAATTCTACAACAACTACGGTTGTGACATGGGTGCAAAAGAATATCTCAGCACAATCGAAAGCATAGAAGAGGAGATCGGTGCTTTGCATATGAACGAAGATTTTACACACCTACCGCCGGCATTGCCCATTCGTACCAGCGTAGAGGCTGGCAAGAGTAAGATGACCAAAGAATTATTCGAGCACTTAGAGTGTGTGCGCAAAACAATCAGAGCGGATATTGAAACAAATCATTGTGAAAAAGAAAAACCAAGAACTGTTAATAAAATTAGAAGTAATAATAATTTAGTAGAGGCAGGCACAGATCAGATATATAATGATGGTCTGCAGTTTATGCGCAGTGTAACACCGCCTTTAGGGGCCACCAGATCTATTAAATTCACCGAACATGTTGTGGAGGTACAGGAAGGTGATACAAATCCTATACAAAAGCCAGAAGGTCAAAATTTAGTTGGCATTTTACGCTTCAATCCCGAAGTAATAGAAATTTCGGATGCTGTAAGTGTTGCCGAGCAAAACCAAATGAGTGAGTCATACGAGGAGTATGAGTCGGTCCAGCGTTATCATTTCCACGACAACACAAATACCAGGGATACGGAAAGTGATATTGTACGAGTAAACGAAAACTGCGATAGCGCGCAAGCGGATATTGCAAAGGCAGCAGAGAGTCAAGGCGCCGACGTTGCTGCAACGCCAGGCGAAGATGCAAAATTTGATGGATTTGGTACAAGGCCAGGCATGCTGCGAAACTTGCCACTCGGCAATTCGCAAGTGATAAAAATTCTTACATCATCAACAGAGAAACTATTTGCGACTATGTCATCGGAAGAAAGACGTTTGCAGATGAGGGAAATTATCAAACGGAAAACATTTCAACTAAAAGGCGCATTCAATCAGAGCTCGGAATCATGACATTCGGGGAAATTTTCAAATACATCAGTTTAATATAAAACACGTGTATGGATTGATTGAAGTTAGTTGCTACTAGTAATTATTCTAATAGGTGGGTAAATGTGCGACCGCCATAGCCAAGTGGGTTTGTGCGTGACTATATGGTAATTCACTTGATGCTGGATTCGACGTCACATCAATTGATAAAAGAGGTTTTTCCAAGAGCGGCCGAATCTCTGCAAATGATTCATTGCTGCCTTGAGCAACCATCTGCTGTTCGGAGACAATGTAAATAAAACTGTAGGCTACTCCATTTGTATGTTAACATTCCGAGAGGAACAGCTCAAATAGAAGAAGAAACTTGGTCAAACTGCTAAGAAAGTAATTTACAAATATCTTATTGATGTATAATAGGCACATATGTTTTCTTTTCGTCCCTTTTATGGCTAAACTATATTCCAAAGGTAGAAATATATAATTCGTAAGGTTTGTTGATGCTGAGGAGAAGAAAAGTAATCAGATTATAAATTAGTTTAGTATAGGGTGGGCCATGTAAAATTTGGGTTTTGAATCGGCTATAAAAAAAACTAATCAATATTTTTTCAAACTTTTTTTTTATTTTGAAGATTGAGCATTGTCATTTATGAATGAAAAATAATATCATTCACATGACTGCCATGACTGGCTTTACGGTAGGCCATTCGATCAATCCAATTTTTAAGCACATTTTCGAATGTTTGGGCTCCAATTTCATGAATGGCAACTTCGATTTCGTGTTTTAAAGCATCAATCGTCTCTGGATGGTTCGCATAGCATTTGTCCTCAACGGCTCCCCACAAAAAATAGTCCAGCGGGCTTAAATCACAGCTCCGAGGCGGCTAATTGATATCGGAATTTCGGCTGATTATTCGGTTTTCAAAAACGGTAGCCAAAAGTTCGAGTGTAACTTTGGCAGCGTGACAAGATGCACCGTCCTGTTGAAACCAAATGTCGTCCATGTCATCCTCTTCAATTTTTGGAAACAAAAGCTCATTGAGCATGTCACAGTAACGCTCGCCATTTACTGTAACCGCGGCTCCTCGCTCATTTTCGAAAAATATGGCCCGATGATGCCGCCAGACCAAAAACCGCACCAAACAGTGACTCGTTGTGGATGCATTTGCTTCTCTACAGTAACGTGTGGATTTTCTGAGCCCCTAATCCGACAATTTTGCTTATGGACGTAGCCACCGATGTGAAAATCCAAAAAGAAGAAGAAGACTCACCACTTTGGAAATAGGTTTTCAATATTTCCCAATTTTGTTCAAGCGTATAGCGTCCCATTTCGTAAATGTCAAACCTTTAAGTAAATTATGAACACATTTGACATGTCATTTGTGTTACCATTCTCAAAAAAATAGGTGGTTCAAAAAGCAATCGCTATAGGGCCCACCCTGTATAAAGCGAAAAAATCAATTGAAAAATAACGCCAATACAAATGCCAAAACAATAGGTCTGTTTTTTATTATTCTCGGGCAAATGAGCATAAGAACGAGATGCCTTCTCGATAGTCCCGATTTACACAAAGAGACATCTGGAAGAGAAACAGCGGAAACTCTCTTTTGATGTTTTATTCGCGGTCACACGGGCATACTTGTTTTCGGCAACATTCGTTGCTCTTGACGTTTACTTCTTTAAGTTTGACAATAGGAATAAGAGGCACAAAGCGTGTCGCCAGCACGGGAAACAAAAAACCTCTCTCTCTTCACCGTACGTCCTTTTCGCATGAACAAAATGTCCTGTCTCTGTGTAAATCGGGACATAGAGCGTAATTAGTACACAGGCAGCGGAACAAATAAAAAGAAACACTATTTATTTTTAATTCCTCTTCATCTCACACAAAGCTCATTTATGACTTAAATGCGCACCACCACGATTTTTAGCATTGAAACTTGCTCAACGATCGTAGAGGAGACTTTTGGCTGAGCAGCTAGACTAGACGATCCAGGGTAATGGGTGACTGCAGCAGTTCGCCTGAGCTAACAATTGCTGACGCTGGTGCAATTAATAGCATAACTTGGCGACCTATCGACCTATCTCTTGCATCAGACCATTTATCCATTATAGTTTCGATCGAAAAACCCGCCGATTTTATTTCAGTAAATTATCCGCTCCTATATTAATTTTAATAAAGCTGATGAGGTTAGCTTCGGGGGACACCTTCGCCACTGTTCCCATTATCACCAATGTGCGCGGATTCCGCAAGTTGAGCACTGCAGCATTGGCTTCATTCATTCCCGCAGCTCAGTTAAAAAACATTTGTCATATCAGCAGAAGCTGCCGAGCCGGACCAACAATGCCCAGCCGATCCCGGGGGTTGGATCAGGGATCTCAAGACCTGCATAAAATCTGAGCAAGTTCTGGTCCACTATAAGGTGCATGTCGAACCGGACGAAGCGTAATGACAAAGCGGCAATCATCTTTGTTAGTTGTATTTCGTCGGACCCGAAGCGATGAATTCGATTTTTTTGGCGATAATTTATATTACATCCCTGACAGATTCAGATGTTACCAGAAAATTTCACAAATTGCCAAACAACAGTGCACCACTTGCTTTCTCCAGCGATGAAGTCCAGGTGGCCATCAGCAAAGCTAAAGCTTTCAAAGGCATCCGACTGTACTAACATGCGGTTATTGTGAAATTTGGATCCGCCGTGAGTAGCCTTTGTCACGAGGGTCTTCTTATCATTAGCTTAGCTTCAAGTTAAGGAGCATAGTAGGTTGCTCAGCAAGCAGTTCGTGCTGGTTCGCTACCACACCAACTACCCTGCAAGCAGTTAGTAGACGCGGAGCCACCTTCCACGGCCGTCTTTGACTAAACTGACTAGATCCCGCACAATACACAACACTTGGAGCCGCCAGTTTACAGACAGGCATTAAACGTCATTCATCAGGAGTCTCTTACCCTTTTTTAAAGACCTTCCATCAGCATCCGACCACCACCCATCGCAGACGAAGGGCTTCAGCTGCCTCCTGACACCCGGCAAAATTGTATTTCGTATTGCAGTTAGTTAAGCTCCTACCAGAATCGATCCCAACGTATTCAACATATGTCCGGTATGTGAATATACTCCGAACTACACTAACAACTTATTCATGTGCCCCCTCAAACCCACTCCCATTGTACCCACCCCGTCGAAACAGCCTGCTTATTGGCCTTACTGTTAGATAAGATGGATGATGAGGGCAGGGGACCACACCATACAGGCAGGACTTGATGAACTGCTACAACAACAACAAAAACCCTACACGGTGTTTATTTGCTTAGTCGTCCAGGCCCATATATCTGAATACTACATCGTTGACGAACAAAGAGGTCTCAGCGCGTTCAATAACTACACTTATTCACCTAAGCGCTTAACTAAAAAAGTACATTTAGTATTTTTACTTACATCAACGCCATGTTCTGCATAGAAATCGCCAGTACCCATGGAAGCATACAGCTTGTAACCCATTTTCGCTAGATCCCTGATCGACGGCAATAGCTCCATTTTGTGCTGGAATTAAAACAAAATATATAACTGTTAAATTTGTTCTGAAAATTCATTTCTTCAAACTTTAACACACCTTAAAACTTCCTATCGAGAGTAGAATCGCTTTCCTCGGTATTTGGAAGCCCGTAGACATCATTGCTTTCAAGTAAGCTTCGTAGCGATTGTCGCCAAAGCAAGCCACCTCACCGGTGGATGCCATTTCCACGCCTAACTGCACATCTGCACCAGCCAAACGGGAGAAACTGAACTGTGGCACTTTTACACCGACTTTGCCCACACCATGTAAAACCTCCACTGGTGCCACAGGTATACCAACGATAGCACGCGTTGCCGTCGCCACAAAATCATGATCCAAAGTCTTTGATACGAAGGGGAAAGAGCGAGAGACGCGCACATTACACTCAATCACTTTGAGCTCGTTATTCTTCGCAATCAATTGCATATTGAAAGGACCAGTCACATCAAGCAGCGCTGCCAGATCGCGTGTTATGCGCTTAATAGTTTCAAGTGTCTCGCCATTCAAATCCTGTGGTGGTGTAACCAAGGTGGCATCACCCGAATGAACACCTGCGTTTTCTACATGCTCGGAAACAGCCATGCACAGTATTTCACCATCAGCCGCCACGGCATCCACATCGATTTCTTTTGCTTCTGTAAGGAATTTCGATATAACTACAGGGTGCTCCTTGCTAACTAATGATGCTGCATTTAAGTAGGTCTCCAAATCTTGATTGGAATAGGCTACATTCATTGCGGCGCCAGAGAGCACGTATGATGGGCGCACCAGGCAAGGGTAGCCGACTTCCTCGCAAAACTCTATGGCGCTTTTTAAGTTCGTCAATTCCTTCCAACGTGGCTGCAGTATACCCTTGCGGTCCAACATGCGTGAAAACTTGAAGCGGTTCTCAGCGCTATCGATGGATTCCGGTGATGTGCCGAGTACTTTAGCTTGTTGACGATGCAGATCTATTGCGATATTGTTTGGCAGTTGTCCACCCATGGAGAGTATGATACCTTCCGAATCTTCCATTTCGTACACGTCCATAACTACTTCAAATGAAATCTCTTCGAAGTATAGCCGATCGCACATATCATAATCGGTGGAAACCGTTTCGGGATTGTAATTTATCATAATTGTGGGTTTACCGAGATTGCGCAACTCACGTAAACAACCAACCGCACACCAGTCGAACTCCACCGATGACCCTATGCGGTATACGCCGGAGCCAACCACAATCGTAAAACCGCCGGGGAATTCCAAAT
The DNA here is from genome assembly GCF_027943255.1 of Anastrepha obliqua. Taxonomy (NCBI): domain Eukaryota; kingdom Metazoa; phylum Arthropoda; class Insecta; order Diptera; family Tephritidae; genus Anastrepha; species Anastrepha obliqua. The sequence goes on from NC_072893.1 coordinate 45,938,938, forward strand.
CATGTGCGTTGGCATTGTAGGTCAGGTAGAGATAGTTTGTGGCGGCTGGCCATTCGCCGGCTACAGTATCTATTTGCTTGACAAATGGTTTGATTCCCAGCTCTTGCCGTTGCTTGCGTATCGCCAACTCTGTGCTTTTAATAGCTGCGGCGATTTGTTTGTCGGAAAATCCAATTTGCTTGGCCTGTAGAATTTGTGCCCCTGAAAGCGTATTTCCCGTTTCTTCCAAAGTGTTTTGAAACTCGATGATGTGCTTCATCTTATTGAGGAACCATCTATCGATTTTTGTGAGCTGGTGTAACTTTTCAACACCATAGTTGGCTTTCAGCGCAGCAGCCAACACAAACGGTCGTTTGTCAGTCGGTTCAGTCAGCTCCTCTTCACGCAATGGATGCTGATCAGGATCGAAACCGTTTACGCCGCCATCTACCATGCGCAAAGCTTTTTGAAAAGCCTCCTCAAAGTTGCGTCCAATAGCCATTACTTCGCCAACACTCTTCATCGAGCTACCGATATTCTTGCTGACGCGTACAAATTTCGCCAAATCCCACCTTGGTATCTTGACCACACAGTAATCGAGACTGGGCTCGAAACAGGCTGTAGTTACACCAGTTACAGAGTTCTTAATAGAAGGTAGTGAAACGCCCAGCCCCAATTTAGCGGCGACATATGCCAACGGATAACCCGTAGCTTTGCTGGCTAAGGCAGAGCTGCGCGATAAGCGTGCATTCACTTCGATGATGTAGTACTCCTCGGAGTGTGGGCTAAGTGCATATTGAATATTGCATTCACCGACAACACCAAAATGTCGTATTACTTTTAGAGCAGTGGTGCGTAGCATATTGTACTCTTTGTTGGAAAGTGTCTGCGACGGTGCCACCACAATACTCTCACCAGTGTGTATGCCCAGAGGATCAAGATTTTCCATATTACAAACAGTTATGCAATTATCGAAAGCGTCACGCACCACCTCATATTCCACCTCCTTCCAGCCCTTTAGCGATTTGTCAATAATCAATTGGCTAGAATGAGCCAATGCTTGCTGCGCGAGCGTCTCTAATTCACGTTCGTTGTCTGCAAAACCGGAGCCTAAACCACCCAACGAGAATGCTGCTCTTGCCATTACAGGATAACCCAATCTTTTGGCTGCCTCCAGGGCCTCCTGCACAGAGTACACAGCTTCGGAAGGTGCAACGCATTCGCCAATTTCAGCTACACGTTCCGCAAATATCTTTCGATCTTCAGTTTCGATAATCGATTGTATGGGTGTGCCCAGTATTTGAACGTTGTATTTCGCCCAGACGCCAGCGCGATCCAATTCTATACCGCAGTTGAGCGCGGTCTGGCCGCCGAACGTAAGCAGTACGCCACTAGGACGCTCCGCTTTAATTACCTGCTCAACATATTTCGGAGTCAGTGGCAAGAAGTAGCACTTGTCGGCAAGACCCTTTGTAGTTTGTACAGTGGCGATGTTGGGATTTATTAGGACAGTTTGGATTTTCTCCTCTTTCATTGCCTTGATCGCTTGAGCACCCGAGTAATCGAATTCGCCTGCTTGTCCGATAGACAAACCACCAGAACCCAAAATTAGTACTTTTCGCGGACGCTTCTCGGGTATACTATCCGGTTTGGGTATGTATGTGAGGCGGTCGATCAAATTTTCACGCAGACTCAGGTGCTGCGTAGCTTTATTTTGCACAACAGCATCGAGAAAGACATCGAAAAGTAATTCTAAATCTTCAGGACCGGCGGTATGCTCGGGATGGAATTGTACAGAGAAGTATGGTTTGCTTTTGTGGATAATACCTGAAAATAAGAGAAAAGTAAAAGAAAGGACGAAAAACTAGAAGTTTCGCGCTTTGACTCACCTTCGTTTGTATTGTCGTTGGCATTTGTAAAAAGTGGCTCCCACTCAGCAGGCAGTGAGTCGCTATCCACCGCGAAACCATGATTTTGTGAAGTCATAAAACACCGACCAGTGCCGTTGTGCACACATGGCAGATTATGTCCACGATTGCCATACTTCATCTTATATGTCTTGCAACCAATAGCGGTGGCGAGCAATTGATGACCCAAGCAAATACCAAAGATGGGTTTCTTTCCATTTTTTAGCACCTTTTGTATTTGCGTAACTGTATCCTTACATACAACCGGGTCACCAGGACCATTACTAATAAAGAGACCATCAAATTCCTGCTCATTCAGCGCATAGTTCCATGGTACTAAGTCGACACGTGCGCCACGTGACACAAAACATTTAATCTGATTCAACTTCAAACCACAATCGATCGCACAAATTCGTGGTGTGCCTGTAGCATTAAAGACTTGTGGCTTCTTAACCGAACACTCAGCTACCAAATTCCGTTTGTTTGGATCGTTGAAGGTTAGACTTCTTACATTAGTTGGGAGCTCGTACACAATACGGCCGAGTATGGAACCATTTTCTCGTATCTTTTTCGTGAGTGCGCGGGTGTCTATGCCACTAATACCCGGCACACCATGACCTTCCATCCAGCGCGAAAGCGTCTGTTGGGTACGCCAATGTGATGGCGATTCACACACTTCACCCACCACCAATGCAGCTACTGTAATGCCCTCGAACCATTCGAAATTTACCGGCAAACCATGCTCGTCGAGTTCCTTCTCATCTGGTACACCGTAGTTACCGATTAGCGGATAAGTGAGTACAAGAATTTGTGCGCGATATGAACGATCAGTCATCGATTCGGGATAACCGACCATACCGGTTTGGAAGACAACTTCTCCATCGACGGGAGCTTTGGCACCAAAAGCGTGGCCTGGCAAAACGGTTCCGTCTTGTAAGACCAAAAAGCAATTTGGTGATTTCATTCTAAATGATTAGTGACGCGCTGAAAATAGGCAAGTAAAAAGAGTTTTTAATGAACTTACAGAAAATGTCCTAAATGTCTTTAAAAAGGGCGTATTTGATCTGATTTCTAGCTGACCCGTATCGGTTGTTATTAATGTTTTGTTAGTGTTTTTTACTTCTGTTATTAATATTAGGTACCCATAACCCCGCCACCATGACCGAATATGTTCGTGCGTTACTACCATTCAGAAGTGCACAAAATTGACACCCGCTGTGCGCAAGAAACAGCAATTGATAGAAAAAGTGTTTCTATTGGCGCTTGCTCTTCGGCAAGCAACGGCAACCCTCCGAGTGTATTTCTGTTATGAAAAATCTCCTCTCCTCAAATTAAACCATCTGCCGTTCGGAGGTGGCGTAAATTCGTTGTCCCACCACTTTATGGAAAATATAAAGACGCTCACCACAAAGGAGCTCAGTTAAACACCCAAAATTGGTGTAAGCGCTAATTATAAATTTAATATACATACTAAGTTGTTCAATAAGTTTTGCGGGTATATATCCGGGTATATAATATTTATTATTTGTTTTCATCACCATTTTTTTACTTAGAAATGAGAATAAATGAGCACAATTATGTCATTCTCACAAATTGGGCAGCTCTCAGTACACATTGTTGCGCAAGATCTTGACCTACATACATCTTCCCAAGATGAAATTGACTCAGGAAATGAAGCCTCTTGATCATTTTAAGCGTCGTAAAATCTTCTGTATAAGTGTGAAGAAAATCCACTACTACTGTCTTGGGTTAGAATTGGATCAATTTATGGTAATATTAGTGATAAATGGTTTTAATACACTGGAGTCACATGCCGGACAGCTGGTTAAACAATGCTCTACTGAAGGCGATGCAACCTAATCTCGAGAAGTGTCTGGGTTGAACAGCCACCACGCTCGCTAAATTCTAGTAATGAATTATATGAAATATAATTATAAATAATTACATTGCAGGAGTAAGACAACCAGCAGGTATCATCCTGGCTTATTTCTATAAAAAATGTTTATTTTATAGTGTCAGTTTAGGAACACACTCGCTAGTGAAATATCTTGCATTAAGAACAATAAGTGTGGTAGAGTGGTAGAAAATTGGCTCAAAGAATCGATCGCTCGAAAAATGTCCGAGGTAACCATGAAGGGAATGAAGAATGTTGAATTCCGTGCGAAACCGTAGAGAGCTAATGTTGATTGCAGGGATGATAGATTAATAGGTTTGGCCTTCAGCCATATGTTAGGTTAGATTTTTGCGATTGTCCACTATGGGACACACTCAGGCTCATAGACCATCAGAGTGTATACTTTTCAAACATTTTAGAAGTTCCTTGATTCCGACAGAACTAAGATCGTCCAATTAAAGGATTGTCTACCTAAAATGGTGAGTCTACGTCTGGATAGAGCAGGACAGTGGCACAAAAGGTGCGGGATTGTGTCTTACTCTTCCTCATCTAGACAGCTTCTGCAGAAGTCATGTGCTTGCACACCTATCCTCTGGGCATGTCTGCCGATTAGTTCAGCCTGAAAGACACTACAGTAGTCGGGAAGCTAAAAACTGAAGAAGACCCAAAGATGTTCGGAATATATATGTGCACCCACCCTGTCTTCGAGCTTTGAACCATCTGTGTATATATGGATGGACTCGTCCTGTCTTACTTCGTCCCGTTCCTACTCCTCTCTCGAGGGTAGGAGGGTCGTTAACGTTGTAATGGCAAGTGTAGGCGGGACTGCATAGACCACCTGTCTGAGAAGCTCCCAAATGCCATTCAAGATTTTACCGTGGCCGTAGTCTGTGTTTGACCACTTACTCAAATTGCTCAGTTTTATTGTCGCACTGCGTGCAATGTATCTTGCTGCAGGTCTATCGGAAGAAAGTTTAATACCGCATATAATGCTTTCGATGGTGTGGATGACATTTCACCGGTTATAAGAACTGAGAGGAGTCTTTGCCTTCTCAAGGACATTCCACCATATTGTAATACCATAGTAGAAAATTGGTCTAACTACTGCTGTGCATAACCAGTGCATTAATCTGGATTTCAACCCGCTTTTTTTTGTCGTTGTTCAGACGGCAACGAAGCGTCATTGATTGATTTTTTTCGTATATCACCAACACAATCTCCGTTTTTACGTAAACACACCCCAACTGACGTCAGCAAATCAGCTGATTCTGTCATATTCGCTGAGAGCCAAATAACTGAATAGCACACCTCTAAAAATCTCTTCCCCATGGTTACTCAAAAGAAAATCCACACACAACTGTCTAGTTCACAAGTGCCAAACATGAGTGATATACGATGATATTTGCCAAAATCTTCCGGTGAAAATGTTTAATAAAAAATTGGACTATTTGTTTCAAATCTGCGGAGCTGTTAATTTAATTTTTTTTAAATAACAGAACTTGGGAATTAGAAAGAGTTTCTAATTAGTGGCACGATGCTGTATGAAAAATTACCTTAAATTATACAAGGTGGCGCAAAATTAATCACCCAATTTTGCTTTTGAATAACTTTTTGTCTAAATATATAATTATTTGGAGTGATGGCAATCTTTATTTCGACCTTTACGCGCTCCACTGTTTGTCTGTTTGTATACCGCATTTGCAAAAATTATAAAATAATTCATGAATTTATTTTGATTTTTTCTTTTGTGAGTAAAATATAAAAATTTAATATATAATAAATATTTCACTATCGCTTAAATCAAAATTGTTTGCCTAATTACCTAACTTTTTGGGAAAAACAATTGTTGAAGTGAAGACATAAATTGCTTAAAAAAAATAAATAAATAATTGCCGGATACACCTCTGTTAGGTGTTTGGCCGAGCTCTTCCTACTATTTGTGCCGTGAATCTCGATATTGTTCCACAAATAGAGGGACCTATAATTTTAAGCCGACTCCACCCAGCAAATGGTTTTTTTATGAGGAGCTTTTTCATGGCAGAAATGCCCTCGGAGGTTTGCCATTGCCTGCTGAAGAACAACCGCTATTAGAAAAAACCTTTTCTATTATTTGATGCTCATGTACGGAGATTCGCATCTACGCTTCCCAAATGGTAGTCACGCACCAACTCATTCGACTACAGCGGCCGCCAATAAATTGCCTCGCTTTGTTTACTATTGCCTCACTGGATTTTTGGTGTGGTTGTTTGGGATTCTTTACATGGAGTATCTGTAATATTTGCCCATTCCTACAATGCTGACCAATGCTCTGTTTTTGTATGAAAATAAAGAATTTCTGCTAATGTTTTTTATGCGATTTTCTGAGGAGCGCATATGCCGCATAAAAATGACATAAGTGTACAATTTCGGTAAAAAAGTCAATCGATGCTTTTTTTTTATTATCACACTTTTGTTTATAAAGGGTATAATGATTCATATATGTATGTATTTAATTTCATTTCATTGTTTACGTTTCTCTGAAAGCACGTGTCCATTCGTTCCATTAGCAAATTTCTCGCGCTCAAATGCCGAAAACTTTGAAGAGTACCAGAAAATAAACTTAACCTGAACGAATCTCATTTTCTCACTTTTAGTGAGCAAGAAGAGGCGGAGAGAAACAAGTTAAGACACGAAATCGCGCGACAACATAAAACCATCTGTTGGTAAGTATGTATGTACGTATAAAGTTAGCAATTGTGTTGTGGTCCACGCATTTTTAGCACTACGCTAACTAAAGTTGATTATACACGCATACCAATGCGTTTGTAAGAATGAATGTACGTGTGTTATAATGATTGTTGTTGTTAATTTTTTGTGCGAATAGATAAGACATTACCAAGGTATGAATATTTATGCTGCGACATTTCTATAACCAATTCAATGCGCGTAATTAATTTAATTCTATACATATGTACATACACATCTATTTTTTTAATTTGTATGCGCACATATCAATATTTTGAAAAAAAGGTTTCTTCATTTAAAAATTGTATTTTTGGTATGCAGAATAAATACCTAAAGCTCGACTGTTTTGCAATTCAACATTAAATTCAAAATATCGAATAATAAGTAGGTAGCTTAAAAAAAAATGTAAATGCCTGTCGAATTTTCTATTGATTCTTTAGGCATAAATCTTTGAAAAATGAACATGTACATGCATACATACGAATGTATTTTGCAACTGTATGCGACAAAAATTATATTTACACAAATAATGTTTGAATTGTTTACTATTGCAAATTATGAAAATAAATTAATCACCCTATCGGAAGATGTATAATTTTTGCCAATTGCGTCATACGTCACTCATATTTGACACTTATGAACTAGACAGTTACAGCATATAAACAGACAACCAATGGAGTGCGAAAGGTCAAAATAAAGATTTCCATTACTCAACCTAATATTTTTAATTTAGTAAAACAATTATTCAAAACCAAATTGATGATTTATTTTGTGCCACCTTGTAGCAATGCGTATTTATCTTGACAGCGTTGGTCTGAATCAAAGCTTCTAATTTACAATGACACAAACTACTCGCAAGGTGTTTGTTTGACTTTTGGGCAAATAACTACTTACTCAGCCAAATAAGAGGGGCTTTACTGGATATAATCGTTGGTTGGTTGGTTGATTCGTAGTTTAAAAACTTTTGTTAGCTTACAGTTTAATATTTGTATTAACTTTGCGGAAGAAGTAGTGGAGAAATTTCTAGTACATATACTTATAGAATATATTGAAAAAGTGAAAAAAGTCGGCAGGGAGGGCCGAAGAAACTGGCGTTCTTGGTATCAATGATCCTGGCAGAAATAACAACCAAGATGGTGATGCAAGGAACAACTTCAGACTCATTTGGCATTGTCACAGGTGTAAAACAAGGGGATACATTTTCCACCGTCATATTTCACCTAGTTTTAAATTTGGTTATTAGGAATATCCACACTGGAGCTGCCATTTTCACACAAAGTGATCAGATCTACCAACGCGCACTTGCTGACTGTAAGCTGGAGCTGATAACTAAAGCAACGCTTGTCGGCCTTGAGGTTAACGTGGATGAGACAAAATACCTCGGTAGATCTCTAAGCGTCACACGCTTTGGCACCAAGGTTGGTCGGTTGGTCTGCCCACATATTTTTCACAAAATGGAGAGTTTTAAATACCTGGGTGTTAGACGCCCTAATCGGCATGAATGATAGACTACGAGCTGCTAATAGAAGTTATTTTGCTCACCTGAAATTTCTCAAAAATAAATCACTATCGAGGTCGTGTAAGCTACGAATCTACTGGACGCAAATAAAACCAGGATCAAGATATGGCATCTAACCTAAAGAACTACCTTCTCGGCGTAAAATCCTAAGAAGGGATATTTGGACCAGTAAGGGAAGCTGATCCAATGATGAGCTCGAACAGCTTCCCTTACGGGTCCAAATATCGTTCTTAACAGATACAGCGAACAGGCTAAAATATTGTGCGCTCTGCTAAAATTCAGCGGCTGAGATGGTTCGGACACCTACTCCGGATTACGAAAAAGACATTCAACTACCTTATTGTAGGCAGTAAAGAGCGTGGAAGACCGTCAAGAAGATGGGCAGACGATGTTGTTGCAGATGTATGCCTTATAAATTATAGAAGTAGCGACGCAATGAACCGAGACGGATGGAGAGCGTTTTTGTAGGCTCGCCCCGAGCCGTAATTGCTATGATGATGATAAGGGTGATTAATTTTGCGCCAATGGGTATTTTTGGTATACATAGAGTTGTAGTTAATGTCTAACTAAAAAAAAAAGTGTCTAACCAAAAATATTTCCTTTTCTCCAAACGTATCATAAAATCTCCAATAGTTGAATTTCTAGTGAAATATTTTATTTTCACTCAATATTCGTTTATTCGTAAGTTGTACCGTGTTCAAAATACGTCTGAAAACTTAAATACATCAAACTTATCAGCAGATTTAAAAAATTTGATGCAGGTCTCTTAAGTTTACATTTTTCTGGGATTTGAGGCTATTTACTGGCAAAAACATTGGAAAAAGGCGTTTTTTTAATTAAAGACTCTCTAGTTTTAATAGTATCTTAATTGTATTTTTAACACGTTCGCGGACGTGAATGCTATAGCATTTATTTTTATAGTGATGCAAAATGACGTGAATGCTACAGCATTCAAATTTTAAAGCCAAGTTTTGTTCATTTAATTTCATGTATCTTTAAGTTTTTGTAATTAATATACATTTCAAAGTAATGGCCACTTGATTCATTAAGTTTTTTCATATAACAGTTAAAATAGGATGTTCTGACTACTCTTTTAATATATGTATAAGCAATTTTTGGATATTACAACTAGTTTCAAAAATAATTGCCTGTCTGTTTTTGCAGCTCCCTGAAATTTTTAGTGTCCGCGAACGCGTTAACCAACTTACAAATAACCTTGATCAAAATCTTTAGTAAAATTATACCGGTTTTTACTTATTTTTTTTTACTTATTTTTTTTTTAAGTTTTTTTTTTAAGTTTTTTTTTTAAGTTTTTTTGTTTATAATTTTTTTTTTGAAGCACCCTACAGATGTGAGTATACCGCATTGGAAATGTGGAACAAATATGATAAGGAATTAGAAAACAGAAAAGCAAACCCTTAATATAAACTTAGTAGGTCAGTTCAAAAGTAAGTGCGTTAAAACTTATCTTGGGATCAATACGTATAGATTAATACCCCCTTGACTTTTAGATCACTTTTTCCAGTTATTCCATAAAGTACATAATAAGCCTCTTGAATTGTCAAAGGAAAATTCACTGGTCCTCTACCAAGTCAATGTGCCGGCTTTTCTGCCGCAGTTTCTGTTTATAGTCAAGTACAGCGACCCAGTGGAAGACACTCCATATCATTCACCAAATCTGGCCACGTGAGATTTCTATCTTTTTTCCCATGGGGAAATCAGCTTTAAAATATCACAAATTGAGTAGCTTTGAGAAGCTAACTACTGATTCATATACCCACCGCCACTGAATTTTCGATAACATGCGTTTCTAGCCATTTATACGGGAAAAGTAATTAACCGAAACCAATTATGCGCGTATTTTGTAAACTTTGTTTTTTGATTGAGTTGCTGATTACAGCGTCAATCAATTCATTTTCATTTAAATGCGTTCCCAGACATAGTGACACCCAGTAAATCGTTAAACGGCTGTTTGAAATCTTTCATATTGTTCAGACGATGCACAGACGGTGTATGTATGTAAATGGATATGCGCGCGCAAACATATGCATCACACTTGCAAAAATGTGCACAGCAATTTAGCTACGAGGGAGACACTATATGTCGTACCAACACCATCAGCCGGTCGAAAGCATACTCACACTCAATTATCGCACAATACATTACTTGTTGTTTATATTCGGTTTTTTGATTTCGTTTTTTTTTAATAATTTTGTATGCGCAATTTACAAACGCAAATACGTACATACAACCGTACGTATGCACTTACATACAAATGTAAGTACTGGAAATTTGAAGTAAAATCTGTAACTTTTACAGGGAGAACCGGTTAGAGAACTTCGTACGTACTTATAACAAGAAAGCAAGGAGACACTTACTACATATATACAAATGTACATACGCATGTAAATATATGTATGTATATACATATATTTTTCTGGCTGCGTGGCTTTTTGATAGAAAGTGATTTGATGAGAACAAAAATATATACAATATTTAGTCTGGACGTCTTAGCATAAGTCCAATAGTTCACGTGAAAAATAATATTGGCAGAACTTGACTTTTAAAAATTTACATGTGCTACATGTGTTCCCTCGAACGATCGCGTGCACACACACACACGCACACCGATACGCACTTATGTGCAAATTTGCTAGTTATAGGCCATAATTTAAAATTTTCCTAATTAATATTACTTCTCTGATATAATTTATAATTGAGTATTTTTGGAAGCTTTGCTATCACTTTTCACTCACTTTGTAATGTAAAACTTTTTTTTTTTTTGAGATGTAAAACTTTCCACGTGGCTTCTGATGTCTCTATAGAACACAACCGTACTGGAGAAGGAAAAGATACCTTCACGATTGGTCGCTAGCACACGACTAAATTTCCGGAGCCCATATCAAAGCGGGTACAGAGTATTGAGTAGAGTTACCAAGTAAATGAAAAAAAATTTAGGGGAGATAACATTTAAAAATGTAGCTCGAGTTCTTAAGCAAATTAATCAAAGAGCATAGTATATGTATGTATAAGTATATAAATCCAATTTTTTTAATGGATCCCGGTGGCCTAGAACTCGAAAATTAAAGGTATTTTCAGAAATTTTTTTTTACACTAAAAACGATAATTAAATTTTTTAGGCTTTTTATAAAACTCTTGTGCATACAAAAATGAATTTTTTTTTTTATTTTAATAATTTTAGAAATGTCGCTGAAGTTGACCATCCTGGACGGACCTGGACGGTGTTGTCCATTTTGGCTCTCTTATTTATCTGAAACACAAAAACCAAAAAAATTATCAATCAGTATGACTGTAGCTACATATGTCCAGTACTAGAAGAATAAAAAAATGAATGAAAAATGAATTTGACACTCTAAAAATTGGGGTTTTTTCAGTTTTTTAATATAAAAAAAAAAAGAAATAATAATACGATTCTACGTCTAATCAGACGATTCAATTGAATAGGGGGTTTTTTTTAGATAATTTTGAGATAATTGAGTTTAAAGTTTTAAGATTGTATAATGCGATCATTGATGCCACCGCGTGACGAATGTGACTCGACCTGCGAAAACGTCTTTAGAATCGAAAATCCTGGAAATATCCTTCCTGCCTATACTTTCGAAATATCCAAAAAACAAAAATCAATTTTTTGAAATCACCGTAATCCATTAATATTTTTGTTTCAATTTTCCATAAAATAATATCTTCGACTCCAAATATACATATATCATACAATGGACTCCAGAGCACCAAGTGGGATATTTTTACAGATCGTCTAGCACTACCTAACCTGACCTTATAACTACAACTTATAGAAAATAACACAAAAGCATGAACTTTTTTTTTTTGATATAGAGCATTCGTTGTATAGTGAAAATGCGCAACACCTCAGCGAAAAAAATTTTGAAAAATCAGTATTTAAAGTTTAAATCAGCAAACTTACACTTTCTCATACTAAGATTTAATTAGTTACGAAACCGCAGTTCCAGAACATTTGTAAAACTTCTGACTTAAAAGTTTGAAACTTTGATGGAAATTTGCTGAATATTCTTTTACAATTTTTTTTTAAACCTTGCGATGTATGGTTTTTGTGATAGTAGGAACTACATTTGTATAGTGAAAACTTGTCAATATGCGGTGTACTACATCTTTTGACACTACTTTAGAAAGTAGAGCTAATAGTTCTCATATTTGATCATTTTGTCTAGTCGAGCTCTATAGGTATCAGTGAGGTAAAGTAATGAAAATAGAAATTTTAACATTTAAACACAGAAATTAAGTTTTCATATATCGCACAATGATTTTAGTACAATACATCAACCAAATGGCAACTCTATGCGCACATACAGCGTACGTAATTAACCTGGCTTGCAAGTTCCAGTATCATGACTTGTTTCTCTCGCAACAACAGCAGTAGAGAGCCATGATGGAGAGTCTTATAGCATTCTTGGCAGAGACCGGCATTTTTATGATAATAATATTGCAGGACTAGTATCTACAAACACTCTCTGCTTTTTACTGAGAGCTACTATTCTCGCCCAAGCGTTCTGGCCGTGGCTCTGAGTGTACATATGCAACTGTATTAAAAAAAGGCCATGAGAAGAAATCATCAAGTAGCATGAGCATGTCGGTATATATAAACTGTTTAGGCACAGTGATGTGCATCTGAGTTTAATCGATTTAAAAACAATAACCCAGCAACTTTTGTTTTTATTTTAAGTATGTCACAGTTGTACAAAAATATGCCCGAATATTTCAGCTAATCGTTAACATTTTTCATATTAACTTCTCAAAAGGCAGAAATATTCGAAATTCATCATAACTTGCATTAATTGGCATTAATTGTGGTAGACCAGGCAAAAATATGGAGTCTTCATCGTTGTCGAGTATAGCCTGGCATCTTCTTCATGCCTTGAACCAGCTTTTCTGCGTAGCTCGTCGACAAAGGGGACCAGATTTTGCAAACTTGACGCACGAGTTGCTTTAAGTCATGGACTTGCCTTCCAACAAGATGCGTTTTCATAGTTCTCTACACATTTTCAAAGGGGTTGGCGTTTGGGGACTGGGAAGGCTAGTCCAATACTGGGATACCGTTTTCTTGCTTTGTTGTTTCTCAAAGTGTTTTTCTGAGCGAAGTGGTTTTGATGATGTGGGACGGTAGGATATGTTTCCCTTCTACAGTCGACGTTCGATGGTGTTGATACTCACATCTATTCCCTTTTTAGCAAGAACTGATTGTGCTTGGCGTAGTCACAGAGAAGGGTCCCGCTTAAAAGCTTGGAAGATCACTTTTTATTACTTTTTTGTCGTCACTGTTTTCAAACCGCGATCGGAAAAGTCACCGATATTTTTGTACACCTTATACCGCTGATTCTACATCACAACCAGCTTTTTTGACTTTTTAATTACTTTTGCAGCTGCGGCGTAAGATAATTTCGGCCCTTTCGTAATGCGTGCATAAAAATACCGCCTCAAATTGCTTCGCGTACTTCTCACTCATATTTGTTTGATTGCGTTTACGGGAAGGATTCGAACGACACTAACCTGAGTTAGCACTGGCGTCGTAGCCCTTGAGTGGGACTATTATACAGCAAAAAACAGAACGAAATACGAGGTGTGTTATCGCAAATTTTGAGTTTTCGCAGGTTACGTATATTCGAATTTCGATTTTTTTGTGGCGATATGTTGGTACTCATATCTCTCACTCATGCCGACGAGTTCGGCCATTTTAAATGTTCAGTTAATTGTTGGCATCTGCTTTGTTTGCACGTGTTTCGGCTCGTCTTCGATTTTTCCTATTCAAAAAGATGGATCAAAGAACCTGTATAAAATGTTGTGTGAAAAACGAAATTAAGTGCGCGGATGCATTCCGAATGCTACTTTGGACCAAAGCAAAGTTTATCAGTGGTACAAAATGTTCTGAGAAGGCCGAGAAGATGTGAACGACGAAAAGCGTGCCGGACGGCCGGACGAGTACTTCAACAACAGGCGAAAAAATTGATGAAGTGAAGAAAATGGTAATGGCCAATCGTCGAATCACCGTTAGAGAAGTTGCTGAGGGCCTAGACAAAACGATTAGCTCGTGCCATTCAATTTTTTTCAATGATTTGGACATGAGACGGGTCGCTGCAAAATTCGTACCAAAACTACTCAATTTCAAGCGAAAGCAGCATCGCATGAACATTGCTAATGAGATGTTGGACTCTGTCCGCGACGACACAAATTTGCTCCAGAGTGTCATAACTGGTCGAATGTAAAAGTTTTGCTTACCGTTTTCTTCGACTGCCGGGGCATTGCTTGCCAGGATAAAACGGTCAATAAGGAATATTATAATAAGCAATCCGCCAGAAACGCCTGAATTTGTGGAAGAGTAAAAATTGACTCTTGCATCACGATTAAGCCCCTGCTCCTACATCGTTGCTTGTGCGCGACTTTTTGGCCAAAAACAACACACTAATGATGCCACAGCCTCCGTATTCACAGATCTGGCCCCCTGTGACTTTTGAAAATGAGGGGGGCCCATGAAAGGACAACGCTACGCAACCATTGACGAGATAAAGACGGCATCGAAGGAGGAGTTGAACAAGATAAAAAAATGATTTTTGGAAGTGCTTCGATGATTGGAACAAACGTTGGCACAAGTGCATAATATCTCATCGGGATTATTTTGAATGGGAAAAAATTAATGAATAAATAAATAATTTTTGAAAAAGCACAAAATTCGCAATACTTTTTGAGCACACCTCGTATGTGCGTATAATTTGTCATTAATTTTGTTTTAGATAGATTAGAGAATTAATCGTACGTAAGCGGTTCAATAAACTAAAAAACATTCTCTTTTGCGGTAAGTATGTGGGTACGCACTCGTTTTGGTGGCACTGTAAGTTAAAGCTCGCTGATAAAACTTTTTTATATTATAATAAAAGCTTCGATATTGTAAATAAAGCTTATTTAACGGTAAGAAGCTTTATTAAGTCGGTTCCCAGCATTGCTTTATGCACCTACTATTACTGTTATAACTTTAACCGTACACACACAGATACATTTGCAGAAATAGTTTTGATTATACTAAACTGGCGTATATATTGCCAATCAACGTTGATGTTTGTTTGAGGTTGTAGGGTCGCCATAACGTTCTGCTAACTTGGCCTGTTGTCTGGTCTCTCCATCTACGAGAGCGGTTCAATAGGTAGCCGCGTTTGATGCCAGAGGGCGTTCCTGAGGGAAGCTGGTGTTAGCATCGTGTGCTGCCATCTATCCAACGACGACAAAACAAATTTCAGACTGATTGAAGTTAGTTAGTTTGGATTTGGCAGCTATTCGAGTAGGACGTGTTTCGTAATTTTCGCTAAAATGGTACTGCGATAATTCACTTTTTGTTTTTTGGATGGGAAAAATGCGAGGAGATAAAAGCAAAGTTGAGTGCTGTCTATGGGCATGCTTCGCCATCTAAGACCACAGTTAGGTATTAGTTCAACGAATTTTAAAGCGGGCGAATATCCGTTTTTGATGAGGAGCGGTCAGGGCGCCCGGCAGACGCGGTTACCGAGGAAATCATTCAAAAAGTCCACGACACGATTCTCGCTGATCGACGAACGAAAGTGCGCGAAGTAACAGAGGCCATAGGTGTGTCGCCCGGAACGGCAATTAATATTTTACATGATAAGTTGACGATGAAAAAATTGTCGGCCCGATGGGTGACGCGTTCGCTCACAAGCAACAACAACAAGCGGATGCGACTGTTAACTTGGAAACAATATTTGGAGCAATTTAAGTGAGATCCGAAGGAATTTTTGCGTCGATTTGTCACCGTTGATGAAACCTGGACTCATCATTAACCACCAGAAACTACGCAACAATCAAAACAGTGGATTTCTCCCGGTGAATCTGCGCCAAAGAAGGCGAATGCAGTCACATTGGCCGGGAAGGTCTTGGCGACGATTGTTTGGGATGCGAACGGCATCATCCTCATGGATTTTTTAGAAAAAGTAAGAACGATTACTGGACTAGACTAAAGTGAGTTAGTGGACTGCTTTCACAAAAAATTGAAGGAGACACGGCCGCATTTGGTGAAAAAGAAGTTGCTGTTTTACCATGATAATGTACCACTAGTACATTCATCCGGAGTTGTCGCAGCCAAACTGTATGAATTGCGTTATGAATTGCTGCCGTACCCTTATTCTCTAACATGAAGAAATGGCTCGCGGTAAAAAATTTAGTTCAAACGAGAAAGTCATTGCGGAGACAGAGGCGTATTTTGGAGAGTTCGACAAATCTTATTGACCGTTATTAAAAAAAATGTTTCTTCATTTTGGTGTTTCATCGAGATTCGAACCTACGTTCTCTCTGAATTCCGAATGGTAATCACGCAACAACCCATTTGGCTACGGCGGCCGAAACCAGTAACAAATCTCCGTTGGCCGTTTTGCATGACATTTTTGTCAAACCTAATCATTTGGTTTCTGTAACAATTTGAATTCGGAGACAGCAGGTTGTTAGCCTAACATTCCTATTCTCGCGATAGGATTTCCACCATGTATTTATTAAGCTTGCGGGATCAGCTATTTGTTGGTAGCCGCTCGTTACTAGTCAGACGCTGGTTTCAGCCGCTTAATATAAGAAAAACGCTGCTTGGTTTATAGTTTTGAGCCGCGAGTGGTATTTTATTTCCCACCTGCCCTGCATATCTGCCGAGCTTCCCCCTATCCGCCACCCGGGGACGCGTCCGATGGGTGACTAGAAATTCCACATGGCCCTATGCTCCGCAACGGAGACGAAATAATGATGATGATATCCAAATCATACCATATTTGACACTTGTGAACTGGATAGCTGTAGTTTACAAATAGACAAGCCAAGGAGAGTGTAAAGCTCAAAATAAAGATTTCCATCACTCAAAATAATTTTTTCTTTAGGCTATTCAAAAACAAATTTGCGCCACCTCTTCAACCCCACTAACAGCAATCGCTCCACACTTTTCATATTCTGAGTCTCACTTTTGAAATTAGCAGAAAAAAGCTCTTTCGAGGGTTTTGAGTACTATGAGTAATTATTTATTGCAATACAAAAATTAACAATTCAATAGAATATAACAAAAATCATTACAAAAAACAAGGACACAATTTTATTACCATTTTTCATCATCTTATCAAAACTCCGATTATGAACATAAATTGCAATAAAGACATATGGAAAAATTACTTTCCACAAAAAAAGTTAAAATAAATAATAAGAAATGTGCTTCAGCAAAAGGCTTCTATTTTTTGGTTTGTAACTTTAGTAAATCTCAAAGAGTTATTTAGTATAAATCGGTATTCTTGCAGATATTTTTTATTGTGATTGTATGTAGGGATTAATATTTGTCGTATATATGTATTTATGTCTCATTGTCAGTATAAAGAAATCTAAATGCGTTCACTTTTCTTTTTTTCTTAACATTTACACAATTAGCTGTTATGCATAGCCGTGCATAGCTTTAAAATAATTTACTTTGCGCTATAGTAATAATATTTATGTAATAATAAAATATTTTTAAATGCTTGCTAATTAAACATTTGTGGGCGCATCCATGCCACAAATCACCGATTTCACCACAGCTGCGGCCGCCAGCGAAGCAAAATTCTGCCATTTTCGTGTCGACATGCCATCCTTGTAGTCGGAAATACCTGAAGTGGTGATGACAAGAAATATTAGTTTTAAATTTTTTTTCACTTTTTGAATGCAACTCGCACTAACCTTTCACCAATATGAAGCTCTCTCTGCAATTGCCGATAATGCTGTCCAGCACTGAACTCATTTCCACATCTGTGGCGAGCAAACCATATTTCTTTGCGAAATCCATGCGCGAATTATCGCTACGCACCAGATCACGGCCCGACCCAATGGGCCCAAGATGTAAGCGGGACCGTGGCACACCGTCGACGGTGTCGGTGGCGATCGGATGTGCCACCTCGATTACCTCATTGTTGCCGATATTCATGAAAAGCTTATCTGTGTTGGCGGCAGGGCGATTAAAGTCACTTTCTGTTTTCTGCATCAGCGATGACAATCCTTCGCGCAGATAAGTATCCCACGGACGCTTTACTTCCATGTTGGCCTGCAAGCCTTCAGCGATTTGCTGCAGGGAGTCATTGATCGGGAAATAGGTCTTCACATCTTCACCACTCTTGTAGACATAAACGTAGGGTTTCTCATTTCTGTGGCGATACGTTTGAAGAGAATATTAAAACCATTAGGAATACAAATAGAATAATTTATCTTTTTTTCGAATATACATATTTACATATAATAATTTTTGTGAATTGTAATTTTAATTTTAAGGGGCTTTTCTAGTCTAGAGGCCCGAACTTCGAGCATTTTTGACGGTGAATAAAAAAAAGCTATTGAAATTTTTACTATCCATTTTTTTATCATTTATTTATTTATATATTAAGAGCACACAAAATGAATTAAAAAAAAAAAAATTTTCATGGAATTATGCGTCCTTGAAATGGAAGGGGAAAACAAAAGGCAGTGCCCTCGTCGTCACGATTTCTGCCCTTGTGGTCATATGAAAAAAAGATGACAAATTCTTAATTAATATGAATGTCATTATCGTATGACGCAGAAAAAAAGGGGAAAACATTTTTTTTCATAAAATGGCGGCTACTCAAAAATTGAGGTCGATTTTTCCCTAATTTTTAAACTTACACATATTAAAAAATAGAAATTTCCAGTTTTTCGTGCGTCATCCTATAGAGATATTTAAAAAATATTCATGATAAATTTCAAGCAAATCGGTTGATTAGAACTTGAGATATCGTGCCGACCGTATCGAAAGAATTAGTTTCGAGAAAAACACGTTTAAAGTTCGCCGTCCGCTCAAACCAAAATAATTCGAATTTTGAAAAATCCTTTAAGGGAAATATTTTTGAATACTTAAACTATCGAATTTTGAAAAAAAAATTTTCGATTTTTTCAAATTTCTAGACTAGAATACCCCCTTAAGTTTAGAATTTTTTTTTTCACATTACAATATTCTGCCAATCTCGCCTCTTACTCACTTGCTCAATAGCGCACGCTGTTTATCCACATACGAAATGACCACATCACCTAGACGTACATGCTTTTTGAAATCCGTATAATGTGGCACACCACCGGCCACGCCCACTATGAATACGTAGTCGACCTTCTGGAATGTGCCAAGTAAACGTGTCGTTGTATTGCCTGTAGCGGTCATAGCTTCGCGGGTGCTGCCAACCGAAGGTAATTTCGTGCTGACGATGCGATGAGCGCCAATGTTGCCCAAGGTGTAGACATTCGATTCGCCTGATGATAAGAAAGTTTCAGTTTATTTAAAGGATCTAATTGTAGATGACCCGCGCACCGATATTCAGCATGGTGAGTGAATTAAGTGTGATTGAATGGGCAAATTTACAATAAAACAGTGAATCGGTGGATTGAAATGAGGAAAGTGAAATGTGAAAAACAAGAACAGTGAATGAATGACCTCACTCATTAAAACATTAAATGGACAGTGAATGTAGTTATGCTCACAACTTGGCTCTTTACTAGTAAATATTTACAAAAGAACGGAAAAAAGTCGATAGAAATTTAAAGCGTATTTTATAATTTATTTCTTGTATTTTCGCTAGCAGAATGACAGCTGACTGCTGACAGATGACAGCTGTGAAAATATGTTGTTAAAACTATGTGACCTTACATAAGATACGCTGACGGCACAATACGTAATCTCTCAATGCTTTCGAAGTATATATTTCAGCTTTGACTGTCAGGAGAAAATTTATAAGATTTTCGAAGAAATGAAGAGAATTGAAATTTATCCATTACTCTTCAAGCGCAGTTCGAGGCGAGGGAGGAGCAGTGGCCTCATTATTTACTTTTAAAGTTCGGGAGTACTCTGTAAAGTGGTAGCCCTTCCTCTTCAAGTGCAGTTCGAGACGAGGAAAGAACTGCAACTTTTAAAGTTCCGTAAAAGGGTATCCATCCATTCCTCTTCAAGCGCAGTTCGAGGCGAGGAAGGAGTTGTGGCTTTATTATGCAAGTTCGGGAGTACTCCGTAGAGTAGTAGCCACACCTCTTCAAATGCGATTCGGGACGAGAAAGAAACTGTGTCTTCAATATGCAACTTTTAAAGTTCGGCAGTACTACATAAAGTACTACGAAGTTCCTTGAATTAAGCTGTTGTGTGAGCTTGGTGTATTGTATTTAATAGAAAAATATATATTTATAATTTTATGCTTCATACGCGCACAAACTCATGCGGCAAAGACCGTCGAGGAAAATTCTAATCCTACGTAAATAAATAAATTACGATAAAACCATACGATAAAGCGGCGGTTGAGATGCAAGAGTTTCGCGCCATATGCCGTTGCAAACAGCGAGTTCTGCAAACGAAGAAGATGAGTAAAGGAATATACTTGCTAGAAATCATGTGTGGGGCCTATTGCTCCAACTTCTACAATATCCAGCGAAGACTTTGAAAGTCATCTGTAGTCTGCTGCGATAGACATCTTCATTAAAAATAATGCTTCCCAGTGTATCTTCAGGCTAATAAAACCTCCTACGAGTACTATGGTAAGAATGTACGATCCTCTTTGATAAAAACTTTCACACAAAAACGAATAAATTGAAAAAACCTATATATAAGAGAATCTTGAACTTGAACACGGAATGATCCAGAACTAATAGCCATACTTTGCTTCGTAGAGTCAGGCAAAAAAACGGATCTTGACTGAAAAACGTTAATTTCGAGACTGCTAAAGCACTGCCGAGAGCACAAAAGGAGTTGGCTCATAGTCATAAAGGCTTTTTATTTGGAGAACAGACATCAAAATATATTACTGAAGGTAACGAAATGGCCGAAGAGGTAACCCTTAACTGCTCGGCAATCGAAATTTCAGAGGTTATTAGTCCGGGAATTTTCAAGGGTCGCATATCAACATAGGCAAGGCTTAGTGAACTCTAAATGGTAGACACTGTATGAAATTTCTACAACGCTAAGCGCTCACTAACACCTATTCAATAACCTCTTGTAATGTTCTTTGTATCTGGTAACACTGCATGACGTTTGAAAAGTGATATTATGAAGATTCAAATTAAGCCACCGTATCATTTGATGAAAATTTATTTGCATTGAAAATTTGAAACATTTTTGCCACATTTGGCTTTCGTACTAAAATCAAAAAAAAAAATATTTCTTACTTTTTGCGGACATGGTACAGTTTTTGGAAAATCATTTGAAGTTTGGCTTGTGAAAAATTTAGCTCGAACCATTGAAAAGTAAAATTAAATCATTGAACAAATTGCTGACCAGCACAGAAATAATCACAACATTGCAGGTGAACTAAACTTTTAACACAGCTTTCAAATACTTCAAAAAAAGCTGGATACAAAGGGTGTCACTTGAACCACACAGGTCTACGCAATTATTACTATTTTATATTCGATTCAATAGCGTTAACGCAAAATTCAGAGATTTTTCAAGTCGCCGATTTTGAAAAACTAGCACCGTATGAATTGTAGTCAGCGACCCGAAGAACCCTCACTTTTATGAGCTTAGCTGAAAATAATTTCCAATTCGATCGTAATCGCTGGACCTTAAAGGGTTAAACTCATTTTATAAAAAGTTCTCTATTTTTTTTGTACCTGGTCATTATGGCATAAGAATCAAGTTTTAATTTGAGTATAGGTTGACTTCTCCAGTGCATCATATTTTTGAGGAAAGGACGGGTTTAAGGGTTTTTACCCTCGGTAGACCAACCCAGAGCAAAGGAAGGCTAGTCATGGCAGCCACAAGCTCAATTTTCCTGTACGGCAGCGAAGTATGGGACAATGCGCTAAACTCCAAAGCCTAGGCCAAAGCCATGGAGCCTGCGCAACGAACAGTGGCACTCAGAGCTGTCTCAGGCTACCACACTGTTTCTGGCGCTGCAGTCTTTATGAACAGCAGGAAGATAACCGTCGACCTCATGGCCCAGGAATGAATGGATGTTTGGGGCTCCAAGAATAAACACGTCATCCCTAGCGTCGTCGAATGGAGATGCCAAACCACGACGCGGTAACAAAGCCGATAGGACATTGAACCGAGTGGCAGATGGACAACAAAACTCATTCTATCAATAGGCAAATGGGTCGAAAGGAACTTCAAGGAAGTTAAATACTTCTTAACTCAGTTCCTCTTGATCTACGGATACTTCCGGATATACCTATACCGCATGGGCAAGGTAGGCGATCACAAGTGCCTATACGGCAAAACGCCGAGCGATGACGCCGAACACACGTATTTAGTTATGGCAGATGGCTCGCGGATGCGGTTCTGGGCCTTTCCAAAGTAATGCAGAAAGTAGTCCCGGAAAGGGTGTCTCCCCAGACGGGGAGAAGGGGTTGTTTTAGTGACCACGCCCATCGCCGCTGTAAAGTACGGTCGCTGTAAGTGCGACGGTAATGTGAACTCTAACTCACCCACGAAAAAAATGGGCCTTTACCCCCTAATGCCGTGATAGGCACTTTTTGAAACTCAGAACTGTGTTTAGCGCACAAAAATACAATACATTTGAAATCAGTCCCATATAAAAGAACAAAACAAAACCAAAACCTATATAGACCTAAGTTATTAGTGAAACATTTCCATCTGTGAACCTTAGCTGAAGTAAAACTTGAATAAAATGAAATTTTTAAAGCGAATAAAAATAGCAAAGCCGATATTGATGCAAAGTAGGATGGGCTGGAAAAGAGAATAAATAATACATTAAGAGCTGCTGGCTGATCAAATGATTTGCCTGATTTCTATTGCCAACGATTGATGAAATTTAAGTCGCAAGAGTAAAAGCGGGGCTACGTAGAAGCTTGAGTCTTCATCGTAAAAATGGCATCGCAGGCCACATAAAGCTGATGAGCACGCAGATATTTAAAGAGCTTGGCTGGGAAGTTTTAATGAAATTTTTGAAGCACAATTCAACATGTTTGAGTGAGATTATTCCTAATGTGTTTTAAATGTGATTGTGATTTATGGGATATACAGCAATACATATTTGCATACATACGAGTTGATAAGAGATTTTAATCAAAAACTCATTTATGTAGGCACACAAATTTTAATATTACTTTCGTATTAATTTTACACGCATGTATGTACACTGGTGCTCATATAATTAAGCCACTTTATATTTTCATCAATATTTGCAAAATTGTTCATGCTAAATTCTTTCGTTAAGTTTTTTCATAGAAATAGAGCTTACATCATAATAAAAACCTTGCAAATCAAACCTTCAAATTTTGTGAAAACTTCACACAAATTTAATAAATTTAAACAAATGTATGCACCTTTTAGGAATGCCAGTTCGTAGCGCAGTAAATTTTAGTGTAATAAAGTGTAAATTTGAAGCCGCTCAGAAAGTGACTTGATTTTTGATATTAAATATTAGTTTTTTGTATACAATGTTGACAATTTTCTTCCATAGCCGAGCATCCGTTCGGAAATCTGTTACATGGAAAACAAAAGCTCAATATCGTATTTAAAAAAAATTGTCAAAAATCAACGCGATGTTTAAACGACTTCAAATTTATCCGTTTGGAAATCTCTTATGTGGAAAAATGCTCAATATCATATTTAAAAAAAATTGTCAAAAATCAATGCTATGTTTAAATGACTTCAAATTTATCAGGTTGGAAATTTTTTATATGGAAAAAAGCTTAATATCGTATTTAAAAAAAAATGTCAAAAATCAACGCGATGTTTAACCCACTTCAAATTTATCCGTTTGGAATTTTTTATATGGAAAAATGCTCATGGAAAAATGCTGACAATATTAGTTTTTTGTATGCAATGTTGACAATTTTCTTACATAGCCGAGCATCCGTTCGGAAATCTGTTACATGGAAAACAAAAGCTCAGTATCGTATTTAAAAAAAATTGTTAAAAATCGACGCGATGTTTTAAACGACTTCAAATTTATCCGTTTGGAAATTTTTATATGAGAAAATGCTCAATATCGTATTTAAAAAAAATTGTCAAAAATCAACGCGATGTTTAAACGACTTCAAATTTATCCGTTTGGAAATCTCTTATATGGAAAAATGCTTAATACGAGTATCGTATTTAAAAAAAATTCTCAAAAATCAACGCGATGTTTAAACGACCTCAAATTTATTATACTACAATTAAATGGGCTACAAAACTGCGTACTCAGAAACTTTCTAGAAAGTCTGATTAAGAAATTTACAAATTCGATAAAACTTTTTTTTATTTAGTTTGTCAAATTTTTGTTGATTTCGGGCATAGTTTCAAACTTTGTTTTATAATGTTTTTCTTAAGCTATATATTTAAAAAATGTGAGAAAAAATATTGGGAATATTGAAAACTATGTGAGCACAAGTGCAGGTATATTTGTAGTATATAAGGTATATTCGTGGCGATAAACTCACAACACGCATCTATGTATGTATGTATATATGTATGCCTTTAGATTTAATGTACAAAAACAATGAATAAGAAATGTGTACGATATTGCAAACAAAGGTTTATACATATAGCCCGAACACCCAGACGTGGACAACAAAAGAACACAATAAACCACAACAAAGGAAATTGGCGGTTTAGTAAACACAATAGATTTTTTTTCTTACCGAATCTTCTTCTCTTTTTAGATTTTCTGAGTGTGTTTGTTAAATTGGGATCGGAGTCTGATAAAAAAAAATTTTTTTTTTTGTTTTTTATTTTTTTCGGGAGTCAATTTTTTTTTTTTTTTTTGACATTGCATGTGGGAATGGAGAAGTAGTGGACAGTGGACATATCGCCGATATATAGTCAGGTCAATTTAAGTAGGAAAAAAGAGAAAGAAAAATTTTGCAATTCGTTAGTATTTAAAACCATTTTCAGTAATTATTGATTGTTAATATTATTGAGTTTGAAAGAAAAACTAGAGATAAAGAGAGTAAATGCATTTTGGAGAAATAATTTAAGGTTCTGAAAGACTCATGGAATTTCAAAAATGCATCACCTACAAATATATATATATGTATATATATATATATATTATATAAGGTGGCGCAAAATTAATCACCCTAGATTTTAAAAGAAATTAACCCCATAGTACACATTTCTTTATAACACTGTACTGTACATCTTAAGCTGCCAAGCAATGGAACTCAAAAACTAAGAAATTAACTCAAAATCACTTTTTTCTTTTATTTAGTAAAAAAATGATTCAAAAACAAAATCGGATGATTAATTTTGCGCCACCTTGTATACATGTATTAGGGCGAATCAATTCGTTTTCGACACCGTTACTAGCGTATTCAGATTTCACTTATAGTTACATAACATTATTAGAGCAAAAGTCCATTAGAGCATAACTTTAAAGTCAATTTTGAACAGCCCAAATTTTAAAAGAACCCATCTTTGGTTAATGCGAAGTTAATAGGAAGATCAATAAAGTACTAAAGCACTATGAATGCTATTTTTTCATAAAAACTTGGGAATTTAGGATAGGATGGGATAAATGGCTGCATACGCGAGCACCCACTTGGACTTATAATTAAAATTCGTTCGTTCTGGTACCATACGGGGAAGGATAAAACAGAAGGAAGAAAATAATCAAACTGGTGGAAAAACGTAGAAGGCGCTTTAGATTAGAGAATGACGCCTAGCAGTGGCTAATTACGTTCGTATTAACCGCTTCAAGCTACTAATGAATTTCACCAGGCGTGTGATTTTAAACCCGCAATATCCGCAGGTGTAGCAAAAAAGTGAGAGCTCAGATGTCTAAATCTTTGCTCGACGAAAGCAGAGGAGCTGAGAAGCAGGTGCTTAGATGGTTCCACCTCGTCCTCCAGACAGCATCTGCAGAAAGGATTTGAAGCAATCCCAAGTCTCAACGCATGCACATCTAACGGACATTGTCCGGTAAGGATACCTTCCAAATTCGGTAGCTGCGTCTTTTTTAGCTTTGGAAATTTTGTGGTACGAAAAATTTATTTCAGATATAATTCTTTCATTTAATGGACTTCTCTTTTCTTATAATTTTATATAAAATCCGAATATGCCAGGAATGAAAACAAATTGACCCGCCCTAGTATGTGTGTAATATGCAGTTAGATATGCGTGACAACTCACCGACTGTAGTATAGCGCACAAATGTTTCCTTGTTTTCCAACATGGCATCCACTGCAAGTTTCTCACAATATTGCGCCGTTATAATGGCAATGGTGGGTTGTTTATTCGAAGCGATTGTGGGCATTTGTTTAACAACCTTTAATAAATAATTTATGAAATATAAAATTATGGAAAATATTATACACTTTGAGTAAAAGTATCCGGAATTTGTAGTATGAAAGGTGTAAGAGAGAATAGAATTAATCAAAAGTGTTTTTTTTAATAAGAATAAAAGTTAAACCTACCACTTGTAGACGGGCTTTGAACACTAGAACTTAATTTATAAATTTTAATTTCTTACTATTCAAAGTTTTCACCTAAAATCAAGCCGCTCGTTATCAAGCGGCTTACTGCTGACGTGCAGAAGCAGTAGAGCAAAGTAATGCCTTAGAGTGATGCAGTTATGTCAATGAAGTTCTCGTCCAACCAATTTTAGTTCTTTGCCTTCGGTGACAGCTACAACAATGAGACCTCCTCAATTTCTGAGGCCAGTAGCTGGTCCTCATACATAGTGGCTTAACGACTGTTGACAAACCAACATAGGCATACACCAGAGGACCATGGCTTTCGAAATATCAGACACAACCGTTGGATAGAAATCCATGTGCGCATTCATGGGGATTGCAACTTATGGTGTCTGACTCATCTTTGCTGACATCCAAAGCTTATTGAACAGGCCCACTCGGACGACTTTATCGAGTTGATTATGGCTTAGTTTACAATCTCTTTATTTGCTATTCGCAATCGAATATAAGCGATTATACAATTTAAAAGTAATAACATTTTTTTTTACAATTGTTTTTTTTTTGTTAATTTAAAATTTGAACTATATTTCAAAATAATTCACGGTCTCTAGGGGACTCACACGTTGTATACCGGTTCACTCCCTTACATTCCTCAACCAAGAAAACTGCTTACGCCCGATACCTCTTCTTCCATCAATCTTGCCCTGCAATATGAGTTGCAACATGAATATGCCCCAAATATGAAGTTTTTCGTCGTTTGATGCACTTGATTAGTTGTCTGTCGCCGTGAACTCTTCGCAGCACTTCTTCATTAAAAACGTGGTCGGTCCATGGTATCTTGAGCAATCTCCGGAGAAACCATCTTTCAAATGCTTCCAGTCTATTCATGGCGGAGAGTTGTATGGCCCATATTTCCATGCCATATAGCAAAACTGACCATATATAGTATTTTATGAAGCGGCATTTTTAGTTGAAGATTGACATTTTTGGACTTTGCCATATTTAAGAAATGCGGATCTTGCCATTTCAACGCGACAGCTTATTTCTATTGAGGCATCCCAGTTTTCGTTGAGTATCTAAGTTTATTTACTCTTTCTACAGGAGCATTGTTGATTGTTAAATAGGTGTTGTTGTATGTAAAGGGTGATTTTTTAGCTATTATCTTTTTAAACAGTTGGTTTATACAGCTGATGCACGTTTCGTGTTTTGTTTAACTGTCAAACACCTTCGGTTTGGTCTATAATTTAACCATGAATCGTCTTACAAACGAACAACGCTTGCAAATCATTGAATTTTATTATAAAAATGCGTGTTCTCTTAAGAAAGTTTATCGCGCGCTTCTTCCATTTTATGGTCACTTTAATTGACCCACTGAAGCGGCTATTCCAGCTATTGTGACTAAATTTAGAACCAAACTTACATTATTGGACATCAAACCTCCAACACTTTTACGTAGAGTGCGAACAGAAGAAAATATCGTAGCTGTATCGGCCAGTGTTAATGATGACCATCAATTATCGATTCGTCGCCGTTCGCAGCAATTGGGCCTATGTTACTCAACAACGTGGAAAATTTTGCGAAAGGATTTAGGCGTGAAGCCTTTCAAAATACAGCTGGTGCAAGAATTGAAGCCGAACGACCTACCGCAACGCAGAATTTTCGGTGAATGGGCTCTTGGAAAGTTGGCCGAAGATCCACTTTTTTATCGATAAATTGTGTTAAGCGACGAGGCTCATTTTTGGATCAATGGGTACGTAAATAAGCAGAATTGCCGATTTTGGAATGAAGATCAGTCAGAAGAATTGCAAGACCTACCAATGTATCCAGAAAGGGTCACAGTTTGGTGCGGTTTATGGGCTGGAGGTATCATTGGACCGTACTTCTTCAAAGATGCTGCGAATCGTAACGTAACTGTGAATGGTGAGCGCTACCGTGAAAAGATATCCAACTTTTTTTTGCCCAAAATGCAAGAGCTTGACTTGCATGCCATGTGGTTTCAGCAAGACGGTGCCAAATGCCACACAGCACGCGTAACAATGGACTTATTGAGAGGTGAGTTCGGTGAACATTTTATTTCACGTTCGGGACCTGTTAATTGGCCACCCAGATCGTGCGATATAATGTCTTTAGATTATTTTTTGTGGGGCTACGTTAAAGCTCATGTCTATTCAGATATTTTACGTGTGTTTTTTTGAAAAACTTACCTATAGCTCTTAAAAAATCACCCTTTATTTCTTATGCTAACAAGCATGTATGTATGATATTTAGTTTTGTTGATTTTCAGGCCGCATAGTTGACTGTGCATTGCAACTTTGTCGACCAGTTTTTGAAGGCCAGCCAAGCTGTCACATAGTAGAGTTCCATTGTCGGCGTACCTGATGGTATTTATAATGACGCCATTTACTTTAATACCATCATCAATGTTTTCGAATGCTTCCTGAAATATTCTTTCGGAGTAAATACTAAAGAGCAGTGGAGAGAGTATGCAGCCTTCTCGAACACCTTTCGAAATCGGTATGTCTTCAGTGCGGTCACCATCAACTACAATATGCGCTGTTTGGTGGTAATATAAATTTTCAATTGCTTGGATTTCCTTTTCATCGATATTCGGGGATCTTAAAATATTGAACAATTTGTCATGTTGCATAGTGTCAAATGCTTTTTCGTAGTTTACGCAACATACAACGACATATTTTAGTACATCACTACAATTTTCAACGAGCATCTGGACACAGAATAAAGCTTCTCTAGTACCCATTCTTCCACGAAACCCAAATTTCATTTCACCCATTTCTTCTTCGCATTTTTTGTAAATTCTGTTATGTAGAACTTTAAGAAATATTTTTAATGCGTGACTCATTAGACTTGTCAGTCTATATTCACTGCCGTACTAAGCATTGGGTTTTTTCGTAAGGGTAACAAACGTTGATTTCAGCCAATCTGCTGGGTATATATGCCTGATTGAAAAATTTAGCATGGAGTTGTAGATTTTCGTCGTTTATAAGTTTCAGAATTGCAGTTTGAATTAGATTAGGTCCTGTAGCTTCATTTGGTTTTATATTTTTAATTGCATTTTCGATTTAATTTTTGCTTATCGGAATACCGGAGAGCAATTGTGTAGGGTACTGTAGTTTGATCTGTTATTATCAGTGAAAATGGTTTTTTATATAATTTTCCCAAATAGCTTTTTCCTCATCTGTTTTCAAAACAATTTCGTTGTGTGAGTTTACAAGTACTGACCGGCTTCTTTTTCTACGTATCCCTATTTTTTCTTTCAATTTTTTTGTGCATATTGAAGTCATTGTGTAGTCTTTCGATTTCTTGGTTATTTAACCAATCGTGTTTTTCAGAGTGAATTCTGCGGCGTATATCATTTTGCAATCTTTTGTAAATTTCACTATTTTTATTCTTCCATTTGCGGCGTTCATCCATAAGCTGTAATATTTCATCTGTCATCCAATCATTCTTCGCTTGTTTCTTGCATGTACCTAAGTTGCTTTTCGTTTGAAGGGGCCCCAAATATTTGTTGCTATTGCTGAGTCGATATGTCATAGATTTATATTTATTTGCAACTCCACGTAAATTTTTATATTGGGTTTACAATAGGGTCGTTTACAATAGCACACGCAAAAGCAAGTCCATTGGCGTGCTACCGATTATCTACTTCATTTGCTTTTGCATTTTGCCGACTGGATTTCGTGTGAACTTTAAGCTTAATGCTGAATCAAATAAAGCTATTTCTCCTTGACCTCACCAACTCAAACTATTCGACAATCCTTTTTTTATAATTTTTTGGTAAAAAAAATTTTTTTACAATAAATTAAATTTTTTAAAATTAAATTTTATTAAACAATTTTTTTTTGACACTTCTTTTTATAAAATATTTGTAAATTAAAAAATAATAATTTAATAATTTAATTTAATAAAATTTTTTTTTAATATTTAATTTAATTAAACAAATTTCTCACCCTTTTCTATTACAATATTATATTAAACTGCTTATATTAAATCCACTAAATATTAAATTTAAAAAAAAAAATTATTTAATAAAAAAAATTTTAGTAAAATTATAAAAAATTATTGTATTTAATAAAATAAGTGTCAAAAATTTTTTTGTATATTATAATTATATTATATACTATTAAGCTGCGCTACTATTGAGAGCTAAGAAAGGAAGAGAGACGTATTATCCGACAGAAGAAACGAGAAGCCGAAATACGTGAGTGCGAGGAGCTTGAGATGCTGGGCAATAGAAACAACGCCCGAAAATTCTACCGAAAAGTTCGGCGGCTTACAGAAGGTTTCAAGACCGGGGCGTTTTCCTGTAAGAACAAAGACGGCGATCTGGTGACTGACATCCAGAGCATTCTTAAATTATGGAGGGAAAACTTCTCGAACCTATTAAATAGTGACTGCTGCGCATGTCACAAAGAATGTGAAGATCCCGATACCCCAATCGTTGACGACGGAATTGTCGTTCCGCTACCCGACCATGACGAGGTGTGACTAGCGATTACGCGTCTAAAGAACAACAAAGCCGCGGGAGCCGACGGACTGCCGGCTGAGCTATTCAGGTGCATGCATCAGCTTCTATGCAAAATATGGTCGGATGAAAGCATGCCTGCCGATTGGAATTTAAGAAGGACAATCCTGCAATCTGTGCCAATTACCGCGGGATTAGTCTTCTAAATATCGCCTATAAGGTTCTAGCGAGCGTATTGTGTGAAAGGCTGAAGCCCACCGTCAACCAACTGAATGGTCCTTATCAGTGTGGCTTTAGACCTGGAAAGTCTACCATCGACCAAATATTCACAATACGCCAAATCTTGGAAAAGACCCACGAAAGGAGAATCTACACACACCATCTTTTCGTCGACTTCAAAGCTGCGTTCGACAGTACAAAAAGGAGTTATCTTATCGCAAAATTAATACGGCAATGCAAGATGACGTTGCTCAACACCAGCAGCGCCATCAGAATTGGGAAGGACCTCTCCGAGCCGTTTGATACCAAACGAGGTTTGAGACAGGGTGACTCCTTTAACCTGATGTTGGAGAGCATCGTACGAGCCGCAGAACTTAATCGCTCAGGCACAATTTTTTATAAGAACGTACAATTATTGGCGTATGCCGATGATATTGGCTTCATCGGCCGCAACAAACGCGCTGTTAGTTCTGCCTTCTCCAAACTGGATAAAGAGGCAAAGCGAATGGGTCTGGTGGTGATCGAGGACAAAACGAAGTACCTCCTATCTTCATACAAACAGTCGGCGCACTCGCGTATCGGCACCCACGTCACTGTTCACAGATATAATTTCGATATTGTAAAAGACTTCGTGTATTTAGGAACCAGCATTAACACCGATAACAATGTCAGCCTTGAAATCCAATGCAGAATCTCTCTTGCCAATAAGTGCTACTTTGGACTAAGTGGCCAATCGGGGAGTAAAGTCTTCTCTCGACGAACAAAACTAACACTCTACAAGGCTCTCATCATGCCCGTCCTAACGTATGGCGCAGAAGCTTTGACGATGGCAACATCCGATGAAGCGACGCTTGGAGTGTTTGAGAGAAAGATTCTGCGTAAGATTTTTGGAACTTTGCACGTTGGCAACGGCGAATATCGCAGGCGATGGAACGATGAGCTTTACGACGACATAGACATAGCGCAGCGAATAAAGATTCAGCGGCTACGTTGGCTGGGTCATGTCGTCCGAATGAATACAAACGCTCTGGCTTTGAAAGTATTCGATGCGGTACCAGCTGGTGGTAGCAGAGGAAGATGGCGGCCTCCTCGGCGTTGGAAAGATCAGGTGGAGAAGGACGTGGCTTCACTTGGTGTGTCCAACTGGCGCGCTTTGTTGAACTCGACAAAAGTCGCGTAAGTGGTTATTGCGCCAATTAAGAAGAAGATTAAGCTGCGTATATTAGCGTATGTTTTCTATAATTTGTTTTAATCCAAAATCCGTTCAACAGAAGCTGTTCAATTTTAAAAGCTCACAGCCCTGCACATCTTGAAAATAGTTTCAAAATATTTTTGGATATAGAAATGTCTCATACAAAACTATTATTTCAAAACACTAAATGGTTTCTGCTTATTTTTTGGCCTTTGTTAAATTCATTTTTCTTTACATACTAGTATTTTATTTAACTATGCCGGATACTTTTTACACAGAATGTAGAAAAAATTATTCATAAGTCAGGCTTTCCTTCACTTACCTTAATTTCTTTGTCTTCATGATGTATTCTTGTGTATGAATTGTATTCCATCGACTTGATAAGTCCACGCTCCTTAAGTGACATGAATACCAATAGTACATCTTCCTCCTCCCAGCCATAATCTCTGCGAAAAATTAAAAAGAAAAAAAAATTGGAAAAAAATAAACACACAAATTGTCAACATTTCTATGTCAACCAAAATTTCATACATACTTAGATAAATCTTCTGGTGTGACCGGATTTGGATAGGCCTGTTCAATTAATTCGAGCACCTTTTCCGGCGTCAATGGTGGCGACTCAATTTGTGACTCCTCCAACGAAACTGCAAATTCGCACAGATATGTCAATGAGAGAAGGCAGAAAAAAGAGAAAAAATGCATTCAATTAAGTGAAATTGTGAATCGCATGCAAATGAGAAACAAAAAACAAAAAAGGAACAATGTATATGCCACAAATGTATGTAGGCGCATGCGACACCGTTGTTTTATTAATTTCATTAATGTTGATAATTTGCATTGAAAATGGGAGTAAAAGGGCCAGCGCAACGAGTCAATTGGACAAAAGGCAGCAGTGAGTCAGTGTAATGCCCTGCAATAAATACCTACACATGCACGTACAAATATACGCATATGTGTACATGTGTTAGTGTGTACAGTTGTTTAGCGCAGTTATGTGGTGGAAAACTCTGGAAAAAGTCAACACGCGGTTTGAAGGGTTAAAGTGCAGTGGCGTTGCAATAGCGAGCAGGTTATGGCGAGTTATAAGGCAGATAGAACATACATACATACATACATATATACATACATTTGTACACGCAAGTAGATATGCGAAAATTATTTATACTTATACTGATTCATTTTTTATACACACGTACATACATATATGCTATGTGTATAAGTAGATTTGTGTTTGTTTTAGTACTCGTTGAACAACAAGCAATTCCCAACGCCCAAAATCAATTGTTTTCAAAATATCAATATTCTGATTATAAATCCTAATAAATGCTGAAAAATAATGGCCTACACGGTTTTTCAAGTTTACATCTGAATTATTAGCGGTCACAGTTTCTTCTTCTTTAATTTGCGCGGTAACCGCTCACGTGATTTTGGCCGAGTTTAACAAAGAGCGCCAATCGTTTCTTTCTCGTGCTAACCGGCGCCAATTGGACACATCAAGTGAAGCCAAGTCCTTCTCCACCTGATCTTTTCAACGCAAAGGAGGCCTTCCTCCTCCTCTGCTACCACCAACTGGTATCGCATCGAATACTTTCAGAGCCGGAGCGTTTGTATCCATTCGGACGACATGGCCCAGCCAACGTAGCCGCTGGATCTTTATTCGCTACGCTATGTCTATGTTGTCATAAAGCTCATACAGCCCATTGTTCAATCGCCCGCGATATTCGCCGTTGCCAACGTGCAAAGGTCCAAAAAACTTCCGCAGAATTTTTCTCTCAAATACTCCAAGGGTCCCTTCATTGGATGTTGTTATCGTCCACGCTTCTGCGCCATACGTTAGGACGGGCATGATGAGAGCCTTGTGGGCTGTTAGTTTTGTTCGTCGAGAGAGGACTTTACTACTCAGTCAAAGTTTACCCATATCAAATATGTTGAACCATTTTATGCGGAATATTGTGAGGAAAATTCTTTTGGGGTAGACAGCTGTGGTACCAAAGTTAGGTTCGGTAGTACTGCCTGATCTGTGAAAAAATCTCCCATAGACCTCTAGTATCCATTGTGTTACCAGTGTTATGTATTAGGAGTGAAATATATTGGTTTATGCAAATCTTAATGTACGTCTTCGCGAGTTTAACAAGCCGTTCAGGCTTCATCCTTCAAGGATGAAAAATATGTTGATCCTTGGCACATTCGTTGAATCCTACAAAACGCAAGGCAGTAGCAAAGTAGGTCCTTCAAAGTACCCCTAACATTCGCTTCATTGCACATGTTGCACGCATCGCTCAGAACTAATACCATTTTGGCGTCGTGATGTGGGATCAAACAGCGTCCCGTCAGTACTCCAACTAATATTTTGCAGTCTTTTCTAGAGTGTGATAAAATAAAGTTTGTAGTTTTCGTATTCCAAGTTCTTAACAAAATTATGGCAGGTTTGTACGCGGTTGAGTGTCCGTACACCGACTGCATTTCGAGAGCTAGTTCCTCATTCAGTTACGTTTTCAGAAAGGAGAGTGATGGGCATACGTCTGACGTGCTCAATCTCGGCAAGTGTATACCTGCCTTCGCGAACTCAACAGCTTTCTCATTTCCCTCTATTCCTTTGTGTGCTGGTATCCAGTAAATAGTGCCATGCCCATTTCCGCAAAGTTCATCCATTTTGGATCTGCAGTGTTGCACGCATTCCGAGTTAATCCAAAGCGCCATAATTGCTTTGCAGTGAAAATGTTTGTCCAAGTATTAAGAGGAGTTAATTCTAGTGCCAATTCAGCTGCTTTTGTTGTGGCATAGATTTCAGCTTGAAATATACTACAGTAATTAAGGAGACTTTTGGAGATCAAACTGCGGACAGTCGGTCGTACGCCTTCCGCCATTTTTCGATCCATTTGTAAAGAAATTATATGGAATGTATGTGTATTCTAGACCTTTCTGCCATCCATTTTGTTCTATAATGACGTTAGGCTTTTTGCCAAATTTAACTCGTGGAATTACGTGGTCTGATCGTCCATTTGGACCCAGAATGTTGCTGTGACCAGAAAGCCTCTGTGAGAATTGTCTTGAGATTTTCAGTCTTTTAGCAGATCTTTTCGCTGAGTTTCTTACTACTAGATTGATTGGATGGCAGATGCTATGGTACAAAAATTAACCAGTTGTAGTGCATTCTACGGCAAAATGCATATGACCCAAAGCTCCAAACTTTGTACAAAATTCACAAAAATTGAACAAATCTAAAAGAATAGCCATCAAAATGTTGTACTTTTTAATCAGAATCTTTAAAAAAGCAAAAACCCTCCTTCACATATCAGTCCTTTTATGTATATTTCAGAAAAAAGATAAAATAACATAAGTAACACTAAGAAAGTATCACTCTGGAGTCTCTGAGTCCCCTTTGAGATGGTTTTTGTTGCTAAAGCCTCACCAACATTATGATACATTCTCTACATATGCCACGAGGAGCGGCAATAAAGTTCC
Source organism: Anastrepha obliqua (assembly GCF_027943255.1). NCBI lineage: Eukaryota > Metazoa > Arthropoda > Insecta > Diptera > Tephritidae > Anastrepha > Anastrepha obliqua. The sequence goes on from NC_072893.1 coordinate 45,974,719, forward strand.
AAAAGTTTGTCAACAAAACATAAAAACATATATTATTATAACATGACCAAAATTTTATAATCGACTTTCATAAGTTATGATCTTCTTTTAAGAGGTTATATAATATACCTTGTGTTGGACTAAAAAATCGAAACGTGTTTTATGGCATATTCTAAAAGTACATCATCTTAAAAATATAAATTCAAAAAGTCATAAAGATCGGAGCACTAGAACGAAAGTTACAGACCGTGGAAGCGCGCGACCTTATCCATAAATGAAGTGCACGCAACATTTTAGGTGCCATTATCTCGAAGTCGTGTTTTTTGAAAATTACCGACGCGGTCATCATTAATTATCAAAAACTATTTGACCGATTTGCATAAACTTTTTTTTTAATTATTCGAAGTTACAACCTCGTGAATTTGAACGGTTGACGTTTTATAAATATTTGCATAGTTCGCTGGAACTAATTTTTTTTTTAATTTTTCAACCCCTCAAAAATCGTTTTTTTTTCGGTGCAAAGCGGTTTCACTTAAAAACATTTTTCTACAATAATCATTTAATTTTTTTTTTTCAGTTGAGCTGCTCAGGCGCTGCTCACGGCAGCTTCTTCTAAAAAACGGCGTTTCGGGGGAGGGGCGATATCAACAATAAATAATAACATTATTCAAAATAAAAACTCCAAAATGTATTCTTCGAGAGTTACCCTTCAGTATGATATATGCCTCATTCGAATAAAAGTTCTAAACCTTATTTTAAAAAAATTATAACAATCGTCCATTTTTTCGGGCTCACAAGGTATATAACCCCTTAACTTTCCACAATGATTCCACCATTCCCTTAATTATTGGACATAGCCGTGGTAATCTTTTCGTGCTGCAATATCCTGCTGCTTTCGGTTAGTGCTTGGTGCGAATGGAAATTACCTGCCCAGAGCCGCCTCCAGGTAGTCCTTATGGACTTGTCAAACAGGAACATACTCAGGATGAATGATACAAAAAAACTTTCAATATTGCTTTCAGACCCTCGCTTTCGTTGGCCGATCCCCATACCTTTCTACCTACTGCTGATTATGTTGACATATCTTTACTGAGGTCATAATCAAATATTCATGTGACTAACTGACTCATCTAATATTTACCGTGGCTCTGAATGTGAGACAACTATCATCATTTTAGTGGATCGCTTTTCACTAATTTTAACGAAGTCCGTTACTTTCGCTATCGACTTCAGTCTTTGACCGAACATCGGAACTAAAAGAAGATCACCTATTTGCACACTTAGGCATGCAGTGCTGCTAGTTCGCTAGTTATACAAATATAAATAGCAAATGGAATTTCTTGTTCTGATACCGGTTTAATTTCTTTACACACTTTCTAACTAGCTTTGCATTTTCTTGCCCCCAAATGAATCGATTGCAATGAAATTTAAACAGTCATTCGCCAAAAACTAGACCTGTGAGCCGCATGGCATTTTGGCCTGGCGTATAGGAAGTATTTAGCAGCTAGACATCTGGTATTGCCTGCAGTGCTTCCCTGTGACGATATCATTAAGACCGATATTCAAAAAATTTACCTTTTCTTCTTCTTAATTGGCGCGATCTACCTCAATGCAAATCTCCCTCTCGTTACCTCAGGTATGCAAAAGACACCTAAGATGCATATTTAGCGGCGCAACGCAGTAGTTGGAGACTTATAAATAGTTTTTGCTTCATATAAAGGGTGATCAAATAGGAGGTACTTTTTCCAATAAGGTTCTTTTGACAGAACACGCGTGACTACTGTCAAACTAAATACATACTTTTTTCAGTATTCATTGACATTTCTTCATGGAAAGACTTACACTACAATAACGCTTACAAATCGTACAATTTTATTACGAAAATCGACGCTCTGTGAAATGAGTTCATCGCGCGTTGAGAAAATTATCGGCCCATATTTCTTCAAAGACGGGACTCGCGCCTTTTGACTCTTTGATGCCGGAAAGTGGAGCCCGCGATCTCCACAACATTTGATTCCAACAAGATGTCGCTACTTGCCATACAGCCCGTGAAACAATAGATTTATTGCGTCGTCGTTTTGGTGAGCAATTTAACGCTCGTCTCGGACCAGTGAATTGGCCACCAAGATCGTGTGATATCACACCTTTGAACTTTTATTTTGCGGCGGTATGTAAAGTCTAAATGCATTCTGGATAAACCAGCTTCGATTGAGACATTGAAAGGCCACATGACTAAAGGTATTCACGAGATATCGACGGAGGTCCTGCAGCGAATCATTCAGCGCAGTTGCGGCCAACATTTGAAGCGGATTGTCTTTAAAAAATAATTGTCATGAATGCTTCTACACAAAAATTATTTGAATTTCCGTTGATTTATTTCTATTTAAAATCCGATACCTCTTAACCAGTTAACTGTGGCGCTCCCATTTAAAAGTGCGCACAGTTTTGTGTCGCCAGAATTGAGCTATGACGAGTATAGTCGTCAATCACAGAGTAAGTTGCGCTGGTAAGATATTGGATGAAAAAGTTGGGTTAATTTTATAAAATTGGGGGCAAATGAACTAAAAATAAAAAAATAGTAATTTACAGAACTTCTGGACAACTTTATAATATTTACGCACTTGAAATTCTTACGTTGCACTGTACTTATTTGATAGGAACCGCCGACACTTGGTAAGATATGCACTGACACACACGCGTTAGCTTTCTAGTTTATACATCCACTTTTTGACTTTTGCCTTTGCCCCTTTTAGGTTAACATCTAAAAAACGTTATCAGCGCACATAAATAAATTCATTACGCGAACTGATGAACTTTTTCAACCAGTGCATACGGGGAAGCATGGCATCATCTCAAATTGTTTATATTTTCTATTTGTTTGTTTTATTCCGGCATAGCCTCAAAATATTCTAAACATCTTGAAATTTGAGAATATGTGTAGTTTTTCTCAAAAATTGTTATTTAAATAGCCAATGGTCACTAATTTATACGCATGACGAGTATACTCGTCAATACACAAAATTTTGCCACTTCTCCATGACGCGTATACTCGTCAATCACAGTTACCTGGTTAAGTAATCGCCCTTAACAATGAGTTATATTTTTTATACAAAAATAACGAATATTCAAGAAAAGGAAAAAAAAACAAAAATTGTCAAAACTGCTGAAATTTTAGTCACGGGGTGTAGTGGTTGCATGCTAATTTCAACTCCTAGGATGCCTAGAAGAAATACACAAAATCTGGAATAGTTTTTTTACACATTTATTTCAAAATTTACATTTTTAATTTTTTAATTTCATATTCAAACAGCAGAAGACACTTACTTTATAGGCTAGACACATACATAGATACCATTGTAACCCAAAAAGAGATGTTGGTGAATAGTAAAATAAAAATAATGAACCGAAGCAACAACAAACAAACACTCAATCTAAACAAGAATGACAACAAAACAACAAAACATGCGAACGTAAGCAAAAATCGGCTTAACAGAGAAAGGTCGTAAAAACGCAATAAAAACCAAAACAACCGAAAAACGTATTCAGATTTCCAAATAAAAAAAAACCAAAAATAGAAAGGAAGCCCATTAGAGTTATCAGCGACGAGAAGTCTTTTTTGCTTGCTTTATGTACACTTACACACATACAAAAATGACTATGGAATACCTAGAAATAAATGCAACCCAGTCAACGGAGTTCCACGATTATCGGATTAATATATAATAGAATAAATGGAGTTCCTTCGCCTCCATTATATACTTAACAAAATTTCACTTCTTTTCTAAGCCATTACTTTGGTTAAAGCTTCTTTTAATGTTGTTGCAGTTGTTATTATTTAGCAACACGCTTGCACTTCCACTCGCTTGTTAGATTGCAGCTTGGAGTATGAAGAATATTTTGCGGTTGTTAATATTATTATTTTTTCGGGTATGGTATTGGTGGACCAAAAGCACATACATATCAATTATTATATTTAGTTATATGCACATATATATAAAAATGTATGTATGTATGTATATGTATATATGCATTTGATTGCGCGCTAATTATTTGCGGCGTGTTAGTTGCTCATTGTACATATCCAGCCAAATGGCTTTCATTAAGTCATCGCCATCACCTGTTTTACGCTGCGCCTGTAGAGCCTCCTCGAATTTGCGATTACAATCACCATAACAATAAATAATGTAACCGTCGCGAGCTAAAAACAAATTCATTTCATTTCATTCCATTCGAAACATTTCGATGCAGACAGTTGGAAGTTGTTGTTGCGCGGGTGTTGAAGACGAAAGGCGTGATATATTTGAGTTGTGGGTGAAAAGAAACAGATATGTACATATGTATGTGTGCACACAGACATACATACATATGTATATGCGACGAAAACCCATCAAGTAGTGACGAATGCAGATGAAAAGAAGTAAAGAGTCGGAAATTTTAATATAGCAAATTGAGGTAGATAAGCTTAAGATAAGATGCGTGTGTGTGTGTGTGCAGTTTTGGTAACTCATTTCGTGAATGATTTGGGTGAATGGCAGGTAAATGACAAATTAAATTCTCACATTTTGTGCCAGGTTAGTGTCGGAGGTGGAACTATTTGTCGCACACGCAGGGGGAGTAGAAGTATACAGTGCGTTAAAAAACTGTGGCTCAGGGACTTATTGACAAGTTTTAAAATCTTTTTGTTTCTTATTTAATTTTAAAAAAAAATTTCCATGAAAATATATTTCATTCTCCTACAAAAACCATGTAAATTCAAGTTCAAATTTTGTGAAATTAAAAAAACAAAATAACAAATTTTCATCAATCGGATTTTTAGAAAAACTTTGAGTATGCAGTTTTATAGCCCATTGAATTTTGATACAACAAAGAGGAACTCATTGACAAGTTTTAAAAATTGTTTGTTTCTTATTTAATTAAAAAAAATGTTTACATGAAAATATACTTCATCCCCCTACAATAACCATGTAAATTCAAGTTCACATTTTGTGAAATTAAAAAATAACAAATTTTCATCAATCAGAATTTTTAGAAAAACTTCGAGTATGCTGTTTTATAGCCTATTGAATTTTGATACAACAAAGAGGAAATTATTTACAAGTTTTAAAAAAATTGTGTTTCCTATTTCATTTAAAAAAAAAATTTCATGAAAATATACTTCATTCTCCTACAAAAATCATATAAACGCAAGTTTCAAACATCATTAAAATTAAAAAAAAAAAAAAATCAATAAATTTTCATCATTCCGAATTTTTAGAAAAATTTCGAGTATGCAGTTGTATAACCCTTTAAATTTAAAGTTTTATGTGGCTGAAAAATTGCGTTGATTTTTTATATTTTTTTTTTCATTTTGTGGTTTCTTCCACATAAAAAAATTTAGAGCATTCGTTACATGGGGAAAGCTGCACTATGCATTAATAATTTCACACTTCAAAAATTTTGAGTATGCAGTTGTATAGCCCTTTAAATTTCAGTACAACAAAGTGCAAGCTTCAAGTGGCTCAAAAACTGCGTCAATTTTTGACAATTTTTTTTGCGTTTTGTGGTTTCTTCCATATAAAAAATGCTGAGAATTCGTTATGTGCAAAAAGTTAATATCATTAAAAATAAAAATAACCAAAAACCAGCATGAATTCAATCTGCTTTAAAATTGTGTACTCGAAACTTTTCTAAAAAATTTTAATTGATGAAAATTGGTTGAATTTTTTTTTTAATTTCCTCAAAGTTTGAAATTCGGATTTATATGATTTTTATACGATAATGAACTATATTTTCATAAAAAAAAACATATTAATTTTAATAAGAAAAAAACACCTCTCAATAACTCCTATTAGCTGTAGTTATTTAACGCAGTGTATATACACTAGTGGGTGAAAGTAGAATGCATCTAAGTCGACTGCGATTATAAACAAATACATAAATTAATAAAAATAAGTAAATAATTAAAAATTCGCATGGACTCGAGTTCTTATACCCAATGCAAGCATTTAATGTTTATATGATAAATGCAAGTTTTTAAAGATTATCCGAAAGCATATCAGCAGTGGCAGGCATCAGCCGCCTAAAGGTCTATTTACACACATCAGTGCGGTATCAGTTGAGTACCGGTGTCAGTCAATGATAGCAATTCACACATAACCTTCGTTTTTCATCCATTCAAAGACAATTTCCAATAGAATAACGTCTGTTCGTTAGTGAAATACGCAAAATTATCATTGCCGACGTAACGACAAGTAACGAATCCGGGCACCGAAGCAGCACTGGTGAAAAAATGTGACATGTCAGACCTAAAGCAACGATATTTTATTTTTCATTGACACTTATACTGAACTGGCACGGCACTGCTGTGTGTAAATAGACTTTGAGTCGACTTCTGGGTGAATTCAGTTTTATTATTATAAACAAAAAAAAATATATTTCACTGAATTATCTGTCACACATAGCAATGTTTTTAAAAAAATGTTTAATAGAAACATACTGACTTCTGAATTATACGCAGAAATGCAAGGTGACGCCAAGTCAATCATTCAATTTGGTTTTTGAATAACTTTTTTACTATTATAAATAAAAAGAATTATATATTTTGAGTGTTGAAAAATATTTAAATTATAAATTTGAAATTTTTTTTTACTAAATAAAAAAAATTTCATATTTTGCGTGATTAAAAACTGTATTTTGACCTTTACGCACTCCAGTGCTTATCTGGTTGTATACTGCCGCGATGGGCGTACGACGCCAATTGCAAAAATTACACAGGCCTGCGAAATTTAACTTTTTTCAGTTTCTAGAATGGCTGAACTTGTTTCTTGTAGTTTTTTATGCGCTGAAAACGAATCTGACCTTCAAAATGCTCCATCACGTCAGGATTTTTGGTAAATGAAGCCTAAAAGGTCAAAAAATGGCCATTTTAGCCATTTTTGATAATTTTTTTTGGGATAGAAAAAATTTTTTTTTTAATTTTTGACGAAAAGGTCGCATAGTCCAACTCTTTAGCTTTAAAACCCATTTTTTTAAATTATTGTACGATTTTAAAAAAAAAAGTTATGACATTTTGAAATTAACAGTTTCAGTTACGCCAATAGACGTTATACCCAACGTAAGGTGAGTTTAGGTGAGGGGTGGGATTTTGTGTGCGAGAAGCTCACAAACTAAGTTAAGACTCTTTTATTTTTGATAATGCAACCTAAGTGACGTTCTAAGCTCGAAATATGTACAAATATAAATCCCATTCTTCTGCTGTAGTTCAGCTGTTGGTTGTAGGAATGATAATTATATTATTATTAACTGTTGTTTGAATATCGCTTACGAAGAAAATATGAAATACTTTTGAAAATCATTTACAAATATATACATATAAAATGTAATATTGCATGTTCTTGAAAAAGAAAAATATGTCCAACAAATAAATTTTTGTCTAGTAAAAATTGGTTAGCCTGTCTCTGCTCAAATATTGATGATTTAAGTATATTTACGCAAAGTTTCTAACAGATATTATTATGAGGGGATTTAACAGTGCGACCTGAAAGATCTATTGTGCCCAGTTATAGTTACTACTGATTGGTGGTGACTAATAGTTCCTGTAAAAATATTATCTAAAAGTGGCAACGAATAGTCAGTCAGGCGGACAAATAAAAAAATTAACTTCACTCGTTGCCATGCTCCTTTTTGTTTATATTATATGTAATATTTACAATCGTGGTCAAATTTATAAGACCCACATATTAAAATGCCTGCCTATTCACTCTTGCATTGGGTACAAAAACTGCTCAGCTTTGCAGAGACAACAATGGCAATGCAATATTTCGTGCTCTGCCTCTCTCTTTACTTACGCGGTCGTGATGGTGGCTCTGCCGTTTCCTCCAGTATACGCAATTCGATTTCCAACGATTGTATCTCATCGTAGCCGCGCTGCAGTAGTTTCATGATTTTTTTAATGAAGCCAACGTAATCTGCAAAATTGTAAAAAACAAAAACCAAAAATTGGTACACTTCATTTCTACTCTAAATCAGTACACAAAGCACACTTGTCTCCCGCCCTCTCTCTTTCTCTCTCCACCTCACTCCTTCGCCACTTGCTCACTCACTCACCTCTTGGGAAATCCTTCGGACTGACCAGCTCCTTGAAGAAATCCTGTGCAATTTGTGCCTGCTTCTCGTCGTTGCGCAACCATTGTCGGAACCAGAAGCGCAGTGTACGCGATTCCTGTGAATGTTTGCCGCTATTGGCGCTCACCAGAAATACACGAAATTCCAGCGACAGTTGTGCCGGCACATTTTCACTCTTCTGTCCGCTCACAGTATCTTTATTTATTATAATGCCCGTGTGATCACCACCCGCCACATGGACGCGCTCATTTATCTCATCCACCAGCTTACGTTCGATCAGTATAACCGTACTGTTGGCTGTTTTACCTTTGGGCGTCATTACGACTTGCTCTTGATCAGTGCGCGGTGGCGTGTGACACGACCTACGGCCATTGACGTTCTGATTGTGGCGCAGTAAGCTATTCTGATTGTCTGTCAACGAGGATATGCTGCCACTGCGACTGCCACTAGCGCTCCCATTACCATTTCCGTTGCCATACGCGAAAATGCCGTTGCCATTTGCTGCATAGGTTTCGTATGATGTGGGATTGGTGGGGGATTTGTTTGGTTTGGGAGGTGGTGGCGGTGGTGCCATTTGTGGATGACTTCGAGCTGACATGATTGGCTGTTGTTGGCGGGTGTGTTTGTGTGTGTGTGCCCACCTTTATGTTTATATTGATATTCTGATTTTCCCCTTTGTTATTCTATTTATTTGCCTGTGAATACTCGTACCACTATATAGATACCAATTTCGATATTCCACTTGGATGTGCAACCTTGGCTGAATTTAATATATTCAAAACTTCGAAAATGCCTCAAACTTTTCGTATCCTATTGTTTTGACCTGAAAAAGAAAAAGAAATGACAGTGAGAATTTATGCGGTTGTATGCACATTGAGAAATATTTTTTGCAATCTCCCAGAAGTTTTTCCGGACTAAAAGTAATTTTCCACTTCCACGAAAAATTTTCACAAATTATACAACTAAAGGAATGTAAAGGCTGTAACAATAAATTGTCGCTGAATCCACTTAAAATTATTGAAACAGAGAGACGATTTCTCGAAATAGTATTCATTCTGAAGGATATCTCCGAAAGCTGATCTAAGCTTTAGTAGACTGAGAATACCCTAGAGTACAAATTTTATTTAGTGTAAATATTGTAAATAAATACACTAAGGTTCATGTTCCACACATCTCAACTGAATGCAGTGCTTCTATTTTTCTTTTTTTTTAATATAGGAGGAGCTGAGCAAAAGTTTTTCTTACACACTTTTGAGATTCGTTAACAACTACCAGAGCTATCTGTATTTTTTGTGAAGCTTGTAAAGAGATGAAAATATGAAAGTAATTTATAATATAAAAAAAAACATCTGTAAAAATTATTGTAGTAAGAAGGGAACTCACGAAAGGAATTTCTTTAAATTTTTCAATATTGATCTTTAATAAAAGAAAATCTAAATTATCCAAATGAATTCTGTAAATGGTTAATGTGAGAAAAGCCTTAAGACTAAGCGGTTGAAAAATGCTTTCCAATTTTGGTGGAACTTAGCCCACGCGTATTTTTATATCTTAGCAGCCGTAAGTGCATACGTTCGAGTCTCCGGGCTCAATTAGTCTTGCCGAGATGCCTATAGACTGCAGCAAAAATTTAATATGCCTTCTGTCTATGCTGTCAAATGCTTGTTTAAAATCCATAAATAGGCAGTATACGTCAATGGCATATTCGTAGAGCTTCGCGAAAGTTTGAGTTACTATACTACGTTGCTTGCAATTATTTAGTTGTAGTCTAAAGTCAACAAGAACATTGAGAAGAACGAGAACATGAACGGTGTTGACAGAGCATGAGCAACACAAGTAACGAGTTGAAGTAAAAAAAGAGGTTGTCTGTAAAGTCGATTTACTGACGATAGTTTAACGTGACAACGTCATAAGAAAATATTGATGGATTGGTTGCAATTTTCAAAACAAAATTTTAATTTTATTTGTTTGATAGATATTTTGTTTGAATATAGAGGAGGTGAATGGAATCGCAATGGAATAGGTCAAGTTACATTTACACAAACGTGAAAAATTACGAAATATTTATCAAATTCATGAAAGATATGTTCAATTTCGATTGTGCATCAGACGTTAATAAGTCAACAACACTAAGAGGCAACATCATCGATTAGCCTTTTTCAAGACACTTTACACTCGAAACACTCCCTTTCATTTCCTACTTTTCCTATCATCGTCCTATTCTCAACAGAGAAATGGTTCATTTCCATGCACACAGGAAGAAGGCATATGCAAATACAAATATGTGAATTTATATATGTACATATGCGCATATACATATAAAATATACGTTGCCGAACGCGGGGGCCGATTGTGCCTCTTCGTCGTTTGTTCCGCGCTTTCGCTTGCAGTTCAAGCAAGGTAACGACGCATGAGCAAGATAACGACACATTTTTTCGTGCGTGCAGCCGGCTAAATCGAATTGTAAGACGTTATCACGTCAAAATTTTTCCCTGTATGAACGCGATTTTACTAATACGGGGCTTCAATTAGGGCTTCCAAAGAAATGTAAGTTTTGGCAGTTGTTTCCCAGTGCTCTCTAACGCTTGGCGAATCGAAGATGCTAGCTGTTGCAAACTTATAATCACACTACAACTATTTTATATTATTAAAGTGTAGTTTATACCACGACAAAAACCATATAACGCAAACTTTGCACAAAATTTTGCTACATTCCATCGAAACGTTAAATTTTTTTATCAGAGTTTTTAGAATTTTTCTGTGAATGCAGCTTTATGGGCTAAATTTTAGTAAGATTTTTAACAATTCTTTTTTGTTGGTTAAGGTGTCGCGCCTTTTCTTCCCTACTCAAATTTATGTATAATACTCGTACAGTGTGGAAGAAAAAGGTTAGCAACGTCAACAAATACATACTTGTATACATATTAAGTAGCAGATCTACCCTTGTAAGTGAAGGAAATAGGTAGTTTTGAATGATTTTCCGAAGTGATCATTTCATCGAGATCACCTAAAAAGTGTAATAAGATGGTAGTTTTAATGCCCACCACCCAATTTCTTTTTACTTTTGGAGAGAAAAACTTTCTAAGAAGATTTCTCCAACTATTAATTCTAATTAATCAAATTTCAAAATAATTTGGAAACACAAGGTTTGTGCAACTATATGGAAAGATCAATAATTTTTATAAATGACGTCGTAAAACAATCATATTTGACATTTGTGAACTGAAGGGTGAACGATATGACTTCACACTGCTTGTATCTGTAGAACAGCTCATGACATCAACGTCAAAATTGTTCTAATGACAGTTCAATATATTGTTTATAAGCCATCAAAAGTATTTGCGTCTCAGTTTTGTTGAATTTTTCTTTTTTCTGTGATGGAATTCAAACGTAATAGTGTGATTGCGTTATATTTGGCTGTAAAATCACAACCAGCCATTGCTCGCGAGCTCAGTCACCTCAAAGTGAATAAAATGTTTGTGTATCGCACTATAAAATGTTACAATGATACTGGTAGTATTGCAAAACGGCTGTGGAGGTGAACCAAAAAAAAACCGCAACAACGCCAGAAATGGTTCGGAAAGTGAAAGCTCGACTTGAACGAAATCCACGTCGAAGGAGAAGAGAAATGGCCAAAGAACTGAAAATATCGCAAGACAACATTCGACGCATATTGAAAAATGAGATCAAGGTCAAGGCTTACAAGTTCCAAAAAGAACACGATCTTTCACTCCATCAAAAAAAAGTTCGGTGCGAAAGATCAAAGGAGGTGCTGCACTTGCACGAACGTGGCGAATTTCCTAACATTGTGTTTTCTGATGAAAAAAATTTCCCATTGAGCAGTTCATAAACACTCAAAACGATCGTGTTTACTTGACCGAACGCTCATACGAGAATTTGAGCCTACGTATGGCCACTCGAAGCAATTTCCCCATCGCAAGTAATGGTTTGGGCCGCAGTGACCGCTGATGGACGCTCTCCAATCGTTTTTATCGAGCCTGGTGTCCAAGTGAATGCGACTTATTATCGGGAATATGTTTTAGAAGCTGGTTTAGAGCCGTGGACACGCAAACATTTCGGTGGTAGACCATGGATGTTCTAACAGGACTCGGCACCGTCTCATAAAGCTCATGTGAACCAAGAATGGTTAAAAAATCATGTTCCACACTTCATTTCGTCCACACAATGGCTTTCGAATTTGCCACACGCAAATCCGATGGACTATTCCATCTGGTCCATTTTGGAGAGCAAGGTGAGGACTAAAAAATATGCCAGTATGGATGCGCTAAAAAAAGCGATAGTCAGGCAAAAGGTGGTCACATCGAGCTAAAGTGAATATATGTTAAAATTGTAATCATTTTTGAACAATTTTGTCTTTGAAATCAATAAAAACTAATTTCACTCAAAAAAGTTATGGTGTTTTGAATAGGTAACACTCCATATCGTTCACCCTGTAGAGAGACGCCGTAAACAAACAGACAAGCAATGGAGCGCCTAAAGGTCAAAATAAAGACTTCAATCACTCAAAATTATTTTTTATTTTGTTAAAAAGTTATTCAGAAACGAAATTGGATGACCTCTGTGGACATAGGATACTATTCGTTTTATGTTTTTGTTATTATTTATTTTATATTTTATTTCAAGTTTTGTGCTTTATTCATACAATTTTTTATAAAATTTCAATCAATTTTAATTTTCGTATTTTTTCATTTTCTATTAAAAACTCTTTAATTTAAGAACTTTTCTACATAAATATAGAACTTATCTACAAAATAAAGATTTCCATCACTTAAAATATTTTTAATTTTTTTTCTTTGATTTAGTAAAAAGGGTATTCAAAACTATCCTTGGATGATTAATTATGCGCCACTTTACTTATTTTTTCATGTAATCAAAATGATAAGGTATGACAACTAAAAAAACAATGAATATAAAAATGCTTTAATTATTTGAAATTTTCACAGTGTAACTGCTGAATGTAAATTTAGATATTTGCGAGTACATAATTGACACATTTACATATCTGCATATTTAACTATACGTACACACATACATAAGTTTTTAGGTATGTATTAATATATATTTCCCTTTCCCTGCACACATATTACAGTCCTTACATTTACATATGTATGTAAGTCCCTTAAAGACATTCGTGTTCGAAAAAAGGTGGAAAAGAAAACTAAGAGAAGAAGAATATTAAAAACTGAAAGGAAAAGTTGCTTTTACTTTTATTAATTTCTGTCATAAAATTGTATGTGAAACATATATTCGAGTTCGTGCACAAGCTATAAAATGTTGCCGTAGCCAGCTAGCGCAGCAGTTCGTCAATATGTTAAGAAGCGCGAAACTCACAATTTCCGTGTCTATTTCCAATATTTTGAGTTTTTTCGCAAAATACCAATTTTAGGTCTTACTTTGTCTATCCTTTTTGCACATACATTTGCAAAGGTAAGCTTACGTACATATATATTTAAGTAGAAGACACTCATATACTGGCATTAGCAGGTAAATTCATTTCTGCTTTACAGCGAAAACCACAACTACCCATTTGGAAATCGACACCTGCATCGACGCGTGCATGACATGAAAAAAAGTCGGTGACCTGCCATTGACTTTTTCAAGCAACTGTCAAACTGAGCAGTGCATGAGAATGTGTTCAAGATAAAAATTTAATAACGCAATTTTGAATCTAGAAAATAGATCAGGTGACTTTTAAAGCAGAAAGCCCAAACTTTCACAGTGTAGCGATGTAAAGAATGCCAGGTAGCAATGGCATTCGATTTCAGTAAGCAGACTTAGCAATTATACAGTCATTTTTAGTTTGCCTCATTCTTGAAAATATCTTTAAAGGCGTAATGAATATTTTTAATTATGAAATTTATATTTATGAAATTTAAAATTAAACTATGGGTATGATGCTCAAAGTTCTAAGTGTGCATAAAAGCTCATGATATCAAAAACCGTTTGGAATGCTCTTAGATCAATTAATACAAAATAAAAAAATCTCAAAACTACTTTTTAAATGTGTAAATGTGTATGTAAATGTCTCTATTTCATACATATATTGGAAATTTTCGACGAATCAGCATTTAGACCTAACACATGGGCTGAAAAGTCCCGGGCCTAACATAGATGGCACTTGTTATATTACATTCACCTCTTTTTCAGTTCCTACTAACCTTAAAAAGACAGCTGTTAAAATTTCATGATATTCTATTCATTAGTTCGGGAGTTATTGTGCTAAGAGTGACGCTACTTTTGTTATTTTCAAAACAATGGATCAACAAGAATTTTGTGTATTAATTTTTCACTGCTCTTGATGGCAAAAAATACCGTTCAAGCAAAGCAATGACCTGAAAAGTCTCATGTTGACTCCGCTCGATCACAAACAGCAATAAAATGATGGTTTGCTGACTTCAAACAATGGCAAACCTGCATGAATTGAACTTCGAATTGCTCCCACACTCACCGTATTCTCCAGATTTGATATCGCTGAAACTGAGGTCTATTTTGAGGCAAAAAATCGTTCTACAAAAGTGGTATTGAAATGTTAGAGTCGGGTTGGGATGTTTGCGTTGTTCTTGATGAAAATTACGTTGATGAATAAAGTTAATTTTGAAGAAAAAAATTTGCTTTCTTTGTTAGGCCCGCGACTTTTCAGCCCATATGTTATTTAGGGGAGAATGTTTGAATTTTTGTTAAGAAATCTCCGAAGTAAGCTTTGTGAGTCGCAATAATTTCAAGTCGTACTAAATTGTGTAAAATGTCGAAGTGAGTTCTAGTTCCGAACCAATGACAAAGAGGTACATCAGGCTCATACTTCGGGAGATATCGATGCATAAAATTCATCAGTTGCTTGTTGTATAAAAGAGTAGGCACTCCATCCAGTCATAGTAGTACTAAAAATGTAGTAGAAAGGGGGAAAATCGTAGCGTAGATTTTCCGGCAGGGTAAGTAAGCCGAAATTTGCCTATGCAGTTAAAGGTAAAGAACCGTCATTCAGCAAGCAAAACAGAGTATCAGAATGTGGAAAAGTGGGGTTTCGTTCCTTTTTTTGATAGCAGATACTGATATAAGTATTATTTACGACTTGTTTACAATTGAATCCACTTTGTAGCTATTCATTTCGCAACATTTGTTAACAAGCCAACTGCTTTGCTATAGTGTGTGTGTGTGTTCGTTTCACGGTAACCTGATGCCTAATTTCTTTCTAGGTCAAAGTAGAGCGTGTGCCACAATTGTAATAGTAATTATTTGCCATTTTACATATAATATATGTACATGCATGTAAATGTGTTTGCGTTATTCCACATGTAATCCTCAACATCGTAATTGACAAATGTAATTTTCGTCGCCGATATTGGCGAAGTGATAAAATTTCAATTAAGCGTCCATCCGCCCGTCCGTAATTACAAGGAGTTAGGTGCAGACGGCCTACCGCCCATTTCGACGCTCTAGATTTTATTACAATTTCACGGTACATTTACTTTGCAGCATTGCGCATTCATGCACGCACACATACACACGTATGATTTAAGCAGGTAGAAAAACTTCAATGTTTGATTGTTGGAATACTTCAGGGTCTGGTATTAAATTAAAATCCATGTAAAACACCCCACGGAACATACATATATCAGTGTTCATAGTAATAGGAGCGCAACGAATTAACAAATCTAAACTACTTTGTTTTTAATTTTTTCGACTATTTCATTAAACTTTTAAATTACTTTTTGGCAAAATGACAGACTTTCTTCGTTAATCAAGGCACTGATTTTGGGTCTTACGGCTGCAATCAATTCGATTGGCTCCATATCGACTCTACCGTTAAAATATTCTCACAAAAAATAACCCAGTAGCGTTAAATTGCATAATTCGGGCGGCAAATTAATAGCTGAAATCCGTGAAATTATGCGCTCGAGAAATTTGATTTGCAATAACTTCATTGTTTCGGTAGCTGTATGACATGTAGCAGTGATCTCTTGGAATCACATGCCAGTGATATCCATATCATCAATAATAGGCCAAAATTCAGTTGTTAAGATCTCTCGACCCCGACCGTAACTCCATTTCCAGCCCACTTTACTTAAAATTTATTTACCAAATTCTTCATCAAATTTATCGATCAAATTCTTCGTAGCGGTCTCAGAAAGACGATTCACGATAATGGCCGATAGTAGGAGTATAATGAAGTATTCGAAATTTAATTCTTACAGATTCACTATTTTCATAGTAGATTTTTATTTCGAGCGAAATTGAATTTATTGCACCAATTGTTAAAGGTTCTAATGGGTGCATGTCAAAAAATCGAATGTCAAAACTGTCATGATATTAGACTTTGCCCTTTTTGAAAAACAAAGTTATTGTTGGGAATCCTCTGTATGAATCTAAATCTAAGCAGACAAGTCAGATTTTTCCTTCCCAGGCAGCTCTCGATTTATATACAGTGTACTCTCTCTTAAGCGGACACTCAAGGGACTTAAAAATTTGTCCTCTTATGGGAGGTACCCGCTTATGAGAAAAGTGTTAAAAAAGTTAATAATACATCATAGGAGGATTAACGTGTTATGGTAAAGTTGTCCGCTCCAGAGGAAAAAATGTAAACAAATTCTTCAGGATTCGTGACATGTATATTACTAAAAAAAGTGTCCGCTTACGGGCGGTGTCCGCTTAAGAGAGGTGCCCGTTAGGAGAGAGTACACTCTAATTTGTTAGGGCACATGATGGAAAGAATAGCTAATTTGACAATGAGTTACGTCGTTTTAGCACCAGTATGGCCAGATTACGAGTTTCGTAACCTGATTTAGCATTTTTTTTTGTTATGTAGTCACGGAGTTTTAGGTCTTTCTTCATGACATCTTTCTAGCCTGTTCTAATTAAAAGTAATGTTTATAATTTCGTAAAATATACATTTTTTACAATTAGTTCAATAATTCACCCAGTTTTATTTAGCTTTAATTTTATTTTAACATCTGGTCGCATTGCCCGCGATTGCAGTTGTTGTTGGTGTTCTTCTGCTATCAGCAGTGAAATCTCTCTCTCGGTACTGCAGTGTTGCCTAGCTTTGGATATAAAAACGCGCAAAAATGCCCATTTAAAGAAAAATATTATAAAACACCAAATTTTTATTGAATTACTTAAAGAACTTTGTATGCGTGACAAATTGTCTTTAGAATGTGTGTTTTTTTTTAATAAATGTGTTATGCTTATGTACAACTTAATTTATAAGTTATTTTTGTCAAGCGAGACTCTTTTGTTAAGGGAACGACTTTTTTGCTATATTTGAGGTTATGTAACAAGATAAGGTATTCTTTTTGTAAAAATGCCGCTATGGTTTCTTCAGTATTTTCTAGTATTTTTTTGCTTATTTTTATCATGAATACACTTCTTGATGGCCTATCGCCGACTAAGGATTGAGGACCGGAAGAAACGATTACACCTCTATGGTCTTAATTCGCATTCAATAAATTCAAACGCTTTTTAAAACGTGTAAAAAGATTTTCAATGTTAAGAAGAGTTGAGAGAGGGACATTTAATATTCTTGCATAACTTTAAAAGGAGTAAAAAAATTAAATTTACACTTTCAAAATATCAAATTTTATAAGAACCAACAAATTTTTATTAACATTAAAATCTTCTCAGAGTGACCTTTTCAACATTCTTTTGTTCAGTAATAAGGTTTCTTTTTAACTTATATATTCGGTAGCCTTAAATT
This sequence comes from Anastrepha obliqua, assembly GCF_027943255.1. Lineage (NCBI taxonomy): Eukaryota > Metazoa > Arthropoda > Insecta > Diptera > Tephritidae > Anastrepha > Anastrepha obliqua. The sequence continues at coordinate 45,992,510 of NC_072893.1, forward strand.
AAAAACAAAAAGAAACAAACATTTTTTGTATAAAAAAGCACTAAATTTATTGTGAAGAGCAAATAGTTGGCAACACTATACAGCTTGGTAAAAGTGACGTCACGCACTCTCTAATAGGCGCATTCTTGGTTAGGGTATACTCTGAAAAGGGTTCAAACTTTGATTTTCTGGGTAACAATAATTTCACTCAATTACGCTAAGATTTTAGCGCCATTGCATCTGGGTGCTACTAAAAACTTGTGGTAAAAGTTAAGAGACTGAGCCTGCAAGTTATAGAAACGCGGCAGAAAAGAACTTTGGCTGAGTTTATTGCCTCTTAGGAGGGTAGATACGAATGGGTACTTTGAAGGCGATTAAGTGAAATTGATTGTGTTCAGATTGCTTGCATGGAAAGAAAAATTTTAAGAACGATCTTTGGCCCAATAAGAATGGATGATGGTACCTATAGAATCCGATTGAACTCTGAACTGAACGATCTAACTCAGAATGAGACAGCTGTGCGTTTTGTTAAAGCGCAGCGCATAAGATGGCTGGGTCATGTGATCCGTATGCCTGTTGACTGTACCGTAAAGAAAGCCTTGACAGGAAAGCTAATGGGCGTGAAGACCAAAGGCAGACCGAGGAGCCGTTGGATAGACGCAGTGGAACACGATCTTAAGAAGCTGGGAATACGTAACTACGAAGCAACACCTCAAGATAGACGGCCTTGGAGGAGCATTTTGAAGGAAGCTTTGACGCACCCCACGTTGTAACGCTATGAAAGAAGAAGAAGTGACATTTTAATAGAATTCTTTGCCATTTCTTTAGATCACACCTCGAAGGTATGTACGAGTAAATACATACAAACATACATATATTCATAAAAAAAACATCCATCGAACAACACCTCGACTCATCTTTTGGATCCGCCTTTAAATGGCAAAACAATGTTGAAATATGTTATACCATTGTAAATACTGGAAAAACAAGAATAAATGAATGTTGCCAGTCGGATAGCCAGTCGACGTAGTAAAACAACGTGCAAAAGATCAAAATTGTGTTTGTTCAGCCGTGGTAAGCCGCTAGAGGGTTTCGTTCTCCCTTTCGTAAATGTGAATGTGTTTTTAAGTGTTTACTTGAGTGTTTGTTAAAAGCTTTTGAAATGCAGAAATGCTGACAACAAGTGGAGGGTGAATTTCGCACGCAATGTTGGCCAAGTAAGGTGGATAATTTTACACCCAGCTATCAACTATAAAGGGGTTTGAAGGCAGTTATGGCGCTTAGTTTTTTAATAAAAGAAGGGCAAAGAATAAATCAATTGGTATGTCCGGGGTGGAGCAATAATAATATTTGAAGCGTATATTAGGGTATTTCTTAAGGGGGGAAGCTGGTCTAGAATTTTGAAAAAATCGAAAAATTTTTTTTTTGTCTTAAAGGTGCTTTAGGGTCTTAGAAATTATATACCAAATGAGGGATGCCAGCAAAAATGTCTAAATGCCCAAATTTTTCATTCGACGGCAGTGCCTCGCAGGTATGCCCCGAACGCTACTTACAACTTTAAACGCGTTTTTCTCGAAATCACTTTTTTTAAACTGGCCGAAGACATAACTCGAACAAATCTTTACCGATTCTTACGAAATTTTGACAATACATTCGAAATACCTTTCTCCGGAGACGTACGTAGGATTTTTTATTTATATTACATAGTTTTTGTTTTAATCAACAATTTTATGTCGTTCTTTATAGTGAAAATTGTAACTTTTTGTTCAAACGTGCACCATTTCGCGAAAAAACAAAATATCGAAAAAATCCTACGTACGTCTCTTTCTGTTGTTATATAGAAACTAAAAAAATTTTATTTTTTGATCCAGGACAAAAATTAAGGAGTTTACGTCTTCGGCAATGGACCCACTAGAAAAAAAGGCGCCTTAGGAGAACTGCTGGACAGCGGCCATTTTGAAATTAATTCAGACGAAAAATTTTGTATTTGTACCATGAAAGCTATATTATTAAACCTATTTCACAGATTTTCGATTGATTCCTTTGTTGAGTCAAAATAAATTCATAAAATATGCCCATTTTTTGCGCTCTAGACCAGCTTCCCCCCTTAATGGCATATTTTTTCATAAAATTTCTGTGATTCTTTTTTTTTAATTTTTAAAGAGCTTTCATGAAGCTCGTATTCCGGTCTTTATAAAACATTTATATTTTCCGTGGTTCCTAGGTAGTACAAAGAGTCTAAATGGTCTTGCTCTGTTTTTTTTTTTTGTTCCTGGCAAGTAAATTACACATATGTTTACGTATATGCATATAAATATAAATACATTTATTTGTGAACGTTTCGCAACATTTGTAATATTTTTTTCCTCGCCACCTTTTTGTACACTTTACGCCACTTGAGAGGTAAATGACCCTTGAGAAACGACAGTCATAACATTAATTACACTCGGCGGCGAACAATTTCTCACCTACATACATAATACATATGAGTATATGTTTATGTACACCTGTGTTCACAATAATGGCAGCGCGACATTATTATGCGAGGTTTTTATTACTTATTTATTTTGCATTTAAGTTTTTTTATTTCTTTATAAATTTTTTTAATAGTTTATACTACAACAAAAGGCATATAACTTTTCGAGCTTTCTACAAAAATTAAAAATAAAATCAACATATTCTTAATAAAATTTCCTACTCAAAATTTCAAATGTGCAGTTTTATAGCATATTCAATTTTGGGCAAGTTTCAAGTGGTTCAAAAATTGCGTTGAGTTTTGACACTTTTTTTTCTGTGCTGGCGGTCTGGTACATTTTCTCCATATAAAAAATATTATATTTATTTCGAACAAATATTATAATATAAAACGTTTTTTTCTAATAGCGGTCGCCCCTCGGCAGGCAATGACAAACCTCAAAATGCATTTCTGCTATGAAAAACACTCGTCAAAAACCATTTGCCGTTCGGAGTCGGCTTAAAACTGTAGGTCCCTCCATTTGTGGAGCAACATCAAGACGATCACCACAAATAGGAGGAGGAGCTCAGCCAAACATCTAACACCTTATTTATTCTGTTTCGAGCATTCTTTATATAGAAGAAAATGCATAACACCGTCAACAACAAAGATTACCGGAAATCGAGGCGAATTTCGAGCCATTTTGAACTGGCACAGTATTTTTCCATAATTAAATATATTATATTTATATACATATTAGATTCTTATCTTCTTATATGGAACATATGGCAACCATTGAATGAAAATTTCATCCGCAACAGTTCGAATTTTCCTTTGCTAACTTCCATTGTTAACAGCCTGTGAATCAGAACTGAATGGGACCAACAAAAAATAGCAAAAGATTTTTTTAGTGAGAAATGTCACCTTGACAACGATCATAAACTTTAAAATGTTTGATCGATGTTTTACAAGATATCGATCACTACAGCCATCTACCGAGAAAATAATGGATTTCTTTTTCGCCAAATTAATATGAAAATTTTACGAGTTTTGCCAAATGTGGTAAAAAGGTTGAAGCTCAGAGTTATATTGTTTTTGGTGTAGGTTAGGCTGAAATGGTTACTTGAACGAAAATCAAACTGTGTTCTTTGTGATACCATTGTAAAGGAAAGAAGAAGGAAAGGAAACTAATAAGAGGAAAGAAAGGAGGATGGAAGGATGTGCATTTGTTGATGACGACCGAATGATGACTAGGTTACAGTAGTGTTAACTGCCTCGTACTGCTGACGAAGTTCATCAGGTAACTAATATCAAAGCCTACTATATCAGTAGGTATAGTAAAAAGATGAGAGCCATCTTACTTAAATCTTAGCCCTGTGAAAGCTGGGCAGCTAAGGAGAAGGTGCCGAAATGATTCAAGCTCATCCTCCATACAACTGACGCAAAAAGGACGCGAAGTGATGCCGAGTCTCACAGCAAGCATACCTTGAAGGCGATGTAAATTCCACAGTTGAAATTTTGTTAACCTCCAGAGATCCATCGGGCGTCTCCGATCCACACGTGACCACAATAATTTCGTGACCTTACAAGATTGAGCGCTCGTTGAGTTGACGCAAAGCCTATCCCTCCAGAAGCAGGCCGCAGGTAGTCAAAGGGATTGCAATCATCTAATTTCGCGTGGAAACTACCTCATAGGTCCCCTATCTAGCCAGCTGATCCGCCTCGTCGTTTTCTGCAATGCCTCTATACCCAGGTACCCAGATGAATGTTATATCAAAGAATTCGGATGCGATCGAAAGTGAAGTCAGGCATTGCCTAATCAATTTCGAGTGCACCATCATCGAGTCCAGGAGCCTGGTTTTTAGTGTAGCATGAACTACATTTTTATAAACGAATAAAGAAAATTAAGTAACTAGCCACAAATGCGCAATTTTTCGCGTTGCTATTGTTGGAAACACAAGTGTACTTATACATAATTGGATAAACTCATGTAAGGGTACCTAATAGCCCTGCCGTTAAAATAGAAGGTAGTGAAAAGTAATTGGTTTCAATACTACTGAAAATCGGAGCAAATGTTAACTAGTCTAGTCGCGCCTGAATTCTTACAGAATTAAGAATTAGCATTCATTTTCGTATTGATCCTGATACAGATGTTAGAAAAAGTCTGTGCTCACCCACCTCTATTGCTTTTTTTTTTTTGAGGGTTGGAAAATTTAAAGCTCTGAGTTATTCATTCAATTTTTTTTACAGTCTATTATTTAGTTTATTAAGAAATAACTCTTATACGAAATTCACCATCAGTAACTTAATTAAATTCAAAATTAAATCACATTGAGGGAAAAGATAATTTAAGCTAAACAAAGCCAGCGCTCATTTCAAGAATAATGAGAGGAAAGACTTAGCGATGGTTGGTTGGTGATGATCAAATATGAAATATCACACAAAAGATGTTTGCTTCACTTCTGGTTTGGGTTTTATAATAAGTCATTGAAATTTCGAAAATAAGACAAGCGTTCTATTTTTTTATTTCAAAAATTGAAATAACATTAACAAAAGTTTTTCAATAAGGATATTAAACGATTGGTATTTGACGTAGAAATGTTTTCAATAGAAGTGTCAACAAAGAATTAATAAGATGTAATATAATATTAACTGTTTATTTTAATATTTATTTTAAGAGCTAAAATGTAATATCGGAAAGTGGTTACTAAGCTAAACAAGTTTTAAAAGGTCTAAAGCCTGGTTTAAGATTTGAAACAGGATTGAAGTACATTTTTAACATAAAAAATAGAAGTTCCCTTATAATTCAAGTAAAAAGTGTTCGCTTATAATCTAGCTTCAAATTCTGAACGTAGTTGCCATATATTTCAAATCTAAATATATAAATACGCTACAAATTTAAGTAAAAAATATTAATTAATTTAGTGTTTTCTCAGCTTCATATTTGGAACAGTGTTTTTATAGAGCAGCCAGGGTTCCTGCACAATTTTTGGAATCTGAAAGGCGGAACCACTTAAAAATCGAAATAAAAAGTGTTCGCTTAACTTAAAATTTGGAACAGGATTGCAACACATTTTTTAATATAAAAATATAAAACCTACAAAAATGTAAGAAGAAAGTGCCCATTAATCTAGTGTTCGCTTAGCTTAAAAATTTGAACAGGGTTACCACACATTTTTAATATAAAAAAATAAAATAAAAATTAAAAAACAAACAGGGCTTATTAATTTAGTGTTTGTTTTACTTCAAATGTTGAACAGGGTTGCCACACATTTTTTGGTATTTAAAAATTGAAATTCTCTTAAAAAGTAAAAAAAAAAAATAGCAATTAATTTAGTGTTTTGTTGCTTTATATTTGGAACGGGGTTATCACACATTTTCTTTTCATATAAAAATAAAAGTTCTCTAATTTTGAATATTGGAACAGGGTTGCTACACATTTGTTTTTTATATAAAAATAGAAACTCTCTAAAAATTAAAAAAAAAAAGTGTTCATTGATTTAGTGTTCACTTAGCTTACTTAAAATTTTGAACAGGGTTGACACACATTCGCTTTTTATATTATAATAAAAATTCTCCAAAAATTTAAATGAAAGTGTTCATTAATTTAGTTCAAATTTGCAACGGGGTTGCCACATATTTTTAAGCGGACAGATACCTGTAAAAATTCAAATTTTTTCATAAAATATTAATATAATCCTTTAAGAATATGTCAAAGCATTTTTAGAACGTAAATTTAGGTATTTCTTATATTATAGATCGTCAACCGTGACGACTCTATTCTTTGCATTCAAGCGCTGGGAGAGGTATAGTTACGTTGTATTTAAACTTTAGACGCCTTTTTCTCAAAACTATATTTTTCGAATTGGCGTACACGATAACTCGAAAATCTATTGACCGATCTACCTGAAATTTTCCACACATCTTTTTTATGATATTACTTTTTTTGTGAATTTACAAGTTTTAGAAAATTTTTCCAAAAAATAATTTTTTCGAAGCAAAAATAGTAGGAGAATTCGCCCCAAAATTCATTTTTTTTTTTGAAGCATTTTATTCAGCAAATTTTTTTTTTCCATTTTTGTTTAATTCATATAGAAATTATGACATTAATAAACAAAAAAATTTTGGTTTTTTTTATTCAGGTCACTGACGCCAATGCTACAGTGCCCGCCGTTTGAGAATCCTCCGATGAAGAAGAGTCTCCTGGAAGAATTGAGTGTACATGCGCTATTTTAAATGATTAAAATAAAAAAAAATTATATTATTTTAATGTATAAATAAACTCTATGCCAATATTGAAAAAAATATATTGACTTCTTCATTTTAAATAATTTTAATGCAAATCAGGGAAAATATGGCCGTTTACAGGTATCTGTCCCCTTAAAACAAAACCATAAATGCCCTAGTAATTTAAGTAAATAGTGCTAATTTGCTGTTCGCTTAGCTAGCAAATAGAAATTCCCTAATAATTTCATTAAAAAATATTCATTAATTTAATATTTTCCTAGCATGAAATAATTAAAAAAAAGCATGCAAAAATTTTAATAAATTTCTAAGCAATGCATTACGAAAACAAATCAGCTGGAAAATTTTCTAGTCATTTCACAAAAGTTGAAACTTGCGCTCCAATCTGAGATGACTAACGGTAATTGGTTCGCTAGAGAAAAAAAATTATATTGTTTTTGCTGTAATTTAAGAGAAAAATTACACAATTTCTATGTCAACTTGCATCTTACATACGGGCACACATAAAATCAAATGCAACTGGCGAAAAGTTATTCATCAGCGCAGTAATTGGATTAGTCTGCTAGGCATGAAACCAATTCACTGACTTTATGACTTTACGACTCACGGTACGGAGTGCATGCATGGCACACAAGTATGGCTGAGAAAAGGAAAGGGTGGTTGTCACACAATCCTCACATCCACACACTCACATATTTGTATATGAATTTTATTTTTATTTATATTTGCATGAGTATTATTCCCCTTGGCATTTGATGAGCTCGAGCGAAAAACAAAGGTGCAGCTATGCATATAACGGTTCACTGCTGAATGGGGTTAAGCAAAGTGGTGGTGTGGTGGGGCATTGGATGCACAACTGTATAGTAGCACTCGAATTCCATAATTTAAATTGAAAATGGGTTGAAAAGATGCACGAACGGAAATTATGATACATGTGCACACATACATACATACAAACATATGAAGGAACTTGCTATTCAATGTTGGGAAAGTATTTGGAATGGGAATGTTGTTACTTGTGATACATATAAAGCTACAAAAATATTTACATTTGTACTTGTATGATGAGCAAATGGTAGTATGATAAAGTTGTTGATTTTTGTCTGCAGTTTTAATTTAAATTTAATATGTACGAATTTGTCATTTACTTTCACAGATAACGAAGATTGCGAATTGCTTATTGGATAGTATGAATGCATGCACACATACATATATGGATGTGTATGTGAATATTGTATAATATGATATTTGTAGTTATGGAGCAGAAATCAAGAAAAAGCAGGATTTACAGATTTAGTTATACACTGTGGCGCAAAATTACAATAATAATCCAATTGCGTTTTTGAATAACTCTTTCATTAATTGTAATAGAAAAAAATGATTTAAGTGATGGAAAAATTTATTTTGACATTTACGCGCTCTACTATTAAAATTATAAATTATAATTATAAAAATTACAAAAAATATTAAAAATATGATCACTTGGTAACCCTGCATTTGAAAATAAATTTGATGATTTTCAGAATTAACTGAGGCAATATTAAAAAACCGTCTAGAACAAAGTTTCAAGAGTTACAGATTATAGGGTCCGGCACTCGAAGTGTAACCAACTTCAGACCAGCACGGGCATCAGCTGTCTGTTAGTTGCCTAAATGACGGTCCAAAGTATTATTTACAAGCGCGCGGAAGCATTTTGCCGAGAGTAAACGCGAAATAAGAAACTCAGTAATGGATTTCAAATGTAAAAGTATGATTGCATTATATTGTATTTGGCTGGAAAATCGCAACCAGCGATTGTTCGTGACCTCGAGCACCTTAAAGAAAATTAAGCTTTTGTTTATCGCACCATAACTCCTTAAAATTATACTGATAGCATCGCGAAACATCATGGAGGAGGTCATCACGTGCAACGTCACGTGAAATGGTTCAAATTGTGAAGAAGCGACTTGAGCGAAATCCCCCACGAAGTTTCAATCAAATGGCGAAAGAACTAAACTAAAGAAAATATCTGACCATAGCATCCGTCGTATACTGAAAAATAATCTCAAAGTCAAGTCTTGCAAGATCCAAAAGGCGCATGATCTCACACCAAAGCAACAACAAGTGAGACTTAAGAAAGCGAAGGAGTTGCTTCGCTTGGCCGAAATCAGTCAATTTCCGAACATTGTGTTTTCTGACGAGAAATTTTTTCAAATTGAACAATACGTAAACTCCCAAAACGATAAGGTTTATTTGAACGGCCGTTCATACGAGAATTTGAGTCATTGATTGGCCACCAGGAGGCAGCACCCGCCCCAGGTTATGGTTTGGGCCGCTGTAACCGCATATGGGCGCTCCCCACTCGTTTTTATCGATCCTGGTGTCAAGGTAAATTCGAAATATTATCGGCAAAGTATTCTGGAGGTTGCTTTGAAGTCGTGGGCAGACAAACATTTCGGTGGCAGACCATGGACATTTCAACAGGACTCGGCACCGTCTCACAAAGCTCGAGTGAACCAAGAATGGGTAAAAAACAACGTTCCGAGGTAAATCCGATTGATTATTCTCTTTGGGCCATTCATAAGTCTCGAGGCACTGAAAAAAACTATTGTCCGCGATTGGGCCAAAATACCTGGATGTCACATTCGGGCACCGATTCGTTGCTGGACCGTCTCAAGGCCATGATCCAGGCAAAAAGTGGTCATATCGTGCAAAAGTAAACTGATTCTTAATTTTTTATTACAATACATTCACACATTTTTTAATTTGAACTGAATAAAAGTAATTTTCTAAACTAAATATATGGCCTTTTTAATTGGTTACACTTCGAGAGTCGAACCCTGTATAAGATTTCGACATACGTGGGAGTATTTCTGGCTATGATATAACAAATGGCAAACAAGAAAAAAATAGGCTTAGCTCGATAAATACGATTCGCGGCAGTCGACACCACCTTAGGGAGCTAATCTGATGAGGTTTGACTTTCGACATCATGGTCTTTTGTACCGTCTACTTATGACAGTAGCTCATGCAGAACCAGTTCTCTTATTAAACTCAAGATAGAGCTGGTTTGGATTGAGTGTAATTGCCTTTCCTTCGACTGCAGTTGACCAAAATCTTTCAACCTTTTCCGCATTATAGCGTCACATTCAAGGAGAAGGTGCATTGGAGACTCCTGGGATTGGTTGCAGCAACGCCAAACCCTTAGGGAGGGTTATGAGTTTTTAAATCTCTTTTGATTGTACCCTCACAGTAAGGTTCCGTCTGGTGTAGCCCAATAGTTTGCTGCCAGCTAACTTCCTTTAGTCTTAGCTCTTCACTCCTAAGCTTTTTCTTGATAATGTGCTTTAATGTAGCAAGGAAGGTCTCGGCTCCTATTGATAACGAGGTTGCAACCTCTCTCGCCAGCGCGTCCACTATTTTGCGTTCCTAGTAAATTCAGTTTCTCGATGCACCTAAGAACCCGTGAGGACTTAATCTAACAGGATGACAGAGCCTTGAGTGTCGCCAGACTGTCACACAGAATGGCAATTCGCTCATTCTGCAAATTTCTGTCCAATTTTATCTCTCCACATATACAGATGACATACATCTCCACTAATTATAAAAAAGAACACTTTAAGGAAATTTTCTAAAAAAAAAAAAACAATAAACAAAATTCATTAAAATGTATTGCAAATTATTATTTTCATCGTATGTTATAAGGATGAAGAAATCCATCAAAAAATCCATTAAAAAATTTTCGGTGTATAGTTGATTCTAAATGAGCTTTCAGCTTCTAGCTCCAAGGGAAACTTTATAATACCGTTAACTCGAAAACTGGAGCCATCTGGCACAATGAAGTATGCCATTGAGTGTGTAAGGCACCCGTTAAGTACGATTAATCGGGAAAACCTTTGCCTAAATTTTGAACTTTTACGGCCTAATTTGAACAAAAACTGAAAATAACGTGTTTCATTAAAAGAGCGATTTATAAAAGTTTAAAAATTTGTACACGTTGAGCCCATTGTAGGTGGATTTCCACTGTACAATAATAAATCTTATTAAAAGCCCCATTTCATTCGGCAATAACCTCATTTGCGATTAAAGAGGACCTAATGAGGTATGAAAGTTGATTCTTTTTCTTTCTTTTACGTCTGAAATGACCCAGTTTCGGATGAATGGCTTCTGAAATTGTCGATATTGCGTTTTCATTAAGCTAGCAAATGTATTTTAAAGCTTAACACTTAATTCGTTTCCGTAATCAAATTTTCTCAGCTGATTGCTTCATTTGAAGAGGAAGAGTCAACTATAACTTTCTTTATGGAACCATCCCAGGTGCGTTTTTTCGTTTGTTTTTGTTTTGTCAAAGAAAACTCCTCCTTTTTGTTGCTATATTGCAACTTACACGTAATTGCTTACTGAGTTCATTTTCACTGCTGTGCATCTGGTTGATAAAGGGTGATCCAAATATAAAATTACTTTTTAAAATAAATAAATAAATTATGAAGAACAACAATCAATATTTTTCGACCAACTGTTTTTTATTATTTTATTATTATTTTCGTACTAACACATATTTAGTACGCATTCTTAGCTCCAAAATCAAATACGAACATTTCAATTTATGACATTTTAGTATTTATGAAGCACATCAACCCTTTGAGGTTCGCTGTCATACAAGAGATGACACAATAAATTCAAATATTCATCACATCGTTAATAAATTTTCATAATCAGGTTTCAAAACTAAGAACAATGGATATGATATTGTTTATACATATATGAAAACAACTCGTAAAAATTTCAAAAATAGCCAAAACTATATATTACCATAACGAAAACAAGTACTTTTTTTTTAATTTTCGGTACTCAAAAAAAAATTACTAAAGAGCCAAAAATAGCCATTTTTTATACATTTTATCTAGAAATACTCAAAATTCTGACGTGATAGATATTTTTAAAAGCTCATATTCAGTGTGAACAATACCAGGGTAAATAACTGATGCAATAAGCGGATAGCTAAAACACTGAAGGCCTGAAGATTTAGTGGTAATGAAACCCTTACTTTAACTACAACTAAAAAATTAATGGTAGTGGTAGTGCAAAATGACTAACCCTGACAAATACACAAGACATAACCCCGGATGACAGATTCTCGCAGGCTGCTGAAACCAATGAATACAAGTTCATGACTCCAAATTCGATCTACAAAAAGTGGCAATGATGGCTTTATGACACTAACAGTTGATTAACATAGCCTTCGCAGCAACATTTCAAAAACAAAAAAAAAAAAAAAAAAAAAAAAAACAAAAAAAAAAAAAAAAAAACAAATCGGCCCTTGATTTCTGCACTTTCAAAACCGCTCCAAGCCATCACTCTCTACGAATGCATTTTTTCCATAATTTTCCTCTTTTAACGTCTTTGAATATATCGCGAAAAGTTATGGGAACCGCATTACAAAACTGTGTGGTAACACTGAGCATAAGCTAATAATTTAAAAAAAGAATGTCCGAGAGAGGATATTTATGAAAATTATAAAGATTTTTTTTTTTAATTTTTAGCAAAACTATGTAATTTTTTCTCCTATAATTTTATTTTATGTATGGTATAACATAATAAAATAAAGCAAAAATATATATATAAAAGGAAAAAAAATTAAAAATATTTCACTTCAAAAAATTCTACACCAAAATTTTCAACATTGAATAGATCTCAAAATTATTAATTTTTTTCAAAATTTGACAGTTTACTGCTTATTATGGTGGCACTAGATCAACCACAATATTTTGTTTGTTTGATTGTCACCGCAAAATATTGTCAAAGTATGACAAGAATGAATTCGCCTTGTTTCATTCGGTTCTGACAGCCACATGGACACGGCGAAAGTAAAACAAAAGAAATCAGCTGATTCACCGATACCACCTTTAATAGATTCGCCTTGACCGCAGCCTACAAATAATCCAATTCTAAGAAGCATTGACGACCATGTCCAAAATGCCTAGATCACTTGACATAGAGTCGCCCTATAGTGACAGGTAGTCATAATTTCTAGCAGGCGAGTAGCTTTCAGTGTCAAAAGAACCTACGGTCATAAAATAAACTTGCATTTGGCTCCCCCTGTACACCTCCAAAACACTTCTTTGAACTTTATTTGAATAGAATTGCCATTTTCCGAGTTTTTCTGTGCTTGGCATCTGTTTGTTTTATTGACTACTCGACCGTAAAGGAAATCGATAATTAAGTTGAAATTAAGTCGCAGCTAAATGCTTATGCATCAATAATTGTAGATGACAAAATAACTTTCTAGCCCAGTTGATTGTTGCTTTACTAGCGAATACTTGTTTATGTTTAAGTAAAAGTGGAGTCCGGGAGTTGAAGTGTAATGAAGTGAGTTGATGGGCTTTACCTCTGCGCTCGCTTTCCCCCTAAAGTCTCAAGTGCCTACTTTAATGCGCTAAGAGTAAGGGTGTCACAGATGAAGCTTCCATTTGTTTGTAACTAAAGTATGTACTTGTAGCCGTGAAATGTCACGGTCCACGAGTTGACTTTATGGCCCTACTCCTGCTGATAAAGAAATCAGTGATACATTACTTGGTACTTTCACTAACCAACAGGAAAGCGGAACAAAGATTACAGGTGAAATCAAAAACCTCACAAAACCTCTTCTGAACCTCAACAGATGGCACAATTCCTTAACAGCCGCGTTCCTTACTGGAAGTTGCTTGGTCGAATTTGAATGGGTTGGGTTCTTGGAATGTTTTCTGTCGAAAGGAGGGAGGAGAGAAGAAGAAACCATACAGCACCTCTGGTACAAGGTAATCAGCGGTCTAGAGGGCCATGTAATTCATTTAGAAGCTGCAAGATCTCCGGTACAAAGAGTTAGGGCAATGACGAAATACAAACTGAAATCTAAATGATTTTAAGCGAATTGATATAATTCGTAAGCCCCGCTAGGACATTGGAAAAAGCCCACTACGTAGATCACCTCAGAAACCAACGCCAAGCCCAGCCCAAACAGCATCACTAAAATCGATTTCCTATTAAGTAAAATAACAATCTTAATAAAGTAAAATAACAATCGTCTGTGAAAATATGGTATATGGAAGGTACATCCGAAAACTAGCATATAATTGCACTCTGCCAATTCACAAGAAGAGATCTAGGAGCTTTGGCCAAAGAGCGTAGAATGAACAATCCTAATATTTCGTGTAAAGGTCTAGAAAGAATGAGTTTGACTTAATTAATGTGGAGGTTTTTAAGAAGTATCGCGGCCGCCATAGCCGAAATGGATGTATGCGTCATACCGGGATGCCCGGACACGAAACTCGCTATGGGTAAAGAGCACCACAATGTTGTTCAGAGACGGCATAAAACTGTAGGTACCTGCATTTGTTGAAAAACACAGAGACGCACACCACAAATTTGAGAGAAACTCGACCAAACACCCAAAGACGTTGTAATGATGAAAACGATAGAGAGACGCAAAATTCCTCGGAGTATTGCTCTGTTTCCGGCATTGCAGTTCCTTTACTTGACTTCATACTCTGTATATCGTCTGCGATTATTAATAGCCGAAAAGCAGCTTTGAAAGTACTTTCCCATGACTAAAGCAAGTACTAAAAGTTCAAGACACTGGTTGAACATCATAGATAATCGTTTCAAGCTTTCGCCTTGTGAGGATCTACAGGTAAAAAGGAAACAGTTTGCGCATGAGACGGAGATGATAATATTAAATATTTGAGAGTATTGTGAGAAACTAAGCCTTAGAAAACCGATAAAGACCAATGAGTGTGACTTTAGACGTCGTAAATCTCGCATCGATCCAAAAAAGAGTCACCATAACTTGTCTCCATAGCGACTATTAAATAGCGATATGCATGAAGAAGTGGAATTGCGATTAATCCGCTTTGACCAAGCGTATTTTAGTAAAGCAACTCCACGACCATAAATAAATTTCTGAAGGATCGGATTTTAGTAGCCCACCACTGCCACTAGGCTGATGAAGGCTTTTATTTGGCTCCTGTTTCAACAAAAGTGGTTCGGATTTATATAGTTTAAGCATGAAAATGAAGGGATAAATCCCTGAGGAGGCATTGATATACCATCTAAATTAAGCATTTCTTAAAAGCAATCAAGCCGACACGAAGCTGTAAAGTTGTAGTGCTTATGTAATTTCATTTCACCCTTGAGAAGAAAAGATATTCGACTTAAAATTTGTGCGGCTGTACGCGTACAATACTTATATACTCGTGAGGTATATTCCATTGTCTCAATAATAGTAAGTCGTCATTACGAGTATCTAATGACTCATTCTAAAAGAGCTACTGAGCTGACTAAGCGTACGCTTATATATCTATAACTATATACAATATTATAATCAGTTTTACATATATGTAAGTTTGTTTACATTTCCGCCACACAAACCTTTACACACTGGCAATTATCAGGTCTAGAGCGTTCTGACGACTTTTTACTAATGTTTACGAGTATAAGGAAAAAGTCTATTTGTGTTTTTATAACGCCCCAACACGCTCGACTTGCTTCTAAGTCAAGTTGAATACGTAATACCTACTCATAAGTCGAGTTGAATTCGCAAATAGTTAAATTTACTCATAACTTTACTTACATTCATATACAGTGACTGGCACTGAAAGTCGCACAGAAATTAGGTGAATGCATTCTAAGCAGAAAATACGTAAGGCTCTCTGTGAAAAATTTCATAACTTTTAAGCCGTGAATGGTAGCGGCTTCAAACTTGCGCCATATTATGTCTATTGAATGGCCTATATAACTGTTATTTTTTTAAATGATATACAATTTTCCATATGTTTTTCTGTTTAGGACTTCGATTTATAAGTAAATTCGAAGGTTTGCCATAGCTTGACAAGGGGTAAAGCTTTTCCATCATTTCTATTTTAGACGATACTTTCATGAGCTCTGTTATGATCAATAGATCGTTGCCAATGAACAATATCAATAGACCGTCGGTGTATGGCATTAGACCATCTATGCCTTCAGCTTAGATAGAGCAATTTGCCTTGAGTCATACTGATTAATAATTTTTTTGGTTTTTGTGTTTCAGATAAATAGAACAGACAAAATGGACAACACCGTCCAGGTCCAATTTTTCGGGAGGTTCAACTTCAGCGCCATTTTTAAAATTATGAAAATAAAAAAAATGTTTTTTAACTTTTGTATTTAAAAGAAGTTAAATAAAAAGCCTAAAAAATGTAAATATCGTTTTTCATTTTCTTTTTATTGTAAAAAAAAGTTCCTGACAATACCCTAGATTTTCGAGCTCTAGACCACCGGAACCTCTTAACCAACCAACAATATAATTTAGAACAATTACTGCATAATTTATTTCAACATATGCCACTTAAGTGCAGTTAAATTGCATAACAATACAAGTAAAAGATACAAGTATATGAAACCAAGTATAAAGAAACGAGGTAATGGGAAGTACCTCACGAAGGTCAAGTTCAAAAACTTCGTTTGGTTGTCCGCACTTGGACATGCACAATTTTTTTTTGTTTTTGGTTCTCCAAAAGTTGACAGGTTGACTAAAACTAGTTGTATATTTAAACTCACTTAACACTTTCATGTCCGCATTATTTTGTAGTTCTAAGTGAAGATCTAACTATAAGGGAAACTAGAATTTTAAATGTGGAAGCTCTATGCGTTCAGGCTGAGATTTATGCTGTAACCAAAGCAGCTAGATTAGCGTTGGAATTTACTCCCCTCGACACTCGCACTCGCACAATTCATCGATAGTCAAAGCAATCGCAATGGCTATAATGACTAGCTTGGAATGCGTTCAACACTATAGATCCAAACCGGGTTAAACAGTCACAATTTACTGGGTACCAGGGCACAAGTGGCAGGGATTACGCAAGGAGCAAGCCGGCTTTCGCCCACATTGCGCGTGCGTTGACCATGTTAACACCTTGCGAGTAATCGCGGAGCAGTCACTAGAGTGGCGGACGCCTCTTGATTTATGCTTCATTGTCTTCGAGAAAGCTTTCGATACTCTTAAGCACGAAGCTATCGCGTCAAACACGAAAACGTGTTAAGTAACGGGGTCGAGGTGCAAACCGGTGTGAGGCAGGGTTGCGCACTACCTCCGCTGCTTTTCAATTTAGTTCTGGAATTAGTAATGCGACAAGCCTGTGCGACTAACAGAGGCATATCCTGGGGTATGTGTGGCCACTTGGAGGGTTTAGACTATGCTGACGACATATGTCTGCTGTCGCATAAATATTCGCACATATCAGCAAAACTTCATGCGGTGAGCGAGGCCGCAGCACAAACTGGACTAAAAATCAATATCGCGAAGACTAAAGTTATGCGCACCAACACCAGTGAATCGCAAGCTCTTCAGATTACCGGCACACCTCTGGAAGATGTAGATGAATTCTGCTACCTGGGGAGCATTATCTCCCAAACCGGCGGGTCAGCAGGTGACATACGTAACCGTATATCCAAGGGATGCGCTGCATTCGGCATGCTGGATAAGGTGTGGGGAGTGTCTTACATCTCCAGGCATACCAAACTCAAGATTTTCAATACCAACGTGAAATCCATAGTGTTGTGTGGGTGTGAAACTTGGAACATATCGGCATGTGTACTACAGCCGCTGCAAGCCTTTCTTAATCATTGCCTACGCAAGATTATGCGCATATATTGGCCCCAGGTTATTAGTAACGCTGATCTCTGGATCGTGACCAAGCAAACACCAGTCCACATAGAAATTCAACGCCGTAAGTGGAAATGGATCGGTCACATGTTGAGAAAGCCCCACGATGACATAACAAGAACAGCACTGGATTGGAAGCCTGGACGCTGTCTCACCCCACATCATGACGCCAAAGTAGGATTAGTTCTGAGCGATGCGTGTAACTTATGCGACGAAGAAAGAGGTACGTTAGAACTTCTGATTGCCAATGCTCTGCTCTAAGCACAACTCGTTACAATTGCCTTGAATGAATATACTTTTAATCTCTGAAGGATATTGGTGACAAAAGTTTAAACTGTTCATTAAAATTTGCCAAGGCAGGTATCACGAAAAGCCGTTCATAAGATTTGTTCTACAAAGTTGCTAAAAGAAAACAAATTGCAAGCAAAACCAGCTATAAAATGAATAAAAACAGCTGAACGTGGTTGCGGAACACAAAAAAAAATATCAGAAATAAATCCATTATTTTTATTTTTTATTTTGCGCAAATGGTTTATGGTCAATCTTTAGCTCCTGGGATTATTTCTGTGATTTTATCGACACTTTCTACGACGCGCCTGCCTGTGCTAGGTTCATCTTTAATATCAAAGTGACTGAACGGAGTCGACGAAACCAAAATTGCGCATAATTAAATGTTACAGTATTGGCAGCATAAACACCATTCACAATTTTCGCCTTTAAACTGTAAAAGGTACCGAATTTTTTCTTTGTTCACTTCAACGGTTCACACCTTGTAACTCACAACTAAATGGAACAAACAAACAACAGTAGGAGAATTTTTTTAGTGTGAAATGTCACCTTGTCAACGAGCATAAACTCAAAATTGTTTGACCGATACTTTACGAGATATCGATCACCACAGCCATCTACCGAGAAAATAATCGATTTATTTTTCCCCAAACTAGTATATATAATAATAACCAATTGGTTTGAAAGTCAATTTTGTACAGCTTCAATATTTCAGATATTAGGGAGTAGTCACGCTCTCTGTGTATTAAATTGTATTCAAATATAAAGGCATGGCGTTGACTATTCCCAAACCAGCGCTCGCCTCCTGAATTGTGAAAAAAGCAAATTGAAAAAATATATGCAATAGGCAAGACTAAACACGAAAGGGTTAACCCAGTGTTCATTTATATGCTTTACGTGTTTGTTTTACTTCATTTATTATTTTTGATTTTTTTGTGTATTCAAACTGACTAGAACACCTTATTCAGTTAACTAAGTGAATTATTGTTTTGTTTTCTTTTTATTAGTTTAGACCCATTATTAGTTTAGACCCATGCTTCGGATTCGAAAGTACATTTGCGGCCTTTAATTATATTAACCACGCCATATTATTTAAATAAAAACATTCACAAATACTAAAGCTATGCTAGTAAAAATAAAATAAAAACAACAAAAATTGCTAACAGTTAAAGGTTGCACTATTTGAAGAATTTAACAACGAGGTCTGTTAGAAAAGTATATTAACCGAATTTTTTTTTCTATTTCTAACACTTGACAAATTTGAACTACGCGCGCTTGCATAAGCAGACCTGTAACCTTCCTGCACATGTGTGAATTTTTTCCCGCCTGTCGCTAGCGTCAGTTGCCGTCAAGCAGTGTGAACGTAACATGGTATTTAGTGCTCTGGCCGGTTTTTGAATACGTCTTGGTGAAGTGGAATGCTTCCACTGCGACGACTGCATTTTGGTTTCCGGATCGTACCCGTACACCCAGGACTCATCACCAGTGATAATGGTGTTCATGAAGTCAGGATCACTGTTTATGGAGTCCATCATGCCCTGTGAGACTTCAACACGAAGTTCCTTTTGCTCCGCCGTCAGCAGCTTCGACACAAATTTAGCCGCCACTGTCTTCATGGCCAAATATTCGGTCACAATGGAGTGAGTCGAAAAAGTGCTGATATCTACCTCTTCTGCAATTTCTCGGATAGTCACACGATGATCCCGCATCACCACAGCGTTCACTATGGCAATGACATGCTCATTTCGGCATGTTGATGGCCGACCAGAGCGTGGCTCGCTCTCCGTCGATGTGCGACCGTTTTTAAACTGATTCAACCACTCCTTAATCTGTGTGATGCCCATAGTATCGTCACCGAAAGTCGTCCGAATCTTTCGAATGGTTTCCACATGGCATCGCCCAGTTTCTGGCAAAATTTGATGAGGTAACGCTGCTCCAATCGTTCCGTTATTTTGCTTGTATTCAAAAACCGCCGAGAGCACTAAATACCATGTTACGTTCACACTGCTTGACGGCACTGACGCTAGCGACAGGCGGGAAAAAATTCACACATGTTCAGGAACGTTACAAGCCTGCTCATGCAAGCGCGCGTAAATCAAATTTGTCAGGTGTTAGAAATAAAAAACAAAGTCGTATACTTTTGTAACAGACCTCGTATTGTTCACATAGGTGGAAAGAGAAAGGCCGAGCTAATTTTTATTTATATTCATCTTTGTTAATGTAAATTTAGTGTGTACGAGGTGTGTGTGTAAGAAAGAGGTGTTACTATACAACTTTTTTTTTAATTGGCGCGTGCACCCTTTTTGGGTAGTTGGCTGAGCTCCTCCTCCTATTTGTGGTGTGCGTCGGGATGTTGTTCCACAAATGGAGGGACCTACAGTTTCAAGCCGACTCCGAACGGCAGATATTTTTTATGAGGAGCTTTTTCATGGCAGGAATACACTCGGAGGTTTGCCATCCGAATGGTACTCACGCACCAACCCATTCGGCGACGGCGGCCTACACAACTAGTCTATGAAATATACCTTTACAATATATAGCCGTAGACACGTCTACTTTTGTCTCTCTACCTATTCTTAACAATGTAGATATGACAATAAAAACACTTCACTTAAAACATTGAGTTATACCCATACACGAATAAGGTAACTTTTACTCTTTGACTTCCGACTTGTTTACCCCACAGAGCAAGTTTTGGAGCCATCATTAAGGATTCTGCAGGCATATAACTCAACATGTGATCATCTTAGAAATGTTTTTGAAATTTTTCCACGTCTCATTCGGTCGATTATTTCCACCAAAAAAATCAGCAATTTTTGCGATAAGTTGTGCTTAAAGATCGGCCATTTTTATAATTAGTTTCATAATTTTAGCGCGTTGTTCTATTATGTAAAATGATACATCTGTCTACTTGACAACCTGACTAGTGTAGCATCTTCCAAGCTGAGATCTACGCTGTAGACAAAACAGCAAAAATGATAAGACTCAAGGGAGCTTTACCACTTTTGTTGATAATCAAGCAGCGATCAAAATACTGGCCTCAACGCGCATCAATTCCAGATGAGTTAAAGAATGCAGGTGGCCGCTCTCGTTTATTCAACAACACAACACCACACTTTATTGGGTTCTCGGCCACTCTGGAGTGGAGGGAAATGAAAGAGCGGATGAGTGTGCAAGGAAAGGATCTGAGCTTGACCTTCAGCGAGTGGTAGAGCACAAGAGCATTCCTCTAAACGAATTGTATACTGCAATTAACTTGAGCTTAATCGCGGAAGCCAAGAAGTGGTGGTCCCTGACTACTAACTGCAGGGTCTTCAAAGAGCTCTGGCCAAAACTGAATCTTAAAAAAAAAAATGTGTGCTTGAATTACACAGTTCAACTACCAGCGTTCTCACAGATGTTATAACGAGTCACTACGCTATTGACGCCCTAGCCGGAGGAATGGGTGTACCTCACAAAGACATCTGCAGGAGTTGTGGAGATGAAGTAGAAATGGAGTCAGTGCAACACCTCCTCTGAGGATGTTGTGCACTTCAAAGAAACTCTCCCAAATATCTTGGCGGTTATTTCTTTGAACACCTGGGAAATTTGCAAAGTGTCTCTCTAGAGGCACTAGCTGACTTCTTAAAAAGATCTGAGTAGTTTAAGCAACTTAGCTAGGGGAGGTAAATCAAATGCAGGTATCACAATGGGGCTTAGGGCCACTGAGTGTCTTGTCTTAGACAAGCAACCCGGCTAACCTAACCTAACCTACTTGACAAATGTCAAAGGTGACATAAAAAAGGCATCGTCCAGGAATTATTCGCTACTGACATCTGGACGCCACTTTTGAAAGACCCTTTACTAAATATATACAACTTTATCATCGCGCAACCAACAAGAAAAATCACCCCTTCTTAGGAACCCTATGACCGTTATTTGGCAGCAGTGTTATTTAATTCTGATTTATTACCCAGCCATCTACGAAAATGTGAACAAAATTTTTAATTATTTTTAATACACTGAATTTTTTGCATATTAATAAAATGTGATAAGAAATGCGCGGCAACCGTAGACGGCTCAAGCGTGCAGATGCTCGTATTTCTAAAATTGTATGAATGATACATATGTATGTTCAATTTATTTTATTTTAAATATTTCGGGATTTCGTTATCATAATTGGTGAATTTGTAGATATTTACTGTAGACAATGAATCTTAAAATTTTCAAGACTTAAAAAGATCGTAGTCCCGAAGTTTCGGGATTAACATCCCTAGTATATATGTGCATAAATTATAATGAGCGCTGCCTTACTATTAATATATTTAATATATAATATTTAATTCAAATTGACCATATACAAATTGCAAATTGCCTCTGCTACGCCTCTGTTATGCCTTAACGCTGTAATTTCAAGCTGATAATTTTATTTTTAAATTGCTTATTTTATTTTATTCATATTTTTTTAGCTTTTGTGTGTAAATATGTACAGACGTATGCATAACTGGCGTCTAGTGGCTTGAATTTAGCACAAGGTTATTAGCACTATAATGTTGCTATGTGTTGAAAAATCCAATCCGTTCCAGAAAATAAGTTGTTGTTCGGTTTTTAAGATTAAATGAATATTTATGCAGGAAAGCATGGATATTGGACACATACATGGACACTATGTTAAATAACTGTAGCACTAGGATTTATTGACATTTTTTTATTTTATTGAAACATTAAAAATGTATTTACATTTCATGCTTTTATTTATTCATGTAGTTAAAACTTTTGACAAATTATGAGAATTTATTTGTTTCTTATTTCATTTATATTCAATTAATATAATCCTAAATCACCAATTCGGTCTCAGGAAATCACACAGTACCATCGAACAAATCCATAGACTCATAAGCAGCACACACAAAGCATTTGAACAATGCACAGCGGCTTTTCTCGATATTTTGCAAGCCTTCGAGCGCGTTCAGCATTATAGCTCATTTTATAAAATAAAAGGCATTCTTTCAATTCATTCAATTCACTCTATAAAATAAAAGGCACTCATTCAACGTCACGTGAAATGGTTCAAAATGTGAAGAAGCGACTTGAGCGAAATCCCGATGAAAGAACTGAAAATATCTGACCGTAGGATCCACCTCAGAAGGCGAAGCATCCCAGCATAGCTGGTTGTGCGCTGGGTTTGGGACCCGCCACTTAAAAAGCCTGCTATCATTCCTGCTCTCGGAGAGCACTGCCCAACACACCGGCATGCGCGAGCAATGGAGCAACATTTCTCGTTCCCTACGTACCGCCGCCGAAGAAGAAATCGGATTCCGGCGAGCCCGAAAAAACAATTGGTACGACGAGGAATGTCATGCTGCCGCCGAAAGAAAAGATGCCGCCTATAGAGCCACGCTGCAATCGGGCGCAACGCGAGCCATGTGGGATCGCTACAGAGAGCTGAAAAAGGCCCACGAGTGGGCCAAAGTACCTGCAAGTCACATTCGGGCAGTTTGCAATGCGTTTCTGGACCCTCACAAAGCCATAGTCAAAGGAAAAGGTGGTCATATCGAGCAAACGAAAAATGGTTCTTAATTTTGTATTATTTTCACACATTTTTTGCTTTGAATTGAATGAAAGTAATTTTCGAAACTAAATTTATAGCCATTTTAATTGGTTACACTTCGAGTGCCGGACTCTCGTCACAAGCTCACGTCACAAAATACCTCTGCATGCATCTTGATAGCAAACTCACATGGAAAACCGATATTTTCACCAAAGGGAAGCTCTCAGAATAAAACTAGAAACCTAAATTGGTTACTAAATCGAAATTCTCATGTTTATCTCGAAAGTAAGCTCTCATTTTACTCTGCTAATCTTGAAACCGATATGAATGTAAGGCATTCAAATATGGGCTGCTAACTCCGACATGGAAATCCTTCAAAGAATCCAGTCGACAACCCTCAGAATGATATCAAACGCCCCTTATTATATCACAAATGCACAAATTCATCGTGATCTCAAAGTACCCACAATAATTGAAGAACAAGAAAATATGCCACGTCACACAACACACGACTCCAATCGCACTCAAATGCTCTTGTCTCAGAAATAATTGCAAATCCCATAACCTTCACCAGACTCGAGAGAAAGTCTGCAAAAGACCTCGTATGATAACAAATTATCCTAAATTATTATCTAAAATAAAATTTGTAAATGGTTGCACCGCTGGGTGTATTCCATAAATGTTTTTTTTTTTTTCTCTTAAATGAATTAAATAGCTTTAAGTAAAAATATCGGTTAATGTTTAAAAAACAGATCCCAACAAAGAAAAGGATTTAAAAAATAATAATTTTAATAATTTTTTCATGAAAATATAGGTTATTCTACTACAAGCACCACATAAATCCATAACTCCAAGTTTGTGCAAAATTTAAAAATTGCAAGATATTTTTATTAAAATTACACACTTTTTAATTCGAATTTTGAGAAAAATTTAGAGCAAGCAGTTGTATGGCGCATTGAATTTTATTAAAATAAAATGCAAGTTTGCAGTGGCTCAAAACTCGCATTGATTTTTATTAGTGCTCTTGTGCATTTCCTCGACTTTTTTATATGGAAATCCAAAGTCCAGAAATCAAATATCTTAAATCTTAATTTAAATTTAACTGCTGCAACTGTTCCGCTAAAACAAACAAATCAACCAAAAAGTCAACAACCACACCAACAATTGTGCATTGGTTTCCCCGACAACAGCAAATTTGCACCGCTAAGCCATTCGTCAACCATCAGCGTTAACCGCATCCGCAGAAAGTAACAACCCACTATGTACCACTAAATGTTGTAAATAGTGTCTATCACTTGGCAGAGGTTATTGCCACAAAATGCAGCACACAATAAGCCCAATCCAAAGTTTCACCTTTTGTTGCATAGATTTTTTCCATTTTATGCCTACAAACGCCGAATGAAAACCGCAACCAAAATTGACTTTGTATCAACGAGCAGCTCGGGCTGTTGGCTTCTAAGGCAGTCCAATGTACCCCTTTGTTCATGTGCTGGTATGTATGTATACCTGGAGTCAGTTTGTTGGCAGTTGAATTGCTTAGCCGTTGCAACAATTGTTTACGCCCGTTTGAGTTTGAAAACAAAAACAAAAAACACCTAGCAATCGAGATTCAGTCTAACAAGCTAGCTTGGGAGCGGAAGTGATGCTTTCCTGTTGCCTGCTGCCTGTTGGGTGAGAGTGGGCAGGAGGAAAAGGCAGCAGCAAAGCAGTTGGTACAAGCAACGGGATGAACTACTCAAGCTGCAAATGAATGCTTTGAGATGGAAGCGATTGGGGAAGTGCGATAACCTCGCTTCTACAGCGCAATTGAGTTGAATAAAGGTTTAATGCAGACTAAGTAGGCGTCGTGATAATCGCTTGTATGGGTGTACAGTAAGCGTAAAAAATATAGCACCTCAACAATTTGACAAGTTTTGGCTATTTAGTTTTTAGTTTTTAATTTTAATTATTATTTTTTTGTTCAAAATATATACATATATGTATGTATAATTGGCACGTACACACTTTTTTGATGTTTAGCCGAGCTTCTCTTCCTATTTGTGGTGTGCGCTTTGATGTTGCTCTACAAATGGAGAAACCTACAGTTTCAAGCCGACTCCGAGCGGTAGATATTTTTTACGAGGAGCTTTTCCTTGGCAGAAATACACTCGGAGGCTTGCCAATGCCTGCTGAAGGGCGACCGCTATTAGAAAAAACATTTTTCTTCATTTTGGTGTTTCACCGAGGCTGGAACCAGCGTACTCTCTCAATATAATATAGTTCATTATGTAATAAAGACCATATTAACCCCAGTTTCAGACCTTGTGCAAGTTTTATAAAAATTAAAATTTTAAAATGTTTAGTCCTATATTTTTTGTTCAAAATATAGCTCGTTTTATAACAAAAATAAGACCACATTAACCCCAGTTTCAGACCTTGTGCAAGATTTATAAAAATTAAATTTTATAATAAGGAATTGTTTTACAAATTTTTGGAAAAAACATTTTTTACAACCCCTTAAATTTTAGTATAATAAAGTGCAAGTTTGAAGCGGTTCAAAAATCCAATTGATTTTTGCAATTTCTTTTTGTTTTGACGGCGTTGCCTATTTTCACCAATTCAAATCAATTTTGTGGATTTCTTATACGATATGGAGTGAAAGGGCAATACTGTCAAGACGAAAAATATGAAAATATAAAAAAAACCACGAGATTTTCTAACAAATTCAAACTTGTACTGTATTATATTAAAATTTTAAAAACAGTAAAACTGTGTGCCAAATTCTTTTATTTAAATTCTGATTAAAAATTTCGAAATTTTGATGGAAATTCGGCGAGATTTTTATAAATCTTGCAATTTATCAAGTTCGAAATTTGCATTTATATAATAGAATAAACTATAACTTGGAAAAAAAATTTAAATTAAAAAGAAATAAAAAATAGTCAAAACTTGTCAAGCTGTTGAGGGGCTATATTTTTTTTGCGGAGTGTATGGATGTACGTGGCATTGAATTCTTTCAGAGGAAATTCAAATTATATGTGCATACGAATGTACATCTCATTCTTGATTCTAAAGACTTTTATATTTACAGTAAATAAACAAAAATATTTATTCAACTAAAACTAAACAAATACAGTTGAATTATAAATTTGCTCTAACTATATTAATTTGCTGTAAAATTTGCTGTACTTAGAGAAAAAGAAAAAATAGCCTTGAAGTTTTATTTATATAATTCTTTCAAAAATATCATATTAAAGTAAGTAAACAGAAATTAGGTGGGAAGTCACTTTGAAAACTAGTCAACTTTGGATTTCTCATAGATTGTATGGTATTTGCACGGCAATGGTGTCAGACCATACTCCTATCTCCCAAATAAACCAACATTTTGGAATCGCACAGACAGCAATCAATCTTAATACTTCTCTTATATAAAATTACACATCTGGAAACAGTCTGATAATCTTAATACGGGATATATTATATTGGTCTCAGACGACATATTCTAATAGTTTAAGGCAAAGGGTAATGTACGGGTATATATTATATATCATACAAGTATACACTTATTCTCTCTCAATGGTAGTCAGGCACTAACTAACCCATTCGTCTACGACGGCCGCCAACTATTATTACAGAACAGAAAATTAAAGGATGCTTAGATTAGGTTAAATTATAATGGACCTTCAGCATTAAGTGGATCCCTGTTCCCTCTTCTAGGAAGTGACGACCACCGTAACTTAAATTAGGTTAGGAGGGCTGCTCTTTAGTGAAGAGTTCACTCGGTGTCCTTAGGGGGTCATTCTGATTCATAGTAGAAGATTTATTTAGACCTTTCCATACTTTCATTTCATTTTTTTAATTTTCACTTTACTAGATCAAATCAGGCACTCCAACAAAACTGCTCCTGAACTGCTTAGGCCCTCAAAGAAATTGATTCCCAGGAATTTGTTGCACATACTTCGAAGTGAGTGACATTCGCAGAGGAAGTGATAAATGAATTATACCTCTTTCTCATACCTATATACATACAATAATTTTTATGCGGAGCTCCGAACCTGACGGAAATATGGCCAGTCTGGTGTGTATGATTTGTTTAGGGGTAGCCACAGTAAGCTCAGTGAGCGCGATATGTTACAGATATCTTAATTAGTCCACCTTTTGTTAGTAGTAGCTCGATACCTATGGGAATCCTAGCAATCCTAGGAGTGCTTATATGTCTCGACTCGGTTCCCCAAGTTCTGTTTCAAATTCTACGCTCCACGCTTAGTAGTCAGACACCACAACGTGCCGGGAACTAGTATATGTAGATTAACGAGAAGAGCTTGCGGGAACCTGGAGCACATACATACGTACATTTTTTTCTTTAAATGCTTCTTGCTAAGACCTTTTAGGTATAAAAGTCTTTAGGGCCTAGAGTTAATGGAAAACGATCGTTTGAAGATGCTATAAATTGCAATAAAAGATCGAGTCCCAATGGGATAACCTGTATTACAATTTGATTTCAGATTCAATAACAATTTTAATAATAAATGAGAAAGCTCCCTTTAATATGTGAGCGGATGCTGAACAGATTCACTATATCTAACCGTTCAATCCGAAAAGTTTGGCACGCTAACCACGTCAAAATTCTGTTTTTGCTGTGTGTCTCATTGATAATTCCTTTCGCTCAGGTCCACGGTTACATGTAGATTCCTGTATTAAGAGAAAATTCAAAGCACATCCTATACCTCAGAAGTATTTTGAAGAGATATTCCTGATGAGTTCGCGGATACCTAAAAACATAACAATTTGTGTGTCCTGATGGTCTCCGTACATACTGGTATAGCTAAAACACGGTTTATTTTTTTTTAATATTCATCATTTGTAGTATAAAGCAAAGCTAACAAGAAGTAAAGGGTAAAGAAGGGCAGCACAGCCTGCAAATCTATGTTCGGCAAAAAATAGGAACTCAGAGCACAGACCGTTCATTGGATGTACAACTTAGTGGTTCTGCCGATTTTAACGTGCGGATGCCTGGTTTGTTGGGAAGCTCTTTGCAAGGGCTATAATATATTAAACTTCCCTCCAACTAGGGAGGGTGCAAAGGACTGATTGCATTGGCATCACCGGATCGTGTCGCAGTGCTGCCGTTAATGTCGTTTTGCACTTACTTCGTATCGACTTTGGTGTTATTTTCACCGCTGCTCAAAGTGCAATCAGGTTAAAGAAGGTTGGCCTATGGAGGCAAGCCTTCAAGGAATAAGGTAGCATTTTTGAGCAGTTAACAAAGAATTTCTCTCAACTTCCGAAAGTTGAGTTTGCGGGTCGTACCAGAGCAATCTTTCCAAGTAGGCAGGATTGAAACGAGAGAAAAATCTGTACCGATGCTAGTACCTCTGTCTTCACTGACGGCTCCAAGATGGAATCGGGAGTTGAAGGTGGGGCTTCCCCAAAATCAGTCAATTTATATATTTGCTTCAAATTGCCGAATACTGCTCGTATTTTTTAAGCAGAAGTCTTTTGCGATCCTGCAGGCATGCAAAATGCGTAAGGAACGTGGGAGCGAGGGAGATATTAACATTTTTTTCCGATAGTCAAGCCGCAATCAATGCTCTGGCAATGCTAAGGTGCAGATATAAACTAGTCGACTCCTGTAAAGAGGAGATCAAATCTTTGGGTGTGTAGGTAACATTTCTCCAACCTGGGTTCCAGGACATAGAAATATGGAAGGAAATTGCTGACGTGCTTACCAGGAAGGGATCGACTGAATTAATCTCTCAGACGTCTCATACCCGGTCATTGGCATAAGCATGGGTGTTGGTAAAACTGAAGTTGCACAACTTATTTCTCATTTCTTCATGCCCTATTTCATATACCCTTTGGCCTCAGTACAATAGATGCACGACACAGAAATCCTGGTCACTCCACGCCATTCAATTGGATGATCGGCACACACGCAGAACAGCTAAGGCCACCATTTAATCCTCACCATCGGAGAAGCTGTGGGGACCTTTCAGATAGAACTTTCACAGTAAATGGCACGGTTTCGGCAGCTAGACGATTTAGGTCACTGGGTGCTCCTTTCTTAGACAATCTGGGGTAGTGCGCCAACCTAAATTTCATTAACCTTCTTCATTACATCCTGAGCTGTTGATGATTGGCTATAGATATCTATGGATGGAGGCCTCATAATGGTATCAAAATATTGCTTTAGTGCTACTCGGGTCATGCCAGACTGGTACTTTAACCATTCCATCTACCTACCCATCTCCAGCTAACAAAAATCCATATAAATCAAAATTCAAACTTTATACAAAAATTAGAAAAGTTTTACAAATTTTCATCAAAACTTCAAAGTTTTTAAAATAGATACATATATTAGTTTTGTAGCCCATTTGATTGTAGTATAATAAAATGCAAGTTTGAAGTTGCTTTATAGTGTTACCTACCTATTTTCTCTGTATAACAAACCCACGAAACTTTTTTAACGTGTAAAAAATACGCAACCTCGCCAGGACAAAAAAAATGATCACTAGTTAAGAGGAATTTGGAACGACCTGAAATTTGTTTTTGATTGCACTAAAACTGAATGTGCTGTAAAACTGCATACCCATTTTTTTATTAAGTAATTTTTTTTAATATTAATGCAAATTTGTCGAATTTTTATAAATCTTGTACAAATGTTTAATTTGGCTTAACATGGTCTTTTTTTATATATTTTGATAAAAAAAATAATTGCAATAGAAAACAAGTAAATAGTCACGCCTTTTCAAAATGTTGAGGAGCTAAATTTGTTTGCGGCCTGCATATCCCATAATAACCTTTATTAGTTCAAGTTGAACGTTCAAATGAGAAATTTTATAAATTTCTCTCCAGTATACATATTTCAATGCTAACAAATAACGAAATATGCCTCACAGTTCAAAAGTGCAAGCGAGTCAAGTACACAGAGATCTTACGTAGATTCTGTAGGTTGAATAGTTCATCATATTTTTAAAATAGAACTAAAATTGTTTAAAATATGCGAAACACCAAATTGATTTTGATTTGATTAAATTTCACTATAAATTTAACGAGCAACGAACAAAAGTCTTCTTCCACTTTGCAATAAAATTCAAACAACAACTACACAGCCAATAATAACAAGACATCATAATTGAAAGCGATAAAAAGTGAACTACTAGTGGCATACAAATTGTGCGCCACAACGAAGTCATCGAAATAGATATGCAATCATTTGTAAGTTATGGAATTGCGTCATGCATAGAAAGTAAACAACGCCATGGAAAAAAAGGTGAAGCCAATTGCAGCAAAAGTGGTCATGAAAATAAAATAATATGAAAAAAACCTGTGACCACCAGAGGCGGAGAAGCTGAATGCAAATTGCTTTGGTGGCATGCCACAGCACTGACCTACTATTACTATAACGCGCCAAGCCATTGTATTCTTTACTCAGACGTTCATACACAATAGCCACTAACTGTATAGTGGCGGTGGCGTCTGTCAAAGTGTTTAGCGTTTTGGCGGCTGTAAATCAAGCGTCAATGTCAATTGTTGAAATCTTAATGCCTTTTTATGCGCCCGTCTATATATGTATGTATGTGTGAGCGAATATCTGTGGAGCACGCGCTATTCAGGCATAAGTTTAATAATGAACGGAATGGATAAATTGTTACAGGTGTTCACAGAGGCTGAGGTTAAATTATGTTAGGTTAGGTCCCAAGGCTGCGCCAAAGAAAAATGAAGGGGTAGTTGAGAAAGAAATCATACATTGTGGTAGCGCATTAAGAAAACTCCAAGGAAAGCGAATTCTAACTAGTTAGCAGCGTCTTAAAGAGGAATTTCCGACAGCAGCTGGATTAACCTTGTGAAAAACCTTAAATAACCCGATATTTAAACAAAGCGTTTTGACTGATGCCCGAAATAAAATAATACAAAATATAAACTGTCAAATATCAGACGGTCAACAGCAAATAATCAACCGAAAATGGATGGATTTATGATGGTAAATTACTATAAAATATATAAGGTATAGCTCTCTCTTTCCTCTACGTTATATCTTGTTTCTCTCACGTGGAACGAAAATGTTCAAAACGTTGCATGGCCTTAAAATTTTACTCTCCATTCTCGCTCGTCCATCGACGCCTAAGAAGTTTTACTTCAATAATTATTTAGGCCTGATTTCCAGATCTTAAACAGCGGACTGGGGGCTTCTATGAGGAAGTTTCGATGGGGAGGGATATATATGGACTCAACCCTACATTACCTACTGACTAATGCACACTGTTAACCATTTAGTTAACTATTTTCGATTATTTCAGTAGGGTATATTTTCACAGGTGTCGAGAGTAGTTTGAGAAATTCATAGTAGAAGGCAAAATTATAAGGCTTAATGATGTGAGCTTATCATAGTTTCAAACTCAGGTTAAATAAGTTATTGTATGATGATTTTATTCTTTGAATTGAATATGAATAACAGAGCTTAAAATCCTGAAAATATGCACTCACACTATTCCATTTATATTTTGGAAGCTAGCACCAACTCCATACGTACTAATCCGTTTCGAATGTAGAATTTACCAAATTTGCCTAAATAGTGTTTTTACTAGCAACATTTACGCTTTAACACACCCACGAATGTAAATTGATTGTGAATACCTCTACTATACAAAGTGTGTTAAATCTTATTCGAATGAGCGGATACATAAAATCTAAATTTGGCCAGGAAAGTAAGTCAAAGTGGTGATTCGCAACCAGAGTTGGCATAGAAAGTGTTTGAGTTGCATTTATGTACAGCAGTAAAATTCCTTAATTGTTGAGCTTTTATTGCATGTGCACTGCGAATAGCAGAGGTGGAGCCACATACTGAGCCATACAAATTTTATTTGCGTATTACAAAATATGGATTTCCTGATATGTGAATCCATTTAGGTAAGCGAAGAATTATACAAGAAATTAGGTTTCGTTTTTTCAAAAGCGCTGATGTGAATACATGTAGCTTTCACGAGCACTTTGAACTCGCATATGCTCACAATTCCAACTTAAATAGCTTAAGTCATTATTTGCCGCCGTCTTCGTTCTGTTGCAAAATAACTTCATCGGTCTTTAGAAACTCTTGGTACAAGAAGAATACCTTAGACCCGACTGTCGTTCAGAGCAGTTTTAAGTAATACAGAGCATATCATTCTACTAAAAGCTGAGAGTAGCGAAAACATCGTCTCGTGGATGACCTCAACAGCAGCAAAGTCGCGAGAACTAGACGAATGCCAATTGAGTTGTGAAAATTGTGGAATTATTTAGCACGACTTCTCAAATCGTCCGTCGTGTCAGGAAACATTAATTTTGTGATATAAAGGTAATTTTGGACATTAGTATGAGATTCACGAATGCAATATTGTATGAATATTTGGGTGTAAAGAAGATTTGATCATATAATTTGACTGCCGCCCAAAAATGTCTCGTGCGAACTTGTGCAAAAATATGTTTTGAAAAAATAAGATCAAGGCGCATTAAATGCTATACATGCAGTCACAGAGCTATGCTTATGAGCTCGAGCCGAAATAACTGGGCTGTATGAATCTTCCAAGACAAGCCAAGCCCAAAAAAATATCTTCGCGGTAGCAACACTTCAAAGCAAATTATAGATTTTTTTTCCGCATAACTGGCTATGCGCAATGGAATGATTCCAAATCATGTGATTTAAATATTTTTGAAATTGTTGTCAATTCTTCTAAAAGCTGTTCTTTTTTTTGTATTTTGTAATGCTTGAAAACTTTGAAAAATTTTGTGATTTGAGATTTACTCAATGTTGAAAATTATGCTGTATTTTTTTTTTTAATTTTTTAGAACAAAATATAAACTACTTATTTATTGTTTATAATTTAAAAAAATAAATTAAATTATAAACAAAAAATTTAAAAACCTACAAAAAATTTAAAAACCTACAAAAAATAAAAAAATTAGAAACAAAGAACTGTAAAAAAAATTTAAAAAATTAAAAAATTTTTTAAACAAAAATTAAAAAACAAAATTCAAAATAAGTTAAAAAAAGTTATAAAAATATATATTTTCTTTTTAAAAATGCCAGGAAAAAATGTTTCCCTAAAAAATGTTTAACAAGAATACGTACCTTATTTCATTGTTATAATTCTTTTCAATATTGGCTTATTTGTTGGTTTGAGTACATAAGAAGTCAACTGAAAAAAATTTGAAAAAATTGTATAATGTTGAGATTTATTTAGTGTAGATAATTTTGGTGTAATTTTTTTTTATTTTAATAAAAAAAATTTTAATAAAAAAAAAATTAAAATTAAAAAAAAATTATATTTTCTGGTATTGTTTTTCAAAACTGTTTGCCCAAATATTTTTAACAAAAATATGTACTTTATTCCCATGCCAAGTAATTCAACTATTTCGGATATTCTTCTAAAAGTTATAATAAGAAGCAAACTGGAAAAAAAAGAAAATTTTAATTTTGAGACTTATTCAACAATTTTGTGTAAATGTGTTTTTTTAAATCATATTAAAGTAAAATATGCATTAAAAAAATAGAAAAAAAAAATAAAAAAACATATATTTTCTGGTGGTGTTTTTCAAAAATTATAAGAAAAATTTATTCTAAAATATTTTTAGCAAATTCTTCTAAGTATTGGCTTGTTTGCTGGTTTGATTATTTGATTATAATATGAAGTAAACTGAAAAAATTGAATGCTGAAAATTCTGGTGTAATTTTTTTTTACATTTTTTAGAAGAAAATAAAAATAAAATTGTTAATAAATTATTTCTAATAAATTAAATAATAATAAATAATTTTTTTAATTAAAAAAATGGCAAGTATTTTGGAAATTGTCCTCAATCCTTCTAAGAATTATCTTTTTTAGTTTGCGTACATTCAATGATGATAATTTTGGTATCAGTTTTTTAAAGTGAAATATCCGAGTTTTTTTACATTTTTATAAATTTTTCAAATTAAAATATACCTTTCCAAAAAACTTTATGGGGTGTTCTTTCCTAAAAATTTTTTTTCAATATATATTTTAACCTAAAAAAATTAAAAAAAATTCACATTGAAATATAGTTTTCCAAAAAAAATGTTAGGGTGTTTTTTCAAAAATGACCAAAGTAACATGTTTTGTGAAAAAAGTTTGCACAAAAAAATATAATCTTCCAAAAAAACTTTTGTTTAATATATTTTAACCTAAAAAATTGAAAAAAAGATTAAACCATTTTTACATTAAAATATACTTCCCAAAAAAAATTGTAGGGTGTTCTTAAAAAAATGACCAAAAAACATTTTTTTGCTCAAAGTTACCACAAAAAAATATAATTTTCCCAAAAAAATTTTGTTTAATATATTTTACCCTAAAAAATTAAAAAAAAGATTAAAAAATGTTAACATTAAAATATACTTTTCCAAAAAAAAATTGTAGGGTGTTCTTTCAAAAATGACCAAAAAAACATTTTTTGGCACAAAGTTTGCATAAAAAAATATAATTTTCCCAAAAAAAATTGTTTTTAATATATTTTAACCTAAAAAATAAAAAAAAAACATAAACAACTTTTACATTAAAATAAATTTTTCCAAAAAAAATTGTAGGGCGTTCTTTCAAAAGTGACCAAGCAAACATTTTTTGGCACAAAGTTTGCATAAAAAAATATAATTTTCCCAAAAAAATTTTTTTTAATATATTATAACCTAAAAAGTTAAAAAAAATATTTAAATATTTTTACATTAAAATATACTTTTCTAAAAAAAATTTTAGGGTGTTCTTTCAAAAATGACAGAACAACATTTTTTTGCCCAAAGTTTGCGCCTAAAAATCTAATTTTTCCAAAAAAAAAATGTTTTAATATGTTTTACCCTAGAAAAAAATTAAATGTGCGAAACATTGTTTAATCGAAAGCTCATCGAACTTGCGCATGGGGAAAATTCATGCTAAAAATACTTTTCTTGAACTACCACTTCTCCTATTACTATCTGCTTTAAATTCGATACTTTTTTTTGTGGTTTGGTAGTTTACTTTCAAGCAATCATATCTTCTGAAACCTTTGGAACTCCTTTTCGAAAAATATCTTATTTTCAGTTTTTATTAAATATTTTTATTAATGTTCAAAGTTAAGTGGAAAAAATGTTGGTAGCGTGGATGAAAATTTGAAAATTAGAATAGAGGCTTTAAAAAAAATATTTTATAAGAAAAACTATGCAGATAATCAAACGGATTTACTGCTTCCAACAACACCCATTCATGCAAATCGGATCAGAAAATTTTGAGTTCTATAACAAATCACCACCTTTTGTTAGGGTCTTATTTTCATTTTTGCCACCTTCATAATTTCTGTAAAAAAATGTCAGTATTTTTCAAGTACATTCCCGTCTGTTTTTGAAGGAATTTAACTCGAGAAATCACCGCTTTTGTTACATTTAATATGGAATGGCTGTACATGAAAAATTGTAACTTTGCATAAATTTTAAAATTATAAAATTTGTTTAACATTTTCCCAGTTTACTTCTTATTACACTCAAGAGTACAAATAAAGCAATTTTTAGACAATTGACGACAATATCCAAAACACTTGGACCAGTCAACATGGAATCGCTCAACTGTACCATTTGATTGCCAAAAATCTTTAGTTAAATTCGTAAACAAAATTCGAAGCTAGCTCTCATACATGCACTCAAACAACCAGGCCGCCAAAACATCGAATAGTTGTGCCATCCGCCATACAGCCCTGCCCTGTTTTTATTACCGCACAACAAAAATATTAATTATACTCGTATGGCCGAACGTTTTTCGAGAAGTTGTTGAAAGTTTCAATCCTTCTCATGTTTTACAGGTGCATCAATTGGATTGGAAAAACTGATGTGAACGCATGCAAATGTGTAAAAACATATGGTAAATACATTTGTTTTCTTATTGCTATACATCAAATATTTATGCATTTAAAACGACCCTCGTATTTCTCTGCAACCTTACTGTTTCTTTTTTTTCTAAATTTATTGGTATCTAAATAACTTGCAGTTGAGAAATAAAAATAAATTTTTGTAAATCTATCAGGAATTGATTTCCTGTAAATCCATAACTATTTTTCGCCATTAAAATATTTAGATTTCGAAATACGTACTAAACAAACAAATTCAGAATATTCCAAACAAAATTCGCAATGTGCAAATCAACTTTATAATTATTTGCGCAAATGCAAGTCGAAAACAAAAACACTCGAACTCTGCTAAACATTAACACATCCGCGAACTTTTAAACAGAAATGGGAATAAAACAAAATAAGACGATGTGTTTGCACATACAATGCAGTGCTCGCAGCATATACTCGTCTATGTATGTATGTATGTATGCAGCAAGAGATTATTTACGATATTACCAAAACGAAATGGAAAATTTTAAACCCATCGAAGGTAGTAAAACTGTCACTTGGAATGGCTCAAATTTGTTAAGAAAATGGATGTATTTTTGAAGCCGAGCGGTATTGCGTATACGCCCTGGGCGGATGGATTATATAGATATGTATGAATTATACAGCGCCGAATGAATTATAAAGGCAGACGCATTTACGAGCCTAGTACTTAGATGTTTTTTTAACAAAACGCTATATTTTTAATATACATATTTTTCCAAAACATTTGCTGCTCTTTTTATGTTTATACACAAATACAAATACATATGTTTAGGTACGTGCCTACATGCTTAAGTGTATGTATATATAGTAGTATGTTTTTTGGCTTCTGACACATTTTGGTCGACGCAAATTTCGTCACTGGTCGCAGACACATCTGTGGAGATGTTGAAATCATTGCTCATCAAAACAACACATCTGCGATTATGGCAGCGTAGAGCAGACATAAAAATTTAAGTAACAATTAGACAAAACAACAACTTTGGAATTTTATTTTATTTACACTTTTTTAACGCATGTGTTTGTATAAAAAACACTTGTAATCGTAGGCGGAATGCGTCTTTAGATGTATTTCAATATGACCGAGAAACATAAAAATTATCTGCTTTCAAGTTAACAGCTTTTTTTTGCTTATAACATAAAATTATACGGCGCACAAAGTGCAAAGTGCTGAACAGCTGGACAAAATGTGTAAGTGATGTTCCATTAAGATACACACTTTTTGCATATATAAGGTGGCTCAAAATTAACGAACCTATCAGAAGAAGTTATAATTTTTGCAAGTACCGCCGTACGTCAATCATATTTGACACTTGTGAACTACTATAGACAGTTGCAGTAAACAAACAGGTAATCAATGGAGCTCGGAAAGAGCGAAATAAAGGTTTCGATCACACAAACCATTTTTTTATAATTTTTTTATTTTAGTTATTTCTTTCATAAAAACGTTATTCAAAAACAAAATTGGGCGACCTCTTTTGACATAGGATAATGGAATCCATTTATATTTTTATATTTTATTTTTTTGTTACTTTAATTCAAGTTTTACCCTGTATTCATACAATTTTTATAAATTTTCAATCAATTTTAACTTCAATATTTTTTCATGTTATGTTTTACAAATTTCTATTAGAAACTTTTAACTTTATGAACTTATCTAATAAATACACTCTAGATCACAATAAAGATTTCCATTACTCAAAATCATTTATTATTTTTTTATTTAGTAAAAAAGATATCCAAAAGCTAAATTGAATGATGAATTTTCTGCCCCTTCTTCTTCTTAAATGGCGCAATAACCGCTTATGCGATTTTGGCCGAGTTTAACGAAGTGCGCCTGTTGTTTCTTTCTCGTATTAACCGGCGTCAGTTGGACTCACCAAGTGAAGCCAAGTCCTTCTCCACCTGATCTTTCCAACGCAGGGGAGGTCTTCCTCCTCCTCTGCTACCACCAGCTGGTACCGCATCGTTGTTCGTCGAGAGAGGACTTTACTACTCAATTGCCCACTTAGTTCAAAGTAGCACTTGTTGGCAAGAGTGATTCTACGTTGGATTTCAAGGCTGGCATTGCTATTGGTGTTAGTGCTGGTTCCTAAATAAAGGAAGTATTTTTCAACCTCGAAATTATAACTGTCAACAGTGACGTGGGTGCCGATACGAGAGTGCACCGATTGTTTATTTGATGACTGGAGGTAGTTCGTTTTGTCCTCGTTCACCACCAGACCCATTCGCTTTGCGTCTTTATTCAGTTTGGAAAAGCCAGAACTAACAGCGCGATTGTTAAGGCCAATGCCTTGATATCAAACGGCTCGGAGAGGTCCTTCCCAATTCTGATGGCGCCGCTGGTATTGAGCAACGTCTTCTTGCATAGCCGCATAAGTTTTGCGGGAATACCAAATTCTGACATCGCGGCATATAAGTAACTCCTTTTGAAATTGACGAAAAGATGGTGTGTGTCGATTCCCCTTTTATGTGTTTTTTCCTACACTTGGCGTATTGTGAATATCTGGTCGATTATGGACTTTCCAGGTCTAGAGCCACACTGATAAGGTCCAGACAGTTGGTTGATGGTGGGCTTCAGCCTTTCACACAATACAGAGGTTGGTTCCATATGTAGAAGTCCACGCAAGTGGGGAAAGGTACTCATCGCCATTCACTTTTGAGTGGCCAGAATTATTCTTCTACATATGGTTCAAGCAGCTCTCAATTTCTGGGATTAGCGCAAATATCCTATGAGTAGCTTTCGAACACCCGTTCGAAAGCGATTCAAGTGAGAAGGCGAATCATCCTAGGATAGCTGGTTCTGCGCTGAGTTTGGGACCCGCCACATAAAAATCCCCCAATGAAAACACGAACAAAGGCTCGGATGAGAACTTTCTGCCACCTTGCGTATATGTAATTGGCACGTACACCCTTTATTAGGTGTTTGACTGAGCTCCTTCTACTATTTGTGGTGTGCGTTTTGATTTTTTCCAAAAAACAAAAACTGAACAGAAAGTATAAAAATATATTCTAATGTCAGACGTTTAACTTCGAGAGGGTGGTAAGATGTTGCATTTTATTAGAGCATTCATGGTTGTTGTTATTATAACAGCATAAAGCATTTCTTATACACTTGTGAAGAATGCTGGTGAAATATTGGGAGTCCTCAGCCGGACTTAAATCCGGGTCGTTCCGCTAACGTACAACTGACGGGGAAATGATGCGCCTTCAAGGTGAACTCATTTACTGTTTTATTTATTGCAACTCTATGGCTCTGTGTGGTGGCGTTCTCTTACTTGCTTGCTGAGAAGAGCCTTCTTGCCTAGGCTACCCGAAAAGGAGCAAAAACAAAACATACAAAAAAAAAAAAAAAACAAGAACAAAACAAAAAAACCTGTGCTTGCATTAATGGCTGCGTGACATAGTATAAAGTTTTGCCTGTTTTAATTTATTTTTTATTTAACTTTTTTTATAGATTTATAGTTCATAATAAAATAGAACCGATATAACTCAAAGTTTCGAGCTTTGTACAAAATTAAAAAAAATGAATAAAATTTTCATCAAACATGCAAATGTTTTTGGGAAAATTTCTAGAATAATTCGGTGTCCCATTCAATTTTGATATGTAAAGTGCCAGTTGAAAGTCGCTCGAAATTCGTGTTGGTTTTTCATAAATTTTTTTGTTGTCAGTGTTATGCATTTTCTTCCATTTGTTATTGAATTTCACAAAAGAGTTTTACAATTACTGCTCGATATTAAAGAAAACCCCGATTTCTGGTTTCGTTTGGAACCTCAGCCAGAGAAATTGGTAATATTGATTGGTGCGCAATTGAAAACATTTCTGTTGATGGCGCTGCAGGTGCAGGTGCAGGTGCGCCGAGAAGGTGCAAATTGAATATGTTCAGGATGGACGACTGTGCAACGTGATGTCAGAAAAATATAAAGTAATATTATATTTTGGTGAAGAATTCCTTTAAGTATCGGAACAGTCTGAAAAATTGCAGTGGGAATACAATCTGCAGAAAACACTTTTAATACAAATTTTTTATTACATATTTTTTAGTTATCATATTTAGGTATAAAGGAAAAAAAATAAACAAAAAATTGGCGCTTACACTTCTGTTAGGTGTTTGGGCGAGCTCTTCCTCCTATTTGTGGTGTGCGGCTTCGTGTTGTTCCACTAAGGGAGGTGTAAATTAAAATTCTTAAATAAAATAAATATGATAGTTGGGTTTTAAGTCTAAGCAGTATTGTTATCTAAAATTATTAAACTTGAAATTATTGAAAATAATTGAATTTAATTAGTGCAATTTGGTTAACAATATTTTTAGTTAATTCGCCTTTCGTTCATATGAAGAGATTTGGTAGTTTATCCACACGTGGGCATGCAACGTACAGTTGGTCATTGGACAAATATGGATTTTCTAAATCCAGACCACAAACTGAAATTGTCTGCCCTTGTGATTTATTGATCGAAATTCCAAATGTCAAATAAATTGGTAATTGAAGCCATTTGACCAGAATAAGCGGCTCCAGTGGAACGATTTCTCTCTACACTTTCCGTTCAAAGTGGTTAATTTGATGACATTTCTGGTG
Organism: Anastrepha obliqua; assembly: GCF_027943255.1. Classification (NCBI taxonomy): domain Eukaryota; kingdom Metazoa; phylum Arthropoda; class Insecta; order Diptera; family Tephritidae; genus Anastrepha; species Anastrepha obliqua. The sequence continues at coordinate 46,033,109 of NC_072893.1, forward strand.
ATGCCTTTAGCGACCAAACGTATGCCGTTGCATAATCTGGGTGGTTGGACATTACGAAGTAAATTTATCAGCGAATAAATCGTAATTGTGTGGTGACATTTCTGCAATGAAGGGGACCCGGTAGTCTAGAAATTTGAAAAAATAACCAATATTATAGCTTCTACAGCCCATTAACTAGGTAGAGAGCGGTCCGCGCGCTCCTGTACCTCAAACTTTAAACTCATTTATCTCGAACGACTTTTTTCGGTCTGATGTTGTCAAAAAAAAATTCAACCGAATCCTCTGAAATTTTACTATGTTATTCACAACATCAGTGGCTTTCGCCCGTACAACAGTCATATTATTATTTTAATTATTTCGTATTTTTTTGATTAAAAACCTGCAAAAAAAAACGATTTTTAGAGTGTCAAATTCAAAACCGCGTCATTTTGTCAATTTTTTTTATTTTTTTATTTTCTTTTTTTTTTGTAGTACGGGACATAGCTACAGTCATACTGATTAATAATTTAGAAGAGCCAAAATGGACAACACCGTCCAGGTTCAATTTTTCGGGAGGGTCCACTTTAGCGCCATTTTTTAAATTATTAAAATTAAAAATTTTTTGTTTTTTTTTTATTTTTGTTTGTAAAAGAAGTTGAATAAAAAGCCTAAAAAATTTAAATGTCGTTTATCATTTTTTTATTGTAAAAAAAATTCCTGAAAATAACCTAAATTTTCGAGCTCCGGGACCCCTTAAACATTCAATTTACTGCTTCATTTTCATCCACGATAATGATGATTGATTTGAAAACCCTAAAATAGTGAGGATACGGCCAGTATATTTGAGATATTGAGAGTATTTTGAAGGCAACAGTGCCACTTATCGGATCTAAAAGTGTGCTAACTCTCAAGCGGAAACAAATAATACTCGATATGTTTAGATATATAAAATTCCCTCTTAATTTAATTTTAAAATCGTAACTCACCTCACCTGATACCGCTAAATTTGGAACATTGTATATGCAAATAGTGCGAAATTATATTCGCATTCGAAAAAGGAGCTAAAAATCTTATATGTGAAAGTGTGCACTCACAATAATAAAATTTATATTTAGAAATTATATCAAGCAATTCCACTGTGCGATGGTCAGATTGCTAATTTACGATCACAAACTGACGCAATGGTAAACAGGGACCAACCCATAGACGCACATAAATACGTACAACCCAGCCTGCTCACGATACTTTGTATTGGGTGAGTCACCCAATGCGCATCAGCAACAGGCAGGCAATCACGTAAAACCGGCAGGCTACTCTAAAGCATCGCGCACCTAGAAACGATTGTACACACACACACACATACGTAGGTATGTCTATTTTCATCAGTGCGACCACTTTGCTGCAGCAACTAATTAGTTGACGAAAATCAAATTAAAGGGCACAGAATGCTGCTTGCAAGAAACAGAAGAAGAAGAAGAAAAAAAATATGCACAACCAAAAGCAGCAACCGACAATCGGGGCATTGAGTGACTAAGCGAGCTGAGTGAAACATTGCTGACAATCAGGCCAACAGCATCAGACAGTTGGGCGTAATACACATACATACATACCCACGGTCGCACGCGTACCGCTTGAGAGTTGAAGAGCCAAGGCACTTAGACGCGAGAAGCATGCAGAGTTGGACAGCTTGTCGTCGGCACATCTTCAAGCGCTCCGTTAAAATCTATTTTCGAGTGGCGTATTTTTAATAAACTTAAGTATCTACGTTTTTGCCCATTTGCTTGCAGTTGACCTGCAATTGTAATGTGTTGAGCGAGAGGGCTCAAAAACAAAAACAAAGAAAGAAAGAAAGTTAACAAAAATTCAATTAAAACACAAAAATAAATAAAAAAGAATGCGGCGAAAAAATGCACAAATGCAGTATTCCCATTAGCGTTGCAATTAAGTCAGGCAACGCCCGCTGAACCTTTTAATCTAATGTAATTCCATCCAATGCACTTCACTAACTCTCAGGCAATTACGAAAATAGACTTTGTCGAGAACTGATTGCCCTCTACTGCTGTGGTTGGTAATTAAATTCATATAAAAATAAAAATAAATATAAAAATAAAGAATGACATGAACTGCAGTCAGTCAGTCACTCAGTCAGTCAGTCACGCACCCTTTACAATTTGCCGCTGCATGTTATGGGGCAATCGATTATACGAATTAGTGCAACAGCGAAAGAACGAAATAAAAAAATATATACAAATACTTATGCGCGCTTACTTTGAAAACGGTAATAAATATTGATGTGTTAGATTGCCGTTGTAAAGGGGTTTTTTTAAGGTGCTCAGACAAGGGTGGTTTTGGTGGTTTACTTGCTACATATGAAATGGCGACCAATCCGTCGCTGGTCATTAACCTAATTTCAAGGAAAAATTCACTTTCACATTGTCGTGCAATTATATAGTACATACATACTTACACTTATATGGCGCATGACATCACAAAATGAGTACCACCAAGGAAGAGTCTTCATTGTCCTTGCATATATAATTGGCTCAAACACCGGCTATTGAGTGTTTGGCCGTAGTGAGCGATATCTTGTAAAGTATTGATCAAAAAATCTAAAGTTTATGCTCGTTGTCAAGGTGACATTTCACACTAAAAACATCTTTGCTGTTCTTTGTTTGTTCAACTCAGTTGTAAGTTACGGGCTGTTAACAATTATATTTTGATACAATACTCATATAATATCATCTTATATTACTTTTTCAACGCTCTTTAGTGTTACTAAGTAAACCCCAAAAACTATAATATTTACCTCTAAAATAAATAATTAGTTTTACCTATGTTTACATAGGCAACTATTTACATTGTCTGTGCATTAAAATAAAAATGTACCACTGAAGAGCTACTGAAGGGCAACATCCCAAATGCTTGAATATCCAACGTGGACCTAAATTTATGACCAAACAAAACTTAATAGTCGTTGGAATGACTATCTACATATGCACGAGTACATAGTTAAATATGTAAATAGAAAAAAAATATATTTAAGTATTTCCACTCATGTAGCAATGCAAATAAACACGAGAGGTAAAAGTAAAACCATTGTATTGGGTGCGGGACATTGCATGTGGAAAAGCTCTTTAACCGACATATTAAACAATAAGCAAATAAGTAAGTACAACATATGAAGTGAGGTAACATATGCAACTGAATATGTATGTGAGAAAATATGTAAATATGTATGTGAACAAATATATATACTCTGCAGGGAAATTCACTGGCAACCTACTGGCGCTCCGTTGGTGTATTCGGAATTATGATTAGCTGGCGTTGTTTTGCTTTTGCGTATAAGCAACTGATAAATTTAAATTCATGAGTACGACGATGTCCTTGAAAGTGTAAACGAATCCTTTTATTCAAATTTTTTCAAATTAATGTTGAGAGCTGAGGCAACTGCGCTTATTTTTTGCAATTACTTAATTACGTCATACTATACATTTTTTTTACCATAATCCAATTCATTTATCTTCAAGAAATTAATATTCCTAGCCATGCAGGTATTATTGGTAACCAGCATTAGCACTGATAATAATGTAAACTTTGGAGTCCAACAGAGAATCTCTCTTGCCAACAAGTGCTACGTAGGACTAAGTGGACAATTGAGTAGTAAAGTCCTTTCTCCACGCACAAATAGCACAATTTATAAGTCTTTCTTGGATGAAGGCGACATCCGATGAGGCGGCCTTGGGAGAGTTTAAGAGAAGGATTCTGCGTAAGATTTTTGGACCTTTGCATGTTCGCGACAGCGAGTATCGTAGGTGATGGAGCAATGAGCTTTACGGCGGCATTGACATTGTGCAGCGAATAAAAACCAGCGGTCCCACTGGGTAAGTGGTTTTCTCCAAATGGATGCAAATGCTGCAGCTATAGAAGTATTCGATGCAGTACCAGCTGGTGGTATCTGAGGTTCCTCTTCCTCTGACACCACCAGCTGGTCTTCCTTCACTTACACCCTTTTTGGGTGTTTGGACGAGATCCTCCTCCTATTTGTACCGTGCATCTTGATTCTGTTCCACAAATGAAGGGCTCTACAGTTTTAAGCCGACTGCGAACGGCAGATATTTTTTATCAGGAGCTTTTTCATGGCAGAAATACACTCGGATGTTTGCCATTGCCTGTCCGCTGTTACAAAATAAACTGTTTCTATCGCTTTAGTGTTTCATGCACGGAGATTCGAACTTACGCACTGCTGAATGGTAGTCACTTACCAACTCATTCGGCGACGACGGCCGTAGAAGGAAATATTACTGAAGGTAAATTTTACCCCGCTTTTACAGATGTTACACATCCGCCCATACTTTTGGAGATGTCCTTTTAATCATTGAGTAATTCAGTGATATGAATATTCTACTGCTCCTATGTAGTATGATAATAGTGCGATTGAGCAATTAATCCAGCTCGGATCATCGAATAATATTTTATCAAGATATGAGAAGGAGGAAAGTGCTTCTTTGCAAATCTGGATGTTCTAAGGACCAGTAAATTTAAACGCTGAATTCTGCAGGTCTAGAGTCAGTTGAAAAATTCCCCCGGTTACACTTGCAGTCAAAAATATCCAATTATAAGTAGCGTTGACTGAATTCGCCGCGAAATCGGAAAGGTTGAATTATCATACAAATAAAGGTAAAAATATATAAATATTTTCAAGGCAGTCTTACAATGACCCTTCGCGCTGTTCGATTAGACCTGGTGTTCGGAACAGCCAACCTATCAAACTATAAACTATAACAACAATAAATGCATGCTTGACAGGTGCTTGGATCGATCTCTCTTCACATTTTGCTGCCACCTTCGACAGTAGATGGTTTTTATCGAGAATGATAGATTAAAAGATTGCATTGTACCGGAAATTCGCTCTTGAATGGCAATAGAAATAGAAAAAACAGTACAACAAATAAATTAGTATAAATAGTAAATTCACTGAGACCAGGATAGCGGTTCGCGGAAGTCGCCCCCTCTGTATTGTTTCCAACATAAGTTGTCATGAGAAGCTTTTTCATATGCTTTCACAGATGCATTCAGTGGTTTGACCTTGCCTGTCAAGAGGCCACCGCTCTCAGAAAGACACATTTGCTGTTTTTTTTAATGTTCATACTTGTGATGAGAATCGTACTCAGCTCCGACTATCGATATGTCACGCACGCAATCTAACTTAGCGAAAGAGGTTTGTATGCCACCAATATTCGATCTGAGGCAGGGCGAGTCCATCCATGTATACACACATGGCTCACTGCTCGAGGACGGGGTGGGCGGAGGTGTATATTCTGAACATCTGGGGACCTCCTTCAGTTTTCGGCTTCCTGACTACTGTAGTGTCTTTCAGGCTGAACTGATAGCAATAATAAAAGCCGTGACATTGGTACGGTGTGACACGATACCTGGAGATCATATCTACATACATTTTCACTGAAAGCCAGGCGGCGATAAAATTCCTTACAAAGCAGTCGGCAGCCTCCAAGGTAGCCTTGAAAGGTCGCTCATCTCTTAACGAGATGGCTGAGTCATTTCACCTAGAGGTAGCATGGGTTCCTGACCGTTGTGACATTGAGGGTAATTACAGAGCCGATGAACTAGAGAGACATGGCACACGTACTTTTGGCTGGCTCATCCCCAAAACTGTATAAAGTAAGTCCAAACCGGTCTTACCGTTTGTAAATAAGTAATTTGTTTGTAAATAAGTAATTTGTTGATAAGCTTGGTCGATGAAGATTGAGCGTTTGAAGCGTTTAAGAGATGCTGTACGTCGCAAACGGCCGGAAATGTGGGCAAATTGTGCTGGATTATTTGACCAAACACCAAGTAAAAACCATCGTGCCAGCACCGTATTCACTTGATATAGCCCCGTGCGACTTATTTTTGTTTCCCAAATTGAAGTTACCCTTCGATGGACGTTGGCACATGTGTGTTGACGGGTCATACCATATTTTGAAGGAGATAAAATAAATTTGATAATATAAAAAAACAGAGTTAAATTTCTGTTTTGTTTTATTTAAATATTCCCGGTACTTTCTGAGCATAGGTATTGTGATGGCTTCCTTTTGTTAAGCTTTATTCTACATTTGTTAGCCCATGCAAAAAAACAAAAAGTAGTGGCACTAGTTCAGGTTTTTCCTACAGGGTGCATAAATGTAAAATAAGATTGGAGAGGGTGGCTCAGTTGCAATTCTCTTAACTCAAATAGGGCGACAAGAATGTAACTGGCATCGTAACCATAAGAGGGCACACCTTCGCTGCATAAAGCGTTGGGTGAAAATAAAGAAATAAAAGCAAACTAGAAATTAAAAACAGAAATTATGCATTATTCAACTGGTTTCCTGGAATATTTTTTTATATATTGTACATATGCACTTATAGAATGTATTATTTAAATGCTTATTGCAAGAAAAGTGAATTGGTAACCCAGAAAAGCAAAATTCTGCCAAAGCGCCAATTGAGGTGGCCAGACGTAAGGAAGAGAAAGCAAGTGCGCTACTGTGTGAGCGTGCATACATACATAAACATGTAAGCGGTATTATGACACTTCCATTCATATACAAATGCATATGTACATACGTACTGTGGCATGCAAGGAATTGCAATTTCCCATTGTAGTCGCCAACAGCGCGTGCCACACAGCTGGATAAAAGAAATTGCTGTTCACCTATGCCATGCTATGTGCATAAATGGTTAAGTTTTGTTGTGTGCCTTTTTGTAAATATGTATTTACACACTATGCACATGTAAGTGTGCAGTTGATGGCAAGTACACCAAGGCAGTGGTTGTAATGCTTGAGTGATTGTGATGGCGTTGATGACCTCACGTCGCTATGTCCGACAGACGACGGACGTGAGGCACTAGTTTAGTGACGCTTGCTAGGCACCTAAGTGGATATGCGCACATAGAAATTTACACATACCCGGTATGTATTAAAACAAAAATGTATCAACACAGCAACGACATTTCAACATGCAACCAAAACCTGGTGAAAACCATTTGCTCCATCTGCGGCACTTGCAGCTTGTGCAGCCATAAATTGGGGCACAAGCAAATGTGGTCAATTGAAAGTAAATAAACAACAGTAAATGGGGTGTAAAGTTGGTAGCAAATTTTTCATATGCCACAAAGCTGTAGACCTTATGAATGAAATAAATGCGTGCGTATGTATGGGTGCATGTACAGTACTTAAACTGCGTGATATGCAGAAAATTTCCAAAAATAATGGGCATGCATTCATTTCACTCACATCTTTGTTGTTGTTGTCTAGTGGTAAAATATGACAAACGCCATGCAATATGATTGAAGTTTTGTTGTTTTCCGGAGTTCTTTTTTTTCAGTTATTTTTTTTTTTGTTTTTTGTTTTTTTATAACCACTTGGCTCATTGCCAATGAAAGCCACACGCGATATTAAAATAAATGCAATAACAAAAGCAGGAATCAACAAACAACAAACAACAAAAGAGACTCCATGGTCATATTTTGTTTGTTTTGGCTGCTTGTTGAGAACAAATTTCACACTTTCCACTAAACACCGCTAAAATTGGGTTAAAAGTTCAACAAAAGTCTGCGGCCTTGTTGGGGCGAGCGCGCAAAGTACAGTTGGGCGCCGATTGCTTGCAAATACTTGTACGTATATATATAAAGGGTAATCAATTTAGAGGTATTGGATTCTAAATTGCAATTAAATAACGAAAATTCAAATCGATTGGGCAATCTTCATTATTTTTGTGCAGAACCATTCAAAACATTTATTTTTTAAAGATAATTCCTTTCAAATGTAGGCTGCAACTGCGTCATAATTGGACCAACCGTAAACACCAATATTGAATGACCCGCTGCAGTATTTCGGTCGGTCGGTCTCGTGAATAACTTTAGTAACGTTGGCATCCAATGCCTCAATCGAAGCTGTTTTATCCACAACGCATTTAGATTTTACATACACCCACAAATAAAAGTCCAAAAGAGTGATATCACACGATCTGGTGGCCAGTCCACTGATCCGAGGCGAGAGATAAATATGCTCACCGAAACGACGATCCATTGTTTCATGGGCTTTATGACAGGTAGCGCCGTGTTGTTGGCATCAGAGCTTGTGGAGATCACGGTCCTCAATTTCCGGCACTAAAAAGTCGTTTATCATGGCGCGGTAGCGCTTACCATTCACTGTTATATTGGCACCAGCCTCATTTTTGAAGAAATATGGGCTAATGATTCCTCCATTGTGGTGGTATTGTTGTGAGCACAGGTGTATTTTCTCCAATAACTGTACACAAAATGCTTTAATTACACCGGGTTTGTTTTCGTAGTTTTAAGCTTATTTCTGCTGAAAGGTTTTTTCTGTTTTAAATTGTAAACAGTTACAAAAGAGGCGTGTCTGTAAATCAAAAAGTGTTAAAAAACCACAGAACTAATTTTCAAACAGTAACAAATCAAAAATTGTCCAATTGATTGGATTAATGTTTTTCTGTTATTAAACTTTGAAATGTTTATTGTCAGCTCACATTAATCAAGTTTATTACTTTTTCGAAAAATACTATACTTTTGCAAACAGGTAAAGAAAATTTTCTTATGTAAAGGGATGTATTTTGGAAGCCGAAGCGTAGAGCAACCTTAAACGACATGTTGTGGAGTGAAATTAAAGTTATGATCTTGAACCGTTGTCAGTTTCATGCAGTCCATCGAAGAATCGATCGGCTAAGTGCAAAGTTTCGTAACTCTCTCACAGCCATCTTGGCTATGTCAATAGTTAGGTCACCGCGGAGGTGTCATTTGTCTTTAATTTTTTTTTTTCTTTTGCTGTTGAGGGGTATAGTGAAAATCGCTATTATACTGTTTATCGCTGTTCAGAAAGGAGCGAGCCCCTTAAAGCGAATATCGTTTGAGCTTAAAAAAACTAAATTACCACAAAGTTCTTAGAAAATTAGTTCTATGCATTAATTATTTAGTGCACTATGCCCAACCCTATATTAAACTCTTCATTTACAGAATAGAACATAAAAAGAACATACATGGAAATGTTATAATGATCTGCACACAGCTGTGATCAAATTGAAAGACACATTTGTTTAAACATTTTATAATCATTAATTATTCTTTCAAATATATCGAGCCATAACCGCCGAAAAAATGTATCCCACAAACTCAAAATTTTACAGGGGAAGGTTTTCTTTAAATTAAATCCGTTTGAATAAAGCCATTATTTTAAAATTTATAATGTAAATATGTTTTTGTGCAATACATTTAATTTTAATAATTTTAAATATATATTTGCATCATAAGGGTTGTTTTTGTGGGATACATTTTTTTTGCTTTCCTTCTGGCAACATATTATTAAAAAAGTGTGTGGGTTACACAAAAATTTATTTTAAGGAAGTGACTTCCCGTTTTTTTTATTTAATTTTTTTACTTAGTCCTTAAAATTAAATTACATTTGATTAAAAAAAAAAATAAATGTATACATTTCTTAGTATATTCGATAAAACAAAAATAAAGTAATGTAATTCATATATTTAAAGTTTTCTGTTAACAAAGTAATGTTATTCATATTAAAATCTTGTAAACTTGAATAACGATAGATAAAAATATATAAAGAACGCTAAATACTATCTTCCTGGTCGGTTTCAGGTAGCAAATCTTTAACAGATCCATCCCATTTGAAATTTAAATACTCGTGTTGGAATTTTACGGGTAAAGATTTTCTATCGCATTGTAGAATGAATATTTTCTAGAATAGAACAAAGTAACACTTTTTCCATAGGGAGTATTTAAGACCTTCTGCAAGTCGAAACTTGTACATAAATAAGCCGGATTCTCTTTGCATAGCTTTTGGTCCTCCAAAAATATTTGCTTACATTTCTCTTTGTCCTTTAGATGAATTTGATACTCTTACATTTATCTTTTTTAGGTAAATGAAAGCCTAAATTGAAACTGTTTCTAAAAATATTACGGAATACTCTTAACGATAACTGACTATTTTCTTTATTAATAGCTTTCAAATGTTTGACATAATGCTGATATACAGTTTTCATGTTTCGAAATTCTTGAGGTAGATATAATTTTGTACTTTTATTCCTGCCATAATGTGAAGGAACCGCTGGTAATTGTTCTATAAAGGATTTTACTAGCGATATGCTTGCTTCCTCAGATTTGTTGTGTGCAGTTGGCTTTTTTATATTTTCAAGGCAAGTTTTATACGAACTTCTATTTTTTATTACGGATATTAAAATCGTTTGTGAAGTGTTCAACGTTTACAATAAAAATTGTTGACAAACTTTAAAACTGCTATTATTGATATTGATAAAATAATTAAAGCTGCACTTTTTTCTGTCACTTTTTCCATATCGCCTTTTAATATCGACTTGTTTAACACAAGAAGACAGCCAATCTTTCTGTCTAATTTTGTTGCCGATTCCCCAAAAATATTCATTTATTCTTACTCTTTCATCTTCAGAAATTTTATCATGACACGAATTTGGACATTTTTTCTTTAAGCACGGGTTGAGCAAAACACTCGTATTTTTTTCTTAACTTTTTACAGCCTTTTAGGTGTTCTCTTTTGCTTTCTGTAGCCCCTTTTCCCAACACACGTTTCCTTCTCGACTTCTTTTAAACTTTCCAAACCATTTAAATCAACGAAAGATTCATCTGAATCGCTATACGGTACCAGGGAGAGCTGTAAAAATATCCAATAATTGAAAACAAAAACATATTTTGCAAAAAAACAAATTCATACCTTCGACATATTGTTCTAAAGCTTTATCTTTAATCAAAGTTTAAAAAAATTGTGTTTTTTTTTATTTTTTTCCCCTTGTGTTGTCATTTATTTTAAAAGAGAATTTAATTGTATCCCACACAAGCGTTCAAAGAAAATGTAAACAAGTCACCATATGCATTACATTAAAATTGTTTTTGTTATAAAATCATAACGGTTTAATCTACAGCCATGAAATTTCGACAGATGATGTAAATGATGCTGAACTATCGATTTCGATAACAAAACAAAAATCGATTATGGTGTGGGATACATTATTTTGGCGGTAATGGCTCGATATTTCGTCACTTCTGATTTAATCTGCCTGTGATAAAATATATTTATGCCTAAATTTGTTTCTCAATACATTTTTTTTTCTTTGTTCACTCTTTTTAGGGCCTCCGACAAGACTCAGTCTTGCATTGGTTTCGTTAATCTATTTTGATTTCTGACAGGGTAGGTGATTAGCCTGCCGCTACCAGTCCTAAATAGTGGGAATGCCCACCTGTCGTTACTTATTAAGAACGCCTTCTTACTGCTTGAAGCGCCATCTGTGTTTCACATTTTTCAGCCAGAAGGATCGCACAGATGGTTAAGGACTTCGCTAAATTTGGTGTGTCTGCGCTATTACCGCGGTTGGCCGCTTCCTTTTTTTGGCGCCACTGATGTAACTGTAACTTTCTTAGAAACAGGGAAAGTAGGTAAATGTGGAAAAGTGCGAGGACCGTGTTTGACGTGGGATTTGAACTCAGAACCTCTGGGATGGCAGGCTAGTGCAAACACGCTAGACTACGGAGGCCGACTATTAAACTACATTTCAGATACGGACATCAGTTAAAGCTGCGATTCAGTTTAAGCTTCTTCTATGGGCCCAAAACTGTGCTATCGTAGTGAGCTTTTCAATTTTTTGAAAAGCCAGAAGTTTTACAGGCGAAGCAGGCGAATACGTGGTTATAGAATTATATGAGCCGATTTTCGGCCAAAATGTCACGAAGAATGAATGCAGTGTAAGAAGGCGCATTGTCGTGGTACGGGCAGTGAGAGCAGTATCGGCAAAAATTTGGCTTTTATGTGCGAGTAGCTTTACGCGAATTACATTTAATAATGTAACCCGAATGGGTTGGAGCGTGACTACCACTCGGAATTCGGAGATTACGTAGATTCGAATATTCGTGCATGAATATCAAATAGAAAAAGTTTTTTCTAATAGCGATCGCCCCTCGGTAGGCAACGGAAAACATCCGAGTGTATTTCTGCCATGAAAAAGCTCCTCATAAAAATATCAGCCGTGCGGAGTCGGCTTAAAGCTGAAAGTTCCTCCATTTGTGGAACAACATCAAGACGCTTCGATTTGATCACGGCAATTTGCCTTATGAAAGTGTATATTGGTTGAATGGTATATATATCGGAAGATAACTTTCAGTACGATATAGTAATTACAGGTTTATCTGTGCGTTGCGCAACAGAAAAATTACAAATAAGAAGGAAATATATCACATTTATGCCCAAGCCACTAAGATGCAATTTTTCATCTTTTTTCATTTTTCATCTTTTTTTTCATTTTTCACTTTTTTTATTTTTATTTTTTTTCATATTCAACTCACATTGCCGTACATGAATAATGATCCAGCTGTCATCATTGGTTTCTAATATTTTTATTCGTTTGATTTTTTGTGCTTTGTACATTTTCCCATTGAGGAAACCAAAAGTAAAACCACAACTCTGCCGGTAATGAACTTTCTAAGCAACAAAAAAAGGGAAAATTACGAAACTTGATAATTTCAAGGGCCACAATCATACTTGATTCGAATAGTGCGCATACATACATACATACATGTGTATATCAACGCACACATGTATGTACTATATATACAATTTTTCATAATTAATGCGTGCACACTTAGCCTTAGTATGCCCATAAAATTATTGAACTCTCGAGGCATTTTCTCGTCGTCTTCAACTGAGCATAAGTGACCTAAAAATGTATGAGCAAAAACAAAAAATTTTAATTATGTGAAAAATATGTAAAGTAATACGCACAGCAAATTGATAAACGAAATATGCGCGCTTGCAAATGAAATGTTTGTGCTCCCAATCATTAAAAGAAACAAAGCAATAAGATTTCCAAACGTTTTTATGTGACTAAAGAAATATAGTTCAATTTTTATTTGGATCTGTCAAAAAACGGCCTTGAGCCCCTAGTGAGTTAATTTAAAATTAGCTTCAGTTGCATGAGTTAACCTACGCTTTACAAAATTACGATTTCACAGCGATTAGTTAACCGCCAAATTGAAACAAAAGTAATCAGCTGATTTATGTTAAGATGCCCATTTTATTTTTGGTTATATACTCGACGCAGCCCTTTGGAAAAATCTGTAAGCAAAACGCATAATAATCCAAAACTACCAGTTTTTCAATTAATTTTTTATCTGAGTTCTATATCCCAAATTAATTTTTTTGTGTGTTTGGTTGCGAAAATTATAGCTTTTCAATTAACCGATACAGCGTCCGGCACTCGAAGTGTCACCAATTAAAAAGGCCATAAATTTAGTTCTGAAAATTAGTTTTATTCAATTCAAAGTAAAAAATATACGAAAATAATACAAAATTAAGAATCAATTTACTTTTGCTCGATGTGACCACCGTTTGCCTTGACTATGGCCTTGAGACGATCCAGAAACGAATCGCAAGATTTCCGAATGTGACTTGCAGGTATTTTGGCCCACTCGCGGGCAATGGCTTTTTTCAGTGCCTCGAGACTGGTGAATCTTTTAACTCAGACCTTGCTTTCCAAAATGGCAAGCATTTACCTTGACGCCAGGTTCGATGAAAACGATTGGACTAGAACGATTTCCCGTCAGATGTCAATGTTCGGAAATTTACCGCTTTTGGCCAATCGAAGTAACTCCTTCACTCTCTAAGTCTGACTTATTGCTGCTTTGGTGTGAGATCATGCGCCTTTTGGATCTTGTAATACTTGACTTTGAGATCATTTTTCAGTATGCTACGGTCAGATATTTTCAGTTCTTTCACCGTTTTCTTTGCACTTCGTCGGGGTTCTCGCTCAAGTCACTTCTTCACTTTTGGAACCATTTCACGTGACATTGCAGTCTTTTGATGACCACCTCCATGACGTTTCGCGATAAACAAAAACTTTATGTACTTTGAGGTGCTCGAGCGCACGAACAATCGCTGGTTGTGATTTACCAGCCAAATATAATGCAATCCCACTATTACGTTTTAAATCCATTACTGAGTTTCTTTTTTCTTTCTGAACTGTCATTTAGCCAACTAACAGACAGCAGATACCCGTACATCAGCTGCGCGAGCGGTCTGAAGTTTGCCGGACCCTGTAATGGAATACTTCTTAAGCAAAAGAAATGATTTTTTGAGGGATACAGTTTCTTTATTCGACTTCATGCTAAAACATATCATATGTACATATATTCAATTTTTTGTAAAATTCTCCTACATTGAAAATCGTCAGAAATTCTATGAAAATTGTTCAGAACAAAAGATAAACCACAAAAACGTTTCATTCAAAAAAGCCAATTCCCAAACCATTTTTTTACAACTGAGTACAATACTTAAGATATCTAACCAAAAAATTCTAAAAATTAATTCAAAATAATAACTTTTTTGTTTAAATAATTGGAGTATCTCTTCTTCGCCTATTAAAATGTATTTATTCCATAAACAACATTCGATTTTCTCTACATTACTAATATCCTGAAAATATAATTAATTCATTTTATTGAAAAGCGCGAAAATAATAATTTTATATTTAAATTTGTTTATTAATAGGAATAGGCATAGGCCCAGCTTCTTCACCTATTCTCCTATTCTATTTTTTGATAGCGGTCACCCCTTGGAAGGCCATGACAAACCTCCGGGTGTATTTCTGCTATGAAACAGCTTCAAGTTAAAAACCATCTACTGTTCGGAGTCGGCTTGAAACTGTAGGTCCCTCCATTTGTGAAACAACATCAAACATGCACACCACAAATAGGAGGAGGAGCTCGGCCAAACACCCAAAAAGGGTGTACGCGCCTATTATATATATATATATTTATTTATATTATTTTTAAATTATATTATTTTTATTTATTTATTTACAAACACCAAATTTCAACAAGCACAAACTTCAAAAGCTCTCTAATAAGGATTGAATTTAATTCGTCATTATTTCCTGTAATCCTGGGCGAACGTGTGACTCATTTATGAGGGCAAAGGAAGTAACCGAATCTATTATTTATTATTATTATTCATTTTTTAATCTTTTCAAATTTAATTAAAATAAGTTTCCAATTATTAGATTAGATTAGATTTGTGGGCGGTTGGACAAGTCCAAGCACTCAGTTAGAAGACCATTGTACTACACCCGGATAGATTTCAGTAGAAAGAATAGAGATAGGAAAGATAAAAATTGGGTGGTAGGACGGATAAATTAGTTTGAGGTCACTCTTCCACAAATCTCTTGGATTTATTGATGAATTTTAAGAGATCCGGAAGAGGAAGAGTATGAACTTTATCAATACTAAGTATATCGCAACCCAATATCCTACATCTGATTCTGGAAAAGCTGGACAGCTACGGAGAAAATGCTTTGCAGTGTCGTCATCCTCCAGACGGGATAGGCATATCGGGCAGCCATATGCTGACCACAGGCGTTATGCCTTGTGATTATACCCACCAGCACTCTCAGGTCCTTTCTACTGAGTTTTAGGAGAAAGGTCGCTATTTTCCTGTTTGGTTCTTTCACAAAGCACGAGTTCAACCAAGACCAACGTCCTCTATGGGTAGACCTCAACTCATAGTCGATGCGGAATTGACACCTAGAAAGGGTTGAGGTCCTTGTGGCTTACTTGCAGAGCCTTCATTTGCCAATTTATCAGCTAACCCGTTCCCTGTAATACCACAGTGTCCAGTTATCCAAATAAGAATAACTTTGTTGTGTTTTGCAACATTGTTCAGTCTTGTCTTACATTCACCGACCAACTTCGAAGAGCAGCGTGGGTTAGCAATTATTAAATAAAAGATTCATATATATACCTGTATTCTAAAATTTACGCACATATGTAAGCACATACAGGGTGGGCCATATAGCGTTAGCTTTTTGAACCACCTATAATATTTTTTTGAGAATGGTAACACAAATGACATGTCAAATGTGTTCATAATTTACTTAAAGGTTTGACATTTACGAAATGGGACGCTATACGCTTGAATAAAGTTGGGAAATATTGAAAACCTATTTCCAAAGTGGTGAGTCTTCTCCTTCTTCCGCGATTACAGTAAATGGCGAGCGTTACCATGCTCAACGAGTTTTTGTTTCCAAAAATTTAAGAGGATGACACGGACGACATTTGGTTTCAACAGGACGGTTACACTCGAACTTTTGGCTACCGTTTTTGAAAACCGAATAATCAGCCGAAATTCCGATATCAATTGGCCGCCTCGGAGCTGTGATTTAAGCCCGTTGGACTATTTTTTGTGGGGAGCCGTTAAGGACAAATGCTATGCGAACCATCCAGAGACGGTTGATGCTTTAAAACACGAAATCGAAGTAGCCATTCATGAAATTGAACCCAAACAATCGAAAATGTGCTTAAAAATTGGGTTGATCGAATATCGAAAATATTGATTAGTTTTTTTTATAGCCGATTCAAAAAGCAAATTTTACATGGCTCACCCTATATTAGGAATATCAATCACGGGACTCTTCTCTTTCGAAGAGCCTTAGATTTGAATTATTTCGACGGAAAACTTCAACAAAAGGCAAGTAGACGTGTTGGTTTATCTCCTGAGTTAAAGCACGGCTCCAGAGAAAACACGGGGAAGTGGATTCCTACCTTACCAAAATCCTTAGAGGTAATGGATATTTTGAAGTGTACCTTCAACTCTTCGAGCATGAAAAGACTTTATACGGCGTGAACTGCGAACTAGCAATCGACAAAGATGTGCTTTCCGTATGACTTCGATTCAGAAGGCTTAAGGAAAAACTAGAAGATAATCATTGCGTAGCGTCACGTCCGAGAATCGAGGGCCACAGATGCTAAAGCGCAAGAACGCATGGAACGAAGTATAGCACATGACTGCCAAAGTGATGCAGCAAATTCGGTACAGCGAGCAGGCAAAATATGAGTGTGGGCGTACAGATCCGACAGAGGTTGCTCCCCACTGATATGGTTTTATAATTGGGTGGTAACAAGTAGACGCTACGTTTGACAACCTTCCAGTGAAATACTTGACGGTAGTAACCGGGAATCGGTACTATGACGGAAGGAGGTATAGTTCAGGTTAAAAACCCACACGCATGAGGCAGGCCTTCTGGGAAAAATCAAACGAAGAAAATTGTGTATAAATGTATGTATGTGTGTATGCGTGTACATATGTTCCAATCTATTTATCTATTTCTTTATTAAATTCCTCCGTATTCGAATAATTCATGAATTCTATGGACATTTTACAAAAAAGTGAGAAAAAACACACAAACTTTTCTCGCCTACTTATATACATATATATGTATGTAAATATATTATATATATATGTACTCGTACATCCTCAAGTACATACGTCAAATTTGGCTTGATTTATTGAAGTGTTAAGAAAATAGCAAAATACAGAAAAATTCTAATTTCACTAGACCGCCATAGTCACCCGCCGTTCCATAAATAAACAAGGCACAATATAAAGTTTTTGAAATAATTTTTGAAATACAGTAGATTCTGTTTTTATGCGGTATATACGTTCCGCAAGAAACAGCATAAAAAAACAGCATAAAAAAGCTACCAGTTCTATAGTAAAACTATAGATACGTTTCAAAAGTGCTAAGAACCGCATAAATCTGAAATAATGTAATAAAATCGCATAAAAAAAGGTACTAGTCCCATATTATAACTATAGATATGTTCCATAGACCGCATGAATCGGAAATAATTAAATAAAATCGCATAAACAAAAAATTGTGTTTTTGAAAATTATATCTTTATTTAAGAAACGTCAGAGTCGAAAAATAAATTTACATCGTCAGAAATAGAATCAGACAATACCCGCATGTTGCGCATTCGTTTAGGATTTGGCGTAAAATCCCTTCCGTCACTTGAGCAAATGTACACGTCTGATCTAGATGGTGATGCAAGCGGTTCCATACTTGTAGGGTTAGCATTTTTGATGCAATCTGTGATGAGTTTTTGCTTAGCTGGTTTAGAATCTTGTTTATATGTACAATTCCCGATAGGTCGACATGCATTTTTTTATTTTTTTAAAAACCGCACTATTTCAAAACCGCATAAAAACAGAATCTACTGTATATACAAATGTGTCTGTAGATAAGCATTTGTGTATGCTTTTCCACAAAACATATCTGTACATAGCCACATTATTTTTGCGAACAATTGTGAAAGCTTGCAGCAATTCGTGAAAAGTAGTGGTAGAGATTATTTTTTCTTGCTAAATTAATTAAAGTTTGTTTGGAATTTTGTGGCGTATAGATATACATACATATGTACAATATAAAAACTGTTTATTGTTAAATTTCATGTTCGTATTTAAACAATACAATAATGGATTGAGGCATAAAAATGTGTATAAAAATACCCTCAAATTAAGTCACTCCATCTTTTTACAATATTTGCGATATTTTTTATGCACACTTTTTTTCCTTTTTTTATAAAAAATATATTACATTGCATAACATAAGCCTCATAAATCAATTTACAAACAAATTTAAAAAAATTCACAAAAATTTATATTAATAAATTAAAAAAAAATCATCTAATTTTTCAACTTTGTAATCAAAATTTTTAGAAAACTTCTAGGTACGCTTTTTTATAACCCATGCAATTTTAGTAAATTGAAAATATCACATTGTTCAAGAATCGCGTTGATTTTTGGCAATTTTGTTTTTTTTTTTTTTTTTGTATGTGTTCGGAAACCTTTTATATGATGATAAGTAAATACAAGGTTGATGAGTATAGAATTGCGGAAGAATTGCTCTCCATCTGGTTGAAAAGCTATTTTCGGAAATGGCACGAGCGTTGCTATTAATACTTCTGGCCTTGGGCACTTTTACTGTTGTTAGCAAGATGGCAAGAGTACGCCAGGCACACTTCAAGTAGCACTTACGTGCCGTTTTGATACTGTTGTTAGCAGTCATCTAACATTTCCATTGCAATATTTGACATAAATTCAGAAATATCAAATGATATTTGGCATAATTTCAGAAATGATACAAAGGTTCCAATTAATACTCCTGGCCTTGGACACTTTGACTGTTGTTAGCAGCCATCTGATATTTCCATTGCAATATTTGACATATTTTACCATAAACCTTTTCAGAACGTTTTGATTTGTGAGTCCTATAAGCGTTGCTTACAGTAGCTTTAGAAAATCATATGTTATGGGCGAAAATCTGAGCTCTTTAACACTCAGATGTCTACTCTTCTGCAACGCAATTTGATTTGCGTAGAGCTGTCATTCGTTTGAAACCGGATTCGATACATACGGTGCACATGAAACATCTAATGATTGCACAAGTTTTTTGTAATTGCGATCACCACCCACCAGGCAATATTTCTGCCATAAAAAATCTGCTAACAAAAATCATTTGTCACTCGGAAGCGGCATAAAATTGTTGCTTTTGTGGAATAACGTCAATACGCACACCAAATATTTCCGGTTAGGTTTCCGTTTGGTGGCTGCTAACTAACACAAGGTGCTTTCAAATATGACGCCTAGATGTTGTTTTAAAATAAAGCATGTAAAGGTTTAGATTCTTTCAGGTTTCACTATTTTTGTCCAAAATACGGGTCATCAATTATAAGTGAAAAAATGGCAACATTTAAATGAGGGGGCACGTCTACAGGCAAAATCCAGCAAACATTCGATTCATGAATACCCAATTGTTGAGGCCGACGAGGTATCGATGTTGAAGGTTTTAAGGCAACACTTTACGCTACTGCAGCAATATTCACAACAGAACAACAAGTTTTTGGTCTGCCAGTCCTTTCTCCAAACTCGACAAAACCAATTTCTTGAAATTTGTTTACCAACCTTTGAATTGCCAACTCATTCGGACGATTATATCCACTAAAAAATCATCAACTTCGCGATATGCTGTTCTTAAAGATCAACCATTTTAATAATGAATTTGAATAATTTCAACGCGTTGTTCTAACGTGTGAAATTGCATATCTGTCTACTTGAGAAATGTCAAAGATAACAAAAAAAGGTATCGTCTAGCAATTATTCACTGCTGACAACTAGGCGCCCCTTTTGAAATAGCCTTATATGGCTCTTTGACACGTTACTACTTTCAGGATGGCAAAAATTGCTGTTTGGAACACAGTTGCCATTTCCCCCATAGCATACTACATACTATCGCCCAGCATAGTTCTCAGGCTTAAAAATGTACAAAGGATATATAGACTGTAAGTAGGTTGAGTGCTGTTCTATGCAAGTGTTGTTTTGTGTAGTTATGACAAAAGGATTCATTCTGCTCTTTGGATAAAAATATTGCGCTTTCCTTCACTATTGGAATTTCACATGTGTGTGTGTGTGTGTGTGTGTGTGTGTGCATTGGTAGATGTACATTCATTATACCCACTATGTATGCAGTTACTTGCATGCCGAATACAATCTATTCGTATAATCATTGTCTGATAATTCTGTATTGTCTGCATCCAATCCATTCAAGGCTCAAATTGTGACAGTAATATAAATTAAGTTCACACAATGGAAATGTGCGCTTAAACATACAATAAACACACGAAAATCGTAAGCGGTAAAAGTTGACAAAGCAACATAAATAGAAAAAAATCAATTATTTGTGAAGCATTGCTGGTAAATCGCCACTGACACACTTTTTCATTCTATTTTTTGCGCTCCTACCGACAATAAAAGCCCATTATTGGCATTCAAAGCGTTTTGGCGAAATCAGTTTATGCACAGACATACTTTTACTTTTTATTTATTGTATTTTTTTAGCGAAATTGGGGTACTGTGCGTAAATATTTAATTTGCTTTCAGGTGATTCATAAACTTAGCCTTGCTATTTATTTAATTAAAACAATTTGCATTTAAAAGCTCGTATGAAAAGTTGTAATTAGCCTAATAAAAAAGAGGCACGAAATGTACTCTGGTGATGTCATTGTGGTAATCGCTCTTACACTTCCTGGGTTTTGAACATAAGAATCTCAGTGAGGCTTAATTGTGGTTGTGCTATGAAAAAATATACGATTACAAATCATTTTATATTAACGAAAATAGGCGTTGGACTTTTTCACACTTACATTTAGGACATAAACACATACCCGCCCTACCCACATATTAAAAAAGAGTCATGCACTTTGTAGGGAAGAAAAGGCGTAATACCTCAGAGAAATAAAATTGTCAAAAATCAACAGTATTTTGTAGTCACCTGAAACTTGCACTTTTTTACATTAAAAATACCATGAAAATTAAAAATTTGTCAAATTTTAAAAGTTTAAAGTTTTGACGGAATTTTGAAAAATTTTGAACAAAGTTTCAAACTGCGTAATATGGTTTTTGTGGTAATGGGAACTTTATTTTTACATAATTTGATGATTTTGCAACGGGTTGTATATGAGAAGAAATCGTATGGGTGCGAATTAATAATGGTTGGGGCAAGTATTATGTAGGTTGGGTTAGGTTAAATGGCTGCCCTATCTTAGGGCACACTTGGACAAATATTGAAAATTCGTCCGTTGTGATGCCATACATGTGAGAGGAGAAAGGAGAAGGGAAGGAAGAAGGAGCCTTGGGATTATAGACGATACTCGAATTATGATACAAATAGACGATGATGATCATGACCGTGGCTGATTTGCGTTCGTAGTTACCCGCAACAATCTACTGATGAATTTCACCAAATTTATGATGTTTAGACCCGCTATATCCGCAGGCTTAGCGAAAAAATCAGAGCCCAGTTGTCTAAATCTTTGCCAGACGAGAGCAGGGCAGCTGAGAAGAAGTTGTTGAGGTGGTTTCTCTTCGTCCTCCAGACAGCTTCTGCAGAACGGACTTGACGCAATCCCAAGTCTCACGGCATGAACACCCAACGGACAATGTCCGGTAAGGATACCCACCAAATTCGAGAGCAGGGGCTTTGTTAACCTTAGGAGTTCCCTCGAGCGTCCCCGATCTACCCGTGACCAGAAGGAGCTCGCGACCTTGCACGTTTGCGCACTAGCCCAGCGCTCGCTGAGTTGACTCGAGGCCCATCTTTCCACGAGCAGGCCACAGGTTCTTAAGGGAACCCCAATTCTCTCATTTCGCGACGAAACCATTTTCAAAATTCCCTGTCTAGCCAGCTCATCAGCCTAGCAGTTTCCCTCTATGCCGCTGTGACCGGGAGCCCAAATGAGCCTGATGTCGAAGTATTCGGATGCAATCGAAAGAGAAGCCAGACATTCCCCGACAATCTCGAAAGCACAAACAACGAGGCCGAGGCCCTAATTGCCGCTTGGCTACCGGAGTAAATATTTAATATAAATTTAAGTTGACCATGTTTGACATGCCTCGCCGCCTAATGTTGCACCCCGCCCACTCATCCCTTGAGAGAATACGAGTAGAAAACGATCCGCTCGGACCTAGCGTGGGTGTACAGTGGTTGGGGCAAGTATTACAAAAATAAAAACTTTTAAATGGCGGACATAATGTAGAGGACCCTGCGTGAGACAGTTTTTCAAGATTAGTTGGGCAAGATTAATATCAGAATTTTTTCAATCATAAGATATTCCAAAGGAGTCAAACAGCAGCAACTATGCGGCTAATCGGCATCACCCCCATTAATATTTTCTAACTTCGTTCAAGCAAAAAACGGATCATTTTGTAAATATCTGGTTATAAACTAAATTTCTGATACTCGAATTTATGATACAGAAATAAATAGAAGGTAGGCGAATCTATTCAAGGAGGTACAAAACAATAGCGCACCAAACTGTTGTATTTGGAAACCTAATATAGTATCGATATCAACTTCTATAGATTCACCTTGATAGTTCTATTAAATGGGATTCATTGTTGTTGCTAATCATTAAATAAATTATTAGCGTTTATGTTTTTCTCCCTTACAAACTTTTAAGGGTGAAGTTTGGAAAAGGTAAATAGAAATGTATGAAGTTAAGTGAAGAAAGACATAAAACACATTAGTAAAAAATAGAAAGAAAAATATAATAAATATGAGCTGTGAATTTCTGAGTTTCCAAAACTCGGTGCATTTGCGCAACAGATCGTGAATAAAGTTTGTTTTACTTTACCCATCATCTAATTTATAAAAAAACAACTCGAAGCTTGGAATAAAGGTCCGAACCTTTTGCGTCTGCTCACATCTTTATTTTAGCTGAGTTTAAGGGGGGAAGCAAACAGTGGGGAATTGAAAAAACGCTACTATCGAGTGCAACTAAGAGGCATAAACAACGGTAAAAATTGGATTGAAAAAGAATGAGAATTTGCATGTTGCGCATTATTCATGTGCAAGTGGAATTGAAATCTACGCCAACCCAACAGAACACAGCAATGATTTCATTCAAACAGACAATTTTTGCCGCACGGTTTTGAAAAAATTAATGGAAAAATTATCCATGATTCAAATTGAAGAAATTTCTGCATAGAGTGAAGAGAGTGATAGAAGAGCGAGAACTAACTGAATAATGATAAAGTTTAGTGTTTTTATGATCGGTCACAAGCTGATTGAATTTCTCTTTCCCTAAAACTAATCGACTTTGATTATACTAAATAGCAGTGATTTGATGCGCTCTCACTGGTCCTTCTGCGGTTATTTAGAACCTAACGAAGCCACTAAAGTTCGGCTGTATATGGGAGCTGGTGCAGCGATAAGTCTGGATCAAGGTAGAAAAGCTGCAAAATTGCTTCCAAAGCTTCCATGGTGATGTTAGTAGAATAAAGCGGATGCTTCTCTGCCTAGAAAGCATTAAATGTGTAAGGGCTATGCAAAAGTCAGTGTATTTGATTTTCGTCAATTTTCGCCCAAACGATTAAAGTGCATTCGGTTAAACTATAGCACTGTTGTGCGCAGCAGTGAAGCTCATGTTACGGGTTATTTTACATTATTGAAATTTTTTTAGGCAAATAAAAAAAATTTAAAATTTTAAAAATTTCGCTATTGAGATATTGGAAATAAAATGCCACCGGTTCCTTTTATATGTTCTTCTACATTTGTAGGATAAAGCAAATTTATTAAGAGTTTTTTTGTTTTGGAAAAAAATTTATTTTGCGATAGGACTCCTGTGAGTCTCGATGACTGGGCACAGTACTTCAGCAGTGAATCTCATTTTTCGGATTATTTTACATGATTGAAATTTTTGTAGGCAAATAAATTAAAACTTTTTGTCGATAAATAAATTTATTTTTTGATGTTGGCGAATTTGGTCTTTGTACACTTCTGCCTTTGCACCATCTTGAAATTGGCAGTTTATAGTCAGAAACAATAAAATTAACATTTAACAGCAAACAAAGTGAGCATTGAAAGTAAATTCATGGTAATTTTGTTGGATAACATAACATTTTTTTAAACTATCTCAGCAGATAGATCTACTTCTTCGGTTTTTGCAAGAGATGGCACATTCTATGCTCGTTAATTTGTTTGCTTTTTCTACTCCTTGGTATATAGTTGAGGAGTTGAAAATATAAAAAATTGTCTAAATTTCAGTCTGGATGCAACTTTGTTCCACGTTTAATTTGCTACTGGAGGGACTGTCGGCAACAATGATTGAACGGCAATTGTTTTTATAGTTTAACCTGAAATTATACTAACACTCAAGTTACGTCAGGTAATACTATTGATTTGCTTTGAAATTGCAAAATTATATAATTACACTAGGCAACCAGAGCAAATCGCTCAATTTACATCCAAGTCCAAGTAAGCAATACAGTTTTTTTAGAGGTAGGGATATTTTATGAATTTATTTTGACTCAACAAAGGAATCAATCGAAAATCTGTGAAATAGGTTTAATAATATAGCTTTCATGGTACAAATACAAAATTTTTCGTCTGAATTAATTTCAAAATGGCCGCTGTCCAGCAGTTCTCCTAAGGCGCCTTTTTTTCTAGTGGGTCCATTGCCGAAGACGTAAACTCCTTAATTTTTGTCCTGGATCAAAAAATAAAATTTTTTTAGTTTCTATATAACAACAGAAAGAGACGTACGTAGGATTTTTTCCATATTTTGTTTTTTCGCGAAATGGTGCACGTTTGAACAAAAAGTTACAATTTTCACTATAAAGAACGACATAAAATTGTTGATTAAAAAAAAAACTATGTAATATAAATAAAAAATCCTACGTACGTCTCCAGAGAAAGGTATTTCGAATGTATTGTCAAAATTTCGTAAGAATCGGTAAAGATTTGTTCGAGTTATGTCTTCGGCCAGTTTAAAAAAAGTGATTTCGAGAAAAACGCGTTTAAAGTTGTAAGTATTGTAAAATCATACCTGCGAGGCACTGCCGTCGAATGAAAAATTTGGGCATTTAGACATTTTTGCTGGCATCCCTCATTTGGTATATTATTTCTAAGACCCTAAAGCACCTTTTAAGACAAAAAAAAATTTTTCGATTTTTTCAAAATTCTAGACCAGCTTCCCCCCTTAACAAAGCTCGCCAGTCGTTTCTTTCTTGTGCTAACCGACGCTAGTTAGTGAAGCCAAGTCCTTCTCCACCTGATCTTTCTAACGCAGAGGAGGCTTTCCTCTTCCTCTACTACCACCACCTGGTACCGCGTCGAATACTTTCAGCGGCAGAGGGTTTGTATCCATTCGGACAATATGACCCAGCCAAGGTAGCCGTTGGAACTTTATTCGCTGCGCAATCTCTATGTCGTCGTAAAGCTCACACATCTCATCGTTCCATCTCCTGCGATATTCGCCGTTACCAACGTGCAAAGGTTCAAAAATTTTGCGCAGAATCTTTCTCAAATACACTCCAAGGAGGCGCCTCTTATTATTATCATAGTCCAAGCTTGTGTGTCATGATGAGAACCTTATAAAGTGTTAGCTTTGTTCGTCGATAGAGGACTTTACTAGTCAATTTCCCACTTTATCCAAAGTAGCCCTTGTTGGCAAGACAGATTCTCCGTTGGAATTCAAGATTATTATCGGTGTTAATGCTGGTTCCTAAATAAAAAAGGTCCTTACTACTTCAAATCATAAGTGTCAATAGTGACGTGGGTGCCGATACGCCAGTGTGCCGATTGTTTGTTTGATGAAAGGATGTGCTTCGTTTTGCCATTCATTCGTTCACCACCAGACCCATTCGCTTTACCTTTTTATCCAGTTTGGAGAAGGCAGAACTAACAGTGTTGTTGTTAAGGCCGATTATGTCAATATCATCGGCATACGCCAACAATTGTACGCTCTTATAGAAAATTGTGCCTGAAATTCTAGCAGGTTAAAGCAGCCACACGATAGCGAGTCACCCTGTTTGGAACCTCGTTTGATATCAAATGGCTCGGAGAGGTCCTTCCCAATTCTGATGGCGCTGCTGGTATTGAGCAACGTCATCTTGCATAGCCGTATTAGTTTTGCGGAGATACCAAATTCAGGCATCGCGGCAAATAGCCAACTCCTTTACGTGCTGTCGAATGCAGCTTTAAAATCGAGAAAAAGATAGTATGTTTCGATTCTCTTTCATGGGTATTTTTCAAGACTTCACATATTGTGAATATCTGGTCGATTTTTGAATTTCCAGGTCTAAAGCCACACTGATAAGGCCCAATGAATTGGTTGAGGTTGGGCTTTACTCTTTCATACAATACGCTCTACTATCGGCTCTCGCTGCTTTGTTGTTCTTTAAACGAGTTATCGCTATTCTCAACTCATCATGGTCGGGTAGCGGAACAACAGCGGATCTATCAAAAAGTGGAGTACAACAATGTCAAGCTAGGCAAAAGTTTTCGATTCTAAATCACCTAGTGAAAATTCATAGGGTCTGCTCGGAGATTAAACGATATGAAAGATAAAATGAAATAAGAGTATAGCCGAAAATGCTCCGATGCATTGTTCTATTATTAAAACGAGTAATACAGAAAGGTGGCAGATTGAAACTACCTTCTATTTTCGTATAATAGTTGAAAATCGTAATACTATTGTAGATCACAAAAATGCATCCCCTTCTTTGTAACTTTTGTTGGTTTTTCGATATAAAAAGTTGATAATAACAGAAAAATCTAGGGGTACATATATATGGGGCATTCTTCGCCAACCGGACACCCCCATCTGCCGAGAACAGTTTTTATAAAAAAAGAATTCACAGTAAAACTTTTTTTCTTCTGGAGAATTGGAAAATCTTTTAATAATCACTTCCTTTTTGTTTGAGATTTGGAAGGAATGGCTTTTTAGTATTTAAAAAGTGCCACATGACAAATTAAAGTACATGACATAAGCTTTTATTTCGGCATAGGGAAAAATTTTTTTTATAAAAACTGTTCTGGGCAGATGGGGGTGTCCGGTTAGCGAAGAATGCCCGATATGTAAATGTACACATGATGAAGAATTTAATTCCACATAAAACATTTTTTTTCAAGAACCCCTCTTCAACGTAATCTTCAATAATTTTTCATCTGTTTAGTTTTTTTTGAAGTGAAACTTCTTAGGCGCCGATGGACGAGCGAGAATCGAGAGTAAAATTTCCAGGCCATGCAACGTTTTGGGCATTTTCGTTCCGCGGGAGAGAAAACAGATGTAACATAGAGGGTAGAGGAAAAGGAGAGAGAGAGCTATACCTTATAAATATCTTAGGTACACTTTCGGCTATTTTTCAAGAGTTTTCCTTGTGGTTGCTAATTTCTAGTGAGAAATAACACTGCCTACTTTTTGGCGCTTGTTTCTTGGTGCAAACTTGTAGGAAATATATTTTTGGTGCCTACTTTTTGGGGCTGCGGTCCTGGAATCGCTGCGTTTCTGCGGGTGATAAACGCTCGGAGTAGTGCGCGTTGTTGCCACGGTTTGTGTCCGGTGTTTACCTACACCGGTCGACCCTTTTCCGTTTTTTGTAAATTTTGTCTATTTGTATTCTCTACAAATGTTGTGAATTTATTGAGATATACATATATTCTTTTCTTTCTCTCTCTCTCTCTCTCATTATCTCTCGGGTCACTCCGTATTTCTTTGTCTGCCTTGAAAGTTTCACTTCTGTTAGGCTACACGCACTTGTTTGCATCCAATTTTTTTTTTGTATTTAATTTCTTTTTGTATTTATTTTTTGTTTTATATTTAATTTTTTTTTTACCCTAAACAGTGCCCAACAAATAATTCAAACATTTTTTATAAATGTACCTTTTTTAGCTTAATAGATCATTATTTTTTTATCATTTATAGTTTGTTAGTTTTTCCTAAACAAATACTTGCAAATTGGGCTTACCTTTCTTTGTACTGACGACCTATTTCTGAAGCTGCTTTCTTAGTGTTGTTTATTAGTTTATCTTTCTGCACAATGTTTAGTATCTGCTATTCGATAACCGGTTTTGTCGTTTATGGTGGATTTACTTTTTTTGCACTTATGTTTTATTTATTTTTTGTTTTTTTTTGTTTTGTTTGTGTTTTGTTTTTTTTTGTTTTTGTTTTACACGAAAGCTGAAAGAAAATAATGAAAACAAGGTGTTGTCATAGTTTCTTTTTGTTTCTCTTTAAAGCCAAGTAATTTGAGTTATCGACGCAGTTAAGTGTTGCAGTTTTTACGATGTTTGTTTTTTTGTGAACTTAATGGCACGTTTACACGTAACTGCACTTTTATGAAAGGAAAATACAGCGTAATAAAAATTGAACAAACTTGCAAGCAGCTAAGCAGGTAAATTCGAATTTTCCAAACGTGCAAAGCACTAAGATTCAAATACCACGACAATTAGAAGGGGAAAGCTGTATGTATAAGCAGCTAATTGCTTTACAATACAAGAATTTTCAACAACGCCAGCAACGAGCGCATTTAACTTCGTTTGATTTCATTGTTATTTTTTCATTATCCATTGCAACCTAATAACAAATAAAATCACTTTACTGATAAATTCCATGAACACAAACACTTTGAAATCGTTCAATATCTTTCTATACCTTATCAGTCTCTCACACTTTCGAATCATATGAACAGGTGATAACGATAATGTTTACTGTTATCTACACACACCACAGAAACCAATGCCTCGACAATTTCCTAAATCGCATTGGAGATAAAATTCCGCAATTTCTAACAGAAAGGGTGGCGAGCTTTAACGAGTTCATGGAAGTTACACACGTTTTTTTTGTTTTTTTTTTTGCAATGAAGCGGAATGCGTCATAAAATGCTGGTGATTAAACTGGTCACAAATTATTCTTCAATACAGTAACTTCCCTTATAGGGCTAAGGCTAGGTTTGTGGCAGACAGTCGATAATAGCTTAGCATGACTGCATACATAAATGGCAAGCGATGTGTATATAACGGTGTTGATAACTGCAGTTTACTCGTAAATTGCTTGCATATTTTTGCATACCAAAGAATTTGGTATTGGCGACTATGCTAAAATTTCACTAGAAATAGTAAGTTATTGAGCAGGAATTAGCAGAGCGAATGTCAAATAATTTTCTAAAAATGTCTATCAGAAATATTTTCCACCCGCTGTTGTACGGCACGGACGCCATAGCACCTGTACTAATGTATGGCACACCAGCATTTAGAATGAAGATTTTTTGTTTGATATCAACTTGACGTACTTGAAGCAGGTTTTGTCTAAAGCCTGTATATGATTGATAACTTTCATTCAATGAAAAATTCTGCTCAGTTCGTTCTAACAAGAAAATAATATTTTTGGAAATAATCGAAAACCTCAGATCATATGACAAATCATCTGGCAATAGGTATTGTATTCTCAACTGAGCTCTAATGTTACAGCAAATTTTCATGATAAAAACCTTTTTGTTCTTCCAAAAGCTTATTAAATTCTCAGACCTATACATTTAAAGGTTAGTTTATGCATCCTTCAAAATTTGCACTCTGGTTTAAGGTAAAGCGAAGTTAATTAGCGCAATGTAAATAAAGAACAGCTGGTTTTGCTGGACTTCAAAATATTTGAAGAAAATGGCGGATATTTACACCAGGCTTGCCGTAGTTTTGGAACTAGAAAATTCACATATGTTTGTGTGAGAGATGAAAGTTGAGGCGGCGAAAAGAGTCAAAGGGTACCTAAAAGTTAAGAATAATCAGTTGGTTTAGCAAGGTTCAGTTTTTTGGTTAAATTAAAAAAATGGCTACGCGGTTCATCGAAACGAATGGAATCTAAATATAGGATTGTCTTCTTAAGAACTCCCGCTCCCGCCAGATATCACTTACTTAGGGTAACCAAAAAACAATTGGCACGAGATATACTACACAGACCGATAAAATAAGCTGCTGTATTACACAATATTCGGGATGAAAATTGGAGTTCAATAGTCTACATATAAAGAGAGTTTCAGAGACATATAAGAGTTTCAGAGACTATTCTAAAGGAAGCATGTCCCAAAAGTTGAAGGTTTGACGGCTTTTCATTAGGAGAAATTTCCTCTTCAGAAGGGTGAGCTGTAGCATACTATATAATCGAATACGGTATGAACTCCCGATTTCTCAACTAAAGGGTTTCCCAATAACAGGTGTTATCTATCGCTATCGAGAGATGATTAACAATTTTTTATAGCCGGCATTGGATGGTATTGATCTGGACAAT
This sequence comes from Anastrepha obliqua, assembly GCF_027943255.1. Classification (NCBI taxonomy): domain Eukaryota; kingdom Metazoa; phylum Arthropoda; class Insecta; order Diptera; family Tephritidae; genus Anastrepha; species Anastrepha obliqua. Next base: position 46,063,577 of record NC_072893.1, read on the forward strand.
GTTTATTTTCAACAAGACAGCGTTACGTGCCACACAAGCAATGAAATCATTGATCTTTTACCCGAAAAGTTTCCGGACCGTGTTATCTCTCGAAGAGGTGATCACAATTGGCCACCAAGATCTTGTGATTTAACACCTTGTTACTTTTTTCGTTGGAGCCACGTGAAAGAGAAGATCTACGCCAACAGCCCAGGGTCGATTCAAGACTTCACAGATGGAATTCGTGTGGCTACCAAGGACATAGGGCAACCACTTTACAATTCGGTTATGAAAAATTTTATAAAAAGGATATTGTCCTGTAAGTGTGGTCGTGGTGGTCATTTGCCTGATGTTATTTTCCACTATTAACGGCATACCTTCCTATTTATAATAAAATAAACATCCGATCATTTATATTAAAAAATAGCATTTTTCTTTGAATATCAAAATTACACCTCTTCTTGGAAAACCCTTTACTACGAAGAGGTGAAGAGCAATAACATTGCTAGGGAGCTGTGAAAACACCTCTTGGTAAGCAATGGAATGGCATGAAAAAGCTCCTCATAAAAAAACCATCTGCCATTCAGAGTCGACTTAAAACTGTAGGTCCCTCCATTTGTGCGAAAACATCAGGACGCACACCAAAAATAGGTGGAGAAGTTCGGCTAAACATCCATAAAGGGTGTAAGCGCCAATTACTATTTATATAAATATTTTCTTATTGGGTGCAAAATTAAAAGCTTTCGTTTAGTGGTTTTACTTTGCTTATTTATTTTAAAGAAATGGTTACCAATAGAACAGAGAGAAGTGTGCAAGGATGATGGACCGCAAGGTTTGACTAAATTGTGAGAGCAACTTCGGCTGCCAAGTCACATGCCGAATACTTACTGAATTCTGCCGGCTCATTTCACTCGTATTCGCACGCTCGCCCAATCAGTCGTTGTTCAAATGTAAATCAGATGTCATTGATTGATTTTTACTTATACCACCAACACAATCGCAGTTTTGTCGTAAACAAACCGCTGTCACATCCCCTATTGCATCAGCAAATCAGCTGATTCCATCAAAATTGCTGAGAACGGATAAGGCTCTATTCTGTCCACCGTGCGTTCTAGGCAAGCGAATATGTTTCAAGCCACAAAACTTCACGCATTACTCGATGAAGGTACATGTGAACCTCAAGAACTTGCAGATTAATGGCATTTACAGAACAAGTAATTCTGAAAAAATCGAAATTATTAAGAATTATTAAAAGGCAAAAATGGACACGAATTAATACCAAGAAACGGTCAAAAAAGTAAAGGAGTTTTGCACTAAATTGAAAGTTTCTGTACCAGGAAAGAACAAAAATTCTTTAAAAATTGTCCAGCAAAGTAATTGACGTCCACATCAAGAGGTAATACTCGTATACGATTCGCTAGAGAGGTTCACAATTACGTTCTGGATATTGTAGCAGGTTAAAGTCCTACTTATCCAGAATTGATCCCGACATACCAAATACCCCGCACGACACTAACAACCATTTCACATGCCCCACTTATCTAACACCCCTCTCCCTCTGGACCAAATCTGTCGAAACAGCATGTTTCCTGGGCCTACCTTTAGATGAGCTAGACGAAGACGACCAGTATACTCTACACTGACGGGGCTTGTATTACTGATACAACAACAACAACGTCCAGGTGTTCCTAGTTTCAAATGTTACTGTCTGTGATAGAAATTGAGGCTGTACAATAAATTATGTTCTTACATTTTTTAAACGCGATGAAACCATAACTAGAAATAGGTAGCCGCATTTCTTTGAAAGAAATCAATAGTGGCACACTTCAGAACTCAACTCAAAAGCTACTTTTTTGAAAATTAGCTGAGAACAAAAGTATCATACTAGTAAAAAATTAATTGCATATACTTTTGTTCAATAAATACCCAAAATATTTTCTTTTTAACCAACCTCTACCCTCTCTCCACGTACTTGCAAGCATTTTGAGAAAATTAAAAGATGCTTTCCATTTCAATTCAACCGGGCTATTCGGGTCATGTTCTTCGATTTCGATGTAACTGAAATATGTTGCTCTCTGGTCAAAATAATGAGACACGTATTTTTTTGTTCGCCCGAAAAATTTTTTTTCAAGAGTTATCGGCAATTTTGTTTTTCGGCTCAAACTCGATTTTTTTTAATTATGAATAAGTTCGTGCGGTTTTTTTTCGAAATTTGAATTTCGGATCATTCCCATGGCTTTTAAACGTTTGGAAATGGTTGATTGATCAACTCCCAAAGTTTTTGCAACCTCTTCTTGCGTTTGAGCCGGATCTTGATCGAGCAATTCCTCCAATTCGGTATCCATGAACTTTGGCGGCGCGGCCAAAATCACCACTTTTAAAGCGTGCAAACCACTTCTGGCACGTTCGCTCAGCTAGAGCATGCTCACCATAAACTTCCACCAAGATACGATGACTTTCGGCTGCTTTTTTCTTCATATTAAAGAATTCCCCGCAAAAACACATTATTTGGCACGAAATTCGACATTTTCAAGTGTGGTAAAAATATTGTTGTTTACGCTTCAAATAAAAAACTTATACTGACGTTTGTGCCTTACGACAGTAGCTCTCCAATGAATGTTTGGAAATGTGGATCGATGGAATAATAATCAAGTTACGCCATCTGTTGTAAAACCGCACGAACTTATCCATAGACCTATTATAATAAAAATTGAAATTTTTTCGAAATTCAATATTTCAAAAAGTGTATTTTTGTTTTTTTTATAACTTTTTCCAAATCAAGAGGACACCTCAAACTTCAATTAAGCTGAATGCCCAGTAGCTAAAATGAGTTGTTTTTGAGTAATGAATTTTTGAGTAAAAAACCTGTTTCGCACTTTTTGTTTTTTGCAAAATAAAAAATGTGCAACTACTTTTTTGCAATTGTTTCTGAACGAAGTCGCTCGTGTAAGTAATAACGATTATTTTGAACCCAGAATCATTCAAATCGGCTTTTTTTTGACTAAGTTATGAGTAATTAAAAAAAATTGAATTGAAATGGAAAGCATCAAAAGTTGTGAGCAGTTACTGTTTATACAAAACAGTCAATAAATAAGTTAAAAATTCTACAAAGTTCCAATCGAAGTGCCCCAGCGATTGAACTGAACGGAACAAATTTAAAATTATTGAACCGATCGGTAATCTTTGACTTAATCCATTTTTATGAGTTGTGCGGTATTTTTAGAAAATACACATGGAACAAAGTTTCCCAAGTGAAATGCCGCCACAAAAACTGAACTAACAACAAACACAAAAGTTATTGCCGACAGCGAACAAACGAGAGTGACACATTGAGTCACAAGCACCTTTGCCAATGCCAATGGCAATTGCCCACATTCGGTCTAATTGCTCTAACCACTTCAAAACAATTCGAGCTGTCGGCGAGTGTAGATAAATATTTAGCATTTAGTGGAGATCACTTTGTCATGAGTGAAGCCAGTGACGTCATTGCGGATTAAGTTACTGCGACTGACGAAGTTTTCGTCTGTGATACACATAAATTACACATACTAATACATACATATGTACGTTTGAATGTTTGTTTGTATGTGCATTGGCTTTTTTTGTGCTGTATTGCTTTCTTTCATTTCTAAATTGGTTTGTTATTCTTCATGTTTGAGAATTTTATTTAATTTAAAGCTTTTTTTGCATTCACTTCAATTATTTTTAAGCTAAATTCTGAAGCCGTAAATTCGAAAAACACAACAGCCACGGATAAACAAACCAAGCAAGTTGTATTCGTTGTTACTTTGCTGTTGTTTTTGGCACGATCACACAAGAACACCTGTGTTCAAAATAATAGAAGCGAACTATCAAATTTTAGCTATTTTTTTGTTTGAATTTAATTGTTTTTATTAAAAGTATAGTGAATTCTACAACTATACAACTCAAAACGTCAAACTTGGAACGAATAATACACGAAAATGTTTCCCTTTTTATTTATTGTAGATTCTGGGTACACAGTTTTATAGCCCACTAGTACTATAGTACAAGGTGGCGCAAAATTAATCACCCTATTGAAAGATTTCTACTTTTCACAAATGTCGTCGTACATCAATCATATTTGACACTTGTGAACTGTACATCGGCAGTACATATATGAGCAGACGAGCAATGGAGCTCGTAAGGGTGAAAATAAAGACTCCCATTACTCAAAATTTGAGTAATGTTAATTGGAAAGTTAACTTTTTGGTTTTTATTTAGCAAAAAATGTATGCAAAAACATAGACGGATTATTTAATTTGCGCCACCTAATATAGCAAGACGTAAGTTTCAAGTAGCTAAAAATTGTCGTTGCTTTTTTAAAAATTTGTTTTTTTTTGAGGCGCTGAGCATTTTGACCTACAAAAAGAAAATTCTCAACATCGTATGAAAAACACATTGTAAAAAATCAATTTATAAGCGATTTCTAACTTACACTTTGTGATACAAAAAGTGAATGGATCATAAGCTGCATATCTTGAAGTTTTCTAAGGATTGGAAATTCAAAAGTTGAAAATTGTGTTGTATTTTTTTAATTTTTGTAAGCTTTGTTCAAGGCTCGGAGTTTCGAGTTATATGGTTTTTGCTGTTGATATAAACAAACAATAAAATATAATAAAAAACAGTACATAAAAAAATATATACCAAAAAAAAAAATTTTTTTTTAATGTTATAAAATTTCTATATATTTTTCTATACAAAAGAAAAAATTAAAAGCAAAAAAATGGAAAGCAAAAAATTAATACAAAAATAAAAATATTAAATGCAAAACAATGAAAAGCAAAAAATTAATACAAAAAGAAAAATATTATTATATATAAAAAATAAAATTAAGTACACAAAAAATTAAATATAGGCAACAAAATTAAAAAAAAGCTAGACACAAAAACATTAAATCAAAAATGTAATCCTACACAAAAAAGTTAAATTAAAAACAAAGTAAAAATATAAAATACAAAAACATTTAGTACAAAAAATTTAAATTCAAAACAAATAGGTATATAAAAAAATTTTAATTTTGTGTTACATGTTTTTTGCTGTTGAATGCACTATAATTTTCTAAAAATAAAATTAAATACAAAAACAGTCAATGCAAAAAAAATTAAATACAAAAACCATAAAATACAGAAAAAAATAAATGCAAAAAATATTTGCATAAAAAAAATACAAAATACAAAAAAAAATTGATCCAAAAAAGTTATATCCAAAAACAAACTACAATGAAAATTAAATACAAAAAACATTAAATATATTTATATTTTCATGGCAAAAATACACTCGGAGGTTTGCCATTGCTTCCCGAGAAGCGATCGCTATTAGAAAAATGTTTTTCTTCATTTTGATGGTTCACCGAGATTCGAACCGCAAAATATTATCATAAATACAAAAACAAATAGAATATTCAAAAAAATTTAATAAAAAAAAAATTAAATACAAAAATATAAAATACAAAAAAAATGTAATAAAAAACACAAAATACAAAAATAAATTAAATACAAAAGAAAATATTAAATAAAAACAAAAATTGAATACTAAAGAAATATAAAAGTAAACAAAAAAAATAATAAACAATTTTCTTCATTTTGGTGTTTTACCGAGATTAGAACCGCAAATATTAAATACAAAAACAGAAAAATACACAGTTCAAAAAAACTTAATACAAAAAAACTTAAATACAAAAATATCAAATACAAAAAAATTTAGTACAAAAAAAGATTAAATACGAAAGAAAAACGTATACAAAAAATTAAGTCCAAAAAAAATTATATACAAAAAAATATTAAATACAAAACCAAAAAGTAAATACAAAAGAATAATATAAAATACAAAAAAATGTAATACAAAAACAAAAAATACAAATATAAAGTAAATACAAAAGAAAATATTAAATAAAAAAAATTTAATACTAAATAAATGTAAAATTAAATACAAACAAAAATATTAAAATATTTTCTTCATTTTTGGTGTTTTACCGAGATTGGAACCGCAAATATTAAATACAAAAACAGAAAACTACACAATTCAAAAAAAATTAATACAAAAAAACTTAAATACAAAAATATAAAATACAAAACAAAATTACTCCAAAAAAAATTAAATAGATTAAATACAAAAGAAAAAATGATGCAAAAAAATTAAGTCAAAAAAAAATAATATACAAAAAAATATTAAACACAAAACAAAATATACAAAAATAAGTTAAATACAAAAGAAAATATTAAATACAAAATTTAATATCAAATAAATATAAAATTAAATACAAAAAAAACAAAAAAAAAAATATTAAAACCTTACAAAAAAAATTAAATACAAAACAAAAAAATTAATTCAAAAAAGAAATTAAATAGAAAAAAAATTAAATGCAAAAGAAAAAATTAAATACACAAAAACTTAATTAAATACAAAAAAATAATTTAAACTTGATAATTCGTCACGCTCTTATTATTTAGCACACAACTGTATGTACTTATGCATGAACAACGATCGATTTCAAAAAGTTGTTGAAGGTAGTAGCAGAATATTGCAAAAGAGCGGCCTCCCTCTTCGCTTATGACTTCATTCGATCGTGCATCACGCAAATATTATTTTTTCTTTCTTTTGTCTTCAATATTTTTTTTTTCTTTTTTATTTTTTTTTTATTTTTTTTATTTTTTTTTTTTTTTTTGTTATTTGTATTTCGCTTAATGACATCATCAACACAACTGGTTGATGCTAAATGCGGGTGGTGGCAGTGATCGTGATCGCATTTTGAAATGGCATGGAATGGTGGGGTGTCCCTATAAGTATATAGAACTGTTGAGTTAGCTGCTATTTTTCGTTGTTGTTTTTTTGTTGCTGCGCGAATCACACTCATTTCCTAAGCATGTTTTTCTTACATACATTCACGTTTTTATCAGTGTTTTGTGGTTTCAAATGGCATTTTATTATATTCATTAGTATTATTTTGTGTTTGTGTTTTACGAATTTTATAACAGGAAACAGGCACACGCAAACTAAAGCGTGTTTGTGTATTTTTGAATTGCAAGTTCGGCGCAAATATTTTTTTTTTTTTTTTTGAATATAACCGCACACAAGTGACTACCAAAAATTTCACGAACGTACACAAGTGACTCGAATTTCATCAATACACTCAGGCTGTTGAGTTATATTTTTTAAGCATTTTTTCAGTTTGGTTGGAAGTTGATTTTTGCCATTCTCTGCTTTCGTTTAAATATTATAAATCTATATGTTGTTGCCTTTTTTTAATACTTTTTTATTTCTTGTAGTTTTTTTTATTACTTATTTGACAACAACATTCACAAACATGTTTTGTCAGTTTCTCATTTCTGCGTCAAAGTCGAGGTTATTGCACACAGCTGAGCTTAGAAGCGCGCGCGCGAAAAAGTAACAACACAAAAATACAGTCATCAGCCATCAACAACTTGCGCACCGGTTCACCTTCACTAACAAACAACTCATTGTTTTTTTTTTTATTATTATTTTTGCACAATTAACAACACTAGCGCCCGTTGGCTTTGCATACGCTCACCATGTACATATATATATATAAATATGTACGTACATAAATACATATGCATTTGTTTTCATACACTCCGCTAATAATTTTTCAATTTTACCAAAATATATTTTTTAACGCACCTTTATATTTTCGCTTTTTACCCTTTCAACTTTGCCTTTTGCTATTTATCCTCAAACTAGAATTCTACCTCTTCAATTCCAATTACTCAGGTATTTCACTCGACCGCATTCGTATTCAGTACACCCAACACGTTTGGCGTTTGAAAAACAACTGACAACATAACCAAATGCACACAATGCGGGTTTGCTCGCTAGCTAACTGGCTGGCTGGCTGCCGTGAGCGCTGGGAGCAATAGCAACAGAAGTAATGTAAGCGCTACAGTCACTCAGGGTTGCCGTCGCCGTCGTCGTCATACACCACTGGTGCTCACTTTGCCGGCATTTGGCTCAGGCAACGCAGCGTCAACGCATTCAGTCAATTGCGAAAAGGTGACTTCAGATACATTTTGACTCTGCTGGCAGCAGCGCACAGTGGTGTGAGTGTATTCAGAAATGTGCGAAAAGAAACGCGTGTTTTCATAAACTCAAAGTGGAGCTGAAGTATGTACATAGGTCACTGGTGTTTGTTCTACCGAAATCAAGATAACTTTCATTAAATCAAGGGTTAGGTGTGTTTTCGGAAGCAAAAAACAGTTGCTGTCATAAAATTCACTCAAAAGGTTTCGAAATGGAGTTCATCTGCTCCAATGTGTATCAGCAGGCAATCGCTGTGATCAACTCAATTTGTTTTCTCAAACCTAACATGAATTTTTTGTCAGGCAAAGCTCTTTTTCGGCCTTAACTCGACAATAACGCTGCATATGTTGGCTTCTAAGTCACAGGTTTAAACAGCTGACGCACGTTTCGTGTTTTGTTTCACTGTCAAACATCTTCAGTTTGGTCTATAATTTAACCATGAATCGTTTTACAAACGAACAACGCTTGCAAATCATTGAATTTTATTATAAAAATGGGTGTTCTGTTAAGAAAATTTAAGATCCATTTTTTATCGAAAAATTGTTTTCAGCGACGAAGCTCATTTTTGGATCAATGAGTACGTAAATAAGCAGAATTGTCGATTTTGCAATGAAGATCAGCCAGAAGAATTGCAAGAGCTACCAATGTATCCAGAAAAGGTCACAGTTTGGTGCGGTTTATGGGCTGGAGGTATCATTGGACCGTACTTCTTCAAAGATGCTGCGAATCGTAACGTAACTGTGAATGGTGAGCGCTACCGTGAAAAGATATCCAACTTTTTTTTGCCCAAAATGCAAGAGCTTGACTTGCATGCTATGTGGTTTCAGCAGGACGGTGCCACATGCCACACAGCACGCGTAACAATGGATTTGTTGAGAGGCGAGTTCGGTGAACATTTTATTTCACGTTCGGGACCTGTCAAATTCGGGCCACCCAGATCGTACGATTTTTTTTGTGGGGCTTTGTTAAAGCTCATGTCTATTCAGACAAACCTGCTTCAATTAACGCATTGGAAGACAACATTAAATCATTTATATGTGAGATACCGGCCGAAACATTGGAAAGAGTATGCCAAAATTAGACTAAGCGGATGGACGATTTGAAGCACAGTCGCGGTCAACATTTGCATGAAATAATCTTCAAACATTAAATTATATGGACTGTACTATCGATTTAAATAAAAATGTCATGCATTTTTCTGAATTTTACGTGTGTTGTTTTGAAAAACTTTCCTATAGCTCTTAAAAAATCACCCGATACATGATATATTTTATGGTATCCAAACAAGGGGTTTTCTAAAGTAAAAACATTTAAGAGAGTGCATTTTCTTGTGGCGCCATCTCTAGCTAACAGTATGCATTCAAAATGGAATGATCTTCGATGGCCTCAAGCGGAGCTATTTTAGCTAAGTTGATTTTGCTCGTGAAAGTCTACCATATATGTTTTTTGAGCCTGCTAGGTGGCGTTCTGGTTGAAGTATTTTTAAAGATTGGATTTGCAGTGTGTAATGAGCTGTAATTCCATATTTTTATCGAAAACTTTAGTATTTTTTGGCATAAACTTACATGCATATATGATTTTGACTTGCGAGTTTAATTTGCTCTAACTCGAGAAAATATCCATGCAATGATTTATTACGATTTTCGACGTAGATTATCGAGGCAGTAGTGCACTGATCAACTTACCTCGAATTTTAGCGTTGAATCACTACACTTAATGGTCCGAAAACGATTGTTTTGCCAAAAACTATCGATTGACAATGCAGGATTGTCATGTGATATATCGCGAAATAGAGGCATCCCTAGGTATTAGTGGGTCCAGCATGCATTCAATATCGCTTAAACATTTGGTCCTAAACAAGAATTATGCCCGAATTCTGTAAGCAGTCTCAAGTCACTAATTGAGACTTTTCGTGGTGAAATTTGATTTTGAGACTAGTTGCAATTCAGTAAGCAATCTCACATCATTAGTCTCAAAAAATAGTCACTAATTAGTGATCTACTTCTGAGCAGCTCACAAAACGAAAAATATGGAAGAGGAATTAATTATATTACAATATATATATTGCAAAAAAAGCGCGAAAAAGAAGCGAAGTAATATGTTTTGGGTAAAAATTTCTTAAGAACACGAATAATTGTGTATTTATTGACGTTTTAGAAACATGCGTAGACGGATTCTGGCAAGTTTACGCAGCACGGAAAACCCATTCCTTCTTCAAGAAGACGTTTTCAGGAGGTTTTTTAGATTCCCGAAATCCTTCTGCTGGGAACTTATTCAAGATCTCAAACCACTTGACAAGTTTGAGCGGAACTCCCAGCTCGTTCATTTCAACGGAATGTATATAGAGATGCAATTCAATATTTATCGATTATTAATTTTGTTTGTCTCAATTGAATTGTTGATAAACCGACTCAGGTAAAAGGTTTATAAAACAAAAATTAAAAACGTTATTTTGTATGAGCTTAGTAATATTCATATTCTTTATGTTTTTGATGAAGAATTTCGCTTGATAAATGAGTTTAAAAAATTCCATTACATATGGAATCGATATGTGAATTTTTGCTCAACTGTTTGACTATCTCTAGCCAATACGTGTTTAGCTGACTGTCTCTATTTATTTTCACCATGATATTTGGTGAAATTCTTGTGACTTTCCCTTACTGAATAGCAAAATCGTCTCAAGTCACAAAAAGAGTCACTAATTTATAATCTCAATTTTAGTGACTTGAGATGAGATTCGCTTACAGAACTCGGGCATTAATCTCGTTTATACCGTTTTTCGGAAAATCTGGTCATGTCGCAACTGCACGATTGGAGGCGCTTAAAAAAGGCAATTCTGAGTGGCATGAGTATGCAACCATTTGTTTGCCAGAAGTTTTCGAAGACGAATCGTCCTTGTGCGATATTTCACGTATCAGCTCACACAAGAATGATTTTAAGCTCTCAAAAGATCGAATTAATATTTTATTCGCCCTATAGCCATAATTTGGAACAAAATGTTCCCGAGCAACAAAAATAAAACGTGAAGCCAGCGTTTTTCAACGCCTCAAGAAGCTGCGTTTTGGAGGTATCCAATTCTGATTGGCAAAAGTGCTTTGGAAATTGATTCGAGCGGGGGCAGAAGTATTTGAAGAACGATAAATCCATTTTCACTGCATTTTACTGGGTTTTCATTATTGAGTGCAAAATATAAAAGACAGCCCTCGAATGTATACAAAATGGCTTCGCTTTAGCAGCACAACTGGCTGAATGTACGAAATTAAATTTTCTGTATTTTTTTTTTTTCAATTCCAGTCCACTGTGCCCTCACCTTTCATCATTTGATGTCGGCGGTATGAAGTTTGAGAGAATTTTCCAACGTTGCTTTGTATCTCGTTACAATGTGTTGGCGACATCAGTTTAGCTGCAACAAAAGCGCGTCTGTCTGCAATTAAATCTGTTGCTTTGTTTTAAGTTGCAAATCCCGGCATTCGCTTCAATTGCTATTTCTGCAGCTGTTAGCCCACACTCGGAGCTCATGGCATCACATTCAAAAGAAAAAAAGCTTATTCACACACATGCATACATACATTTTGATGCTATTGCAACGGTGTTGCTTGTGATGCCTGTGTTGTTGAACGTTTGAGTGTTTGAATGCTTCATAGAAGCTGGTGAATGATGCATTGCATCAGGTCGGCATCACTTGACTCACATTTGAATTGGATTTCCATTTGGATAAGTTTGTTGCATAAACAAAAAATTCAAATGGAAGGTGAAATATTGTAGTAGAAATCCACACATACACTTTACATGCATTAAAAGAAAAAAAGCTGCATTATTTAGTTTCACCGGGAACTGAGACGAGGAACATCATATGATGTTTGCTCTAAAGTTGTTGATGTGGCTTTGTGATATATTGACATGGCGCATTGTAATCGCAACTTCGAAAATAAAAATAAAAAATAACTAGCAAAATGGAAAATGTATGATAATTATAGTCTTGCACTTCTACTAATTGCAAGACACCTTCTTATCGTGGTACCGGTAGAGGAAATCAATTGTGGTAAAAGCGTCTCGCTATTACGGCTTTTAGCACAGATAATCTACCCAACTTGCATTGTCTATTGTTTCAGTGAAAATGCAACTTAAGTAACAAAGGTTCTTGCAACATTGCGCTCAGCACTTAAACGGGCATAAACAGACTAAGTAGGAACTAGTCCACTAGTAAGCGCTTAAACCGCAACAAATGCTTTCGATTGCTTCCGCCTTAGTGATGTTGTTGGCGAACTCGTTACCATCGGCCTTACAGTTGTCAGAATCGTGCACAGCAGTTGCAGTGGACGGGAAGTGCAGGAGGACCTAAGAAAGCACTGAAATAAATGTGTGATGCACTCAAATATTATGACTCATGGAAGAGTGGATGTTTATTTGACTGTCAGACGGTGTAATTAGAGTAGTGTGATCTCTATTAGACCAAACGCCGAAATGTAAGGACAATTTGTGCAAGAAAATCTGAGTCGGTAAAATCATTCTGTACAATCAGTTGTTTAGTTAGTTGTGTAAGCTGCTGGTATGAAGCACTTGACCACCAGTCCCAAGCAGTATAGGCCCAACTCATAGGAACTTCGGCTACGAAGTCTTAGAGGAAGTTTAATTCTGGAACTAAAGGAAACAGCGGCCCCTAAAACTCACTCAAATTTATTATTAGGCGAGTTTCATTAGGGCTGTGGGCGTTAGACGACTCGATATGCCTTGGGCATGGCAGAGGCGCTGCTGAACGCATTAATTTGATTCGCTAAAGAATTAGAAAAAGGTCAGTAGACATCTTTGTAAAATACAGTGGACATGATAGCAATCTGCAGATATTTTCCACTAGTTTGAAAACAGTGAAGAGAAGGCTGGTGCACAACTGCTACCAACCGTCTGCTACCAGTTTTAAGACAGTCACGAAGTAGGTGGTGCAGAGTTAGTTATTTTATGAGACTCTCTAAATTTTTACTGCAGGGACTTAAACACCTTTTTAAAAGCTTCACACTTACATGCTCTTTTGTGCCCTCTACTCTACACTCAACCTCAGCCAAACCCATTCTCTTACTAAACCTAAGATAGAGCTGGGTTGGGCTGAGCGTATGTGATTTCTTTCTGACCACATCCCTCCGATATATCTTATCATTCTTCGTGCATATCATCACAATCGAGAGGAAGGTGTGTAGGAGTTTCCGAGGATTGGTCGCACAAACGGCAAGAGTCAGTGGACCATATCTCGAATCTGTGCAAATCTGCAGTGACCTGTGAGAATGCCCGTAAGCAATCTGAGTTTGTCCTTAGGTAAGGCTATAAGTTACCTTAATATCTTTTAATTTTAGCTCCCAGTAAGGACTTCGCCTGGGGCTTTAGCTCTTCGCTTTTAGCTCTCACTTGGCGTTGTGTTGTGCAGAGCCAAGGAAGGGCTCGGGCCCTATTTATAATGACGCTGTAGCCTCTGCTACTTTCGTAATAGAAAAAGTGGTTTCTAATAGCGGTCGCCCCTCGGCAGGCAATGGCAAACCTCCGAGTGTATTTCTGCCGTGAAAAAGCTCCTCGTAAAAAAATATTTTGCCGTTCGGAGTTGGCTTAAAACTGTAGGTCCCTCCTTTTGTGAAACAATGGTCGGCCAAACTCCCAAGAGGGGTATAAGGGCCAATTATATACCTATATATACATAGTCCAGCGTATATGACTTCAAGTGCCTTCGACCCATCTCCACACCTGTGTAGGATACACTCTTGGAGGTCCCTTTCGAGAGCAGGTCAGGTCCAGCTTACTTTACGGTCCAGTTTGATTCGGATTTTGTTCTCAACTTTAATATCCTTAGCTATGTCGTTTCTGAGTAGCAGGACAAGTGGGGACTGCAGGCTCAACGCTTCCATGTTCTTGGATGAGATCATATTTCCTTTACCAAAGACTTCACCAGTTATATTAAACAGGTTTTTTTCGGGATGACACCTCTGAAGAGGAAACTTTCCCGAATACTGCTATACCGGCACAGCAATTGTACGACTTATAGCCTCAGAGTTACACCTACGTATTAACCACAGCTACTACTTCCCCCGCGAAACTGCCAAAAAGGTATTGCCTGACGTGGCTGGTTATCCCATAGGCTGCTAGTTATTACATCTACGAAGCTCCTCACGTCTTAAATAATTATTAATATACAGGGTGGCTGATGAAAGCCGCTACCAAAAAAAAAATGAATAACTTTTTTTCTTTTTAAGTTATCTGTTCCATTTTTATTTTAATTTGCAGATTGATCTTTAAAATTTATTAAAATGAATAACTGGGACACGCAAACAAGAATTTGGATAGTCCGCCGCTATCACGCACTGGAGTCCGTAGTTTTGGTACAGAGAGAGTACAGGCGGATGTTTGGCGGCGATCCCCCGAGCAGATGGACCATAATGAGACTGGTGAATAATTTTGCTGAGCAAGGAACAGTCGCAAGAAGGCCTTATCATCGAAACCCTCCAGTTCGGACGGAGGAAACGATCGCTGCTGTAGCTGCAGCTATACAAAGCAATCCAAGGGTTTCAACAAGAAGCTTATCTGCTCAACTTGGTGTCAGCCGACAGTCTTTGCAAACAATAATGCACAAAGATTTAGACTTATTTCCCTACAAAATTCAAATGGTTAACAAACTGAATACAGCAGACTTGCCGATTCGCTTGGAATTTTGCCAGAAGATCCTGCAAATGGTGGAAGAAGACCAAAATATGTTAAACTGCCTTTTCATGTCTGATGAGGCCCATTTCGATTTAAACGGCAATGTGAACAAACAAAATTGTCGAATATGGAGTACTTCTAACCCACAGATACTCCACGAGACGGAATTGTATCCTCTTCGCGTGACAGTGTGGTGTGCGGTTTCTTCACGCTGTATTGTCGGGCCTTATTTTTTTGAAGAAAATGGTCACACCGTTACGGTTACTGGAGACCGTTATTTCAAAATGCTGAAAGAATTTTTCTATCCAGAACTACGCCGAAAGAGAATTCCTTTCAACTCTGTGTGGTTTCAACAAGATGGGGCAACGTCTCACATAGCCCAGACTGTTATGACAGAGTTGCGACGAAAATTTCCCAATAAACTGATTTCAAGAAACTCTGAATTTCGTTGGCCCCCCAGGTCGCCTGACCTTACTGCACCTGACTTTTTCTTGTGGGGTTTATGTAAACAAGAAGTTTATAAAACAAAGCCAACAAATTTGGATGAACTAAAACAATCCATTCGGGCAACAATTGCGGCTATTCCTGTCGCAACTCTCAAAGCAGCAATGAACAACTTTTTACTAAGATGCCGCACTTGTGTCAACGAGCATGGGGGCATTTAAATTCAATTATTTTTAAAACTAGTTAAGCTATATTTAATAAAATTTAATGACCTTCAACTTGAAAAAAAAAAAAATAAATTAATTCCATACACTAAAAAAAAAGTTATTTGAGTTTCTTAATGTAGCAAAATTCATCAGCCACCCTGTATTTTACATACGCGCAGATCACTTCCAATTATCAGCTGATATCAGCATAAAATCTATAATATTTTCTGCGGGCCAGGAAAGGATAGCGATATGCGACCGCAGCACCATATGTTATCAGCAAGATTCTTGGTCAAAAACCACAGGATTTTCTTGCTAAAATTTTGCATACCACGACAGCCTTCGGACAAGGTTGCATCAGTCTGAATTTTCTAGTGAAGCTTGGCCTCCAGGATAAGATCAAAATACTTATATAAATACATACCAGGTGCCTATTGCAGTACATCTTACCACACGCCCTCTGACAGAAAGATTGTGTATATGTATGGATATCAGAAGACTCAGGTTTAACTTATAAATAAAAATAGCACACAATTTCTGCAATACAAATTTAGTGGTAATATTTTCCCTCCGACATAGTATATGAGCCCACAAGGATAGCCATAATTTAAGAATAATTTCTCATAACGAGCTCTCTAAAATTCCGCAATGAGGACATCACTTTCCCTCAAACTCAGTTTTCTAGCTTTCCAAGAATATATGAAGTGCTCTTTACGACATTAAAACTTTGAAGAATTAGCTTATTTCTTAGTTCAAGAATGTGTATGTACATATGTGTGCCCCTGATGCATATGCTTAGCTGTGTACTTTATGTATGCATGCATGTAAGTTATGCGCCCTAAGTTGAGATACGACAAGGGTTGATTTGCCCACAAGCTTGTAAAGTTACAAATGCCTTCACCGTCAACGAAAAAGTGGCGCGTAAATCCTTCGTATGTTTGCTCGCGCACATTGTAACATAAGGGACCACCCTCAGTGTTTCTTTTCCTTCGTTTTTTCGTTTATAATTAAATTTACATAAAAAATGTAGCATCTGTCCCTTTAGAGTTTTCCTTTTTGCTTTCAAAAACACAAAAAAATTATTAAATAAATCGTTAAACTTTAACTGCAAATTGAGCTCTACCGAGAATTGTACGAAGAAGAATCATTAAGTTCATGGAATTGTAAGGGCACTATTCGAGGCCCGGAAAGTAGGCGTAGTTTACTCGAAAACCTCTATATTCTACTTCAATACCTCCACGCTGACAAGTCGCAGGTGGCTAAATTTGAAGGAATCTGAAATTTATATCGGAAGGAAAATATTAGCACAGCATTTTTATGAAATAGAAACGATCTTTTTGTCAGAGGGCATGTGGCAAGGTGTACTGCAATAGGCACCTGGTATGTAAATTTGTAAGTATTTTGGTCTTATCCTGGAAACCAAGCTTAACTGGAAAAGTCACCTTGATGCAACTTTGACCAAAGCCACAAGCCGTTTAGCAGGAAAATCCTGGAGAATCCCGAGATGGATGTACACAATTATAATTAGACCAATGATAACATTTGGTGCGGTCGTGTGGGTATCGTGCGCGGGAGCGATACGCCCCTGCCAAAAAGCTACGATGAGAGCAGATGCTGAAGTTAACACCACTTCAAATAATTATTTAGCAATCAGCTAAGCGTATCCTGATTAATATGACTAGCGAAGGTTTTGATAAAGGAAAATTGATCTCATCCAAGAACATAAAATCGTTGAGCTTGCAGTTCTCACTTGAGCAGTTATCCAACAGGCAGTTACCTGCTTTGTTTTGACAGCACTGTTGCTGCCTTTTTAAACGAACCCTACCAAATGGAGCTACCAATGAAAAAGTTCACCAAAAGTGAAATAGTTAGCACTATTAAAAAACTAAAAGATCACAAGGCACCAGGATATGATCGCATCACGGCCGAAATTCTCAAAAAACTACCTCCTGAACCCTATAATTTCATTACCCATTTGTTTAATGCGTGCTTAACCAGAAACATTTTCCCAGCTCAATGGAAAGTAGCAGAAATTAAAATGGTTCTCAAAACAGGAAAACCAGGCGATGAAGTGAAATCCTATCGCCCTATCAGTCTTCTACCAATACTGTCAAAAGTTTTTGAAAAGATCTTCCTTAAACGTTTAATGGTTTTTATCGAACGCAAACAAATAATTCCGAAACATCAGTTTGGTTTCAGGAATGAGCATTCGACAATTGAGCAAGTTCATAGACTTGTCGAAAAAATACAAACAGCGCTCGACCGAAAACAAATCTGTTCAGCAGTTTTCCTGGACATATCACAAGCCTTCGACCGAGTGTGGCATCAAGGCCTACTCTTTAAAATAAAAAAGAAATTACCACTAAATGTCTATTTGCTCCTTAAATCATATCTAAACCAACGAATGTTCTACGTAAATTACGAAAATGAAATTTCCAATTTCCAACAAATTAAAGCTGGGGTCCCACAAGGCAGTATATTAGGTCCAATCCTCTACTTAATTTTTACACACGATCTGCCAACCACAAAAGGTGTACTAACTGGCACTTTTGCCGATGACACCGCTATTATGGCGATAGCAGTGGATCCCGTAGAAGCCTCTTATATGCTCCAAATAAGCATAAATAAAATCTCCAAATGGCTCCGGAGCTGGCGGTTGAAAGTAAACGAGCATAAATCCCAACACGTCACCTTTACCACAAAAAGAACCACCTGCCCTCAAATCAACTTAAACCGTATTCCAATTCCGCAATGTGATAGTGCTAAATACCTCGGCATTCATTTGGATAAACGGCTTACGTGGAAAACGCATATCTTTACAAAAAGGAAAGCTCTAGGTTTAATATTTCGTAATATGTACTGGCTGCTAAACCGCAAATCCACCCTATCAATGGACAACAAACTTATCCTCTACAAATCTGTGATAAAACCAGTCTGGACTTACGGAATCCAACTGTGGGGTACTGCGTCAAATTCAAACTTGGAAATCCTGCAGCGTTTCCAGTCCAAGACTCTACGCACCCTAGTCAACGCTCCGTGGTACGTGACAAATGCCCAAATTCATCGGGACCTAGACATCCCTTCAATAAAAGAGGAAATACAAAATGTAACCAGTAAATACCGAAATCGACTTCAATCGCACCCAAATGAACTGGCCTCTACCCTGATGTCACCATCATGCGTTTTTTAAGGTTGAAAAGAAAAACACCAATTCAGCTCATCCAAGAGCCATCTATAAAATATTGAATTTATTTAATAGAAAAAATATTTCACTGGAAATATTCCTTTAACACTAAAATCAAAGCCACTCTTAAATGTAACCAAATATTTGTAAAATGTCTTATAAGAATTGTAAGTATAGACAGAATACAAAATAAAGTTTAAAAAAAAAAAAAAAAAAAAAAAAAAAAAACCTGCTCTCGAAAGGAAACTTGAAGAGTGTACGTAAGCTAGCCGTAAACTAGGGAGCTACGCTCCAGGCGAAGTTCTTACTGGGAGGTATAATGAAAAGAAATTCAGGTAACTCATAACCCTTCCTAAGAACAAACTGAGAATGCGCACGGACATTCACATAGGTCACTGCAGATTTGGCACAGATTCGAGATATGGTCTACTTACTCTTGCCGTTTGTGCGACCAATCCTCGGAAACTCCTACAGACCTTCTTCTCGATTGTGATGCTATGCATGAAGAAGGTTAAGATATATCAGAGGGATGCGACCAGAAAGAAGGCACGTACCCCCAGCCCAACCCAGCTCTATCTTAGGTTTAGTAAGAGAAATAGGTTTGGCTGAAGTTGTGTGATGAGTAGAGAGCACAAAAAACCATGAGATCCAAATGCAAAAAAATCTTTTTATTAATTCACTCATTTAAGTGTTTACGAATTATCGTACGCCAATATGAAGCTTTTAAAATGTGTTTAAAACCCTGCAGTACGAATTTAGGGAGTCTCATAAAATACTAACTTTGCATCACCGACTTCATGAAAATCTGTGTTACTTTCTTCTTCTTGAATGGCGCGATAAGCTCTTACGCAATTTTGGCCGAGTTTTACGAAGCGCGCCCGTTGTTTCTTTCTCGTATTAACCGGCGCTAGTTGGACTCACCAAGTAAAGCCAATTCCTTCTCCACCTGATTTTTCCAACGCAGAGGAGGCCTTCTTCTTCCTCCGCTACCACCAACTGGTACCCCGTCGAATACTTTCAGAGCTGGAGCGTTTGTATCCATTCGGACGACATGACCCAGCCAACGTAACAGCTGGATCTTTATTCACTGCACTATGTCTATGTCGTCTTAAAGCTCGTACAGCTCCTCGTTCCATCGCCAGCGATACTTGCCATTGCTAACGTGCAAAGATCCAAAAATCTTCCGCAGAATCTTTCTCCCAGCAGCTTCAACAGCTAGAGGGTTAAAACAAATGCAAGTCTGTAAGCTGAAGGTTAGGTGGAGCAATAACGGTCATACGACTTGGAGAATACACGAATGAACTCCGCTTTATTATTATAATAAACAATAGGGGTATTCAAACCGAGCTCCTTAAAGTTACAATTCGGTATTCAGGAATGGTTTCCATGTATTTTGTTCTTTTAACATTTCTCGAATGCCGAATAATAATACGAATACGAATTCTCGAATACCGAATAGTAATACGTTGTTTCCACGGTGGCTAGTCTTGTAAAGCAACTCGGTATTGCATCAGCTGTTTTGTGTTGATTTTCATTTTATCAACGTATTTGTTCCCTGAAACTGCATCGAGATCTTTAAAATAATAAGTAAAAAAAAATGTTATACTTGTTGCCTTTTTTGTTCTAAATACATTAAATCAACTTATTTGTCACATTACCGATAAGGAGAAGAATTTCTCCATGTATTCACTTTACAACGCACTTTCCATTCACTAAAAATGTCCTTCCGTCACTCGGCTACCTTCAAATACGCGTGCATCCGCTCTTTGTTTATTTTCATATGTGTACCCGCCTTTGTAGCATCCAACACGCTTGCCGCTTGAAAAATAACTGAAAACAGAACCAAATAGATAATTCGTGGATTGGGTTGTTCGCTTGTTGGCCAGAAGCAACAGCAGCAGCAGCACTACTCCCAGAATTGCTTAAGCACCACAGCCGCTTACTGGCATCACTGCCATTACCCTCAAGCACACTGACTCTCTTTTTGCCGGCACACAATGCAACCACTGTTTTGCGGAGGATTTCCGTGTTGGCTAAGTCCTTTGCTAAAAAAATACGTTCAGGTACTCATTAGATCTGCCAGCGACAACGCACAGTGGCTTAGAGTATTAAAAAAAAGGAGACGCTGCTCTCTTTTAAGTTCGTTTTACGACATAGTCAACATAAAAGTCAAGTTCCAGAATAAGTTTAAGCGCTGCAATCACCTTCATTACCATCACAACGGCTTGTAACAATTGATGTGTCAATGCTTCCAGAGCGTTACGATAACATTAATTAGCCATATCAAATATTTTAAGAAAAACTAATTGCGTGAACGGACGAAAAAAGTTATACAAAATTTATTTATCGATCAACTTTTAGTAAAGTTCTCACTAAAATTTTCCAAATAATTTTTACATTTTTTTTGCATGAAAATATATAATATTTTGTTATATAATAAACGCCACATAAATCAAAATTTCAAACTCTATGTAAAATTTTGCAACTGTAATTAAATTTCAATAAAAATTTCTAAATTTTAATTCCGAACTTTTAAAAAAAGACGTCTTCGTCTTGCGAGAGCTCTAAATTTGCATAGAATGTGATCGAAGAAAAGGCAAATTTTTATAGTATTTCTGCAAATTCGAGATTCCTGAAATCATAACGTGTAGCATCCAATGAGAGTTTGTAAGCCCACATTTCACAATGTAGAAGTTTCTTTGATGATCTTCTAGAGTGAAAAATAAACTGTTAAATTCCTTTATGCGGGCTTTGGTGGGTCAATGGAATTTTGAAATATTGCCAAATTTCGCTACGCAATCTGCTTATTCGTTTCCATCATAACTTTCATGTAATGAAAGCCCAACAAAACGAAGTTTCTTTATTCCCAAGTGAAGCATTCCTCAACAAGTTTGGACGTTATTATGTGGACTGCAGTGCACATAAGGCAGCTGGACTGTCTGACAAGATGCAGACGTGCTTCCAAGATCCCCCTCTTCGAAGGCATTCTCTGCCATGGATTTCCTCTTAAAGACTTTGGAATAGCCGCCCATCGATTCCACATGGATATCGACATTTAAAGATTGACCCAAGGCACGTACCCCAGTCCTACCAACCGCAGGTTTCGGCCCATCTGTGTACCAGATTTTCGAGTGAAGTTGAATGATGATCTTAAATAGTTGGGCAACTTTTAGTAAATTTTTCACTAATTTGTTTTTGAATTAATTTGAACAATTTTTGTTTTTTGCATGAAAATATATTTCATTCTATAATAAACACTGCATAAATCGCAATTTCCAACTCTATGTAAAAAAGTTCTATCTTTTTATTCAGAATTTTAGAAAAATTCTGGACTTTCGTTTTATAGCCCACTCAATTTTCATATAATAAATAGTAGGTTTGAAGTAACACAAAAATTGCCTTGTTTTTTGACAATTTTTTTTTTTTTTTGGCTGAGGTGTGGAGTATTTTCTTCCATATAAAAGACTCCATGTGCCATAAAATACAAGTAGCGTTCAGATATTTGCAAATCTTGATAAAGAATTTTGAAAGATTTTCAAAATGGCACTGGCCTGACAAAAATCAAAAATGTTGGAGGTGTTCCAGAAAATTTTTGCCTTTTTTTCAAAATACTAATACATATATTAAACTACCACAATGGAGAAAAAAAAGCGGTGGCGCTTATCGTGGTACCATTACTTTGCTCTCAGCGAATTTGACAGCTAATTTTCGTGACGCCAACCAAGAATGATAGAGAAATAGATTGCGCCTTCCGAATTCGTTGTGTCGAAAGAGTCAATAAATAAACAAACAAAAGGAAGGGGAATTACTTATTTGTGAAGAAGAAGAGTAAGCGAGGGCAAAGGAAACAGCCAAACACCAGAAATTATACGCACACACACACACGTTCGTGCCACGGCGTCATCCGCATAAAATCGCAAAAAAACTGCATTTGGCGGCTTTATTTCATTCATTTGTGCTATCACAATTTGAATCTTACAAATCACAAACACGTAATATCTACTCCTTTTATTTGTTTTGATCGTTTATTTTATATCGGAAGGGGAGCTGACGTCAGACTTGCCAAAATTGCGAGAAATAACTGTTTTTTTAAGTTTATCTTAGGAGGTACTCAATTCTCCTTAACGTCAGCCTTCAGCAATTGGTGATCAATGTGACCAGATTACCTTTTTAATAACTTTATTTAATATTTTTTTGTTCGCTTTGTGTCTGTATTGAAAAAACTGAGTCCTAAAAATCGATCTTTGTATTTAAAACTTACTTTAAAACTAAAAACAGGCCGAAAATACTTATTTACTATATTTGAGGTTATATAACAACGACGTTTTTTCAATATTATCTGGATTTTTTTTTTTTACTACGAGTTCATCTCTATGGCTTTAATTCGTATTTAGTATATTAAAGAGCTTTTTTTAAATTTAGACCATGCTTTTAAATTTTAAGAAGAGTTGAGAGAAGGAGACGCTATATTCTTGCATAACTTCAAAAGGAGCAAAAAATTAGATTTGCGCTTTAAAAACATCAAATTTCATAAGAATCACCAAATTTTCACTAGCACAAAAATCTTTTCAGCAAAAGCAGGAGTGGCCTTTTCTAGCCTTTATTTAATTTAAAAATTTTTTAATTACAACCATGGCTTGCTTTACCAATCTCAAAAATGTTCGCATTTTGGGTATAAAAAACCGCGAAATTTATTGCGAAGCCCAAAGAGTTGGCAAGATTGCATTATACTGATGTGAAGTCACGCACTCTCTGATTGGCGCAATCCTATTTCAATCATTCTTGTTAAACGGCAAATATTAAGCTAAATTCACTGAATTTTTTATTAAACTCTGTCTGATGAACTCCGAACTATTTCATTTTAAACAAAAACATAAACCGACTACTACGATTTTCAAAAATTTCCCAAAAGTTTCAAAAAAAATCGAAGTACTACTCGTATTTTCCCAATTTTTTGTTTATGCTTAAATCTGATACTTTGGAATTGAACTCACAATCATCGCATTAACTTACACTTACGCTTTTGGGTATTTGGGCCTAGCTCCTCCTCCTATTTGTGGAGGGTGTACGTTCAGATATTTTTTATGAAGCGCTTTTTCATGGTGCAAATATACTCGGAGATTTGCCATTGTCTGACGAACAGCGACAGCTCTTAGCAAAAATCATTTATTTCATTTGGTGTTTCGTGTTCGAGGTTTTGAATCTGAACACTTCCGTTACGGCGGCCGCTTCATCGCCACATATAAAACCGAAAATTTATTTAATATTTTAGATGTAATTTTCCATAACAACTTTTTATGTCCATTTGGACAGTGAGGCACCCTAATATGCATGAATTTGTAACCACATACCTACGTACTTATTTACATGTGTGTGGATATTTATGTAAGCCGCAGTAAGTGATGGCTCATGTTGAACGGTTGAGTGTTTGGATGCTGCATATGCAAATGCCGTTGGCAGTTTCATCGCATCAGGTCGACGTCACTTGAATCAAATGCGATTTGCTTTTCCTTTTGTGCAGATTACTTTTTTTCAGAATACGAAAAAAACGGCAATAGAAGATGAAAGAGATGCATATCACGTGATGAGCATTGGGATGATGTTGATGTGATGATGACATTTCTGACTGTAGGTTGATGTGATATTTTATTAACCGCTTGATTTAATTTTTGATTGATTGGAGTAATAGTATGTAAAATCAGTGCATTTCACGTTAGAATTTATTTATTTCTAAAATATTAGTGACATATGTATGTAGTATTGAGACGACTTCAGATTATTAGAATTGCAAAACAATAAATTAATAAAAACAAAACAAAACTACATGAAATAGGGCAAACAAGTACATGACGTCTCTCAGACGCTAAATTGCTAATGCTAGATATTGCTTGAAAAACAAAAAGACGCAAATCTATGGGTTTGCTTTACTTTCATTTGAAAGAAAAGTACGGCTGTACCAAGAGAAAACCAAAGCTGAGCACTAGAAATGTTTGGGAAATCAGACGTTTAGAGCCCGGCACTCGAAGTGTAACCAAAAACCTCAAAAGACCATAAATTTAGTCTGGAAAATTATTTTTATTCAATTCAAAGTAAAAAATGTGTGAAAATAATACAAAATTAAGAATCAATTTACTTTTGCTCGATATGACCAACTTTTGCCTTGACTATGGGGTTAGATGGTCCAGAAACGAATCGCCAGCTACACGAATGTGGCTTGCAGGTATTTTGTCCCACTCGCCGACAATGGCTTTTTTCAGCACCTCGAGACTGGTGAATCTTTTAGTTCGGACCTTTCTTTCCAAAAAGGCCCAAAGAGAATAATCTATCGGAATCGCGTCTGGTGAATTTGAGATCCCTTGTGTTTGAAACGTTGTTTTTTAGCCATTCTTGATTCACTCGAGCTTTGTGAGACAGTGCCGAGTCCTGTTGAAACTTATATGGTCTGCCACGCGTTTCACGTGTGCCCATGCCTTCTTTAAATCCGAATTGTGTTTCTCCCATTGCTGATTCGCACTTCTTGTAAATTCTTTTACGAATAATTTTCAAAAAAATTTTTAATGAATGACTCATCAAGCTTATAAGTCTGTGATCGCAGCATTTCTTTGCACATTTCTTCTTTGGTAACATTGGTCTTATTCGTTCTGTAGACTTAACTTTTTCGTAATAATTAATTTAAGTTTCGTGAACTGTGTGCATATTTCTAGATATTTTTTAAAAAATGAATCATTAAAAGTTTACATATTATAAACATAAATTGTTAGTCCTCAACTAATAATAAAAATATAAGAAATTAAGTTGGCCTTATAATTTTTTCGTGTGGTGTATAAGCAAGCGTAGGGGTACGAATTAAAAGTGGTTAGGTTAGGTAGAAGAAAAAGGCGAAAATAAATGTTTCAATTCACACACATCTTACATGTATAAATCTAATTGTATGTAGCTTTTCTTTTTAAGAGTAGCTTCGTGTGTGGTAATTACGGTGTTTTACTCGCTTTTACAGAACTCCTAATTATCGTAGTAGCAGAAGACACGTCTCTGTGGTAGACAAAGACGCCTCACTTGAACAGCTTTTAAGCATCCAACAATTAAATTGCTTTCCAAGATAATTTATTCTACTTGCATTGTTCATTGTTTTAGTTAAAATGCAACTTTCCACTTGTTGCAAGCGAGCTATGCTGCAGATTATTGCAACATCTTCATTGCATATCTTTTGGAGTGATTTTAAAATGGAAAACATGAAGTTGCTTTCAAAGAAATATTCCGATATAAATCTTGTTATCATATGACCGTGTATGTGTACATCTGCACTATGGGAAATTTGCATATGTATTGTAGTAAATATGCGTAAAATGAAGTGATGTGCTAGCACATCGTATATTAGGGGTGTCTTTAAATATGAAATAATCTTACGGTCGAAAATGGAGTGCAGATGTAACCAATTCAAATATGGTCCGTTCTCAAGGTACTCAGCATAATGTTGTTTTGAACCACTGAAAACCCTCATCTCTGAAATTATGAAACTCTGAAACTTATATATACAAATGTTCGCAGCCAATAACCGGTCCAGCCAGCTATCGCGTTTAATGCTGGCGTTTGGTAGATGAAATGGTTGGAGTAACGTTTTAATACCATTATAACACCTCCAATGGGCAGATATCTTGAAGAAGATTAATGGGAATTAGGTTGGTGCACTGCCGCAGGCTGTTGAAGAAAGGAGCATCTAGTGAGCTTAATCGACTGGCTGCCAAGCCTGGACATTTACAGAGAAAATAGTTAACAGTCTCCTTCTCTGAAAGGTCCCCATAGCTTCTGCAATGGGCGTTAAATGGTAATCCTTGCTTTTCCGCGTGTGCGCCGATTGTCCAATGACTGGAAAACACAACTACGAGTATGGAAATTTAATCGCGTGGAGTCCCCAAGATTCTCTGACCCCTCCGTCTATGGTATTGGGACCAAAGGGTTTTCGAAATGCCACACGAAGAAATTGAGATCCATCTCTTCTGCGCTTTTCCGAGAAATAAGTTGTGCAATTGTCCTTTAACAACAGTCAGGGGGATGACCGGGTAGAAGATCTCTGAGACCAATTCAGTCTTCTTCCTGGCAAGCTCATCAGCAATTTTCTTTCTCTTCATGTTCCTATGTCCTGGAACCCAGATGGGAGAAATGATACCCGCACACCCAAGAAATTTGATCTCCTCCTTACAGGAGCTGACTAATTTGGATGTGCACCATGGCGTTGTCATTGCCTTGATCGCGACTTGACTGTCGGAAAAAATACGAGTATATACGACAAATGTGGCTTTCAATATCTTGGAAGTCAACTCATGGCAGATGGGGGATGCAAATGTGATGTTTTCACAAGGCTGTAGAAAGCAAGTCCATTTGCTAGTCTCGGAACAGAGTGGTTGTCCAAACAACTAAGGGTGCATACCAAACTTCCAATCTTTCATTCAAATGTTAAGTCTCTTTTTCTCTATGCTTGGAAAAAATGTTGCCTATCAGCAGAAACCACTCGAGCAAGAAATGAGAGATCGCAGGTGGAGGTGGCTCGAATATCAGCAAGCAAGCACTATACCAGAGTCCCCACCGATCAGTAAAACCGAGACAGACCTAGGGGCTCATAGCGTTGTTGCATCGAAAATGAAATAAAACCTGCGAACAAAAAACTGACGTGGCAGCAAGTAAAAGCAAATGCAAGGAACAGAACGGAATGGAAAAGTTGAAATGATAATGATGATATATTTGCCGAAGAATTCTCTTGAAATATATGCCTGTCGATTGGGCGGCTAGGTCATATGATTGGGATCTCTTGGATCACATTTTGGGGTACGTCAGTGCACAGATCGAAACCCCGAGTGCGAAATATCAAATACAAAAATGTTTTTTTTAATAGCGGTCGTTCCTCAACAGATAATGGCAAACCTCAGAGTATATTTCTGTCATGAAAAAACTCCTCATAAAAAACATCTGCCGTTCAGAGTGGGCATAATTGTGGCCCCTCAATTTGTGGACGCCCACTCTTCATCTAGATGCACACCATAAATAGGAGAAGTTCAACCAAATACCTAAAATGGGTATAAGCTCCAATATATATTTTTATAATCCAGCATTAGCTTTTTAATTGAATATGCAGACGATAAATATTTGCTTACGCTTAGCTTTACTGATATGAATGCAACAACAAAGCGGCTGGCGAAGATGGCATACCATACAGCCTGAACTAATGACAGCCGATCCGCAAATATCAGCGGAAATTCTTCATCCCCACATCACCGCCGTCTGGAGCAATGAAAAGTTGCCTCCGTTCTGCGACGTGAAGCTGCCCAAGAAAAGCGGCCTGCGTTACTGCGGCAACTGGCGAGGAATAACCCTACTTAACCCCATCTACGAAATTGTAGCCGTAATCACACAAAGCAGGCTCAAAGATATCGAACGCCCCTTAAGAGATGAGCGAAGCTGTGCTGACCAAGCCAACACACTTCGGATTATAGTAGAAAGATCAGTTGAGTGGTGCTCCCCGCTCTGCGTGCTGTTCGTAGACTTTAAGAAGGCGATCGACACTATCAAACGAGACGCAATACGGCTGACCCTGAGTAGAAAGGGAGTTCCCGCCAAAATAATCCGCCTCATCAAAGCCCAAACTCCGAACTGGCAGTGCTTCACAAAGGCGAACGCAGGCGTAAGGCAAGGTTGTCCCCTGTCGCCCCTTTCTTCGCCATCGTCCTTGATGACCTCATGAACCAACGGACCCTGCACAAAAAAGGCATCGTATGGAGTTTCACCAGATATCTTGAGGACCTGGACTTTGCCGATGACATCTGCCTCCTCTCTCACAACAAACTCTCTGACATGCAAGCGAAGGCGGACAAACTAGTCGCGCTGGCACGCACTGTCTGACTGAAGGTCAACATCGCCAAGAACAAAGCCATGAGAGTTAACCACAATAACGCAAGGCAGATATTGGTTGGCGGATGCCTGGTGGAATTCGTTGAAAGC
Source organism: Anastrepha obliqua (assembly GCF_027943255.1). Classification (NCBI taxonomy): domain Eukaryota; kingdom Metazoa; phylum Arthropoda; class Insecta; order Diptera; family Tephritidae; genus Anastrepha; species Anastrepha obliqua. Next base: position 46,092,116 of record NC_072893.1, read on the forward strand.
TTCTGCTACAATCCTTCAGCAACAAATGCCTCCGCATCATCTGCAGAATATTCTGGCCAAACACCATCAGTAACGACGCTCTGTGGAGATTAACTAACGAGGAACCCATCCTTAGGCAAATAAAACGCAGAAAGTGGGGATGGCTAGGTCACACATTGAGAAAACCTCCAGATAGCCTCACGAGAATGTCACTGGACTGGAACCCGCAAGGCAGCAGAGGTCGCGGTCGACCAAAACACACTTGGAGAAGGTCGATGCTGCGCCAACTATCAGATGCCGACATCTCATGGGACGGTGCAAAAACAACAGCACAGAATCGTGTACGATGGAAGAGTTTTGTCGAGGCCATATGCTCCCGAGAGGACGGAAGAAGGGAAAAAAATGTTTCTTGTAGGAATAATGGGAAAATATTACATGTATATTTATACAAGTATAATAGGTCCACTGACACTTCTTATTTATTAAAACATCCGTTATTTAAAATGGGCGAGCATATGGAAATCATATTTTTAATCATTTTTCTAATTCACAAGTCTTGCTGATGTAAACCTTCCTAGGCGCTTGCGGAAAACGGATAATGGAAACTAAATTCTGAAAAAAAAAAAATGTAATAATAAAAATTTCGCTTAATGAAATTCCATACTTTGAAGCACACACATACATACATATATGCGCACGAGTGTGCGTTTATATATTTAAATATGCAAATGAATAGATGCATACGTAGATCCTAATTACAAGACTGGTGCATACATACATAGTTACATATGCACATCTCCATATTCCCAGCTAGCACAAACAAAAATCCAAAGCAAAGTTGCGGTAAAATTATGCACATCCGCCGCCTAGCACACAGCGCCTACACGTCTGCTAAAATACGAATGCAATTTTAAGTGCTGTCATAAATTTACATACATACATATGTATGGAGGAAATCCATGCATAGCTATGCACTCATGAAGTACTCGTATGTGAATAATCCTCCTCCGGTCAATGAATCAACGAGTGGCGGCTGACAATATTGTGTTGTTCTTGTTGTTGCCGTTTGCCTCAATGATCGCGTGCCACCTTATATTGTTTTGTACTGTTGACAGCGCCAATTTAATGCTGACCAACTTGAGTAAAAGATTGTAAACAACAGCGCGCCACCGGTAAAAGACCCACCGAATCACTGAGATTCTTTATAGACCACTATACCGTAAAACATATGCCAGAGAGGAGCAACAACATAACATAACAATCGACTTCCCGGCTAGCGAATGTAGCAGATGATGCGAGTGAGACTATTAAGGCTCTTGACATTGAAAACAAACAAACGCAACAAATCCAGTTTACCGCTGAATATTGGGCGGAGAACCACAAAACGATTACCATATAATAATCTTATATATAGCATATGTATGTATGTTTTACGTACTTGTATATGTATGTGTATAACAAGAAGATTAACGCCAAGTAAAAGGCCAACGACGAGGCAAAAGCCAATTTAGTTGCTATTTGGACGCGGATCAAGACACAACTAAGAACATTCGAAAAGCCGGTTAGACTGAGACTTCGCAAACGGAGAATAGTGAAATTCGCACATATACACACACATACTTACAAAGGCTTCGAGCTATATATATGCAATTTATTATTATTTAAATTAATAAAGACAGAAGACAACAGTAAAAGAATGTGGTGCATATTTTTTTCGATCGTATTCCTCGGCAGTTGCATTTGTCAGAATTGTGAGTTATAATGCAAATTTGAAGCGTCGCACATACAGTCGTGATCGGAAAAATAGCACAGTGGCATTTTGACAAGTTTTGAGAATTTTTTTTTATTTGGTTTTGCACAAAAATCAATAACTCCAAGACTCGCATTTTGTTTTTTTTTTAACAAATTTTTCAAAAAATAATCAAATTTTTTAGCTGGATTTTAAAAAAAGTCGTGGTATGCAGTTTGTAGGCCATTGAATTTAGGTAGGAGTGGAGTGCAAGTTTACAGTAGCTTAAAATTCACGTTGATTTTTGAGAATTTTCTTCTTTTTTTTTTTTGTTGACGGTGTTATCCATTTTCTTCTATTAACGAATGGTAATCATAATAGTTGTACGGGCTAGGCTAAGGCCTTTATGCACTGTCACCAGATTGACGTACAGGGTTTGATTGAAAAGTAAGGAGCCTTATTTTTTTTAAGCAGTTTTATTAAACCTTTTGGCTTATACAACTAATATTCTTCAAAATAGGACCCTTGAGCGTCAATACACCGCTGGTAGCGGTCCTTCCACTGCAGGAAACATTTTTTAAACTCATCCGCCGGAATCGCGTTCAATTCGGCTGTCACAATTTTTTGGATCGTCTCGATGGAGTCGAAACGCCTCCCCTTCAGTTTTCTTTTCAGGCGCGGGAACAGGAAGAAGTCCGGAGGGGACAGGTCTGGGCGGTAAGGGTAGGGAAGCACCGGAACCCCCATCTTGGTCAATGCAGAGGTGCAGAGGAAGGCGGTGTGCGTCCGCGCATTCTCGGTATGAAGGGTCCAATTGTTGACGAGGTCGGGCCGAACCCGGGCGACGTGGTTTTTCAGCCGAAGGAGCACTTCTTTGTAAAATGCCGCGTTTACAGTGTTTCCTGGAGGTACAAACTCCTTGTGGACGATGCTTCGAGAGTCGAAAAAGATGATCAGCATGGTTTTGACCTTGGATTTCGACATACGCCACTGCATTATCCTAACACAGTTTTAAAACAGCTTTCACGCGCGGACCGATGTTGACTACACCGCTGTTGCCAGCGAACCGGGACCGGAAGGGGAAGGTTCAACAATCATTCTCCCCCACCAGCCGATTCGGTTGATCGCTTGGAAGACGCTCCAAGCGGGAAGGCTCTTTACTTTTCAATTAAACCCTGTATTGTGTGTTTCTAAATACTTAATTATAAATATTAAGTATTGCGAGGAATCAAACCAGCTCCTTAACCCCTTCTAAGGAATGAGTATTCATCCTCTAGTAGGTATGAGCCCAAGACTTTGTGTGTCCTGTGGCCTAATGCTTCACAATTGGTGATTAAATGGTCCATGGACTTCTCTTCATTACAGCAGAACCTGCATAAACTAGTTCTAGATAGTCCTACTGCATTGAAATGTTTATTGCAGCCAAAATGACCTACTTTTTGTCTGCCTTCTCGTTTCCTTCGTGTCCCTCATGTCCTGGTAACCACATCAGGGACGCCTGATTTAAAGTCGTCAGTTTGATTTGTGTATTGGTGCACTCTATAAGAACTTTTAAATTAAACGTAAAGCTTTTTAAGGCTGAGCGGTAGTCCGAAATTATTTTAATGTTTACTTTTTCGAACCCTCTTTTGGATACGATCTCCATTATGACGAAAAGTTCCGCAAAATTGTAGTATCTACACAGTGTTAAATATTTGTGTGCTCTAGACCCTAATATTCCTGCTCCTACCCCCTGGAGCGTTTTGTATTCATCTGTAAACCAATTCTGATAGTCATCATGTAGCCATGTTGGGCTAGTGTTTCACTCTTCCCTAGACGGAAAGATAACCTTGTATCTCTTAGTAAAATTGAGTACGGATATGGTGTGGTCATTCGCCTGGGTCATGCATGCTGCATGTTCAACCTTGTTTAGGGTTTTGAGGTGTCCCGTAAGGTCTCCTAGTTAAAATTTTTCTTTCATACGAAAGGAGAGGTCTTACGTACAAGTTTCCTCTTGCATTGCCAAATGTAGGCAGGCCAGCAGTTGGGATAGTTCTCACAGCCCCTGTTGTGCTTAGGCATGCCATCCTTTGTAGTGTACATCGTTTTGATATAGCTGTAATTTTATTTGTTTTTTTTTAACGAATGCTCGGAACTTTTTTATGGAAGAAAGCACTCAACATCGTCAGTCAGAAAGAACTGGCAAAAATCAACTTGAAACTTGCAGCAAATATTCGAAATTTTTCTGGAAGTTCTGATTAAAACATTTCAAGTGTTGATGAACATTTTTTCAATTTTTAAAATTAGTATAATTTTGAGTTATATGGCTTTTTGTTGTAATAAAACCTATGTTTTTTTAAAAAAAAAATTTAATAGAAAACAAAAACATAAATGGTCATAAACATAAACTTGGCCAAGTGTCACTGTGCTATTATTTTGACCACGATTGTACATTCACACATACATACTCACTCTTACACACACACGCACATGTATGTGTTTAAATATTTTTACACTTTTATTGCAAATCGTCAACAGCTTTCGCTCAGGATGCTTTGCGTGGCATTGTCTTTCCCGTGGAAAGCAGCGATAACGCTTGCTTTGTGGATGCTACGAAAAGGGTGCGCGGCACTTGCAAAAATCTTGCCGAATGTGGTTCAGCATTGCGGCGTTGGAAGAATCAAAATATACGTCCACAAACTTGTTATTTCAATAAATTCGAGCATATTGTGTGCTGTGAAATCGAACGAAGTCCCATATTGGAGCCGATTTTATATATGAAGCCGATGCAAGTGAAAAGACGAAGTGAAATGGGTGAGTTTCGATGGACTTATTTCAACTTTATGTGGATCTTAACTAAAAAAATCAGTAGAAAAATAGAATTTTTTGAAGAAAGTAATTTGAAATAAATGGTGGGACCCTAATTTTTTAACACATGTTTCTTTGACACTGGCAACTAAATGCGTTCGAAAATGAAGTAGAAACTCAATAGCGCAAGTCCACCGGATCATACGAGTAAAACAATAAAAAATCCTTCACACACTCAGAAAAGTTGTAACAGAGAAAAGAAATTGAGGCATATTGTGTCGTATCCGAATACGTGGCATTTTTCTCCAGGCGGGTTGGGTTGGTGTGTGATTACCATTCGAGAGTGCATAGGCTCAAATATCCGCGCATGAAACCGCTAAATAGTAGAACAAGTTTTTATAATAGCGGTCACCCCTCGGCAGGCAATGAAAAACCTTGGAGTCGACTTAAGATTGTAGTTCCCTCTATTTGTAGTAGCTCTTGTTGGCAAGAGAGATTCTACGTTGAATTTCGAGGCTGACATTGTTATCGGTGTTAATGCTGGTTCCTAAATAAACTAAGCCCCTTACAACGCCCAAATCATAACAGTCAACAGTGACGTGGGTGCCGATATGCGAATACGTCGACTGTTTGTTTGAGAACAGAAGGCTCATTTTATCCTCATTCGCCACCAGACCTATCCCTTTTACTACTTCAGGATTTATTTAGAATATTAAAATAAAGATTGGAACACGCCACAAATTGACCCTTCTCCCTGCTCGCTATGTCTACTAAATTATCAACTACGAGTCAAACACTGGACAGCACCCATAAAATGAGTATCGATTGACACAACTTTGTTTTGGTGTGCGTCAGGATTTTCTTCTTAAAATGGATTTTTTTCTTAAAAAATTTTAAGTTTTCATGAATTTCCAAAGGCAGCTGCTAACAGGCATCGAACCAACCGCATAAACCTACCCTATAGTGGGCGAATTCAATTACCTAAAGGGTAAAACTACGAAGCTCTCATCATATTCATTCAACTACAGATATTCCCAGAAGCTTAAACGATCAACTCAAACGGCTCTCCGAAGGTTCGGAAGAAAACTTGATTGGGTTATAATTTGTCTATGAACCTTTGCGCCGGCAATGGAATAAAATAATCACAACGGCATACATACAAACAGCTTGAGTGATGCGTTCTAATATTACATTCAGGCTTAAAATGCCGGAAGTGGGGTCTACTGATTTTAGCCGAAAACAGGGTAAAAGCAGGTAAAACAGTCTGTAATTTAAAAACAAGGAAGAGCTGAAGCAGACGGTGTTTTGAATTTTGTCGTTTTTCTGCCAAATAATAACCAAAGTGACCATTTACGAAGCAGTAAACTATGTAAACAATCCATTCTCCTTATACTTTTGTAACCTTTAGTCTCAAGTGGGTCATTTCTACTAAGAGAAAATATTGACGCAAATACTTGATGCAGATCAAGTGAGATCAACAAAATAATTAAATTTATCTGCATTAATGCCAGTTTGGTTGCAATTTCAGAAGGCATTCCCATTTCTCCTATTTTGCATTTTAATTGCACTGATCCCTATCACAGCATGGAATAATTGTCTTGCTTAAATGCTCATAATTAGATTCAATTGGTCGTGTGCGGACGACGAGTGTTGCCCCATGAACTACATACGAGAATATTTCTAAACACACCAAGCATTCATCAACCAACATATATACATATAGGTGTATACATGCATATACATATACATATGTACAAACATATATTTCATATTATAAACTGCCAGTTAGTTTTAAGTGAAAAATGGTTTGCATATTCTAATTTTTAATTTTATATTATTTCTGTTAGTTTTGAAAGCATGGAAAAAGCTGCATTTCGCCTCGCCTTATTTTTACATTCGATTCTGGAATAAATCTGTTGTTATGTAGATATTAGCGCGCAATGTAAATAGATATATAGCAACAACTTCATAGCATTGCAAAATAACCTTTGACTGTAAACCGAGAACTTTAGACACCCGAATATCTTAATTCAAAGGGCAGTTAGAGGTTAAAGTGTTCTAAAAACATGTTAAATAGAAAAGTAAAAAGGTAAAAGCCATCGATTATTTCTTTGCAGAAAATCTTAACTCTCCAACTACTACCTGAATGGGTCTTTTTGTTCCTTTTTAAAAAAAGCTCTATGAAAGTTCATTTAAGGACAAAAAATTGAAATAGAAAATCAAGGAAATAAAATTCTATATTAGTATTTTTTTTTTGTTTTGTTGAGCATTTTAAGCCCTAGCTTTTACTTGAATGAATATTTTCGACCAATATTTTTTGAAGAAGTTCTATGAAACTTCCTTTTAAGGACAGTAATAGCGTTAAAGTCTTCCACAGAACTAGTAAAGGTCGGCGTATATGAAAAAAGGCTACGCAAAAAGGAGCGTAAAATGGCAATGTACGACTTTTATAGTAAAAAATGTTATAAACATGCGTCATGCACCATGACGTGTGAACTGAACTGAAAGAGAAGATTCGACATTCCTATTGACAACAGTAAGTTAACCGTAGCCACTATAGCCAATCGTACCGTGCTTGTTTCTCAAAGCAATATAAAGGGTGGTTAAATTTTAAGGGCCGGTGTTGATTTTGAATAAAATACAAGTTCTTTAAGAAATTATTGTCATTTCTCTTCATTATGATAATATTGGCATGGCTCAATTACGTATAGAACAAAATATTGGCTAAATAGCTGCCCCGGCCTCGGCGGCACACCTCCATCCGATGATGCAAATTTTCGATGACGCTGAGGCATAATTGAGGTTCTATGCCGTTAATGTGGCGAATTATCTCATCCTTTAGCTCTTGAATTGCTGCTGGCTTATCGACGTACACCTTTTCTTTCAAATATTGTAACTAAAAAGAAAGAAGTCCAACGGTGTCAAATCACACGAATTTGGCGGCCAATTGACAGCGCCGCTACGTGAGATTATTCGGCCATCAAATTTTTCGCGCAAAAGAGCCATTGTTTCGTTAGCTGTGTGACAAGTGGCACCGTCCTGTTGAAACCACATATCGTCCACATCCATATCTTCCAATTCGGGCCATAAAAAGTTCGTTATCATCTCACGATAGCGAACACTATTCACAGTAACTCCCTGGCCGGCCTCATTTTGGAAAAAATACGACCAAATGATGCCACCAACCCATAAACCGCACCAAATAGTCACTCTTTGTGGGCGCATTGGTTTTTCGGCAATCACTCTTGGATTATCATTCGGCCAAATGCGGCAGTTCTGCTTATTGACGAATCCACTGAGGTGAAAATGTTCCTCATCACTGAAGCCTGAATAAGTTTAACGCGTTGCTCGATTGTGTATCTTTCCATGGTTCAAATTGAGTTAGTCTAAAATTGAAAAATGTTAAATAAAATGCAAGAAAAACTTGACATTCAACATCGACCCTTGAAATTTAACTTTAGTAAAAAATTTTATAAACATGCGACATGCACCATGACGTGTGATCTAAACTGAAAGACAAGATTCGACTTTCTTATTGACAAAAGTAAGATGACTGTATGCTATTGTAGCGACGGAAAAACGCATATTTTCGTTTTTTTAGGTCTCACGACCAACTCACTTAGACCTTACAGGTCCGTTGTGATACCACTGTGCGACACGGGAACCTTGTTTATTTATCTTCATGAAACCATTTTGAGGCTCTTATGAAGCGCAGGATTGGTATAATGCCCACGCCAGACAGTTCTGTAAGAGAATTGAAAAAGTGTTTACCCAGACAACCTGCTCTGATTTTAGCTAAGGCTGGACATTTGCAAAGAAAATGCCCGACTGTTTCTTCCTCTCCCTCATCTCTACAACTTCTACAATATTCATGGGAGAAAACTCCTAGTCTCAAGGAATGCCTGCCAAATAGCCAATGCCCGGTGACACAAGCCACCACCTTCGAGATATCAACTCTGGAGAGGCTAATCAATTCCTTTGTCTTTTTCTTGTTTATTTGCGTCCATAGTAGCCTAACTGTGTATCTTCATTTCTCCTATTGGCCTCTTGGATAATTTTGTTTTTTATTATTAGTTTACTCGTGGTCATAGGTTGTAGAGCAGTACCTTTCCTAGTTAGTTCATCGGCTTTACAGTTTCCCTCAATATCTCTGTGCCCCGGAACCAAGTAAAACTGACCTTGAATACGGCGCTAATATCATTTAGGGCTGCCCGGCATTCTCGTGCAACCTGTGACCTTAGTATGGCCGCATTCATTGATTTAATGGCCACCTGGCTATCCGAGAATATATTTGTAGTCGTTTTTGTTACGTCATGCGTATTTAGATATGTAGCCACTTCTTTTATAGCTAGAAGCACTGCCTGATAGACGCTGCAGTTGTCTGGTAGTCGAACGGATATTTTCAGTCCTAATTCCTTCGAGAATACTCCATAATCAACCTTATCGTCTAGCTTGGAACCATCTGTATAAAAGTTTAATTCCCCCCTTCTCAATGATCTTGGTGTCTGCCACTCCCTTCTTGACGGTATACTCGTCTTGAAGAGCTTGTCGAAGGTGAGTCTAGGAGTAGAATAGTCTTTTCTTCTTTGTGAGTAGTCCTGGGGTAGTCCTTAAAGCCCCAGAGATGCATACTAAAGCGGTTCTTTGGACCTTACACATGATTTTAGGTAACTCGCCTCTTGAGCAGATGGTCAGCATACAAGTATTCTGTATATTAAGATTGGCCTAACTACCGAAGTAGCCGCCGTAGCCGAATGGGTTGGTGCGCGACTACCATTCGGAATTCACAGAGAGAGCGTCGGTTCGAATCTCGATGAAAACACCAAATTAAGAAAAACATTTTTCTAATAGCGGTCCCCCCTGGCAGCAATGGCACAGTTTATTTCTGCCAGGAAAAAGCTCCTCATAAAAATATCTGCCGTTCGGAGTCGGCTTGAAACTGTAGGTCCCTCCATTTGTGGAACAACATCAAGGCGCACGCCACAAATACGAGGAGGAGCTCGGCCAAACACCCAAAAAGGGTGTACGCGCCAATTATATATATGTATATATAACTACCGAAGTATAGAGCCAATGTGCAACGCGAGAGTTTAACCCCATTTAATACCGACCGCTCTTTTGCAAGTATATAATGCGCTCTCCTCAATATTAGGTTTCTACGTGAGTTCGTTTCGTTTTCGTTTTAGGTATCACAAATTCGGCGCCTAAACTTAAAATAGAAGTGTTTAGGCATTTTTAAAGTATTAGGCCAACTTTTCATAAAAAAATAAATCCTCCTCAGGTACAATTCCTCGAACAAAAATTACATTTAGCATTTTTCACCTAAGCCCTGTTTTTTTTAAAATTTTTCAGATAGGTCCTCTACATTTACGAGGGTGGTTTGAAATGTCCGTCTAAAAACAAAAACTACTTAATTGTTTGGGGTAAACCTTTTGTATTTTTCGGCATAGTCTCGCTTTAGGCTTATACACTACGACCAACGCTGTTCTAAAGGCTGATTTTTTTAGCTATTATCTTTTTAAACAGTTGGTTTAATCAGCTGATGCACGTTTCGTGTTTTGTTTCACTGTTAAACATCCTCAGTTTGGTCTATAATTTAACCATGAATCGTCTTACAAACGAAGAACGCTTGCAAATCATTGAATTTTATTATAAAAATGCGTGTTCTGTTAAGAAAATTTAAGATCCATTTTTTTATCGAAAAATTGTTTTCAGCGACGAAGCTCATTTTTGGATCAATGGGTACGTAAATAAGCAGAATTGTCGATTTTGCAATGAAGATCAGCCAGAAGAATTGTAAGAGCTACCAATGTATCCAGAAAAGGTCACAGTTTGGTGCGGTTTATGGGCTGGAGGTATCATTGATGCTGCGAATCGTAACGTAACTGTGAATGGTGAGCGCTACCGTGAAAAGATATCCAACTTTTTTTTGCCCAAAATGCAAGAGCTTGACTTGCATGCCATGTGGTTTCAGCAAGACGGTGCCACATGCCACATGCCACACAGCACGCGTAACAATGGACTTGTTGAGAGGCGAGTTCGGTGAACATTTTATTTCACGTTCAGGACCTGTCAATTGGCCACCCAGATCGTGCGATATAACGCCTTTAGATTATTTTTTGTGGGGCTATGTTAAAGCTCATGTCTATTCAGACAAGCCTGCTTCAATTAACGCATTAGAAGACAACATTAAAGCATTTATATGTGAGATACCGGCCGTTTTTTTGAAAAACTTTCCTATAGCTCCTAAAAATCACCCTTTAGTTTGTTGATCCCTTCCGAATAGTAGGATATATCCAAGTCTGAAAAATAGCCATTTGTTTTCGCAGTCATCTCCTCGGTTGAATAAAATCTTTTTAGCGCCAGCCATTTCATAAAATTATAAAGGAAATAGTGGTACTTGGATCCGAGGGCGCCCAGTCGGAAGAATTGGAGGGATGTGAAACGATCACGAGGGTTGTGAAACGATCGCGACAGATTTTCCGACCACTACTACTGAGGCGTGAGTGGGTACATTGTCGTGATGGAAAAGGAAAATCACGCGACTTCTTCGATTCAAACGAATGCCAAACTCAAAGAAGTGGACCGATCTGGCTGAAACTTGTTGTGTGCTCTTCCAAGAGATGCCACTAACTAAACATAATCTCGATACGCGCCAGTAGTGCCATCTCTCTGTCTTTGCACGAACTTTTCAAACGACCCTCGTATATGAGTATGTGTAGATAAACCTTTATTGAACTCCTCTTTTCAGAATGTGAATCCTATCAAGGCACTGTGCATTTAACTGTCGTGAATGGTGAAGCAGCAAAACGTAATGAATTCCCCTACATGGTAATTACACGCAGAATAAATTGCTAAAAATACTTATCTAATCCATACACATACAAAACACATACATGCAAACATACACAAATACATGTGCATACGAACGTTTCAGGCTGCTCTGGGTTGGCTATCGAATACCGATAAAAGCAGTTCCTTCTTTTACTGCGCCGGTGTGCTAATATCGCCGAAATACGTATTGACAGCGGCACATTGCACCGGATTAGGCGGGTAAGAACAAATGTGAAACATTTTTTTTTTTTACTGTAATCGAAGTCTTCGATTTTTGCAGTCAATCGCCTACGGTGGTACGCATCGGTGGCTCGAGTCTCAACGATCCCCAAACCCCAAATATACCAATAAAGAGAGTCATAGTGCATCCGGGTTTTCGCAGCGGCTCTTCATATAATGACATTGCATTGTTAGAACTGGTCCAAGAAGCAAGGTTATCCAGACGAGTACCTCTATGGTTTTGCCTTAAATGACAAATTAATTATGTCTTTTTATTCACAGAGAAACTCCTGCTTGCTTGTGGACCCAGTACGATGCTCCTCATAATAATGTGACAGCACTTGGCTACGGGCACACACAATTTGGTATCAATGAATTTTTCCACTTTACATTTAAATGTTTAGGATTTTTCTTTTCTGTATTTCTGTATTCTTTTTTGCGATTTCCAGCTGGCACCAACTCTAATGTCTTGCAAAAAGCTGTCTTATTTCTGGTACCCAACGATATATGCTTACGTTACTATATGCCAGATGAGAATATATTGCAGCAGGGCTTGGCCAATACGCAGATATGCGCTGGCGATCAGGAGAATCGTCGGGATACGTGTCAGGTATTACATGCGCTAGAATTTCAGATTTTCAGTTTCACAATTCAATACCAAATCTCTGTACAGGGCGACTCCGGTGGTCCGCTGATCATGAAAATCGATCGTGACGAAACGTATTCGTACGTCGTAGGCATAACATCGTTTGGCCAGGCTTGTGGCGGGGCTCCGCCAGGTATTTACTCACGCGTCTCCGCGTACATTGATTGGATAGAGGATATTGTGTGGCCAATAGCACAGCTGAGTGGTTTTGGGGTTAGCGGTTGAAGATTTAGCCGCAAAATTGAGTAGAGAGAGGCCTACCTTTACATATACATATAATTTCGTATTAAGTTCAGAGATTTTATCAACAATGTTTTAATTTTAGGTTATTTTGTTTTTGAAAGTACAATTAGAAAAAAGTATTATTTATGAAATGCTCTTATTACATGCGCGTTATAGCATAATCATAAAATATATGAGTATATACAGAGTTGCCATAAAAGTTCTAAAAATTTTAACTTCCAAAAAAAATAATTTTTTAAAAATAATAAATAAAATTTTCAAATTTTAAAGTTAAAACGAAAAAAGCGTTTTGAGATCCCAAAGAGTCTTAATTTAAATATACCTCTACAGAAACACATACAAAATTCAACATTGGATTTGCGGCTGAAAATAGTCTTTATTATGTTGACTTTAATTTAAATTTAACAATTGCACGTTGGAGTATTTTACATATCAACTAATACTGCCTTCATGATGTCACAAAATTGTTATCACAGTAAGTTTCTTAAGTCTAAGTCATGCTGGTACAGTGTGATGCGATACATGGAGATAATATATACACTGATATCTCACTGAAATCCAGGCGGCGGTAAAATTCCTTACAAAGCAGTCGACAACCTCCAAGGTAGCCATGAAATGACGCAGATCTCTTAACGAGATGGCTGAGTCATTTCACCTAATGATAACATGTATTCCTGGCCATTGTGATATTAAAGGGAACTGTAGAGCCGATGAACTAGCGAAAATCGGTACCAAATTGACAGATGAGTACATAGACAATGGTATAAGTATATCCTTACAAACATGTAAACTACTTACTACTCGAAGAAATTGTAAGTGTAGCGAATTAAAGATGGCGAAATGAAGCCACTTGCAAAATCGCCCGACAGCTGTGGCCGACTCTCAATGCTAAACCCACGGAACTTCTACTAAGAAGAGATAAGCACAGTCTTGGCACACTGATTTCAGTTATTACGGGGCACTGCCTAATCGCTAGGCACGCCCAGAGAATGGATATGCAGACACATGGTTTCTACAGAAGTTGTCTAGACGAGGAAGAGGAAGAGACGATTCCGCACCTTCTGTGCCACTGTCCGCCTCTATCCAGACGTAGACTCGCCATTTTGGGTAGACAATCCTTTAATGAATTGGAAGATATCGGTTCTGTCGGGACCAAGGATCTTACAAAATTTTTTAAAAGTACACATTGGCTTTAGAAGGGATAAGGGCAAGTTCCCCATGTGGTATCACAATGGGCCATGAGCCTGAAAGTGTCGGAGATGGATAAAAAGTTTCATCATGTTTGTTGGTATGGATGAATGATGGAGTAATAATGGTTGTAATCTATCCAATCAAGGGCCAGTTTAGTGTGTGTTTTTTGGTTAACTAGGCGATATATGGCGCTCTTGATGAAGAGCCTGGATGTGACTGTCGGGATGAAAGTGGTGTCTTTGGCCATTTTGTCTGCCTTGGTATTGCCGTCGATGCCGGTGTGGCTTGATACCTACATTATGGCGTGAAAGCAGGATTGGTTATCGGTACAAATTAGGTACTTTCCGGTATTGTAGTAGCGTGTTGGGCAGCATGCAAATTGCAGTAGCTTCAGCTGTAAAGATGGAGCAGAAGGGGCAAATTAGGCCGTATGAAATTGGTAAGTTATTTTCTTTGGCGAATATGGCGCATTTGTAGATAGACGATTGTGATTTTGGACGACGGTTACGAGAGGTAGCTGAGTAGAAAGCATTACGAAGCGTCTAATTGGTGCTGAGGATGAGCTTTGTGTAAAGTTTGCAGATACTGTCCTCCATGTTATCTTTCAAGAAATTGCTACTTTCAAAATGCTTTTTATGGGTGATGTAAAGAAATTATCTATTGTTATATTTCTGCCTCGACCCAAATATGGTTGGGCTAATGCCAATGTGACATCTTTCATCTTTCCCCAACTTACAGGGTTTGATTGAAAAGTAATGAGCCTTATTTTTTTAAGCAGTTTTATTAAACCTTTTGGCTTATACAACTAATATTCTTCAAAATAGGACCCTTGAGCGTCAATACACCGCTGGTAGCGGTCCTTCCACTGCAGGAAACATTTTTTAAACTCATCCGCCGGAATCGCGTTCAATTCGGCTGTCACAATTTTTTGGATCGTCTCGATGGAGTCGAAACGCCTCCCCTTCAGTTTTCTTTTCAGGCGCGGGTTTCCAGGTTTCATCTCCTGTGATACAATTGTCTAAAGTATTATTCTGTTCGTCACTTTCCAATACTTCACGACTCTTTTCCACACGCAATTGCTTTTGTTCATCAGTCAAAACCTTTGGAACCAATTTGGCACACACTTTGCGCATTTCAAGTTTTCCGGTCACGATTTCCCGCACATTGTAATAAGTTAAATTTAACTCTTCACTGATCTCAAGTAGACTAGCACGACGGTCAATGTACAAAAATTCACGAACGTGATTCACATCTTCGTCTGTTTGCGTCGTCGAAGGCCCTCCAGATCGCAGTTCGTCTTCGACGTCCTGCCGGCCTTTCTTGAACGACTGGTGCCACCGTTTTACCGGGGCACTGGACAGAGATTGGTCCCCATAAGCCTCCTTGAGTGGCCCAATGGTTTCGGTACTTGTTTTGTTTAGCTTTACGCAAAATTTGATCGAGTAACGTTGCTTCAACGATCGCTGCATTTTCGCCACTGCAAAATCCTAACACACTTTTAAAAGAGCTTTCACACGTGGAGCGATATTGACTGCACCGCTGTTGCCAGCGAACTGGAACCGGTTTCTAGTGGAAGGCCCAACGATCATTTTCCCCCACCAGCCGATTCGGTTGATCGCTTGGCAGACGCTCCGCGCGGGAAGACCCATTACTTTTCAATCAAACCCTGTATGTTAGGTGTTTGGCCCAGCTCCTCCTCCTATTTGTGGTGTCCGGTCCTGATGTTGTTCCACAAATGGAGGGACCTACAGTTTATGTCGCCTCCAAATGGCAGATAGTTTTTTATGAAGAACTATTTCATTGCAGATATATGAGTACACTCGAAGGTTGACGATTGCCTGCTGAGGGGCGACCGCTTCTAGAAAAAAAATGTTCTATTATTTCATGTTCGTGCACGAAGATTCGAACGTATGCACTACCCAATAGTAGTCACGCACCAGCCCATTCGGCTACGGCGCCATCCCAATTCTTTACCAACCCACAATCCGCCCAGAAGCCCCCAAATCCTTCAGCAAAAAAGAAATACATTTTTTTTAGTTTTTACGTATACCTAAAATAATTAGGCGATTTTTCAAAACTTTTATTGTTTTTTTTGTTACGCTTTACTTGGTAATTTTTTTTCTTTGAATATTTTCTAGCGTATTTTCCTTCATATTAATTTTACATTTTTATACAATATTTTTTTACGTTAAATAAAAATCTTTAATTTACACGAACTAATATTTATATTAATATGTAATGCTTTTTATGTATATGTATATATATATATATTTATATATAAGTAAAATTACAAATTTCACATTTTCTTCAACGATTTGTTTTATCTTTTTTTTATCTGCAAATATCATACTCGACTTTCGCTCTATTTAACTAGACTATGTATGTATTTACTTCTAGACTTGTCGTGTGTTTGCATGTGTGTGTGTGTGTGACTGAATGTACCATGTATTTATATGTTTTATGTGTTTGTGAAAGAGTTGGATATTTGAGGAGGATTTAGGGCACATATTTCAATTAATTTGTGTTTTATTTTTTTTTCCTTCTTATATTGCAGCATTATTAAATAGTTTTATTTTCTATACACTAGTTTCATCATACATACATACATACATACAATTATTGTTAATCGAGCGAGAGAAAAAAATATTACTCTTTTTATATGTATTTTTGTATTTGATTTGTTGTACGTACTAATAGTATCATTAATTTCGAAATATTCATGGTATTGGTAATTATCATGATGTGTATGTGTGTGTTGCCTAAACGTTTTCTTGATATTTTTTTCGCATTCTCTTTTTTTGTTTTTGTTTAGCAGTTGGCGAATGCTTAACGGTTGCCTGTACTCAGCCACACATACTAATCGTAAGTCACACTACTTTACGTTACGTTACGCTACGTTATGTCACAGTTATTACAGCTCACATGTATGTATGGATACTATGAGAGTATTTATTTTGCGCATTGATATTGTTGCTTTTGCTGTTGTTTCTAGTTAGTTAGTTACTGCTAACGCAGCACGCATCTCAATGGACCACTCACTTCCTTAATTTATCAAAATATTACTCAACGAGCAGTAAAAATAAAATTTTGCAATGCTAATGTAAGCCGTTGGTGAGTTTTTTGTTTTCAATTTGAGCCATGTTGTTATTGATTTCCCCCCTTGCATGTTTGCACATGAACGGGATCATGAGTGGATAGTTTAATACTTCTGATATTTACTGCATACGGTATTGACATTAAAAATATATATTTACTTCATTTTGAATCCATTTAAGCATTTACTATATTTTCATATGATTATAAAGGCGTACAGTATTTAAAAAAATTTTTTTTTAATTAATGTAAGTTACATATTTTTGTCACTTGTGAAATTGAAGTTGTTCAAAAATGTATTTGTAAAAATGTTAGCAAAACCCACTATATGTATAATAAAAATCAATAAAGTAAAATATTAAAAAAAAAATATGTACAAATACAGTACCCACTTGCCTATTTGGACGCTCGATTTTATGAACCTATCTATTAAAGTGAAGAAAAAAAATCAAATTTTTTTGTACTCGAGGTTGTGAAGAGTGAACAAGGCTAATATCTATTGGGTGAACGTCACCCTAATTTTAATTGCTTCTGTTGTATTTTCAAGTCTACTATCGTTTGCTTTTAAGCAATTTGTAGTTGTTTAGTAACCAGTAGTTGTGGTTAGTGCGTAAAGCAATGAGTGCAGGCAATTAGATGCACAATTCAGTATTTTCACGTTGCCTTTTCGAACACGTATCCACATACAAGTACAACAAGTGTGTAGAAGAAAGCGTACTGTGCTGAATTTAAGTAAAAGTAAAAAGAACAAATTATTCTTTGAAGAGAGAAAAACAAAAAACATCGAATGGGCAATGCAAACAAAACTTGACGCCAATAAAAAAAATACAACTAACACAATGTCTTTTAACGTTCAGTGAAAATTTCATATTCTTTTGAAATTTTTAAAGGCTTTATGTTTGCCCGCTATTACAATGAATTTTTAAATAAAAATGTTTTTTAGTACTAAGAAATAAACGTCTGTCTGAATTAGTTCGCATAAACGAGCGGGTACTGCATGAATTGTTAAAAAACAATTTTCAAAATTTGCATACGCAATGTTACTTCGTGATGCCGTACGACGCGGCGTATACTTAACTAGGCGGTTGTAATTGAGTGCTGGGCGGGCACACACACACTGCATACATACATACATATACAATGTACATACATAACATCACACAAACACACACATACTTTAGACCGCCAATTTCGGCGAAAGTGTTGCGAGATAACAACAAAGGAAAAATACCTGTGAATATCTACTGCAAGCGTCAGGCGATCGATTGCAAAAAGGAAATTATGGTAAAAATGACTTAAAAATAATAATTTCATGCATTCCTAAAACAAAACAAAAAAAATAATTAATTATTTGCTTCACGAAACCTTTGTAGCATTTGACTAAAGTGTTTGTTGTGTTTTTTTCTGCTACGCAAAATTAATATTATTATTAAAAATGCTAAAGAGAACTGTCAATGACAGCAGCGAACGTTGTGTTGCGATCGAGATTGATAATATTAAGTAACCATTTTTTAATAATAAAGTATATAGTATATGTACATTAATATATCGGCAGAATGGCGTAATAAGCTTGTAAAACGAGCACATAAAGTGTACGAGAGAGCCCGCTGCGTGGAGCGCCCAAAAGTCGAAAAAATACAAATGCGCACGTACTTGTAAAACTTCAGCTACTTTTAAAACTTCAGCTGTATTCATATTCTTATAACTTCAGCTACTTTTAAAACTTCAGCTATGTTCTCAGAAATATTTAGATAATACAATTTTGTATGTATTTGTTTTTTTTTTTCTGTTTAGAAATACAGTCGGCTTTACAATTTGGTTTTGGTTTTAGCTGCCATTAGCATGATAGGCTGAGCTATTCGTGAATATAAAGTATGCCCAAAAATATTTGGGGAATGTTTTATGATGTTATAACTAACGCCAAAAATATTTATTTTTTTCGGCATTGAAAGTAGAGTAGCTCTGCGTTCCCACGTTCATTTACCGAATGAAGAAGGATTTATATTTCACCACGATCCTTGACTTAGGCAATGAAAACAAACAAAAAAATATGCACAGCGATGTTTGATGATACAAAAGACTAAATATAGGCACTCCCATGGCAACCGGTTCTATTACCGGCATGACTCGGGTTTTCCCCCGACCAAACACTGCCTTAGTGGGGCGGCAAGTCCTGCCTAGTGCACCGTACCTCACTCACTAAATATAGTCGTTCTACCTTTTTTTTCGAAAGAAAGAAACTGAACAGCTGGTAGTAACATATGGACCAACTTCACTCAACCGATAATCCTCTATTTAAAATACTTTATGACTGGAGCGCGTCGAGAAACTGACCTCTAAACAAAAATTTAGGTAGTGCAACACTAATTTTTTGTGGCCTTTAGAAATTCGAGTCAAAATCGGGTAAAAATATCACGTAACACCCCCTCCCCCAGCCGGCATACTGAATTTAGTTTCAGAAAAATGTTGTGAGGCTAACGCATTATAAATAAAATCGACTTTAACCTGTCAAGCGATTAGTTTTTCTTAGACAGCTCGATTTACTTTGCTGAATTAATTTCAAGCGAAGACTGTCGATGCAAAACCGGTTTTCAGCCAAATATTGGATTCACCGTGCGCGTTGGGTGAACGATTATGATAACGATTATCAGGAAATTCAGTGTTTATGCTTACTTTATAATGTCAAAATAACAGGGAAATTTTCGTTTTTTGCTTAACTCTAAATTTCATAGCAAATGCAATTTCCTTTTTCGACATGACGCACATATACGACATAATCACTTAACAGGTTAAAATATAACTTCGGTTTCTATGACAATTGAGAAGCTGTGCATATGCCTGGCTAGATTTTACAATTCATAGCATATTTAATATGAATTAGAATTCAACGATTAAAAAAATAATGCGAGTTTTTTGCAACAAAAATCTCCGTCAATTGGAGGTTGGATGCGCTAATTATAAAAATTGAGTCTGCTCATTGTAATCATAGTTATATGTATTGCCTTTAAGAAATCATTAATTTTTAGAATTTGTGTCCAACAATCACTGTGCTGTCACGCGCAATCCGAGTCCAAAAAGCTTTCGTAACCTTTCTACCGTGTCTCAGTCACAACAGCAACACACATTTTTCAAAACAACAAAAAAAAATTATTAAATCTCTCACACTTATTTTCTTGCATAGCTTCGAGCTATAAATGTAGTTGTTTTTTTTCGCTTATCGTTCAGCTTTAGTTTTGACTAGCGGCATCGCTACGTGCGCCACTACTGCTTTGCCATAAAATTTGCGCTCATACGTATAACGAAAGACGGAATTTCACAGTTAAACTTAAATGCTAATTAAATTAATATAATAATATACCTGCCTGCATGACATGGAAACGAAAACGAAAAATCAAATGACTTCTTGGCTTGGCTAATTGCACATCGATCGTGTTTCTTTTGACGCCGCCGTATTTCTTGTTTTCAGTTCGTTTTAAAAGCGATTTGTAATTTTTAAGCAATGCGTTAACTCCAATAAATTTTCACTATTTTCGGATTTGCAACAAAAATGCTTTGTTTTTAATTTAGCTAATTATTTAATGTTTTTTAATTTAGCTAATTTCCACTACTTTTGTTTTCCATTTCCCGTCAAGCCAAGTGCATTTGCTCTCCGCTCGCTGTTCTTCACTTCCAATGCGTCTGCACTTTATAGAAAGCATTACAGAAACCAGTTAGTGACTTCAAAAGTCCTCTGCTTGCATTTTCATTGCGCTCTGGTTGTAACTCTTTGTTTTTGTTTTTTTTTAATACTATGTTTTTGTATACTATGTATGTATATGCTATATTTCTAGTAGTTTAGCGTAGTCTTAAATGTTTATCTAATAACAAATAGTCTTAACTGTCGTAAAACTACAGTTTTGGATAAGTCTTTAAAAAAAAATTATCGATAAATAGTATAGCACGAAAAAATATGTACGCAACTAATAGTGCGCGACCAAAAACAAAATAAATTTTACACATAATTATTTTTTCTGCTTACTTTTTTTGTTTCTTTTTTTGCTTCGCTTTGCTATTGTTTTATATTTAAGCACAGAACGACACTTTCACTAAAATAGTATTTGGCAGCTTAAAAACTTAATTCCATTTATAATTAAAACGTGATAAACGTAATAGTAATCTTTAATTATAACAGTAGTTTTAATCGTATATGTATATATAGCACATACACATATGTATGTATAAATGATGAAGCGAAATTTCTGAGGAGTACGGGTAGATAACCCTGCAATTGAAATTTAAATGTGTCTATAATCGTAGACGGGCGGGCTGAAATCGTTGCGCGCCACGAAAGCTAAGCTGCATATCAGCAGCTGTAAGTGTCATTTATACATACACATATACACATATACATATTTATATTTAGAATAAAATTGTATGTTTCAAAAAAAGAAAAAAAATATATATATATTACAAACAATTCTTGCACTTAATCAGCTAATGGCTTCCTTATAATAGGTAAAAATCTTTAATTAATAATATTTAGTGTGAAACTTATGAATTAACAATAGATGTATTTAAAAATTAACAGCGGTTATTATGTAATTAGGTAGTGTTTGCATCTGTTGTTTTGCTAATGCTGCTTGTTTTGAAATGCGTACATGCTTTAACCTACACACAAAAACAAAGAAAAAAAAAAAAAAAACTCATGCGCGCAATCTACTCCCCTCAAACTGCTACTGAAACTCAACGCTCCTGAGTGGGGAAACAAACGTTATGGGAAAATAACACTATTCACCAATATTCATAAAACATTAAGTATGTAGTATGTATGTATGTGCATAAGAAAACCCTTAAAAATCTACTAACATTATTCGGAACATTCAAACTGCGCTCAGACTTACGAAACGATTGAGATTTGAAAACTTGCGTTGAGTAATTTTCTGTTTTGTTGGCCATAAAAAGCAAAAATTATGCGAGCATTGGAGGCATGACAGTATTTGTTTCCCTTTTTTCGAACATCACAAAAAAATAATTACATTTTATTATATAAAAATAAAATGAGAAATTACTTGAAAGTTTATGGTTGTATATTTAAATTAAAATTGTTTCTTTGCCACTTCTTTTTTTTTTGCAACTGCACAATTAAAACACATAGACCAAAATCATATTTAAAGCAGTTACTTTGAAAAATTGTATCTTTTTTGCAATGCGAATTTGTATGACTTCAAACATTTTGGGTTCAAAAATTAATTTCCATGAAAAAATTTACTTCACTTCAAAATTTTTAACAACTAATTAGCAAAAATTTGTGTGGAAAATCGGCTGTAAAAAATTGGTTTTAAAAATGTTGCCAAAAATTTAATACAAATTTGTATAGAAAATCGACTTCAAAATATAACATTTTATAACAATTTAATATAAATATGCACAGAAAATGTGTAATTTTTTCATATGTAATGAAGAAAAATAAATTCGTTCATACCTAATCTGAAATTTCCTATTGTTTGGCGCAATTAATAAGAAAAAATGTACTATTTTTGTTGAAAATTCAGCGATTTACGAATAATAACCATTTTTAACTGCGCGATCAAAAGTAATTTCATTTTATCGTTTTCAATTGGTTCTTCACATTAGAATTTTGGCTCTAATTGAACTTTTTTTTTCTTTTATTGATCGAATTAATTCAGCAATCAGTGTAGCTTATAATTTCCCATTAAATAACTATTACTATTTTCCATTTTCTATGCTTCTGGGATGTCTACGATTATGCGTTACTTTTTTTAACTTTACAAAATTTATGTTTTTGTTATTTTTTATCAGTTGGAAAATATTCATACCCTCAAACACCAAGTAACGATGAAAAGTGAATTGCAAAAAAACACCTGAAATGCACTCCAACGCTCTCCTCCTCACATTCTTTCAGTTTCTACAATTTCTCTTTCTCCCTCAGTCGTACAACGTGCGCATAAGATATGACTTAGGTATTTTAAAATTTCGTAAATTTAAAATGTGTAACGAATACAACAACTTTTTATATTGCTTGGCTGATTAGTAAGAAACAGATTTTGAAAAGAAAAAAGAAAAAAAAAGAAAAAAAAGAAAAAAAAGAAAAAAATAAAAAAAAAACAAAAAAAAAATGCTTGCTACACTTTCACGGTACAACCTCTCCTGCTGTTCTTATAAATGTAATGTCTTCAGTTCATAAATTAAAATATCCTATTAGCTTGTCACACAATATACAACTCGCGGTTATCAATATAACCTTTTTAAACACACATCTAGCAAACGAGAAAAGTTGAAGTTGGTGTTGAAGCATTTCAAAATGGTGCTGCTGTTGTTGTTTTGTATGCCTTTACATGCGTGCGTCTGTGTATGCGTAAGAATGGCGTTGCAAACTTTACATTTTTTGTTCGTTTAATATCACATGAAACTGATGCTCTTCTATACCTCATCTGAATTGCTACACCGTAACACATACATAAAACATTTTTGTTTTTGGGGAGAAAAAGTTAACTTACATCCTATTATGAAAGCATATGACTGATTTACATGTATCTTTCTTTACATTTACATTCGTTTTCTAACTATATAGCAACTAATAGCTTTCATTCAACGCGATTAAATACTAATAACGGTATAGACTTTGATTTTTTACCTTCTTCTTCTGCTTCTTATTTGATTTGCTATCATAATCCATGTGTGCATTAGCTTTTCTGATCAAGCTTAAAGTTTCCATTTCGATACACTTATTTTTCAGCTATTTCTTCTTTTATCTTAAATCACTTACTCTCTTGTAATTCTCATCTTATCTTTTATCTGGTAAAAGTTTAACTTTAAAGGATATTGCTTTACTGCATTCGTCTTACTCTCTTTCTCTCTCTCTCTCTCTCTTTCTCTCACTCGCATTCTCACTCTATCTACCCTTGTAGTTAACTTCAACTTCTCTGCTTTGCTTAAGCAGGCTGCCTCTCACATATCCTTTTTCTAGCTGCTATACACTATGCGGCATTCTTGTAGCAACGTCCATCGTCATGCGAATTTCCGGTGCTATATATTTATTGTGGTTATGATAGTGTGGCAACACTACAACATACGATATCATACCATTGTCATTTCCCTCATATCAGTAACGTGATCATCGGTGTGTGTGTGTTGCACAACAAACGTTAGTATTGTTGTTGCTGTTGTATAATTTAACATTTTTGCTTACATGTTAAATTACGTTAAAATAGGCACAGGTTATGAACTATTTCTACTAATATCAGCCCAGTAATTATAGATAGAATAATGCAAGCACAAATCTGGGGGTTCCCCTACTCTCAATTGCGTCGCTGCAGTAATATGTAGGTATGTGTTATTACTACTACTATAACGTATTGGCCACTCGTCCCACAATATGGTCGTTGTAGGACTATTTAATTTCCTAGATTTCTAATGGTGTACTAAAATAAATGATGTGATTGTGTATGTAATAAACTGAGCGCGCGACAAACTCTTCGTTGTGCTTTTGAAATGCGTTGCGATACACTCACTCCCGGCAGTCGGTTGGGTGTTTTACCGGACTTTCCCATAGAATGAAGGACGACGATACTTTGCTATTTATTTGCTTGTGCTGGACCTACTGCTACCGGATTGGTGCTTCTTCCTTCTATCACTTCCTTCACGGTTGCGTTGTTGGCCTTTAGAGAAAAATGAACACTTTAAACTCAGCTGCATGATACACTTATTGTATATATATGGAAATATATAAAACATGAAAGACAAACAACAATTTTGAGGAGATGAAAGCACAAATCCATTTCAAAATTCATAAACTTATATTAAAATTAACCTCAATATTATCACGATATTTTA
Source organism: Anastrepha obliqua (assembly GCF_027943255.1). Classification (NCBI taxonomy): domain Eukaryota; kingdom Metazoa; phylum Arthropoda; class Insecta; order Diptera; family Tephritidae; genus Anastrepha; species Anastrepha obliqua. The sequence continues at coordinate 46,116,670 of NC_072893.1, forward strand.
GGATGATAACAAAAAACAAGTAGCTTGCTTTGCTATCAAAAAATAAAGAAATGTATTAAAACGCCCAAACCATCCTTATTAACGTTTTTCATTGCAGTCCATCCTACCATCCTGCTCTGGATAAGTAAAGTTCGTTGAAGTATGCACTAACCCGCCTTCCTCGGAAATTTTTTCCCACTGCGAAAGACAACGCAATCCTACCAATAAAACCGAAGACCTCGTCTGAGTAATATTTGATGGTGATAACGAATTTTGATTTAATCTTTATTTAATAAACCCCTAAATTAATTAAAAACCATAGACGTTACTATTCACTGAAGAAAGCAGGCTACTTACTACTGGTACAACAACAACCGAGTACCCAACCGAGTATTACTACTCCAGAAGAAGTTCTCAAAAAGCACAAAACCTGCCATAATATTTACCAACCGTTTGCATATGTATTAAAAGTTTAGGATTGAGAATTACTAAAAATATTTTAGTTTTTAAAATAATTCTCATTCAACCAATCGAAACTTTTTGCAAAACTTACTTGAACGAACTGCTACTATTTGTAAATACCCGGTAGAATATCAGAGCAGAAATGTTATCAAATTATTGTAATTTTGTCAGTAATGATAAGCAAACGTTATGAAAAAATGCACCCCCTACCAAAATTCGATGCCAATGTTTTAATTAGCAGCTAAAATAAAACAGCAATTACCGCACCTCAAAGCCTTAAAACTCACCTGATTTTGTTGTTGCAGACGCTGATGCCGACTCCGAACTATCCGTTGACGATATCGATGCCACTGAAGACTCAGACGATATGGAAATTATGGAAATGGTCGATGAAGCAGAGGTGAGTGTCGTACGTTGCAATGGATTTGTCGCCGAGCGGGATAATGTTGGCGGTGGCGATGCAGCTCTTGAATTGTAGCGTTGCTGACGCATTGCTGGTTGTTGCATACGCTGTTGACGCAATTGTTGTTGTGAGGGTCGTTGTGTGTAGCGTGATCGATTATTGTTGTTATTCGTGCTATTATTGTTGGTGTTACCAACATAGGTGGAAGTCACACTCGTACTTGTCGCATTCGAGTACGACTCAGTAGAAGACGATTTGGATATTTGTTGTTGTTGTTGCTGCTGATATTGCTGTTGCATTGGAGGTGGCACATAGAATTGACGGCGATTTGACGCACCGGAAAATCTTTGCTGCGCTTGTTGTTGTTGTTGCTGTTGCTGCTGCTGCTGCTGAGAATGCAACTGTTGTTGGCGTGGCGGGGACAATTGTTTATGTTGCTGCGGTGGTGAAGGTTGTTTTTGTTGCCGAGGCGGCGATTGCTGTTTATGCGTTAGCTGCTGCTGCTGCTGTTGTTGTTGTTGCGGAGGCGGACATTGCGTGTGCATTTGTTGTTGTTGCTGCTGCTGCTGCTGCTGTGGGGCCAACTGGTGTTGAGGCGGCAATTGTGGCTGCTGCTGCTGGGAGTGTTGCGGGTGTTGTTGTGTCAGCTGCTGCAGGTGTATGCTCTGTTGTTGCTGTTGTTGTTGTTGTTGGAGGTGCTGCTGAGATATCTGTGCATATTGTGGTTGTTGATGATGTTGTTGTGGACTTTGTTGTTGCTGATTGATCTGGTGCAGCGGCAGAGGCAGCAGCGTTGGCGGTGGCTTAATTAATAATTTTTGACGAACACTTATTTGACTACTACCGCCACCACCATTACCACCAATATCGTGTGGACTAGCAACAGCAGCGATATGGCCGCTCACATTTACACCACCAGCACCACCAACACTGCCACTGTCTTGAACGTTGGTACTGGTGTTGATTAGAGAGTTGACAGCGATGTTTGTGGTTACACTGGCGACAGTGTGATTGCTAACCAATGACGCTTGTTGATACTGCTGCTGTTGCTGATGTAATTGCTGCTGCTGCTGTTGTTGTTGTAACTGCTGCTGCTGCACCAGACCAGCAACTATTCATCATGTATCCATACGAGACATTGTATGAATATTCGCGGAAGAGGTCATGGCGGTTGGCGCCGCAGACGTTGCCGGCGCTATAATAAGTGGATTGCTTACCGGTGGAGATGACGTTGAGTCTACATCACATTCTTTGCTATCTTCAGAGTCTTCGCCCGATGAGATGCTACTTCTTCGTAACCGTTGCGCCATCACGGCATGCTGCTGATGGTACAACTGTTGTTGTAGGGGATGCATGTGTTGATGCTGTAAGGGAGGTGTGATGACGCCAGGGGGTAGCATTGACGGAATGAACTTAAGGGCACTGCCATTGTTGGGCGTATGCGGGACCACAAGGTGCTCGAAATGCTCACGTATCCACTCACGGTAGTCGATTACATCGTCGGTTACACGTATTATTCGCCCTGCATGAGAAGAATAAAAAAATTATTTAAACAAGTAAATAGCGACTTAATGTAGTTTTCTTTAGTACAATGGAAGTTACCTAGGATAGTGCGTTCGGCACAATTACTACCGAATTCGTTAAGTGGACTCACAGCATTCGCTAATAGCATATACGCATACTCAAATGCTTGTTTCACCTGCAATGCACCATATGAACTACGCCCGATATCGTTACCAGGTGTAAGAGGATCCTCAATACACAGCAATGAAGGACGATGACCATCGATCATTTCACGTTGCAAATCCTCTTTAGGTATGTACCGGCCTCCGTTTTTGATCGAAATACCGATCTTTATGTAGTTGAACTTACGTCCGTAAAGTTCAAAAAATTCCAACAACAGCACACCTAAGTTGGCTTTCTCGTGGTCTATTTGGTGCGGATGCAATTGTAGGAAACTGATACACATTAATATCAACGAGTAGGAGGAAATGCCACCGGTAAAAACTTCATTGAGATCACGTTGTAGCAGGAATTGCTTCAGCACAAGTACTAGCTTCGCCATCAGTGGGAACTCCTGCTTATATTTTTTAATTAATTCCGCTGACTGTACCCCAGACTGCATATTAAACGAAATGTCAACCTTCACTTGCGTTTCGCGATCTGTGAGCTTGATGATGGGCACCGAAGCTTTGTCGAGCACACGCACCGAATGTGGCTCAGCAATACCGCGGGCAATCAGTTCTGTTTCGAGTGTGCGCAAAGGCGCCTTCTCCCATAGTCCTAGAGGTTGTAAAAAAATTGTCAAATATATACAAAGTGTAAGCTTAAGTTGATAAAAATATATTCTAATACGCATGCTTGCATTTTTTTATATTTTAACCCTCCGTTGGGCACCAGGGCCTGGTCAGACTTCTTCGACTTTGGGCGTGAATTTAACATATTTCTATTATAGCTAACGACTTGAATTTCCAGGTAGCTTCCTAAAATTTAATTTTCCATCAATTTATTAATTTTAAAAAGAATCCTCAAACAGGACGAAAAAAGGCCAGACCCGGGTGCCCCACCGAAGGTTTTAAAAGGGTGTCCGAAGGAGGGTTCAAGATGAATATTTTAATAACGAATTTGACTACGTGAATTTTGAGCCTTTTCTAATTTGCATTTTATTGGACTCAAATGTAATAGACCATAAAACTGAATATCTATTTTTTTTCTGATAAAAGGGCTTGAAAACAAGAGAAAAAAGTGAAAACACTTAAAAATATTCTATTCTTTTAATCACGGATGTATCTTATTCCCGTAACTTCTCTTACCTAAAACGACCAAATCAATATCCGATGTGGGTAGAAACAGACCCGTGCGGAAGGAGCCGAATATCTCTACAATCGCTTTTGGCCATATTGAGTGTACCACCGCTTCTATACGCTGCACTACCTCATTGCGTATTGCATGTTCGGTGGGCGTGGGCAATACATAATTATAAAACTGTTCGATTTCCTGATGTAAACCGATTACTCCGCGTCCATACTCAAAGCCCGGCACACGCCAAGGGCAACCTTTGTACTTGACAACTAATTTTCCCATATGTTTACTGAGGTTAAAAGTGCTCGCTTTATTGTCTACTATACGTCCAATTTTCCTACGAGACGGATTGTAATAGCTTGGACGATCATGTGATGGCATCTTCGTGCTGTTGTTATCGCCGCCTCCACCGCCTGGTGTGGTGGCCGGTGTGATACAGTCGTTGTTACTCGTCGAGTCAATGGAGTTGTTGCTGGATGTATTGCCACTATTTGTGCCGCTACTACCGTTGTTATTGTTATTATTATTGTTGTAAATGGAATTACGGAGACCCCCGTTGCCAACTTGCTGTAAAAGCAATTGTAAATCACGATCGCGTGCACACAAAGTTCCGTTTAGTTTGCCGTTGCCAACGCTTTGCAGTTGTTGTAATTGTTGTTCTAACAATTGGCTCATATCATGCGCATTGGTCTCCCAAATTTTACACCATGTGCGTAATGCTGGACCCTCCTGTTCCTCTTGAAACCAGCCGACAAAAGGATCCATTCAAAGCAGTCTTCTTCTCACAGAACGGGAATTGTATGCGCAATCCACCTGGAGTTTTGCGTCGTTCGTTACGAAACGATGCACTTTAAAAAAACTTGTTGGCTTTGCTTCAGATCGGTCCGCTCTTTAGATGCATGACAAACGGAATAGAAATTTTTGCCTGTAGACTCGTTGGCAGTGAGTTATTTTACACCGCAGACGCCCGCGTACGTACTCGTCCACAATATGTTATTTATCTGTTTTCACAAATACTGAAATAGAAAAAGGAAATTAATAACTGCATAGTAAACAACAAAAATATTTCCTGAATGTGAGCGTAAAACAAAAATAAAATACAATTTTGTACATTGTTCTAGTGCTAACCTAAGTCCAATAAGATCAGTTATTTGAAAAGACTAGGCAAACATGGGCATTCATACCTGATGAACGTTGTAGATGTTTAATAATGTGAACCGAAAGACGTAAAGCAAAAACGATTTGTAAAAACAGATCAATGTATAGTAATGAACATATTAAATCTATAAATTAAAACCTAATATGCAAAACATTTAAGTGGTTTTATTGAAAAATCCATCTGAAATGGAGAAAACTGGGCCTCGTTCTTAAGTATTTTTCAACGGCTGTAATGAAGTAGCTTCAAGGAACAGAAACACTTATACTTATAGATTTCTCGGTGGATATTTGACAAAACAAATTCAGACGAATTGATATGTTCAACCTGTGAGGCCCTAAATTGCTATTTCTAATGTAATTATTTGGCAACCACGGCTCCATTTTGTACTTTATTAAAAATACTAAATTGCTGTATGTAAAATCTGAATTTATTGACTTATAATTAAAGTGAAATAAAGCGATTTGTAAAAACACCATAGATACAACATCTATAAGAAAAAAAGTTTAAAAACGGCAATTATGATAAGGGTAAATCAATTAGCACTACATAAGAAAATATAAAACAACTACGAATCTAGACGAAGAAAATTCAAAGTATGTGATCGTAGGCAAACTCACGAGACTTGAAAAGTACTACACGGGAGCAGGTGGAAATGCGATCGCATGGTGAATTTAGCCACGAGAAATCGAAACAAAAAAGTTTTTCGACAAATATATGTATATTAGAGTAAAAACTCTGACATGGGAGGTGGTATAGCGTTGAGTAGCAAGCGTAAAGCGATAAAAAAAATCCGGGAACTTGTAACGAAATACGTTTGGAATTTGATTGCACAAATTAAACTTGAAGTTATCAGCAAACAATTAGAAAAAATTACGTTCACTTTGGTTACAAAAGAAGCTGTAATCACGGCAAACAAGTGGTGGTCATTAAGTGTACATAACCTCAAATAATTATTGTTGCGGTTTAACTGGTTGCGTTTGCATATTTTTCTACGAAAGTACGCAAATACGCAAACGATAAAACAGTTAGCTATGCACAATTGCGGAAAGTATTATTTATTTGTAAAAAATTGTTAATGGTTTTGCATATATTCTCCAGCTTATAATCCTCGTTTATATCACGATCAACAAAACATACAAGTTGTCGTTCTTGTAATTAGACACCATTTTTTGTTCGTTAATTACCGCTAGAACAGTTATTTAATGCATTTTCAATTGAAAACAACAATAAAACTTTTAAAAGATCAAACCACACCAAATGAGTTACTACAATTTAATAGATTATCTCTTCGCCCATTTTTAGCACTTTTCCTTTTGCAATTTCTTACGCATAATTGAAAAAGAGAAATGATAAAACTCAATGACAATCAAAACTCAACATGGCGACACCTAGCATCCACAGCACCGCACAGCAACGAACGACGTCGTACGTCTTCACATCGAGGACTTAAAATATAAAGCTTTATATGGCAATTAAGTATGAAAATTAGTTGTCGATTAATTCACCCATACAATTCACCATATAATCGCATTTCGCGATTTACACACTTCTAAGTTATTAAAATATACGTCTATATCTACAGATATGTCTTTCACACTTTTTTCGCATCATGATCTAATTGAAATAAATTTTGCAGACTTCTCTGCTGCTGTTTAGAACGACACTTACACTTTTTCTTTGCTAATTCGAGCCACTGATATATCGTAAAGGGTTTCGAGTTAATAATCCTCGACTTCTCCTGCCTTTCCTTGTTAATTGCACAAAAAAATTGTTTTATTCCAACTTTACTTAATTCAGCGCTGACAGCGTTAATTTAGAAAAAATATCTAAACTCGTTGCGACTGAATGCGCGCCCGTGTATATACACCGCCTATGTGTATGTACGCGAGCAGTGTTGCGTGTATGTGTGTATATATATTCGGCGCTATTGGAACACCGAGTGGAACGTGAAATGAGCGGGAGTGTTGAATTTTTCAGATACGAGGTGAAGTTGTTGTTTTTCACTAGTGCAAATTGCCAGCGGAGCGCCCTTTTCCAACTTTTTCCTTTTCACGATCTTCTCCACGGCAATTGCCACACACAATCAGATATCTCGAAGGCGTTCGAGAATTTATCAGTTTTCTCACTTCCCACCTATTTAACACACTTTTTCTTTATAAAACAATGTGTAGCCATTATTCCACTTCACGTTATAGATAACGGAAAAAAATTTTAGCACTTTTGTACTGTTTTATTCACCGTGAAAAAATCCGCAAGAAAGAATACTAGTTCACAAATTTACAACCACGCTTCGAATGATTTTTCCATCGTTCTACAATCCACAAAGCGGATTCATTAATGCCAGTGATGCCACCTATGTAAATTAATTGTTTTCAAATTGGAAAAATTGGTACAATTCCAATTCGAACTGTCAATCCATTATTTGTTGGTTCATCCATTGTTTGCCCTTGAATTAAACTGTGAACAATATGATCGAGCTTTTGGATTTTTAACCGTTTGTTAAGGCAAATTAAATACAAAGTGTAATAAAATGAGTAATTTCTTTGTAGCTGCAATTCAAAAATATAATGGAAAAAATAGAAAAGAAAAATTTTGCATGATCATAACAACAAACTAAAAGTGCGTTCACATGTACAGTGATTAGTAGTAAATCCACAAAGCTTAACCCACCCGTTCAGATATGGAATGTTATGGCGGATTCTTATAGAACTCGACAAAAGAAAACGAAATGAAGGAGTAAAATTTTTTGATATCTCGCTTAGTTTTCGAGATATTGAATAAAAAAAAGGCTGGAATTTAGAATAATGTATATTGGGCAATTTTTGCATTTGCAATGGTTTTAATATGGAAAGGAGTTCTACGCAAAAATACTGTGGATGGCGTAGCCGGAGTTGGACTGATGAGGGTTATTTTTTTAAAGCGCGGCCGAAGGCCGCCCACGCGAAAAGGAGCTCTACGCAAAAATACGGTGCATTGCGCAGCCGAAGTCGGGTTGATGAGGGTTATTTTTTTGAAGCGCGGCCGAAGGCCGCCTACGCGAAAAGGAGTTCTACGCAAAAATACGGTGGATTGCGTAGCCGGAGTCGGGTTGATGAGGGTTATTTTTTTAAAGCGCGGCCGAAGGCCGCCCACGCAAAAAGAAGTTCTACGCAAAAATACTGTGGATTGCGTAGCCGGAGTTGGACTGATGAGGGTTATTTTTTTGAAAGGCGGTCAAAGGCCGCCCATGCGATAAGGAGTTCTACGCAAAAATACTGTGTTAATTAATTTAATTTAATTTTAATTACTTTATTTTTTTTTGTGATACGCTTAATATCATTGTTTTTGTCCTCGGTTAATATCTCGAAAACTAAGCGAGATATCAAAAAATTTTACTCATTCATTTCGTTTTCTTTTGTCGAGTTCTATAAGAATCCGCCATTAAATTGCGGCGCCACGGAAACAGCAGTATTGCCATAATTAATTATCGATAACACAGGATTGTACAGAAAAAAGTATCTTGTTAATATAAAATTATTTTATAATCTCGGTTTTCGGGAGCGAAATTTTGCATGGCTAATTGTATGCCCTAATTTCTTTATTAATAAACCGATACTTAAAAAAAAAAGTATAGAGGGAGAGACCCGAAAGAGAATAAGAGTTAGAGAATGAATATATATCTAAATAAATTCACAAAATTTGCAGAAAATACAAATAGACCAAATTTACAAAAAACGGAGAAGGGTCGACCGGTGTGGGTAAACGCCAGACATAAACCGTGGCAACAACGCGCACTACTCCGAGCGTTTATCACCCGCACAAACGCAGCGATTCCAGGACCGCAGCAACGGCACAAATTACCGCAAGGCAATACCAATAAATCCGACGCCGGAATGGATAGCACTTTATAGTACGCACAAGCACTAGCCAGGAAACGGAAATAAGCGGCACCAAGGAAATAATAGGCACCAAAAAAAACAAAACGCCAAAAAATTGGGACCAAAAAACGCTCCAAGCAGTAGACACCAAGGAAATACAACGCCAAAAAGTAGACACCAAAACTATATTTCCTACAAGTTTGCACCAACAAACAAGCGCCAAAAAGTAGGCACTAGAAATTAGCAACCACAAGGAAAAACTCAGGAAAAATAGCCTAAAGTATACCTCTCTCCTTTTCCTCTACGTTATATCGTTTCATGGCCTTGAAATTTTACTCTCCATTCTCGCTCGTCCATCGACGCCTAAGAGGTTTCACTTCAAAAAAATTGAAATGAAAAAAGTGAAATTTCCGATACATCGAAATACTGAATACCAAATACGCTATTCCATCGATAGTATTGCATAACGTGATATTCATAAATATAAGAGCGGGTTCAATACCGATTCTAATAGTAATCCAAAATTTGTGTACTCGGTGGGCGAAGTGAATACGAAAATGCCCAACTTGAATGCATGGTACCTCAGAAGATAATTCACCATTTTTGAGGTGTTCTTTAACCTCCTCCATACAATAACTTTTTCCAAAACATCTTATTTTGCTTTAATTCTAAATTATCATTCTGGTTATTATATTTGTGTTCGGCAGCTAATTTCAATCATTTGTGATAAAAATTTGTGAAAACAACGGTTTGTTTATACATCGCTCTCTTTCTCTGTATAGCGTCATCCCACGGCAAGTAATGACTCTGTTGCCACGGCACATTCGTACTTCACTTTAGCAGCTCTCCTCCTTGTGTTTATTCTATGCTTTTGACGTGATAACGTCTTATAATTCGATTTAACAGGCTGCACGCACGAAAAAATGTGTCGTTACCTTGCTCATTACTGTTCATATGTAGTTACCTTGCTCTTACTGTTCATATGTAGTTACCTTGCTCATTGCCGTTACCAAAATGTGTCGTTACCTTGCTCATATGTAGTTACCTTGCTCATATTAGTGTTACCTTGCTCATATGTAGTTACCTTGCTCATATTAGTGTTACCTTGCTCATTGCATTGAATGAACTGCAAGCGAAAGCGCGGAAGGAACGACAAAGCAAACAAAGCAAACGAACGGCAACGTTCGACATCTTGCTCTCTCCTACTTAAGTGAGCGTATACATGTATGTATATGCGCATATGTACATATATAAATTCACGTATTTGTATTGGCATATGCCTTCTTATTGATTATTATTAATTTGATTTACTTGAAGAATTTAAAATAAAACCAAGTTTGTTAATAATACCTGTTGTTTTAATGTTATTATTATTATTTTTTTATTAATATATATCTGAAGGAAAAAATGTATGGTAATATTCACCATATCTATACTAATATTATAAAGAGGAAAACTTTGTTTGTTTGGTTGTAATGAATAGGCTCAAAAACTACTGGACCGATTTTAAAAATTCTTTCACCATTCGAAAGCTACATCACGAGTAACATGGATTATATTTTATTTTGGAAATAGGGCTCGAGATATAGGTCAAAACGTGGACCCGGGTAACCTTCGGATGTGTATGTACAATATGGGTATCAAATGAAAGCTGTTGATAAGTGCTTTAATACGGGGTAATTTTCATACCTATTGATGACTAGGGTCTGGAAATATATGCCAAAACGTGGACCCGCCGTGTCTTTGCACCGAATTAAACCAAACTTACACACATTGTTAAGTAGGTATTGAAGATGATTTCCGTATAGTTTGAATACCTATTGGTAGATAGGGTCTCGAGATATAGGTCAAAACGTTGACCCGGGTAACCTTCGGATGTGTATGTACAATATGGGTATCAAATGGAAGCTGTTGGTGAATGCTTTAGTTCAGAGTATTTCCATCCGCTCCGTGACTAGGGTCTCGAGATAGAGACCAAAACGTGGACCCTAGAATGTGTTTGTACAATATGGATATCAAATGGAAGCTGTTGATAAGTGCTTAAATACGGGGTAATTTTCATACCTATTGATGACTAGGGTCTCGAAATATATGCCAAAACGTGGACCCGGGTAACCTTCGGACGTGTATGTACAATATGGGTATCAAATGAAAGCTGTTGGTGAATGCTTTAGTACAGAGTATTTTTCATGCCGCTCCGTGACTGGGGTCTCGAGATATAGGTAAAAACGTGGACCCGGGTAACCTTTGGTTGTGTATGTACAATATGGGTATAAAATGAGAGCTGTTGATAAGTGCTTTAATACGGGGTAATTTGTTATGTTATGTAATGTTATGTTTTGTTATGTTATGTTATGTTATGTTATGTTATGTTATGTTATGTTATGTTGTGTTATGTTATGTTATGTTATGTTAGGTTATGTTATGTTATGTTATGTTATGTTATGTTATGTTATGTTATGTTATGTTATGTTATGTTATGTTATGTTATGTTATGTTATGTTATGTTATGTTATGTTATGTTATGTTATGTTATGTTATGTTATGTTATGTTATGTTATGTTATGTTATGTTATGTTATGTTATGTTATGTTATGTTATGTTATGTTATGTTATGTTATGTTATGTTATGTTATGTTATGTTATGTTATGTTATGTTATGTTATGTTATGTTATGTTATGTTATGTTATGTTATGTTATGTTATGTTATGTTATGTTATGTTATGTTATGTTATGTTATGTTATGTTATGTTATGTTATGTTATGTTATGTTATGTTATGTTATGTTGTGTTATGTTATGTTATGTTATGTAATGTTATGTTATGTTATGTTATGTTATGTTGTGTTGTGTTGTGTTGTGTTATGCTGTGTTATGTTATGTTATGTTATGTTATGTTATGTTATGTTATGTTAAAGTATATTATGTTATGTTAATGTTAACTCATTCTCTATATCCATACAAAATATCTATCAAACAAATAAAATTAAAATTTTCTTTTGAAAAATGCAACCATTCAATCAGTATTTTCTTATGACGTTATCACGTTAAACTATCGTCAGTAAACCGACTTTGCAGACAACCTCTTTTTATTATTACTCATATTATTCATCAGCTCGGTGACATACCTCCTAGAAAGTTTGATCCTAGAATAGTTATAAGTTACACGATGACTTTTCACGCAAAAAAAAGTCATCGTGTAAATGTACGAAGATTTTCCAAGACTTCTTTAAAAGAGAATGTGGAAAAAACCCATGGTGAAAAGTCATCATGTGCATTGGCTCTAACTTTCTTAATGGCTAAACTTTCAGAGACAATGATTTTAGAAGGGGGTGGAACAGTTCTTTGAAGACAATTTGATCTCTTCCACAATTCTTGAGGTATTCAGCAATCTCCTCACATATTCATTTAGTTCTCAATTTCTTTTTTGCTCCGATATTATAAAATATTTTGACGTGATAACGTCTTATAATTCGATTTAGCCGGCTGCACGCACGAAAAAATGTGTCGTTACCTTGCTCATTAGTGTTACATTGCTCATTTGTCGTTACCTTGCTCATTGCTGTTACCTTGCTCATTGCCGTTACCTTGAATGCACTGCAAGCGAAAGCGCGGAACGAACGACAAAGCAAACAAAGCAAACGAACGGCAACGTTCGACATCTTGCTCTCTCCTACTTAAGTGAGCGTATATATGTATGTATATGCGCATATGTACATATATAAATTCACGTATTTGTATTTGCATATGCCTTCTTATTGATTATTATTAATTTGATTCACTTGAAGAATTTAAAATAAAACCAAGTTTGTTAATAATACCTGTTGTTTTAATGTTATTATTATTTTTTGACGTGATAACGTCTAATAATTCTATGTAGCCGGCTGCACGCACCAAAAAATGCGTAGTTATCTTGCTCATGCGTCGTTACCTTGCTTGAACAGCATGTTATGATATGTTATGTTATGTTATGTTATGTTATGTTATGTTATGTTATGTTATGTTATGTAATGTTTTGTTATGTTATGTTATGTTATGTTATGTTATGTTATGTTATGTTATGTTATGTTATGTTATGTTATGTTATGTTATGTTATGTTATGTTATGTTATGTTATGTTATGTTATGTTATGTTAATATATGTTATGTTAAAGTATATTAATATATGTTATGTTAATGTTACCTCATTCTCTATATCCATACAAAATATCTATCAAACAAATAAAATTAAAATTTTCTTTTGAAAAATGCAGCAATTCAATCAGTATTTTCTTATGACGTTATCACGTTAAACTATCGTCAATAAACCGACTTTACAGACAACCTCTTTTTTTTTAAGTTATTATTCAGCGTTTGTTCACTATGCTTCATGGAGGTTTACTCTTTCATTTGTCCCGTTTTTGAAGTGAAAACTTCTTTAGAATCGTTGGGAGTGATTTGAGAAAAAGTGAAACGAAAAAAGCGACACTCTTGGCTACGAATATTACATATACACGTAGCGAAGAACTAAATAACTTTTCGGCCAGCGCCGACAGCATGGCGCGATAGCCGAGCGGCTAGCAATGTGAGCTTCCGATCCAAAATCCTTGGTTCGAATCACAAGAAAAAAATTTTTTTATACAGTTATTTTATTTTATTTTATGATATGTTTATGAGGAGCTTTTTTTCATGGCAGAAATACACTCGGTGTTTTGCCATTGCCTGCTGAGGGGTGAGCGCTATTAGAAAAATAGTTTTCCTTAATTTTGGTGTTTTCACCGAGATTCGAACTGACGTTCTCTCTGTGAATTCTGAATAGTAGTCACGCACCAACCCATTCGGCTACGGCGTTTGTTTAATTTTACTGATGCAAAAATGAGGAAAAATATATGAATAAAGTTTGCTTACTGTTTACACATTTTCCAAAGATGACGGAGAACCAAAAACAAAAGTCGATTTTCAAACAAATACGAGTGCATATGTGTAATTGTGTTAGAGTTTCGGTCACGCCCCAGCAAAACCTGCGTGCATATGTGTTTGTAACATTCAAAAAAATGTAATTGTGTTAGAGTTTCGGTCACGCAGGTTTTGCTGGGGACGCTCATAATAGCAACCGCGTGTGTATTTTTATATTCGTAAATATTTTCATTTTTAAATATTTACCGCAATTATGCCGAAAAATAATGCAGAAAAGTGTCGTGAATATGGACAGAAAAAAAAATCAATAAATAGCATCACGGAATTCATTCACGAAAATTTCATAAAGTATACACCAGAAGTATCGCGGATACTTAGAAAAGATTACGATAAAGTTCCAATGATTTTAAGTGGCGATTTTAACGTAAATTTTGCATTGGACACAGCGGTTCCTTTAATTGACGTTCTCAATACAACATTCAATTTAAAAATGTGTAACAATCGCACTGAATCGACAACACGATCAAAAACAACCATTGACGCGGTATTTCAAAGATATGTTGACAACATCGAAACCAAAGCATTTGTATCATATTTTAGCTATCATAAGCCACTCTTATCATTTGTTGAAATTGAAAACATTGAGGATGAATAATAATAAAATGAAGAACATAAAATATGAACTTTATAGCAATATTATAATGAACCTATAATTATCCCGCTCCTAATGCTGCTTTCGTCTTATTCTCTCTCAGTTTGTTTTACGGAAGGTTTCACTTCTATCGCGTCTAACCGTTAGACTGGTATTTTTTTTTTGTAATTCAAACTGGATCCAGTCGAAACTATCAAAGTAGTGGCATTAGACCAACAACAACGTTTTGTATAATACGTTACAATTCACGACAAAGGAAGATAGAGTAATGACAAGGCGAATTGAGTATCTATCCCCAATAGTGCCGTGTGTTAAATTGCTTGCGTTTTTATACGGAAGGCGCCGTGGCAAGAAAGTGTGTGTGTGTGCATATAATTTCTTGTGTTTGGTTGTTTCCATTGCTTTCCCCTACTTTTCTTCTTCAGAAACAAGTAATTCGTATTCCTTTTGCTTGTTGTTGTTGTAGCAGCATGAACATTCCCTATACTTACATAAGGTGAATGCTGCTGGAGTGACAGTGGATATAAATCCGGGTCGTTTCGGTAACGTTGAACCGACCGTCGTGGAAACGGCCTTTTGCTTGTCTATTTTGCCGCTCTTACGACACTGCGAATTCGGAAAGCGCAATCGCTATTCTATCATTTTTGGGGTAGTGTAAAATAGAAACGGCTATTCGAAATTTCATTTTATGCTGGCATCCTAATGTACAAGGCGAAATAAAAAACAAATCAGCCTTGACTTGAATGACGGTATACAGAAAACAGAAGGTGCGCCCTTCCGAAAACAGCTACTTTATTTTCGCGATTTCACCACCGATGACATAATCTTTTCAAGCAAACAAACAAAAGTTAGAGATATTACTTGTTTGTGAAAATTCAGTGAATGGTTTGGTCACATTGTAATATGGAGATTCCTGATTTTTAAATTAAATAAACAAATAATTAAGTGCCGCGAGTTAAATTATGAAACAAGAATTACAACAATACCACCATATGCGTTTTTTTTGGCGATGACGCCGTGACAAAGAAATGTGTGTGTGTTTATAATTTCTATTCTTTGGCAGTTTCCATTGCTTTCGCTTACTCATACAACCACATAAAGAGGAAAAAAGAAAGGGCATAAACAAATGGCACATTACACGGCGAATCTATTAGAGGTGGCGTTGGTAAATTAGCTGATTTGTGTTTTTTCTTTCGCTGTGTCCATGTAGCTGTCATCACAGAATAAAACGAGACGAATTAATTTTTTGTTTTCTACTTCGCCAATACCTCGCCCTGACAATCAAACGTACTAAACATTGTTGTTGGTCTAGTGCCACCACCTTCAATAAATGCGACTTGGAACATTAACTCGGACTTTGTTAAACGCTCCTATGTGAACGCTTGACAGTGGTTCATAAATACCAAACATTAAACTAAAGTTTATGGTGTAATGTTAACATCATATAAAATATTAAGCAAAGACTGAACGTGTCGTATTCTGTGTGAGCATCCCTATTGCAACTGTTTACGTGAAACTTTACTTTTAATTCGAATATTTGGCAACACCAAGAAAAGATCAGCTGTTCGTGTTAAATTAAGTTTAAAATTTCTACATGGAAATATTTTCCTTTTTTTACAATATTGTATATCAAGATTAGCAACAAGTGAAAATGGAAGACGCAGAACTTACGCGGTAATTACTTATTTTCTTAGTATAACGCACACTTAGTTAAATAATTGAAATGTTTCACAGGTTGGCCATAGCAGAAATTGTGCGTGAAATGGGAGAACTCAAGGAACCCCAAGTGCAAGAGAGAAAAATAAATCCGATCGCAAAGCCCAATAAGCGCTTCCTTGGACGCACATTGAACTCTGTGTTATCGCATAACAAGCGTGAAAATGATCGAACTCAGGAAAACTGTAGAAAGAAGTTGAAGGAACTCGACGAAAGGCGCAATGAAAGTAAACCAATGAGGTCCAGTAATCGCTCTGCCAGTCGTGAACTTGTATTGAGTACCTCCACAGAAGAGGATCGTACCAAATACTTAAAAAAAAGTAGGAAAAGAGATAAAAAATCAAAATCTAAAAAATATAAGAAACGGAAAAAAGTCAGAGATGAAAGTAAAAGACGTAAATCTAGTAGATATGATAGCAGCGACAGCTGCAGCAGTAGTAGTCGAAGTACAAGTCGTAGTAGAAGTCGCAGTAGATGTGGTAGAAGTCGTAAAACATACAAAGATCTGAAATCACGTGTGAACGTGAATGAAGAAGAAGGGGAACAGACGCATTGTGAGCCTGATATGGATGCTGCCCTACAATTAGAAGCAGCTTTAATGAATAATAGCTATAGACAACATCAAATACATCAACTTTTATATTATAGTGCCCTTATGGCGGGCAACGAAACTCTCGAAATTGATACTTTGCAGGAGGAATTGCAAATAAGTGACGCGGATATCTTGGAACCGCAAGTAGATATAAAATCTATTTCAAGCGCAGTCTCAAATTTAGAAGAAAGTGACTCTGAAGCTAGTGAAATTTTGCAAATAAGTTTATCCTCAGCTACGTCTACTAGTAGTAAAGCTCGAAGTAGTAAAAACTTGCGGAGAAAGAATGTGAAAGAAAAGGAGAGTAAAAAGAAGAGTGAATTAAGTGACAGTTCCAGTGGAGTTATCTGGGAACTGGATTCGGAAAGTTCAAAAGGTTGTACCTACTCAAAAGAAGGACATCTCAATGAGAAACAGGAATCGAATAATGAATGCATCTGTATAGGTTCGGAAACTGACACGGATACAGATAACGAAACTGATTCGGATAATACGACTAGCGACACAGAAAGCGGATCGGAAAATGCGACTAATGTACCTAACAATGTTTGTCATACTGCGACGGAAACTGTTACGCTATTGAGTTCTTCTGACAGTGAAGTTGAAATCGTGACTGATAGCAATGCCAATTCCTCTGCACAAGGAAGCACTGGCATAGACTCGGCAGCAATAGCGGCGTATTCAACAGCAAATTTATTAAACTCACTAGAAAATGTTACTGATACCGATAGTTTGCCTTCACTAGTAAAAGACACAACAGTTTTTGATGTGTCTTCCAAGTTGATTTTAACATCTCCACAGCAAACCACAACAAATCCTATAGGAGAACCGTCCATAGAAGGAGTAGCTGAAGAATCATCACATGTAACAGATCTGGGGACATCCTTTACAATTTCCACTGAGTGTATACTGTCAGATGCCCTAGCTTCAGCCACAGATGTAAATGTGTTTACTGCCGAGAGTAAATCAACAATAGAAGATGTCACAATATTATCGGCGGATATAGACAAATTCGCAACGGAATCTCAACCGCCTACAGAAAGAATGGGCTTAGAGCACGCGCAAAAGGAAGAAGCGATTGTGGAAGAATCAGAGTCTCTGGAAGACTCGGAATCTCAACCGACTGCAGGAAGAATATGCTTAGAGCATGCGCAAGAGGTAAACACTACGATTGTGGAAGAATTAGAGTCGCAGGAAGGCTCAGAATCTCAACCGACTGCAGGAAGAATATGCTTAGAGGGCGCGCAAAAGGAAGAAGCAATTGTGGAAGAATCAGAGTCTCTGGAAGACTCGGAATCTCAACAGACTACAGAAAAAATATGCTTAGAGGGCGCGCAAAAGGAAGAAGTAATTGTGGAAGAATCAGAGTCACTGGAAGACTCGGAATTTCAACCGCCTACGGAAAGAATATGCTTAGAGCATGCGCAAAAGGAAGAAGTAATTGTGGAAGAATTAGAGTCGCAGGAAGGCTCAGAATCTCAACAGCCTACAGAGAGAATATGGTTAGAGCAAGCGCAAGAGGTAAACACTACGATTGTGGAAGAATCAGAGTCTCTGGAAGACTCGGAAAATCAACAGACTACAGAAAAAATATGCTTAGAGCACGCCCAAGAGGTAAACACTACGATTTTGGAAGAATTAGAGTCTCGGGAGGAAATCACCGCATTCACAGTGACTAATGAGTCATCGAATAGTAATATAATTGCTACAGGCTCTACATCATCATTAGGAAATGTCACAATAGCCTCGGTAGATATAGGCAAATTAGCATTAGAATCTTTGACCACGACATACTCAGAAGAAACTAAGCCAACAAAAGGGACTACCCCTGATGCAGATCTATCAGTATCGGAATCGAACTGTGGCGAAGTTGTGATGGAATCAATGGGCGTATCAGTAGCCAAAACTCCCCTGAATTTATCAGTCTCACATAATTCAGATTCATCATTTAATTCTCCTTCGAAAACGTCAGCTTCACCACTTCCAACAGATTTAGAGTCAGATGCAATCCAAAATGAAAATAAACCCGGAATCGTTCCATCTGAGTTGTACGATAGACAAGTTTCCTCTTTAGATAATTTAGCGAATTCTGCGCCTTCCTGATTGACCATCATTAAGACACAATTCGTTCTACCTGAAGAATCAATGGCATTGCAGTGTATTATATTTATGAATGTATTTATGTATTTAGTAAAATGGTATATTTAAAAATTAATCGTTTGATTAAAATATTGTTACTTAAACAGTTTCAATAAAATTATTTGATTCAAGTAATTCCTAGGAAGAGTGGTGGAAAATCCGCTACAGAAGTACATACATATGTACATATGTGTGTATGTGGAAAATAGCAATTTGTTCTCGGGATTTCGAAGGAACAACACGTCTGAAAGTGCAGCAATTACACAAAAAGGAATTAGAAAATAATGAATCTAGAACAAAGAGGGTAGATGGATCAATATTAGAAAGTCTAAACATAGAAATGAGTGCCCCATAATAATAATAAAATATTTGGATTTACATATTCAATTAAAGCTAAAAGAACGCGTACGCTATATCTGTAAAACAAAACGGTACAATATGCTTTCTTAAGAGAATATGTATGTATATATAAAAATTGCCACGTCTCTAACAATTAGTATGAATGACGTTATAATAAAACCCCATTTTACGTGCATCAATGTATACATACATGTTGTGACGTGACCAAGTAGCTACCCTGCAAGAACAGTGCCAGCTATTTGACCGATCATATGACGGTCACTGCTGATAGAAATGTTCGACAACGCCCAGAGAAAAGTTTCTATCATATTGGCCCTTATTATGAGCAACATTCGATCTTCGACTATAGTCGAAAGTGCTGATCGAACGAATTTTCATTTGGTATTATGGTGCTCATTCGTTGAAGAATAGGACTATTGTGAATTTCGATCGCTCGACGCATTTACAGTAGATAATTTTTTCTCAGCTGATACAGCAAATCAAAATAAAAGAAAAACCGATTGTGTTGAAATTCTTTGCTAATAACATTTTTAAAAGTTAAAATAAGTATTTTTTGGGAAAATGAGTACAACGGAGTTGTGGTTCGACGATTCATCGGTCGATGAAAGATTAGTGGACCTAGCTGGGTGTAGAAAACAGCTGAGGGGCGCATCCAATCCCCTAGAAATGGCTTCCACTGAGTAAGTTTAGTATTTTCAAAATATGTTGACGTACTTAATATTACAGAAATTTCCTTACAGTTTTTTAAAGAACTTTAGACTATCTAAAGAGGCGTTTATGAACCTACTGTCCAATACAGAAAACCAGTTGCAGCAGTGCACCCGAACCAAGAGCTCTTCACTATTCTCCAAAAAAAGCAACACAAATTATTAATGTGTGTGTAGCTTTGCACAACATTTGCTTGTTTTATAATGTTCAACTTCCGGATGAAGAGTTATCCGATGTGACCCTCAACGATGATGCTGAAGATATTGAAGTGGAGTCAAATAACGGAGAAGCACAAAACATAAGAAATGAAATTTTGAGAATATTATAGAAAAATCTAAAAAGTATTAAATAGAAACCTTTACGCCACAGTTTCTGTTTTATTTTTGTTATAAATTTTCTTTATTCAATTATTCGTCAAAAAAATATGTATTTCAGTTCCTCTACGTATTTCAGCCCATACCTGCCAAGGGAAAACAAAAATGTATTTCTATAAATATCACAAAAAAAAACCATTATTAAGATTAATCCATTTTGCTGCCGTTCTCATTGGTGGTCCCAAGCAATTCAGCTCCGTTGTAAATTCCTCCCATTTTTTTGCTGCTTGAACTTTGGTGCAAATCTCTTTTGCGAATTGTGGATTTGCCTTTCTAATTGTTGTTTGGTACTCACGACTTTCGACCTGCATAAAATTAATTAGTATATATTTATTATTTGGTTACTAGAAAACCATAAATAATCGCAAACAACTTACATTTTAACAAGTTTTCCCACAATACGCTGCACAATCGAAAGCAAAATTGCATTCGACTCTAAATTCGGTAAACAACGAAAATTTCGATAGGGTTGCACCGCTCATAATACCAAATTGACATTCGATTTTCGATCTTCGACAACCAGCGAATATCGAAGATCGAATGTAACTCATAATAGGGGCAATTATTAATGCGATTTTAGCTTAATAATTTTTCTTAGAAATGTGAATCATAACGGTATCGTCAATTTCAATTTCTAGCACTCAGGACAGAAAACCAGTGACAATTTTTAAGTTTTACGTGTTGAAATGCTACTTTATAAAAGCAACCCTAGCAATGCATATGTTCATGTTCGAATTGTCGAACATAAGTATTAATAAGAAAGCACATTAATTTTAAACTTGTTTCGAATGTAACCACCACTTGCGTTCTGTCAATAAAAGCATCAAGTCATAAGTGCACAACGAATTAAGTGCACGCATAAAATCAACAGGTTATGGGCCCAGGTACAAATTCCTGGAATCCAAGTAAAGTGTATTGTTAAATTAAAAGTGTCAAGATGAGTTCTTCGCTTTTTAACATTGAGAAGTTGGACGAATCCAACTATGACTCTTGGAGTATACAGCTAAAGAGTGTGCTAGTTCATCAGGAACTATGGTCAGTAGCGTCGGGGGTAACACCATGTCCAGAAGCAGCTGAAGATGACAAGAATGTGGTGGCATGGAAGGTCAAAGACGAAAAGGCCACAGCGACAATTATATTGAGCATAACACCGATGCAGATAGCGTATGTAAAGAACTGTAAGACGTCCAGCGAGGCATGGAATACTCTTCGTGATATTCATAGGCCAAAGGGACCTGTACGCAAAGTAACTTTATTTAAGCGTTTACTTGGAATGCGTATGAAAGATGGTGAGTGCGTTCAAGAATATGTGTGTAAATTTACATCAGTGGCTGAAAAGCTAGAAGAAATAGGAGTTAGTCTCCAAGAAGAATTTTTCGTGATAATGCTTCTTGCAAGCTTGCCAAAATCCTTCGAGAATTTGGTTGTAGCATTAGAATCTCGTGACGAATTACCCAAGCTTAGTGCTATAAAGATAAAGTTAATAGAAGAAGGAGAACGTCGTAATTGTAGTAGTGTGGAAAACACCGAAAGTACCGTGCAAGCATTTATGGTTCGAGAAAATTCTAGCAAAATGCGTAGTTCGACGAATTCAAATTCAAACGAAATCAATATGCGGCAAGCATTTGCAGCGAAGTCGACGCAGGGTAGCGGCAGAGAAAAGAGAAACGTTAATTTCAAAAATGTTACTTGCTATGGTTGTGGGCAGAAGGGCCACATAAAAAGCAATTGTCCGAAATCAAACAAGTTCGTGAATTCAACGAAAGAAGATTCAGCGAAGAAGCGTCAACAACAATGTTCGTTCACTGCTTTAGGTGCAACAGACTTCGACACGTTCGGTAGCGGAAAGAAATGGTGCTTAGACAGTGGTGCGACTGCGCATATGTGTTGTGACCGTACGTTGTTTTCGAACTTCGTGAATCATACAGAATCGATCGCATTGGCAGGTGACTACAGCATTCGTGCCGAGGGTAAAGGCGATGTTAAAATACAAACTGGCATGTGTGATTTAAAATTGAAAGATGTTTTGTACGTTCCTTGTATGAGAGGCAATTTTATATCAGTTGGCCGTGCCGTCGAAATGGGTTGCGCAGTAAACTTCAGCAAAAAATATGCAACGGTGACAAAGAACGGTAATGATATCTTACGACTTAAACAAAGCAACAACTTGTTCATGTTTGAAAGTAAGCGCAGCAGTTGTTTTGGTGCCATGCAAAAGCAAGCAATCATATGGCATAATAGGTATGGGCACTTGAATTATACCAGCTTGAACGAACTTGCACACAAATCTTTAGTTCATGGGATGGAAAAAATAAGTTTCTCCGAAAAGCCAGTATGTAGGACATGTATGTTATGCAAAATTCATACACAACCGTTTCCAAATACGAATGAGCATAGATCAAAGAATTTGCTAGATTTGGTGCATACGGATGTATGTGGGCCTTTTGATACACCATCGCTAGGTGGATCAAAATATTTTCTGACATTCATAGACGATATGTCAAGAAGAATATTTGTCTATTTTATAAAATCAAAAGCTGAGGTGTTCAACAAATTTGTCGCATTTTGTACTATGGTTGAGCGACAAACAGGTAATCGTATTAAGGCGGTAAGAAGCGACAACGGCGGTGAATATATAAATAAACAGTTAAATGATTTTTTCGAGAGTCGAGGCATTATACGTCAATTGACAGTTCCCTACACTCCGCAGCAAAACGGGGTAGCGGAAAGGGCCAACCGCACGTTGGTTGAAATGTCCAGAAGTTTGCTGGTGCATTCGGGTATGCCCGATTCGTTGTGGGCAGAAGCGGTAGCGACGGCAGCGTATTTGCGCAATCGTGCGCCGACCAGAGCGCTCAGTAATGAAACGCCTTATGAGGCGTGGTATGGCAGGAAACCATCAGTGCAGCACTTAAAAGTATTTGGTTCGGTAGCGGTGGCGTTGGACAAAACGCATCATAAGAAATTCCAACAAAAAGGCAAGCAGTATGTAATGGTTGGATATTCTTTGGTGTCAAAGGCATATAGGCTATATGATGCAGAGTTGCGGCAAGTAGTCGAAAAGCGGGATGTGTTGTTCGATGAGGCAAGTTGCGTTGAAGGATCTGGTAGTAACGGAATAATGTTTGATTTTGAGTGCAAGCGGCAAGTTCAGATAGAAGCCAATAACAAAAACAACAAATCTGGTGACACAAGGGAAGTAGTTAATGAAAAAGACAGCAGCTGTGAGAGTGACGCGAATGACAGCGATGATGGTGTTAGAGAAATCAGCAGCGAAAATGACGAATTTCTAAGTGCTGATGAGCAGCAGGTGAAGCGTGGACCAGGAAGGCCGATGCTGGTTCGGACAGGTATGCCAGGTCGTCCCAAGAAGAAATTTAACGTATTGAATGCTATGGACACGAATGAAATAGAAGTACCAGAATCATATGAAGCAGCAATGGCTGGTAAGCAAGCGGATATCTGGAAAAAGGCGATGGATAGGGAGCACCAGGCTCTCACTTCAAATCAGACTTGGTCATTGGTAGATGTGCCTAAGGGGCAATCGGTAATCGGCTGCAAATGGGTGTATAGCATCAAAAGAGACAAACACGGCAACATTGATCGTTATAAGGCGCGTTTGGTGGCGAAAGGCTGTTCGCAGAAGTTTGGCGTAAATTATGAAGACACTTTTTCTCCGGTGTGTCGTTTCGAAACGGTACGATTATTATTAGCGTTAGCGGTAGAGCTGAAAATGTATATACATCAGATGGATGTGTGCACAGCGTATCTCAATAGTGAGCTTAACGATGTCGTTTATATGAAGCAGCCAAAAGGGTATTGCAGCGGTAATAATCAGCAAAAGGTTTTGCGGTTAAATAAAGCGATTTACGGTCTAAAGCAAAGTGGTAGAGAATGGAATTCCAAGCTGGATGCGACGTTGCGTGATTTGGGTTTCATTCAGTGCGAGAGCGAGCGATGTCTTTATAAGAAAGATGTAGAAGGTAATCTTTGCCTAATACTTGTATATGTAGATGATCTCCTTCTAGCGTGCCAGTCAAAAGAAGTTATAATGAAAGTCAAAAGTAACATATACGAAAAGTTTGACTGCGTTGACAAAGGTTCGGTACAGATGTTTTTGGGCATGCAGATTGAGCGAGATGGAGAACTGGGTGATATATCGGTTGGACAATCACAGTACATCAAAGATTTGTTGCGACAGCATCGTATCGATTCATGCAGACCGGCATCGACACCACTGGACGCAGGTTTCCAGGTCGCGTGTGACAGCGAAAACTGTAAGAGGGTTGACGGAACGTCTTATCAGTCTACAATTGGGGCGCTGATGTGGCTAGCGTTATCTACGAGACCAGACATCTTTCACTCAGTATCGAAATTGGCGCAGCGTAATAAGGATCCGCATAGTGAACATATGGCAGGTATTATCCATGTGTTACGGTATTTAGCAGCTACAACCGATATGAAGTTACATTATCGTGCATGCAAGCAACCATTGAAAGGGTATGCTGACGCGGATTGGGGTGGCGATAGAGTTGACCGCAGGTCTTATACCGGCTACGTGTTCCTTCTGGCTGGTGGTCCGATATCCTGGAAGTCGGAAAAACAGGACTGCGTCGCCTTAAGTAGTACCGAGGCGGAATATTTATCTATGTCATCTGCAGCAAAGGAGGTGTTACACCTGCGACGTATTATCATCGAAATTGGTTGTGGCGATGCGAACACACCAACTATGTTATTTGGAGACAACCTCAGTGCTCAACACCTTGCAAAGAACCCTGTGCACCATGCAAGGACGAAACACATTGACATTAGATATCACTTCGTGAGAAATATTGTTGAGAGAGGCGACATTAAATTAGAATATGTATCAACTAATGAAATGATAGCAGATATATTAACGAAGAATTTGTCAAAAAAGAAACACAATGAATTTTTGGAATTGTTAAGCCTTAAGTAATGTACAAATAATTTTGTAAGAACATCTGCATTGAGGAGGGCTGTTGAAATGCTACTTTATAAAAGCAACCCTAGCAATGCATATGTTCATGTTCGAATTGTCGAACATAAGTATTAATAAGAAAGCACATTAATTTTAAACTTGTTTCGAATGTAACCACCACTTGCGTTCTGTCAATAAAAGCATCAAGTCATAAGTGCACAACGAATTAAGTGCACGCATAAAATCAACATTACGAACAGCTAATATTTTGTTTACATTGCATTGAAGGCTTTGGGGGAGAGAGGATGGCGGCCGACCGATGGCTAATTAAATTTACCTTAACCGTTTCAAACCATTGATAAATTCATCAGGTGTGTGATATCTAAACCTGTGTAGCAAAAGAGAAAAAATGAAGAAAAAGTTTTTTCTAATAGCGGTCACCCCTCGGCAGGCAATGACAAACCTCCGAGTGTATTTCTGCCATGAAAAAAGCTCCTCATAAAAAATATTTGCCGTTCGAAGTCAGCTTAAAACTGTAGGGCCCTTCATTTGTGGAATCACATTAAGATGCACACTACAAATAGGAGGAAGAGCTCGGTCAAACATCCAAAAAGGGTGTAAGCGCCAATTATATATATATATATATATATAAGCTCCCTCGAGCGACTTCGAACCAACCGTGCTCAGAAGGATCTCGCGACTTTACACGTTTGCGGACTAACTTAGCGCTCGACGAATTGACGTGAAACTTATCTTTTCGGGAGCAGACCACAGGCTTTCAAGGGATTTCAGTCTTCTCCTTTCACGATGAAATCGTCTCGACGACCGCTGTCTAGGGGTCCCCAGAAACCAAACGAGCCATGTATCGAAGTACTCTGATACAGTTGGGAGAAAAGTCAGGCGTTGTCCGACTGATTTCCAGCTCACCAACAATGAGCCCAGGGCCTTAATTGCAGCTTGGCTGTCGGAGTAGATGTTTATCTCCCTCATAGCAGTTAGCAACAAATCTACAGCTTATTTCATTCGTTCTGATTTCAAAAATACCTCCACTGCTCACCCACGGCTGACAGATCAGGACTACGTCGGCTTCACCTTGCTCAACGTAGCAGCGGATGCTGCCTTAGAGTGCTGAAGGTTTATCTGAAGAATATTCATCTTCGATAATCCTCTCCAATACCCCAAGGTCAGCGCCTTCATTATCCGAAAACAGAAGCTTCTCATCCTCCGCCCTGTCGAAAAATTGTCTAATACTGAAGACTGCCCCCGTTTAAGAGAGGTACTGCCACCATCCGCCATGACGGATTCAACATACTACATATGCCAACGTGAGCTTCATACACCATGGGTCTATCACCGTCAAGCACCTTCGGAACTGCAGCAACATCCCTCCCGGCATCGGTTTGGTCAACTTTTATGACTACTCTCTCGAAGCCATAGGTAATGATCCCTTTAATTTCATCGAGAGACCAGCGAGAGTTGGGGTTTGCCGAAAAGATCCCTCGGATCTTAATTATCTTTCAGGAAGATTTCCTACATCTCCCCCGAGGGGAGCCAGACACAGGCACGTAGATGTAGAGGTAGATCCTTTGTGCCCACCGCGTCCAGCTTAGCTCTCTTTCACACCTCCCTAATAAAGGTACTGCCGCCCTGAGCATAAAAGCCGATTGTACAGTGGCGCATATAATCCGCTTGAAAGTAATAAAGAGCCACCCGGTACTCACACAGCCCGGTTTAGGACCTGGGTTCTCCCTTACCACCTTCATAACAAAAGCGGATGCCTTTCCTCCCTGGGTATAGTGCCGCCTTCTCTACCCTTGCCGCAACCCCAAGCATGATAGACACGCTCTCCTTAGGTTAGGTTAGGTTTGGCAGCCGCATCGAACATAGAGACAACGAGCCACTTAGAGCGCGAAATGGGTCCGTTGTGAGCCGCGGGGGCTGGGCTACATTTACCTCTCCATATTGAACCATCCTGAACTTTTGACAAAGCGTAAAAGGTTGCTGATACCTAAAGTGTATATGTAGATTATCTATATTCGTTAAGAAGTAGGATTTTAAAAGTCGGTTCCTGCTTCTAGCTAGAGCTGGGCATGTGCAGAAAAGGTGTTGAATTGTTTTCAACTCCTCCTCATTTCTGCAGCTACGACAGAAATCGTGCGTGTAAACGCCTAATCTCCTTGCATGATTTCCTATGAGACAATGTCCTGTGAGGGCCCCTACTAAGGTCCTGATTTGAAGTCTACTCAGTTTTATAATACTCTTGGACAGACGTAAATTTAGCCTTGGCCATGTTTGCATAGCACTGATTAGTGCATCCTTAACGAGAATCTTACAAGTTGCGAGAGGTATCTACTTGTATCTGGCATACCGGTACCTTCCCTTGCAAGTTGGTTTGCCATACAGTTCCCTGGTATATTCCTGTGACCTGGAACCCAACATAAGATTATACGACGATATTGTTTGGCCATCTCATTTAGAGATTGGCGACAACGTAAGACACTCCTTGATGTTGTTTGGAATGCATCCAGGGCTCGAAGGCAACTTGGCTGTCTGATAGAATGCAGATATCCGTTGATGATATTCTGTTTATCTTTAGCCATTTTAAGGCTTCACGAATAGCATTTATTTCCGCCTCTCCTTAGCGACATCTCTAATGATTTAGGCAGTCCACCACCAGACCTTGGTCCCTTTACGAGGGAAGCTACCTTACTTTTTGAAGTGAAAACTTCTTTAGAATCGTTGGGAGTGATTTGAGAAAAAGTGAAACGAAAAAAGCGACACTCTTGGCGACGAATATTATATATAAACGTAGCGACGAACTAAATAACTTTTAGGCCAGCGCCGACAGCAAGGCCGAGCGGCTAGCAATGTGAGCTTCCGACCCAAAATTCTTGGTTCGAATCACAAGAAAAAAAATTTTTTTATACAGTTATTTTATTTTATTTTATGATATGTTTATGAGGAGCTTTTTTTCATGGCAGAAATACACTCGGTGTTTTGCCATTGCCTGCTGAGGGGTGAGCGCTATTAGAAAAATAGTTTTCCTTAATTTTGGTGTTTTCACCGAGATTCGAACTGACGTTCTCTCTGTGAATTCTGAATAGTAGTCACGCACCAACCCATTCGGCTACGGCGTTTGTTTAATTTTACTGATGCAAAAATGAGGAAAAATATATGAATAAAGTTTGCTTACTGTTTACACATTTTCCAAAGGTGACGGAGAACCAAAAAAAAAAGTCGATTTTCAAACAAATACGAGTGCATATGTGTAATTGTGTTAGAGTTTCGGTCACGCCCCAGCAAAACCTGCGTGCATATGTGTTTGTAACATTCAAAAAAATGTAATTGTGTTAGAGTTTTGCTCACGCAGGTTTTGCTGGGGACGCTCATAATAGCAACCGCGTGTGTATTTTTATATTCGTAAATATTTTCATTTTTAAATATTTACCGCAATTATGCCGAAAAATAATACAGAAAAGTGTCGTGAGTATCAACAGAAAAAAAAAATCAATAAATAGCATCACGGAATTCATTCACGAAAATTTAATAAAGTATACACCAGAAGTATCGCGGATACTTAGAAAAGATTACAATAAAGTTCCAATGATTTTAAGTGGCGATTTTAACGTAAATTTTGCATTGGACACAACGGTTCCTTTAATTGACGTTCTCAATACAACATTCAATTTAAAAATGTGTAACAATCGCACTGAATCGACAACACGATCAAAAACAACCATTGACGCGGTATTTCAAAGATATGTTGACAACATCGAAACCAAAGCATTTGTATCATATTTTAGCTATCATAAGCCACTCGTATCATTTGTTGAAATTGAAAACATTGAGGATGAATAATAATAAAATGAAGAAAATAAAATATGAACTTTATAGCAATATTATAATGAACCTATAATTATCCCGCTCCTAATGCTGCTTTCGTCTCATTCTCTCTCAGTTTGTTTTACGGAAGGTTTCACTTCTATCGCGTCTAACCGTTAGACTGGTATTTTTTTTTTCATATCTAAATACTTTATATTCTTCTTTGCATCAATATATATTTTTTTATGTTCGAATTTTATTCGAAGATGAAATCCTCTACTATATTAAAACTTTATCTTGACTTAGCAACTCTCTTATAATTCGTTGACGTTGCGCTGTCAGCTGATTCTATTTACAAAATTTATTTGTGACAATTAATTGTATATTTTTGAAGATTATAGGAAGTGTTCGACGAAACTTTACCGATAATGTTTGAAAACTTGCGCAAAAAATTTAACAATGCTATTCAGGAAGGCTTCGTCATTACAGAAAATTTGCAGCAACAATATCGGCAAAGACAGGCTTCGGCCACGAGTAGCAATGCCACTACGCCCACTTTGGACGAGAGTCTACATAGCAATCGAAGTTCCAATACGTTTAGCCATCTTTCCGGCAGCGACTTGATAATACCAGTGGATGCCAACATGGCTGCTGGTTGTAATTTGCTTGCGAAATATGAAAACGATTGGAAAATGTTGCATGATGCGAATGAGGATAATGCAACACAAGCGGCTCAGGTGGCCACACAGATCGCACTGATTGGGCAACGCACCAAAGTGCTGCATGTGGATATGACAGATCTGATAACCTGTTTGTCGGGGATACCAACGTTAGTTGAGAAACTACGCGAGAGCGCGGAAACGTTGGAAAAGGTGAATACACTGAGCGCATCGGTAGAAACAGAATTGGAACGATTGGAAGACTTGTGTGAAGAGTGCGACTTACAAGAGTTTATGCTGCACAAACAGTGCGAATTATCGCAATTTAAACAAATGAAAATGAGTTAGTATATTTTAACGAAAATATGAATATTACTATTTACAGTTATTGAATTTGTTTATTAATTAACCGCACAGTCGAGTTAGAGTCCTACCGTCAACGTGTCGCAGCAGAACACCAAGAGAAGATACGAAAGCACGAACAGCAATTACGGCAATTACAACGCGAACGGCAAGCTGTATTTGAGGATGCATTCCGTGGTGATTTGGTGGAGTTCAAAACAAAGGGTACATTACCAAGTGAGTATGAATTAGAACATCAGCAGCTCGTAAAATTAAATGTGGTTAATATTAACTGTTCACTTTAACTATTTGCAGAAATTCAAAATGAGGCTTTGCCACAATCAGTTGCGCTCGAAGAAGTTGTGCTTGAAGATGTTACTACTAAGGATGCACTCGAAGATTTTCTGAACGGATAACGAATTTTAATATTCCATAAATATTTGTGTTGTTTATAAGATTTACACCGTCAGTGCCTTTTATGCTATTAAACTTTTTGTATATATATATAGACAGACAGACATATCAGTAGAGTCGCATCTTGCATGCATTGGACGCTCTCTAGGATAGTAATTTGTTAAGCTATAAAGAGGTAAAAAATATACTATAGAGACGTATACTTATACATATTTAATTTAAAGTTTTTTATATCTTGTTTTATTATTATATAATATTAAACGTCTTTTAGTCGTTCCATTTTCTAAACGCATTTAAAATAGACAAACTTCGTGGTATCGGTCTAAGGCGCCCTTTGAAAAGTCGGTGGAAATGGCATTTACATACTCGATAGTCAGGCTCAGTAAGGGCTGACAATTGGCATGTTTCACTGAAGTACTCCTTTTCGGACCACTATAGAATGGTGTTCACAGCCAACATCGAACAATCTGAACGACCTCTCTATAGGAATCCAAGAACGGCAAATTGGAGAAAGTTCTTTATGGCTAAGTCAGATCTCCCTGAAGAGGAGGAAACAATTAACGTCTCCAGCTTGGAAAATAACGTGAATTTGTTGACATCTGCAATGGATGAAGCTTTTCGTAGATCTTCTTCAGTAAGCAAACCAAACAAACTCATGGTGGACCAGGGCGCTCGAACTACTAAGAAGAGAAACAAGAAGGCTTCACAATGCAGCAAATGCGTCAAAGACGACAGAGGGTTGCGAAGGCTATCGAAATAGTTTCAATACATACCTTCTACTCAAATACGAACGAGACGGTATCAATAAAACGGTCCGCGAATGACATATGGCAAAAATAATTTTTTTATTTTTTGGTAGGACTGTTATAAGCTTACATGGCAAATTTCAGCGTGATATGTCACATAGTTTGTTTTCTGTGCTACTGTAAACAAGTCAAGCTCGAGTGTGTTCTTCGAATTCTCTTTTATGACTTCAATTGTCTCAAAATGTTTTCCACGGAGCGGCAATTTGAGCTTGGGAAACAGGAAAAAGTCACATGGAGCCATATCAGGCGAATACGGTGCTTGCGGAACGATATTAACATTATTTTTGTTCAAATAATCACGAACAAGACGTGATGTGTGAGCTGGTGCATTATCGTGATGCAAGAACCATGACTTGTTGTTCCACAATTCCTTCCTTTTAAGACGAATGTTCTCGCGCAAACGCTTTAAAACGTCTAAATAATATTCAGCGTTAACCGATCGGCCTTGCGGAAGGAACTCCGAGTGCACCACACCTTCGTAATCGAAAAAAAAAACAGTCAGCATAACCTTAATTTTTGAGCGACTTTGGCGTGGTTTTTTGGGTTGATGTACGGCCCTCTTTGAACGATTTGTACCACTGGAAAACACGTGCACGCGATAGAGCACAGTCCCCATAGGTTGTCTGCAACATTTTTAAGGCGTCTGAAGCCGAAATTTTGTTGGAATAACAAAATTTCAAACAAATTCTTTGAATTTCCATCGTTAAATTCGAAGAACACACTCGAGCTTGACTTGTTTACAGTAGCACAGAAAACAAACTATGTGACATATCACGCTGAAATTTGCCATGTAAGCTTATAACAGTCCTACCAAAAAATAAAAAATGTATTTTTGCCATATGTCATCCGCGGACCGTTTTATTGATACCGTCTCGTTCATATTTGAGTAGAAGGTATAAGAGGTAAATTAAAGAAAGCAAGGGAAGAATTCTGGAGGAGGTATTGTGAAGAACTGGAGGACATATCTAAGTTCTCAAGACTTAGAAAATGTTTCTCCAAGAAGCCTTGCAAGTCGAGCTTTTTACAAAGATCGGATGGCAGCTTCATAGAAACAGCGCAGGAAACACTTGAATATCTCATACAAACAGACTTCCGTGGATGCCAAGAAAGTACGTACAATGTACAAAGTTCTAGCTCTTCTGGAATTTAGAAAGATGCACTTACAAGGGATACTAATTATGAGACTAAGGTAAGCTGGGCGGTAAACTCCTTCCAACCCTATAAGTCAGGAGGACCGAACGGAATTATACTAATGATGTTACAGCAGACAATAGAAACGATTAATTAATGGTTTGTTAAGATCTATTGGGAATCCCTATCTTCAGGGTATATCCCTAATTTATGGGGGAAGGTCAGGGTGATCTTCATTTCCAATTCAGGGAACCGGGCCATAACACTGCGAAAGATTTCAGTACGATTAGTCTCTCTTCGTTCTATCTAACAGAGTAATAACGGCATACCTAGGCTTCACTAGTCTAGGAAAAACAGTTACCAGAGGAACCCCACAGGGGGTGTTAGCTCGCCATGACTGTGGAACCTAGTCTTAAATTGATTACTTATTACCATGAGCACGAAAAGAATCAAGATAGTTGTTTATGCGGGCGATGTAGTCATTCTGATGACAGGAAAGTTTCTGTTGACTATCAGCGAGCTCATTCAATCAGCGTTAAGGGAACTCTCCAAGTGGGCGACCTCAAACAGTCTAATAGTTAATCCAGCCAAGACCAAACTAGTTCTGTTCACTAGAAGATTTATGTAAGATACCGAGTTTTCAGTTACCATCTATAGATAGAGTAACACTAACCCCATCGAACGAAGCCAAGTCGTTCCCGCGACAGTCGGTTCTACGTAACCGGAACGACCAGGATTTATATCCGGCCAAGGACTGTCACTTCAGCAGGATTTCCCGTATATGTATGGAGCATGTTAATGCTGCAACGTACCCAAGTACCTTGGCTTAATTCTGAACTCAAAGCATTCTTGGAAAAGGAAAACCGAAGAAAGGTTGAAGAAAGCTTGTAATGCCCTCTTTATCTGTAAGAGGACATCTGGCATACAATTGGGCCTGAAACCGTAAATCAATTGCTGGGTATACAATACGATCATCAGACCCATTTGACCGGGCTGAAATATTTCGCGGCATCTTGCAGGGTTTCGAACCGCTCAACCAGAAGTATTTACAAAATCGATGTTACGGATTGCCTTACGGTGCCGGAACGACCGAATTTTAAGAGATATGTGGAAATTACAGGTATTTGTTTAATGACTTGGATTTTCCTATGAATAAAAATAACGACCTGTAAATAAACTCAAACTCTGTAGATTTCGATTTTTCATCTTCCAAACATTGTTTTACATTACGAGGGTCATTTGAAAGGTCCGTGTAAAGTCAGAGAGAGGACATTACTGGCGCGTACCGAGGTTATGTTTAGTTAGTGGTATCTCTTCGAAGAACACACACCAAGTTTCAGCCAGTTCGGTTACTTCTTTGAGTTTGGCATTCGTTTGAGTCGAGGAAGTAGAGTGATTTTCAAAAAAAAAAGACCAAAAAAATTTTGTGTGGTGAGTAATCATTATGAAATGAATGGAAATAGGGCTCCAACTCGTTCCACTTCCCTCTGTTCTCTAGACTTGGCTCCCTCAGAATACTATTTGTTCCCAAATTTGAAGGAATGGGTGGCGGGAATAAGATTTTATTTAAAGAAGGAAGTGACTGCAGAAACGAATGACTATTTTTCAGGCTTGGAAAAAATCGTATTATTCGGAAGGCATCAAAAAACTAGAGCAGCATTGGACTAAGTGTATAAGCCTAAAAGGAGATTATGTCGAAAAAGTATTGGGTAGTTCGCAAATCTCCAAGCGCACTAAGCTACGAATATTTGGCTCATGCGTGAAGTCCGTATTGTTGTACGGAAGCGAAACATAGCTGTTCTCTAACCGTCACACAGAGGCTACAATCCTTCATCAACAAATGCCTCCGCATCATCTGCAGAATATTCTGGCTAAACACCATCAGTAAGGACGCACTGTGCAGATTAACGAACGAGGAACCCATCTTTAGGCAAATCAAACGCAGAAAGGGGCGATGGATAAACCACCAGATAGCATCACGAGAATGGCACTGGAGTGGAACTCGCAAGGGAGCAGAGGTCGCGGTCGACCAAAAAACATTTGGAGAAAGTCGATGCTGGGCGAACTAGCAGATGTCGACATCTCATGGGACGGTGGAAAAACAAGAGGACAGGACCTCGATTTTGTCGAGGCCCTATGCTCCCGAG
The DNA here is from genome assembly GCF_027943255.1 of Anastrepha obliqua. NCBI lineage: Eukaryota > Metazoa > Arthropoda > Insecta > Diptera > Tephritidae > Anastrepha > Anastrepha obliqua. The sequence goes on from NC_072893.1 coordinate 46,151,029, forward strand.
AGAAGTGAACAAGGGGAAAAAAGTCGAAAAAATAAAAAAAATGTTTCCCTCAAACAATTAAGTAGTTTTTATTTTTGAATGGACTTTTCAAACGATCCTCGTACTAGTAAATGAAATAATTTGTAAATCTTAGCTGTTACGACACACTGTAATTTGAAGTACGTAATCTGTAAGAAACGCTGTGTGTATCTGGATTATAAATAAATGACTAAAAAAATTACGGAGACAACTGCATTTTTTCTATGCAAATTTAATAGTAATCTTCAAAGCGACACGGATATATATAATATAAAAAAATAAAAAAATAAAGTAATTACATACAGGGTTTGATTGAAAAGTAATGAGCCTTCCGCGCGGAGCGTCTGCCAAGCGATCAACCGAATCGGCTGGTGGGGGAAAATGATCGTTGGACCTTCCCCTTCCACTAGAAGCCAGTCCCAGTTCGCTGGCAACAGCGGTGCAGTCAACATCGCTCCGCGCGGGAAAGCTGTTTTAAAAGTGTGCTAGGATTTTGCAGTGGCGAATATGCAGCGATCGTTGGAGCAACGTTACTCGATCAAATTTTGCGTAAAGTTAAACAAAACGAGTACCGAAACCATTGGGCTACTCAAGGAGGCTTACGGGGACCAATATCTGTCAAGTGCCCAGGTAAAACGGTAGCACAAGTCGTTCAAGGAAGGCCGGGAGGACGTATAGAACCATGCTGATCATCTTTTTCGACTCTCGAGGGATCGTCCACAAGGAGTTTGTACATCCAGGAAGCACTGTAAACGCGGCATTTTTCAAAGAAGTGCTCCTTTGGCTGAAAATCCGCGTCGACCGGGTTGGGACCGACCTCGTCAACAATTGGACCCTTCATCACGACAATACGCCGGCGCACACCGACTTCCTCTGCATTGGCGAAGATGGCGGTTCCGGTGCTTCCCCATCCTCCCTACAGCCCAGACCTGTCCCCTCCGGACTTCTTTTTGTTCCCGCGCCTGAAGAGAAAGCTGAAGGGGAGGCGTTTCGACTCCATCGAGGCGATCCAAAAAACTGTGACAGCCGAATTGAACGCGATTCCGGCGGATGAGTTTAAAAAATGTTTCCTGCAGTGGAAGGACCGCTACCAGTGGTGTATTGACGCTCAAGGGTCCTATTTCGAAGAATTTTAGTTGTATAAGCCAAAAGGTTTAATAAAACTGCTTACGAAAAATAAGGCTAAATACTTTTCAATCAAACCCTGTATGTGACGCATTTTTTGGCATCATTAGGGTGACAGCAAGGAAAAACATTTTTTTTTGACCACCCTAGTGTTCCACACATCAATGTGCAAAATGTTAGTTTTTGTGAACGCTTTTATTATAACCAAAAAAGCCGATAAATACCATAAAAATATTGGCTCACCAAAAGTTTCCTGTCAACGCGTGATAAATAGCTCATACTTGCAAGCAATAGAGAGAAGAAGTGAAAAAGCACCCCCACGATAATCCATACTTGAGCAAAATAAGCAAAAGTAAATAAATACAATATCAATAAAATATGCATTACACTTAGGCGTAAGAGAAAAATATTTGCACTATGTATTAGTAAGAGTACGAGTATGTATGAGTAGTTTAATAGTAAAAGCAAAGCCAGAGCCGTCTCTCCACACTCACTCTCCCGCTGACCTACGCCTTTCCATGTATTGCGTATAGATAATCGCATTGATTCATTTGCACGTTCCGATGCCTTTGCAAAGCCCAGCAGTTAACAACACACACACATATATACACACATACATATGTACATACAAATACTCATGCAAAGCGTCACAGGAAGCCACTTGCCAAAGGTGCTGTCGAGTGGAAAATTTCGGTATTAATATTTATTTTGTGTTCAACTGCACACTTTCACGTAAACACACACAAACGTACCATTGGAATGAATAAATGTTGAAATGGAAATACGAGCCTAACTAAGAGTGGGTTGTGTGTATACATATACATATGTAAGTATAATGGCTTGACTGCGGCGTTTTGTTTGATGCTGCTATTGAGTAATGCCTCTTCGTAGCAGCAGGCTGCAGAAACTGGCTAAAGCCTGATGACAACCCAAGCACCTAAGGTGAGGACAAACATATAAATGCATTCTTGTAGCGCCGTTCAAGGATGTATTGAGTAAATGCTTGTGGAAAAGGTATGAAAATTTGGAAAACTCGATAGTGGGTAAGACAAATTTATATGTAGGTATGTATGTTTCAACAGCTGTTACATAATTGTAGCTTTTAGCTGCTAAAAACCTTTGCACACATGCACGTTTATATATCTATATGTATGTATATGCGTATGTACATGAAAATTGCAGAAATTAAGCTAAAATGCCGGAGTAAAGGATGCTTATAAACTTAAACTCGATTTGCATATAAACTACCTTAAAGATTTGGCTGCTATAAGCGGCATCTTCCAGCTTATAGTTGATACTGGTTTAGAAATAATGACCTAATAAATTTTACTTAATAATCAAATTATCAAATTCTCACGTAAAATTGTTCGCTGATTCTAGAAGTTCCAAATTATTTTTTTGCTGTTATGTAGTTTTCAAGTTATCGCCAAATAACGGATTTGGATTAAAGCAAAAAAGGTAGATCATAAAATTTTGAAAATTAGAGGAATTCGTTTGTGATAAAAATTATTCCTCTTGCATTGTAAAGGGTGGTTAAATTTCAAGGGCCGGTGCTGAATGTGAACCACACCTAAACGTCAACGACACCGTTGAACTTCTTTCTTTGGGGTTATTTGAAAGAAAAGGTGTATGTCGATAAGCCAGGAACAATTCAAGAGTTAAAGGATGAGATAATTCGGTACATTAACGGCATACAACCTCAATTATGCTTCAGCGTCATCGAAAATTTGGACCATCGGATGGAGGTGTGCCGCCGAGGCTGCGGTCGATATTTTGTTCCAAACGTAATTGAGCCATACCAATATTATCACAATAAAGAGAAATGACAATAATTTCCTAAAAAAATTGTATTTTATTATTTTTGCAACGACATCGGAAGCGTGAAAATGCAAGTCTTTATGCATAATGTTCATCAATGACGAGCGTGAGAGGTGCAATTGTTGGGCACGACGACGAGTAGAGGTGGACGGCACTTCAACCACACTATCGCGAATAGCACCAATATTTTCTGCAGTACGAGCTGTGCGAGCTTTCACTGGTGTTTTGACATCTCCTACAGACCCGGTTTGCTCAAACTTTTGCACAATTTTTCCGATTGTACGCACATTTGGACGATTAAATTGACCGAAAAAATCACGAAGTGCGCGATATGCATTTTGATTTGAACGCCCGTTTTCATAATAAGCCTGAATAACTTTCACGCGTTGCTCGATTCTGTATTTTTCCACGGTTCAAATTGAGTTAGTCTGAAATGAAAAAATGTCAAATGAAATGCAGAAAAAAACTCGACGTTTAGGTGTGGTTTACATTCAACATCGGCCCTTGAAATTTAACCACCCTTTATATTACATATGTATTTTCTTAAACAAAACATTTTGGGATTGTGATACAAGTAATTTGGATATTTCCGTTAATGCTTCTAGAGATTAGGTTAGGTTGACCTGGCTGCTGAAAGCCATCATATAGACCTATTAGTCCTTAGTGGTACCAGATGGTTAAAAAATTTTTTGAAAATTGAAATTATATTTTCTGGTGGTTGATTTTAGAAATGATAGAAAAAAATTCTTAAACGAGTTTTTAAACAAAATATATACTTTTTTCATGTCAAGTGATTCAGGTAACTTGGACATTGCCGTAAAAATTAGTCTATTTGTACGCTCGAGCATAATAACAAGTAATTTAAAAAAAAAATTATAATTTTGAAATTGATTTAATGTGAAAATTCGGGATAAAGTTTTTTAAAGTGAAATATTTTCGGTTCTTTTTAGATGGATGCTTATAATTTTTTTTTTTAATTTTCTGGAATAAAATAGACTCTGTAAAGTAATTTGTTGGGAATAAAAAACTTTTTAAATTATTTAGTACAAAATTAATTTTTTTCTCTCTAAATACTTTGGATTTTTTTTTGTAATTTTTGAAATCATTCCCCTTCTTTTGCTTTGAGTTTTTGCTTAACTATTTCCCCAAACATTTTCAATAGGGTTGGCATCAGTCGACTGTCGGCCAACCCAACATTCCAATCCCATTTTCCTATTTGCACTCTACACACCTTCAGCTTTAAATTTTTTAAAACTGTACTCTAAGTGTGAATTTAACTGTTTAAGCTTCTATTATCAAACAGTATTTGATTAGTAAACATCACTCTTAATTGAAAATTTTCGAAAAGCTCAACTGGCTTAAATACCAGTGTTGCATGTGACTTACGTAAAAAAACAATGATATCTAAGCTCATATAATGTAAACATTTCTTGTATGTATATTAGTACGAAAATGTTTTTAAATATCACTTTACAAAAAAAAATTATCTTACCATACAAAAACTCTGCATCTTTCGGCTGCATATTTCCCGCTTTCTCTTTAATAAAATCATAAACATTTCCGCACGTGGCAATTTTTGTAGCATTTATTTGCCTTGCCCACTTTTTTATTTTGCCTGTTTTATCTACAAAAAGTTTTACCTTTTTGTTACGAGTGTTAGATGCCGCTGTACAGTAATGAGTTCCTTAATCACTGCATACATTTGGGCGTCAAGTGAAACCAATGCAAATTTTATGCAGAGCAACATAATAAAAACAACCACAGGGCTAACACTTTCGCTATCATTTTTGTATGCACCCCTTACCACGAAAACATGTAAGTGCTGCTACCTAGCTGACGGCAACTCACTGCTTATGCAACCAACTAGCAAACCATTTGATACACACAAACAGCCACATAAACCGCAACTAAAACAATCCAAGCCGCAACTATGTGCGCCATTAATAAAGCTTCAGCACGTTGTAACTGGTTTGCGGTTTCTCCCTGTTTTAGTCCCTCTATCCCCTTTACACTCCTTCTTCTCTCCCTCTCTCCTTCGCACTTGCGCGCCTTCCTCGCAAATTTTCATGTTTCATGTTTTAACTCAATTATGGCCGCATTCAAGTTCCGCGAATTACGTGTCCAAACTGCTGCAATAACCACCTGCTACCTCGCAACGCCTATTTCATCGGCCCCACTTCGGTCACAATTACAACTACAACCACTAGCACTCAGCATTAAGTTAGCATTCGGATGTTTGTAAATGTGAATTTAGATGCTATCAACACGTGTCGTCAAACAAAACCGGTGAGTATGACTGCCAGCGTAACTATACACTTTCCCCCCATTTCCTTTTTCCTCCCTCTACTCGTTAGTCGGCTGCCGGCCGTTGTAATTTCAGTTTTTGCGGTACTCACTACTTAAATGCAAATATCTATGTATGTATGCAATTTTAAGCGTGCCTCTTATGCATGCAAATGCATTACTGACGATTTCAGCCTGGTGTGCAGCAGTGCGTATGAGTAATATTTGGCATTTGCGTTTTTTGCTGTCATTTATGAATGCGCCGAAAAGCATTTATAATTCAAACAATTAAAATGCAATTAGAAAATACAAAATAATTGCGCATTGTGCACAGGTATGCAAATAGTGATTTTTCAAGGGGTTTTAAGTAAATTCATAATTTTTTTACAAACTTATTTTATAGAAATTGAATCTCAAAATATTATTTCAAAGAGTGAACATGTGTAAGTTATTGAGTAAATTGTGCTGATAAAACTTTCTTTAATACATCCTTACCACAAGAACGTTTAGCCACAGCAAGAGCCTTTCGAAAGGACAAGCATTTGCTAACATCACGAACGAACTTTTATTGAGCTCTCACTTTACAAAAGATATCTCTTAGGTATTATGGTAGAAATAAGATTTTTTATTTTTTTTCAAAGTAAATCTCATCACTTTGGAAGCAAAAATAGTAGGAAAATTCGCCCCAAAATTCATTTTTTGTTTTTAAGGCATTTTATTCCGCGAATTTTTTTTCCATTTTTTTTAAATTCATATAGAAATTATGACATTAGTAAACAAACAAAATTTTGGTTTTTTGTATTCAGGTCACTGACGCCGATGCTACAATGCGCGCCGATTGAGAAGCCCCGCTGCGAACTTCTTGGAAGAATTGAGTGTACATCCGCCATTTTAAATGTTTAAATTAAAAAGGGGGCGTCCATAAATTACGTGAGATATTTAAGGGGGGAGGGGGTCGAGTCAAATCTCATCTAATCTTACGTTGGAGAGAGGGGGCGGTCTCGGCAAATATCACGCAATTTTTTTTCTGATTGAAACAAAAAAAAATTATACTATTTTGGTCCATTATCCAGATTGTACATGCTTAAGATTTAATCTTAAGCGTAATCGTAGTATTATTAAGATCATTCACTAATTCGTTCGAAAGAAAATAATTTCATTCATACTTCGACGTTATACATTACTGCTGTCAAACCACCATATTTGTTTTATACCAAATAGCTCAATTTAATCTGAATTTAAGGTACAATGTAGTCCGTCGTTTGTTTTCGCGCCACTATCAGCCGCACGTGCGACTCGATGAACAAGAGCGTACGAGCTGAGTGGCAGCGACACACGGACAGGTTCCAACCTTCTTTGTTTAGAGAGAGCCAATATTTACTCCAGGTACATTGCAGTTGATTCATATCAAATTTTTATGCTTGTCTATTTGTTTTTTTTTAGTTTTGTAACGAGCACAAATGTCAACAAATTTTTATTAAGAGTTACAAAGGGAAATTGTTTTTAATTTTTTTTTAGGTTGTGAAATGCGATGATCAGAACTGCTGCAGCCCACGCCGGAGTGATCTGCATATGATTCTTCACGACCGTTTTCTGCCATCTCCATACCCCATCACTTAGTTTGAGCGACGTTTGATAATTCCGGACTTTAAAGAACATGACGGAAAGTCATTTGCTCCATTTCTAATACGCCTACCGATTCAACCGCTGAATGCTTTTATCAGCACGCCTTATGATCTCTTTTGCCCAAGTATACGTGATGATTTAGAGAAAATATGCTGCAGTACATGCGGTATTTACTTCGCATCTATCACAAGAGCTGCAGAGCACAGGCGAGCAGCTCACATTGCACCAACTAAGCAAGCGCGTATGTACCGCAAAGTGCGACCCTCACGGATTGTCGCAATACGAGCTAATGAGTTACTGTGCGCAAGCGTCAACGGCTTAGAGTGGCTAGATCAGAACGAAGTTGAAGGAGCAGATGATTTTACTGAAAATCATATGGCATGATTCTCCATGGACTGAATTAGAGTAGATACTGTTTTTTTAAACGCAGTAGTTACGATTTAAGTCTTCTACGAGTATTGTTAAATTTTTATTACACTTATAACTCTCAGGAATATTGATTACTAGTCTTAACTAGCCGTAAATAAAAGCACGAAGCAATTTTTTTTTCTTTTTACAATAACAATCTAACGCGTTTACATAAGAAACCCTCACCCCCTACGTGAGATTGGGGGATGGGGAGGGGGTTGAATAAAATCTCACGACATCTCATCAGGGGGGGAGGGAGGTACAGAAAATTGAAAAAAAAAACACCTCACGTAATTTATGGACGCCCCCAAACAAAAATTTTATATTAGGTAAAAAATAAAATAAAAAATTTCATATTATTAGGTCAGTCTTTAAGTTCGTGCGTATTTTACCCATAATTTCACTTTTGTACGATTTTTGCATACAAAAAATGATTCGCGTAATATAACGGAACTATTTCTATTTTCTTTGATATATTGTGCATTCAACAAGTGATTTTAATCGCGGATAGAAGCACGTGTTGTTCGAAAATAAAATGGAATCTGCTTCTTGCATATTTTGTATTTTTTTTATAAAAGTGGTAAAAATGCAACAAATGCTGCTGCAGAAATAAACACTGTTCACGGAGAGGATACCGAGAGTGTAAGGACTGTAAGGACAAAATTCCGAAGTGGTAACTGCGGCGTGGAGAATGCCCCGCGCGCTGGTCCTCCTGAAGTCTTTAACTCCGACGCCTTGCTCGAACTCGTGGAAGCTGAGCCAAATTTCACAGTCGATATGGTAGCTCAGATGTTAAATTCATCGCATGGAATAGTTCACAATTTCAAAGCTGGGAAAATGGGTTCCGCATAGACTTTCCGTCGCCAACCTTCAGCAGAGAGTGAATGTGTGTTCTCAGCTGCTGCAACGGCATGAAAATGAAAGTTTTTTTAACCGTTTCGTTACTGGTGGTGAAAAATAGGTCCTTTACAATAATCCTGTTTGCAAACGCCAATGGTTAGACAAAGATGAAACACCAGAACCGATCCATAGAGATGGGCTTCACCCCAAGAAGATTCTCCTGTCTATTTGGGGGGATTTAGCCGGTATTGTTTATTATGAACTTCTGGAACCAAACCAGACGATAACTGCTGATTATTATTTCCATCAGCTATCAAACCTGAATGAGGCACTTAAAAAAAAATTGACCGTCTTTAGTGAATAGACGCAAAGTTTTGTTTGACCACGACAACGCAAGACCTCATACCGCAAGGCAAACATTAGGCAAGCTGAACGAGCTCGGATGGGAGCTAATGTCGCATTCACCATACTCTCCGGATATTGCACCTTGTGATTATCACCTTTTCCATGGACTTCAATCCCATATGAGTAACAAGAACTGCTCCTCAAAAGAAGCTATAAAACGGGATATCGAAGCATATTTTGGCCCTAAGGACAAACAATTTGTTGAGCAGGGAATTAAAAATTTGCCTAAACGTTGGGAAGACATTGTAAATAATGAAGGAAAATATATTATTGATTAATATATACATTAAACATCTTTTTTATTAATTTTAAAACCACCTTTAAAAAATGCACGAACGAAATCCCGGACTGACCTGATACTTTTTAATTGTCCTACATGTAACCTTAGACTCAGGAGTGTGTTCCATTTACCTAAGCACAAGACCAATTTTTGTCGTAATGAACCACTTACACGTTATATAATATAATATATATAAGGCAGTTTACAATATATCATATTTAAGCTTTAGTATTAGTAATTTATTTCAGTTGTACTTTAATTGATGAATTAATAAATAAATAAATATACGTCAATCAAACTCACACAGCCACAATGCAATTCAATTATTAGTTAAGCAATTAATATTACACTTTGTAGATTGAACCGCAAATTAGTCAGTAAAATGCCATTTCTCGGAAACTGTCATACAATGCCAATGCAAAGCTGTTGGTGAAAGAGTAAAAGAAATAATTATTTCATTAACTTAAAATATATTTTTTGATGGCTGCATAAACCTTCCACATGCAAGTACGGGAATGGTGCTGCAGTGGCAATATTCTCCAGTTTGAGGGAACAAATTTTACTTATTCTCATAACAAGGGAACCAAAAATTCAAAGACAATAATTCCAATGGTGGTCATATGCTGACCTCCTGAGTTGTGTCCTGTAATAATCAAAGAGAGCCTCCGGTATAAATCTTAAAGAGAGATCTCCGGTATAAATCCTACACTATGCGCAAAAGGCAATTTATGTCTGAGTAAATACGAGAACTATAGTGGTGCAGAGTGCAGGGCCCGTTTCCAAGGAAATAATAGCGGGAAATTTAGAATAGCGAAAGCAGTACTTTTCACAGGAGTGTCTTTTTACAACTGCTTTTTATATTTGTGCTGGATGGGATCTTAAAGAAAACTGGTCGCAAAGTGCCAGACGGAATTCTGTGGAATCCTTCCCAAAAGTTGAGCGACTTGTTCTGTACTAGAAGCCCTTCGTTGGGCTTAAAAAGTAAAACATGAAAAAAAGTGAAAATTGCGCATGAAAATACCGGTGATAGAATCATAAACCAGACGCAGATGTTGATGCGCGCTTGTGCAAAGCTCGTGCAGCTTCTTCAAATTGAATTTTTTATCCCGGAAGACTTGACTCAGAAACTTCAATACAAACTTGGAAAGTGACTTACGGAATTTGCAATAAACTACAAGCCTTCGTAAACAAATGCCTTCGGGTAATTTTACGGGTTTTCTGGCCGCTACCGTCACAAACGAGAACTCTCACGCTCTCACAAAAAACATGTCCACTAATGTGGAAATCAAAAAGAGAAAATTCAGCTGGATTGGCCACACGTTACGTAAAGATGATATGGCTTTTGAGAGGAATCCACAAGGAAAAAGAGGTTGTGGTGGCCCAAAGATGACGTGGGTGGGACGGTACGCACTGAAAGCGAGCAATTCAGTTTATGGAGTAAAGTTAGGAAATATGCGTATGATTGAAACCCGTGGAAGAGACGAGGTTCTGTCCTATGCTATGCTCCAATTAGGAGCGGCACATCTTCTCAATTTATGCATGCATTTTTGAATTCTTGCTCTTTGTATACTTTTAAGATATTTAAAAAAGTAAATAATAATAAAATACGAGAACTGCGAGTTATCCGATCAACCCGTTTTCGGAATAAAATTAAACAACCTAAAACGTTTGAGATGCCAAGGTTTTTCTTTGACGATAAAAATTTAACCACGACCTAGCAAAATACAAACAGCAGAAATTACAGATGGCTATGCTCTAGTCCTACAGAGTTTCTTGTTGTTATGCGTACGAAATTTTCAGCCACTGTTAAGGTTTTAGATGTTGTGAGCAACAAAGGGCATGCCATGCCACCACTCTTTTTTACTCAAGTATTTAAAGTGGTATGTAGGTAGGTAAAATGGCAAGAGTGCCACAGGCACACTTCAAGTAGCACTTACGTGCCGTTTTGATCCAATAATGTGGACCATTACCTGTGCAAAGAAACATTTTTTGGAAGAGAAAACCTTCTACAGCCATCCAGTGCTGTTGATGTATTGGAGGACGGAAAAGGGATCTAGGCTGGAGAATTTCTTCAAGTCATCCGCAAAGGGCATGCTAAGGAATCTGAAACGCCTATCCGCCAGAGCCTGACATTTGCAGAGAAAGTGTTCAACAGTCTCTTTCTCTGCAGGATCCCCACCGATTCTGCAATAGGTGTTGTACGGAATTCCAAGCTTCGCCGCATGAGTACCGATCACCCAGTGACCAGTGAACAACGCAATGAGTTTCGAAATTGAATGGCGGGGGATTCCCATCACCTTAAGCGTTCTGTTTCTATCGTATTGGGGCCATAGTGTTTTCGAAATAGCGCACGATGAGACAGACTTCCATCTGTCTTGCGCTTTTGTTAGAAAGAAATTGTGTAGTTTCCCTTTAACAATGGACAAAGGGACGCCAATGGGTGAGAGGGGGACAGCTGAAACCGGTTCTGTTGACCCCTTCCTGGCAAGCTCGTCGGCAATTTCATTTCCCTCTATATTCCTGTGCTCAGGAACCCAGATAAAGGAGATGCTTCCTGCTCGATCGAGATGTTTGAGTTCCTCCTTACAGGAGTCCACCAGAAGAGAGCTGCAATACGGCGACGACAGTGCCTTGATCGCAGCTTGGCTATAGGAAAAAATATATATTAATGTCTCCCTCCCAACAGCGAGCCCGAAGCATTTTGCATGCCTGCAGGATCGCGAAGACCTCTGCTTGAAAAACGCTGCTCGTTTCCGGCAGTTTTTAAGGAGACCGAAATGCTGGCGGATTTAGAGAAAACCACCCGCTTCCTCTCCAGATTCCATCTTGGATCCGTCAGTGAAGACGGAGGTACCTATATCCGTGCCGACTCTCCCCTCCTTCCAGTCTTGCCTGCTCGAAAAGATAGCCCTAGCACAACCCTCAAATCCCAGTTTGCGGATGGAGAGATCAGTGCGAAGAACAGGGAAGGAAGGGAAGATCTGCTTCAAGATGCTACTATGTCCTACAGGAAATTGTCTCCAGAGGCCAAGCTCCTTCAACCTAATAGCGCTCTGAGCAGCAATGGATTTAACCTGCAGATCTACAGGAAGTAAGTGCAGAATAACGTTGAGCGCAGCAGTGGGACATGTTCTACAAGCACCAGTGATGCCCACACATGCAGTTCTCTGCACTCTCTCTAGTTTAGTGGTGTTGTAGCCCTTATGGAGAGCTACCCACCAAACTAGGCAACCATATGTTAAAATTGGCAGAACCACTAAGTTGTACATTCAAAGTACGACACGTGGCTTGAGACCCCATTTTTTGCCGAACGTAGATTTACAGGCGTAGAAGGCTATACTGGCCTTATTAACTCGATTTTCTATGTGCAGCTTCCAGTGGAGCTTGGGGTTAAGTATTACACCAGATACCTGACTTCCGATGCGAGTGTAAGACACTGGTTGTTTAGTCTTGGAAGCTTAAAAGGTGGAGGCTTGTATTTCCTGGTGAATAGCATCAACTCCGTTTTGTCAGAGTTGACTCTGAGACCGCTACTGGCAGCCCATCTACTGAGTGTAGCCAATGCACCTTCCAAAATATCAGCCATTACTGATGGGAAGGGTCCTGAGACCATTAGGACAAAGTTATCGGCATATGCTACCACCTTAACTCCTCCCCTGTTTAAGAGAGTTAAAGCTTCATCTATAGCTACTAGCCAAAGGAGAGGCAAGAGGACGTCGCCCTGTGGTGTACCTCTATGAACGAACCTAGTTATTCTAGCCCCTCCTGCCATAGCATTTATTTCCCTACCATCAAGCAGGGACGAGATCCAGAGGTAAATAGGCCTTTCTACCCCCATTTCAAGTGAATTCTTCTGCAAAAATTGAGGTTCTACAAACAGTTTTGAAACCCTGGACTGATAGCGTACGCGGTGAAAGCCCATACATCTTTCAGTAAGACTCTGATTCCTCCCACAAAGCGATGGAGACACAAGACTGGATGGGTAAAAACTTCCATGACCACGTAAACTTGTAGGCGGCCACACCACAGATCTTAGTTCTCTGATTTACTACGTAGGGAGCGTAGTTGAGCGTGAAAGCAGTAAGCATCCTCACAACACCATTTATTCTCTAAAGGCTGCAATTAATGCCGCCATGGACAATATGAATAAGGAGCATTTGATTCTGACATGCAATCCTTTCCGGGCCCAATCGAGCAGGTTATTGCAGCTAATGAGAATTTTATTGATCGATTTATCGATTATATATTTATATAATAACTTAATGTTGTGTACAAAATTCATGAAGGTTCATTAATTTGTTTTTAAAATAAAAATAATTAGTGTTGCTCTCAAGTTGTCCTCAAATACCCAGTATTGCATAGTTGGTTCTAGCAAGTAAAAGTTTCTTGATAACCAATAGAAAATAGCACTCATTTTCAAGTATGAATTTTAGTCGAAGACAGTTATTCAGTGGTGACTTTTAATATACATATTCATTGCCTTATTCTTCTCTTTACTATTTGAAAAATTATACTGGAAACTTCTGCTACAGAGCCATATGCCCATTTAGAAGCACCACATTTCCACCTCAAATGGCAAAGGCCACCGGCCATTTAACTGTTAGTAATTTGTAAAACTCTCTTATTGGTGTTTAAAAGAAAGACCTTTCATTTTGGCTACAACCAACAATAAGAATATGGTATCTATGCAGATAGTTTCAAAAGCTGTCCAAAATTTATTAGTACTGCATAAATTCATTAGTACAACCTGGCAACCGACCGAAACTTCTTGCCAACCAACAAAGTTTGAAGCGTTGTGTTGTCGCCACATCAGAATGCAGCCCGCTTTTACACCGGTGCGCTCGGCATGTGTGTATGGTTGTAAATGTATGCACGTGGATGTTTAACTGCTGCAACAACGGAAAGTTGGTTCAAGGTTCAAGGCTGCCATTGGCATTCATTGCTTGCAGCTGCCACCATATAACGACTAACACAAACTTTGAGTTAACTGATGGAATATATCCTCCGTTGCGGTATCTTTAGGCTACATATAAACTCAAGTGGAAAGCGTACGCATATAGGTGTGTATTGTTGTTGTATTACAGTTAAGATTTGGTAAGACGAAGTTGGATAAAATGTGTGCAGAACAGTTGCAATATAAAGCTGACCTTTTGTTTAGCGTTTGGTGCCAAAAATATTTAGCCGAAAATACTATAAAATCAAAGTTCGAATTCCACTTTCAATAAATTATGAAACTTCACTTCTGGCTTAAGCCGAGCGTAGTTAGTTTAATAGGCTAACATGTGCATTTCATCATTAGAAAAAGCTTCCACGAATATTGTGAGTTTTTAGGTTACACAAAATCACGCCACGCCTTACTTTTAAAGCAGATTGTAAGAGGCTCTGAAACATGCCATGCAGCTGCACGCAAACTATTCATTTCTTTCATTTTACTTACTTATTTATCACAATTTATTGGCAACTGGTGGTACAAAATTAATCGCCCTATCGGTAGATTTATAATTTTTTCAAATAGCGTCGTGCGCCAATCATATTTGACACTTGAAAACTAAACAGCTGCAGTATACGAGCAATGGAGCGCGTAGAAGTCAAAATACAGATTTTTATTGGATTACACAAAATGATTTTTTATTTAGTAAAATCTAAATTGGATGATTAATTGTACTCATTTTTTTGGTTTATGCAGGATATATGGAGAAAGTAGCAATGGACCTCAATGACCTCACCAGAACAGCATCGAAGTGGAAACAAGTTTAGAGGTGGGAAAGTATAGAGTAAATGGACAAGATTACAAGTTTTCAACGAAGCATCAACTTTAGAGTTTGTTGACTGATTAAAGGTCCCAGATACCAAAGCTCAAAGTGGAAGTCCTCGTAGTCTAATGGGTTGGTGCGTGTCTACGATTTGGTAGTTCGTAGGCTCGAACCTCCGTACATGAACATCAAATATTAGAAAAAGTTGTTTCTAATAGCGGTCGCCCCTCGGCAGGCAATGGCACACCTCCGAGTGTATTTCTGCTATGAAAAAGCTCCTCATAAAAAATATTTGCCGTTCGGAGTCGGCTTGAAACTGTAGATTCCTCCATTTGTGGAACAATTATCGAGACTTACGCCACAAATGGCAGAAGCAGCTCGACCAAGCGCCTAACACAAATGTACGCGCCAATTATTTATTTTTTATTGGTATGCGAATAAGTTTCCGTCCTTTCTTAGCCAAAGTTACGAATTATTTAAACAATTCGAGTTCTTTTGTCTTGATCCATTCATTGGGCCAGTTTGCGCTGCTCTCGTAAGAAGTGAACCGCTCTTTAATAAGGGCTGACTGCATTGATCGGAACAGATGGTAATCCGAAGGTGCATTGTCTGGGAAATACGGCGAGTAGAGCAACATTTCCCAATTCACTCCCTCTAAATATTTTTGGACCGATTTCAACATGTTGGCTGGCGTTGCCATGCAGCAAAATCAATTTGTCTGGTCTATCGTCCCATTCCCGCTTTTCTCTGAGAGGTCGATTCAAATGCATTAGCTGCAATCGGTAACGATCACCAGTGATGGTTTCAGGTGATTCCAGGAGTTCATAATAGATGACACCCTTCTGATCCCACCAGATGAAAATGCATGAATATTTTTTTCGCTGACGATGGACCTGATTCACCTTTTATTTTCTGCCGTTCAAGAAGCATCTAACACGTCACCAAACGTCGCTCGATATCCCTCGCCTTCAATTGATGTGGCACCCAGTTACCTGCTTTCTGAACCATTCGCATCGCAGGCAAATGCTTACCGATGGTTGATCTGTCAACATCTTTAGATATATCATCAAGGGTTCGACATGCGTCTTCATTCAATAATTGTTGTAGTTGAGTATCTTCGAATTTTTTCGTCGAAATTCCCACCTTGGAAGCGTCGAAACCACTCTATGCAAGTTTTATTTGATGGAGCGTGATTACCATAAATATTGATACGACACGTTTCAGCTGCACTCTTCTTTGAAAGGTAATAATGAAGCACGACTTCCCGCAAGCGCTGTTTTTTCGGGACGAACGTAGACATTTTTGACGTCAGATAAAAAAGGATCTCTACGCTTCAAGCGAATGTCAACTACTGCTATCGAGATCTCACATATACACCTTCAAATCAACAGTATATTACTAAGCAAACACAAAAATAGTATCAGTAGCGACACCTCCTTTACGAGGGCGGAAACTCATTCCCATACCTAATATTTAGAGGAGACCACTCAGGCGTCTTTTGCAGCACTACTAGACGGTCTGACTGGAGTGCAAACTATGCAATTTTACGTGTTTCATTTAGATATTTTTGTATGATTCATCACTGACTGGCCTGAAGTAAGAGTCAGTGATGTAAACAACAATAAATAATAAAATGCTCTTAAAAGTCTCCTTCGTTCGCAACCGATTAAAATATTGTATGCTACCACTTTTTTTATCACTATTTGCATAACAGATTCTTAACAGCTGTTTTTTTGGTGACCTGATTTTGTACACACAGTTTTTGTCCCAGCTGTGGTGGATTGAAGTTTTGAGTTTTTATATGAATGGCAAAACATATCGAGTGTGATAGAAATCCCTCTTGTGGCCGTTTTCGACCCCATAAGTATAAGAATGGAGCTGAGCATTTATTTACCCCTTTTGTGACATGAGGTAACGCTCGGCTGGAAACTACTTCTTTCATGCCAGTTTTTCTTCAGTGCTCGGCTCAAACACATTTATTGCGTTTCATACGAGTTCCCTATGATAGTTTTGGCACGAGTCTTCATCAAGTAGTATCTCGAATTCCCTGTATTTGAAAAACTTCTATTTTCGCTCGCTATGCCGCCCTTCTACCTCAAAATCATCGCTCCTGAAGCGTTGCTACCATTTCAAACACCGTAAAATTTAAGGAGTTACGAGGCTTTTAGAATGAATTTGTACAGAGCTAGTAGGTCACAAAACATTTTATTATATAAAGTATTAAAATTATTTAATGAATTGCCAAACATTATTAAAAGCAAAATAAATATTATTATCTATAGAAGATTATTGATTTATTATATTAAAGAAAATATTCGGTAAAATAATTATAAAATTAAAAAAAATTATAAAATTTATGAAATAAATAGAATTGTAAATTGAAAATTGAATGAAAGCTACAAGGTGAAGTCCAAAATAAACAAGACTAAGTTAAAATAGAAACGACAGGAGCTTTGTTCTGATAACTTCGAGTTTATTTATTAAAAATAGTCCCCGCTGGTCTCGATACACTGTTTTGCGCGATCTAAAAGCTTTTTGAAAGAGTGTTTGAGGTCATTGACCGAAATGTCCTTCAGGATGTCGGTACAAGCCTTTTGGATGGTCTCTACGTACATACTTTTTCACCAGGTTTCAAGACGTTACTACATGACTTAAGCCACTTTTTTTTCTTTTAATTTCTTCCCTTGGGATGTGGACAAATTGTATGCCCTCTTGTGTCCACTTCTTATGGCACAAGACACAACTTGCTTTTGGCATAATAAGCCTTTTTAAATATTTAAATAGAAAGATAGCCACACATATTTTTCATAAAATTTTCCTTCATAAATTCTCAAGAAAACATTTATTTAGTGTATTAGACGCCTTGTCTTTACTAAATCTATTACTAATCTTCAGAATAAAAGGTTACCATCATTGAGGTTATTACCATTATATTACTACTATCGTAACTGAAAACCGAAGAGTAGGCACATTGTTGTTCAATTAAGAAACCGATTTTTTCTGTAAGAGCGGGAAGGCTACTTGAATACAGAACGTTTTATCATATTTTATGCTCAACGCTTTTCACTGCGTCCATCTATTAAAAGAAAATTTTGCACCATACTTATGCCGCCATTTATTTGTATTGATACAAATGTTAAAAAAGCATAAAATATTTTGCGGAAAAGTGCTGCTTTTTATGTATTAAATACTATTATTTTAATCTCATTCCACTCAAAATACGGAATGATCGATTTTACCTATGTCTTTAGCGAAAATTATTCGACCATTACTCATTCAAAAATCCATTCTGCATGCCACCACTTTACACACTCGAACAAATGTGAGTACAAACGAACAACCAGAGATTTGTGTTTTCCCAACTGAGCATGTAATTAAAAATCTTTTCAGTTTCGTTTTTTTGCTAGTGGCAATGAAATCACACACACGTGTCTGCATACTAAATACTCAGCAATACATATATATGTATGTATGTATACAGGGTTACCGGAAAAGTTATTCGATTTTTACTGTTTTTAGTTAGAGGTTATGGCAATTTATAAAAATCATCAATAAAATTTGAATCAAGCCATGATAGTCAAAAAGGGCTGCTTGATAAAATTTGGAAATTATGATTTTTCGCTAAATGTGTATCCTTCTTCACATCATAAAAAAAAAAACAAAATTGTATGGAAACTATCCTGTAAAACATTTGACGTCTTTTAAGCTGTTACATCCTTCAAGTCACATTTAAAAGAAGTGGATGCACAGAGAAATATTTTTTTTTTCATTTTAGAAATATATTTAAATATTTTTTTTCTAGAAAAATATTTTTCTAGAAAAATATTTTTTTTATAATCGAATATTCCGTAAACTGCTAAGTTTTGAATATCATGTCATATAACTAAATGAAACAGAAATCACCTAAATAATATTATCCTTAAGTATCTTGGATGACTTTCTCGGTAACCCAGTATATTTGCATTCCCATGAGTTGATAGACCAATTCCACTAGCAAAAACGCGAAACTACATATGAGTTGAGCCATATTTGAATTTCACCCTCAAATACATATACACATATATATGTATACCTATACACTGCAATGAAAAGCCAAACTATTCGTTTTAGTTCTTTATTCTTTATCTTTACTATATGGGAACTAGTCCAAGAGTGATTACAATTGATCAAATGGATAGCAAAAAAAAACTCTACAGGTGCACTTAACAGATACATGAAGATAACTTAACAGAGTAATATAACGGAGTATTTAAATAAAAAGTAAAATGTAATTGAATAACAGAATATAAAGTATGGTTAAGTTTCAAGGCTCGGTGTTGATTTTGAATAAAATACAATTTTTTTAGGAAATTATTGTCATTTCTCTTTATTATGATAATATTGGTATGGCTCAATTACGTATGAAAGAAAATATTGGCCAAATTGCCGACGCAGCCTTGTCGGCACACCTCCATCCGATGGTCCAAATTTTTGATGCCGCTGAGGCATAATTGAGGTTCTATGCCGTTAATGTGCCGAATTTTCTCATCCTTTAGCTCTTGAATTGTTGCTGGGTTATCGACGTACACCTTTTCTTTCAAATAACAAAGAAAGAAGTCCAACGGTGTCGTTGACGTTTAGGTGTGGTTCACATTCAACATCGGCCCTTGAAATTTAACCACCCTTTAAATTAAAATTTCTTGAAAAATGTAATTAAATAACGGAATATAAATTAAAATTTCTGGAAAGTTGTAATTTATAAAATAATATGATTTTAGAGCAACTAAAAATAAAAAAATAAGAAGCAAAATTTTTTAATGCTTTAAGGGGACAGATACTGGTAAACGGCCATATTTTCCCTGATTTTCATTAGCATTATTTGAAATGAAGAAACCAATATATTTCTTCCAAAATTGGCATACAGTTTATTTAAACATTAAAATAATATATTTTTTTTTTATTTATTTTAATCATTTAAAATGGCAGATGTACACTCAATTCTTCCAGGACGGTCGCAGCGGGGCTTCTCAATCGGCGGGCATTGCAGCATCGGCGTCAGTGACCTGATTACAAAAATCCAAAATTTTTTTTGTTTACTAATGTAATAATTTCTATATGAATTTAAAAAAAAAGGAAAAAAAATCGCGGAATAAAATGTTTTAAAAACAAAAAATGAATTTTGGGGCGAATATTCCTACTATTTTTGCATCGAAAAAATTATTTTTTCGATAAATTTTCGAAAACTTGAAACACGCAGAAAAAAATATCATAAAAAGATGTGTGCAAAATTTCAGAGAGATCGGTCAATAAATTTTCGAGTTATCGTGTATGCCAATTCGAAAAAAATAGTTTTGAGAAAAAGTTTGAACACCTCGTAACTATACCTTTCCCAGCGTTCGAACGCAAAGAATAGAGTTGTAACGGTTTAGGATTATACCATATTAACATTTTATGAAAAAAAATTTTTTTTTTTCGAAATTTTACAGGTATCTGCCCCCTTAATTATTTATTTATTTATTCATTAAAGTCTAACAAAATTCAGAACTGACATTTGGGAGAATTATTCAAAACTATGTTAAACAACGGCCGCCGCAGCCGAATGGGTTGGTGCGTGACTACCATTCTGAATTCAGAGAGAGTTTAGGTTCGAATTTCGGTGAAAGACCTAAATGAATAAACATTTTTTTCTAATAGCGGTCGCTCTTCGTCAGGCAATGGCACACCTTCGAGTGTATTTCTGCCATGAAAAAGCTCCTTATAAAAAATCTGTGCCGTTCGGAATCGGCTTGAAACTGTAGGTCCCTCCATTTGTGGAACAACATCAAGACGCACCCAAAAAGGGTGTACGCGCCAATTATAAAAAAAAGTAATTTTATTGAAGTTTTTCAAATCATTGAGTTCAACTTGAGATCAAATCAGAAAAACTTCAATATACTTAGAAAAAAAGTTTTGATGCTGAGGTACAAAATGGCAGTTGGCCGACTATTTTACAGCTCATCCTCTTTCATAATTGCATTGTCGCATTCTTGGATCTTTTTCGCAGGACACTGCGCAATAGAGTGTTAGTGAACGATTATCTCACCAATCAATGCCGCTTTTTCACTGCGAGGAATCTCCAACTTTCCCCCTCGAAATCCACGGCGACCCTCTTTACAACCTGGACGTAGGGCGTCAAACTACAGCTAAAGGTAAAAGTCGATGGCACACCAATACCGGCAGTAAACAACCCCAAAATTTTGGGCATTACCTTTGATAGTTTGCTCTCCTTTTCTGTGCAACCGTTAACCGCAATTGCTTCTAGGGTCCAGAATCCCTTAAATCGCTTTCCGGCACTACTTCGGAGCAAAGACAAAGAAATGTTGCTGGCGATATTCAAAGCAATTGGCTGGCCGGTTATGAATTATGCTGCGCCTGTCTGGTCGTCTGGCACAAGTGATTCGCAGTGGACAAAACTAAAGCTAAAGCTGTCAAAATACTGTAATCAGGACAGCTGCGGATGCTTCCTGATGTCAGCCCTGCAACCCCTACACAATGAGGCATCAATGCTCCCTGTCAAGGAGCACAAGTAAGCAGTTTCTTCTTGTGTGCTGCCAAAGGTATCATCCCTGTAGATACTTATCAGGTACGTCAGAAATCATCTCTTCTACTACTCTGACGAGATCTAGGACAAAACATATCTACAACTACTAGACCGGACAGCATACAGACAAACACTAAATAATATTCATCGGCAGACACTTACTACCTTCCTAAACTCTCGACCACTGAATGCCTTCATCCAGACGAAGAGCTTCAGCTTCCGCTCGAGACTTGTGTAACTTTGACGCAATTGCGTTCTGAACACTGTAGCAGGTTCAACTCTTACCTATGCAGAATCGACCTTGACATACCCTATATATGTGCAGCATGTGAAGACACACCGCTTGAACTAACCACCTTTTCACATGCCCCTTCAAACCTACTCCCCTAACTCCCCTCTTTCTCTAGTCCCAACTTGTCGAAACAGTAAGTTTTCTGGGTTAGATAATACTCGTATTAGTTAAACGTTAGATGAGTTAGACGAAGACGACCGGCCACTACATCTCACTGACATGGTGTAGTAAGCTGCTACAACAACAACAACAGAGTGTTATTTTTGAAACCAGCATATTTTTATATTTCTATTTTAAATTGCTATTTCCTTTTTCAGCTCCACTTAATTTGACGAAAAATGGTTTCTCCATTATCAGTTATTCCATAAAGGGTGTACTTATAATGACGCCATTAGCATCGCCATGTTTAAAGTACCAGTTGCTTGTATGGGAAAAAGCTAGCAGGCGAACTACAGCAAACAGATAGGGAGGTAGTTCAGATCTAGTAGATTTGACTGCAGGGTAACTACCTACTATGTCGCTGACCATATTGCAAACTGGCGTATTTTTTACGCAATGGTCTATTCATACATATACATATGTATGCACTCTCACGCCTTTGGGTATGCTCATACTGCGACACATACATATGCAGCAATATGTGACGTGCAAAAAGTCCAAAATTGTCTGTTAAAAGGCTCAAAGCTATACAAGCATTGAGAGAGTTGCCATGCTTGGTTCCTTTTTATAATTACTTTTTAAAGTGCGTTGGCAACTCAACACATGCCGCCGGCATTTTTGTGTGATAACATCAAATAGTAACTTTGAATGAATGGATGAACTTGATAAAATTTTTTTTTTGCAATTTATGTAAGTACACATATACTGTTAGCATGTATGTAGATGTATGTATGTATTTGTATGTTATGTGTAGAGTGACCTTCGTCAAAGTTGACAAAGCTATGAACGGAAAATTAGTGAGCGACCTTTCTTATTTTTCGTTTTTTTTGGATATTCTTAATTTTTATTACAATAATTACAATAAGGGTACATTTATATATACTAGGGCGGGTCAGCCTTCATGAGATGAAAATGAAATTAGCTCTTTATTTGGAAATTTATATGTGGAGTACCTCGAAACATATTAGTTTTTGAGATATGCTTATTTTCACAATCTTTGCAATTGTCCGGGGTTATCAAGACCCAGATAAAAAGTTTTCAGCTCCTCAAAGATGGAGACTGTAAGCGGTTGCAAAAGCAGGCTTAAGTATTAACATTGCAAAAACAAAGATGGTGTGCCTAAACCTCACCGAAGAACGCCACTATCTGAAAGATTCGCGGCATTAACATCGACAAAGTGGATGAATTCTGCTATTTTGGAAGCATCACCAGCTGAACTGGTGGGCCAGCAGCTCACATCCGAAATCGAATAGCGAAAGGTCACGCAGTATTTGGTATGTTGACATAATTTGCAGATCTTTGTATATATCCAGCCGTACGAAACTAAGAGTATTTGAGTCTCACTTGAAGTCTGTCATGGATGCGAGACATGGAACACGACAATGTGCGATATACAAACTCTGCAAGCATTTATCAATCGCTGCCTCTGCATAATTGTGTGTGGCCAAACACCATCGCCAACACGGATCTCTGGCGTATGACGAAGCAGGTTCCTGTTCATTTCGAAATTCGGCGACGAAAAAGGAAAAGGATTGAATATACCTACATTTCGGAAGCCTCAAGGAGATTTTGGTTTTGATGTAGACTGCTGCTTACAAGGAAGTCGCAGGCGTGAGATACCATGACTAGTCTAGGCGACTAGTTGAAGCAGAAGCGCTAGAAGCAGGCCGTTCACGCAGTCAAAGAAAATGTCTTGCGTTAAGTAAACCTAACTTTAACATGTTTGTTGAGGTTATTTGTTCGTCTCAGGAACCACGGGAAATATATTTATATTTTTTTCTTTTTTTATAGACACAACGAAGTGGCGTCCTATTGCCAGTTGCGTTCTAGCAATTTTAAAAGCTTCATCACTAAAACAGCGCTACTTAAGTGACTCCCAGTCTGAGAAACCCATCCACTCAAACAACAAAAACCATACCGGAAAAAAGAAACTAATTTTTGGACTTTAGATTGCTTTTATGTTTGGTCCCCTAAAGGAGGCTTGAAATGCAAAAAAAAAAAAATATTAAACTAAATGAGAAACAACTAAATTGCCAAAACTAGCCAAATGTCGCTGCCATAGTTACGAGGGTTGCCTTTTATATTTTGCGGCCAATAAAGAAAACCCAGTAAATTGTTTATTGTTTTTCAAAATATTTTCCTTCAAAGTCAATAAATTTCTTCACTCGTTGGAACCAATTTTTAAAGCACTTTTGCCACTCAGAAGTAGATACCTCCAAAGCTATTTAAAGGTTTCAACAGCTTCTTCAGGCATTGAGAAATGTTGACCTTGCATTTTATTTTTGATGTTCAGGAACAAAAAAAATTATTAGGTGTCAGATCAGGGCATGTTTTGAGTGCTCAAAAACTTTCTGGTGTGAGCCGATGCGTGGGAGCTCGCATTGTCTCGTTGGAGGATGATTCGTTTTCGGCAGTTGGTTTTCCTTGATTCAGCGAAAACTTCTGACAAAAAATGGTTACGTACCACTCAGAATAAAATGTTTTAAGTTTCTGTAGTGGTGCAGTTGCGGTGTGACCAGATCTTTCCAGCGAACAACTTTTATTGGATTAAGGGGGGAAGTCCATGTAGAAGCCTCAAAATCGGTCATTTTTCAAACACAACTTTATTTAACATTTCGAGAGTACAAAACAAAATGTGTTTCATATTTTTTTCCAAAATGGCGCCTCAGGATCATGTCGGCTGCCTATGGCACGAGGTCCCAAACTGCTCTATTTATTACTCTTCATTTATGGCTCTGAAACAAAAAAATTAAAATGTTTTTTTTTATAACATAACCTTTCCGATAAGGATGCACCTATACCTACAATTAAAAAACAAGTATAAAATTAATTATAAAATAAGCCTTTGAAAAAAAGTCAGAATTTAGGGCTATTTTATTAACATTTTTAATCCCCAAAAAGTAATTTATCAACGCGAAATATCTGAAATTTTAGATTTATCCTTCCGATAGTAATGTACAGAAAGGCCTCACCAAACTTCAAACAAATCGGTCGATAACTTTTTGAGTTACAACACGAGCAGTTTTTAAAAATACAGTTTCGAGATAAATGAGTTTAAAGTTTGAGGGACAGGAGCGCGCGGGCTACTCTCTACAAAGCTAACGGGCTATAGGAGCTATAATATTGGGAATTTCCACATGAAAATTTCACAGTATATTCTTAAGATACTATACTTTCGAAATATTGAAAAAAAAACAATTTTTTGAAAATTTTACATGGACTTCCCCCCTTAAGCTCGTCTTGGAGCCACTATACTATCGATTGATGTTTTGTTTCCGATTCATATTCAAAGCTCCAAGACTTGTCATCTGTTTCGATGTTACAGACCAACTCTGAATAACCTTGGCTGAATTTTTTTAATATTTGAAATTATGTGGTATTCAACGATGAAAAATCTTCTTGATGGCCAAATTATCGCATGAAGATGCATGCTGGTCCCAACAGCCGTTTTTAGACGGCTTTCACGAAATTCATCCTGCAACGAGCGACGGCCATGTTGGGACTCGTTGTATCAACGTTTCACAGTGGCTAAATGTGGTTCAATGCACTGCTGACTCGATAATTGACGTTGAAGATCGTAATAAATTCTAGCACGACAATTTTCAAAGAATTCCTGCCATTATCATTATTGTTTAGTAAAAAACAAAACAAGAGGACCGCTGCTGGTAAGTCCGTAAACAAGGAGAATTGCTCTCAGGTAACACTGGAGTCGAACGGGTTAACAAAAGGAAATTTTTTACGTGATAACGTCTTATAATTCGATTTAGCCGACTGAACGCACGAAATAATGTGTCGTTACCTTGCTCATGGTCGTTACCTTGAATGAACTGCAAGCGAAAGCGCGTAACGAACGACAAAGCAAACGAACGGCAACGTTCCACATCTTGCTCTCTCCTACATAAGTGAGCGTATATAAGTATGTATATGCGCATATGTACATATATAAATTCACATATTTGTATTTGCATATGCCTTCTTATTGATTATTATTAATTTGATTTACTTGAAGATTTTAAAATAAAACCAAGTTTGTTAATAATACCTGTTGTTTTAATGTTATTATTAATTTTTTTATATTATTATATTATATATGAAGGAAAAAATGTTGTATACTAATATATAAAATATGTTGTATACTAATATATGTATATAAACATGCATATACATATACAATTTCGCGCAATTTTCAAAAAGAACAAATCTATATGTAAAGATGCATACAAGTCATATGGACATATCAAATGTACGAATCTATTCCGTACGCAAGCAAATGTAAGCTAATGTGCTTGAACTGCAAGCGAGAGCGCGGAACAAACGACAAAGAAGCACAATCGGGCCCCGCGTTCGGCAACGTTCGACATCTCTCTCTCCTACTGGATCATATATAATATATGTATGTATATGCGCATTTGTATTTAAATTCACATACTTGTATTTGCATATGCCTTCTTCCTGTGTGCATGGTAATGAACCATTTCTCTGTTGAGAATAGGACGATGATAAAAAAAATAGGAAATGAAAGGGAGTGTTTCGAGTGTAAAGTGTCTTGAAAAAGGCAAATCGATGATGGTGCCTCTTAGTGTTGTTGACTTATTAACGTCTGATCGAAATTGAACATATCTTTCATGAATTTGATAAATCTTTCGTAGTTTTTCACGTTTGTGTAAATGTAACTTGACCTATTCCATTGCGATTCCATTTACCTCCTCCTCTATATCCACGCAAAATATCTATCAAACAAATAAAATTAAAATTTTGTTTTGAAAATTGCAACCCTTACATCAGTATTTTCTTATGACGTTGTCACGTTAAACTATCGTCAGTAAACCGACTTTACAGACAACCTCTTTTTTTTATAAACTTTATTAAGGTATTTTGTTTTTAATTATTCCTATAGAATTTGTAAAAATAATCTAGAATATTCTATTGCTATTACTATAGGAACTCTCAACTGCTCTACATTCTGTCGCTGCTTTTTCGGTTTTTAAATATTTGTCTATTTTTTTATTTCTTATTTAATGATTATAAATAAAAATAATTACGATTGATTAACTTTTATAACAAAACACGGGTACTATTTCAGTTAGATTGAGTGAATATTGCCAAGCTATGCATTTTGGTGGAGGTTTTTGGGAAAAATAAATGTAAAAAAAAGTTCTTCATCCTCCAAAACCACTGGTTTCATTTTATTTGAAGAAAAATATGATAACATTAATCAAAAAAAATGTCAGATTGAACCTCTTCCTCAAGTATGGGCTTCTGAGACGAGATTGTTCCAAATTCACTGACTCTTACACCCTTAAATTTTTATTTATTACATGTCTCTTTGAGCTATACAATTTGGGATACGCTTCTTTCATTTATGTAAGCAGAATTGCACGGGTCCAAACAATTTTTCTTAAACATTCTCTATGTTCTCCCAATGCGTGAAAAAACAGCTCCATCAATCACTAATCCTTTAGGTCTTACTATGTGATGCTGAGTCCTGGATAATGACGAACATCGAAGGACGGCCATTAGCAGCTTTCTAGAGAAAAACTTTTCGCAAGATCTATGGTCCGATTTGCATGAATAATACATATCGAATCAGATGGAATCACGAGCTGTACGGCGACAGTGACGTAGCAAAGCGCATTAAAATTCAGCGGCTGCGCTGGATAGCTCACGTTGAGCGAATAGACAATAACGCTCCAGCAAAGAAGGTGCTCTTTTCGAAATGCACTGGTGGAACTTGCAAAACAGGAGGACCTCATCTACGTTGGAAAGACCAAATCGACGACGACCTGACCGCCTTTGGTGTTTCTAACTGGCGTCAACGCGCAGAGGCAACATTTTGGTAGCGGTCAAGACCGACCGACGGGTTGTAGTTACCAGCTAAGTAAGTAAGTAAGCTATAAGCTAAACCCCTAAACAGGCTACAGAGACACACGTCTCTCGCTGGGGTATCCCAGGTGCTATGATTACGACATCTGGTGATGCTCTTAATACCATCCTGAACTAGATCTTCAAATTCGAAGGGAAGCGATGAAGGCGGCGTACGGAAGTCTTTGCCATTTTGAATATGCCATACTGGCTAATTGAGAAAAAGTGCTGGGGTAGCAATATTGGAATTTGTAGTGACAGTCAAGCTGCACTGAAGGCCCTTGCTAACCCACGCTGCTTTTCGAAGTTAGTCGGTGAATGTAAGACAAGACTGAACAGTGTTGCAAGACACAACAAAGTTAGTCTTATTTGTGTCCCTGGACATTGTGACATTACAGGGAACGAGTTAGCTGATAATCTGGCTAATGAAGGCTCTGCAAGTATGCCACTAGGCCCTGAACCCTTTCTAGGTGTCAATTCCGCAACGATTCAATTATGGATTGACGACTGAACGAGGTCTACCCATAGAGGACGTTGGTCTGGGTTGGCCAAGTAGATACTTTCTGAAAGAACCAAACAGGAAAATAGTGACCTTTCTCCTAAAACTCAGTAGAAAGTACCTCAGAGTACTGGTGAGTGCAATCACAGGGCACAACGCCTGTGGTCAGCATCTGGCTGCAATGGGGGGCCATAGATAGCCCGATATGCCTATCCTGTCTTGAGGATGACGACACTGCAGAGCATTTTCTCTGTAGCTGTTCGGCGTTTTCCAGAATGAAACTTAGGACATTGGGTTGCGATAAGCTGAGTATGGGTAAAGTTCATACTGTTCCTCTTCCGGATCTCTTAATATTCATCAATGAATCCAAGAGATTTGTAGAAGAGTGACCTCAAACTAATTTTTCCGTCTTACCACCCACATTTTATCTTTCCTATCTCTCTATTCTACCTACTGAAATCCATCCGGTGTAGTACAATGGTCTCCTGACTGAGTGCTTGGACTTGTCCAACTCACCACAAATCTAATTTAATCTAATCTAAGCTCTAAGTTGCCTGAGATTTGTTGAAACAATTAAATTCGCGTAATGCATTTCTTGTTCGAGTGAATTTCCTTGGGTGAATTGAATTTCATCTCGGTTTCCATTCAATTAGATTTTTCATCTCCGAAAAGTGTATTTTTAGTTATTTAGGTTAGGTTAGGTTAGTTGGGTTGGCAACAAGCCACCCATAGACCTTTTCGTCCCTAGCGATACCAAATGGAGACCGACCTCTATAAATACCTAAAGTAGACATCATGTAGGATGTCAGCGCTTTTGGCGAATCTAAGCAGACCCTCAAACAATGGGGCTCCCAGGCATTTTAAACGCGTTTTTAATAATGACGGATAAACGCACAGAAGGTGTTCTAAAGTTCAAAATTTATTCTGAAATTAAGCTCTACTCAGCTCAATCTCACGTATGGAGATTAATAACATAATATTAATAATAAAATTGAAACAAGAATAAAAGAAAAAAATTATTATACTAAGCTCTGCACTAAGCTTGTTGTTCACTGATTACGTTTCGTTCATTTGCTTAAATTTTCTTCATTACCAGGAGAATACTTCAGTCACGGAAATGATGGCGAACAAATTTTTAGCCCTCTCTAATGTGTGTGAACGTTCATCATTACTCTTGGCCGGCATTGCATCCAGAAAAGTTACAAAATAAATTTATGTGTGTATGCAATAATAATTTTATTTCGTTTGCACTTTTTGTACTGGTTCTCGCCTCTGCCTACGTGAACTAAGTTTGAACTCAATTTGCAGCATTAAATCAACACTCCTTGCGCTGCATGCGTGCATTTCAGACTTTTCCGACATTCCTTGTTTGCCAGTGCGCTCCACAGCGATTCAGTGCACACTTAATTACAATTTTACAAGCTTTTATCTGCCTGTATTTCACCCCTCTCACAGTTGAGTTGCACTTAAATTGTGCTCTAAGCCAACGTACTTGAATTGTACGCCTGAAACTCGCATTACCACACTCACGGATATGCTCGCAAGCGTTTGTACTCTGTAGGAAAGCTTACTTATACTGAATTGTTGCATTTCTGGTGAATTTAGAACTGTTAGTGGTTCGCCTTTCTTGCATTTCCATATCAGCAACTGGCACACTTCACATGCCAATGGCTGATGTAATGTCTCGGTATTACTTTTTCGCTAGCCTGGAATTAGTGCTAAAATTGTTAAAAAATATTTACCTATTGCGCTCTGCATTCTTTTTTTTAAAGTTCCGAACAAGTGTTAAATTCTAAAATGGGGAATTAAACTATAGTCGGGGTTCTACTAATGTTGCTATCACAACAATCTCTAGGGTAGAGTATAAACGTACCATACAGGATCGATCAACGCATTTATTTACACAAATTTTTAGTACTTCAATTCAAAATTCACATTTTATTAACATCCAATTTGTGTGGCACAAAAACATATATTTATTAAATTCCACACCGTCCTCCAGACTTGAACCATTTGAGATGCGGTGTCTACCATCCTAAGCGAAATTCAAGCGACAAGAGTTGTATAGCTCATTAGAAATCTTGGCGATGAATGAAAAGTTATTGCTCGGCGCACAAAGCAAATACGCTGAATGAAATAATAAAATTTTACAAAACATTCATTAGCTCTGTAAAAAGTTCAGATCTTTTTAATACTACTTTGACCGGTTACCCTATTACCTCATTTCAAAAGCTTCTACTATACTCCTTGTCCACTCCGCTCGGAAGCATAGGGCCCCAACAAGACTCTTCCATCCTCCACGGTTATGCGCCGTTTTTGCGCCATCCCATGTGATATCGGCGTTTGCTAGCTTGCGGAAAATCGACCTTCTCCAAGTAATCTTTGGTCGACGGCGACCTCTGCTCCCTTGCGGATTCCAGTTCAATGCCATTCTCGTGAAGTTATCTGGTGGTTTTCTAATTGTGTAACCTATTCATCACCACTTTCAGCGTTTGATTTGCCATAGAATGGGTTCCTGATTCGTTGATCTCCCGTGTTGGAGCGCCTGGATAATTGCGAACTAACTCATACTGTAAACATTCGCCCGAACGTCGCCCTTTGCTAAGCTTGCAGTTAGCATCTTCATTTGCTTCGCCGTCTGCCGTGAAGCAAAAGCTTTCGAGAATTCCCGCCGGGCACACGTCAACCATTATACTTATATGTCTTGCTTTATTATGGTTGATTGTCAAAGCCTTCATCTTGGGAATGGTGACCTCCAGTCCGACAGTGCGTGACTAGTCCGTCTGCCTTCGCTTGCAAGTCAGTGAGTTTGTGAGAGAGGAGGCAGGTGTCATCGGCGAAGTCCAGACTCTCAAGTTGTCTGGTAAATAACCATACGATGCCTCTTTTGTGCATTGTGAGTTGGCTCATAACGTCGTTTAGGGCAATGGCGAAGAGTGTGTCTGTGTCTTAACATCTACCAAATCTCTGTTTTGAGTTTGTCCAATTTTCTTATCATTTAATTTTCAAACTGGCACCATGCCAATCAGATCGCTATATTCGCAAAATCAATTGGTGCCGTAAAATGAAAATTGAGTTGAAAAGTGCTCACAGTGGATATAATTCGAGTCCCTCAACGACTTAACATAGCAGGAAATGAGACCACCTTCGAGATAGGCAAAGTACCCTGTTCATCTCAAGCTAGAATAGGATACCAGGCTCACTGGGAATGGTAAAAGATAATACTTACTTCTGCCATCTTTATAGAAATCACCGAACTCATATGGACTTATGAGTTTAGCAAAAAAATTCCAGCACAAGTTAAAAGACCATCCCAATAAACTAGTCCAAAATCTACTTCTAAATGAAGCTCATACACGAGTGTCAGTGCGCGAAAACAACAGAATCTCGGTCATTCCGGCCTTCAGTATGGGCTCATCATCACGAGAGATAAATGAATTTTCAAGGAAGACTGAAAACAGAGCTTTGCCGGCTACCTCAATTAAATTCCATCACATAAAAAAAAACAACTGGGCCTTTCCGAGACTGGAAGCTCGTCCTTTTCGGCTCCCTCCATCCACATCTATCATAGCCGCAAAAAAAATTTGCACAATCGACATGAAGGATAACGCAAGGTTTAAGGGAGACTGGAAACTATGTCTTTCCGAAAAATCGGGAACTGGAAACCCGTTCTTTCGGGCTCCTGCCATTTATTCGCTGTCATCGCATTCACATAAAAAAATGTGGACTCAAAATAACTTTAAAAGAATATCAGATTGAAGGCCTGTTGTTGGGAAGCTTCTCGCCGCCTGACGGCGTAATTCGACTTCATGGAAAGGAAAATTTGGAAAGGCTCTCTTAAGTAGCTTGCATAAGAATAGCTGACCTATCTACGTGAGCCTCTGTGTAGAACGGCAGTCAACATAACTGACCCAGGAATGATCTATTTCTACCCCCACCAGGCGGCTGGGTAGTTATTGATTATTGCAGAAGCTGAAGAAATCCTGTTTTAGTTATAAAACCACCACCACTCTGGGGGCGTGTGAATACAATTTTCTTTAGGGTTTGATCAACTACAGCCTCCACAACTTTATTTAATATATGTAGTCAACCAGGGACAATAACTTCAAAATGACACTTAGTTGATATTATTCGCAATTGATGAGCTCTTTCCAGCTCTGAGCCAGAATTTTTGTTCACTGGCACAACTTTTTCCTCCAGGGTAACAGTTCCAAATGTGTGTGTATGTGCATAAACCGAGTATGCATTTTAAGTTGCCTACTTACAGGCCAGCTTTACACACTTGAGCACCCAGCTGTAGGCCTTCGTGCAAAATGTGCTTATTTTTGCTCTTTGTATGCACTTAGTATGGTAAATACTGTTTTGTTTTTGTGACTACTTGCTTGATTGTGTTTTTGTGTAGCGCTCATAAATGTCAGAGCAGCATTAGGGGCATACATTCATGATATTCAAAGTATGTGTAGCTGTGTATGTAAATGAAAAGCAGGCGATGACGATGACAAACAATGAGTTGCAGGTTAAAGGAAAATTGCCTAGGTGCAGGTCAGATAGAACGAAAACAGTAATGAAAAATGGTAGAAAAACACATAAAAAACAACAAAAATAAAACCCGTAGGGTTTAGATTTAAGCAAGTTGGGTAGAGAATTATCGACATGATGACAATTGGTGTAGAAACTTAGCAAAAGTTTGAGCTTGGAAGCTGTTATAATTTGGGTAAATAATAGAAGAGTACAAGTAAGTTTTTTTTAAAGAACACATGAAATATTTATGTGAACAAATTTCGTCGAGAATAAAGTGAATGTGTAATGCACGGGTTGGGGCCTTATAACCGCAGCGAATCAAGAGTGAAAAGTGTTACTAACATTTTACGAATTTTCCCATATTACTTTAAAAGGTGCTTTAGGGTCTTAGAAATAATATACCAAATGAGGGATGCCAGCAAAAATGTCTAAATGCCCAAATTTTTCATTCGACGGCAGTGCCTCGCAGGTATGATTTTACAATACTTACAACTTTAAACGCGTTTTTCTCGAAATCACTTTTTTTAAACTGGCCGAAGACATAACTCGAACTAATCTTTACCGATTCTTACGAAATTTTGACAATACATTCGAAATACCTTTCTCCGGACACGTACGTAGGATTTTTTATTTATATTACATAGTTTTTTTTTTAATCAACAATTTTATGTCGTTCTTTATAGTGAAAATTGTAACTTTTTGTTCAAACGTGCACCATTTCGCGAAAAAACAAAATATCGAAAAAATCCTACGTACGTCTCTTTCTGTTGTTATATAGAAACTAAAAAAATTTTATTTTTTGATCCAGGGCAAAAATTAAGGAGTTTACGTCTTCGGCAATGGACCCACTAGAAAAAAAGGCGCCTTAGGAGAACTGCTGGACAGCGGCCATTTTGAAATTAATTCAGACGAAAAATTTTGTATTTGTACCATGAAAGCTATACTAATATAATATATTAAACCTATTTCACAGATTTTCGATTGATTCCTTTGTTGAGTCAAAATAAATTCATAAAATATGCCCATTTTTTGCGCTCTAGACCAGCTTCCCCCCTTAAGTTTAAAAATTTCGGATTATTCCTTCCTGGTTATAAAAATTCACGAAAAACACAAAAATTTCGGCCTCTTAAACCGGTTTCCCCCCTTAAAAAACGATTTTTTACAGATTATTATTCTTTATAGTTTTAGGCGTATTTCTGTGCAAGTCCATTGTAAAAACTCCCCATAGATACAAAGTTATGCTAGAAAATGTCACTGCCCGACGAAAGTTGCGCGATATGCGAGATGCGCACAGGTAGCTGTTCTTCGTTTGAGGCAGCTGGCCGTTACTTTTGGAGCCTTTCAACCTATCGGTTCTTTTGTTATTCTAAAGTATGTATTGCTTACTGTTCAGGAAGGCGTACAATAGGAAGCTGGAATGCGAGATTAGACGTAAGTTAACAAAATAAATTTAAAAATGAATTAAAGTTCTTGTTTTAAATGCGCGCGGCCTCGTGCGAAATGCACTTGAAAGTTTAAACTCATTTTTCTCGCAACATAATTAAAGTGTGACATTTATGACCTAAAACGCATACTTTTCTTAAATGCCGTAAATTGCAAAATTTTTTGAAATTCAAAAACTCCTCCTCGACAGTTGTTGTTGTCGTTGTTGATGAAGTGGTTGAGTATTTCCACTGAAATAGTCCTAATTAGTGACCAGCACCGTTTTATTACCACCGTCCTCGTATAAAGATGCTTGTGTTTTTTTTTTGTTCTAAGTCAGATCCATTTAGTGAGGTCCAAGTATAGCAACAAATTCTTTATCTCGATGTCTGAGATCTCATTAATTTGCGTCAAGGAAGACTTACCAAAGGAGCGGAGTCGTGCCCTAACTAACCCTGGACATTCACATAAGTAGGGGAAAAGACTTTCCTTCGCCCCTTCCGCTTGACAGCTTCTGCAGATAGGATTGAAGGGTAGGTTGAGTCTAGCTACATGACCCCCTACTTTCCAATGGCCTGTTAGGTTTGCAGTGATGCGTGAGATGTTTGGTCGAGAGCATCCTTACAGATTACACTGTGTGACAAAAAAAAAAAAATTAAATAAACTTTTATGGAGACCTAGCACAACTTATGGCTATAGAAAAACTAAATAAAATGGTATAGGAGACATTTCCAATACACCCCCAAAATCTCATTTTATGGCCATAAAACCGTTTTTCAGTAGGTTGATGTGAAGAATCACTCCTAACTTCGCCAATTTCCATCCGATTTCGAATTTGTTTTTTTAGTTCGAAAGAACAAAAACAAGCCTTTTTGACAGTGTGTTGACAATTTTTCTGAAATGACAACTGACGAGACTGTAGACGGAAGTATTTGGAATTTTTTTATTTTTTCTCTATTTTTTCAACTTTGACATAATTTTTACGATATTATCCGATATTGGGGATTTTTTTTAGTACACTACTGTTATAGTAAATTTAATTTTGCGTCGAATGAGCTATATTTGACTGTAATTGAATTAAAATTAATAGAGTTGTGTGAGTTTTAAGATTTTGTTTTTTTTTTTACTAATTTGGTATGTAGGCATCGAAGCATAAAAATGATAACAAGTGTCATTATAAACACATAATATTTATTGGAGTATTGTGCAGTGCAGACAACGGAACTGGTTCCAAACTTAAAAATGCATTGGAAACGGCCCTTTGGAGTTTAGTATGGTACGGTACATTTGTCATTCTCTTCATCAGTTTGGAATACTTCTCTGTAAGAAATTGGACCATCATCATTCATCTGAAGTCGTCATCAACTAAATTCCATTGTTTAAATCGAGAAGCGAGCGTTTCAGATTGTCTTCCCGATAGAAGTAAATCACGAGAAAGATCCTGAAAATCTGAATTTGATACAATGTGTCGTTCTGAAGACTTAGAACTAGACGGAAAGTACTCTTTATCATCAGGTTTATTGTTATCAGTTTGATCATCATCAGCAATGAGTTGAACTTCCTTCAGTTCATGACCTGCAGTTGAGTCAATCATATCGTCCAAGACTACGGGGTTCTTAACAGTTGCAACATCAGCATACTTTATGTGTTTTCGAGCTTTATAATGATGACCGTTTACGCCCGTTTTATAAAAATAACAATCATCTGGTTTATGATAAGGCTGATGATGCCACATCATCGGAGAATATTGAGAAATTCGACTTTTCTGGCAACGTTTTGATTTATATCTCTTGAATTTCAATGAAACAAACAATAAAACTTTGACGTTTTAATAAGGTTAAATTATAATAACAAACTTCTTTTGTTAATCAATGTACAGTGTGAACTTTGGTACACTTGGGAGCTTTTCCATATTTCTATTGAAAAAAAAGTGTGTTATAATATGTCAGATATTTTCGTAAGTTCTAACCAGTTCTGTTGTATGCAGTACAGTGTACTCTTATGTATACATATATACTCCAATAAATATTACGTATCTATAATAACGCATCAAAACACGTCCTTATTCCCATTTAGCGTAAGTTATACCTACATACCAAATTAGAAAAAAAATAAAATAAAATCTTAAAACTCACACAACTTTTTTAATTTTAATTCAATTACAGTCAAATATAGCTCATTCGACGCAAAATTAAATTTTCTATAACAGCAGTGTACTAAAAAAAATCCCCAATATCGGATAATATCGTAAAAATTATGTCAAAGTTGAAAAAATAGAGAAAAAATAAAAAAATTCCAAATACTTCCGTCTACAGTCTCGTCAGTTGTCATTTCAGAAAAATTGTCAACACACTGTCAAAAAGGCTTGTTTTTGTTCTTTCGAACTAAAAAAACAAATTCGAAATCGGATGGAAATTGGCGAAGTTAGGAGTGATTCTTCACATCAACCTACTGAAAAACGGTTTTATGGCCATAAAATGAGATTTTGGGGGTGTATTGGAAATTTCTCCTATACCATTTTATTTAGTTTTTCTATAGCCATAAGTTGTGCTAGGTCTCCATAAAAGTTTATTTAATTTTTTTTCTTGTCACACAGTGTTATTCGTCCTTTGGATTTTGTACGACGGCCATGTGTTTTTTGTTGCAATAAATGTAGTTAATTGCTTCCATCTTCTTTCGGCTAAAGTATGATAGTGTGAAGTAATGTATGCTTTTAATGAGTTGAGTGGGGTGGAGACTGCCACCGCCTCTACTATTTCTAGTGTTAAACTTTTTCTTGCTAGCTCATACGCTGTTCCTATGACCTGGAGCCCATATCAGAGTAAATTCAAGCCAATGACTAAGCAATTCCAGCTCTTCTCTACACTGTGAGACTAGTTTGGATGAAGTGAAGTTGGACTCTAAGGCCTTTATAGCTGTTTGACTGTCTGAGAAGATAGCTACTCTTGCACCAACTTCCTTGTAGAGTTTTAGTGATTTGCATGCTTCTCTGATCGCTAAAAGTTCTGCCTGGAACACGCTGGAACTCGAATTGACTGAGATAGGTTGAGTGCCTCCGAATGGAAGCTAGCTCCTACACCACAGTTCATCTTAGAACGGTCAGTATGGAGTTCAATATCATATCTTCCAATCACCTTCCCTTTGCTCCATTCGGCTCTCGGTGGAAAACGTACCGTAAAGTCTTTCTTGAAGTTAAGGTCGGGGACTGTGTAGTCTGATCTGTTTTTGAGCAGCGAGGGTCCCTGTAGGATGATCTTACTGTGATCGTACGACCTTGTTGTCCAGCTTCCTATGTCTCCTCGACAGACTATAACTACAAATTTACTTTACAAGAATTTTTTTTAAAGAAAAATTAAAGTAAAATTTTTTATAAAATTTAAGTACTAATAAACAATGCATTAAATTTTTATATTTATTTCTATTGTTATCCCTTCTAAAAACAGTTTTTTTAGCGCATTTTTGGCGCTGCTGTTTCCAATCGTACGTCGCCATCAATTCCCGGGTCGCTCTTGTTCGATTTGGCGGTGCATTGTCACATTGTCAGTTCATGCGGCACCCATCTTCCGACCTTTAAAATCATGCCCATGTCTTTCAGACGTTTGGAAATGTTTTTTTGGGTCACTCCCACCTGCTCTGCCATCATTTCTTGCGTTTGACCATCATCTTCACCCAATAATGCTTGCAATTCGGCGTCCTCAAACTTTTTCGGGGGCTGGCCACGGTCCTCGTTCTCTACGCTAAAATCACCACTTCGGAATTTTTCAAATCACCTGAAACACTGTGCTCTACTTAGAGCAAAAAATTCCATTAAAATTTTAAATCTTTTAATCACAAACTTAAAAAAAAAACAAAAATGAATACATAAAAATGATACAATGAAGTGAATCAAAAATCCTGTAGATTTTTGGAAAACATTTTTTTTGATGACTATGTTGCTTGTTTTCTGCCATTCAAAATAAATATCGAGCATTTGTTATATGAAGAAAACGCACCACACTGCCAGTTATACTCAAGTAACACGGTCTCATCGCCCGTAACTGCTCGACGCATCCAATCGCGCTGCTTTAAGTCGCCAATTTTTTTAAAAATTTCATTGCCAGATTTCAATAAAAATTGGATTATGACAGGTTGGCTGCAACGTGAGCCATTCATTTTCTCGTTTCACTTACATTTCATATAATTTCTTTTCATTTCATTTGTTTAAAGTCTAAGATATTATTAAAAATTTTACAGACCGGTTAGAGCTAATATGAGCTTAAATAACTACAGATAGTTAACCCTTTGAAGCACACATTTTACTTACCAACCGCTTTTATGATTGCATGTAATTTTAAGGGTTTCAGGGGTCGCTGATTACGAATCTGAGGTCAGATTTGAGAAATTCAATATAGCGGATACAAAATGGCGGACCTATTTTTTGAAAAATTTTTTGGAAACTTACCAAATTTGACATTAGGGGGTTTTTGGGGTCGCTGATTACGAAACTTGAGTCAGATTTGAGAAATTCAATATGGCGGATACAAAATGGCGGACATATTTTTTGAAAACTTGTTGGATACTCACCAAGTTTGATATTAGGGAGTTTTTGGTATCCAACAAGTTTTCAAAAAATATGTCCGCCATTTTGTATCCGCCATTTTGAATTTTTCAAATCTGACCCAAAATTCGTAATCAGCGACCCTAAAAACTCCCTAATATCAAACTTGGTGAGTATCCAACAATTTTTTAAAAAATATGTCCGCCATTTTGTATCCGCCATATTGAATTTCTCAAATCTGACCTCAGATTCGTAATCAGCAACCCCAAAAACCTTATAGTATCATGTCCCATCTTTATACATTATGTACTTTGTTGAAAAATGAATTTTTTCCTGAAAATAGACGATTTTTTCAATTTGTTTATCTGTAATTGTTTATAAATTCACGCAAAACAATTTTCTTAGTTTCAGTTACATTCTTTGATATATGGATTATCATATAAATAAATTTTCTCGGTCCCATTTTCATAAATATCAAATCTGTAGAGAAAAGTTGAGAAAAAAGAAGGTGGGAACCTGGCTTCCCACCATGCTCCTAAGGGTTAAATAAATAAATAAAAATAGATATATTTATATATGGGGCGTTCCACGTCAACCGGACCAAAGCTCTGTCCAAAATTCTATGGGATGAAAATAATCATATAATATGTCAAAATACTCGTAAACTCATGCCCTTTCAATTGCAAAGTGGCAAATTTGAAAATTCAAAATGGCGTCATTACTTGTCACCTCAAAGACACTAAATTCCAAAATTTGCAAATATATCTATCAATTACTTTTAAAAATAGGTTCAAAAATGATGACTCATGATATATTTGAATGTTTTTGGGGTCGCTGATTACGAATCTGAAATCAGATTTTCAAAATTCAAAATGGCGGATCCAATATGGCGGACATTTTTCGAAAATTTTTTTGGATTCGCTTGAAACTCATCACTTGGGGGTTTTCGGGGTCGCTGATGACGAATCCAATGTCAGATTTTCAAAATTCAAAATGGCGGATCCAATATGGCGGACATTTTTCGAAAATTTTTTTGGATTCGCTTGAAACTCATCACTTGGGGGTTTTCGGGGTCGCTGATGACGAATCCGATGTCAGTTTTTCAAAATTCAAAATGGCGGATCCAATATGGCGGATATTTTCGAAATTTTTTTTAATTTGCTTAAAATTTGTTACGCGGGGGTTTTCGAAGTCGCTAATGACGAATCCGATATCAGTTTTTCAAATTCAAAATGGCGGATCCAATATGTCAAATCAATGTTGTTTTATAGCCCTAAAAAGGGCTGATTAATGATTTATTTTTTGGTGTTTTAGCTACTTTATTAGCCCTGAAAGGGGCTGATTAAATGTTTATTTTTTGGTGTTTTAATTAATTTATTAGCTCTGAAAAGGGCTGATTGATAGTAACTCTCTTTAAATGGTTTTATATTTCAAAACGGCTGATTAATATTGGACAATGGCGAGCGGTTCATGGTCATTCGAGTACCTATAAACGTTGAGTTTATTATGTGGTGTAACTATAAAACAATGTGCTGATTGGATTTTTGTTACAGAAGGTGCCGCGGAAAATCTCTTGTTTAGCGAACGTTTCATTTTTTCATGTTGCTGTTTTGAATAAATAAAAAATTGACTCGATTTAATGTGCTCTTTTGCCCAATCAAAAAGAGCTTTGGCATTCAAAATGGCGTCTTGAGGTTTACGTTGTAAACTGGCACGCGTTGCTTCTCTTTTTAAAACTGCTCCAATGCCATCGCATGCTCCTTTCCCATGAGCAGTTGCATGGAAATGCCACTCAGCCTTTACATTAAAATCTTTTTCGTGGTTTATTAAATTTATTATTTGGTACCGATTTTTGTAGTGCTGTTTAGCCCCGTCAGTAAAATAGTATATTTTTTTGACATTTGGGCATACTTTCTTTATTTCCGGTATTACTGTCTGCTGTAATATGTAAACTGCTGCAGTATCATGCGTTGTACAGTCTGACAGTAATACAATACTGCGGTGCTTTATTTCATTCCCTTCCTTGTAATAGAAAACTGCAGGATGTACTGTGCATTGATCATTATTATAATGAAATCCTTGCACAACATCCTGCGCAACATAAGCATAGTTTTCAGAAAAATCACACTGCAATATTACTTCGCCGTCTTGAAGATTATTTTTTTTTTCCTGAAAGTACTCAGACTGCCTCTTAGCAATAAAATGATGCGGTAAAAGTTTCTTAAACTGAGTGGACATCTCTCCTATAAAATCTTCTGAGGAAAAGAACATTTTCTTCAGAGTACACCTATCAGTAGTACATATAAGCAAAGTACATATAAGTAAGATATTCAGCAATTTCCGAATTTCAAAATTTCAAATGATATTTTATTTGTATTGTAGGCGATGGAACAATAAGCTATATGAGCTTTACGGCGACATAGACATTGCGCAGCGAATAAAGACCCAGGTGCTTCGTTGGCTGGGCCATGACGTCCGAATGGAAGTAAACACTCCGGCTCTGAAAGTATTCGATGTGGCACTAGCTGGCGGTAGCGGATGAAGAACAAGGCTTCCTCTGCGTTGGAAAGATCAGGTGGAGAAGGAATTGGCTTCACTTGGTGTGTCCAAGTGGCGCCGGTTAGCACGAGAAAGAAACGACTGGCGCGCTTTGTTAAACTCGGCCAAAATCGCGTAAGAGGTTAATGCGACAATTAAGAAGAAGAAGATGAATTGGAAGTTGCGTGGACCATGAAAAGTTAATAACACTTTCAAGCAAAGGAAATGAAAAGTGGAGACGTTAATTAATACATAAAATAATTCTAGCTCAATGAAAAAATTCTATCTCTTTTTGATCACCCACAATGCCAATTCACATGAACTGCCATTTTTTTACACAATTAATTTTCAAAACAAAAAAAAAAAATTCCAATGAAAAAAAAACCGAACTAACCCAACTCTCACCATCGAAGCGAACATATTTTTCCTATCACACCAACATACGAATTAAATTTTAAAAACTCGACAAACGAAAAACAACAGACTATCAACGCAAAAAGAAAAACAGAAAAAGGAAAATGAAGTCAAACGCAAAAATGTAAACAAATTAACCTAAAACGTTTTGTAAATTGAATAGGATTAAAAATTTATTTATTTAGCGACAGCAGAGCGCACGTAAAAGTAGTCGTGCGTCAGTAAAAGCGTGACACACGATATGCTCGCTTACCTATGTATGAAAGTATGTCCATTAGGGTGGATCGATTGCGTTTGGTGCTCGGTCGGATAACATGGAAAAGTGTGCAAAGGCTTGTTTATTTATGAAAAATTTATTTCGAAATTGTGAATGCTCAAAATAAGTGAGGTTGACTTAACAGTGGCGACTATATATTTTTATTTATTTTGCTTATTTAATTTATAAAGCAATGATTTCTTACAAACTAGTTTACAGTTATACTTAAATTAGGGAATACTATGCAGAATATCAGTAAAAATTGTTTTAGGCAAAGAAAAATCAAGATCGATAAACGGTGAGATTTGATTGAATTTCCTTCCAATAGGTGCATTACCTGCATAATTCCTTCTACGATTATCTGGAAAGAAAGGCAACCTGCGCGGAACATTAAAATTTATTCTTTCCATAAATTACTGGCAATCACAAACTCCTTTTATAATGCAAAAAACAAAAGTTAAATATAATACTGACCTTCTTTTGACGAGCGGTTTCCAATTGAGCAGTGCTTAACATGCAATATAAGAAGGATAGAAGCCGAAAAACCCAATGAACGTAAGGCAAATTTTAGAAACACCTTGTGCGCGCGCTCTATCTTATCAATGTAGAACTGGAGAAAAGGGCGCCAAATTAGTGCAGTATACTCCAGATGCGAGCGAACCAAAGAGGTATAAAGCAGTTTTATGCTGGACGAATTCAGCGCTATTACAGTCTGTCACATAAGAGCGTGGTCACTGTTGCACGTAGATAAAAAATCAGAGCGTCCTGTTTCTTTTTCTATGACATAGAAGGCAGTCCTTCATGCTTTTTGCAAAAAGTCAGTTGTCTGTCAAATTTAGTCTTCAATTGAGTGGTCATCTCAAAAAAAGACGAAAAAAAGATTCACGCATTATTCTCGAAAGATCCAACTTTGACTTTACGTGGAGCTGCTGTGAAATTGAAAGCAAAATGTGTTGACATATCTTACGGAACGAATCGCAGGCACTTGCTTGCCAATAAACTGAAATATCGCAGTACTTTGGAAAAACCAATGTTGAGTGCAAAACACGTTAAAAAACGAGTGGAATGGGCGAAGGAAAACTTGGACCGCGATTGGAGCAACGTAATTTTTTCTGATGAATCCTCCTTCTGGGCATTTCCGAGCATCAAACAAGCCTGGACAACCTCCACCAGTAGGATGCTTCAACAGACTGTTAAACACCCCGTCAAGGTGGGTGCTTCTCAAACAAAGGTTTCGGTACTCTGTTCTTATTTACCGAGAAAAATTAATAAAATATATCAAAAGGCTTTGTTACCATCAGCTAAGCAATGGTATATCAAGAAAAATCAAAACTGGATCCTTCAAGAGGACAACAATCCGAAATATCGGAGTCGAGCGTGTAGCGAGTGGAAGGCGCAAAACGGAGTTGTCACTTTAGATTGGCCATCTCAGTCACTGGATGCAAATCCCATGGAAAATGTGTGGGCTCTGATAAAAATGCAGCTTCGCAGATGCAAGACATGTAATTGAGATCAACTTTCTCGACAAATTCGGAAAATTTGGAGGTCTTTTCCGGTAGAATATGCAGAAAAACGAGTGGAAAGTATACCCCGACGGTGTCAAGCCATAATTGTCAATGCAGGAGATTGGACTTGCTATTGAGGTATTTGCATTGAGTACTGACGACAAATTATCAATAAATTTGCGAATTTTCGAAA
This sequence comes from Anastrepha obliqua, assembly GCF_027943255.1. NCBI lineage: Eukaryota > Metazoa > Arthropoda > Insecta > Diptera > Tephritidae > Anastrepha > Anastrepha obliqua. Next base: position 46,194,342 of record NC_072893.1, read on the forward strand.
AATCAATTGTTGTTATTATTTAACAGTGACCACGCTCTTATGTAACAGACTGTACGCCGCTCAAAACCAATCATAGCTTATGCCTTTCAAACGACAAAATTAACATGACTGATGAATGAAATTTTAATACCAAAAATACCACCAAAATCTTTTAATTCTTGAAAGGGTACCAAGATTCCTCTAAAGAAGCTGTACTGAGTTTTTAAGAAACCGCGTGATTTTGAAAAAGGAACATGGATGCATTTTTTAATACTTAAAGAAAAAAGTGGCCTCAAGCGCCAAGAATATAATTCATCTGATTCGGATGGGAGTTTAATCCTATCTGCAGTATTCTTAATGACTGAGTAAATGTTGGCGAATAAGAAGCAAAAGCCAATGCCATTTATAAACAAAATAAACGGCAATGGATCCAGAATACTATTGTACCATTTGGTACGACAGATTTGGGAAAAAATGTTGAAATTGAACTTCATCGAGCATAACAACGCACCGCCGTCGACTCAAATAGGGACCCCTCCCGGTGGTCTAGAGCACGAAAACTTAGGGTATTTTGAAGAATTTTTTTTTACATACAATAAAAAAAATTAAAAACGATATTTAAATTTTTTAGGCTTTTTATTTAACTTCTTTTACTATAAAAATGAAACATTTTTTTTTTTTTTTTAATTTTAATAATTTAAAAACTGGCGCTGAAGTTGACCCTCCCGAAAAATTGGACCTGGACGATGTTGCCCATGTCGGCTCTTCTATTTATCTGAAACATAAAAACCAAAAAAATATTAATCAGTATGACTGTAGCTATGCGCCATACTAGAATAAAAAAAATCGACAAAATGGCCAGTGACACTCTCGGGGTTTTTTCAGTTTTTTCATCAAAAAAATACGAAATAATTGAAATAAAAATATGGTTCTAGTACGGGCGAAAGCCATTGATGTTGTAAATAACATATTAAAATTTCAGACGATTCTGTTGAATAGAGTTTTTTTACTACAAACAAAAGTCGTTTCGAGATAAATGAATAAAAAGTTTGAGGTACAGGAGCGCGAGTTACCAACCCAACACCCTTGCCGCTAGTTCTCTGGAACGGGACTCAACAGCACACAAATACATATCAATGTAAGAAACTGAAAACACTGAAATAAAAAATCACTTCTGTCTTTGAATTCGAATTCGAAGATGTTTTATGTACAGTGGCGGAACCTACAACGGACCGCTCTCTACCTAGTTAATGGGCTGTAGAAGCTATAATATTGGGAATTACCGCATGAAAATTTCACAGTATATTTTTAAGATACTATACTTTTGAAATTGATTTTTTGAAATTTCTAGAGCACCGGATCCCCTTAAACCATTGCAGAAAAGTAGAATGAAAACCAAGGCAAGCGAGCTTGTTGATCAGCACCATAACTCAAACTTTGTCCCAGCCTTTAGAAAAGTCGGTGCAAATCCAATCAACTCGGTACCCACAAGAGAATGTTGAGATGCAAAGCTCACTAAAGACATCCAGATTTGTACGTGTAGAACAATCCGATACAAATCCGTGTTCTTCTTCTTCTTAATTGGCGCGATAACCGCTTACACGATTTTGGCCGAGTTTATCAAAGCGTGCCAGTTGGACACACGAAGTGAAGCCAAGTCCTTCTCCACCTAATCTTTCCAACGTAGAGGAGGCCTTCCTCTTCCTCTGCTAGCACCAGGTATACCACGCATCGAATACTTTCAGAGACGGAGCGTTTGTATCCATTCGGACGGCATGACCCCACCAACGTAGCTGGATCTTTGCATTATGTCTATGTCATCATAAAGTTCATACAGCTCATCGATAGATCGCGTGCGATATTCGCCGTTTCCAACGTGCAGAATCTTTCTCTTAAACACTGCAAGCGTCGCTTCATCGCCATACGTTAGGACGGGCATGATGAGAGTCGTGTAGATTGTTAGTTTTGTTCGTCGAGAGAGGACGAGTTGATTCGGGCAAATTGACTTCTTAACGGAGAAATACATTTGATCTTTGATGACGTATTCAAAAAACTTATATATATACATGTAAACACACGGCAACCTTATATGACAGCGATATATGGCAACTATAAGCGGTTGTCATCATACTTTAAAATCGTCAGTGGCAGTGAATGAACGAAACATGACTCGACGATCAGTAATGCATCTACGCGCCTCATATTTAACGATAATTTAATTTTATGTGCATATTTCTTTTCTTATCATTGAAGTCTAATTTTAATCATTATTTGAAAGCGAATTTATTTTTTTCTCTACGTATCCCGGCATACATTAGCGAGCTTCGAGATGGGTCTATAATTTCATATATAACTCTTATTGCCGCTTTTTAATATAGGAGTTATAGAAGCGAGTTTCCAAGCATCAGTGAATTTTCCAGACGATAATAACTTATCGAAAATTAATTTCAGCGCAACCACCAGAGCAGGGAAATATTTAAACACTCTAGACGAAAGATCATCAAAGTTTGTGTAGGTGAAGTTTTGAATTTTGAGAAAACTTAATTCATTCTCCTACAAAAGCCTTACAAAATTCAAGCTTCAAACTCTGTGTAAATTAAAAATATTCTAAATTTTCATAAAAACTTCATATTTTTTTAATAAAATTAAAAGAAAACACAGTTTTTTTAGCACATTGAATTTTGGTATAACAAAGTGCAAGTTTGAAGTAGTGAAAAAATCGCGTTGAATTTCTATTTGCGACGATAATGTAAAAAAATTTTAAACATTCGCTATATGGAGGACTTGTCAATAAGTCCCAGCGCCACAGTTATTTAACGCAGTGTTTAAGATTTTCACATTTACTTGTACCCATCGACCCACACTTGCATATGTACATATGTACGCGCATACCAATGTGTGTTTCGCTGAGTGCAGGACGGTTATAAAATGGGGACATCTAATTACTGAGCAAATATTTCCATTTCATTGTGTACGAGTACAAACACCGAAGCAAAAGAGCATGGAAAAACTGGTAAATAATCACATGTGTGAAGGTAGAGTGCACAGGGGTGGCCGCTAACGCTACAAGCACCAGGGGCGGGGTAGTAATGCAGTAAAAAATAAAATAAAGTGATAATAAAAAATAGAAATATGTTTTGTTTTTTCCTTATTATCTTTTTACAATGGATCAGCAACGGTCTAAGAGAGTTGGTTTAGAGGCCGACTGCCACTTCTATGATCTGATAGATAATTTCATGGCATTTATTTCTTGAATATGATATCCGGCATATACCCGCCGCGGCTACGAGTTATATGACTCATTCGATCAGTCCAATTTTGAACTACTTTTTCCAATAAATCTGGCCGTATGGCGTCAATGGTTGGTGGCTTGGATATTGCAATAAATCGATTGTTAAGTGCGCCGTAGCCGAATGGGTTGGTGCGTGACTACCATTTGAAAGTGCGCAAGATCGAATTTTCGTGCATGAAACACCGAAATTAAAGAAAGTTTTTTTCTAATAGCTGTCGCCCCTCGGCAGGCAATGACAAACCTCCGAGAGTATGTCTGCCATGAAAAAGTTCCTCATAAAAAACCATTTGCGGAGTTGCGCTATTTTGCTGTCGATGCTTAGCTAATTAAATTTTGAAAACAAAAATTCAGTCAGCGTGGCTCAATAGCACTCGTCATACAACGTAACGTCACCTACTTCCTCATTTTGAAAGAAATAAGTACCGATGATGATGGCTGTGCTCTATAAACTACCCTAACAGAATTGGTTTGTTTAAAGTAAATTTGCTCAATTTGAAAGCGTTGTTCTAGCGTTAAACGATTTAGGATGACTTGCCAAACTTGACAGAACAGAAATGTCAATACAGTTTGCCATTCTTACGATATCGATAGTTCTCATGCAGCTAGAAAAACACTTGATAGGTATGCTAGTGGCGAGTATATGATTAACACACTTTATGCAAAGGGAGGTACGGCTCTTTTTTAAAACATAAAAACACAATTCATTGGTACGGAATTTATTGACTCGTTAACTTGAAAACTTTATGTCATTTAGTATTTAAAAATAAATTCCGACATATGGCTACAGGGATTGCCTTTTAAGCAGACAATTAGTCGATTACCTTTTTTATCATTTTTCGCTATATAATCGGACTTATTTATATCGCTGTTGAGTTCCAAGCCTACAATAGTAGCTGGTTTATCAGCATAGCTCGGTGACAAGAAGTAGCACAAAAGAGTAAAATCACTTGACCTAGAAGACAAATTTTATAAGTTGATTCGGTTGCCAATAAAAAAAAAAAATACAAAGTTTATTCCAATATGGTGATGCTACTGCATGTTGCATGTAACATTTTGCACCATGCCTTTGAAATATTTAGTAATTGGAGGCAACGAAAAAGCTTCGAACTTTACGCCTTTAGCGCACGTTTAGATGTTGCAATCTGCACTTTTTCTAATAAAAAAAAACTAACTAATAAATGTTCGCCAATGCAGACCACATAAAACGCTCTTATGAGGATCACTCTCAATCAAAGTTGGATATATGAAGCATATCAAAAAAATAACGATCTCATAGATCGTTCACGTAGTACATAGATGTTTACTGTCTTCTTCTTCTTAATTGGCGTTATAACTATTACTTACGCGATTTTGGCCGAGTTTAACAAAGCGCGCCAGTCGTTTCTTTCTCGTGCTAACCGGCGCCACTTGGACACACCAAGTGAAGCCAATTCCTTCTCCACCTGATCTTTCCAACGCAGAGGAGGCCTTCCTCTTCCTCTACTACCCTAGCTGGTATCGCATCGAATACTTTCAGAGCCGGAGCGTTTGTATCCATTCAAACGGCATGGCCCAGCCAGCGTAGCCGCTGGATCTTTATTCGCTGCGCTATGTCTATGTCGTGGTAGAGCTCATACAGCTCATCGTTCCATCGTCTGCGATATCTGCCAACGTGCAAAGGTCCAAAAGTCTTACGCAGAATCTTTCTCTCAAACACTCCAAGCCTCGCTTCATCGGATGTTGTCATCGTCCAAGCTTATGCGCCATACGTTAGGACGGGCATGATGAGAGCCTTGTAGAGTGTTAGTTTTGTTCGTCGAGAGAGGACTTTACTGTTCAGTTGCCTACTTAGTCCAAAGTAACACTTGTTGGCAAGAGAGATTCTACGTTGGATTTCAAGGCTGACTTTGTTATCGGTGTTAATGCTGGTTTCTAAATAAACGAAGTCTTTTACAACCTCAAAATTATACAATAACTGTCACCAGTGACGTGGGTGCCGATACGGGAGTGCGCCGACTGTTTGTTTGAAGACAGGAGGTACTTCGTTTTGCCGTCGTTCACCAACAGACCCATTCGCTTTGCCTCTATATCCAGTTTGGAGAAGGCAGATAGTCCCATATGTAGAAGTCCACGCAAGTGGGGAAAGTTACTGATCGCCATTCACTTGGGAGTGGCCAGCACGATTCTTCTGCATATTTTTCAATCAGCTCACAACGTCCGGGATTAGCCCTAGTAACCTCTGGGTAGCTTCCGAACACCCGTTCGGGAGTGAGCTAACGTGAGAAGGCGAAACATTCCAGGATAGCTGGTTGTGCGCTGGGTTTGGGACCCGCCACTTAAAAATGCCCCCAATGAAAATATTAAAAAAGCCTCGGATGAGACCTTCCTATACTGAGATGTTTACTGTCACTAGTAAATATTTACTGATGTTATCTGTCATGTACGATCGACTGTCGCAGTTTTTCCAGTCACTAAGCAGAAGGGACTGTAGGTAGCTGGTTGGACTGACGACGGGCCATTTTGCCCACAGCAAAGTACATGGAAAAGGTAGGCATCTCAGAATCAGACCTGAGGCTTGGCTCCTTGGCTTCATGGCACCACAAGTCTACTCAGATTTCTTCGGAGGTCGGGTAGATTTATGGTAAAGAAAAATAAAAAGGGAACCCGAGCGCAGTACAATGGACTTAATTGTGTCTGAGTGCTGTACTTAGCACTCTGTCTGTCCCGACAAAAAAAAAACGCTATTAAATATTGTCCTGGTATATAAACAAAATAGTTATTTGCGGTTAATTGGATTTGGTTTGCCTTTTGTTGCAGCTGGGTTAGTTGTTTCAACTAACTGTATTTGCGCGCAGTGCTGTTTAATTAACTAAATAGCGTTGCACGAAATATATGATGTAGTAGATAAGGGCAGTTGCTGTTTATGTGTGCTTGTGTTAGATTATCTAAAATTGGTTCTATTGACTTAATTTTATATACAGATAGAGTCGTGGAACTAACCAGCAAACGCAGGTTTTGGAAACCTTTGTAAAATTATTACAGGGTGCATAGGGCAGTTGAGGACATGCATATACTAGGTTAAGAGAGGACGTTTCTACTAGGCTACATTTTCTTTTGACATGTTACCAACACCTTTCATATGAATGTATGAGAAATTTCATTTCAATCTGTCAACAAATTCTTTGTTTACAAGCTATTTAGTGTCGATGCGTCTCAGTATTTTCCACAATGGAAACACCGAAGTTTCGAGCAGTGATTGAAAGGAAGGTTTAAAAACAAAGAAAATTTATCAATGAATGTTGAAAGTGTATAAGGACTTTTCGCCATCAATTAAATGGATATGAAGAAGAGCTGCTGAATTTAAATGTGGTTGTACAAGCCTTGAAGAAGATCCACGTCAAGGGCGTCCAAAAATAGCCACAATACCAGAAGTCATAGAAAAAGTACAATATATCATTTTGGAAATCGTCGAGTGACTGAAAGAGGTATAGTAGAAGCCTGTAGGTACCTGTGTGTACAAGCAACATTTGGAGCGATTTGGAAGGGATAAAGTGGATTTTGTGCGTCGATGCATCACCATGGATGAGACTTGGGTCTATCCCCATGATCCTTAATCAAAACAGGAGGCTAAGAAGTGTGTGAACCTGGCTCTTCGACTCCGAAACGAGTTTGTGTTCAGAAATCGGCCAAGAATGTGTTAGCATCGGTTTTTTGGGATAGGAGAGGAATTTCGTGTGTTGATTACTTGCGCACTAGTAAAACAATAAATGATGGATAATATTCTAATCTTTTAGGCCACTGAAGGAAAAAATTCGTGAAAAATACCCAGTTTGCAAAAGAAAAAAATTCCTGTTTTAGCAGGACAATCCACAGAGCATTTTGACAATGGCTAAATTCCTTGAACTAAAGATTGAATTGTTCGAGCATCCACCGCATTCACTAGATTTGGGCCCTAGCGACTTCCACCTGTTTCCAAACCTAAAAAAAATTGTGCTTTTTTGTGATTCCTGCGTTTCTCATCAAATGATGGGGTCATAACAGCTGTGGAAGCGTATTTTGCAGCTCTTCTAGATTTTCACATCGGGGATGGAATTCCTAAATTGGAATCCTGTTGGAACAGGTGTATTGATGCTCAGGGAGACTATACTTAATAATAAAGTGTATTTCAAACCACAAAGTTGTGTTTTTGAAAACCGAATAATCAGCCGAAATTCCGATATCAATTGGCCGCCTCGGAGCTGTGATTTAAGCCCGCTGGACTATTTTTTGTGGGGAGCCGTTAAGGACAAATGCTATGCGAACCATCCAGAGACGATTGATGCTTTAAAATACGAAATCAAAGTTGCCATTCATGAAATTGGAGCCCAAACAATCGAAAATGTGCTTAAAAATTGGGTTGATCGAATGGCCTACTGTAAAGCCAGTCGTGGCAGTTATTTGAACGATATTATTTTTCATTCATAAATGACAATGTTCAATCTTCAAAATAAAAAAAAAGTTTGAAAAAATATTGATTAGTTTTTTTTTATAGCCGATTCAAAAAGCAAATTTTACATGGCCCACCCTATAAAAAGGCATAAACTAAATTTTTGTTAAGGGATTTGAATGAAAATCGTCTAGGATATTCGAGGATGAACAATTTAAAGCACATTTTCCAGGTTTTTTACACAACTCAACCAGGAGAAAACAATTCATTGGATAGTGTGCACGGACCCTTTAATTTAATATCCATTTTTGCATAAGTTGTACAATCTTAGATGAATGCAATTTTTTTGACACAATTATCCTTAAAGTTCGTTGTTGTTATATCAAAAAACTGAATACGCAAATCTATTGCATATATCTGAGCTTTAGTTTCCCCCGTATATATGTAGATTTCCGCATGTGCGAAAAAATAGTTGAATTTTGTAGCACGGTGTTTTATGTGCAATTCAAAACAACTTACCTTGTAACTCACTTGCCGTTGGTAGCCACAGATCACAGCAAAGGTTGGGCTAGGTTGGACTTGGTTGATCCTGTAGATCGCACATGGACCAGAAATTGATCTATAGGGATACCAACTGTTTGTTTGAAGAGCTTAAAAACTTTCTATTTGGCCGTTGATACACAGTTTAGGTAATACAAGTACGCTGCTAATTTTTTGATCTGCCACAATTTTTAAGGTTAAGCAGCTTATTCGTGTTTTGCTAAGTGCAGGGAAGTGCGAGAGTAGGTTTTCCAGAGTTCCTCTCGCGTTGACTTCGTTACATATTGTGCCTCTATCCTTCTGCACTAGTTTCAGTTTGGCGATGGAGTGAGACAGTGGCCCGTCAGTATCCCCATTACAAGTTTACACTCTTTCCTGGAAAGAAAGAAAATATAGCTGGTAGACCTGCCATTGTGCCTGCGTAGCATGATTTTCGCGATCCTGCATGAGCTGGTTCTTTCCCATCTTGAATTCGCTACTTGAATCATTGCTGTATTTATATCTAGTCGTGTTTTGCAGGTTGGTGGTTGTATACAGGAAGATTTGCGCCTGCTTTGGCTATTATATCCTCTTTCTCGTTTCTTTCAATTCCTTTTCGTCCTGGAACCCAGTAGATGGTCGCTTGTTTCTCAGTTCCCAGCTCATGCATGCTGTTCCGGCATTGTCGTACGTAGATACCGAAAATAAAGTCTTCTAATGTAATTTACTTTAATTTATCTTAAGACTGACTAATAAAAACACATCTTTTCTACTTTTCCATCAACAATTCCGGCTTTAGTACTCAAATATAAAGTGCATCTATGCCTGAATGCTTGGGCTTACATTTGTGATTATTCAAATTCAGACCTTATGGATTGTGTTCTGTAAATTACCGATCATCAACGGAACGTTTTTTCTTCCAAGTTTTTGTAGAAAGTTTGACAGTTTTCTGTTCGGACTTGTCACAAAACACTTTGCAGCGCTGCAGCGTTCTAGACCGGACCATCGCTCTTTATGTAGATTGCCTTCATGATCCAATTCATGATTCCTGCGGAACTGATTCCGATTATTCGCTTTGGTCCCTGTGGGGGAACCTCTGATCCACGGTTAGCCAATTCATCGGCAATTTCGTTTCCTTGAACACCGGAGTGCCCTGGAACCTATATAAGTACAAGCCTGTTTTGTCTTGCGACAGAATTAAGCTTCTTCTTACATTCTTGAACAAGCTTCGAGGTTTGCTTCGCGTTCTCTAGGGCTGTCAGTTCAGCCTGACTGTCACTGAAAACTGCAATCTGTTTCTCATCTCCCCTCGAATATGCATTCGACTATTTTCAGGATGGCAAAAACTTCCGTTTGAAAGACAGTTGCTATTTCCCCCATAGCATAGTGATATTACTATCGTATCATCCGGCTCCAGACCCTATTTCATTCGTGGGTCCATCGGTAAAGAAAATATCCGTCAAACCTCCCTGAATGCATTCTGTAATACACCATTGCTCACGCAATGGAAATCTGACATCAAAGTTTCTTCCAAATGAAACTATAGGTATCAGGTCGCCTTTAGGTGCCAAAACCAGTGGATACGGCTCAGAAAGCATCTTAAAGTTTTCTCTGTGTACCGAGAAACTAAACTAACCACTAAACTGTGTGCGTTTTGTTAATGTCCTCTGAAAAGTGAGGGTCTTAAAATACAGGGTGTTACCTATTCATACCATACCATAACTTTTTTTGTGTAAAATTAGTTTTTATTGATTTCAAAGACAAAATTGTTCAAAAATGATTACAATTTTAACATATATTCACTTTAGCTCGATATTACCACCTTTTGTCTTGACTATCGCTTTTTTCAGCGCATCCATACTGGCATATTTTTTAGTCCTCACCTTGCTCTCCAAAATGGACCAGATGGAAAAGTCCATCGGATTTGCGTCTGGCGAATTCGAAAGCCATTGTGTGGACGAAATGAAGTGTGGAACATGATTTTTTAACCATTCTTGGTTCACACGAGCTTTATGAGACGGTGCCGTCCATCAGCGGCCTCTGCGGCGCAAACCATTACTTGCGATGGGAAATTGCTTCGGGTGGCCATACGTAGGCTCAAATTCTCGTATGAGCGTTCGGTCAAGTAAACACGATCGTTTTGAGTTTCTATGAAGTGGGGATTTTTTTTCATCAGAAAACACAATGTTAGGAAATTCGCCACGTTCGTGCAAGCGCAACAACTTCTTTGCACTTTTGCACCAATCTTTTTTTTGCTGGGGTGAAAGATCGTGTGCTTTTTGGAACTTGTAAGCCTTGACCTTGAGCTCATTTTTCAATATGCGTCGAATGCTGTTTTGCGATATTTTCAGTTCTTTGACCATTTTTCTTCCACTTCGACGTGGATTTCGTTCAAGTCGAGCCTTCACTTTCCGAACCATTTCTGGCGTTGTTACGGTTTTTTTTCGTCCACCTCCATAGCGTTTTGCACTGCTACCAGTATCATTGTACCGTTTTATAGTGCGATACACAAACATTTTATTCACTTTGAGGTGACTGAGCTCACAAACAATGGCTGGTTGTGATTTTCCGGTCAAATATGTATAACGCAATCGCACTATTACGTTTGAATTCCATCACAGAAAAAAAAATTCAACAAAACTGAGACGCAAATGCTTTTGATGGCTTATAAACAATATATTGAACTGTTATTAGAACAATTTTGACTTTGATGTCATGAGCTGTTTTACAGATAGAAGCAGTGTGAAGTTGGTTCACTTTATATGGTTCACCCTGTAATAGCGCAAAATATATAGATCGTACTACAAAAAAAGTGTATTAAGTATTAATTTCAAGATAGAATTGGGTACAAATTACTTAATAGTTCAACCGGGCTAGCCCAAGTCCTGATTGAGATACTCATAATACGCAAACAGCTCAGCTGAAGATTATTATATTAGCCATTTTTTTCGCTCAACCTACACATCTTTGGTTACCATTAAAAAGGCTCTGAAATAATTAAATTTTTTTGATGGGTGCATGCGGCAATGGAGACAAAAGTGTGCGTTATCTGATGTTGTCTGATGAAGCTTTGACCCAGCTCGCTTCGATTTACTATGAAGAGAACTGTCCCATTATCCAACAAAAGTGTGCTTGACTATACCTTAGATAAAAAAAAAATAATAATACAAACAGTACGACTCTTTTTAGTTCTTAACATTTTATTTTTCATCTTTATTTAACTTTTATTATTGTTTTACTGCGTTGTGTGTTCTGCTTTTGTTTTTTTCTTTTGCTTTTTGCCTTTTACATTTTTTTTACTTCATGTCTATTTTAAGTTTTGAATTTTTGAAGTGTACTTAATTAATACATACATATGTACATGCATGTAAAATACTACATACATACATACATTTAGTGTCTATGTATACCGAATAGCTATACATCCATTTCCAAATATTCTCCAACTATTTTCGCATGATGAGAACTTCTCATATTTGTTATTTCTTTAACTGTTCGTTCTTCATATATGCAACTATACAAGGAAGTGAAAATGTTACTGAAATTATTTGTATGTATACTCTTATGTAATGTGAATGAATACACAGTTATACATATATACGCAACAAAAACAAATAATTAAATGAATTGCCTCAACATGCTTGCCACATGCGATTGACTGAGTTTGCGGCTGTGAGCCTACTTTGGGTTTTGATTTTGCTTGTGAGTATTTGTGTGCTTGGTGTATCAGGGGACGGCAAAAATGAATTCTGAAACCAAATAAATTCGTTCTTACGTTGTTGTTACATATTTATTGTGCGCACACAATTGAAATATATATTGCGTAATATATATTTTTTCACAAATATTTTATTATTTTTAATACAATTATTGCTTCTAGTTTTCAAGCATCTCTGAGGGCTAATCAATGGGTTGTGCATGCAAATGAGGCTTTTGGGTTGCTGTTGAATTTAAATTCTTCTGACGTCGTTGGTTTGGTGAGTAAGGAAGCCTGTTGGGCGTGTGAGCTAGCAGGGGAATAAACATATTTCAGTAGCTGTTGTTCTTTCTCCTCGCCAGCTGTTTGTGATCAGTTACTGTGTTTTTAATATCGTAACATCACTTTTATATGCAACTAGTATTCATCTAAATCTTACATCAATATTTGTATTTTAATATATTTCAAATACAATTTCGACTTTGGTTGTTTTTTTAATTTCCATTAAACTTCTTTTACTTTATTTACTTATAAGTTAAGTTTTTAAAATGTTTGCTTTGTTTTTTTTCGCCTTTATTTATTATAGTTTATCTTAAATTTCACATGTTTATATGTATTAGAATTTTTCGCGGCATTGCACAAATACACACTTAAAGCTTTCACTATTTTATGTACGTAGACTTTTATTCTACTTTTGCTCTACTTTTGTTTCGATTATAAATTTTTTTGCTTGTGTTTTGTGGTTCATGTGCCATCATTTGTGTTGGTTTCTTTGTTCTTTTATCTGGTTTGTTTTTGTTTTTAATATCTGCTCGTTTTTGTTATGTCTCTCTGTTAAATATGGAAGCATTTTTTTTGATAGAATGCATTTTTTAATGTTCAATTAATTATTTCTTTTATTGTGCCATTGTTTTGTTAATTTTGTGTCGCTTCCTTTGCTGTTATTGTTACGAGTGCTATACTTCATAAGAATAATTGGAACTTCCAAATAGTAATGTACTTGTATATGTAGATATATTTTTTAACATTCGGTTAATAGAAAAAATATTCAATATCGTAAAACGTAATCTGATTACTTAAGAAGCCCATTTGGGAAGTATAGATGAGTAATATTTTACTTTGTGCCACTTTATAACAGTTTAAAAAATAAAAAAAATGTATAGTACACGCGGAGGTTTGCCATTGTCTGTCGTGGGGCGACTGCTATAAGAAACAACTTTTTCTATTATTTGATGTTCATGCACGAGGTTTCGAATCTAATATATCCCGAATGGTAGTCACGCACCAACCCCATTCGGTTACGAGGACCTCACGAGTTTATAACTGCTCTTTTGAGATATATGGAGAAGGGATATCAAAGTTTATGCCATTTATAACAGTTCACACCAGCGTTTATTTCTATATATCGAATCATTTACGAAGTTTAGAGAAGTGATATTTCAGTTTATGCTAGTTTATACCAGTTTATATTAGCTCATTTGAGAAGAAAAGCGAAGTTCAAATCAAGTTCATGACAGTTTATAACAGTTTATACCAGTTAATATCAGCTTATAACGGCTCATTTGAAAAGTACGGATAAGTTGGATTCCAGTTTATGCCAGTTTATAACAGTTTATATTTGTTTATATCAGTTTATAATACCTTATACCAGTTTTTGAAAAGGACAGGGAAGTGATAAACAAGTTTTTGCTGGTTTATAACAGTGACGGCAAGTGATATTTCAGTTTATGCCAGTTTATACCAGTTTACATTACCTCACTTGAGAAGAAAAGCGAAGTTATATTAAAGTTTATCTCAGTGTATAACAGTTTATACCAGTTAATATCAGCTTATAACGGCTCATTTGAAAAGTTTATGCCAATTTATAACAGTTTATATTTGTTTGTATCAGTTTATGACACCTTATACCAGTTCATGAAAAGGAAAGGGAAGTGATAACCAAGTTTATGCCGGTTTATAACAGTGACGGCAAGAGCAACGAAAAAGCTGATACATTAGACTGCAAAAGGTTGTCAAGGCCAAGGCGACTATCACACAAAAACATTACGATTATTGGCACATATTTGATGCTGAGGACTACTTATAAATTTCTGTTTACCTGACCAAAGGTGATTAAAAACCATCCTTGGCTTAACCTCGAAATTTATTCCCCTAAACGAGATGCGGGAACATAACATAGCATTAAGTGAGCGTGGAAGAAGAAGGAAGATTGCATTCCATTTCCGTAGAAGAGGTTGACCAATGAGGTGTGAAAATTGCAGTCGAGTTTGTTAAGGGTGGTTTTTCGGTGAGATACACTGCGCAAATATATAACTGTGTTCGCAATAAAACCAGCGTGACAAACTGCAAAGTTTTGAGTATTTATTTAAGTTTTTTTTATAAATATATATTTTATGCTACAACAAAAGCCATATAACTTCATGTTTCAAACCTTGCACACAATTTAAAAAAAAATTTACAAATTTTCATCCAAACTTTCAGAAATTTCAGTATCCGCTTTTATAGCCAATTGAATTTTTTTATAATAAAGTGCAAGTTTGCGTAAAAAACGCGTTCATTTTTGAGAATTTTTTTGAACTGCCGGTCTTGTACATTTTCTCTATCAAGAAATAAATTTCGAGCATTTATTATTAGGAATAAAATGAAAAAAAAAACTTAAATAGAAAAAAAACGAAAAAACAATCCATCACAAATCAATTTCGCATTGAACTTGCACAATAATTAAAACTAAAATTGATTGAGCTGCAAAATTGCATACCTAGAATTATTCCAGAAATAATTACTAAAAAGTTTGATATTTTGATGAACATCTTCTTTATTTTTTTTTTTGAATTTTTTGCAAAACTTCAAACTTTGATTTATATTGGGTTTGTTGTAGTATAAATTAAGTTTCTTTTTTATTTGAGCTGTATTAAATTGTTGCAATATTGCAACAAAACTGAATGAGCTACAAAACTGCAGGCACCGAATTTTTCTAAAATTCTGAGTATAAGGACTGAAATTTTTATGCAATTTGTTTCAGTTTTATTAAATCTTTTAGGAAGTTTAAAACTATGAGTTAAAAGGATTGCATTTTGGTATGAATTATACGTTTATACAAAAATATAAAAAAAAAAATAATAAAAAAATATTTAAATAGTCAAAACTTTGCGATAGGCCGTGCTATTATGTTCAAGTCACTCTTAAGACCAGCAACATAGATATAGGTACGAATGTCCCCAGTCTGTTAGTGCTCTTCACAAAATTACCGCCGACGTGAGACCAGTAAATAAATATGTTGAGCGAGTTTCATTAAGAGCGCCCAAACTTCGGAATTAAATAACAAAAAACAGTTTATCTGACTTTGCGAAACTTTCTTTTTGTTTTCATATGCATTCGTTGATTATAATAAAGGGCAAATAGCCGCTGAGCTCCAGGCTCCACTGTAGCTGGTGCCTTCTAGTGGGTAGGAATAGGTTCAACTTTATTGCAATTTCACAGAAACAAGGGTATATAAAAAATGATATCTTCGAAGTGTACAGGCAGTTGAAACTTCATGCGAATTTTCGATTTGACAAATTCTTCAATTTTCCTTTTCTACTTAAACTGAGTCTCATCGTTGACAATGATATTTTTTCCACCAGCAGTTTATGTAACGATTGGCAAGTACAGCACTGATTTTAAGAATAATCTTTAACAGTTCTAATGCGGATTTTTTGAATCATATAGCATTCTATGGCTAAATGTCAGCATTAAAAAAGTATTCGCGTCAATTTTAACAGCTGTAGCTTTACCAAGGCGGCTACTATACGCTGCCAAAGTTCAAGCGCACCTATTGAAAACCCCTCTATATGCATTGTGTGTGAAAGAAAGTGTGCTTGTACGATATTTAAATTTACTAGAAATGCATTTTTGATACAATATTGACTATGGATTGTAGTAAACGGAGGAAGTGGCAATATTTAGAGAAAATATGTTAGCCCATAATTATTAGCCAATGGGTGCTGTTAACTAATTTTATTAGTTTGTAGTTTTTATATGTAAAACAAAAAGTTTAAAAATTTAAAAAGATTTAAAAAAAAGTTAAAAAAAAAAATAAAAACAAAAAATTAAAAAAATAAATTTAAAACAAGAATTTTATAAAAAAATTTTATAAGAAAATATTAAAGAAAGATTGTTTTCAAATAAAAACCTATCTACATAGATCCCAAATAAATAAAGAAAATTTAAAAAACTAAAAAAAAATTATAAAAAAATTAAAAAAAAAATTTATAAAAAAATATTAAAGAAAACATTTTTTTCAAATAAAAACGTATCTACATAGATCCTAAATTTTAAAGAAAAGTAAAAAACAAATTTTTTAAGAAAATTAATTTAAAAAATTTTATAAAAAATATTAAAGAAAAAATTGTTTTCAAATAAAACCTTTTTACAAAGATCCTTAATTTTAAAGAAAATTAAAAAAAAAATTTTAAGAAAAATAATTTAAAAAAATTTTATAAGAAAACATTAAAAATATTTGTTTTCAAATAAAAACCTATCTACATACATAGATCCTAAATTTTAAAGAAAATTAAAAAACAAAATTTTTAAGAAAATTAATTAAAAAAAATGTTATAAAAAAATATTAAAGAAAAAGCTGTTTTCAAATAAAAACCTATCTACATAGATCCTTAATTTTAAAGAAAATTAAAAAAAAAATTTATAAAAAAATTAAATAAAAAAAATTTTATAAAAAAAGTTTAAGAAAAAATTGTTTTCAAATGCAAACCTATCTACGTAGATCCTAAATTTTAAAGAAAAAAAATTATAAAATAATTAATGAAAAAAAATATTAAAGAAAAAATTGTTTTTAAATAAAACCTATCTACATAGATCCTAAATTTTAAAGTAAATAAAAAAAAAAATTTTTAAGAAAAATAATTTAAAAAAATTTTATAAGAAAGCAAATAAAAACCTATCTACATAGATCCCAAATTTTAAAGAAAATTAAAAAATAATTATAATATAATAATAAATTAATAAAAATTTAATTACGTACAACGCCCAGAATACATTTAAAACACCTACATAAATACCTATGCACACAGACATACACAAGTACGTCTAGCACGCCAAATGAATATGAAATACATGAATACTTAAGCGTACATACATACACTCATACAAACATACACAATATTGATTACTTACGCTCATTATCTATAATTTACAACATAATTTGCTGATGCCGTTTATTATCGCTACACGCCCCGCAAGGCAATCCTTTCAATTTCTAATAATAATAATAAAAACCGTTCAAAATACCTAGAGAACATCCAATTTAAGCGAATTTTGTTTAAACTTATTTACTTCAATTAATTTTTAATGTATAAAAAAATAACATTCAGTCAATTATTTCAGTTGTGAACATATATATATATTTTTTTTTTATCGTTTTGTACACACATACACATATGCATTTTACACTAGTATGCTTTTTATACACTTATAAGTTCACACACATACACATGTATTCTTAGAAAATATGTCAACATATTAATATTAAATAATTTGTTTCTCTATGCATGTATATGTACGTATGTTTATTTAAAAATACAGTAAATAAATAATTTTTCTGCTTGTTTTACATAAAATTGTTTGTGGAACGCACTTATGAACGAGTATAAAAAATTAGTAAATATAATTTATTAATTTACGTTAAATGTACAATAATAAACCGTTAACTCAACGCAATCACTTAATTTCAATGAATTGTTTTTTTTTATTTTTAAAATTTTTATTACATTTTTTTCTAATTTTTTATTCATTTTTTTTAAATCATTTCTTTAATTTTAATCGCATTTTAGTTAATTTTTTTTTTCATTTTTTATTCAATTTTTGTCTTTTAATTAATTTTTTTTAATTTAATCTCATTTTTGGTTTTGTTCCTTTTTAATTTTTTATTCGATTTTTGTCTTTTAATACATTTTATTTATTTTAGTCTCATTTTTATTTATTTTCCTTTTCAATTTTTTGTTGATTTTTTTAATTTAAATCTCATTTTGTTTCACATTTAATTAATTGCATTCGTTAATTTTTATTTTAAATCTTTGTTTAGATTTTTATGCATATTTCAATAATCAGTCGCACAAATAAATCACTTTGCTTGCATTTTTCGTGTTGCTTCTCTACAAATCGTTTACTCATCTTACCATTTTTTTGTTTAATTATTTATATTTATTTATTATTAAATTATCCACTTACGTAATAGTTTATAACTTTAGCTTTATTAAACTTTCTTATAGTTTAACTTCTTGCTAAGCTCTCAAATACAAAAACCTAATTTAATATATTTTTAAAAAATGCAAAAACCTTTATATTCCTTCTTAGAATAAATAGCGCTTCTGTGTTTGCTTACGCCAAAAGGCATACACACATACATACACCCCCGGAAATTATTATAAACACACCACATAATGAGATGTTTTGACTATCTACTCATTTATCTTTTAATTTCAATTATTTTTCTAACCCGAAAGAAATTAGAGTTGGTGACTTGGGTCTTGATGTTGTTCCACAAATTGAGGGACCCACAGTCTCAAGCCGAATCCGAAAGGCAGATATTTTTTATGAGGAGCTTTTTCATGACAGAAATACACTCGTAGGTTTGCCATTGCCTTCCGATGGGCGACCGCTATTAGAAAAATCTTTTTCTTAATTTTGGTGTTTCACCGAGATTCGAACTGACGTTCTCTCTCTGAATTCCGAATGATAGTCACGCACCAACGCATTCGGCTACGGCGGCCGACAGTTACTTGGCACATAAAATTAAATGAAACAAAATGCGTTCATATTGAGTTCACGTACAATACAATGAGATAAAGGGTGATTTTTTAGCTATTATCTTTTTAAACAGCTGACGCACGTTTCGTGTTTTGTTTCACTGTCAAACAGTGCGACCCATAAGCCATATGTCGTCTGTATAAGCTAGATCTCCAAGCTTTTGGAGTGTCCACCATTCAATGCCGTCTGGGGCTTCGTGATTTGGCTTCAGACCGCTCACGCAGCTGATGCACGGGCACCACGCCATCCATGGCTTTGGATATCATATTACATCTACCACCCCTAGATTTCTTCTGCAAATACTCAGCGGCCTGTTCCGCTTTAAGGCTGAAAGCGAGCTCACAATGGAAGACTGTCACACATGGACATTCAACTATCTTAGACTCCTATACGGGTATACCCAGTGACTGTGATTATCACCCTCTCATTCTCCTAATGAAAGACCCTTCTAGACTGAAATGGCTTGAAGAAGATCCATCGCCCAACATACCCGTTAAGATTTACACGGACGGATCTAAAATGGACACCGGTGTAGGATCAGGGTTATATTGCGAGAAGCTTTCTATAAGTGAATCCTTTAAACTACTGGATCACTGTAGTGTTTTTCAAGCGGAAATAAACGCTATTCATGAAGCCTTAAAATGGTTAAAGATAAACAGAATATCATTACCAGATACCTGCATTCTACGAGCCCTTCGGGCATCAGCTGTCTGTTAGTTGGCTAAACGCGAGTAAACGCGAAAAAAGAAAATCAGTAATGGATTTCAAACGTAAAAGTGCACTGCATTATATTTGGCTGGAAAATCACAACCAGCGGTTATTCGTGAGCTCGAGTAGCTCAAAGTAAATAAAGTTTTTGCTTATTGCACCATTACTCGTTGCAACGATACTGGTAGCATCGCGGAACGTCGTGGAGGTGATCCTCAGAAGACTGCAATGTCGCGTGAAATGGCTAAAAAAGTGAAGAAGCGACTTGAGCGAAATCCCCGACGAAGAGCCAATCAAATGGTGTAAGAACTGAAAATATCTGACTATAGCATCGCAGCAAACTTAAAAATGATCTCAAAGTCAAGCCTTACAAGATCCAAAAGGCGCATGATCTCAAACCAAAGCAGCAACAAATCAGACTTGAGGGAGCGAAGGAGTTGCTTCGCTTGGCCGACAGTGGTCAATTTCCGAACATTGTCTTTTCTGGCGAGAAAATGTTTCAAATGGAGCAATTCGTAAACTCCCAAAACGATAGGGTTTATTTGACCGACCTATCACAGGAGAAGCACCCGCCACAGGTCATGGGTTGGGCCGCTGTAAGCGCAGATGGGCGCTCTTTAGTCGCTTTCATCGAGCCTGGCGTCAAGTTAAATGTGAAATATTATCGGAAAGGTATTCTGGAAATTGCTTTGAGTCCGTGGGCAGACAAACATTTCAGAGGCAGACCATGGGCGTTTTAATAGGACTCGGCACGATCTCACAAAGTTCGAGTGAATTAAGAATGGTTAAAAAACAACCTTCCGAACTTCACGTCCACACAATGGCTTTCAAATTCACCATATGCGAATCCGATGGATTATTCTCTTTGGGTTATTTTGGATAGCAAAGTCCGAACTAAAAGATTCACCAGTCTTGAGACGCTGAAAAAAGTCATTGTCCACGAGTAAGCCAAAATATCTGCAAATCAGATTTGGGCAGCTTGCGTTTCATTTCTAGACCGTCTCAAGGCCATAGTCAAGGCAAAGGTGGCAAAAGTAAATTGATTCTTAATTTTGTATTATTTTCAGACATTTCTTACTTTGAATTGAATAAAATTAATTTTCCGAACTAAATGTATGGCCTTTTTAATTGGTTACACATCGAGTACCGGACCCTGCGAAAGAACGCATCCTTTTCTTATATGTATTTGCCTTTGAAACGAGCTCTACATTCAGAATTATTGTGGAGTTCGCGTATTATGTCAATGATGACGAAGAGCAATCCATTTTGCGTATTTTTTAATACTGTTAAATACTCTCTCGAGAACTACAAACAGTAAGTATAGTTGGGGTATCCATTCCTCAGATTGATCTACTATTCTACGTAACGGGTAAATATGATGAACACAAGACCGAGTAGACCCTAGCAAACTTGCATTTGCATACCAAAATTTAAAGCGCTATAAAACTGCATATTCAAATTTTTCTTTTAATTTCTGATTACAAATTTTAATGAAAATTTGTCCCATTTTTGCAAATCTTGTATAAAGTTTGAAGCTTGGTTTACTATCGCCTTTGCATCGCCTTAGAATGAACTATATTTTTAATAAAAAAAAATGGTTAAAATTAAAAAATAAGTGAGTAAATAGTCAAAACTTCTCAATATGTGGTGAGCGTATGTATGTCCTTAGGTGTGCCATATTCTTACCCACATATTTGCTTACCAAATTACTACATACCTTTTCTCTACTTATACACACTTAACCATTCACTTTGTTGCTACACCTCCTTTCACTTTGCTGTGTTTTTTTCTTTTTTTGTTTTTACTTGTTTCCATACTTTCTAGATATTTTCTAGACTTGCTACTTTAACTAGTTGCGTTTCTACAAATATACTTCTCTACCGTAAATGATTAATTATTGTTTGAACACAAACAGTCTCGTCGGATCCCATTCGCTGTCGTCATTAGGGCCGAAACACTCCTCGAAATACCATTCCATTGTTTTGTAGACGTGGCTTAGTGATTTTGTCATCGCGTGATCCTCATCGGGATAGACCTGAAGGTAAAGTGGGAATAAAAATTTGGAAAGTCGTTTAATTTTCTAAAATAATTTCTTCATATAGAATTAAAAGCGCTAAAAATAATTGCAATTCGATTCAAAACGAATGCCCTAAATCATCCTGCAAGTACTCTCCCCTTATAAAGGGCAAGCACAATGAAATAAAATATTCTTTGCTAGATGTTTTTAGTACGCCATATCTCACGAAGTTCACATTACATTGGTTCATACTGTACGTCGATTTAAAAGTGACGTTATGGTGCTTCAAAAAAAGTTTAGTTTAGTTTTGCGTTTGGCAAAACCAGCTATGTGTGGCAGAGTTTTTGTAAATGGAGGCGAAAAAAGAGAAATTTTAATGCATTCTTCAGTACCTCTAAGACCAAGGTGGAAAGAAGGAGTAGGTGGATAAAAAAATGTGTGCGACTTATGAACGCAATGCAGTGGTGGTTCCAATGACTTCATTTTTGTAATATGGACGCCATAGGTTTGGTTTGCTCTGGTAGGAAAATTGTCGAAAATGCTGATATATACATACATATATCCACCCTTTGCTGGGCATTTAGCCGAGTTCCGCCTTGTATTTGTGATGTGCGTCTAGATGTCGTTCCACAACCCTTTTACGCAGTCTCCGAACGGAGACTTGCCACTTAGTGCCGTGGCGGGCGGGCTGCTATTAGTAAATACATTTTCTATCATTTGATGCTTCATGCCCGGGGTTTCGAACCTGTCATTTACCAACCCATTCGGCTACGGTGGTCAGGAAAGTTGTCCAAACGCTTTTATAATATTGCCGAGGAATGAAAAATCGCCCCAAATTTCTCTCTTCTTCTTTATTGGAGCGACAACTGCTTAAGCGATTTTGGCCGAGTTTAACAAAGTGGGCCAGTCGTTTCTGTTTCCTCCTAACTGGCGCCATTTGGACACACCAAGTAAAGGCAATTCCTTCTCCACCTGATCTTTCTATTACAAAAGTGGCCTTCCGATACCTCGACTAGCACCAGCTGGTGCTGCATTAAATGCTTGCGGAGCTAGAGCATTTGAATCAGTTCGGACAACATGACCTAGACAGCAGAGTCGCTCGATCTCTATTCATTTCACTATGTCTATTTCGTCATAAAGCTCATACAGCGCAATGTTTCATCACCTGCTCGTAACGCACATTGTCGTCAACGTGCAAAGGTCCAAAAATCTTACGCAGAATCTTTCTCTCAAACACTCCAAGCGTCGCTTCATCGGATGTTGTCATTGTCCACGCTTCTGCGCCATACATTAGGACAAGCATGATGAGAGGCTTGTAGAGTGTTAGTTTTGTTCGTCGAGAGAGGACTTTACTACTCAGTTGCCTACATAGTCCATAGTAGCATTTGTTGGCAAGATAGATTCTCCTTTGGATTTGAAGGCAAACACTGCTATAGGTGTTAAGGTTATAGTCTCTTACATCCTCCAAATCATAGAAGTCAACTGTGACGAGGGTGCCGATACGCGAGTGCGTCGACTGTTTATTTGATACTTCGTCTTATCCTCATTTAGCCAGATTAGCCAAAAAAAAAAATTAGTTCATATCAGATAACCACAATTATGAAATTTCCTGATGTTCGGTGCTCAGGAATCTAATGGCAATTTTGCAAAATTTAAAGTGTTGTACTCAATGAAGTGGTTAGGTTAGCTGAAGTTATGGTGGTAGTCGATCAGTACGACCTATTCACTTAGATCTTGCAGGTCCGTTGTGCTATCACTGTGCGACACGGGAACCTCATTTATTTTTCTTCGTGAAACCATTTTGTAGCTCTTATGAAGCGCAGGATTGGTTCAGTCTCCACGCCGGACAATTCCGTAAGAGAGTTGGAAATGTATTTCCATAGAAAACCCGCTGTGATTTTAGTTAAGGCTGGACAATTGCAAGGAAAGCGCTTAACTGTTTCTTCCTCTTCCTCATCTCTAGAACTTCTACAATATTCTCAAGGAATGTTTGCCAAATAGCCAACGACCGGTTATATAAGCCAGGACCTTCGAGATAACCTCTCTTGAAAGGCTCTTTGTTTTTCCTTATTTATTTGCGGTCACAGTAGCCTAACTGTTAGGCATGTGCCTTCATCTCCTCGTGACCTATTGGCCTTAGTTGAAGAGTTGACCTCAGTTGAAGAGTAGCCTCTTTCCTGTCCTACCTGCCCATGCGGGACACGCATTCTTCTACAGTCCAAGGCTCGCAAGACAACGTGAGGAGTTAGCGCCACGATCATTAGAAGACAGCCGAGTGAGACAAATTTAACTGGCAGTATGACCAATTCAAAACATTGCTGGGATGCTACACGCAAGTTTGTCAGGCAGGTGTTGCATACGCTACGCAAGCAGAACGAAGAAAGGGGAACAGAAGAGCTGTCTCAGCAGCGGCAGCTAGAGCTAAGTAATATCAACGCCCTCGGCCGCATCCGAGCTTCCCGAAGAGTAGGTCGGCTCAGACGTAACGAAGACAAGTACAGACGCTTGAGCTAACGACTCATGACCATATCATGCGCAGACAAGACGCTAATGCATGTGCCATTATCGCACCCTTTCGTTGAAGAGTAGCCCCTTTCCTGACTAGTTCATCGGCTTTACAATTTTCCTCAATATTTCTGTGCCCCGGAACCCAAATAAGGCTGACTTTGAATACGACACTAATATCCTTTAGGGCATTCCCCCGCATTCCTTTTCTAAAGGTCTTTCAATATTACGTTTCCACGTGGATTTCTTCCTTCCACATTGAACCTCAAAGGAATCTCCACGCTCTTAAAAACTGGCGGGGAGGTTATAGGAAGCCTATGTTTCTTTGTAAAGAAAATTAGTTCAGTTGTTGCGCTGTATATACCGAGTAGGTA
Organism: Anastrepha obliqua; assembly: GCF_027943255.1. Classification (NCBI taxonomy): domain Eukaryota; kingdom Metazoa; phylum Arthropoda; class Insecta; order Diptera; family Tephritidae; genus Anastrepha; species Anastrepha obliqua. The sequence goes on from NC_072893.1 coordinate 46,218,642, forward strand.
CTCTCTGTCCTGCTTCTAAGCGTGGCCTTGCTTAGGCGCAGAATATCTATGAGGGTTTTAGGATGTTTGCTTTTAACAGTAATTGGCAGATCATCTGCCTAAGCAGTGACGTGGCAACTTCCTCTCTCCAAGTTCAGAGTAGAGAGTTTACCACCAAAATCCAAAGCAGAGGGGGAGACGACTACACTTTGAGGTGTACCTGTCTACTTACAGTAGTGCTAACTAATTGAGCAGTTGCCTTTCCTCTGATGAGTATAGCATCTATCAGAGCAACAACGTTTGGTTGAAGTCCAAAATCTTCTAAAGGCGGGTGTGGCGGTTGATTTTGGAAAAACTTGATCGGATCTGTTCGAAAGTTGCTACTCGGAAGTTTTTGGGTTCGCTAATTACCCAAAAATCGCTTAAACCGTTACTACGCCACTCAAGAAGAAATAGAATACTAAAATAAATTTAGCTTTTTGACAATATTTTTGGGTTGCAAACTGTGCACTATTCATTATTATTCCGAAAATTGTGTCCTATGTCATGCACTGCATTTTAAACTCTTTTGCTTATCAAAGTTTTCTCCTTCACACATTTACACCTACATGGAATATCTTGCATAATTGTTTATGTAAAGCTGAGATTTTCTTGTTCTTAGATTAAGTTTCAAGTCATTCTCAAGTCACGTTCTTTACCTCTAGTTTTTGGCATTAAAACTTTGATTGCAAGTACTCGTAACGCACATGCAACTCACTACACGAGTACCTACTCGCATTTGTATCATTCACTCACCTGATGTCGGAACTTCACTTGCTCATCAACCAACGCACGGACCAACATTAACGTGTGCTCCTGATGCACCAGTCGGTCCGCTGTGCCATGTATCAACATCAAATTGCGATTCTTAATATTGCCTGCTTTCATCGTCAAATCGGCCTCCTGCAGAGCGCGCAAGTAGTCACCCTTTAGCGGAATGTAACGTTCAGTGAAAAATGAGTCTGCAACGATTTCAAGAGTTGAAGTACGCATAAGTAGCGGAGTGTTTAAGAGGGGAAGAAGGCAAAGTGTGATGTAAAGTAACTGTAAATTGCATACTTACAATGATAGCCAAAGGAGACGATTGGGTTGACGGCCACAGCGCATTGCAGCACCTGATGCGAATCATCGATGAGTGTCATGGTGGCGGCATAGCCACCGTAGCCCCAGCCATAGGCGCAAATACGTGCCGGATCGATGAATTTCAAATTATCGCGCAGGTAACTAAAGGGGGGCGAGAAGAGCAAAGAGAAATTTGTAGCAGCAGTGGTGGAAGAGCAAAGAATTAATTTAAAGAGTCTACACTATTTTGGGTTTTATGCACTAATGCTTTGAGTATTAGAGTAAGCTTACGTTAATACGCCAAGTTGATCCTCCACTTCGACGGTGCCCAGCTTGCCGTGCACTTGCGTGCGCAGCAGCTCACCTTGAAACCCGCTGCCACGGCCATCAATTTGCGCGACAATCATGGAGTGTTGACTACTCAAATACCAGTTCCAGTCGACTTGATACTTTTCGGTGACTAGCTGTGAACCGGGCGCGGCATTGCTGCAATAAGTAAGCAGAAAGAAAAAGTTGTTAATTTTTATAGATTTTCAACTATTTTCCACAGTCACTAAATCGTAGTGAAGCTTTTATTTGCATTCTTCAACTCACATGTGCAGGATGAGTGGAAATGCGACCTCTTCGTCCTCGCGCATACCTGGCGGCAGGTAGAGTCGCACTTGCGCATGGAAGCCGTGGCGTATTTCAACGCTGAATGTACGTATTTGTGGTAAAGCTAGCTGCATTAGGCGATGCCTTAAACTGGAGCCTGCATTTAGCACATAGGTCTTCATGTTGCTTTGTGTCTCCACCAAATAAACACTAGGCGATTCGGGACCTAAACACTCCTGCACGTAGTACGAGTAATCTTTGCTGAAATAAATTTTGTTGTAAAGACAATTCTTCGGTATATCATAGTAACATTCCGTCTCATCATCACTACGATTCCCACCATCCTCTACGCGTATGCCTTGTGCTGTCAATTGAAATGTCGATATGGTATTGTCGCATGTCAGACAAGTTGGCTGCGTCGATGTGATGTACGTGCGATTGGACTGCGTCACATTCACTTTCAGACTGATCTTATAGAGATGACGTTCACCGGGGCGTTTTTCCGGTGCTGCCATAAAGTAAACAATCGAATGCGTCTCATCCCAGCCCAGCAATTCGGTGACTTCGAAACGTCCCATTGTGAGCGGCACGAAACGACGATCTAACGAGGAGATGAAGACGACGTGACGGAAGTGGCCATGTTCGCCATCGCGCACTGGAAGACGTTTGAGTAGGTAGCCACCATTTGATATTTCATAGGTGGTTTGTCCGTTGCTCACATTGTGGAAGCTATTGTTGCCATATTGTCCATTCGCAAGCATTTGCTGTTGGGTTCGCTTGAGATGTGCACTATTGTGCACTGAAAAGATGGGACGCTCGGCTGGCAGCACCCAGCCGTCGTTTACTGTCACTTCTGTGTGTACCGACTGACAATGGAAATCGGGCGCGCGACAAACAACTGTTGTGGCCTTGGTTTGACCACGATTCGTGAGCGTGAACGAGAGGTCGATGGGCGTGGCCCAGGTGAGTGCGCCAATGTAGCTGCCGTTCGCTAGATCGGTTGGAAGTTTGATTTGTGTGGGGAAGATGTATTTGAGAACGGAGAGGTTTACCACATTAACGCTGACATTTGGATTGATTTCGCCCGCCTTGGGGTAACGTTGTGTCAAAACGGCAGGGTACTTAATGTCGTCACCCATCCAGGTATATCTAAGAGTGAGGGAGGAGGGAAAAAGGAAATTTAATCGCAACAATCAAAACTGAAGATTTAATTTAAGAATTTTTAATATGATTTTCTTCGAGAGGACTACTATTGCAGGCCAAAGCTCCCACAGAGCTACAGTGATGTAGCTGATAAATTCCATAGACTAAAAAATATGTTTAGGTGATCCACAAGTTGTCCTAAGCCTCGTATTTTCATATCTCCTAAAGTTTTTAACTGTTAAATACATATCTACAGAACTCGAGCCCACAACCAAATAAGTTTTAAGGGTATGAAAATTTGTAAAATGACTTGTGCGGCACCCCCTAAATAGTCCCCCTATATAGTCCATGCTGTACAACAATAAGATACTTACAAACACTTTGTGAATACCTTAAATGATATAAAAAACCACTTCGAGAAATTTTATTGCGTTTTATTCTTTAAAGAAAATCTGCTGCCTTACTGAATCACCCTATTAAAGCCAGCTATATAGACGTATATTTGCTAGATTGCTGTTGACCACCGTAGCCGAATGGGTTTGTGTATTACTACTATGATAGTGCTCGAGATCGAAACCCGATGTAGGCACGACACACCAAATAATAGGAAAGGTTTTCCTAATAGCGGTCATCCCTTCGAAGGGAATGGCAAACCTCGAAGTATATTTCTGCCATGGAACAGCTCTTCATAAAAAACCATCTGCCACTCGGAGGCGGGGCAAAACCAACAAGGGACCAAAAGCTCGAACAGTGAATCTCGACACTTAAAGAATGGTAGCGAAGATGGGATCTTGCTCATAATGCCGCACGAACTCATCCGTAACCTTAGAGAAGCGGACTACTTCCTCCCTCAGCTGCTGAGAGAGTGTGTTTCACAGCTGTTTCCCATATCTGACAGATATATTAATAGATATATGAGGTTTGCACTTCGATCTCATGGTCTTTTGTGCCCTCTACCCATCAGAGTACCTCACCCAAGCCCAGTTCTCTTATGAAACTCAGGATAGAGCTGGGTTGGATTGAGCGTATGAGCCTTTCCCCTGACTGCAATTGGCCAATATGTCTTAACCTTCTCCGCGCTATAGCACTGGATTCCAGAAGAAGATGCATTGGAGTCTCCTGAGATTGCTCGTAGAAACGGCAAGAGTCCGTAGACCAAATCTCAATCATGTGCAGATGACTTCGCAGTCTGCAGTGGCTTGTGAGAATGCCTGTGAACATTCGCAGGTTATCCTTAAGGAGGGTTACGAGTTTTTTAAACCTCTTTTGGTTATAACCTTCCAGTAGGAATTTTGCCTGGCATATCTATATAGTTTGGTTCCAGCAAAACACCCTTGGCCCTAGCTCTTCACTCCTGAGCTTCTCCTTGATAGTGTGTTGTCGCACGGCAGGGAAGGGCTCGTCTCCTATTAAAGGCGAGGCCGCAGTCTCTCTCGCCAATGCGTCCGCTACTTCGTACGAAGTTATACTCCTCTGTCTTAAGACCCAAATTAGCCGGATGCAATTGTGCATTCCTAGTAGATTAAGTTTACTGTATTTTCTGCAAAGGTTTTGTCTCTCCGCTTCACCACACTGTCCTACCTGCCCAGAGGAGTTTGAAGGCACGCGACACGTATTCTTCTACAGTCCAAGACTCGCAAGAGGAAGTTAGGAGTTAGCGCCACGATCATTGGAAACAGCCAAGTGAGACAAATTTAACTGGCAGTATGACCAATTCAAAACATTGCTACACGAAATTTTGTCGCTAGGCAAGCAAAACGAACAGGAGAGCTCTTTCAGCAACAGCAGCTAGAGCTAAATAATATTAACGCCCTGAGCCGAACTTCTGACAAGTGCCAAATTGAAAATGAAACAGTGTTCCAGAGCAGGTCGACTCAGACGTACCGACGACAATAACAGATGCTGCAGCGCGATTTACGCCCATATCATGCGCAGACAAGATGGTAATGCACGTGACATTATCGCACCCTTTCGAAACTATTGTAAAGTAATGGAGACTATCAGGAGACTGAGATGATTCCACCTCAACCTCCATACAGCTGACGCAAAAAGGACTCGAGGTGATTCCAAGTCACACTTCATGTATACCCCGCGGATAGTGCTCCGTGAGGGTGCCCACAAAATTCGAGAGCTGAGATTTTGTCATCCTCAGAATATCCCTCGAACGCCCCCGATCCAAACGTGGCCAGAAGGGTTTCGCGACCCTACACGTTCGTGTACTTGCTCAGCGCTCGCTGAGTTTGTGCAAAGCCCATCCTTCCAGGAGTAGAGCGCAGATTATCAAGAGGATCCCGATCCTCTACTTTCGCGGGCACACTTAAGGCTCACAGGTTTTTTTATCTGGGCTGCGCAGTTTCCAGCAATGCCACTATGACCAGGTACCCAGATTATCAATCGAAAGTGAGACCTGCCTTTCCCTGATCAGTTTCGAGTGCACCATTAGAGAGCCTCGGGCCCTAATTGCCGCTTGGCTATCGGAGTAAATATTTACCTAAATAAATGTTAAATATTCCACACAAAAAAATACATCGTTTAATTTGTAGAGCATAGACAAGCGCGTCGGATTAAAGCTAATGGAAAATAAAGACAATCTCATTTTCTGCAACGATGTGAGAAATCGTAGAGTAAATGAGTTGAATGAACATAATTGGTTAATATAAAATAAAGAGAGAGAATACGAAAAAAAAAATCAAGATAGAATATCTTAACGCTTCCTTAGCCATAAAACACTTTTTTCTAAACGCATACTAATTTTCCCCAAATTCTGTAACACGTTTAATAACATTTTAAATATTCACAACATACTTGTACTCATTCACTTCGCTGTCGTTGAATGTGAGAAATGCTAAAAATAGGCCATCCGGCGAAAAGGTAAGCCCACTGCTACGCCCATTCAGCTCCGGCACGTTCTCATACGTCCAATCCGGGATGCCATTGTAGACGACACCAGCGCGACCTGGCACAAAAAAAGACATGACAAACAAAAAGAACAAGTCATACGGTTAATGGCATTGTAATAGAAGAAGAAGAAGAAGCAAAAAACGGAGGAAAAAAAAGTAGGAAAAGGAAATAGGAGCAGCAGCTGCAACAAAGCGTCGCTTTCAACGTGTCAAGAGGCATTACGAAATTTAAATAACACAAAATGTTAAGGAAGTGAAATGGTAGTGAGCAGAGCGTGTAATAGCTCCCCTCCGCCTACACACAGTGATGTTCACTCACTCACCTGTTGTTGTAATGCGACAAACAAGTTCGCCTTGAACCTTTGGCTTGTAGTAGATGTCATTCTCGTACACAAAGGCGATTGCCTGATTTTGTGCGAATGCTTTTACGGCACCACCATTTGAAAATTGAAAACTGCTAGGCGGTGGCTTGCCAACGCCGCTCATAGACACACCGCCACCCGTCGCCGCACCCGCCAAACTGTTGAGCAATATGCTGCCACCAGGCGCATTGCCGGCTGTCACATTCGCAGCAGTGCTCGCTGAACGTGCGGCTGTTGTTGTTGTGCTTGCGGACGCTGTGGTAGTCGTCGTCGTGGTGGTGGTGGTGGTGGTCGTTGTAGTTGTGGTTGTGGCTGGCGTGGGTAGGAAATTGGGCGCCCAAGTAACATATTGTAGACGTGGCGGTTCAGCTATGTTCTCTGTTGGTCCCAGTGGGAAGGTGTTCGCTGTTTGCACTTCGTAGACGTGATGTCTTTTGTTTGGTGCGTGTGAAGTGAAGAAAAAAAATGTACGAAAAAGAAAAATTAAAATGCAATTAAATGGTATTTATGTGCCTTGTGTTATAAACCCGCTTACACTAGTGTGTACACCTGTGCTCAAAACAATAGTAGCGCGACATTTTGAAAAGTGTAGACATTTTTCATATTTTTTTATTTGACTCTTAATATTTTTTTTATAAAAACATAGTTTAAGCTACAACAAAACAAAAAAAGAAAATATTGTTTATACCTCAAAAAAATGTTGGAAGCTGTGAACAAAATTAAAAAAAAAAGTTAACAAATCTTCATCATCATTTTCATCTTTTAATCAGAATTTTTAGAGAGATACTGGGTATGCAGTAGGGGTGGGATTATTTTCGAATAATATTCGAATAAACATTATTCGAATAAAACGAATAATACTATTCGTTTCAAATAATTCGAATAGTTCATTATTCGAATACCTTACTATTCGAATACCTCACTATTCGAATAGTTTACTATTCGAATACCTCACTATTCGAATACCTTACTATTCGAATACCTTACTATTCGGATACCTCACTATATATTCATTTACATCAGGAAGAAAGTGCTTTTAAAAATATAAAAATTACATTGGCCCTTCTCATGGTGCATGCACTTGTACATAAACCGATTAGTAGTCCGCTAATCTAAATAAATAATATATTTACCAAAAATATTCGAATAGTGAAGTATTCGAATAGTGATGTATTCGAATAGTAAGGTATTCGAATAGTAAGGTATTCGAATAGTGAGGTATTCGAATAGTGAGGTATTCGAATAGCATTATTCGAATAAACGAATAAAAAATTCGAATAAATATTATTCGAATTACGAATACCTCTCGAATAAAAGATTTTATTATTCGAATAATTTTTATTCGAATAGTCCCACCCCTAGTATGCAGTTTTGTAGCCCATTCACTTCTGGTATCATATTATGCCAGCTTAAAGTGGCTCAAAATTTCTGACAATTTTTGAGAATTTTTTTTTACGGTGTTATGCATTTTCTTCCATACGAACGAATGCTCGAAATTTGTTTGTGTGGAGGAAGTTCACAAGACAGCCAGTAAAAAAAAATTCAAAAAATAATACGCGATTTTTAAGCCACTTCAAATTAACACTTTGGTATGCTCAAACTCTACAGGCTATAAAACAGCACACTCGAAATTTCGTTAATATTTCTTGAACATTCTGATTAAAAGGTAGAAAAATTTTATAAAAATTTGTTGAATTTTTTTTAATCTTTTAGAAAGTCTGAAGTTTTAATTTATAAGGAGTTTGTTTTGGTATAAACCATTGTTACATAAAAATATTAAAAAAATTTAAATTATAAATAAATAAACAACCAAAAATTTTCAATATGTCGCGCTGCTATTATTGTGTACATGAGTGTATGTGTGTGTGTTATTTAAATAACATGACTAATGTAAATATTTATTAACACACTGTGCGTGCCAATTATACGCTACGGAATTGGCACTGTAATAAAATTTTATTGTGTTTATCAGCAACTGTGAAATGTTTATCAAGCGGCATGTGGCCAACTTGCTATTTCCTTTATCATTTGCAAATCATATTTTATTTTAGCGGATATTCGTACACAACAAAGTATTTCAAAATGCCTCTGAGTTGGATTATGTAAACACATTTTCTCATTATTTCAGGAAATTAATATGTTTTGATTTCCTACGAGATATCTACACTATTTGCAAATACTGTATTTAAAATAATTTTTAATTTTATTAAAGGAAAAAGTCAACACATAAAATCTCCAAGGAATTCGACACTTTTATAACGCTGCATTGTGGCAAAAATTTTCTGTTGTAGACGAAAATGTTGCTGACAACTCAAGTTTTATCCAAAAAAGAGGGCATATCTTCCAACTGTGCGCCGCATGCTGCAGTTTTAATAGAGAGACGAATGAACAAAAAAATAAAATTGAAAAATAAAAAGTCAAAGTTAAAAAAAAATAAAAATATAAAATAAGTATTTCACACTGCACTAAGGCTAATTTTTTCACAAATAATCGAGCGCTAAAAAAAATTAGAAGGCGAGACAAACCGGAATTCAGCATTCTTACAGATGACTCTAGGCTAGATGACATATCAACATTTTTGCAAAATAAAAAAAACATGAAATCGCTCTTGTAAGTAATGACGATCATTTTGAATCCAAAATTATTAAAATCGGTTCACTTTTGATTAAGTTATGAGCCTTTAAAAAAAAATTTCTCATATAATTAAAAAAAATCGATTTTGAGCCAAAAAAGAAAATTGCCGATAAATCTTGAAAAAAAATTTTTTCGGGCGCACAAAAAAATACGTGTCTCATTATTTTGACCAGAGAGCAACATATTTGAGTTACATCGAAATCGAAGAACATGACCCGAATAGCCCGGTTGAATTGAAATGGAAAGCATCAAAACATAATAACAGTGTTTACAGAGCTCGTAAGCCTAATATAAGCTTAAATTACTAAAGATAATTAAATAAATTAAAAAAAGATTTTACAAATTCATAAACCTCCTTCTTATTAAATTTTCTCAGTGTGCGGACTGAATTTAAAGCGCATAATTCGTATTAACCCATTTCAGATGAAATGGTAAGTGCTGAGTAGAGTTCAAGTAGGGATATGAGAGCAAAATGTAAGTAAATATAAATTATAAGACTAAATAAGTTGAAATATATTTATAGCTTTAAAAAAATTTGGCATTTTTATTATATTTGCTTCAGAAGGAATGCAGAGAATGTTGATTGGATCTGTGTTATCCAGTGTTGTGGTGCGTAAGGCGGAGATAGGTGGGGAATATAGTAGAATGTGACGTATGGTTAAGCGGCTCGCGTTGAAAAAGTTGCACATTGGCTGCGGACTCTTTGCTAAATAGTATTGGTGTGTTAAAAGGATATGGCCTAGCCTTAAACGTACAAAACATCGGTTAATCCAAGTAGTAGTCGAAGTTGGTAGTATGGGGGGTAGCGGAACTGGGTGGATTTACTTCTTCGTATTCATGCTGGTAGATATACCAATTGGCGTCCAGATGAGACTTTGAAGCTCTGGGATACATGGTTTGAATAGATGTTGTACTAAGTGGGTTATAGAAGTGCAAACACGAGGCAAGATTTGTGGCATAGTCGGCATGATTATTGCCGATTATGCCCGAATATCCAGGTATCCACATTAGTTTTGTGTTTGGCGTCCTCTTAATTAACATGTTGCATGTGATATATTGGGCCTACATCCATTCAAATGGTCCTTGCAGCATTGAACACTGATTGGCTATCTGTGTATATTAAAACCTTTTGTTTAATCTTTACAATATTTAATGCTGAAATTATGCCCTGTAATTCAGCTTCAAAGATACTGGTGTCCTGCGGTAGTAATCCGTAAGAAAGGGTTTGCCCAGCTTCATTTGTAACAGCAAATGCGATGCCATTGACTTGCTTGGTGTCAGCAGTGAAAAGGCGACTCCAATCACTTCGTTTCAGAGGGTGCACTATGCTCCAGAAAATTTGCTGATATGTTGTGTTGTTGGTGCACTGTTTACGTAAAAAGCATAAGTCTTCGATAAAGCTTTCAGAGTTTAGAGCCCAGGGTGGTAGCTTGGTTTGGGGCATTCTCATTGGAGATATCGTCAAGTTTAAATGATCGAAGAGCTCTTTTACCTCGCATAATGTTGATTTATGGGAAAGTGGTCTTCTTCTTTTATTCAGTAATTGAATTTCATGATGAAGAATATGAGTGGAATCGTAGAATAATTCAATTTTTCCTTTAACTACACTAAACACAAAAGACAGCGAGAGTATAGACTTTCTACACTCTAGAGACTTTAAATTAATTAATATTAGGTGGGAATTGTAGAAAGGGATACGATTTTAGAATTTGAACGACTCAAGAGCTTATTAAAGGAAATACATTCAATTCTATCAATTGCAAAACGGTAGTAAGGCCTCCAGACAAATGTTGTATATTCTAATATGGAGCGAATAAAGGTAGTTTGAGCTGAACTTAGAGCAAGAAAAGAAGCCGCTCATTAGATACAACTTAGCACCACTACCGCTACTGAGCGATTTATTATGATTTGCTATGAGACCCGTACGATGCCAACTCGAAAGCAACACTAGCATACTAGGTAGCAGAGTTCCAAAGGAGCTACATTCATAATACTGTAGAAAAAAAAATTAAGAAATTAAAAAAACAATAAGGTAGTAGCCCGGTGTGACGGGTTCAAAAAATCGAATTTTTTTGTTTTACATTTTTCGGAAGAAAAACATCTTAAAAATATACTATAAAAATTTCAAACAGAAATTTTAATTATTTGTAAAGTTAAAGCTAAAATAAGAGAGTGCGCCGTAGTGTGTATGAAAGCGTGTGACACGCCAGCAGCAGCTGTTGTCGAAACTTTAAACGCGTTTTTCCCAAAACCATGTTTTCGAAATTTCGGGGAATCACTGACTCAAAACTATTCAACCGATTTGGCTAAAAATTTAACCCGTTATTCTAGACATACATATCTAGATCCCGGATCTTTAAAACATTTAATTTTTTAATAATAAACTATTTAATTTAAACAATTTATGAAGAAAAGAAATTAGATTTTGAGAACCTTTTTTCACAAGTCCACCATTTTGTTTTTGTTTTTTTTTTATTTTTGTGTATATTTTAGGTTCGGGACCTAAAATAAAGTCTACAGAATAATAATCTTTGAATTTTTTATTTCAGATGACTTTGGAAGGCTGTGTGTTTCCCCGAACCAACTCATCTTTTTTTTAAGGACTCCACTTTGACGTCAAAAATTTTACACAAATTAATATAAAATAAACTTTAAAAAATTTGCTTTATATACTTCAAAACACCAATAAAAACATGTAAAAACTTTAAAACGATCGCATTTTATTTTCTTTTTAAAAAAGATTCATGAAAAAACGTCGAAATTTCGGTCGTTACACCGGACTACTACCATAATAACAAAGTTCCGATAATGGATTTTGGTGTAAATGTTTAAAGAAAAGTGTATTGGAAAAATTGGTTCGATCAAATTTCAATATATGCGTATAGCTGCATACAACTTCCATTTTGATTTATTTCTGACGTTCATGAATTTTGAATTTTGAGGTTTGATGTATTAGTTTGAGAAATTACAACTTAAGATTTTTTTTAAATAAACAATTATTTTTTAGTATCAGGGCCGCTAATACCTGTATTTGTTGCCTCAAGTCCACCTTTTACTGACAAAACTATCCAGCAACCAAATCAACTATTTACTAATCCGCCTGGCAATCGACTGTCTCACTACAATTTTAGTAAGAATTAACTGCGTCGCCAATCACGATTAACATCGGCGCCTGTTTTGGCTATACGATTATTTTAAGAATTGCAGCTCTATAAAATGTTTAGCTTTCATTGAAAAAATCTATCCATACATATGCAACCACATACGCAGGTAACCAATTAAATGGTGATTGACCTCCGAATCATTTGTCTTCCGCGTATTGTTTATTTTGGCATTGCAAGAGCAAACAAACACACAGTGTTAAGTGTTTACTGTTCGCTTTACTCATTGATTAATAAATAATATAAATAAATATAAATCATATTTGCTAACACCCACCTTGAGCCCTCCGCATTGCTGTCGGATTGCAAGAGCACATATTTTTGATCTGGCGATACTAGAAATGATTCAGCATTCAATTGGCGCTGAAAGAATTAGAGAGAAAAAAATATAAAATTTTAAGTACGCAAAAATAGTATTCTTTAAAACTATACTTACGAATGTTGAATTGGTCATTAAGACCCGCGTTGTATAATTGTCTAAATTTAATATAGATAAACCACCAGACGGGTCACGAAATATCAGTTCAACGTCTAAAATTTAGAAATAGCGAAAGAGGGTAGTCATTAATATACAATGGGATTGAGCCTGTCACTTAACTGGGTGCGTCGCTTTTCTCTTATCCTCTACTTACCACTACTCCAAGTGCCATTGAAGGGCTTCCATTGCAAGCTTTTGCCTAAAATATCAGTCAGCACCATGTGACGGCCGCGTATGCGCAGCCCTTCATCCTCTAATCGTATGCAAATTAGAATGGAAATTAAATAAAGTGAATTAATGTTGTTGATTTACTGGGGCCAGGAAATTGAAATTCGACTCAAAGGGTGTGTCGCTTAATACGTATAAAAAGCTATGTATACAAGTTAATATATTATACACGAATTGCCTAAATATGTATGTATATTTATACATGTAAAAAAATGGTAAGGGTATACATGAAATTTACGCAAAAATAGTTTCCTTGCTAAATTCCGTTTAGTCTACTGCGTACAATTCGTTGAATGCCTTTTGGGAAATTATACTTGTTGCTGTTATTTACACTCATATATTACGACTACTTTTAACTTGTATGTATAGTTGTTTGTTTCTGTATTTCACTTACCTGGCGACAGCAGGAATATGGAGAAAATTATAAGACTGAAGACTGCTGCTATTACCAGCAATGCTATAAATATGCCGCGCCAATTACGTCGCTCTGGCGAGATGGCAACCAGCTCCTGCAAAATAAACAGAAAAGAAATTTCAATTCCAGCTAAATGAGTTTATTGAAAAACAAATATTCAGCGTAAGTTTCGAAGTATTGAATTGATCGGTGATGCGCGAAAAATAGTTCATGGCAAAATATTGACATACTTTTTTTGGGGCTCATGGAAATAGTTATGACTGGGAAACAAGTGGTAACTGACGACTTTGAAATTGATTCATTTGATGTTATGTGAAATTAGACAATGAATCACTTATTAAATTTAAGCATATCATAAGTTGTTCTGGGCACGTGGGTTAACAGGTAGGTCACCAGGACAGGTAGGTTAATAGCTGACAGGCAGGTGAGTTAACAGGGAAGCTAGGTTAACTGCTGGCTGAATAACCAAATTTTGTCTCCTAGCTGGGCACGGCAAACTCACCAAAGAAGATTGAGAGATTCCTTGATGATGCGTGAACCGAATAGAGATAGACTAGAATACATAAAACAGTTCTGAATCAAACTGCTCCATTTTCTTTAAGGGGCCACTAACGGCACTGCGAAAATACAAAAAAATCGATTTTTTTTGGATAAATTGTTAGTTTAACTACTCAAGAAAATGTGGTAAAAATTTTAAAGCGAAATTCGCTTTATTCTCGATTCTATGTGCACTTAAGTGAGCGCCCGTCGGTTCGGCCCCGTAGCGCTTACGATACGATGCTTTATTTCAAACGCATTTTTCTCGAAACGACTTTTTTTTGATACAGTGGCAACGATTTCTCGAAGACTAATGAACCGATTTAAATTTTCTTTTTTTTCAAAAGTTTTGTTATCGCATTGGCTATCATTGGACGTAGTCGATTTTCAAAATTTTTAAAATAACTATTTTTGTAGGCCTGTTGAAAATCAAAAAAATGGTGAAAAACACACATCGAAATTCAAATCACCACCATTTGGTCAAGCAAAAAAAAAAAAAAACGGTTACGTACAACGATAGCCACTATTGTGTAGATTAAAAAAATTTTGGGTGTTTTCATTTTAGATGATTATTCATTGCTGTATCGCTGCCACCAGATGACGTCATTTTTTTTTAACCCGTTACGTTTATTTACGTAAATTTGTAAATTTTCAATATTTTTTAATAAAAATTTACAACAACATAGTTTAATACATAAATGATAAACTGCCTTTCGTCCGATCCTCGAATAGTCATTCCTACTTACAAAAAACAATTCCTAAAAATCGACTATTTTTTAATCCCCCACAGTGGCGTTCCCCTCAAGGCTAAACTAATGTAATTCCCGGATTACAGAAAACACGAATATACAAAACATGTGTCAGCCCTATCATGACATACACAGTTGAAACCCGTGCAGATACGACCATAAAATAGCGTATCCACCATAGAAATGCAAACGCTCAGAGCGGTTTGTGAGCACCCAAGGCTTGAACATATCAGAAACGAAGAGATCCGTTCATTATGTTATGTTCAAGACATCTGCAAATGGAGCCGAAGACGTCGGAAAGAGTGGCAAAAACATGTACAGAGAATGGGACCTGACCAAGTAGCCAGAATCGCAGTGGAGAATAAGCCAATAGACATTAGACTACCTGGAAGACCACCGAAACGAAGGAATGAGTGCTGGATGTCTGAATCGCAAAATTATTGAATTGTGTATTTGTATTAAATTGTTTAATATAAAATTGTTTGTATAATTATAACTGATACATTTCTAGTATTAAGAGAAATTTCGTTGTAAATAACAAGATGTAGTCTTAAATCAAGTGGAAAAAGAAGAGGTGCATAGAGAGTCTGAGAATCACGTCAAAGCATTCTCTCCTGTAATTCTTATGTAATCCTCTCTGCGTTCCAATATGATTCTCTCTTTGATCGGATCTGTTCCTAAATAATTGTACACACAAAGATCCGTTAGTATAATTTACATCTTTTGACTTTGCCCCTTTTTACTAGTTAGTATGTAACTTAAGGGGACCCAGTGGTCTAGAAGTTTCAAAAAATCGATCTTTTTGTGTTTTTGATATTTCGAAATTATAGTATCTTAAGAATACACTGTAAAATTTTTGTGCAGAAATTCCCAATATTATAGCTTCTTCAGCCCATTAACTAGATAGAGAGCGGTCCGCGCGCTCCTGTACCTCAAGCTTTAAGGGGACAGATACTTGTAAACGGCCATATTTTCCTCGATTTTCATTAAAATTCTTTAAAATGAAGAAGTCAATATATTTTTTTCAAAATTGACATACAGTGTATTTATACATTTAAATAATATAATTTTTTTTTTTATTTTAATCATTTAAAATGGTGAATGTACACTCAATTCTTCTAGGAAGGTCGCAGCGGGGCTTCTCAATCGGTGGGCATTGTAGCATCGGCGTCAGTGACATGAATACAAAAAACCAAAAAAATTTTTTATTTAAAACCACACGAACTTATTCATAGACCTATTATTAATGTCATAGTTTTTATATGAATTAAACAAAAATGAAAAAAAAAAATTCGCGGAATAAAATGTAAAAAAAATGAATTTTGGGGCGAATTCTCCTACTATTTTTGCTTCCAAAAAATTATTTTTTCGAAAAATTTTCGAATTGTAAATTCACATAGAAATTAATATCATAAAAAAGACGTGTGCAAAATTTCAGGGATATCGGCCAATAACTTTTCGAATTATCGAATACGCCAATTCGAAAAATATAGTTTTAAGAAAAACGCGTCTAAAGTTTGAATACAACGTAACTATACCTCCCCCAGCTCTCGAACGCAAAGAATAGAGTCATCATGGTTGACGATCTATAATATAAGAAATATTTAAATTTACGTTCTAAAAATTTGTTGACATATTCTTAAAAGATTATATTATACATTTATTATATATACATTTTATGAAATTTTTTTTTTTTCGAAATTTAACAGGCCCCCTTAAAGGTTAGTGAACAAGTTTCAAGAAACTGATGCTGTCGAGGATAGAAAAAGCACTGGCTGACCAAAAACTGGCCGTGCTGTTGAGAATATTGCCGCTGTAGCGCAAAGTTTTCGATATCGCAACGTTCTTAACAACTAGACAAAAAATTCAATTAACACAAGAATTGAAGCCAACAGATAATTTTCTACCCAGAAATTTCGTGAATTGGTTCTGTTGCAAAAAGTTTCAATGACAACCCATCGCATTTTGCCATTTTCTCATTCCTCTCTCATTCGCAAGTTACTGTTATTTCTCTCTCAAAACAGAAATATTGTTGCAATGAATTTTAATGGACTTATTGAATTTATTATAATCTGGTAGATCATTTTATGGCATTTGTTTTTTGAATAGGATATCGTACGTTTTCCAATAAATCTAATTTTTTTTTTCCTTGTTCACTCCACTTGGGAGCATAGGGCCTCGACAAAACTCAGTCTTGCATTGGTTTCGTTAATCTATTTTGCTTTCTGACAGAGTAGCTGATTAGCCTGTCGCTACCAGTCGTTGCTTAGGAACAACGGCTTGAAGCGCCATTTGTGTGTCATATTTTTCTGGCAGAAGGATCACACAGTTGAGGACTTCGCTTAATTAGGTGTGTCTGCGCTATTACCGCAACTGCCCACTTCCTCTTGCAGGCGCCACTGATGCAATGTGTAACTGTGTGTTTTTCTTTGTTTTTGCTTGTTTTAGCAGTCACAATGCAAGTAATGCGCTGACTTTTGTGCGGGAGTAAGGAATGGAAGGATAACTGGTTGGGGTTGAATAAGGAAATAATTATTTTTTTTGGAAAGTAGGTAAATTTCACTTACGCTATGTGCTCAATCAGCAAAGATGCTACGCAAACGATGCTCATTTGGTTTGAATTCTTGCACAAGCTGTATTTTATAGGCACGTAAGTCATGATCCTTACATACAACTTTCCACGTAGTCAGAGGACAAAGCATAGCAAGTTCCCTTCTCAACATTTCAGATTTATTTTTTTGTAAGTAAATTTTTACAATTTGGAAGTGTTGTTCTGACGTTAACTGATTCACGATGACGTACCAATCTTACTGAACAAAAATGTCAACACAGTTTGTCATTAAATATTACCCATACAGTTGTGTATTATATTGTAACAAAAAACAGAACAGTGGTAGTAAAATGGCGCTCCTCACTAATTAGGATTATTTAAATTAAAATATTCAACCACTTCAACTACAACAACAATAACAACACCGTATATGTTTATATATAGTATCATATATAGCATATACACTGAGATAAATTACTTTAGCACAGGGACTTATTGACTAGTTTCGGCAATTTATTTGTCTCCAATTTAGTTTTAATTATTTTTTAATAAAAATATAGCTCATTCTTCTTCAAAAGCCATATAAATGCAAGCTTGTGCAAATGGAAACAGAAATTCAAGAAATTTTGATCAAAATTTCACATTTTTTAAGCAGCATTTTTAGGGGAATTCCAGGTATGCCATTTATAGCCCACTGAATTTTGGTTTGAATTTTCGTGCAAATCTCAACAACAAAAGTTTCGTTGGTTTTTATAACTTTTTTTTTGTTGCGGTGTTACCTTTTTTCCATATAACGAAGTTTTAATGTAAACAATGTATGATAGGCAAACCTTTGAGATTTGGATATGAAATGTGTTGGTTATCTTCTCAAATTGGTATCGTATCTGAAAAAAAGGTCTTAGTACAAATCAAAAAGGGGATGCTGCTTCTTGTCCTTCAATGAATTGGATGAAACGGGGATAACCTTTGATAATCTCTTTACTTGAATAGCTATTTTGCTTGGATTGAACGTGTTAGAATAGAATTTGGAAAAATGTTGAGCCCAGCTCTTGTTATTTGCCACTGCAGGATAAGTTGAGGGGAAGAGTGCTCGGATTTCTGAATGTAATATATAGTAGTATCAGTCATCAAATGAGTAGACAAAGCAGTAGTTGCGTTCCCACGACAGTCTGTTCTACGATACCGGAACGACCCGGATTTATATCCGGCCAAAGGACTGTCACTTCAGCAGCATTCCGCATATATGTATGGGGAATTTTTATGCTGCAACAACAACAACAACAAAGTGCAGCTCTCGAGCATAATTTTTCCTTGGGTGAGCTGTAAAATACCCTAGTGCAGTACACGCTCGAGTTCGGGATGCAATTCCTAATGCGTTAGGAAAAGTAATAAGCCTGTAGGCGGCATAGACTGCATAAATGAAAACGTTTTAACATTTACCGGGATTTTAGTTGGAGGAAATCAATGGAAGCTCTCAATTTTACACGGTTAGTTCCTGGTGTATAACCAAAATGCTTAGCTCTTACATAAAAAAGGTGGTAGCCATACCTAGCTACAGTTTTGAAGAAGCATTTCTAACAACTTTTGTCTCACGTGTGGAGAAGTCCGAGCTCCATGGAAGCTCAGGTATCTGGAATTTCAGATTGAAGCTGTTACTAGATATGATTTAGTTCGAGATTTCATAGTTTGAAGTCCCATGAGCAGACGACTTGCTGCTGGTAGAACTGCTAGAAATCTGAAAACGCCAAAAGTATAGAGTGTGACGTTGGGCTGTGTGTGTATGGCTTCTGAAACTTCAATTTTAGAGCAGTTTTAGTTCCCTTTTTAAGCTGAAAATTCATGTAAATTCACTTGTGTGTATTTATCTATTTTCCTTTTTGTAAGAATTCACAGTTAAAATAATCAAATGACCAAAAAATTCACATAGTTTGTGCGTTCATTTTCAAAATCCTAAATAAACTTTAATTATTAAACTATGGTATAAAAAAGATTAGCGACAGTTACATATATACCCAATACATCACCCTTGACAGAAGTTGAAACTCTTTATTGTGATTTTGAAGTATTCCAACTTAGTTTGGGGCTTCAAATTTTCCTATGTCGCTTTTTCGTTTAATAGCTGAACGCCATTTTAATTCCGCCATATAAGATGTATAAATATGTTAGAAATAAAGTTGCTTTACTATAAATAAATAAATAATTGGCGCGTACACTTCTGTTAGGTGTTTGGCCGAGCTCCTCCTCCTATTTTGTGGTGTGCGTCTTGATGTTGTTCCACAAATGGAGGGACCTACAGTTTCAAGCCGACTCCGAACGGCAAATATTTTTATGAGAAGCTTTTTCATGGCAGAAATACACTCGGAGGTTTGCCATTGCCTGCCGAGGGGCGACCGCTATTAGAAAAATGTTTTTTACTAATTTTGCTTTCACCGAGATTCGAACCAATGACCTCTCTGTGAATTCCGAATGGTAATCACGCACCAACCTATTCGGCTACGGCGGCCGCCTTTGCTTTACTATAAGAAACATAAATATATAAAAATAGGTTTAAAAATTAGTACATGTGGAGGTACCCTTTCCATATTTCATGGCAAAAGTAGGCGTCAACTTAGATCCATAACGTTTGAGGTGGCATAGTGGGTAGCGTCGCATACTAGCAACGCTTGCTGGCACGCACTTACGCTTGTAATACCTCGAATAATACACACACATACACATACACATCCACATTCACCCTTCATTTCTGAATGTGTTTATTTGCCTCATTCATTATTTTAAATGCGCTGTCACGCAAAGATTGATTTACACGTACACACACACACTCACAGCAATCGATTCATACTTAGTTCTTCATACCATTTCGTCATTTTTCTACGAACTTTGAATAGTAGTTGATAGATATTTATTGTTTTGCATTTTGCGTTTTGCGATTTGTTTTTCTTTTCCTTGCCGGCGTCTTGGTTGCTTATGACGTACATTTGATGCCCCGTTAAGCAGCATTGCGTTGTTGAGGCCTTGACCGTTAGCTTTGCATTTCCATATTCACTTTAATTTCCATTACAATTCTACTTCGTTTTGCAATGTGCGCAGAATTTTCACTCAGAAATTTATAAGTATTCGTTTGGGTTACATATACGCCACGCTGCTCACGGAGTACTTGAGCAGCTCTTTTATGCTTCTCTGTTATCCTAGAAAGACAGCCTCTTTTTTCTACTCATAAATTAGTGTTTCCGCAGAATTACAAATTATGCGCTTCAAAGTTACTTTCTCATTTTTGTAATTTATTACTGGCTTCTTGCCAATTATTTATGCAAATCCTCTGTAAATTTAGGGCTAAGCTTTAAGCTGCCTAAAATTATCTAATTGAGAAAATAAAGTAAATGAGAGGATATGGTGGTGCTTTAATTTTTTGTGTGGAAGCTTAGGGGACTGCAGATTATTATTGGTTTTTGTGCGAGTTTGCGGGAGGCGTTTTTGCGCTCCATTTTAAAATAATTACCCCGGAAGTGGGTACGCATTCTAGTATTGTCATAGACGCAGCATAGCGTAGCGTCTATATTAATTTGTGTCTACTCTTCCAGCCTTTGTGGCAGAGATTGCTGACAGAAAAGGTGGAGTCGTTAAAAAATCCTGCAGGTTATTATTATTAGTAATTAGTGCATTTTTGAGTGTCTAAGAAGTTTGAAAACAGATTTGTGTAAAGTTGAGTAAGTGTTTTTTTTTACTAAATGTTAATAAACTTAAAACATTGGCGGATTAATTTCTTTTCTTTTTAAAAAAATTCTCCTTAAAAGTAATAATTGTGCAAAGTTTTGCTTTCCTTGTTTAATATGAAAAAAGCGCTGCTAAAATTTATCGAGGGTCAACAAAAGCTTACGCTGAACATACTCTAGAAATTGAAATTTGAAAGAGGCGAGCCAAGAAGCACCGAGAGAATGGGTGCTTACACCCTTTTTGGTTGTTTGGCCGAGCTCCTCCTCCTCCTTGTGGCGTGCGTCTTGATAATGTTCCACAAATGGAGGGACTTACAGTTTTCTGACATTTTTAGATGGCAGGTAGTTGTTATGAGAAAATCGAAAGTATGACTTTGTCTGTTAAGAGATGATCGCTATTAAAAACATAAATTCCAGTGTTTAATACGCAGCGTGGTAATAGAATCCAGGACTTATCGACGCTATGCCACACACAAATGTATTCCGAAGCTTCAAAATCAAGTCATATCACCAACTCAATCTGTGTCAGCTCAAGGATAGCTACACTAATGCTAAGAAGACATTTTCTCAGCATGACTGGTAGATTCTGCACGACTCCAACGAAATGAAGAAATATGCCTTCTACACTAGTCAACATTCCACTTGATTATTGCTCAACAGCGAACCATAAGACTTTCACAATTTTATGCCAGCCCTGGGTCCTATTAAATTACTTGACCCATCAAAAGTCGTGACACAAATTGCGATGTGTCATCAAGAGCAGCCATTAAAAGTTTACGAAGTGAAATTATATGACTTGCCTAAGCCTTTAAGAGTCCAAGTAGCGAGTAAATCATATGCCGTGTACGATACTCGAGCGAAGTCAAATTCTGTATGTATGTGAGGTTTGTATGTGCTAGGTGAGCGAGTGGCAGAGGAGTACCGCAAAGATCAACACCAACACAACCACCGTCACAACACACACTTAGAGTCATTTAATTATGTTGTGTGTCAGTAGTTGACATTGCATGACCCAGTTGAATGAACGCCATTAATGCCAACAAAATAGCAGTTTGAAAAGAGGAATGATGGACTGTGTGTGTATGTGCGCACCATGTAAGAGACAGCCACGTTAACAACGCTGACAGCAACAACATCGAAAAATAAACATTAATAAAAACGGGGTTAAAATATGTGATTACAAAATAATAAAAAAGAAAAGTCACTGCCCGCTGATGCTTTCTGCTGACATGGCGCCTGTGGTGAGATACGCCTGCACTGTGGGTGGGATCGGTGGACAAGGTTCTATTTTAAAAAATCTTTTAATTTTTTTAACGCTATAATGTCAGCCATTTTCTCTCTATAATTGGTGTTTACTTTGTAAATATTTGTGCTAAAGAAAAATAAAAGATCTGTACTCGATATGGCCACCCATATTTTTTATTACAACTGCACGTACATATTTGCTAGCTGGTATCTGAGTGAGTTTGTGTACTACTCTCCGTGAACTTAAATCATTAGAATTATAAAAAAAGTTTTTACTCGAAGCGGATGCTTTTCCACAGGCAATGAAATTCTGTTGTTTTTGGCATTAAAAACTGCTCATAAAAACTATTTATCATAAAAATAATCTTTCGTGGATGTGACAGGAAACTGTAAGGTCACTATTTCCAAAATAGCATTAAAAGCATCAGTAAGCGCTTCATTAACTATGAGCAGACCTGATAAGGACTTACTCGCTAATCCTTTATCATCACTTTTATTTTTCTTGGTTGGCGCAATAATCGCTTAAGAGAACTTGGCCGAGCTTAATAAAGCTCACCAGTCGTTTCTTGCTTGTGCTAACCGGCGGCACACCAAGGGAAACCAAGTTGGTAAGATCTTTCTAATTATTATTTTTATTACTCTATACACTCTCTCTCTCGATACAACTTCAACATTTTGGCCAGGTTATAACACAAAAACCATAAAAATTTAAATTTTCAGTTTTATGTATTATATATACAACTTCCGAAACCCCGTTTTTTAATATGAATCTCTAGGTTTCTGGGAAGGAGCTTTATAGCTCATTAAATTTTACTTATAAAAGTGCAAATTTGAACCAGCAGAAAAATCTCTATAATTTTTTATTATTTCTCTCCCTGATGGTGTTACGAATTTTATCTATATACTCTATGCAATAATTCAGTATTAAATCTTCCCGAAAAATGACACCAAGCTATTAGTTACTCTACAGGGAGAGCGTACACCCTTCTGTTTTGCGTGTTTGGCCGAGCTCCTCCTCCTATTTGTGGTGTGCGTTTTGATGTTGTTCCACAAATAGAGGGACCTACAGTTTCAAGCAGCATCCGAACGGCAGATATTTTTTTATGAGATGCTTTTCCATGGCAGAAATATACTAGGAGGTTTGCCATTGCCTGCCGAGGGGCGACCCCTATTAGAAAAAGACTTTTTCTTAATTTTTGATCTTTCACCGAGATTCGAACCGACGTTCTCTCTGTGAATTCCGAATGGTAACCACGCTCCAACCCATTCGGCCACGGCGGCCGCCATCTTGTGCCATCTTGACACATACGGCAATCAAAAAGATTGCATATCCTCTGCGTTATTCCTAAAAAAACAAAAAAAAAAAAATACCGAAGCTAATACAGAGGAATGATATACTCGAAGTGAAAAGTAGGGTTCAATAGTCTGATTCAGACTGAGTGGTGATACTGCCATTGGTCGATATTAAAAAAAGATATAAGTTTGGTAGATTCTAGAGGAGGAACATCCTAGAGAACGTAGTCGGATGTTATCGGTTGCCGAAAAAAGAGAAGAGCATTAAGCATATTCGAATTCGAATTCGTATTCGTATTTTCATTTTTATTTCTATTCAAATTCACATTTGTATTCGTATTCTTTTTCGTATTAAAATTCTTATACGTATTCATATTCCTTTTCACACTCAAATTCGTATTCATATTGGTATTCGTGTACTTTCTTGCATTCATACTTTTATTCGTATTCGTACACCTATCCTTATTCGAATGGTAATGCTATTGTTTGTACGGGTGAGGCTAAGGCCTTTATGCACTGCGACCAGATTGATCTATTGTGCGAGTCTAATTACTTAAGTATAATTATTTAGTATCCCGAGGAATCGAACCAGTTCCTTAGGAGGGAGCAATTGTAGGTCTTCCTCCTCAAGTACGTACGAGCCTAGGATTCTATGTCTCCTCTGGCCTAATGCCTCACAGTTGCTGCTTAAGTGTTCCATGGACTCCTCTTCATCACAGCAGAACCTCCATAATCTTCTACTAGATAATCCTATTGTGTTAAGGTGTTTATTACAGGCAAAGTGACCTGTAAGTGGTCCACATAGTAATCTTAGGTCATTTTTATCTAGGGTTAGAACAGATTTTGCTCTATTGGCATTGAAGTTCAACAACTTTTTGGAGTGATTAAGGCCGCTTGCGCCGTTCCAGTGTTCCCTGATTTTAGTTTGGATCCATTTTTGTGTTTCCTGTTTTATATTATTTTTGTTAAAGCCGAGAAATGGGGTTGGTCCAATAAATAGCCCTTCTGCCCCTTTTTTGGCATAAAAGTCTGCCTTCTCGTTTCCCTCGAGTCCCTCATATCCTGATACCCAAATTGTGAGGCCTGATTATGAGTAGCCAGTTTGTTGAGTGCATTGGTACACTCTATTAGGACTATTAGTGTTAGCGATTTGTGGGCTCTAGGCCCCACTATTCCTGCTCCGAGTCCTTGGAGCATTTTGTATTTATCTGTGTACCATTTTTGTGAGTCATAATTTATCCATGCTGGGTTAGTGTTCCACTCTTCCCTAGACAACTTTGTATCTCTTTACAAAATTGAGTACGGGTTCCGTGTGGTCATTCGCCTGAGTTATGATTGCTGCGTGTTCAAGCCTGTGTAGGGTTTTGAGGTGTCCAGTAAGGTCTTCTAGTTTAAGGCATCCTGCATTAAGTGGACTTGTAGGTGGGTGCCTATAATTATAACAGAAATATTCATCTTATTCGAACCCGAATTTGCATTCGTCTTCCTTTTTCTTCTACTTTTCCTTCTTCTTTCTTCTTTCTTTTTCTTTTTATATTTGTTTTTCTTTATTTTTTACTTTTTTCTATTTCATTCTTTTATTCTTTTTAGCATCTTTTTCTATTCTTTATCATTTTATTTTTATTTTTTGTCTTCTCTTACCTTTTCCTTTCCTTTTCCTTTTCCTTTTCCTTTTCCTTTTCCTTTTCCTTTTCCTTTTCCTTTTCCTTTTCCTTTTCCTTTTCCTTTTCCTTTTTCCTTTTCCTTTTCCTATTTCTTTATCTTCCTTTTTCGATCTTCTTGTTCTTCTACCTTTTATTTCATTTTTCTTCGTTATTATTATTAATTATTATTTCTTTTTCTCTTCTACTTCTTTTTCTTGCTCTTCTTCCTTTATTTTCCCTTTCTTTGGTTTTTTATTTTTGTTTTTCTTTCCCTTTTTCCTTTCCTTGTTTAAACTTTTTTTTACAAACATTTCCAATCGTACTCCACCTAAAGGAAGTCAACGGAATCAGCCAACCGATTCGATGATGGTTCGCGTTTTTTTTAAATATATATTTTCCTATAGGGATTCACATGTAAGGCCATCATTCCCAGTTACATCATTGCTATGGTTTTTTATTTCTCAAACTCATGGCTTGAAAATTCGATCTCGATTTTGCTATTATTTAAATTGAAAATCGGGCTGCTATTCGTGAAGTAACTTTTTGGTTTAATTTGCACGCTGACGATCATGAAATTATTTTTTGAAAGCATAGAATATTTTAATTCATAAGAGGAGCGAATACTGATGGCCTAGAAGTAAATATTGAGCTGGCTACAATGAAGATAAGACTATATTTCTTCGAGCAACTGATGAGAAAATTGAATTGAGAGAAAGAATGACAATAGGCAAGGCCGAAATAATTTCATTAATTTTCATTAAAATTTGAATCAAAAAAATAATCTCATATTTTACATTATCCTTTTAAACACAATGGAATGCTCGAGATAAATGTTCTGCGCAAGATTCCTTGTACTTTTCGCATAGATGAAAGACCACTATTAAGCATTGAGGTGGTTTATTGAATTTTCTTAGTGATTTCGGTACCTGTTGTAGTAGTATAAATAAAAAAAAAATCCTATTTCAGCTATGTGCAAAAAAATTGGATCGTCAGAGTGGGCAAAAAATAATAATACTATTTGGTTCTTTGCTGGTTCTATGGAATTCTCGATGACATTGAGCATCAATTAGGGCGAAAGTGAAGTAATTTATTTAGAATTTTTTTGTAACTAAAATAAAATTTATAAAATTTTGTGCACTGTACTCGAAGCAATAGCGAAAAAAGCAAAGTTTTTCGCCACCATACGTAATATTCTTCTCGGCTTCAAGCCGCTTTTTTACAGCTTTGATTTGTAGTGCATTTTGTGCGGTTTAAAATATGTTCCAAGCGATAAGCAGTTGACAGTACATGACGTGGATGAGTGTTTACTATGCTCACTGCAAATAGCTGCATCACCATACATCATGGGGTGAGCTCATTCAAAGGAATGCAAGGATGTGCTCGCATGCCATACAGCACGAACAAATAAAAATTTTCCAACGCCTTTGTGGTAGATACAATGAATAGAGTGCGAAAAAACTGAAAGTGGCCGCATTAATTTTATATGACTACATTGAGAAAATGTGCGGTGTAGTCACAGTTTGGAAGTTGGTGTAGGAGTGAAGCAAAAAAGGGTCACTGATAACTTTTGGTTGAAAGAAAAAAAAGGGTAGGAAGACGAAATGAGAGAGAGAGAGAGAGTGAGAGGGTGAGAGTTGACAAAGAAAAGTTAAAACTGCAATAATTCACTTTCGGGAAAAAGGATATTGTTGACATATGAAGACAATGACAAGAGCAGCAGGAAAATCTGTGCAAAAGTGGCAATTTTAAAAGTTTGCAATAATACCTACACATATTTGTGTGCATAGCGAAATTTAAGTAGAATGTAAAGAAGCGAAAAGTGGTTAAAATTACAAGTTTCTATGCGGTGCACAAACAGAAAACGAAATGGCGTCAACTAAAATGAAAGTGTAACGTTAATGGAAGTGCAATGCGCGTATCTTTAATTTTGTCTCTGATAGTTGCCAAATTGACAACTGCCAATTACAATTATTAGAAGAAACTAGAAAATTACAAAGTTACGGTTGGCAAATTATACCTTTTGTACAGAGATACTTATTTTTGTCGGTTATCTGTATCAAAAGGTGAGGGCTCACTAAGGAACAGACTTATTCAAAAGCAGCATGAAATACATTCAGAATAGGTTAGGTTAGGTTAGGTAGTGATGGTTGCCCAGAGAGTAGGGCCCACTTGGACGAAATAGTTTGGTTCATCCTTTGTGATACCATTGAAGGAAAAAAGGGGAGAAAGGGAAGGAATGGGGAGTGGTGAGTATTTGTGGACTACGAACGGTGACTAGTCTGCGGTTGTGTTAACCTCATTATGCTGCTGATGAAGTTCATCAGATTTTTGTTATCAACACCTGCTATATCAGCAGGCGCAGAAAAGAAGTGAGAACAAAGATATTTGAATCTTAGTCCCGCGAAGGCTGGGCAACTAAGGAGCAGGTGCTGAGATGACTCCACCTCATCTTCCATACAGCTGACGCAAAAAGGACTTGAAGTAATTCCGAGTCTCACGGCATGTGTACCTCGCGGACAGTGCCCCGTGATGATGCCCACGAAATTTGAGAGATGACATTTTGTCATCCCCAGGATATCCCTCGAACGCCTCCTATCCAAACGTGACTAGAAGGACTTCGCGACCCTACACGTTCGTGTACTTGCCCAGCGTTCGCTGAGTTGGTGCAGAGCCCATCCTTCCAGGAGTAGAGCGCAGGTTGTCAAGGGGATCCCGACCCTCTCCTTTCGCGGGCACATTGCCTCACAGGTTCCAATCAAGACTGAGACCAGGCATTCCCTGACCAGCTTCGAATGCACCATAATAGAGCCTAAGGCCCTAATGGCCGCTTGGCTATCGGAGTAAATATTTACCTTCTTAACAGTTATTACGCAAGTAAGTAGCCAGTCAGCTGCTTCTTTAATTGCGGCCACCTCTGTTTGGAACACACTGCAGTGATCCGGTAGCCTGAATTTGAGTTTGATGGGGAGCTCTTTGCAGAATACTCCTCCTCCAACCCTACCGTCCAGCTTCGAGCCATCCGTGAACAGGTTACGAGGGCCTGTCCCCAGGTGTTGCCCCCGGTCCACTCCTCCCTTGGTGGAATATGGGTGGAGAATAGACTCCCGCATGAAATTTGCCAATGGAATGCGTGTCACTTATCGCAATGCTAATATGACAAAATTTTTTTTTCATAAAGTTTTACGTAAAGTTTTCTAAAAATTCGTTTTAAAATAAATCAAAAAATTAAAAGAAAAAAAAAATTATCTTATAATTTTTAGATTTAGTCAATGTTGAAAATTTTGATACAGATTTTTTAAAGTGACATGGCTTCGGTTATTTCAACATTTTTATAAAATTTTTTCTACATTTTTAGGATAATATATCCTTTTGAAAAAAAATTTTTGGAAACAAATTTAATTTTTTTATTTAAAATTGTTGGGAAATTTTTTTTTCATCATTTAAAAAAAACAGCTTTTTTATTAAGGGTGAACGCCACTGTGAAAATTAAAAAAAAACGATTTTTTTTGCATAAATTGTTAGTAGAACTACTCAAGAAAATGTGGTAAAAATTTTAAAGCGAAATTCGCTTTATTCCCGATTCTATGTGTACTTAAGTGAGCGCCCGTCGGTTCGGCCTCGTACTGCTTACGATACGATGCTTTATTTCAAACGCATTTTTCTCGAAACGACTTTTTTTTTTTGATACGGTGGCAACGATTTCTCGAAGACTAATGAACCAATTTTAGTTTTCTTTTTTTCAAAATTTTTGTTATCGCATTGGCTACCGTACGTAGCCGATTTTCAAGATTTTGAAAATAACTATTTTTGGGGCCCTGCTGAAAATAAAAAAAAAAATGGTGAAAAAGACACATCTAAATTCAAATCACTACCATTTTGTCAAGCAAAAAAAAAAAAATAAATAAAACGGCTACGTACAACGATATCCACTATTGTGTAGATTAAAAAAACTTTGGTTTTTTGATTGCAGATGATTATTCATTTCTGTATCGCTGCCACCAGATGACGTAATTTTTTTTAACTCGTTACGTTTATGTACATAAATTTGTCAATTTTCAATATTTTTTTAATACAAATTTACATCAACATAGTTTAATACCTATATAATAAATTGCCTTTTGGTCGATATTCGAATAATCATTCCTACTTACAAAAAAAAAAATTCCCAAAAATCGACCTCCCACAGTGGCGTTCCCCTTTAATCATCACCATCAAGCATAGCGCGGCGCTTAAATGCTTCCTTCACAATGTTCCTCCAAAGCGGTCGATTTTGAGCTTTTGCTTCGTAGTTACGAATTCCCAAATTTTTAAGATCGTTTCCTACTACGTCTTTCCATCGGTTCCTCGTTCTGTCTTTGGCCAACACGTCCAATAGCTTCCCTGTCATGGCTTTTGCCACGGTCTTTTAGATCCTAGCCACTTTAGCGCTGTGATTCAACAAAATGCCCAGCTATCTCGCTCAGAGTAAGATCGTTTAGTTCTGAGTTATATCGTATTATAAAGATACCGCCATCCATTATTATTGGGCCAAATATCCTTCATAACATTTTTCTCCCCATGTTAGCAACCTGTGCACAGTCAGCAATCATAAGTGTCCACATCTCACATCCGTACGTTTAAATTGGTGAGATAAGGGTTTTGTACTTAGTTAACTTTTTTATTAATACTTGATACAATACTCAAGTTTCATTATAGAATCGCTCTACAGCGAAATATGTTTCATAAGAGTTTTCCAAGTATTAAATTAAATACCGCCAACGAATTTTGTTTTAGGGCTTCAATAGACTCACATTGGTATACTGGACCTGAATTACGGGCTAAAAAAAGGAAGAATGTTTCATGGAATATTTCCGGTGAATAAGATGCCCGATCGTTAGTTTTTGCAGTTATTTTAAATAATGATGTTATATTTTTCAACAATTATGCCAGTTCTGATGCGGATGCTCTCGCCCAAATGGGCGTCACAACATCACCAAATGACCTGCTGCGCTACGGAAATGAAGTTACACTGAATACCAAATAATATTGCATTTTGGGTAGAAGTTTCACTGAGAAAATTCAATAATAAAATTAATTTCTTGATTATTTTCGAAAGTTGCGGCTCAGCTCGTCTAAGTCGATTCTTCAACCATTTGACTGGAATGATTTCGTCAATCAGCATCTGCTAGTGATATTTTAGCACTCTTTTTAATAATTTTGAGTCAATGTTCCCAAAGCAGCCCGCTTTCCTTGGTTGGAGAAAATTGTTCGTGGCTTCCCTATCGCGGCAGCTTATCGGCCACACAATTTTGCGCAGGACTTTGATTTTGCACCCATATCAGCACGTTGAGAAAGTATCCATGTGCAATCTAATGCCAAGTCTCCCATTCTCTGATAAAATTTCAAGTGCCTCGGTCTTGGCCGACAATAAACACTTGGTGTTATCAGAATTTAGCAGAAAAAATTTTGACCTCCTCGAATGTTATTATAGATGCTTTCCATTTCAATTCAATCGGGCTATTCGGGTCATGTTCTTCGATTTCGATGTAACTTAAATATGTTGCTCTCTGATCAAAATAATGAGACACGTATTTTTTTGTTCGCCCGAAAAAAATTTTTTTCAAGAGTTATCGGCAATTTTGTTTTTCGGCTCAAACTGGATTTTTTTTAATTATATAAGAAAAAAATTTTTTTAAATGCCCATAACTTTGTTAAAAATGAACCGATTTTAATAATTCTGGGTTCAAAATGATCGTAATTACTTACACGAGCGACTTCATGTAGAAACAATTGCAAAACAGTAATTGAAAATTTTTTATTTAGCAAAAAAGAAAAAAAATTGAAATTTTTTCGAAATTCAATATTTCAAAAAGTGTATTTTTTTTTTATAACTTTTTCCAAATCAAAAGGACATCTCAAACTTTAATTGAGTTGAATACCTAGTAGCTAAAATGAGTTATTTTTGAGTAATGAATTTTTGAGTAAAAAACCCGTTTCGCACTTTTTGTTTTTTCCAAAATAAAAAATTTTCAACTACTTTTTTGCAACTGTTTCTGCATGAAGTCGCTTGTGTAAGTAATTACGATCATTTTGAACCCAGAATTATTAAAATCGGTTCATTTTTGACTAAGTTATGGGCATTTAAAAAAATTTTTTTCTTATATAATTAAAAAAAATCCAGTTTGAGCCGAAAAACAAAATTGCCGATAACTCTTGAAAAAAATTTTTTTCGGGCGAACAAAAGAATACGTGTCTCATTATTTTGACCAGAGAGCAACATATTTGAGTTACATCGAAATCGAAGAACATGACCGGAATAGCCCGGTTGAATTGAAATGGAAAGCATCTATACTTACTTGCTGGCACCTACTCCGTAAGAGCCAGCAAACTTCTTTTTAATGGCACTAAAATACACTGCGGTATAGGCGACGTCTATGGAAAAATAAATTTGGAATATTTTGCATAGTTTTAGCAGAAGTCAATATCATGGGAAGGCATGAATGAAAGTAGTTCAAGCTTTCATATTTAAATATTTAGTAGGCCCAATTTACATAAGCCTGAATTCCTGTGCTATAAATACCTGTGTTTACCCGGAAAACATTGAACCTCGGCTACGTCAAACTACATATGAGACAGTCAGTTTCTATAATTCCATTTTTTGAAACTGGATTAGAGTTGGTAAAGATTATATATAGTAAGTTAAGCTGAAAGAAGAGTGACTTAAACACAAGTAGTCATTTGAAAGTCTCAGCTAGGTGCCCATATGAAAACCAATTAGCGTAGTTGAAAATGTTGAGGGAGGCTGTGGTGTTTGAAGTGAAGAAATGAGAGCACTTCTTTTGATCTGATGTTGTCATGCTGAGTCGAAGTAATTTCATTCGAAAGCTATTCAAGAACAACTCCAACTATGTGCCTTTACTGTCACGGTTTATTTTTCTTCGTAGACTTTACTAGCATGCCTTATTTTTCAATCAACCTGATGCCTTGCTGAAAATAGCTCACAATAAATTACCCTGAAATTTTGGTTATTTTTAGTATTTCCTTTTATCTGGAAACTGAGAAGACGCAACGTACTGTCAGTATCACTAACAGACAGCCTGCTAGTTAGACAATGCAAATGCGGACAGAAGTGCATGAGTAAGAAATTAAAAATATGCAAAAGTGGAAAAACTATTCTTGATTTGCTTAATTGACAAGTGAACTGAAATGAAGTGAAAAGCCATCAGTAAGTCAGCAAAAGCGCGCAAAGCTGAGAAACGAATAAACAGCTATTGCTGGCATGTTGTATGAAATGTGGAATGCTCAAGGCAAGTTGCATTGCAGCGTAACAGTAGATGCAAAGCCAAAGCCCGTTTGGCGCACGGGGCGTATGAGTGACGTGAGTGCCAGCGAAGGAAATGTTTTTATAGGAGTAGTCGATATGTGTGAGCATGAGAGTATGTGCATATGCAAGAGCGCAGTGCGGGCTTAACCGTTATTACTGCCGCGAGTGCACTTACTTAGCATTTATAAGCAAAATGGTTAGTTGAGCAGAAAATATGCGCAGTGGTCGCTGAAGCGCATTACATTTCTCATCATTGCATACTATTTACATATTGGTATTAGTAGATGTGTAGTACTGTATGTAAATATATGTGTGAATTAAGGTTTGGTCGTAGTGTGTAGTAGCCTAATAATAACTATAATGTGTATTAAGGTTCTCATTTAATATTTGAGTGATTTAATTTAAAATGGGTTTTAAAATTTTACATATTTTATGAATGCCAGCAAAATATTTTGGCTGAACACAGGATTACTCGTGAGCCCATAAATGGGCTTTTGCAGTCTTGAAAAAAAGTTAAGTAAATTACTTAAAAATGTACTAATTAACTGTGACACATTGAAAAGTATTTTGTCATGTGAAACATATGGGGATGGATAGGAGGCGTTCGAGGGATATTCTGGGGATGACAAAATCTCATCAGTCAAATTTCGTGGGCATCCTCACGGGGCACTGTCCGCGAGGTATACATGCCGTGAGACTCGGAATTACTTCGAGTCCGTTTTGCGTCAGCTGTATGGAGTCTGAGGGGGGATAATTTCCGCACCTGCTCCTCAGCTGCCCAGCTTTCGCGGGACTAAGATTCAAGCATCTTGGTTCTCACTTCTTTTCTGCGCCTGCTGATATAGCAGGTGTTGATAACAAAAATCTGAAGAACTTCATCAGCAGCATAAAGAGGTTAACACAACTGCAGACTAGTCACCGTTCGTAGTCCACAAACACTCAACCTTCCGATCCCTTCTCTTTCTCCCCTTTTTCCCCTCTTGCAATGGTAACACAAAGGATGAACCAAACTTCTTTCGTCCAAGTGGGCCCTACTCCCTGGGCAACCATCACTACCTAACCTAACCAACATATGGGGAATTTTCGTGCTTTGAGGCATTAGTAAATATTAATCCATACAAAAACAAAAATATTTTTTTTATCAACATGCTTGTTGCATGCACTTATTCATATATTTAGAAAACTTTAATGTATTCTATATATTAAAAATTCGCGAAGTTGAGGTAATATATATTCAGTACTGAGCGATTTCAGTTCAAGTGACCCAAGTATTTTGAACATTACTGACAATTTTTCTAAACATTGGTTTGTTTAATGAAATGAGAAGCTAATTAAAATATTTAAAAAAAAATTTATAATTGTGAGATTTAGTCAAGGTAGGAAATTTTGATATAAACTTTTTTAAAGCGAAATATCTTCGGTTTTTTTTAACATTTTTATGTGGGAAGTTAGCTTAAAACGTACTGAATGTTTGACAATTTTCAAATTTATTTTAATGCTCAAAATTTGGTGTACTTTTTTTCTTTTATTGAGTACATTTTTAACTATTAATAAAAATATTTTTACTGAGTACATTTTTAATTATTAATAAAAAACCGTGAAAAAAATCTTAGTGAGAATGTTTTTCATAAACACAAAAAAATTTTTTTTTTTTCAAAATTTGTAACCAAAAATTTTACAATTTTTTCTTTTAATTTTTTTTTAATATATTTTCTCATGAAAAATTGAAAAGGAAACAAGTAATGTTGAAAGTAACTGAAGATATTTTACTTTAAGAAACCCCACACCAAAATTTTCCACATCGAATAAGTCTTAAAAATATGATATTTTTTCAAATTTTTGGGAACCTCGTTTTTTTAACTTTCTGAAAACACCCTTCTGAAGCCTTGCTTCATTAGGCTCGTCACATTTTTCACTGACTCTCTCCACGTACTCTCTCTAAAAGTTTGAGCAAAAAAAAAAAAATAAACAAATTGAAAGAAATCTTACGCAGTGTTTTCCGAATTAAAAAAAAAAAAATTTTTTTTCAAAAATTTGTAACCAAAAGGAATACAATTTTCTCTTAAAGGATTACAATTTTTTCCTAAAATTTTTTCTAAAAGAATACAACTTTTTCCTAAAATTTTTTCGTTTTAAATATATTTCCTCCTAAAAAATTTAATAGAATGAAAGTACAGAAATTTTAAATATTACTGAAGTTATTTTCATTTCAGAAACCCTTTACCTAAATTTTCTACATTTGATAAGTCTAAAAAATACGAGTTTTATTTAAACATTTTTATTGTGAAACATTTTCTTATATTCTTTTTACTGGTTCCTTTTTTCCAAAAATTTTTAAGAAAAATATGTAATTCATTCACAAATTTTTTTTTTTTTTAAATATATTTAATCCTAAAAAATTCAAGAGAGAAAGGAAATATTAAAAAGAATTGAAAATATTTCACTTTAAAAAATTTTATAACAAAATTTTCCACATTGAATAAGTCTTAAAAATTTGAATTGTTTTGAAAATTATGGAGACACTCGTTTTTTAATTTTTATTTTTTCCCAAAAATCTTTAACAAAAAAATTTGATATTGTATATTACCAAATCTATATTCCATCCCAAAAAAATTAATAATAAAAATCACTGGAATATTAAAAAAAAATTAAAAATATTTCACTTTTTGAAACCAAATTTCTAACAGTGAATAAATCTAAAAAGCACGAAGTTTTTCCAAAGTTTTTCAATTTACTTCTTATTGCGCCCAAACCCACAAATAAATCAAATTTTAGTAGATTTTCAAAAATTTTTAGCCACTTGACTAGAGTTCAACTTTTAGTGGACCATCCTAATATACAAGCATACAACAACACATCCGTTTGCCAATTCATTGCTTGCCTGCTCTGGGGTATGAAACCACGCAAGTAAAATGCCCGTATGAAGCATTAATTCAGTTATGATTGTAATTTAATTCGATTGCGGATTAAGTGGCTTTCTTTGCGCTTAAACTTAATTAACTCTTTTTATTTTCCAAAGGCGGCGCCGGGATTATGTGAGAATGCGAAAGCAAGATAAAATGAAATGTGAAGGATATCCAAAGCAGATTTTTGCAATTCATTTTCAAGCTGCACTAACTCATAGGTAGTTATTTATAGCTCTTAGCAGGTGGAAGTGTAAAAAGTACTATAAAAAAACATCTCTTTTACATTGAAAACTCTATTTTTGGCGCAAGTGCATTACGAGCGACTTAGATGTATGCGAAAAAATTTGCATAAGGAGCAGAGCGAATTATTCGCACCTAAACTGTGCGCCTTCCAACTCTTAGACAGCTGCCTATCAAACTCGTGCATTCATTGCTTTGCTCTGCATTTTTAATTAAATATTCTGCGAAAACGATTTGCTTACCACAAAATGCTTTCATCATCACAGTTTACAAAATTACAGTTTACAGCTACGCGTACGAGTATGTGAATATGTACATTATGCCTTCGTTGCATTTCACTGCGTCTTCTGTTTATGCATGTAAAATGTGCGCAAACAAAACGAATTAGCGATACAATGCAATTTCGCTCAGATACTTGCTCCGCATGGCAATTAAACGTCGCTGCCACCTTTGTTTACATAATATTTCATTTATAGCAAAGACCGGAAGGCTATGAACTCGATTATACTTGTAAAACTTTTGTGTACATTCAGTAATGGTGAATAATTTAAAAAGTTAAATTTAAACTTGAAAGATCATCGCAGCCTTGTGGCATGCCTGACCTTTCGAAAGTAATATTTAATCTCAATTTGCATGCTAATGGTAAATTAGGTAAAAAAAAAAAATAACTTATACAAAATTTACGTTAGGTGATGAGGACGGAAAGATTCAACGCCAAAGCAGCAGATACTTGTGAGATTTTGATGCCTTATCCCTCAATTGCCCTTCAGTTTTCTGCTCAATTTCTTCCGTCGACTGCTACCCTAATTATTACAAACGATACTCGGCGAATTGGTTTATGGGCTATTAAAATAATGGCTAAATCCAATGCCCAAAGAACGGCACTTATAGATGAGCCTCTTAACTTCAAACTTAGGCTTCGCTAGAAGATTAGATATTCTCTTAAAATTCATTCATTCCGATGGGTCCAAGAACGAAATAGGGTCTGGAGCCAGATGGTACTTAAACGATAGTAATAAGTATCATTACCTTATGAGGGAAATGGCAACTGTTTTCCAAACAGAAGTTTTTGCCATCCTGAAAGTAGCCGAATGGATACTCGAGAGGAGATGGAGCGGGAAACAGATTGCAGTTTTCAGTAACAGTCAGGACCGTGGATCAGCGGTGCCCTCACAATGGCCAGAGCCAATAATCGGAATGAGTTCCGCAGGTATCATGAATTGGATCAGCGACTATGTATACAATCTACATAAAGAGCGATGGTCCGGTCTAGAACTCTGTAGAGCTGCAAAGTGTTTTGTGACAAATCCGAACAGAAAACGGTCAAACTTTCTACTAATCCTTGGAAGGAAAGACGTTCGGTTGATGGTCGGTATTATTACAGAACACAACTCATCAGCATATGACCACCATTCGAATCATTGAGGACCCAATGTGCCTGTCGTGCTTGGAGGAGGCGGATAGCACTGAGCACTTTCTCTGTGAGTGTCCTGCCTTTGCTAGAGCAAGCCTACGAGTTTTGAGTTCCGATGTCGTGAGAATCTGGAAAATTCTCACAGGACTAACTATCTCTATCTCTCTCTCTATTCTTCCCTATCTCTTTCTCTGATACTTTTCTCCTATCCCCTTACTATCTACCCCCTTTCAAGAGCTTTAAATGCAATGGGCTTTTTAGCGTGAGTGTTTATGGAGCCACCAAATCTCCTGGTGCTCCTTGACTCGACCTTTTCAAATTTCAATTTCAAGATTCATTCAACATTCAGAACTTATCACTACCATTTCTACATCCGTACGCTTAACGAAACTTATAGTCTGATTGCGGGCAGGTACGACTATTCAGACCATAGAGGACGTTGGTCTGGGTTGGCCAAGTAGATACTTTCTGAAAGAACCAAACAGGAAAATAGTGACCTTTCTCCGAAAACTCAGTAGAAAGGACCTGAGAGTACTGGTGGGTGTAATCACGGGGCACAACGCCTATGGTCAGCATATGTCTGCCATGGGGGCCGTCGATAGCCCGATATGCCTATCCTGTCTTAAGGATGACGACACTGCAGAGCATTTTCTATGTAGCTGTCCGGAGTTTTCCAGAATGAAACTTAGGACATTGGGTTGCGATATACTGAGTATAGATAAAGTTCATACTCTTCCTCTTCCGGATCTCTTAAGCTTCATCAATGAATCCAAGAGATTTGTGGAAGAGTGACTTCAAACTAATTTTTCAGTCTTACTACCCACATTTTATCTTTCCTATCTCTCTATTCTTTCTACTGAAATCTATTCGGTGTAGTACAATGATCTCCTAACTGAGTGCTTGGACTTGTCCAACCTTCCCCACAAATCTAATCTAATCTAATCTACCCACCACATGACATGTGGGGAGTATTGTGTCGTTTCTTTTGCTTTAGGTTTTTTTGATTATATGTAGTTTGCTTTTCTGGTGACTTATAAGGTTCTTTGTAGAGGCCTACCTCTTCTCAGAAGTGGTTGGGAGGTGTTGTGCTGAAGAATATCTTTGAACAGATTGGTCGGGTGCATTGATAGCCAATTAGCTTAATCTGGCTGCATATTTTTTCTTCATCTCTTACCGTAGGTATTTTGAGTTTACTCCGTATTATTTCACCTTTCCTGTGGCGCAATAATTCTCAATATTTTGCTTCAAATCTTTCACTAATTCCCATATTCGTCTTAGCGGCTGCACCCCATAGTTCAATGCCGTAAGTCCATATGGGTTTAATGATGGCTTTGTGTAAGTATAGTAAGAGCCTGCTTTCCAACGACAGTACTGATCTAGGGCCCATAAAGCAGTATAGGGACGTGAGCATCAAGCCCAGTTGTTTGCTTTTACCACACCTGCCATAATCGGAATCAGAATAGTCACTTCATCTGCAGTTTTATTCTGAAGGACCTATACTTTGGATATGATTTGGTCACTTCAAAATAAGTATGTTTTAATTTGTAAAGCAAACCTGGATGCTAGACTTTGTCAAAGGCTTGTGAAATATCATATGAATTGTGGAGCAATAAACCCCAGAAGGAGCTGAAATTCTGAAAACGCCTTAAAATTTTAGGGTACTTCAGCAGGCTCTGCACAATAGATCTATTTTGGTCGCAGGGGGCATTTGCCGAAGTTGTTTGTGTTTTGTAATCATAAATTTAATATATGAAATGAAACGTTTAGCCAGTTCAGATATAATATCTTTAGCTTATTATATATTTCCAAAATAAAAAATAGCTTCATAGAAAAGAAATTATTAATATAATTTTTACTAATAGTGAAGTTTGTCTATTTTGAACGATTTTTTCTAGATTTAGCTAAGGTTAGGTTAAATTTGTGCTCGTGGAAGCCGCAAGATCCTTACCAGAAATGAAATTCGTCCCTTGGGAGGTAGATAAGGAATCAGATCCGTCCAGAGAGGGATATAAATGAACATGTGGGAAAAGGAAGAGTGGATTTGGATTGGCAGTTACGGAAACACTTTATGAAAGATCTGAAAGGCTTGATTATTAGGCTTAAAGAAGGATATATCAAAAAGTAAAAAAATGTATATGAAAAATCATACTTTTTCCGTTCTTTTCATTCAGTGAACTGATTTACTTCACCTCGCAGCTATGTATGTAGCTGAAAGCATGAAATTCCCCCCTTATGTGGGCAAGCATTCCCGACATAACTCAAAGAATGCAGGAAAGCCTAAATGAAAAAGTATGTAGTGCATTATATGTACAGCCATAAAAAGCTCACTAATATCGCATACCAAGTCCACAGCTACATATATAAGAGTGTAAGTAAATATATGCAAGGGCACATTCGTATGTTAGCTCACGCAAGCGAGTGCATAAGGGCGCATTACGCAATCGAGCGGATATTACATAAACGCAAGTAGTTAAGGGGGGACTCTACTGTAAAACTTAAAAAAAATCGATTTTTTACTTTTTGTTGAAACATACTCAGAAACAACTCCAGAATGTTCCATGAAAATCTTAAAAAGAAATCTTGAATAGTTTTCAAGTTATAAAAGTTTTAGCAAAGCAGGTATAAACTGAGCGCTCGAGAGGTTTACGGTCATATGCGTGTTTTTCTCGAAACCACGTTTTCGAAATTGCCCACATCACAGCTCCGTG
Organism: Anastrepha obliqua; assembly: GCF_027943255.1. NCBI lineage: Eukaryota > Metazoa > Arthropoda > Insecta > Diptera > Tephritidae > Anastrepha > Anastrepha obliqua. Next base: position 46,257,939 of record NC_072893.1, read on the forward strand.
AAAAATTAACATATCAAGCTCAAACTTTGATAGTATATTTTTAACAATATTTACTAGTTTTTAAAGCTATGGTGGGGAAAAATTTATTATTTATAACCCCTTTTTTAATAACAAAATGACAACAAAAAAATGTCGATTTTTTAAAAAACTTCAAAAATTTTACAAAAAAATTTTTTTTTTGCAAGTAATAGGCTTAACAACTAAAAATAATGATATATAATAAAAAAAATTTGGGTTTTTTGATTTCAGATTTTTTTTAAATGCGCGACAGTGTGGGCAGATTTCAAAAGACGTTTCGGGGGAGCGGCTGTACAGCTGCCATTTTGAAATGAAAATAAATTGAAAAATTTTTTTTGTACACTCAAGACCTGTGTTTATGTAACCCTAAACTTTTTTTTACTAATTAAATTAATACAAGTATGAAAACAAAATCCATGAAAATTTGATTTTTACAGTAGAATCCCCCCTTAAGCGGTTGCCAGCAATTTAATTGTTGAAGACTTGCAAGCTGGTGCGATGCACGAGGAAAGGCAAACAAGTTTCTACCGAACCTTCGATTTTCTTTTCCGTCTGCTGTTGTTGATATTACTGCTCTCATTTCGGTCGCTGCCACTATGTACAAACAAGTAGGTATATGCATGTCTTTGGGTGTTTCGCTTGCGTTGCAGGGTTGGCTCCTTAAATGAGTAACATATCTCGTCATTGAACAAGCAATTAAGTAAACAACATTTAGCTGCTGCCGTGCATGCATGATTTAGTTGCTGGAAGGCGCCTTCAGGTAATCGTGTGCGTGTTTGCGCGAATTTTTAATTGGCCTTTGTATTTTGTGCTAATTGAATTTCAACCGCTTTTTTATGAAAATAAAAAAACAAAAAAACCGGAGGAGAGATCGAGCCGCGAGGCTATATGACGACATCGCAAAGCCAATAGGCTTGGTAGTGAAGAGGACAGCATAGCCTGCTTAATGCAGTGGTCCAATTTATAAATTTCAGAAAATTAATTATGCCGCCCCATTTCTGCTTCTTATTTAGGCTAGTAAACTCCCAAAGGAATTTGGGATTAGTTGAAAAACAAGGCGTACCTGTCACCTCTTCTTTGAACTCGTTTTAATTGGCTAGAAATCCAGTCAAGTGCAGTCGAGTCAAGCCAGTTAAATTCTTCCCCGCCTGATTATCGACCGAAGAGGAGGTTATCCTCCACCACAACGACTGCTTTAATGGCTAGAACGTTTCCAACGGCCAATGAATCACGACTCAATCTTGAACTCTTTTAGATTTGTATAATTACTCTTAATTGGAAAGACGAATTCAAAACGATGACAAAGAGACTCACTTGAGCTCACTGGTGGCGTTGTAACGGCCAAGCAGAGTAATTCATAAAGTTGGGCATATTTTGGGAACTGTGGTTGGTTAAATTTTCCACAGAATTTTTTTGAGACTTTTCTATAGTGGTATTTTGCCTTCTGAATATAGCTGGACATTCATGAAATATTTGATAAATTCCTATAATCATTGCAAGCTAAACCAAAATATTTTACTATATCAACTTCCAGAGAGAGTGGCGATGAAACACTTAACGTTGGACCAAAATTTCTTCAATTGGAAGATGTTCTCTTAGATGTGAGTTTGAATTTCTGCAGATATGAGTTTGAATTTCTCTAGTTTGTCAATATACACCTAATCTACGACCTAATGAGTGAAGACGTTGTATGTAATTGTTCAAATTTATCAATTACATTTGTCAGGAATCCAATCCTTACTTGAAGCCATCAATGACATCTGTTTGGCTAGTACATCAGCTGTTCTCTTTTTACTAAGAGCTGATTTCGGAAGTTATTCAGTGGAGTTCTGTATTTCTATATCAGTAGCGATTTAGTTTTGAAAATCGCCAGAGGCAAACTAGTAGAGCAACTGAAAAGATGTTGTAGTTTATTAGGCTCCAAAAGTTGTCAGTTTGCAGCAATAGCAAACGTCTCTACATGAAAAAACGCTAACAGATAGAATGGTGTTAGACTAAGGCCCGTCAAAACCACGACATTCCATTTGAAGCCTTTGGTGTATAAGAATTTGCAAAAGATGGATAGAATTCTATTTCTAGTCGTATAAAGATTATTTTATTATGCTTCTTCATCTTTTCCTGCATTAAGCCAGATTCTTGAAGTCGCGCTTGCTTCGTGCGTAATATGGACATAAATTCGCATTGTGAAGTAGTGAGCATCTGCAGGGTTCATTCTAATTGTACCCACTAACTCATTCCGCCTCCATAGCCTCATCATTAAATGAAGGAGATTGTGCAAACTTGATAGTGGGTGATATATTTTATGAATGTTTGTTTTTGATATATCATCAAGAAGCTTCTTTTAATCCTGCATTACTAAATATCTTTAAGTTTTCAAAACTTTTCGCTCGCCCAACATTTAAATAAAAATAGTTTTTTTTATTGAATCGCCAAACATTTTTTTATTGAATTTCACGGGGTAAAGGCCGAATGTCTTTTCGATTTGCAGATTTTTCCACTGGAATCATATTTTTAATCTGAGTATCAAATACGATATATTTTTTATGGCAGAATACACTCGGAGGTTTGTATAATACCTTGGTTTGGTGAATACCTGCCGAGGGGCGACCGCTATTAGAAACAACTTTTTCTTTCTTTTGGGGTTTCACCAGATTCGAACCTAAGTTCTGTCTGAATTCAGAATGGTTGTCACGCATTTGGCTACGGCGGCTACCATGTTGTTCCACAAATGGAGGGACCTACAGTTTCAAGCCGACTTTGAACGGCAGATATGAGGAGATAAAAAAATGTCAGCCATTCGGAGTCGATTTGCAACTGTAGGTCACTCCATTTGTGAAACAAAATAAAGAAGGCACACCACAAGTAGGAGGAGGAGCTCGGCCAAACAACCAAAAAGGGTGTACGCGCCAATCTTATGTATATGTATATGTATATATATATATATGTATACCCTACCCAATAAGATATACCTAATAATATTTTAAACGAAACATATTTTCTGATAGGGTTGCTATCCGCTAAAAAATCAAAATATTTGAGTGTAATGGGAGATCCCAAATAATAATATTAATATCAAACGAAATCTTTAATCTGAAAATATTTTTGGATATGTGGCAATAGGGTTGCCACCTATATAAAACCTGTAAATGAATTAAATATTTCAGTAAATTAAAGAACATTACATTGTAGGTACCTAAAAATACTTTAAGGCAAAAATATTTTCAAATAGGGTTGCCAGATAGTTAAAAATTAAAAATAATTAAACACAGTAAGTAAAACCTACCTTTAGATGAATTAAATATTTGAGTAAATTAAAGAACATTGCATTGTAGATACCTAAGGATCCTTTAAGGCAGAGATATTTTCAAATAGGGTTGCCATCTAGTTAAAAGTTTAAAATAATTAAACGCAGTAAGTAAAACCAAAATAATGATATTGGTGTCAAACGAATTTTTTAAATTGAAAAAATAGGCAATAGGGTTGCCGTCTGCATAAGAACATGAAACGCATTAAATATGTAAGTAGATTCAAATGTTATAATAGCACCAGTAAATTAAAGGTACCCAAGAATCTTTTAAGCCAAAAATATTTTCAGATAGAGTTGCCACTTTATTGAAAATTAAAAATAAGTAAATGTTGTAGGTAGATGACATATTGGTATAATATATAATAATATTGGTATCAAACGCAATTTTTAATATGCAAATATTTTTTAATAAGTGGTAATATGGTTGCCGCCTATAGAAAATTATTGCGTGCATTGAATATGTAAATAATTTAAAATGTTATACCAACATTAAATTATACTTGTAGGTACGTAAGAATCTTTTAAGGCAAAAATAGTCGTTGATAGAGTTACCAACTAGCAAAAAATTAAAATAATTAAATGCGGTAGGTAATTCAAAGAGCATAATTTCATATTCATATTGGAAACAAATTAAAGATTTCAATCCGAAAATATTTGTAGGGTTGTCACCTACATAAAAACATTAAATCAATTAAATATGTAAGTAAATTCAAATTTTAAAATAAGAACTTTAAATAATAGGTACTTAAAAGTCTTTTAAGTCAAAACTATTTTTAGATAGAGTTGCCACTTAGCTAAAAATTAAAAATAATTAAATGTGGTAGGTAAGTGAAAGAGAATAATATTGGTAACAAACAAAATCTTTAATGTGGAAATATTTTGAAATGGGGTTGCCATATATTCAAAAACAATTTACTAAATAGGAACACATTTATTGAGAAAAATATATGAGCGGTTTTCAATAAAAGATTTTATATTACATATTTTTTAGATTATGTAGTTAAAACCTAAAGTACAAAATTTCTATAGGTGACAACTGTATGAAGGAACTTCAAATAATTAAATACGGTAGTTGAATAAATATATGCCAAGGAATACTTACAAAATCAGAAAATATTTGCAGTCAATGACAATTTTTCAATAACTGAACTCTTACAAATTTTACAAAACGAATTTTTCAAATGCTTGAAATTGTTTTACTTTGTTTCATCACAAAAAAATCCAAATATTTTCTAGAAGCGGTTTTCTCAGTATTAAAAAAATTATAGTACTTTATGGATATTCTTTGTTGTACATTTACTTTGTTATGCAAACTGATGCATGTTATAGCGGTAAAGCGCATCGCTCACAAAGCGATCGAAGGTTCTGGGCTCTCGCTGGCTCGTGGAAATACAGGTAACTGGAGAATTTCGGAAAACTGTAGCAAGCTAGAACTCTAACAGAGTCCTGCAATATAAAACTGACGAAGGAATTAAAAGGTACAGAGTAACAGGAAGAGTCCCACAGGGCTCAGCACCGGGTCCACTTCTTTGGAACATAATGTACAATGGAGTCTTGCGTCTCAAACTACCTCCTGAATCCCAAATCATAGGGTTTCTTAAATTTCATAACCGAGCTGAAGCAATCTGCAATCAAGCAGTCGATGTCACAAACGATTGGCTGTGCAATAGTGGTTTGTGACATATAAACCATAAAATGGAATCAGTTCTCTTCAGTAGCAGGAAAATAGTTGAGACGAGAAATCTTACGATAGGTGACCACACACTGGAGTCTAAGGTGTACATCAAATATTTTGGACTAAATGTTGACCACAGATTGAGCTTTAAGCAGCACCTAACATACGCCAGCAATGAATCAGCGAAGGCTGCAATTGCATTATGAACTCGGATTATAACAAATACGAGAGGTCCTAAGCAGGCTTCCAGGAAATTACTTAGCAGTGTGGAATCATCTAGCTTGCTAAATGTTGTACCGGCCTGGGTCAAAGTGCAAGCTGCAGCTTCTACATGAAAGTCATTAAATCGGTATACCGGGTATGTGCGCTCGGGGTATGATGAGCTATGTATGCTATCTGTTAAGCTAACTCCTTTCGAATTCGCTGAGATAAAAAAAAATACCGAGCGGTTCCAGCACAGCATAGCTAATTAAAAAATAAATCTTTCTTGTCTTCATACAACTTTTTGCGCGTATTTAGCTGTCGATGTATCTTCGCTGCCTTGCGAAAGAATTTTAGTATAATAAAAACACACATTTCAAGTAGCTAAAAATAGCGTTCATTTTTGAGAGTTTTTTTGCTGATAGTTTTGGGTGTTTTCTTAATTATAAAAAATATCGTGCATTCGTTATTGGAAAAAGTAATTGAAATTAAAAATAAATAAATAAATGGTCATTAGTTGTCAATATTTCATGGTGCTATAATTTTAGAATGGATAAGAAATGGATGTTACAATATCAATTCAAAACTCTGAGTACCTAACTAAAGAACCAGCACAAGGATCAATTTTCGGTCGCAACTTGTGGAACAATAGTTATGACGAGATATTCAATAATAGAAATGCCCGTTAGTACCTTTCTAATACGCAGACGATATCGCAGCAGTCATCACAGTACGAAACCTTGAAGAAGCTCGTAAAAAACTTCATCAATTAATGATACGAACACAAACGCGACTAGATTTAGGTAGGCCCAGATTAGCCACAGAGAAAATGGAGCTAATACTTCTAACCAAGAAGCACATCCCATTAGAAGTTGGAATGCAAACTTGCTCAAATACGCTAAGCACAAAAAAGTTTAAAAGTACCTAGCATAAGACTGGACTCAAGACTAACCTTCTGGGCAAGAAAAAAAAAACACGCATCAGAGAAAGCATCCCTACTCAGTAGACTGATGGCAAGCTCTTGGCATCAGTACAACAAACGCCGGCCCTGAGAGTTATGTCCGCCTACTGCACAGTATCAGGACCAGCTGTTCAAGAAATAAGCGGTTCAATATCGATAGATTTACTAGCTTTTAAAAGGAAAAAGTTATGGGCATTAAAGAAAGAGGGAATGAAGGAAAGAATTAGCAAGCGCAGCACGCGAAACAAGGGATGAAAGTCTCAGGCTATGGCAAGACTGCTGGACTAACGAAACGCGGGGTAGATAGACGGCTAGTCTCATAAAAAATGTCGCCACATGGAGCAGCAGGAATTTTGGTGAAGTCAATTCATATGTATACAACCCAAATGCTTTCGGGGCATGGGTATTTCCAGAAGTACCTGTTCAAAATAGGGAAAAACGAACACTCCACATGTATATACGGGCATGCCGCCGCAGATGACCCTGAATATATATTTTTCCAATGTACGCGTTGGGAAGAAGAACGTCGAATGCTGGAGAATACAATCGGTCACATAACGACTGAAAATGTTGTCGACAAGATGGTAAGTAGCGAGGAAACGTAGGAGATCATCAGTGGTTTCGCGGAAAAAAATCTCTGGATAAAAAAGCGGGACCTGGACGCAAGCACCTTTGTAATGAGAAAGATGGAATGCCACTCTGAGGGAATGCGAAAGCAGTTCCAGAGTGAGTGACGGTTCCAAACGGGGCCGATTGTTTTTTTTTAGCTTCCGGACATAATATTGCTGCGACGGCAGATTTGATGATGCATTGGCATTTAAACCGGAAAATCGATGCTCACGTCAGATAATTTCTTTTATGATTCGTCCATTTGTTTACTAAGTTCACCGGGTACTGCAATTTTTACCGAGATACATACAATAGAACAAATTGTATTGTCTTATTTTCTAAATAAAACACTTACATGTGATTCAAAGTAGCATCTAATTTTTATTTTTTTATTTTTAAAACAGAGAATGCATATATACATATATAGGACAAAGATCAACAGTAAAATACCGAATGTATACATTTTTTTCCTTTATTTTTAGACATTTTCTTCCCTAGTTTTTGGATACGTTGCCAGGCCCAAAATACTGAATACCAGTGGCCATTAATAAATCACGAGAATGCCACACAAGGTGTTTTTACTTTAACTATCGAAGTTTGTTGTTGTAAACTGTCGCATAACGGTTGTCGGCAGATGGCAGAGCGAAAAGTTGTTTCTAGTAAAAATGGGGTAAACCAAAAATAGCATTTCTTGGTACAGAATAACTATGTATGAATATAATCAAATAATATCTCATATAAAAAAAAGAAACAAAAAAAAAGATCCCCGTAAAACCGAATATAGTTGGTGACATTCACTACGTTTTTTTTTATTTTGCTTGTTTTAGTGTATCTTCCTCGCACCCCATTTCAGCCTCGACTTTGATTTCCCTGTAGAAGTACTACTGCTTCCGCACTATTACCCAATTATAACACCCACTCGTATACCTCCAAAAAGCGAAATGTGAATCAAAAATAATAGGCAACTGGGGGAAAAAGAAAGGAAGAAATGCCGCAGATAGACAAACACAGTCACCCCAACTCCACAATATAATACGCCTCAACAAAATTAAAGAAATAAAAGGTATGTAGGTACACATCTTGCGTTGTTACGCGAAACTAAAAGCAAAAAGGAACAACATCAGAATTATGTCCTTGTTTTTGTATTTAACTACATACTCACTGATTTAATCGTGTTGACAACTGAATGCGCCGCATGATGTACTGCCGCGCTCGTTATTGCCTCAACGATAAGGAAGCTATGCATAATGAAGTGAATGAATTGCAAAGTATAAAGGAAATGAAAGGAAGACGAAGAAAAGGAATGCTTTTATGTATAAAGAACATCGGCAATTGCTTCCTTTTTTGTTGACTGCTATCGCCAGCAAATTCACTGAATAAATATGAATGCGGTAGCGAATAGTAGTTGTGCAAGTGCTACACGCAATTGGTGGTGTGTTGGGGCGTATACGCAACAAATGCAATAAATCATTGAAGCGTAATCGATGTGCAATAGAACTTTTTGCGTATTTATTTGCAATGAAAATCTCATTAAAATGTTATAAGCCAAGTGATGTAATGCAGCTGCTCGCAAGTAAACGAACTGCAATTGCACGTTCTGATACATCTGCATAAACGTGTGAATATTTATATAAAAGGCAGAGCCGTTACAGACGCCATTTATACAATAATTTGCTGCCAAAACAATTTGGGTTTTTGGTTTGTTTTTTAAATACTGTTCTGCTGCTGATTGATACTATGCTGCTTACGTGTGGAAATTAGTTACTGCGCAGTTACTGGTCTAAGCATGGTTTATGACGTTTAGGTTATGTTAGAATCGGCTAGGACACACTGCTGGCGACATCTATTGATAAACAGCGGGAACTTAGTTGCACACCTATTTACGAGATACCGACCTAAATCATCCAGCGAGTCATTCAAAATTGATGTTTGCGGATGGACGAATTACGATGCAATTGCGGCCACCGTGTGAAAGGTATTATTGTTAAAAAATGAATGTCAGAAATGGTTTTACACAAAAATAATAAAGATTGTGCAATCAATTTAAATTTTAATTTTTTTGCTTCAATTTAAAATCCGATACCTCTAAATTGATCATCCTTTGCTATGTATGTGTTAGTGTATTTAGTTATTTCGCTTGCATTGCAGGATTGGATCCTTGAACGATTAGTCTATCTGCTATCTCGTAATTGAACACTCAGTCAGGTAAACAACATTTAACTGCTGCCGGTCCCACATGATTCAGTTGCTGGCCGTGTTTGCACACGCTTGTGTGCGTGTTTGGGCGAATTTTAATTGGCCTTTGTGTTTTGCGCTAATTGATTTTTTTCGCTTTTTCAGGAACAAAGGAAACCAAGGGATAGGTAGAGGATTAAATGCTAATATCGCGAAAAGAGCTAGGCAGAGTGTGCTTAAGAGTAGCGATTAAACTAATAAATTAGAAGAAATTAATTATTTTGTGTTATACACCATTTTCTAATCGATGATGGCAGGCCGTAGGGAAAATTTGGTTATGACATGTACAGGGTGAGCCATATAACGTTTGCTTTTTGAACCACCTGTTTTTTTGAGAATGGTAACACAAATGACATGTCAAATGTGTTCATAATTTACGTAAAGGTTTGACATTTACGAAATGGGACGCTATAGGTACGCTTGAACAAAATTGGGAAATTTTTAAAACCTATTTTCAAAGTGGTGAGTCTTCTTCTTCTTCCGCGGTTACAGTAAATGGCGAGCGTTACCGTGACATGCTCAACGCGTTTTTGTTTCCACAGGACGGTGCAACTTGTCACACTGCCAAAGCTACACTCGAACTTTTGGCTACCGTTTTTGAAAACCGAATAATCAGCCGAAATTCCGATATCAATTGGCCGCCTCGGTGCTGTGATTCAAGCCCGTTGGACTATTTTTTGTGGAGAGCCGTTAAGGACAAATGCTATGCGAACCATCCAGAGACGAAATTGGGGCCCAAACAATCGAAAATATACTTAAAAATTGGGTTGATCGAATGGCCTACTGTAAAGCCAGTCGTGGCAGTCATTTGAACAATATTATTTTTTATTCATAAATGACAATGTTTAGTCTTGAAAATAAAAAAAAAGTTTAAAAAAATATTGATTAGTTTTTTTTTTTTTATAGCCGATTCAAAAAGGAATTTTTACATGACCCACCCTATATTTTTTAGATGCGCAGCTAATTATTCGCAATCGTGATGATAAGCTATCAAGGCAAATTACACGATTCAGGAGCACTTGAAAATGATTGAGCCTCCAACCATCCAAATCTTCCAATTCTACACCGCTAGACGTTTTGTGTTGGATGTTTTGTGGTCTGTGCCAATAAGCTGCAAATCCAGTCAATGATCAAACTCCTCCGAATCTGTGCAGTGAACCATTGAAAATTGGGTCTCTCGAATCAATGCCCACGGGCGAAGGTATTTTATATTTTAACGACATCACACTTAACGAAATAGCCGTGTGGCGCACTAAACCAAAAATTCTTTTTTGTAGTAAAATAATCAGAGGTTAAATATTTTTATTTTTTGGCATAAGGGATGAAAATGAAGGCTAGAATGGAGCATATTGAAGGATTTTTAATTCAGTCTTTTATTGTAAAAATTTAATAATTTTTAAGGGCGTAAAAGGAAATAGGTATATAAACTAATTTTAAATTAAATCTCAATGAAACAATATAAAATAATTTTTGGTAGCTTGTATGCCCTTCGTTCTTTATTCTAAGTGGCAACTAGTTATCGTGGATCCAATTTTACGCGTGACTGAAAGTCACTAAGGACGATTTTTGCCCATTCCTATTGAATAGATTTTTTGAAGGTGCAATAGGCTAATAAACTTGCGTACCCTTTGATAGACTTCCTTACTAAGAATGCTTTAAAGATTCTCCATTGAATTTAGGTCTGCACTAACTGTGGGCCACTTCAGCACAGCAATATTTTTCAACGCAAAAAATCCATTCCACGCTTAGCTCTGTGGGTACGTCAATTCAACACATTAACCAAGCGCACTATGTAATTTTCTTTGTTCATCTTATGCGAAATTGAATAAATTGGGGTATTTGTAGCGGTAGCTAACAGCATCACGGGTCGTAAGTAAGAGTCACCGTAGAAGTTTCGGTTGTGACGCGCTTATCGTGGCTCGCGAATATCTCACCAATAGGATAAAGTGGGCTACCTGTATATGTAGTTTGGCAGTTCTCCTTAAATGCTCAGCGGAGCAACACGTGTTTCAGTGATTTTCGATTGGGTGATGTAAGTTTTATGTAGCGCTACGTAAGCATTTTTTGAAGTACAAGCAATTGTTTTCTAAATGCTACAGTTATTAACTGGTGCTTCGAGATTTTAATTTTGAGAAAAAATTGGTAAGTGACAATAAGTTTTTAAAAATAAAATAATCAAAATAATGAATGTTGATAAAGTCATTTGGGGCACATTTGACTTTTGAGTGTGGGGCACTTTTGACGAATGTGAAATGTGCCCCATGTTATAATTATGTTAATATGTTTGGTAACTGCAAGTAATTTGGCTTATGTATATATATGACTTTGTATGCAGTAATGGTACGAAACTATAAAAAAAGTCATCTAGAAAAGAAATAAATAAAGAAAATATTAAAAAAGCCATGAATGATGTAAAAAATGGAGATAAGACACAAACTTCGGCAGCAAAAAATACGGCATCAAAAGAACGACATTAATAATGCGGATGAAACGTCAAGGTCTACTTAAACTTACGGTGAACTCTAGTAATAGTCATTCGGACGATGAACGATTGTACAACACTAAATATTCATCGCGTCAACTCTTCACAAAGAAACTCGAAGAGCAGCTTGCTGACTGTATAAAGAAATCTGCGTTTTACGCATATGGCTTGTCATACCAGACATTCAGAAAGTTTGTTTATGATTACACTAAAATAAATCAGATCGCCGTTCCAGTTGGATGGAATGTTACTAACGAAGCAAGTAAGAATTGGCTTTATGCTTTTCTCAAAAGAAACCCAACTATTTCATTGCGTAAGCCAGAGAAAGTAAGCCTGGCCAGACTTTCGGGCTTTACAAAATCAGCTGTACAAGAATTTACTCAAACCTCAGGGCAATTTATGAAAAATACGCCCTCCACCCAAAGGATATATATAACGTAGATGAAACTGGAGTAGCTACGATCTTAGAACCTCCTAAGGTAAGTATTTCACTTTATCTGAGACAAGACACATAGTACCTACCTAGAAAATTTATTATATATCGGTTTCCTGTTTTTTTAAATAGATTCTTGCTCGAAAAGGTCAGAAAACAGTGTCTCAAGCCACCTCAGCAGAGCGTGGAAGCCTTATCACCATGGTTGGGATTGTATGTGTCAGTGGAAACCATTTGCCCCGGTGTATGTGTTTCCTCGTATACAATTCAACGAAAGATTCTCATATGGATCCTTCCCAGGTTCATTGGCTCTGAACTCAAAATCTGGCTGCATGACTTCAGAACTATTTATCGAAGTAGTGAAGCATATAAAATGCAGCACTAATTGTTCATCTCATTGTAGTCTCGAAAGCATTAACTTTTGCAGAGATAATGGAATTGTGATGCTATCTTTTCCACCTCATGCCTCACACCATTGGCAGCCCTTAGATGTATCCATGTTTACGTTGGAAGACTTGCCGGAAGAAGAATCTCGCCCAGTTATTAATTAACGTAGAAAACAGACAAAATACATATAATAAACGTGCAAGAAATCCCTCAAAGCAATTCGGCTCAAAACCGTACTCCTGAAATAGTTCGTCCAATCAAACGTTTGCGTGGAAAAAAGAAGCCTGTGTTTATGTTCTGTTGAAATGAATATTTTTATTTTGTTTTTTGAAATAACGTTTTGTGTTTTACGTTATATTAAGTATAAAATATAGTTAAAAACACGATGGTCAAATGTGCACTGGTCAAATGATGGCCAAATGTGCTCTGGCGGTGCACATTTGACAAATTGACTATTTTTTAAAAAGAGGCCGAATAAAGTATTTACACTGTTTTTTGTAACTCCTTGGCAAGTTAAATATTAACATTAATATCTAATAGTTACGATCAATTTTTAAAATCTACGTTTATCTCCAAAAATATGCAAGAAATATGGCTTCGCAAAAAAGGTATCACAGGTGCCCCACTTTCCCCTACTTCAGTCAGCCATCAGGTCCATCGGGATTGAAATTAATTTCCGTACCTTCCAGCTGCTTTATGGCGTATTTTCTAGCTGCTTTATGGCTAGTTTGTGCATACATTTATATATAATAAATTATAAAGTCATTCAGAAAATTAGTATGCAGCTGTTTTAGCACAAAAATTATGAAGGTGGTTTGCCCCCTTGCAGGTATTTGGCTTAGTGAAGGCAGGCAAGAGCCTCTCTTATAAACAAAGATCTTCGTTGATGCTTCTTGTATAGCTTATTCTAATTCATTTCGATTAAAAGGCATCTTAGGAAAAAAATCGTGAAAAAGACCCAATTTACAAAAGAAAAAAATCTTTTTCATCAGGACAAGGCACAGAGCATTTAGTCTATAGCTAAAATACATGATTTGAAGTTCGAATTGTTGGAGCATTCATTGTATTCACCAGATATGACCCCTAGTGACTACTATCTGTTTCGAGACCTAAAACAACGCATGCGTGGAAATCATCAAATCATGAGGTCATAACAGCTGTAGAAGCGGTTTTTGCAGCCGTTCCAGATGCTCAATTCAGGGATGGAATTCATAAATTGGAATCTTCTTGGAACAACTGTATTGATGCTCAGGAATCTATTCCGTATAATATAGTGTACTTCAAATCAAAAATTGGGCTTTTCTTATCGAACCGCAAAACTTATTGAACAACCTAGTACGTAGTTCGTAAGAAGCTTGTATTCCTAGATTTACTAAATGAATAAATGAATCATAATTCAGTGCCATTGCCTGCAAATAAAGCAGCTGAGTGCGTAACTGACCTAAGCTTACAAAATGAAGGACCCATATGGATTATGGTTATGGTATAGCTTTTTATGAGAAGCTCTTTAATGTATACGTAATGACAATGCATGAAAGATTTACTCTATTTGTTCCTCCTGTTTCCTAACTTCCTCAAGAACATCGCACAAGTTTGCTTTGATTACTGCTGACAATGTTACACTCAAATAGTTTCTATAGTTTATCTGTATAGTAGAGAAGTTCATTCAGTTTTATTCCAAGAATCATGTGGAAACAACGAACAAATTGCTGTAATAAAAATGTCAATCCTTTTAAGAGAAAAACAGAACTGCGAGCGACCAACAGGCACCACTCAATGCCAACCGAGTGTGTTGGGTAGAGTGAGTGCGGATGCCGCAGAGCAATTAAACTTTGAGGTGCAGCCCGATTGTGATGGTATGAACTGCTGAGCATTTGTGCTGTGCAAGGTTGTATGTGTGTGTGTGTGCATATGAAGGAGAATGGGTTATAAATATGTATACACATGGCATAGTATGTGTCTGTATTTGCGCTGTCATTCATAGCGGGAGACGCGTGGTTTTACCATGCGAGAATTTCCAACGTTTGTGTTGTAAACAAAATTTAATTGCGTATGAGTGCAACATAATCATAATTGTGTAAATAGATATGAGACAGAAGAGCACACTGTGTACTGTGTGGCAAGTAAAGAACAAACAAGAACAATAAATAAAGAAGCCGGGATGACATATGAAGGCAGCTACCTATATATTAGTGGAAGCAAAAAGTTGGGAAGTTAAAAGTTCTGATTGTTTTCCGCTGGATGTCACTTTGTATACACTGCATACTAAGAGGTGAGATAAAGGTGAAATTACGCTACAAAAAAGTTCTTTGACAGTTTCGTGTATGGTGAAGCCAGTCGTGCATTATAACATGCGAAAATAAAGGTGAAAAAGAGAAAGTCGATATATTCTTCACCACCCCTAAGGCCAATACGAAAAGTTAAATCAAGTGGGAAAACAAATTTGAGCTGCTTACGGACTCGCTACAGCATTGAACGTAGTAGCAAAGTGATTGCTCTAATTATCGCATTTTGGTAGGCTTATCGTAGAAGCTGTTGATAAAATCATGAAAACTGTATATACTTGCACTGATTGCAGGGCCAAGGAATTGAAAACTGGTCAGGAATTATAAAATCTATGATATTTTATATTAAAACTTCCACTAAATTATTTCGACATAATCTTAAAGTGATTTTTTATAAAATTTTTTTTTTAAATTTTGCTTCTACATAAAATGGAAGCAATATAATAAAAAAGAAGTTAAATACAGGGTGGCTGATGAAAGCCGCTACCAAAAAAAAATTGAATAACTTTTTTTCTTTTTAAGTTATCTGTTCCATTTTTGTTTTAATTTGCAGATTGATCTTTGAAATTTATTAAAATGGATAACTGGGACACGCAAACAAGAATTTGGATAGTCCGCCGCTATCACGCACTGGAGTCCGTAGTTTTGGTACAGAGAGAGTACAGGCGGATGTTTGGCGGCGATCCCCCGAGCAGATGGACCATAATGAGACTGGTGAATAATTTTGCTGAGCAAGGAACAGTCGCAAGAAGGCCTTATCATCGAAACCCACCAGTTCGGACGGAGGAAACGATCGCTGCTGTAGCTGCAGCTATACAAAGCAATCCAAGGGTTTCAACAAGAAGCTTATCTGCTCAACTTGGTGTCAGCCGACAGTCTTTGCAAACAATAATGCACAAAGATTTAGACTTATTTCCCTACAAAATTCAAATGGTTAACAAACTGAATGCAGCAGACTTGCCGATTCGCTTGGAATTTTGCCAGAAGATCCTGCAAATGATGGAAGAAGACCAAAACATGTTAAACTGCCTTTTCATGTCTGATGAGGCCCATTTCGATTTAAACGGCAATGTGAACAAACAAAATTGTCGAATATGGAGTACTTCTAACCCACAGATACTCCACGAGACGGAATTTCATCCTCTTCGCGTGACAGTGTGGTGTGCGGTTTCTTCACGCTGTATTGTCGGGCCTTATTTTTTTGAAGAAAATGGTCACACCGTTACGGTTACTAGAGACCGTTATTTGAAAATGCTAAGAGAATTTTTCTATCCAGAACTACGCCGAAAGAGAATTCCTTTCAACTCTGTGTGGTTTCAACAAGATGGGGCAACGTCTCACATAGCCCAGACTGTTATGACAGAGTTGCGACGAAAATTTCCCAATAAACTGATTTCAAGAAACTCCGAATTTCGTTGGCCCCCCAGGTCGCCTGACCTTACTGCACCTGACTTTTTCTTGTGGGGTTTATGTAAACAAGAAGTTTATAAAACAAAGCCAACAAATTTGGATGAACTAAAACAATCCATTCGGGCAACAATTGCGGCTATTCCTGCCGCAACTCTCAAAGCAGCAATGAACAACTTTTTACTAAGATGCCGCACTTGTGTCAACGAGCATGGGGGGCATTTAAATTCAATTATTTTTAAAACTAGTTAAGCTACATTTAATAAAATTTAATGACCTTCAACTTGAAAAAAAAAAATAAATGAATTCCATACATTAAAAAAAAAGATATTTGAGTTTCTTAATGTAGCAAAATTCATCAGCCACCCTGTAAATAATAGAAGTGCTTGCCTAAACATAATATTGCTTAAGTTTGGGGGGGGGGGGGGGGGGGAAATCCATTATTTTCTCGGTAGGTGATGAATGATCGATATGCCGTAAAGTATCGATCAAACAATTTGAAATTTAGGCACGCTTGCAACGCGACTATGAAATGAGATTCTGCAAATTAACTTAGTTCACCTTTACTTCTTTTTACTATTTTTGCCTTAAGAGGTAAGTGTGGTTATAAACTCATTACTAATTTATATTCTTTCTTTAAGCTTAATGTCTAGGCCACTTCAAAAATTATTGGATCGAAGCTATCTGTACAATTAAAATATTTTTGTAAAAATAAAACCAGCTATAAATATTTTTTATTCAACTTTTTTAAAACACGTTTTGCCTTATATTCATAACTAATTATAGAAATTATTTTTTTAGAGTAGAATTTGAAAATATTCTTGTCATATAATGTTTTTGTTTCTAAAATATTTTTTTCTTAGCGCTTGTTTAATTTCTTATTTTTATTTTATTAATTACTTTTTTTATTTCTACTTCTACTTTCATCTTAATATTCAATTGAAATTTGTGAAAAGTGGTTAGTAGTTATTGCAATAAAACTCAGGTGGAAATGCTATAAAAAATTATTTTGAAAATTTAATTTTTTATATAGATAGATAGATATAGGTATAGATATAATAAACTACGTTTGTTTTTAATACAAACAGGTGACCACACCCTGTACATATAAATTTCCAAAAGAAAATATATTTATGTTACATACATTTCTATAGTTAGATTGCTTTGCTGCTTTTGATATTGCGCTCACAGACGTAAAAAAAACAAAAGAGTCCCAACAGCAGAGGTTTTAGGCGTAATTTTAAATGTACATCTGCAAGCGTTAACAGCAATAACTATTAAATAAGGGGTGTCCACGCAAGTGCGAAACGATGAGTTTTTTCTCTCCGCGCATTAGTTTTTGTAGCATTCGTAGAAGTTACTGTCACTATAGGTCCTCTCACAATTCACATTCTAGGTGAGCTAGGTGAGTAGGGAGAGACACCTGCCTGGGTAGTTTAATAGCAAACGGTGTTTGTAATACGACTTCTTTTAGACAGCGTTGTTAGTTTTGCAAGAATTGTTTTAGTAACATAAATTTCAGTTTTTAACGAACTGGTCAGCTTTTTTGCGATATGTCACTACTTTTCCGAAGGAATTATCTGCTCTCAGTTTTCCCGAAGGCTGACTACTTTTCCCAATGTATGTGTAACAGTACGCGTATATGCAGGGTGTATTGTATATGTATGTGTGTGTGAATAACTTTGTTCATTGCCTGCGGTCAGCCATTGTCAGTCGGGTTCAATTGGCAGGCGTCTGGCAGCGTTGATAAAACTACTTTTATTCATTCATTTCATTTTCTCTATTACTGAAATTTTTCCAAGGGAGTGGCGTCCACATGACGCCAATTAACTTGCTGTGCCATTTTGAGTGTCATTACAATCAAGTTTTTTATTTTCTTTTTCACGTAATTGTTGCACCAGTAGTTGAAGTGGGGTTTGCTTTCGATGTAAATGTGCGCAAGTTTACAATGATAAATATTTATAGCAGCTTGATTTCGAGTGTCTAAGCTTTAAGAATTTAGCGCTTTTTCTAAGAATTGTTTTTTTATTGTGAAGTGGCATTAGATGGACATACTTAACAAATTTGTTATGAGTTTCGAATGGAAAGGAATACTCCATTCTACCGCTTAAAATACATCTTTGTAAAAGTGGACTTTGGTGGATCAGTTTTGTCACTCCAGCACTCCGGATCTTCATTTGTGCATTTCTTTTCAGGCACAGATTTAAAGTATAAGGTACCCCAAATTCCGATAATCTGTTTACTAAGTTTTTAATTTAAATTATTTTTAATAAAATTATAATTAGATCTATAAAACAACCATGTTTTTAATCAAAGTTTCAAAACTTTTAAGTAGAAATAAAAAACGAATTTGGATTCGCCTATTAAGTTTGAAATGGCTAAACAATTTTGGTGATTTTTGACAATGTTTTTCCTGGACGGTGGTGTACATTTTTTCATATCTCGAATGCCTGAAATTCTTTTTTATTGCATTTTACTATAGTAGCATTCAATAGTTTATAAAATTGCATACGAAAATATCGTCAAAGAGTTCTGAATAAAAGTATGAAACTTTCTCAATAAAAATTTTGAATAAAGTTTAGAACCTGCATTTATTTGGTTTTTGTTACATAAATGGTATATATATATACATATATATTAGGCCGTGTCGATTTGTGGGGAGGCAAAAAAATCGCCCATTGCATGTGAAAATCATATTCTAGGGGTCAAAATAAGAAACTTTGCCGAAGGAACCATACCTCTAAAACGAATTCTGATGTCCCCCAATTTGGGTCGAACTTTTAGTGTCTTTTGTGGGGAGGCAAAAAAATTGCCCATTGCTCTGTGAAAATCATATTCTAGGGATCAAAATAAGAAACTTTGCCGAAGGAACCATACCTCTAAAACGAATTCTGATGTCCCCCAATTTGGGTCGAACGAAAAATCCCACTTTGACCCATTTAGAGTGCTTGTATAAAAGCAAATGGTGACTATTTAGAATGAAAGTTAAATTTTCTTTTTTGTAATATTTACATGATTAAATAAAGCTAACTTTATTAAAAAATATTATAATTTTATAATTTTTCGGACTTAACTTGTAACTGAACTTATGGCAAGACTAAGTAAATCTTTGCTGCTTTCGTATTAAGTAAAAAAAATGAAAAAAATTATAGAGCGTTTGAGAGAAATTGTAATTTATTTATTAAACGAGGTTTTCTCAAGTTTTTAATAGCTTTCGCTTTTAATTTTTCCTGTCTTTTTGTGCATAGTTTTCTTGACGGAAAGCAAAAATTTAGTTTTATTAATATTTTTTTGACGAGATAACGCCTTATAATTCGATGTAGCCGGCTGCACGCACAAAAAATGCGTCGTTATTTTGCTCATGCGTCGTTATCTTGCTCATGCGACGTTATCTTACTTGACCTGCATGTTATGTTATGTTATGTTATGTTTTGTTATGTTATGTTATGTTATGTTATGTTATGTTATGTTATGTTATGTTATGTTATGTTATGTTATGTTATGTTATGTTATGTTATGTTATGTTATGTTATGTTATGTTATGTTATGTTATGTTATGTTATGTTATGTTATGTTATGTTATGTTATGTTATGTTATGTTATGTTATGTTATGTTATGTTATGTTATGTTATGTTATGTTATGTTATGTTATGTTATGTTATGTTATGTTATGTTATGTTATGTTATGTTATGTTATGTTATGTTATGTTATGTTATGTTATGTTATGTTATGTTATGTTATGTTATGTTATGTTATGTTATGTTATGTTATGTTATGTTATGTTATGTTATGTTATGTTATGTTATGTTATGTTATGTTATGTTATGTGCTTTATTATGTTTATATATATAACAATGATGTGTTTATATGTTAATACATATACATATACCGAATTTATAATTAGTGACTACTTGTTAATAATACCTGTTGTTTTAATGTTTTTATTATTAATTTATTATTACATATGAAGGAAAAAATGTATGGTAATATTTACCACATACCTTATCAGATATGTTGTATACTAATATATGTATATAAACATGCATACATTCGTATACTTTGGTGCAATTTTCAAGTCTATTATACATACATATGTTGAGAATAGGACGATGATACGAAAAGTAGGAAATGAAAGGGGGTGTTTCGAGTGTAATGTGTCTTGAAAAAGGCAAATCGATGATGGTGCCTCTTAGTGTTGTTGACTTATTAACGTCTGATGCATAATCGAAATTGAACATATCTTTCATGAATTTGATAAATGTTTCGTAGTTTTTCACGTTTGTGTAAATGTAACTTGACCTATTACATTGCGATTCCATTTATTTCCTTCTCTATATCCATACAAAATATCTATCAAACAAATAAAATTAAAATTTTATTTTGAAAAATGCAACCATTCCATCAGTATTTTCTTATGACGTTGTCACGTTAAACTATCTTCAGTAAACCGACTTTACAGACAACCTCTTTTTTATTTTATATTATATTTTTTATATATTTGTTGGTTCCATATATTTTTATGGTTCAGAAATTTTCACTTTTTTCTTATTTTTAAATGTTTCGCTTACCAATCGCACTCTTAAATAATGACAATAACAAAAGGTATGTGAGCCAACTGACCCAAAAGAAATTTTAAACCAAGCAGATACCGTCATAGTTCAACTTGTAATTGACCATTTCACACTCTGAACTTCCGCGTCCTCTGATGGATAGTACATATATAATATATTTTTTATATATATATATAAAATTTTATTATAGGCAAAACTCTTCAATGTGTGATGTCCATATCTTTGTGTCAGTCTTTTTGTATCCAAAGCTGAGTGCTTTTGCGCTTCACTGCCTGCTTTAGTGAGGGTAAGTTTGGAAATTTTGCTGCTCTTAGCCTCATAAAAAAAGTTGGCAACTGCCATTTCCATCATAATCAGTGGCCTTAGTTTCATTTTCAGTATTTGAACAAAGCACTGTTTTCTAAGAAAACACATTGAAAGCAAAAGTTTGCATGACAGCCGTGTAGTTGCTCCCAAGTTAACATCACTCTGAATTCGCATCGTACTTTATTACATTTGTGTACTCCGAAGAGGGATGTTAAAACTGGGAGAGGTATTTCCATCCTTAGTTTTGTATTCTACAGTGATAGCTTGCTAGAACTGCTTTTCTGTCGCGACCTGTTAGCAAAAAAAAAAAAAAATCAAAAAACAAAAGCCACAAAAAAGGTTGGTAATACACGGAAAGGCTACTTTGCTGCCCTCTCCTTACCCGCTCCATGCCAATGCACTCTACAATTCAAATCCATAACATTAGTTACCCTCTGCAGTTAGTCATCGAGCGCCATCAACATAAGTTGTGTAAATTAAGTATCTTACAGATTTTACTTTGTATAATCCCAAGAAATATCACTCTAATGAGAGGATATCCAGTTGATGTTGTAGTATGTTGTATGCCTAATAAGCATATGCCCACAGTATTGTAGAGTATACAATACATCAAGTGGTCATATGCCATACTCACAACATAGCGACACTTTGTTGCTATGTTTATACAATCAAATAAATAAGTGCAGCAATATGATCCGTCACTTATGCGGACTGGCCTGCAGCGTGGGATCTGCAGTGCAAGCACTTTGACGCTTCGATCGTTCGGTCCCAGCGCATTATATATATGCCTTCTGCATGTATATACAATAACATACATACATACATGCATACTACGCTCTCCCGTTCTGTCGCTGCTCTCAGCGGCAGAACTCTATGTATAAGCAGCATGTATTTAGCCTAAGTAATTTTTGAAATAAAAGATTGGATTCAGTTCCATATTGAAAGACAAAGAGTAAACGTGTTTAAATATAACTAACCACGTCTTTTCCTACAATGTAATTCAGTTATTATTTTTACTTTTATAAGTAATAGGTAAAACGTTCGTATGTTTATATGCCGATTGAAAGGCAATCTCACGCTTCTATAACTTCTATGCCAGTTGTTTTGTAAAAGCGTCCCAAAATTGAAACAAAAACAGATAATGCCATCACTTTTCAATACCGCTATAACTAAGATTGAATACGCAAGTAAGAAACCAAATTTTAAGTAGCGATTTTTCATTAATTTTGACAGCTGAGCTAATACTCCTAATGTGCCAGAAGATTAGTTTTTTTCTATTAGTTAAATAATACAAACTGAATCGCTTTTTTCTCTGTAGGGAGTTGAAAAACATTGCAATCGATTACCGAGAAAATCAAATGAACATTCAAAATAGTGATGTAAATTCGCCGCCAAGGAAATGAGACTTGACTCTATTCGACTGCTTTTTGTAAGACGCCACTGAACATATAGTAAATGCCATACCAACCATTTCCGGATAATTAAAATGTTAAAATATAAAATCGAAATTGCTATTTATTTAAATGCAGAAACTTGCTAGAATGTGCTCGAAAATTAGATTGACTATTAGACAACCAGTCGTGGAAGCTAGTCGGATGAAATTGAGTTCCATGCTTAATGGTATATGAAACAAAAAATCACCAAAAAATGCTATTGCGTCTTATTTTGTTAACCAAATTAAAGAAAGCTCTTCAGCTCTTAGGCCAAAACTACTTATTTAGGTTAAATTATGCGAAAAAAATTTGTACAGACGCCTCATTTCAGTTCTAAAATGACTTAGTAAGGTTTAGTTTCTGAAAAGTCATGTCAATAAAAAATGTTGGCCATTGCGTATACTCAACATTACTATTTCAACAACACATTGCCATCGGCTCTCACTCACCCTATTAACTGCGCACTTTTTTTCTCCACTTGTAATGCTGCTAATCTGCCAAATTGTCATCATCTGACTTGCCAAGCTAATATTTATTTTTGTTTGGCTACGCAGCTTGTTGTGACTGCCATTTCAACTGCTGGTTCAGCTAAGTTGGTGTGTTGCTACTGTGGGCGCGTTGTCATTCTATGCTGATGACATGCCATTACAAATGAATTCGAAACTATGCAGCAAACACATCTGTCGCATAAGTGATGGGAGAAGCTTGAAAATGTAGCCAAAAAACAAAAACACGTAGAAAAAAACTCGTAGGCAGTTATAATACAAACACATGCGTTGTTGACATATGCCAAATTCAGACTGCACAAGACACGCCCAAATATAGTTTGAAAGTTTCGGGATACGCCCAAAAATTAAAAGCAATATTTATTTTGTTAAGAAACTGTATTGTGTATGCGAAGTTCCACTGTAAGTGGGAGAGATATTTTGCTTTTTAGAATCTATATTCAGTTACTAAACCGAATAGAGATGAAATGGCAATCATTTTTAGGTTAGTTGGGTCTTATCGGAGGTAAGAGTATTTATATGCAGCTGATAATATTTATTACTATTTGACTAATATTGAACTACTATATCACAAGTCCTTTTCTCTGCTTTTCCAACGAGTTTTTCCACAAGAATTCCTCGTAGATTCTAATGATCTGTGAGTCATTGCCTGCATATCCTCTGTTATATTTGCCGATAATTTACGATAGGCAGTGATATTATCTCTAGAGAATTTTCTCTAATCATACTTCTGCATTTACCTGAACTTTGCAGCTTTTTCAGAATTAATTTTTAGCAATTTTTAAATGAAAACCGATGTTGTTTGGGTCTAAGATTCTGTCCTAACAGTGAAATTTACTGCAAGTTATTAACAACCTTTCACTGCGTCCAAGTATGGGCTCAAGAACACAGGTAGCAAAATTTATAATATTTTCGAAGTCAATTGAAAATTTTTGGAATTTCAAATCCTTTAAGAATCACCACAAACTTATAAAAAGTGGACGTGCTTTTTGCAAGACCTTATTAATTTTTAACGAATAGAATGAAGCATAATCTGTGTACCAATTTTATAATATTTTTCATAAAAAAATCTAATATACATTTGTAAGTATGGATATTAGGGCGTGTCGATTCGTATGAAACTATTTTTTTCGATATCATTCCTAGCCTATTCGAATT
Source organism: Anastrepha obliqua (assembly GCF_027943255.1). Lineage (NCBI taxonomy): Eukaryota > Metazoa > Arthropoda > Insecta > Diptera > Tephritidae > Anastrepha > Anastrepha obliqua. The sequence goes on from NC_072893.1 coordinate 46,281,915, forward strand.
AAAAATTAAAAAGAAAATTATAGGAAAATAGTCTACTCCAGCCTGGCTGTAAAGTCAATTTCAACCCCTTCAAACTTTTACAGAAGCTACACTTGTGCTCACATAATTAAGCCACTTCATTTTTTTACAAAAAATTCTGAATTTTTTCATGCTATAATACATTTTTACTGTTAAGTTTTGATAAATAGTGAATAGTGAGAGTTATTGGATGTTTGAAATAGTGATGTTGAGTATACGCAAAGGCCTACATTTTATATTGACAGGGCTTTTCAGAAAATTAATCGTACAAAACCATTTTAGAACTGAAATTACGCTTTCTCCTAATTATTCTACAAATTATACAAATGAAATGAGACTTTCAGCTATTAGCCCATAGATGTCGCTAGGAGTATTTTTAAACCTTCCCAAATGTTTTGTTTTTTTCGTCTGTCATCTGTCAACAACATTCAGTTCATTGTTTGTTGCGTTTCATACAACAATGCATTTTTATCGCTCCTAAAAATGCCGAATTTCGTGCATTCAAACTACGATTTGCGGACATCGTTGATTTTCGGTTATCAATTGAAGAAAAACGCTTCTCAAGCTCATCAAATGCTTATAGATGCTTACGGTGGACATAGGTACTCTAAGTAGAGCACAGTACTTCAGGTGGTTTGAGAAATTCCGAATTGGTGATTTTAGCGTGGAGAACGAGGACCGTGGTCGGCCATCGAAAAAGTTTGAGGACGCCGAATTGCAAGCATTGTTGGATGAAGATGATGGTCAAACGCAAGAAATGATGGCAGAGCAGTTGGGAGTGACCCAAAAAACCATTTCCAAACATTTAAAAGACATGGGCATGCTTTTAAAGGTCGGAAGATGCCGATCGGCGGCTCAAAGTAATTTTTCTTGATGACAATGCACCGCCACATCAAATAAGAGTGACCCGGGAATTGGTTTAGACGCACAATTGGGAACCGCTGGTGCATGCGGCTTACTCACCAGACTTGGCGCCTTCCGATTATCATTTGTTTGCATGGGCCACGCACTTTCCGAGCAGCGCTTTAATTCTCACGAAGAAACCAAAAAATGGCTCGATGATTGGTTTGCGGCCAAAGACGGTCAATTTTTTTGGCGCGGCATCCACAAATTGCCTGAGAGATGGGAAAAATGTGTCGCTAGCGATGACTATTATTTTGAAGATTAAATTTGTAACAACTTTTGTTAGAAAACGTTTGAAATTGAAAAAAAGGTCTCATTTCATATACCTACGAGTAGTAATTTCCTTATATAATCACGGACCATCCGGTTTGCATTTTATTTTAATTCGGTTATAAATAGAAGACGCATAAATATTTTTCGCAGCTTTTTTGTTTCATATACCATTAAGCGTAGGACATAATTTCAATCGACTGGCTTCCACGACTGGTTGTCTAATAGTCAATCTAATTTTCGAGCACATTTTAGCAAGTTTCTGCATTTATCGCACAAATAGCCATTTCGATTTTATATTTCAACATTTTATTCATCTGGAGATGGTTGGTATGGTATTTAGTCTTAGCGCCATCTTACAAACAGGAGTTGAATGGAGTCAAGTCTCATTTCCTTGGCGACGAATTTACATCACTCTTTTAAATTTTCATTTGATTTTCTCGTTAATCGATTGCAATGTTTTTCATCTCCCTACAGAGAAGAAAGCGATTCAGTTTATATTTTGTAATTAATAGTAAAAACTGAATTATTCTCAACAGCAATCTTAATTCGGTTGTCAAAATGAATGAAAAATCGGTAGTTAAAATTACCTCGCTTGCTTTGCTCATCAGTCTTAGTCGTACCTCTGTATCGAGATAATATACTTTAACCAAACAACTGGCTTTTCCAAATGCAAAACTGCTAAACGACCCTTTGATATTGCGATTATCAGTAAAAAAATTAGTGTACCATAAAATACTTCTTGTGATAGAGAAAATATATCTGGTAAAATTGGGTTGAGAATTAACGAGGAAAAAACAAAATATATGGTGATGCCCAGAAAAAATGAGATGACACCTGGCACAATCAAAATCGCGACATATGAATTTGAAGCGCAGAAAACTTTCACCTGTGGCTTAAACTAAGCAACCACAACGCAATGCGCATCGCATTCGACGAGAGAATACAAGCAGCAAATAGAACATTACTCATTTAGCAAAACTTTTTAAATCAAAGCTGTTAAACAGATCTTGTAAAATGACGCTGCTTAAATTTATAGTCCAACCAGTTCTTTGTTACGAATCTGAGTCGTGCGCGCAATATATGAAAAAGTCAAAAACAGACTCCAGGTATTTGAACGAAAAATTGTGAAAAACTATTCGGTGCAGGCAAAGTCAATGGCGAACGGCGTCTGAGATGGCACCATGAACTGAATCAACTTATGAGAAGAGAAAATGTTGTGCGATTCACCAAAGCTAAAAGAATAAGTTGAATAGGCCATACCGGGAGAATGGATCACACGAGAACTCAAGAAAAAATAAGTGAGGCTAAAATATTTCCAACAAAAACAAGAGAAAGACTAAGATAAAGATGGATTGACAAACTAGAAGGCGACATGAGGAAACTCAAGGTCAACAACTAAAAGGAATCAGCCAAGGTTGGGGTCAAATGGAGATATTTTGTGCAGCAGGCCAAAGCTCACATGATGATGATGATGATGATATTAATTCCAATGCAAAGCAAAACGAGCTGGTTACTAAGTATATTTATTGCTTTCATTAAAATGACATGGAAAGTGGGTTTAGTTAACGCTCGATTTTTCTAATATTTTGTACCAATTTTGTTCTGGTTAAGAGCAGCATGTAAACCTAGGTTAAATATATCCATTTGCACATGGGTTATGTGAACGTGATAAGGAACAAGTTATTTCGTTATTTTTAAAATTTTGGTTTACACCCGTTGACAGCTAATTAGAAACGCGATATTTTGACCAGTTTTCCATGCTTTTTAGGTTTTTTTTACAAATATTTTAGTAAAACATATTTTATATACAATTCTACAACAAATATCGTTTATATTAAAGTTTCACACTTTCTACAGGATTCATAAACAGGTACGATTTTTTTTTTTATTTTATAGGGAGAAAATACGTAGCACTACCAGGGGGGAAAATTACCAAAAATTGCCCGAAATATAGTTTTTATTTTTCCAGTTTATTCTTATAAATTTAGTCTAGTAAAGTACAAGTTTCATACGGACTATAAGCAAATAAATAGTTTTGTATTAGAAGTACTAAAAATTAATTACAAAAATTATGGAAGTAAGCTATTAAAAGTAAGAGTTCAAAGTTTTATCAAAACCCATATTTTTCATAGTTTTTAGTTGGGAAACAACTTTTCACAACCTCATACAATACCATTTGGCTCAGAAGGAGAACGAAAGTAATATTTTTCCATCAATGGTTTTTCTTTTCATAAAAAATTAGTGAAATAACGCAAAAAATTATGCACTGACGAACAAATCAGTTTTTCATTTGCGTTCAAAAATAAGAAATTTGAATATAAATAGTCTAGGAATTTGGAAAAATTTCGTGGAAACCGATCATCAAGAGATTTGTAAAATGCAATAATAAAAACACTAAAAATGACGTGGCGTATTAGTAACATAAAAATCCTTGCCAATATTGAGCAAGAATTAAACAGCAACAATTAACGCGAGTTTGGCGCATTTAAGTAATATTTATTGCCTCTTTATGAATTAATGGCAAAATTTATAGAAATAGCGACAAAAAGATGATACAGTAGCACAGCACTTAAATTTGCACCAATGGCGATCATTTGTAAAAAAAAATATTTGCTTTTCGAGAAGCACATGAGTCACTTTTACTTTGTCTTCTACTCCCATGATATATTTAATACATAATTTTATATATATGTATATATATAACTGGCTCAGACATATTTTGGGGCACAGGCGTTAGAAGATGGACCGAAATTCCACGCCGAATCGTGATACTCGTTTTCAGGTTGTCCTATAATTCAAAGAATCATAAAATATGTAGCGTCTCCACATATAAGCTAATTTTTATCAGCAACGTTTTTTATGTTAGAAAGGTTTCTGTGTTAGGCTGTTTGCTATTAGAAGCAGATTTTTCTACCATTTCACCTTTCATGCTCACAGTGAGCATCGAATCTGCAACCAAACGAATGTTAGCCATGCGACAAATACACTCATGCGGCCGCCATAGAACTTTTGCATGATTTATCTAATATTAAGAAATGAAGCTTATTGCCAAATTGTTGGCCTAAAGCGATAAATAATTTACTATAATTGCCGAGCAAAAGTTGTTAAGCGAATTTGTGGCGTTTTTCGGATGTCCATAAAAATGTTGGCAATGTGCACGCATACAAACATAATGAGCGCTTAAGGTAATAGCAAAAATATACAGTAGCAAGTAAGTAGGAGGAAGTAGGTACTAGGTACGTGCGGTGTGTTTTGAATCCCGAAAATCCCAAAGGTTGCTTATACTAGGTGGCGTAAAACTACTTATTCCATCGAAAAGTTTATAATGTTTGCAAATGGCGTCGTAATAAAGCGCGAAAAAGTTAAAATAAAGATTTCTCTGTTACGTCCGTAACAGAGAACCAGTTCAGTTAATTTCAATTGAGTGCCAAGTTCTGGGAAACAGTGCTAGATTTTTTTCTTTGTCTAGACTACCTAACGCTTGTTTAAATTTAGTAAACAGGCAAAAGATATCAATGTTGTGCTCGAAGAGTTAAAGAAAAATTTGATCGATGGCTTCTAAAGCCGCATTGGTACTCATCTATCCATCCACTGGGTACTTTATTCTTTTCCCATATAATTTTTACTAGATATTATATCGGCTCGTGCAAGGCTTGCTCTCCATACTTTAAGGGTTCTTGTTTTTAATTTAGTTATTTTATCTTCTTTTTGTTTTCGCTTGTCACTAATAATATTTCCATCTTTGTCCTTAATATCGTTGGTACTTGGTTGGAAAGCTTTTGTCGGTACTGTTAAGTTTTGGTACATAGATTTGATATTTTTCTGGCGAAACCTTTTCCTATTTGCTTAATGTGTTGTTTCATATATACTTTGTTTTTGTTTGTATTATTTTTTTGGCTTCTTTTCTTTTCTTTTGGTATTCTAGAAGGTTTGTTTTCGATCTCTTTTCTCCAATTGTGTCTTTTGCAGTGTTAATAAATAATAAGATTTTTCAGTTTGGAACTTTTTTATCCCAAAATTTGTTTACAATGAAAGATTTTTAATTGCTTATAATTGATTTTGATTGTAAACTGCATAATTAATGCACATTTAATGAATAAGATTTTAGCTGTAAACATTTTTACAAATCAGGCAATCCTTAGTAAATTTTTGTTAAGGCTCTCGCCACATTTGAAATGGTGTTTTGGGGTCTTTCTTTAAAAGCGTGTAAAATGAAAACGAATAAAGATTTTTAATTTTTGTTTTCTGTGTTTTATTTTCTAATCTTTTGTTAAAAAATAAAAATTTTTTTTTGCCCAAAGCTGTCGCCCTTAAAAAAATGATCTTCACATGGAGAATGGACACAAATATAGCCGGTTCTACTGAACCGATTTTCATGAAATCGAACTAAAATGACGTAAAATTGATGTAGTCACCGTGTAAACTACGATTATGTGAAACAAAATTTGTAATATTTTTTTCGGGCCTTTAAAGTCAAAAAAAGGTAGAAAAACGGGGTTTCATCTTTGAACGCCCACCATTTAGTTAATTTTTTTAAGGTCATAAGTCACACGACTGGACGGCTGTAGACGGTTTTCTCTCCTCCTTTCACGGGTGGTGGTCCACATTATGGTGTCAAAACGGCACGTAAGTGCTACTTGTAGTGTACCTGGGGTACTCTTGCCATCTTTCCTACCTACCTACCTAAGTCATACGATAGCGACGTTAATACTGAACAAGAATCTTTTTGTATTTTCGATATGGGACGCCTGTGAGTCCCGGAATCCGTGACGCCAGCGACATACCTTATTTTGGAAGACCATTTTTTGAATGAACCTTGTATGGGTAAAACAATTTTTTTATATTTTAACAATAGATTACAAAGCTAAATATTAAATAGTATATCAATTTTTGCTTTCAAAAGATATAGGCGAAGCTAGGCAACATGCGAGGTACCTAGGAGCAATACTAGACAGTAAATTGCTGTGGAAGCACAATGTGGAGGAAAGGGTGAAAAAGGCCAGTAATGCGCTGTACGTATGTAAAAGAATGCTGAGCGTTACTTGGGGTCTACCACCCTCTCTGATGCATTGGTGCTACACGGCAGTAGTTAGACCGATATTGCTCTATGGGGCCTTAGTATGTTGGACTACGACAAGAAAACTAACATACTAAATCCCACTGGAAAGGATTCAGCGACTCGCTGCTCTGTGCATAACAGGAGCGGTGAAAACCACTCAAACGGCGGCGCTGGAAATGATACTCAGCATGTCACCTATTAACCTTACGGCGGAAAACTTGGCAGAGAAATCCGCGAGGAGGTGAGTGGCTGTTGGAATATTCACTTGTCGAGCTTTCGGACACAGCTCAATAGGAAAGTAGAGCTCAGGTTGCACAGACTACAGACTCCGTACTTTAGTTGGGAGAGAAGGTTTCGCACTACAATTGAAGAGGAGGGAAGGCACAAAGGCATGAAGCCTGGCCAAAGACCCTTTCACATCTATACAGACGGCTCTAAAACTTCAGATGGAGTGGGAGCGGGTATTTACTGCTCAAAACTAGGGATAAGGCAGCTTATCAAGCTGCCAGACCACAGCAGTATTTTCCAAGCGGAAGGTTTTGCTTTGGGGAGAGCCGCGGAGCTTGCCTACACTAGAACAAGAAAGAACTAAACAATTAATATATACCTGGACAGTCAAGCAGCAATAAAAGCAATAAGCTCATATTGTATTAGGTCCAAAAATGTTCGACGGAGCTGGGAGGCCATAGAAAGGCTAGCCGCAAACAGTAGGCTGCATATCTACTGGGTACCAGGTCACAAAGGCATTATGGGGAACGAAATAGTAGATGAGATAGCAAAAAATGCTGTTAGACTACCTTTTTGAGCAAGAGAACGACATACCAAAACCGCTAAATACAAGATACAATGAAATGGACGACCACATGAAAAGGCGAGTGGAAGATAGGTGGACTAATCTGACCACATGCTAAACAGCAAAAGTTATGTGTAGAACTAACGAGAAAAAACTGACTCAATTCGTACTTACGCTCTCATGAAAGGACTGCAGAACTATCATAGGTATGCTAACAGGTCAAAATATTTTGGCTGCACATGCGTACAAGATAGGGATTGCTAAGACGGACAAATGCAGGAAATGCAGAAAGGATGTTGAGGAAACTTTAGAACACCTTCTGTGTGTTTGACCGACGCTTTTAAAATGCTTGGGAGCCGCATTCTTTGAGGGTATGGAGGACATCTCAAAAGCGGATCTGCTAGCTCTGCTTAGATTCGCTAAAAGCGCTGACATCCTACATGATGTCTACTTTCAATATTCATAGAGGTCGGGCCCCATCTGGTATCCCTAGGGACCAAAAGGTCTATGCGTGGCTTATTGCCAACCAGGCTAGCCTAACCTAATCTAACCATTCAAAAGATATACTATTTTTAAAACACTTTATCTTAAATTTTAAATACTTTAAAAGTGAAAAAAAAAATGTTGTCTCAATATAAATCCCGAGAGGAGTCACGAAATCCGGGATCAAAATTTTCCGCTAATATTGGCATGCCGGGCAGGTATACTATACTCGTACCATAAACCGTTTCTGCTTTTCTGCGCCCATTGGACAATAGCGTAGCTTGTGTTGAATGACATTAACCAAGCAGCAGAGAAGCAAGCAGCAAAAACAGGAAAATTCGAAAGTGGAAAAGTATTTGTTTTGCTGGATTTGGCCTGACGCTGCTAATGTTATTGCTATTGCCGATGGCATTGCTGCTATAGAAGTCCATTTCGAGTTCGGCTACTTGCCAACTAAGGAGCAAGCAAATGCATGCAATAAATAAAGTAAATATTCGTTGGCCTTAGCTTGCAACACTGCGCAAAATTGGCGAACATAAATCATATGAATGTATTTTTACTGGCCTCATCGTACACTGTAATGGTTGCGCCTTATATTGCTTGCAAAATTATATGTGAAAAATTATGAACGTTTATGCTGCTAATAAATATTAATTGCTCATTACGGCTGGTCATCTGTTTCATTGTAAGAGTAATAGCAAAAAATATTATTCATGAGTAACTACGAGAGGGCATAAATACTTGCTGTGGGTGCTTGTGGGTGTTCTGCTAGGCTACTAATTACGAGTGAATAAGAGATTTTAGGATAGTTTCACATTTGAATGTTATTGTGGGGAATTTCCTTTCCGTTGAACAAACAAATCCATTTCATGTGAATAAGATTTAAGTGGAAAAATAATAAACAAATTTTCAGCTGAGAAATAATAACACTGTGAAACATTTTTGAAGTAACAGTATGGGGTCTGGATGATTTCGATTCACTATGGAAGTACTAGACTAGACCCACAACCATTTTGTTTTTCTTTGAGTTGATATCAAACAAACTTCGCCAATTGCTACTCTGTGAAGCTCTGCCAGCTACTCCTACCAAGTGCAGATGGGTGGCTTGAGCGTATGTTAGACGCGATTGGCGGTCAGCAGCTAACAGCTGATGCACCGTCTGGACTTTGTACGGAAACATCTTCAAATCTTCTACCAAAATTCGGTGTAAAGAGCGTCAACTGCTACCCATTTGCGTGGCACGTCGTCTGGTCGATGTTGACGGCGCTTCCATGACATCCTCGGCTACAGCAGCAATATTCTCTGCAGAACGGCTACTCCGGGGTCTGCCACGCCTGGCAGCATCTCGTGTTGTGCCAGTCTCTTCGAGGCGAGCGGCTAAACGTCGCAGTGTTTCACCAGTAGGCGTTGGATGGCGAGGAAATCTGCGACGAAATTCACGTTGCGCCAAAGTCACCTACCGATTATTGGTCAAATAAATAGTCAGCAATATTCCGCGTTCTGGAGCAGTGTAGCGTAGCATTGTTTATTAACGTGTATTTCGCATGTGTTTACTACACAAATGTCAAAACAGAACTGACATTAGGGGCCAATCGCAAAATGTATAGCATTTTCTGATAGGAGGAGTACTTTAGCGCCACCTGTTATAATAAAATTTCACGACGAATATTTTTGTTAAATATTTTAATCCTTTCTGTATCTGCAATTGCATTTATTCAAATAACTTAAAAATAATTGTAACAAGCAAATTCAATCAAAGAATTTTCCGCTTTAAATGTTTATTATCCCGGCTGCAATGGATTTCAACATTTGTATTTCGATTAACTCTGTGAAGCCAAATGTGTTGCTATAGTGAGAAGAAGGATTCGATATTTTAACTGAATGCGATCGGAAGAAAGGCACATACGCTCTGTCGAACCCATTTTCATATAGGTTTATTGAGCGGGCTGGTATAGAAAGGAGGTACTGTGATAAGTAGAGGGCACAAAAGACCGTGAGGTCACGAAGTGCATACCTCATCTTCATTCCTTAATTAATTCAACTCCGTGAGGGTAGCCAAGATCATGCATCTGCTCAAGTGCTTGGAGCTCATCTATAACATTGAGCTCATACTCCAAGTTGAAGCTGGAATGCTAGGCTGAGATTACAGCTGGCGTTAATTTTTTCCTGATGCTGCTTTTAAGGGGACACGGATATTTCCAAAAATATGCCTACACTTGGCTGGTAGTCCTTATTGCCCAAAAAGCTTGGATGAAGAGGAGACTGCCGATTATATGACCTCTTATAGCAGCAGGTTTGCTAAGGTTTGCAGGTTTTTCAATCGCAGGGGTATAAATTAGTCGTGATTAGGGCAAATACATGGCAACCATAACTATAAAAGTTCAACATTTTTTTATTAACTTAACTTTAACTTACAAACATGGCAACCTTAACTATAAAAGTTCACCATTTTTTCTATTTTCTTGGTTTTTTTAATCGCGGAAGTACGAATTAATAGTGATTAGGGCAAATATATGGCACCTCTATATATAAAAGTTTAATTTTTTTAATCTGTATTATTTTTTTTAAATTGTAGAAGTACGAATTAATAGTGATTAGGGCAAATACATGGCAACCACAACTATTAAAGTTCAGCATTTTTTTATTTTCTTTGTTTTTTAATCGCAGAAGTAAGAATTAGTAGTGATTAGAGCAAATACATGGTGACCCTAACTATAAAAGTTTAATTTTTTTAATTTTTATTTTTATCGCAGAAGTACGAATTAATAGTGATTAGAGCAAATACATGGCAAGCCTAACTATAAAAGTTTAATTTTTATTTTTTTTTTTAATTGTAGAAGTACGAATTAGTAGTGATTAGGGCAAACACATGTGAACCATAACTATAAAAGTTCAACATTTTTTATTAACTTAACTTTAACTTAAAAAAATGGCAACCCTAACTATGAAAGTTCAGCATTTTTTTATTTTCTTTGTTTTTTTCAATCGCAGAAGTACCTACGAATTATTAGTGATTAGAGCAAATACATGGTAACCCTAACTATAAAAGTTTAATTTAAATTTTTTTTTTTTAAATTGTAAAAGTAAGAATTAATAGTGATTAGGGCAAATATATGGCAACCCTAATTAAAGTAAAATATTATACATTTTTATTTATTTTTAATTGTAGAATTACGGATTAGAAGTGATTACGGCAAAAACAGGGCAACGCTAACTATAAAGTTGAATTTTTTTTTCCTTCATTCGGAGAGCTTTGAATTAGTAGCCCTATCACTACTAATTGTGTTATCTTAGATCCCCTTACTGAAATATTTGTTTTTAAATTTAGAATGAAGTGTAAGACATAGTTGCGTATCTCGTATAGGGTTGCCTCAAGTAATTTTTACAATAAAAACTGCTTTTGAAATGAAAGTATTTATTTTTTATTTTTTATAAGGTACATCAACCTTACATGTGCTTCGTTTCCATGTAACCATTTGAAATTTTCTTTTATTTATTTGATAAGGCTCATTCTCTTTTTTCTTATAGGCACAATAAATGTGTAAGTGACTTCGGCTGAGTTATACGTATAAGGTTCAGCCTACTTAGAGACTTAGACAAATGCGCAACATTACGAATGAAAAAAGCATGCTTTACATTTATGCGCGCTTTATAAAAAAATTTAACTACATATACGAAAAAACTCTACCTCACTTCGCTCCCCCTCACTCCGTTCATCCACATCTTACGATGTTGTACTCAAGCATCATTATAGTTTTCCGGGTAGCCTGCTTATTTGTACTTTCTCTCTTGTCTGCCTCAAATAAATACATTTTTTATACACCTACAAGCATAGAACCAACTCCCACTTCTTGGAAATTTCTTTTTCTAATATATATTTTGCTGTGTTTCCTACTCGGAAAGTGTACTTTCTAAGGAGCAGAAACGAAGGTCGACTTGATGTATGCACTTACATAAAATATACAAATTTCAAAGCTGATTACTAGCAGCCAGTAAGTTTTAAATGTATGGGTATTTTGGGTATAGAAAATAGCAGAAGTTGCCTGAGTGAGAAAATTTTCAGTTGGAGGGAACGCTGCAGTCAACTCTGTCGCATGACAAAAGTTTCCTTTAAGGAATTTGCATAAAATATCTGAGCGGGTTGTTGAAAAAGGAAAATAAAAACGAGGAAATAGGCACATAAATAGATACTCACTAAGTACTGTGTAAAGAATGTGTTGGCACGTGTGCCTTAACAACGAACAGAATTAAAGATTTTCTGATACTTAGATACAAAGGAATGCAAAGAAGTATTCAAGTTTATCAGTGACCGTTGCCAGGCGGCAAAGAAAAGTTGTGTAGAGCAGTTTCTGAGAAAATTTGAGAAAGTGTTTATATGTGTATGTGTGTGTGGGTATGCTTACTATGGGAGTTTAATTGAATTATAGAAAGCGCACGTGAGGCGTAAATCGGACTGTGTGAAATCTAATTTGATTCAAATAATTTTACACTCTCAGCCTGTTCATATGCAAAGCAAAATAAAAAATAAAAAAATTCGAAGAAGTTGCGTATTTCCATGTTGAAATAGCGGCCGAAAAAATAAACATATTTTTGGCGAATTTTTTCAGCAGCGGAATAATGTACTTAATCGAAAGTCTGCAAAAAGTTCTTTATTGACGTAAATTGTAAAAATTATTATTTATTTTTAGCAGCCCTCACAATAATTATAATTTCTTAGTTGTGAAAAGTCAGTTCGCAATAGTAAAAGTTCTGGAAGGAGTCTCGAAACCTTTGCATAAGAAATGAAATGGTTTTTCAAGTACTCAGTTTGTTCTTTATGGTTTTAAGAAACAAATCTAAAGGGACTTATTATCAAGCGAAAACGATTTGGTTATTAACTTCCGCCAACAATAAGTGACTTCCGATCTACCGAGCGAGAAGTTCAAGCGTAAATCTGGCACTATTCTACGCCTGGCAAGAGTAAGGAAATTGATCAGCTTGAGACGATAAGGTGGCGTAATAATACTCATCCACTTTTGTTTTGGAATAATTTGTTTATTAATTAGAAAAAAAAGTGATTTTGCTGATGGACATCTTTATTTTGACCCATATAAATGTCAAAGATCATTGAAGTCCAATGCCATTTGCAAAAATTATAAATCTTCCAAAGGGGTGATCCATTTTGCATGATTGGAAGCTTCCATAAAAATAGTTTAAAAATATTTTTGAAAAATTTGCTCAAATAAATTATTTCCTTAGAACTTAAGCAATTCTTAAAAAAACAGTGAAAAGTAAACAAAAATTTTTTCACAGTTTTCTGTACGCAAAATATTTGCAGTTACAATTTAGAATTCAGAAAAATGCTCCCTTTAGTGTTATCTTAGAAATTGTTCGAGTTATAAGAATAAGTCATTTACGAAAATTTTTACTGCGAATGCCAAATTTTTATGATATTAAAAAACTCAGTAGAAAAATTAATTTTTTTTCCTGGAAAAAATTATGTACGTATTTGCTTAAAAAATATTTCTTAAAATTTGAATCTTCCTTAGAAAATGGTTTAAAAATATTTTCAAAAAGATGCTTTTTCCAAAATTTCTCAAAAAAATTTATTCCTAAAATTTAAATCATCTTTAAAAAAAAACCGATGATAATTTTTAAAAAAATGATGTGCGTATTTCCCTTAAAACTTAGAAAAATACTTCGTACTTTCGTAAGAAACTCACTGCTCGCCCCTAATAAAATTATTCGCTAGCGCAGCTGGTACTTTTCTGCATTGTGTGTTTCTTTTCATTATTCCGTCTTGTCTTAAAATTCTATACTTTGCCAAATAAATAACATACATTTAGCTAACTGTCGCTCCTTGTGCGGTATCACATCGACTACAGAAGGTAGTGCAACAAAAATCTAACAAAATTTCTTTATGTTCGCAAGATGTGCAGAAAACATGCGATTATTGCACACAGCACATCTCCTTTTGACAATTCATTACTTCCGTAGTGGTAATTAGATTGTTGTGCTTAAGAGTCTCCACTAATAGTATTAATTTACTACAACATAATGGCTGCTCGATGGATGTGTTGTTATCTGCTCGTCTTACATTTAGTACAGTGGAAAAAGAAAACAATGAAATTTTTAGTAGTGATGCACAAAAAGCGAAAAGGCAAATATGGAAAGCTGATAACTAAACCTCCCATAGAATAGTAGAGCTGCTGATACTTTCTGCGCCATTTAAGTTGGTTCAGGTTCCCCGTGCGGGGAATTGCAAATCCCAATTGGGCGCGTCCCCAGGTGGCGTATCGGGGAACGCTTGTTGCTTGCTGTTCTGACTCTTTATTATCTAAAAGTGTAAACAGCAAGTGACGGATAGAAGGGAAATAAAAAAACTTTCCGCGGACCAACAAGAATGGGAAGTAAACTTCATGAAAAGTTCCAGATATCCAGGCTAACAACCTCCTACATTGGTAATTTTATGCTCAAAGAACTACACAAAGCTTTGAATACAACAACAACGATTTAATGGCAACGAAACGGAAATGACAAAGAACTAAATGAACGAAATAAAGAACCATTATGAGAATTGGCTCATGGAACATTAAAACTTGGATAAAGAAAGATGAAGAAATAATTCTAGAAATGAAAGAAAAGAAAATCAGTATATGTGCTTTATCAGAAACAAAAATTAAAGGAAAAGGCAACATAGCAGCTGAGTCAGGAAGAACATGAGAGCAAAAGCGGAAGTTGGAATTTTGATGGATGCGAAAATGAAACCAAATATTAGTTCATAAAATATTTTTTATATAAATGAGCATCTACTGCTACTACTACTTCAAAAATGATAAAAATTACATTAATCTGATTAGTGTTTATGCCCCTGACATCGCGAAATTGAAAGAGAAACGTCCTGAGTTCTAAGAAATGCTTCAGAAACAGATGGATGCCATAAAGAGTAGTGAACAGGCTGTAATTATAAGTGATTTAAACGTTAAAATGGGCATTGACGGGTATAAAGCAGAAATTTAATGAAGAAACAATAAATGATAGCGGTGAAACGCTAAGAAACTTCTGCGCGCATAATAGCCTAAGAATCAACAAATACTTTCTTTGATTATGTCGAAAAATACAAATATACTTTTGAAAATTCGCAAGGACAACAGTCAGTAATCGACTATATTATTAAAAACAGACAGTTCACACCACAAAATATATTGGACGTATGAACACTCAATTCGGCCAATGTCGGAAGTGACCACAAATTGGTATTATGTTAGAATTGGCTACATGTATTTAAAAAAAGAAGCGAACAAAAAAGAATGGAAAAGTACAACTGAGAAGCTCTTGATCACGAGAGTAAAGGGTGGTTAAATTTTAAAGGCCGATGTTGAATGTAAACCACACCTAAATGTCAAGTGTTTTTCTGCATTTCCTTCGACATTTGTCAATTCCAGAGTAACTCAATTTGAACCATGGAAAGATACATAATGAAACAACGCGTTAAAGATATTCAAGCATATTATGAAAACGGGCGATCAAATCAAAATGCATATCGCGCACTTCGTGATTTCTTCGGTCAATTTAATCGTCCAAATGTGCGTACAATCGGAAAAATTGTGCAAAAGTTTGAGCAAACCGGGTCTGTAGGAGAAGTGAAAACACTAGTGCACGCTCATACAGCTCGTACTGCAGAAAATATTGCTGCTATTCGCGATAGTGTGGTTGAAGAGCCGTCCATCTCAACTCCTCGTCGTGCCCAACAATTGCACCTCTCACGCTCGTCGTTGATGAACATTATGCACAAAGACTTGCATTTACACGCTTACAAGGTGCAACTGACTCAAGAACGAAAGCCTCTTGACCATTTCAAGCGTCGTCAATGGTCAGAATGGTGGCACGAAATGGCAACAATGAATGACCAATTTTCGAAGAAAATCATCTTCAGTGATGAGGCACATTTTCACCTCAGTCTATAAGCAGAATTGCCGCATTTCGGCGAATGATAATTCCAGAGTGATTGTCGCAAAACCAATGCACCCACAAAGAGTGACTGTTTGGTGCGGTTTATGGGCCGGCGGCATCATTGGGCCGTATTTTTTCCAAAATGAGGCCGGTCAGGCCGTTACTGTGAATAGTGCTCGCTATCGTGAGATGATAACGAACTTTTTATGGCCCGAATCGGATGATATGGATGTGGACGATGCCACTTGTCATACAGCTTACGAAGCAATGGCTCTTTCGCACGAACAATTTTATGGCCGAATAATCTCACGTCGCGGCGATGTCAATTGGCCGCCAAGATCATCTGATTTGACACCGTTGGATTTCTTTCTTTGGGGTTATTTGAAAGAAAAGGTGTACGTCGATAAGCCAGCAACAATTGAAGAGCTAAAGGATGAGAGAATTCGGCACATTAACGGCATAGAACCTCAATTATGCCTCAGCGTTATCGAAAATTTTGACCATCGGATGGAGGTGTGCCGCCGAGGCCACGGCAGCCATTTGTTCGATATTTTATTCCATTCTTAATTGAGCTATACCAATATTAGCATAATAAGTAGAAATGATAATAATTTCTTAAAAAAATTGTATTTTATTCAAAATCATTATCGGCCATTGATGCCTAACGACCCAAATGTCAACAAACAAACAAACGCTAAGGCTATAAAGACATGTCATCATAACTTGAGTTCATTTCTGGTGAAGTTGAATTTATTTATTCGTACCAATAAGTACCGAGTGGGTGGGTATGGCTTTTGCAAATGCGTTTGACATTTACTGCATGTCGTTTTTGTTTTTATATCTTTTTCATAGCCACATACCCGACAACGGCTTTATTTGAGCTTCTTAGCTGGTGGTGCTTCACTTTCTTCGTTATACTGCTGACCAGTTAACTGTTTTGATATCTGTTTTCCGCTCAGATGTACGTTGTGTTGTTCAATAAAACGTATGGCAAGGTCTTCAATAAAAAGTGAATGTTTTTTATGTTTGCGGATGCGGAGGTACATAATAAACCAATGCCAATGCCTTTATTGCAGCCACATTCATTAACGAAAAGAATATAACTATAACAAACTATAACAAAGTAAATACTATCGAATAAAAGTGACAATAGTCAATAGTCAATAGTTTTTCTCTTCCATGTGAACTCGCTGATATTCACTCTTATACTACAAATATTTTGCTGCCTTATTTGCACCAGGTAGGTAGGTAAGATGGCAAGAGTACCCCAGGTACACTTCAAGTAGCACTTACGTGCCGTTTTGATACCATAATGAGGACCACTACAGAATGCACCAACTACAACAGAATTTCAAAATACTTTAAATATAAATTAATTTGCGCTTTAGACAGCAGAATAGTGTATCTTTGCCGCCAATTTGTGTAAGAATCATGAAGAACCAAAATGTTGCTATTCTTTTAGTTTCCTTTGCTTAAAAAAATACACTTTAGTTACCGACTATGGGGATTAAGTACCTATAAAAGTCAAAACGCTACTATTATAGTAGGTTTATTACATCCAATCACTTTTCAAAACACTTTTTATGAAAATATCTGGTTTTCATATGAAACTTTTATATATTTCAAGGCATTCAGAAATTTATAAATGGCGATTAAAGAATGAACACGAAAAATGGTGATCGGGCGAAAACCGTTAGAACATCAAATTTATTTAAATTCTATTTTATTTCCTTCTTTATTACGCATACTTTGTTAAACAAAAAACTCATATCAGTTATCGTTGTTGTAAACGAAATGGCGCAATTTAGATTTGACTCTTCTCATTAGATGATGGACATCCGTTTTTGTTGCGGTATCTGCTGCTCTCTGGCAATTCATTTTAAACTGTTGCTCGTTTTTTATTTATTTTTTCAGTTTCACCAATTGCCGAATATTTTATTGTACAATGGGTCGGAATTGTGAGGAGCTTGGTGTGTTGTGGTATTTTTTAATAATATCTATTCGTTGATTTCTATACCAGTTCATTAGCAGATTGGCTATAAAGATACGGCGCTAAATCAGATCAAAACAGAATGGAACCTTTGTGTTGTTTTATGAATGGCCGCAAATGCTTTTGCAAACACTCTTTCATATAAATTTCTTGATTTATATAATGTCTAATGAACGTTTTGTTTTTCATACCACACCTGCAGATACCTTGGCAAACCAAACACAGCTGGAGCTCCTCGTCTCTTGATTGCAGTATAAAACTTAATATTCCGAATGTTGTTGTTGTTGTAGCAGCATAAACATTCCCCATCCATATACGAGGAATGCTGTTAAAGTTACAATCCTTGGCCGGATATAAATCCGGGTTGTTCCGGTTACGTAGAACCGACTGTCGTGGGAACGTAATGCTGAATCTGCTTAAAGTCGCCTTTGACGTATGCTTCATCGTTCATAACCACCTAGTCATGAATTTATGAATATTTTGGCTGTACAATCTTCGCGCACGTGTTTTATCACTCTTATTTGGTTTATTATTTCGATTGGGTTCTATAATCTTTTTACACTTTTGCACACTTCTTGGACGTTTTCTTCTGACATATGGGCCTGCATCTCCAAGTGAAAGGCAAAGTTTTTTTCGAAAGAATGACATCATTCTTTGGCTTTTATTTCCGATGTAAATCCTGTTTTTTCTCCGCTACACAGCCTTCGTTCCACCAATGAGGTTTCATTCGACTTTTTCAACACATAAGTTACCATGCCACAATTTTCTCCAAAAGCTCACACTTAATTGAATTTATTTTGAAGTTACGCAAAGTGACTTTAAAAAATTAAATTCACTGGGTGGCTGACAACCTGACGTTAGTAATGCAAGGTGTTGTACGGTTAATGTCCTACGGAAAAGAAACGTGGCTCGTCTCCAACACCATCACATAGAGGCTACAAGTTTTGATCTACGAATGCCTCCGCATCATCTGTCTATCAGCAACGATGCGTTGTGGAGATCAACGAATGAGTAGCCCATCCTATGGCAAATAAAACGTAGAAAGTGGCGGTGGATAGTTCAAACGCTTAGAAAACCACCAGATAGCATCACAAGAGTGTCAGTGGACTGGAATCCGCAAGGGGGCATAGGTCGCGATCGGCCAAAGATTACTTGGAGAAGGTGGATGTTGCGCGAATTAGCAAATGCCGACTTTACATGGGACGGCGGAAAAATAAAAGTCAAGAAGCGTGTACGATGAAAAAGTCTTATCGCGGCCCTTTGCTCCCGAGCGGAGTAAATAAGGATATAAAAAAGAAATACAACGTAAAGAAAAATATGCCTTTGCCGCCAATTTGTGTAAGAATCATGAAGAACCAAAATGTTGCTATTCTTTTAGTCTCGTTTGCATAAAAGGTACTTCTTAATTACGATCTGTGAGTGCTAAGCATAAATGTCACAAGGCTACTACTTTAGTGGGTGCATTACATCTAATCACTTTTTAAAACAGTTTTTAAGAAAATATGTAGTTTTATATACTTCAAAACATTCAGAAATAAGTAGATCTAATTTTTCTACTGAATACCCCATACTTTGATACTTAGATAGGTCAAAGGTGAATCATGAAATATTAGCAAAGTAAAGGATGGACATCAACATTTTCCATTTAAATGAGTGAGAACATAAACCATAATGCAAAGCTGAAAAGCTCGTTTCTGGATAACTTTTCGAATAGGCAAACCATCACTAAGCTCTTTTTCAAGCTTGTTAAGGCGGGTTTATAATACCTTGCGTATCCACAATGGGAACTGAAGCAATAAGGTCGTCGATGAACTGACAAGAATAGATCTGGCAAGAAGAGAAGTCTACTCTTCTCTACTCTTCTCTTCTTCGCTGTTCTTTAGAATGATGAGACATTTGAGCATATTTGGTGTCAATTTTCGGTCTTTGCCAGAAATTAAAAGATTAAAAGATAAGCGTTAAAAATTCATCTACCAAAGACATTTTTTTATTCCTTCACAATTTATACTTTTAGATGACATATTAAGACGAAGTCATTCTGGAAAAATTTTCTTCTTATATTTCCAATCCAGTTCCATTTTCGGCTTTTAATGTAAAAATTAATTGCGCAGCTATCAGTGAGCGAAAGAAGGTCAGCAGTGGAGACTGTTCTTGGCAAAAAAATGCGGCATACAATCTTCAGGTATATATTAGTTCAAGGTATATATATATATAATAGGCCGGGTCGATTTGTGGGGAGGCAAAAAAATCGCCCATTGCTCTGTGAAAATCATATTCTAGGGATCAAAATAAGAAACTTTGCCGAAGGAACCATACCTCTAAAACGAATTCTGATGTCCGCCAATTTGGGTCGAACTTTTTAGTTTCTTTTCTCATGTAATGGTGATATTTTGAAATGATTGTATGGGGAACCCCCCAGGGGAGTTCCAGGGGGTATGCCACTGGCATGGGTGGATCGGCCGTCCAAAGTTAGTTGGGGTCGATCATACATTTGGACTCGATTGGAGCACTCTAAATGGGTAAAAGTGGGATTTTTCGTTCGACCCAAATTGGGGGACGTCAGAATTCGTTTTAGAAGTATGGCTCCTTCGGCAAAGTTTCTTATTTTGATCCCTAGAATACGATTTTCACAGAGCAATGAGCGATTTTTAAATCGACCCGCCCTAATATATATATATAGTATATAGTCCAGTTCAAGGACATATTAGCTAGGCAGAAGGTCTCTTAGGCAACTAGGAAATTGAAGAAGTGTCATGGGATTAGAAAATATTTTTTAGCTTACATTGTATTTTCCTTCAGTTACAATCAATTTTATATCTAAATGAATAAAAACCAAAGATACTCGTATTCCATTTTATTGAACTCTACAGCAGCAAAGAGGAAGTGATATAATTCAGGGTGCGAAGTGGTTTTGAGTACAAGAAAGGTGCAAAGAAATTATATTCTTCCAAACAAGCATCATCAAGAGCCAGTTGTTTCGTTTCTTCACCCTTGCCTCTTCGTGCCACATGCCAATTGATACAGCTTCCCTTTGTTTACCAGTCAACTCCAGCCAAAGTCAACCAAGCATTCAGACATAAATGCGCTGCTCCGAATTTAAATGTGGCAATAAAAAATTTACAAAGCAATGGATAAAAGATACAGCGAAAAAGGAAAAAGAACAGCAACAAGAACAAGAAAAAAAGCTGAAAAACGTTTGCTTGCCAGTCAAAGTGTGCAAGGGTGCAGAAGTGGAAGAAGAAGCGAAAAATTGGCACACAAATGCCACAAAAGTGGAGAGGTAGGCAAAAGTTCGTTGTCTATGGGAGTATTAATATGTGAGTATACGAGTGTGTACGTGTGCGTATGTGAGACGCATATGTGAATGCTTACCAGCCCTCGTTTGCTTGCATATTTTTCTTAGAAAACTCTTTCGTCATACGCTTCGCTGCACCAGTTTGTTTGACTGTCTGCCTGCGAGCGTAGATACTTGGCAGCAAACACAATAACAAGTGCGACGGAAGAGAGCGGCAGGTAGTTAACTTTTTTAAACGTAGACTTACCTCATCCTTGGCAACGAGTGTGACCTTCTTCATTGGTGCGCTATTGTTGACAACCACTGTTTCTCGCTTCGCCGACGGCGTTTTTAGAGCAGATTTCGGTTTTTGTATTTCCACCATACTTTGCCAATTTTCTGCGGATGCACGATTTTGTCGATGTCTTTTGACGGTGAGCGTATGGGTTTGAGTATTGTGTTAGGGCAGTTTTATTATTATTTTATTTCATAAAATATCTTTTCACTTGCTAAGTCACCTTTTCTGTGTCGAATTGATTGGATTTACACAAACGTCGTTTTGTAGGTAGTGAAAATAGTCATTGATATGCAGCGCGCACAAATTTTTAAATATAACATATGGCGGGAGAGAAAAATTCGTAGAGAAAATCGTAGATTGTGAAAAATTTTATGAAATAAAGCAAGGCGTGCAAAATTAAAAAAAAAGATTCAAATTTTGTCATAGAAAGGGTTATAAGAAACAGAAGTGCTATGTTCAGCGTAATTTAATCAGCCAGCGGCGCATAAAATGGACTATGTTTACACACTCAAAGTGCTGGGAAATCTTTGCCCCATAAAAAAATTCTAAATTTTGCGCAAAGTGCGAAAAATTTCCAAAAATATATTTAAGTTTTGTCATAAAAAAGGTAGCAAGAAACAAAAGTGCTAGGTTTGGGGTAACGTAATCAGCTTGCGGCGCATAAAAGGGACTCTGTTTGCCCACTCAAAGCGCTGGGAAATCTTCTGCCCACAAACTTTTCAAATTTTATGCCTTCCCCTACCAAAATTTTAATGTTACGATTATAACTTTATTAACTCATCTTTCCAATTTTGAGCCCACATTATCGACTTTCACTTGCCTTCGACAGAAAAATTACATTTTTTATTTTTCTATTTTTTTATATATTTTTTACATTGTTTTTTACTTCTTATTATTTTGAAATAAAAATTACGTTGCTGCAATTTAGTGTTCACATGGCATTTTGTTGTCTCACAAAATATTTTTTCCCCTTTATTTATTGCATTTTGTGCGCTTCATTTGCTTTTATGCGTTTATTGCTTGCGTGCGCGTACTTTCGCCATGGGACACCATGGCGTATTAGTAATGCCTTGGCAGCTGATTGTTTCCACATTTGAAATGTCTCATAAAACGCAAACTTTTTTCTGCGCGACATTTATGTTAAAGGTTAATTTTGTGGTTTACAACACATTTACGCGCTGTAGCTGTTGTCACTTTAGTAACTGACTCAAATGAGATTAGGTGCTTAAAAACACGGCAAATATTCTGGTTTTTATATCTTACACTGCTGCTGATTTTATTGTCAATTTAAATTTAATGCCATCAACACTGAAATTTTCCTCTTCACGTGAATGCGTGAGTGTGCGTACATTAAAAAACGAAAATTGTGCTAAAAATGTGTGAAATTTGCTGAGGATTACGGAAAATTTTGTGTTTCTTTTAACAGAAGCAAGTAAATGAGAATTTATTTTGAAATGAAGCACTTTTGGTTATAGCAAGAGAAAAATATAGCTGGGTTGTAATGCCGTAAAGCGCAAAGTTGTTAAGACATAGCATTGTTGAGCCTAAATCATTTGAAGATTTGTATGAAAACGCTGCGATCGGGCGCAACGCGAGCCATGTGGGTTCGCTACAGAGAGCTAAAAAAGGAAGAGAGGCGTATTATCCGACAGAAGAAACGAGAGGCCGAAATACGTGAGTGCGAGGAGATTGAGATACTGGCCAACAGGAACAACGTCCGAAAATTCTACCAGAAAGTTCGGAGGCTTACAGAAGATTTTAAGAACGGGGCGTTTTCCTGTAAGAACAAAGACGGGATCTGGTCACTGACATCCAGAGCATTCTGAAATTATTAAGGGAACACTTCTCGAACCTATTAAATAGTGACAGCGGCGCATGTCGCAGAGATTGTGAAGATTCCGATAACCCAATTTGACGTTGACGACGGAATTGTCGTAGAGATAGAGATAGAGATAACGCTCCTAAAGAACAACAAAGCCGCGGGCGCCGACGGACTGCCGGCTGAGCTATTCAAACATGGCGGCGAGGAGCTGGTAAAGTGCATGCATCTGCTTCTATGCAAAATATGATCAGATGAAAGCATGCCTGCCGATTGGAATTTAAGTGTGTTCTGCCCAATCCATAAGAAGGGCGATGCTGCAATCTGTGGCAATTATCGCGGGAATAGTCTTCTAAATATCACCTCTAAGGTTCTAGCGCGCATATTGTGTGAAAGGCTGAAGCCCACCATCAACCAACTAATTGGACCTTATCAGTCTGGCTTTAGACCTGGAAAGTCTACCATCATACAATACACCAAATCTTGGAAAATACCCATGAAAGGAGAATCGACACACACCATCTTTTCGTCGACTTCAAAGCTGCATTCGACTGTACGAAAAGGAGTTATCTGTTTGCCGCGATGTCTGAATTTGGTATCCCCACAAAACTTATACGGGAATGCAAGATGATGCTGCTCAATACCAGCAGCGCCGTCAGAATTGGGAAGGACCTCTCCGAGCCGTTTGATACCAAACGAGGTTTCAGACAGGGTGACTCGCTGTCGCGTGACTCCTTTAACCTGATGTTGGAGAGCATCGTACGAGCCACAGAACTTAATCGCTGAGGCACAATATTTTATAAGAGCGTACAATTGTTGGCGTATTCCGATGATATTGACATCATCGGCCTTAATTACCGCGCTGTTAGTTCTGCCTTTTCCAAACTAGATAAAAAGCAAAGCGAATGGGTCTGGGTAGGCAACTGAGCGGTAGAGTCCTCTCTCGACGAACAAAACTAACACTCTACAAGACTCTCATCATGCCCGTCCTAACGTATGGCGCAGAAGCTTGGACGATGACAACATCCGATGAAGCGACGCTTGGAGTGTTTGAGAGAAAGATTTTGCGTAAGATTTTTGGACCTTTGCATGTTACTGACGTTGAATATTGTAGGCGATGGAATATTTAACTGTATGAGATTTTCGATGACATAGACATAGCGCAGCGAATAAAGATTCAGCGGTTACGTTGGCTGGGTCATGTCATCCGAATGGATACAAACGCTCCGGCTCTGAAAGTATTCGATGCGGTACCAGCTGGTGGTAGTAGAGGAAGAGGAAGGCCTCCTCTGCATTGGAAAGATCGAGTGGAGAAGGACTAAGCATCACTTGGTGTGTCCAATTGGCGCCGGTTAGCACGAGAAGGAAACGACTGGTGAGCTTTGTTAAACTCAGCCGAAATCGCGTAAGCGGTTATCGTGCCAATTAAGAAAAAGAGAAGTGTACGTGAAGACCGAACACTTATATGCGAGTCTCTCGAAGATCGTAAAAACTCCTCTTCTGCCCTTGCAGCTGCCCTATCGGAAGAAATTGGAAAATCCGTTAGTTCTCGAGCAGCTAGAAAAATCTTCTGGAAACAGGTTTGAAAGGATGCAAAGGCCTAAACAAGCTGCGGCTTTCTGAAAAAAAAAATCGGGGAAAGCGAAACTAAAATTTTATGGAGGAAGATTAGTCGAATGTTCTGTGGTCTAATGAAACGAACTTCGAGGGAGGCTAAGTTTAGATTATTTTACAGTATCAACATCCACAGCGTCTTACCCTAGTCAAATTTCAAAGGAATAACACAAATCATATAAAACGACTTTGTTTCTTTCCCACAGCTATTTGTAACACCTGAGGCGACGTTTAGTCGTTAAAAGTACATAACTGCATTACAAACTCTACTTTTCCCTTCATATACGCGCATTTTCAATGACACCAATTTATATGGCGGTCAGTTCCAAGAAGACATGAATCAGCGATTACGATGCGTTGGTTTATAGATAATAATATTGTTTTGTAGCAAGGCAGAGGTTCCAGATCTGAATCCCATTGAGTTCACGTGGGATATTTTAAAACGTGAGATAAAGGAATACATCATAACATCGCAAACAGCCCTGAAAAATGCTTTGATTCACGAGTGGAGCACCATAAGTATAGCTGAATGTGCAAAGCTTGTACGCAGCCCGACCCAGAGGATTGCTGTTGTTATCAAAGCAAAGAGTGGACCTACTAAATACTAATGCTTTTATCAGTACTTCCCTTTATTTGTACTGATTTATTAATAACAGATCAGTACTGCACTCTTTAAAATGAAAAATTTAGTATTAATGGCCAATAATAATTTTAATGCTTTTAGCTTATGCTGTATGCACCAAATTTGCGTCCAATATATAAACAGATCTCACACATCAATAGCCAACTGCTCACAGGACCACATATGGTAAACTGTTTAACTCGTCTTTCTCGCTGAACGCAAGCTCGACGGAACGGCAAATTTCCTGGGTCTACGTGATCTGGCCTGGTCTAAGCGATTTCTATGAAAGATTTTGTGTCGTCCCTACTTACGCTCAGTAAAACTGCTGAAATAATAACAGAAAATGATACATTTTTCGTAGTGTACCGTGATTTGACTTAAAAAGGTTTGCGCTCTTAAATCATTGATTGTGAAAATCGTATTGCGGACAAAACTTTTGGTGCTATTTCTCAAAGTTTCCCAAGTTTTTTGTTTGCATGGAGAATTTATTGCACCGTAGAATGGGAGGAGCTCATTCAACTCCCCAAAGTGGATATCAATGTTCAGCTTATTTTCCATAAATGATTTCTTTGTGAGCGACAAGCCGGCGCTATACAAACTGTGTTTCAGCCATTCCACACAAGCTTCTTTCAACAACAGCTTGAGCACCATGACTGATATGGCCAACGTTTCGCTCATATTTTTCTTATGTAACTGCCAACAATAGTCACCAGAGAACGTAACTATTTTTGTCCAATTTCAGGCAGCAGCAGCGGTCATCGAAATACGGGGCTGCGCTATTGTTTGTATGTTACTTAAAATATTTACAAAGTATTTAAGTATCGAAAACTTTTTCCTCTGCACTGTTCTAACGGACCCAAATCCAAAGCACTTGCTAAGTAGTGACTGTAGCTGAGTGCAAGAATTTCGATAAAGTAACTCAAATGCCAATATTGTTACTTACATATCGATAGGATATATACAGCACTGTAGGGACGTAATTCTATACCAGCGCACAAATAAAATACCAGTTGTAAAAATGGCGTTGAGATACAAAAAGGATGACCAAGAAAAGTAAATAAGGAAAATGCCTGGATGCTGGCAGCGTTTGCAGAGGTCAGTGTCAGTGGGTAAGAAGACAGAGCACAAAACAAGGAAACAAGAAGAAAATGATCCTAAATGTATTGAGCGGCTGTTAGGAAAAACTTTCAAGAAAGAGTGTGTAAAATTGTGAGTGAAGAAATGTAATCGAGCTATGCGGAAATATGCATGCACATTAGGGTGAGTCGCTTTCCATGAAAAAAAACTTATAGTTTTGGAAAGTGCTTGTGAGCTATGCGAAAATATGCATGTATATTAGGGTGAGTCGTTTTCCATGAAAAAAACTTATAGTTTTGGAAAGTGAGTCGGGTTTAGGGTGAGTCGTTTTCAATGAAAAAAAAAAAATGAAAAAAAGTTGCGGCTGTTTTTACACCATAATTGTAAACATTGTCATATTTTAAAACTTTGGCCAAAATATTTTGGGTAAATATTAAGATTTACGACTTTTAAGTATCTTAAACTTGAATGTACTTTACCTTAAATCTCATTATTTTGACTCTGCTGATAAAATTAATAAAAACTTTACAAGCTCATCTGAGATAATCATTTTATCATCTGAGGTAATTTTTTGGAAAACTATTTATATATTCTATTTTTTAAAACTAATTTTATTAAAAAAAATCGATTCTTAGGGGTGTTTTGAACTCGGTTTAGCTCATGTACAAAAAATCTTAATAAATACAATATAAATACTACGAAACCTGATAAATATAAAAACATTTTTTTATTAAAATTTTTTTTTCTGATGGGTCAACATATTGTAGATATATTTCTTCAAGATTACTGGATGATGCCTTAGAATAAACTTTTTTATAATTATGGTGGAAAAATCTCATTTTTTTGGTGAGACACCCTAATGCAAATTTGTTTAAGTCCACTGGCTCAGGCCCTAGAATAAATAAGTTTTTTAGTTGTGGTGGGAAAATCCAAATTTTTTTCTGATGGACCACCCCAATTAAGATATATCTGCTCAAGATCATTTGTTGATGTTCTAGAATAAAAGAAAAACCATTTTTTTAGTGGGACACCCTAATGTACATACATTTGTTCAAAATCACTAACTTAGGTCTAGATCTTAAATTCATTTTTTATTTATGGAGGAAAAATCCCAATTTTTTGTTTTTGTTTTTTATGGAGCACCCTAATGTTCTTAGATATATTTGCTCAAGCTCATTCTTCATTTGTTTTGTGCGTTTACATATCCACATGAATTTACATGTGAAAACAAACAAACGCGCAAACTGGCACTGATGGCAGCTACAGAAACAGAAAAACCTTCAGTGGCAATACAAACGGAAGGATCAACATGAAAATAGAAAATAGGAAACAGACACAGACACAGACCAAATGGCAATTTTTTGTCTCTCTTTTTTTCCACTTTTCATAATAATACAAATTATAATAATAACAACAAAAACCAAACACAATAATGCAATTGTCTTATATCGTTGTATATGTATACACTAGTGTGCACGATAATAGCAGCGCGACATGATGTAGAATTTTTGAGGAAATCCAGATATGCAGTTTTGTAGCGTATTCAATTTTGTTGTAATATTGCGCCAATTTAGAGTAGCTCAAAATTCATGTTGATTTTTTGTAATCTCTTTGCTGTGTTATACATTTCCTTCCACATGAACGAATGCTCGAAATTTGTTTTGTAAAAATGGAAAAATGCATAACTCAACCATAAAAACATGAAAAAAGTGCGTGTAGCCTGGTACACATAACAGAAGGGAAACTTTCAGGGCAGGCAAAGAAAGTGGGAGAGACCCGAGAGAGAATGAGAGAGAGAGAGAGAGAGAGAACGAATATATATCTAAATAAATTCACAACATTTGCAGAGAATACAAATAGATAAAATTTACAAAAAACGGAAAAGGGTCGACCGGTGTAGGTAAACGCCGGACACAAATCGTGGCAACAACGCGCACTACTCCGAGCGTTTATCACTCGCACAAACGCAGCGATTCTAGGACCGCAGCAACGGCACAAATTACGGCAAGGCAATACCAATAAATTCAAGCACCTTATAGTACGCACAAGCACTAGCCGGGAAACGGAAATACGCGCCAAAAAGTAGACACCAAAAAAAAAAAACCGCCAAACAAATTGGGACCAAAAAACGCCCAAAACAGTAGATACCAAGGAAATATAACGCCAAAAAGTAGGCACCAAAAATATATTTCCTACAAGTTTGCATCAACAAACAAGCGCCAAAAAGTAGGCAGTGATATTTCTCACTACAAATTAGCAACCACATGGAAAAACTCAGGAAAAATAGCTTAAAGTGTATCTAAGATATATATAAGGTGTAGTTATCTCTCTCTCCTTTTCCTCTAGGTTATATCTTTTTTCTCTCTCGCGGAACGAAAATGCCCAAAACGTTGCATGGCCTTGAAATTTTACTCTCCATTCTCGCTCGTCCATCGACGCCTAAGAATTAAAATGTCAACAATTAACCCTTCGTATTTCTACTGTAGCTAACGACTTGAGCTTGCAGACAGCTTCCTAAAATTTAATTTTCTATTGATTCATTGATATAACCTTATAAAAACTATCGTCGAACAGGACAAAAAAAAAGAGCCAGGTCCAAGGGGCCCATCCGAAGTTGTTAAAAAAGGTGTGCAACGGAGAGTTAACGCGATTTTCTCTTCAATTTCCACTTTAAAGTTGCACTTGACTGCAGCAAAATGCAATGGGATCTAAATTTGTACGCTCCAGTTTTTTGTAAAGCCTCTGAATAAAATATTTGTAATTTGGTTGAAAATTTGTGGAAATTTTTTAAATTGTGCACACTTGTGAGACTTTAAGTATATGGTGTTTGTTGTAGTATAAAGTATCTTTATATAAAAAAAAATAAAAAAAAAATTACAAAAAAAAATTGGCAAAACCGTGCAATATATCCCTCTGCTATTATTGTGAGCGCAAGTGTATGTGCGGGTGTGTATATGGATGCATTCATGCATGTATGTATATATGGTGATTGTCTACAATTTTCGCGTACAAGGATAACGCAGTCAGCTGTGAAGCTCGCACGTCTTGGTTAGCACGCATTCACACACACACATACATAAACACAAACACAATTAATAGTAATAACAGCACAACCCCAAATACCACAATCGTAGCAGCAACAAGCTGACAAGTGGGAAAAAAGTCAATATTATCAAAGTTGGCTGAGAAGTGTCAACATCTGCGTTAACGCCTTGAAATATGTATCGAATATTTCGTGCAAACCTCTCTTTTATCTATTTTTATCTGTTTGCTTTAGCTCATTTTTCGTTATTCAACACCTATACACTTTTTGTATTATTTGATTGAATTCATCAACACCTGCGCTTTATTGTTCTAATGCGCAAAGTTTGTATGCAGTAAAAAGTTTGAACTAAAATTTAAAGTGTTAGTTTTACTTCCACTTCCAACACTACCTCCGTCCAGTATTCACCAGCTGCGTACAATTAGCCCGAAAACACACTTCAAATGCCAAAGCACTTATCACTCAAGTATTCTTGTCTAACAATTCTTATTCGTTACTATTGTTTGTTAATAGCTTTTTCTTTATAACGCCAGCTTAAAGTACTCGCGCGCGCCTAAGCGTTTCCATTGCGTAGCGTTTTCAATGTAGTCCTTTCCCACGCAAAACATCCGACATTTGTTTCGCTTTTCCGTTTGTCCGTTTTTTGCGTTGTTCACAACAGTAAAAGTGAGCAGCGACTGTTCGTTGTTGGCGCGATTCCATTGCCACGATGGTCTTCATACTATCAAACGCACGCCAGTCAGCTGCCATGGCCAACAGTCTGTACGCACACATTTGCTGGATGAAAACGAGATGCTCGGCGTTTGTGCCGTGAATGTCGGTGCTTTGCACTGGAAACCGGTTTCCGTGCGAATTCGAAAATGCTCCACCAAAGTTTATTCCAGTGAGCTTTCGTATAATTTTGCATACCAAGTTGCGGTAGCGCTTAATTTTTATAAAGCTTGCGAAAGTTATACAGCTTTTTTGTGAGTAGACTAAGCTTTTGCTCTCATGTGCGCTTTAGGTTGGTGTGCTTTGAAGCTCAGCACTTATTTGAGGAAATGCGTTTGTTTGGAAAAGCTGGCTTTGTAGATTTTTACAAAACATTTTCGCAGGCGTGTAAAATTGATATTTCTAATTAGCAAAAAACGATGCTATAAAAGCTTTATTTGGCCATTTGTAGCTTAGCTATATTTATTGAGTTGCATTTGTCTGCTAACTCAGCGCTTTTCTAAAAATACATCTACTTAAAATGCAGCGTGACACAAGAAAAATGCTTTCGTATACACCCTGTTGAGCTGCAAGGTGCTTCCCACACTACCACTGCTATCGGAGCAGCGCACGTACCATACAGGCAATTTCGCTAGTAGGTTAGGTTAGTTTGAATCGGCTGTCCTGTAGGGTAAACTCTGGCTCATAGCCCATTGTGATGCCGCATGGGGTGCTTGTGTCTATCTCTCCTAAAACCAGTGTGTGCTTTTCAAAAATTTTAGAACATCTCTGATTTCTGCAGAATTGAGATCTTCCAATTCATTCAAAAATTGTCAACCTAGAATAGTAAACCCACGTCTGGATAGAGTGGATAGGTCAGAACAATGGCACAGTAGTTGCGAGATTTTCTCTTCCTCCTCCTCGTCTAGACAACTTCTACAGAAGCCATGTGTTTGCACACACATTCTTTGGGCGTGTCTTCCTATTAAGCAGTGCCGCGTTATGACTGAAATCAGTGTGCTAAGACTGTGCTTATTTTGGCTTAGCATTGAGAGTCGGCCACAGTTGACGGGCGATTCTGCAGGTGGTTTCTTTACTTCATCTCTCGTTTGATGTTCTTACGATTTTTTCAAGAATGACCAGCTTACATGTTTGTAAGTGTATACCTATATCATTCTCTAAGTACTCATCGGCCAATTTGGCGTCGAATCTCGCTAATTCATCTGCTCTGCAATTACCCTCAATGTTGCGATGACCAGGAACCCATGTTACCTTTAGGTGAGTGGTATACTGAGTGGTCTTGGAAACTGTATCTATTACAAAAGTACTACCCCGAAGACGAGAAAGGTAGTTCTGAAGCACATTTTACGCCTTTTGGAATATAACCAATGGAATCGTAATTATTATTCTGAAGGATCATTACAATTGACTATTGTGAGGTACATGGGTATTTTGAGGTAAGGTGGATACACGTGTTTTAGACATCGTTCCTAGCAGATATGGATTCTATACTTAATTCTAAGAAAAAAGGGCACTAGAGTATAGCTCCATAGTCAATTTAGAAAATGATCTTCCAGCGTGCGAAAAGGGTATTTGGAAAATGATCTTGGGCTAATAAAGGCTCGTTTATAAACAACTCTAAATCATCTGGAAGATTTTCAGAAGTAACAGAAGAGATTTAGAATTGTGAGAGTGATCTTTTATTTTTTGAATATCAAAATAACACCTCTTATAAGAAAACCCTATATTTTTTAATATAAATGATCGGATGTTTATTTCATTATAAAGAGGAAGGTATGCCGTTAATAGTGGAAAATAATGACCACCACGACCACGCTTACAGGACAATATCCTTTTCATGAAATTTTCCATAACCGAATTATAAAGTGGCTGCCCTATGTCCTCGCTAGCCACATGAATTCCATCTTTGAAGTCTTGAATCGACCCTGGCCTGTTGGCGTAGACCTTCTCTTTAACGTGACCCCACAGAAAAAAGTCACAAGATGTTAAATCACAAGATCTCGGTGGCCAATTGTGATCACCTCATGGAGAGATAACACGGTCCGGAAACTATTCCCGTAAAAGATCAATGGTTTCGTTGTTTGTGTGGCACGTAGCGCAGTCTTGTTGAAAATAAACGTTGTCCAGATCAATACCATCCAATTTAGGTAAACGCCGGATACAAACCGTGGAAACAACGCGCATTACTCCGAGCGTTTATCACCCGCACAAACGCAGCGATTCCAGGACCGCAGCAATGGTACAAATTACCGCAAAGCAATACAAATAAATCTGACGCCGGAATGAAAAGCACTTTATAGTACGCACAAGCACTAGCCAGGAAACGGAAATAAGCGTCAAAAAGTAGGCAGCTAAAAAAAAAACGTCTCAAACAGTAGGCACTAAAGAAATATAACGCCAAAAAGTAGGCACCAAAAATATATTTTCTACAAGTTTGCACCAACAAACAAGCGCCAAAAAGTAGGAAGTGTTGTTTCTCGCTAGAAATTAGCAACCACGAGGAAAAACTCGGGAAAAATAGCCTAAAGTGTATCTAAAATATATATAAGGTATAGTTCTCTCTCTCTCCTTTTTTTTACGTTATATCTTTTTTCTCTCTCGCGGAACGAAAATACCCAAAACGTTGCATGACCTTGAAATTTTACTCTCCATTCGCGCTCGTCCTTCGACGCCTAAGAAGTTTCACTTCAAAAAACGAAAAGAAATCGTGGGATTGAAAATAATTGAAGGTTTGAATAAAGAAATCTGTTTTTAGAAAAAAATGTGTACATTCCATAAAAGATTTTTAATATTTTTTGTTACTTTTTTAATTAGAATTCTAATTTAGAAGAGGGAACAATACTGTAAAAAACAAATTTGAGCTGGGTCGCTTTGATAAAAATCTAGAGTGGAAAATATACTTCAAGTCAAGTCAGATACTTGAAGACCAACTTGTTGACTTGCTGGGATTAGGGTTGTATCTACGGAAATGTTTTTAATTAATCTTTACTTGTATACTTTTGACTACGTATTATCCCATACCTAAAGCATAGGTTTGAGCAAAAAACACTTTCTTTGACAAGCTAAATCAGAAACCCGGCTTCAAAAGTCGTACGTAGTTGATGATTTGCCTTACTCTGACCATTCTTCTACCTCTGTAATACAGGAAATGGCACTCGAACATGCTCATGTGAACATTAGAGAGATAATAATCGAGGTTATCATATCGATCGGCTCGGTGAAGGAGTAGCAGGTTTTGTGGGCGATTCTAATTTGGAATATCTGTGGAAAAAGTTTTTTAAATAAGCTCAAAGGAGTTATACTTTGAGAAAAATCAAGCCGTTTGGGAACACCTAGAGTTAAAAAAAAGTAAAAAATAAATAATTGGCGCGTACACTTATGTTAGGTGTTTGGCCGAGCTCCTCCACTTATTTGTGACTTGCATCTTGATATTGTTCTACAAATTGAGGGGCGCACAGTTTTAAGCCAACTCCGAGTGGAAAATGGTTTTAAGAGGAGCTTTTTCATAGAAGGAATACACGCGGAGGTTTGCCATTGCCTGCCCAGGGGCAAACGCTATTAGAAACAACTTTTTCATTCGAACCTACGCAATCCCGAATAATAGTCATACCAACACATTCGGCTACGGCGACCGCCTAGATTTATATGCCTTGAGTAGCTTCCCGAATAGAAAACCAATAAAAGACTTCCCTAATAGTTGAACGATTAAGTTCGTTGATAGCTTCTGCTACCTGGGCTGCACTATAGCAGCGGACGGCAAAACAGAGGAAGACTTTAACACCATGTTTAGCAAGGCAAGGGACACTTATGGAAAATTCAGGGAAACTCTCGAATTTTCAGAAACACCAAGCTCGGGATATGCAACGCATGTGTCAAGTCAACGGAAGTGAAACGGGGCTTGTTTCGAAAACGATCATGCAAAAACTTCAGTACTTCCATACTTCTTCTTAATTGGCGCGATAACCGCTTACGCGATTTTGACCGAGTTAAACAAAGCACGCCAGTTTTTTCTTTCTCTTACTACCGGGAAAAAACCAAGTGAAACCCAGTCCTTCTCCAGCTGATCTTGCCAACGTAGAGGAGGACCTCCTCTTCCTCTGCTAACACCAACTGGTACTGCATCTCAGCCGAAGTGTTTGACAAATGCGTGAGGGTAATATGCGGAATATTCTGGTTCAACATAATAAGTAACGGATAACTCTGGAGACAAACAAACGAGGAGCTCATCTTACGCTAGCTAATATGCAAGAAATGGAGTTGGATAGACCATGCTTTTAGAAAACCACGCCACAGCATCACAAGAATGAGCCTAGATTGGAGTCTTCATGGAAGCATAAGATGCGACCGGTCAAAGACCGTCTGGAAAAGATCCATCTTGCATGACTTATCTTCCATAAACACAAGCTGGGACCAAACTAAGACCAGAGATGCAGAAAACCCAGCGTTATCTTATAATCTCGGATTTCGGGAGAGAAATTTTGTTTGGGTTATCTCGTTTTTTAATTACTGATTGGGAGTTAAGCGCGGGAAATGAAATAATCCAGATATATGTGAAACTATTACAAGGTTAGGCATGTGAATCCATATTTGATTCCGTATTATTTCTAACAAAATGAAAAACTAAGAACAAAAAAAAAAAAAACGCTTACAAGTAAACCGAATGATTGATAAGAAAGCAACTTCATTAAAGTGCACATCAAATAATGAAATTCAATAAGCTGAGAGACGCAAATGCAAGCACAAGAAATGAGCTATTATGTTTTGAGAAATAAAGTGCGAGTAGATTGGCCATAATAGCTTGTGGCATATGTGATGTGGCGCCACAAATGTATGCACAAGAAAATTGTGACAACTGACATTGTGGCAAGCAGATGCATGCGAATAAGTTTACGAAGTGGAATGTGCAAAATACATATGGAAATTTTGTGATAGCGGCTTTAGCGGCTCACCAAGCCAAACACAAACATACCTATAAGCGTACATATTTATATGAGCTCGTATGTGTAGACGAGTGCATTTTCAGTTATGGAAACGAATAAATTTGCTGTTGGCTCATGCAAATAAAAACATCGGCCACTAACACAAGTAAGCACGTACGAGTATGTATGTAGATAGGTGATAAACTGTTGCTTTGTCTGTAGTTTCATCGACTTAGTAAAAAGCATTTTAAGAGGCTTCTTGTTGATAGGAGCACATGCGAGGGGTGAGTGGGTGATGCAAAATACTTGAAAATGTTGTTAATTGAAATAAGCGGCGAAGCGGGGCCTATAACGGGAAATGGATATGCGTGTAGTCGGATGAGAGTGTATAAGTGTAATGCAATTCAATGCCGTTAAGTGCCTATGAAAGTGAAGTGCAAGTGCTTTAGGATATACCGAATTGGCCAACACTTAGCCACCACAACTTTACCTTACCCTGAATGAAATGAAAAGGCAGACGAACTCGCAAGAAGGGGAATTGCCATGTCTTGCAGAATCGGTATTCCCGCCATGGAGGGTAATCTAATATAGAATCTCTTCAAAATACTTACGAATCCCGCACTATAGATGGAGAGATCAGACGACATGCAAAATTAGCAAAATATTATGGTCCACCTACAAATGGCCACTAACAAACGTCAATACTGACAAATATGAAACGGAGGGTTGCTTGCAGACTCACGGCTGTGATAACTGGCTTCTGGTCCATAAGAGTGCAAGCAGCCAAAATGGGTATACCTCACAATATATACTGCCATAGTTGTAATCAACCGGAGAAAAAACAAACTGTCTCCTAATGCCCTGCCCTATGGAAGACAAAGATGATAACACTTGGCAAACCGATTTTCGAGAACCTCAAAGAGCAGGCTGGTATAGACGTTAACCACCAATCACACACACTGGATATAGTCGTGAAGGAATATCCCGTATATCTTTTTAGTAGCGGGGATGTGGCAACAAAATGCGTTAATTGGATTCTTAAAGAATCACCACTTTTTCTCATTTTTTTGTCTATATTTTGGAATAGCTTCTGTTTATATATTTTTGAGGGACACGACCGTCATGGAGCTTTGGTGAGCTTGAATTTAAAAAAGAAATCGATTTCTTTAGTAGCTCGGAGGTAGTTTTAAAATAGTAAAAAAGTTAATAAAATAAAATAAATAAATCCTTTACCATCATTTGGGCAAATCCTCTGATATTTCACTATTTTATTCAGCAAGTGCGCATCCAGGATTTTTTTCGAGGAACGGTTCTGTATAAAATTCTCCCATAAATATAAATATAAAGTGGTGCAAAATTAATCATCATGAAATTTTTTACTAAAAAATGAATTTGAGAGACGGAAATTTTTACTTTAACCCTCATAAGTGCAAAAGATGATAACTGTCAAGGGGCAGCCACCACTGTTGATATACTTTTGTTACCGTTTTTCCACATTTTTGACGACTTTTTGTCGAATATTCTCATTAAGAGCTGCATTAGTCCGAGGCTTTTTGGCTTAAATCCGCGATTGGGACGAGGGAAAAATCTATACCGTTGCTGGTACCTCTGTTTTTCTTTAAAATTGCTGAATACTGTTGGTGTTTTTCAGGCACAATTCTTTGCGTTCCTGCAGGAAAGCAAAATGCTTAGGAAACGTAGGAGGGAGGGAAATATTAACATATTTTCCGATAGTCAAGCTGTGATCGATGCTCTGACGATGCCTTGGTGCAGCTCCAAACTAGTCAACTCCAGTAAGGAAGAGTTATCTGGGTTCCAGGACATAGGAACATAGAAAAAAATGAAATTGCTGATGAGCTTGCCAGTAAGGGGTCCACTGAATTGGTCTCGGATATCTCTTACGCGGTCATCGTAATCCCTCTGACTATTTTTAAAGCAGAATTGTATAACTTATTTCTCAGAAAAGCGCAGATTAGATGGAGCTCCATTTATTCGTGTGCTATTTCGAAAACCCTTTGGCCTCAGTACAATAGACACAGGACGCAAAAACTTCTGAATACTCAACACCATTTAATTTCCAAACTCGTTGCTGTGTTTACCGGTCATTGGATGAGCAACACACACGCAGAAAAGTTAGGTTTTCTATTTAATTCCCATTGCAGGAGCTGCGGGGACCTTTCAGAGAAGGAGGTTCGTAGGTAGGTAGAAGTGGCAGTCGGTCTCTAGGCTAACTCACTTAGACCGTTGCCGATTGTGCCGTTGTGATACATCTGCTACTCCTCGCTAAAACATTTTATTTTAAGTGCAAGCTGTCACTTAGATCCCTAAGGTCATCAGTATCATTTAGAAACGATGAACCAAAGTATCTAAACCGAGACAGTAACAGAGAAGGTGTCTAACGGACTCTTCTCCCTACTCATTTTTATCGCCAAGCCTTGATCCATCAGTAAAGAACGTAGGCAGTTTTTCCGACCAGGTATGTTGTCAACCCACTCACATCTAGCTGGAATTGTAGTACTAAGTATCCTGTTGAAGTATGGTTCATTGAAACAATAGTCAATAGAGTTGTTTGGACCCAGACCCTGTATTATGGCCGAATGTTCAACCCTTAAATTGCGCCATTGATTAGTTGTGGTAAGCTGGGCAGCAGTGTTACCTGCATTCTGTTTACCAACTAAATCTAGGAGAGGTAAGAAGAAAAGAATATTCAGAGCATCAGAGTGTGTAGTTCTAAGAGCGCCGCAGATACATATAAGCGCCATACGTTAAACCCTCTGAAGCCTGTTTCTAATTGTTGCCTTGTCGAGAGCCGCCCACCAGACTATAATTCCGTAAAGGAGGATGGGTCTGATAACGGTCATGTACATCCCATGAGAGTTCTGCGAAGAAACACCCCACCTGCGTCCTATTGTCTTTTTGCATGAGAGTAGAGCTACAGTGGCTTTCTTTACTCCGTCTTCTAGTACATTAAT
The DNA here is from genome assembly GCF_027943255.1 of Anastrepha obliqua. NCBI lineage: Eukaryota > Metazoa > Arthropoda > Insecta > Diptera > Tephritidae > Anastrepha > Anastrepha obliqua. Next base: position 46,319,715 of record NC_072893.1, read on the forward strand.
GTTCCTATTTAGTTTTTGTCGAGCGTTACACTTAAGTATTTTGTCTTATTTCTAGCCTTGTGGAAGTTTTTATTTTCTCGAAAACTGAACTAATTCCGTTTCCTGAGGACTCACATTTAAATCGCTATTGAGAGCCTTATTAAATCTGCAGTCTCCATTAGATCGCTTAGGGTTCAAAAATATTTGTCACATGTGGCAACAACTATGTCGTCTGCATAAGCAATTAATTAAGAGCCCCGACCTTCGAGCATCAAAAGCATATCTTTGACGGCCAGGTTCCACAGAAGAGAAGAAAGAAGGAAAGTCACGAGAGATGAATAATAATTATTCCATATAAGAAATACTGCGAAGGAGTATCGAGTGTTTACGTGCACATTTTGGTACGAAATAATCATAAAATATAACTGGAAAATTTAACACTAAACCTACCATGGACGGGTCAAATGACCCATTTTAAACTTTTTGTCAGAAGTTCTTAGAAATAACATTATTGAATCGTCATTTGCCTTCACGACTTTTATTAAAAAATACATCGAATGTATTTTTCAAGATTTACTCTTCTCTTGCTAATTGTTTTACCGAGAAATATATGTGATCTTAATAATATGTATAATATTTTAAACACGGATCATTTGACCCACATTGGTAGGAATAGGAATACATAAAATACCGGTAGGTTGAGTCTTAAAATCGTTGTTCGCATTTTTCAGCTTCAAGAAAAAAAAATTCTAAAAATTCCCTAAATACTCAGATGCTCGAATAGTGCGTAAAAGTCATAAGTAAAAGGCACTCAAGTAGATTTTCGTGACTTAGCAATTTGCCTACGCTAATTTTAAATAAGATATAAGCGTACATAAACCTCACCACAATTCATTTTGCTGGAATATTGGTACAACTGTATATAGAGCCGCAGAGTTTGAGCGTGATCTGTCAATTAGTTTGTTTCTGGCATTTAATTATATCAGTCAACCGCAGGTGTGCTCTGCGATTTTTGAACGAGATTTCGTGCGCCGAATAGTTGAAAATGTTGCAGATAGCTTATGGCGAGTGTGCTTTATCAAAAACACGGGTCTACGAGCGATATAAGGCTTTTGCAGAGGGCCGAGAAGTCGTGGAAGATTTACCCCGATCTGGTGGCCCATTAACGTTTTCAACGGATGAAAACATCGACAAAGTCAAAGAAATGGTGCTGGAAAACCATCATTTAAGTTTGAGGGAGGTAGCTCGGGACCTTAGCGTGTCTCACGAATCAATTCGCAATATTTTACACCATCAGTTGGGCATGAGATACGTGGCTGCTCGACTCGTTCCAAGAGATCTGGATTCTTTCGAAAAATGCATGGGAAGAAGGTGGCTGAAGAGGGAATTCGGACCTAACGTTCAACCAGCGCATCATAACAGGTGATGAGATTTGGATATATGAGTTTGACATGCAAACCAGTCAACAGGCGGCTGAATGGCGCTATCCACATGGGCCGAAACCCAAAAAACCACGTCCAAGTCGTTCAAAAGTGAAAGTGATGCTACTAGTTTTCTTTGATTATCTTGGAGTTGTGTACTTGGAATTCATTCCAAATGTTTCTACGGTAAATAAAGAATATTATTTGGCAGTTATGCGACGTTTGAGAGAGAATGTGCGTAGGAAAAGACCGATTTGTGCAAAGAAAACTCCTGGATCTTGTATCATGACAAAGCACAGTCTCACAACGCATTCGTTGGCATATGTTGGAATTGGCATTGCTTCGAATGGAGCATATTTTGAAGGCGACAAAATAAATTTTGATTTTATTAATTAATTATTTTTCGTTTTATTGCACCCTTTTCGGTACTTTTTTCACAGAATGTACTTTCTCCTTCATGTTTTGCGACTATTTAGGAACTCAGTATTTCTACTTGAGGTCTACAATAGTCGAAAAGATGTTTGGTTAAACCAAGACTGGCTTTCATGGTCTTTGGCGATATTAAAAGCTACTTGGCTGGCCGTCGTCTGAATAACCTGGCATCTTAAGGTTTCTTCCTGTTCGAACTTTTCCTAATTTGTAAGCGGTACAAATTTTGGCAAACTCTGGCTCCACGTTGAATCGGAAAAGCGAGATCTGTTTTTAAAAATTTTGAAATCGGTGTAGAAAAAACTCGACGCTGACCTTTCAATCACATTGTTTGAGTTTAATTCATTAACCTGCGGAATAAATAAATAAATATTTTTGAAATAATTCATGTCATGTTAGGAGCTCTTTCCAATACATATGTATAATTTTGACTTGGATACTTCTAACTGTATTCTTTATTTGTATCTTCCCATACAATTGAACCACTGAGTGGGCTTTATGAAGCAGCAAAGGTTGCGAATGTCTATTGAGTTCAAATCTAGTTAATGGTGGCAGAGCGGAAGGGTGGCAGAACAAATATTCTGCATTCTTCACTTCCTACTCGCCTCCGCGGCTGCGACAAAAATCAGTTTTTGCACTCCTGTGCAGGACCAGGTACTAAACGTAAGGATAGACGATCGATGTAGTATAGTGACTTATATCAGCTTTTAGGCCAATTTCGTCGGGCTACTCCAAAAGTGGGGTGGCTAAGATACCTGTCACTCGCTAATCTATTGAAAATTAGAAAGAATATGAAATGGTTTCATAGAAAATGCGGTATTTGAAGCATAACTATATGGAGAAGGTACATAATAGGCCTGGCGGCCGCCGTAGCCGAATGGGTTGGTGCGTGATCACCATTCGGAATTCACTGAGAGGTCGTTGGTTCGAATCTCGGTGAAAGCAAAATTAATAAAAATATTTTTCTAATAGCGGTCGCCCCTCGGCAGGCAATGGCAAACCTCCGAGTGTATTTCTGCCATGAAAAAGCTCCTCATAAAAATATCTGCCGTTCGGAGTCGGCTTAAAACTGTAGGTCCCTCCATTTGTGGAACAACATCAAGGCGCACACCACAAATAGGAGGAGGAGCTCGGCCAAACACCTAACAGAAGTGTACGCGCCAATTATTTATTTTATTTATTACATAATAGGCCGGGTCGATTTGTGGGGAGGCAAAAAAATCGCCCATTGCTCTGTGAAAATCATAATGTAGGGATCAAAATAAGAAACTTTGCCGAAGGAACCATACCTCTAAAACGAATTCTGATGTCCCCCAATTTGGGTCGAACTTTTTAGTTTCTTTTCTCATGTAAAGGCCAAAAATGGTGATATTTTGAAATTATTGTATGGGGAACCCCCCAGGGGAGTTCCACGGGGTGTGCCACTGGCATGGGTGGATCGGCCGTCCAAAGTTAGTGGGGGTCGGTCATACATTTGGACTCGATTGGAGCACTCTAAATGGGTCAAAGTGGGACTTTTCGTTCGACCCAAATTGGGGGGCATCAGAATTCGTTTTAGAGGTATGGCTCCTTCGGCAAAGTTTCTTATTTTGATCCCTAGAAACCGATTTTCACAGAGCAATGAGAGATTTTTAAATCGACCCGCCCTAATAGGCATGCATGCCTAGCAGTGTTAGTGTATCGAAGTAATGAAATGGGACACTCAGAACGTGACATTTGCCTTTGCATTTGCATTAAAATGTATCTGTTTAAACTTTTTTTTGTGCAAATAATTGAAAGTATCAGGCCCATTGCATACCTGCAGGCGTATTAGCGCTCGAAGTTGCGAACGTTCGAAGGCAATGCGCATAAATACATTCTGATAGCAAATGCATACAAAACGCTAAGCCATTTCGTTCGTGTCGTTGGTGATATGACTGGAATTTTGTGCAGTGGCTTGGCAGAAATGATACGGAGTGATAACGTTGTTGTTTTCGATTTGACAGGTTGGGTTGCATTTAAGTGGTTGGTTAAGTTTTGAAGAAGCATTTAAACTAGACTTGAATTTAATTTTTTTTGCTGTATTATTTTATTTCATAAATTGTCTCGTTTAAGAGGATGTCAGGCGCATGTTGATGTTGGTGTTGGTGTTAGTGTTGAATGGAGATGTCTCAAAATTAATCAACAATGCAACTATAATACATCAATATGGTTTTTGAATAACTTTTTTACTATTGGACATAGGAATAAGTTTCCACCCTCGTAAAAGAGGTGTTGCTGCTGATATTATTTTTGTGTTCGCTTTAGTAGTGATTTTCAGGTGCATATGTGAGGTCTGGATTGCAGTAGTTGACATTCGTTTGAAGCGTAAAGATCTCTCTCTATCTAACGTCTAAAATGTCTACTTTCTTCCCGAAAAATAGCATTTGCGGGAAATCCTGCTTCATTATTACCATTTAAAGGAAAGTGCAGCTGAAACGCGAAAGGGCACCGAAAAAATTCGAAAATTTCTCAACTACAACAATTATTGGATGAAGACGCATGTCGAACCCTGTATGATATGTCTAAAGAGTGGGATGTTGACAGATCAACCGTCGGTAAACGTTTGCACGCGATGGGAATGGTCCAGAAAGCAGGTAACTGGGTGCCACATCAACTGAAGACGAGGGATATCTAGAGCCGTTTGGTGACATGTGAGATGCTTCTTGAACGGCAGAAAAGAAAAGATTTTCTGCATTGCATCGTCACTGGTGATGAAAAATTGATCTATTATGATAATCCTAAGCGTTAAAAAAGTTGGAGCCTGCCAGTTTAGCCAGGTCCATCGACAGCGAAAAAAAAGATTCATGCTACAAAGGTTATGTTGTGCATCTGGTGGGATCAGAAGGGTGTCATCTAATATGAACTTCTTAAACCATCTAAAACCATCACTGCCGATCGTCGCAGACTGCAGCTAATGCGTTTGAATCGAGCTCTCAATGGAACGGTAGACTCGACAAACAAATTTTGCTGCATGAGAACGCCAGCCCACACGCTGCTTAATACGTCCAGAAATTTTCAGAGGGACTGAATTGGGAAATCTTGCCTCATCCGCCGTATTTCCCAGGCATTGCACCTTCGGATTACCATCTGTACCGATCGATGCAGTCAGTCCTTATTGGAGAGCGGCTCACTTCTTACGAGAGCAGCGCAAACTGACCCAATGAATGGATTAAGTCAAAAGAACTCGAATTTTTCGTCAGAGCAATCCGTATGCTGCCTGAAAGATGGAGCAAAGTTGTAGCCTCCAATGGCACATACTTCACATAATATCATGTAATATTTAATTGTTTAAATAATTCGTAACTTTGTCTAAGAAACACGGAAACTTATACCCCTACCCAATAAATCTGGGTCGTTCCAGTAACGTAGAGTCGACTGTCGGGGGAACGCATCTTCTCCTTAGCTGCCCCTCTTTTGTGGGCTAAGATTTAAGTGTCTTGGCTCCCATTACTTTGATGCGCCTACTGAAAATAGCAGATTTTGATAGTAATCTTCTGATGAGCTTCATCAGCAGTACGAAGCGTTTATACCATTGTAAGTCAGCCATCGTGCGGTCGACATTAAGAAATACAAGTGAAGTAGACAACTTTTTTGGACTTCTCTTGGTACTAAAACGGAAGAACGTTTTTACACTTTAGTGCATTTGTGATGAAGAAAGTGTCCCAAAAATCTTTATTACTAGCAGCTGTGAAGATTTTTAGTGCAAGTGATCAACCTGGGACTTATCAGCTGCGAAGTTTTTTTAGTGAAATTGACCAACCCTGGATTTGTCAGGTTAACCACAAATGTTCCAAATAACCAAGTTCCGTGTAGAGTCAAAAAAGAAACTAAAGCATTTGATTGGCCTTCTTGGTGATTACAGGTAGATACCTATGAAATGAGACGCTCAGTTATTAGTCCATAGATGTCGCTAATAGTATTTTTAAACCTTCCCAAATGTCTTGTTTTTTCGTCTGTCATCTGCCAACAATATTCAGTTCATTGTTTGTTACGTTTCATACAACAATGCATTTTTGTCGCTCTTAAAAATGTCGAATTTCGTGCCTTCAAACTACGATTTGAGGACATCGTTGATTTTCTGTTATCAATTGAAGAAAAACGCTTCTCAAGCTCATCAAATTCTTATAAAAGTTTATGGTGGACATGCTCTAAGTACAGCACAGTGCTTCAGGTGGTTTGAAAAATTCCGAAGTGGTGATTTTAGCGTAGAGAACGAGGACCGTGGCCGGCCACCGAAAAAGTTTGAGGACGCCGAATTGCAAGCATTCTTGGATGAAGATGATGGTCAAACGCAAGAAATTATAGCAGAGCAGTTAGGAGTGACCCAAAAAACCATTTCCGAACGTTTGAAAGACATAGGCATGACTTTAAAGGTCGGAAGATGGGTCCCGCATGAACTGACTGAAAGGCAGGCAGCAAAAGAACCGAAAAACCACTTGTGAAATGCTGCTCTCCCGGTTCAAAGGGAAGTCTTATTTGCATTGAATCGTTACGGGTGATGAGAAATGGGTGTATTTCTCCAATCCCAAGCATAAACGATCGTATGGTCCGCCCGGCCACAAGCCAAAAACAACGGCCAAACCAAATCGCCTCGGCCGCAAGGCAATGCTGTGTTTTTCTGGGATCAGCGTGGTATGATTTGGTACGAGCTCTTAAAACCAGGTGAAACAGTTGACGGTGCACGCTACCAACGACAATTGACCGATTTGAACAGCGCTATACACCGAAAACGCCCAGAATAAGCCGATCGGCGTCACAAAGTAAGTTTTCTTGATGACAATACACCGCCACATCGAACAAGAGCGACCCGGGAATTGGTGGAGACATACGATTGGGAACCGCTGGTGCATGTGGCTTACTCTTCAGACTTGGCGCCTTCCGATTATCATTTGTTTGCATTGATGGGCCGCGTACTTTCCGAGCAGCGCTTCAATTCTCACGACGAAGCCAAAAAATGGCTCGATGATCGGTTTGCGGCCAAAGGCGGCCAATAGTTTTGGCACGGCATCCACAAATTGCCGATGGCTATTATTTTGAAGATTAAATTTGTAACCATTTTTTTGTTAATAAACGTTTGAAATTGAAAATAAGTCTCATTTCATAGGTATGTAGACCTTGACATGGTGAGCTTAGTGAAAAAATTTGGCGTAAAGTGTGATTAATAATTTGTAGACGAACTACGCAAACATTTTCCAAAGCTGCTATCAGGTAGACTCTAAGTTATGCGCTAGTTGGAGGAATCAGCTTTGACTAACGTGCTTTGCTACAATTCTCCACCGCCCCTTTTCCAACTTTCAACGATAATGACGCTGACCTGGGGGAAAGAGTTCTCCTTGAAAATAAGAATTTGTTAACTTAATTTAAATTTTGTTTTTGATTTAATGTTTTCATCTTTCCATTTTCAAATTTTTCCATTTTTCTACATTGTGTTTCCTCATGTGGATGCTCTCAAACCCATGCAACATCACCTCATTCAAACATTTTCTTTTGATCTCAAATTGTTTGGATAAATATTGAAAGAAAAAAGAAAACAAATTTATTGTTATCAGAACGAAAAATATCTCAATAAACCCATATGAATTTAAGTAACCACCAAAAAAAAAAGATAAAAAGGGGTAGAGGTGAAAGGGCGAATAGGGAGTGAGGGCATGAGAAGTGGGGATGAGAAATTGCACTAACATAGTAAGCAATAATAATTTCAATAACAATTGCAGCAACAACTCCAATAGCCGTAACAACTACATACACATACATATGTGGAATGGTTGCACATTTTTCCTATCTGACTAATATTTATCCGCATTTCTGCGTGAGTGTGTGCGTTCATCTCAAATGGAGTGAAATGTGCTAAGCAACATTGACAAATTATAAGTTTTACTTTTGTTGAAAAAAACATCTGGGGTGGGAATGAAGAAAAGGAGGTAGATGCTTATTCAAATGACCATCATTCCTATGGGAACGAGATGAAAAATAACTGGGAAGTTTCCCTATACCGGGTGGTTTAATCACAAATACGTAGGTACTAATAAATTGAGATGAACAAAATGTATTTTCTTTTGATATATAATATGTTTGTTAACATTGAGGACAGTACATCGTAGCCTAAGCCGATGATGCTGCTATTGCAGTGAGAGGGAAATTTCTCTATACACTTTGTGAAATCATGCAAGGTTTACTAAATATGATAGAAAACTGATCAAATGCAATGAGCTAAGCGTCGATCCTAATTAAACTAAATTCATCTTAGTTCCTTGAATATACAGAATTCCAGAAATAACTCCTCCGATGCTCAGATGGAAATCCAATGTCGGAGTTAGAGTAAGAAGAAGAATAACGCTCTACTCTTGCAAAAAGTGTTGGTCTTTCCCCCACTATCGAATATGTGTGGCGTTAGTAAGACCAATCCTAACATGCGGCATACTATTTATAGTATGGTGGCCAGATTTAGATGAGCAATGTATTAAAAAAACGGTGGAACATGTACAAATGATGACCAGTTTTTACCTCTTCGGGGCTCTTAGGACTACACCTACAGAGTCATTAAATATTGGGTTGGGGAATTTATTTCACAACGATTTTTTTGCTGTTTGGCAAAGTGTAAGTAATCGGTCGATAGAACTCTTTCTGCTCTACAAAATTAGGTTAATTGTGTTTTTGAGTTATTTAATTTTTTATTAGTTTTGAGGCTTAGAAATGGAATACGCAGGCGGCAAAAAATCTACATTTTCGACACCTGGTGCTTCTGTATGTTTCATCGAGGTGAAAAAGCTGCTAAAGCAGCCCGGAACATTTGCGTCGCGTATGGAGAAGGTGTCATAGGCGAGTCTACAGCACGGAAATGATTCGCAAAGTTCAAAAATGGTGACTTCGACATCGATGACACGTCCCGCAGCGGAAGACCTTCTGAGTTCGATGAAGAGCTTCACAAATCACTTTTGAAAGAGAACGACCACGAAACCAGTCGTGAATTGCCAGTAAAAATGAACTGCGATCATAAAACGATTCTCAATCACCTTCATTCAAGAAGACTTTACTGAAAAATTGGGAGCCTGGATGCCTTACGAGCTTAACGAAAAAAACAAAGAAAGTCGCCTTCAAATTGCTTTTCAGCATCTCGTCCGACATCGAGCAGCACGCAGTCATAAACAGCGCTTTTTGTACCGAATCGTCACAGGAGATGGGAAATGGTGCCTATACTGCAATATGAAGGAAATAAAGGAGTGGGTGGCCCTAGGAGATACGCCAAAGCCGTGATTCAAGCCGAATTTTCATCCAAGGAGAATCAATGATATGTATTTGGTGGGACTAGGAGGGGACATGGTGCCCTTGAAATTGCTCAAAAAGGATGCCACTGCCTACAAAGAGCTCTGCATTTCCCAGCTAGTCGAGCTATACTCCTTCACGACAACGCCAGGCCCCATGTTGCACAAATCATCAAAGCCGCACTCCAAGAGCTCCTTGCACCGACTGATTGCCATTTTTTCCGCTCTTTGTCAAACCATATGAATGGCGTTACCTTCGATAACAAAGAGGTCCTTAAAAACTGGCTCAACAACTTCTTTGTCACATGACCAGGCGATTTTTAGCAGAACGGCATCAACAAATTGATCGAGAGTTGGGAAGAGGTTATAAACAGCAACTACGAATATATAATTGATTAACTTATTGATATAATCATTGTTTTTATTTTAAATAAAAGTCTTCGAAAAAGCGCTAACGGACCTTAGACCGTTAGACCTTTTTTGTGTGAAGTGTCATTACGGTGCGATAATATCTCATCCACCAACCCACTCGGCTACGGTGGCCGCTTATCTAATGAAATATATTACTATTAATAAATATCGCCAATTTTTTATTTGTGGTAAAAGAATAGCGAAGAGAGGTAGTCATTTTCGTATATTTATCTAAAAGATTTTTTTTTTTTGTAATTTACACTATTGAAGTAAGTGAGCGATATGTGTTTTTGAGTCCGCTATATTGTTTCTTAATTATGACTCACTTCTTTTAATTCTGGGCCTCCATTAGAGTGGGAAGATTTTGCGCTTGGCTGCAGCTTTCGTCATTATTAGCAGTATTTCTCATATAATTTGGCTGAATCTAAGCATTTTATGCGGAATGCTGGCATTCACCCTTTTCCTGAGAATATTTTTTCTGGAAACCACGTAATATGAAACTTTTTATATATGAGTTTTGTTTAAACAAAATTTGGTTTAAGAGCTAATTTACTTTTTTAATATTTTTATACCACAAAGTATATTTAAAAGAACTTGAAAATTTTTTGCACAATAAAAATGCCAAATTCATGGGCTATCAGTACACAGCGCGCGTGCGTATACCTATATACCTCGTTCTGTTAAAGTATGATTAAAAATAATCAATCTGTTCCAAGAGACATTTTCTCAGTATATAAATAGCATTTCTATCAGACTCCGTAGAGTATCCACAGTTGGGGCACCCTGTACATATGCACATATTACCCATTATTACGAATGGTGGTACAGTTAGCGCGCGATGGAGATGCTATGATCACGCCCCAATGATAGAAATTATTTGCTTTTGTAAATGGTCGATGATGGCTATAGAAAAGATGCTAATGGAAATGGGAATGTCTGTCGTTGTTCTTGTAGGCGTTGATGGACTTTTAGGTTTCTTTCTATCGCTTCCGTTTGCTACTTATGTGTGAGTGCATGTGTGGTATGTACGTGTTTTCCTGAAATCATGATTGCATTTGGGTAGGTAAGAGCTGTACGCCAGTTTATTTGCTGCTCCTCCACCTCACTTATGCTTGCACCTTCCCTCCATTGATGACTCATTGGCAGACAGTGATTGATAAAACGTGCTTGCGTGGCACTCGCTCAAATAAATTGCGCTTGTCTGAATGCTAACTTGACAACCGGAAAGGAAAGATAAAGTCTGAAATTCTTGAGTAGTTGCAGATTGTGGCTATCAATCCCATTAGAAGCGTTGGCGAATAGTTCGCATTTACGCAGTTCGGGCTTGATTTTTATTTTCTCTTTGAGCGCGTGAAACTTCGCGTGAATGGTTGATTGCTTAGATGTGTTTTGCTGACTCGCTAATGCAGTGAAGTTGCTAAAAGGTTTAGTGTAGTATAACACTATGTTGCAGCTACGGAATTTGACTTTTTGGATTCTTAAGTTGGAACTATGCACCACATTTAAGTGCCTTTCAGTGTTCTAAACGTTGAAAGCCACCCACCCTAGAAGTTAATGAAGCTACGCATAGAGAAGTTTTTGTGGTAGCTGATTACGAGCCTGAAGTTAGTTTTTAAAAATTTTCAGTAAGGTACGATTTCTAAATATAATTACCCTACTTTAGTCAAACTTTGTATAGGGTGTGTGTTAATGGCTAGAATGGTCCGTAGAAGCATTGCTTGCATTTGGGAGTTTCAGTTAAATAGCGACCAATGTAAGAGCGCACTTGAACAAAGAAACAAACTCGTCCATTGTGATGCCATACATATGAAAATAGAGGGAGAACAATCAAATTGGAGGAAGAAGCTTTGGATTAGAGGAGGATGCCGACGGATCAGTGGCTAATTAAAATTGCGTTAACCGCTTCAAACTGCTGATGAAATTCACCAGGTGTGTGATAATTAAAGCCGCTGCATCAGCAGATGGAGGGTGCAGCAAGCAGAAATATAAAGCAAATTATTTCATTAACATGGCAAATGCCACCAATGTTCTTTGTTTCATTTTCATTTCAAGTTGACACACAGCCTCCGCGGGGCGTTCCCAAAATAAGTTACGGACATCCGTCCGTAGTGAGAACTAATGGGTGCAGTGAGACTCCAAGCTTTAAAGGATTGGCGCCGGGCTTGAGATTCACTATGTGAAACACGAAAGATCCAAAGACCTCGCCTTTTTGAAAACGACCTCAGTTTACGCTATAAGAATATGCACCTGGAATGGCAGAACCATCTACAGACCGGAAGCCGCTATCCACCTGGTTGATGCCCTCAACTTTAACAAAACTGACATCTTTGCACGTCAGGAAATAAAATGGACTGGCCAAGCATATTCTAAAATGCATTCCTTCAATATCCACTACTGCTGCCAAGAAACGAAGCATGAATTCGGAGTAGGCTTTGCGGTGGGTCGGGGGTCGGAGACTTCGCCACCTCGTCTCTCAGTTCAAGCTAGTGAACAAAAGGCATGCCATACTCCAAGTTACATCCAGATGCACAACATGAGTCTAATCTGCGTGCACCCCCCGATGAACGAGAAGGACGATGAAATGAAAGAACACTTCTACGAAAGTCTGAAAGAAACCTACGACCACTGCCTCCGCCATGATATCAAAATCGTCCTTGGCAACTTTAATGCCAGGTTGGGCAAGACGGAGGTCGTTGGCTCAACATTCGGGAAATGCAGCCTCCACGACGAAACTGCCGATAACGGTATGAGGCTTGTCGAATTCGCTGTAGCACGCAAAATAGTATTCCAGCAACGAGACACCCACAAAGTTACCGGGCTATCTCCAGATCAATCGACGCGATCACAGATTGACCACACTGGGATAGACGGGCGGCATTGCGTATAATCCGAGGAGTCAACATCGACTCGGACCATTACCTTGTGGCAGTTTTTTAAAACTTGGGTGGTAGAGATTGACTTCGGACCTTCAATGGACTTTTTTTCTTATAATTTTATTTTTTGTAATTTTCGCAAGTCTTATTAAATAGTTAATTGAAATAATCATAACTGAAACAGAAAATGGAAAGAAGGGAGTTTTGTATGCTCACTTAGTATTGTTTTTTTAGTGAAAGAAACCATCAGCCAATCCAAACAATAGCTTGAGAATTAAATTCCCCCGTTTAGAACCACACATGCAATTTCATTGCGCTCGTACCAGCCGAAGTGAAGCCGAATGCTTTGATCGGTCAATAGAGTTCAGCATACCCTAAAAGGCCAGAGACTCCAAACTGCGCTGTTAGATTTCTCAGTGTGCTTTTTAACTCCAGTGGGCCACATTCCTTCTCAATGGAAAAAATCGACCATTACAGGGCCGTCGAGGTAAATCCGGAATGTTGAACTTAAAAACAAAACTATTGGATATTTACTCAAATATAATTTTATTTGCACTTAACTTTGTATAATATGAGTACACATAACATAGTTGAAAATTATTCAATATAACCAGCCGGGACCTGAAGCGCCCATATGCGCGAGTTACCTCCTCTTTGTCCATTGTGGTCATCACTTCCTTGATGGTTGTCTTCAGAGCGTCCTTAGTATTATGAGGCTTCGCTTTAACTTTTTCTTCAACTGTGCCCCACACCTAATAGTCAAGAGGATTGCAGTCTGTTCTTGAAGGTGGCCAAAAATCGGGTGACCAGTGGTAGGGTAGGTTGTTCTCGAGCCAAACCTGAGTCTTCTTTGCCTTGTGAGCAGGTGCGGAGTCCTGCTGAAACACATATTCTCTTCCAGTAGCCACGCGGTCCATCCAGGGTTGCGTTTTTTTGTAGCCAAATCACTCAATTATCTCATTAGGGCTTTTTCTGGCGCGAAGTGACTCTAGCATCGCAGCTCTTCTGTCCTGCTCTCGACTCATCGTTTCACTAGCACTTACTGCGGCACTCCAATGCCAATCAGGAAACAATACACTAAAAAATATGCCCCTTTATCAGCGGCTTTAGACTTAACGCTACTGCTCCAGAGCTTTCGAAATGTTTTCCGGATTTACCTCGGCGGCCCTGTATAATGATCCCAAAGCCAGGAAAAAAAAGTGAAGGCAGCTTCATACAGACCAATAAGTCTGCTACCATCTCTCTCCAAACTATTTGAAAAGTTGCTAAAAGGAAAACTGATGCCACACCTGCAGCAAAACAATATTGTTCCAGGTCATCAATTCGGTTTTCGTGAGAAACGCGGCACTATTGAGCAAGTATCAGCTCCGAAATAAGGAATGCTTTTGAACGACGGAAATATTGCTCAGCCATATTTCCTGATGTAGCTGAAGCTTTCAACAGAGTATGGCACGAGGGACTTGTCTACAAAATCCAACTCACACAAAGCTCACACAAAACATTATAATCTCATTGTACAAATCGGGTAAGATATAAAAACTAACTAACTGATGAAGTCGATATTAAAGTCGGCGTACCGGCGTCGGATGAACAGTCATCTGAAACACATAGTAAAGTGGTAGACCAACCGGTATGGACAGGCGCCTGACATGGAAAAGCCACATTGAGGCCAAAAGCGGGCTGATGACGCTAAAAACGAAAGATTTTCATTGAATAATCAATTCCTATTCCGAGCTAGCTGATCACAGAGTGCTTCCCTACCATGCAATCATCAAGCCAATCTGGACGTATGCGTCACAACTGTAGGGTGCCACTTACTGGAGGAAGTGCCAGCAATATTGCAATTATACAACGAAGAAAATCTAAAATATTAATAATGGTTGCTGGAGCGCCAATGGGAATATCCAACGAGACCTAAATGTTTCATTAGTGGTAGGAGAAATAGCAGTAATCCAATAAAACTACTACCAAAGGCTGAGACACAACGCAAATACGTTGGCTCGGTTGCATATTTGAGGTCCCGAAAACAACTTTAACCTTCTTCAACAAGCTGTAGGTACATGCTATAATTTAGGTTAAAAGTCGAAATCTTATTGTTAGTATTAAGATTAATTAATAGATTCAATAAATAACGGGTGATTTTTTAGCTATTATCTTTTTAAACAGTTGGTTTAAACAGCTGACGCACGTTTCGTGGTTTGTTTCACTATCAAACATCTTCAGTTTGGTCTATAATTTAACCATGAATCGTCTTACAAACGAACAACGCTAGCAAATCACTGAATTTTATTATAAAAATGCGTGTTCTGTTAAGAAAATTTATCGCGCGCTTCTTCCATTTTATGGTCAGTTCAATCGACCCACTAAAGCGGCTATTCGAGCTATTCTGATTAAAATTTAGTACCAAATTGACATTATTGGGCATCAAACCACCAACACATTTACGTAGAGTGCGAACTGAAGAAAATATCGCAGCTGTATCGGCCAGTGTTAATGATGACCATCAATTATCGATTCGTCGCCGTTCGCAGCAATTGGGCCTCTGTTCCTCAATAACGTGGAAAATTTTGCGAAATAATTTAGGTGTGAAGCCTTTCAAAATACAGCTGGTGCAAGAATTGAAGCTGAGCGATCTACCGCAACCCAGAATTTTTGGTGAATGGACTCTAGGAAAATTGGCCGAAGATCCACTTTTTTATCGAAAAATTGTGTTCAGCGACGAAGCTCATTTTTGGATCAATGGGTACGTAAATAAGCAGAATTGTCGATTTTGGAGTGAAGATCAGCCAGGAGAATTGCAAGGGCTACCAATTTATCCAGAAAAGGTCACAGTTTGGTGCGGTTTATGGGCTGGAGGTATCATTGGACCATACTTCTTCAAAGATGCTGCGAATCGTAACGTAATGGTGAATGGTGAGCGCTACCGTGAAATGATATCCAACTTTTTTTTGCCCAAAATGCAAGAGCTTGACTTGCACGACATATGGTTTCAGCAAGACGGTGCCACATGCCACACAGCTCGCGTAACAATGGACTTGTTGAGATGCGAGTTCGGTGAACCTTTTTTATTTCACGTTCGGGACCTGTCAATTGGCCAGCCAGATCGTGCGATATAACGCCTTTAGAATATTTTTTGTGGGGCTATGTTAAAGCTCATGTCTATTCAGACAAGCCTGCTTCAATTAACGCATTGGAAGACAGCATTAAAGCATTTATAGGTATGTGAGATACCGGCCGAAACATTGGGAAGAGTATGCCAAAATTGGTCTAAGCGGATGGACAATTTGAAGCGCAGTCGCGGTCAACATTTGCATGAAATAATCTTCAAACATTAAATTATATGGACTGCCCTATCGATTTAAATAAAAATTGCATGCATTTTTCTGAATTTTACGTGTGTTTTTTTGAAAAGCTTTCCTATAGCTCTTAAAAAATCACCCTAACAGTATAAAAAAAACTTATTTTAAAGCTTTAACTTTCTAAAACTCTAGCAGAGTGGACTCATACCAAATTGTTTTCGAATGAATAAACTGAGAATTTCAGGATGATGGAAAATATTCAATTACGTTTTTGTGCACTACGAAGTGGCTCACCTAAAAAGTTCGTGTATTTTTTTTTGATTTGTGACACTGTATACTTATTGAGAAAAATTCACAGTTTTTCAATTGCCTTCTTTTATTTCAACCAGATTTTGTTCCCTTTCGAAGCCATGGCCGTGCTTGAGATGCGTGTGTCTAGCAACAAATTGAGTTAATATAACTTTAAATTATACCCAAAGCAATTTTGTTGCTGTCATTCGAGACAAGCGTCTGATCCGTGGACGTTCAACTAAATTCAACATGCTTTAGCTTAGTTGAAAGTTTAGAGCGCGTTCGAGAAGAGTTTTCCTTCGTGTTGGGTTCAAATTGAAGGAGCGCGCGTGTGTGCGTGCGTGTGCTCGTGACTTTTTGCTAGCGAATTATAGAGGAAATTAACGCTAGTGGCACTTAACTGCTAACTTTTATACCCTACTCACACACATACACACAAATATGCACAAGTATGCGTAAGCAACTAATGTTTAAATTATGCTGAATACTTAATTGCGTTTATTTGCCAAGGGACAACTTTTAACGATTCATACACAAAAACACAATACAAACCTACGAGGTCTACCACTTTAATTACCGACAAAACACATTAAAATTCCCATTTACAACAGCTTGACGCACACAATCAGCCACCCAGCCAGCCAGCCAGCTGACGGAGTCAAAGTGTCATTGTGTCTAAATTGTCGAAAATGTACGTCAGAGAGTAGGCAACTGCTTGCTTGATTTGATTGCATACGTTAAGGCGCTATGGCATGCCTTGAGGCAAGGGAGCAGGAGCAGTCAAATGGCAAATGAGAGCTTAAAGGTTAATTTGTTTGAGTTTAAAGAGGGCGAATGTACATATGAATATATGAATTTTTTAATGCCATTACGAAAAGAGCGCGCGAAATAAACGTAAAAATTTAATTGCTTGCAACAATTTTGTGTTTAACTAAACCACTTTCTAATTGAGTTTTAAACGCGGTGTGAATGCATTAGGGAATTTGTGGCTTGCTGTATTTGCATGTATATGTATGTGTGTAATGTAAATACATGCATGCCTTCACACATGCACACGTACGAATGTATTTACATAAGCTTGCATTGATGTGTAATTGACATTCTGCTTTGCTTTGGGAGCGTCAGCTTCTACGAGTCTGCATTAGGCGAGTGTTGATTAGCATTGATGGCCTAGTTTATTGTATTACGTCGGGATTGTAGTTGTTGTTGCTCTGGCCATTATATTCGCAATTAGAATTGACGTTGAAAGCGAAAAGCACTTTATCTTACCATGTATTGGATGATAGTATGTGAGGTTATTGCTTATTACATAATGGGTGATTTTATAAGGGCATAAAGTAGTTTTGTTAAGCTTTTCGCGAATTCGAGCAAGACGATTTAGCTATCGTAGGACTCTCGGGACGTCAAATAGCAGACTTGCGGGTTTTATTTCTACTTTTAAAAGAGTCGAAGTGACTTCATTGATTAACTAAAATTTCCTCGACTCATCATTGAGAAATTGAACACGGAATCCCTGAAAACTCTTACCCATATTTATACCAAAGAAGTTTAAATAAAAAAAAACAAAAATACGAAAATCAAGTTGACGCAGACAATAGATATCAGGTAGCTGAAATGGTTAATGTACCACTCTGGCACTCCCAAACTAGCAGGCGGCGTTTTGATGCCATTATGAGACCTCCAACAGGCATACTACTGTGGGCAAAAAGTAAGGTGAATTTATTTGTTAAAGTTCGCGGGATTTAAATTTCGCTCTAGTTATTTTTTTCATGAGTTGGCAGTACTGTTAATAACATCTGGGCCAACTTTCATGTGAATGTCATTATCAGTAATATATTTACGCTTGTATTTACCAAACGACCAAGAGTGCATTTTTCGATTTTTACAATGTCTGATTTGATGGAGCAGAGAAGTGCCATCAAATTTTGTTTACGGAATGAAATTTCGGCTGCGGAAACGTTTAGCATGTTGCAGAAGGCATTTGGTGATTCGACCATGTCGCAGAAAAATGTTTATAAGTGGTACAAAGACTTCAAAGAGGGTCGAGAACGTGTTTATGACTTGGAGCGCTTCGGAGGACCATCGACGTCAACAGATGACCAACACGTCAATAAAGTGAAGGAGTTAGTGCTCAAAAATCGTCGGTTGACTGTTAAAGATCGTACTGATATGATCGGAAGGATCTGTGAAACCCATTTTGAAAAACCATTTGGGCCTACGAAAAGTCAAATCTCGTTTGGTACCGAAAACTCTCAATTTCTTGGAAAAAAGTCGTCGCGTTGATGCGTGTGAAACAATGCTTTCAGACTATCAGGACAAGCTCAAATGCATCATTACGGGAGATGAGACTTGGATTTATGCTTACGATCCTGAAACAACCGACCAATCAAGCGAATATCGTGCTAAAGGCGAGGCCAGACCGAAAAGAACACGTCAAAGTCGTTCAAAAATAAAGGTCATGATGACAGTTTTTTTCGATTTTCGTGGTGTGGTGAATTCCTTCCACCTGGCCAAACTGTTAATAAGGTATATTATTTGAGCGTTATGCGTCATTTACGTGAAGCAATTCGTCTAAAAAGACCAGAATTATGGGCCAACAACTCTTGGTTTTTGCATCACGATAATGCACCGTCTCACACTGTACTCGTTCTTCGTGACCATTTCGCCAAAAATTCTTCGCATATCGTTCCGCAACCACCGTATTCGCCTGATTTGGCTCCGTGTGACTTCTGGCTATTCCCAAAACTCAAGAGACCACTTCGGGGAACGAGTTTCGAGTCGATTGAGGAGATAAAAGCTGAATCGAAGAAGGTGCTGATGGCTATACCGGAAATGGACTATTTGGCATGTTTCGGGGATTGGAAAAATCGTTGGCATAAGTGTATTTCATCGAGAGGGGATTGCTTTGAAGGGGATGAAATTGAATGAATAAAGAGTTTTCATTTTACAACCAAATTCCCCTTAGTTTTTGCCCAAAGTAGTATATCTACAGCCAGCCACAGCTGTTGATTTACAGTCTGTGTCAGAGAAAAGGAACGGCGATTACTCATGATATATAAAAGATATATATTTAAAATTTTTTACATGAAAGTATGTACAAAATAAAACAAAAAGAGCTGAATGGAACTTAAACGATAGTAATAAGTATCACTATGCTATGGGGGGAAATGGCAACTGTTTTCCAAACAGAAGTTTTTGCCATCCTGAAAGTAGCCGAATGGATAATCGAGAGGAGATGGAGCGGGAAACAGATTGAAGTTTTCAGTGACATTCAGGCTGCACTGAAGGCCCTGGAGAACGCGAAGCAAACCTCAAAGATTGTTCAAGAATGTAAAAAGAAGCTTAATTCTGTCGCAAGATACAACAGGCTTGTACTTATATGGGTATATATGGGTTCCAGGACACTCCGGTGTTCAAGGAAACGAAATTGCCGACGAATTGGCCAACCGTGGATCAGCGGTACCCCCACAGGGGCCAGAGCCAATAATCGGAATGAGTTCCGCAGGACATGAATGGAATCAGCGGTTATGTAGGCAATCTACATAAAGAGCGATGGTCCGGTCTAGAACGCTGCAGAACTGCAAAGTGTTTTGTGACACGTGCGAACAGAAAACTGTCAAACTTTCTACTAAAACTTGGAAGGAAAGACGTTCGGTTGATGGTCGGTATTATTACAGAACACAACCCATCAGCATATGACCACCATTCGAATCATTGAGGACCCAATGTGCCTGTCTTGCTTGGAAGAGGCGGATAGCACTGAGCACACTGGCTGCGAGTTTTGGGTTCCGTCGTCATCAGAATAAGTAATATTCGTTCTCTAAAACTGGAGGATATTTACAGATTTGCCAAAGAATCTGGAAAATTCTCACACGACTAACTATCTCTATCTCTGTCTCTGTTCTATCCTATCTCTTTCTCTGATACTTTTCTTCTTCCTTCCTTGTCTATCTATCCTCTTTCCAGAGCTTTAAATACAATGGGCGTTTTAGGCTGAGTGTTTTAGGAGCCACCAAATCTCCTGGTGGTCCTTGGCTTGACCTTTTCAAATTTCAATTTCAATGTACAAAACTATGAGTCGCAATTACTCAATAAGCCGTGGAGTCTTCATTGTTGTCGAGTATGGCCTGGCATCTTCTTCATGCTTTGAACCAGCTTTTCTGCGTAGCTCGTCGACAAACAGGACTCGATTTTGCGAACTTGTTTTTTTCTTTTCATAGTTCCCACACATTTTCAATGGGGTTGGCGTCTGGGGACTGGGAAGGCCAACGTATTTTTCTGGGAGCAGTGGTTCTGATGATGTGGGACGGTAGGATATGTTTGCCCTCCTTCAGTCGTCATTTGATGGTGTTGATACTCACATGTATTCCCTATTTAGCAAGAACTGCTTGTTGCTTGGCGTAGTCGCGAAGAAGGGTCCGCTTAGAAAGTTAGCCGATCACTTTATACTGCTTTTTTGTCGTCACTCGCTTCAAGCCGCGCTCGGAAAAGTCATCACCATTTTTGTACATTTTATACCGCCGGTTCCACATCACAACAAACTTTTTTTAATTTTTTAATCACTTTCGCAGCCGCGGCGTAACTAAGATAGTTTCGGCCCTTTCAAGTGCGTGCATAAAAATACCGCCACAAAACGCTTCGCATACTTCTCACACAATTCTGTTTGGTTGCGTTTACGGGAAAGTTTCGAACGACACTAACCTGAATTAGCGCTGCCATCGTAGCCTTTGAGTGGAACTATTATGTAGCAAAAAGCAGAGCGAAATATATTATGAAGTTACAAGAAAAAAAAACTGGTTCTTTTTTTCTGACACAGACTGTAATAGAAAAGATTGATAGGATTTAGTTGACGCACTGCCCGAGGCTGTCGACGAAAAGAGCAGCCGGGGACCTTAATCGTCTAGCTGCCAACCCCGGACATTTACAGAGAAAGTGCTTAAAAGCCTCTTTCTCTAAAAGATCCTCATTCTGTAATGAGGGTTAGATGGCAAACCTAGCTTTTCCGCGTGTGTACCGCTCTCCCAATGACCGGTAAACATAGCTAAGAGTTTGAAAATTGAATGACGTGGAGTCCACTTTCTGAGTCTTCCGTCTATTGTACTGTGGCGAAAGGGTTTCCGAAATACCACAGGAAGAAATTAAGCTCCATCTCTACTGCACTTTTATGAGAAATAAGCTGAACAATTTCCCTTAGCGTAGATAGCGCCTGGAACAAATGATTAAAAAATATGCTAAAAGCGGCCAAATATTCTGTACAAAAGCGAAAGAATTATGATAAGAGCCAGAAAAGAAATCTTGAGCCATGGCGTTCTGAGTAAGTTAAAGAGATGACAGCCACAGCATATCTTACATCCCGGTAAAGTATCATAACGTACGCTGCATACAAAACTATACGCAGTACAGTAAACACTCAAATAAGTGGCATTAAAAACTAGAAAAAGGTCTCAATGCAGTCAGAATTTGCAAAACGTGCGTCAGACCAATTACGACGTTTGGTGTAGAAACTCAAGCAGACACTTCCGCAACACAGCGAATTATGAACACCACAGATAAGCAAACTCTATGGTATGTTTTATATCGGGGCTTACCTGATTCGATCGTCAGATCAATGAATAGGTAAGGCGCTTATGCGAAATTGAAAATGAAATCCAACAACGCTGAGAAGTGTGGAAATAACTGTCGAAATAATGGCTGACGGGCGACTTGCGAAAGCAGCAATGCTAGAGAGACCGAATATGTCGAGACCTTCAGGTAGACCCTCAAGAAGATGGCATGAGTGTCGGATTTCCGGTTTACGATTCGAATAGAAAAAATATACATAAGCATAACTTTTATTAAAATATACATTAACAGAACCTAAATAAAGTCCTAATTAAAGTTGAGGAAGAAGAAAAGAAGAACTGACCGAAATTCGGCCAACAACGTTTCGCACTGGTTTGAGCAGATTGTGGGGGAAATCAGCAGTATTCTACGAAGGAAGAGTTGAAAAATGCCATTTTTTATTCATGGGACTTCCTTAGCACGCAACCATTGCAAAGTTATTTGATTCCATGCCGAACTGGTTGCTTGAAGTTATTGAAAATAATGGAAATATCGCACGCTGCTAAGAAGAGAAATTAAAAAAACGTTTTGAAAGAATCCCCAAGTGCTTTTATAATTTTTCAAGAGTTATATTTGCTTACTCTCTGCTTGCCTATACAAAAGATGTTGTTTTTGTTGCTTGTTATGTGAACTTGTTTCTCTTGACCTGCCTGTAAAAATATTTTCTTTAAAACACAATGAAAAATGTAAGTAAAATTATTGTGCGCTTATAATTATGCAACGGGGTGTACGAGGTGTATTCAAAAAATAAGGTGAATTTTCAAATTTCGCGATCTACGTACATTCGACTTTCGATTATTATCATTTTTTATGTTGATACGCTCGTCGCGAAGATATGTTCACGGTTTTAGTTTGGATCAAAGAAATGGGTCAAAGAAGATACATCAAATTTTTGTGTAACAAAGTGAAATTAAGTGCTCAAAAGCACTTGAAATGTTGACAGTGGCTTACGGTGAGAGCACTCTGAGTAAAAAAAAAAAAAAAAAAATGTTTACAAGTGGTACAAACTTTCCACAGAAGGTCGAGAAGATGTGAATGACGAAACTCGGTCTGGACGCCTTAGCACATCAACCACCGATGAAAATGTTGACAAAGTGAAGAAAATTGTTATGGAGAATCGTTAAATCACAATTAGAGAAGTTGCTGAGGATGGTTCATACCATGGAATCTTTTCGGAAATTTTGAGCATGAAACATATCGCCCCCTTAGTATTAAAATAACCATAAATTTTTTGATGTTTTGAGAAAATGAATTTCAAACTTTTTGTCGAAAGTAGCTCTCACTCAAATCTCGTTATGTCTGCAAATATTTATTATTTTTTGACTGACGTTTTGACCCACTTTGTGAAACTAGAATTTGACAAAATTTTGACCACATATAAAATCGACGATGAAGAATCCAAAAATTCAAAAAATGCCAATGAATTGGAAACAACGATCCCAAATATACCGCGGGAGTAGTCGAAAACTGGCTTTCGCAGGAAAATATTACCCAGCTCGATTGGCCAGCACAAAGTCCGGATTTAAATCCAATCGAAAACTTGTGGAATGATGTGAAGAAGATGGTTGGACAAAAAAAATTTTTAAATATCGATGAACTTTGGGAAGGTGTACAGGAAGCATGGAACTCTATTCCTTTGGACAGGTGCCAAAAGTTAATAGAGAGTTTACCACGCAGGTGTGAAGCAGTTATACAGAATAACGGCTATTCTACCAAATATTGATATGGTAAATAATAATAGTCAACAATCTTTTCTCAATTCTTACAAATATTTCATATTTTTTACAGAAATCAAAACTGCGCTAAGTCTTTGTCCAAATCCCACTATGACCAAATAAGATTTACTTCTATTTTATCATATTTTTACTAGGGAAAACTGTCTACTTTAAATTATTTTGTCTTATAATAAAGTGTTAAATATATTTAGTCAAAAAAACTGGATTTAATTTGCTTTCATATCATTTAATCGAGCATTATATTGAACTCTTTTTAAGTGCGCTAAACGTTTGACCATAGCTGTACATAAGTAGTTCAGTCGTAAAAGGAATGCAAAGAAAACATATTCGTCTATTTATATATGAGACATGGAGGGGTACATTAAAATGATACCGCACAAGCTGGGTGACATCTGATTAGTTACTTCGAAATCACTGTAATTCATCAACCAGCTATATTTCGCCAAAGTTGTTGGGGGTAGAAAAAACTCATTTAGCAAGACTTTAGGAGAAGCTTCAAGAAACCAGAGAAACTCATTTTATCGACTACAACATTTATAAATTTTTCAAGGCTAAATTTCCTTATATTTACAAATGCAATTCCCTCTCACACCTGCTACACGTCAAACCGAAACAAATCATTAGTAACAAAATCAATTGATTTCCTACGCAAAAGAGAAGCAAAATGAGAACAATTTGTTATAAAAACCTCAGCGGTAATTGGTAGTGATTGACGACAGCGAAGATAAATATTTAGCAACCTACACGCCACTCCATATCATATAACACTACACCACGCAAACACTACAATACACCACCACAAGCCATATTTCGTAACACCACACCACATCGTACCACACCATACTACATCACACCATTCCACATCTCACCACATCATACCACACCACACCATACCATACCATATCACATAACACTACAGCACACTATACCATACCACACGACACCACACCACACAACACCACACTACACCATACCACATCTTACCACTATGGTAGCGAGTGTGTTGAGGTCATTGGCAAATCTCATGTAAATTTAGCATCCATCGTTCATTTTGTCGTATTTTGTGAAAAAGGCAAACCACCGCCGCTTAGAGGGCGAACAACTTGTCAATAGCCATACAATTCGTATATAACAGTGGCACAAGGGTCAAAGCGAGGCAATACAAGTAGTTGTTGGCTGAGTTGGCTGTTGGCCATCAGTCAAAGTGCTTCCTACGTATATTCGTATGTAAATGTAAAAACTTTTTGTTGCTCATTTGTTATACTCGCGGACTTTCGTGATTTATATTCTATTTTCATTGCCATCTTTGCCAGTCGGTACAGGCATACATAAGTCCGAGTGTGTATGTAAATTGCTCCCAGCACGTGTGTGTCAACGCCCTTCCTGTGCCCACATGTGCTTTCGGCTGTGCGTGACATGTGTGACCACTTAACAGTTTCGCATTGATTATGATGAGACATTGATGCTGCCAACACACATTTGTGGTCAATTGCGTCCCATCGCCATCATCATAATCGTCAGGACGGCTAAGAGCTATAGCTACAGTAGCAGGAGAGTGATAGGAAGCAGTAGCAACAAAAAAGCCGCATTGACCAAACCAGGACAGCCATCGTAGTAAGGTTACGCACACAAAGGCATTTTGTTAGTTTTTGTGGGGGTACTGTGGCGATTTTTGTTTGCTTTGCGTTTTTTTCTGCTGCTTAAGTTAAATTCTGTTCCTTTGAGTTATCATCGAGCGGTGTTCTATGGCTCCATTTTATTTATTTTATTGTGTGCTCTTTATACGCCAGATGATTGGAATACTGATGGCTTTGTCAGTGCTCAGAAATTTAGTGCATGGATAAATTTTGTTGCTGAGTTTGCCCTTTTTGTTATTATTTCGCACAAAGCACATTTTAGATACTTACTATATACTACAGCTGCATAAAATTGTTGCTTTGAATTCAGTTTTTCTGTGTGTATAAGTGAAATTGCTTACCTGTAATGAAAGGAAAAAAAGCGATCGCATTAAAATTTGTTATACTAAAAATGAAATAAAAAATGAAAGATATATAATTATTTTTGCTTATTCTCAAATAAAGGGTTTTCCAATAACAGGTGTTATTTTGAATCGCTATTTCGGTAGATGTCACTGTTGAAGCTGTCATTTTTTGATATTTGACAAGTAGAAACTACGCCATTAAAAAAATGAAACTATACACGCTTAAACAACGCATTGAAATTATTAAAATTCACTAAAAAAATAATGAAAATTTGGCGGAGACGGTTCGTAAAACTCGAACATTTTTGGGTCATTGTGAAGCATCTTGTCGGACCGCAATACAGAAATTGGTGAAAAAATTCGAGCTGTTGGGACAAGTTAGTGATGCGAAGAATAAAACCCGTGCACGTCGCTCAAGAATAGCCGAAAATATTGCTGTTGTTGCCGAAAGTGTTGATGAAAACCCAGGTTTGTCCATTCCTCGTCGTTCTTTGGATTTAGGCATTCCACAAACGTCATTACACCGCAGTTTGCATAAAGATTCGGGTCTTAAGGCTTATAAAGTCCAGTTAACACAAGAACTCAAGCCGGCCGATCATCAGCAACGTCGTGCCTTTGCTGATTGTGTCGTTGAAATGCACGAACATGATCCGGAATTGCATTGAAAAATCATCTTGAGTGATGAGACCCATTTCCACCTCGGTGGCTTCATCAACAAGCTAAATTGTCGAATCTGGGGCTCAGAAAATCCAAGAGTTATTGTTGAAAAGCCTCCCTATCCTCAACGTCTGACTGTTTGGGGCGGGTTATGGTCCGGCGGAGTCATTGGATCTTACTTTTTCGAAAATGAAGCTGGAGCAACAGTTACGGTGAATAGATTTAACGGCCGGAATTTGATGGTATTGATCTGGAAGACGTTTATTTTCAACAAGACGGCGCTACGTGCCATACAAACAACGGAACCATTGATCTTTTACGGGAATAACACCACTTATTAGAAAACCCTTTACTGAACAAAAAAATTTCTGCAAAAGTTTTGAGTAAAATGAGCCGTTTTCTTTGAAAGTGCTGAAAGTTCATTTTCACAAAAAAATAGTTAATGATAAACATGAATGCAATTTACTCTAAACTTTTTATTAATAAACATTTTCCAAAAAAATCTCTAAAAATTTTGATTGCTTTTATGATTACAAATTTTCGTAGTTATTGAAGTTACAAATTTAATTACTTTGATAGTGTAAGTCCACTTTCCTCGAAAACATACCACTAATTTATTCAAAATTGTACTACATACATAAGAGCATTTTTTTAAGTGTGGCAACATTGTAAGTAATATAAACACATTTATGGTTTCCTGGAATCTCGGGTGTTCCTCGTTTATAGTACTATAGAATATAAAGTCAAAGGGGTGCCCGAAATATTGTTTCTTGTTGCTTGAAGCATTTAGAAAACTTAACCACGCAACAACATACCATGGCCTATATGGATATGTGCACTGGGCAAAATAGAAATTCGAAATTGGTTTTAATATGGCTTAAAGTTGTTCAGTTCCCAAAGAACGGGGTAGAAACTATCGACCATACATTTTTGTATTCTGGGCACTTTTATCTACCAAAGATGCCGATTTTGAAACTATCGAGAGTACTAGGAGGAAAACAGATTTTTTGTATGTTCCTAAAGACTATTTTACTACCATAAAACAATGTCGAAAATATAAAAAGTTCATTTTACATGAAATGAAACAAGCTGATTTTGTTTCTACAAAACCATTAGAAGATGCAATTCTAAAAAGGCGAAACCATATTAATGGTGAGGAAGTAAATTACCAGGTATATACCTTATGAAATGAGACTTTTTTTCAATTTCAAACTTTTATTAACAAAAAATGGTTACAAATTTAGTCTTTAAAATAATAGCCATCGCTAGCGACACATTTTTCCCATCTCTCAGGCAATTTGTGGGTGCCGCGCCAAAAAAATCTTTGGCTGCAAACCAATCATCAAGCCATTTTTTGGCTTCTTCGTGAGAATTGAAGCGCTGCTCGGAAAGTGCGGGGCCCATCGATGCAAACAAATAATAATCGGAAGGCGCCAAGTCTGGTGAGTAAGCCGCATGCACCAGCGGTTCCCAATCGTACGTCTCCACCAATTCCCGGGTCACTCTTGTTCGATGTGGTGTTGCATTGTCATCAAGAAAAATTACTTTGTGACGCCGATCGGCATATTCTGGGCGTTTTCGGGGTGTATAGCGCTGTTCAAATCGGCCAATTGCCGTTGGTAGCGTGCACCGTCAACTGTTTCACCTGGTTTTAATAGCTCGTACCAAATCATACCACGCTGATCGCAGAAAACACACAGCATTGCCTTGCGGCCGAGGCGATTTGGTTTGGCCGTTGTTTTTGGCTTGTGACCGGGTGGACCTTACGATCGTTTACGCTTGAGATTGGAGAAATACACCAATTTTTCATCACCCGTAACGATTCGATGCAAAAAAGACTTCCTTTTGAACCGGAAGAGCAACATTTCACAAGTGGTTTTTCGGTTTTATTGCTGCCTTTCAGTCAGTTCATGCGGCACCCATCTTCCGGCCTTTAAAATCATGCCCATGTCTTTCAAACGTTTGGAAATGGTTTTTTGGGTCACTCCCTACTGATCTGCTTTCATTTCTTGCGTTTTCAACAATGTCCACAAAATGAGAATAGGGTACTTCATTAAAAAAAGAGTCTGCATTGTTTACAGGGACCTAAAGAGCTACCCAAAAAAAAAAAAATTTAAGTAATTTTTTTAACTAAAGGAAATTAAATAACTAATAGTGAAAGTAAATTTTTCTCACAGGAATTCAATGGTGATTTTCAAATCGTTAGGGGGCCGGGTAGGTAGGTAGGTAAAATGGCAAGAGTGCCACAGGCACACTTCAAGTAGCAATTACGTGCCGTTTTGATACCATTATGTGGACCATGTGGACCTGTGCAAAGAAATATTTTTGGGTAGAGAAAACCTTCTACAGCCATCCAGTGCTGTTGATGTAGTGGAGGAGAGAAAAGAGATCTAGGCTGAAGAATTTCTTCAAGTCATCCCCAAAGGGCATGCTAAGGAATCTGAAACGCCTAGCCGCCAGAGCCTGACATTTGCAGAGAAAGTGTTCAACAGTCTCTTTCTCTGCAGGATCCCCACAGCTTCTACTATAGGGGTTGTACGGAATTCCAAGCTTCTCCGCATGAGTACCGATCACACAGTGACCAGTGAACACCGCTATGAGTTTGGAAATTGAATGGCGGGGGATTCCCATCACCTTAAGCTTTCTGTTTCTATCGTATTGAGGCCATAGTGTTTTCGAAATAGCATACGATGAGACAGACCTCCATCTGGTTTGCGCTTTTTTTTAGAAAGAAATTGTGTAGTTTTCGATTAACAATGGACAAAGGGACGCCGGTGTCTGAGAGGGGGACAGCTGAAACCGGTTCTGTTGACCCCTTCCTGGCAAGCTCGTCGGCAATTTCATTTCCCTCTATATTCCTGTGCCCAGGAACCCAGATAAGGGGATGTTGCCTGCTCGTTCGAGATGTTTGAGTTCCTCCTTACAGGAGTTCACGAGAAGAGAGCTGCAATGCGGCGACGACAGGGCCTTGATAACAGCATGGCTATCGGAAAAAATATTAATTTCTTCCTCACAACAGCAATCCCGAAGCATTTTGCATGCATTTGCATTGAAAAACGCTGCTCGTTTCCGGCAGTTTAAAGGAGACCGAAATGCTGGCTGATTTAGAGAAAACCCCCGCTCCCGCTCCAGACTCCAAGACGGAGGTAGGTACCTATATCCGTGTCGACTCTCCCCTCCTTCCAGTCTTCCCTGCTCCGAAAGATAGCCCTAGCACAACCCTCAAATACCAGTTTGCGGATGGAGAGATCAGTGCGAAGAACAGAGAAGGAAGGGGAGATCTGCTTCAAGATGCTGCAATGTGTTATAGTAAATTGTCTCCAGAGGCCAAGCACCTTCAACCTAATAGCGCTCTGAGCAGCAATGGATTTAACCTGCAGACCTACAGGAAGTAAGTGCAGAATAACGTTGAGTGCAGCAGTGGGACATGTTCTACAAGCACCAGTGATGCCCACACATGTAGTTCTCTGCACTCTCTAGTTTAGTGGTGTTCTAGCCCTTCTGAAGAGTTACCCACCGAACTAGGCAACTATATGTTAAAATTGGCAGAACCACTAAGTTGTACATCCAAAGTACGATACGTGGCTTGATGGGGCCGGGTAATTATTAAACAAAAAAATTAAGAAATAGTTGGCTCGGTTTTTTGGCCAAAGAACACATTTACTGGTAGCACCGAGAAACACATTTTTTTGGGCCATCCA
Organism: Anastrepha obliqua; assembly: GCF_027943255.1. Taxonomy (NCBI): domain Eukaryota; kingdom Metazoa; phylum Arthropoda; class Insecta; order Diptera; family Tephritidae; genus Anastrepha; species Anastrepha obliqua. The sequence goes on from NC_072893.1 coordinate 46,349,377, forward strand.
AATATTGGTAACGCTTCTCAGTTAAGTGCTCAAAAATAAGAAAGCGTGTACTATTTAAATATTTTTACATTATGAAGAAAAGGCACACAATATTCTAGTTTTTATTAGCTAAATACAAATACAAAATCTAAACTCACAATTTTTTTTAAACTTTCCTAACTGTGTTCATGCCCCGGAACTCAAATAAAAATGTACAATGCAATAAATCGGAATTAAAATAGAAAAATATTAATTTAAAAATTATTATTCCAGCTGCACACTTTTCAATTAACTGAAAATAAAAAAATGCCGGCACCTGCTCATGCCTTTTGGCTGAATTTTCCATAGCCGCCAAGCCAGTTTAATTAAATTTTCAAATCACCGCCAAAAGGTGAATAGCAAACAGGACATAGAGAGCAGAGAAAGGGGAAGGAAAGGTAAAGTGAGAAGAGCAGTGAATACAAAACTGGCTTGGCATGCATTTTGTGGCTATTTATCACAGTGTGACAAGCGTGATTTTGAATGCATAAAATCTAATATAACTCAGCTGCATTAAGCGTCAACTCCGACTTGAATTTAGCGCTTCTTATTTAGCTTGCCTTATTTGCCTCTTACCCACCATCCATTTAACGCTCTGAATTCCCGAATAGCTCTCATTTAATTAAATGAGCAGGATTTATAAAAGTGGAACTCAAGTGTGGCTGCACTGTTGGTTTTACTGCTTTTGCTTGAAGAAGCCCGTCGGCGTTGGCTGTTGCTGCTCATCAGCATTTGCAGCTTTGCTGGCGTTGTGCTCTAAATTCAATTTGCAGTTGACTCAAGTACGGACGCTTCCGGTTTGCTGGAAGTCAATAAAATGTGAAGAATTTCCGGTGACTGCTAACGGAATGGCTGTTTTGTTCAGGTGCTGTGATGAGCAGCAAAATTTAATGGATTTTGAAGTGGCCGAAGCTTTAAGTGTGCGAGTATTGATTGGTGCGACTGTGCTTGCAAGTAAATGAAAAGTTTTAAATTTTAAATATTTTTAGGTTTAAATGAAATGTGCGAAAGTTTATCTTTAGTTTGAGCAAATAATTTTTCCTTTTAATCAAAATAGGAGGCGAAATATGAGCTGGAATAATATCTAAATTAAATAAGTTGCAAAAAATATTGTCGATCTGCGCGTTTGGAATTTTAATAATTTAAATTTATGCTCCCGAAAATTGTATTAAATTCAAATTTTTAATTTATCGAAAATATTTCAATACAATTCTAGGCTAGTCTCAAGTAAACTTGTAAATATATAATAATAATAATATAATAATGTTGTATAATAAGAGTAAAAAATCAGTGCTAAACAAAATAAATATTAAATATAAATACTTAAAAGGTCTATCTCAGGTCTCAGGAAGAAACTTTCCAACCGATTAGGCACTACTAGGCAGGAATTTTGTTTTTAGTTGGAACAAAATTTTCATCATTTGAGTCTAAACTAGACTCTATTTGATTTTATTCTACATTTACCACTTCCCTCGTTTGCGCCGCAATATCAACCCAACGGAAGCTACGGAATGTGTAGATGCGAGGTTAGCTAACATGAATGCTTTTACAAAGCCTTTCAAAAATTCATGCAAATTAAGAAATAAATATCAAAAATGTATTGCGGTTTCCATAAATGACCTTTTCTCGTTTTAGCTGGGGAGGAACAGGGAAAATGAGATGATGTTTATGAGAAACATTTCCATGAAAAAAGCACAATTTTTCTTAAAAACCGTTAACATTGTTTTGAAAGGAAAATTAATATATATATTTAACAAAAGCAGATAAATAAAAGAAATACGCTGGACCAGATAATCCTTCTTATATGATTTATAGACAACATCACATCAAGAAAATGAAATTCTTAATAAATTTTTTAAGTCACTAGTGGTGTTTGTCTAAAAATAAAGACACCATTTTTTCAAAAAAAAAAATTGTATATTTTTCAACATAGTCCAAAAAATAAAATTTATCGAACTCTTCAAAATACGCCTCTGTCTCGGCGATGACTTTCTTGTTTGAACTAAATTCAAATTCCATTTCTTCATGTTAGGGAACAAGAAAAAGTCACAGAGAGCCGGATCGCAATTAATGTAGTTTGGCGGCAACAACTTTAGATGAATGTGCCGGTGCGTTATCGTGGTGAAGCAGTAACTTTTTTTTGCCAAATACGGTCGAGTCTCAATGTTCAATGTTTTGTGAAAGCGGTATTGTCCAATGATCGTTCTATTTTTTTCTATAAAATCGATGACGATGATGCCGTTCGGATCCCAAAAAATCGTCGTCATGACCTCTCCGGCCAATGGGACTGTCTTCGCCTTCTTTGGAGCAGATTCACCGGGAGAAATCCCCTTTTTTGATTGTTGGCTAGATTCTCGTGCGTAATGATGAATCCTTCGGATCTCACTCGAATTGCTCCAAACACTGCTTCCAAGTTAACATCCACATTCGCTTGTTGTCCACCGTGAGCAATCACAATTTTTTCATCGTCAACTTATCATGTAAAATATTAATTGCCATTCCGGGCGACACAAGTATGGCCTCTGTTACTTTGCGCCCTTTCGTTCGTCGATCAGTGAGAATCATGTCGGGAACTTTTTGAATGATTTTCTCGGTAACCACGTCTGCCGCGCGTCCTGGTGGCTCCTCATCAAAAACATATGTTCGTCCACGTTTAAATTCGTTGAACTAATATCTAACTGTGGTCATAAATGGCAAAGCGTCCCCATGCACAGTATCCAACTTTGCTTTCATCTCCTTGCATTCTTTCCCATCCAAAAACAAAAAGCGAGTTACCGAACGATACTATACTTTTTCCACCTTAGCGAAAATCAAGAAACACGTTTTACTCGAATAGCTGTCAAAGCCAAACTCACTAATTTCAATCAGTCTGAAAATTGTTTTGCCGTCGTTTTATTGATGGAGGCACACGGTGCTAACACCAACTTCCCTCAGGAACGCCCTCTGTCATCAAACACGGGTACCTGTTGAACCGCCCCCGTACTTCATATTATAAGGCAAATCCAATAATTTTTGATTTAAAAAACGTGGCAAGGCTATTCGAAAAATTCTTTTTAACTGAAACTTACGAATTACCCACATCATATTACCTAACTCACCTGAACTGTTATTTAATATTTTCGCCTCAAGAGTTAGGTGGCAACGCCATATTTAAATAATTTTAATTAAAGGATTATTTATTCTGTCAACACATTAACATATCTTAGTCTTTAATTAAATCAAATTAGCTATAAAATTTTTTCTTTCAAATTAGGTGGCAACACCATACCTAAATAACTTAAATTGAAATCTTATTGATTCTGTCAATACATTACCATATCCTAATATCTACATAAATAAATAAGTTACTAATACGATGTTTTCTTCAAAATTAGGTGGCAACTCTATACATAAATAATTTCAATTAAAGCCTTATATATTCTTTCATAACATTAGCGTACCCTAAGCTCTAATTAAACTATATAATTAATTAAATTTTTTCATTAAAATTAGATGGCAACGCTATAAACATTATAAAGAATTTTAATTAGAGCCTTATTCATACTTTGAACATATTATCCTACCTTAAACTCCATGCATAAATAACTTTAGTTAAATTATTACTTATTCTACCAACACATTATAATATCCTAAATAAATAAATGAAGTTACTAATATAATACAATTTTTTCTTTAAAATTAGGTGGCAACTCTATACATAAATAATTTTAATTAGAGCCTCATTCATACCTTGAACATATTATCCCAACCTCAACTCTAATTAAATTATGTTTTAATTAAATCGTTTGTGTAAAATTAAGTGGCAGTATCATGCATAAATAATTTTAGTTAAAGCCTTATTCATTCTTCCAGCACATTACAATATCAAAACTTTAATTAAATGGTTCTGTTCATAATTTTTTTTTTCGAATTAGTTGGCGACGCCATTCAAAAATATTACTGAATTAAAGCGACAAATTATTTTTAACTTTATGTCATATAATTTTTAATAACGAACATATTTTTGCAATTAATTTTCTCAGTTCTAAAAAAAATAAGTGGCAAATAAATTTTGTTTAAAATTCTTTAATTTGATATGCATATATTATATCTTTTTATATATATCTACTTATTTATATCTTATTATTTTACTGAAATTTGCAAAAATTCGCAATTTTTGCAATAATATTCAGGCGGCTGCTACACTATAAATAAATCGTTCTTGAAATAACTTTTTGAAAGATCTGCGTGTCATACTATTTCTGCGTAATACTATTTTTGTAATAAATCACTTTCTGTTTTATGTAAACAATGCATGTTACGCAAAAACTATCTGCGACGCAAAGGCTGTAACAAAAATTAAAATCGGCGCAGAGTATTTGAGCGATGCTCTTTTGAAGAAATTTTTTGTATATTTCGACACTTTTTTATGTTAAAAATTATTTATAGGTATATTAGAAAATTAGACAAATACTCTGAGGTGTCTTCGTCTTTCGACACATCGAATTATATTTTACTCCTACGCATGCGTGCTAATAAACCATATTGCCTCATTTTGGGACAATGCTTGCATGCCCTGATTTCTCAAAACCATTAAGAGCGACTACCACTGGCTTTAATAAGCCTACTAGAAAGAAGCAGATGCCTTCTGAAAGCGCCGAGCCCACTTGACAATCAAACTTAATTTAATTAATCACTTTTTGTACAACAGTCATATACCCATTGCTACTCGACTCTGTATTCCTTTTTTGCCCTTGGGCTCCCACTCTTCCGAAGAAAATCATCACCTAATTCCATCTGTTAGTTCGCGATGACCTTGACCTTTGCGTCGCAGGTTAATCGTTATTCGACGCATACATACAATAATGCTCTTATTTGGCAAATAAGGTCATCGGCCGCTGGTCCGAAGGCTGTGTGTTCATAGCGAATCTTTCACATCTAATAAGCACAGCCAGGCCTTCCTTGGAGTTTCTTAACAACTGGAAATCATTTTTTTTTAATATTTATAAAATTATAATATTTATTTCAGTTAACGATAAGTTAATTTATTACTAACCTGCATGTTCAATAGTTATATAGGTATGCCCATCGCTTCATTTCAGCTAGGTACATTAGGGTGTCTGCTATTTTTGAAATTATTGATATTATTCGGGACACCATTTAAAGGAATAAGGTTAAAACAAGCTGCTAAATATGAATTATTGAGGCAATGGGATAAGATTAAGACGTCTTGATTTGATTCTCAAGTTTTTTCCAGAAGTACTTTTTCAAACTTGAGTATCAAGTTGGAACCTGTAAACATTCTTAAATCGGCTTAAAATTTCATATTTAGTATTTTTTCCATTTTTTTTTTTTTTTTTTTTTTGGGGGTGAGGTAGGGTTCAAAGTGCCTTCGCATTTACAGCAACCGTCGTCTACTGCGTCGTGTGGGCACTAAAACAATCCTTCCTCTCCTTCTGGGGAGACACCCCGTTCCCGGAACTCCTTTCTATATTACTTCAGCAGGGCAAAGAACGGCATCCATAAAGGACCAATTCTATTCACCCCCGTCTTTGTCCACCATATTTGGAGCCAGCTTTCATGCTATAGGTTCGTCTTCTTGTGTCTCTATCTGTGCGGCTTCACTTTGCTGCACAGTGTCGAGGTCGATCTTTTTTTCCGTAGTATGTTCTCGATGTATTTCTTTACCCGCTTTCCAGCTGTCCCCACGTTCGAGCATTTTGCTGATTATGTTGCTCGGTGCGATGTCGCCAATCTGCTCCCTCAGAACATTTTTTTCCGCGAGCTATCTGTTACAACTATAAAAGTGTGTTCAGCGTCATCGCTCAGCGCTTGGCAGTATATGCGCTTGGGACCGGTTACCTTTCCCATGCGTTATACGTATCGCCGGAAGTATCCGTGGCCCTAGAGGAATTGAGTTAAGATGTAGTTCACTTCTCCGAAGTTTCCTTGGACCCATTTGTCAATTGATGGAATAAGCCGCTGTTCGTTGCACAGCCTCCAGTGCTTTGCGATTGGCTTTGCAGTTTAGCACAATTCCTCACACTTCGCTGCCGTATAGGAGTATTGAGTTTGTGACCGCAATAATAAGCTTTCTTTTGCTCTGTGTTCGTTCAATGATGTTTGTTATTAATCTACTTAGTATTACCGTGACCTTTGCTGCATTGGTAGCTGCATGTCGTATATGGGTCCAGAAAGTAAGCCTGCAGTCACTACTTTTTGTGTTACTAAGGACGTGCCGCCTATTTGCATGCTGATCGCGAGTTGCATGTGACCTCGCGTCATAAGGATGACTTCGGTTTTATGTTTGGCGAGTTCCAGGCCGTGGTCCTCAAGCCATATTTGCATCCTTATCATGACTTGGTTTAGCTTCCTTCTAGCGTCCTCAGTGTCCCGAGCTGGTATCACCGCCGCTATATCGTCCGTGTATCCTACTAGATAAGTATCTTCTGGAATTTTTATGCTCAATATCTCATCGTAGGTCAAATTCCAGAGAGCGCGGCCGAGAATAGATCCTTGAGCTGCGCCAGATGTTATCGCTTTTGTTTTCTGGCCATCTGGTGTGTCGTACCTCAGTTCACCTTAGCAGGTATGCAGGTCTTCAAAATCTTTCTCGTAGTCCCTCTATAATGTCTATCCATCGTAGACTGTTAAAGGCGTTTCGTATTATACATCAAGCTTTGTCAGGACGGTGATGCGGTTCGGGTAGTGGCGTCTGCCTTGAGCGCTGCGTACCGCCTCCTTCATTGCGCCAAGGGTTGATTTTCCTCGTCGGAAACCGTATTGTCTTGCTGATAATCCTCCTGCACTCTCAACAGACTCTGCAAGTCAGCACTGCATGAGTTTCTCAAGCAATTTGTCGGCGCTGTCCAGCTTGCAAAACGGACGCCAAGTTTACGATTGTGCTGGGTCACCCTTACCCACAGCTTAGGGAAGATGCCTTGAGCAATGCATGCATTGCAAAGATCGAGCATCACATCTGGTCGGCTCTCAGCCACAAGTTTGAGAGAGAAGGGTGGGAGCATCTCGCCACCTTGGGTATTTTTTCCATAACCTTACGCTTCCCGTAAAAGGTGAATATGTTTTTTTTCCTTTATATAAATTGTGCCATCCCTAATGCACATTCTTTAAAGCAGACACGATTCAACATGTTTTACTTGTTAGAAAAAGTAAAAGAGAAAATTTTAAAACAGTTTCACGCTTTCTTGTTTTCTCTCTTTCATACTGGCATTGGTTAGTACATTTCAAATTTAATCGATTTTGAATGTTCTGTGTTGTAATTCACTTATGGGACACCCTAACATACACACTTGGATATGAACTCGGTTACTAAAAATCTCAGCAACCATGTCAACACGTTGATTAATTGCCAGCAACTACACACCAATTGAAAGATAGTAGAGACTTTTCGGCTCCGTAACGTCTAAGTATATGCAAGTACTTAGAAAGAATGTATAAGAAAAGCAAAGCGAAGAGTACAGGAGGGGAGAGGAGATGAAAATTCATTTCCAAAATAACTTTTGCTTTGTTCTTACCTGCCACATTCGTAGTCACCTGCTCGTTCGTCATAGTCAAAATGTCTTGCCAAGTAAATGCCGCAATTAACACACATGCACAGACACACATACGGTCTTGAGTGACCTGCAGAAAGTTTACCCTGCATGGTAAGCTTGCCTGGTTAATTTCAAGTTAATTTGAAACCACAAATAGTTCAGGTTACTTTGCTTTGCCTGGGAGAAACTGGTGAATTTGGAACGAGGATATTTTATCAAGTGCCATTTTTAGCGGATACTAATTTCTTATTAAGTTCGAAGCAGTATTTGGTGCGATTTACAGCCATTTCATGCTAAGTAGCTCAAAGTATTTTCGACATTGTCGTAAATTGGTTTATTTGTAGGATTGGGCTAAAATAAAAAGTAGACTAAACAAATTTTGAAACAACGTATTTTCAATCATTTATAACTCCGATTATATTAAATACTCAGTAGTGCAGCCAACTTCCTTCTCATTTAAGGGGTGAGCCTGCTTTAGAGGCTTCGAAAAATCGATTTTTTCGTGGATTTGTTTGGGAAGGACAGAAATATTCGATTGAAATGAAACTTTCTGGTTTTATTGGCCCCTTAAGGCCCGAAAAAATGCCGATTTTCAATATTTTTTTTTCTAGTCAATTGCTTTATTTTACAAAAATAAAAACAAAGTATTAATACATCATGTTTCAACTTGTCTTTAGCAAAACTTCAAAAAAATTAATAATTGTAAAAGTTACCACTGTTTGTGTGGAGCCCGTTTCTTCAGAAGTCCCTTGTGGTGATCATCACAAGTCCTTGGTTTTATTAATAGATAATCTTGTGCCTGATAGAACCTTTTTTATTTTCACAATTAAAAATATGGCGGCCTCAGGAAATATTTTTAAATTTTCGAGAAAAAAACCCACAATTAGTTGTTTACAAAAAAATCGAAATTAAAAAAAAAGAGCGCGTAGCGTAGTACACATAACAGAAGTAAAACTTTGAAGGCAAACAAAGAGAGAGAGAGAGAGAGAGAGAGAGAGAGAGAAAGAATATATATCTAAATAAATTCACAACATTTGCAGAGAATACTAATAGACAAAATTTACAAAAAAGGGAGAAGGATCGACCGGTGTAGGTAAACGCCAGACACAAACCGTGGCAACAACGCGCGCTACTCAGAGCGTTTATCACCCGCACAAACGCAGCAATTCCAGGACCACAGCAACGGCACAAATCACCGCAATCAAGGCAATACCAACAAATCCGATGCCGGAATGGATAGCACTTTTTAGAGAGAGAATGAGAGAGAGAGAGAGAGAGAGAGAGAGAAAGAATATATATCTAAATAAATTCACAACATTTGCAGAGAATACTAATAGACAAAATTTACAAAAAAGGGAGAAGGATCGACCGGTGTAGGTAAACGCCAGACACAAACCGTGGCAACAACGCGCGCTACTCAGAGCGTTTATCACCCGCACAAACGCAGCAATTCCAGGACCACAGCAACGGCACAAATCACCGCAATCAAGGCAATACCAACAAATCCGATGCCGGAATGGATAGCACTTTTTAGTACGCACAAGCATTAGCCAGGAAACGGAAATTAGCGCAAAAAAGTAGGCACAAAATAAACGCCAATAAAATCGGGACCAAAAAACGGCCCAAACAGTAAGAACCAAGGAAATAGAACGCCAAAAAGTAGGCACCAAAAATATATTTCCTACAAGTTTGCACCAATAAACAAGCGCCAAAAAGTAGGCAGTGTTATTTCTCACTAGAAAAAACCCAATAAAAATAGCCTAAAGTGTATCTAAGATATATACATATAAGGTATAGATAGCTCTCTCTCTCTTCTTTTCCTTTACGTTATATTTTTTTTCTCTCTCGCGTAACGAAAAAGCCCAAAACGTTGCATGGCCTTGAAATTTTACTCTCCATTCTCACTCGTCTATCGACGCCTAAGAGGTTTCACTTCAAAAGTCCTTCGATCAGGCACGAGTGTTTTATGTTTTTCTAAAGCAGTATATATTTTATTGAAATCTACGATACAGAACTCGTAACTAAAAATTTAGCTAAACTAAAGCATCAGTAAGATGTTCGTTTAGTAAAAGAATGTAAACTATATGAAAGCAATTTATTAAAAAAAAAAAATTAAAAAAAATATTTCACCTGATAAAGCAACATTTTTGCTACTTTTGCTCCGATAAAAATTGAGTCACTAGCGCACTAGTTCCCTGTGATACTGACGCTGATGAGGAGCCACCTACATATTTTTCCTACGCGTTGCAGCGCAAAAGCACCTTCATGGTTTTCTAGCATCCTCAACGTGGCTTCTTTGCTAGCGAATGGCTTAGCTATGACCAACAGAATCTAGTCACGACCACGGTCACTTGTCGGACGCGTGATATTCTTCACATCCCTTTTGCATTTTACTGCTGCAATTGCTTTAAAATGCAAGACAACCTGTCACGCAGTGACTTGCTGCCACCCATGACATTTTCAAATACATACGCGCTTACTTGCATACAAGTGCACTTATTTACCGTTAGCAGCTGTGTATCAAAATTGGATGCCAAGAATAGTCAGCCGACTACTTCATTTGTTTCAATGTGTTTGTGCACTGTGGGAAGAAATAAAAATTGCAACTTACATATACTTGGCAGTGTGCAGGTAGACAAACAAGCACACAGGTAGTTGGATGGACAGGTGTGCAAACTAAGACGTAAGCAAACAAGAAGTGTAGCGAACCGACATTAAATGTCATGCAATGAATAGCTGAGTGGATGACAAAATGTGGGCAACTAAAATTAATAAATGTGCGCTGAGCAGCGTCTTTTCTCGCCTTTGCATCTGAGGAAGCTCACACCCGCGCCCACACATATGCAGGCCTGTGTAAAAATAGTTAATTTAGGAGGTGAACATGCGGAGTAAAATTTGGTGTGAAATATGATTTCGATGCAGTATTTGCCACTCTCTGTACATTTGGATTTGCAGTGTTACACAAAAATTAAAGCCTCATCTAATCGATTATCAACGCTGGAGTGGTCAGGCTCAGAGAAATTTACTTTATCTGGATGCTGTCTATAGGGACGCTTCACCATCTATGACCACAGTTAGATATTGGTTGAATGAATTTAAACGTGGAAGAGCGAGTGGGACGCCCAGCTGACATGGTTACCGAGGAAATCGTTCATAAGGTCTACGACATGATTCTCGCTGATCCACGAACGAAGGCGCGCGAAGTAACAGAGCCCATAGGTGTGTCGCCCGGAACGGCAATTAGTATTTTACATGATAAGTTGGCGATGCAAAAATTGTCGGTCAGATTGGTGCCGCGATTGCTCACGGTGGACAACAAGCGGATGTGGATGTTAACTTCGAATCAGTGTTTGGAGCAATTTAAGTGAGATCCGAAGGAATTTTTGCGTCAAGTTGCCCCCGTTGATAAAACCTGGATTACATCGGAAACTAACCAACAAACAAAACAATGGATAGCTCCCAGTGAATCTGCTCAAAAGAAGGCGAAAACAGTCCCGTCGGACGGAAGTGTGTTATTGGACCGTTTTTTAAAAGAAATGAAGGAGACACGGCCACATTTGGCGGAAAAGAAAGAGCGTTTTCCTATCTGGAGTTCTCGCCGCCAAATTGCATGAATTGCTGGCGCACCCCCCGTATTCACCCGATCTGGCTCGCTAACATGTAGAAATGGCTCCCCACAAGAAAATATAGTTGAAACAAAGAAGTCATCGCCGAGACAGAGGCGTATTTTGGAGAGTTCGACAAATTCTTTTTTTTGGAGGCATTAAAAAATGACCGGAGCATTGGGAGTAGTGTGTCCTTCTAAAAGGGGACTATGTTGAAAAATAAAAATAAAATTTTTGAGAGAATGGTGTCTTCATTGCTATCAAGGGTACTTATTTAGAGGGTCGCTCGTATTGAGAGGGGCCTCTCATATATGCGTGTTGTGCTTTAGGCATAAAGTTTGACATCCCATTTTGCTTTGATATTTGCTTCAAGGATTTACTCAAGCGTTTTCGAAAGAAATGAGGTCGTCAAGCTAATGGGTTCATATTCTTTGAGAGTATCGGTTTGTTCTTGCCCGCTATCGGTAATTATTTATACACTTATCTTTATTAAAAAATTATTTTCATATTTTTTTGGTAATCCTGAAGTCCCACAAAATTTTTTAATAAAAAAAAATATTTCTTTCGTTTTTCTGTTTGCTTTCATTTTCCAGACGGCGGATTGGCGCGTGGCTACCATTCGGAATTCAGAGAGAACGTTCGAATCTCCATGAAACACCAACATGAAGAGAACGAGTTTTTTAATAGCGGTCGCCCCTCGGCAGGCAATGGCACACCTCCGTGTGAATTTCTTCCATGAAAAGGCTCCTCATAAAAATATTTGCCGTTCGGAGTCGGCTTGAAACTGTAGGTCTCTCCATTTGTGGAACAACATCAAGACACACACCACAAATAGGAGGAGGAGCTCGACCAAACACCCAAAAAGGGTGAGTGTATATGATCTTCACTTACCACTGGTACAAATATGGAGAAGATTTGTTTATACATTAAGCATTTTTTTATTTTTATTTTATTTTTTTTATTTCAAAATTTTTAAAATTTATTGTTTTTATTTCATTTTTCTTTTAATATTAGCGGTGCCAGAAAATATTATATTTATAAAAAAACAAAATAACAAAAAATAGGTGCCTCCTTTTTTTGGTCATAGAATAAATTTAATGGCATAAAAAAATTATTTTTTGGATCATCTTAATTTACGAGGGATATTTAGCGAAATCGTATTTATTTTCCAATTTGGGTGATATTCTGAATAAACATCAGCTACATAAAATATTTTTGCATAAAAATTGTCATAGTAGCTCTGGAGCAGCTGACCAGCGAGTCAATGAGAAGAAAATACACCCGGAACACAGGTAAACTTCTGCTGCTGATGCTGATCTAAGTATTAGTGGCTTCCAGTATGGTCATAATTGCTCTCTCATCGCCCAATCTGATAAGTTTAATATGATATTCTAGGGAAAAAGTTTAAAATTTGATGTCGAAAGAGGTTTGAAAACTAAAATTTTATACTATACATTCAAATTTGTTCGCTATTTGTTTTTCTAATCAGAATATTAAGTAGTACCCTCGCAAATAGAGCAGGTTAAGTTTAATAAAAAAAAAATTAAACTTTTTGCAATTCACGACTTAACCCGCCAGTATATCTTAAACCAAAAAGGTAATAATGTGAAATGTCGCCGGAGTGGAAAATTCCATTCGCTGAGGAGCCGTATCGAATGCTAGCTGCACTCAAATATACAGTTACGCAATTTCTAATGGCAGAAAAAATGTCTAGCAATTAAATACCGCATTTAAGCTTTTGAACCTGAGAGGGCAAATGCATTTAAGTGCATTTTTACGAGCGACTCAAGGAGGAGAACTCAGATTCAAATATTCACCTGGTAGAAATTTAAAAGGCAATACAAATCAGAAAGGTTTGTTTCACATACGAACACGCAAGACATTCTAGCATTGCTTAGCAAATTGAGACGATAAAGCACATTTTACAGCCGAAACTTGCATGTAGGGAGTGAAGTACATAAAATGTAAGCTTGTGAAATTCCTCAAATTTGCGCGCTTCATAATTGGCGCTATAATTTCGAAAAAGCTTCGAAAAACTAAGGTAAGAATACCATGTCTGCTTCTGCCATTACCATGTAAGGTAGTAAAAATGCAGTTTGGCATCTACTCTAAGAAGTATAACTTTTAACATAAAAAAATTCTAACAACTATTTCATTACCTTCAAATATCTACTGAGTTTCATTAAATCACTGAATTTCTTTAAATCTACAACGAATCACCTTCCCTAAGCTGCTTTGCAAGCATTGCCTTCGCAAGCAGAGGCCATAAAAAGCACATTAACAGGTGCTCGCATTTTTATATTTGCGCTTATACCCCCAAATGCACACGCAAATGCACTTTACTCAGCTTTAGTTTCGCTGTTAATAGCTGGCACAGCCATTTCGGTAATATGCACCATATTTATTTTATTCATTCACTTTACTATTTTCATCGAGATTTTTTTGTGTTCCAACAAACTCAAAGTCGTTTTTTTTACCGCAATGGTATGCTGGTATTTGGTGTTCGTGCTCTTGGAAATGTTTTAACAAATATCGCATGCAATATTCGTAGGAGAGCAAACAAATAACGCTTCTAATAATGGTAATTTGTTTTTTATGCTTTCTGTGGGTAAAAGAAGAAATGAACAATTTTAAAATGATATTGGCGGCATTTGCAACTACTCGAGTGAGTTTCAATTTGGCCTTAGATCTAATCACAGTTGTTCAACAGCCATGCTAAAGGTAATGGACGACTACTGCCCTGAATTTGATAGTCTCGATGGTAACTTTCAACACGAATTTTCCAACTCTCTTTCCATCTAAGGAGGAATGGAATAAGGGACTCCCACTAAGCAGCTTCGATACTACAGTCTATAAAGATGGCAGTAAAACGGATTGTGGTGTTGGAGCTGGTATATATTCTCATAGACTTGAAATTGAAAAATCTGTGCGTCTCCCTAATACCAGCAGAGGGCGGAAGTACTTGCAATTGCAGATTTCTCTTTTAAAGGCAATACCGCTATTCTTTCGGATAGCCAAGCTGCAATCCACGCACTAGATTCGGCTACAACAACCTCTAAAGTGCTGGAACAAAGCACTAGCCTTACCACCTTGAGCATGAGCCATAAAGTTACCTTAATCTGGATCCCGGGACACATTGAAGGTAACGAAAAAGCTGATGAACTGGTAAGAGGGGGATCTGCCATGAATAGCGCTCTTGCAGTACCAGTATTCACTCCACTAGGTGCAGTCAAGAATACTATTTCCCTAAAATACCCACAAATCGCGGATTGTAGATAGAGAGACCAGAAATGCAAAATTAGCAGAACGTTATGGCCACCTACAACCTCGAGTAATCGTCGACATTGATAAACATGAAACGACGGGACACCTGTAGACTAACAGCAGTCATAACTGGATTTTAGTGTGTCGCAGAACTAGCAGCCAAAATGGGCATCCCTCACACAACATATTGTCATAGTTGTGAACAATCGGAGAAAAAGGAAACAATCTTCCATTTCCTCTGTGAATGCCCTGCCCCATGGAAGGACAGAACGTTAATCCTGGATAAACCGCTGTTCGAGAGTCTCGAACAACTGTCTGGCTTAGATGTAAACAACCGAATAAGGTTCCTGAACCGCACACCCTGGATATAGTCATGCTGTAAATAACTGTTAAACGAGTTGGTAACGAGGATGTGGTAACAAAATGGTGCGGAAGCGCTAGTTGGATTCTGGATGAATCACCACTCCAACCAACCAACCAACCCCCGAGCCGCAAGGTTCAATAGGCTTGAGTAATAGCTGTTAGTGACATAACATGGAAGTGTACCTTAGGAAGCCTCTAACGTGGACTTTATGTTTTGTGGTTCTTTCCTAGCACTAGGGCTGGATACCTGATCTGATTTATTATGTCTCTTGAGCTACGCTGCTAAAATGCCTCAATGAAACAAAGAGTGAGCCCATCTCTCTATTTTTAATCCACCACTCTTCTTGATTTAGGGAGTATGAAAAGTACACGTTTCAAGCTGAAATTGGCTATCTAACTATATAAAACAAGGGTAATGCTGGATTACCTGGCCATAATTATGTCACGCAAACTTAGATGTGTTATTTTAAACCTGGTCCATTCCCTGGCCTGGTGGCCATATAGGTCCAGCGCAGTGCACAGAAAAAAAAATGTCAGGTCCTATCCCCACATATCCTTCTACCAACCTAAACTATTATTGTAGTAAAATTCAATCAGTCTCCTCAACGACGACTGGCTGTGCCTAAATTGCCCAAATCCTCATAGAGTTCATTTCATAGAAAACCGAGGCGCATTCATCGCAGAATGAGGGTGTTTCTATACCTATCCTTACCTATGATGTACTAATATTAAAATAAACATGCGCGAACTTGTTATTTCAGTTTGCCTGTATTGTGCGTGCCACCTACACCGGTCATTGTTCAGCATTAAGTAACTCTAATTATACTTCGCTCACTTACTCCCAAATCTCGCTCTCTGCTGCTGTTTTCTACAGAGGGAGTTTTACCTGAAGTTCTGTACATACTCTTCAACTCTCTCTCTTTCTCATGTGTGCAGTTTCTATACAAATCTTTATGCGGGGCTTCGCTGGAATGGCAACAGGTGAGAGAGAGTCCAACAATTTCGGAGTGTTAAAATAATAGGTATATTTGGGCAAAAATAGTTGTTTGGATAAAGAAAAATGTATTATTACATATAAAAAATTATATTACTGTATACAATACGTGGGTATTTTTTATTTCTTGATATTTCAAAAACCTACAAAAGTTCACTATATTCTGTAAATCAACTAACAGATACATATTTTAATGTACTTCAAAGTGATAAAATATTTTTTTGCCCATTAACATGTCATTTAAATTCCATCACTAAGAGTTATCCTACTCAATGACAATAAAGAAACAATAACAATAAACGCGGCGCAATTTAATAAATCCGACGCTTTGATTAGCAGCCCCATTCTTTGTTCTCTTAAAAACAAAAAGAAAAACAAACAAAAAATCTTATAATATTCTCTCCCCTGTTGTGGTTTTAACATTATTTCGACCCATTTGCTTTGAAAACTGAGCGCATGGAGTAATATTATAAATATAACAGCTCTTACGCTGTTACGTTTACTTTGCTTAATGTTGCTAGTAAACTTACGCAAGTGGCCTCCCATTTGCTCTCTTTCATTCTGAGCCTTACATTACTTCGCTTTTTAATTTTTCCATCTACTTACGTTGATTTCATTCGCCTGTTAAGTGTGCTGCCTTCCTGCTCCCATTAGCTGTTGTGCGCATATTTCACTACTACATTTCTTAGTTCGATGTGCAAAAGTTCAGTCGCGAAAAAATTCAATTTTATACTTGGCCTGAATTCAAATGAATCGAAAGAGTGCACAGCTCGACACGTTCCATGACTATCAGTTTATTGTTGGTTGTTGTTTTTGATTTTGTTGAGAGCAAAAATGTAGCAATGCACGGCTGAGTGCACAGCTGTGTGGGTGCGTTCGTCTGCAGTTATTTGAGTATTTCATAAATGAAGCAAGATTTCCATTTGGAATTCGACACACCTACATACTATAATAAAAATAATCTATGTACATTTTCTCTCTGCAGTCATAACTAGGAATTTGTAGATTGCTTTTACTGCTTTATGTATTTAATAGCTATCCTCTTGTCTACGGGGAAATGTACTTCCAATATATTTGCAATGCATCTCTGTTGGTTCATCCGTCTAGCATCTGCTCGTAAAATTTGATATAATATGAAATACTCGAACATGATTTGCATAATAAATTTTCCGACAAAATTTAGTTAAATAGTTGTTGATTTTTAGTATGTGCTAAAGTGTAGTTTTGTTTTTTTCTACTCAATTTTAAAATTCTGTTGAACATTTTTTGTAGCGCTGGTCTCTAATTTTGTGAAAGGTCAAGATATTGGATTTAAGCGATAAAGTACAACCCCATCTATAGACGACCCACGCAACGTTTAAAGGACAACAATGCAAAATTCGGTTCATGGAATGTACGCACTATGTTGCAACCTGGAAAAATGGCGGAAATTGCTGACGAAATAATGCGATACAGTTTTGATGTGGTAGCTTTGCAAGAAATTCGATGGAAAAATTTCGGAGAAATACAAAAGCGAGACTATTCGTTGTTTTTTAGCGAAAGCGAAAAAACGGAGCAAACGGAGTTGGTTTTTATATCAGCAAGAAAATAAGAAAGTGTCTGATTTTCTTGCAGCCCGTAATTGATAGACTATGTATGCGAATATGCCCCACAGCGGCTTTAGGAATGCTCACTGGACTCATTCCACTATATCTTGTAGCCAAAGAAATGGTTATCAGTGCAGCTCTAAGGCTTCCTAATCAACTCCATCTCAAAGAAGGCAATCTTACAGGATTCTGGGTTCAATCCTGAACTCTCCGTGCCTGACAGTCCACAACAAAATGGAAAGGAAACTAGAATTCTTCAAGAAATTCAAAGTGGTCATTAGTGATCGCGCAGCGTAGAGAAACAATGAAATATTCCTAAAACAGGACGCACAGGTGTGGTTTACTTATGTGTCATAAATGGAAGACGGTAGTACCGGGGCTGGAATTGTCGGACCACATTTCAAAAAAGCAGTGGCAATTGGGAAACCCCTCCCAATTTTTCAGGCGGAGGTCCACGCCTTAGAGCTGTGTGCCAGGGAATGTCTACGGAGAGGCACACGCGGTGCCAATATTAACATTCTCTCTGACAGTCAAGCAGCTCTAAAATCGCTGGATATCTTCTTATTCCAATCAAGGTTGGTCTGGGAATGTTTTAAAATCCTCAACACCCTAGCATCCAAAAAACTTTGTTACTTTGATGTGGGCTCTGGGACATGAGGGGCACGAAGGGAATACAATTGCAGGCACTTTAGCGAAAAAGGGGCCAACACTCCCTTTATATGTCCTGAACCTTTCTGAGGGGTAAATAACAGCTTCAAAAGTGCCTTTCTGCGTATGCAGGAAAAACAAGGCTTAATCTATTACTGGAGAGCCCAATCGGGCACGCGACAATCGAAAAGACTCATATATCCAGAACGGATAAAGGCAGAAGCAATCCTTAGCCTAAGCAGAAAGGACATACAACTGAACTACTAACAGGACGCTGTAAACTTAATTATCATATGGAAAAGATAGGTGTGATAGAAAACGATTCTTGTAGACTCTGCAAAGAGGCACGATGCAGATTAAATTACCTGGCAAATGGGGCTATAAATCCAAACCTCCTGTTAATTAAGCCTACAGCAGTCTTAGGATTTATTAATAGCCTAAAACTGTTCGGGTAGGCTACATGGCTGCACAATAGATCTATTCAGGTCGCAGTGCTCAAACAGCCAATCACTAATAATAATATGTCTTCATCTATTGGAAAACCGATGAGTTAATTATGTTCAACAAGAGAGGAAAACCAGCAAACGACGTTTCATCACATCGTCCAATATCTCTCCTTCCAACGATTTCAAAGCTACTGGAAAAGCTTCTAATAAATCGCCTCAATCATATCATCGAAAAAAGAAAAATACCAACTCATCAATTCGGCTTCCTATCGGAACACTCCACAATAGACCAAGTGCTCAGGATAACCCGAACTGTAGCAAATGCACTCGAAGAAAAGAAGGTATGCTCTGCGACAAAGTATTCTATGGCGTTCTACTAAATCTAATTAAGCACTGCTGCTCGAACAATATTGTTTTTCATATACTACAGCTATATTTGTCGAATAGATTCTTGCGGGTCAAACAGGATGATGAGAACAGTGAGCTGAAAAAATAGAAGCTGAAGTTCCCGAGGGAGATTGATTTACCATCTGTTGATGATACAGCAATACTTTCTGTTGGTAACACAGAAACCGGAGCTAATACGCAACTTCAATGCGCTCTAAATAATATTCTTGCGTGGATAAAAACATGGCGATATTAGCTTCGTGAATTCAAATCAGTCCATATAAATTTCTCTTACAATAAAATAAGATATCTTCCATTATAAAGGGTGGTTAAATTTCAAGGCCGATGTTGAATGTGAACCACACCTGAACGTTAAGTTTTTTTCTGCATTTCATTTGAAATTTTTTAATTTCAGGCTATTTCAATTTGAACCACGGAAAGATACACAATCGAGCAATGCGTTAAAGTTATTCAGGCTTATTATGAAAACGGGCGTTCAAATCAAAATGCATATCGCGCACTTCGTGATTTTTTCGGTCAATTTAATTTTCACCTCAGTGGATTCGTCAATAAGCAGAATTGCCGCATTTGGGCGAATGACAATCCAAGAGTGATTGCCGAAAAACCAATGCACCTACAAAGAGTGACTGTTTGGTGCGGTTTACGGGCCGGCGGCATTATTGGGTCGTATTTTTTCCAAAATGAGACCGCTCAGGCAGTTACTGTGAATAGTGTTCGCTATCGTGAGATGATAACGAACTTTTTATGGCCCGAATCGGATGATATGGATGTGGACGATGCCACTTGTCACACAGCTTATGAAGCAATGGCTCTTTCGCACGAACAATTTTATGGCCGAATAATCTCACGTCGCGGCGATGTCAATTGGCCGCCAAGATCATGTGATTTGACACCGTTGGACTTCTTTCTTTAGGGTTATTTGAAAGAAAAGGTGTACGTCGATAAGCCATGCCTCAGCGTCATCGAAAATTTGGACCATCGGATGGAGGTGTGCCGCCAAGGCCGCGGCGGCCGTTTGGCCGATATTTTGTTCTATACGTAATTGAGCCATACCAATATTATTATAATAAAGAGAAATGACAATAATTTTCTAAAAAAATTGTATTTTATTTAAATCAATACCGGCCCTTAAAACTTAAGCACCCTTTTTATAAATGGCGTCAAAATACCGTGTAATAACCGGACAAAATACTTGGGTCAGAAATAGAACCTTGAGATAAACCTCTTGTTATAGGCAAGAAATTGAATATGGTCTTACTGGTGCGTACTGCTCGAAATCGGTCACTGAAATATGTTTCTACAGGTGTTAAATAAGTTTTCAAGCTTCTAGGTTAAAAGTTCAAGGTTTACGGAGTTAAATGCTTTGGAATGGTTAAGTAAAGTAAGAAAGGTCATACGACCCTGAGAGACCCTACCAGAAGTCTTCGAAAAGTCAGTGTAGATGACATCTACATACTTTAAGCCAGCCTTGAAGCTATCGATACAGTCCTCAGACACAATTCCAAGGCTAGACACCGTAGACCTTCCACTCATGAAACCATGTTAATTCGGGCTTATGAGGCTGGAAATAGCAAAAATCAGTTTTATCCTAACAACAGTCTCAAATAATTTCGTAAGAGGTCATTCTTATTCTCAGTTTTAAATATTTAAGTTTTGTGAGCTCTGGAAATAGTCCAGCGTAAAGCGATTTATTAAAAATTAGCATTAATGGCTTTGTGAGCGGGAAGCAGTTTTTGAGCAGAACAGGCGCTAGACCATCAGCAACGGTTGTGGATGAGGGTTTCAGAGTTGCACTCGCTTCTTGAACGCCATCTTCCGTCACAGATAATGCGCCAAATGGCAAAGAAGAATCTGAAAAACTTGAATGTCTCAGATGAATATCCGAATCTCATACAAAATTTGCACTATAAAATTCCGTAAATAGATTTGCCGTTTCTCCTGCAGTGAAATTTTCAAGGCAGACAAAGAAAGAGGTAGAGACCCGAGAGAGAATGAGAGAGAGAGAGAGAAGGAATATATATCTAAATAAATTCACATCATTTGCAGAGAATACAAATAGACAAAATTTACAAAAAACGGAGAAGGGTCGACCGGTGTAGGTAAACGCCGGACACAAACCGTGGCGACAACGCGCACAACTCCGAGCGTTTATCAGCCGCACAAACGCAGCGATTCCAGCACCGCATCAACGGCACAAATTACCGCAAGGCAATATCAATAAATCCGATGCCGGAATGGATAGCACTTTATAGTATGCACAAGCACTAGCCAGGAAACGGAAACAAGCGCCAAAAAGTAGGCAGTGTTTTTTCTCACTAGAAATTAGCAACCACAAGGAAAAACTCAGGAAAAATAGCCTAAAGTGTATATGTGGTATACAGGTGGCACAAAAGTAACCTTGCTATGTTTTTTGGCTGTAATATAAAAAAATAATGAAGAACTTTGATTCTTCTTGTGGATTATTTTTATTTGGTCTTTTAATTTTTTTTACATCAAGTCGAGAATATGATGTCATGTAAATAGCCGCCGCCACAGTTGATTGCCATTTGAGCCCCTTTTATGGCATTTTCCATCACATTCTTGACGGATATTGTCTTTAAGAGCTGCAAGAGTCTGAGGCTTGTTGACATAAACCCGCGACTTCAAAAAGCCCCACAAAAAGAAGTCTGGAGCGGTCAAATCAGGCGATCCTGCTGGTCAGTGCAAATCGCCAAAACGGGAGATTAGGCGCCCGGGAAATGCATCCTTCAGCATATCGGTTGTGACACGTGCAGTGTGTGCCGTTGCACCGTCCTGTTGGAACCACATGTTTTCCAATCCCAATTCATCAAGTTGCGGCAAAAAGAACTCGTTGATAATTGCTCTGTAGCGCTCAGAATTCACAGTAACCGTTTGTCCCGCGACGTCTTCGAAGAAAAAAGGTCCGATGACTCCAGCGAAACCAGCACACCATACAGTGACTTTGAGCGAGTGTAATGGCTCTCCGTCGGTTACACGCGGATTTTCAGTACCCCGGAAGCGTAAATTTTGCTTATTTACGTACCCGCTAAGATGGAAATGGGCCTCATCACTCATGATTATTTTTGATGAAAAACCATCTTCCTCTTGGTGGTGATTAAGGATGGCTTGAGCGTATGTTAGACGCGATTGGCGGTCAGCAGCTAACAGCTGATGCACCGTCTGGACTTTGTACGGAAACATCTTCAAATCTTGTACCAAAATTCGATGTAAAGACCGTCGACTGATACCCATTTGCGTGGCACGTCGTCTGGTCGATGTCGACGGCGCTTCCATGACATCCTCGGCTACAGCAGCAATATTCTCTGCAGAACGGCTACTTCGGGGTCAGCCACGCCTGGCAGCATCTTGTGTTGTGCCAGTCTCTTCGAGGCGAGCGGCTAAACGTCGCAGTGTTTCACCAGTAGGCGTTGGTCGGCGAGGAAATCTGCGACGAAATTCACGTTGTGCCAAAGTCACTGACCGATTATTGGTCAAATAAATAGTCAGCAATATTCCGCGTTTTGGAGCAGTGTAGCGTAACATTGTTTATTAACGTGTATTTCGCATGTGTTTACTACACAAATGTCAAAACAGAACTCACATTAGGGGCCAGTCGCAAAATTTATAGCATTTTCTGATAGGAGGATTACTTTAGCGCCACCTGTTATATAAGGTATATATCTCTCTCTCTCCTTTTCCTATACGTTATATCTGTTTTCTCTCTCGTGGAACGAAAATACCCAAAACGTTGCATGGCCTTGAAATTTTACTCTCCATTCTAGCTCGTCCATCGACGCCTAAGAAGTTTCACCTCCGAAAAAAAATACTATTAAACAAATTCTGTACGATTTTCAGTGGCTCTCATTTTATACAAAAAGTAAAAACAAATTTTCAAAATATTGCCAAAAAAAGTTCTGCACGATTTTCAGTGCCTCCCACTTCATACAAAATTGGCCGATTGGTGAAAGGTACAGAAAAACTAGTCAAATTTTGCTTCCTTTAGAAGTGGGCGATTTGAGCTCCAAAATGACCTGCTCACAGAAACGCCCTTGTGCCTATATAAAAAAAATATTCGCTTTGCATAAATTCTTCTTTCTCTCTTTTTTTTGTCAAAGTAAAAACACTCCCAATCGATTGCTTGCCCTTACATACCATAGCATATTTAAAGGCGTTCTACATTTATTTGCCTTGCACGCCTTTTATTTATTCTTATCGCTTGCGCTGTGTGTTCAGCCTCACAATTGTAATCTCTTTAGCTAGTTGCGAATGGCTGCTATGATTTCAGTTGCACCGTCCGAAATATTTTATGTGACAATATCAAATTTACATAACGCCTATGGCTACCTCAGTCGAGATTGCTTTCGTACATGCGTGACAGTCAAAGGGAATATTTCACATGCTTGTATAAAATATTTTACTTTTAGTCGGCGGATTGGAGTCAGGTAAAGGTGAAGGCTTTTTGCTGTGTAACATAGCGTCCTTGTGGCGTTTCTCTAATACTTTTCTATTACATTTTTTTGTCTGAATAATCATCGTGCGGTCATCAGGCTACATGTTAAGGTCAAAGGTTACTCGTTAAGGTCAAAGACGCATTGGTAAGCACATCAGGACAGACATATGTGGCTGCTATTGGGATTGGTTATTTTTAATGGTCAAGTACTTATTAGGGACTTTGCTTGCTTGTGGGAAGGTTAAAAATCTTGGTAAATTTAAAAAAAAAATTTGAAATTTCAAACTTTATAGTGAATTTATAATTTTCTTGAATGTGCTTAAGAAAAATTGGTCTTTACCAAATGCTGCTATTAAGTCTACAAAGAAACAATACGAGTACACCTTCATCGGCTAACTAATGCGCCCGAGCAACAAATGATTTTGTAAGAGAGTCTAAATGGTATTTTCTCTATTCCTAGCTAAGGTTGGACAATTGCAGAGGAAGTGTTCTATTGTTTCTTCCTCTTCCTCGTCTCTACAACTTCTGCAGTATTGATTGAAAAATATTCATAGCTTAGAAGAGTGCCTATCTAACAGCCTCTGGCCGGTGACATAAGGCACGACCTTTGAGATGCTCTCTCCCCAGAGGTTGAGCAATTCATCTGATCGATATTATCTATTTGCGGCCAAATTGGGCTGATTCTAACACAAGTATTTTCTCCTCCCCATGACCTATTGGGCTCCTGGAGGATATTATTTTTCATCCTTAATTTGTAAGTTGCCATAGGAATTCCATTATAGCCTCTGTTTTCAAGCAGTGGGAGATTAGTACCCTTTCAGGCCAGTTCAATGGGCTTGCAATTTATTTGAATATCTCTATGGAACCTGTTTAAGAATGACTTTGAAGGTGCTGGTAATATCATTTATTTCTGACCAACCCTTCATATTAATATAACTGCCCTCCATTGATTTGTTGACCGCCTTTTCGTAGTTCTTGCTACTGCGTATATGTTAAGGTACACAGTCACCTCTTTCATGGCTAAGACTTCTGCTTGATAGGCGCTATAGTAGTCCGGAAGTCAGACAGATATTTGTAGTCCTAATGCTTAAGAGAAAGCTGCATAGTCTACTTTATTTTCTAGCTTGGATCCATCAGTGTAGAAATTTATTTCCTCTCCTCCCCTGGTATTTGAGTTTTTGGTTTTAGGAACAGTGTTGTTGATTTATTGATTAAAACTACTCATAGTAAGTAGTATAGAAGTGTGGCCGAGCCGCCGGATCTTCCATATTGCCATACTATTAAGTCTGAGTGCTGAAGCGGGGCCACGTATTTTCCTACCAGATTTAGAGCAAGTAGGTTGACTAGCAGCTCGATCGCTTCATTAGGCGTGGCTCTTAAGCACAGTTATTTCGATCTTACTCAGTAGTTTCATATAATTTGATTTTTGAGTTGATGGCCACCGCACAAGTATTACAGTGGCGAGTGGAAACTTCTTGCGTTACGACCAGACAAATCTGGCCATCCTATAATCTGAAACAGATAAAAACCATTATAAGTCTTTCAAAACACTAAGGCATATAATATCTCTTATCACCGGCCACTGCCTTTTGGGAACTCACGTACGTCGGCTCGGGGTTCCTCAAAACGACCTGTGCAGATACTGCGAGGACGAAGATGAGGAAGTATCGAGCAGACATTTGTTGTGCAATTGTCCCGGCCTAGCCAGAAGTCGACTCGTTCTTCTAGGCTCTCCAACAATTGACAATCTTTCAGTACTCTTGGACCTGAAAATCGAATCTCTCATTAAATTCTTGAAACGAATTAATATCTTGGACCAAAATCTATAGTCAAAATCTCGGTTAGGTGGGGAAATCATATAACATAATGAGCTCTAGGGCAACACAACGGACCCACCTTGCGGTCTATGTGTCACTCCGATGCGAGGTCACCCTTAAGGGGGGAGCCTGGTTTATAAGGTCAAAAAAATCATTTTTGTTTTCGTTTTAAGCGATTCCTAATATATTTCAGAATATCCACACAAAGTTACAGACCCTAATTCTCAATGTTTCCGTAGATACAAAGCCAAAGGTAGGCGAGCGTTAGGTAGTTACGCTGTGACCGGACAGCTATAGTACAAACTTTATCTTCTTTTCTCGACTTTTCAATTTTATGATTTCTTTGAATTGGCGTACATGAATGAAAAAACAAACTAATGAACCTTTTGAAATGAATCATAGCTTGTTCCCTTCAGTATTAAATTCTCTTCTATTTCAACTAACAAAATAGATAAAAAAAATTTTTTCAAGATTTTTATACCAAGTTGAAGTGAAATTTTTTTTGCAATTTTGGAATTTCTCTCAGTTTTCTTAGTTCATCTAGAATAAAAAATCATGTTAATTAGAAATCCATTTGAATTTTTTGCTTTAGATAATAATTACGAGCTGTGTCTTGTACGCCAGTTGGAAACTCCAGCGTTGCAGCGCTCTACTAATTTCTATGTGAAACATTTTTTTCAACTTATTTTAACCAGTACAAAAATTTTTTATACTTTTTAAATGTTCATTAAAAGATAGAAAAAGCTTTGCAGTGCTAAATTAATTTTTTCCCTAAAAAAAATCGCAAAGAGATGAAGTTTTTAGACCTCATAAACCAGGCTCCCCCCTTAAACCGACCAACCAACCATTACATATAGGAAAATAAGTCGAACTACTGAAGTGTGTGATGCGAGACGTTAATTGCTTCGCGATTTTGGTATTTTTTCCCATCAAGAAGAAATGTAAAATTAAAACACGGAATTCTTTTTGATCCATTGTTTTGAAAATAACAAAAGTAGTGCCACTCTTAGCACAATAACTCACGAACTAATGAATAGAATATCATGAAACTTTAATAGCTGTCCTTTTAAGTTAAAAAGGGAAGACGGGGTTAATCCAATAAATTTAGTTCCATCTATGTGTTAAGCTCGTGACTTTTCAGCCCATGTGCTAGTGGATGTGTGGAGGGGGAAAAGAGATGAGTCTTGGAAAAAGCTAGTTTTTAACATAATTTAAGTAAGTGTGTAGTAACTTTGAATTATAGAGAATTAATTGTAAGTGATTTTACGTGATCCGCTAAAAATATGTCGGATATTTCGGTAGACGACCTTTAAGGCCATTGCCGTATATTCTTTATTCCATTTTTTAGTCTGTAGGCAAATAAATCTGTAAGCTTGAAATATAAAGAACTAATCTATTCTCTGCTATGCTATTTCACATTAACAGCGTCTATTTGTTTTCAACTAAGTACTTTTAGCTTTAATTTTAGCCTAAGTGAGTCAATATATTAAATTTTTTTTAATTTTCATTACTAACTAATTTCCACTGCTTCACTTAAAAAAAAACTCTGTGAAATTTTTATCCTCATAAATTTTATCGTTCTTTAGTTTATGAGCTCCTCACATGAAAATCACTTTCAACGGCTGCGTGCTGTGCACATGAATACACTTGGAAATACATACATACTTATATACATATGCAGGCGTAAGGCAATAAATCACGCCGTAAGCGGTCAAGCAATAGTCGTTTTTTTGCCATTTGCCATAAATTGCGTGAAGCGGAAAAAATTTCGCCGAATTGCGGTTGACGAAAAACAAAAGCGAACTGCCGAATGCAAAAGTAAGCGAATTCACAAAAAGTGTACATGATAAACGCAAATCCTACCAAAAAAAAAAAAGATTAAAAAATTAACTCGGCACAATGCCATCAATATATTTTCGAAAGCAGTGGCTGTGACCAGTGAAAAAAAAAATTAAACAAAAACTGATGGATATTCAGATTAAAATTGTTGAGGTGATTAAAGCTTATAAAAACCATATTTTAGATAGAGTTTTCCGGAATGGACTAACAGGTTGGGCTTTAGTGTTACTTGGGGAGTGCCGGTCTGCTACTTCAACCACTGCACCTACAGGTTGGGCTCAGTTAGTTTTACAGCCGGCATATAAAAACCAATTCCATATGTTTTGAGCAATGCACGACTTTGATTTAGTTAACTGACTTGGATTACAGACCAACTTGGTTACTCTTTGAAATCTCTACAAGATATTTATTTGCTAAAAAAAAACCAGAAATTAAACGGTGGAGAACAGGGCGTACGAGTAACATGGGGGTACTAAAAAGGGATCGTGGTATGTGGCTGCAGCTTTCTATTGATTTAAAATGGGTAATACGGGTAAACTGCAATTTAAAGAACTATTCCTCATGCAAGTTTATTGCGATCGGGTATAAGGGGTTGAAGGGGGTGTTTGGAGGTGTAGGCGGCTTTGGAAGTCTTAGGAGGCAGCTATCAGCTTTCTATAATCACAATTATTACTCTCACTTCTACGTAGTGCACCTTGGTAACCTGAGCAGCCAAAGCTGAAGACGAGGTATACATTCCATGGGAAGTATGGTGAATGCAGACGAGAGGGTAAGCTTCGAGGGGCTACTTTGAGACATGTATACAATTTAAGGGCCTCCCGAAGTTCGCAGCGTCTGTATCGGAGCGAGCGGCTGCCTAAGGACGACTATTGTTCAGGTTAAAGGCGTCCGCTTCTAGCAATCTAACTCATGAAGATCACCAGATATTTCTAAGGCTTGCAACTTATATATGTACTCCACGTTGTTCGAGCTACTGATATAAAAGCCTGAATTCAATAACGCGTCGAATTGGAGGCTGTATTCGACGCGTTATTGAATTCAGGCTTTTATATCAGTAGCTCGAACAACGTGGAGTTGGTACCCACAGAAATCCACTGTCAACGGCAGCAGAAGGTGCAGAATTTGTGTTTATATGAACATAGTTTGCGGTGAAAAGCAAATTAAGTTTGACAAAAACAGAAAAATTACTCTTCTACAGACGAGTTGGCAGGGGTAGAACGCAGTAATGGCACCAATTTTTTAAAACTTGATGGAAATTTTTAACAAAACTATGGCATTTAGTGCGTTAAATAACTACACCACAGGAAGAATTTTCGACAATTTATTTGCTTCCTATTCATTTTAATAATTTTGTTAGGAAAATATAGTAAAATTTACTACAAAAATCACTATTCAAATCCATGTTTCAAACTTTGTACGAAATTAAAAGAAAGATCAGAGAATTTCTATTAAAATTTCTATTTGCACTTATTAATCGAAAGTTCGGAAAAAATCTCAAGTATGCAGTTTCATAGCCCATTAAATTTGGATATAACAAAACGTTCAAACATCGCATTGCTGTTTTACAATGCTTTTTTCTGCTGGTCTTCTAGTTATGTTTTTCCACAGAAAGAATACTCAAAACTTTTTTATGTTGCCTAACAACGTCTGGAAAAAAAATTTCAAAAATCAATTTAATGGTCAATGAAACTGCATACCCAGAATTTTTCAACAGATTCTGCTCAAAAGATTTCAAATTTTGGTGGAAACCCGAGGCGCTATGTATTGTTTGAGACAAGACGAATTGATGCTGAAGTTTATTGCGATACATTCCGGAAAATTATTTTTATTATTATTATAAGAATTACTTATTATTATGAGGGAATGTAGTACTGCGACCTGAAGGTCTATTGTGCCCCCTTCATGGATTCAGAGTAGTTTTGCGGTCTCAAGTTCCTCAACAAATTTTAGTACTAGTCTTATTTCATTGAGTTTTATTACCCCCTTTCGTAAAATATATTTACATTTAAGTGTTTGCCCCGCTTATTTATTAGTGGTGGGCAACAATACCAGCACATGTTGGGCGGCTGAATCTTTCTCCCTACAGAACCTCCGAGTTCCATTGGAGTGCATTCTCTGGTTAGTAAAATGAAAAAGTTAGGCTTTCGAAATTATTATAAGAGCCCCACAAATTGATAAGTTTTGACCATTTTATTATTAATTTTTGAATTTGAATTATCGTTCATAAATTTAGAGTTATTCCATAACAAATACCATATTCCAATATTCAACGTTTGAAAAATTTATAAGAAATTGGGACATTTTCATCAACAGTTAAAAAAATGTAATCAGCATTTTTTTTCATTGTTCTCATAGATTTGATCATTTTTTCCACCCATGAGGTTTCGCATTTTTTTGCAAACAAAATTTTCTGCGTTGGTTATATGGAGAAAATGCGCAACATCTTCGGGGGGAAAAATGATAAAACCTAATCGATTTTTTTAGCCATTTAAAGCTTGTACTCTGTTATACTAAAATTTGGTACCAAGCCAGACCATTTAATTTTATTAATGCTTCATAAGCTGGAATCCCTATTCCTCAATCCGAAGATGTATTGGTGTCAGTATTTCTTTAAATAGGCATGGAACACTCCAGAGCCAGCAGGAAAAAAAGAAGAATACGAGGAGAGATACTATCAAAAAAATGTGAGGAATTATGAAAAAGAGTCAATAAATAAATAAAAATTGGTTGTGTTTTGCAACACTGTTTAGTTGTGTTTTACATTCACCGACAAATTTCAAAGAGCAGCGTGGGCAAGGACTTTTATTGCAGCTATATTGCCACTACAAATTCCAATACTACTACTACCCCGCCAATTTTCCTCAATTAGCCAGTCTGCTATATTCAAGATGACATAGACTTCTGTTGAGAATACGGTAGGTATCTGCATTGTGACGTAGGGGTACTTAGTCTCTTCTTCTAAGTACCATCCAGGTCCGGTATCGTCACTGGTTTTGGATTTGTCGGTGTAGAAAGTGTTCTGAAATCCCATTAATAGGTTCTGTGGACTTAACCATTGATCTCTATCTGGGATCAAAATATCATATTTCATACCGATGCTAACGTAAGGCACCCGATTGAACGCTGGCATCGAGAGCAGTGAGCACCGCTCTGGCAACTGGACAGTGGCCAGTGTTTTCTTATGCATCGAGCTAAATGACTTGTTACGCTTCTTCTTGCAGACGTAATTTCAGCATATTCCAGTAATGTAGATGGATCACTAAAATAATGGGATTGGAAATTTATAAGTACCATAAAATACAGTAGCAAGCGAAGTATGAAAGCTGTATTAGTGCATGATCACAGTCTTATTCACTACTTTAACTCCTAGTAGGAAGGTAAGCCAAAAAAAAAAACATCAGAAGTATAATTGAACATGCTGGACTCTCTTGGGCGTATGCATCAGCTGACATTGAGATTCGGATGTTAAAAAAAGCACACAAATTTTATTGTCGAAATCAATTTGAATAATGAATATGACATATACAAGTGCCTTAGTTTATTTTAATAAATGTATAATAAAAAAAGTTATGTATAAAGCGTTAGATGGACATTGTCATTTATTTCTTAATCGAGTTTTTAAAAAGTTTTTAACCGCCTTCAAGTAATATGTTTGTTCCTTTAAAGTTGAAATTTCCTTAAGAGAAAATTATAGCCTTACTAAGTCTAATCTTCCACAGCCGAATAGGTTAGTGAGTGACTACTATTAGGAAGTGCGTTAGTTCGAATCTCCGTGCCTGAAAAAGTGGTAGAAAAAATTATTTCTATTTCTAATAGCGGCCGCCCCTCGGCAGGCGATGGCAAACCTCCGAGTCTATTTCTGCTATGAAAAAGTCCCTCAAAACAATAAACAAAAGTGTATAGAAATATAGTTTACTTGAATTTTTTTACAGAATGATATATGCTGTTACATAAAAAAATTATTAAAATTAAATTGAAAAAAAAAGAAATTTAGCCAAACTATGAATATGTGACCTTATCATTACATCAGTCTCTTTGTACAGCAAATATTTTCTCCCCTTATTCAAACGCTGCCTTATTTTGCTGCATCAAAGCGAAAGTATACATGTCAATTTCGCAACAGCTTTTTCATGTCAATTCTTCTAGGGAGTCGAGTTGGCCATGGCGTATGAGTGATATTAAATCAGCGATTGTGTATGAAAGCTCTTTCTCTGTAAAGCATAATTAAATGCTTTGTTCATCACTTCGCATTAATCACTTATTCAACATTGTGAAGATACTTAATCAACCATTCATAAAGTGGGAAATGGAGTGTTGTTGCGCGCATATTGCAATGGACGTGCATTCATCAAATTGCTTCACTTGTTTTATGTAATGAGAATCGTTTATTGATGAAATGATTTTATCATTTTCTGGTTATGGAAAATTATGGTACAAATTATGGACTTTAATCCGCAAAAGATGTTAAGATATAAGAATATAACGATTTATGAACGCATGGTAGTCGATATTAAATGCACAAACACCACGCCAAGCGCAGCAGGTAAAAAGGTACGCTAAACGCGGAAAATGCGGGTGATCGACGTTTGTGTCAATGCCAAGGCATATATTACAACCTTTGAGGGTCAAGGTGTGCATTTGCTGGCATCAAGACGATTATGATTCATTATGAGATGATGAAAAAAAGTGCGAGGGCATAATTGTGGACAGGTGTTGATTGCCACTTGTAGGCTTGAGCAGAGAACTTCAAGAAAGACGCATGAGAACTGAAGCAAACCAAGATCGAGGGATAGTCTAGTATGTTAGCGCCATATGTTGCAAATATTGTCAGCTCATATTTATTATGATTATTATTTCTTTATTAAATATATATACAGCGAAATTCCTTATAACCGGACACTCACCGTCGCAGCGTTTTTGTCCGGCTATGGGAGATGTCCGCTTATAAGGGATGAAGTCACAAAATATATACCACACATATAAATTGTTTTGTACATAGTTTATTTAAGAAATTTTTGGAAGTAAAGAATATTTGCATACTTTAGTATTACATATAAATACATATATGTACATACATATAATATATCGATTAAGTACATTGTACAAGTCTTTACATATCAATACTAGTTTGATTGAAAAAAATTCGGTAATGCTTGATTGCTTAAACATTGATTGCTTTAATTTAAAGTGTTCATTTTCAAAGTGACTCGATATTTTTAATGTGCTTAAAAGCTACGTAGTCATTTTTTGCAAATTGTTTAAGCCCCCAACAAGTTTTAAAGCCTCATCATATGATGTTATAGGCTCACTTATTTCTTCTGAAAATTCATCTTCTTAATCACTTATGTCCATAGTATCATCTTGTTGGTCAAATTGAATTTCTATATTGTTGTCCTCAGTGAAAACATTTTGATCCATTTGGAGAAAACCTTCCAAATCATTTGCCAAGTCTAGTCCTTCCTGAAGCCTAGTATAGATTGCCAGTGGAATATCATCTTCAGAATCAAAATCTGGAAGATCCTCATAAGTTTCCAAAAATTCTGCTTTACGGAGGCAATTTCGGACGGTTGTAGCGTCCACTTTATCCCAAGATGCTTTGATGAAATACACAGCTTCTAGTACATCGATTTTGAAAGCTCTGAGGCCTCACTTCTATTGTCAATTTTAGATAGCAAGTGTTTTAAAACTAAGCTTCTATACAAAGTTTTAAAATTTTGGATTATACCTTGATCAAGGGGATGGCTAACTACCGTTGTATTTGGCGGCAAGAAAATAATTTTTATGTTGGTTCAGTTTAATTCCTTTAGGTGAGAAGCCGCGTTATCTAAAAACAAGAGAATTTTTCGATTCTGGGCTTTCATTCTTCCATTGAACTGCTGCAGCCATTCACTCATTACTTCTCGAGTCATCCATGCTTTTTTATTAGACTTCCAATCCACTGGCAGTTTTGCGATTGGAACATGTTTAAAAGATCGAGGACGGGCTGCTTTACCTATAACCAAAAGCAGCTCCTTATCTCCAGCCATGTTAGCACAGAACAAAATTGTGAGTCTTTCCTTTCATAGTGTACCGCCCACACATTTTTCGAATTTAAGAGCGAGGGTTTTGTCAGGTAAGGCACGAAAAAAAGCCCACTTTCGTCTGCGTTGTAAATTTCTTGAGGCTTGTAACCGGTCAACAGAGATGGCAGCTTAGTCCTAAACTGTTCGACACCATCCTGGTTTACATCTGCAGCTTCACCAGATACGCATTTGAAAGCAACATTATTCCTTATTCGCCATTTGTTTAACCATCCATCTGAAGCATTAAAATTAGGTACACCCAGGTTGCCTGCAATTTCCATTGCCTTTGCTTTCAAAATGGGACCAGAAATCGGAATGTTTTGACTTCTAGCCTTAGCGAATCAATTAAAACACATCTTGTCTATTTCAGAGCCGCCTTCTTTAAGAAAGCTTCGCCTTTGATGAACATTAACTCCAGACTCCCATTTAGTACGAATTTTTTCTTAATTTTTATTGATTTCAGCAGCTTGTGTTTTGCCAATATTCAACCTTTCAAAGCAAAAGAAATGTGTACCTACCATTAAATTTTTGTTCTCACTATACTTTACGTTTTTGCAATTCCACGTACTGATAATTTATCTTTTTCGGCGCCATATTATTACGAACTTTGAACGCAACCATTCGCATGCAACTGACTTAACAAACTGAATGGAAAACTACTCTTAATTTAAAACACAGGGCTTGAATGTGTGCATATATGTTAAAAGGGGAATCACCTATTTCATTTTTATAATGAACAACAAAGCTTGCTTGTGATATTTTTGAATTTTGTCCGTTTATGAGAAATTTTTTTATGAAAATGGTTTGAAATACTTTGTCCGCGTCCGGTTATTAGAGTGTCCGTTTATTAGGATGATATTTGTATGAAAAAATGAATGAAAAACCTGTGTGCCCAAAATTTGTCCGGTTATTGGAGCTGTCCGGTTATAAGGACTGTCCGTAATGGGGAATTTCACTGTATATATATATACCAATCGGCTCAAACTCATATCTAGAAACATCCAACTGGGAGCCGCTTCTGCATTAGCTATACCCAATACTGAAAATCCTCGGAAATTATTATGAAAGCTACTAAGGTTGCCATGTTTTTTGACTATTTATTTTTTTATTTAAGTAATTTTTTTTTATAAAAATGTAGTTCATTTTATAACAAAATCCATAATCATTCATTGAAGCTTTATGCAAGATTTATAAAAATTCGACAAGTTTTTATCAAAATTTAAAAAAATTTAACCGAAATTATTATATAAAAATTTTTAATCGACAAAGAAGGTATTTAATCAATATTTAAAAAATTTTAAACACAATTAAAACAAATCTACGTATTAAATTTTATAGTTGCAGTTCTAGAGCGCTAACATTTTTCATCGATTTGTGGTAATGTTTTTTGCCTCGCTGGCACTGGCAACACTACGGACCCTTGTGCGCTATGTCCGATCTATTCAGACCAGCTTTTGATCAAATATTGAGTTCGGTGATTTTTGATAATTTTTTCCTCGCCGACATTGCGCATTTTCTCCATGTAAAAAAATCTCGTTTATTATATAGAGAAAATGCGCAACACCTTCAGAGGAAAAAATGATCAAAAATCAAGGAAAAATATGAAATATGAATTTTGTTTTCCTAGAACTACATTGGTTCTAAAACTGTGCACCTACATTATTTGTTTTTTTAATTTCTGATTAAAAGTTTTGAAATTTTTTTTATAGTTTGGCGAAATTTTTCAAATCTGGTGCGAAGTTTAAAACTTGGATTATTATGGCCTTTATTAAAAAATGAGGTACGTTTTAATAAAAAAATTATTGAATTTAAAAAATAGAAAAATAAATAGCTAAAAGTTGTCAATATGTTGCACCTTCATAATAATACTCCATTTACTTCTAGTTTCAAGCTATATAGAAAGTCTTGACTGATCCCGATTTGGTTCCTACGAAAAAAAAAAAAATCAAATTGGCTTGTTTTATAGCCTACCACGTACTTGTTTTTTCTAGTGGAAATAATATAACTATACTATAGACATCTTCTAGTATTACAATACACATCGCAGTTAAGAACTTAGTCTATCCGTAAAAGTATTTAGTATTTCGTAGTTTAGTTCGTTGAATGATTTGTTGGTCTACTTTTTAATGCAAAATCTAATAATTGATATGTTTTCCATTTAGAGAAAGGACATCATTTATATGTTTAGGCATAGAGTTTGCCAAGTTTTGAAGAGTGGAATCACCTATCTTATTCCACTCTTCCACTAAAGCACCTTTAAGGTCTTTGATTGTCTCAAACTGCCGACCATTTTTATAAATAAGGGCCGACAATATCCCTCAGAGGTCCTCAATTGGGTTTAAATCGGGACTTAGTGCTGACCAAACCAGAACTGATATTTTTCTTGACGATAGGAAGGCCTTAGTTAAACGAGCCGTATGGATTGGAGCGTTGTCTTGCTGGAACACCCAGCCGTCTCCGTATATGTTTCCCGCAAATTCAACAAGAACATCCTCTAATATTTCAACATAGAATTTTGCGTTGATTCTTGTCGAAATAAAACAAATTGAAGACTTTCCACCATGACCGAAAGGGACCCAAATCATTAAAGACTCGCCACAGTGGTTCCACTTATAATGCGTTTGCCGTGCTTGACTAAAGTCCCGCCAATATTTCTGGCAATCATCTGGACCATCTAAATTGAACTTGTTTTCATCCGAAAATACAAGGTTTCGGAATTCGTTAGTCTAAAAATTATATTTTTCGGCAAATGCCTTAATGAGGCGTGATAATAGTCTTGGTACCGGCTCCCACAAATAATATTTAAGTGTTCCGCGCTTGACCAAAATTTGATGTATTTGTCTATCGGTGACCTTAAGACTTAAATTGTGTTTAATTTCCTTGCAAGACATTTCTTTTTGAGCAGCCAGACGACGAATTTCTCGTTTCTATCCGCTGTTGATGTTAGTTGGCCTGCCGCTTCGTTTAAGTTGACCATATGTTTCTGGATTTTTAAGAAAGTTGCTAATGGTTTTCCTATGCCGATTTGCTCTAGCAGTAACTTGATGAATACTTTTGCTACTTTCGCCCTTTAATCAGACCACGATCTTCATCGGATAAATGTCTTCCACGTGGCATTCTACAGATTAACCCATCAATAATTCAATTATTCTTTATTCAAAAGAAGTAATCTATTTTGTGTACATTTTTCTTTATGATACCAATGCAAATAACACAAAATTGTTTGATAACTTGCTCTCTATGCTGGCCAAATCAATACTGATCTCTGATTGCGCATATTCTTATTTCATATGAAAACCAAATCTCGCAACACAAATTTGTAATAACGGTACTAAGAATAATGACTAAAGAAGAATTTTGCAAGCGAAAAGTTAAGTTGGATTGCAAATACAAACTTTGGCATACCAAACAAAAATGTACCGTTACTATCAAGAAAGATACCGGTATAAAAATGTAT
Organism: Anastrepha obliqua; assembly: GCF_027943255.1. Taxonomy (NCBI): domain Eukaryota; kingdom Metazoa; phylum Arthropoda; class Insecta; order Diptera; family Tephritidae; genus Anastrepha; species Anastrepha obliqua. The sequence continues at coordinate 46,385,866 of NC_072893.1, forward strand.
AATGTATTGGTTCGGCCAATTTTAACTTATTGATACCTGATTTGGTGAGAACTCTTCGAAAGGGCTATGTCATCACTAAACTAGGAATGTCGTTTTGCACTTACTTCTCATCGACTTTTACGTTATTTCCAATGCTGCCCAAAGTGCAATCAGGTTAAAGGAGGTTCACTCTCTGGAGGCAATGTCTCAAGGGATATGATAGCATTTTCAGGCAGTTAACACCGTATTTCCATCAATTTCGGTCAGATCTCTCTATTCGCAAACTGGAGTTTGAGGGTCGTGACAGGGAAAAATTTCTAAGCAAGCAGGACTGGAACGAGAGGAAGATTTGTACCGATACTGGTAGCTCTGTCTTCACTGATTGTTCTAACATAAACTAGGGAATCGAACAGGGGTTTTCTTTAAATCAGCCATTTTATCTATCTCCTTAAAACTACGTGCTAGTGTTTTTCAGACAGAAGTCTTTGCGATCCTGTAGGCATGCAAAATGCCTAGAAAACTTGGGAGTGAGAGAGAAATTTTCATTTGTTCCGATAGTCAAGCTACAGCAAAAACGCTGATGGTGCAGATCCAAACTGGCCAACTTTTGAAAGGAGAAGATGAAATCTCTGGGGTGGGCAGGTAACATTTTTCTGATCTGAATTCCAGAATATAGGAACATAGGGGGAACTGAAATTGCTGATGAGCTCGCTGGGAAGTGGTCGGCTGGATTGATCTCTGAGATCTTTCTTCAATTCTGTCGCCGGTGTCGTCCTGACTGTTACTAAAGGGATATTGAACAACTTATTTCTCAAGAAAGCGCAGAGGACATGAAGCTTCATTTCTTCGTGTGCTATTCCGAAAACCCTTTGGTCCCAGTACAATAGATGGCCAGTATAGTAGACTCCTGGGGAATTTAAGCTATTCAATTTCGAAACTCGTAACTGTGTTTCCTTGTCATTGGATGACTGGCGCACACGAAGAAGTGCTAAGTTTATGCCATTGTAGAAGTTGTGCAGAATTTTCAGAGAAGGATACTTTATCTGTAAATTGGCGGGCTTAGCAACTAGACGATTAAGATCACTAGGAGCTCCTTTCTTCAACAGCCTAGGGAGGTGCTTCAACCTAATTCCATCAATCATTTCCATTACATCAACAGCTCTGGATGGTTGTAGAAATCTGCTTTTTGGGATATCTCCAAATGGTATTAAATCAAACTGGCGCTTTAGTGCTACTTGTGGAGTGCAAGACTGGTACTCCAATCGTTTTATCTACCTACCTATTAATTAATCTTCTGCAAGTAAATTTTTGTTGGTCTCCTATTTCTATCGCTTTGTGGATTCCACTGCAAAGCTGAATGAGTTATTTCGTCCGAATTTTTTCTAAGTGTGTGCACGATCTAATTGGGTTTTCTGCGTATAACTCCCTTTTGATTTCCACAGAGGTGTGTTCGTGTCCAGCAAATGCCGATAATACGACGAAAACATTTGTTTACAAATGACTGTAGTTTTTTGGTCGATTTTTACTTTTGGTGACCCCATAGAGTAGAAATGATTTTACATAAGCATCGAAAATCTGTCTCTATTTTGTTTACTCTTTTAATTGTTTGGTAGACCACACTCGAGGCAGCCCAGCAAACAACTTCGCTGCTTCGCATATCCTACCCTGAATACCAAACGCTGTAGCATCGTAAAATGACGGAAGTTTTAAACTTTTGCTCCAAAAAGTTTTTCCATGTTGCCAGAAGAATGGAAGTGTGGTTTTCATGTAAAATTCAACGAAAGCCATTAATTCTTTATTAATAGAATACATTTCTTCACGCCCATTTAAAGCAAATGTATGCATTTTAGTGCCTTTTCTAATCTTTGTTATACATAGAAGGAGCATTTGCTGCCTTAAGGCTCTACAGCAGGTAACCACAATGAGACATGTAATATGCGTGTGTATGTATGTGCATACTATTTTACTCCTGCATCTCATTAATTTTGATTTGATGGCCTATATAAACACCAGCCAATTTGTGCAAATCCTGTTACGATTCACGAAGAACTTCTGCTACACAATCAGCCATAATGATTATTGCATTTTGTACACAGTGCTCGCCGAGCCATTGTTGGAATGCTTAATTGCTACCGAAAACGTGAACCACAGAAAAGTTGAAGCTGCTGAAATGCCAAGATGCTGCCGAGATTTCGATGTCGCACCAATACTTAAACACAAGGGAAACCATAAAATACCAACAGAAGAAAACTAACAGCAGGAAGGAAGAAGCTGGAACTATACCGAAAACAAAGATAATCAAGGAGACAAATAAAATGGAATAACAACGCAATAGGGAGCCGCCAAAGACAAACAGCAACACCATAAATGGAAAACCAAAACAGTTGCTTGCACAGTGAATGCTTAGCACGCGCGTATATTTTGGATAATAATTATTTGTGAAAAGTTGGCGCATGGGTAGGACAGCAAGCGTTGCTTTTCTTCGATATTTACTTTGCTTTTCTTGGCTTTTCTTCGTTTACTGCGTACTTGACAACTTGTCCGCCTGCTTCTTCCTACGCTTCTGTCGCATTTCGGTTTGCTCGCATTGCAAATTCAGCTCTACTCTGCACGTTTCCGGTGCTTTTTGTTTTGAAAACAGTTTCGTTTGCGAATTTTACGTTGCCAATGTAAACGCGACGTCCTGCATTTGACTGCTCATACATTCTTGAGTTTGTTTTGCTGGCAAGTGATGGCTGAAAATTTCAAATGCGAAATGTGACTTCTGCGAAGGACTTAGTTTGTTGACTTTGTTGGTGTTTCTAAATTAATGTTGTGATTTTTTGAAAATAAAGCAGAAGATTTAACGCAAGTGGGATTCTATGAAGTGTTAAGAGGAAGTGAGAAGGTGCTTGTTGTTGTCAGTCATTGGGAGGAGTCATTGAATACAAGAAATTTATTCTTCGAATCTATACGGTTTTTTTAAAAGAAAAATATTTTAGATTGTGAGTTTTTTAGACTTTTCTGGGCTGGGGCCCACTGTGGAATCTCTAAACTCTGCCTGTGTTCTTCCAAATTTCTTACACACGAAAATACCTAAGTTAAGTTCACTTTTACAACAAAATTTTTCAACTTTCTATTGTATTCGAAGTGCAAATGTTTTATCTCTCAGCAATGCAATAGGGAAATAAAAACATAACGGTCTATTTTTTGCATAACAAGTGATCCCAGAAATTGCAGAGCACACATATTTTGATGTATGCACCAGTTCAGCAGAGATGGACCAAAGTAGTGTCCCGGACAACGCACAAGATAAACTTTCCAACAAAGTAGAAAGCAGTTGAAAGACTTTGTGCAAGTTTTAATACAAAAATAATTTTAGTCCAAACCGAATGAGTAAATAAATAAATAAATGTGTAATATGAATAGGGTTGCCAAAGATCTAAAAATTTATATTTACTAAATATATAAAATATGCAAATTGTTTGAAATATTACAATATTACTGTTTAACGAAACCTATTTAAAATCACTATAAAACAATTGTAAGTACAGGTAGAGTTCCCATATTTGAGTAATTTGAAAATCTAAATTAATTTTATGTGACCCTTAAGTATAGGTAATATGACTATACAAGCACAAAACAAAACATTTTTTTTTTCGATTTGTGCTAAACAATATTTTAGTGAAGGGTTGCCACCTATCCAACAAATCAAATTAACTCAATATGTTCGCTATTTAAAGTATGACAATATGTACACCAATTTGTACATATAATATTTTGTATCTTTTTACTACAGAAATAATTTTTAATAGGGTTGCCATTTATGTAAAAAAATTAAATAATTGAATATGGTAGTTAAATAATATATAACAATATTAATATCGGATGATAGAGTTAGTTCCATGTTTAAACATTTTTTTCATAGGGTTGCCACTAATCCAAGAACAATTATTTATTGAAAATATGTGCAAATTTGTTTAGCACTACAAAATTGTTGTTAAGCGAAGCGTATTAAGCATCGTTTAAGACCAGCGTTATTTTTAAAAAGTGCTGCCATATGTTTAAAAAACTAATTAAAATATAATAGTTAAATAATATCCAAGAATATTCACATGAAATGAAAGTTGTTTGAAAAAATCTACATTTGATGATTTATTTTTAAAAAGTATTGCCACCTGTTTAAAATATCTACATTTAATGATTTATTTTTCAAAAGAGTTGCCACCTGTTTGATTGTAGTAAATAAGTAAAAAAAATAACAATATTAATATCAGATCAGAGAGTTAGTTCCCCGTTTAGCCATTTTTTGCATAGGATTGCCACTAATCCAAAAACTATTATTTATTGAAAATATGTGTAAATTTGTTTAGCACTACAAAAGTGTTGTGAAACAAAGCGTATTAAGTATCACTTAAGACCAGCATTAGTTTTAAAAAGCGTTGCCAGATGTTTAAAAAAATAAATAAAATATAATGGTTAAATAATAATATAATATGGTTAAAAATCTAACAATATTCATGTGAAATGAAAGTAGGGTCACCACCTCTTTCAAAATAAAAAAAAGGTCGTTAGACGTATATGAAGAGTCTTTCATACACCGCAACTGATGGTGTTTTAAAATAAAACATGTACAAATTTAAGTTCTTTAATTTTTCACTATTTTAATTCAAAATGTGGCTCATAAGAATTATATATTATATTGAAAATGGGATAATTAAAATGTCCTTATGAAGGTATTGAATGGCAGAAATTTATGCCCACTTGGAGAAATATCACAAATTCGTCCTTTGTGATACCATACAGGAGGAGAGGGTGAAAGGGGAAGGAAAGGAACCAAACAGGTGGGAAAAAGGAAGAAAGGGCTTTGGATTAGAGGATGGTGACCAACAGTAACTATTTTCGTTCGTATTAGCCGCTTCAAGTAACTGATGAGTTTCACCAGATGTGTGATATTTAAACCCGCAAAAAGTGGTGAAAATCAGGTACTGAGATGAATCCACCTCATCCTATAGACAGCTGCTGCAGAAAGGACTAGAAGCAATTCCAAGTCTCACCGCATGGACACCTAACGGACAATGTCCGGTAGGGGTACCTACCAAATTCGTGAGCTGCCGCATTGTTAGACTTAGAAGGTCCCTCGGACGCCACCGATCCACCCTTGGCCAGAAGAATCTCGCGACACGTTTGCGTACTAGCCCAGCGAACGCTGAGTTGGCCATTTTCGATGGCCATTTAGCCAGCTCGGTAGTCCAGTAGTTTCCCCCTATGCCGCTGTGACCGGGCACCGAAATACTGGTTAAATCCGCTAAACAGTCGATTCATTAATGTTGGATTTTATATGTTGAGAACGTTGCGACCTCGAAAACTTTGTGCTACAGCAACAATATTTTCAATAGTACGCCAAATTTTCGTCTGTTAGTTTATCTGCTTTTTCTATACTCAACAGGAATTTTTTCGCCAAGCTTTGAATTTTCGACTGATTCGGACAATTATTTCCCCCAAAGAAAATTAAAAACTTTTCGACATGTTCGTCTTAAAGATCGATCATTATCGTAATAAGTTAAGGTTTGTAGTGAAAAATTGTATATCTGCCTACTTGGCAAATGTCAAAGATGACATAAAAAGTACCTTTTCAGAATTATTCACTACTGACATCAAGGCGTTACTTTTGAAATACCCTTTACTTTTAACAAGCTTCAATGGATTTCAAACCAAAATATATGTGTATAAAAAATAATATACACAATTTTGGGAAGCGTTTGTTTATTTTAAAGCCTTTGCTCCACTTAAAATATTAGCATAAAAAATATATGAGACCTGCATATCTTCTTAAAATTAAAAAAAAAAATATGTTCAACGATAAAAAGAACCCACAAAAAGCCAACTAAAAACTTTCAGCATTGCTTGAAATTCTAGTAGAGCTAGTGGGAGCATACTTTGCCCAACATCTTAAGGACTCCATACTTTTCAAGGCCATATGCCGCACATTCCAGCTGCCTCACTTTAAATGCCAAAAAGTTCAACAAAGTAATTTTGCTACAGAGTCAAGGTTAACTTCACATTCATACGAGACTTGCACGTGTACATCTCAGTCATTCGTTTGTATGTATGCATGTATGTGCAACGTTCTTTTAACCAATCGCTAATGTGCATGTGTTTCGCGCATTTACAGCTTAGAAGTGCGTGAAGTACATATATTTGCATGTGTGTGTGCGTTTGTTAACCAAAGCCAAGGCAGTAATAACACAAGCCAGTGCGAAAGTGAAAATAGAAAGACCAGCGCAACGATAGAGCTTTCCAAACCGCATAAAAATCCAGCCGCCATCATTAAGACGACACGAAATACCATGCTGACCATGGCAGTGATGGCCATTTAAACACAAAACACTCATCAACGTCAGCGGCTTAAGGCCGCTCGAAGTTATGGCCATGTGCAACTTTTTTCTATGAAGCAAGCAAGAAAAGGAATTCAAGGTTAGAAAATTATGCTAAGCATCTACTGAGGGTGAAATTCATGCGAAAAATATGTTATTCAAAAAGCATTTGCAAAGTATCATTTTTCAAGCTTACAAATATTAGCTATGCGAACTTTCTATTTTGCTTAACTTTTCAGCTTCACACGCGTGGTCTGTTTGTGTGCTATCAGATTTATCTCTTCTGCCTTGTTGACACGACAGTGCGTATACATAACATTTCGGCTTACAGACACGTGCACTAGTCGCCAAGCTGTCATCCTTTGTATATTCATGCATTATTCCCATTGTTTTCGCACTCAAACTCCTACTTAAGTGTATTTGGCTTGATGTAGGTCCGGTTGCTCGTAAATATTTATTTCGCTAATCACGCCTGTTTAGTTGGGTATTGACTTCAGCGTTTTGTTACTTTAAGTAAAATGTTTCTAAATAATATACTTAGCGTTTGCTGTCTTCTTGTTTTGCGCTAGAATGTTATTTTAAGAGGGCTTTAGACGAAGCTTTGATATGTCGTTGGTTTTATTTTTCAATTCTTCTTTAAGAGATTAAGATATTAAAATTATCAAACTATGACATTTACTATGCAAATGAATCTATTATAAAATGAATGCATAGTATACTACACGACGTCAACTATACATGCATCTTGAATTATCAGGTCAGTCTATAAGTTTGTGGATATTTTACCCATAATTTCACTTTTATACGATTTTTGCATACAAAAAATTATTCGCTGCATCTTCAAACACGTATAGAGGCATATGTTGTATTTTTTTTTATAAAAGCGGTATTAAACCTGAATAAGCCACTTAAAAAAAATCGACCGTCTTTAGTGAATAGACGAAAAGTTTTGTTTCACCACGACAACGCAAGACCTCATTCCGCAAGGCAAACATTAGGCAAGCTGAACGAGCTCGGACAGGAGCTAATGCCGCATTCACCATACTCTCCGGATATTGCACTTTGTGAGTATCACCTTTTCCGTGGACTTCAATTTCATATGAGTAACAAGAACTACTCCTCCAAAGAAGCTATAAAAAGCGATATTGAAGCGTATTTTGGCTCCACGGACAAACAATTTTTTGAGCAGGGAATTAAAAATTTGCCTAAACGTTGGGAAGACATTGTAAATAATGAAGGAAAACATATTATTGATTAATAAATACTTTAAACACCTCTTTTATTGATTTTAAAACCACCTTTAAAAAACGCACGAACTTATGGTCTGACCTGATACATTAATCATTGAAACATTTTGTCTTAACCGATTTTGACTAAAACTCCAACCTTATCGCAATGGTCTTTGCCTTCTTCCGTACTCCTAAGTGATCTATTCAAACATCTGAAACAGTCGTGAAAAGTAGTGAAACAATTGCAATAAAGCAACGAAAATTAAAACTTATTGGGCAATCTTTATTATTTTTGTGTAGAGCCATTCATCAAATTAATTTTAAAAATAATCTGCTTCTCTCTCCTCTGCTGGAGGACTTCGGTCGGCATCTCGTGAATAACTTTGGTAGTGTGGGCTTCCAATGCCTCAACCGAAGCTGGTTCATCCACAAAACATTTAGAGTTTAATTGGCGCGTAGACCCGTTTTGGATGTTTGGCCGAGCTCCTCCTCCTTTTTGTAGCGTGCGTCCTGATGTTGATCCACAAATGAAGGGATCTACAGTTTCAAGCAGATTCCGAAGGGCAGATATTTTTAGGAGCCTTTTCATGGTAGAAATACACTCGGAAGTGTGCCATTGCCTGCCGGGGGCGACCGCTATTAGAAAAAAACTTTTTCTTTATTTTGGTCTTTCACCGATTCGAACCTACGTTCTCTCTGAATTCCGAATGATAGTCACGCATCAACCCATTCGACCACGGTGGCGCACAAATAAAAGTCCAAGGATGTGATTTCGCACGATCTTGTTGGCCAATCCACTGTTCCGAGGCGACAGATAAATTGCTCACTGAAACGACGATGCGGTAAATCCATTGCTTCATGGGCTGTAAGGTATGTAGCGCCGTTTTGTTGGAACCAAATGTTGTGGAGATCACGAACCTTAATTTGCGGCATCAAAAAGCCATTTATCATGGCGCGATAGCATTCGATATTCACTGACTATTGGCACCAGCCTCGCCTTTGAAGAAATATGGGCCGATAATTCCTTTAGCGCATAGCCTGCAACAAATGGTTGTCTTCAAAGGATGTAGTGACTGTTCCAGAATGACTTTGGGTTGCTCTTTAGTCAAAATACGGCAATTTTGCGTATTGACAATGTCATTAAGTGGAAAATGAGCCCCATCGCTGCACAAAATTCGGGTCCCAAAATGCACGACGAACATTTTTCACAAGGCGTCAATTTTTGTAATACAATTTGACGATTTGTAAACGTTGTTGCGGCATAAGTCTTTCCATGAGGAAATGCCAATGAATACCAAAAAGCACAATGAGAAAAATGGAGGGAAAATGAGAATTACATAGTTAGTTTGACTGATCTGACAGATATTACATATTTAGACTGATCTGCCAGAAAACCCCTAGTGGAAAAAGTAAAAAGTGCCTTCAAGTACCTCTTATCACCCTCTACTGTATGTATATACATATATCATGTCTGCCTTATCTTCTTATTAATTTTATAGCCATATTTTCATCTCAACTCAGTTGAAGTTTGGGTAGCAGTTCTTTTGTGCAAACACCCTTTTCTTTTGCTGCATTTGCATTAATGCTTTTAAATACATTCCAGTAATTTTTACATTTGTCGCTTTTGTCGTTGTGCAACCCATTTTTTGCTCTCAGCTTTCCTTTTGTTTTCAGTCATCACTAAAAATTCTGTCAGTAAATTTAAGCTTTACTTTCTGCGCCACTTAAACAGCACGGCATGACGTAGACATATCATTGTTCTTAACATTTAAGGTCAGTTGCATGACATCGGGTGACATGGCGAAAAGGAAATAACCGCAAAGTCTTGGATTAAAAATATACGGCCATGAAAACAAAAATGACATCAGCTGTAAATAGAAGGCGAGAGCGAACTGAAGAAATGCAAGTATACATTTTTCTTTATTTGGCATAGGAAATGACACTTTAGCATGTCATAAATGCAAAAGGGATTCCGCTAAAGGAAAATGTGCTGATGTTTATAATTCGCACTTTCGGCTTCACTAAGTTCGTTGGGCTTTTGAAATAATTGATTAAGCGCACACAAGTCTTTCAATATTTCGATTTTAAATGCTGGCTGGTGGCCTATGTCATTTGCAAACATATGGCGTTACTTAAAAGTGGCTTTGTTTGAGATTTTTTAAAGCAGAATACTTTTAGAGGCGTCAACTTAGTAAATAGTTGGGGCAGGTCATCATTGTGGAGTGTGTTTGTGCTCGTGCATGGGCTTTTAGTTGAAAAGTTGGCGTATAGATTTCAGCAGTACGGACATGAAGAACTAAAGCTAACGGAAGCTTATGCTTTCACCTCACATGCCCACATGAAAGTGAAATTGTAGATGTAGATGAATTAATGATTTCCTTATAAAATATGTGAAATTAGTTTTGCTGCGGCGAAAAGGCAAAGGCGAAATATCAGTTTGTAAACTTTTACGCTGCAAGTTCGATGGCACACTGAACCGGGTGGCGGATGGACGGCGTAACTCCATCCAACAATGGTGAAATGGGTTCAAAGGAACTTTGGAAAAGTGAATTATTTCATGACTCAATTCCTCTCGGGCCATGTATACTTTCGGAAATACCTATAGCGGCTAAGGTAATCAAACCCATATGCATATACGGTGAAGCACCGAGCGGTGACGCCGAACATACATTCTCTAGGTGCGACAGGTGGGTCGTGGAAAGAGATGTTGTGAGAGGACAGATTGGCGGCATCGCGCAGAACAATAAAATCAGCAAAATGCTTGAACGCGAGGCCAGCTGGAATGCGAAGGGTTTTCCAATAGCAGGTGTTATTTTGAATAGGATTACGCTATCGAGGGATGATTAACGGTTTTTTATGGCCGGAAGGTATTCATCTGGACAACGTTTATTGTCAACAAGACGGCGCTATGTGCCACACAAGCAACGAAACCATTGATCTTTTACAGCAAAAGTTTCCGGACAAAGTTATTTCTCGAAAAGGGGATCACAATTGGCCACCGAGGTCTTATGATTTAACACCTTGTGACTTTTTTCATTGGAGCCACGTGAAAGAGAAGATCTACGCAAACAGCCCAGGGCCGATTCAAGGCCTCAAAAATGGAATTCGTGAGGTTATCGAGGACATAGGGCAGCCACTTTTCAATTCGATTATGGAAAATTTCATGAAAAGGATATTGTCCTGTAAGCGTGGTCGTGGTCGTCATTCGCCTGATGCTATTTTCCACTATTAACGGCATATCTGTCCTTTGTAATGAAATAAACATTCGATTATTTATAATATACTAGCAAATCCGGCCCGCTTCGCTGGACAAAGACACGGCGGGTCCACGTTTTGGCATATATTTCGAGACCCTAGTCATCAATAGGTATGAAAATTACCCCACATTAAAGCACTTATCGACAGCTTTCATTTGATGCCCATATTGCACATCCACAACCAAAGGTTACCCGAGTCCACGTTTTGACCTATATCTCGAGACCCCAGTCACGGAGCGGCATGAAAAATACTCTGTACTAAAGCATTCACCAACAGCTTCCAATTGATATCCATATTGTACAAACACATTCTAGGGTCCACGTGTTGGTCTCTATCTCGAGACCCTAGTCACGGAGCGGCATGAAAAATACTCTGAACTAAAGCATTCACCAACAGCTTCCATTTGATAGCCATATTGTACATACACATCCGAAGGTTACCCGGGCCCACGTTTTGACCTATATCTCAAGACCCTATCTACCAATAGGTATCCAAACTAAACGGAAACCATCCTACTTAACAATGTGTGTAAGTTTGGTTTAATTCGGTGCAAAGACACGGCGGGTCCACGTTTTGGCATATATTTCGAGACCCTAGTCATCAATAGGTATGAAAATTACCCCGTATTAAAGCACTTATCAACAGCTTTCATTTGATACCCATATTGTACATACACAACCAAAGGTTACCCGGGTCCACGTTTTGACCTATATCTCGAGACCCCAGTCACGGAGCGGCATGAAAAATACTCTGTAATAAAGCATTCACCAACAGCTTCCAATTGATATCCATATTGTACAAACACATTCTAGGGTCCACGTGGTCTCTATCTCGAGACCCTAGTCACGGAGCGGCATGAAAAATACTCTGAACTAAAGCATTCACCAATAGCTTCCATTTGATACCCATATTGTACATACGTAAAAAGTTGATTTTGATTACCTTTAATTATTTACCTTTCAAACTATCGAACACGAATTTCCGTGACGTTTTATTTGACAGCAAACGATTTATAAAACAAAAACACATCAATGATATCATTATATATATGTATGTATTTTTTTTCGAATTCATAAATATAATTAATGATAAATTTTTTGAAAAATATTAATGAAAGACTCTAAATAAGTATTCATGTCAACGAAATAGCCGGAATTAAAATTTTTTTAAATTTGCGATTAAAACCGTGCCCTAGACGTTCCTCGAGCAAAAATGAATAAGTGTGTGAAAAATCATGCGATAGGGACAGATTTTCACATTTATATATATAGATTAAAAAATAGGATTTTTCTTTGAATATCAAAATAACACATTTCATTGGAAAACCCTTTATATTAGTATTAGGGGTATACATTTTTTAGATTTTTGCAATCCCAAGATTTTCGATATTTTGTAGTTATTTGAAACTTGCACTTTGTTATACTAGAATCCAACGGGCTGTTGCATGTCCAGAAAATTTCGAAAAAGCGCTGATGAAATTTTGAAAAATTTGGATAGTTTTGAAAAATGTTTGAAACTTTGCTTAATATGCTTTTTGTTGTAGTATATACTAGTTTTCTGTCTAAAAATAGAGGCTTGCTTTTAATTTTGCACCGAGGTGTATATGAGGAGAAATCGTAGGAGAATGTAGAAGGAGAATAGTGGTTAAGGATTTTACCATATGAATAGTCCCAGCTTCCTTAGCAAATCTCTTATTGGTTTAATGGTTCACTTGCAATTTGTCAGGCAGCCCCTTGTAATTTTTACTGAAGTTCATGGTGCGTAAAGCTCCATACTTCTATAGCTTTGGCGATGCAGTAGAGTTTTCTGTATGAAGCTACTTAATTTTTTTGGGCAGAAATTATTTATGATACTAGAAAATAACTGAATATTTGTTCAATAGTTGGATTCCCTGTTGAGTTTTAAGCTAGGCAACACAATTGGCATTACATCAAAATAATACAATTTTACAAACGCGAAGAAGTAAAGAAATCAACGCATGATTTTTAAATATTTTCATAATGACCTCAGAGGTTCCAAAAATATTTTTATTTCCAAAATTATTAATTTTAAATTCTTAAAGTAATCTTATGACAATATATATACAGGGTATATACAGGTTCCGGCACTCAAAGTGTTCAACTTCACAACCAGCAATTGTTGGAACCATTACTAATTACAATGGTACTGGTAGCATCGCAAAACGTCTCGCAGGTGGGCAACAAAAGACTCCAACGTCACGTGAAATGGTTCAAAATGTGAAGAAGTGACTTGAGCGAAACCGCCGACGAAGTGCAAATCAAGTGATCTCAAAGTCAAGCCTTACAAGATCCAAAAGGCGCCTGATGTTAGTCCAAAGCCGCAACAAGTCACATACGAGAATTTGAGTCATCGATTGGCAACCAGGAGGCAGCCACAGGTAATGGTTTGGGCCGTTGTGAGCGCTGTAACTGCAGATGGGCGCTCTCCAATCGTTTTCATCGAGCCTGACGTCAAGGTAAATGCGAAATAAATTTCAAAGGCCGATGCTGAATATAAACCACATCTAAACGTCAAGCTTTTTCTGCATTTGATTTGACATTTTTTAATTTCAGACTAACTCAATTTGAACCATGGAAAGACACACAAGTTATTCAGGCTTATTATGGAAAAGGGCGTTCAAATCAAAATGCATATCGCTCACTTCGTGAATAAAATCATCTTCAGTGATGAGGCACATTTTCACCTCAGTGGATTCGTCAATAAGCAGACTTGCCGCACTTGGGAGAATGATAATCCAAGAGTGATTGCCGAAAAACCAATGCACCCACAAAGAGTGAGAGGCCGTATTTTTTCCAAAATGAGACCGGTCAGGCAGTTACTGTGAATAGTGTTCGCTATCGTGAGATGATAACGAAGATATGGATGTGGACGATATGTGGTTTCAACAGAATGGTGCCACTTGCCACACAGCTAACGAAACAATGGCTCTTTTGCGCGAAAAATTTGATGGCCGAATAATCTCACGTCGCGGCGATGTCAATTGGCCCCCAAGATCATGTGATTTGATACCGTTGGACTTCTTTCTTTGGTGTTATTTGAAAGAAAAGGTGAACGTCGATAAGCCAGTAACAATTCAAGAGCTAAAGGATGAGCTAATTCGGCACATTAACTCCATAGAACCTCAATTATGCATCAGAGTTATCGAAATTTGGACCATCGGATGGAGGTGTGCCGCCGAGGTCGCGGCGGCTATTTGGCCAATATTTTGTTTCATACGTAATTGAGCCATATCAAAATTATCACAATAAAGAGAAATGACAATAATTCCCTAAAAAAATTCAATTTTATTCAAAATCAATACCGGCCTTTGAAACTTAACCACCCTTTATTACCGGGAAAGTATTCTGGAGGTTGCTTTGAAGCCGTGGGCGAGCAAATATTTCTGTGGCAGACCATAGACGTTTCAACATGACTCGGCACCGTCTTACAAAGCTTGAATGAACCAAGGAGGGATAAAAAACAACGTTCCGAACTTCAGAACGTCCACACAATGGCTCTCAAATTCACCAGAAGCGAATCTGATGAACTATTATTTTTGAGCCACTTTGGTTAGCAAAGTCCGAACTAAAAGATTAACAAGTCTCAGGTTGCTGGAAAAAGTCATTATTCGCGAGTGGGCCAAAATACCTGCAAGTTATATTCGGGCAGCTTGCGATTGATTTTCGTCTCAAGGCCGTAGTCAAGGCAAAGGTGGCAAAAGTAATTTAATTTTCAATTTTCTATTAATTTCACTCATTTTTTACTTTGAGTTCAACAAAAAAATTTTTCCAAGCTAAATTTATGGTCTTTGTAATGGGTTACACTTCAAGTTCTATATCCTGTACATATATAATTGGTGCTTGCACGGTTTCTGAGTGTTTGACCGAACTCCTCCTCCTATTCGTGGCGTGCTTCTTGATGTCGTTCCACAAATGGAGGAACCTATTTTTTTCTTTATTTTGGTATTTCACGGGGTTCTTATGAAAATAGTCTTATAAAATTTAAAAGGAAAAAATCCGTTTGTAAAATACATTTTCTCTGACTACTACCTTAGGAAAATTACTTGCATTTTCCTGCAGATAAACCCTTAAATATGCCCTGTACGCCACCATCCTTACACTTTCACCAAACTATCAGTGTTCATTTTTATGAGCGCCAAATTGAATTTAGTGTTCGACAAACATAACATCAAACCCCATTCGGCTTGTCACCTTGTAAAACTGTTCGCATTTCAAACTCCCAGCCACTCAACCACTCAGCCACTTAGGGTACTTGAATGATAGTGAACGACAGCGGAAATTCACCCTAAATGCCAAATAAACTTCAAATACCAAACTGCTGATAAAGCTCACAAAATACAAACATATCATGCATGTATGTGTGCGAACATGTGTTGGTGCCAGCTTGTGAGTGTAAAACAATTTTCGAGTGTATTTCGTGACATCCGCCATCATTTAGCGTGGAAGGAAACGAAAATAGATAGAATGCCAAGTTTTACAAAATCACTAAGCTACTCTACTGAGTTACATAAAGACACATGTCAGACCACATACTTGTATATAGAACAACAAAAAAGAACCCGTTGAAAGGCATGTACATCCTTGCTAATGCTGTGTGTGCGGTGCTGTCGAAATCAAACCGCATTTGGCTTCACCCGCGAATGCTATTAAACCAGCGTGCGATTGAAATATTAAAGGTGCTGTGAGTGTGACGATGTATATAGTATTACTATGTGTATGTATTTGTCGTACGTAAGTGAAATATATAAGTGAAAATGTATAGCACAGCAAGTGAAATAGTCGATCGAGTATTAAGCTAATAGTTTGCGGGGCAAATTTTCTATTAAATTTGGGGTCGATAATACTTCGAAACTGCTCATCACCTATTTACTGATAGCAAAGTGCCTGTGACATTGGCTTCGCATACGAGTGTAGGTTAAAAAGTATGTGGTATGAAGAGGAACGGGTATGAAAATAAATGTGAATTGATTTTTTTATTATATATTATATTCTACTTTAAATTTAATACATGACTACCATTCGGAATTCAGAGAGAATGTAGGTTCGAATCTTTGTGAAACACCAAAATTAAGAAAACGTTTTTTCTAATAGCGGTCGCCCCTCGGTAGGCAATGACAGACCTCCGAGTGTATTTTTGCCATGAAAAAGCTTCTCATAAAAAATTTAAACTATAGGCCCCTCTATTTGTGGAAAAACATCAAGACACACGCCTGCTAATCAATGCTCAATTGTGGTATTGAACACGAAATATTTTTGAAAAAGTTGCAATACATAATAGAACTCCGCATGCATTTTAATAAAAATATTAACGTGTCATAATTAGAGCAGAAGAATTGGATTCTTTATTTATAATTTTTTTAGGGGCGCTTATTAAAAATAAAATGAAAGTATAAAAAACGAATGTGTTCGGAAGTAAATGAAAGGCAACAAGCGAGAGATGAAAGTATTCAGCAAAAAAAATAAAAAAATAAGAAAAATTTCCCTATTCAGGCCACAGTTGGTCGTACGTGTAAATAATCAGTGAAATATAGTTGCTTTGTGTTTTTTGTTACTTCTCATTAGTACTATTGAAACACATTTAGGATCATTTCTGGTAGTTTTATTTCGCATTAAGATGGTGCACACATACATACTTACTTCTCTGTCTTATTTCCCTGTGGCGGACTTCAAGGTTGCGTATACGCACCGTACGCTCAATACAAGGGGTGAAATTAATATAAAACTTCCAAAAAGCAATTTGTTTTCACATAAATAACCAGTTTACGTCTTCATGACTATCACATGTAAAAGTTTCAAATAGAAATTCTAAGGCTTATAAGCGCTAGAGAGTTTGAGCGGCACCCATTTCGGAGTGCGTCGCCCATGGGCACAAACCTTAAACGCGTTTCTTTGAAGCATATGCTTGCACGTATGTAATAATTTACTACAATTCATCCCCAAAGCATTTGTCTGTATTACGTTTTCACAGAAAAATGTATGCTTTGGAGAAAATTTGAGCCGCAAATAAAGTATGTCGCTGCGTGTACACCCCAGGCGTTAAATTGTTGCAGCCATGAAATGTTAGCCGTAATCTATTGTGAAAAAAATAAAAATTAATAATGTATGATGCGCAAAAATATAAGATTTCGCCACTGACAACAAAATATTCATACATCAATTTGGCGTCGGACAGACAAATGAGCAGACGAGGCGGAGTAATAAAGACGTAGTTAATGGGTGAAGAAGAATAAAATGTGAAATGCTTCAATGCAAAAAAAAAAAAAAATCGAAAAATAGACGTATATACTTAGACATAACAATAGGATGGATTTTTTTTATTTTTTTTTATAGCTAAAGAAAATATTCAGCTCTGGCTTAATACTTCTTTTTAACTTGCCGCCAACGTAAATTTGGTACAAAATCCTTCTTCTCCTAGATCACCCATATTGTCGATTGCGCTTTTGTTTACTGCTCATATGCATGCATCCACTATTCGTCAACTCTTACAATGTCATAGACTACCACTGCTGAATTTCATTAACATTTCTTTACACGAATCGACACCACTCCCTTCCTGGGTAATTGTAAAATTATGCGGATCCAAAGGTACCAATTCTTCCATGCCAAATGTTCATGCAATATGGAATGTGCGCTGGTCCCACTAATACCCAAGCATGCCTCTATCTTGTGAGGAACTACACAGCATCCATTGTTTCAGGCACAACAGTAGCTAATTGCGGTGTTTCAACGCCAAAAGTTAAGGTAAGTTAATCATTGTACGAAAATGTTGACGACTTAATTGAATACATTCCATGGAGGTTATTCGTCTATATTAGATAAATGTTCCACTATCGCAGCGACTACGGATTTTTGTAGTAGTGTATGGCTTCATTTTAATAAACTTTTTGCCACATTATGTATATCCTACAGATGGACTGGTTATGGTCGATGATGAAAATAGCTGCAGTATATTTACTGACCGATATAAGCTGGATGAACAGATAAATAGAAGGGTTTACTCTGAAAAGATTTTGCTGGCCTAATCACTGTAGTGTCCGTCAGACAGAAGTTATCGCCATAAGAGAGGGCTTATTACTATTTGCACAGAATAGAGTCCTAACTACGAGGGAAATAGGTATCTACTCGGATAGTCAGGTAGCTCTCAAATCATTAGATTCAGTAAAACACTCCTCAAAAATGGTAGTTGAATGCCACAGACTATTATTCGAAGTGTCGTTACATTTTAAAATAAACCTGATCTGGGTGCCAGGCCATAGGAATATAGAAGGTAATTACAAAGCAGGTGACCTTTGAAGAAAATCGCCTTTTTGTCAATTAAGCAGGCGAATTTGGCCAAAATGGAACCACGACCACACAAAACTCCTACTGCGAAACACCTCCGATGTACGCGCATTTCTCCATAGAGAGAAGAAAAACGCTCGGATTGGCCTTTGCTGGCAGCATTGAAATCCATTAAATCCAAAGGTTTGGTTCTGAGGAGACTTTTTTTTTCTTGTAAAATGCTATTAGTTTCGTTATAGTTCACGATGTTTCATTTAAAATTTCAGAAAAATCGATTTGAATAAAGACGAGAAAACGAGATATAAGTGGTGTAATGCCAGCAGAAGTTCCGCAACCGATGCAGCGGGAAATTCGAAACTCAAAACTGTACGGCTTTTGACGTCAACTCAGGTTTGTGAAAATATTCAATGAGTTCCAAAAACGGACACTTCATAACTTAAGACTATTTGCAAGTGATATCAAAAATGCTACACTGGACATTTTCTGTGGAGGACGAGCCTCGAGGGGGGCGACCAAAATCTTCCACCCACGAGATAAAAGTGGTTCTGGTAAAGTCAAAAAGTGGCGGTAACCAATAAATTACATAGGAAATGATATGTAGTGAATTTGGCTCGAATACTATGACAGTATAGCGAATAATGATTTGCAATGCACAAATAAATCTGCTCAACAGGTTCCACGTATTTTGAATCAGAGCCAAAAAAAAGCTCGTATAAATTTTTCTCAATATTTTTGAAGAAAATTCGCAAACAGACAGTCTATTAATTTTATAATAGTCGTAGTAGCTTAGGTTTTCAAGTCGGAACCGTAATTTAAATAGCAGTCCATGGTATAGCGCTCGAAATGAGTAAATTCACCTGTGAAAGTCGGGCAGCAAATGTCAGGTACCTTTCGATGAGCTCGGTTTACTTCTGCAGAGTAAAAAATGTTGGCACTATTCAATTAGATTCTTCTCTGCCAGTAACTGCCAAATGATATAAAGAAAACTGCTTACAAAAAGTGTTCGCAAATTCACTTGAAAAAAAATAGGAAAAATGAGGAACTGCGTCGCTGTCTCTTACACCACAATAACGCGCCAGCTCACACTGCTGAAATTATAAGTAACTTCATTGCGCTTTGTGGCATTCAAGAAACTCGTTCATCATTATATTCACCGGATGTGATGCCGTGTATTATTATTATTAAGTTATTTTTAAAAATTGAGAAAAATATGGTAGCCATAAAAAGATAATAAATGCGGTTAATGCTGAACTTAAGAAGCTAAAAAGACGTGTTTCGGGCGCTCTTTTCAACTGTGAATTTGCAGATTAAAAAGCTGTATTCAAATTAATAGTGATTATGGGAAGGAGTTAAAAAATAATGAAGATTGAAAATAAAAATGAAAAAAATGTTATATTGTAATTTTTTTTTTTCAAATCAATTCACCGAACTTTTGTTAGTCTCATCGGTTGCTAATTTTTTTGGCCATAGAATAAATTTGGATAAATATTAAAAACATTTTTTTTTTAAATCAAGCCAAAGAACTGAACATACTTATATCACCAATTCTCGTAGAAAACCCGTCTCATCCAGAATGGTTCGTAAAAAGCTATTTAGCCATAAAAAATTTACTGCATCATCAAAAAAATACTACTGGCCCCGATGAATTCAAACAATTATATCTTCAAACTGTTTCTTCTCTGAAATCAGACTGGGACCTGTTATTTACTGATGGATCTAAAACCGATACCTGTACTTCATTTGCCGTAACAAACGAAATAGGTACCGCTATAACCGTTGGAGTTTTACCAAGTTACTGCTCAATTTTCACAGCCGAAGCTGCTGCGTTACTTGAAGCGGTACACTTCGCTTCCCAAACCAATAATAGAGGCTATTCTGCACCCAGCTAATAACTCTCCAGTAATAACAAAAATGCGCAACATGCTCACACCAAAAAAAGGTTGAATCAAAAATGGTAGTAGCCCGGTGTGACGGGTTCAAAAAATCGATTTTTTTAATTTTTTTAAACATCTTAAAAATATACTATAAAAACTTCATACAGAAATTTTAATTATTTTTAAAGTTATAGCTAAAATAAGAGAGCGCGCCGTAGTGTGTATGAAAGCGTGTAACACGCCAGCAGTAGCTGCTCTGACCGTCCATACAATACGTATACCCAGGTATATAACTGCAGAAGCCAACTGTAAAGAGGCCAGAACTTTACGTAGGGCTCTAAAAGCTGCTGAAAATGACAACTTTGAGGAAACAGAAGGACTGCTCTATGCACCAGGCATAGCTGATTAATGTAAGTATATTTTTTTTATAAAAAATCTGTTGTCGAAACTTTAAACGCGTTTTTCTCAAAAGCATGTCTTCGAAATTTCGGGGAATCACTGACTCAAAACTATTCAACTTATTTGGCTAAAAATTCAACCTGTTATTCTAGACACACATATCTAGATCCCGGACATTTAAAACATTTCATTTTTTTAATAATAAACTATTTAATTTAAACAATTTATGAAGAAAAGAAATTAGATTTTGAGAACTTTTTTCACAAGCCTGCCATTTTTTTTCGTTTTTTTTTTTTTATGTATATTTTAGGTTCGGGACTTAAAATAAAGTCTACAGAAAATAATCTCTTTGAATTGTTTATTTCAGATGACTTTGGAAGACTGTGTGTTTCCCCGAACCAACTCATCTTTTTTTTAAGGACTCCACTTTGACGTCAAAAATGTTAAACAAAATAATATAAAATTAACTTAAAAAAATTTTTTTATATACTTCAAAACACCAATAAAAACATATAAAAACTTTAAAACGATCGTATTCTATTTTCTTTTTAAAAAAAGATTCATGAAAAAATGTCGAAATTTCGGTCATTACACCGAACTGCTACCTTTTGTGGGTCCCGGGTCACAGTGGCATCAAAGGTAACGAACAGGCCGATAGCAGAACTAAGGAGGCAACCAAAGAGCCATTGCACATGTTCGAATACACCCTTTCAGAAGATATAAAAAAACTGGTAAGACGTACAAATTATGAAAGTTCCCTGAACAAATGAACTAGTACCAACAACACTACAAATCCTTCAATCTCTCGAACTCGAAAAACCAATACCCGTCAAATTCTTCATGCCGGAATATTAAGACCGTTGTTCGTCTGAGAATTGGCCATACAATTTCAACCCACTCGTATTTGCTAAATGGTTTGCCGAAACCTCCGTGCCCGTTTCGTGGATTCAGCGAGTTCAACGTATCGCACTTCATGGATATATGTTCAGGAATCCAAAATATTAGATCATCGGTGTTTAAAAATATCAAACCATCTGAACTTCTGAAGCAGACAACGGACTACCATATAATATTAGTATCATAAACCAATTCGTTTCTTGCTGTAAATTAAAAATTTAACTTCAAAGGCTTCTAAGTTATCTGGTATATATTGGAAAAAGTCTTTTCGTATTTCTAATCTAATTTTTTTTATATTTATAATGAACTTTATTAAACCAAACCATTTTGGTTGACCACCTTTTGCCATTTTTCTTATAGAGACATTATTCCATCAGTGTAAAACTTTTGTGGTTTCTCGGCGAAAAACTGCGACAAGTAATTTTCACAGGCTTCTCTTGAAGCCAACTTTACTCCATTAAGGGAGTTCTGCATTGACCGAAATAAATGATAGTCAAAACTTCCCAGCCAAGCTCTCCCAGTTTTTGCCGAGTCACATCAAAGATGTGTGTGGCCTAGCGTTGTCCTGATGGAAGACGACGACCTTTCTCCTGATCAGTTCTGGCCGTTTTTTTCGATTACTTGCTTCAATCTATTGAGTTGTTGACAGCGAAGTGTAGAATCAATCTTTCGAGCAGGCTGGAGCAGCTCATAGTGGATGATTCCTTTCCAGTCCCGCCAAACACACAGCATAACTTTTCGAGGCGTCAATCCTGGCTTTGCGACCATTTGTTGAGCTTCACCACCCTTGTACCATGATCTTTTTCGCACATCATTGTCGTATTTGATCCACTTTTCGTCTCCTATTACCATTCGCTTCAGAAATGGTTCGATTTCATTTCGTTTCAGCAAAGAATCGCAGATGTTAATTCGATCCATCAAATTTTTCACAGACAATTCATGTGGTACCCAAACATCGACCTTCTTTTTGTAACCAGCCTGTGACGGTCCTGGTCAACCTTTCCCATAATTTCATCGACTTTTTCAACGATAGGTCGACCGGAGCGAGGTGCATCTTTCACATCGAAATTTCTAGAAGGGAAGCGAGCGAACCATTGTTGTGCTACACGAACTGATACAGAATCGTCTCCGTAAACTTCACAAATTTCATTGGTGGCTTGCGTAGCATTCTTCCCTTTTTTATACAAAAATTTCAAAATATAGCGAATTTCTTCATTATTTTCACTCATTTTTGAACAGCTATAACTTTTTTTCAACTTCTCCGAATTTAATTTTGTTTTGGTTAAATGAAGCTTAAAATGTCACCTTTCTAACACCATATGACATGACACAATGTGATTGGTAGCACTGGAGATAGATGACTCCAACGACATCTATTGACAAAATACGAAAAGACTTTTTCGACTACCCAATATATATAGTAGAGGATTCTTCCACATTCCCTCGAATGTACTATCTTCATATTTTCTCCAGTATATGTAGAATATAATTATATATTATAATCTAGCAGCTAGCATCCAATAAACTTAGTATAATATAATTATTTCCTTTTCTCGTCTTTGTCTCTATTATTAACCATTTAAAACAATAGCCGAAGGCCATAGCAGCCAGTGCTTGTTCCATTTTTTGTCTTACCTTTTAAGTGGAATAATTATATATAATTATTACTCTTTTCAATAAATAAATAAATACAATTTTTTTAAGCCATCCTAATCTAACACAACATACATGCATGTGTTAGTTTTTTGCCTATGAAGTCACAGTAACTGTGGCCCACAATTTGATGATTTCTGATAAGTTGACTGGCAGGCATACCAGCAGCCAGATGTGGATTGCAGATAGAGATAGAGCAAACAGATGGAAAATCAGTTTATCTGATTACTTGGGATAGAAATAAATAACAAATTTAATGCTTTAGTAACAGATGTAAAGACAAACGCAATGCGAGTTGAGTATTTAATCGCATTTACTAAGTCTGCGTCACGCTTAGGCATTTTCTGGTACACCAATCATATATCATTTCTGCCAAGTACGTGACTCTACTTACTTGCACATTATTATTCATGCATCTACTTATCTGTTCTACACATTTACATATGTAAATGGTATGTATGTATGCACGTATTAGCGTAGTCATAATTTCAGAGTACCAGCTGGCAGCTGGTGTTGTTTAATAGGAGCTTCATGTGACGCTCAGCGCTTTGCCGCATAAATAAATATAAAATACACGAACGGCTGTCTGCTGTTATGTATGAAAATCTTCTCTTTTATTTCCCTCACACCAACACTAGCTCAGCAAATTTATACCATTGGCATTGGCTTACAAATATGTACGAGTATAATAACAGGTTGTTTTTAGTGTGCGTGGGTAAATTTAGATTTGTGGTGGAAAAAACATAAAACTCAATTGTTGCTTTTTTGACTAAAAGAAAGTTAGAGCTTCGTGTGGTACTAAGCAAGATAAACAGTTGAAAATAATGGAAAATGAGTATAGCGGTTTAGTGGAGCACAAACATTCATGCGGTGATGTTGAAAGTTTGCCAAAATGCAATTATTTTAACAGATTATTTATTTGCTAAATTTGTATTGTTCGTTAGTGACATTAGTTCTTGCTATTCAAACGCTCAGTTTCTGTTATATGCTGATGGCTTGAAACTTTACTTGTTAAGGGGGAGGTTTAGATCGATCAAAAATTCGATTTTTTTTATTGCATAAATCGTTAGTATAACTACTCAAGAATATGTGGTAAAAATTTTAAAGCGAAATTCGCATTATTCCCATTCTATTATTCTATGAGCACTTAAGTGACTGCCCGTCGGTTCCGAACCGTAGCGCGCGTTAGTTCGAACGACGTTTTTCTCGAAACTTCTTTTTTCAACTGGTGGGCTTTCGAGCTTAAAAAGTTATCAACCAATCGTTCTAAAATTTTTCGCGATTTTTTTTTAATTCAATTCTATATGAACCTAATTCTGGGATTATATTATATTATTATTTAAAATATGGTTTTTTAAGCAAAATAGATGAAAAATATGGTATAAAAACTATTTTGTGTTCAAGCGCCTCAAAAGCATGCAATTTTCAATATTTTTTTACCACAATTAGGTCCATATTCTTAGGAAATATGTTGTTAATAAAAAAAATTGCTGTTGATTTCAGAGAAAAATTGCGACTTCAGGAATTCCCACCAGCAAGACACTCGGATGGTGATCGTCCATGGAGAGCACGCTCTAACGCCACTATCTCCCGCGGAAATAGCTTCAAAAAAATTTAAAACTGTACCTAGGTTTCCCCCCTTAATAACTGCCGCAGGTGATATGTTGAATTTTCAAGCTGAGATTGAAAGCCTTTATTCGTGGTGCGCTAGATCTCGTCTTTGCTTAAGGCCCTAACTTCATTTGAAATTATGTTTTTTTGGATGTTTCTTTAAAATCGGAAACGAAAAAAGATTTTTTTTTCAGTATTTTATTTTTTGATCCATTGCTAAAACACAAAAACTATTTTTTTTTTGCCATACAAGGTTTGTTCAAAAATTTGTCAGCCTTAAAAAAGTTGCCTTCTGAAACAAGGTATGTCACTGGCGACACAAATTCCTGGACTAATAGGATCATTCGGGGAAAAAATATTAAACAATTAAATGGCGGACATTCAAAGATGAAAAATCGTTTTTTAGTATTTTTTTCGAGCCTTTAAAGTTAAGACAAGGAAAAAAAATGTTTTTTTCAGTACTTTTTTTTAACCTTTAAAGTTAAAAAAAGGTCAAAAACGGGTTTTTATCTGTGAACGTTCGCCATTGTGTCAAATTTCATTTTTTAAAGATCTTATCGTCATCGGTATCGACAAACCTTTTTTAAGAAAGCCATTTTTTGAAGACTGACAACTTTTTGAACGCAACTCGTAAGGCCTTGCTGTTATTTTTGATACGAAATTTACATTCATTAGTCCCATTAACTTCATCATTTCAAATCATTCAAATCTTATGCGATACTTCGATTCATTCGGCGAAATAAATCTGAGTTCTAAGACCTATATACATCAAAATTGCTTTATACCTCTTTTGTGCGTTCTCACCTTGAGTATGCCACTATTATGGCCTTATCGTCACCTCTCAATCAATGGGATTCAGAAAATTCAAAAAGGTTTTTCTTGCGGTCTTTACGATTTGGTCAACCTCCTCCATTATATAATCGTTCGTTTACTTCTTTTAAATCTCAAACCTCTGGAAAGTAGAAGTTCTGTTTGCTCCTTAATTTTTGCATATTGCATTATAAAGGAGATTTTGACTTTGCTGGGCTTGAAAAAATAAACTTTAATGTACCAAGAAGAAAACTTTGAAATTTCAACCCTTCTCATGTAAGTAACAAAAAAACAAATTATGCTCAAAGCGTGTCAATTGCTCGCATTTTTAATGAATTTAACTGGATTTCATCTCTTGTCGAGCTTGATTTTTCTTTGTCCAATTTTGTTTTCATTCATAGGCGGTCGCCCTTCGACAAGCAGTGGTAAATAGCCGAGTGTATTTCTGTCATGTAGCCACTGGGGTTAATTTTTGCGCAAGTTGTGAAGATGATCGACATCAAATCAATAGAATTTGCCTTGCTTATTTGTTTACATGTATAATACATAACTAATGCCAAAAGATTTTCAATAGGGTTGGCATCAGACGACTGATTGAATATTTCAATCCCATTTTGCTGTTTCCACTCTACACATCTTCGGCTTCTATGCTTGAAGTCGTTGCCTTCTTGTAAAATTCAAGGTTGGGGAGTTCTTCAAACATTTTTGATAGTAATACTACTTTTTGGTAAATTTTTTCATCAAAACTGCATTCAAAAATAAGTGAATGAGCAGTTCCTATTTCGGAGAAGCAGCTCCAAACATGGATCTTAACTGGCTGCTAAACAGTTCGTTGAAGTTGTCGTAACCAGAACCGACGTATGCAACTATTCGCGTAAAAGGAAGATTCATCCGTGAGTATTACATTTGTCCAATTCCATTCTGTATTTGCCTTAGCCCATGCAAACCTTTTATCAATGTACCTGTAGTCTTCCTTTTTGAGGTCTTCTGCACGTGCTTTTATTATTAGGCTGATATTATAAAGGCAACCCTCCTAATAGATCGATGTGATGGACATCTGCATAAGCATATTTTTCTATTTTTCGAAAAAATCAGTTTACAGAACTTTTATTAAAAAATTAAATTGTTTCTATGCTCTTGCGGTAATATTTCATTGTTTAGTAACCTTGCAACTCTTCGTCTATTCAACATATCATATCAACTATCACTATCTACATATATACTTGTAGTAATTATCTATGAAGTAAGCCTTTATTTATAGGCGTTTTTGCTTTTTCCTATTTTTCTGCAATTTTCGGCATTTAAGAACGAAGAAAACATGAAAAATAAAACATTGTGATCCTAAACTGTTACATTGTAGCCGTAATTTAATTTGAAATTTGTTTCACTACACCCACAAAGCAGTCAGCCGTCACTAAGCTAAGCAGCTTATTTCTGTTAATCGGCAATTTTATTCTATCCTTGGCTCCTTTAGTCACCACAAAAATTTTATAGCACTTGCTTAAGCGGTAACATTAAAGTAAAGCTCCTTGCTGCTAAGGCACAAGAATAGACTAAAACTGTTGTACTCGTGCTTATGTATGGTAGGTAGAAGGTAATCTCAAGTCTGTTACAGTTATATCTCTGCTACACTATCGATTCCCTTGGAGCTTATGATTGCATGGCAAATAGGCTGGTAGGGGCAGCAAGCGCTTTTAGCTGTGAGTGTGTGTTAGGGTGTGCTAAGTTTTAGATTTCGAGTTTTATTTCGTTTGCTTACAGTTATGCTTGTATTAGGTATATATATATATATACAGGGTGAACTATATGAAGTGTACCAACTTTACACTGCTGGTATCTGTAAAACAGCTCATGACATCAACGTCAAAAGTGTTCTAATGACAGTTCAATATATTGTTTATAAGCCATCAATATCACAAATATATTGTTTATAAGCCATCAAAAGCATTTGCGTCTCAGTTTTGTTGAATTTTTTTTTCTGTGATGGAGTTCAAACGTAATAGTGTGATTGCGTTATATTTGGCTGAAAAATGACAACCAGCCATTGTTCGTGAGCTCAGTCACCTCAAAGTGAATAAAATGTTTGTGTATCGCATTATAAAACGATACAATGATACTGGTAGCATAGCAAAACGCTATGGAGGTGGACCAAAAAAAACCGCAACAATGCCAGAAATGGTTCGGAAAGTGAAAGCTCGACTTGAGCGAAATCCACGTCGAAGTAGAAGAAAAATGGCCAAAGAACTGAAAATATCGCAAGACAGCATTCGACGCATATTGAAAAATGAGCTCAAGGTCAAGGCTTACACGTTCCAAAAAGCACACGATCTTTCACCCCAGCACCCCCTTTCGGTGCGAAAGAGCAAAGGAGTTGTTGCGCTTGCACGAACGTGGCGAATTTCCTAACATTGTGTTTTCTGATCAAAAAAATTTCCCAATTGTGCAGTTCATAAACACTCAAAACGATCGTTTTTACTTGACCGAACGCTCATACGAGAATTTCAGCCTACGTATGGCCACTCGAAGCAATTTCCCATCGCAAGTAATGGTTTGGGCCGCAGTGACCACTGATGGACGCTCTCCAATCGTTTTTATCGAGCCTGGTGTCAAAGTGAATGCGACTTATTATCGGGAAAATGTTTTAGAAGCTACTTTAGAGCAATGGACATGCAAAAATTTCGGTCGTAGACCATGGACGTTCCAACAGGACTCGGCACCGTCTCATAAAGCTCGTGTGAACCAAGAACGGTTAAAAAATCATGTTCCACACTTCATTTCGTACACACAATGGGTTTCAAATTCCCCAGACGCAAGTCCGATGGACTATTCCATCTGGTTCATTTTGGAAAGCAAGGTGAGGACTAAAAAATATACCAGTATGGATGCGCTGAAAAACGCGATTATATGAGAATGGGCCAAAATACCTCAAGATCACATTCGTGCAGAATGCAACTCATTTTTTGACCATTTGAAAGCTATAGTCAAGGCAAAAGGTGGTCAAAGTTATGGCGTTTTGAATATCGTTCACCCTGTAAATCCGTGTTTATATTTTAGGAAATAAAAAAAAAACAATCCATAAGCATAAGAACACCCCTAATGCATATGAATCGAAACCACAATTAAAAGCGATCAGTGCGCTTGAGTGCATTTTTTGTGCCTTTGCATTGGTTGTAGGAAAGTATTTTATTGACATTTGGCTTGAATGCTTATCACGTTGAGGCTTCGGTTAAACAATAGCACTTAGAAAAAAACTGTCATAAATCACAATAAGGAAGAAAACCAGAAGTGCTATTTGCAGAAAGTATCGAGTTACGAGTATTTTTTGGCTCTTTTTGTTTATGATTTTTTTTTTTTAATTTTGATTTTTTCGTTTATTTTGAAATTGTACGAGCGAATGTTTGTAAATTTTAAAAAGTTACTTTTTGTTATACCAAAACTCTATGATAAATGAAATGGGCACTTTGTTATTCTGATTTATGTGGCACCAAAAATTGCTCAATTTTATGATTTAAATTTTATTTATTGGTGTTTTTACTAAACTTAAGTTATTAAATATTTGAAAACATTTTCCTTTCTGTAACCAAATTATAATTTAATAGGACTATGAATAAGTTCGTGCGGTTTTTTTCGAAATTTGAAACTTTATTGACGTAAAATGGTTACAAATTTAATATTCAAAGTATTGTCCATCGCTTACTACTACTTTTTCCCATCTTTCTGGCAATTCACGGATTCCCTTTGTGAAAAATTCGGTCGGTTTTGCCGCAATCCACGAATCGATCCATTTTTTGACTTCATCGTAATTACGGAAGTGCTGGTCAGCCAGGCCATGTTGCATTGATCGGAAGAGATAGTAATCGGATGGCGCAAGGTCTGGACTATACGGCGGGTGGGGTAGGACATCCCATTTGAGCGTTTCTAAGTATGTTTTGACCACTTGTGCAACATGTGGCCGAGCATTGTCATGTTGCAAAATAACTTTGTCGTGTCTATCGGCGTATTGCGGCCGTTTTTCTCGCAGTGCTCGGCTCAAACGCATCAATTGTCGTCGGTAGACATCCCCCGTAATCGTTTCATTCGGTTTCAGTAGCTCATAATACACAACACCCAGCTGGTCCCACCAGATACACAGCATAACCTTCAGGCCATGAATATTCTGCGCCGACGTCGATGTTGAAGCATGGCCAGGGTATCCATACGTTGCCCGACGATTTGGATTGTCGTAATGGACCCACTTTTCATCGCCAGTCACAATTCGATGCAAAAAACCCTTTCTTTTGTGCCGTTGAAGCAGTTGTTCGCATGCCATAAAACGGTGTTCAACGTCTCTTGGCTTCAATTCATACGGCACCCAATGGCCTTCCTTTCGGATCATTCCCATGGCTTTTAAACGTTTGGAAATGGTTGATTGATCAACTCCCAAAGTTTTTGCAACCTCTTCTTGCGTTTGAGCCGGATCTTGATCGAGCAATTCCTCCAATTCGGTATCCATGAACTTTGGCGGCGCACCCTCGCGTTCTTCGTCTTCCAAGCCAAAATCACCACTTTTAAAGCGTGCAAACCACTTCTGGCACGTTCGCTCAGCTAGAGCATGCTCACCATAAACTTCCACCAAGATACGATGACTTTCGGCTGCTTTTTTCTTCATATTAAAATAATGAAGAAGAATTCCCCGCAAAAACACATTATTTGGCACGAAATTCGACATTTTCAAGTGTGGTAAAAATATTGTTGTTTACGCTTCAAATAAAAAACTTATACTGACGTTTGTGCCTTACGACAGTAGCTCTCCAATGAATGTTTGGAAATGTGGATCGATGGAATAATAATCAAGTTACGCCATCTGTTGTAAAACCACACGAACTTATTCATAGTCCATTATTTAAAACCAAACCTCTGCAATGCGTTGAACGAATTCATGCACCTATTTGCAAACTATAATTTTGCTTGGTTCTCTTTCTTATCTGCATTTTTATGGTTGTAGCCTGCGGTAAACAAGAGTACATCAACAATTTTGACTACATAGTTTGTCTTTCTTATTTTTTTTAGAACGGATGTGCCGATTGAGAGCAAAGTAACAGATATTCGAAGATACCTGCATTCTCAGCTTTAAACTTTCCCATCACTTTCATTTTTTTCCAACTTTGAAGCTTCATAGGCGATAGCCTTACCAGAGGCATCCACTGCGTATACTTTACTTCATGAGAGGAAAGTTCAACTATTTCTCTCACGTTTTATTTAAAATAGCAATAATAACTACAAATAGTCTTACTACATATATACTATATACCTTTAAGGTATAATTCTTTCAAAATAGTTCGTTTGCAAATTTCAAGGATATTTAAGGATAAATTTATCAAACGACATTATTGAGTTTAGGAAAATTTATTTTATATTTTTTGAGGCACATTTATAGAAACGAGGTACAGTAAAAATATTTCTTATTGATTTTTAATTTTTGTATATGAGATAGTTACTGTCTTGCACCAGGCGATGATGGCTATAATAGATTATTATACTACCTAAGTCTACCTATAGTAGCGCTTGCACTTAACTTACAATCAATAAAATTATAGCATTTCTTATTAATAAAATTATCAATTTCAAACAGTTACAACCAAGAGTGTCAGTTTTGTGTTGGTATGGAATTATTAAGTTGCAACCCTTGCACATGTCTCTTCATATTTTTCAGTCCTGAATATGACTTCTAGGTTAGGTTACAGTGATTGTTACTCTCTATAAGGATGCCACTCAGATCTAGAGGTTCATTGTGATAGCACTAGATTGTACTCAAATTTTTCTTCTAATGCCGATCTGGCGAGATCACTTCCTCCCTCGGATAAAGAATAAAATACTGTGGATGGCTGCTGATTTCATGGCTGCTAGACATGCAAAGAAGTAAGAGATTAGTAAGCGTTACCACGTTCTGGCCAAAGCATGGCAGTGCCAGAAGAAGTGCCTAACACTCTCTACGACCTCCTGATTCCTGAAAATGCAATAGAAGGCATTCGACGTTTGTTTCCATCTGCTCTCATTATTCAGTGCTCGGTGATGCTGCCAACCACTGTTCTAATAAAAGTCCGGTCTACATCGATGAAGAAGATTGTTCTGTGTGCATTCCTTTTAGGTCAAACCTGCTTAGTTATCTCACAGGTGGGTTTCGTGGTCCAACTATTGTTCTCTTGCGTGATGCATACCGGTCTGATTCAAAGCTTACTTGGTGATAAAGAGTTGACCACATATTCGGTAGAATGAACTAATTTATAATCAGTTCGCCTCCTAGTCTGTTCATCCGCCCTACAATTTCCAGGAATGTCTCTATTTCCAGTAACCGAGACGATATTCGTGATGCGCTGCTTAGTCAGCTCATTAAGGATATCTCTACATCCAATTGGTTGATGTATTACTGCAATCTTGATATTTTATGTCGGCTTGACTAACAGAGCAGAAAGTGATTGCTTGCGCTGCAACTTACGAGCTCCTAACCCACAATGCAGCCCGGTTTATACTTATTAACTCAGCTTAAAAGGGCTGTAGTAGTCAGGCAGCCGTAGACTTAAATTCAGCTCCAGCACTTCTGAGTGGATGCCACTTGCGACTCTATTATTTAATCTTAAGCCATCAGCAAAGATAGCATAGAAAACTCTTGAGAAAGGTCAATTCAACATATTCCTGGAAGTCGAGCGAAAACGTGGTTTTCTAACTCCCTATGTGCCCAAATCTGAAATATTTCCAGAGTAGGCATGCATTCAGTCTAATTGCGTTGCAATTAGCCTGAAATTTGCCATTTGTCTCTATAGGGAGAAGGTCTAATAAAGTGTCAAGAGCCTTGATTAGGGTAGAGGGCAGCGCTCCTGTGAGAAGCATGGATGCTGACCCTTTCCAACTTGCTTTGGGTTACAAAATATGACTCCTAATTGAAATAACGGTAAATAAATACATCAGAATAACGGCAAATAAGTAAAAGCAATCGCAATCGATTTTTTATTATTAAACCGACTTTGAGCACACAAAGTAAAAATACGAAAATTATCTTTTTTATACTTACCCTTTATAACAAACTTCAATTTATTGATTTTGAGCACTTTCGTTATATTTTTAACTTACCTGAAAATAAAAGAAATTTTTCGATTAAACAATTTTATGTAAACATTTTTTTACAAAAGAAACTAAAAACATATTTTGAGAGCAGCACATTGACATAAATAATATACGAGGTGTGTTCAAAAATTTCGCGATACTTAGTATGCAGGGCCGTCGAGATAATTCGTGAAATATACAAAAGGGTTTGGTGCACTTGCCTTAGGCCAAAATTTCTTATAAAGGAACACATTTCTAGTGTATTTTGTCCTTAATACAAGCGCTAGCAGAGAGGTTTTTGCTATAAAAAAACTCAAGTTTACGTTGCTTCCGAAGTCTTATGGGCGATATTACGTATTTTCACAGGACCTGACCTTAAATCAAAAGCATAAATTTGTTTTGACAAAGAACATTTTTTTGATATGTATTTTCTTAAAAATATTTATCTTAAACAATTTTTAGATTTTTTTTTTCCTGAAAATTTGTATCTTAAAAAATTTCTATACAAAAAAATATTTCATTTTAAAAAACTATAAAAAATTTTTGAATTATATATTAAATTCATTGAATAAATCTTAAAATTATATAATTTTTCCAAAATTTTTTTCAATTTAACTTTCTTGTACTTAGGCCGAAAAACAAACAAATTTTTAGAATAATTAACGACAATGTCCAAAATACTAGAATTACTTGACATGGAACCGCTCAGATAATTACCTAACCCTCTGTGGAATTTCAACAAGTAAGAATAGTTAAATTAGCAAACTGATTTATCGAATTTTTATTAGCTAAATCTATGTGAAGAGACCTACAAATGGCAATAGCAGTTTGATTTATTTAAAAGGCTATACTTATAAATATCAGATTAATAAATTCAAAGTAAAGTTTTACATTCAAAAGGGTTTTCAGTTCGTGGTAACTGACCAATGAAGTAAAAGAGAAGGCGAGACGTGTCAAATTATATTATAAAAAGAGTGCAAAGAAAAGGGCAAACAAAGCATCTGGCTTAGAAGAAAAAGGCAAAGGTAAAAATAAAAAAAAAACAAATACCCACGGCCCGAAAATATGCTTTATGTTGAGCAAGTGCTTTTATGTGGGTGTGCTTTATTGGTATGACTGTGAAAATACTTGACTTTTTACCAAAAAAAAATATTCTTTAATGTTCATCACTTATTGTTTATCCCCTGAAAAGAACAAAAGTAAAAGAGACACTTTGTGGGACACTGTGAGAGCATTTGTGGAACAACATCCAGACGCCCACGACAAATAGGAGGGAGGAGAAGCGCACCCAAACAAAAAATGTAATTCTTTAAAACATTTCAAAAATTCAAATAAATTTTCATTTCCTTGCTGTTATGCGGCGACCCAATTGATGAATATACAACTCCACGCCACATGAAAGCAAGTGCGCAGTAAACATAAAAAAAGAGTTTTTTGTCTTTTTGTGTCTATTATGTAACACGAGATTCAACTAACGAAAAGAGCAAAGTGACAGCCCATTTATTTTGTCACTAAAAATGCGTAAACATCAAAAGAGAATTAAATATGGAAACTCGATAAAAAAGTACGACAGATAAAAGGACATGAAAGGGATGAAAACCAGCTGAGGACAATAAAATTAAAGTTACATTATTTTATTTGCAAAGAACAGCGCCACAGTTGATTGACGATGGCAAATCCTGAAAAGAGACTTTTTTGTTGACTCGCCATAAGCCATAAGCGCAATTGTTAGTTTGGTTAGTGGGGAAGAATTAAGTGTGCGGCTGACTTTAAGCAGTGAAGGGCGCGCAAATTTATGTTGTTAAGTTAAATTGATTTTGTTAAGTATTTGTGGGTTTTTTGTTGTAAGATTTTCAAGCGGTAAAGTTTTCAAATCAATACCAGGGAACATTTTTTCAAAGGGGAATTAATAATTAATAGAAAAAAAGGGAAATGGTAGACTACAGATTTTTTCTGTGTTTTTGAATTTTGTTTACTTCTGTTAAAAAACACTTTTGCAAATTTTGGTTTTAGCTTGCGCGATATTGGTAATCTAAAATTTTAAATTTGAGTGGAATACCCTTTTTAAGAATTACTATATCGAAAACTATTTACGAGTATCTTAAAAAACAAGTCGTGTGGTGAAAATTCTGTATTATAAAAAAAAAATTAATTTTTTTTTTAATAATTTGCTTAACCGACAATTTTTTGTTGTTCAGAACTCATGCAAAATAGTTTTTTAATAATTAGTGTTAATACAAATTATTTTTGCCATGAAAAAGGTGGCCATAAAAATTGGAGTAGGAGCTCAGACAGAAAATTTATTTGCTTAAAAATCATGCCCTAAGCACATCATAGATTTTTCTCAAAACAAAAATTCTTAAAATTGTATACTTTCTTAAAAATTATTGAAATTTTCAAAGAGGGGGTTTTCGTGATTTCTAAGAAAAACATGATTAAAGTTTGCGCTTCGAGTTAAGGAAACCAGTGAAAAATCATGAGCTTAAGTGTTAAGGGGTCCCGGTAGTATAGAGCTGGAAAATTTAGGATATTTTGAGGAATTATTTTTTACAATGCAAAAAATTAAAAACGATACTTCAATTTTATTTATTTATCTTCTTTTACATACAAAACTTAAAAAAAAAATGATTGCACTTTTCGCTTATCCTGAAGGCGGTATCGACGTCCCTTCATGTGCCTCTCTTTTGCGTTAGGATCATTAAATTTACAATCACACAGCTTACAATTGAAACTAAGAATCTTGCTCTCATCATCCTTGATTTCCTCGATATACTCGCCCCCAACTGGTTTAATATTATCAGTGTTTTTTAATTTTAATAATTTGAAAATGGCGCTGAAGTTGACCCTCCCGAAAAATTGGACCTGGACGGTGTTGTCCATTTTGGTTCTTCTATTTATCTGAAACACAAAAACCGAAAAAGATATTAATCAGTATGACTTTGTCCTGTCCCAGAATAAGAAAAAAAAATACAAAATGGCGCGGTTTTGAATTTGACACTCTAAAAATCGATTTTTTTCAGTTTTTAATACAAAAATACAAAATAATTGAAATAATAATTTGATTTTAGCACGGGCGATAGCCAGTGATGTTGTCAACGACATATTAAAATTTCAGACGATTCCGCACCAG
This sequence comes from Anastrepha obliqua, assembly GCF_027943255.1. Lineage (NCBI taxonomy): Eukaryota > Metazoa > Arthropoda > Insecta > Diptera > Tephritidae > Anastrepha > Anastrepha obliqua. Next base: position 46,421,443 of record NC_072893.1, read on the forward strand.
ATGACAACACCAGACCGAAAAAAGTAGTCTCGAGAAAAGAGAGTTTAAAATTTGAGGAACAGGAGCGCGGACTGCTTTCTACCTAATTAATGGGCTATAGAAGCTACAATATAATATTAGGAATTTCCGCATGAAAGTTTCACAATATATTCTTAAGATAGTATAATTTTGAAATATCGAGAAAACATAAAATCAATTATTTTAAATTTCTAGTAGTGCAAAGTCAAAAGTGTTAATTAAAGTGTGGTTCGGGTTGAAAATTTCCATAACGCTAATTTTTATTTACAGAAATGATAAAAAATACCTCTTAGCAAGTTTCGCTTAGTTTTAAGAAAATGTAAAATTTTGAGAGGTCGTTTTTTTTGGAATAATAAATGAGAAATGGAATAAGAATTTTTATGGTAAATAAATTATAAAACAAAAATTGTTTTTTAATTGCTTTGATGTTGATTTGTTTATTACACAAACACTTGACACTTTCACTAAAATTTATTCTTATATAAATGACTTTTGCTTTTAGGACACACATCTTTCGAGATAAACATTTTTACAGAAAAGTACGTCGTTCGAAACTTAAATTTTCTTTTGCGAATGTCTCAAAAATTAAAATAAATTTTGCAAAAATATTTCTAGCAGTTTTTTTTATTTGGTTTAGCATCTCAAATACAACTACAAAGTTTTAAACAAATCTTTAGTACCCCATTTTCCTTTTCTTTCCAATAGAGCTGCCCATATGTGAGACATGTTTGTGTTGGAAATATACTGGCCGAACTCAACATAAAAGAAAAGTAAATAATCTGTTAGATGTTTGGCCGAGTTCCTCCTCCTATTTGCGGCGTGCGTGTGGATGTTGTTCACAAAAGGAGCCACTTACAGTTTTAAGCTGACTCTGAACGGCAGTTTTATTTTTATGAGCAGCTTTTTCAGGGCAGAAATATGCTCGCAAGTTTACCATTGCCTACCGAGGGGGACCGCTATTAGAAATATTAGAAACAACTTTTTCTTCATTTTGGTGTTTAACGGAGATTCGAAACTACGCACTCCCGAATGGTATTCACGCGCTAACGCATTCGACTACGCCGACCTCGAAATGGACGCAATAAAAAATGTACACGACCCCTAAGAAATACTGAAAATAGCATTACTTGAAATATAACTAGTAGTTGCATTGCTTTTGCCTTATTCGTATGTAATTGGCGACCTTCTTTACGGCTTCAAGGTGGTATTCGTCATGAAATTCATTGCTTTAAATGCAAGAGCCTACGCAAACATTTCTCGACCTATGTGGCAATATAAGGCAAAGTATTGTGAAGGTCGATAATAAAATCTTGCCGTAACTCAATTTGCTTGCACTTTATTCACAAATTTCCTGAATTTAGTTTCTACTTCTCGCAAGCTCGCTTTTAAGCCCCGTTTGGTTCCATATTTCCCGCTGATGTTCATGCTTCTAGAAATTAACGGCCAGTGCTTGTCCGCAAATTTATTGGCAATTTAATAGCTTCGAACGCCTATAAAATTTCAACTACACGCACACATCAACTTTTATGCAGCGTCTTCATGTAAAAGCGCGAGAAACAGCAGAAATATAAAAACAAAAAATAAAAAGCATGGAATTTACTAAAGCCCGATTGATTGCGGCTTCGGATTGAATGGCTCTGGAGTGTAAGTATTCTACAGTTGAGCTGATACTTTTAGATAACCGAAAATTAATAGCTACCAAAATAGGAATTACGCCCACGTGGAAGCTGTCTAGTCATGCGTGAAAATCCTTTTGCTTATAGGTATGCGCATAGAGAGGCTTATAGGAGTGTGACGGTGCATTAGGGTGACGCAAGTTTTGTTGCATACCCAAGTTTCCTAAAATACACGTTTTCTGTCTGGAATTCTGAAAAAAGTAAATTTCAAGTACTCCACATTTTAAAACAATCCCAGTTGAAATTTTTTGTTATTTGCTACGATACTTTTAGATAACATTTTTAGGAAGAAATAAAGAACTACTATACAAAAATATCTCTCTAACAGTAACTAAATATGAATACAAATATGTACTAAAGTATCATGAATGAAATTTTTTTAATATAAACGTGTGTTAAGGAATTTTTTGGCATGAAAAATGTATTTCTAATAACCAAATTTTATTTAAACAACTACAAGGTGGCGCAATAAAGCCAATTTTTTGCAATTTTTTAATATTCCATGAAATTTTTTTGTTTTATGGCGAAAAAAAATTAAAATTAAAATTTCAGCGAAAAGCATTATTAAAAATCAACGCAAATTTTCAGTCACTTCAAACTTATACTTTATCCAACTAAAATTTGAGGTTTAGCATACAGCTTTTTTAAATTTTTTTGGTTTTTTTCGAAAATTCTGATTACAAATTTTGAAGTTTTCGGAAAATTTGTGAAATTTTTGTAACTCTTGCATAAACTTAAAGACTGGACTATTACAGTCGTTGTTGTAGAACGAACTATATTTTGTATAAAAAAAAAGTTTAAATAATAAAGTTATTATATCTTATGCCACTCTCGTACATCAGATAGTTTTTGTTTTTTAGGAGGCTTTTTTCATGGCAGAAATACAGTCGGATGATCGCTATTCGAAACAAGAACAGCTCTATCAATTGGTATTTCGAACTAGTGCACTTCCGAGTAGTAGTAAAGCACCAATCCATTCGAATTATGCAAAATTTCAAAACCATTGGCTCGTTAGATTTTAAGTTACTCGGAGGTCGTTTAAAAAGTCTGTGCAAAAATAAAAACTACTTAATTGTTTGCGGTGAATCGTTTTGTATATTTCGACATAGTCTACTTTTAGGGTAATAAGCCTCGACTGACGCTGTTCTGCTACTTCCTCGTTTGAATAAAATCTTTTTCCCGCCAGCCATTTCATCGAAATTGGGAGCAAATGGCAATCCGAGGTATCCGCGAGCACTAAGCCTGGGAATGGGGTAGATATGTAACAAGTTAGAATCCTATTTCCATTGATTCTGTGACCACAACTACTTAGGCGTGAGCTGGTGCGTTGTCATGGAGGAAAGGGAAAATCACTCGATTTCCTCGATTCAAACGAATGCCAAACACAAAGAAATACACAGATCTGGCTGAAACTTGGTATGTGTTCTTCCAAGAGTTACTACTAATTACTAAACATGACCGTGATATGCGCCAGTAGTGCCATCTCTCTGACCTTGCACGGACTTTTCAAATGACCATCGTGCAAGCTTCAACAATAAGAAATTTCTAAAACAAACAAAAAACGCTTTAAGGTCGAGTAGGTATAGAAATCCGGCATAGAGCAAAGGGCGTTAAAGTATGGTATAAATAGTCAAAACGTCCGAGCATCTCATCCCTTTATAGTAATTTTGGTGGGTGCATGCAAATCAAACTACAAATTGCAAAAAATCAATAATATTTAATTTTACAATATTACAAACATTTCTTTTCAGAATTTTTTTCTGATCGTATTTTTTTATATTAAATTGGCGCAAAAGAAATCCATTAATTTCTCGGTAGGTGGCTGTATTTATCAATATTTCGTCAAGTATCGATCAAACAATTTAAAGTTTGCGCTGTTTATGCAGGCACATTTCACACTAAAAAAATTCGTATGTTGTGTTTTGTTTGTCCTATTCAGTTGTGAGTCGCAGGGTGTTAACAATGGAAGTCAACAAAGAGAAAATTCGGTACATTTTACAGTTTTACTTTGAAAAAAAGGCGAAAATGCAAGTCAGGCAGCTGAAATGGTGAATGGTGTTTATGGTGCCGATGCTGTAACATCTGTTGCACGTGTGATTTTGGTTTCACCGATACTGTTCAGGTATTGTTGATGTTAAAGAAATTGTCGATATTGTCTATAAAATCACAGAAATACTCGAAGTTGACCGGCATGTTAGTAGTCATAGCATCGCCCAGGGGCTAAAAATTCGAGCATAAAACAGTTTTAAACCGGTAATGGATTTATTTTTCCACGATCTAATATTTATATATATTTGCTTTAGAATTATTGAATAATAAGTATAATATCATATTTACAACTATTTAGCTTTTGAATCCCTCTTACTTTCAACACGATGTGCCTTTTTGCTATTTTCTAACTTCAAAGCCTTAACTCCCTCTATAATTTCGAACTAATTAAAGGTAGTTTCCTTTGACTTATAGGAGTGGTGGTGGTGTTGATGGAGTTGTGTCTGAGTGACACAGCCCAGACCCAATTAGCACAAAATATGCTATTTTGATACACCACTTGCAGAAGTACTGCTTTTTATTAGTCGATTCACCTTATTTTGACTATAAATCTGCTTATGTCCTCTATTTTCTTTTCTACAATTTCTTTCAAGTTGACCATCGAGAATTCTTCCAGCATTCTGTGTCCTACAGTAGTCACACTTGGGCATTCACATAGATAGTGAAAGACTGTGTCTTTAAATTCTTCTTGATTGCAGTATCTACATCTGTTTTTGTACAGCCATCTCATCTTCCTGTCATGGTCTCCCAAAGGCCAGTGGCCGGTTATTATTAACGTAATTCTGAATACGTCCACTCTTAACAACTCTTCAGTTCTCGATTTGTTGAAATTGGGCTAGGTTTGTTTGGTTATTTTGCAGGTATCCGTGTTAGTCCATTTGTCAACAGCCTGCTTCTGGAATAGCGAGAAGATCTCCTTTTTGCGCACGCTTTGGGGACAGTTTATTTCTACAGTTTCGGATTCGCTATAGAATACTCCCTGCCAACTCTACTTGCCAACTCATCAGCTTTGTCATTTCATTCTATGTTACTATGGCAGGTCACTATCGCTATTACCTTAAGGGGGGAAACCGGTTTAGGAGGCTGAAATTTTGGTGTTCTTCGTGAATTTTTTGAACAAGGAAGGAATAATCAGAAATTGTTTAAACTTGGCGGGTATTTTATTCATATTTTTAAGTACACTTTAAAATTCTTTCAAACCATTTCCGCCGGGAAAAGTAGCATTAGAGCGTGTTGTCCGTGGACGATCGCCATCCGAGTATCTTGCTGGTGGGCATTCCTGAAGTTGTAATCAACAACAATTTTTTTTTTTCGTTAACAACATGTTTCCTAAGAATATGAACCTAATTGTGATAAAATAATATTAAAAATTGCATATCTTTGAGGCGCTTGAGCACAATGTAATTTTTCCATACCATATTTTTTCATCTATTTTGCTTAAAAAAATACTTTTGATGGTAATATAATCCCAGAATTAGGTTCTTATGAATAAGAATTAAATAAAGAATACTTCGGAAAAAGTTTATAACGATTGGTTGATAACTTTTTGAGCTGGAGTGCCCACCAGTTGAAAAAAAGTAGTTTCGAAAAAAACGTCGTTTTAACTAACGCGCGCTACCGGAACTGACGGGCAGTCACTTAAGAGCTCATAGAATCGTGAATAATGCGAATTTCGCTTTAAAATTTTTACCACGTATTCTTGAGTAGTAATACTAACAATTTATGCAATAAAAAGGTCGATGTTTTGATAAGTCTAAACTTCATAGAACTTTATGGCGAAATCGAAGTTACTACAAACGATATCGCACAAAATCGTAGCATACCAATTGGGCCACCCTAATGTACGCACTTCTTTACTTCTCTACGCACATATTTTCTTAAAGCTGATGATTTCATTTAGCTGTGAAGGATTATTTACGTCATGCCCAACATATGTTCCTTGTCATTTTTTGCACTGCCTAAAGGTTGCTTACTGAGTGGGGGGAGTGGAGTGTGCGCTGTTGCACATAAATTGCCTCCGTTCACATAAATCAAATAGAAATGTATTGATTGTTACCCTATGTGTATATGTATATGTATATGCATATGTATATGTAAATATTTCACATTGAATGCATAATTTATTGCTATTTTTTATTGGCTAATATAAATTTCCATTTTTACTACAGGCGTCAACGAAGGGTTACACTATGCCCCACAATTCAAGTGGAGACATCGAACAAACATCATCTACGCATTAAGCATTAAGTGGTTGGGCATACAGGATATCGCTGTCTGTAGTTTCTGAAATTTTCCTTTTCCTTTTAATTTAATGAATAAGGCAAATTGTAAAACTGAACTTTTTTTTAGCTCAAAAATACCAAGCATTCATCCTCCGTACAGCAATATTTAGGTACGAAATTAAAACGAAAAAAAAAAAAAATTGACACTTATCAGAAACTCATTATGTTTTCAGTAATCCTACATCCGTTGAGCGTTCACCGGTCTCATTACTCAGATGAGAGTTTTTATAATTCGGATGAGATAATTCGGCACATTAACGGCATAGAACCTCAATTATGCCTCAGCGTCATCGAAAATCTTTCTTGAGGCGAGCTTTTGCACCAGCAAGTCATTCGTCACAGTAGAAATTACTCGGTGCCTCGTCTAGACTTCAAGACGGATACATAAGAATCTTCCAACCAGCCTCCCGACACCGCCAATGCGTATGCTGCTATTGTCTTGATATAGTACACAAATCCTTTGCTATTGACCAAAGCTCGCTGCTACTGGGCAACTGTTGCCTTCGAGCAATCCAACTTTTGAGAATATTGGTGATCCACAATTGTCATACAAGACAAAATACAAACTGTAAATAAATCTTGCTTCGTGCATAAAAACCTGATGACGTGACTACTTTCCGGAAACCTGAAACTTTGAATATTTAAAATTACTATAAGACCTACAATCGCATACGGTTGCTGAAATCAAATGAAGTCGACCAATTCATTTGCTTTGGAAGAAAGATTCTCAGAAAGATATATGACCCTGTACGTCTTGAAGATGATACTTTGCCAATTAGGTACAAAGACGAGTTAGACACACTTATCAGAGGTGCAAATATCATCAAATATGTCAAAGCGCAAAGAGCTCGATGGTATGGCCACATTTTGCGAATGAGCTACTATAGAACTCTAAAAAAACAAACCCAAAAGGCGGTGGAAGAGGAGCTAGACCGAGAGCTGGTTTTAGAAGAAGACATACGAACTATGGGCAAATCTGATGCCCAAAGAAGAGCTGAAGGCCGAGTAATAAGGAGACGAATTGTAGCGGGAGTAATGGCTCACCGCGAACTGTGATGCTGTGATGATGATTAGGTGATCCGCAAGCGGTTTTAAATTTATTTTTATTGACTGCTGATGGTAGCAGAGTAAGAGGTGGTCCTCATTTGCATCTCAAAGATTAGGGGGAGAAGGACTTGGCTTTAGGACTGGCTCGCTTTGTTAAATTCGCTTAAGCTGTTATCGCGGCAATAAAGATCAAGAAAAGTGGTATTATCACTGGGATGATCATCATCATCATCTATTAGCGTTACAACTCGGGGAGAGCTTTAGCTGTTTCAGTAATCTCTTGACGCCTAATGTTTGCAGGTCCTCGGTGACGTTATGCAGCCAAGTTGTTTTTGGGTTGCCACGGGGTCTTGAGCATCAAGGATTGTAGTCCAGCAGAAGTTTGTGTGTCCTACCGGCTTCTGCTGAATGCTCTATGAATTTGACGATATGGCTATGATTATTTGGAAACCCATCTGAATTATAAAAAAAAAAAAAAATTTTTTCGCGCATATAAAAAAATTTATTTTAACTGTTCAATTGTTTTTCAGTTATTGATTATCATATCCACACCTGGGTTCAAAATAACAGGGACACGACGAATTACCCAGTTTTAGCTTTTTCGGTTTTTTATTTTTTTATAAAAATTTGGTATATTCTATAACAAAAACAATATAACTTTAGGCTTCAAGATTGTAAAAAATTAACAAAAATTTACAAATTTATAAAAACTCTCATCAAAATTTTCAACTTTTTTATCAGATTTTTAGGGAAATTCAAGGTATGCAGTTTTATAGTTTATCCAATTTTATGATAATACAGGGTAGGGTACTCGAAGGGTAACCAATTAACTTTTGTTTGGAAAATTGATTTTATTCAATTCAAAGTAAAAAATGTGTGAAAATAATACAAAATAAAGAATCAATTTAATTTTGTTCGATATGACCACCTTTTGCCTGGGCTATGGCCTTGAGACGGTCCAGAATCACATCGCGAATCGCAAGCTACCCGAATGTGACTTACAGGTATTTTGGCTCACTCGCGGACAATGACTTTTTTCAGCACCTCGATACTTGAGAAGCTTTTAGCTCGGACTTTGCTCTCGCAAATGGCTCAAAGAGAATAATATATCGAATTCGCGCCTGGTGAACGTGAGAGCCATTGTGTGGACTTTCGTTATGAAGTTCGGAACGTTGTTTTTTAGCCATTTTTGGTTCACTCGAGCTTTGTGAGACGGTGCCGCCGAGTCCTGTTGGAATGTCCATGGTCTGCCACCGAAATGTTTGTCTGCACACGGCTTCAAAGTAACATCCAGAATACTTTCCCGATAATATTTCGCATTTACCTTGATGCCCTTGCTGCCCGTGCACCAGCTGCGCGAGCGGTCTGAAGTTGATTACACTTCGAATGCCGTGAAAAAGGTAAGTTTAGAGTCGATGTTGAGGATTTTCTGCCATATAAAGGACGTGTTCGGAAATGTTTTATAGCAGTAATAGTAGTAACAATATATTTTATATGTATATTTATTTTTCAGAAATCCAAAAAAAATTTACATTTCATTTTTTTATGACATAAATATATTTGTTCATGATACATAACAATTTGTCGGATGTTAGATCCTTTTTATAAAAAAATATATGAAATAACCACTTAGTTCTACTCCGCTAAAAAATACCTTCTATAGAATAAACCTGAATACAAAAGACCCTAAATTTTTCACCAATTTTCGTCTTTTTCTCCCCTTAAGCCGCTTATAATTTCTTTTGCTGTTAATTCTAGTTTTTCAACTTTCAGCGAGTACAGGACACTTTCCAATAAAATACTGCACATTTTCTTCTTTGTTCAGATTGCAGAGGCTTCATATTTTTGACACGTTTCCAAAACATTTTATGTATATAGAAAAACGTTTTTACTTTAAAACTGCATAACCAGAATTTTATAGAAATGTTGAATAAAAGGCTGAAAATGTTGACATATTGTTTTTGAACTTCATTAATTAAATTTTGTGCATTGTTTGGAAGCTGGAGTTACATATATAATTTTTGTTGTTGAATGCACTATAAATACAAAAAAATTCAAATTTTGTAATTCGTTATTTTCCAATAATATTGACCACAGCTGTATAATGTGTTGCACAGTGTCGTCATAGCCACCGTTAATTCTTCTTCCCTTTGTATGAGAGCAACATTCTTCAAAGTAGGACCTTTTTGTTTCATCTTTTGAGTGCCGTATTTCACAGGTTTTTGCTACCGCAGTCATAAACTCAGGATGCTGTGTCAAGAGTTATATTTACACACTTCATTAGTTTACGGCCGCTTACATAGTGCGTTTGGGAATATGCATAAACGCGTGCGGCTGTGTGTATATTTTTATGCTGATTATCGTAGTATTTATTCCCCACTCGGTACTTTGGCATCAACAAAATATGCCTGGTAAGCAACAATTTGCACATTTTTATTGAGTGCTGATGCCAGGCGTTTTTGGGTATGGAATTTTATTGTACTCGTGTGCTCTTCTTCTCTTATCTTCAGCAGAACTGGATGGATAATTTAAAGGGAAATAATTATTTATATAAAGTAACTATATTATAACGAATCATTACGCATATAAAATATTATGAATGCCTTCACAATTGTCAATTTTGCCAGAATATCAAAAATAAAAAAAGTTAGCGTTTAATGTAGATACATTTTTATGGTAAAGTGACTTAAACGAATTTTAAAGCAGTTTTTTAAGCTGCATACGTATTTTGTGGGGTTATGAGATTTAACTATTGCTGGCTTTATTTATTGCTGTGATAATTAGTAGGTTGGAGTCCGTGCCAATAACTGACATATAATAGATGAATTTGTCACATTCCAAAAGTGTTGATTTCGTCTTACGAATAGAGTTTGTATTTATTTCAGGAACATTTATATATTTCCGGAAAAATGTACGCCATTTCTCATGCTTTAAAATTTTTGCATCAAATCCCTGTGAAGCTCATGGCCAGCTACCTTGGTGGCAGAACGCAGAAGGTCAAGACCAGTAAATCAACATCTCATTCTAGATACGTACACACTGGTGTTCCGCAAGGGTCTATCCTTAGTCCACTTTTATTCAGTCTTTTTGTCAATGATGTTTTTACCGTTTGTCAGTATGTGAATGTCCACGCGTATGCTGATGATATACAATTGTTTTACTTGTCCAGTCGTATTGGTCTCGTTGAAGATCTATGTTTCAAAATAAATAGTGATTTGTCTGCTATTTCTGTATGGGCTAATTAAAACTCATTATGTTTGAACGCGTCAAAGTCATATGTCTTACCTATATGTCATAGTGTGGTGTATGTTGACAATATCCCTAAGCTGTGGATAGGTACTAGTTCCCTTACCTTTACGGATAAGGTAAAAAATCTGGGGTTTATTCTTAACACTAAACTTAGCTGTGCTGACCATATAAATAGGGTTGTGGGAAATATTTATGCTACATTGCGTAAGCCGAGAGTCTCTGAAACATTCACGCCAGAGGAAACTAGGCGCAAATTAGTTCTCCAGCTAATTATGCCTCTTATTACCTACTCTGAGGTTGTATACAGCAAACCTGACTCCACATCCTGAAATAAACTTAATGTGGCATTTAATAATGCCACGCGGTATGTATTGGTAGATATTTGGTAGACATGATCATATATCCGCCTGGCGAACAAAGTCACTGGGCTGTTGCCTTAACCGTTATTTGTCTGCTAGAAATTGCATATTTACATATGTGCAAACTTACATTATTCAAGTCCCCTCCCTACCTGACAGAGAAGTTGATACCAGTAAGATCTCGCAGACACAACAAATTCATCGTTCCAACAGTTAATTACCTATCATCATCTAGATTATTCTTCATTAACGCTATTAAAGTGTGGAACTCACTGTGAAGGCTGGACTTAACAGATTTAACTAAAGGGCACAAGTCTATAATTACTTTAAAAGTGTTTGACTGCATTGAATTAGGACAATAAATTTCTCTCTATATATTCTAATATCTACTTTGGTTTCTTCTTTTCTAAATTCCTCTTTTCTTTTCCTACTACCAAAGCCTTATTTGCTTACTTTTATAGTCAAGTTACCTAAATTGGATTGATTTATTAATGAACTAGTGGATAAATTTAGACTAAGTAACTTTCATGTTTAAATCCATTCTATATACCTGTAGTCGTACGAGAATATACTAATGCTGAAGTACTATTAAAAGACCTTACAGGCATGTTCTGCAAATCGTTTTCGGGCAATATTTTCGCATTTTCCGTTTTCAAATCGTTTGACATGTCCTGTAAATCGTTTCGTTTTCGTTTTTTTTTCGAACATCAGCAAATCGTTTTGTCACCTTGTTCTGGAAATCGAAATCGTTAAAATTTTCCAGTTAAATTTTCGGCAACTTAAACGTTAGCGGTTTGTGGCATTCTTATAAACTGTTTGTTGAAATAAATTTATCAAAATGTGAGTATTTACTCAAAATAACTGCATATATTTATGTAAATAAAAGTGTTTATTTAAAATATTTAAAACTTATTCAAAAACTTTTAGGGAAAAACACAATAACTCCAAGCAAGAGCTAATTTTAGTCGAGTTTATGGAATCTCATCCAGATTTGGCGAAGAATTTTTCGAAGGGCGACAGAGTTGCTGTTGAGGAAAAGTGGAAAGAGCTAACGACGCTGCTAAATGCAGAAGGGCCGCTCCAAAAAGATGTGAATGGATGGAAAAAAGTAAGTATTTAGTCAAATATTAAAATAAATATTTTTGAGTTGTCTTTTTTCAAGATATGGTCTGACTGGAAGGGGTGCATTCGGAAAAAGGTTGCCCATAACAATCTAGAATCGAGGGTAACAGGAGGTGGACCCTTTAATAAGCATTTACTGACGAGCAACGAAGAATGTGTTGCAAGAACTTGTGGAATTTTTGCAGCCGTTGAGGGCATAAACCATTCTAGAAGCTTTGGGACAGAAGAAATTAATAGCGCTATCGAATCTGAGGAAGAACGTCCCCAAACAAGTAGGGAAGCGGTGGCTACCCCGAGAGCTGCAAAAAGGCCACGAGTGTCAACGCAGGACAGCCTTCAGACGTGTATGGCAACGCAATCTACTTGTATGGAGAAAATATCCACCACTTTAGATAACATTTGCGAAACCAACACAAGATTGCAAAATCGCAGGAAGATGAAAGGGAAGAGATTCGACGACTTTGTCGTGCGGTTGAGAAACAAAATGAATTGCTGGCAGAGCAAAATCGCTTGAAGACTCAAAGTATAGAGCGAACGCAAAGACATTACCTCAAAATGGAGTAGTTGCAACATGAAACAGTTAAAATTAAAATTAAAATACTTGAGATAGAGACTAAAAAATAAATATAAAAGAATCTTATTGAACTGTTATGCATACATATATTTACTTTTAATATGAATAAATTTTATGTTTCATAATATTAAATTTCTAGCAATAGAGTCTCTTATTTTTCTGCCAACACTATCAGGCATGTTCTGCAAATCGTTTTCGGGCAATATTTTTGCATAACTTAAATTCGAATTTAAATGAAATCGGACGAATTACAGAACACCCAAAACAAAATCGTACGAATTGCCATTTCGGATCCGAATTGAAATCGCGCGATTTTCAGAACATGCCTGATAATATTGATAACGATTAATGTTATGAAATCCAAGCTATAGAAAGAATTACTTAGTGTCATATGACAGGTGTAATTAATACTCGTAAAGGAGGCAAAAAAATAAAAATAAAACTAACTTCGTTAAAAAAGGTATTATAATTTTATATTTATAACGGACTTAACTTGTAACAGAACTTATGGTAGAACTAAGTAAAAGATAAAAGATAAATATTTCTTTCTTTTTTTAAGTGTTTGATTCACGGTTAAACAAATCTCTTCAAAAATCATTTACGAGCATTTAAAAAAAAATGATTTAATTGGTCAAAAATTGAATCCTGTAGCCATTTATGAACAAAATTTGAATTTTCATGGAAAATATTTATTTTTCTTGAACTAATTTCTTTTTATTCTGTAAAAGTTTTCTTACTTTCATGAAGTTTGCGTTTTTAAATTTTTGTTTGTTAACGCAAGAAATCTGTTTGGGAGAAGCTCATATTGTTCCGAGTGAGTTTTGAAAAACTCTTAATATAGCAATAGCATTAAACAATGTGCTGTTGCTGTGCTTTGAGTACAATTTCTTCCTCGTCTTGCTGCTGTGCTTTCATGCTGCGAAGATCTTCGTAGCACAACAATAGTCGAGTTACATTTGTCTTTGTACTGCTGTCGCTTTGATGTTGTTCTGCTGCTATCTTGGCAGCAGTGCGACAGTACAGCTTCGTGTTTTTGCACTCACTTTCGCTTTGCTGTTGGGTTTGAAAACTCTCGCAGCCAAGGAAATACAAATACGAAGCATTTTCAAATGCAGGTTCTGAGCTCGTTCTTGTTGCCAATAGTGAAAAATTAAAACATGGGGTTGATGTTGGTTGAAAAATACTTAAAATTATAGCAATGCTACCTATAAGTATATTCCGGTTTCATAGGTATGCGATATGTATGAAAATATGATTAAAAATATACCGGGTTGCCCATATCCGACGGACCCATGTGTTTTTTGGGCCCATTCCAATCGACTAGGCTTGTCCGCAGGCAACAATCTTTACGTCAATTGAAACTTATACGGAAATAAATGCAAATCAATGCGGATAATTCGTTGTAAAGTGGTCCTAGGAAAGCCCAACTGCTGAGAACGGCGATTTTGGGATGTCCTTGGCGACGTCTCTACACTGGCCCGTACAAGAGCAATATTCTCATCCGATCGCTTTGGTCGGTTTTGATTTGGCCTCTTTGGATTAGAAGGAACATTACCAGTCGAAAACCTTTCGTACAAACTTTTAATCGTACAACTTTAATTAATTTTTTATAAGCACGTTGAGTTTTCACAATTGACTTCTTTTGTTGAATGTAAATTTCTACAATTTGGGAGCGCTCGCGTGGCGTGTACTGTTCCATGGTAAAAATCTTCTTGGACTGACCCTTCCAACGCGGTATGCCATTAACCGATCTGACGTCTCTGTCAAAAGATACAGGGTTGGCAGAGGGGTCCGTCGAATATTGGCAACCCTGTACCTTTTCCACCACCAAATATTCACTATTTCCATTATCGAAACTCACTCATTGGACTATCTGCTTATCGACTCTGAAAAATAGTTACAACATTTTCGCACGTCTACCGAACCATAAATTATTTATTACCAATTATAATTTCATATCTTATACACACATACGAGTATGTATGTATTTATGTGCAAGTGCATGGGCCATATAAACAAGGGCAACTGGCCAGGGCAAAAGTATATTTCTTTGTATGCACGCCGATATGTGCCTATGTGTGTGTGATTTTTGTGCAAAATTGCAATTGTAGGAATAAATTCCATAAAATAAAATTTATCTTTACCGCCCTAAGCCAACAATAACAATAATATTTGTTTAAGCTCGATTTCCAGTTCTAATACGAAATTTGTAGCAATTTTTATTTGCTAGATTTATGAAGGATTTGTTTCTCAATTTATTTCCTGATGCGCATGCATGGGTAAGTGTGTAGATGCATAAGTATGTATGCATATGCGTACTTGTGTAGGTGTCGAAAGTAACATGTCGCCAATGTAATGCTGATTGATTTGAACTTTCCAGTTGTGGTTTTTATGTTCCACTAAAATGGAAATTGGGCAATTTCGAAAAAAAAAAAATAAAAAAAATTGTTTTCCTAACAATAAAATAGCTTTGGTAAATAGAGTGGGTGGCTATAAATACAATTTAAATAAAAGTAAAGAAAAAGTTAACAAATTTTTTTTTCAGCAGCAATAAATTTCGGCTTTCAATTCAAGCATATTTCGGCAATTAAATATTATTTGTATTTTGAAACTATTTTTCATTTAAGTGGTTCTACAGTTTTCCGTACTTTCGCATGCACAGAGTTTAAGTAAAAATATGTTGTATAAATAATACAATTTTAAAGCCAATGTAAATACCGAATATTTTGTAAATTTATTTTCGTAAATTGCTTTGCGTTTTTTTTTCTCTCGGGTCATTCAAGGCTCATTCCTTGTTTATGCTTTGATTTGTTGGGGTGGCTCTATTTATTTGCCAGACCACTTACATTCAATATGTATTTTGTTTTTGTTTGTGCTTTTGTTTTTGTTTTTGTTTTTTATTTCATCGGGCTAGGCGCTAATGAAGCTTTATTTTCATTATTTTTTTGTTTGCACTTCGTTTGTTTATTGGCATAGTGTATATGTATGTATACATACTTATATGGGAAACATGGCAAAGATTTGTGTGCGCATGTGGGTGTATTGCTGGTGTAAGGAGTATTACGAATTTTGCTGTCCTATCGTTCGCATTCGGGGTTTAAGCAGATTTCAGTGCACAATGGGTCAAGGTCAAATGCAAATCTCAGCATGAAATGTCATACGAGCTTAGACAAGCTGAAATTTGCAAAGCGAAAGCCCAAAATTGTTACGTGAAAACTTAACCGAAATAATTTAAGGGCAGCACCAGAAGATTTCAGGCAAACGCTTGAGCTTTATATGGAACTCATAAATACAGTTTCTTCATAAGCGTACCTTCAGGCAGTGGCGAATGAAGGGTCGATGAAGTTGTTTAGAATGTTTTTTCTGACACACAGATATTTGAGATTATGCTGCTAGCAACTCACTATCTAAAGGCCAGACTGTGCATGGGTTTAGTTCACTCTAAGCCAGTATGACATCTTCTGTTCGTTAGGACATTTCTGTGCTGAAATATTTGCTAATGAATTACTTTGATGGTGATGAAGATCAGCTTTGTTTATTCAACTGTCAAATAAAATACGTTCGTGGACTTCCTCATATGAGCGGTAAGGATGGTTGAATATATTCATTCACTTTTATAATGCAGGATGACAAGCGCAAGGGTTACTCTCCATCCACGTAACGGATACGAGGGTTGGAAGTTGCGTGTCTTTTATGTTTTGGTGCTGAGTCATAAAAGGTTCCAGTTTGTCATTCATCGAAGTCTGAAACTGTTCAGTTAAAGAAAGAATTCATCAGATTGAAGAAAAAAGTTAAAGGTGCACTACTGCTAACAATTTTGGGAAAGGGAATATTTGGATAGTATTATTATAATTTTTTTAATTCTGAGAAATGAGACTGATATTGTAAATGAGTTGGAGTGAGATGTAAAACTTAGTAGAAAACATGGAAATGGTTAATGCAATGCCGCTACCAGGCTTAAGTAGTGGGAGTGCCCACCTGTCGCGATTGGCCGCTTCCTCTGGCTGGCGCTACTTGATGAGATGTGTATTTGCTCCATTTTCTTTGTTTTTTTTGCTTGTTTTAGCAGCCACAATGCAAGTAATGCGCTGACTTTTGTGCGGGGGTAAGGACTAAAAGGATAAGGTTTTTGGGTTTAAGCATTTTTTTTTGTTTTAGAAACTAGGAAAGTAGGTAAGTTTGGAAAAGTGCAAGGACCGTAATTTACGTGGGTTTCGAACCCACAACCTCGTGGATGGCAGGCTAGTGCACTTACGCTAAATTACCGAGGCCCAAGATAGATCTGAATAAATACAATACAATACGAATACCCGACAGAAAGGATTGGCAGGCCAGAGTCATATCAGTCAAAGATGGAGAGATACACTGGACTGGGAGTGTACTCGGAACAATTATCTTTAAATTTAGACTCTTAGACTGGTGTACTGTCTTCCACACTGAGATCTACGTTATAGACAAAGCAGAAAATCGATAAGACTAATGGACTTACCACCAGCGAATCTAATAATTTTTGTTGATAGTCAAGCAGCGATCAAGGCCTCAACGCGCATCAATTCGAGATGTGTTAAAGAATGCTGGAGGCCACTCTCGTTTATCGAACAACACAACACCACAATTTGTTGGATTCAAGGCCACTCCGGAGTGGAGGGAAATGAAAGAGCGGATGAGTGTGTGAGAAAAGGCTCTGAACTGGTCCTTCAGTTGATGTTAGAGGATACAGGCATTCCTCTTAATGAACTTTACACCGCGATTGACTTGAACGTAATCACGGAAATCAATAGAAGGTGGTATCTGACAGGGTTTCCAAAACGCGCTGCCCAAAACTGAATCTTAAAAGTATAAAATACCTGCTTGTGTTCAATGGATCAACTGCCAGCGTACTCACAGGTGTTATAACGGCCTACTGCACTATTGGGACTCTAGCCAGTAGAATGGGTGTAGCTCACAATGAGTTCCGCAGGAGCTGTGGAGATGAAGAAGAAATGGACTTGGTACAACACCTCCTCTGTGAATGTCCGGCATTTCAAAGAAGCCGTGCCAAATATCTTGCCGTTTATTTTTTTGAAGGCCTTGGGAAATTTGCAAAATGTCTCATTGGAGGGACTAATTATCTTCTTAATAAGATGTAAGTGGTTTAAGCAATTTAGTTAGGGGATGGAAGTGAAAGCAAGTATCACTATAGGCCTTATGGCAAACGAGTGTCGTGCCTTAGACAAGCAAGCTGGCTAACCTAACTGAACCTAATGGGCTGTAAGCTGACTCTGTGACCAGCTAAGCCTTAAGGGGGGCAGCTCCTCCAGCACTTTAAAATTTGTCTCTTGTTTTTTTACTTTAAAATTTATTAACAAGCTAAATAATATCTTTTCAATGTTTTTAGTTTAATAGGAAAAAGTCTCTATAAAGTCAGTGAAGTGATTAGCGTCGAACGAACGATGAATAAGAGCGAAAAATTTAAACGTGTTTTTCTAGAAATACGTTTTTTTGCGCGCTGTCAAATATAAGTCAAAAAGCAACCAAAATATCAACTTAAAATTTTACAGGGATATTCTTTAACATATTGGCCTTTGCATGCATCTCAAATTTTCTATTAATTATCACTAAATATATTGTTTTGATCAATGTGTTTATAAAAAAGTATAATTTTTTTCTTTTTCCCTTCAAATTCTCATGTGTTTTTTCGTTAGAAATAGGTAACTGCAAAGCGGAGGAATTTAATTTAATGAAACGAAAAGAAAAGAGGCTGTGCATTCCATAACGCAAATTAAAGGATCCACGTTTGAGCAGCTGTAGCGAAGATATTTGTTTTCTTTTTATTTAAAAAAAATTTTTGTATATTCATTTAAGCATGAGTATTAATATATAATTTGGTTTAGGATAATAAATACTCTCAGTTTTTCGCAAAGAGTGAATGAAAAACTCTTTGTCTGGAGCAGCTGCTTTCCTTAAATGTTATTCCTTGGTTTTTTCTTATGACTGGAAAGAGTTGAAGAATGTATGAGCCTTAAGGTAGTAGTCTGGTTAAAAATTGAAAAAAAATATATATTTTTTTTTACACATTTTAAAAGAAAAATATGTTCAAAATATAATACGAAAATGTTAGACTAAAATTCAAAATGTCAGTAAAGTTATAGCGCATATTGAAGGACACGTCGTAGCTGCGTTTGTTAGCCGCACGGCAACTGCAGATTTCAGAACAAAAGAAGGACCTTTCTGACGTCACTTTGATCACTTCTTGTAATATATTGAACCGTTGTTATACCTGCTCGATATACCTGAAAAGTATATATGTACATCACCACACATTTATTTTGAAGCATAGTTCCATGAGAAGTGTGAAAATAAGCATCAGTATACGTTCGTTCTCTCGTGCGTAAACATCGAGGAAAAGTGAAAATGGATAGAAAAGGAAAGAGAGGCAATGTTAGGTATCCTGGTAAACGTGAACGCAAGAGAAGTTTTCGAGGTAATAGATTCACATCTGAAAAAAATACTGATTCAACGAGTACCTCGGCTGCAAAACTAAAGAGTCAAGATGACTTAGAACCTCTCGTCGACGATAGCTGCACATAGGTTCTTCTCTGTTTAAGTTTAGTGTTTACGGCTTTACAGAACGATTTACAGTGAAAATTGTGTAATAGTGATAGTAAATTTTATAAAAAATCACAGTCAGGATTAGGATTCGTTGTGTGTGTTAAATGTAAGTGTGAAACTATATATGAAATTGACTCTTCTCCGAAAGTGGGAAAAACATTTGAAGTCAATCGGCGTTTTGTTTACGAGATGAGACTATTTGGCGTTGGTTTAGCCGGCATAAATTTGTTATACTCAATGACGGATTTAGGTACTGGACTCAGTAGATGTTGTTCTTACAATATTCTCGAGCATATATCGATTGCCATAAAATCCGTAAAATCCGTAGCTAAACTCGCTATTACAAAAGCCGTGAATGAAGAAAAAGCAGAAAACGTTAAAAACGGCCTCACTGAAGACGAGATTGTAGTTTCAGGCTATGGTTCGTGGGTAAAACGTGGTTTCACATCATTTTTGGGTATTGTTTCTTTAATTGGAAAATTTACCAATAAAGTTGCAGATGGGATTGTTAAATCGAAGGTTTGCAAAGCTTGTGAGAAATGCGAAAGACAAAAAACAAACTGATGAGCACCTGGAGTGGTACGAAAATCACATCGATCAGTGCACGACGAATGGAATTTGGGTCCAAAACATATTTTTGTTGGACAAAAGACCCTTGAAATTGCTACATTCACAGCTGCATGCACTTTCAATGAAGGATTTTTTTCTATTTTGAAAGTTATGAACACTATGGGGCTTACAATCGGTCCGCACGCTACTAGCTACGCTACGAAATACAATACCGCTCGAGTATCAAAGGCGGATAAAGACGCAGCTAAGGCTTCTAAAGTGGCCGGGTCAAGTCGGAAAGCAGCAAAAGTTGCTGAAAATGATGCGTACAAAAAAAATCGAAGGATTATTATACGTACCAGGCATAGACGAGTAATGTGAGTACGAATATTGTCAAAAAAAACTTTTCGAAAACTTTAAACGTGTTTTTCTCAAAACAACGTTTTTCTGGTCTGTCAACGACCTACATCAAATTCTATTTAACCGATGGCTCTGAACTTTTCATCAGTTATTCCACACATCAGTAGCTCTGGCAGGTGCTATTTTCGTTTCTTTCCAATTCTAACTTTTCATTCTAAAGTCTGATTTCCATCCGAAAAACATACCTTTTCTCGTCCGCTATTTTGTTATTTTTCAAAAACAAATTTCCTATTGTAGCACGTGCCAGAATGACAAGCCCACAGAATAATAATCAGTTTAACTTTTTAATTTCAGATGCCCTGAAGAGTCAAAATCCTGTTGACAAGTCTCCTATCTTTTTTTAAGACGCTTACCTTGGTGCCACCCTAATACAAAAAAAATGTAAAAAAAATGGTTTTTGTCAATAATAATATACTATAAAATCAAAATGATCGCATTTTATTTTCTTAACAAAAAAGTCCTAAAAAATATCTATAAAAAATGAGTAATTGACCAGACTACTACCTTAACTCTTTTGACCCTGAACGAGGATTCCGGCCTCTTGAAGGAACACTCTTTGTCATGTATTTGTTGCAATTTTGTTTATCAATTTTTGCAAATGGTGTCATATTTGGCACTTGTGAACTAGGCAACTAAAGGTTAAAATAAAGATTTCCATCACTAAAATCATTTTAAATTTAAATTTAAATATTTAAAAAATGTAGTGAAAAATTATTCAAAAACAAAATTTGGCACCACCCTGTTTAGAATATTTCCGTAGGAAAGGGTTTGAACCCCCAAGAATTAGCTCCTGACTAAAAATTTTAATTTTTTTTAATTTTAATCGAAGTCAAGGCCATCATTTGAATGATGTGGATTTCCATACATATCTAATGGAAAGAGAGTAACGTGAAAGCAAAGCTAGAAGTAATTTGAAATCTCACGAAGTTATTATTTTAATTTATTATTTATTTACATACAATATTTTTCAAACCGAACCTCTAAGTCTTAGGTGAACGCTGTTATTTTATTTAAAATTCTCTCCTTATATTTCTTATCTGGTCACCCAATATTCTGTAGGTAAGCAATTCACCAAAGTAACTAAAATGAGTTTGTACCAGTTCGCAAAAGCGGGCAGCTACTGTAGTAATATTCTTGGAAGAAAATCTTTTATTTTAAATATTTATGTCATAATTTCCCTTTAAAGGAATAAAGAAATGTGGAAGGAGTTCTACAGTTCCTAAGTCTATCTCAACAAGTAAATATGTTTATTTTATTCATCTCATTTTCTTTTCTACGCTCTTGAAATATCAATCTACTCATCGTTTCCATAAAATTCGAAATTATACAAACGTAAACAACTTCAAGCAAAAGTTACAAATTTTATTCAAAGTATGCCTTTGAGTAAAATTAAAAGGTAAAACTCAAAAATATTCAGGTAATTTTGGGCAAAACAAAAAAAAAAAAACAATTACAAATAAAATGTGAAAAAATAACGCATAAGAGAAATACAAGTGGAGTAATAACGCAACTAAAGGAAATTCCTAACAGATTAACTACTTTGCATACTTCAAGGCACAAAAGCAATGTTCGTTGCGCCACAGGCACTTTTAAATTTTATTACTCAACACAACGAGGAACGCAGCATATTTTCTTCTTCATTGTTCAACAAAGGAGGAAGAAAAATGCACCGGAATATACACACACATATCCATATATATGGATAAATAAAATATAAAAAAAAAGAGATTAAGTTTACATCCTCTAGGCGCTCTTAGCAATTGAATTAGTGAGTGAGTCTCGCCAGCGCTTTCCTGAAAAGCCATTGATTGTTCAACGTCCGAGCGCATGAAAGCAAGTCGTAGCGCTTTTTTGCATATTAATCTAATTTTTGCTGAAAAGTTTACTTGTGATTAACATAAGGAAGAAACTGAGTTCCGGTCTGAATTTTGCACTGAAGAAGAAATATAAAAAACTCAATCAATCAGCAAACTGCAATCAGCTGGCTTTTCATAGGCAGCCACGCTTTTTTTCTACTTGCGAAGTTGGCAGCATTTTATGTTGTTGTATTGTGGACGCAAAGCATTATAAAATTTTACAAATAGCAAAAAACTTAAGTGCGCATCGTAATAAATTTCATTTTGTTTGGTATTCTATAGTTTTCCATCAAAAAGTCTTCCGCCATTTGGTATTCTTGAAGCATTTTACCCAAAACAGGTTTTCATATATATTAGTATTATATATCACAATCATATTAAGGATTTTTAAATATGAATAGTGCCCAATATCGTGCCTAATATAAAGCAAGACTTTAGATTTATAGACGGGAGAGCTTATATCAATGCCAACTCCTCAGTATCTTACACTTGCATTTCAGCGAGAGAGTTACCACTTTTCTGATAATAGTTTCGAAGGTTGAAGAAATGAAAAATAGTACTGAATCTGAGTTTGGAATCTGATTTTTGTCTGCTCAAACCTTACTATGACCAAATGAATTAATGGAATGAATGCTTCTTTTTCAAGTAAGCTAGTTTGATCCGGTAATAGAGCAAACATTTTATAAAATATTTACATAATCATATTAAACATTATCATATTATCGCCAACTTATAGTGGGAGATCGCATCTTCCTGGATCTTCCTCATGTTTTTTATTAGCTCGAGCCGAGGAGACATTTCAATAGCGTCGATTGACGCACTCTCTTTTGTGGGGATCGTTTCTGTATCGCCATTCGCTGGAATGGGAGTGAGGAGCCCTTCTGCCACTGCAAGAGTGCTAGTGGGCGTATACTGCGCTGATTGTAGCCCTCCAATGGCGGTATGGGATGCATCCTTCATCAGAAAGCTGATGTTTTCTGCCGTTTGCGGGGCTATCAGCTTTGACATTTTTAAACGCATTGTGGGCTTGTCCGCTTCCAGCTGCATTACATATTGGTGCGATCTTTGCCGGCGGGGATCTTAGATTTCTCAACTGAGCCTGCACCACCAACTTAATGGTGGCGTGTAAGAAACGTACCCGAAAGCTTGTCAGAGTTGTAACAGGACGGAGGCGATTGTAGCATTAGCCTATCAGCCATGTCGGTGAGGTGTCACCTTCCTGTACTGAGGTGATAGAATACTACTTTCACCAGCTCATAGACTTTCTAATCTAATAATATTTTCCAGTATACCGTAATCAGGACCTTACTGGTCTCGATCCTGATGAGCTTTACAGTCCTGCCCCTGGAGGTACTCGGGGTATATGAGGCCTTTCGAGCCGATCCCCTTCCTCTCCTGCCGAATTTTAGTCGCCGTTACGACAGGTATGCCTTTCCGCGAATTTATTCTTCCCCCCAACCCGCTGGGGAATGCTTTACTTCAAAGTCGGGTAAGTACTATAGTAATAATTAAAATAGGAGAATCTTAACTTCATGCTTTTTGTGCTTTTCGTAGAACAGCTGGGCTTGGAATTCTGCTGCGTACTATCTAAGGAAAAAATGAGTACATGGTATACTGAATCATTTCTATGTAGGATTGGTTCTTTTTATTTCCTTTGAAATGAATTGAATGAAAAAAAAACAATTAATGCAAAGTTACAATTTAGTGTCGTTCCTAGTCGGAACATAGAGCGAAAACTATCATATTTCATCTATCATGATTTTGTGCAGTACCTCGAATATAAGATCAGCAATCACTTGCTTGGTATTCACTATATACCGTTGTTATCCATGTACTTCTGTGTCACCCTCTCCTTCTCGGCGGTTCTACTCGAGTGCCATTTTAGCGATGCCATTATTTTTCTTTCGCAAAGTCCCATTTCCGGCTTTCAGTCTCGACATTAACAGATACATAGTCACCCATAAACAGCTCAACATGTCGAAGCTCGGGATGGATATTAAATTTATTAATTAAAAAATTGAAAGAATTATTGTAAAATCGGCATTTAGTATCTAGTCCTTGCTGGCTCCTTGACACCACAAAACCTACTCATATTTCTTCGGGCGTTGCGTAGATTTAAAGAAAATTAAACAGAGAATTAGGAAATAATTTTCTATTGGGTTGGGGAATAAATTCATGGCGTTTTTATATTTTCTTTTACTTTAGAACGATTTCTTTGCTGTTTGGCAAAAGCTAACATTCATTCGATATAACTCTTTCTGATCTACATAACTATTTGAATTCTTTTTTTTTTAGCTAAATAAATTTTTATTAGTTTTGAATCGAATACCCAGGAGGTAAACTTCAACATTGTCGACACCTGCTCTTCTTTGCGTTTCATCGAGATCAAATAGCTGCCGAAGCAGTCGAAGCAGCCCGGGACATTTCTGACGTGTAGGGAAAAGGTGTCATAGCAATTCAAAAATGGTGACTTCGACGTGTATGACACGTTCCACAGCGGCAGACTTTCTGAATTCATATGTCGAGAGTTGGGAAGAGGTTGTAAACAGTGATGGCGAATATATAATTCATTAACTTCTTGATATAATTATTGTTTTATGTTTGAATAAAAGTCTTCGGTAAAAACGCTATGAACTTATATCCCAACCCAATAATATTGTTTCTTTAGGGATTTACTTATGAGGTAGCATCCAAACAACAAAAATTCAACAACTCAGGCTTACATGTTTTTGCTTTAGTTATTCTATTTCATCTCGAATAAAGGCGCCTATTTTTGAAAGTTAGACTATAGCGTTAATATGAAATTGCAGCTCATGGTTTTCACCTCCCTCAGTAGCATCTCATATTAAAATTTGAGCTTACAAGTGCAGGCATTAAGATTCATGTCATATGAGGGAAGAAGTTAAATTTTTTTGGTGGCTATAAAACACGTTACTTAGGAAAGACAGAAAAACTGATGGTTTTTTATATATAACAAATACAAATACGGTAGACTTGGAATAGAGGGAGTCCCCGTTTGACGGGACTGCACGATTGAGGAAATTCCAGAATTTATTTCATTGAATACCCAGAAGAAAGAACCTTCAATCTCATAAATACTGAGTAGAGGAAGCTTCGGAGTTTCAGTTATCTCGAAATCCCGGTATAAACATTTTCTTCTGACTCTGGTATTCTTAGTAGGTATAATATGTTCTGAATATTAGCCTAATATTAATTTGGGTTGAAATGCTTTCGAAATCTGAGCTGAGCATATCAAGTGTCTAGCTTGTCGGAAACTTTGATGAATATCTACTGCTCATTTTTCTTGAGCAGAACAAAGAATGAAAAAAAAAAATCGATTTATAATATTATACATACATACCGTATATAAAATTCAGTTGTAGTATGTTAGTCTCACAACCAACTTTAATTTGACTATCACTGAGACCGTTTCAAAATAAACAAATATAAAACTCGGTAAACTCAAATTCAAACTTGTGAAAAATTTGAAATAACTGAAATTTTACATCAATTGCTGTGCGTTACTCCCACAAAGACTAGAGAGAGACTTTACCGATTTTCATTTTTAGGGCGGACAGAATTTCACAGACAAGTAGCCGAACAGTTGAAAAAATCAAAGAATGCGATTTGTGTACGGATTTTTATGGAATCTTAACACCAGCAGTAAGAATAGTGTTTCGACAATGAACTTTCATTTACATGTCCACTACAAATTACTTTCGATAGATGCCATTGATGGCAGACGAATTGTTTGCCAGCTGCGCCTGACGGTTATTCGGACCATGGGGTTGTGCTCAGACATTTCAGCGCTAATTTGTAAAATTGAATAGACTTCAAATATTGGTTTTCGTTGAGTTTAAGTATTGGTGTGGGATTGATGTCCCATTCCATTTCAGCCACATGCCAATCTCAGTGAATTGGAGTTCAAAGATTGATTGGGATTCATAAGAGGATTCATGCATAAAGAGCTGCAATCAGAGAGATTTTAGGTAGCACGAAGTACACCGGTTACTAAAAGTGTTTTATACAAAACATAGTATTGAGTATCAGACAACAAATCATCTTTTTCCCTTTAGAGCAGTTCTAATCGCGCCTCAGCAGAATACCACACAAGCATTCTTGATTGCCACTTTCCTCACAACAATTTTAAATAAAAGAAATAAATAGCATAAGCTGATCATAACCAACCTACTGCATCACATTACGTCAATAAAGCGACATGCACTACAAGCTCATAATAAAAATATAATAAATCAGTCTAGTCAGTCAGAAGTTCAGATGGCGTGAAAATAAGACAAAATCACACCCAAAATTAGTAGCGTAAATTTACTTAATAGTTTAACAACCAGTTGTTCAACAGAGAGAGAGAGGGAGAGAGAAGAAGCTGAAAAATCCGGCATATTCGCATGAAAATTGAATATAAACACGCGATTTCTGGTGGTTGAAGCATGAAAAATATGAAAATAAATGGTGATGTGTAGAAAAACTAATGGATCTCAGAAAACTGCGGGGGAGATGTACAAACTTGCGCAAGGGCTTAAGGACGCTGGGTTTGAAATCAAAGAATATTTGATATAGATTTTTAAGGATTCAAAGCTTTTTAATGCTTTTTTTAAAAAGTATTGAATAATATAGCTAACATCGGAATCGCTTATTTAATTATTGAATTCTTACATAGGACTGGAACAATGTAATAATTTACATAGTTTGCGCAAAAGTTAAAGTTCACTTAGCGTTTGAGAAATTTATCTTAACTTCCATTCAGTAAATAATTCTTTGAAGGAACAATAAAACAGAACGACTGAGGACCAGCCACTTTCTATGCGCAAAGCACATGAGAATAGGTGGGCATCTCATACCGTTCACTTTACCCAGCATGTGGAGAGGAGGATGAGACGGCGGATCACTTTCTGTGCATCTGCCTTGTCTTCGCTCGAATCAGGCTTGAGCTCTGTGGCACTAATGTGTTAAAAAGCGACCACCTTGGCTCCACAAGATCTACTCAGATTTCTTCGGAGCTCGAGCAGATTTAAAGAAAATTAACCTGAGTGCAGTACAATGGACTTAATTGTGGCTGAGTGCTGTACTTGCTAGTTGTCCCGACAAAAAAAAACAAAAAAAAAAAAAACAGAGTTGTATCTTTCTCCGCAATCCGTGGAGACAGTTCATCAAATACTAAGAAAATAGCGGTTGAAAATTAATCGATAGAGGTACCTTTTGATGAGTAGGAATTTTTGTTTGGTGTCACAAGTGTCCTTTTTTTATGGGGAATATGCTAAAAATTTCATGAGTTATATTATTCTTTAACTTTATAAAGTTTATATAAATTACAGTGGTTTTCTTTGTTTTTTCTTTTTGGCGGTGAGGCTGGGTTAAAAATGTCTTCGCGCCATATAGTAACCGTCGCTACCACGTATGTGGTGATTTCTCCCTCCACCCCAAGACTGCTTCCGCATTGCTTTGAAACAGAGGGCCAAGACGGCGTCCAAAGAAAGCCACTTACTTACTCACCCTGCGTCCAGGATCGCCTGTTTTGAGAAACCTATGCTCAATGGTCTTCAGCATAAG
Organism: Anastrepha obliqua; assembly: GCF_027943255.1. Classification (NCBI taxonomy): domain Eukaryota; kingdom Metazoa; phylum Arthropoda; class Insecta; order Diptera; family Tephritidae; genus Anastrepha; species Anastrepha obliqua. The sequence goes on from NC_072893.1 coordinate 46,448,803, forward strand.
TTTCCATTTCTCGCTTCTTTTTTCGGATAACATCCTCCACGAAATTCGTGTTGGCATTCCATTTTTCTTCGTCTATTATTATTTTCTCGATTATTTCTTCAATAATTTCTCCAATAGCTCGTTGCAGAGCTGTTCTCTCTGTGTTCCACCTCTCGCATTTAAAGAAGTTGTGCTCCGCATCATCATACTCAGTATCTTCATATATGCAGTTTGGCAGGCTCACTTTCCCCATTCGTCACAAATACTTGCGAAAGGACCCATGTCCGGATAAAAAGTGTGAGAGGTAATAGTTAAACTCGCTGTGCTTTCTTTCCACCCACTTTTTTAGATCGGGTATTAATCTGGCTGTCCATCTACCGTACCGGTCAGTGGCCCATCTTGCCTCCCGAAGTGTGAGCATTTGAATTCTAATACTGGAATTTCAGAGATTTTTGCTTCCTATCTCCGTTTGCGCCCTTGTGCTAGAATATCTATAGGGGTGGTTCCGCTGATAATTAAAACCGCTGCTTCAGATATTGTTCTGTGTGAAGAAGCTACTCTGAGAGCGCAAGTGCGTTGTTTTAGCGAATCTGCCCATATTTCACATCCACATAAGAGAATCGAGTTCGTCGTGTCCATTAAAAGTTTTCGCTTGTTCTGCGTTGGACCTCCAAGGTTTGCCATCAGCTTACTTAACACGCCGCTTACTTTGGCAGCTCTTGTTGGATCATGATTTATGTGCGCCCAGTAAGTTAGCCTTGAGTCTAATTGCACGTTTGTTGGTTAGCTCTGTTTTCTCTGTAGGCAGCTTTAACCAACCCAAGGACTTCTAGCCGCCTGAACTCGGATCATCACCTGATTTACCTTCCTTTAGGCTGCGTCGTCAGTGTTTCGAGCGATTATTGCAGCTGCAATATCATCTGCGTATTCCACTAAATGCACATCCTCAGTCATCTCTATTCGAAGGATTTCATCATAGCTTATATTCCAAAGTTCAGGTCCAAGTATTGATCCTTGGGCCGTACCTGCTGTTATTTGTTTAGTCTTGCATCCTTCTCGCGTTTCGTGTAAGAGCACGCGACTGCTTAGATAGTTTTGAATAATCTTCAATAGATTATTCGGGATCTTGAATTGTACCTTTAAGGCTTCAATTACGTCGTCCCAACATAAACTGTTGAAAGCATTTCTAATACCAAGTGTGGCTCGTAATACTAAGCGTATAAATTACAGTGATCTTAAACTTGTGTGCACTATTGTACATTCCACTTTGTGTTGAGCCAAATGAGGTGGCACAAATTGAATTGCTTAAAGCGAAAACACCGTCTTTCTTGAATGCCACTTAATTGAGTGTTGCCTTAATACATATGTTTTTATAGGTTGAAGGGCAGAACTATAATCGAGTTTTACAATATTATTGCGCTTGACGCAGTGGTTACGTATACGCCTAGTGCGCTCAAATACGCCAGCGAGCATATAAATATTTATAGGCGGCTATTTAACTGACCGTAGCTAAGCGATTCAAGAACATATTGTATGGCAAAGCTCCCTTTATGTTGCGCAGAAAAATCTATTTAAAAAGAAAAGTGGTTTCTGCAAGGCAAGCACTTCCACATTCCTGTTTAGGTTGGTGTGCGTGTATATGTGCTTACATTTGGGTACATGCCAGTAACGCGATAGCTGTAATTAAAACTTTCTATTTTTGTATTGTGCGTAAATAAACTGTCAAGTCCTGTAGCTGGTGCTTAATTGCCGATTGTTAACATCCAATAACTCTAATTAAAATGAAGGGGGGAAAAAGAAAACAAAAGCTGCTGCAGGGTTCAGTGGATTGCGAGCGGATATTATGCAATGGTGAACTATTTATTTTCCATTCGTATGTGTGTGCGTGTATAAGCGCATGCTGGTCATACAATTGATTGCGAGTATTATCTCTGGTGTATGAGATTAAAATGATGTTATTTCGCATGTATGTATTTATGTCAACAGAGTGTCAAGTATCGAGTGTCACATGGCGTGATGACACAGATGTGAATGCCAAACACACGCGCGCATCCACACAAAGCAGAATAATTTTAAATTGTCACACACGCTTAATTAAATGTTCAAATTTAATTTTCTGGTATAACAGCAGTTTCTACATGCACAAAAGCGATAAGGCAAATATTTTAATTGGTAATTGCAGATAAATCATTGATATCCAGTGTCATTTTATGCTTTTTGCTTGTGTGCAGGAATGTTATTAACAAATGCTACCAGTGCCTACGCCAAAATCAACGCAATTTTTTAACCACTTCAAACTTGCACTTGATTATGCTAAAATTTTATGGACCACTAGCTGTACCCGGCGCGCGTTGCTACGCCAACAACTAAAATAAATTTAAGAAAAATGACTTTAAAGAAAAATCAGTACAGTACAGTAATATTCAATTCATTTTAAATCATTTCATTGATTTTGTTTATTTGGAAAAAATTGTGGCATTACAAAGTTTAGTTTGAATTTAATGTTTATTGAAGTGCTGTGGAATACAAAATATTTCTTGTTTTTCCATCTGGCGCGTAGACGAATAAATCAGAAGGTTTTCTGACACGTGAGCAAGCCACATAGAGCTATCCATGTGAGAAGCATGGATACTCCAAATTTAATACACACACTTGTAACGATTGTCCTTGTGCTTTGTTAATAGTCATTGCGAAAGCGAGTCGCACCGGGAACTGTAAACGTTTGAATTCGAATGGCATATTTGTCGGAATCATTGGGATACGTGGCAACAGTACGTCTTCACCTTTGAATTTTTCAGTCAAAATTGTTGCCTCGATAACATTGTTCATCATTTTCTTGACTGAGGGTGTGGTTCCGTTGCAAAGTCATGGTGGATTTATGTTTCGAAGAAGAATGATGGGTACACCAATTTTCAATGTAAGAACGTGCGGCGGCATGCTTGGCAAATCAAGCGAATTCAAGAATTTAGTTGGTCTTACTACTTAGTCGCCTTGATTCTATCGATGGACTTATATGTTGTCGTTTCACTGGGTATTCCATGCTGAACGGTGAAGTTGATGGTATTGACATCGATGTATTTGTCTGCTAATATAGCACGCGTACTGGGCCCTTGATTGTTTTTGCAGTTTTGTGCAATATTTGGGAAAACTTTTTGTACCTGTGACCTTACAGAAGTTTGTTGGGAGGGTAATACATTGTGTAGGTTCATCAACTTCAATTCGTCGATTTCCAATAATGGTTTTGCAAAATTTCCAGCCGATGCGTCCCGTTGTAGTTGTACACGCATGTTAGTTTTCAAAGTCAATTTCTGTAAATGACGCCATAGAACTGTTGAATGTGGCATAATGGGAAATGTTTGTCGAAAATCACCAGACAATAAAATGAGTGCGCCACAGATGATCCGCCTGTTTCCTCTCAAATCTCGCAGTGTACGATCAAGCGCTTCCCCATCGAAAAGTTTGTTTGCAGTTCGGTTTGAAGCAGGCATTCCTAGTTGCACCAGTGCTTTGTTAGCGATTGTCAAACATATGTCTTCAATCAAATTCGTCATACTCGTTTCCTCTGTGTAAAAGTACATGGTCATATTAATTTTTATGACAATTGGTTGAACGGGGCAGAAGTTGCTACTATGCAGCGCCACCTGATGGCAAGTGGCATCAATGAGCATATACTACAAACCTTCTCCGTGGAAAAATACATATATATACAAATTTTTATAATAATCGGTCCAGTAGTTTTTGAGTCCTTCGGGGACATACAGACAAATATTAACTTTTATATGTAAAGATTTTTGAATGAAATCATTCCTTACATCGTTCTGAAACTAAAACAAAAGAAAGAATATTATCACTTTTGTGTGAACGCATTAGATCCTCCAACGCAAACGCGCACACTTACGAACGCGCAATATTTGTGTGGGAAAAAGAAAAGTGCTGTTTTAGGGTTTTCCTGGAAATTATTCGAATTTTTCTCGCCTTGCAAACCATCCTTGGACTTCAAGGAACATTTTAAAAAAAGAATTGTTAAGATTGGTCTATGCGTTGTTGAGTTATGCGTTTACCAACACATTTTGCGATTCAATTTTATGCTATAGATCACTCTGCATACTTCGAATTGTTCTAAAAATTTTGATAAAAAATCATGTAATGTTAATGAAAAATTGTTGATTTTTTTATTATTTCCATAAAGTTTCGAACTTGGATTTATATAGTTTTTATTTTCTTAAGATAATCACTAAAATTAAATGAAAAGTAAATATATTGCTAAAGGGGTAGTCAGAATTTTCAAAAAATTGGATTGTTTTTGCATTTTCTTAGAGTATAATATCTTAAAAATATTGTGGGAGAATTTGAAGTGATTCCAACAAATACTTTTCGAGTTATTCAACATTTAAAAAAGGGCGTTCGGGCGCTCCGGAGCAGATAGCAAAACTTTAAATGCGTGAAAAACCGCAAACTATGTTTTTAGAATTGGTGATCACTGTAACTTAAAACCCGCTTAGTAGATTTCAATAAAATTTACACTGCTTTTGAAAAACATAAAAAACTCGTGCCTGATCGGAGGATTTTTTTCAGAAATTTCGATTTTTTTGAAACAATTAATTGTCGGTTTTTTTCATGAAAATCTGAAGAACATTTCCTGAGGCCAACATATTGTTACTCTTGTCCGATTGATTTTAGATGAACCTCCAAAGACTTGTGATGATCACCGCAAGGGACTTCTGGAGAAACGGGTTCCACGCCAACAGCTATAACTTTTACAATCAATATTTTTTTTGTTTATTGAAATTTTGCTTAAGTCAAGTTGAAATATGGTGTATTAATGGTATGTTTTTATTTTTGTAAAATAAAGCAATCGACTTGCAAAAAAAGAAAATTATTGAAAATTATCATTTTCTGGCCCTTTGACTACCCGTAACCCCTAAAACTTCTTAATACGTTTTTGTGATATAATTAATAAGCACACCTTACCACACCACTTTGTTAAATATTGAAGTTAATGCCAAAAATGTTTGTTTCATTCCAAAAAAAAATTATTGTTTTTTTAAATCTTTTAATTTTATTGCCAATTAGATATTTGCAAAATTCAAAGGCTTTTTGAGATTTATAAAATGATTTCAAATGTTAAGAAGAGTTTAGAGGAAAAGATCGAATATTCTTGTATAATCGGATAAGTAGCAAAAATTTTGATTTGTACTTTCAAGGCTTCTCAGCATTAGTAAGTGCAAGAGTACTCTTTTTTAACTTTTTTTTATTAGTTATTCATTTTTTTTAACTTACAGTTTAGGAAGCTTTAAATTAAAAAATAAAAAGCAATAAATTTATTACGAAGAGTAATGGGATGGCAACACTGCATAACTACACTAATGAGATTTCACGCACTTGTTTAAGTGAGAGAATATCAGCTGCGTAAAATAAATCATGAAATACTTCACGCTACACAAATTTTCTGTTTTGACCACAAAGAACATCTATGAGCACTTGTAGAGAAAAAATTGTATTTCTCGTACCCACCGCCGGCAACGAGGCGCCTAAAAGTACATCATTCGAAGTTTGGGCGAATAAACTTACGGCATAACTGAATAGCTGAAAATGTCTATCCAAGTGATGCCAAGCGAGAATATACCCACTCTTAAACTTAGTTTGTACAAATTTAATTGGAAAATAAATGCATACATGTCCTCTCAACACTCCGTCAGCCTACTTAGCAAACATTTATGTACAAATTTACATTTTAAAAGCGTTTTAATTATCATCAGCGGCATAATTAATTCATTTATGCAAATAAAAACATCGCTTTTGAATTATGAAAGCAATTTTTAATGTAATTATTCTATGAACTCTAAAAAATGCAAAAGCAATTTGCATTTTTAATTATCGAAAAATCAATACCAACAACAAAATATTTATCGTTAGCATTGGAAGGAGTTCATTTTTGTATTTAAAGTATTTAGATCTACGATTTCTTCTCACACACACTCCGCTGCACTAATAAATACACCACTACTTTATAAATATATACTTCTTACTACTCTTATAAAAAAACAATGATCAACGTTTTTCAAAATTTCATCAAAAAAAGGTAACTCTCACCTTGGTCACCCAGGTTTGGCCAGACCTTTCTCGAGTTTGGACGCGCCTTTATCATATTTATATTATAGCCAACGATATGAGCTTCCAAGTAGTTTCCTAAAATTTAATTTTCTAGCGATTTATGAATATAAACTTTCAAAAAGGATCCTCGAACAGCATGAAAGAAAGGACTTAAAAAATTTCACCATCGGTTGAGCAATTCGAGTCTGGCTGGAACCCCACGTATTTACCTGCATTTGTATGAAAATACGTGGCAAGTCCGAACAGAAAACTGCTTCGGTTGATGGTCGGTATTATTACAGGACACAACCCAAGGGGTCAGCATATGACCACCATTGGAATCATTCAAAACCTAATATGCCTGTCGTGCTTGGAGATGGCGGATAGCATTGATCACTTTCTGTGTGAGTGTCCTGACTTTGCTAGAGCAAGGCAACAGGTTTTAGGTTCCGATGTTGTGAGAATGAATAATATTCGTTCTCTAAAACTGAAAGATATTGACAGATTTGGCAAAGAGTCTGGAAAATTCTCACAATCTGGAAAATTCTCAGTCTCTATTCTTTCCTATCTCTTTCTCTGATATTTTTCTCTCTCCCTCCTTGACTATCTACTCTCTTTTCAGAGCTTTAAATACAATGGGCGTTTAAGCCTGAGTGTTTTAGGAGCCACAAAATCTCTTCGTGCTTCTTGGCTCGACCTATTTAAATTTCAATTTCGAGGTAAATGCGCACCATTTATAATTCCAAGGCATAATAATATTCTGATGTGACATTAAAATTTTCCCTAACACTTTTTCAAAGAATCGACAACCTTTGAAGTAATCTTGAAATGCAACTAAGCTCTAACGATAATCCTCTCGTGTAATATGTGACGTAGCTCGTAGATACATAAATGCATGGAAATTCTTTCTTACCAATGATGATCATCAATGAGATTTTTTAAATGTCACATACATCAATGCTATATTGCATATAAGCGTATTCGGAAATGTGGACAAAATTAGGTTTTTATATACCTACATATTTGTTTTGCAAAGCTACATGCAACACTAAGTGCACATGTGGCCTGACCGCAAACCAATCCATTAAATTTAACTCAAAACATATCTTATGTAATCCCCTCAAATTTAGAAAGGAAAAGTGCTGTCTGTTTTCGGTGCACATTTTTTCTATAAGCCAAATAGCAGCGTCACCGCATCTCTGTGGTCGAACAACTCAGCAAAATGTAATAATAGAAAAAAATATCATAAAATGTTAAGCTTGCATTATTTATGATTCTGCAAGATTTTTTCATTAGGGTAAACTGTGAGCGTGAGTTAGGAAGCAATGACGTAATGACACTAGAATGCGACAATTAAAAAAAATAAATAAATAAAAACAAAAATAAATAATAAATAAACAACCATAGGATTATTAATTACTTGAAGTGGTTTGAGTTGAACTCCAAGTAGGTTATTTCATTGCTTATTTTTATATGGTAGCAGGTACGTTAAAGCTTTCTAGTTGATTCGCATGCATAACTTATACTCGTAATCTGAACTCACCTTTTTGATTACAATTATTTGCGCTTTATTATAGTCAGGTTAAAGCCCGCTCGGAATAAGTTGGTAAATATTTTAATAAAAAGTGCGTTTTAATTTGGTCGTAACCGAGCTAGAGCTGGCTTATTCGTTTAGCGTGACAAAAAGCAATCACTAAAGCTGCTACTACAACTCTCAAATTAAAAAAAATAATGTATCTCGTGCTGCATTCGGAGCAATTAACTTATGAATTTGATTAAAAAAATCGTGAACTTGGACTATTTTGAAAAAACTTAAAAGCTTTTGAGATGATAAATGATTAAATATTATTAAGAGTCCCAAAACTATACATAATTGTCCAAAGTACAATTTGATTTCTTCGTTTTATAGGTAGGAGACTTCTATAGCCGCAGCAGGCTAGAACAGAAAACAAAGGGATAAAACCACTGTACGAAGAAGTTTCAGTATTCATAAAAAATGAAAAATTTACACATTTATACCATTTTTAGTTCAGCTTTTCTTGTTCAAATTTCTCAAAAGAAGTTTCCGCTTCTAGGCATGCAACTCCTCTAGGCATGCAACTGCTCTATCATCAGCAGGTGCGGTTCATTTGCTAGCTACTAAGCGCAGCGAGGGTAAGGGATTCAGCGGAAAAAAACACTATTTTTGGGAATTTTTTTTTTTAATATGGATTGAGAATTTATTAAAACCTTTTGTACATTACTAAGCATACTTTTAGCTATATTCTGTAATTTTTATATGCGGAAATACTTAAAAATTAGCCGCTGACAGACCATGTCCGGGAACGTCTTAAAACAAAAACATTTTGCAGTGATCACTGTATCTCGGCCGGAAATTATCTAAAACCAAATCCAATTAAAACTAAGTGAAAACTTCTATTTTCAACGAGAATTTCCACCATTTTGTGGGCGGGAAACGCCCTTCATGTCAAAGAAAATATATAAACTAAACGTTGGGGGAGGCATTTTATATGAAGAAAATGTGTGCCAAGTTTGGCATGAATCGGTCAAGTAGTTTTTAAATGGCAGTGATCACTGACTTCCAAAAAGTAGTTTTGAGAAAAACGCGGTTAAAAGTTTGAGAGCTCGAACGCTCGCACCTGTCAGAGCTAAGACGCGAGATAAATTGAACAATAACGTAAAAAGTTTTGCTCAGATCGGCTTAAAATTTTAGAAATATATTCTTGAAATGTTAAACAATAAGATAAGACAAAAAAAAATCGATTTTTCGAAAGTGCAAACCCTTACCCCCCTCGATTGGTCGTTTGCGTTGGAGTCGACGGGTTCGCATGAGTTCTTGTGTAGGAAGTACATTTACTTCGTTGTTGGAGTGTATTTCTATCGTTGCCTGGTACTTTCTGCTAACCTTTGTTATTTCTTCTTTGAATGGCGGTAATGTCCAGTCCTCTGTCTAAGTCGTGATTTGAGATATATCGGGGTGCACCAGTTATTATTCTTAGAATTTTAGATTTCGGTTTGAATTTTAGATTGCAAATTTGGGGACATCAGAACTCGTTTTAGAGGTATGGTTCCTTCGGCAAAGTTTCTTATTTTGATCCCTAGAATATGATTTTCACAGAGCAATGGGCGATTTTTTTGCCTCCCCAAAAATTGACCCGGCCTAATGTGGATGTATTTGATTTATACGTCCAAGTGGGCCCACTCTATCTACAACCATTTTAACCTAACCTAATCCAACCTAACCTACCCTAATATAATGCGATGCGAAAAGATAGCAAAAATTGCTTCTAATAGCGCTCGCCTCGCGGCAAACAATGGTAATCTTCTGAGTTTATTTTTGCCCCAAAGACAAAAAAAAAACAATCTGGTTATCGGAGGCGGCATGAAAGATGTAGTTTTTCCCATTCGTGGTACCACATCAAGATACTGACCACAAATAAGAGAAGGAGCTCGTCCAAGTGCCTAAGAAAAAGGGTGTAAGACCCAGTTATACATACACATACGCTATATAATAGAAGTTTGACCCAAGGAGGCTCTTGGTACTCTTGTACTAAACTTAAAATAAAGTGGGCTTCATCTCATTGGTATTACCCAAACTAAAATGTGGCTTAAAATGGTATTTGTAATATGACTAATATAATAAATGAGTATCAAAATTGCTTGCTTTTGCTGCAAAACGTCTAATTTGAGTATTTATTTGCAAAAAGCAAGTATTTATAAAATTCAACAAAATTGGCCTACAGGTTCACTTAGCGTAGAACAAATCCTTAGAAATGAGTTCCCAAGAGAAAAAAAATTTATAAATATGAAAAGCATTTTTGAGAATATTTTTCAAAAACGTAACCTAATAATATCTTCGTCATTTTTTGTTTTACTGGTTCACTTCTCTCCGGAGCATAGGGCCTCGACAAGAGGCCGCTACCAGTCCTAAGTAGTGGGAATGCCCACCTGTCGTTACTTAGGAGCAACGCCTTCTTAATGCTTCCTAACTTCATTGATCTATAATTGGCACTGACACTCTTTATTAGACATTTGGCCGAACTCCTCTTCTATTTGCGGCGTGCGTTTTGATGTTGTTCCACAAATGGAGGCACCTACATTTTAAACTCGCCTCCGGATGCTAGATGATTTTTTATGAGCAGCTCTCTCCTGGCAGAAATACACTCGGTTTCGCCATTGCCTGCCAAAAGGCGCCCACTATTAGAAAAACTGTTTTCTATCATTTGGTGTTTCATGCGGCATTCGGTTATGGCAGCCGTCCGAAAAAAACCCATAAATGTAGTAAAGAATCTTTCAAAAGACGAGCTCAGATGTAGTTTTAAAATAGGACAGGCTTAGCTACTTAATGCTTTTATAATTAATAATTATATTTCTAATAAATAAATTAAATAGAAACATGTAAAATTTCTACGTTTTCAGATTGCACTATTTTTTATATATTTAACTGTCCTTTCGGGGAGCATGGATTTTCTAGACTCAATCCACAAATGACTAAAATTTTACTTTGGCCTTATTAATACTTATTGCAAAAGCCAAGCGAATTGGGAACTGCAAGCATCGAAATGGAAAGGGGGATTCTAAAGCAATCACTGAAATCCGTGGTAAAAGAACAGCTTCACCATGAAACTTGCCGTTCCAAATTGTAGCGTCAAGAACATTTCCTCTTTTTTTGAAGTGAAAACTTCTTTAGAATCGTTGGGAGTGATTTGAGGAAAAGTGAAACGAAAAAAGCGACCAACTTGGCTACGAAGCGTTATATTATATGTTGATATAAAAGTAGCGACGAAATAAATAAAAATAACTTTTATTTTTTCTTGTGATTTGAACCAAGGATTTTGGATCGGAAGCTCACATTGCTAGTCGCTCGGCTACCGCGCCATGCTGTCGTCGCTGGCCTAAAAGTTATTTAGTTACGAAGCGTTATATTATATGTTGATATAAATAATTTTTGTGAGCGTGTAATTCTCAAAAGTTTTATTAGGTTTATTATTTAAAATGTATTGACTAGGTAGTGTGGTATCTGTTCCTATCAGCTTAACATCTGATAGATCCTCCATCGGAGGACAACAAATGTTAAACTAATTTTTGGAAATGCGCGGAGTGTTTTATGGGCTTGCTCCGCCTCTGCCACGGGTTGACCCGGTATTGCAGTACCGCCGGGATTTCAGCCTTGAATAAATACAAGAAAAAATATACTAATTAATACATTTAGCTTTGGTGGGAAGAGCCATAAATTTTTATATGAATACATGTAGACGAAAATGGAATTTTTTTTTTTGAAATTTGCATTGTAGGAGATTTCTGATTATTTATTGAAAACAGTTTTTTGGCTTTTCTATTTTTGGTTTAGATACTGAAAGTCAGTTTAAGTGAATCGGTATAAATATTTCGTACATTAATTTTTGAAGTGAAAACTTCTTTAGAATCGTTGGGAGTGATTTGGGAAAAAGTGAAACGAATTACATATAAACGTAGCGACGAACTAAATAACTTTTAGGCCAACACTGACAGTATGGCGCGATTGCCGAGCGGCTAGCAATGTGAGCTTCCGATCCAAAATTCTTGGTTCGAATCACAAGAAATAAAATTTTTTTTTTTTGAAATTTGCATTGTAGGACATTTCTGATTATTTATTGAAAACAGTTTTTTGGATTTCAGCCTTGAATAAATACAAGAAAAAATATACTAATACATTTAGCTTTGGTGGGAAGAGATATAAATTTTTATATGAATACAAGTAGACGAAAATGGAAGAAATTTGTAAGTCTGTTTCTTCGGTCCGTTTGGGTATTTTTTTTGACAACATCGAAACCAAAGCATTTGTATCATATTTTATCTATCATAAGCCACTCGTATCATTTGTTGAAATTGAAAACATTGAGGATGAATAATGATAAAATGAAGAAAATAAAATATGAACTTTATAGCAATATTATAATGAACCTATAATTATCCCGCTCCTAATGCTGCTTTCGTCTTATTCTCTCTCAGTTTGTTTTACGGAAGGTTTCACTTCTATCAAGTCTAACCGTTAGACTGGTATTTTTTTGACACTGCATAACTAAGAACCATTTAAGTTCCGTAGCAGTATGAATAATAAGCATTTGAGTTATAATTCAACTCCAGCGTCATCTAACGGTTCAATTTCTGTTATCATTACCAATACGCATTCCAAATATAAGACAAGTCGGCCCATAATTATGCATTTTAGTCATAACTCGACTCCAGTGCCATCTAGCGGCCCTTTTTTTCCAGAGTATCTCTATTTTTATTGTCAAAACATATTCCAACTATGAATAAAATCGGACTATAAATACGAGATTCAGCAACAAATCTACTACTAGAATTAAAATTTGAGCTACCGGACCATCTACGGACCAACTTAAACACACACGTGAAATTTCTTCAAAATCGGTCGAGGCGTTTGGAGAAGTGCAGTGACAAAGGCTCGTACAGAAGAGTTTTATTTAAAAATATAGGGATAAAATTGCTTTACTGAGTTATGTGTTACTTTTTTTTATTTTGTATTAAGAAATAAACAATTTTTGGTTCTCATAAACACCCCGTGGAAAATTTATAAACGAAGGTGTATTTTTTTTATAAATAAGGAAAATTTTAAACTTTTGTACACAATTTTTCAAAATTTCATCAAAACTTTCAGCTCTTTAACGATAACTTTTAGAATTTTTATGAGTACTCAGTTTTATAGCTCCTTGAATTAGTGACAGGGTTGAGTATTTTGCACTACCTCTAAATTGCACTGTCAATAATTTTTTAGTGGTGGTTAAAATTAGGGTTTCATGATCACTAAGTCTTTAGTTTTTCAGTGTTTTAACAATTCGCCTATTGCATTAGTGCACTATGCCCAATCCTGATAAGTGACTAAATATGCCATTGATTTTTGGCAATCTTTTCTCTTAATTTTTGGCAATTATTGGGATTTGGTTGAAGTTGAAAAGAGGAATATAAAATTGACTATCAGCTTAGGCTTTAATTTTTTTCCTTTAAAAATCAAGTTGTATTTCGTTACACTGCCTGTCTTATTCTTGATATCAAAAAAATAAAAACAAGAATTTTTTTCACGTTCTCGCTCTTAAAAAAATAGAAAAATTGATTATAAAATTAAAATTCTGCTATCCGCGAGAGCCAAAAGTCTACTCAATAACATATTAAAAATTCTAGTCAATCGGCTTAGTATCATACTTTTTGAGAAATTACCAACGCCAACTCGAAAAAATAGTTTCGAGAAAAACACGGTTAACACGCTTATACCTGGGCGTCGTACTCCAAACCGGTCTCGTTTTAAAGGACTGTAACGTCTAAACTACAACGAATTTCAATATAAAATTTTGCAAGTATATTTTTGAAAGTATAAACTATTATAACATGAAAAAAACGTTTTTTTTCGAAATTCTAGACCAGAAGTTGCCTTAAATATTTTACTCATCTCCTCGAATTTCTTTTATAATACTTTTGGTAATCCATATCGCACAAAAAACCATGAAGCCATGTGGTCCGACTACCTAGAAACCGAAAAATAAATAGTTTTCATTGGCGTTGATATCAAGAATAAGACAGACAGTGTAACGAAATACAACAGATAAAATATCCTGAACATTTTTCTTTTTTTTAAATCTCCTACCCACCATAGCGACATATCTCCTGATGAATAATCGACTAAATTTTGTTTTTCAATTTTCTTATTATTGTCATGAAAAAAATATTTTTTTTTTATTTTACTTTTGTAAATAAAGAATTGATCTCATGAATGAAAACAATTTTCAATTGATACCGATTGTTTTTCTTCAATTTTCAACGCCTTCAATTTTTACGTCTCTAGCCCAGAAAGGTGCCTTAATAGTTGAAGTTAAATAGTCGAATTTCATGATAGGCATCCCAACTGACATTCCCCCGACAGTCGGTTCTACGTTGCCGGAAGGACCTGGATTTAGTATGTATATCGGGCCAAGGACTGTCACTCCATCAGCACTCCCCGTACATGTATGGGTAATGTTTTTGCTGCTACAACAACAATATTCTTTAAAACTTGTTCAACTATTTCGAAATCAAAAACTTGGTTTTGCCAAGAAAAAATAAAGTCCTGTTTGTAACTATTTTTGAAACATTTCTGCTACTTCAAACATTTATTCTACTTCTCAAAAAGGGTTGAGATTATTATTTTTTGTGTTCTCACATTGAAAACTGTCGAGTTTGTTCATCTATACACCTAATTGATTGACGAAAAACACTGGTCATCGGCTAAAATTAATATAAAAACCAAAGATACACTCTTTTAGTTAAGATTTAATGACTTACTCACACATGTAACATAATGTAAGTTATAAAAAAACTCAGAAATAGAAAAAGCGTTGCCCACTGATTGTTTATAATATTTTCGAAAATGTATAAAAACACTTTTATTTAAACAGCCAATAGCAGACGAGTCCACGTTTTGACAGGACAACGTCTGGCGGGTTTGCTAGTATTTGTACATACGTACGTAGATTTTTATCTAAAGACAGCATCAGTGAACCCCAAAAGCTGAGATTTGTGCAATGTGTGTACCTGACGACGTGCGCTTTAGAAGTATTCGACATAACCAATGTGTAAACACATAGAAACAAACTTCGTAAGTAATATATTTATGTAACATGCCACACACGACTAAACAACACGTGGCAGCTTGCAAGTGAAATGACATCAATAATATCCCTGTAAAAAATATCTTAGCTAGTGAAATAAAATTGTGATTGAAAACTAGTCCCATTTGGTCATTTGGAAACCACTTCGCGAGTGGTAGGATCTGCATTCAATAGTCAACGAACGAATTTTTATTCTCGCAGTTTATGACTTCAAAGGGCGATATGATTTGTTTTTTTTTTTTTTCAAAGTCCATAAATGTACGACACTGTATCATAAACTGTATCATTCAGTAAAACGTAACTCTTAAATTCATAAGTAAGGGGAAACACAGTTATTTGGAAAAATAAGTAAAAATGTGTGTGCGTGTGAGATGGAGGCGAATTTTTTTAAGTGAATAAGAATTGAATCAAATTTGTAATTGAAAGCAGTCATGCCTATTTTCTACAATTTTTTAAAGGGCCCTGATCAAATATTAAAAAAATATTAAATTTTGCATTTGAAGCAACAACAAAAATATTTACTTTTCATATAACCGAAGGCGCTTAATATGCAATATAGGTATGTACTTCTTTATAAGTATCTATGTTTCATTTTAATAAATAAAAAAAAATATTTTTTTACGAAGCGAAATATGTGAAGTTCCTTAAGGTATTTAAATGTGTTTTACTAGAAGTGTTCGCTGCACAATAAGACAGAAGTTAAAATTTTCTTACCTCTAAGCCTTTGATATTCTCTGGGGAGATTTTTGTTCTGACCTAATGTTAAATGGTTTACCTGACTATCAAAAAAGATTAAAAAATGAGAAAAATGAGAACTACTCAGTTTAGACGCGTGTACTAAAATGTCGTTAAACATTTTACCCCATTTTAATAACTCATGGAAAGACCATTTCAGCGCTTTTTTCTGAAAATTTAGAGAAAAATATATTTGTAAGATCGCTAGAGCGTTAAAATGTTCAGGAAAAATATTACTTACTTCTGACAAAAATTAATTTGGAAGGTCGCTAGAGCGTTAAAATGTTCAAAAAAAAAATTATTTTTTCTAAAATTTCACCAGAGGTCGTTTTGATCCTTATTCCCGGAATATTTTTAAAAATTGTATTGGAAGGTCGCTATAGGGTTAAAATGTCCTAGAAAATTATTCCTTGTAAAATTTCAGCAGAGGTCATTTTAACCCCTATTTCTGAAAAGTCTGGCAAACATTTATTTGAAAGTCCGCATGAGGGTTAAATTGTTACAGAGAATTGTTTGTACTAAAATTTAATTTAATTTAAAAATCATTTGCTCTCTCATTAGAGGGTTAAAATACACTTTTTTCTAAAAACCCTGGACACATTAAAGTGGAAGGCTGCTAGAGGGTTAAAATATTCTAAAAAAATATTTCTTTCAAAATTTCACTCAAGGTTGTTTTGACCTTTTTTTCTGAAAAGGATCAAATTAATTTGAAAGTCCACTAGAGGGTTAAAATGTGGTAGAGAATTCTATCTTCGAAAATTTCAATTATTTAGAGCTTTCAATTGAGTTTAGGATCCTCTTGGGCAAACACTGCAAAACACATTTGTGAAAATTGTTCAAAGTCGATTTTCCCAGAAAGTTAGTTTAAATATAATGCGACTATTAAACTGTTAGAGTTGAAAGAAGAGCATAATTTCTTAAAGCAGTTTAGTGATTCCTATAAAAGTATATAAGAATAGGGTGGTGGATATTTTTAAACGGGGCCATACGCAGTTGAACAACGGGTTTTTATCCGTCCATCCAAAGGTTTTACAAAAATTCTTCGCATATTTTTTCGGTCAATATATTCGGCTACCGGTGTCGTGGTGGGTATTAAACGGATTTGTGTTTTATAAATAACTACCACATAGTAAAAAACATGATGATTAAAAAAAAAAAACAAAATATCAGTTCGGCTATTTCTGTTACGCTTTATTTATAAAAAAATCTGCGGAACTTTTGAATCATACTGCGCCTAAGAGTACACGTCATTCCATTTGCTAACTCCTGGCTGTTTTTACCGGTTATCAGATGATCTGACCCAGGCAGAAAAGCTAGGTTAACCATTTAATCCCCATTGCAGAAGCTTTGGTGACCTTTTACAGAAGGGGACTCTTGAGCAGTTTCTCTGTAAATATCTGGGTTTGGGGGGTAGACGATTAAGGTCACTGGCTGCTTCTTCTTCGGCATTACATCAACAGCTCTGGCTAGCTATAGATATCTGCCCGTTGGAGATCTTCAAATGGTATTAAAATGGCTTTAGTGCTACTTGGGTAGTGCCAGACTGGTTCTTCAAAGATTTCACCAGCACTTATAGGCCTACTTTTGTCTACTTTTTAAAATTTTTCAATTTTACATATTTGGAGATCACCTTTCCATAGAACGTGCAGGTGGCTATTAGTTTTAAGTATCAACTTACCTTAGTTTAAGGGTGATATGCGCTCTAAGCTTCGTTGGGTATCTCTGTTTTTATTCTAATTAAACTGTGCATGCTGTCAGATATTTATAGACAAGCACACTATCAGAGCTGCCAACGGGCTATGGACTCAGTTCCTGACATGTGCAACAAGTTGAATGACGTGGCCAGAATGGAACATGGGCTGCACAAGGCGACTGTTGAAACTGAACAGGGGGGACATGAGAAATCTTCTTGGGGTTCTAAAAGGGCATTGCCTGATTGGCAGGCATGCCAATAGATTGGAAGCGCCCTATAACGCCTATTGCAGAAGCTGTAACGACATTAAAGAAGAAGAGACTATAGAGCACTCTCTATGCGGGTGCATGGCTCTGAAAAGAAGAAGGTTTAATATTTTGGGAAAAAGCTTCCTGAATAACTTGGCAAAAGTAGCCTATTTAAAAGTAACTAGCCTTGTTAGATATATTAAAACCACAGGTTGGTTCAATGAGGACAATGTAGAGTGAGGAGAAGGGACAGCGCTGGTGGTATCACAATGGGCGTACAGCAGACCTAGGTGTATCAATTGACAACCACTATACCTACGTACCTGTGCATGGCAGACAACCGAGATAGAGAGAACCGAATGGATGCCTCTTGTGATACTGAATACTTTGAAATACCTTTTTGTATATCTATCCCCATTCCGTTAGAGTTGCAAGAAACCGTTTTATAAGCAAAGCTATACATGCCTAGTGCACAGGGGTATATAAGAAAAAACTAAATTTTGTCTAACTGATCAAGAAACTGAACGTGCGGATCTCTTTAAACTTACGTTAATGCTCTACTATATTAATTTTTTGTTAGAATACTACGACAGCAATAGCAGCGTGACCTGGTCAGAGCTTTGTTTCTAATAAAAATAATTTCTAGAATTGAAAAAGGTATGCAGTTCACACTGGATCGCACCTGTCGGATTTATGGCTACTTGGGAACTAATCAAAAATGAATGCAATGGGGTACAATTGACATTTCGTCGGAAATCACAATCTAATGTTCACCAAATTTTTATATGGAAAACTGTACGAGTGTGCACCAGTTATAGTTCCGAATTCCCAAGTTTGACTGCACCTGTAAAGATCTCCTTTAGGTAGACAATCACAAACTGAAATCAAATCACAATCGCTTCCCCTCACACATGGACAAGTGCACGATTTGCTAGACACATTCACTAAGTACTTTACGCAATCAATCTCTTGGCAACACAATACTACACTTTCAAAGTTGTGTAGTACTGTCACTGCTGATACATACGCAAATAAAATTCATGGAATAGTATCAGCATCTGCTTTGCAGAGTGCATCTATATTTGCTTGCGCCTGCCATAGATACTTGAGGGCAAAACTTTTTCAAGTGTAAGTAAAATCCTATTTAATGTAAGCACCATAAACAACAAATGGCAAAACTACATTCGGGAATTGTGCAGTGACATTATGCCGTTACAGCAGCATGTGGCATGCGGCTTGCAGGGCAGTAACTAGCCAGTTCAAACGCTTTGGGGAATGTAAACTTTTTTTAGAGCTTATCGTTTGCTAGAAATAATTTTCTTAAAGAGTTTGTTTATTGGAATGCCTAGAGAACTTAATTTCAATATTAAATATCGAAACAATTTCAATATGAAAACATAAATTGTGATATATGAAGTTCAATATATTTAAACTAATATTTTTTTAATTAACTTCAATGAAACAAATACGATGATCTTCCAGCACTTTTTTGCTGAATTTTCAACACTAATTTTTCAATCAATGCATTGCTACTGAACTGTCTAAACGAGAACCGCATTCTTATGCACTTTGCTGTCCTTCCGGTAGCAGGGGAGGAGGAAGGCCTCCTCTGCGTTGGAAAGATCAGGTAGAGAAGGACTTGGCTTCACTTGATGTGTCCAACTGGCGCCGGCTAGCACGAGAAAGAAACGACTGGCGCGCTTTGTTAAACTCGGTCAAAATCGCGTAAGCGGTTATCGCGGCAATTAAGAAGAAGAAGAAGTCCTCTGTTGAACTGAACACAATCTTTTTAGTGGCTAGTGAAGTGGCTAGATCGGAACTAGAAATATCGCTCTTGAGATGCTGGAATCTCGATCTCTTTGCAGTCCTAAAAATTCCGCAACTGTTTCCTAACATTCCCTCGCAGGAGTTCTTAATATTTTTCCCG
This sequence comes from Anastrepha obliqua, assembly GCF_027943255.1. Taxonomy (NCBI): domain Eukaryota; kingdom Metazoa; phylum Arthropoda; class Insecta; order Diptera; family Tephritidae; genus Anastrepha; species Anastrepha obliqua. The sequence continues at coordinate 46,468,120 of NC_072893.1, forward strand.
CGCAAGGCTATGATTACGCCACGGTGCAGATTCAACCTAGACAATGGCAAACCTCCGAGTGTATTTCTGCCATGAAAAAGCTCCTCATAAAAATATCTGCCGTTCGGAATTGGCTTTGTAGTATTTGGTGTCTGTTATATACCACGTCAGTTGCAGAGAGTTAAAGAGGAATCGCACAACTTACTGGAGCTTCATTTTTTTGTGTGCTATTTCGAAAGTCTTTGGCCCCAATATACTAAACGCAGGAGTCTGAAAGTCTTGGGGATGCACAGTGCGGCCGATTACCGAAAAGCTGGCCAAAACTCAAAAAATTAAGTAATTGATTCAAAATTTCTTACTCGGGGGTTGTCGGGGTCGCTGATTACGAATTTGATCTTAAAATTTTGAAAATCCACCCCCTTCCACCCCTATTGGCCACCCCCTTACGTGAAATAGCGTATATTCAAGAACATAATCAAGATGCATGTAAATTTATATGTTTTCGGGGTCGGCATAAAAGCCAAGGTAGCAAGTGGTAGCAGCTGAATCTTGTTTTATTCAGTAACCATTACTTTTTTGAGTAACCTTTAATAGGTTTCAAAGCAGCATATGACGGCGTTGTATTACTATACAGTTTGAAAGCTCAAATTTTATAAAAAAAATTGCAAAAAATGTATCTACGTATTGCTGCAGCTAAAAATTTTGTGTCGAGGTATTGATATGTACTAAAGATTTCTCGTATTTTACTAACCTTCCGAAGATGATTCCATTTGGTTTTGTTCAATTTACTCCATTACAAAATCTTTCAAATGTGTACAACTTTCACTATTCATCGACAGTAATACGATGCTCAAACGAAGGCCACGTTGCGACTGAAAATACAGAGGATACTTAGGGTACAGGACGTTGCTATGAACGGTTTTCACTACTCAAGGCATTACTGTAGCCAACCCAAAGACAAAAAAACTCTATCTAGAAACTTTTTTTTTCGACTTTTGGCCAGCTTTTTGGGAATCGGCCGCACTGTGGGATGCCACGTCACTCAATTTGCAAACTCGTGGTTGTGTTTACCGGGCACTGGACTATTGTCACGCACGCAGAAAAGCTATGATTACCATTTAACCGATAGAGTAAGAGTCGACGTGATGTGCAGCCAGCGAAATAAATTATCACCTCAACATTTTGACAAGCTCTCACCTTATTTATGTATATATTTTAGTAATTTATTTTTGAATTTCAATTGCTTTTTTTTTAATATAGTTTATTCTATAATAAATATCATATTGACTTCGTACAAGGTTTATAAAAATTCGACAACTTTTCATTAAAATTTAAAATTTTTTAATAAGCATTAAAAAAAAGATTGGGTATGCGGCTTTAGAGTCCAATAAATTTTAACCAAGTTTTGTATTAAGTTGCTCAATATCTTCGTTTATTTTTGATAGAACTTTTTCTTGATGGTGTTGTGGATTTTCTGCCTGTCAAAAAAAATAAAAATAAAATAAATGTGGTGGCTTTGTGTTATGAAAAAATACGCATTATTATCAAGAGAAAAAAATAATACAAAAAAAAAAAAGAAAAAATTAAAAAAATCAATCAACAGTGAACTATACTTTTGCAAAAATACAAAAAAAAAAAAAAAATAAATAGCAGTAAAGGAAATAAACAGCCGAAAGTGATCAACATGCGGGCTGTTTTATTTTTTCGCTTGCTGTATGCGTCGTGAGATATGGCTGACCAAAGTCATCTTCCATCAAATATTCAGTACTTTTACCTCATCTAATGTTATATATGGCTAGCCTAGAGAAAAAAGTTCCAATTAAATAGCACTCAAGAGTCAAGCCTAGGTAGGTGAAATAGTTAAAGTACCAGTCTGGCACTCCTCAAATAGCATTAAAGCGCCTTTTCGATACCATTTTGAGACCTCCAAGGGTCAGTCCTGCCGACTTTTTCAGCGATTTTCAGGGATCGCGGGAGCGTGAGCAAATTTCATTTCATGTGGATGCTTTTAATAATTTTCCTATTCAGATTCTGGCATGCTTGCAAATTTCGGAGAAAGTTCTTTTGGAGCAGTTTTGTTCGGCTGATTCAGGCTCGTTCACAACTGCTTTCGGGTTGCTTTCAACATCAGTAAGAGAGCGGCTGAACTTGAAGTTGTAAATGGAAAGTGAATAGTTTTCTTTTTAATTATTTTTAGCGTAAAAGCGAAATGGCGGTGAATGTATATTAGTAAACCCTCACCATTTCTTTCACTCTAATTAAATGGTGCAAAATATTGCCTGCACTGTTTCTCAAATCACGTTTCACCAAAACTAAATTTCACTTATCTAGCAACCAAATATTTTGCACTTTCTTTCATTTCCTCTTTGGTTGTCTGCTGCACTCATATTTTTTACTGTTATTTTTAATGCTTTCAGCTAAGTTGAGTTCGCGTAGTCTCAGTGGGTGACAAAAATTAGCTTTATTCGTAGATCCAGCCACATATCGTTGTGCTTTCTTTAGCGCAGAGCTGTGGTTGAGGATTTATTTACCACATAACGCGCGCTACATGCCACATACAGCTTGCTGCCACAACCATTCATAAAACATGTGCATGCAGTTCGCTTGCCACGTTATGTATTCCCTAGCAGCATTTGGAAAATTTTATAAAACAACAATATTTTATAGTTATTGTCATCTTTTTAGCAAAGGGAGCATGCGTCTGCATTCCAGAAATCGTGGTTGTGTAAGAGTTGCTTGGGTAACTTATGTGAAAGAATTTATATGCATTTGTAGCAGCTCAGTAGAAGAAAGTTGAGTTTAGATGCATGAAACCATGCCTGCTTTGCACATGATTTTTCGTCTATGCAGTACAAGGTGACCACATAGATTGAATTGAAAGCTACGTTCTGACTTCGCTAAACAGGTGCTGGAAATATTGACGGAGGACCCGAATTTTTTTAAGGTCGGATGAGTCGTATTTTTGGCTCTGTCGCTATTTCCAACAACAAAATTGCCATTAGTAGTGCAAACAAAGTCCACAAGTGCTCAAACGCGCATTAATTCATCCACAAGGGTTGATTATTGGTGTGGTTTGTGGCATGCGATAAAGGAGAAATCGTTACCATTGATGGTCCTCAATACTAGTATATAGAGATATTAGCCGATTTTCTACAGCCAGTGTAAGACAAAATCGCGGTAGTCCCGCAAGACGGCGCAATATGCCTTACAAGTGTCACAGCGCTTAAAACTGTGAAGAAGAAATTTTCCGACCCGGTGATTTCACGACTAGCAGGTGACCATTTGCACCACTTGATTACTTTTGCAGGGACTTTTCCAAATTTACATTAATAATCTCGCCAGTTTCGATGAGCGGGAGGCCAACTTTCGTGACGCTAAAGTCGGAATATCGTCTCTTACATTGGAACGCGTCATCAGAAGTTGCATCGGCCGGTTGAAGCACTGCCACTTAAAGGTCGATGTACCCACTTGAATAATGTGGCATAATAATAATAAATGACATTCGGATTATGGCTTCGAAATAATATTATATTAGACTAGATTGGATATCTTACAATATTGTTGTTTTATTAAACTCTTTTTTCTGTGTTTCTTATCTGGCTACTTTACAATTAGTGCCAAAAACTGTGGCCTTGACTTCTTTTCTCTAAGACAAGACCGCAAAATCCCGAAATTATTTTCCAACTTCGCTATAAGAAGTTTGTTCAAGCGTTACTGTTCAAGCTTCATCTGCAACCATCGTTTGAAATTCATTTTGCCTGTATCGAAGGCATGCCGAGCTATAGCTTCCCATGCCTCCAGCCAAGCAAACCAAACCTGCTGAAAGGCTGTATACTTTTTACCCATTGGTTTCATGCCATCTATCCTAAGTAAGCCAATTAGTTTTGCAAATAATTCTGTATGAAAAATCCAACTAAAAAGAAGAAAAATTACGTCTGGGTAGCAAAATAAATAAATGCCTGTGCATTCGTCTGCGCGTCTTGATATACGAGTGTATTTTTTCAGCTACTTTTTTTAATTGCACTCACCGCTTGATAAATGCTTAGTCAGGAAAACCAACAGCCGTCAGACATTTTGTGCATAATTCAGTCTCTTAACCACACATCAATTACATGACGGCAAGGTGTAAATTCAGCGACAGCGAAACTTCAGCCTAAATTCATATACATGCATACACTTATATGAATGTATATGTTCATATGCAAAGGTGTGCGCGTAGAAATTTCGATGGCAGGCTAAGCGAAGGATAAGACGATGTGAATGAACACATAAATATACCTCTAAATACACCCGTTGAAAAAAAAACCACAGACTCCTGGTGATTGTAAATTTAAAAATTTAATTTTCTTATTTCATTTTATTTTAAGAAAAAAAACACAGTTCATTCCTTATTAAAAACCATAAAAAGTTAAAGTTTCTGACATGATACGAAATTCAGAGAAATTCATCGAATTTTTACAAAATGTCCAACTTTCTTAAAATAATTTTTAGAAGACTTTTTAGAATAACAGTTGTATTAGCCACTGAATTACAGTACAATAAAATGAAATTTTGAGATGACGAAAAAATCGTGTTCATTTCAGAAAAGCTTGTTTGCTTATGATGTTAAATTTTTCCTCCATATAAAAAATGTGCTTTTTCGACGGGTGTACCTTAAGTGCATATAAGATACATTTTTGATGAGTTCGGGAACGCTGTCAGTGCCAAGTAAAGCTTCGTTTTATTTAGCGTGTTTCTCCCCACAGTGTAGGATACACATCAGTTATGCATACCACCTTGATCAAAAAGTTCCACATTCAAAAGCAAGCAAATAAATTCTCAATTAAAGTTACCTAAAAGTACCATACATTTGGTACACCGTACTATATTTTATAATACTCGCTAAGCTAAGCAAAACTAAGTGACCTATGGACAAGTAAATGTGCTCACCTTTTCAAACCAGAATAAGATTTCATTTAAATTTTTCATAAATTGTAGATTCTAAACTAATGACAAAATATAAGTGTATGCCTCAAAAGTGATATTATCGCCTTTGAAGTACTCCCCAGCGAGTGCCACGCACTTATGCCAACGTTTGATTCAGCTCTCGAAGCATTTTTGGAACTCTATTTTCACTTTATCCATCAGAGCAGTCTTAAGCTGTTTCCATTACTTCTTTCGGCTGTTAAAACGCGTTTCTTGTGTTGATTTTTCGACTCGAGAGAAAAAAATCTCAAGGAGTCATATCAAGTGAATTTGATGGCTTGGACATCATTTTATTCTTGGTCAAAAATTTGCGGATGATGATGACACTGTGCGATCGTACGCTATCCACGAATTGTTTTCCGAAAAATTCTTTCTTTTTTGGGGAATTACTTATCGTAAATGTCTCATAACGTCTCGTCTTATAGGGTTTTCCAAACAGAGGTGTTATTTTGATATTGAAACAAAAATGCTTTTTTTTAATATAAATGATCGGATGTTTATTTCATTATAAAGAGGTAATTATGCCGTTAATAGTGGAAAATAGCATCAGGTTAATGACCACCACGACCCCGCTTACTTGACAATATCCCGTTCATAAAATTTTCCATATACGAATTGCAAAGTGGCTGCTATATGTCCTCGACAGCCTCACGAATTCGATCTTTGAAGTCTTGAATCGACTCTCGGCTGTTGGCGTAGACCTTCTATTTCACGTGACCCCACAGAAAAAAGTCATAAGGTGTTAAATCGCAAGATCTCGGTGGCCAATTGTGATTACCTGTGCGAGGGATAACACGGTCCGGAAACTTTTTCCGTAAAAGATCAATGGTTTCGTTGCTTGTGTGGCACGTAGCGGCGTCTTGTTGCAAATAAACAGATGAATACCATCCAAGTCCGGCCATAAAAAATCGTTAATCATCTCTCGCGCAACCATTCACCAATAAAACCTTTTATTGGAAAACCCTTATTATTCTTATTAACTGACTGAAATGCTGGAAAAATCTTCATAGTCCATAAAAACCTTCAGCATCGCTTTCTTCTTCGATTGAAAACGATGTGGTTTTTTTGGTATAGGTTCATTTGAAGCTCTCCACTTGCTCGCTTGATGTCTGGATTGCTTGTCGTACTCATAAACCTTCTCGTCTCCAGTAATGATGCGTTTGATGAAAGTTGGGTCGGATACAGCATTGGAATTCATGTCTTCAACGATGTCAACGTGGTCCCTTTTTTGCATAAAATTCAGTGCTTTTGGGGCCTTTAGGACCAACTTTGCAGCAACTCAGCGCAAGCCGAAATCATTAACTACAATGTCCTGAATGGATCCATAGAAATATTCAAGCCCTCTGCCATATCTCTCATCCTTAATCTGAGGTTATTGATTAGCTATTCTTTCACTTTATTGATTTTTAGAACAGTTTTCTTCATCAGCCGCCTGCCACTTCGTTTGCGACAGTTTGCCAACATTTGTAGGAATTTCGCACCGTTCATCCATTTTTAGCGCAAAATTTAACACAAACTTGTTTATGTAATATAAATACAAATCCATCTTTGCTGCCATATTCGATTTTGTACTTTTTTTATAACTTTTTAAATTCAAATATTAAGGTAAGGAATTGGGACAGAGGGAGCTGCAAGTTTAGTACTTATGTACAATATATTTTGCTGATATCACTTCCCCTTTCCCAAGGCCTATCTACTCATTTTCAGCTGGATTTGCTTAACTTATTGTTCAATGACAGTTTGTGGCGCCGTCAGCTCAACAATTATTTCCATCGCAGCTGTAGAGCTCCCGTTATGCGTGCATAAGCTAAGCGTTGAAGAGACAGGCTCCTGAGAATCATGTGGAGTGCTAGAGTGACTTCTAGAACCTCAAAAAATTTAAAAATGAAATAGAGATATATATATTTATATCATAAAACAAAAAAAATATTAAGCTATTCAGTATGGCTGATCTGTAAAAGGACCTCTTTCTGACCTCTAGAGCCCAGTGCTATGTATCTGGAGTCGAAGTTATAATTTTATGTAATTCTTAATTCTAGGGAGTGATAAAATAAAGTTCTTAGCATAATTTGGCAGCTTCGTACTCGGCTGAGTGTTCCTATATTGACTGCATTTCCAGAACTAGTTTGTCATTTAGTTCCGTTTTCAGAAAGGAGAGTGATGGGCATACGTCTGACGTGCGCAATCTGGGCAAGCGAATACCTTCTTTAGCGAGCCAATCAGCGCTCTCATTTGCTTCCATTCCTTCGTGTTCCGGTATCCAGAAAGAGTGACCTGCCCATTTCCACAGAGTTCATCTATTTTGGATCTACATTGCTGAACACATTCCGGGTTAGTCTAAGGAGACCTAATTGCTTTGATATCCACTTTACTATTCATGAAAATGTTTGTCCGAGTATTAAGAGGAGTTAATTTCAGAGCCAATTTAGCTGCTTTTGTTGCGGTATAGATTTCAGCTTGCTATAATACAGTAATTATGGAATCTCAAAGAGTTTTTGAGATCAAATTGCCATCAAAAGACAGTCGCTCCTACACCTTTTGCCAATTTGGAGCCTTATGTAAAGAAATTGTTTGAATGTATGTATATATAGACACATATTTTAAGGCTGAGAGTAAACTAAGTGACAAATTAGCGCCGCCTGAGGCTTCGATCAAACTGCTTATTGGCTTACTCTTCGGCTTAAATAATATTGAAACATTTTCAAAAATTTCTTGTTTTTTGTTTTGCTTAGTTCAATAAATCCCCCCTTGTGCTGATAGATATAAATTTCGTTTAAACTTTTTGATCCTAAAAATTGTCGACAAAGCAATTCCACAAAGAAACTTGGAGAGAAGATTGTTCACATAGTAAGTAAAATTTTAGAACTCAGCTACTAAGCCAAAGATAAAAGGACAGATAAACAAAAATTAATAAATTAAAAAAATTCGCAAATTGAAGTGTTCTCATCACTCGTGCGAGACTAATGAATGCTGCAACTCAGTAATTGACCAAGCAGCACTTGAACATACAAGTGCGAGATTCGTAGAGCTGCAAGATTGTTTTGAAATTTATGAGCTGCTAAATTTGTGAGCGCATGAATTATTGACTAGCGGCAATGGAGTGGAAAACATTTGGCTTGGCTAAGAAAGCATAGCAAATTTTCGCAAGATTTCGCTCATAAAATATCCTTCCAAGCGTGTATAAAGATTTTGAGTAAATATTGCAGAATAATACCTAATAAAAATGCTTACTTAATAAACTGTCAACTAAACAACAAAAACAAAATTTCTTCATAAAATAGCCACTTCAATATCCCCTCTTCAAATGCCGGCTGAAGTGTGTGTTCCATTGGTGAAGCACAGTTGACTGGCAAAATTAATGAGTCCGAAAATTTGTGAGTAAGCAAAAGTGAAGCAAACGCGTAAGCAATGCAGGCACGGACATTCACAGTTACGGCATGTTTATGGTATACAGTGTGACCTAAATGTCTACGTATTAAATACTTGCAAAGGCAGGACAAAGCGCAAACAGTAGAGAGGCGCAAGGAAGCCGAGTTTTGTATACATTTTGATGGTCCTCTGTGTTAAGTAGCTGTTGAAATTTCATTTAACGCTCAAAGCCCCATTTAAATTGTCATACGGCATGAGAAAAAGGAGGTTAAACAATTCACCAGGAATTAAGAGAGAGGTGACAGTGGTGGCGCGTATTGTTGGTTTAAAGTGTGTCAGGCGGCAAATGACACAGAACACAGGCGCTTTTTATGATTTTAAGGATTGTGGCGGCAACGGTTTTTATTAGGTGTTGGTAGGTAATAATTAAATGCGTACTTAAATAGCGCCATAAAAAGCGTGTTTAGTTGAACAAATTTTATAAAATTAACACGTGTGTCGCGAAAAAAGCCTGAATATAAATATATGTAGGAGCCTTATGATAATTTTTCTTATAAAAATTTAACTAACGATTACGGATTAAATTCAATTTTACATATTTTAAATATTAAATAGGTCTAAATATTTTAAAAGCAAGATACTTTGTTTGAAATCCTATTGAGGATTTAAGATGTCCGAGATCCTACAGAATTATGCGGATTATACAGAAGATCACTTTGCATACAACCTGCGAAAAGGCTATAGCACCTACATAGTTTGACCTGTTTAGACTTCTGTTTTCTTTTGTTGATTAAATATTCATGAGTTCATTCCACTGCAAATATCACATAAATGATAGTTGTTAGTTGCAAGTTTTCTCCATGCAATGAATGCGTGAAATTTTTTGAATGTAGAGAAAATTCGAATCACGGTCAGAAGGAAAAAGTATCAAAAGCCGACTAGAATTTTGAGCTAAATACTTCAAACATTTACTTTGTTATACTGAAATCTATAACGCTAAAAAATTCATAAAAATTGAAAAACGAAATTGTCAGCACTGATTAAAATGTAGAGGTGATATACATTTTGTCAAAAAAATACTGGGAATTGTTCAATAAAACGCAAAATAATTGTTTAATCATCAAACTCTATGTTGTCCCCTTCGAAATAGGATCCAGTCGAAGCAAAACACAAATGCCAACGGTCAGTCCAGTTGTCAAAGCACCTTTTAAACGCGTTTGAAGAGATCTTCTTCAGCTTCTTCAGTGAAATCTCCTTAATGTCCTCTACCGACTTAAAGCGGCGTCCGCGGAGTGGCAATTTAAGTTTTGGGAAAAGAAAAAAGTCACAGGGGGCCAAATCAGGCGGTTGTTCGATGATATTTGTCGAGGTTTTGGTCAGAAACGAGTTCAAAATTTCAGGCTTGTGAGACGGTGCGTTTTTTCTTTCCACAAATTGGGCCATTTCCTGCGCACTCACATTCTCTCTCAAGCATCGCATAATTTCCAACTAATATTCTTTATTTACCCTAGAACCATTTGAAATGAATTCTGAGTGCACAACTCCAAGATAATCAAAGAAAACGAGTAGCATCACTTTCCCTTTTGACCGACTTTGACGTGGTTTTTTGGGTTTCGGCTCATGTGGATAGCGCCATTCAGCCACCTTCTTCCGATGAGTTTTTTTAAATAAATTCAACTCTCTTTTAACGAGTCGAGCATCCACCCTTCTTATGCCCAATTGATGGTGTAAATTGTTGCGAATTGATTCGTGAGATGCGCTAAGGTGACGAGCTACCTCTCTCAAACTTAAATGATGGTTTTCCAGCACCATTTCCTTGACTTTGTCGACGTTTTCATCCGTTGAAGACGTTGATGGGCGTCCACATCGGGACAAATCTTCCACGAATTCTTGGCCCTCTGCAAAATCCTTATACGACTCGTAGACCTGTGTTTTTGATAAAGCACACTCACCGTAGGCTTTCTGTAATATTTCAAACTATTCGGCATACGAAATCCCTTTCAAATCACAAATTTAAGACAGGTTCTTTGTTCGATATTTTTATCCATAATGAAAATTGCAGAGCACACCTGCGGTTGACTGATATAATTAAATGCCAAAAACAAACTAATTGACAGGTCGAGCTCAAATTCTGCAACACTTTAGACGACAGTTGTACCAATATTTCAGCAAAAAAAAATTTTAACATATATATATAAGGCTGGAGGGAAGAGAAATAAATTATTTTTTCGGTAGTTGCCTGTAGTGATCAATATCTCGTGAAGTGTCGATAAAAAATAAGTTTATGCTCGTTGTCAAGGTGACATTCCATACCAAAAAACTCGTTTGCTTCCTTTTGCTTGTTTCATTCAGTTGTGAGTTACAACGGAAGTTAGCAAAGAAAAAATTCGGTACATTTTACAGTGTTGCTTTGATAAAGGTAAAAATGCAAGCTAAGTCGCTTAAGTTATGAATGGTGTTTATGGGCCAGATATGGGCCCTAGAGATTACTTTTTCATCCCAAATTTGAAAAAAGTTCTTCATGGAAACAATTTTTCTGACGATGAAGAGATCAAGGCGGCAGTAAATTCCCCATGGGGGAAAGATATTTTTTAGAGGGCATTAGAAAATCAATTTCAAGGCATTAAAATTGTGAAGTTGCAGAATATTTGAAATCATCGCCATCGCCTTCGTTAATTCGCACTTTTTTTCGTCGTAGGCCTCGGCGTGCGCCTTGGGCGTAGTTGTGCTGAACAATGTACCGAGTTTTTTATTTGTCAACCTTAATTTTAGAGCATTAAAACATAAAATATTGCTTAGTCATATACAAAAGTGTTGACGAGCTAGTTTTGAGGTGGCATATACCATAGAATGACTCCTTGGGCCGTATACATCAAGAAATATGGCTCACTGCGAAAAACACTTAGAACTTTTTATTTCAAATTATAATCTTATCAGAGCTCTTTTGCAATTAGAAAAGAAATATATTTAAAAAATTTTCACAAAAGAAAAAACAGCTTGGACTAATATCAAGAGAGAGAGTGCTGAAGAAAGCGAAATCACAATTTACTCTAAAGCATTTCCATGCTGCCAAAAAAGCTTAGAGGTAACCTATACAAGCACATTTTATTGAAATTATTTCATTCACCTGCACAACCTCACCAATTTTCTCATTTCTCTACGTCATTCTCCCCGGCACAGGAGCTGCTGCTGTTTTCACAAATTAATTTGCAACATAATTTTCAAGCTCTTAACGTGAACGAGTTGCTGCTAGCCACTTGTCTTTGCATAAATTACGAACCCACTACCGACACAGCGAACTGCTGCTAGACGGTGTGCGGCAATGAAGTTGGCGTGCGTTTAAAAATGGCCAACCACTTCGCTTTACCACACCTTGTGCCTCCAGATACCTCCCGCGCTCACTCAGCACGCCTTAATAATATCCAATTAAAAGTTTCGCTATTAAAAAAAAGGACAAAAATAATTGTCTCTGCTGCTAAGTTTTTTCATGTTCTATATATTCTGTATTGTTGGTGTGAGTTTTTGTTGATGAGAGTCGCCGTTGACTTTTTAACCAACTTTTAGGCGTGAAACCACCGACCAGGGTTCACGGGACAGCGTTAATGGGTTAGTTGAAGCTGAAGGAAAAGTAGGTGAGTTACTGGTGTTGGTTCATTTTTTTCTCACCACTCTACCGAATTTTTCACTGCTTTATCTCGCATTGCATTTCAACGGGTTTTCTGTTTTTGTGCTTAACCGAAGAGATTGTGCGTGTGTTTGTGTTCTGCTATGAAATGTAATTTATTGTAGTTTCTACTTTGTTTAATTGTATTGCTTGCGTTCGTTGCTGGACGTGAAGCCACGGCCGCTGTCATTGCCACGGGTATTTCATTGGTTGGTTATTTCACGTGGTAGTGGATGTGGACTAGGCGCAGTAGGCTCAAGCCGGCCGTTGTTTTTTCGTTGCGTATTAAGATAAAGTAAAATAAATTATGTCTGTTGGTTAAACTTTTGGCCTGCGAATTTTTTACTATTTTTAATTTAGTGAAATCGATTTCGGAATTGTTTGAGTATTTCCATTTTTGCTAAGTAAACGATTTCCATTTCCAACCTAACGATGCAGAAGAGGCGAATATTTGTGAAGTTATAGTTTAATGTAAATTGAAATCCATTTATAGTTTAAAGACTGTCGAGACTTTAATTAACGGTTGAGTACTCTTTTATATATAAACAGTAATGTAGGATTGATTACATAAAAAAGACCTGATAATAGTGGCCATTTGCTTAGAATTTATTTTAATACAAATGGCAGACTTCCTTTATATTTCAAGTATATTTTTTAAGAGATGAGAAATTTAAATAAAGACCAAAACAAATCGATTGCTATTTTTTAAATTTTTATTATTTTATTCGTTTCCATAAAAGATTACATCTGACAATGAACTACATAGATTTTGCAGGATCTGTTGGTGTTTGACGATTATGGCGAATTTAGATAGATTTATCTTTATTTCGGAGCTTTCTCATCATAGGATTGGCGTGCGTCAATAGTCTACATTCGAGCTTTGTATTTTCTCAATTCCCTTTCAATTTTGAATTCTCTCACCATTTGGCTGGTCCCGGGTTGGAAGCTCTACTGTGGCCAGTAAGCAGCGGATAATAGAAATAGGTTTTTTTAAAGCAGTATTATCATCCTTCCTCGTGCCTTGATAAGTACACTCATAGAAGAACAAAACTCGGACGTTGTATGCTGGCGCTTCGCTATAGTGCCCTGTGTCATTGATTCGCTGTAAGCATCCAATTTTATTTTTGATTAGAACTAAATACAAAAGAAATAATTTGAGTGATGGAAATCTATATTTTTGCCTCTACGCGCGCCAATTGCTTGCCTGTTTGTATACTGCTGCTGTCTCATTGATAAGTGTCATACGACGGCATTTGTAAAAAGTATACTACTGTGGGCAAAAAGTAAGGTGAATTTGGTTGTAAGATGAAAAATCTTTATTTATTCTTGTAAATCAATTTCATCCCCTTCAAAATAATCACCTCTCGATGAAATACACTTATGCCAACGAAAATCCAATCCCCGAAACATGCCAAATTGCGTGGAATTTTTGGCGAAATGGTCACGAAGAACGAGTGCAGTGTGAGACGGTGCATTATCGTGATGCAAAAACCAAGAGTTGTTGGCCCATAATTCTGGTCTTTTTAGACGAATTGCTTCACGTAAACGACGCATAACGCTCAAATAATATTCCTTATTAACAGTTTGGCCAGGTGGAAGGAATTCATAGTGCACCACACCACGAAAATCGAAAAAAACTGTCATCATGACCTTTATTTTTGAACGACTTTGACGTGCTCTTTTCGGTCTGGCCTCGCCTTTAGCACGATATTCGCTTGATTGGTCGGTTGTTTCAGGGTCGTAAGCATAAGCAATAAGCATAAATCCAAGTTTCATCTCCCGTAATGATGCATTTGAGCTTGTCCTGATAGTCTGAAAGCATTGTTTCACACGCATCATCGCGACGACTTTTTTCCAAGAAATTGAGAGTTTTCGGTACCAAACGAGATTTGACTTTTCGTAGGCCCAACTGGTCTTTCAAAATGGTTTTCACAGATCTTACTGATACTCGTATGAACGGATTTTTGAGCACTAACTCCTTCACTTTATTGACGTGTTGGTCATGTGTTGACGTCGATGGTCGTCCGCAGCGCTCCAAGTCATCAACACGTTCTCGACCCTCTTTGAAGTCTTTGTGCCACTTATAAACATTTTTCTGCGACATGGTCGAATCACCAAATGCCTTCTGCAACATGCTAAACGTATCCGCAGCCGAAACTTCATTCCGCAAACTAAATTTGATGGCACTTCTCTGCTCAATCAAATCAGACATTGTAAAAATCGAAAAATGCACTCTTGGTCGTTTGGTAAACACAAGCCTAAATATATTACTGATAATGACATTCACATGGAAGTTGCCACAAATGTTATTAACAGTGCTGCCAACTCATGAAAATAACTAGAGCGAAATTTTAATCCCGCGAAGTTTGACAAATAAATTCACCTTACTTTTTGCCCACAGTAGTATATCTTCTAAAAAGGTGATTAATTTTGCGCCAGTTGTATTCAAATATATGAAGAAAAATTAATGTAATTCCATTATGAACCCTACAGCAAACTCTGATTTCATATTTTAAAAATTATTCCTCGTAAAATTTTACTATATGTACCTTAACATTATATTTTCAAACGATAAGTATTTTAAACTTTTTTTTTCATTTATTCTAAATGCACTTACGCAAAATTCTGAAAATTTGAATTGGCGACATCAAAGAAATCCAAAATGAATTCTGCGGTTTTCCGTTATGGGTTCAATTCTTTCATTTAGAATTGAAATTATTGCGCTCTCAAAAACGCTGTTACGCAGTGAGAGCCTACGAAGAAAATAAATGTTAGAATAATTGACGAGAATGTTCAAAATACTCAAAACGCCTCTACTTTCTCCTTTTTTAGAATAGTCGTTGAACATAGACCGAAGTATTTTGGGATCATTTTTTAGAGAACACAAATTGCGGAATTGAATTTCTAAAAATTTAATAGCAATAATTATCAAAGTAATTATCGCAATATGGATGCTTCTCCTCCAGTTAGCAAAAAACAAAAAGTCCATCCGCTGGTACTTGCGCAAGGAGGATTCTCTAGTATGCGTCCCAAATAATTTCATGTTTATTGCCATTCGCTTTTGTTGCTTAACTGAGTGCCCCTGGTAACAAGTAATAAAGTGCACCAAATTTAAACAAAAATTAAAAATCTTAATATTCATTCGCCAAAAGGAGATAATTTAGCTAAATGTGCAAATATCAGCTAAGCATTTAAATGAGAATATTCAATAAAGCGCATGAATTTATCCACAATCCCTAAGAAATTTGTGGCAATTATCTTGAATGTGCAATAAAGTGTGTGCGCAATTAAGCACAAAATGCTGTAGATTAAAATCATGTGAAAAATTCAATGCGTTTACATGCGCATTAAGCCGTAAATATTTTCGGTTATCACTGCCTCCATGAAGGTTGCTACACACACAAAATTATATGAAAATGAAATAAAAATTCATGGTGAATGTCATTGTGTGCCATAAAAATAATAATAAAAACAATGCATTTGCTCCAAACAACTGAATGTGCGCATTGCTGCACAAAATCGCTCGCCATATTTGCCACTTTCCACTGAGTTGGCAATAAAAATATAAATGATTCGTAACCGCAATAAGTAGATTCTACACTCAAAGCAAAAACGATTATTACAAGCAATTAATGGTCATAATTTGTGAATGTGTTGCCGGGCAAGGAATCTGGCATTTAGTTGCAAATCAGTACGAGTAACTGTGATGTGGTTTCTAATTTTTATAGAGAGCCTGGAATAGCCGTATGAGCCATGAAATGAATCCTAGATTTTTGTTTTTCTTTTGAGAAATATTAAAACAAAGAAAATTAGGCGTGAATGCAAATAGGCGGGTCAGCAATGTCAGGTCAAGCGCAGCTATAGATTATTTATATATTTATGTTTTATTTAGAAAAAATGCTCCTTTTTGTTCTTTGCAGTAGTGGGAATTTAATTTTCTCTTACCTAAAAAAAAAAATAAATAATTGGCGCGTACACTTCTGTTAGGTATTTGGCCGAGCTCCTCCTCCTTTTTGTGGCGTGCGTCTTGATGTTGTTCCACAAATGGAGCGACCTACAGTTTCAAGCTGACTCCGAACGGCAGATATTTTTTATGAGGAGCTTTATCATGGCAGAAATACACTCGGAGGTGTGGCATTGCCTGCCGAGGAGCGACCGCTATTAGAAAAATGTTTTTATTAATTTTGCTTTCACCGAGATTCGAACCAACGACCTCTCTGTGAATTTCGAATGGTAATCACGCACCAACCCATTCGGCCACGGCGGCCGCCTACCTACGGCTATATTTAATTAAAATTTGAAACGGAAAATAATAATTATTTTCAAATTTTGTATGTAAAAAATTAAAAGCTTCCAAATATCGTGGAACAATATAAATGGGATACTGAACTGCATTCTTAACTTTTCAAAAAATTCGGATAAAAACTTGAAATTTTAAAATATTTTTTTTTAATTTGCACGAAGTTTTCAACTATATGGTTTTTGTAGCAGAATGAACTAAGTTTTTCCAAAAACACAAAAAAAATATTAGAATTAAGTACGAAATATTATATAATATTATTGAAGCTTTGATTTACAATACAAAGTTTTTATTATACAATGAACTATAATTTTATAACAAATTAACGAAAATCAACAACAACTTATTAATGAAAAAGATAGTGAATATTGTAAAAAGATAAAGTGACTTAGTTTTTGTATAAATAGGTGAGGTGAAGGGTAGCGTTTTGAATGTTCGAGCTGCCGAAAAAAATAAGTCTCAAAAACAAGGTTTTACTTCTGAAGCAAAAAATAACGCTCTAGAAATGTGTAATTGTTTTATCAAAAAAAAAAAAAACTTGAAAAATAGTCATTATTTTTATGAAAAGTTCGGTACCAGATATAAAAAACTAACAACTCATAAAATAATAATTATTCTATAGCTAAAAATTAACACTAAAAATATTATTTTTATTAATTATTTTTATTAATATTGGAAAAAATTTGAGCAGGGATAAGTTTTATTGTAGCAGTGGAGGGAGAGGGAGAGACACTACAATGTAAAATGAAAAAATAAGCAAGCCCGTGCACAAAGTCGAGTATTTTTTCGGTTTCCAAGGACTGCGAATTGGGAAAGTACCCCACTGCGGCCTGTGAATGAGGTATCTTGGATTCCTTTGTCGCCCACAGTGAAGCATCCTCTCAGGGTGTCGCGTCACTAATAACCGCTTTTAGCCAGTCCGCGGAAGCACTATTGCTGCTACTGTTCCTGCTGCGGCATGAGAGGTAGACGATTTATCGTCTGTAATCCACTTTTAAAGGTAACCTCTGGAAGTGTCTGTGCCGATGACCTGTGCCATTTTGGACCTGGCTTGATGCCATCTGGTTTAGTTGTGGGTATAGGGAGCAGGCATATGCCTTTTACCTAATAAGCTTTATTTTCTTAAGGAGGTAACTAATCCTCTTTTTACCCACTCCACTCAATTTCGTGGGTTTTTCGGCTGTTTCTTGTGTTTGGTGTTGTTTACGCGTTTCAGCTGATGAGTGTTAATTTTTCTTTCGACGAATAAAGCGGAAAAATTGGTCCGCTGTGCTAGTAAGACACAGTAAGGCACTTATTGAAGTGGAGCTTTACCTAGGCGCTTCAAGTTCGCATATTAGCGACTATATGCCCCCCAGCCACTAATCCATCGGCATATGCTATTCTATCTTTTGTAGAGACTACTCTGAAACATTGAATTAACCCTTTTGAATCAATGCTCGCAAAGCACGATGTACTTAAAATACCTTGCATCCGCAATACTTTTACGGTTTGTTCTAATGAAAAATATTCTTGTGGGACTACCAAAATTATTTATTTTCCCGAACATTAAAAAAACCTTTATTGCGAATTATTCCGTTCTTGATGTTAAGGGGTTAGGGGTAGTCAGAACTTTCAAAAAATGGATTTTTTTTGTATTTTCTCAAAGAATAATATCTCAAAAATATTGTGTGAAAATTTGAAGTGAATCCAACAAATACTTTGTGAGTTATTCAACAATTAATAAAGGGCGCTCGGGCGTCCCGGGGCAGATATCAAAACGTTAAATGCGTTTTTCTCAAAACTATGTTTTTTGAGCTGGTGCTCACTGTAGCTTAAAAACTGCTTGATGAATTTTAATAAAAAACTCATTCCTGATCGAAGGATTTTTTTAAAACAATTAATTGTCGTTTTTTTAATTTTGAAAAAAAAAAGAACAAAGCCTCGATCAGGCACAAGATTGTCTATTAATAAAACTTATTTCTCTTGCCCGATTGATTTTAGATGAATCTTCAGGACCTGTGATGATAACTGCAAGTAACTTCTGGAGAAACGGGCTCCACACAAACAGCGCTAACTTTTACAATTTTTTTTTTAAATTTTGCTAAAGTCAAGTTGAAATATGATGTGTTAATGCTATGTTTTTATTTTTGTAAAATAAAGCAACTGACTAGCAAAAAATGATTGAAAATCACTGACCGGTCTTTGACTACCCCTAACCCCTTAAAGTGTGTTGTTCACGCGGAGTGGTTTTTAGCAAAAAACATCAGAACAAAGAAAATACAAAGCTTAAATTTAAGCCATTAAATGTATTTACTGAAATTCCACTCAATTAAAATTGTATGTTCATTTACCTCCATTTGTGAGCCCTTCTTGCCTATCGAGCCGCCCGTGTGGCCACCACTCTGTGCTGCGTTCATTTTGGCGGTATTTGTTTTTCTGTCTCGACGTTAAAGAGTTTAAAGTTGAGACGTTGTTGTTGAGTTTGTCACTTTAGTTAGTATTGGTACTCGGTGGCTGATAGGACCAACAATTCTACCACACAGTTACATATATATGTATGTGTACCTTTGCCTGTTAACTTGTCTAAGTTTTAGGGAGGCTTACCACACTTCTTCCTTTCTTTATCAGCAGACAGAATCTACGTTCCTTTTCTTCTTAAGCACAAAACATCTTGCACGACGCTGCAAAGGCACTGAATTTTCACCTCCAACAAAACTCACACTTGCACATAAGTTTTCATTTCACATAAGCATGACTAAATATACATACACACATACGTACACACATGTATATGCTTATATGCAGAAATGTACATCCCCTGTCACATTGAGCCGAGGCAATTAAGTTGTACTGCGTCGTTGGAGTTGCTGTTGCCCCACGTTAAGGATGCTGCCTGTCGAGCGCTGATGCTGCTGCATTTATTTTTGCACCTTTCGTTTAACTGGCAGATTTCACAGAATTTCCTTGCTTTTCTTCATGTAAATTTAAAGTAAACGCATGTTGTATATATTTATTTGAATGTGTTTGTGCTGTTGCTTGTATGCGATTGCTGACTGCTGCCTGGGTGCGCGTTTTAATAAATAAAGCTGCTGTTTTCTGCTCACTTTGCTTATTTTCTTGCGCAACAAAAAACCATTTACTCGTTTTTATATTATTTTAAAGTTCATTTGTCTCAAATTGTTGTTATTACACCAAGCAGCCTTCGCGCAGATAGTTGGCAAGAGGGGCGTGCTCGCCTCTCGTTTTTCACTTTTCTGTTGCCTTTTGCCCTCCGCCGCGTTTGCACTATAATTACTTTCGCTGCGCCGCGTGTCACGTTCCACTTTTCAATTTATTATTCGTTATCGCTTTTGCATTTCTTGTTTCATTTTTGCTTATTTTCTTATTCACACATTTTCTCTACATTTGCGTATTTACACAATTTATCCACTTTGATTGACGATATTTTTATTTTTTATTTTCCATGGATTTTATTCTTGAAAGCGGACTAATTGTAATTTTAAATTAAATTAGAAAGCATGCTAATTTTGTATTCCACTATTGATTCAAACATTACAATAAAAATAAGATGGCATGACATTTTGGGAGTCAACGCATTGAGGGTGGAAAAATACCTTGCATAATACTGAAGGTGGCTAAGTAAACAGAAAACCCGAAAGTGTTTTTAAATTGCAACTTTTCCTGTCTATAACCTTAGTCGAAAGGTTAGAAGGCACATTTAAAGTATAAATCTGAGCGAAATTTAACGGTCGAGCCGCCGTAGTCGAATGGGTTGGTGCGTGACTACCATTCGGAATTCAGAGAGAACTTACGTTCGAATCTCGGTGAAACACCAAAGTTAAGATAAAGTTTTTTTCTAATATTTGAGGAATAACATCAAGCCGTACGCCACAAATAGGAAGAGGAAGGGGAGTTCGGCCGAACACCCAAAAAGGGTGTACGCATCAATTATATATATATTATATATAAATAGATAATATATATTAAAAGACGTGTGCTTATGAAAGGTACCGACGGTATTAAAATTGGGCGAAATCGGACAACAAGGGCTTTTCATATAAAAAAAAAAAATTGATATTTTAGAAAGGAAAAATTTCCTAAATTCGAAGTACCTGAGAAACAAAATTTTGGATTATTCTTAGTCAGATATTTCTCTTTAAAAGTGCATAATAAGATTTTTAAAATTTAATGATTGAAAGACTGATTTTTTCTTACCAAAATAACACTTTTTTCGCTAGAGCCCTCATATTTGTCGAAATCGTATTTTGGTGCCATTTGGGTCCTACTTGACATATGGTATATCTTACTAACCTAAAGATAAATTATTTAGAAAAAATGGGGTCGCTAGATAGCAATTGGATTGAAACAATATACTCAGAGTGAAGCCATCCTTGGGTGGACGCTCACCGTCAGTCAGCTTTTGTTCATGCAAGAGAGTTATCTACTCAAAAGGGAGTCACTTCTTCCGTTATGTATAGACGAGTTGGTTATTCTTTAAGATTTAGTATGGAATAAATTGTCTACTCAAGGGTTCTGTCCGGCCAATAGAAGTGTCCGTTAGGAGAGGTTGCACTGTACATGGGGTTATGTATTCTAGCGCTTCACAAGTGTAGTATTTTTATTTTGCACTGACTTTGTACTGGTATGTGCATACATATTTGAATATATAACCCTAAAAGTTATGGGAAACTGAACCTGAACCTTTCAGAGATTACTGAGCGTAGTTTCAACTATTAATGGCATAAATGAGAAGCACATTTGAGGGACAAGTATTTTTCAGAAATGACAAAAAACAATTTTTCCAACAATTTTTACAAAAATTCAATTTGTTTTTCAAAAATATTACACATTTTCCAAAAAAAAAACACCAAAAATAAATTTTTAAAATTGTTAAAAAGAGCTGAAGATATCTCACTTTAGAAAAGTATACCAAAATTTTCAATGTAAAATAAATCTAAAAGTCATTAAGGCTCTAATAATAAAAGTATTGTACATTTTCTCTAAACCAGGAAATGTTTAATGCTTCAGTTTTTGCATTACTTATAAGTTTCTTCCATCCCTGTCGGGCGATTTATAATTTTTTAATTCTAGTGAACCATCCAGCTACAGTATACAAACAGACAAGCAATGGAGCGTGTAAGATTGACTATGCGTTTCCATCATTTAAAATCATTTTTTGTTTTTATTTATTGGGGGTACATTTAATTAATTTCGTATTTGTTACCAACCTCATATCTATTTATGTAGTCAATATTTTGGCAGTGACAGCTATTCTATGTTAAAGCACGCCAAAAAATCAAATATATTTGATATGCCACAGTGAATATTAGTAAACATACAAATTTATTTTATTACAGACAAAATGTCAAATTACGATCGAAGCAAAACAGCTTTGGCGGGGAGGTTTGTCTTTATTCTTTAATTTAAAGAAAAGTGCAACAAAAGCACATAGTTTACTCTCAGAAGCTTATCCTGAATATGCTCCAGAGGTTAGAGTATGTCAGCAGTGGTTTGCACGATTTAAAAGTGGTGATTTTGACACAGAAGACAAAGAGCGATCAGGTCCATCTAAAAAGTTTGAAGGCGAAGAATTGGAGGCATTACTCGATCAAACTCAAGAACAACTTGGAAAAACATTAGAAGTCACTTAACAAGCCATTTCTAAACGTTTAAAAGCAGCCGGATAGATTCAGAAACAAGGAAATTGGGTACCACACGAATTGAAGCCGAGACGTTGACGTTGAGAGACGATTTTGCATGTCTGAAATCCTGCTTAATCGCCACAAAAAGAAATCGTTTTTGCAACGTATTGTCACTGGCGATGAAAAGTGTATTCATTACGACAACCCAAAGCGTAAAAGATCATATGTGAAGCCAGGCCAACCGGCCAAAGTGACACCAAAGCCGAATATTCATGGTTTGAAGGTAATACTCTGTATTTGGTGGGAGCAGAAGGGTGTGCTGTACTATGAGCTGTTAAAATCGGGTTAGACAATCACGGGAGAGCTATACAGGGAACAATTGATATGTTTGAAGCAAGCAGTAGGCGAAAAACGGCCAGAATTGGCGACCAGATACGAGAAATTGATTTTCCATCATGACAATGCTCGGCTACATATTGCAGTACAGGTCGAAAAGTATTTGGAAAATTCCGGATGGGAAATTCTTCCTCCTCCCCCAGCCCATAGCTCCTTCTGATTACCACTTGTTTCGGTCGATTCCAAATCACCTTTCTGGAATACGGTTAACCAATGTTGAAGGTATCAAAAATGGCTTGATGACTTTATCGGCGCATAAGATGAGACGTTTTTTTGGGATGAAGTCCATAAATTGCCTGAAAGATGTGAAAAAGTTGCCGCTTCCGATGGACAATATTTTGAATAAAATATTTTTTTACTTTTGTACTCAAAGAAATGGTTTTTTTCACAAAAAAATACGAAATAAATTATATGTACCCCCAATAATAAAAAAAATGATTTAAAAACGACGTTCGAGTATTAATTTTGCGCAATCTCACATTACTTACATGCTCAAGTATATGGTGTAAAATCTTCCTTCCTAAAAATGTCAATAAAAATGTCCTCCCTCCTATGCGCAATGTTAACATCTGTGTAAATGTCGGAAAATATGTTTTTTAATCACAAAAATTTTAATACCTTTTCTCCTGCTACTTTACGTAATAAATTTCAGAGGTTCTTAAGCGCTGTTACTTGCAGTTGACAACCAAGCGTTTTTTGCTTACATCCAAATTAATTAGTTCACTTAATTGAAGTAAATTAAATTATTACGGAATTTTCCCATTTGGAGCAAAAAGCAATGTAGACAATTCATGAATATTTTTAACGTGAATTGTGGCGGCACTTGCTCCATGAAT
The DNA here is from genome assembly GCF_027943255.1 of Anastrepha obliqua. Classification (NCBI taxonomy): domain Eukaryota; kingdom Metazoa; phylum Arthropoda; class Insecta; order Diptera; family Tephritidae; genus Anastrepha; species Anastrepha obliqua. Next base: position 46,491,253 of record NC_072893.1, read on the forward strand.
TGTGGTGTGTTTGCGGTGCTCGCTGCAAATACTTCAGCATGAAATGTGGGTAAAGTATGTACGTACATGTAATGCATTTACGCACACCACACACACAAAAGTAACCACAATCAAAAAAAAAAAAGAAATTTAATTGATGGAATGTGCAGAGGGAGTTGTAAGGAGCTGTGTAAGTGAATTACAGTTAATCGTATGCCTGTCAACGTATAATGAAATTGTCGTGCCTGTAAACCTTTAATTCCTTTGTAACTTTTAGAAAATTGAAATAAATAAAAATTTAAGCTTAGCTCTCGATTAAGTAGATGTCTGTCACTGGAGCTTTTTCATCTACAGTGTCAGGTCAGTCCATAAGTTCGTGCGTTTTTTAAAGGAGGTTTTAAAATTAATAAAAAAGATGTTTAAAGTATTTATTAATCAATAATATATTTTCCTTCATTATTCAGAATGTTTTCCCAACGTTTAGGCAAATTTTTAATTCCCTGCTCAAACAATTTTTTGTCCTTGGAGCCAAAATACGCTTCGATATCCCTTTTTATAGCTTCTGTGGAGGAGTAGTTTTTGTTACTCATATGGGATTGAAGTCCACGGAAAAGGTGATAATCACAAGGTGCAATATCCGGAGAGTATGGTGGATGCGGCATTAGCTCCCATCCGAGCTCGTTCAGCTTGCCTAATGTTTGCCTTGCGGTATGAGGTCTTGCGTTGTCGTGGTGAAACAAAACTTTGTGTCTATTCACTAAAGACGGTCGATTTTTTTAAGTGCCTCATTTAGGTTTGATAGCTGATGGGGATAGTAATCAGTAGTTATTTATCATCTGGTTTGGTTCCAGAAGTTCATAATAAACAATACCGGCCATATCCCACCAAATAGAGAGGAGAATCTTCTTGGGGTGAAGGCCATCTCTAGGGGTCGGTTCTGGTGTTTCATTTTTAGCGTTTGCGAACAGAACTATTGTAAAGGACCCATTTTTCATCACCAGTAACGATACGGTTCAAAAAACTTTCATTTTCAAGCCGTTGCAGCAGGTGAGAACACACATTCACTCTCTGCTGAAGGTTGGCGACGGAAAGTCTATGCGGAACCCATTTTCCCGGCTTTGAAACCTTTCCCAACTGAACCAGGTGTCTGTGAACTGTTCCATGCGATAAATTTAACCTCTGAACTATCATATCGACTGGCAAATTTAGCTCAGCTTCCACGAGTTCGAGCAAGGTGTCGGAGTTAAAGACTTTAGGGCGATCAGCGACCACTTTTGCGCAGTTCTTACACTCACGGTATCCTCTCTGTGAACAGTGTTTATTTTGTTTATTTCTGCAGCAGCAGTTGTTGCATTTTTACCACTTTTATAAAAAAATCAAAATATTCCTCTTATACGCGTTAGAAGATTCCATTTTAGTTTTTAAAAACATGTGCTTCTATCCACGATTAAAATCATTTGTTGAATGCACAATATATCAGAGAAAATACAAATAGTTCCGTTATATTCCGCGAATAATTTTGTGTGTGCAAAAATCGAAAAAAGTGACATTATGGGTAAAATACACACGAACCTATGGACTAACCTGATAGTAAGCGGACTGAATCTAAATCACCATCTTAAATATAAATGTAAATTCCTAAGACTCTTTGAAAACAAAACCGAGTTGATGCAGAAACACAATTGAAAGCACGCCATCTTCAGCTATGAAAAAAAATCATGAGGATAGCCTAGATAGATAGTCTTGCTATTGCCGCGATCTGTGGATATTGTCGAAAAAATGAATCTAGATCGGTAAGGGTGATTGCGTCTGGTTGAGGGTCGCCTGGCTTTGATCTAATTACCAGCGAAATCCTAAAGTAGCTCTCTCAAAATATTATATCAAAGATAACAAAAATTATGAACGCCAGTGTGAAATTAAAAAGAAAAGTGGAAAACAGCTGAGGTGATCATCGCCAGTACATCAAACCGGTCCATATTTTTTTTACCTTTGATTTCAAAATGAATGCAAAAATTACTTGCTAAGCGTCTCAATCACGTAATTGAATAGAGAAATATAACTCCCGCGCATAAATTTAGTTTTCGCGCCAAACATGCAACCATCGATCAAATCCACAGATTAACTCGAGTTATTGAAGCAGAAAAGGTACTCTCCCCGCCTTCCTTGACTTAACCAAAACCTTTGACAAAGTATGCAAGTATGCAAATAGATTAACGCACTACTGTCAACATAATATCACAACCTGCCAAAGTCATATTTGCCAGATTGCTTTTTTCCAACCAAATACCGCGATGATATTCCGCGCTCAAAGAATTTAAAGCTCTTGTTCCACAGTTGGTGTATTTTTCTTCAACTTACCTATGAATTAGTTGATGAGTGTCGCGAATGCTTTACACGCATGTAAAACGATGCTTGGAAACACATGGGGGCTCTCACCCACTCTTATGCACTGTTGCTACACTGCAATTGTAAGACCTATATTACTATATGGCATATTGGTGTGATGGAAGGCGGTTAGGAAGAAAACACATCTCAGGCCATAGGTAAAAGTTCAAAGACCCTCCTCGCTTTGCATTACGGGAGCTATGAAATAAACTTCAACGGCAGCTCTCGAGGCTATCCTCAACCAAAGACCGATTGATCTCAATGCAGAAAATCGGGCTGCAAACCTAGCTGTGAGGCTGGAAGCAACCGATCAGCTTACCTCTAGAACCTTCGCATATAACTCTATTACTGGGAATACCACAGTCAAGTGGATTATGAGTTTTGGAATACCACTAAAGGCCGTTATTGAAGACGGTGGATGGCGCAAAGGCTTGGTTCTGAGGAGTAACACCATCAGTGTATTCACTGATGGATCAAAAATGGAAGATGGGGTTGGCGCTGGCATAACTATTGTACTATGTTTCAAGCCGAGATATTTGCAGTAAAGAAAGTATCAGAGCTTGTATGTAGGGCCGCAATAAACTTCTAGTCAAGCGGATATAGGTAAAAGCATTAAAATCATATTACCTAAAAATTACCATGCATGCAAAGAAGCAATTAACAAGCTCGCTCGAAACAGCAGGCTTTGTGTTTATTGGGTTCTAGGGCATTAAGACATAGAGGGAAATGAGACACAGGATGGAGTAGCTAAAGCAGACATAAGACTTGCAGGGCGTCAAATAAGTCAGATACTTTAACCGCCGCACACAATTCAAAAAGAACTAGAGGAACGCATGCTAAGAAAGGCAAAAGGGCAAAAAAGCAGATGGCTTAGCTTAACCAATTGCAAAGTTGCCAGAATCATGCGTAAACATGCATATGATGACAAGCTTGAGCGACTCCTAAAATTCGCGTACAGTACGCGTATATTTCAACCGTGGATCAGCGGTTCCCCCACAAGGGCCAAGGCCAATAATCGGAATTAGTTCCGCAGGAATCTTGAATTGGATCAGCGATTATGTAGGCAATCGACATAAAGAGCGATGGTCCGGTGTAGAACGCTGCAGAACTGCAAAGTGTTTTGTGACAAGTCCGAACAGAAAACTGTCAAACTTTCTACTAACAGTTGGAAGGAAAGACGTTCGGTTGATAGTCGTTATCATTACAGGACACAACCCACCCAGTGTGCCTGCTTTGCTTAGAGGAGGCGAATAGCACTGAGCACTTTCTCTGTGAGTGTCCTGCCTTTGCTAGAGCAAGGCTACGAGTTTTCGGTTCTGATGTCATAAGAATGAGTAATATGCGTTCTCTAAAACTGGAGGATATTTACAGATTTGCCAAATAATCTGGAAAATTCTCACAGGACTAACTATCTCTGTCTCTCTTCTTTCCTATCTCTTTCTCTGATACTTTTCTCTTTCCCTTCTTGACTATCTACCCCCTTTCCAGAGCTTTAAATACAAGGGCGTTTTAGCCTGAGTGTTTTAGGAGCCACCAAATCTCCTGGTGCTCCTTGGCTTGGCCTTTTCAGATTTCAATTTCAGCCGCGTATCTTGAGTGGATGCATGTTTTCGCTAAATAGGACTCTGATTTGGTATCACTATGTACCAAAATGGTCTCTGCATGGCTTCGGCTAGCCGGTATAACCTAACCTACCCATCCCATCAATTAGAAATGCACCGCAGCCACGTTTGTTAACGACTCGCTCATTTTAGCAGTTGATAAAACGTAGTCTGAGTCAATTGAAAAACTGCAACGTCACCTTAGGAACATCTATGAATAGGATGAGGCATAAAGTGAAATGAAACAAAATCGTTACATATCGACTTTACAATGATACATATCGACATTACAACAAAATCAGATACCTTCCTTTGTTTAATGCACAAATAGGGGTACAAATCCCACATCACAACACCGCTAAATATCTGGAAAGAAAAAAGAAGAGTTCGAAATGAAATACCGAAACTTGATCTGGCTTATGGGCAGGCGATCTGCTTTATTCACATACAAGAAAGCACTGCTATATAACCAGATGTTCAAAGCAATATGGAGGTATGGTTGCTTAAGCAACCCCACAAAGCTTGCAAATAGAAACGATTCAAAACAGAGCCTTGAGATGTGCTATTAACGCACCTTGGCACGTACGCAGTAGCGATCGCGAACGTGTTCTTGGTATTGAGTCAGTTGCTGAGGTGATCCAAAAATATGCCATATCGTACATGAAGAGAGCCTCCATGTTAATAGCGAAGCTTTAGCTCTCACCGAGTATCATAACTCATTTGTATAACGCTAAGCCTTGGACCCAGAAAAAAAAATCAAATGTCTTTATTATCTCAGGTTTAGCATAACGAGCCTCAATCCCAAACTCTAACTCTATAGAAAGCTTGTACGAATGCTGTCAAGAATAGTTTACAATCTAAAAAAAGTCATCCATTGCCAATATAGATGAACTTATGGAAAGAATCACCAGCGCGTTAAAAGAAATTTTCACTAACACTTTCAAGAACTTTGTTTAAAAAGTTCCTAGTCAATTGCTGCCCGTGATCAAAAATAAGGGACGGTTTACTAAGAATTTTACAAAAAACTTTACTCAGCATGAACAAACGCCAATAATTACGATAGAGTGAAATGTTCTAGTGCAGGTTTGTGATTCAATATTGATGACAGAAAAAGTGTATCCAATTTGGATAGTAAAAATAAAGTGACAAAACTTACGCAAATTCACGTGCGCAAATGGAAGTATATAATTTCAAGTGCAGTGCATATATCACTATAAAGTTTTATGATCGAAATTGCTATCAAGTTTCAAAAAAAAATTATTTAAAAGCCACCCATGTCGGTGGCCGTTACTAGCGCACGTCTAACTGGCATTTCTTCGTTGCCATTTACTTTTTGAAGTAGTAAAAGTATATTGCACCGTCTTGAAGCTGCTGTGCTGTACGAGCATTATGAAAATAATATTATCATTGCGTCCTTTGGTGCAACACATCCAGTCACATGCGATATCCATTTGCAAGAATGTGTTGGGAAAAGTTGCGCCACTTGCATTCGCTGCGCCACTTGGGCACGTGCAAGTAACTGTGCGTGGCTGTCTTCGCTTTCTTGCACACATCGAAAGCTTTGCACCCGCTACTCAATGTTGGTTGCATTAAAACGCTACACTACTCATTTGCTATTGGCATAAATTCTGTTTATGCTTTTGTATGGATTTCCACTTGTGCTTAACGGGATTTCCGTTCGCTACAAGCCGCGCTTAATGGGTTTTTCGTTTTCTGATTTCCGCTCTACATTTAGAATTTTTTGCTTTTTCTGTGTTTTATCTTTTGCCTTTATTGTTTTTTTTTTTTTTGATGTTTTTGTGCATTTGCCAGGCTCTAATGTTGCTCCAGTGAATGTAGGTCAATTAAGTGTTCAACTTTTTCACAAACGAAAGTGCACTCATACTTAAGCTTGCATCTGAAATAGGTGCATATGTATTGTATGTTAGGATGATTCTACATACGTCTGTGTTGTACGTACGAAAGAGCAAATCCTCTTCTAAATGTGTGCATACTTTCTTTTTGTGGCGCGTAATGAGTCATTACTAAAGCTCGCGTGAAAGCTAAATTGAATTCCGCTCAGTACTTTGGTGTACTTCCATTGAAAATCAATGGACTATGTGAAAAGAAAAGATGTGGAAAAATAATTTAGATCGAGCCCAAAAAAAAAGTTGCCCCGAAAGTTGAGTTAAGTTGTGAAGAAATGATGAGGTAAACTAATTTTATAATACAATAAGTTACTTCCACAACTACAGTTCTCCACTCCGATTGATGTTGTTGTTGTTGTAGCAGTAAGAGAAGCCCCGTCAGTGTAGAGTATATCATCGGACGTCTTCGTCAGGTTCATCTAAAGGTAGGCCCAGGAAACTAGCTGTTTCGACAGGTTGGGTCCAGAAGGAGAGGGGTGTTAGATGAGAGGGTTTGATGGGGCATGCGAAAAGGTGGTAAGTGTCGTGCGGAGTGCCTTCACATGCCGGACTCCCACTCATGGCTCTATCCTACTCCGATTGATCCTCTACTATGCTTTTTCAGTTTGTGATTCCTATTTTCCGCAGATCGGCTGTGACCTCACAAACTACGACCTCTGCGTCCAATTGGCATCTCTCCGTTTGGGCATTGTGTACATGTGTCCCAGCCATCTGATTCGTTGACTTTTTAATAATTCCAATTGTCCATCAAAATATTTGGAACAGCAACTCAATCATATAATCCTGAAAGAGCATCTTAAGTAAATCACTTAGTAGAACAAAATTAAAATCCAGCGAAAATTACATAAGATTTTCAGAATTCGTTTATTGAAATTAAACTTATAGGAATGGTTGATAAATTTTTCGAAACCAAAGGATTATAAAAATTTTGATAGTTTAGCTCCAACATTAATAAACATTTTCATAAACAATTAATATTTTTCAAGTTGCTTGCTCGCTTTGAAATTAGTTCGAAGAGAACTTTTTTAGAATATAATTTTTTTAAAGTGAAACTTCTTAGGCGTCGATGGACGCGCGAGAATAAAGAGTAACATTTCAAGGCCATGCGACGTCTTGGGTATTTTCGTTCCGCAAGAGAAAAAAAAGATATAACGTAGAGGAAAAGGAGAGGGAGGGCTATACCTTGTATATATCTTGGATACACTTTAGGCTATTTTTCCTGCGGTTCTCCTTCTGGTTGCTAATTTCTAGTGAGAAATAACACTGCTACTTTTTGGCGCTTATTTCCGTTTCCTGTCTAGTGCTTGTGCGTACTATAAAGAGTTATCCATTCCGGCGTCGGATTTATTGCCTTATTGCCGTTGCTGGAATCGCTGCGTTTGTGCGGGTGATAAACGCTCGGAGTACTGCGCGTTGTTGCCACGGTTTGTGTCCGTCGTTTACCTACACCGGTCGACCCTTCTCCGTGTTTTGTAAATTTTGTCTATTTGTTTTTTCTGCAAATGTTGTGAATTTATTTAGATATATATTTTTTCTCTCTCTTTCTCTCTCATTCACTCTCGGTTCTCTCCCTCTTTCTTTGTCTGCCTTGAAAATTTCACTTCTGTTATAGTTTCGCATATAGTTTCAAAATTAAAGAATAGCAATCAATAAAAAAAATATTTCATGTTTTTAATAAAAAAAATGTGTTGTTCAAATTTTGTGTTTTAGAGATGGCATATTTAAAAAAAAATCATTCAAATTTTTTTTTAATTAATTTAATTTAATTACATTAAAAACAAAATACTATAGGTTTCAAAATTTGTTTTAGTTAAAAAAAAATTATTTGTTGATATAATTTATATAATTGATATAATTTAGTTTCAAAATTAAATAATGACAATTAAATAAAAAAAAATTTTTTTGTTAATTTAGACAGAAATGTTCTGCAAAAGCGTGTCCAATTTAGAAGTATATGATTTTAAATTCAAATAAAACAACAAAAATAATTCAAACTCATTAGTCAATATTTACAAGTTGAAGTCCAAAATAAACAAGACTGAGCTAAACTAGAAACTACATGAGTTTTGTTCTGATCACTTCGAGTTTATTTGTTCAGAATAGTGCCCTCTGGCCTCGATACCCTGTCTTTCGCGATCTAAAAGCTTGCCATTTAGGATGTCGGTAAAAGCCTGTTGGATGGCCTCTACGGACGCAAAATGTTTTCTTTTCATGACCAAATGCAATTTTCCTAATAGGTAGAAGTAACAGGGAGCCATATCAGGCAAATACAGTGATTGATTGATGATTAAAATGCATTTTCTAGTCAAAAAATCAGTCACAACAGTGGATCGATGAGATGGTGCATTATCATGCGATAAGCGTCAGCTTCCTCCTTCGCGGTATTCAGGGCGAATTCGACGAATGCGATGCAACAGACGCTTCAAAACGCCAAGATAGAAAATTACATTAACTGTTTAGCCCATTAGCACGAACTCCTTGTGGACAATTCCTTTGGGATCGTAAAAACAAATGAGCATCAACTTGATTTTTGAATCCCCCAAACGCGGTTTTTTTGGGTGGTGGCTCGCCTGGGGCCTTCCATTCGGCACTTTGACTCTGAGTTTCAGGTTCATGTTGGAAACACCACGTTGCGTCCCCCGTTACAATGTTGTAAAGGAAGCTCTCGTCTTTTTTCGCCTCTTCAATTAGGTCTTTCGAATGTTGAATTCTCAGCAATTAGTCCTCAGTTAACTTGTGCGGAATGAAGCGTGCACAGATCTTTTGTATGCCAAAATAATGAGTTAAAATGCGATAAATCGATGTTTTGGAGACATTCAACTCCGATTCCTCTAATTTCAACAATGATTTCGGTTCCTTTTTGATAAATTTACGAACAATTTTAATGGAGTTTTCGGTGATTACTTATTTCATTGCCATTTATGTCCTAATAGCCATCTCTGAAACGTGCACATCACTCATGAACTCTGGCACGAGATAGACAATCCCCGCCATAAAGTTCTTTCATCAATTCAAATGTTTCGGTTAACGTTTTACCGATTTTTAAACCAAATTTGACATTAGCTCTTTGTTCGAAACTCATTTTTATACCGATGTCACAAACATACTGACACTTTAGACGCAATGTCATCCACAAAGCATTTAGACTTAACATCCCCTCCTCATTTAATACTACAGGGGTGTGATATCTCACGATCTTGGTGGCCATTAAGTAGATAAAATAATAAATACAATTTCATAATCTTCAAACATAAAAAATAAGTTAATCTTAATGCGTGCAATAAAAACTGCCTTTAGAAAGACATCGGAAAAGAAATTAATTCTATTATATAAAAATATTGTTTTTTAAGAATAGGCTTGGAAGCCTATTGCCTTTGAGTTCAATTTGTACGATGTCCATTAAAATAGAATTCTGGTACTTGTGACCCCAAAGTGGCAACATTCATTGTTAGCAGTACATTAACTAACCGGATAATTTTTGTGCTCCAATACTTTTTATCAAATGGCTGAAGTGGGCCATCCAAAAATCTTGGGCTCTGGTTTTTCGGGACGAAGACGCTGTTTTGGTAGATCAGACACCAAAGAATGTATCGAAAATATTGCAATAGTAAAAGCCAAACGGTTGACAGGAAGAAACTAGGAACTCCCAGTTCACATTGTAAAAAGTTTTCCACAAATATCTTGGTCTTTTCTTTTATAAAAACTCCAGAACTGAGATTTCTCAAAAAGTTATTCGAACACCTATTGAAAAACCACAGACAATTCAAGATATACTCGAGTTTCAAATCGTATATTGGCAATTTGTTACGAGTATTTTCAAGCAGTCAGTATTAGAGGAGCATGCCGAGGAGCATGGAAGCCGTAAGAAAATTATAATTTTCTCTCATAGAACTACTCACATAGCCGTAGAAAGTGCTTAACTATACAACGTGGCATATTACTTGAGCAGCATAAAAAGCAAATGCGTAATACTTTCCTAAAGATATCAATTTTTCTGGTAGACATGCAAGCAGTTGGGAAAGAAAACAAATTTACGCAATTTTAGACCAAAATTCAGTACGTCAACAAAGTGAATGAACATTGAAATACAGCTAAGACAAGTAGAAAACAATGCCAAGTCGAATGTTATTTACTCCACTAATTTGGTATTCGTGTCTGTGTCTGTACGTTGGCTTATTCAATGGAATTCATATTAGAAATTCGCAAAATAAAATGACTGAATGTCACAAAGCGAGCACAGTGGAGTGGCCCATCAAAGTCAGACGCACAAAATTATGTTACCTGCTTAAACTGTAGAGCGAACTAAAGTGAGCGATGGAGGGTTAAAAGTCGCATTTTTGAGGCTTATTCACCAAATTCAGGATACTTTTCGTACTACTAGTCGCATATAGTTTTTTAAATTCGTTTTGGAAAGTACTACTATTTACTGTATGTAGGTTCGGCCTATTTAAAAGGAGATATAAAATACCCAGAGCTCAGTTCTCTCTATAGAGGGCGCTCTATTGGTGCTTTCTGACAAGGTGAAATACTTAGGACTGATCCTTGACAGAAGGCTAACGTGGAAGCCCAACTCTGAGGGGAGAATAAGGAAAGCAATAGTCGCCCTATTGACAAAAGATGGAGCTTCTCGCCTGGAGTTGTATTTTGGTTCTATAATATTATTATAAAGCCAATTCTATTATATCGAATAATTGTCTGATGGAATTCACTGGGGACATCTGTGACGTTACTGGAGAGAGTGCCAAGGTCTGCTCTCATTAAAACCCGTGGGGATTTTCTAACTACATCTGCTCTAGCACTTAACGTAACTCTAAATGTGGTACCTGTAGACATCACAGAAAAACTGCCACTGCGTGTGACACAATTAGATTGAGAGCCTTCGGATACAGGCTTGCCCTCACTGGCGGATACTCAAGTATCCTCATCCATTATCCTTTAGGTTCATGCCCTTGGCGACAGAACAACAAAAAGGGTGTACCATGCTCAGTTCTAGCGAGACAGTTTTCACTCACATTTCATTAAGAAAAAAAATGGGCGGAGTGCAGCAGGGCTCGGTTAACCTGACGAATCGCTCGTAGTTCGATGGAGGAGTTGGTGAAGAAGCATTCCATGAGAAGCTCCCCATCGGACTCAAGTTCAGGTTGCCGTACCCCTTCAGTGTGTTCAAAGCAGAGATAGTCGCAATCAAAGAAGCAGCTGATTGGATACTCATTTGCGTAGTAACTGTAACGGAAGTAAATGTATACTCCGACAGTCAGGCGGCCATTAGGGCCCTAATCGGGAAATGCCTGATTTCACTTTTGATCGCATGCGAATTCTTTGGTGTTTGTCCATGGCAACATTATAGGCAACTGCGATGAGCTGGCTAAGCAAGGAATCTGTGAGGTAGTTTTCTCGCGAAAGAAGAAGATTGGGATCCTCTTGACTACCTGTGCTCTGCTCCTGGAAGTGTGGGCCTTGTGTCAACTCAGTGAGCGCTGGACTAGTACTCAAAATTTGAAGGCCACGAAATCATTTCGTTCACCTGCAGATTGGAGGCGTTTGAGGCGTTTTATATATAAGGTTAACAAGATTTCCCACTTTTGCATGTAAGAAAATTTTCAAACTAAAAGTAAAATTTTCCCATTTTTTAAGTCAATGACCACCTGTTAACTTAAAGCATATTGAATTATCTTAAAATTTGGCAATGAATTTGGATCAACCGCGCTATGGTGCGTCGTCAGGTGAGCAGACGTAAACAAAAGCTCTGCGAAAGCACCTACAAACTTCAAAGAACAGTCAGATGAGCTGTGCAGGAAAGTATGGGAGGCATAAGCAATAACCTGCCGTAGGCAGTCAGATAATTTGCGACACATTGCTTTTTCTTGTGTTTCGTTAAGCAGAATTTAAACAGTAATGAGGAATTCTGTCGAATAATTATGCCTAGAATAACGGTATATTATTACACAATAACAAGCAAAAATTACAAAATTTTTCATGAAATTTTCTAATTCAATGTTAAAGCTACATGTAGAGAAAAAAAGGAATTGATTGAAAAAAAAGCGTCGTATTGATGGCTGGAACTACGTTGAAAATATGTCGATATACAAGGATTTTCAGACATTTCTGTAATTTTATAGGACTACTAAGTTGAGTCCATAGATTTTCTTAAGCCAAAAGGTCTTAAAAAATATTGCAAATTGTTTTGCTGAAAGATATGGAACTATTTACTGATCATTTTTTAAATACTAATAACTTCGAGACCTTTTGATTGACCTCAATAAAATTTCAATATAAAAAGTGCCGAAAAATTAGTCATGCAACTTTGTTTTTGATGAGCAGCTATCTACTTCATAATCACCAAATATGACCGCCATACGTCGCTATTTCCAAAAATTAGAAATCTTCCGATAGGATGATTGATTTTGCGCCATGTGTTATTATAATGAGATTATCAAATATGTTTCAAAACAGTCTAAAATTTTAATTGAAAAATAAATTAAAAATTTTGTATTTAATTTTTAGTTACTTCGGAGCGATTTTTGAATTTTCCCTATACTAAAACAGCAGGAGGCTCACATTAACTTTTGTACTTGACATTATCTAGGGAATTCCTCACTGGCTGCCCCTTTTAAAGGGAATAAATTTTATTGTTCCGAGAAGGCAACTTCGTAGTTACTTTCCGCCTTGTGATAATAATAATAGAACTAATTATGCTTTTAGTGCTCCTGTTGCCAATGCTTTAAATGAACTTCGCAAAATTTCAATATTTATCGAGCTTAATTTTCCATTACAAAGAAATATTTTTTGTTTATCTTTTGAAATAATTTTTTAATGTTAATAACAGTAAATAAAGTTTTTCATCTATTTTGTCAGCAGTCGGTTAGAATAATTCTTCATAGACTATATAATCCTTTCGACCTTAGTGTTGCGCCGAATACACTACACCAGCGGTTGTGCTTATTCTCTTGTAATTTCATGTTGTATTTGGAATGCTGTAGCCTTGCACTTTTCAACTGAAAACTAAATGTCTAAAGAACTAGCAAAGTGTCTACCAATTTTTTTTCCTTTTTGATCCACCCACTTTCCACCAAGGGAGGAGTGGACCGGGGGCAACACTTGGGGACAGGGCCTAGTTAACCTGTTCACGGATGGCTCGAAGCTGGACGGTAGGGTTGTAGGAAAAGTATTCTGCAAAGAGCTCCCCATTAAACTCAAATTCAGGCTACCGAAATACTGCAGTGTGTTCCAAGCAGAGGTGGCCGCAATTAAAGAAGCAGCTGACTGGCTACTTACTTGCGTAATAACTGTTAAGAAGGTAAATATTTACTCCGATACCCAAGCGGCAATTAGGGTGGTGCATTCGAAACTGGTAAGGGAATGCCTGGTCTCTCTCTCGATTGCATCAGAATTCTTCGATATAAAGATAATTTGGGTACCTGGTCACAGTGACAATACTGGAAACTGCAAAACCGACGAGCTGGCCAGACAAAGGGACCTGTGAACCTGTAGTGTGCCCGCGAAAGGATAAGATCGGGATGCCCTTGACAACCTGCGCTCTACTCCTGGAAGCATGGGCTTTATACCAACTCAGCGAGCGCTGGGCAAGTACACGAACGTGTAAGGTCGCGAAGTCCTTCTGGCCACGTTTGGATGGGAGGCGTTCGAGGGATAGTCTGAGGATGACAAAACCTCATCTCTCAAATTTCGTGGGCATCCTCACGGGGCACTGTAAGCGGGGTATACATGCCGCGAGACTCGGAATTACTTCGAGTCCTTTTGCGTCAGCTGTATGGCGGATGAGGTGGAACCATCTCAGCACCTGCTCCTCGGCTGCCTAGCTCTAGCTTTCACTTTGGTGTAAAAGTCGAGGACTAGAAGTAAATCCGGGAAAAAACGGATTTGATACTGTTTAGTAGGAAACATAAAACACCTGCTCTTCAGCAAATATTCCTAGGAGGGAAACCACCTACAGTAACAGAAAGGGCAAAATATCTAGGACTTGCACTAGATAGGAACCTAATTGGGGGCTCACAGTTGCAGACGGAGCACGCAAAGCTATGACCGCAATATACCCCTGCGGAAGGCTTATTGGGAAGATGTGGGGATTGGAACCCAGAATGATACATTGGCTCTACACAGCAGTGGTTATGCCAATTCTCTACTACGGTATTGTAATATGGTGGGGTGTGAACATCAAGAAACTTGACAAGGTGCAAAGACTAGCATCTGTTCTGATAACCGGCGCCATGTCAACCACACTATCGAAAGCATTATATGCAATACTAAACTTCCTTCCGGTGGATCTGCAAGCAATATATAATAAGGCTAAACACTCTAAATAAGTGGTCAAACACGGATTATGGTCACGGTAAAATTCTGGCTGGCACTTTGGGGCTCCCAGTCTAGTGGACTATGCACTCCCGCCTATACATGCCATTACATCGAGGGCAGGCTGGGCGGAGGTGTATATTCCGAACATCTGGGGATCTCCTTCAGTTTTCGGCGACACTGATGCAGTGTGATGCGATATCCGGAAATGATATCTACATTTTCACTGATAGCCAAGCGGCGATAAAATCCCTCACAAAACAGTAGACAACCTCCAAGGTAGCCATGAAATGCCGCACATCTCTCAACGAGATGGCTGAGTCTTTTCACCTAAGATACCAAAGGTAACATGGGTTCCTGGCCATCGCGACATTGAGGGTAACTGTAGAGCCGATGAACTAGCGATACTCGGCACTAAATTGATTGATGAGTACATAGATAATGACATAGAGATACCCTTACTCAACTGTTGGAATCTCTGCTAAGCTAAAATAAACACAACATGACTTCTGTAGAAGTTGTCTTGATGAGGAAGAGAAAGAGACAACTTCGCACCTACTGTGACACTGTCATGCTCTATCCAGACGCAGGTTTACTATTCTGGGTAAACAATTTTTCAATGAGTTCGAAGATCCCTGTTCTAAAGAAATCAGAGATATTCTAAAATTTTTGAAAAGCACACACTGGTTTGAGGAGAGATAAGGACAAGCTCCCCACGTGGCATCACAATGGGCTATGAGCCTGAGTGTGGCACACAGGAGAACCGCTTCAACCTAACCTAACCTACTAGGTAGATATACTTTAACAAAACATTAACAAAGTCCAGGCTGATTTGAGCTGCCATAAAATTTTCGCACAACATTTTTCCTAACGACTAATTTACCCTTGATCTGTAATAATAATATTCATATTCAGTAAGGTAAACTTTCACAGAAGCTCTTTGAGAGCTGCAGCTCATTTTGTACACTATTTTACATTATGAAATGCCTTCCATTCTGACTGAGCAGTTCATATTGTCTCTTAAAATAAGAGACCCGTGAAAATGTTGAAAACATTTTTTTTTCCTGTATTAAAACTTTAGCCAACTTATGCAACTCACCAAATTAAAATCCCATCAGACTATACGCGGCCGCAAAATAAATACTTTTGCACTAAAAACTCAGATGGTGGCAGTCTCGAGATGAGGGAAAAGTTTTTATTTATGGTTTCTTCGCTTGCATTGACTTTTTCAACTGATGGGCAAATGTATGCATGCAAAGAAATATATGAGTATGTATATATTTGTATTCCCTTGCACACACACATGCAAAAACCGACCAACTTCATTCAGGGTCATTGTCCCAGGCCACATGTCTGTGTAAAGCTAAGCTAGTTAAGACATACTTGTTGGCCAGCGTTGCTGCTAGCTCGGTGGAGGTAATAAAAATGTCAACGGTAACAACAATGACTACAAAAATTACCACCACGCAGACGGCAATGATGATCGCGGTGTTAAAGCGACGCACGTGCCTCATAGGTTCAGCCGAATATAGAAGTCAAAGGCATCAGAAGGAAAAGAAGATTGGTAGAAATAAAATGGAATAGTGGCATGAAAGCAGACGATTACACGAAAGGTTTCACAAAACGAATTTTATTTCACATAAATTTCTATATTGCCGGTGAGGGGATGGCAATACAGAAGTTCAAAAAAGCCGAGCCAAGGTGTTGCAATGTTAGAGGAAGCGCAGCTAATCTCGCTTTGATTGCCTGGCAACTGTTTATATAGTTTTTTGGGGGGAAAAGTAGAGAAATGATAGACTGAAAGCTGCAAAAAGTACACGTTTATGCTGCTTTATATTTCTTTTGCTTTTGACAAAAACGAAAAAAAAAGAAAAAATTATACTGCAGATGTTTCACAAAAGTAAATTTCACCTCGGGCCAAGTAAATACATAAAAAGCTTTTAAAAACGCTGACAAATTGTACTAAGTAGCGTTTGACGTGAATGAAATGGAAAACCACAATGTGAAAGGCAAATGCTGTTGATGATGATTGCGATGATCTGCATCGTAGAAATTCAAAGCACATAGAATTTAAAAATTTCCTCAGAGTGACTCGTTGGCCTTCATGCGTGAATGCGTATTTGTACAGCTTTGTGTTTGATAGGCATTCAGTTTTTGAAAGAGCAATATGGTACATTCAATGGAAGCAGAATGATTACAGCATGCTTTTAGGCGCTCTGCATAATTATAGCCATTTTTGTGGCTACCGTTTTTGCTCATTCACCCACTCCAAGTGATGTAACTTAAAAAGGAATTGAAAAAATTTGGAGGCAATCGCAAAGAGAAGATATGCAATAAATAAAAAAGTAATAGAATTAAAGCGGCTGTACATGTGATGGATAATTGGGTCTGAAATGCAAGGATATACAAGTATTTTTTAGCAGCAAAGAGGGCCGAAGAAGAGTGCATTGGTATAACTTGTTAATTAGTAAAAAAAGGCATGCGGCACATAGGAAAAATACATGGGATGCTCACCGGAAAAATTTACTATAAATAAATACGAATTTGGGGCTACTTTACATTTGTAATTAATTTTTTGTACTGGATTTTTGGATAAAACTGCACACTCTAAAATTTTATAAAAATTATGGTTCAGAAATTAAGAATTTTGGAAACAAATTTTAATTTTTTTTTTTGAAATTTTCTAAATTAGTTTGAAAGTTTTGAGTCTTGAATTATATGGTTTATTTTACTGAATGATTTTTTTTATCCAAAAGCAAGGAAAAGTATTGTTAAAAATCTTTGCAAGTGGGTTTTTGCAGCTGGATATATTATATTCTGTTGTTGTTGTTGTTTTGTAGCAGCATAAGCATTCCCCGTGCATATACGACGAATGCTGCTGAAGTGACAGTCCTTGGCCGGATATAAATCCAGGTCGTTCCGGTTACGTAGAACCGACTGTCGTGGGAACGATGTACTATATTTTATCTTCTTCTGGTTTATATGAAAAGCCTTTTGAATGCCAGAAATGCACTCGAAATGCACGGATGTTACCGTCAAAGAAGCAACTGCTTATTATTCAAAATATTTATGTCCAGGAATAGCAGCTAAGCAACACAAGATTTCGGCGGCCGCCGTAGCCGAATGGGTTGGTGCGTGATTACCATTTGGAATTCACAAAGAGGTGGTTGGTTCGAATCTCGGTGAAAGCAAAATTAATAAAAACATTTTTCTAATAGCGGTCGCTCCTCGGCAGGCAATGCCACACCTCCGAGTGTATTTCTGCCATGATAAAGCTCCTCATAAAAAATATCTGCCGTTCGGAGTCAGCTTGAAACTGTAGGTCCCTCCATTTGTGGAACAACATCAAGACGCACGCCACAAAAAGGAGGAGGAGCTCGGCCAAATACCTAACAGAAGTGTACGCGCCAATTATTTATTTTATTTTTTAACACAAGATTTCAATGTATTAATTTTCCAATTCTTGTTAAATTGCTTTCCCCTAGCAATCTTAGTCTCAGCAATCTAATCTCAAGAGAAGCCAACAACTACATTAAAATAAAAGATTAAGGAATCCGCAGAAAAATGTGCAAGTAAAAATTTCCTAAGACTATCAGCAGATCTCAGAAAACGAGCTTTTTTACTTTTTCTTTTTTTTGAGTTTTTATAGAGAACAGTAAAGGAACGAAGCCTGATTTCACGAGAGTCCACGCTTCATTATTTTGCAAAAAAAAATTTTACGGCAATGAATTATTAGAAACATTTACTTAGCCATTTTGTTAGAGGCATGAACTGAAATCAACAAGATATTGTTTTATTTTGTTATGTACAACAAGTTCTTGAGAAAATAAGTTGGTTTCATACGTAGCCTATCAAGTTCAAGTTTCATTTTTAAATCTAAATTAAAATTATATAAATATTTTGAAATGGAGTTCACTATCTCTTTTATTGAAATAAGCCGTTTTCTTTTGTACGTTTTACAAAAGAATACTCAGCTATGGCAGTACTAATATAAACTAACAAAAACGCAATTTTAAAAGAGAGTCGAAGGCCTTGGCTGCTAGCACTCCTGTTAGTTATTAAGTATAATAATTGTATTATTGTACCTAATCATAATAAATAAATATAAACTAACATTGATTCACAAAATAAACCAAATAGCAGAAAAGCAATACGAAATGACGTTTGAATGGAAAATTTCCAAGCTCTTTCATGATCAACGAAAGTAGTGCTATTATGGAACTTGGCAGTACCTCACATCAAGTCGTATAGCTTTACACGAGTTGAATTCTGCTGGGTTGATAGAAACGAGATCTGCTGTTGCTTGTCAGGTAAATCGACATTTAAACGAGCATTTGTTTTTTTTTCAAACTCGCTTACAAAAGAACACGGGTACATATATTTAGTAGAAAGTAATATTTATTATTAAATTATTGGAGAGTACTTCATGAGTATTTAATGCTATTTCCCAAATGTCACCGGCTACACGCAAACAGATTATTTTGGTGTGTCTTTTGGTAACATTATGGCTTAATTGGGTTATGAAAGTTTCAATTCAATTGTTTCTGGCTTACCCACATACGTTTTAAATTTAAAAAATCACACAGAAAATAGTCTATATTCATTGTCGGAATTTTCGAAGCAAAAAAAAAAACACAAAATTGATTGTTTCATTGGCTTATGGCAAGTTAAAACCACATCTAGTCAATATTCATACCATAAAAATAGTCAAAGAAATCCTTGTTAACAATCGTTTAGTTGACACATTTTGATATTATTTATTTGTTCTCTACCAGTAGAAATATTTTTAATAGTAATGCATCAACCCTCCAAGCCAGGCAATTAAATTTTTTTATTCAATTTATGTGACAGGATGCGTTGGAAAAATATAGTGAAAGAAAAATAAACTTTTGCAATTTTTATTTTTACTTTAAATTGAAATTTATTGTAACTTATGACAGTTGTCAAAATAAATTACTTAAAAAAACAAAACAAAAACAAAAAACCAAGCGAATTCGCAAGATCCCGTACAAGAAATTTTTGTAGAAAAAATGCGATTATTTCTCTACGGTAATTATTCGTTTAATATAATATAGTAAATATGTGGGCTACTCTCATTTTCCTTATTCACTCCTCTCGGGAGCATAGGGCCTGGAAAAGACTCAGTCTTGCGTTGGTTTCGTTAATCTATTTGATTTCTGACAGGGTAAGTGATTAGCCTGCCGTTACCAGTCCTAAGTAGTGGAAATGCCCACTTGCCGTTGCTTAGGAACAACGCCTCCTTACTGCTTGAAGCGCCATCTGTGTGTCACATTTTTGTGGCAGAAGGATCACACAGATGGTTGATGGCTTCGCTAAATTTGGTGTGTCTTGTGGTTTGCGCTATTGCCGTGGTCCCCCGCTTCCTTTTGCTGGCACCACTGTTGCTTGTTTTAGCAGCCACAATGCAAGTAATGCGCTGACTATTGTGCGGGAGTAAGAATGGAAAGGATACGTTTTTTGGGATGAGGAATGAAATTGGAGGATTTTTTTTTTGTTTTTAGAAACAGGGAAAGTAGGTAAATTTGAAAAAGTTGCGGGACTGTGCTCTACGTCTCATTTATTAGCCAAATTATAATATTACGGTAAGTCTTGAAATTGCAAAACGACAAATTTAAATAGTTAGTATAGAAGATTTCACCTAGAATCTGCCCTTTAACTTTATAGGCTGATTTTTATGGGACGCCATTCCATTCAGAACAAATGTTACCCCAACTATGCAGAGACAATTGAAGATTTCGAACAAAAAATCGTAGCTGCAATAGTGAGATAGGTACGGAAAGTAATGAAAATATACTAAAAAAATTTTATAAAAAATTGAAAGAGCCGCTGCAAAGTCGGCCATCGAAGTTATTTCGACGAAATTATGTGCCATTTTGAAATCTCACGCTTTTATATAAAGCCATGTCAACTTAAAAAATCCAAACATGGGAAAATGTGCAGAAAACTGAGTAAAATTTTTCGTAAGTAAAACCAGTTCCAGAATTCTAAAAAGTCAGTTTTTAATGTTTTAGTTTTTAAGGGCTTCTGATAACGAAGCATTCGTACCGTAAAACATAACTCAAGTGAAATTTTTAATACATTGCAGTTAAGAGACTCAAACTATGATATGAACGCCATAGGCATCCGCACTCTTCAAGCATCCCAAAAGAAACATATGCCAACTATAGCGACGTAACCGCGACAATCGGTTCTACGTGACCGGAACGACATGGATTTATAGCCGGCCAGGAACTGTCACTCTAGCAGTATTCCCGGTATATGAATAGAAAACCCCCGAGTATTTTTCTGCCATGAAAGAAAGTGTCTCATAAAAAACCATCTGCCACTCAAAGGCGCCACAAAACTGCAGGTTCCCCCACATAAATAAGAGTGGCACAGCAAAACACACAATAAAGGGTGTAAATGTTAATTATATATGTATATACTCGTATTTATAAAAATATATGATGGCTTTGGTAAACATTTATTTCATGAAACTATTCTCTCGTTTTAAGTTTGTGGACCACCATCCGCCACTAGCAGTAATGTACTGTCATTTCACGTATAAGATTCAAAATATGTTAAGCGATTTTGAAAAGGGGGAGAGGGCTGCCCTTTCATTGAGAATTTGATTTCTTTATTGTTACGATAAGTAAATTTTATTTTTTGACATCGTTTTTTATTTTATATTGACGCAGTTTTCCGCGTAGCCGAAGGACAAAGGCCAGCAAGTTGAGAAGGACGATGAATCGATATTTCGGCGTCTTTTTCAGCAATTCATTATAGGAACCTTGCGAACATAGTTTTTATTTTTTATTTAATTTTTTTTTATTTATTTTATTTTATTGCATACTTAAATTTGTTTTCACAAATGGAGGCTTTGTTCTGACATTAATTGATTCGTGAAGACTTGCCGAACTTTACGGAACAGAAATGCCAACACAGTTTGCCATTCCCAGCTGCCAAGCCACAGTCATCGATATCGATGGTTCTTATGGAGCTAAAAAAGCACCCGATATTTCTAATCCAAACACTTATTTATATGTATGTTTGTCACGCTTTATTGCCGCCTACAGATCTACGACTTCACATTCGTATAACAAAGAATTTATAACCAAAAATAAAATAAATTGTAGAAAACAAGACTGGAATTACTCGAGGGCATTATCACGAGACTTCTGAAGATTGCGGCACATATAAATACACAGGCATGTTGACTTTTATCTCAGCGCTAATGCAGCACCAATTTACAATTTCTTTAACTTTTACCACAACAATTTTCACGAGTCAATTGAGGCGAGTATGTATTGGGATAGCTGAGTGCGCTTGCAGCCGCACAAACCTAAAAGACATCATTAAATGATTAACATTTGGTATGTTTGCACGAGTGTAAGCACTAATTTATTTATTTTCATTTCAGAAGAAATTTTTTGTTTTGGTTTTTCAATGCTGTGCAGCCTTTTAAGGCCAACTTTTTGATAAGCGCGGCGTATTTAGTTAAGGCTCGAGATTATTTTTTTTCTCAAACAGTAAATACACACTCGTTATAGTTTAATTTGTATATCAATCGCGCAACCGCCCCGAATATGTATGTAGATGGAGCAGACGGCACTTGAGATTTCTTAGCTCTGCTTTCGAGTTTTTTCGACTTCTTGCAACAACTCTACGAATGGCAAGTTTACACTTTAATCATGTTTTTTTCCTCTTTCAAATTTAACTGTCACATCAACTGCGGTTTGCACACGCGTATCCCGCCTCAGCCTAACGTTATGCGTGCGCAACTGACGAAAGCTCACGAAGAACTGATTTTGAAAAGCGACCGATAATTAAAATGCAGTGAAGTTGTGCTGCCTTGCATCGCTCTTCATTGGCAGTTCATTGAACAGCTGTGCGTGAATTCGCCGCAGCTTTCGCAAGAGTGTCGGCTACTTGTAGAGCTTTTGCGCATTTTTCAACTGTTGCCTAAGGTGGGTGGGTGTGCAATAAAAGGCGAGCGTCACGTGCTGCAAATACACGGGTCGCAATGTGTGGATGAAGAAGCTTAGCAAAACAAATGTGCCGCAAAATAAATAGACATACAAATTCAAGCTCTTACAAATGAAGTGGTGAGGAGGTGGGTTGGTTCGGTGAGTGAGTGGTGATGAGTGTAGGCGCGTACAGGAGAGAGTAGAATAGCAAAGCGGGTACTAGAGTGAGCGCGTGTATGCGTTGCACTGTAAGTTTGTATGCTATCAGCAGATTTATGACTAAATTATGCGAAATACTCGAAGGACAAACGACACAAAAAGGAATTAAATTATACGCGTATGTGTGTGTGTATGTTAGATATTGGAGAACTAGGATTTGCTTTGCCGTAGCACACGTTGAGTAGAATTGGGTGTTTGTATAGAAAAAACACCAAAAAAGAAAAATTAAACAAACATTACGCCATGCATGAAATTGGTGTAACGATTGGAGCAGGTAAAGCTTGAATTCGGCTTTGTAATATAGAATTTTGGTAATTTAGAAGGCAGATAATTTTCAAGATAAAGCTTGCTTGAATTACGTATAGCCTGCGTTAAATTTTTGTTTACACCTGTCGTTAGACAATAAGTAATGTCATTTACAATGAGATTGAATGAGAGTGATATTGAAGGGGCGATGCCCTCAAACTCATTTAGAAGAAATACAACTAAAAAAAAAACTTTAAAATTGATGTGCTTTTTAGATAAGAAATGTGTGCATTAGGTTGGATTAAAAACATTTTTTTTTAATTTTTATTTCGGCCTATGCGGGAAAGTTGCCTCATATAAAGACAATCAAATATTTATATGGATTCATGTCAAAATATTGAACCCGAATACTGTCGCACGTCCTTCAAAATTCTTTCAAATGAGTAAAATTCTGATATATAGTAGTTGCAAGAACTTCGATTGTGTTCATATTACAATACAAAAAGAAAATTGTATACCAACCTTGTTAAGCTATTTATGTGTGAAAAACTCTTCAAACGACATTCTTGTCTATTTTCAATATTTAGCGAAATATATGGAAAATATTAAAATTTAAATACCGAGCCATTGATTACGCAAATTTGCAAAAATTTGCTTGGTGTCAACTTTACACTTTTTTACATTCTTTTAAACGCAAATCAAACACCCTTTTTTGAATATCGAATCATTGAAAGTTTGTAAAGCTTTTATTATTAACTTTTAATTATTATCACATGACAAAGTATCCTCACGCTAATTAAAGAATAATATCTTAGATCTCTAAGTAGAGACATCATACAAAAACACAGAAAAAACGAGGGATAGATTTCTGTGGGATAGAGAATAGCGGATAGTGGATAGATTTGTAACTAAATAATTTGACCGGCCATACGAGCAGGGAGGAAAAGCCGTGGAAATGTTACCGAGCATTAGGGAGTCTCACATCACTGACGCGGTGCCCCACCTCTGCTATAAGTGTGTTCTCAAACGCAGTCTCGCATGGCCTGTCAAATTCTTAGTTATTACAAATCTATCCTTTAGTGATAATTCTATCGACTAACCACTATCCTCAATCCACTATCCAACTGAAATCTATCCCTCGTTTTTTCTGTGAAGTCAACACATTAAGTTAAGAAAGTACTCGTGTTATTATTATTACGAGTTGTTTTAATTATATAAGATATAAAATTTAAAATAATAGCTTGTTCTCATATAAATATTATGGCTTTACGTAGTGAATTATTATGTCCAGTATTTTGATATGGACAGGTGCTTAAACCTACTGTTTTACCAAGTTACGAAGATGTACTTCTATGTTATTTGTGGATTAGTAAAAATAAAAAAAATCCATTTAAAAATCTTGCAAGTGACACTTCCGTGGAGGTATCTCAAAATTGATTGGATATTTGGAAATCAAAGAAAAACCCCGGAAAAATTGTTCATTCCAGATGGCAAATAGAATTTTATGATTGTATCATACCTATGTATCAACAAGTCATCCTTCAGAAAATCTTATGATGTTAGTTCATTTTATTGTAAAAGTTTATGCACAAATGTGTCTTCAAATAAAAACTAAACCCAGTTCCATATATGGGTCAAAACATTTACATTTAACAATAGTCCGATCGAGTTATCTAACAGAAAACCTAAAAAAGATAGTGGACTCTGTAATTCAAATAAATGCTTTTTTCGGACAACATGTTGTTGGCAATGTTGGCTGATGAAAGAATGGACGTGAAGGTTTTGGCGTTAGAAAAAATAATTAAGAGTAGAGAAACAGCCGGTGTAAGAATAAGATTTTTTAAAATACCAAAATTTAATTTTAGTGCAAAAGACTACACTGAAATGATTACTGAGCCACCACTTGTAACGAAAATAGGCACAGATGTACTTAATGAATGCAAACAATCACCCAAAAAAGTGGATGTACTAATTTTGTCTACAGTAAAAAAGTACCCATGCCGCACTCAAGCCTCAGAAAGATGTATTAAACTGGTAACTGAATCATCAACTGCTATTTGTGGAGAAACTATGTAGTAAAGATGGATTTATAAAAAAGATTACAGTGTTCTAAAGATTAATTTTAATTTTAATGCTTAAAAATGAAATTTGATACAATTTGAAATGAATTTGAATAAAAGAAATGTTTGAAATGTTATATTTTGTTACACTTATTCCTTTTTTGATAAATTGTTATTGATTTCTTGACTACGATATAAAGGTTCTTGGTATTAAAAGGCAGTTGAATTTTCATATTTTTCAACATATAATATTTCGCTAAATATTGAAAATAGACAAAAATGTCGTTTGTAGAGTTTTTCACACATAAATAGCTTAACAAGTTTGGTATACAATTTTGTTTTGTAATATGAACACAATCGAAGTTTTTGCAACTATATCAGAATTTTACTCATTTGAAAGAATTTTGAAGGACGTGTGACTTGAAATATTGCGTATACGCCAAGGCATCCGCTTCTGCAAATATCTGTTTATATGGTAAAAAGTCGTTTTTAAGAGTTTGAGAGCATCAAATGATAATAAAAACTAGAAATATTATTGGAATTTTTTTTATTGTAATATGGTAGATAGTTTCATAGCATTTACTTTCTGAATTTGATATCCGACTTATGCCCGCCCGACTGCAAGTTAAATTGTTCGTTCGATCAGACAAATTTTTGACAACTTTTTCAATAGTGGCTTCAATATATATATATATATATAAGCCCATTGATAAGTGCGACGTAAGGGAAGTTGTGCCGTTTTGTTGGAATCAAATGCCGTCGATGTTTAGCTGATTATTGAGACAGAAGTCTTTGCGATCCTACTTGCATGCATTCTGCTCGGCTGCTTAGGGAGCGCGGGGGCTGGGGAGATATTAAAATTGTTTTCATAGTCAAGCTGCGATCAAGCCACTGACGACGACATCGTGCAAATCTAAACTGCTCAACTCATTTAAGAAGGATATCAAATCTCTGAGTGTGCGGGTAACATTTCCCCGATCTGGGTTCCAGGACGTAAGAGCATAGAGGGAAATGAATTTGCTGATGAGCTTGCCATGAAGAGCAATGAATTGGTCTCTGAGGTCTTCTACCCGATCATTAGCATCCCCCAGACTTTTGTTAAAGTGGAAATACACAACTTATTTCTCAAAAAAGCGCATAACAGATGGAGTTGCATTTCTTCGTATGCTATGTCGAAAACCCTTTTGGCCTCAGTACAATAGAAGGACGACGCAGAAAGATCTGAGGACTCCTCGTGATTCAATTTTCAACTCTTAGTTGTGTTTATTGGCCATTGGACGATCGGCACACTCACAGATAAGGTAGATTTATCATTTAATCCCAATTGCAGATGCTGTGGAGACCTTCTTCTCTGAAAATTTGAGCACTATCTCTCTAAGTGTCCGGGTTTCGCAGCTGGACGATTCAGGTCACTGGGTGTTCCTCTCCTCGATAGCCTCAAAGAGTGATCCAACCTAAATCCCATGAAATTTCTCTATTAAATCAAAATCTCTGCCTGGGTGTAGATATTTGCCCAATGGAGTTTTCAAAATGGAGCCAAAACGATGCTTTAGTGCTACTTGGGGAGGGCCATACCTACTTACAACGCGATTGTGCGATACAAATTTTGAATTCCGTCAAATTTTTGTAAATGTTGAACTACGTACAAATAGCGACTTTATGTATTTTTAAAATTTTTCGAAGCAAAAGTATGAAGCACTACATTGTTCGTTTCTAAAAGAAATTTGAAGATGATGTAGGCTCTTTAAAATTAGCCACATTTCCTTATTTATCGCCTGCTCCTAGTACATTTTCAAGTACGCTCTACCTGCCGAGGACTAAAAGAAAACACACACAAAAATAAATGAACGGAAGCACGAGGACTTTGCTTATTTGGTGAAAGAAAGCAATATCTTTAAATTTTCAAAAATGCTCAATAAAGCCATATTTGGAGTTTCTAACTTTTTTTCCTGTAGACGCAGGAGTACTAGGTCTCATTTTATTTGCAAAATTTGTGAAAAACTGTAAAAGATTTCGTTATGCATGATCCCATATTCTGCAATAATTTTTATTTAATATATAATATTCAAAAAGTGTTCATATCATTTCAAATTCATTAATAATTGCATACAGCCAACACTCAGATATAAACAAAATCACATGCAGCAATGCAAATTTATTTACGTTTGAGTAATTCGGGCAAAAAAATACAGCAAAAACTACAACAACAACTATGCAAACTCACATACAGAAAACAGCAGGGAACAATAATTTTTCCTGCTGTCGTTTGCATACGAAATTCACCACGAAAGTAAGCCAGGAATTTACGTATTTTTAATAAATAAAATAATAGTAGACTTGGAGACGTACATACGAGCTAAAAGATATGCCGTAATCCATAACAATAAAAAGGCCGTATTGGAGGTGATACAGTGGGTTTAACAATTATAGCGCAGGCACTTATTACCAAGTTTTGACGACATATTTTCTACTTATTTTATTTAAATATTTTCTTTATAAATACAGTCAAAGCTCCTATAAAAGCCCCATAAATCCAAGTTTCAAGCTCTGTACAAATTTGAATAAAAAATTTACAATTTGTTTTTACTTTTTAATAAAAATGTTTAGAAAAATTTTGAGTATGCGATTTTATAGCCTACTGAATTTGATTCTAATAAAGTACACATATCAAGTCGCTCAACAATTTTATTGATTTTACACATTTTTTTGGTGACGGTGTTGGGTATTTTCTTCCATTATATAAATATATATAATTGGCGCGTACACCCTTTTTGGGTGTGCGTCTTGATGTTGTTCCACAAATGGAGGGATTTACAGTTTCAAGCCGACTCCGAACAGCAGAGGAGGAGCTTTTTCATGGCAGAAATACACTCAGAGGTTTGCCATTGCCTGCCGAGGGGCGACCGCTATTAGAAAAATGTTTTTATTAATTTTGCTTTCACCGAGATTCGAACCAACGTTCTCTCTGTGAATTTCGAATGGTAATCACGCACCAACTCACTCAGCTAGGGCGGCTTCCATTATGCGAGTGAACAAAAAATGTCAATCATTCGTTATTGCAGAGAATGCACAAGAACGCCAGCAAAAACAAAAAAAAAAAAGAAAGACAAAAGGACAAAAGTTAACGCGATTTTTGTGGCACTTTAAACTTGCATTTTATCGTAACAAAATTTATCCTGCATACTTGAAATTTTTCTGAAAATTCCGATTAAAAAGTTTTTGATTTTTGTGGCATTTAAAAAATTTTACAATTTAGTGCCATTTAGTTTTAAACGATTTTCGCAAAAATTTATGTAAAATGATGGATTTCTTTTTCCCCAAACTAATATTATATAATTGTAGTTCACATACTTTTCGAATATTTGGCCTAGGTCCTTCTCCAATTTGTGGCGAGCGTCTGATGTTGTTCCACAAATGTAAGGACCTAGAATTTTGTGGCGCCCCGGTTAGTGGGTTGGTTAGAGTGGTGATTCATCCAGAATCCAACTAGCGCTTCCGCACCATTTTGTTGCCACATCCTCGTTACTAACTTGTTTAAGAGTTATTTACAGCAAGACTACATACATCCAAGCTGTGCGGCTTACGAATCTAATCAGGTTGTTGACATCTAAGCCAGACAGTTGTGCGAGACTTTGGAACAGCGGTTTGCCCAGGGTTAACATTCTGTCCTTCCATAGGGCAGGGCATACACAGAGAAAATGGAAGATTGTTTCCTTTTTTTTCTCCGGTTGTTTACAACTGTGACAGTATGTGTTGTGAGGGATGCCCATTTTGGCGGCTTATTCTCCGATAGACCAAAAGCAAGTTATGACTGCCGTTAATCTCCAGGCGTCCCGTCGATGATTGCTTGAGGTTGTAGGTGGGCCATAACGTCCTGCTGATTTTGCATTTCGTCTGGTCTCTCCATCTACAATCCGCGATTTGTAGGTAATTTAGGGAAATTGTATTCTTGACTGCACCTAATGGTGTGAATACTGGTTCTGCCAGAGCGTTATTCATGGCAAATCCCCCTCTTGCCAGTTCATCGGCTTTTTCGTTACCTTCAATGCTCTGGTGTCCCGGGACCCAAATTAAGGTTACTCTATGGTTTTCACTCAAGGTGGTGAGGCTATTCCTACTTTGTTCAACCTTTTTAGAGGTTGTATTAGCCGAACCCAGTGCCTGGATTGCAGCTTGGCTATCCGAAATAGAGATATTGCCCTTAAAAAAGAAATCTGCGATTAGTAGCCTACATGCACTGCTGGTATTAGAGAGACGCACAGATTTTCCAATTCCAAGTCTATGAGAATACTTTATACCAGCTGCAACACCACAATCCATTTTACTGCCGTCTGTATAGGCTGTAGTGTCGAAGTTGTTTAGAGAGAATCCCTTATTCCATTCTTCCTTAGATAGAAAGAGGGTGGGAAAATTCCTATTGAAAGTTACCATCGGGACGATGGAATCAGTCCTCACCGTGATTAACTGAGCTTCTCGCAATAATAGACTAGCGTGACCATAAGGTTTTTCTTTCCAGCAGCCAGTTTCATTTAACCTAAATGCACTCATGGTTGCCCTTTGGATGATCCCACTGATCGTATTGGGACACAGTCCTGACACCATTAGCACCAAATCATCAGTGTACGCCACCACGCTGCTTCGGAGTGACAGCAGATTTTTTATTAGTAGCTTTTGCAAGGCAGAAATTCATGGGAGTTTACCAGAAAAATAATTTTTCTATCATTTTCTGTTTTATGCCAGGGGCTTCAGACCCCAATACTACCGAATAGTATATTAGTTACGCACCAACTCATTGGACTGCGGTGGGCGTGATTTTTGCTTAATTACACTACACTAATTGAAGGCCCTAAATTATAGTGAAGGAAAAGAGACATGCAAAATATATTTCGTAAACTTTAAGGTATATCCATCCAGCTTCAGAACTCTGTGAAACTTTTCACTGATTTTTCGTTAGGCTTTTTGCAGTTCTTTTCCGAAGGAGTGATGCTGGTAGAGGGATCTACTCAGATGTAGAGGTGAACTCATGTCTCTAGGCTGGACTGAATTTAAAGTTTCTTAGTCTGCTACCCAAATATGATTATTTTTACTTTAGTCTTACACGTGAGTTTTGAGCTCTGGTCGCAGAATAAGCCAATGACCGGTGTAGGTAAACGCCAGACACAAACGGTAGCAACAACGCGCACTACTCCGAGCGTTTATCACCCGCACAAACGCAGCGATTCCAGGACCGCAGCGACTGCACAAATTACCGCAAGGCAACCAATAAATCCGACGCCGGAATGGATAGGACTTTATAGTACGCACAAGCACTAGCCAGGAAACAGAAATAAGCGCCAAAAAGAAGTCGCCAAACAAATTGGGACCAAAAAGGCCCCAAACAGCAGGCACCAAAGAAATATAACGCCAAAAAGTAGGCATCCAAAATTTATTTCCGACAAGTTTGCACCAACAAATAAGCGCCAAAAAGTAGGCAGTAGAAATTAGCAACCACTAGGAAAAGCTCAGGAAAAATAGCCTAAGGTGTATCTTAAATATATATAGCTCTCTCTCTCATTTTCCTCTACGTTATATCTCTTTTCTCTCTCGCGGAACGAAAATGCCGAAAACGTTGCATGGCCTTGCATTTTTACTCTCCATTCTCGCTCGTCCATCGACGGCTAAGAAGTTTCACTGCAAAAAATAATTAATATCAAAATATCCATCCATCTACGTATGAAGCTTTTTTTATTTTGTTTTCTTTTTTTTTTAAAAAAATGCTCATGACAAATACTTCCAACCTGTGGTGCTGCGTTGTATGTGTCTGCTTCTAATAACTACTTACTTGCCATTATGCTGTTATGTTCTTCTTATATTTTTATTGCATGTTTTCTGAAGACTTGTGAAAACATCTACACAATAAAACCGAACTAAGATTGCTTTATGAGACAGCAACAGGCTTGGCAGCTTTGTGGGCAGCCAGCTTTCTTGATGTTATTGTTATGCAACAAAACTAAGCAGCTGAATTTGACATCTGTCTTAACTCGGTTATCTACTTGCCTGACAGCGTGAACGAATCAGTAATTTAACTGTCGCTTTTATTGCTGGCCACTGAGTCTTCCGCTTGCATCCTTCCGCTTCTCGCCAGATGTATGATATTCTTGATGAGTAAATAAATAATGGAAGATGATGAAAATTATGTGCGGAGTACTACACGGCTTCCAGCAACGGTATAAGAGTTCAACGAACGCAGTTAGAAGATTAGTGGAAAAATAGAGATTCATTTTTATTAAATAAAATGTCATAAAGGCTCCATACAAACGTGACTTCCTTAGACTGGTAAAATGAATGTACAACAGTAATCCACATGCAGCTCTTCATGTAGCTTTTCTTTGTGTCAAATACTAGCTAAAGAATATTTATGAAGCAATTATGGCAACATAATAAATTTTATGATTTAGTAAAAAAATAAGCAAATATGTTGGCCATTTTCGATTTCTTTTGCAATCATCTTCTTTTCTACGGTCTTTCAAAACAGGTGAAATTCAATTTGAGTCTCCAAACGATTTTGAAAATAATTAATAAAATGGGTATGAAGTTATACACACCAAATTCAATTCGTCGAATTTTGCAAATCTGGTTTGCCTGCTTAGCTGATGGATAGATTGCAGGGTATGAAGCAAGAGTGGTTTACTAGAACTGATTTTAACAACTATTCAGTTAAGGGGTCTCGGAGGTTTAGAGCTCGAAAATTTATGGTAGATATTTTTAGGAATTTTTTTTTACAATAAAAAAAAATGGAAAACAATATTTAAGTTTTTTAGGCTTTTCACTTAACTTCTTTTACATTAAAAATAGAAAAAAAATTTTTTGTTTTAATTTTAATTAAATTATGACTGTAGCTATGTGCCGCTACTATAATAAAAAAAAATTACATTCTAAAAATCGGGCTTTTTTTTTTTAATTTTTAATAAAAAAAAAATTGGCAATAATTGAAATAATAATATGATTCTAGTACGGGCGATAGCCATTGATGTTGTGAACAACATATTGAAATTTCAGACGATTCGACACCTGATGACAACACCAGACCGAAAAAAGTCGTTTCGAGATAAATGAGTTTAAAGTTTGAGGTACAGGAGCGCGCGGACCGCTCTCTACCTAGGTAATGAACTGTAGAAGCTATAATATTGGGAGTTTTCGCTATACTTTCGAAATGTCGAAAAAACAAAAAAATTTATTTTTTTTAATTTCTGAGAGCCAACCACAGTAAAGCAAGATTTGTCATGGCTGACGGGTGCCCGGTGGAATTTGTTGCAAGCTTTTGCATTCGGGCGAACTGCGAATATTCAACGCGGTCGGTGAATTCTGTATTCTTGTACGGTAGTGAGAGGCTACAACCTTTCGTCAACAGAAGTCTCGTCATCATCTGGAGTATGTCTATGGCAAATCTAGCGCAATGGATAGGCCACACGCTAAGAAAACCACCAGATAGCATCAGGGGAATGGCACTGGACTGGAACCTAGAAGGAAGGTGGATGTTTTGCGAGCTAGCAGATGCCGACATCACATGGGACGGCGCAAACAGAAGAATCCCGAGCGGAGTGAACACGAAACAAAAGAAAAATCATAAGGGAACAATTACGTCATTGTCTAAAATCCCATTAGGAAGTTTGATGCTGAGTCTCGCTAGTTCATAGCCCTTAGAATTACCCCCAATATCGCAACGGCCAGCAATCTATGTTACATTTGGGCTAAAAGTCTTTGGTTGAGAGATGTGTAGCTAAAGGGTTTTCCAACAACAGGTGTTACAGATGAATGGATTGCGCTATCGAGAGATGATTAACAATTTTTTATGGCCAGAACTGGATGGTATTGATCTGGACAATGTTTATTTTCAACAAGACGGCGCTACGTGCCACTCAAGCAAAGAAACCATTGATCTTTTACCGGAAAAGTTTCCGGACCGTGTTATCTCTCGAAGAGGTGATCACAATTGGCCACCGAGATCTTGTGATTTAACACTTTCTGACTTTTTCCTTTGGCGCCCTTTACTTCGGAGCTTGCGACTGCTTTTTGAATGATTTGGTCGCCGCCAGGCTGTCGGTAATCATATAGTATAAAGTTTAGTTACTCTCAGGACTTATTTACTGCATCAAATCTGTTGAGCGGTGATTTAGGGATAGCGTGACGATTCGAGAAAAGCTTTTAAAATTTGTACACAGTTATAGATTACAGTTACAAAATAGAGGTAAAAAAAGGAAACTTCAACTCATTCTTCAGTATCACTACGACCAAGGCGAAAAGGCGATCAGAAATAATTCTGCTGTTTATAACTACGAATTGGTCTAAAATCCCGTACAGGTTCGAATATAATAAAAAAACGGTGGTTCCGAAGGTCTCGTTCAGATCATATGAATGTTTAAAATGGGGCTCATTCGAGTGAGCTAAATGTCGCAAATTTCATTAAAAACATGAAGGCGGTGGAATTGGTGTGCCAGCATTTTTTAATGTCTACTCAAAGGAACACTTGAATAAAAGAAATTAAACTCTATTAATTTCTTCGATGCCTTTTGTGCCTCTTAGAAATCATGGCAAATATAAAAAAAAGATTCCTTCAAGAAAATAAAGTGGAATTGAATGAATTTTAACTTTTCTCCACACCTCAAATGCAAAATAGTTTTTATTTTGAAGTTTATTTCTGCGCAAACTTTTAAGAGTAGCAGTTTACATACGCAAATTATGTAAAAAGCTTTTCTAGGAAAATATACTGTAGCAGAAAGAAGCTGCTTCCTTTGAGCTTCAGTCAGAAAGCTTTTAATTTTTAGTACAACGAGCTTTAAGCTTTTATTGGAATGTATTTTTGTAGGCTATCATAGAAGCACTGGAGATTATGGCTCACAGCATATGAGTGATATAAAAGCTTCTTTTTGTTGTAGCCATTTGAATTTAAGCTCCCTGCGAGAATTATTATAGTACATAAAATTATCTCAATTAGCTTTGGGAAGAGTTGTAAGAACGACCAAAATCCAAGAAAAGGCGGTATTTATGGTTTTCATGGCAATTCCAGATTTATTTATTTCAACATTTAATGGGTAATCATCATCGATTCGATTACCACTGTTACTCTTTTTCCATATTTCTTTCCTTGAATTTCTTTGTATTATTACAAACGAAGGCTAGATTTTTCTTAAAAATGTTCTTTTTGTTTCCATGTCCACACTACGTAGATTAAATAAATTTAAAAAATAATAATTGGCGCGTACACTTCTGTTGGATGTTTAACCGAGGTTCTCTGCCTATTTGTATTGTTCATCTTGTTGCTGTTCCACAAGTGGAGGGATGTTCAGTTTTAAGCCGACTCCAAACGGCAAATGGTTTTTTGAGAGGAGCTTTTTCATGTCAGAAATTCCAGATTTTCCATTGCCTGCCGAGGGTCGACCGCTCCTAGCAAAAACTTTTTCTAATATTTCATGTTTCATGCCTGGAGATTCGAACTACGTACTCTCGAAGGATACTCACCGCATTAACTCATTCGGGTACGGCGGCCGCTACGTTCAATGCAGCAGTGTGTCTTCAGTGACGGCTTGATTCGATAATTCGAAAAATCATTAAAAACTTTGGGCACAAAAAAAAAACGTAGAGGAGGGCCAAAAATCAGGGACACAAGATGAGCTCTAATTGAAGAATGAGTTACGTATAGGTACGTGTAAAACAGCTGGTTTAAAATCACTTTCATTTTGATAACAGTTCTATTTATTAAGTTTAAGCAAATTTCACTACTGGACAATTTTTACATTACGCCTATTTAATTTTATTGCATTTCACTATCTTTGCTTGACAAACTTTTCGTTCTATTTGTTTAAATTTTAAACTTCAATTATCAAGATCATTATTGGTCTCTGTAAAAGTAGCGGCTGTACTATATGACGACTGTTTGCTGACTGCTTGAAATGTTGACTATTTACTCACTGTGATCGCCGATGACTAACAGCGCGCAGCATAGAGTCTCGTTATCCTTTTGGCTCCCAAGCTTATCTGATGTGGGTAGAGAGTACCCAGCATTAAGCCAAGTACACTGATCAGTTACGTGTCTCATGTCCGCAACATAAATATTTGAAAAAAGCTTTCGATTTGGATCAAAAGAATATATTTGTAAACAAACGACCGCCTCGTTTTTCCAAGGATAAGATTATTATAAGACAGGACAGGACAGATTTATTATTGGGTCAAATAATATGGTCTCATGAGTTGAAAAGCCTTACTAATTCATCAGGTTGCCTGATGCGATGCGATATAATCTATTGTGGAAAGTATTGGGGTAGTTCTCAAATGATGTAAAGTCCTTTCTCTGGGCGTAAGATTAGACTAGATTTTCTACGAGGTTTGCACATCGACCTCATGTCATTTTGTGCCCTTTACACATCCCAGTTCCTTAATTAAATTTAGGATAAAGCTGAGTTCGGTGGCACCTATGCGCATTTCTTCTGGCTGCAATTGGCCGAAATGTCTCAGCCTTCTCCATACTGTAGCGCTACATTCAAGGAGAAGCTGCACTGAAGTCTCCTGCAGTAGATTCTGCAGCCGTACTCAGCTGGTTCTGGAGCCGTATATTCCAGCGTCTATGTTTTCTGGGTTCTTTGAGCCATCTGTGCACCAGTGCATTTTACACAGCTAGAGTTTCTTTTCAAATACATGTACAGTAGGTTCTGTTTTTATGCGGTAGATACGTTCCGCAAGAAACAGCATAAAGAAAAAACAGCATAAAAAAAGCTACTAGTTCTATAGTAAAACTATAGATACGTTTCAAATGCTAAAACCGCATAAATCTGAAATAATCGCATAAAAAAGGGCACTAGTCCCATATTATTACTATAGATACGTTCCATAGACCGCATGAATCTGAAATAATTAAATAAAATCGCATAAACAAAATATTGTATCTTTGAAAATTATATCTTTATATATCTTCCATACTTGTAGGGTTAGCATTTCTGATGCAATCTGTGATGAGTTTTTGCTTAGCTGGTTTAGAATCTTGTTTATATGTACAATTCCCCATAGGTCGACATGCATTTTGTAATTTAAAAAAAAACCGCACTATTTCAAAACCGCATAAAAAAAAGCCGCATAAAAACAGAACCTACTGTATATTCCAGTTTAACATATCATCCAGTTCAATTCTGATCTTCTTTTCAAATTTCATGTCTTTAGTGATGCATCTCTCGGGCTTCTCCGGACACGGTACAAGGAATATTTTACAAATGATTACAAATTACAAATGATTACAATTAGAACGTTGACTGCGGACGAATAAGTCTATAAGCAAGCAGAATATTTGAGCCCGTTTGCACAAAAAATTCATATGGCTAACGTATTTTCAACAAGGCAACTTGCATTCCGCATAAAAGTGCATATATTTGGCATTGCGTAATTATTTTTAATATTTGAAAGCAAAAACAAATCTGCATCGAATTGAGCCTAATTAATTTGTCGACAAATGAATTCAGCTACAAGTGAATCTCAAACCCTAATTAAAAATTTAGAACAAAACATAGCAATTTTTTTTTTCAAAGTTAAATATACAACATCAATTTAATGCAATTGAATAATTTATGTGTCACATTTTAGAATGTCACTCGTTTTGTTCATACGAAGGTTGCCCTTTAAACCGGTCACCTTGAAACACTACGTAAGGAGTAAATGAGCTAAATTGCGATATTTCTATCAAAATGTTTGGTATTTTGTAGCATAAATTTCTATATAACGTTTTCACTTACGAGATCTACTTCTTATTTTTTCAGTGGACTGAAATACTTACCTTATGTGATGATTTATTAGGAATTTCGACGTGGATTATTGAGTCAGAAGTGCATTGATCAACTTACTTCGACTTTTGACGTTAAATCATTGCATTTAGTCACTGTGAAACGCTGGTACAGCAAGTTCCAAGCCAATCCTTGCAGTATGAATTTTGCGAACACCGTCCGAGGACGGATGTTGTGCTGGAAACAAGCGATGAAGTGCGCCATTTGATAGCACAAGATCGTCTTATGATACGGCGCAACATAGTGCCATTCCTAGGCATTAGTATATACATTCAACCTTGCATGAACATTTGGTCGTCAAGAATATTTGTTCTCATTGAATACCGCATAATGTGGCAGTTGCCCAAAAAGGGTTCATCTCGATTCAGATAAGGAAATGCTGAAGAAATTCGCTTGCGATGATTCAAAGCAATTCTATGGCATAGTATCAAATGACGATTCTTGGATCTATGCATATGAGCGGGCCACGAAATAGCAATCGACAATATGGGTATTTCCACACAAGCTTAATGCAATAAAAGTGCTTCGCGGAAGAGGCACCTCAAAGCATGTGATCACCTTTTTTCCGAAAGGTCTGCTCATGTCGTAACTGTACCGCCAGAGCAGTTTAAAACAGTGAATTCTGAGTGGTGCACAACGATTTGTTTTGAAGAATTAAGGAAAACGAACCGTCAAAGACGAATCATCTTTCACCAAGGTAATGCGCGCTCTTACGTGTCGTCTCACGCAAAGAAGTTTTTGATCACTCAAGAGATCAAATTAATGATCCATTTGACTTACAGCCCTGATTTGGCAACTAATGATTGCTTTTCGTTCCTGAACATCGAAAAATAAAATGTAAGGTCAACGTTTTTCAACGCTCGAAGAAGGTGTTGAAGCTTTTAAACTCCTCGTTTTGGCGGTATTTCGTTCTTAGCGGAGAAAGTGCTTTGAAAATTCAAGCGAATTCGGAAGTATATTAATTTCCACTTCATTATATTTTAGTTTAAAGTAACTCTCGTACCACTCTCGACATGTTCTCCTACTAATTACAGCCTCATCGTAAGTATTCGAAAGCATTCGACAAGTCTCTTCTTCTTTTTTCACCGAGGAGGAGGAAATTCAAAAATTCCGGAAAATAACGAAAATTTGGCACAAGATCTGATACTTTGGACAAATAATAAATTTACGAAGAAATGATAATTCATCAATACTGTTATATTCATAGATGTCCGATCTTACTTCAAAGTATTTTGGATGTGTAAACTTCCACTAGCGCTTACCACTTCAGCTATAGGTATATCGAAAACAGGCGGAAGGAAATATATTTCAAATGTGACTCCCAACGGACCACGAATACGATTTTTGCAATGCTCCGACCGCAACTATGAACCTAAATATGAACCACATTGGGCCATAAAAAAATTATTTTAAAAATTTCGATTATAACTCCAACTATTTGCAACATTTCGCGCAAAATCTGTTATCTCAACGTAGTCAAGATCAGAGCGATATACTAGACCTAATTCGGAGATTTCCTAACAAAAAAGCTGGTTTTTCTGTCAGTTTTTGTTTGAAAAATGTATAACTTTCAATACAAATGCAGTCAATGCTATTCGCAAAATATACTCGATAACTCTAAATATGAGCAAAATTGGGACATGAATACGATTTACGGAGAATCTTGGTCCCAGTGCCCTCTAGCAACTTTAGCAGTCACTAAGCCTTCAAGGCAAATATAAAAAATTCCATCAACCACATCACTCTGAAATATGCAACTAAATCTTCGAATTCATGAGACGAAATATTTCAGAAATATTTCAATTCAGAACCGTAAATTGCATTTGAAAATTGTCACAAAGGATTCGTTCAACTCAGCAGAACACAAAAGTCAAAGACAAATTCAATAGAAACTTTGCTCAACTGCGAGGGCATAACAAATACGAGTATTACTGAGCAAATTGCCTTGGCGTACACTCGAAGCATATGCACATACATACACATACACATACATACTTTAAGGGTTTATAAATTTCCTCAAAGAAACGCATTATCAACAACTATCACTCCAGTTCACCGAACTTATCATAAACCGTAAAAGTCAGCATGAATGAAAGCAAACAGGGAACGGCAAACAATTGTAAATTTTAGCACGTCGCACAGTTGCGTGCAATTTGCGGGAAACATCATAATACTTCAAAACTATGTCAGTATGTTGCAACAATGACATTGGACGCATGCAACAATGCATTTAGGCGTGTAATGGAAATGAAGATAATTCTACTACATTTTCGATGAATATTTTTTTTTCTTTACAGACTTTGAATAAACAATGCAATTTGAGCAAACCACATAAGGTGCACCTGGGCGTATGCGTAACCCATAGGCTTTGAAAAGCTGAAAAAAGCTGACATGCTTTGAATGGGTGGGAATTGTGTACATATGTACGTTAAGGTAGTGTTTTTCTAAGTGAGTCGTAAAATTTGGCTTATTCCATGACCTACACTAAAATATTTGAGCTTAACAAAGGGTAATGCCGGAGCTGCGCTATGTTGGAAAAACCTTTAAAAAACCAGTTACATGTGAAAAAATCTGTATTAGAAATATTTTTCTCAACTCAATGGCCACAGACGTTATAAAAATTAAAATTAATGAGTTTTTAAGAAATAAGTTGAAAATAGAAGAATTTTTGGGGTTACAGCCGTTGATAAATACTTAAGAAGGTTGCGTTGCGAATCATATATGCGCATCTTTTATCGAGTACAGTGCCGTAACGGTACTTTTGCGCTTTAATGTAAAGCGTTTTTCAGTAAGAGCGCTTCAACTTTTGAACTTTTTTGAATAAAACACAAACGGTTTGACTTTTTTAACTAATTTTTTTTTATTATCGAGTTTGAACATATACATTTAAGTATGAAATTCGATTTCTTTTGCATGACCACCGCGTGCACGTTTTACGAAGTCCAATCGTTGAACCCAATTTTCGACCACTCTTTTGCATAAATCGGCCGAAATACCAGCAATTTCGCGTTCAATATTGGCTCTGAGCTCACAAATCGTCGCCGGTTTGTTACTGTAGACCAATGACTTCACATAACCCCAAAGAAATTAGTCTAGAGGCGTCAAATCACACGAGCGCGGCGGCCATTCGACCGGTCCATTTCTGGAAATAATGCGCTCATCGAACTTACTCTTCAACAAATCAATTGTAGCGTGTGCTGTGTGGCTTGTGGCCCCGTCCTGTTGAAACCACATGTCGTCTAAGTCCATACCATTCAATTGCGGCCAAAAATAATAGTTTATCATGTCGCGGTATCGATTTCCATTCACAGTAACGTGGCGATCGTTCTCGTCAACGAAAAAATATGGGCCAATTACGCCGCCGGCATGTAAACCGCACCAAACAGTGATTTTTTCGGGATGCAACGGTGCCTCATGAATCACGTGTGGATTGCTTTCTGCCCAGTAATGCATATTTTGCTTGTTGACAAAGCCATTGAGCCAAAAGTGAGCTTCATCACTGAAGATGATTTTTTGGAAAAACAGCAACAGCAACAGAACGATTATTTTCATAAAAAATTTGCACGATTTGCAATCGTTGCTCAAGTGTGTAGCGTTCCATGATGAAATGTATACTAATGAAGTTTACAAATGACAAGCGAAAAATAAAAAATATTGCGTCGTTCGCCCTCCCTATCGGAAAAAAGTTGAAGCGCACCTATTGAAAAACGCTATATTTACTG
The DNA here is from genome assembly GCF_027943255.1 of Anastrepha obliqua. Taxonomy (NCBI): domain Eukaryota; kingdom Metazoa; phylum Arthropoda; class Insecta; order Diptera; family Tephritidae; genus Anastrepha; species Anastrepha obliqua. The sequence goes on from NC_072893.1 coordinate 46,531,453, forward strand.
TACTTGGCGTCATTGAAATGCCTTAATTTAAATATTTCTCTTGAAAGGCGCGCATTAATTTTTTTTCTTTTAGTAGGAACTCTAATAATTTTGTGAGAAGTATACTTAAGAACGATTCGAGTCCAGAATTTGGGAAATAACTTTCTGTTTTTTATTCGAAATTACAGGTGAGTTAACAAAGAAGTTGGAATATTTCTACAGCACTTTACTTTAGTTGAAACGTTTCGATATTGTCGAATGGGAAAATAGCACCCCAGCTCTTCGAAAAGCAATCATAGAGTTGCCGAAGGCCAGATTATCCTACAGGCTATATCGACACAGTTTAACTTTTCAAAAGCGATGATTTTTAATCCTTGGGTATAAAACAGCATAAAGCGTTTCCAGAAAAAACGAAAGCGCGAAAGACTATTAGCAAGACTGTTAGGATGATCGTTAGATTTTTAAGTCGGGGAAGGCAAAGTACTGCTAACACCCAAAAATAACAGTTGCACTTCAATTGGCTGAAACAGGACTTTACGAACGCCTAGGATGGAAGAATCGGGAAATGCAGTTCATCTTATCAATTAGAAAGCACGAGGAAGGCGCTTGATAATGGCGTGAGGCTCCTTTTAGTGGAACAGCGTCGGGCCAATTCATCGTACTGAAGGTAATATGAATGCGGTTTAGTACGTTTAGATACTTCAAAATGTAATGCTACCTTACGCGGAAGAGAATTTACCGGTGATTGGAAAATTTCAACACGAACCGAGGCACAATTCTCGTGCTGCGATGGTCGCCTATTATTCGGAAAGTCTAATCATGTCGCAACTGTATACTAGAGATATTTAAAAGAGTCAATTCTGAGTGAGAAGCTTACGAGGAATTAAGGAAAACTAACCGCCGAAGACGAATCATCCTTCACCAAGGCAATGCGAGCTCTCACGTATCGGATCATACACAAGAGTTTTTGAGCACTCAAAATATCGAATTAATGGTTTATTCTCATTACTGCGCTATTAAATATTTTCTTTGTGTGTCTGGACATCAAACATAAAATGCGAGGTAAATGTTCTTCAACGCCTGAGCAAGCTGGCTTCAACAGCTCGTTTTGAAGATATCCACTTCCGAAGGGCAAAAGTGCTTTGAAAATTGAGTGTAGAAGTATATGGACTTCGAAGAAGCATCTTTTGAAAAACAGTAAAGTCATTTTCATTATTATTTCACTCAATGTTGGGCACAAAATATAAAAAGCAATCACAGTCTCACCATAAGTATTCAAAAGCATTCGATGAGTCACGGCCATGATATTTTCCGAGGCACATTTCTCGCGTTGGAAAAAAGTTTTTCGAAGACAACTCGTTCACTGTTCTGAATGGGACACCTTCGAGTGCCGACTTAAGTCCAATAGAAAATCGTTGGACAATGCACTCCGTATGCAGAATATCACAAATTTGGATCAATTATTTGAAAAAGTCAGCACGGGAATCTATTCCGGTTGTATGCTGTAGAGCTTTGATAACGCCAATGCAAAGGCGCTTTGTAGCAGTAATAAAGCAAAAAGGATTTGCAATAAATTATTAGTGTATATTTTTGGCTCTCGCCTGAATTTTTTATGATTTCACTATTTTTTGTTTAATTTCTTAAGTATTTTTCTCGAAGCATTTTTGGGGTGCATTAACATATGTAAATAAAAGATTTATATTTTTCTTGGACAGAAATCTGATACAGCTTGAAAACATTTTAAGTTTGTAAACTGAAATGTATATTAATATGAAAAACATTTAGGTGATTTTATTGAAAAAATTCTGAAATGGGTAAAACCAGGTATTATCTTGAAGAATTTTTAATCACAGACTAGCTCACCAATAGTACTTTTTCTTCTTTATTTGCTATTCGTAATCGAATGTAAGCGATTATACAGTTTGAAGGAATACAATTTTTTTACAAATTTTTATTTTTTAGTTTTTTGTTTTAACGGTCGAGCCAAAATATTTCAACGGAAGTCGCAAAATATACGCAACTTTGCCATTCGAAACTTGTTTTTTTGTGCCTCCCTAATGTATGTACCTGTGCCTATAAGCATACCAAATCCCTTACTTCTGCTATATTTGCCAAATTTAAACTTTATTCATTTCCATGTGGAATAGATCAAATTCGCAATCGAAAGTGTTGTGGATTGCATGCACGTAGTCACGTAATCACATAGTCAGTTTGTTAGTTTATCAATCCTTGTTTCATTTTAGTGCATTTGTCACATTTCAAGCTTGATTCGATGCTGTTTGGCATCTACACCAATCTTCCAATTTTCTTACTTGTTCAGCTGATGGAAAAATGTATGTAATAGTTAAAGCTATAAAGTCAATTCGATTTCTTCATTCCATTCAAAGCACAAAGTAGAAGGGTGCTTGAGAAAATTGGAAATGAGTAGAGGCCATTGACTTTGCTCGAATGCATTGTTGTACTGTTTATGGGCTACGGGTGAGCGATTTGTCTGCAGCTACTCACTTACTCTTCCTTTTAACTAAGCTATTCAATTTTAATGGATTCAAGTGTCCTTTGAGCATTAAAAATGTTTCTATGTAAATCCTATGTCACTCTCAGTTATTTGAACGCTTTGACAGTTGATTTTGTATTGCATTGCACGTCACCTGCCAGATGGCAAGAGCAATGAATTTCTAATATTGGGATGTTTTCTACGGGGAATATACGAGTAAATACACAGGTGGAATAAAGAATATTAATATATCAAAAGCAAATGCACAACGCATTTATGTTGCTTACTGAGAGTACTGAAGCTGCCGTGAATGAAATTTAATTTTTCAAATGTGTCACGCCAACATAAGTAAGTAGTCTGAATAAGATATCTCTTTTAGTACTTTAGTCGATGTGAAAATTTATTTATTATTTTTAACCTATTGCTAATAAATTTACTAATAAAAAAAGTGCGTGCAGCGTAGAACACATAACAGTAGTGCAACTTTCAAGGCAGACAAAGAAAGAGGGAGAGACCCGAGAGAGAATGAGAGAGAGAGAGAGAAAGAATATATATCTAAATAAATTCACAACATTTGCAGAGAAAACAAATAGACAAAATTTACAACAAATAATACACGTGGTATATCAACTGCGTATATATAGCGTCTGTCGCCAAAGCTTACTGCCACAGCACGCACAATACGATCTGTCGTATTCTAACTATACGTTGCTCTTTATCGCTCCGATGTATTAGAGTGGTGTTAGAGCCGCGCGCACATATAGCGTCTAACACTATAACGTTCTATAACGTATCTATCCTATTCTAACAATATGTTGCTCTCTTTCGTTCTACTATAGTAATATGGCGATAGTGCTGCACGTTTAGACGTCACTCTCTTTCTCTCTCTGTTATGTTCTAACGCCTTGTATATAATGTATACGTGGTTCTCTCTTGCTCCTACAATACGAGTAACATCGTACGACTTAGACAAGAGCCTTAGCGTTGGAGTGGTAGAAAAGACGAAGGACCGCACAAAAGAGAGACGTGAATAACCTAAAGTGCATCTAAGATATACATAAGGTATAGCTCTCTCTTTCCTTTTCCTCTACGTTATATCTTTTTTCTCTCTCGCGGAACGAAAATGCCCAAAACGTTGCGTGGCCTTGAAATTTTACTCTCCATTCTCGCTCGTCCATCGACGCCTAAGAAGTTTCACTTCAAAAAACTTAAATTTAAAAATAAAAAAAAACCAATAAAAAAACATTAATTTAATAATAAAAACACATAAATTTAAAAATCCTTCTTAAAAAAAATTTAGTAACTCCTTCATTTTATAAAAAAATTTACTTGACAAAAGTCATTAGCCTTAAAACTAATTTGAATTATCTAAAATGTTTTAAAATCGCGAAATGCGAAAATAATTTTTTTTTTTTTTTAATTTATATTTCGCACAAAGAGCAAGCGAATGCTTTGTTTTGAAAATATCAAAATTAAATTTTTTAAATTCTTACTTCGACTTGAGATCCTGTAACTTGTTTCGAGATCATTTAAATTTATTCCACTTTAACAAATACCCTAGGTATGAAGTAAATTTGCTTCAATTAAATATATTAAAATCCGGAAATAAGTTTTTTTCGGTATCCCAAAAATCGTATTGCATCATTAGCAGCCGAATTGTTTTCATTCTAGAAAAACTTATCTTTAAAAATACATTAGTTTCCTTTATTATTCTTATTGCAGTGCCCCAAAATCCTGATATGTGACAGGATACCATTTTTGAATCCTAGTCGCTTTGTTCGTATTAAAAATGTTAAAATTGTTTCACCTATAGGGAAAGTTCCGTTATACAATTGAAAAATTAACTAGCCTTTAAAAAAAACATTTATAATCCCGAAATGAGGGAGTTGATTTTTGCGATTCCGTAATGATCTTCGTGCCAAAAGTATTAAAGTTTATTTCAAATTTCCAAAAATTAGTTTTACATATAAAGTAATTTAATCAAATCCCGATGATAAAACTCTTTACGTCTTAATATTTTTTTTTTTCCTTGTTCACTCCTCTCAGGAGCATAGGGCCTCGACAAAACTTGTCTTGCATTGGTTTCGTTAATCTATTTGATTTCTGACAAGGTAGGTGATTAGCCAGCCGCTATCAGTCCTCAGCAGTGGAAATGCCCACCAGTCGTTACTTAGAAACAACACCTTCTAACTGTTTAGAGCGCCATCTGTGATTCACATTTTTCTGCCACAAGGATCGCACAGATGGTTGAGGACATCGCTAAATTTTGGTGTATCTGCGCTATTACCACGGTTGCCTGCTTCTTCTTGCTGGCGACACTGATGTAATGTGTAATTGTGCCTTTTTCTTTGTTTTTTACTTGCTAATGCGCTGACCATTGTGCGGGAGTAAGGATGGGAAGGATAAGTTTTTTTTTTGGTGTTCTGGAATGAGATTTAGTTTTTTTTTAGAAAGTAGGTAAATTGGGAAAAGTGCGAGTACCGTGCATTACGTGGGATTCGAATTCACAACCTTTGGGATGGCAGGGTAGTGCACTCACGCTAGATTACCGAGGCCTTAATATATAAGTACAGTTATAATATGTATGTCTCGACGGAAACTGACCATCTGGAAGCGAAATAGCTTAAAGATTATAGATTTTGCATTCAGAAGTACCTGAAAAAGAGTTTTAGAGTTCCTCATAAGATTAAAATTTTTTTAATTTTTGTCGGGTATATTCTTAATTAAGAAAAATAGCGAATCCTATAGCAATGAGTGTGTTTGACATACCATGAAAGAAGATAGAAGCCAAGTGAGCTACTTTGTTACTTGTAGGATTAACGATTCTGAGTCAAATGATGCATATCCTGACAATTTCTTTCACAGATTTTATTTTTAGTGTATTTGTTGTGTATTATTTTAACAATAGAAGGCACTGCAAATAGGCCCTACTACAAGTCAATAGAGAAGTCTTGCAAATTTCCTATCGCAGATAACAAATGAGAGGCGAACAACTTTTAGTATAAAGAAATCGAATCAGGAAGATGCCAACATTTTTTTTAAACCAATATTAAAGCGAGAGGAAGCTCGCAGAAATTCAATACAATTTTATTTGAAATATCACAGACAAGTAAAAATATGAAAGAGAAGTTTCCATTTCGCCTTTAAAGTATATTTTGCACTCTTCTCTTCAAAATACCTCACCCAGATCCAGTTCTCGTAAGAAATCCAAAATGACACTGAACAGGTCTGCGCGTTTGTGCATTTATTTCGGCTATAACAGGGCGAGGTATTTACTTATTCTTCTCGATATGGGATCGCATTCAAGAAGTGAGTATGATGGTGTCTCTGAGAGTAGGCTCAGAATCGACAAGAGTAGTTAAAGTCTGCGTTTACAAGTAAGAAGGTCTGTGAGCAATCTAAATTTGCTTTTAGGTAGATTTTTGAGTTATTTGTTGTTAGACAGATTTTTAAGTGGTTTGAAGCTCGAAACACTATGCCCCTCCAGTAAAAGCTTTGCTTGGCGTAGTCCGACAGTGCAGTACCAATCTGAGTCACGTAGCTTTTGTTCTCCTCTACTAAGCTCTTCTTTGAGGATGTTTGTACCACCTCAATGAAAGACTTCCTATTACTTTTGAGGTCGAAAACTTTCTAGCTAACTACCAACTACCTTGCTTACGTTTATAAAGGGTGGTTAAAATTCAAGGGCCGATGTTGAATGTGAACCATACCTAAACGTCAACGACACCGTTGGACTTCTTTCTTTGGGGTCATTTGAAAGAAAAGATGTACGTCGATAAGCCAGCAACAATTCAAGAGGTAAAGGATGATATAATTCGGCACATTAAAGGCATAGAACCTCAATTATGCCTCAGCGTCATCGAAAATTTGGACTATCGGATGGAGGTGTGCCACTGAAGCCGCAGCGGCCATTTGGCCAATACTTTGTTCCATATGTAATTGAACCTTACCAATATTATCATAATAAAGAGAAATGACAATAATTTTTGTATTTTGTAAAGTTGTATTTTATTGAAAATCAATACCGGCCCTTGAAACTTAACCACCCTGTAAATATATGGTTTAGAATTTAAAATGATATCACAAATTTACAATGCATTTATGAAGCGATAAACAGTTAACAACCTGTTCATAGAATATAAAATCAATATCCCGGTATGAGCTACCTTTTCAGGCAATCGGGATTTCCAAACTCCTCGTTCACTTGCACATATTTCCCTCACCCCGCCTACGTGTATACTATACAAATAGACTCGCGGCAAAACTTTTCAGAGAAAACATAAATTTTTTATGGCTATTTTTAGCTGTTTCGGTATATTGCTTGACAATTTAAAGCCATACCCACTAAAGAAAATTATGTTTTGTTTACCTATTTGTGTGGTGAATAAATGATGTGGAACTATTTTTGCATCGTCATATTCACTTCAGCCAGTACACACGTAAACAAATGTGTACATTTACGTTTCTGCATATGTAGGAGTAGTATGAGTAGTAGCGATGCAAACATATGCACGTATAGTTGCGTTCAAAATAATAGCAGTGAGGAAAATTATATTACATTATATAAATGTTACCAACACAATCAGGCAACATCCTTTTTTCTGTCGAAATCCATTAACGGGAAAATCCCAATATAATTACAGGTATCCTCGGAAACTTTGAGCTTATGACTCTGGTGGCCAATCAATGTATAAGTACAGGGTTGGCCATATTAAACTGACCCATTGAGTAACCCTATAACTTTTTACTGCAATTTGAAATCTAAGGTTTACGTCAACAAGCCAAAGACACTAGGCGCACTTAAGGCCAATATCCGACGGGAAATAGCCGCCATATCGGCCGAGACGCTGGCCAAAACTATGGAAAACGCCGAAAAACGGGCACATTACGCTATACGAGCTAAGGGCGACCACTTGCGCGATATCATATTCAAAAAGTGATGTAAACGAATCTCCTTGAACTAAATTAAATGTTTTTCACAATGAAACACAAAAAAATGTTTCTTTTTCCATATTTTTTCAATAATCACATGGGTCAGTTTAATATGGTCAACCCTGTATACCCTCGCTTGGTCCAAGCGGAACATGCTCCACTCACATGCACTCAAGGAATGGGTAGGCGGCATGCACCATTTAGAGACAGGACCTGGCGCACTTGTTTACGGTTGGCTCGAAGTTGGATGGCTGATTGGCGGGGGAGTATTCTTTGTGGAGCTTTCGTCAAACTGAAGTTCAGGCTACTGTACCACTGCAATAAAGCAAAATCTGCTTACTTGTCAAAGTAGTACATATCCATTCCGATAGTTAAGCGGATATTAGGCGTCCATTCTAGGTTTCTATTGCTCATCTGGGTACCAGGTTTCAAGCACAGAACACTGCTGGGAGAATGTTCTATCTCTCCAGTGAGTTGGTTTCCTACTGGAATAAGGGAATGAAAGAATTGACAACCATTTGTCTGTTACTGAAAAGATGGGCTTCCCTTCAGCTTAGCAAGTGCGGGCTAAGTACAGAAACTTGTAAGGTCGCAATACCGTTCAGGCTACGCGTGAATCGGAGGCGTTCGAGGAAGCTTCTAAGGATAACATATTTAAATTTTTTGGCTAATTTTTAAGTATATTTTTCCTTAAAAAAATATATTAAGTGAAAAAATATGTATAAAAATGTTGAAAATAACCGAAGATGTTTTACTTTAAAATTTTCTACTTTGAATAAGTCCAAGGAGGAAAAAACTTTTTCTTCAAATAGCGCTCAAAAGTAATTCAAAAGCAATCAACAATTCTACGCACATACAGGTGGCGCAAAATTAATCTGCCTATTTGGGGAAAATTTTGACAATTTTTTGTGCTGACAGTCCAGGGTGTTTCCTTCCATATGAACAAAATGCTGAGAATGTCTGGAGAGAATGCAAAAAAAAGTATTAAAAATCAAAGCAATTATTTAGCCACTTGAAATTTGCTTTTTATTATACCGGGATTCCATGTTATAGAAATCTGCAATATCAGTCACCCCAACTATGCATTTTGGCTGGAAACCGCAGCTGAAGAAAGTCACTTTTTTACATTGGTTCTTCACATAATTTATAATTTTAAAACTTTATATGAAGCCTCGGTAGTCTAGCATAAGTGCACTAGCCTGCCATCGCAGAGATTGTGGGTTTGAATCCAACGTAAAGCACGGTTCTCGCACTTTTCCAAACTTACCTTCTTTCTAAAAACAAAACGAAAAAAAAAATTCATTCCTCAATCCCAAAACCGTATCCTTCCAATCCTTACTCCCGCAAAAAAGTCAGCGCATTACTTGCATTGTGGCTGCTAAAACAAGCAAAAAAAAAACAAAGAAAAAAAGACACAGTTACACATTACCTCAGGGGCGCCAGCAAGAGGAAGCAAGCAATCGCGGTAATAGCGCAGACCCACCAAAATTTAGCGAAATTTTCAACTATCTGTGTGCTCCTTCTGCCAGAAAAATAAAAAACACAGATGGCGCTCTAAACAGTTAGAAGCTGTTGTTCCCAAGTAACGACTGGTGGACACTCCCGCTACTTAGGACTGGTGGCGGCAGGCTAATCACTTACTCTGCCAGAAAGCAAAAATAGATTAACGAAACCAACGCAAGACTGAGTCTTGTCGAGGCCCTATGCTCCAGAGTGGAGTGAGCAAGGGAAAAAATATGTGTTTATATGTAAATATAAAGAAAGCAACCTTCCGTTAAGGAGTTACATATGTCCACAATTTTCAAAAAATCTATTTTTTTACATATTATTATTTTTTATAGTTCACGCGCATTTCTGTGGACGTTGATTGTAAAAATGCCCCATAGATACAATGTTATGATACAAAATGTAACTGCCCGACGAGAGTTTGATGCGCACAGGTGGCTGTCCTTCGTTTGAGGCAGCTGGCCTCGAGCAAAATGCACTTGAAAGTTTGAACTCGTTTTTCTCGAAACTTTTCCGGCACGGTCTGCATGATAACTCATACAGTTTTTAATATTTTTAGATGCTGTTTCTTTTTAAATATTCGAAAGTGTTTTCTCCATAGATTTGATTTTTATTATTTTTGTTAAGCAATTTTAAAAACATAATAATAAAACATTTATGACGTAAAACGCGTACTTTTTTTAAATGCCGTAAATTGCAAAATTGTTCGAAATTCAAAACTCCGGCTCGACAGACTATAACCACAACTTTATTTTACAAGAATTTTTTACTTTTTACAGATCTATCAACATTTCGAGGAGAAATGATGGAGACCGTGGAGCAACTTTTTTTCCATTGGGTCACGTGGCTTTGTATATACTAATTTTTGTAAAGAAAAATCAAAATACATTTTTTTATAAAGTTTAAGTACTAATAAACAATGTATAAAATTTTTGTATATTTATTTCTATTGTTATCCCTTTTAAAAACAGTTCTTCTTTTAGCGCATTTTTGGCGCTGATGGATGTATGTAACCCTTTAAATTGTTTTAGTATGTGATACAAAAAACGTTTTCTGGTATAAACATCTGAATCAAATGGGCTCAGAATTCGGATTAACTTTCGACGAATGCATCATTAGTGGCACAGCCTTTGCATACCTTAATCGGAAGACTTATCATTTTTGCAAATGGCAATGGAGTGCATAGAGATCCAAAATAAAGATTTCCTTGATAGAAGATAATATTTTTCATTTCGTAAAAAATTGATGAAAAAAGTATTATTAGTTTTGCGCAGCCTTGTAGTAGTAGTGATAGTAGTAATTTTTTATTTATTTACAAATATTGCATCTTACATTTAAATAATTTATACTATAATTCATTTAAATATGTAAATATATACAGAAAAAATAATAAATTTGTGGTAATAACAATGTTTTCTGTCACAGCTCAAAAATTAATCAAAAATTAAACTCTGCAATAAGAAGTTCTCTATGGCATAAGGCTGAGTATGTAAAGCAAATGAGACTTTTTCAATTGTGACCATTATGCAAATCTATTACTTCTGCTCTATTTAGCTTCGTTGCGTTTAGGTATCTTGTTCTAATCTCTTTCGGTACCGGTACCTCCCTCGTTAAAATTGCGGATTGTGCATATTTTCTGAGCATTTCCATACGTAGTTGCATTTAGCTTAAGTAAACTCCATCTTGCTCTGAAAATTGTTGTAATGCCAGCTAGTCGCATATTTTCTTTAATATATGATTTGCTTTTTGAGCAGTCTAAATAAAATAAATAGATATATAATAGGTCTATGAATAAGTTCGTGCGGTTTTTTTCGAAATTTGAATTTCGGATCATTCCCATGGCTTTTAAACGTTTGGAAATGGTTGATTGATCAACTCCCAAAGTTTTTGCAACCTCTTCTTGCGTTTGAGCCGGATCTTGATCGAGCAATTCCTCCAATTCGGTATCCATGAACTTTGGCGGCGCGGCCAAAATCACCACTTTTAAAGCGTGCAAACCACTTCTGGCACGTTCGCTCAGCTAGAGCATGCTCACCATAAACTTCCACCAAGATACGATGACTTTCGGCTGCTTTTTTCTTCATATTAAAATAATGAAGAAGAATTCCCCGCAAAAACACATTATTTGGCACGAAATTCGACATTTTCAAGTGTGGTAAAAATATTGTTGTTTACGCTTCAAATAAAAAACTTATACTGACGTTTGTGCCTTACGACAGTAGCTCTCCAATGAATGTTTGGAAATGTGGATCGATGGAATAATAATCAAGTTACGCCATCTGTTGTAAAACCGCACGAACTTATCCATAGACCAATAAAATAATTGCCACACCGCCTTGTATAACCATATAAAGAAAGAAAAACTTATTCACAATTTTTCAAGCGTTTTTCATTAAATGATCACTTTGGGAGTTTCTCGAGTTAGTTTAAGGTCATATAAATCTCTTTTTTACTTTTAGTTACTTATCGTAACCCTTTGCAGTTTTGTATTTGGCGAAATCAGTTTATGATATCTATGAAATGAGACTTTTTTTCAGTTTCAAACGTTTATTAACAAAAAATGGTTACAAATTTAATCTTCAAAATAATAGCAATCGCTAGCGACACATTTTTCCCATCTCTCAGGTAAGTGTATGCCGCGCCAAAACAATTTACCGTCTTTGGCCGCACACCAATCATCGAGCCATTTTTTGGCTTCGTCGTGAGAATTGAAGCGCTGCTCGGAAAGTGCGTGGCCCATCGATGCAAACAAATGATAATCGGAAGGCGCCAAGTCTGGTGAGTAAGCCGCATGCACCAGCGGTTCGCAATCTCCACCAATTCGCGGATAGCTCTTGTTCGATGTGGCGGTGCATTTTCATCAAGAAAAATTACTTTGTGACGCCGATCGACATATTCTGGGCGTTTTCGGGGTGTATAGCGCTGTTCAAATCGGCCAATTGTCGTTGGTAGCGTGCACCGTCAACTGTTTCACTTGGTTTTAATAGCTCGTATCAAATCATACTACGCTGATCCCAGAAAACACACAGCATTGCCTTGCGGCCGAAGCGATTTGGCTTGTGGCCGGGCGGACCATACGATCGTTTATGTTTGAGATTGGAGAAATACACCTATTTTTAATCACCCTTAACGATTCGATGCAAAAAAGACTTCCTTTTAAGCCGGGAGAGCAGCATTTCACAAGTGGTTTTTCGGTTCTCTTGTTGCCTTTCAGTCAGTTCAAGCGGCAGCCATCTTCCGACCTTTAAAATCATGCCCATGTCTTTCAAACGTTTGAAAATGGTTTTTTGGATCACTCCCAACTGCCTTCCCATGATTTCTTGCGTTTGACCATCATCTTCATCCAACAATGCTTGCAATTCGGCGTTATCAAACTTTTTCGGTGGCCGCGGTCCGGTGGCCACGGTCCTCGTTCTCCACGCTAAAATCACCACTTCGGAATTTTTCAAACCACCTGAAGCACTATGCTCTACTTAGAGCATGCCCACCATAAGCTTCTATAAGCATTTGATGAGCTTGAGAAGCGTTTTTCTTCAATTGATAACAGAAAATCAACGATGTCTGCAAATCGTAGTTTGAAGGCACGAAATTCGACATTTTTAAGAGCGACAAAAATGCATTGCAGTATGAAACGTAACAAACAATGAACTGAATATTGTTGACAGATGACAGACGAAAATAAAAACAAGACATTTGGGAAGGTTTGAAAATACTCCTAGCGACATCTATGGACTAATAGCTGAAAGTCTCATTTCATAGGTATCTACCTGTATTTCGTTATTTAGTGCCTTTAAGTTGGATGAGTCGTCAAGATAGTACTAAAAACCTTTCTGAGTTCTGGTTGTTTTTTAGTTTATACTTTTGGATTGTACATTGAATTTAATTGTGGCTTTTTTGTAAGATAAATGCATAGGTATGCGTGTATAAAATTTGTTTTCCTAACAAACTATACTATTTTTATTTTGGTTGCTATTTTTCTGACCGCAATTTTACTTATGTGCATGTTAAAATACATGTGTTATATTCACTAAATATCTACCTGTGTACGCGCATTTTTATCCTTCCATTTATGAACACACATATGCATATATGCATATGTATAGGTAAGTGCTTGACTTCCACACGTGCGCCCACATTTGCAATTCTTTTGCTACTCGGCTGAGTGATTGTATTCAGTTGGAGGATGCTCCTGTGAAGGCTTAATGGCATTCAAAGTGGGCAGGTCTGACTTTTTGTTGTTGTACACATACATCTGTTTGTAGTGCGTATGGTTGTGTATGCAGGTGATTTAATTTATGATGCAAGCGTTCATAACAGATGCTATAATCGTAGTTTGCGTATCTTTTTTCGTTCGAAATGTGCATTTAATGAATTTTATTTCTATTTTAGTCCTTGCGGTCTTTTTGTGTAAATCTTAATTAACATTTAATGCTTTTCACAGAATTTAAAATTAATGGCGCTTAAGAAGCGAAATTAATTAGCGAGATGCAAATAAAGCAAGAATTATTAATATCATTCACATTATTTCATTTTCATTCACAATCAAATCAATAAGTTCGAAAGTATGGATGGGGTAGCCTACAGATGCACTGCTTAATAATTTTTCTCACCCTTGAATTCGTTTTTGTATTTTAACGTGGTTTTGTGGGTTTCAGTCTGTGGTAGTACTGTGCCTGTCGCAGTGAGCGGGACGTGAAAAGAAGTTGAGACAAACACACTACTTACCGCAACTAAACTAATTATACAATCAAAAATATAAATACATTTCATGCTGTGGTTCGGAGGAGTTTACTCGCTTTTAGGATGAAGATCGCACGAAATATCAGAGAAGTCGCATAACATACAAATTATTTTGCGATTCCACCCATATTCTTCACAATGAAATTCGATTACTGAATAAAAGAAGAAGATCACTTTTACATAAATCAACATATGCGAGGTAAAAGAGCTCACCGATCATTTAAACTTGAAAATATCTCCAATGAGAATGCCTCAAACCAACCTACCACCCTGGGCTCTAAGCTCTTATGCTTTTTACGTAAACAGTGCATGAACAATACAACATATCATCAAATTTTCTGGAACATAGTAAGGCACGTAAAGCACTGTCCTCGCACTTTTCTTAATTTACGTACTTTCCCTGTTTCTAACAAAAAATAAAATCTCATTCCTCAAACCCAAAAACTTATCCTTTCCATCCTTACTCCCGCACAAAAGTCAGAACATTATTTGCATTGTGGCTGCTAAAACAAGCAAAAAACAAAGAAAAACACATAGCCACACATTGCATCAGTGGCAGTAGCAAGAGGAAGCGGGCAGTCGCGGTAATAGCGCAGACACACCACATTTAGCGAAGTCCTCAACCACCTGTGCGATCCTCCTGGCAGAAAAATGTGAAATACAGATAGCGCTCCAAGCAGTAAAGAAGGCGTTGTCCCTATGCAACGACTGGTGGGCAGTCCCACTAATCACCTACCCGGTCAGAAATCAAATATATTAACGAAACCAAGTATGGCAAGTCTTGTCGAGGCCCTATGCTCCCGAGAGGAGTGAACAAGAAAAAGAACATAAGCAAAAAAAGAACACTTACTAAAGTTAAAAAGTTATATTTTTCGGTATAATTAATTGATAAAATACAAAACAATTAAAATTTTATAACATAACCATGAGGCGTTGGCCAATAAGTCTCCAGGCTTGGTTACTCTTAGGGTTTTTGTGTATACTTATTGGTGTTCTAAGTGCTGGAGCTTACGGGCTTATGCTTGTGAGCTTTTCCAGCAGTTTTCCAAGCTTTGTACAAAGGCAGGTTTAATTTCGGCAACCCTTTTCACCCACAGATCGTTCACCAGGTCGGGTTTCCTTATATACCAGGGAGCATGGACCATGCCTCTGAGCACCTTATTTTGTTGGCGTTCTATGATTTCCATGTGTGAATCAGCGGTACATCCCTACAATTGAACGTTGCATGCCCATAGCAGCTTTAGAACTTGATTGTTAATAAGTTATTTGTTTCGTATTGACAGTTTAGAGCTTCTGTCAATCAAACATTTAAGTTTTTTTTTTGATTTTACTTCAATTTCATTAGCGTTTAGCAAAATGATTTGAATTCCTTCCCCATATCATGTAACTTTGTCTGTTGTTTTTTTTTTGCATATATTATCACCACTCCCTCGGTTCCTTTTGCTATCACGTAAAAACCCATTTAATTTTTTTCACCACTCTGGCGCATGCAACCACGCATTGGATTAATGGCAGCCGCGTTGGTTGTTGCACAAACGGTTAGTTTAACTGATTAGTTGATGGTGCGGTATACAGTTATCGCTACTCTAATGTCACCGGAGGTCATGGGCAGTCACGCGTGTACTCACACCCACATGGCATTCGGTGTGCTATGCAAAAACATAGAGTAGATGGCACAAAATGCTGCCAATTGAATGAAATGCGCAAACGGCGGCACCCACATTTCAGTGCATTTGACTGCTATTGGCCATGTTTGTTTGTATGTTTGCATGCTTCATAGTGCATATACGTTTATGTACGAATAAGTAGCTGTGGCGTATGAGCCACAATAAGCTGGTTAACGAACATGAATTGCAACGATAATGTCATATTGGCTAATATGTATAAGTACATGTGCGTGTGTGTGTGTGTGTGCTTGTTAGCTGCTGACAATCGACTTACAAATGTTTATGTGTTTTTGTAGAATCACAATTCCCTCCTACCATAGGATTTTTCCGTGAAAACAAAATGACGCAACATGTTTCCGAGCCCTTAGTGTATGCAAATTGTTTGTAAATTTCAAGTATTTGGAATAAATTTTCTTTAAAGCAGATCACGCGATTCACCACCTTGACTATCAATTGGTTTTCGCGGATAAAACTTTAGGTTTTATGGTAAATGAAGTTTTCCAATCATTTATTCGGTTTTCTGGCGATACAACGGCGCCACCAAAATGTCGCATTTCAGCATCTGCGAGTTCCTCTAGTTTTTGCAGTGAGTATCATAAACTTTTTTTTGCTTTGATTCGAAAATTTGAAATTTTATGGCAAAGATTAAAATATTTTTATAAAAAAATTAAGCAAATTTGTCATTAGACCGCCCTGACATTTAAAGCTTCAACCGCACTCCGTTATTTGGAAGCACTTTAGTTATTTAGTTATCCGAGGTGGCGCAAAATAAACCATCCTATAGGAAGATATGTCATTTTTGCAATAGGCGTGGTAATCATAGTTGACACTGATCAACTAGACAGCTGCAGTGTACAAACAGACAAGCATTGGAACGCCATACTCCGCAAAAGTGAAGAATATTTTAGTCGATGTTTTCGACCAGTAATCGGTCGGTGATGTCAGGGCAGCGTGAATATCGAACCCGATTTCCTTCGCGCGTGGCACCAATGGGCCAAACATCTGCTGCTTTGTTGCTCGAATCAAGCAGACTGGAATCACACGAGGCTATCAGTGCGTAGCCCCCACCGGACTAGTCGTTCGGCCGAGAATATCGCGACTGTGACTGCCGATGCCGCTGAGAATGAAGAAACATCCACATGATGTCGAACCACGCAATTAAGCAACAAAAGTCGCGCCCAATAGCGAAAGTGAAAGCGTACAAAAAGCACATAAAGTAATGCCTGCTGGCCGTCAGTCGGCTGTCAAGCCATCCGCAATTTCATCAACGAGGAGGACGGATTTGTGTCGAAAATCATTATGGGCAACGAAGCGCAGTCTCATTGAAGCGATTACGTCAGCAAGCAAAGTACTCGTTTTTTGAGCAATGAAAATCCCGGCGTGATGCATGAAGAGCTTCCACATTCACCTAAAGCGAGTGCCGTCTTTTTTTGAAGACATCATCGAAAGTACGATCACTATAGGGCCATAATAAACGACTTCTTACTGTCGGAATAGGATGACCAAACTAACTTAGTGAACATGTGGTTCCAACAAAACAATGCAACCGCATATTCAGCTCGGGATATTGTGAAGGAAGCGTTGTCTGGTTGTGTAGTCTCCAGCTTTGCCGATTTGGCATGACCAGCAAGGTCGCCCGATTTAACCATACCAAACTTTTTTCTTTGGGTGTACTTAATGCCGCGAGTTTGAGCCAACAAGGTTAAAATAATTGCAGTCCTTAAGGGGACAGAAAAAAAATTTCAAACAAAAAAATTTTTTTTTTATAAAATGTTAATATAATCCTCTAAGAATATGTAAAAAAATTTAGAACGTAAATTTAAGTATTTCTTATATTATAGATCGTCAAGCGTGACTACCCTATTCTCTGTATTTGAGCGCTGGGAGAGGATTTTTTATGTATTCGAACTTCACACGCGTTTTTCTCAAAACTATATTTTTCGAATTGGAGTACACGATAACTCGAAAAGTTATTGACTGATCTCCCTGATATTTTACACAACTTTTTTATGATATTACTTTCTATGTGAATTTACAAGTTTTCGAAAATTTTTCGAAAAATAATTTTGTCGAAACAAAAATAGTAGGAAAATTCGCCCCAAAATTTTTTTTTAAGCATTTTATTCCGCCGAATTATTTTTTTTCCATTTCTTTTCATAGAAAATTTTAATTCACATAGAAATTTTTAATTCACCTAGAAATTATGTCATTAGTAAACAAAAAAATATTTGGTTTTTTATATTCAGGTTACTGACGCCGATGTTACAATGCCCGCCGATTGAGAAGGCCCGCTGCGACCTTCCTGGAAGAATTGAGTGTACATCCGCCATTTTAAATGATTGAAATAAAAAAATAAAATTTTATATTATTTTAATGTATAAATAACTGTATGCCAATTTTGAAAAAAATGTATTAACTTCTTCATTTTGAATAATTTTAATGAAAATCAGGGAAAATATGGCCGTTTACAGGTATCTGAGCCCTTAAGGAGAATATTCGGCAGGAATGGGAACAGTGAACAAGAAATCTTGTGTAAAGTCATGACAAATACGACAAAACAAGCACAAATGTGTATCGACACTTAACAGAAAGAATTGTTAAAGTCCGATTATGGATTTTCATTACTCAAAATGTTTTTTTTTGATTTAGTAAAAAAGTTATTCAAAAACAAAATTAATGGTTGTAGTTTAATTTTGCACCACCTTGCACAATATTGAATCTAGGAAGTTTCGTCCTCAGCGATAGTTCATACATACATAGATTTGTATAATACTTTTTTTAGTTTCTTCTATTTGTATTTACCATCTGTAGCTTCGCTTTTTGCCAGAGCTAAGTTGAACTAAATTTGAATTTTAAAAGCTAAAGCGCTAACTAAGCGAAATGAAGAAATGCTTGCTTTTTAGGGTGTCAATATTTAGTACAACTACCAGCAACATTTGCTTTCAAATCAATTTCGCCCTTAGCGCTTCTTCTCTCCTCTCTTCTGCACATGAATGTTCTTTTCTGGCAAAACATACCAGTGCTAAAAGTCATGGAATTTGTAGAATTTGCTTTATTATTGCTCTTTGCCTGTTTACCAATGTTTTATTATCCTTTGAAATCTTCTTTTAGCAATTAGATGCTAATCTAGCGACTTGCTGCGAGTGAAGTGAGAACTCAACATGCAAACCCAACGCCGCCAGCGTAAACATGAAATTAAGCTTGAGCTGACAAGCGATTCAGATATTCAAATGAAAATAAATCTTATGCAAAGTGGAGGGAGCGTAGATTATTGGCATTATTTTTTTTGTTTTTTCTGAAACTGATAATTTTATGTTTATTTTTCTTTAATCTTCTATTATATTGAGCACAAAAATTGCTTTAAAGACGGATAATTGAGTGGCAACTATGACAACGGCAAACTGCTAGTGGAATCAATGAGGTCACAGTGGAGTTTCGTTTTGAGCGATAAGTTTAATCTTGGTACTCAATTTCATTAATTTATTTTATTTTAAAAGAATTTTACTAAATATTTTACATTGTTTTGTGTTAAAAGTATTCTTATTTAAAACATTGCATCACATAAGGCATGGACACGAAAAATATTGATCGGGCAAAAATCTACGATGAAATTTGTGTAAGATTTCACAACAATTTTTAGTTTATTTTCTTCTTTCTTAATTGTTAACTTTTAATTTCTTTTTTCAATTCCAGCAATTTTTTATTACCAATTGGTATTTTTTAATTTAGTTGCGGAGCAGTGGACAGTTTGGTGGGTTGTGGTACTATTGAACAATATTTACCTCGAGATTTTCAAACCAGCTCATGGCAAGACCTCTATAATGACATGATGCTAAATTGGGTCAGCACGGAAATGAATCTTTATGCTGTTTTAGGAAAGGCAATAAACGTTTTTGCAAACTTTTCGCCATATAAATTTCCTGATTTATATTGCCTGTGATAATGAACGTATTGCTTTTCATACTACACTGGCAGATGGCTGCCAAAGCAAATATTTTTTAAGGAGGTTAGGTTCAATTAGACTGGTTGGCAATAAACCACGCATAGACCTTTTGGTCCCTAGCGATACCAGATGGAGACCGATCTCTATGAATACCGAAAGTAGACATCATGTAGGATGTCAACGCGTTTGGCGAATCTAAGCAGCGCTGGGAGACTCGCTTTTAGGACGTCCTCCAGACCCTCAAACAGTGGGGCTCCGAGGCATTTTAATCGCGTTTTTAATAATGCCGGACAAACGCACAGAAGGTGTTCTAAAGCTTAATCAACATCCTCTCTGCATTTCCTGTAATCCCTATCTTGTACGCATGTGCAGCCAATATATTATGACCTGTTAGAATACCTATGATAGTTCTGCAGTCCTTTTGCGAGAGCGTAAGTACGAATTGAGTCAGTGTTTTGTCGTTAGTTCTACACATGACTTTTACTGTTGAGCGTGTGGTGAGATTAGTCCACCTAGCTTCCACTCGCCTTTTTATGTGAAAAGTTCTATGGCCAGGCTTCATACCTTTGTGCCATCTTCCTCTTCAATTGTAGTGCGAAACCTTTTCTCCCAATTAAAGTACGCTGCCATGTAGTCCGTGCAACCTGAGCTGTGACCGAAGGTCCTGTAGGTGAATACCCCACCAGCCACTAGCCTGTGTGTGGCAATAGGTGGCATGCTAAGTATCATTTCCAGCGCCGCCGTTGGAGTGGTTTTCATCGCTTCTGTTATGCACAGAGCAGCGAGTCGTTGAATCCTTTTCAGTGGCATTAAGTATGCCAGTTTTCTTGTCGCAGTCCACTATACTAAGGCCCCATACAGCAATATCGGTCTAACTACTGCCGTGTAGCACCAGTCCATCAGAGAGGGTGATAGACCCCAAGTAACCCCCAGCATTCTTTAACATGCGCAAAACGCATTACTGACCTTTTTTACCCTTTATTCAACATTGTGCTTCCACAGCAATTTACTGTCTAGTATTACTCCGAGGTACCTTGCTTGATCTTTGAGAAGTCGTTCGTTGTTCGTTGTTATTTTTTAGGGATATTGTCCAACATTTTTAGCTTAAAGGCACCTGAGACTCCTCCTCTCGTCCTTGCAGTACAAAACTCAGTGCGTGGAATCTGCTTAAAATCTACTTTGAGGTATGTTTCACCGTCCGAAACCACACAACCATACTTATAGATGTCTGGACTAAACAGGGCACGCCATCTTTAATGTCGGTATGTAAACGCTGAATAACTTTGTCATTTATCAACCGATCGAATCTTCATCACACATATTTTTGATACATCAATTCAGTATAATTTCAACCATGGATCGGTTTACACCAAAACAATGCGCTGAAATAGTGACGGTATGCATCGAAAATATTCCTTCAATTGTTCTAACTCAACGCGCATATCTCAAAAAGTATCGCGGCAAACAGGCAATGTCTGAAAATACTATTGGTCGTTTGGTGTCGAATTTTCTTTAGCACAGGACACTAGGAGGTCGTCAACATGCCATTCATCAACGACTAAGACGTTTTGAGGAAGAGCGTTGCCCAGGAGCCAACAGTGCCGTATCGTCGTCGCGCTCAGCATTTTGCCGTCAGTGTTACCACAGTGCGGCGCATTTTAAAGGATGATTTAAATTTGATTCCGTATAAAGTGCAATTGGCACAAAGAATATTGCCGACAGACCATTCACGTCGCTTTGAATACGGTCAAACAGTCGCTCGAATGGTTGACACTGAACCCAATTTTTGGAACCAAATTTTAATGACTGACGAGGCAAATTTTAACCCCTCTGGCGGCGTGAATAAACAAAATTGTCGCATTTAGGGAGCTGGAAATCCACACGAGATCCATGAATCGTCATTGCATGATCTGAAAGTAACTGTTTGGGCCAGTATTTGCGCCAAAACCATCATTGGCCATATTTTTACCGAGAAAACGAAACGGTCGATGGAAACCGATATCGATGGATGTTGGCTCATTATGTTTGCTCGCAAATGCGTGAGAAAGGTTTAGACGGTTACTGGTTTCAACAAAACGGTGCGCCATGCCACACTGTGAATGCAACAATTCAATTTCCGGGAAGAGAACGAAAATTCCTGGGACGAGACGTCTAGTGTCAAAAAGAGACGACATCGACTGGCCCCCCAGATCACCTGACTTAACCTCCCCGGACTTCTTTTTGCAGGGTTTTCTGAAAAGTAACATTCTTATTTGGTTTATCAACTCGATTGAGTGTTACGATTTATTTATATGATGGAAAACCTTCACTTTTGCGCGCGTTTTGGATGTAACCTTTTGTTCCGCAATAACTCGAAGTGAAAGGCAAGTTTTCTTCCAAAATAATGACACCACTTTTCAAACTATTTAAAGTTTTTGCTATGACTTGTGCGGCAAATGAGCATCTGAATTTTTTTCCACAAGCTCACACTTAATCGAATTAAAAAAGGTGAATACGCCAAACTAATAGTGCATTTATTTTTTGTTTACAGTTGGTTTTACGCAAGTGATGATACAACACAATCGACTAGTATTTTTCCTGTCTTTTCCTTAAGTTGAATTTTTCGTTTTATTGTTAACAATCTTACTTAATAGTATATGTCCATAGTTAATTTTACTATATAATTCAATAAAGTTATAAACTAAGCAAAAGTATATAAATTTATTTTTTTTAATCTTCTACTTTTTCACCACCTTTTAAGCTGCTTGCCTGTTAAAAAACTGTTCAGTGCTTTTACTTTTGCTGTTTGCCTTAGCCTCTTAGTTTTCTGATTGGTCATCATCAGCGCACAATAGAGAGACCCGTTGCCCTTTTGGCTGCCAGGTAGGGTTGTATTCAGAGTGGTGAGTGGTGAATACTTAATCGACATCAAGTTTTGACTCATGCACTCACCGCTTGGCTTGAATTAAGTTCAGAATTCGATGTTTCAGTTACTTCAAAATATCGTCGTAATACATAAAAAAGTGAACGTAATTCGATAACCCATAATTTTTTTTGTCAACTGAACAATGCACGGTGGGTCAATTTACTAACTTTTCTAGTCAAAACCAATAATAACTGTATTATTTGAATCAAAAACTGATTCAAGATTCGCATAAAGGAGAATAATTTTAGTAGATATGTGTAGAGGGTTGCATCCTAAAGCACATAAATGGGAATTGTTACGCCATATTTATAATGATATTCTTAAATAGGCGTTTAAACATTAAATACTACAATACAATACTTAAGTGAAGTTAACTGAAAATAATGGTAAATATATAAGTATTTAGTATATGGAGTGTGTCGCAGCCGAGTGGGTTTGGGTATGACTACCGCTCGATTAGCCTCAATTTCAAAATCCGTTGTGAATATGAGGCATGAAATAATGGAGATAAAAGCTTCTTATTACGCTGGCTAGAAACGTTGATCCCGAATTCTTGGCACTTTTGAGTATCCGGGATTAACTCATGCGCGCCCTAGGATAGTAGGTACAACTATAAGTATTTTTGAAGATAAGCATATGAAAGATTCGGCATAGAATTGAGTTGATTTTATGAAAGAAAGAAAGACCTTACAAAGGGTCCCTTTTTTGGCCCTTTTTACCTCTACAAAATCTGAATTTAGTAACATTTGTAGACATTTTTTTCTTTGATTTTTTTGAAAGTTATCGAAAGTATCGAAAATCTATTTCACCTAAAAGCATTGTTTATATAAATCTTGCCATAAGCTCTGCGAAACATATTAAAATTCATACGGTGAGAACAAATTCCTAGAAAAAAGTTCCATTATTTTTGCTTTCGTTCGCATGGGTTGTCTACTCATAAATTATATTCAGTTTCGTGGCAAATTTCGCTTGTTAACAATGGAGTGGGAAGCTAAGGAAAATCGGAATGCTTTGATTGCATCACAAAAGTTTGGTAAAACTGCAAGCGAGATTTATAAATTGTTGAAACAACTTTATATTTCGAGAATGTTGGTTTACCACACTATTAATCATTTCTCCCAAACATCTGAACTGACAGATAGAAAGAGAGTTCGTGGTTCGAACCAGTACAGCCATAAAGCACGTTCGAGAAAGAATTCGCAGGAAAATAGAAAATCTTCTTCTTTTTAATTGGCGCAATAACCGCTAAGCCATTTTGGCAGAAAATCATGTCCCGGAAAATCAATGTATCAACCAGATCCATGTAAATACTATGGTAATTAGAGATGATCTCTTCTTGAAAGCCTTCCGTCACTCAGCTGGCCATCTTTCGACAACGCGCTTGAAGAAAATTAGACTCAACAGATGCAAGCAGCTAATTCGGTGGCACGCGGTCAGGGCACCAAAGAATATTTCTTCTCACAGATGAACAAATTTTCACTGTTGAACAAGTTATTAATGAACAAAACGAGAAAATCTATGCTAAAACTTTTAAATACGCAAAAAATGTTGTTCCAAGGGTTCAGCGTGGCCAACATCCAGCCTCCGTAATGGCTTGGTGGAAAGTGTTTTGTAAAGGCGTTACATCTCTTCAATTCTGCGGAAAAGCGGTTAAGACCGGGGCAAAAGTAAAGCAGTTCAGTAGTACTCTCTTCAATGGAGAGCGTTGGATCTTGCAGCAAGATTTCGGTCCAATCCATAAGGCAAAAACCACCCAGCAGTGGCTTAAAAATAATATTCCTGGGTCATAGCCGCAGGAAATGGGCGGCCTGGAAGAGTAAATCTGAATCATTAGACTACAGTTTGTGGACAGAATTGAAGAACATGGCCTGTCGAAGACCTCACAGAAATTCGGAAAGTCTCAAACAATCTTTGGTTCGACCAACGGCGTCAATATTCATGGAAACCGTCCATGCTGCAACAGCTGGCCATTCATAATCGTTTGAAGACATCTGTAAAAGCAAATGGTTGCCATTTCGAATGAAAATGGAAATTCTTTTCTTTTATATTTACTTGATTAGGTGAAACTAGCTTCATTGAAAAAGGTATCACAATTTCATATTTACAACGGACTTAACTTGTAACAGAACCTATGGCAGGACTAAGTATATATATACAAGGTGGCACAAAATTAATCATCCAATATTATTTTGAACTTTAAGAGTTTCATTGCTTATCTGTTCCTATACTACAGCTGTCTATGCCATGTGAAAATTATAAATCTTCCGATAGGGTGATAAAATTTCGCAAATTGTTTCCCGATAGGGTGGGCATTCGAATTAAGAAGAAACATTTTAATTTAACGTTTTACAAATAAAAATTTTGTAAGAAAACATTAAAGAAAAACATTTTATAAGAAAATATTAAAAAAAAAACATTTTATAAGAAAATATTAAAAAAAAAATAGTTCTTAAGAAAATATTAATTAAAACAAAAATAAAATTTATAAGAAATAATTCAAGAAAACCATTTCATAAGAAAATATTAAAAAAAAAATGTAAACGAATAAATAAAATATTATAAGAAAATATAAAAAAAAAAACATTTAATAAGAAAATATTAAAAAAAACATTTTGTAGGAAAACATTTAAAAAAAAATTGATTACAAAACATTAAACAAAGCATTTCAAAAGAAAATATAAAAAAAGCATTTCAAAAGAAAATATTAAAAAAAAAATATTTTATAAGAAAAAAAAAATTTATAAGAAAGAATTCATGAAAAATATTTTATAAGAATACATTTAATAATACATTTTTATAAGAAAATATTGATAAAAAACATTTTATAAGAAAACATTAAAAAAAAAATGTATAAGAAAATATTAAAAAAAAAAATAGTTTATAAGAAATCATTAAAAACATATTTTATAAGAAAACATTAAAAAAAACATTTTATACGAAAATATTAAAACAAAAATAAAATTTATAAGAAATAATTCAAGAAAAACATTTCATAAGAAAATATTAAAAAAAAAATTTATAAGAAGACATTTGAAAAGACCTTTTATAAGAAAATATTAAAAAAAACATTTTATAAGAAAATATTAAAAAAACTTTTAATAAGAAAATATTAAAAAAAACATTTTGTAGGAAAACAGTTAAAAAAAACTTTTATTAGAAATTATTAAACAAAACATTTTAAAAGAAAATGTAAAAAAAACATTTTATAAGAAAATATTGAAAAAAGATATTTAATTAAAAAAATCATTTTATAAGAAAACATTAGAAAAAACCATTTTATAAGAAAAAAAACATTTTATAAGAAAATTTTAAAAAACGTTTTATATATTTAATTTCAAAAATGATCTTCAAACCTCTAGTTGTGAGCGCATTGTGTAAAATGTATACAATTACGCCATGACAAAAAACACTAAAACATGGTAGTGTTAAGAAAAAAATGTATTCTTATTGAATTTGCATTGAATTTAAGAAAGTTATGTTCCGGGGTGAGTCCCGAAATTTCGTGATTATATTGAAAGTATCGCCCAAAAGTTTAAGGATTACCTGAAACTACTAAAAATACCGTCCGAAATTCCGTTATTATATCCAAAATATCCCGAAATTTCGGGATTAAAAACTGGGTGTGCTCGTGTAATCAAAAATCGCATAAAAGTCAACAGTTTCTCGTAGGCAGCATACAGCAGAGTTGAACCCTAAGTGTATTAATAGGCGATAAAAAGCGTGCACCACAAATTCGACTAGAAGCTCGGCCAAACGTTCCACATTGTATATGCGCGCCATATATAGTATATGTAAATGTGTAATTGTATCTACTTCCGGCTTAATATGTTATTATGCCTTTCCCATGGCATTCGCGTCTCTTGAAGGACAAACTTTCCCTTTTCTTGGCAAATATTTTGGCCCATACCACCACTTGAATGTGCGTCGCTTTGGTAAATAAAACCCCAATGATAACTGGAATTAAGACAACGGAATGAGGGCTTAATATAATACATACAAATATATTTATGTATGCGTACAAATAAAATCAACTGAAAAAAATCCAAGCAAAAAGCAAAAGCACTTACGAAAAGGAAGTGTGAAAATTTCTTAGGGATTATCGCGTGGCTCTGGAGTGAATAGCTTTTATGACTTTGTGTTTCGTGTTTTGTTTGGGATAAAAATATCCGGGTACTTCACAGCCATTAATTTCTCACCCATCCCACCCTTCATTACTTCAGCAGCTCAGCTATTTATGTGCATAGATTAACGCAGTTTCCTGCTAAAATAAATAAAGTTTGCTGCTGATTACTGCTACGATCCATGCGCTGGCGAAAATCATGAGTTTTAATGCAGATATTTAAATTCTGTTTTATTTGATTTGGCTTTTTCTTAATGTACATTTTTGCTGCATTGCTTTATTTGCTCAGCTTTATGCACTTCACTTAAATTTTTTTACTTTGCTGTAATTTTAAATATTTGCTTTTATTTCGCCACTTTGGTAGCTGTCATTAAGTTTTTTAATTGGTTTGGCAGCACTTTGGGAAAAAGCTTTTTAAGGAGATTTATTTCAAGAGGAAGCCGATCAACTGCTGTTTTTATGAGAATTTTTTTAATGGCAGAAATGAACTGGGAAGCTGCCTACTGTGGGGCAGCCACTATTAGGAGACAATTTGTCCATCAACTGATGTGGCGGGGAACGATTTTCACGCATCAAAAGGTAGACGCTTTTAATTCGATAGGCCGATAAGCGATTGATTATCTTTCCTGTGCAAAATTGATAAAAATGTTGGAAATCAACTAAATAACCCTCAAAAAGAAGCAGTGGTAATCGGGTATTTTTTTTTTTCGAAAAAAGTGCGAATGTCAATACATCACTGCATGAAGAGAAATAACGAGAGTGGGTGGAAAAATTATGAAACGGTATATGCAAAAAATTAGTTTTCAATAGCAGGCATTTTAGTAGCTGTATTTAATCGAAAAATTGCTACACGTTCCGGAATGCCACAGTTTTTGAATTGCAATGTGTAAGGGTTTGAGCAGGAATTAATTTCGCTAGAACGAACTTCCATTTTTGCGCAAAAGAAAAAACAGGAATTCTTGCCAACAAATTTTGTACGTTTTTTCCTTAAACAAAAAACTCGAGAAATGTTCGGAGTTACAATGCAGGAACGCACTTGCATATTTAATTAACGGCACGGAATGTGCACAGACTGGTATTAGCGGTAACGACTCGCCTGTGTGTGTGTGCGTTACAGCGTCATATCTCTTTGGTTGCTACGAAAATATATAAATTATGAATAGAAAATGTGCGACAGTTTAACGCAGACAAAAAACGATGGAAAAAAGGTGAAAACACACACACACCCAAGTCTGGTTGCCTACAGCCACATGCATATTTACATAAAGCGTATCTATGTTAAATGTTTTTCCCTCAATTGCATATGTATGTGTTTTGCCATACTCAGCTGCGAACACGCATGAATTTAGACATACTCGTATTTGTTAGCGTGCTTCTAGGCGCTTTTACATAGAGCATTGAGTAGACACAGCTGTGCTGCCGACGGTTGGCAATTGTCATGCTTACGTATGGCTGAGTGTGAGCGCTTTGGTGGCATGAGTGCAAGCATTTGTGTTGTGTGCATGTTTGTTCACATGCTAGTTTGTTGGTTCGCTTCCCAGTAGTATATCTTAGTAGGGCAGCGACACTTCTTTCCTACTGAGTTTTTTTGTGAGGATTTAATGGCTAATTCTCTAGTTCAACTTTGTGCAGGCATTGGCTCCAAAATAGAAACAAAAAATCTATCATTGGAAGATCCCCGCACTGTGGCTATCAGGGAACGTCTACAGTTTTTGAATAGTCCGTATTAATTATAGGAGAGATCAGAATGAGTTCCTTCTACAGCATCGCGATGTGATGTGTGATGAGTACTGTGTGGTACCGTCATATACAATCGCTGCAACAGTCGTCTTGTATGTATGTATGGGCGCTATCGGTAAAAGATGGGGCCTCTCGCCTAAAATTACCTTTTGGCTATATAATACGGCATAAAGCCAATTTTGTTGTACGGAGTCTTTGTCTGGCGGAACTCGCTGGAAATGTTGACACCGGAGAACACGCTGGAGAGAGTCCAAAGGTTTGCCCTCATTGGAATCAGAGAGGCGCTTCGCCACTCCTACTCTAGCGCTTAACGCTATGCTTAATGTTGTACCCGTGAACTTCGTTGGGATAATTGCCGCTGTACGCGCCGCAATCGGATCATAAGTAAACTTAAATTACAGATACACAGATACTCCAGTTTTCCTAAAAACTTTGAGTTCATACCCAAGGTGCTGGATCATTGTACACTCTTTCTAAGCCCGAGAGGTACTTTCTCCATTTATACTCTTACAATCTACAACAACAGGGCATGGCAAACATGTTTGCGGATGGCACAAAGTTGGACGGAAGAGTTGGTGGCTGAGTATTCTGCGAGGAACTAACCATCAAGCTCAAATTTGGGGTTCCGCACCGCTGAAGTGTTTTTTAAGCAGAGGTGGCTGTAATTAAGGAATTAGTGGATTGATTGCTTACTTCTGTAATTACTGTAAAGAACGTAAATATCGACTCCGACAGGTAAGCGACAATTGGGTTTTGGGCTCGTTGTTTGTGCGTTCGAAATTAGACGGGGAATACCTGACTTCTCCCTCGATTGTACTCGAATACTCCGATACAAAGCTCATTTGGAGTTTCGGTCAATGCGGTATAGATGGAAATTACTGGGTTGATGAGCTGGCAATACGGGAGACCTTGGACATGGTTTCATCACAAAACGAAAGAATTGGGGTTTCCTTGTGAACCTGGCCTAATTTCGATTATTTCCCTACGCGGGACCTTCGTAAAGTAAATGGCTGACTTTCTACCCAATCCTATCCAAAATTGTTTACCCAAAATTCTCTTATCTTCTGAATTTATGGAAGCCTTCTCGCAAAAGTATCAAACATTTCACCTTGCCTTTCCTTAGGTTAAGCGAATGCTCTTAAAAAGATTTCGCTTGACGGCTGTACAGGCTTATTGAGCTCCCAAGTCACATACCTACACTCGTCTGAAGTATCCCAAATTTTCGGAAAACTTAGCCAGCTATCCAACCAGACTCTGCCTAAGCCTTATACTCAAAGAAGTAGTCCCCGCAAACCTGAAGTGCATTCTCTGAAGTATGGGTATTTATAGTTGATGTGCTGAGTTGACTCTGCTTCTTCCTCATCGCTAGAGCTCCTACATACAATGTTTTACGGCGCTCCGACATGGCGAATATTTAGTCAATAATTCAGTGTATTGTTCATAGTTTCATAGAGGAAGGCGCGTATTTTCCTTTGAAAGCCGCTATACATTCCATATTCTTCGTACACGGAGTGCGGGATATACACATCTGTCTAGTTTTCTTCTTCTTCTTCTTGTGAAAATAATAGGTCTATGGATAAGTTCGTGCGGTTTTACAACAGATGGCGTAACTTGATTATTATTCCATTTTTATTTGAAGCGTAAACAACAATATTTTTACCACACTTGAAAATGTCGAATTTCGTGCCAAATAATGTGTTTTTGCGGGGAATTCTTTAATATGAAGAAAAAAGCAGCCGAAAGTCATCGTATCTTGGTGGAAGTTTATGGTGAGCATGCTCTAGCTGAGCGAACGTGCCAGAAGTGGTTTGCACGCTTTAAAAGTGGTGATTTTGGCCGCGCCGCCAAAGTTCATGGATACCGAATTGGAGGAATTGCTCGATCAAGATCCGGCTCAAACGCAAGAAGAGGTTGCAAAAACTTTGGGAGTTGATCAATCAACCATTTCCAAACGTTTAAAAGCCATGGGAATGATCCGAAATTCAAATTTCGAAAAAAAAACCGCACGAACTTATTCATAGACCTATTAGTAAACCAAACAATATTTTTAAGCTTTCACTCAATTCTCTATACGATTTCTTAGGAATTTTCCGCGTACATATCTGCTTTTTACTTCTTCGAAACAGAGTTAAAATTGTGAGATGTTCGGAGTTTTTGAAAAAAAAAAATTCGCTTTGGTGGTTACTTATTTGAGGGCGGCCTTGATGACAGATTGACCTTATACAACGAGGGCTAGCTTTGAAAGAGAGCTAGCGTCATGTTTGCTCGCTTTTTCGCCATAGAAGTTACATAGATGTCGGCTTGAAAGACGTGGCAGTATTGCAGAAGACCAAAAACATCTCTCAATGAGCGTCGCTGGCAAAAGATTAAAACAAATCTAATACACATTTTTGGGAAAATTGGAATCCTTTCTTCGCTTAGGATGCTTGCAATTTTCTATTATTACTGGAATGGAATTAAACGTCGAGGTTTCGGCAAAGGTCGTTCTTTTGATTTGATTGTCACAGCTTCTAAGTTCCTCTCTTTGTTCCTCCTTTGAAAAAGTGGCGTTTGTTGGCATCGAATTTTTGATTATAGTATTTAGTTGTACCTAAGTGTATTTTTCTTAATGAAAATTGCACTGAATTTTTGTCCCTTTATCTCAAATACTACTGGGTTCTTAAATTTTTTCTATGTATCTCAGCCGCAAGGACGCACACATTGAACTTGAACTCTGTTGCTAAAACCAGAGGGCACTCACTATCTCTTTACCATTCCATTTTTTAGTTCATGCTTCTTTCGCCTTTTTACTTCCGTCTGCTACCTGTTCGTAATTACAACAAACGAATTTTACACACAAAAAAAAACACAAAAAAGAGGGAAAATAAATATACATCTGCTGACAGACTGCCATTGTCATCAGCAGCGTTTGCAATATTTTTTTTTGTGCGAGTGTATGTGTAGTTTCTTTGCCATTTACATTTGAACTTTTTACTCGCACTGGCTGTCATGGAATTCTGGCCTGCGACTAAGTGAGTTGCGGGGTGATCTTCGGCCGTGAACAGGGTTGGTTGATTGTGTTAGAGATAAAAACCTAACTGGCAATTTAAATTTACAAACGAGTTCGTGTATGTGCATGTACCTTAATTGTAATTGCGTGTATTTTTTCAACAAGGTTTCAGTAATTTTTATGCAACTCTTATTTGATTACTCTAAACGAATAACTTTTGGAGCTATGCAAACTCAATAAGTGGAAATTCTAAACCTTTTTTTTTGTTTTGTTTAATATTTAAATCGCCTTTTTTCATGATTTCAAATTTAAATAGGAGAACATACAGAATCCGGCACTCAAAGTGAAACCAACTTCAGACCACTCGCGCAAAAAGAAAATCAGTAATGGATTTCAAACGTAATAGTGTGATTGCATTAGTGCTCAATCACCTCAAACTAAATAAAGTTTTTGTTTATCGCACCATTACTCGTTTCAATGATTCTGGTAGCATCGCGAAACGTCATGGAGGTGGTCGTCAAAAGACTGCAATGTCACGTGAAATGGTTCCAAAAGTGAAGAAGCAACTTGAGCGAAATCCCCGACGGAGTGCCAATGAAATGGGGAAAGAACTGAAAATATGTGACCTTAGCATCCGCCGCATACCGAAAAATGATCTCAAAGTCAAGCCTTACAAGATCCAACAGGCGCATGATCTCACACCAAAGCAGCAACAAGTCAGACTTAAGAGAGCGAAGGAGTTGCTTCGCTTAGCCGAAAGCGGTAAATTTCCGAACAACAAACTGAGCAATTCCTAAACTCCCAAAACGATAGGATTTATTTTACCGGCCGTTCATACGAGAAGTTGAGTCATCGATTGGCCACCAGGAGGCAGCACCCGCCACAAGTAATTGTTTGCGCTGTAACCGCAGATGGGCGATCTCCAACCATTTTCATCGAGACTGGCGTCAAGTAAAATGCGAAATACTATGGGAAAAGTACTCTGAAGAATGCTTTAAAACCGTGGGCAGACAAACATTTCGGTGGTGGACGTTTCAACAACGTTTCAAATTCACCATATGCGAATCCGATGGATTATTCTCTTTCGGCCATTTTAGAGAGGAAGGTCCGAACTAAAAGATTCAACAGCCTCGAGGCCCGGAAAAAAGCCATTGTGCGGGAGTGAGCCAAAATACCTGCAAGTCACATTCGGATAGCTTGCGATTCGTTTCTGGACCGTCTCACGGTCATAGTCAAGGCAAAATGTGGGCATATCGAGCAAAAGTAAATTGATTCTTAATTTTCTATTATTTTCACACAGTTTTTACTTTGAATTGAATAAAAGTAGTTTTCCAAACTGAATTTATGGACTTTTTAATGTTCTGGCAGGCTGTAGATAACTGCCTGTTGGAGGTCTCGTAATGGTATCAAAAGGGCGCTTTAGTGCTACTTGAGGAGTGCCAGACTGGCACTTTCACAATCACAACTTTCACAACCACAACCATTTCACCAACCTACCTTATCTAACTCATAAGTCTGTCGATCAATAGATGTGGAAGGAAAATGAGTATTTTACACGTTATTGCTTCTCTGAGTGGTATTTGGAGCAGCTGTAAAATTAAGTACTAATGGATGGCTGCTGTGTATACATACGGCGAGACAGCTATTTGAATTCAGTTTTATTACTCAATTACTCGGTAGGTTTGAGATTTTTAATGAATCGAAATATATTGAAATTATTATTGTTTTTAGTAACTTTAGAAGTGATCCTTTCTTTATGTGGAATTCCGCAAAAATCTCGTAATTACGCCGCATAATAGAGCCTTCGAGTTTCACTTGGTCATAAAATTGTGCGAAACATCATTTGAATTACCAAGTAAATTATAACTTCATTAAAATATATATTGCAGTTAAGTATTTAAAACAACTAGATCTGGCACTTTATACATATATTTACATATGAAAAAAAGATTTATTTTTTTATATTAAAAAAATTTAAATACACGCGGGTATAATTTTGCCAAAGCTATTGCAACCACTTTTGCATTTTGCATATTTTATCAAAAACAAAAAAAATGATATACACATTTTAGTCTGCAATATTCAGATATCCCCCTGACTCATGTTTGCTTACTTATATACATATCTAACTACATAAAAACGCGTACTTACCGGATGCTGTTGGCGGTAGGCAGAATTTTTGAAACGTTTTGCATTTTATGTTGAAGATTTTTTTTTTTTGTTTTGGATTTTCATTTTTGTTTATTTCGTTTTTGCCCGGTTTTGTTGAGAAAATTGATTAATTTTACATTTATTTAATTTATGTAGGTTTTTTGTTTTTGTTTTGCATATTGCGTGGAATTGGCCGAAGCAAATGGGAGAGAGAAAAAACAGAATTATTTAATTTGAGCACCTGTCTGGCGTTCGGTTGTTTACATTTAGGTATAAAATTTGCAAAACTCTGTTTAGTTAAAAAAGAAATTTTAATTGACTGGCAACTAACAAGCACTAAGTATGAATTTGAAGGAAGCTCTACAAGCGTTTGAGCAGAAAAAGAGCGAAAGTGAATGTGGAAGTGGAAGTGATAACTGAATGTGGAATATGCCTTTTAATTGTTGCATCTGTAGAGTGTTCCAAAGCATAGAATAGCAAGCAGCATAACAAGAAATTAGCATTAAATATTCAGAATATTTCTACGTAGTTGATGTAATAAAATTTTAGGAAATTTAGAAAATTGCTTATCATTGAATGAGGCGAGTAATTTGTTTCGTTTGCATTCTAAATGAGATTGAAGTGAGTAAAAATTAATGAAAAAGACAATTGTTGATCTAAATTGAATGAATATTTGAGCTCTGCGAATATACTTGAATATATAAATGTTAATGAAAATGGGATATACAGCACTTCCGCATTGTACTTTTAGATGATTAACTACTTAATTGCACAAATAAATACGAATATATCAGATATATTTTATACATATTAGGATGATATAAATAAAAAAATATATTATAATATTATGTTATACATATATTTTACCATATATTTTATTTATTATTGTATTTATATTTTTTAATATAGGGTTGCCCATATTCGACGGACCCATCTGGCAACCCTGTATCTTTTGACAGAGACGTCAGATCGCTTAATGACATACCGCGTTGGAAGCGTCAATCCAAACAGATTTTTACCATGGAACAGTACACGCCACGCGAGCGCTCCCAAATTGTTGAAATTTACATTCAACAAAAAAAGTCAAAAGAAGAAGAATAACAACAAAATTTCTCATTTCTTATTGAATGGGACGTGAACAAGCAAAATTGCCGTATTTACGCCACTGAAAATCCTTACGAAATTCAAGAGGTACCTCTTTACGATGAAAAAGTCACTGTTTGGTGCGGCGTTAGTGCAAAAACGATTATTGGGAAGTTTTTCTTCGAAAATGAAGATGGTCAAGCTGTTACCGTCAATCAGGAGCGTTATCGCGATATGATAACCACTTTTGCGATGCCAATTGAGGTAGTTCCGGTTTCAACAAGACGGCGCTCCACCACGCACAGCTCGCTCCACAATCGATTTTTTGAAGAAATTGTTTCCTCGTCGTTTCATGTCGAAAAATGGCGATTTTGTCTGGCCACCGCGTTCGCCCGATTTAACGCCACTTGACTTCTTCTTGTCGGGATATTTAAAATCAAAGATTTATATTAATAAGCCACAGACCATAGAAGAGCTCAAGAACAACATCCGTGAGGAAATAGCCGCTATTCCAGCCGAAATGTTAGCTAAAACTATGGGAAATGCTGCAAAACGGGTACAGTACGATGTACAGGCTCAAGGCAACCATTTGAGAGATATGATATTCAAAAAGTGATGTCGACAAATCTACTTGACTACTAAAATGATTATTATCGTCAACATCAAAAAAATTGTGTTTATCTTTGATTAAAAAAAAAACAAAAAAAACACATGGGGCCGTCGAATATAGGCAGCCCTGTATTATATGGCCAAAAAAATGAGATATTTATTTAAATTTTTTTTTTTATTATTTCATTTATTGCCGTCAATGCTTTGAAAATTACCATTGAATTTGCATAGGGGAAAATCCACTTATCCGGAAATTTGACATGAAATGATTGCAGATCGATATCCCTTATATTGCAATCCCAGAGGATGTGGGTTCGAATGCCACGTAAAGCACGGTCCTCGCGCTTTTCCAAATTGACCTACTTTCCCTGTTTCTAAAAAAAAAGTTCCTTCGTTTCCATTGCCTCCACCCCAAAATTTAAATTTAATCTGCTTCTTTAATTTACTTTCGCAAATTTCAAAAAAACAAAAAAATATACGCTATGCTCTAATGACCTTCACCTTATTTACAGACATATAATTCATATTACAATATCATGTAAAGAAGAATTCTTGGATACCGCGTAGTTTGAAAATTGCTCAAAAAGGCGCCAGTTGGACTCACCAAGTGAGGCTAAGTCCCTTTCGACCTGATCTTTTGCAACGCAGAGGAGGCTTCCTCTGCTACCACCTCTGCGATTGTATCCATTCGGACGACATGACCCAGCCAGCGTAGCCGTCTATGACATGGTAACCAGTGACGAATCTTGGATCTATGCATATGAGCCACAAAAAATAATAAAAACTAACAGCAGTCCACAATACGGGTGTTCCAAAACGAACTTAATTCAACAAAAGTTGATGGCGGTATAAGCAGCTCAAAGCAAATGGTCCCC
The DNA here is from genome assembly GCF_027943255.1 of Anastrepha obliqua. Taxonomy (NCBI): domain Eukaryota; kingdom Metazoa; phylum Arthropoda; class Insecta; order Diptera; family Tephritidae; genus Anastrepha; species Anastrepha obliqua. The sequence goes on from NC_072893.1 coordinate 46,567,186, forward strand.
TGTTTTGTTTTCAGCAAATCTTGATAAGTCTCAATTCAGCTACTAGATAAACTTAAAACAGTCAATTTTGAGTGATGTGCTGCCATTTGTTTGCCAAACGTTTGCCAACCGCCGAGGGCGAGTCATATAATATTTCACTAAGCCAATGCGAGCTCTCACATATCGGCTCAGGCAAAAGAGTTTTTGAGCTCTCAAAAGATCGAATTAAAGGGTCATTTGCATGCAAGTTCAATGATAATTTTCAAAGCGTGCCCTCAGTAAATATTAAAAAAAAATTTTAAAAGCTATCTCATTGGGGTATCAAATTTGGGGTAGCATAAAAAAAGTAAAAAATAAAAATTTGTGTTACCACCCTAATATGCATAAAAGGGTTTTTACATACACAAATGTGTTTGTTGAATTTTTAGCAAATAATTATAAAACTCGTAAATCTACAATACTCTTATAACTGTTTGATATTCTACAGATATGTAATTAAATTGAGCGAATATAAAGGGTGGTTAAGATTAAAGGGCCGGTAATGATTGTAAATAAATAGCACCTTTTTAAAAACTATTGTCATTTCTATTTATTATGATAATACTGATACGCTTCAATTACGCATAGAATAAAATATCGGCCGAATGACCGCCGCGGTCTCGGCGGCACACCTCCATCCGATGGTCCAAATTTTCGATGACGCTGAGGCATAATTGAGGTTCTATGCCGTTAATGTGCCGAATCATCTCATCCTTAAGCTCTTGAGTTGTTGCTGGCTTATCGAAGTACACCTTTTCTTTCAAATAACCCCAAAGAAAGCAGTCCAACGGTGTCAAATCACTTGATCTCGGCGGCCGATTGACATTGCCTCGACGTGAGATTATTCAGCCATCAAGTTTTTCGCGCAAAAAAGCCATTGTTTCGTTACTTGTGTGATAAGTGGCAGCGTCCTGTTGAAACCACATATTGTCCACATCCACATATTCCAATTCGGGCCATAAAAAGTTCGTTATCATCTGGCGATAGCGAACATTATTCACATTAACTGCTTGACCGGCCTGTTCATTTTGGAAAAAATGCGGCCCAATGATGCAGCTGGCCCATAAACCGCACCAAACAGTCACTCTTTATGGATGCATTGGTTTTTCGGCAATCACTCTTGGATTATCATTCGCCCAATGTGGCAATTCTGCTTATTGACGAATCCACTGAGGTGAAAATGTGCCTCATCACTGAAGATGATTTTCTTCGAGTGCTTCAAGAGTGCGCAGCCTCCTCATAGCTAAGCTTTCACAGTCAAATAAAAAGTGTCTGACTGTATTAAAACAGCTTCTACAGAAATCGAAGTACGGCAGTCCTAACCTTCTAGCGTGGCTGCCTATCAGACAATGACCAGTTAATACCCCTATTATTTTTCTTATAGCTTCTCTGTTAAATCTTAGCAACCTTTTTGATCGACCACTGTTCCATTTTGGCCATGTCTGCCTGCTTAGTTCGCATTACATTATTGATAGTTTCCCTATCTATTCGTAATTTACAAAATCAAAAGAGTATCGCAATTTAAGAACCTAGGAAATACTTAAGTACCTGGCTTGACGAAACATAGACAAATGATTTGCTGTTGGATTGAAGCAGCGAGGGAAGGTTTCTTCGTCTACAGGAAAGATCTTTCCAATAAAAGCTTGAAAATGAAATTACATCTTCAGTATCTTAAATGATACGTTTGGTCTGTTTTGTTACACGGCGTAGAGGCATGAACACTAAAGGTTACTAGTGTGAATAAATTAGGGGCGTTTGAGATGTGGTGCTATCGGCGAATGATGAAAATATCGCAGACAAAGCTAGTAAGAAAGAAGTGTTAACGAAACTAAGAAAGGATGAGTCGTTGCAACTGATTGTGCAAGGTAAAATCGACGGTAAACGAGGAATTGGAAGGCAGCAAATGTCTTGGCCACGTAACCTTCAACCAGTATTGGTTGAATCAGCACGAAACAGAAACAATTACCCTAATATTCTGGGTTTGGGAATAAGTTCATAGCGTTTTTATATTTTCTTTTATTTTACAGCGATTTGTTTGCTGCTTAGTTTTCATTCGATAGAACTCTTTCTGCTCTGCAAAACTATGCTAATTGTATTTTTGAGTTATTTAAGTTTTTATTAGTTTTGAGGCTTAGAAATGGAATACCAGAAGGCAAAAATCGACATTTTCGGCCCCTGCTGCTTCTTTGCGTTTCATCGAGGGCAAAAAGGTGCCGAAGCGGCCCAGGACATTTGCGATAAGGGACATGGAGAAGGTGTCATAGGTGAGTCTACAGTATGGAAATGATTAGCAAAGTTCAAAAATGGCGGCTTCGACTTCGATGCCAGGTTTTGCAACGGAAGGCCTTCTGAATTTGATGAAGAACGTCTCAAATCACTTTTGAAGGAGAACGGTCGCCGAACAAGTCATGAATTGGCAGAAAAAATGAACTACATTCATAAAACGATTCTTAATCACCTTCATTTAATTGGATTTACCAAAAAACTTGGGGTCTGGGTGCCTCACGAGCTCAACGAAGAACAAAGAAAATCGCCTTCAAATTGCTTCTCAGCATCTCACGCGTCATCGAGCAACACGCGGTCATAAACAATGCTTTTTGTACCGAATCGTCACGAGAGATGCGAAATGGTGTCTATACATCAAAAAGAACCAAAGAAAGGAGGGGGCGGCTCCAGGAGATAGGCCAAAGACAAGAGTCAGGGTGGATCTTCATCCAAAGAAGATGATGATATGTGTTTGGTGAAGTGGAAGGGCATGGTGCACCGGGAAATGCTCGAATAGAATGCCACGATCAACAAGAAGCTCTACATTGCTCAGCTACACCGCATGAATGAGGCTATTTGGTTGAAAACACATGATCGACATGGTCAAACCAAACGCTTACACCACAATGCCAGGCTCCATTTACACAAGTCGTCAAAGCCGCACTCCAAGAGCTCGAATGGGAGGTCCTTCAGCATCCACCACATTCTCCGGAGCTTGTACTGACTGTCAACCCATATGTAAATTCATTACGCAAAAAACGTGCACGTTTGCCGTTAAGTAAGGATGCAACCGAGTGGCGAAACTGACACTCAGATTAGCCAGCTGATTCTGCACTCATAAATGTACGATGTTTCAACACTTAAATAAATAAATGGCAAACAACTCCCCAACAGAAACAGTGGTATTTTGTATTTTGCGCTTCATATTTAATTCCGAAACTTTTGAACATCATAATTACTTAGAGCCATCGGCGAGTGGGCTTTTGCTTACTGGCATTCGGCTACACCCGCAAGCACAGTGGACTAGGAACATTAAGTGATAGGTGTTGCCGCTGAGTGCATTTCTGCCATGAAAAACCATTTCTTAAAAATAATTTATTGCTTGAAGGTGGAAAACTACGGTGGGCTCCTCCACAAGTCTCTTTTGGTATGTGAGAGCAACTCAGTCGTAGACATAACAAACTGATGCGAGCACAACTAGCAATAGTTTTATAGTCTTCTTTGTGTACGTGAGGAGGCCAAAAAGTTCGCAAAACGCAGAAGAAGGGGTGAAATTTCATGCGAAGTTAAATTTATTTTTTGATAGCCACCTGATAATATATGATATCACTTAAATCAAAAAGTTCCCTGAACATATTCAGAAAACCCGAAACACAAGTTTATTCCTCAAAAGTGATATTATTGGCTTCAAGGTACTATAATGATCTGCAATGCCCTTCTGCCAGTGTTTGATTCAGCTCTCGAAATATTTCTGGAACTTTGTTTTGGGTAGACCCAACGGAACCGTCCTCCATTACTTTCTGTCGGCTGTTAAAACGCGTTGCCCGTAGTATTTTTTTAACTCGATTAAACAGAAAAAAATTGCAGCGTGCCATTCAAGTGAATTCGATGGCCATTGGTTGGATGGTATTCGTTTCATTCTTGGTCAATGATAGTACAGGGCAATGGTGCGTTGTCATCGTGAAAATAAACGAGTCGTTTTCAGTCAAATCCTTTCTTTTTTGGCGAGCTGCTTCACGTAAATGTCTCATAAAGCCCAAATAATAGTTCCTCTTAAGGGGACCCGATGGTCTAGAAATTTCAAAAGTCGATTTTTGTTTTTTTTTCGATATGTCGAGGGTATAGTATCTTAAGAATATACTGTGAAATTTTCAATATTATAGCTTCTACAGCCCATTAACTAGGTGGGGAGCGGTCCGCGCGCTCCTGTACCTTAAACTTTAAACTCATTTATCTCGAAACGGCTTTTTTTGGCATGGCGAAGGTGGAAAAAAAATTTGAATATGTTGTTCACAACATGAACGGCTATCATCAGAAATATAATCATAATTTCCTATTTTGTAGACTAAAAAACTAGTGAAAAAATACCAGATTTTAAGAACTTTTTTGCAAAAGCGTGCAATTTTGTCAATTTTTAATTTTTTTTCGATTTGTTTTAGTTCCGACCATAACAGCACTTTTTCTAATTAAAGTAGAAGTCTCTAAATCACCTACGCCGGTCCGAATTTTCGAGGGAGCCACCTTCAACGGCATTTTTATAATAATAAATATTTTTTTTTTTTTCAAAAAAACAAACAAATTTTGTATACTCATTAGATATAGTAATAAACACGAAATGGCAAAAGAAAAAAAATGGCAAAAAGAAAACAAAAATTGTGAACTTGGTTTATTCGGACTATCCACTCATTCGCCTGATGTCTGGATTCAATCTCGTACTCATAAACCCACGCCTCCTATCCAGTAAGGATGCGTTTGATGAATGTGGGGTCGGATTCAGCCTTAGAAAAAATGGCTTTGGCGATATCAATGCGGCCTCTAGTTTGCATGAAATTCATATCCGTTGGTACCAACTTTGCAACAACAGGCCACCAACCCAAGCCATTAACTACAATGTCATGAGCGGATTCATAAGCAAAGTTCAACTCCTTTGGCAGCTTTCTGATAGATAATGTGCGTTTATTGATCAACTTTTCATTCACTTTATCGATTTTGTCATCAGTTTTCGATATCGACCGCCTGCCAACACGTTCGTCATTCCCGCTAGACCCCCCATCTCTTCATGCAACTCCTTAACAGCTGTTTTCGCCATTAAATAAAAGAAATTCCCTAATCTTTCTTAATCTTTTACCAATTTCAACATTCCTCGCACTTTTTACATCCCCTTTTAAGTAAAGGGTTTTCCAATAACAGGTGTTATTTTGAATAGCCCGCTATTTCGGTGGCTTCGTCAGCAAGCAAAATTGTCGGATCTGGGGCTCCGAAAATCCTAGAGTTATTGTTGAAAAGCCTCTCTATCCTCAACGTGTTACTGTTGGTGCAGTTTATGGTCCGGCGGAGTCATTGGACCTTACTTTTTCGAAAATGAAGCTAGAGCAACAGTTACGGTGAATGGATTGCGCTATCGAGAGATTATTAACGATTTTTTATGGCCGGAATTCGATGGTATTGATCTGGAATACGTTTATTTTGAACAAGACGGCACTACGTGCCACACAAGCAACGAAGCCATTGATATTTTACAGGAATAACGCCTCTTATTGGAAAACCCTTTATTTACTACATACTACTTGGGTGTATAAGTGTACACATTTTTTCCCTGCCAGTTTTGCCGCCAATGCACTCGCATTCATATATTTGTTTTGTTTTTTTTTTTCTTTTCTTTTATTTTTTTTTGTTTTACTTTTACGCTGATACTTTGATTTCCCCTGAGTAGCTGTCGCTTTTTTCACGTTTCAACTTTCACTCGAACAGCTGCTCGGTGTTTATGATTATTGCAGCAGTTTATTTTAAACGCGTTTCATTTGGAAGGCTATCGATTTCAACACAAAATTTTATGATTATTTTTAGAGCTCATCACACAGGCATTTTTTTACATTGTAAATAATAATTTTATGCTGACCCTCGTTTTAAACGTTTTTATGGAGACTGATGAATCATAATTTATTCACAAGCTAATTTTTTATATTTATTGGTTCTAATTTTGAATTTTACTACTTAATCATCACATTTCACGGTCTTCCCAAATAAGCAATTTTATGGAAGAGGCGTTCACAGGTTTTCGCCAAAGCTTTTTGTATACATCATCCAGGGCAAATAACTTTTTGCTGTGAAGGAAATGGTGTGCCCGGCACAGCATGGCTTCTATCCGGGTCGCTAAACAGTGTCTAATTCAGCTGCCTTTTCGGATGTTTGTATCACTGCCTTCCGATCAGGGTACCAGGTTGACACAATTTATGTTGACTTCTCTAAGGCTCTTGACCGGGTTTCTCATAGCGTATTTATTAAAAAATTAGCCTGCATTTGCTTCCACTTGGCCTCCTTGAGTTGGATTGCTTCTTACTTGCTTAATCGCAATTGCATTGTCGTTGTCCTCGACAATGTTAGATCTCTTCCATTCGTTGCTTACTTTGGGGTTCCGCAAGGTATTATTCTTGGCCAGCTGTTTTTGGTTTTTTTTGCCTTTTCAATGATATTTATCTTGTTCTTGCTTGTTTCTCTTCGATTTGATTCGAGGTGCTGATGATTGTCCAGTTATTCTTGAGAGGGTCTTCTTATTTTAATATTACGGCCAGAGCTCTTTGTGATTCAGAGGTTTTCTATGTTGATCTCTCAAAATCTCTTTGTACTTAAAATTCTGCTATTCCTATTGCCTCTTATTTAGTTTAATAAAATCTCAAAATGTACAATATTTAGGTAAATTTTTCGTGTTCGAAAGACCGTCCATTGAGCTCTTTGAATATTTATTGTATTCTGTTTTGTACTTTCTGTTTTTATGTCTATTAACTTTAAAACATATCTATTCAGCCTATAATAATTTATTGTATTCATTGGCTTAATAATTAAATAAATATGGGTATACAATTTTTTCATAGGCAATCCCTATGATCTCGGGTACAAATCGCAAGAAAGACTCTGAAGTAGCACTTAATTGTTTGCCGTAAACCTTTTTATTTTCGAAATAACACTGTTCTAGTTTGTTGATCTCTCGAGGAAGCGAAGTGTGGAGAATAGCGGGATGTGAAATGAGTTGGAGTCCTATTTCTATTAATTTTGCTACCAAAACTGTTGAGGCGTGAACTGATGCTTTGTTGGGATGGAAAAGTAAAATCACTCGACTTCCTCGTTTCAAATGAATGTCAAACACGAAGAAATATACCGATCTGTCTCAAACTTGCTGTGTGTTCTTACAACATAATAACCTCAATGTGTGCCGGTAGTGCCATCTCTCTGAGTATGCACAGACTGTTCACACGACCCTTGTATAGCTCACTGAAGGCCATCACTTTCAGCAGCATTCTTTCATGGGATTTTTGGATACAATAACATCAAAGTTCCTTCTGCCAGACTCGGATAATACTTTTTAATAAAATACATACCTACAAGGATATAAACACATACATACGAATGTTTTTATGTGTGAAGAAATATACAAATTTGCACAAAGCTCTGTAATCCTGCTCATAAAGACTGTAAATAATGCCTTTGGTTGCTTCGTTTTAGAAGACATGTTTATGTGGCTGAATATTAACACATATTTGTGTGTGGATGCATTTTTTTATTTTAAATTTATATTTATATTTATCTAAACTCACACTCTCATTTAGAAATCCGTGAGGTGTGCGTTATACTGATGGAAATGTGATTGAAGTGAGTGTGTGTTTGGGAAAATAAGTCAAAATGAGGGTGTGGTGTGATTTTTTAAATTATTTCTTGCATTCTGTAAATTATTGAGTTTTGCCGAATAACGAAAATACAAATGGGAATTTTGATATATATTTTTTTACTATTTTTTTAATGTAATTATTTTAATATTTTGTATTAAGGATTCTAAGAAAATATTCATTGCTATGTGAAACGAGACGTTTATGAGTCCTTAGCCTTTATTTTCTATCAATAAATTCAATTTAAATATAAATAGCAAATGTTCCTTAAGAGATTTGCCAACGCAAGTTAAAAAGTTTCAGACTGTGAAAATACCTCCGAAAAGTTAGTAACGAATTAGCACAATTTTTATAACTTCGTCTAACCAAAGGATACGAGAGTGAATCAATATTTCACAGACAGATAATACAGTTGGCGTTGCCATCACAAGTCAATCACTTTGCTTCTGAAGCAGCATTTTTGAAAAGAACGCAGCCTAATTTTCTGACAAAACTGCCAAATATTTTTCTTGTGACATCCATTTGAAATAGACAACCACGTTTATATACGTAAAAATAGAAGAAAAAAAAGAAAATCATTACATGCAACAGTCGCCATTGGCGCAACAAACACCAAGTTACAGAAAAAATAAAGATGTTTATAGTGGCGAACGCTGTCACACCTACGAATATGCTTATATTTTTGTCATAAAGAAAGTTGCTTATAAAAACCATCTATTTTTCGGAGAAGGCATGAAACTAATGCAAGCAGCTATCGGTGGCACAACTCTATGATGCACAGTATAAATTAGAGGATGAACACCTGATATTAACATCTAATATTATGAACATGACCAGCAAGAAGAGGTGTGCAAGCTTAAAGAGCGTGTAGGCACAACAGATATATCAGTGATTCCATTTTTGTGTTTATTTTCGATATGAAAAAACTATCTGCCACTTTGCGCCATTTTTCCTACCAGCTCAGAACAATCGTAATCGTTTGAAAATTCAAATTTTTAGTAGTGCTGGAGGTATGCAGATGAAATGGTTGAAGTACCAGTCTAGCACTAAAGTGTCGTCTTGGTAATATTACGAGACCTCTAACTGTCAGATATTTACAGCCAACCAGAGCTATATATGTCATGGGGAAGATTGATGAGATTTAGGTTGGCGCGCTGCTCCATACTGGCGAAGAAAGGAGCACTCAGTAACCTTAATCGTCTCGCTGTCAAACCCCCCGGACATTTAGAGAGAGTCTTCATCTCTGAGAGGTCCCCACAGTTTCTTCACTGTGTTTGAGGAAATTACTAGAAGTCAAAATGTGTATTGGTTTTTTATTGTTTCGTAGTTGAAAGCTGGATTTAGCAACACGCACCAGATGCAAAAATCAGTAGAGACAGTGCATTTCTCGTGGTGAATCGAAGTCGATAAAAGCACCGGCAAACAATGCAATGTCATCGGTTTTGGGAAATGTGCTGTGATAAAAAAATCACTGCCACATTTTAAACAGATTTTTGGTTCGAATTGATCATAATTTGAAGCAAAAGCGGCAGCATTTGGCGGGGAAAATTTTTTTTCCTTCGAACTCTCTCACATGTCGGTGAGCCAATCAAAACTGCTCCTTCATTCAGTAAATTCTCCAAATTGGGATTTTTGCTACGATTTCCAGTTTTGAAATATGAAAAAATTGCTCGACGATAAATTATTTTAGTGAATGAAGTGATCATTGAAAAAAAAAAAAAAAATCTTGAATATGCAGCTTGGCGGCGATCAGTATGCAGTTAACCTACAGATGTTAAGGCCACTGAAACATATGTATGGTAACATATTGCAAAATTCGTATCTTATTTTGTGAAAATAATCTCCAAAGTAAGTCGATAATTCAAAGGTTGCTGAAAAATGTGAACTGGTGAGAGGAAAACCCTCAGTGATTTCAAAAAAATTATTACTTCCACTGTATATTTTAGTTTAGTTTGGTGTTTTTTTTTTGGGCTGGTGGAAGAATTTGCCTGTTTTTTTTCGAAGATGAAAATGAAGTAGCTGTTACCTTCAATAGACATCGCAATTGGCATATAATTGAAGACATTTTGTGGGCTGAGCTTGAAGGAACAAACATAAACTAACTGTACGACGAGCATTGTATTTTTGCGAACTTAGTTTCCCCAGTTGATTAATAATGGTATGAACTGGCCACTTAGCTCATGCGACCTAAATTCACCAGACTACTTTTTGTGTGGTTTTTTGAAAAGTTAAGTCTATGTGAATGCGCGAACAATGAGCTCAAACACAACATTCGGTGAGCGGGTCTTTCAGAATTTTAATACCCGTGGACAGCCTGTGGGCATGGGGGGAACATTTGGAGATGGTGGACATTTAAATGATGCCATTTGTCACATGTAATTGTTAAGAGTTGTATTTTGAATAAAAAAAGAGAAAACTGAAAGAGTCTAAATTTTACTTTTTTTGAAGTGAAACTTCTTATGCTGAAAACAGTGAATGACGTACGCAGTCCCTTACCGCAGCCCCTAACGAGCACAAAAACTCATCCCGTGAGAACAACTGCGCCTTTTGACGCCCTCTCCTAGCAAATTTTCGTTTTTACTATGTGCTTTCTCATTAGCATGCACTCTCGCAACATACATATTTATGATTTCGAGCCCAGCTTTGCATTAAAGGGACAGACACCAGTAAAATTTTGAAAACAAAAATTTTTGTTTTCATAAAATGTTAATATAATCCTTTAAGACTATGTCAAAAAATTTTTAGAACGTAAATTTAAGTATTTCTTGTATTATAGATCGTCAACTGTGACGACTCTATTCTTTGCTTTCGAGCGCTGGGAGAGGAATTTTCATGTATTCAAACTTTAGACTCGTTTTTCTCAAAACTATATTTTTCGAATTGGTGTACACGATTACTCGAAAAGTTATTGACCGATCTCCCTGAAATTTGCATTGTGGTATTACTTTCTATGTGAATTTACAATTCGAAAATTTTTCGAAAAAATAATTTTTTCGAAGCAAAAATAGTAGGAAATTTCGCCCCAAAATTAATTTTTTTTAAGCATTTTATTTCGCGAATTTTTTTCCATTTTTGGTTAATTTATAACTGTAGAAATTACGACATTAATAAACAAAAAAATTGTTGGTTTTTTGTATTCAGGAAACTAGAGCTGATGTTTCAATGCCCGTCGATAGAGAAGCCTCACTGCGACCTTCCTGCAAGAATTGAGTGTAAATCCGCTATTTAAATGATTAAAATAAAAAAAAAAAATTTTATTATTTTAATGTAGGTATAAGTAACTGTATGCCAATTTTGAAAAAAATATATTAACTTCTTCGTTTTAAATAATTTTAATTAAAATCAGGGAAAATATGGCCGTTTATAGGTATCTGTCCCCTTAAGGGGTTACATGGGTTTCGTTGGTTCAAAAAATCGATTTATTTTTTTTTGGCTTATTAAGTTCTACAGCATCTCAGGAATATGATCCTAAATTTTCAAGTCGATCCGAATAAGAAATTCGGAGATACAGCCTTTGGAATGTGTGCGCTCCAAGCCACTTTTATTTTTACTCAAAACTTTAAACGCGTGTTTTTCGGAACCGTGTTTTCAAAGTCGGTTGTCAAATGTTCTCGAAAATTACTCAACCGATCTTGATAAAATTTTACACAGGTGTTCGAGATACAATTTACTCGTGCTTGAGCGAAGGACTTTTTTTCCATTACAACTATTTTAAAAAAAGAAAATGTGAAGCAAATTTGACCGAAATTTTCAGTTTTTTGGAAAACTGTCTGCCAAAATTCCAATTTTTACTTTTTTTTCTTTCCTTCGTTCAAGCGCAAGTTTATGGTTTTAACTAAAACACTTATTTTGGTTTTTTTATTTTTCATGAGCCTGTCAGGAGTTATTCTGACAACGCGGACGCACCTTTTTTTCGAGGAGTCACCGGAAATGACGTCACAATGGAGGAGTTTTATTCTTTTTTTTTGAAAATATCGGAAATTATTCTTTCAATATGTATCTATATGACAGAAAAAAGTTTGAGTTAAATAAATAATTTTTTACATAGAACAAAAATATTGAAAATAGGCCTTTTTTTACCCGACGAAACCCATGTAATCCCTTAACAGCTGCAGACGCAGCCGCAATCGCTGCCAATGCCAACGCCACCGTCAGCATTGTCTGTGCTAAATATTTACTACAGTTACTCTCTTTCTTCGGTAACAGTTTCGTTGCTCTAATTTTTGTCACCTATTTGTTGTAATTTTGACTTGCCCCATTTTGCTCAATCGAATGTGATGAGATGAGTTTTATAGTCCCAATCACTTTTTGTTGGCACGCAGTGTCATTACGCATACACAAAAAAATGAAAATTAGTAAAATAAAAAAAAAAATTATTTAAGTTTTTTCAAAAAGATAATCAGTGCTATGGTAATGAAGTTCAAAGCCGTTCAGATAAAATTACAATTTAATGGAGTACAAAATAACGATAGTTGAATTTTAGAGCTTATCAGACTGCTTAATAAAAATATTTTTGTGTGAGAAGATAAATTACTATGCAAATGAAAGAGTCTAGCAAGTAGTTATGCATCTCAACTACTGGACAAAAGCAGCATTCCAATGGCGCAGTGGAGCAAAGTAGGCTACAAACTATGCACTACAGTCTACAGTTACATAAGAGTAAATTTATATGAATTTAGTTAATCGATTGCAAGCACTTGTGGAAAGCGATTATATGTATGGTATATGAGTAAGTAGATAGGCATAAATACATAATGAAAATACATTCTTAGTATCGAATAAATAATTTAAATAGCTTCTGTACTTACCCCAATGCGTCCGAGCAGCAAAGCATCCATTTCGCCGCCATTTTGTGCAACTGGCACTGAGGTGATCACCGATACAGTGGGTTCGTGTGGTGCACCCAAGTCGACAGACATTTTCGCTTGTTGTAGGTACAAAAATTTTACTTACGAAAATACAATATTTGTATGTCTATAGGTATATGTATCTATTAGTATATTATTATGCAAATATTTGGATTTCTATGTAAAACAGATATGGGTTTTTCTTGGTTGTGTTGATTTGGGTTTTAGTTGTTATTGCCTTTGCGCGGTGAACTCTTGGTGGTGAGGCTTGGTTTTGGTTAGGTAAGTTGGTATAAAAATAGTGGCATTTCGGGTGCACAGCTTTATTTGATTTGTCTTTGTTTTTTGTTTACTGCTTTGTGAAATATTTTGATTAAAATCTTTTTCTTTTAAAATTTGTTGATGTCTCAAAATTTACCCGTACCAGTTTTAATTCTTAACAAATATATTTTTAATGCTGCAGTTTTGTTTTTGGTTTTTGAGTTTTGATTTCTGAAATTGTTGCGATTGCTGTTAAATAAAGGGTTACAATTCTCGTTATTTTTTAATTACACTGATGTAGTTTATTGGTTTCCTACAAAAATGTTTATTTCTGTTTGTTAATTCTTTTAATTTAAATTTAATATTTTTGCTGTTTATAGCTCTCGTTTATTTTTGGCTGTGTAATTTTTTAATTTTTTAATTTTTGTTATTTTATTTATTATATTAAATTTTAATATTTTAATTTTAATATATAATTTCGTCTGCTAATTTTTCTAATTAAACTCTGTTGAATTTTGAGTTTGAGTTCGTTCCTTTTTGTTTATGTTGCTGTAGTTTATTGACTTCTTATCAAACTTTGTATTTTCAGTAACTTTTATCTTTTTTCAGCTTTATTTCCAATTTTAATTTTTATTTAAGTGTCAACTTGGTTCCTGTAATTTTTAAAATTCTTAAAATTTTTTAATTTCTCTATTTTTCTTAATAAATTTTTAAAATTTTGACTCTTATTTTTGATTTGGTTTTTCGTATGTTATACATTTGGTGTTCCATTTTTATTGTGGCCTCTTAAAAGCCTATTAATTTTCGATTTGCACACCACTTTGGCGTAATTTGTTTCTTATTTTTCCTTGTTCATTAAGTTATAATATAAGTTTTTTCTCTTTTCTTTTTTGTTGTTGTTTTTTTTTTTTTTTTGGTTTTTTAACTTCTTACTTAGAAGTCGCACATTTGCTTTTTAATATTTTTAAAATAAAGAGTCTTTCAGAAGTTACACCTCGATATCAGTAGTGAATAATCCGTAGACAACATCTGCTTTTATGTCATCTTTGACATTTACTAAGTATCAGGTCAGTCCATAAGTTCGTGCGTTTTTTAAAGGTGGTTTTAAAATTAATAAAAAATATGTTTAAAGTATTAATTAACCAATAACATATTTTCCTTCATTATTTACAATGTCTTCCCAAGGTTTAGGCAAATTTTTAATTCCCTGCTCAAAAAATTGTTTGTCCTTAGAGCCTAAATATGCTTCGATATCCCGACACCTTTCTATAGCTTCTTTTGAGGAGTAGTTCTTGTTACTCATATGGGATTGAAGTCCACGGAAAACGTGATATTCACAAGGTGTCATATCCGGAGAGTATGGTGGATGCGGCATTAGCTCCCATCGGAGCTCGTTCAGCTTGCCTTGCGGTATGAGGTCTTGCGTTGTCGTGGTGAAACAAAACTTTGCGTCTATTCACTAAAGACGGTCGATTTTTTTTAAGTGCCTCATTCAGGTTTGATAGCTGATGGGAATAATAATCAGCAGTTATCGTCAGGTTTGGTTCCAGAAGTTCATAATAAACAATACCGGCCATATCGCACCAAATAGACTGGATAATCTTCTTGGGGTGAAGCCCATCTCTAGGGGTCGGTTCTGGTGCTTCATCTTATCTAACCATTGGCGTTTCGGAACAGGATTATTGTAAAGAATCCATTTTTCAACACCAGTAACGATACGGTTCAAAATTTCATTTTCAAGCCATTGCAGCAGCTGAGAACACACATTCACTCTCTGCTGAAGGTTGGCGACGGAAAGTCTATGCGAAACCCTTTTTCCCAGCTTTGAAACCTTTCCGAACTGAACCAGGTGCCTGTGAACTGTTTCATGTGATGAATTTAACCTCTGAGCTACCATATCGACTGTCAAATTTAGCTCAGCTTGCACGAGTTCGAGCAAGGCGTCGGAGTTAAAGACTTCAGGATGACCAGCGCGCGGGGCATCCTCCACGTCGCAGTTACCACTTCGGAATTTTGAAAAGCACGTTGGCGCAGTCCTTACACTCATGGTATCCTCTCCGTGAACAGTTTTAATTTCTGCGGCAGCAGTTGCTGCATTTTTACGACTTTTATAAAAAAATACAAAATATGCCTCTTACACGCGTTCGAAGATTCCATTTCATTTTTTAACAACACGTGCTTTTATCCACAATTAAAATCACTTGTTGAAAGCACAATATATTAGAGACAATTTAAATAGTTCCGCTATATTCCGCTGTGGGTAAAATACGTACGAACTTATGGACTGACATGATACTTATTCTTCTTATTTCTGTTATAGCACTGCAGAACCCCATTATAGTTTTCCAAAAAAGAAGAAATATTTACAAAATGTAGAATTTTGTACAAAAAAAAAATATTTCTAAAAAAAATTTTATTTTCTTAAAAATTATATTTGCTCTGTTATTCAAGCGTTTTTGCAATATTTTCTTTACAGCTGATTCTTTTGTACCTTAAAGTTTTAACTACAAAGGACTATTCTTATATTTTCCGCAAAAAAAAAAATGTAAAGTTGATCGATAGAAAAGTTATTTGTTCACCCTTCACATGAATTGCATGTTCGCTTTCAAAACTCGTTCAATCTGTCAACCAGCAACTAGATTTTGCAAATAAAGTTGAACAAAATGTAAATATAGTAAAAACTTATTTAATAGAGATTTCAGCAATTTGAGCTACTTTCAACTTCTACTATTTGAGCAAACATTTTTATTAAAAAAAGCAAAGGCGAAAAAACGCCTCAACCTTTCTATTTTGCTGTTTAAAACTTTTCATTAGCATTTAAGGATTTCCAGGTCTCCCAGCGGGCTTTGCGTATGTGTGTGTGCATTTTATATGGCTTGTTGCCTACTGTTGAATGTGAGCGCAGTTATATGTTCGTTAGTTGAACAGACATATTTGTTTTCAACATTTAATTTACCTCCCTCTGTTCCTTGTCTCGCTACATTCACAAGCGTGCGCCCGTGTAAGCTTTGTTGTAGTTGCAGCACTACAAGGTTACACAAGGTCAAACTTGAATCAAATATGCACCGTGACTTCTGCACAAGGTTGCAAATATGTTCGGTTGTTGCTGACTGGCAGCAGCAGTTGCTGCTACTGCTCACAGCTTTTCGCTTATTTGCTTAAGCTGTAGTATTACAATTTTTGTATTTGCTTTGCTTTTTTTTTGCTGTTGGTTATTGCATTTTTACTGGGAATTACATGAGATGCACATAGCACACACACACATATACAAACTTCTGGATTTGCATGCCATCCGTCGAAAGCAACGAACAGATAAATAAACATATAAGCGGAATGAGCAGAAGCAGCAGGACAGAAAACAGCACTAGCATAAGCTACTTAAGAGGATTGGCGTTAAATGCATTGCACGCGCATGCATTGGCGGGGCTTGAGCAAATAATGAGGTGGCGAAATATGCAAAACTGAATGAATGAAATGAATTCTGCTACAACTGGAAAACGGATTTGCGTAAAATAGAAAATAGTTTACAAATCTTTTTCATTGTGCTCACAACTTTTATAGGGTATTAAAGAATAAAAGTCAAAGAGTAAAAGTTCGGAGTGCCATTTTTTTGTGCACTGGCTTTGCATAATTGCGCTCATAAGCTTAAAAAACGAAGGGGCATCAACTGATTTCGTTTCAAATCATTTGCTACTTTCATGCTAATAGCCAATTTGCGCTCAAAAAAGGGAAACATTTAGTATGACGCAAGAATTTTTTTTCTGCAATATATTTCTTACATCTCAGTCATATCTGTTTATAAATCTTTGAAATTTCAACTGGTTAACAGGATAGTTCAGTTGGGAACTATAGTAAAACACCAAGTTGCATGCCCTCATAAAGTTCTTCGCTAGCAGAAGGAGCTCTAGCTAGGGAGCAACAACGACTTTTAACTGGCATATCCTTTTCATGGAAGGAATTTTTTTTATCCATTTCAATATTGCGATATTTTTTTAAAACATTAAGCAATATTTATACTTAAAGCTAATTAAAGTTGAATGCTATGTGACCATATTGGTGTCAAGATAGCTGAGTAAAGTGAGAGCTTTAGGTAAAGCACCGATGCAAGCTCTTAACATCGGTACAAGGATCGGCAGGCCTGAGAGTTGTGTCCACCCACCGCACGAAACAGAGCCAGCTGTTCAAGTAATAAACGGTTCATACCGGTAGACTCACCAGCTTTTGAGAGGAAAAAGTTGTGGGCTTTAAGGAAAAAGGGAATGTAAGAAAGAATTAGCAAACCTGCAGAGAGCAAAAGTAGCAAACGCTAGGCTAATAAAATAGGTCGCCACATGGAGCAGCAGGAACTTCGGTGAAGTCAATTTGTACACACCCCAAATGCTCTCGGCGCACGGGAATTTCCAGAAATACCTGTTCAAAATAGGGAAATGCAAACCCAACATGGATACACGGGTATGTCGCCCAAGATGACGCTGAACTCACATTTTTCCAATGTATGCGTTGGGAACAAGAAAGCTGAACACTGGAGAATGCAGTCGGTCACGTAACCACTGAAAATGTAATCCACCAGTTGGTAAGTAGCGAGGAAACGTAGGAGATCATCTGTGTTTTCGCGCAAAGGATTCTCCGGTTAAAAAAGCGGGACCTGACGCAGGCACACAGGCATAGACGTTTGTAACGTAGAAGATGGAACGTCTCTCTGAAGTAATGCGAAAGCAGTTCCATGGTGGGCGACGGTTCCAAACGAAAGAGAGTTTTTTAGTCTCCGGAGATACCATTAATGCGACGGGAGCTATGACATTGCATTAGGCATTTTCAGCCCCTCATTCGCAAAACAATATAAAAAAGGGAGAACTTACTTTCGAAAGAAACATGAGAATTTCGTTATAGGAACCAATTTAGGCTTCTGATTTTTACACGTAGAGCCTTTAGTTTGGTGAAAATATGGGTTTTCCATGCAAGTGTGCTATAAATATGAAAATCGAGATATTTTGTGACGTGAGTTTTGGGTAATCTTTCCATATTATTGAGCTTAACGGGTGGGCAAGTATTTTAATTTAGTGTAAAAGTTGCTTGGGCGATTTTGTGTCGTTTGGCTTAATGCCACTCTTTCAAAAAATTAGTTATTTTATCAAGTCCCTACCGGAGTTTTAGGAGGCCACAAGCGAGTGGGAGTCAATTGTGAGTACAGCAGTGCCATTCGCGAACTTTGCAACTATTGTTTCTGCGGATGTTGGTAGATCGTATGTGTATAGCGAGTATAGGATGGGGCGCTTAATACGCCATCTCAACTTTCACTTAATTCAAACTGTTCTTCACCTTGTTTGATAAAGAAATATCGATTTTCGACTTCTTGAGGATTTGGGATTGTACTTTTCGCTCTTCAATTATAGACATCATTCTGTTGAGGAAAAGGGTTTCCATAACTTTAGAGGCAATAGGCAATTTGTCTTAAGCTGACATGATTCGTTGTTGTTGTTGTTGTTGTTGTTGTTGTTGTGGCAGAATAAACATTTCCCATACATGTCTGGGGAATGCTGCTGAAGTGACAATCCTTGGCCGGGTATAAATCCGGGTCGTTCCGACTGTCGTGAGAAGGTCTATGATATGATTCGTCTTGTTCAGCGCTTTTTTCAGGTTTGAGGATCACTTTTATTTGAGCTACTTTCAATTGAGGGCGAACAAAACCAAATGTAATAGAAATATAAATGTAGGTAAGAAAAGCGAGTCCCTCTTCTGGTAAATGTTTCAGTACTTCTCCTGTTATGAGGTCTTATCTGAAGGACTTATTTTTTTAGTTTTTTTATCAGTTTTATTTTTATGCTACATAAATAATTTTTTGTCAAAATAGGTTTTAGCAATGTCGCAGCATTGTTCTGCGTTAAGCGATTCATGATGACTTGCCAAGCATTTTTTATATCCTTGTTCACTTCGCTCAAGAGCATAGGGCCTCGACAAGACTCTCCCATCGTGCATGGGATATCGATATTGATAGTTTTCACGCAGCTACGAAAACATCCGATGTATCTTAAAATGAAAAGGAGCAACGAGGAAAAAAATTACCAATCCTTATTAAGTAAAGTTGGCCAAATATCCAAATGGATGTGGATCTCGTTTCAAGGCCTAGATTAAGCCTTTATAATTTATAAGTAATTGGAAACGATATAAATGTATTTATTATTCATTATAGTTATTATTTATTTATTTGTTTATTTATAATATTTAAAGGCCCTCCTCCCCATTTCTGAAGTTGCTTGACCTTTGCTTGTGCTTTTGCAGAATCGTTTACAGGTCATTTTCAGGGGATGGCATCATTGGTCACTTTGCGTGGAAAAATATATTGAGATTTTGAGATGAAAATAAATAAATGGACATAAATGATCTTTGGTCTCAGATGGCAGACCATATCACGCAGTTAAACTATAATCGATGGCTGTTGGAAGGAGCGATGCTCTCCTATAGCGAAGGGACTTATTGACAGGTTGAGACCATTTATTGTATTCTATTTTAATATTGGGTATGGAAATATGTTTCTGCTCCCGTAAATGAAGTGTCACTGCTGATACTATTTTTGTGTTCGCTTTTGTAATCACCAGTATGATTTGAAGGTGTATATGTGAGCTTACAATCGCAGTAGTTACCCTTTTTTATTTGCCGTCAAATATCTCTACGTTCGTCCCGAAAAAACAGCATTTGCGGGAAGTCATGCTTCATTATTAACTTTTAAAGAAAAGTGAAGCTGAAAAATGTCGAATATTGATCAATATTTACGATAATCACGCCCCATCAAATACAACTTGTAAAGAGTGGTTTCAACACTTTGGCAATTTTGACGTGAGTGATTGCGAAGGGGCACCGGAAAAATTCGAAAACAGCGTCGAAAATGTTGGAATCTGCCAGGTGAACCAGGTCCAACGACAGTGAAAAAAAATATTCTTGCTTCAAGGTTAGGAAGCATAGGTGGGGTCAGAAAGGTGTCATCTATTACGAACTCTTTAAACCATTTGAAACCGTCACTGGCGAACGTTACCGACAGCATTTGAATCGAGCTCTCAATGAAAAGCGGCCGAAATGTGACGGTATTTTTGCTGCATGACAACTGACAATGCCAGACCACACGTTGCTACATCGGTGCAGAAATATTCAAAGGGGCTGAATTGGAAAATCAGGCCCACCCACCGTATTCTTCGACCATTGCATCTTCGGATTACCATCTGTTACGATCAATGCAGTCAGCCCTTATTGGGGAGCGGTTCACTTCTTACGAGAACATCGCAAATTGGCTCAAAGAAAGGATGAAGTCAAAAGAATTCGAATTTTTCGTCAGAGGAATCCGTTTGCTGCCTGAAAGATGGAGTAAAGTTGTGGCTTCTAATGGCGCATACTTCACATAATATCATTTTATTTAATTGTTGAAATAATTCGTAACTTTGGCTAAGAAAAGGTGGAACTTATTCCCGTCCCAATAATTTTTTCTATTGATAGTATAGTTCATTCAAATTTTCAGGTTCAACTTAATAAAAAATACATCAAATTTTCATAAAAGTGCTAAATTTTTTAATCAGAATTTTTTTGCTGACGGTGTGTATATATGCGTTCACTTTCATGCTTGATAAAAATCTTAAATTTGGGAAGAAGGTATGCTTATTTAGTTTAGCTAGGAGAAAGTAGATAGCAGGCACAAATCAAATGAAGAAAAGAAAGAGGTGCTGATATAATTTCCCACATAGGCTGCTTGTAACCAAAAGGCGTGACGCCTGCTTTAATGCTACTAAAGCATCGAAGTACGTCGCTTACAAAGTATCTCTTATCCAGTTCAGTTGCTATATTCATCTTTCTGGCTGAAAAACTAATTCCAAGTATGTCCAGTAGGGTAAAATTAACTGCATGGCAATTTTTCGTCGCGATTTCTTCGGTTAATGAAAATTTGTTAAATTCTTGTTCCAATTTGAATTGGTTCCTTTGAATTATGAACGCTTTTGATTTTTATTTTCGAACCACTTTTGCGTCGTCGTGCACCATTCACACGCAATGCTCAGAGTAATAAATTTTCCCCAATCGTTTGAGTTTAATGAACCCTAAATGAAGAATGAAAATGAAGAATGGCTATGGTAACCGCAAAAAATATCACAGGTCATAATTCAAAGTCCCAAATTATCCAACCTATTAATCGAAATACTTAATTAAAATCATGCAATTGCTTACAATTTGTTCGCTTTCAAAGCAATTAAGTCAAATTATCAATAAACAAGGATTATCCTACCATAACAATCAAAAGCGCGGTTAGTCAGCGTGAACTGAATTCTAAGTATTTCGTCTTCCTGAAAATTGGTTAAAGTACATGAGCGCTAAAGAGTTTGTTTATACAGTGTCAAGTAGAGATAAATGACGGGCAAATGACGTGGAAATGACTAGTCGTCTCAAGCTTAGTATTTGTGACAGCAATCAAATGGACGGTTGGTGAAAAGGAGGCAAATATGAAGCAAAATGGTAAGCCTGTGGGGCATTTGTTTGCCTATACACGGCGGAGAATTTCTACTAGCGTTCATTTGAATTTGTTTGAACTATATTTTTTTGTTGTTTTTTTCCCTAAATTTGTGTGCGTAATTTGCTGCACGTGTATGTGTGTTTGCCTAAAATAAGTTCGCGCCCTCCAGCGTGTCATTTGTGACTATAAAAAGGTTTTTTGGCTACATATATGGAATGGTGTTTTGTATAAGCTTTCATGCGTGCGCCCGTTTGGTTTGTTTGTTCTCTATTTTTGTCTCTCGGCGATTACGTGCCAATGACACTTTGGCGATAGCTGTGAATTTCCACTAAGATAGAAGCTTGTACATGACATGTGAGCGACGTAAGGATAAAAACTCATGTTCACGCACACATACGTACCCATGCATACATGTATCAATATGTATTTAGAGATACAAGCTCGCATTGCTTACGTTTATGAACATAAAATACATGGCTGAGCGTGGCCCCTCAGAGAAAACTGGCGCATTTCGAATAACTTTAAAACAATGACTACGTTGGTGAAGTACCTTCAGGTTGATTATTGCATACTTGTGATGCGTTAAGATGTAGAAAAAAACTTGATTCTTTTTTTGTCTGCATGAAACATAAATTTGCACAATGGCATAAGCCGTCACTTCAAAAAATTATGTCACATTCACACCATGAACCACTCTTTTGATAAACCCTGCACGATATTTATTGAGGCTAAGAAATCATCTTATCGTGCCATTGCAACTAGAATGAGTAACATACTGAATCAATCCCGATAAGGCTTATAATATCATCCTCAGAGGAAACTGATCTCGCTACACTCGCCGCTTAGCGAAGTAGTCCGGAATTTTCACATTTTCACCAGTTCCATACCAGAAACTTATTTCACAACTTCAGTTGAGCTCTGCAGGGTTGCCTATATGCTCGTGTATACTCCAGAGATTGCAAAGAGTCACGTTCGCCTCATTTTTCAGCTGAAAATTATTGACAATTTAGCAATTTAAAAAGTATGCTACTTGGCGTACATTGCGTATGAGTGATATTTAATATGGTTCACTAGCAAAAGCTTAAGAGCATTGGCGGTGGGCATTAAATATTAAGATTCAGGCACAATGTATTCACAATTCTAAATCAGAAAACAATAGAATGAGAATTTTAAAGCTTTAGCGTTGTATAATATTTTTAGTGTTGCAGGGGATTGCTAATTTTCTCTGGAAGGACAACCTGAACTCCTCGCAATTTGACAGGTTTGGAATACATTTGTCTAACTTTAAAGGCTACGGTGTGTTCAATTCTTAATAAATTTAAAAGTGCGCTTATCAACTATCAATGATGACTCACAAAAATAGTACACAGATGGTTCCAAAACGCTCCAAGGAGTAGGAGTGGGGCCCAGAGCATACAAATCTCTATCACTAAATACAGATACCACGATTTTCCATACGGAGCTCTTCGCCATAATGGAAATAGCGGAAATCATATCCAAAAGAGGGTTCATGAAAATAAAAACTAAAATACTTTCGGACAGCCAATAGGTTCTCAAAGCCTTGAATAGCTTCACATTCAAGTCAAAAGTCTTAATAGAGTGTAACAATGCACTCAACAAACCCTCATAATCAGGTCTCACTGATTTGGGTAGCAGGACATGAGGGACATGAAGGAAACGAGAAGGCAGACTTTCATGCAAAAAAAGGGGCAGAAGGGCTATTTATTGGACCAACCCCATTTTTCGGCTTTAACAAAAATAATATAAAACAGGAAACCAAAAATGGATCCAGACAAAATCAGCGAACAATGGAACGTCACAAGCGGCCTTAATCACTCGCAAAAGTTTTTGAACATCAATGCGAACAGAGCAAAATCTGCTCTAACCCTGATGAAGAGAAGTCTATGGAACACTTAATCACCAACTGTGAGGCATTAGGCCCCATGAGACACAGAATCCTGGGCTCGCACCTACTAGAGGAGGAAGATCTACAATTGCTCCCTCTTAAGGAGCTGATTCGATTCCTTGGTATACTAAATAATTATAGTTGAGTAGTTAGGAGCGAACAATAAATCAATCTGGCCGCAGTATATAAAGCTCTCTGCCTTCTGTGCTTGGCTTCTAAATTAAAAAAAAATCGCCTCCAAACTTTTTCAGTGCTTTTGTACCTCCAAATGGATTTTCGTGAAGAAAAATCTTTGGACTCGAAACAGACTTTGACTTCGTGCAGACAGACTTTGAGTAGCATATATATATGGCTATTTATATGGTATAGTAGAAGTGTATACTGTGTCTGATATGGCATAGCTACGGTCTATATCTGTCGAAGTTGCAGCGGAATTGTATTACCATAGTACAAGTGACAAAACAAAGTGAACTGCACATATTGACAAGTTTTGACTATTTATTTATTTCTTAATTTCAATAATTTTTTTTATAAATCTATAACTTATATTACGACAAAAACCATATAACTCACAATATCCACTTTCATTCAAAATTTGTGATATTCGGCGAATTTCTATAAAAATTTCAAACTATTTAATTAGAATTTCGGTAATAATAATATGAGATGCGCAACTAAGTTCCCGCTGTTGGTCAATAGATGCCGTCAGCAGTGTGTGATAGTCGATTCTAACATAACCTAAACATCATAGACCAAGCTTAGTTCTGAATTCGATGAAAAAGGTCTCAAATCACTTTTTAAGGTGAAAAATCGCCAAACCCATCTTGAATTGTTGAAAAAAAATAAACGGCGATCATAAAACGATTATCAATCACCTTCGTTCAATGCGATTTACCGAAAAACTAGGAGCCTGCATGTCTCACAAGCTCAACGAAAAAAAAATCAAAGAAAATCGCCTTCAAATTGCTTCTTGCCCGCCATCGAGCAACACGTGGTCATAGACAGCGCCTTTTGTACCGAACCGTCACAGGAGATGAGAATGGTTCCTATACCTCAATATGAAACAAAGAAGGGAGTGGGTGGTCCCAGGATATGCGCGAAATCCGAGATTTAAGCCAGATCTTCATCCAAAGAAGATCATGACATGCTTTTGATGGGACTGGGAAATGCTCCAAAAGAATACCACGGTCAACAAGGAGCTCTACATTGGCCAGCTACACCACGTGAATGAGCCTCTTCGACTAAAAAGACCTGATCGGCATGGTCAAACCAAACGCCTGCACGACAACGCCAGGCCCCATGTTGCATAAGTCGTCAAAGCCGCACTCCAAGAGCTCAAACGGGAGGTCCTTCAGCATCCGTCGGATTCTCCGGCCCTTGCGCCGTCCGATTACCATATTTTCCGCTCCCTATCAAACCATACAAAGGGTGTTTCGATAACAAGGAGGTCCTTAGAAAGTGTCTCAACAACTTCTTTGACACCCGAGCAGGCGATTTTTGGCAGAATGACGTTAACGAATTGGACAAAGACGAATATATAATTGATTAACTTATTGATATAATTATTGTTTTTGGTTTAAATAAAATACTTGGGTAAAAACGCCACACACTTATTTCCCATCCCAGCATACATGCCGCCCAATTGAGCTTTAGTATCACATACAGTTTGTCAAAAAAATCTTTGCATATGAAAATGAAAAAAGAAAAAGTCAAAAGGTGCGTTGGATTTTAATTGAAATGACAATTTTTTTATTTTTTTTTTTAATAATGTTTTACAAAAACATGTTTTCCAATATATTAAATAAAAAAAATTTCTAAGGCGATACTAATATGCTAATATGTGCTAAAACATAAAAACAGTTCAATTTCTCTGCTGTCAAAAAGTGTTTGCACAGTTGGTTGAAAATCCAGTTTGGTGGAATTTTTGGTCTTTTGGGGTTAATATTTTGTACACCCTCCTTGGGCATCAATTACCGCTTGAACAAGACTTCGCATTGATGTAATTAGTTTCGGAATATCATATTCCAATAGTATTTTTTCACACTCTTCTCTGATGGATCTTATTAATGCAGTTTTATTAGTTGGCGATGTTTGTCCTACTTTTCTCTTTAAATAAACCCACAAATTTTCAATTCTGTTAATGTCGGGACTTGGGGCGGGAGTATCAATAACTTTGGTGCAGTTGCAGAGTAACCAGGACCTGCATAAATAAGATTTATGTTTGAGGTCATTATCTTGATTGTATTTATATTTAAATTTGTTCGAATTTTCCGGGTCAACAAAGCCGATTTTCTAATACTGGAAGTCAATTCGTTTTTTAAAATATCAAGATATATTTCCTTGGTCATTATTTCGTCCTCAATTTTGATTTCACGCACTTCCTTTGTTGATATACAACGCCAAACCATTACTGACAGTTTTCCAAGCTTTACGGTAGGGATAATATTTTTGTTTTGTAGCGCTGTAAGAGGCTTACGCCAAACTCTCTGGGGTCCATCATGGTAGTAGAGCATAATTTTTGTCTAAAAAAAAATAACGTCATCCCAGTACTCTGTGGGAAGTGATATGTACTCGGTGACAAATCGCAATCTTTTATCAACATTTTGCGCTGATAACAGGGGTTTTTTCCTAGCCAATCTTGAAGAATATTTGTGTTTTTGCAACAATTTTCGAACAGTTTCATAAGAAACTCTTAGCCCGTAGTCTTTTTTCACTTGAAGAGCTAATCCTCTTGTACAGCTTTGAGAGCTTTTATAAATAGTTTTAATAGTTTTACGTTCAATTTTCTGCGTCACTTTTTTTGGTCTGCCTGTAGATCCTTTCAACTCGAGTCTTTCTTCATTTTCAGCACGGTTTATGATATTATATACAGTCCTTATTTTGAGGGAGACATACCGGCGATTTCTCTGGCTGATATGCCTTTGTAGTGATTGAAATACACTAATGGTTAATAATTAATAGTTAATGGTAGTAAAGGGTTAAGGTATGGGCCTTTAGCACTGCAACCATATTGATCTATTGTGCACCCTATGCTGTCTACGGACTGTTAAGTATGCTTATGAATTGTACCAGCTCCTTCTGAAGGAGTGATTGTAGATCTTCATCTGTAAGCATAAACTTATTTAAAAACTTTTTCCTTCTATGCGTCAACCCCGGACATACGATTGAGATGTTCTATAGACTCCTCATTTTCGGTGCTGGTGTTAGTTATGCCTAATTTATGTAAGTGTTTGTGTCAGGTGAAGTGACCCGTGAGGGCGCCTGTGAGAGTACGAATGCTCTTTTTGTTTAACGTGAGGGCCATGTTAGCTCTTTTAGCATTGAAACTTAAGAACTTTTTGGAGTGTCTAAGACCCTCTACGTTGTTCCAATGTTGATTTAATAGAGTTTTGGCCCAGTATTTTACTTTTTGTTTCAGGTTGTTTTTGTTGAATCCGAACATGGGACTAGGTCCGATGAAATTTACATCTGCCCCTTTTTTTGGCTTGAAGTCTGCCTTTTCGTTGCCGTCATATCCCTCATGTCCTGGTACCCAAATTAATGAGACATTGTTTTTGGATGCCAGGTTATTGAATGCCTTGTGGCATTCTAAGAGAGTTTTTGAGTTGTAGGTATAGCTATCTAAAGCTTTTAGAATTAATTGGCTGTTCGGGAGTATTCTAATCTTTACTCTCTTGTGGTTTCTACGTTGCATGATGTTTGCTGCTTCCATTATTGAGTATAATTCCGCTTGGAAGATGGTGGTGTTCCTGCTGAGAGTGAATGATTTGTGGATTCTGGGCCCTACTACTCCTGCTCCTACACCATAAGGTGTTTTTGATCCATCAGTGTACCATTTTTGTGAATCATCATTCATTCATTTTGGGTTTGTTTTCCACTCGATCCTCTCTGGAAAGATGAAACTGTGTATCCTTTTGTGAAACAGGGGGTTGGGTCAATGTGGTCTGAGCCTTGAGCCATGATTATGGTGTTTTTGACTTTATTTAGGATACTTAGGTGACCAGTGAGGCTGCCTAATTTGAAATTTTCTTTCATGTGTAGCATGAGTGCTGCTTGCGTAGCTGCTTCCTCTTGGATTGCTATTATGAAGTGGTGGGAGATTAAGGAGTACTTCCATGCCACCTGTTGGGGTAGTTCTCATAGCCCCTGTGATGCATAGGCAAGTAAGTCTTTGTAGTTTTCCCAGTTTGGTTACCGCTGTTTTTTGAATAGATTTGCTCCACCATACCAGTGCCCCATACAGTATGATTGGTCTAACCATTTGGGTGTATACCCAGAGGGTCATACTAGGGCTGAGGCCCCAGGAACTCCCTAGTAATTGTTTGGTTGTCCACGAAGATTTCGTGGCTTTTTTTGTTATATTATTTATATGTGCTTCCCAAGTGAGTTGTTTATCAAAGGTTAAATCTCGATACTTGACCTCGCCCTTTAGTTCTATCACTGTCTCATATATTTCAATATACTACTGTGGGCAAAAAGTAAGGTGAATTTATTTGTCAAACTTCGCGGGATTAAAATTTCGCTCTAGTTATTTTTTTCATGAGTTGGCAGCACTATTAATAAAATCTGGACCAACTTTCATGTGAATGTCATTATCCGTAATATATTTACGCTTGTGTTTACCAAACGACCAAGAGTGCATTTTTCGATTTTTACAATGTCTGATTTGATTGAGCAGAGAAGTGCCATCAAATTTTGTTTGCGGAATGAAATTTCGGCTGCGGAAACGTTAAGCATGTTGCAGTAGGCATTTGGTGATTCGACCATGTCGCAGAAAAATGTTTATAAGTGGTACAAAGACTTCAAAGAGGGTCGAGAACGTGTTGATGACTTGGAGCGCTCCGGACGACCATCGACGTCAACAGATGACCAACACGTCAATAAAGTGAAGGAGTTAGTGCTCAAAAATCGTCGGTTGACTGTTAAAGACCTTACTGATATGATCGCAATATCAGAGGGATCTGCGAAAACCATTTTGAAAGACCATTTGGGCCTACGAAAAGTCAAATCTCGTTTGGTACCGAAAACTCTCAATTTCTTGGAAAAAAGTCGTCGCGTTGATGTGTGTGAAACAATGCTTTCAGACTATCAAGACAAGCTCAAATGCATCATTACGGGAGATGAGACTTGGATTTATGCTTACGACCCTGAAACAACCGACCAATCAAGCGAATATCGTGCTATAGGCGAGGCCAGACCGAAAAGAGCTCGTCAAAGTCGTTCAAAAATAAAGGTCATGATGACAGTTTTTTTCGATTTTCGTGGTGTGGTGCACTATGAATTCCTTCCACCTGGCCAAACTGTTAATAAGGAATATTATTTGAGCGTTATGCGTCGTTTACGTGAAGCAATTCGTCTAAAAAGACTAGAATAATGGGCCAACAACTCTTGGTTTTTGCATCACGATAATGCACCGTCTCACACTGCACTCGTTCTTTGTGACCATTTCTCCAAAAATTCCACGTCCCCTAACCACCGTATTCGCCTGATTTGACTTCGTGTGACTTCTGGCTATTCCCAAAACTCAAGAGACCACTCCGGGGAACGCATTTCGAGTCGATTGAGGAGATAAAAGCGGAATCGAAGAAGGTGCTGATGGCTACGAGTATACCGGAAATGGACTATTTGACATGTTTCGGGGATTGGAAAAATCGTTGGCATAAGTGTATTTCATCGCGAGGGGATTATTTTGAAGGGGATGAAATTGATTTACAAGAATAAATAAAGATTTTTCATTTTACAACAAAATTCACCTTACTTTTTGCTACACTAATTGAATAATATTTTTTGAGACTCGTCTTCCTGGCATTTTTTTTATTCAAATCTGAGATCACTTGTAGCACTGAAGACAATCGCTTTATAACTAAATAATTTCTTACCCCTTTTACATTCCATACAATTTGCAAAAAAAAATCCAATTGACTGAATTTCGTGGAAAATGACTGAATTTTTTGTTGTTTTCACAGTTAGCCAAAGATTTTTTTGACACTTTTTAAATAGAGTAAACATCTTTTTTTTTGTTGTTTTTGTAATGTGTGTGTTTATTTAATAACTGTTGGCGCCTAATAGTCTTAGACTAGTACAGTAATGAAAGGTGTGTATAAATTTTTTCTTTGCTCTTTTATTTGTTGTAGGAATTCTCGATCAAGCTAAAATTTTAAATTTTTCTTCACTATGCAAAGATATTCTTGACAAACTGTATCACTTTTTGTGTATCAATTTTTGTGTGTGCAACAAAGTTCAATTTTCTTACGCAGTACTATTTTTGGTTCCACCGAAGCCTGCAGTAGAGGTGGCTCCACACTGCGCACAAATTACTTATAAGTATCCTAATATACTTTCCTCAGCAATTTTGCTAAATAAATATTTGCTTTTACGTTCATTCAACCCATGGAAAATATTCTCGTGTGGGTAATGCTAACATTTCACTTCAGCTTTTACATTCTCTGCGTATATCCTGTATACCGAAATTAGAATATTTGAAGTGGAACAGAGAAGAAATCGAACCGGTATTAAAGAAAAAATAAAACATTCCTTCATATACTTTTAGTAATTGATAATAAATGTTCAGCATAATTGAACAGTAACACAAGTGGCAAATACATACTGACGGACATCGAAGTGAAGTACTCTAAACTGATGAGAGCGCACAAAATTTATTTCAGGAGAACAGAAATAAAAATTTACTAACTTCAACTTAATAACACTTGAAATACTTCAACGTTTATCGCTACGATTCCTTTCACGTTTTTTCTTCGCTTCAGCTCTTTATGTTGTTTGCCGTAGCATGCAACAATAATGCCGTTTGGCGAACGTGTTCACCTGCTCCTGCTACGCCTCTAACAACCACTTATTCACCATGCGCTTACACTCGAAATGCGCCACGGTAAATTACTTACACAAACACATATCATATACACATACATACATGTGCACGTAGAGGCGAACAATCTACTTCTCGTAAAATTTCGATTTCTCGCAAATAAAGTAAGCACTCTTACCTTTGAGTCCTTGATGCACATGGACGTGGATATGTATATGTACGTATATGTGTACACAGCATATATGACGACATGAGTATGTTGTATTCCAAGTTCTTTTTTTTTAATTATTTTAAAGAAAAAAATCAAAAACAATTTTACTCTTGGCATTTGTATGAATAAGCCAAATAGAAAAAATTAGCGGTAGGCGCGTATTATAAATATGGATGACTGCGGGCCAAGGTCAAAAGTAAGTGTTATTGGTACAGTAAATTGTTACCCTTTACACTAGTGCGCTGGGGTATTATAACGGCTGCTGTTAGCAGTCAAGCAAAATTGAGATAAATAGAGATAACCAACTTTTCCGAACCTCCATCCTTCTACTAGTTTTTCTATCAGGAAAACCGACAAAGCGAGCAAAAAAAGGCAATGGACATTTTAAGGTGCCTGGGTATACTTTAGTGATATGAGGTTGCGAATATTCGGGTAATGCATCAATTCTGTGGCGTCCGGTTTCATGGAATCAGTTCTGGTTCTCCGAAGATTGGCAACTGAAATAGGCACAATGGAAGTAGGGACAAAAAATTATAAAAAGTTTTTAGAAAAATTCCATTACTTTTTTATTTTTTACGGTATAATAAAGTATTATTATTAGAAGGCCATTACGCACTGCGTCCAGAGCTGATCTATTGTGAAAGTATAATAAAGTAAATAAATAAATATATTACACGCATTCCTTAGCTGAATGTGTACTTTATGTATAGGGTGATCAGGTTGAAGGTACTTTTTTCAATACTATTTTTTTCCATAACCGAATTGCAAAGTGGCTGCCCTATGTCCTCGACAGCCTCACGAGCTCCATCTTTGCGTAGACCTTCTCTCTCACGTGGCCCCAAAGAAAAACTTCACAAGGTGTAAAATCACAAAATCTCGGTGGACAATTGTGATCACCTCTTCGAGAGATAACACGGTCCGGAAACTACAATATTCCCGGAAAAGATCAATGGTTTCGTTGCTTGTGTGGCACGTAGCGCCGTCTTGTTGGAAATAAACGTTGTCCAGATGAATACCATCCAATTCCGGCCATATAAACCCGTTAATCATCTCTCGATAACGCAAAATAAAACCTTTTATTGGAAAACCATTTATAAGAACTTTACTTTGCATGATTATTTGGCCTGAAGTCCAAGCAGCCAGTATAATTTCTTAAAACGATTTTTAACTTTTCTTGTTTTAATTCTGAGATATAAAGTCAACTTTCTGTAGGTCTGCAATAGTGCTTGAAAAAAAAAAAATTCCACCCTAATACACACATGTGGATATATCCAGAAGTCGTTTGCCATCGCAAAGATGTTCCTACAATAGTTTTTCCACTTTCACTTTTCCCTTCTTCAATCACACAAATCCTTACCTAATAGCTTGCCGTTGTGCTCAAGCATACCTTTGTTGTTATTGTACGAGTACTATGCTCGATTGAATTGCTCTACTATTCTCTATTGACGCTATAATCTTCTACTTATAGCTGTATTTGTATGGTTTATAGAAAATTGCGCAAAACTGTCATATGCATGGCCACACATACATGTACATATAAGCAATACAAGCATACTTCTAGGCGAAAGTCCATTTAGATAAGTGGCAAGTGGAAATGGATTTTGTAATTTTTGTGCGCTTTCGCTAGCTGATTGGTGTTCAAAGCTGCTTCAAATTACAACATATTGTTTGGTAAGGATTGATTTATTATATACCGATATTTTATATATACATATTTATATAAGTATGTATATTCATGTATTCATGGGCATATATATAATTGGCGCTTACATCCTTTGTTGGTTATTTGGCCGAGCTCCTCCTAAGGCTTTTTCCGTATGTCCAGTTTGAATTTGATAGAAGTGAGAAAGTTGTTTAGTGGTGGTAAGTGAATGGAAAACGGGATGAACTTTAAGCAGCAGTTAGTAAATTGCAGCAATTCTTGATTTTTGATTTGATTTTGAGCAAAGAGAAAACCGATGATTGTTAAGCAAAACGCTAATCACATTTTTATTATTCAATACTTAAATCCATCTCAGTAATTGTTCTTACCTTATCAGCCCTATATTTTAGTTATCCTGTCCATATGCAATACGTCTGGTTGCCAATAAATGAACTCACTCAATGGGGCTCTTAATAATATATATTAATAAAACTTTGCGTACATCTCTGACCAAACTTTCCTAGTTTTATATCGCCTTCAAAAGGAAGATGCTGAACTAAACGATTTTTTATTACCTAAATATACACGAAGCTTTGCTGTTGTCTGCTGAAGGGATATTTTTGTTAAAGCGAAGCTGGCGATGTTTCGTGCCTGCAGTTGGCATCATACCTCCGACTTAGGGCCAGTAGGTCATACAGAACCTCATACGGTTACCGCCTCTAAGCTTTCTTAAAATTGTTTGAGCTTCAATTTAAATGAAACCTCAAGAGTCTTGAAGCTAAATATGTATTTTTACAGGAAGCTGACAGCTGAAGCTTCAGGTCATCCATCGTATTATTATGTTAACAGGAGCTTATCATTCGTATCATTCATAAAATAAATACGTGCGACAAACCTTTGTCTGCATGAAAGCAAATGAGGTGTAACCACTAAAATTGCTTTTGAAGAGAAGCTGGTGAAGGATCTCGAAGTGTGCCAATGTTTTTTTTTTGTGAGAAGGGAAACCAATGAGAAGAGACAGAAGAAAATAAAATAAAAATTGCTTTCACAGCTTAATTATTATAAAAATGTGCAGCGTAGTACACATAACAGAAGTGAAACTTTCAAGGCAGAAAAAGAAAGAGGGAGAGACCCGAGAGAGAATGAGAGAGAGAGAGAGAGAAAGAATATATATCTAAATAAATTCACAACATTTGCAGAGAATACAAATAGATAAAATTTACAAAAAACCGAGAAGAGTCGACCGGTGTAGGTAAACGCCGGACATAAACGGTGGCAACAACGCGCACTACTCCGAGCGTTTATCACTCGCAGAAACGCAGCGTTTGCAGGACCGCAGAAACGGCACAAAATACCACAAGACAATACCAATAAATCCGAGGTCGGAATGGATAGCACTTTATAGTACGCACAAGCACATGCCAGAAAACGGAAATAAGCGTCAAAAAGTAGGCACAAAAAAGAGCCAAAAAATGGGACCAAAAAACGCCCCAAACAGTAGGCACCAAGGAAATATAACGCCAAAAAGTAGGCAACAAAAATATATTTCTTACAAGTTTGCACCCACAAACAAGCGCCAAAAAGTAGGCAGTGTTATTTCTCAGTAGAAATTAGCAACCACAAGGAAAAACTCAGGAAAAATAGCCTAAAGTGTATCTAAGATATATATACGGTATATCTCTCTCTCTCTCTCTCCTTTTCCTCTACGTAATATCTTTTTTCTCTCTCGCGGAACAAAAATGCCCAAAACGTTGTATGGCCTTGAAATTTTACTCTCCATTCTCGCTCGTTCATCGACGCCTAAGAAGTTTCACTTCAATAATATATTTCCATCATATAAATATGTAGATTCTTTTGTAAGAGAAGTTCTGGCCGTGCGATTAGGTCACACTCGCAACACGCATCGCCTGGCCTTGCGCAGTATATCTCCAAATAAAAAAATGTCGAGCAAAAAAGAAAAACAAAGAGTCAAAAATCAACACAATTTTCATGTTACTTTATTACATAAACTTCAATGGCCTATAAAACTACATACTGTTTTTGTTTTTTATTTGAATAAAAATGTGAAAGTTTGATACAAATTTGTTTAATTTTCCTTAATTTTGCCAAAAATTCAAATTTTGATTTAAATGGGTTTTACAAACTAAACTACATTTTTATAACACAAAATATTAAAATTAAATAAAAAGGAGTAAATTGCGTGCACCTGGCTTTTCAGGTTTCCTTCAAGTTCTGCTTGATTATAAGTTTTATCTGATATCCCTTTTCTATTGATCTGTGGTACCAATTTTTTGCTAAGTTACCCTAAACTGCACTCCTGTTTCTTAATTTTGGAAAATAGGGGAGGAGAATGTCAAAAGCATTTCGATTGATGCCGTCGCACCAATGAATTGTGGCGCATGTTCCCAGCTGTATTCTCCACTGGGACAGCAAGTATATTTGCGTGCCTTCTGAATAGACAATGCCCTTTTGGTACCTTTATTGTATTTCTCATATTTTGTCGCCTAAGATTCAGTAGCGATTTTGTGCGGCCGTGGTTCTATTCTGGCCAAGTTTGCTTCCTTATTTGGCGAGGAGTAGATTGTCTCCAATGGGAACTAGCTGCACTGACATACTATCTATCCATGTTTTATTTGCACGTCGCTAAGGGAATCAGTATTAGTGCATTATCTGGGTGGTTATTTCGTGTTGTACCTTGCCTTGCACGCTCATCTGCTTTGCAATTACCTTCTATATTCATATGGCCTGGCACCCGATCTGGGTGTTTTAAAAACTGTGATTGAAAATTGAAATTTGAAATGTATTTAAAGTTTTGGAAAGAGGGTAGATAGCCAAGGAGGGCAGGAGAAAAATATCACAGAAAGCGATAGGAAAGAATAGAGACAGATATAGAGATAGTTAGTCCTGTAAAAAATTTCCAGATTCTTTGGCAAATTTGTAAATATCATCCAGTTTTAGAGAACGAATATTACTCATTCTCATGACATCGGAACCCAAGACTCGTAGCCGTCTTCTAGCAAAGGCAGGACACTCCCAGAGAAAGTGCTCAGTGCTATCCGCCTCTTCCAAGCATGACAGGCATACCGGGTCCTCTATGATTCCAATGGTGGTCATATGCTGACCCCATGGGTTGTGTCCTGTAATGATGCCGATCATCAACCGAATGTCTTTCCTTCTAAGATTTAGTAGAAAGTTTGACAGTTTTCTTTTCGGACTTGTCACAAAACACTTTGCTGGTCTGCAGCGTTCTAGACCGGACCATCGCTCTTCATGTAGATTGCCTACATAATCGCTTATCCAATTCTTGATTCCTGCGGAACTGATTCCGATCATTGGCTCTGGCCCTTGTGGGGGAGCCGCTGATCCACGGTTGGCCAATTCATCGGCAATTTCGTTTCCTTGAACACCGGAGTGTCCCGAAACCCATATAAGTACAAGCCTGTTTTGTCTTGCGACAGAATTAAGCTTCTTCTTACATTCTTGAATAATCTTTGAGGTTTGCGTCGCATTCTCCAGGGCCTTCAGTGCAGCCTGACTGTCACTGAAAACTCCAATCTGTTTCCGCGATACTGCGATACTTCACATAATAATTTGTGGAGTGAAGTTAAAACTTTGGTTTATGACAGCAAGACAACAATGTTACAGAAGCTAATGAATAATACGAAAATTCTGGCTGATATCTGAACTACTCTGTACTTTATTTACATATAAAATCTATAGGTCCCTATTGCTGTTCTTTCACTTTGTTCATGGACCAGATGCAGCTTCTCAATTTGGGTCGGCTTTGTCATATCGTTTCCTACTATTTAACATTTCATGTGATCAAATACTCAATTTTGTAATATTTTTTAAGAAACGTTTGCTAAAATTGCTGCTTTTTCTTTTTTGTTATTTCAGTTATTTTTCTTGCCTAGAAAAATTTGCTTCCCATTAGTCTGAGTGAAATTTGACACAAATTTTCATCTTAATGGGGAATCATTGCTGCTAACCGCAAATAAATTTGATTTTCTTTCATTTCGGTTACGTTATCAAATTTACTTTGATCACATATACGTACATATTTATATAATATATACAAGCACATCCAAAATAACTTCGGGTGGAGGCAATTTCAGTAAAGTGAAAAGGTGATATGAAGCAATCAAAGTGAATATGATTTTTACGCACCTTGGAATAAGTTGGTACATTTGTATGTTAAGGTGGGACCATTTGTACGGAACAATTTTTCTCTACATCGTTCTTAGCATATTCTGATTCGATACATAATCTAAGAAAAAAGTTGACATGAGGATACCATATGCAACGAACATTAGGGCGGACCATTTTTTTTTTGACATCGTTTCCAGCAGATTCGGATTCCACATAAAATTATACGAAAAAAATTCAGCTAGCGCATAGCACTAAAATCAATTTTGAGCGGCCCAAATTTTAACAGAATTGCCTCTAATTAATACGAAAATTTAGAGCGAGTTAAGGCAACGAAGACAGAAAGTAGAAAAAATACATTTGCTGTTGGAAGTAAAGTGGTTATAAAACCACAAGTAAGTAAATAAGTACGATATTTATAAAATTTTTTTTTTTTGATGAATGGCTAGAAAAGAATGTAAAATGCATGAATGAAAATGGGGTCTCAACCCATGTGTCGTACTCTGGATGTACAACTTAGTGGTTCCACCAATTTTGACATTTGGTGGCTTAGATTAGTGAGTAGCTCTTCAGAAAGGCTACAACACCTCTAAATTGGAGAGAAAACTCGTATGTGGGCATCACGGGGCATGTAGAACGTAGGGAAACTGCACTATTTTTTTCTCAAAAAAGCGCAACATTGGTGGACCTACTAAATACTAAAAGTATTCAAAAGAACTATTTTTAAAATGAATAAATTCGATTTTTTTAAGCTAATTGAACTGTATGTAGACCGTTTTTGTTATAAAGTAGGTGAAAAATTTTAATTTTTGTAAATTTATGAATAAATATAAATTCCGAAAACACCACATTAACAGTTTTTTCAATTAACCTTCTTTGCAATAAGAAAGTATGCTGCTGTATGTAGACTTAAGTCCTTCACTATACGTATATAAAACATATAAAAAATATTTAAAAATAAAAACATATGTAGATGTATGTATGTATATGTGAATCTCATGGTATCTGTGCTTGAATGTGGCCAAAAACTTTGAATGAGAAAATTCAGCTCAGGGTTATTAAAGGAAATATACAGTTTTTTTATTACGATATCAAAAAATTTGCTTAGGTAAGCATAAAATCTAATTCAGTGCAGTGCCAGCAGGTGGTACATTTGCACACTTCTCAGTAATGCAAACAAAGGAAAAAAATTCACCTATTCACCACTCAAAATCGCACCCATCGTCTAACAGTGTATTAGATACCAATGCCGGGCGGTCCAAATAAAGGCATACTTTTGAATTCGGTGTTACCGTGACACTGATACCCCCTCCTACTCTAAACTGTCAGTCAATAGCATTCCTCCACAGAGCAAAAAGAGGTTCTCTTTGCCTGAACAACATTGCGAAATATTGCAAATTTATTTTCAAAATGAGCGCTGCTTTGAAATGTGCTGAATTGAATCTGCCATCCTACGTGGCGAATATATGCTTTTAGTAATGGTTCATGAGGCTGACTTGCTAGTGGGCAACACTCGTGTTACCTGTTGGCGTACGGCCGCATACGATGTTGCAAATGTGAGTGCTGTGGCACAGAGTGTGAAACTTAATGCAGGAACAGCGCCTCGTCAGCCAGATGGGAATTTTGCATAAAGTTCGCAGATATTTCGCCAATGAGGCAGGTCATCAATTAACACAAATGGCAATCTGCTAGGATTTTGATGAGTGTCCTTTGTTCGGACAACAGAGGAAAATCTCATCTATCAGCCAATACATCCACGGAGAGTAACAACTGGATATGCCTTTATAGAGTGGAGGTATTTTTTTCCGATTTTTATTAAACTTAGTTGGCGAGCGTATTTTACTTAGTACATCTTACTTACTTATGTGGCGCTACAACCGTGTGTCGGTTTTGGCCGAATCCCAAATGGCGCGCCAGCTGTTTCTGTTCTGCACTCGTTAGTGACATTTGGAAGTCTCGAGTGAAGACAAGTCTTGCTGCACTTGGTCCTTCCAACGGAAATATTTTCTTTCTCTTCCACGCTTTCGTTTTTGGGGTGCTGTGTCGTAAATTCGCCTTGCTGGAGCGTCTTCTTTCATAAGGGTGACATGGCCAAGCCAGCGTAGCCGCTGTATTTTTACACGCTTCACTATGTCCATGCCCCTATATAGCTCATGCAACTCGCTGTTCCACTGTACGCGGTGCTCCTCACTAACGCGGAGGGGGCCAAAGATCTTACCTAGAATTTGACTCTAAGGCTCCCAAAACTTTTTCATCCGCTGTTGCTATCGTCCATGCTTCTGCGCCATATATTTGGACGGGAATGATGAGCGTTTTGTAGAGTGCCAGTTTAATCCTTTGAGAAAGATTTCTACTTCTCAGTTGCCTACTGAGGCCGAAGTAACACCTGTTGGCAAGAGTTATTTTCCGTTTGGTCGCTGAAGACATTTCTGTTATTAATACTGGACCCAAGATAGTTAAAGTTCTTCACAACTTCGAATTGTTGGTTGTCAGCACTGACATACTGTCCAAGACGCGAAGACTCTCTGTGTGTTGACAAGAGGTACTGGGTTTTACCCTCATTCACCGCGAGACCCACTTTCCTCGCCTCTCTCTTTAAGCTGGAGTAATGACGAGCATACAGCAGCAGTGCTTATGATTTTTTGTTTTTCAGGAAGAGGTTGCAAAAAATCACAAGATAGAGAATCGCCAGAATCTGAAACCTCGCTTGGTATCGAACGGCTCGGAGAGGTTACTTCCAAAAGCAGGCACATTGCATACGCAAAAGGTGGCACCAAATGTTAAATATTGTCGGATTTTGAAAAAGTATGGTACTTCATAATACGAGAAATTTTGAGATCAAGTCCGCGAATATTTTCTATTTTCGATTTCCTCATGAAAAAAATAAAAAAAGCAGCTCGATTATAATAATTCAGCCACGCTCTGCGCTAACACGCATACTTTAAATATTCCAAATCCGCATTACGTTGTATTCATTTAAAATGATTTGCTGTGCGATTTTCCAACCACAAATCAGACAAGCGTAAAAACAACGCAATCAATCTAAATTATTTTGGCAGCTTCAAAGCTATGGCAACAACAAAAGAGAAAAAAAGAGAAAAAACAAAAAAAGTTCAATGAAACGGAATACAAATAGTCACCTCCACAAATATTTATTTGTTCATCAAATTTCAAATTGCTTTGATGTTCTGCTGTCAAATTTGTAAAATTTTCCACACCAGCCTTTGGCGCCCCCCGCAGCTGGGCGCAGTGTCCTTACAAATACATCTAAAACCTGACCTACGCTCAGTCTGTGTTTCAGCAATTTTTAATATCCTTTAAGCTTTTTTACTTTAGGGTTTAATAATGCAAATCATTTTGTTCGGCGTGCAAATATTAACTGAGCGCGAAAAATTGTTAAAATATTTGCACACTTTCCCGTGGTTTTATGGGAGGCCAACTCTGTGTATGCGAATGGATATGTGTATGTATTTAGACGCAATTTAAATTTTAATAAAATTGGCATTCCGACAAACAATGCTACTAAGCAGAGGTCAGCATTTGGGGGCTTGCTCCGTACAAGCCAAGGTCATTTAGTGAGTGGAAGCGCGTGCAGTTGTTGATACGTTTGTATGTGTGCGTCGCGGTCCTAGCAAATAAACACGTCCATCGTGTTATTGTTGTTTTGACGACTTCATTTCACTGACGAATTGCCGCTCAGGCAGACACATCCACATTTATTAAGTACTCCCACACACACACACGCACGCACTTAATGCCACGGATACGCGCAAAGTGACGAGAATGAATGCGTGCATAGCTGAGCACTCACGGATATTAAGCGCTTAAGAGACAGCAAGTCGCCATATCCTGAGCGGAATTTTCCTATATGGCATTGATGAAGTAACTATGCAGGGCCTGGTAATTCAGCTGAAATGACTGAAATGAAATGCGGGTTTTCAAATTCATTGGTGATAAATTCGAATGTATGAGACTGACATATGGACTTGATAAGATTGCACTGATGGCATAATACACATGTGTGAGTGAAGGATGAAGTCAAGTGAAGGGTAAAGCGAAATAAAGGGAAGTTGAGCTACAATGAGAAAAAATTAAAGCTGTTTTCCGTTCAGTCAGTGACAACAGCATCCGCAGACCTAAGATAGAGTTGCAGCCCTGGATGTCCAATAAAAGCTGGACCCTAATTTCGGAGCGCGCCGAACTTAAGGCTCAAATATTTAGTAGCAGCAACAACCGCAGGAAAATAGAGCTAGATGCTAAATATAGATCAAAGCAGAAAGCAAACAAAATAATTGGGCGGAGCGATCAACGACATACAGTCGATATTCTGGCTTGTCAAGCTGAAGAGGCCGCCTCTAGTGGCGACAGCGGCACAGTGCATAAAATCACCAAACAACTGGTCGTCTGTTGCTAGCAAAGGAAGACCAACTTGCAAGATGGAAGGGACACTTTGCGTCGCTATTAAGCCACATCTTGGCTGACGATGCTCCCGCATTTGCTGACGGTTTAGTTCTGCTTAATAGCATCAACATGTTGGTTCGCTATGTCTCGCTAGGGATTCGAGAAAACAATGGTGGTGGGAGTGGTATTACCACTTAAAAAATTAAATTTAGTAAAATTAATTACTACATTTTTAAATACCACCATTCATCAGAATAAGTTACTGTTACTGCCACATAAGAAAATAGCAATAAACTTATTGATAACGCTTCAAAACTCTCATCTATTTTAAAATAATGCGAAATTAAATGTCTATTTAGTAGCTCAATTCTCGTTTCAAATATTAAATAAGGCACCGATTGCATGTGCAAATAGGTACCTATTCATATAGTTCAACGAATACTTACAGGTTGGTTGAAAAGTTGCAATGAATGTTCGAAATTCTTTAAGTGGAGCAAATAAATAAGGCTGCCAGGAAAGGAAAAACGTTAAAAAAACACTTCAGACTTGCATTTATTAGATGAAAATTCAAAAACAAGTGCGTGTAGCCATACCAGACCGTGTACACATACCAGAAGTAAAACTTTCAAGCCAAAGGGGGAGAGACCCGAGAGAGAATGAGAGAGAGAGAGAAAGAATATATATGTAAATAAATTCACAACATTTGGAGAGAATACAAATAGACAAAATTTACAAAAAACGGAGAAGGGTCGACCGGTGTAGGTAAACGCCGGACACAAACCGTGGCAACAACGCGCCCTACTCCGAGCGTTTATCATCCGCACAAACGCAGCGATTCCAGGACTGCAGAGACGGCTCAAATTACCCCAAGGCAATACCAATAAATCCGACGCCGCAATGGATAGCGTTTTATAGAACGCACAAGCACTGGCTTGGAAACGGAAATAAGCGCCAAAAAGTAGGCAACAAAAATATATTTCTTACAAGTTTGTACCAACAAACAATCGCCAACAAGTAGTCAGTGTTATTTCTCACTAGAAATTAGCAACCACAAGGAAAAACTCAGGAAAATTAGCCTAAAGTGTAGCTAAGAAATATATACGGCTCTCTCACTCCTTTTCCTCTACGTAATATCTTTTTTCTCTCTCGAGGAACGAAAATGCTCAAAACGTTGCATGGCCTTGAAATTTTCTTCTCCATTCTCGGTCGTCCATCGACGCTTAAGAAGTTTCATTTCAAAAACTGTAAAACACAAAATATTTCTGCTAATTTTTTTCTGACTAAAAAGCTTACAATTGGGATAAATATTTATGGAGTTTTGTAAAATTTTCTAGGGCTTAATTTATATGGCTTTTGTTTAAGTTAAAACCAAAAGATTAAGAAAATTGTAAAAAATAAATATGTAGTGAAGCTTCGAGTGAAGTTTTTCCAATATATCGCGGGGCTATTATTGTAAAGAAGGTGGTGCAAAATTAATCACCCTACCGGAGGATTTATAATTTTTATCAATGTCATCAAAATAAAGATTCCCATCATTCCCAAATAGTTTTTTTTATTGAGTAAAAAAGTTATTCTAAAATAAAATTTAATTATTAATTTTGCGCCACCTTGCACACACTTATGATATTTAGGAATGGCTTTCGTTTTTTTTTTTTCTTCTCATTTTTTTCTCTCATTTGTACGCATGATTTGGTTATAAAGAAAGGAAAAATGAAAAAAAAACGTATCAAAGTATTCACGGGTTTGCTAAGCCTTCGCTTTCCATAGAGAAACGCTAATAATTTTAGCTAAGCACATTACTGAAAAAGTTCTCTATTTACTAAACAAAATAAATTGTCGGTTGAATGGTTATCAAACTATTTCGTGAAATTTAAGAAAATATTTTTAAAATCTTTGCAAAGTTAAAAAAAAAAATTTAAAATTATTGTAAAATTAAAAAAAAAAAATTCTCTAAAATTTTTGTAAAATTAAAAAACTATGTTTTTGCATTTTGTTAATTACTTTTATGTAGATTTATGTAAAAAGCCATACATACAAAATAGAAAAAAAGTCAAATGTTTCTTAGCTTACAATAAAACTTTTTTCTAAAATTTTAGAAAAATTAAAAATAAATATTGTTTATTTTAAATTTGTTTTTGGAAAATTTTTTTTTGTAAAACTTTGTTTCATAGATTTTTGTAAAAATCCATGCATACGAAATTAAAACAAATTTTAAAATTAGTTAATTTTTTATAAGTTTAAAATAAACAAATTACTGTAAAATTTTTATAAAATTAAAAACGAAAATGCTTTATTTTTTTGCAATTTTTTTTTTTTTGATTTTGTAATTAAAAATCCGAAGTTTTTAAACTTTGTTAATTTCATTTAAATTTAAAATAAGAAAATTTTTGTAAAACTAA
The DNA here is from genome assembly GCF_027943255.1 of Anastrepha obliqua. Classification (NCBI taxonomy): domain Eukaryota; kingdom Metazoa; phylum Arthropoda; class Insecta; order Diptera; family Tephritidae; genus Anastrepha; species Anastrepha obliqua. The sequence goes on from NC_072893.1 coordinate 46,609,974, forward strand.
AAAAGCTTGTTTTAGTATTTCTTTTTGTGTTTTTTTATATTAATAGACTTATGCTGCTGATTTATGTTTTTGTAATTTTTTTTTTGTAATTTTTTTATGTAAATATATGTTTATATATATACAAAAAAAAAAGTGCCAAATTTTTCTTGGTTTAAAATAAAAAAAAATTCTAAAATTTTTGTAAAACTTTTTTCGGTTATAAATTTTTCGTTATAGGTTTCTGTAAAAATTTTGTAATTTTTTGTAAGTTTAGAATAGAAAAGGTTTGTTAAATTAAAAAAAGTTGTATTTTGTAAATTTTTTTATAGACTTTTATGAAAATCCATCCATACAAAAAAAAATTGTTAATTTCGTTTAAATTTAAAATACGAAACTTTTTGTAAAACTAAAAGAAAACTGTTTGTTCGAGTATTTTTTTTTTTTGTTTTTGTACAATAGATTTATGCTGCTGAGAAAAAGAAATTTTTGGTTTTTGTGTAAAATTGTTTTTTTTTTTATAAATTTATGTTGCTTAGGACACAAAAGATCTTTTAGGGCGAAGTGTCGGCCATTGGGTACACTGCAGATACGTTGTTGCTGATAAACTTTTCAAAACAAGGAATATTGTCACTCCAGCAAACTCGGTTTTTTCACTGGAAAAAATACACTGACGCATCCACATCAAGCGTCTTCTAAGCAGAGAACGCATTGCCAGATCGAAATAAAGTAGTTTTTTGTTTGTATTCAAACGTAAGCGACGCAAATATGGAAATGGCGTATACATTTCGGATGCTTCTACTGAGTAATAGGCACCCACTTCAATACTTTTCAAACAACCTGTATTTCGTCTCCAACGCTGAGCAGTCTATCGTTACACCCCTTCACTGTCAAAGCATGGCAATTTCAATTTCACCTTTTCACACTCCGCTCTTGGCGCATTTATTTATAGAGCGAAAGCACAGCAGCAGCAGCAGCAGCACTTCATTACATTTTAATGACTTGATTAAGCTCGTTAAAGTGCTACGCATTTTACATGCAATTACGAATATCTACTTGTATACGCTTCCCTTGACATTGCAGCAACATTAACGAAAAACTCAGTTGCATACTAACCCTACATTAATTTACATACATACACACGCACATACATTCCACTTCGCTATACACTCAAGGTCGATGTGGGGAAATGAAAATTACGCGTTATTATCAAAAAGGTGGATGACACGTAGTGCCACTGTTCGAGTATCTTGGCTGAGTTAAGCATAAATACACCACTAACGTGTCTAACGTGACTTACGTATTAACAAGCTTACTCAGCAGGTAGCCGATGGCACAGGATGCAGAATGTGTCATTGGAAATGACTACAACAACACGCAATGCACTCGCTTTGTTGGCCGTTATTGTGTCCCAACAGTTTCGAGCAAATTACAATGCACAGGATTTACAATCTACGTAGAAGATGAGAAAGTTTACAGGTGAAAATGTGTGGAAAACAATGCAGTACTTTAAGTAACTTTCAAGTGTTGTTGTTGTTTGTTTTAAGCATCCTCATGATTACAGATGCATAAGACATCTTCCGTTCAATGTTATTTTGCAAACGCAAGTGACGAGGTCGTGCTGCGCTCATAGTTATGCAGTTGGTGACACACAACTGCACTCACACAAACTCAGCTCAACGTTTGCGCTCCAGAGTAGTAAAAGCAATCCACTAGGAAAGGTAACAATTCACCCTTGGGTGAGAGCATTGAAAGAAACTGAAGGTCACAGAAATTCATTGACATTGGAGAAAATATTATTTCAGTGATGTGGTGGGGTATGATATTCCCCATGGTTCAATATTATAGCATGTGGAGCAAAATAAGAAAGAGTAGCTGCTCAACAATCTTTCGATTTATATGAAATTTGGTGAAGATGTTCTACTATTACAAAAATGTGTACATATGTTTTTTAGACGTGGATCAAGCTTTCGACAATGTGCAGCGCAACATATTTGAGATTTATAAAACTTATTTGAATTGACGAAATATATCTACGTTGCCTAGAAGCCTTCGTTGAGACCAAACGGCACAGATCAGAGTGAGTGATGAAATTACAAAAGACATACATGGCCTTAAAGGCGTATGTATTGTCACCCATACTTTTTATCATCTACGTTAAAAAACAATGCCAAGAAGCTCTTTTGAATGCCCACGATGGCATAAAGTTCAATGGCATTACAATAGGATAGGTTAGGTTGAAGCGGTTGTTCTATGGGACACACTCCGTGTGGTGAACTTGTCCCTATCTTTCGTAAAATCAGTGTGTGCTTCTCAAAAATTTTAGAATATCTCTGATTTCTTCAGAATTCTGATCTTCGAATTCATTAAAAAATTGTTTACTTAGAATATAAACCTACGTCTGTATAGAGCGGCACAATGACACAGAAGGTGCGAGATCGTCTCTGCCTCTTTCACATCTGGACAACTTCTGCAGAGGTCATGTGTTTGCACACCCATCTTCTGGGCGTGTACCGTTATAACTGAAATCAGTGCGCTAAGACTGTGATTATTTTGGCTTAGCAGAGATTCTGTTCGTGGAGCATTGAGAGTCGGCCACAATTCTTGGGCGATTCTGCAGGTGGTTTCATTACGCCATCTTTCGTTCGCTGTTCTTACGACTTCCTCAAGGATAGCTAGTAGCTTTCATGTTTGCAAGGGTATTTCTATGTCATTGTCTATGTACTCATCGGTCAATTTGGGACCGAATTTCGCTAGTTTATGGGCTCTGCAGTTACCCTCGCAATGACAAGGAGATATCATCAACAATATTAGATACGCCGATGACAACACACTTTTAGCAAACAGGATGCCTGATCTGCAAACTTTATTGAATAAAGTCACCAATAGTATTCAGCAAGACTAGGCAGCAGACTAAGAATTAACGCATACAATTAAATTTATGCAAGTCAGCAGGAAATCTACAGTCACTCTTTATGAACTAACGATAAATGACGAACCGATAGAAAAAGTTTCAAGCTCAAATACCGTAGTTGATGAGCCAATGAATACTGGCACGAGTCAGCTGAAATAAGGGCAAGAATATAAATTACAAGATCCACTTAGGAAAACTTAAGAACACCTTCAGCAACTTGATTTTAACATCAAGCACAAAGCTCGGTTTACAAAGTGCTACTTGTGGTCTGTACTTCTGTACGATGTGGAATGCTGGACACTGAAAGTTGCAGACATGAACAGACTAGAGGCTTTCGAAATGTGGGCGTTTAGAAGAATTTTAAAAAACTCCCTGGACGGAGCGTGTCTATAGTATGGAAGTTTTAATCCCTATTAAATGTGATCGTGATCCCCTGTAGACAATAAAGTGTTGCAAAAGGGCGCACCTTGGCTACATATTAAGAAATTCAAAGGAAAACGATGTGTTGGCAGAAAATAGCTTTCGTGGTTGCGTAACATCAGGAACTGGACAGGCATTGGCAACATAACTGAACTATGGAATGCGGAAAGAATTTAAACCCGCCACCGAATAGCAGATGGTTTTTTATGGCAGAAATACAGTCAGAAATACAGTTTGCCATTGTCTACTGAGGGATGCACAAGTAGCTTAAATTCTGTAAAAGGAAAATTTATTTTTTTTTTTATGTAAGTCAATTTTTTATAATAATAAAAATAATAAAATCGAGCGCGTAAAGCTCAAAATAAAGTTTCTCATCACTCAAAATAACAAAATAAAATACAGTCCTCTCTCGACGAACAAAACTAACACTCAACAAGACTCTCATCATGCCCGTCCTAACGTATGGCGCAGAAGCTTGGACGATGACAACATCCGATGAAGCGTCGTTTGGAGTGTTTGAGAGAAAGATTCTGCGTAAGATTTTTAGACCTTTGCACGTTGGCAACGGCGAATATCGCAGACGATGGAACGATGAGCTGTATGAGCTTTACGATGACATAGACATAGCGCAGCGAATGAAGATCCAGCGGCTACGTTGGCTGGGTCATGTCGTCCGAATGGATACAAACGCTCCGGCTTTGAAAGTATTCGATGCGGTACCAGCTGGTGGTAGCAGAGGAAGAGGGCTGCCTCCTCTGCGTTGGAAAGATCAGGTGGAGAAGGACTTGGATTCACTTGGTGTGTCCAACTGGCGCCGGTGAGCACAAGAAAGAAACGACTGGTGCGCTTTGTTAAACTCCGCCAAATCGCGTAAGAGCCAATTAAGAAGAAGAAGCAGAAGAAGAAGCAGAATAATAAGAAGAAGAAGAAGAGTTAGTAACTCAATTGTTAATTTTTTTTTTTACATTTTATTTTGTGAATTAAATTAGTAGATTTTACACCAACTGCTTTCTTAGTATTTATTATAGTATGCGTCTTACATAAAATAGTTATTTCGAAAATTTTGAATATGGTAAATTTCTGTTCAATGGTACATTTCCAGCTATTGGGTCATTGAAATTTGAAATTGAAATTTGAAAAGGTCGAGCCAAGGAGCACCAAGAGATTTGGTGGCTCCTAAAATGCTCAGCCTAAAACGCCCATTGTATTTAAAGCTCTGGGAAGGGGGTAGATAGTCAAGGAGGGAAGAAGAAAAGTATCAGAGAAAGAGATAGGACCACTTCATTGCCGTAGGGGAAAAGCCGAGTTATGTGTTGCAAATTGGTTTAATTTTCATAACAATTTTACGTTGATCAGTTGCATCGCATCGTGGCGAAGTTCAAGACCAAATTCAGTCAGGAAAATTTAACATTTCTTAAAAAGTTAGGTATCACTTAAAGGCTAATCATTTGAGTATAATTAAATTTCAATTTTGAAAAAAATTAAAAAAAGAAATTAAAAAGGAAAATCAAAAAAAAATATCAACAACAAAAACTTATATTAAAAAAAAAAAATTAAAAAAAAATGTTTGCCAAAAAATGTGTCGAATGTTTTTTTTTTACATTATTTATCGAATGTACGAAAAAGTCCTAAATATAACATTTTATATCTTAACACCAAAGCGAATTCATTCAACATGATAGCGGATGAGTACAAGAAAAAATTACATATATTTTGTTTTTGTTTTTGCTTCGCAAATGTCAAAGTCACCTAATTAGTTTCTTGGTAAACTACTTGAAGAATGAAATGTGGAAATACAACTCTAAATTCTGCGTATTTGAGTTTTTCAACCGTATTTGAGTTATTCCTGCACGTGGACTTAAAACGTATCACTTTGTCACTTCACATGTACGCTTAAATTCTCTTGCACGACCGGCGTAAAGTTGGATCCTCTATTTTGCAGTAGTGAACCAGCTTTCAGCAACAACCGCTTATTATAACTATTTATAAGTCTGCAGTGATTCGCATATATCCTCTCTTTTGCTGTGCTGGAAGAGCGGTCATTGTAGTTAACTGTGAACATCATACGCATACTACTTTACCGCGTTGCTAACAGTTGCAATACAAGTGTGTGCTTACTGCTGTAAGAGTGAGTACGATTAACAGCGGACTTCGCATTGCATGCAGTTGCAATGCAAGTGAGAGTCGATTGCTATGAGAGCGGCCAGAGCAGTTAACAGCGAAAAGGAATTAAATGTGAAGCCCATCTTCCTCCAATTAGAATTGGTAAATGGGAGTTCTATTGCACATTGAGAAAATTGGAGATCATTACGGTTGCTATGGCTAGCTTTAATAGGCATATGTTTTTTGTAAATTCTTATTCAATAAATAAATATTTTATAATACAATAAATAAGTATTATATAATTTGTATACTGCAGCTGTGTAGCTCACAAAAATTATAAATTTTCTCGCAGAGTGATTAATTTTGCACCATTTATTTTGTAGTATAATATATCCATACTTTAGGACTGTTAAAGAGAGTATAATAACTAACTAACTTATCTAAACACGCGTTGTTGTTGTTGTTGAAGTGGTTGAGTATTTCTACTCAAATAATCCTAATTAGCGACCAGCGCCGTTTTACTCCCACTGTTCTCGTATGATGATGTCTTGTTTCTTTTTTTTGTGTAAGTCAGATCCATTTTATGAGATCCAAATATAGCAGCAAATTCTTTATCTCTATGTCTAAGATCTCATTAATTTGCTGTAAGAAAGGCTTACCGAAAGAGCGAAGTCGTGCCCTAGCTAGCCCCGGACATTCACATAAGTAGTAGACAAGATTTTCCTTCATCCCTTTCGCTTGGCAGCTTCTGGCTGCATGATCCTCTACATTCCAATGACCTGTAAGGGTTGGAATGATGCGTGAAATGTGTGGTCGAGAGCATATTAATAGGCAATTCGTCCTTTGAAGTTTCTAGTTGGCCATGTGTTTTTTGTTGCAATAGCTACATTTAACATGAGCGCAGTTGTTGTTATTGTTGTAGCAGCATAAACATTTCCCATACTTACATACGGGAAATGCTGCTGGAGTGACAGTCCTTGGCCGGTTATAAATCCGGGTCGTTTAGGTAACGTAGAACCGACTGTCGTGGAAGCCCAGTCGCCACCGCCTCTGCTAGGTCTCGCGCCAAACCTTTTCTTCCTGGCTCATTCGCTATCTCATTACCCCATACATTCCTATGGCCGGGAACCCATATCAGAGTAATTTCAAGCCAATGACTTAAGCAATTCTAGTTCCTCTGTACACTGTAAGACTAGTTAAGATGAGGTGAAATTGGAATCTAAGGCCTTGATAGCTGCTTGACTGTCTGAGAAGATAGCTACTCTTGCACTGACTTCCCTGTAGAGTTTTAGTGATTCATATACTTCTCTGATCGCTAATAGTTCTGCCTGGAACACACTGGCATAGTCAGGAAGTCGAATTGACTGAGATAGGATGACCGGCTCCGAATGGAGCGTATTGCGCAAATTAAATTCACGAGCGCAGGTTTTCCTTTCAGTGTATTTAGTTTTCTGCTATTAAAGTTAACCTTCTACATATACACCTACAAACAAGGTCACAATCATGTGTATGTTTTTGTATGTCTTCATAGACAGCCAATCAATTTCAATATGGCTATAGCAAATAAATTCTATTGATACCCTTTTTTATAACAAACGCATAACAAATCAATGACTGAGCATTGCATAGGATTCGCTGTTCTTTTTTTCTTGCGTTTTTATGGCCCCTGCTATTCATATTATTCAATACATTCCAACTAACGATGTGAACGTTATGCGCGACTATTTGCCTTAGTAGACACATCAATAAAATACCAGGCTGTTTTTTTACTCATTTGCTTAGGGTCCCTGTAAGAAAAATGGACTGGTTATAAAATTGTGTCTTTTTGCCGCAGTCACAATCAGCGCTAGTTCGTTGGTCCAGCGAATATATTAATGCATGAAATATGTGGTACTTTTTTCAATGGGTAGTAGTAAGAATTTGTTTTACAATATTTAATTATATTTTTTTTTATTTTAAACATCAAAGGTATATATTGTGTGATAACACTGGAACTACAAGGTGGCGGAAAATTAATCAACCTATCGGAAGATTTATAATTTTTGCAAATGATGTCCTACGTCAACCTTGAAACATGGATTGCCTAAAGATGTAGGTAAATATAGATTTTCAAGACTCAAGCTGATATTTTTTATTTAGTAAAAAAATTTTGGACGAGGAATTAAATTCGTACAGAGGACAAACAAAGGGGAAACAAAACAAAATCCGAAAAGCAGGGAAGATGAAGGAAGATGATGACCCTACGGTGACTAATTACGTTAACCATTTGAATCTGCTGATGAAATTCACCAAGCGCGTAATGTTTAAACCTGCTATATCTCTAGGTGTAACAAAAAAGTGAGAGCCAAGATATTTCAAACTTAGCCTGACAAGAGCAGGGCAGCTGAGGAGCAGATTCCAGTTCGTCCTCTAAACAGCTTCAGCAGAAATGACTTAAGCTAATCTCCCAAGTCACCCAAGGGACAATGCCAGGAAAGCTGCGGCTTTGTTAGAGTCAGAAGTTCCTTCAAGCGCCTCCGACCTACCCATGGCCAGAAGGAACTTGCGACTTTGCACGTCTGTGCACTAACCCAGCGCTCGCTGAGTTGACGTGAGGCCCATCGTTCCAGGAGTAGATTGCAGGTTTTCAAAAGAACCCCAATCCCAACGCTCGCTGAGTTGATGCGATGCCCATCTTTCCGGGAGCAGAGTACAGGGTCTCAAAAGAACCCCAATCCTCTCGTTTTGCGATGAGACCGTCTCGAGGGTCCTTTGTTGGACAACGCATCAATCCAGCAGTTTCTCGCTTTGCCACTGCGACTTGGGAAGAACTACTTTCTGCCTGGAGTAGATATTTACTAAATAAAAAAATATAATTTGGAGTGATCGAAACTTTTATTTTGACCTGCGCGCGCTCTATTAGTAGTCTGTTTGTATACCGGAGCTGTCTAGTTCACAAGTGTCAAATGCGATTGCCAAAAACCGTATTTGCAGAAATTACAAATCTTCCTATAGGCTGATTAATTTCGCGCCACTTTGGATGTGGGTTTCCCTACAGGGCCGGTTCATTCAGCTAAACGAGGTATTATTTTTATGCTGGTTGCCAAATTACGCTTATGGGTTATTATAACTTTTGACTACTATGCTGTAAGGCTTTTTTTTCTACCTACATTTCCAAATAAATAGTGTTAGGCATTCTTTCGACAAATTTTCTCCCTTTTTCCACATACTTTTTTTGCAACAATTTTCGAAACGTTTTTCATCTACTTTTTGCTTACAGTTCAGTCATTATTTTATTTTTCCCCCCTTTCTTTGCTTACACACATATTTTTCCATCCCAAGCACTTTCTGCTCTTTTTGGAACAACGACACTGCTTACCAAGCTCCGCTATTGTTGCCGTCCGGAGCGTTAATTTGATTTATTGTTTCAGCTTTTACGCTTTGTTGGCATCACAGCGAGTTACCAGCCAACAATGAGCTCTTGCTTTTATGGCTTCTGTTATGTGCGAGTACTTTTTTGGATGGTTGGTTTTAATTAAAATCGATATAGCACCAGCTTTAAGTTGAGTTATTGTCGACGCTCGCAGCCAACTTGTGCCTACTAATGCTGACCATTAACACAACGCAATGAGAGATTGAGGGCATTGAGGGAATTTCAAGTTTTTGAACTTGAAGAAGTTACACGAAGACTCGGTGTCGTGGTTGGCATTTTTGTTAGATTTTTTCTTGTATACTTTTGTTTTTCAATCATTTTTGTAGTAGTCGTTTAATGTGGTACAAAAACATGCATGAAGATAATTTGGGCAGGCATTGAGCCAAGGTGAAGTCCAAAATAAGCAACACTGAGCTAAAATAGAATCGACCGGAGCTTTGTTCTGATACCTTCGAGCTTATTTATTCAGAATAGTCCCTTCTGACCTCGATACACCGTCTTGTGTGATCTAAAAGCTTTTCGAAAAGTGTTTCAGGTCATTGACCGGAATATTCTTCAGGATGTCGGTACAATCCTTTTGGATGGCCTCTACGAACGCAAAACGTTTTCTTTTAATAACTAAATGCCATTTTCTGAATAGATAGAAGTCATAGGAAGCCATATAAAGCGAATACGGTGAGTCATTGATTTTTAAAATGCGATTTCTAGTCAAAAAATCAGTCACAGGAGTGGATCGATGAGATGGTGCATTATCATGCAATAAGCGCCAGCTTCCTTCTTCGCGGTATTCAGGGCGAATTCGACGAATGTGACGCAACAAATGCTTCAAAACGCCAAACTAGAAAATTGCTTTGACCGTTTGGCCCACTGGCACGAACTTCTTGTGGGAAATTTCCTTGGAATCGTAAAAACAAACGAGCATCGACTTGATTTTTGACTTCTCCAAACGCGATTTTTTTTGGTCGTGACTCGTCTGGGGTCTTCTATTCGGCACTTTCACGCTAAATTTCAGGTTCATGTTGGAAACACCACCTTTCATCACCAGTTACAATGTTGCAGAGGAAGTTCTCGTCTTTTCTCCCCTCTTTAATGAGGTCTTTCGAATGTTGTTGGAATGTTGCAGATTGAAACGTGCACAAACCTTTCGTAAGACCAAATGATCAGTTAAAATGCGATAAGTCGATGTTTTTGAGATATTCAACTCCGATTCCATTAATTCCAACTATGATTTGGGTTCATTTTTAATAAATTTACGAACAATTTTGGTTGGAGTTTTCGTGATTGCTGATTTTGGGCGGTCCGTATGTTCGCTGTCATTTACGTCCACACAACCATTTCTGGAACGTGTAAACCGCTTTTGTACTCTGGCACGGTAGAGACAATCATCGCTTTAAACTTTTTTCATTAATTCAAAGGTTTCGGTAAACATTTTGCCGATTTTAAAACAAAATTTGATATTAGCTCTGTATTCGAAACCCATTTTTGTACCGATGAGACAAACCTACCGCTACTTTAGATGCAATAACTTTGCTTCCACTGAACAAAAGGTATGCATAAGAACGTAAAATGAACGCATACAATAATTGCCATTGTTATCGACAATTGTTGATACCGAGATTTCGTGATATTTTTAGAGTAGATATAATTTTCTTAAATTCCGTAAAAATTCATTGTGGCTCGGTTTCTTTTATAAGAACTAGAAACAATTTTTCTTCCCACTTTGAATTTTTCTTTGTCTACAAACACTAAAATGAGTCCAAAAAATTGGCAGTTTCGTATGAAAGGTTTTCCAGTAACAGGTGTTACTTTGAAAACCACGCTATTTTGGTATATGCCACTCTTGAAGCTGTCGTTTTTTGATATTTGATAAGTAGAAACTACGCCATTCATAAAAATGGAACGATACACGCTTAAACAAAACATTGAAATTATTAAAATCCACTATAAAAATGGTGCAAATTTGGCAGAGACGGTTCGTAAAACTCGAACATTTTCGGGTCACTGTGAATCACCTTGTCGGACCGTAATACAGAAATCGGTGAAAAAGTTCGAGTTGTTGGGGCAAGTTAGTGATGTGAAGAATAAAACCCGTGCACATCGCTCAAGAACAGCCGAAAATATTGCTTTTGTAGCCGAAAGTGTTGAAGAAAACCCAGGTTTGTCCATTCCGCGTCGTTTCTTGAAATTAAGCATTCCACAAACGTCATTACACCGTATTTCGCATAAAGATTTGGGTCTTAAAGCTTATAAAGTCTAGTTAACACAAGAACTCAAGCCGGCCGATCATCAACAACGTCGTGTCTTTGCTGATTGGGTCGTTAAAATACATGAAAATAATCCCGAATTCCATCGAAAAATCATCTTGAGTGATGAGGCCCATTTCCAACTCGGTGGCTTCGTCAACAAGCAAAATTGTCGTATCTGGGGCTCAGAAAATCCAAAAATCCAAGAGTTATTTTTGGAAAGCCTCTCTATCCTCAACGTCTGACTGTTTGGTGCTGTTTATGGTCCGGCGGAGTCATTGGACCTCACTTTTTCGAAAATGAAGCTGGAGCAACAGTTACGGTGAATGGATTGCGCTATCGAGAGATGATTAACGATTTTTTATGGCCGGAATTGGATGGTATTGATTTGGACAACGTTTATTTTCAACAAGATGGCGCTATGTGCCACACAAGCAACGAAACCATTGATATTTTACGGGAATAACACCTCTTACTGGAAAATCCTGTATAAAATGAGTTCGTAGAAGCAGCAGAGAATTTATAGTCAGGTATCAAAACCTTGATCTAAATTGAGTGCGCTTAAAACTTAAGGGGGAAGGCCACTGTGATTTTTCAAAAAAATCGATTTTTGTTTTTTGCATTTTCTTAAAGTAGATATATTCAGAAATAGGTAAAAAAATATAACTTAAAATCTTGAAAATTGAGGAAGTTATACCCAATGCAAAAAGTGCAGGTAGTGAGTTATAATGGCCAATGAAAACTTTAAACGCGTTTTTCTCAAAACGACTTTTTTGAACACGCTGACTCGATTTCTCGAAGACTTATGAACCGAATTTAATTTTTTGTTTTTTAATTTTTGTCTATGTATTGGCTATAGTCGTACATAGCTGTTTTTAAAGATTCCAAAAATTTATATTTTTTCAAGCCTTTCGAAAACAAAACGAAGGGTAAAAACACTAACTCAAATTTCAAACCTGCACCATTTTCTAAAAAAAAAATTTAAAAAAATCGCCACGTACGACGATAGCCATTGATGTATAGATTAAGAGTGTTTTTTGGTTTTTTGCTTTCAGATGATTTTTCACCGCTGTACACCAGGTTGCATCAGTTTTTTATGACGTCATTGCATCAATATTAATTACAATTGTAATTTATAATATTTATTAATAAAAATTTGTGTCACTATAGTTGAATATATGTTAAGTAAATTATAATCTGTCCGATCCTCAAATAATCATCCCTACTTATAAAAAAAAATTATGAAAATCACTTAATTTTCACGCGTTCAAAGGGGTGTTCGCCCTTAAATCTATATATAATATATAAAAAGAAGTTACATTTCCTTGGTAGTCTTATAACTCAATAACCGCCCAACCGATTGACACAAAAATTTTAGAGTTCTTTTCTATCTTTGCGGAGGTGGTTTGTGTGAAGTTTGATTGAAATAGGTGCAGCCGTTCCTGAGTTATGACATTTTATGTGAGTAATGGTTTCCTCTCATACGAAATGCCTGTATGGGAAAAACAACAACAAATACACAGCCGCTTATGAGCGTTTCTGTTGTACTGTTGTGGTTGTAAGTGTATTCTGTTACGGACCCTATACATTCAATTAGTAATATACTGTACTGAAAGAATGCCACTTGCAAGACGAGCAAACATTGGCAGACGTTCACGTCAATCAAATGCTACAGCGTTAAATCGAAGATCACAAAGTGAAGAAGATCGTGTTCGACGAAATGAAGTGAAAACACAACGACACAGATGGACAAATCAGTCGGTTAATAGTGAAGCACCAAGAAACCGTCGTGGGCGTACGTCCGTTTATGATATACGTCAAATGGAACGCGCGGCCTTCAATTACGATGCCACCATTGATTACAGCATGCCCGCCTACATTGTCCAAATGAATATAGAATGTATACATTGCAAAGCAATTAAATTCAGAAACGAAACGCCTGGTATGTGCTGTGCTGGTGGGAAAGTCAAATTGCCGGCGCTAGAACTTCCGCCAGAACCTTTGCATTCATTGGTTTTTGGCAATTCACCAACGTCGAAGCATTTCCTCTTAAACATTAAAAAATACAATTCATGCTTTCAAATGACATCTTTTGGAGCTACAAATATTATTAGAGATGGATTTGTGCCGACGTTTAAGGTTATTACTTCGTTTGGAATAAAAAATATGATATTTAATTTATGTGCCGTCCCTGTGTTCGATGCTTTTAAAAATTCCGATCCGTTATCTATATATATTTCTCGAACTTTACAGATTCAAGGTCAAATATACCATAGAGCTGGGTCTTTGCTACCATTCCCAGATGGTGACCATCAATTTTTGCAAATATATTGTATTTTATTGGTGATGAGAATCGTGAATTAGATCAGCGCTGTGCAATTTCGACGAATACGAGAAGATCAATCGTGAATGAATTGCAAACAATGTTCCATCAACACAATGAATTGGTGAAATTGTTCAAAGTGGCACTCGATCTGATGCCCACCGATGGCCACAAAATCATAATAAAAGCCGATAAAACACCAATTGGGGAGCACGCAAGACGATTCAATATAAAAAAAAGCATTTTATGTATGGTGGTGCGAAGCCTACTGGGTAATGCTAGTACAGGTATATTCGACAATTGTTGATACCGCGATTTCGAGATATTTGTAGCGCAATTTCGGCATCATTGGGTAACTGGTAATGGATCAAACTTCAAAGTCCGCAGATATTTCATATAAATCAATTTTTCTTTAAAGAGGCAACTTAGACATACCTAAGGTACACTTAAACCAATTTTACATCAAAAATCGTAAAGCTTTGTTTATTTAAACAAACAAAAACCTCAGCCAATTATGAAAATAATAAAACAAGCATTGGCGTTTCTTAATTTTTCAGGCATTTCATGCATTTTGGTATTCCCTCTTCGCACAGTGCAAGCAACCGCAGCTTTGCAGGCTTCAATCAAGTAATGAGTGCAGCATTTTGCTGCAGTGCCAAGGCGCGCAAAGGTAAATGCAACAGCAGCATTAGTGGCAGCCGCACCATCAGCAGTGACACAAGGGCCACTCGAATTAAATATGAAATTTTCTCAAAAACCAATCTGAGGGGCAATTTAAATTGAGTTAAGCTGCGGTACAGCAATGCCTACATACAACAACAACAAAACAAACATATGAAATATAAATTCAAGCACTTAAGTGCACTAAGAGGCTGAATTTATGTGTGTATGCATGCTTAGCTATACATATAAATATTTAACTCTGTGTACGTTTATATGGCAGAACTTTGTGTGCTTGAGAAATGGCAAAATGCTCCTGTACGCGCTAAACTTTTCACCGAACCTGTGAGCGATGGCTGCTTGCGTGTAGCGAATGGGTCAAGGTTATTGTCAAGGTATATTTGATGTTTTAATATTTAACTACAATTTAGTAGCTTGGTATTTTTAGTGGTAGACAGGAATGAAGGCAAGCTAAGCGAGCTACCGCAAATGCAGACTTTGTTTTTGATATCAAACGAGAGGAAAAGAAATTCACTTAATTTGTGTTGGTTGCTAAGTTATTTCATTGCTGCTTCCTGGTGGCTCAGATGGGCGGTTCTTTGTAGCCAGATGATATCTGTATGAATATCAACTGGTGAATTTAAATGAAATGTTTATAAATTCGCAAACTTTGGTAGTCAAACGTGGGACGAAGCTTTTGGCAATTTTGTAACTCCCACTTTCTTACGCCAAATGTTTCATGGAAATTGTGTGAAGTTATGCGGGTTGTATGATGCTAAGGGGATGCATATAATGGCATATTAAAGTGTGGAGTTACATTAGGGCGAACTGATTTTTAACTACCTAATTGGCCATCTGTTGTCAAATGTATGCGAAACGGGAGTGGAGTGGTTTTGTATGTGAGTATAAATTCGTTGTTCCCAGTGAATATGAAGCTTCATAGAATAAAAAAGACTTTTCTCGCAGTGCACCCCACTGGCCACTGTGAGTTATGCTACCAGTTGTTGGAATGGTGTACGCTATTCTTGATGCCAGCGAACAATCGGGTGTCTTACGTTAGTCTCGGTTAGAAGCATGAAGTTTTGATCTCGGTTAGAGATCAATGGTTAAGTCCAGAGAACCTTTTAACGGAATTTTTAGCATTTCAGTGATGGTAGCGCATCTGGATGGTACTTAGACGTAGACCCTAAGTACCTTTAGTAGACACTAAGTACCAAAGGGCAGATGCCTAACGGAAGTAAATATATGCCATCTTCAAAGAAGCGGGGTAGTAGGTAGGTAGGTAGATAAGATGGCAAGGGTACCCCACGTACACTTCAAGTAGCACTTACGTGCCGTTTCGATACCATAATGTGGACCACTATCTGTGAAAAGATTCACGGAAGCGAAAGCCGTCTACAGCCATCCAGTGCTGCTGATGTAGTGGAGGAGAGAAAAGGGATCTAGGCTGGATAATTTCTTCAAGTCATCCCCAAAGGGCACGCTAAGGAATCTTAAACGTCTATCCCCCAGAGCCAGACATTTACAGAGCAAGTGTTCAACGGTCTCTTTGTCCGCAGGATCCCCACAACTGCTGTAATAGGGGTTGTACAGAATTCCAAGCTTCTTCGCATGAGTACCGATCACCCAGGGACCAGTGAACACAGCAATGAGTTTGGAAATTGAATGGCGGGGGACTCCCATCACCTTAAGCGTTCTGTTTCTATCGTATTGAGGCCATAGTGTTTTCGAAATAGCACACTATGAGACAGACCTCCATCTGTCTTGCGCTTTTTTTAGAAACAAATTTTGTAGTTTCCCTTTAACAACGGACAAAAGGACACCAATGTCTGAGAAGAGGACAGTTGAAACCGGTTTTGTCGACTCCTTCCTGGCAAGCTCGTCGGCAATTTCATTTCCCTCTATATTCCTGTGCCTAGGAACGCAGACAAGGGAGATGTTTCCAGCACGATCGAGATGTTTGAGTTCCTGCTTACAGGAGTTCACCTTGGCTTGGCTATCGGAAAAAATATTAATGTCTTCCTCCCAATAGCGATCCCGAAGCATTTTGTATGCTTGCAGGATCGTGAAGACCTCTGATTGAAAAACGCTACTCGTCTCCGGCAGTTTAAAGGAGACCGAAATGCTGGCTGATTTAGAGAAAAACCTCCGCTTCCACTCCAGACTCCATCTTGGATCCGTCAGTGAAAACGGAGGTACCTATATCCGTGCCGACTCTCTCCTCCTTCCAGTCTTGCCTGCTCGGAAAGATAGCCCTAGCACAACCCTCAAATCCCAGTTTGCGGATCGAGAGATCAGTGCGAAGAACATAGAAGGAAGGTGAGATCTGCTTCAAGGTGCTACTATGTCCTACAGGAAACTGTCTCTATAGGCCATGCTTCATCAACCTAATAGCGCTTTGAGCAGCAACGGACTTAACTTGCAAACCCACAGGAAGTAAGTGCAGAATAACGTTGAGCGCAGCAGTGGGACATGTTCTACAAGCGCCAGTGATGCCCACACATGCAGCTCTCTGCTCTCTCTCTAGTTTAGTGGTGTTGTAGCCCTTCTGAAGAGTTACCCACCAAACTAGGCAACCATATATTAAAATTGGCAGAACTACTAAGTTGTACATCCAAAGTACGACACGCGGCTTGAGACCCCATTTTTTGACCAATATAGATTTACAGGCGTAAAAAGCTATACTGGCCTTCTTAACTGGATTTTCAGCTGCTTCCAGTGGGGTATGGGATTGGATAAAGTTCATACTCTTTCTATTTCGGACCTCTTAAGACTCGTGAATGAATCGAAAAGATTTGTGAAAGAGTGACCTCAAATCAATTTTTCCATCTTACTACCCATATTGTATCCAACCTGTCACTCTATTCTTTCTACGGTAGTCTGTCCGGGTGTAGTAGTAGAGTGTCTGGACTTCTCCAACCTACCACAAATCTAATATAATCTTATCTGCTTAATTTACGTGTTATTTCTCTCACGAAGAAGTTTCTCATAAATACCATAAGAGTATGGCGTTCGACGGCGGCATAAAACTTTAAGGTTTTGCACTTGAAAATGGCGCAATATTAGTCACCTTATCGGAAAATTTATAATTTTTGCAAATGGCGTCATTCTTCAATCATTTTGATACTTGTGAACACGACAGCTGCAGCGTAAAAACAGACAAGCAATGAAGCTCGTGAAGGTTAAGATAAGGATTTCGATCTCGCAAAATCATTATTTTTTATTTAGTAGAAAAGTTATTTAAAAACAAAATCGCTATTAAAGTTCACTAATATCTCCTACATGCAACATTCATTGCAATAAAGCATAATTTATAAAACGAAATTCTCTTTCCGACCTTCCTCGATTGCTTTATTCGCTTGAAACTTTAATTTCAATCAAAAAAGAATCAAACTTTAAACTGGGTGGCATTTCAATACAAAAAGCGGCAAATACGCTACGCAGTCGTCCACACAAATCCCAACACAACTCAGTGCGCGTAAGGGCGTAAAGGGGCAAAATGAGAAGGAAATCAATAAGCTTGTGACTAAAACCCGCAATGCTTGCTTCTGCCAGCTAAATCCAAAGCTCATGTTACGCCAACTGAACTGCCCGCACAAGAGCTAAGCGGTGGATGCGCATGCAATAGCTTGAATGGAAGGCTGAATTCTGTTGATTCGATTATAAACTACGCACACTTACACATTTTGTGTTGGAGCTGTGGCAAAACCACTCAGGCGGAGTAGGGGTTCGAATGACACGACAAGTTGAGTAGATAATTGAAACAATGAGTGTAGAATGGGAATGTTAATGGGCAAAAATGACAGCAAATTTCAGTTGATAAATTTCACATAGATAGTGCACCTGATTAAAATTCCCACTCATATATGAATTACATTTTGTCATCAATTAAAAATAGGGTGAGCATGGAAAATTGTGGTAGGAATCCAAAATTTCAATTAAATTATAGTATATTTAGGCAATTTCGAAAGATATGCATAAGAATGTTTGGCTTTCTGAAAATTTATTTGCCTAACTAAAATATGGGTATAAAATAAATTGAGTGCAAATGGTCTATTGCAGGGTTCCTAGTGAGGTGTGCATAGTAGAGATGCAAGAAATGCCAATATTATCGACATCCCGTAATTACGCTAAAAATATCCCGAAAAAGAAGAAAAAGCTTTATTCAATTTTTACTGGATTTAAGAAAGTTATATCTCGGGATCCCGAAATTTCGGAATATTTTCGGGACCTCAGGATATAACTTTCTAAATTCATTAAAAATTCAATAATTCAATTCTTACATTTTCAAATATGTTTTGTCTACACACATTAGAACGAGGCTAAGAAAATGGCAGCTTGAAGTTTATTACAAATAAAAAAAGAGTTTTTAGAAGTAACAGGGAATTTAAAGTCAAGTATTCAAAAAGAGATGTAAATTTATTGCGCTTAAAACAAATACATTTAACAATTGTTGATCCTGAGATTTGGGAATATTCTTAGTGTAATTTCGGGATACCGAGTTAAAAACAACTCTCCTAAATTCAGTTAAAAATTCAATATAGCTTTAGTTGCTTTTATAAAAATTAGAAGCATTTTAAGTTACCAGAGAGAGAGAGAGAGAAAGAGGGAGAGAGAGAAAAAGAGAGAGAGAGAAAGAGAGAAAGAAAGAGAGAGATAGAGAGAAAAGAAAGGAGAGAAATGTTTCACTATCTTCTTAAATCTATTTTGGTCTAAAAACACATAAGCGCCTTCGGGCGCTTATATCGGGTGTTTGCTTGGGAGCTTAAGAACTTTAAATGACTCACGTTAGTATCGTTCGAAACTTTCCCCTAAACGCAGTCAAAAAAGTTTGTTGTGACGTGGAACCAACGGTATAAGATGTACAAAAATGTTGATGACTTTTCCGAGCGCGGCATCAAGCGAGTGATGACAAAAAAGTAGGATAAAGTGATCGTCCAACTTTTTAAGCGGGACCCTTCTTTGCGGCTACACCAAGCACGCACAATTCTTGGTAAAAAGGGAATAGATGTGAGTATCAACACCATCGAACGTTGACTGAAGGAGGCAAACATATCCCACCGTCCCACATCATCAAAACCACTGTTCTCAGAAAAACACACTGAGAAACAACAAAACAAGAAAATGGCGTCACAGTATTGGACTGGCTTTCCCAGTGCCCAGACGCCAACCCCATTGAAAATGTGTGGGGAACTATGAAAACTTATCTTGCCGGAAGGCCAGTCCATGATTTAAAGCAACTCGTGCGTCAAGTTCGCAAAATCGAGTCCTGTTTGTCGACGAGTTGCGCAGAAAAGGAGGTTCAAAGCATGAAAAAGATGCCAGGCTATACTTGACAACGGTGGAGACTACACAGCTTATTGAGTAATTGCGACTCGTAGTTTTGTACATACTTTTAAGGAAAAAAAAATTAAATATTGGATATGTCTTTTATACTTCATGATAATCGCGGTTCCTGTTTTCTGACACAGACTGTAGAAATACGACGTAATCGATGGTCATTTAGTTACATTTCTCAACGTGCATTTTATAAACACGTAAGCCAAAACCCCTATGCAAAATTTTCCACTTACTCGAAGGACAAAGCCCAATAAGTTGAGAAGGACGATGAATCGAAATTTCGCCGTCTTCTTCAACATTTCGCCCTATGAACTTCGCGAACTGATTTATTTTTTTCAAAGCAAATTTTTATGATTTCGAAACGTTGTTCTGGCATTAAACGATTTATGATGACTTGCCAAACCTTAGCTTATGTAGGTTTGGCAGCCGCATCGCACATAGGAAATCGATGCCACTTAGACCACGAAATGGGTCCGATATGAGCCCCAGAGGCTGGCCTACATTTCCCTTTCCAGATTGAACCATCCTGAGCTTTGGGCATAGCGCAAAAGGTTGTTGGTACCTAAAGTGTATAGATTATTTATATTCATTAAGAAGTAGAATCATAAATATCGGTTCCCACTTCTAGTGAGAGTCAGGCATTTGCAAAAAGAGGTGCAGAACTGCTTCCAAATCCACCTTATTTCTACAGCTATGACAGAAGTTATGCATGTAAACGTATAATCTCCTTACGTGATTTCTTATGAGACATTGTCCTGTGAGGGCCCCTACTAAGGTCCTAATTTTAAGTCTACCCAATTTTGAAATATTCTTGGATATACGTAAATTTAGCGTTGGCCATGTTTGCCTAGCACTTTCGGAGGTATTGACAGTAATTAAATTAATTAGTGCGTCCATAACTAGAAGCTGGAATCTGAGCTACGACGAGATATTGAGCATAGAAATGTCCGAAGACACATATCTGGTGGGATAGGCGGACGATATAGCGGCGGTCATACCAGCTTGGGACACTGAGAATGCTAGGAGGAAGCTGAATTACGTCATGATAAGGACGCAAATATGGTTTGAGGACCACGGCCTGGAACTCGCCAAACATAAAACCGAAGTCCTCGAGATCAGCATATAGGCGGCACGTTCTTAGTGACCCAAAAAGTAGTGAAATACCTAAACAATACTTGACTGCAGGCTTACTTTCTGGGCTCAGATACGGCATGCGTATGTGGTGGGCCAACACAGAGAAGAAGAAAGCTAATTATGGCGGCCACAAGCTCCAAAGCCGATGGGACACTGAACCGAGTAGCAGATGAACGGCGAAACTTATTACTTGAATTGACAAATGGGTCCAAAGGAACTTCGGGGAAGTGAACTACTTCTTAACTCAGTTCCTCTCTGGCCACGGATACTTCCGGAGATACCTATACCGCATGGGCAAGGTAGCCGGTTCCAAGTGCATATACTGCATAGCGCTGAGCGATGACGCTGAATACACAATTTTTAGTTGTAAGAGATGGCTCGCGGAAAGAAATGCTCTGAGGGAGCAGATTGGCGACATCGTCGCAAGCAACATAATCAGCAAAATGCTCGGACGTGGGGACAGCTGGAAAGCGGTAAAGAAATACATCGAGAACATACTACGAAAAAAAAAGATTGTCGAGACACAGTGCAACAAAACGAAGCCGCACAGATAGAGATACAAGAAGAGGAGCCTACAGCATGAAAGTTGGCTACAAATATGGTGGACTCAGACATGGGGGAATAGAATTGGTCCTTTATGTAGGCCGTTCTGGGTCTTCTTGAAGTAATGTAGAAAGCAGTTCCGGGAAGGATGTCTCCCCAGAAGGAGAGGAGGGATCGTTTTAGTGGCCACATCACACGTCGTAGTAGACGACGGTCGCTGTAAGTGCGAAGGCATTTTGAACCCTACCTCATCCACCATAAAAAAATAAATAATAAGAAGCTTATAAGTTGCGAGAGGTGCTCCATAAAATTCTTTATGTTTGGTATCTTCTCTTCAAAGTTGGTCAGCCTTAAAGTACCCAGATCTCTGTTGCCAAATCTTATTTATTAGAAATATCAACACAGTTTGCCATTCTCAGCTGTCAAACTATACTTATCGATATCGATAATTCTCATTCAGGGGATATTACTTTCTTAAAGTCAGTGAAAAATCAATGCGATTGTAGTTTATTTTATATAAATTACAAGCGTTTTAACTGAACAGAGAAAGAGAGGGAGAGAGAGAGAGAGGGAGAGAGCAAGAGAGAGGGGAGAGAGAGAGGGAGAGCGAGAGAGAAAGAGAGAGGGGGAGAGAGAGCGAGAGGGAGATAGCGAGAGAGAGAGAGGGAAGGAAACTTTTTCTTCTTTCCTTAAATTAATTCTTGTCTAAATACTTCTTGACTCGAAAACAAGTTCGAAAACTTATAGTTTTTACATTGAGAATGCATTTTAAAAAATAGCAGAGCAGCTAAAGTCAAGTCTTCAAACCGGAATCCCAAATCATTGCACACAAAACCGCTGAAAACACTTAACATGTATTTTTTTCCAAGGGGAAGGGAAATTTATGTAATATGGATTGATGTCAACTTTCTCATGATAAGATTTTAATACAAACACCTTTCTTGTAGTTTTACTTAAAAAAAAAAAACTATTAACAAAATATCCCAGAACTCTTTGAACTAAACCCAGGATTTTCGTGACTTAAATCACAACGCTGTTCCCGAACACCGGGACTGGCATACCTAGTGCGCAAATACACACTGTAAGCGCACATAATCCCAAACATATAAATATATGTACATATGTTGTCCCTTCTGGTTTATTTCCACACCCATTGCCATTATTTCATTAGGCCCTTGCCTCGAGACCACTTGTAATTCAGTCATCTGCTGCATGCCTAATCGCAGTTATCTGACATTATTCGCCATATCAAATGTATGCACACGCCTACATACCATCTGAGTACAAAGCGTATGTATGTATGCGAATAGTTTCATGACATGCCCTTTCACTTGCTAATGTTTGGCATGTGTCATTTTGTTGCTGAGACGGCAGAAAATGCCAGAGTAAGAATTACAGCAAAAGCACGCATACGAGTCGGCTCAGCCGACCTCCATGTGGTATGCATGTACGAGTGTCGAATGTTGAGAAAGGGGCAATTGATACCCACATACGTACTTATACATACATACATACATACGTGAATGATTAGTGGGTCCTCTCTCTTGTGCTTTGACACACTCCTGCATGTGCACTCAACACCAATTCAAGTTTGCGGTTTCTGTTGTCACATCCCAAAGTACTTAAACTTGTTCGGAAAATAGTTTATCTCAGAAAGGCTTGCTTTTGTGTGTGTTTGGTAGTTAAAAATTTATGCAAATGCTAATCAAATGTCCCTGTCACTTTGCACGCCACCATTAAAGATTGATGGGTGCTGTTAATTTCCATACTTAATTAATTGCCCTCACGTTTTTCATGTGAACACTGAACTAATTCGTGTTAGCAAAATGGCTGAGAGATGAATGAATAATAATGAAAAATTAACTAATCAAATTACTCGCGAGCTCAATGTGACCTAAGAAAATGATATTGACATCTAGCGAATGTATAGAATATAACTCCTGATACATCTGCGATACAAGAAATACTTCTGAAGAAAACGCTAATGATGCGAAGTCGACCTTATAAATAACTTCGAGTAATAATTCTTGACCTAGTAAAGGGTTCCTAAAAATGTGGCCTTCAATTTTTCCTTTTTTTTAAAGCAACACTTACAGCTATCCAACGCACACAGCTCGGGGTGAGCCAGTGCTTTCTTCATAATCGCGCTCTATGCGACGCGGTTAATTGCATCGCCTCTCTTATCGTTCTTGTAAGGCGTAAGTAAATCTGCATGAACATCGTCTGCCAATCTTCTTGGCGGTTTTCAACGCTTTTTACTGCCCATAATAAGACAGTTGAAAGTCTTTTTCGTAATTCAGCTGTTGCCCATCCTGAGTAGGGTCCAAACTATCTCAGCGGCTGAGCCTTAGCAAAACGCACAATATTTTGACCTGATATCAGCAGTTCGATCTCATCATTGTATCTCATTCCGCAAGATTCGTCAGCTTCTCTCTGGTCCAAATATCTCTCCTAGGATTTTAAGCTCAAGGCGCAGAAGGTAGTTCTTTATGTTAGATGTCAGTATCCATGCTTCGCAGCCATATGCTGTTACTGATCTCATTAGCGTCCTGTAGATTTGTAGATTACACGACTTTGAAAGTAATTTGTTTTTGAGGAGTTTGCAGATGAGTAAAATAACTTCTACGAGGTGGTTCAAAAAGTTTAGCAGATTTTGAATTTTCGCAGGTTACGTATATTCGAATTTCGATTTTTTTGTGGCGATATATTGGTACTCATGTTTCTCACTCATGCCGACGAGTTCGGCTGTTTTGAATGTTCAGTTAATATAATTGTTGACAGCTGCTTTGCTTGCACGTGTTTCGGCTCGTCTTCGATTTTTACCTATTCAAAAAGATGGATCAAAGGACCTGTATCAAATTTTGTGTGAAAAACGAAATTAAGTGCGCGTGTGCATTCTGAATGTTGACTGTGTCATACGGAGAAGCTACTTTGGACCAAAGCAAGGTTTATCGGTGGTACAAAATGTTCTCAAAAGGCGCAGAAGATGTGAACGACGAAAAGCGGGTCGGCGTGGCGGACGCCCGAGCGCTTTAACAACAGACGAAGAAATGGATGAAGTGAAGAAAATGGTAATGGCCAATCGTCGAATCACCGTTAGAGAAGTTGCTGAGAACCTAGACATATCGATTGACCATTCGTGCCATTCGATTTTATTCAATGATTTGGGCATAAGACGGGTCGTCGCAAAATTCGTATCAGAACTGCTCAATTTCGACGAAAAGCAACATCGCATGAAGATTGCTAATGAGATGTTGGACTCTGCCCGCGACGACCCAAATTTGCTCCAGAGGGTCATAACTGGTGACGGATCGTGGGTTTATGGTTAAGACGTGGAAACCAAAGCTCAATCATCTCAATGGAAGCTGCCGCACGAACAAAGACCGTAAAAAGCGCGCCATTCGGTCGAATGTAAAAGTTTTGCTTACCGTTTTCTTCGTAAACAGGGGCGTTGTGCATCATGAGTTCTTGCCACATGGTAAAACGGTCCATAAGGAATATTGCGCCCGGATTTGTGGAAGAACAAAAATTAGCTCTTGCATCACAATAACACCCCTGCTCACACATCGTTGCTTGTGCGTGACTTTTTGGCCAAAAACAACACACATATGATGCCACAGCCATCGTTTTCCACAGATCTGGCCCCCTGTGACCTTTTCTTGTTCCCGAAACTGAAGAGGCCCATGAAAGGACGACGCTACGTTACGATTGACGAGATAAAGACAACATCGAAGGAGGAGCTGAACAAGAAAAAAAAATAATTTTTTGAAGTGCTTCGAAGATTGGAAAAAACGTTGGCACAAGTGCATAATATCTCATAAGGGTTACCTTGGAGGGGACAAAATAGATATTAATAAATAAATAAATAATTACAAAAAAAACACAAAATTCGCGATACTTTTTGAACACACCTCGTATTAGCAGCTTCTAGTCTATCTTTCATGCCGATTGAGAGGTCTGCAGCACTGCTAAAGTTTATATTTAGGCATTTCAAACTCACCACTTTGCAAAAGATATATGTATGGGCTGACATTCAGGTTACCATAGCGTGTGGCGTTAGACCTAACGAGGTATTTTATCTTAGCGGCACCAACGTCAAGGCTGACTAGCTTTGCTTTAGTTATCAACTCCATCGCATAGTCGGCAAGCTTAATGGGTTAAATATGACGGTAGGAGGTGCGTCTACTTGTTTCACACCTGTGACAACATCAAATGAGTCTGAAGCTTACTCTTGTATCGCCACCTTGGATGTTGTTCCTGCCACTGATACCAAGGGCACGAGTCTCTTCGGCCCTCCTTGCCGCCGAAGTATTAAAAGCAGTTTGTTTCCATCGATGCTTTCAAAACCTTTTATGAAATCCACAAATAGGCAGTGAGTGATGGGTTCGCTCTGAATCCACATTGATACTCGCCCAGATTAATTTTCCCTGCCACCGGACTAATTTTCTCGACAAGTAAAGTGAATACTTAATGGGTCGAGTTTAAAAGGAAGATGCCTCTGAAATTGTTGCATCAGGCTTGTCGCCTTTTTTATGTAATAGAAAAATTAGGCCAGATTGCCAGTCTTGTGGAGTAACTTCATCTTCCCAGATTCTTATTAGGAGTTTAGTAAGTATTGGTACAACTACTAGACCGCCGTATTTAATTAGTTCGGCTGTTATATCATTTTCACCACATCAACACGAACAATCGCTAATAATTATGAAAGAGAATAACTGCCGAACCAACTCTGCAAAAGGCAGTACTACTCCAGAGGGTCTGATTTTTTTACAGAGGATAAAAGTTTGAAATATGTGGGCGAAAATGCGAATAGTTTATCAAAATTATTATGTAAAATACGAACTGAAACATAATTTCTGTCCTCAAACTGATATGATATCTTAAAGTTTAAAGTGGGATTTTTTTTGTAGTACATTTTAAGCCACTATCTGAAGGGAAGACCGAGAAACCGATGAATAAACGCAGTAGGAAGCGATTTTATAGCAATAGGAATTCGTAACTACGAAGAAAAAGCAAGCGATAGAACACTTTGCAGGAGTTTTATGAAGGAAGCTTTGACGCACCCCGCGTTGTAATGCTGTGAATGATGAAATGATCTGCTACCTAAATAGGTATTTTTGACCCTTTGTAAAAATAGGTGTACTGTAAGTTCGTTAAAAAGGGCAGTTAGTGGACACAGACATTTTAAGGGGACAATTTTACTAGAAGCCATCAAAGAAGGAAAGTTCGCACAGGGTGGGCCAAGTGCACTAAAAAACTTTATCTAAGCTAGTTAAGGGTAGTTAGTTTTTTCAAAAAATTGGATTTTTTTGCATTTTCTTAAAGTATAATATCTTAAAAATATTGTGTAAAAATTTAAAGTGAATCTGACAAATACTTTTCGAGTTATTCAAGAATTAACAAGGGGCGCTCGGGTGCTCTGGAGCGTTTGGAAGCTGGTATGACGGCTGAAGAACAATTGTATGGCCCAGAAAAAGTTGACACAGTGTAAGTTATTAAATAATTCATTTAACTCTACATAAATCGATAGCAAAACTTTAAATTTGTTTTTCTTAAATTTATGTTTTTTGAACTGGTGACCACTGTAACTTAAAAACCGCTTGGTCGATTTCAATAAAATTTATACTGCTTTTGAAAAACATAAAACACTCGTGCCTGAACGAAAGTTGTTCTTTTTTCAAAAATTTCGATTTTTTTTAAACAATTAATTGTCGTTTTTTTGAAAAATATTTCCTGAGGCCGCCATATTTTTAATTAAAAAAAAAAAACAAAAAAAAAAACAAAGTCTCGATCAGGCACAAGATTATCTATTAATAAAACTAAATTCTGTTGTCCGATTGATTTTAGATGCATTTCCAGGACTTGTGATGATCACCGCAAGGGACTGCTGGGGAAACGGGCTCTACACAAACAACGATGACTTTTACAATTATTAATTTTTTTTTTTTTTTTTTAATTTTGCTAAAGAAAAGTCGGAATATGATGCATTAATGCTATGTTTTTATTCTTGTAAATAAAACAACTGACTAGCAAAAAAAAAAATTATTGAAAATCATCATGTTTTCGGGTCTCTGACTATCCTTAACCCCGTAATGCTTCTTTCTTTCGAGATATGAATTAAATTCCGCTAGATTGACCATTTTAACTGCTGAGCAGCGGCCGCTAAAATTATAAAATTATTAAATCCCTGCAAGGTATCGGTCAAAACTCTTCTTTAACCTCTGCTTTGCATCTTGAATCATTCACAGTCATGGATATTTTCTTGAGGAATAAATTTCGGCTTGATTTTGTACATTTGTGGGTTAGCATGCAACTGGAAGGGCTATCATACAATTTTATGCCACAAAAGCCTAGTGTTTTTCAGGAAAAAATACGTTCACGCCCGCTGAAGGGCGAAGCAGTGTTCTCTATAATTTAATTTTGCAATTACTCATCCGTTCAAATAAATGTGTGGATTAATATCTGCGCCACGCGAAAGCGGTTTTTACAACGCCATCCGCAGACGCTCAAGATTTTGCTGTTTTCTTTGTAAGCAGAGTAATGAAAGTCATTATAATAAAGGACTAACTTGCCTTGCCTCGTGCCTTATTTTATATTACCGCTATTTGCTCTTTCCATTATGATCGAGATTAGCTAAATTATGAAGCATCAAGTCTTGCGTGGTTTCGGCAATATTTGATGAGGGTTCACTGAACTCTGCTTAATTGTCAATCAATCTGCTATTAATTGTTTTTCCACTCGCCTTCATCTCATAAAATGTCAATACCAAATGTGTGACGTCGAGCGCACACTGCGCCAATAACTAAATAGATTTCGAATGTGCAGTGCCTTTGTAGATAAGTGATAAGCTGGACATCTTTTATTATGTCAGGCAATCTGACAATGTGTGTGCAAAATGATGATAAAATATAAAATGATGATGAAACAAAAGAGTCAAATGTAGTGGACTGATACGAGAGTGCAAATGACAAACTGAAGTTGGTGAGGTGAGTGGATACAAATTGTTGTAATTTTCACATTTTTCCAGTGAATTTGTGTTGTGAAAAAGTGACCAACGACTGTCAACGGCATTACCTCAAATAATGAAATAATTTTCTTAATAAACTTTATTTGGAAGTCGAACGCAAAGAGAGCTGAAAACTCAATTGCCGACCAATAGCTTTGTAAGAGGTTGAGTGGCAAGATTTTTGAGCATTTCACTACTGCAGCTCTAGACAATAATGGCTACCTGCAGCTTTGTTAAATATTGAAGAGCCTTCTTATTTTTATTCGAAGTGAGCTGGGACACCATTTCGGACATGCAATTGATTTTTTGAATGAGTTTTTGGAAATTGTTTTTAATAGCCACTATTTATGTCTGTAGAAGGACGACGAGTCTAGCAAATATCGTAACATGTACATACAGGGTGGTCCATATAGTGGTTACTTATTTATTTATTAATCAATATCCAACACAACAATCTTTGGCTTCGTTTCAGATTTGGATAAAAATAAATTTGAATTTTAAATCTAAAACTTATTTAGAAGTCTAGTACATTTACAATATGACGAAGAGAGAAAAAAGTGAAGTAGTAAGGATAAAAAAAGTGAAGCTAAAGAAAAGTTGAGAGGCACTACAGGGTTTGATTGAAAAGTAATGAGTCTTCCCGTGCGGAGCGTCTGCCAAGCGATCAACCGAATCGGCTGGTGGGGGAAAATGATCGTTGGACCTTCCCCTTCCACTAGAAGCCGGTCCCAGTTCGCTGGCAACAGCGGTGCACTCAACATCGCTCTGCGCGTGAAAGCTGTTTTAAAAGTGTGTTAGGATTTTGCAGTGGCGAAAATGCGGCGATTGTTGGAGCAACGTAACTCGATCAAATTTTGCGTAAAGCTAAACGAAACGAGTACCGAGACCATTGGGCTACTCAAGGAGGCTTACGGGGACCAATCTCTGTCCAGTGCCCTGGTAAAATGGTGGCACAAGTCGTTCAAAGAGGACCGGGAGGATGTCGAAGACGAACAGCGATCTGGAAGGCCTTCGACGACGCAAACAAACGAAGATGTGAACCGGGTTCGTGAATTTTTGAACATTGATCGTCGTGCTAGTCTACGTGAGATCAGTGAAGAATTAAATTTAACTTATTACAGTGTGCGGGAAATCGTGACCGGAAAACTAGAAATGCGCAAAGTGGTTCCAAAGGTTTTGACTGATGAACAAAAGCAATTGCGTATGGAAAAGAGTCGTGAAGTATTGGAAACCTGGTGCTTTGAGTACGATCCTGAGGGCAAGAGAGAGAGTGCGGAGTGGCACACGAGCCAGTCGCCACGACCCAAGAAGGCGCGCATGTTGAAATCCAAAGTCAAAACCATGCTGATCGTATTTTTCCACTCTCGAGGCATCGTCCACAAGGAGTTTGTGGCTCCAGGACGCACTGTAAACGCGGCGTTTTACAAAGAAGTGCTCCTTCGGCTGAAAAACCGCGTCGCCCGGGTTCGGCCCGACCTAGTCAACAATTGGACCCTTCATCACGACAATGCGCCGGCACACACCGCCTTCCTCTGCACCTCTGCATTGGCCAAGATGGGGGTTCCCACCCTCCCTACAGCCCAGCCCTGTCCCCTTCGGACTTCTTCTTGTTCCCGCGCCTGAAAGGAAAGCTGAAGGGGAGGCGTTTCGACTCCATCGAGGCGATCCAAAAAACTGTGACAGCCGAATTGAACGCGATTCTCGCGGATGAGTTTAAAAAATGTTTCCTGCCGTGGAAGGAACTGCTTAAAATCACGAGTTTTTGCTTTTTCCAAAGACGAATAGGGAGAAAAAACAATTGGTGTTCAGTAGGGCGGGTCGATTTAAAAATCGCTCATTTTTCTGTGAAAATCGTATTCTAGGGATCAAAATAAGAAACTTTGCCGAAGGAACCATGCCTCTAAAACGAATTCTGATGTCCACCAATTTGGGTCGAAGGAAAAATCCCACTTTGACCCATTTAGAGTGCTCCAATCGAGTCCAAATGTATGACCGACCCCCACTAACTTTGGACGGCCGATCCACCCATGCCAGTGGTACACCCCCTGGAACTCCCCTGGGAGGTTCCCCATACAATCATTTCAAAATATCACCATTTTTGGCCTTTACCCAAATTGGGGAACATCAGAACTCGTTTTAGAGGTATGGTTCCTTCGGCAAAATTTCTTATTTTGATCCCTAGAATTGGATTTTCATAGAGCAATGGGCGATTTTTTTGCCTCCCCGCAAATCGACCCGGCTTAGTGTTCAGGTATTGATTACTTAAATTTAGCGTACAAGAGCTGAGGTAATCGGATTGAATTTTTTGTTTTTGTAATATTTTCAATGCCCAGACACGCATTGTTTCGTTGATATGTTTATCAGCAGTAATTTAAGAGTTCTGAAAATTACTTTTATCATCTCTAGAGACGTATAATGCGAACCAGTAATTCACTTCCAGGAAGACATCGTCTTTATTTACTTGCAATGCCTTTACAAGGCCAAAATATATCACAATTTGTGTCATACGGGTAATGCCTAAGCCTAATGCTAATTTGTATATGTAGTTGTAAACAAATATTTTCAGTTGCATCATCAGTGACTATCACTAGCTGCTGCCATTCATTTTTCCATATACAAAATGCCACTTTCCGTTGTGGAATTGTGTTAAGTGCAACACTTTATGCGCTCAAGATAATTTTTCATCACTCATACGCCATGGTGGCGAAATGATGCACTTGGACAGCCAGCCAGCCAGGCAGCCTTTGTGCTACGGTAGTAATATGTCATACCTATTTTTTGCATATTTTCACATGCATACGTGTGTATGTGTGTGTGAACGGAAAAGTGCTGACAACATCAAGTTGATAAATGAAATTCTTTTGCGTTATTATCCATTTTTCTCGTTTCGCTTTTCACCTTCTTTGCCACAGTCATCTATGTAGATATGTGTATAGCTGTGTATATATGTATGAAATATGTATATGGCCACGGAAAATTCATTCGTAGAATCTTGTGCAGTGCTACATCTGTAGAAAAAGCTGATTCAGCA
Organism: Anastrepha obliqua; assembly: GCF_027943255.1. Taxonomy (NCBI): domain Eukaryota; kingdom Metazoa; phylum Arthropoda; class Insecta; order Diptera; family Tephritidae; genus Anastrepha; species Anastrepha obliqua. Next base: position 46,641,079 of record NC_072893.1, read on the forward strand.
ATATTTAGTTGAAGACAAAAGTTTCATATCTCCTACGGATACTTGATTGCTGAACCTAACTTGTCACAAACACATGGATTTTATATATCAACATGCTGTACATGCACTGAAAAAACTTGAGTCAAGTAATATTGAAATGGGTAAATAAAATAAAATTAATAAGTGCAAGTTTTACAATTGCTCCTGGTACCTGTTTTTGTTTTATTTAAGTTTGAAAATTTTGTTCGAACTTTTTACGAGCGCACTTGCGCATATGCTGACGACGTCGTTATAGTTGGAAGAAATGCAGAGACTCTTCAGAACGTTTTCTTGCGGCTAGTGTAAGCTGCAAAACAAGCGGATCTAAAGATAAATGCAGAACAAAACAAATACATGCCACGGTACGTTCAAGATAGTCACATCAGCATCGAGATTTATAACTTTGACCACTTACAGGAATTTAAATATTTACAATGTCTGGGAGTAGTACGCAGCATAAATTAAGATCCGTCCTTATCGATACAAGATCACAGACAGCTAGCAGAGCATATTTTGGGCTCTTCAAACTTATCAAATCTTCTCTGATGAAGGAAACAAAAACTGCAGCTGTGCAAAACTATCATAAGATCGGCTTTAACCCTTTCGATCCGAACGGGAGGTATATGTTCGAGGATGCCTAGCCTGGAAATTAAGAGACTAAAATGGGTTTAGCTTATTCCATTTCGTAGTTTATGGTATTCTTAGCGTTATTTCATTCCGTTATTTGATATTTAATGGTAAACACGTGCTCATAAGTTGAAAAAAGGTCGCAAGTTTGGACGCGAATTCCGTAAGTGACACTGTTTTTTGCAATTATTCGTGGTTTTTTGAGTTTTAAAATCAACCAAAAGTATAGCATAGTATAGTATAGTTGACCGAGCTGATGAAATTGCAGGGCAATATGAGTTGGATCGGAAGTCTAATAAATGGTGGAAAAAAGTTTTTACCGATTGTTAATGATGTCAGTAGGAAATTGTTGTGTAATCAGTTTGCAACTTTCACGGAAACAAAAACCACTTATAGACTTTATGATAGAGCTGGCGGATCACATGATTGCTGAAGGGAAGGAAAGGGCAACTGTTCAATGCAGTGGCATGTCAGGAAGAAAAAGGAAGCTAGCCGCAGGTCATCTACCCATTCCAATTCCCAACTGAAGACGTTGCACAGGCTGTGAAGATCAAAAAAAAAAAAGGGAGGAGTACAAAAACGATTTGCGAAGAATGTCAGATTTCTCTCTGCAAAGATTGCTTCGCTCCGTACCATAAATAAAGACCAAACTTTTTTATGGTAAATATATTGCTTTTGTATTATTTTCAATTATATTCTTTACCGAAACAATTAATTGAATTCCAAATAAAATTGGTTTCATATAAAACCAAAGTGCAATTATATATGAGGTACCGGATCATAAACTACTAATCGGGACATATAAGTCCAATTCAAAAACACTGACGGGACATATATGTCCCAGCCCTTCTCACCACCCCTTTTTCCCGATTCAAATCCTGAAGTGATGGAATGCTTTTATTTTTCCTATTGTAACGATTGAACACGTAAAACAAGTTACCTTACCTCAGCGGCTTTTCGAATCGAAAGGGTTAATCCACAGTTGTGAAACATGGATTCTTAAAGCTAATTACGTGAATTTACTGATGCAAGAAAAGCTTTGAAGCGAAGCCAAAAGGGGCGAGAAAAAGAGGCCAACCGCGGCGGAGATGTGGAAGATGATTTATGAAACATGAAAATCCCACAGTGGAATTTAGAGACAAATGGAGGCGTATTGTAGACGAGGCAGTGGTCCCCCCCGAACTGTAATGCCAATATGACGATGATTTACCCAAGTGCCGGTCACCGTAGACGAATGGGTTTATGCGTGACTACTATTCGGAGTTTGGGTTATGCCCAAACACCTGAAAGAAGTGTACGCGCCAATTATTTTTCTTGTTTTTGATTTAGCTTAGCCCAAATTTGTCTGGAACTTTTCCTAAGGGAGAACACATTTCCTTTTGGATACTCAACGGATTGACCTGCCTGGCTTGCAAACATTTCCACTGTGTGAGATTTAGTATAAGGTGGCGCAAAATTAATCATCCTTCATTATTTCCCGTTTCAATTATGTTGGACCCCCCATGTTTGCCATCAGTCTACTGAGTAGGAGTGCCATCTTAGCGGTTTTCTCTGCTACGTGCTTTATTTGGGCCCAGAAGGTTAGTCTTGAGTCCAGTCTTATCCCCAGATACTTTAACCTTTTTTGTGGTTAGCGTATTTGAGCAAGTTTGCATGCTAACTTCCATTGAGATGTGCTTCTTGGTTCGAAGTATTAGCCACGTTTTTTCCGTGGCTAATTTGAGGCCATATGAATCGAACCACGTTTGTGTTCGCATCATGACTTGGTTAAGTTTTCTGCGATCTTCTTCAAGGTTTCTTCAAGGCATGATTACTGTATATAATATGCATGGCATACCATATTGTATGCCGTTAATGCACTTGGCTCTCAACTAACGCTGAGGTCCCACCATGATTCCATCTTTTTGATGCTCGTTCTTGGCATCTGGGGTTGTTTATTTTACCAACTAAGGTATTTTTTACCATTCTGTTGTTGGCCATTCTACGAAACACGTCTCTCTATCCTCTTTTTCGTATTCGCGACGAATGGATCACGTCATTCGGCAAAACTCTCGGACTTCAATATTTATTTTTCTATAAAACCGCGATAATCCAGCGATAGATCTTTCATAGCTCATTTCCACAATCGTTATAAACTGAGTTCTGCCAGTATCTGCACGTGTTGTAACAGGTGTGGCACACGTCTTATTTATTCGGAGTTTGCTTTCAATGTTCATATAAATATTTCGATATATCTCACTTCGTGCCCAATATTGAATCCACTTTGTTAGCTTGCATTTTTGCTTCTATTCTTAAATCTCTGCTGCTTGTTATACGAGTCCCTTGGGAGGTGAATTCAAGTATTCTCTATGGGCTTGTTGTTTACCACCAACTTACATCTTATTGGCTCCTTGGATACCGCAAGTGCTTTGGTTTTTTCGACCGTGATCTTTATATTGTGTTTTTCGCTGTGTGCTCAAAATTAAACTGGAGCCGCTTTAAATTGGCTTCTGATTCTGCAAATAGAAGTGCGTCATCAGCGTGGCCAAGTATTTTGAAATTTCCAATGGTCATGCGATATCCTGGAACTGTTGGCCTCACCTCTTGAATAATGGCATCGATCATAACAATGAAAGACACTGGATTTAAGCTATCGCCTTGTCGAATTCCAAATGTTATTGGAAAGGGATCCGTTAGGCTACCATCAACTCTAATTGATGTCCTGTTTTGCGTGGTGAGTTCTATTATAATGGCTATCAAGCGCTTTTGTTAAGGGTGGAAACCGGTTTATATCGATAAAAATAACGATTTTTTTATTGCATAGAATGTTAGTGAAACTACTCAAGAATATATGGTAAAAATTTTAAGGCGAAATTCGCATTACTCCCGATTCTATGAGCACTTAACTGACTGCCCGTCGGTTCCGCGCCGTAGCGCGCGTTAGTTAGATCGACGTTTTTCTCGAAACTACTTTTTTTCAACTGGTGGGAATTCTAGCTTAAAAAGTTATCGACCAATCGTTCTAAAAATTTTCTGGATTTTTTCTTTATTCAATTCTAATCTATATGAACCTAATTTTGGGATTATATTATCATTTAAAATATGGTTTTTTAAGCAAGATAGATGAGAAAATATGGTATAAAAAAAACTACTTTGTGTTCAAGCGCCTCAAAAGCATGAAATTTTCAATATTTTTTTTCCACAATTAGGTTCATATTCTTAGGAAATATGTTGTTAATAAAAAAAATTGCTGTTGGTTTCACAGAAAAATTGCAACTTCAGGAATTCCCACGAGCAAGATACTCGGATGGCGATCGTCCATGGACAGCACGGTCTAACGCCACTATCTCCCGCGGAAATAACTTTAAAAAAAAAAAGAAAGTGTGTGGTAGTTCACGGAACCCGCACGATTGAAGTGAAACTTCTTTTATCAACAAATCAATAATTTAACTATTATTTCAATATAATGCATGCAGAAGTCATGGAAAGCATGGAATGGAATTTTATTAAACAGAATTATTTATTTATTTTAATATAAAAAGAAATGAATTTATTGTACTCAATTACATTTGGTTCTCGGCATTGTCATTATCATTATTGGATTCGTTTTTCAAAAATGAAACAAGGGCTTTATGGTAACTGAAATACGTAAAAAATGATCTACATTCTAATCTATCAAGGTATCGATGAAATACTGCATCAATGGTAGTTCCGCATCTTGTTGTTGGTACTACAAATTATCACTTATCGTACAACCGGAGGATTCACTGTCACGGTGTTCAACAGTAGCTCTTAATTTTTTACGCTCCAAATACTCGTGTTTTCGGTTTCCGTTTTTGTTGATTTGATGCCATATTTAACAGAAATCAATCAACAAAACAAAATATGTTTGTAAGATTTGCTCAAAACTACACACACACTCTATGACGCGTCTCGCGTTACTAATATAATATTGTGTTTGGGATAACTGTCAACTGTTTCCACCGAAATGCGTTCGCAAAGTGTATGGTCTTTGGTATGGTAAACAGATTTATGATACATTATTTTGCGGCGACAGCACAGCGCGATAGCCCAGCGGCTAGCAATGTGGGCTTCCGATCCGAAATCCTTGGTTCGAATCACAAGAAAATTTTTTTTTTTTTTTTTTTTATACATTTATTTCATTTTGTTTTATGATATGTTTATGAGCAGATTTTTTTCATGGCAGAAATACACTCGGAGGTTTGCCATTGCCTGCCGAGGGGCGACCGCTATTAGAAAAATGTTTTCATTAATTTTGCTTTCACCGAGATTCGAACCAACGACCTCTCTGTGAATTCCGAATGGTGATCACGCACCAACCCACTCGGCTACGGCGGCCGTCAATCAAATGTCATATTTACAAATTACATTCGATAAGAATGCAATAATAAACGACCGCATTACATTCACGACGACACGCCACGCCAGTCTTTTAACAGATGGCGCTGGCATAGCGTGAGTTTTACGTAGTTTAGCGTAGTTTTACTCCTCACAGCGTTTCATCCTTCGAGACAAAAGAAGTTTCACTTCAAAAAAATTTAAAAGAGTACCTAAAAATATAAATAACCGGTTTCCCCCCTTAAGTGTACAAATCATAGGCATTTGCAGGTTTGTTAAATCCCAGAGCTTTTTCGCATATTTGTCTTACAATGAATATTGCGTTTACAGCTGATCGACTTTTTCAGCAACCTTTTTGTAATACCTGTTTTTGCCACCTCGTCGGCTATTACTTTTGTGAATAACTTAGAGATTGAGCTAAGAAGAGAGATACCCCGATAATTTTGGGGTTTTGCTTGGTCTCCTTTCTAAATGTTTTCAAGGTCTAGATCGTCGAACACGGCTTTATTTTGGTTCATCTCCATAAAGGGTGGTTAAGATTCAAGGGCCGGTGTTGATTTTGAATCAAATACAATGCTTTTAAGAAATTGTTGTCATTTCGATTTATTATGATAATATTAGTGTAGTTCAATTACGTACGGAACAAAATATTGGCCAAATAGCCACCGCGGCCTCGGCGACACACCTCCACCCGATGGTCCAAATTTTCGATTACGCCAGGGCATAATTGAGGTTCTATGCCGTTAATGTGCCGAATTATCTCATCCTTTAGCTCTTGAATTGTTACTGGCTTATCGACGTAGACCTTTTCTTTCAAATAACCCCAAAGAAAGAAGTCCAACGGTGTCGTTGACGTTTAGGTGTGGTTCACATCCAACATCGGCCCTTGAAATTTAACCAGCCTATATTATAAGCTGCTCTTCCTTGCTTAGTAGAGATAAGAAGTACCGTTTCTAGGTTTTGGGAGTTATAGGTGAGTTCATTAATTAGTTCCATATTTTTGTCTACCCACCATACATATCATGTTCCATATCTGCGGAAAAAGTCTGCCAGAATTGTCTTTTAATTGAAGCGATATTTCCCTATTTCAGGTGGCTTTATGTTGGTGCTCGTATTGGTATGTGACCTCGTCGTATATCACAAATAAGCAACCTGGGTTTCTTTTGCCAACTGCATGTCATGTTTAGTTTGTTTTTGACAGATCAGCATCATCTTTTGGCTCTACAGCCATACGTCTCGAACGCTTGCGACTTTTTTCCAGTTCGATATCCTAAGTTTCTTGATTTAGTCCTCTAGTTCGTCGGTTCATCTTGTTCTCGGCCTTCCTCTTGCTCTAGTGTTGAACGCTCTGGCTTCTACAATTTTCTTCTGCGCCCTCGTACCGTCCATTCTTGTAATGTGACCCAGCCATCTTAACCGCTGCGCTTTGATGAAACGTAAATCATTTTCGCCCTCTATCAGTTGATCTAGCTCGTCGTTCCATCTTATCCGCCACTCGCCGTGATCTTTGAATGCTCCGAAAATTCTTCTGAGTACTTTTCGTTCGAAGGCTTGCAGTTTTGTTTTATCTGCTTCAATTAGCGTTCACGATTCAGCTGCATTGCATAATACTGGTCTAATGATGGTTTTGTACAAAGTCAATTTGCATTGTCTGTTTAGTAGTTTTGATTTGAAGAGTTTCGTTAACGACGCATGCGATCTGTTCGCTGCTGGAATTCTCTCATCGATGGTGAGGCTCATTGAATTGTCTCTACTCAGTTTGAAGCCTAAATAGGTAAAGGATTCGACGATTTGAAAAGAAAAATTTCCAGTTTGCCTGATGTTGGTTTATTTTGTCTGGACATCATCATATATCTCGTCTTATCTTCGTTGATTTTAAGACCAATTTTACTAGCGGCAATTTCAATATCAGCGAAGGTTTTGGTTAGGGCGTGGATATTTTTGCCGACAAATGCTATGTCATCTGCGTATGCGAATAATTGGATAGTTCTGTTTAAAATATGTCCAGTCCTTTTTGCGTCACTTACTTCATCGATGGCACAGCATAGCATAAGGTAGAAGATTGTTAATGAGAGCGTGTCCCCTTGTCTTACTCCAGTTTTAATTTTGAAGGGGTCGGATTTTTTATCTTGTATCATTAGTTTGGATACAGTTATTCGACAGATATTCGGACAAATATTAGATTTGTTTTGGTGTATTCGGCAATATCTGCTATCGAAAAAGTAGATAAAACAAATGTATCAAAAAATCTGAGTTTTTTGGTAGTGCGTAGTGATACAATTTCGAGTATACTTTTTGTCATTTGTCCAATAGCAGTAGACTCTCTTTCAAGCAATAGCAAACTTCCGAGTATATTTCTCTATTAAAAATGCAATTCCTCCTTCATTTCATTTTTGACCGTCACATTGTAAGTATTAGATTTTTATTACGCTATTTATATTGTTTTGATTTTATATATTTTTTTCTTTAGTTGGTTGGTCGATTTTTCTACTTTACTTTATTCTTCTCTATGACTTCAGGATCCCAAGCCTATAATAATAGGTGTAATGAAAAAATGTGTTTTTCTGCTTGGAGCTCAACTTAAATTCAAACTTTTTCGTATAAAAAAATGCAACTGGCATTCGAAGGCAGCACAAAACCTTCACTTGTAGGCCAACATCAAGGTGCACAGCACGAATAAGACCAGAAACTTGGCCTTAACACCATCCCTGGTTATGTGCACCAGCTCCAAATTCAAATACGCCTAAAATAGTATACTCTTGTACATTTTTTTATACAAAATTACGTACACTGCCCATTTTAAAATGCCTGCCCATTTTTTAATCTTTTCACGCTACTTCTCATTCGCCTATATTTGCTGCCTACCTTAGCTCTTTTCCTATGCAACTATGAAGGTTTTTTAATATTTTGCTATGAAATCCTTTGAAAAAAATTCTCTCTTCCACTTGCATCGTTTGCTTGCGCCTCAGAGGCTTTTCCGCATCGTTACTTATTTGGCGCAGCTGTTCTTTTTTATTGCCTTACTTTTTGTTTCTCAGCCATAAACTCTTGCACGTTCGCTTGTGCTTGCTTTGGAGCAAATTATGCATTTGTAAAAGCACAAAGTCCAAAGGCAGTGCACAAACATTTTATTTAATTTACACAAACTGATTTGTTTATTAACCCTTTATGCGCTAATTTAAATAAATTAGAAAAGTAAACGAATTTATAAAATAGTTTAGAATTAAAAAAAGCTGTTTGCGGTAAATGTTTCAATATATTTTTACTTCCTAAAAATACCAGATGTTGCTCGGATTCTCTAGTAGTGTTTTTCGTTTGGACTCACGAAATTTGAGCTAAAATTTGTTTGTACGAGTATGACAAAATTTTCCTTATATACTAAACAAAGTGATTTCATTAGTTAATTTTGCTACAAAACCATTATAAAAATAAATAAAATCACAACAAAAAATCAGTTTAAAATTTTGAGAAAACTAAAAAAAGTGGAAATTTTCCTCAAAATTTTACAAAACTATTAAAAGAAAAAAGTTACAAATTAACAAAAAAAAAAAATTACATTTGTTCATCATAATTTTTGCCACCAATTCCAGTTTTCCCACCAGGCATGAATCCAAAAACTATTTTTATCGCGGATTTCCTAAAACTTCCCAAAGAGTCCACCTGCTCCAATGACTACGTCCAACATTTCAATGAATTCGTTGCTCCTTTAAAAAACGAATGGTAGTTCGTTTATACAGATGGATCCAAAACAGACACCAGCACATCGGCGAACAAAACAAACACTCTACAAGGCTCTCATCATGCCCGTCCTAACGTAAGGTGCAGAAGCGTGGACGATGACAACATCCGATGGAGCGACGCTTGGAGTCTTTGAGAGAAAGATTCTGTGTAAGATTTTTGGATCTTTGCATGTTGGCAACGGCGAATATCGCAGGCGATGGAACCATGAGCTGTATGAGCTTTACGACGACATAGACATAGCGCAGCGAATAAAGATCCAGCGGCTACGTTGGCTGGGTCATGTCGTCCGAATAGAAACAAACGCTCCGGTTTTGAAAGTATTCCATGCGGTACCAGCCGGTGGTAGCAGAGGAAGAGGAGGGTCTATTTTTCGTTGGAAAGATCAGGTGTAGAAGGACTTGGCTTCACTTGGTGTGCCCAATAGGCGCCGGTTAGCACGAGAAAGAGACGACTGGCGCTTTGGTAAACTCGGGCAAAATCGCGTAAGCGGTTATCGCGCCAATTAAGCAGAAATAGAGCTGAACTGATAAGATTTTTTTTTTACGCTTTGTGATTTCTCGCGCCAGCAATTTAATCAGGAGTTCATAAAATTTAAAAATTATTACTGGTTTTGTGTTCATGTAGTTCTGTTTTGATATATTTCTCTTTGAGAGCGAATTCGTAGAAATTAACTTGTTGGCAAGTTGTTGTATAATTTTTGCATGAAGTAAGCTATTGCCATAAAAAACTGATTAAGATTAAAAAAATTTTGAAAAAATGTGAATCAGTCACTGCCCTGTAGGTCTTTAACCCAGTGTAGTCTTTATTTACGTACTCACTTGCAAAGAGACTTCAACTACTTTTATTAAACTCGAAAGTCAAAGGTGTACACCAAATGGAAGCGCATAAATACAGCCCTTAGGGATATTAACTTTAAAGCCTTCTTTCAAGCTGCCCCTCCTGCAAATCGAAGATGCACCACAGCGCAAATAACAACCAGGCGTTGAGTGAATTAAAAGGTATCGAATTAAAGAGATGTCATGAATTAAAGAAGTGAAACTCATCGGAGTAAAGAGGTGCTGCTATCACTTTATTGGAGGACTTTTCAAATCAAACTGGTTAAACAGTGCTGCTACGACGCTTTTGCAAATATCCGCTTCGCCAAAGCACTGCCGCTCTTCGCCCTACGTATGTTCTCCTTTGTTCTAAATACTTAGATTCCCCTTCGCCGTCACAACTGTTACGCTCTTACACAATTAATTTCTATAACTCATTCATTCTGTTCAACTCATTCAATTGTCAATTGTGAGCAAATGGAAGTAAAGTTCCGCGTACCCTTTTTTATTTTTTTTTTAGTGTAAGTTACTGCATACTGGATTCTGACTAGTGATCGGGTGTTAGGTTGAAAACCAGTCCTCGGTTTGTCAACCTATTAATTATGAAGAATTTGTAACTAAACATTTAATAAATTTTCAGGTTTTAGTGAATTTCAAACACACTTAAAGTAAGACCTTTCATTTCGCGCTCGTCTTTATAAGCACCAATAACGCGAAAGAGAGCCAAAAAGGCTAGTGGGATGGAGAAACGAACACATTAGAGAAGCAGCCGTTGAGTTATGTCATTTGAAATGTTAAGCAGATGTGGTATTTTACTTAAATCTAGATTAAAAATTGTAGCAGAAAAACACACTTTGAGTAAATTTTCAGAAAAACACTTTTTGAGTGAATTTTTTTTCCATTAAAAAAAGCCAGTACCGGAAATTTAAGTTGTAAGTCTTGCTTTACGTTAAATGCGCGAGCGTGAAAATCCATGAATCATCATAAAACTGCATTGCGACTGGTACTGTAAATCAACTTGGCCGGCAGTAAAGTCAGGAAAACAACGCCGTAAACTTAAACGCTGTGACGCATAAAAGTGCCAGGCAAATAAAAGTTTGTGCTACACCAGAGCAATTGGTTAACGTCAGAAAAAGGCAAAGGTAGCAAACGAAGGAGAATAAAATTTACTATGCAGTTTATGCGATTTTTAAAGCATTCCAAGCATTACAGCATTAATCCAAGCTTCGACTGAAATGCGAATCTTGATGCTGATACAATTCTTTAGCAAACAATTGAAAGAAAGTAATATTTAAGGACAGAAAATGTTCAGACAAGCTGCAATCATGTCCATTACAATACCAGAGTACCTAAGGTCGTCCACTCTCTCAATGTTAAATCAATTTGTAGTACTTTTGTGGTTGGGATTTTAATTAATGGCTTGTATAAAGAGTGGGCCGAAAAATATTTTTTAAAGGATCGAATTCTAATAGTGCGAAAAAGTTGCACTGTTAGCCTAATAAAGTGTCTGCCAAATTTCAGCCCAATCGAACGATTTGTTCTGTCACCAGCAGGGGCCTCAACGTTTGAAATTTCAGTTTAAATTCTAAACAATTTTAACTTGTTCGAAAATACTATTTGTTATCATACCGGTATATGTTAAATACAAATTTGATATGAGAAGGCGCACCGAAACAATTTAATTCACTACACTCCACTCTGTTTCTTTTGATCAAGCAATACGTTTATGGAGCTACCAGTAGCTCGTCCTTGTACTGCGAGTTCAATTGAAGTTACAGCAATTACTTTGTCTATTTTTTCTTCCGCTTTATTCCAAAGATATTGTTTCGTATAAAAGTATTTAATTATAATCTTTTATTAAAGGTTTATATGACGACAATGGCATTAACCAAATTTTCCCTAAGACAAACGTTTAAATTCCCATTGCTTGGAAGTCCTAAGATTTGCCAGATCATCAACTACCAAGTTATGAAGATGTTGTTTTCAAAGACGGGAACGTTGTTGTTTTCAAAAACGGGAACTGGGAGTAGAGTCAGGAGAAAACAGAGAGCCGGCCTTTTCGATCATTGCCGGACAAGTTGCCAAGAAAATCATTTGTATTTATAACAAGGCTTCTATTACCACAGTTTCACATTCACGCGTAATATACATGATAAATGAGTATCATAAAAAGTACGGAGAAATTAAAAAGGGTTTGTATTCTGCACATAGAAGTCCTGCTCTGAAAAAACGTATTGCTCTACGTTCAGCTGCAATACATCGGAAGTGAATGATGGTTCAGAAAGTGACACCTCTAAACCTGACACTAGTCAGCCAAACTTATTCATTGGTTTTGATTCCCCCTCTACTTCTCAAATGCCTATGAGATGACAGGAAACTGCAATTAGAAGCCAACGATATGTCGTAAGTGATAGAGCAACGGCAATGCTTGTTAATTCAGTATTTAAAGATGTTTGTTTGATCTCTTCCGAATCACGAAAGCTCATAACAGATAAAAACAAAATTATACGCGAGAAAAACCTAGTGCGTCGTGAAATAAAACTCAAAAATCTTGTAATAAATTTACTGACCATCCATGTCCTACTGTAGCTTAAAATACAAAATAATAGCTCTCTTGAAACTATCAGACGGACTCGGTACCTCGCACCCAAATATTTAGATGTTGTTAATGTTTCTATTTCTCAGAACGCATATTTTGAGAAATAGAAACATTAACAACATCTAAATATTTGGGAGCGAGAGACGAGAAATTCGCCTCCATGCTCTCGCAAAAATTTTGCAAGCGCCGAAATAGTTTACTACATGCATGTCACACTCTACCCAATCTCGATTTTGATACTGATGATTACAGCAAAATGATAAACTGGTCTTCGGTAAATATAATCTCTCCCCTCGTTCTAAACAACGTAACAAATGGAACTCTTACGGAAATTTTATCATCCAACAAGGTGTATGAGAATTGGGCGTTCCCTAAATATCCATGCCACACACTTGCGGTGGAGCGAATGGTGAAACTCGTTACTGAAGCATCGCTTCAAGTATGCGGAAGTGGCGCTCGAGATGGATTCATTCGGTGTACTTTAGCATCCCGTTAAACTATGCCTCAGTTTGACAACAAAGCACAATACTCCGTCTGATTTGATAAATATGAAATGAACTATTGCTTTACGTTTAAAAAACGCAGAGTTTCTTGAAATACCTTCTATTTTATTATTTTTTTACAATATTACAAAACATGAAAAAAAGTACAGAACCAGTTAAAAAAAATATATATAAAATAAAATAAAAATAATAAAAATTAAAAAATAAATAAAACTAGAACTAAAAAAAAACTAAAATTAAAAAACAAAACACAAACCAAAAGAAAAAAAAAAAAACAAAATAGGAACCCAAAGTGCAGCAACCTCACGGGGGGTTCTGGGCTAGAAAAATATTTATGTACTCGTATTTTCGCAATAAAATGTAGGCAAAAAGCTGCACAATCGTTTTATTATTATTCTATAGTGTATATGTGCCTTATGTTGGATAAATTTATGTCTAATTAGTTTATAGTCCTTATTTTTGGTATGAAATGTGCTCAGGAATCAATGCATAGAGAAAAAATAATATCCTGAAAAAATAAAATTTTTTAGAATATCAACTGTAGTTTCAATATTTGAGGCCTCTGCTGGCGACAGAAGATGTCGTTCGATTGGCTTGAAATTTGGCACACACTTTATTAGTCTGCTAAAAAAAAATTTTTTTTCGGCCCACTCTATTGTACAATCGGAAGCATCAGAAACGATATCTGCATTCGGTCATACTTTCTTCGCTAGGCTAAAAAACCAAGCTTTGTTTTGATCAGTTTATGTTCTGCAAACCAAGCCCTCAATAGGTGTACATCATCACTCATTCCAATCACCAGCTCAAAGTTATTTCAAGTACTAAAGGTGAATGCCAGAGAAGTGTACTCTTATTATTTAAGAAAAACCATGTAAATAAAAAATTTTAATTTCATTCAAATATTAGAAAAGTTCCAAAAATGTTTCACTACAATTTCACGGCTTTTAATTAAAATGTATGGTAAAAAGTTTAAATTTTAACTGAAGGCTTGAATTTGCTAATGAATTCCGTTGAGCTTTTATAGTTTTCTTCTTTGAAAAATGTAGAGCGTTCGGTATAATGGAGACAACGTACAATGCCGTCACAATTTAAAAAATCTACGGAATTATCTAGCAACTTCAAACTTACTCTTTATTGTACTAGAATTTTGTAAGCTTCAAAATTGCAGACCTAATTTTTGAGGAAATTCTAATCATGGAATTATGATGTAATTTTAGAAAATTTTACTAGTTTTTTTAAAATTTCACATTTTCATCTATACAGAGTGCACCATCTTTTATTATTCAAAACTATTTTTTGAATACAATATCAATCAAGTGGCTTTATTAGTTATCACAAACTGCGATCTTTTTTCTGCGTTTGTCATCACCTTGTCAAGCATTTCGGATTTTATAGCGCCGATTTCGTCACGAATGTTTGCCTTAAGCTGGTCAATAGTCTGTGGCTTGTTGGTGTAAACCTTACTTTTCAGATAACCCCAAAAAAGAAGTCCGGGAGGGTTAAGTCAGGTGATCTAGGAGCCAGTCGACGGCGCCTCTTTTTGACACTAGACGTCCCAGGAATTTTCGTTGCAGAAATTCAATTGTTGCATTCGCCGTGTGGCATGACGCACCGTCTTGCGGAAACCAGTAACCGTCTAAACCTTTCTCACGCATTTGGCGGCAGACATAATGAGCCAACATCCATCGATATCGGTTTCCATCGACCGTTCCGTTTTCCTGGTAAAAATATGGCCGAATGATGGTTTTGGCGCAAATGCCGGCCCAAACAATTACTTTCCGGTTATGTAATGGCGTTTCATGGATCTCGTGTGGATTCTCAGTTCCCCAATTGCAGAAATTTTGTTTATTCACGCTGCCAGAGAGGTTCAGTGTCAACCATTCGAGCGACTGTTTGGCCGTATTCCAAGCGACCTGAACGGTCTGTCGGCAATATTCTTTGTGTCAATTGCACTTTATCCGGAATCAAATTTAAATCATCCTTTAAAATGTGCCGCATTGAGGTTTCACTGACGCTGAGCGCGACGACGATACGACACTGTTGGCTCCTGGGCAGCGCTCTCCCTCACTGCTTCAACAAGTTCATTGGAACGCCCTGGTCGTTGATGAACGGCATGTTGACGATCTTCTACTGCCCCGTGCTCAAAAAATTCGACACCAAATGACGAATAGTATTGTCAGACGGTGCATGTTTGCCGCGATACTTTTTGCGATATGCGCGTTGAGTTAGAACAATAGAACGACTATTTTAGATGTATAGCGTCACTATTTCAGCGCATTGTTTCGGTGAAAAGTGATCCATGGTTGAAATTGTACTGAACTAACGTATTGAAGACATGTATGTTGAAGTCGATCGGTTGGTAAATGACAAAGTTATTCGTTGTTTACGTACCGACATAAAATATGGCGCCCCTTATATGTTTTTTATAAAAAATAAAGAACATCCAAAAAAGCGAAAAGTGAATAGTTTTGCCTATTCACATCAATCAAAATATGAATGCGCTATTGTTTGTCGAAGAATAGGAAGTATAATTTTAAGTGTCGCGCTGCTGAAAAATGTAAAAATAAAGTTATATTTTCCTCCTTTACAAATTAAAAACAAATATTTCTTTTTAGAAATAAATGAATGCAATAATGCGTGGCCCTTTCGATTTACTGCCATCTACGCAATCCTGTTTTTGCCCTCTGCCATAATCATTTGTCCTTCTGAAAACCTCCTCAGTCACATTCATGGTCAGCAAATACATCGTCATTCGCGTTTTCTTCTTCCTCTTCTTCTTCTTCTTGTAACCTCCTTATTACTTAGTCGTACACTTAAATCAATTTCATGGCCACTTTAGTGTTCATCAAAGCGGTCTATTTAACAGCGTCAGCCATCAGTAACCGCAACAGCACTCATGAAACCAGATACATAGATTCGTAACCAGCAGACGTGGTTGGTTAGCTAGAATGCATCACACGTTAATTAAGTAGATGCGGACAAATCTACATAAATACATATGCACGTAAGTACGTACGTAAGTTTCACCATTTGACTTATTACCACACACCACAGTCTATCCTGCTCTACCTTTTTCCGCCTCGCTGCTTATTTGTGTCTACTCATCTGCGACGGGACGTAGGTAGGTTAGTCTGCCAACAGCCAAGGTTCAACATTGAAGCAGCAGACAGACAGCAGTTGGAAGGTTGTCTACATGAAACTCTCCATATACATCATTACTGAAATAGTTCAAAGGCAGTGCCGCGTTCGAAATAAGGTGTTAGGGTGTAAGCAGGTGATATGGTGTCCTCTAGGAATATCCTGCTTCACTTTTCTATTTGTTTATGAATATGCAATTAACTGCCGTTAATAAGAAAGTGTTGGGGCCCACAACGATTGTGGATAGGCAGACAATTATTTATCCGCTGTAACATATCTAGCGCGATTCCATGTCAAGTGGTGCAAGAATTTTAGGTATGGTCTTAAATTTTTCTACACATTGGTTTATTTATAAGCTATATACAAGCAAGATGTATAGTAAACTGATCAAATTTTGAAAAAAAAAATTCTGAGACTTACTAAATATTGGGAATGTTGGTGTCGAGTTTGTAAATTTTTATAATTTTTTTAGAAAAAAAAATCTTAAGAAAACATTTTTTTAAAAAAGTGTTTATTTTTTTCTTTAAAATTTTTGGAAAAATACGCCAAATATTTGTCTAATTTTTTATTTCATTAATTAAAAAATAATTAAATTTTTGAGATTGAAGTAAGAAATTATTCCCTTCAGTTCTGGATAAGGAGGTAAAGCGAATGGGTCCGGTGGTGAACGAGGACAAAACGAAGTACTTCCTGTCTTCAAAAAAACAGTCGGCGCACTCGCGTATCGGCACCCATGTCACTGTTGGCAGTTATGTTTTTGAGGTTGTAAAAGACTTCGTTTATTTAGGAACCAGCATTAACACCGATAACAATGTCAGCCTTGAAATCCAACGCAGAATCTCTCTTGCCAAAAAGTGCTACTTTGGACTAAGTAGGTAACTGAGCAGTAAAGTCCTCTCTCGACGAACAAAACTAACACTCTACAAGGCTCTCGTCATGCCCGTCCGAACGCATGGCGGAGAAGCTTGGACGATGACAACATTCGATGAAGCGACGCTTCGAGTGTTTAAAAGAAAGATTCTGCCTAAGATTTTTGAACCATTGCACGTTGGCAACGACGAATATCGCAGGCGATGAAACGATGAGCTGTATGAGTTTTACGACGGAATAGACACAGCGCAGCGAGTAAAGATTATTCGGCTTCGTTGGCGGGGTCATGTCGTCCGAATGGATACAAACGCTCCGACTCTGAAAGTATTCCATGCGGTACCAGCTGGAGGTAGTAGAGGAAGAGGAAGGCCTCCGTTGCGTTTGAACGATCGAGTGGAGGAGGACTTGGTGTGCCCAACTGGTGCCGGTAGCACGAGAAAGAAACGATTTGGCTTTGTTAAACTCGGCCAAAATCGAGTAAACGGTTGTAACGCCAATTAGGAAGGAAGAAGGAGCTTCCATCCATAATCTTTATATTTAAATAAATAGCAATAAGAGCCATGTTCCGAATTATGGACCGGTTGTTAGGAATTCGAAGGTTTCATAGCTCCTTCAGCACGCTGTTAGTGCCAAGCTCAATTTTGCTGTTAAATCCATCATCTGTGCCTACCAACACGGATTTGCCACTGGAGGGTCGACATTTTGTAATCTCGCCGTATTTATTTATTTATTTGTTTATTTATTTAAGTCTATGAATTACAATCCTTACAGACTATGATACAAAAGTTGCTTAGATTACGCTACAAATATATTATATGTATTTAAAAACTATACTAGCTACTAACTAACTATAATATAGAATTCAAAAGATTTAAAAGTGCTGTTCTTGAAAGCGAGAAATCAAGAAGAACATCATTATGAACGGCATTTAATTCCCGTAAAGCACGAGTAATGGGAGCATTGCTGGCATACGTAGTTTTAAAGTTACCCCCATAATAAGGGTAGAAGTTCCTAAGAGATCGCTGGGGAACATTAAATCGAATTATTTCCAATAAGTAGGGACAATCAATTACTCCAGTAATAATATTATGAGTAAAAGACAGACACAGTATAGTCCTACGAATCTCTAAGGACTTGAGACTTATAAGCATGAGACGAGCAGAATATGATGGCATGGGATCAATAAAATTCAGGGACCGAAGGGTATATTTGAGAAATATTTTTTGCACACGTTCGATTCTATTAATAGCTTGCTGACTACAAGGTCTCCAAATAAAAGCAGCATATTCTAAGTGAGATCTAACAAAAGATGTATACAGTAACTTAATGGTATAGGGATCAGAGAACTTAGTGGCATTCCGTCTGACGAAGCCCAACATCGAAAAAGATTTAGAAGTAATATAATTTATATGGTTATTAAAAGAGAATTTGTTATCGAAGATGACGCCAAGGTCCTTAAACTCACTAACACACTGCAGGGCACATGCCGAGATCCTGTACTTAGTGCACAAAATATTAGATGTTTTAGAGTAAGATATTTGGAAGCACTTAGATAAGTTCAGCGAAAGTCGTGAATTCTCGCACCAGAAGTAAAGCCTATTCATATCGGCTTGAAGTTTAGTGGCATCCTCTTGCGTCTTGATCGCTGAGAAGATCTTAAGGTCATCAGCATAAAGCAAAAATTTAGCAAATGTGAAACAACTTTTGATGTCATTAATGTAGTGGATATTGCTTATTTTGCTAGTGGCCGCTGTAGCCGAATGGGTTGGTGCGTGACTACCATTCGCAATTCACAGAGAGAACGTCGGTTCGAATCTCGGTGAAACACCAGAATGAAGCAAAAAAAAAAGAAATATTTTTCTAACAGCGGTCGCCCCTCGGCAGGCAATGGCAAGCCTTCGAGTGTATTTCTGCCATGAAAAAGCACCTCATAAAAATATCTGCCGTTCTGAGTCGGCTTGAAACTGTAGGTCCCTCCATTTGTGGAACAACATCAAGACGCACACCACAAATAGAAAGAGGAGCTCGGCCAAACACCCAAAAAAGGTTGTACGCGCCAATTATATATATATATATATATATTTTGCTTTAGCCTTTTTACAGTCTTTCTGGTCTGGTCGACTTCATTTATATGGACTTCTCAAAAGCATTCGACAAAGTATCTCATGGAGTCTTAAGGGGGTCTTAGTCCAGAAATTTAAAAAAATCGAAAATTGTTTTTTTTTCGAAATAAGTTTAAGTATTCAAAAATATTTCGCTAAAAGGATTTCTCAAAATTCAAATTATTTTCGAAGTTACAACTATTTTAGTGACGCGACAGGTAGACTGGTTTGAGCGGACGACGAACTTCAAGCGTGTTTTTCTCGAAACTACTTCTTTCGATACGGTCGGCACGATATCTCAAGTTCTAATCAATGAATATTCTTTAAGTATATCTCTATCGCATGCCGCACGAAAAACTGGAAATTTCAATTTTTTAATATGTGTAAACAATTCGAGAAAGCATAAATATTAGGGAAAAATCGACCACAATTTTTGAGTAGCCGGCATTTTATGAAAAAAAGGTTCCCCCTTTTTTCTGCATCATACGATAATGACATTCATACTAATTAAGAATTTGCCATTTTTTTGTTTCCAAATGACCACAAAGGTAGAAGTCGTGACGACGAGGGCACTGCGTTTTGTTTTCCCCTTCCACTTCAAAGACGCATAATTTATGAAATTTTTTTTTAATTCATTTTGTGTGCTCTTAATATATAAATAAATAAATGATAAAAAAATGGATAGTAAAAACATCAATAGCTTTTTTTTTTATTCACCGTCAATGCTCGAAGTTCGGGCCTCTAGACTAGAATACCTCCTTAGGCAATAAACCTGCGTCTTGGAGCTTTTACTCGGCATAAATGCCGATTATTTGCATTGGACTTGTGCTACAAAACTTAATGAATTCCCAATCAATCCCTTTTCTTGTTGCTGTCTACGAAGTACCACAATGCAATGTCCCTGACCCGCTTCTTTTCATATTCGTTATAAAAAATATCAATAGTTGATTTTCCTTCACGATATTCTTACTTTGCGTAGGTGACTTAAAAGTATTTTCAGTAATTCAATATTCAAAACCAAATGATTTGCGCCACCTTCCATTAAATCTCCCATAATAAATGAAGAGTGGTGGAGCGAAAAAATTCTCCTTTATTAAAGTATGCGCCTTCAGTCAGATTTGTCGCCTGTGTAAGAAAATGTGCGTGTAGGTATTTCAGAAATTTTTGTTCTTTAGCTCTTCGGATCAACCTTTAAATGTTCGTACGTATGTTTTTCTATCCATGTCCTTAGAATGTCTTTTTTTTACCTTTCTTCGTCTACTATAAAGTCTGTGTGTTATTTACCAGTCTGTGTCTACTTTATGGGTATTCGCTCTTACACACACAACTACAACATAGATACCACCCCTACTACAACTGCTCATTAACCACAAACGCCTACGTTTTCCGGTTCGTTTTCCACTAAGCTCTACTTTACACTCATCCTCTAAAGCACCGTTAGCACCACTGACCTCAGTTGTTCCTTCTTTGCAGTTGTTCCTTTATTGTATATCCTAGACGCTGTAAATCAGCATTGAAGGAAGTTCAGCTAAAGTAAGAAAAAATGCTAATGCAGCAAATGAAGGTTATGTTCACTATTAAAGGTGTCTGCTGCAGAGCTCATCCCGCACACTTCTACCTACCACAGATCAGGTACCTATCTCTGCTCCCATAACCCTCGCTCACATACCGCCTGACACATGCCAAATCAAGCAGCTTCACCGCAAACCCACTTCGATGTTCTGTGGCATTTTACTTTCTACTTTTTTCTTCTTACTTTGCCTTCTTCTCCGTTGTTTTCTTTTTAATTTATTGCTGCCTGTGGCTAACTGAGTAGTGCTGTTATATTTTTTTCTCAATCCTAGGTAGCAAACTTTTCCTTTTTTGCAGGTAACATAACAACGGCAGGCAGCCAACCCGATAGCCTGTCAGAAATGCTGAGAGCGCAGACAACAGTAAAATAAGTAAGTAACAGCCAAAGGCAATGAAAACAAATATAAAATATTATTACGAATTGTAAACAATTTAAGTGCAGCACATCAAAACGAAATGAAATGCATGGGACTTTTCTGCTATTGCCGTGAAAGCTGATGCTGGGAGTTAAGTACCAATTTGTTTTGATTTACTTTTGAGTAACTGTATTATGGTCGAAGTCTGACCATTGAAGTTGTTTTGCTTTCTTTATAATTTAATTTTATGGCACAGCCCATTTGCTGGGGAGTGTAGTTAGAGATTTGGTACCAAATGTTAGCTGTCCGTTTTTCGAAATTAACCAGGTTTATTTATAAGTTGTGCGAAAAGAAATGTGTACCTGGAGAACAGAGAAATAAGGTTTTCTAAAAACTTGAAATGTAGGTCCCAAATATTTTACAAGGTGGCGCAAAATTAGTCATCCTATCGGGAGGTTTCTACCTTTTGCAAATGACATCATATGTCAATGAAGCGTACAAGTCAAAATAAAGATTTACATTACTCAAAATAATTTGTTATATTTAGTATAAAAGTTATTCAAAAAAAAAAACAAAGTTTAAAAACAAAATAGGAGAACAACTAATTCTGCACTGCCTTTTAGCTATATTTCTTCTTTTGATAAATTCGGTCTTCATTACTTTTAATATACCGATGGTAACGGGTGATTTTTTAGCTATTATCTTTCTAAACAGTTGGTTTAAACAGCTGACGCACGTTTCGTGATTTGTTTCACTGTCAAACATCTTTAGTTTGGTCTATAATCTAACCATAAATCGTCGTTCAAACGAACAATGCTTGCAAATCATTGAATTTTATTATAAAAATGCGTATTCTGTTAAGAAAGTTTAAGATCAACTTTTTTATCGAAAAATTGTGTTCAGCGACGAAGCTCATTTTTAGATCAATGGGTCCGTAAATAAGCAGAATTGTCGATTTGATTTTGGAGTGAAGATCAGCCAGAAGAATTGCAAGAGCTACCAATGTATCCAGAAAAGCAGAAAAGGTCACAGTTTGGTGCGGTTTATGGGCTAGAGGTATCATTGGACCGTACTTCTTCAAAGATGCTGCGAATCGTAACGTAACTGTGAATGGTGAAATGATATCCAACTTTTTTTTGCCCAAAATACAAGAGCTTGACTTGCATGACCTGTAGTTTCAGCAAGACGGTGCCACATGCCACACAGCACTCGTAGCAATGGACTTGTTGGGAGGCGAGTTCGCTGAACCCTTTTTATTTCAGGTTCGGGACCTGTCAATTGGCCACCCAGATCGTGCGACATAACGCCTTTAGATTATTTTTTGTGGGGCTATGTTAAAGCTCATGTCTATTCAGACAAGCCTGTTTCAATTAACGCATTGGAAGACAACATTAAAGCATTTATATGTGAGATACCGGCCGAAACATTGGAAAGAGTATGCCAAAATTGGACTAAGCGGATGGACCATTTGAAGCGCAGTCGCGGTCAACATTTGAATGAAATAATCTTCAAACATTAAATTATATGGACTGACTATCGATTTAAATAAAAATTGCATGCATTTTTCTGAATTTTACGTGTGTTTTTTTGAAAAACTTTCCTATAGCTCTTAAAAAATCACCCTTTATTTGCATTTTTATGGATTTTTATTTAGCCTTATATGGAAGTTAGTTTCCTGTAGCAAATACCAAAAGTGATATATCCTTTTGAGTTGAGGTACTCCAAATTTTACTTGAATACCAAAAAGTACTAGGAATAGATATATAAATGGCTTTAATGGAAGTCAACATTTTGGCGCAAGTTGGGTAAATTCATTACGCTTGCATTTACTTTCTTTCTAGTTTCATAAAAGAGAATTCGAAGAACACACTCGAGCTTGACTTGTTTACAGTAGCACAGAAAACAAACTATGTGACATATCACGCTGAAATTTACCATGCAAGCTTATAACAGTCCTACCAAAAAACAAAAAATTTATTTTTGCCATATGTCATCCGCGGACCGTGATAACGTCCCGTTCATATTTGAGTAAAAGGTATGATTCTAGTACGGGCGACAGCCATTTATGTTGTGACCAACATATTAGAACTACAGACGATTCGGTTGAATTAGTTTTTTGTTTTTTTTTTTTTTGACAATACCAGGCCGAAAAAAGTCCTTTTGAGATAAATGAGTTCAAAGTTGGAGGTACAGGAGCGCGCGGACCGCTCTCTACCTAGTTAATGAGCTGTAGAAGCTATAATATTGGGAATTTCCGTATGAAAAAATATTGAACAAACAAAAATCGATTTTTTGAAATTTCTATACCACTGGGTCCCCTTAAAGTTACATTTACAGGTTAGTGTCATGGAAAGGAGACCTAGCGGCCATTTTTATTTTTATCTTGTCTCGCCATGAAAATGTGACTAATAAGGACTATAGCTATTGACTTAGAAATCGTAAACAAAAATAGAAAGCCAATAAAGTTATTGACCGGTTATCCTTAAAAGTTATGGTTCATTTTTCTATAAGATACTTAATATGAAGGAGTAAAGTGGCCGTCGTCGCGAATGGAATGATGCGTGACTACCATTCGGAAGTACGCAGATTCGAGTACATGGACATGAAACCCCAAATGATAGAGAAAGTTTTTTTCTAATAGCGGTTGGCCTTGGACGGGCAAGGTATCATATTTCTGCCATGAAAATGCTCCTCATAGATATACATATATACTTAGTCTTGCCATAAATTCTGTGGCAAATTTTCATCAGAATTTTTCGACGAAAATTATCACGTCTATCGCTTACATCGCAACCCAACAACCTCTGGCCTTTCTAGAGGAGGTGGAGTACTGTGGGCAGTAAAAGCTAATTTGTGTAGTAGTAATGTGTCTCTAAACTTATACTCTAACAGTATAGAACAAATATGTGTTAAGATAAAATTTTCATTGAACCGCTGTATCTTCTTTTTGTTATCCTACATTCCACCAGATAGCACATATGATATCTATGAAAAGCATTTAAATAATTTAGCATCTATTTATAATAATTTAACTCAAAATGATGAAATTATGTATCTTGGAGACTTTAATTTAGGAAATATTTCATGGTTGTCATATAATAATAATCTAATACCTTCTAACGTTAAATCTGAAATTGAGTTACTGTTTGTAAGCATTTTATTATCGTTTGGCCTTAAACAGATCAATTCAGTTCTAAACGATAACAATCGAATATTGGATTTAGCTTTTATTTCTGCAGACTTGAATTCATCTTGCCAACAATGCTATTTACCTATTTTAAATAACAGTCAACATCATAGCGCTCTTAATAAATTTTGAATTTTATAATTTCGATAAACTATCGTCGATCACTACACTTGGACGCAATTACTCTAAAGCTGATGTTACAAAGATGAGCGAATACATTGATAACACAGATTGGTCATTTTTGGACACTTTCGATGATCCTAAAACAACTTATAGTATTTTATGTGACAAGTTACAATCAACAATTTCCCGCTTTGTTCCTCTACGAAATTGGAAATCTCATAAGAAACCCCCTTGGTTTAAGTCGAGGCTTTGTCATCTGAAAAATTTAAAAAATAAAGCATACACGAAATTAAAAAGAACCAATAGCATAATCGATCGAGACAACTTACTCCGATTGAAAAGGGAATTCAATTGTCTTCATAACTACTTGTTTAAACATTATATATTTAGAATTGAATCAAATTTAAAATCAAATCCCTCTAGCTTTTGGCGTTATATCAACAATAAACGGAAGACCAACTTCTTCCCCACTTGTTTAAATTACGATGGCATTGTTTCGGATAATGAACAAGACTCGTGCGACCTCTTTGCAAAATTTTTCCAAAAAGTTTATGGAAAATTTGACAAATTAGACACTTTTAACCTTAATGTATCCTCTTCTGAATCTTATGATGACTTTACTGTTTCAACCAATGATGTTGTACAAGCAGCTTCAAAACTGAATAATAGCTCATCTACCGATCATGAAGGTTTCTGCCCCGTATTTTTTAAACTCGTCTCCACCTCAATAGCGAAACCGATCTCAATTCTCTTCAATAAATGTCTAAACAAATCGATTTTCTTAGATGATTGGAAAATATGCTCAATCACGCCAATTTATAAGTCAGGAAGCCGAAATGACGTATGCAACTATCGCCCAATAGTTAAACAAAGCACCATTTCGAAATTATTTGATTCTATTCTCAAAGTTAAAATGTTAAGTCGTATTAGTGATCTTATCTGCGAGTACCAGCATGGCTTTGTCCCCTTAAAATCCACTTGTACTAATTTGGCACTAGTCACAAACAATATTATTAACGCTTTTGTAAATCGCGCACAACTAGATGTAGTTTACACGGATTTCTCAAAGGCATTCGATAAAGTCGACCATTCTATCCTCATTAAAAAGCTGAGTGCATGCGGTATTAAGGGAACACTTTTAAAATTCTTTTTAAGCTACCTTTCGGGAAGGAAATTATTCGTTAAAATAGCATCGTTTAAATCTACATTATTAATTAATGCTTGGTCTGGAATACCCCAAGGGACTCACTGTGGGCCAATTCTTTTCTTAATATTCATAAACGACTTACCTAAAATATTTCAATATGTAAAATGCTTAATGTTTGCAGATGATGTAAAGTTATTTTTACAAATCAGCTGTATTGAAGATTGTTCCAATCTTCAAAAGGATCTCAAACATCTTCAAGATTGGTGTACCATGAACCACCTACACTTGAATACCGACAAATGCTGCGTGGTTTCATACAGGAAGAAACCTAATCCATTCATCTATAATTACTCTTTGAACAATATTATACTTAGTAGGAAAGAGGAAATCAAAGACTTGGGCATAATCTTCGATTCAGGACTTACGTTCTCCAAACACATTGATTACATTATCTCTAAAGCTTTTTCTATGATTGGATTTTTACGACGCAATACTGAAGACTTTTCAGATCCCTTGACTTTGAAAGCACTCTACGTCTCCTTAATTCGAAGCCGACTAGATTATTGTTCTCTAATATGGAACCCATTCTACCAATGTCATATAAATAAGATTGAAAGAGTCCAAAAAGTTTTTACCAAATATGCGTTGTGTAAGCTGCGCTGGCCTAAAGGGCTCCCTAGTTATATAGGCAGACGCAAATTAATTGGACTGCAAAGCCTTGAGGACAGACGAATCTACTTTTCGATTCTCTTCATGTATAATCTTTTAAATTTCAACATAAATTGTTGTGAGTTACAGAGTCTAATTACATATCAAACAAAGCACCATGATTTAAGGCAGGTTCGTTTATTTGTAGATCAACGGTATAGAACTAACTATGCCCTCAATGAACCAATGGTGAGATGCATTCGATTCTGCAACAATTATCCTAGCCTCGACTTTAGACTAAGTTTATATAATTTTAGGCAACAATTGTTTATAATCTTTAACTAATAATTAAAAATTGTCTAATATAGTCTGTAAGAATTATTTGTAGACTGAATAAATAAATAAATAAATAAATAAATAAAATTGCCTAAGGTTTTCTTAGCCCAAGAATCCGGAGATGGATGTACATCATCATCAGTAGACAATAATGGTGGTATATGAAGCGGTCGCTTGGGTATAGAGAGTCACTCTGCTCTGCGGGCAGCGCTATCTAACATTCAATGAAAACGATGCGGATCTGCCCTATAGCTGTGACGGAGGTGATGCTTGAACTGAAACCGCTTCATATAGTTATTCGGCAATCAGCCAAGCGTACCTTGCTGAATATTACCAGGGAAGGCTTGGGGAGTGGAAAAGTGATGTCATCTAAAAATATGGAAGTGCTAAGGCTGCAGCTTGCACTTACCCAGCTACCTAGAGGTGATATCACTAGGGTAATGAAATTCTAAAAGAAGTTCAGGATTGCACTGAACAATAAGTTAAACTGGAGCATTTGAAAAGAAACTCGAGGAGGGGACCCTGCACTAGTACATAGATGGCTTGGAGACTCCAGAAGGCATAGGAACTGCAAGATAGACACATTTAGAGAGGAATGCCCAGAATGAGCGAATTGCTTTTCTGAGTGATAGTCAGGCGGCACCCATGGCCCTATCGTCCTGTGAGATCAAATTCTCACTGGCCCTTGAGTTTATCAAGAAACTTAATCTATTAGGAAGGCACAATTGCATCCGGTTAATTTGGGGCCCAGGACATTGGGGTATAACTGGGAATGCATTAGCGGATGCATTGGCGAGAGAGGCTGCGGCCTCGCCTTAAATATGACCCGAGGCCTTCCTTGCAATGGGACAGCACACCCTCTAGTATGTAGAAGCTTAGGAAAGAAGAGCTATGGCTAAGGGAGCAAACTATGCTGGTACCAAACTATGGGGCTACGCCAGGTGGCTAGGCCCTACCTACTAGGAGTGTACAACCAAAATAGGTTTAAGAAACTCATAACCCTCCCCAATGGCAAAATGAGAATGTTCACGGGCATCCTCACAAGCCACTGCAGACTGCGAAGTCATCTGCACATGATCAGGATTAGGTCTACGCAGTCTTGCCGTTTCCGCGACCAATATCAGGAGACTCCCATGCATCTTCTCCTAAAATGCAGCGCTATAGCGCGGAGAAGATTGAAACATCTTGGCCCATTGTAGCCAGAAGAAAGGCACATACACTCAATCCAACCCAGCTCTATCCCGAGTTTAATAAGTTAACTGGATCTAGATGAGGTACTGCGATTAGTAGATGGCACAAAAGACCATGACATGCGTCTCGAAATTACCGACAAAAACTTCATCAAAGCCTAAATATCATCGAAAATTCCATCAAATATTATTCAACATGTGGAAGTTGTGAGCTCTGTAACATTCAGCGTTCAAACGGATGCCTAATTGGAAATTAGGACCATTTCAGCAATTTAAGTGTTTATTGTGTCCCACTTTGCCATAAAAAACTCAAGTATGAATTTCCAAATAATATTTAATTGGCAATAAGTTTTCACCAGATGTTCTATGCAAGTCTGTGAATTCTGTTTAATGCGAAGATCAAAGCATCTGTTTAGTGAGCAAACGAGACTCATAAACACAAAATGACAAAACAACTAAATGGCATTAAAATCAAGTAGAGAAGAAACAAAACAACAAAAGTTCAGTGAAAACACAATTTAAAAAACAATTTTTTTTTGATGTGGTGATTATCATACCATAAAACCAAAATTCAAAAAGAAGACTGCACCAGTGGTGGAGTGAGGAGGATGAAGTCGCTGCTCTGGACTTATAAGTAGGCGAGTGGAGCAACTACGTGGGCACGTGGGCTGCGGAAGAACGGCATGACAATTGATTGGCAAGATTTCCCATGCAATAATAAAAGGTAACAAAACTTATCAAAATTTAATTCCCCGCTTTTACTATGGCCTTTGTGTTGCATTTTGTTGTAATGCTGAAAAAAGGCCAAAGCTGCTGTCTGCTTAAACTTAGAAGAATTAGTTAGCTATCTTTCTTTGTTTTTTAAAACAAAACCAGACTGCAATCAAAACTCGCTTGTATTGACCGAGAAAGTTCAATATACGAAGTGGCGCAAAATTAATCACCCAATTATGTTTTTTTTTTTGTTTTTTTTTACTAAATAAAAAAAGGATTTTGCTTGTTGGAAAACTTTATTTTCACCTTAAGGCGCTCCGTTGCTTGTCTGTTTATATACTGCAGCTGTCTACATAGTTCTCAAGGGCCAAATATAACACCCTTTGCAGAAGTTATAAATTTTCCGTTATAGTGATTAATTTTGCGCCAACTTGTACTTACGATTGTTTACAGTGATAACGTCTTATAATTCGATGTAGCCGGCTGCACGCACCAAAAAATGCGGCGTTACCTTGCTTGAACTGCAAGCGAGAGCGCGGAACGAACGACTTCCGGTTGTCAAAACGGCTATTAAGGCAATAGAAGGAAAGCGGTGGCGTTGGGGCACCAAGGAATACTGTGCTGTAACCACATTGGATGTCAAAAACGCCTTTAATTCGGCAAGTTGGTCGCACATCTTGAATAGCCTGTATGAAATTGGCATTCCGCCATATCTTCTCAGGATATTAAGGAGTTACTTCTCTGATAGAGAATTGATGTATGAGAGCAGTGCTGGAACAAAAATGTACAAAATTACTGCTGGCGTGCCGCAGGGATCGGTCCTAGGTCCTGTCCTCTGGAATATCATGAACGACAAAGTCCTTCTCTTAGCGGTATCCAGAGAGGTAAGAATAATAGGCTTTGCGGATGATATAGCGATAGTGACGTTGGCTAAGAACATACAGGAAGTGGAACAGATTACAAATGGAGCGATAAAACAAGTGAAAGATTGGGTCGAACAGGCGGGACTCAAATTAACAGAGCAAAAAACGGATGCAGTTCTGATAACAAGTCGGAAAAAAGTCGAGCGTATGAGAATCAGAGTGAGAGAGCAAATTGTTCACTCACAATCGGCTCTGAAGTACCTAGGAATTATGATCGATTGTAGGTAAAATTTTAAGGTCCTTATTGACTACGCGGTAGAGAAAATCGCTAGCATACAAGCGGTCCTCCCAAGGATCTTACCTAACATAGGTGGTCCTAAGTCAACTTCAGTCCTCCTGTATGCAGCCCCAGTTTGGGCAAATGCGGCGAAACTGAAGGATAACCCAAGGAAACTATTGTCTGTATATAGGCTAAGTGCCCTAAGGGCATGTTGCGGCTACAGAACAATATCGGGTGACGCGGCGTTTGTCATAGCTGGTATGATACCAGCGGATATTCTCGCGAGTGAAATGAAGCGAGCCTATGACAGATGTGTAGCGGATGCCGAAATAAATAAAAAAGCGGTGAGAGAAAAAGAGCGGCTTGTGTCACTAACAAGGTGGCAAGACCGATGGAATACCTCCAGTAAAGGGCGATGGACTTATAAATTGATTTCCGATTTGCGACCATGGCTAAATCGGAGTCTTGGAGATACAACCTACTATGTGACACAGTTCCTTTCTGGATATGGAGGCTTTAGGAAATATCTGCATAGGGTCGGGCATGATGACAGCCCCTACTGCCCTGTGTGCATCAATGTAGAAGAAGACGTGGAACATGCCAGTTTCCACTGTCCACGGTTTATAACCGAAAGGATACTTCCAAGTGCAACTGACGTAGTCAATTCATGTTGCAATCGAAAGAAAAGTGGGAGGAGGTAGCTGCATACGCTACTATAATTCAAAAATAGCTCAACTACATTGAGCAAATGAGACGCATTAGCCGATAGACATTGATGAAGACTGAGTTCAAGGGTTTAGTACGTAGGTGTACTGTTTTGCAAGTCCAGACAGTATGAAAATGACTGACTTTGCATGGTCCCGAATGGGGTGTACCCTTAGCAAGCAGTATGAATCGTGCATGCCGTCTAAGTTGCAAAAACAAAAAATATGCCTTCTTCCTGTGTGCATGGTAATGAACCATTTCTCTGTTGAGAATAGGGAGTGTTTCGAGTGTAAAGTGTCTTGAAAAAGTCAAATCGATGATGGTGCCACTTAGTGTTTTTGACTTATTAACGTCTGATGCACAATCGAAATTGAACATATGTATACATTAAACAACATGTTATGTTATGTTATGTTATGTTATGTTATGTTATGTTATGTTATGTTATGTTATGTTATGTTATGTTATGTTATGTTATGTTATGTTATGTTATGTTATGTTATGTTATGTTATGTTATGTTATGTTATGTTATGTTATGTTATGTTATGTTATGTTATGTTATGTTATGTTATGTTATGTTATGTTATGTTATGTTATGTTATGTTATGTTATGTTATGTTATGTTATGTTATGTTATGTTATGTTATGTTATGTTATGTTATGTTATGTTATGTTATGTTATGTTATGTTATGTTATGTTATGTTATGTTATGTTATGTTATGTTATGTTATGTTATGTTATGTTATGTTATGTTATGTTATGTTATGTTATGTTATGTTATGTTATGTTATGTTATGTTATGTTATGTTATGTTATGTTATGTTATGTTACGTTATGTTATTTTATGTTATATTATGTTATGTTATGTTATAGTATATCATGTTATGTTAATGTTACCTCATTCTCTATATCCAAACAAAATATCTACCAAACAAATAAAATTAAAATTTTCTTTTGAAAAATGCAACCATTCCATCAGTATTTTCTTATGACGTTGTCACGTTAAAATATCTTCAGTAAACCGACTTTATAGACAACATCTTTTTTTTCTGTAAAATTTTACCCAACTTGTGCACACTCGGAATAAGCTGCACTTTACTTGAAAAGATCCAAACCTGTCTTAATTCGCTCTCGAATTAAAGTGCATTGAAATATTTGTCGTTTCCAAGGGAGAATATTTTCTATAAATTATCGTGTAAAAAGGTGTGTTAATAAAATCTCAATAAAAAAAAAATATATATATACAAAACCTAATTGCGCTCCTAAAAAGTTGAGCGCTAAATAAGTCAAAGTTGAAAGTAGCCCAAATGCACGTAAATTTCGCTCCACTACTTACTGACACTTTATCGTTTAATATTTACTCAATTCCATATTAAATTCGCATTAATGTTAATACTCTTAGTACTGCAGTTTTATTTTGTTCCAGTGCTGTGAGTTATTCCTCGAAAATCAATTCCACAAAATAATTAATTATATCACACGCGCTTACGGTAGATGTAATTACTATATATGCCCCTCCTCTATACTCGCATACATAAATGGGTGCTTTTTTATAATTACAACACAAATTATGAATGCAGCCGCAAATAAGCTGCGCGTATAATCGCATACGCAGATGCATTTGTAGGTTTGTAGTTTGATTGCAATTTTAATTTATATGCAGAATAATTGTTGCCACACACACGCGCGGCGCTTATTATAAAACGCGAGTGTTATTAATATATTTGCATGAATGTGTACGACACACATACAGACACACTATATGCACATCTGGCGTATATGCAGAGAACAGAGATATAGATTATTACCGTTAAATTCATAAAATTGTCATCACATCACCAACACTAGCAAGACAAGCAACAAAGTGGTAACGCACAATTTTCAGCTTGAAAATAAAATGTTGACAATGAGTTTTGTTGTTGTTATACCTATTTAAAGAAGAAAAAAGGAAAAAAGTCGTATCTATAATAAATTTGCTGAACGGAAATTTTCACGCAAACAACAGCAGTAGCATTTCCGGCAACAATGAATTTGTCATGGTAAGGCGCCGGGGACGAGGGTAGCTGTCATTTGTCACTAGCCGCACGTCAAACACGCACTTACACACACACACACGCGCGAAAACTTCTTGCTACACTGGATGCGTCGCACAAATACAACTACAAGAAGGCATGGGCGGCAATGTCGCATAAAAGTGTGTGTGACGAAGATGAGAAGCAATTTGGTTGATGTTAATGGATACGATTTTTCTTTTTATATTCTACATACACATGCATACATACATGTACATATATACATGTACATACGTGTATGTATGTATGACTTTTTGCTTTATTTGCACTTTTATTTTGCTATTTTATTTTAGTTATTTTTGTTATTGCTGATATGACTTTTATGCACTTTCACACTTACGAGTTGCGTAGTTTTATTAGTGTGCGTGGGCTGATTCGACACCAGCTGCCTTCAGCTGTTTTTTATGACTAGCACTCTTGTACTTGTGGTACTAACCACTTACTCGTTTAGCGGATGAGTGATATTCTATTAGCAGAATTCGTCATTATTGTGGGAACTATTGTCGTATCAGATTTTTTTTAAAGATTTGAAAAAATTAATTGAAAAACTTTGGAAAAAAGCCTTATTAAATACAGGAAAAATTTCAGACTTAGACAAATATCAAATTAGATTTAAAAACTCTGTTTGAAAAAATTCGAAAAAAATTATACAAAGTACAGGAGAAGTTTAATATTTAATTATGCATTTGACTTCAAATCAATGAAAATTTTTTCGTTTTAATTCGAAAAAAAATTCCAAATTTCAGCATTATTAATTTCAAATTCGTTTAAAAAAATTTTTTTTTGAAAAATTAAAAGAAAACCTTAAAAAAAATTCAAATTTAATTATACATTTAATTTCAAATTGGATATTAAAAATTTTTAAAAAAAGTTAAGTTTTCAAATTTAATTTTATTTTAAAATGAAATATTAAACATTTTTTTTGAAAAATTTTGAAAAATATGTTAAAAAAATACAGCAAATATTTCAGATTTATATAATCATTTTATTCCAAATTAATCACAATTTTTTTGTTTTGATTCGAAACAAAAAACATACAATAAAATCCATGAATTTCAGCCTAATTATTACTTTAAAAAAATGTGTTTGAAAAATTAAAAAAACAGAATCAGAAAAAAATTCAAATTTAATCATACCTACATTTCATTTCAAATTGCATTTTAACAAAAAATTAGACTTTTTTAATAAAAAAAGTTAAAAAAAGTCGAAAAATAAGTAAAGAACAAATACAGGAAAAATTTCAGATTTATGTAATATAGTCATTTAATTTCAAATTAGATTTAAAAAGTTTTTTTGAAAAATTTCGAAATAAAGATAGAAAGCTACAGTCAATATATTAGATTGAATTATTAATTTATTTTCGAAGCAGTTTAAAAAAAAATTGTTCAAAAAATAATCGAAAAAGAGTTTAAAAAATAAAATATTTAAGTAACTAAAAAAAAAAATTTGAAAAAAGTCGAAAAAGAATCCAAAATATTGGGGAAAATTTTCAGAATTACTTATTCATTTAATTGTAAATTCCTTTTAAAAGATTTTTTGGTAAAAATTCTTTTAAAAAAATTAAGAAAAATACGGGAGAAACTTTCTATTAAATTATTCATTTATTCGTTATTATTCATTATTGCAAATTTATTTTAAAAGATTTTTTGGAAAAACTGGATAAAAACTTTAGAAAAATCTAAGAAATTTATTTAAAAAAATTTGGGAAAAATTCGAAAAAAATTTAAAATATTTAGCAAAAATTGCAAATTTAATTATTCATTTAATTGCAAATTAATTTAAAAAAATTTTTTTTGGAAAAAAATTTGTTAAAAAAAAATTAAAACGGGAAAATTTTTCGATTAAGCTATTCATTTAATTGCAAATTTGTTAAAAAAACTGTTTTGCAAAATATTTGAAAAAAATGTAGTAAAATCTAAGAAATATTTCAGATTTAATTACTTATTAAATTTCAAATTAATAAAAAAAAAACTGTTTGCAAAAGCCAAAAGATAATACAAAAAACCAGAAAAAAATCTGATTTAATTAATCATTTAATTTCAAATTAAATAAAGAAACAAAATTTTGGAGAAATTCGAAAAAAAAAAATTTTTTTAAATGCAAGGAAATTTTCAGATTTGATTATTCGTTCAATTTCCAAGTAGTTTTAAACAAATTTTTTATTAAATTAAATTATCAGAAAAACTTAAAAAAAGCGAAAATTTTGTTTAAAACTGCTTTGAAATTAAGTGATTATTAAATCTGAAAATTTCCCTGCTATTTTACATCTTTTTTTGACGAATTTCACCAAATTTTTTTTTTAATTTAATTAAAATTAATTGATTAAATAAATCTGACTTTTTTTCGGGGTTTTCATTTAATTTGATTATATTTGTCTATTCATTTAATTTTAAATTATTATAACTTCTTTTTCTTAATTCAATTAAAAATATTAAAAAAAGAAATACAAGAAACATTCCAGATTTAATGACTTATTTGATTTCGGCGTAATTTAACAAAATGTTATATTATTTGTATTATTAGTATTCTAAATTTAACTTTTTTAGTTCAATGAATAAATTCTTTAAATATTTTTTTTTTGTGTTTGTTTCAAGTACTTCATTTATTTTAAATATTTGTTATTCGAGTTTTTTAAACTATTCTTTTCTTAATTTTAATTTTTTTTTCTTAAGCTCCATATTTTCTAGATTAACTAATAACTTTATACTGGCGCAAAAAGAAATAAAAAAAAAATACTAAAATTAGCAACTCACTAATAAATTGCAACAGCTTTTCTATATTTATTCCACTGTTTGGTTTCTATTTGTTTACCACGCCACTTCACTGATATGCAACCTACTCATCTCACCAGCTCCTCACACTTTTTGTCGCTGCACTACTAATGTAGCTCGTCGGACGCAACGAACCTTAAGTGACGCGCACTGCTGACACAGCTGACGCCTCAACTACCAGTCTGCCAGTGTTTTAGCGTCAACATGTCAGCGAACGTTGAACTAAACTAAAAACAGAGGGCAAAGATAATAATTTTATTATTACCCAGAGCAGGTGAAGCGGAAGAATTGCTGATAAGCAGAAAGCGAGCGGATTGTACTTGTGGCACTTTTTTTCATTAAACGCTTAGAAGTAAAATCTTTTATCACATTTTTCTATATCATTTTTTAAACCAGTAATTTTTGTATTTTATTATATTTTTTATAAATTCACTCACTACATTTACTGGGCCTCTTACAGCCTGCACAAATCAAAGCGAAATTCAAAGCGTAGCAGATACACATACATGCACGTGCATATAATAGCGGGAACATAGAGAGCACAATAATAATAATAACAATGCGAATATCAATTAATAGTAACACTCTTGGAAAAACAAAAAAACAAAAGTGATAATAAGCGCGTAGTTTCGAATATGAAGCAACGAAATTTCGATTCTCATGTCAACACGCGCCAAAATGTTACTTGCGACTGATTGCCTGTCGGCTGTCGACGTGCGAACAATAACAGCAGCGAAAAGTTGCCAATGCTGTATGGGTATGCCCGTATACGTATACGTGTATACGCATATAAATGTGTAGATACACAGTTACACACAGACGCCAACACGTATGCCCACACACACACGCCATGTTGAAAATGTGTGAAATCCATTGAAGAAATCAAAAAGCGCGCTACTCCTTGAAAAGTGTACACACGTACATGCACGCACACAAGGCTACACCGCAGGCACACGACTGCGTATGCGTATGTGAGTGGTGGGCGCGTCCTTTACACCCCAAACTGCCGCTTTATAGTATACGCATATGTGTCTGTATTAGTGTCTCAAATAAACAAAAACCATATGGTAACTGTTGGCTGAAATTTTATTTTGTTTTGCGCACAAAGATATGACTGAAAAAAGTTTGTCTGTAAAGTTAACTTGGGCTTTAAAGCTAAGCAGCTGCAGAGTATTTTGCAGCCGAGAGTTGGTGAGTGCAATGAATGGCGCGGAGACCTAGAGAGCGCGCAATGGTTCGACATCTCACGTAAGAGTAAGTGGAGCAAAAAATGCGCTTATTCACCGTGAGCTTTTTCCCCATAACAAAAGCTCAGTTGAGCAAGCTTCCCCAGCTTTTTTCTCTTAATTTAGCGTGTGAAGTGTTTTCCGGCACCTGTTGCTTTGGTGTGAACATCATTTGAAATGTAATTTCTATTGAATATGATTCTGTTAATATTTTGAGGTGAATTTTTGGATGAATAATAATACAACCAGGAGCGCATTACTTAAATTTACAAAAATATTATTTTTAAAGAGCGCATAAAGCGTTTAGAAGTTTGAATTATCAGGAAGCACTGAAGTGGTGAGTTTGAAAGTAGAACTTTTTAAATATTTGTAATAATTGAAGTTTTCTATAAATTGAAAACCAAAGTAAAGCATTATATTTTTGCTTTTGCTTTTTTCACTCAATGCGCTCATTAAATGAAGGATATTTCAAAAGACACACCAAGATGTTGTTTCTACAATAAAACTATAATAATTTAGTTTTTTTCGGGTTTCATAATCTTTGCTCAAAATGCGACTCTTAGCAATTATAACGGAACAATTATATCATTTAACTGCCGCCGTAGCCGAATGGGTGGTGCGTGACTACCATTCGGAATTCACAGAAAGAACGTAAGTTCGAATCTCGCAATTATTCAACAAAATTAAGAAAAACATTTTTCTAATAGCGGCCGTCCCTCGACAGGCAATGGCAAACCTCCGAGTGTATTTCTGCAATGAAAAAGCTCCTCATAAAAAATATCTGCCGTCCCTCCATTTGTGGAAACACAACAAGACGCACACCACAAATTGGAGGAGGAGCTCGGCCAAACACCCAAAAAGGGTGTACGCGCCAATTATATATGTATGCAACTGTCCATCAGCAGGTAAAATTCGCCAAACAGTTGATGCATGAATGGCTAATTATTGAGAATGTCGAGATGTCGATGTGAAAGGCTGTTCAAAAACACTTTACGCTATAGCACCAATATTATGAGGAGAACGTCCAGTTTTTGATCGGTCAGTCCTATCTGCCTTTTTCTATGCTCGACGGAAACGGTTTCCTCAAACCTTTTCGCCGACCTTTGAATTGTCAACTCATTCAGATGACTATTTCCACCATAAACTTTCAAATAAATCTCGAATTTAAAAATAAGATGCCGTCTAGGTATTATTCACTACCCAGATCTAAGCGTAATTTTTGAAATACCCTTTATAGAGAAGCTGAGAGAAAATCCTTTTGGAACAACAGAAGTGTTTAAAGCATCTTTTTTTCACATAATAACAACAAACTTTAAGTAAATATGCGACTGGACTGCATGGATACAAATGTAATAAAAAGAGATAATTTTCACAGTCACAAATCTTCTTACTTTTCAGCAAGGTCTCTTTCATTTTAGTAGTATAAAAAATTTACTGGATATGTGACGATATTTCTGCGTGTACTTTCAACACGGTGATAAATGCTCTTTTTCAAGGTCACACGGGACAACGAAATATGTGGTAGTACATAGAAAAAACTTACAGTTATTTGCAATCGCATAGTTTTTTATGCATTTTCTTCTACTTTTGTTACAATGAAACCTGGAATAAAAATATTCAAACAGGAAAAGTTTCACTCACACGACTTTTTATGCGTATATTGGCTGTGAATGCATACATTAAGTTTCTTCGCATTAAACTCGACTAACTCCGCATGAAGATATGCTAAACGAAGTGTAATTTTTATAAACTTTTAATATTTTCGCTTCGACGAATCTTCTGGTGGAAATGTCCATAGTTATTATATAGAAATTTATTGAGACAGTTAAATTTCTCTATATGGTGTAAATATTTTTAATAAGCTTCGGTATTACCAGTGGAAATATAAACTTTTTATGACTTATTTACAAGATTTTTTAACTTTTTCTGACCATTAGTATTTGAAAAGTGCCTTGGTCGAATCGGAATGAACTCCATGAAAACTGAATAATAAAAACGATACGATAGCAATCAGTGGCTTTGATTTGACTGAAGAGTTATTCCCAATTAATACTGTTTAATGCATCCATCCTCCAATGGAGGATCTCTCTTGCCAAAAACAGCTACTTCGGACTAAGTAGGCAATTGAGTAGTAAAGTTCTCTCTCGACGAACAAAACTAACACTCTACAAGGCTCTAATCATGCCCGTCGTTCAGTATGGTGCAGAAGCTTGGACGATGACAATATCTGATGGGGCGTCCCTTGGAGTGTTTGAGAGAAAGATTCGGCGGAAGATTTTGGAACCTTTGCAAAAAAAAAGGCCTCCAAACTTTGTGTTGAAGCTTCTTAAATAGAGGAAATCTGTTCGATGCATTTCAAAATAAATTTTTTTCAATGATTAAAGATCAAAATCAGCTTTTGAAACATGCAATCGATTTATAAGGAAGCACTTAATTAAGCCAATCAAGAAATTTTGAGCAAAAAGCAAGATTTCCGAGATGTTTGCCATTAAAATGCTTTGTGATACTTTGCCTTTCGGAGAAGTGGGTGTATATAGCATCCAATTGAAAATCGAACTTAAATGATTTCGAAGTACATCGCAAGGACGACTAGATAGTAGACCGATCACCAGCTAATGTATGTTGAAAAGGACTAATTATACTTTTGAGTGCGAAGTATAATTTATAATCGAAAGCTAATTCAAAAATCTGTAATATAAAATTTAGTTTTTGTTCCTAGTTTTATGAAAACGAGTAATAAGCGAAATTTCAAGTCTCAATAAATACACCCATAGGAATTCATAAATTCAAACCAAAAATCATACTTCTACTTTGACATTTTTTGCGCTATTAATTGCATATTTAAAATGAAAAAACTCACCCATTATTTTCATTATTATTGGTCTGTCTAAATTAAGGCCCAGGTTTCTATGTTGCTCTACTAAGACAAAGTGCTAGCTTCAGGAACTCAAAAACTTCAACTTCAAAGGATTCGAGTAGCAAAAATGTATAAATACCTTAGTTACTTACAAAGAAGCAGACACCGAAGAAAGGCCGCTATTTTCTTCTTTTATTTTGCAAGAAAGAATTATAATATAGCTCTTGGTTTGTACATTAGGGTCTATTTCATACAAAAAAATTGGCAAAAAAATGTTTCCTCTGCTTTTTGTGCTTTATTGGCGTGCTAACCGCCTCTGCTAGGATCATCTGGTACAGCATCGTCTGCGATATTCGCCGTAGCCAACGTGCAAGGGTGCAAAAATCTTCGGCAGAATCTTTCTCTCAAACACTCCAAGTGCCGACTCATTGGGTATTGTCATCGGTTAAGCCCCTGCGCCATACATTAGGACCAAGCATTAGCAATCCGCTTAATTAGAGGTACCTTAACTACCAATATTTCGACCACTATTTTGTGTATACCTACTTCGACCAATAGATGTTTTGTGGCACCTTTGCATTTAAATGCAAATAACTGTGGAAATAATTATTTTATGTATTTTTATTGCCTGAGCATTGTTTCATTTGGAATTGGTTTACTCTTCTTGAAAAGTAAGTGATTTAAGATACGAATATTGCTGATGCCCCCCTATTTGTTCTTTTTCCTTGTGTTTTCTATACTCAGTTCTTCGCCTTCAGCATGTTCGTCTCCTAACTTGAATAAGAAATCTCTTTATGAAAAATTTTCCCCCGACGTCCCTTTATATAATACCCATCCATTTATTCCCATCAAAGCAAGGCTATTATAAAATACTTGCATAGGCCATCTACGGCACTAACATTTGACAATATATAATATCATAACCATTTGATCAGTCATAGCGACCCCAAATTTGTGCTATTCAAAAATTTAATTATTCCGACGTTTATTGCTATTTTCTACTTGAAGAGATTTATGTCTTCAGCTTAGTGAAAGTACGTTTTTGTTATATTTATATGTTATGAAAATCCCAACTGGGAGGCGAACTTGAATTAAAAACATTTTTCACTTTCGGGAAAATTGAGACAAATCCACTCAATCTGCGAACATTCTTCACTTGTAATGTTTATTTCCTGCAATAGCCCACTAATTTTTGAAACTCCGGACATCCTTGGGACTAGATATAAATTACAATAAATGAACTAACCAAAGTTATAGCCAAACGGTGCAAATACCTGAACTTATCATTTCAAGAAATTTGACGCGGCTGTGTATCTGATCTGAAATCCCTGCGAAAGCAATAGCAAAACTCAAAAACTATGTTATACAATTATTTTTAGAACTTAGCACTTCAATGATCTGCGGTAAAATGCAATATTGCAAACAGAAATCGGATATAAAAATTATTAAGAAATTACCTTGACTTTCTATACTTATAATGGAAATGTTCCTATATTCCTAGAATCATAACGTACATTTCTCTATAAGTAAGAATTGAAATGGTTATTTAAAAATTTTGAGTTTTTTGATTTTTTAAATTTTTTTTTTCAATTTAAAAATATTGTAAAATTGTTAAAGTGTCAAAAAGACACCCCAGCTGGAAATAGCTACACTAGCTGAATGAAAATCATACTGCCCAAGAAATTGGAAAGTTGTTATTTAAAAGGTTAAAACACGAATTGTGGGAAAGTGATTACGGTCAGAGAATAAAATGAAGATACAATTTGAAAGGTGTCTTTTCTACAGCTTTGGTAGAAATAGTGCTAAATAAATATCGGTAATTAAATTAGCCGCTAACAAAAAGTCCAACATTTTTTATATTTTCAAAAATGTAAAAAAATACAAATTTAGTTATTTTTTTAATATCAAATTAATTTTTAAAAATAAAAACAAAAACAACAAAAAAAAGAAAAACATTAAAAAGTGCTTGAATTAAATTTTGCAGTTTTTTAGTGTTTTTTTTTTTAATTTGTTTGAGTTAAGCTTTCACATCGGTCCCATTTACTTTAACCTGGAGTACCTGACTGCAAAATATAAAAAAAAAAATTAAATTTAATTATTAATTTAATTTCAAATTAATAAATATGAAAAACATTAAACATTTTTAAACTTAATTTTTTAGTTTTTTAAAGTCTTTTTTTTTAATTTTTTTGAGTTAAGCTTACACACATTTCCCATTTACTCTGATATGGAGTACCAGGGTGTCTTAGCTAAATTTGAATCCAAAATAAAAAAAAAGTTCTGATTTAATTACTCATTTAACTGCAAACAAATTTCTAAAAATTAAAAATATAAAAAAAAAATTAAACTAAATGTTTTACAATAGTTTTCAGTGCATTTTTTTAATTTTTTTGAGTTCAGCTCTCACACACGTCTTAATTTACTCTAACCTAGAGTACAAAGGTGTCTTAGCTAAACTTTCACCACAAAATGTAAAAAAATTCAGATTTAATTATTCATTTAATATCAAATTAATTTTTAAAAATTACAAAAACCAAAAAATTAAAAATATTAAAAGTTTTTTAAATTCATTTTTTTAATTTTCGGTGTTTTTTACAAGTTTTTTTTGTATAAGCTTTTACCCTGGTCTCATTTTACTTTGGCCTTTAGCACCAAGGTGTCTTAGCTAAGCTATGACTGCAAAATGTAAAAAAAAATCAAATTCAATTATGCATTTAATTTCAATTAGATTTTTAAAAATTACAAAAATGAAAAATGTTTAACATTTTTTGAACTAAATTTTGTAGCTGTTTAGTTTTTTTTTATAAGTTTTTTTTTTCTGAGTTAAGCTTTCATCCAGATCTCATTTCCGAGGCGGTTTAGCTAAACGCTGACCACTTGTCGAAACTCTGATACTCTTTGCGAAACTCATATGAGTAACTATCATTCTTATAGACTATTTAAAACCCCTTATATTTTAATACGCACCCCACATTCATCCATTCCCATGCACAATAAATTCATTAAAAAAATGGCAACACACTTACCTCGATGGTGATATGATGACCGCGTCCCCTGAAGTTGTCGTCGTTCGAGCGCAGATTCTTCGAATCAATTTGTACATTGGTCTGCATGTTGGCGCCGCTTGGTTGAAGGACAGACGATTTAAGCACGCACGAGATCGGTGAGACAACACTTGGTTGTTTTTTGTCTTCGTTGTTGTTGCGTAGAGTTTATTGCTTGTTCTATTGTTTATTTATTTATTTCTTGCTGTATTTATTTTTGGTGCCTTATGTGTTGACTGCTTAACTGACTGTCTAACTGCTTGCAGCCGTCTGATGTCAATTGCCTATCTGGCTGTGCGCAGCTGTTGTTTCCGCAGGAAGACGAGCCACTTAAACTGCCACAAGTGTTTCACTTAAATAAATATTTCCTCACAAGTTTTTATTTATGTACTTCACACATTCGCACATCTGCCTCACAATATCTTTTCACACTACACGATTTTGTGAAATCCTTTTTGTAAGAAAAGCTTTTAATGGTTTTATGTTACTCTCGAATTGCTTTTGACGCCGCCAGTTGACTTGATTGTTGCTTCAGCAGCGCGTTACTCACAGCTTAGCACAATTTATGCGGCTATGGCTGTTGGCTCAATTAAGTCACTCACACATAAATATGTGTGTGTATATGTGTATATTAATGTATGGAAGTTCTTAAAACGTCGCTTAGCAGTCTTCTCCGTGTACTTGGTTAGAGAAGGGTAATCCAATGGCACAGAATGTGACGACCATCTACTATGAAAATATTTGTTGTCGTTATTACTAGCAGTATGTTTGTTGTTGTTGTTGCT
Organism: Anastrepha obliqua; assembly: GCF_027943255.1. NCBI lineage: Eukaryota > Metazoa > Arthropoda > Insecta > Diptera > Tephritidae > Anastrepha > Anastrepha obliqua. The sequence goes on from NC_072893.1 coordinate 46,683,708, forward strand.
GTAATGGAAGAAAAGTAAACCCGAAATTGTAATAAAATAATTTGTATGCCAAATATGTATGGAAATATACTTAAAAAGATAGAAAAAGTAGTGCGTGCGATAGAGCGAAGTGAGCGGTGAGAAGGGCAACTAAATAGAAATTGCGTCGCCATTGCCATCGCAAACGCACTCACGCCTCTCGCAAAAACACATACTCAAACGTGCTTCTTCTTAAAAGCAAGTGTACACTGGGCTCAAACCGAAAAATTTGTTGCATAAATTTGTTATTATTATTTTTTTTTTTCGCTAAATGCACGTTAGAAAAACTTAGCCCTTTGTCTACCGATCGGGGACAATGGACCCGCATTCAATCAATATTTGTTGGCTTTAAACTCTGTAACTTTTACTCTCAAGGTTGATGACGCAGATTGCTAGCATGACAAGAAAAATTTTAAGGAAGATATTTGGCCCAGTAAGCATGGATGATGGTACCTACAGAATTCGTTGAACTATGAACTGAAGGATCTAACTCAGAACGAGACGGCTGCACGTTTTATTAAAGCGCAGCGCATAAGTTTAGTGAAGAAAGCCTTGACAGGAAAGCTAATGGGCGTGAAGGCCAAAAGAGGACCGAGGAACTGTTGCATAGACGCAGTGTAACAGCGTCTTAAGAACTTGGGAATACGTAACTACAAAGCAACAGCTGAAGATAGACCGCTTTGGAGGAGCATTTTGAAGGAAGCTTTGACGCGACGTAGCGCTACGAAAGAAGAAATAGAAACGCTGTAACTTTGTTTGTGTATTTATTTCTATGACTTGTGTAATATTCTAGCATAATTATTTTTTTAATAAATGGCTTTACTAATAAAATTACCATTTTCCAGTTTTTTGTTTTGCAAGTAGCCAGTAATCTAGGTATCCCATCTAAATGCCGGAGCTTATGCGACTTTCATGGACAATCGGTCACCGTAGCCGAATGGGTACATGCATGACTAGCATTCGCGAGTGCTTAGGTTCGAATCTCCATGCATGAACATAAAATAATAGAAAAAGTGCTCAGCCCTCGGCAGGCAATGGCAATACCATGAAATATCCTTCCATTTATGGAACAACATCAAGATGCACACCACAAATAGTGGGAAAAGTTGTGCCAAACACCTGACTGACGCGTACGCGCCAATTATTTATTTTGGACAGGTAGCCACTTTTTCAGAGAATGTTCTAATTTTTTTTCTTTCTTTGAACTGGGTGAATGGCACCGAACTCATTCACATTTAGCGTATGCCAATGTGATCAAATATCAAATCACTTGCGTCTACTTGTAAAAAATTACCCGTGCGAGAATTTACATGTTTGACAATGTTTCTTTCACTTTCTCAAGAAATTATTAATCAGGATTTCCCAAGATTGGCTCCAATTTCTACAGCCATTAATTTTGAGACTCTCTTATGGACTATAAATGGTGAAATTACTACGTTTATCTCTTCTCTACGGTGAAACACAAAATTTTGAGGGGAACTTTGGCTGCCCCGCCACTGGGAATTCGGCAGCCGAAATCTGTCAAGGATGAAAGATACCAGGTTTGGTATGCTGAAAAAAAAATTCGAGGGGAACTTTTAGCTTTAGCTTTGTGAAACACAAAACGAATGACGTCGGCATATCTGTCAAATTCGCTCAAAGCCGAATAACGATCTGCCAGGCAGTACACCTCTAAAACTTTTTTCACCATGGAAATATGTACGATAATTTCACACATATTCATAAACTTGTCCAATTAGTCGTTGTTAAGACGTCAACGAAGTCTCATTGGATAATTTTTTTCGCATATCACTAACACAACAAACCGCTTCCTTACCCCAGTTACGCCAGCCCACAGTGGTCCGACCAGAAGGCGTTGGCGGACATAATTCAAAAACTCATTGAATTAAGCTGAAAATATATATTTAGGGGTTTTAAGGATCAGTGATGACGAATCTGACCTTAGTTTCAGCAAATTTTAAATTCATTGAATACTATAAATACATTTTTACTTCCGTAATTAGCTGGTGAGTTCATTTTTACATTTTTCACAACCCCAGAGAGTACCACGTGGAGGTTTACGGTAAGGTTATTCTCTCTTCATTTTTTTTTTTTGTTTTTAGATTTTTTTATTTTTTATTTTTTGAATTTTTTTTTTTTAATTTTTCAATTTTTTTTTATTTGTTAATTTTAAATTTTTTTTTATTTTTAATTTTTAAATTTTTTTTTTGTTTTAGTTTTTAAATTTTTTTGGGATATTTAGTTGTTTCTTTGTTTTTAATTTTTAATTTTTTTTATGATTCAGAATCCTCGGTTTCTGATGAGCTGTTTTCTGAGCTGCAGCCCCTCGGCTGATTCTCTCAAATTCGCTGAGAGCCGTATAACGGTCTGTTATTCAATTATTTTCATCATGAAAGTAACTTCGACTGCCACGTCACCAGATGCTTGACAGCAAAGTTCTGCCCGCACAACTCACATGCATTCACAAGATAAGCGCCATTTCCTAACTGGCCTGCTCTCAATTTTTAATAATTCGTGCCAAAAATATTGTGTTTGGGACCAGTGTGAAACATGTAAGCATAAATGTATATCTGTATGTATGTACTATATGCGCCACCAAGTGCGCACCCATATTTATACTTGTCATTCTTTGCCTTACATCAATATGCTTAGCCGCACACCACACGTTAACCGCTAGCACATACAAGGACATATATACTTGCACATCCCTGCAGGGAAAAATACCAGCTCACTTTTGAGCTCAACCTGTTCATGGTCTATGTTTTTTTCATGCTGGCAATTGGCATTTTTAACACGGTGGTTACCTATGAAATGTAAATTGTCCGGCCATACCTCCAAAAACAAATTCTAGCCCAATATGTATCTAAAATAACCAGTGTTAACCAGCTAAAATATGTAAAAACCCATCCACTCCATTCCAACCTTTTAAAATATTATATTTTATTGCAAAGCAAAAGTGGAGCAATGATCTGCAAAAAACTGTAGTGCTAATGATGATGATTTCATGTTAAAAGCGTACATATATGTATATATATTTTTTTTAATTAAATAAAATTTTCTTTCAATAATTTTGTGTTTCTTGGGGGTTTTTCCCCGCGGCTCTAGTCTATGTTGTACTCCTTTATTACGTCGGTGCTAGTCACGTTTTAAGATTTTTACGGATGCTGGAACAAGCTCCACTTATTGCAAAAATCTCTCAAAGGTCAACGTAATATTTAACACTATGTATTTTTTATTCTTTCCGAGAAATCCCTTTTACACAAACGGCAAGACAGGTTTCGAAAAGAACAGAACTCTGTAGCTGCGCTTATTGACGTTATCGAAGAAGTTCCTGAGTCTATTGACGAGGAAAAAGTCACTTTGCTCATCCTACTTGGCCACTCAAAGGCATTCCTTTCATTTAACCATAACATCTTTTTGACAAAACTCGACCAATTGTTTGGCCTTTCCTTTACTTCTTTACAGTTAACTGCCTATAGTTTAGAGAAAAGCTCACAAGCTATCTCTAATTGGCAACTTCTGTTTTAGAATTACTCAAGGGAGTTCCGCAAGGATCTATTCTTGGTCTTCTTCTCTTTTCCTTGTATATCAACGACCTACCAGTAATCCTTACCGAAATGTGCTCTCACTTCTATGCAGATGATGTCCAGATTTATCGGTCTTGCAAGCTCTGGGATATTAATGACTGTATTCTTAAACTCAGCCTAAACTTATACCGCATTAACAAATGGACATCTGACAATGCACTAACTCAACCTTAAGAGGTCACAAGTGCTTGTTTTCTCCAGAAAGTCCCTCCGGCATTGCTATGCACATAATTGACATACAGCTAAAAATCTTGGAATCTTTTTCAACCCAAAATTAACTTGAGATAGTCACATAAATTTGAGCGTAGTAAAGTTGTACGGAATGCTTCGAGCGCACTAGACTACGCAACACTTTACTCCTCTACGCAATCGCACTCCCAGTTTAATCGTTAAGATATATGTATGTTATGCCATTGTTATTGTATGTTTCGTCATCATCTTGGCGTTACAGTCCGGGGTGGACCATTGCCTCCTCTACAATACGCCACCACTCTTCTCGACAGTCCACTTTCGCGTTTTTGTTCCTTTTATATCAATGAAGTTATATGACCAAAATATGCTTTGTTACCTGCCTAAATATGGTCTTGTATAGATAAAGAAATATCCTTATTTATGCTGAATACTATACCTAAGTATTTAAATTCTTGTATGAACTCAAAAGCATATCTTTCGATTCTGATGTGACTATCATGAAAAGATCGTGTCATTTACTATGCCTTTTCTTCTTTTATATTGAGAACCGCTGGTCTTGTAGCTTGCACTAAGCGCATGTAAACGTTCTGAAGAGGCTCCCTATCGTGTTATTAGGATCGGTGTCTGCCAGCCTATTTTCTACTGTGCATGCAATACAAATAGGCGCATCATCTACATTATTATTTAAAAGCTCATTAAAATGTCCTTTTCAGATATTTAGCACTTCATTTCTAACACTCACTAAATCATCATTTTTGTTCTAGTTCTTGCAAGCCATCAATCTCGGCTGCTATTGCCTCGTGTGTTTCTTTATCCTGCGCTACATAGATCTAGTTTGTTTGTATATTAAATCTAATTCCCTTTTCATATAATATTTTTTATTCTTATTTATAATTGTTTTGGATTCTTTTCTTTTCTTGCTTCTTTCTTTACTTTATTGAGCTTCTGCGTCATACCATTCGTTGGTCATAACAGCGTTTTGGTCAGTGGTTTCATTTGCAGCGCTAAGAATGGCCTATTTAAGACTTTGTCATTCTGGTGTTTTGACCTAGTTTACGCTCAACCTTTTCTTGATCCTTTTTCTTCTAGATTCATTCGCTATGACTTCCGCAACGTTCCAGTGTTTCTTTTTAAATTCGGTTTTTATGATTCGCAATATTATTCTTTGGCGCACACGCGTTATTGTATGGTTGGGAAATTTTAAATTGTGTTGCATCTCTCAAGCATAAGCTTATTGTACTGTTTAATAATATTTCTCGTTATGTGTTCGGGATCAAGGCAAGGGACCACGTTTCTCATCTTGCTGACTATCATGCCCCTAGATAAATTTCTTCAGCTGTGATCACTCTTAATTCAGCGTGAAATCTATAACTTCGAAAGTACCTCAGAATACTAGAAATGCAACGAGGTCAGTGCGAAACTCTAAACTTTTCGCTGCTACATACAAAACACTAAGGTTAGAAAGACAGTTCTTGATGTATGTGACTCGACTTTGGGATTCCCTCCCCCAAAATTTAGTATCTATAAGTAGCATAAACACATTTAGATGCGAACTTCAAAGATGTATTCGCACTTAGCACCAGCACCCGCACGAGTCTTCAACCATCTTATCTAAAAAAAAACACTAACTTACAGACAAATTGACAATTTCGCACTGGTATTATTCTAGTCAATGACGTACTAGTATGATTTCTTCTATTATATACCAGTATCTGAAGAAGAAAGTTTCCATCCCAGTTAAGCTTTTCGCTGCCGGGATATTACACACACATACATCCACAAATCGCCTCACATTCACACTATGCATTCCTTTACTTCTTTTCACAAATTTTGTCGTGCCAACGCAGCTTGGTATTTCCGCCATTCTCTGCCATTAAATGCCTTGTGGCATTCGATTCTAAAGCGTAGATGAGTTTGTCGCCTAATAGTATGCAATAAATATTTTACTTTTTCGTTTAGCATTTCAAAAATTCCATTGCTTAGCACTTTTATGACTTTTAGGTAGAGGAAAAGGCAAAACTCCGAGGGATTTTATATTTTCAAATGCAAATGAGGCTTATCTGTGAGGCAGTTGCGGGCAATACGCAGCAGTGTAAGTATGTACGTGTAAATAATGCATGCGATTTGTTTCGAAGTTATACGCGTATTGACTGGAGTAAAATTATTGCACGTTAAGTTTTTCAAAAAGAGAATTTAAATGAACTGAGATGGATAGGTGATCAGATAATGAGTATACACAAGTTAAGACTGGCTTACATAAATTTATTTCACAGCTGAGTATTTATTTCTTTGAATGCGATTATGTCGACTAAAGGTTTTTTTTTTATGCTGCTAAATTGTATTGTCTGAATTTGTTATTCATACTGGCACTTTAAGCTAATTATATGGCCTTGAAGGGCACGCGCAGTTCATTTTACTATAGGCGTATGTTTGAACTCTCTGTCATCTCTCTAAAATGCTAAAGCAGTGGAGGTTGTGCTGTTCTATTTGAGACGAGCTCTGCTTATAACCACGAGAAAATTATTATTATTGAAAATCTTATAAAAGTGCAAGTTTTGTTAACTTAGATTATACAAATAAATGTATATAAAAAGTTTATAAGTTTCTTCGTCGAAATATGATGATTTTCAGACAAGTGCTGGTCCAATCCAATCGACAACGCCGACATTCACCATTGGAAACTACAAATCTGGTGTTAATTGAAACGTTTTTTAATAAAAAAAACCTATTATTACTGTTATTATTTTTTTATTAAATAATTAAATAATATTATAAAATCTTATATGCCTATTTAAAGGCCATTCAGTATAAAAAAAGGTGTGCGAATACTTTCGAAAAAAGTTAAGCCTTTAATGCTTGAAAGTGTTAGTGGTTGCCTCTGATTAAAATTTTACTAATACAGGGCCCGCCATCTATCGTTACGGATTTGAACTAAGTATTATTTGAAGAATGGTAACACTTAGCTGTCATCTGATTTGACAGAAAATTAGTTTTATTCTTCCGCTGAACGAAAATGGTTGTGTATATGCTGAAAGAACGCTGGGAAATATTGCGACATTACTTTGAAAATCGTGGTAATGTTGCAGAATGTGTACGAAAATTACGTACGGCAATCGAAAATCGCATTATCAGCCGAAATTCTGATATCGTTTGGCCGCCTCGAAGCTGTGATTTGACGCCGTTGGATTATTATCTTTGGGGTGCCGTCAAAGACCTGTGTTATGCCAACAAACCAGCAACAATTGATGCACTGAAGACCAACATACGCGATGCCATAGCTGAAATACAGCCGCATACAATCGAAAATGTGTTGAAAAATTGGACCGATCGTATGGGATGGTGCATGGCTAGCCGAGGCAGCCATATGCATGAAGTTGTGTTCCATCATTAACCGGAAGGATTGCACTTCAAAATAAAAAAAACAGTTTGGAAAAATATTGAGTAGTTTCTTTTTTATAGCATTTGTAATTCCGTAAAGTTATATGGCGGACCCTATACCATACACCTTGATCAAAAAGTACACGGAACAACTGTCAGGGGATGCTCTGAGTCAAGTGATTAAAGCTGTATGTTTTTTGTTGTTGTTTTTTAGTTGTAGATGAGAAAAGTTTTACCAACATTTTATAGCCTGATTACTAGCTGCAAATTAGCCATCAGAAAGCTGGAAGGGGGCTTGAACATTCATTATGGGTCAATATAGTGTAATCCAGGACATTGTAGTTAATGTTGCGATTTTTGTGGATTGCAACGGTGTTGTCCACCACGAATTTTGCTGCTAGAAGATGAGACAGTTAATAGGGACCAATATTGGGGCATTATGAGACGTTTGCATCAAGCAATTCGCCAAAAAAGAATGAGTTTGTGGGATAAAAACTAGTTTTGACCAAAAACGAAATGAATACCATTCGACAGCGAGTTGATCTCAAATGGCTCGGTGCGATTTTTTCTGTTTGATCAACTCAAAAAACTATTACGAGGAACGCGTTTGAACTGCCGAAAAGAAGTAATAGAATAATCGAAAACAGCTCTGATGGTTAAACTGAAACTAGAGTTCCAAAAATGTTTCGAGAGCTGGATCAAGCGCTGGCATAAGTGCCATGCAGTTAAGGGGACAGATACCTATAAACGGTATTTATTTTCCCAGATTTTCATTAAAATTATTTAAAATTAAGAAGTCAATATATTTTTTTTTAAATTGGCATACAGTTTATTAATACATTAAAATAATATAATTTTTTTTTTTTAATTTAATCATTTAAAAGGGCGGATGTACCTCAATTCTTCCCGGAAGGTCGCAACGGGGCTTCTCAATTGGCGGGCATTGTTGGCGTCAGTGACCTGAATACAAAAACCTAAGCATTTTTTTGTTTATTAATGTCATAATTTCTATGTGAATTGAACCAAAATGGAAATAAAATTAAAAAAAAAAAAATGAATTTTGGGGGTATTTTTGCTTAGAAAAAATTACTTTTTCGAAAATTTTTTGAAAACTTATAAACTCACATAGAAAGTAATATCATAAAAGAGATGTGTGCAAAATTTCAGGAAGATCCGTCAATAACTTTTTAAGTTATCGCGTATGCCAATTCGAAAAATATACAAAAAACAAAAAAAAAAATAAATAATTGGCGCGTACACTTCTGTTAGGTGTTTGGCTGAGCTCCTCCTCCTATTTGTGGTGTGCGTCTTGATGTTGTTCCACAAATGGAGGGACCTACAGTTTCAAGCCGACTCCGAACGGCAGATATTTTTATGAGGAGCTTTTTCATGGCAGAAATACACTCGGAGGTTTGCCATTGCCTGCCGAGGGGCGACCGCTATTAGAAAAATGTTTTTCTTAATTTTGGTCTTTCACCGAGATTCGAACCAACGTTCTCTCTGTGAATTCCGAATGGTAACCACGCACCAACCCATTTGGCTACGGCGGCCGCCGTTTGTACATACGGGTTGTACATACGTTTGTACGGGTTGCTCAATAGGTGCGCTTCAACTTTTTTTCCAATACGGAGGGCGAGCGACGCAATATTTTTTATTTTTCGCTTGTCATTTGTAAACTTTATTAGTATACATTTCATCATGGAACGCTACACACTTGAGCAACGATTACAAATCGTGCAAATTTTTTATGAAAATAATCGTTCTGTTGCTGCTACTTTAAGAGCATTACGGCCATTTTACGGTCCATTTAACAAGCCGTCTGTCCCGTTTTGGAGTTATGTGAAGTCATTGGTCTACAGTAACAAGCCGGCCACGATTTGTGAGCTCAGAGCCAATATTGAACGCGAAATTACTGGAATTTCGGCCGATTTATGCAAAAGAGTGGTCGAAAATTGGGTTCAACGATTGGACTTCGTAAAACGTGCACGCGGTGGTCATGCAAAAGAAATCGAATTTCATACTTAAATGTATATGTTCAAACTCGATAATAAAAAAAAAAAATAGTAAAAAAAGTCAAACCGTTTGTGTTTTATTCAAAAAAGTTCAAAAGTTGAAGCGCTCTTACTGAAAATATAGTAATTAGTTAATATTCATAGATGAGTCGTTTTATATATTTATTTTATAAAAACAACAGCTTATCAGTAATTTTCACCTTGCTGTCATTTTTCGCCGTCTACAATTATAGAAGTGACAAACAGAACTGAATAATTCACGGCATTTCAAGGCGATTTAAAAAATGTGGATTTTATTACCAGTGCTCAAAAAATTGGCGTCACAAAACTTACGAGAAATTAAAATTTTTGAACAAAAAAATGTACAGAAATATTTGACCAAAGTTTGGCTCTTTTGAGGCCGAAACCGAAATGAAATTTTGTTATCGAAGCCCGGTCGTTCGTTATCTATATAAATATAATTTTTTGGATAGATAGAGCCAAGGTGACTTTATGGTTTTGAACCTTCTCTTTTGGAATGTGGGAACACTTTGCATGATCCGCTTGAAAATGTGTTTAAGTTTTCTTAAGTAGTGGGATATTTAAGGTAGGATACCATGTGAATCAAAATTGAGTGAACAGCACTTAATAAAACTTCAAGGTGAGGTCGAAGTTCATACTGATGCTCCCGTTTTCCTCTCAGAAGACTGAATGTTTGCGGGAAGCTTCATTTTTTACACACATCTAGAGATGCACCACTCCAAGCGGGAGAAGATTTTATTTTTTCATGGAGCGGAGATTGCTAACAGAGAAAAATATTTCTAGCGTTTAGTGTTTATGCATGCAGTAAGTTTTGTATTTCAGCCCTCGACTGGTTGTCGCGCAGACATGCATTCACCTAGAGCGGCTGTCAAGAATTTTAAAGAAAATTTTCGAAGTGTTTGAAAATACAGGAGGTTCAGCATTTTAAATGCTAAATTTAAAGGAAGACAATAATTTTAAAAGCAATGTGTCTTTTTTTAATAAAAACTGAAATATTATTTAAGAAGACCAATAACAAATAACATGTTTATTTTCTGCTTATAAATTTGTTTGTTTGTCGAACAGCTTCCAACTGTATTCAATCTTTAATGGGATGTTTTATGAATTCATGATTGAAGAGAAAAAAAGTAAGGCGTCTTATAAATATGCGGCACAGTTTAGGGCCAATAAAAATTTGTAAAGGGAAATTAATTAAATAAAATTTTAATAAGGACATGAAAATACAGATCTGGGGAAAAATAAATCTATTATTTTCTCGTTAGATAGCTGTGGTTATTGATATCTCTTAAAGTACCGATAAAATAATGTAAAGTTTATGCTCGTTGTCAAGGCGACATTTCACACTAAAAAAATTCTTTTGCCGTTTTTAGTTTGTTTCATTGAGTTGAGAGTTACAGGGTGTTAACATGGTCAGTCCATAAGTTCGTGCGATTTTACCCATAATTTCACTTTTGTACGATTTTTGCATACAAAAAAAAAAATTATTCGAGGAATATAACGGAATTATTCATATTTTCTTTGATATATTGTGCCTTCAACAAGTGATTTTAATCGCGGATAGAAGCACGAGTTGTTAAAAAAAATGGAATCTTCGAACGCGTATAATGGGAATATTTTGTATTTTTTTTATAAAAGTGGTCAAAATGCTACAACTGCTGCTGCAGAAGTAGTGTTGAAGTGAGTGCAAGAAATGCGCAAAAGTGGTTTTCAAAATTCCGAAGTGGTAACTGCGACGTGGAGGATGATGCCCCGCGCGCTGGTCGTCCCTAAGTCTTTAACTCCGACGCCTTGCTCGAACTCGTGGAAGCTGAGCCAAATTTCACAGTCGATATGATAGCTCAGAGGTTAAATTCATCGCATGGAAGAGTTCACCGACACCTGGTTCAATTGGGAAATGTTTCAAAGCTGGGAAAATGGGTTCCGCATAGACTTTCCGTCGCCAACCTTCCACAGAGAGTGAATGTGTGTTCTCAGCTGCTGCAACGGCTTGAAAATGAAAGTTTTTCGAAACGTATCGTTACTGATGTTCATCATGGGTCAAATGGGTCCTTTACAATAATCCTCTTCGCAAACGCCAATGGTTAGATAAAGATGAAACACCAGAACTGACCCCTAGTGGCTTTAATGCAAAGAAGATTCTCCTGTCTATTTGGTGGGATATTATTTATTTATTAGGAACTTCTGGAACCAAGCAAGACGATAACTGTGGATTATTATTCCCATCAGCTATCAAACCTGAATGAGGCACTTAAAAAAAATCGACCGTCTTTAGTGAATAGACGCAAAGTTTTGTTTCACCACGACAACGGAAGACCTCATAACGCAAGGCAAGCTGAACGAGCTCGGATGGGAGCTAATGCCGCATCCACCAGACTCTCCGGATATTGCATCTTGTGATTATTACCTTTTCCGTGGACTTCAAACCTATATGAGTAACAAGAACTACTCCTCAAAAGAAGCTGTAAAAAGGGGTATCGAAGCATATTTTGGCTCCAAGGACAAACAAATTTTTTGAGCAGGCAATTAAAAATTTGCCTAAACGTTGAAAAACATTGTAAATAATGAAAGAAAATATATTATTGATTAATAAATACTTTAAATATCTTTTTTATTAATGTTAAAACCACCTTTAAAAAACGCACGAACTTATGGACTGACCTGTAGAAGTCAACAAAGAGAAAATTCGGTACATTTTATAGTTTTTCTTTAATAGTGACGAAAATGCAAGCCAAGCTGCTGAAATTGAGAATGCTGTTTATGGTGCCGATGCTGTAACAGCTGTTGCACGTACAATTTTGGTTTCGTCGATTCCGCTCAGGTATTTTTTATGTTCAAGAAAATGTCGATAATGTCGAAAATGTCAATAAAATCACAGAAATAATCAAAGTTGACCGGCAAGTTAGTAGTCGTAACATCGGACAAGAACTAAAAATCGACCACAAAACAGTTTGAAACCAGTTGCGTAAAAATGTTACGCCAAAATAATGGTCTTCTGTTTCACCGAACTATAGAATATAAATTTTACTCTACCATCTGTTTGGGCGTGCAAGTACCCACGCATTCGACTTAAACAGCAAAAAGTTTATTGAGTTGATGTTGTTTAAGAGAAACTTTTCTGTGAACCGTACATTGCATAATGTGACTTGTTAAATTTTTCAAATTAAATTTCTATTATAGCTAATTAACCGTGATTAAATGCTGAAAATGACAGGTCAGGTCAGCGTAAATGCAGCCAATCTCTTTCACAGAGAAAGTAAAACATAAATTCATGTTGCAGAATAAAGTTGGCGCTGTACTATATTAATATTTATGTATGATTATATATACATACATTTGCATCTATATATATATATATATCTACACGTACATACGCATATGTATGTATGACATTAAAATATTTAATTGAAAAATAGATTACCTCACATGAGTGAAACTAAAAATCTGAGCCTAACCAACGGAAAATCCAATTTAAGCCAATGCCCAACCGCACATCAATTATGAAAACAGCAATGAATACTTTTAAAATAAAAAAATGGTGTATATACAAAGGAATTAAAAACAAAAACATGCAAGTTCATGTTTGGTGTGTTGTGGGTTGGAATATTTCAATTCTTTCACACAGAAAAATGTTTTTAATTTTTATTGTTATTTTTAATTTGGTTTTTCGCTTTGGAAGAGTAAAAATGATAAGTGAAAAGTCCAGGGCATCACAAAGAAAAAAATGTGTTCTTTTTGTTTTTTGTTTAAAGTTAGCTTTTTCATCAACGTGAACTCAATCAAGAACGCAATCATTCCAGCGGAGCTCAAACATTTCAGTAACACTTTTGTAGAGCGATTTATCTTTTGCCTCAAAATAGGTTTCAGTGTTAGCGATATTCTCTTCATTTGAGTGAAATTTCCTACGGCGATCATTTTTTAGGTCTGCGAATATCCAGCAGTCACTGGGAGCCAAATATGGCGAATACATTAGATGTGGAAGCAATTCGAAGCCCAATTCATGCAGTTTTGCCTTTGTTTTGACTGACTTGTGAGAAGCTTGTTTTTGGACAACAATGAGCAAACGCGGCACCCATAGACAAATGCTCATGCAGTATATATCCAATATCCAAAAGAGGGTTGGTTGGTTGGTTAAAGTGGTGATTCTTCCAGAATCCAACTAGCGCTTCCGCTCCATTTTGCTGCCACATCCTCGTTACCAACTTGTTTACCAGTTATTTACGGCATGACTATATCCAGTCTATGCGGTTTAAGAACTTTATTAGGTTGTTGACATCTAAGCCAGACAGTTGTTCGAGATTCTCGAACAGCGGTCGGCCCAGGGATAACATTCTGTCTCTCCATAGGGCATGGCATTCACAGAGGAAATGGAAGAATGTCTCCTTTTTCTCCTGTTGTTTACAACTGTGACAGTATGTATTGTGAGAGATACCCATTTTGACTGCTTGTTCTCTGATAGACCAAAAGCCAGTTATGACTGCCGTTAGTCTCCAGGCGTCCCGTCGATGATTGCTTGAGGTTGTAGGTAGGCCATAACGTTCTGCTAATTTTGCATTTCGTCTGGACTTTTCACCTACAATCAGCGTGTCAGACTGCACCTAATGGTGCGAATACCAATTCTGCAAGAGCGTTACTCATGGCAGGTCCCCCTCTTGTCAGTTCATCTCTGTTACCTTCAATGTTCCGATGTCCCGGGACCCAAATTAAGGTAACTTTATGGCTTTCGCTCAAGGTGGCGAGGCTTTTCCTGCTTTGTTCCACCACTTTAGATGCTGTAGTAGCCGAACCCAGTGCCTGCATTGCAGCTGGACTATCCGAAAGAATAGCGATATTGCCCTTAAAAGTCTGTGAGAATATATACCAGCTCCAACACCGCAGCCCATTTTACTGCCATCTGTATAGACTGTAGTGTCGAATTGTTTATAGAGAATCCCTTTGCGCTGGGTGAAAGTGAGAGAGTTTGTCCATTAATGTTTGGTAGCATAAAAGTTGGTACCTTATATCTGGTGGTGAAAAGCATAAGTTCTGTTTTACGCGGGTTTAAACCTAGGCCACAGCCTGTGGCCCAAGAGTTAAGCTCGCCTAACGACCTTTGGATGATCCCACTGATTGTATTAGGACACAGTCCTGACGCCATTAACACCACATCATCAGCGTACGCCACCGCTTTTACCCCACCTCTATTAAGTTTTGTTAAGACTTTGCTAATAACGCATAACCAGAGAAGTGGAGACAATACTCCCCCCTGTGGGGTGCCTCTGTGGACCTTCTTGGTTATACTGATATTACCCATATTAGCTTTGATGATTCTGGTTTCTAGCATAGAGATGACCCAATTACTGATGCAATTGTCCACCTATAATTCTATCAGCGCCCGTTGGATGGCCGTCTAGCCATTATAGGATACAGTTCAAGGTTTCCTGTAACATCTTTGGAATGATTACATCTGGCACCGGAGATTTAAAAGGTGAGAAAGATTTAATTGCCCATTCAACTTTATCCTTTGTAATTATTTCTTTTGCAAGATGCTGTGGATTATATTGGCTCCGCCTGATATTTCGCCTTCCACTTTCGTGGACGCTGCACCCCGAGAAATGCGTGTTTAGCAGAAGTTCTAGCGATTCTTCTGTCGTAGCAGTCCAAGTACCATCAGGCTTCTTGACCCATTGAATGGCCTTTGGACAGAACACTGCTAAGTCTAGCAGAATCTCTGGTGGATTCGATTGACGAACGAAATTCCCTCCAGCTCTCTTTCTTGGCGGCCCTAATTGCCTTCTTGTACTGTCTCCGACTTTCTCTGTACAAAAAAGAGTTCGAGAAAGTAAATATTAAAATACTTTCGGACAGCTGATCGGTTCTCAAAGCCTTGAATAGCTTCACACTCAAGTCAAAAGTCCTAATAGATTGTAACAATGCACTCAGCAAACTGGCTACCCATAATCAGGCCTCACTGATTTGGCTACCAGGATATGAGGGACATGAAGGAAACGAGAAGGCAGACTTTTATGCCAAAAAAGGGGCAGAAGGGATATTTATTGGGCCAACCCCATTTCGGCTTTAACAAAAATAATATAAAACAGGAAACTAAAAAATGGATCCAAACTAAAATCAGCGAACACTGAAACGGCACAAGCGGCCTTAATCACTCTAAAAAGTTTTTAAACTTCGATACCAACAGAGCAAAATCTGCTCTAACCCTAGATAAAAAGGGCCTCCCATTACCCCATGGATCACTTACAGGTCACTTCTGCCCGTAATAAACATTTTCACACAATAGGATTATCTGGTGCAAGATCATGCAAGTTCTGCTGTAATGAAGAGGAGTCTATGGAATACTTAAGCACCAACTGTGAGGCATTAGGCTACAGGAGACATAGAATCTAGAGCTCGTACCCACTAGAGGAGGAAGATCTACAATTGCTCTCTCCTATGGAGCTGGTTCGATTCCTCGGTATACTAAATAATTATAATTAAGTAATAGGGGCGCACAATAGATCAATCTCGGCCGCCGTAACGAATGGGTTGGTGCGTGAATACCATTCGGAATTCACAGAGTTCGAATCTCGGTGGAAGACCGAGAACATTTTTCTAATAGCGGCCGCCACTCGGCAGGCAATGCCAAACCTCCGGGTGTATTTCTGCCATGAAAAAGCTCCTCATAAAAATATCTGCCGTTCGAGGTTGGCTTGAAACTGTAGGTCCCTCCATTTGTGGAACAACATCAAGACACACACCACAAATAGGAGGAGGAGTTCGCCAAACAGCCAAAAGGGGTGTATTTATGTATAAGGGATCAATCTGGTCGCAGTGCATAAAGGCCTTAGCCTAACCCGTACAAATATTACCATTACCATTGATACAGTCTGTTACATAAGAGCGTGGTCACTATGACAAGTAGATAAAAAATCAGAGCGTCCTGTTTGTTTTTCTATGACATAGAGGGTACCTCAGTCCTTCATGCTTTTTGTAAAAAAGTCAGCTGTCTGTTAAATTTAGTCTTCATTTGAGTGGTTTTTCGAAATGAGTGCTGTTTACGCCTCTCGCTTTAAGGCAATTTTTCTATGTTTGCATGAAAAAGGACCCAAATCAACGCAAACTGCCGCTGCGAAATATATGGGAAAGGCGAAGCAGTTCGATAGCAAGTGGATAAATCGCTATAGAAAGGTCGGTAACGTTGATAATTTTCCTGATCGCGGAAGTGCAAGCAAAGTCTCAAAAAAAGACGATAAAAAGACTCTCCCATTGTTCTCGAAGGAACCAACTTTGACTTTAGGTGGAGCTGCTGTGAAATTGAAAGCAAAAGCTGTTGACATATCTTACGGAACGATTCGTAGGCACTTGCTTGCCAATAAACTGAAATATCCCAGTATTTTTGAAAATCCAATTGGAGCAACGCAATTTTTTCAGATGAATCCTCCTTCTGGCCATTTCCGAGCATCAAACAAGCCTGGACAACCTCTACCAGTAGGATGCTTCAACAGACTGTTAAACACCCCGTCAAGGTGGGTGCTTCTCAAACAAAGGTTTCGGTACTTTGTTCTTATTTACCGAGAAAAATTAATAAAATATAATATATCAAAAGGCTTTGTTACCCTCAGTTAAGCAATGGTATATCAAGAAAAATGAAAGCTGGATCCTTCAAGAGGACAACGTTCCGAGGCATCGGAGTCGAGCGTGTAGCGAGTGGAAGACGCAAAACGGAGTTGTCACTTTAGATTCGCCCTCTCAGTCACCGGATGCAAATCCCATAGAAAATGTGTCAGCTCTGATGAAAATGCAGCTTCGCAGATGCAAGCCATGTAATTCAGATCAACTTTCCTGACAAATTCGGAGGTCTTTTCCGGTAGAATATGCAGAAAAACTAGTGGAAAGTATGCCCCGACGGTGCCAGGCCATAATTGACAATGCAGGAGATTGGACTAGCTACTGAGGTATTTGCATTGAGTATTGATGACCAAATTATCAATAAATTTGCGAATTTTCGAAAAATCAATTGTTGTTATTATTTATCAGGGACCACGCTCGTATGTATCTTTGCGATGTCAGCTATCTCATACAACTTCACTTTTCGATCATTCAAAACGATTTCGTGGAATTTTTGATGTTTTCTGGTGTTACCGACTCATTTGGACGCTCACTTGTTGTGCTCCATGGGTGTCTCTGCGACCACGTTTAAACACAGCAAATCATCGTTTTATTGTTGTTTCTGATGGAGCGAAGTCCTCTTAACACTATTCAAGCCATTGCTTCACTTGAACGGTATTTTAACCCATAAAGAAGCAATGTAAAATTAAAACACGAAATTCTTTTTGATCCATTATTTTGCAAATAACAAAAGCAGCGTCTATCTTAGGACAATAACTCACGAACTTATGAACAGAATATCATGAAATTTTAGAAGCTGTCATTCTAAGGTCTGTACTTTCTAAAAATGAGTTAAATGCAATAAAACTAGTGCCATTTATGTGTTAGTTGCCTAGTGTCCGGCACTTTTCAGCCCATGTGTTATTTAATATTTTTTGTGGCTTTCACAACAATTTCATTCCCGTGTTTTTTTCACTGCGCTCGTCAAACGGACAGCACTGCAATGCTTTTGGACACACAAAGCGCAGACTTAATTGTTTTCATGCGATGTTTTTTCTTGTACCTTTCACTTCTAATTGAAAAAATTATATTTGCAAGCAGCGCAAATTAAATTAACGGCCACTGAGGAGTTTGCTTTGTAGCTGTTCAAGTGGAAGTGCGAGCACCATGAAAATATAATATTTAGAATAGAAAAGTTGTACATTTTTTCTTATCTCTTTCTGTTTTGCCTTTCGGCTCACTTTTAAAGCCTCAATGCCGTATCAAAAGTTAAGCGAACACTCACTCACCCAAATACTTGTACTAGTACTGTATACGTAGTGTATGTGTGTGTGTGTGTATTCATACGGATATGCAATGCTACGGCAGCGGAAGTGAGTCCAATGGTGTTCGTTTAATCCAAATCATTTGAAATTCCGTTTACGTTGAGGCCTTGTCGCAAACTTGCCAATAGCGGAATGCTTGGGAGAAGGGCTGTGCAGGGGAAGTGTGTAGTACAGCAATGATGTATTTGTATGTATACAGTGACAAATGTGCACAAACTGCAGCAGTCGTTAAAATATAGCCAGCTACAAATAAAAGTAGTCATTTGCATATACAGATGCAAAGCAGCAGCTACGCAGGCAAACATAGAGAAACGGGGCACACGTACGACTGCACCCTCTATTCAACAAAAAAAAAGAAAAAAAACTAAACTCCTTATTAATGGAAAAAAACTACTGTATAATTTGAGATACGTTACGAAATTTTTAGTAATCAGCACATTCGTCCTTGAGTAATCAGATAACAACTACAGAAGGAAAAGAAGCAAACAGGTGGAAAAAGAAAGACGGCATATTTCGATTAGAGGGTGATGACCAACAGTGATGGCCGCAATATCCGCAGGTGTAGCAAAAAAGCGAGAGCTTAGGTGTCTAAATCATTGCCCGACTAGATCAGGACAGTTGAAAAAAAGCTGCTGATTCCATCTCAATCTCCAGACAGCTTCTGCAGAATGGACTTGGTGCAATCCCAAGTCTCACCACATGGACACTTAACGGACAATGTCCGGTAAGGGCACCTGCCAAATTCGAGAGCTGCGAGTTTCCTAGGCTTAGAAGTTCCCTCGAGCTCCTCCGATCTATCCGTGACCAGAAGCATCTTCGCGAGTTAATGCGAGACCCATCTTTCCAGAAGTAGTCCACAGGCTCTCAAGTAATCGCAACCCTCTCGTTTTGTGATGAAACCGTCTCCAGAGTGCTCTGTCTAGCCAGCTCATCAGCCCACCAGTTTGAGTCCATGCCGCTGTGACCGGGAAACCCAGATGTAAGTATTCGAATGCAGTCGAGAGAAAGAAGTCAGGCATTGCCCGATTAATTTCGAACGCATAAACAGCGAGCCCAAGGCGCTTATTGCTACTGAGCAGTCCGCGTAGACATTTTTTTTATACTCTTTTGCTATTTTTAATTTATTGCTGCATTGCAATTGGGACTTGTGTTTACAATAATTACAGAAGTAAGCAACCAATTCCCTACTTCTTTTACTGCATCTACCTCCTAAATTCATACATACACATTTTTTGATCACAGAGTTGTTACTCAAAACCCAAGTTATTTACATAAAAAATATCATACTTTCCCTAATATGTCAAGTATAAACTAGAATATTTAATTCAAAAACTGTCTATGGTGTGACGCAATAAGTTCTTTTTACTTATAAAAAGTTCGGTTTTTTCTGCAGTAGAGGGTGCGGTGTAGATAAATACATTATTGCGCAAAATATAAGGATAAGTTGCTTTTACTGCAGAGTAACAGCTCGCAATAATTTCTTGAAAATCTATAATACTTTGCCTGACTTAGAAACACCGAATGAAATCGAGTGCTACTCCACGTATCCTTTGCATTGCAGAGGTGGCCTTCCGCTGCCTTTGACTTCACTAACAGTTATAACATCGAAAAATTTCAAAGCTGCCACGTTTGTACCCATTCGTATGACAGTGACCTTACTAAAGAATATATTGACTTATACTGCGTTAAATTACTATTAGCACAGGAATTTATTGGCGCATTTCGACAATTTACTGCATCCTTCAATTAATCGCCGCATTATGCGTGCCATGCTGCTAGAATCAAACGATTACAGAAAGTATTCTTACAGTTTGCGTCGTGGATTTTACACTTCTCGGATCCTATCTCTACCTATGAAGCGCGTTGCTTATTGATTAAGTTAAAATCATTGGAGAACAACAGAATAATCGAATCTTTGTCTTTGATTTTCGATTTGTTCCGTGGTGCTGCTGGTTGTTCTGTCCTTCTTGAGAGGATTTTCTTTTATATTCCGACCAGAGCTCTACGTAATTCGGAGGTTCTCTATGTTGGTTTCTCAAAATCTCTATATGCTTGAAATGCTACTATTTTATAGCTTTTTGAAGTGAAATTTGTTGGGCGTCGATGGACGAGCGAGAATGGAGAGTAAAATTTCAAGGCCATGCAACGTTTTGGGCATTTTCGTTCTGCGAGAGAGAAAAAAGATATAAGGCAGAGGAAAAGGAGAGAGAGAGCTATACCTTATATATATCTTAGATACACTTTTGGCTATTTTTCCTGAGTTTTTCGTTGTGGTTGCTAATTCCTAGTGAGAAATAACACTCATACTTTTTGGCGCTTGTTTGTTGGTGCAAACTTGTAGGAAATATATTTTTGGTGCCTACTTTTTGGCGTTATATTTTCTTGGTGCCTACTATTTGGTGCATTTTTGGGTCTCAATTCTTGGCATTTTTTTCTTTTTGGTGCCTACTTTTTGGCGCTTATCTCCGTTTCCTGGCCAGTGCTTGTGCGTACTATAAAGTGCTACCTATTCCGGCGTCGAATTTATTGGTATTGCCTTGCGATAATTTGTGCCGTTGCTGCGGTCCTGGAATCGCTGCGTTTGAGCGGGTGATTATTTTCTGCTGACAAAGTTCGGTGTTTTCTTACATTAAACAAAATATCGAGCATTCGTTACATAGAAGAAATGCACCAGATCAAAGAAATATTCTGAGAAATCAATGCAATTTTCAAGCCATCGCTTGCACTTTATAAGTATTATATCAAAATTCAATCAACTGCAAAACTGCTCGAAATTTATCTAATGATTTTAATTAAATAGTTTGATATATTAATAAAAAGGTGTTGAATTATTTGAAATGCAACTATAAAACGGCTTATTTAAAATTTTTCTAAAAATTCTGTTTAAAAAGTCTGATATTTTTACATAAATTTTCTAATTTCTTTTTTTTAATTTCCACGAAGTTCTAAACTAGCTGCAGATTTTGCAATGAACTAGAAGAGAGAGAACCTCTAGAAGACCTTCTACGTTCTTGCCCTGCATTAGCTAGAGCCCGAATGAAATGCTTAGGAGCTCCACAATATGAGAGGTTAGAATGCCTCTCAGGGTTAGAAGCTTTCTTGGACTCGCAAAAGACGCAGGTTTATTACAAAAGTCTGCTAAAAAGAAACGTAAAGGTCTAGCTCCATCTGGAACCACTAAGAACCAATAGGCTTTAAGCCAACCTAAGCTTTAAGCTTGAATTTATAATATTTCGTAGTAGAATGAATCATACTTTCATAAAAAAATGATTAAAATTAAGTAAAGTATATAAAATATTAAAAATTGTTAATATGGTAAGTCCTGGGTCGCTAGGTATTTAAACCTGTGTATGTATCAGAGGGGCCAAATTTAATGAATAATGAATGATATTTTCTTCTCTTTCTTGTTCTCATAAGAAAATAATTCTTCACACGTAATTTGCTTGGCCAGCCATAGCCGAACGGGTTGGTGCGTGAGGGGGAGGAGCTTGGCCAGAGACCTAAAAAGGATGGAAGCGCCAATTATATATAGGTTTGGCAGCCGCATCGTACACAGAGAAAGCGATGCCACTTAGACCACGAAATGGGTCCGTTGTGAGCAATTATATATAAGTATATATGCATTTTGATGCCACTTCACAAATGGAGGAACCTACAGTTCTCTGCTGCCTCCGAATAAGTTTTTTTACGAGGAACTTTTTCAGGGTAAATATACTTTCAGAAAATTGCCGGTGCCGGCCGCAGGGTGACCGTTATTAGAGAAAACTAATAAGTAACAAATCATTGAATTTTATTATAAAAATGCGTGTTCTGTTAAGAAAGTTTATCGCGCGCTTCTTCCATTTTATGGTAAGTTTAATCGACCCACTGAAGCAGCTATTCGAGCTATTGTGACTAAATTTAGAAGCAAATTTACATTATTGGACATCAAACCACCAACACGCTTACGTAGAGTGCGAACTGAAGAACTGAAGAAAATATCGCAGCTGTGTCGGCCAGTGTTAATGATGACCACCAAATATCGATTCGTCGCCGTTCGCAGCGATTGGGCCTCTGTTACTCAACAACTTGGAAAATTTTGCGAAAGAATTTAGGTGTGAAGCCTTTCAAAATACAGCTGGTGCAAGAATTGAAGCCGAACGAGCTACCGCAACGTAGAATTTTTGGTGAATGGGCTCTTGGAAAGTTGGTCGAAGATCCACTTTTTTATCGAAAAATTGTGTTCAGCGACGAAGCTCATTTTGGAAGACAACATTAAAGCATTTATATGTGAAATACCGACCGAAATATTGGAAAGAGTATGCCAAAATTGGACTAAGCGGATGGACCGTTTGAAGCGCAGTCACGGTGAACATTTGCATGAAATTATCTTCAAACATTAAACTATATGGACTACTATCGATTTAAATAAAAATTGCATGCATCTTTCTGAATTTTACGTGTGTTTCTTTTTAAACTTTTCTATAGCTCTTAAAAAATCACCCTTTATATCGTCTATTTTTTGGTTCGGTGACATGTAAATAGCCGCTAGAATAATGACTGGCCCATTTGGTGTTTGGCACTCTGCAATACAAATATCGCCAACTGGTGTTACTGTTGATGATTATATAGAGATTGCAGTCATTTCTATGTTTGGCGTTACAATATTTACATACCATATTGATTATGGCATATTGCCACTCCTCCTTCTCGAACATTCGGCCTATACTAATATGGCGTTAGTGCTGTACGTTTACGCGTCATTCTCTTTCTCTCTCTGTTATATTCTAACGTCTTGTATATATGTAATGTATACGTGGTTCTCTCTTGCTCCTACAATACGAGTAACGTCGTATGACTTAGACTAGAGCCTTAGCGTAAGAGTGGGAGAAAAGACAAAGGACCGCACAAAAGGGAGACGTGAATAGCCTAAAGTTTATCTAAGATATACCTATATAAGGTATAGCTCTCTCTCTCCTTTTCCTCAACGCTATATCTTTTTTCTCTCTTGCGGAACGAAAATGCCCAAAACATTGCATGGCCTTCAAATTTTACTCTCCATTCTCGCTCGTCCATCCACGCCTAAAAAGTTTCACTTCAAAAAAATATTAAATGATATGATAAGCAAATAAATTATAATTGTTATAAAAATAATATAATTGTTATAATAATAATTATCGAAATTTGTGAACGAGTCCCTCTGCTATAGTTATGAAATTATTATATTATATATGAAATTGAAAAGCATTTCTTAAGGCGCACAAGGAATTCAAAAGCATTTTTAGAGCATATATTTAAAAATTAATGGCATCTATAATAAGTTTCTAAGCGAATATTTGAAAGTGACAACTGTAGTATTCCATAGCTCAAAGCACAGCCGTTTTTGCCCATATTTGCTTTTGATTTTAACTGTGTTTACCTCTTCACTTGTGTTAAATTGTAATTATTATCTAAATACTCGTGAGAGAAAGACAACCAAAGCACAAAGTGCTTGTATTATATTACTAGTGAAAACCAATATTTAGCTACAGTAAAAAGTTGCTGAATTTCTGCACAATACTGTACTTCTGCGACTGATACGTGCGAGTGTAGTTTTCGATTTTTTAAAATTTTTTTTATGCAAAACGGCTTAAGGTACTGCCAGCGCAGCGCGTAAACTGATTTTGTTCATTTCACTGTTCTATTTTTTTTTCTTTTTTGTTGCTATGCTAAAACTATCCCATGCCAACTACAGCTCGCCCTGTCTCAAGTTATTTTGCTCTACGCGCAATGCACTGCCGACTGGCAAACTTATATGATGCGACACTAATTTTTCTGCGTCTATGTGTGCGGCTATTTGCATATGCAGTTGTGTTGACTGACAACTTCAGTTCGAGCAGCTCGTGCTAAAATAGTTAGAAACAGGATGTATACGAAGTACTTTGCTCGCCAGGAAGCAAAGTTAAATTAGAGATTACGCTACGTATGCACGAGGGCTCAAAATAATCAGTGAGAACTTTAAGTGGCTTAGCTACATATGAACACACAAATATGATATGATACTTTGTAGACTCTTAAATTGTTTGCCTTTAAATGTTGGACAATTTCTTTAACACTAGAAGTACTATCATATTTTTATTATATTTCTGAATAAGAATTTCCCAAACTTTTCTTATTGGAGCAAATTTGTCTGCTGTTAGTTGTATGCGTACTGGTTTCACACCACATCGCAAAAGGAATCTTAGAAATTTGAATCTGATTTGAGTCTTTGTAGATTGAGATTAGGTCGGACCAAATAACTCTGAACATGTGGGGTGATTATCCTTCGTGATAGCTTTTTCGGCGTTTGTTTCTTTTATTTGAGCTGCATCAGTGGAATTAATACGAGGTATGTTCAAAACGTATAGCGAATTTTGAATTTTCGCAGGTTACGTACCTATATTCAAATTCCGGTTTTTATGTGGCGATATGTTGGTACTCATGTCTCTCACTCATGCTTTGCTTCGTCTTCGATTTTTACCTATTCAAAAAGATGGAAATTAAGTGTGCGGATGTATTCCGAATGTTCACTGTGTCATATGGAGAAGCTATTTTGGACCAAAGTAACGCTTATCGGTGGCACAAAATGTTCTCAGAAGGTCGTGAAGATGTGAACGACGAAAAGCGGGCCGGCGTGCCGGACGCCCGAGCACTTAAACAACAGACGAAAAAATTGATGAAGTGAAGAAAATGGTATTGGCCAATCGTCGAATCACCGTTAGAGAAGTTGCTGATTTGATTTTTTTCAATGATTTGGGCATTCGACCAAAAGCAGCATCGCATGAACATTGCTAATGAGATATTGGAATCAGTCCGCGACGACCCAAATTTGCTCCAGAGGGGCATAACTCGTGACGAATCGTGGGTTTATGGTTATGACGTTGAAACCAAAGCTCAATCATCGCAATGGAAGCTGCCGCACGAACCAAGACCGAAAAAAGCGCGCCAAGTTCGGTCGAATGTAAAAGTTTTGCTTACCGTTTTCTTCGATTGTAGGGGCGTTGTGCATCATGAGTTTTTGCCACAGGGTAAAATGGTCAATAAGAAGTATTACGCCCGGATTTGTGGAAGAACAAAAATTGGCTCTTGTATCACGATAACGCCCCTGCTCACACATCGGTGCTTGTGCACGACTTTTTTGCCCAAAAACAACACACTAATGATGCCACAGCCACCGTATTTCCCAGATCTGGCCCCCTGTGACTTTTTCTTGTTCCCGAAACTGAAGAGGCCCACGAAAGGACGACGCTACACTACGAATGACGAGATAAAGACGGCATCGAAGAAGGAGCTGAACAAAATAAGAAAAAATGATTTTTTGAAGTGCTTCGAAGATTGGAAAAAACATTGGCACAAGTGCATAATATCTCATAAGGGTTACTTTGAAGGGGACAAAATAGATGTTAATTAATAAATAAATAATTTTTGAAAAAACACAAAATTCGCGATACTTTTTGAATACACCTCGTACAAGAGCGTTGGTTGGTGTACTGAAGAATTTCTCCTATTCTAGCGCCCGTTATAAAATGTTGGAATACTTGTAATGGGTCTATAAGCGCACAACTTAAGCTCACAAATGACCAAAGCCGTACGGAAAATTAAAGAAAAACAATGAGGAGAAACAAAAGTAAAACGCAAACTGCAGTCGAGCATCGTCGAATCGACGAATAATGTACGTCTAGGGTTAAAGAGCTGATCTACCTGTTTATTTGGCGATAATTGAATGTAGATTGAGAACGACGTGACTGAACTATTTGTCCATGAGAACCAAAAAATGTGTTTACTTACAACGCAAATTTTTGTAAAGATATCCATCCAATGATTTCGACACTGTCGAAAGTTAAATCAAAGTTCGCTTGCATGGAATACTCATATGAAACATATTCTGTACATATATATATATATATATATATATATATAATATATATTAGGGCGGGTCGATTTAAAAATCGCTCATTGCTCTGTAAAAATCATATTCTAGGGATCAAAATAAGAAACTTTGCCGAAGGAACCATACCTCTAAAACGAATTCAGATGTCCCCCAATTTGGGCCGAACTTTTTAGTTTCTTTTCTCATGTAAAGGCCAAAAACGGTGGTATTTTGAAATGATTGTATGGGGAACCCTCCAGGGGAGTTCCAGGGGGCGTGCCACTGGCATGAGTGGATCGGCCGTCCAAAATTAGTGGGGGTCGGTCATACATTTGGACTCGATTGGAGCACTCTAAATGGGTCAAAGTGGGATTTTTCGTTCGACAAATACCCCTCACAAAAAGTTCAATGTGGTCCAAAAGCAACTCCGGAACAATCACATGACTAGAGCCAACGAATGCTAAAGAGAATGACTATTTGAAAGGATGTGCGACATGGTACGTTAACTTATGTTAACCAAAGCTCGTTTCAGTTTATATCACCAAATTCAGTGTGTAAGCATGCATTTGTAGCCTAAATAGAGCCTGCAGCAGCACTCCACTGTTTTAAAGTCAGCAACAAATTGTCGCTCTCCGCGTGCGTATTGGATTCTTCACAGTCACGTGTCGGCGGGATTTCCGATCACCAAATGCGGCCGAAAAATAAAGGCGCCTCTTCATAAAATATTATTTCTCAATCAACTTCAAGGGGGGAGCCTGGTTTATAAGGTCAAAAAATCAATTTTATATTTCAGAATTTTAACACAAAGTTACAGAGCCTAATTCTCAATATTTCCGTAGATACAAAGCCAAAGGTAGGCGAGCGTTAGGTAGTTACGCTGTGGCCGGACAGACTTTATCTTCTTTTCTCGACTTTTCATTTTTATGATTTCTTTGAATTGGCGTACATGAATGAAAAAAACTAATGAACCTTTTGAAATGAATCATAGCTTGTTCCCTTCAGTATTAAGTTCTCTTCTATTTGAACTAACAAAATAGACAAAAAAAAATTTTTCAAGATTTTTATACCAAGTTGAAGTGAATTTTTTTTTTAGAAAGGCATTTTTTTCTTTAAAACCTCCAAAAAGTTGAAATTTTCGAATTTCTCTCAGTTTTCTTAGTTCATCTGGAATAAAAAATCATGATAATTAGAAATCCATTTGAATTTTTTGCTTTAGATAATAATTACGAGCTGTATCTTGTACGTCAGTTGGAAACTCCAGCGTTGCAGCGCTCTACTAATTTCTATGTTAAACATTTTTTTCAATTTATTTTAACCAGTACAAAAATTGTTTATACTTTTTAAATGTTCATTAAAATATAGAAGAAACTTTGCAGTGCTAAATTAATTTTTTCCTTAAAAAAAAAATCGCAAGGAGATGCAATTTTTAGATCTCATAAAGCAGGCTCCCCCCTTCAATGCCAAATTGGATGTAAATACCAAACTTTCATGTTCTAATGCACACATTCGTCATTCAAAGTCATTTGGACTTTGTAAGCGAATAACTCACATAGTTTATATACAATTTTCATCAGGCTGGTAAGTGAAGGTCCATGCTCCTGGATTGAGAGAGAGTTGCTTATTTTCAGCATTATTCACTCTGCTCAAATATTATCTCCAACATTCAAACGGGAGTTTGTAGCCTGGCTGATGGTGCGCTTGAAACTAATCGAATGGCCTCTGACTCGCCTTTTGACCACATCCGAATAATTTGAAGTTAAACTCATTTGACGCAACACTGCGTGCGCTGGGTAAGTACAACAACTTGCAAGGTCGTGAAATCAATTTTGTCATGAACTGATCGGTGACGCTCAAGGGGGCTTCTAAAATTAACAAAGCTGCAGCTCTCGAATTGTGTACGAGTATGTGCGAATTTGTAAGCTAAATATCAACGCGATGAGACGTGGCTTAATGCAAGTCCTTTTGCAACAGCTGTATGAGGGATAAGATGGAATCATCGCAACATTTCTCCTCAGCTGTTCTGCCTTCGCGAGGCTAAGATTTAAACATCTTGGATCTCAGTTTTCCACTACAACGAAGGATATTACAGATTAAGATATTACCCGCCTAATAAATTTCATCGGCATATAAATAATCAATAAAGCCGTAAGTGTTCAGCGTTCGGTCTTATCTTTTTTTAATCAAAGTGAAAATTGCAAAATGTTTTTCTTTTATCACATTTTTTCATAAAAATATAAATATGAAAAATAAAAATGCACGAATACACGAATTTATTAGAATAACAGAGTTATTAACATTTTTCTTTATCTCCACTGTGGCTATCTGCCTCCTACTCAAAGTCAGAAAATTGAATTTCCCTTTGTAATATCGAACACTTAATATTCTTTAATTATTTGATATTCCACATGAAATTTAAGGTCCATTTCCAGCTTTGTTTTCTAAATAAACAAGTAAAGTAAACTTGCCTGCGAACTTTTTCTCTGAATAAATAATAAATTATGCGTAACTCAATATTTATGTTAAATGCACACAAATGGCTCGACGCACACATAAAGGGGTTTTCAATAGGGGCATAATAATTTTGAATTTATGTAAAACAAAGCATAGTTAAGCTGTAGTTCATTAGTAAATTTTAAGTATTAAAGTCGATATCACTAATATAACCACCACCAACATGACTGCAGATTTTTCCAGGCGATTTCGCTCCACTCTTACAAACGTTTTTGCAGAAAAGTAGGTAATTTTGCCTTCAATGGTTCTGAGCTCAACTAGCTTTGCTAGCTTTTTGGCACACAGTATTAACATCACTTAACTCCTTAAATAGAAATCAACGGGGGCTAAATTGTGTTATCTTTGTGGTTATTTCGCTGGTCTAGTACTAGAGACTGCAAGCTTACCGAACTTCCATTCAATAGATCAACTAGTATTGTAGGGATTTTATATCGCTAACATCAAGTCCATTCGATTCTGGTGAAAGATAGTCATCAAACAAGGTCGGATGGCAATACTGATTGGCCATAATAGTGTAAGGTAAGGTTGGTTGGCTATTTTTGGGCCATAGTTAGATGGGCTTGAAAGGGTTATTAACGACATGACACTTTTGGCAAGAGATAATTTCTTTTCTTTCTTGCTGGCGATGACGTACAAATTCCGACCCAGTAGAAGATGACCCGATATCGCCAATCGACGATAATTTGGACATTCCACCACCTAGTCATGCCGAAGTCAGAGTTGCCATTCAGCGGCTCAAGAATAACAAAGCGGCTGGCGCTGACGGCTTGCCCGCTGAATTGTTCAAGACTGGCGGCGAGGTGCTGATAGGGAACATGCATCAGCTCATCTGCAAAATATGGCTAGCAGAAAGCATGCCCGACGATTGAAATCTCAGTGTTCTTTGTCCCGTACTGAAGAAGGGTGACCCGACGATCTGCACCAACCACCAGGGCATCAGTCTTCTAACCATCGCTTACAAGGTCCTGTCTAGCGTCCTATGTGGAAGACTTAAGCCGTTTGCCAACACACTGATCGGGCCTTATCAGTGCGGCTTCAGAAGGGGTAAGTCCACCAGATTTTAACATTACGCCAAATCCTGGAAAAGACCCATGAAAAACAAGTCGACACCCATCATCTCTTTGTCGACTATAAAACTGCGTTCGATAGCCCGATAAGGGATTGCCTGTACGCCACCATGTCTGAGTTTGGTATACCAGCGAAGCTCATACGGCTTTGCAGAATGACGTTGAGCAACACAACCAGCTTCGTCATCCGAGCCATTCAGTACCGTTCGAGGTTTCAGACAAGGCGATCCACTATCATGCAACCTCTTCAACTTCGTGATGGAAGGGGTGTTCCGAAAAGCAGGTGTGCATCGCAATGGCACTATTTTCTACAAATGTGTCCAGCTCCTTGCGTACGCCGATGACATTGACATTATCGGCCGCTGTAAGTGAGATGTCACGGCTGCGTTTTCTGCTATCGAGAAGGAATCATCACGAGTGGGTCTGGCGGTGAACGAGGGTAAAACAAAGTATATGCTGTCTACAACGCGGAACACACGGCGTGTAGGAACGCACGTCACACACTGGGGATTTTTGTACAGAGATGCGGAAAAAAGTATACGTCCCAAAAAATTTTACATTTTTACTACTAACGAAGTTGTATATATTTGTGTATGAAAAGAACATGTTTAAAAACTATTTTTTTTTAATTTTAAAAAACAATTTTTTTTAAATTCATAAATTTTAATTTTTTTTTTTTTATTAATATAAGCCAGCAAATATTTACGCACAGGATACATGTAAGTTCATAATTCTGAATTACCCTCAAAATGTCAAAATAAAATTAAAAGTGTTTCGTTATCATTATGCACACACTAGAAAGCGTTTAGTTATTATCATTGCCAAAATAATCAGTGGCGCCTGGTGGCAACCTGCAATTGATTAAAACTGAAAGAGACGCTATTAAGCAACACGTTGATACTAGTTTCTGACCGTACGTAAATGCAGCCGCTCTTGGGGTGTTCGAGAGAAAAGTTCTTCGTAAGATCTTCGGTCCTGTGCGCGTTGGCGAAGGCTACCGTTCAAGAATGAACCACGAGCTGTATGAGCTCTACGCCGCCATTGATGTAGTTCAACGCATCGCCATCCAACGGCTGCGTTGGCTAGGGCATGTCGTGTGTATGGAACAAGAAGCTCCAGCAAAGAAGGTGTTCGAGGGCGAAGTCCAAGGGAGCCGACGCTGGGGAAGACCATTGCTCCGGTGGAAAGACCAGGTGGAGGAAACCCTATGCTCGCTTGGTGTACAGAATTGGAGCAGGCGCGCGCGGAGTAGAGGCGCCTGGAGAGAGCTAGTGAGGTCGGCCGTAACTCGGTAACGGGTTGTTATGGCCACCTAAGTAAGTAAGTAAATAATTTCTTGAATCACATATGCCCTTATGTGGATTAAGTATTTTGCAATAATGCAGCTGCATCGCTGAATGCGATTTTGCAACGAATTTATGTAGGATTCAACTGGAGAAGCTCCAGTGCTTCATGCCATTGAGGGTGATATTTAAGGTACTTACAAAAGTATTAGTTCTTGCATATATTGGGTTGAGGAATAAGTCCATAGCGTTTTTATATTTTCTTTTACTTTACAATGATTTGTTTGCTGTTTGGCAAATAGTAAATATTCATTCGATAGAACTTTTTCTGCTCAACAAAACTTTGTTAATGTTATTTTTGAATTATTTAATTTTTTTTTAGTTTTGAGGCTTATAAAAGGAATACACAGTAGGAAAAAATCGTGGTCAAAAGCTGCCAAAGCAGCCTGGCACATTTGCGACGTGTATGAAGAAGATATCATAGGCGAATTCACAGCACGGAAATGGTTTGCAAAGTTCCGAAATGGCGACCTTAACGTCGATGACTCGTCCCAAAGCTGAAGGCCTTCTAAATTCGATGAAAAACGTCTCAAATCACTTTTGAAGGAGAACGACCGCGAAACCAGTAGTGAATTGGTAGAAAAAATGAGCTGCGATCATAAAAAGATTCTCAATAACCTTTACTCAATTCAATTTACCGAACCTGGGTGCCTCACGAGCTCAACGAAAAAAGCAAAGAAAGTCTCTTTTAAATTGCATCTCAGCATCTCACCCGCCATCTTTTCGTACCCAATCGTCAGAGGTGCTTATACATTAAAATGTGTCAAAGAAGAGGGTGGGTAGTTCCAGGAGATACCTCAAAGCTGAGAGTCAAGCCGGATCTTCTTCCAAAGAAGATGATGATATGCGTTTGATGGGACTGGGAGGGCATGGTGCACTGGGAAATGCTAGAAAAGAATGCCACGATCAACAAGAAGCTCTACATTTCCCAGCAACACCGCGTGAAGGTGCCTATTCGACTGAAAAGACCTAATCGACTTGGACACATCACACTCCTTCACCACACTGTCGGGCCCCATATTGCACAAGTCATCAAAGCCGCACTCCAAGAGCTCGAATGGGGGGACAATTCAGAATTCCGCCGCTTTTCCGGACCTTGCTTGACCGATTAGCATCTCTTTTGTTCCCTGTCAAACCATGCGAAGGGCTTTACCTTCGATAACAAAGAGGTCCTTAAAAACTGGCTCAACAACTTCTTTGACACCAGACTAGGCGATTTTTGGTGGAACGACATCAAAGAGCTGGTGGAAAGGTGGGAAAAGGTTCTGAACATCAATAAAAAATGAAACATCTGACCGCAGCATCCGGCGCTTACTGAAAAATGATCTCAAAGTCAAATCTTTCAAAATCCAAAAATCACACCAAAACAGCAACAAGTCAGACTTGAGAGAGCGAAGGATTTGCTTCGCTTTCCGAAAGCGGTCTGTAATGTATTATTAGCAGAGTTGAAGTACACATCACTTGCTTGCGGATATCTACATATACATTAACATACCCAACACTGTAGTAGATAATGACAGCATAGAACTGCCAAAATGAATAAATAGGAAATAAACGTCACTTCTTCATTATAAAATGAACAGATGTGTCTCTTCTCATATATTTTACGGTCAATATCCGAACATTGTGTTTTCTGACGTGAAAATTTTTCAAATTGACAAATTTGGAAACTTCCAAAACGGTTGGCCAACCGGTGGCAGACCATGGACGTTTCAACAATACTCGGCACCCGCTCACAAAGCTCGAGTGAACCGAGAATAGCTAAAAAGCAACGTTCCGAAATGCATAACGTCCACGTAATGGCTCTCAAATTCACCAGACGCGAATCCGATGGATTATTCTATTCGCAATATTTTGGAGGGAAAGGTCCGAACTAAAAGATTTTCACCAGTCCCGAGATGCTGAAAACAGCCATTGTCCGCGAGTGAGCCAAAATGCCTGAAAGTCACATTCGGGCAACTTGCGATTTTTTTCTAGACCGTCTCAAGGTCATCGTCAAGGCAAAAGGTGGTTATATCGAGCAAAAACAAATTTATTCCTAATTTTGTGTTATTTTCACAGATTTTTTACTTGGAGTTGAATAAAAGTAATTGTCAAAACTAAATTTATGGGCTTTTTAATTGGTTACACTTCGAGTGCTGGAGCCTGTACATTGTGTTAGTAAGGAAAGTTTAGCCAAAAAAGAGTGGTGTGTATATAATTTTTCCTCAGGGTGTATATGAAAATAAATCATAGGGCTATGAATTAATAGTGGTTTGGAAAAGTATATAATTAATTAAATAATGAAAAGTAAGTAAGTAATAAAAAAATAATTTTAATTAATTAATTAGTATTAATCCCATCAGTAATGGCTGAAATTTTGGAAGGTGCACTGGCTACACTCAGTAGTTGGGCTGCCAGTTGCTGTCTCAGAGTCAACTCTGACAAAACGGAGTTGATGCTATTCACCTCCACCTTTTAAGCTTCCAAGGCCAAACAACCAGTGGCAGATATATCATATATATTGGTGTAATACTTGACCCCAGGCTCCACTGGAAGCTGCACATAGAAAATCGAGTTAAGAACGCCAGTATAGCCTTCTACGGCTGTAAATCTATGTTCGGCAAAAAATGGGGTCTTAAGCCAATCTGTCCAATTTTAACATATGGTTGCCTAGTTTGGTGGGTAGCTCTTCATAAGGGCTACAACACCACTAAACTAGAGAGTGCAGAGAACTGCATGTGCGGGCATCACTGGTGCTTGTAGAACATGTCCCACTGCTGCGCTCAACGTTATTCTGCACTTACTTCCTGTAGATCTGCAGGTTAAATCCATTGCTGCTCAGAGCGCTATTAGGTTGAAGGAGCTCGGCCTCTGGAGACAATTTCCTGTAGGACATAGTAGCATCTTGAAGCAGATCTCCTCTTCCTTCTCTGTTCTTCGCATTGATCTCTTCATCCGCAAACTGGTATTCGAGGGTTGTGCTAGGGCTATCTTTCCCAGCAGGCAAGACTGGAAGGAGGGGAGAGTCGACACGGGTATAGGTACCTCTGTCTTCATTGAAGGATCCAAGATGGAATCTGGAGTGGGAGCGGGGGTTTTCTCTAAATCAGCCGGCATTTCGGTCTCCTTTAAACTGCCGGAGCAGCGTTTTTCAAGCAGAGGTCGTCGCGATACTGCAGGCATGCAAAATGCTTCGGGACCGCTGTTCGGAGGGAGACATTAACATTTTTTCCGATAGTCTAGCTGCGATCAACACCCTGTCGTCGTCGTATTGCAGCTCTCTTCTGGTGAACTACTGTAAGGAGGAACTCAAACATCTGGGTCGAGCTGGAAACATCTCCCTTATCTGGGCTCCCGGGCACAGGAATATAGAGAGAAATGAAATTGCCGACGAGCTTACGAGGAAGGGGTCGACAGAACCGGTTTCAACTGTCCTCCTCTCAGACATCGGTGTCCCTTTCTGCGTTGTTAAAGGGAAACTACACAATTTCTTTCTTAAAAAAGCGCAGAACAGATGAGGGTCTGTCTCATCGTGTGCTATTTCGAAAACACTATGGTCCCAATACAATAGAAAGAGAACGCTTAAGGTGATGGGAATTCCCCGCCACTCAATTTCCAAACTCATTCGGTGTTCACTGGTCACTGGGTGATCGGTACTCAAGCGGAGAAGCTTGGAATTCCGTACAACCCCTATTGCAGAAGCTGTGGGTATCCTGCAGGGAAAGAGACTGTTGAGCACTTTCTCTGCAAATGTCCGGCTCTGGTCGCTAGGCGGTTGAGATTCCTTAGCGTGCCTTTGGGGATGACTTGAAGAAATTCTCCAGCCTAGATCCCTTTTCTCCCCTCCACTACATCAACAGCACTGGATGGCTGTAAAAGGTTTTCTCTTCCCAAAAATTTTTCTTTTCACAGGTAGTGAGTGGTCCACATTATGGTATCAAAACGGCACGTAAGCGCTACTTGAAGTGTACCTGTGGCACTCTTGCCATTTTACCTACCTACTTACCTAATTAGTAATAATTTGAACTAATTAATGCAATTAAAGAGTGAGGAAATACCTTTCCAGTGGTAATTGAAATCGATTAAGATTTGGCTGAGTTATTCAAGTTTTGTTCGCGCTTACATCTCCAAAAAGTAAATTTTTTTTTAATATTTTTAAATTGATGCAGCCCACTTAAATCTTTATTTTTTCTGAAATATGTTGGCGAAATTCTTTAAAGATAATCGACAGCAGTAGAAAAAATGCAGCAGTTTTTGGTGGGGTACCTAAATAAACATACGAGTACAAATATACAATTGAGAGCTGACACCCAAACTTGTGCTGTGTGCGTCGATGTTTTCCTTCAAATGAAAGTTTTATACCGCTTCCGCATGGCAGATGGTTTTTAAGATAATATTTTTCGGTTCTTTTGGTTCATTATTAGCCTTTTTAATAGGACTATGAATAAGTTCGTGCGGTTTTTTTTCGAAATTTGAAACTTTATTGACGTAAAATGGTTACAAATTTAATATTCAAAGTATTGTCCATCGATTGCTACTACTTTTTCCCATCTTTCTGGCAATTCACGGATTCCCTTTGTGAAAAATTCGGTCGGTTTTGCCGCAATCCACGAATCGATCCATTTTTCATCGTAATTACGGAAGTGCTGGTCAGCCAGGCCATGTTGCATCGATCGGAAGAGATAGTAATCGGATGGCGCAAGGTCTGGACTATACGGCGGGTGGGGTAGGACATCCCATTTGAGCGTTTCTAAGTATGTTTTGACCACTTGTGCAACATGTGGCCGAGCATTGTCATGTTGCAAAATAACTTTGTCGTGTCTATCGGCGTATTGCGGCCGTTTTTCTCGCAGTGCTCGGCTCAAACGCATCAATTGTCGTCGGTAGACATCCCCCGTAATCGTTTCATTCGGTTTCAGTAGCTCATAATACACAACACCCAGCTGGTCCCACCAGATACACAGCATAACCTTCAGGCCATGAATATTCTGCGCCGACGTCGATGTTGAAGCATGGCCAGGGTATCCATACGTTGCCCGACGTTTTGGATTGTCGTAATGGACCCACTTTTCATCGCCAGTCACAATTCGATGCAAAAAACCCTTTCTTTTGTGCCGTTGAAGCAGTTGTTCGCATGCCATAAAACGGCGTTCAACGTCTCTTGGCTTCAATTCATACGGCACCCAATGGCCTACCTTTCGGATCATTCCCATGGCTTTTAAACGTTTGGAAATGGTTGATTGATCAACTCCCAAAGTTTTTGCAACCTCTTCTTGCGTTTGAGCCGGATCTTGATCGAGCAATTCCTCCAATTCGGTATCCATGAACTTTGGCGGCGCACCCTCGCGTTCTTCGTCTTCCAAGCCAAAATCACCACTTTTAAAGCGTGCAAACCCCTTCTGACACGTTCGCTCAGCTAGAGCATGCTCACCATAAACTTCCACCAAGATACGATGACTTTCGGCTGCTTTTTTCTTCATATTAAAATAATGAAGAAGAATTCCCCGCAAAAACACATTATTTGGCACGAAATTCGACATTTTCAAGTGTGGTAAAAATATTGTTGTTTACGCTTCAAATAAAAAACTTATACTGACGTTTGTGCCTTACGACAGTAGCTCTCCAATGAATGTTTGAATTGAATAATATTCAAGTTACGCCATCTGTTGTAAAACCGCACGAACTTATTCATAGTCCTATACCTCCAGTCAATAACGAAACTGGTACCTACCGAATGGTGCTCAGGTACATATCCACTCGGCTACTGTGGTCGCGTCATATAAGTTTTTATGTACTTCATAATGAAGTTTTGGGAATATAATGGACGTATTCTTCATTATTTACTGACAGGCACCTGCTTTGATGTTTGTGTTATTTTTGATTTTACTTTCTTTGGCATTTTTCATAGAAACTTGTGCATCACCAAAATATGTACTTTCTTTTGCAGCCTTCATTCATTTCGTATTCATACTTTTCAATTTGGTTTATATGTGCATCGTGTCTTTTGTGACTCGTAAAAATATAGAAATAAACTCAATATACTGAAAAGCTAAAATACACACATACATATATGCATGTATACAGCAACATGAAACTAGCTGCCAAGAGTGCGAGTATAGCCAGTTGAACAGGAGCGCCCAGCCATCACACACACATACTTGTACAGCGATAGACTAATCCATTCACATCGCATATATATACATGCACACAGATTTATGTACAAACAAGTATGTACAATATACCACAGATATGTGCATACACGAACACATACGAGTTCACTTTATAGTGCCCGCCATTAAACCACCAACTTGCATATTCATTCACTTTCATCACAGCTAACGAAATTTTGTGCCTCAGCGCACTTAAACGCATAAATTATCTAGGCATATGCTGCGCCTCGGTTGGCAGAGTATTTATGTTGCGCAAAAATAACGTAGATGGAAACTGCCAAAAATATTTTCAGCCAACTTTGCATAAACCTACTTTTTCTCCTTTCTTATCACTTTTTGCTGTTGGCGTATAAATTTTTCATTGGTTTATTTTAAAGCGGCTAGCCTCTAAGGCCAAGTGAGTTTTTCAACTGAATGCTGCTCATTCAGCTAATAAACGATAAAAGGTCATTAAATATACAAACATATATAAGTATATATATACATAGTCCAGCTGCCTTTGGTTTTATTGGAAATTGAGTGTTGCCCAATTGTGACAAAGGCTGTTATTTTAGACCAGCCAAAGCAGCGCGCACAGCTACGCTTCCAACTTTTTATTGTTGAATAGGTTGGTATTTATTTGCGCATTTAACTTTTTTCTGCCTCTGAGAGAAATGGAAATAAAACAGGAATGTGTGTTCACTTTTTGTCAAAAAATTGACAGAATCTGAGAAAATAAATACTAAAACTTAATATTTTATGTACACAAACAGTACGATATTTTGGAGTATTTTGACTTTTTTTTTAGCAACATTGTTTTTTATTATTTTTTTTTTTTTCTGTATAAAAATAAAAATTTAATTTATTTATAAAAATGTAATTTATAAAATAACAAAAACCATATAATTTACAGTTTCAAACTTTGCACAAAATTAAGAGAAAAATATAACAAATTCCCATCCAAGCGTCTAACTTTTTAATCAGAATTTTCAGAAAAATATCGTATGCCGTTTTATAGCCCACTGAGCTTTTGTGCCATAAAGTGCAAGTTTGAAGTGGCGCAAAATTTGCTCTAATTTTTGATAATTTTTTCGCTAGCGATCTTGTGCATTTTCTCCATATAGGAAAAAAATGTCGAGCATTTATTAAATGGAAAAAATACAGAGCATCGTCAAGACAAAAAATTAAAAAAAAATCAACGGCAAATTTGACATGTATAAATATCGTGCAGCTCGATTTAGTGAGAGAAAGTTGAAAGTTGAAGTTTATAATATTTCATTTGTCAGTCATAAGATGGGCTGAGAGGAAATTGAATTAAGATATGCATTTTTTATGTCAACCGACTCCTATATTATTGCCGTAGATAACGCAGACGTTGCTTGTGAAGACATTATGACAATCCGTTTACTAATTTTTGCGATAACCGTGTTTAAACAGGCAGAAGGTGTTTTAAATCGGAGAGACCAAATTTACTCCCTGCTACGTTCGACTCTACTTTCTCTTTCTACTGGGAATACTTTCGAAAAATCTACAGACCTACCTCTACATATTTTATTTTTATTTTCTCTTTTATTTGGCAATCAAACGCATGAGAGCATATTGGGATATACTCCTAATATTTCTCTTCTCTACGGTATACAGCTTTGGGGAACTGCTAGCAAATCGAATATAGAAATCCTGCAACGCTACCAATCAAAAACTTTGCGTGCACTTGTTAACGCCCCTTGGTTCGTCACAAATGAAGCAATACATAAGGACTTAGATATCCCATTTGTAAAGAGTGAAATTCCAAACTTTTCTAACAGATATCTTGTACGGCTGTCCAACCATGTAAATACGAATGCTATATGCTTATTAGACTCAAGTAATGAAACAATACGACTGAAGCGTAATCATATCTTAGACTTGCCATTTCTCTAATTTTCCTGAATTAAATTATTTAATCAACACTAAATAAAAAACAAAATACATAAGTTCCTATATTAAGATAAGCAACTCATTAGTACAATTGAAATTTAATACATTTAAGATCAAATATTAGAACAAATATCGTAATTTTATAAGTAGTTTTGCATTTGTGCAAATACTACCGCTGCTATTAGATAATAAGACCTAATTTGCTGAATATCATTATTTTAAGATAGATTGCAAATAAAATACTTACAAAAAAAAAAAAAAATGTTGAAGCTTGAGCTGAATCGCCACAGGTGCTTAAAGATCAAGTGGCTTCGTTGGTTGTGTCATGTCGTCCGAATGGATGCAAACACTCTGAGAGTCAAGCACTAAAGTAAGCGTAAAAATTCGTTTCAAAAGCTTTATAATTTTAAGAAAGCGAATAAATGGAAAGAAGAAAATTTGCTAGTAATTTTTTTTAAAGAAATAATGAAATTCTTCATAATATGTTTTTTCTTCTTTTTTTTTTGTGATGAAGTGGTATTTTAAAGTAATATTGCCCGCATATAATTCTAAAAACGCTAGTAGAGTTTTAACAGACTCAAAATACGTATCAAAATACCGAAATTTATTGAATTGGATTAAGGGGTTTAGAAGAAGGTTTAGATCGATCGAAAACTCGATTTTTTTTATTGCATAAATCGTTAGTATAACTACTAAAGAATATGTGATAAAAATTTGAAAGCGAAATTCGAATTATTCCCGATTCTATGAGCACTTAACTTTCAACTGGTGGGAATTCTAGCTTAAAAAGTTATCAACCAATCGTTCTAAAATTTTTCGGGATTTTTTCTTTATTCAATTCTAATCTATATGAACCTAATTCTGGGATTATATTATTATTTAAAATATAGTGTTTTTAAGCAAAGTAGATGAAAAAATATGGCTTACGAAAAATACTTTGTGTTCAAGCGCCTCAAAAGCATGCAATTTTCAATATTTTTTTACCACAATTAGGTTCATATCCTTAGGAAATATGTTGTTAATAAAAAAAATTTCTGTTGATTTCAGAGAAAAATTACAACTTCAGGAATTCCCACCAGCAAGACACTCGGATGGTGATCGTCCATGGACAGCACGCTCTAACGCCACTATCTCCCGCGGAAATAGCTTGAAAAAAATTTAAAAGTGTACCTAAAAATATATATAAAATATCCTCCAAGTTTAAACAATTTTTGATTATTCC
This sequence comes from Anastrepha obliqua, assembly GCF_027943255.1. NCBI lineage: Eukaryota > Metazoa > Arthropoda > Insecta > Diptera > Tephritidae > Anastrepha > Anastrepha obliqua. Next base: position 46,723,880 of record NC_072893.1, read on the forward strand.
TGTTTGTTCAAAAAATTCTCGAAAAACACCAAAATTTTGGCCTCCTAAACCGGTTTCCCCCCTTAAAAGTTATGTTAGATATAGAACTTCTTCGTCTTCTTGATTGTCGCGATTTTGGCAAAGCTTAACCAAGTTTCTTTTTTGCGTTAACCAAATGAGGGTCGCATAAGCTGTTAGTTTTGTTTGTCGAGAGAGAACTCTACTACTCAATTGCCCACTTAGTCTAAAGTAGCACTTGTTGGCAAGAAAGATTTTTCGTCGGATTTCAAGGCTGACATTACAGGGTCCGGGTTGGTTACACTTCAATTAAAAAGGCCATAAATTTGGCTTTTATTCAATGCAAGGTAAAACCTGTGTGAAAATAATACAAAAAGAAGAATCAATTTACTTTTGCTCGATATGACCACCTTTTGCATTGATTATGGCCTTGAGACGGTCCAGAAAGGAATCGCAAGCTGCCCGAATGTGACTTCCGGGTATTTTGACGCACTCGCGGTCCATGGTTTTTTGGTGGCTCTCTTAGTTCGTACCTTCCTCTTCAAATTGACCTAAAGACAATAATCCATCGGATTTGCGTCTAGTGAATTTCAGAGACCGTTGTGAAGTTCGAAACTTTGTTTTCTAGCCATTTTCGGTTCACTCGAGCTTTGTGAGATGGTGCCGAGTCCTGTTGGAACGCTCATGATCAGCCACCGAAATGTTTGTCTGCCCACGGCTTCAAAGTAATCTCCACAATCCTTTTCGATAATATTTCGCATTTACCTATGCGTCTTTCTCAGCTATGACCAAAGAGTTATCAAATCTATTGATGTTCAAGTTTCTCTTTCTTTAGAAAATGCTTGTGTGGGAATATATCGGTTTACTTCAATATACAGGATATTTTGTTACCAACTATAAGGCCTTTTAGGTTATATTCCGTGGCTAACTTCCCCATAAAAGAGAACTTAAAGTTGGGTTTCAAGCTCTTGGCTCTTCTTGCAACCAGATGCAATCTTAAAGACATTGTATTGTAGTTGGTAGCAAAACACCCTGTATAATATGAAGCAAATTTAAGTACCAAAGTGAGTATTAAAAGCGCCTAAATGGACTTCCACTATTTTATTACTTTAAATGTTTTTCCTTCATTCGCCAATTAAAGTACTTAAGCCCACTACCAACTCTACTGATAGAATCAATCCTACCCGTTACCCAAAGGACCTACTAATTTTCAACGTATTTGCTGCTTGACTGAGTTTAATGGTGACTACAACACATACCAATGCACCAAAAACGCCACTTCATAAACAATGTGCCATGGAAGGACTACAAATGAGCAAAATGGCAGAAATAAAAACAAAAAAGCAAATAACTCAAGCAACAAACATGCACATATTGCGCTACAACAACAACAACATATTGCGCACTACGAAGAAAGAGTAATGAAGAGTAAACGCCATGGAATGGCTCACATTCAACAGCAGCTCAAGTTGAAATACTTGGCATCATTTATGCGTGAGTGCGTGACTTCGCTGCTGACTCACGCACCAGCTTACTAGCTGCTTGACCGACTGACTGAACAATCGTGCTGTATGAGCGTCCACTGTGGCCTAGTGACCACAAGGGTGTTGGTACAAGAAAGGAACTCAAACCACATGAGTGTGGGACTCTTACTAAAATGCAGTGAATGACTAACTGACTGATTGACTGCCGACGAATGACTTAGTTACTCTTTTGACTTGGCATGGCTTCGGTTGAATACCTCAAATTTCTAATGGCAGCAGGTTGTTTACTTCACTTGGAGAACTCTTCAATTGCCTAGCATTTCATCATCATTTGCACGCAACTGCTGCTATGATTTGTAGAAATAAACACACACACATACACATGCATAAATATGTGTACATACTATGGGAGAGAAGGACTTCACTTTAAGCATTCAAGTGAAAATCAAATAACTCCGTTTATAGCTAAATATAAAAATATAGCGAAAATTGCACACAAATCATATAACATTTGCTTCAGTTCTTTTATGGAATAAAATGTATAAAAGAAAATATTTGATAAAAAGAATTCCATTTTATTTCACATTTTTACCTCCTACGATCTCAAATCATATTTTCATTGTTATCGCAGCAATAAATTTCCTACAAATCACCAACGGATGTGACTGCTTCAGATTATCGCTGCCTCCAACTTCCCCTCAATACATTTCCCCAAGGAAAGCATACAGCCCACATATACTGCCCACTCCCACATAGTTCATTCGCAATTCACTACTTTTTGTTGCTCCCGCTGTATGTTGTTGTTATTCATACTGAGCCACAGTTGGATATTGGCGACAACATTTTTCATTCCGCTCAGGCATGCAGTCACAATTTCTCAATAGCGGCCCACACACATACATACAAATATACAGTGAAGAATTATAGGTTGCTGTGTTTTTTTTTTGTTTTGTACTGCCGCTCACACTGCTTTAATGCGTTGTTGTTTTCAGAGCAATCAGCAGCTAGTCGGGCAAAGCCCCTCCAGTTGTTTAAATGATGTGAAACCGAAAGAGTTGAAATTGTTATGTTCGGTCACTTGAATACGAGCATAGGTTAGGCATTGCTAGCAGCTCGGCATCGCATGAGTATTCTTCACATGTATCCCATTTCACGCAGCTGTTGTTCGCTCTTTTGCACTATTTTAACAATGTGATGGGAGCAAAGGATTCCAATCAGTATTGAAGCGCATAACCTTAAGCATGTTTTAGCTTTGGTTAGCCAACTGTTATTTGTGGGGGAGTGGGGGTAACTTGTTATTTGTTAGTGAAGTTCAGAATTTCGGGAAGGGAAAAGAGCAGCAGTTGGGTACAAAAACAATTGTTTTTATTTCTTTAAACGAATATGGAGACGGTAATAAATTTGAGGCGGATGATTTATTTAATGTAAAACTAATAATAATACTATTGTGAAAATAGATCTGCAGTAGATAAATTACGTGGAAAGGAAATTGGAATACGGAAGAAAAGCGGAAACAAATCCAATTTTCAAAAAGGTTTAACTTTATCTTTAATAGAAATGTGAAATGTGTCCCACATACGCAACAATTCCATTTTAATCCGAAAAAGGTAAGCCCCTTAGAGGTTGCATTTTAAGTAAACCTCGTAAATTTTACGACTACTCACTTTTACATCTTTTAAAAAATGTAAATTCTCTTGTAAAATTAAAAATATGCAATTTTATTTTATATTTCTTTTTCGGTTACTTGGTTCGAAAAAAGATTACAAAATTTGGAAATTCTTAGTATAGCTTTGGTAGTCTAGCATGATGTCAAAAGCACTATGATTATACAGGGTCCGGCCTTCGAAGTGTAACCAACTTCAGACCGCTCGCGCAGCTGATGCACAGGCCGAGAGTAAACGCAAAAAAAGAAAATCAGTAAGGAATTTCAAACTTAGTACTGTGATTGCATTAGATTTGGCTGGAAAATCTTAACCAGCGATTGTTCATGAGTTCGAGCACCTTAAATTAAATAAAGTTTTTGTTTATCGCACCATTACTCGTTACAATGATACTGGTAACATTGCGAAACGTCATGGAGGTGATCATAACAAGACTGCAACGTCTCGTGAAATGGTTCAAAAAGTCAAGAAGCGACTTGAGCGAAATCCCCGACAAAGTGCCAATCAAATGGCGAAAGAATTGAAAATTTCTGCCATTAGCATCCGCCGCATACTGAAAAACGATCTTACAAGATCGAAAAGGCGCATAATCTCACACCAAACTAGCAACAAGTCAGACCTGTGAGAGCGAAGGAGTTGCTTCGCTTGGCCGAAAGCGGTCAATTTCCGAACATTGTGTTTTCTGACGAGAACATTTTTCAAATTGAGCATTTCGAAAAACTCCCAAAACGATAGGGTTTCTTTGACCCACGGACATGACCATGAACATGACGTTTCACCTAAATCTGGAAATACTTTAGACCATCAGCTGTATTTTAGCAACGAAGATTTTACTCTTCAAACTCAAGCAGTAAGTTCTCAGTAGTAGGTGCGCACCGGAGTTATGCAGATCTCAAAACGTGATCGGGTAAAATTTTGCCCAGTTATTGTTGTTGTTGTTGAAGAGGTTGATTATTTCCACTGAAATAATCCTAATTAGTGACCAGCACCGTTTTACTACCCCTGTTTTCGTTTGATGATGTCTTTTTTTTCTTGTTTTTTTTCTCTGTTTCAAGTCAGATCAATTTTGTGAGGTTCAAGTATAGCAGCAAATTCTTTATCTCGATTTATTAATTTGCTGTAAGAAAGGCTTCCCGAAAGAGCGAAGTCGTACCCCAACTAGCCCTGGGCAATCACATAAGTAGTAGAAAATACTTCCCTTCGCCCCTTCCGCATGACAGCTTCTGCAGATAGGATTGAAGGGTAGGTTGAGTCTAGCTGCATAATCCCCTACTTTCCAATGACCAGTAAGGGTTGCAGTAATGCCTGAGATGTTTGGTCGAGAACATCCTAACAGATCATTCGTCCTTTGGCTTTCTATGACGGCCATGTGTTTTTTGTTGTAATACTTGTAGTTAGTTGCTTCCATCTTCTTTCGGCTAAAGCATTACAGTGTGAAGCGATGGATGCTTTTATTGTGTTCAGTGGGGTGGAGACTGCCACTGGCTCTGCTATTTCTAGTGTCGAGCCCTTTCTTGCTAGCTCATCAGCTATCTCAATAACCCGTATGTTCCTGTGACCCAGAACCCATATCAAAGTGATTTCAAGCCAATGACTAAGCAATTCCAGCTCCTCTCTACACGGTGATACTAGTTTGGATGAAGTGGATTTGGATTCTAAGGCCTTTATACCTGCTTGACTGTCTGAGAAGATAGCTACTCTTGTAGAGTTTTAATGATTTGCTTGCTTCTCTGATTGCCAACAGTCCTGCCTGGAACACGCTGTCATAGTCAAGAAGACGAATTGACTGAGATAGGTTGAGCGGCTCCGAAAGGAAGCCGGCTCCCACAGCACAGTTCATCTTAGAACCATCGGTATAGATTTCAATATCGTATCTTCCAATCACCTTCCCTTTGCTCCATTCGACTCTTGGAAGAAAACGTACCGTAAAGTCTTTCTTAAAGTTAAGGTCAGAGACTGTGTAGTCTGATCTGTTTTTGAGCAGCGAGGGTCCCTGTAGGAGGATCTTACTGTGACCATACGACCTTGTTGTCCAGTTTTCTATGTCTCTGAGTCTCACCGCGCTGCAAGTAGCGATTGTTTCAATTCATATCCACCCATAAGTCTGCAGCAAATAGTGATCCCTTATCATTTTTTGCTGAGTAGATCGTTGATTTCCCGGTAAATCTAAAGGGTCTACTTCATGCATTGCACTTACCCGCAGCATCAAACCCTTCTAATAAGAGCGTCTCATCCCAAGAATCCCCCGAGACACAAGCCTCAATAATTTTATCCGAGCATTTTTAGCCCTACAACACTGAAGTACGGGAATAAACCTTATAAGCTTTAAAGCTCAAATAGAGAAGCTCATGAAGCAGCTTAACCAAAAGCTCGCTTTATCCTCGGTTCCCGCAGTCTCTCAAACACTAACCACAAGTGTTTTTTATGTCATGCAAAAATTTGTGGAACCGAATTTTACACTAAGTCACAAAAAATAAAATAAATAATCATTGCTTTGAACAAGGTCATTGTTCAGCTTTTGTTAGAATCAACGTGACTGTAACCTATTATATTTTATTGGCAGCATTCTCAACTTCAAAGTCATGTAACAATTTTTTGCTTATTGGAGGTGGAAGAGGAAAATCATTACTATATTTCGCAATTGTAACTTATCATTAGGTTTGGGTTACCAAATTAGAATTAACTACTAAGGAATCTAGAATAACCTAAAAACAATTTTCACCCTGCCCCTAACCTCACCGCATCAGCACATCTGCCTAGGACTAGCGTTTCTGCCTAACGGCGTATACCCCAACAGAACAGCTACAGAACTTACGAATAGTGTAAAATCCTAATAATAATAGAGACTCAGAACTTGGAATTCCTTTACAAATGAAGTGTCATATAAATATTGCTTTTAAATGAGCTCAGCGTTAATTTGTACTTTTATTACCCACTTAACAAAAGCATACAAATTTGCGACTTAGTAAATTGACTTTTGCGTAGTTAGCTTCCTCAAAGAAATTTTACTATAAATTGGTGGTGCATACTGAAACACTCAAGTAAATCTAATTGGGAAGTAGAAGTTGTTTTCTCCACAAAGTTCAAGATTTTAAATTTTTGTAGAATGAAGCTGTTTTCCTTCATTTTCCTTTTGTCAATACTGCACACCAACATTGCATTGGATTTCACAATCCAGGATGTGTTGTACTCACTAGAACAAACGATCGAAGGCTTAGTCGAAAGTGCACCTGGACCTTTGCGACCAGACTACCTTTTCAAGTCCATAAAAAATTTACTTGAAGGATTGCCTGCGCAAATCTTAGTCAGCGTTTTTAATTCTATTTGTAAGTACTTATTCACTCATCGAATATTATCTGATAATTTCCTAATTACTCTTTTTCCTCCTGACAAGGTTCGGCGGTTATTGCCAAGGACAAGGATCAGACTCCTGATCAATATGATCCAACACTGGGAGATATAAAATTTCAATTTCGCACACCCTGCGATAAACGAGAATATCCTGTCGCAGATCCATCGGGGTTGGCTCACGACAAAGATTTCGATCCTGAAAAGAATACAGTTATATTTTCAACTGGTTGGACTACAACTGTGAATAATGATCAGCACGCTGCACTAGCCAAGGCGTATAATAGTCGTGGCGATACTAATTATCTGGTATTTATTTATTTATTTATTTCTAAGTTTATTACTTCGTAATCCAATTCTTGTTCAAATGCAATTGTTTTCTCTTTTTTTTTGCTCTCTTTTTCAAGGCCCTAGATACGGGTATCTACTTAAACACACTGCTTATCTGGTCATCAGAGAATACCGACAAAATAGGCGAATATCTTGCCATAGGCATACACCGGTTGGAGTCTATTATAGATATTGGAAAACTACATATAATGGGTCACAGTTTGGGTGCACAAATAATGGGTTCTGCTGCTCGTCACTATCGTGATTTGACTGGGAAATCGTTGCCCTATGTAACTGGTCTTGATCCAGCTTTACCCTGTTTTAATGAGGGCGAGGAGCTCACTGTCATATCTTCTAGTGATGCTGACTTTGTTGATATCATTCACACATCTCCTGGTACTCTTGGTGAATTCATCGCCTACGGAGATGCTGACTTCTATGTTGGTGGTAAATTTCCTATACAAGATGCCTGCAGTGATCCCATTTGCTCACATAATATCATTATTTCTTACTACGCTGAGTCGGTTTATCGAAATAATGAATATGATTTTCTGGCAAAGCGCTGCAACTCCTTGAATAGTTTGCAGGAGGGCAAATGTGTTGGCAGTGAATATCCCATGGGATATGCAGTGCCCCATACGTTAAGAGGCAGATATGTTCTAGAAGTGAATGCTGAGAAGCCCTATGGCAAAAATGCAACTGATGACTACACTGATCCTGATTCCTCAACTCTTGGCAGTTGTCAATAGGCTTGTGAAAGTTTTTAAAGTGCATATCAGTTAACATTTACTTATATTTTATTTGTTATAACTATTTAACCAAATAACTGGATTTTGTTAATATAAATGGTGGTGGTTATATTTTATGCAAGCATTCAAATATTTGTATTTTATTTTGATGAAATATTCTGACGAAATGATCCCTTCAGCTGCAAATGGCGGTCAAACGCTCGCTGTATGGAATAATTGGGAAAGTGTGGGGCACTTTTAGGAATGCTTGATAATTCCATACAACTACAAATGTCAAGCTTAAGTCAAATCCATTAGTTAACTGAAGAGATGACAACGGATAGTCAACTCAATATGAAAGAAAACTTGAAAAATGGAGAAAATGTATTTTATGTCGAAAAGCAGAGCGAAAAATTGTCGGCGTTTATCAGCTTATGTGGCACAAATCTAGAATTGAGCTAAAGAGACCTAAAAATTTGGTCGAAATTCTATACGCAGTTAAATCACACACTTTTTCTAAGTCTGCACGACCTGGTCTTTCATCGCCACCGAACGTTTGTTTAACATAATGGATTCGCTCTGTACGACCAACTCACTTAAACCTTACAAGTCCGTTGTGATACCACATTGCTGCACGGAAATCTCATTTACTTTGCTATGTAGAACCATTTTGTGGCTCCTATGAAGCGCAGAATTGGTCCCATCTCCACACCAGAAAGTTCTGTAGGAGAATTAAAAAAGTATTTACCTAGACAACCTGCTCTGATTTAGCTAATGCTGAACAATTGAAAAGGAAGTGCTGAACTGTTTCTTCCACTTCCTCGTCTCTACAACTTCTACAATATTCAGGGGAGAAAACTCCTAGTCTCAATGAATGCCTGCCACTGAACAGTTGAATAGCAATACCTTTTCTGGCCAGCTCACCAGCTTTACAATTTCCTACATGTCTCTGTGCCCCGGAAACAAGTAAGAATACGGAGTTAATATCAATTAGGGCTGCCCGGCATTACTGTGCAACATTTGATCTTAATAATGTCGCATTAAGGTGATTTTAATGGCCACCTGGCTATCCAAGAATACACAAGATGAAGTCCAAAATACAAAAGACGGGCGTCATAAAAAGGTTTTTGATGGCGCCATCTTTTTAATGAGTTAGTGCATTGGAAGTTACAACACTAGCTATCTTCCACTGAAAGCTTGGAGACATTTGGTTCAGTGGAAGCGAAGCTATTGCGTCTAAGGTGTCAGTCTGTTTGTATCATCAGTACAAAAATGAGTTTCGAACAAAGAGCTAATATCAAGTTTCGTTTTAAAATCGGTGAAATGTTTACTGAAACATTTGAATTGATGAAAAAACTTTATGGGGATGATTGTCCATCGCGTGCCAGAGTTCATGAGTGGCTTACACGTTTCCGAGACGGTTGTGAGGACATAAATGGCAATGAACATACGGGCCGCCCAAACTCAGTAATCTCCGAAAACTTCATCGAAATTGTAAATTTATCAAAAACCAACCCAACTCATTGTTGAAATTCATGGAATAGGATTTGCATATCTCCTATCGACCTATCGCATTTAAGCTGATCATTTGGACGTGCAGGTTTCATACCGCAACATTCGAACAACATTCAAAAGACCTCATTAAAGAGGCGAGAAAAGACGAGAACTTCCTTTACAACATTATAACTGGTAATAAAACGTAGTGTTTCCAACATGAACCTGAAACTGAAACTGAGCGTCAAAGTGCCGAATAGAAGGCCCCAAACGAGCCGACACCCAAAAAATCGCATTTGGAGAAGTCAAAAATCAAGTTGATGCTCATTTGGTTTTTCGATTCCAAGGGAATTTCCCACAAGGAGTTCGTGCCAACAGGCCAATCTGTCAATGCAATTTTCTATTTTGGCGTTTTGAAGCGGCTGTTGCATCGCATTCGTCGAATTCGCCCTGAATACCGCGAAGGAGGAGGCTGACGTGTTTTGCATGATAATGCACCATCTCATCGATCCAGTCTTGTGACTAATTTTTTTACTAGAAATCGCATTATAACCATCAAGCACTCACTGTATTCACCTGATATGGCTCCCTGTGACTTCTACGTATTCGGAAAATTGCATTTAGCCATGAAAGGAAAACGTTTTGCGTCCGTAGAAGCCATCCAAAAGGTTTGTACCAAGATTCTCGAGGATATTTCCGTCAATGATCTGAAACACTCTTTCGAAAAGCTGTTATTTCGCGCAAGAGAGTGTATCGAGGCCAGAAGGGACTATTTTGAATAAATAATTTCAAAGTTATCAGAACAAAGCTCCTGTCGTTTCCATTTTAGCTCAGTCTTGTTTATTTTGGACCCTTCTCCATACTCTTGGTGTCTGCCACTCCCTTCTTGACGGTATACTCCAAAGTGAGTCTAGGACAGAGTCTAGAATAGCCTACTCCAAGTTGATAAAGCTATTACTCATTTGAGTAACAATAAGGCTCCTGGGGAAGATGCCATTCCCATAGATCTGCTGAAGTATATCGACGACAGCGGACGTCAAGTTCTGCTACACCTCTTTTTAAGAACGTGGCACTGAGGCAGCATTCCGGAAGCATGGCGTGTAGGGCTGGTAACTCCTATTCACAAAAAGGGAGAAAAATTAAACTGTGAAAACAACCGTGGAATAACTCTCCTAAATTCCACATAAAATCTTTTCTCGAATCTTCGCATCCCGGCTAACTGCGGAAGCAGAAAAAATCTTGGGCGAATACTAAGGCGGATTTCGTCCAGGTCTATCAACAACAGATCAAATCTTTTTGCTAAAGCAAACTAATGCAACTTACACGTACACATCCTGTTCGTCGATTTCAAACAAGCCTTTGATAGTATCTTCCGAGACAAAATCGCAGAAACACTCTCCAACTTGGGTATCAGCGACAAACTTATTCAGCTGGTCATGGCAACACTAACTAACACCACTGGAAAAGTAATTGCACAACAAGCAGTGTCAAAGCCCTTCGAAATCTCCTGTGGCGTAAAACAAGGCGACGCGCTTTCCACATCTTTATTTAATCTCCTTCTTCACTATGCAATAAAAAACGAAGTGAAGTTTGGAAACCTTTTTAGTCATTCAGGAATAACAATCGCGTACGCGGATGATATCGCAATAGTGGCAAGGAACAAAAGATATCTCATTGAAACCTTCCGTAATATTGAATTTCGTGCAAAATCAGTAGGCCTTAGAATAAATGAAGGCAAAACTAAATATCTGAAGGTCTCCCACAGCGAAGAAAGTCGAAGTCCTGAAAACATCCAAATCGGGACATTAACCTTTGAAGGTGTTCCACACTTCAAATATTTGGGAGTGTTAATAAAAAATGACAACAGTAGTTACGACACAATACAAGACAGAATAATGGCAGCAAACAAAGCATTTACGCCCACACAAAATTGCTGAAGTCCAAACTGCTCACACGTGAATGTAAACTCCGCCTTTACCAGTCAATAATACTACCGGCGCTGTCCTACGGCTGCGAGTGCTGGACATTGACAAGCAAAGACGAAAGTACAATAGCTTAAGAGTTTTCGAACGAAAAGTACTCCGAAGGGTGTTTGGCCCCATGCGCTGCAACGATGGAACGAACCGAATACGCTACAACGATGAGTTGCTAAACTTATGCCAGGGAGAAGACGTCGTGAAATACATTAAATCCCAAAAGCCTTCGATGGTTAGGGCACACTGTGCGCGTGGAAGACAGCCGCCTCCAAGAATTTTTTTTAGCAACGAATTGTCTAATGACCCGAGCCCGAGCACGTCCAAGGTTAACCTGTCTTGACTGCCGACCTGAAAAAGCTACGAGTTAGGAGCTAGATATCTGTTGCTATGAACCGTGCAGGTTGGAAGAGGATTGTGGATAAAGCTAAAGCTCACCCTGACCTGTAATCGCCAGCTGATGATGATGATGATGACTACTCCAAGTATGCAAAATAGAAGCGTGGCCAAACCACTGGTCTTTTCATAGCGTCATACTTTGAATCTTAGCACCGACGCCACGGCCACGTTGTGTTTTGCACCTTACTCATTATTTTAGTGCAATTCGCCTTTTGAGCAGTTGACCAACTTACAAGTATTCCATATATTAAGATTGGTCTAACTATAGAAGTAAAGAGCCAATGTGTAAAATGAGGTGTTAATCTCCATTTAGCACTGACCGCTATTTTGCAAGTATATAATGCAACGTTGGCCTTCAATACTAGGTTTCCACGTTTCCTGTGTAATATGAGCCGCAAGTACTTATCATTCTCTCTCAAAGGAATCTCCACACCCTTAAAAATTAGAGGGGAAATTATAGGGAGCCTATACTTCTTTGCAGAAATATTTATTTCACTTTTTACGGGGTTTATACCGAGTCCTCTGCTCTCAGTCCAACTTCTAAGTGTGGACATGTTAGAGCACAGAATATCCATTAGGGTGTTAAGATATTTGCCTTTAACGGCAATTGCTAGGTCATCTGCGTAAGCAGCAAAGTGGCAACCCCCTCTCTCCAGGGTCAGCAATTGGGAGCTTACCGCCAAAATCCAAAGAAAAAGGGAGACGGCTCCACCTTGCGGTGCGGCTCTACAGACCTGTCTACTTAGAGTAGTCCTGCCTAATTTAGCCGTTAGCATTCTTCTGACGAGTATAGCTTCTATCAGGGCAACAACGTCTGGTTGAATTCCAAAATCTGCTAAAGCATCTACCAAAGCGTTTGCATTTATGTTGTTGAAGAGGCCTTCTATCTCTACGAAAGCAACCAGTGCAAACTCTTTGTCTAATACAATTTTTTCCACCAACCCGACAAGCGAGTGTAAAACGGTTTTTGTGGATTTCGCCTTAGTATAGGCATGTTGGTCCATATATATTATATTCATCCATTTTTCTTTCCAGGATCTTGAGGAGAAAAGACATTAAACTAATGCATCTGAAATCTTTGGAGTTAGTATGTGAGGACCTACATGCCTTGGGTATGAAGGAGACCTTTGCCTCTATCCAGCCTAGCGGAGGAAATCAAATTCAAAGGTTTTCTAAAAGTTGGCAGCAAAAGGTTTTCTTTTTGGTTTGTAAGAATTGAAATTGAAATTTGAAAAGGTCGAGCCAAGGAGCACCAGGAGATTTTGTGGCTCCTAAAACACTCAGGATAAACCAGCCCATTGCATTTAAAGCTCTGGAGAGAGGGTAGATAGTCAAGGAGGGAAGGAGAAAAGTATCAGAGAAAGAGATAGGAAAGAATAGAGACAGAGATAGAGATAGTTAGTCCTGTGAGATTTTTCCAGATTCTTTGGCAAATCTTTGGCGTCATCGTCAACTCTGTCAATCGGGGATTTCCTTGGGCGACCTATTTAATATAATAAGGCACATGCAGCTTAGGTTAGGTTAGGTTGGTATGGTTGCCCAGGGAATGGGCACATTTGGACGAAGAAAGATTCGTCATTTGTGATACCATTAGGAGGGGGTGAAGCGAGAGAGAAAGACCGATGGGATTCAGGGAGAGGGCGGGGATAGGTGGTGCTGGGATAGTTAGGAGCGTGCGGATTACGAACGATGACTATGTTTGCGTCGACCGCTTTATGCTGCTGATGATTTTTAATGTCAGCGCCAGCTATATCAGCAGGCGTGGCAAAGAAGTAGGAGCCATGATGCCTAGATCTTAGCCCCGCCACAGGGCAGCTAAGGAGAAGGTGCTGAGATGATTCTACCTCATCCTCCATACATCCAGCGCAAAAAGGACTCGAGTTGATTCCAAGTCTCACAGCATGCATTTCTCGCGCATTGTGTCCTGTAAGAGAACGTACGAGATTAGAGAGCTATATTTTGTAAGAAGGATTTCGCGACCTTACACGTTTATGTGTTTGCCCAACGCTCGCTGAGTTAGCGCGAAGCCCATCTTTCCAGAAGCAAACCGCAGGTAGTCAAATTATCTCCCTTCACTTGTCTGGCCACCTCATCCGCCTGACAGTTTCCCGCAATATCGCTGTGACCAGGAACCCAGATGAGGCTTATGTCAAAGAATTCGGATGCATTCGAACGAGGTCGAAAGTGAGGCCAGGCATTTCCTGATCAGTTTCGAATGTACCGTCACTGAACTGAGACCCCTTATTGCCGCTTGACTGTCGGAGTAAATATTTACTTTCTTGACTGTTAGTACGCATGTGAGCAGCCAATCAGCTGCCTCCTTGTTTGCGGCTACCTCTGCCTGGAACACACTGCAGTGGTCCGGTAACCTGAATTTGAATCTGATGGGGAGCTGCTCGCAAAAGACTCCTCCGCCAACCTTTCCTTCCAACTTCGATCCATCCGTGAACAAGTTCACCAGGCCCTGCCCCCAAGTGTAGCCCTCTTACTATTGCAGATCTTGTTTGCAATTTTGTTGGGCTCCATCCTCCATTTGGGAGGCGTTTAGCTTAGCTAGGCATTCGTCGTATTTAACGTAGGCGATAGTTGATGTGACTTATCCGAGCCGGTGCAAGGATGCGGCGTAAGATTTATATATATATCGCTGAAATATGTCAAGCTTGTCTTCATCCATCTTACGCAACTTTCAGGTTTCAGACGCATAACTAACGCAAGGCCTAATTATTCTTTTATAGAGGTTCAGCTTCGTTCGCTTAGAAAGAAACGAGGAATCTATAGCCTTGTATAGTGAAAAGAAGACCACGCTCCCATGCCTGCAGCATCGCACTAACTTCTGGTTTGGATATTACATCCGCAGAGATAGATCCAAGATATTTGAACGGCGTCACCCGCTCGAAGGAAAAAAAGCCGATCGATATGGCAGATTTGCATTCATTTGGAACTTTTCTAGTGCACAAAATTTTAGTTTCTGATGCGTTTATGCGCTTAGCCATGCTTCTGGCTGTCTTCAAAAGATTTAGAAAATCCTTTTTCAAAGCTGCTGTACTCCCGCATGTCAGATCGATGTGCACCGTTAAACAGAAGGGGGCATCGTAACTTGCGCATTCACTATCCCGCCTTGCCCCAATTGATTGCCTCGTCTATTTATCAAATTTATGCTTACTCACTCATAGCAGAGTGGACGAAATTCAAATAAAATTCCAATGTAGAATACTGCCTTCAATTTCTATGTGAGTCTGATAAGCGGCAAAAATATGTTGCAAAATTGAAAATTTAGATTTCATCAAACCTTAGAAACTGTCTCTGCTTGGTAGCTTGCATGCGTGTACCTGCCTGTGACACCAGTACAAATGGAAACGTGGCAGCGCATACTTTTCATAACCAATCTATCTTTGCCTCTGTCAATCCCTTACGCCTTCTCTTTCGCTTGCCATGCTTTCTTCCAAGCCATCCAACCTTCACTCGATTGCTATGTAAATAAACGCAACTTGAACTTGCGTGTTTGTCTAGCGTAAGCGAGCTTATGTGCACTCACCAACACACACAGGCACATGTGATGTACTTTTCATTTGTATACATTTTCCCACGCATTTGTTTACTTGCTTGTTTATTTGTGTGCTGAGTGAAAATTCACAATCTTCACGTTTGCTCCTTGAACGCAAATGAAGGACTTTTCACTGGTGCACTTCTCACTTGTCTCACCTCTCACACATTTTTACAACAGAACATTTGGATACTTTTTCCTTTTCAACTTATTACTTTATTTATCTACGTGCTTGGAGCGCTTCCACGACTCACGGTTTGTATGTATTTATATATTGTACATACATACATATGTATATGTATTTCAACAGGCGTGGTCATAATAATAGCACAGCGACATTTTGTCAAGTTTTGATTATTTATTAATTTTTTTAATTCTTATTTCTGCACAAGAACTGAGGGTATTCTACAACAAAATACATATAACTCAGAGCTGTACGTTTTGCAGATAATTAAAAAAAAGAAATCCATCAGAATTGCAAACATTTTGGTCAGATTTTTTGAGAAAATTTGAAGTATGCATTTGTATAGGCCATTAAGTTTTAATGAAAGTGCAGGTTTGAATTTACCTAAAATTCGCATTGATTTTCAATGCACTTTTTTTCCAGAACAAAATTTTTTCCAGTTTATTATTTAACTGTTTTTATACTAAAGGGTGGTTAAGTTTCTAGGCCCGATGTTGAATTTGAACCACACCCAAACATTCTGCATTTCATTCAACATTTTTTACTATCAGACTAGTGCAATTAGAACCATGGAACGATACTCAATCGAGCAACGCCCTAAAGTTATTCAGGCTTATTATGAAAACGGGCGTTCAAATCAAAATGCATATCGCGCATTTTGTGATTTTTTCGGTCAATTTAATCGTCCAAATGTGCGGATAATCGGAAAAATTGTACAAATTTTGAGCAAACCAGGTCTATAGGAGATGTGAAAACACCAGTGCATGATCGTACAGCTCATACTGCAGAAAATATTGCTGCTGTTCGCGATAGTGTGGTTGAAGAGCCGTCCATCTCAACTCGTCGTCGTGCCCAACAATTGCACCTCTCACGCTCGTCGTTGATGAACATTATACATAAAGACTTGCATTTACACGCTTACAAGGTGCAATTGACTCAAAAACTAAAGTCTCTTGGCCATTTCAAGCGTCGTCAATGATCAGAATGGTGGCAGGAAATGGCAACAGTGAATGACCAATTTTCGAAGAAAATCATCTTCAGTGATGAGGCACATTTTCACCTCAGTAGATTCGTCAATAAGCAGAATTGCCGCATTTGGGCGAATGATAATCCAAGAGTGATTGCGAAAAAACCAATGCACCCACAAAGAATGACTGCTTGGTTCGGTTTATGGGCCGGCGGCATCATTGGGCCGTATTTTTTCCAAAAGAGGTCGGTCAGGCAGTTACTGTGAATAGTGTTCGCTATCGTGAGATGATAACGAACTTTTTGTGACCCGAATTGGAAGATATGGATGTGGACGATATGTGGTTTCAACAGGACAGTGCCACTTGTCACACAACTAACGAAACAATGGCTCTTTTGCGCGAAAAATTTGATGGTCGAATAATCTCACGTCGCGGCGATGTCAATTGGCCGCCAAGATCATGTAATTTGACACCGTTGGACATCTTTCTTTGGGATTATTTGAAAGAAAAGGCGTACATCGCTAAGCCAGCAACAATTCAAGAGCTAAAGGATGAGATAATTTGGCACATTAACGGCATTGAACCTCAATTATGCCTCAGCGTCATCGAAAATTTTGGCAATCGGATGTAGCTGTGGCCATTTGGTCGATATTTTGTTCCATACGTAATTGAGCCGTATCAATATTATCATAATAAAGAAAAGTGGGAATAATTTCTTTAAAAAATTGTAATTTATTCAAAATCAACACCGGCCCTTAAAACTTAACCACCCTTTAATTTAGTTTATGTTTTTAAACAATTAGAGTTTTTTAGTTTTTTTCATTTAATTTAATATAATGTCTATTATTCGAATTTTATTTATAATGTACACATTTTTTCCATTAATTTTAAAAACCAAGCTCAAAAATGGAATCACCGCCGAAGCCTAACAGCGCGCAAGAGAGAGTTTTCGGTTGCCCCTTTGGCTGCCAGTTACAAGCCTACCTGACGTGAGTGGTGAGTACCCATCATTAACCCAAGTACGTTGATCAGGTACGTGTCTCATTCCCTCAACACTTTCCATATAAACAAAATTTCGCGCAAACATGCACTGCTAACAATTAACAATTTTTTACAAATCAGTGCGAACTTTGTGCCATTCCCACCTTAAATGAAGTACAAAATAGCACACCCAGAATTTTTTATTTTTAAGTTAGGATTTAAATGCAGAAGAAAAAGCAAAGGAATCTAATACTTTACACGCATTCAAAAGAATGCTCGGTAAGAATGGGGCTTATCTCCTCGACTCAGACATTGAATATATTTAGTTCGCCGCCAGGTACATAGCATTGGTAATACAATGCACCCTAGAGGCTTAAGTGAGTTATTCTTGCAGATCAGCCAGCTCTACCTAACCTTGAAATTTTGTGAAAATTTTTTGGCTTGCTTTAAATTTTATACAAAGTGTACAACTTTGAGTTGTATGGTTTTTATTGCCGTAGGGCATATATTTTCACACAAGAACTAAAAAAAAAAAATATCACAAATCAATGCGAAATTTGTGCTTAAATTATTTGATAAAAATTTTTGTAATTTTTTTTTTTAAATTTGGGCGAAGTATACAATTTCGAAAAATATGTTTTTGTTGTAGTAGAACATATATTTGAACAAAAAGAAAAAAAGGTTTAGTAAAATCTTGAAAAATTGTCGCTGTGCTATTTTTGTGATCCTGCCTGTTTGTACATTTATGCGTATGTGACCTTTTTTATGGGTGTAAAATCAGTGAAAATGTAGCAAAATTCAATTTGCATTTAATCCAAGAAAACAGACACGTAAATGAAATTTAAAATAAATAAATATGCCGTTTAGCGTCCTTTCAGTCCTTCCGGCGCTCTTCGGCTTCCTCTCTCGCTTTCCCTTTTTAATGCTTTTGCCCGCTATTTAGTGGAATTCACTCGTTAGTTTAAATATGCATGAATTCAAGTAATTGATTCCGTTGTTTTCCTTTGGTTTTCCGCTATTCCGCTTGTTGTTGCTGATTACGGTATTTACTTCACATGTCGGTAGTAAAGCGCTGCCAACACATTTACATACCAACAACACCAAACCAGAACGGACCAGAGCAGTGAGGGCAAGCGGAAATTATCCAAAAAGATCAAAGTATACACGCACACGTACACATACATATAAAAAGTGTTTAAAATGCAACTTTTTCTTTTAAATAAAATTAAATAAGCAACCACTAAGAAGAGTAAAAAAGAAAAAAATAACCCAATTACCTAGGGCATAAAATTTGTTTCATGTTAGGAGTAGTAGGACCTGCTGGCAAGTCAATTTTCAAAAACTTAGTTTATCGGAGATATTCTGCGAATCATACAAATTAAATTTATTGTGATAAACAAAACCGATTTGAGAAAATTTAAAAACAAAGCCAAACTGTTTTACACTACTTATTCGTTGAATGTGACGTAATATTCTACCTGTTTCTATTTGAAAAAATCGTTTTTTTATTACAAATATTGGGTAGTCGAAAAAGTCTTTTCGTATTTCTAATCAAACTTCAACTCATTTTTTTTATATTTATAATAAACTTTATTAAACCAAATATTGTATGTACCATTTTGGTCGACCACCTTTTGCCATTTTTCTTCTGGAGACATTATTCCATCAGTGTAAAACTTTTGTGGTTTCTCGGCGAAAAACTGCGACGAGTATTTTTCACAGGCTTCTCTTGAAGCCAACTTTACTCCATTAAGGGAGTTCTGCATTGACCGAAACAAATGGTAGTCCGATGGTGCAAGGTCAGGGATATATGGTTGATGCATCAAAACTTCCCAGCCAAGCTCTCCCAGTTTTTTCCGAGTCGTCAAAGATGTGTGTGGCCTAGCGTTGTCCTGATGGAAGAGGACGCCCTTTCTGCTGATCAGTTCTGGCCGTTTTTTTTTCAATTGCTTGCTTCAATCTCATCAGTTGTTGACAGTAAAGTGTAGAATCGATCGCTCGTGCAGGCTGGAGCAGCTCATAGTGGATGATTCCTTTCCAATTCCACCAAACACACAGCATAACCTTTCGAGGCGTCAATCCTGGCTTTGCGACCATTGGTGAACTTCACCACCCTTGCACCATGATCTTTTTCGCACATTATTGTCGTATTTGATCCACTTTTCGTCTCCTGTTACCATTCGCTTCAGGAATGGTTCGACTTCATTTCGTTTCAGCAAAGAATCGCAGATGTTAATTCGGTCCATTCAATTTTTCACAGACAATTCATGTGGTACCCAAACATTGAGCTTCTTTTTGTAACCACCCTTTTTTAAATGGTTCAAAACCATTTGATGATGAATGTTTAGTGCCTTGGCGATGTTATGGCAGCTTATGTGACGGTCCTGGTCAATCTTTTCCATAATTTCATCGACATTTTCAACGATAGGTCGACCGGAGCGAGGTGCATCTTTCACATCGAAATTTCCAGAACAAAAGCGAGCGAACCATTGTTGTGCTACTCGAACTGATACAGCATCGTCTCCGTAAACTTCACAAATTTCATTGGTGGCTTGCGTGGCATTCTTCCCTTTTTTATACAAAAATTTCAAAATATAGCGAATTTCTTCATTATTTTCACTCATTTTTGAACAGCTATAACTTCTTTTCAACTTCTCCGAATTTAATTTTTTTTTGGTTAAATAAAACTTAAAATGTCACATTTCTAACACTATATGATATGACGCAATGTGATTGGTAGCACTGGAGATAGATGACTCCAACGACATCTATGGTATTGACAAAATACGAAAAGACTTTTTCGACTACCCAATATAAAAAAAATAAATTGGAAATTACCCCGATACCAAATGTACGACTTACAGCACTTTCCTGTGTATTGCGGTTATAACCGATAAAGGACTAGCACTAAGTCTATGCAGTAGATAGACTAGCAGCTATCAAAATAGTCGAAGCGCTAGGCAAAAAGGGCCAATATTGTGGTTCAGCAAAAATTTAGCCACTCCGCACCCGCATTGGACGGTTCATAAACTGGGTTCACAAAGACGTGGTGGCTCAAAAATCTGCAGAAATCTTTTCAAAGTGTACGGCATCCGCACTGAATGTACTCTAGCTCTTAACTAAGTAGCTTCCGCGGAAATTGTAAAGTAGAGATCAGTGCCTGGGGACCACAATAACAGTTCATAGTTCTCCTTAGGGTTTTGGTGATAAGCCGTATATTCCTTTTTATTTCGTTACGAAAAATTGGCCAAAGTAAAGGTAGTACCTACCTTGAAGGTATCCAGATTAATTGAACTGCTCTGCATTTTTGTTCAATGTGCAAAAGTAGGAAACCCAGTAGTGCTCAACTTTGTAAGTCCTTTCGCATACGCGTCTGCTTTCTAATTGTCGGAAATCACGCTAAGCCAAATCATGCGCCAAGCTGAATATCTTTCGAGTATTCTTTGAATACCTTAGTCGTTGACCGAGCTAAAGGTCTTTATCGCTACTCCACTCCCTCTTTCTAGTCCATGTCAGTTAAATAGCTCCTTATTTGAAAAATGCTGTAGTGATCTTAAAGTTGCTTTCCTCTTCTTACAGGGTTTGATTGAAAAGTAATGAGCCTTCCCGTGCGGAGTGTCTGCCAAGCAATCAACCGAATCGGCTGGTGGGGGAAAATGATCGTTGGACCTTCCCCCTCCACTGGAAACCGGTCCCAGTTCGCAGGCAACAGCGGTGCAGTCAACATCGCTCCGCGCGTGAAAGCTGTTTTAAAAGTGTGTTAGGATTTTGCAGTGGCGAAAATACAGCGATCGTTAGAGCAAAATTACTCGGTCAAATTTTGCGTAAAGCTAAACAGTTTGCACCTCCAGGAAGCACTGTAAACGCGGCGTTTTACAAATAAGTGCTCCTTCGGCTGAAAAACCGCGACTCCCGGTTTCGGCCCGACCTCGTCAACAATTGGACCCTTCATCAAGACAATGCGCCGGCACACACCGCCTTCCTCTGCACCTGTGCATTGGCCAAGATGGGGGTTGCGGTGCTTCCCCACCCTCCCTACAGCCCAGAACTGTCCCCTCTGGACTTCTTCTTGTTCGCGCGCCTGAAAAGAAAGCTGAAGGGGAAGCGTTTCGACCCCATCGAGGCGATCCAAAAAACTGTGACAGCCGAATTGAACGCGATTCCGGCGGATGAGCTTTAAAAATGTTTCCTGCAGTGGAAGGACCGCTACCAGCGGTGTATTGACGCTCAAGGGTCCTATTTTGAAGAATTAAGCCAAAAGGTTGAATAAAACTGCTTAAAAAAAATAAGGCTCATTACTTTCAATCAAACCCTGTAAGTAGCATAGCTGGGCGGAAACACCTGATTTTGTTAGGCAGTCCATAGGCAGCGCTAGAGGCGTAGAGCGAACTGCTCCCATCACACATAGAATAGCCCATATATAAGCAGCTCCTTTAGTTTCGAAGAAAGTGCTTGAGATAGCTTCTGTGAATGAATTACCCGAATTTTTACTTAAAACTATTAACAAGCTTGGGCCGATTATCTATTATAGAACTATTAATAATTCTTAGCTAGGAGAAAGGTTGGGATGGTATTCATCAAAAACGTTCATGTCTACCTCTTCGCCTGTCTCTTCACTCAAACACTTTCTGATAAAAGGTGTTACGATACTGACAGTCAAAAATGAAATCTCGCTTAATTCATTGGTCAATACTTCAAAGGTCATTGTATCTCGAAAGAAAACAAGTCTAAATGCTAACTCAACATAATACTGGCATTCATACCACCCACTTTTAATTACCAAAAAGTTCTCTGCAATTTTACAGCAATGGCCAAGTGCTGGACCAACTGTAGGCAGAATATTCGTTAAACAACGGGAGTCCTTAAGGGGCATAGCCTAATTAGTTTCTAAGTCTTATGATAAAACATTTCTTTAGGGATTTTAAAAGGGTTAGGTCCATGAATATCAGGCACCTGGCAATACGCATGAAATTCTGAGCTTCTCCTCGGGATAACAAATTTTCAGTAACCTAAGGTATGCGTTGGTGCGTTACTACCATTCGGAATTCGGAGGACGTTAGCTTGAATCTGTGTAAAACACCAAAATAAAGAAAAAAAATTTTAATAGCGGTCGCCCCTCGGCAGGCCATCAAAAAGTTCCTCATAAGCCATAGTTGCCGTTCGGAGCCGGCTTGAAACTGCAGGTCTCTCCATTCGTGGAACAACAAGAAGAAAACGCCACAAATAGGAGGAGGAGCTCGGCCAAATACCCAAAAATGATGTAGGCGCCAATTATATATGAGATGCCATTATATATGGATACAATCATCCAAGTTATTATACAATAGTATATCATTTTAAGTGCATTGTCCACTTTTTTTATTCTTAATTTAGAATTGATATTTCCGCATGCTACAAAAAAGAGTACAGCGAAGTTAAAATACAGGTTCGTAGAGACCAACGACATCACGAAACGTGCTCGTAATTCTTTTATCGAACATATCACATAAAGAATCGATTATATGAAGAACAAGAGGGAGGCAGCGGAAACGATTCAGCTGAAATTCAAGATAGTCCATGCCTCTGCTTCAGTGTCACCTTTGTGCTGGTGATCGGAAAAAGTCGGCTATCATGACCATGTAGTGCTCATCCTTGACCGGAAGCACTCAGAAGTAAGTTGCACCAGCGGAAAGAATTTCATTTCGTTCTGTGGAAGAAAAAAAATAAATTGTATTAGGACACCTCTTACATACAATTGGGTGCTCGTTTCCGCATGCTGGTTGGCTCGTTTGGAATGCGAATATGAAGTATGAATCTTGCATGAATGTCCACAAACTTGTTTGTAAGTTCTTTATAGTTTTCTGAAGTTGTTATTATTCATATCTCCGCATATTTTTAAGTTTTTGTTTTTCTCTTTCTTTTTTTTCTTCGTTGTCATGTCATCAATCGCGTCCATGTAAAATGCAAATATTCCCAATTCAAATGCAAACCGCAGTTGTGTTTGCTCTGTGTATTATAAATGAAGTGATTTACAATGTTTTGTTTGCTATTTTTGAACTTCTCGTTGTCATGCTCATGCGACTGCCTTTTCTCTGTTCGATTGGCTTCTTCATATTTGCATGCATTCGCGTCTATTCAAGCGCATCCGTACATATTTAAATAAATACTCCACTATGTATGTTGTTATATAATAGTCGTATCTTGACTTGCTACCTATGTCTCGTTGTGATTGTGGGTCATATATAGGGTGAAACAGATCGTCGATAGCAAATGCTTGAACTAATTCAAATTTTCTTTTTTTTTCATACCATTATCAGGGCGTAGTACCTAACCCGAAATCTTTCGACTTGATGCCATTGAACTTTTTTCTGTGGAGCTACGTGAAAAGTATGATACGTAGAAATGCTTATAAGCCTGAGACGAGCTTATTTTATAATAGGTGTAAAAGCAATCGAAACCCTTAGTCACCGCAAAGCTTTAACGCACCCCACCTCAAATCCGACGGTTCATCCTGCAAGGATACCGATTTGGTAATTACGTCTGGAGGCCATCATAAGCAATAAGCTCAGTCGTCAAATACATTTGCCTGCTGTTCGTCTCCCTGTATTTTATCAATACGGCAGTTGTTCTTGTCGCTGCGTTTGTCTAGCATCATTCCTTCGCCTTCGATCAGTGTTGCGAAGTTCCACGATAATTCGTGTTGCAAATACTTGCATCGCTCTTCACTTTTCATTCGACTCAAACATTTGTGCTATAAAAGGCCACATGCTCGACAGTCTCCTCTTCGTTCAAATATTCCGGACAATAAAGGTCTACCAGCGAATCGCATAAGTAAATTTAAGAAAAAAAGAGCGATTAAAAAAAAGTAAGGCGTGGGCACATAGAGAGACTCCCGACCACATAAAAATGCTCACCCGAAATTCTTCGATTGTTTAAATTAAGCCAGGTACTAGACAGGTATGCTACTACACTTGATAAATCGATGTTACGCTAACTAGGACTATGATTCTATCAAATTTTTAAAAATAAAACAGGTTTTCACTTTTTTTTATTTTCTTTTTTTTCTTATTTCTTACTAAAATTTATTTTTAAAAATTAAAAATTATAAATTAAGTTTAAAAAAATCTGAAACATTTTTTTTTTGCAATTTGTAATATTGATGCGATGAAACAAATATTTTTTGAAATGTTTTTGGAGCTTTATTTAGCCGAATGGTTGGTGCATGACTACTATGCGAGAGTATGTAGGTTCGAATCTCCGTGCATGAAACAGTAAAATGATAGAACAAGTTTTTTCAAAAAGCGGTCGCCCTTCGGCAGGCAAGGCAAACCCCCGAGTGTATTTCAGCCAAGAAAAATCTCCTCATAAAAAATATGTTCCGTTCGCAGTCGCTTTAAAACTGTAAGTCCCATCATTTGTGGAACAACAACAAGACGCACACCACAAATAGGAGGAGGAGCTCGGTTGAACAGCTAACAGAAGTGTACGCGCCAATTATGTATTATATATATTTTTTATATCTTATTTATTTCCTAGAAATACTAGTACATTTTTTTATAATAATAAAGCGACACGCACTATCGACCTTAGTTTAGGTACAACTACAATACGTTCGAGGAAAAGTTCCACATACTAAAAAATATATTCAAAACATATTTTATTTTATTAAAACAACTTCATTAAAAAAAACTTAGTGGCTACCAAATGTGATTCTACCCAGATTCGAAGTTGGCAACATTTATTTAAATAATTTTTTTTTTCGAAATTTTACATAAAACTGCTTAAAATATTAAAAACTAATGTATTATACAAATATAAACATTTAGGAACCAGCATTAACAGCCTAGAAATCCAACACAGAACCTCTCTTGCCAACAAGTGCTACTTTGGACGTAGTAGGCAACTGAGTAGTAAAATCCTCTCTCGACGAACAAAACTAACACTCTACAAGGCTCTCATCATGCCTGTCCTAATGTATGGCGCAGAAGCTTGGACGATGACCACATCCGATGAAGTGACGATAAGAATATATGAGTGTAGGATAAGAATATCAACTCGTGGTCAGAAACTCCAGCCATAGGAAGCTGATCAATATGACTGACATTATCTCTGTCACTGACGCAAAATACATCCAAAAGACTTGGTATGCAGTGGGGTGCAAAGCGAATAGCCTATTCATTGATTAAGGAAATTCCTAACGATTGGAAACTATCTATCAAATTCCTGGAAGAAAAATTACCACAAAGAAGGTATACATTTAAATCACCACACACAATAATCTGTTCATAGGAGATGTGGAATTCCGCTAATTTATCAAGTATCACTGAGAGGTCATTTCTATTGCTAGGGTTTTAAATGCATGCAACAAGACATTTGGTGTTATTATCATAAAATTCAACAAAGGTATATTCGACTTCTTGAAAATGATCTGATCTGCAGATCTCTTTCCATTTAAAATTATTTTAAAAATATAAAGCAATGCAACCTCCTCGAGTCTTCGTGGTCCTATCACATCTAATAATAGTGTAGTCGCACAGAGAATATACATTATTATCAATACGAGTATACTCTTTAAACCATGTCTCTGCAACACGTATTAAGTCAATACTCAAATTATCAAGAACAAAATTTAGATAGTCAATTTTTTCAGCATTCAAACTTCGCGCATTCAACTGACAGACATTAAACCCATTGTAGCGATTAGAAATGAGTTTACGCATTCCTCTTGCATGTTCTTTGTCTACTTGTTTTGCTATTTCATTACACATTGACAGTTCATAGTTGGGAGGATACGCCAGGTGGAGGAATTTAAATGAAGGAAGGGGATAATGAGATAGATAGGAATGAGATCAAAGTAAAAAAGATTACATTGTAAAGCCAAGAATATGAAAAGTATAAATGCGATGAACGAAATGGAAATGAGACTCATTTAAAAAGCGCGTGTTACGAATATATCTCATTTTTTTCGCAGATTTTTAGCGTGATCTGTTAATTAGCTTATTTTTGGCATTTAATTATATCAGTCAATCGCAGGTGTGCTCTGCGATTCTCACTATGGATAAAAATATCGAATAAAGAATTTGTCTTGAATTTTGCGTTTTGAACGAGATTTCTTGTGCCGAATCGTTGAAAATGTTGCAGAAAGCCTACGGTGAGTGTGCTTTATCAAAAACACGGGTCCACGAGTGGTAAAAGGCTTTTGCAGAGGGCCGAGAAGTCGTGGAAGATTTGGCCTGATCTGGTCGCAAAAAAATTTACGTGTTTTTGTGGATCAAACGTGAAAGTCATGTTACTCGTTTTCTTTGATTATCATGGGGTTGTGCACTCAGAATTCATTCCAAATGGTTCCAAGGTAAATAAAGAATATTAGTTGGAAGTTATGCGACGTTTGAGAGAGAATGTGAGAGCGTAGGAAACCGCCAAATTTGTGAAAAGAAAACTCATCGATCTTTCACCATGATAACGCACCGTCTCTCAAGGCTCATATTCTGAACACTTTTTTGACCAAAAACTCGACAAATTTCATTGAACAACCCCCCGGACTTAGCCGCCTGTGACTTTTACCTTTTCCCAAAACATAAATTGCCACTCCGCGGATGCCACTTTGAGTCAATAGAGGCCATTAAGGAGAATTCGCTCATGGAGCTGAAGAAGATCTCTTCAACGCGTTTCATATTACAATTAAAAAATTAAAAAATTGAAAAACAAATTATGCACATTTTTTTATCAACTTGCAATAGATGAGCTTCTTTCGAAACTTCTATCTGAAAATTATGTTATTTTGAATTTCCACACACATTTACATACATGCATACATTTTTCATTACGCATATTTTTAGAAATTAAAAATTACAAATTTAGTTAAAAACTTAACATTTTTCCAGCTTGGAATATTCGTGCAATTAAAGAACTTTTTTCGAATTATTTAACCAACCTCTGCTTAGATTCATTCATTCCCGTAAGCACGTAGCAAATTGGTGGTCTTTTCATCACTTCATTGCCCAGTAGATCGCTGCATCTCTCAAAGGGCATATGAAATGGTAAACCTAAAGCGTGCACTGCCTGCACAGCACCTAATCATCAAGCAACAAACACTTCTAATAAGAAGAACTCACCCCAAGAGCCCCTCGAGGCCCAAGGCTCAACAGTTTCATCTAAAGATGTACCACACTGATACGAGCTAACAAACCTTATGAGCCATGCAGCCCATATAAATAAATCCGTAAAGGAGCTCAACCAGAAACTCACTCAATCCTCGGTTCCCTCTCTCAAACGATAAACCCAAATGTTTTTTTTTTATGATCTACACTGCTATATACAGTGGGGAGCAAAACTGAGTACTGTATCAATTCAGAATACATTTCAGTGAAAGAGAAATAAAAAATCAAAAGAATGATGAAAAAGAAAATAAAAAACAAAAACAACTCGCATGTACTCAGTTTTGCACATTTCTATTTTTAGCTATGTTATCGCCGAATGCATCTTGATTTGCAGTTATCAAGCGGCAAAATCATCTCAAAAAGAAAGAAATATGTAATTTATTTTATTTTAGTCTTTCGGTGAGATCAGTGCAATCAATTGCATTAATATTTGAAGTGTTCCTAAAATTTAACAAAAATGAAAAAAATTCCTTTTGACGTTGAGAATAATATCAAGTGCCTAACAGAACAAGGCTCTTCGTCTCGAAAAATTGCAAGGGCTTAAATATTAGTCAGTCGGTGGTAATTTGAGTGCAGAAAAGGTGTTGAGTTGCCTCTAAAAAAATTCTGGTGGACGCCCACGACTTTTAAAAGATGGTGACGCAAGGCTCATAGTCACAAACTTGAAGAGAGACCCTTAGCTAACACCAAAAGATGCTGCGGCAGCTATTGGCAAAAATGTTAGTCGATGGACAACAAGTAGAGCCCTTCAAAAATCGGATACGTGGCTGAGATCAAAAAGACAAAACCGGCATTATCTAAAAAAATGTTCAGGCTCGTTTAAAATTGGCCAAAAAACACCGAGACTGGACCATAGACGACTGGAAAAAAGTTATTTGGTCAGATGAGTCAAAATTTAACCGCTACTAGTCCGACGGGAAGCAATATTGCTGGAAGCGTCCAGGCGAATCATTGCAAAGACCTCATATAAAGGAAACCGTCAAGCACGGAGGCGGCAATGTTATGGCGTGGGGTTGCTTTACGTGGTGGAAGCTTGGTCCCTTAGTAAAAATAGATGGCATAATGAAAAAGGAGGACTACCTGAGTATTCTTCAAACCCATCTTACCAGCTTTGTGAACGTATGCGCATATCAGTCAGCTGAACTTACATTTCAGCAGGACGGATACCCCAAGCATACTGCAAAGGTGGTTGAGGAATGGCTTACGACTCAAAGTTTTAAGTTGATGGAGTGGCCCCCACAAAGTCCCGACCTCAATCCGATTGAGAATTTGTGGTCAATAGTGAAGCGACGGTTGGGACAGTATGATACTCCTCCCACTAACCTCGACATGTTATGGCAAAGAATAAACTATGAATGGAAGCAAATTCCCCACGACATTTTGCATAATTTGGTAGAAAGTATGCCTAGTCGTATTCTTTCAGTCATAAAAAATAAAGGTCTATGGACCAAGTATTAAAAAACACCCAACGAAATTGCACTTTCAAAAAGTGCAAAACTGAGTACATACGAGTGCCATTCATTTTTTATTTTTGGACGGTTTATGGAATATTCTTTTCTTTGTTTAGTTACGAAATTTTGTTAATTATTTGTTACTGAATAAAGAAAAAAAATTGTTTCATTTGCTTTGATCGTTTTCATTCTGTGGGCATTTTTGTGCAAAGTCTTCGAACATGTACTCAGTTTTGCTCCCCGTTGCTCTAAAAAAATATTCAATTTAATTTATTCAAAATTGCCACTCGACCCATATACAAAAAGTTTATATCTTGCGGGTTTGCTCCACGGAAGCAAAAATACGTGAAAATCCCAAAGAAATGGCTTTCAACGAATAACTAAAAGGCGAAGCGTCAAAACGGAAGTGTTGCCGACGATTTATTTTACAACAATTTAAAGGGTTTTTTTTACAAAACTTGTACGTATATATGTAAAGAAGCAACACGTTAGATAACAGATTTACGAAGAGGGAGGACGAAAGTTGTTTACGTAACTAGCCTCCTATAATTCAATTACGCCTGCAGCCTATTAATTTTTATCAGCATCATACCCAAGTTCAAAGACATGTAATAATTTTCCGCTAATAGGAGGTGGAAGGGGTAAATTATTTCCATATTTTGCAATTGTCATTTAACCTTGGCCTTGGTTTCTCAAATTAGAATTAATTATTAAGGAATCTGGGAATAACCTAAAAACAATTTTCACCCTGCCCCTAACCTCACCGCATCAGTGCATCTGCCTAGGATTGACTTTTCTGTCTACCAGCGTATACCCCAACAGAACAGCTACAGAACTTGTGAATAGGGTAAAATCCTAATTATAATAAAGACTTAGAACTTGGAATTCCTTTACAAATTGAGTGTCATATAAATATTGCTTTTAAATGAGCTCAGCGCTAATTCGTATTTTTATTACCCACTTAACATAAGCATACAAATTTGCGGCTTAGTAAATTGACTTCTGCGTAGTTAGTTTCCTCAACGAAATTTTACTATAAATTGGTGGCGTATACTGAAACACTGAAGTAAATCTAATTGGGAAGTAGAAGTTGTTTTCTCCACAAAGTTCAAGATTTTAAATTTTTGTAGAATGAAGCTGTTTTCCTTCATTCTCCTTTTGTCAATACTGCACGCCAATATTGCATTGGATTTCACAATACAGGATCTGTTGTACTCAGTAGAACAGGCGATCGAAGGCTTAGTCGAAAGTGCACCCGGACCTTTGCGACCAGACTACCTTTTCAAGTCTATAAAAAATATAGTCGAAGGGTTACCTGCTCAAATCGCAAACAGCATTGGAAATTCAATTTGTAAGTATCAATTCCATCAACTAATTTCTACTAATATTCGTACTATTTTGACTATTTCTATATTTTGCTCAAAGAGTATCTTCATTTCACTTGCATAATAACAACATTTCATTTACAGTTACATTTAAATGACAAAATTTTCTGAATTATTGGTTTCAAGTTTGGATTGAATTCCAAGAGCGATGTGTTATAAAATACCTAAAAGTCCCATAGATGCAGCCTCATTTCTTAAAGTAAATTTTATAATTTCCTAATCACTCTTTTTCCTCCTGACACTCCAAGGTTCGGCGGTTATAGCCAAGGGCAAGGATCAGACTCCTGATCAATATGATCCAACACTGGGAGATATAAAATTTCAATTTCGCACACCCTGCGATAAACGAGAATATCCTGTCGCAGATCCATCAGGTTTGGCTCACGACAAAGATTTCGATCCTGAAAAAAATACAGTGATATTTGCGACCGGTTGGACTACGACTGTGAATAATGATCAGCAAGCTGAACTAGCCAAGGCGTATAATAGTCGTGGCGATACTAATTATCTGGTATTACTATGAGTTACTTTTAAGCTTATTACTTCCTAATGTAACTCTTGACCAAATGTAATTTTGCTTTCTTCTTTTTGCTCTCTTTTTCCAGGCCCTAGACATGGGTAACTACGTAAATACGCTCTATATCTGGTCATCAGAGAATACTGACAAAATAGGCGAATATCTTGCCATAGGCATACACCAGTTGGAGTCTATTATAGATATTGGAAAACTACATATAATGGGTCACAGTATGGGTGCACAAATAATGGGTTCTGCTGCTCGTCACTATCGTCATTTTACTGGGAAAACGTTACCCTATGTGACTGGCCTTGAACCAGCTTTCCCCTGTTTCAATGAGGGCGAGGAGCTCACAGTCATATCTGCCAGCGATGCTGACTTTGTTGATATTATTCACACATCTCCTGGTACTCTTGGTCAATTCGCCTCCTACGGAGATGTTGACTTCTATGTTGGGGGTAAATTTCCTATACAAGACGCCTGCAATGATCCCATTTGCTCACATAATATCGCTGTTTCTTACTACGCTGAGTCGGTTTATCGAAATAATGAAGATGATTTTCTGGCAAAGCGCTGCAACTCCCTGAATAGTTTGCAGGAGGGCAAATGTGTTGGCAGTGAATATCCAATGGGATATGCTGTGCCCCATACGATAAGAGGCAGATATGTTCTGGAAGTGAATGCTGAGAAGCCCTATGGCAAAAATGCAACTGATAACTACACTGATCCTGATTCCTCAACTCTTGGCAGTTGTCGATTGTTTAGGAAGTAGACCTATGAAAGTTTTTAAAGTGCATATCAGTAAACATTTACTTTTATTTTATTTTTAATTTTATTACGTGGCCGCCGTAGCCGAATGGGATGGTGCGTGGCTACCATTCGGAATTCAGAGTGAACGTAGGTTCGAATCTCTGTGAAAGACCAAAATGGAGAAAAAGGTTTTTCTAATGGCGGTCGCCCCTCGGCGGGCAATGACAAACCTCCAAGTGTATTTCTGCCATGAAAAAGCTCTTCATAAAAAAATATCTGCAGTTCGGAGTCGGCGTGAAACTGTTGGTCCCTCCATTTGTGGAAGAACATCAAGACACACGCCACAAATAGGAGGAGGAGCTCGGCCAAACACTCGAAAAGGGTGTAAGCGCCAATTATATATATATATATTTTATGTTTTATTACTATTCAAGCAAATATTGTCTAATAAAAATGGTGGTGGTTATATTTTAGGGGGTCATTTCAAAATATTTGTATTTTATTTTGACGAAGTGATCTGCCAGTAGGGAAATAAGTCTTATAAGATTTAGTTCTAAAAACTCTTCAGCTGCGAATGACATGCAAACGTTCGCTTTATGGAGGAGGTGAAGAAGGGTGAGCTGTTTTTTTTTTACGTTGGGAATACTTGAAGATTCCACACAACTACAAATGTCCAGACTCAGTGAAATTCATTTATTAACTTATGAGATATCAACGGATAGCCAATTCAATATGGAAGAAAACTTGAAATAGGGAGAAAATTTTGTTTCGAAAAGCAGATAGTATTTAAAATGAAGTTACCTATTTTGCATGCCATTGACTGACTCGCATTTTTGTCTGTGCAAATGACGCATTATTGGATACATTCACAGTGGCTTCAAGCTAAAGTTCGTATTTTTCTTTACTAAAAATATTTAACTTACAGCAAATTGTGGTTTAAGTGCGAAATTTGTTCCATTTTCCACTTGAATGGACAATAAAACATATCCAGAATTATTTTGAAATGTTTGAAAGTTAGATGCAAATTTTTTAAATTTTTTTAAATTTTATACAAAGAGTATAACTTTGAGTTACATGGTTTCTGCCGTAGTGGAATAAATATTTTTACGAAAAAACAACAAGAAAATAAAATAAAAAATAGTCAAATCTCGACAAAATTCCGTTGTGCTATTATTGTGGCCACACCTGTAAGTACAGTTGTGTGCGTATGTTCCCATTTACATTGGGGTAAAATCAGTTCAAGTGAGTTTTATTTAGCCGAACGGGTTGGTGCATGACTACTTTTCGAGAGTGCGTAGGTTCGAATCTCCGTGCATGAAACAGTAAAATGATAGAACAAGTTTTTTCAAAAAGCGGTCGCCCTTGGGCAGGCAAGGGCAAACCCCCGATTGTATTTCTGATTAAAAAAAATCTCCTCATAAAAAATATGTGCCGTTCGCAGTCGCTTTAAAACTGTAAGTCCCATAAGTCCCAGCCATAAGACCCACGCCACAAATAGGAGGAGGATATCGATTGAACACCTAACAAAAGTGTATGCGCCAATAATATATATATTTTTAATATCTTATTTATCTCCTAGTAATATCATACTAGTAAATTTATTTATAATAATAAAGCAACACGGACTATCGGCCTTAGTTTAGGTACAACTGTAGTGCGATCGAGGAAAAGTTCAACAGATTAAAAAATATAATCAAAAAATATTTTATTTTATTAAAACAACTTTATTCATAAAAAATTAGTGGCTACTAAATGCAAATGTTAGGTGATTCTATCCAGATTAGAAGCTGGCAAAATTAAAAAATTTTTTTTTTTCTAAATTTTACATGAAACTTCTTAAAATATTAAAAATTAATGTACAAATATATATGAATACTTAGGAACCAGCATTAATAGTGTACAAATCGAACATAGAATTTTTCTTGCCGACAAGTGCTACTTTGGACTAAGTAGGCAATAGAGTAGTGAAGTCTTCTCTTGACGAACAAATCTAACACTCTACAAGGTTCTCATCATGCCCGTTATAACGTATGGCGCAGATGCTTGGACGATGACAACATCCGACGAAGTGACGCTTCGGGTGTGCAAGAGAAAGATTCTGCGCAAGATTTTTGGACTTTTGCATGTTGGCAACGGCTTTAAAGCGATAGAGACATAGCGCAGTGAATAAAGATCCAGCGGCTACGTTGGCTGGGTCATGTCGTCCGAATGGATACAAACGCTCCGGCTTTGAAAGTGTTCGATTCGGTACCAGCTGGTGGTAGCAGAGGAAGAGGAAGGTCTTCTTTGTGTTAGAAAGATCAGGTGGAGAAGGTCTTGACTTTACTTGGTGTGTCCAACTGGCGTCGGTTAGTAGGAGGAGGAAACGACTGGCGCGCTTTCTTAAACTCGTCCAAAGTCGCGTAAGCGGTTATCGCGCCAATTAAGAAGTAGAAGAATGTGCAAATAAAATAGGTTACACTTTTGATTTTGTTAAACTGGAATATTTAAAAAACAAGTTAAGTGCTACGTATGTATAAACGAGGTCCTTTATTCCACTTAGCAACTATGGTAAAATACAGGGTGGCTGATGAATTTTGCTACATTAAGAAACTCAAATAACTTTTTTTTTAGTGTATGGAATTCATTTATTTTTTTCAAGTTGAAGGTCATTAAATTTTATTAAATGTAGCTTAACTATTAGTTTTAAAAATAATTGAATTTAAATGCCCCCCATGCTTGTTGACACAAGTGCGGCATCTTAGTAAAAAGTTGTTCATTGCTGCTTTGAGAGTTGCGACAGGAATAGCCGGAATTGTTGCCCGAATGGATTGATTTAGTTCATCCAAATTTGTTGGCTTTGTTTTATAAACTTCTTGTTTACATAAACCCCACAAGAAAAAGTCAGGTGCAGTAAGGTCAGGCGACCTGGGGGGCCAACGAAATTCGGAGTTTCTTGAAATCAGTTTATTGGGAAATTTTCGTCGCAACTCTGTCATAACAGTCTGGGCTATGTGAGACGTTGCCCCATCTTGTTGAAACCACACAGAGTTGAAAGGAATTCTCTTTCGGCGTCGTTCTGGATAGAAAAATTCTTTCAGCATTTTCAAATAACGGTCTCCAGTAACCGTAACGGTGTGACCATTTTCTTCAAAAAAATAAGGCCAGACAATACAGCGCGAAGAAACCGCACACCACACTGTCACGCGAAGAGGATGCAATTCCGTCTCGTGGAGTATCTGTGGGTTAGAAGTACTCCATATTCGACAATTTTGTTTGTTCACATTGCCGTTTAAATCGAAATGGGCCTCATCAGACATGAAAAGGCAGTTTAACATGTTTTGGTCTTCTTCCACCATTTGCAGGATCTTCTGGCAAAATTCCAAGCGAATCGGCAAGTCTGCTGCATTCAGTTTGTTAACCATTTGAATTTTGTAGGGAAATAAGTCTAAATCTTTGTGCATTATTGTTTGCAAAGACTGTCGGCTGACACCAAGTTGAGCAGATAAGCTTCTTGTTGAAACCCTTGGATTGCTTTATATAGCTGCAGCTACAGCAGCGATCGTTTCCTCCGTCCGAACTGGTGGGTTTCGATGATAAAGCCTTCTTGCGACTGTTCCTTGCTCAGCAAAATTATTCACCAGTCTCATTATGGTCCATCTGCTCGTGGGATCGCCGCCAAACATCCGCCTGTACTCTCTCTGTACCAAAACTACGGACTCCAGTGCGTGATAGCGGCGGACTATCCAAATTCTTGTTTGCGTGTCCCAGTTATCCATTCTAATAAATTTTAAAGATCAATCTGCAAATTAAAACAAAAATGGAACAGATAACTTAAAAAGAAAAAAAGTTATTCAATTTTTTTTTTGGTAGCGGCTTTCATCAGCCACCCTGTATATCAGCACATACGTTCTGTAAAAAAATATCGGGAATTGTTCATTTAAAAAGTGCGCGTTACACATTTTTCTTAATTTTGTTTGCTGGAATGTTGATACAACTGTCTTCTATAGTGTCGCAGAGTTTTAGCGTGATCTTATTTTTGGCATTTAATTATATCAGTCAACCGTAGGTGTGCTCTGCGATTCTCACTATAGATAAAAATATCGAACTAAGAATTTGTTTTAAATTTTGAGTTTTGAACGAGATTTCTTGTGCCAAATCGTTGAAAATGTTGCAGAAAGCCAACGGGGAGTGTGCTTTGTCAAAAACACGGGTCTACGCGTGGTAGAAGGCTTTTGCAGAGGACCGAGAAGTCGTGGACGATTTTCCCCGATTTGGTCGCCCATCAGCGTCTTCAATGGATGAAAACTTCGACAAAGTCAAGGAAATGGTGCTGGAAAACTATCATTTAACCCTCCGATGTTCGGTGCCTTATGATGCGGTAAGTGCATCATAAGGGTCTGCCCAGACCCATACAAATAATGTAAGAATTACGGTTTTAAAAATAATTTTACTTATTTATTTGAACGGATTAGTATTAATTACGAAGAGCAATTGGGTTTGCAACTATATAGTTGCATAGAATGTTCATAAAGACATATGGGACGATTACATTTGCTACAGTTATAACGAGTTTTACGTCGCTTTTTCGAAGAAGAAGCAGCACAATGGTAGCACAATGACCGTGTTGAAGCAACTTGAGCATATGATTGTTGCTGTGCTGCATCTGATGTCGATGGATAAGATTCCGGTACCTAAAAGTAGCGAAATAATTTATTTTCAATTAGTTAATATGAATACATGCATACACATATCTTTATACGCGGAGATATATATAGGTGTGTATATAATTCATACTCCCCTTGATATTGAAAAGATTCATTGCTTGTCTTATATGAGCAAACCTCCATACTAATGGGTTAGTCGCCCGTTTCATCATATGAGGGATAACTAGCTGCCGTGCCAATTCAATGATGAATGAGCGCCTCTTATCACTCTGCTTTGCCGGATTCAGCTCGTCATAGATGATGAATGTTTGTCGAGCCTTTGCACGAATAGCCAGTGAACATTTGATCCATTGTATGTACCCCCCCTTTAAATTTATTGTAGTCCAACATTTGATCTGGCTTGAATCCTTTCAGTGGATCGGTGCTTTGACGGTAATGGGCAGTGGATAACATAATTACTGGCTTTTTCGGCTTTGCCATATACGAGCACAGAGCGATATTATTATTGTGATAACAAAATAAAGTGCTTTTAACATCACGCTTCGGGTTAAGCAATTCATGCGGAATGAAGGTCTTATTTTTTCTTACGGTACCGACGAAAGCCACTCTACGATCCATCAACATTTCTGCCAAGTTGTATGTTGAAAAAAAAATTCTCAGCATAAACAGTCCTACCGCTGTCCATATAATTTTCCATCAATTTCATAATGACCCGTTCACCTTGATTCGTTTCTCGCTGGCCACCTGGTGGTTTTCCGGTATAAATTATACCTTTCAAAGAGTAGTTTGAAACAGAGTCACAAATCCACCACACTTTCATCCCATATTTTGCCGGCTTACTCGGAATATATTGGGTGAATCGAGTGCGCCCACGATATGGAAATAACTGTTCATCGACGGTTACATGACAATCCGGAGTGTATGCTTTCTCTAAATTGGCCATCAGCATGAGCCGTACATCGTCCAGGGCAGCAGATTTGCTTTGCTTCAACCTCTCAGCACGCGTACCACTGTTATCGAAACGGATGAAAGTAGTTAAGCTCTTGAACCGATTCAATGACATAGTGGCCTTATAAATTGGCATATTGTAACTGGCCCACAATTCTTTCGCTGGCTGAGAATTCGAGTGAAATACACCAGCAATAAGTAGCATCCCAAAAAAAGCATACATTTCGTCTTCGTTAGTCATTACCCAAGAACGCTGTTTATTACTGGGATGCTTTTCATTCCATAGACGAAACGCTTCAACGGCTTTTCTGTTGGTTTCCCGTACAATGATACTTACGACTTCAGGAGACAGCAATAGCTTGAAAAGAGCTTTATGACTCGGTGACGCTCCTCGTAGTGGCCCTTTACGAGTAAAAGGTGTAACATTGTGACAACGAGGCATTCCAGGTGGTGGAGGATTTGAATTCCACATCTTACCATCTTTCGACCTGTATATAAGGCCCTGGGTAATAGATGTGCTGCATGATTCCATTGTGGTTGAAGCCTGAAGGGCGATAGCTTCTCCGTACAAATCCTCAATATCATCATGGTTTTCATCCAGAACAGCCTCTAACTCGATTTCCTGTTCTATATCTGATGCTTCACCGAAGTCATCTTCATCTGGAAAATATTCATCATCTTCTACGTCGCCACTTGTTTCAAATGGATCGGACTCCTGTCCCATAATTTCTTCAATTTGTGCCTGAAGTCGCTGACGTTCTTCCGGACTCACATTTGCTGCACTTAGCTTACGAAGCAAACGCGTCATCAGATCAACTTCATCCATATTTACTTGTTCCATTTTATTTAAAAAAACACTTCCCACTAATTAAAAAACACGTGTTCACTTTAATTTTGAAATGTCAACTAAAAAATTATCTCTGCCGCTGCCTCCGCTAACAGTTTGGTTGTTTACACCTAACGGTTAACCAATTTACATGAGAAGCTTAGATGGGTCTGCACAGACCCATGTGAGCTTAATTAACGAAATTAGTTTAAAATTATTATTTTTGCAACAAATATAGCAAAACTCTTAATTTTGCTACTTCATTGTGTTTAGCACACTACATTTTAGGAAGTCATGGACTAAGAAGCCTCAGATATTAAAAATAAAAGATCTACATACATTTAAAGATCGAATGGGTCTGGCCAGACCCATATGAACATCGGAGGGTTAAGTTTGAGAGAGGTAGCTCGGGACCTAAGCGTGCCTCACGAAACAATTTGCCACATTTTATACCATCAATTGGGTACGAGACGCATGGCTGCTCGACTCTTTCCAAGAGAGTAGAATTTCTTTCAAAAAATTCGTCGGAAGAAGGTGACTGAAGACATGCTTGAGCAAGTGAAAAGTGAATTCGGCCAAACGTTTATTCAACGCATCATAACAGGTGATGAGACGTAAGTATATACGTTTGACATGCAAACTAGTCAACAGGCGGCTGAATGGCGCTATCCCCATGAGCCTAAGCCCACCCATCCTACTCGTTTTCTTTGATTATCATATTGTCGTGCACTCGGAATTTATTCCAAATTGTTCTGCCGTAAAGAGAGAATATTATTGGTGCGCGTAGGAAACGGCCCAATTTGCGGAAAGAAAACTCATGGATCTTGCCCCATGATAACGCACCGTCTCACAAGGCTCATATTCTGAACACTTTTTTGACCAAAAACTCGACAAATTTCATCGAAAACCCCCGTATTCACCTGATTTAGCCGCCTGTGACTTTTACCTTTTCCCAAAACTTAAATTGCCACTCCGCGGATGCCACTTTGAGTCAATAGAGGCCATTAAGGAGAATTCGCTCAAGGAGCTGAAGAAGATCTCTTCAACGCGTTTTATCTTACAATTACAAAATTAAAGAACAATTATTAACATTCTTTATCAACTTGCAATAGAAGAACTTCTTTCGAAACTTCTATCTGAAAATTATGTTTTTTTGAATTTCCACACACATTTACATACATGCATAAATTTTTCATTACGCATATTTTTAGAAATTAAAAATTACAAATTTAGTTAAAAACTTAACATTTTTCCAGCTTGGAATATTCGTGCAATTGAAGAACTTTTTTCGAATTATTTAACCAACCTCTGCTTAGATTCATTCATTCCCGTAAGCACGTAGCAAATTGGTGGTCTTTTCATCACTTCATTGCCCAGTAGATCGCTGCATCTCTCAAAGGGCATATTAAATGGTAAACCTAAAGCGTGCACTGCCTGCACAGCACCTAATCCTCAAGCAGCAATCACTTCTAATAAGAAGAACTCACCCCAAGAGCTCCTCCAGGCACAAGGCTCAACAGTTTCATCTAAAGATGTACCACACTGATACGAGCTAACAAACCTTATGAGCCATGCAGCCCATATAAATAAATCCGTAAAGGAGCTCAAGCAGAAACTCACTCAATCCTCGGTTCGCTCTCTCAAACGATAAACCCAAATTTTTTTTTATGATCTACACTACTATATACATACAGGTAGTATGTTCCAGAAAAAAATCATTGCTCTAAAAAAATATTCAATTTAATTTATTCAAAATTGCCACTCGACCCATATACAAAAAGTTTATATCTTGCGGGTTTGTTCCACGGAAGCAAAAATACGTGAAAATCCCAAAGAAATGGCTTTCAACGAATAACTAAAAGGCGAAGCGTCAAAACGGAAGTGTTGCCGACGATTTATTTTGCATTAAAAAGATTAATTTTTACTACAATTTAAAAGGTTTTTTTTTTACAAAACTTCTACGTATATATGTAAAGAAGCAACATGTTTTCAAATTAGATAACCGATTTACGAAGAGGGAGGGCGAAAGTTGTTTACGTACCTAGCCTCCTACAATTCAATTATGCCTGCAGCCTATTAATTTTTATCAGCATCATACCCAACTTCAAAGACATGTAATAATTTTCCGCTAATAGGAGGTGGAAGAGGTAAATTATTTCCATATTTCGCAATTGTCATTTAACCTTGGCCTTGGTTTCTCAAATTAGAATTAATTATTAAGGAATCTGGGAATAACCTAAAAACAATTTTCACCCTGCCCCTAACCTCACCGCATCAGTGCATCTGCCTAGGATTGACTTTTCTGTCTACCAGCGTATACCCCAACAGAACAGCTACAGAACTTGTGAATAGGGTAAAATCCTAATAATAATAAAGACTTAGAACTTGGAATTCCTTTACAATATAAGTGTCATATAAATATTGCTTTTAAATGCGCTCAGCGCTAATTCGTATTTTTATTACCCACTTAACATAAGCATACAAATTTGCGTCTTAGTAAATTGACTTCTGCGTAGTTAGTTTCCTCAACGAAATTTTACTATAAATTGGAGGTGCATACTGAAACACTGAAGTAAATCTAATTGGGAAGTAGAAGTTGTTTTCTCCACAAAGTTCAAGATTTTAAATTTTTGTAGAATGAAGCTGTTTTCCTTCATTCTCCTTTTGTCAATACTGCACGCCAATATTGCATTGGATTTCACAATACAGGATCTGTTGTACTCAGTAGAACAGGCGATCGAAGGCTTAGTCGAAAGTGCACCCGGACCTTTGCGACCAGACTACCTTTTCAAGTCTATAAAAAATATAGTCGAAGGGTTACCTGCTCAAATCGCAAACAGCATTGGAAATTCAATTTGTAAGTATCAATTCCATCAACTAATTTCTACTAATATTCGTACTATTTTGACTATTTCTATATTTTGCTCAAAGAGTATCTTCATTTCACTTGCATAATAACAACATTTCATTTACAGTTACATTTAAATGACAAAATTTTCTGAATTATTGATTTCAAGTTTGGATTGAATTCCAAGAGCGATGTGTTATAAAATACCTAAAAGTCCCATAGATGCAGCCTCATTTCTTAAAGTAAATTTTATAATTTCCTAATCACTCTTTTTCCTCCTGACACTCCAAGGTTCGGCGGTTATAGCCAAGGGCAAGGATCAGACTCCTGATCAATATGATCCAACACTGGGAGATATAAAATTTCAATTTCGCACACCCTGCGATAAACGAGAATATCCTGTCGCAGATCCATCAGGTTTGGCTCACGACAAAGATTTCGATCCTGAAAAGAATACAGTGATATTTGCGACTGGTTGGACTACGACTGTGAATAATGATCAGCAAGCTGCACTAGCCAAGGCGTATAATAGTCGTGGCGATACTAATTATCTGGTATTACTATGACTTACTTTTAAGTTTATTACTTCCTAATCCAATTCTTGTCCAAATGTAATTTTGCCTTCTTCGTTTTGCTCTCTTTTTCCAGGCCCTAGACATGGGTAACTACGTAAATACGCTATATTTCTGGTCATCAGAGAATACCGACAAAATAGGCGAATATCTTGCCGTAGGCATAGAACGTTTGGAGTCTATTATAGATATTGGAAAACTACATATAATGGGTCACAGTTTGGGTGCACAAATAATGGGTTCTGCTGCTCGTCACTATCGTCATTTTACTGGGAAAACGTTGCCCTATGTGACTGGTCTTGATCCAGCTTTTGCCTGTTTCAATGAGGGCGAGGAACTCACAGTCATATCTGCCAGCGATGCTGACTTTGTTGATATCATTCACACGGATCCTGGTTCGTTTGGTCAATTCGCCGCCTACGGAGATGTGGACTTCTATGTTGGGGGTAAATTTCCTATACAAGACGCCTGCAATGATCCCACTTGCTCACATAACATCGCTGTTTCTTACTACGCTGAGTCGGTTTATCGAAATAATGAAGATGATTTTCTGGCAAAGCGCTGCAACTCCCTGAATAGTTTGCAGGAGGGAAAATGTGTTGGCAGTGAATATCCCATGGGATATGCTGTGCCCCATAAGTTAAGAGGCAGATATGTTCTAGAAGTGAATGCAGAGAAGCCCTATGGCAAAAATGCAACTGATGACTACACTGATCCTGATTCCTCAACTCTTGGCAGTTGTCGATTATTTAGGAAGTAGACCTATGAACGTTTTTAAAGTGCATATCAGTTAACATTTACTTATATTTTATTTTTAATTTTATTACGCGGCCGCCGTAGCTGAATGGGTTGGTGTGTGAATACCATTCGGAGTTTAGAGAGATCGTAGATTCGAATCTCTGTGAAAAACCAAAATGAAGAAAAAGTTTTTTCTAATGGCGGTCGCCTCTCGGCAGGCAATGGCAAACCATGAAAAAGCTCCTCATAAAAAAATATCTGCAGTTCGGAGTCGGCTTGAAACTGTAGGTCCCTCCATTTGTGGAAGAACATCAAGACACACGCCGCAAATAGGAGGAGGAGCTCGGCCAAACACTCGAAAAGGGTGTAAGCGCCAATTATATATATATATATTTTATGTTTTATTACTGTGCAAGCAAATATTGTTTAATAAAAATGGTGGTGGTTATATTTTAAAGGGTCATTTCAAAATATTTGTATTTTATTCTGGCGAAGAGATCTGCCAGTAGAGAAATGAGTTTTATTGTATTTAGTTTTAAACAAAATCTTCAGCTGCGAATGGCATTCAAACATTCGATGTGTGAGGGAATTGAAGAAGGGTGAGCTGCTTTTTTTTACGTTGGGAATACTTGAAGATTCCATACAACTGCAAATGTCAAGGCTCAGTGAAATGCATTTATTAACTTATGAGATATCAACGAATAGCCAACTCAATATGGAAGAAAACTTGAAATAGGGAGAAAATTTTGTATCGAAAAGCAGATAGTATTTAAAATGAAGTTGCCTATTTTGCATGCCATTGACTGACTCGTATTTTTGTCTGTGCGAATGGCGCATTATTGGATAAATTCACATTAGCTTCAAGCTAAAATTGGTAGTTTTCCTTAATGAAAATATTTAACTCACAGCAAATTGTGGTATAAACAAGAACTTTGTGCCATTTTCCACTTACTCAAAGTTATGCCAAAATTACATGGACAATAAAGCACACCCAGAATTATTTGAAAAAGGTTGAAATTTTCATGCAAATTTAATAAAGTTTTTTTAAATTTTATACAAAGGGTATAACTTTGAGTTGCATGGTTTTTGTCGTAGTGGAATAAATATTTTTACGAAAAACAACAAGAAAATAAAATAAAAAATAGTCAAATCTCGACAAAATGC
Organism: Anastrepha obliqua; assembly: GCF_027943255.1. NCBI lineage: Eukaryota > Metazoa > Arthropoda > Insecta > Diptera > Tephritidae > Anastrepha > Anastrepha obliqua. The sequence goes on from NC_072893.1 coordinate 46,766,955, forward strand.
CGTTGTGCTATTATTGTGGCCACACCTGTAAGTACAGTTCTATGCGTATTTTCCCTTTTACATTGGCGTAAAATCAGTTCAAGTGAAGAGAAAATAAATCTGCATATAAGCGAAGTAAACTGACAAGTAAATTAAATTTAGTCTAAACAAATATGCCTTTTAGCGTCTTGCGGCTCTTCCTTTCTCAGCAATTCCACAATAAGGCCAAGTGTTTAATCAGCCTGATTTTGTAGTAACTTTGGCTGACCATAAATTCCCAATGCATAGAGTCACTACATACTTTCAGTAGACAGGACATTTTCTTAACAACCAGGGATCGTAAGGGGCTTTGTTTTATTGGCTTACATGCAGCTAGACCTGAAGATGCTGCCAGAACTTGAGGGAGCAGAATAGACAAAATCGCCTGTGCTTTGCTTAGGTTTAGAGTTTAAGGATTTCTTCTAGGAACTTAATGATCTTAGCCCCATGAGTGTCAGAAATCTAACAACTTGCATGAAACTGTGAGGTTCACTGTGGGATCACAAATTTCCAACAACCCAAGTATGTCTTACTAAACACTATCACCTAATCTAATCAGGAGTTTTAAGAATATTATCCACTTTTCATTGCCTATGTAAAATCGGTAGTGCTGCATGCTCAGAAAGGTCAGAAAGGGCAATGACATCACGGAAACTGCTTGTAACTCCTTTGTAGAACTTATCACATAATAGTCGATTTTTTTCCTTTTTTTCTATCGCGACAACTAACAAGTACACCACTCAGACACACTTAAGTCCATTGTACTGCACTCGGTATCCCTTTTAATTTTCTTTCAATCTACCCGACCTCCGAAGACACCCGAGTAGATTTTGTGGTGCCAAGGAGCCAAGCTGGTCGCTTCTTAACAAAGCAGTGCTAAAGACCTCAAGCCTGATTCGAGCAAAGGCTGGGCAGATGCACAGAAAGTAGTCCGCCGTCTGAGCCTCATCTTCACAAGCTGGGCAGAGTTCACTGTCTGAGATGCCTACATTTTCCATGTGCTTCGCCCACAGAAAGTGACCCGTCATCAGTCCAACCAGCTGTCTGCAGTCACTTCTGTTTAATGACAGAAGGATTTGCGACAGTCGGCCGGACATGACAGGTACCATCAGTGTAGCCCATCTGCAACCTCTCTTAGCCTACCAAGCTTGTGGGTTGTAGTAACCCATTTGCTAACCGTGGCTTTGATGGCTGCAGAAGGGAGTGGCAGAACGGGTTCCAGGCCAAAGAAGTTGGCCTCTGAGCCCATGTTAGCATCAAGATAATTATGTCTACCGGTAGAGTTCAGCCTATATTTACAGGACTCGACTACCCTTGAAGTGGTTGGAAGGATGTCTAAGGCCATGTGTATAGCTTGGCTGTCGCTACAGATACATATGTATATATCTGCTTCTCTATTTGTTTTCCACAACAAACTTCATCGCTTCTTGAACTGCATACACCTCCGGTTGAAACACAGATGCATGCATTCTAAGAGCAAAGTGCAGTTTTGTCCCGCTGGATTCCACGTAGACCATAGAACCGGAGCCATGCTCGGTCCTGGAGCCATCCATGAAAATGCAAAAACAGTGTTTGCCGGGCTCATTTTCAGAGTTTGACTACAAATGGGCGTCGGGCAGCACTATACTGTATCTCTTTTCAAATACGACTCTTGATGGCATGGAGTCAAGGGGCAAAAGGGGCATGGAGAGAATCGTTGGATCGAAATCCATGCCTTCTCTGTTGTCCAATGCCGGACAGGCGTCGTATCAGTTCCCATTGTGTTTCAATCTGCAGATGGCCTTGAAGGTCTCTCCTTGGATGAAAGCATCAACTGGTGGTAGACCAACCAGAGCATCTTATGGCGGACCTGAAGTAGTCGGAAAAGTTCCGGTGCAACAGATGGCCCGAGTGCGTTGTAGTCTCGATAAGGTCCTCCCAACTCACACGAGAGAGAGAGAGAGTCTACTCATCCAGATTACTGATGCATAGGTGATAATAGGTCTTATCATAGCTGTGTAGATTCATAGGACCTTGCTAGAAGAAAGATCCCACATTTTCCCAAAAACACCTTTGCACTGCCACAAAGCTGTCAGTGCTTTGGATGTCTTTGTTTCAACGTGTGACTTCCAAAGAAGTTTACTATCGAGGATTACTCCAAGAAATTGGATTTCTTTGGATACCTGGATTGTGACTCATTTAAGCTTAGGCAGAACGAGTCCATCAAGCTTCCTCCTTCTGTTAAAGAGGGCTGTATCAGTTTTGTTGGGGTTTGCCAATAGCCTATTAGCACAGCACCAAGTGTCAATCATATACAGAGTTTTCTGCACTTTTCTATAGGTGTTCGTTAGGCAAGAGCCCGTTAACAAACATGCAAAGTCGTCCGCATAAGCTAGTGCGTAGACTCCAGGATCATTTAAAGTGAGGAGTAGAGGATCGATCACCATGCACCAGAACAATGGAGACAGCACACCACCTTGGGGGCAGCCTCTATTAACCCCGGATGCGCCAGCCGGAATCAAAGTCGATTACTTGAAGGACAAGAGTGAGGCTTGGCAAACTATTCAGCTGAAATTCAAGATAGTCCATGTCTTTCTTTCAGTGCCACTTTTGTCGTGCTGATCGGAAAAAGTCGGCTATCACGGCCATGTAGTGCTTACTCTAGACCGAAAGCACTCAAAAATAAGTTGCATCAGCAGAAAGCATTTCATTTCATTCTGTGGAAGAAAAAACCAATTTGTATTAGAACACTTCTTACATACAATTGGGTGCTCGTTTCCGCATGCTGGTTGGCTCGTTTGGAATGCGCATATGAAGTATGAATCTTGCATGAAATTAGTGTGACGGTGCACGGTGCATACGCAACTATATTTGTCCCTGATGGCACATGGTCTAGCTGATCTGCATTTTCATTCATATGAAGACATCAAAAAATGGGTTGATCCGTGGATAGCTTCAAAAGATCAACAGTTTTACCGCGACGGTATACGAGATCTACCAGGAAGATGGAAAAAAGTATATATTAGCTAGCTATGGACAATATATTCAATGAGTCACTGGTAACCATTTTTTCAGAATAAAGTTGTATTTTTATTAAAAAAAAAAAAACAAAAAACAGCGGGAACTTGACTGCGCACCTAATATAATATTTCAATTCGAATATCCTGAAAATGATTAAGTTTTGCACAGCTTACCATATAACCACTTTAATCAGAAATGACATAAATAAGAATAACTTTAAGCATCTGTGACGACTTTCCTGCTAACCCTGTATAGCTAAGCCTTTGATATCACCGCCCGAAAAGCAACATTCCAATTTACTGCAGGGTTTCTAAGACTACACGCACTTGCATACGCTTGTCGCGGATTATGCTTTTCAAACTGGCTTTGCATCGTCTTACCACAAGTTCGCGGAATTTATGAAGGCGCATAGCAAACACAAACTCAAGTATTACAGTGTAAACGCAAAGTGTGGTGAATCTTCTGCTTTCGCTAGAGAATTTCAAAAAATCGCGACGTAGTTAATAAGGAGTATTTTAAGTTGTTGCTGACAAGACTTAGGAGACAAGTACTTTAATGAATAAATTCTATATGAAAGTACGAGAGAAGTGCAAAATGTGATTGAAGAAAAAGCACTGCAGAAAACTTCGCTAGTTCTCATACGGGTCTGGTTTGCTTCCACTGAATTTAGAACCATGACTAGTTTTTTAATTTTTAAACTTTTTTAACTACAGGGCTTTCCAATAAGAGGAGTTATGATCAATGGTTCAATCGTTGCTTGTGTGGCCCGTAGCGCCATCGAATTCCGGACATAAAAAATCGTTAATCACCTCTCGATAGCGCATTCCATTCACCGTTACTGTTGCTCCAGCTTCATTTTCGAAAAAGTAAGGTCCAATGACTCCGTCGGACCATAAACCGCACCAAACCGTCACACGTTGCGGATAGAGAGGCTTTTCAACAATAACTCTTGGATTTTCTGAGCCCCAGATCCGACAATTTTGCTTGTTGACGAAGTGGAAATGGGCCTCATCACTCAAGATGATTTTTCGATGGAATTCCGGATCTTTTTCATGCATTTGAACGACCCAATCAGCAAAGACGCGACGTTGTTGATGATCGGCCGGCTTGAGTTCTTGTGTTAACTGGACTTTATAAGCCTTAAGACTCAAATCTTTATGCAAAATACGGTGTAATGACGTTTGTGGAATGCCTAATTCCAAAGAACGACGAGGAATGGACAAACCTGGGTTTTCTTCAACACTTTCGGCTACCACAGCAATATTTTCGATTTTCGGCTGTTCTTGAGCGCCGTGCACGGGTTTTATTCTTCACTTCACTAACTTGTCTCAACAGCTCAAATTTTTCCACCAATTTCTGTATTGCGCTCTGACAAGGTGGTTCACGTTGACTCAAAAATGTTCAAGTTTTACGAACCATCTCTGAAAATTTGGACCATTTTTATAGTGAATTTTAATAATTTTAATGCGTTGTTTAAGCGTTCATCGTTCCATTTTTATTAATGGTGTAGTTTCTACTTGTCAAATATCAAAAAATACCAACTTCAAAAGGCACATCTACCAAAATAGCGGGCTATTCAATATAACACCTGTTATAGGAAAACCCTTTAGGTTAGGCTAGGTTAGGTTTACCTGGCTGGCTGAAGGCCATTACATAGACCTATTAGTCCTTAGTGGTACCAGTTGGAGCTTGACCCTTACTTTTCCTTACAGTTGTTGTTGTTGTTGTGGAAGGGATTCAGTATTTTCCCTGAAATAATCGTAATTATTGACTAGCACCGTTTTACTACCCCGTCCTCGTATAATTATGTTTGTTTTTTTTTTTGTTCTAAGTCAGATCCATTTAGTGAGGTCCACGGATAGCAGCAAATTCTTTATCTCGATGCCTGAGATCTCATTAATTTGCTGTAAGAAAGATTTACCAAAGGAGCGTAGTCGTGCCCCAGCTAGCCCTGGGCATTCACATAAGTTGTGGAAAAGACTCCTTCGCTCCTTCCGCTTGACAGCTTCTGCAGATAGGATTGAAGGGTAGGATGAGTCTAGCTGCATGATCCCCTACTCTCCAATGGCCTCTAAGGGTTGCAGTAATGCGTGAGAGGTTTGGCCGAGAGCATCCTAACAGATCATTCGTTCTTTGGATTTTGTATGACGGCCATGTGTCTTTTGTTGTAATACATTTAGCTAGTTGCTTCCATCTTCTTTCGGCTAAAGCATTATAGTGGATGCTTTTATTGTGTTCAGTGGGGTGGAGACTGCTATTTCTAGTGTTGAACCTTCTTTGCTAGCTCATCAGCTATCTTTTACCCCGTAGGTTTCTGTGACCGAGAACCCATATCAAAGTTATTTCAAGCCACTGACTAAGCATTCCCAGCTCCTCTCTATACTGTAAGACTAGTTTGGATGAAATGGATTTGGAGTCTAGGGCCTTTAAAGCTGCTTGACTGTCTGAGAAGATAGCTACTCTTGCACCAACTTCCATGTAGAGTTGTAGTGATTTGCATGCTTCTCTGATCGCCAACAATTCTGCCTGGAACACGCTAGCATAGTTAGGAAGACGAATTGACTGAGATAGGTTGAGCGACTCTGAATGGAAGCCAGCTCCCACACCACAGTTCATCTTAGAACCATCGGTATAGATTTCGAAATCGTTCCTTATAGTAGTGTTCTTGTAATAAGCCTGCGTCTTTTGCGCATCTAAGAAAGTCCTGAAGCTCTAACCCCGAGAGACATTTTAACCTGTCAGATTGTGGAGCTCCTAAACATTTCATTAGGGTTCTAGCTAGCAAAATCTGAAGATATCATTGTTTTCAATTCCCATTTTGTATGCGTGTGCCGCTAGCAAATTGTGGCCTGTCAGCATGCCTACGATAGCTGTGCTTTCTTTTCCAGACAGGGCTAGTACGAATCTGGTGTATTTATCTACATTCTGTGTACACATAACTTTTGCAGTTTTGCAAGTGGGTAGATTATTCCGCCTCCTGTTTATGCATATTTTCATTTCCGCAGCGATGTAATTGAATACCGCATTTAAAGGTTTCAGTATGTCGTTTTCTTGTTCAAATTGTATGGAAAGAGCACTTTTGGCAATCTCATCTACAATTTCGTTTCATGCAATACCTTTATGTCCGCGTACCCAATAGATCCCTCTGTCTGCGGCTAGTCTCTCCATGGCTTCCCTGGACCTAAGAACGTTTTTAGATGAAATTTCATATGAGTTTATTGTCTCTTGCCGCCTGACTGTCAACGTATATATTTATGCTGGAGTTGCTCGACGTCCTTGCTACCGCTATTTCTGCAACCTTTCCTACCGCACAGTTTTCTGCTTGAAAAATACTGCAATGGTCAGGGAGCTTTTGATTGGCCGCCTGATGTCCAGCTCCGCGCAATAAATCCCTGCACCTACTCCGTCCATCATTTTCGAGCCGTCAGTAAATATATTAAGCGTATTCGGGCTACGTTTCATACCTCTTCTCCACCCCTCTTCTTCCACTGTTGTTCGGAATCTCTTCACCCAATTGTATTTCGGAGTCATATAGTCCGTATTGGTCCAATAACTCATACCTATTGAGCTATGTCCGAATATTTTACAGGTAAATTCACCCGCTTCGTTAAGTCTTGCGGCAGTGCTAGCTGCTAGACCTTCTGTCGCAATGTCAATCGGTGGTAGGTTGAGTATTCTTTCAAGTGCTGCCGTAGGAGTAGTTTTATCTGCCCCTGTAGTGGAGGGTGCACCAAGGCGTTGAGTACTTTCCATAGGTGTTTTGTGTGTCGTTTTTCTTAATGCAGTCCACCACACTAGAGCCCCATAGAGAAATATTGGCTTTACTACAGGGAAATTCTTTTAATTAGTATTAAAAAAAAAAAAACAATTAATTTTTAATGATTTTAATTATTGAGAATTACTATTTAATCATTTTGAATTACAAAAACATTATTTTTAATGAATTTATTTTTGAAAAAAATATTAATTTAAAATTAAAAAAAAATAAAAAAAAAATATTAATTTAAAATTTAAATTAAAATTTTTTTAAAATTTAATATATAATATAAATATATTTTTTCTACTTAGCATTAAAAAAATTTGAATATAAAACACATTTTGAATGATTTTAATTAATCATTTTAACTAAAAAAATTATTTTTAATGAATTTATTTTTGAAAAAAAGAATCCTTTTTTAATAATTTTTTTTTTAATATTAAAAAATTTGAATAAAAAAAAACATTTTGAATGATTTTAATCAATAATTAAATAATTATAATTTATCATTAAATGATTTTAATTAATAATTTTAACTAAAAAAAATTTTATTTTTAATGAATTTTAGTGAAATTTTTTTTTTAATATTTTGCTTTTTTAACTAGCATTAAAAAACTTGAATAAAAAAAACATTTTTAATGATTTTATTGTATTTAATCATTAAATGATTTAATTAATAATTTTAACTAAAAAAATTATTTTTAATGAATTTACTTTTGAAAAAAAATCCTTTTTTTTTAATTTTTTTTTTTTATCATTTTACCTAAAAAAATTATGTTTAATGAATTTATTTTTGAAAACAATATTAATTTAAAATTAAAATTTAAATTTTTTAAATATATAGTATTTTAAAATATTTTTTTAATTAGCATTACATAATTTGAATAAAAAAAAACATTTTGAATGATTTTAATTAATCATTAAATGATTTTAATTAATCATTTTCACTAGAAAAACTTTATTTGTAATGAATTTATTTTTGAACAAAATGATTTTTTATAAATAATTTTTTTTTTGTATATTTTGTACATTTGCTGTCTTTAAGCTATTATTTTTTAAGTAAATTCTCGGCTATTTTGAGATTTTCTTTTGCAAGCAGTATTTCTGGTGTACACCAATGCTAAATGGAAATTCATTAGTGCGTATAAGCAAAATGCTTATAGTATATCCACACGTTTTTCAATTCAAAGCGACAGCTAATAAGCAGCAACACTTTTTTAAGTTTCCTTCCCGTCTTTTCTACTTTTTTGAAAGTTTTCGCTTTATCTTATAAAAAACTGTAATATATGTAAATTGGATTTTGTAATTAAACTGTTTACGTACTTATATAAGTGTGCACACACACACACATGCATAGGTATGTGTATATGCGCAGTCTGTGTGGCTACTCAATTACAAAAGAATTTTTACGGTTCCTTATCTTTAAATTTGCTTTCACAACAAAACATTTACGTTTAGTGTGGGAAATCAAATTAACTGCCTACTAACTTTAATTAGTTTTTACTAGTAAACAACTATAAAACAAATACTTCACTTATGACATCTACTGGTGTTGCTCACTTCGTCAACTGCGCCAATTGTTTTTAACTGCAGCCTATTAATTTACAATAAAGTTTTTTACTTGAAGGCTTAAAAGCTATGATACTTCTTCCGACTATCAGGTGAATATGGAAGAGGTAACTCACACCGATTGAGTTAGAAGTGAAATTTTCATAAATTTATTTAAATATTACTAGACTTCTTCTGTTTAAGAATTTGCTGTGGGCGTTAAAGAAATTCAATTAAATAAACGTGGTTTCGAAATACAGTCACTCACACCTTATTAGATACAGATACGAGTTTTTTGATATAGATATTTCACAATATTTTGCGAAAATGGAGTATGCAGGCATCTTATTTATTTTGCTTAATTACATTTCTCAACATAAAATACAAAAAAGTGTCCACGCATTTCATTGTAATGCAAAAAACACAAAAATGCATGCTGCAGCTTAAATGATACAACTGAAAGTACCGGTATTCCCTGCGCAAGTTTCAACAAACGAAAGTATATTTTTAGTATGCGAGAGTTGGTAGAGTCAGTTTGGCTTGGCCTGGTACGCTTGTTTTGTTTTTTTTAACCATGAGAGCACGAACTTCGATAAAAAAGCGTGAGCTAGTTTTGGAGCATTTAATAGGACTATGAATAAGTTCGTGCGGTTTTACAACAGATGGCGTAACTTGATTATTATTCCATCGATCCACATTTCCAAACATTCATTGGAGAGCTACTGTCGTAAGGCACAAACGTCAGTATAAGTTTTTTATTTGAAGCGTAAACAACAATATTTTTACCACACTTGAAAATGTCGAATTTCGTGCCAAATAATGTGTTTTTGCGGGGAATTCTTCTTCATTATTTTAATATGAAGAAAAAAGCAGCCGAAAGTCATCGTATCTTGGTGGAAGTTTATGGTGAGCATGCTCTAGCTGAGCGAACGTGCCAGAAGTGGTTTGCACGCTTTAAAAGTGGTGATTTTGGCTTGGAAGACGAAGAACGCGAGGGTGCGCCGCCAAAGTTCATGGATACCGAATTGGAGGAATTGCTCGATCAAGATCCGGCTCAAACGCAAGAAGAGGTTGCAAAAACTTTGGGAGTTGATCAATCAACCATTTCCAAACGTTTAAAAGCCATGGGAATGATCCGAAAGGTAGGCCATTGGGTGCCGTATGAATTGAAGCCAAGAGACGTTGAACGCCGTTTTATGGCATGCGAACAACTGCTTCAACGGCACAAAAGAAAGGGTTTTTTGCATCGAATTGTGACTGGCGATGAAAAGTGGGTCCATTACGACAATCCAAAACGTCGGACAACGTATGGATACCCTGGCCATGCTTCAACATCGACGTCGGCGCAGAATATTCATGGCCTGAAGGTTATGCTGTGTATCTGGTGGGACCAGCTGGGTGTTGTGTATTATGAGCTACTGAAACCGAATGAAACGATTACGGGGGATGTCTACCGACGACAATTGATGCGTTTGAGCCGAGCACTGCGAGAAAAACGGCCGCAATACGCCGATAGACACGACAAAGTTATTTTGCAACATGACAATGCTCGGCCACATGTTGCACAAGTGGTCAAAACATACTTAGAAACGCTCAAATGGGATGTCCTGCCCCACCCGCCGTATAGTCCAGACCTTGCGCCATCCGATTACTATCTCTTCCGATCGATGCAACATGGCCTGGCTGACCAGCACTTCCGTAATTACGATGAAGTCAAAAAATGGATCGATTCGTGGATTGCGGCAAAACCGACCGAATTTTTCACAAAGGGAATCCGTGAATTGCCAGAAAGATGGGAAAAAGTAGTAGCAAGCGATGGACAATACTATGAATATTAAATTTGTAAGCATTTTACGTCAATAAAGTTTCAAATTTCGAAAAAAAACCGCACGAACTTATTCATAGTCCTATTAAAAAGAGGAATGTCGCATCGCAAAATAGCTGAAATTGTACATTTAAGATCGTCAACAGCTCAGCTCATATTATTTAACGCCTGGTGCATGAAAATCGTGTGCTAAATAAGGGACGACAGGCCCTTATTAAAACTTTCACCGAGAAAGTGTGTCAGTGATTAGTGTCAGTGCCACATAAAGAAACATCTAGCAACAAGCCCTTCAAAGTTAGCTGAAATAACCAAAAATGATTGAGGTGCGACTTACCATACAGAAATTGTTCGAAGAGTACTGAATGAGGCAAATTTCAAAGGCAGAATCGCCCGTAGTAAGCCTTTCGCAAGTGCAAGGAATAGAAGTAAGAGATTGCAGCTCGCGCGTGACCATCCAAATAAGTATTCACAGTTTTAGAGGACCACGCATTTTGCAAACGAGGTAAAACTAAACATATTTGAACCAAATGGCACACCTTTTAAATGGCGCGAGGCCAGGACGGTGCTCGAACACAAAAATTTGTGACGGCGTTGGCAAGGGTTGGGAAGGAAGGAACAATAAACAAATAGAGTAAGATCGGGTATTGTGGGCTAATTGTGGGTAATGTGGCCAACGTCTGTATTTTTCATAATCACGAAGATGCACTAGGAAGATTGCTTATGAACTTGAAAATTCATATAAAGGATGTTTTACGTTGCTCGCCTTTTGCATTGGACTCTTTACAGATGAGCAGTTGAACACAAATATTTTGTGAAGTGCAGTCGATTTGTTTTTCAGTGGCGGGTAATATTAATGGTATTTTTTAGCAAGTGATTATTTTTAGAGTGTTAAAGTTCAGATAGAATTATTAAACTATTCTGCATTTTTTAATGCGGTAAGAAACTCTTTTTAAATTATTTAAACAAAAGTTTGTAATACTTTTTTTCTTGTAAATGGCACAGTGGCTAATGTGGGCTAGTCAGCGTCGGATATTGTAAACTAGTAGCCCACATTACTCCCTTAGTATTTTTCAAATTCTTGTTAATTTTCCTGTTTTGTAACCCAATTATACATTTTTAGACATGCCAATAATGGAGAAATAAGGAAATGGACCCCGGTATGGTGAAAAAATCTATTGTAGCTGTTAGGAATGAGGAGATGGGCACACTTTTTGCATCAAAGACTTTTGATGTGCCGCGTTATAAAGGGTGGTTAAATTTCAAGGGCCGATGTTGAATGTGAACCACACCTAAACGTCAACGACACCGTTGGACTTCTTTCTTTGGGGTTATTTGAAATAAATGGTGTACGTCGATAAGCCAGCAACAATTCAAGAGCTAAAGGATGAGATCATTCGGCACATTAACGGTATAGAACTTCAGTTATGCTTCAGCGTCATCGAAAATTTGGACCATCGGATGGAGGTGTGCCGCCGAGGCCGCGGCAGCCTTTTGGCTAATATTTTGTTCTATACATAATTGAATCATACCAATATTGTCATAATAAAGAGAAATGACGATAATTTTTTTAAAAAATTTTATTTGATTCAAAATCAACACCGGCTCTTGAAACTTAACTACCCTTTAGATAAGGAAGGGCGCCGAGGCCGCAGCAGCCATTTGGCCAATATTTTGTTTCAGACGTAATTGAGCCATACCAATATTATCTTAATTAAGAGAAATCATGATAATTTTCTAAAAAAATTGTATTTGATTCAAAATCAACACCGGCCCCTGAAACTTAACTACCCTTTAGATAAGGAAGGCCGCCGAGGCCGCAGCAGCCATTTGGCCAATATTTTGTTCCAAGCGTAATTGAGCCATACTAATATTATCACAGTTAAGAGGAATAATGATAATTTTTTTTTAAAATTGTATTTGATTCAATATCAACACCGGCCCTTGAAACTTAACCACTCTTTGCATTGCAAAGTATGGCAAGCCTGCTTTTAAAAACTTTACTTGGACGTAAGCTAATCCTGGATGAAGCCACAGAAAAAGACCTTGTAAGATATACAGATATACATTAGAAATGAAATCAAGACTTTGCGGCCTCACAAGACACGATATTCGTTCCCTGGCGGTGCAATTGACGGAACTGCCAAAGTACCAAACAAATTTTCGGTCCTTAAGCAATTTCCCGGGAAAGGTTGGATGCATGGATTCCTGCGCAGGCACAAAAAATGAGCTTAGTTTTCGCTCTCCAACGGGAACGTCTTTTAAAAGAGCAATGGGTTTCACTAAAGGAAATGTAAAGATGTTTTTTTCTATTTACTTGAGCAAGAGTACGAGAAACACAAATTTCCACCATCTGCTGTACAGAATGTGAATTTATATTTACCTAATGTTAATTAATTTTTTTTCAAATAGTCAACCAAGAAGGACATTAATTAAAATTAAAAAAATATATAAATAAATTCATTGAGTTATTATTAACTCTTACAATTGTTTTTGGTTATTTTAATAGGACTATGAATAAGTTCGTGCGGTTTTATTGACGTAAAATGGTTACAAATTTAATATTCAAAGTATTGTCCATCGCTTACTACTACTTTTTCCCATCTTTCTGGCAATTCACGGATTCCCTTTGTGAAAAATTCGGTCGGTTTTGCCGCAATCCACGAATCGATCCATTTTTTGACTTCATCGTAATTACGGAAGTGCTGGTCAGCCAGGCCATGTTGCATCGATCGGAAGAGATAGTAATCGGATGGCGCAAGGTCTGGACTATACGGCGGGTGGGGTAGGACATCCCATTTGAGCGTTTCTAAGTATGTTTTGACCACTTGTGCAACATGTGGCCGAGCATTGTCATGTTGCAAAATAACTTTGTCGTGTCTATCGGCGTATTGCGGCCGTTTTTCTCGCAGTGCTCGGCTCAAACGCATCAATTGTCGTCGGTAGACATCCCCCGTAATCGTTTCATTCGGTTTCAGTAGCTCATAATACACAACACCCAGCTGGTCCCACCAGATACACAGCATAACCTTCAGGCCATGAATATTCTGCGCCGACGTCGATGTTGAAGCATGGCCAGGGTATCCATACGTTGCCCGACGTTTTGGATTGTCGTAATGGACCCACTTTTCATCGCCAGTCACAATTCGATGCAAAAAACCCTTTCTTTTGTGCCGTTGAAGCAGTTGTTCGCATGCCATAAAACGGCGTTCAACGTCCCTTGGCTTCAATTCATACGGCACCCAATGGCCTACCTTTCGGATCATTCCCATGGCTTTTAAACGTTTGGAAATGGTTGATTGATCAACTCCCAAAGTTTTTGCAACCTCTTCTTGCGTTTGAGCCGGATCTTGATCGAGCAATTCCTCCAATTCGGTATCCATGAACTTTGGCGGCGCACCCTCGCGTTCTTCGTCTTCCAAGCCAAAATCACCACTTTTAAAGCGTGCAAACCAGTTCTGGCACGTTCGCTCAGCTAGAGCATGCTCACCATAAACTTCCACCAAGATACGATGACTTTCGGCTGCTTTTTTCTTCATATTAAAGAATTCCCCGCAAAAACACATTATTTGGCACGAAATTCGACATTTTCAAGTGTGGTAAAAATATTGTTGTTTACGCTTCAAATAAAAACCTTATACTGACGTTTGTGCCTTACGACAGTAGCTCTCCAATGAATGTTTGGAAATGTGGATCGATGGAATAATAATCAAGTTACGCCATCTGTTGTAAAACCGCACGAACTTATTCATAGTCCTATTATATAGTGGCCCACTTTACCCGAATACCCTGGGCCACATTACCCACCATTTTGCTTTTCATCAACTTTTAAGGTAGTTTCAATTTTTCTATATTATCAGACGAAAACGATTATATTAAACGATAATCAAAGATAATTCAATATCTGTTAAAAAGAAAAAAAGATCGCTTTTTTTACCATTGTTTTGGCAGAAATGAATATCAAGGTAAAATGGTGCCCACAATACCCGACTTTACTCTATAATTATTTAAAGCTTTTACAAAAAATTTTGGTTCAATTCTCTAGAAAATTAAATATTAAAGATAACTTTCGCTTTTATCAGCGACCCTAAGCACAAATCGTAAATAATGCAAAAATGGTTAATATTGTATATAAATATCCCTAAATTTTTAAAGTTTTGCTGCAATTCCTACCACACCGTATTTATACTGAACAAAAACGGCGATCTTGTGACTGGCACCCAGTGCCAGTGCTTAAATTATGGAGAGAACATTTCTCGAGCCTGTTAAACAGTCACAGCTGTCACAGATATTGTGAAGATCTCAATAGCCCAATCGTTGACGACGCGACTGTCGTTGCGCTACCTGACCGTGACGAGGTGAGAATAGCGATAACGCGGCGAAAGAACAACACGACAGCGGGAGTCGACTTCAAAGTGAAAAACTTGAAGTTCGAAAGAGAATTCCCAAAAATTAATAGGCGAAAATGGTAATTGAAAAATTGTTTTGTTCCGGGGAAATTTGCTATTCTTTCTATTAAGAGAGTTTTATTTTTATTACCCATTTAAGGTAAGCAGCCTACTATTTAATGAAAAGCAATAAAAAACGCCGCCGCTTTGCGCAAAATGAATATAAATTGGTAGCAAGCACTCGCTGACGAACACACAGCTGTCGTGAACTGCTTACATAGCGCAACTTGGAATACTTTTAGATACCCAGCACAATGAAGTTATTTTTTCTAATTTCGCTTTTATCAATACTACACACCAACATTGCCTTGGAATTCACAGCAGAGGATATACTTTATTCATTGGAACAAATTAGCGAAGGCATAATTGAAAGTGCACCTGGAGCTTTGCGACCAGACTACGTTTTCAAGACCATTAAAAATATAGTTGAAGGACTGCCTGCTGAAATTCTATATAGCGTTGCAAATGCCATTTGTAAGTGTCCGTTCACTTGACGAGCATTAAAATAAGATTTCTGCTAGCTTGAAATTATTAGGTTCGGCGGTTATTGCCAAGGGCAAGGATAAAACTCCTGATCAATATGAACCAACACTCGGAGATATAAAATTTCAATTTCGCACATCCTGCGATAAACGAGAATATCCAGTCGCAGATCCATCAGGCTTGGCAGAGGATGAAGATTTTGACCCTGACAAGAATACGGTTATATTTGCGACTGGTTGGACTACTACGACTGTGAATAATGAGCGACATGACGCGTTTGCCAAGGCATATAATTGTCGCGGTGATACTAATTATCTGGTATTAAAAATTTATTACTTTCAAATATTATTCTGGTTGTCTTCAAGGGTTTCTAATTATTTAAGTTCTTTTCAGGCGCTAGATGTAGGTAACTACATAAACACACTCTATAGCTGGTCATCAGAGAATACCGACAAAATAGGTAAATATCTTGCCATAGGCATACAACGTTTGGAGTCCATTATAGATATTGGAAAACTACATATAATGGGTCACAGTCTGGGTGCACAAATAATGGGTTCGGCTGCTCGTTATTACCGCGATTTGACTGGGAAAACGTTGCCCTACGTAACTGGTCTTGATCCAGCTTTTCCCTGTTTCAATGAGGGCGAAGAACTCACTGTCATATCTTCTAGCGATGCTGACTTTGTTGATATCATTCACACGGATCCTGGTGTAAGTGGGCAACCCCAAGCATTTGGTCATGTTGATTTCTATGTAGGTGGTAAATTCCCAGTACAAGACGCCTGCAATGATCCACAATGCTCACATGAAATCGTTTGGCAATATTGGGTTGAGTCGGTTTACCCAAATAATGTAGATGATTTTCTGGCAAAGCGCTGCAACTCTTTGGATAGTTTGCAGGAGGGCAAATGTGTTGGCAGTGAATATCCAATGGGATATGCTGTGCCCCATAAGTTACGAGGCAGATATGTTCTAGAAGTGAATGCTGAGAAGCCCTATGGCAAAAATGCTACTGCGGACTATACTAACCCTGAAACCACTGTATGTGGCAGTTGTGAAGAATTGCAGTGAAAGGCGCGTAAATACTAGCAATTTTTTAAATTTTTTGCTCTAGTATTCATAAAAATATAACTATGTACTCCACCACTATCTATATACATACATATTTTATCAAAAATCCAATAAATAACCAAACCAGCACTCTTATCCATTGTATGCGGAGGATTATGTAGAAGTAGAAGCTGACCCTGCGTTTTGGGAATATGGCACACAAAACAATTTGCAAGTGATTTCGGGCTGACAGAGGTTTTATGAAAGATTCTTATTTGTTTTTATGTTGCTTTGAGTTGCCTATGGGGGGTTTTGGGAGAGAAATACTTGATGTCACACCTTAGGGTATTCTCTGGAATACAGTAAAACAATATTGGCGTCATGCGATAGGCGATTCATAAAGCTCAAATCTATAATTAATTTTGCAATGAATTACCTCTAAAAAGAAATATAGAATTAATTTTTATTGCAAATAAGGTAATTTAAATTTATTAAAACAGTTTGAGGAAGCTATAATCAAGCATGTCTATGAACAGGGTTGCCACTTTTCTGAAATATAAATATTAAATAAAGAATAAAAAATAAAAATTAAAGTTCAAGAAGGCTGCAAAATGAATACTCATCGAAGTTCAATAACGTTCTTGAATAGAGTTGCCACCTGTTTTATTTACTTTTAACAAAAATTTATGTTAATTTAATTTAGACATCATTGATCTGTGTCAGAAATATATAATACAGATTTATTTTTTGTAGAGTTGCCACATGTTTAAAAAATATAATATTAGCACATTGGTATCAAAACAGCTTGAAATTCATATATATTCATATGCACGCACAACTGCAAAAGTGTATATGATTGCGTTCACATAACGGCTGTTAGCAAGAGCATAAAGTAATCGTTTCAGATATGGGCATAGGTATACAAAAGTGTTCAGAATGATGGAAGGAGTGGATTTATATACAGAAGTGTTCAGAAAGATGAGTGGAGTCGATTTATATACAGAAGTGTCCAGAATGATGAGAGGAGTCGATTTAGCCATACCTGTCCGTTCGTCGGTACAATAGCTCGAACAAAAATAAATCATTTGAATAGAACTCAGTACACGAATTACTCTTTTTTCCAAGGTACTGGAATTGGTAGTGAAAATGGATGAAATTCGCCAATAACCACATCACCCTTCCATTTAATGGCAATTTTCAAAACAGAAAAAGAAATCATATACATATGTATTGTATATGAACCTCTGTAATAAATGAAGCAAACCATTCAAATTCGGCATAAATGATCAACCAGCAAATATAATGGTCAGTTTCACCAACCGAACGATGATTGAACGATGTTGAACCGTTTCAACCACCGCAAGTAAAATCTTGCTTAGCAACAGCGGTTTGCCACACAGTTGACTCACCGCCAATCTTTGACTGGTGTTAATAAGGATTATAGTTTCCCCGGGCGAGATATGGTTACGAAATTTAAATGCACGAAACCACAGAAATACACTGCTAAATATGTGCGTACACCAGAAAGTGCAGATGTGAGTATACAAACAAATGCAATTTTATTTAATATATACGTGCATATCTGTGTGACTCAAAAAGTTCATGGCAGCCACAGCTTCAAAATGGATTTCGAGCCCTTAATTTTAGTTATTAATACCAAGTTAATTTTCCTTTTTTTAATTCTTTTGAATAAAGTATTGTATATGAATGTGTGTGGTTTTTTCGTACGACACACTAAATTTTTGATATTTTTCGAGCTTAAAACCCTCTACGAGATTTCACTAGAAAGCGTAAAATTCCGAAGTTTATTCAATTTGACTATTTTTAGAGGCCAAAACGTAAATTTTCTTTACCTCTAAATAAAGAAATTTTTTTCTTTTGTTTCTTTAATTTAAAACTATTGAACAAATTTATAAAAACATGACAAAGTTTGTTAACAAAAAATCTTTAGCAGTTCAATGTTCCAGAAAGTACAAAATAAACTCTTCGAAAAGTTAGTAAAGAATAAATTGCTGTTTACTATCAAAAATATATAGACACGCATCAGCATAGTTTTATCTCTTACAGCTCCAGAGTTACCAATCCCTTGGTATTTTCACAATACTGTGTCACAATACGGCAGTCTACAGCTCGAAAATTGGGGTATTTTCAGGATTTTTTTTTTTAATAAACAACATCAAAAACGAAATTAAAACTTTTTTTAATTTTTGTAATATATGCAAAAGAAGTTAAATAAAAAGCCTTAAAAATTTAAATATCATTTTTCGTTTTTTTATTGTAAAAAAAAATTTGAAATACCCTAAACTAAACTTAACTAAACTAAAAAACTTTATTTTTTATTTTTTTATGTAAAATAAGTTACATTTTTTTTTTATTTAAATAATTTTAAAAATGGCGCTGAAGCTGACCCTCCCGAAAAATTGGACCTGGACAGTGTTGTCCATTTTGGCTTTATCTGAAGCACAAAAACCAAAAAAGTATTAATCAGTATGGCTGTAGCTATCTGTCCCGTACTAGAATAAAAAAAATTCACAAAATGGCGCGGTTTTGAATTTGACGGGGGTTTTTCAGTTTTTAATCAAAAAAATTCTAAATAATTGAATTAATAATATGCTTCTAATACGAGCCATAGCCGTTGATGTTGTGAATACTAAAATTTCAGACGATTCGGTGGAATAGCTTTTTTTTTTTTGACAACACCAGGACGAAAAAAGTAGTTTTGAGATTATTGAGTTTAAAGTTTTGAGAGTGGATAATGCGTATCTGACTCTACCTGCTAAAACGGCGGTGGAATCGAAAGCACTGGGAATATCCTTCCAAAAATTTTACAGTATATTCTCAAAAGCCTATACTCTTGAAATATCAAAAATTAAATCGATTTTTGAAATTTCTTGACCACCGGAACCCCTTAAGAGTAATTGTCAAGTCAACACTAAATACGTTGAAAAAGCTTTTGACACTGTTTCGGGCATTAGTTTATGGAGGAAGCTTGAGTGCTTAGGTTTTCATTCAACTTTCATGTCATCCAAAAGAAAATCGTGTGCACAAATTTAAAATACTTAATCTTAAACTTTTGTAGCCTGCTCGGATGTCCTATAGAGAAGTATACTTGGGCCAATTTTTTCCCCCTTTTTATTAAAGACATTAGGGTCTGCCTTAGCCACTGTAAGTTTTTACTCTATGTTGCTGATCTAAAACTTACTAGTAAAGTAAATTCCCAACCGGATACCTCTTTAGCACAGCGAGAGTGTCGCTTGTAGTGTCAAAAATAAGCTTTCATGTACTTAATATAAAGAAATATTTCCATTTCACTTTTGGCAAAACTCTGAATATTATTCCGTCTTCTTATACTTTATCAAATGTTATTCTGTCTAAAGTTAAGGAGTTTAACTCTCGACTATGGGCTTACATTCGTAAATCACATTAGTAAGACATTGCAGAACGCTTATGCTCATTTAGCATTTCTAAGGGTCAATTCGAGGAACTTCAAAGATGCCTATACTATGTAGAAAAAATATAAATAGCTCTCTAGCTTGTCCTCAGCTTGAATATGCATTTTTGGTTAGGAATCCAATTTATGCCTCTCATTCAAATTGAATTGAAAGGGTACAACAGAATTTTATTCGACTCGCTCTGCATTTTCTTAGTTTCTCTGATCCACTACCAACCTACAGTGCTCCGTGCATGCTACAAAATCTGGAGTATCTTGCTAATGGACGTAGCTTTCAGTTCCTTAATTTTTTTTCCATATTATTTGTGGTTCTGTTGATTCCGCCGATGTTCCTGCAGAGATTGGCTTCCGTGATCCTCACAAAACTTTACTTAAACTACTATTATCTTGCCCCTTTTACAACTGCTCTTACTGAGTTAAATGGTATCCACACACTTCTCGACTTAGATTTTGTCATGCCAAGATTCCTTTTATATTCGAGAATTTCTTCCGAATTTTGATAAAACTCTCTTTTGTTCTCGCATGTACTAATTTGTTTTAAGGGGTTGCATACGCCCAGAATTTTCAAAAAATCTATTTTTTTTTAAGATTATTATTCTTTATAGTTCAGGTATATTTCTGTGGAAATCGATTGTAAAAATTCCCCATAGATACAAGAGTTTGATGCGCACAGCTAGCTGTACTTCGTTTGAAGCACTTGAAAATTTAAACTCGTTTTTCGCAAAACTACTTTTTCCGACACGTCTGCATGATTACAGTTTTTAATATTTCTTGTTGCGGTTTTTTTGAAATATTCGAAACTGTTTTCTGTATAGCCTGTCGAGACGGATTTTTGATATTTTTATTAAAAAATTTTATAAACAGACATTTATGACGTAAAACGCATACTTTTTTTAAAATGCCGTAAACTGCAATTCGAAATTCAAAAATCCAACTCGACAGACTATAACTACAATATTTTGATGATTCCAATGGTGGTCATATGCTGACCCCATGGGTTGTGTCCTGTAATGATACCGACTATCAACCGAACGTCTTTCCTTCCAAGTTTTAGTAGAAAGTTAGACAGTTTTCTGTTCGGACTTGTCACAAAACACTTTGCAGTTCTGCAGCGTTCCTGCGGAACTGATTCCGATTATTGGCTCTGGCCCCTGTGGGGGCACCACTGATCCACGATTGGCCAATTCATCGGCAGTTTCGTTTCCTTGAACACCGGAGTGTTCTGGAACCCATATAAGTACAAGCCAGTTTTGTCTTGCGATAGAATTACATTCTTGAACAATCATTGAGGTTGGCTTCGCGTTCTGCAGGGCCTTCAATGCAGCCTGACTGTCACTGAAAACTCCAATCTGCTTCCCGCTCCATCTCCTCTCGATTATCCATTCGGCTGCTTTCACGATGGCAAAAACTTCTGTTTGGAAAACAGTTGCCATTTCCCCCATAGCATTACTATCGTTTAAGTACCATCCGGCTCCAGACCCTATTTCATTCTTGGACCCATCGGTAAAGAAAATATCTGTCAAACCTCCCTGAATGCATTCTGGATCGCTCCATTGCTCACGCAATGGAAATCTGACATCAAATTTCCTTCCAAATGGAACTATGGGTATTAGGTCGCCTTTAGGTGCCAAAAACAGTGGATACTGCTCAGATAGCGGCTTAAAGATTTCTCTGTGTCCCGAAGTTCCCTCATCGTGCCAGAAACCATATTTATGGAGTCTACACATTGCTTTTATTGCTTCCTGTTGTATCTTAAGATCCAGGAAGAGCAAATCAAGCATAGCATTTAGGGCATCACCAGAGGTTGTACTCATGACACCCGTGATGCATAAACATACACTTCTTTGCAGCCTGTATAGTTCCCGGAGTGTGGACCTAACCATGCTCCATCGCCACTAGACCACAGAGGCGTAAGTGATGATTGGTCTGATAAGTGCTGTGTGTATCCGTAGGACCACAGGAGGTTTCAGACCCCAGGTTTTACCATAGGCTCTGCGGCTTTGCTGAAAAATCCTCAATGCGCGATTCACCTTCAGTGAAACGTGTGTCTCCCAAGTCGGCTTCTTATCCAAGATTACTCCTAGATATTTAACTTCATCGGAAAGACCAAGTGTTACCTTTCAATCATACTTCGCGATTTAATATTGTATAAAAGGCGTTAGTGAGTTGGACCTCTCCCTAATGAAATGCGAAAGCAGTTCCGAGGCTACTTCCTTTCCCGTTCTTCATATGAGTGTCCGTTAAAAATATACACAAATAAGAAATTTGATTGTATAAATGTCGTCGAGCTTGTGTGCGCAGAATGTCACCAAGCAGTGTCGTCAACCGCCAATTGTCTGCTTATGGCAAAGCTCAACCGACAACTCATGCATACATAAATAACTGCTGGCATGCCAGCATAGCAACACCAGCGTCAGCGTATATATATAAATACATAAATATGCATATACGGAAGTGTGCGTTAAAGTGCAACAGTGCGTATAAGTAATTTGCATGCACAGTTGTGTTGACAATAATAGCAGCGTGACGTGTTTTATTTATTTTATTATTTATTTCATTATCTATTTAAATTTAACGTAATTTGTAAAATTTCTTATAAAATATAATTCACATTACAACGAGAACCATATAACTCAAAGCTTCGAGTTTGTGCACAATTTAAAAAAACTCAATAAGTTTTCAGTAAAATTTCAAAATCTTCAAGCAAGATTTTTATAAAAATTTTCGGTATGCAATTTGGTATACCACTGAATTGCAGTATAATAAAGTGAAAGTTTGAAGCAGCTCAAAACTGTCGTTGTTTTTAAATATTTTTTTTTTTTTTTTTGCTTGTTCATTCGAAAACTTCACATATTTTGGGACAAATGCACAAGACCGGCAGAAAAACACATTAACACGAATTGCAAAAAAACAAATAAATGGACTTAAAACCGACATACTTAAAATTTTTGTTGATGCAACGAAGTAGTTTTCACTACCAACATAGTCTTTAGTATTATATATATATTTTTGCATACTAATACTTTTTGATACATCCTTGAATTGTTCTACATTCCACATTCCACTTATTATATAGGGTTCTGCAATAGATGCACTTCAACTTTTTTCCGATAGGGAGGGCGAACGACGCAATATTTTTTATTTTTCGCTTGTCATTTGTAAACTTCCTTAGTATACATTTCATCATGGAACGCTACACACTTGAGCAACGATTGCAAATCGTGCAAATTTTTTATGAAAATAATCGTTCTGTTGCTGCTACTTTAAGAGCATTATGGCCATTTTACGGTCCATTTAACAAGCCGTCCCGTTTTGGGGTTATGTGAAGTCATTGGTCTACAGTAACAAGCCGGCGAGGATTTGTGAGCTCAGAGCCAATATTGAACGCGAAATTGCTGAAATTTCGGCCGATTTATGCAAAAGAGTGGTCGAAAATTGGGTTCAACGATTGGACTTCGTAAAACGTGCACGCGGTGGTCATGCAAAAGAAATCGAATTTCATACTTAAATGTATATGTTCAAACTCGGTAATAAAAAAAAAGTTAGTTAAAAAAGTCAAACCGTTTGTGTTTTATTCAAAAAAGTTCAAAAGTTGAAGCGCTCTTACTGAAAACCCCTATATTACATTCCATTTTTTGAACTCATTGTCAGTTACTTGTAAGCATTCAAAGAATAAACTACAAAAACTCAAACTCTGCTTTAAAAATTTTCTATCAATTTTAATTAAAAAGTTTGAAATGTTGATGAACATTTGTTATTTTTTTTAATTTGGCCCAAAGATTGAGTACTAAAGTTATACGTTTCTTCATATTTTATCGCATAAACCTTATTTTTATTAAAAAATAGATAAAAATATATTGAAAAAAGAAAAAAATTGTTAAAACATTGCAAAATGTCAGGCGTTTTTATAAGAAAACAGAAAGAAATAGAAAAAATGAATAGGCAAACTTTGCAAAATCTCAACTTTTATTTAAAAAATAGATTAAAAATACGTATAAAACAATTAATAAAAATTAGTCGAAACTTTGCAAAACTTTATAAAAAACTAAAACGAAGAACAAAAAAAAATAAATAGTCAATAAACAAAACATAGTGTTTTTTGTTTGAATTGCAAAAACAAATATATAGTCAAAATTTAGCACACTGTCACATGTTTTTATAACAAAATATAAAAAAATAAAAATAAATAAGTTGTGACAACTTAAGCACAAAAAACAGAAATTAAAATTAATAAACAGATAAGCCTTTAGCGAAATGTCGCGAATTTTTTTTTAATAGAAAAAATAGTAAAAGTAAATAAATAGTCAAAATTTTGCAAAATATAGCGCATTCTTATAAAAAAATAAAAGCAAGTCAATAGTCAGAGTTTTGCAAAATCTCGCCCAATTTTATAAAAAGAAAAATAAAAAAAAAAACAAAAACTAAAATTTATAAATTGTCAGAACTTTGCAAAATGTCGTGCAATTCAATATAAAAAAAATGAAGAACTAAAAAATAAATAGTCAAAATTTTGCAAAATATCGCGCTTTTGTTTTTATTGAAAAGACAAAAAAATAATCAAAACTTTCGCAAAATGTGTCGGAATTTTATAAAAAAATCAAAATAAAAAAATAGTCAAAGCTTTGCAAAATGTCGCGCATTTTTATAAAAAAGACAAAAATAAAAAACTTTGCAAAAAGTCATGCTGCTATTATTGTAAACACAGGTGTAGATATGTACGCATTTTCATCAGTTTATTTAATGTTTTGCTGGCGCTGCATTACGCGGCTTTCCGCATCACAAATACTTGAACACTCGCATACAAAATCATTCGAATCAAAACACTTAGCTGTTGGCTCGTAAGTGTGTCGCCAAGGCGCTGTTGAAGTCAAACGCTAATATGCGTGCCAGAGAGAGAGAGAGTGGGCGGCAACTAAGTGCGTAAGCTTTCAAACAGGAATGTATGTAAATTTGTGTACGTATGAACGTATGTATGTATGTGTCGGAGCGCAAATATTCGTCTGGAGCCAACATTATTGCATTACTTTGGCAATGCAACACGCTGACTTGTCTGGTTGACATCAGTACTTTCCCCTTCCTACGCACTCACTCTCCCTATCGCCCCTCCCTATCGCCCCCTCTACCCCTCTCTCCGTCTCTCTGTTTACCCGTTTCTCATCATCAGACATCTGCGATGCACTTTAATATTGATGCAGCACTTTCGCAGCACAATATCTTCACCAAACGAATTAAATTATTTATTTGATTTGGTTTTGCGTGCATGTGGGGGCATTACAACCGATTTTTGTGGCTTCAAAAACATGAATAAAACAGCAGTAATTTTTGCACTTTTCGAAGAAATTTGCATTAACAATTTGTTCTTGGCATAAATTATCATCAAATGGAAGCATTACCAGATGACCTTGCGTGCATATTGTGCGTGCTAATCCCATTACGGTTTACTTTTCGGCAACAAGGCGCCAAAATGGGTAAGCGGATATCCGCAGCTTTGGCGCCTTAACGTATGGAAATTACTTCTGGTAAGTCGCTCTCCTATTCAGTCAAAAATCAAAAATTCTTTATGATAATTTATTTGGCGCCTATATTCAAATCTACAAAATAAGTAGGAAAGGAGAAGTTTATTCTCAAATAATATTTGTGGGTTTTAGAGTGAATATTTTATATGCAGCGAGTGGAATAATGATAAGGGCACTACGCAGTTATGAGATTTACCTCTATTTTCTTCGTTTTTTTAAATTAATTTCGTGTTTTTTTTTTTTTTTTGGCAAAATGAGTTTCATTCTGAAACAAAAACCATAAAAATCCATGTTTCAAATCTATGTGAAAAACTTTAAAACATTCTTCCATGTTCCTGCGAAATTTCACAATTTTCAATTAAAATCTGAAGGAAAACTTTTTGTGCCTATTAAAGTATATAATTAAATTCTAGTATATTAAAGTAAATGCTTGAAATAGTCTAAAATTTGTAATGACCTTTCCTAATTTTTTTTTGCGCATTTTCTCCAAGTATCGAAGGCACGAATTTTTGAAGTGAAACTTTTTAGGCGTCGATAGACAAGCGAGAATGGAGAGTAAAATTTCAAGCTCATACAACGTTTTGGGCATTGTCGTTCTGCGAGAGAGAAGAAAGATATAACGTAGAGGAAAAGGAGAGAGAGCTATACCTTACATGTATCTTAGATACACTTTAGGCTATTTTTCCTGAGTTTTTCTTTGTGGTTGCTAATTTCTACTTCGAAATAAAGCTGTCTACTTTTTGGCGCTTGTTTTCTTGTTTGGTGCAAACATGTAGGAAATATATTCTTGGTGCTTACTTTTTGGCGTTATACTTCCTTAGTGCCTACTGTTTGGAGCGTTTTTCGGTCCCAATTTTTTGGTGTTTTTTTTTTGTGCCTACTTTTTGGCGCTTATTTCCGTTTTCTGGCTAGTGCTTGTGCGTACTATAAGGGGCTATCCATTAAGACGTCGGATTTTTTGGTATTGCCTTGCGGTAATTTGTGTCGTTGCTGCGGTCCTGGAATCGCTGCATTTGTGCGGGTGATAAACGCTCGGAGTAGTGCGCGTTGTTGCCACGGTTTGTGTCCGGCGCTTAACACCGGTCTCACTTTTTTGTAAATTTTATCTATTTGTATTCTCTGCAAATATTGTGAATTTATTTAGATATATATTCTTTCTCTCCCTCTCTCTCTCATTCTCTCTCGTGTCTCTCCCTCTTTCTTTGTCCCCCTTGAAAGTTTCACTTCTGTTATGTGTACTACGGTACACGCACTTTTTTACAAACACTCTGAGTCTTTCCGCAACCATTGATAAAGCTTTATCAGGCTAAATTATCTATCTGGCTGAAAGGGTTTCACATTTCTAAGTGAACTCAGCGGGTAATATAAAAGGTACTGCCTTCATTCTGGTAATATTCCGAAGGAGATCTAAAACACTCCTTAATCTTCAATGACGTAAGATCAGACAAACACTTCCTCAATGTTCACTACCCAGTACTGAAACACTTGTTATATATTCGCGTTGCATACAACTCAAAGGATATCTCGCTAAACACCATTCGAGGTTAAGGTCATAGTGACTAATTGGCTTGCTATCGGAGGCTCTCGGATTGAGTAAAATGGTTAACCATAAGTCAATTTATAAGGTATAAAGGTCTAATATGAGCAACCTAACTAGAGCGCTAGAGCTACGCCAGGTCAAACTGTGACGTCGCAATAAATCTCTGCTTTCGGTCCAAGTGTGCACGGTATACTATGGCGCTGTCTTAGGCAGCATTGAATACAGTCTAGTTTCCACGACAGTCGTATATCCGGCCAAGGACTGTCACTCCAATTAGCATTCCCCATATGTAAATATGGGAAATGTTTATGCTGCTACAACAACAACCACAGTCTAGCCAATTTGATACAAAAGATGGCATGATGTGCCAATTTTGAAAAAAATATATTGACTTCTTCATTTTAAATAATTTTAATAAAAATCAGGGAAAATATGGCCGTTTACAGGTATCTGTCCCCTTATGAAGAATATTCGGCAGGAATGGGAACAGTTTTGCACAAGAAATCTTGTGTAAGTTCATGACATATACGACAAAACACAAGCACAAATGTGTATCGACACTTAGCAGACAAAATTGTAAAAGTTCGAATAAGGATTTCGATTACTCAAAATATTTTTTTTTATTTAGTAAGTTTGTTTTTCAATGAGACTTTTTTATGGCAAAAATATATTCGGTTTTTATCCATTACCAACCGAGCGTCAACCGCTACTAGAAAACAAAAACACTTCTCTATTACTCTATGTTTCAAGCACCCAGAAGTCTTGAACCCAGCCCCAACTGAATGGTAGTCACAAACCTCTTCTGCTACAGAGGCCGCTCACAAAAATATTTTCAACCAATAATAGCGAACATTAAACTAATGAAAACTCTTGAAAATTTACAAACTTCAAACAAAAGAGTTTCCAAACAAAAAAATGCATTTTTACCGAACAGACTTTCTACATTACACATTTACAGCAAATCGCTCATTCTGTTTGTTATTCCTCATACTTACACACTACTACAACTACACACGATTTTGCGCAGGCTGCTTCTCTTTTCTAGTAAATATTTCAAACACTTCACTCGCCCGTCCACGGCAGACTGATGTCGACAGCAGAAAGTGGAAAAAGCTGATAATAAACTTTAATTAAAACACTTGAGAATTTTTTTATTGTAGTTCTTGTTCGACTATGTGGTTTTCTTTGGTAAGTACTTAAGGAGAAGGAAATCCCCTGAAATGTAACTAAATTGCTCAAGTGGCTAACTATTTTTTCACTCTTTATATTTTTAACAACTTTTTGCCTATGTTTCCCACAGGGAAAGGATAAACTGGGAGAAATTTCATTGAGAAGGAGAAGTAGAAAATAAACTTGGCTCTATGTTGTGTGCCAGATACTAAGTAAATGTAAATGTGAAAGGAATCTACTTGAATTAAATATTAAGAAATGCTCTCATGTGTCAAATTTTAAGTCAAAGCATTTCATCTCTGCCTAATATTTCACGAAGTACTCGCGTCTAAATACTCTTTTTTTTGTCGGGACAGACTGGGAAGTACAGCACCCAGACACAATTAAGTCAATTGTATTCCACTCGGATTCCCTTTTAATTTTCTTTAAATCTACCCCAACTTCGAAGAAATCTGAATAGAACTTATGGTACCAAGGAGCCGAGGTGGTGGCATCTTAATACATCACTGCCAAAGACCTCAAGCCTGATTCGAACGAAAGCCGGGCAGACGCACAGAAAGTGGTCCGCCGTCTCATCCTCCTCTTCACAAGATGGGCAGAGTACACTGTGTGAGATGCTCACCCTTTCCATGTGATTTTCCCATAGAAAGTGACCCGGCATCAGTCCAACCAGCTGCCTACAGTCCCTTCTGCTTAGTGACAGGTCAGTTTTGTGAATCTGCAGCCTCTCTCAGCCTGCCAAGCTCACTTGTGGGTTAGAGTAATCCGTTTGCTTCGTTGACTCAATGCCCTTCGTAGCTAAGGAGACAGAGGTCTCGTTACCCACGATACAGACATGACAATTGACCCATATGAGCATCAGGATATTATGTCTACCGATATAGTTCAGCCTGGATTTAAAGGACTCGACTATCCCTGATATGGTTGGGGGGCTGTCTAAGGCCTTGAGTGCAGCTTGGCTGTCGTTGCAGACACATTTAGATCTGCATCTTCATCTCTTTTCCATAACAAATTTCATCGCTTCTTGAACAGCATACACCTCCTCTTGAAACACAGATGCATGCACTCCAAAAGCAAAGTGCAGTTTTGTCCCGCTGGATTCCACGTAGACCCCAGAGCCGGAACCGTGCTCAGTCCTGGAGCGAACTGTAAAACTGCGAAAACAGTCTTTGCCGGACCCATTTTTAGAGTTTGACCACAATTGAGTCTCTGGAAAAACCACACTATATCTTATAGCTTATAGTCTCGACAATGTCCTACTAACTCTCACGAGAGAGAGTCTTTTCAGACTCTGATGTATAGGTGATAATAGGTCTTATCATAGCCATGTAGATCCATAGGGTCTTGCTAGGAGAAAGACCCCACATTTTCCCAAAGACACCTTTGCACTGCCAGAAGGCTGTCAGTGCTTTGGATCTTTTTGTTTCAACGTGTGACTTCCAAAGAAGTTTGCTATCGAGAATTACATCAAGGTATTGGATTTCTTTGGATAGATGGATTGTGACTCCTTTTAGCTAAGGTAGAACGAGTCCATCAAACTTCCTCTTTCTGGTAAAGAGGGCAATACCCGTTTTGGTGGGGTTTGCCGATAGCACATTAGCACAGCGCCAAGTGTCAATTATATCCAGAGTTTTCTGCACTTTTCTACAGATGCTCATAAGTGAAGGGCATGTTACCAAAGAGGCAACATCGTCCGCATGTGCTTTTGTGCAGACCCCCGAATCGTTTAAGGTAGCGAGCAGAGAATCGACCACCATGCACCAGAGTCCACCTTGTTGGGGGCAGACTCTATTGACCACGGATGACACCAGCAGGTCTTTCACTGCTCGCACCGTGACGATTATTTGAGCCAGCATTGAGGGAATCCAATTCACTAGCACTCGGTCTACACCGTGCCTACAAGTAAAGATGCACTATATTAAAAGTGGCTATTAAAAGAGCCATTATCAAACGCCCCCTCTATGTCCAAGAAGATGAAGCGGAAACAGTATTGACCATTAAGTGTTCATTAATAAATCTCATAAAAGCCTTGCGGTGGTGCTAATACCTGCGCATCAACCAAGTTTTTAACACGTTAGTAGTGAGCCACGAGCGCTAACCATAACCATGGGCATTATAGAAATCTTACACCTTATTTGGAGGACTAGGACGGAACAGAGCATTTTTTTTGCCACTGCTTAGCCCCCGTTAGAATTTGGTAGTTCAGTTATGAGTCTCTTTTCCTCGACAAACTATTAAGATTAATTTCACAAATCTGTGAAGCTTTCAGAGGGGTAATGTGCTCACCTGTCCCTTCATATTCGTTAAATGCTTTTGCGCTCACACTGAAATGCACCTTTTCTTTTCATGCCCAGTGAAATACATAATACTATTGAGTATGCAAGATTAATATGGAATATTAAGTTTACCGCACATTCCGATCGGTTGGAGGAAATTCAAAAAAACTTCATCAAATTTGCTATCCGTGGAATGTGTCTCCGTAGTCTTTGATGTTGCATTTTGAACTTCCTACTTAGCCTTTCAAACAGAATAAAAATGCATAGTATTACTTTTACTATATTATAGATAATAGAGTGAACTCATTCTGATTAGTATGACCATATTTTCATAAAATATCATAGAATAACTCACGGCTTGAATAAATCGATCCATAAGTTTACATCGCTTTTCAATGGTATTTTGTACAAATAGAAGTTTAATAGACCAGAGAATATTTCAGAAACTTCCTTTTTAAATATTTCATAATTAAGTCCTAATAAAAAGTTTTTCAAAAAGACGCGCCTAGATGTTGTTTTAAATTAAAATATGTAAAAATTCAGAATCTTTCAATCTATTTTTATTCAAAATACGACTCTTAGAAATCATTTGTAAATAATTGCATCATTTAAATGTTCGCCATGACCACGTCTGCAGGTAAAATCCGCCAAACAGTCAATTCATGAATACGTAATTGTTGAGAACGTCAAGATGCCGATGTGGAAGGTTAGTCAGTAACACTTTGCGCTACAGCAGCAATAATCTCAACAATCTAAAGTTGTCAGGTCACACTGATGAGGTCCAATCAATTGGTTGACGGTGGGCTTTAGCCTTTCACACAATACGTTCGCTAGAACCTTATAGATGATATTTAGAAGACTAGTCCCGCGGTAATTGGCACAGATTGCAGGATCACCCTTCTTATGGATTGGGCAGAGCACACTTAACCCTACAGTAGTCGCGCCCCTGAAACTGACGTAATTGGTCGCGCGGTCTACATATGTAATCCATTTTAAAATTAAAAATACAAAAGATAAATATTAAATTCTTCCATTGCTTTTGATTTAAGTATTCTTGTTATTGTTTAATTTATTAATATTAATCAAAACTAACATAAATAAACTTTCTGTTCTTACATAAAATAAATAAAAACCAAAACTTCATTTTTTAACAAAAAATTAAGATACTTCACAAAAGTATAAAATATATATAAAATAACCAGAAGATAATTGAAATGTTTTAATTGTTTTCGAAACATGACGAACATACAGTCTTGGAACAATCAGGACAAATTAATTTATTGCAAGCGTTACACACTTTACGGGTGCTTTTATTACGGGCCCTTCCACAATCGTAGCAACGACCGACGTAGTTATTGTGCGTTGGACCTTGATGAGTTACAACTTGTGGAAGATCCAAGAAGTCTTTTATTTTAAATGTCAGTGTTCTTGGTGGCGTGGTAAGTGTTAATTTTTGGTGAGCCAGTGGTTTCATCCAAGACAAGGCTAAGTCTATGAGAAAATCAAGCCTTTTGACAGATTCATAGTTACTGTTTGCAGTGTAAATGCATAATGCGTTGAGAGCACTGAGGTTTACAAGATTATAGAACTTAGTCAGCGGCCACCTTCTCGAATTCCTAGATACGTCATAAAGAGAACACATCTTGTCAACTAGATCAACGCCATTTTTAGCGCGATTATAGTATGTTATTATTTCCGGCTTTCGTTGACCTCCATTGTCAGAATCAATCGCTGCATTGTAGACATGGCTATTACCACTTTGTTGGCTTTTGATACATAAGAAACCAGAGCATATTGGATTACTTCTAGCTATTCTAAATTCCCGGGGAACTTCTCTTTTATC
Source organism: Anastrepha obliqua (assembly GCF_027943255.1). NCBI lineage: Eukaryota > Metazoa > Arthropoda > Insecta > Diptera > Tephritidae > Anastrepha > Anastrepha obliqua. Next base: position 46,798,880 of record NC_072893.1, read on the forward strand.
TTTTCGAACGGTAGCAACCATTGTAATTCCATTATCAAATCATTGATTTGCTATTTTCAGAGAGGAAAACCAATTGTCCATAGTAATATTGATATGTCTATTCAAACTTGGTTGCACCATTCTCATCACGATATCAAATCTCTCGTTGCTTAACCGAAATGGACCTTCGGGTTATTGGCCGGCGTAAATTTCTAGGTTATAGGTATATGGGTAATAAACATCTACAAGTGCAAAAACTTTCAGTCCATACTTAGCAGGTTTATTTGGAATATATTGCCGAAAAGAACAACGCCCTCTGAAGGCCAAGAGTTGTTCGTCCAAAGTCATTTCAGCAGAGTAGCATACATATGTAAATTTTATCAGAAAAGTTCCACAAAATTGTAAAATGAAAAAGTATGCCAAAAGTCCACTTTTATTTACAAAGTATAACTATCTATTAGCATAAAACCTAATTTAAAATACTTACGTAATGGGTCGCGCGGCATACATACGTAGGCCATGAATTTCACGAACCTCTAGCGACACTACTGCATGCGACAATTAACAGCGGAACACTGAGAGTGACTCTCTATTTGTTAGTTACAAGTAGCAAAAATCTCTAATGAAATCGATGCATGATTTTCAAGAAATTTAAAATTTAATAATGGTGGATTACATATGTAGACCGCGCGACTACTGCAGGGTTAAATTCCAATTGTCAGGCATGCTTTCATCCGACCACATTTTGCATAGAAGCTGCTGCATGCACCTTACCAGCTCCTCGCCGCCATGTTTGAATAGCTCAGCCGGCTCAGCTGTCGGCTCCCGCGGCTTTGTGTTCTTTGCCGCGTTATTGCTATTTTCACCCTGGCATCTGCTATCTGAGGAAAATATCAATAGCTCCTTCGGAGACTTGGCTAGTTCGGCAGCCATCTACCATCAAAGACGGATTAAGGTAGCAGCCCTATCAATGAAGTGACCGAGTAAAGGATAATGACCTGAATTTCGTCGAAAATTTAACTATTGGAGTATCTGCAAGAAATCAGCTAATTCCCTTTAAGCTTCATTATTCTTCCATATATGTAATTAAACTTATGAAATATGTAATTCAATAATTACAACTAGTTTCTTTTCATATATACACCACTGGTATAGATTTTCCCACTCTCCAGATGCATTTCGATATTTAGCCAAAGTAGTCAACTAATTGCGAGAAGTATTTTTGCCAACTAAGTCCCCAAGTATTATATGTGCATCAAAATATTGGTATGTAAGCAAAAAAACACATTCATAGATATCTACACATGCATTTGTGCATGTATGTGTATCTATACTCGTATATCTAATTATGTGCCAAGTATAGTTGAGCCAGCGAAAATTACCCACGTTGTATAGGGCAACTACTTAAATACTGCTTTTCTCGTCCCCTCCTTCAAAGTAGTTTTTGTTGTTTATAGTAACATTTGCTTGCAAAATATGATCTCATCAAAAGAACTCTTCGCTGACCAGCCTGGAAGTCTGATTTCGTTATCGACGCACACACGCACGCTGGTATTTATCGCTGCCATAAAGTGGCAACCGCACAAAGGGCTGGCATTAGAGAAATGGAATAATAAAAGCGTGAAATGAATGCAAAACTCAAAGGCATAGCGAAAAATACAGAAAAATTCTACGAAAGGCGTAGAGAGTAGTAATAAGCAAAAATAGATAAAAGTAGAAAAATATCACAGTATGGCTGATATAAAAGTAGAAGATGTTAAGTAGCATCAAAGCAAACTTTTGGCGGGCATTCAATGTTGCTAGGCGTCAAAACGGCAGTTGTAGCCGTAGTTTACACTCACACTCACACACAAATACTTTGCCGCGAATGCTATAGTTTAATAGGGTTTCTGTACGTATTGTTTTTGTTGTTTCATCCATGTTGTTGTTGTTTCCCTCCATTTTGTATTTCTGCGGAATGCCTGCAGGATAATTACGCACAAGGACGCAATATTCGTTTATTGTGTACGACAGCCAAGAGGTTTCTAATTATGCAAGCGTTGCAAGCTGATGCAAAGGAATGAGGTACAAAGTAATGAGTGGGTGATGTAAAGAGATTAAACAGCACGAAATGTGAATTGAATGAGAGTCAGGCACTTAACGCGCACGTCGCCATCTCCAAATTAACCATTCACAGTAAAGCGCGGGTTTGGTTAGTTCGGAGTAGTGCAAAAATACGAAAACATTTTATCCATTGCTCAGCGTTAATCAACATGAAAAAAAACAGTTTATTTAGCTTGGTGCGCATGTTGAAGCGTGCATTCAAAATAAACTGGTGAAACTTATTGACAAACTTTAGCAACTTAATTGTTTCTTATTACACTCTAATTGTTTTTTTTTATACAGGGTTTGATTGAAAAGTAATGAGCCTTCCCGCGCGGAGTGTCTGCCAAGCGATCAACCAAATCGCCTGGTGGGGGAAAATTATCGTTGGACCTTCCCCTTCCACTAGAAACCGGTCCCAGCTCGCTGGCAACAGCGGTGCAGTCAACATCGCTCCGCGCATGAAAGCTGTTTTAAAAGTGTGTTAGGATTTTGAAGTGGCGAAAATGCAGCGATCGTTGGAGCGACGTTATTCGATCAAATTATGCGTAAAGCTAAACAGTTTGTACCTCCAGGAAGCACTGTAAACGCGGCATTTTACAAAGAAGTGCTCCTTCGGCTGAAAAACCGCGATACCCGGGTTCGGCCCGACCTCGTCAACAATTGGACCCTTCATCAAGACAATGCGCCGGCACACACCGCCTTCCTCTGCACCTCTGCATTGGTCAAGATGGGGGTTCTGGTGCTTCCCCACCCTTCCTACAGCCCAGACCTGTCCCCTTCGGACTTCTTCTTGTTCCCGCGCCTGAAAAGACCTTCAGCTTTTTTCGGCGTTTCGACCCCATCGAGCCGATCCAAAAAACTGTGACAGCCGAATTGAACGCGATTCCGGCGGATGAGTTTAAAAAATGTTTTCTGCAGTGGAAGGACCACTACCAGCGGTGTATTGACGCTCAACGGTCCTATTTTGAAGAATATAATATAAGCCAAAAGGTTTAATAAAACTGCTTAAAAGAAATAGGGCTCATTACTTTTCAATCAAACCCTGTATAAACAACAAGCCTATCCTAAATATAATCCTACAAAAACCATACAAATTCCTGTTTCAAGCTTCGTGCACGTTCAAAAAAAATTCCACAAATTCACATGGAAATTTCAAATGTTTTAATACATTTTTTTTTTCCTTGTTCACTCCTCTCGGAAGCATAGGTCCTCGACAAGACTTGTTTTGCGTTGGAATCGTTAATCGATTTAATTTCAGACAAGGTAAGTGATTAGCCTGCCACTACCAGTCCTAAATGGTGGGAAAGCCTATCTGTCGTTACCTAGGAACAACGTCTTCTTACTGCTTGGAGCACCATCTGTGTGTAACATTTTTCTGGCAGAAGGATCGCTCAGCTGGTTGAGCACTTCGCCTAATTTCGTGTGTCTGCGCTATTATCGCAATTGCCCGCTCCCTCTTGCTGGCGCCACTGATGCAATGTGTAACTGTGTGCTTTTCTTTGTATTTTGCTTGTTTTACCAGCTACAGTGCAGATATTGTGCTGACTACTGTGCGGGAATGAGGATGGAAATGATAAATTTTGGTTTGAGAAGTGAGTTTTGAAAATGTTTTTGGAATGGAAAATTATTACAAAGAGGGAAAGTAGGTAAATTTGCAAAGGTGCGAGGGCCGTGCTTTACTTGGAACTCGAACCCACAACCTCTGAGATGCCGGGCCAGTGCACGCTAGACTATCGAGGCCGCCAAAATAAAAATATTGTATACAAACTTTGAGTTCGCAGTCTTATAACCCATTGAATTATTTTATTATAATAAATGAAAGTTTGAAGTGGTTCCACAATAGCGTCAACTTTTTTTGTTTGTTTTTTATTGCAATAGAAGGAAACACTCATAACTTGTCACTAATCCTCTGTGACATAAAAGGTTTTTTTAGTAAGAGGTGTTATTTTGATATTCAAAGAAAAATGCTATTTTGTAATATAAATGATGGATGATTATTTCATTCTAAAGAGGAAGGTATGCCGTTAATTGTGGAAAATAACGTCAGGCAAATGACCACCACGACCACGCTTACAAGACAAATTGCAAAGTGGCTGCCCTATGCCCTCGATAGCCTCATGAATTTCATCTTTGAGGTCTTGAATCGACCCTGGGCTCTTGGCGTAGACCTTCTTTTTCACGTGACCCCAAAGAAAAAAGTCACAAGGTGTTAAATCACAAGATCTCGGTGGCCAATTGTGATCACCTCTTCGAGAGATAACACGGTCCGGAAACTTTTCTCGTAAAAGATCAATGGTTTCGTTGCTTGTGTGGCACGTAGCGCCGTCTTGTTGAAAATAAACGTTGTCCAGATCAATACCATCCATTTCCGGCCATAAAAAATCGTTAATCATCTCTCGTTTGTGCTATCCATTCCCCTGTAACACCTGTTATTGGAAAGCCCTTTATAAGTACTTATTGTTGCATTAATTCTGTGACCAATTTTACAATGCATTCGGCGAAAAAAAATTCGTTGAAAAAAGTTCTGCTATTTTTTATTTTGTTCGCATGCATTGAGTATTCATAAATTACAGTCAGTTCCGTGGCAAATTTCGCTTGTTAACAATGAAGTGGGCAGCTAAGGAAAATCGCATTACAGTGATTGCAGTGCAAAAGAGCAAGTGAGATGTACGAATTGCTGAAAAAAATGCATATTTCGAGAATGTTTGCTTACCGCACCATCAATCGTGTTTCCCAAACTTCTGAAGTGACAGACAGAAAGAGAAGTGGTCGCTCTCACGTGATCAGAACCAGTGCAGCCGTAAAAAAAATCATATCCAATGAAATGAATATATCGAGTAGATCCACGTCAAGATTAATTAGCGATGATCTTTAAATCGGCTTCCGTCGCTCAACTGGTCATCTTTTGACAACGCGCTTGAAGAAAATTAGACTCGACAAATGCAAACACCTTCTTCGGAGGCACGCAGTCAACGACTCTCTCTCTTTTCACAGATGAGAAAATTTTCACTGTAGAAGAAGTTTTCAATAAGTAAAACAACAAAATCTATGCTAAAACTTCTAAAGACGCAAAAAATTTCAAGGGTTCATCCAGCCTCCGGAATGATTTGGTGGCAGTGTCTTTTAAAGGCGTTACATCTCTTCATTTCTGCGAAAAAGAGGTGTACCAGGAGCACGTCGTAGAAGGCGTGGTGCAGCAGTTGTACAGTATTCTCTTCAAAGGAGAGCGTTGGATCTTCCTGCAGGATTCTGCTCCACCCATAAGGCAAAAACTACCCAGCAGTGGCTAAAATGCAATATTCCTGGTTGAATAGCCGCAGAAGATTGGTCGCCTGGAAGTCCAGATCCGAGTCCAATGGACTACAGTTTGTGGTCCGAATTGAAGAATATGGCTTGCGGAAGACCACAGAGAAATTGGAAGAGTCTGAAACAATCCTTGCCTCGAGAAGAGACATCAATATCCATGGAAACCGTGCGTGCTGCAATAGCTGGATGGACTAGTCTTTGGAAAATGGTGACCATTTTCAATGAAAATTGAAAATTTTTGTCTTTAGTATTTACGTGATTAACGCTTATAGCCGCCCAAGCCATTTTACCGTTGCGCACGCGTGTCGGCATTCAGCCGCTCAAATTAGCTCAATTAGCTTGTGACCGATAAGATACGCATAGATTACTACACCTAATCACGTTTTCAATCAAAGACATTAGGAGTCATTAGCGATGAGGTCTTATCCTCCTTATAATGTAAGCTTACGATGTGAGATGACTGGAGAGTCAGAAGGAACTCCAGTTCTTCGATTCAGTGACCCGAGACACTGTCAGAGGAACCAGCAGGCTTTTTATATATATTTTATATTTTATCGTACGCACGATGGCTAAGCGATCTAGAGATGATACGTTAGATAGTGACAGTTCTGGCGAATATTACTTTGAATCTGATAAGACGGAAGATGACGACATTACTTCGCCAATTTGATACCGATACCACACAATGCCGGAATATGAAACGTATACATAAATGCAACCAAACTTCTTTTTCTTATTTTTTTATATAATTTGTTTGTTTATAATAATTTTTTGATTTTATGAAAAGCTTTTCTTTCAATAAAGCCTTAGTTTTTAAAAAGTTCAACGTATTTATTTTCTTTACTGCGCACTCCAATACGTCTCGTCTTCAGCGGCTCCGTCGAGCGGCTCCGTCCCCAAAGGGTTAAACAAAACTAACTTCTATAAAAACATTATTATATTTTCATATCTATAACGGACTTAACTAGTAACAGAACTCGTATTATTGGCATCTGTTCAGTGTATAAGAATATGCGTTTAATCACATTTGGGGAAAATGCTCTGAATATAGATAAAATCATTAGTTTATTAAATGGAGGTAATTTTCTAGCGCTGTGCACATTTTTAGTAGCTATTTGAAATACAAAGAGTTATCATTGAATGAATAATCCAATGGATTTTATGTTACTCAATTTGAACATTTTTTTATGTATTTAATTTTCCGACTCGCAACATATGTACATGGTAAAGTCGTACTTTCCTCTTTGTTACTTTTATTTGTAAAAGGACGAAATGAACTTTTTTTGAATACCATATAATTTACGAGGTGTGTTTAAAAAGTATCGCGAATTTTGCGCTTTTTTTTAATTATTTCTCTATTCATTATTATTTATTTATTTTTGTATTTTATTTATGAATAAGTTCGTGCGGTTTTTTTTCGAAATTTGAAACTTTATTGACGTAAAATGGTTACAAATTTAATATTCATAGTATTGTCCATCGCTTGCTACTACTTTTTCCCATCTTTCTGGCAATTCACGGATTCCCTTTGTGAAAAATTCGGTCGGTTTTGCCGCAATCCACGAATCGATCCATTTTTTGACTTCATCGTAATTACGGAAGTGCTGGTCAGCCAGGCCATGTTGCATCGATCGGAAGAGATAGTAATCGGATGGCGCAAGGTCTGGACTATACAGCGGGTGGGGTAGGACATCCCATTTGAGCGTTTCTAAGTATGTTTTGACCACTTGTGCAACATGTGGCCGAGCATTGTCATGTTGCAAAATAACTTTGTCGTGTCAATCGGCGTATTGCGGCCGTTTTTCTCGCAGTGCTCGGCTCAAACGCATCAATTGTCGTCGGTAGACATCCCCCGTAATCGTTTCATTCGGTTTCAGTAGCTCATAATACACAACACCCAGCTGGTCCCACCAGATACACAGCATAACCTTCAGGCCATGAATATTCTGCGCCGACGTCGATGTTGAAGCATGGCCAGGGTATCCATACGTTGCCCGACGTTTTGGATTGTCGTAATGGACCCACTTTTCATCGCCAGTCACAATTCGATGCAAAAAACCCTTTCTTTTGTGCCGTTGAAGCAGTTGTTCGCATGCCATAAAACGGCGTTCAACGTCTCTTGGCTTGAATTCATACGGCACCCAATGGCCTACCTTTCGGATCATTCCCATGGCTTTTAAACGTTTGGAAATGGTTGATTGATCAACTCCCAAAGTTTTTGCAACCTCTTCTTGCGTTTGAGCCGGATCTTGATCGAGCAATTCCTCCAATTCGGTATCCATGAACTTTGGCGGCGCACCCTCGCGTTCTTCGTCTTCCAAGCCAAAATCACCACTTTTAAAGCGTGCAAACCAGTTCTGGCACGTTCGCTCAGCTAGAGCATGCTCACCATAAACTTCCACCAAGATACGATGACTTTCGGCTGCTTTTTTCTTCATATTAAAATAATGAAGAAGAATTCCCCGCAAAAACACATTATTTGGCACGAAATTCGACATTTTCAAGTGTGGTAAAAATATTGTTGTTTACGCTTCAAATAAAAAACTTATACTGACGTTTGTGCCTTACGACAGTAGCTCTCCAATGAATGTTTGGAAATGTGGATCGATGGAATAATAATCAAGTTACGCCATCTGTTGTAAAACCGCACGAACTTATTCATAGTCCTATTATTTATTTAAGGAAAACTTTTACATTCGACCGAACTTGGCGCGGTTTTTTCGATCTTGGCTTGTGTGGCAGCTTCCATTGAGATGATTGAGCTTTGGTTACGACGTCATAACAATAAACCCACGATTCGGGGTGGACAGAGTCCAACATCTCAATGGCAATGTTCATGCGATGCTGCTTTTGGTCGAAATTGAGCAGTTTTGGTACGAATTTTGCGGTGACCCGTCTCATGCCCAAATCATTGAAAAAAAATAGAATGGCACGAGCCAATCGATTTGTCTAGGTCCTCAGCAACTTCTCTAACGGTGATTCGACGATTGGCCAATACCATTTTCTTCACTTCATCCATTTCTTCGTCTGTTGTTAAAGTGCTCCGGCGTCTGGCACGCCGGCCCGCTTTTCGTCGTTCACATCTTCTTGGCCTTCTGAGAACATTTTGTACCACCGATAAACGGTGGGTTCGGTCCAAAGTAGCTTTTCCGTATGACACAGTCAACATGTGGAATGCATCCGCGTATTGAGTTTTGTTATTCACACAAAATTCGTTACAGGTTCTTTAAACCATCTTTCTGAATAGGTAAAAATCGAAGACGAGCCGAAACACGTGAAAGCAGCTGTCAACAATTAATTGAACATTCAAAATGGCCGAACTCGTCGGCATGAGTCAGAGACATGAGTACCAACATATCGCCACAAAAAAATCGAAATTCGAGTATACGTAAAATGCGAAAATTCAAAATCGGCGATACTTTTTCAACACGCCTAGTACCGCTACTACACTACTGTAACTACTAATACTACAACTACTAGTCTTATTTGTATTTCATTTTTAATTTTTTTCATGTGTTCTTCAAAGGCTTTTATTGCACGAAAATATAAATTATTTGATTTCTCAGGCATTTCACACTTCCATATAACATACCAAGTCTGAGCATACTAAGTTTATCGTCAAGAGAAAATTCCGCAGCTTATGCCTTCTCCCATAACAAATTATGTTTTATAAGTTCTTAAATAGCAGAGTTGTGGTACAGGTGTTTGCCTTTTGAAAAATTATTTGAATAAATTCCTAAGTCTTGTGAGAAAAAGTAGTTTGTAAAATATTTAAAATAACATACCTCTAAATAATAAACACATCTCATTTATGAAAATGGTATATAATCGAAAATTTATAGACTATAATAAATGAGTGAAAATGAATTGAGAATCAATTGCACGTGGCGACGGGCAGGAAGCGGCAAGCAAGCTGGATAATAGCATGACAAGAATACTTCATCAAGTGCAAACAAGTAAACAATGCTTGTATTTCAAACACTTGCCTCAATGAATACGCCATTGTATGTACGCTATTTACATTTCATTAAGCTTAATTATACAGAATTAGTTGCCTAGCAATTGAATAATTTCCAAAGTCTACGAAACAAATGGCGAAGTGGCAGGAAAGAAGAGGATGGTAAAAGGTAAATAAATGAAAAAATAATAAGAGCAAAATGCGGCAAAGAAAAACGAAACTAATTCAACACACAGCTATGTGGATAGCGCACAACAGTCCACAAGTTGGCGGTGCGTATGAGTGACATTTAATTAAAACCACCTTGCAGCAACAGACAGAATAGCAAATGCGGTTAGATAATGAAATCAGCTCAATAAACATGAAGCAACAAGCAGAGGCATGCAACTATAAGAGGGGAAAAACTAAAATTTTAATTTGAGAAAGCACCTATTCATACTCGTGCATTTATCCAGCAATAATAGCACGCGAAAAAAATATCACATCTCCACTAGAAGTATTTTTACTATTTTTCTCTTTTCTCATTGTTTATTTTTTTATAACAGTTTGGCTCATTGTGTGCAAAAACACCAGATAAATTCAAATTTCACGTTTTTTCCGAAAACTAGAAGATTTGAAAGTTTAACATTTTTGGTGGTTCAACTTTTTAATCTGACTTAAAAAAAGATTGTTGAGTATGCAGCTTTATAGCCCATTAAGTTTTTGTGTAACGAAGTGCAAGTTTGAACTTATTAGAGTACCGAGTTGATTTGAAAAAAATAATTCTTTGACGGCATTGTGCATTTTTACACATAAAAAACCTACCCTTTTCTATAGAGAAAACTCGCAACACCGCCAGAAAAAAAGTATCAAAAATCTACTTGAATTTTGAGCCGCATCAATGTTGCTCTTTCCACATAAACTAAACTTTTATGGGTTATAAAAAAAAAAATAAAAAATAAAAATCTGATTAAAAAATATTACATTTTTTTTTTCAAAATTTGTCGAATTTCATATAAATTTTGAACAATATTTGACGATTGGATTAACATGGTTTTTAATAAAGGTTGAACTATATTTCTTAAAAAAAGGTGCGTGTAGCATAGAACACATAACGGAAGTGAAACTTTCGAGGCAGACAAAGAAAGAGTGAGAGACCCGAGAGAGAATGAGAGAGAAAGAGAGAGAGAGAAAGAATATATATCTAAATAAATTCACAACATTTCTAGAGAATACAAATAAACAAAATTTACAAAAAACGGAGAAGGGTCAACCCGTGTAGGTAAACGCCGGACACAAACCGTGGCAACAACGTGCACTACTCCGAGCGTTTATCACCCGCACAGACGCAGCGATTCCAAGACTGCAGCAACGGCACAAATTACCGCAAGGCAACCAATAAATCCGACGCCGGAATGAATAGCACTTTATAGTACGCACAAGCACTAGCCAGGAAACGGAAAAAGTGCCAAAAAGTAGGCACCAAAGAAAACGCCAAAAAAATTCCACCAAAAAACGCCCCAAACCGTAGGCACCAAGCAAATATAAAGCCAAAAAGTATGCACCAAAAATATATTTCCAACAAGTTTGCACTAACAAACAAGCGCCAAAAAGTAGACAGTGCTATTTCTCACTAGAAATTAGCAACCACAGGGAAAAATAGACTAAAGTGTATCTAAGGTGCTCTCTCTCTAGTTTTCCTCTACGTTATATCTTTTTTCTCTCTCGCGCAACGAAATGCCCAAAACGTTGCATGGCCTTGAAATTTTACTCTCCATTCTCGTTCGTCCATCAACGCCTAAGAGGTTTCACTTCAAATATTATTTAAATTCAAAAAGAAATAATGAAATAATAAGAACTTGTCAAAATGTGGAGATGCTATATTTTTTTCGCGAGCTGCAGCTGTATAATTGGTTTTAGCATTTGAAAATGTACTGCATTACTATTATTGCCAGCGGCTACAACAGCAGTACAAGCAATTGGTTTGCGATTAGTAGTCAATTACTCACCATTAGTTGGCGGCAGCCATTTGTATAACTCCTGGCCTCTAGCAACCCAATGCGCTTATATTTAGTCCAAGGTTTGAATTGCATATAAGCGATCATGGCATGAAATTTACAATAATTGACGTTCTCCACACACACTAGGAAATAGTTGCAGCTGTGGCAATTGCTTTTGCATTTCGCACCCACACTAACAGTGGTTAATTGTTGAAATAAATTGGATTGCCGGCTGCTCTGAATAATGGAAATTTCGCTCATTTATTGTTTGCTCATTCGCACAAAATTTCATGAGACCCATTGAAGTTGAACGAGTTTTAGATTTTACAAAATATTGAGAACTTATAAGTTTTAACAGACTTCGGGCGAAACTACTGCAAGGGCACATGGTGCTGGGTAGTGCGTAATGCATTTAAGTAAATTTATTTAAATAAATAGTGCAATAAATAAATTTATTTACTAAGAATTCACTGAAAAGAAAATGTGCAAATAACATGTTTTAAAACACAGGAACAAATGGAATGGAAGTACCTCTGAAGGGAAAGGTTAAATATCTGGGAATTAACCTATATAAGAAACTCACTTGAGACACCCACCTCAACTCAGTGGGAGCTGAGCCCTAAAATGAACTTCTGGATCTACCCCCAAATGGTTAGGCCTATCCTGCTATATGGTGAACAAAATCTAATCAACTGCTGGGATGCAAGTGATTTTCAACCGGGATGGAGGTGCTTTTTTCTACCATCGCTACACTTAGTAATACAAGAGGAACCTGCTCTGCAAGCACTCTTCCTTCGAACGGAACTCGTGCCTAACTTTACTAAGAGATACAAAGTGATCTTCCCGTTTAGGGAAGAGTGCAATACTAGGCTAACATAACATGGGTACATAATTACTCGCAAAAATTGTATACAGATGAATCCGAAACACTCCAGGGTGTAGGAGCAGGAGTAGTGTAGCGTAGAGCATACAAATCTTTAACACTCAGTACAAATACCATAATGAAGGCCTTTCGCCATTATGGACATAGTGGAAGTCGACTCTTAATCAGTTGTCTCTGATTTGGGTACATGAGGGACACGAAGAAAACGGGAAAGCAGACTTTAAAGCCAAAAAAGTGCTAAATGACCATTTATTGGACCCACCCTACAAAACAAAGCTATTCATCACTCAAAAAATATTTTTTGGTTATTTAGTAAAAAATTTTGGTTGATTATTTTACGTCGCTGTAAGAATTGTTATGCTCCTTCTTGGGTTCAGAGTATTTCTCTGAGCCCAACTCTCCCAAAGAATATTGGTATTTTTCTTATTTGTTAAATTTAAGTCCTTTTAGAAATGTGCTACCTGATTCAAATGGACTTATGGCATCGTACCTATGAGCCTCAAAGCTGCAAGACCCCTTGCTATTTGCCTAAAGAAATGTTTTAAAATTTAATGGACTTTCCGAATTTTAAGCTAATTAATACAGAAAAAGATTCGAAAATGTTTAGAAAATATATCGATTTTTTGTTCTTCTTGAGGGGTAAGTGGTAGTCAGAATATTCAAAAAATTGGATATATTAAAAATATTGTGTGAAAATTTGAAGTGAATTCGATAAATACTTTTCGAGTTATTCTACTATTAAGAAAGGGCGCTCCGGAGCTTTCGAGCGCAAGTAGAAAAACTTTAAATGCGTTTATTTTAAAACTATGTTTTTTGAACTGGTGACCACTGTAACTTAAAAACCACTTCTTTGATTTCCATAAAATTTATACTGCTTTTGAAAAACATAAAAACCTCGTGCCTGATCAAAGTATTCCTTTTTTCAAAATGTCGATTTTTTTTACAATTAATTGTCGGTTTTTTTCTCGAAAATCTGAAAAATATTTCCTGAGGCTGCCATATTTTTAATTTTGAAAAACAAACTTCGGTCAAGCACACGATTATTTATTAATAAATCTATTTTCTGTTGTCCGATTGATGAATCTCTAAGGACTTGCGATGATTACCGCAAGAGACTTCTGGAGAAGTGGGCTCCACACAAGCAGTGATATCTTTTACAATTATTAATTATTAATTTTTTATTTTTTTTTTGTATATTTTGCTAAAATCAAGTCGAAACATGATGCATTAATGCTATGTTTTTATTTTTGTAAAACAAAACAATTGACTAGCACCAGGGCCAACAAAGGAATTCATGAAGTTGTTAAGTTGAAGGTAAAAAAGTGAATACGTGGAATGCGGCACAAGTAATAATGCCGCACGAATGTAGTAGAAGTTTCGAAGCACAATTTCGTGATTAGTGATAATTATTATCATAAGTTTCGCTTTAACAAGAACATACAACAAAATTATAAAAAAGTAAACTATTAAATCGTTTTCCGGCATCGTCTAACTTTCACTCACTACATTGGTTGGCTGTGGATTGCATGTTGCCTGGGCTTGCACCAATAATAGGTACTGAGGTGCGTCTCCGACTGCCTTTAAATTCATTACGACTCATCAACTCCCTACTATTAGAACAAAATAATGTAATTTCTGATTTTATTATTTGATGTTAAAAATATTCCCCACCAAATTTTTTTATTAACTCATTTTAATGTCAGCTTGGAGAACTGTGCTATGCGCATGCATTGGCGCAACCTGGGAAACTATGCAGCTTTCCCCCATTTGTTGAACTCTGTTTTATTTTTATGATATTTTTATATTTCCGAATTATTTTTAATGAGAAAGAAGAGCAAAATGTATGCGTAATCTGCTTGAAATAAATACACGCTTACGAGTTGCAAATGGAAATAATTTTTATATTATAATCTTTTTTATTTTCTATTGGCAAATAAAAAGTGCGAGATGAAGCGTTAAAGTAGTTTCAACACCACCAAATGCAGGAACATCGATATACAAGTATTTGTAGGTATATGTGTATGTAAAAACTTAAACTTTGGCTTGGATTCCGAAACTATTGCTGCCTGTTTTTAAATTGAACACAAAATAAATTTTTGAAGGCCGTGTTTTACTTTCCCAGAGGACGTAAGAGGGGCTATTTTCGAGTGCGTGTAGCATAGTACACATAACAGAAGTGAAACATTCAAGGCCGAAAGAGAATGAGGGAGAGAGAGAGAGAAAGAATATATATCTAAATAAATTCACAACATTTGCAGAGAATACAAATAGACAAAATTTACAAATAAGTTCTTCTTCAGCGCTTGACATATTGACAACTCGTACTTTTACGATAGATAGTTGCATTGTGTGCGGTCAAGTCACTGACGATACGATCCGTGTGCGGAGGCCCGAACTGCGTTAATTCCTAAACATTCATCGAATTGAATCTGCCTTGTGAATACCTAGCAGCGACGTTCAAATAAAATTTGCTAGGGCAAGCGCATCCAACTTTGCACTAAACATCAATCGGCTTTTTTACAGATGTACACGGGGAAAAATTTGTTTCTTTTTCGTAATATTTGAAGGTAAATTAGTTAAAAAATTCATAATTTACCAATTATCGAGTAAAAATGGAAATACGGTACACACCGACTATGGATCTGAGCTCGGACGAAATAATTAAAACCAAAAAGATTGCTCGATTATCAGCAGTTAAGAAATTGTAAGTATGTCGAAATATATTTCCCTGAATGTTAAATTACTATAAAATATATAAGGTATAGCTTTCTCTCTCCTTTTCCTCTACGTTGTATCTTTTTTCTCGCTCGCGGAACGAAAATGCCCAAAACGTTGCATGGCCTTGAAATTTTACTCTCCATTCTCGCTCGTTCCTCGACGCCTAAGAAGTTTCACTTCAAAAAACTCTCTTAGAATATTTGTTCCACATGAAAGAAATCTTAGAAACTTTACTTCAAAACGTGTTTCAATCAGAGTTGCCACCGAGCTAACATATACAATCTATTCAAATTTAGTGAGGTATTCCCATACTGGCATTGACCGAAGGCTGTTTTAAAAAACTGGCATCTTTTGGAGTAGAGTTGCCACCTAACAAAAAATTAAGATAATTGAATTTGAATAGTTTAGTAAGATATAGGCACTTTTCCTCAAGCCAATACTTGGTAGGTAGGGTTGCCACCTAATCAAAAAAATTATGCTATAAGAGTACTTTTTTCAGGAAGGTAGAAAGGCGTTATATTATATAAACGAAACGTGGTTTAAAAAAACTTTAATGAACGCACATTTTTACTACAGCAACAAATAAAATTAATGAAAAAAGTTGAGTACAATATTCCTATACTGGTGTGGAAATAAAATAATTATAAGCGGCTTTAATGCATACATCTTTATGGATAGAGTTGCCACCAGTTCGAAAATTCTCAGGAAATAAGGTATGAGTTAATTGGAATTACCTAAGAGAGTTTTAATGCAGACATATTTTGAAACTAGAGTTGCCACCTATTCAACAAATTGACAACTGAATATTATCATTTCCACTAAGAAAGAAAAAATATTGGTATCAAACGAAATGTGATTTAAAAAACTTTTCTGAAGGCCCATTTTTGACTAGAGTTGCCTCTTATAAACAAACAATTAAGTAATAGCACATAAAATTCAGTAATTCAGTAATCCAGTTAGTAGGATATTCCAAAACTGGTATGAAAAAAAAAAAATTTGAAAGCTTTAATACATACACCTTTTTTAGAAGAGTTGCCACCTATCTAAAAAAAATTTTAAAAATTTAAGTGTGAGAAAACTAAATAATTAAAAGGTTTTATTGCAAATAGACATACTTTTAAGAAGAGTTGCCACAAGGCAGAAAAACCATGCAAAATATTGATATTAAACGAACTATGTTTTAAAGTGCCTTAATGGAGGCATATCTTAGAAAGGTAAATTCATGAAAATTAAATTTCTATTAATTCAGGGGTTAGGGGTAGTCATAATTTGAAAAAAGAGGTTGTCTGTAAAGTCGGTTTACTGACGATAGTTTAACGTGACAATGTCATAAGAAAATACTGATGGAATGGTTGCAATTTTCAAAACAAAATTTTAATTTTATTTAATTTTTTGTTTGATAGATATTTTGTATAGATATATAGAAGGAGGTAAATGGAATCACAATGGAATAGGTCAAGTTACATTTACACAAACGTGAAAAATTACGAAACATTTATCAAATTCACGAAAGATATGTTCAATTTCGATTGTGCATCAGACGTTAATAAGTCAACAACACTAAGAGGCACCATCATCGATTTTCCTTTTTCAAGACACTTTACACTCGAAACACTCCCTTTCATTTCCTACTTTTTCTAACATCGTCCTATTCTCAACAGAGAAATGGTTCATTACCATGCACACAGGAAGAAGGCATATGCAAATACAAGTATGTGAATTTATATACAAATGCGCATATACATCCATATATACTCTCACTCAAGTAGAAGAGAGCCAGATGTCGAACGTTGCCGAACGTTGTGCTCTTCGTCGTTCGTTCCGCGCTTTTGCTTGCAGTTCATGTAAGGTAACCACACATTTTTTCGTGCGTACAGCCAGCTAAATCGAATTATAAGACGTTATCACGTCAAGAATTTATTTTTTTTTGCATGTTCCTAGTATAATATCTTAAAAATATTGTGTGAAAATTTGAAGTGAATCCGAAAAATACTTTTCGAGTTATTCAGCAATTAACAAAAGGCACTTGGGCGCTCCGGAGCGTTCGAGAGCAAGTAGCTGGCTGCTGTACGTATGGAAGTGGCAGATTAGCGCGCTAACGATAACACTCGAGAAGGTAGAATGCTACGTAGGCAACAGCAAATCAATATTTTGGAAGCTGCTATGACGGCTCAGAAACTATTATATAGCCCAGGAATAGATGACACAGTGTAGGTAATTAAACCACTCGTGTAACTCCGCAAGGGACTTCTTTAGAAACGGGCGCCACACAAACAGCGATAACTTCTACAACTATTTTTGTATTATATTTTTTTTTTTTTTGAAATTTTGCTGAAGTCAAGTCGAAAATTGATGTACTAATGCTAAGTTCTTATTTTTGTAAAATAAAGCAACTGACAAGCAAAAATATTATTAAAAATCATATTTTTTTCCGGGTCTCTGACTACCCCTAACTCCTTAAAGGCAGTTTGAAGATCTAGAAAAAGTATTGTATTTAAAATATTGGTATGAAACGAAATATATTTGAAAAAACTTTCAGGAAGGCATATTTTCAACTATAGTTTCATATTAGCTAATAAATGCAAGTTATATTAGTTAAGTTTATATTACTTAAACTTCTACTCTCGGCGGACATAGTGTGTTGCACTTCCAACAAGAAAGGTTTAATTTAGAACACATCTTTGACTAAAATTGCCATCTATAAACTAAAATTTGTCCAATGTCATGTAAACATGCATACTTTATAAATATTTATGCTGGTCCATTAAAATAGATATCCTTAACTATGCTTTGCTAAGTGTCTGACATTTATTGGCCAATTATTTTGTACTAAGTATTCTGATGACTCATAAAAATAAAACTATTCTTGCCATCCATAGGATATGTATTGTAGATCGTTACACTTTACTTTATCGAGGCTTTTATAGCTTTACAATACACACACATATGTACATACACATAACACATAAACACATATTGTATGTATGTATGTATGTACACATGTATGCTACACATTAAATGCTATATACACAAAATATAATAAATGCTTACTCATTTGTTGTGGCTGTTAGTTTATCAATACACTTGCAAGGAAAGCATTGTTGGTCACTCATACGCCCCGCCTGCTTTAACCTCAGCACCCATGACTACGTTATGCTCCTTTGATTTCTGTGCTACTATCGTCGCTTGTGCGTAAGTTAAATTCCTTGCTGCTCTAAGCTGCAACTGTCAATTACTAATAAAATCTTATTTAACGATTATTGTACGTCCTTGTTGTTCATATAACTGAAAGTGCGTGTGTGTGTGTATACTCGTATATGCATACACTAACACAAAACACTCTTAGTCATTGCCATTAAATACATTTGTGAATAAAAATATATATCGCACCGAAAGTTTGGCATTTTATAGATTTCCATTTGGACATTCACATTTTATTTTCGCATTAACGCCTTCTATTTAGCGTCTCTGCATAACATTGTTCGTTCTGAAAATATTGCTGACCAAGGCTTTCGTAGCAATATAAAAATATAGATATGCTCTGAATTACTCCTCTTTGCACAAAGGCTAATGCGCTCGGCGAAAGTCGTTTTTCTATTCATTTTGTAAGAAAAATTAGAAATAAAATTTCTAAACCTAAATAAAAATACATGGAATATGAAATTGATAAATTCTTGAAACTTTTTAAATTTTCTTCTTTGTGTTGCACATCTGTACAACAATGTGTAGCAACAAATGAATAGCATACAACTGCGTATATGGATATGGGTACGTAACGACTACAGCAGGACAACTAGACACGTGCCGATTGAGTGCTTCTCTTTTGTCTATGCAGCCACTGGTTGATGCTTGCCCTCTCAAGTGTACTCAAAGAGAGATCACAAATATACAAATATGTACATGGATGGATATATTTTACTATACATACTGTGGAAGAAAATACAGAGTAACGAACTGGTGCCGTTTTTGATAGTTTCTAGCCATATTTGGTTCACGATTATATTCTCTTTTCCATATAAAAAAGAAGTATTCAAATTATTAAAATCTCGTGGCTTTTGGCTTCACGACTCATACTTGCACTAAGTACTCGTACTAACCCATAACTCTAATGGAACTCGCAACTTTTAATAAACTTTGATATTTCACATTATTTTATCAAAATTTGAGTATATTACTTGGGTAGGTGCGTGACTACCCTTCGTGAGTGCATAAGTTCGAGTCTCCGTACAAGGAGCAGTAAAAAAAATTGAAATTTGAATTGGTCGAACCAAGGAGCACCAAGAGATTTGGTAGCTCCTAAAATGCTGAGCCTAAAACGCCCATTTTATTTAGGGCTCTGGAAAGAGGGTAGATAGTCAAGGAGGGAAGGAGAAAAGTATCAGAGAAAGAGAGAACGAATGTTACTCATTCTCACGACATCGGAACCTAAAATTCGTAGCCTTGATCTAGCAAAGGCAGAACACTCACAGATAAAGTGCTCAGGTCTATCCGCCCCCTCCAAGCATGACATGTAATAATGTCGACCATCAACCGAACGTGTTTCCTTCTAAGTTTTAGTAGAAAATTTGACAGTTTTCTGTTCGGACTTGACACACAACACTTTGCAGTTCGGCAGCGTTCTAGACCAGACCAACTGATTCCAATTATTGGCTCTGACCCCTGTGGCAGCACCGCGGTTGGCCAATTCGTCGGCGATTTCGTTTCTTTGAACACCAGAGTGTCCTGGAACCCATATAAGTACAAGCCTGTTTTGTCTTGCGACAGAATTGAGCTTCTTCTTTCATTTTTGAACAATCTTTGAGGTTTGTTTGCCGTTCTCCAGGGCCTTCAGTGTAGCTTGACTGTCACTGAAAACTTGAAAATGTTTCCCGCTCCATCTCCTTTCGATTATCCATTCGGCTACTTTAAGGATGGCAAAAATGTCCGTTGCCAGTTGTTATTTATCCCAGAGCATAGTGAAGTTTATTACTATCGTTTAAGTACCATCCGGCTCTAGACAATATTTCATTCTTGGACCCATTGGTAAAGAAAATATCCGCCAACCCTCCCTGAATGCATTCAGGATTGCTCCATTGCTCACGCAGTGGAAATCTGAAATCAAATTTCTTCCAAATGAAACCATGGGTAAGAGGTCGTCTTTAGACGCCAAAAACAGTGGATACTGCTCAGGTAGCAACTTAAAGATTTCTCTGTGTCCCGAAGTTTCAGCAAGAAACAGAAAATGAAAAAGTTTTTTTTTTAATAGCAGTCTCCTCTTGACAAGTAATGGCAAGTCTACTCCTGCAAACCTATGCTCGGGCGAAAATGGAGACTTTAGCCATGAATGGTTCTTTAGCTGCAGAACGTAGTGGTTGCACTAATTTAGCTTTTGGTTGCTTGTTTTGCTGGAAAGATTTTTGGAAGGGCTATAATTTAACTAGACTTGGGAGTGTGCAGAGAACTGCTTGTATTAGCATCACCGGAGCATGTACAACTTTTCCCAGTGATTATGCTTCTCTTTGCCTTTTCCTTACATCGTTAAAAGTAGTAAACAACCCAAAAACACTAAAATATTCCACCAAACCAATTTCTATGACGAAAAGCGTTTCAAAGCAGCCTGGACAGCTCATTGATTAAATTGATTTAGCATTTTTTTGAACAAGTGTACTAATATTAATCCACCGTTCGAATAATGAGTTTAGCAGAGACATTCCTAACGGGCAGCCATTCCTATTTTCACATAATGCATCTGCGTCATACACTTGAGCCTGACTGCTGCCGCGCTACATATTTACATATTGTATTGTATTACATGTGCTTGTGGACGATAATTTATGGACGCATTGAACTTTTTCCATGCTTTTAAAGGGAAAACAAGAACTGACACAATTGCCATTATTAGAGAAATTTCCTGCTTTCATTCATTAATTTATATTGCAGTGTAGGAAGCAAAGCACTAATGAGTAGCTTTTTCAGTGCCTTGGCAAATAATTTAGTTTTCGCAGAAAAGTAAATAAAATGAAATAATTTAGAATTGGAAATAAATTTCCGGTTATAAAATGAGAGAAAACAATATATAAATAATCACATTTTTTCCGATATGTAAAAGATATTTTCACGGTGAGGAGATTTTTTGCTTGAGCCAGTAAGTACTGATATTCCAAAATTACAAGCTGCAAAGAAAAAAAGCTTCAACTAAATGCTTAACAGACATATTGTCGATGGTTCTTAAAAAAGGTAGTACCTTACTGGAGAGGCAGGATGTGAATATAGTTATAAAAGAGTTAACACCACCTTTAAAGTTGAGCCAAAAACGGAACTAAGGAATTTTAGATTAACTATTTCACTCCTGAGTAATAGCTAATAACAATAAAAATCTTAGAATCTTAGAATTTGGCAATCAAATATCAAAATCGACCCTTACAAGATCCAAAAGACCCATGATCTCACATCAAAGCAGCGGCAAGTCAACTTGAGAGAGCGAGGGAGTTGCTTCGCTTAGCCAAAAGCGGTCAATTTCTGAACCCTTTGTTTTCTGACGAGAAAATTTTTCAAACTGAGCAATTCGTAAACTCTCAAAACGATAGGATTTATTTGACCGAATGTTCATACGAGAATTTGAGTCATCGATTGGCCACCTCTAGGCAACACCCGCCACACATAATGATTTGGACCGCTGTAACCATAGATGGGTTAGGCTAGGTTAGGTACTAATGGTTGCCCAGAGAGTGGGTCCACTTGGACGAAAGAAGTTTGGTTCATCCTTTGTGATACCATTGCAAGAGGGGAAAAAGAGGTGAAGGAAAAAGGACGATAGGACGAAAGGGAAAGGAGTGGGGAGGGTTGCGTGTTTGTGGACTATGAATGCTGACTAGTCTGCGGTTATGTTAGCCCTCTTTATACTGCTGATGAAGTTCATCAGATTTTTGTTATCAAGACCTGCTACATCAGCAGGCGCAGAAAAGCAGTAAGAACCAGGATGCTTGAGTCAGAGTCCCGCAAGAGCTAGACAGCTAAGGACAAGGTGCTGAGATGATTTCCCTCATCCTCCATACAGCTGATGCAAAAAGGACTCGAAGTAATTCCGACTCTCACGGCATGTATACCCCGCGGGCAGTGCCCCGTGAGGATGCCCACGAAATTTGAGAGATGGGCGCTCTCAAGTCATGTTCATCGAGCCTTGCGTCAAGGTAAATGCGAAATATTACCGGGAAAGTATTTCGGAGGTTGATTTGAAGACGTGGGCAGACAAATATTTCGGTGGCAGACCATAGACGTTTCAACAAGCACAATGGCTCTCAAATTTACCAGATTATTATTCTCTGTGGGTCATTTTGAAGAGCAACGTACGAACTTAAAGATTCACCAGTGCGTCGAAATACCCGGAAGTCACATTCGAGCAGCTTCAGATTCGTTTCTAGACGGTCTCAAGGGCATAGCCAAGGCAAAAGGTCGTCATATCGAGCAAAAGTAAATTGATTGTTAATTTTGTATTATTTTCACACAATTTTGAATTGAATAAAAGTAATTTTATGGAATGATTTAAAGATACTGTAAATAATGATTTTATGTTGCGCTTTTATTTCCATAATTCTTATAAAATTACGAAGTATGGAAAGTTGACAGATGTATTAAATTTGATAAGAAAATAGAATAATACAAAACAACAAAAAAAATAATATTACCCTACAAAGCGGATTAACTCAAAAGGCATAAATGCAAAACTACGGTGCGAGAGGTCACAAAGTGTGCGCTAGCAAATGGCTAAAGTAATCCTAATAAAGCTGATGAAGCACTCATTATTTGACTCGCGCGGTAGGAGGAGAAAAGTGAAAAGTGCTTAAAATGAAAATACAAAAAGTATTTATTAAACATTTTAAACGCACTCGTAAAAACGAAAAGGATTCCAGCCACGCAAAGGGCTAAGCAAGCAAATTCTAATAAACTGTCCTAATGGAAGCTAATGGAATAGAAGCATAAATTTTGTAGTTGAAAATTTATGAATTTCGAAAAGATGATTTTTTTTACAAAAATTACAAAGTTGACCAAAATTAAAACAAGTATTAAAGATATTTGATGAGCTGTTTACACCAAGCTAGTAGATATCCGGCATGCGCTGGTTGCCTTTAAGGCAAAGTTTAGACCTACGAAATAGTAATGCGATGCACAATAACAAAACAGCAGATATAGAAATTAGAAGGGATAAATTTTTTCTATTTTATTTTGGTGCTTATTTCCCTTAGTGAGACTTTGGCACACTGAAACTTTTCAAAGAATGTTCCTTTTGTTTTCAAAATTCGAATAGTACAGCAGTTCCGTGCCAAGTGATTGAAGAATTTTCGATATTGTCTTCAATTATTTTATTTGTAGACTTGAATAAGAAGTAAACTGAAAAATCAATTATTTTAAGTAATATTTGTGGAATTTATTCAATCTTGAATATTTTGCTATAGAGTTTTTGGGAAGTAAAAGATGGCGCGAAATTAAATTCTTTTCGAATACCACTTTTAGTAAATGAAAAAATGATTTGCCTGTTTGTATAAAATATTTATTTTTGATTGTAACATTTTACATGCCCCAATTAATTCTAAGTCTTATAATAAAAATAAGCACTACTTATACTACCGAAGCTTGTTGCCCTACCGACGCCCGCTGCACTACAGAAGATCGCTGCGCAGTAGGGCACTGCTTGCGTTAGGTAAGAATTAACGCAAGACTACGATTAATTGATGACTCAGGCCACGCGCAAGTTTTTCGTGTGAATTTTGGTTAGTGGCTGTTTGTAAGACGATCCTGTTTGTAAGACGATCCTATTTGTAAGACGATCGTGCGCAATATTATGTGTGACTTAGTTAGTGGCTACTTGAAAGACGATCACGCTGACTTAGGCCACGCGCAACACTTTGGTAAAAGTTTAGTTGTGCGATATTCTCACGTAGTTGCAAAGTCTGGCTAGGCATTTTGTGTTCACTTATACACTGATTGACGTTGCGACGCCATTTGTAAAATTCATAAATTTTCGGAGAGGGTGACTAATTTTGCGCTACCTGGTGCAAGATATTTCGTTTCGAACATTTTTTTTTTTTTAATTATTTAAGATAAAATATTCCCTTTATATATACATATATATGTTTCCTTTTAACTTCTTGTGGAGCATAGGGCGTCAACAATCCTAGTTCGCCAGCAACTATGGTTTTGCGCTACAACCCTCAGTTCGCTCCATGATAAGCCAAGAGTTGCTATTTCAGATTCGATTGATCTTCGCTAGGTTGTACGAGGTCTTCCAACTGATTGTCCTGCTTGTTTGGTTGGAACGGGTTCCACCTTACCGCTTGTTTAGCCACATTGTTGTCGTCTCTGCGAAGTGTGTGACATATCCAGTGCCATTTCCTTCTCCGCACTTCACAGGCGATCTCGACTTGATTGATAAATTAAGCAGCTCGGAGTTGCTTACTTTACGGGGCCAGAAGATTTGTAGTATGCATCGAAAGCAGCGGCTGATGAAAATTTGAAGGCGTTTTGTGATTGTCATTGTAGTAGTGCACCCATATTGCAACCAAAATTTAATGCATGCATTGAATTATTTTCAGTTTCCATAGAGGCGCTATAATACGAAATGCTGACTTCGTTTTGCATACTCTTTGTTCAACATCTATGTCAGAGCCTCCACTTGTGTCGCGCCATACTCCAGAAGTAGCAAAACTTCTTCACGCTCTCGAACTGCTGACCATCGACGTCCAAAGACTCAGAGGTGGTACTGTTGAGATACAAGGATTTAGTTTTGTTGACGTTGATTTTAAGTCCATTCGAACGAAGTTGCTGTTGCAAGGACGTTGTCATAGCTTTGAGATCTGAAAGCTTGGGCGGCAGTAAGCAGATGCCATCGACATAGGTGAGGTATCTCAACTTGGTGTTTTCAAGCTTCCATTAAATGCCACGTCGATTTCTTTATGGAAAAAAGTTATTTATTTTTTCGTCTCTAATTTTTCTCTTATTATTTTTAATTTACTCAGAATATGCATAGAAATCCCTGAAAACTCCATAGTGGGAAACTAATAACTTTTCCAGTTATAACAAATACGTACAAAAAATCAATGGAATAACTATAAAATTTTTTTCCCCCAAAAAAATATTTATAAAAAATTAAAAGAAAAATTTCAACAAATATTTAAAAAGGAAAGCAATTTACTCTACAAAACTTTAATACAAGCTCTGTACAAAATTTTCGATATTGAAAAAATTTCACAATTATTAAGTTTATTCAAATTTTTTCAGTTTACTTCTTATAATACCCGTGCCACTTTCACCAATCAATTAGCATTTATCAGTCTGTTTAAATTAAAAATAACAAAGTATGGTGTTGAAAGTGTACAACTCTAAAATTCAACAGCCTGATAAGTTTAAAAATTCATAGTTGAGAGCGGGCATCAATTCTTCAAATAAACAAATAAAAATTACAAATAAATTCCCCTTCATCGCTCGATAGTTGCATTGTGTGCGGACAAGCCACTGACGATACGACCCGTGTGCGGAGGCCCTAACTGCGTTAATTCCTAAACATTCTTCAAATTTAATCTGCCTTGTGAATACCTAGCAGCGGCGTTCAAATAAAATTTGCTTCGGCATAAATGTCTTGATTTTACCTAATAGCACTGCTTACATACTATTAACAACCGAGCAAGCGCATCTAACTTCGCTCTACATATCAATCGGCTTTACAGAGGGAAAAACTTGTTTTTTTTCTTAATATTTGAAGGTAAGTTAGTTAAAAAATTCTTAGTTTACCAATTACCGAGGAAAAAAGATATACGGTACGCTACGACTATGGATCTGGGCTTGGACGAATTAATTAAAACTAAAAGGATTGCTCAATCATCAGCAGTTAAGTAAGTATGTCGAAATATATTTCCCTGTAATCAAGTCTGAGCAATCAAAAATCTTTTGGTTAACGCTTTTCATTCATTGCAGCAACAATTCGAAAAACACACGTAAAGGATTAACATTGCGAAAAATTTTAAATAAGCCGATATTTAAACAGAGCGTTGTGACTGATGCCCGTAATAAAATAATACAATATATAAACTCTCAAATATCAGACGATCAACAGCAAATAATCAACCGAAAATGGATAGACTTGTGATGGTAAATTACTATAAAATATATAAGGTATAGCTCTCTCTCTCCTTTTCCTCTACGTTATATCTTTTTTCTCTCTCGCGGAACAAAAATGCCCAAAACGTTGCATGACCTTGAAATTTTACTCCCCATTTTCGTTCGTGCATCGACGCCTAAGAAGTTTCACTTCAAGAATTTTAGAAGAATTTATAAAAACATTCAAAAATACTTCGATCACATGACATAGAATCGCTTAGTAATGGCATAATTCAAAAATGTTTCTTATGTAGAGGGACAGTAAACATTTTAAATTTTTATTGAAGAAAACGCCATCACTTTTTTTTCGTGCTGTTATTTTATAAATTCATGCAATTTATATCAAAACAAAACTATTCAGTTGAGATTAGCTTGAAAATACAAAAAAATCTGTGTGAATAGGAACACTCTGTGCATAGTTGTAAGCGCATATAGCTAATTTGGGACTTTATTTTATAAAAAATTGAGGTAAGTGTCATATTGATCGATGACTCCTTGCCATTTTTCATGAGGGCCGATATTTTACTGGTATAAAAATTCTGTGTCTTCTAAGCTACAATTCCGAAATCCACAAGACAATTGAACGAGCTCAACAAACAGAATTCCCCTTTGATAAAAAAGTTCACAGTATATCCTCAGAAAACCCAAAATACAATTTTATTCCTCAAAAGCGATATTATCGCCTTCAAAGTACTCCTCATCAACTTCAGCGCATTTAAGCCAGCTCTAGAAACATTTCTGGAACTGTATTTTCGGCATAGCCATCAGAGCGGCCGCCGTAGCTGAATGGCTTGGTGCGTGACTACCATTCTGAGTTCAGAGAGAACGTAATTTCGAATCTTGGCGAAGTAGCAACATGAAGAAAAAGTTTTTTTCTAATAGCGGTCGTTCCTCGGCAGTCAATGGCAAACCTCGGAGTGTATTTCTGCCATGAAAACGCGCCTCATAAAAAAATATCTGCCTTTCGGAGTCGGTTTGAAACTATAGGTCCCTCTATGTATTTTGTGGAACAACATCAAGACGCCCACCACAAATAGGAAAAGGGGCTCGGCCAAACACATATATTTATCAGAACCGTCCTTGATTTTTCCATTACTTCCATTCGGCTGTTAAAATGCCCTCCACGTAGTAATTTTTTGCTTCAACAGAAAAAGATCGCAGTGAGCCATATCAGGCGAATTCAATGGCTATTGGACGGTATTTCTTTAGTTATTGATCAAAAACTCACGTATAATGATGGCACTATGCGACGGTCCGTTACCTTGGTGCAAAAGCCACGTAGTGTTTCCCCACAAGTCCCTTATGTTTTGGCGAATTGTTTCACTTAAACGTCTTATAACCCCAACACAATAAGTATAAATATATAAAATAGTCCTTATACCAAATAATAGTTCTTATTAACTGTCTGGTGTTGTAGAATACCGTTGTAATCCATAAAAACCCGTGAGTGCCGCTTCCTTTTTTGACTAAAAACGACGTGGTTATTTTCTGTTTTTTTTCATTCGGAGCTCTCCACTCACTCGTCTGATGTCTGAATTCCTTCTTGTCTCGTCTCTCTAAATGATACGTTTGATGAATGTTGGATTCAGATTTGGATCTAGTCTTTGGCGATATCAACGCGGCTCCTTTTTTGCATGAATATAGGTCGTTTGGGGCCAACATTGCAACAACACAGCGCAGACCCAAATAATTAACTACAATGCTCTGAATGGATCCGCAAGCAACATTCAAGTCCTCTGCTGGTTTTTTGATGGTAATTTGCGGCTATTGATCAACGTTTCTTTCACTTTATTGATGTTTTTAACTGTTTTCGATGTCGACGGCCTGCTACTACGTTCATCATCCTCGATGGTCTCACCATCTTTTCTGAAGCATCCATGCCACGCAACAGTATCATTACCGAAAAATTTCCTAAGGTTTTCGCACCATTGAATGCATTTATTACACAAAATTCAATACAAACTCAAATACATTTTTAAATGTGAAAACTCGAAATCGCTTGCATATTTAGATTTACTCAAGGCTGTGTAACTTTTACAAATATCAAGAAAGGCCGATAAAATCTTAATCACAGTTATGGCAACCTAAGAAAAACAAAAGTAACAACAACCAAATTGAATCAAGTATTGAATCAGTTGACTTAGAGTGTCACCCGGCGGTTGTTTCGGTAACTTTTTGTTCAAGCTGGTATACTCACTGCTTATGACGTTGAAGGAGAGCAGAATATTTGCCATGCATTTTTTAAGTAAATTCTGTATGTACACATGTGCATAATTTTCACTTATACAAACAATAAAAAACGCTTAATTGGACATTTTAACTAGTGAAGCCAAGATTCAACAGTGAGATTTCACACAATTAACTGGAGCCCAACCACTCCCATTTATGCGAAAAATTCGGCTTTAAAAAGAAAGCTTGGGCGGCAGTAAGCAGATGCCATCGACATAGGTGAGGTATCTCAACTTGGTGTTTTCAAGCTTCCATTAAATGCCACGTCGATTTCTTTATGGAAAAAAGTTATTTATTTTTTCGTCTCTAATTTTTCTCTTATTATTTTTAATTTACTCAGAATATGCATAGAAATCCCTGAAAACTCCATAGTGGGAAACTAATAACTTTTCCAGTTATAACAAATACGTACAAAAAATCAATGGAATAACTATAAAATTTTTTTCCCCCAAAAAAATATTTATAAAAAATTAAAAGAAAAATTTCAACAAATATTTAAAAAGGAAAGCAATTTACTCTACAAAACTTTAATACAAGCTCTGTACAAAATTTTCGATATTGAAAAAATTTCACAATTATTAAGTTTATTCAAATTTTTTCAGTTTACTTCTTATAATACCCGTGCCACTTTCACCAATCAATTAGCATTTATCAGTCTGTTTAAATTAAAAATAACAAAGTATGGTGTTGAAAGTGTACAACTCTAAAATTCAACAGCCTGATAAGTTTAAAAATTCATAGTTGAGAGCGGGCATCAATTCTTCAAATAAACAAATAAAAATTACAAATAAATTCCCCTTCATCGCTCGATAGTTGCATTGTGTGCGGACAAGCCACTGACGATACGACCCGTGTGCGGAGGCCCTAACTGCGTTAATTCCTAAACATTCTTCAAATTTAATCTGCCTTGTGAATACCTAGCAGCGGCGTTCAAATAAAATTTGCTTCGGCATAAATGTCTTGATTTTACCTAATAGCACTGCTTACATACTATTAACAACCGAGCAAGCGCATCTAACTTCGCTCTACATATCAATCGGCTTTACAGAGGGAAAAACTTGTTTTTTTTTCTTAATATTTGAAGGTAAGTTAGTTAAAAAATTCTTAGTTTACCAATTACCGAGGAAAAAAGATATACGGTACGCTACGACTATGGATCTGGGCTTGGACGAATTAATTAAAACTAAAAGGATTGCTCAATCATCAGCAGTTAAGTAAGTATGTCGAAATATATTTCCCTGTAATCAAGTCTGAGCAATCAAAAATCTTTTGGTTAACGCTTTTCATTCATTGCAGCAACAATTCGAAAAACACACGTAAAGGATTAACATTGCGAAAAATTTTAAATAAGCCGATATTTAAACAGAGCGTTGTGACTGATGCCCGTAATAAAATAATACAATATATAAACTCTCAAATATCAGACGATCAACAGCAAATAATCAACCGAAAATGGATAGACTTGTGATGGTAAATTACTATAAAATATATAAGGTATAGCTCTCTCTCTCCTTTTCCTCTACGTTATATCTTTTTTCTCTCTCGCGGAACAAAAATGCCCAAAACGTTGCATGACCTTGAAATTTTACTCCCCATTTTCGTTCGTGCATCGACGCCTAAGAAGTTTCACTTCAAGAATTTTAGAAGAATTTATAAAAACATTCAAAAATACTTCGATCACATGACATAGAATCGCTTAGTAATGGCATAATTCAAAAATGTTTCTTATGTAGAGGGACAGTAAACATTTTAAATTTTTATTGAAGAAAACGCCATCACTTTTTTTTCGTGCTGTTATTTTATAAATTCATGCAATTTATATCAAAACAAAACTATTCAGTTGAGATTAGCTTGAAAATACAAAAAAATCTGTGTGAATAGGAACACTCTGTGCATAGTTGTAAGCGCATATAGCTAATTTGGGACTTTATTTTATAAAAAATTGAGGTAAGTGTCATATTGATCGATGACTCCTTGCCATTTTTCATGAGGGCCGATATTTTACTGGTATAAAAATTCTGTGTCTTCTAAGCTACAATTCCGAAATCCACAAGACAATTGAACGAGCTCAACAAACAGAATTCCCCTTTGATAAAAAAGTTCACAGTATATCCTCAGAAAACCCAAAATACAATTTTATTCCTCAAAAGCGATATTATCGCCTTCAAAGTACTCCTCATCAACTTCAGCGCATTTAAGCCAGCTCTAGAAACATTTCTGGAACTGTATTTTCGGCATAGCCATCAGAGCGGCCGCCGTAGCTGAATGGCTTGGTGCGTGACTACCATTCTGAGTTCAGAGAGAACGTAATTTCGAATCTTGGCGAAGTAGCAACATGAAGAAAAAGTTTTTTTCTAATAGCGGTCGTTCCTCGGCAGTCAATGGCAAACCTCGGAGTGTATTTCTGCCATGAAAACGCGCCTCATAAAAAAATATCTGCCTTTCGGAGTCGGTTTGAAACTATAGGTCCCTCTATGTATTTTGTGGAACAACATCAAGACGCCCACCACAAATAGGAAAAGGGGCTCGGCCAAACACATATATTTATCAGAACCGTCCTTGATTTTTCCATTACTTCCATTCGGCTGTTAAAATGCCCTCCACGTAGTAATTTTTTGCTTCAACAGAAAAAGATCGCAGTGAGCCATATCAGGCGAATTCAATGGCTATTGGACGGTATTTCTTTAGTTATTGATCAAAAACTCACGTATAATGATGGCACTATGCGACGGTCCGTTACCTTGGTGCAAAAGCCACGTAGTGTTTCCCCACAAGTCCCTTATGTTTTGGCGAATTGTTTCACTTAAACGTCTTATAACCCCAACACAATAAGTATAAATATATAAAATAGTCCTTATACCAAATAATAGTTCTTATTAACTGTCTGGTGTTGTAGAATACCGTTGTAATCCATAAAAACCCGTGAGTGCCGCTTCCTTTTTTGACTAAAAACGACGTGGTTATTTTCTGTTTTTTTTCATTCGGAGCTCTCCACTCACTCGTCTGATGTCTGAATTCCTTCTTGTCTCGTCTCTCTAAATGATACGTTTGATGAATGTTGGATTCAGATTTGGATCTAGTCTTTGGCGATATCAACGCGGCTCCTTTTTTGCATGAATATAGGTCGTTTGGGGCCAACATTGCAACAACACAGCGCAGACCCAAATAATTAACTACAATGCTCTGAATGGATCCGCAAGCAACATTCAAGTCCTCTGCTGGTTTTTTGATGGTAATTTGCGGCTATTGATCAACGTTTCTTTCACTTTATTGATGTTTTTAACTGTTTTCGATGTCGACGGCCTGCTACTACGTTCATCATCCTCGATGGTCTCACCATCTTTTCTGAAGCATCCATGCCACGCAACAGTATCATTACCGAAAAATTTCCTAAGGTTTTCGCACCATTGAATGCATTTATTACACAAAATTCAATACAAACTCAAATACATTTTTAAATGTGAAAACTCGAAATCGCTTGCATATTTAGATTTACTCAAGGCTGTGTAACTTTTACAAATATCAAGAAAGGCCGATAAAATCTTAATCACAGTTATGGCAACCTAAGAAAAACAAAAGTAACAACAACCAAATTGAATCAAGTATTGAATCAGTTGACTTAGAGTGTCACCCGGCGGTTGTTTCGGTAACTTTTTGTTCAAGCTGGTATACTCACTGCTTATGACGTTGAAGGAGAGCAGAATATTTGCCATGCATTTTTTAAGTAAATTCTGTATGTACACATGTGCATAATTTTCACTTATACAAACAATAAAAAACGCTTAATTGGACATTTTAACTAGTGAAGCCAAGATTCAACAGTGAGATTTCACACAATTAACTGGAGCCCAACCACTCCCATTTATGCGAAAAATTCGGCTTTAAAAAGAATTTCCTCAAGCTTTCTAAAGCGAATTTTGAGAACAATCCTTGAGCCATTTATTATTGATGGTCGAGTAAACTGCCAAAATAGGTGTCAATTAAAAACAAAAAACTATTTAAATCTCTTTGAATTGGCTTGAATATCAGCAGAGAAAAATGTGTGACCAGCAAAACAAAAAGTTTACAACGTAGGGAAATGAAAGGAAGCAAATGAGTCACATGTCCTTGAACTGTCGCTGCCCAACTTCTTAATGCTGCCAAATGCTTCAATGTCTGCTGGCCTACACAAGCGGAAATCTAGCAGAGCATCGTTAAAATTTACAATGCGTGTACTATGAAGCAGAGTAAAATGGAATTTGAATGAATATGCATGCATGCCTGAGTATATACATGAATGCGTGCAAAGTCACTATACATACATTTGTATGTAGAAGTATTAGGGATGTTAATAGCGCGATCACCGTAAGCGGCTTCTTTAAGTTTTTAAGCTTATGAAATGGAGATAGAAAAATCCCCTGTTAGAGCAAAAAAGCAACATTGGAAAGCACTTTGTGCTCACAATACTTTTGTGGTAGAAATCAGCAGGATTTCTTGCGTTCAATATGCAACTCTTTAAATGGAAGAAATATTTATGTAAATTCATGTTGTTTCAAGTAATATTAAAAAATTGTGATAATAAAATTTATTGCTGACCTTACCATTTAAAGTTCAAGCCATTTTACACTGGTTTTGACTCACAGAAAACAAAGTCCTAATTTTTCTCCTCCGATTGGTAGCAGTAAAAATTTAGCAGCTAAATGAAAAAGTTTCGAAAAGAAAAGTAGGATCTTTTGAAGAGGTTAAAAATGCTCGATACTTTTGTAAGACGTTGGCAGAATAAAAAGAAAGTTGTTCTACGTTATCGTATCCCTTGTAAGTAACCACAAGTAACACTATTTTCTGAAAATGGAAAGAACAAAATCTTGGATATAGTTTTGACAAGGATATTGGAGTGTTTCTCGACAAATATTGGTGCAGTTTTCTCCGAATTGCAAGCTGTTGCAAAATAATGAATATCTGAAACTCAGCACCAATCCCGAGATCTCAGGATTCAGTACTAGCAAAAACATCCCGAAAATCCCGGGATCATAAAAGTCGAAAAACTTGGCATCCCTAATAAGTACAGGTGTATATTTTATTATTATGTATATGAAAAATAAAGTTAAGTAGAAAAAAATTTTGATCTTTGCCCAGCGCAAGAAATAATGTGACAAAGGTTGACATGTGAAAAGAAAAAGAACTGAAAAGAAATCTTTCAAGTTATATGCATAGGTATATGTGCAACAACAAATACACACATACATATGTAGATATGTTTACAGGTGTGCGACGCACAGTGATACGAGCTGGACAAAATAGAAAATATTTGATGTTGCATTTAAAAAAAAAATATCTATTTATTTATTTTATTATTAAGGTTAAGTTGTATTGTATTGATTTGTTAATGAATTTGTAGAAATTTTGTAGTCGATTCGGTTATTTTATTTGAATAAAAAATATAGCCAACAAATGCTAGGCTTACAGTTACGGCACAACTATGACACAGTTTTAGTATATATTTAATCTAAAACGGGAAGATATCAATATTAGCGATGAAAAGGTATGTAAAACTACCGCTACAATGCAGGCGGCCGACTTAGCGTCGTCCAACAAGCAATGAGGTGCAAAGCTAGTCTAACCATGTGCCTCTTACCCGTACGCCTTTCGATCGCCAAATGATGACCTCCTCTGTTGTACATTTCCTTTTATTGTTTTTACAAATGAACATTAATAGTTTCAGGGTTGTATCGAAATGAATTCATATAAAGTATTAAAACTAGGTGTCGCTATTAAATCTAGAGCAAGGCGCTCATTACAATAATATTAGAACTAAATGTCGCTAATAACTTTTAACTAAAATAGGACATTCGTTACAGACTCCCGCTTTTGACGTGCTGGCTCCGTCCCGAGCGCACGTCAACACCACGCTTCCTTATCGGGTGAACTGGTTGAGCAGCTTGGTCATCATGGGTGCCCTTATATAAGGTTAAGGCAGATGTGGGGTATGTTCCAAGCGGCATATTGATGTTATCACTGGATGCTATTTCAAACGAGGTAGCTTGCGAGTGATGATGTAAGGATCATCGCTTTTAGGCACAAACTTAGAAGTTACGCCCTTCGATGCTTGGCTTAGCACATGAGTATTGACAAGTACTTCCACTCCAACGTTAAAATATTAATCACGGCGTCTATGTTGAATCCAAATTTGTAGTAGCGCGTGCACTCGTTTTGGGTGCTTGGCCGAGCTCCTCCTCTTATTTGTGGTGTGCTTCTTGCTGTTTTGCACAAATAGAGGAATCTAAAGTTTTATGCTGCCTCCGAACGGTAGGTATTTATTATGAGGAGCTTTTTCATGGCAGAAAAACACTCGGAGGTTTGCCATTGCCTGCCGAGGGGCAATCGTCATTAGAAAAAACATTTGCTATCATTTGTTGCTTCACGCCCGGGGTTTCGAGCTTGAAAACCACCGAATGGTGGTCATGCACCAACCCGTTTGGCTACGGTTTCGCGGTCGACCAAGGTTTCTTATGGCAAAAAATACTATTTTTTTTTGTATTCCTTTTTTTAATTTTTGTTTTTTTTTTTTGTGTCAAAATTGTGGTTGATTTTTTTTTGTAGCTTTTGATTTTATTTCCTCACACTTGGCGTTACAATACTTAAAGAAAGTGACCTAAAAATGCTATTTTAAAATGTCTATGAGTGAAAAAAGTTGTAATTTAAAATCTTTTTGGAATTATTAATAAGGATGTATGGATATAAATATGTGAAACAGAAATCAAGAAAATTTTCCTGCGACTTTTTGCAATAAAATTTCCAACTTTGCATTTTGCAGTGCAGTTTTCAATATAAATTTACGAATTTTCAATGCTTGGTGTTCGGTAACCACTACAGGTAAGTGGGAAATTGTGCTAAACTGCAAAGCCAAGCACAAAGCACTGGAGGCTGTGCAACGAACAGTGGCACTCAGGGTTTCCTCAGTCTACCGCACTGTCTCAGGCGCAGCAATTTTTGTGATCAGCGGACAGATACCCGTCGACCTCATGGTCCGAGAAAGAATGGATGTGTGGAACTCCAAGAAGAAACACGTTATCACTAGATCCGCAGAACGGAGATGCAAAACCATGCTGCGGTGGCAAAGCCGATGGGACACTGAACCGAGTGGCAGATGGACCGGGAAACTTAATCCATCAGTTGACAAATGGGTCCAAAGGAACTTCGGAGTAGTGAACTACTTCTTAACTCTGTTCCTCTCAGGCCACGGATACTTCCAAAGATACCTATACCGTATGGGTAAGGTAACCGATTCCAAGGGCATACACTGCGAAGCGAAGTGTATAGAAAGCAGTTCCGGTAAGGCTGTTTCCCCAGAAGGAGAGGAGGGATCGTTTTAGTGGCTACACCACACGACGCAGTAGACGAAGGCCGCTGTAAGTTCGAAGGCATTTTGAACCGTACCTCACCCACCAAAAAGAAAGACAACAGGGAAGCAAACAGTGTTCCAAATATTTGTGAAAAACAAACTAAAGAAGAAACCTCTACATCTTTGTGTAAGTTTTAAAACGCATTGGAAAAATTGCTATCGAATGAAAAACATTTGAAATAAAAAGAAAAAAAAAAAGCATTTTGAATGACATCAAAACAATTTATATGAAGTGAGGTAAGTGTGTTCATACAAGCAGATGACTGACAATGCTCGGCCAAAAAAAGGAAAATAATAACAACAGTACTTCTTAAATTATCATATGTACTGATCACTAGCAATGATATACGAAAATTAGAATACGTTCAAGATTTTCATTATAACGGTGCACTGCCCCGTAAATGACTTCTGCTAAAGCTGTCTAAATGACGCAGAGAAAGAGACTATCACGCACCTTCTTTGTCACTGTGCTGCTCTGTCCAGAAAAGAATTCACCAATTTAGGTAGACAATTTTTTAATGAATTAAAAGACTCAGCACTGTGGAAATCAGAGATGTTCCAAAATGTCTAATCAGTACACTTTGATTTTAAAAGCGATCGAGACTAAGAGCCTAATTGCGTGACATAGTGGAACTCGCTGCGAGTTAATCTAACCTAAAATTGTGGCCAACAATAGCTTAAATACACGTAACTTCTTCAGCTCTGCAAGTGCAACTTACTGTCCACGTTATAAGAATCAAATAAGATTAGTATTAGCACTCTTAGTGATTACTATTTGAACAGAAAATTATAATTTTTAAAATGGGCTGGCCATCCAATTTTGACACGGCTCTACTTGTATATTAGGTTTTATAAAATTTAAACTTTCTGCTGTTAATATTCAACAAGGCATTGCATTAATAAATATGTTTTCCACCTTGTTCACACCTCTCGGCAGCATAGGACCACGACAAGACTCTTGTCTTGCGTTAGTTTCGTTAATCTTTTTGATTTCTGAGAGGGTCGGTGATTAGCCTGCCGCTACCAGTCCTAAACGGTGGGAAAGCCCACCTGCCGTTGCTTAGGAACAACGCCTTCTTATTGCTTAAAGCGCAATCTGTGTTTAACATTTTTCCAGCAGAAGGATCGCACAGATGGTTGAGTACTTGACTAAATTCGGTGTGCCTGCGCTATTACCGCGGTCGCCCGCTTCCTCTTGCTGGCGCCACTGATGCAATGTGTGACTGTGTCTTTTTTTTATTTTTTTGTTTGTTTTAGCAGCCCCAATCCAAATAATGCGCTGACTATTGTGCGGTAGTAAAGATGGAGTGATAAGGTTTTGGGTTTGAGGAATGAGATTTTTTCTTTGTTTTTGTTTTAGAAACAGGGAAAGTACGTAAATTTGGAAAAGTGCTAGGACCGTGCTTTAAGTGGGACTCGAGCCCAGAACCTCGGGGGGTGGCAATTACGCTAGACTACCGAGGTCAGTAGTTATAAATAGGAAATAGTTTGGAAGGTGGGTGTGGCACTTAGTCGATTCTGAAACTTTTTTGAATTATTCTAAATTAGGTTGAGGTTTTGGCGTATACTAAGTTTAATGAAAATCAAACCACGTTCAATATTTTTGTCTACTTTATATATGCGGAAGCAACACTGTATGACGTGCTTTGTATATGAAAATAAGACGTCACGCAAACTGAAGCTGACTCGCATGCATGCAGGGCCTTCTGTCTAACCCCCCTAGTTTAGAATTAGGTGCACCCATCTTTACATATCCTCATGCATACATAAGTACAATAGAGATGCATGCAAATACAAACATTTTTGGTGATGATCAAGAAAATAGGTTGTTCAAAAAGTTTTGCGGTTCGATAAGAAAAATTCAATGTTATGGTTTGAAATACACTTTAATATTCAGTATAATCTCCCTGAGCATCAATATACTTATTTCATGAGATTTTAATCTACTTATATGATTTCTATCCCCGCAGTGAGAGTCTGGGATCTGAGATCACAGCTGTTATGACCTCATCATTTGATGAAAATGCTTTCCACGCATGCATTTTTCTAGTTCTGGAAACAAATGGAGATCGCTAGGCGCCAAAGCTGGTGAATACGGTGGATGCTCCAACAATTCGAACTTTTATTCATGGATTTCAGCTATTGCCGAAACGCTCTTGTGCGACACTGCATTGTCCTCATGAAAAGTATTCTTTTCCTTTTACAAATTTGGTATTTTTTCATGAATTTCTTTCTTCAGCTGGTCTAATAACATTCAGAATTTATTGTTTTACCAGTTTGCATGGAATTTACAAACGAAATTACTCGCATCCCAAACAACTTATGCTAACAACTTCTTGGCCAATTGCTGGACACAAACTCGTTTCAGAGCAGAAGAGACAAAGTTCTAGACATAGCAGAGGCGGTGGCAGTCTACACCCCACTGAACACAATAAGAACATCCATTGCTTCACACTATCGTGATTTAGCCGAAAGAAGATGGAAGCAAATAACTACATGTATTACAAAAGACACATGGCCGTCATACAAAATCCAAAGGACGAATGACCTGCTATGATGTTCTCGGCCAAACATTTCACGCGTCTCTGCAACCATTACAGGTCATTGGGGCGAAGGAAATTCTTTTCCACTATTTATGTGAATGTCCGGGGCTACCCAGGCCACGACTCCACTCCTTCGGTAAGTCTTGCCTACAGCAAATTAAGGAGATCTCAGACATTGAGATAAAGGATTTGCTGTTATACTTGGACCTCACTAAATGGATCTAACTTGGAAACAAAAAAAAAAAAGACATCATCACACGAGACAGTGGTAGTAAAACGGTGCTGGTCACTAATTAGGAGTATTTCAGTGAAAATGTTCAACCACCTCAACAACAACAACAACAGAGACAGGTTCTTACCACTCTATATCCTCTTGTTTCGATGACAAAATTCTTCTTATCCTTTCGTAAACGCTCTAAATGTTGCTGAGAGAGTCGCATTCGAATGTGTTTTTGTTGTTTTGGTTCCATTGTTAGCGACCGCGGCACCCATTGTGCGCACAGCGTTCTGAGATCCAATACTTAAGTCAAAATAGTTCTTGCACTGTCTAATGAGATCTCTAAAACTTCTACCAAATCTCTTTCAGTCAGTCGACGAGTTTCCAATTCTGTATTTTTTCTACGACTTCTGGTGTTGTTGCTGTTTTAGGACGTCCTCGACGTGGATCATCTTCAAGACTTGTACAACCACATTTAAATTCAGTAACCCGTCTTCCTACTGTTCTAATTGATGGGTAAAAGTTCTTGTATACTTTCAACATCGGTTCATAAATTTCCTTTGCTTTTAAACCTTCCTAAGATAAGAAATGAATCACTGCACGAAACTTGATTTTTTCCTTTGTAGAAAATACTGTGACACGTTGATACTAAATGGCTTGTAACCAAAGAATGAATGGACATTTTGAATTGAAACTTCACATACATCCATATAAAAGATGTACCAAAATAACAAAAAAGTTTTCGCTATCTCTTAACAAACGCAAAATTTATTGCACAACCTAGTAATAGGTGCACGATATTTTAATCAGTTTTGGCTACTTTTATTTTGATACTTTAATTTTCAGTAATTTATTGTGAAAATGTTTTATATTCTACAAAATTTTAAACTTTGTACGAGATTTATAAAAATTCGACAAATAATCATCAAAATTTTAAAATTTTTTTAATCAGAACTAAATTAAATTGATTATTAAAAATGAACGTACATGTGTAACATTATTAATAAAAAATAAAAAAAGTTATTAAAAAAATTAGAAATTACCATCTTCTCAACGTTTGAAAGCAGAAAACACCATTGGGCTTGCATAGTTAAAACTCTATTCCTCAAGACATATCTCACACTCACTCGTCTGCTGCTTTATTTCCTGAAATAATACCTTACACCGAAATCAGTCCTATGGCGATGATGTGCCATGGAATAAAGATTTTTTGGATCTCCGATATCTTCAACTCATTTCAAGTTAGCTCTCATCTGCGTTATAATCTGCGTCACAGCTTCAGTTAGGCGAGTTTTAAATGACCCACTGCTATGACCTCAACCTTTCCGCCTTGGCGATTACTTTGATTTCGGAATGAAAAGCACTGCATACTTTTAAATTTCAACTATAATACAACCCTGCTAACTAGTTAGTTTACACCAATAAAAACAATGGAACTGGGAAAGCTTTTATTAAGGCAAATTTTTCCAGTTGCATCCCTTATTTTTTCTTCTCTTTTTTATTTGCGCCGCTCATTACAGTATGTTACTGGTTTACGAGTTTGTAAAAGTTTTCCTTTAACAATGCTGAATATTTCAAAAGCGCAAACATACAGTCAGTCATATTTGTATGTGGCATTTCAGTAGTCATTGCACACATTTTTTTTGCTTGTTTGTTTTTTTGGGTGTTTATTTAACGGACTATGTGCTACTGGCTCAGGGCTTACATTTTTTTTTTTGCGACTCAGAATTCATTTATTTCCTGCTGCATTTTTGCCACATATACATACGAATGTAGGAATTCATTTTTATTTTGACGCAATGCTCGCAAATGTCACAGACAAAATAAAGTTTTTAATTCACTCACAAACTAGACAATGAGTTAAAGCATAAATATTTGGTATGTAGTATTCGGCAAAGTGGACATAAATACTTAGGTCCTACTATGACATGACAGTACCGGGAATGTTCAAATAAAACAAAACAGAATTAAATTTCAAAATATGACCCGCTTGAAGCAACACTCATGTGCCATAGTTTAACCCAGTCCTCCATGCACGTCGCCAGTTTATGGTAGGCCGACGAAGGGATGGCCTTCAGACTCTATCGACTGAAATCTCCTTGCACAAAATGGTAGCTTCAACTTGGGAAACTCGCACGGGGCCATATCAGGTGAATACGGTGTTTACACGATGGTACAGCGTGTTTTTTTAGAGGTTAGGTTTTCAAGTTGGCACTACTTTTTTCGTAGATGGTCTTTTTGACAGCTGTCACTTGATTTATGCTAAGTTTGGTTTGCCATTTCATAATGAATAGACTTACACCTGAAAAACGTTTGCAAATCGTGCAAATTTATTACGAAAATAATGGTTCGGTTCGCGCGACGCATCGAAGAAAATTTTGTTCAGCGATGAAGCTCACTTTTGGTTGAATGGGTATGTCAATAAGCAAAATTGTCGCATTTGGAGTGAACATAATCCACAAGCCATTGCTGAGACGCCGTTATATTCTCAAAAAGTCACTGTTTGGTGTGCTCTATGGGCAGAGGGAATCATTGGTCCATATTTCTTTAAAAATGAAGCCGGCCATAATGTTACAGTCAATGGAGAGCGCTATAGAGCCATGATTAATGACTTTTTCGTGCCTGAATTGGACGATGTTGATGTGGACGACCTTTGGTTCTACCAAGACGGCGCTACATGGCATACAGCCAACGCAACAATCGATTTATGGAAGGAAACTTTTGGTGAGCGCATTATCTCGCGGTGTGGACCTGTGGCGTGGCTTCCAAGATCGTGCGATATAACACCGCTGGACTATTTCTTGTGGGGCTATGAGAAGTCGCTTGACTACGCAGATAATCCCGAGACGATTGACGTCTTGGAAGAGAATATTCGGCGCGTTATTGCTGACATACGGCCCCAATTGCTGCAAAAAGTGGTCGAAAATTGGGCCTCTCGGCTGGAATTTATTCGAGCCAGCCGCGGCGGCCACTTGTCCGAAATCATTTTTAAAACATAATGGCAAGCCCTTATCTTTATAATAAAGCTAAATTCTTGGCCATAACATTAAATTACGTTTTATTTCATCTTGAAAACCTAACCTCTAAAAAAACACCCTTTATTTACTTGGTGTTTGGTCAAATAATCCAGCACAATTTGGGCTCGATGCGATGGCGCGTTATCATCATGCAAAATCCAAGAATTGTTTGCTTATATTTCCGGCCATTTGCGACGTGCAGCATCTTCCAAACGCTTCAAAACGGATATATGTATGTCTTACAGTCCGACCAACATAAGAAAAAATATGGACCGGTTGCCACATGCACGATTCGTTTAAATTAAACATTCCCGGTACTTTCTGATCATAAGGTTTATGTATGTATACTGAGCAGGTTTGGGCATTTTTTGCAGTGTTTCTAAGGTAGGTATATTTTTTCGACTTTGCTCCTAGTAAATTTGGATTCTACATAATATTTCAAGAAAAAAATGTACCATAGTTCGAAAGTCAATTTTGAACCATCCAAATTAAAAGGCAGCTATTTTTAATTAATATGAGTGGAATAACAATTAAAATTCCCCAAAGAATAATAAGCACCCTGATTTGTTTTTGTTAATAAAAACTTGTACTAGTGTGGTTTGATAGGAATAATTTATTTCTGATATCGATTTTTGATTTTAAGAATATGGGTTTTTTTTGTGGTGGGTGAGGAAGAGTTCAAAATGACTTCGCACTTATAGGGGCCGTCGACTACTTTTCATGTAGCCACTAAAATTATCCCTCTCTCCCTCTGGGGAGGCTACATTCCGTATTACTTCGAGCGTCCATAGAGGACCAATCCTATTCACCCACGACTAAATTCACCGTATTTGTAGCCAGCTTTCATGCTATGGGCTCGTCTTCTTTTGTCTCTGTCTGTGCCGCTTCGCTTTGTTGCATTGTATCGAGATCTATCTTTCTTTTTCCTAGTACACTCTAGATGTATTTCTTTACAACATTCCAGCTGTCGTCGCTTTCGAGCATTTGCTGATGATTTTGCTAGATGCGATGTCGCCAATCTGCTCCCTCAGAGCATTTCTTTCCGCGAGCCATCTGTTACAACTGAAAAACGTGTGTTCAGCGTCATCGCTCATCGCTTCGCAGTATATACACTTGGAATCGGTTACGTTGTCCATGCGGAAGTATCCGTGGCCCGAGAGGAACTGATTTAAAAAGTAGTTCACCTCCCCGAAGTTCCTTTGGATCCATTTACCTACTGATGGAATAAATTTTGCCGTCCATATATCACTCGGGACGTGAGGTACACGGGTATCTCCTTGCCAATCATAAAGACTTCAGCGCCAGAGACAGTGCGGTAGGTTGAGGTAACGCTAAGTGGCACTGTTCATTACACAGCCACAGGGACTTTGCGCTTGTGTTTGCAGTTTAGCACAATTCCTCATACTTCGCTGCCATTCAGATGAATTGAATTTATGACCACCATAATTAGCTTTCTTTTGCTCTCTGTAGGTCCAACGCCATTAATCAACATAGCATTCCCGTAACCTTTGCTGCTTTGGTAGCCGCATGCCGTATCTGGGCTCAGAAAGTAAGCCTGCAGAAGTAAGCCTACGTCCATTAAGGACGTGCCGCCTATTTGCATGATAATTTTGAGTGGCATGTCATACGGATGACTTCGGCTTTATGTTTGGCGAGTTCCGGGTCGTGGTCCCCAAGCCATATTTGCGTCCTTATCATACATTAGTTCAGCTTCCTCCTAGTGTCCTCCGTGTCCCGGGCTGGTTTGACCGCCATTATATCGTCCGCATATCCCACTAGTATATTCTAACATTTTTATTCTCAAGATCTCGTCGTTGCTCAGATTTCAGAAATCCTTGAGCTGCGCCAGTCGTACAACAGTTCACGCTCTCTCAGGTAACTCTCGAGAATCCTTAGTAGGTATGCAGGTATTCGCAACCTTTCTCATATAATGTCTATCCATTATAGGCTGTTAAAGGTGTTTCGTACATCAAGCGTTGCCAGGACGGTGATCCGGTTCGGGTAGAGGTGTCTGCGTTGAGCGCTGCTTACCACCTCCTCTATTGCGCTAAGGGTTGATTTTCGGCGTCGCAGGCAGTAATGCCTTGTTGAAAATCCCCCTGCACTCTCACCAGACTTGCAAACCTGAGCTGTACGAGTTTGTCAACCAATTTCCCGACACCATCTTGGATTCAATGCGGCCGCTAGGCTGACAATTGCACTGGGCCCCATTTCCCCTTACGGGCTAGCGTCAGTTTCTGTATTTTCCACAGCTTGGAGAAGCTACTTTGAATAATGCAAGCATTGTTAACCTCAACCATGGTTTTAAGAGATATGGCAATCCCTCTCTGATTTTCGTTTTAATTAAAAACAGCTTCTTTAAAATTTGGGGGTGTCTCGAAATTGACTTTAGAGCTATGCTCTGATGGTCAGATTTCCTCATAATTGTTTGTAGAACCCGAATCTGCTAGGAACGATTTCCCTCATAGTTCGACCCAACTTAATGTATAACCAATATGCCGAACTATTTGGTGAATTTTGCTTGAACTCCTGGCGTGCTTCATGATATTGTTCCACAAATGGAGGGACCTGTAATTTTAATCAGACTCGGAAGGGCAAATAGTTTTATAAGGAGGTTTTTTATGGTAGAAATGCATTCGGAGACCGCTATTAGAAAAAAATATAATTATATACAGGCAACGTGAAAAGGAAGTGTATACCACTTATAATTAAGCTATAACTATTTGTTTGTTTATTTTGTTACTTGAATTATTTTCTTTTATAAAAATATTGTTCATTCTACAGCAAAAACCACATAAAGAATAGTTTCAAGTTTTGTATAAGTACAACATTTTTAAAAAAATTTCAAATATTTTACACAGAATTTCTGAAAGAATGTCACATATGCAATTTTATAGCTTACTAAATTTTAATAAAGCAAAATGCAAGTTTCGAGTGGTTCAAAAATTGCGTTGATTTTTTGCAAATTTTCTGCTGACGGTATTGGGGGTTTTCTTCAAACGGAGTAGAGTAG
Organism: Anastrepha obliqua; assembly: GCF_027943255.1. NCBI lineage: Eukaryota > Metazoa > Arthropoda > Insecta > Diptera > Tephritidae > Anastrepha > Anastrepha obliqua. The sequence continues at coordinate 46,843,318 of NC_072893.1, forward strand.
GCCTTAAATGGAGGAAAACCAAAACGAATTCTCAAAAATCAGTGTGATTTTTTATATAGTTGAAATTTTTCTAAGAATTCTAAATTTTTTTAAACTTTTCCTAAAACTCTAAGCGGAAGATTTGAACTTTTGATGAATATGGATTTTGCTTCGAAACTTGGATGTACCTATATGGATTTTGTTGTAGTATAAACTACAATTTGATGAAAAAATAATTCAGATAACAAAATAAGTAAATAAATAGTTAAAGCTTGTCAATATATGATGTATGTACACTTTCTTTTGACGCTCACAGTATATAAATATTTATATGTTTTCGAATTACGATCGCTGGAGAAGATGTGAGGGCGCACTTTTTTCGTCTGAAAAGAGCCCTACTGAAAATGTTCGTTGAACATTTTTATGAACAACTCAACCCTTCACTGGTCCCATACACGTAAAAGCTTACAGGTTTTCAAAGTTATGGCTCAAAATGGCTCATCAGGATAGGAAATATTGCATTAAAATGTGCCACAAAAATATGCGTCATTACATTTGATTAAAGACTCTTTCAGAAAAGATTAACAGTGAATCAAGTTGCATACTCGTTTTTGCAACTAATTTATAGCAACATGAGAGCAAATTAGGAAAACTTTAATACAATTAAAAAAATTGTGATGTTTACGAACAAAATGGCTGGTGGTCGAATATTTTACAGCTCTTCCTCCTTCCTAACTGGCAAATCGTGTTCTTCTCTTTTTTGCCCCATTTCGTCGCACAGCTTTATTAGTCAAGTCGACTGATGTGTGCTTCATAACTACAAAACAACAACACTTTCGGCAACTCAGTTTACATGAAATTTGTGAGCGATGGGCAAAGTGAAAGAAAAACTATGCTGCAGCATATAAAATATGTTAATCGAATTGACTACATTAGCACTCTGGGGTGAACAGAAATAACTTTTCCATAGCGATACGTCAAAGCGGGTTATTACTAGTATAAAATGCAGAGGGTTAACATTTTTTAGTATTCCAAATTTAATATAATGTTTGAGAATATATTACTGGATTTTTCGCACATGGCAAACAACTCATAAATAAAAATTTAAGTCAGATTACCGCTAAAGTTCATTACCGTGTATGAAGGCGAATTCATTGAAGCTGACAGTACCAGAGCATCTGATTTTGTGACTCTGTCTCTTAACTGTCTAAGTGGCCTGCTTTTTTGTTGTTAATTTGGTTGTTTGTTTACACGCTCATGAAAATTTTAGCATTATGAGTGGCTTCAAAAAAACAAAACCAAAAAAATACATATAAATGTTGTTGTAGCGCCACCACTTTTAATATATTCGCCTTGGTTTATGTATGAATGCCTTCTTGTAATATTTTTTAAAGTGAATTGTCATGGTAGTATATCCGGGCACATATCCACAAACATATTGCCTTAAACCATTTGGAGTTTCACATGCGCGTTACGAAATGAATGCCATTCGAACAAGCTGTCATTTAAGATTACGTATCGTTTTGCGGATGTGAGTAGTGAAAGTCTGACATTTATGTTTAAAATCAGTGTCAAATGCGGAGTAATGCAAAATGCTGCGAAGTCCCCTAAGGCAACGAAAAAGGAAAAGGAGAGGCTTGCATCTTATAGCCAACACATTCTTTGTAAAGTTGTCACAGCCCAGCAGTCGAAAATTCTACTTATGAAGTACCATAGCTGTGCAGATTGCTTTGAAATTAAAGTACGCAGCTGGTCTGCAATCTTTTTTAATGCCAGCAATAGGTGCTCTTAAGGGGTTAGGGTAGTCAGAGGTACGAAAGAATGATGATTTTCATTATTTTTGTTTTTCTAGTCAATTGCTTTATTTTACACAAATAAAAATATAGTATTAATTCATTATGTTTCGACTTGACTTTAGCAAAATTTCAAAAAAAATATATAAAATTAGTAATTGCAAGAGTTATCGTTGTTTGTGGAGAGCCCGTTTCTCCAGAAGTCCCTTGCGGTGATCATGAGAAGTCCTGGAGATTCATCTAAAATCAATCGGGCAAGAGAAATTAGTTTTATTAATAGATAATCTTGTACCTGATCTAAGCCTTTTTTCAAAATTAACAATATGGCAGCCTCAGGAAATATTTTTCGGATTTTCGAGAGAAAAAACCGGCAGTTAATTGTTAAAAAAAATCGAATTATTGAAAAAAAAATCCTTCGATCAGGCACGAGTTTTTTATGTTTTTCAAAAGCAGTATACATTTTATTGAAATCTATGAAGCGGTTTTTAAGTTACAGTGACCACCAGTTCAAAAAACATAGTTTTGAGAAAAACGCATTTAAGATTTTGCTATTGCGCTCCTTGTTAATTGTTGAATAACTCGAAAAGTATTTTTCGGATTTACTTCAACTTTTCACACAATATTTTCAAGATATTATATTTTAAGAAAATGCAAAACGAATAGTCCAATTTTTTGAAATTATTTTTCGGTTTTGATATTTTTTCAAAAAAAAAATTTCATTCACAAAATTAATCATTTTATTTTTTTTTTTTTTTCAACAAGGTGTTTATTAAATAAAAAAAACAATATTTTGAGCGATGGAAATCTTTATTTTGACTCTTACGTACAACATTGCTTGTCTGTTTGTATTCCGCAGCTGGTTAGGTCAAAAGTTTCGAAAATTATCCACATACGAGGCCATTCACAAAAATTATAGGCCATCCAATAGGATCATTCATTTTGTGCCACTTTATATAATATAAACTAAATATATTTTAGTTTCAAAATATTAGGTGCGCAACTAAGTTCCCGCTGTTGGTCAATAGATGCCGCCAGCAGTGTGTGCTAGTCGATTCTAACATAACCTAAACATCATAAACCAAGCTTAGACTTATGGTAAACAAACTACTTCGACACATTAGCGATTTTATTTTGGTGTCATATACTTTTGGTTTTGTGAAGATGTCTGATTTTGTGCCGAATAATCATCATTTGCGGGAAGTGTTGCTTTTCGCCTTTCATTCGAAAAAAAACGGCGGCTGGGCGGCTGAAGTGCATCGAGGGCTACAAAAAATTTATGGAGATGCTGCTTTAAGAGAAACAATGTGCTGAGATTGGTTCCGTCGCTTCAAAGACGGTGATTTCAATGTTGACGACCGTCCGCGTGAAGCAAGGTCAAAAACCTTCCAAGACGCTGAATTGGACGCATTGCTTAATGAGAATCCAAGTCAAATGCAAGGAGAGCTTGCTTAAGTACAAGGAGTTCGCGCCAATCCATTTCCAAACGAGTGCATGCTTTGGGAATGATTCAGAAACAGGTGACTGTTGTTCCTTATGAATTAAAACCAAGGGATGTTGAACATCGTTCTTTCGTCTGTGAACAACTGCTCCAGCGGTAAAAAAGGAAGGGTTTTTTTCATCGCATAGTAACGGGTGATGAAAAATGGCTTCATTACAGTAATCCAAAGAAAAGAAAGTCCTGGGGACTGCCAGGTCTTGCTTCTACGTGGTTGCATCGGCCGAATATTCACGCTGCGCAGGTTATGCTATGCATTTGGTGGGACCAAGTTGGTGTTATTTATTATGAACTGTTAAAACTAAGCGAAACCATCACTGGGGACTTCAATTGATGCAATTGAGCCGAGCACTGCACGAGAAGCGCCCACAATACGCGGAGACACATGAAAAAGTGATTCTACAGCATGACAACGCTCGGCCTCACGATGCCAAACCCTTTAAAACCTACCCGAAAAACACGGGAATGGGAAATTTTACCCCACCCGTCATATTCTTCAGATATTGCGCCGTCCGATTATCACCCGTTCTGATGGATGGCACATGGTCTAGCTGACCAGCAGCTCTATTCATATGAAGACAATGGCTTGGTCCATGGATAGCCTCAAAAGGTGAACAGTTTTACCACTACGGTATACGAGATCTACTAGAAAGATGGGAAAAAGTAGTAGCCAGCGACGGGCAATACTTTGAACGATTCACTTGTAACCATTTTTGAGAATAAAGTTGTATTTTCATAAAAAAAAAACAGCGAGAACTTAGTTGCGTACCTAATATATGGAAAATTTGTAATCTTTCAGCAAATTTCCATCAAAGTTTAATACTTTTCATTTCGAATTTTTGAAAATTCTTGGGCAACTGCGTGCCTTTGGCAGTCTATTTATCTCTGGTACAATAAAATGCGAGATTGAAATGCCTCAAAATTCTTGTTGATTTTTGTTATGGTTATTCGTTTTTTCATATCAGGAGAAAGTAGACCCTTTGTTTTACTTTAATAAGCCATAAAAATAAAAAGAAATGTGTGAAACTTTGTTGAATTTTTATAAATCCTGTGAAAATGTTCAAACTGGAATTTGTGTGTGCAAAATTTTTAATAATTTATTCCATCAAAATTTCATACTTTTTATTTAGAATTGTTGGAAAATTTTTGAGCACGCAGTTTTGCAGCCTACTTAATTCTGGTACAGTAAAATGCGATATTGAAATGTCTCAAAAATATTATTGGTTTTTGATAATTTTTTTTTTCTTGATAGTGCTATGTTTTTCCTCCTATGTTTTCCTCCCTGATTTTCATTAAAATGATTGAAAATGAAGAAGAAAACATTTTTGTTTTTTTAAATTGGCGCACAGTTTATATAATTATTATTTTTTTTATTTTAATCATTTAAAATGGCGGATGTACACTCAATTCTTCCGGGAAGGTCGCAGCGAGGCTTCTCAATCGCCGGGAATTGTAGCATCAGCGTCAGTGACCTGAATACAAAAACTATATGAATTAAACAAAAATGGGAAAAAAATCGCGGAATAAAATGCTTCCGAATTGCGAATTTTCCTACTATTTTTACTTCGAAAAAATTATTTCTGCGAAAAATTTTTGACTTGTAAATTCACATGGAAAGTAATATCATAAAAAAGATGTGTGCAAAATTTCAGGGAGATGGGTCAATAACTTTTCGAGTTATCGTGTACGCCAATACGAAAAATATAGTTTTGAGAAAAACGCGTCTAAAGTCGGCAACGTAACTATACCTCTCCCAGCGCTCGAACGCAAAGAGTAGAGTCGTCTCGGTTGACGATCTATAATATAAGAAATACTTAAATTTATGTTCTAAATTTTATTTTGGCATATTCTTAAAGGATTATATTAACATTTTATGAAAAAAAAATTTTTTTTTCGAAATTTTACAGGTATCTGTACGCTTAAAACTTGAATTTGTATGGTTTTTGTTATCAAATAAACCATATTTTTATGAAATAATTTGAAATTTAAAAATTTGTAACTATTATTAACTTATTATTATTAACTTATTAGTCAAAATTTGTCAATATGTGACGCCTTTAAGATTTTGTCTTTGCCTTTAGATGCTCGCATCTTTGTTATCAGGAGGCGTCAATAATTTACACCTCCCCCTACCTTTAACTGACATATGCGCCAGCCCATTAATATTACCATAAATGTTATGTCTAGACGCCGTTGAGCGCAAAATAAGTAAAAACAAGCACAAGCTTGCTTTAGTTGGAAGAAGATGTCAGGGAGATTTCAAAATTATTTACGACTTTCTAATAATGTTATTGTTGTGAAAAAAAATTACTTGTTGTTGTCTGGCAACAAATTTGTTACTTCTTCTAACAAACCATTCTTTCACTATTTTGTTGAATGGATTTTTATTACGTCTAGAAGTACCACTACAACCACTTCAACTGACTGCCTTTTTGTCCTCTATTTTTTTCACGGAAATATCATTTCAAATTTACCCAAAGTCCTTACAATTGTTATAGCTTAACTTCGTGCAAATAAAACGAGACAAGCAAATACAAATACATTTAGATTTGTGTTTACATATGTACCGGTAATAGAACTCTTCAGCGAAATACGCCTATGGGTGTATAAAATTGTGCTGGTTGTACACAGTGAAGCAATGATATAAGACAGCTACGCCTAAACTAAAAGTAGGCCATACTTTAAGTGACAAAGATAAACCAAAGTACTAACCTGTAAATTCGACTGTCTGCTTTTCCTCGCTGTTACACTCTGCAGAGGTTCACATACGTGCACATAAGTATATATTTTGCTTTATTACGTGCATGAGTGTTTGCAGGCACGTACGTATAGAGGAATTCCTAACAATTTCGGCTGCTGCGCTGTATTACTATTCAAGGGGTAGCGCAGTCTATTGAACATAAATGGTTTTTGGTGAGTCTGGAAATATTACTTGGAATTTGGTTTCACAATTTTCCATATACATTTATTGCGCTGTGTTAATTTGGTATTCTATGAGATTGTGGTTGTTAGTTTTGATTGCTTTTTTCTTATTCCCTTGGTGCCACTGGTTGTTGTTTTCTGTTTCAGTTTGTGTTGTTGTTTTTTTTTTCTTTTTTTTTTGTTTCTTTTTCACATAAATTTTCGCTTTAAACTCTTTTGTACACTTTGTCAAATTATTTATTTCCAACAGCTAATTTGAATTTTAATTAATTTCTTTTACTAATCCTAGATTCTCGTCAGCTCTTTTCATTGTATTTCTTTTCAATGCTCAATTATTAATCATCATTTAACTGCCTTTCATCACTTAGCTAGCTGACGTTGCTTGCCAGTTTTACTTAAAATTTGCCATAAATCACACAAAAAATGGCATATGCTTCGCGGGAAAAAACGTCAACTTGCACACACACAAATATTATTCACTTAACACTGCAGGCGATCGTCGACTGCTCCTAGCCTTGGTGGGAGTTTTCTTTCACTTTATTGCACACTTTTTCCACTGTCTTCCGCTGCTGATTTCAATTTCTTTTGTACTCGTCTCACACAGACGCAAAAACAAGCATAATAAGCATTGTAGCTGTCTTAATCCATCTCTTTGTCACCACTCACTCATCATTATTCTTATACGAGTATTCACTCAACGGGGAGCACTTTTATGATTTGCGCTTTTTTTGGTTTAATGAATAAACTGTTTTCTTGAAGATTTTATTGCACGGTTGTCGAATTGTCGCACACTAACCGCCTATTGGCTTTTGAATATGCCCTCCCTACCATTGGCCCTCATGTTCGCATTCTCAATAGCACAGAACTGTGCTAAGTCACGTATACGCCCCACCTTACCACCACTTAGTGGCTCACGGTTAATGGTTGTCAGTGTGAGGCTTTCTTTTTTGCTGTTTTGCCTTTTTCAGGCTCCTCTATTTTGCTGCCAGTCGACAGTTTTAACTATGATTGTTGTTTTTGTTGCTTTCCTTTTATGCGCAGCGTCTTGGCTGCTGTTTTCTTTACTACTGACTCTGCCAATTGCCACTTTGCACAAGGCTCACAACCACTTTGCAGTAGGTTTTATTTAATTTATACCCAACATGTTTGTGCTCATGTATGGCTTATGTTTTTATGTGCGCTGAATAGCTGCTGCTGTCTACTAGCACTAGTTGTCGTGCTTGCGGTTTTATGATTTATTAAAATTTTCATTCATATATAATCAGAAGTTCAGTACACAATTGTGTGTGTGTGTCTGTGTGAATAATTTTGCATGTCCCTAGAGTGAGAGCATAGATACATAGTTGTGGGAAAGATAGGAAACTTACATATAAGGAGTTATAGAGCTTAGCAAGTATGAGACTCAGCGGATAGGCAGCTTTTTAATACAAATACATGCGAAGGACATATTTTATATCCCAAAGTGTTGTGCTTTGAGAAAAGTTAAAGCAGAATTGCCTTGAAATTCGAGAAATGTACAACTTTAAGAAAATAGTGGAAAATTAACATGATCTGTGTATAATTAGAAAAATTTTAGGCAAAGAGAAATTAAGGAAATTTCAAAAGTGACGGTACCTTTTCTTAAGTCACCTTTGACATGTGTCAACGAGACAGATGTACAATTTTACTCGATAAAACAATGTGCTAAAATAATTAAAAACTGGTATGAAAATGGTTGACCTTTAAAAACAACAAAATGGAAAATTTATAATTTTTTTTATTTAGTGGAAAGAATCATCCAAATGACTCGACAATTCAAAGGTTGGTGAAAAAATTTCAGGAAGCTGGTTTTGTCGAGGATAGAAAAGGACAGACAGACTGGCAGTCCAAAAACTGGACGTTCTGTTGAAAATATTACTGACATAGCACAAAGTGATGCTGAACAACCTTCAACATCAATATCTTCACTCTGATTTCACCTGTAAGCGTGCACATGAAATCAGAAAGATTCCAAAAATTTTGTATGTATTATTTTAAAAGAACAGCCGTCAAGTTGCTGTTTTAATCAACCGTTATACTCCCAAAGAGACTCACTGTGCAACTTAAATGCATCAAAAATTTATCGGTTGGCTCAAGCAGCACAAAAATTTGTAGTAACTCCTCGATAGTTTAGCGTACGTGCACTAACCTTCCATCCCAGAGGTTGTGAGTTTGAATCCCACGTGAAGCACGGTCCACGCAATTTTCCAAATTTACTTACTGTCCCTATTTCTAACAATTTTTCATCCCAAAAACATTTTCAAACTCACTCCTCAAACCCAAACTTATCCTTTCCATCCCTAGTCATGCACAATAATCAGTATTATTAGGAATTATTTGCATTGTGGCTAGTGAAATAAACAAAAACACACAGCAGTAAGAGCGCAGACACAGCAACTTTAGCGAAGTCCTCAACCATCTGTGCACACCTTCTGGCAGAAAAATGTAAAATACAGATGTCGCTCCATGACGATAAGACGACATTGTCCCTAAGTCTACGACTGGTAGCGGCAGGCTAATCACCTACCCTGTCAGAAATCAAATAGATTAACGTAACCAGCGTAAGGTAAATGTCTTGTCCAGGTCCTATGCGCCCGAGAGAAGTGAACAAGGAAAAAACATGTAGTAAAAGTGCACAAACACAAACGAATTCTGGGTGTTCGTTTAATAGTGAACGATGTGCGGAATTCCATAGTCTAAGGGTTCATACTAAAATTCTTTTCTTAAAAAGTATTAAAAGGTGCTTTCTAGATCTCTAAAAAGAGCAAAACAGATATTTTATATTGTCTTATAAATTTTGTCTTCTTTCAGGGAATATTCTAATACTGCTTAAGAGAAGAATTTTAGAATGAACCCTTAGTCTATGGAATTCAGCACACCGTTCACTAATAAACGAAAACCCAGAATTCTTTTATGTTTGTACACCAGAGCAGGGCACTGTTGAATTATGGAACATGCAATTTCGTTCTTTACTCTTCAGAGTATGCAGATTTCACAAGAAGAAATTTCCAGTTTAGCTAAACAGCAAGCCCTTCTACAATGTCCAATAGGAAAGTCCCTATTAAAATGTTTTTGATTGTGAGGTCTCAAAACTGCTCTAGACTTGTAGTACGTCTTGTAGGTTTTCACTCTGAAAAGAGAGCTGCATTTGTGACTTTGTCAAAAATTTTATTTCTTTCGACGCCAATATGAGTTGGTCCCAAACAAATCCATACTTCACAGGACATACCAAAACGACCTTCTTCACTTACTGATGTATCAACGCCACTTGACTTGTATTCGGTGAATTTTTCTCTATTTGGCGTCGAGCACTAGACTCCAAGAGATAGAACAGTAAATCGCACTACTTGGTGTGAGTTTGATCTCTTTGATTGAGCGCGTTATTCCTAGACAAACGACTGCAACTTTCATGATGATTTTGCACCCTGTCACCCTAAAAAAAAATATATATGCAAACATATCCTCATTTTGTTGCATAGGTGAATCGACTTCGATCCAGAGATCTTCAGACCCCTTTTTCTGATTTTACGTGAAAAAAAATAGTGGGACAAAAAATAAAATTTTAAATATACTTTTTAGACCCTTTTGGCGTTAAGTAAAGCAGCGAAAAGCTGCTCAAAGCACTCAAAACTGTGAGTTGAGAAAACCGTTTTGCCTTTCTAATAGATGATTTATTTGATTAAAAATAGGTCTCGTCATTAGTGCTGTGGAGTATGGAAAATTTTTATAATATCAGAAGATAGTCTATTTAAAATATTAATTTTAGGGATTTATCATAAAGTTACTTACTTCTCTTTTGAAGTTTTGAAATATACCAAAATACCAATACCAAAATACAATCATTTCAGCCGAAATGGAGCAGCTATGAGAGAAAGTAATATATTTGGTCACACAACCAACAAAATTGAATATCAGCCGCCTCGAGTTTCTCCCTTAATGCTCTAACACTTTGACGTACCGAAAAACTTCCAGTAACGAAGCACATTTCAAAATTGCCACATCCAGCAACTGTCCCAGCTTAAGTAGGTAAAACCAAAAACCTCTCAAGAAGCCACTGCACTAAAAGCACATTTAGCACAACAACAGAATAGAATTAGCAAAATTCCACAGACACTACTTACCATGCACGTCCCACCCTTCTCTTTAGGCTTAAAATTATATGCATTTGAGTTTTGACATTTGCTCATAAGCCAGGGTGGCTTCTCTGCTAGCAGCTCAAATTAGTAATTTGTGGGTTAAACAATTTGGCCATAGTAGACGCAGTACATGCATATATGTATGTATTTACAGTTATAATTTGGCAATTGTTTGCGCAACGCAAATGGCTGCTCACTGCATAGTAATTTCGAAAATTTCAGTATTCGCATTTATGTAAATAAGTTTGAAATTCTAAACGGGACTAGAAGGCAAAATAGGCTGTGGATGAAATAATAACCAATTTACGCTTGGACCTTTTGCGTGAATGTATTGTAAAGGTTAAATAACTAAAACATTATGCAAAAGTAATGTTGGTAAGGAATAGTAGAAAATACTGAATGAACGCAGGCGACAATGAAGGTTAGCCAGGAAAAATTGCTTACGCGCGTAAAACTATAGATTTCAAGTAGTAATGGTGTGTATTAGTTGTTCACTTTTTCATCAATTTAATGACCTTAAATTTTCAGAGGATTTATCCAGATTCAAAACAAAAATATATCTGATTAGTTTTTACAAGAACAATTATAGCACAATAATGGCCTCAATATCTGGAGACCTTAAGGCTGATTCAATTCGATGAATGGAGTAGAGCGGCTTAAGGGGGGAAGCTGGTCTAAAATTTTGAAAAAATCGAAAAATTTTTTTTTGTCTTAAAAGGTGCTTTAGGGTCTTAGAAATAATATACCAAATGAGGGATGCCAGCACAAATGTCAAAATGCCCAAATTTTTCATTCGACGGCAGTGCCTCGCAGGTATGCTCCGAACGCTATTTACAACTTTAAACGCGTTTTTCTCGAAATCACTTTTTTTAAACTGGCCGAAGACATAACTCGAACAAATCTTTACCGATTCTTACGAAATTTTGACAATACATTCGAAATACCTTTCTCCGAAGACGTACGTAGGATTTTTTATTTATATTACATAGTTTTTTTTTTAATCAACAATTTTATGTCGTTCTTTATAGTGAAAATTGTAACTTTTTGTTCAAACGTGCACCATTTCGCGAAAAAACAAAATATCGAAAAAATCCTACGTACGTCTCTTTCTGTTGTTATATAGAAACTAAAAAAATTTACGTTTACGCTTACGTCTTCGGCAATGGACCCACTAGAAAAAAGGCGCCTTAGGAGAACTGCTGGACAGCGGCCATTTTGAAATTAATTCAGACGAAAAATTTTGTATTTGTACCATGAAAGCTATATTATTAAACCTATTTCACAGATTTTCGATTGATTCCTTTGTTGAGTCAAAATAAAATCATAAAATATGCCCATTTTTTGCGCTCTAGACCAGCTTCCCCCCTTAAAACATATTTCTTTCTATCCTTTGTGGCCCCTGCTCCACAATAATTCTATAAGTCCCTTAATTAATTTAGATTCTCCTGGAAGGAGAAGAGCAGTGCTTTAGTTTTCGTTAACTTTCAGTATTGCTAATGGCAACTTTAAATGAACTTAAATGTTCCACAAAGAAGTATTCTCAATTTTTACCCTTTTTATGGTGAAAACTTTAAGTCTAAATCTGCGAGTAATGCTCCCGTTGCTCGCGCATTTCGAGATTATAATTCGTTGCGTAATTCCAGTCTCCTTAATTTCGCTTTTCTACATCTAATTTTGCGAAAATTTTCAATTCAGTTGCTTATTATTGTATTTGTATTAATTGCTTATATTTTAGTTGCTAAATTTGGCTTGTTTTTCTTTACATTTCTGTCTAGACTGTAAGGTAATTTGTATTGTAGATTATTAAAATAAATAAATATCTTCGATATTTTCTCAGAAATAAAAATATGAAAAAATACATTTGAATGGCACATATGTATATGTAGTGCATACTTCCGTTTTGTTCTTCTTGCTATTTCATAAAACCGTAAATATATAATTAAGCAAGTTAAAATAGGAAAGTTCTCGCACATGAAATAAAGTATACGCAGAGGTTACCTCTGGTTATGCTTTCGGCTACGAAATTTAGGGCGCTTTAAAAAATTAAATTATGGATAAAATGAAAAACTGAGTATATAGCATTACTTTATAAAATCTGCAGTTTCACACGCATATGAATTTTTTCCTGGATAACAAAAAAAAAATTTATTGCTGTCGATCGATGTAATGCAGCAAAATTTTTCAGTAGCAAATTCATAAAGATCGGAGAGCCTAACAATTAAATTTTTTGTTGCTCTATATGTATATAGTCCGATGCCTAATACCTGCTGACTTGACTCTTTTATTCTTCTTCTTTTTTTTTTTTTTGTTATTCTAAGTCATTTTTCTCCTTACAGAGTATTTATTTACATGTGTAAAAGAGATAATATATTTTGACATCTTAGAATATATACTAAGAAACAAGTTGGTAACATTTGATTAACACACCATTAGTTTTAAATGTCACTTAGGCTATTGTAATGCCAGTGGATTTGCAAATAATTTGTATGTACCAACACGACCAAAAAAGTGTGCTCAACAGAGGTAAACAAAAATTGACAAGTAATCCGGTTACCACATAATTTATTAAACGACTGATTTCTTGTAAGTTTATAATGGTTAGTTTACCAAGAGGAAGACTGCTAAATAACTTGTACAAAACCAAAGAGTAGAAGTTACCACAATTTGTTGTCTGAAGGACACGAACGGGTGGAAGAAGTTGTAGATTGTTTCTCAAGTAGCATTTAGACAGTGGCTTTGTGCGTAACCAAATCTCATAACAATGTTTTTGAAACATTCAACCTAAAACCGTACACTGAAAGACTGATAAAGATCACGAAGTGGCACCGAAAAAATTCTAAGATACTCAGCTACAACAATTATGGAATGAAGACGAATGTCGAACCCTGTGTGATATGTCTAAAGAGTTGGATGTTGACAGATCAACCGTCGGTAAACGTTTGCACGCGATGGAAATGGTCCAGAGAGCAAGTAAATGGGTGACCCATCAGTTGAAGGAGAGGGAATGGCAGAAAAGAAAAGGTTTTCTGCATCTCATCCTCAGTGGCGATGAAAAATTGATATATCATGATAACCCAAAACGTGGGGCCTGCCAGGTGAACCACGCCCATCGACAGCGAAAAAAAAATCATGCTTCAAAAGTTATGTTGTACATCTGGTGGGATCAGAAGGGTGTTATCTATTATGAATTCCTTAAACCATCTGAAACCATCACTGGCGATCATAACCGACTGATTGGAGCTCTCAAAGAAAAGCAGCCGGAATGGAACGGGAGACAAACCAAACTGATTTTGCTGAATGACAACGACAAGCCACACGTTACTAAATCGGTGCAGAAATATTTAAAAGGACTGAATTGGGAAATCTTGCCCCACCCGCCGTATTTTCCAGAAAACATCAACAAAATTCACAAAATCGTTTTGAATGATCAAAAAGTGGAGTGCCATGAGTTAGCTGACATCGTAAAGATATCAAATAAACGTCTTGGCTTTATATTGCATGCGCATTCGATTATAAGAAGGCTCTGTTCAAAGTGGGTGCCGCGTTTGCTCGTTGTTGACCAAAAACAAGCTTGTCACAAGTCAGTCCAAACAATGGCAAAACTGCGTGAATTGTTCCCACATCCATCGTATTCGGCAGATTTGGCTCCCGGTGACTACTGGTTATTCGCAGACCTAAAATATTCTCGTTGGTAAGAAACTTCGCTCGAATGAAAAGGTTATCGCTAAAACTGAGCTCTATTTTGGGGCAAAAGATAAATCGCTTATAGAGGCGCTGGAATGATTGCACTGTTCTTGACGGAATTAAAGTTGATGAATAAAGCTAATTTTGAACAAAAAAAAACGGGTTTTTTTGTTAGACCCGGGATTTTTCAGCCCATGTCTTAGTTAAGCCGTGCACCCTTCAAATGATTTTTCTGTCGAGGAAAAGCTGTGCAGCCGAAAAAAAATCTGCCTAAGCATCTAATCAAAAATTTGAAGAAATATGACTGGCAACACCTTTTAGAAGACATGCAGAAGTTGACCATACTGGACACATGTGCAATAGTTCGTAGATTTTTAAATATTTAAGCAATAGTAATCGCATGGGCGTAGAACTGGGACTACGCTCCACCAGCGCACAATCCCTTGAAAATTTTATTCGGAATTTGTAATCTCCGTAAACTCAAATAAAATAAAATAAAATAAAATAAAATAAAATGAAATAAAATAAAATAAAATAAAATAAAATAAAATAAAATAAAATAAAATAAAATAAAATAAAATAAAATAATAAAATAAAATAAAATAAAATAAAATAAAATAAAATAAAATAAAATAAAATAAAATAAAATAAAATAAAATAAAATAAAATGAAATAAAATAAAATAAAATAAAATAAAATAAAATAAAATAAAATAAAATAAAATAAAATAAAATAAAATAAAATAAAATAAAATAAAATAAAATAAAATAAAATAAAATAAAATAAAATAAAATAAAATAAAATAAAATAAAATAAAATAAAATAAAATAAAATAAAATAAAATAAAATAAAATAAAATAAAATAAAATAAAATAAAATAAAATAAATAAAAATGTCACGGCAGAGGACAGATTGATGTTGGAGCACTGCATGACAAACTTATCTTAAACATAAGAGCATACTTCCAACATAAGTGCTCCCGATCCGATCTGCACAAGGCTGCAAGTGCTGCGGATGATAATTACACCCCACTTCGGATGAATCAATCCTACGAAATCAGGAACGCAACCACAATAGATGAAAAAATCCAAAGATGGTCTGAAATGGCTGTCCACGGCGTATATCGAAAAGACTTGCTGAGCCCACATGTCGACCAAAAATTGTCGCACTTATGGCTTACCAACAGGTCGATATTTGCCGAAACGGAGGGTACCATTTTCGCCATACAAGATGATGTGATTCCTACTAAAAAGATAAAGTAAAATAAAATAAAATAAAATAAAACAAAATTAAGTAAAATAAATTTAAGTTATATAAAATAAAATAATAAAAAATAATAAATATTTTTTTTTTAATCTATTCAATCTCATAACTTCAGTACACTTTTTCGAATAATATTCCCAAATGATTCATCAAAAGTATCGCCATGGCTTTTATGGCGTTTCCGCGGTTCTGTAAAATTCTATTACACGTCATTCTGATACGTAAAATGCGCTATCGTACCTAGAGAAGCACTACAGTTTCCATCTGTCAACTGTAAGCCGCAACTTTTTGTGAGAAGTCTTTCTAGGGTAGCAGTAGATTATTGGCCGGAGGTACAGCTATTATCAGTAAAAAACTAATATAGGCAACTCTCAAGTTCCGCAAATACTGGTACAGACCGTAAATAATTATTCAATTCTGGAAGATATTTATCTGTTTGTATGCTTATAAAAGCAATTAGTTATAATTCATAGAAATTTTTGAATTCGAATTTTGGCATACGTAATCGTACAGAGCATAAATCACTTTTAACGAGGAACAGGAGAGGCACCTAGTACAACTTACGGGTCGGTAGAAAGCCGTGCAGAGCGGAATCATTCGCTATGCTGCCACGACAGCCCGTTCGAGGTCACCGGAGGGCATAGGATTTTGAAATGTGGTTAAAGAGCATGAATTCAAAAACATTTTCCATAAATTTATGCAGAATATGAATTCAATAAAAACCCCTGCATTCTTCCGCTAATGAGCCTCAGCATTGCTATGGCCCAATATGTGAATTGTTTAACAAAATTGGAAAATATTTACAACAACAACATGTTTTTCTATAATCCTATTTCAACAGAATTATTTGTTACTTTAACCCGTAAGTCAATTTCTCTGGTACAAAATGGAATTTACACAAAAAATGTCAAACAATGCACACATTGGGCCATGGCAATGTTGAGACTCATTGGCGAAAAAATGCAGGGGGTTTATTGAATTCAGTTTCTATGAGAAAGAATTCTTTTCATTTCTTGAATTTGTCCCTCATTTTAATGTTTCCGCAGCTAGTACTAAAGTATTGTGGACGTAAAGAATAAAGATAATAGAAAAATCCGTAGGCAGGTTGGCAGATATTTTAATCTGTTTGTTTTTAGATATTTTATTTATCCTGGAGTATGCGAAAATGTAAGGCAATAAATTGATTTCACGCACTCTGTTCCTCATCATTTTTAAAGATGTTCATTGAGGTATTAAAGTTCTAATTTCTAGAGCAAATGAGCGTAAATGGGCATGAATTGTAGCAGCCATTATACTAAGAAACTCATTTAACATAGTGCCTAAGTAGTTTATTCTAATTTTGAGTGTTTAAAAATGGTTTTAAGTTTTAAAAGAATTAAGTATTTCTTATTTTTTTTTTATTTTTTATTTTATTTTTTATTTTTTTAATTTTTTTTTTTTTTTAATTTTTTGTTTTTTATTTATTGTGTATTTTTTTATTCTTTAACTCTTTCCTATCCTAAAACACATATATGAGACTAAGTTAAACCGAAATGGTTTGAACAACCAGCCAGCTGTCACAAATTTTGCACCATCGCTCATACGCCATTTGTCATAGCAGCACAACAAATTACTATTTGTCAAATGCCACAACACACATGAAGAAAACAAATACAAAAACACACATATTTTTTTTTTTTCAATATGCAACACAACACAATTTCCTTCTCGTAAAATTTCTAACTTCGACTAACTACTCACTCGATCCGGAAAGATGCAATACTGCAATTTCTTATGTGCGCGCTTTTTTTTTTGCACAAAACCATCGACAAATTTCGGAAACACGCCGAATTGAAAACGCGACAAAAATTCACTTTCGCTGCAGAATTTCACAAACGTTCGCTTACATTGCCGAAACGAAACTACTACTTGTTGGTCGGTTGTTGTGTTTGGTTACAACAGCAAAAGCTGTCACCCCGGCACTGGTGGAAGCATACATTTTGGCGCTAGTCAAGCGACTTTGCAGGGATGCTGAGCGCAAGATTTTAAGAGTCAGCGCTTAGCGGTGAAAATAAAGCAGGGAGAGGTGCACAGCAATTGAGAAAAGTTGACTTATTGGGATTACTGAGCAGAGGCACTTTACGCAAAACGTAGGGTAGAGCTTTTTTGCAGACAAAAGCTGCATGTAGGATAAAGCCAAGCGCGGCATGCGAAAGCTGTTACGACTCTTTAATGAGTTATGTTTGAAATGTTGAAAGGAACTGAATTTATTTGGAAAATTGTGCAAAATAATGAAAAAGGTTGAAGCACAAAAACTCATGGAGCACCAAATGAATTTAATATTGCGGATAATTTTTTTATATTCAGTCTGAAGATAAAAATATTCTGACAGCAAACGTTGAAAGTGTGTACAATATACAGGGTTGGCCATATTAAACTGACCCATTGAGTAACCCTATAACTTTTTACTGTAATTTGAAATCTAAGGTTTACGTCAACAAGCCAAAGACACTAGGCGCACTTAAGGCCAATATCCGACGGGAAATAGCCGCCATATCGGCCGAAACGCTGGCCAAAACTATGGAAAACGCCGAAAAACGGGCACATTACGCTATACGAGCTAAGGGCGACCACTTGCGTGATATCATATTCAAAAAGTGATGTAAACGAATCTCCTTGAACTTAATTAAATGTTTTTCACAATGAAACACAAAAAAATGTTTCTTTTTCCATATCCAAATACGTGCTAAGGGCGACCACTTGCGCGATATCATATTCAAAAAGTGATGTAAACGAATCTCCTTGAACTAAATTAAATGTTTTTCACAATGAAACACAAAAAAATGTTTCTTTTTCCATATTTTTTTAATAATCACATGGGTCAGTTTAATATGGCCAACCCTGTACATTAGCACTATTAATATGCTTTTATAACTTTTAAATTTATTTCCGATAACATTGAAATGAAGTCAGTTGTGCTCAAAAAACTTCTAAATAGGAGGAAAAAGATATTTTCTAAAAAGAAATTACTTAGCTTCCCTACTTAGCTATAAGCACAAGCTATAAGCAGGAAATTCCAATGAAGACTAGCCAGAGTGCAAATAGTAAATCTGCTGAACTAAAATCAGTCTCTGAATATAAGACCCATTTTTAAATATTGGACAAGCTTGAATTGAAACTTTTAGTACTGAATCACCGAAAGAAACTCAGAATGGGACGTTGAAAGCTATAAAAGCCCCTTCGACGGCCTAACTGAAAATGCTCCCATTACTATCAGTTCTTTGTGCCCAGCGCAAGCCGAGTTTATGTATATTCGGTCACGAACTATCACTCTAGCAGCATTACCGAAATATTTAGAGTTAATTAATATGCTGTTTGAATTTAAGGAAATGTGTATATTATTGGATTTTAAATAATTTATAATATTAATAGCAAAAAAATAAAGATCTATAATGAATTTTATTTATTACTAGCGGACCCTCACCCGCTTCGCTGGGTGAAAGAAAAATATAAATGAAAAAGTGTTCTTTGTTTTTTTCTTGTTTCATCATTTAATTCATGCTCGGCCATTATTTTGTGACTTATTCTAATAACAATGTTTTATTTATTTTAGAGACTTACTCTATTGATTGTAAACTAACAACTTATCCTAAAGCCTTCTGATACACAAAATTTTTGGATTTGTTTTCATGCGGTGTATAAATATAAAGTAACGATGGTTTCCCTACTCGAGAACATCCTACATACCCTACATACATAGTTGCCCATGTCCAAGGCATGGATAAGTTAGGTCAATTCCACATAATTGAAGTGTTTGACCTTGAGACTTATTGATTGTAATAGCAAAAGCAAGGCGAATGGGAAATTGAAGTCGCTTAAAATCAAAAGGCAAATCTGTTGAAATCATTGGAATGCGCGGAATCAAAACATCTTCATCTTTAAATTTGCCTTTCAAAATTGTTGCTTCAATTACATTCGTCACTGTCCGTTTCACTGCTAATCTTGTCCCATTGCATAGTTTCGGCTGATTGATATTTCGCAAAATAATGATCACTGCCCCGACTTTCAATTGCAAACGATGTGGTGGCGAGCCAGGCAAATTAAGCGTATTCAATAATTCAATTGGATAATTCACTACATCGTCGGGATTAGTGATTGAATCAATTGATTTATAGGTGACAACTTCACCTGGAATTTGAGTCAAAATACTGGCATTGATTTCATTGACATCGACATTTTTGGCAGCTAATATAGCTCTCTCGCTTAGCCAATCTTGATTTCGATAGTTTTGTGCAATATTTGGGAATACATTTTGCACTAATTGTACTCTTGATTCTGTTACGGTACAAAAATTAGTTGTAAGTGTGATCATGCCTGTATTCTTTTCAATTGGCTTTCGTCCATTTCCAATTTGCAACAAATGTTCGGAAAATTCAGCAGCTATTGGATAATTCTGTAACTGCACACGATCATTAGTAGTTAATGTGAGTTTTTGAACATATCTCCACAGATTAGAAGATTTAAGTCACGCTCTCAATTCATCAGCTGCTGTTGATTTGGGAATAACAGGCAAAGTTTGTCGAAAATCACCGGCCAATAGAATAAGTGCACCACCAAATATGTTTGTGTTATTTCGAAAATCTTTCAGTGTTCTATTTAAGGCTTCCAGTGATTTTTTATGAGCCATCGTACATTCATCCCATACAATAATTTTACATGTTTGTAAAACCTTTCCCATTCCAGAATTTTTAGAATTGTTGCAAGTTGGTTCTTCATTTACTTGCATATTTAATGGTATGTGTACTAGTGTGTACTATTCTTTCTTTTCATTCCAGTTCAATTCATTTTATTTTACATATTTCACCGCATTTCATTCAGTTTCGACTCATTCCTTAGTACCAAACATTTAGTGTTTCTCCAGCATCTCACCACTGTGCCTGATAAGCAAAGCTATAGCAAAATGCAGTACCAATCAAAACTAAAGCAATCAAATACCACACACACGCACACACACCCGAACAAAATGGAATCTGAATTTACGATATTCATAGTAGTTACTTCATTTCCACGTGCAAACTTGTTGCTCGCAATTGTCATGGAGCAGCAAAGTTTCTTGCTTACCTATAGGCACAATGACATTTGCATGCTTCCAAAAGCAGACACACACACACACCCACACCCATCTATCAGCAATAGATGCAATACCACATTGAAGCTTCCATGCACAATGCGTGCAATCAAAACTGGTCCCCGAGTGCGTGTACGTGTGCGTTTATAGCTGTATGTGAACGAGATTGTCTGCATGAAATGAAAGTCTGGCTATATGTGTTAATGTATGTGAATACACCAGCATCCAGTATATTCTTCTTTTCTGCACTTACAACACAAAAATTTTAAGTTGAAAATTTTACATTTTCTTCTGTGTCAAAAACTTATCCACCTCTCCACATTTTCGGCGAAGTGATGCTAAAGTCTGTGAATGGAGTGAATTGATCTGTGCGCTTGTGTGTTTTGTATATACATATGTATGTGCAAATGTGTATATGAGCATTGTTGTGGTTCTCGTAGTGATGCTGTGCAACAGCAACAGCAACAATGCAAACATATCTACGGCAGGCACTGCACAGGCCATCATCGTTGCAACATCTGTGGTGGTTTGGGGTGTGTGAATGATGGCCTAGTCGTTAGCTAGTTTTTCGTAAAATTCTATGACATCAACAATAACAATGCTTTAGCTATTCGAATTGGGCAACGAGAACCTGCTATGCGTTTCTGTGCGCCTGGTTTAAGTATTTTGATTTTAAAAAATTTTGGCAATTTTTATTTCAAATTTTTGTCCCAAAATACAAACAATTTTGTCGAAATAAAAATAAGTGGTTCATAATTTTTGTTTCATTCAGAATGAAAAGAAAAAGTGTAAGTGCACTTGAATGATTCTTCTTTTCTTTTTTTGCTGAAAAATCATTCGAACTACGATTAGGTTGCACACACACATGCATAACGCATTTTTGCTACTTTACTTTCAATTGATATGCAGGCTGGTTTAAACCTTACTACAATCACTCCAAAGGGTTGCGCAACTGCATATGTGAGGCAAAATTGCACCCTGCACACCTCATGATTTGATTTAGGAAATAGATATTTGTAAGTTCCTACACTCCCATACTCACATAAGTGCGTAAATGAAAAGCTCATCGAACACAAAGTTTTGACCGAATTCAAAGCTTTGAAACAAAACTTAGTCGTTTCACCAAAGTCTTATCGCCTAAGTGGTAAAACATCGTACGATAAAGCTTTTCAAGCACTTTCTGAGAAGGTAAAATTTTCTGCTTAAATGAGGGAAGGAAATAAACAAAACTGGCAATGCAGTGCAAAATTCACATTATCGACTGAGATTGCATGCCGCTTTGACTGTATGAATAAAAAAGGTTCCTAACTTCACTACCATCTTGCATTCGTTCATGACTAACGTTTGATGAGTCCTACGCTCGAGGCGACATCAAATATTAGTTTGGACGATGCCTTTTAACTCCGATTAAGCCCGTGATTTCATAGGCATTTTCGGGCCTGCATCTTTAACATCAAAAATGCCTGAACGAAATCCGCGAAATCAAAATTGCACTTTATTAGCTGTTACAGTATCGTCACCATAAACACCATTCACAATTTCAGCAGCCTGGCTTGCATTTTCGCCTTCATCAAAGAAATATTTTCAAATGTACCAAAGAAAAATTTTCAAATGTAGCAAATTTCCTCTTTGTAGACTTCCATTGTTAATTCACAAAAGAACGGAACAAACAAAAAACAACAAAAGCATATTTTTAGTCCCCTATTTGATCGATAATTTACGAGATATCGATCACTACAGCCATCTACCGAGAAAATAAAGAATTTCTCTTTCCTCAAACTAATATTAAAAAATAGAAAAATATTCATTTCTTAACACCGATCGTCATTCAGCAGGCTATACAAACCCCTAAAAACAAATTATCATGCTTCAAAAGGCAATACCCTTTGCTGCTTAATGAATTAATAGGAATCCTATATACATAAGTATATACGAAAGCAATACCAAACTTCGTGCTCGTGTACGGGATATAGAAACTTATCATAAGATCCAAAAGACGATCGAACTATGACAACAAATGTTCTATTCGGTTTTAGTTACCTCGGCAGAACCAAACCTGAATATGTCTTAACATCTTTTTTTCGTTTAAAAACTGCATAAAATTTTAGTTTTTGTAGGATTTTTTTGAAAACTTGCATTAAAGCTGACATTTTCTGTTGCAAAAATAGCTTCAACATATTTATCTGCACGTTCATTATATCGCTAGTGAGAAATTGTTCTGCAGATACGCTGCTACCGACGACAAATATGCATTATATCACTCATACGACCTGTGGTACCAACTATCAACCTACTGGTTTGTACCATACGGTTGCTCATTGTGACTAATAGAAGAAGAGCGCGTGACGTAAGACTTTTAAGTAAGGCCAAACCATCAAATGATAGAAGACTAGCTCAGGTAGTTTAAAGAGATTTAAAACTGCATACCCGAAATATTTTCAAAAATGAAAATTTGATGAAAATTAAAAAAAAAAATTTAAATTCGAAGAAAACTTTTTAATTCGCCTTTTTAGAATTTGTATGGGTATGCAGTTGCATAGCCCACTGAATTTTAGTGCTTCCAAGCTACTACAAAATATCGTTGATTTTTCTCAAGGAAAAAATTTTCAAAAATCAGTATTTTTATTAAACTAAAATTGACTGTGTTATAAAACTACTTATTTAAACTAACTAAAGTCGAGTGAGAACTTAACTATTCAATTGCCTACTTACTTTGGACTAACACTTGTTGGCAAGCGAGATTATTCGTTGTATTTCAAGGCTGACTTTTTACTTGAATTTGTCCTCGTCCATCACCAGATCCATTAACTTTGCCGATGCTGTCAATATTAGCGGCATACTCTAACAATTGTACGCTCTTATTAAAAATTGTGCCTGAGCGATTAAGTTATGCGGCTCGCACGACCTTTTCCAACGTCATCTTAAAGAAGTCATTCGAAAGCGAGTCACCCTGCCTGAAACCTCTTTTGAACTCAAACGGCTCGTAAAAGTCCTTCTCAGATTAGATAAGATTAGGTTTGTGAGGAGTTGGACAAGTCCAGGTGCTCTGCCAGGAGACCATTGTACTTCACCCGGACAGATTTCAGTAGAAAGAATAGAGATAGGAAAGATAAAAAGTGGGTGGTAAGACGGATAAATTAGTTTAAGGTCACTCTTCCACAAATCTCTTGGATTCATTGATGACTTTCAAGAGATCTGGAAGAGGAAGAGTATGAAGTTTATCCATACTCAGTAAAGCGCAACCCAATATCCTAAGTCTGGTTCTGGAAATCGCCGGACAGCTACAGAGAAAATACTCTGCAGTGTCGTCATCCTCAAGACAGGACTGTCTACGACCTCCATGGCAGCCATATGCTGACCACAGACGTTGTGCTCTGTGATTACACCCACCAGTAGTCTCCAGTTCTTTTTGCTGAGTTTTAGGAGAAAGCTCGCTGTTTTCCTGTTTAGTTCTTTCACAAAGCACTTGAGTACTCTGTAGGAGTTCAGCCCAGACCAACGTCCTCTATGGGTAGACCTCAGGAAGTCGTCAATCCATAGTTGAATCGATGCGGAATTGACACCTAGAAAGGATTCAGGGCCTAGTGGCATACTTGCAGAGCCTTTATTAGCCAGTTTATCAGCCAACTCGTTCCAGACACCCAAATAAGACTAACTTGGTTGTGTTTTGCAACACTGTTTAGTTTTGTCTTACATTCACCAACAAACTTCGAAGAGCAGCGTGGGTTCGCAAGGTTTTTCAGTACAACTTGACTGTCACTACAAATTGCAATACTGCTACCCTGCCACTTTTTCTCAGCCAGTATATCACATTCAAGACGGCATAGGCTTGGATACCGTGGCCATCTGCCCCGTCGCATAAGAGTACTTAGTGTCTTCGTCTAAGTACCATCACCCAGATCCACTACCATCACTGGTTTTGGATTCTTCGGTGTAGAAAGTGTGCTGATATCCCATTAATAGGTTCTCCGGACTTCACCATTGATATCTACCTGGGATCAAAACATTATACTTCCTACCGAAGCTAACAACAGTCACGCGATTGTCCACTGGCATCGAGAACAGTGTGCACCGCTCTGACAACTGGTGGTATATCTGGCAGTGGCCAGTGCTTACTTCATTTCCCCAGACTCCGTTTAACTTGAGCCTGTACGCCGCCTTCATTGCTTCCTTTCGAATTTGAAGATCTAGAGGTTGTAAGTTCAGAATCGCATAAAGGCATCACCAGATATCGTATGCATGGCACCTGTGATACCCAAGCACACACTTCTCTGTAGCCTATTTAGTGGTTTTACTCTGGAATTAACCATTGTAGCCTTCCACCATACTACATAGGCGTATGTAATAATGGGCCTGATCAGGGTGATGTACAACCAGTGTACTATCACCGGTCTTAGACCCGCATGTCTTGCCAAAGGTTCTCTTAGACTGCCAGAAGACTTTTAGTGTTCCAGAGACCTTCTGCTCGACGTGCTTCTTCCAGGCAAACTTACTGTCTAGAATTATACATATATATAATTGGCGCGTACACCCTTTCTGGGTGTTTGGCCGAGCTCCTCCTCCTATTTGTGGTGTGCGTCTTGATGTTGTTCCACAAATGGAGGGACCTACAGTTTCAAGCCCACTCCGAACGGCAGATATTTTTATGAGGAGCTTTTTCATGGCAGAAATACATTCGGAGGTGTGCCATTGCCTGCCGGGGGGCGACCGCTATTAGAAAAATGTTTTTATTAATTTTGGTTTCACCGAGATTCGAACCAACGTTCTCTTTGGAATTCCGGATGGGAATCACGCACCAACCCATTCGGCTACGGCGGCTAGGATTACTCCTGAGTAATAAACCTCAGAAGACAATTGCAGTAGTTCCCAATTTTGATAGCGCTGCTGATGTTGAGCAACGTCATTTCGCATAGCTGTATTAGTTTTGCGGGGACATTAAAACCAGACATCGCGGGGCAAAGGCAACTACTTTTCGTACTATCGCATGCAGCTGCAGCCGACGAAAAGATGGTGTGTGTCGATTCTCCTTTGATGGTTCTTTTGCAAGGCTTGGCGTATTGTGAATATCCGGTCAATGGTGGACATTCCAGGTCTGAGGCCTGATTGAGAAGGTCCAATCAGCTGGTCGATGATGGGATTCAGCCTTTCACGCAATACACTCGCTAGAACCTTATAGGCGATATTTAAACGGCACAGATTGCAGTATCACTCATCCTACGAATTAAGTAGACCCCACTTAAATTCCAATCGCCATATTTTACATAGCAGCTGATGCATGCAACTTTCCTTAGAAAATCTCGACAGGCGATATTCATTTTATAACTCGGATATTTTGAATGATATCTAGAGTGGAAAATAGGGTTTGCATTGTGTGTGTCTTCCTGTGCTTTTTCCTCTAAATCACAATCTTTATAAAATTCAAAAGTTGCCTATGAACCTGAAAATTTGATTATGCAACTAACTAAATTTTTTTTTACAACTGATGGAAAAGTGCATTCATATGCGCTATCGAATTCGTCGTTGTATGAGGCAAACAACAATAGCAAGTAAGTGAAATTGCAGGGACTAGTATGATTATAGTGGCGTAACTACTTAAATGAAAAATTATAAGAAAACATGTCAATAACAACAGCATTAAGAGTCTACAGCGCGAACGCTGCTTCCTTCGATGCCAGCAACCTCCATACACAGGTGTAGCCGCAAAATGGCACAATCTTTATGTTTTGCAACATCTTCAACGACATCAACAAGAGCTGTAGTTGTTAGCTGGCGCTTCTCGCGCCGCATGCCAGCATACGTTCTGAGCCATAGCAACTTTGAACGCTGATTGTCCTTGTTCTCCCTTTATGTTACATTTTTTTTTTTTTACTTTTGCTTCTCACAAATTTATGATATTATTTTCACCGCCCTAAATGCCCGCAAATTTTATTATACGAATAATTACATGCACACATGCATATTCAAATACATAGGCACGCATATTCACGTGCTTCTTTGCTCACTTTTTGAAAGGTAAAACTTTTGCCTTTCTTGTTTTGTCTCACATGTAATTATATGTATTCAAATGTGTATGCATATGCATTTTTTATATTTTTATATATATTTTTATGCATGCCCGTTTATTCATATTTTTCATTGTTCCTCCTTATTTATGCCCCTTAAAGCACCGCCGTCTTTTTCCATTTTTACTTTTATTGTTTTCCGTCTCATTTGTTGTTAGTGAATTTTACGTTGTTCATTTCTTCGCCCCGGCTTATTTTTCTTTTTATTTGCGTTTTTACAGCTTTTCTTTGTTTGTGACGAGCAACTCAATTTTATCTTCTTTACGATTTTTGTTACCATTTATGTACTTATCATCATTTCCGTTTGCTATTTAACTGTAATTTGAGGAAATCGGTCCACTTAAGGCAATTTGTTTACTGAATAAGTAACACCGAGCGGTAGAAAAAATTATCTAGGAAAAAATTTAAAATTTCACATGCAAGTAGAACTTCAAAGTGGCGCAAAATTAATGACACTATTGAAAGATGTATTATGTTCAAAAATGGCGTCGTACTTCAATCGTATTTGACACTTGTGAACTCGACAACTGCAGCTGATTTCCATTCCTCAACATCATTTGCTTTTATTGGGTTTGATATTAAGTTGGTGTGCGACTATCATTAGGAAGTACGTAGGTTCAACTCTCCATTCCTGAAACACCAAAAATGATAGAAAAAATTGTTTTCTAATAGCAGTCGCCCTTCGGCAAGCAAATGCAAGCCTCTGACTGTATTTCCGCCATGAAAAAGCTTTTCATAGAAAACTGTAGGTCCCTCCATTTTGTAGAACATCAAGACGCATACCACAAATAGGAGGAGAAGCTTGGCAAAATATCTAATTAACAGAAATGTACACTCCAATTTGAATTTTCAAAAAATCGATTTTTTCGATATTTCGAAAGTAAACGGTGGTTAAGTTTCAAGGGCCGGTGTTGATTTTGAATAAAATACAATGTTTTTAAGAAATTATTTTCATTTCTCTTTATTATGATAATATTGGTATAGCTTAATTACGTATGGAACAAAATATCGGCCAAGTGGCCGGCTCAGCCTCGGCGGCACACCTCCATCCGATGGTCCAAATTTTCGATGACGCTGAGGCATAATTGAGGTTCTATGCCGTTAATGTGCCGAATTATCTCATCGTTTAGCTCTTGAATTGTTGCTGGCTTATCGACGTACACCTTTTCTTTCAAATAACTCCAAAGAAAGAAGTCCAACCGTGTCGTTGACGTTTATTGTCGTTAATTGTCGATTGTAATGCTCGCACTGGATCAGAAATTATTCCTTGAGTAAAGAACCGATTTAATGAAGATTTTGAGCAACTGATACTTTTATGTTTACAAAATCAGCTACGTATAAACAATACCTTTTATGATCATAAGCAACAACATAAAACAACATTTTCAAATTCTAAAGGGATGAACTCCACAATAGATTTTATTTTATCAAATTCCAAAGGGCGTCTCTCTACGATTTTAGATGTAAGATCGCTAACATGAGCAAATGTAGGGACAGACCACCATCTTGCCTTAATGAAATTAATATTCGATGCCCAAAATACAAAAAAACTGGTGTCAGTGATGCTGAAAAATTTAACATAGAAAGGTTAAGAGATGCTTCTGTGCAATAGCCTTATCAGCAACGGTTAGAAGGAAAAGATGGAACTCCGATAGGTAGAACGATGGCCTTAAATGAAGCATGGCTCATATTAAAAGATAATATTATCAATGGTGCAAATGAAGTCATAGGTACTAAAAGCCATAAGTAAAAGAAGGGAAGAACTAATGCAAAAAATACAAAACCTTGGTTCACCACAGAAGTTAAAACTCTTGTCGCAAAGAAATAACAAGCTTACTTACGGTTTCTACAAAAATGTTTGTCGCATGATGAATACAAAAACGTTCGTAGTACAGTAATCAAAGAAATAAGCGCAATAAAAAGAGAACATTGGGAACAGTCCTCAGCTAATATGGAGTACGATCTCTATGGAGCGCAGAAAAAAGTCTGGGGGATGCTACGAAATAGAAAGACACCAATAAATGAATATTTATCGTTCTCAAATATTCCTATATCTCAATAGACCTCTCAGTTTGAACGCCTATACAGCAACACAAAACAACAAAGAATTACAGAACCAGAAATTACCAATGATGGTATCGAAGAGTATACCTGTAGTACTATATGATGTGGAAATGGCAATCACAAAAATTAAGAATAGAAAATCTCCCGGACCGGATAACATAGATAATGAGATGATAAAGTAAGGCGGTGTTAGATTGGCAGTTGAAATTATACATCTTTTCAACAAAATATTGGAAACTAAAATGATAGCCGACGAATGGCGTGAAAACACGACAATTCCTATTTTTAAAAAAGAGGATAAACAGGACCTGAATAACTACAGAGGAATATAGTAACACTCTTAAATACGACACTTAAGCTCATAACGAAAATTATCGGTAATGAGATAAATAAGACAGGGTTTAATCACAAACAACAGGGATTCCGCTAAAACCGATCAACAACTGATGCCGTGTTTATCATGAGACAATTAGCTGAAAAGAGGTTGTCTGCAAAGTCGGTTTACTGACGATAGTTTAACGTGATAACGTCATAAGAAAATACTGATTGAATGGTTGCATTTTTCAAAAGAAAATTTTAATTTTATTTGTTTGATACATATTTTGTATGGATATAGAGAATGAGTTAACATTAACATTAACATAACATAACATAACATAACATAACATAACATAACATAACATAACATAACATAACATAACATAACATAACATAACATAACATAACATAACATAACATAACATAACATAACATAACATAACATAACATAACATAACATAACATAACATAACATAACATAACATAACATAACATAACATAACATAACATAACATAACATAACATAACATAACATAACATAACATAACATAACATAACATAACATAACATAACATAACATAACATAACATAACATAACATAACATAACATAACATAACATAACATAACATAACATAACATAACATAACATAACATAACATAACATAACATAACATAACATAACATAACATAACATAACATAACATAACATAACATAACATAACATAACATAACATAACATAACATAACATAACATAACATAACATAACATAACATAACATAACATAACATAACATAACATAACATAACATAACATAACATAACATAACATAACATAACATAACATAACATAACATAACATAACATAACATAACATAACATAACATAACATAACATAACATAACATAACATAACATAACATAACATAACATAACATAACATAACATAACATAACATAACATAACATAACATAACATAACATAACATAACATAACATAACATAACATAACATAACATAACATAACATAACATAACATAACATAACATAACATAACATAACATAACATAACATAACATAACATAACATAACATAACATAACATAACATAACATAACATAACATAACATAACATAACATAACATAACATAACATAACATAACATAACATAACATAACATAACATAACATAACATAACATAACAAATTACCCCGTATTAAAGCACTTATCAACAGCTTTCATTTGATACCCATATTGTACATACACAACCAAAGGTTACCCGGGTCCACGTTTTGACCTATATCTCGAGACCCCAGTCACGGAGCGGCATGAAAAATACTCTGTACTAAAGCATTCACCAACAGCTTCCATTTGATACCCATATTGTACATACACATCCGAAGGTTACCCAGGTCAACGTTTTGACCTATATCTCGAGACCCTATCTACCAATAGGTATTCAAACTATACGGAAATCATCTTCAATACCTACTTAACAATGTGCGTAAGTTTGGTTTAATTCGGTTCAAAGACACGGCGGGTCCACGTTTTGGCATATATTTCGAGACCCTAGTCATCAATAGGTATGAAAATTACCCCGTATTAAAGCATTTATCAACAGCTTTCATTTGATATCCATATTGTATAAACACATTCTAGGGTCCACGTTTTGGTCTCTATCTCGAGACCCTAGTCACGGAACGGATGGAAATACTCTGAACTAAAGCATTCACCAACAGCTTCCATTTGATACCCATATTGTACATACACATCCGAAGGTTACCCGGGTCCACGTTTTGACCTATATCTCGAGACCCTATCTACCAATAGGTATTCAAACTATATGGAAATCATATTCAATACCTACTTAACAATGTGTGTAAGTTTGGTTTAATTCGGTTCAAAGACACGGCGGGTCCACGTTTTGGCATATATTTCGAGACCCTAGTCATCAATAGGTATGAAAATTACCCCATATTAAAGCACTTATCAACAGCTTTCATTTGATATGTTCTAGGGTCCACGTTTTGGTCTCTATCTCGAGACCCTAGTCACGGAGCGGATGGAAATACTCTGAACTAAAGCATTCACCAAGAGCTTCCATTTGATACCCATATTGTACATACACATCCGAAGGTTACCCGGGTCAACGTTTTGACCTATATCTCGAGACCCTATCTACCAATAGGTATTCAAACTATACGGAAATCATCTTCAATACCTACTTAACAATGTGTGTAAGTTTGGTTTAATTCGGTGCAAAGACACGGCGGGTCCACGTTTTGGCATATATTTCCAGACCCTAGTCATCAATAGGTATGAAAATTACCCCGTATTAAAGCACTTATCAACAGCTTTCATTTGATACCCATATTGTACATACACATCCGAAGGTTACCCGGGTCCACGTTTTGACCTATATCTCGAGCCCTATTTCCAAAATAAAATATAATCCATGTTACTCGTGATGTAGCTTTCGAATGGTGAAAGAATTTTTAAAATCGGTCCAGTAGTTTTTGAGCCTATTCATTACAACCAAACAAACAAAGTTTTCCTCTTTATAATATTAGTATAGATATGGTAAATATTACCATACATTTTTTCCTTCAGATATAATAAAAAAATAATAATAATAACATTAAAACAACAGGTATTATTAACAAACTTGGTTTTATTTTAAATTCTTCAAGTAAATCAAATTAATAATAATCAATAAGAAGGCATATGCCAATACAAATACGTGAATTTATATATGTACATATGCGCATATACATACATATATACGCTCACTTAAGTAGGGGAGAGCAAGATGTCGAACGTTGCCGTTCGTTTGCTTTGTTTGCTTTGTCGTTCCTTCCGCGCTTTCGCTTGCAGTTCATTCAATGCAATGAGCAAGGTAACACTAATATGAGCAAGGTAACTAAATATGAGCAAGGTAACTAAATATGAGCAAGGTAACACTAATATGAGCAAGGTAACTACATATGAGCAAGGTAACACTAATATGAGCAAGGTAACTAAATATGAGCAAGGTAACTAAATATGAGCAAGGTAACACTAATATGAGCAAGGTAACTACATATGAGCAAGGTAACACTAATATGAGCAAGGTAACTACATATGAGCAAGGTAACACTAATGAGCAAGGTAACACTAAAGAGCAAGGTAACACTAATGAGCAAGGTAACTACATATGAGCAAGGGAACGACACATTTTTTCGTGCGTGCAGCCTGTTAAATCGAATTATAAGACGTTATCACGTCAAAAAGCAATCGAATACAATAACAATAAGCCTCTATATTTGTGCTTTATAGATTTGACGAAAGCATATGGCAAAATACGGGTACCAGGTGTCCTTAACCAATTAAGAAAACGAAACATTGATAACAGAACAATACAACTTGTTAAGGATATCAACAAAAAAATAGTACCTTCGTAAGTACAAATTATGAAAAATCAACAAAAATACATATACATATCTACAGGCATCAAGCAGGGTGACAGTTTAAGCCCAGTTCTATTTAATATCATTACGGATGAGATCATCTCCACCGTAAAATCAGCGCCGGTAAATGGATATAAAATGGGGGCAAATGGAACCAAGATTGTCTCTTGTGCAGATGATGCTATGATTTTAGCAGATACGAGTAATCGAGATCGAGTAATTGGCAGCTCAGTTTAAAATCAAATCTCCGACAGCAAGACCAAAGCCATGACCGTGTCGAAACAACCGTTGTGAACCGGTGTGAAGTGGTCGTGTGCGAGCGAAGCATAGAGCAAGTCATGAGTTACTCAGTACTTGAGATCGACAAAAGCATCGCATAGGCATTTAGTGGAGGAGATCAAACCGCAAGCAACAAAAGAAGCTCGAATTTCCGGGTACTTGAGAGATATAGTGTTGAGAAATAAGAGTATGAGTGTTAGGATTAAAACACATATGTCCGCTCTATCATGACATATACAGTCCATATATCCATATAACCAGAGAAACTCAAACGCTCAGAGCGGTTTGTGGGACACAAGGCTTGATCATATCAGAAACGAAGATCTCCGTTCATAATGCGATGTTCAAGATATCTGCAAATGGAGTCGAAGACGTCGGAAAGAGTGGCAAAAACAAGTAAAGAGAATGGGACCTGACCATATAACCAGAATCGTAATGGAAAATAAACCAATAACCAATAGACCAACTGGAAGTCCACCGTAACGATGGCATGAGGGCTGAACGCTTGTATAATTATAAGAATTGTATATTATAATGGATGAATTTCTAACATTAAGAGAAATTTCGTTGTAAGAGCTTCATAGAGTTCTCGCTGGATTAAGAAAGTTAATGCGTTGCAAAAGAAACGCACAATCAATATCACCTTCAATTAAATGGAACTGAAAAGAAAGCGATAGAATCGACCTTCTGCACTCAAACGACTTTAATCTAATATTTCGCCAATAAAATCCTCCTCATCATCTGTAGAATATCCTGGGCGAACACCATCAGCGACGACGCGTTGTGGAGATCAACGAGTGAGACACCCATCCTATGACAAATAAAACGCAGAAAGTGGCAATGGATAAGTCACACGCTTAGAAAATCATCAGATAGTATCGTGAGAATGGCAATGGACTGGAACCCGCAAGGGAGCAGACGTCGTGGTCGGCCACAAGCCGATATTGCGGGAACTAGCAGATGTCGACCTTACGTGGGACGGCGCAAAAGCAACAGCCCAGAACCATGTACGATGGTAGAGTATTTTCGAAACCATATGACATCGAGCGGACTGAACAAGGATATTACACAAAACAAACATAGTTCCCAAGGGACAAAACTTCTAAAACCACAAAAAAAAAAAAATAACCAACAACACTACCTCCGCTTCCTCCGTTGACAAAAATGTAGCCTTTAAAATCAAAAGGTTTATGTTTGTGACGCCAAAAGGTATACATCAGATAAAAATTTAAATAACTTTTAAATTCTTCCTTTTCTAACTCCAGGCTATAGGTCCAGTATAATAGCTTCATGAAGTAAATATACGCGCACATACCCTTTTTGCTATTATGAATTTAAAATGCACACCCACTCATATATGGAATATATTTGAATATATAAAAGGAGAGGTATACAAATTTTTCATACAGCGAAAAAATGTGCAACGAGAATGTCCAAACATATGATTACGAGTTTATGAGTTTGAGTTTTATGTAACTTGGCTCTGCGCCTAAAAGTGTGCATGCAAATGCATGGTTAACAGTAAAATATGTCACTTCCACTATAATACAGTGAGTGAAATTTGCTTAATCGCGCATTGCTTAACAGCATTTTGAAAGAATATATATAAGGTTGTCAAAAAAGTCTTACGGTATTTTTATTGAATTTTCAATGGTTCATAAAATTGGTTATAATAATGCGATTTAAGTCAAATATGCGCCGTTTTGTTCGATGACGAGTTCCCAACGAGATGCCAACTTCATAATGCCCCTCTTATAGAAGCTCGCTTCCCTATTGTCAAAAAACTCGGAGAGCCAATTTTCACAGGACTCTCTTGTGGACAACTTCCGACTACCAAGCTCGTTCGCCATGGACAGAAATAGGTGGTAATCACTTGGTGCGAGATCCGGACTATACGGTGGATGCAAAAGAAACTCCCATCCGAGCTCCCGGATCTTCTGGCGCGTCACCAAAGATGTGTGTGGCCTGGCGTTGTCCTGATGGAAGACAGTTCAGCCTCTGTTGATCAAAGATGGCCTCTTCTGCATGAGTGCTGCATTCAAGCGGTCCAGTTGTTGGCAGTACAGGTCCGAATTGAGCGTTTGGCCATAGGGGAGCAGCTCATAGTGGATGATTCCCTGCCAATCCCACCAAACACACAGAAAAACCTTCCTGGCCGTCAATCCAGGCTTGGCCACCATCTGGGCAGCTTCACCGCTTTTCGACCACGACCGTTTGCGCTTCACGTTGTCGTAAGTGACCCACTTTTCATCGCCAGTCACCATACGCTTCAAAAACGGGTCGATTTTGTTGCGATTCAGAAGCGATTCGCATGCATCCATACGGGCAAAAATGTTTTTTTGCGTCAAGTCGTGTGGTACCCATACATCGAGCTTCTTTTTGAATCCAAGCTTCTTCCAATGGTTTATAACGGTTTGATGACTCATATCCAGCTCTTGGCCGATGCTACGGCTGCTACTATGCCGGTCTCTTTCGATCAATTCAGCGACTTTATCGCAATTTTCGACGACAGGCCTTCCGGACGGTGGCGCATCTTCGATCACCTCTGCACCAGAACGAAAACGTTGAAACCATCGTTGTGCGGTGGAAATGGAAACTGTATCGGGTCCATAAACTGCACAAATTTTATTGGCAGCATGAGATGCATTTTTGCCTTTATCGTAGTAGTAATGTAACTCACGAACGGCTAAAAGCAAACAACAATTAATCAAACACGTGTTAGCACGTGAAAAGAGCTTTCCAAAAAGCTCTAGCGTGAACCGATGCGACGAATACAACTAGAACTACGCGCTTGCAAAGACAAGCTTGCGGGAATACCGCAAGACTTTTTTATATAATATTATATAATTATAATTATATAATATTATATAATATAAGGAGGATAGGTTGCTTGTCTATCACCAGGCGCTCGGTGGCCCTAAGGCCCATTGTGATAACTGCATTTGATTTCCATCTCCTAACCAAGTTGCTTACACCACTTAGATATTTTAAGAAAACAACTAGTCCCTCCAGTGAGAAATTCATAGCTCCTCACAGAAATAACAGCCAAGATATTTGGCACGGCTTCCGTGAAATGCAGGACATTCACAGAGGAGGTATTGTACCGACTCTGTCAAGGGCCATGGTAGCATTTTCGGGCATTTAACACCGTATTTCTCGGAACTTCGAACAGATCTCTCTATCCGCAAATTAGAGTTTGAGGGTCGTGCTAGAGCAGTCTTTCCAAATAGGTAGGATTGGATCGAGCGGAAAATCTACATCGAAGCTTGCACCTCTGTCTTCACTGACGGTCCCAAGATGGAATGGGAGTCGGAGCGGGGGTTTTTCCTAAATAAGTCAATTTATCTATCTCCTTTAAACAGCCGAATACTGCTAGTAGGCTTGCAAAATGCTTAAGGAACGCGGGAGCGAGGGAGATATTAACATTTTCTCCGATAGTCAAGCCGCGATTAAGGCTCTGACGACGCCATGGTGCAGAACGAAATTAGTAAACTCCTGTAAAGAAGAGATCAAATCTTTTGGGTGTGCAGGTAACATTTCTCTGATCTGGGTTCCAGGACATAGGAACATAGAGGGAAATGAAATTACTGATGAGCTTGCCAAAAATCGTACTGAATTGACCTCAGAGACCTCCTACCCGGTCATCGGCATCCACTTGACAGTTGTTAGAGGAGAACGCACATATTATTTCTCAGGAAAGCGCCGAAAAGATGGAGCTCCATTTCTTCATGTGCTATTTCGAAAACCCTTTGGCCTCAATACAATATACGAAGGACTCAGGAAGTTCTTTGGACTCCTCGTCATTCAATTTCCAAACTCGTAGCTGTGTTTACCGGTCACTGGACGATCGGCACACACACGGAAAAGCTAGGGTTACCATTTAACCCCCATTGCTGAAGCTGTGGGGACCTTCCAGAGTAGGAGACTGTAGAGCATTTTCTCTGTAAATGTTCGGGTTTGGCAGCTAGAAGACTAAGGTCACTGGGAGCTCCTTTCTTCGACAACCTGGGGCAGTGCGCCAACCTAAACCCAATGAATCTTCTCCATTATATCAACAGCTCTGGTTGGATGTAGATATCTGCCTGTTGGAGGTCCCATACTGGTATCAAAACGGCGCTTTAGTGCTACTTAAGGAGTGCCAGGTGCACTTAAACCATTTTACCTACCTACCTACATTTTGTGTTAATGAAGCATAATTTAAGCGTTTGATGGTAGGAAAGGTAGCTTTTAATGGTAATAGAACCGCCTCTGAAATACCGAATCTTTTTTGTTGATTATTTATTTTGGCAAGGATCGTTCCAGTAATAGCTAAACCCATCAGATCCAACAAAAGTATAAATGTTTCGTTTGAAAAAATAATATTGCACTGGCTTTCAGGCTAGCCCATGTGCTTCTTTGCACATTTCAGTCTGGCCACTTTATGTGATTGAGTATGTTGGGGTATTTCGAAATGTTTGCTCCACTTTATATTTTCGATTCCAGATCAAATTTGTTGAACTCTTCGTTTCCCTATTGAAAGTTGTATATTTTTCATAATATGTGATGCACTAAGTCGATTTTTAGAGGCTTCTTCTTTAATAACATTGCATTAGTAGTTGGGATAGTTTTGTATTCACCTTACATTTTTTGGCAGAAATGCCATATTTCTCCACTAGCTTAAAAAAAAAATTCACAACCTTTTCCGATCGATTGGTTTAACTGTTTTAATCTATTTATTCGAAACACTTTTCTCCTTAAAAATTTTAATTTGGCCCTTTTCAACATCCTTTAAAAACTTTTTTATTGCCATTATTGAGTCAGACTTGAAAATAATCACATAAAATAGCAAAGTAAGCTTAACTGCAAAATATATTCACAAAAAAAATCAAAAAGGACGGATCACCATTGTCATCGTTCGGCGCTACAGCTTCTTGTGAGCTTTGGTCTGCTGAGTAGTTCAAATTTTAAGCTGTTCCTTCACTTCATTTATCCATCTCGATCTTGGTCTTAGGTTATGTTAGGTTGAAGCCGTTGTTCTGTGGGACACACTCAGGCGCAAAACCCATTGTGATGCCGCGTACGGAGCTTTCACTATTTCTCCTAAAACCAGTGTGTATTTTTCAAAAATTTTAGAATATCTCCTATTTCTGCAGAACTGAGATCTTCCAACTCATTAAAAAATTGTTTACCCAGAATAGTAAACCTGCGTCTGGATAGAGCAGGACAGTGGCACAGTAGGAGCGAAATTGTCCCTTCCTCATCAAGAAAACTTCTACAGAAGGCAGGTGTTTGCACACCCATCCTTTGGGCGTGTCTACCTATTAGGCAGTGCTCCGTTATGACTGAAATCAATGTGCT
The DNA here is from genome assembly GCF_027943255.1 of Anastrepha obliqua. Taxonomy (NCBI): domain Eukaryota; kingdom Metazoa; phylum Arthropoda; class Insecta; order Diptera; family Tephritidae; genus Anastrepha; species Anastrepha obliqua. The sequence continues at coordinate 46,881,216 of NC_072893.1, forward strand.
AAGACTGTGTTTAATTTGGCTTGGCAGAGATTCTGTGCGTTTAAGAGTCGGCCAGAGTTGATGGCCGATTTTGCAGGTGGATTCATCACGTCATCTTTCGTTTGCTTTCCTTACGATTTCTTCAAGGATGAGTAGCTTACATGTTTGTGAGGGTATACCTAGATCATTGTCTATGCACTCAGCGGTGAATTTGGTACAAAGTCTCGCTGTTCATCTCCTCTAGAGTTCCCCCTAATGTCGCGATGGCTAGGAACCCATATTATCCTTGAACGAAATGACTCAGCCATCTCGTTAAGAGATGTGCGGCATTTCATGGCTACCTTGGAGGTTCTCGACTGTTTTGTGAGGGATTTTAGCGCCGCCTGGCTGTCAGTGAAAATGTAGATGTAATTTCCAGATATCGCATATTAGTCTTCCTCCTGCTTTATTTGTGTATGCATTCGCCTCCAGAATTTTCCTTTGGGCTCTTGATTCTCATAAAGTGGCCTAGGCACTGTATTTGATGAACTTTAATGAAACGTATTGTACTATATTTTCGTCATTAATAAGTTCGTCCAGTTCATCATTCCATCCTATGCGCCGCTCTGAGATCTTTGCAGTTTTGTCTTATCTTTTTCACTCAACGTGTATGTTTTAGCTCCATAGAACAGCATCGGTCAAACTACGGTTTTATGTAACATGCTTGTAGTGTCAGCTTGGTGGGTCTGTTAAGGTCCTCGCCTCTTTTGAAATGGTGTTTTTTGGGTTTTTCTTTAAAGGAGCGTAAAACGGAAACGAAATTTTTTTTTTACTTCCAGTATTTTATTTTCTAATCTATTGTTTAAACACAAAATTTTTTTTTTTCATACGAGGTTCGTTCAAAAAGTTGTCAGCCTCCAAAAATGGTCTTCCAAAAAAGGTATGTCGCCGACGACACAGAATCCAGGACTCACAAGTATCTGAAATCAAAATGACAAAAAGGTTCTTGTTCAGTAGGAATGTTGTTATCGTGCGAAATAAGATATTAAAAAAAATTGACAAAATGGCGAAAGTTCAAAGATGAAAAACCTTTTCTTGACCCTGTTTTTGACTTTAAAGGTCCGAAAAAAGTACTAAACATTTTTTTCCAAATGATCGTAGTTCACATGATAACGACATGAATTCTACGTCATTTAAATTTTATTTCATCAAAATCAATTAAGTAGGACCGGCTATATCTGTGTTCATTTTTCATATGAAGATCATTTTTTGAAGGCTGACAACTTTTTGAACGAACCTCGTATGGCCAAAAATAAAGTTTGGACCAAAAATAAAATACTCAAAATACTGACAACAAAAGTAAAAAGCCTTTTTTCCTTTCCGTTTTACACGCTTGAGAAGAAACACCCAAACAACACCATTTCACATGAGGCGAGGGCCTTTAAAAGTTTTGTAAGTGATGCGTACGCTTTATTAGCTGAATTCGTACTTCTATAGCAAGACTCATCCAATTATCTGTCTTCAGTTTGCAGCCTAGGTATGCGAACTATTTCAAATTCGTGTTTTCCAACATCAAGCTCTCTTGGTGTCTGTTTGTTTTTCAGTCTAGAGAGCTGCATGCATCTGGTTTTTTTTGTTGTTAATCTTTACTCCAATTATTGCCCTCGCTGCTTCGATTTCGGAAAAGTTTGACACTAGTGATCTTTTAGGTATGCTGACTATCCCTATATCATCGGCGTGTGTACATAATTGAGTTGTTATATTCATTCAAGAACTGGATATATTCTTTCGGCATCGTTCAGCTCATCTATTGCTTTAATTTTAAAATTGTTGATGAAAGTGTGTCGCCCTGTCTTACGCCACTCTGTATATGAAAGGCTTCAAATTGTTCTTGTTTGGACTAAGTGAGTACAAATACCACTGCTGATTATTTACTCAAACGCTTCATAAAAAATAAATTATGAGTGGCCACTTAAACAGTTTTTCTTCTCGTTTCGTAATCGCGGCTAAGCAGATTTCGCTCACTGTGTAATAAATTGAAGCACACTTACGTACATGCGCTGAATTATAGGCTTGTACGCAAATATTTGCATTCAAAATTGTGACCATATTTTACATCGATTTCGTGCATCAAATTTTCGTGGCTATAAAAATTTAAAAAATTCGTGCTGCAAAGCAGAATGTAAATAACCATGGGGATGTGTGTGTTTTCATGTATTGGTTGCACTCAAAATTCACAGAGTAGACATGCACTTACATGTGAAAACATTGGTGCTCGCATGCGCATACCTACACGAGTACACTGATGGACCTGCAACACCCAAAATTCCTAATTGTATTCTGCTTATTTCTGTTATTACCTACGCGGAGGTGTATTTGCCTTTGCAGTCGTTTGTAGGCAGTGCATTTGCTAATTGCTCCTGACTTCATAATGAAGCATTGTTCACGCAGCGTGCGCATAATAAGGGCATAAGTAGGCGCGGCTTTAATATTGATTTTTGTTCGGTTTAAATTCTACTCCAATAGAACCGATGTACGTACATTTACAGCTCCACTTATAACAATGGGATAGTTTAAGTGCGCTATTAAAATTATGGTTCGCGATTTTGGAGGTCAAATTAAAATTTAGGGCGCAAAATAAAAAATTCAGTACTGATTATTTTCCAATGTAAGTTTTTGTTTTTGTCAAAATTGAAAATTATGTACAACATACACTAACTTTGAGTTCGACGCCGAGATAACCGAGCGGCTTCGACTTGTAGTCATGCATAGACCGATTCGGTTCAGAGCCATACCAGACGGAGTTCAATAGTTATGTGTTTTGAAGTAGTCCACTTGCATAGCGCCTATTGTGAATTTAAGAGGTAACATACGTAACAGAAATAAATATAAAAAATTTTATATTGGAGGTTGAATTAGTTTTAAAGGTTTTTTTCGAAGATTTGGGGCTTTATTGTGAAAAAACGGTACAAAATATTTTATTCGAAGTATTGGCCATCGCTAGCTACAACTTTCGCCCATCTTTCGGGCAATTTCCGGATGCCGTTTCTCCAAAATTCTGGCTGCTGCTTGGCTATCCATGACTCAACCCATATTTTGGTAGCCTCGTACGAGGAGAACCGCTGGTCCGCCAAATCGAGACTCATATGCCGGAACAAATGATAATCGGAGGGAGCTATGTCTGGACTATACGGCGCGTGGGGTAACACTTCCCAGCCAAGCGTTCCAAGGTATTTTTTGACAGGTTGAGCAACATGCGGCCGAGCGTTGTCATGTTGCAAAATAACCTTGTCGTGCCTTTTTACCGTTTCCGGCCGTTTTTCTTTCAATGCCCGGCTTAAACGCATCAATTGCAGTCGGTAACGATCCCCCGCGATTGTTTCGCCCGGTTGGAGCAGCTCAAAATATACGACGCCGACCTGATCCCACCAAATGCAGAGCATGATTTTCTTGCCGTGAATATTCTGCTTGGCCGTCGACGTTGATGCGTGGCCGGGCAAACCCCATGATTTTTTGCGTTTTGGGTTATCGTAGTGGATCCATTTTTCGTCGCCAGTCACCACCCGATGCAAAAAACCCTTCCGATTTTGTCGCTCGATCAGCAATTCGCACGTAAAAAATCGCCGTTCGACGTCGCGCAGCTTCAACTCGTACGGGACCCAATGCCCTTGCTTTTGGATCATTCCCATCGCTTTTAGACGCTTGCAAACGGTTGATTTATCAACGCCCAATGATTCAGCAAGCTCTTCTTAGGTTTGGCACGAGTCCTCGTTTACCAATTCCCCCAATTCCGCGTCCTCGAACTTTTTGGGCTGGCCAAGACGCTCCTTGTCTTCGGTGTGAAAATCGCCACTTTTGAATCGTCGAAACCAGTACTCACATGTTGAAATCGACGGAGTATGGTCTGGGTAGGCCTCCTGCAGCAATTCACGGGCTTGGGCTGTATTTTTTTTTCAAATTGAAGCAGAAAAGCAAAGCTTCCCGCAAATTGCGTTTCGACGGCACGAAAGTTGACATACTCGGAGCACGAAAACACTGCGTTGTTTATACTTCAGCGAAATGACAGATACTGATAAACAAAGCCTAGGGATGAGGCTTTGTCATGAATATATATTCAGTATTGCCAACGCGATAAAGTGATAAATAGCGCCATCTGTGTGTCACCTTTAATACTAATTCAACCTCCCTCCCATTGTTTATTAGTACTTAATCTTTAGCAAAAAATTTATTTTAATTTTTCTTTACAAAAATTAGTAGATAAAAAATCAAGTGATGCAAAGTACAATGCAAAAAGTTGCTCCACGGTCTGTATCATTTCTACTTCAAATGCTGATGAATCTGTAAAAATTATTCAAATTCAAGGTATTCAAATTTTCGGTGACGCTGAGGCATAATTGAGGTTCTATGCCGTTAATGTGCTGAATTATCTCATCCTTTAGCTCTTGAATTGTTGCTGGCTTATCGACGGGCGTACACCTTTTCTTCAAATAACCCCAAAGAAAGAAGTCCAACGGTGTCCGATCACATGATCTTGGCGGCCAATTGATATCGCCGCGACGTGAGATTATTCGGCCATCAAATTCGCGCAAAAGAGCCATTGTTACGTTAGCTGTGTGACAAGCGGTACCGCCCTGTTGAAACCACATATCGTCCACATCCATATCGTCCAATTCGTGCCATAAAAAGTTCGTTATCATCTCACGATAGCGAACATTATTCACAGTAACTGCCTGACCGGCGTCATTTTGGAAAAAATACGGCCCAATGATGCCGCCGGCCCATAAATCACACCAAACAGTCACTCTTTGTGGGTACATTGGTTTTTCGGCAATAACTCTTGGATTTTCATTCGCCCAAATGCGGGAATTCTGCTTATTGACGAATCCACTGAGGTGAAAATATGCCTCATCACTGAAGATGACTTTCTTCGAAAATTGGTCATTCACTGTTTTGCCTTTCCTGCCACCATTCTGACCATTGACGATGCTTGAAATGGTCAAGAGGCTTTAGTTCTTGAGTCAATTGCACCTTGTAAGCGTGTAAATGCAAGTCTTTATGCATAATGTTCATCAACGACGAGCGTGAGAGGTGCAATTGTTGGGCACGACGACGAGTTGAGATGGGCGGGTCTTCAACCACACTATCGCGAAGAGCAGCAGTATTTTCACATCTCCTACAGACCCGCCTTGCTCAAACTTTTGGATGAGATAATTTGACGCATTAACGGCATAGAACCTCAATTATGCCTCAGCGTCATCGAAAATTTGGACCATCGGATGGAGGTGTGCCGCCGAGGCCGCGGCGACCATTTGGCCAATATTTTATTTCATACGTAATTGAGTTATACCAATATTATCATAATAAGGAGAAATGACAAGAATTTCTTAAAAAAATTATATTTTATTCAAAATTAACACCGGCCCTTAAAACTTAACCACCCTTTACTTTCTCAGTATATTTTTATGTGCGTATTTTAGTTAACTACCTATATCAAACACTTTTTTGTTTTTTTTTTTTTGCTTTCAGCTGCTATCAGTTTTTATTTCCCTGTTATCCACTCAATAAATTTTCAAAATGTCTTTTATGTTTCTATCAAACAACGATTTGAATTTGGCTAAACTTCATGTCATACCATTCTAACTCAATCTCAAGTAAATTATTTGGAAATAGCAATAAAAGGACTACGTAATACAGAATAATTGCTATAGGGGTACTTCACTTGTACATACATACATACATATGTATATACACACGAAAACTTAATTGGCACGTTTGTCAAATATTATACCCCGAAAGGCTAAATAAACGTAGATTTGTTTCACATAGTAAATACCCTGTAGGAAAGGCAGATTATTTTGTTTTATTAGCCAATACAAAATCCGAATTCAATGCCTCTTCCATTATTTAAAGTTAACTTTTTGCATGTTATCACTGGATTTAATACAGGAACAAATTCGGATCCTTCTAGGAACTATCTAATTATCTTGAATCCTAAATTCCAACTGCTCGAGGTGGCTGTGGATGTACGTTTTTCAAAGGTCATTAAAGCCGCCGATAAAAGAAGAAAGAAAGAAGAAATAAGATCAAATTCAACTAATAAAAGGAATTTAATGGTTCAGAAGAATATAAAAATCACGAACGTCATTTCAATATTTGCTATTCAATACGAATATTCAAACTAAAAATATTGGTTTTTTAGGCCCCATACATTATCTATTGCGAACCTGGTGGAAAAAGCTAACCAGTTCCATGTGGCACCTGAAATTAAAAAAGGAAGTGGCAGTAGATACGGCATACGCCTAGAAAAAGTGATGGCAATGTTGTTACTCAAATCCCTTCCAAGAAGTTGACCTAAGACTGAGTTGGCCACGTACGACCTGGAGACGCTCAAAACAAGCTGAAAGGAACTCTCTTGGTCTTGCATGGAACGAACTGGGATATATAGCTCAAAAGTGGGTCCGTTGGCAAAGAGACATAGTTGACGCCCTATGCTTCAATAGGAGTTAAAGGAAAAATATTTCTTTTATCTGCTAGCCCACGCAACATCGACCTTCCCCAAGTAATCTGTGGTCGACCGCGACCTCTGCTCTCTTGCGGGTTCCAATCTAGTGACATTCTCGTGATGCTATCTGATGATTTTCCAAGCGTATGACCTATCCATCATCACTTTCTGTATTTGATTTGCCATAGGATGGGTTCTTCATTCGTTGATCTCCACAGCGGCTCATTGCTGAGTAGCCTGAACTGAATATTCGCAGTTTAGAGAGCCTGGATATTTGTGAACTCGCCCTTCTATATGCATTCGCTCGAACACCGTCCCTGCGTTTTTTAACTTGCATTTGACATCCTCATCTGCTCTGTCGCGATAGTGCAGCCGAGGTAGCAGAATCTTTCGACAAATGCCACCGGGCACCCGTGAGAAAGACGTCAACAGTGAAAGACGTGTTCTGCAAGTGCTCTGACAAAAGGGACGATAAGTCTGGGAAAAAGTCCCACGGTAGTGATAAAAAAGTGTGCTCCCAGGAGCTAGGGCAGTGACCAGTGATTGCCTCTGACAGGTGTACCTAACCAACCAGAGGTAAATATAGCCATTTTTTATCAAACTCCAAAAGAGTGAAAAAGGCAAAAAAGAAAATTTTTAAAAATAAAAAAAGAAAGAAAAAAAACTGAGAAATTATTAAGCAAACGGTGAAAAGTGTTGTTACTGAGAGAGAGAGAGAACAGTTGCTTAGTATAAGCACATCTGCTCAGACAACTGCGCAACTTTCATTTTTTTTACTAATCACACAAAAAAAAGTAATAAAAGAAAAAGTATACATACACATACATATATATATATATATATATATATATATAAATCAAGAAATTATTTAGCGAACAGTGCAAAGTGTTGGTGGGAAGAGAGAGAATAGCTGATTATCATCTGCACATATGCTCAGACAGCTACGGTGAGAGGTGAATGACATCTGACTCCCACAGGTATAAGCAAACCACCCAACAACATACCGAATGAGTCTCCGGGCTTATGCGGAGAATCGAAGGAAAAGAGCGATACGATCAATCCTTTTCTGAGACGAGCGAGAATCGCTCGCCCACCTGTGAGAAAACAAATACTCACTCCTGAGCAAGAGCGCACTGAAAAGCACCAATGCGAGCATAGAACTCCAGACATGGAAAAAAGCGACACACAACAGCAGAAGGAAGAGGAAAGGGAGCAAGCGACAAAGCGAGAATGAGACGGGGAGCCGCTACGTGTGATGGGAGAAAAAACAAAGGAGCTCATTAGGATGATGGAAGTGCAGAGGCATATCAACATTCCAATGAAAGACCTGATGAGTGCAATAGAGAGGCAGCATCAGAAAGCATTAGACCAGTGCTGTTCAAAATGAAAAATGTGAGTGTATAAGTGAGAACGAGAGATTGAGAGCAGCCCAGTGGGAAATTTAAACCAAAATAAATAAATATTGGATTGGAGTAGAAAATTTTTGTGGGAGGAATCGAAATGCCTTTTGATATTACATCTATAGCTTCCTTTGAACGACTTGTAACATAAAAGGCATTGCAAGTCGCCAAAGGCATTTTCTAGCATATAAAAGTTCTCACAGGGCATTGTATTGCATACATTAAGCGTCGCGGACAAACGTAGTGTTTATTCGTTGCTGGTTTGCTAACGACTGAACGATGGAGAGTAAGAATACGTGTCATCAATTGATGTATGGGATGGACAGCACTGCATTAGACATGCACAGCATATCTAACCCACTGTGCGCGCCAATCAAAGCACACAAACCGACACAATGGAGAACGATCGCAAAAAGCAAGCAAGGAGAGCCCGCACGGCTGCCGCAGCAAATACAAAGTGCATCCGCTTAGAATCGCCGCGAAGACCAGTAGAGGCGAGGCCCAAAGAACAACAACACTAATCCAACCAACCAAAAGAGATGGTTGCTGTAAAGAAACAAAGCGTGGCAGCAGTAGACATGAATGCGCTCCCAATCACGTGAAGGCTGGTCAACAGTGGTCAAACGTAAGACCAAAACCACGCAAAAAATACCAATGAACCCTGACGCATTGGTCCTGAAGAAAGTCGGTAAACTTACATATGCGGAAATGCTAAAAAAAATTAAATCGCAACCAGAGCTCAAGGAACTGAGCCGTATAGTAAAGGGAATTAAAAAGACGGCGAAGGACGAATTATTATTCGAACTAAAGCGGCAAGCGGATCCAGCTACTGAGAAGCTCAAGACAGCAATAGAAGCTGTCCTCGGCGAAAGTGCACAGGTTCGCTCCCTAACACAAGAAACAGCCCTACAAATAAAAGATATCGATGAAGTGACGTTCAGAGAAGAAGTGTTAAAGGCGATAAGAAATAGCCTCCCTGACAGAAAAGTTGCGCTATCGGTCATTCAAGCAATGTACACAGCATACGGTGGCACGCAGACATGCACCATCAGCCTACCATCGGCGTCCGCACAAAAATTGCTAAGCGTATCCAAAATACGTATCGGCTGCGTTAACTGCCGTATTAGAGAAAAGGCAGCTATAACAGGGTGCTAAAAATGCCACGATTTTGGCCATCTGGCAAGGAACTGCAAGAGCGAAGATGACCGCACTACTCAGTGCTTCAGATGTGGAGGGCAAGACCATAAGGCTAAAAACTGCGTAAATACGCCGAGGTGCGCGCTACGCCTACAGCGCGGCGAAAGTGACACTAACCATATGTCGGGAGGGCGAACATGCCCCGCATTCCAGAGAGCAGGCCAACAGAAGGCAGTATGAAGGTCTTGCATATTAACCTCAACCACTGCGCCTGCTTACCCAAACGGTATACGAGCTGGGCATCGACATTGCTATACTCGAAGAGCAGTATAAAAACAGGCATAAGGCGTCATGGGCCAGCAACGCAAATGGCAAGTGTGCTATATGGAGCTGCGGGAGTAACCCAACTCATCTGGGGAAACCAGTTGCAACAACTGGCTATATGCGTGCCAAAATAAATATCATACACATATACAGCTGCTACATATCGCCCAGTACTTTTGCCAGCATCATGGATGAACTGGTTAATGACGCTAACCAAAAAAGCGCGGCACTCATAGCAGGTGACCTCAATGCGTGGGCAGCAGAGTGGGGATGTAAAAGAACGAACCCGAAGGGTAGGGAGCTTTTAAATGCACTAGCGGCGCTTGATTTCGTTCTACTCAACAGTAGCACAGAGAACATATTTAGCAAAAATGGTACTGGTTCCATCATAGACCTTGCGTTCATAAACAGGGCACTAAATAGAGCTACAAGATGGTACATCAGCGACTGCTACACACATAGCGATCATAGGCAAGCAATAGCCATTGCCATCGAAAAAGCTCAAGTAGGCACGATACCCTACAAACGGCAGAATGGGAGAAAAACGAAAAGCTTCGACGAGAAGCTCTTTGAGATAGCCTTCGACGACACCGAGGTAATATTTACGGTTGAAACTATGGCATCGGGGATAATGTCAGCCCTCACCAAAACATGCGATATCGCTATGGTCCGACAAGGAAGACGCCAAACACGTAAGCCAGCACACTGGTGGAACGACGAGCACAATGCAAGCGGGCCAGAAGGCTATGTCAGCGCTGACGGAATGCAACCAACATCGTAGAACTCAGGCTCAGCTACAAAACTAAACGTAAAGCATTTAAACTGGCAATTCGCAATAGCAAGCGCAATATGTTCAAAGAGCTATGTGACGACATCAATAATAACCCATGGGGCTCGGCCTATAAAATAGTGCGGAGCAAGATGAAGCAGATGGTACAACCAACATGCCCAACTCTCTTGAACCAGATTGTAGGAGAACTGTTCCCTTCACAGCTTGACTTTGTTAGAACGCTAAGTAGCGAACCAGCCACCAACATCCCGGCGGTAAATGCAGCCGAAGTGCTCAAACTAAGTAGCAAATTATCGCCTCGAAAAGCGCCAGGGCCAGATGCGATTCCAAACATTGCGTTGAAAAAAAACAGTGTCGCCAAACCCGTGCTTGTTTGGGAGAGTATTTAATGCGTACCTGCAAGAAGGCGTCTTTCCAAATATCTGGAAACTAAAAAAATTGGTACTTGTACCAAAAAAACCAGGTGCTTGCTCTCCCTGCTGGGCTCCATTAGTAAGTTATTTGAGCTTGTGATTAAAAACCGGCTGGAAACATATGTAGATGGACAGCTGTTAAGCTACCAGTTTGGCTTTAGGAGGAAGCGATCTACCACAGACGCAATAGAGGCCGTAAAAGTAATTGCGGAAAAGGCAATTGAAGGCAAGCGATGGTGTCTCCTGTGGGACATAATGTACGACAGCATTTTGCGGCTAAAGGTACACGAGAGAGCATCATTTGTTGGCTTCGCGGACGATATATCAATCGTTGTAACCGCGAAAACGCTCGCGGAAATTGTAAATGTCGCGTAATAAGCTATAGGCGCGGCTCAGAGATGGCTAGGCGCGAACGGTTTAAAGCTAGCTACGCATAAAACAGAAGCCTGTACTTATCAGCAGCCGAAAGAGAGTTGGAAAGGTCAAGATTAGAGTTGGGGACAGCATTATCGAGTCAAAGCCATACGTAAAATACTTAGGCGTCTTAGTAGACCACCGAACTAGCTTCCGAGACCACTTGGATTACGCTAGCAACAAATCTGCGACTGCAACAGCAGCCCTGGCTAGAATAATGGCGAACATTGGAGGACCAAGACAACAGGCAAGACAGGTCCTGGCTGGAGTAGTGAGGTCTATCTTCTTATATGGCGCGATGCATTCCAACACGCTTCATACGTACGAAGCAGCAACTCCACGTACCGCTTGTAGGCTCTTAAAGTCTGCTCTGCCTTCAGGACAGTCTCTGAGGATGCGGCGCTCATCATACCTGGTCTATGCCCACTCGACTTGATAGCGCAGGAGATGTGCGAAATGAGACGTATAAGGAACAACAAGCCCAATGCGACCAGCTGGTACTGAGAAAATTAATAAACCACCGCTGCATTGACCAGTGGCAGACGCAATGGGACAGTGCAAATAAAGGCAGGTGGGCCCACCGTCTCATCCCCAAAGTTGAAGCTAGGCTCCAGAGAAAGCACGGAGAAGTACACTGCTATCTCTGCCAAATCCTAAGTGGTTATGGCTGCTTTAAAGCGTACCTTCACCGCTTTCCACATGAAGGAAGTCCATACTGCGAGCAGAGCACACCAGCAGTTGAGAAGGACGCAGCACATGTGCTTCTCACGTGTTCTCGCTTCAGAAGAGTATGAAAGACAGCCTTGGCAGCAGCATCATGCCCGAGAATTTAATGCCACTGATGTTGAAGAGCCAAAACAACTGCAGCAAAGCCCAGCACATGGCTGCTGAAATAATGCAGCAACTCCGACATAGTGAGCAGGCAAGGAGGATGCGCGAACGCCAAATAAGATCGTAAAGCAGCAAACCTATACACAGATGAAAACGCAGGTAAACTGACGATACCACTATTAGAAACTAACTTTTCTATGGTAACGAACAGGGAAATGGAGGGAGGTGCGTATAGATAAGACAGGGGGGGTTTTCTTCAGATATGACTTAACATTGGTGGTAATAGGCAGATGCAGCTCGTGACATTTTGCATCAGAACAGTAACTGACGTTGAGTGCAACGCTCAAGCCGCCTCCCGACGAAATACGGGAAGTAGATACGGGGGCATCGGTACTTTGACGGTAGGAGGTTAAGTTCGGGTTAAAGTCAAACACTGACGGGCTAAGGCCTTCGATGCTTCCTCCTCATAAAAAAAAAATAGGCTATTATATGCTTTGCTTCATTGTGGTTGACTCTTATAGCCTTCGTCTTGGCGCTGTTAACCTCCAGCGCCACAATGCGTGCATTCGCATATATATGAGTGAGTTTGTGAGAGAAGAGACAAATGACATCGGCGAAGTTCAGGTCCTCGAGATGTCTGGTGAAACTCCATACGATGCCTCTTTTGTACAGCATCTATAGACTCATAATGTCATCTAAGACGATGACGAAGAAAAGGAAAGACAGGGGACAAACTTTTCTTACGCCTGCGTTGGTGGTGAATGGGTTGCTGATATTGCCGTTGTGAAGCATTGCCAGTTCGGAGTTCTCGTAAAGGGCTCTGATGAGGCGGATTATCTTAGCGAGAACTCCCTTTCTACTCAATGCAAGCCATATTGAGTGACGTTTGATTGTGCTCGATGACTTCTTAAAGTCGAGGAAAGGAAAAATATATACACAGACATAAAAGACGCCAGATAAGCCGCTAGAGCCAGATAATGTTGATTATTAAAAAATTTCACTTTCAGCATTCTCAGCTGAGCATAAATTCTAAAACTTAACTTAAATATACCCACAAATAATATTACTAAAAATAATAATCTTTGATCCATTCTCACAAAAACTGGGTACTTTATACTAACCCATCGGTTTTTTTAATGCTGAACTGAAAACATTCTCAACCTATCACCATTGGGCAATTAAGCACCATTACTGGTCTTGATACCTTGACTTCAAATTCCTAATAAATGTATTGTCCTCAAAAAAAATTAAAAAAGGTAAAGTTCAGTAGAGTTTCTAAAAACCCAAATTAAGAATAAAAAAGCTCAAAATCCATTTTGGTGCTATGCTTCCATGGCCCTTTTTTTATTTAAAATTGCCAGTAGAAAGCTTCAGTCGCCGAATAAAACCATGACTATTTTATGCTGTCGCTTACAGCCGTTATGGGAACGCAATCATAGTACCCTTTTGCACTTATGCGTGCATATGAATATACATACATACATATGTGAATTTCAAGCTTTTTTGATACCAATATTCTAGTATTATATTTTTTAAACATGTGGCAACTCTACCGAAAAATAAGCCTGTATTATGTATTTCTATTACCACATTGAAGAGCCTAAATCAAATTAACTTCAATTTTTGATAAAAATAAATATAACGGGTGGCAACTCTATTCTAGAATTTTATTGAATTTCGAGAACACAATCATAGTACCCTTTTACACTTGTGCGTGTCACATGAATATATATCAATTTAATCAATTTAATACCAATATTCCCAGATTATATTTTTTAAACATGTGGCAACTCTACAGGAAAATAAGTCTGTATTGTATATTACTAATACAGCATAGAATAGCCTAAATTAAATTAATTAAAATTTTTGATAAAAACAAATATAACGGGTGGCAACTCTATTAAAAGATGTTATTGAATTTCGATTAAAATTTATTAATTTTGCAATTTTTTGAAATTTAGTATTACTTTCTTATTATTTATTCTTTATTTAATATTAATTTTTATAGAAAAGTAGCAACCCTGTTTATAAAAACCTTTTTATAGCTTCCTGAAACTGTTTTGATAGAAACTTATTAATTTTCCAGTTTTTTGAAATTTACTATTACTTTCTTATTATTTATTCTTTATTATATATTAATTTTTATAGAATAGTGGCAACCCTGTTAATAAAAATTTTTGATTATAGCTTCCTTAAACTGTTTTAATAAATCTGAATTACCTTATTTGAAATATAAACTAATCTAAATATTATATTTTTAGAGGTAATCCATTGCAAAATTATTTCTAAATTTCAGTTTCCTAAATCGCCCATCGCTTGAAGCCAACATTATTGTTCTATTCTCAGAAAATACTATTAAACGCCTTTTTGTTTATAAGGTGTGACCTCAAGTATTTCCCTCCAAAACCCCCTATAAGCATCTAAAGGCAATATAAAACCAAATACAAATATTTCTAAAGGCAATATAAAACCAAATATAAACCTTTCAAATATAAACCTTTCATAAAACCTCTGTAAAACCGAAATCACTTGCAAATTGTTTTGTGTGCCATATCCCCAAAAGACAACATCAGCTTATGCTATAATTTTCTGCATTGAATGGACAAAAGTGCTAGTGTGGTTATTTATTGAATTTTTGATAAAAAATGTATGCATGTGGATATATATAGTACATAATTATATTTTCATGAATACTAAAGTAAAAAATTAAAAAAAATATTGTTTGTTATACGCCTTTCACTTCAATTCTTCACAACTGCCACAAACAGTGGTGTCAGGGTTAGTATAGTCCGCAGTAGCATTTTTGCCATAGGGCTTCTCAGCATTCACTTCTAGAACATATCTGCCTCTCAACGTGTGGGGCACAGCATATCCCATTGGATAATCACTGCCAACACATTTGCCCTCCTGCAAACTATTCAAAGAGTTGCAACGCTTTGCCAGAAAATCATCTACATTATTTGGGTAAACCGACTCAGTGTAATATTGCCAAACGATTTCATGTGAGCATTGTGGATCATTGCAAGCGTCTTGTACTGGGAATTTACCACCTACATAGAAGTCAACATCACCAAATGCTTGGGGTTGACCACTTCCACCAGGATTTGTGTGAATGATATCAACAAAGTCAGCATCACTAGAAGATATGACTGTGAGTTCCTCGCCCTCATTGAAACAGGGAAAAGCTGGATCAAGACCAGTTACGTAGGGCAACGTTTTCCCAGTCAAATCGCGGTAATAACGAGCAGCCGAACCCATTATTTGTGCACCCAGACTGTGACCCATTATATGTAGTTTTCCAATATCTATAATAGACTCCAAACGTTGTATGCCTATGGCAAGATATTTGCCTATTTTGTCGGTATTCTCTGATGACCAGAAATACAGTGTGTTTATGTAGTTGCCCATATCTAGAGCCTGCAAAAATTTAATTAAATAAAAATGTTATAGGTATTTTTGAAAAGAGTGGCATTCGAAACTAGCAAATTATAATACCAGATAATTAGTATCACCGCGACAATTATATGCCTTGGCAAGCGCGTCCTGCCGCTCATTATTCACAGTTGTAGTCCAGCCGGTCGAAAATATAACTGTATTCTTGTCAGGATCGAAATCGTCATCGTCAGCCAAGCCAGATGGATCTGCGACAGGATATTCTCGTTTATCGCAGGATGTGCGAAATTGAAATTTTATATCTCCGAGTGTCGGATCATATTGATCAGGAGTTTGGTCCTTGCCCTTGGCAATAACCGCCGAACCTAATAATTTCAAGCTAACAAATTTAGTTGGGAAATCTTATTTTAATACTCGTCGAGTCAAAGGATACTTACAAATAGTATTTGCAACGCCGCTTACAATTTGATTAGGTAGTCCTTCAACTATATTTTTAATGATCTTGAAAACGTAGTCTGGTCGCAAAGGTCCAGGTGCACTTTCAATTATGCCTTCGCTAATTTGTTCCAATGAATAAAGTAAATCCTCTGCTGTGAATTCCAAGGCGAAGTTGTAGTGTAGTATTGAGAAAAGCGAAATTAGGAAAAATAACTTCATTGTGCTGGATATTTAAAAATATTCCAAGTTGCGCTATGCAAGCAGTTTACGCCAGCTGTGTGTTCGTCAGCGAGTGCCTGCTACCAATTTATATACATTTTGTTCAAGGAAGCAGCTTTTTTTATTGCTTTTCATTAAGTAGCAGACTAGAGTGCTTATCTTAATTGGGTAATAAAAATAAAACCCTCTTAATAGAAATAACAGCCAACTATATTCAAACTAATAGTTTTTTTTTTTTTTTCAACTATATTACAATTTTCGCTATTAATTTGTGCGAATTCCAAGTTTTCTCTTGCGAACTTGAAGTTTTTCACTTGAAAAGTCTATTTAATTAATTTTTATTAGTTTCAATGGGAAACATATTTTGAGTTTTTAACCTTTGCTCTTTCCGTTATATTTGATGGTTTCCAGCGGCTTCTGGTTAATCTTGGCCTAGCTCCTGCACAAATTCCACATCTCGAAATCCAATGCGGATGTTGCCGTAGCAGGTAGATTTTTCACATTTCTGTGACTTGGGGACTGGATCCTGGCAAACTTAAAATCATGCTTTTTTTCAATTTCAAACGTTTATTAACAAAAAATGGTTACAAATTTAATCTTCTAAATAATAGCCATCACTAGCGACACATTTTTCCCATCTCTCAAGCAATTTGTGGATGCCGCGTCGAAAAAATTGGCCGTCTTTGGCCGCAAACCAATCATCGAGCAATTTTTTGGTTTCTTCGTGAGAATTGAAGCGCTGCTCGGAAAGTGCGTGGCCCATCGATGCAAACAAATGATAATCGGAAGGCGCCAAGTCTGGTGAGTAAGTGGCATGCACCAGCGGTTCCCAATCGTACGTCTCCATCAATTCCCGGGTCGCGCTTGTTCGATGTGGCGGTGCATTGTCACATTGTCAGTTCATGCGGCACCCTTCTTCCGGCCTTTAAAATCATAGCCATGTCTTTCAAACGTTTGGAAATGTTTTTTTGGGTCACTCCCAACTGCTCTGCCATCATTTCTTGCGTTTTGCCATCATTTTCATCCAACAATGCTTGCAATTCGGCGTCCTCAAACTTTTTCGGTGGCCGGCCACGGTCCTCGTTCTCCACGCTAAAATCACCACTTCAGAATTTTTCAAACCACCTGAAGCACTGTGCTCTACTTAGTGCATGTCCACCATAAGCTTCTTTAAGCATTTGATGAGATCGAGAAGCGTTTTTCTTCAATTGATAACAGAAAATCAACGATGTCCGCAAATCGTAGTTTGAAGGCACGAAATTCGATAAAAATTCATTCTCATCGTATCTATTTCTCGAAAACCATGGAGTACGTCCATAAGTTACAAGCCTAAGGAAGATGTAGTGAGCTTCACGTGTCAGATGATCAGATTCACAACAGTATGAAGCCATTTCTAACCTGAAGAACAAACATCTCGCTCCGAAACAGACGCTGCGAATTTCGGGAGGCCTTTAATTGTATATGCCAAAGTAGCCCCGCGTCTCCGAAGCTTGCTCTCTCTTTAGCCCTGAGCATGCCTGCCACGCGAATTGGTAGCTGTCGTTGCTCAGATTACCAGGGTGTCCCACAAGGAGGTGGGAGTAGGAATTGAGGTTATAGAATGCTGATAGTTGCTTCCTCAAATTTCTAATACCTCCTTACACTCCTGTGTAATAGTAATACCAAAATAAAATCATGGGGATCACAGCATATATTTTTTCCGGTCTCTATTTTCCTCCTTGGTAGTGATAGTGATTTTTTGCTGCGTAGTGTTTAAACAAGGACTTGTAAGAGAAAATTATCAGAACTTTTGCCTTCACGAAATATTTCATATACGTAAAGTGGAGAAACCTGTTCGTGCTTCCATATGAATGAAATGCCCATCATTGTTTGGTGCTACAGCTCTGTCTGGACTTTGGTCTGCTGAACAAAATCTCTCCATAGGACTTGAGCTTGGATTGATTCCTTCCAGTTGTTTACTTTGAGTTTTCTCATGTCATCCTCCAGTTCGTCAATCCATCTTGTTTTTGTTCTACCTTTTTCTTTCATCGAAAATGTTTTAACGTTAATTATTTTTCATTGATTCCATTCTCGCGATATGACCTAGCCAACTGTTTCTTAGGGCTTTGATGAGACGCACAGTATTCTCTCCTTTTATTAATTGGTCGAGCTCATGGTTTCATCTTAAGCACCATTCAACGCTGTTCCTTTTAACTGCTCCGAATTTTTTTATGCTTTTTCTTTCAAATATTTGCTGTCTTTGTTCCTGTCTCTTAATGTCCACAAATCTGATCTGTAGCAGAAAACTGAACAATTCAAAGATTTATACATCGTAATTTTTCACGGTCGATTAAGCAGCCTTGAAGAGTTGTGAAAGTGAGAAGTATGCCCATTGCTTGAGATGCCCATTGAGTCGCCAGAACTTATTTTAAATCCCAAATGAAATGATAAGTAAAAATATATTTACAATGAAGAAAGAAATTTCTTGAGGATATTGTCATCTTGATACAAAGAATTTACGGAGATGTCTATTAATACAACACTGCCGCTAAATGGGAGATCTAGTTCGAAATGAAGGAATTATCAAATGCGATTTTTTTCAAGCCTCTGAAAAATGTTTCTCGTTCAATCTTTCTATGGATACCAATCTAAGCGCCATAAGGAACTTCATAAAAAGTAAAGTTGAACAAGAAGCCAAGTATATACCTATGAAATGAGACTTTCGGCAATTAGTCCATAGATATCGCTAGGAGTATTTTTAAACCTTCCCAAATGTCTTGTTTTTTTCGTCTGTCATCTGTCAACAATATTCAGCTCATTGTTTGTTACGTTTCATACAACAATGCATTTTTGCCGCTCTTAAAAATGTCGAATTTCATGCCTTCAAACTACGATTTGCGAACAGCGTTGATTTTCTGTTATCAATTGAAGAAAAACGCTTCTCGAGCTCATCAAATGCTTATAGAAGCTTATGGTGGGCATGCTCTAAGTAGAGCACAGTGCACCAGCTGGTTTGAAAAATTCCGAAGTGGTGATTTTAGCGTGGAAAACGAGGACTGTGGCCGGCCACCGAAAAAGTTTGAGGACGCCGAATTGCAAGCATTGTTGGATGAAGGAGATGGTCAAACGCAAGAAATGATGGCAGAGAAGTTGGGAGTGACCCAAAAATATTTCCAAAAGTTTGAAAGACATGGATATGATTTTAAAAGCCGATCGGCGTCACAAAGTAATTTTTCTTGATAACAATGCACCGCCACATCGAACAAGAGCGACCTGGGAATTGGTGGAGACATACGATTGGGAACCGTTGGTGCATGCGGCTTACTCACCAGACTTGGCGCCTTCCGATTATCATTTGTTTGCATCGATGGGCCACGCACTTCCCGAGCAGCGCTTCAATTCTCACGAAGAAGCCAAAGAATGGCTCGATGATTGGTTTGCGGCCAAAGACGGTCAATTTTTTCGGCGCGGCATCCACAAATTGCTTGAGAGATGGGAAAAATGTGTCGCTAGCGATGGCTATTATTTTGAAGATTAAACGTGTAACCATGTTTTGTTAATAAACGTTCGAAATTGAAAAAAAGTCTCATTTCATAGGTAGGTATATAAAAACCGTTAGTAAAAATTTCCAAAGTTCCCACCTCTATTATAAAGTTCGAAAACACTATTATTTAATTGAATTCATTCCACTTTCACAGCAACGTCTCAAATCCAAAAAGTATAGCAATATTTGCATAAATATATTAAATATTTACTTCTCAGTCAATCGGTGTGAGTTACCTCCTCTTTGTGCACCTAATAGTCGGAAGAAGTCGCTTTTCTTTTGAGTTAAAAACTTTATTGTAAATTAATAGGTTGCAGTTAAAACTAAGTGGAGCAGTTGACAAAGTGAGCAAGGCCAGTACCCGTCATAAGTGTATTTGTTATAATACATAGTTTTTTTATTAGTAAAAACTAATTAAAATTAGTAGACAGTTAATTTGGTTTCCCACACTAAATGCAAATGTTTTGTTGTGAAAGCAAATTTAAAGATAAGGAACTCTAAAATACTTTTGTAATGGAGCAGCTACACAGGCTGCGCATATACACATACCTATGCATGTGTGTGTGGGTGTATACTTATATACGTAAGTAAACAGTTTAATTACAAAATCCAATTTACATATATTACACTTTTTTATAAGATAAAGCAACAATTTTCAAAAAAGTAGAAAGGACGGTAACAAAACTCAAATAACAGTGCCTGCTTATTAGCAGTAGCTTTGAATTGAAAAACGTTTGGATATCTGGATGGAGAATCGCAAAATAGCCGCAATTTTACTTGCAATTTTCTTTGAACCTATTTGCGATTTTCAAAGCTTATGCGCATTTCGATGGGTATACATGACGTAAAAGCTGTTTATAATCGGGTTTTCATCGAAAACGAAGAATTTTCGCCATGAAAATTGTAGGCTCTGTTGTTCACTCAACGCTTAACCTTAACAGATTTTCGATCAATAAATTTTATTTCGAAAAAAGCATATTTTCATTTGTTTATAATTTCATTTTTTTACGAAATGAAGAAAAGCCAGAAAAAAGTTATATTTCCATTTCTATGCTGAAAAATTTAAATTAATCGAATTCGGATAATTCATGGCAAAACGAATAATCGGTCATATCTAAACAGGACAAACATAAACTCACTAGAGTTCAAAGTTACTGGAACATAGAAAGAGATTTCATGGCATATGAACTTACAGGGATATTTACGGCTAAGCAGAAGGTGTAAAGTAAATTAATTAGATAAAAAAAGAGCGCATTAATATTAGGTTGTTCAATAAGTTTTGCGGTTCAATAAGAGATTTTTGTTTTACGTGATAACGCCTTATAGTACGATGTAGCCGGCTGCGCGCACCAAAAAATGTGGCGTTATCTTGCTTATGCGGCGTTATATCGCTCATGCGGCGTTATCTTGCTTGAACTACAAGCGAGAGCGCGGAACGAACGACAAATAGGCACAATCGGCACCCGCGTTCGGCAACGTTCCTTCTTCCTGTGTGCATGGTAATGAACCATTTCTCTGTTGAGAATAGGAAGATGATAGGAAAGTAGGAAATGAAAGGGGGTGTTGCGAGTGTAATGTGTCTTAAAAAAGGCAAATCGATGATGTTGCCTCTTAGTGTTGTTGACTTATTAACGTCTGATGCACAATCGAAATTGAAGATATCTTTCATGAATTTGATAAATGTTTCGTCATTTTTCACGTTTGTGTAAATGTAACTTGACCTATTCCATTGCAATTCCATTTGCCTCCTCCTCTACATCCATACAAAATATCTATCAAACAAATAAAACTAAAATTTTGTTTTGAAAATTGCAACCATTCCATCAGTATTTTCTTATGCGGTTGTCACGTTAAACTATCGTCAGTAAACCGACTTTACAGACAACCTTTCTTTTGTGTTACGTTGGAACACTTTTCATATTATCGTATGTGAAGTTTCATTTCAATCTGTCAATTTATTCTTTGTTTACAAACCATTTAGTATCGACATGTCACAGTATTTACAACAATGGAAAAAATCAGGCATATTTGCAAGGTTTAAGAGGGGCAGCTCTTCCTGACTCCATGTTGCGCAAGTCGTCAAAGCCTCACTCCAAGAGCTCGAATGGAGGTCCTTCAGCATCCGGCGTGTTCGACGGACGTTGCACTGACCACTGACCGATTACTTTCTGTTCCACTCCCTGTCAAACTATATGAAGGGAGTTACCTTCGATAACAAAGTGGTCCTTAAAAACTGGCTTCACATCGTCTTTGACACCAGACCAGACGCTTTTTGGCAGAACGGCATTAACAAATAGGTCGAGAGGTGGGGAGGGGTTTCAAAAAGCAACGGCGAATATGTAACTGAATAAATTATTGATATAATTATTGCTTTTGTTTAAATAAAAGTCTACGAACTTATTCCCCAACCCAATAAAAAGTTTAAACTTTTGTCAGCAACATCCTAAAGAGATGAAAAGTATACCAATCCCAGGCAGTTTAACGAGTTCTGTCTAGAGCAGGACAGTGCCAAAGGAGGTGCACCCTCACTTCTTCGCATAAGTTACACGCGTCTTTCTGGACCAATCACATTTTAGCTGCGTCATATGAAGTGAGAGAATATCCTGCAGGTGCTCTAACCAGTATTTTACATTCTTTCCTTGGGAGTGATAAAATAAAGTTTGTTGCTGGTTTCGTTTGGAAAATTTGTAACATTATTTTGGCAATCCTGTAGGAGGTCGAGGTTTCCCATATAGACTAGTCTTCTAGAGTTCGTTCTTCATCCAGTTCCATCTTCAAACCTGAGAGTGAGGGTTATGTGTTCGACGTACTCACCCTAGGCAAGCGGGTGCCTACCTTAACAAGCTCGTCGTAGCAAAGCGTAACTCTCCACGTATTTTTTCATTCTTGGAAAACAAATATACTGAATAATTCGATCGATCGTTTTACAATTTCCAAAATGATCAAAACTTCCATGACAATATCGAGCTATGCGTCATCTTACAGCTTTATGTACAACATACATATGTGTATTGTTTCGAATGGAGCCTATTTTGAAGGCGATGATGATTAAAGAATTATTTTTGTGTAATCGAGTACGTCCCAAACGATTTTTTGGTCACGATTGGTTTGTCCTGATTCTTTTTCGCCTTTAAGCACAGAAACGATCTCACAACTGCATCGTTAACAGCCAATCGCCATCAACTTCGCCGAAACGTAGTGTATATCTTCTCAGATGGGATCGGAGCTCGGCTCAATGCGTCAACATGAGCCATTCCAGCGCCAGAATTATATAGCAGTCATACACCATTTAACGAACTAGCCAGCTCGAAATGGTTGAAATTGCTGGAGTTTTAGTTTTAAGTGCCGAAATCGCAGAACAATCGGTAAATGTTTGAAAAGACTTAGCCAACCGCTACCTCGTGTTCATAGCCGTAGTAGCTCAATTCTGGGGCGTGCAGCGGTGACTAAAATACATAACCACTCGCCACTCATGACCTTCGTGCCATACCAGTTGACAATCGATACATATTTTTTTAAGAAGCTAATGATTTTGGCGGCCGCCGAAGCCGAATTGGTTGGTGCGTGACTACCATTCGGAATTCAGAGAGAACGTAGTTTCGAATCTCGGTGAAAGCCCAAAAAGAAGAAAAAGTTTTTTTCAAATAGCGGTGAGCAGGCAATGGCAAACCTCTGAGTGTATTTCTGCCATGAAAAAGCTCCTCATAAAAAACATTTGCCATTCGGAATCGGCTTGAAACTGTAGTTTACTCCATTTGTAGAACGACATCAAAACGCACGCCACAAATAGAAGGAGGAGCTCGGCCAAGCACCCAAAATTGGTGTACGCGCCATTATATATATCTATAAAGACCAGAGACTTGATGAAATTGAGACTTAGAAGTTATTTACCAATCTTCTACAATCTCACTTAGTGAGTCATAAGTGAGTACCATTCATACACCTGACTTCCTACTTTAACCGAACTCTACGTTTCGATTCCTACAGGGCTTGAAGATAAGTAAGTAAGTAAGTAAGGAAGGAAGTAAGTAGGTACGTATCGTCTGTAGGTAGTTGTATGTGACTTTTAGGCAGTAAAGGGAAAATAACGCACGGCAACACACTTATTGTTAGTACACTCAAGCTTACGCCGTAAAGATGTCCCAACACACACGTAGGTGTATATGTGTGCATGTGTATTTTCGTACACTTACGTGCTGATGAATACTTCTTATTGTAAAGGATATGCAAAAGTTTGAGAGAGGCATTTTATGCATTTTACACGAGCAGTCCATTTACAGTTGCATCCTCGACAGAGAGAGAGAGAGAGGCAGAGGGCCGCCCACTCCTCCATATGAGCATTTGAACATCAGCAGCGTAGTTGATTAAGTGCCATGGTGATTGCCCAATGCTGAACTGCCACCATCGACGAGTATTCATATGACCAATTCAATTTGCAAATTTTCTGCCTCTGCATCGATATACGCACAAACTGAGTAAATTCATTGTAAGCTTTTCCACATGAAATGTAGTTTGTGCTGGTAGGTACCCGTATGCCAATATGTGTAAGTATGCAGGTGTGTATGTGTATGCATTCAGGTGATATTAAAAGGTATGGGCTTGAGTGTTGGAGCATGGCAAATAATGGCACTTTATTGGCGATTCCTTGTCAGAATCGATTAAGTTGCAGCGAACTCGTTAGATTTTCAATTGAGTTTTCATACGTCAGCTTAATTATTTTTCCATTCTTGCTTTCAACCAGCTTTACTTATCCTTCTGAAGCTAATAAAAACAGGCAAGCATACCTACCATAAATTTTTATATGTACAAGAAATTTCCAGAAGTGGATGAGCACAGGAGGCACAAGAGTTAGGTTAGTCGTAAATAAAGCAACTTTTGACAACCTCCATTGTTGATTTTATCTCTGCATTGTAGTATGCAGTTGCCGTAGAAGCAACCGAAGCCAATGAATATTGAGAAACATTCATGGATTTCATTTACTTGCACAGGTAATACACAGGTATCGATGTTATGATTTTTCGTGTGAAATTTACAAGTATGTTATTCTTCGTTTAAAATTTGAGGGCAATAGTAACAAAAATCCCCTGCTGGTACATAAAAACCAAGCAGTAGTTTTTTTTTCTAAACATAATGGATGTAGTAACGGCCAAATTAAAAAAAAAATATTAAATCTTTATATTTTCTGCACCAATGGCTTCACCACCTAACGAAATGAAGAAATGAACCATCTGAAGATTAAGCAACTATCTAAGTGTTAAATATGTGAACATAACTGCCCAAAACCACTATTTTTCTTTTGCTATTTTTCAGATAAAACATGAAGGACTACAACTTACTTCAAGAAATGAAGACCCACACAGTCATCGCAGCGATTTAGAAATCTCTAAGTGTCTTTAGTTCGCTCTTTTATTCGTTCATAAGGTTTGCTGTGAACGAGGTTTTAGAGATAATAGTGAAACTCCTTATTGATAATGTTTGCGGTGATAGCCCATAGATGTTTCAGCAAGGCTCTGCTCCTTCATGCAAAGCGATGGCGACACAAGATTGGATGGCTAAAAATTTCCATGACCACATAACACCGAACTTATGACCGCATTACTCCCCAGACCTTAATCCCGTGGACTATTAAGTATGGGTTGTAGTTGAGCGTGAAACTGATAAGTATCCTCATAACACCATTTCTTCTATGAAGGCTGCAATAAATACCGTTATGGTCAATAGGAATAAGGAGCATTTGATTCTGGCCTGCAATCGTTTCCAGACCCGGATCGAGGAGGATATTGCAGTTAATGGAAATGTTATTGATTGATAGACATTTAAAAAGTTAATGTTTCATTTTCATTTATTTATGATTACAAGAAGCTTCCAGAACGGCGCTTATGCCTGGGTCAAAGTGAATCCATAGAAGGTGTCTTCGCCAGAGCAACAAAGATATTTACATATATATTTTGTTTTTACCGTTTTTTTTTTTTTTTATTTATCAAAATTGCTTAAGTCTTAAATTTTAGGTTCAACGTTCTTACTTCCTCACTTCTCTCTTCTAAGTGCGCGCACAGTGACCGACGTATCGTAGTTTCTTACCGCAGCGCCTAGAGGGGACAAAATTGAGCAACATTTATCCGGTGGACAACAGCTGCGTTCTTTTAGTTACATATTTACACAATACATCGGTTTGTGTGTGTATGTATTTGGTTGTATCTATACAATGTTACCATTGATATTTTTGCTTACACACTTTTTCGCACATCCGCGTTATCAGTTAAAATTTTTCATTGTTTAATAAAAAAAAGCCAAAAACCAACAAATGCAAATAGTTTATTTATCTATAATTAACATTATTCAACACTGTTTTAATTACTTTAACAAAAATTAAAATTTTTCCAAGTTTATTTTGCAAATGATTTCGAAATGTAATGCTTGGTAACACTGTGTGGTAAGAAAGCAACCTGAGAGGAATTTTCAAAAATCCTGCGATAAATCTAAGATAATACGCTGAATTTTTCATTTACATGGGGCTCTCATTAGTTTGATCGTAACAGCTGACAGATGACTGCGTTTACGTCGGTGACTGTTTGCAGCATTATAGTTTATATTCTCTCTCTTCTAAAAATATTTTTCCAACCGTACATTTGTTTACAGCTACATTTTTGTGAGCACTTAATATAAAATAAACATTTTGCGTCCCTAATGACCTATTATTTTCTGTAAAACAGTTTTCTTCATTTAATTTTTTCTTTAAAACAAATTATTTTTTTTTTAAATTTGATTTTATGATTTCATAAAAAAAAAAATTTTGTCATGTCAAAAAAATTACATTTTATTTTTCATTAAAAAAAAAGTTATTTAAGTTTTTCATTTAAATTTATTATTTTTTTTTTTTTATTTCATTTCATTTAAAAAAAAATTTTTTTTGAAACACCAATCCATTTCTTAGGAAAACATTTACTTCTGTATCGTCATTTATTTATCAAAAAAAATTTACATTTTATTTAACATAAAAAAAAATTATTTAAGTTTTTCATTAATTTTTTTTTTTTTGCATTTGATTTCATTTAAATAAAAATTTGTTTTTTTGAACCACCAATCCATTTCTTAGGAAACATTTATACCTGTGTCGTCAGTTCAAAAAAGTATACGATTTCCCTATTTTTTACGTGGTCGACCCTCTTATAATCATGTAATTAGGAGGGTTGCCTTTTGTATTTTGCAGCCAATAAGGAAAGCACAGCACGGCTTTATTGTTTTTCAAAATACTCTTCCTCGAAGTCAATACACTTCTCCGTTCGCCTGAACCACTTACAAAGCACTTTTGCCACTCAGGTAGTGGGCCAAGACGGCGTCCTAAGAAAGACACTTACTTAGTCACCATGCGTCCATAGTCGCCTGTTTTGAGAAACCTATGCTCAATGCTCTTCAGCATAACTTTCCATTTCACGTTTCTTTTTTCGGATAATATCCTTCACAAAATTTGCGACGGCATTCCATTTTTCTAAGACTATCATCATTTTTTCTATTATTTCTTCAGGTGTAAATACACCAATAGCTCGTTACAGAGCTATTCTCTCTATGTTCCACCTCTCGCATTTAAAGAAGGTGTGCTCCGCATCATCATACTCAGTATCTTCATAAATGCAGTTTGGTAGGTTCACCTTTCCCATTCGCCACAAATACTTGCGAAAGGACCCATGTCCAGACAAAAACTGTGGGAGGTAATAGTTAACCTTTGCCGTGCTTTCTTTCAACCCACTTTTTTAGATCGGGTATTAGTCTCGCTGTTCATCTACCGTACCGTTCAGAGTTCCATTTTGCCGGGCAAAGTGTGAGCATTTGAATTCTAATATCGGAGAAACGGGGTACTGGGATTCCTGTGATTTTTGCCTCCCAGCTGCCTCATAGCTGCTTAAAAGGTCTTCCTTTCATGAGTATCAAAAACAAAGAATCAATATAGGAAATCGCTTTATTATTTACATGTAATTTTTATTAGTTTAAGTCCCCCAATAATCGGGTGTACTCTCCCCAACACTTTTACAATTTTTTCTTAGACTTTTTCTCTTCTTTCAGTCAAAATACGATTTCTGTGGACTCTGTGTGCTTTACAATTTCGAGACTAGTCCTCGTACTTGCCGACGTAATTTGGTGAATTCATTCATTCTTTCACTCATTGATTTCCTTTTACTTGAAAAGTTACATTCTTTGGACTTCCACTAAAATATAGTTTAAAAGAAAATCACGGCAAAAGTTTTAGAAGGATTCGATCAGTTTGGTTTCAATCTATAATTTTTCTATCAAGTCTTGTTGTAGTCCAACTTCAAGTTTCCTTAAAAAAAAAACAATAAGGTACATAGGTGAAGTGGTTGAAGCGCCACACTGGAATTCCCTAAGTAGGCCTAAAGCGCCATTTTAATACCATTTTGAGACCTCCAGCAGGTAGATATGTACGGCCTGCCGGAGCTGTTAATATAAGGAAGAAGATTGATGGGATTTAAGATGGCGTACTACTCCAGACTGTCGAAGGAGGAATCACACAGCGGCATTGATCGTCTATCTGCCTAACCTGGGCATTTACAGAGAACGTGCTCATCAGTCTCCTTCTCTGAAATGTCCGCACAGCAATGGACACTTAATGGTTAACCTGGCTTTTCGGCGTGTGTGCCGATTACCCGAGTTTGGAAATTAAATGGCGAGAAGTCCACAGAACTTTATGCCTCCTGTATTCATTGTACTGGAACCAAAGGGATTTCGAAATAGCATATGAAGAAATGGAGCTCCATCTGTCTTGCGCTTTTCTTAGAAATAAGTTGTGCAAATGCCCTTTAACAACAGTCAAGAGAGTTCTAATGTCTGAGAGACTAATTCAGTCGGCCCCTTCCTGACAAGCTCATTAACAATTCCATTTCCCTGTTCCCTTATCATGTTCCCGTGTCCCGGAACCCAGGTCAGAGAGATGCTGCCTGCACACCTAAGAGATTTGAACTCTTCCTTACAGGAGTTGACTAGTTTGGATCGGCACCAGTGCCTTGAACGCAGCTTAACTATCGTAAAAATGTTAATATCTCCTTAGCTCCCGCGTTCACGAAGCAGGCATGCAGAATTGCAAAGATAATAAGGTGAAAAAAATTAATAAAGAAATGAAATACCTTCTCCCTCAAGTGCCTGCTACGGTTACCTTTGCGGTAGCGCATCCTACCCACCAAATTTTCAAAACCTGTATCTCTAGTTTCTGGCTGTATGCCATGACTTTACAGACGATATTTGTCCTGAGATCTTGCCTTCGACAAAATACATCATCAACCAATATTCAATATTTCAAATGGGAAATAGCCAGTCAAAAAATCGTCTTAAATCATCTGCATCCAAAATAAGAACTATAAAGTCAGCTTTATTCATTCACGACTGGCTTAAACTATTTAATAAATAAAAAATAATAATCAAGTACTCTATTCATTCAACATTCAATAAATAATGGATGAACATTTCAAAATATCAACATAGCCAGTTGAGAGGCATCGTAGCTTATATATCCACCCATAAGTACGAGTATAGACATGCGTGCCTGTATTTTTTCTAAATGTTCAACTCTCAGCGAAAGCAAATATCACGCGCACTGCAGCAGAATAACACAAATTTATTCAAGTTGCCAAACAAAGTAACGTCGCTACTGAATAGAGCAGAAAACAGCGCTACAAGCATAAAAAATGAGCGAGCAACACTTGAGAACAAACAAAGAATTTGTTGTTGTGTTGCAGAATACTGCGCTCAGCGCTTCCTTCCATTTTATCTCTTGATTAGTTGCCAGCTGCATGCTTTGGATAAACTTTTGTTACGGAAGCAGCTTAAATTGTTACCACTTCCCATTATACAAGTAGGAGAAGCTGCAAGAAGAAGGCGAGTAAGTCGCAGATTTATTATAAGGAAGGGAGAATACTACATGCATGCAACGGGTGTTTTTTTAGCTGCATGCGAACTATCCATATCGATAACTATGGCTTGGCAGAGGAAGTTAGCAAACTGTGTTCTACAAAGTGAAGTCCAAAATACAAAAGACGGGCGTTATAAAAATGTGTTTGATGGCGCCATCTTTTTAATGAGTTAGTGCGTTGGAAGTTACATCCCTAGCTGACTTACAGTGAAAGCTTGGTGACATACGGTTCAGTGGAAGCGAAGTTATTGTGTCTAAAGTGTTTGTATGTTTGTGTCATCGATTCAAAAATGAGTTTCGAACAAAGAGCTAATATCAAATTTTGTTTTAAAATCGATAAAACATTTACCGAAACATTTGCGTTGACGAAAAACGTCTATGACTATGATTGTCTATCTCTTGCCAGAGTTAATGAGTGGTTTACACGTTTCAGAGATGAAATGACAATGAACATACAGACAGCCCGGACATTCCGGTCAATGACCTGTAATACTCTTTCGAAAAGCTTTAAGATCGCGCAAAACAGTGTACCGATGTCAGAGGGCACTATTTTGAATACATAAACACGAAGTTATCAGAACAAAACTCCTGGCGTTTCTATTTTAGCTCAGTCTTGTTTATTTTGACTTCACCTTTATTTCTTCACCCATATTTCTATTTAGTAAGGTTCGACAAGTCATCATAAATCGTGTGACGCCAGCCCAACGCCTCTAAATTATAGAAAATTACTTTGAAAAAACAATATAAAAATCTGCTCCCGAAGTTCATAGAGCACTGGCGGCGTCATCGGTTATTATTTCTCTCGAAATGTGGGAGAAGCTGCGTTATATTGAATGGCAAGGCAAGCGTTATAGAGCCAGATTTATTGAAAAAAGAATCAAAGCTTGGAGTAATCAAATGGTCCATTTAACTCGTAGCCATGGCGGACATATGCCGGATATCATAATCGAAAAAAAAATGTCATGAAAATCTACCAGATTATAATAAAGAATTATAAAAATAAAATTAATGCTAACAATATTCCTGTTTTGTAACTATCATTTGAAGCCTTAAACACCCGCTACTATTCAAGGATTGCTGGAATAATGTTTTTTTCCTTTTCAAATTCATCAAATCGATATTTTGTGAAGCGATATTTGCAAATCTACACTCAAGGGTACTTCTCACGTGTCCATATATTTTATATTTATTTATTTGTTTTTTATACTTTTTTGGTTTTTAATTATTCAACCGATTTTCTCAATTTCTTTTAAGATTTAGTGCAGCTGCTACTTGGCAAACAATAATTTCTAATTTTTTAAATTCGAATTACAATCAAAATACTCAGAAAAGCTTTATAAAACGTTGTGTATGCAGAGGTTTTATGAGAAAATTGTATTGCAATAGCAACGTCAACATTTCACTGCTCATTCCTATTTAGTGGTGTACCACAGTACACAGCCATATTAATAGTAACACTTTGATACATATCTTAGCCTTTCTTGACTAAGGGTAAAAGAAATGACGCACACCAGGATCACTTACGAAGTCGTAAATTTACTGGATTATAGTTCCGTTATCGATTGCAAAGAAATGGACAAATGTGAAATTGGGTCTGATTTGCCAAATCTCCGGCATGAGAGTATATAGAGTATATGGCCAAATTCTAATTTTTTATAGATATTTTTTAGAAATTTTTTTAAGAAATTAAAATAGGATCATTTTGATTTTATAGTATGTTATTATTGGCATCAAATAGTATACAAAATCAATTTTTTTTGTTGACATATTTTTTTTTTATAGGGTAGCTCCAAAGCAGGCGTCTTAAAAAAAGAAGTGCTAATGTCGTTTCTTTTCAGCCCTAACTTTCCATACTACAGTCTGATTTCCACCCGAAAAACATACCAGTAAATGACCACCACGACCACGCTTAGAGGACAATATCCTTTTCATGAAATTTTCCATAACCGAATTGCAAAGTGGCTGCCCGATGACCTCTATAACCTCACGAATCCCATCTTTGAGGTCTTGAATTGACCCTGGGCTGTTGGTGTAGATCTTCTCTTTCACGTGGCATTGAAGAAAAAAGTCACAAGGTGTTAAATCACGCGATCTCGGTGGCCAATTATGATCACCTCCTCGAGAGATAACACGGTCCGGATACCTTTTCCGTAAAAGATCAATGATTTCGTTGGCTGTGTGGCACGTAGCGCCGTCTTGTTGAAAATAAACGTTGTCCAGATCAATACCATCCAATTTCGGCCATAAAAAATCATGAATCATCTCTCGATAGCGTTTTATATATTGAAGTAACATCAGTTATTGGAAAACCCTTTACTATTTCAGTACTTTTCTTATACACTCAGTCTTGATTAAATCGGCAAATTTTATTTTTTCTTTGCTCAAAACTGATTGAGGCCATGAAAATTGTTTCCTTCAATGTTCTTCAAAACTTTTTATACAAGTGTAAGAGGGTTAATTAAATTCAAAATATGCAGCTGTTGCCAAAAAGACTACGTGTACGCGAAAAAAATATAGCACCTACACATTTTGACCAGTTTTGAGAATTTTTGTATAATTTTTTTTTCATTTTTTTTTTATAAAAGTATACCTCATTGTGTAACAAATTATCCTATGAACCTATATTTTAAACTTTACACAAATATTAAAAAAATTTTCTCATTTTAAAATAGGAAAAATTGGGTACGTCTTTTTATAGCCCATTAAATTTTAGTATAACAGAGTTCAAAGTTCTTAGAAAATCGCATCGACTTTTAATAATTTTTTTCCATGACGGCGATTTGCATTTTCTCCATATAACAAATCGAAATAGTGCGGATTTTGTGTGCATGGAGAAAATAGGCAGTGGGAGAAAATTACCAAAAATCAACGGAATTTTCTAGCAATTTTAAGCTTATTTAAATTTGCACCTTCTTCTTCTTCTTAATTGGCCCGATAACCGCTTACGCGATTTTGGCCGAGTTTAACAAAGCGCGCCAGTCGTTTCTTTCTCGTGCTAACCGGCGCCAATTGGACACACCAAGTGAAGCTTAGTCCTTCTCCACCTGATTTTTTCAACGCAGAAGAGGCCTTCCTCTTCCTCTGCTACCACCAGCTGGTACCGCATCGAATACTTTCAGAACCGGAGCGTATCCGTTCGGACGACATGGCCCAGCCAACGTACCCGCTGGATCTTCATCTTACGCAGAATCTTTCTCTCAAACACTCCAAGCGTCGCTTCATCGGATGTTGTCATCGTCCACGCTTCTGCGCCATACGTTAGGACGGGCATGATGAGAGTCTTGTAGAGTGTTAGTTTTGTTCGTCGAGAGAGGACTGAACTTTCTGGCAAAATTTTCGGGCGTTATTTCTCAAGCTCCTGGCACTACCGTATTTCGGCCTCTCGTTTTTTTTGTCGGATAATACATCTCTCTTCCTTTCTTATCTCTCTGTAGTGATCCCACCTGTAGTGATCCCATCCCAAACACCTAACAGAAGTGTACGCGCCAATTATTTATTTTTTTTTTTATTTTTTAGTGATCCCATCTGGTTCGCGTTGTGCCCGATCGCAACGTGGCTCTATAGGCGGCATCCTTTCTTCCTTTGTCCCAACTGCTCGCCGAAATCCGATTTCTTCTTCGGCGGCGGTACATGACGGTTTGTTGGGCAGTACTCTCTGAGAGCAGGAGTGAGAGTCGAGTGGCGAGTCTTCTCGCTGTCTGTTGAGATAGCAGCTTTTCGATGTTGAACATTCTTTGCGTAGGTAGAAGATGTACGGTTTTTGCTGCACAGAGGCGTGTGCGTAGTTTGGCTGCAACAAGGTAATGATCCGAGTCGATGTTGGGTCCTTGGATCGTACGTACATCTAATACACTAGAAGCGTGTTTTCCATCTATCACAACATGATCGATCTGGTTTCGCGTTTTCCGATCAGGAGACAGCCAGGTGGCTTGGTGTATTTTCTTATGCTGGAATCTGGTGTTGCAGACTACCATGTTTCGGGCCCCAGCGAAGTTGATCAGCCTCTGTCCGTTACCAGATGTTTCGTTGTGCAGGCTGAATTTTTCGACCAAAAATTCCCTCCTTGCCCAACCTGCCGTTGAAGTCGCCAAGCACGATTTTTATGTCGTGGCGGGGTAGCGCTCATAGAAGGAATTTTTAGTCGCATTGTCCTTCTCTTCCATCGGGGCGTGGGCGCAAATTAGCGAGATGTTAAAAAACGCGATTTAATGCGGATTATTGCGAGATGCTGGTCCACCGGAGATGAAGTCCCTCTCCCCCCGATCTACAAGATCAGCCGAGTCTTACCTAACCTAGCCTAACTTAGAGGGTACAGTAGCAGTTTTGTTTTATTGAAGAAATACTAAATATTTCGTTGTTATTACAATATATAGAAACTTTTTATACAATTTTTTAGAAGCGTTCTTCAAAGAAAAACTTAATTTTATATGTTAGTTGGGAAACAGGAAAATGTTTCGAAAGAAGATTGCGATTAATGCAGACGAACACAAAATATAATATTATGCTAATTTCTGTTCTTACTTTTTTCTCACATCCACTCGTTCCCACTGCCAATGCAACGTTGCCACTATTCCCACACGCCTCATTTCTCACTTACTCAGTGAGTAGTATTTCCCACCACTTTTTATGCAGCTGCTTTAGCTGCTCATTCGCCGCTGTCGTAGTTTTATATCGCCACAATACTTAAAATAAAGTGGTCCAACACATGTAACAAATGCTGCTATTCTTTTTGGTTTTTTCTTCTTTTGTCGTGGCTAGCGCATAGTGAACAATATTTATCATTGTTGTAAGTAGTGATGTTGCAGCACGATTGTGCAACATGACGCGTTGACAAGTGACAAGTTGACGCTGAATGAACGATATAGTGGCAGGCAGTCAACGGCAATGCGCGAAATTTACTACAACACCAATAAGTAAACGAACATAAATTTGCTAGAAAAAACTGACGCCAGTCCGACGTCACATTTTACCTTTATGTGCTCGGGATTGTAAATTTGCGTAGGCTATCGGTAGTGCACATTTGCAGCATGCGGGTATTTGCAAGGAGAATCATTAGAAAATATCTCGGTCACTGCTATTCTAGTGAGTAGGATTTTTATATACAAAAGTGTGATGAAAAAAATTCATTTTGATTCATCGAGCAGCATTTACCGAAAGTACAGTCTTAATTCACTGACACATACTATTCCGCTAGATCTCCATATCTAGAAGATGGCAACCATTTGCACCAAAGAGTGCATTTACGTTAAATGAAGCGGGTCGCTGGAGCGAAAAAACTTATAGTTATGCCAGTCTATTATTGCGACAAGCTCAGTTAATCTTGGTGAGGACTGACTACATCCTTCCGACGGTAACATTCAATGGGAATTTTGCCAGTCTCTTTCCATCTAAGGATTTCCAATAAGGGATTCTCTCTAAACAATTTCCACACAGTCTATACAGATCGCAGTAAAATGAATTGTGGTGTTGGAGCTGGTATATATACTCACAAACCTAAAATTGAGAAATCTGTGCGTCTCCCTAATACCAGCAGTGTCTTCCAGGCGGAAGTACTGGCAATTGGGGAAGCTTGTAGGCTACTAATCGCGGGTTTCCCTTTTAAGGACAATATCGCCATTCTTTCGTATAGCCAAGCTGCGATCCAGGTACTGGATTCGGCTACTACAACCTCTAAAGTGGTAGAACAAAGTAGGAATAGCCTCACCACCTTGAGCGAAAACCATAAAGTTACCTTAATATGGGTTCCGGGGCATCGGAACATAGAAGTTAACGAAAAAGCTGATGAACTGGCCAGAGGGGGATTTGCCATGAGTAACGCTCTTGCAGAATCGGTATTCACACCATTAGGTGCAGTCAAGAGCACAATTTCCCAAAAATACTTCCGAATTGCTGACTGTAGGTGGAAAGTCCAAACGAAATGCAAAATTAGCAGAACGTTATGGCCCACCTACAACCTCAAGCAATCGTCGGCATTAATAGGAATGAAACGACGGGACGCCTGGAGACTAACGGCAGTCATAACTGGCTTTTGGTCTATCGGAGAACAAGCAGTCAAAATGGCTATCCCTTACAATACATACTGTGACAGTTGTAAATAACCGGAAAAAAGGGAAACAATCTTCCATTTCCTCTGTGAATGCCCTGCCCTATGGTGGGACAGAATGTTCACCTTGGGCCAACCACTGTTCGAGAATCTCGAACAACTGTCTGGCTCAGACGTCAAAACCTTGGAAGGTTCTTAAACCGCACAGACTAGATATAGTCATGTTGTAAATAACTGTTAAACAAGTTTGTAACATGGTGTGGAAGCGCTAGTTGGATTCTGGAAGAATCACGACTTTAACCAACCAACCAACCATACCATGCGAAGCACTCACATGATAATTTTTTATAAATTCTGGCACAAGTTCGTAGCTAAAGAAGTATAGTCCTTAGTTATCTATTCAGTAATAAATATTATATTGCAAATATTTAATTTTTCCTTAAGGTGCTTGCTACGAATGATAAAAACCGATTTAACTAAATCACATCGTCATCACTTTTAAAATAAAAAAT
This sequence comes from Anastrepha obliqua, assembly GCF_027943255.1. Taxonomy (NCBI): domain Eukaryota; kingdom Metazoa; phylum Arthropoda; class Insecta; order Diptera; family Tephritidae; genus Anastrepha; species Anastrepha obliqua. The sequence continues at coordinate 46,917,032 of NC_072893.1, forward strand.
GGTCAAAACTGCCCATGGGAAAAAGCGGGACCTATTATATGTAGCAGAAAAACCTGTGTGGTCTTTACGACCATAGAAAATCCTTGACACGGAAGCCTTTATCTCTACAATGCAGCGTAGATTTTGACAACAAAGGAATATAACACCCACTAAACAGTCACGCACCAGCCCATTCGGCTACGGTGGCCGCCTTCACTTGTTAGTTTCCAGAAATATGGTATATGAATGTACGATATGTAAATACGTGTATGAAGTGCAAACATGCACAACAATTTTTTCGAATAAAAACCTCCCTTCTGCACAAAATAGCAACGGAAATTGTTTCCAAACTTTTGTGGCAAGTCATTTGAGTTCATTGTGTTGTGGTTCAAGCAGGTCGGCTGTCATCGCCAACAATTGACCGCAGAAAATTTATGCAATTTACTTGTACCAGGAAAATAATTGCTTTGATTAGGGGCAACAACTATTGCGGCATTGACGTAAAAGGACTATGTTTTCTAAACCTGTGGAGTTTTTAAATTTGTCAAGCAGAATCTATGTTTAAAATGTGTATTTGAGCGATGCCATGTCAAGTGCTCGAAGTATTTAGTATTTCGTTGTAATTTTTTTTCTTTTTTTTTTTTGAAAATTTGTTTATTTGTAGTCTTGAGAATTGCAAGAAGATAAAAGAAAAAACTTAAAAAAAAAAAATTAATAATAAAAAAGTAAGACAATTAATGTTGAAAATTTTACTAAAAAGCGTTTTCAAGTGTAATGTATTGGATTTTTTTAAATATTGTTATAATTTTTTTTTAATAATTTCTTTAGGAGAGCATATACTTAAAAAACATTGAAACAGAATCATATTTTTTCCAAAATGTTTGAGAAAATTAATTTTTTGTCATTTTTGAAAAATATCCCACTTCTGTCCTAATTTTTCACTAATAACTGAGTTCATGCTCAATATTCCCGAAAAAAGTATAGTGGAATTTCTTTAACTTTTCGAGTTATGAAAAGAGCCATTGTTTCGTTAGCTGTGTGACAAACCGCACCGTCCTGGTGAAACCACATATCGTCCACATCCATATCTTCCAATTCGGGCCATAAAAAGTTCGTTATCATCTCACCGTAGCGAACACTATTCACATTACTGCCTGACCGGCCTTATTTTGGTAATATAAAATAATGATGAAACAATGATGCCGCCGGACAATAAACCGCACCAAACAGTCACTCTTTGTGGCTGCATTGGTTTTTCGGCAATCACTCTTGGATTATCATTCGCCCAAATGCGGCAGTTCTGCTTATTGACGAATCCACTGAGGTGCAAATGTGCCTCATCACAAAATTGGTATTTCACTGTTGCCATAAGCCTGAATAACTTTAGCGCGTTGCTTGATTATGTATCTTTCCACAGTTCAAATTGAGTTCATTTAAAATTGAAAAATGTCGAATGAAATGCTGAAAAAAATTTGACGTTAAGGTGTGGTTTACATTCAACATCGGCCCTTGAAATTTAACCACTTTTTATAAAAAAAATGCAAAGGAAATTCTTGCACTTTTACAGTAGAAATTAACAAACCTTATCAGATTGTTGACATCTAAGCCATTTTGAATGCTGTCAAATCACATTAAATTAAGGATATGGCAAAAATAATTTTTTGAAGTCTCCATTTTAGATATAACCAAGTCTCTATAGAAATCCGTCCTCTAATTAAGAATTTGATTTCATTGAGATAAAAAATTAATAAAACTGAAATTTTTTGCATACAAAAACTACTTTTTGTTTAATTCCTAATTGAAGTTATTTCTGCGTAAGTCAGAGTTTTTTTCCTTGTATTTTTTCTCATGTCGTGTTTACCACTTTAAAACCATTTAAACTTCATCATTTCGAACATTTTGGTGGAAAGGTTCTACCACCTGATGACCTACAAATAGACACGCATAAAAAACAAGCAATCAGTGATGATTTCCTTTACACAAACTGACGTGACCAGCGAAAATGAGTCGACAATCCGAGCAATGCCACCAAATTTAATCACAAATAGAAATGTGATTTAAATTACCTCATGGCACCTAACATAAGTGAGTGTCAGCATGCAATGCTTAGATATGTTCTAAAAAACTTGTATGAAGCGTCAGCTATGCCAACCAACTGGGACAAAATACTCGCTTATATTTATCAGCTTTAATCTGCAAACGGTGACGTATTATTTATACTGATTTTTTGCTTTTCGCTTCTTTAGTTTTTTTGTGTGCGCGTGTGTATGTGCGTGTGAGTACACGTGCGGCAACTAATTAAATTTTCTAAATATCGCGTGCAGCACACACAACAATTCTCCGAGTTGACTGCTGTCCTTGTGCGCACTAGTCCCCACCTTCTCGTCCACTGCACCCAAACCACTTACTCCTGCCTTAGTTGACTTATCACATACAATGCGTATGCACATACATTCACACACTCACACATGCATGTAGTTATGTTTGCAAATATAATTCTCGCGTTTTTTATGCCCGAAACGTGCAGGCATTTAAAACGAAAATAGCACAGGCAAATTAATTGTATGACCTCAGCAAAAAGTCATTATAACTACAAGCATTGCGAACTTTTTGTTACGTATACGCCATGTGGCACGTGACTATGCAAGGCAGGTCGAGAAACCGTATTTTCTTAGTTCTTATTCTTGCTATTGAGGGTTGCTAGTTGCCTCATGCATGCAAGTGAATTGCTTGCGTTGACATTTCCTGTTTACTTCGAGCAATTCGTGTGACTTTCTGATTTCTTTTTAAAGCTGTGAAAATATTGAGTTTATGTACGAGAAAATTTTGTGCAAATATTTTTGGTAAGGCTTTGTGTGAATATTTGTGGATGGCATCGATTTCTACATCAACTTGGGTAAGATGTCGCCGCTCTATTTTACATTTGCATATCGGCGACTGCTGTGCTAACTTTTTTGTTGATTTAAGGAATCAAGGTTGCAAATAGAGATTTGATGCATACTTTTAAAGAGAATTTATTGAGCAAAGTTGTGTTTTTGTTGAATTTGAAATTTTATGCGATATTCATAGGTATACAGAAGACTTTTTGTGTAGAGCAGAGAAGCGAAAAGTGTAAGCGAAAGCGAAGCAAAACTTCGACTGTGACAGTTTTTGTGTACTGAAATGGTCAACGTTTTTTGTGCAAACAACCTTTGAAGAATTCGTTCAGCTTTGCCTTCTGCTTTTGACAAATTTCCAGGACTTCGGTTGTGTAAAATTCATGATTACATGAATGTGTAACTTGAGAGTTGGTAAAAAGTTTTGAAGTCGAATAGATGGTGGTTACCCTTAGTAGAATTTATCGAGTACCACCACTCTAGCGGTCGAAAAAATGAGGAAATTACTACCTTTCACGAATTATTTCGAGAGTATAGAGAAAACTAGAATTTTTGTACAAGAGGTTCATTTAAAACAGGGTGGCGCAAAATAAATCAGCAATTTCGTTTTTGAATACATTTTTTATTCTAAATAAACAAAAATATTTCTGGTAGGTAAGTAGGTAGGATCCCCACAGCTTCTGTAATAGGGGTTGTATGGAATTCCAAGCTTTTCCACATGAGTACCAATTATCCAGTAACCAGTGAATACCGCAATGAGTTTGGAAATTGAATGGCGGGGGCCTTCCATCACCTTAAGCGTTCTGTTTCTATCGTGTTGACGTCGTATTTTTGACGTGATAACGTCTTATAATTCGATTTAGCCGGCTGCACGCACGAAAAAATGCGTCGTTATCTTGCTCATCGTCATTATAGTGCTCATTCGTCGTTACCTTGCTTGAACTGCAAGCGAGAGCGCGGAACGAACGACAAAGAGCACAATCGGCCCCCGCATTCGGCAACGTTCGACATCTGGCTCTCTCCTACTTGAGTGAGCATATATATGTATGTATATGCGCATGTGTATATAAATTTACATATTTGTATTTGCATATGCCTTCCTCCTGTGTGCATGGTAAGAACCATTTCTCTGCTGAGAAAAGGACGATGAGAGGAAAAGTAGGAAATGAAAGGGTAGGAAAGGAAAGGGTCGAGTGTAATGTGTCTTGAAAAAGGCAAATCGATGATATTGCCTCTTAGTGTTGTTGACTTATTAACGTCTGATGCACAATCGAAATTGAACATATCTTTCATGAATTTGATAAATGTTTCGTGTAAATGTAACTTGACCTATTCCATTGCAATTCCATTTACCTCCTCCTCTATATCCATACAAAATATCTATCAAGCAAATAAAATTAAAATTTTGTTTTGAAAATTGCAACCCTTACATCAGTATTTTCTTATGCCGTTGTCACGTTAAACTATCGTCAGTAAACCGACTTTACAGACAACCTCTTTTTTAGAAAGAAATTGTGTAGTTTTCCTTTAACAACGGACAAAGGGACACCGATGTCTGAGAGGGGGACAGCTGAACCGGTTCTGTCGACCCCTTCCTGGCAAGCTCGTCGGCAATTTCATTTCCCTCTATATTCCTGTGCCCAGGAACACAGATAAAGGAGATGTTTCCTACTCGATTAAGATGTTTGAATTCCTTCTTACAGGAGTTCACCAGAAGAGAGCGGCAATACGGCGACGACAGGGCCTTGATCGCAGCTTGACTATCGGAAAACATATTAATGTCTCCCTCCCAACAGCAATCCCGAAGCATTTTGCACGCCTGCAGGATCGCGAAGGCGTCTGCTTCAAAACGCTGATCGTTTCCGGCGGTTTAAAGGATACCAAAATGCTGGCTAATTTAGAGAAAACCCCCGCTCCCACACCAGATTCCATCTTGGATTCGTCAGTGAAAACAGAGATACCTATATCCGTGCGGACTCTCTCCCCTTTCAGTCTTGTCTGCTCGGAAAGATAGCCCTAGCACAACCCTCAAATCCCAGTTTGCGGATGGAGTAATGAAAACCTTTATTTTGAGCTTTTTCTCTATTATAAGATTACATTTTTTTCCATTTTTTTTTTACAAAAATTTCCAAGCATATTTTTTTAACTAAGCTAAAAAATTAACAAAATGTATTTTCTCCTTTAATCTCCCTTATTCTCAAGGTTTCAAAACACTTTGAGGCCAAATTATCTCAAACTCAGCGCGCTTCTCTTAAAGGAAAATGTACCGAAACAGCCTTACATGAGGAAGTAGAGACTCTAGAGAAATCTCTGGAAGGGAAACTATTCCCTTTATTCTCTTTCGTGACCTTTATAGACATAAAGGGCGGACCCCGTAATGTTACTGCACTAAATAGGCTAGGGTTGAAAGACTTATCTATCTCGTCCCTGCTAGGCTGTATGGAAATGAATGCTGTGGCGCGAGAGGCCAGGATTACTAGATTAGTGCATAAGGGTGCACCGCAGAGTGGAGTTCTCTCGCCTCTACTTTGGCTAGTAGCTATTCATGAAGTTCCAACTCGTTGACTTCGTCCTAGTGGTTTCAGGACCCTTTTCCTCAGTCATGGCTGAAATTTCGTAAGGATCTCTGGCTGTACTCAGTCGATGGGCTGCTAATTGTGGTCTTAGAGTCAACTATGATAAAACGAAGTTGATTCTATTCACCAGAAAACACAAACCGTCCACCTTTTAGAATTCCTACATTAAACACCCAGTTTGTTACGCTCCCCTCGAAAGTCAAGTATCTTGGTGTAATACTTGACCCCAAGCTCCATCGCAAGCTGCAGATTAAAAATCGCGTTAAGAAGGTCCGTCTTTCTGCTGCTGCAAATCTATGCTCGGCAAAAAATGGAGTCTCAAGCCACATGTCGTTCTCGGGTTGTAAAACTTAGTGGTTCTGTCAATTTTGACATAGTTTGGTGGGTAGCTCTTAGGAACGGCTATAACACCGCTGAACTAGAGAGAGTGCAGGGGACTGCATCTATTGGCATCGCTGGAACGTGTACCCCAGAACCGACGTTATTCTGCAATTAGTTCTTGTTGACCTTCAAGTTCAATTCATTGCTGCTCAGAGCGCTATTCGGTTGAAGGAGGTTGGCCTCTGAACGCAATCTCATGTAACATTGTGGCATTCTGAGGTAGATTTTTTCTGCCTTCTCTGTATCTCGTACAGATCTCTCCATCCGCAAACAGTGTTTTTTTTCCAAGCCGGCGGCATTAAAAGAAGTGGAGAGGGTGCCAAGGCATAGGTATCTCTGTTTTCACAGACGAATTCAAGATGGAGTCAGGAATGGGAGCAGGGGTTTTCTCTAAATCAGTCAATATTTCAGTCTCCTTTAAACTACCGAAAGCAGGTAGTGTTTTTCAAGTAGTGATCTTCGCGATTCTGCAGGCATGAAAAATGCTTAAAGATCGATAGTCCAGATGTGATCAAGGCCCTTTCGTTGCCATGTTGTAGCTCTCTGCTGTTCAGCTATTGTAAGAAGGGGATTAAACATCTCGAACGTACCGGAAACATTTTTCTTATCTAAGTTCCAGGGCATAGAAAAATAGATGGAAATGAAGTTGTCGATGAGGTTGTCAGGAAAGGATTGGCAGAACCGATTTCTGTTGTCCTCGTCTCAGGCATAGGTATCTTCTTGACTCTTGTTAAAGGGAATTTCTTTCTTAAAAAAGACAGATGGAATTATATTTTATCATGCGCTATATGAAAAACACTTTGAACTTAGTACGACACAATCAGGATACTTAAAGTGCTGGGAGGGGGATCTCCCTATTCAGGATTTTCAAACTCATAGCGGTTGTCATCGGTCACTGGGTGATCGAGAAGCTTGGACAATTCCCATTACAGAGGCTGTGGGAATCCTGCAGACAAAAGAGACTGTTGAACACTTTCTTCGCAAATGTCCGGGTTTGGCGGCTAGGCGCTTGAGGTTCTTAAGTGTGCCCTTTGGGGTTAGCTTCAGGCAGTTATCCAGCCTAGATCCCTTTTCTCAATACATCAACAGCACTGCATGGCTTTATATGGTTTTTCTTCCTTTAAGTTTAGTAATTTTTCGCAGGTAGTAGTTCGGAATTCACAGAGAGGTCGTTAGTTTGAATCTCGGTGAAAGCAAAATTAATAAAAACATTTTTCTAATAGCGGTCGCCCCTCGGCAGGCAATGGCAAACATCCGAGTGTATTTCTGCCATGAAAAAGCTCCTCATAAAAATATCTGCCGTTCGGAGTCGGCTTGAAACTGTAGGTCCCTCCATTTGTGGAACAACATCAAGACGCACTCCACAAATAGAAGGAGGAGCTCCGCCAAACATCTAACAGAAGTGTACGCGCCAATTATTTATTTTTTTATTTTATTTTTAGTAGTCTACATTACGATACCAAAACGGCACTCTAGTGCTACTTGTAGTGTACCCGTGGTACTCATGCCATCTAACCTACCTACCTACCTAGCTAATAACTTTTTAAATCTTAGGAAGAGTAGATCATATTTAAATTTAAAGACTTTCTACTAAAATTTTTAACTTTAAATAAAATTTAAAATTATAAAATTAAAAAAAAAAAAATTTCCAGCTCACTTCTTACTATAATCAAAAGAATTTACTATACTCACAAAAATTTAAGTCAGTGCCCAAAATATTTGGATCATCAACTAAGTATCGAGCAAAAGTTCAAACCTAATTAGTTTTAGTAGCTCATAAATATTTTTCGCCCTTCACACGGCGTCTTCTCTTCCACTTTTACTCATTAAGTGGCTTCAAAAGTACCGCTTCACACTTCCTACTTGGGACATGTTTTTCTACACCAAAAGAAAGTCAAAGCGCAAAGCTTTATACCCTCGGCGTATTAACTTTATTGTGAACATAAATTTTAACACACTTTTTGTCAGTTTTCTCCTAAATTTACACTCAACTAGATTTATATGTATGTGTGTGTGTGTGCACGGATGATCTGACACTATCCAGCTCAATTTTTTCAACATAAAAATCTGTTGAAAACAAACAGTATCAGATATTTGCACGCTCCAGTGTGTACGTGTCCACACATTTATTGGCAACTAAATCCCCATTCAACAGGCGCGAAACTCAAGAGAGCAGAGTCAAAAGCAACAGTGGGGAACTATGTTAAGTGTGAAGAGTGTAGTGGAGTGAGTATTAAATTAAGCTACTAGTGAAGCGCTCATAACAGTTTTTCTTGCATATTTTGTTATTTACTCTATCTTTTGATTTTCTTTGTGTTTTTGTTTTTGTTCTCAAGTGGTTTTCAATTTCTGCTGACAGCTTTAAAAGTACACAATTTCCAACGGTATAGGTATTTGTTTTACAATTTCTTGCCATTTGCGATCCAATACAATGCAATTGAGCATTTTTGCTCTATGAAACAAAAATCTTTTAATTAAGGGTACAGATACCTGTAAACGACTATATTTTCCCTAATTTTCAATAAAATTGTTTAAAATGAAGAAGTCAATATATTTTTTCGTTGCCGACCAGTTTTCCCAATCCATTTTTCCCAAAACTTTTTTCCCAATGCTTACTTTTCCCAAAGGCAAATGTTCCCAAATTTTTTCATCCAAACTGTTTTTCCCAAGACTTTTTTCCCAAAAGTCATTTTTCCCAAAACTTTTGTTCCCAATAAAATAAATTCTTTAGAGGAGTTCTACGCAAAAATACGGTGGATTGCGTAGCCGGAGTTGGACTGATGAGGGTTATTTTTTTGAAGCGCGGCCGAAGGCCGCCAAGGCGAAAAGGAGTTCTACGCAAAAATACGGTGGATTGCGTAGCCGGAGTCGGACTGATGAGGGTTATTTTTTTGAAGCGCGGCCGAAGGCCACCCAAGCCAAAAGGAGTTCTACGCAAAAAAAAAAAACAAGTTTGGGAAAAATAGGATTTTAATTGAATTGGGAAAAATGGTTTTGGGAAAATTGGTTTGGGAATTATTTTATTGGAAACAAAAGTTTTGGGAAAAATGACTTTTGGGAAAAATGGATTGGGAAAAGTGTACGGTAATCATATTTTTTTCAAAATTGTCATACAGTTTTTTTAGCCAATAAAATAATATACAATTCTTTTTTTTTATTTTAATAATTTAAAATGGCGGATGTACACTCAATTCTTCCAGGAAGGTGGCAGCGGGTCTTCTCAATCGGCGGGCATTGTAGCATCGGCGTCAGTGACCTGAATACAAAAAACTAAAAATTTGTTTGTTAATTATTGTCATAATTCCTTTATGAATTAGCAATAAATAGAAAAAAAATTCACAGAATAAAATGCTTAAAAAAATGAGTTTTGGGGCGAATTTGCCTATTATTTTTGCTTCGAAAAAAATAATTTTTCGAAAAATTTTCGAAAACTTAAAACCCATAGAAAGTAATATCATAAAAAATATGTGTGCAAAATTTCAAGGAGATTAGTCAATAAAGTTTCGTGTTATCGTGTACGCAAATTCGAAAAATATAGTTTTGAGAAAAACGCGTCTAAAGTCGGCAACGTAACTACACCTCTCCCAGCGCTCGAACGCAAAGAATAGAGTCGTCATGGTTGACGATCTCTAATATAAGAAATACTTAAATTTACGTTCTAAAGATTTTTTTACATATTTCTAAAGGATTATACAGCGCACGCTCGATAACGTGAACGCTCTAAAGCGTGAACACCCCAAAACGTGAACAGACATTTTTGTGCATTTGACTACTCTAAAACGTGAACAAACCCAAAAAGCTCTATAACACGAACAATAAACGTTACAATTATTTGAATGTAGTTTACATTGATCTCAAGTAATTCTGAAATTGGGCAATCCCCTAATTTTAAAATAGGCATTTTATTCGTAATTGCATGTAAGGAGTAAAATATTTCAGTCGCTATCTTCGCAACCTCAGCTAGTGGATCCGTTTAAAGAAAAACTTAAAGCTAAAATGACCGAATCCGAGTTGTGCAACGATCAGTTATATAATGCTGATGAGTCGGGGTTATTTTGGAGACTTTTGCCAGACAAAACGTACGCGTCAAGTTTGAAGAAGAAAGCCCCAGAGGTTAAGTCCGAGAAGCAGCGAATCACGTTTGTATGCTGTTAAAACGCCACTGGATCCCACAAGCTTAAGCTTTTGGTAATTGCAGAGGCGAAGAATCCACGCTGCTTTAAAAACTTTCAGTGTCCCACCGACTATAAGAGCTCGAATTCCGCCTGGATGACGTTGGCTATTTTCAAGCAATGGTTTCATGAGTCATTTGTTCCACAGGTGAATATTCCTTTTAAGTTTTGTCCGATTTTTATGGTTAACTAGTTGTTTTTTAAGGTTAACTGGTCGTTTTTAAAGGAGAAAGCCTTACCAATTAAAGCTCTCCTCCTAATCGACAACGCTCCTTCTCACCCAAATGAAGCTGAACTAACAACGGAGATTGGGCAAATTTCGGCAATGTTTATGCCACCAAACATTACTCCCCTCATTCAACCGATGGATCAGAATGCAATAGAAATCACTAAGTTGCATTACAGAAGCAGCCTTCTAGCTTCAATAGCAGCGCCAAAATCTGATTTGCTCGAGTCGTTGAAAAAAATTAACTTAAAAACAGCTATAAATCTTTTGGATGCGGCTTGGTTTTGTGTTGGTGAAGCAACATTAGCTAAGTGCTGGAACAGTATTTTAAATTTTGCGGTAAACAATGATGATCCAGAAGATAATGTTCTGTTGGCGGTTTTAAAAGAAAAATGGGAAGCTGAAGTTCGACCCTTGATGAGCAACACCGTCGATCTCCTTAGTAGTTTAAATCCTGAGGATTGATCGAGTTCGCAGATATGCTCAAAGATATGTATGTGGGTTATTGAAGAAACCTTTTTTATTAAAAATTTCAGATTGAATTCACGTTACCAGCCATTCATGAATGGAACGAAGATATCGAGGAGGGCAATGCAGGGGAAGATCCTTAACTCGATGACGAATCCGATGATGACAGCTTATCAGAGCAACTGGAGAAAATTAAGCCGACTGAAGCAGTTGAAATTTTCAACAAGGCGTTAATATGGACTGGTCATGAAGACGTCGATCAAAATGATATGAGTGTGCTAAAACGGTTAAGGGAGAAAGGTGTGCTTCAAGTTTAAGAACAACAGAAGATACAAAAAAAGATGACTGATTTTTCTAAATAAAACCAAAATAAATTTAATTTAATATGTAACGAAAACAAGAATAAAATGAGAATTTAAATGAGAAAAAATATATTTACTTAGTCTTTTGGGCATTCCAAAACGTGAACACTTTTGTTAACGTGAACTGCCTTGGTTAGAATTAGTTCACATTATCGAGCGTGCGCTGTACTAACATTTTATGAAAAAAAAAAAATTGTTTCGAAATTTTACAGGTATTTGTTCCCTTAAATGTAGGGGCTATTCGGATCATGTCCTTCGGTTTCGATGTAACTCAAATATGTTGCTCTCAGGTCTAAATAATGACACGTATTTTTTTGTTCTCCCGAAAAATTTTTGTTTTTCAAGATTTATCGGCTCAAAATCGATTTTTTTAATTATATAAGAATTTTTTTTTTTTAATTGCTCATAACTTAGTCAAAAATGAACCTATTTTAATGATTCTGAGCTCAAAATGATGATGATCATTACTTGCACGAGCGACTACATGTACAAACAATAGCAAAAAAGTAGTTGACATTTTTTTATTTTGGAAAAAACAAAAAATGCGCTTTGCACACTGCGAAGCTGAAGAAATAAAAAAGCTTGGCACATCTCACAATAAAAGGCTTCAAGCGGACGCAAACCCTTTATTCACAGAAATAACTCACAAACCCATCTCTTTTAAGAGGCAGAAGAGGAAGTCAACAATGGATTATTATGCTAATAAGCAAAAGTTTAAGTACTGGTTGCACCACAGGGAGCTTTCCATACACGTCTAATAAAATGTTTTAATTTTAAGTCAAACGAAGAACGATATTCAAGGAATGCTTGAGGTTCAGCTACGTTCCTGTATTGTGGAAAGAAGCGAGAGTTGTGTTTATTCCAAAAGCGGGGAAAAGCAACCCTCTCTACTCGAAGGAATATAGGCCTTTTAGTCCATTAGTCTGACCTCATTTCTCCTGAAAACGTTAGAGAAGATTCTAGACACATTTAGTACATTAGAGACACAATTGCGCCAAGGCGCAGCACGCTTACACTAAAGGCAGATCTACTGAAACTGCACTTCACTCACTTGTACTAAACATAGAAAGGCGTTAGAATATAAGAGGTATGCTCTAGGTGTATTTCTAGATATATCAGGGGCCTTTAACAACGTGATAAAAGATGATATTTTAAATAGCATAGAGTCCCTTAATGTTCAACCCGCGGTTTATCTATGGATAAGGCAGCTATTAGCTAGCAGAAAGATAAGAGCGGAGTGGAACGATTCGAGCGTTACCAAATATGCACGCAGATGTACTCCGCAAGGTGGGGTACTATCGCCGCTATTATGGTTACTTGTAGCAAATGAAATGCTCAAGAAACTTGACGGAGGGGCACCAAAACTAGTGGCATATGCACAATGTCGAGGAGAGGGTGAAAAAGGCCAGTAATGCATTGTACGCATGTAAAAGAATGCTGGGCGTTACTTGGGGTCTAGCACCCTCTCTGATGCATTGGTGCTACACAGCAGTAGTCAGACCGATATTGCTGTATGGAACCTTATTATGGTGGACTGCGACAAAAAAAACTGGCATACTTAATGCCACTGGAAAGGATTCAACGACTAGCTGCTCTGTGCATAACAGGAGCGATGAAAACCACTCCAACGGCGGCGCTGGAAATGATACTCAGCATGCCACCTATTGACCTTATGGCGGAAAACCTGGCAGCGAAATCCGCGAGGAGGCTAGTGACAGCGGGGGTACTCACCTGCAGAGCCTTCGGTCACAGCTCAATAGGAAAGTGGAATTTAGATTGCACCGACTACATGACTCTGTACTTTAATTGGGAGAGAAGGTTCCACACTACAATTGAAGAGGAGGGATGGCACAAAGGCATGAAGCCTGGCCATAGAACTTTTCACATGAAAAGACGAGTGGAAGCTAGGTAGACTAACCTGACCACATGCAAAACAGCAAAAGTCATGTAAAGAACTAACGACAAAAAACTTACTCAATTCGTACTTACGCTCTCACGAAAGGAATGCAGAACTATCATAGGTATGCCAACAGGTCATAATCTATTGGCTGCACATGCGTACAAGATAGGGATTGCGAACACGGACAAATGCAGAAAATGCAGAGAGGATGTTGAGGAGACTTTAGAACACCTTCTGTGCGTTTGTCCGGCATTATTAAAAACACGACTAAGATGCCTGGCAGCCCCGCTGTTTGAGGGTCTGGGGGACGTCTCAAAGGCGGATCTCCTAGCTCTGCTTAGATTCGCCAAAAGCGCCGACATCCTACATGATGTCTACTTTCGGCATTCATAGAGGTCGGTCTCCATCTGGTATCGCTAGGGTCAAAAAGGTGAATGCGTGGCTTATTGTCAACCAAGCTAACCTAACCTAACCTTACAAACGAATGCTAAAAAACAGATTATAAATAAATGGATTGAAAAGACAAAAAAAATAGCGCAAATGCTTTAACGGAGTGAGAGAAAGGAATTATACCACACAAGCTCTACATTAGCCTCATCCATGACAATGCCCCGATGATTCATGCCATACCTTCATTTCTTTGCGATAAAAGTCTTCACAGCAATTTGCCAACTAAACGAGACATATAATAAACATCGATCTGAATTTCCCCACAAAAGCCAAGTGAGAAATTTGCCACATTTAATGATCACTTCGAGTACATTTGGAAAATATCAACCGCACCGAAGAACTACAATTGTATGCATAGCAATAAAAACAGGTTTTGAAAGTACGAGCAAGCTAATGTATGAATAAAAATATACACCCCGCCATCAACCAGGCGGAAGTGTCTGACAACTAACTAATAAAAACTCACGAGCGCCAAGCTGGTCGACAAAGATAGGTACAAAGTGATGGCATTTTTGCCTGCGGCTAACAAGTGGTTGTCAGCCAACGTCAACTGGTTTATTACAGCGCTGCAATGCTCCAACAGCGAACTCGAGTTTTAATGCTGTCTGACCCGCAACAGTTACGCGGCGACGCTGCGCCTGGTTTCCACTTGCGCACATATAAATACGCTGACATAAAGATTTTTATGAACGCACAATTTGTCTGGATACATAGCCGGTGGATGCGCGCACATATGAAAGTTTAAGTAACGGTTATGACCCTGCAACACTGAAAGTTTAAACCCCATTTGACTGGCAATATGTTTGTACGGCCTCAAACTTAAATTTTCTATTTAAATATTTTTCATTTTTTTCTCCTGAACTGTACTTATATATTAAACTTTGGAAGTGTGTATTGTAGGTAAGTGGCATTGAAATGAAATTAAGGCGGGAAGTGAGGAAAAACGATAATATTCTGCACTTGACGTATATTGGAAGAAATATTTTACTCCATTAATTTGCTGCTAAAGGCATTTTATGCAATGAACCATTGCAAAAAAGAGTTGAAAGCTTTTCAGGTACATAAGAATGCCGTTAATCAATGAAGCCAAATGAGTTACGAAAGGGATAATTTTAAGCTTGAGTGTGATTGCATGGGAAATTTTTGCCACGACGGCTTAAGTGGAGAGTCAGCAATGGCCTGGCATGAACGAGATGAGGTATTGGTGGGGAATATTTATTGATAATGATAGTTGATTGAATTAATTTATGACCATAATGGCATGCATGCGTCGGTGCATTGGAATTATTGAAAGTAAAGCTTTTATAAAGAGAGAATAAACGACAGCAACAAAATTAAAAATACAAAGGATTTAAATCGCAGGCTGCATATGAAAGCAAAGTGAGAAAAATAAATAAATAAATATTTTATAATATTACTTACTTACCTCACTAGCTCTCTCCATGCGCCTCTGCTCCGCGCGCGCCTACTCCCATTCTGTACGCTAAGCGAGCATAAGGTTTCCTCTACCTGGTCTTTCAATCGGAGCAATGGTCTTCCTCTGCGTCGGCTCCCTTGGACTTCGCCCTCGAGCATCTTCTTTGCTGGAGCTTCTTCATCCATACGCACGACATGCCCTAGCCAACGCAGGCGTTGGATGGCGATGCGTTGAACTACGGCGTAACAATGTCGGCGTAGAGCTCATACAGCTCGGGGTTCATTCTTGAACGGTAGTCTTCGCCAACGCGCACAGGACCGAAGATCTTACGAAGAACTTTTCTCTCGAACATCTCAAGAGCGGCTGCATCGCTTTGTGACACTACCCTTGCCTCTGCGCCATAAAGCAACACGGGTATGATGAGCGTCTTGTAAAGTGTCAGTTTGGTCATGCGAGAGAGGGCTCAACTGCTCAATTGCTTACTTAGCCCATAGTAACACCTATTAGCAAGAGTGATTCTCCGTTTGACCTCCAGGCTGATATCGTTGTTGCTGGCACAACTTCGAAGATATAGTTGTCTGAAGCCACACTGATACGGCCCGACCAGTGTGTTGGCAAACGGCTTAAGTCTACCACATAGGACGCTAGACAGGGCCTTGTAAGCGATGGTTAGAAAACTGATGCCACGTTAGTTGGTGCAGATCGTCGGGTCACCCTTCTTCAGTACAGGACAAAGAACACTGAGATTCCAGTCGTCGGGCATACTTTCTGCTAGCCATATTTTGCAAATGAGCTGATGCATGTTCCCTATCAGCACATCGCCACCAGTCTTGAACAATTCGGCGGGGAAGCCGTCAGCGCCAGCCACTTTGTTATTCTTGAGCCGCTGAATGGCAACTCTGACTTCGCCATGATTGGTGGTTTGCCATTGTCTGTCGAGGGGCGACCGCTGTTGGAAAAAAACTTTTTCTTCATTTTGGTGTTTCACCGCGATTCGAACCCACGTTCTCTATGAATTCCGAATGGTAATCACGCACCAACCTATTTTTCGAAGTGACAGCCAGTCCCATTACAGATACTAAAATTATTATTAAAGCGTTTCACGAGTTGATAGGAGTTTTAAATAACTGGAAGTATCCACCGCATAATTTTCCAGCCGGTACCTATCCTTACTACCAGTAGTTAATTGCTTCACTGCCCAAACACCCTGTTAGCTAAACTTGTGCCTACCTTTGCTGGATATAAGACTATATTGTTGACAAAACACACGAACCACCTGAAAATATGTGAAACCATAAAAACATACAACTTTTCTTTCATGTGCTTTAGAAGCACGCGAGATATAAATCAAAAACGTGTCAAGCCAAGCAATAATTTATTTAATTTACATAGAAGAGACATAGAAACTGTCATTGGGGATAGTACAGTGCTTAAGTGCAGTCTGTGCCAAGAGGTGGCACATTTAAGAAACATATGTAGTTGAAGATTTGACAGGAACTAACACTCCAACTAATTCAGCCTCACTCTCACGCTAAGAATGTCAACAATGTTGAAACGTACAAGTGAAATTATTTCCAACTGCTTTTTAAGCAACTCGTTTACAAGCTAACTATGCTCACTTAACTCTTCTCTCTCCACCCCATCAACACTTTCATACATTTTTCTCACTTAGCATTGTTATGTTGCTTCTCTCCTTCCCACTCAGCGTGCGTAAAGTTCTCATAAACTTTTTTCACAACTTCACATTCACCACAAAATTACTTCCAACTTCCGTTGGTATTTCAAATAAAAAAGTCAAAGAGCTAACTCTCACTAGAGACATAAGCATATACATGTACGTGTGAGTATGTTTATATATATGCAGGTGCGTTTGCCGTCGTCCTCGGATTGTGCTGGGTCAAGGTGAAAATGTGCAAACTAGCAACAACTACCGCTAGAAGAGTGTAAAAATAGCGTGAAGAATACCAAAAAAAAAAAACAGTTGCACCACTCTGTACTTATTCTGCGAGTGGGGTGCGTAAGCGAAATAATTTATGCATATAAAATGTATGTATGTATATAAAGTATAATATATAGTTACATTTTATTTGTTCCATAAACTTCGCATAATAAAAACTAACGAAGTACATCGTAAAAATTTTGTGGTCGGCAAGAGATTTGAACAACAATTTGTGGTGTTCTTATATTTTGTTATTTTCCTAAGTGACAAGAAAACAAATAGAGTGAAGTATCTAAGTATCTATTCGCGAACAGCTCCTATAAATGAATGGGAAAAGTTTATGCTTGCGCTTTTGGAATAAGACGGAATGACAAGGTTTGTCATGAGTTCGGTTTTTTCTCCTGTTTTCTCCACTTTTACTTAATCACAACTGGCTAATGTAGAGACGCAGGTATGGTAGAAAAGAGGGGAAAATACTACAAGATCCACCAATCGTAGAGTGTAACCAATTAAAAAAGCTATAAATTTAGTTTTGAAAATTACTTTTATTCAATTCAAATTAAAAAATGTGTGAAAATAATACAAAATTAGGAATCAATTTACTTTTGTTCGAAAAGACCAACTTTTACCTTGACTATGGCCTTGAAACGGTCCAGAAACGAATCGCAAACTGCCGGAATTTGACTTGCAGGCATTTTGGCCCACTCGCGGACAACGACTTTTTTCACCGCCTCGAGGCTGGTGAATCTTTTAGTTTGGACCTTGCTCTCCAAAATGGCCCAAGAGAATAATCCATCGGATTCGCGTCTGATCAATTTGAGAGCCATTGTGTGGGCGTTATGAAGTTCGGAACGTTGTTTTTTAGCCATTCTTGGCTCACTCGAGCTTTGTGAGACGGTGCCGAGTCCTGTTGAAACGTCCATGGTCTGCCACCAAAATTTTTGTCTGCCCACGGCTTCAAAGGAACCTCCAGAATACTTTCCCGATAATATTTCGCATTTACCCCGACGTGTTGCTCGATGAAAATGATTGGAGAGCGCCCATCTTCGGTTACAGCGGCCCAAACCATTTCCTATGGCGGGTGCTGCCTCCTGGTGGATAATCGATGACTCAAATTTTCGTATGAACGGTCGGTCAAATAAATCCTATCGTTTTGGGAGTTATGAATTGCTCAATTTGAAAAAGTTTCTCGTCGGAAAACACAATGTTCGGGAATTGACCGCTTTCGGCCAAGTGAAGCAACTCCTTCGCTCTCTCAAGACTGACTTGTTGCTGCTTTGGTGTGAGCTCATGCGCCTTTTGGATCTGCTAAGGTTCGACTTTGAGATCATTTTTCAGTATACGGCGGATGCTATGGTCAGATATTTTCATTTCTTCCGTCATTTGATTGGCACTTCATGGGGAATATCGCTCAAGTCAGTTACACTTCGAGTGCCGGACCCTGTGTATAATGTACTTGGAAGAAAAAATTTAAAAATTAACTCATTGTATAAGGAAAAGCTACCAGTTAAAGAAATAATAAATAAGTAAGTTTTAATACTAGGCCTCATTTTTTTGAAAAATATAAAAACAATTATATTTTACTGAATTTTATGACACTTTCCAAAGTATTTTTAAATCAAAAGAGGTGTATACTTTAGAATAGCCGAGGGCCTATAGCTGCTAGTGCTAGAAATTAAAATTTTAATTGGTATTTATTTACTTTTTTAAATAAATAATAAAAATAATAATAAGACTTACTTACAGTAGAGATCACTATAATAGCAGCGCAGCATATTGCACAGTTTTGACTTTTTTTATAAAATCTAATTTTTTTTTTTATAAAGGTATAGTGCACCTATAATAAAAGCCATATAAATTTGTAAGCACATTTTAAAAACTATAATAAATTTCCGTCAAAATTTCAACTTTTAAGTCAGTATTTTTTGCCGCTAGGGAACTACACAGCTGCAGTATACAAATAGGCAAACAATGGAGCGCGTAAAGATCAAAAAAAACAGATTTGCATCCCTTAAAATCATTTTTTGTTTTTTTGTTAGGTAAAAAAGTTATTCAAAAGCAAACTTGGATGATTAATTTTGCACCATATTTTATTATAAGAGAGCGTACCCAGGAGGCCATTAATTTATAAACTTCGACAGATGGGATTATCCAACAAAATAACAAATCTGATTGTAAATATATATTCGAATACGAGAACAGCAGTTTGGACAGGAAAGGAAGTATCAGATTACTTTGAAACCGGTACAGGGGTGAAACAAAGTTGCCCGTTATCACCTTTGCTCTTCACATTATACCTCAATGATCTACATGACTGTTTGAAAGGTGGTCTACTGATTAATGGAATAAATGGACGCCTTCTTCTATATGTTTATGATATTGTTCTCTTGGCGGATAATCCTAATGTCATGAAACTTATGATTAAAAAACTAGAAATATATTGCACTGAGTTGAGCATTAAAGTAAATTTAACGAAATCTGATATGATGGTCTTTAGAAAAGGTGGTCAACTAGCCAAGGCAGAAAAATGGTGGTACAATGGTGAGGAAATAAAAGTGGTAGCAGAATATAAATAGCTTGGTGTCATTCTCATATCCAAAATGGCAAACCAGAAATAACTCAGCAAAAGCTAGCATTAGTAGTACATGGAGCGATTTCTTAGCTGAGCCATACATCTCATACAAAGCTAAATGGAAGCGGTTTCAGGCTGTGTGCAGAGCCATACAAACATATGCCGCTCACATCTGGGATTATACGCTGTTCGAAGAAGTAAATAAACTTGAACATTATTTTATTAAAAGAATTTTGAAATTACCTGACTTCACCCCGAATTATGCTATAACGCTACAAACTAACGTAAAAGATAGCTACTTATATTCGTTAGAACTACACATGAAATACATTTGGAAAACTATCTATGCATACAACAGCAGTAGACTCCCGCACAAACTTACACACTGCATATTACGAAAAAACGTGTTTTGGCTCAAACAAAACTTGAAGAAAATATAACTGCTACGGACTAGCAAAATCGCTAAATCCAGCTTTTATCAAACATTAAACTACAAAATTTAAACATGGAAAAACAAAAGGCACTATCAAGCACCACACGAATATATAAACACTTAGATCACTCAATAGGAGAATCATACTTTAGAGAAGATATACGGCTAGCTGACATAACAATAATAGTTAAAGCAAAATGTGGTTTGTTAAAACTGAATGCAATAGCCCATGGAAAAGCGGTAAAAAATTGCACTCTATGCAACTCAAATGAAGAAAAAGATATGTATAACTCCTTAGAAAGGTGCCCCATACTAAAGGAAATCAGACAAAGATACTTAAATACAGAAAAGCTAAGCTACGCTGAAGTAATAGATATACTTAATGGCCACAATTGGAAAAGACAAACTTGCTTTATATACTCAGCCTTACGCTACAGAGATTTTCTTATTGCAGAGTTTAATTTTTGATTAATTTAAGAGCTGTGACAGACAACATCGTTATTGTACAAACATGTTTATTT
This sequence comes from Anastrepha obliqua, assembly GCF_027943255.1. Classification (NCBI taxonomy): domain Eukaryota; kingdom Metazoa; phylum Arthropoda; class Insecta; order Diptera; family Tephritidae; genus Anastrepha; species Anastrepha obliqua. The sequence goes on from NC_072893.1 coordinate 46,937,304, forward strand.
ATTTCTTCATTTACTTTATTATATTATTTGATAACAAGCCGTTGATAGTATCCTCCGAGACAAAATCCCAGAAGCGCTCTCCAACTTGGGTATCAGCGACAAACTTATTCAGCTGGTCATGGCAACACTAACTAACACCACTGGAAAAGTAATTGCACAACAAGCAGTGTCAAAGCCCTTCGAAATCTCCTGGGGCGTAAAACAAGGTGATGCGCTTTCCACATCTTTATTTAATCTCCTTCTTCACTATGCGATAAAAAACGAAGTGAAGTTTGGAAACCTTTTTAGTCGCTCAGGAATAACAATCGCGTACGCGGATGGTATCGCAATAGTGGCAAGGAACAAAAGATATCTCATTGTAACCTTCTGTAATATTGAATTTCGTGCAAAATCAGTAGGCCTTAGAATAAATGAAGGCAAAACTAAATATCTGAAGGTCTCCCGCAGCGAAGAAAGACGAAGTCCTGAAAACATCCAAATCGGGACATTAACCTTTGAAGGTGTTGAACACTCCAAATATTTGGGAGTGTTAATAAAAATGACAACAGCAGTTACGACACAATGCAAGACAGAATAATGGCAGCAAACAAAGCATATTACGCCCACACAAAATTGCTGAAGTCCAAACTGCTCACACGCAATGTAAACTCCGCCTCTACCAGTCCATAATATCAGGTCAATCCATAAGTTCGTGCGTTTCCTAAAGGTGGTTTTAAAATTAATCAAAAAGATGTTTAAAGTATTTATTAATCAATAACATATTTCAATTCATTATTTAAAATGTCTTCCCAACGTTTAGGCAAATTTTTAATTCCCTGCTCAAAAAAACGTTTGTCCTTGGAGCCCAAATACGCTTCGATATCCCTTTTTACAGCTTCTTTTGAGGAGTAGTTCTTTTTATTCATATGGGATTGAAGGTGCGATATCCGGAGAATATGGTGGATGCGGCATTAGCTCCCATCGGAGCTCGTTCAGCTTGCCTTGCGGTATGAGGTCTTGCGTTGTCGTGGTGAAGCAAAACTTTGCTTCTATTCACTGAAGAAGGCCCATTTTTTTAAGTGACTCATTCGGTTTTGATAGCTGATGGGAATAATAATCAGCAGTTATCCTCTGGTTTGGTTCCAGAAGTTCATAATAAACAATACCGGCCATATCCCACCAAATAGACAGGATAATCTTCTTGGGGTGAAGGCCATCTCTAGGGGTCGGTTCTGGTGTTTCATCTTTATCTAACCATTGGCGTTTCCGAGCATGATTTTTGCAAAGGACCCATTTTTCATCACCAGTAACGATACGGTTCAAAAAACTTTCATTTTCAAGCCGTCGCAGCAGCTGAGAACACACATTCACTCTCCGCTGAAGGTTGACGGAAAGTCTAAGCGGAACCCATTTTCCCAGCTTTGAAATCTTTCCCAACTGAACCAGGTGCCTGTGAACTGTTCCATGCGATGAATTTAACCTCTGAGCTATCATATGGACTGTCAAATTTGGCTCAGCTTCCACGAGTTCGAGCAAGGCATCGGAGTAAAAGACTTCAGGACGACCACGTCGCAGTTACCACTTCGGAATTTTGAAAACCACTATTGCGCAGTCCTTACACTCACGGTATCCTCTCCGTGAACAGTGTTTATTTTTGCAGTAGCAGTTGTTGCATTTTTACCACTTTTATAAAAAAATACAAAATATGCCTCTTATACGCGTTCGAAGATTCCATTTTATTTTTGAACAACACGCGCTTCGATTGGCGATTAAAATCACTTGTTGAATGCACAAAATATCAAAGAAAATATAAATTGTTGCGTTATATTCCACGAATAATTTTTTGTATGCAAAAATAGTACAAAAGTGAAATTATTGGTAACGCACGAACTTATGGACTGACCTGATACTACCGGTGCTGTGCTAAGCTGCGAGTGTTGGACATTGACAAGCGAAGACGAAAGTAGCTTAAGAGTTTTCGAACGAAAAGTATCCCGTAGGGTGTTTGGCCCCATACGCTACAACGATGGAACGTACCGAATACGCTACAACGATGAGTTGCTAAACTTATGCCAGGGAGAAGACGTCATGAAATGCATTAAATCCCAAAGGCTACGATGGTTAGGGCACACTGTGCGCATGGAAAACAGCCGCCCCCAAAAATCTTTTTTATCAACAAATTGTCTAATGACCCGAGCCCGAGGACGTCCAAGGTTAACCTGACTTGACCAAGCCATATATATATATTGTATGTATATATATAATTGGCGGGTACACCCTTTTTGGGTGTTTGGCGGAGCTCCTCCTCCTATTTGTGATGTGCGTCTTGCTGTTGTTCCACAAATGGAGGGACCTACAGTTTCAAGCCGACTCCGAACGGCAGACATTTTTATAAGGAGCTTTTTCATGGCAGAAATACATACACTCGGAAGTTTGCCATTGCCTGCCGAGGGGCGACCGCTATTAGAAAAAATGTTTTTCTTAATTTTAGTGTTTTACCGAGATTCAAATCTACGTTCTCTCTCAGAATCCCGAATGGTACTCACGCCATAGCCGACCTGAAAAAGCTGCGAGTTAGGAGCTGGAGATTTGTTGCTATGAACCGTGCAGATTGGAAGAGGATTGTGGATGAAGCTACAGCTCACCCTGAGCTGTAATCGCTACCTGAAGATGATGATGATGATATTAAATGAATTAATGTATGAATCAAATCAGTTGTTAACCATAAATTATAATAAAAAAAAAAGAAATTCCATAATATTACTAGAAAATGCATTTGTACTACTGAAAAAGAATAATAATAATTTGGGACTAATAAATAATTAATATACGTTTTGAGTTGGAGCCAAAATCAGATGATAAGTTTTTCAAGTTATCTCGACTACAGCACCACTTATCGGAAGGTTCTGCGATATTCTTCTTCTGACCTCAAAGCAAACTTATCCCGTGAGTTTGACCTCAATCGCATTTTAACACTTCACTCCACATTTTATGTTTACAAACACAAATAGTTTACTCACACAAAATTTTTTCACTGCATAACTTGTTGCAGCATCAAAAAAAGATCTGCCGTGAATGCCTTCCTTATACTCAATTAAAATGCATTGCCTAGCTTTTAAAAAATACCAAAAAACCGAAAATGTATCCGAAATAATTAAAAGAAACTGCCACGCTTGCATGACATCCCAAATAGTGCCCCTTTCCGGCTTAGGCGATTCTATTAGTGCGCCACGAAATGACGTTTATCAAACAGAGTAGCAGCAGTCAGCAAAAATAAATTAGCCAACAGCTAAAGCGGCTAAAATGTAAAATGAAACCCACAAGAATATGTCGCCCACAGCTTTGACTGAAATTGAATGGCCGCACATAAATTCGCTCAACACTTAACACTTGCAAACAGCAGCTGGTAGTGGCAGCAAAAAGGATATTCAACAAGCCAAAGAAAGCTAAGCCGTTGGAAAATTGCAAATTTATGCGTGAATATTTTCTAGCGCCTCCAAAGGCATAAATAAATGCCGAAAGCTGCCTGCTCAGGCGACATGGGCTAATCTAATTTATGCCACGACGCCAAAAGTCGGCATTCCCACATACATACAAACATACGGACATAAATAGTTGTGGTTTTGCGCTAATACTCAATTTTGACTTGCCAGTCGTTGGCAGTGTGCCACTTGATAGCTTTTAGCCGCATGTGGTAAATTTGGCTTAAGCGGACTAAGTGCAATTTAAGTATAAAACTTTAAAATTGTAATCACAGTTGCCGGTATTGAAATCTGGAGCACTAAATTATACGAGTCTAGGAGATGTGAAAGATTTGTGCACCCGCATGTTGGCTTTGCACGAGATTGGAAGTGATTACAAGTGGCTCAGATTTATCACTTTTGTGCAAAATACATGCATATATACGATTTAAAGCAGATTTTAACATGAAAACTATGAACAACTTTCGTTTTTACTTTCTCACTTAGTTACTCTAGTACTGGAATGGACTAGTCAGATGTTACCCTCAGTTACCCATCGCAGCGTCAAAACTTTATGGGCAGAAATTTTAGTTATAATGATTGATAAAATTTTGCATATTTGCTGACTTCAAAGGTAATGGCGAACAAATGATAAAGTACTTGTGGTTATGAGCGATTCAATACCAAGGTAGCCAATTTTTGGCACAGTTGAAAATTTTTCTGAAAATTGGTGTATATATATGGTTGAGTGATAACGAAGCATCCGGAAACGGGCAGAGGCTGATCGAATTCGCCGGGGCCCGAAACATGGTAGTCTGCAGCACCAGATTCCAGCATAAGAAGATTCACCAAGCAACGTGGCTGTCTCCTGCTCGAAAAACGCGAAACCAAAACGATCATGTTGTGATAGATGGAAGACACGTTTCTAGTGTATTAGATGTGAGTGCGATCCGAGGACCTAACATCGACTCGGATCATTACCTTGTTGCAGCCAAACTGCGCACCCGCCTCTGTGGAGCAAAAAACGTACATCTACCTACGCAAAGAATGTTCAACATCGAAAAGCTGCTACCTCAACAGACAGCCAGAAGACTCGTCACTAGACTCTCACTCCTGCTCTCAGAGAGTACTGCCCAACAAACCGTCATGCACGAGCAATGGAGCAACATTTCTCGTTCTCTACGTACCGCCGCCGAAGAAGAAATCGGATTCCGGCGAGCCCGAAAAAACAGTTGGTACGACGAGGAATGTCATATTGCCCCAGAAAGAAAAGATGCTGCCTATAGAGCCACGCTACGATCAGGACAACGCGAGCCATATGGGATCGCTACAGAGAGCTAAAAACGGAAGCAGAAACGAGAGGCCGAAATACGTGAGTGCGAGGAGCTTGAGATGCTGGCCAATAGTAACAACGCCCGAAACCAGAAAGTTCGGCGGCTAACAGAAAGTTTCAAGACCGGGGCGTTTTCCGGTAAGAACAACGACGCCGAACTGGTGACTGATGTCCAAAGCAATCTTAAATTATCGAGGGAACACTTTTCGAACCTGTTAACAGCATGTCACAGAGAATGTGAAGATCCCGAGAATAGCGATAACGCGGCTAAAGAACAAGAAAGTCGCGGGCGCCGACGGATTGCCGGCTGAGCTATTCAAACATGGCGGCGAGGAGCTGGTAAGGTGCATGCATCAGCTTCTATGCAAAATGTGGTCGGATGAAAGCATGCCTGCCGATTGGAATTTAAGTATGCACTGCCCAATCCATAAGAAGGGTGATCCTGCAATCTGTGCCAATTACCGCGGGATTAGTCTTGAAAATATCGCCTATAAGGTTCTAGCGAACGTATTGTGTAAAAGGCTGAAGCCCACCGTCAACCAACTAATTGGACCTTATCAGTGTGGCTTTAGACCTAGAAAGTCTACCATCGACCAAATATTCACAATACGCCAAATCTTGGAAAAGACCCATGAAAAGAGAATCGGCACACACCATATTTTCGTCGATTTCAATGCTGCATTCGACAGTACGGAAAGGAGTTATTTGTATGCCGCGATGTCTAAATTTGGTGTCCCCTCAAAACTAATACGGCTATGCAAGATGACGTTGCTCAACACCAGCAGCGTAGTCAGAATTGGGAAGGACCTCTCCGAGCCGTTTGATACCAAGCGAGGTTTCAGACAGGGTGACTCGCTGTCGTGTGACTTCTTTCACCTGATGTTGGGGAGCATCGTACAAGCCGCAGAACTTAATCGCTCAGGCACAATATTTTATAAGAGCGTACAATTGTTGGCGTATGCCGATGATATTGACATCATCGGCCTTGACAACCGCGCTGCTAGCTCCGTCTTTTTCAAACTGGATAAAGAGGCAAAGCGAATGGGTCTGGTGGTGAACGAGGACAAAACGAAGTACCTCCTGTCTTGAAATAAACCGTCGGCGCACTCGGGTATAGGAGCCAGCATTAACACCGTTGACAATGTTAACCTGGAAATCCAACGTAGAATATCTCTTGCCAACAAGTGCTACTTTCGACTAAGTGGCAACTGAGTAGTAAAGTCCTCTCTCGACTAATAAAACCAACACTCTACAAGGCTCTTATCATGCCCGTCCTAACGTACAGCGCAGGAAGATCGGGTGGAGAAGGACTTGGGTTCACTTGGTGTGTCCACCTGCCGCCGGTTATTACGAGAAAGAAATGACTGGCGCGCTTTGTTAAACTCGGCCAAAATCGCTTAAGCGGTTATCGCGCCAATTAAGAAGAAGAAGATAAGAAGTAAACTCAGAAAATTAAATATTTATTTGAGATTTATTGAATGTTAAAAAATTTAGTGAAGAATATTTTAAAGAGAAAAATCTGCGGTTCCTCTTAACTAAAAAAAAAAAATTGTTAGTCTTTTTTAGAATACAAAATACTTCTTATAATATTTTTTAAAACGGGTTTTCCAATAACTTGTAACACTAAGCAATAAAACAAAAATTTTTTAAAAAGTATATTTTATTCTAAAAAATTAAGAAAAAATTTGAGTTCAAAAATTAAAAAAAAATTTTTTCCAATAACTTTGCCTAAAACAATTATATTAAAAACTAAATTATGTATAAAGTATATTTGATCCCAAGCTGTTAAAAAAAGTGTGAATGTTAAAAGACGCCAAGGAATAAAATTAAAAATTTTGAAATTAATTCAATACTGAAAATTTTGGTATAGATTTTTTATGAAAATTGTCTTCAGTGCTTTTTAACTTAATTTGTATTTTTATCTTTTCTTTAATACTTTTCACAGTTTTTTTTTAATATATTTTCTAATAACTTTGATTAAAAAAAGTTCATTTTTGTAAATAGCATTGTATATGTGATACTAAAATATTAACAAACAAAAATAAATTTAAAGAAATTTGTTGATAAACATGTTTTCTAATAGCTTTGAATCAAAAAATTAAAAATTTTTGTAAGAAGTATATTTTATCCTAAAAATTAAAGCTGATGATATTTCACTAAGCTGATGATATTTCACTAAGCGAAGGTTAGGTTTGGCTAGCCTGGCAATAAGCTACGCATAGTCCGTTTTGTCCCTAGCGATACCAGGTGGAGACTGACCTCTATGAATGCCGAAAGTAGACATCATGTAGGATGTCGGCGCTTTTGGCGAATCTAAGCAGAGCTAGGAGATACGCTTTTGAGACGTCCCCCAGACCCTCAAACAGTGGGGTTCCCAGGCATTTTAATCGCGTTTTTAAGAATGCCGGACAAACGCACTGAAGGTGTTCTAAAGTTTCCTCAACATCAGAGATTTCCTGCGTTTGTCCGTGTTAGCAATCCCTATCTTGTACGCATGTGCAGCCAATAGATTGTGACCTGTTAGCATACCTATGATAGTTCTGCAGTCCTTTCGCGAGAGCGTACGTACGAATTGAATCAGTTTCTTGTCGTTAGTTCTACACAAGACTTTTGCTGTTCTGCATGTGGTCAGATTAGTCCACCTAGCTTCCACTTGCCTTTTCATGTGGTCGTCCATTTCATTGTATCTTGTATGTATGTAAAGATTTTGGTATGTCGTTCTCTTGTTCAAATGGTAGTCTAACAGCTTTTTTTGCTATCTCATCTACTATTTCGTTCCCCATAATGCCTTTATGACCAGGCACCCAGCAGATATGCAGCCTACTGTTTGGCGCTAGCCTTTCTATATATTCCCTGCTCCGTACAACATTTTTGGACTTAATACAATATGAGCTTATTGCTTTTATTGCTGCTTGACTATCCACGTATATATTGGGTTGGGGAAAAAGAAATGTCGTATTTGTGATCGAAATTTGACGCTTTATTTAACGTACTTAGCATTATCCGATTCAAGTGAAATATGCCCCGTTTTGTTCGCAAACTTGTTGCGCAAAGCAACTTCATTATCCCCCCTTTATAAACCCCCTCCCCCCTCCTTATTTGCAAAAAACATAGACAACCAGTTTTCGCAAGCCTCTTTTGAGGCCAAGGGCGTTTTGCATGGACCGGAAGAGATGATAGTCACTTGGTGCCAGGCCCCACTATATGGTGGGTGCGATAGGACATCCCATCCGAGCTCCCGTAGCTTCTGGCGGGTCATCAAAGATATGTGAGGACGAGCGTAGTCTTGGTGGAATACAACACCATTCCTATTAACCAATTCTAGCCGCTTCTGGTCAATCGCCTGCTTCAAACGGTCAAGTTGCTCACAGTAGAGCACCGAATTAAGGGTATCAACTATGGCCGAGCAGCTCATAGTGCATAATTCCCTTCCAATCCCACCAAACACCCAGCAAAACCTTCCTGGCGGTCAATCCGGGCTTGGCGATGGTTTGGGCCGGCTCGCCGCTTCTCGACCACGATCTTTTTCACTTGGCGTTGTCGTACGTGATCCACTTTTCGTCGCCAGTAACCATCCGCTTCAAAAATGGGTCAAGTTCATTCCGTTTTAGCAGAGAATCGCAAGCGTTGATTCCGTCCGAGAGATTTCTTTACGTCAACACGTGCGGCACCCAAACATCCAGATTTTTTTGGAATCCAATCTTCTGCAAATGGTTCCAAGCGGTTTTGTGGTCTACACCTAGTTCTTGACTAATCGAGCGAATGCTCACATGCCGGTCTCTTTGGATAATTTCAACCATTTTATCAGTCTCTACGACGATTGACCTACCAGTGTGGGGTGCATCTTCGATATCTACTACACCAGAACGAAATCGATCGAACCAACGCTGTGTTGTGCGAATCGTTACAGTATCACAAATTTTTGCCGCCGCCTTCGTTGCATTTTTACCTCTAAGGTAGTAAAAACGTAAAATATGACGAATTTCAAGGCTTGGTGGACTCCATCTTTGACGCGCTATAACTTAAGACTGAAACGTACTATCACAACACTGTCAAAGAGACACTTGTAGTACAGATTATCGTCTTCAAATCGCCGTTTAGTGTGACCCGATGCAATAAGTACAACGCAAGATATGTTTAAATGTCGCGCTCAATTGACAAAATACTACATTACTTTTTCCCCAACCCAATATTAATTGTTAAGTTCTTTCTTGTTCTTGTGTAAGCTAGCTTCTCGGCTTTCCCCACAGCAAAAACTTCCGCTTGGAAAATACTGCTGTGGTGGCACCTTGATGGGCTGCCCTATCTCTAGTTTTGAGCAGTAAATACCTGCTCCCACTCCGTTTAAAGTTTTAGAGCCGTTTGCAGAGAGGTGAAAAGTTCTATGGCCAGGCTTCATGCCTTTGTGCCATCCCTCCTCTTCAATTGTAGTACGAAACCTTCTCTCCCAATTAAAGTGCGGAGTTATGTAGTCGGTGCAACCCGAACTCCACTTGCTGTGTCCAAAGGTTCTACAGGTGAATACTACAGCAGCCACTAACCTCCTCGCGGATTTCGCTGTCAGGTTTTCCGCCTTAATTAAGCGAAACTTTATACCGAAATTCTCACGTTCCCATGACAGTCGGTTCTACGTTACCCGAACGAACCGGATTTATATCCAGCCAAGGACTGTCACTTCAGCAGCATTCCTCATATATATATGGGGCATGTTTATGCTGATACAACAACAACAGCAACACCGAAATTTTCAATATCAAATAAATATCAAAATCTTAATTTTCTTTCAATTTGTTTCAGTTTCCTGCTTATCAAAACGTAGCTCAAACAGCGCATTGATTTCTAAAAATGTTTTTGGCTTACGATGGGAGGTTTTTTTTCCTACAAAATCTTAGACGAAACTATTCGTCTAACGTCAGGCCATTTGTGAAGAAGTTCGCCCGTGAACTTCAAGCTTTTCACCAGATTTGCTAGAATAAAAAGGAGGGATAAGATTATAAAAGATGTAGATTTTATAACAAATTCCACTGTTTACATGAAAAACCTACTCCACATAATATTTCACACAAAATTCCACTTATAAAAATGCTGACAGGTAATCCTATTCTCACACTGTGAAGTGTGACAAATAACTACGATGAACAAAATAAAGCACGACCAAGTCATGATTGCCAACAACCCTTTCTGCCAAATATAATAAAATACAAAACCGAAAAAGTGGCCTTGAATTTTGAATAGTCAAAGAAATGGCTGTAAAATCAGAGTAACAAATGTTTACTTTGGCCCCAAGCGCAATTTGTTAAAAATCACAAAAGCTGACAGCCAAGCAACAAAACTTATCATTAGGAGACCAGAAAAAAGTGTAAAATAATGAAAAGCACGCCAATCTGATAACGAAACGGCACGTGAATAGAAAACATATAGACAAAGAAGGTTTGGCAGCCGCTTGCGCTGGATGAAGAGAAAGTACAAGCAAAGTCAATGGAGATCGCATCAAAATTCAAAGCACGCACGCATACATCCTCACACACGCTCACACGCATGCAAACCATGCCAAAACAATAGCAAATCAGCTCCAATAACAGCAATGGTGGACAGCTAGCGCGCAAGTAAAAACGAAAGGAAGTACGAGGAAGTTAAATGAAGGCAGTGGAAGCGGAAAAGCATTACCTGAATTTAGGCGTTGAGCGTGTGTGTGTGAGTGTCGCATCTACACAGCCAGCTATATAATAATATTCTCGTCGTAAGAAGCATACGCTAGTATAGAGATGGATGGATGGACAATCCACCGGGTGCGAATTAATGGAGAAAATAAAAAAAGGGAGATACTGAAAATAGAAACAAAAACAGTTTCCATAGAAAAATGTAACCGAGTGAAAAGGCAGTGACGCCTATAAAATTTCTCCAAAATATGGCAACAGAAAAATATCTATACAAATGTAACTGCAATAACTATTTGCTCTGGCTGTCATTCTCGCTGTGGCTGCCGCTTAAGGCTGATGACAAGAAATATTTTGTAATTCGAGGGCCACTGGGAATAGTAGAAAGAAAAAATGCTTAAGATAAAAGGAGAAAAAAAAATTGACAAATAATTTTATTGGTTCATCCGAAATGGCCTCTCTGCACTTGTATAGATAGCCACGAAAATTTCTTATAGGAAACTGTACATCGTGCAGAGATAGAGGCTTGAAGTGGAGTCCAAATAATACAAAAATGGAAACTAAACAACAACAACAGCAAGAAAGTATAGAAAACGCCGTTCAGAGAATTGTGTTCAAATGAAGCGGCAAATGTTTTTTTTTTTTTTTGTCGGGACAGACTAGCAAATACAGCACTCAGACACAATTAAGTCCATTGTACAGCACTCGGTATCTCTTTTAATTTTCTTTCAATCTACCCCAGCTCCGAAGAAATCTGAGTAGATTTTGTGGTGCCAAGGAGCCAAGCTGGTCGCTTCTTAACAAAGCAGTGCCAAACACCTCAAGCCTGATTCGAGCGAAGGCGGGGCAGACGCACAGAAAGTGGTCCGCTGTGTCATACTCCTCTCCACATGCTGGGGAGAGTGCGCTGGCTGAGATGCCTACCTTTTCCATGTGCTTTGCCAATAGAAAGTGGCCCGTCATCAGTCCAAACAGGCGGCTAACAGTCCCCTCTGCTTAGTGACAGGAGAAACTGCGACAGTCGGTCGGACATGACAGGTAACATCAGTTTAGTCCATCTACAGCCTCTCTCAGCCTGCCAAGCTCGCTTGTGGATTAGAGTAACCTGTTTGCTAACCGTGGCTTTAATGGTTTAAGAAGGGAGTGGCAGAACGGGCTCTGGGCAACAAAGCCGGCCTCAGAGCATATTCTGGCTAAAGAGTCAGAGATCTCGTTACCCGCTATATCCACGTGTTCTGGGACCCATGTTAGCATCAGGCTATTATGTCTACCAACATAGTTCAGCCTGGACTTACCGGACCCGACTACCCTTGAAGTGGTTGGGGAGCTGTCTAAGGCCATGAGCGCAGCTTGGATATCGCTGCAAACACATTTATATCTGCCTCTCCATCTGTTTTTAACAATGAAGTTCATTGCTTCTTGAACAGGATACACCTCCGCTTGAAACACAGATGCATGCATTCTAAGAGCAAAGAGCAGTTTAGTCCCGCTGGATTCCATGTAGACACCAAAGCCGGAACCGTGCTCGGTCCTGGAACCATCCTTGAAAATGCGAGAACAGTATTTACCGATCTCATTTGACCACAGTTGAACATCTGGCAGCACCACACCACCACACAAGGGGCATGGCGAGGATCGAAGTCCATGCCTACTCGTTTGGCCGTCTCCTTGATGAAAACATCAATTGGTGGTAGAATAACCAGAGCATCGCCCAGTGTTCGGCTCAATCGCATTAATTGAAGTCGATACCGATCCCCAGTAATGGTTTCGCTTAGTTTTCACAGTTCATAAAAAATAACACCAACTTAGTCCCACCCAAATACATAGCAGCGTGAATATTCGACCGAGACGACGACGTAGAAGTATGACCGCGCAGTCCCCCGGTCCAAAGACGTTCAACATCCAACATCCCTTAGTTTTAACTCATAAGGAACCCATGTCCCCTGTTTCTGAATCATTTCCAAAGCATGCAATTGCTTGGAAATTGATTGGCGGGTAACACCTAATACTGAAGCAAGCTCTCCTTGCGTTTGACACGGATCCTCATTGAGCAATGCCTCCAATTTGGCGTCTTCGAAGGGTTTTGTCCTTCCTTTACGCGGACGGTCATCAACATCACTGCAAAAATCACCGATTTTGAAACGACGGAACCAAAATCGGCACGTTGTTTCACTTAAGGGTACCCGGTGGTCTAGAGCACGAAAATTTCACCTATTTTCACAATTTTTTTTTTGCCATTAAAAATTTAAAAAGCGATGTTTCAACTTTTCGGGCTTATTAGTACGTTTATTGAGCATACAAAGAATTTTTTTTTACTTTTGAGACAATTTTTATTATTATAAAAATTCCGCTGAAGATGACCCTCTCGAAAAATCGAACCCGGACGGCGTAGATGATTTCGAGACTTCTACTCATCTGAAACACAAAATTCAAGAAGATTCTTAATCAGAAAGAGTGCAGTTATGGTCGGAACTAGAACAAATCGAAAAAATGAAAAATTTACAAAATGGCGCACCTTTGAAAAAAAAGTTCGTAAAATCGGGTTTTTTTCACTAGTTTTTTAGTTTAAAAAATAGGAAATTATTTAAATAAAATTATGATTCTAGTTCTGACGATAGCGATACATGTTGTGAACAACATATCCAAATTTCAAGTGATTCGGTTGAATAGTTTTTTTGTTTTCAACCCCGCCGTGCCGAAAAATGTCGTTTCAAGACAAATGAGTTTAAAGTTTGAGGGACAGGAGCGCGCGGACCGCTCTCTACCTACTTAATGGGCTGTAGAAGCTGTAATATAGGGAATTTCGGCATGAAATTCTTATATTCTTAAAAGCCTATACTTTCGAAATATCGAAAAAACAAAAAATCAATATTTTGACATTTCTAGACCACGGAGTCCCCTTAAAGCAGCTTCTCCATAAACTTTTTGTAGCTCTCGATGCACTTCAGCCGCCCAGCCGCCGCTTTTTTTCGAATTAAAGAAGAAAATTAACACTTCCCGCAAATGACGATTACTCGGCACAAAATCAGACATTTTCACAAAGCCAAAAGTATACGAGTATGATACAAAAACAAAATCACTAATGTGGTGAAGCAGTTTGTTGACCATATGTCTAAGCTTGGTTTCTGACGTTTAGGTTATGTTAGAATCGACTAGCACACACTGCTGGCGGTAATATTTGTAATATTTGTACAAATTTTTAGATCAATAAATTTAAGTTTTCTGAGAAAAAATTCTGGAAAATTTGCTTTTTTTCAGCCTTCTAACTGTATGTAAACCCTTAAGGAGAGCTAAATACAATACAGGCCGATATTTATATACCCGCGCATATAGGAACTAAACTGGGCTTCACCGCTCTAGCACATCTTAGTCAAATCGATTGAAGTAATCAGGAAAGGAGCATTCAATGCAAATCAGCTACTGGGAGAAATTATTGTAAGAAATCAAAATTGCCACTTTTAATTTAATTTATGTAGGTTGAGGAAATCGAAATAATTTGTATTTGTAAATACTTATGTTTTTCCTATGAGAAATTTAAATTTAGCTTTGATACCAACTTTGCCTTTTGTGATACCTTTAAACTCTTAAAAACTCCTTTTGATTGTATAACATTTTTACGCATTTATTTTGTGTCCTTTAATTTCCTTTAGTGTCATGTTGATATTCCTTCTCAAATACTTACGCCATTTGCAGAATACAACTTTTGCTAGAAAATGAAAAAAAAACGCTTACTCCAACATTGTTGACTGACTGTAACCTGCATCAGCACTGAAATACTTAAAATTTGCAACGCAACGTTTAGGTTGGCTATCAATTTGGGTGGAGCTTTTATTTTTGCCGCAAATTTTTTCGCCGCCAAGAAAAAAAAAACCGGGTAGAGCATTGAAGAGAGCGCGAATAGTAGCTTTGGCGGCACGTGAACGCCATGTGGATGAAAGAGCAGAGCAAAACAGACCTGGCAAATGACTACGTACGAGTATTTAGGTAATCGACACAAATATGGAAGTGGGCGGAATTTCAAGTGTGAAGAACAAAGGAAAGTGAAAAAGCTGCAGCCGACATAGCGCCAAATTTTGTTTACGACTGATATGTACGAGTATAGGTAAGTAGTCAGCAGCAAGATTTTTGGAATATTTCATTTGTTCTCTGAGTCTTTATATTCTGCCATCAGCCATAACCGGTGTGCGTTTTTGCATTTAAAGTGGTTTGCCTTTGCCGGAAACAAGGCAGATATTCTCCGTTTTCATATACTATGAAAAGTATGTGATTTGAAAGCTTTCCCATTGAGTATGCAAACATTTTGAATTTTTTATTCACAAATAGAATAAATGCAAAATTGCATTCGTATATTCAAAGCAAAGTTTTTAAATGAAATAAAATGCGCAATACCATAAGTATTTTTCAGCAATTTCAAACTTGCACTTTAATTGCACTTACACTGAAATTTAATCTGCCATAAAACTGCATACCAAAAATTGTTCTACGAATTCTAAAATTTGGTTCTATATGGTTTTTTTTTACAATGAGCTATGCTTTTATATAAGAAACACATAATGAACACTGAAAATAGTAAACGAAAAATAGTCGTATATCCATAATCACTCGAGAAAATACATTCTGTCAAAAAATATAGGGAATTGTTCATTTAAAAAGTGCGCCTTAATGTTGGTGCAACTGCCCTCTATAGTGTCGCAGAGTTTCAGCGAGACCTGTCAATTAGCTTGTTTTTGGCATTTAATTATATATACAGGGTTGGCCATCTTAAACTGACCCATGTGATTATTAAAAAAATATGGAAAGAGAAACATTTTTTTGTGTTTCATTGTGAAAAACATTTAATTTAGTTCAAGGAGATTCGTTTGCATCACTTTTTGAATATGATATCGCGCAAGTGGTCGCCCTTAGCTCGTATAGCGTAATGTGCCCGTTTTTCGGCGATGGCGGCTATTTCCCGTCGGATATTGGCCTTAAGTGCGCCTAGTGTCTTTGGCTTGTTGACGTTGCCTTGATCTGGTCGCCCATCAACGTCCTCAATGGAGGAAAACGTCGACAAAGTCAAGGAACTGGTGCTGGAAAACAATGATTTGAGTTTGAGGAAGGTAGCTCGTGACATTAGCGTGTCTCACGAATCAATTCGCAACATTTTACACCATCAATTGGGCATGAGACGTATGGCTGCTCGACTCGTTCCAAGAGAGTAGAATTTCTTTCAAAACATTCATCGGAAGAAGGTGACTGAAGACATGCTTGAGCAAGTGAATTTGAACCCAACGTTTATCCAACGCATCATAACAGGTGATGAAACGTGGGTATATGAGTTTGACATGCAAACCAGTCAACAGGCGGCTGACTGGCGCTATCCACATGAGCCGAAACCCAAACAACTACGTCAAAGTCGGCCAAAAGTGAAAGTCATGCTAATCGTTTTCTTTGATTATCATATTGTTGTGTACTCGGAATTCGTTAATTCGTTCTAAATGGTTCTACGATAAATAAAGAATATTATTTGGAAGTTATGCGACGTTTGAGAGAGAAGGAAGGACGTGAGTAGGAACACTGTGAACACTTTTTTGACCAAACACTCCACAAATATCATCGAACAACAACCATTTTCACCGGATTTAGCCTCCTGTGACTCCAAACTTAAATTGCCACCCCGCAGACGCCGCTGTGAGTCGATAGAGGCCATTAAGAAGAATTCGCTGAATTCAAACGCGTTTAAAATGCGCTTTGACGACTGGACTAATCGTTAGCATATGTGCTTCGAATGGAGCCTATTTTGAAAGCGGCAAAATATATTTTGATAATTAAACATTCATTTTGCGGTTTTGAACCACTCCCGGTGTTTTTTTGACAGAATGTAAATATATTAATTTATACGCCTCTTTAAAATACCATATTTTCCCCGATGAAAACGAAAAAGTTTAGATCAAAATGGCGCAATGAAGATATTTTTAGTTTCATCGCAGGGAGTTTTGGTAAAATTTCTTTCTTCTGTGATAGCAAGCAAATAGCAGCCAATTCAAAAACGTATCCGACTGAATTTAAATAAAGAAATATTTGTATTACGAAAATCGACGCTCTATGTTCATCGTGCGCTCAGGCCAATTTATGGTGTTCCGCGATGAGGCCCATTTTTGGCTTAATGGCTATTTCAATAAGCAAAATTGTCGTATTTGGGGTGAAGAGCCATTCTTCTTCTTCTTAATTGGCACCATAACCACATGCGCGATTTTGGCCGAGTTTTACAAAGCGCACCAGTCGTTTCTTTCTCGTGCTAACCGGCGCCAGTTGGACACACCAAATGAAGCCAAACCAAGATCTTACCAACGCAGAGAAGGCCTTCCTCCTCTTCTGCTACCACCAGCTGGTACCGCATCGAATACTTTCAGAGAGTATCCATTCAGACGACGTGACCCAGCCAGCGTATCCGCTGGATCTTTATTCGCTGCGCTATGTCTATGTCGTCGTAAAGCTCATACAGCTCATCGTTCCATCGCCTGCGATATTCAAGACGGCGACATTCGCTACTTTCCATACTTTCCCGTGAAACAATTTACTGCGTCGTCGTTTAGGTGAGCAATTTATCACTCATCGGGGACTAGTAGATTGGCCACCAAGCTCATGTGATATCACACCTTTGGACTTTTAATTGTGGGGGTATGTAAAGTCTAAATGCTTTGTGGATAAACCAGCTTGAGTTGAGGCATAGAAGCCAACATCACTAAAGTTATTCATGAGATACCGACCGAAGTCCTCCAACGAGTCATTCAAAATTGGTATTTACGGATGGCCGAATTACGGCGCAGTGTGGCCAACATTTGAAAGGGATTATCTTTAAAAAATAAATTTCATGAATGGTTTAACATAAAAATAATAAAGGTTACCCAATCAATTTAAAATAATAAAGGTTACACAATATTTTTAGGATGAGGAATACCCTATAACCAGCTCAGATAATTCGTTTACCTAAAAGTGAATGTGCCGGAGATTAGCAGGTTCAAACAAAGAAGCAGGCGGGCAAAGGTATTAGAACTAGTATTATTATCATTTTGGGGGAAAATATATCCATTTTTTTCGTAAAATTTTAGCACAAATGATTTAAAACTACTACTCTTTAGCTCCTGAGTGATGATAATACGACTAATAACTTGCCGGTCAACTTCGGTTATTTCTGTGATATTATCAACATTTTCGACATGAGAAATGCCTGAACGAAATCGATGAAACCAAAATTGCACGTAATTGGCTGTTACAGTACCGGCACCATAAACTTCATTCACAATTTCACCGGCCTTTATCAAAGAAAAATGTAAAATTTACCGAATTTTCTGTTTGTTAACACCCTGTAACTCACAAATGAATTGAACAAACCAAAAATACCAAAATAATTGTTTAGTGTGAAATATCACCTTGTCCACGGGCATAAACTTTTAATTGTTTGATTAGGACTTTACGCGATATCGATCACTACAGCCACCTGCCGAATGATGGACTTCTTCTTCTCCAAACAATATTTCACTCACTCAATAAATTACCAAACACTAGCCGCTATTTTTGTGCATTTCTCAGCCGATTTTCGCATTTCTTCGGTAAAAATGTACTCAGTTTCTGACATAAGGTAGTAGCCCGGTATGACGGGTTCAAAAAATCGATTTTTTTTTACATTTTTCGGAAGAAAAAAATATACCATAAAAATTTCAGACAGAAATTTTAATTATTTTTAAAGTTATAGCTAAAATAAGAGAGCGCGCCGTAGTGGATATGAAAGCGTGAAAACTTTAAAAGCGTTTTTCTCAAAATTTCGGGGAATCACTGACTCAAAACTATTCAACCGATTTAACCCGTTATTCTAGACACACATATCTAGATCCCGGATCTTTAAAACATTTAATTTTTTAATAATAAACTATTTAATTTAAACAATTTATGAAGAAAAAAAATTAGATTTTGAGAACTTTTTCATAAGTCCGCCATTTTCTTTTAGTTTTTTTTTTATTTTTATGTATATTTTAGGTTTGGGACCTAAAATAAAGTTTACAGAATAATAATCTCTTTGAATTTTTTAATTCAGATGACTTTGGAAGGATGTGTGTCTCCCCGAACCAACTCATCTTTTTTTTTTTTAAGGACTCCACTTTGACGTGAAAAATTTTAAACAAATTAATGTAAAATTAACTTTAAAAAAATTTATTTATGTACTTTAAAACACCAATAAAAACACGTAAAAACTTTAAAACGATCGCATTTTATTTTCTTTTTAAAAAAGGTTCATGAAAAAACGTCGAAATTTCGGTCGTTACACCGGACTACTTCCATAATCCCTAAAATTAGGCAATTTGAAATTTATTCGAAAGATCAAAAGCGGCCTTCAGCCTGGTATTTCTGGTCTTGGTATGCACTGAATAAATGAACACTGTTGAAATGTCTGCTAGATACCGCAGGGACTTAGGACCTTCTATTTGAGTCGTCATTCCAGTGAGCAATTTAGCACTTGTCTCGGACCAGTGGATTGGTTGCCAAGATCGTGTGATATCACTACTTTGGACTTTTATTTGTGAGGGTATGTAAAGTTTAAGTATTTTGTGGATAAACCACCGACTTGAGTGCAGCAATTGAAGTCTGTATGGGCTCTAGTTTTGCTTGGTTTCGGCAGTTTTCAATAGATGATACATCAAATGTAGAGCAAATCTTCAAACTATGAATATTTCAGTTTGACGCTTATGATTCTCTGACTAAAAAATAGCTGTTCTTAAATCTTTGGACCTTAATTCGTACTTTGTCCTATTTTCTTGCTTCTTAATGATTCCTAATAAAATACTTTCAAAGTTTTTGAAAATGACAAGCACCAAGGCGTACGCTGCTTCTTCTTCATGCAATCTGCGTCTTTATTAAGCAGAGCCTCAATTTGGACGTTTTTAAACTTTCGGTTGCTTCGGACGTTCTGTGCCTCACACACCAAAATCACCAACTGTCTATGTAAAATATAAAGAAACTCATGCGTTTAAGTATAAAACTCCCTTCAAACATCACATTTATTTGCATATCAATACATAGATATATAGTCATAAAAGTACTGTATTCTATATGTCTTGCAATCAATCAGGAAGTCCTCCGCGCACACAGTCTGCACTTCGAATGTACCTCCAGTTGACTAGCATTGCCATTTTTGCCAAACGGCTGCTGTCCATTCACTTCCAAAAAGTAGTTCCCCTTCAAATTTCTTGGCACTTCATACCCCATAGGATACTCTGCACCCGGACATTTATGCTGACGCACTCCGGTCAATGAGTTGCAACGCTGAGCCAGAAAATTCCATTCATTATTTGGATAAACAGTTTCCGCATAATATTCCCAGGCACGCGCATGCGCACAAATAACATGCGAGCAACCAGTTGGCAAAGGATCAAGTCCACCTGGATAGAAGTCCACATCTCCGAGGGGCTCACGTTTACCCAACACACCCGGATTGGAGTGAATTACATCGATGAATTCGGCATCGCCGCGCATTAAACCTGAGAGCGCATAACCTTCTTTGAAACAAGGTTTGGCTGGATCCAAACCAGTAATGCGTGGCACAAGTTTGCCGGTCTTGTAGCTGTAGTAGCGACCTGCCGCGCCGACAATATGCGCACCTAGACTATGGCCGATCAAGTGAATATTGTGAAGTGGTACAACGGCGGTTAAGAGCTCGAGACCTTCAGCTAGAATAGCGCCGATTGCATCGGTGTTAAGGGACGACCAAGAGTATAGAGTGTCCACAAAATCGGCTACATCGACGGCCTGGGTGGGCGAAAGATAAAAAATATTGAAAATAAAAAAGAAATATAAATATAAATATTAAAAATATCAAAAATTAAATTAAATATTTTTTTAAGTTATTTGAAAAAGCGGAAAATTATAAAGCAAAAAAAAAAAATAAAACGTAAAAGCCATATAACGAGAAAAGCACTCATATATTTTTCTTAGTATATAAAGGGAGATCACAGTGGAGGTACTTTCTCTAATAGGGGTTTTCTGACGGATCACGCATGACTACTCTCAAACTAAATACACAATTTTTTTCCAGTATTCATTGACATTTCATCATGGAATGACTTAAGTCTCAACAACGTTTACAAATCGTGCAATTATATTAGGAAAATCGACGCTCTGTGAAAAATATCATCACGCACTCAGAGGAAATTATGGTTTTCACCAATGAGACCCATTTTTAACTTTTTTTTTTGGTCGGGGCAACTAGCAAG
Organism: Anastrepha obliqua; assembly: GCF_027943255.1. Taxonomy (NCBI): domain Eukaryota; kingdom Metazoa; phylum Arthropoda; class Insecta; order Diptera; family Tephritidae; genus Anastrepha; species Anastrepha obliqua. The sequence goes on from NC_072893.1 coordinate 46,957,981, forward strand.
TACAGCACTCATACAACATTAAGGCCATTATACTGCACTCGGATTCCCTTTTAATTTTCTTTCAATCTACCCGACCTCCGAAGAGCCAAGGAGTCAAGGTGGTCGCTTCTTAACACATCAGTGACAAAGACTTCAAGCCTGATTCGAGAGAAGGCGGGGTAGACGCACAGGAAGTGGTCCGCCATCTCATCCTCCTCTTCACAAGCTGGGCAGAGTACACTGTCTGAGTTGCCTACCTTTTCCATGTGCTTCGCCCACAGAAAGTGGCTCGTCATCAGTCCAAACAGCCAACTACAGTCCCCACTGCTTAGTGACATGAGGCACCGCGACAGCCTGTCGGACATGACAGTGGCATCAGTTTAGTCCATCTGCAGGCACTCTCAGCCTGACACGCTCGCTTTTGGGTTGTAGTAATCCATTTGCTAACCGTGATTTCGATGAATGCAGAAGGGCAGTGGCAGAACGGACTCCGGGCCAAAGAGGTTCGCCTCAGAGCCCATCTTAGCTAAGGCGTCAGAGGTCTCGTTACCCCACGTGCTTTGGGGTCCATACTAGCATAAGGCTATTATGTCTACTGACATAGTTCAGACTGTATTTACAATACTCAACTACCGCCGATGTGGTTGCGGGGCTATCTTGGCTGTCGCTGCAGACACTTTTTAGATCTTCCTCCCCATCTGTTTTCCACAACAAAGTGCATCGCTTCTTGAACAGCATACACCGTTTTTAGCTTAATGGCTACATTAATTAGCAAAATTGCCATATTTTGGCTAAAGTCCAACCCGAAAACATTCAAAAACAGCCATTACATCCATTGAAAACAATCGTTTAGTGTGGCCTATGGGCTAGAGGTATCGGAATCATCAGCCCATATTCCTTCAAAGACGAGGCTGGCGCCAATGTTACAGTGAATGGCGAACACTAGAGCGCCATGATAAACGATTTTTTGGTGTCGGATGCCGAATGCCGGAAATTGAGGCGCGTGAACACCACAACTTAGTTCCATCAAGACGGCGATGGCGCTTCTTGCCATACAGCGCGTGAGACAATGGGTTTATTGCGTCGTCGTTTCGGTGAGTTATTTATCTCTCGTCTCGGACCAAGATCATGTGATGTTATACCTTTGGACTTTTGTTTGTGGGGGTATGCATAGGTTAAATGCTTGTAAGTGGAAGCCAACATTATTAAAGCTATTCACGAGATACCGACAGTAGTCCTTTAGCGAGTTTTTACGGATGGCCGAATTACGGCGCAGTGTGGCCAACATTTGAAAGGGATTATGTTTGAAAAATAAATTGCATGAATGGTTCCACACAAAAATAATTAAGGTTTCCCAATCACTTCGTTGTTTTATTTCAATTTAAAATCCGATACCTCCAAATTAATCACCCTTTATATTACATATATCGTACTTGCATGCATAAGCTCAATATTTCATCCGTTAAGCTATTGTATGCTGCTGCTCCTTTAATTTCAATTTTAATTTTCTCAACACTCTTAAGCTTTTGTTCTAATCTTCATTCATTAACTAACTATTTTCGTAAATTCAATGAATTATCCCTTTTTTGAAGTGAAAACTTCTTTAGAATCGTTGGGAGTGATTTGGGAAAAAGTGAAACGAAAAAAGCGACCAACTTGGCTACGAAGCGTTATATTATATGTTGATATAAACGTAGCGACGAGCTAAATAACTTTTAGGCCAGCGCCGACAGCATGGCGCGGTAGCCGAGTGACTAGCAATGTGGGCTTCCGATCCAAAATCCTTGGTTCGAATCACAAGAAAAAAATTTTTTTTATGCAGTTATTTTATTTTATTTTATGATATGTTTATGAGGAGCTTTTTTTCATGGCAGAAATACACTCGGTGTTTTGCCATTGCCTGCTGAGGGGTGAGCGCTATTAGAAAAATAGTTTTCCTTAATTTTGGTGTTTTCACCGAGATTCGAACTGACGTTCTCTCTGTGAATTCTGAATAGTAGTCACGCACTAACCCATTCGGCTACGGCGTTTGTTTAATTTTACTGATGCAAAAATGAGGGAAAATATTTGAATAAAGTTTGCTTACTGTTTACACATTTTCCAAAGGTGACGGAGAACCAAAAAAAAAGTCGATTTTCAAACAAATACGAGTGCATATGTGTAATTGTGTTAGAGTTTCGGTCACGCCCCAGCAAAACCTGCGTGCATATGTGTTTGTAACATTCAAAAAAATGTAATTGTGTTAGAGTTTCGGTCACGCAGGTTTTGCTGGGGACGCTCATAATAGCAACCGCGTAAATATTTTCATTTTTAAATATTTACCGCAATTATGCCGAAAAACAATGCAGAAAAGTGTCGTGAATATCGACAGAAAAAAAATCAATAAATAGCATCACGGAATTCATTCACGAAAATTTAATAAAGTATACACCAGAAGTATCGCGGATACTTAGAAAAGATTACGATAAAGTTCCAATGATTTTAAGTGGCGATTTTAACGTAAATTTTGCATTAGACACAGCGGTTCCTTCAATTGACTTTCTCAATACAACATTCAATTTAAAAATGTGTAACAATCGCACTGAACCGACAACACGATCAAAAACAACAATTGACGCGGTATTTCAAAGATATGTTGACAACATCGAAACCAAAGCATTTGTATCATATTTTAGCTATCATAAGCCACTCGTATCATTTGTTGAAATTGAAAACATTGAGGATGAATAATAATAAAATGAAGAAAATAAAATATGAACTTTATAGCAATATTATAATGAACCTATAATTATCCCGCCCCTAATACTGCTTTCGTCTCATTCTCTCTCAGTTTGTCTTACGGAAGGTTTCACTTCTATCCCGTCTAACCGTTAGACTGGTATTTTTTTTTATTTTCCCCCTACTTTTACTCACCACAAAATTCACATCACCACGACAATTGTAAGCTTTGGCCAACTCATTGATCGGATTCGAGGATTCGATTGTAGTTGTCCAACCGGAAGCTAATATTACCACTTTCTTTTTTGGATCGAATTCGGGACTTTGCCAAATTTCATTCGCTTTCAATATCGGATAACTGTAATTATTGCAGGCTGTGCGTAGCTGAAACTTCATTTTCGTCATGTCTGGCGTTACTAACGGAGTAACCGCATCAGCTGCAATTGCAGCGGAGCCTAAACGACAGGCGATTAATGTCATCAAATACAAATATCCAACCTTTTACTGCACTCGTTACCCGCACTAGTTAAATGTGCATACTTACAAATCTCGTGGACAGCTGTAGACATCAGCTCGAATGGATAGCCGGCCAATAGGTTTTTGCTCGTCTCAAACACACCTTGTGGGGTGGGTATCAAATTGGCTGCTTCTTTGCCGAAGCCTCGCGCTGCATTTTGCACAATGTTGCCCACATTTTGTATACCCTCCGATTTGGGCAACGAATTAACGATGCCTGTGGGGAAATCGAAAGCTGCATCTAGAAAATTTACCGCTCGTGTGCCAGCAACTAACAACGTAAATACTAACACAACCGTGTGGAAACGGGACATTTTGTTAGTTTTTCCCCCCTTTTGCTTGTTTTGTTAAAATTTTCTTTTACTACTTTTTGCGTTATTTATCACCACATGAAGAACTTTAACGATCGTAGTACGAAATGCCTATGAGAAAACTGTTCGCGGCTGCTACACTCAGCGCTTATTTATATATCGAGTTACATATATGTATGTAAGTATAAGAAAGGCAAGCAAAAACAATGAAACTCATTTCACTAATTTGCTCTCCAATTTTGCTCATTATTGATTTGCTCCCGCTCAAGCCTCCGCTGAGTTGGCGAACGATCTACAGTCGTGACTGCAAAAACAATAGCAGAAGTCAATGTAAGTGCGATTAGAGTGAATCGGAGCTAGACCTGAGGAGGGTTTTGTTTATCTTAGTCATCTTTGGTAGTTTATTTCCTAGTCTATTTAGTTTATTTAATTTAATTTATTAAGTGATGGGCAATAACAAATTTATATATGAAATTAAATTAATTAATGAAAAATGTCTACGTCACCTTCGAAAGAAGTAAGAAGGAATGAATAAAGCAGGGTTGCACTTTACTTCTACAAGACTTGGTACCAGCATAGACATTTTTGATTACGGAAAGGACTAAAATCTACTGCACTACTCGAACAGTTATCCACTTGAATAGAATTGCAGCAAAAAGCGGGTAACGGGTGGACGGGTACCCGATGTCAAAGTTCGAACACATTTAGCATAGCATGAAAATGGACGAAATTACGTCGGCAAAATAATTCGATTTATTTCTATTTTCTCCGACAGGTTGAAGACTCAGCATTGCTTTTCTGATCACTTGATGAACAATTTGTTGGTTCACAAGCAAAAGCAGTCAAATCTCAAGAAAATGATTTCGATTCGTCCAAGAAACTCCACAAAATATCAATAATTTAGAAATAAGTTGTATTTTTGTACCAATGAGCTTGAACGAGTTGCTTCGATTCAGTTCAGTTGGGTTTAACCGACCGAATTTTCGAAAAGGAAGTGGATCGGCTGATTAACACTCGTCAACCGGTTACCCGGTGCAATTCTGTTTCGGGCCTACCAGTGACGTGTATTACATAGATAATAAGATGGGAAACTCTTTCATTGTGAAAGAGAGCGCGCATATGAGGACGTTTCAAAACTTGGCAGCATTCACACATTATGGGATTTTGAACAGCTGATAGGTGAAATGGCGAACTGCCAGCGAAAACGCGCCAAAAATAACTAACGAAAACAGCGCGTTTTTGCTTAAAAGTAATTTAATTGAAACATAATAATTTAATTTGAAGGGAGTTTGTACAATTTTCCAAAGCTTTTTATATCCTTTTCGGCTTCTACTTTTAATTCGTCTTATGTACATATCTGAATACATTTTACATACATATAATTTTATTGAAAATGTATGTTGGTTTATGAATGTAAATATGTACAATATATATGTATGTAAGTATTTTATTGTTAAAAAGCCTAGGTAAGGGAATTGAATTTGAGTTTGAAATATATTGCAAACATTCATAACTATTTTTAGATAATAAAAACTTGAAGGTTATCTATTTCAGCTTTACACTTATACACATTTTCGAGTTCATTACTTTATTATTATTATATAGCATTTGGCTATCAATTTTGAATAATTCCATTTAAATGTTTTTCTTATTTTTTGTGTTTATTTTTATCATATGTGGGTGTATACGGTTGATATAAGGCTACTGGGCAACCGCGCACTATATACTAACCTCAATGACGGTGTGGAAACTAAAAATTCCCAATTTTTGTTTAAAAAATACCCATTCAAAGTTTCTTCCGGTGTGGCACTACTGACGAATGTTGTAAAAAATGCACATTTTCGAATCTACAAAGCAATTGGAAGGCCGATACCGACTGATGGAGCAGAAGCTCGTGCAAAAAACAAGAACATGAAACAACTGTTGCGGACTACTGAAATGCATGCCCTTAGGGTCATAGCTGAAAAAACTAGACTAGACCACATAAGAAACGAGGAGATATGAACACAGACAGGGGTGACCGACATTGTAAAATTCATAAGAGTCAGATGATGAGCATGGAACGAACATGTGACACGAGGCCCTAGCAATCAGTTGATTGATGCATTTTTAATCGAGATGAGATACCAGAAGAAAGAATATGACCAGGAAGACACCCAAAAACGATGGGCAGGGAGTTGCATATCTACCTCAGCAGAAAATCAGTCAAGAAAATGATATGAAATGTATGCATTATATTGTACAAGAATGTATAACAACTTATGTGTAATATCCCATAATAACAAAATGTATTTATGTACCCTTGGCAGGCAATGGCAAACCTTCGAGTGTAGTTCTGCCATGAAAAAGCTTCTCATAAAAATATCTGCCGTTCGGAGTCGGCTTGACTCTGTAGGTCCGTCCAACATCAAAACGCACACCACAAAAAGAAGGAAGAGCTCGGCCAAACACCCAAAAAGGGTGTGCGCGTCAATTATATATATATATATATATATATATATATATGTATATTTATGTACAATGTGTATTCGTAAACTTTAATATATAAATATGTATGTATCCTAGTTGTTGTGTAAAGAAAATCAGGCAAAGTCAATAATAAAATATAAAGATGAAGAAGAAGGATTTTAACTTGAAATAAAACGACGAAAGTTCAAATTGATTGGGCAATCTTTATTATTTTTGTATTAAATCATTCATTAAATTTATTTTTTGAAGATAATCCTTTTCAATTGTTGGCTGCAACTACGCCGTAATTCGGCCATCCGTAAGCACCAATTTTGAATGACTCGTGACTCGCTGGAGGACTACGGTCGGTATCTCGTGAACAACTTTAGTAAGTTGGTTTGGTTTAGTTATTTTACATACGCCCACAAACAAAAGTCCAAAGGTATAAGATCACATGATCTTGGTCCGAGACGAGAGATAAATAGCTCACCGAAACGACGACGCAGTAAATCCATTGTTTTGCGGGCTATATGGCAAGTAGCGCCGTCGCCGTCTTGTTAGAACCAAGTTGTGGCAAGCACGCGCTTCATTTTCCGGCATCCGACATCAAGCGGTCGTTTCTCATGGTGCGATAACGTTCGCCATTCACTGTAACATTGGCGCTAGCCACGTCTTTGATGAAATATGGGCCCATGATTCCGGTTCCTGCAGCCATACCAAACGATTTTTTTCTTTAGGCTATTCTTGAGTGACTTCGGGTAAGTCTCTAGCCCAAATAGGCAATTTTGCTTATTAACGTAGAGATTAAGCTAGACATGGGACTCATCGCTGAACCCCATAAGTTGGCCTGAGCGCGCGAAAAACACTTTTCACAGAGCGTCGATTTTCCTAATGCAATTTGGAGTTAAGGCGTAAGTCTTTCCATTATGAAATATCATTGAATACTGAAAAAAATTGTTTGACAGTAGTCATGCGCGATCTGCCAGATAATCCCCTATTAGAGAATGTTCATCCAATCTGATCACTCTTTATTATAATATAATATATTGGAACTGTGATTTTAATGAACTTTATGTTTACTCGTTCAATGGCATGTAATTTATATTGCGTGAGGAAAAACAGGCAAGCAGCCTATAATAAAAAACGAAGAAGACGAGGTGATGAGATAATTAAGTGACTTTTCAGCATGCCATCTATCAAAATAGAAGCCACAATTTTTAAAATAAAAGGAACACTGATTAAAGCTTTTCTTAGTTTCGCTGCCACTATTTTGCCCACAATTGTATTAGAATAATTGTGTATAAGTAATCACTTTGAGAATTGTTGTCACAGCAAATTTTTTATATATTTTTATTTTTTCCTTTTTTTGTTCTTTTATTATATAAACATAAATTGAAATGCGAATGACACAATCAAAACGCTTATCGAATTTTTAATGTAAATTTAATTTTTATTTTTTCTTTATGCATTTATTTGATTAGTTTCATTTCTCACTTTAACAAATTAATAATTGCAATTTGATTGCCTAAATGTGAAGCGTTTCGCATTTGTTCCAGCAGCCTCCACAGATCTTAAGGAAATGTTAACCATTTATAAGATTGAGATAGTCAATGTACATACATATATGTATGTATATGTGTATACATATGTATATGTATATGTATATATGCATATGTATAGTAGCGTTTCTTCGCTATAGTAAATGTGTCTATTAGCTGCATAATAAATAAATTATTTAATGCCTATTTGACGCAGTTTGCGCAAGCAACGTGAAATACACGTTGATCTGCTTTCCGCTTGGAGCTCACTTCCGATAAGGCGCATTTGGTTGGATGGCTTACACAGGTTTTGGTGATAATTTGTTTTTATATGTTTACAGCCGAGTTCATTCTCTCAAAGCGGAAGTTCGTATTTGTCGTAAATATAAAAGATCTTTCAAAAGACGCGCCTAGATGTTGTTTCTGAAATAAAAAAATGTAGATTACTTTAGATTTCACTACTTCTATTCAAAATACGGCTATTAGCAATTATTTGTGAAAAATGACATAATTTAAATGTCCACCAAGAGCACGTCTGCAGGTAAAATCCGCCAAACAGCCCCCTTATGAATGTCTAATTGTTGAGAACGTCCAGATATGTCAAAGGTTGTTCAGCGCTATGGCAACAATATTATGAAGAGAACGTCCAGTTTTTGGTCTACCAGTCTATCTACCTTTTTCTATCGATAGAATCAGTTTCTTGAAATTTGTTCTCTAACCTTTGAACTGGCGACTCATTCGGTCAATTAACTCCACCAAAAAATTTCAAAAAAATAAAAAATTTTGCGATATGTTATTCTTAAAGATAGACCATTTTAATAATAAGTTTCAATAATTTTAACGCGTTGCTCCATCGTGCGAGTATCCATAGTTGAAATGGTACATCTGTTTACTTGGCAAATATCGAAGATGATATAAAAAACGTTCCTTCTAGAAATAACTCACCATTGACATTTAGGCATCACTTTTGAAATGCGCTTTATAATAAATGAAAGCCAGAACTATAAATTCTCGAAAAGATAAATAGAAGTGAAACGGAATACTTTGTGGCACATGGCAGCGGAAACTGAAGAAATTTAAGACAATAAAAAAATTAGTGGTGTAAATATGAAAAAAGCACGTAACAGTAAACAGAAATACTTAGAGATCGTCATTATAGAAATATACCACATTTAAATATTTAATCCCCTTTTTTGAGTATGCCGTTGGTCCGATTTCAAATTTACTGTAGAAATGTTAACCCCGATAATTGTCTGCGCCGAAAAAATTTTCAGTTATTTTTATTATAATATAATAATATAATTTCTTTATATAAAACTATTTTTTTACAATTTTTTTTTTTTTTTTAAGAGAAACTTCTTAGGCGTCGATGGACGAGCGAAAATGAAGAGTAAAATTTCAAGGCCATGCAACGTTTTGGGCATTTTCGTTCCGCGAGAGAGAAAAACGATAGGACGTAGAGGACAAGGAGAGAGAGAGAGCCATATATGTATAGGGTGGGCCATGTAAAATTTGCTCTTTGAATCGGCTATAAAAAAACACTAATCAATATAAAAAATTTTTTTTTTTTATTTTGAAGATCGTCTCTAGTTAGTTCGCATAGCATTTGTCCTTAACGGCTCCCCACAAAAAATAGTCCAACGGACTTAAATCACAGCTCCGAGGCGGCCAATTGATATCGGAATTTCGGCTGATTATTCAGTTTTCAAAAACGGTAGCCAAAAGATCGAGTGTAACTTTGGCAGTGTGACAAGTTGCACCGTCCTGTTGAAAATAAATGTCGTCCATGTCATCCTCTTCAATTTTTGGAAACAAAAACTCGTTGAGCATGTCACGGTAACGCTCACCATTTACTGTAACCGTGGAAGAACCTTTTTGGAAATAGGTTTTCAATATTTCCCAATTTTGTTCAACCGTATAGCGTCCCATTTCGTAAATGTCGAACCTTTAAGTAAATTATGAACACATTTGACATGTCATTTGTGTTACCATTCTCAAAAAAATAGGTGGTTCAAAAAGCAAACGCTATATGGCCCACCCGTTAATTGGCGCGTACACCCTTTTTGGGTGTTTCGCCGAGCTCCTCCACTTATTTGTGGTGTGCGTTTTGATGTTGTTCCACAAATGGAAGGACCTAGAGTTTCAAGCCGACTCCGAACGACAGATATTTTTATGAGGAGCTTTTTCATGGCAGAAATACACTCGGAGGTTTGCCATTGCCTGCTGAGGGGCGACCGCTTTTAAAAAAATGTTTTTTTTAATTTTGATGTTTCACCAAGATTCGAACCTACATTCTCTCTGTAAATTCCGAATGGTAGTCACGCACCAACCCACTCGGCTACGGCGGTTGTCCTTTGTGCCAAAATACGCTTCGATATCCCTTTTTATAGCTTCTTTTGAGGCTTACTTCTTCTTACTAGTATGGGATTGAAGTCCACGGAAAATATGATAATCACAAGGTGCAACATCCGGAGAGGATGGTGGATGCGGCATTAGTTCCCATCCCGAGCTCGTTCAGCTTGCCAAATGTTTGCCTTGCGGTATGAGATCTTGCGTTGTCGTGTTGAAACAAAACTTTGCGTCTATTCACTAAAGACGGTCGATTTTTTCTAAGTGCCTCATTCAGGTTTGATGGTTGATGGGAATAATAATCAGAAGTTATCGTCTGGTTTGGTTCCAGAAGTTCATAATAAACAATACCGGCCATATCCCACCAAATAGACAGGAGAATCTTCTTGGAGTGAAGGCCATCTCTAGGGGTCGGTTCTGGTGTTTCATCTTTATCTAATCATTGGCGTTTGTGAACAGGATTATTGTAAAGGACCCATTTTTCATCACCAGTAACGATACGGTTCAAAAAACTTTCATTTTCAAGCTGTTGCAGCTGCTGAGAACACACATTCACTATTTACTCTCTGCTGAAAGTTGACGACGGAAAGTCTATGCGGAACCCATTTTCCCAGCCTTGAAATCTTTCCCAACTGAACCAGGTGCCTGTGAGCTGTTCCATGCGATGAATTAAACCTCTGAGCTATCATATCGACTCTCAAATTTGGCTCAGCTTTCACGAGTTCGAGCAAGGCGTCGGAGTTAAAGACTTCTGAACGACCAGGGCAAGGGGCTTCCGCCACGTCGCAGTTACCACTTCGGAGTTTTGAAAACCACTCTTGCGCAGTCCTTCACTCACGGTATCCTCTCCGTGAACAGTGTTTATTTCTGCAGCAGCAGTTGTTGCATTTTTACCATTTTTATAAAAAAAATATAGAATATGCCTCTTATACGCGTTCGAAGATTCCATTTTATTTTTTAACAACGCGGGTTTCTATACGCGATTAAAATCACTTGTTGAATGCACAATATATCAAAGAATATATAATCGGTTCCGTTATATTCCGCGAATAATTTTTTGTATGCAAAAATCGTAAAAAAGTGAAATTATGGGTAGAATACGCACGAACTTATGGACTTACCTGATATATTATGTTACTACTGGGCTACTTCTCGTGTTGTGTTCTGCTATGTTAGGCCTTGTTGTGCTGTATTAGGTAATTTTGGTCGTTTTTTCCATGCTAGCAAGTTTTTTATTTCCAGTAATTCATACGATTTTCACTATGAATGTTAACAATTCTTTCTTCTTATTCTTTATTTGCTATTCGTAATCGAATGTAAGCGATTATACAGGGTGGGCCAGATAAGGCCAGCTAATGTTAAGCACAAATAACTTTTTTATTTTTGGACATATTTAATTTTCTCTTTTTGTAGGTTATAATTGAATTGTTGGAAATTTATTATGGAACCCTACCGCAAGACCACCAACAACGACTACAATACGCTATTCGTTTTACACAATTAGCCACACAAATTGATTTTTTAAATAATGTTTTGATTTCGGATGAAGCGCATTTCCATTTAAATGGTTATGCCAACAAACAAAACTGTAGATTGTGGGGCTCTGAAAATCCAAGGGCAACACACCAACATCAGTTGCACCCATCTAAATGTACTGTTTGGTGCGGTGTTATGGACACTAGAGTTATCGGTCCATATTTCTTTGAAAATGAGGATGAAACGCCGGAATCGATTTCAAGAGCTTCTTACAGAACATTGATTGAAAACTTTTTGCGGCCAATGGTGGAGCAGTATCTTAATTTGTGGTTTCAACAAGATGGAGCAACTGCGCATTCTACTAGGCAAACTATGGATCTGCTGCGGGAAATTTTTGGCGAACGTCTGATTTACAAAAATTCATATTTCCCATGGCCACCTCGTTCGCCAGATTTTACTGCGCCCGACTTCTTTTTATGGGGATATTTAAAAGACAAAGTGTATCTTAATAAACCAGAGACTATTAGACAGCTGAAGCAAAATATTCGAGACGAAATATTGAGCCTTCAACCAGAAACATTATGTGGTGTAATGGAAAAGGAGTTAAAAAGAGCCAATCTTTGTATCGAGAAATATGCTGGACATTTGTCTGATGTAATATTTCATACATAATTTCCATAAAATATATTCAATATATAAAAGCAATTAACCAAATTAAATGATTATTGCAAAAGTTATTTGTGTTTAACATAAGTAGGTCTTATTTGGCCCACCCTGTACAACTTACACAATACAATTTTTTTTAAGTGAACTTTTGAACTATATTTCAAATAATTCGCGGGCTCTAGCTGCTTCCAAGAGGGGGCCCACACGAAACCAAGAAAACTATTGTACTTACGTCCGATATCTCTTCGTCCTTCAATCTTGCCTTGCAATATGAGTTGCAACAGTTCTTATTTTGGGTTTCGTAGAATATGTATACCCCAAATATGAAGTTTTTCGTCGTTTGATGCACTTGATTAGTTGTCTGTCGCCGTGAACTATTCGCAACACTTCTTCATTAGAAACGTAGACGGTCTATGGTATCTTGAGCAATCTCCGGAGAAGCCACATTTCAAATGCTTCCAGTCATTTCATGTCGGGGAGTTTTATGGTCCATGTTTCCAATTCTTTAGCATGTGTTTATTTAATCTAACCTAACCCAACCTAACAGAGCAGGCCCGCCGTTGATTAACATTATTCATAACACAACCAGAGAATGTTAAGCGATATATTCTCTAACACAACCAAACTTACTTTACATAAATACTACTCGTATAACATACTTGTGAATGTACCGTAGGATAACAAAGTATTAACAGGCCACAGCAACAATTATGTTGCTCACTCTTTAACTACCAGATTCTCTGAACAATTTAAAACTGAACCCTACAAACAACAATTTATATATTCACAAAAATGGTTGATATTAGCACGCCAAAAATCAATTTATGAGAATTTTAGATACTCCTTGTAAATTAATTCATAGACTCCCGGCAGAATACAGACCATGCAAATCTTTGTGCTGAGTACTGAAATGAATAACGCACGCAATTAAATTGAAGCCGGTAAATACGTCAATACGCCCACCGCCAAAGGTGTTCCCAACTAACAGCTATGAATTTTAATGTTATATTTAAAAAAAAAATTGGAATAATAGAAACTAGCAAAACATGAAATATTTCGAGCATGCAAATCACGCAACAGTTTTACATACATATTTCTTGTCGCCCGCACGCCCAGAGATGAGTAATGATGAGTGTAAGTAAATATAATTATGAAGTATCAGTTTGCAATTATTCGTACCAGCGATAGTGAGTAAACACGCATACATACATATATGCATCAAGTAGTAAGTGCAAATAAACTAAACAAGGCAATTATGTGTCGCAAGTGTATCGGCTTGTTTAATAAAAGTTAAGTGGAAGCGAGAGACCGCACAGACAAGTGCGCGCTTTGGTTTAATTTTTGCCGGTATTCGGGCATGAATGCCGGCGGTGGTGTGAATGCTCTTATCACTCTTATCGCCACTTCTTTAGATGCTAATATAGTATTTCATCACCAAAAAAGCTTGTGACCGGCTTGACCGATTTAGATGATTTTAGTTTGTTTCGTCGCCTCATTGTTGGGCTGGTTCAGAAAAGAAAAAAGTTTAGTAAACCCCAAAGTACGCAATCGCAGAAAATCGAAACTTGCATACATTTCCGTGCGCCGGTATATCAAAAACTTGGAGTATTTACAAGTGAAGTGATTGAAGTGAATAGTCCAGTTATCTGGTAGTTTGACCTGGAAAGTTTTGCGGGAGTTTTAAAACTGGATAATTTTTATAGATTTTCGGATGCTCTTTTCGAATTTCAACTTTGGCATCTCGTATCTGCGACGCTAACGCCGCCATATTGAAAAAATGGCGCCTAAAAACAGTTTTTTTTACCATATCTCCATTCCGACGCATTTTATTAATATAGAAAAACATAAGTATACAAAATTAAAGTAGAGATAATTTCCTACATTTTATGTTATTACGATTTTTTTGTAAAATCAATAGTTTTTGGCGTATGAGCGCCACAAAGTACATTTTAATATGCGTTTTCGAAAAAAACTCATTTCTACACCACCTGAAGGTAGAGTAAGCGGCGCGTTTTTTTTTTTTATCGTGGTATCCCCTGTAGGCCTAACCCACATATGATGCACACTTTCGAAAATTTAGCGCAATCTCCTACGTTTTACCGCTCCTGATGGACCAGGCGTTGCGAGTTCGTCTTGGGCACCGATCAAGACGTCGCAGACTGAAATCTCGTCCGCATCATCTGCGATACGATTATCAGACTCATCACAATCCTCTTCATTGTCCGTTTCATCAAACGTTTGCACGAAAATAGTCGCAGTTTCTTCTTCTTCATCGTAATCCAATTGCACTTGCGAATTTTTAACAAGCACCACTACAATTTGTGCATATAACGGAGCATTTTAACACAGCTTTTCTGCATTCACAGGCCTTCTGACATCCCTTTTTACATTTACAAGAAATAAGTTTTAACAAGGATTCTGCAGCTGGGGGCTCGAGTGTCGTAACAGGAACTAACCCATTTTAGTTTCTGTTCCATTCCCATTGTTCTGCATTTTGTTCATTCCCGTACCACTGCTGAACCTGGTGATAGGTTCGGAATGAATGCTGTCGTGCTGATGCCTCTGTTGGTGGTAGGGACGCAATATTAAATTTATTTTTATATGCTGATTTTGTGAAGCATGCATATCTGTACTCATTTAAAGACATGATTTTCTTACTTTTCACATCACTGTAACCGTATAATTCAAGAAGAAAACGTTCTCATGCTTTAGCAAGAATTTCTGGATCGACATTTGGATTTTTAAATACCTGAATAACCTGGATTAAATTAGGATTTTTTTGGACATTAATGAATTTCATTTTTCCTTGATAAAAGAGCGCACATGCTGTATCACAGCCACTGAATGCATGCAGAAATAAAATATGATCTGCAGCTGTTTGATCTATAATACTTTCAGTGGAATATATTTGTTGGGTAATTTTACCTTTTCCTGGTTTGAGAAAGTACACGTTTCATCGCGTACATAGAGCTGTCAAAAGAATAAGAAGATCTATATCTTCGCCAACCACTATTACGGCGTCGAACGCTGGTGAAACACGTATTGCGATATTGATCATTACCGTATCCGCATCTTTCGTGACTTGTGAGACCACTTTTTTGATTGAACCAGGCTTCCGTTAATAGCTTAAGTCCTGTATTTCGGAAACAAACCACCGCAGCCTTATTGGCAGTGATGGCAATTAAAATATCATCACCGTCTTTTTTGAGAAGTTGTGCTTTCACCGTTTTTATATGTGGGCGGTAATCACCTTCAATTTTGGCTACCAATTCGTCCAAGGAAAACTGACACTCATCGGAATTCTGCTCAAGATAAGAATAAATGAACTGCATCGGAGTATCTATCTCATTCGCTTACGGAACTTTTGCTTTATATTTTTAGGTGGTGGTGCTTGATACATTTTTTTCATGCAAGAATTATGGTACTGTGCATCGGCTGCGACCCAATCATTCACATGCTGAAGACGCTCAACAATTGCTCGACCCCAATCATCATTATGAGCTCCAGCAAATTCAGAAATACTATTTTTCATTGATAATTTTCGCACACTGTACACAAGGCCACGCTTGCACAACCGCTTCTGTTTTTGTTTTGCTATAAACTCTGCTGTTATTTCATCAGCCCATAAAAAAAGAAAATGTTGAGTGCGAGGATCGCAGTGGTAGTTGAGGTGTCGTGACATCACTTCCTCTACGTAATGATGCAGCGATTAACTTTTCATTGTTGTATCGTTTTCGACATACATCATGAACCACTATCGATTTTATTCCCGCCAAAAGTTTAACTTTATTGTCATTTCTTTTAACACTTGATTTACGAAAAGTCTCCAATCCATTTTCCTTCACTTCAATTGTTTAATTTTCTAACAATGGATTATCACAAATAAAACAATTTCTTTCATCAGAAGCCATGACTCTAAAAACACAAACTACACTGTAAAACGGTAGGCGAATACTGATGATTCAGTCTAAACTAGATACTTCTCTTCAGTTCTACCGATAGATGTTTCGTTGAAGGTCGAGAGAGAAAGGGAGCCTTCAACAAAGGCGACACATTACCCTTATACCTGCTTTTCTAAAACCTGCTATAGTAGAAGATTATTGTAGAGAAATATACGAAAAAACGTGGTGGTGTAGGTGAATATTACTTTGTGGCGCTCGTACGCCAAAAACTATCGATTTTAGAAAAAAATCGTAATAACATAAAATGTAGGAAATTTTCTCTAGTTTAATTTTGTGTACATATGTTTTTCTCATAAAATGCGTCGGAATGGAGATATTGTAAAAAAACTGTCTGTGGCGCTAGCGTCGCAGACACGAGGTGTCAAAGTTGAAATTCGAAAAGAGCATGTCAAAATCTATAAAAATTACCTAGTTTGAAAACTACCGGAAAACTTGCCCGGTAACTCCCTTTTTTTACCAAATGTCTGGACTAGAATGCATATTAGGAAATTTTTTAAATATAAAAGAAAATGTTCAACATCGCATGCAAAAAACAGAAACTTAACTTTAAACCGCTAAAAATATTTTTCGGTGGTTCGCAAAGCTAGACGGTACTTTATGTTATAAATTTTCACGCATTTAAAGAATAGGTGGTTGTGGTCCTCTAAACATTTATTTAACCATTAAAATCGCCACAACTTATGACACGGCACTTACCATACCTTGTGAATCACTTATTTAGGTATGTGAGCTTGCAAAAATTAAGTTTCAATTCCTAAAAGCTCTAGAGCTTTACACTTTCTTTTGATTGAATTTGGAACAGCTTAATAACTAACAGAGTACTAAAAGCTACGAATACATTCAGATATTTAAACTTTTGGAAAGTAAAATTATCTTGTAATTTTGTGGAACTGGGATCCAATAACCGAAGCTTTTGCGGATAGGCAGACCAACAACACTGATGAAACTATGGCATCCAGCTAGAATACAGAAGGAAATATTACTATAAAGTATACTTTAAATGTGGTTCATATCACAAAAAACTACTCAACGGAGTGTAAATCATACAAGGTGTGTTCAAAAATAAGGCGAATTTTCAAATTTCGTGGGCTACACACATTCGACTTTCGATTATTGTTTTTTTTATGTTGGTGCACTCGTTTCGAAGATGTGTTCACGCTTTTAGCCATACAGCAGGTTTAGTTTGTTTTATGAGAGGCATAAATAAGACAAGAGTTTTGCGTGCTCGGCAATTTTCTGCTATCGAAAAAACGGCAAAAATACTTTTAATATTTTTCATTATATTTATTTGTTTTTTTTTATTTATTTTTTTTTTTCTTATTGTGGCGAAGTCGTACTTCACAAATTTCTCGTTTGTTAAAATATTTTCTATTTCATGATGTTGCAGTCAATCTCTGTGGGTATTCATGTTCTAATGAAGGTAGCGGTAAAAAGCTGTTCTGCTAATTGAAACAAGAACCTGACGCTTCTTTGTAGAGGATCCCAGCATTTGCAGCAGCCAAATCTAAAATATTGAAAAATATGTGGAGGGACCTACGAGAACTAAATTTTACTGTAGAGTTGTTATTTATTTATTAGACATAGACTGTATAAACTTGCGCCCGGCTTTTGTCGAAAATACTTACTAGGTTGTTGTTGTTGTAGCAGTAACTTTGCCCGATCCGTGTAGTATAAATTACCGGTCGTCTTCGTCTAACTCATCTAACGGAAGGCCCAGGAAACTTGCTGTTTCGACAAGTTGGGTCTAGAGGGAGAGGGGTGTTAGATGAGTGGGTTTGAGGGAGAATGTTAAAATGTGGTTAGCGTCGTTCGGGGTACACTCACATGCCGGACATATGTTTAGTATGTCGGGGTCAATTCTGAATAGGTAGGAGTTTAACCAGCTACAGTATCCAGAACGTAATTGTGCCAGGGTTACGCGGGACTCTCGGAGAAGTTGGAGCTCTTCGTCTACAAAGGGGGGGATGGTTGGACTCCGATGACTGCATTAGAGGGTCGGGAGCTTAAGAAGTTGGTAAGAGTCTCCCGATAAATGCTGTTAATTGTCTGTCTGTTTTGTCTTGAATCTCGTCCGCGTAATTGAGGAGGTGCCGCCTGACGAGCCTGGGAGGTGGCTTAGGCTCAAGCAGGTGTCTGCGGAACCTGCGGTAATACCCTAACAGGAACAGGGACAGGGAGCATATGGGCCTCGTCGTATATATGTTGAAGTGGGGACATCAAAAGACATCCTGTCGCAGTCCGAATGGCAGTATTTTGACAAGTCTGTAGCTTTATCCACAACGTGTCACGAATTCTAAGCGGCCAGGTAGGCGCAGCGTAGTTTAGAACCGACCCACCAATTGCCTTAAATGTCGATAGCAACATTTCTTTGTCTTTGCCTTAAGTGCTGCCGGCAAGCGATTTGAGCACCTTGTTGCGATTTTGGACTTTAGTGGTAATAGCGGTTGTATGCGCTGAGAAAGAGAGCAAACTGTCGAAGGTAACTCCCAAAATTTTGGGGTTATTAACAGTCGGATTTGGTGTGTCGTCGACTTTTGCCTTAAGTTGCTGTTTGACCTCATTTGTCCAGGTGGTGGACTTTGTGGAGGAAAGTTGTAGGTTCTTCGCAGTGGGTGGAGAAGCGAGAAAGACGTGGTGTGGCTGACAGTGTCGAAACCCCTTTTAGCGAATTTGCCTTAATGGCCTCTATCGACTAAAAGCGGCGTCCGCAAAGTGGCAATTTAAGTTTTGGGCAAAGGAAAAAGTCACAGGGGGCTAAATTCGGTGATTACGGTGGTTGTTTGATGATTTGTCAAGTTTTTGGTCTAAAAAGTGTTAACAATATGAGTCTTAGGGGCGGTGCGTTATCATGGTGCAAGATCTATGAGTTTTCTCTCAACAAATTGAGCCGTTTCCTACTCACATTCTCTCTCCAACATCACATAACTTCCAAATATTATTCCGTATTCTTTATTTACCATAGAACCATTTGAAACGAATTCCGAGTGCACGACGACATGATAATCACAGAAAACGAGTAGCATGACTTTCACTTTTGGCCGACTTTGACGTAGTTATTTGGGTTTCGGCTAATGTGTATAATGCCATTCAGCCGCCTGGTTGCATGTTCACTGGTTTGCATGTCAAACTCATATACTTACGTCTCATCACCTGGTATGATGCGCTGAATAAAGGTTGATTCCGAATTCAGTTGCTCAAGCATGTCTTCAGCCAGCTTCTTCCGATGAATTTTTGGAAAGAAATTCAACTCTCTTGGAACGAGTCGAGCAGCCACGCGTCTCATGCCAAATTGTTGGTGTAAAATGTTACGAATTGATTCGTGAGACACGCCAAGGTCACGAGCTACCTCTTTCCAACTTAAATGATGATTTTCCAGCACCATTTCCTTGACTTTGTCGATGTTTTCATCTATTGAAGACGCTGATGGGCGACCAGAGCGGGGAAAATCTTCCAGACTTCTCTCTCCTCTCGCATACCCGCACACTCGCCATAGGCTTTCTGCAACATTTTCAACGATTTTCCCCCAAACTAATATAATTTATGAAATTTTTCCAAAAAAAAAAGTTAAGCTTCAATTTTATTGCAATCATTAGCCAATCAACAAATTTCCAAGTGGGTATAACTATTCAAATTATTTACCGGGCCTGCCTTTAACAGAACCCTATTACATAGTTTTTTAATGCTGTACAGTGAGATTGGCGTTTTTCACAGGCTGACCTGAAACAAATTTACCGCATCAACTTTTATATGTTTCTTTTTGTAGCCCGGTATAATCTAAAAGTATAACGGTCAATGAAGTTATATTATTTTTCGGTTAATACCATTCGGCTATAATTTTTTCAACCTAATTTCAGTTGCGTACGTGTCAATAATTTAAGTATGTAAAAGGGAGGAAAAGGAAGGTTGCTTCACTTTGGGTTCCTATTTTTTTTTTTTTTTGGTTTTTTTTTTCTTTTTTTTAATTTTATTTTTTTTTATTTACTTTTTAATTTTTATTATTTTTATTTTATTTATATATTTTTTTTAACTGCACTCAAAAAAAAACTTCTTCGGTTCAAGTTAAAACGACTATTGAAATGAGGAAATATGGGAATGATTTGGCGCCTATGAAAAGGCATCCTCTTTTCAGTATCTGATATTTTCTCAAAATGAAGAAAAAATGTTTACATGCTTTCGAGAAAAACTTTCCCGATTTAAGGAATTTGTTTTTATATTTGTAATAAATTTTATGTTTGAAATAGATAATATTTTGCTAAAAGAAAATAAAAATATTACTCATTTCAGAGTAAAATTTGCTGGAATTAGGGAAACTGTTATTTTGTTTCTAGTAAAAATTTACTAAAAGAAAAATAGCTTTTTTCTCAATTTTCTACCTGAATTTTCAGATTATGAAATGTTTTAAATATTGAATAAAAATGCAAAAAATTTGGTTTTAGTTTTTTATTTTTGCATTTGTAAGCATTGAGAACATTGCACGTGTACATCCATTCCAATTATTTCTTATTTTAAGTCTTATTTTGTTTTTTCAAATCATTTAAAATTGCACAATAGACCCATTTTTCTCGCGAGATTTCAAGGAAATGTTATAGAAATACTGCTGGACAAAAAGCCAAATGGACCTACATTCGGGCGGATGCTCAAGGTTAAGTACATGGAATGTTTTAAAACACACATCAATACACTTGATTAGGTTATCGAACTTATAAAATATATCGGCGAAATGCACATAATATTCCTTGCAATAAAAATAATCCAATCCAATGGAACATATAATTGGCTTAAACGTACTTTTATCCATATAATCTGCATCTACCATTAATTTCAATTTTGACTGAAGTTCACTACTTGTCGGTGCCCACAGTAAGAAACTATTTCTTGAATCTGCAATAGTGTACTTGATGAAGTGTTTTTTTTTGTCTGTTTGCATGTTCTATATATTCGGCCAGTTGGAATAAAGACAGAGTGTAGAAGATAAAAAATGAGTCTTTTGCATCTGAAATTAGATTGTTAAAAAAAATGAGGGCTTAAGACATATTAAATACCAGCATTGATGCTTCCTTCTTTAAACTGCCTCCAAGTAGTTAAGCTGTTTGAATCTTTAATGTAAATTTCTAGCAAAGGTGGAATCGCTTGGCAGAAGCTCTCCCATTTATCAAATAACAAATTTTGCTTTTCGGGGTACAGCTTCTTAAAATCCAGTTCTATCTAAGATAGGAATGAAGAACAATAAATTATTTTTTATGTAAATAAAACTCACGAATTATATATATATATTATATAAATGACCAAAACTCTGCTTATACTGAGGCCATTCTTCTAAAATTGTATTTAAATTGGCATCTTTTTGTAGCATTTGTCGTCGCACAGCAAAAGTCGCTTCCCATTTTAGTTGAACTTCATCGAATGGTTCAACGTTATACTTTAACCATGATTTTTCTTGAATGCAATCTAAATGTAATTTTTTTATTAAATGAAGGTTACATTAAATGCAGATTATATTATTTAATAATCTCTCATTTAAAATTTAAATTAAACCAAAATATACTCATGAGTTAAGAAAGCCATATCGTCGTTGCGATTGCAAAACTGCATAAAACCAAAACGAATTGACCAAAGAAACTGAAGTTTCACGTACACTCTTTTGCAGAATTACTATTTGTATATTGATCTCTGTCATAATATTAATAAATTATAAGTTCAGTGAAAAAATGGAGCTATACTTTTGTAAAAAATCAGTTTTCTCTTCCTTCACCACTTATGTAGTTTTGTATATTGGATATACGCGGTATTGCTTTCGCAACGACGATATATGTACCTATGTACATACATATATACCTGTTACGCAAGAATTAATCTCCGTTCCTTTTGTTGTTGGTTCTACATCTCTTTTGGAAATAAGAACATCCCGTCTAAGTTTCAATAACACACTGTGGTACTTAGCATACAGAGATCCACCTGGCTTTTTTCCTTTCTTATGAATGTAATATATATCCTGTGTAAATGAAATCGAGGTTAGAAAACTTTTTTTAATAAAAATTTTAGGTTGTGATCAGACTTTAGATTCACTCGTAAATAAATCCACAATTTTATTGACGAAAGCTTCAAATGTTTTAGGGTTTGGATGTACTTCAGCAGAAATAAAATAATTTGCAACTGTTGCAGCTAGAAGTTTCCTATACTTTGGAGTGAGACACTTTTTTTGCGCATAGTATTTCAGGATTTGTGATCCACCCGCCGACTTACTGAGTATTGCTTCAAAAGATTCCTTATATGAAGTACAGAAATGTAATAATGTATAAAATAAATAAATAACTAAAGTAAAAGTAATAAAAAAAACATTTACCTCGCCACGATATTCATTTGCCAATAAAGCGCATGCCTCAGTGTGAATGGCTTGTGTTTTTATTCCCTAGTGAAGTAAAACAAAGATTATGAATTTTTGCATGCATATCTGTATGTGTGTATATGCACAAAATAACAAAATACCTGTTGCGCTTGCCAATTGAGCAGATTATGCTCAAAAATTACCCTTGGTCCAAACTGCGATGTGTCGATCAATGTATCCAAATGGCTTGGCTTTAGGAGCTTCAATGATTCCTTAGTTAGACCGCTTTCTATAATTGAAATGATTAGCAATAACTAAAATGAGCAAAATAAAATATCCATAAACTTACCAATAAACACGTTCAAAAACGGTTCGCCTTCCAACTCAATTAAAATTTCTATTAATTCATCCATTGCACGACAAAATATATAATCACGAAGAAAAAAACAATCAACTACGTATGTTCGTAAAAGCAATGAGCATTCGATAAGATAATTGTAAGTAAAGTAAAAAATAACAAAGAAGAATGTAACATCAAAATGAGGACTACGGGTTTATGTTTCAAACAGATTTATAGTCATTTAAAAGAAAAAATACTCAAAAGCGATAAAATTTAATGAATTTGGAAGAGTTCAAAATAAAGAATAGTTTTCTTTATTTTAGGGAGGGAATTTTTTCTGAGTGTGGTTCTGTTCTTTTTTCATGTTTTGTAATATTGTAAAAAAATAATAAAATAGAGAGTATTTCAAGAAACTCTGCGTTTTTTAAACGTAAAGCAATAGTTCATTTCATATTTATCAAATCAGACGGAGTATTGTGCTTTGTTGTCAAACTGAGGCATAGTTTGACGGGGTGCTAAAGTACTCCGAATGAATCCATCTCGAGCGCAACTTCCGCATACTTGAAGCGATGCTTCAGTAACGAGTTTCACCATTCACTCCACCGCAAATGTGTGGCATGGATATTTAGGGAACGCCCAATTCTCATACACCTTGCTGCATGATAAAATCTCCATAAGAATTTCATTTGTTACGTTCTTTAGAACGGGGAGAGAAATTATATTTACCGAAGACCAGTTTATCATTTTGCTGTAATCATCAGCATCAAAATCGAGATTGGGTAGACATTGGGCGACATGCATGTAGTAAACTATTTCGCGCTTGCAAAATTTTTGCGAGAGCATCATCATTGTTAAAAAGATGTTTTCCGGAAGAGCAAAATATGCGTTCCAAGAAATAGAAACATTAACAACATATAAATATTTATGTGCAAGGTACCAAGTCCGTCTGATAGTTTCAAACAGGAGCCTTGGCCCATTTCCAAGAGAGCTATTATTTCGTATTTTAAACCACATTAGGACATAGACGGTCAGTAAATATTTTACAAGATCTTTGAGTTTTATTTCATGGCGCACTAGGTTTTTCTCGCGTATAATTTTGTTTTTATCTATTATGAGCTTTCGTGATTCGGAAGAGATCAAACCAACAAGCATTGCCGTTGCTCTATCACTTACGCCATATCGCTGACTTATAACTGCAGTTTCCTGCAATCCCATACGCATTTGAGAAATAGAGGGGGAATCAAAACCAATGAATAAGTTCGGTGGACTAGTGACAGAATTAGAGGTGTCACTTTCTGAACCATCATTCACTTCCGATATATTGGAGCCGAATGTAGAGCAAGAGGGATAGTTTTCTGGACCACAGAATTATTAATTAGTAATTTGCTTGGTCATCTCATCGCGGCGTCGTTGTCTTTCTATAAGTTTCCTCGTTTCAGGTATGTCCACTATTCCGATACGGCCTATACATGAGCAAGTTGTAAAATCTTCACACTTATAAGCTGAAATATCAAAAAGTCAGCAAGCATTCGCCTTAAAGTCATCAGCACGTTTTTTTCAAAGCAGGACTTCTATGTGCAGAATACAAACCCTTTTTAATCTCTCTGTACTTTTTTAGGATCCTCATTTATCATGTACATATATTACTTCTAATGATTGCGGATGATATCATTTTGTTAGCAGATCACCCAGGCAAACTACAAGAGATGATTAATAGCCTTGAAAGCTACTGCAACCTGTGGAATCTTGAAGTAAACCGCTCAAAGTCTCAAATAATGGTGTTCAAAAATGGTGGGGAAACTTAGTAAAGAGAAGAAATGGTATTATAGTAAGGAAGAAATACAGACTGTGTCTCAAATTACTTACTTAGGAGTGGAAATACTCGTAACACCTCAGATGAATTTAAAAAACATGTTGAAAACAGAACAGCTGCAGCAAAGAATGGCATTAATGCTACGTAGACTTGTCTTTTAAAAAAGAAAGAAGTTTCAATTGAAGCTAAATGGAAACTTTTTCTTGCAGTTTGTCGTTCAATACAATCATACGCAGCACAGGTGTGGGGTTTCGGGTGGTTTAAAGAAGTTGATATATTGCAAAAGTATTTTGTAAAGCGAATTCTGAAGCTACCTACATACAAACTGGCATGCAAGAAAATCATTTGTTCATCTTAGAACTATTCCTTGAGTATATGCACTGAATTTTATTTATATACTCAGAAAATCGGCTGCCACATTATCTGTCCAAAATTGTTATAAAGAAAGAAGTCTTTTGGATTAGAGATCTAAAGAACTTGTTTAGTAAAAACGATGTCATTTGCCGAACAGATAACATACAATCAGAAAACTGGATAGAAGATGCAAAATTTTTTTTAACAAACCACAACCAGGCTAGGATGAATGTGTACATATAGTATGATATTAGATTGGTCAAAAGGTCTGGTTTATTTAAAACAAAATATGATATAGAATCAAGCATGTGGATAATGAGGGCTAGAAGTGACATGGTAATTTTAAATAACAAGAGATTTGACACAGAAAATAAAACTTGCTCAATGAGTAATTTTGGCGAGCTTGAAAACATGGCACATTTCTTGGCGCGCTGCCCAATATTAAGAGAATACAGACAAGTCTTTTTCGGAAAATTTACCTTAAATGTTTCACAGCTGATTGAGATTCTCAATGGGGAAAATGATCATTGGGATAAACTTTCGCGTTTCTTTAAATATGTCTCTAGATACAGAGATTACTCAGTAAAAGCGTTTAACTGGTTTTAAAAAACCATAAACCGAATAATTGTTCTGTACGAAAAATAAATCGACAGACGGCTCATGCCATTGTCGTTAAATTATTGTAAATATTTATTTTTCTTAATATTACAATAAGTAAATTTCAAATTTTGTATATTTTACTTTTATTTGCAATAAATACTACTACTAAGTACTAGTCCATGAAATTAGGCAATTTGAAATTTCTTCGAAAGAACAAAAGGGGCCATCAGCCTGGTCTCTCTGGTCTTGGTATGTGCTGAATTTATCAACACTGTTGAAATGTGTGCTGAATACCGCAGGCGCTTAAGGCCTTCTATTTGAGTGTATTGACTATTTGCAACATATGGCTGAGTGTTATCGTCCGGCAATATCTTTCGACCGTAACTTGACACTTTAGACAGTCACTTTTTTTTCAATTATCCGACTTGAGTGCAGCAACTGCAGTCGGTCCGGGCTGTAGTTTCGCTTGGTCTCAACAGTTTTTAATAGATGATACTGCCTTTGAGTGTAGAGCAAATCTTCGAACTATGAATACTTGTGTTTGGGGTTTATGTAGACACCCATTAACGGAACTCAGAGCAATGATTTTCTGGCTAAGAGCTTAGCTTTTCTTAAATCTTTGGACCCTTAAATCGTACTTTGTCCTATTTTCTTGCTTCTTAATGATTCCTACTAAAATACGTTCAAAGTTTTTGAAAATGACAAGCACCAAGGCGTACGCTGCTTCTTCTTCTTCATGCAATCTGCGTCTTTATTAAGCAGAGCCTCAATTTCGACGTTTTTAAACTTTCGGTTGCTTCGGACGTTCCGTGCCTCACACACCAAAATCACTAACTGTCTATGTAAAATATAAAGAAACTCATGCGTTTAAGTATAAAACTCCCTTCAAACATCACATTTATTTACATATCAATACATAGATATATAGTCATAAAAGTACATACGAGTAAGTACTGTATTCTATATGTCTTGCAATCAATCAGAAATTCCTCTGCGCACACAGTCCGCACTTCGAATGGAGGTACAGTTGCCTAGCATTGCCATTTACACCAAACGGCTTCTGTCCATTCACTTCCAAAAAGTAGTTCCCCTTCAAATTTCTTGGTACTTCATATCCCATAGTATACTCTGCACGCGGACATGTATGATGACGCACTCCGCTCAATGAGTTGCAACGGTGAGCCAGAAAATTCCTTTCACTGTTTGGGTAAACAGTTTCCGCATAATATTCCCAGGCACGCGCATGCGCACAAAACACATCAAAGCAACCAGTTGGCAAAGGATGAAGTCCACCTGGATAGAAATCCACATCACCGAGGGGTTCACGTTTACCCATCACACCCGGATTGGAGTGAATTACATCGATGAATTCGGCATCACCGCGCATTAAACCTGAGAGCGCATAACCTTCTTTGAAACAGGGCTTGGCTGGATCCAAACCAGTAATGCGTGGCACAAGTCTGCCGGTGTTGTAGCTGTAGTAACGACTTGCCGCGCCGAAAATATGCGCACCTAGACCATGACCGATCAAGTGAATATTCTGAAGTGGTACAACGTCGGTTAAGTGCTCGAGACCTTCAGCTATAAAAGCGCCGATTGCATCGGTGTTAAGGGACGACCAAGCGTATAGAGTGTCCACAGAATCGGCCACATCGACGGCCTGTGTGGGGGAAAGATAAAAAATATTGGAAATAAAAAAAGAAATATGAATATATATATTAAAAATATCAAAAATTAAACTAAATATTTTTTTAAGTTATTTGAAAAAGTGGAAAATTATAAAACAAAAAAAAAATAAAACGTAAAAGCCATATAACGAGAAAAGCACTCATATATTTTTCTTAGTATATATATAAAGGGAGATCAAAGTGGAGGTACTTTCTCTAACAGGGGTTTTTTCACAGATCACGCATGACTACTCTCAAACTAAATACACAATTTTTTCCAGTATTCATTGACATTTCATCATGGAATGACTTAAGTCTCAACAACGTTTACAAATCGTGCAATTATATTAGGAAAATCGACGCTCTGTGAAAAATATCATCACGCACTCAGAGGAAATTATGGTTTTCACCAATGAGGCCCATTTTTAACTTTATTTTTTGGTCGGGGCAACTAGCAAGTACAGCAGTCATACAACATTAAGGCCATTATACTGCACTCGGATTCCCTTTTAATTTTCTTTCAATCTACCCGACCTCCGAAGAGCCAAGGAGTCAAGGTGGTCGCTTCTTAACACATCAGTGCCAAAGACCTCAAGCTTGATTCGCGAGAAGGCGGAGCAAACGCACAGGAAGTGGTTCGCCGTCCATCCTCCTCTACACACGCTGGGCAGAGTACACTGTCTGAGATGCCTACATTTTCCATGTGCTTCGCACACGCAAAGTGGCTCGACATCAGTCCCTTCTGCTTAGTGACAGAATGATTTGCGACAGTCGATCCGACATGAAATCAACCATTACATCCATTGAAATCAATCGTTTAGAATGGCCTATGGGCTAGAGGTATCGGAATTATCGGCTCATATTTCTTCAAAGACGAGGCTAGCGCCAATGTAACAGTGAATGGCGAACACTATAGCGCCATGATAAACGATTTTTTGGTGTCGGATGCCGAATGCCGGAAATTGAAGCGCGTGATCACCACAATTTAGTTCCAACAAGACGACGACGGCACTTCTTGCCATACAGCCCATGAAACAATGGATTTACTGTGTCGTCGTTTCGATGAGTTATTTATCTCTCGTCTCGGTCCAGTGGATTGGCCTCCCAGATCGTGTGATATCACTACTATGGGGGCTATGTAAAGTTTAAGTGCTTTGTGGATAAACCAGCTTCGATTGAGGCATGTCAAGCCAACATTATTAAAGTTATTCACGAGATACCGACCGAAGTCATCCAGCGAGTTACGAGTCATTCAAAATTGTTGTTTACGGATGGCCGAATTACGGCGTAGTTGCGGCCAACATTTGAAAGGGATTATCTTTAAAAAATAAATTTAATGAATGGTTCTACCCCAATCAATTAGAATTTCCTTGTTTTATTTCAATTTGAAATCCAATACCTCCAAATTAATAACCCTTTATATACGCAAGGTATATCGTACAATATTTGCATGCGTAAGCTCAATTTTTCATCCGTTAAGCTATTTTATGCTGCTGCTCCTTTCATTTCAATTTTAAATGTTTGTTCTAATCTTCATTCATTAAGTAACTATTTTCGTAAATTCAATGAATTATCCCTTTTTTTATTTTCCCCCTACTTTTACTCACCACAAAATTCACATCACCACGACAATTGAAAGCTTTGGCCAACTCATTGATCGGATTCGAGGATTCGATTGTAGTTTTCCAACCGGAAGCGAATATTACCACTTTCTTTTTTGGATCGAATTCGGGACTTTGCCAAATTTCATTCGCTTTCAATACCGGATAACTGTAGCTATTGCAGGCTGTGCGTAGCTGAAACTTCATTTTCGTCAGGTCGGGCGTTACTAACGGAGTAATCGCATCACCTGCAATTGCAGCGGAGCCTAAACGACAGGCGATTAATGTCATCAAATACAAATATCCAACCTTTTACTGCACTCGTTACCACCACTAATTAAATGTGCATACTTACAAATCTCGTGGACAGCTGAAGACATCAGCTCGAATGGATAGCCGGCCAATAGGTTTTTGCTCGTGTCAAACACATCTTGTGGCGTGGGTATCAAATTAGCTGCTGTGTTGCCAATGCCTCGCACTGTATTCTCCACAGTATTGCCCACAGTTTGTATATCCAGCGATTTGGGCAACGAATTAACGATGCCTGTGGGCACATCGAGAATTACATCTAGAATATTGACCGCTCGCGTGCCAGCAACTAACAAAGTAAGTACTAACACAACCATGTGGAAACGGGACATTTTGCTAGTTTTTCCCCCCTTCTGCTTGTTTTGTTAAAATTTTCTTTTACTACTTTTTGCGTTACTTATCACCACATGAAGAATTTTCACGATCGCAATACGAAATGCCTATGGGAAAACTGTTCGCGTCTGCTACCCTCAGCGCTTATTTATATATCGAGTCACATATATGTATGTATGAGAAAGGCAAGCAAAAACAATGAAACTCATTTCACTAATTTGCTCTCCAATTTTGCTCATTATTGATTTGCTCCCGCTCAAGCCTCCGCTGAGTTGGCGATCGATCTACAGTCGTGATTGCAAAAACAATAGCAGAAGTCAATGTAAGTGGGATTAGAACGAATTGAGCCGATTAGTATTTTAGACCTGAGGGTCTTCTTTATTAGTCATCTTCTGTAGTTTATTGCCTAGTCTATTTAGTTTAATTTATTAATTGATAAGCAATGAAAAATTTCATGAAATTATATTCCTGAGTACGCGTTGTCTACGTCGCCCTAAGAAGAAGTAAGAAGGGTTGCACTTTACTTCTACAGGACTTGGTGTCCCCATAAACATTTTTGATTACGGAAAGAACTAAAATCTACTGCACTACTCGATCAGTTATCCACTTGAATAGAATTGCAGCAAAAAGCGGGTAACGGGGGGACGGGTACCCGATGTCAAAGTTCGAACACATTTAGCATAGCATGAAAATGGACGAAATTACGTCGGCAAAATAATTCGATTTATTTCTATTTTCTCCGACAGGTTGAAGACTCAGCATTGCTTTTCTGATCACTTGATGAACAATTTGTTGGTTCACAAGCAACAGCAGTCAAATCACAAGAAAATAATTTCGATTTGTCTAAGAAACTCCGCAAAATGTCAATAATTTAAAAATAAGTTGTATTTTTGTACCAATGAGCTTTAACGAGTTGCTTCAGTTCAGTTCAGTTGGGTTTAACCGACCGAATTTTTCGAAGGAAGTGGATCAGCTGATTAACATTCGTCAACCCGTTACCCGGTGTAATTCTGTTTCGGTTCTACCAGAGACGTGTATTATGAGGGGTGATCAATTTAAATATTTTGGTGTAGATGTATTTAGCAATCGAAATTTAATAACAGAGGTGCGAGAGAGATGCGCAAACGGTGCACGGATATCAGGGTTCCTGCGAGAATGGGTGGAACATGGAAAATAAAACACTAATCTACAAAACAATTGTAAGGCCGATACCGACTGATAGAGCAGAAGCTCGTGCAAAAGACAAGAAAACGAAACAACTGCTGCGGACTACTAAAATGCATGCCCTTAGGATCATAGCTGAGAAACCTAGACTAGACCACATAAGAAACGAGGAGTTATGAACACAGACAGGGGTGACCGACACTGTAAAATTCATAAGAGCCAGATGACGAGCATGGAAAGAGCATGTGACACGAGCCCCCAGCAATCGGTTGATAAAAATAGCTCGAGATGAGATACCAGAAGGAAGAAGACGACCAGGAAGACCACCCAAAATGATAGGCGGAAAGTTGGATATCTACCTCAGCAGAAAATCAATCACAACAATGATTGGCAAAGCCAATAATAAAAATAAAGAAGAAGAAGAAGGATTTTAAATTGAAATAAAACGACGAAAATTCAAATTGATTGGGTAACCTTTATTATTTTTATGTTAAACCATTCATTAAATTTATTTTTTGAAGATAATCCCTTTCAAACGTTGGCCGCAACTACGCCGTATTTCGGCCATCCGTAAGCACCAATTTTGAATGACTCGAGACTCGCTGAAGGTCTTCGGTCCGTATCTCATGAATAACTTTAGTCATGTTGGCTTCCAATGACAAGCATTTCGGCTTTATATACGCCCACAAACAAAAGTCCAAAGGTATAACATCACATGATCTTGGTCTGAGACGAGAGATAAATAACTCACCGAAACGACGACGCAATAAACTCATTATTTCACGGGGTGTATGCCAAGTAGCGCCGACTTGTTGGAACCACGCGCTTCATTTTCCGGCATCCGGCATCAAAAAGTTGTTTTGCATCGCGCGATAGCGTTCGCCATTCACTGTTACATTGGCGCCAGCCTCGTCTTTGAAGAAAGATGGGCCGATGATTCCGATTACTCCAGCCCAGAGGCCACTCTAAACAATTGTTTTCAATAAATATAAAGGTTGTTCTTGAATGACTTCGGGTTGGTCTCCAGGCAAACTACGACAATTTTGCTTATTAACGTAGAGATTAAGCGAGAAATGGGACTCATCGCTAAACACCATTATTTTGGCCGAGCGCGCGAAAAACGCGTTTCACACAGCGTTGATTTTCGTAATAAAATTTTATGATTCGTAAATGGTGTTAAAGCATAAGTGTATTCGTGATGAAATGTCAATGAATACTGAAAAAAATTGTGTATTTAGTTTGACAGTAGTCATGTGCGATCTGTCAGAAACCCCCTTATTAGAGAAAGTTCAATCAATCTGATCACTCTTTATTATTATATATTGGAACTGTGATTTTAATGAACTTTATGTTTACTCGTTCAATGGCATGTAATTTATATTGCGTGAAGAAAAACAGGCCAGCAGCCTATAATAAAAGTCGAAGGAGATGAGGTGATAAGATAATTAAGTGACTTTTCAGCATGGCCTCTATCAAAATAGAATCCTCAACTTTTAAAATTAAAGGAACACTGATTACAGATTTTCTGCGCTTCGCTGCCACTATTTTGCCCACAATTGTATTAGAATAATTGTGTGCAAGTAGTCACTTTGAGAATTGTTGTCACAGCAAATTTGTTATATATTTTTATTTTTCCTATTTTTTGTTCTTTTATTAAATATACATAAATAAAAATGCCAATAACGCAATCAAAACGCTTATCGAATTTTTAATGTATTATAAATAATTTTTTTTTCCTTAATGCATTTATTTGATTCGTTTAATTTCTCAGTTTATTAAATTAATGATTGCAATTTTATTGCCTAAGTGTCAAGTGTTTCGCATTTGTTCCAGCAGATCTTTAGGAAAGGTTAACCATTTCTTGGAATGAGATAGTCAATAAGATAAGACGCATTTTGTTGAATGGCCTACACAGGTTTTGGTGATAATTTGTTTTTATTTTTGTGCAGCCGAGTTCATTCTCTCAAGGTCTTTGAAAAGGCGCGCCTAGATGTTGTTTCTAAAATAAAAAATGTAGATTACTTCAGATTTTACTACTTCTGTTCAAAATACAGCTATTAGCAATTATTTGTGAAACATGGCATCATCTAAATGTCCACCAAGAGCACGTATTCGTCTGCAGATAAAATCTGCCAAGCAGTATCATCCTGAATGTCTAATTGTTGGGAACGTGGGGATATCTATGGAATGTTAAGGGATGTTCAACGCTACATTGCCAATATTCTCAACAGGGCGTCTAGTTTTTGGTCTGCCAGTCTATCTACCTTTTTCTTTCCTCGATAGAATCAGTTTCTTGAAATTTGTTCTCACACCTTTGAACTGGCGACTCATTCGGTCAATTAACTCCACCAAAAAATTAAAAAAAAAAAAATTTGCGATAGGTTTTTCTTAAAGATAGACCATTTTAGTAATAAGTTTCAATAATTTTAACGCGTTGCTCCATCGTGCGAGTATCCATAGTTGAAATGGTACATCTGTTTACTTGGCAAATATCGAAGATGATATAAAAAACGTTCCTTCTAGAAATAACTCACCATTGACATTTAGGCATCATTTTTGAAATGCGCTTTATAATAAATCAAAGCCAGAACTATAAATTCTCG
Source organism: Anastrepha obliqua (assembly GCF_027943255.1). Lineage (NCBI taxonomy): Eukaryota > Metazoa > Arthropoda > Insecta > Diptera > Tephritidae > Anastrepha > Anastrepha obliqua. The sequence continues at coordinate 46,991,053 of NC_072893.1, forward strand.
AAAAGATAAATAGAAGTGAAACGGAATAGTTTGTGGCATGGAAGCGGAAACTGAAGAAATTTAAGACAATAAAAAAAATGAGTGATGTAAATATGTAAAAAAACAATTGACAGTAAACAGAAATACTTAAAGATCGTCATTATAGACATATGCCTCACTAAAATAACGGGTGATTTTTCAGCTATTATCTTTTTAAACGAATTTCAATATAAAAATTTGCAAGTATATTTTTGAAAGTATAAACTATCATAATACGAAAAAAAATAAAATCGATTTTTTCGAAATTCTAGAGCAGAAAGGCGGCTTAAATTTAAAAAATTGTATGTCCCGTGACCAATTCGGGGAACCCGAGATTGTATAAAAAATATCCCGAAATTATTCAATATTCCGACATAAACATAATGACGGGTGATTTTTTAGCTATTATTGTATTTTTTTAAACAGTTGGTTTAAACAGCTGACGCACGTTTCGTGTTTCGTTTCACTGTCAAACATCTTCAGTTTGGTCGTCTTACAAACAAACAACGCTTGCAAATCATTGATTTTTATTATAAAATTGCATGTTCTGTTAAGAAAGTTTAAAGTCGAAAAATTGTGTTCAGCGACGAAGCTCATTTTTGGATCAATGGAGTGAAGATCAGCCAGAATGCATTGCAAGAGCTACCAATGTATCCAGAAAAGGCCACAATTTGGTGCGGTTTATGGGCTGAAGGTATCATTGGACCGTTCTTCTTCAAAGATGCTGGGAATCGTAATGTAACTGTGAATGGTGAGCGCTAACGTGAAATGATATCCAACTATTTTTTGCCCAAAATGCAAGAGCTTGACTTGCATGACATGTGGTTTCAGCAAGACGGTGCCACATGCCACACAGCAGGCGTAACAATGGACTTGTTGAGAGGCGAGTTCGGTGAACATTTTATTTCACGTTCGGGACCTGTCAATCTGTCAATTGGCCACCCAGATCGTGCGATATAAAGCCTTTAGATTATTTTTTGTGGGGCTATGTTAAAGCTCATGTCTATTCAGACAAGCCTGCTTCAATTAACGCATTGGAAGACCACATTAAAGAATTTATTTGATAGATACCGGCCGAAACATTGGAAAGAGTATGCCAAAATTGGACTAAGCGGATGGACCATTTGAAGCGCAGTCGCGGTCAACATTTGCATGAAATAATCTTCAAACATTAAATTATATGGACTGTATAATCGATTTAAATAAAAATTGCATGCATTTTTCTGAATTTTTTTGAAAAACTTTCCTATAGGTCTTAAAAAATCACCCTTTAGTTGCTGATACTTTTTATTGGAAAATGGAAAGAATAAATTAATACAATATTCGCTATATAATAAATAAAAATCTTAGTTTTAACTTAGTTTTGGTATGGTATGTTATGTTGCCGTGAAGCATTACATCTTTTTTTTTTTTGTTTTACTTGTTCCCAGTAAAGCAGAAATTATGTAAGATAACTGAAAAGTGAGTGTCAGAATAGTGAAGATTATAAGCAAAAGAAATGTAAACAAACTTCCGCAATATCGTTCGCTCAACGGTTGGCTCAGTCAAATTCAGTGAGAGCCGAGTAACGCTGCCACGATATCAAGAATGATAGAAAGAAGATTGCGCCCATCGGGAGTGCGTGACGTCACGTTTTTCCGAGTTGTGCAGCATTGCCAACCATTTGCACTTCGCAATAAATTTAGTGCTTTTTTATACCCAAAATGCGAAAATTTTGAAGTTTCGTGTTTGTTTTTTTTTATTTTAAAGCTACCGAAACTTTCAGTTAAAAAAAAACTGTATTATTACACAAAAGAAGGTTAAAAGAGGCCACTCTAAGAAGATTTTAGGGCTAATGAAAATTAGTTGGTTCTTATAAAATTTGATATTTTGAAAGTGTAAATTTAATTTTTTGCTCCTTCTAAGGTTATGCAAGAATATTAAATGTCCCTTTCTCAACTCCTCTTAAGATTCAAAATCTTTTTACACATTTTAAAAGACGTTTGAATTTACTGAATGCGGATTAAAACCATGGAGGTGTAATCGTTTCTTCCGGCCATCAATCCTAAGTGCGACATAGGGCATCAAGAGGTGTATTCATTCTGACATTTTTACAAAAAGAGTACTTTATCTAGTTACATAAGCTCCAGTATAGCAAAAATGTCGTTCCCTTAACAAAAGAGTTTCGCTTAACAAAAAAATCTCATAAATTAAATGGTACATAAGCATAACACATTAATTTAAAAAATCCAAAATTTTAAAGGCAATTTGTCTCGCATACAATTTCTTTAAGTAATTCAATACAAATTCGGTGTTTTATTTTCTTTAAATGGGCCTTTTAGTGCGAAATGGTAATCTGGCCATACTGGTGCTAAAACTACGTAACTCATTGTCAAATTCGCTGAGCGCAAAGTAACGCGACCACGTTAGGCGCCATCTCATTATTCTTTCCATCATGCCACGATATATGCGAATTTTTGCCTGCAGCTGATAACGATTTTTTCACCGCAATTGTGCACAATTATTGCATCTTCCGCATGTGGCCAAAGACAGCATTCTAAATACCATTTCCTGTTTATTGTTTATACTAGGCTCTATGCAGATATTTTATTGAGAAAACCGAATTCTCTGGAGCTTTGCAGGCGCACTCTTAGTCATACTAACTTTCAAAAACTATAATATTTAGTAGAGTGTAAAAATATAACTGGATGTGGCACTGGTGAAATATGTACTTAGGTATTATTACCCAAAATACCAATTATTAGATTTAGATAGATTTGTCTTTCTGTATTTTATTTAAGTGTAAACTATTTTTCTCATAGCCAACTCTCTATGACGATGTCGCGATTTATAATGAAATGAATCTTTGCTAATTATTTATTCACCTCATGAGATTTGAAGGGGCCTGCTTCCAAACAATTATTTCCATATACCAAATGTAGACATATGTACGCTTTCATTGCGTATTATGTACGTTTTTTCTACAAAGCGAAATATGAGTGCATACGATTTCAGCAAATGCTTTCCTTTTCTAAGGTTTGATAAGCTATAGCACTGCGTACCAAAAATATTCCCAAAACTTTGTTGCTTCGTCGCGGGGTGCATGCAATTATGAAGCGAAAAACTGCGCTGCAAATTACTAATTTCTTTTACTTGAAATGCTCACAATTTTAAATTTATTTATTAAAAACTGCTTAGTGGTACTTGACAGAGCTAACTGAAGGAATTTCATAATAGGTATTTTTTTGTAAAGGGTGGTTAAGTTTCCAGGGCCGGTGTTGATTTTGAATAAAATAAAATTTTTTTTAGAAAATTATTGCCAATCCTCTTTATTATGATAATATTGGTATGGCTCAATTACTTATGGAACAAAATATCGGCCAAATGGTCGCCGCGGCCTCGGCGGCACACCTCCATCCGATGGTCCGAATTTTCGGACGATAGCGAACACTATTCACAGTAACTGTCTGACCGACCTCATTTTGGAAAAAATACGGCCCAATGATGCCGGCGGCCCATAAACCGCACCAAACAGTCACTTTTTGTGGGTGCATTGGTTTTTCGGCAATCAGTCTTGGATTAACATTCGCCCAAATGCGGTTATTCTGCTTATTGACGAATCCACTGAGGTGAAAATGTGCCTCATCACTGAAGATGAAGCGCGCGATATGCATTTGGATTTGAACGCCCGTGTTCATAATAAGCCTGAATAACTTTAACGCGTTACTCGATTGTATAACTTTCCATGGTTCAAATTGAGTTAGTCTGAAATTGAAAAATGTTAAATGAAATGGAGAAAAGCACTTTACGTTTAGGTGTGGTTTACATTCAACATCGGCCCTTGAAATTTAACCACCCTTTATAATAGTTTGAGTTAACAGAGTTTCTTTTTATATCTACTTACGAGTATATGTAGTAATATACGAAATTTTGAAGTCCTCAGAGTGGTGTGGGTTACGTTATGTTTCGTTAAGCTATATTCAGTTAAGTTTATATTATGTTGTGGTATGTTATCTTATGTTAAGTTGTGCTATGCTTTGTTATGTTGTGCTATGTCTGTATTTTTATGTTACTCTATGTTCCGTTAAGCTATGTTCAGTTATGTTTATATTACGTTGTGGTATGCCATCATATGTGCTACTTCTCGTGTTATGATCTGCCTAGCATACCTTGTTGTGCTGTATTAGATAATTTTGGTAGTTTTTCCCTTGCTAGCAAGTTTTTTTATTTCCAGTAATTTATACGATTTTCTCTCACTATGAATGTCAACAATTCTTTCTTCTTATTTTTTATTTGCTATTAGTAACCAAATGTAAGCGATTATGCAATTTAAAGGTAATACAATTTTTTTTAATTGAAAATTTGAACTATATTTCAAATAATTCGCGGGCTCTAGCTGCTGCCAAGAGGGGACCCACACGAAACCAAGAAAACTGCTTACGTCCGATATCTCTTCGTCCTTCAACCTTGCTCTGCAATATGAGTTGCAAGAGTTCATATTTCGGGTTTCGTAGAATATACCCCAAATATGAAGTTTTTCGTCGTTTGATGCACTTGATTAGTTGTCTGTCGCCGTGAACTCTTCGCAGCTCTTCTTCATTAGAAACGTGGTCGGTCCATGGTATCTTGAGCAATCTCTGGAGAAGCCACATTTCAATTGCTTCCATTCTTTTCATGTCGGAGAGTTTTATGATCCATATTTCCATGTCATACAACAATTCTTTAGCATATGTTAATTTAATCTAACATAACCCAACCTAACAGAGCAGGCCCGCAGTTGATTAACATTATTCATAACACAACCAGAGAATGTTAAGCGATACATTCTCTAATACAACCAAACTTACTTTACATAAATACTACTCGTATAACATACTTGTGAATGCACCGTAGGATAACAAAGGCCACAGCAACAATTATGTTGCTCACACTTTAACTACCAGATTCTCTGAACAATATAAAAATAAACTTCACAAACAACAATTTATATGTTCACAAAAATGGTTGATATTAGCACGCCAAAAATCAATTGATGAGAATTTTAGATACTCGTAGTAAATTAATTCATATATTCCCGGCAGAATACAGGCCATGCTAATCTTGGTGTTGACTACTGAAATGAATAACGCACGCAGTTAAATTGAAGCCGGTAAATACGTCAATACGCCCACCGCCAAAGGTGTTCCCAACTAACAGCTATGAATTTTAGTGTTAAATTAAAAAAAATTAGAATAATAAAAACTAGCAAAACATGAAGTATTTCGAGCATGCAAATCACGCAACAGTTTTACATACATATTTCTTGTCGCCCGCACGCCCAGAGATGAGTAATGATGAGTGTAAGTAAATATAATTATGAAGTATCAGTTTGCAATTATTCGTACCAGCGATAGAGAGTAAACACGCATACATACACACATGCATCAAGTAGTAAGTGCAAATAAACTAAACAAGGCAATTATGTGTCGCAAGTGTATCGGCTTGTTTAATAAAAGTTAAGTGGAAGCGAGAGACATCACAGACAAGTGCGCGCTTTGGTTTAATTGTTGCCGGTATTCGGGCATGAATGCCGGCGGTGGTGTGAATGCTCTTATCACTCTTATCGCCACTTCTTTAGATGCTAATATTTCAGATGCTAGTATTTCATGACCAAAAAAGCTTGTGACCGGCTTGACCGATTTAGATGATTTTAGTTTGTTTCGTCGCCTCATTGTTGGGCTGGTTCAGAAAAGAAAAAAGTTTAGTAGACCCCAAAGTACGCAATCGCAGAAAATCGAAACTTGCATACATTTCCGTGCGTCGGTATATCAAAAACTTGGAGTATTTACAAGTGAAGTGATTGAAGTGAATAGTCCAGCCATCTGGTAGTTTGACCTGGAAAGTTTTGCGGGAGTTTTGAAACTGGATAATTTTTATAGATTTTGGGATGCTCTTTTCGAATTTCAACGTTGTCACCTCGTATCTGCGACGCTAACGCCGCCATATTGAAAAAATGGCGCCTAAAAACAGTTTTTTTTTACCATATCTCCATTCCGACGCATTTTATTAGAAAAACATAAGTATACAAAATTAAAGTAGAGATAATTTCCTACATTTTATGTTATTACGATTTTTTTGTAAAATCAATAGTTTTTGGCGTATGAGCGCCACAAAGTACATTTTAATATGCGTTTTCAAAAAAAACTCATTTCTACACCACCTGAAGGTAGAGTAAGCGGTGCGTTTTTTTTATCGTGGTATCCCCTGTAGGCATTATCCACATGTGATGCACACTTTCGAAAATTTAACCCAGCTTTTCTGCATCCACAGGCCTTCTGACATCCCTTTTTACATTTACAAGAAATAAGTTTTAACAAGGATTCTGGAGCTGGAACAGGAGCTAATCCATTTTTGTTTCTGTTCCATTCCCATTGTTCTGCATTTTGTTCATTCCCGTACCACTGCTGAACCTGGTGATAGGTTCGGAATGAATGCTGTCGTGCTGCTGCCTCTGTTGGTGATAGAGACGCAATATTAAATTTATTTTTATATGCTGATTTTGTGAAGCATGCATATATGTACTCATTTAACCTTCCTACGGTCTTCGGGTCATTTTTGACCCATTTCAGGAAAAAAATTAATTTTTTTCAAGAACCAAATTTTTTCAGGACTTGATGTTTCGTGACTTTTTCTAATTTATTATATTTTATATAATAAGCGTAAAATTAAAAAAAAAAAATAATTTAGGCTCTGTCGCGTAGAAATTTTTATACATCTACGACCCTCGGGTCAAATTTGACCCAACGTATAAATCAGACGTTATTTGAATTAAATTTATTTGCTAATTGCAAATTTTCGGCTCAGCGGTTGCAATGTATTATTTAATCTGCTTTTATTGAGTTCACAGTAAACATAAATTTAAAAGCACGTGCTTTGTTTGGTTATTCGACTATTTATTTCGTAACGATGTGTGATAGTGAAAGTGAATTCTTTTTGGCCGCGTTTTCGGATGATGAGGAATCATGTTCTGAATTCGAAGATCATGTTGAGGTTGCAGATTCTTCCGACAGTGATTTTAGTGATGACGAAAATTCTCTTGTGCCTTCTGAAATGATGTCGTCAAAAAATGGTCAAATAAACTTTTCAAAAACTCCTCTTGTAACAAGTGCCGGAAGAGCTTCAAGAGAAAATATTATCAGCTTGATTCCAGGACTAACGCGTTACTCGTGCTCACGAATTACCGAAAAAGAAATTTCTAGCTTTGAACTATTTTTTCCACCTCCTTTGATACGTACGATATTGACCTACACAAACATTGAGGGAAAACGAATATACGGTGAAGAATGGCTGGATATTGAAAACATCGAACTATTTGCATTTATTGGATTGCTAATATTAGCTGGCGTTTTTCAATCAAATAACGAAAGCTGTGAAAGTCTTTGGAACCCTGAAAGCGGAAGACCAATATTCGCTGCAACTATGCCTTTGAAGACTTTCAAAAAAATATCGAGTGTGATTAGGTTCGACAACAGGGCAACTCGAAGTGAACGAAGATCGTTGGATAAATTTACTCCTATACGTGATTTGTGGAATCAATGGGTTGAGATATTACCTAAGCTTTACAATCCAACGGAAAACATGACCATCATGAACAATTAGTAGCTTTCAGAGGAAGACATCCATTCCGCCAGTACATGCCAGCAAAGCCTGCAAAGTATGGAATAAAATTTTGGGTACTTTGTGATTCAACAACGAGCTATGTTTGGAACATCCAACCTTACACTGGCAAGGCAATCGGAAGAACCCCCGAAAAAAATCAAGGCATGCGTGTTGTTCTTGATTTGATTGAAGGGCTAAAAGGACATAACCTCACAACCGACAATTTTTTCACGTCTTAATAGGCACAAAAATTATTGGAGAAACGTATTACAATAGTAGGAACAATACGCAAAAACAAGCCCGAACTACCACCAGACTTAGTGAACATAAAAAGAAGACCACTAAATTCATCAATATTCGCTTTTACCGAACAAACAACTCTCGTTTCGTACATACCTAAGAAGAATAGAGCTGTGACTCTACTTAGCACTCTACGCCATGATTCAAAAATTAGTAATCGTCGGGATAAAAAGCCAGAAATAATACTGGACTACAATATGGTAAACGTAAAAGTGGTGTAGACACATTGGACAAAGCTGTAAGCGGTTACACTTACAAACGAATGACAAAACGGTGGCCTCAAGTAGTATTTAGTAACATAATCGACATTTCAGCTTATAACGCTTTCGTTTTATTCAAATCCGCCAACCACACCTGGGAAGAGGGCTGTCTTACAAAGCGCCGTTTTTACTTGGAAAACCTTGGTATGCAGCTCGTAACACCCTATATAAAAAAGCGACAAACTTTATCATGAGCACATTTTTCACTTGAAATTGCTAAAAAAAATACGAAAGGATTCTCAACTGGATGCACAATCATCATCATCAGGTCAATTTGGAAACACGTCGGAAAAGAAAATAACTAAAAGAAGTCGATGTCAACTATGCCCAAAAACCGATAACAAAACAGGATTAGTTTGCGACATTTGTAATAAATATATATGTAAACAACATTCTAAAACTATTACTTTGTGTCCAAACTGTCTGAAATAATTTATTTCTGTTTTCTTTCATTATTAAATACCCTTTTTATTTCAAGTTTTCGTTATTCATGAATAACTTTTTGTTATTGAATAAACGTTTTTGTTAAAGTTTGTATTATTCACATTAAAATAAAATAAACATTTTCATAAATATATTAATAAAAAATATAATAATGGAATAAATATATTTGGATTTTCATTTTTATTTAAGATACCCATTTAATGAAAAAAAAACCTAACAGTAAAAATAATCAAAAACCAAGTGTAAACCTTGAAAATATAGTATTGGGTCAAATTTGACCCGAAGTCCGTCCGCGTCAGTTAATTTGAAGACCGTAGGAAGGTTAAAGACATGATTTTCTTACTTTTCACATCACTGTAACCGTATAATTCAAGAAGAAATCGTTCTCATGCTTTAGCAAGAATTTCTGGATCGACGTTTGGATTTTTAAATACCTGAATAACCTGGATTAAATTAGGATTTTTTCGGACATTAATGAATTTCATTTTTCCTTGATAAAAGAGCGCACATACTGTATCACAGCCACTGAATGCATGCAGAAATAAAATATGATCTGCAGTTGTTTGATCTATAATACTTTCAGTGGAAAATATTTGTTGGGTAATTTTACCTTTTCCTGGTTTGAGAAAGTACACGTTTCATCGCGTACATAGAGCTGTCAAAAGAATAAGAAGATCTATATCTTCGCCGACCACTATTACGGCGTCGAACGCTGGTGAAACACGTATTGCGATATTGATCATTGCCGTATCCGCATCTTTCGTGACTTGTGAGACCACTTTTTTGATTGAACCAGGCTTCCGTTAATAACTTAAGTCCTGTATTTCGGAAACAAATCACCGCAGCCTTATTGGCAGTGAGGGCAATTAAAATATCATCACCGTCTTTTTTGAGAAGTTGTGCTTTGACTGTTTTTATGTGTGGGCGGTAATCACCTTCAATTTTGGCTACCAATTCGTCCAAGGAAAACTGACACTCATCGGAATTCTGCTCAAGATAAGAATAAATGAACTGCATCGGAGTATCTATCTCATTCGCTTACGGAACTTTTGCTTTATATTTTTAGGTGGTGGTGCTTGATACATTTTTTTCATGCAAGAATTATGGTACTGTGCATCGGCTGCGACCCAATCATTCACATGCTGAAGACGCTCAACAATTGCTCGACCCCAATCATCATTATGAGCTCCAGCAAATTCAGAAATACTACTTTTCATTGATGATTTTCGCACACTGTACACAACGCCACGCTTGCACAACCGCGCTTCTGCTTTTGTTTTGCTATAAACTCTGCTGTTATTTCATCAGCCCATAAAAAAAGAAAATGTTGAGTGCGAGGATCGCAGTGGTAGTTGAGGTGTCGTCACATCACTTCCTCTACGTAATGATGCAGCGATTAACTTTTCATTGTTGTATCGTTTTCAACATACATCATGAACCACTATCGATTTTATTCCCGTCAAAAGTTTAACTTTATTGTCATTTCTTTTAACACTTGATTTACGAAAAGTCTCCAATCCATTTTCCTTCAGTTCAATTGTTTCATTTTCTAATAATGGATTATCACAAATAAAACAATTTCCTTCATCAGAAGCCATGACACTAAAAACACAAACTACACTGTAAAACGGTAGGCGAATACTGATGATTCAGTCTAAACTAGATACTTCTCTTCAGTTCTACCGACAGATGTTTCGTTGAAGGTCGAGAGAGAAAGGGAGCCTTCAACAAAGGCGACACATTACCCTTATACCTGCTTTTCTAAAACCTGCTATAGTAGAAGATTATTGTAGAGATATATACGAAAAAACGTGGTGGTGTAGGTGAATATTACTTTGTGGCGCTCGTACGCCAAAATCTATCGATTTTAGAAAAAAATCGTAATAACATAAAATGTAGGAAATTTTCTCTAGTTTAATTTTGTTTGCATATGTTTTTCATAAAATGCGTCGGAATGGAGATATTGTAAAAAAACTGTCTGTTGCGCTAGCGTCGCAGATACGAGGTGCCAAAGTTGAAATTCGAAAAGAGCATGTCAAAATCTATAAAAATTACCTAGTTTGAAAACTCCCGGAAAACTTTCCAGGTAATTTCATTTTTTTACCAAATGTCTGGACTAGAATGCATGTTAGGAAATTTTTTAAATATAAAAGAAAATGTTCAACATCGCATGCAAAAAACAGAAACTTAACTTTAAACCGCTAAAAATATTTTTCGGTGATTCGCAAAGCTAGTCGGTGCTTATAATGTTTATATGTTATAAATTTTCACGCATTTAAAGAATAGGTGGTTGTGGTCCTCTAAACATTTATTTAACCATTAAAATCGCCACAACTTATGACACGGCACTCACCATACCTTGTGAATCACTTATCTATGTGAGCTTGCAAAAATTAAGTTTCAATTCCTAAAAGCTCTAGAGCTTTACACTTTCTTTTGATTGAATTTGGAACAGCTTAATAACTAACAGAGTACTAAAAGCTACGAATACATTCAGATATTTAAACTTTTGGAAAGCAAAATTATCTTGTAATTTTGTGGAACTGGGATCCAATAAAAACCGAAGCTTTTGTGGATAGGCAGACCAACAACACTGATGAAACTTTGGCATCCAGCTATAATACAGAAGGAAATATTACTATAAAGTATACTTTAAATGTGGTTCATGTCACAAAAAACTACTCAACGGAGTGGAAATCATACGAGATGTGTTCAAAAATAAGGCGAATTTTCAAATTTCGTGGGCTACACACATTCGACTTTCGATTATTGTTTTTTTTATGTTGGTGCACTTGTTTCGAAGATGTGTTCACGCTTTTAGCCATACAGCAGGTTTAGTTTGTTTGTGAGAGGCATAAATAAGACAAGAGTTTTGCGTGCTCGGCAATTTTCTGCTATCGAAAAAACGGCAAAAATACTTTTAATATTTTTCATTATATTTATTTGTTTTTTTTTATTTATTCTTTTTTTTTTTGTTATTGTGGCGAAGTCGTACTTCACAAATTTCTCGTTTGTTAAAATATTTTCTATTTCATGATGTTGCAGTCAATCTCTGTGGGTATTCATGTTCTAATGAAGGTAGCGGTAAAAAGCTGTTCTGCTAATTGAAACAAGAACCTGACGCTTCTTTGTAGAGGATCCCAGCATTTGCAGCAGCCAAATCTAAAATATTGAAAAATATGTGGAGGGACCTAGGAGAACTAAATTTTACTGTAGAGTTGTTATTTATTTATTAGACATAGACTGTATAAACTTGCGCCCGGCTTTTGTCGAAAATACTTGCTAGGTTGTTGTTGTTGTAGCAGTAACTTTGCCCTATCAGTGTAGTATAAATCACCGGTCGTCTTCGTCTAACTCATCTAACGGTAGGCCCAGGAAACTTGCTGTTTCGACAAGTTGGGTCCAGAGGGAGAGGGGTGTTAGATGAGTGGGTTTGATGGGGAATGTGAAAAGGTGGTTAGCGTCGTTCGGGGTACACTCACATGCCGGCCATATGTTTAGTATGTCGGGGTCAATTCTGAATAGGTAGGAGTTTAACCTGCTACAGTATACAGAACGTAATTGTGCCAAGGTTACACGGGACTCTCGGAGAAGTTGGAGCTCTTCGTCTACAAAGGGGGGGATGGTTGGACTCCGATGACTGCATTAGAGGGTCGGGAGCTTAAGAAGTTGGTAAGAGTCTCCCGATAAATGCTGTTAATTGTCTGTCTGTTTTGTCTTGAATCTCGTCCGCGTAATTGAGGAGGTGCCGCCTGACGAGCCTGGGAGGTGTCTGCCTGGGTGGAACCTGCGGTAATACCCTAACAGGAAGAGGGGCAGGGAGCATATGGGCCTCGTCGTATATATGTTCAAGTGGGGACATCAAAAGACATCCTGTCGCAGTCCGAATGGCAGTATTTTGACAAGTCTGTAGCTTTATCCACAACGTGTCACGAATTCTAAGCGGCCAGATAGGCGCAGCGTAGTTTAGAACCGACCCACCAATTGCCTTAAATGTCGATAGCAACATTTCTTTGTCTTTGCCTTAAGTGCTGCCGGCAAGCGATTTGAGCACCTTGTTGCGATTTTGGACTTTAGTGGTAATAGCGGTTGTATGCGCTGAGAAGGAGAGCAAACTGTCGAAGGTAACTCCCAAAATTTTGGGGTTATTAACAGTCGGATTTGGTGTGTCGTCGACTTTTGCCTTAAGCTGCACTTTGACCTCATTTGTCCAGGTGGTGAAGAAGGTCACCATGGACTTCGTGGAGGAAAGTTGTAGGTTCCTCGCAGTGAAGAAGCGAGAAAGGCGTGGCGTGGGGTGTCGAAACCCCTTTTAGATCCAACGCTATTAGGACAGTTTGCTCGCAGGGACGGTTTTGGTACTGTACACTCTTCGGAAGCCATGCTGGTGTGGGGCTGGGGTCAAGTGTTACGTGTAGAGTGGGAGTAAAAGGGCTTCAAGAGTCTTCAGTACTGTGGAAAAGAGAGTTATCGGCAGATAAGAATCCCCTTGGCTAATGGGTTTTACATGTTTCAGTAGTGGGACCACTCTCCCTGATTTCCACTAGTCAGGAATTATGAGAGGGGTCATGGACATATGGAAAACCCTTATGAGGTGATCTACTCCCAACGGACCCAGGTTTACAACATCAGCGAGTTATATTTTGTCAAGTGTTATATTTTGCCCTGGTTGATGGCAAATTTGACTATTCCCAATGAATTTGTCCCATATATCCGAAACCAATACAAATTTATTTGCTTGCAGGCGTCTACTTCTTTCGGTTTTTTGCCAAAACGAATAAATCTTAGGATCTAGTTCTTCTAAAATATTTGTGACCCGACTTTGCTGACCATAAATAACTCAGTTCTAAATTTTTTGCCTCGTAGGCTCCACCAGCATACCTATACAAAAAATCCCAATAAACGCATGTATTTCCAGTAACGAAGCTCCCAAATCGCAACCCAAAATTTAGCGCCCTTCTTCTTCTGTGTACTTTCTTATAAGTTTGCAAATAAATATTTATTAGCAACGAGGATGCACTAAGAAGATTATTTGCCGTAAAATGTTTCCAATGCGGAACCGAAGTGGTCATATAAGAAATTCACTCGATTCAATAATAAAAGTCATTTGATTATTTAAAATTTGCATGTAGTCAAAACGCCTGCTTTTGGGCAATACAGGCTAACACATATATATATATACACCTAAAATGAAGGAGTGGAGGCACCTACAATGATTAATAAACGCATTTATATGTTGTACAAAAAGTCACAAAATTATAAGAAGCTGTGGGAACTGGTACGGCCTTTGTCCGGCATTGGAACACAGAGAAGGCATGGACATCGATCCAATGATTCTCTCCATGCCCCTTGCCTCCATGCCATCAAGAATCGTACTGGAAAAGAGATACAGTGTAGTGCTACCAGAGGCTCAGTTGTGGGGAGACTCAGAAAATGAGCCCGGCAAACACTGTTTTCGCATTTTTACGGATGGCTCCAGGACCGAGCATGGCTCCGGCTCTGGGGTCTACGTGGAATCCAGCGGGACAAAACTGCACTTTGCTCTTGGAATGCATGCATCTGTGTTTCAAGCGGAGGTGTATGCAGCTCAAGAAGCGATGAACTTTGTTGTGGAAAAACGATGGAGAGGCAGATCTATATGTGTCTGCAGCGACAGCCAGGCTCGCTTATGGCCTTAGACAGCCCTCCAACCACATCAGGGGTAGTGAAGTCCTGAAAATCCAGGCTGAACTATGTCGGTAGACATAATAGTCTGATGCTAACATGGGTCCCGGAACACGTGAGCATCGCGGGTAACGAGACCTCTGACTCCTTAGCTAAGATGGGCTCTGAGGCCAACTTCTTTGGCCCAGAGCCCGTTTTGCCACTCCCTTCTGCATCCATCAAAGCCACGGTTAGCAAATGGGTTACAACAACCCACAAGCGAACGTGGCAGGCTGCGAGAGGCTGCAGATGGACTAAACGGATGTTACCTGTCATGTCCGATCGACTGTCGCAAACCTTTCTGTCATTAAGCAGAGGGGAGTGCAGACGGCTGATTGGACTGATGACGGGCCACTTTCTGTGGGCAAAGCACATGGAAAGGTGGGGCATCTCAGACAGTGTACTCTGCCCAGCTTGTGAAGAGGAGGATGAGACGGCGGACCACTTCCGGCGTGTCTGCCCCGCCTTCGTTCGAATCAGGTTTAAGGTCTTTGGCACTGATGTGTTAAGAAGCGACCATCTTGGCTTCTTGGCACCACAAGATCTACTCAGATTTCTTCGGAGATCGGGTAGATTTAAAGAAAATTAAAAGGGAATCCAAGTGTAGTACAGTGGACTCAATTAATGTCTGAGTGCTGCACTTGCTAGTTGTCCCGACAAAAAAAAAAAAAAACAAACAAAATAAGAAGCTGTGTTATTATTTACTTAATTGTTTTTCTAATTGAAATTGAAAAGCAGTCAAAATGATTTCATTAGGCAATCTAGTGTGAAATATTTACTATATGTGCATATTTAAAAACTTGTTTGTTTTTGTTGTTATTATTTTTACAACCATAAGTACAGTGGCTCAATAAAGAACTCGGACCCAAGTGATATGGTTTTAAATAAAAAGGCAAATATAATGCGTTTATGTGTCACATTTATTTTCGTTCTTCAAGCATATTTTTCAAAACAACAAAAACATAAGAAAACTTCAATTCATTCGTACATAGAAAATACAAACATAAAAACTAAGCAAAATACATGACAAAAAAAACTCGAATGTTTATATGAAGTAGAGTTAGGCGAATAATATGTAAGAAAAAACAATGAACTAATATTTAGTCCAGCCCGCCTTTATTTTTCTTACAGCATTCGGTCTTATAGGCATGGATTCGACCAGCCTCTTGCATGTTAAAGGATCTCTTTTCCCCACTCTTCTTTAATAGCATCTTCTAGGTCTTTCTTGTTTCAGTTGGTTTTCCAAATGAGCACACAGATGTTCAATTATATTAATGCCTGGAGATTATGGAGCTGTTTCAAGTACTTTAAGGCATCCGGTGCATTATGCTTGGGATCGTTGTTTTGATAGTACTGGAAATTGTCCTGAATTCCCAACTTTTCAGCACTTTGGACCAAATTTACTTTCATAATTGTTAGGTATTGTTTGTGGTCCATATTGCCGTTAATGAAGCACTAATTTTCAGTAGCAGCAGCGGACATACAACCCCATATCATCACCGATCCACCCCCATGTTTACCTGTCGGGCGTAATGTTTTTTCCAGTAACTCTTCATTAGGTCTTCTCCACACATTTGATTGTCCATCTGACCTAAATATGCTAATCTTGCTTTCATCTGCGAAGAAAACGTGCTTCCAGAACCCGAAATCCTCGTCTCCCTGACGCATTGCGAATTTTATTCTCTTGTGTCGGTTAATCTCATTGATGAAAGGTTTTTCCGTGTAACTCTTCCATTATAATTATTCTTTCTCATCACTATACGTATACTTTTGGGGTTGTAGCTAATATTAAGGTGTTGGGCGACTTCTGCTGTGAGCTTAGGTGCGGTCAGATTTGGATTTTTCTTAATTTGTTGCACTATCCACCGAAAACTATTTGGTCTCGTTTTCTTCTTATTTTCCAAGGATTTTGTTTCTTTGAAGCGTTTTATCACGTCGTATACAGCCGAAAAGGGTCTATCCACTATTTATGCGACTTCCCGAACGATTTAACACTTTTCATGATGACTTATAATTAAATTTCTCTATAATTTGGACTTTTATTCAACAAAACTGGACTGAAATTTTATTTTAATTTATTGCGTTTGGTTCTCTCTCCGCACTGTTCTACCGAGAGCAAATTAATTGTGGCATTCCCCGTTTTAAAGTGCCAAACAATCGCAATAATGCCTGATGTCCGACTTCTTCTTTGAAAACAATATTGCGAATGCTGCATGATACATTTTTTTATAACAAGGAGGTAATGGGTTTGTAAATTATTACTACTTTTTTTAAAATACTCTTTGAATACCTAATAGAAAAATATAAAAATAAAAATATTGAACTTGCATTTCTTACAATAATTTTGAAATGAAGCTACATGCTATGTATGTCCGAGTTTTTTATTCAGCCATGTATATGTTATGAGCTGAACTTAATGTGATTGAGACATACGAACCTTTTGTTTTATTAATAAGACAAGGAGATTTTTTAAAAATCATTGCTTTTTTTTACTTGGGCCCTTAAAACTGCTCAGTTCGGCTTGTCCTCTATACCAGATATAGTTTAAAGAATTGAATTAATATAATTATTTCATATCCTAGAAAAAATTGCTCTTTTTTTCTTAATAAATATATATAAATAGTCTAAGTAAGCTTAAGTACCTCATAAGGTGTCTTTCGAGCCTAGAAGTTGAATTGTTAATCGGACGTGTGCTGTGTTATTTTTTAATTAAGCAAACAGGCAATATCAAATTAAATTCACGCTTCCCCCATATAACGTTGTTTACAGAATTTAAATATCTTCACAAAGCAATGAAGATTTTTCATTAAAAAAAAATATGTAAACATTTAGTTTATTTAAGGTTTTACTCTTTTTATCCAAAATACGGCTCCAATTATGAGTGGAAAATTACGTCATTTAAATGTTCACCATGAGCAGATATCGATCACTACAGCCATCTACCGAAAAATAAAGGAATTTCTTTCTCCCCAAATTAATATAATTTATGAAATTTTTCCAAAAACAAAGTTAAGCTTCAATTTTATTCCAATCATTAGCCAATCAACAAATTTCCAAGTGGGTATAACTATTCAAATAATTTACCGGGCCCGCCTTTAACAGAACCCTATTACATAGTTTTTTAATGCTGTACAGTGAGATTGGCGTTTTTCACAGGCTGACCTGAAACAAATTTACCGCATCAACTTTTATATGTTTCTTTTTGTAGCCCGGTATAATCTAAAAGTATAACGGTCAATGAAGTTATATTATTTTTCGGTTAATACCATTCGGCTATAATTTTTTCAACCTAATTTCAGTTGCGTACGTGTCAATAATTTAAGTATGTAAAACCAATCACCTGCACCTACTCATATACACATATTCTTACATGCACCCATATGGCTCAATACTCCAACATAAATGGATTTCTCCTGAAATATGCATAGAAAGAAATACCAAAAACAAAAATGATTGTGTCAGTTTGCTAAAAGCCCACCATTTATGAAGGCAACCAACTACATACAACACACAAACGCACACATACATGTCGTGCATATAGCAAAGTGGCATTTTGTTTGCAGAATTGAGAGCACCGGTAACAGGCTTTTAACGCGTGAGCTTACAAAAAGGCCTTCCCACAACGATAGCCATACTTGAATATGTGTGCATATAAAAGCATATTTACATCTAAAAATTTTCACGCAAATGTGCATGTGTGTGTTTGTGTGTGCATATATTGTAATTCATAGCCCCCATATGAATGGATGAACTCAGAATTGTACTTTTTTATGCAATACATGGCCACAAGTGGGCATAACTAAATATAGAAATGCATGAATACATATATAAGTATATACCTACATTATTACCAATATAACCATTAGAGTGGGCTGAAAAAAAAATGTTTTTAGGATCGAATTCTAATAGTGCGGAAAAGTTGCACTGTTAGACTAATAAAGTATGTGCCAAATTTCAGCCCAATCGAACGATATCTTCTGTCGCCAGCAGAGGCCTCAAATATTGAAATTTCAGTTGAAATTCTGAAAAATTTTATTTTTTCAGGATATTTTCATACCGAAAATAAGGACTATAAACTAATAAGACGTAAATTTGTCCAAGATTAGGCACCTGTACACTATAAAGGAATAACAAAACGTTATTTTTTGTGCAGCTTTTTGCCTACTTTTTTATTTTTATTGCGAAAATACGAGTACATAAATATTTTTGTGGCCCAGAACCCACCACGTGAAGGTTGCTCCATTTTGGGTTCCTATTTTTTTTTTGGACGTGATAACGTCTTATAATTCGATTTAGACGGCTGCACGCACGAAAAAATTTGTCGTTACCTTGCTTATTCGTCGTTACCTTGCTCATTCGTCGTTACCTTGCTCATTCGTCGTTACCTTGCTCATTGTCGTTACCTTGAATGAACTGCAAGCGAAAGCGTGAAACGAACGACAAAGCAAACAAAGCCGAACGGCAACGTTCGACATCTTGCTCTCTCCTACTTAATTGAGCGTATATATGTATGTATATGCGCATATGTACATGTATGTATTTGCATATGCCTTCTTATTGATTATTATTAATTTCATTTACTTGAAGAATTTAAAATAAAACCAAGTTTGTTAATAATACCTGTTGTTTTAATGTCATTATTATTAATGTTTTTATTATATATGAAGGAAAAAATGTATGATAATATTTACCACATACCTTATAAGATATGTTGTATACTAATATATGTATATAAACATGCATATACATATACAATTTCGCGCAATTTTCAAAAAGAACAAATGTATATGTAAAGATGCATACAAATCATATGGGCATATCAAATATACGAATCTATTCCGTACGCAAGCAAATGTAAGCGCGGAACGAACGGCAAAGAGCACAATCGGCCCCCGCGTTCGGCAACGTTCGACATCTGGCTCTGTCCTACTTGAGTGAGCATATATATGTATGTATATGCGCATATGTAGGTATATAAATTCACATACTTGTATTTGCATATACCTTCTTCCTGTGTGCATGGTAATGAACCATTTCTCTGTTGAGAATAGAACGATGATAGAAAAAGTAGGAAATGAAAGGGAGTGTTTCGAGTGTAATGTGCCTTGAAAAAGTTAAATCGATGATGGTGCCTCTTAGTGTTGTTGACTTATTAACGTCTGATGCATAATCGAAATTGAACATATCTTTCATGAATTTGACAAATGTTTCGTGTAAATGTAACTTGACCTATTCCATTGCAATTCCATTTACCTCCTCCTCTATATCCATACAAAATATCTATCAAACAAATAAAATTAAAATTTTGTTTAGAAAATTGTAACCATTACATCAGTATTTTCTTATGACGTTGCCACGTTAAACTATCGTCAGTAAACCGACTTTACAGACAACCTCTTTTTTGGTTTTTTTTCTTTTGTTTTGTTTTTCTTGTTTTTAACTTTATTTTATTTTTTATTTACTTTTTAATTTTCATTATTTTTATTTTATTTTATATATTTTTTTTAACTGGTTCTGTTCTTTTTTCATGTTTTGTAATATTGTAAAAAAATAATAAAATAAAAGGTATTTCAAGAAACTGCCTTTTAAACGTAAAGCAATAGTTCATTTCATATTTATCAAATCAGAGGTAGTATTGTGCTTTGTTGTCAAACTGAGGCATAGTTTGACGGGGTGCTAAGGTACTCCGAATGAATCCATCTCGAGCGCAACTTCCGCATACTTGAAGCGATGCTTCAGTAACGAGTTTCACCATTCACTCCACCGCAAATGTGTGGCATGGATATTTAGGGAACGCCCAATTCTCATACACCTTGTTGGATGATAAAATCTCCGTAAGAATTTCATTTGTTACGTTCTTTAGAACGGGGAGAGAGATTATATTTACCGAAGACCAGTTTATCATTTTGCTGTAATCATCAGCATCAAAATCGAGATTGGGTAGAGTGCGACATGCATGTAGTAAACTATTTCGCGCTTGCAAAATTTTTGCGAGAGCATCGAGGCGAATTTCTCCTCTCTCATCAGTCATCATTGTTAAAAAGATGTTTTCCGGAGGAGCAAAATATGCGTTCCAAGAAATAGAAACATTAACAACATTCAGATATTTATGTGCGAGGTACCAAGTCCGTCTGATAGTTTCAAACAGGAGCCTTGGCCCATTTTCAAGAGAGCTATTATTTCGTATTTTAAACCACATTAGGACATAGACGGTCAGTAAATATTTTACAAGATCTTTGAGTTTTATTTCATGGCGCACTAGGTTTTTCTCGCGTATAATTTTGTTTTTATCTATTATGAGCTTTCGTGATTCGGAAGAGATCAAACCAACATCTTTAAATACTGAATTAACAAGCATTGCCGTTGCTCTACCACTTACCCCATATCGCTGGCTTATAACTGCAGTTTCCTGCAACCCCATACGCATTTGAGAAATAGAGGGGGAATCAAAACCAATGAATAAGTTCGGCTGACTAGTGTCAGAATTAGAGGTGTCACTTTCTGAACCATCATTCATTTCCGATATTTTGGAGCTGAATGTAGAGCAAGAGGGATAGTTTTCTGGACCACAGAATTATTAATTAGTAATTTGCTTGGTCATCTCATCGCGGCGTCGTTGTCTTCTATAAGTTTCCTTATTTCAGGTATGTCCACTATTCCGATACGGCCTATACGAGCACCTATTTGATCTGACAGAAAAGCTTGCTCTTTTCAAGGAACTTTTTTTTCTTTTGGACATGAGCAAGTTGTAAAATCTTCACACTTACAAGCTGAAATATCAAAAAGTCGGCAAGCATTCGCCTTAAAGTCATCAGCACGTTTTTTCAAAGCAGGACTTCTATGTGCAGAATAAAAACCCTTTTTAATCTCTCTGTACTTTTTTAGGATCCTCATTTATCATGTACATATATTACTTCTAATGATTGCGGATGATATCATTTTGTTAGCGGATCACCCAGGCAAACTACAAGAGATGATTAATAGCCTTGAAAGCTACTGCAACCTGTGGAATCTTGAAGTAAACCGCTCAAAGTCTCAAATAATGGTGTTCAAAAAAGGTGGGGAAACTTAGTAAGAAGAAGAAATGGTATTATAGTAAGGAAGAAATACAGACTGTGTCTCAAAATACTTACATAGGAGTGGAAATACTCGTAACACCTCAGATGAAATTAAAAAAACATGTTGAAAACAGAACAGCTGCAGCAAAGAATGGCATTAATGCTACGTAGACTTGTCTTTTAAAAAAGAAAGAAGTTTCAATTGAAGCTAAATGGAAACTTTTGCCAGCAGTTTGTCGTTCAATACAATCATACGCAGCACAGGTGTGGGGTTTCGGGTGGTTTGAAGAAGTTCATATATTGCAAAAGTATTTTGTAAAGCGAATTCTGAAGCTACCTACATACAAACCGGCATGCAAGAAAATCATTTGTTCATCTTAGAACTATTCCTTAAGTGTATGCACAGAATTTTATTTATATACTCAGAAAATCGGCTGCCACATTATCTGTCCAAAATTGTTATAAAGAAAGAGATCTTAGAGATCTAAAGAATTTGTTTAGTAAAAACGATGTCATTTGCCGAACAGATAACATACAATCAGAAAACTGGATAGAAGATGCAAAATTGCTTTTAACAAACCACAACCAGGCTAGGATGAATGTGTACATATAGTATAGTAAGAAATTAGATTGGTCAAAAGGTCTGGTTTATTTAAAACAAAATATGATATAGAATCAAGCATGTGGATAATGAGGACTAGAAGTGACATGGTAATTTTAAATAACAACAGATTTGACACAGAAAATAAAACTTGCTCAATGAGTAATTTTGGCGAGCTTGAAAACATGGCACATTTCTTGGCGCGCTGCCCAATATTAAGAGAATACAGACAAGTCTTTTTCGGAAAATTTACCTTAAATGTTTCACAGCTGATTGAGATTCTCAATGGGGGAAAATGAACATTGGGATAAGCTTTTGCGTTTCTTTAAATATGTCTCTAGATACAGAGATTACTCAGTAAAAGCGTTTAACTGGTTTTAAAAAACCATAAACCGAATAATTGTTCTGTACGAAAAATAAATCGACAGACGGCTCATGCCATTGTCGTTAAATTATTGTAAATATTTATTTTTCTTAATATTACAATAAGTAAATTTCAAATTTTGTATATTTTACGTTTATTTGCAATAAATACTACTACTAAGAACTAGTCCATGAAATTAGGCAATTTGAAATTTCTTCGAAAGAACAAAAGGGGCCAGGCTGACTCTCTGGTCTTGGTATGTGCTGAATTTATCAACACTGTTGAAATGTGTTCTGAATACCGCAGGCGCTTAAGGGGGTCTTCTGGTCTCGAGGCCCTGAAATGAAGGGTTTTTTTGGGGATTGATTGTGACAAATCCTGTGAATATTTAAAAAATTTTTTTTTTTTATTTTAAAGGTACATGTCTTGGCTTTTAAAAAATGGTTTTGACTTTGAAAAAAATTAACACCCGCGACCTTGAAATGGCGCTGAAGACGTCCACCTCCAAACGAAACAGGTCTCCATTTTGGTCACGGTTTTTCCACCTGGGTAATCAGAAAGCAAAAATTAGATATGCGTTGTCTTCAGAGTTGCCCTGGTTAAGTTTTCCCGTGACAGATTTTTTTTTTAATTTTTTTCAAAAGTTATGCAACAATTTGCAAAAAAAATTTTTTTTTGCTCATTTTTTGAACTTTAAAAGGTTATAAAAATGGAATGAAAACAAATTTTAAAAATCATACGGTAAGTTTTCCGAATCTTTTAAGACCAAAACCATTGAAATCGGAGTATAACTACTATGAAAAGTGTGACCAAAATGCTTAAAAAACACGATTTTCGGGGAAACGCGTTTAAAGATAAAGTTTATGATAAAACGGCCGGAGGAGGGTACACTTCGGTGCCCAGAAAAATGTGAAAAAATGCGGTTTTCAAAAAATCCTTTCTGTGGCGTATTCTCGCATACACATACAACAAAATTATGCAAAAAAAAAATCGATTTTTTTTTCGCTGGAGACCAGAAGACTCCCTTAAGGCCTTCTATTTGAGTGTATTGACTATTTGCAACATATGGCTGAGTGTTATCGTCCGGCAATATCTTTCGACCGTAACTTGCCACGGTAGACAGTCACTTTTTTTTCAATTATCCGACTTGAGTGCAGCAACTGCAGTCGGTCTGGGCTGTAGTTTCGCTTGGTCTGAACAGTTTTTAATAGATGATACTGCCTTTGAGTGTAGAGCAAATCTTCGAACTATGAATACTTGTGTTTGGGGTTTATGTAGACACCGATTAACGGACCTCAGAGCAATGATTTTCTGGCTAAGAGCTTAGCTTTTCTTAAATCTTTGGACCCTTAAATCGTACTTTGTCCTATTTTCTTGCTTCTTAATGATTCCTACTAAAATAATTTCAATGTTATGCTAGCGCTACACTACTTTTAGTTTGTATAATAATTTTATTGTTATGTAAACCTTTATAAAATAAAATAAAAAAATAAAAATTTCAATGTTTTTGAAAATGACAAGCGTATGCTGCTTTTTCTTCTTGCAATCTGCATCTTCATTAAATAGAGCCTCAATTTCTGCATTTTTAAACCTTCTATTAACTGGGAAGTTCCGTGCCTCACACACCAAAATCACTAACTGTCTATGTAAAATATACTCCTGCGTTTAAATGTAAAACTATCACATTTATTTACATATCAATACATAGAAATATAGTCATAAAAGTACATACGAGTAAGTACTGTATTCTATATGTCTTTCAATCAATCAGGAATTCCTCTACGCACACAGTCCGCACTTCGAATGGAGGTACAGTTGCCTAGCATTGCCATTTTTACCAAACGGCTGCTGTCCATTCACTTCCAAAAAGTATTTCCCCTTCAAATTTCTTGGTACTTCATATCCCATAGGATACTCTGCAGGCGGACATTTATGCTGACGCACTCCGGTCAATGAGTTGCAACGCTGAGCCATAAAATTCCATTCATTATTTGGATAAACAGTTTCCGCATAATATTCCCAGGCACGCGCATGCGCACAAATAACATCAAAGCAACCAGTTGGCAAAGGATCAAGTCCACCTGGATAGAAGTCCACATCACCGAGAGGTTCACGTTTACCCAACACACCCGGATTGGAGTGAATTACATCAATGAATTCGGCAACGCCGCGCATTAAACCTGAGAGCGCAGAACCTTCATTGAAACAGGGCTTGGCTGGATCCAAACCAGTAATGCGTGGCACAAGTTTGCCGGTGTTGTAACTGTAGTAGCGACCTGCCGCGCCGACAATATGCGCACCTAGACCATGACCGATCAAGTGAATATTCTGAAGTGGTACAACGGCGGTTAAGAGCTCGAGACCTTCAGCTAGAATAGCGCCGATTGCATCGGTGTTAAGGGACGACCAAGAGTACAGAGTGTCCACAGAATCGGCCACATCGACGGCCTGTGTGGGGGAAAGATAAAAAATATTGGAAATAAAAAAAGAAATATAAATATAAATATTAAAAATATCAAAAATTAAATTAAATATTTTTTTAGTTATTTGAAAAAGCGGAAAATTATAAAACAAAAAAAAAAAAAATAAAACGTAAAAGCCATATAACGAGAAAAGCACTCATATATTTTTCTTAGTATTATATATAAAGGGAGATCAAAGTGGAGGTACTTTCTCTAACAGAGGTTTTTTCACAGATCACGCATGACTACTCTCAAACTAAATACACAATTTTTTTCCAGTATTCATTGACATTTCATCATGGAATGACTTAAGTCTCAACAACGTTTACAAATCGTGCAATTATATTAGGAAAATCGACGCTCTGTGAAAAATATCACCACGCACTCAGAGGAAATTATGGTTTTCACCAATGAGGCCCATTTTTAACTTTATTTTTTGGTCGGGGCAACTAGCAAGTACAGCACTCATACAACATTAAGGCCATTATACTGCACTCGGATTCCCTTTTAATTTTCTTTCAATCTACCCGACCTCCGAAGAGCCAAGGAGTCAAGGTGGTCGCTTCTTAACACATCAGTGCCAAAGACCTCAAGCTTGATTCGCGAGAAGGCGGAGCAAACGCACAGGAAGTGGTTCGCCGTCCATCCTCCTCTACACACGCTGGGCAGAGTACACTGTCTGAGATGCCTACATTTTCCATGTGCTTCGCACACGCAAAGTGGCTCGACATCAGTCCCTTCTGCTTAGTGACAGAATGATTTGCGACAGTCGATCCGACATGAAATCAACCATTACATCCATTGAAATCAATCGTTTAGAATGGCCTATGGGCTAGAGGTATCGGAATTATCGGCTCATATTTCTTCAAAGACGAGGCTAGCGCCAATGTAACAGTGAATGGCGAACACTATAGCGCCATGATAAACGATTTTTTGGTGTCGGATGCCGAATGCCGGAAATTGAAGCGCGTGATCACCACAATTTAGTTCCAACAAGACGACGACGGCACTTCTTGCCATACAGCCCATGAAACACTGGATTTACTGTGTCGTCGTTTCGATGAGTTATTTATCCCTCGTCTCGGACCAGTGGATTGGCCTCCCAGATCGTGTGATATCACTACTATGGGGGCTATGTAAAGTTTAAGTGCTTTGTGGATAAACCAGCTTCGATTGACGCAAGTGAAGCCGACATTATTAAAGTTATTCACGAGATACCGACAGTAGTCCTTTAGCGAGTTTTTACGGATGGCCGAATTACGGCGCAGTGTGGCCAACATTTGAAAGGGATTATGTTTAAAAAATAAATTGCATGAATGGTTCCACACAAAAATATTTAAGGTTTCCCAATCACTTCGTTGTTTTATTTCAATTTAAAATCCGATACCTCCAAATTAATCACCCTTTATATTATATATATCGTACTTGCATGCGTAAGCTGAATTTTTCATCCGTTAAGCTATTTTATGCTACTGCTCCTTTCATTTCAATTTTAATTTCCTCAACACTCTTAAACAACACTCTTAATTAGAACAAACTTCATTCATTAACTAACTATTTTCGTAAATTCAATGAATTACCCCTTTTGTTATTTTTCTACTACTTTTACTCACCACAAAATTCACATCACCACGACAATTGTAAGCTTTGGCCAACTCATTGATCGGATTCGAGGATTCGATTGTACTTTTCCAACCGGAAGCGAATATTACCACTTTCTTTTTTGGATCGAATTCGGGACTTTGACAAATTTCATTCGCTTTCAATATCGGATAACTGTAGCTATTGCAGGCTGTGCGTAGCTGAAACTTCAGTTTCGTCTTATCGGGCGTTACTAACGGAGTAATCGCATCAGATGCAATTGCAGAGGAGCCTAAACGACACGCGATTAATATCCATTAAAATTAATGAGCAGCGAAAAACTATATTTATAGGATCTTCATTTTCCATCAAAAACAAATATCCAACCTTTCACTGCACTCGTTACCCGCTCTAGTTAAATGTGCATACTTACAAATATTGTTGATAGCTGTAGACATCAGCTCGAATGGATAGCCGGCCAATAGGTTTTTGCTCGTCTCAAACACACCATGTGGCGTGGGTATCAAATTAGCTGCTGCGTTGCCAATGCCTCGCGCTGTATTCTGCATAATTTTGCCCACATCTTGTATACCCACCGATTTGGGCACCGAATTAACGATGATTTTGGGTAAATCGAAAACTGCATCGAGAAATTTGCCCGCTCGCGTGCCAGTAACTAACAAAGTAAGTACTAACACAACCATGTGGAAACGGGACATTTTGCTAGTTTTTCCCCCCTTTTGCTTGTTTTGTTAAAATTTTCTTTTACTACTTTTTGCGTTACTTATCACCACATTAAGAATTTTCACGATCGCAGTACGAAATGCCTTTGGGGAAAACTGTTCGCGTCTGCTACACTCAGCGCTTATTTATATATCGAGTTACATATATGTAAGTATGAGAAAGGCAAGCAAAAAGAGTGAAACTCATTTCACTAATTTGCTCTCCAATTTTGCTCATAATTGATTTGCTCCCGCTCAAGCCTCCGCTGAGTTGGCGATCGATCTACAGTCGTGATTGCAAAAACAATAGCAGAAGTCAGTGTAAGTGGGATTAGAACGAATTGAGCCGATTAGTATTTTAGACCTGAGGGTCTTCTTTATTAGTCATCTTCTGTAGTTTATTGCCTAGTCTATTTAGTTAATTTAGTTTAATTTATTAATTGATAAGCAATGAAAAATTTGATGAAATTATCTTTCTGAGTACGCGTTGTCTACGTCGCCTTCAGAAGAAGTAACAAGGAACGAATAGAGCAGAGTTGCACTTTACTTCTACAACACTTGGTACCAGCATAGACATTTTTGATTACGGAAAGGACTAAAATCTACTGCACTACTCGATCAGTTATCCACTTGAATAGAATTGCAGCAAAAAGCGGGTAACGGGTGGACGGGTACCCGCTGTCAAAGTTCGAACACATTTAGCATAGCATGAAAATGGACGAAATTACGTCGGCAAAATAATTCGATTTATTTCTATTTTCTCCGACAGGTTGAAGACTCAGCATTGCTTTTCTGATCACTTGATGACAAATTTGTTGGTTCACAAGCAACAGCAGTCAAATCACAAGAAAATGATTTCGATTTGTCTAAGAAACTCCGCAAAATGTCAATAATTTAAAAATAAGTTGTATTTTTGTACCAATGAGCTTTAACGAGTAGCTTCAGTTCAGTTCAGTTGGGTTTAACCGACCAAATTTTCCGAAGGAAGCAGATCAGCTGATTAACACTCGTCAACCGGTTACCCGGTGAAATTCTGTTTCGGGCCTACCAACGACGTGTATTATGAGGGATGATCAATTTAAATATTTTGGTGTAGATGTATCTAGCAATCGAAATTTAATAACAGAGGTGCGAGAGAGATGCGCAAACGGTGCACGGATATCAGGGTGCCTGCGAGAATGGGACAAGAAAACGAAACAACTGCTGCGGACTACTAAAATGCATGCCCATAGGATCATATCTGAGAAACCTAAGAAACGAGGAGTTATGAACACAGACAGGGGTGACCGACATTGTAAAATTCATATGAGCCAGGTGACGAGCATGGAAAGAGCATGTGACACGAGCCCCCAGCAATCTGTTGATAAAAATAGCTCGAGATGAGATACCAGAAGGAAGAAGGCGACCAGGAAGACCACCAAAAACGATGGGCAGAAAGTTGGATATCTACCTTAGCAGAAAATCAATCACAACAATGATTGGCAAAGCCAATAATAAAATATAAAGAAGAAGAAGAAGGATTTTAAATTGAAATAAAACGACGAAAATTCAAATTGATTGGGCAATCTTTATTATTTTTGTATTAAACGATTCATTAAATTTATTTTTTGAAGATAATCCCTTTCAAATGTTGGCCGCAACTGCGCCGTATTTCGGCCATCCGTAAGCACCAATTTTGAATGACTCGAGACTCGCTGAAGGTCTTCGGTCCGTATCTCAATAATAACTTTAGTCATGTTGGCTTCCAATGACAAGCATTTCGGCTTTATATACGCCCACAAACAAAAGTCCAAAGGTATCACATCACATGATCTTGGTCTGAGACGAGAGATAAATAACTCACCGAAACGACGACGCAATAAACTCATTGTTTCACGGGCTGTATGGCAAGTAGCGCCGTCGCCAACATGTTACAACCAAGTTGTGATGATGGCGCGCTTCATTTTCCGGCATCCGGCATCAAAAAGTTGTTTCTCATCGCGCGATAGCGCTCGCCATTCACTGTTACATTGGCGGCAGCCTCGTCTTTGAAGAAAGATGGACCGATGATTCCGATTACTCCAGCCCAGAGGCCACTCTAAACAATTGTTTTCAATAAATATAAAGGTTGTTCTTGAATGACTTCGGGTTGGTGTCCAGGCAAAATACGACAATTTTGCTTATTAACGTAGAGATTAAGCGAGAAATTGGACTCATCGCTAAACACCATTATTTTGGCCGAGCGCGCGAAAAACGCTTTTAACAGAGCGTTGATTTTCGTAATAAAATTTTATGATTCGTAATTGGTGTTAAAGCATAAGTGTATTCGTGGTGAAATGTCAATGAATACTGAAAAAAAATTGTGTATTTAGTTTGACAGTAGTCATGTGCGATCTGTCAGAAACCCCCTATTAGAGAAAGTTCAACCAATCTGATCACTCTTTATTATAATATATTGGAACTGTGATTTTAATGAACTTTATGTTTACTCGTTCAATGGCATGTAATTTATATTGCGTGAAGAAAAACAGGCCAGCAGCCTATAATAAAAAACGAAGAAGACGAGGTGATAAGATAATTAAGTGACTTTTCAGCATGGCATCTATCAAAATAGAAGCCTCAACTTTTAAAATTAAAGGAACACTGATTACAGCTTTTCTGCGCTTCGCTGCCACTATTTTGCCCACAATTGTATTAGAATAATTCTGTGCAAGTAATCACTTTGAGAGTTGTTGTCACAGCAAATTTTTTATATATTTTTTTTCTATTTTTTGTTCTTTTAAACATAAACATAAATAAAAATGCCAATGACACAATCAAAACGCTTATCGAATTTTTAATGTAAATAATTTTTTTTTCTTAATGCATTTATTTGATTCGTTTAATTTCTCAGTTTATTAAATTAATAATTGCAATTTGATTGCCATAATTGTGTCAAGCGTTTCGCATTTGTTTCAGCAGCCTTCACAGATCTTAAGGAAACGTTAACCATTTCTTGGAATGAGATAGTCAATAAGATAAGGCGCATTTGGTTGAAAGGCCTACACAAGGTTTGGTGATAATTTGTTTTTATATTTTTGCAGCCGAGTTCATTCTCCCAAAGCGGAAGCTCGTATTTTTCGTATATATAAAAGGTCTTTAAAAAGGCGCGCCTAGATGTTGTTTTTAAAATAAAAAATGTAGATTACTTCAGATTTTACTACTTCTGTTCAAAATACATACAGCTATTAGCAATTATATGTGAAAAATGGCATCATCTAAATGTCCACCAAGAGCACGTATTCGTCTGCAGATAAAATCTGCCAAGCAGTATCATCCTGAATGTCTAATTGTTGGGAACGTCGGGATATCTATGGAATGTTAAGGGTTGTTCAACGCTACATTGCCAATATTCTCAACAGGACGTCTAGTTTTTGGTCTGTCAGTCTATCTACTTTTTTCTTTCCTCGATAGAATCAGTTTCTTGAAATTTGTTCTCCAGCCTTTAAACTGGCGACTCATTCGGTCAATTAACTCCACCAAAAAATTTCAAAAAAAAAAAAAATTTGCGATAGGTTTTTCTTAAAGATAGACCATTTTAGTAATAAGTTTCAATAATTTTAACGCGTTGCTCCATCGTGCGAGTATCCATAGTTGAAATGGTACATCTGTTTACTTGGCAAATATCGAAGATGATATAAAAAACGTTCCTTCTACATATAGAAATAACTCACCATTGACATTTAGGCATCACTTTTCAAATGCGCTTTATATTAAATCAAAGCCAGAACTATAAATTCTCGAAAAGATAAATAGAAGTGAAACGGAATAGTTTGTGGCATGGAAGCGGAAACTGAAGAAATTTAAGACAATAAAAAAAATGAGTGATGTAAATATGTAAAAAAACAATTGACAGTAAACAGAAATACTTAAAGATCGTCATTATAGACATATGCCTCACTAAAATAACGGGTGATTTTTCAGCTATTATCTTTTTAAACAGTTGGCTTAAACAGCTGACGCACGTTTCGTGTTTTGTTTCACTGTCAAACATCTTCAGTTTGGTCTAGAATTAAACCATGAATCGTCTTACAAACGAACAACGCTTGCAAATCATTGAGTTTTATTATAAAAATTCGTGTTCTGTTAAGAAAGTTTAAAGTCGAAAAATTGTGTTCAGCGACGAAGCTCATTTTTGGATCAATGCAGTGAAGATCAGCCAGAAGAATTGCAAGAGCTACCAATGTATCCAGAAAAGGTCACAATTTGAAGCGGCTTATGGGCTGAAGGTATCATTGGACCGTACTTCTTCAAAGATGCTGCGAATCGTAATGTAACTGTGAATGGTGAGCGCTACCGTGAAATGATATCCAACTTTTTTTTTGCCCAAAATGCAAGAGCTTGTCTTGCACCACATGTGGTTTCAGCAAGACGGTGCCACATGCCACACAGCACGCGTAACAATGGACTTGTTGAGAGGCGAGTTCGGTGAACATTTTATTTCACGTTTGGGACCTGTCAATTGGCCACCCAGATCGTGCGATATAATGCCTTTAGATTATTTTTTGTGGGGCTATGTTAAAGCTCATGTCTATTCAGACAAACCTTTTTCAATTAACGCATTGGAAGACAACATTAAAGAATTTATCCGGAATTTGTCCCACAACATTGCTAACTTATTTTTAGTAAAAATTCAATAAACCTAGTATTTTGAGCAAAAACTAAAGCATTGAAAATACCATATTTGGATACTGAATTATTTCGGTATGCTTATAACGTAATATCGGGATCGCGCAATTTATCCCGTGACATAACTTTCTTTATATTAGTAAAAATTCAATAAACTTATATTATGTTGATGTCGGAATATTGAATAATTTTAGGATATTTTTTATATAATATCGGGATCCCCGAATTGGTCACGGGACATAACTTTCTTAATTTAAGGCGCCTTTCTGCTCTAGAATTTCGAAAAAATCGAGTTTATTTTTTTGATGTTATGATAGTTTATACTTTCAAAAATATAAATACTTGCAAATTTTTATATTGAAATTCGTTGTAGTTTAGACGTTACAGTTATTTAGAACGAGACCGGTTTGGAGTATGACGCTCAGCTATAAACGCGTTAACCCTCCGATGTTCATATGGGTCTGGCCAGACCCATTCGATCTTTAAATGTATGTAGATCTTTTATTTTTAATATCTGAGGCTTCTTAGTCCATGACTTCCTAAAATGTAGTGTGCTAAACTCAATGAAGTAGCAAAATTAAGATTTTTGCTATATTTGTTGCAAAAATAATAATCTTAAACTAATTTCGTTA
Organism: Anastrepha obliqua; assembly: GCF_027943255.1. Lineage (NCBI taxonomy): Eukaryota > Metazoa > Arthropoda > Insecta > Diptera > Tephritidae > Anastrepha > Anastrepha obliqua. Next base: position 47,023,462 of record NC_072893.1, read on the forward strand.
ATTAAGCTCACATGGGTCTGTGCAGACCCATATAAGCTTCTCATGTAAATTGGCTAACCGTTAGGTGTAAACAACTAAACTGTTAGCGGAGGCAGCGGCAGAGATCATTTTTTAGTTGACATTTGAAAGTTAAAGTGAATACGTGTTTTTTAATTAGTGGGAAGTGTTCTTTTTAAATAAAATGGAACAAGTAAATATGGATGAAGTTGATGTGATGACGCGTTTGCTTCGTACGCTAAGTGCAGCAAATGTGAGACCGGAAGAACGTCAACGACTTCAGGCACAAATTGAAGAAATTATGGGACAGGAGTCCGATCCATTTGAAACAAGTGGCGACGTAGAAGATGATGAATATTTTCCGGATGAAGATGACTTCGGCGAAGCATCAGATATAGAACAGGAAATCGAGTTAGAGGCTGTTCTGGATGAAAACCATGATGATATTGAGGATTTGTACGGAGAAGCTATCGCCCTTCAGGCTTCAACCACAATGGAATCATGCAGCACATCTATTACCCAGGGCCTTATATACAGGTCGAAAGATGGTAAAATGTGGCATTCAAATCCTCCACCACCTGGAAGGCCTCCTTGTCACAATGTTACAACTTTTACCCGTAAAGGGCCACTACGAGGAGCGTCACCGAGTCATAAAGCTCTTTTCAAGCTATTGCTGTCTCCTGAAATCGTAAGTATCATTGTGCGGGAAACCAACAGAAAAGCCGTTGAAGCGTTTCGTCTATGGAATGAAAAGCATCCCAGTAATAAACAGCGTTCTAGGGGTAATGACTAACGAAGACGAAATGTATGCTTTTTTTGGGATGCTACTTATTGCTGGTGTATTCCACTCGAATTCTCAGCCAGCGAAAGAATTGTGGGCCAGTTACAATATGCCACTATGTCATTGAATCGGTTCAAGAGCCTAACTACTTTCATCCGTTTCGATAACAGTGGTACTCGTGCTGAGAGGTTGAAGCAAAGCAAATCTGCTGCCCTGGACGATGTATGGCTCATGCTGATGGCCAATTTAGAGAAAGCATACACTCAGGATTGTCATGTAACCGTCGATGAACAGTTATTTCCATATCGTGGGCGCACTCGATTCACCCAATATATTCCGAGTAAGCCGGCAAAATATGGCATGAAAGTGTGGTGGATTTGTGACTCTGTTTCAAACTACCCTTTGAAAGGTATAATTTATACCGGAAAACCACCAGGTGGCCAGCGAGAAACGAATCAAGGTGAACGGGTCGTCATGAAATTGATGGAAAATTATATGGACAGCGGTAGGACTGTTTATGCTGACAATTTTTTTTCAACATACAACTTGGCAGAAATGTTGATGGATCGTAGAGTGGCTTTCGTCGGTACCGTAAGAAAAAATAAGACCTTCATTCCGCATGAATTGCTTAACCCGAAGCGTGATGTTAAAAGCACTTTATTTTGTTATCACAATAATAATATCGCTCTGTGCTCGTATATGGCAAAACCGAAAAAGCCAGTAATTATGTTATCCACTGCCCATTACCGTCAAAGCACCGATCCACTGAAAGGATTCAAGCCAGATCAAATGTTGGACTACAATAAATTTAAAGGGGGGGTACATACAATGGATCAAATGTTCACTGGCTATTCGTGCAAAGGCTCGACAAACATTCATCATCTATGACGAGCTGAATCCGGCAAAGCAGAGTGATAAGAGGCGCTCATTCATCATTGAATTGGCACGGCAGCTAGTTATCCCTCATATGATGAAACGGGCGACTAACCCATTAGTATGGAGGTTTGCTCATATAAGACAAGCAATGAATCTTTTCAATATCAAGGTGAGTATGAATTAATACACACCTGCATATATCTCCGCGTATAAAGATATGTGTATGCATGTATTCATAATTACTAATTTAAAATAAATTATTTCGCTTCTTTTAGGTACCGGAATCTTGTCCATCGACATCAGATGCAGCACAGCAACAATCATATGCTCAAGTTGCTTCAACACGGTCATCGTGCTACCATTGTGCTGCTTCTTCTTCGAAAAAGCGACGTAAAACTCGTTATAACTGCAGCAAATGTAATCGTCCCATATGTCTTAATGAACATTCCATGCAACTATATAGTTGTAAACCCAATTGCTCTTCGTAATTAATACTAATCCGTTCAAATAAATAAATAAAATTATTTTTAAAACCGTATTTCTTACATTATTTGTATGGGTCTGGGCAGACCCTTATGATGCACTTACCGCATAATAAGGCACCGAACATCGGAGGGTTAACCATGTTTTTCTCGACACTACTTTTTTCGAGTTGGCGTTGGTAATTTCTCAAAAAGTACTCAACCGATTGATTTGAATTTTTAATATGTTTTTGAGTAGACTTGTGGCTCTCGCGGGTAGTAGAGTTATATATTTATAATCAATTATTTCTATTTTTTTAAGAGGGAGAACGTGAAAAAAAATCCTTTTTTTTTGTTTTTGCAATAAACAGATAACATATCTAGAACATTTTTTTTTTTGTTTTGTAAATCTGCTACCCACCATAGCGATATATCTCCTGATGAATAATCGACCGATTTTTTTTTCAGACGTACCATGAGCAGCCCAATCAGTTAGGCCAGTGGCATGTGTTCCGTCAGGGGAAGCAATTTTTTATTATTGTCATTGAAAAAAATATTTTCTTTTGTAAATAAAGAATTGAAAAAAAATGATGAAAATGAAATAAAACGATTTTCAATTGATACCGATTGCTTTTCTTAAAGTTTCAACGCTTTCAATTTTCACGTCTCTAGACCAGAAAGGTGCCTTAAGTAATAATTCAATAAAAACAATATTTTTTACAAAAACTAAAAATTTTAAATGATTTCATGTTAGGATATTAAATATTTCAGCATATTTCTAATGTAATATCGGAGTCCCGAAATTTGTCCCGTGTCATAACTTTCTTTATATATTATTACTAAAAATTAAACAAACTTAATAAAGGGTGTTTTAGTAAGAGGTGTTATTTTGAAATTCAAAGAAAAATGCTATTTTTTAATATAAATGATTGGATATTATTTATTATTTCTTTATAAAGAGGAAGGTATGCCGTTAATAGTGGAAATTGACCACCACGACCACGCTTACAGGACAATATCCTTTTCATGAAATTGTCCATAACCGAATTGCAAAGTGGCTGCTCCATGTCCTCTATAGCCTCACGAATCCCATCTTAGAGGTCTTGAATCGACCCTGGGCTATTGGCGTAGACCTTCTCTTTCACGTGATCCCAAAGAAAAAAGTCACAAGGTGTTAAATCACAAGATCTCGGTGGCCAATTGTGATCACCTCTTCGAGAGATAACACGGTCCGGAAACTTTTCCCGTAAAAGATAAATGGTTTCGACGCTTGTGTGGCACGTAGCGCCGTCTTGTTGGATATAAACGTTGTTCAGATCAATACCATCCAATTCTGGCCATAAAAAATCGTTAATCACCTCTCGATAGCGCAATCCATTCATCTGTAACACCTATTATTGCAAAACCCGGTATTTTTGTTTAAAGTAGAGCATTTAAAATATTAAGTCGGAATATTGAATAATTTCAGGTTGTTTTTTATGTAATCCAGGGATCTCGGAATTTGTCACGGGGCATAACTTTTTTCTTTTCAGCAAAAAATCAATAAACCTTTAGGATTGTAATAAAGCCGTAAAGGGAATAATGTGAAGCTTATGAAGAATTGCTTAAAGTTAAGTTTATTTTTATTTTTTAAATAAGCCAATGAATACTACTGTGAGCAAAAAGTAAGGTGAATTTATTTGTCAAACTTCGCGGGATTAAAATTTCGCTCTAGTTATTTTTTCCATGAGTTGGCAGCACTGTTAATAACATCTGGACCAACTTTCATGTGAATGTCATTATCAGTAATATATTTACGCTTGTGTTTACCAAACGACCAAGAGTGCATTTTTCGATTTTTACAATGTCTGATTTGATTGAGCAGAGAAGTGCCATCAAATTTTGTTTGCGGAATGAAATTTCGGCTGCGGAAACGTTTAGCATGTTGCAGAAGGCATTTGGTGATTCGACCATGTCGCAGAAAAATGTTTATAAGTGGTACAAAGACTTCAAAGAGGGTCGAGAACGTGTTGATGACTTGGAGCGCTCCGGACGACCATCGACGTCAACAGATGACCAACACGTCAATAAAGTGAAGGAGTTAGTGCTCAAAAATCGTCGGTTGACTGTTAAAGACATTACTGATATGATCGGAATATCAGAAGGATCTGTGAAAACCATTTTGAGAGACCATTTGGGCCTACGAAAAGTCAAATCTCGTTTGGTACCGAAAACTCTCAATTTCTTGGAAAAAAGTCGTCGCGTTGATGTGTGTGAAACAATGCTTTCAGACTATCAAGACAAGCTCAAATGCATCATTACGGGAGATGAGACTTGGATTTATGCTTACGACCCTGAAACCACCGACCAATCAAGCGAATATCGTGCTAAAGGCGAGGCCAGACCGAAAAGAGAACGTCAAAGTCGTTCAAAAATAATGGTCATGATGACAGTTTTTTTCGACTTTCGTGGTGTGGTGCACTATGAATTCCTTCCACCTGGCCAAACTGTTATTAAGGAATATTATTTGAGCGTTATGCTTCGTTTACGTGAAGCAATTCGTCTAAAAAGACCAGAATAATGGACCAACAACTCTTGGTTTTTGCATCACTATAATGCACCGTCTCACACTGCACTCATTCTTCGTGACCATTTCGCCAAAAATTCCACGCATATCGTTCCGCAACCACCGTATTCGCCTGATTTGGCTCCGTGTGACTTCTGGCTATTCCCAAAACTCAAGAGACCACTCCAGGGAACGCGTTTCGAGTCGATTGAGGAGATAAAAACTGAATCGAAGAAGGTGCTGATGGCCACACCGGAAATGGACAACTTGGCATGTTTCGGGGATTGGAAAAATCGTTGGCATAAGTGTATTTCATCGAGGGGGGATTATTTTGAAGAGGATGAAATTGATTTACAAGAATAAATAAAGATTTTTCATTTTACAACCAAATTCACCTTACTTTTTGCCCACAGTAAAAAAAAAGAAAATATTAATCCTGGCAATCCTAATAAGGATAATGGAAAACTTTTATTAAATTATTGCATTGTCATCGGTCCTTGGTAGGTGTGCAAAATTCCAAGTCGATCAGATTTTTAGAAGCCAGTGAAAATTTAGCTCAAAGATTCCGTTACATACATACAACCCGAGCTAATAAAAGTATGTTAAAAATTTTGTTTCGGCCTACTCAAATACACATACATACACATATATATGTATAATAAGCTAACACACCCACCTACTGTGTTTAGCAGAAAAAGCCCTCAATTTGCATAAAACTCTTGTGGTGGCGTTCAAGTTGTTGTAGTAACTAAAGGCCCTAACTGTCCGCATTTTTCTACTGGTCAGTCTACATTACAATATTTTTGCTTTCAAAAGAATCCATACAGCCTTACATACACACTCGTATGTGATTTTCTTGCCGGTCAAGTGGCAAGCACTTTGATTCTATGGGAGAGCAAAATATTCAATTTGTCTTCAATAGAAATCACAATTCTTTTTTCATTCTTCAGTTTAATCTGCCTTCAACTCATTTGACTTTTTTTCTGGCTTCTCATTGTGCACAATTATTTATTGTCAAACGAAATGGGAGATGACGTGTTTTTGAAAATAAAATTCAGCAATAGCGAGGGTGTAGCTTTCCGACAAAGAAAGAAGAGAGTGAAAGAGATTCGAAAAAAAATTTTTAAACAGTATATTTTACCCTAAAAATTAAAAAAATTACAAAAATGTTAGAAAGAATGAAATATATTTCACTTTTAAAAAGTGAGTTAAAAATTTTCTTGCAAAAACACGATATAGATATCCTCTTAGTATCAGAAACCCATTTCACCAAAAAGAGTTTTTTCAATATTCCCTTCTACTGCTTCTATCACACAATGCATCCTGACGGATCCGCTCACGGAGGCTCTGCTATTCTTATAAAAAAATCAATCAAGCACTATAAATCTACACATTATAGAACAGATTAAATTCAAGCAACAAATGTCATAGTACAAGACACAATCGGTGCATTACTTATTTCTGCAATATACAGGGTTGGCCATATTAAACTGACCCATGTGATTATTAAAAAAATATGGAAAAAGAAACATTTTTTTGTGTTTCATTGTGAAAAACATTTAATTTAGTTCAAGGAGATTCGTTTACATTACTTTTTGAATATGATATCGCGCAAGTGGTCGCCCTTAGCTCGTATAGCGTAATGTGCCCGTTTTTCGGCGTTTTCCATAGTTTTGGCCAGCGTCTCGGCCGATATGGCGGCTATTTCCCGTCGGATATTGGCCTTAAGTGCGCCTAGTGCCTTTGGCTTGTTGACGTAAACCTTAGATTTCAAATTACAGTAAAAAGTTATAGGGTTACTCAATGGGTCAGTTTAATATGGCCAACCCTGTACAGTCCACCTAAACACAAAATTAAAAATAAAGAATATGTTAAGTTTTTTAAATCCCTGGGAGCACGCTTTATAGCAGGAGGTGACTATAATGCAAAAAATACACTATGGCTCACGACAACAAAGGGACGCGAATTGCACAACGCAACGACATCAACGAACTTGAAAGTTTTCTCAACGGGAGAGCCAACTTATTGGCCTTCAGACCCAAAAAAGATTCCCGACCTAGTTGATTTTTGTGTCATCAAAGGTCTATCGTACCTGCAGATAACCTGTAAATCATGCCTGGATCTTTCTTCTGACCATTCGCCAGTGATAATCACAATAAATGATAAACTCGAAAATAGACCCCAAAACTGCCAACTTACCAACAGCCGTACAAATTGGACTCAATTTAAAACCATTTTGACGTCGACACTCGGCATAAAAGTTGCTCTAAAAAACGAGGAAGATATAATCGAGGCTACCGAATATCTAACAAAATGCATCTAGGATGCAGCGTGGTCATCTACCACTCATGTGAGTCCTCATACTCGTCCACAAAGAAATTCAAACATCGGTATCTTCCTAAGAAACAAACTGAAAGAGAAACGCCAGGCAAGAAAAATATGGCAACAAACAAGATTTCCTGAATATAAAAGCCGTTTTAACAAATTATCAAAAGAAATAAAATTATTATTGAAAGAGCAACACGATAAAGAAATGAGGCAGTTTCTATGGGGTTTGGAACCAACACACCTCACCAATTATTCCCTGTGGAAAGTCAGCAAAAAAGTAAGTACCACAAAAGAGCACCGTCCTCCACTTCGTTAAAAAGATGGTTCATGAGCGAAAACTGCAATCGAGAAATCTGAGCTTTTTTCTACAATAAATATCTAAAAAATATTTTTACACCAAACGATACTGAAGCTGATCTTTGTTTTGACAGCACTGTTGCTGCCTTTTTAAACGAGCCCTACCAAATGGAGTTACCGATGAAGAAGTTCACCAAAAGTGAAATAGTTAGCACTATTAAAAAGCTAAAAGATCACAAGGCACCAGGATATGATCGCATCACGGCCGAAATTCTCAAAAAACTACTTCAGCCCTATAATTTCATTACCCATTTGTTTAATGCGTGCTTAACCAGAAACATTTCCCCAGCTCAATGGAAAGTAGCAGAAATTAAAATGGGGCTCAAGACAGGAAAACCAGGCGAAGAAGTGAAATCCTATCGCCCTATCAGTCTTCTACCAATACTGTCAAAAGTTTTTGAAAAGATCTTCCTTAAACGTTTAATGGTTTTTATCGAACGCAAACAAATAATTCCGAAACACCAGTTTGGTTTCAGGAACGAGCATTCGACAATTGAGCAAGTCCATAGACTTGTCGAAAAAATACAAACAGCGCTCGACCGAAAACAAATCTGTTCAGCAGTTTTCCTGGACATATCACAAGCCTTCGACCGAGTGTGGCACCAAGGCCTACTCTTTAAAATAAAAAAGAAATTACCACTAAATACCTATTTGCTCTTTAAATCATATCTAAACCAACGAATGTTCTACGTAAATTACGAAAATGAAATTTCCAATTTCCAACAAATTAAAGCTGGGGTCCCACAAGGCAGTATATTAGGTCCAATCCAGTACTTAATTTTTACATACGATCTGCCAACCACAAAAGGTGTACTAACTGGCACTTTTGCCGATGACACCGCTATTATGGCGACAGCAGTGGATCCCGTAGAAGCCTCTTATATGCTCCAAATAAGCATAAATAAAATCTCCAAATGGCTCCGGAGCTGGCGGTTGAAAGTAAACGAACATAAATCTCAACACGTAACCTTTACCACAAAAAGAACCACCTGCCCACAAATCAACTTAACCCGTATTCCAATTCCGCAATGTGATAGTGCTAAATATCTAGGCATTCATTTGGATAAACGGCTTACGTGGAAAACGCATATCTTTACAAAAACGAAAGCTCTAGGTTTAATATTTCGTAATATGTACTGGCTGCTAAACCGCTAATCCACCCTCTCAATGGACAACAAACTTATCCTCTACAAATCTGTGATAAAACCAGTCTGGACTTACGGAATCCAACTGTGGGGTACTGCGTCAAATTCAAACTTGGAAATCCTGCAGCGTTTCCAGTCCAAGACTCTACGCACCCTAGTCAACGCTCCGTGGTACGTGGCAAATGCCCAAATTCATCGGGACTTAGACATCCCTTCAATAAAAGAGGAAATACAAAATGTAACCAGTAAATACCGAAATCGACTTCAATCGCACCCAAATGAACTGGCCTCTACCCTCATGTCACCATCATGTGTATTTTTAAGGTTAAAAAGAAAAACACCAATTCAGCTCGTCCAAGAGCCATCTATGAAATATTGAATTATTTATTAGAAAGGATATTTCACTGGAAATATTTCTTTAATACTAAAATCAAAGCCACTCTTAAATGTAACCAAATATTTGTAAAATGTCTTCTAAGAATTGTAAATAAAGTTTAAAAAAAAAAAAACAAAAAAAAAATAAAAAAAAATAAAAAAAAAATTCTATAACAAAATTTTCACCACTGAATGATTCTAAAAATTATTAATTTTTTTTCAAAATTTTTCAATTTACTCCTTTTTACAAAAAATTACGACAGTACTCAAAATACTTGGATTGCATGGCGTGGAATCGCTCTGTTATGTCCAATTTAATATATAAAAAAAGTTTATTACAAACCATAAAATTTTACGTCATCCATCTTAGAGCCAGTAAATTGCTCTTTTGAATTCAACTTATTCTGAACGATGACGCATGGTTTGGTTCTTATGAAGAAGCCGAAAATTGGGAATTTAGGAAGCATTTGCCGCTATTTGCGTTTTTAGGGTACCTTTAGATTAGATTTAGGTTGGCCTGGCTAGCTGAAAGCCATCACATAGACCTATTGGTTCTTAGTGGTACCAGATAAAGCTTGACCCTTACGTTCCCTTGTAATAAGCCTGCGTCTTTTGCGAATCTAAGTAAGCTCTGAAGCTCTAACCCCGAGAGACATTTTAACTTCTCACACTGTAGAGCTCCTAAACATTTCATTTGGGTTCTAGCTAATGCAAGGCAAGAACATACATAGATGGTGTTCAAGAGTTTCCCTCTCTTCTAGTTCATTGCAAATGCAGCTATTATTGCTTGTAATTCCCATCTTGTATGTGTCAGTATATCGACGATAGTTCTGCTGTCCCTTCTAAACAGGGCTGGAACGAATCTGGCGTATTTATCTACATTCTGTGTACACATAATTTTCGCGGTTTTACAAGTGGCTAGATTATTCCACTACCTGTCTACCCGTGTTTTCATGTCCGCAACGATGCCATTGTAGATGATCTTTAAGGGTTTTAGTATGTAGTTTTCTTATTCCAATTGTATGGAAACAGCGCTTTTGGCAATCTCATCTACAATTTCGTTTCCTGCAATGCCCTTATGTCCGGGTACCCAATCGATGTGTAACCGTCTGTCTGCGGCTAGTCTCTATATGGCTTCCCTGGTCCCAAGAACGTTTTTAGACGAAAATATGCGCCGTTTTGTTCGATGACGACTTCCCAACGATATGCCAACTTCATAATGCCCCTCTTATAGAAGCTCGCTTCCGACAACTTCCGACTACCAAGCTCGTTCGCCATGGACAGAATAAGGTGGTAATCACTTGGTGCGAGATCCGGACTATACGGTGGATGCAAAAGAACCTCCCATCCGAGCTCCCGGAGCTTCTGGCGCGTCACCAAAGATGTGTGTGGCCTGGCGTTGTCCTGATGGAAGACAATTCGGCCTCTGTTGATCAAAGATGGCCTCTTCTGCATGAGTGCTGCATTCAAGCGGTCCAGTTGTTGGCAGTACAGGTCCGAATTGAGCGTTTGGCCATAGGGGATGGATGATTCCCTGCCAATCCCACCAAACACACAGAAGAACCTTCCTGGCCGTCAATCCAGGCTTGGCCACCGTCTGGGCAGCTTCACCGCTTTTCGACCACGACCGTTTGCGCTTCACGTTGTCGTAAGTGACCAACTTTTCATCGCCAGTCACCATCCGCTTCAAAAACGGGTCAATTTTGTTGCGATTCAGAAGCGATTCGCATGCATCCATACGGGCAAAAATGTTTTCTTGCGTCAAGTCGTGTGGCACCCATACATCGAGCTTCTTTTTGAATCCAAGCTTCTTCAAATGGCTTATAACGGTTTGATGACTCATACCCAGCTCTTGGCCGATGCTACGGCTTCTACTATGCCGGTCTCTTTCGATCAATTCAGCGATTTTATCGTAATTTTCGACGACAGGCCTTCCGGACTGTGGCGCATCTTTGATCACCTCCGCACCAGAACGAAAACGTTGAAACCATCGTTGTGCGGTGGAAATGGAAACTGTATCGAGTCCATAAGCTGCACAAATTTTATTAGCAGCATGAGATGCATTTTTGCCTCTATCGTAGTAGTACTGTAAAATATGCCGTATATTCTCTTTATTTTGCTCCATGTTTGCGACGCTATAACTCACGAACGACTAAAAGCAAACAACAATTAATCAAACACGTGTTAGCACGTGAAAAGAGCTTTCCAAAAAGCTCTAGCGTGAACCGATGCGACAAATACAACTAGAAATACGCGCTTGCAAAGACAAGCTTGCGGAAATACCGCAAGACTTTTTTGACAACCTTATATGTAAACAACATTCTAAAACTATTACTTTGTGTCCAAACTGTCTGAAATAATTTATTTCTGTTTTCCTTCATTATTAAATACCCTTTTTATTTCAAGTTTTCGTTATTCATGAATAACTTTTTGTTATTGAATAAACGTTTTTGTTAAAGTTTGTATTATTCACATTAAAATAAAATAAACATTTTCATAAATATATTAATAAAAAATATGATAATGGAATAAATATATTTGGATTTTCATTTTTATTTAAGATACCCATTTAATGAAAAAAAAAACCTAACAGTAAAAATAATCAAAAACCAAGTATAAACCTTGAAAATATAGTATTGGGTCAAATTTGACCCGAAGTCCGTCCGCGTCAGTTAATTTGAAGACCGTAGGAAGGTTAAAGACATGATTTTCTTACTTTTCACATCACTGTAACCGTATAATTCAAGAAGAAAACGTTCTCATGCTTTAGCAATAATTTCTGGATCGACGTTTGGATTTTTAAATACCTGAATAACCTGGTTTAAATTAGGATTTTTTCGGACATTAATGAATTTCATTTTTCCTTGATAAAAGAGCGCACATGCTGTATCACAGCCACTGAATGCATGCACAAATAAAATATGATCTGCAGCTGTTTGATCTATAATACTTTCAGTGGAATATATTTGTTGGGTAATTTTACCTTTTCCTGGTTTGAGAAAGTACACGTTTCATCGCGTACATAGAGCTGTCAAAAGAATAAGAAGATCTATATCTTCGCCGACCACTATTACGGCGTCGAACGCTAGTGAAACACGTATTGCGATATTGATCATTACCGTATCCGCATCTTTCGTGACTTGTAAGACCACTTTTTTGATTGAACCAGGCTTTCGTTAATAGCTTAAGTCCTGTATTTCGGAAACAAACCACCGGAGCCTTATTGGCAGTGATGGTAATTAAAATATCATCACCGTCTTTTTTGAGAAGTTGTGCTTTGACTGTTTTTATGTGTGGGCGGTAAAAAAAAAAATAATATTGTAATAATTGGCGCGTACACTTCTGTTAGGTGTTTGGCCGAGCTCCTCCTCCTATTGTGCGTATTGATGTTGTTCCACAAATGGAGGGACCTACAGTTTCAAGCCGACCCGAACGGCAGATATTTTTATGAGGAGCTTTTTCATGGCAGAAATACACTCAGAGGTTTGCCATTGCCTGCCGAGGGGCGACCGCTATTAGAAAAATGATTTTATTAATTTTGCTTTCACCGAGATTCGAACCAACGACTTCTCTGTGAATTCCGAATGGTAATCACGCACCAACCCATTCGGCTACGGCGGCCGTGTTTGCGGTAATCACCTTCAATTTTGGCTACCAATTCGTCCAAGGAAAGCTGACACTCATCGGAATTCGGCTCAAGATACGAATAAATGAACTGCATCGGAGTATCTATCTCATTCGCATACGGAACTTTTGCTTTATATTTTTAGGTGGTGGTGCTTGATACATTTTTTTCATGCAAGAATTATGGTACTGTGCATCGGCTGCGACCCAATCATTCACATGCTGAAGACGCTCAACAATTGCTCGACCCCAATCATCATTATGAGCTCCAGCAAATTCAGAAATACTATTTTTCATTGATAATTTTCGCACGCTGTACACAACGCTACGCTTGCACAACCGCTTCTGTTTTTGTTTTGCTATAAACTCTGCTGTTATTTCATCAGCACATAAAAAAAGAAAATGTTGAGTGCGAGGATCGCAGTGGTAGTTGAGGTGTCGTCACATCACTTCCTCTACGCAATGATGCAGCGATTAACTTTTCATTGTTGTATCGTTTTCGACATACATCATGAACCACTATCGATTTTATTCCCGCCAAAAGTTTAACTTTTAACACTTGATTTACGAAAAGTCTCCAATCCATTTTCCTTCACTTCAATTGTTTAATTTTCTAACAATGGATTATCACAAATAAAACAATTTCTTTCATCAGAAGCCATGACTCTAAAAACACAAACTACCCTGTAAAACGGTAGGCGAATACTGATGATTCAGTCTAAACTAGATACTTCTCTTCAGTTCTACCGACAGATGTTTCGTTGCAGGTCGAGAGAGAAAGGGAGCCTTCAACAAAGGCGACACATTACCCTTATACCTGCTTTTCTAAAACCTGCTATAGTAGAAGATTATTGTAGAGAAATATACGAAAAAACGTGGTGGTGTAGGTGAATATTACTTTGTGGCGCTCGTACGCCAAAAACTATCGATTTTGTAAAAAAATCGTAATAACATAAAATTTAGGAAATTTTCTCTAGTTTAATTTTGTGTACATATGTTTTTCTCATAAAATGCGTCGGAATGGAGATATTGTAAAAAAACTGTCTGTTGCGCTAGCGTCGCAGATACGAGGTGCCAAAGTTGAAATTCGAAAAGAGCATGTCAAAATCTATAAAAATTACCTAGTTTGAAAACTCCCGGAAAACTTCCCAGGTAACTCCATTTTTTTACCAAATGTCTAAATGTATAAAAGAAAATGTTCAACATCGCATGCAAAAAACAGAAACTTAACTTTAAACCGCTAAAAATATTTTTCGGTGGTTCGCAAAGCTAGACGGTGCTTTATGTTATAAATTTTCACGCATTTAAAGATTAGGTGGTTGTGGTCGTCTAAACATTTATTTAACCATTAAAATCGCCACAACTTATGACACGGCACTTACCATACCTTGTGAATCACTTATTTAGGTATGTGAGCTTGCAAAAATTAAGTTTCAATTCCTAAAAGCTCTAGAGCTTTACACTTTCTTTTGATTGAATTTGGAACAGCTTAATAACTAACAGAGTACTAAAAGCTACGAATACATTCAGATATTTAAACTTTTGGAAAGTAAAATTATCTTGTAATTTTGTGGAACTGGGATCCAATAAAAACCGAAGCTTTTGTGGATAGGCAGACCAACAACACTGATGAAACTATGGCATCCAGCTATAATACAGAAGGAAATATTACTATAAAGTATACTTTAAATGTGGTTCATGTCACAAAAAACTCCTCAACGGAATGTAAATCATACGAGGTGTGTTCAAAAATAAGGCGAATTTTCAAATTTCGCGGGCTACACCCATTCGACTTTCGTTTATTGTTTTTTTTTTATGTTGGTGCACTCGTTTCGAAGATGTGTTCACGCTTTTAGCCATACAGCAGGTTTAGTTTGTTTGTGAGAGGCATAAATAAGACAAGAGTTGTGCGTGCTCGGCGATTTTCTGCTATCGAAAAAAACGGCAAAAATACTTTTAATATTTTTCATTATATTTATTTATTTTTTTTAATTTATTTTTTTTTTTTGTTATTGTGGCGAAGTCGTACTTCACAAATTTCTCGTTTGTTAAAATATTTTCTATTTCATGATGTTGCAGTCAATCTCTGTGGGTCTTCATGTCCTGATGAAGGTAGCGGTAAAAAGTTGTTCTGCTAATTGAAACAAGAACCTGACGCTTCTTTGTAGAGAATCCAAGCATTACAGCAGCCAAATCTAAAATATTGAAAAATATGTGGAGGGACCTAGGAGAACTAAATTTTACTGTAGAGTTGTTATTTATTTATTAGACATAGACTGTATAAACTTGCGCCCGGCTTTTGTCGAAAATACTTGCTAGGTTGTTGTTGTTGTAGCAGTAACTTTGCCCTATCAGTGTAGTATAAATCACCGGTCGTCTTCGTCTAACTCATCTAACGGTAGGCCCAGGAAACTTGCTGTTTCGACAAGTTGGGTCCAGAGGGAGAGGGGTGTTAGATGAGTGGGTTTGATGGGGAATGTGAAAAGGTGGTTAGCGTCGTTCGGGGTACACTCACATGCCGGCCATATGTTTAGTATGTCGGGGTCAATTCTGAATAGGTAGGAGTTTAACCTGCTACAGTATACAGAACGTAATTGTGCCAAGGTTACACGGGACTCTCGGAGAAGTTGGAGCTCTTCGTCTACAAAGGGGGGGATGGTTGGACTCCGATGACTGCATTAGAGGGTCGGGAGCTTAAGAAGTTGGTAAGAGTCTCCCGATAAATGTTGTTAATTGTCTGTCTGTTTTGTCTTGAATCTCGCCCGCGTAATTGAGGAGGTGCCGCCTGACGAGCCTGGGAGGTAGCTTAGGCTCAAGCAGGTGTCTGCATGGGTGGAACCTGCGGCAACACACAACAGGAACAGGGACAGGGAGCATATGGGCCTCGTCGTATATATGTTCAAGTGGGGACATCAAAAGACATCCTGTCGCAGTCCGAATGGCAGTATTTTGACAAGTCTGTAGCTTTATCCACAACGTGTCACGAATTCCAAGCGGCCAGATAGGCGCAGCGTAGTTTAGAACCGACCCACCAATTGCCTTAAATGTCGATAGCAACATTTCTTTGTCTTTGCCTTAAGTGCTGCCGGCAAACGATTTGAGAACCTTGTTGCGATTTTGGACTTTAGTGGTAATAGCGGTTGTATGCGCTGAGAAGGAGAGCAAACTGTCGAAGGTAACTCCCAAAATTTTGGGGTTATTAACAGTCGGATTTGGTGTGTCGTCGACTTTTGCCTTAAGCTGCACTTTGACCTTAAGCTGCACTTTGACTTCATTTGGAAAGTTGTAGGTTCCTCGCAGTGAAGAAGCGAGAAAGGCGTGGCGTGGAGTGTCGAAACCCCTTTTAGATCCAACGCTATTAGGACAGTTTGCTCGCAGGGACAGTTTTGGTACTGTACACTCTTCGGAAGCCATGCTGGTGGGGGGCTGGGGTCAAGTGTTACGTGTAGAGTGGGAGTAAAAGGGCTTCAAGAGTCTTCAGTACTGTGGAAAAGAGAGTTATCGGCAGATAAGAATCCCCTTGGCTAATGGGTTTTACATGTTTCAGTAGTGGGACCACTCTCCCTGATTTCCACTTGTCAGGAATTATGAGAGGGGCCATGGACATATTGAAAACCCTTGTGAGGTGCTCTACTCCCAATGGACCCAGGTTTACAACATCAGCGTTATATTTTGCCCTGGTTGATGGCAAGTTTGACTATTTCCAATGAATTTGTCCCATATATCCGAAACCAATACAAATTTATTTGCTTGCAGGCGTCTACTTCTTTCGGTTTTTTTGCCAAAACGAAAAAATCTTAGGACCTAGTTCTTCTAAAATATTTGTGACCCGACTTTACTGACCATAAATAACTCAGTTCTATACAAAAAATCCCAATAAACGCATGTATTTCCAGTAACGAAGCTCCCAAATCGCAACCCAAAATTTGGCGCTCTTCTCCTTCTGTGTACTTTCTTATAAGTTTGCAAATAAATATTTATTAGCAACGAGGATGCACTGGCAAGATTATTTGCCGTAAAGTGTTTCCAATGCGGAACCGAAGTGGTCATATAAGAAATTCACTCAATTCAATAATAAAAGTCATTTGATTATTTAAAATTTTCATGTAGTCAAAACGCCTGCTTTTGGGCAATACAGGCATAACAC
Source organism: Anastrepha obliqua (assembly GCF_027943255.1). Taxonomy (NCBI): domain Eukaryota; kingdom Metazoa; phylum Arthropoda; class Insecta; order Diptera; family Tephritidae; genus Anastrepha; species Anastrepha obliqua. The sequence goes on from NC_072893.1 coordinate 47,040,098, forward strand.
ATATATATATACACCTGAAATGAAGGAGTGGAGGCACCTACAATGATTAATAAACGCATTTATATGTTGTACAAAAAGTCACAAAATTATAAGAAGCTGTGGGAACTGGTACGGCCCTTGTCCGGCATTGGAACACAGAGAAGGCATGGACATCGATCCAACGATTCTCTCCATGCCCCTTGCCTCCATGCCATCAAGAGTCGTACTGGAAAAGAGATACAGTGTAATGCTACCAGAGGCTCAGTTGTGGGGAGACTCAGAAAATGAGCCTGGCAAACACTGTTTTCGCATTTTTACGGATGGCTCCAGGACCGAGCATGGCTCCGGCTCTGGGGTCTACGTGGAATCCAGCGGGACAAAACTGCACTTTGCTCTTGGAATGCATGCATCTGTGTTTCAAGCGGAGGTGTATGCAGCTCAAGAAGCGATGAACTTTGTTGTGGAAAAACGATGGAGAGGCAGATCTATATGTGTCTGCAGCGACAGCCAAGCTGCGCTTATGGTCTTAGACAGCCCTCCAACTACATCAGGGGTAGCGCAGTCCTGTAAATCCAGGCTGAACTATGTCGGTAGACATAATAGCCTGATGCTAACATGGGTCCCGGGACACGTGGGCATCGCGGGTAACGAGACCTCTGACTCCTTTTGCCACTCCCTTCTGCGGCCATCACGGCCACGGTTAGCAAATGGGTAACTACCACCCACAAGCGAGCGTGGCAGGCTGAGAGAGGCTGCAGATGGACTAAACGGATGTTACCTGTCATGTCCGATCGACTGTCGCAAACCCTTCTGTCATTAAGCAGAGGGGAGTGCAGACGGCTGGTTGGACTGATGACGGGCAACTTTCTGTGGGCAAAGCACATGGAAAGGTTGGGCATCTCAGACAGTATACTCTGCCCAGCTTGTGAAGAGGAGGATGAGACGGCGGACCACTTCCGGCGTGTCTGCCCCGCCTTCGCTCGATTCAGGTTTGAGGTCTTTGTCACTGATGTGTTAAGAAGCGAGCATCTTGGCTGCTTGGCACCACAAGATCTACTCAGATTTCTTCGGAGATCGGGTAGATTTAAAGAAAATTAAAAGGGAATCCAAGTGTAGTACAGTGGACTCAATTAATGTCTGAGTGCTGCACTTGCTAGTTGTCCCGACAAAAAAAAAAACAAAAAAAATAAGAAGCTGTGTTATTATTTACGTAATTGTTTTTCTATTTGAAATTGAAAAGCCGTCAAAATGATTTCATTAGGCAATCTAGTGTGAAATATTTGCTATATGTGCACATTTAAAAACTTGCTCGTTTTTGTTGTTATTATTTTTACAAACATAAGTACAGTGGCTCAATAAAGAACTCGGACACCCAAGTGATATGGTTTTAAATAAAAAAATATATTGTATATTAAAAGGCAAATCTAATGCGTTTATGTGTCACATTTATTTTCGTTCTTCAAGCGTATTTTTCAAAACAACAAAAAACATAAGAAAACTTCAATTCATTCGTACATAGAAAATACAAACATAAAAACTAAGCAAAATACATGACAAAAAAAAACTCGAATGTTTATATGAAGTAGAGTTAGGCGAATAATATGTAAGAAAAAACAATGTAACTAATATTTAGTCCTGCCCGCCTTTATTTTTCTTACAGCATTCGATCTTATAGGCATGGATTCGACCAGCCTCTTGCATGTTAAAGGATCTCTTTTCCCCACTCTTCTTTAATAGCATCTTCTAGGTCTTTCTTGTTTCAGTTGGTTTTCCAAATGAGCACACAGATGTTCAATTATATTAATACCTGGAGATTATGGAGGTGTTTCAAGTACTTTAAGGCATCCGGTGCATTATGCTTGGGATCGTTGTCTTGATAGTACTGGAAATTGTCCTGAATTCCCAACTTTTCAGCACTTTGGACCAAATTTACTTTCATAATTGTTAGGTATTGTTTGTGGTCCATATTGCCGTTAATGAAGCACTAATTTTCAGTAGCAGCAGCGGACATACAACCCCATATCATCACCGATCCACCCCCATGTTTACCTGTCGGGCGTAATGTTTTTTCCAGCAACTCTTCATTAGGTCTTCTCCACACATTTGATTGTCCATCTGACCTAAATATGCTAATCTTGCTTTCATCTGCAAAGAAAACGTGCTTCCAGAACCCGAAATCCTCGTCTCCCTGACGCGTTCCGAATTTTATTCTCTTGTGTCGGTTAATCTCATTGATGAAAGGTTTTTCCGTGTAACTCTCCCATTATAATTATTCTTTCTCATCACTATACGTATACTTTTGAGGTTGCAGCTAATATTAAGGTGTTGGGCGACTTCTGCTGTGAGCTTAGATGCGGTCAGATTTGGATTTTTCTTAATTTGTTGCACTATCCACCGAAAACTATTTGGTCTCGTTTTCTTCTTATTTTCCAAGGATTTTGTTTCTTTGAAACGTTTTATCACGTCGTATACAGCCGAAAAGGGTCTATCCACTATTTATGCGACTTCCCGAACGATTTAATACTTTTCATGATGACTAATAATTAAATTTCTCTATAATTTGGACTTTTATTCAACAAAACTGGACTGAAATTTTATTTTAATTTATTGCGTTTGGTTCTCTCTCCGCACTGTTCTACCGAGAGCAAATTAATTGTGGCATTCCCCGTTTTAAAGTGCCAAACAATCGCAATAATGCCTGATGTCCGACTTCTTCTTTGAAAACTATATTGCGAATGCTGCATGACACATTTTTTTATAACAAGGAGGTAATGGGTTTGTAGATTATTACTACCTTTTCTAAAATACTCTTTGAATACCTAATAGAAAAATATAAAAATAAAAATATTGAACTTGCATTTCTTACAATAAATTTGAAATGAAGCTACATGCTATGTATGTCCGAGTTTTTTATTGAGCCACTGTATATGTTATGAGCTGAACTTAATTTGATTGAGACATACGAACCTTTTGTTTTATTAATAAGACAAGGAGAGTTTTTAAAAATCATTGCTTTTTTTTACTTGGGCCCTTAAAACTGCTCAGTTCGGCTTGTCCTCTATACCAGATATAGTTTAAAGAATTTAATTAATATAATTATTTCATATCTTAGAAAAAATTGTTCTTTTTTTCTTAATAAATATATACAAATAGTCGTAGTAAGCTTAAGTACCTCATAAGGTGTCTTTCGAGCCTAGAAGTTGAATTGTTAATCGGACGTGTGCTGTGTTATTTTTTAATTAAGCAAACAGGCAATATCATATTAAATTCACGCTTCCCCCATATAAAGTTGTTTAAAGAATTTAAATATCTTCAGAAAGCAGTGAAGATTTTTCATTAAAAAAAAATATGTAAACATTTAGTTTATTTAAGGTTTTACTCTTTTTATCCAAAATACGGCTCCAATTATGAGTGGAAAATTACGTCATTTAAATGTTCACCATGAGCAGATATCGATCACTACAGCCATCTACCAAAAAAATAAGGGATTTCTTTCTCCCCAAACTAATATAATTTATGAAATTTTTCCAAAAACAAAGTTAAGCTTCAATTTTATTGCAATCATTAGCCAATCAACAAATTTCCAAGTGGGTATAACTATTCAAATAATTTACCGGACCTGCCTTTAACAGAACCCTATTACATAGTTTTTTAATGCTGTACAGTGAGATTGGCGTTTTTCACACGCTGACCTGAAACAAATTTACCGCATCAACTTTTATATGTTTCTTTTTGTAGCCCGGTATAATCTAAAAGTATAACGGTCAATGAAGTTATATTATTTTTCGGTTAATACCATTCGGCTATAATTTTTTCAACCTAATTTCAGTTGCGTACGTGTCAATAATTTAAGTATGTAAAACCAATCATCAAACTTTTGTTCCATGCAATTTTTCGCGGCATAGGTACTTGCACCTACTCATATACACATATTCTTACATGCACCCATATGGCTGAATACTCCAACATAAATGGATTTCTCCTGAAATATGCATAGAAAGAAATTCCAAAAACAAAAATGATTGTGTCAGTTTGCTAAAAGCCCACCATTTATGAAGGCAACCAACTACATACAACACACAAACGCACACATACATGTCGTGCATATAGCAAAGTGGCATTTTGTTTGCAGAATTGAGAGCACCGGTAACAGGCTTTTAACGCGTGAGCTTACAAAAAGGCCTTCCCACATCGATAGCCATACTTGCATATGTGTGCATATAAAAGCATATTTACATCTAAAAATATTCACGCAAATGTGCATGTGTGTGTTTGTGTGTGCATATGTGTATGTTGTAATTCATAGCCCCCATATGAATGGATGAACTAAGAATTGTACTTTTTTATGCAATACATGGCCACAAGTGGGCATAACTAAATATAGAAATGCATGAATACATATATAAGTATATACCTACATTATTACCAATATAACCATTAGAGTGGGCTGAAAAAAAAATGTTTTTAGGATCGAATTCTAATAGTGCGGAAAAGTTGCACTGTTAGACTAATAAAGTATGTGCCAAATTTCAGCCCAATCGAACGATATCTTCTGTCGCCAGCAGAGGCCTCAAATATTGAAATTTCAGTTGAAATTCTGAAAAATTTTATTTTTTCAGGATATTTTCATACCGAAAATAAGGACTATAAACTAATAAGACGTAAATTTGTCCAAGATTAGGCACCTGTACACTATAAAGGAATAACAAAACGTTATTTTTTGTGCTGCTTTTTGCCTACTTTTTTATTTTTATTGCGAAAATACGAGTACTTAAATATTTTTGTGGCCCTGAACCCACCACGTGAAGGTTGCTCCACTTTGGGTTCCTATTTTTTTTTTTTTGACGTGATAACGTCTTTTAATTCGATTTAGCCGGCTGCACGGACGAAAAAATGTGTCGTTACCTTGCTCATTCATCGTTACCTTGCTCATTGTCGTTACCTTGAATGAACTGCAAGCGAAAGCGTGAAACGAACGACAAAGCAAACAAAGCCGAACGGCAACGTTCGACATCTTGCTCTCTCCTACTTAAGTGAGCGTATATATGTATGTATATGCGCATATGTATATATATAAATTCACGTATTTGTATTTGCATATGCCTTCTTATTGATTATTATTATTGGAGGTTGAATTAGTTTTAAAGGTGACACACAGATGGCGCTATTTATCACTTTATCGCGTTGGCAATACTGAATATATATTCATGACAAAGCCTCATCCCTAGGCTTTGTTTGTCAGTATCTGTCATTTCGCTGAAGTATAAACAACGCAGTGTTTTCGTGCTCCGAGTATGTCAACTTTCGTGCCGTCGAAACGCAATTTGCGGGAAGCTTTGCTTTTCTGCTTCAATTTGAAAAAAATACAGCCCAAGTACGTGAATTGCTGCAGGAGGCCTACCCAGACCATACTCCGTCGATTTCAACATGTGAGTACTGGTTTCGACGATTCAAAAGTGGTGATTTTCACACCGAAGACAAGGAGCGTCTTGGCCAGCCCAAAAAGTTTGAGGACGCGGAATTGGGGGAATTGGTAAACGAGGACTCGTGCCAAACCCAAGAAGAGCTTGCCGAATCATTGGGCGTTGATAAATCAACCGTTTGCAAGCGTCTAAAAGCGATGGGAATGATCCAAAAGCAAGGACATTGGGTCCCGTACGAGGTGAAGCTGCGCGACGTCGAACGGCGATTTTTTACGTGCGAATTGCTGATCGAGCGACAAAATCGGAAGGGTTTTTTGCATCGGGTGGTGACTGGCGACGAAAAATGGATCCACTACGATAACCCAAAACGCAAAAAATCATGGGGTTTGCCCGGCCACGCATCAACGTCGACGGCCAAGCAGAATATTCACGGCAAGAAAATCATGCTCTGCATTTGGTGGGATCAGGTCGGCGTCGTATATTTTGAGCTGCTCCAACCGGGCGAAACAATCACGGGGGATCGTTACCGACTGCAATTGATGCGTTTAAGCCGGGCATTGAAAGAAAAACGGCCGGAAACGGTAAAAAGGCACGACAAGGTTATTTTGCAACATGACAACGCTCGGCCGCATGTTGCTCAACCTGTCAAAAAATACCTTGGAACGCTTGGCTGGGAAGTGTTACCCCACCCGCCGTATAGTCCAGACATAGCTCCCTCCGATTATCATTTGTTCCGGCATATGAGTCTCGATTTGGCGGACCAGCGGTTCTCCTCGTACGAGGCTACCAAAATATGGGTTGAGTCATGGATAGCCAAGCAGCGGCCAGAATTTTGGAGAAACGGCATTCGGAAATTGCCCGAAAGATGGGCGAAAGTTGTAGCTAGCGATGGCCAATACTTCGAATAAAATATTTTGTACCGTTTTCTCACAATAAAGCCCCAAATCTTCGAAAAAAACCTTTAAAACTAATTCAACCTCGCAATAATTTCATTTACTTGAAGAATTTAAAATAAAACCAAGTTTGTTAATAATACCTGTTGTTTTAATGTTATTATTATTAATTTTTTTATTATATTATATATGAAGGAAAAAATGTATGGTAGTATTTACCACATACCTTATAAGATATGTTGTATACTAATATATGTATGTATATAAACATGTATGTACATATACAATTTCGCGCAATTTTCAAAAAGAACAAATGTATATGTAAAGATGCATACAAATCATATGGACATATCAAATATACGAATCTATTCCGTACGCAAGCAAATGTAAGCGCGGAACGAACGGCAAAGAGCACAATCGGCCCCCGCGTTCGGCAACGTTCGACATCTGGCTCTGTCCTACTTGAGTGAGCATATATATGTATGTATATGCGCATATGTAGGTATATAAATTCACATACTTGTATTTGCATATACCTTCTTCCTGTGTGCATGGTAATGAACCATTTCTCTGTTGAGAATAGGACGATGATAGAAAAAGTAGGAAATGAAAGGGAGTGTTTCGAGTGTAATGTGTCTTGAAAAAGGCAAATCGATGATGGTGCCTCTTAGTGTTGTTGACTTATTAACGTCTGATGCATAATCGAAATTGAACATATCTTTCATGAATTTGATAAATGTTTCGTGTAAATGTAACTTGACCTATTCCATTGCAATTCCATTTACCTCCTCCTCTATATCCATACAAAATATCTATCAAACAAATAAAATTAAAATTTTGTTTAGAAAATTGTAACCATTACATCAGTATTTTCTTATGACGTTGTCACGTTAAACTATCGTCAGTAAACCGACTTTACAGACAACCTCTTTTTTGGTTTTTTTTTCTTTTGTTTTGTTTTTCTTGTTTTTAATTTTATTTTATTTTTTTATTTACTTTTTCATTTTTATTATTTTTATTTAATTTTATATATTTTTTTTAACTGGTTCTGTTCTTTTTTTCATATTGTAAAAAAATAATAAAATAAAAGGTATTTCAAGAAACTGCCTTGTAAACGTAAAGCAATAATTCATTTCATATTTATCAAATCAGAGGTAGTATTGTGCTTTGTTGTCAAACTGAGGCATAGTTTGACGGGGTGCTAAGGTACTCCGAATGAATCCATCTCGAGCGCAACTTCCGCATACTTGAAGCGATGCTTCAGTAACGAGTTTCACCATTCACTCCACCGCAAATGTGTGGCATGGATATTTAGGGAACGCCCAATTCTCATACACCTTGTTGGATGATAAAATCTCCGTATGAATTTCATTTGTTACGTTCTTTAGAACGGGGAGAGAAATTATATTTACCGAAGACCAGTTTATCATTTTGCTGTAATCATCAGCATCAAAATCGAGATTGGGTAGAGTGTGACATGCATGTAGTAAACTATTTCGCGCTTGCAAAATTTTTGCGAGAGCATCGAGGCGAATTTCTCCTCTCTCATCAGTCATCATTGTTAAAAAGATGTTTTCCGGAGGAGCAAAATATGCGTTCCAAGAAATAGAAACATTAACAACATTCAGATATTTATGTGCGAGGTACCAAGTCCGTCTGATAGTTTCAAACAGGAGCCTTGGCCCATTTTCAAGAGAGCTATTATTTCGTATTTTAAACCACATTAGGACATAGACGGTCAGTAAATATTTTACAAGATCTTTGAGTTTTATTTCATGGCGCACTAGGTTTTTCTCGCGTATAATTTTGTTTTTATCTATTATGAGCTTTCGTGATTCGGAAGAGATCAAACCAACAAGCATTGCCGTTGCTCTACCACTTACCCCATATCGCTGGCTTATAACTGCAGTTTCCTGCAACCCCATACGCATTTGAGAAATAGAGGGGGAATCAAAACCAATGAATAAGTTCGGCTGACTAGTGTCAGAATTAGAGGTGTCACTTTCTGAACCATCATTCACTTCCGATATTTTGGAGCTGAATGTAGAGCAAGAGGGATAGTTTTCTGGACCACAGAATTATTAATTAGTAATTTGCTTGGTCATCTCATCGCGGCGTCGTTGTCTTTCTATAAGTTTCCTTATTTCAGGTATGTCCACTATTCCGATACGGCCTATACGAGCACCTATTTGATCTGACAGAAAAGCTTGCTCTTTTCGAGGAACTTTTTTTTTTTTGGACATGAGCAAGTTGTAAAATCTTCACACTTACAAGCTGAAATATCAAAAAGTCGGCAAGCATTCGCCTTAAAGTCATCAGCACGTTTTTTCAAAGCAGGACTTCTATGTGCAGAATAAAAACCCTTTTTAATCTCTCTGTACTTTTTTAGGATCCTCATTTATCATGTACATATATTACTTCTAATGATTGCGGATGATATCATTTTGTTAGCGGATCACCCAGGCAAACTACAAGAGATGATTAATAGCCTTGAAAGCTACTGCAACCTGTGGAATCTTGAAGTAAACCGCTCAAAGTCTCAAATAATGGTGTTCAAAAAAGGTGGGGAAACTTAGTAAAGAGAAGAAATGGTATTATAGTAAGGAAGAAATACAGACTGTGTCTCAAATTACTTACTTAGGAGTGGAAATACTCGTAACACCTCAGATGAATTTAAAAAACATGTTGAAAACAGAACAGCTGCAGCAAAGAATGGCATTAATGCTACGTAGACTTGTCTTTTAAAAAAGAAAGAAGTTTCAATTGAAGCTAAATGGAAACTTTTGCTAGCAGTTTGTCGTTCAATACAATCATACGCAGCACAGGTGTGGGGTTTCGGGTGGTTTAAAGAAGTTGATATACTGCAAAAGTATTTTATAAAGCGAATTCTGAAGCTACCTACATACATACGTTTTTTGGAAACCGACATGAAAGAAAATCATTTGCTCATCTTAGAACTATTCCTTAAGTATATGCACAGAATTTTATTTATATACTCAGAAAATCGGCTGCCACATTATCTCTCCAAAATTGTTATAAAGAAAGAAGTCTTCTGGATTAGAGATCTAAAGAACTTGTTTAGTAAAAACGATGTCATTTGCCGAACAGATAATATACAATCAGAAAACTGGATAGAAGATGCAAAACTACTTTTAACAAACCACAACCAGGCTAGGATGAATATGTACATATAGTACAAAAAGCCTCAAGTACTAGTAGGATATATAAGGAATTAGATTGGTCAAAAGGTCTGGTTTATTTAAAGCAAAATATGATATAGAATCAAGCATGTGGATAATGAGGGCTAGAAGTGACATGGTAATTTTAAATAACAACAGATTTGACTCAGAAAATGAAACTTGCTCAATGAGTAATTTTGGCGAGCTTGAAAACATGGCACATTTCTTGGCACGCTGCCCAATATTAAGAGAATACAGAAAAGTCTTTTTCGGAAAATTTACCTTAAATGTTTCACAGCTGATTGAGATTCTCAATGGGGAAAATGAACATTGGGATAAGCTTTTGCGTTTCTTTAAATATGTCTCTAAATACAGAGATTACTTAGTAAAAGAGTTTAACTGGTTTTAAAAAACCATAAACCGAATAATTGTTCTGTACGAAAAATAAATCGACAGACGGCTCATGCCATTGTCGTTAAATTATTGTAAATATTTATTTTTCTTAATATTAGAGTAAGTTCGGTAAATATGGACCACCCTTAACTTATTTGTAAATAAAAAAGTAAATTCAAAGCTTTTCAATTAGGTTTTTATTTTAAAATGCTTCGAAGATAATACCTATTCAATCTTACAATAAGAAACAGCAAAAAAAATAAGATACAAAAAAGATATTATTAAAAAACTTAAAGAACTTCAATTTTGAACATATCAGAAATGTGTAGATAATGTGGGCCACACCGTGTTAAATATGGCCTACGGTGGTCCATATTTAACGCAGCTTATGAGCAGCAAAATTCGCAAATAAAATATTCTTCTCGTTTCCTGAACAAAGTTCATGTGCCCACATTGTGCATACAACGCATTGCAACCAGGCCTCTCCGCCCTTGTCATCCGAAAATAAACAGGAACAATAGATACATTTGGCGTCTTCTTGATTATATCTATCTGAACTAAGATCTGGTGAATCAGATAAGATTAAATTTTCGCTTTCTGATGAGAGGTTTCATCTTCATGCTGGTAATTCTTCTGAAAAATGCTTTTAAAGTAAAAAACAAATAAAATTTAAGTTTTTGTGCCTATGCATACCTTATTTTTTAAAGTCTTTCCCTTTTTATTGCATTTTTCAGGTTTAAGCTTGCTTTTCTTGACATGTTTTTTGTCCTTTATTTTCTTCAACGATTCTTCCAACGCCTGTTTGTATGGTGAAGATGAAATGATTTCTGCTTTTCCTGGTTTTCGTCCTCGATTTGTTGTTTTCTTGATACGGACCGGAATAGGGGAAAGCTCTTGAGGCAATATGAAGGAGCTTGACCTTGCACCAGAGGATGGAGACGGTTCGAAAGAAATAGTTTCCTCTATATCAATATTTCGTTGAGTTCGAGCAATTGATTAAGTATAGGTGATACAGAAACCTGATTATAAATCTCCACGCTTTCTATTGGTGCCTCAACTTCTTCTGAAGCCAAAAAATCATGATCGTTAAATATTTGACTATTGAAGGGGTGTATTCCCGTTGAAGAAAACCTTTTGACAGCAAGTTCACCACTTTGTGCTTTCATGTAAGCTCGACCAAATAATTCAATAAGTCATAATGTGTCAACGCTTTTGCATTAGTTATGAGCCAACATCTGATTTCCTCTGTCAAATATTTTTTCAAGGGTCCCATAAAAGTTTTGTCCAGGGGTTGAATTTGGTGGCTTGAATGTGGGGGAATCAAGAGAATGCGAACGTGGTTTTTCCTAGCTAGCTCTATCATGTCCGTCTAAAATAAGTAATACCGGAGATGCTTCTGAAAGTTTAATTACTGATAGGAAGTGCTTAAACCATTTGGTGAACAAGTTGGTTTGAACCCATCCCGAGGGATGATTAGCATGTATGGATCCAGGAGGTGCTCCTTTCATTAGAAAGGGATTACCCCTTTTTCTAGGAAAAATGGACATGGGTGGTATGAAGGATGCACCTGCACTCATACACAAAATCGCTGTAATTAAAGATCCTCTTTCAGCTGAAGCCAGAGCACGGATTTGCTTTCGACCTTCCAGAGGCAAAACCTTCGGCAGTTTCGTAGGAACTACTGATATTCCAGTTTCATGCACATTAAATATATTATTAGGGGAAAATTTATATGTCTCCATCTCCATTTCGAAAAAAATTGCCACATTTTCTTTGGAAAATCTCTTAGCTCGAGCTACAGATGTACTGGTTGGTTGGCGGAACGATAAAGAAGGGTGGCGTTTTAGAAACAAACGCAACCAATCTCTTCCCGCTGTTTCCTTCGCTATTGAAAAGGGGTTAGGTAAATCGTTTTTTAGCGCCACTTGAAAAGCTAGGGATCTTATGTCATTCCGCGTTAGGCCGAACAATTTCGCCTCCATGAGCAATATATATTCGACAAGTGAATCTTCTAGTTCTGGAGGCAAAACCGGTTTCCTTCCTAGCTTAGCTGCCACTACTTCCGCAACAGGTCATCTATCATCAGCAAAAAAAACGCCGCAATGTAGTTTTGGGTACTTTATATTCCTTGGACGCCTTCAGGAATCCCATTTTCTTGGTCTTTACCGCAGAAATCGCCTCAATCATATTTTTCTTCTCCCACTTCTGTCTTTTTTTCGAACCGTGAGTCGATTTTGAAGCCATCTTAATCCCTCAAAAGAAAGGAAATAATGTTATCTACTTACCTGAAAATAATGTAGTCCAATATGGCCCACTGGTCCATATTATCAACATCATAGTGGGCCATATTGTCCACACTAAGGAATTTTCTAAACTTTTAAATTTTGCTATAGATTTAACGTTATTCAGTAAAATTTAATTCCGTATCAGAAGCATATGTTTATTCACTAATCTTTTCACACTATAACAGAATTTTTTTTATTAAAATTAAGGAGGAAAACACTTACGAAAATTCACCAAAAAAGTCTTAAGTTATCACGAAAAAAATATATTCCTCTGTAGAGCGCACATCTTCTTCACTACACTGACCAAACAAGACTGAGCTGCGCTGTGACGAAAAATGTATGCAATGAAGTTGCCACATTGCTTGTTGAACTTGTAATTCAGAAAATATTGATGTGGGCCATATTATACACATGGGCCATATTTACCGAACTTACTCTACAATAAGTAAATTTCAAATTTTGTAAAATTTACTTTTATTTGCAATAAATACTACTACTAAGTACTAGTCCATTAAATTAGGCAATTTGAAATTTTCTTCGAAAGAACAAAAGCGGCCATCAGCCTGGTATTTCTGGTCTTGGTATGTACTGAATTAATCAACACTGTTGAAATGTGTGCTGAATACCGCGCTTAAGGCCTTCTATTTGAGTGTATTGACTATTTGCAACATATGGCTGAGTGTTATCGTCCGGCAATATCTTTCGACCGTAACTTGCCACGGTAGACAGTCACTTTTTTTTCAATTATCCGACTTGAGTGCAGCAACTGCAGTCGGCCCGGGCTGTAGTTTCGCTTGGTCTCAATAGTTTTTAATAGATGATACTGCCTTTGAGTGTAGAGCAAATCTTCGAACTATGAATACTTGTGTTTGGGGCTTATGTAGACACCGATTAACGGACCTCAGAGCAATGATTTTCTGGCTAAGAGCTTAGCTTTTCTTAAATCTTTGGACCCTTAAATCGTACTTTGTCCTATTTTCTTGCTTCTTAATGACTCCTACTAAAATAATTTCAATGTTTTTGAAAATGACAAGCACCAAGGCGTACGCTACTTCTTCTTCTTCATGCAATCTGCGTCTTTATTAAGCAGAGCCTCAATTTCGACGTTTTTAAACTTTCGGTTGCTTCGGACGTGCCTCACACACCAAAATCACCAACTGTCTATGTAAAATATAAAGAAACTCATGCGTTTAAGTATAAAACTCCCTTCAAACATCACATTTATTTACATATCAATACATAGATATATAGTCATAAAAGTGCATACGAGTAAGTACTGTATTCTATATGTCTTGCAATCAATCAGAAATTCCTCTGCGCACACAGTCCGCACTTCGAATGTACCTCCAGTTGCCTAGCATTGCCATTTACACCAAACGGCTGCTGTCCATTCACTTCCAAAAAGTAGTTCCCCTTCAAATTTCTTGGTACTTCATATCCCATAGGATACTCTGCAGGCGGACATTTATGCTGACGCACTGCGGTCAATGAGTTGCAACGCTGAGCCATAAAATTCCATTCATTATTTGGATAAACAGTTTCCGCATAATATTCCCAGGCACGCGCATGCGCACAAATAACATCAAAGCAACCAGTTGGCAAAGGATCAAGTCCACCTGGATAGAAGTCCACATCACCGAGAGGTTCACGTTTACCCAACACACCCGGATTGGAGTGAATTACATCAATGAATTCGGCATCGCCGCGCATTAAACCTGAGAGCGCAGAACCTTCATTGAAACAGGGCTTGGCTGGATCCAAACCAGTAATGCGTGGCACAAGTTTGCCGGTGTTGTAACTGTAGTAGCGACCTGCCGCGCCGACAATATGCGCACCTAGACCATGACCGATCAAGTGAATATTCTGAAGTGGTACAACGGCGGTTAAGAGCTCGAGACCTTCAGCTAGAAAAGCGCCGATTGCATCGGTGTTAAGGGACGACCAAGAGTACAGAGTGTCCACAGAATCGGCCACATCGACGGCCTGTGTGGGGGAAAGATAAAAAATATTGGAAATAAAAAAAGAAATATAAATATAAATATTAAAAATATCAAAAATTAAATTAAATATTTTTTTAGTTATTTGAAAAAGCGGAAAATTATAAAACAAAAAAAAAAATAAAACGTAAAAGCCATATAACGAGAAAAGCACTCATATATTTTTCTTAGTATTATATATAAAGGGAGATCAAAGTGGAGGTACTTTCTCTAACAGGGGTTTTTTCACAGATCACGCATGACTACTCTCAAACTAAATACACAATTTTTTCCAGTATTCATTGACATTTCATCATGGAATGACTTAAGTCTCAACAACGTTTACAAATCGTGCAATTATATTAGGAAAATCGACGCTCTGTGAAAAATATCATCACGCACTCAGAGGAAATTATGGTTTTCACCAATGAGGCCCATTTTTAACTTTATTTTTTGGTCGGGGCAACTAGCAAGTACAGCAGTCATACAACATTAAGGCCATTATACTGCACTCGGATTCCCTTTTAATTTTCTTTCAATCTACCCGACCTCCGAAGAGCCAAGGAGTCAAGGTGGTCGCTTCTTAACACATCAGTGCCAAAGACCTCAAGCTTGATTCGCGAGAAGGCGGAGCAAACGCACAGGAAGTGGTTCGCCGTCCATCCTCCTCTACACACGCTGGGCAGAGTACACTGTCTGAGATGCCTACATTTTCCATGTGCTTCGCACACGCAAAGTGGCTCGACATCAGTCCCTTCTGCTTAGTGACAGAATGATTTGCGACACTCGATCCGACATGAAATCAACCATTACATCCATTGAAATCAATCGTTTAGAATGGCCTATGGGCTAGAGGTATCGGAATTATCGGCTCATATTTCTGCAAAGACGAGGCTAGCGCCAATGTAACAGTGAATGGCGAACACTATAGCGCCATGATAAACGATTTTTTGGTGTCGGATGCCGAATGCCGGAAATTGAAGCGCGTGATCACCACAATTTAGTTCCAACAAGACGACGACGGCATTTCTTGCCATACAGCCCATGAAACACTGGATTTACTGTGTCGTCGTTTCGATGAGTTATTTATCCCTCGTCTCGGACCAGTGGATTGGCCTCCCAGATCGTGTGATATCACTACTATGGGGGCTATGTAAAGTTTAAGTGCTTTGTGGATAAACCAGCTTCGATTGAGGCAAGTGAAGCCAACGTTACTAAAGTTATTCACGAGATACCGACCGAAGTCATCCAACGAGTCATTCAAAATTGTTGTTTACGAATGGCCGAATTACGGCGCAGTTGCGGCCAGCATTTGAAAGGGATTATCTTTAAAAAATAAATTTAATGAATGGTTGTACACAAAAATAATAAAGTTTCCCCGATCAATTAGAATTTCCTTGTTTTATTTCAATTTGAAATCCAATACCTCCAAATTAATCACCCTTATATACGCAAGGTATATCGTACAATATTTACATGCGTAAGCTGAATTTTTCATCCGTTAAGCTATTTTATGCTACTGCTCCTTTCATTTCAATTTTAATTTCCTCAACACTCTTAAACAACACTCTTAATTAGTACAAACTTCATTCATTAAGTAACTATTTTCCTAAATTCAATGAATTACCCCTTTTGTTATTTTCCTACTACTTTTACTCACCACAAAATTCACATCACCACGACAATTGTAAGCTTTGGCCAACTCATTGATCGGATTCGAGGATTCGATTGTACTTTTCCAACCGGAAGCTAATATTACCACTTTCTTTTTTGGATCGAATTCGGGACTTTGACAAATTTCATTCGCTTTCAATATCGGATAACTGTAGCTATTGCAGGCTGTGCGTAGCTGAAACTTCATTTTCGTCTTATCGGGCGTTACTAACGGAGTAATCGCATCAGATGCAATTGCAGAGGAGCCTAAACGACACGCGATTAATATCCAGTAAAATAAATGAGCAGCGAAAAACTATATTTATAGGATCTTCATTTTCCATCAAATACAAGTATCCAACCTTTCACTGCACTCGTTACCACCACTAATTAAATGTGCATACTTACAAATCTTGTTGATAGCTGTAGACATCAGCTCGAATGGATAGCCCGCCAATAGGTTTTTGCTCGTCTCAAACACACCTTGTGGCGTGGGTATCAAATTAGCTGCTGCTTTGCCAATGCCTTGCGCTGTATTCTGCACAATTTTGCCCACATTTTGTATATCCAGCGATTTGGGCAACGAATTAGCGATGCTTCTGGGGAAATCGAGAACTGCATCTAGAACTTTGCTCGCTCGCGTGCCAGCAACTAACAAAGTAAGTACTAACACAACCATGTGGAAACGGGACATTTTGCTAGTTTTTCCCCCCTTTTGCTTGTTTTGTTAAAATTTTCTTTTACTACTTTTTGCGTTACTTATCACCACATTAAGAATTTTCACGATCGCAGTACGAAATGCCTTTGGGGAAAACTGTTCGCGTCTGCTACACTCAGCGCTTATTTATATATCGAGTTACATATATGTAAGTATGAGAAAGGCAAGCAAAAACAATGAAACTCATTTCACTAATTTGCTCTCCAATTTTGCTCATTATTGATTTGCTCCCGCTCAAGCCTCCGCTGAGTTGGCGATCGATCTACAGTCGTGATTGCAAAAACAATAGCAGAAGTCAATGTAAGTGGGATTAGAACGAATTGAGCCGATTAGTATTTTAGACCTGAGGGTCTTCTTTATTAGTCATCTTCTGTAGTTTATTGCCTAGTCTATTTAGTTAATTTAGTTTAATTTATTAATTTATAAGCAATGAAAAATTTCATGAAATTATATTTCTGAGTACGCGTTGTCTACGTCGCCTTCAGAAGAAGTAACAAGGAACGAATAGAGCAGAGTTGCACTTTACTTCTACAAGACTTGGTACCAGCATAGACATTTTTGATTACGGAAAGGACTAAAATCTACTGCACTACTCGATCAGTTATCCACTTGAATATAATTGCAGCAAAAAGCGGGTAACGGGTGGACGGGTACCCGCTGCCAAAGTTCGAACACATTTAGCATAGCATGAAAATGGACGAAATTACGTCGGCAAAATAATTCGATTTCTTTCTATTTTCTCCGACAGGTTGAAGACTCAGCATTGCTTTTCTGATCACTTGATGGCAATTTGTTGGTTCACAAGCAACAGCAGTCAAATCACAAGAAAATGATTTCGATTTGTCTAAGAAACTCCGCAAAATGTCAATAATTTAAAAATAAGTTGTATTTTTGTACCAATGAGCTTTAACGAGTTGCTTCAGTTCAGTTTAGTTGGGTTTAACCGACCAAATTTTCCGAAGGAAGCAGATCAGCTGATTAACACTCGTCAACCGGTTACCCGGTGCAATTCTGTTTCGGGCCTACCAACGACGTGTATTATGAGGGATGATCAATTTAAATATTTTGGTGTAGATGTATTTAGCAATCGAAATTTAATAACAGAGGTGCGAGAGAGATGCGCAAACGGTGCACGGATATCAGGGTGCCTGCGAGAATGGGTGGAACATGGAAAATAAAACACTAATCTACAAAACAATTGTAAGGCCGATACCGACTGATGGAGCAGAAGCTCGTGCAAAAGACAAGAAAACGAAACAACTGCTGCGGACTACTAAAATGCATGCCCTTAGGATCATAGCCGATAAACCTAGACTAGACCACATAAGAAACGAGGAGATATGAACACAGACAGGGGTGACCGACATTGTAAAATTCATAAGAGCCAGATGACGAGCATGGAACGAACATGTGACACGAGGCCCCAGCAATCGGTTGATAAAAATAGCTCGAGATGAGATACCAGAAGGAAGAAGACGACCAGGAAGACCACCAAAACGATGGGCAGAAAGTTGGATATCTACCTCAGCAGAAAATCAATCACAACATGATTGGTAAAGCCAATAATAAAATATAAAGAAGAAGAAGAAGAAGGATTTTAAATTGAAATAAAACGAGGAAAATTCAAATTGATTGGGATATCTTTATTAAATATTTTTATGTTAAACCATTCATGAAATTTATTTTTTGAAGATAATCCCTTTCAATTGTTGGCCGCAACTACGCCGTATTTCGGTCATCCGTAAGCACCAATTTTGAATGACTCGAGACTCGCTGAAGGTCTTCGGTCCGTATCTCATGAATAACTTTAGTCATGTTGGCTTCCAATGACAAGCATTTCGGCTTTATATACGCCCACAAACAAAAGTTCAAAGGTATAACATCACATGATCTTGGTCTGAGACGAGAGATAAATAACTCATCGAAACGACGACGCCATAAACTCATTGTTTCACGGGCTGTAGTCAAGTTGTGATGATGACGCGCTTCATTTTCCGGCATCCGGCATCAAAAAGTTGCTTCTCATCGCGCGATAGCGTTCGCCATTCACTGTTACATTGGCGGCAGCCTCGTCTTTGAAGAAAGATGGGCCGATGATTCCGATTACTCCAGCCCAGAGGCCACTCTAAACAATTGTTTTCAATAAATATAAAGGTTGTTCTTGAATGACTTCGGGTTGGTCTCCAGGCAAAATACGACAATTTTGCTTATTAACGTAGAGATTAAGCGAGAAATTGGACTCATCGCTAAACACCATTATTTTGGCCGAGCGCGCGAAAAACGCTTTTAACAGAGCGTTGATTTTCGTAATAAAATTTTATGATTCGTAAATGGTGTTAAAGCATAAGTGTATTCGTGGTGTAATGTCAATGAATACTGAAAAAAATTGTGTATTTAGTTTGACAGTAGTCATGTGCGATCTGTCGGAAACCCCCTATTAGAGAAAGTTCAACCAATCTGATCACTCTTTATTATTATATATTGGAACTGTGATTTTAATGAACTTTATGTTTACTCGTTCAATGGCATGTAATTTATATTGCGTGAGGAAAAACAGGCCAGCAGCCTATAATAAAAGACGAAGAAGATGAGGTGATAAGATAATTAAGTGACTTTTCAGCATGGCATCTATCAAAATAGAAGCCTCAACTTTTAAAATAAAAGGAACACTGATTACAGCTTTTCTGCGCTTCGCTGCCACTATTTTGCCCACAATTGTATTAGAATAATTCTGTGCAAGTAATCACTTTGAGAGTTGTTGTCACAGCAAATTTTTTATATATATTTTTTTCTATTTTTTGTTCTTTTAAACATAAACATAAATAAAAATGCCAATGACACAATCAAAACGCTTATCGAATTTTTAATGTAAATAATTTTTTTTTCTTAATGCATTTACATATTTGATTCGTTTAATTTCTCAGTTTATTAAATTAATAATTGCAATTTGATTGCCATAATTGTGTCAAGCGTTTCGCATTTGTTTCAGCAGCCTTCACGGATCTTAAGGAAACGTTAACCATTTCTTGGAATGAGATAGTCAATAAGATAAGGCGCATTTGGTTGAAAGGCCTACACAAGGTTTGGTGATAATTTGTTTTTATTTTTTTGCAGCCGAGTTCATTCTCCCAAAGCGGAAGCTCGTATTTTTCGTATATATAAAAGGTCTTTAAAAAGGCGCGCCTAGATGTTGTTTTTAAAATAAAAAATGTAGATTACTTCAGATTTTACTACTTCTGTTCAAAATACAGCTATTAGCAATTATATGTGAAAAATGCCATCATCTAAATATCCACCAAGAGCACGTATTCGTCTGCAGATAAAATCTGCCAAGCAGTATCATCCTGAATGTCTAATTGTTGGGAACGTCGGGATATCTATGGAATGTTAAGGGTTGTTCAACGCTACATTGCCAATATTCTCAACAGGACGTCTAGTTTTTGGTCTGTCAGTCTATCTACTTTTTTCTTTCCTCGATAGAATCAGTTTCTTGAAATTTGTTCTCCAGCCTTTAAACTGGCGACTCATTCGGTCAATTAACTCCACCAAAAAATTTCAAAAAAAAAAAAATTTGCGATAGGTTTTTCTTAAAGATAGACCATTTTAGTAATAAGTTTCAATAATTTTAACGCGTTGCTCCATCGTGCGAGTATCCATAGTTGAAATGGTACATCTGTTTACTTGGCAAATATCGAAGATGATATAAAAAACGTTCCTTCTACATATAGAAATAACTCACCATTGACATTTAGGCATCACTTTTGAAATGCGCTTTTACATGGAAGCGGAAACTGAAGAAATTTAAGACAATAAAAAAAATGAGTGATGTAAATATGTAAAAAAACAATTGACAGTAAACAGAAATACTTAAAGATCGTCATTATAGACATATGCCTCACTAAAATAACGGGTGATTTTTCAGCTATTATCTTTTTAAACAGTTGGCTTAAACAGCTGACGCACGTCTCGTGTTTTGTTTCACTGTCAAACATCTTCAGTTTGGTCTAGAATTAAACCATGAATCGTCTTACAAACGAACAACGCTTGCAAATCATTGATTTTTATTATAAAATTTCATGTTCTGTTAAGAAAGTTTAAAGTCGAAAAATTGTGTCCAGCGACGAAGCTCATTTTTGGATCAATGGAGTGAAGATCAGCCAGAATGCATTGCAAGAGCTACCAATGTATCCAGAAAAGGCCACAATTTGGTGCGGTTTATGGGCTGAAGGTATCATTGGACCGTTCTTCTTCAAAGATGCTGGGAATCGTAATGTAACTGTGAATGGTGAGCGCTAACGTGAAATGATATCCAACTATTTTTTGCCCAAAATGCAAGAGCTTGACTTGCATGACATGTGGTTTCAGCAAGACGGTGCCACATGCCACACAGCAGGCGTAACAATGGACTTGTTGAGAGGCGAGTTCGGTGAACATTTTATTTCACGTTCGGGACCTGTCAATCTGTCAATTGGCCACCCAGATCGTGCGATATAAAGCCTTTAGATTATTTTTTGTGGGGCTATGTTAAAGCTCATGTCTATTCAGACAAGCCTGCTTCAATTAACGCATTGGAAGACCACATTAAAGAATTTATTTGATAGATACCGGCCGAAACATTGGAAAGAGTATGCCAAAATTGGACTAAGCGGATGGACCATTTGAAGCGCAGTCGCGGTCAACATTTGCATGAAATAATCTTCAAACATTAAATTATATGGACTGTATAATCGATTTAAATAAAAATTGCATGCATTTTTCTGAATTTTTTTGAAAAACTTTCCTATAGGTCTTAAAAAATCACCCTTTAGTTGCTGATACTTTTTATTGGAAAATGGAAAGAATAAATTAATACAATATTCGCTATATAATAAATAAAAATCTTAGTTTTAACTTAGTTTTGGTATGGTATGTTATGTTGCCGTGAAGCATTACATCTTTTTTTTTTTTGTTTTACTTGTTCCCAGTAAAGCAGAAATTATGTAAGATAACTGAAAAGTGAGTGTCAGAATAGTGAAGATTATAAGCAAAAGAAATGTAAACAAAGTTCCGCAATATCGTTCGCTCAACGGTTGGCTCAGTCAAATTCAGTGAGAGCCGAGTAACGCTGCCACGATATCAAGAATGATAGAAAGAAGATTGCGCCCATCGGGAGTGCGTGACGTCACGTTTTTCCGAGTTGTGCAGCATTGCCAACCATTTGCACTTCGCAATAAATTTAGTGCTTTTTTATACCCAAAATGCGAAAATTTTGAAGTTTCGTGTTTGTTTTTTTTTATTTTAAAGCTACCGAAACTTTCAGTTAAAAAAAAACTGTATTATTACACAAAAGGAGGTTAAAAGAGGCCACTCTAAGAAGATTTTAGGGCTAATGAAAATTAGTTGGTTCTTATAAAATTTGATATTTTGAAAGTGTAAATTTAATTTTTTGCTCCTTCTAAGGTTATGCAAGAATATTAAATGTCCCTTTCTCAACTCCTCTTAAGATTCAAAATCTTTTTACACATTTTAAAAGACGTTTGAATTTACTGAATGCGGATTAAAACCATGGAGGTGTAATCGTTTCTTCCGGCCATCAATCCTAAGTGCGACATAGGGCATCAAGAGGTGTATTCATTCTGACATTTTTACAAAAAGAGTACTTTATCTAGTTACATAAGCTCCAGTATAGCAAAAATGTCGTTCCCTTAACAAAAGAGTTTCGCTTAACAAAAAAATCTCATAAATTAAATGGTACATAAGCATAACACATTAATTTAAAAAATCCAAAATTTTAAAGGCAATTTGTCTCTCATACAATTTCTTTAAGTAATTCAATACAAATTTCGTGTTTTATTTTCTTTAAATGGGCATTTTAGTGCGAAATGGTAATCTGGCCATACTGGTGCTAAGACTACGTAACTCATTGTCAAATTCGCTGAGCGCAAAGTAACGCGACCACGTTAGGCGCCATCTCATTATTCTTTCCATCATGCCACGATATATGCGAATTTTTGCCTGCAGCTGATAACGATTTTTTCACCGCAATTGTGCACAATTATTGCATCTTCCGCATGTGGCCAAAGACAGCATTCTAAATACCATTTCCTGTTTATTGTTTATACTAGGCTCTATGCAGATATTTTATTGAGAAAACCGAATTCTCTGGAGCTTTGCAGGCGCACTTTTAGTCATACTAACTTTCAAAAACTATAATATTTAGTAGAGTGTAAAAATATAACTGGATGTGGCACTGGTGAAATATGTACTTAGGTATTATTACCCAAAATACCAATTATTAGATTTAGATAGATTTGTCTTTCTGTATTTTATTTAAGTGTAAACTATTTTTCTCATAGCCAACTCTCTATGACGATGTCGCGATTTATAATGAAATGAATCTTTGCTAATTATTTATTCACCTCATGAGATTTGAAGGGGGCTGCTTCCAAACAATTATTTCCATATACCAAATATAGACATATGTACGCTTTCATTGCGTATTATGTACGTTTTTTCTACAAAGCGAAATATGAATGCATACGATTTCAGCAAATGCTTTCCTTTTCTAAGGTTTGATAAGCTATAGCACTGCGTACCAAAAATATTCCCAAAACTTTGTTGCTTCGTCGCGGGGTGCATGCAATTATGAAGCGAAAAACTGCGCTGCAAATTACTAATTTCTTTTACTTGAAATGCTCACAATTTTAAATTTATTTATTAAAAACTGCTTAGTGGTACTTGACAGAGCTAACTGAAGGAATTTCATAATAGGTATTTTATTGTTAAGGGTGGTTAAGTTTCCAGGGCCGGTGTTGATTTTGAATAAAATACAATTTTTTTTAGAAAATTATTGCCAATCCTCTTTATTATGATAATATTGGTATGGCTCAATTACTTATGGAACAAAATATCGGCCAAATGGTCGCCGCAGCCTCGGCGGCACACCTCCATCCGATGGTCCGAATTTTCGGACGATAGCGAACACTATTCACAGTAACTGTCTGACCGACCTCATTTTGGAAAAAATATGGCCCAATGATGCCGGCGGCCCATAAACCGCACCAAACAGTAACTTTTTGAGGGTGCATTGGTTTTTCGGCAATCAGTCTTGGATTAACATTCGCCCAAATGCGGCTATTCTGCTTATTGACGAATCCACTGAGGTGAAAATGTGTCTCATCACTGAAGATGAAGCGCGAATTTTGTATTTTACTCAAGCGGCTGAGAAAAAAAATAAATGAAAGAATAAAGACAACTTTTTGCTTGAAGGGCTTCTCAACAACTGATTTATTATAATTTCAATTATTACATTTAGACTTAAGCTAACGTACATATATATTTGCTTATTCTGCATTTAATATTTATTTTTACAAAATTTGTTGCCAATATCTTATTCCGCATTTCCTGTCCCACATTTTTTCAAGTAAGTCAAACTGTTGCAAAACAGGAAATGCGTTTCCAATTACATTTACTTATTGTTCATTATTTTATTTACAAAATCATCAATTTCGTCTGTTTTACCATGTGAATTTAATTTTGAAATTGAATATGTAACTCGCGCGATATGCATTTGGATTTGAACGCCCGTGTTCATAATAAGCCTGAATAACTTTAACGCGTTACTCGATTGTATAACTTTCCATGGTTCAAATTGAGTTAGTCTGAAATTGAAAAATGTTAAATGAAATGGAGAAAAGCACTTTACGTTTAGGTGTGGTTTACATTCAATATCGGCCCTTGAAATTTAACCACCCTTTATAATAGTTTAAGTTAACAGAGTTTCTTTTTATATCTACTTACGAGTATATGTATATTAGTAATATACGAAATTTTGAAATCCTCAGAGTGGTGTGGGTTACGTTATGTTTCGTTAAGCTATATTCAGTTATGTTTATATTATGTTGTGTTATGTTATCTTATGTTAAGTTGTGCTATGCTTTGTTATGTTGTGCTATGTCTGTATTTTTATGTTACTCTATGTTCCGTTAAGCTATGTTCAGTTATGTTTATATTACGTTGTGGTATGCCATCATATGTGCTACTTCTCGTGTTATGATCTGCCTAGCATACCTTGTTGTGCTGTATTAGATAATTTTGGTAGTTTTTCCCTTGCTAGCAAGTTTTTTTATTTCCAGTAATTTATACGATTTTCTCTCACTATGAATGTCAACAATTCTTTCTTCTTATTTTTTATTTGCTATTCGTAACCAAATGTAAGCGATTATGCAATTTAAAGGTAATACAATTTTTTTTAATTGAAAATTTGAACTATATTTCAAATAATTCGCGGGCTCTAGCTGCTGCCAAGAGGGGACCCACACGAAACCAAGAAAACTGCTTACGTCCGATATCTCTTCGTCCTTCAACCTTGCTCTGCAATATGAGTTGCAAGAGTTCATATTTCGGGTTTCGTAGAATATACCCCAAATATGAAGTTTTTCGTCGTTTGATGCACTTGATTAGTTGTCTGTCGCCGTGAACTCTTCGCAGCTCTTCTTCATTAGAAACGTGGTCGGTCCATGGTATCTTGAGCAATCTCTGGAGAAGCCACATTTCAATTGCTTCCATTCTTTTCAGGTCGGAGAGTTTTATGATCCATATTTCCATGTCATACAACAATTCTTTAGCATATGTTAATTTAATCTAACATAACCCAACCTAACAGCAGAGAATGTTAATGCATTGTCATATACCATCATTTATGTACATATAGAGTATACGTTCATTTATGAATGTATGTAATGAAAAACTTCATGAATTACTTTCAGAACTTTATTAAAATTAATTCGCGTCGCGCGCATGCACAAAACCTTGGTTCACAACGCAGGCGCAGGAATAAACGCACTGCGTATTTATCCTCCCCATGTGACTCGGCATCAATTCTCGGCGCCAATTTTTTTTTTTTTTTTGTAAATGTGGTTTTTTTAATGTAATCGTAAAAAATTTTTAATAAATTTTATGTATCCCCTTATCATTTCAAAAGTAACAAAATGGTAAAAAAATAAGCAGTCGAAGAAATAAATGCACCGCCTATTTTTCCTCGCCACATGTTAGACTCGATTTCAATTCGCAGTGCAAACCTTTTTTTATTAATTTTTTTTTTTAATTCGTTTTTTTTATGTAATTAAAAAAAATTATGTAATAAATTTTACGTATTCGCTTATTATTTCAAAAAATACGAAAATAGTAAAAATTTAATTAGTTTAATGTATTTATCCTCCCCACGTGACTCGCCATCAATTCTCGGTGCAAATTTTTTTTTTTTCGTTTTTAAATTTTTTTTTTTAATGTAATCGTAAAAAAATTTTTAATAAATTTTATGTATCCGCTTATCATTTCAAAAGTAACAAAATGGTCAAAAAATAAGCAGTCGAAGAAATAAACGCACCGCCTATTTTTCCTCGCCACATGTTAGACTCGAGTTCAATTCCCGGTGCAAACTTTTTTTTATAAATTTTATTTTTTAAAATCGTTTTTTTTTTTTTAATGTAATTGAAAAAAAAAAATTATGTAATAAATTTTACGTATTCGCTTATTATTTCAAAAATACGAAAATAGTACAAATTTAATTGGTTTAATGTCGAGGTGAGAAATGTGTTGTGTGTTGAGGTGAAAGATGTGTGGTGTTTCTAATTTTTGTGTGGGCAAAAGTCAGTGAGGTGTCTATAAACTCGGTGTGCTAAATGACCTTATTACAAATCTTTCAGATCTCAATTGTACTAAAAAAAGCTTACAGTAACATTTGCACCTTCTCATTGCATTAACATTCTCTGATTCAGATATTTAAACTTTTGGAAAGTAAAATTATATTGTAATTTTGTGGAACTGGGATCCAATAAAAACCGAAGCTTTTGTGGATAGGCAGACCAACAACACTGATGAAACTATGGCATCCAGCTATAATACAGAAGGAAATAGTACTATAAAGTATACTTAAAATGTGGTTCATGTCACAAAAAACTCCTCAACGGAGTGGAAATCATACGAGGTGTGTTAAAAAATAAGGCGAATTTTCAAATTTCGTGGGCTACACACATTCGGCTTTCGATTATTGTTTTTTTTTATGTTGGTGCACTCGTTTCGAAGATGTGTTCACGCTTTTAGCCGTGCAGCAGGTTTAGTTTGTTTGTGAGAGGCATAAATAAGACAAGAGTTTTGCGTGCTCGGCAATTTTCTGCTATCGAAAAAACGGCAAAAATACTTTTAATATTTTTCATTATATTTATTTATTTTTTTTTATTTATTTTTTTTTGTTATTGTGGCGAAGTCGTACTTCACAAATTTCTCGTTTGTTAAAATATTTTCTATTTCATGATGTTGCAGTCAATCTCTGTGGGTCTTCATGTTCTAATGAAGGTAGCGGTAAAAAGCTGTTCTGCTAATTGAAACAAGAACCTGACGCTTCTTTGTAGAGGATCCCAGCATTTGCAGCAGCCAAATCTAAAATATTGAAAAATATGTGGGGGGACCTACGAGAACAAAATTTTACTGTGGAGTTGTTATTTATTTATTAGACATAGACTGTATAAACTTGCGCCCGACTTTTGTCGAAAATACTTACTAGGTTGTTGTTGTTGTAGCAGTAACTTTGCCCTATCAGTGTAGTATAAATCACCGGTCGTCTTCGTCTAACTCATCTAACGGTAGGCCCAGGAAACTTGCTGTTTCGACAAGTTGGGTCCAGAGGGAGAGGGGTGTTAGATGAGTGGGTTTGATGGGGAATGTGAAAAGGTGGTTAGCGTCGTTCGGGGTACACTCACATGCCGGCCATATGTTTAGTATGTCGGGGTCAATTCTGAATAGGTAGGAGTTTAACCTGCTACAGTATACAGAACGTAATTGTGCCAAGGTTACACGGGACTCTCGGAGAAGTTGGAGCTCTTCGTCTACAAAGGGGGGGATGGTTGGACTCCGATGACTGCATTAGAGGGTCGGGAGCTTAAGAAGTTGGTAAGAGTCTCCCGATAAATGTTGTTAATTGTCTGTCTGTTTTGTCTTGAATCTCGTCCGCGTAATTGAGGAGGTGCCGCCTGACGAGCCTGGGAGGTGGCTTAAGCTCAAGCAGGTGTCTGCATGGGTGTAACCTGCGGTAACACCCTAACAGGAACAGGGACAGGGAGCATATGGGCCTCGTCGTATATATGTTCAAGTGGGGACATCAAAAGACATCCTGTCGCAGTCCGAATGGCAGTATTTTAACAAGTCTGTAGCTTTATCCACAACGTGTCACGAATTCTAAGCGGCCAGATAGGCGCAGCGTAGTTTAGAACCGACCCACCAATTGCCTTAAATGTCGATAGCAACATTTCTTTGTCTTTGCCTTAAGTGCTGCCGGCAAGCGATTTGAGCACCTTGTTGCGATTTTGGACTTTAGTGGTAATACCGGTTGTATGCGCTGAGAAGGAGAGCAAACTGTCGAAGGTAACTCACAAAATTTTGGGGTTATTAACAGTCGGATTTGGTGTGTCGTCGACTTTTGCCTTAAGCTGCACTTTGACCTCATTTGTCCAGGTGGTGAAGAAGGTCACCATGGACTTCGTGGAGGAAAGTTGTAGGTTCCTCGCAGTGAAGAAGCGAGAAAGGCGTGGCGTGGAGTGTCGAAACCCCTTTTAGATCCAACGCTATTAGGACAGTTTGCTCGCAGGGACGGTTTTGGTACTGTACACTCTTCGGAAGCCATGCTGGTGTGGGGCTGGGGTCAAGTGTTACGTGCAGAGTGGGAGTAAAATGGCTTCAAGAGTCTTCAGTACTGTGGAAAGGAGAGTTCTCGGCAGATAAGAATCCCCTTGGCTAATGGGTTTTACATGTTTCAGTAGTGGGACCACTCTCCCTGATTTCCACTTGTCAGGAATTATGAGAGGGGCCATGGACATATTGAAAACCCTTGTGAGGTGCTCTACTCCCAACGGACCCAGGTTTACAACATCAGCGTGTTCTATTTTGCCCTGGTTGATGGCAAATTTGACTATTCCCAATGAATTTGTCCCATATATCCGAAACCAATACAAATTTATTTGCTTGCAGGCGTCTACTTCTTTCGGTTTTTTGCCAAAACGAATAAATCTTAGGATCTAGTTCTTCTAAAATATTTGTGACCCGACTTTGCTGACCATAAATAACTCAGTTCTAAATTTTTTGCCTCGTAGGCTCCACCAGCATACCTATACAAAAAATCCCAATAAACGCATGTATTTCCAGTAACGAAGCTCCCAAATCGCAACCCAAAATTTAGCGCCCTTCTTCTTCTGTGTACTTTCTTATAAGTTTGCAAATAAATATTTATTAGCAACGAGGATGCACTAACAAGATTATTTGCCGTAAAATGTTTCCAATGCGGAACCGAAGTGGTCATATAAGAAATTCACTCGATTCAATAATAAAAGTCATTTGATTATTTAAAATTTGCATGTAGTCAAAACGCCTGCTTTTGGGCAATACAGGCATAACACATATATATATATACACCTAAAATGAAGGAGTGGAGGCACCTACAATGATTAATAAACGCATTTATATGTTGTACAAAAAGTCACAAAATTATAAGAAGCTGTGGGAACTGGTACGGCCTTTGTCCGGCATTGGAACACAGAGAAGGCATGGACATCGATCCAATGATTCTCTCCATGCCCCTTGCCTCCATGCCATCAAGAGTCGTACTGGAAAAGAGATACAGTGTAGTGCTACCAGAGGCTCAGTTGTGGGGAGACTCAGAAAATGAGCCCGGCAAACACTGTTTTCGCATTTTTACGGATGGCTCCAGGACCGAGCATGGCTCCGGCTCTGGGGTCTACGTGGAATCCAGCGGGACAAAACTGCACTTTGCTCTTGGAATGCATGCATCTGTGTTTCAAGCGGAGGTGTATGCAGCTCAAGAAGCGATGAACTTTGTTGTGGAAAAACGATGGAGAGGCAGATCTATATGTGTCTGCAGCGACAGCCAGGCTCGCTTATGGCCTTAGATAGCCCTCCAACCACATCAGGGGTAGTGAAGTCCTGAAAATCCAGGCTGAACTATGTCGGTAGACATAATAGTCTGATGCTAACATGGGTCCCGGAACACGTGAGCATCGCGGGTAACGAGACCTCTGACTCCTTAGCTAAGATGGGCTCTGAGGCCAACTTCTTTGGCCCAGAGCCCGTTTTGCCACTCCCTTCTGCATCCATCAAAGCCACGGTTAGCAAATGGGTTACAACAACCCACAAGCGAACGTGGCAGGCTGCGAGAGGCTGCAGATGGACTAAACTGATGTTACCTGTCATGTCCGATCGACTGTCGCAAACCCTTCTGTCATTAAGCAGAGGGGAGTGCAGACGGCTGGTTGGACTGATGACGGGCCACTTTCTGTGGGCAAAGCACATGGAAAGGTTGGGCATCTCAGACAGTATACTCTGCCCAGCTTGTGAAGAGGAGGATGAGAGGGCGGACCACTTCCGGCGTGTCTGCTCCGCCTTCGCTCGATTCAGGTTTGAGGTCTTTGTCACTGATGTGTTAAGAAGCGACCATCTTGGCTGCTTGGCACCACAAGATCTACTCAGATTTCTTCGGAGATCGGGTAGATTTAAAGAAAATTAAAAGGGAATCCAAGTGTAGTACAGTGGACTCAATTAATGTCTGAGTGCTGCACTTGCTAGTTGTCCCGACAAAAAAAAAAAACAAAAAAAATAAGAAGTTGTGTTATTATTTACGTAATTGTTTTTCTAATTGAAATTGAAAAGCCGTCAAAATGATTTCATTAGGCAATCTAGTGTGAAATATTTGCTATATGTGCACATTTAAAAACTTGCTCGTTTTTGTTGTTATTATTTTTACAAACATAAGTACAGTGGCTCAATAAAGAACTCGGACCCAAGTGATATGGTTTTAAATAAAAAAATATATATTAAAAGGCAAATCTAATGCGTTTCGGTGTCACATTTATTTTCGTTCTTCAAGCGTATTTTTCAAAACAACAAAAAACATAAGAAAACTTCAATTCATTCGTACATAGAAAATACAAACATAAAAACTAAGCAAAATACATGACAAAAAAAACTCGAATGTTTATATGAAGTAGAGTTAGGCGAATAATATGTAAGAAAAAACAATGTAACTAATATTTAGTCCTGCAAGCCTTTATTTTTCTTACAGCATTCGATCTTATAGGCATGGATTCGACCAGCCTCTTGCATGTTAAAGGATCTCTTTTCCCCACTCTTCTTTAATAATATCTTCTAGGTCTTTCTTGTTTCAGTTGGTTTTCCAAATGAGCACACAGATGTTCAATTATATTAATGCCTGGAGATTATGGAGGTGTTTCAAGTACTTTAAGGCATCCGGTGCATTATGCTTGGGATCGTTGTTTTGATAGTACTGGAAATTGTCCTGAATTCCCAACTTTTCAGCACTTTGGACCAAATTTACTTTCATAATTGTTAGGTATTGTTTGTGGTCCATATTGCCGTTAATGAAGCACTAATTTTCAGTAGCAGCAGCGGACATACAACCCCATATCATCACCGATCCACCCCCATGTTTACCTGTCGGGCATAATATTTTTTCTAGCAACTCTTCATTAGGTCTTCTCCACACATTTGATTGTCCATCTGACCTAAATATGCTAATCTTGCTTTCATCTGCGAAGAAAACGTGCTTCCAGAACCCGAAATCCTCGTCGCCCTGACGCGTTGCGAATTTTATTCTCTTGTGTCGGTTAATCTCATTGATGAAAGGTTTTTCCGTGTAACTCTTCCATTATAATTATTCTTTCTCATCACTATACGTATACTTTTGGGGTTGTAGCTAATATTAAGGTGTTGGGCGACTTCTGCTGTGAGCTTAGGTGCGGTCAGATTTGGATTTTTCTTAATTTGTTGCACTATCCACCGAAAACTATTTGGTCTCGTTTTCTTCTTATTTTCCAAGGATTTTGTTTCTTTGAAATGTTTTATCACGTCGTATACAGCCGAAAAGGGTCTATCCACTATTTATGCGACTTCCCGAACGATTTAACACTTTTCATGATGACTTATAATTAAATTTCTCTATAATTTGGACTTTTATTCAACAAAACTGGACTGAAATTTTATTTTAATTTATTGCGTTTGGTTCTCTCTCCGCACTGTTCTACCGAGAGCAAATTAATTGTGGCATTCCCCGTTTTAAAGTGCCAAACAATCGCAATAATGCCTGATGTCCGACTTCTTCTTTGAAAACAATATTGCGAATGCTGCATGATACATTTTTTTATAACAAGGAGGTAATGGGTTTGTAAATTATTACTACTTTTTTTAAAATACTCTTTGAATAGGTAGGTAGGTAGGTAGGGTGGTTGTCGCAAGACACACTTAGACCTTCGGCAGGTCCATTGTGATACCACTGGAGCTTATCCTTACTCTACGTGTTCCTTTTCAAACCATCCGGTTGCTTTAATAAACGAGCAGAGCTTCGTTAGTTTTAGATGGGCTATGTCCGCTACATCAGTTAGAAATGCTGTATCGAGAGTGCGCAGCCTTCTCATAGCTAGGCTTTCACACTCACATAAAAGGTGTCTGACTGTTTCCTCTTCTTCTGTATTAAGACAGCTTCTACAGAAATCGAAGTAAGGGAGTCCTAACCTTCTAGCATGGCTGCCTATTAAGCAATGACCAGTTAAAACACCTATCATTTTTCTTATAGATTCTCTGTTGAATCGTAGCAAGATCTTCGATCGACCGCTGTTCCAGTTCGGCCATGTCTGTCTGCTTAGTTCGCATGTTGTGAGGTTTTGCCAGATTGTATTTACCTTTTTGATGGTTTCCCTGTCTATAAGTAATTTACAAGTGGCTATGGGCATGGGTATCAGCGCCTTATCCGGTTCGAGATCGAGCGTTGTACCGGTTCTTGCAAGTTCATCCGCCTTACAATTTCCTGCAATGTTTCTGTGGCCTGGCACCCAGATAAGGTGCACCTTGTAGCACTTAGATACGTCATCTAGTAGTTTAAAACATTCTAGAACTGTTTTTGACGAGTGTGTTTTTGATTCCAGCGCTTTTATTGCTGCTTGACTGTCCGAGTAAATGAAGACTTCATTTGCGGATAATACTCTCGTTTTTATCTCTTTAAGTCCCTCTTTTATGGCAGTGACTTCCGCCTGAAATACACTGCAATGATCAGGCAAGCGAAATGATTGGCATACTCCGAGTTTGTCGGAGTAGACCCCTCCGCCTACTTGGTTGTCTAGTTTTGAGCCATCTGTGTAGATGTTTAAGTCATTTATCTTGACAATGAGCCCGTTATCCCATTCCTCTTTGGAAGGAAATACTGTGACAAAGGATTTATCGAAATTGATGTCCTTGGTCCTACAGAAATCCGTTGTGCTGGGAATGCAGGGGAATTGTTCTAAAATTGAGGAGTGCCCTCTTTGGTACGTTCTGAGTAGGCCGATTTCTCTTAGTCTGAGAGTTGCTTTGGCAGCTGTTTGCTTACCGTACTGCTCTATTGGTAGAATGTTAAGAATAATATTTAGTGCATCTGTGGGTGTGGTTCTGAGGGCCCCGCAGATGCAGAGACTGGCCATTCTTTGTACGTGTGCCATGGTTCTTTTGACGTACAATTTATCTAAAGCTGGCCACCATACTAATATGCCGTATGTTAGGATTGGTCTGACAATTGCCGTGTAAAGCCAGTATACGATAGATGGGGAGAGACCCCAACTTAGTCCTATTAGCTGTTTACAAGAGTATAGTGCTATTGTCGCCCTTTTTACTCTATCTTCGACATTTGCCTTCCATGTTAGCTTTCGGTCTAGTATTAGACCTAGGTAGCGGGCCTCATCACTGAATGACAGTGCCGTTCCACCTAGAGTCGGAGGAGTTATATTTGGAATTTTGTGTTTCCTGGTAAATAGGATGAGTTCAGTTTTATTGGGGTTGACGCTTAGCCCATTTGCTTTTGACCAGTTTTCAACCATGTTTAGTAAATCCTGCATGACTTCTATGAGTGTATTGGGGAATTTCCCCCTTACTACCAATGCAACATCGTCCGCATAGGCTACAACGTGTTGTCCTCTCTCCTCTAGGCTCTTTAGCAATGAGTTTAGTGCCAGCACCCATAGGAGAGGGGACAGCACACCGCCTTGAGGTGTTCCTCTGCTAACTTTTTTCTTGATCTCTGAGTCCCCTAGGGTTGCGATCACCAATCTGCTCAAGAGCATGTTTTTGATGAACTCAACCAGGGCGCCAGAGATCCCGAAGTCCGTCAGTGCCTTTATTATGGTTTCCGGTAGGATGTTGTTGAATGCGCCCTCTATATCTAGGAAGGCTACCAGTGTGAATTCTTTATTATACATTGACTTCTCGATTTCTGTAACAAGTGAGTTAAGTGCTGTTTCGGTTGATTTCCCTTTACAGTACGCATGTTGTGAGATGCTGAGCTTATAAGGGCTGATGTTAGCCCTAATATGCTCTTCTAAAATTCTTTCTAATGTTTTTAGCAGAAAGGAGGATAGGCTTATTGGCCTGAAATCCTTAGGTGTCGTGTGTGAACTTTTTCCCGCTTTAGGGATAAAGACCACTTTTACCTCTTTCCATGTTGATGGGACACTTTTCAGTTTCAGAGCGGCCTTAAATATGACCGTCAACCACTCCATGATGTAGTTTAGTGAATGTTGTATTTGGGCCGGGAATAATCCATCTGGGCCCGGTGATTTAAATGGTTTGAACGTGTTCACTGCCCAGGTTATCTTAGTTTCAGTGATTATTTCTTCAATGTCAGAGTTTGGTCTTTCTGTACCATTGTTGATTAACACGTTAGATGATTCGTTGCTGGGAAAGTGTGTGTCCACTAGCAACTTCAGAGTTTCGTCACTCGAAGTAGTCCAACTCCTGTCCGGTTTTTGGAGGTATCCGGTGGTATAGTGTTTTTTTGAAAGGATTTTACGCAGTCTGGAGGCCTCTGTGGTTCCTTCGATTTCTCCACAGAACGTTCTCCAACCAGACCTTTTCGCTTTCCTAACTTCTTTTTTGTAAATTTTTAGCTTAGTGTAGTAGCAGTCCCAGTCTTTACTCTCTCGTGTCGCTTTCGCTCTATTAAACTGTCTTCTGCTGTCGTTTCTTAGTGTAGAAAGGTCTTCTGACCACCAGGGCGGCTTTTTCTTCCCCTTATACTTAATTAAGGGGCAAGCCTTGTTTAGCGCAGTTCTACAGACCTCCGTAAGGATTTGTACGTGTTCGTTCAATGATTCTCTGTCTTCAATTGTAATATTTTGGGAGTTTGGAAGTCTTTCCTTAAGTTCCCGTTTATATATATGCCAGTTGGTCTTTTTCAAGTTCCTGCTGGCGGGCGGGGCCCGTGAGTTTTTTCCCCCAAATTTTATTTCTATGTAACGATGATCGGAGTAAGAGTGTTCATTCAGAACCCTCCACTGCGTCATCTTTTCGTAGAGGGTTTGACAAACTAGCGTAATATCAAGAACTTCCTGTCTATTGCGCGTAATAAATGTAGGTTCGTTGCCTTTGTTACACACTAAAAGCTTACTACATATAATATAATTGAAAAGAGACTCACCTCGTTCGTTTGTATCCGAGCTCCCCCATACGGTATGGTGGGCATTGGCATCACCTCCTAGGGCTAGTTTGCGGTTGTGTGCTTTGCAGTCTTCCACAAGGCTTCTTATTAGCGGCGACGGCAGTGGACCTGTGTCGTCTCCAGCAAAGTAGAACGAGGTTAGCCAGATGTTGCTTCCGCTCACTTCCCAGCTAACCGTCGTAGTATCTGCGTTACTGAAATTTTGAATCATAAATATATTAAGATGTGCTTTTGCCATTATGCATGCTCTTTTAGTACCTTCACCATTGGTCTTGTATACCTTATACCCTGATGTCCTCAGACCGCAGATTTCGCCATTCCGTACCCAGGGTTCCTGGATGAGGACTACGTCCGGCTGATCTTCTGCCAGACGCTCCAGGAGGGCAAGGCAGGCTTCTTTACAGTGATGAAGGTTTATCTGTAGAAGATGCATCAGCTGTTAGCGTTATGTCTGGGTCTTCTTTGCTTTCGCATAAAAGTTCCCTTTCGGAATACTTACGCTGTTGTGTGTGGTACTTACCCTCCCGTTCGAAGTACAGCCTCCCTAAGCCCATTTCTGAGCCTGAAGAGGCGTATTCTTCTTCGGTGGGCCGGTCGTCTTCGCTCATTGGCTCGGTTTCGCTCATGGGTTCTAGTTCGCCCATGTGCTTTTCACCTTCCTTAGTGGCGAGGAACTCAATTGCATCTGTGTCTGTTTTGTAAATGTGAAGTTTCACCTTTACAAAACCGTATCTCAGATGCCCATCGCATTTCGCTAATGGTTCGATTGAATTCTCTGTGAGGAGCAGGAGAGCCTGCATGGTGGCGCGCTTCTGCTCTTTCGATTCTTCTGCGCTATTTTTGTTTGTGAGAGTTTTGACATACCTCCATTCCTGCGTTGGGATGTCCGGATTGCAGACCCGAATGAGCTTCATAATCTCTTCCGGGTCTTCGACGGTTGAAGGTAACCAAACCCTTGCTCGCGGCCTGGACGGAATATCCTTCCTGTCCACGACCACTAGCTTGGCATTTGGGTACACTTCGCCGACTTTGGAGATGGCCTCTTTATACAGTTGAACCGATCTCTCATCGTCGCAAGCTATAATTTTTATCTGGCCTTGGTGCCAGCCTAAGTCTTCGCACGCAGGCGGGGGACCGGGGTTCTCCAGAATAACTTTCAGTGCCACTTTCGTTAGCTCGGCCTCGATCCATTTCCACTGGGCCCTGGGGATCATACCTTCTGGGTGGTTCTCGTCCAGGACTCCTATGATCAGGCGGTCTTTTGCAACCTCCGCAAATGATCTTCTGGGCGTCACGCCCATTGATTTGTGCCTTTTTGCATTTGGCTTATTTTCCTCCGAGGACCGCTGTCGTTTCGGAGCCGATTGTGTTGGTTTGAAGTCAGGGTTGAAATCAGGGATGATCGCTTTCGCTCTATCAATCGCCTCTTTCAACTCCTGTGTCATTTCACCTTCCTTTGGGCGAGTTTCGTGCACCCTCCTTAGGAGCCTAGCCGCGTTTCTGCGATCCTGGTAGCTCGCTTTCGCTGGGTCCACCACCCTCACAAGCGGCCATCCTTCGGTACCGGAGCTAGCAGTAGCATTGCTTCCGGTCGGGACCGTTTTTGGGGGCTGAATCGCAGTTGACTGCCGGGCTAGTGCCCCCCCTCTTTGAATACCTAATAGAAAAATATAAAAATAAAAATATTGAACTTGCATTTCTTATAATAATTTTGAAATGAAGCTACATGCTATGTATGTCCGAGGTTTTTATTGAGCCACTGTATATGTTATGAGCTGAACTTAATGTGATTGAGACATACGAACCTTTTGTTTTATTATTAGGACAAGGAGATTTTTTAAAAATCATTGCTTTTTTTTACTTGGGTCCTTAAAACTGCTCAGTTCGGCTTGTCCTCTATACCAGATATAGTTTAAAGAATTGAATTAATATAATTATTTCATATCTTAGAAAAAATTGCTCTTTTTTTCTTAATAAATATACATATACAAATAGTCTAAGTAAGCTTAAGTACCTCATAAGGTGTCTTTCGAGCCTAGAAGTTGAATTGTTAATCGGACGTGTGCTGTGTTATTTTTTAAATAAGCAAACAGGCAATATCAAATTAAATTCACGCTTCCCCCATATAAAGTTGTTTAAAGAATTTAAATATCTTCACAAAGCAGTGAAGATTTTTCATTAAAAAAAAATATGTAAACATTTAGTTTATTTAAGGTTTTACTCTTTTTATCCAAAATACGACTCCAATTATGTGTGGAAAATTACATCATTTAAATGTTCATCATGAGCAGATATCGATCACTACAGCCATCTACCGAAAACATAAGGGATTTCTTTCTCCCCAAACTAATATAATTTATGAAATTTTTCCAAAAACAAAGTTAAGCTTCAATTTTATTGCAATCATTAGCCAATCAACAAATTTCCAAGTGGGTATAACTATTCAAATAATTTACCGGACCTGCCTTTAACAGAACCCTATTACATAGTTTTTTAATGCTGTACAGTGAGATTGGCGTTTTTCACAGGCTGACCTGAAACAAATTTACCGCATCAACTTTTATATGTTTCTTTTGTAGCCCGGTATAATCTAAAAGTATAACGGTCACTGAAGTTATATTATTTTTCGGTCAATACCATTCGGCTATAATTTTTTCAACCTAATTTCAGTTGCATACGTGTCAATAATTTAAGTATGTAAAACCAATGGCTGAAGTTTTTTTCCATTAAATCATCAAACTTTTGTTCCATGCAATTTTTCGCGGCATAGGTACTTGCACCTACTCATATACACATATTCTTACATGCACCCATATGGCTCAATACTCCAACATAAATGGATTTCTCCTGAAATATGCATAGAAAGAAATACCAAAAACAAAAATGATTGTGTCAGTTTGCTAAAAGCCCACCATTTATGAAGGCAACCAACTACATACAACACACAAACGCACACATACATGTCGTGCATATAGCAAAGTGGCATTTTGTTTGCGATGCTTTCCATTTCAATTCAACCGGGCTATTCGGGTCATGTTCTTCGATTTCGATGTAACTCAAATATGTTGCTCTCTGGTCAAAATAATGAGACACGTATTTTTTTTTTCGCCCGAAAAACATTTTTTTCAAGAGTTATCGGCAATTTTGTTTTTCGGCTCAAATTCGATTTTTTTTAATTATGTAAGAAAATTTTTTTTTTAAATGCCCATAACTTAGTCAAAAATGAACCGATTTTAATAACTCTTGGTTCAAAATGATCGTAATTACTTACACGAGCGACTTCGTGTAGAAACAATTGCAAAAAAGTAGTTGAAAATTTTTTATTTAGCAAAAAAGAAAAAAAATTTAAATTTTTTCGAAATTCAATATTTCAAAACGTGTATTTTTGTTTTTTTTTATAACTTTTTTTAAATCAAAAGGACATCTCAAACTTTAGTTGAGCTGAATGCCTAGTAGCTAAAATGCGTTGTTTTTGAGTAATGAATTTTTGAGTAAAAAACCTGTTTCGCCCTTTTTGTTTTTTGCAAAATAAAAAATTTTCAACTACCTTTATGCAACTGTTTCTACATGAAGTCGCTCGTATAAGTAATGACGATCATTTTGAACCCAAAATTATTAAAATCGGTTCATTTTTCACTAAGTTATGAGCATTTAAAAAAAAAATTTTCTTATATTATTAAAAAAAATCGATTTTGAGCCGAAAAACAAAATTGCCAATAAAGCTTGAAAAAAAAATTTTTCGGGCGAACAAAAAAATACGTGTCTCATTATTTTGACCAGAGAGCAACATATTTGAGTTACATCGAAATCGAAGAACATGTCCCGGAATAGCCCTTTTGAATTGAAATGGAAAGAATCTTGCAGAATTGAGAGCACCGGTAACAGGCTTTTAACGCGTGAGCTTACAAAACGGCCTTCCCACATCGATAGCCATACTTGCATATGTGTGCATATAAAAGCATATTTACATCTAAAAATATTCACGCAAATGTGCATGTGTGTGTTTGTGTGTGCATATGTGTATGTTGTAATTCATAGCCCCCATATGAATGGATGAACTCAGAATTGTGCTTTTTTATGCAATACATGGCCACAAGTGGGCATAACTAAATATAGAAATGCATGAATACATATATAAGTATAATATATACCTACATTATTACCAATATAACCATCAGAGGGGGCCGAAAAAAAATTTTTTTTAGGATCGAATTCTGATAGTGCGGAAAAGTTCCACTGTTAGGCTAATAAAATGTGTGCCAAATTTCCGCCCAATCGAACGATATCTTCTGTCGCCAGCAGAGGCCTCAAATATTGAAATTTCAGTTGAAATTCTGAAAAATTTTATTTTTTCAGGATATTTTCATACCAAAAATAAGGACTGTAAACTAATGAGACATAAATTTATCCAAGATTAGGCCCCTGTACACTATAAAGTAATAATAAAACGTTATTTTTTGTGCAGCTTTTTGCCTACTTTTTTATTTTTATTGCGAAAATACGAGTACATAAATATTTTTGTAGCCCTGAACCCACCACGTGAAGGTTGCTCCACTTTGGGTTCCTATTTTTTTTTTTTGGACGTGATAACGTCTTATAATTCGATTTAGCCGGCTGCGCGCACGAAAAAAATGTGTCGTTACCTTGCTTATTCGTCGTTACCTTGCTCATTCGTCGTTACCTTTCTCATTGTCGTTACCTTGAATGAACTGCAAGCGAAAGCGCGAAACGAACGACAAAGCAAACAAAGCAAACGAACGGCAACGTTCGACATCTTGCTCTCTCCTACTTAAGTGAGCGTATATATGTAAGTTAAAGGCAGACCACTTACCCTATTACAATGCTAAATGCAAACACAATTGAGAAAACATATTTTGCATCTTACAAATCCGCCAGCTCAGCATTATGCTGCTGCGTAATAAAAATTAATTAAAAATGAAATTGATATCTTCTTTGACCAGGCTGATGCAATGCCAAACAATCATTGTGAAATACGTAGATTTAAGTAAACAAATTGTAAAGATATAAATAAGGGAATTTATAGAATAAAGTTTAGTTTTTACTCCGTCTTCGAAGGAAGCACGTTCTTTTTAAAAATGTTATTCCAAACAGGAATAATATAATTGGCGCCCAACATAAAGGGCCTTGTTCTCGCAGTGCAGGCATCGAGTTCCGGTTCAACTAAGCAGCTTCAGCGAAGTTACCAACAGCGACTCAATAGCAAAGAACAATAACAGCAACAATTTTGCCATTAACACCAGCAGCGGGTGCAGGCATCGAGCTCCGGTTCAACTAAGCAGCTTCAGCGAAGTTACCAACAGCGACTCAATAGCAAAGAACAATAACAGCAACAATTTTGCCATTAACACCAGCAGCGGCTTGACTTGCAGCTTTTGCAGCAACTCCCCGTGATAGAAACAACAAGACATTTTTGCCCTATTTGGCAGCGCTCCTTGTAGCGAGCATTTTCCTGGCGCAGCACGTTCTTCGCAGAAGAGGAGACACAAATGCACCGAAGATAAAAAATGATATATGTAAGTTATACCATATACATATAATAAGTAAATGGGGAATACTCCCAGTGAAATAAAATATTCAAAATTATTATATTGTGAATATTGTAGTGGGGATCGTAAAATTGAAAAGTGTCCTATATTATTTAAGAAAAATTTTAAGAAAAGTGAACAAAAGAATAAAAAGTATTGAAAATAATAAGATATAAAAATGGCTGATTTAACAGTTGATTTAATGTAGTGGGGATCATAAATAATAATAATAAATAAGATATAAAAATGGCTGACTTAACAGTTGATTTAATTACAAGATTGATTGCGGAGAGCACAATAAATTTAAGGCAGGAAGTTGAACGATTACGATCTCAAGTTGAGATAGATACTCGTAGGGTGACGGATTATGTGACTGAGCCTATTGACGAAAATATACAGTGCCAAGAATCTCTTGATGTTGTTAAATCCCTTCCAGATTTTTCAGGGAAATTAAATTCTTACGTTAGTTGGAGGGAGGCAGCACATAATGCTATGAGCCTGTATATAAGGAAAAGTAGAAGATACTTTGCAGCCCTTACTATTTTGCGAAACAAGATCACACAAGATGCGAATGACACGCTCACCAATCATGGTACGGTGTTGAATTTTGATGCAATAATTGCGCGATTAGATTTTGCTTATACTTTGCTGAGTGTCTTACGCCAGGGATCAATGACAGTTGTCGAGTATTACAATTTGGTCAATAGAAAATTGACCTTACTCATAAATAAAACAATAATGACTCATAGTAGCTCATCCGATATAGCCAAAGAACTTAATAAAAAGAATAGGGATCATGCCTTAAGAATATTTGTAACTGGTCTCAATGCACCTTTAAGAGACATAATATTTTCTCTCAATCCTCAGGATTTGCCTGATGCTTTGGCAAAAGCACAGGAACTAGAATCAAACAACCAAAGGGCATTATTTGCTAAAAATTTTGCAAATGAAAGAAGTAGAGCTAGGACAACAAATTATCCCAATAATAATTTGAGGTTCCCAACAAGGAATAACGTACCAAAACCAGAACTAATGGACGTAGATCCATCTGTCTCCAGGTCATACAATAAGAATTACAACCCTTTTGGTCAACAAGGTGGCAGATATTTTAATCAGAATAACAAACCCCAGACAAGTAGTTCAGACAATGGGTTAAATACTACTCAACAAAGTTCAGGGCCTCAGAACCAACATATGCAAGGCTTCAAGAGACGAAGAGAAAGTAATAATAGCTTTCGACCGCAAGGAAAAACTCCTAAAATAAACAATTTAAATGAAGAACATTTTTTAGGGAAAAGGGGAACGACCTCCCCTACATCATAGTTTATGATAAAAAACTCAATAAAGGATTGAAAGCACTGGTAGATACCGGAGCAACTTCTTGTTATATTAAGCAGGGAGTATATCAAAATAGAAATGAATTAGCCATTTATAAAAGAGTGAAAACTGTAAATGGTTATTCTATTATAAAATATTACCATATAATAAATTTATTCGGAGTTCGACAAGTATTCTATGAAATAGATAATTTGGATTCGGACATCCTTTTAGGATATAATTTTTTAAAGAAAATAGAAGCACGTATCGATATACGTAGCAACAAAATAATTTACAAAACAAAATATGAGAACGAAAAGGTGGATGAAAGTATGAATATTAACATCCATAAAGAAAGAGTAAACTCAGAGAAAAAAGAAAATTTTAACCCCTTGGGACAAAAGGATCCTAAGGCGCCCGCCGAAGAAAATACCGGCAATAAGAAAAGAAAAAATAATAAAAAAATTAAGTATAAAATAAACACTGTGGATCAGAAAATTTCTACAGCATATACCGAGGGATTTACCGGTAAAAGTATGCCATATAAATGTTTGTCTTTGGCACCTGAAGATCCTAAAGCAATAGCTGATGAATATTCAGGTAATATAAGGGATAATTATTCCATGAAAACTGAAAAAGGTTCAGATCAGGCAGTCAATGAAAGTTTTGACGAAAACAGTGAAGACTCTCACTTAGTAAGAGCTTATAAAACTCCAGAAAGGAGAAATCAGGGTAAAAACCTTGAGGAATTTAGAATTTTAATAAAGCAGAGAATAGTGGAAAAACACGCAAATATTGATACAAGTTTTCCGTTTAGAACAGATGTAAGAGCGGAAATACGAACAGAAAATGAAAAGCCGATATGGAGTAAACAGTACCCATATCCTCTGTCTGTGAATTCTTTCGTAAATAAAGAAATTGGAAGATTATTGAATGAAAATATTGTAAGGCCTAGTAAAAGTCCTTATAATTCACCCATTTGGGTGGTATCAAAAAAAGGTACTAACGACGACGGTTCACCAAAATTTAGAATGGTGATAGATTACAAAAAATTGAATGCTCATACTATTCCCGATCGCTATCCCATCCCGGATACGAATATAATTTTGTCAAATTTAGGGAAATCAAGATACTTTTCAAGCATTGATTTGGAGTCAGGTTTTCACCAGATTTTAATGTCGGAAAAAGACATAGAAAAAACAGCTTTTTCCGTTAATAACGGAAAATATGAATTTCTAAGAATGCCTTTCGGTCTAAAAAATGCTCCCAGAATATTTCAAAGAGCAATGGACAATATATTGCGTGATCAAATAGGAAAAACATGTCATGTATATATGGATGATATAATAATTTTTTCAGGAAGTTTAGAGCAACATATGAAGGATTTGCAAATGATAATTGAAATATTAAGAAGCGCTAATATGAAAATTTCTCTTGAAAAATCTAAATTTTTCAAAACTGAAATAGAATTTTTGGGTTACATTATAGCTCAAAATACAATTAAAACAGATCCAAATAAAATTGAATTAATGCTTAATTACCCGCTACCCAAAAGTTTACGGGAATTAAGGGGGTTTTTAGGTGTTACCGGTTATTACCGGAAATTCATTAAAGATTATGCAACGATTGCAAAGCCATTGACAAAATATTTATCCGCAGAAAATGGCAGAGTCTCTAAAAATATGTCAAAAAAGGTATTAGTGAAAATTGATGAAGCAGGGATATCTTCTTTTAAAAAGCTAAAGAAAAGTTTAGCATCAGCAATGGAATTGACGCAACCAGATTATTCAAAAAAGTTTGTGTTAACTACTGACGCATCGAATGTTGCAATAGGTGCAGTCCTTTCTCAAGAAAATAAACCCATTACTTTTGTTTCCAAAACTCTTAATAAGACAGAAAGAAATTATGCTACAAATGAAAAAGAGTTGTTTGCGATTGTATGGGCACTGAAGAATCTTCGT
The DNA here is from genome assembly GCF_027943255.1 of Anastrepha obliqua. Lineage (NCBI taxonomy): Eukaryota > Metazoa > Arthropoda > Insecta > Diptera > Tephritidae > Anastrepha > Anastrepha obliqua. Next base: position 47,083,944 of record NC_072893.1, read on the forward strand.
AATTATCTTTATGGAGTAACTAATCTTGAAATTCACACGGATCATCAACCGTTAACATTTGCATTATCTACGCGCAACCCGAATTCTAAAATGAAAAGATGGCATGCTTTAATTGAGGAGTTTTCTCCAAAATTTGTATATAGGCCAGGCAAAACGAATGTTGTGGCTGATGCATTATCACGCCTTGAAATAAACAATTTGTCAGGTGAATCAGAACATTCAGCGGAAAGTAGCGAAAATGATCAAATACAGGAAACATACAAACCTGTAAATCAATTTAAACAACAAATTATATTATGTAAAAATAGGTTCACTATACATGAAATGATTTTTGGATTGATTTTTGGAAGAAAAAGACATTTGATTGAATATGATACAGTTGAGAATCTACTTACTATTTTGAAAGAATACATAAAACCTAAATTGGTAACAGCAATACACTGCACAGTAGAGGATTTGTATGAGATACAGCGACCTCTAAAAGAAACATTTCAAAATAAATTTGTATATACTAAGCTATTTCCTATGGACATTCCCAATAGGGAAGATCAAGCAGGTATAATTGAGCAAACCTATAACAGAGCGCATCGAAATTACAATGAAAATATAAAACAGATAGAAAAACTATACTATTGGCCAGAAATGAGAAAGAAAATGAAGGAATATGTACGCAATTGCATAACGTGCAATAGGAACAAATATGATCGACATCCGAAAAAAATTCCAATACAAGAGGCTCCAATTCCAGAAAAAGAGGGAGAGCAGCTTCACCTAGATATTTTTTATGCTCAGGGGTTGAAGTTTATCACATGTATTGATGCTTATTCAAAATTTTTAATATTAAAAAATATAGAAGACAAATCTAATATTGAGGAAAAGGTTTTAGAAATTCTTCAAACTTTCCCAGATGTGAAACGAATAACGTTAGATAATGAGCCAAGTTTTACAACACCTCAATTCAAATCGTTAATGCAGAGATTAAATATTGAAATATATTTTTGCAACCCAAGGCATAGTATTACTAATGGACAAATTGAAAGAGTTCATTCTACGATAATAGAGATAGCTAGATGTATAAAAGAGGAATACAACATAGTAAGTGATTTAGAAACAGTTCTAAGAGCTGCACAACAATATAATATTACAATACATTCCGTTACAAAATTCCGACCAACAGATATTTTTCATAATAAAATAGATCATGAAAAATTACATGATACTCTTGAGCAGGCGCAAAAGAAAATGCTTGCGATTCATAACAAAAATAGATTAAATAAGGAATACCACTCTGGTCAGGTAATATATGAAAAAATTGTAGGTGAAAGAAATAAGTTAAAGCCCAGATATAAGAGACAACAAGTAAAAGAGAACTTAGCAAATAAGGTAGTAATTAATAACAGAAACAGAATAATACATAAGGATAACATTAAAAGTTAAAATTTTTTTATATTATTTTATAGGAAATGTACTTGGGGTATTTTTTCATACCTTTTATTACTCTCATCCAGGCGGACATAATCAATTACTCAAACGACGAATATATTTTAATACAGAATGAACAAGCATTGCTATACGAATCGTTTGGAAGCATTTTCCATGTTACAAATTTAACATATTATGAAACTTTATATAATGAAGAAAAATTATATTTTTTACAAGAAAAAGAAAAACATTCTTATTCTACATCGGACTTTCTAGAAATAGAATCAGAACTCCAAATTATAGAATCTTCTTTAATTCAATTGGAAAAAACTAGAAAAAAGAGAGGAATTAATGAAATAGGTACAGTATGGAAGTGGATAGCAGGCACACCTGACCATGACGACTACATTTTTATTTCAAATAAAATTAATGATTTAATTGAAAATAGCAATAAACAACTAACGACAAATTCTGAAATATTTAATGAAATACGACGTTTAACGAATTTAGTAAACAGTATCACAGGAATTTCGCATGAAAGAATAATACGTAAACAGAGAATTAAAATGATAATATATGAATTACAAAATATTTTGCAAACTATTACATTAGCAAAAGGAGGAATATTAAACTCACATATACTTCATACAGATGAAACAAGAGAAATAATTCAGAACGAATTACAAGCAGTAACCTTGACAGACTTATTAGACGTTTCAACATTTAAAATCATGCAAAAATCAGATCTAATTATATTGTATATTAAATATCCCAAAATAAATAATATTTGTACGTTATTTGAAACCAGACCAATATCACAAAATGATGGGAAATTAATAATTGAGAATGAAGTAGCATTATGTAATAACACATTTATATCTATTGAAGAATGTAAAATTGAAATAAGTAATATTTTTTGTAAGCAAAAATTACAAAATACACGTTTTATAAATTTGTTAAATAAAAAGCCAGCTAATTGCACTAAAATCAAAGAAAATAATAAACAAATAGATAAAATAAGAGATGGGGCTATATTAGTTTCAGGGAAACATACAGTTAATAAAATTGTAATAAATGGTACATATTTAATAACTTTTAATACAAGTGTGAATATAGATAACAAAACATATGAAAACCCCACAGGAAAAATTGTAAAATTTATAAAACAAAATCATTTTAAAAATTATGAAATACTTGAATTTGTAAACTCAAATGACGACACTTTAAAGTTCACTAACATAAATTTCTTAGAAAAATTGGAAATTCGTATATTGAAAATCCCATATCAATGTCATTATTGACCTTCATGTCACTGGCAATAATAGCATATACAGTTCATAAATTGATATTGTTTATACAAATGAAAAAGCAAGAAAAGTTCCAAAGAAATCAAGAAAAATTATATTTTGAGTTGCAAAATAAAATAAATATTCTATCAAAAGAAATCGTTGAATCGAGGGCGATTCATTTTAGAGAAGGGGGAGTTAACGGCAGACCACTTACCCCATTACAATGCTAAATGTAAACACAATTGAGAAAGCATATTTTGCATCTTACAAATCCGCCAGCTCAGCATTATGCTGCTGCGTAATAAAAATTAATTAAAAATGAAATTGATATCTTCTTTGACCAGGCTGATGCAATGCCAAACAATCATTGTGAAATACGTAGATTTAAGTAAACAAATTGTAAAGATATAAATAAGGGAATTTATAGAATAAAGTTTAGTTTTTACTCCGTCTTCGAAGGAAGCACGTTCTTTTTAAAAATGTTATTCCAAACAGGAATAATATAATTTGTATGTATATGCGGATATGTACATACATAAATTCACGTATTTGTATTTGCATATGCCTTCTTATTGATTATTATTAATTTCATTTACTTGAAGAATTTAAAATAAAACCAAGTTTGTTAATAATACCCGTTGTTTTAATGTCATTATTATTAATGTTTTTATTATATATGAAGGAAAAAATGTATGGTAATATTTACCACATACCTTATAAGATATGTTGTATACTAATATATGTATGTATATAAACATGAATATACATATACAATTTCGCGCAATTTTCAAAAAGAACAAATCTATATGTAAAGATGCATACAAGTCATATGGACATATCAAATATACGAATCTATACCGTACGCAAGCAAATGTAAGCTAATGTGCTTGAACTGCAAGCGAGAGCGCGGAACGAACGACAAAGAGCACAATCGGCCCCCGCGTTCGGCAACGTTCGACATCTGGCTCTGTCCTACTTGAGTGAGCATATATATGTATGTATATGCGCATTTGTATATAAATTCACATACTTATATTTGCATATGCCTTCTTGCTGTGTGCATGGTAATGAACCATTTCTCTGTTGAGAATAAGACGATGTTAGAAAAAGTATGAAATGAAAGGGAGTGTTTCGAGTGTAATGTGCCTTGAAAAAGTTAAATCGATGATGGTGCCTCTTAGTGTTGTTGACTTATTAGCGTCTGATGCATAATCGAAATTGAACATATCTTTCATGAATTTGATAAATGTTTCGTGTAAATGTAACTTGACCTATTCCATTGCAATTCCATTTACCTCCTCCTCTATATCCATACAAAATATCTATCAAACAAATAAAATTAAAATTTTGTTTTGAAAATTGTAACCATTACATCAGTATTTTCTTATGACGATGTCACGTTAAACTATCGTCAGTAAACCGACTTTACAGACAACCTCTTTTTGGTTTTTTTTCTTTTGTTTTGTTTTTCTTGTTTTTAATTTTATTTTATTTTTTTATTTACTTTTTAATTTTCATTATTTTTATTTTATTTTATATATTTTTTTTAACTGGTTCTGTTCTTTTTTTCATATTGTAAAAAAATAATAAAATAAAAGGTATTTCAAGAAACTGCCTTTTAAACGTAAAGCAATAGTTCATTTCATATTTATCAAATCAGAGGTAGTATTGTGCTTTGTTGTCAAACTGAGGCATAGTTTGACGGGGTGCTAAGGTACTCCGAATGAATCCATCTCGAGCGCAACTTCCGCATACTTGAAGCGATGCTTCAGTAACGAGTTTCACCATTCACTCCACCGCAAATGTGTGGCATGGATATTTAGGGAACGCCCAATTCTCATACACCTTGTTGCATGATAAAATCTCCGTAAGAACTTCATTTGTTACGTTCTTTAGAACGGGGAGAGAGATTATATTTACCGAAAACCAGTTTATCATTTTGCTGTAATCATCAGCATCAAAATCGAGATTGGGTAGAGTGCGACATGCATGTAGTAAACTATTTCGCGCTTGCAAAATTTTTGCGAGAGCAACGAGGCGAATTTCTCGTCTCTCATCAGTCATCATTGTTAAAAAGATGTTTTCCGGAAGAGCAAAATATGCGTTCCAAGAAATAGAAACATTAACAACATATAAATATTTATGTGCGAGGTACCAAGTCCGTCTGATAGTTTCAAACAGGAGCCTTGGCCCATTTTCAAGAGAGCTATTATTTCGTATTTTAAACCACATTAGGACATAGACGGTCAGTAAATATTTTACAAGATCTTTGAGTTTTATTTCATGGCGCACTAGGTTTTTCTCGCGTATAATTTGGTTTTTATCTATTATGAGCTTTCGTGATTCGGAAGAGATCAAACCAACATCTTTAAATACTGAATTAACAAGCATTGCCGTTGCTCTACCACTTACCCCATATCGCTGGCTTATAACTGCAGTTTCCTGCAACCCCATACGCATTTGAGAAATAGAGGGGGAATCAAAACCAATGAATAAGTTCGGCTGACTAGTGTCAGAATTAGAGGTGTCACTTTCTGAACCATCATTCACTTCCGATATATTGGAGCCGAATGTAGGGCAAGAGGGATAGTTTTCTGGACCACAGAATTATTAATTAGTAATTTGCTTGGTCATCTCATCGCGGCGTCGTTGTCTTTCTATAAGTTTCCTCGTTTCAGGTATGTCCACTATTCCGATACGGCCTATAGGAGCACCTATTTGATCTGACAGAAAAGCTTGCTCTTTTTGAGGAAAAGTCGGCAAGCATTCGCCTTAAAGTCATCAGCACGTTTTTTCAAAGCAGGACTTCTATGTGCAGAATAAAAACCCTTTTTAATCTCTCTGTACTTTTTTAGGATCCTCATTTATCATGTACATATATTACTTCTAATGATTGCGGCTGATATCATTTTGTTAGCGGATCACCCAGGCAAACTACAAGAGATGATTAATAGCCTTGAAAGCTACTGCAACCTGTGGAATCTTGAAGTAAACCGCTCAAAGTCTCAAATAATGGTGTTCAAAAATGGTGGGGAAACTTAGTAAAGAGAAGAAATGGTATTATAGTAAGGAAGAAATACAGACTGTGTCTCAAAATACTTACATAGGAGTGGAAATACTCGTAACACCTCAGATGAAATTAAAAAAACATGTTGAAAACAGAACAGCTGCAGCAAAGAATGGCATTAATGCTACGTAGACTTGTCTTTTAAAAAAGAAAGAAGTTTCAATTGAAGCTAAATGGAAACTTTTGCTAGCAGTTTGTCGTTCAATACAATCATACGCAGCACAGGTGTGGGGTTTCGGGTGGTTTGAAGAAGTTCATATATTGCAAAAGTATTTTGTAAAGCGAATTCTGAAGCTACCTACATACAAACCGGCATGCAAGAAAATCATTTGTTCATCTTAGAACTATTCCTTAAGTATATGCACAGAATTTTGTTTATATACTCAGAAAATCGGCTGCCACATTATCTATCCAAAATTGTTATAAAGAAAGAAGTCTTCTGGATTAGAGATCTAAAGAACTTGTTTAGTAAAAACGATGTCATTTGCCGAACAGATAACATACAATCAGAAAACTGGATAGAAGATGCAAAATTGCTTTTAACAAACCACAACCAGGCTAGGATGAATGTGTACATATAGTAAGAAATTAGATTGGTCAAAAGGTCTGGTTTATTTAAAACAAAATATGATATAGAATCAAGCATGTGGATAATGAGGGCTAGAAGTGACATGGTAATTTTAAATAACAACAGATTTGACACAGAAAATAAAACTTGCTCAATGAGTAATTTTGGCGAGCTTGAAAACATGGCACATTTCTTGGCGCGCTGCCCAATATTAAGAGAATTCAGACAAGTCTTTTTCGGAAAATTTACCTTAAATGTTTCACAGCTGATTGAGATTCTCAATGGGGAAAATGATCATTGGGATAAACTTTCGCGTTTCTTTAAATATGTCTCTAGATACAGAGATTACTCAGTAAAAGCGTTTAACTGGTTTTAAAAAACCATAAACCGAATAATTGTTCTGTACGAAAAATAAATCGACAGACGGCTCATGCCATTGTCGTTAAATTATTGTAAATATTTATTTTTCTTAATATTACAATAAGTAAATTTCAAATTTTGTATATTTTACTTTTATTTGCAATAAATACTACTACTAAGTACTAGTCCATGAAATTAGGCAATTTGAAATTTCTTCGAAAGAACAAAAGGGGCCACCAGCCTGGTCTCTCTGGTCTTGGTATGTACTGAATTAATCAACACTGTTGAAATGTGTGCTGAATACCGCAGGCGCTTAAGGGGGTCTTCTGGTCTCGAGGCCCTGAAATGAAGGGTTTTTTTGGGGATTGATTGTGACAAATCCTGTAAATATTTAAAAAAAATTTTCTTTTTATTTTAAAGGTACATGTCTTGGCTTTTAAAAAATGGTTTTGACTTTGAAAAAAATTAACACCCGCGACCTTGAAATGGCGCTGAAGACGTCCACCTCCAAACGAAACAGGTCTCCATTTTGGTCACGGTTTTTCCACCTGGGTAATCAGAAAGCAAAAATTAGATATGCGTTGTCTTCAGAGTTGCCCTGGTTAAGTTTTCCCGTGAGAGATTTTTTTTTTTAATTTTTTTCAAAAGTTATGCAACAATCTGCAAAAAAAATTTTTTTTTGCTCATTTTTTGAACTTTAAAAGGTTATAAAAATGGAATGAAAAAAAATTTCAAAAATCGTACACGGGGAAACTTAGCGGTAAGTTTTCCGAACCTTTTAAGACCAAAACCATTGAAATCGGAGTATAACTACTATGAAAAGTGTGACCAAAATGCTTAAAAAACACGATTTTCGGGAAAACGCGTTTAAAGATAAAGTTTATGATAAAACGGCCGGAGGAGGGTACACTTCGGTGCCCAGAAAAATGTGAAAAAATGCGATTTTCAAAAAATCCTTTCTGTGGCGTATTCTCGCATACACATACAACAAAATTATGCAAAAAAAAAAATCGATTTTTTTTTCGCTGGAGACCAGAAGACCCCCTTAAGGCCTTGTATTTGAGTGTATTGACTCTTTGCAACATATGGCTGAGTGTTATCGTCCGGCAATATCTTTCGACCGTAACTTGCCACGGTAGACAGTCACTTTTTTTCAATTATCCGACTTGAGTGCAGCAACTGCAGTCGGTCCGGGCTGTAGTTTCGCTTGGTCTCAACAGTTTTTAATAGATGATACTGCCTTTGAGTGTAGAGCAAATCTTCGAACTATGAATACTTGTGTTTGGGGTTTATGTAGACACCGATTAACGGACCTCAGAGCAATGATTTTCTGGCTAAGAGCTTAGCTTTTCTTAAATCTTTGGACCCTTAAATCGTACTTTGTCCTATTTTCTTGCTTCTTAATGATTCCTACTAAAATAATTTCAATGTTATGCTAGCGCTACACTACTTTTAGTTTGTATAATAATTTTATTGTTATGTAAACCTTTATAAAATAAAATAAAAATTTCAATGTTTTTGAAAATGACAAGCGTATGCTGCTTTTTCTTCTTGCAATCTGCATCTTCATTAAATAGAGCCTCAATTTCTGCATTTTTAAACCTTCTATTAACTGGGAAGTTCCGTGCCTCACACACCAAAATCACCAACTGTCTATGTAAAATATACTCCTGCGTTTAAATGTAAAACTATCACATTTATTTACATATCAATACATAGAAATATAGTCATAAAAGTACATACGAGTAAGTACTGTATTCTATATGTCTTTCAATCAATCAGGAATTCCTCTACGCACACAGTCCGCACTTCGAATGGAGGTACAGTTGCCTAGCATTGCCATTTTTACCAAACGGCTGCTGTCCATTCACTTCCAAAAAGTATTTCCCCTTCAAATTTCTTGGTACTTCATATCCCATAGGATACTCTGCAGGCGGACATTTATGCTGACGCACTCCGGTCAATGAGTTGCAACGCTGAGCCATAAAATTCCATTCATTATTTGGATAAACAGTTTCCGCATAATATTCCCAGGCACGCGCATGCGCACAAATAACATCAAAGCAACCAGTTGGCAAAGGATCAAGTCCACCTGGATAGAAGTCCACATCACCGAGAGGTTCACGTTTACCCAACACACCCGGATTGGAGTGAATTACATCAATGAATTCGGCAACGCCGCGCATTAAACCTGAGAGCGCAGAACCTTCATTGAAACAGGGCTTGGCTGGATCCAAACCAGTAATGCGTGGCACAAGTTTGCCGGTGTTGTAACTGTAGTAGCGACCTGCCGCGCCGACAATATGCGCACCTAGACCATGACCGATCAAGTGAATATTCTGAAGTGGTACAACGGCGGTTAAGAGCTCGAGACCTTCAGCTATAAAAGCGCCGATTGCATCGGTGTTAAGGGACGACCAAGAGTACAGAGTGTCCACAGAATCGGCCACATCGACGGCCTGTGTGGGGGAAAGATAAAAAATATTGGAAATAAAAAAAGAAATATAAATATAAATATTAAAAATATCAAAAATTAAATTAAATATTTTTTTAGTTATTTGAAAAAGTGGAAAATTATAAAACAAAAAAAAAAAATAAAACGTAAAAGCCATATAACGAGAAAAGCACTCATATATTTTTCTTAGTATATATATAAAGGGAGATCAAAGTGGAGGTACTTTCTCTAACAGAGGTTTTTTCACAGATCACGCATGACTACTCTCAAACTAAATACACAATTTTTTTCCAGTATTCATTGACATTTCATCATGGAATGACTTAAGTCTCAACAACGTTTACAAATCGTGCAATTATATTAGGAAAATCGACGCTCTGTGAAAAATATCACCACGCACTCAGAGGAAATTATGGTTTTCACCAATGAGGCCCATTTTTAACTTTATTTTTTGGTCGGGGCAACTAGCAAGTACAGCACTCATACAACATTAAGGCCATTATACTGCACTCGGATTCCCTTTTAATTTTCTTTCAATCTACCCGACCTCCGAAGAGCCAAGGAGTCAAGGTGGTCGCTTCTTAACACATCAGTGCCAAAGACCTCAAGCTTGATTCGCGAGAAGGCGGAGCAAACGCACAGGAAGTGGTTCGCCGTCCATCCTCCTCTACACACGCTGGGCAGAGTACACTGTCTGAGATGCCTACATTTTCCATGTGCTTCGCACACGCAAAGTGGCTCGACATCAGTCCCTTCTGCTTAGTGACAGAATGATTTGCGACAGTCGATCCGACATGAAATCAACCATTACATCCATTGAAATCAATCGTTTAGAATGGCCTATGGGCTAGAGGTATCGGAATTATCGGCTCATATTTCTTCAAAGACGAGGCTAGCGCCAATGTAACAGTGAATGGCGAACACTATAGCGCCATGATAAACGATTTTTTGGTGTCGGATGCCGAATGCCGGAAATTGAAGCGCGTGATCACCACAATTTAGTTCCAACAAGACGACGACGGCACTTCTTGCCATACAGCCCATGAAACACTGGATTTACTGTGTCGTCGTTTCGATGAGTTATTTATCCCTCGTCTCGGACCAGTGGATTGGCCTCCCAGATCGTGTGATATCACTACTATGGGGGCTATGTAAAGTTTAAGTGCTTTGTGGATAAACCAGCTTCGATTGACGCAAGTGAAGCCGACATTATTAAAGTTATTCACGAGATACCGACAGTAGTCCTTTAGCGAGTTTTTACGGATGGCCGAATTACGGCGCAGTGTGGCCAACATTTGAAAGGGATTATGTTTAAAAAATAAATTGCATGAATGGTTCCACACAAAAATATTTAAGGTTTCCCAATCACTTCGTTGTTTTATTTCAATTTAAAATCTGATACCTCCAAATTAATCACCCTTTATATTATATATATCGTACTTGCATGCGTAAGCTGAATTTTTCATCCGTTAAGCTATTTTATGCTACTGCTCCTTTCATTTCAATTTTAATTTCCTCAACACTCTTAAACAACACTCTTAATTAGAACAAACTTCATTCATTAACTAACTATTTTCGTAAATTCAATGAATTACCCCTTTTGTTATTTTTCTACTACTTTTACTCACCACAAAATTCACATCACCACGACAATTGTAAGCTTTGGCCAACTCATTGATCGGATTCGAGGATTCGATTGTACTTTTCCAACCGGAAGCGAATATTACCACTTTCTTTTTTGGATCGAATTCGGGACTTTGACAAATTTCATTCGCTTTCAATATCGGATAACTGTAGCTATTGCAGGCTGTGCGTAGCTGAAACTTCAGTTTCGTCTTATCGGGCGTTACTAACGGAGTAATCGCATCAGATGCAATTGCAGAGGAGCCTAAACGACACGCGATTAATATCCATTAAAATTAATGAGCAGCGAAAAACTATATTTATAGGATCTTCATTTTCCATCAAAAACAAATATCCAACCTTTCACTGCACTCGTTACCCGCTCTAGTTAAATGTGCATACTTACAAATATTGTTGATAGCTGTAGACATCAGCTCGAATGGATAGCCGGCCAATAGGTTTTTGCTCGTCTCAAACACACCATGTGGCGTGGGTATCAAATTAGCTGCTGCGTTGCCAATGCCTCGCACTGTATTCTGCACAATTTTGCCCACATTTTGTATATCCAGCGATTTGGGCACCGAATTAACGATGATTTTGGGTAAATCGAAAATTGCATCGAGAACTTTGCTCGCTCGCGTGCCAGCAACTAACAAAGTAAGTACTAACACAACCATGTGGAAACGGGACATTTTGCTAGTTTTTCCCCCCTTTTGCTTGTTTTGGTAAAATTTTCTTTTACTACTTTTTGCGTTACTTATCACCACATTAAGAATTTTCACGATCGCAGTACGAAATGCCTTTGGGGAAAACTGTTCGCGTCTGCTACCCTCAGCGCTTATTTATATATCGAGTTACATATATGTAAGTATGAGAAAGGCAAGCAAAAAGAGTGAAACTCATTTCACTAATTTGCTCTCCAATTTTGCTCATAATTGATTTGCTCCCGCTCAAGCCTCCGCTGGGTTGGCGATCGATCTACAGTCGTGATTGCAAAAACAATAGCAGAAGTCAATGTAAGTGGGATTAGAACGAATTGAGCCGATTAGTATTTTAGACCTGAGGGTCTTCTTTATCTTAGTCATCTTTTGTAGTTTATTTCCTAGTCTATTTAGTTAATTTAGTTTAATTTATTAATTGATAAGCAATGAAAAATTTCATGAAATTATATTCCTGAGTACGCGTTGTCTACGTCGCCCTAAGAAGAAGTAAGAGGGAATGAATAAAGAAGAGTTGCACTTTACTTCTACAGGACTTGGTGTCCCCATAAACATTTTTGATTACGAAAAGATCTAAAATCTACTGCACTACTCGAACAGTTATCCACTTGAATAGAATTGCAGCAAAAAGCGGGTAACGGGTGGACGGGTACCCGATGTCAAAGTTCGAACACATTTAGCATAGCATGAAAATGGACGAAATTACGTCGGCAAAATAATTCGATTTCTTTCTATTTTCTCCGACAGGTTGAAGACTCACCATTGCTTTTCTGATCACTTGATGGCAATTTGTTGGTTCACAAGCAACAGCAGTCAAATCACAAGAAAATGATTTCGATTTGTCTAAGAAACTCCGCAAAATGTCAATAATTTAAAAATAAGTTGTATTTTTGTACCAATGAGCTTTAACGAGTTGCTTCAGTTCAGTTTAGTTGGGTTTAACCGACCAAATTTTCCGAAGGAAGCAGATCAGCTGATTAACACTCGTCAACCGGTTACCCGGTGCAATTCTGTTTCGGGCCTACCAACGACGTGTATTATGAGGGATGATCAATTTAAATATTTTGGTGTAGATGTATTTAGCAATCGAAATTTAATAACAGAGGTGCGAGAGAGATGCGCAAACGGTGCACGGATATCAGGGTGCCTGCGAGAATGGGACAAGAAAACGAAACAACTGCTGCGGACTACTAAAATGCATGCCCATAGGGTCATAGCTGAGAAACCTAAGAAACGAGGAGTTACGAACACAGACAGGGGTGACCGACATTGTAAAATTCATATGAGCCAGGTGACGAGCATGGAAAGAGCATGTGACACGAGCCCCCAGCAATCTGTTGATAAAAATAGCTCGAGATGAGATACCAGAAGGAAGAAGGCGACCAGGAAGACCACCAAACACGATGGGCAGAAAGTTGGATATCTACCTTAGCAGAAAATCAATCACAACAATGATTGGCAAAGCCAATAATAAAATATAAAGAAGAAGAAGAAGGATTTTAAATTGAAATAAAACGACGAAAATTCAAATTGATTGGGCAATCTTTATTATTTTTGTATTAAACCATTCATTAAATTTATTTTTTGAAGATAATCCCTTTCAAATGTTGGCCGCAACTGCGCCGTATTTCGGCCATCCGTAAGCATCAATTTTGAATGACTCGAGACTCGCTGAAGGTCTTCGGTCCGTATCTCATTAATAACTTTAGTCATGTTGGCTTCCAATGACTAGCATTTCGGCTTTATATACGCCCACAAACAAAAGTCCAAAGGTATAACATCACATGATCTTGGTCTGAGACGAGAGATAAATAACTCACCGAAACGACGACGCAATAAACTCATTGTTTCACGGGCTGTATGGCAAGTAGCGCCGTCGCCAACATGTTAGAACCAAGTTGTGATGATGGCGCGCTTCATTTTCCGGCATCCGGCATCAAAAAGTTGTTTTGCATCGCGCGATAGCGTTCGCCATTCACTGTTACATTGGCGGCAGCCTCGTCTTTGAAGAAAGATGGGCCGATGATTCCGATTACTCCAGCCCAGAGGCCACTCTAAACAATTGTTTTCAATAAATATAAAGGTTGTTCTTGAATGACTTCGGGTTGGTCTCCAGGCAAACTACGACAATTTTGCTTATTAACGTAGAGATTAAGCGAGAAATGGGACTCATCGCTAAACACCATTATTTTGGCCGAGCGCGCGAAAAACGCTTTTCACAGAGCGTTGATTTTCGTAATAAAATTTTATGATTCGTAAATGGTGTTAAAGCATAAGTGTATTCGTGATGAAATGTCAATGAATACTGAAAAAAATTGTGTATTTAGTTTGACAGTAGTCATGTGCGATCTGTCAGAAACCCCCTTATTAGAGAAAGTTCAACCAATCTGATCACTCTTTATTATTATATATTGGAACTGTGATTTTAATGAACTTTATGTTTACTCGTTCAATGGCATGTAATTTATATTGCGTGAAGAAAAACAGGCCAGCAGCCTATAATAAAAGTCGAAGAAGATGAGGTGATAAGATAATTAAGTGACTTTTCAGCATGGCATCTATCAAAATAGAAGCCTCAACTTTTAAAATTAAAGGAACACTGATTACAGCTTTTCTGCGCTTCGCTGCCACTATTTTGCCCACAATTGTATTAGAATAATTCTGTGCAAGTAATCACTTTGAGAGTTGTTGTCACAGCAAATTTTTTATATATTTTTTTTCTATTTTTTGTTCTTTTAAACATAAGTATAAATAAAAATGCCAATGACACAATCAAAACGCTTATCGAATTTTTAATGTAAATAATTTTTTTTTCTTAATGCATTTATTTGATTCGTTTAATTTCTCAGTTTATTAAATTAATAATTGCAATTTGATTGCCATAATTGTGTCAAGCGTTTCGCATTTGTTTCAGCAGCCTTCACAGATCTTAAGGAAACGTTAACCATTTCTTGGAATGAGATAGTCAATAAGATAAGGCGCATTTGGTTGAAAGGCCTACACAAGGTTTGGTGATAATTTGTTTTTATTTTTTTGCAGCCGAGTTCATTCTCCCAAAGCGGAAGCTCGTATTTTTCGTATATATAAAAGGTCTTTAAAAAGGCGCGCCTAGATGTTGTTTTTAAAATAAAAAATGTAGATTACTTCAGATTTTACTACTTCTGTTCAAAATACAGCTATTAGCAATTATATGTGAAAAATGCCATCATCTAAATGTCCACCAAGAGCACGTATTCGTCTGCAGATAAAATCTGCCAAGCAGTATCATCCTGAATGTCTAATTGTTGGGAACGTCGGGATATCTATGGAATGTTAAGGGTTGTTCAACGCTACATTGCCAATATTCTCAACAGGACGTCTAGTTTTTGGTCTGTCAGTCTATCTACTTTTTTCTTTCCTCGATAGAATCAGTTTCTTGAAATTTGTTCTCCAGCCTTTAAACTGGCGACTCATTCGGTCAATTAACTCCACCAAAAAATTTCAAAAAAAAAAAAAATTTGCGATAGGTTTTTCTTAAAGATAGACCATTTTAGTAATAAGTTTCAATAATTTTAACGCGTTGCTCCATCGTGCGAGTATCCATAGTTGAAATGGTACATCTGTTTACTTGGCAAATATCGAAGATGATATAAAAAACGTTCCTTCTACATATAGAAATAACTCACCATTGACATTTAGGCATCACTTTTGAAATGCGCTTTATATTAAATCAAAGCCAGAACTATAAATTCTCGAAAAGATAAATAGAAGTGAAACGGAATAGTTTGTGGCATGGAAGCGGAAACTGAAGAAATTTAAGACAATAAAAAAAATGAGTGATGTAAATATGTAAAAAAACAATTGACAGTAAACAGAAATACTTAAAGATCGTCATTATAGACATATGCCTCACTAAAATAACGGGTGATTTTTCAGCTATTATCTTTTTAAACAGTTGGCTTAAACAGCTGACGCACGTTTCGTGTTTTGTTTCACTGTCAAACATCTTCAGTTTGGTCTAGAATTAAACCATGAATCGTCTTACAAACAAACAACGCTTGCAAATCATTGAATTTTATTATAAAAATTCGTGTTCTGTTAAGAAAGTTTAAAGTCGAAAAATTGTGTCCAGCGACGAAGCTCATTTTTGGATCAATGCAGTGAAGATCAGCCAGAATGCATTGCAAGAGCTACCAATGTATCCAGAAAAGGCCACAATTTGGCGCGGTTTATGGGCTGAAGGTATCATTGGACCGTTCTTCTTCAAAGATGCTGGGAATCGTAATGTAACTGTGAATGGTGAGCGCTACCGTGAAATGATATCCAACTTTTTTTTGCCCAAAATGCAAGAGCTTGACTTGCACCACATGTGGTTTCAGCAAGACGGTGCCACATGCCACACAGCACGCTTAACAATGGACTTGTTGAGAGGCGAGTTCGGTGAACATTTTATTTCACGTTTGGGACCTGTCAATCTGTCAATTGGCCACCCAGATCGTGCGATATAATGCCTTTAGATTATTTTTTGTGGGGCTATGTTAAAGTTCATGTCTATTCAGACAAGCCTGCTTCAATTAACGCATTGGAAGACAACATTAAAGAATTTATTTGATAGATACCGGCCGAAACATTGGAAAGAGTCTACCAAAATTGGACCAAGCGGATCGACCATTTGAAGCGCAGTCGCGGTCAACATTTGCATGAAGTAATCTTCAAAAATTAAATTATATGGAATGTACTATCGATTTAAATAAAAATTTCAAGCGTTTTGCTGAATTTTACGTGTGTTTTTTTGAAAAACTTTCCTATAGCTCATAAAAAATCACCCTTTAGTATGTCAAATTATTGAAGAATTTCGTGAAATTTTTTGAGTAATGCCGGCATCCCGGAATTTATCCCACAACATTGCTAACTTATTTTTAGTAAAAATTCAATAAACCTAGTATTTTGAGCAAAAACTAAAGCATTGAAAATACCATATTTGGATACTGAATTATTTCGGTATGCTTATAACGTACTATCGGCATCCCGAAATTTATCTCGTGCCATAACTTTCTTTATATTAGTAAAAATTCAATAAACTTATATTATGTTGATGTCGGAATATTGAATAATTTTAGGATATTTTTTATATAATATCGGGATCCCCGAATTGGTCACGGGACATAACTTTCTTAATTTAAGGCGCCTTTCTGCTCTAGAATTTCGAAAAAATCGAGTTTATTTTTTTCATGTTATGATAGTTCATACTTTCAAAAATATAAATACTTGCAAATTTTTATATTGAAATTCGTTGTAGTTTAGACGTTACAGTCATTTAAAACGAGACAGGTTTGGAGTACGACGCTCAGCTATAAACGCGTTAACCATGTTTTTCTCGACACTACTTTTTTCGAGTTGGCGTTGGTAATTTATCAAAAAGTACTCAACCGATTGATTTGAATTTTTAATATGTTTTTGAGTAGACTTGTGGCTCTCGCGGGTAGTAGAGTTATACATTTATAATCAATTATTTCTATTTTTTTAAGAGGGAGAACGTGAAAAAAAATCCTTTTTTTTGTTTTTCCAATAAACCGATAAAATATCTAGAACATTTTTTTTTTGTTTTGTAAATCTGCTACCCACCATAGCGATATATCTCCTGATGAATAATCGACCGAATTTTATTTTCAGACGTACCATGAGCAGCCCAATCAGTTAGGCCAGTGGCATGTGTTCCGTCAGGGGAAGCAATTTTTTATTATTGTCATTGAAAAAAATATTTTCTTTTGTAAATAAAGAATTGAAAAAAAATGATGAAAATGAAATAAAACGATTTTCAAGTGATACCGATTGCTTTTCTTAAATTTTCAACGCCTTCAGTTTTCACGTCTCTAGACCAGAGAGGTGCCTTAAGTAATAATTCAATAAAAACAATATTTTTTACAAAAACTAAAAATTTTAAATGATTTCATGTTAGGATATTAAATATTTCAGTATATTTCTAATGTAATATCGGAATCCCGAAATTTGTCCCGTGTCATAACTTTCTTTTTATCACTAAAAAATCAATAAACTTAATATAGGGTTAATTAATAAGAGGTGTTATTTTGATATTCAAAGAAAAATGCTATTTTTTAATATAAATGATTGAATGTTTATTTCATTATAAAAAGGAAGGTATGCCGTCAATAGTGGAAAATAACATCAGGCAAATGACCACCACGACCACGCTTACAGGACAATATCCTTTTCATGAAATTTTCCGTAACCGAATTGCAAAGTGGCTGCTCCATGTCCTCTATAGCCTCACGAATCCCATCTTAGAGGTCTTGAATCGACCCTGGGCTGTTGACGTAGACCTTCTCTTTCACGTGGTCAAAAAGAAAAAATTCACAAGGTGTTAAATCACAAGATCTCGGTGGTCAATTGTGATCACCTCTTCGAGAGATAACACGGTCCGGAAACTTTTCCCGTAAAATATCAATGGTTTCGACGCTTGTGTGGCACGTAGCGCCGTCTTGTTGGATATAAACGTTGTTCAGATCAATACCATCCAATTCTGGCCATAAAAAATCGTTAATCATCTCTCGACAGCGCAATCCATTCACCTGTAACACCTATTATTGCAAAACCCGGTATTTTTGTTAAAGTAAAAAAATAAATAAATAATTGGCGCGTACACTTCTGTTAGGTGTTTGGCCGAGCTCCTCCTCCTATTTGTGGGGTGCGTCTTGATGTTGCTCCACAAATGGAGGGGCCTACAGTTTCAAGCCGACTCCGAACGGCAGATATTTTTATGAGGAGCTTTTTCATGGCAGAAATACACTCGGAGGTTTGCCGTTGCCTGCCGAGGGGCGACCGCTATTAGAAAAATGTTTTTACTAATTTTGCTTTCACCGAGATTCGAACCAACGACCTCTCTGTGAATTCCGAATAGTAATCACGCACCAACCCATTCGGCTACGGCGGCCGCCTTTTGTTTAGCCCTAGAACACACACCCAGAAAATACCATGTAAACACACACCCGGGATACGTTTGTACCCGGGACCTTATTTTGCGGTTTTTTTAATGCTTATTCAACCGATTTCTATGATTTTTTTTTTTTAAATGTATATTTTAATATATAACAAGTATTTTGTCTTTTGTTTCATTTTCATAATCCTACTGGTTCCCGCGATATGGGCAAATACAGTCAGGACATGCAACAGTGGATTTTTGTTTTTGTTGTTGTCCTGATAAATGCAAAACAAAATAATATAATTTATAATAATATACTTGTAGAGTAACAACGAATACACATTTTGGTTTTTATTTCATTGAAATATTCTACCTGGTTCAAAAGATATGTGCAAAAAGGTCGCGCAAGGTATGGGTACGTAGGTAGCAAATACACTGGTATATTTGGTTTTTGTATTTTATATGCAGCTGCAAGGGTTGTTTTCACACGAGGTGTTGTTATAAATGCTGACTGTTGATATTTTCATTATTGTTTTGGTGCTCAAAAGTGTAAGAAGTGAAAATATAAGTGAAAATAAATATAACTGAAACTATAAATAACTGGATACGAAATGACTTCAAGAAGAAACGAATATTTATCAAGTGCAGCATATAGAAAGTAAAAAATGTAAAATAAGCAACAATGTAAACATATACTAATTTTTTTTATTATGCAGGCTAACTGAGCAACAGCGAGAATCATATATACAATCTTTATTTGATGAAATTTGTGACGATGACGCTCCCTATGACTTTGACTCAGAAGATGAAGAAGAAATTCAATTCAATGACATTGAAGTTGCTGATGACGATGCTGAAGTTTCGCAAAGTGCCGCAGAAGTATTACCTGATTATGCGGACTATGAGGATGATGAAGAAGACGATGAAGAAGAAGAAGTAAAAGAAAATAATGAATTACCTGCTAGTGGCGAAAAATTTGTTGCACGTGATGGTACTGAGTGGATGAAAGAACCAAATGTAATATAAGTCGTCAGGTACTCAGACAAAATATTATAAGAGAACGTTCTGGACCAGCTAGATGCACTGAAATGTTGTCAATAGAGCAAACATTCAAATGTTTCATGAACGTTGAAATGGCTGATATAATTATGCGCCACATAAATAAGTTAGCAAAAGAAACTTATAATGCTTACAACAATGCGCATCCAAACACAACTCCTAAGTCATGGACGCCTGTGTCAATAACAGAGCTGTATGCATTTTTTGGCATACTTATTATGACTGGTGCGAACCATAGCAATGGAGAACATGTTCGAGATTTATGGAGCGTCAAAAACTATCCTTTATATCGCGCCACAATGGGAGTCAAAAACAATTCATATATTCCTCAAGAAATGGAGCAGAACAAAAACAGGACAATTGGTTCAACGACATTTGGCTTCAAAAATAATGTGACAATGTGCTCTTATGTTCCCAAAAAAAATAAAGCAGTAATTTTGCTTTCGACCATACATAATGATGCTGAAATAGCTGACAGTGGGAAACCTGAAATAATTGAATATTATAATTTTACCAAAGGTGGTGTTGATCGAATTGACCAAATATTTGCGGAATATCTAACACAAAGACAAACAAAACGATGGCCACTAGCGATGTTCTTCAACATGTTGGACATTACAGCTCTTGCAGCCTACATTGTCTACGATTTGAATAACCCTATGTTGCCTTGGAGAACAAACAACAAGCGTAAGCAGATCCTGCGCAGCTTGGCTTAAGCATTGTGTATGCCCATTATTGAAGCCAGAGCCATAAATCGTCAAGTGACGCAAAATTTTTCGACTAAAATTGCTATTGAAGCATATTTCAACCGACCGCTGGAATCAATGGTGTCAACAGCAGCATCAACATCTGCCGCAGCGCGCACGCCAAAGCCTGTGTCCGGATCTTGCTATTTATGTTACGCACAAGAGGAAAAACGCCGTAGAAAAACCAGAAAGCTGTGCGCCAAATGTAAGAAGCCAATGTGTCTTGAACATTCGGTCACATCAACAAATTGCTCTATTTGCCATAATTTTCCTTAGATATAAGATGCATTTTTATATAATACAATAATAAAAGTCAATAATACTACTGTGGGCAAAAAGTAAGGTGAATTTATTTGTCAAACTTCGCGGGATTAAAATTCCGCTCTAGTTATTTTTTTAATGAGTTGGCAGCACTGTTAATAACATCTGGGCCAACTTTCACGTGAACGTCATTATCAGTAATATATTTACGCTTGTGTTTACCAAACGACCAAGAGTGCATTTTTCGATTTTTGCAATGTCTGATTTGATTGAGCAGAGAAGTGCCATCAAATTTTGTTTGCGGAATGAAATTTCGGCTGCGGAAACGTTAAGCATGTTGCAGAAGGCATTTGGTGATTCGACCATGTCGCAGAAAAATGTTTATAAGTGGTACAAAGACTTCAAAGAGGGTCGAGAACGTGTTGATGACTTGGAGCGCTCCGGACGACCATCGACGTCAACAGATGACCAACACGTCAATAAAGTGAAGGAGTTAGTGCTCAAAAATCGTCGGTTGACTGTTAAAGACATTACTGATATGATCGGAATATCAGAAGGATCTGTGAAAACCATTGTGAGAGACCATTTGGGCCTACGAAAAGTCAAATCTCGTTTGGTACCGAAAACTCTCACTTTCTTGGAAAAAAGTCATCGCGTTGGTGTGTGTGAAACAATGATTCCAGACTATCAGGACAAGCTCAAATGCATCATTACGGGAGATGAGACTTGGATTTATGCTTACGACCCTGAAACAACTGACCAATCTAGCGAATATCGTGCTAAAGGCGAGGCCAGACCGAAAAGAGCACGTCAAAGTCGTTCAGAAAAAATAAAGGTCATGATGACAGTTTTTTTCGACTTTCGTGGTGTGGTGCACTATGAATTCCTTCCACCTGGCCAAACTGTTATTAAGGAATATTATTTGAACGTTATGCTTCGTTTACGTGAAGCAATTGCTCTAAAAAGACCAGAATAATGGGCCAACAACTCTTGGTTTTTGCATCACGATAATGCACCGTCTCACACTGCACTCATTCTTCGTGAGCATTTCGCCAAAAATTCCACGCATATCGTTCCGCAACCACCGTATTCGCCTGATTTGGCTCCGTGTGACTTCTGGCTATTCCCAAAACTCAAGAGACCACTCCAGGGAACGCGTTTCGAGTCGATTGAGGAGATAAAAACTGAATCGAAGAAGGTGCTGATGGCCACACCGGAAATGGACTATTTGGCATGTTTCGGGGATTGGAAAAATCGTTGGCATAAGTGTATTTCATCGAGGGGGGATTATTTTGAAGAGGATGAAATTGATTTACAAGAATAAATAAAGATTTTTCATTTTACAACCTAATTCACCTTACTTTTTGCCCACAGTAAAAAAAAAGAAAATATTAATCCTGGCAATCCTAATGAGGATAATGGAAAACTTTTATCAAATTATTGCATTGTCATCGGTCCTTGATAGGTGTGCAAAATTCCAAGTCGATCAGATTTTTAGAAGCCAGTGAAAATTTAGCTCAAAGATTCCGTTACATACATACAACCCGAGCTAATAAAAGTATGTTAAAAATTTTGTTTCGGCCTACTCAAATACACATACATACACATATATATGTATAATAAGCTAACACACCCACCTACTGTGTTTAGCAGAAAAAGCCCTCAATTTGCATAAAACTCTTGTGGTGGCGTTCAAGTTGTTGTAGTAACTAAAGGCCCTCAGGAATGAGCATTCGACAATTGAGCAAGTCCATAGACTTGTCGAAAAAATACAAACAGCGCTCGACCGAAAACAAATCTGTTCAGCAGTTTTCCTGGACATATCACAAGCCTTCGACCGAGTGTGGCACCAAGGCCTACTCTTTAAAATAAAAAAGAAATTACCACTAAATACCTATTTGCTCTTTAAATCATATCTAAACCAACGAATGTTCTACGTAAATTACGAAAATGAAATTTCCAATTTCCAACAAATTAAAGCTGGGGTCCCACAAGGCAGTATATTAGGTCCAATCCAGTACTTAATTTTTACATACGATCTGCCAACCACAAAAGGTGTACTAACTGGCACTTTTGCCGATGACACCGCTATTATGGCGACAGCAGTGGATCCCGTAGAAGCCTCTTATATGCTCCAAATAAGCATAAATAAAATCTCCAAATGGCTCCGGAGCTGGCGGTTGAAAGTAAATGAACATAAATCTCAACACGTAACCTTTACCACAAAAAGAACCACCTGCCCACAAATCAACTTAACCCGTATTCCAATTCCGCAATGTGATAGTGCTAAATATCTAGGCATTCATTTGGATAAACGGCTTACGTGGAAAACGCATATCTTTACAAAAACGAAAGCTCTAGGTTTAATATTTCGTAATATGTACTGGCTGCTAAACCGCTAATCCACCCTCTCAATGGACAACAAACTTATCCTCTACAAATCTGTGATAAAACCAGTCTGGACTTACGGAACCCAACTATGGGGTACTGCGTCAAAATCAAACTTGGAAATCCTGCAGCGTTTCCAGTCCAAGACTCTACGCACCCTAGTCAACGCTCCGTGGTACGTGGCAAATGCCCAAATTCATCGGGACTTAGACATCCCTTCAATAAAAGAGGAAATACAAAATGTAACCAGTAAATACCGAAATCGACTTCAATCGCACCCAAATGAACTGGCCTCTACCCTCATGTCACCATCATGTGTATTTTTAAGGTTAAAAAGAAAAACACCAATTCAGCTCGTCCAAGAGCCATCTATGAAATATTGAATTATTTATTAGAAAGGATATTTCACTGGAAATATTTCTTTAATACTAAAATCAAAGCCACTCTTAAATGTAACCAAATATTTGTAAAATGTCTTCTAAGAATTGTAAATAAAGTTTAAAAAAAAAAAAACAAAAAAAAAATAAAAAAAAATAAAAAAAAAATTCTATAACAAAATTTTCACCACTGAATGATTCTTAAAATTATTAATTTTTTTTCAAAATTTTTCAATTTACTCCTTTTTACAAAAAATTACGACAGTACTCAAAATACTTGGATTGCGTGGCGTGGAATCGCTCTGTTATGTCCAATTTAATATATAAAAAAAGTTTATTACAAACCATAAAATTTTACGTCATCCATCTTAGAGCCAGTAAATTGCTCTTTTGAATTCAACTTATTCTGAACGATGACGCATGGTTTGGTTCTTATGAAGAAGCCGAAAATTGGGAATTTAGGAAGCATTTGCCGCTATTTGCGTTTTTAGGGTACCTTTAGATTAGATTTAGGTTGGCCTGGCTAGCTGAAAGCCATCACATAGACCTATTGGTTCTTAGTGGTACCAGATAAAGCTTGACCCTTACGTTCCCTTGTAATAAGCCTGCGTCTTTTGCGAATCTAAGTAAGCTCTGAAGCTCTAACCCCGAGAGACATTTTAACTTCTCACACTGTAGAGCTCCTAAACATTTCATTTGGGTTCTAGCTAATGCAAGGCAAGAACATACATAGATGGTGTTCAAGAGTTTCCCTCTCTTCTAGTTCATTGCAAATGCAGCTATTATTGCTTGTAATTCCCATCTTGTATGTGTCAGTATATCGACGATAGTTCTGCTGTCCCTTCTAAACAGGGCTGGAACGAATCTGGCGTATTTATCTACATTCTGTGTACACATAATTTTCGCGGTTTTACAAGTGGCTAGATTATTCCACTACCTGTCTACCCGTGTTTTCATGTCCGCAACGATGCCATTGTAGATGATCTTTAAGGGTTTTAGTATGTAGTTTTCTTATTCCAATTGCATGGAAACAGCGCTTTTGGCAATCTCATCTACAATTTCGTTTCCTGCAATGCCCTTAAGTCCGGGTACCCAATCGATGTGTAACCGTCTGTCTGCGGCTAGTCTCTATATGGCTTCCCTGGTCCCAAGAACGTTTTTAGACGAAATTTCATATGAGTTTATTGTCTTTATTGCAGCCTGACTGTCTACGTATATATTTATGCTGGAGTTGCTCGATATTATATATTATATATTTCTGCAGACTTGCCTACGGCAAAGACTTCTGCTTGAAAAATACTGCAGTGGTCATGGAGCTTAATTGGTCGCCTGATGTCCAGCTATGAGCAATAAATCCCTGCACCTACTCCGTCCATCATTTTCGAGCCGTCAATAAATATATTAAGCGTATTCGGGCTACGTTTCATACCTCTTTTCCACCCCTCTTCTTCCATTGTTGTTCGGAATCTCTTCACCCTATTGTATTTCAAAGTCATATAGTCCGTATTGGTCCGATAACTCATACCTATTGAGCTATATCCGAAGATCTAACAGCTAAACTTTCTGCCGCAATGTTAATCGGTGGTAGGTTGAGTATTCTTTCAAGTGCTGCCGTAGAAGTAGTTTTAATTGTCCCTGTCGTGCAGAGTGCACTAAGATGTTGAATACTTTCCACAGGTGTTTTGCGTGTCGTTTTTTTCAATACAGTCCACCACACTAGAGCGCCATAGAGTAATATTGGCTTTACTACAGCTAAGTAGCACCAATACATTATTGAAGGAGATATACCCCATGTAACTTCCAGCATTGTTTTACATGCATATAGTGCGTTACTGGCCTTTTTCTTCCTCTCCAATATATTATGCTTCCATGATAGTTTGCTATCCAAAATTACTTCAAGGTACTTTGCGTGCTCTTTAAGAGTCAATTTTGCGCCGTTTAGCCTCGGGGGGTGCCAATTCGGGATCTTGCACCTTCTATTAAAAAGTATCATATCCGTTTTATCGGCGTTTATCCTCAAGCCTCTCTGAGGCTTTCTCTATAACTAACACTAGTGAGTGTAACACGTGTGCGTGTTGTACCTATGAAGTGAGACTTTCACCTATTAGTCCATAGATGTCGCTAGGAGTATTTTTAAACCTTCCCAAATGTCTCGTTATTTTCGCCTGTCATCTGTCAACAATATTCAGTTCATTATTTGTTACGTTTCATACAACAATGCATTTTTGTCGCTCCCAAAAATGTCGAATTTTGTGCCTTCAAACTACGATTTGCGGACATTGTTGATTTTCTGTTATCAATTGAAGAAAAACGCTTCTCATTGAAGAAAAACGATTGCATGCGGCTTACTCACCAGACTTGACGCCTTTCGATTATCATTTGCTTGCATCGATGGGCCACGTACTTTCTGAGCAGCGCTTCAATTCTCACGAAGAATCCAAAAATGGCTCGATGATTGGTTTGCGACCAAAGACGGGCAATTTTTTTGGCGCGTCATCCACAAATTGCCTGAGAGATGGGAAAAATGTATCGCTAGCGATGGATATTATTTTGAAGATTAAATTCATAACTATTTTTTGTTAATAAATGTTTGAAATTGAAAAAAAATCTCACTTCATAGGTATCTACATTTTAAAGGCTGACATCCTATTTTCCCTAATGTGAGCGTTTCAGGAGGAATGAGTATGGTGTTGCTTTTACCTGCTTTCGGTATAAACACAACCCTTGCTACTGGCACATAGTTAAACCTCAGACATCCTGTGTATATCGCGTTCAGCCACCCTTTGGAGCAAGGCTGAAACAATTCCGTCAAGACCCGGTGATTTAAAGAGGTTAAAAGTGCTTATTGCCCACTCTATTTTTTGAGTTATAATAATGTCACTCGGGATGTTTACTACGTTATTTCTTACAGTCTCCTGACCTAAGTAGTCTATGCATCCTGGAGAATGCGTACTGACTAGATCTTGTAGTGACTCTTCACAACTATCTCTGGGCTTTACGCACCTCTTCCCTGTATGTTCGTCGTTGATCATTATACTGTTCCCAGCAGGATGCATTATCGTCTACTCGAGTCAGTTTATAGAATTCTATTTCGCTGCGCCGTTTTGGTCTCAATTCCACCAAAGCGGCTTTGATCTGCGTTTTAAGCGTAGGGGAGTGCGTGCTGCGGGATATGCTTTATCAAGTGCCCTTGTTACCGTTCTAACACTCTCTTCCAGTTCAACACAGGCGCTGAACCTACGAGGTCTCAATGGTATTTGCAATAGCACTTTCCTTAACAGATCCCAGTGTGTGTTTCTCGGATTTCTGAAGGTTTTGTTGCTCTTTAGCTTGAGCGAGAATGTTATTTAGATTTGTATGTATGTATTTGTAGTCGGAGAATGGTGGCGTTTTTAATACTCTCCAATCTTTCACAATCGTAGAGTTATTCGTAAAGAGAGTTAATTCTATAACATTTTTGGATGTGAACTCAATAAATGTTGGTTCCTCACCCCGGTTTGCTATTTCTAGGCTAATTTGTAAAATAAATTTAAGTAGGTTCTCACCTCTACGGTTTATGTCGGAGCTGCCCCAGAGAGAGTTTAGGGTACCTTTAGGTTCCATGCTCGTAAATTCGAACTAAAAATATAATTTAACAAAACATACAATAAAATATTAAAAATAGAATTAACAATTAAAGCTAAACTCGATGACAGCACAGGATAATATTGGTTTAATATTTTATGCAAAAAAGCAATGAATTTTTCAGTGAATAATTCTGACTACTAAAACGCTTTCACCTGCAAATAGACAAGAACTGCATTTAATTAGCTACGAGTTTTAAATTTGATTATTTTTCCGCCCAACTGATACGCCGTGGATACGATGCGATTTGGTGCGATTTGGTGCGAAAAAGAGAGGGAGTGAGTAAGAAGTCATGAATGCTGATGGGCACTCAGCTGAGCATAAGTTTAGGTATTGGATGTGGCTGTACCAGCAAGAACAGTCGGAAATAAATCACAGCGGCCATCGATTAGAACCCATGAAAACTTCGATAAGCAAACCGAAAATACAGGAAACAGATTTCCAGAGGGAAAGCATTTAGTTACATCATCGCGGTAGAAAATGCAGACCTAAAAAATGCACTCTTTTTTTTGTTGTCTCCAAAAGTATGATCACTTTTATGGTATGGCTTTGAGAAAAGTGGAAGGTAAAAACCAAAAAATACCAGTTTCTTCCACTTGTTCTTCTTCTTCTTCTACTCGATTAGCACGACAACCGCTTACGTTACGCGTTTCTTCCACTACCATAACCATATATATATGTAAGCTCCTTAAAAATAAACGGTTAGGAATAAAATGGTATTAACGGGTTAAGGCGCAGTAGTTACGATCGAATTGCAAATTATTAAATGGCTTGCTAACTCTCAAGAATTACTACGCTGGTGTTTCGGAATCTCTTATTACAAATCCAATTAGAAATTTTCATAATTCGAGATGACGGATAGCGAATCAAGACTTAAAAACCACCGATCGGGTACTTTTTAGCTGGCCATCAAAGCCTTTTATATCTGGGTTTGAGAAAAGTGGCGTTAAAAATCCCAAAAATTAGTTTTTCTGTGTATTTGCGTTTAGTATATTCGTTGAATCCTAAAGTTCTGGTTGGTTAGAATTTATATGAGAAGACTTCTAGTGAAATTTTCCGAATAATAATTTTCTAGCGAATCTTCATTCTCGAGCAAAATTCCAAATGCATTGTTTTTCGAGCTTCTTTAAAGAAGGTCAAAAGTACCCTATTGTCTTCTTCTTCTTAAACCGCGTTCGGCAACGTTCCACATCTGGCTCTCTCGTACTTGAGTGAGCATATATATGTATGTATATGTATGTATAAGCGCATATGTAGGTATATAAATTCACGTATTTGTTTTTTCATATGCCTTCTTCCTGTGTGCATGGTAATGAACCATTTCTCTATGAGGATTATTAATGTGATTTGTACAACAATAAGTTAACAGAACTATTTCACGATGAGTAAAAAATCAATGGCGGTTGAAATAATTATCGAGCATAGCTATGATTTCAAAAAATTAAAACATAAATGTTAAATCTTCCACATATCATAACAACATGTCTGAAATGACAGGTTGGACCAGCCAGCTGTCAAAGAGAACAATTTTCTCATATATCATACACATTGAGGAGGGTTTTTTAAAAGCTAGAGTTACAAAAATTTTAATGTTTCCAAATTTTAAATTTTCGAAAATTTAAATTTTACAGTTTATTCTTATAATAAATTATTCAAAATAATAACTTTTTACAACAAATTACAATTAAATTCGCAAACATAATTAAGTAACTAATTGAACAACTTTTATTCAGTTTATTTGTTGAAAGAAATAATGTCAATACAAAATGTATTATTATAAAATAATAAAATCTAAAATTGAATTTTAACACTCGAGTAGAAATTGAAACAATATTTTATTCAAGAATTTTGTAAATTAAAATGATTCTCGGAACGAAGAATTTTATGAAAAATTTTTCTAAATTGTTTCGAACGACGATTCATTTTGCAGAACCGCTTACAATCGCACCATGGAAAAACAACCTGAAGAACCAGAGGATGTCACGAAAGAGCCACTACCTTCGATGAGTGAACCCTATAGTATCTACTTTAGCAACGCCACTTGCGCAGCCAATAATCGCTGCTCTCTCTGTTGAGAATAGGGCGATGGTAGGAAAAGTAGGAAATGAAAGGGAGTGTTTCGAGTGTAATGTGTCTTGAAAAACTCAAATCGATGATGTTGCCTCTTAGTGTTGTTGACTTATTAACGTCTGATGCATAATCGAAATTGAAGATATCTTTCATGAATTTGATAAATGTTTCGTCATTTTTCACGTTTGTGTAAATGTAACATGATCAATTCCATTGCGATTCCATTTACCTCCTTCTCTATATCCATACAAAATATCTATCAAACAAATGAAATTAAAATTTTCTTTTGAAAAATGCAACCATT
Organism: Anastrepha obliqua; assembly: GCF_027943255.1. Lineage (NCBI taxonomy): Eukaryota > Metazoa > Arthropoda > Insecta > Diptera > Tephritidae > Anastrepha > Anastrepha obliqua. Next base: position 47,113,195 of record NC_072893.1, read on the forward strand.
ACATCAGTATTTTCTTATGACGTTGTCACGTTAAACTATCGTCAGTAACTCGACTTTACAGACAACCTCTTTTTTTTGTAAATATTTTTACTTAGTTTTCAAAATTCAGATAGTTTCATCAAATTTTAATCAAAATTCCCTACTTTTTAATCAGAATTTTTGTAAAACTTCAGTGTACCCAGTTTTATAGCTCATTCGATTTTAGTATAGTGCGAGCTAAAATACCTAATAATATTTCTGATTTAATTTTTTTTTTATTGATGGTATTGTGCATTTTCCTACAAATAAACTACAATTTTTATATAAAGGAGAAGTGCATCACCTGAAGCAAACAACAAAAAACTTCGTAAATGATTATGATTTTTCAAACACTTCAAACCTTCACTCTACTAAAATTTAAAGAGCTATAAAACTGCACACTCAAAAGTTTTCTAAAACTCTGATTAAAAAATGAGAAATTTTGGCTAAAACTTGATGAATTTTTCTGGATTTCGTACAAAACTAGCAGTTTTGATTCACATCGCTTTATTCAAAAAAATAAGCAGGCTATAAAAAAATTGTGTAAAAGAATGCAAAAACCTTTGGGAGTTTTATTATACCAGGTGTATAAGCTTAAATCCGCTGATTGCTCGTAGATGGCGTTAGTGAGCATATCAAGTTACCATAGAAATGCCATATTTTTTTTGCATGGGCTCGACACCTGTTTACATCAATCACTGCACATCATCAGTGATTTCATACAGCAACACACTTTTTTCCTTGCGTAATCATGTCTAATTTTGTGCCAAAAAAAGAGCATATGCGGGAAGCTCTACTTTTTTGCTTTAATTTGAAGAAATCGGCTGCCGAATCGCATCGAATGCTTGTGGAGGCCTATGGTGCCAGTGCATTATCGGAAACAACTTGCAGAGACTGGTTTCGTCGGTTCAAAGACGGCCATTTTGACTTGAGTGACAAGAAGCGTGAAAATCGGCCCAGAAAAGTTGAGGACCATGAATTGCAGGCTCTTTTGGATGAGGACGATACACAATCGTAAAAAATGCTTGCCGAGCAGTTAGGTGTCACTCAACCAGCCATTTCTATGCGTTTACGTGCCATGGGAAAGGTCCAAAAAGTCGGAAAATGGGTACCCCATGAATTGAACGATAGACAGATGGAGCGACGCCAAAACACATGCGAAATCTTGCTGGCTAGGCATAAAAGAAAGTCGTTCCTGCATCTTGTGGTGACTAGCGAGTGGATATAATTTGAGAATCCTAAACGAAAAAAATCATGGGTCGATCCCGGCCAACCATCAACTTCTTCATCAAGACCTAATCGCTTTGGACGCAAGACGATGCTGTGCGTTTGGTGGGATCAGCAGGGTGTCGTTTACTATGAGCTGTTGAAACCTGGTGAAACTTTTAATTCTCATCGCTACTACCAACAACTCATCAAATTGCGCCGTGCTTTGCGTGAAAAAAGGCCTCGTTATGAACAAAGACATGACAAGCTGATTTTCCTCCACGACAACGCCCCATCGCACACGTCAAGAATGGCCCAAAACTACTTGGAGACAATCAATTGGGAGGTGCTACCTCATCCCGCTTATTCACCAGATCTGGCTCCTTCGGACTATCATCTGTTTTCATCGATGGGTCACGCGCTCGCCGAACAGCACTTCGATTCGTACGAAGACGTCCGGAAATGGCTTGACGAGTGGTTCGCCTCGAAAGATGAAGAATTCTTTTGGCGTGGTATACACAAATTGCCCGAGAGATGGGAAAAATGTATAGCTAGCGAGGGCAAATACTTTGAATAAATTATTTTTTTGCTTTCTATAAAAAAAATGGTTTTTTTTTTACTAAAAAACAGCGGATTTAAGCTTATACACCTGGTATGGCCCTAGTACTTTCATCGCAAACTCGTTTAATTTCGCCCCAAGACAGTGACCCTAAAATTGTTACATAGAGGTGCCTCTAATAAGTTTATATTAACAAATTTAAGCCTGAAACATAATTCTCGTGTTTGCGCAGTTTCTGTGGCAGGCCATGCTAACTCATAACCATGACATATTCTTAAAGGCTCGGCGTGACAGATGACCTTCGTAATTCAAGAAATAAATCAAAAGTTACTTAGGGAAGATAGTAAGCGCCGTAACTTTTTTAAATTAACGATACCAAAGGCTTTCTAACGAACTCTTAGCTGGCGCCTTGGCATGGCAGAGCGTGAGTAGAGGTAGCGAGGCCGACGTTATGCTTTATATGAAGCACGAACACTCATTCGTAAAAATGTAAGCCTGGTTTAGCAGAGGCTGACTGCATCTGGGAGAACACAAGCCCCGAGCGTAGTACTTGTAACGCTATGCCTTACTTTAGGATGTGCCGAAGTGCAAAATGTTGCCGGACGGCAGGTGGTTTAGCGCGATTAAAGTTTCCCACTGAAGGCGTGCAGATTGTACTCGCATTGGATATAAACTTAAGTACATGCGAAACCACTTAACTGAGTTTATTAGTACGAATGTGTGAATGTAGTAGTACAAGACCATTCAGCGAGCTCGTAAAAGCATCGTTTCTATTAGCAGATAGCCGTGCGTTGGGAAATTCACAAACTTTCACGCAACTATTTTTGACAGGGTAATAATTAAGTTTTTGTACGAAACTACTTAATAAACGGCAGAATTGAATACGATGTGGTAAGTAAGTATTAGGCATAACAAAAGTTCTTTGATGAACTAAATACCAAGGCGCATTCAGTTATATTCATTAGTAGTTATCTCAATTGGATACTTCATTTCCACTTAAGTTACCTCAGTGTTTCCCTTAAAGTTCAAATTGTCTCCTCACGCAAACAACTACACTGTGCTAGAAGAAGAAAATAATTTTTTTAGATTCTTTTGCCAAAAAATATTTGCGGCACGCTGAAATTGATGGTTGTAATCAGTTTTCTAGAACCACTCAAAAGGAAAAAAGTTTTCGTTTCTGCCTTTTTGTTTGTAAAATGTCTTTTATAGATGCTAAATCGATGAGATGTTTCAACGTAACTTAGATCATTGCTATAACCTCAAAGCAGGCACATATCCCGCAGCGAAGAAGGTCTTCTGAAATCGATAAAGAACATCTCAAATAACTTTTGGAGGAGAACGGTCGCCAAACCAGTCAAAAATTGGCAGAAAAAATTAACTGCGATCATAAAACGATTCTCAATCACCTTCATTCGATGAGATTTACCGAAAAATTGGGAGCCTGTGTACCTCACGAGCTCAACGAATAAAACAAATAAAGTCGCCTTTAAATTGCTTCTCAGCATCTCGCTCACCATCGAGCAACACGCGGTCATAGCAGTGCTTTTTGTACCGAGGGTTCCTTCAACATGCCGTATTTTCCGGACCTTGCACCGACGGATTACCACATTTTTCGCTCACTGTCAAACCATTTGAAGTGCCTTACCTTGGCCTGGAACCCAGCATAAGATGATACGATATTGCTTGGCCATCTCATTTAAAGATTAACGACAACGAAAACCCTCCTTGATGTTGTTTGGAATGCATCTAGGGGTGGCAGACGTGATATGATATCCAAAGCCATGGACGGCGTGGTTTTCATGACGCCACATATTGCTAATTCCGCTGATCTGTGCACCTTATTCAATAAATTAAGTCCGGTGCGACCTATTCGTGTGTAGACGTTTTACTGCGCTCTGCGTTTTTGAGTTTTCTCACTCTACGATGGACATTTAATTTACCAATTTTTATATTTTAACGTGCTCGAGATAGTGACTCTTTTATTTGATAATTATTCAAAATACCTTACACTTGCAATTATGTATAAAATGCTTTGAGTGTGCGGATTAAAGGTTGAACGCAACCAAGCTAAAGTACAGTGCGGAAAATGTTACGAATTTTTTCATTTGGATTGTGTTGTTGTTTTGCTAGCTGATTTAGAACTCCTACTCAGCTCGGTCAATAAGTTTTTTTGTAAAAATTGTGCGGCCGCTCGCCGAAAATCTATCCGCTCTCCTACTTCTTCCGTTAGTGGAGAAACATGAAAAATCATAATATCTACTAACTCGCCAACTGCCGCTAAAATTAATGAGAATTGCAGTATCCGCCGGTACAACTAATGACTATTGAGCCTCAACGGCTAAGTTATAAAGAAATTGAAAGTATTTCACCAATTTCCCTACAAAAAGCTTTCTTAATGAGATTCCTTCTTTTAAAGCTGAGTATGCCCGGGCAATGACTGTTATTAGTGTTCTTTTCGATCAGACAAACTGCTTTTGATCGAAAAAAACTGAAGCACTGCACACAGAATTAAGAGCCATGCATAATAATAGCATCGAAGGTGTCACCTCTGCTCTTACCTTGCTTACTACCGAGGTTAACGAACTCAAAATTAAAACAAAAACATCAAACTAGCTCTACATCATACTAATGCTATCTCGCCCTCTCTAGACTCTGAAATTTTTAGTAAAAGTGGAAGAAAAGTAAAATTTCTAGGAAAAACATTTCGTTTTCAAAACGGTGTATAAGGACTTGCTCGATATGTCCATAACCAAAACGATATGGAAAACATCCTGACATACAGCTTAAATCAGGATATCATGGAGCATATTTTTGGGGCAATGAATGTGAAAGATGGACGTTTTGACAATTTGAATTCGATGGCTTTCAAATACAGGTTGCGGGAGTACTTACTAGGTTACCTTAAAAATACATAAGTTACCAACAAGAGCTCATTTAGCAATATGTAACTAATCACAGCCTCCTGATGGCAGAGGGTTTATGAAGATTTTTTTCATGGCAGAAATACATTCGGAGGTGTATCATTGCCTGTCGAGAAGCCTCCGCTATTACAAACAACATTTTCTATCATTTTGTGTTTCATACCCGGGGTAGTTTGTCAAGTAGTTAGAAATGTAAGAATAATCGTGACTGGGCGGTCAAAACTCCAAACTTACATGGGCATACTAATGCCAGTGGCATAGCATAGTAAATCAAGGCGTGAGTATGTTCACAGCTTGTTGTTAGTCAACTAAATTTATGATGAGTTCGCTTCTCCTTTGAAAGACTTTCATTAGGGCCATAACACTTAAGTAATATAATAGCGTCATATTGGCGTGCTCAGTTTTCAATTTACAAATTAATTCACGAACTATCAACCTGGGTTTAACTTAATAACCTTATTTTTTAATTTCATTCCTGGCAATTTCTATTTGTACCATTTATACTTTAAGTAAAAACAAACATTTCTTGCTACCAATTTTACCAAAAAAGTATTTTATTTTTCCAGTTTCTTGGCTCTTCTTAAATGCAACCTTTTGTAAGGGAGTGTCAGAATTCTAATGTCACAAGTGAGCCAACCTTTAATAATTCAATCATGGTTTTAAATGACACTAATACTTATGCTGCTGCTGCTTTGTGTTAAGAGAGGCTAAGATAGCGGCAGAGCCATTAAGAGGATCATCAGCCACTGTTAGTGTATTGACGCCGACTTCTGCACCCACAGCTTCACTCAGTTATGCTGCTGCTGCCGCTGCTAATATTTATCAACATATCAACTCCGCCTACTCTCTCTTTGCTTCTTCAACTAATGCTGATGCTGCTGCTGCTGCTGCTGCTCACATCAACATGTCGACTGCGGAAGCCAAACAAAGCACTGTTCCCGTATATTAGCGAACAAATGCATACTCAAACTTCGTGCACAACTATTCAAGGGCGAAGGCGTAAAAATAATAAAAGATCTCGGGATGTAGTTATTGGTCTTAATTCAAGTACTGAACTGGATATACTAGTAGCTACGAATAAGTGGTTACATCTTGCGTCCTTTAAACCTTCTGTAACTGAGGATAAGATTCTATGTTTTAAGCTGATATCCAAAGTTTAAAAAAACCATACTTTCGCCTTATCATGAATTACAATACTTTATTGCTGCTCTCAATAGCCAAACGGTAATGCGGTGTGTAAAATTGTGGTTTACATTAACAAAAATAAAATAATAAAAATAATTGAAAACTTAAGTTAATCCATATTTCTAATTATTATTTTTTTCTTTTTTTTTGTCATTTTTTATTTCCCATTTTTTGCTTTGCCTTTTTTAGCCACTAGCTCTGACTGGCCATTTATGAAGTGTACTTATACTTTACTCAGAAAAGAAATCTCTGAATAAGTAGACCACAGACAAAGCAAAGTCGCGACGCAGCAATGACAACATTTCTAGTGCGGCATTATATACTTTTCACTTTTATGTCTTGCAGCACTTCAACGCGCATCGAAATGAGAGCGAAAAGCGAAATTTTTGCTCTATTTTTTAGTTTTTACTTTATTTTTTCGAGCAATGCAACAGCAGCGCATTAGCAGTGATGCTTAACGCCTTTATCTATGGTGCTTTTAGCTTTTTCCCTCTTTTTATGTAAAAGCCACTTACAACAAGGTTAGGTGGCACTTTAGGGGTTGACGCCTAGCCATGCAAATTAATTGAGCCTTTGAGTATATGTAGATAAATGCATATCTATATTTATATAATAAAATTAAAATCAAAGCTGTTTTGTTTTTGCTTTAATGTGTGCAAAATACTAATACATCAAAATAATATTAAAGCATATCTGTGAAAATAAGATAAAAAATGTTAAACGTAATCAATTCCATATTTTACAGCTAATACAAACTTCCACTTTATTTTTAGCCTTATCGAGCTCGCATTTGAAATACTTCCACTTTTTAGCCAACTTAATCGCCTTACGATGGTTGCCAGAAATCGCCGCAAGTCACGTACACTTCATTCGCTCTGCAATGCACTCTACTGTTATTGTTGCTTTTATTATCGTTGCAGCACAAAGTTTGTGGCACATCGCGCGATTTGGCTCATAAATTCCAGCAAAGCCAAATTTACGCGTCGCTTTTATCCAACGCTTCCTTATTTCAGCAGGCAAACAAGCACCCACGTACACACACACACACACACACACACACAAGCATGAGAAGTGTGATGCTACAAGTACTACTTTACACTGTTAATGTTTACTTCCGCTTCCGCTGTTAACCATCGCCAACAAACAATACTGCGCATAGTGAATTGTTGTAGGCTTTACGCCTTAACTTATCTAGCGGCGCAATAAAATTTGTTATGTTGGGCAATAAAATATCACTGCGAGCGTATCCTACAAATCCTTCAATGCATGCCGCAATGCATGTTTGCATGTATTTATTTACACACATACATATATTTATGTACATTTGTATAAGTGGGCAGCTCCATGGCAAAACGAAATTCACGAAAATTTCATTTCTTCGATGTTTACCACGGTTTAGAATCTCAGAGAGAGGATGGAGGGATATATCCACAGATGCATACATTCATATATATATGCATACATACTCGTATATATATACGAGGTGTGTTCAAAAAGTATCGCGAGTTTTGTGTTTTTTTCAAAAATCATTTATTTATTCATTAATATCTATTTTTTCCCCTTCAAAGTAATTCCCATGAGATATTATGCACTTGTGCCAACGTTTTTTCCAATCTTCGAAGCACTTCAAAAAATCATTTTTTTTTTATCTTGTTCAGCTCCTCCTTCGATGCCGTCTTTATCTCGTCAATCGTACCGTAGCGTCGTCCTTTCATCGGCCTCTTCAGTTTCGGGAACAAAAAAAGTCACTGGGGGCCAGATCTGGGGGATACGGTGGCTGTGGCATCATTAATGTGTTGTTTTTGGCCAAAAAGTTGCAAGAGCCAATATTTGATCTTCCATAAATCCGGGCGTTTCATAACTTGCAAGTAATACTCCCTATTGACCGTTTTACCCTGTGGCAAGAACTCATGATGCACAACGCCCCTGCAATCGAAGTAAACTGTAAGGAAAACTTTTACATTCGACCGAACTTGGCGCCCTTTTTGCGGTCTTGGCTCGTGCGGCAGCTTCCATTGAGATGATTGAGCTTTGGTTTCCACGTCATAGCCATAAACCCACGATTCGTCACCAGTTATGACCCTTTGGAGCGAATTTGGGTGATTCGACGATTGGCTAATACCATTTTCTTCATTTCATCAATTTTTTCGTCTGTTGTTGAAGTGCTCGGGCGTCCGGCACGCTTTTCGTCGTTCACATCTTCTCGGCCTTCTGAGAACATTTTGTACCACCGATAAACGTTGATTTGGTCCAAAGTATATTAGCTTCTGCGTATTACACAGTCAACATTCGGAATGGATCCGCGCACTTAATTTCGTTTTTCACACAAAATTTGAAGCAGGTTCTTTGATCCATCTTTTTGAATAGGTAAAAATCGAAGACGAGCCGAAACACGTGCAAGCAAAGCAGCTGTCAACAATTAACTGAACATTCCAAATGACCGAAGTCATCGGCATATCGCCACAAAAAAATCGAAATTCGAATATACGTAACGTGCGAAAATACTTTTTGAACACAACTCGTAGATTTATGTAATGTGAGTGACATAATGATAATGTTGATCAATTCTGAACATTTTTTTTAATTAGTTTTTTTTTTTAATATATTTCATTTTATAACAAAATGCATATAAATCTACATGTGAAACTTTGTGTAAAATTTGTAAACATTCATTCAAATCGCATAAAAATTTCACACTTTTTATACAGAATTTTTCGAAAATTTTTGGCTATGCAGTTTTATAGCCGATTTAGTTCTAGTTTGGAGTGGCTCGAAATTCTCATTAATTTTTGATCATTTTTTCGCTCGAAAGCATGTCATTTTTTTTTATGTGACAAAACCAACCAACACCGTCAGGAAAAAAAAATTAAAAAACTCAACGCGATTTTTCAGTCACATTAAACTTCCACTCTATTACATCAAAATTAAATGAGCTGTAAAACTACAAACTAGCAATTTTTTTAGTTCTGATGAAATTTTTTTTCTTTTCGAAATTTCGATTTATTTGGTTTTCTTAGTGAAGGTGTAATTCCCGTAAAAGATCAAATGTTTCGTCGCTTGTATGGCACGTAGCACCGTCTTGTTGAAAATAAACGTTGTCCAGATCAATACCATCCAATTCCGGCCATAAAAAAAATCGTTCATTATCTCTCGATAGCGCAATCCATTCAACGTAACTGCTGCTCCAGCTTCATTTTCGAAAAAGTAAGGTCCAATGACTCCGCCGGACCATAAACCGCACCAAACAGTCACACGTTGAGGATAGAGAGGCTTTTCTGAGCCCCAGATCCGACAATTTTTCTTGTTGACGAAGCCACCGAGGTGGAAATGGGCCTCATCACTGAAAGTGATTTTTCGATGGAATTCCGGATCATTTTCATGCATTTCAACGTCCCCATCACCAAAGACACGACGTTGTTGATGAACGGTCGGCTTGGGTGCTTGTGTTAACTGGACTTTATAAGCCTTAAGACCCAATTTTTTCTGCAAAATACGGAGTAATGACGTTTGTGGAATGCCGCCTACTTCCAAAGAAGGACGAGGAATGGACAAACCGGGGTTTTCTTCAACACTTTCGGCTACAACAGCAATATTTTCGGCTGTTCTTGAGCGACGTGCACGGATTTTATTCTTCACATCACTAACTTGTCCCAACAGCTCGAATTTTTTCACCAATGGCTGTATTGCGGTCCGACAAGGTGCTTCACGATGACCCAAAAATGTTCGAGTTTTACGAACCGTCTCTGCCAAATTTTCAACATTTTTGTAGTGGATTTTAGTAATTTCAGTGCATTGTTTAAGCGTGTATCGTTACATTTTTATTAATGGCGTAGTTTCTACTTGTCACATATCCAAAAGTGGCAGCTTCAAAAGTGACATCTACAGAAATAGCGAGCTATTGAAAATAACACCTGTTATTGCAAAACCCTTTAGAATGGAATTATAAAATTTATTTATATGTCTAATGCCATCATCATCATCATCATTTGACGCTACAGCTCTGTGTGAGCTTTGGTCTGCTGCACAAAATGTCTCCATTTGACCCGATGGTTGGGTGGAACCTTGGTTGTTTCCTTCCAATTGGTGACCTTGAGTTTGCTCGTGTGGTCTTCTTATTCGTCAATCCATCTTGATCTTGGTCTGCGTCAATTACTTTTCGTTGAGCTCTTGTGGGGTCATTCTCATGGTAAGGCCCAGGGATTTTAGTCTTTGAGCTTTGATGAATCGCACAACATTTCCCCTCTTATAAGTTGGTCCAATTCATGGTTCCATATTATAAGCCACTCACCGTTGTCTGTGACTGCATCGAAGATTTGCCTCAAATTTTTCTCTCGAATACTTGAAGCTTGTTTTTGTATTTTACACTTATTGTCCAAGACTCTGAACTGATTTGTAAATTGAGATTTTATATATAGTAAAGGCGAGGGAGGTAATAAACCTAATATATGTAACTTTTTTAACACTTTGTCTACCAGCAGGTAAAATGGACTCGAATGTAATTATATTATCTTCCCATAACAATATTTCATGCATTCGAATTCTGTAACTTTTTTTAATAATCCAGTGATAGGTAAGCCTAGTATTTTTGATAGTGTTTTGCGATAAAAAATAACTATTAACCATCTCATGCCCGAATTAAAATGGGCGGGGCTTAAATTTTTTTGAGCAGATATTATATATAAGATGCAGTAGACATCAATATTAACTGTTCAAAATTTCAAGGTCCTAGGTGTCCTGGTTCAAGAGCTACAGGATGTTGCGTATATGCAACATTGGGCAATGGTGGTAAATACATATTTAAAAACAAGTTTATTTCTCTTACAAATGCCGTTAATTTATATTTTATTATATGGAAACCCAGTGGTGCATACTCTACATCTGCCTCTTGTTCCCCATTCCGGCCAATGATTATAACCATCAAGTCGTAAGGATCTTGGTGGGTCTTCAACATAAGCTCGTATATAGGCATTTGATTCAGAGCCTGTAGTAGCAGCTGGTGATGATGGAGCTGGTGATGCTGGAGAAGATGGTGCAGTTCCTGAATTCATTGTCAAAAGGAGTGATGATGGACGACCTCTGGGCGAGATATAGTTATACATTCCTTTTCTTTGCGGCACAATCTGTTGCATTCAGTAATGGGATTCTTACCTACATAATTTGAAACCATTTGTACGCTCTTATTACCAACGCACAGTGGTCCGACCAGAAGGCGTTGGCGGACAAAATTCAAAAAACTCATTTAATTAAGCTGAAAATATATATTTAGGGGTTTTAAGGATCAGTGATGACGAATCTGACCTTAGTTTTAGCAAATTTTAAATTCATTGAATACTATAAATACATTTTTACTTGCGTAATTAGCTGGTAAGTTCATTTTTACATTTTTCACGACCCCAGAGAGTACCACGTGGAGGTTTACGGTAAGGTTATTCTCTCCTCATTTTCTTTTTTTTAGATTTTTTTTATTTTTTTTTAATTTTTATTTTTTTTTTTTTTTTTTTTTTTTTTTTTAGTTTTTAAATTTTTTTTGGATATTTAGTTGTTTTTTTGTTTTTCATTTTTAATTTTTTTTTATTGTATGATTCAGAATCCTCGGTTTCTGAGGAGCTGTTTTCTGAGGCTGGATCATTTTTCAAATTTAAAAGCGCAAAAATTTTTTTTTGAAAATGGTTTTGGCTTGTTTTTCGGAAACTTAGTTTTTGATATTATAACTACATCTGATGAACAAAGGAAAGCATTTAATAAATCTGTCATTGTGTCAGTTCTCGACATTTTTCGTGTATTGTTTTGTCTAAAATTTTTCAAATCCTTATTGCGTGCTTCCTGAGCCTCTTCGGAGATTTGGCCAATAGGCAGCAAATCATGTTTAATAATTAAACTCTCATGAATTAGTTGTCTCTTAATGCTGATGGGGTCTGTGATGTCTTTTTCTGTCCTTTACACAAAATTGCATAAGCCATATGTAACGTTTTGCCTGTGGGTAAATGCACAAAAGCTACATTATTTTTAATTTGCGCAACTTTGCGCAACAGGTTTCAGTTTGAAATCATAGCTGAAATATGTGGCTACATCACTCATGTTGATTTCAAGTGGACCGGTGTGGACCACTCGAAAAAATGATCTTTAAAAAAAAAATTTTCGAAAAATTTTGAAATTTCAAAAAAAAAATTGGATTTTGTACCACAACTTAAGAGAATTATTACTGTTTCCGTTAATATATTCAATTATCTTTTTTTTTCAATATGTGGTTAACAATCAAATGGTAATATTTATTTGCAGACATGAAAATGAAACTCTTGTATGAAGTACGATTTGCATACAATTTCATGTTTAAAGTCAAAAAACTACAATGAAAAATTTTTTAAATTAAGTAATTTTTCTAATATTTTTCTAATATTTTCTGTCTTGAATATTTAAGAAATCATCTGCATTATCAAATTTTTATTTCAAAAATGTTGCAAAATTGAATTTTGTCCGGCCGCCGGACCACTGTGCAACGGCAAGCAATCAAGTTGTGCGTTGCTTCATATTTGAAATCGCTTGATCCACGTCCTCGCTTTTGAAGGATTTTCTCACTGCTTAGATCCTAATTTTTCAATCGGTTGCTTCAAAATTGTACCAACGACCAGTACGCCTTTTTCTTTTAGAGCACACATCAAGCTTATTGAAGAAAACCAATTGTCAAAAAACAGGTTTACTGGCACATTGGATGATAAAAGTAGCACGATATCTGATGATATTCCCAGGCCATAAATCTTGCACGTTCCTTCTTAAATGTACAGACTAAAATCATATATAATCCCGGACACACCAGCTCTCGTAAACATTTTGAAACCCCACTTGTGGGGCTTCAATGGCAGATACTGCTTCAAAATATGTTGACCTAAAAAAGAATTTTATTCAGAAACGTATTACATATGTTCACAAATAATAAGTTACCTCTATATGCAATCATTTGGTCATCTATACTTTGGTATTCTTCCTGTGAAATGTCATTGAATTGTTTTTTTTATGATGTCCAACATAGGCCGAACTTTGTACAACTTGTCATATTTAGGCGTTCCTTTCTGAGGCTGTTTAAAATTATCAATCAAATGGAAAAATTGTTTTATTTTCTCAAACCTGTTTCTTGCCAATGTATTTCCAACGGCCGCTAATTTGAAGCTGGACGCCCACGCCATTCGATAGGTTGGTATTTTTACAACAACAAGATAAAGAAGTATGCCAACAAACCTTTTCATTTCAGGCACAGTGCATTTCAATTGTATTTCCTTTGATTGCATGGCATATAAATTCGTTTCCTCAGATATTTTCAGCCACAGTTCATCCGTAAAGAAAGTAATAAAATATGCTATGGGTATTTTCACCGCATTGCTGCATAATTTACTTTTCCAGGTGGTCTCACATTCCAAAAACTCAGCACTACTCCACTTCAAACTATTGAAATCAATTTTTTCCATTACCTCCTGTACAACGATTTCATTTTCATTCAAATCTTCAACATCTTTGCTTCCAATAATTTGGTCAATCAAATCAATTTCCACATTTTCAGCTCTGTTATCTAAATTTTTCAATGTTTCCTCTATAATTTCCTCCATATTTTGATCTTCTTCTTCTTCAATTTCATTGTCAGCCGAATCATCCCAATCAAAGTTGGCAACTCTTTCAATCTCAGCTTGAGTCAGACCTTTTGGGCGCATCTTAGAAAGTGTATGCTGAAATGAATTATATTTTTCGAAAATTACCACAATAGACTAATGTTGCATATACGCATATATAATGTTGGTTTCAGGATGAAATAATTATTTTTATAATTTTTTTCCACTTTTTTAGAACACAGTTTTTTTCACAAAATCAATTTTTCAACTTCTCGCTCACAAATATAGCTACAGACTGAAAGCGTGTACAGCTGACTGCCAAACAACTTGCTGTTTGCTTTCTCAACACAGTAAGATATTATATAATTTAAAAGAAAATTCAAAACAATTACTAGAAAATACGGGAGTTAGAGGCTCGGAAACACAATGTTGCGTATATGCAACATCGGGCATGAGAGGATTAAACATCCCGCATTCTGAATGTGAAATCTGTGTTTAGTTTTTTAAAGGGTTGCAATGGTTTGATTGTTGTTAAAAAAAATGTTTTTTCCAAAATATTTTGATACTAGCAAACCCGGCCCCCTTCGCTGGGCACACTAAAATAGAATAGATATGGTTTAGAACAGAAAATATATGATTTTCATATTATTTATTTTTTTATTCTTTATTCAAGCGCTTTGGCATAAACAATATTTTTTTGTTTTTCTATTTGTTTTTGAGTAAATATAAAATATAAATTGAAAATCAGGAAAAAAGAAGATTGTTTTTAAATTTCAAATCAACGCATATGAATAAACAATCGTCTTTTTTCCTGATCATCCATGAATTTTTCATTTCAATTTATATGTTTTATTAAGCATTGGAGCTTTTTTAACCATTATCCATTTATATTTAAAAAAAAAAACGAAAAAAAATTTTTTTTCCACGAACACATAATTTCATTCGGATTTCACATTAAATTCTCAAATTTCGTAAGAAATTATTCACTAATCCAAAATCCACTCCAAAAAAATTCACAAACAATTTTTACATGTTGCACTTACGTTTTTTCCTTATGGCATCCAAATCAGAAAGAAATATTGACACATTGTAACCCACACTGTCAATTTGACAGTTCAGTTCCGCCCCAAGCGTTAAAAAAGTAAGCGACATTATGGCTGGTTCAAAAGAACGCTGTACCCGTTGCCAGTGCTCCGAATTACAACCAAACTTTACGAAACCCATTTTCAATACTTACTTAACAATGTGCGTAAGTTTGGTTTAATTCGGTGCAAAGACACGGCGGGTCCACGTTTTGGCATATATTTCGAGACCCTAGTCATCAATAGGTATGAAAATTACCCCGTATTAAAGCACTTATCAACAGCTTTTATTTGATACCCATATTGTGCATACACAACCAAAAGTTACCCGGGTCCACGTTTTGACCTATATCTCGAGACCCCAGTCACGGAGCGGCATGAAAAATACTCTGTACTAAAGCATTCACCAACAGCTTCAATTTCATATCCATATTGTACAAAAACATTCTAGGGTCCACGTTTTGGTCTCTATCTCGAGACCCTAGTCACGGAGCGGCATATAATCCATGTTACTCGTGGATGATGTAGCTTTCGGATGGTGAAAGAATTTTTAAAATTGGTCCAGTAGTTTTTGAGCCTATTCATTACAACCAAACAAACAAACAAACAAACAAAGTTTTCCTCTTTATAATATTAGAATAGATTTGAAGCCCTAAATAAGTATTAAATAAATGTAATATTGCTTCCTGCTTGAATCCTTCTTCACTTTGTGCTTGTGCCGATTTTTTTATATTTCTCAAGTCAGCGTGGAATGCGCCACTTAAGACTTCCTTTGAATTTTTTCTGTTCGCAAAATCACCTCCCGCAACGCACTGATTAAAAGGATTTACGTGCATGTGACATTTGCAGTTTTGAGGCTTATAAGCAGATGTTGATGCGATAGTTTGAACATAAAATCGTGAAAATTAGTGGAATGGGACTCCGAATCTTGTAAAAGGATTAAGGCTCATGTAAAATACACAAGTGTAGCAGTAAAAATATACACACTTGCATATGTATGTATGTATGCAATAAATGAGCAGAATCATATCAAAGCGAGCCACGTAAGCCATTTTGTGTGTTCTTCTAGAACATTTTTTTTATTTTTTGCTATTTGATAACGGGAAGCAACTCGAAAGACATTTTCAAATCGTTCATTAGTTTAGGCATCTTTAGTATTCAACATATGATTATTTATTTCTTTTTAATTGAGCGCACAAAAACGTCTCCCTCCATTCATCCTTTAATATTTGACCTTTTAAGCCACTCAGCTCAGCTCAGCACAGTACTGGTGAATTTGTACTGTGGCAGTGCTCGCAAGGACATTGCATTCAACACAATATTTTATAAACATTTTGATGTATGTACATATTGAAAACATACACACATTCATCATCGCAGTCGGATAAGCCACATTAAAAGTCAAGCAACAATGGCTGTGCGAGCACAATAAAGTGTAGACAAAAGAAGAAAAAGTGCGAGTGAAATTTTAGTTTAAAAGGAACGTAAAAAATCATGGATACGAGCATTGCAATCAGCCATGGTCTAATAAAAGCCACATACAGACAATATCAAAGCACAAACAAGCAGTGGAGCAGACGAAAATGAAAAACGCAGACATGTAAACGGTACGCCGTGCGTGCCGCTCCATTGAAGAAAACGAAAAGCACACTTTTAGCGGTCACCTTAGCCACAAAATACATTTGCATTTGTAGTGGTGCAGCTTGTGTCGTTGTGTGCGTGCACTAATACATAGCGAGCGTTGAACTTTTTGTTTACCTACCAATACACCTGCATTTGTGGCTGTGCAGAAAACATATGTTGAGAGCTTTCGAGCTTTGCTTTTGTAGCACAACTGCTCGCCAGTCTCGCTCGTGGCGCTCAACTACGGAAATAGTCACACTTCAGAACTCATTGTTTTTGCCAGAGAGTGAATGTTTATTCACAGCATTTAAGAGTAAAATATGGTTAAGGAAGCTTTGGGTGTGTTGAAAAGTTGTAGTAAAAATTTAAGAGATTTTTTGTTTTTGCTTTAGTTTTACTATTAAACACAGTTTCACAAAATATCCAACCTGTTGCGGCATAATTTTCTCCATTATAAACTGGAGGCCTGCTGTAATATATGACGCTTTTTCTAGCCACAGAAAAACAACAAAATATGCAGGGCAGTAAAAAGAAAGCATTTAAGCAGTAGAGTACTTCTGCGATTTTTTGAATAACTTGACTAATTTTGGGTATATTTATGAAAGTTAATACATTTTTCTATAAAATTTACTTGGCTGAAATAATCTTAAATTACAAAATATTGGGCTATAAAGTGAGTGTCAACACTTAACGAAAAATTTCCACTATATTATTAATATAATTTTTTTTCAAATTTATTTTTCATAATTTTTTTTTATAAAAATATATCTATTCTACAACAAATATCATATAAATAAAAGCTTCAAACTTTGTACAAGCTTTAGAAAACTTCGACAAATCTTTATAAAAATTCCAAACTTTTTATAAAAATTGAAAAAAAAAAGAACTTTGTACGCAGTTTTTTGGGTAGGTAGGTGGAATGGTTGAAATACCACTCTGACTCTCTCCAATTAGCACTAAAGCGCCGTTTTGAGACCTCCAACAAGCAGATATCTACGGGCAGCCAGATCTGTTGATGTAAAGGAGATGGATGGGATTTAGGTTGGAGCACTGCCCCAGGCTGTCGAACAAAGAAGCACCCAGTGACCTTAGTCGTCTAGCTGCCAATCCCGGAGTTTTTTGGTCCATTCATTTTTAATATAACAAAGAAGCACCCAGTGACCTTAGTCGTCTAGCTGCCAATCCCGTAGTTTTTTGGTCTATTCATTTTTAGTACAAAAAAGTGCAAGTAGCAAATTTGGTTTGAAATTCTGGTCGATTTTTGGTAATTTTTTCTTTTTTTCCGCAATTTCAAAATAAAATGCATTTTCACACAAAATAAAATGTCGGCAATTCGCTATATGACAAAAATTGGCAATTCCTCATCGAAAAAAATTGTCAAAAATTAATGCAATTCTAATCAAAAACGCGACTAAGATGCCTGGGAGCCCCACTGTTTGAGGGTCTGGAAGACGTCTCGAAAGCAGAGCTCCCAGCCTTACTTAGATTCGCCAAAAGCGCTGACATCCTACATGACGTCTACTTTCGGCATTCATAGAGGTCGGTCTCGATCTGGTATCGCTAGGGACTAAAAGGTCTATGCGTGGCTTATTGCCAACCAGGCTAACCTAACCTAACCTAATGCAATTCTTGAGCGACTTAAAACTTGCACTTTATTATGTTTAAATTTGATGTGTGAAAAAATAGTGTACCGAATTTTTTATAAATTCTGATTAAAGAGCTTGAAATTTATAGGAATATTTTTTTGAATTTTCATAAAGCTTAAACTGAGTTTGAAACTTTGATTTATATGATAAAAAAATTTTTTTAAATTAAAACAACTAAAGAAAAGTAGTCAAAAGTGATCAAACAATTCTTCTTTTTACCCGTTGAAAAGGTTTTTTCTAATAGCGGGCGCTCCTCGACAGACAAACGTAAACCTTCATCAAATACTTATTAAACAATGGTTACGTAAAATTAATCATCCAGTTTTGTTTTCGAATAATTTTTTTACTAAATTAAATAGCACGCGAAAGGGATAGTAGTTAAATTTAGTAGTCAGACAAGATACTACTGCACTTAACATTGATGGATCCAACGTGGACAGCGACGTCGGTGCCGGCATGTATTCGAAATAACTCAAAACTTCTAGGTCTTTTCGCCCTGGGGTATTTGAAAAGTATCTTTCAAGCAGAAATTCTCGGGATAAGGGAAGCTTGCAGAATATTTAGAAACCGTCCAAACAACTACTGGAAGCACAGATAGTCAAGCAGCCATCTTAGCTTTAAGCTCACCTATAGGTAGGTAGGTGAAATCGTCGAAGTGCCGGTCTGCACTGCTCAAGTATCATTAAGGCACCGTTTTGATACCATTACGAGCCCTTCAACAGGCAGGTATCTACAGCCAGCCAGAGCTGTTGATATAATGGAGGAGATTGATTGGATTTAGGTTGACGCACTGCCTCAGGCTGTCAAAGAAGGGAGCGACCAGTGACCTTAGTCGTCTAGCTGCTAAACCCGGACATTTAAAGAGAAAGTGCCCAACGGTCTCCTTCTCTGCCCACAGCTTCTACAATGGGGATTAAATGGTAGCCCTAGGTCTTCCGCGTGTGTGCCGATCCTCCAGTGACCGATAAACACAGCTACGAGTTTGGAAATTGAATGGCGAAATTGAATTTCTGAGTGCTTCGTATATCGTATTGGGGCCAAAGGGTTTTCGAAATAGCACATGAAGATATGAAACTCCATCTTTTCTGCGGTTTCCTGTTGTGCAATTCCCCTTTGAGAACTTTCAGGGGGTGCCGATGACCGAGTAGGAGGTCTGTGAGGCCAATTCAGTCCCCTTCCTGGCAAGCTAAGCAGCAATTTCATTTCCTTCTATGCTCTTATATGTCCTGGAAACCAGATCAGAGAGTTTACCAGTTTCGTTCGGCATCATTGCGTCGTCAGAGCCTTGATTGCTCTTGACTAACGGAGAAAATGTTAATATTTCCCTCGCTCCCGCGTTCCCTAAGCATTTTGCATGCCTGCAGGATCGCGAAGACTTCTGCTTGAAAAACACCAGCAGTATTCAGCAGTTTAAAGGAGATAGATAAATTGGCTGATTGAGAGAAACCCCCTGCCCCGACTCCCGATTCCATCTTGGAACCGTCAGTGAAGACAGAGGTGCAAGATTCGGTGCAAATTTTCCCCTCGATCCAATTCTGCCTATTTGGAATGGTTGCCCTAGCACGACCCTCAAACTCTAGTTTGCGGATAGAGAGAGAGATCCGTTTAAAGTTCGGAGAAATACAGTCCTTTGCAGCCTCCCCAGCTTAGTGTTATTATAGCACTTCCGAAGAGCTTTTCACCAAACTAGGCATCCATAGGCTAAAATTCGCAAAACCACTGCGTTGTACATCCACAGCCCGATCTGTTGCTTGAGTCCCCATTTTTTACCGAACAAAGATTTGCAGGAGTAGAAGGCTATACTGGCCGTCTTTATCCGATTTTCAATGTGTAGCTTCCAATGGAGTTTGGAGTCAAGTATCATTCCAAGATACCTAACTTCCGATGAGCGCGGGAGACCGTGGCTGTTTAATTTGGGAAGTCGAAAGGGTGGAGGTTTATATTTTCTGGTAAATAGCACCAGCTCCGTTTTGTCAGAGTTGACTCGGAAGCCACAACTGGCAGCCCAACAACTGAGTACAGTGGGAAACAATCCCGATGCCATCAGGACTAAGTAGGGGCAAAAGGACACCCCCTTCGGCGTCCCCCTGGGAACGAATCTAGTGACTTTAGCCCCTCGTACGACCGCATTAACTTCCCTGCAGCCAAGCAGGGACGAGATCTAGAGACAGGTAGCTCTTTCCACCTCTAGTCTATATGACGCAGTGACAGTTGACTCCTGATATTATTAAAAAATACCTTCTATATCTATGAATGCTGCCAAAGTGAATTGTTTGCCTCCCAGAGATTTTTCCTCAGTCTCTACGACCTCGTGTAAGGCTGATTCCATGGATTTCCCTTTCAGGTAAGGATGTTGCGCTGGAGATAATTTGGATTCGATGTGTTCTCGGATATGATAATCAATCAATCTTTCAAATACTTTTAGAATAAATGAGGTAAGACTTATTGGCCTTAAGTCGTTGGCCGAGTCGTGACCCCTCCTCCCTGCCTTGAGTATGAAAACAACCCTTGTTTTCTTCCAGTAGGCGGGGACGTGATTAAGAGCGATAAACGCCAAGTAGATTTCTTGATGGACAAGAACCAACGAGGTACTTGTTTTCTGAAGCATCACAGACAAGATATCGTCAGAACCAGGAGATTTAAAAAGAGAAAAACTATTTGTTGCCCACGTGATTCTGTCAACTGACAGGATAGATTCCAGGGAAACATCGAGTAGCACTACCTGTCGACTGTTATCGACAATGTCACGTGGGGTAATACAATTTTTCAGAAAGTGACTATTCATCAGAAAAGTCAAAGATTCTTCTGCAGATTCAGCCCACTCTCCGTCCTCCTTTTTTATAAGAGCTCTGCAGGAGTGGTCTCTCGAAAGAAAAGCTCACCTATAACCAACTCAAAAATCGACAATGCAAAGAGATGCTTTCCATTTCAATTCAACCGGGCTATTCGGCTCATGTTCTTCGATTTCGATGTAACTGAAATATGTTGCTCTCTGGTCAAAATAATGAGAGACGTATTTTTTTGTTTGCCCGAAAAAATTTTTTTTCAAGAGTTATCGGCAATTTTGTTTTTCAGCTCAAACTCGATTTTTTTTAATTATATAAGAAAAAAATTTTTTTAAATGCCCATAACTTAGTCAAAAATGAACCGATTTTAATAATTCTGGGTTCAAAATGATCGTAATTACTTACACGAGCGACTTCAAGAAACAATTGCAAAAAAGTAGTTGCAAATTTCTTATTTTGCAAAAAGCAAAAAGTGCGAAACAGGGTTTTTACTCAAAAATTCATTATTCAAAATCAACGCATTTTAGCTACTAGGCATTCAGCTCAATTAAAGTTTGAGATGTCCTTTTGCTTTGGAGAAAGTTATAAACAAAAAAAAAATACACTTTTTGAAATATTGAATTTCGAAAAAATTAATTTTTTTTTCTTTTTTCGAAGAACATGACCCGAATAGCCCGGTTGAATTGAAATGGAAAGCATCCCTTACAACATTAATCTTAAGGTCATAAGATCCATATGAAAGCGTTGAAAACTCGATAATAAAAGCATAAAAATAGACTTAAAACTGAGAGGTAATGCCACGAATTTTCTTGCACAGCACAAAGCTGCGTTATTCAAGTTTTCACGTAGACCAACGAACCTTACTTAAGGGGTCCCGGTCCTGGTTCAATTTTTCGGGAGAGTCAACCTTAGCGCTATTTTTAAAACTTTTAAAATTAAAAACATTTTTTTTTTCATTTTTGTATGTAAAATGTAAATATCGTTTTTCATTTTTTTTTTATTGGAAAAAAAATTCCTGAAAATACCCTACATTTTCGAACTCTAGACCACCGGGACCCTTTAAGGTCACATACCAACAGCGAAACACTTCTTTTATCTATAGATTTCCCAGGATCTGTTTGATATGGATAACTTTATTGAACTAACTAAGTATAAGAACAAATCTCACCTCTAGACTCTAACCAACTCAATCTAATGCACAAATTTATATTCTAATCAAATTATGTAAATTTTTCTCTTTGCTCTTTCAATTCACTCAACTGAGCACAACAGCTTCATTTACTCGAATAAATTTAAATTAAGTTGAATTTCCCCTTTGCAAAAAAACAAAAAAAAAAAATAACAATATGCGAGTACAAAAAAAAAAACCAAAATGTAATTCATTCAGCAAATACAAAATAAATCCGACACTCACTCGTCATTTCCGTTACATGTAGAAAATTTGTTTGCGCACGCACACATGCGTAAGTACATGCAGAAGTCAAATGCTAAATGTAAATACGCGCAGGAAAAACAACGGAAAGCGAATACCACACAAACAAGAACATTAACAGCACCAGCAGTGAGGTTTCGCATGGTAATGAAGGGAGTGGCAAATAACGCGTGTATATGGCTATGAATGGACGTATGGATGTGTATGCATATGTAAATTTATTCTGGAATTCATATGAACTAAACACGAAAGAAAATTTAGACGCGTATATTTCTTTTTATACCCGTGCGCACTTGTGCACGATGCTATTACTCGTATAATTGTGTTGTTTTCTGTTTACAGTTAGTGCGCGCACGTAAACTGTTGCGTTCTGCAAGTGCCGCACATCTCATTCCATTCCATTTAATATAATTTTATCTGATTTCAAGCAAGAATTCTGCTTTCAAAATGTTGTCGCAAGTCTGAGAGTGGGATATTTTCCAATTTTCGGAATTATATGAAAGTAACATGCACTTACACATACATATGCATGCATGTATGTATGTATGTATGTACGTATATTTCTTTGCGAATGGCTGCTTCCCACTGATAAGTGTGTGCGTGTAAATTTACGTATGGAAATTATTTTTAGTAATCAGTTAGGAACTCACCTTAGATTTTAATCAGCCTCTTGCCAGAGTGATACTCATATGAATTTGAGAAAGGTAAAAAGTCAAAAATAGCGAAAAAAAATTTAAAAAATTAATAGTCGATTGCTTGATGAGAAAAAATAATTACAACACCAAATGGCGGTAAAAAAACACGGTTCTATTTCTAGAACACTAAAAATTTTTTTTTACACGCTGATACAAAGAAATTTTTTTTTCTTTTCTAAATATAAAAAATTATTAAAAAAATAGCTTAACTTAAAGAGTAAAATAAACTAAATAGGAAACAAAAAATAATTTTTTACAATAGTCAAGAAAATTGACAAAAAAAGAACGGATTTTTTGTATTTTTATTTTCTTTCATTAAGTTTCGTCGAGTCTCCCCAGATGAGGAAGAGGGATTGTTTTAGTGGCCACACCACTCAATACTGCAGACGACGGTTGATGTAAGTGCGAAGGCATTTTGAACACACTAACTTAGGTAGGTAGGTTAGATAGCAAGAGTACCCCAGGTACGCTACAAGTAGCACTAACGCGCTGTTTTGATACCAGGTAGTGACCTGTGAAAAAATTTAGGGAAGAGAAAACCGTCTACAGCCATCCAGTGTTGTTGCTGTAGTGGAAGAGAGAAAAAGGATCTAGGCTGGAGAATTTCATCGATTCATGCCCAAAG
Organism: Anastrepha obliqua; assembly: GCF_027943255.1. Taxonomy (NCBI): domain Eukaryota; kingdom Metazoa; phylum Arthropoda; class Insecta; order Diptera; family Tephritidae; genus Anastrepha; species Anastrepha obliqua. Next base: position 47,136,571 of record NC_072893.1, read on the forward strand.
GGCACGCTAAGGAATCTGAAGCGCATAGCCGCCAGAGCCGGACATTTGCAGAGAAAGTGTCTCTTTCTCTGCAGAATCCCCACAATAGTGGTTGCACGGAGTTCCAAGCTTCTCGGCATGAGTACCGATCACCCAGTGACCAGTAGCCACCGCAATGAGTTTGGAAGCTGAATGGCGGAGAATTCCAATTACCTTAAGGGGTTAGTCTACTTTGTCACTTTAAAATTTTTCAATTTTTTTTTTTTTTGCATAATTTGAAAGTATATATATCCAGAAATATTGTGTAAAAATTTTAAGAAAATCCGAGCACTCTAACTATTTTTTTTTTACCTGAACATCATTTCGTCTACCTGCGCGTATAGCGTGCATTAAAAACTTTAAACGCGTTTTTCTCAAAACAACGTTTTCAAAATCTAGCTCCACTGTATCTCAAAAACTAATCAACCGATTTTCATAAAATTTGGATCACCTATTCTAGACATAATTTGCACCAAATTGACGCTCGGGGGTTTTGAAATTTTAAATTTTTACTATATATTTTTTTTAAATATGCGAAAAAAAAACCGTTCTATCAAAAATTTTCCATTTTTATCAGCCATTTTTTTTGTCTTCATTAAAACCTAATATCCGAGGGTCATTTTGTAGCCAGTATCTTACTGAATCTGAAACATTTTGATTTTTTTGTTTCAGACAAGCCGTTCTTGAGTTCTGATGGAGCTGCCTCACCAACCCATGTTTGAGACGTTACGCTTCACTGCTATTTTTTTACTAAAAATACTATAAAATTGAATAAAAAAAAATTTATTTCTGAATTTTAAGACTTTATTTAATAAATCAAACAAATTTTATATTACTATCATTTATAGTTTTCTCAAAAAAAAAATCACGAATATAGCCTTTTTTTCGAGTCTCCAAAGTAGACTGACCCCTTAAGCGTTCTGTTAATATCGTATTTAGGCCATAACGTTTTCGAAATAGCACACGATGAGATAGATGGAGATCTGTCTTCCGCTTTTTTTTAGAAAGAAATTGTATAGTTAACCTTTAACGACGGACAAGGGGGCACCGATGTCTGAGAAGGTCACAACTGAAACCGGTTTTGTCAACCCCTTCCTGGCAAGCTCATCAGCAATTTCATTTCCCTCTATATTCCTGTGCCCAGGAACCCAGATAAGGGAAATGTTTCCTGCACATTCGAGTCGTTTGAGTGCCTCCTTACAGGAGTTCACCAGAAGAGAGCTTCAATACGACGACGACAGAGCCTTGATCGCAGCTTGTCTATCGGAAAAAATATTAATGTCTCCCTCCCAACAGCGATCCCTAGCCATTTTGCATGCCTGCACGATCGCGAAGACCTCTGCTTGAAAACCCCTGCTCGTTTCCGTCAGTTTAAAGCAGACCGAAATGCCGGCTGATTTAGAGTAAACCCCCGCTCCCACTCTAGACTCCATCTTGGATCCGTCAGTGAAAACAGAGGTACTTATATCCGTGGCGACTCTCCTCTCTTTCCAATCTTGCCTGCTCGGAAAGATAGCCCTAGCACAACCCTCAAAGTCCAGTTTGCGGATGGAGAGATCAGTGCGAAGTACAGAGAAGGAAGGGGAGATCTGCTTCAAGATGCTATTATGTCCCACAGAAAGTTGACTCCAGAGGCCAATCTCCTTGAACCTAATAGCGCTCTGAGCAGCAATGGATTTAACTTGCAGATCCGCAGGAAGTAAGTGCAGAATGACGTTGAGGGCAGCAGTGGGTCATGTTGTACAAGCACCAGTGATGCCCACACATGCAGTTCTCTGCACTCTCTCTAGTTTAGTGCTGTTGTAGCCCTTCTGAAGAGCTACCCACCAAACTAGACAACCAAATGTCAAAATTGGCCGAACCACTAAGATGTGCATCCAAAGTACGACACTTGGCTTGAGACCCCATTTTTGGCCGAACATAGATTTACAAGCGTAGAAGGCTATACTGGCCTTCTTAACTCGATTTTCTATGTGCAGCTTCCTGTGGAGCTTGGGATCCAGTATTACACCAAGATACTTGACTTCCGATGAGAGTGTAAGACACTGGCTGTTTAGTCTTGGAAGCTTAAAAGGTGGAGGATTGTATTTTCTGGTGAATAGCATCAACTCTGATTTGTCAGAGTTGACTCTGAGACCGCAACTGGCAGACCAACTATTGAGTGCAGCCTGTGTACCTTCCAAAATTTCAGCCGTTACTGATGGGAAGGGTCCTGAAACCATTAGGACCAAGTCATCGGCATATGCTACCACCTTTACCCCACCCCTGTTTAAGCGATAGCTACTAGCCAAAGGAGAGGCGAGAGGGCGCCGCCCTGCGGTGTACAGCCTAAGAACGAACCTAGTGATTCTAGCCCCTCTTGCCATAGCATTTATTTCCTTACGACCTAGCAGGGACGAGATCCAGATAAGTCTTTCTACCCTAACCTATTTAGAGCAGTGACAATTGACTCAGCCCTAACATTATTACAGGCGCCCTCTATGTCTATAAAGGCCGCCAAAGTGAATTGTGTTCCCTCCAGAAATTTCTCTACAGTCCTTACTACCTCATGTAAGGCTGTCTCGGTAGATTTCCCTTTCAGGTCAGCGTGTTGAGCTGGATAAAGTTTGGTTTCAAAGTGCTCTCGAATGTGATAGTCAATCACTCTTTCGAATAAAGGAGGTAAGACTTATGGGTCTGAAGTCCTTGGCCTCTCGCAGGTGTTCTGTGCGAAGTTCTTTCCGCTCATAATGAGTGTAACACTTGTAGTAGCAGCTCGCCAGGCTGTTTATGGACTTGCAATGTTTCAACTGGCTGGCCAGAAATTAAAGTTGATTTTTGATTGCCTATAACTTTAATGGCCATATCATCATCCTCAGATTCATCAATGTCATTTGCAGTAGCTTGGCTGTCATCTCAGTCGAAATTCACCTCCAAATTATCTTCATTTCCGCTTCCATATAATGCCAGCTCCTGCAGCCTTTTTTTCATTTAGGATGCAGAGGTACATATCTTCAAAAATTGAAAAAAAATAATCTAAAGAATCAATTAAGAATAAAAACTTATAGCAGAACAACCATTCATGCCAAGCCTCATCTCATATGCGACAATAGTTTTTCATATATCCGAAGCTAAAAATCACCACGCGATGAACGTCCGCACACAAGCTGGCGTAGCAGCAGCCTACTGAGTTGGCCCGAATGCTCGGGTAGTTGCCCCTCTCAGAAGATTTTTAGTGTTCTCGGGTTAATATCTATCCTGCTTTATAATTGCACTGACATTGTTTAGTTAAGAGGAGCTAGAGAGGAGGGGCTGCAAGGTAATTGTCTACTTATTGTCAGTGGCAAGTTTCTAGATACTCTGGTGGAACTGATGCAGGGTTTATCTGAATCTAGTTATAAATTGGACCGCAAATTGCGGTCTTTCGATAAATCCTCTGAAGACGGAGCTCGTCTTATTTACGAGGAAATACAAAATACCTAGAGTGTTTCTCCCCTCAATAGCGGGCGCTTCATTTAATGCTCTCTGACAAGGTGGGACTGGGACTTATCCTTGACAGAGGTCATGGAAGCCAAACATTGAGGAGAGAATTAGAAAGGCAACAGTCGCCTTGTATGGTTGCAGGGCGCTATCGGCATAAGATGGGACCGCTTGCCTAAAGTCACTTTTTGGCTTTATCACACGATTACAAAACCAATCTTGCTATACGGAGTCCTTGTCTGGTGGAAATCGCTAGAAAGGATGGTATCAGTTAAGAAGCTGGAGAGAGTACAAAGGTCTGCCCTCATTGGAATCAGTGGGACGCTCCGTACCACTCCTACTCTAGCGCTTAACACTATGCTGAATGTGGCACCCGTGTACATTATAGGAAAAACTACCGCTGCACGCGCCGCAATCAGACTAAGGTGTTCGAGCCATAAGCTAGACTTAAGTTGCGAACACTTTAGCATTCTTAAAATTTTTTAGTTCATCCCCATGGTGCTGGATCACTGTACACCCACGCTAGGTCCGAGTGGGCCTTTTTCTACTCATATTCCCTCAAGGAATGAGTGGGCGGGGTGCAACATTTGGCGGAAAGGCATGGCAAACATAATCATGGATGGCTCGAAGTTGGACGGAAAGGTTGGTGGGGGAGTATTCTGTAAGGAGCTTCCCATCAAACTTAAATTCTGGCTTCCGGACCACTGTTTTGTGTTCCAAACGGAGGTATCCGCAATTAAGGAAACAGTGGATAGGTTGCTTACCTCGGTAATTACCGTTAAAGAAATAAATATTTGCCAAGCGGCAATTAGGGCCTTGGGCTCGTTGTTTGTGCGTTCGAGATTGGTCGGGGTATATCTGGCTTTTCTCTCGATTGCATCCGAATACTTCGACATCAGCCTCATTTTGGTTTCCGGTCACAGCGGTCTAGAGGGAAACTGCTGGGCTGAAGAGCTGGGAAACAGGGAACTTTGGAGACGGGTTCGTCGCGAAATCAGAGGATTGGGATTCCCTTAAGAACCTGTGGTCTGCTCCTGGAAAGATGGGCCTCGAGTCAATTCAGCAAGCGCTGGGTTAGTGCGCAAACGTGCAAAGTCGCGAGATCCTTCTGGCCACGGGTAGATCGGGGACGCTCGATGAAACTCCTAAGGCTAACAAAGCCCCAGCTCTGGAATTTGGTGTGTAGCCTTACCAGATATTGCCCGTTAGGTGCTCATGCGGTGAGACTTGGGATTGCCTCAAGTGTTTTCTGTAGAAGCTGTCTTGAGGACGAGGTGGAATCATCTCAACACCTTCTTCTCAGCTGCCCTGCTCTCGTCTGGGCTCTCAATTTTTCGCTACGCCTGCGGATATAGCGGGTATAAATATGGCAAATTTGGTGAAGTTCATCAGTAGCTTGTTGCGGCTAATTACGAACGCAAATCAGCCATCGTCGGCGTCATCGTAAAATGCATGGCCATCATCGTCTCTAATACCAAGGCTCCTTCTTCCTTCCCTTCTCATTTCTCCTCTCCCCTGTATGGCATCACGAATTTTCAATATTTGCTAACAAACTGCGCAAACTAATTCCTCCTTTTAAGTTACACTAGTTTACAGCAAAAAAAATCCTAGAACCAGACCATTCAATTCTTACGTAAAATTGGCCGCTGAGTGGCAATGTCGTGTAGATTTCGATCTATCGTCAAGTAATGGTTTTTCATGAAAGGAAAAAATAAATTATAAAATAAAAATTATAACTCATATAACACACACCTCAAAAAATCTTTTCACCATGTGCAACTCTGCCTGGAAGAATAAAGGGGCAACGGGACTCTATCTGGTGCGCTGCTCACATAGTTAAGCAAACATAAAAACTTCAGACTTAAATGAAAATGAATTATTATTAATTCTAACTACAAAAATCGTTTAAGCAAAATCAATATTTCCAATTAAAGATGTTTTGCAATATTATTTACTATAAATGAAATTAATCACATACATACATACATACATATATCGTTAAGCTATGGTATGCGTGAACAGGAGAAAAATAATTTCTCAAGTGGAATTAAAATTCTTTCTCAAAGCCAGTGCTTGGCGCAATCAATCAGAATCTAAGGAACGTGCAACACTTGAACTTAGAAACCGTAAACACACAGATGTATGTGTGTATGTAAGTGTTCAAATAAATATGAATTATAGGGTGGCTCAAAACAAAAATGGCAGCCTTTAACTAAACCATTAAAAAGTTCGTATAGCGTAGTACACATAACAGAAGTGAAACTTTCAAGGCAGACAAAGAAAGGGGGAGAGACCCGAGAGAGAATGAGAGAGAGAGAAAGAATATATATCTAAATAAATTCACAGCATTTGCAGAGAATACAAATAGACAAAATTTCCGAAAAACGGAGAAGGATCGACCGGTGTAGGTAAACGCCGGACACAAACCGTGGCAACAACGCGCACCACTCCGAGCGTTTATCACCCGCACAAACGCAGCGATTCCAGGACCGCAGCAACGGCACAAATTACCACAAGGCAATACCAATAAATCCGACGCCGGAATGGATAGCACTTTATAGTACGCACAAGCACTAGCCAGGAAACGGAAATAAGCGCCAAAAAAAAAGACCAAAAAACGCCCCAAACAGTGGGCACCAAGGAAATATAACACCAAAAAGTAGGCACCAAAAATATATTCCTACAAGTTTGCACCAACAAATAAGCGCCAAAAAGTAGGCAGTGTTATTTCTCACTAGAAATTAGCAACCACGAGGAAAAACTCAGGAAAAATAGCCTAAAGTGTATCTAAGACATCTATAAGGTATAGCTCTCTCTCTCCTTTTCCTCTACGTTATATCTTTTTCTCTCTCGCGGAACGAAAACGCCCAAAACGTTGCATGGTCTTAAAATTTTACTCTCCATTCTCGCTCGTCCATCGACGCCTAAGAAGTTTCACTTTAAAAATCCGAGATAATTGAAATAATAATATGATTCCAGTACGGGCGATAGCCATTAATGCTGTGAATAGCATATTAAAATTTCAAACGATTCGGTTGAAAAGTGTTTGATTTTTTTTTTTTGACAAGACCAGGCCGAAAAAAGTAGTTTTGAGATAATTGAGTTAAAAGTTTTGAAAGCGGATATTTTCCATTGATGCCGCCGCATGACGAATCTGACTCTACCTGCTAAAACGGCTGTGGAATCGAAAATACTGGGAATATTCTTCCAAAAATTTGACAGTATATTTTCAAAAGCCTATACTTTCGAAATATCGAAAAAACAATTGGTGTTTTGAAAATTCTAGACCACCGGACCCCTTAATGACCTTGTGAAGCAGCATTAGACTCTTTACTTCAGATAAATCGTAAAATTTGGCAGCAAATATTTTTCAGGCAAAAACCGATGTTGAAGTAGAGTACACTAAGTTTACTACGACACAGACTATCACACAATTCACATCTATACAAAAAGGTTGGTAACGGACATGTTTTAGCTAAAAGCAGTCGAACTTTCATTGCTGGTAAAGCTGCTGAATAGCCCAGGCTTTGCCTGTAAATGTGGCTATTCATTCGAATTAATCTCGCCTAATCAGCATGAATTTATCTCGGGTAGGTCCACAGTTTCCAACCTGGCTGTTTTTGGTGATTACTGCTTTGGAACCTTTGCTGAAGGTTTTCAAGTCGATTGTGTTTACTCGGACTTTTCTAAAGCATTTGATAGAGTTTCTCATACAATTATATTATATTACGTAAATTAGCCTCGCTTGGTTTCCATTCTTTTTTCTTTCAATGGTTGAAATCTTATTTATCCGATAGACTATGTGTGGTAACGATTGAGGGTGAATGTTCGGAACCTTTCCTTGCATCTTCAGGGGTGCCACAAGGCAGTATTTTAGGGTCTTTTCTCTTCGTTCTATTTATTAATGATATTTGTACCTGTTTTTCATTTGCCAACTTTCTTTTGTATGCTGATGATTTGAAAATATTTTCGGCCATTCGAAAAAATGAGGATGTTCCTATGTTGCAAACGGAAATTAATGAGCTCGTTCGCTGGTGCAGTAACTCTGGCATCTCTCTAAATATTAAGAAATGTTTTCATGCCACCTTCGCTAAAACTCAAAAGGTTTTCCAGTCATCTTACAGCATTGATAATACTTTACTTCAATCTTTTCATGAATTCAAAGATCTAGGGGTGACTCAATTTTTTCTTTCAACAGTCGCACTAACTTTATTGTGTCCACTTCTTACTCAGTCTTAGGTTTTATACGGCGTAATAGCTTGATGTACTCGGACCCTTACACTCACAAATTACTTTTTACTTCCTTTGTTCGCTCTAAATTAGAATATGCAACATTTATCTGGAGGCCTTGCCACCAATTTGCTATTGAGAGAACTGTACGAGTACAGAAGGTGTTCCTTAAATATGCTCTCAGGTCGTTAAAATTCTCAAATCCTATCTCTCCTATCATTCCCGTTTGATTTTAATTAACTTAAAGTCTCTAGAGAGTAGAAGGTCTATACTCTCACTGTCTTTTGTTTTTAGTGTAAATAAATGAGAAGTGGACTGTTCATCCCTATTACGTTGCATTTACTTTCATATTCCTACTAGAACGTTACGCAATACTCATCCATTTCATCTTAAATTTCTTAACACGAATTACACGCGTAATGCTCCTATTGCGCTTTTAGAGAGTTCTATTCCGCTTGACTGTTCGGTTTCAAAGAATGAATTTTACAAATTTCTAAACTCTTTTTTCTAATTTATTTAATAATTATAGTAATATAAGCTCATATTAGATCTAAGTGGTCTGGAAAAACAATAATTATGTTTTAGACTTATACTAAACGAAAACGAATTCGTTTCACTGTAGCATCTGAATTTGTATGTCTTCTCATAAATAACGACACACTGTGATTTACTCGGATTTAAAAGTAACCCATTGTATCAGTATTACTTTCTGGCGTGATCTAAGTCAGTGTTGAGATTATTATTACACATTTCGATTTTTTTTTTAATTTTGGACAAATTTTTTTTACATTTGTGAAGAGAAATTAAAGAAGAAGATTTACTTATATAGATCTGAAAATGGTTTATGCCAAATTTACCTCAAAGTGAATTTTTCCCATGAGATTTCTATGGTAATTTTCAAAACTTTAACGGCACAAGTAAAAATAAAATAAAAAAATGTTTCTAATTTTTTGACTAAAGAACAAATTTAGGGGTATCGTAAAAAATTGTTTTTGGTCACCCTAATGTTAATGTATACATGCATATGTGTGTATATAATGTATATATGTTTGTATAATCCAAACATTGATGTATGAGTATGGCAACAACCACAACCAAATTCATCAAAGTTATGGAAATGATGGAATAATCAACAGAAAGATCTTACAGGTGTAGCTAATGTGAAGTGAAAAGCACATTTGAGTACAATAGGCAATCCATTTCGCCCTTTTGCCTTTTGACCAAATATGCATTCATATGTATGTACATATGTACTCAATATAATATACATTTCAATAGCATACATTAACTAATGAGACTGGCGGGCGACCTTTTTCAAGTCATTGCAGATTGTTCAAAGTTACTAAATGCAACCCAAAATACCCGTTACTGATACTTCAAATTTGTATATGAATATAGTGTGTATGTAATTGAGCAAATTTGGAGCACATCACACATAAATGTGTGCATTCATTGATACCTGCAATGTACCTCTGCTAACCAGACTGGCATTTCCTTCATCCGACTAGGCTCATTCAATGGAATTATTCACAACTGAGCGCCTCTGTGGTAAACTGTGGCAAGTGACTTATGGCAAGTAAATCTACACACCCACATACCAATGACAACTTAACTAGCAAGTCTCTTAATAATTAAGTGCACACACTTTTGTATTCCGTAAATGTTTCGTGCAAATTTGTTGGAATCTCTTCCTTGATAATTAACTGTGCATCTCCACCAATGGGATGAGTCTGAAAGTCTTGTTGTTGCGACGAACGTCAACTCGAATTAGTTGTTGATTGAACATCTCCGTGCCCATTTCCCCTATCGGAAATTGTTGCTCTTATTGTACTCGTATAATTTAGAGCGTATATTTACATAAATGTATTTGTATGGTATGTCTGTATGTTACTGAAAACACTTTATTATTATGCGCCTTGTGTACGGATTTATTACACTCCTGCGTTGCCTGCAACTATCAAGGGAAATGTGTTACAGCTGGAAGTGGCTTGTTTACATGCTTGTTGTTGTATGGTTAAATATTCCCTGGAGGATATTTTATTGTAATATATTATGAATGAGTTTAGCACTATGTAACTAAATTATTTTGAGGATGTATATGGCTTTGCTTTGCATTTTCAAAGCACCTGAAAGTATGCAAGATACACAGGTAGATGAATATTTCATAAGGGTTGCGGTTTTTTTTTTTTGCAGTTAAAGAACTTTTGAAAGAGGCATCTGTGGTTGTTGTTATACCCGCATAAAGCATTCCCAATTAAAATGTAGGGGGAATACTGTCGATGGGAAAATCTTTGGCCGGTTATATACATAAATCCGCGCCTTTTCTTTAACGAAGAACTTGTGAGAGGGAGGTCGCAGTGCTAAACCTGAAAGATCTATTGTGCCTCCATCGAGGAGTATTTCTCTGAGCTCAATTTACCCAACTTACCCAGTGTTTGTTCTATTTTGTTGTAATTTATTTTCTCCTTTGGTAAAATATGTTTACCAAGGACTTGATCCCACTTATACATTTATGCTTGGTCCCACGTTGCCAGCGCGTGGTTGGCGAGCAAGGCGAATTGAATATCTAAGGTGGCGCCATTAAAAAACAGTTACTTTATTTTTCGCGATTTTGACAAGTCTGACGTCAGCTCCCTTCGCAATACAAAACAAACAAAAGTAGGAGAAATTGCATGTTTGTGAAAATTCAGTGAACGGCTTGGTAGTATTGTGATTTGTGAGTTTTAAAATAAACAAACTAGTGTAAGTGAAGTGCCAGTTGTTAAATTGTAAAAGCACAAATATAAGCCTCCAAATGCATTTCATGTGCATTTTTATGCGGAAGACACCGTGGCAAGAAAGTGTGTATGTGTGTGCGTATAATTTCTTGTGCCTGGTTGTTTCCATTGCTTTCCCCTACTCTACACGCCTCTCTTACACAAACAAGTTTTCCTTCCTTTTGCTTGTTTATTCATGGGCTCTTACGACACGGCGAATTCGGAAGGTGCAATCTGTTTCTCTATCATTCTTGGTTGGCCGTTTCATCTGTTTTCGGTTTCTTCCACAGAATCTGACACTTCCATTGCTAAATGTCCTGTTAGAATTCGTATAATGATTTTAAAACATATTTGATGTCACACAATCTTTAAAGCGGCTTAAGTTAAAGCTGCCTATCATCGATTTTGATTGCGATAAATCCTGTGGATTGTCCCAGTATGATTCTCTTTGTTCCTCCTCTACCCTTTACTAGGCCACAAAATAGCTGTGGGCCTATAAATGGGCAGACCACAGCTATCCTGGCTAATTTATTGGTCATTACGCTCTAATTTTTAGCGTCTCGGTTTTTTATGGTGATTTACAAAATTATACTGAACAGAAATGTAAAATATCTCCGGCTTTCAAAGGGGAGTGAGTGGACTAAGCGATTATTCTTGGTTGAAAATTGAACGAATTGTTTAATTTGTGAAAGAAATGAGGGAAAACTGTTTCGGTTCTTTCGGAGTAGTTGATGAAAAAGTTTTTCTGAAAGTCTGTGTTGTATGTAAAAAAGTCATTTCTTAGTTTTCCCACCATGGCGATTTTAAGTGATTTTTTATATTCGAAGTGGTTAGTCGCAGAGGAGTATTTGCGAAAATTAATTAAAATCCTAGTATTTCTACCATCAGCGGACTTTTTTGACATTTTCCGCTATTAGGCGCTTGGTGATGAAGCAAAATTTCAAATGTTGACGTTTTTATGGCTAAGAGGGTCTTATAATCAGACTTTAGGGACAGATGCCTGTAAACGGCCATATTTTCCCTGATTATCATTAAAATTATTTAAAATGAAGAAGTCAATATATTTTTTTCAAAATTGGCATACAGTTTATTTATACATTAAAATAATATAATTTTTTTCTTTTTATTTTAATCATTTAAAATGGCGGATGTACAATCAATTCTTCCAGAAAGGTCGCAGCGGGGCTTCTCAATCGGCGGGCATTGTAGCATCGGCGTCAGTGACCTGAAAACAAAAAACCAAAAATTTTTTTTGTTTGTTAATGTCATAATTTCTATATAAATTAAAAAGAAATGGAAAGGAAAAAAATTCGCGGAGTAAAATGCTTGAAAAAAAAAATAAATTTTGAGGCGAATTTTCCTACTATTTTTCGAACAAATTATTTTTTCGGAAAATTTTCAAGAAATTGTAAATTCACATAGAAAGTAATACCATAAAAAAGATGTGTGCAAATTTCAGGGAGATTGGTGAACAACTTTTCGAGTTGTCGTGTACGCCAATTCGAAAAATATATATTAGTTTTGAGAAAAACGCGTCTAAGGACGGCAACGTAACTATACCTCGCCCAGCGCTCGAACGCAAAGAATAGAGCCGTCACAGTTGACGATCTTTAATATAAGAAATACCTAAATTTATCTTCTAAAAATGTTTTTGGCATATTCTTAAAGGATTATATTAACATTTTATGAAAAAAAAAAAATTTGTTTCGAAATTTTACAGGCATCTGTACCCTTAATGCACGAGATGTACATCTCGTTGAATATTTTTATTAAATTGATAAAAAATCAGTCATTATTTTCTTATAATATTTCAAGTATTTCTGATAGAGGATTTCTTATAGACCCTTATTGGCGCTACTTCGGTAGATTAAATTTTCAATTCAAGGACAAAACTTACAACCAACCTTCATTTATGTCATTCCAGGTGATTTCAGATTTCTTACTGGCTTCTTTATTATGAATTTAGTATCTAAATTCCTTAGAATAAATATTCTTTCGTGCCTTATTAAAACAGATTTATATACAACATACCTCTAACGAACACACCTATTGCATATTTGCATACGTACACCTATGCTTGCATTACAACGACACAAATACAAAATATTACATTTTCTAGAAATATTAGTCCACAACTGTGTGCTACAATGAGGCTGATTTGAATATAAAGTGCAGGTGTACAAATATTCATTTCATCAAGTGCACGAGGGGAAATATCATCAGTTGAGCTGGTACAATGTCTTGTTGGTTACTGTGTGTGTATGAGAGTTGAGTATTATGAGTACATTTTCGCAAACTGTCCGACATTGTTAGTGGCGTCAGCCTATGAAATATCCAACTGAGAGAATGGCGTTCGAAATACATTCATAAAAATATATATTTACCTACATGCATACATACATATGTATGTGTTTGCTTGGAATCACATATCTAATGAAGAAGATTACATATAATTTCGTAAACAAAGACTCATGGCGTATTCATTAAAGGTTGTGGCACTAGACCAACAACAATGTTTTGTATGTTTGATTGTCATTGACAAAGTATTGGAAAAGTAGAAAAGAAAAAATGGATTCGACTTGTTTCATTCTGTGCTGACAGCCACATGGACACGGCGAAAGAAAAAACAAATCAGCTGATTTGCTGTACCTCCTTTAATAGATTCGCCTTACAAAGAATGCTCTCATCTCAACGTGTCAAGAAAATGTTTCTAGAATATTTTTCAACAAGATAATCACATAAAAAATTTATTAAAATTCTGTTTATATTAATATTTTATATTGTTTTTCTTCCAAACATACCGGGGGTTTTTGTGAGCTTGAGAGCTTAAAATGATAATACAAAATATATATTTTCTTTATTATTATCTGGTAGATAATTTCATGGCATTTATTCTTTTAATGTGATGTTTGCCTTATCCGCCGCGGCTACGAATTACATGGTCGAATCGATCAGTACAATTTTTGATTAAATTTTCCAATAGATCTGTTCGTATGGCGTCAATGGTGGCTTAAATATTGTAATAAATCGTTTGTTAACTAAGCTGTATGGCAAGTTGTGCCATTTTGTTGGAACTCAATACCGTCAATATTTAGATGATTAATTTTTGAAAGTAAAAATTCAGTCAGCATGGCTCGAGAGCGCTTGCCATTCACGGTAATGGCAACTCCTCCCTCATTTCAAAAGAAATAAGGGCCGATGAATAAAAATAGTAATGAGTAAATTTCCACAAGTTGTAAGCGTTGTTCTGCCGTTAAACGATTCATGATGGCTTCCCAAACTTTATTGAACTTTGACATCTAACCTTTCAGTAAAAGTTATAACTCAGTAACCTTTCAGTATAAGTGCTCAGATTTGCTCTGATTGGCTTGCACGAGTAATTGCAAAAGCGTCAGCCATTTTTTTTGTCGGAATAGACTAGCAAGTACAACACTCAGACCCAATTAAATCCATTGTATTGCACTTGGATTACCTTTTTAATTTTCTTTAAATCTAGATACTCGACTTACGAAGAAATCTGAGTAGATCTTGTGGTGCCAAGGAGTCAAGGTGGTCGCTTCTTAACACATCAGCACCAAAGACCTCAAGCCTGATTCGAACGAAGGCTGAGCTGACGCTCAGAAAGTGGACCGCCGTCTCATCCTCCTCTCTATATGCTCGGCAAAGTGCACTCTCTGGTGCACTTATCTTTCCCATATGCTTTGCCCATAGAATATGGCCCATTATCAGTCCAACCAGCCTCCTACAGTTCCCGCGGCTTAGTGACAGGAGGAATTGCGACAGTCGGTCGGACATGACAGGTAACAATCTATCTGCAGCCTCTATCAGTCTGTCAAGCTCGCTTGTGGGTAAGAGTAACCCGTTTTCTAACCGTCGGGCCAAAGAAACTGGCCTCAGAGCCCGTCCTAGGTAAGGAGTCAGAGGTCTCGTTGCCCACGATACCCACGTGTAGCGGAACCCATTTTAGAATCAGGCTATTATGTCTACCGACATAGTTAAACATGAATTTACTATACTCGACTACCCTTGAAGTGGTTGGGAGGCTGTCTAAGGTCATGAGCGTAGCTTTGCTATGGCTGCAGACACATTTAAATCTGCCTCTTCATCTGTTTTCCACAACAAAGTTCATCGCTTCTTGAACAGCATACGGCTCCGCTTGAAACACAGATGCATGAATTCTAAGAGCAAAGTGCAATTTTGTCCCGCTGGACTCCACGTAGAGCCCAGAGCCGGAACCGTACTCGGTCCTGGAGCCATCCGGGCTCACTTTCAGAGTTTCACCACAATTGAGCCTCTAGCAGCACCACACTGTATCTCTTTTCAAATACAACTCTTGATTTCCAAGGCCGGGCAGGGGCCGTATCAGTTCCCATTGTGTTTCAGCCTGCAGATGGCCTTCAAGATTTCTCCTTGAATGAAAGCATCAAGTGGAGGTAGACCAATCAGAGCATCTAATGCCGGGTTTGAAGTAGTTGGAAAAGCTCCGGTGCAACAGATGGCCACAGTGTGTTGTAGTCTTGATAAGGTCCTCCCGACTCCCATGAGAGAGAGTCTACTCATCCAGACCACTGATGCATAGGTGATAATAGGTCTTATCATAGCCGTGTAGATCCATAGGGCATTGCTAGGAGAAAGACCCCACGTTTTTCCAAAAACACCCTTACGTTGCCAGAAGGCTATCAGTACTTTGGATGTCTTTGTTTCAACTTGTGATTTCCAGAGGATCTTACTATCGAGGATTGCTCCGAGACATTTAATTTCCTTGGCTAGCTGGATTGTGACTCCTTCAGCCTTTCTAAATATGCAAAAATCATGAAAACCGGTTGTAAAACAACAAAACTGTCAAATCTCCTCGGTGAAAGTTCTATAAATCGCTCAGCTTTGCTCAGATTGGGTTGAAATTTCGACAAGTAATTGCAGAAGCGTCAGCCCTTCTAAATATTTAAAAATCGGTTATAAAACAACCAAACTGTCAAAATTCCAAGTGTCAACACTTTTTCCCATTCTCAGCTGTCAAACCATGGTTATCGATATCGGTAGCTCTCATGCAGCTAAAAAAACATCATCCGATATCTAACTACTTAGGTTAAAGGTTAAAACTTTCTTTGTTGAATTTTTCTAGAGTCAGCTCAGTATTCAATTTTTTATTGCCCAATTTGCTACTT
This sequence comes from Anastrepha obliqua, assembly GCF_027943255.1. Lineage (NCBI taxonomy): Eukaryota > Metazoa > Arthropoda > Insecta > Diptera > Tephritidae > Anastrepha > Anastrepha obliqua. The sequence goes on from NC_072893.1 coordinate 47,152,199, forward strand.
TTCCCCAGCTAGTCTAGGTTTGGGCTACGATGGTTTCCACTCTTCATAATGATGTAGAGGGGATTCATATATGTAGTGTCGCCAATCCAGTGGCTGGCTGGGCCATGTCGTCCGAATGGCTCTGAAAGTATTCGATGCGGTACCAGCTGGTGGTAGCAGAGGAAGAGGAAGGCCTCCTCCGCGTTGGAAAGATCAGGTGGAGAAGGGCTTGGCTTCACTTGGTGTGTCCAACTGGCGTCGATTAGCACCAATCGCGCCAATTAAGAAGAAGAGATTTGTTGGTGAAGCATTGAAGTTTCTGCGGGTTTTCGAAACAAGCCACGTTTCACTTCCATATAGCAGCGTCGAATTGATACATGCGTCGAATATCTTGTGGTAAGTGTTTCTGAAAACGAGTTTGCTCAAATTTTCCATAAGCGCCCGAATGCAGCCTTTGCCTTGCTCAATCTCTTGTCGTCTGCTCCGCCGTCCGCTGCTATAATGCAGCCCAGGTAGCAGAAGCTATCAACGAAGTTCACTTCTTTGCTATTTATCATTAGGGGGCGTCCATAAATTACGTGAGATGTTTAAGGGGGGTAGGGGGTCGAGTCAAATCTCATCTAATCTTACGTTGGAGAGAGGGGGAGTCTCGGCAAATATCACGCAATTTTTTTTGTGATTGAAACAAAAAAAAAGTATACTATTTTGGATTGTACATGCTTAAGAATGATTAAGATCATTCACTAATTCGTTCGAAAGAAAATAATTTCATTCATACTTCGACGTTATATGTACATTACTACTGTCAAACCAACATATTTGTTTTATACCAAATAGCTCAATTTAATCTGAATTTACGGTACAGTGTAGCCCGTCGTTTGTTTTCGCGCCACTATCAGCCGAACGCGCGACTCGATGAACAAGAGCGTACGAGCTGAGTGGCAGCGACACACGGACAGGTTCCAACCTTCTTTTTTTATTCTTGTAAATGTTTTACTCGACTTAGTTCATGCTCTTACTAATTTAAAATGAGCTATCAAGATTTTTATAACGCATACGTCAAAAGATACGTCTATAAGGCGAAAAAGTCCTGCCACGACGATGTGATAAAATTATGGGATACTGCGAAGCAAAAATTCCCGAAGAAAGAAGAGTTAATACATCGCATTAAACATGAGATTGAACGGCTTCTCAGGGAATCCACTGAAAGAAAAGTTCGGTGTACTTTAGCATTCCTTCAAAAGGTAGGTTAAATATATATTTTTTTAAGAAAATACTTTTTTTTTACATAAAGTTTATTCTTACAATTAATAGCATAAAAAAAACTGAAACAGTGAAATTCTTGATGAAATATGCTAAAATCATAACTACAAAATATTAGCGCGGTCATTTCCTTCACTGTTTTCACATAATTCAAAATCAGCTTCTTGTGATCAGCGATGATGAGGATGAAGCTATGTCGAACACTACACCATCTAACGTACGTCCCACTCCAGCACAAGATAGTATGAAGAAACAGATTGCTAAGCTGCATATGGAGGTTGACCTAAGTGCTGCAGCGCACGCCGGAGTGATCTGAATATGATTCTTCACGACCGTTTTCTGCCACCTCCATACCCTATCACTCAGGTTGATGGACGTTTGACAATTTCGGACTTTAAAGAACAAGTATACGTGATAATTTAGGGAAAAGATGCTGCAGTACATGCGGTATTTACTTCGCATCTATCACAAGACCTGCAGAGCACAGGCGAGCAGCTCACATTGCATCAGCTAAGCAAGCGCATATGTTCCGCAAAGTGTGACCCTCACGGTTTGTCACAAGACGAGCTAATGAGTTACTGTGCGCAAGCGTCAACGGCTTAGAGTGATTCTCAATGGACTGAATTAGAGTAGATATTCTTTTTTGAACCGCAGTAGTTACGATTTAAGTCTTCTATTATTAAATTTTTATTACACTTATAACTCTCAGCAATATTGATTACTAGTCTTAACTAGTCGTAAATAAAAGCACGAAGCAATTTTTTTTTCTTTTTACAGTAACAATCCAACGCGTTTACATAAGAAACCCACATTTTGAAAAATCTCACGTGAGATTGGGGGATGGGGGAGGGGGTTGAATAAAATCTCACGACATCGCACCAGGGGGGGAGGAAGGTATAGAAAATTAAAAAAAACACCTCACGTAATTTATGGACGCCCCCTTACGTGATTATTGTTAGTGTAGTTGATTGTTATTAACTTATTTATTTTTTGCGATATTTACTGCCAGTACGACTTTGACCCAAGCTTTGAAAGCTTCTTAATTTCAATAGACTAATTTTTCATTGCTTAAGTTCGTAATAGAAAACTACGGATGTAAATTTTGCAAAGAGAAATATATTATTAGTCTCAAAAACTTGTTTAGCATTTATGGAAGTGTATTTTGTGCGCTTTCTATTTCTATTTAGTATTGATAAAGTCTCATCCGGCTATTAAGGTACTGAAATATACCCCTATTCCATTAAATATTTCAATCTGTACTGCCCAGCCACCACAGACTAAATTAAACTAGAAAATAGAAAAAGTGGTTTGAACTAACAAAGCGGCTGCTAAAAGTTTTCCATTTAAAACTTAAATTGGTTTAAATGGGAGAATAGAAAGCGTATATTTGAGGAGTAAAACTTGAAAAGCCAAGAGTTGGATATGCTTCTGTAAAGGCATGGCATATACAATAATAACAACTGGTGCGCAATTTTCTCTACTTATTTATTTATTGTAAGTGTATGTGTGTGTGTACTCAAGTGAACATGCAGCTCTGAATGCATGGCCATCGTGATAGCAATGATAATAACGATGACGATATGAAGCACAGGATAACTTCAAGAAGCATTGCTAGTAAAAATGTTTCTCTTTTCTCGCATACACAATTGTTTTCTTTGCTGTTATACCTATATATGTATGGGTAGGTAAGACTGTGTCTTGGTATTTAAGTAGATATTTATGTAGAAATGTATGTAGTTTAAATGAATTATTGAGAACTGCAAATACCAGGTAGTAGTTGAAATATAGTAGAGTTAGGAAAAAAAAAATAAACTTAGTAGGCTTGAGTATTTGGTTCTGATGTAATGGATTTAGTTTAGTGTTGCTTCTGCATACACACTACTAAATCTCATATGACCCGTTACGTGCAGCTGAGCAGCGTCAGAGAGTAAGCAAATAAAGTTGCTCCATGAACGGTAAAATACGCCCCATGAAGCCATTTGCTTCAATAGGAGTTAAGGGGTTAGGTGGGTTTGAAAATTTCAAAAAATCGATTTTTTTTTTGTCTTTTTAAATAGTATAATATGTTTAAAATATTCTTCTAAAATTTCAAATTGATCCGAGTAAAATTCTACGAGATAGACCCTTCAGAAGTTCCGCCCATCAGGCCATGTCAGTGCAGCGTTTCGTTTTTAAACGCGTTTATCTCAAAACTCGATTTTTTAAGTCGGTGGACACGATTTCTCGAAAAGTTATGAAGCGATTTTGTTCAAATTTTGCACACATCTTTGGAATAACATTATCAAGTTATTGAACGAAGGATTTTTTTTTTTTTATTACAACTAATTTTTTCGAACCAACACATGACGAAAATTTGACCAAAAAATGTGTTTTTTTGTTCAAAGTCTGTCAAAAATTCAAATTAAATTTTTTTTTTTTCCTTCGTCCAGTAACGAGATTTATCCATGTACTAACGAAATATTTTTGGTTTTTTGATTTTAAATGAACCAATAATGAGTTATGCTGTCCACGGCAAGAGCATTTTTTTGTGAGACATTAAGGGAGATGAGGTACCAACGGCTGAGTTTTCGGAATTTTTAAATAAAAATTTCACAAAATACTGTTTAAATATGTATCTTTGATATGCTGAATTGTTTAAATAAAATATATGATTGTATATATTAAAAAAAAATAGTATATTAAAAATACCCTTTTTTTGAACCTCTGTAACCCACCTAACCCCTTAAAGGAAAAAAATGTAAATATGTAAGTATGTTTAATATGAATGATAAAATACAATATTGCGTGGATTAAAGTTCAAAAACTAGCATCTCTTTGCTGGGACGTACATAATTGTAGATCCAATGTGTAATTTGAAGGCATAAACAATTGAGTGCCGACAACTTGACGCTGCCTTGCACAAAGTGTGTTTCATTTGTACGAGTATTTGTCTCATTTGAGGGGAATAGGGTAAAGTACAAAACTACGAGAGAGAGAATAATTTTACTTTTGCTTAGTATTAGAAAAACAATTTGTTTTGCAATTATTACAACTGTTAAACTGAAATTAAATAAATTAAATTAACTAATATAAATTTGCAATTTTGTATTGTATTATGGGATTAGGGGTAGTCAGAATATAATAAAATGGATTTTTTTTGCATTTTCTTAAAGTATAATATAATATCTCAAAAATATTGTGTGGAAATTTGAAGTGAATCCGAAAACACACTTTTCGAGTTATTCAACAACAAATGCGTTTTTCTCAAAACTATGTTTTTTGAGCAGGTGATCACTGTAACTTATAAACCGCTTGGTAAATTTATAAAATGTATGCTGCTTTTGAAAAGCATAAAAAACTCGTGCCTGATCGAAGAATTTTTTTTCAAAGATACCGATTTTTTTAAACAATTAATTGTAGATTTTTTTCTCGAAAATCTAAAAAGTATTTCCAGAGGCCGCCATATTGTTAATTTTGAAACAAAAAAGCTTCAATCAGAGAAACGATTATCTATTAATTAAACTAATTTCTCTTGCCCGATTGATTTTAAATAAATCTCCAAGGACTTGTGATAGTCACCGCAAGGAACTTCTGGAGAAATGGACTCCACACAAACAGCGATAACTTTTACAATTAATAATTTTTTGCTTTTGAAATTTTGCTAAGTTCAAGTCGAAACATGATGTATTGATGCTATATTTTTATTTTTGTAAAATAAAGGAACTGACTAGCAAAAACAAAATTATTGAAAATAATCATTTTTTCGGGCCTCTGACTTCCCCCAACCCCTCATATAATTTTTTATTTCTTAAATAGAAATGCGTGCAAAACAAAAAACGTAAATGTAAATGATAAATTTGGGGATATGTTCCACAACAATAACAAATCTTATATGATGAAAGATCTTCGGGCCCCTCGCTTATGAACATCTGTAGAAAAGTGCAGAAAACTTTGGATATGATTGACATTTGGTGCTGTGCGAATGGGCTATCGGCAAACCCCATCAAAACTGGTATATCCCTCTTTCCCAGAAGGAGGAAGCTTGATGGACTCGTTCTGCCCAAGCTAAAAGGAGCCAGAATCCAGCTATCCAAAGAAATCAAATATCTTGGAGTAATCCACGTTGAAACAAAGCCATCTAAAGCACTGACAGCTTTCTGGCGGTACAGGGGTATCTTTGGCAAAACGCGGGGTATTTCTTCTAGCAAGATCCTATGGATCTATTATCACCTATGCAGCACTGGTCTGGATGAGTAGACTCTCTCCCGTGGGAGTCGGGAAGACCTAATCGAGTCCTCAACGCACTGTGGCCATCTGTTGCACAGGAGCTTTTTCAACTACTTCAGGCCCGGCATTAGATGCTCTGGTAGGTCCACCACCACTTGATGTTTTCATCTCAGGAGAGGCCATCTGCAGGCTGGCACACAATGGAAACTGGTACGGCCCTTGTACGGCCCTTATGCGGCATTGGACAACAGTGAAAGCATGGATTTCGATCCAACGATTCTCTCCATGCCACTTGACTCCATGCCATCAAGAGTCGTACTTTGAAATAGATACAGTGTGGTGCTGCCAGAGGCTCAATTGTGGTCAAACTCTGAATTGAGCCCGGCAAATGCTGTTTTCGCATTTTCACGGATGGCTGCATGACCGATTACGGTTACGGCTCTGGGCTCTACGTGGAATCCAGCGGGACAAAACTGCACTTTGCTCTTAGAATGCATGCATCTGTGTTTCAAGCGGAGCCGTATGCTGTTCAAGAATCAATGAACTTTGTTGTTGAAAACAAATAGAGAGGCAGATCTATATGTGTCTGCAGCGACAGTCAAGCTGCGCTCAAGGCCGTAAACAGCCCCCAACCACTTTAAGGGTAGTCGAGTACTGTAAATCCAGGCTGAAATATGTCGGTAGACATAACAACCCGATGCTAGCATGGGTCCCGCTATACGTGGGTATCGTGGGTAACGAGACCTCTGACTCCTTAACTAGAATGGGCTCTGAGGTCAGCTTCTTTGGCCCGGAGCCCGTTCTGCCACTCCCTTCTTGAGCCATCAAAGCCACGCTGAGCAAATGGGTTACTACAACCCACAAGCGAGCTTGGCAGGCTGAGAGAGGCTGCAGATGGACTAAACTGATGTTACCTATCATGTCCGATCGACTGTCGCAAATCATATTTATTACGGACTGGACCAAAATTGCTATCTTCAGTAGATACCAGGTACTACGTCAGATATGCCCAGCCCAACTGTCGGGTTATATTCAAATAAATAACCCCTGCTGTTGGTTTTTCGTTGTAACAAATTATACAAGTTACAAATTATTATTATAATGCATACAAGGTGGCACAAAATTAATCACCCTACCGGTAAAGGTATACTTTTTGCAAATGACATCATACCTCAGTCATTTTTTACACTTGTAAACTAGAGAGGCGAACACACAGGAAAGAAATGGAACGCTTAAAGGTCAAACAAAGATTTCCATCCTTCAAATTTGTTTTTAGTAAAAAAATAGTTCAAAATCGAAGTTAGATGATCAATTTTGCGCCACTTTGCACAATACTTGTTAGGATAACAGATTTCAGATTATGTTGAAATCCTCATGCATAATTGTACGTGGTTTGTTCTAAAATGTATTTATTGCTCTTACACTAAAAAGGTTTTCTTAATAAGATATCCTTTTAGGAATTATGCTTTGTTTAGAAAAATATTTTTTGTTCTGAGATTCGTGCAAGAACGAAAATTTCGTGTAGTCAACCGTATTATTTCAAAATCGTATAAAAAACGAGAGTTGGGTGTCAGCCCTAACTTTCCATACAACAGTCTGATTTCCACCCGAAAAACATACCTTTTTTCAAAAGTCCGCCATTTTGTTATTTTTCAAAAAAAATTTCCCCTTGTAGCACCTGCCAGAATGACAGGCCTAAAGAATAATAATCAGTTTAACTTTTTCGTTTCAGATATCTTGAAGAGCCAAAATCCTGTTGACAAGTCACTTATCTTTTTTTTAAGACGGTTACTTTGGTGCCACACTACTACAAAAAAATATGTAAAAACAAATTGTTTTTGTATACCATTTCATGTCAATAATAACATACTATAAAATCAAAACAATCCCATTTTATTTTCTTGAAAAAAATTCCTAAAAAATATCTATAAAAAATGAGTATTTGACCAGACTATTACCAGAGAATGTTAATGCTTTCTCTGCTATTACCTTAATACAGTGCAGTCAAAGCAGTGTTGTGAAAACAAAGCTTAAATTGAATCGCAGTGCCGATGTCATTTCGTACGCTGTTCAAAAAATGTAAAAGTAGGGGCAAAGCAGTGAAAAAGAGATGAGCATTGGCAGTTATCGCGCCAATCAAGATCGAAGTGTGCAAATCATCTACATCCGAAGTCACTCTGAAAATAAAAAAATACACATTAGACTTCAGCTGCTAGTGCCAACGAAGATAAAAAGCTGTCGCACTCACTTAGCTTGATTTGTAAAATATGGATTACCATAACATTTTAACCTCTGCTAATGGCGAAGAAATGTTGGCAACATACATTTTTATGTTCCCCTCTGTTACATCCCTGTTGAAATGCTAACTATACAAAGCTGGATTCGCTAGTTAAAATGATTCAGATTTGTTTCTTTTTTTTAGGTTTTTTCCTTTTCAGTTTCAGACTCTCTTATCTTTCTATGTTCTCTAGCACTTTCTCAGCATATGATTGGAAGAATATTATAAGAGATGATTGCGAGATGAGAAATGATAAATGAGACATATATGAGATTTATAGTGAAAATCCACCAGTGTACTTAAAAATATTGTTTCAACCTTTCGTTCACAAAGCCAGAAGATAAAGTAACTTAAGTCAAAAAGACAAAAATTAAAAACTTTTATCGGAGTGGTTTCCATAAGTGTGCATCGAATCAGGAGGTCATTAATCGCTATGAAATCCGGCTTGGCAAGTATTTATATTGGCAACTGTGGGAAAGAATTATTGACTAGCATTATAAGTATGGTAATACGGCGCTCTAGCGAAATGTGACGTCACCGCACTATGCCAAAGCAATATTAACTGCTTAAGGTAATTCAAATATTGATTATTGTCACTAATTAGCAGAACATACATCAACGAAGACGGATGGAAAATGTATGCTCAAATTTAAATATGAATCTCAAAAATGTCGATTGGTTAATTTTAAGAATAAAAAGTAAGGATACAAAAAGAATTGGCAGACCGAAGATAAAGTTTTCAACAACGAATAGAAAGCTGTCGGTATGGGCATGCATTATTATTATTTATTCTTTGTTTTTTAATTGTAAGAATGGAAAGTGCCATTTCATTTTGAAAATGTGATATTTTATGCTGGAAAATTTTCCACCACCAGCAATTTGGGTACCCGACAGCCGGTTACCCGCTCTCAAAATTAGAACACATTTTACCGCATGAAAATGTAAAGAATTATGGATTTTCTTACCGTCGCACAAGGGGGATTTTTCGATCAATTTCATTCAAAAATGGCTACAGGATCCAGTTATCGACCGATTTTAATCATTTTTTTTTAATGCTCGTAGATGATTTTGAAGAGATTGTCTAGGCCTGAATTTCAACTTTCCTTTTTTTTATAATATCAAAACACAGCCTGAATTCGGGAATTTTCATGAAAAATTCAGAAAAATAAAAAAAATTATTTATTTAAAAAAAATTTTTAATTTATAAAAATTATAAATATTCAAAATCGGTTTGGAATATTTTTATGGCAGTTCTAATCAACAGTAACACATCAGAGCAAGTACGCAAATTTCCAACCCCTTAAGGGATGAAATCGTCCCCTAACTACCTAAAAACTTAAAACCAACTTTTTTTCATGGAGACACCTAGAATAGTCACCGGAAAAATCTAAAACAATTGATACACACGTTTTTGAGGTTGCTTAATCCTAATTCATTGTCCGTTAATCCTTGCACCGTCAAATTTAAGGTCAGTTCAAGTTCAAACTTAGAATATTCACCGGAAAAATGTCGAAAAAAATAAAAGTACGTGTCGGTTATTTTACGACGAGAAAATATTTAGATTAATTTCTATTTTCGCTGACGGGTTTTAGACTGAAGGTTAGTTTTCAGATCACTTGTTGGAAATTTGTTAGTTTACAAGCAACATCAAGCAAATAACAAAGAAATAATATTCGATTTGCACAAGAAAACTGCAAAATATTTTTGATAGTATTTTTTTAATTAGCTTCAACGAGTTGCTTCACAAATAAAACAAACGAAAAGATTTTATCACAAAATTAATTTTATTGTTACCATAAAATGTCAGCTGCGAACTGTCCCAACGCAATTGTGTTTAAACGACCGAATTTTCCGATGGGAGTAGATCACTGTTTACCACCCGTCAAATCGTTATCCACTGTCTGCTGCAATTCTGTTTCGGCCATGTTAATAATTCATAATTGCTTTCAGTTACGGGTTCTGTGACATTACTTTCACTTAGACCCGATTTACACACAGAGACATCTGGAAGGGAGCCACTGGAAATTCCTTTTGATGTTTCATTCGCGGTCGCACGGCCAAAATTTTTTTCGGCGAGATTGAGTAATGTTGGTTTTAATTATTAGTTTGCTCGTGGCTATAGGTATCCCAATGGTACTGCTACCACTAAACAGTTGAAGAGTTGTACCTTACCTGGTTAGCTCATCGGGTTTACTTATGTATATAATTTCGCCAAATATCTCTGTGCCCCGGAACCCAAATAAGGCTGTCCTTGAATACGACACTAATACCATTTAGGGCTGCCCGGCATTCCTTTGCAACATTTGATCTTAGTATAGCCTCATTCATTAATTAATGGCCGCCTGGCTATCCGAGAATAAATTATAGTTGTTTTTGTTAAGGCATGCATATTTCGCCACTTATTTTACAGCTGCACTTCTGCCTACGCTTATTTGCTTAGCATTAATTTGTATACGTAAACTTAAATTTTAGTCCATAACCACAAAAGCAACCAAATCCTCATATCCCACTCATGAATAATGCAATGCACATTTATTTTCTACTTCACATACAGTTCATAGTTCATATCGCATTGTAGCCAACTCTTCGCACACACATAAATATTTTATTATGCAACAAGTGTCATATTGCACATGGAGCTAAAAAATATGGCGATAAGCCTACGTAACTAATATTACTACGATAGCATAAAATCAATTTAACACCCACATGCAAAATTTCATCAACAACAACAACAAATATCGTTATATTTTGCTATATGTATGAGTACGTCTCATTTTACTAAGAAAACAGACAAATTCTGTTTACCAGACATTGCCTGTCATGGCGATCAACAACAACGATAAGGAGAAGTGGTAACCGCATACGTACAATAAACACAAACAAAAATTTGGTATACACCTGCATATCACACACTTGCACATATTTGATATTCATGAAATTCTACAGCATATTTATAATGCAGAGAAATATTGTTGGTATATTCTACCAGATATACTCATACTCGTACACACAAATATTCATAAATAATAGCCAGTGCAGTTGTCATGTTTGCATCAATTACTTTAAGGTCATTTGATTGGCTTATCACAACTGGAAATTCACTAAAAAATTTAAAGTGAAAATGTCAAAGCTTATCCGTTATTGTGTAGACGGGTAGGCAATTGAGTAAATGAGAGCAAAGAGAAAGAAAGCAATTTTGAATAAATAATTCATCACTTTCGTTCGAAAGGCACTCAAAGAACTAACTATAATTTTGCATGTGAAAATCAATTAACCGTAAAGCCATGAATTATAAATTTAATTTCTTACAGTCAAGCAACCACTTGATACAATAAAACTTCGATAAATGTATGGCGCGAACCAAGGCAAAATACCGTCAATTAATTATTTTTATTGACGCAACTATAATTGCAATCAAGTAACCGAAATGCGAAATGAATGATTTACCTTGTGCCAAAATATCACTTGTGTGCGAGGTTTGCCTTTAAGGGGGGAAGTCCATGTAGAAGCCTCAAAATCGGTCATTTTTTAAACATATTTTTAAAGGTGATAAAATAATTATATTAATTAGAAACTTTAACACAACTTTATTTAACCTTTTAAGAGTACAAAAAAAATTTTTTTTATTTTGTTTTTCAAAATGGCGGCTCAGCATCATTTCTTGTCGGCTGCCTACGGCGCGAGGTCCCAAACTGCTCCATTTATCACTCTTAATCTATCGATCTGAAACAAAAAAATAAAAGTGATTTCTTTTTATGAAATATTAACGGAAAGGATGAACCTTTAAAATTAAAAAAAAGTATAAAATTAATTATGAAATAAGCCTTTCAAAAAAAAAGTCAGAATTTAGGGCTATTTTATTGACATTTTTAATCCCCAAAAAGTAATTTATCAACTCGAAATGTCTAAAGTTTTTGGTTCATCCTTCCGGTAGTAACATACAAAAAGGCCTCACCAAATTTCAAACAAATCGGTCGATAACTTTTTGAGTTACAACACGAGCAGTTTTTAAAAAAGTCGTTTCGAAATAATTGAGTTTAAAGTTTGAGGTACAGGAGCGCGCGGACCGCTCTCTACCTAGTTAGTGGGCTGTAGAAGCTATAATATTGAGAATTTCGAGATGAAAATTTCACAGTATATTCCTAAGATACTATATTTTCAAGTTATCGAAAAACAAAAAAATCGATTTTTTGAGACTTCTACATGAGGCTCCCCCCTTAATATTTTGCGCCCTATATAGTCCGGGAGCCAGGGGTCGATTTTGGCCTGCGTATTTGTACCGTTAAATTCTTGACTATACTTGTGATTTAGCTTTCACGAATAACGAAAGTGAACGTCAGCTGGCGCACTCGCGGTGGGTGTGATTGTGGCAGGGTACGAAACGTGTCGAAAAAAAATGTCTACCAACTCGTTTAATATTGAAATTTGTTTGGTGTATTATCGACATTTAGTAGAATAAAAAAATTAGTCAGCTGCGCGGTAGAGGGGGAAAACACGTCAGCTGAACTTGTAAAATAAATTAAAAAGTAAAACTACTTTATGCCGATTGAAATTTGTTTGCATAATTTTGGACACATATGAAAATATAATAATGAGGTCAGCTGCGTTTTTAGCGGTGGGAAGACCGTCAGCCGAAGCATTGAAAATTCCGCGCGCCGCCAAGATGTATGAACGCAATGATACATTCTTGCTTCCCACCGCTATAAACGCAGCTGACGGTTGGTTTCGTCATCCATTGAATGGCGTCTACCTTCAGTATTAAAATCAGTCGGCATGAAATGATGAGGTCAAAATGACTCCAAGCTCCCAGACTAATAACAAAAACATAGAAAAATAATAATGAAATGAATAGTGTTTGTTTAAATATTCCCCTTGGAAGTCAATACACTTCTGCATTCACTTGAACCATAGAAAAGCACTTTTGCCCCTCAGAAGTGGATACCTCCAAAACGAGCCATTTAAAGACTTCAAAAGCATCTTGAGGCATGGAAAACCCTTGACCTCGTATTTTATTGCAGATATTCGGGAACAATAAGAAATTTGTAGGTGGCAAATTAGGACTGTAGAATGGATGTCCTTTTAATTCGATCTTTTGACTGCTCAAAAACTCTCTTGTATGAGCTGATACGTGAGAACTAGGATGAAGGATGAGGATGATTTGTCTTCGACAGGTTGGTTTTCCTCAAGAATAATAGAAAGAAGATTGCGCCCATCAGAGAGTGCGTGACGTCACGTTTGAAGTTTCGTGTTTGTTTCTTTTTTTTTAAGGGGGAGGTAGGGTTTAGCGCTAAAAAAAAACACTTTTTTTGTGAATTTTTTACAGAAATATGGCTTAAGATACTTTAATAAAATCAGTTACATGTTATTGTACATCTTTTCAATAAGTTTTTAAAAAATATTAATAATAAAATATTGACAAATAAGCCCATGACAGAGTTTTTTTGGAGATATGTTTTTCGAGAGGTGCTCTGCGGTGCCAATCGGCATTCGTCGTAGAATCATCTGAAACTAAAAAAGTCGAATTTTTCAGTTAAAGTATGACGTAATGCTCCCCCCTACATTAATAATTTTTTTTTTTTTTTTCATTTTTGTAGTTTTGGTGGCAAAAAAACGTAAAACGAGCATTTTTGGCGAAAAATTTCGCCATATTTGTAAGTGAAAAACAACCTTAAAAAACAAAAAATAAAAAAAAAACAGTGTAGGGGGGAGGTATTTTTGATTTAGAAAACGTGTGCCAAATTTGAAAAGAATCGGTTGAATAGTTTCGGAGTTGTGATTGGCACCGACTTTTAAGAAGTCGTTTCGGGAAAAACGCGTTTGAAAAAATGACTCTGAGAAATTATCGACGCTCCGCATTCGAGGTAGAGTGCCTACATAGGCTATAACTTTGAGAGTTCTGCTCCGATCCACTTAAAATTTTGACACAACATTCTTGAAATGATTTACTATAAGATGAGTGAAGAAAAAAAATTTCGATTTTGTGACCCTACCCCCCCCTTAATTTAAAGCTACCGAAACTTTAAGTTAAAAAAAACTGTATTATTATACAAAAGAAGGTTAAAAAAGGCCACTCTGAGAAGATTTTAGTGCTAATGAAAATTAGTTGGTTCTTATAAAATTTGATATTTTGAAAGTGTAAATTTAATTTTTTGCTCCTTTTAAGGTTATGTGAAAATATTAAATGTCCCTATCTCAACTCTGCTTAAGATTGAAAACCTTTTTACACATTTTAAAAGGCGTTTGAATTTACTGAATGTGGATTAAAACCATAGAGGGGTAATCGTTTCTTCCGGCCATCAATCCTTAGTGGGACATAGGGCATCAAGAGGTGTATTCATTGTAAAAATAAGCTACAAAATACCAGAAAATACTAAAGAAACCATACTGACATTTTTACATAACTCCTTTATTTAAAAAAACCTAAATTTTAAAGACAATTTGTCACGCATACAAAGTTCTTTAAGGGATTCAATAAAATTTGGTGTTTTATTTTCTTTAAATGGGCATTTTAGTGCGTTTTTATATCCAAAACTAGGCAGCACTGCAGTAGCGAGAGAGAGATTTGACTGACGAAAGCAGAAGAACACCAACAACAACTGCAATTGCAGGCAATGCCACCAGATGTTAAAAAGAAGTAAAGCTAAATAAAACTGAGTGAATTCTTTAACTAATTATTAAAAAATGTATATTTTACAAAATTATAAACATTACATTACATAACAGGCTAGAAAAATGTCATGAGGAAAGAACTAAAATTCCGAGACTAAATACATAACAAAACAAAAAGCTAAATCAAGTTACGAAAATGGTAATGTTGAATTAAGCTCGCCTTGGAACGACCATACTGTCGATGGCTGTTTTGTTTTCGGCTCATATTTTTTCAACATTTCTTTACATCAATCGACACGAGTCCCTTTTTATTAAATTATCAAATTATTCGGTATCCAACGAGTACAAATCTTCTCGACGACTAAATGTTCATGCAATATTGGATGTATGCTGGTTCCACTAATGCCCAAAGATGCCTCTATCATGCGATATATCACATGACGATCTTGCGTTATCAACTGACGTATTGCATCGATAGTATTGACACAACAACCGTTTTTGGACGGGTTTCTGGAAATGCATCCTACAAGGATCGATGGCCATATTAGCAGCGTTTCACAGGGGTTAAGTGTGGTGCTTGACCAACAAAAGTCGCAGTAAGTTCATCAATGTATCGGTAATCCGTGTCGGGAATCGTAATAAATCATCGCACGAAAATCTTCCACATTTTATTCCATCTTTCGGCCGAGATGAATTTTTCAACTCACTGAAAAAAGAACAAAAAAAGCACATATGTAAGTCAAAACGTTTTATGAATGTTTATGCTAGAAATACCAAACTTTTTTATAAAAATATGAAATTACATCTCGTCATACGTACGGATGTACGCTGGATATACGTACCATATATTGGGTATATCGGAGTCGATTCTGGATAGGTAGGAGTTTAACAATAACGCAATTGGGCCAAAGATACGCGGTTCTCGCGCAGGAGCTGAAGCTCTTCATCTGCAATAAGTTAGATTGGACTCCGATAACGACATTCGGGGGTCGGGAGTTTAGGAAAGTGGTAAGGGTCTCCCGATGAATGTCGTCTTGTTTTTATAATGTATTTTATCCTGGATCTCGTCAGTGTAGTTTAAAAGATGTCTCCTGGTGTGCCTGGGAGGTGGGTCGGGCTCAAGCAAATGTCTGCAGGAGGGACACCTGCGGTAGCACCCAAGCAGAAACTCCTTTTTGAGCATTTTGTTGTGCTCCTTTACAAGAAGCATCGATGCCTCATTGTGTGGGTGTTGCAGTGGAGACATCAGAAGACATCCCACGGCTGTCCTGAAAGCAGTATTTTTACAGGTTTGAAGCTTTATCCGGCCGACCAATTTCTTTACGTGCCGCCAGCAACATTTCTTTGTCTTTGCCTTAAATACTGGTGGCAAGCAATTTGAGGGCCTTCTTGCGGTTTTGGATCTTAGTAACAATTGCGGTTGTTTGACCTTTAGCTGTAGTTTGACCTCCTTCTCCCAGGTGGTAAAGAAGATTTAGTGAGGGAAAATTGGAGATTTCTCTCAGTGAAAAAGCGAGAAAGTGTCTGGTGGTTGGGGGAGCTTCGATATATAGAAGTAGAAAAGCAAGGGTGAAAGAACACCATCCTGTGCAACCCATTACTTTATCCTTCAGTCCCGACAGGAGGGTCGACTGTATAATATCAGCTAGCAGCAGCGTCGAGTGGCTGACAGCTCCGAAAGTCTTCTTCAAGTCCAACGCTACTAGGACAGTTCTCTCGCAGGTGCGGTTTTGTTTAAGGGGTTAGGGGTAGTCAGAATTTTCAAAAAATCGATTTATTTTTTTTTGCATTTTCTTAAAGTATAATGTTTTAAAAATATTGTGTAAAAATTTGAAGTGAATCCGACAAATACTTTTCAAGTTATTCAACAATTAACAAAGGGCGCTCGGCCGCTCCGGAGCCGATAGCAAAACTTTAAATGCGTTTTTCTCAAAACTATGTTTTTCAAACTGGTGAACACTGTAACTTAAAAACCGCTACGTAGATTTCAATAAAATTTATACAGCTTTTGAAAAACATAAAAAACTTGTGCCTGATCGAAGGATTTTTTTTTTTTTCAAAAATTTCGATTTTTTTTTAACAATTAACTGTTGGTTTTTTCCCGAAAATCTGGAAAAAAATTTTCTGAGGCCGCCATTTTGTTCATTTTGAAAAAAAAAAAGCTTCGATCAGGCACAAGATTATCTATTAATAAAACTAATTTTTCTTGTCCGATTGGTTTTAGATGAATCTGCAAGGACTTGTGATGTTCACCGCAAGGGACTTCTGAAGAAACGGGCTTCACACAAACAGCGATAACTTTTGCAATTATTAATTTTTTTTTTTTAATTTTGGTGAAGTCAAGTTAAAACATGATATTTTTATGCTATGTTTTTATTTTTGTTAAATAAATTAATTAAGTAGCAAAAAAAAATTCGTGAAAATCATCATTTTTTCGAGCCTCTGACTACCCCTAACCCCTTAAGCCCGCGGTGTTAATGGTGGTGAGTGCTGTGGTGGTACTATGCTCTCGGCGGAATCCATGCTGTCATGTGGCTGGGGTCAGGTTTTTCGTACAGAGTGGGAGTAGGAAAGCATCAACAGTTGATTGGCGGATGTCCCAGGTTTCAGTAATGGACCCAATCTCCCTGTTTTTCACTTATCAGGAGTTATAAGAACTACATGGACAAGTTGGGTCAATGGCTTTAGAAACTTTTGCTTTCTTGATGACCACCTAAAGCTCTTCGCTGAAGAAAGTAGGTGGTGCACTGTTCAGCTGACTGGTAGCACGACGTGTGGACGTGTCGGCCGGGGAATGCAGTATGAATTACCGGCTAAAGTAGCTTGCCTATATCTTCGGGTCCGACGAAGTGCAACCGCTAAAGGTGCCACCTTATCGTTGTGCTTCGTCCGGTTTGGCACCCTTACGGTGGACCAGAGCTTACTCACACCACTGGTGAAATTACAAGCCTTGAAGTGCTCTTCCAATTTGGTTCGCTTACATTGGGTGACCAGATGCCTAATGTCCAAGTTAAGATCACTTATTCGCGGATTCCGGAGAACGGGCTGATGTAGGTGGGCATGCTCAATTACTAAAACGGCGGCTTCAGTTGGGAAATTGAGACGCATATCCCGGATCTTTACAGCAGGAACGAAGGGAACCGCAGTAGCTGTAACCACTTTGCGGAATGCACGTTTGCCTACGCGCACATTGGTGGGGATGGAGAGAACAGCGAAGGTGTCCTCGGTTAATTTCGCGAAGCCGACCCAATTATTATAGCTTTGTTAAAGTTAACGTATGACCGTTGATTCGCAAAGGTCTCTCAATCGAGACGATAATGCGCTGATGGTCTGAAGTCGATGATAGCATAGGTCGCCAGGTTATGCTATTTATCAGACCAGCGCTAGAAATTGTAAGCCCAGGCGAGCTGCTGGAATTGCCCACTATCCTGGTGGGGGCATCGTCATTCACTGTGCAAAATGCCGAGTCGTCTATCCGCTCTGCATTAACGTCACTTACTACCAATCGGGTTTCACCTCTGATAAGTGCACCTATATCATGATGATATCCAGCCGGGAAGCAGGTAACAGGGCCTATATATGTAAGTTTACTAAATATTTCGAGCTTGGCCGAGTTGTTTCGTTCTGGTGATCTGCTTGGAACTGTAAAGGTTCGATTTATGGTGCTGGTTTGTTGTGCCTTTATGTTGGTTGAGGCAGCAGCCGTAGAGGTTGACGGCGTATAGGTTGAGCAACACGAATTCACATACCGTGTGGACCACTTCTTGGGCATTTCATGGTCAGAGTAGGTCTTATCATCCGTCGCACTGGTTGCATCTAACCGATGTTGAGTTGGGGTTGAGCCGTTTTTGGCAGCCGCAGCAGAAATATACTTCAGGTCTAAGTTTAAACTCAATGCCAGCCTTGAGCATAAGTGTTTGGAACAGCATGGCTGCATAGAGCTGCTCCAGCGACGATAGACGTAGGGTGAGGTACGATGACTAGGCAGAGTTAGTTTACTTGGGCGATAGCCCTTGGTCGGGAAAAACCCCCGAATCATTTCGATAACGTAGAACCGGCGGCCATGAGATCGAGTCTGGTGTACCCCGATATAACACGTAGAATTCGTAGCTCCGTAGTATTCATAATTTGCTGCGCTGCGGAAGTTTCTGGTTAAGTTTCTACTTCGGCTCGAGCTTCTACCGCCAATCGATTGATCAGAACCTCTATTTTAAATGACCGCTACTTTTTTACCTTCCCTTGGTTTTACAACGACAAAGTGATATCGCGAAATCATTCTAAAATCAATTGCATACATATATTCGCATAAGAAGTAGTATATAGTATAGAATTTTATTTGGGATACAAATAACCAACTATTAGAATAAAATCCATTGACATATTCAGTTCATAATCTTAGTAATCACAAACACCTTTGGGGAATTCTGAATTCTTTTAAAATGTAATATTTAAATAAAAATAAAATGTATAAAAAGAAATGCGGAATTCCGAAAACTAGTAATGAGATGCTTCTAATTCATACAAGTTTCTGCAAACGTTCGTCGCTACTTGTGACTGTTATTAGTTTGTTAGCAAAAGATTGAGCACAAACTGTTCGTAGCACAACTTCCGATTCATTCTACAAAATTATTTGTAGTTATTCACAAACGCCGTTGTTGTGAAAGTTTTTCATTCAGTTTCAAGTCCAGTTTTCAGTTCTTTGCACACATTTATTAATTTTTTTTTTTTTTGTTTTATAATTTTACCTTTAAATATCTTTGCTTTTTTATATTATTTCTCAGTGTAAGTATGTATAATTTCGTATGTAAGTGGGTTCAATAAAATGCATACAAGTATAAAGTTAGACTTCTTATTAATAATCGCAAGCACGGAGCAACAAATTAAAAGAGGGCTCTTTGCACAAATATATGTATATTATTTATGTATGTGAGTATAACCAACTAATTTAGTATTGCTATGCGAACAACAACCAAGCAATGCACAAGACTGCCAAATACAGAAATAATTTGGATAATTGCTGCTCATCTTCGAATTGTGTTGTGCCACGATTGGCGGCTGAAAAGCATAACATTTAGTATTGAAGAAGAAAACAAAGAGTATGGGAAAGTGCTTACCGGCTGCTCGTGGTTCGCCAAAATTAAATGATGAAGCGAAATAGCCAAACGGAAAAGCGCCAATACCGAAAGACATATGGAAACCATCACCAAAACCGAATCCTTGAAAGCCTTGCTGTGGTTCCGGCTCAGTGCGCTGGCCAGCAGGGCGTGGTGGTACTTTATTTCTGATAAAGAAATTAAACATTTTATTGGTCAAAGAGTGCTGCTTGTATATAGTTCAAGATTGAAAAAAAAAAAACCAAAATATTATCATAAATCATACCTGGGATCCTCTTGTTTGGTACTATTGCGCCCGTATAGCGGAATCACCTTATCTTTGCCAATAGCTGCTTTGCACACTGGGCATAATTTACAATTTGGACGTGTTTCCAACCATTGATGTAAACATGGCCAACAGAAGAGATGACCGCATAAACTGACTACTGCATCCTTAGCAGTGTCGAGACAAATATTGCATTCATACATCGAATCGTCAACCTTTTCTTCTTCGTTGTTATTGGCTTTAGAGTCACCATTGGTGCTGGTTTCTGCCTTAATGCTGTTTATATTTGCGGTGGATTCACTTCCTAGTGCGCTGCCTGGAAACGAATACGCTGTGGAAGATGTGATTTTGGGTGCAGCATTAATGGTGGCGGCATCATTAGCTGTGACATTAACGGTTTCAATTGTTCTTGACGTAGACGCGCCCTGTGTTGGATTTTGAGTTTGTTCTTGCTCGCCGCTTGCATTACCAAAACAACTCCAATCGTCAGCTGATGCGACTGGCGGTGCTGAGGGTGCGCCATGTGATGTGGTGGGCAATTCCGGCGCTGAAGGGGCGTGCGTTGTTTGTGTTGACATGCCGGTAAATAGAGTTGAAAACAAATGTTGTCAAAATATGCTAGAGGAATTCAAGAAACGAGATTTATGTTAGTCAATGGAAAGTTGACTTAAGAATTAGGTGCAAAGCGTCATGGTTTTTTTTTTTTTTTTCTTTTTTGTTTAGTTCAGTTCTAATTAACATTTATGCATATTTAAGTACGCATGCATGCATATTCAGAGTGGAAACGCCCAGAACGTCAACATTTTTAATGAGAATTTGTGCAAATTGCTTGCACTATGACCGCAACGTGGTGTATCTGCATTATTCGTAGTCGTTATTTTTAGCACCAACTAACAAAGCTTTGAAAACAGGAAGAGATTACCAAGCACGAGTAAGTATGTGCATGCTAAAATATTTGTTTTACAGAAGTGATGCTTATTTAAAACGTGCCAGATTTTTTCAATAAACAAGTTGCGATTTCACTTTCCGCAGCAATAACTTTTTGAGATTTCCTTAGAGAAACCAGTTTAAAATTATATAGCGGCGGCATATTTGCTTTTCTTTTTGCTCGGCACGGGTAACAGATATTGCGCATACATACATACATATGTATATTAGCCAGCAGCAGGCTAACAAAACCTGTCTGACAAATTGGATTCTTATCGCAATATGTGCAAACATACATACATATATATGTACGTATGTACTTACATACACACTTTATTTGCTCTCTGCCTATGAGATAAGAACAATTTTTTTAGAATTTTAAAATACTTCATATTTGGAGGCGACAAGTGTCGCTGGCGCAATAAATATTATAGAAAGTCCATTTTTTGTACTTTTGTTTCTTAAATACCTTTTAATACACCCCAACTAAGCACATATACATATACGCACCTATTGAAACACAATTAGCACAACTAGCTAATCCCAGCTTGCTGTAACTCAAAATCCTAACTGCTGTAAACTTTAGATTTCTATTCTAATCTCTCGTTTAAATGCGCTGACGTGTAAGTCACAGCAAGTAATTAGCGATTTTTCCCGTTCACTACGTTCTTCCGCATCACATGCCCACTGTCTACGTGCTCATATCAACACTACTACAACTCCAAAGCCGTTGTGTGAATTGGCGTTCACCACCACCACCACCACCACCACCTCTTACAATACAACCCCCAATCAACACCTACAATTCTGTGCCCCTTATTTTGCTTCTGGCTGCTTTGGTATGTATTTTGCCTTTGTTATGAAAATTTTTCGCATAATTTGCATTATGCCAGATGTTTTTACAACACATATCAGATGTTTTTTTAACTTGCTTTTGTGTATATAAGCGCAAAGCTTTCTTCACTATCCCAATACATTTTTATTGCGTATTTTTCCAATACCTTATTTTCACAATCTTACAAACAAAAAAATAAGAAATAGCGTTTCTACTTCACCTCACGAAGGTCGAATAACACTTACTTGATCCACCCGATTTTCTTCTGCAACTGTTTTACTCGAAAATTTCAATGTATCGAATTCGCTAAGAAATTAGTTTAAAAAAAACACACACAATATTTGAATTTTTTTAAATATTATTGTATTTTCTGTATCAAAGTTAATTAGATTAAAGCTGTTCTTTTCTTTCTCTGTTGATTACTTGTGACGTTTTCTTTCGTCAGCTTTCCACTATTCCAATTCACAGTGTTGTATTCCGAGTGCTGAGTGAGCGAACGCGAATATTAACACGCAGCTGTGTTTCATGAGCACTTGCAAGCAGTTGAAGAACAACGCAATGAGGGGGTTATATTCTAAACTATTATCTTTCTTGTTTTGTTTTTGCTTTAGAAATTAACCGTCTAGATTAAATTAATTTACTAGTATGCATTAGTAAATATTTTGTAATTTTCAAATAGGCGTTTGAATGTATGGATAAGAAGTGGAGGTAGGCTTTTTTCGGTAGCGTTGAAGGGGAAATTCGAAACTTAATATGAATAAAATTTCAAGACAGCAATTTCCAAATCAAATACCTCGAATAAAACTAATGTAGCATACAAAATTGGTGTTCAATTTATTAGTAAACTAGCATTTTAATTTTTATTTTCATTCTATTTATTTTTTTTTGCTTTGTAACATTTTAAATTTTATTACCATTCCAGAAATTATTATTGGAATGCAAATGCAACACTTCACGCTGCCAAACTTCCGCCTCTACTTCACAAATTGGCGTCAGTTTCCGTTTTCGCGTGTGTGCAAATCTATTGTAAATATATATATATGGCTGCAATTCAAATTTTTAGTGCATAATATAAAAGTAGTAGAAAACTGGAATATTGAACTAGAAAATTCGTTGCGGAGTTATACCGGATTCATTTATTACGAATTTCTCGCATAGAAGTTTTAGAACTTCTTCATTGTATGGATGCAGCATTTTCATATGGAAACCTTAGCACATTTAGTGATTTCGATATCTTCAAGAATTTTTCGTGCATACATATCTCAAAGTATCATGTATGGGAAGCTAAAAGCTTGAAATATAAATATATTTTATTTTACCGCACTTATTTTTTCGCTAAAAATCAGCTTAGGCGATGTGTCAATAAAAAAAGAGGTTGTCTGTAAAGTCGGTTTACTGACGATAGTTTAACGTAATAACGTCATAAGAAAATACTGATTGCATTTTTCAAAAGAAAATTTTAATTTTATTTGTTTGATAGATATTTTGTATGGATATAGAGAATGAGTTAACATTAACATAACATAATATACTTTAACATAACATAACATAACATAACATAACATAACATAACATAACATAACATAACATAACATAACATAACATAACATAACATAACATAACATAACATAACATAACATAACATAACATAACATAACATAACATAACATAACATAACATAACATAACATAACATAACATAACATAACATAACATAACATAACATAACATAACATAACATAACATAACATAACATAACATAACATAACATAACATAACATAACATAACATAACATAACATAACATAACATAACATAACATAACATAACATAACATAACATAACATAACATAACATAACAAAACATAACATAACATAACATAACATAACATAACATAACATAACATAACATAACATAACATAACATATCATAACATAACATAACATGCTGTTCAAGCAAGGTAACGACGCATGAGCAAGATAACGACGCATTTTTTGGTGCGTGCAGCCGGCTACATAGAATTATAAGATGTTATCACGTCAAAAAAATCAAAATAAAATATTAGGCCATTGTTGTGAAAACTCAACGCGGCAGCGCACGTGAATCCAAAACAACCCAGAAATTATTAAAGTATCTAACTGCATACCAGGTGAGTACGCATATATGGAAAATAACAAACAATATATTTCTTATTTCAAGGTAAAAAGATGCCAATCTTTTCATATTTGATATTTTTCTCAATCAGCCCACAAAGCCCATAAGATTCGGCAACATATAGTATGTATTTCTTTTTATTTTCAACTGTCAAATTAAAATACCTCAATGAATTTTTTGAAGTGAAACTTATTCGGCGTCGATGGACGAGCGAGAATGGAGAGTAAAATTTCAAGGACATGCAACGTTTTGGGCATTTTCGTTTCGCGAGAGAAAAAAAAGAGGAGAGAGAGAGATATACCTTATATATAATATATGTTAGATACACTTTAGGCTATTTTTCCTGAGTTTTTCCTTGTGGTTGCTAATTTCTAGTGAGAAATAACACTGCCTACTTTTTGGCGCTTGTTTGTTGGTGCAAATTTGTAGGAAATATATTTTTGGTGCCTACTTTTTGGCGTTATATTTCCTTGGTGCCTACTGTTTGGGGCGTTTTTTTGGTCTACATTTTTTGGCTTTGGTTTTTGGCGCTTATTTCCGTTTCCTGGCTAGTGCTTGAGCGTACTATAAAATGCTATCCATTCCGGCATCGGATTTATTGGTATTGCCTTGAGGTAGTTTGTGCCGTTGCTGCGGTCCTGAAATCGCTGCGTTTGTGCGGGTGATAAACGCTCGGAGTAGTGCGCGTTATTGCCACTGTTTGTGTTCGCCGTTTACCTACACCGGTCGACCCTTCTCCGATTTTTGTAAATTTTGTCTATTTGTATTTTCTGCAAACGTTGTGAATTTATTTAGATATATATTATTTCTCTCCCTCTCATTCTTTCTCGGGACACTCCCTCTTTCTTTGAAAAAAAAAAACATTGTGTTAAGTTTTATACCCCCCTGAAAATTAAGGGGTTACATACGTCCAGAATTAATAAAAAATCAATTTTTTCGGTATTTCGAAAGTATATGTAGTATCATAAGAAATTTCCAATATTATACACAACCCATTAACTAACATATAATAAGCTAACTTTATTAAAAAAATCCTTGGAATACAGAGACTTTGTTTACCTAGGAACCAGTATTAACACGGAAATAATGTCAGCCTTGAAAGCAAACGTAGAATCTCTCTTGCCAACAAGTGCTACTTTGGACTAAGTAGGCAACTGAGTAGTAAAGTCCTCTCTCGATGAAAAAAACTAACACTCTTCAAGGCTCTCATCATGCCGATGAAGCGTCCCTTGGAGTATTTGAGAGAAAGATTCTGCGTAAGAGTTTTGAACCTTTACACGTTGGCAACGGCGAATATCGCAGGCGATGGAACAAAGAGCCGTATGAGCTTGATGACATGGCGCATCGAATGAAGATCCAGCGGCTACATTGGCTGGGTCATGTCGTCCGAATGGATACAAACGCTCCGGCTCTGAAAGTATTCGATGCGGTAGGTAGCAGAAGAAGGGGAGGCCTCCTCTGGGTTGGGACGATCAGGTGGAGAAGGACTTGGCATAACTTGGTGTGTCCAATTGGCGCCGGTTAGCACGCGGAAGAAACGACTGGTGCGCTTTGCTAAACTCGGCCAAAATCGCGTAAGCGGTTATCCCGCCAATCGAGAAGAAGAAGGCAATAGGGTACTTTGAATGAATGAATGAAGATTTGCAAGAAAATTATTATTCGGAAAACTGCACTAGAAGTCTTCTCAGATAAATTTTAACCAAATAGAACTGTAGGCTTTAACGAAAATAGTAACGCAAATACACAGAAAAACTCGTTTTTGGGGTTTTTAACGCCACTTTTCTCGAACCCGGATATAAAAGGCTTTGATGGCTAGCCAAAAAGCACCCGATCGGCGGGCTATCGCGCTAATCAAGAAGAAAAAGTATTAAATTGAGGATCGCACAACTTCAATAGCGACAAATATATGGAAGTTTGTCGAGCATATAAAAATATGTATCACAAGAATATTAGTTTAATTTTACTGATAATTTAAGCAACAGTACTTTTCTTTTGGAATGCATGAAATTAATATTATTACACTTAATTCATATAAAATATGCGCCTCTACGGTATCCTAACTTTTTGCATCTCGTCTGATTTGTTTTGCCGTTATGAGCAGGAAAATGGCCAACCCGACCTTGGAGACTTGTTTTTGCGGTCGCTATTCATAGTTTGGTTTGGTTCCTGAAGTTCATAATAAACAATACCGGCCATATCCCACCAAATAGACAGGAGAGGTGAAGGCCATCTCTAGGGGTCGGTTCCGGTGTTTCATCTTTATCTAACCATTGACGTTTGCGAACAGAATTTTTTTAAAGGACCCATTTTTCATCACCAGTAACGATACGGTTCAAAAAACTTTCATTTTCAAGCCGTTGCAGCTGCTGAGAACACACATTCGCTCTCTGCTGAAGGTTGGCGACGGAAAGTCTATGCGGAACCCATTTTCCCAGCCTTGAAACCTTTCCCAACTGAACCAGGTGCCTGTGAACTGTTCCATGCGATGAATTTAACCTCTGAGCTATCATATCGACTGACAAATTTGACTCAGCTTCCACGAGTTCGAGCAAGACGTCGGAGTTAAAGACTTCAGGACGACCAGCCCGCGGGGCATCCTCCACGTCGCAGTTACCACTTCGGAATTTTGAAAACCACTTTTGCGCAGTCCTTGCATTCACGGTATCCTCTCCGTGAACAGCGTTTATTTCTGCAGCAGCAGTTGTTGTATTTTTACCACTTTTATAAAAAAAATACAAAATATGCTCTTACACGCGTTCGAAGCTTCCATTTTATTTTTTAACAACACGTGCTTCTATCCGCGATTAAAATCACTTGTTGAATGCAAAGAAAATATAAATAGTTCCGTTATATTCCGCGAATAATTTTTTGTATGCAAAAATCGTATAAAAGTGAAATTATGGGTAAAATACGCACGAACTTATGGACTGGCCGATAATTAGGGGCGCACCATAGATCAATGTGGTCGCAGTGTATAAAGGCCTTGGCTTAACCCGTACAACCATTACCTTTACCAAAAGTCTGTAAAGCCATATTACAAAATACTCGTTTGAATTAGAGTAGAACAAAACGTTGAAATTGCTGCTACCACAACCGCATGCAAACGTTCGCAACTTTTACACGATTTATCGACCAAGTAATTATGTGCGATATGCGATCCATTTGAATTGCCTAACTCGTTTTTTGACCAACCGTCAGTTTTTTCTCCCTTTTTGGTGAATAAGTTTTAAATATATTTTCATATAAAAATTAATATTTCATAATATTTCTTATGCAGAAATTTATAAAACTAAATAAAGTTTATTAGTAGACGAGTAGTACGACAAAAGCAAAAATAACGGAGATTTCTTCTGCGAATTTGTTCTCGCCATATGCATTGTAAAATTTGTCACAGAATTTATGGCAATACTTATGGCGGAAAACCTGGCAGCGAAATACGCGAGGAGGTTGGTGGCTGCTGGAGTATTCACCTGCAGAACCTTCGGTCACAGCTCAATAGGAAAGTGGAGCTCAGGTTGCACAGACTATATGACTCCGTACTTTAGTTGGGAAAGAAGGTTTCGCACTACAATTGAAGAGGAGGGATGGCACAAAGGCATGAAGTCTGGCCATAGGACATTTCACATCTATACAGATGGCTCTAAACCCTTAGACGGAGTGGAAATGGGCCTTTACTGCTCAAAACTAAGGATAAGACAGCCTATCAAGCTGCCAGACCACTGCAGTATATTCCAAGCGGAAGTTTTTGCTGTGGGGAAGCCGCGGGGCTAGCCTACACTAGAACAAGAAAGAACTCAACAGTAATATATACGTGGATAGTCAAGCAGCAATAAAAGCAATAAGCTCATATTGTATTAAGTCCAGAAATGTTCGACGGAGCAGGGAGTCCATAGAAGGGCTAGCCGCAAACATAAGGCTGCATATCAATTGGGTACCTGGTCACAAAGGCATTATGGGGAACGAAATAGTACAATAACAAGAGAATGACATACCAAAACCGCTAAATACAATATATAATATTTATAACAAAATGGACGACTACATGAAAAAACTTGGGAAAGCTAGGTGGACTGATCTGACCACATGCAAACCAGCAAAAGTTATGTGTAGAACTAATGACAAGAAACTGACTCAATTCGTACTTACGCTCTCGCGAAAGCACTGCAGAACTATCATAGGTATGCTAACAGGTCATAATCTATTGGATGCACATGCGTACAAGATAGGGATTGCTAACACGGACAAATGCAGAAAATGCAGAGAGGATGTTGAGGAAACTTTAGAACACCTTCTGTGCGTTTCCGCGTTTCCGGCATTATTAAAACCACGACTAAGATGCCTGGGAGCCCCACTGTTTGAGGGTCTGGAAGACGTCTCAAAAGCGGAGCTCCCAGCCTTACTTAGATTCGCCAAAAGCGCTGACATCCTACATGATGTCTACTTTAGGTATTCATAAAGGTCGGTCTCCATCTGGTATCGCTAGGGACCAAAAGGTCCATGCGTGGCTTGTTGCCAACCAGGCTAACCTTATGGCAATACTAAGTATACATCAAAATCTGCTAAAACAATGTCTTTACTATTTAGAATGGAGCTGCATACATAATTATGATTATACACACATACTTACACATATGAATGCAGTTATCTATCATCAATCAGTTTACCTCACTAACAGTCTCTGCGAAAAACATAACGAACTGATTAGTAATTTAGAGAAAATAAGTGGAAAGAAATATTAAATCCAGAATAAATAAAAATTGCACTTAACAGTACAAATAAATGTGGAACCGTTTAGTTCTACACTAAACAGTTCACAGCGAGCGAAAGTGTTAATTCCATTGAAAGACGTTGACCAGCCGAAACGGCAGAAACAACACCACCAACAACA
Source organism: Anastrepha obliqua (assembly GCF_027943255.1). Lineage (NCBI taxonomy): Eukaryota > Metazoa > Arthropoda > Insecta > Diptera > Tephritidae > Anastrepha > Anastrepha obliqua. The sequence goes on from NC_072893.1 coordinate 47,180,719, forward strand.
AAACCAGCGACGTTCGGAAGAAGTAAGTTGAATTGCTATTCTAGCGGTCACACCAGCCGAAATCCTACCTACACCGTATGAGTGAAGAAGAAGAGATCAGGTGACGTTTGACAATTTTTTATGTTTTGTTTATCTTTAAACTTTTGTTTGCCTGCTAATATTTAGAGGCTCATTGGGCGTAACTGAGACTCAATTGTTGGTGGCCGTTGTTTTAGTACACGGCCAAGTTTAGATAGAACAATACAAGCTTTGTTTCCGACTCAAACGAAAAAATCGACTGGACGGTGTTGAACATTTGTATAAATGGACATTGGCGGTCATTGGATGGCATCAGTCAAGTTGCATTCTTCAGTGGATTAGCAGGTATACCGAGAGTCGCACAAAACAGGAATCACCGGTCACACGACACATTCTACCTCAAACAAAGGATTAGGAATAATTAACCTAAAATGAAGATCTATATTTGTGCAGTTGCTTTAATCGCACTCATAGTGCCCAGTCAAGCGACTTTTGGTAAATTGGCGCTACTCTCGGCAGTTGGAGGTGGCAGCACCGGATATGGTGGCGGTAATTACGGCCCGGGCTATGGTCCAGGATATGGAGGTGGTTATGGAGGTGGTTACGGAGGCAGTTATGGAGGCAGCTATGGTTATGGCGGTGGATACAACGGTGGCTATGGTGTTACGCCCTACTCCAATGGTGGTGAAAATGTGGTAAAAGTGATTAAAGTGACAGTGGTGCCCGGTGGCGGTAGTTACGGTGGCGGCTACGGCACAGGCTATGGTGGATATGGTTATGGCAGTGGCGGTTATGCGAACGGAGGTGTGGCCACGTCGGCGGTTGTAACGCCTGTGGTGTCAACCATTTCAGCTCCTGTAGCAGCTCCGATAGTGGCTCCAATTCCAGCCCCAATCTCCTATGGAGCCACCTATGGCAGCGGTTACGGTTATGGCGGTGGCGTTGGTTTAGGATATGGTGGTGTTAGTGGTGGTGGCATCGGCGGCATTGGCGGTTTAGGCGCTTTGGGTGGCGGTGGCTGGTGTTGAGCGAAATCGGAAGCGATATGTGACTTTGTGACCCTTGGTTAATTCGAAATAAAGCGACGAATGTGGAACTATCGAAACTATTGAAAATTGTAAATATTATTATGAGTAATTCAGTGTTAAAGCGAATAATAAAGAGTGTAGAATTTCCAGAAAATACATTTGTTTGTATGCCATCTATTTTGTTGTTAATCAAAAGCAATGCATTTTGTTATAATTTTTATTCTGGCCGCAAGCTCCATTTTCTTATTAATTTATTTACATTTTCTCACCTTACCATTTTAGTCTAACTTTTTTCCCTTTTATTTGTTTGAAGCCCATTTTTATAATTTGTATATTCGGGATTTTTTGTGTGAGCAAACAATTAGCACTTAGTGAACTATTTTATACTTATACTCGTACCAGTACCCAAATTATTACTACCCTGTAGTAAAACGTGTTAGCTTAGAACTAGTCCCGAACTAGTTCCTAAAGGGCTGATACTATATTAGCTCTCGCCCAAATACCATAGTTATCCACACAAAGCTTGCAACTGACTTTATAAAGCGATGCCAGTATCCGCGAAATAGGGGGGAGAGGGGTAAGCTGGTTCAAGTTGAATACTTTAATACAATTCTTTAGCTAGAAAATACAAAACTACTATCGCGGACACCATAGCTGATTAAACAGAATAAAATATTAGGTGCGCAACTAACTTCTCCTTTTTTTGGATGAAAATACCACTTTATTCTGAAAAAAATGGGTACAAGTGAATCATTGAAAGTATTGCCCATCGCTGACTACTACTTTTGCCCATCTTTCTGGTAGATCTCGTATACCGTCGCGGTAAAACTGAGGCTTTCCAGGGATCAAGCCATTTTTTGATGTCTTCCTATGAATGGAACTGCTGGTCAGCTACATAGACCATGTGCCATCGATCGGAACAGGTGATAATCGGACAGCGCAATATCTAGAGAATATGGCGGGTGGGGTAGGATTTCCCATTTCACTGTTTCCAGATAGGTTTTAACGGGTTTGGCAACGTGAGGCCGAGCATCGCAATGCTGTAGAATCACTTTTTCATGCCTGTCAGAGTCTGGCGTCCGCTTCTCACGCAGTGCTCGGCTCAATCGCATCAATTGAAGTCGATACGGATCCCCAGAGATGGTTTCGCTTAGTTTTAACAGTTCATAATAAATAACACCGACTTGGTGCCACCCAATATATTGCATAACCTTCGCAGCGTGAATATTCGGCCGAGGCGACTACGTAGAGGCATGACCGGGCAGTCCCCTTGATTTTCTTTTCTTTGGATTACTGTAATGAATCCATTTTCCTTCACCCGTCACGATGCGATGAAGAAAACTCTTCCTTTTATGCCGCTAGAGCAGTTGTTCACAGGCGAAAAAACGACGTTCAACATCCCTTGGTTTTAACTCCTAAGAAACGCAAGTCCCCTGTTAATGAATCATTCCCAAAGCATGCAATCGCTTGGAAATGGATTGGCGGATAACTCCTAATACTGAAGCAAGGTCTTCTTGCGTTTGACACGGATCCACAAACGGAGGGACCTACCGTTTCAAGGCGACTCCGAACAGCGGTAGCCATTCGGCTACGGCGGCCAATTAAACATAATACTAGCATTAAATTTAGGAGGCTCCCCGTTTGTCTTTTCGACCAGTAGATAATTTTTAACTTAATACTAAACTTGAATTATTTTTATGGTCGTTTTCTCATTTGAAGATTAAAGTAAGTTTTACTAAGTGCTGACTGACAAATTTAAGCATGCTAGTCTCGAAACAACTTCATTTTGGTCAACTATTATATTTTCAAGTCTGCTAATGTGATTGAGTCGGTCATCACGGAATATGTTTCTGTCGAAACCAAGCTGCAGGCTATCGGGAGCGGAATAAGTTAGAAATAACAAATAAGCATTCCCCGACAAGCAGCGGCTACTGTTTCAGACTGTAGTAGAGGTGTGAACTGGGCACTACGCTCCTCTAATTAAAAAACTGAAAACGAGAAGATGCCACCTTCAAGTTGGCATGAAGCCCAAAAACCTTCCGCAGCGTCTGTTCTACAGGGTTTGATTGAAAAGTAATGAGCCTTCCCGCGCGGAGCATCTGCCAAGCGATCAACCGAATCGGCTTGTGGGGGAAAATGATCGTTGGACCTTCCCCTTCTATTAGAAACCGGTCCCAGTTCGCTGGCAACAGCGGTGCAGTCAACATCGCTCCACGCGTGAAAGCTATTTTAAAAGTGTGTTAGGATTTTGCAGTGGCGAAAATGCAGCGATCGTTGGAGTAACGTTACTCGATCAAATTTTGCGTAAAGCTAAAAAAAACGAGTACCGAAACCATTGGGTTACTCAAGGAGGCTTACGGGGACCATTGCCCAGGTGAAACGGTGGCACAAGTCGTTCAAGGAAGGCCGGGTGGACGTCGAAGACGAACTGCGATCTGAAAGGCCTTCGACGACGCAAACAGACGAAGATGTGAACCGCCTTCCTCTGCACTTTTGCATTGGCCAAGATGGGGCTTCCGGTGCTTCCCCACCCTCCCTACAGCCCAGAGCTGTCCCCTTCGGACTTCTTCTTGTTCCCGCACCTGAAAAAAAGCTGAAGGGGACTCCATCGAGGCGGTCCAAAAACTGTGACAGCTGAATTGAACGCGATGCCGGCGGATGAGTTTAAAAATGTTTCCTGCAGTGGAAGGACCGCTACCAGCGGTGTATTCACGCTCAAGGGTCCTAGTTTGAAGAATATTAGTTGTATAGGGTGATCAATTAAGAGGAGTTTTTTTCATTTGCGTTTTTTTTACAGATCGCGCGCGAGTTGTGGCAAACTGTCATCGTGGATTTGTTGAACAGCGTTTGGCATTTCATCATGGAAATTGTTCAACTGTATTATGAAAATCAGCGTTCTGTGACAAATGTTTTGCCACACAGCTCGTGAAACAATGACTTTATTGAGAAGTCATTTCGGAGAGCAGCTGATTTCACGTTTAGGACCTGTGAGTTGGCCACCAAGATCTTGTGATATCACACCTTTGGACTTTTTTCTTTGGGGATTCGTGAAGTCCAAGGTCTATGCTGATAAACCAGCTACGATTGAAGCTCTGGAAGCCAACATTACGCGTGTTATTCACGACATACCAGTCGAAATGCTCGAACGAGTGATTGAAAATTGGACCTTCAGAATGGACCACCTTAAGCGTAGTTGCGGCCAACATTTGAATGAAGTCATATTCAAAAATTAAATGTCAAAGAATGTCCTTTCAAATGATAAATAAAGGTTTTGAACATAATTTACATTTTTTTTTTTTTTTAACTATTGAAAAAATCACCTCATGATTGATCACCCTATATAAGCCAAAAGGTTTAATAAAACTGCTTAAAAAAAGGCTCATTACTTTTCAATCAAACCCTGTATAGTGAGCCGCTACAAACCGCGTCGGTCTTGTAGCAAGCAGCTGACCTTTAAATGTTGCTCCCTCCAGCTATATCTAAGATGGCAGCCCCAACGATTGGATTAAGACCATAGACATATTGCTTCGGAAATATAGTTGTTATTGAAACCGAAACAAATAGAAGAAAATGGAGCCGATCTTTGAAAACAGCTCCTGGCATGAAAAAACGGACACGAATTGGAAAATTTTCGACACTTTGCGTTCCCGACCGGCGAAATAACAGCAAATCACAATAATAATAATAATAATGTGGTTGAGCAAAATCATTAATATTCAATTAATCTCATTTTACTTTACTTCTATTACATGAAATAATCTTTAAATTTATTGGCCTGTTAGTTTCGCAATCTTTTGAGAGAACGAAAATGTGTTTAAGCGCATAAAAAACAGGCTCGGACGATAGAGATAAGGTGGAAAATCGTACCTTCATTTATTAGGCTCATAATAACTTATAAGTATATTATATCAATTATCTCATTTTGATAAACTTCATCATGCCTCATGGCGTTTGAAACGAGCGACTTACTGAGTTTACTCGCGGTACTATTGTCATTATGTGTGATGAGAGTGATTTTGTCTCTTTATTTAGCTACACAACTTGGGTAATACTCGTATAGCCAGCAACGCCACTGAGTACCAACTGTCTTACTCTACATCCATTTTTACTATGTAGTTTGGAAGCAGTCGTGAAATGTGTTGTAAAGAATCAAATCTTTGGCAGACCGCCTCCATTTTTTACTGCAGGGTATACAAGTTCACATATGCATGTAGTGGTGTCTTAAATATAGTAGAGCATTTACCAAGTTTGTGTACTAAAAGTTGACAAATAAGCCAACATGAAATACCTAGAATCTATCGATGGATAGGAACCTGGCAATTGTATAAGCAAACAGAGAGGGAAAAACTGTAAATAATACCACGGGTGAGGTCATGAACATTTTTAAAGTAGAATTTTTACTTTTATTTATTTATTTTTCTCAGGAGTTGGCACAAAACTTTCACATTTAAAGATATCTTTCATTTGTCTGATTTTGATTTATGCGATTTTCTAGTTCGGGCACAACTTTTTGGATACATACAACTCGATATAGAAGGGGCAAATTCATGTTATATTTGGAGTTAATAAACCGGACTGTTAAGTTTGGTAGTTTCCGATACTTTCCATTAACAATAAAATTGCAGAAAAAATTTACTGGCTACTGCAATTATTTTCAAGTTACCAGTTAGAAATTACTTATTGCTGCTATTTCTTAATGTACGCGGTGTGTTCAAAAAGTATGTTGGTACTCATGTCTCTCCCTCATGCCGACGAGTTCGGCCATTTTAATTGTTGACAGCTGCTTTGCTTGCACCTGGATCAAATAAACTGTATCAAATTTTGTGTGAAAAACGAAATTAAGTGCGCGGATGCATTCCGAATGTTGACTGTGTCATACGGAGAAGCTACTTTGGAACAAAGCAACGTTTATCGGTGATACAAAATGTTCTCAGAAGCCCGAGAAGATGTGAACGACAGCGTGCCGGACGCCCGAGCACTTCAACAACAAAAAATTGATGAAAAAATTGATGAAGTGAAGAAAATGGTATTGGCCAATCGTCGAATCACCGTCAGAGAAGTTGCTGAGGACCTAGACATATCGTGCCACTCGATTTTTTCAATGATTTGGGCATTAGACGAGTCGCCGTAAAATTCGTACCAAAACTGCTCAATTTCGACTAAAAGCAGCATCGCATGAACGTTGCGAATGAGATGTTGGACTCTGTTCGTGACGACCCAAATTACCCAAATTTGCTCCAGAGGGTCATAACTGGTGACGAATCGTGGGTTTATGGTTATGACGTGGAAACCAAAGCTCAATAATCTCAATGGAAGCTGTCGCACGAACCAAGACCGGAAAAAGCGCTCTAAGTTCGGTCGAATGTAAAAGTTTTGCTTACTGTTTTCTTCGATTGCAGGGGCGTTGTGCATCATGAGTTCTTGCCACAGGGTAAAACAGTCAACAAGGAATATTACCTGCAAGTTATGTGCAATTTGCGCTAAGCAAGAAGAAAAATTGGCTCTTGCATCACAATAACGCCCCTGCTCACACATCGTTGCTTGTGCGCGACTTTTTGGACAAAAACAACACATTAATAATGCCACAGCCACCGTATTCCCCAAATCTGGCCCACTGTGACATTTTCTTGTTCCCGAAACTGAAGAGGCCGATGAAAGGACGACGGTACGCTACGATTGACGAGATAAAGACGGCATCGAAGGAGGGGCTGAACAGATCAAAAAAATGATTTTTTGAAGTGCTTCGAAGATTGGATTAAACGTTGGCACAAGTGCATAATATCTCATGGGGATTATATTGAAGGGGACAAAATAGATACATATTAATGAATAAATAAATAATTTTTGAAAAAAACACAAAATTCACGATACTTTTTGAATACACCTCGTATAAGGCCAGTGTGCCCATATACATATGTATGCCTATATTTGATGAAAAGCCGGGCGCATCTGTTTGGTGGTGATCAAATCTTTATTCTTCATTTGGATTCAGTTGGGTGCAACACGGGTAAATTCAAATCGAGTTGATAAGCCTAATTCCTATACTTACACTTCGAGATGGTATTATATATATATATATATATTTTCCTGTAGTTCCTATGTGGAAGTTATAATTCGATTTATTTAAAACTAGGAATTTGATTTGTCGCCAAGAGCGACCAGCTTGTAGAGCTTCTGCTTCCACTAGTCGCCTTCACTTTTTAGACGACCTGCCACATCTCTGATTGCCTTGCAGGTTCCAGCCTAGGGCTGCTTTTGTGATATATTCATGTGGTTTTCACAGTGTATGACCAATCTATTTCCACTTTCGCCGTTGGATTTCAAAATGAACGGGTATCTGCTTCGTTTATGCCCAGAGGTCGGTATTAGTGGAGGTATCAGACCAAGAAATGCGCACAATTTTGCGAAAACTGCGATTGATTAATACCTGGAGTGCTTGTATAATATCACGCATTGTTGAATGAAACCTTTATTCCTACTACCATTAAAAAATTAGTGATAGTGCGAAATGCCCAACTCTGGCTCAAATCGTGACTTGTTCTTGTATCAAAACCCGAAAAGCTTAACATAGTTATATGTTGCTGTGGTTCTTCGCACATTGCTGGCAAACTTCGCTCAGATGCTTTACTATATTAAGAATAGTCTTCTAGTCATACCTTTTAACCATCAAGTCGTTTACGCTGCTAATTAATTTTTACATAAGTCGGTTAAGAATAGCGGCTGTGCGCCAAGGGAGCAAAATAACAAGCAAATAGCTGTGCTCACTTAAAATAGTAGTACGTTAGTTACCTCTTTTTGTAGATTTTTCTGTATTTTATATCCAGCAGATTTAAGTAAGTAAGTAGTGGTTAGTGCTAACATTTCAGCTGCATTAATATTTTGATCCATTGCACCAACTGATCTGCTCTCAAAAAAGCCAGGCTATAATAAGTTCATCAAACATTTACCTTGAATATATTGGATCATGTTGGGCTTTCCCAACAGCATAGCTGCTAAAAATCTTTGCTGTTGCGCCTATTTGAAGCTGTATATTTAATACGAAAACCCAGATTTTAACACTGCCTACGTTGAAATAATTTTGTAGACAAATTGCATCGAATTTGATCAAAACCTGCGCATGCCTATATAAATGGGTAACGGGTGTCTGTTTTTAGAGGTATAGAATTTATATTTTTTATTATAGCCTTAATTCAGATTATCTCAGGAATTAAGTGCAACTAATCGGGGAACTATACAGGCTACAAAGAAGTGTGTGTTTATGCCTCACGGGTGCCATGAGTACAACCTCCGGCGATGCCCTAAATGCTATGCTTGATTTGTTCCCCTGGATCTTAAGATACAACAGGAAGCAATAGAAGCAATGTGTAGACTCCATAAATATGGTTTCTGGCACGAAGACGGAACTTCGGGACACATAGAAATCTTTAAGTTGCTATCTGGGCCGTAAACACTGTTTTTGGCACCTAAAGACGACCTGATGCCCACAGTTTCATTTGGAAGGAAATTTGATGTCACGCAATGGAGCAATCCAGAATGCATGCAGGGAGGTTTGACGGATATTTTCTTTACCGATGGGTCCAAGAATGAAATAAGGTCTGGAGCCGGATGGTACTTAAACGATAGTAATAAGTATCACTATGATATAGGGGAAATGGCAACTGTTTTCCAAACAGAAGTTTTTGCTATCCTGAAAGTAGCCGAATGGATAATCGAGAGGAGATGGAGCGGGAAAGAGATTGGAGTTTTCAGTGACAGTCAGGCTGCACTGAAGGCCCTGGAGAACGCGAAGCAAACTTCAAAGATTGTTCAAGAATGTAAGAAGAAGCTTAATTCTGTCGCAAGACAAAATAGCCTCGTACTTATATGGGTTCCAGGACACTCCGGTGATCAAGGAAACGAAATTGCCGATGAATTGGTCAACCGTGGATCAGCGGTGCCCCCATAGGGGCCAGAATCGGAATCAGTTCGGCAGGAATCATGAATTGGATCAGCGATTATGTAGGCAATCTACGTAAAAAGCGATGGTCCGGTCTAGAACGCTGCAGAGCTGCAAAGTGTTTTGTGACAAGTCCAAACAGAAAACTGTCAAACTTTCTAATAAAACTTAGAAGGAAAGACGTTCGGTTGATGGTCGGTGTCATTACAGGACACAACCCATGGGGTCAGCATATGACCACCATTGGAATCATTGAGGACCCAGTGTGCCTGTCGTGCTTAGAGGAGGCGGATAGCACTGAGCACTTTCTCTGTGAGTGTCCTGCCTTTGCTAGAGAACGGCTACGAGTTTTGGGTTCCGATGTCATGAGAATGAGTACATTCGTTCTTTAAACTGGAGGATATTTACAGATTTGCCAAAGAATCTAGAAAATTCTCACAGGAATAACTACCTTTATCTCTGTCTCTATTCTTTCCTATCTCTTTCTCTGATACTTTTCTCCTTCCCTCCTTGACTATTTACCCTCTCTCCAGAGCTCTAAATACAATGAGCTTTTTAGCCTGAGTGTTTTAGGAGCCAGCAAATCTCTTGGTGCTCCTTGGCTCGACCTTTTCAAATTTCAATTTGCAACTAATGCGTATTGACAACTCGACTTAATTCTTAAAATTTCAGCGGATTAGGGGAAAGTTCGATGGCAACATTGCCGAAAGATGACAGTTAATATCTATTGTGAATGGAAAATAATGAAACTTGTAAAGAAAAGAACAAGAAAGACTGGATGAAATGCTAGTTTGCACTAACACGTTCGAAATTATATTAATTGCTTTGAAATTTCGAAGCAGTTTGAGAAGGTAAAGTAAAGGTTTTTCTTTAAATAAATAATTATTTTTCAGTATCATGGCAGCTAGTCCCCATATTTCTTGCCTGCGTTTCATCTTTTACCGAAAAAACTATTCAATAAGTAAATCAGCTCCTCACTAATCCATGTAACAACCACCTGTCACACAACAATTTTAATCAGAATTAACTACGCCGGTAAACCCGATTAACGCCGCCGGCTGAATAGGCTATTATGCACTTTCACTTTTTATAGAGGGTAAAAAATGCAGCAACTTCGCCTGGTCAGAGTGCAATAGTTTGAGAAAAGAACATGAAAATTTTACAGCCCTAGAGCAGATCAGTATAAATACGGCATTATTACGAGACAACCCAAATGTCTAGCTAGGCATTTGGATTAGAAGTCAGAAATGCAAGTGGATTGGTCAAGGCAATGTAATGGAACCCACTCACAGCGGGAAGAAGAGCGCCTAGCAGGCCAAGGGAAACCAGAAAAAGGACTGTGGATCGCGAGACAGTTCAAATCGGCTTAAGCGGGAGGCAGGTGAAGGCGGTTTCCAGTAATCAGATGAGTTGTCGCATAGGTGTTGTTGGTGTCCTATGTCCCGCTAAGGATACAGAGAAACAATGGTGAAGGGTGACGAGAAAAGAAAACACCTTAAGACATGCGGTAACTTCAACATGTGGTTTGACAGAGATCTCTATCGAAACGTATGTGTGCGCATATGTACATCTACAAAAACGAAAAAAAACACCCATTACATTTGTTTTATATTTGCCTAAGCGAGCACTTAATTTACAAATCCCTAAACCATTTGCAGCGGCAAACCAAACATACAGTATTTTATTTATTTTGTATGAGCAATGTTTTTTAATCCATTTATCGGTAAAACATGGTCAAGTACTAGTGTGCATACATATGCACTTATGTATTGTACATGTGCATACACCTTAAACATTAACTAATTGATAAAATTTGTATGTTTGCGCATTGATTTATGCCAGCAGTGCTCGTTGATGCGTTGATTTGGTATTTTTTGAACTAAAATTTCACACCTTATTAATATGAAAATCATAAAAACCAATAACGCCGAAATAAAACATTTAACAAACGCGCATCAGAGACAGGTTAAGTAAAGTGGCAAAACAATGGTGACCTTCAATTTTGGGCACAAAGGCAGCCAGCAGAGTCCGTGTCGCTGCACAACGAATGAATGAAATCGAGAGTAGGCTACCGAGCCGAAGCTGCTGTCACTCACCCACAAGCACTGCTAGCAACGCGAAGGCAAATAGATATACATACATACACACATCTACAATCATGCACTACACTGCTGTCGGTGATGCTGCACGTCTTCGTTGTGACTTAAATCACTACCACTACTATCTACTACTGCTGGGCGCATGCTGGCAATGGTAATGAGGTGAGCGACCAAGTGAACAGTTTTTCGTGTTTACACGCTAAAAAGCCCCTAATGAGCCAAACCCCGAACTCTCATTGTTTGCCGGCATTTTTTCTTCTTTTCCGTTCATAAAAAAAAATAAATATCTATAAACAAAAACGAATACACTTGCAATCTATGCTTGAGTACATATTTCTACATTTTTAGACTACACAAATTTTCGCACAATGGCAGATTCAAAGTAAAGATAAAAAGACGAAGTAGAAGGCTGCCGATGAACGCGCAGCGCATATCAAATTTATCGACAACAAATAACTAACTATTTCTGCGAATTTCGTAAATGGAAGTTTACAGGAAGCACAAAAACAAAAAAATTGTTAACTGGCTGAGGTTTCATGTCTGCAGGAAATCTTGTGTCACGCTATAGGTTGCGATCCAAAAGCACCGACTGAACAGCTCATAAGCGCTGTATCCACTTTTGAAGAGAAGGACTCTAACATATTTGATTCAGCATTATATCTTTTGGCAGAAGATACCACAATAATGAAAATTCGTTATTTATTAATCAGAGTTAAAAAAAAAAATTTGAGTATGCAGCCCATTGAATTTAGGTGTAATAGTCCGGGAGCCAGGGGTAATTTTGACTTCATCATTTCATGCCGAGTAATTTTAATACTGAAGGCAGTCGCCATCCATTGGTTGACGAAACCAACCGTCAGCTGGTCCAGTAACGGTGGGTGCGTGCGTTGGATGCTGCGAGTCGTAAGTAAAAGTAAGCAAAGTAAAACTACTTATGCCGATTGACATTTTTTTACACAATTTTGGACACATATGAAAATATAATAATGAGTGTCAGCTGCGTTTATAGCGGTAGGAAGGCCGTCAGTCGAAGCAAGAATGTATCATTGCGTTCAGCTGACGTATTTTCCCCCTCTACGGCGCAGCTGATTATTTTTTTTTATTCTACTAAATGTCAACAATACATGAAAAAAATTTCAGCCGGTATAAAATGAGTTGGTAGAAATTTTTTTTCGACACGTTTCGTACCCTCCCACAATCACACCCACCGCGAGTGCGCCAGCTGACGTTCACTTTCGTTATTCATGAAAGCTAAATGACAAGTATAGTCGAGAATTTAACGGTATAAAAACGCAGTCCAAAATCGACGCCTGGCTCCCGGACTATAACAAGTGCAAGTTTTATGTAACTAGAAAAAAGGCGTTGATTTTAGGATTTTTCTTTTTGCTGACGATGTTGTGTGTTTTGTTATGAGCCAATGAAAGATCAACCATATCAAAAACCATTTCCAATAATAGTAATGTGTCTTGAGTAAAGTTTTTTCAAGAGGGGGCTAAGGTTAATTGCTCCTCATAAAAAAACATTTGCCGTTCGCAGTCGGATTAAAACTGTAAGTTCCTCCATTGGTGGAACAACATTAAGACGCACACCTCAAGACGCAACATCAAGACACACATGGGAGGAGGAGCTCGGCCAAACACCTTACAGAAGTGCACGCGCCAATTACTTTTTTTTTAAGGTTAATTCGGCGAAAAAGTGCATGTCTTGTTTTTTAATTCTTCAGCGATGCAGGTGGTGTTAATTTATTCAGTTAATTTCCATATAAAAATTAAATATTTGAGAAATATTTTCCCAACAGTTAATTTGAAAATATAAAATTGAGCTATAGAACAGTGAATTTCCATAGACGGGATTCACCATAACTCGCAACAAAATTTTCGGAAACAAAAATATCGGAATGCATTTCTTAAAGGATATTTTTCTCGAGGTACTACATATATTCCTGAGAGAACTTTTCCGGTATTACTTTTATTTTTTCATAGTACTTGGATGCCAAAAAATCGATTTTCGCTCGAAAAAATCTGCTAATTTATTATTGTGAGGTCAATTATTAGAAGTACTATGTAAAATTTCAAAGCGATTGGTCCTGTAGATTTTGTAAGCGCACGCGGACTTCAAAACTAGTAAGTTTAAGAAAAGCGCTTTAAAGTTACTTGCACCAGAAGCCCAGTCTGGAGAAAGGTAGGTAGGTAGGTGAAATGGTTGAAGTACCAGTAATTCTGGTTGTAGTATCAGTAGCCCTGAAGCGCCCTTTTTATACCATTTTGAGACCGCCAACCAGAGCTTTTGATGTAAATGTCGTTCCCATGACAGTTCAGCAGCATTCCCTGTATATGTATGGGGAATTTTATGCTGATGCAACAACAGCAACAATGTAATGGAGGAGGTTGATGGGATCTAAGCTGGAGCACTGCTACCTCTAAGAGGACTGTAACTTTAAGTGCAGAACCATAGAAAAGGATATTCGAAATATAAAACTGTCAAAAAGATCTTCGAAAGAAATCGACAAGGCAATAGAAGAAGAGGCTAGTCGAGAAAAAGATGGAGAGCATATCTCATGTCAAAAGAAAATCTGAAGACCGAGTGATGTGGAGGCGAATTATAACGAAAGCAATGGTTCACTCCAAACTGTGATGCTATGCTGATGACGAATTCAAAGAAGACAAGTCCGCATATAATTTTTTTAATTATTTTCTCTAAACGTTGACCGTTACGTCGGATTTGGCCACTCGCGGGAGAAATTATGTTGGGATGTTATTAACCTCGCGAACGGAAATTTTTTTTAGTGCCTAGATGGCCGCTGGGCTTGTTTCATGGACTTTACTTTTCAGGTATCCCCACAGAAAAAATTCCATAGGCGTAAGTTCGGACGACTTGGCTAACCAGGATATGCCACCAAAATGACTTATCAGTTTGTTAGGGGAAAAATCACGCAGTGCTTATTTACACTTTCATTTAAATGAAAGTGGGCTTCATCACTACAAAAGAAAGTGTTTACCGTACGAAATCGCTCCAACATTGTCTCGTGCTTTGCTCGATTTGAATTTGGAAGAGATGAAGTCGAAGATCCTTTCTCAATATTTTCATATACAATAGGTTTCGGAAGTCCCAGGCCAGCCACTCCCTTGCGCATGGACTGACGCGGATTATAGTGCAAACTTGTAGTGAAGAGTTGAATATTTCCATTTATTCTCGATATCCGGCTGGACCCCGGCTGTGGGCTGTGTGCCACCGAACTTGTTGCCTGGAAACTTCACACCCATGAACGAATCAAATCTTCACTCCGGTAAGCACGTAAACATCGAATATTGTAACGTGAACAAATTCTACGATGAGCAGTTGCGCACGAATCATTGGCCTTGAAATACATACACTTCGATTCCGAACGCGCATTTTTCCCTCGTCCACTGCGACATCATAACTAATAGGCCCGTCAAAATGAGTCCGTTGCGTCCATTGCGTCAACGAATTTATCTGTCACCAATTATTTATATTTGAGTCGAAAGCACCACATACGTGCCGTACGCCATGCCGGAATGCACAAAAACTGGTAACTTTCTACTTTTGCCGTGCGGCGTAATTGCCAACTTTTTAAAGAAGAAGAATTTTGTATCGCGCAAATTTTTATCGAGGGTATTTTTTACTATATAAAATTAAATGTAGAAAATAAATGGAAATGAGTCAATTCAAAAGCACCCTTATATTTTCAATAAAAGCCTGAAAGGGTACAGAAAGGAAAGGATTAAGCAAGCTGGCCTGGAAAAGCGATATGTGTCCCGATCTCGGCGTTGTAATCCCTCGCTTAAATTCTATTAAAACTCTCTTTCGCTTCAATAAGCATTAATTTTATAATAATGTTGCTTTTTTGTTTATATGCGGCAGTACCTTCATTGTGGCACCACTCTACGTTTTATACGTCACATCAGTCAAATGCGTTGCCGCAGGAGTTTTGCACCTCTTGCGACCTATTGTGACAGCCCTATTAGTTGATCACTCACACAAATTTTCAATTAGCTCTGAATTACGCGTCCAAAATTATGATTCATTAAGTACTGATTTGTTTAAGTTTGAAATGGTAGCACCGGGTGGCACTGGAGTCGAGTTTGTAAGAAAAGTGGCACCCTTCCGGCACCCCCTTGCTCATCTCTGGCTACACCCCTGCCTAAAGTAGAAAGAAGACTTGTATGCAAGGTGTAATATGACTTGTGTAAGTAAGGTAAATACTTGCCGAAGATTTCTTAAGTAGTTGATGACCGAAGAGTGTTTTATGTCAGAAAAGCTTGGGAAATTTGTTAACGGCTCAGCTTTTATGTACACAAAGTTATGCACGTGATTTACATAGAAGAGCCCCGTAGGAAATGAATCTATCATTAAACTAATATCAAACAAGAACTTCAATTTAATTTCAAGAAATTCTGCCATTGCCTACTTCATTCTTTTTTTTTTTGTGTTTTTTGATGTGAGTTGACAAATTTTTATAAAGAGATGGCCACAAAAAATACTCTTGGTTAACAATGGGTTAGATGCGAATTGGCTATAAGTCAAGTGGTCTCAATCGTCTTTCGAAAACTTGATGAGGGGGGAAATTCAGGAATAACCGAACGATGATTACGCACAAATATCCACACAGTTGCGGTGGTCGAATTTTAAAAAGCTCCCGATATATGTACGCATGTACTAAAACCTCTGAGTGTATATTTGTCGATATTTATTTATTAAGCAAACAAGATTTTAACATACATCAGCAATCACAGATTGCCGATTACCGAGCATACGAGCACACGAGGTGTGCCCACTTAATAGGCAGACTGACGGCTGTTATAAAAGAAGTGCAAAAATGCTAGCCTGCCATTTAGAATGAAGTTTTCTTTATCAGAATACAGTACCGCTCGCCTCTGAAAAAATCGGTATAGCCACAGATATCGCTCATATTCAAGTAATTTTTTTTTGTCTTAGAAATGCTAAGTATACAGTATCTCAGTGTTGGACCGTCCGTCTTATTCGCAGAATTTTGTAATCGAGGGACTCCTTTCTATTTTCTTAAGAGAAATCTGCTTGAGCTTCGAGTATAAAGGGAATAGAAATTGAGTTCGTTCATGTTGTGAAAGAGAAAGCGGAAGGAGCTGAAAGAGGAACATTTCTAGCACTGTTTCATTCGATAGACGGACGATTCGTCGCAGGCCTAGATCAGAGGTACGCTAGTGCTCACATCATCAGTGCTTTTTACAATATTCGCAATATTGTTCATGCTAAATTTGTTTCCTTAAAAATTACACGCACACGGTGCTACAAAATAAAAAAAATCGAAAGAACTCTTCAAGTTATCAGTGCACGTTTTAGGTCAAGACCAGTACAACATAAAACCGTGTTTAGAAAATTTTTTATTTATTGTTAAAAAACCGATTTATGATGTTTTTGACGAAGTAAAAATACATAACTAACCCATTATTCAACCGAGTTTTTATTTCAATATGGTCTTGGGAAGGGGATTGTGTGTACGTTATGAATATATATAGGTCTAAGATTGAACGATTGACGTTCAAAAGAAATTTTCAATAACAAGCTCCGATTTGTGCAATTTTTCCACGTTTTTTTCAATGTGATGCGATTTTTTGGCCACTATTCTCCAACGGGCACCACAAATACAGGGTGGCTGATGAAAGCCGCTACCAAAAAAAAATTGAATAACTTTTTTTCTTTTTAAGTTATCTGTTCCATTTTTGTTTTAATTTGCAGATTGATCTTTAAAATTTATTAAAATGGATAACTGGGACACGCAAACAAGAATTTGGATAGTCCGCCGCTATCACGCACTGGAGTCCGTAGTTTTGGTACAGAGAGAGTACAGGCGGATGTTTGGCGGCGATCCACCGAGCAGATGGACCATAATGAGACTGGTGAATAATTTTGCTGAGCAAGGAACAGTCGCAAGAAGGCCTTATCATCGAAACCCACCAGCTGCTGTAGCTGCAGCTATACAAAGCAATCCAAGGGTTTCAACAAGAAGCTTATCTGCTCAACTTGGTGTCAGCCGACAGTCTTTACAAACAATAATGCACAAAGATTTAGACTTATTTCCCTACAAAATTCAAATGGTTAACAAACTGAATGCAGCCGATTCGCTTGGAATTTTGCCAGAAGATCCTGCAAATGGTGGAAGAAGACCAAAACATGTTAAACTGCCTTTTCCTGTCTGATGAGGCCCATTTCGATTTAAACGGCAATGTAAACAAACAAAATTGTCGAATATGGAGTACTTCTAACCCACAGATACTCCACGAGACGGAATTGCATCCTCTTCGCGTGACAGTGTGGTGTGCGGTTTCTTCACGCTGTATTGTCGGGCCTTATTTTTTTGAAGAAAATGGTCACACCGTTACGGTTACTGGAGACCGTTATTTGAAAATGCTGAAAGAATTTTTCTATCCAGAACTACGCCGAGTGTCAACGAGCATGGGGGGCATTTAAATTCAATTATTAAAACTAGTTAAGCTACATTTAATAAAATTTAATGACCTTCAACTTGAAAAAAAAAATAAATGAATTCCATACACTAAAAAAAAAGTTATTTGAGTTTCTTAATGTAGCAAAATTCATCAGCCACCCTGTATATACATATTTTTAAACTCCAATAAAATGTGCTCAAAATAAGCTATTTTTCATCTTCATATAATGAAAACTGTAAAAGTTACGATTTTTTTTTTTTAATTTTTTTTCCACATATTTAAAGATCCAGCTGAACCGAGACTGCGAGAGAATACCGCATGACCAACCAATAGTGCTGTACTGCTCATTGTGGCTAATTTTGAAAGACAGCAGTAAGTTTACATAACTATGAATACATCTAACATATCCAAACTCATTATAACCGAAGCTTACCTAATCCAAACTGACCAACCGAAGCTTGCATGACACAACAGAACCGCAATCAGAATGTGTGATAAGCGTAATCATTTTTGTTACATCTGCGGAATGTTTGTTCACAAAAAGCATCGTTTGGAATTCGCAAAAAGTAAGGTCGTGGTTGAAGGATATAAACATTTTTTTGAACGCACATACATTGAAAGCCAGTGGTTTGGGAAGATCCACGAGCAGGAAGATTGCTACTTTTGTCAGACTAACATCACAGGTCATCACTACAAAACTCGTGACCGTATAAAGTATGCGAATGTTATAACTATCTCCCAACCAATCTTGCGAAAAATCCAAAACGAGCAAATTTCAACAAAGAAGACAGACGATTCATCTGAATCCAGTGACGAAAATTTAAATGCAGATAGTGTAGATAGACCTTATATTCCAATTGGAGCAACTTTAAATGAACGTCATTTAGTATCATATGAAGACTATCGTGATCTCGTACGAGATTTAGGACTATCATCAAGGCAAACAGAAATTCTCGGGTCCAGATTAAAGCTGTGGAATCTTGTGAAAAATGGATTCAAAACTATTAAAGATCACGGCGAGTTTGGATAGGTTGGCAGGCAAACTAATCAAAGTGACTTCCTTTTGCAATGCAGAAAAGCAGCACAATGGGTTCGATTGTCTCACATTGTGTAAGGTTGGAATGACTTCGATAACGTTAGGTTAGGTGAGGTTTAGTTAGGCAATACTATATTACATCCGGGTAAGTCAGAAAATTTCAGAAGTAAGTCAGCAAATTGCGTTACTTTTTGCATTATTTTTTTATTTTTTTTTTGATAATATTCTTCTTTGGGTCTCTGTTCAACTCGAGAATGTTCTGTTTTTTTTTATTTTTTATTTTTACAAAAACGTTCTTCACTTGGAAAATTTCTTATCAATTTTGATGAAATAATGCTTGCTAGATTCGGAAAGAACACAGCTATGAGTAAATATACTTAATTATACACGTATTTCCCGAATAAAACCGGAGAACCGCATTAAATTTGCAAATATGAAAGTAGCGAACAAAACTTTAAGTTTACTGATTTTTTTGTTTTACAAAAAATCCGTTACTTCGACACATTTTGATCGATTTTTGAAATTAATTGCTTTTTACATTCGGAATACACACAGCTGTAAGACTTTACACAAATAAATAAACCTTTCATTTCGCTATTATCGACAACACCTCGTTAAACTCGCAAAAATTGAAAAAAAAATTACTACAATTTAAGTTTTGTGTTGAAAAATCAGTGGTTATTTTTGCTTAGCGTGAAAAATAGAAGACATTCGTTAGAAGAACTAAAATTTACCTCAACAAAACTGCTTCAAGATTGGAAATCGGATAAAATGCAGACGAGCTACGAATTTTCAAGTGTCGGAAAACACCAAAAATCGGTTTTTAATGATAAATAAAAAATTTGAGAGCATTAAAAATTTTTTGAGCACGGTTCCGCGTCATTCTCTACATTGCTTATCATGTCACTTGAAAAGTTCTGATGCACTGTAGCAACGTGTTATCATTAAAATTCTCAACTTTTTAATCAGAATCTTTCGATTTCCGGATATGTGCTTTATACGGAAGAAAGTCCACACCATCGTTTGCGAAAAAAAACTCAATGGTTATAAAACTGCATACCATACTTCTAATTAAAAGTTGAAAATTTTTATGAGATGTTTTGAATTTTTTTTTAATTTTTGTGAGCTTTGTATTAAATTTAAACTTTGATTTAAAAAGTTTTAGTTAGACAGTAAAAAATTAAAAAAAAAAATTAACGAAAAAATATTGGCTTGAAAAATATGGCGAAAAGCATAAAAATATCAAATGGCTTAGTTATGTGAGCACAGGTGTACATATTCATGGTGATAATACGTAAATATATATAAAGGGGGATTAATTTAGAGGTGTCGGATTTTAAATTAAAATAAAATATCGGATTTTAAATTGAAGTAAACCAACGAAAATCTAAATTGATTGGGCAAACTTAATTATTTTTGTGTAGAACTATTCATGAAATTTATTTTTTAAAGATAATCCCTTTCAAAGATTGACCGCAACTGCGTCGTCGGCCATCCATAAACAACAATTTTGAATGACTCGTGGCTCGCTGGAGGCCTTCGGTCGGCATCTCGTGAATAACTTTATTGATGTTGGTTTCCAATGCCTCAACTGAAGCTGGTTTATCCAAAAAACATTTAGGATTTAGATACCCCCACATATAAAAGTACAAAAGTGTGATATTACACGATCTCGGTGGCCAATCCACTGGTCTGAGATGAGAGATAAATTTCTCACCGAAACCATGACACCATAAATTCATTATTTCAAGGGCTGTATGGGCAGTAGCGCCTTACTGGCGTCTTGTTGGAACCAAATGTTGTGGAGATTACGGACTTCATTTCACTTCATCATCATTTCAGACTTATATTGACGCCAGCCTCGTCTATGAAGAAATATGAGCCGATGATTTCTCTAGGTCACACCAAACGGTTGTTTTCAATGGATGTAATGGCTGATCTTGGATAGCTTCGGGTTGGTCTTCAGCACGAATACAGCAATTTTGCTTATTAACGTAGCCATTAAGCTAAAAATGGACCTCATCGCTGAGCCCCCATCATTGACCTGAGCGCGCGATAAACACTTTTCACAGAGCGTCGTTATACAATTTTATGATTTGTAAACGTTGTTGATTTCCAAGTCTTTGCATAAAGAAATGTCAATGAATATTGAAAAAAAATTGTATATTTAGTTTGACAGTAGTCACGCGTGATCTGTCAAAAACCCCTATTGGCAAAAGTACCTCCAATCTGATCACCCTTAGTATGAAATATAATAAAAATATTTTAGAGCATTAATTATATTATTTATTAGCCCCACCTCGCATGCTGAATGCATTAGCGGAAGAGCTCTGCTTTTAGGCATGTGTGTGTGCGTTGGGGAGATGTGCGAACTGCCGCCTGCCTGAGCAGTGCGACTTGGCATGCTGCGTAAGAGAAAAGGGTGCAGAGGCGTGCGGCGTAGACAATTTCGGTACTTAAGAATTGCTTAGTTATACTATCCATTGTTGTCACGGGCATATGGAGATTACGCGATCTTTTGTATGCACGAAATATTATATGCGCGTATACGGCACGCCCATCGCAGCCAAACTAACTCAATTTAGCACCTGACATTTTTGGCCTATAAATTTGTACGCAGCTCAAAGAGATCTGAGCAGTTCACATCGAGTTTGGTTCAACGGCGGTTTCGAATAAGCTGATCGTATTTTTCTCGCGCTTATTAATTTAAGAAAAATTAGACGATAAATAAATAACTGGATTTTTTACGATGAAAGTGTGTTTGGTTCTTGCTGTGTGCGTCCTGGCCACGCTTGCGCCACCCACCGATGCTCTCTTAGGCGCCAAATTGGCGCTGTTGGGCTTAGCTGGAAATCTGGGTGGAGGTGGTAACAGCGGTAGCGGCGGTGGCGGTGGGGGCGGTTATGGTAGCGGCAGATACAATGGCGGCTTTTACGGCCAACAAAATGGGCCCATCTACAGCAATGGCTATGGACGTCAGTCGTATGGCGGTGGTTACAATTATGGCATTGGAGCGAGTGGCGGCTATGGTGGTGGCTATAGCAGTGGTGGGTATGGCAGCAGTGGTTACAGCACAGGTGGTTACAGTGGCAGCAATGAGGGTGGACAAGTCGTAAGGGTTATCAAAGTGATTGTACCCAATCAGGATGCTGATGTTTCATCAAATTACGCAACTGGTTACTCAAGTGGCTACTCCAGTGGTGGATGGATACCAATACCCGCACCTGTTCCCGTGCAACGCACCTCTTCTTATGTGACCACACAGTCGGTGGCGCCAGCGCCTATCCAAACCACTTACGTTTCATCAGCTACGGCACCACAACCCATTCAGTATTCGGCTCAAATTGGACAAGAAAGCGCCGCACGAGCTTATCAATATAGCAATGCGGCACCTCAACCCATCCCAATTCAGGTGCAAGTACCACCGGCAATCAATTTGCCTGCACCCGCACCAGCACCAGCACCGCAAATTTCGGTTAGTCTGCAGCCACCAGCGCCTGTGCAAACGGCAACTTCTTATGTGGCAACACAATCGGTAGCTCCAGTGCGCACTATAGTTCAGGCCGCGCCAGCGCCTGTGCCCGTTCAAACCACATACGTTGCAGCTCCAGCACCGCAGCCTATTCAGTATTCAACTCAAATTGGACAATCAGGCGCAGCGCAAACTTACCAGTACAGAGAGTCCCCGCAACCACAACCTATTCCACCACTCGGCCCTGCGCCTGCACAACAGGTGAAAACTATTAAGTTGATCGTAGATGAAGAGAATTCGAGCCAAGGAGGATTTAATGGTGCTCCTGCTCAAACCTATGGTCCCCCATCTCCAAGTGGTGGCGCTTGGGACAGCAGCAGCAGTGCGACGGGTGGCTGGAATAGCGGTTATAAGAGAGGTGGCATTTGGGAGAAACTTGGCTGCTAAAAGTCGTTTAGTAAAAAACTGTCTTCGCTCTTTTTGCACACATAGTCTTACATAGTCTTATATATTTTAAAAATATCTGTACTACATAGAAGTCTTTTCACCAAACTCATGTGTTTTTGAAACGAAAATCATTTTGGCTTACGAATAAAGTTCGAATAAAGTTCTTTTTGAATCTTTTGAGAAACATTTGGCATTCTGTAGTCATTGCACATTTAGCATTTACTATCTAATTAAAGTAGTGCTGCTTACAGTATTTACGGCTCAGTTGTGTCCAAAGAGGAATGCGCTAATTTTTATGCTAACAGTAAATCATACAGCAACTTAAGTTGCAAACTTTTAACTTTTTTTTTGCTAAGAGAGCTAAAACTTAATAAAGTTCGATTTTATGAAATGTCTTAGACAAAAATTTAAGTGGCGAACCAAGGTCAATTAGGATGGATAAATATGATTAAAGATGTACTGTACGAGCTCAAAGCCAAAGCTACCTTAAAGAAAGACATTTTTGGTCTCTATAAATTTAGATAATTAGGTAAATGCATCGCTGAAGTCGCCTTTCGCGTATAATCAAAGTTTGTTCCAAAAGACGTAGGATATTTCCGCCCTTTGCATGATGAGATAACAGCTACTGAAATTAAGAGATCCCAGGGTCAGCATACCTAGGGATGCGGAGATATTAAAATATGCTTGATAGTGAGGTCTTTTAGACAAGACCGGATCGGCAGCAATCGTTAACTTTCTTTTTTCCAACCAACCAGTAATGTTTAATAATGAGAGGAGGAGTTCTAACGGAACATTATCCAGGAGTAAACCCCAATTTAACATCATCTTTTTATACAGAGCAGAGATGCTAAGGTGGCCGACTTAGCCGAATGGGTTCGGGCGTGACTACTAATCGGGAGTGCGTAGGTTCGAATCTCCGTGCATGAAACAGCAAAATGATACACAATTTTATTTCTAATGGCGGTCACCCCACGGCAGTCAATGGCAAACCTCCGAGTGTATTCCTACCGTGAAAAAGCTTCTCATAAAAACCATTTGGCGTTCAGACTCGGCCTAAAACTGTAGGTCACTCCATTTGTGGAACAACATCAAGACGCACACCACAAAGAGGAGGAGGAGGTCTCTATCGCATCAGATATAGGGTGGGCCATGTAAAATTTGCTTTTTTTTATTTTGAAGATTGAACATTGTCATTTATGAATAAAACAGAATATCGTTCAAATGACTGCCATGACTGGTTTTACAGTAGGCCATTCGATCAACCCAATTTTTAAGCACATTTTCGATTGTTTGGGCTCCAATTTCATGAATGGCAACTTCGATTTCGTGTTTTAAATCATCAATCGTCTCTGGATGGTTCGCATAGCATTTGTCCTTAACGGCTCCCCACAAAAAATAGTCCAACGGGCTTAAATCACAGCTCCGAGGCGGCCAATTGATATCGGAATTTCGCCTAATTATTCGGTTTTCAAAAACGGTAGCCAAAAGTTCGAGTGTAACTTTGGCAGTGTGACAAGTTGCACAGTCCTGTTGAAACCAAATATCGTCCATGTCATCCTCTTCAATTTTTGAAAACAACTCGTTGAGCATGTCACGGTAACGCTGGCCATTTATTGTAACCGCGGCTCCTCGCTCATTTTCGAAAAAAAATGGCCCGATGATGCCGCCAGACCAAAAACCGCACCAAACAATGACTCGTTATGGATGCATTTGCTTCTCTACAGTAACGTGTGGATTTTCTGAGCCCCAAATCCGACAATTTTGCTTATTGACGTAGCAACCGATGTGAAAAGAAGAAGAAGACTCGCCACTTTGGAAATAGGTTTTCAATATTTCTCAAATTTGTTCAAGCGTATAGCATCCCATTTCGTAAATGTCAAACCTTTAAGTAAATTATGAACACATTTGACATGTCATTTGTCTTACCATTCTCAAAAAAATAGGTGGTTCAAAAAGCAAACCCTATATGACCCACCCTTTATAATAATAATTCCTACAAGGTGAAAACATCGTGCGGTTTATCAAGCCGAAGCGCATCCAACGACTAGGGTAAGTTTGCACAATGCCAGATGAAAGAATACCCCGCAAAGTGCTAGATGCGCGCATGCTGGGTGAAAATCGAAGAGGACGTCCGCGGAAGTGATGGTTAGACCACATTGAGGACGATCAAAGAAGCAAAGGAGCGACCAACTATTGTAATATGGCAATGGGCCTTAATACATGGAAAATAATTGTAATAATTTGCTCGAATACTTTTTACAGCAATCATTTTATTCATGCTTTGGCTTTGAAAAGAACACAGAGACAGCACCAGCACAAGCATTATTTTGCAGCACGAACAGGAGGCAGCTTCTTTGACTGCGAACAAAGCGAATAGTGGAAGCGACTGCACACCAAATGGGCTGCAGCACCCTTCTACTGCTATAGCAAGCGGTTTGAAAAAAAAAAAAATAGCCAAGGCACACGACGGCTGTATCCATGGTGAAAAGATGTATAAAGGTGTAGCCATTTCAGACCGTTAACTGGGTCTCAGTGAATTTGAAAAAGTTAGCTGTTTGGCTGATACCACATGGGTCATGGCAGCGGTATGTTTACGAAAAAACTGTGTTGGTGATATAAGAAAAACATCAACCCACTCATGTTACTTCGTTGCCGTCTGAACAACGACTCGTCCAATCGAGTATGTGAATACGCATGAAATAAGCGGGCAGAATTCTGTTGCCGATCCCCATGTGACGTGGTAGCTGAAGTTACTCACGCAATTTTGTATTTCAACATAACGCATGGTTGAACCTGAAAATCTATCGTCCTTTCTTAGAAGCTTTCACCTCTGGATCTCACGAGAGCGGTGCATGCTTGCTAAGCCTGAGAGGAGGATTGGTGACTTATAGGGTGAAAATACCTAATGGCTCACACCGCTCGCTCTTTTCTAGGCACTAACTCGAAATGTGGTTTAGGATTCTATACAGAGTAAGCAATAATGAGGCTTGGCTTTCTCATATTTGAAGGGAATGGCATTCGTAGAAATAATGATTTCGAGTCTGTAGTATTTACAGAATCTTTCCCGCAATTAGGACTTAACTTCATTTTGTAATAAACACTTAGCCTTACTCCCCTATGCTAAAGAGACACCCAAAGCATCACAAGAACTTTAGTGATTAAAGGAGATTCATTCAAAAACATTTAATAATTTCATAGGTTAGTATTTTGATTATATCTTACAAGTAAAATAGAATTTCGTTTGCCAACGTAGAGTACTTTCTGTCATAACTGAATGTTAATCCAACATTAGCTCAACTGCTGCCTTAGTAAGAAAAAAAATTATTTTAAACCGTAGTCAGTTTGTGACAATAATAGCAACTAAACCAAGGCACCAAGTACTCAATAAGCGTCGAAGCACAACAAATTGCATCCGCTACTTAATTGATCAGAAAAATAATGAAATAATTGCATCAAAGTTTCTATCCGCAATGTGCACACTCACGTATATAAAGGCGAAAAATATGAAAGACTTCTTCACTGAGCGACAATAACTTCAAACAAAACATTACACAAAATGCTGTTTCAGCCAATATTTAAGAATTTACGCTTTTTGATTTTACTTCTTCTAGCCGCCACTGAGCTGCAGGCAAGCACTTTACGAGACGAGGGTATGGAGGCGAGCGAAGTGCGGACAAAACGTGGACACAGCACAAGTGGCGGTGCACCAAATGGTGGGTTAGAATGTCAAACAAACAAAACGAAAACAAAAATAATTTTGGTTTAACATTTTCGATTTCTTAATTTATTATGCGCGCAAACTGCGAAGACTACGGTCCAGCTATAAAAATCACCTCGAGCATCTTGCAACTGACCAAGGCAACGGAGGGTGGCACGGCTATTGGTGATATTGGTTTGGAGCATCATGAGACCACACTTGAACAGCCTTGGCCGGTCTCTGCTGCCGGTGCTCACTTGCCAGCCGCGCACACCGTTTGGTTGGAGTTGCCAGGAAGACAACAGGATTTCCACTTGATTGCCGTGCCGGATGTAAGCAATGATCATACGCAATTGTCCCACGAAGGTGCTGGCGCCGCTGGTGGTGCAACCAGTTCTTCAGATGATGCTACCTCTTCGCTATCCAAAGGATTGCATACACAGATAGTGAGCAGCGGTAAAGTCGTAACGCGCGTCAGCGATAATCTTGATTTTGGCGAAGCGGCGGAGGGGAGAGCAAAGAGCAGCTCTCGAACTTCTTATGGCAGATAAGTGGGGTTCGTACTTTGAAATAAGAGTTTGTAAAAATAAATGATAAAAAAAAAATCGAAACGCAGTGCAGTGTCATACAACTAATAAGAAGGATTTGCAAAAGCTAAGAGGAATAAAAGGAATAAAAAAAAACATTTTATATTTCTCATAACTGGATGTGAAACACAACCCAGGTGGTAAAAATTTATTAATATTACCGTTTCCTTTCGTAATTTTCCTTAAATCACCCAACAACGTGCATTCAATCCCTGCATGACCTTCTCTAGCTCTCAACATAAACTTGGATAAGACAGTAACCTTGCCCATTTTCCTCGGCTTCGATTATCCAAGAGAAGTTCACTGGCTCCAGTATTCCTTGGTCTCCTATGAATTATGAAGAGTTATCTTTGATATTCCTAAGTGTTTGCCTTTGATGTCAATTGTGAGTAAAAGGGGAATCCATCTTTCTTATTGCTTTTCCATATTTAAATGAAAATGAATCTGGTGCAATCGTCACTGACGTAGACGAGCAACGAGGACATCGCTGAGAAGGCGTAACCCCAATAAATCCATAGGCTGTAGACCTCTCAGCAAACATGAAATACGTTAAGCCACTTCATCGCCCAAGCTTAGGAAAGCTTCTGGCAGTGACAGCATGCAAGTAGAGTGTTTTAAGGCAATACCGGATGACATCGCAGAGAAATTGCATAACTTGTTTAAGCAAGTATGGAGTACAGAAAATATTCCACCAGTATGGAGACAAGCAGTATTAGTTAAAATTCCTAAAAAGGGTGATAAAAGAAAAAATGCCCCAATTGGAGAAGAATATCGTTACTGCCTACAATAAACAAAATTTTGATAAAAATTTGAAGGCGTCGAATTGCAGAGCCACTTAATGCGCTTTTTCGGCGAAATCAAGCCGGTTTTCGGCCCGGGCGATCATGTACTGATCAAATAAGCGCCATTAGAATATTGATCGAGCAGTCAGTTGAACTAAATGCGAGTCTGTACCTAACTTCCCTAGATAAAAAAAAACCCTTTGACCCATTAAAAGGAAACTTTATCTCGAGAGCACTTGATTCAGAGGATTCCGCCGAAAGTATTGAACATAATTAGAAGCAGTTATGAAGGAGCTTCATGGCGTGTTTTGGATAATGGCATTCTCAGCGAACCGTTTTCGGTGCCCTGTCACCGCTTTCATTTATCACAGCCCTGGATGTTGTGCTAGCAGCTGTTAACATTGAAATTTTTGGCATAGGCTGGAGGCTGCGTTGCAAATTAAGCGATCTCGAGCGTGTCGGTAATTTATTTTTTATATCAAATCGCCATACTTATATTCAAATGCAGATATCACGGCTCGCCGAAAAATGTGAAAAGGGGGGTCTCAACATCAACATCGATAAAACTAAAACTATACGAATCAACGCCAACGATGATGATCAGTTTAATATTAATATAGTGGAAATCTAGTAGAAGACGTTACTCAATTTGAGTACCTTGTGAGTATTGTTACTATTGACGGGGGGACCGTCATTGTCATCACTGACCCGGTTAAAAAAAGACAGATGTTGTAAATCTTTATTGACAAACAAATTATAAAAAAAAGTGTGGCTAGATCGGCCAGATAGACGAGCAAATCATTCAGCAAACTAAGAGCTTTAGAACTCTATAGAAATAGTTGTAAATCTTTTTTGTCAATACTAGACTAAGTTCCTAAATATGTATATGTTTATATTTTTTTACCACGCCAATAATAATAATAAATGAAATCATGATCCGCTTAATGATACATGTGGCATACTATACTTTTAGCATTTTACGTTTAAAACTCGCGAACCTTCGCTAGCCGAACGTTCAATATCATAGCGTAGATTTTATCGACTATTTCTTGTGTGGCGACCTCACTTTGGTTCAAGTGTTTGACGCCACTTATGCTGGTTCCACTTGATGGTGAAGAATATATGCAATGTTTTCGAAGGTTTTACTTGGTTTGTGTTATATTCTTTTTCGTGGACAAAAATTGGGGTTAATGAGCGATCGAGGTTCATTTTCTTTAATTTTTATAAAAATGCTTAAGAGCGTCTGCTTCAAACGGCTGTCATAACAAGATGCTTTGTGTCTTTTGCAAGATGCTTTTTGTCAAACGAAATTAAAATATGGGTGGAAAAGGCGTATTTTCTAATTTTCTTCTTATTCACAAATCCATATGGACCAAATCGATCCATAAACAAGATTTATCTGTAAATAATCATTTTTTCTCATGGAACAATTTTAATATGTATATACATTAAATTAATATAATACAGGGTTCCGTCGTAGATTTTGTTCACTTTCGTCAAGCTCGTGACGTTTACGTAATGCCCCAAGTGAAGATGTGATTCCTTCATGGGTTCAGGAAACAAGTTCAGCAGCCAACAGCCCACGGCGGAGCACAGCCGGATATCCAGAACAAATGAAAACAATGAACTCGCCGCTACAAATTTGCTCGATAATCCGCGTCAGGCCGTGCGCAAGAGAGCGGTTGCCATGCGGCTTTGAAAACCTATTATGCATGAAATATTGAGGAAGGGTCTAAAACTTTACCTTTTGAAAATTCTAATCGTTACAAATTTAATTTAATTTTATTTTTTTTTTGCGATTTTTTGCGATGGGTATAGAAAAATTTAAGTTACAACCTTTCAGATACATACAAGATGAAGTCCAAAATAAACAAGACTGAGCTAAAATAGAAACGACAGGAGTTTTGTTCTGATAACTTCGAGTTTATTTATTTAATATAGTCCCCTCTGGCCTCGATACACTATTTTACGCGATATAAAAGCTTTTCTAAAGAGTGTTTCAGACCATTGACCAGAATGTCCTTCAGGATGTCGGTACAAGCCTTTTGGCTGGCCTCTACGGACGCAAAACGTTTTCTTTTCATGGCCGAATGCAATTTTCCGAATAGGTAGAAGCCATAGGAGCCATATAAGGGGAATACGATGAGTGATTGATGATTAAAACGCGATTTCTAGTCAAAAAATCAGTCTCAGGAGTGGATCGAGGAGGTGCATTATCAAGCAATAAGCGCCAGCTTCCTCCTTTGCGGTATTCAGGGCGAAATCGACGAATGCGATGCAACAAACGCTTCAAAAAGCCAAAATAGAAAATTGGATTGACAATTTGGACAGTTGGCATGAACTCCTTGTGAAGTTCTCGTCTTTACTCGCCTCTTTAAAGAGGTCTTTCGAATAGTGAATTCTGAACAATTTTTGGTCCTCAGTTAACTTGTGGAGAATGAAACGTCCCCAAATGATCAATTAAAATGCGATAAATTCATGTTTTGGAGATATTCAACTCCAATTTCTTGAATTTCAATGATTTCGGTTCATTTTTGATAAATTGACGAACAATTTCAATGCAGTATTCATTGTCATTTACGTCCTCACAACCATCTCTGAAACGTGTAAACCACATTTTTTAGAGAAATTGTATGCAGGCAGTTTTATAACCTATTCAATTTGAGTGTAGCAGAGAGAAAATTTCAAGTGACCGATATTTTTATTGTTTTTTGTCAAATTTTTTTTGTCTGAGGTGTTGCGTAGTTTTCCCACATAAAAGGCTTTCGGAAATCTTTTTATATGGAGAATGCGGCGATTATCGATCCTCGAGGAGGGCTTACCGATCGATGGTTTCATCTCTTTGCTGTGTGATAGCCTCACCAATTACAGCGTATGCTATTCTTTGATTGAAAAGACAAGTTTCCAGTGGAACCAAACATTTTATGAGCAATGCCCTTGGTGTTCGCCATAGCCAAATCGGCTGGTGAGTGACTACCCTTCGCAAGTGCAAAAGTTCGAAACCCCGAGCACGAAAGACCAATTGATAGAAAAAGTTTTTTCAGCAGTTTTTTCCTCGGCAGGCAATTTCAAATTTCGAAATGCATTTCTAACATGAAAAAGCTCCTCATAAAAAAACAGCAGCCGTTCGGGGTCAGCTTAAAACTGTATTGTTTCATTTGTGGAGCAACATAAAGACGCATACCACAAAAACAAAAAAAAGGAAAATGTCACATGCAGATGAACAAGCAGCTTCCGTAACGGCATTCAATTTATATGTGCAGTGAGATGTGACAGTGAATAATCACAAGGTTTGCCTACAATTCTAATCTGTTGTGGGTACCATTACTCACATGAGTAAACTCATATATTACTCCTTAGTTTCTGTATGGCCGCAGAATGAATTTAGAGTGGACCACACAACGGCAATCCAAGAAAATGGTAAACACAATTTAGAGTTTTGGCCGAATTTCTCGAATTTTCTTTTTTTGGTGGCTCGCAGTGAGATGTTTCTTTGACTGTTGCTTCTCCTATTCATAGACCTATGGTAATGATGGATTCGATAATATTAATATATAAAACGTTTGTTTGTCAAGTGCAAAAAATTCAGCCTCGCACATCAAGTCGTGTCAACCCGAAAACCTGAAAACATCGTGAAGAATGCTCTATAGCAATCCGAGTAAAGCATTACTAGCAGCTGCTCACACGGCGACTTTCGACTAGAATTTTTTTTTTCACTTTTTTTGATGTTTTCATTGTCCATGCAAAAATAAAAACTACTGAATTCTTTGTTTTTTTTTCCTTGTTCACTCCTCTCGGGAGCATGGAGCCTCGACAAAACTCAGTATTGCGTTGGTTTCGTTAATTTGACAGGGTAGGTGATTAGCCTGCCGCTACCAGTTCTAAGTAGTGGGAATGTCCACCTGTCATTGCTTAGGAACAACGCCTTCTTTACTGCTTGGAGCGCCATCTATGTTTTACATTTTTCTGGCAGAAGGATCGCACAGATGGTTGAGGACTTCGCTAAATTTCGTGTGTCTGCGCTATTACCGCAGTCGCACGCTTCTTCTTGCTGGCGCCACTGATGCATTGGGTAACTGTGTGTGTTTCTTTATTTTTGCTTGTTTTAGCAGCTACAATGCAAATAATGCGCTGACCATTGTGCGGGAGTAAGGATGGGAAGGATAAGTTTTATTTTTGTTTTTAGAAACAGCGAAAATAGGGAAATTTGGAAAAGGCGAAAAGGGCGAGGACCGTGCTTTACGTGGGATTCGAACCCACAACCTCTGGGATGGCAGGCTAGTGCCCTTACGCTGGACTACCCAGGACGCCAATTCTTTGGGGTAAATCTTTTTTATTTTTCAATATAGTCTAGGCTTATACACTTCGTCCAACGCTGTTCCAGTTTGCTGACCCCTTCCAAATAATAGGATTTGTTTAAGCCTAAAAAGAGCCATTAATTTCTGCAATCACCTCCTCGTGTGAATAAAATCCCTTTTCCGCCAGCCATTTCCTCAAATTGGGCAACAAATAGGAGTGCGAGGGATACCAAGAACTTAAGTCTGGAGAATAAGAGAGATTTAGAACGAGTTCAAACCCTATTTTCATTCATTTTGCGAGCACAACTGCTGCGGCGCTGAGCTGGTGCATTTTCGTTAGGGAAAAGGGAAATCACTCGTCTTCCAGGATTTAAACGAGTGCCAAACTCAAAGAAATATACCGATCTGGCTAAAACTTGGTGTGTGTTCTTTCAAGAGAACCCACTAACTAAAGATAGCCTCGATATGCGCCAGTAGTGCCGTCTCTCCGATTTTGCGCGAACTTTTCATACGACCCTCGCAATTTTTATATCTCTATTATGCGTATATTTTCGAGATTGCTGGGCCTTTGTGAACTATCGTTTACATTGTCAAACGGCTCAACAGATTCTTTGCCCAACTAAATTTTGGTATAGCAAAATTCAACAGAGAGCCGATGAATGGTTTTGGCGAATGATTGCACCTATTTTAAAAAAATCCTATTTATGTACTTTGGGACCCACCTTGCAGGTAGTTAATGTTTTATTAGAACACTGATGAAAGGAAAATTTACAAACCTACGAGTATTGCAGATACATAGTTGTTTTTTTTTTAATTTAGTTAAAATCCGCACATAAAATAACTCTAATAATACTGCCATAAAATTGCCACACAGATCGCTTTTTGTTTCAAATCCACCGAAATTCCAATCTTCACACCTTCTTTAGTTTTTATATTCCTACTCTCCAGCATTCTAATAAAACTCCTTTGGCTGTTCGTGCTTGTGTTCATACAAAGTGCTGTAGCTGAAGGCGCCTTTGCCATGATCAATGCCCACCACAGGTTGCCTGTGGTAGTCGTCGTGGTAGTCACCGTGGAAATCCAATTTCTCTAAATATTCATGCCCACCAAAGTCGGGATGTGCAATCTCTTCGATATGCTGTGTGGCCGCACCGTCAGCTTCTTCGTACTCTTCAGCTGTAGCACCATGATCCTCACCATAATCGGCGGGGAAATGTTTCACCTCCAAGTGATCGCCCGCCACGCCAACTGATTCTCCCCCACCATCAGCGCTACTAAAATCATGCGCCTCCACATCATCGGCCAATTTGGGCAACTGCAGCTCGCTCACGGCCTTGGCTGCACTCAGTAGGCCAGCGTGATTCCCTAAAGGTCCAGCATTGTAGATGGCCGACTGCACACCTTGAACTTCCAAATGGTTATCATAGGGCACATGTAAGGCACCAATGAACGTCGCACAACTGATTGCCAATATAAATGCACAACCGAATATTTTGGCGAGTAGCAAAGACATTTTTTCAACCGAACCTATACTTTTTGGTCTTTCCAGCTCTTGTTAGTACGCGTATGATCTTGCTTTCCCTTTCTTTCTTTTCTTCCCCTTTTTTATTTATTATGTATTTGTTTTATTGTTTACAGTCGAAATGTTGGTATCCAACTAATTTTCCAAGTCCAGCACTGCACGATTTATATAGTATGGAAAGCAGAGAGTTGCAAGTAGCCAATAGATGTGAGGAGCGCACATTCATTTTTGTTGCACTTGCACTTTTCTGCATCGTTTGGACGTGCTATGCAATCGTCAATATTGTCGACACACATACATATACATACCTGTGTGCATGTGCAATGAGATGAGTGGGCATGCGTACGATTGACTGCGCCAAAACGACAAAAAGTTGCTTTACCAAAATTTTAAATTTCTCAGTGCATTGACTCTGGTGATGGTTTGAAAGCCAAGTGCCACATGCCTAACCATCTGTGCGCACGTACATACCTACAGGCATACTTGTATATTTATATTATTTTATATATTAGCCTATTTTCATAATAGACGTGTAGCTTAACAAGTTTTTTATGGAGCAGCCTTTTGAGTATTACATGACCGAGTTTCATATCTGGTGGCGGTTGGAAATGAATAAATGCGGACGTTTTAAACGAGGCCATTGAACGCATCACAATAGGCGTATTGCGTTGGTGTTATTGCAATTTTAAAACCAGTGATTTGGTGTACTGAAAAAAGCAATATTTATAACTTTGAATAAAGACAACCAGCTGCTACAGTCCACTCAGGTTGTTGTGTGAGCTCCACCAAGTGACAAATTGTGTCAATTGGTTAGTAGGATTACACTGCAGGAAATTATTTCAAAAGCATCACATAGAATTTGACTATCTGCTTATTTATTTTTTATAATATAGTTCAATCTAAAACAAAGAAAATCTGTAACAAAATAATCACAGTTTCAAACTTTGCCAAATATTTAAAAAAATTCACAAATTTCCATCAAACGTATATTTTTTAAAAAACTCTGGTGCTTAGTTTTATATCCCATTAAGTTTTAGTATAATAAAGTGCACGTTTGAAGTCGCTGCAAATTTTCATTTATTTTTGATAATTTTTTCCCCTGAAGATGTTTCACATTTTCTGCGATGCATTTGCTCTATGGAGAACATGCGGAATGCTCTCAGGAAAAAAATTATCAAAAATCAACGTGAATGTTCACCTACTTCGACTTGCATTTTACTACATTAAAATTTAATGGGCTATAAAACTGCGTACCCAAATTTTTTTATTTGGACATTTTTATTAAGAAGTTTGAGGTTAGGGTGGAAATTTCCCAAGAAATGTATCGTTTTTTTTTTAATATTGTACAAAGTTTGAAACTTCGATTCTTATGCACGAGTATTTATGACCCAATCTCGATATAGGTGCATGTTGTAAAAAAAGACTGAATTCAGTCAGTTTTTTTCTTCTTAAAACATTTATGTCTGTTCGGCACAAATTTTGTAGTCGATTCGAAGCTAATCGACAGTTGGGTAGAGAATTCACAACACAACTCTTGTCTCAATATCATTTTATGTATAATACTACAAAATAAAAGTTAAGTAGGTGGGACGGGGTCGAAATACGGTATTTATTATCTGATTGGCTGATATTCTAAATGTACAAGGTGGCGCAAAACTAATTATCCAATTTTGCTTTGAATAACTTTTTTCCGAAGTACAAAAAAAAATTATTTTGAGTAATGGAAATCGGTATTTTGACCTTTACACTCTCAATTGTTTGTCGGATTGGATACATCAGCTATCTAATAGATGATCAGTGTCAAAAATTAAATATACCTATAAAGTAATTAATTTTGCGCCACTTTGTAGTTAGGCGGAAATCTTAAAATATAATAAATTTTTTAATTCTGACTCTGTGTGTGTGTTAAAATGCATTTTATGTTAATAAGAGTTAAAATGGTGTTAATTACATTCTGTCGAAAAAGTACCGAAATTGTTCAATAAAACTCAAAATAATTATTTAATCATCAATATTTATTTTGTCGTCTTCGAAATAGGCTCCATTCGAAGCAATACATAAATGCCAATGATTAGTTCAGTCACCAAAGCACCTTTAAACACGTTTGAAGAGATTTTCTTTAGCTCCTTCAGCGAATTCCCTTAATGCCCTCTATAGACTCAAAGTGGCGTCCGCGGAGTGGCAATTTAAATTTAGAGAAAAGGAAAACGTCACAGCGGGCTAAATCCGGCGAATACGCTGATTGTTCGATGATATTTGTTGAGTTTTTGGTCAAAAAAGCGTTACCAATATGAGCCTTGTGAGTCGGTGCGTTATCATGGTGCAAGTTCCATGAGTTTTCTTTCTACAAATTGAGCCGTTTCCTGCGCACATTCTCTCTCAAACGTCGCATGACTTCCAAATAATTTTTTTTATTTACAGTAGAACCTTTTCGAATGAATTCCGAGTGCACAAGTCCATGATAATCAAAGAAAACGAGTAGCATGACTTTAATTTTTGACCGGATTTGAGGTGTTTTTTTGGGTTTCGGCTCTTGTGGATAGCCACCGACTGGCTTGCATGAGAGACTCATATACCCACGTCTCATCACCTGTTATGATGCGATGGATAAATATTTGGTCCGAATTCACTTGCTCAAACATTTCTTCAGCCACCTTCTTCGAATGAATTTTTTGAAAGAAATTCAACTTTTTTGGAACGAATCGAGCAGCCACGCGTCTCATGCCCAATTGTTGGTGTAAAATGTTACGAATTGATTCGTGAGACACGCCAAGGGCACGATCTACCTCTCTCAAACATAAATGATGGTTTTCCAGCACCATTTCCTTGACTTTGTCGACGTTTTCATCCATTGAAGACGTTAATAAGCGATCAGATCGGGGCAAATCTTCCATGACTTCTCGGCCCTCTGCAAAAGCCGTATACTACTCATAGACTCGTGCTTTTGATAAAGCACAGGCATTCAAACACACAAAATTGAAGACAAATTCTTTGTTCGATATTTTTATCTTTTTATAATTTAATGCCAAAAACAAAGTCAATGAAAATTTTGTTTAAATATTTATTACTTATTTCTGTTATTAATTTTATAATCTATGTGAGTTGCAATCTTAGGATGTAATAATCCATTGATTTATGAATTTAATAAGTAAATGTTTTGTCTTCAATGATGCTAATATGGGAACCATGCATTCCCTCCCGCAAGCAGCACTTTTATGGTTTAGTTAACCCCACAGCATCTTTTAAACTCTTTTTCTTTATGATTTTTCAGAAACAAATTGCAAGTGTTTTTGGAGTAAGGTACACAATTTCTTAGTTTTTATTTACTTTCTGCTGCTCCATTTCCAAATATGTAAACAAAAAGCAGCTGGTACAGAGTGAGCTTATTAAAATATTCACATTTCTTCGTTGTGCTTAATTAATCTTTTCATTTCATGTTGACAACTCTGTTCAGTCTCATTTTAACTAAAAGCTGGTTTCAGCTTTTCTATTATTCACTAAATTATAAAACCTGCTTTTACGTTAAAGTTTGGTTTTAACAAAAATGTATTTTATCGTACTATATGCGCTATTGCTAAAATATTTTTTGTCAGAAAAAAACGAGAGATATTTTAGCGTCCTTTTTAGTTTCTATATTTCTTTTTTTATTACTGCTGTTTTTATATAATATATTTTTTTCATATTAGCGCTATTTGCACCCCGCTGTGGTTGACTAGTTTGGGCTTGTATTTTTTTGAAAAGTGTCGTCCACTTCCTGTGTACGTTTACCCAACAACAATTCTTTACACCGGTTTGTTTTGCAATTTATTCGCCGGTGTTTTGTCCTTCCACTGAGCTGCATTCGGTGAAAAGTGAAAGTCATAACAATTTCCTTAAAATGTCGACTAGTATATCCTCAAATAGTATCTGCTATTATAAGTCCAAATAAAATTTATTTAAAACACAGTTTTACTAATTGCAGCAGATCAAATTGGTAATAAAAACAATGCAAGCACAAAAAAAACACAACAGTAAAAACATTAAACGATCTACAGCTGCCGAGATCGGCTGACTTGTTGACACGAATTGTGTTTGCTGCAAATCCTGACTGGTCGCGTACCACCGTTGACCGGCTTCGAACCGAGCGCTTCCTTGTACAATATAAGCGCTTATATGTGGGCCAGGCTGGGTTATGTATACTTATACGGAAGATTACTTTTAGCAATCACGATTCAATGAGCAATTGAATGAACTACCCTGCAGGGATATCCACCGAACTGATACGATTTTTGATGACTAGTTTAAGCTCGTCCTTTTTTCATATAAACAAATTGTGAATGTCCTAGTAAATGGAATTTTTCCGGCCGATGTAAGATTTACAATGGTTCGGAACTGTAATCGAAAGATGAGATCTTGTGTGCCCTGCATGCCTGTTTTGAAAATACCGAACCAGTGGTAAATTTACCAGACCTACCTACAGGCCGCCGTAGCCGAATGGGTTGGTGCGTGATTACCATTCGGAATTCACTGAGAGGTCGTTGGTTCGAATCTCGGTGAAAGCAAAATTAATAAAAACATTTTTCTAATAGCGGTCGCCCCTCGGCAGGTAATGGCAAACCTCCGAGTGTATTTCTGCCATGAAAAAGCTCCTCATAAAAATATCTGCCGTTCGGAGTCGGCTTGAAACTGTAGGTCCCTCCATTTGTGGAACAACATCAAGACGCACACCACAAATAGGAGGAGGAGCTCGGCCAAACACCTAACAGAAGTGTACGCGCCAATTATTTATTTTATTTATTACCTACAGGGCTACAAAATTCACTTTTTTTTCTGTTATGAGACTGGTTCTCGATGGACACGATTCTGGGGTCTTCAGTACCCCCCACGTCACTTTTTTCATAAAAATTTCATAAAAAAACATGTTTTTGAATGTTTTACGCTTCCTTTTCTCGTAAATAAAATTTTTAAAATTTCAAGGCTTTTCGGTAATGCCTTACCTTTAATAAGATCTGAATATTTCCCTACTAAGGCACCAACACAGTGTTGAGGTTACAGGTACTTTACTTGGAACTGGAAGACCGATAAGCTAGATAGACAGAGCAACCTTGAGATGATTTCTCCATGCAGCGAGAGGTGTGGCCAACATCAAACCATTAATCGACTCTCAGCAATTTTGAAAGAATCAGCTGATTTGTAGGTATGACAGCGGTTTGCGTACCGAAACCGAGATTATGTTGTAACTTGTATATGTATATAACTTTAGATCTCTTTTGCATGGAGCTGCATGCACGACAATCTGGAGTTAGCTATTAGTATATCTCAGTTAAGCTCGCTTAGATCTCATTTTTTGCACGTTGTTGTTATTGTTGTAGAAATATAAACATTTCACAAACCTGTACGGGGAATGCTGCCGAAGTGGCAGTTCTTGGCTGTATATAAATTCGTGTCGTCCCGGTAACGTAGAACCGACTGTCGGGGAACTCATATTTGCATATCCTAAGGCACTTCATGAAAAACCATTTGGCGTTCTGAGTCGGGTTGAAACTGTAGGCCCCTCCATTTGTGGAACAACATCAAGACACACGCCACAAGTAGCAGGAGGAGCGCGGCTAAACATAGTAAAGGGTGGTTAAGTTTCAAGGGCCGGTATTGATTTTGAATAAAATACAATTTTTTTTAGGAAATTATTGTCGTTTCTCTTTATTATGATAATAATGGTATAGTTCAATTACGTACAAAAGAAAATATCGGCCAAATGGCCGCCGCGGTCTCGGCGGCACACCTCCACTCGATGGTCCAAATTTTCGATGACGCTGAGGTATAATTGAGGTTCTATGCCGTTAATGTGCCAAATTATCTCATCCTTCAGCTCTTGAATTGTTGTTGGCTTATCGACGCACACCTTTTCTTTCAAATAATCCCAAAGAAAGAAGTCCAACGGTGTCAAATCATTGTTTCGTTAGCTGTGTGACAAGTGGCACCGTCCTGTTATAACCACATATCGTCCACATCCATATCTTCCAATTCGGGCCATAAAAGGTTCGTTATCATCTCACGAGAGCGAACACTATTCAAAGTAACTGCCTGACCGGCCTCATTTTGGAAAAAATACGGCCCAATGATGCCGCCGGCCCATAAACCGCACCAAACAGTCACTCTTTGTGGGTGCATTGGTTTTTCGGCAATCACTCTTGGATTATCATTCGCCCAAATGCGACAATTCTGCTTATTGACGAATCCATTGAGGTGAAAATGTGCCTCATCACTGAAGATGATTTTCTTCACGAAGTGAGCGTTACCCTGTCCATGCGTTACTCTGAAGACAGGCGGCGCTACATGCAGCGTGTGCCTACGATTGATGGAATTTTAATAGTTCTGAGTCACAAACAAACTTTTCTTCATTAGTTCAAATTTTTCCTACAGGCAATGAATTCACCCAAACTTGTTGAGGCGACAAAGCGTAATGTATACAACGATTTATGCTAAAATATACTTTACATGCACATAACTGTGAGTGCATTCATAAAGACAAAAATTCACGCTAACCCAAAAGTAACAACAAAGCCAAAATATTCAACCGCAACGGCGATCCAACGGCGGCAAAGCTTCTTTTTTTATGGTAGCATCGCTGTTGCACTGGTGGCACATTTGCGCATACACACTACTTACATACTTACCTATTACGGCCGATCGAAAGTGGTGAAGCAAAACAAAAACGAAAACAAAACAAAGCAAATCAACAATACCAGCAAATCTCATGAAGTATGCGAAAGCCAAGAGTAAAATATTAATTTTCCATTTTTGTATTTGCTACCACAAATGCACATACACACACACATGTACACGTACATAAATGCACTAATCGTTTAACTCCATTCTTTTGTTTGCACGTCGTACAACAAAACGAATTTACGTAGGCATTTACCGCCAATTGACTGACTAACTCACCGAATGCCTGAAGTATCAATGGAAAGTAGTAAAAGCGATATTATTACATACCCAGGCACATTGCATTATTTTTATAGAATTGAGCAATATTTCTTATTAGTCATTAAATAAGTCAGTATTACCGCACCACTTAACTGAAAGCGCATTTTCCACGCATCAAAAGTTGGCTAAAAATATAGAGAAACTTCAACAAACCACTTGAAAAGAAATTAATGTTCTCACATATACTTAAGCGTTTTTGTGGCAAATAACTGTGTACTAGTGTTGTCCAGATGGGGGAATTTTCTTATTCGAAATTTTGGAGTTGGCCGTTAAATCGGCAGCCAAATGAACGTAAATCGAAAGTTTCTCTTTCATGGGATGGGAGAAGTTTCATAGATGTACATCTTTACTGAAAAGTGGGCGAAGTCACGCCCATTTTACAAAATTTCCGAAGTTTCTTCTCCGATACTATCCTCAAATCAAAATTTTCTTCAGTGGGAAATGCTAAAATCTTATATTTTGGAGAAGCTTCATATGTTTGAATATTTACTCAAAAGTAGGCGGAGTCATACCCATTTTCCGAAAATTTCAAACTGATATTTAGCTAAAATTTTGCACTTTTGAAATAAATTCAAAAGAACATTCCAACTCGGTTAACTCAGCTTTGACAGTACAGTTTATTATTGATTAAAAAATTTAAACAAAGAGAGAACAAAAACAAAACTGAAATGAAATTTTATTATATTTATATTTGTTTTATACGAGTTGAATTTTATTGAATTAATATGCACGAGATGTGTTGCATGCAAATCGATATTTAAACGAGTTCAACTCGTGTAAAATGAATACGGCTAATATATGGCTGTCGGGCTTGGTTTTTTTTGCTCATTTCCTATACCCGGGCCACTCAAGGGCCGGTGTTGATTTTGAATAAGATACAATTTTTTTAGGAAATTATTGTCATTTCTCTTTATTATGATAAAAATGGTATGGCTCAATTACGTATAAAACAAAATATCGGCCAAATAGCCGCCGCGGCCTCCGCGGCACACCTCCATCCGATGGTTCAAAATTTCGATGACGCTGAGGCATAATTGAGGTTATATGCCGTTAATGTGCGGAATTATCTTGAATTGTTGCTGGCTTATCAACGTACACCTTTTCTTTCAAATAACCCCAAAGAAAGAAGTCCAACGGTGTCAAATCACATGATCTTGGCGGCCAATTGACATCGCCGCGACGTGAAATTATTCGGCCATCAAATTTTTCGCGCAAAAGAGCCATTGTTTCGTTAGCTGTGTGACAAGTGGCACCGTCCTGTTGAAACCACATATCGTCCACATCCATATCTTCCAATTTGGGCCATAAAAAGTTCGTTATCATCTCAAGATAGCGAACACTATTCAAAGTAACTGCCTGACCGGCCTCATTTTGGAAAAAATACGGCCCAATGATACCGCCGGCCCATAAACCGAACCAAACAGTCACTCTTTGTGGGTGCATTGGTTTTTCGGCCATCACTCTTTGATTATCATTCGCCCAAATGCGGCAATTCTGCTTATTGCATTCAACATCGGCCCTTGAAATTTAACCACCCTTTACTTGACCGTTTGTAGTAAAATCCTTGTAAAATACTTGGAAGCCCATAAATATTTAAGAATTCTCGGAATACCGAAGTGAATTGAGACAGTAAATTATTTGTGTATAAGTTAGTCAAACTCTTTTTAAACAGAAGCAATTAATCTAGTTTGCTCTGAACCCAAACCGCTTGGACAAGCGTAGATCACGTGGGTGGTCATGGAAGACAAATTAAATTTGGAAATGTCGTAGGAAGTCATTAAACAACAAGCAGGTAGTTTATGAGATTCACTGGAAAAATATTTAGTATCCATAAAACCCAATGTTTCGAAGCGTGACAGTAGTGCTCGGGTTCGAATTTCCGCACATGAAACACCAAATGATAGACAAAGTTTTCTCGAATAGCGGTTGCCCTCGACAGGCAATAGCAAACACCCGAATGGATTTCTGGCATGAAAAAGATCCTCATAAAAAACCATCTGGCGTTTGGAGTCGGCTTAAAACTGTAGATTCCTCTATATATGGAGCAATATAAAAACGCACACCACAAACTGCATAAAGAAGTAAGGCGAATAAGTCTGTGGTGAACGGAGACAAAACGAAGTACCTCCTGTCATCAAACAAACAGTCGCCGCACTCGCGTATCAACACCCACGTCTTTGTTGACAGTTATGAGTTTGAGGTTGTAAAAGACTTCGTTTATTTTGGAACCAGCATTAACACCGATAACAATCTCAGCCTAGAAATTCAACGTAGAATGTCCCTTGCCAACAAGTGCTACTTTGGACTAAGTAGGCAACCGAGTAGTAAAGTCCTCTCTCGACGAACAAAACTAACTCTTT
This sequence comes from Anastrepha obliqua, assembly GCF_027943255.1. Taxonomy (NCBI): domain Eukaryota; kingdom Metazoa; phylum Arthropoda; class Insecta; order Diptera; family Tephritidae; genus Anastrepha; species Anastrepha obliqua. The sequence goes on from NC_072893.1 coordinate 47,223,416, forward strand.
ATAAGGTTCTTATCATGCCCGTCGTAACGTATGGCGCAGAAGCGTGCACGACGACAATATCCGATCAGGCGTCACTTGGAGTATTTGAGAGAAAGATTCTGCGGAGAATTTTTGGACCTTTGCACATTATCGATATACCCGCGTATGGAACAACGAGCTGGATGAGCTTTATAACGACATAGACATGCACAGCGAATAAGATTCAACGGCTTCGTTGGATACAAACGCTCCGGCTCTGAAAGTATTCCATGCGGTACCAGCTAGTGGAAACGGAAGAAGAGGAAGGCCTCCCTTGTGTTTGAAAGAACGGATGGAGAAGGACTTGGTTTCACTTGGTGCATTCAACTAGCGCCGGATGACACGGAAAGAAACTACTAGTGCGCTTTGTTAAACTCGGCAAAATCACGTAAGAGGTTGTCGCGTCAATTAAGAAGAAAAAGAAAAACTACTTGTAGGATGGTCCAGAAGGCGATTATAAAACATTTTTTTTCGAAAAAGCAATGAAATGATGAAAGTGGTATATTTATAGGGGTAGATAACTATGCCTCTGTTGATATGAAGTTCAAACCTCCTGTTTAAGTTTCATCTTACAACTAAAATTTGTTGCGTTCTACTCTCGATACCTAAGAACAATTTTATTACACCAATTTCAAGAAGGAAAGAGTGAAGGGCCAATGATTATACTTCACCTGCATACATTTTCGATTACCCAATCATCAGAACACTTTCCAAGCAGAAGCCTTAGTAATCAGCGCGACTGTGAAGGCCCACGAGACCGAGTATGAGTATGTTGTATTTATCTCTAGTTAGAGAGAGGCTGTACTGAGCTCCTCCACATTCGTTTCTAAACTTATGATGAGTTGTTGCGGATCTTTACCAAACAAGGATGGCAGAATAAACTCCCTTGAACTGATTCACATCTTAAATACAAGAAAAGAACTGCATATCAGATGAACTTGTTACAGAATGGTAGAATGGAGAAATAAAACAATTTTTGTGAAAACACAGAAAAAAGTAGAACGTGTTTTCTTTCATCAAAACATACTCGTAGATATTATGACTAGAAGTTTTCATATGCATCTGCCCGACTTTGAATGTGAGTGACTGTATATATGTATATATTTACATATACATATACATGTATATGTATATGGTCCTGTGGTTGCGCGGGGGAGCAAAGGGCCGTGATGAGATTCCTCCATTTCCCTCTGTCATGCGCCAACCTCTTGATTTCGCTCCAGTTTTTATTGGTTTTGAATTCGTCAGCTTCCAGATTCCCCCTACAGCTCGGTGCTGGTCTGCCTCTATGACGGATGCCTTTCAGTCGATTGAGCTGCGGTTGATGTCGGTTTGGTCTCTTCTTAACACAAGCCCGAACCAGCCCTATTTTCTTTTTACGATTTCCCGGCGCATTGGTGTCTCGTTATAACGATTCTACAGCAGTGTTTAAGATCGTGTCGAGCTAGAAAATTCTCAATATTTTGCGGAGACAACGATTGTTGAAAACCTGCAACGTTTGGAGGTCAGAGGCTGCAAGGTTCCAGGTTTCACAACAATACATAAGAGCCGAGTTCATGTTCGAGTTAATTTTTTTTATTTCTTATGCCGTGTAACTATCGTGGAGTTCCACGGTTTTATTGGTAAGCTATTTAAGATGTTTACTTCCAACAGCTGATGAAAATTAGAAGCGCAGCTTGTTGAATATATTAGCAAACTGCGCAGAAATGTAATTGGAAACTATGGCAGAGTTCCACAGGTAAAGAGCAGGCCCATAGACTGAAAGAAGATGCGGCAGAGGCTGGAAGAACGATCGGTACAATTATTCGACTTTTTATCTTCTCTGGAAGTACCTTGCACCTTGTACATTGAAGCAGATTTCGGTATCTGAGAGTAGCCTTTTAGATAGCCTTGTAGTGTAGAAAACATTTGCTAATTTGTGTAGAATAAAATATTCACTGGTTGGCTAATTAACCAACCAACGCAATAAGGCGTGAAATTCGCCGAGTCTGCTCCAGTAAGCTAACATCTCTGAATCTCGCAAAAGTTGTACCACCCTAATAAAGCATTGGATATTTCTATAGAGTTATATATACTTATGCATAGCCAATTTTTTAAGCGAACCATGTTAACTTCTTGAGCTCGCTTTGCTTTTCACAGTTTGTTTGCCTTCCAACTTCGCCAATTGTTTGTACATTTTAAAGCACGTAATGCTTGGTAATTAAACATAAATATATGTAATCGCGAATAGTCATATAAACATTTCTGAACATATGATTGAATATTATCCGCAGTTCGCTCAGCTGCATCGCGAAGAAATGTGGGTAAGTTGGACTACGATTGCATCGATGAACAAATGTTCCGCTGCACCGATTACATAAATTATGCTCTAGGTACTACACCCACCTATGTTAGCTATGGAGTTCCAACCAAAATATGTGTTATATTTTATTTATTTGCCTTTATTTATTAAATTATTAAGAAAAAAGATTGTAAAAGGTTGGATGGATTATGAAGACAGTATTTAAGGAGTTGGTGTCAACTCTAAAAAATCATACAACTGCTGAGTACCCTTATGCGGTTGGCAAAGTCATCGGTGAAGATCTTCAAGACAGCCTGGGAAATAATGATTTCAGTTACTATAAGTGAAAAGGCCTGCCACAAAGATCCATCTGCCGTTCGGCGGCGGCGTACACTGCCTCTATTCATTTTTGGAACAACATCAAGACGCGCACCACAAATTGGAGAAGGAGCTTGGACAATCAACCAAGAGAGGATGTAAGCACCATCCCCTAGCGCCAAGAGAGATTTTTCTAACCATGTTCTAGTTTGGAAAATTACTTTTATTAAATTCAAAGTAAAAAATGTGTGAAAATAATACAAAATTAAGAATAAATTTACTTTTGAACACCTCGATATGACCACCTTTTGCCTTGACTATGGCCTTGAGACGGTCCAGAAACGAAACGCAAGCTGCCCGAATGTGACTTGCAGGTATTTTGCCACTGGCGGACAATGGCTTTTTTCAGCGCCTCAAGACTGGTAAATCTTTTAATTCTTACCTTGCTCTCCAAAATGGCCCAAAGAGAATAATCTATCGGATTCGTGTCTGGTGAATTTGAGAGCCATTGTGTAGACGTTATGAAGTTTGGAACGTTGTTTTTTAGCCATTCTTGGTTCACGCGGGCTTTATGAGACGGTGCAGAGTCTTGTTGGAATGTCCATGGACTGCCACCGAAATGTTTGTCTGCCCACGGCTTCAAAGCAACCTCCAGAATACTTTTCCGTGAATACCCGTGCATCAGCTGCGCGAGTGGTCTGAAGTTGGTTACAATTCGAGTGTCGGACTCTGTAGCCATTAGTGAGATAAATACAGTGGTGAATGGAGTACGTAAGTTACATCTCTGAACAGTTCCCTAATAAATAGGGTGAATTTTTAATAGCATTTTTTTTCATGGAAACATCGAGTCTTGTCATTCACATCAGGCAATAGCATGCACCTCCACCTGGATCCACTAAGGTCATCCATGTCTGCGTCAAAATAAGAACTGGCATACTCGTAATCTACATAATTCGTTTAACGCGAAAAGGTAAATGGGATGTTGGGTCTTGTAACATCTTTTATAGTTAACGTTGCTACAATTCCTCTCAAAGCGAAAGGCAAGTTTTATTTTCCGCGCTTTAAATCTGATAAAGTAGAGTAGAAGTCAGATTCAGCAACGCTGGAAAAAATCATGAATAGATAAGGAATCCTGTAACAGGACGGGATGATGAACACTGACCTAAGGCAGGATCCTAGGAGGAAAATAATAGTCTAAAAAAATAATGGAATATCTAAGCTCTCATGAAAAGTCAAATTTTATAGGCAAATATGTATTTATGTACTTAGATAAATGGGAAGACCGTTGGACAAGTTTTTGTAATATTTCTCAATTGAAATAAACTTTAACTTCCCATTAAAAAAAAAACATTATCTAGAGTTCTATAGTTTTACAGGTATATGGTCGCCTTCATTTCAGTGCCGTTCGAAAATTTTAGGAAATGTGACTCTTGTTTTTTTAATTTCAAAATAGGAAAAAAATAAATGAATCAGACCAAATTCTGCCAATACTCTGCGATCCGACCGAACTGAAGCATGCGTTGTCTAGCAGAAAGAGCACTGCGCGTGGCTACATGGCATGCCTCTTCTATACATTTGCGTACTTATTTAGGTGAGTAAGCAATGAGGACTCAGAAAATCATGAGGTCGAAGCACAAACCTCATTTTCATACATTTAAGTAAGCAATTATGACGGCCAACGTAGCCGAATTGGTTTGTGTGTGACTGTTATTCGGAAGTGCACAGCCTCGAAGCTCTGGTTATGAAGCACCAATTGATAGAAAAAGTTTGTTTTAATAGCGGTCGCTCCTCGGTAAACAATAGCAAACCTCCGAGTGTATTTTCTGCCATGCCGAGTGGGTTTTTTGCATGATACTATTCAATTGATCTTGTGCTCGAAACTCACTATGGGCATGAAAAACCAAGGGATAGAAAAAGTTCGAATAGTGGTCGTTCCTCAGTAGACAATCGCAAACCTCTGAGTGTATTTTCTCTAAAAAACAATCTGTAGTTCCCTGTATTTGAGGAAAACTTCAAGACACACAGTGCAAATAGGAGGAGGAGCAATAATATAATAGCAATTAATAAAATACCTCCGCAGTCCCTTTTTATTCACAGCACCGACTGCTGCTTGGACTTCGAAGCATACTAATGAATCCACTTCAATTTTTTATGTACAATTTCCTTAATTCATTATTTGCTAGTAGTTCTTTTGCTAACTGTTGCAATTTAATCCTAATTAGATTAAATTTATGGGTCCAAAAACTTAGTCAGGAAGACCATTGTACTACACCCGGACAGATTACAGTAGAAAGAATAGACAGAGAGGATAGATACATACAATATGGATGGTAAGACGGAGAAATTGGGGTGACGTCACTCTTCCGCAAACCTTTTGGATTCATTGATGAATCTTAAGAGATCCGGAAGTGGAAGAGTATGAACTTTATCCATACTCAGTACATCACAACCGAACAGCCTATGTCTGATTTTAGAAAGAGCCTAATAGCTATAGATAAAATGCTCTGCAGGGTTCTCATTCTCAAGACAGGAGAGGCATATTGAGTTGCCCATCAGTACTTTCAGGTTCTTCCTATTAAGTTTTAGGAGGTAGGTAGTTAGGTAGGTAAGATGGCAAGAGTACCCAGGCACACTTCAAGTAGCACTTATGTGCCGTTTTGATACTTTATGTGCCGTTTTGATACCATAATGTGGACCACTACCTGTGAAAAGAAAAAAAAAAATATGGAAAGAGAAAACATTCTACTGCCAACCAGTGCTTTTGATGTATATTAGTGGAGGAGAAAAAGGGCATCCAGGCTGGAGAATTTCTTCAAGTCATCCCCAAAGGGCAGAGAAAGTGTTCGACAGTCTCTTTCTCTGTAGGATCCCCATAGCTTCTGCAATAGGGGTTGTATGTAGAAGCTATGGGGATCCTTCTCCGCATAAGTATCGATCACCCAGTGACCAGTGAACACCGCAATGGGTTTGGAAATTGAATGGCGGGGGATTCCCATCACCTTAAGCCTGTTTAAATTGTATTGAGGCCATTTTCGAAATAGCCCACGATGAGACAAACCTCCTGTCTTGCGCTTTATTTAGAAAGAAATTGTGTAGTTTCCCTTTAACGACGGCCAAGGGGATACCGATGTCTGAGAAGGGGACAACTGAAACCGGTTCTGGTGTAGGTCCTACAGGAAATTGTCTCCAAAGTTCAATCTCCTTCATCCTAATAGCGCTCTGGACAGCAATGGATTTAACTTGCAGATCCACAGGAAGTAAGTGCAGAATAACGTTGAGCGCAGCAGTGGGACAAGTTCTACAAGCACCAGTGATGCAGGCTTTACTGCCCTTCTTAACCCGATTTTCTATGTGCAGCTTCCAGTGGAGCTTGGGGTCTAGTATTACACTAAGATACTTGACTTGCGCTGCGAGTATAAGACACTGGTTGTTTAGTCTTGTAAGCTTAAAAGGTGGAGGCTTGTATTTCCTGGTGTATATCATCAACACCGTTTTGTCAAGACTTCGGAGGTCTCTTATGAATAACTTTAGTAATGTTGGCTTCCAGTGCCCCAATCGAAACTAGTTTATCCACAAAGCATTAAGACTTTGCATACTCTCACAAATAAAAGTATAAAGTGTGTTAAAACTCGATCTGGGTGGCCAATCCACTGGTCCTAGACCCGAGATAAATTTCTCACCGAAACTCAGTAAATTCATTGTTTCACATGCTGTAGCGCCGTCTTGTTGCAACCAAATATTGTGGAGATCACGGGCTTCAATTTCTGGCATCCGGCATCAAAAAGTCGCTTATCATGGCGCTATAGCATCCGCAATTCACTGTTACTTTGGCGCCAGCCTCGTCTATGAAGAAATATAGACCGATGATTCCTCCAGCCCGTTTGTTTATGATGTGGCCATTAAGCTAAAAATGGGCCTCATCGCTGAACACCATAAATTGGCCTGAGCGCGCGATGAACAATTTTCACAGAGCGTCGATTTTCGTAATACAGTTGCACGATTTGTAAACGCGACTGAGGCGTAAGTCTTTCCATAATGAAATGTCAATGAGAACAAAAAAAAAAGATGTATTTAGTTTCACAGTTCTCACACGTGAACTGTCAAAAAAACCCTATCGGAAAAAGTACCTCCAATCTGATCACTTTTTAGGAGTACTTAGTGTATTCGTCCAAGTACCATCCAGATCCGTTACCATTACTGGTTTTGGATCCATCGCTGCTGAAATCCCGCTAATAGGTTCTCTATCTGGGATCAAATCATCATACTTCTCACTGAAACTATCGTAAGTCACCCGATTTCGCAGTTTTATCCTAATTACTCGCCCAGCGGATTTTATTAACGCCCCCCACTCAGGAATAAGAATAAGAATTATTTTGGTCACCAATTTGAACTTATTAGCCGCTGTTTAATTAAAAAAATTAAAGACGTTGATGTGAGATATGGTTTTTTCCTCAGCACTTACAATAAAAATATGTATGTATATGCATACGAATTTATATGCCGAGTTAAACAGGTGCCGTACTAGGACTTATTGAAAAATTTTAGCGATTTATTTGTTTCTTATTTAATTTTGATACATTTTTTTCTACAAAATATAGTTCACTCTATTATAAAAACCATATAAATCTATCTTTCAAACTTTCGACAAATTTCGCATATTTGTAGCTTAAAATAATTCCAAAAAGAAATTTAATTCTCACAAGCACCGCACTTCGATTGGGTACTTGTAAAACTGGAAGAAGCATTCTTGCCATATGGTTCTTGTGGATTTACCTGCAAAATAAATACGCCCTGCAAATTTTTTGGTATTGCATAGCCCATTGGGTACGAGGGGCCCACACAACGCCCTTGCTCCAAATGTAGCAGCGAATCGCAACGTTTAGCAGGAAAATCGTATTCATTACCCGGATACACGGACTCGACATAGTACTGCCAAGAGCGTTGATGCGAACAAACCGGATCGAAGCAACCATTTTGTATGGGGAAGCGACCGCCGACAAAGAAATCCGCATCACCCGTAGGAGATATTTGGCCAGCTATACCTGGATCGCTGTGAATGATGTCAACATAATCGGCATCACTTGCCGAAAGTGTGGTGAGTTTTTGACCATAATTGAAACACGGTCCGGCGGGATCAAATCCAGTAACGCGAGGTATACCTTTGCCAGTTAAGCGCTTATAATATCTGGCTGTTTCGGCCATGATTTGTGCGCCCAAGCTGTGACCCATTAAATGGATATTTTGAAGCGGCACATATTCGTTTAAATCAACCAATGCAATTGCGAGCAGTTCTCCTATTCGTCTGGTATTTAATGATGACCAAGTGTAAAGGGTTTCTATGTAACGGCCAACATCGATGCCCTATGAACGCCGATTGTGGAGTTATGTGTATGCATGTAAATGAGAGAGAGAGAGAGTAAGTCTAACAAATGAAGGTTTGTTATAATTTTTTTTTTTTTTTTTTGTATTTTACACTACCAGGAAATTCGTATCACCGCGACAGTTGTAAGCCTTTCCCAGGCCTTCAAGCACATCATCAGACTTGTTGGCATTGGTGAGCCAGCCAGAAGAGGCAATAACAACTCGTTTGCTTGAATCGAAGTCTGGGTCATCCACTATTGTTGCTAGTTGCGTCAACGCGTACTCCTTTATGTCACAAGCTGTGCGTAATTGAATTGAGATGTCCTCAACGTCTGGTACGTCGGCGGGATTAGGTTGAACAGCATCTTCCGTTAAAACTGTCGCACCTGCAGGGATGGAATAAGGCATTTAGTTAATATTTTTTATTTTTTTAATGGTTTCCTTTTTAATAAATAAATCCATCAATTCACTCACATATGGAGTTTACTATTTGAGCGGCGAATTGAACAGGAAATCCAAGCACCAGATTACCAACAAAATTGAAAAAATAACTTGGCGTTAACTGGTTGCCCAATGATTCAACAAGTCCAGTTGCGATATCGCCAGCCGATTGGAGGAGATCGTGAAATGATATGTCTATACCGTGGGAGCCATCAATAGGTATTTCGTCCGCATAGCAGGCAGATATTGCAGCGAAACCCAATAGAAACTGAAAGATTCTCATTGCACAAAAATATTTTAGAAGTTTTAAGTGAAGTTCGAAAGCGTAAAAGCGATTATGAATATGGCTTTTGCTAGGGCCAACGATTTATATAGCAAAATACAGAAACATAGGTATAATAGATATGTATTTGCCGATAAGCAAAACCACATAAATTTCGTCGATATTGTTGTTGTCTGAATATGATGCGGGAGTGTCAAAGGAATCCAATAATAACACGTGTAGGTATGCATATTGCAATAAAAATGGAACAATACTGGAGCATTTCAACCAGGTGGCTTATCTATTTTTATAATGAGATGCAAAAGCAACAAAAACGAGGGGCGTCTAATAAGTACGCCGTACTTAATGCATGAAGCGTGTAGTTTTATATTTTTTATTATTATATTTTTTTATATTTTTTTTATTTTTTATATATTATATATATTATATTTTTATATTTTATTTTTTATAATGTATTTTTTTTATATTTTGAAAACAGTGAATATAATCCTTTTATTGCCTTAATTACTATTAAAAATACATTCTTCAGATTTACCTTCAAAACGGTTTTATACAGCCGCACTCACCACTGAGACACCTTTTTAAAATTTGCAAAAAAAAAAAATCACCAGGAGCAAAACCCTATGAAACCAGTAGCTTTTAAGACATCGGGCACGTTGTTTTGCAGAAGCAACTCCTAGTGGACCCAGTTGTTACGCTTCTTCTAAAAAAAAATATTCATAGCATAAGACTGCCCGTTTATTGTATTCGCTTTAGGGAAGTAATCAATTCATAAACTTTTCTCGTTACCCGAGAAAATGGTAGCCATAATCTTCGACGACTATTTCTTTCCCATTTAAATGGCTTTGGTGGCCTTTATCTCCTGCAGGAGTCTTGTGCTGACCACGGATTCTACTGGCGAATCCACGTCAATTGTTCACGTAATTGTTGTACAATTTAATCTGTAGTTCTTCTGCTATCGGCCACAATTTAATTCTTCGATCGGCCAGTATAAATTTCTCGCCTTTTTCGACGTCTTTTTCGGTCACTACCAACACTGGACTACCTCAGAAGTGGTCGTCGTTAAAACCTTGTTGAAATTGCTGAGCCCATTTAATATCAATAGTAACGCAATTAGTTTTATCAGTAATGATCTGATGAGCCGTCACTAAGTTCCTCCCATAAATAAATATATAATTGGCACTTACACTACTCTTTATGTTTTTCCACAAATAGAGGAACCTATAGGTGGGTAGGTAGGTGAAAACCAGGGTGGTACTCCCCAAGTAGCACTTATAGCGTCGTCTCAGTACCATTATGAAACCTTCAACGGGCAGATATCTACAGCCAACCAGAGCTGTTCATGTAACGGAGAAGGTTGATGGGACTTAAGTTGGCGCACTGCCGAAGGCTGTCGAAGGAAGGAGAATTCAGTGATCTTAATCCTCTAACCGCCAAATCCGGAAATTTTCAGAGAAAATGCTTAATAGACTCCTTCTCTGAAAAGTCCCCGCAGCTTCTGCAATGGGAATTAAATGGTAAACCCAGCTTCTCTGTGTAAGTGCCGATCTTCAAAGGACCGCGTTTGCAAATTGAATGGCATGGAGTCCCTCCGTCTATTGTACTGTGCCCAAGGATTTTCGAAATACCACACGAAGCAATGGAACTCCATCTGATCTGTGCTTTCCTGAGAAATAAGTTGTGCAATTTCCCTTTAATAACAACAACCGGATGCCGATCACCGGAAGAGAGACCTCTGAAACCGATTTAGCCGACTCCTTCCTGGAGAGCTCATCAGAAATTTCATTACGTGTCTATGTTCCTTTGTCCAGGAACCCAGATCAGAGAGGGACCTATAGTTTTTTGCCAACTCTGAATGACATATTTTATTTTTTATGGGAAGCTTTACTATGGCAGAAATACCCTCGGAAGTTTGTTATTTCCTGCCAAGGAGCGACCGCCTTTTCTCTTATTTTGGAGCTTCGTGCCCATAGTGGGTTTCGAACCTGGGAATTGCTGAATGGTACTCACGCACAAACCAATCAGCAACGGCGACTGCATTAAGTTCCTTACTTCGTAGTATTATCAGCCACCCCTCGTACATTACACGTTCTAAACAGCTACGACAAGCCTTTCTAGTATCCGGATGTTAACTGAATTGTGTTTAGTTTATTAAGTAAAATGAGTTGGTTTATTATCTTTCTTTCCAGCCTACTGTTTAAAACTAATCTAGTTTAAATGATATGGAAAACCTTGTTTACTAGGCATTTTTTACTACAATATAATTTTTACTGCAAATAGTTTGAAAAGATTGAGTTTTCTCAAAAAAACGGTAATTGTTAGTAATTAGAGTTAATTTCCATGCATTGTTTTTGGCTTAAGGTATTTTTTTAATTAGGTTTCCTCTACGTATCGAGCAGTTGCAACTCAGAATCTAGAAAACTCTATGAATAAAAAGGGAATATAAAATCGAAGGTGTACTTATCATCCTGAATGGTTGTACATAATAAAGTTCACGAACTGATCAATAACCTGGCCTATTTTCAAGATAATAGTAGTTTTATAAGTTTTTTTTTCCTTATTTGCATTATGGTGTGCACTGGTGTGGGAAGTTGGAATTAAAATGTCCCTTCCCTTTGCAATAGAGCATTATTGGCTTTAGTCGTCTTAGTTGAAGTTCCATTCTCGGTATCAGTATCATTTCATAGTCGCAAGATATGCTTACTGCTGCTTCCCTTGACTGTTTCAGTGACTGTGTCTCTACCGAAGTCGTGGTGAATATCGTAATTTCTTATGTACCAAAAAATAAATAAATATAAAACCAATCTTCGATTTGATTGTAGTCAAGTAGCCAGCAGCGTTGTCGGAATTAGTTTTTCATCTCATTTCTCTTGTTCAATATGTGTGGTTTCCGTGTGAGTTTTGATCCTAAATAAATACTTTGCACTTTGCTCGTTAATTTGAATTAGATGTCCTGCAGATTTTTTCTTCGTGTATACCATTGAGTTGGGGAATAAGTTCACAACGTACTCTTTCTGCTTTACAAAACTTTGTTAATTGTATTTTTGAGTTATTTAATTTTTTTATTCAGTTTGAAGATTAGAAATGATATACACAGAGGCAAAACTCAACATTTTCGACACCTGCTTCTTCTTTGCATTTCGTCGAGATCACAAAGCTGCCGAAGCAGCCCGGGACATTTGCGACGTGTATAGAGAAAGTATCATAGGCGAAGCTACAGCACGGAAATGGTTTGCAAAGCCCAAAAATGGCGATTTTGACGCCAATGACTCGTCGCGCAGCAGAAGGCCTTCTAAATTCCATGAAGAACGTCACGTCTCAAATCACTTTTGAAGGAGTACGGTCGCTAAACCAGTCGCGAATCGGCGGAAAAAATGAACTGCGATCATAAAACGATTCTCAATCACCTTGATTCAATGGGATTTACAGAAAAATTGTGTGCCTCACAAGCTCAACAAGAAAAACAAAGAAAGTCGACTTCAAATTGCTTCTCAGCATCTCGTCCGCCATCGGGCAACACGCAGTCATAAACAGCGCTTTTTGTACCGAATTGTCACGGGAGATGGGAAATGGTGCCCATACATCAATATGAAGCAAAGAAAGGAGTGGAGTGGGTAGCTCAGGAGATACGCCAAAGCCAATAATCAAGCCGGATATTCATCCGAAGAAGATCATGATATTTGTTTGGTGGGACTAGGAGGGCACAGTGTGCTGGGAAATGCTCGAAAATAATGCACCAGTCAACAAGGAGATCATCTACACTGCTCAGCTATGCTGCGTGAATGAGGCAATTGGACTAAAAAGACCTGATCGACATGGTCAAATCATACTTCTTCAGGACAACGCCAGACCCCATGTTACACAAGTCGACCCACACTCCAAGAGCTCGAATGGGAGGTCCTTTAGCATCCACCGTATTTTCCGCACCTTGCACCAACCGAGTACCATCTTTTTCGCCCCCTGTCAGACCATGTGAAGGGCGTTATATATATATATATATATATAATTGACGCATACACCCTTTTTGGGTGTTTGGCTGAGCTCCTCCTCCTATTTTAGGCGTGCGTCTTGATGTTGTTCCACAGAAAGCGTTACCTTCGATAAAAAGGAGGTCCTTAAAAACTGGCTCAACAACTACTTTGACACCAGACCAGGCGATTTTTGGCGGCTTAATACTTTATTTCCCTTTTTGTCGTGTTTTGCATTGCGTAATCTGGATTTTCAATTGAGCTCAGTGTTTTGATTATCTATGCCATTTGTATGATAATTATTGTTTTAAAGTGGTCAGCCAGTGTTTCAGCTTTCTCTTTGCTTGTTCTTGTCCATGAGTCGTATTTCGTTTTTATTGGAGGCTTGTGTATGATTTGTTTAGAAAGTATTTTAGTTGGTTTCGATAGGCTGAAATTACATAGTAGTTGTAGGTATTTCAAAGTTGCTAAGGTACAATACTTCTTCAGTTGATTGTCTTTATATTCTTAGAGAATTCGTTCAAGTTCATTTCATGATTTGTTTAATTTGGTTTTAATAGTAATAGTTAAAAATGGTATATTCCATTAACTCCCAGATATTGCTGACCGTAATTAAAGCAATCATCTGCTCTGCCGTACTGAAGCAAATTTTCTTCGGTATTTACCAATAGGCTAAGGCTTTTTTCAATCGAACAGAACTGACGTAAACATTTGTGGACAAGTGATTTTGCATTCCATACAAACGTATGGATTCATGCTACCTCTATTCCGCTCACTCATTTCAGAGTCTTGGGATTTCTGCCCTTTCCTTGTGGCGTCAGTTTGGTAGACATTTACGGTCACTGGCTCGGCGCGATAGCTGTAAGTCTTTTCAAGTCCGTGGAAGCACAAGGAGCTCTGCATTGCCTATAGAGCCCCTCGGACTTCTCAAACTTAACTACCTTCCAGTTGGGAGTCGCAAAATTCGGCTTGCAATAGCGGAGGATTTCTTCAATCTCCTCTGGCGTAGAGTATTTGGCGAGAAGCTAGACACAAAGCTGATTGTTGTTGCTTCCCATTTAGTAAATTGACAGGGTCGCCAACACTTTTCTTGCTAGGTGCATAGATAATACTCGTATTTGCCACAAACTTTAGTGCGACACTAATTTACCCTTAGCTGGGTCTTAATAAGCAGAACAGCGCACACCAAAGTAATCAAATAAATATCCAAAGTGGTGTTTCAACCAGTAGCTTACCTATGTATTCTAAAAACCAGGTGGTGCTCTCAATTTGTCCAACTTCATCGATAAGTCGCCGTCTTCTTCATCCAAAACAGATCCTTCAGGCAGATATTCTCTCTGGGCATGAATACTACCTCAATACTTCTGTTCTGCAGCGGTCAATATATCTCAAAGACGTAACTTTACAACTTATTGCTTAATCCTGCAATTATAATAACAACAAAAAATTATTTATATTTATTTTTTATATCTTAGTACATTTCAGATTTCAAAATTTCAGCCATAGAGCAAAGTTGAATTTTTTGTGCATTCTTATTTTGAAATTATAATTCTAAAACAATTTTTAAACATTTTGCATACACTGACTCAAAACAGTGATGGAACAGTGTATTTTTTACTCTATCCGCAATGTTTTTCTTGCATTTTTTTTTCGCTAGCTTTGTTCAGTAGCTTATACTACAACAAAATCAATACATTTTAAAATTTCAAACGGTATACAACATAAAAAAATTCATCAAATTTGATTTGATTTTTTCCTTTTTTTTCTTCTTATTTTGTAATATTAATTTGGTAAATGTTTTAAAAAAAATAAAAATAAGACTCAAATAATTTGCATGAAATTTATACCAGTCAGGGAGAAAAGTATTTTAGAATTCCTTGGTTCAATAACAAATTAAAGATTCTAAAGAATGAACTTAGCGAACAGATATATTTATTTCAAAGAAAATTTCCACAATTTGAAAGCGTTGATTTGGTGTTAAACAAATTATGATGACTTGCCAAACCTTACCAAATAGAAACGACAACACAGTTTGACGTTCTCAGCTGTCATTGTAGTTTTCATTGAGTTAAAAGAACACACAATATAATAATTATATTTCTATTAATATTTGTTTATATGCGGCAATACTATCAGTGTGCCACCACGGGGTATTTTACATGTCACGTCAGTTAAGTGCCTTGCCGCAACGGATGCAACCAACAATGGGCCAGGCCTCAAAAATACTTTTAATAACATTTTGTAACGCTACAGTTTCAAAACTTTACCAAAGTTTATAAGTTTCTATAATGGCGTATAAAAGGCGGTACTTATTTACATATATTACACTGTGTGACAAAAAAAAAAAAAATTAAATATACTTTTATGGAGACCTAGCACAACTTGTGGCTATACAAAAACTAAAAAAAAAATGGTATAATATAGCGTAAGCTATACCTACATACCAAATTAGTAAAAAAAAATAAAATCTTAAAACTCACACAACTCTATTAATTTTAATTCAATTACAGTCAAATATAGCTCATTTGACGCAAAATTAAATTTACTATAACAGTAGGGTACTAGAAAAAATCCTCAATATCGGATAATATCGTAAAAATTTTGTCAAAGTTGAAAAAATAGAGAAAAAATAAAAAAATTCCAAATACTTCCGTCTACAGTCTCGTCAGTTGACATTCCAGAAAAATGTCAACACACTGTCAAAAAGGCTTGTTTTTGTTCTTTCGAACTAAAAAAGCAAATTCGAAATCGGATGGAAATTGGCGAAGTTAGGAGTTATTCTTCACATCAACCTACTGAAAAACGGTTTTATGGCCATAAAATGAGATTTTGGGGGTGTATTGGAAATTTCTCCTATACCATTTTTCTTAGTTTTACTATACCTTCAAGTTGAACTAGGTCTCCATAAAAGTATAATTTCACTGTCGCACAGTGTTATCTTTACTAAATGAACCAGTGCACAACTTTCTCAATTCACATCAGTTTTTAATAGATGGTTCAATGATACCAAATCACTCAAATAATTAAGAACTTAAGTAAATTTCTTATCGTACTGCTGCCATTTCTCACTGACCGACGCGACTCGACCTGCACGACAACTGATTCTACACTACTCCTTCCTGCTTACTGTTGACTATTGTCAAATTCCAACTTACAAAGCTTCTCCTATAATTTTTTATGTACGTTTCTGTATGACGAATGATTTTTTATGAAAAACTTAAAAAGCGGTTTAAACATTAAGAAAGGGCAGAAGCAGAATTACGTGCCTTATAATTTAAATACACATTAATGATATTTTTACGAGCTCAAGGCTATTTAACTATTGTAGCATAAACTTTAAATACGAAAATTAAACGAAAAAGTCAGTTGGCCTTAAGCTCGTAATATGCATCATAAATGTTTTAATAACTATAATAAACCAAAAAATGTTTACGGATGGGTACAATAGTGCAATAGTGGCAAAACAGACGCACTTGTAATTAGTTTGTTGACATTGAATTAAATAGAAAAAGTAAACAAAAGTGTATGCAGGGAGTGCTGTACTCAGTGATGAGGATGTTGCGACTTTAAGTTAATCTGAAACCTGGAAAGAAGCCTAATGCGAAGAAGGGGTAACCTGCGGAACGTTAGTTAGAACTTTCACTTCTACAACTACTATTTTCAATAAAAAATAAAATACAAAATACTACAATCTTCTTTATACATATATAAAAATGGATGTTTGTCTGTATTTCATCGATGAACCAAAAACTACTGAACCAAATGTTATAAAAATTGGAATGTATATGAATTTTTCTACGGAGAAGATTTATAGAATAAGCTCCTTGATGCCACTCGCCACCAGGTGGCGCTGCAGAGTAGCAACTTCTGGCCCGTTCAACCGCTTGTAATAAAAATTAGTATGACCATGTATTTTTACACAGAGGAAACGAATATGACATGTTCATAGATGGAAGCTCTTGATCGTACACTGCGAGATTTGAGAGGAAACAGACGGATCTTCGGTGGCGCACTCATTTTATTGTTTGCTGATTTTCGACAAACACTGCCCATTATACCACGTTCAACACCCGCTGATGAACTTAATGCATGTCTTAAGGGGTTAGGGGTAGTCAGAATTTTCAAAAAATTGTTTTTTTGTTTTTTGCATTTTCTTAAAGTATAATGTTTTAAAAATATTGTGTAAAAATTTGAAGTGAATCCGACAAATACTTTTCAAGTTATTCAACAATTAACAAAGGGCGCTCGGCCGCTCCGGAGCCGACAGCAAAACTTTAAATGCGTTTTTCTCAAAACTATGTTTTTCAAACTGGTGAACACTGTAACTTAAAAACCGCTACGTAGATTTCAATAAAATTTATACAGCTTTTGAAAAACATAAAAAACTTGTGCCTGATCGAAGGATTTTTTTTTTTTCAAAAATTTCGATTTTTTTTTAACAATTAACTGTTGGTTTTTTTCTCTAAAATCTCGAAAAAATTTTCTGAGGCCGCCATTTTGTTCATTTTGAAAAAAAAAAAAGCTTCGATCAGGCACAAGATTATCTATTAATAAAACTAATTTTTCTTGTCCGATTGGTTTTAGATGAATCTGCAAGGACTTGTGATGTTCACCGCAAGGGACTTCTGGAGAAACGGGCTTCACACAAACAGCGATAACTTTTGCAATTACTAATTTTTTTTTTGAAATTTTGGTGAAGTCAAGTTAAAACATGATGTTTTTATGCTATGTTTTTATTTTTGTTAAATAAATTAATTAAGTAAAAAAATTCGTGAAAATCATCATTTTTTCGGGACTCTGACTACCCCTAACCCCTTAAATCATCAGTTCTATGACGTCATTTACAGATATTGACTTTGAAAACTAACATGCGTGTGCAACTACAACGGCATGCATCGGCTGGAAATTTTGCAAAGCAATTATTGAAAATGGACGAATGGAAATTGATGAATCTACACAATTTATCACCCTGCCATCAAACTTCTGTAAGATCACAGAAAGCATCGACGAATTGGTGCAAAAAGTTTTCCCAAACATTGCACAAAACTATCATACAAAAACCATCAGTGGCTCAGTACGCGTGCTATATTAGCAGCCAAAAACATCGATGTCAATACCATCAACTTTACCATTCAGCATGGAATACCTTGTGAAACGACAACATATAAGTCCATCGATACTGTGGAGAATCAAGACGAGGTTGTCAACTATCCAACTGAATTCTTGAATTCGCTTGATTTGCCAGGCATGCCGCCGCACGTTCTTACATTGAAAATTGGCGTACACCTAGGACAATTCATTGCAAGTGTGTGGATTAAATTTGGAGAATCCATGCTTCTCACATGGACAGCTCTATGTGGCTTGCTCACATGTCGGAAAATCTTCTGATTTATTCGTCTAAGCACGAGATGGAAAATCAATAAATATTGTGTATCCCACAATACTTCAATAAACATCGAATTGAAACTAAACTGTGTAACTTCACAATTTTTTCGAAATAAACAAAATCACTAAAATGGTTTGGAACGAATTGAATATTTGTGTACTGCTTTTTCTTTAAAGGTATTTTTCTTAAATTTATTTTAGTTTTTGGCGTAGCAACGCGCTACAGCTAGTTTTCAATAAAAAAAAATTAAATAAAACCAGCGTCGAAGTTCCAGCGAGACTAAACTTTATGTACCTACTGCTCCTTTTTTGCCCACAACTTTATAGAATTGTTTATCTTTAGTGCATAGCTCATCTCATATGAATTTAATTAAGATATTTTAAGATATCTCAATCTGAGTGAAGGCGTATTTGTGCTAGGGAGCGGGAGTGCCGAAATTGATTTTTTATTTGTCCCATGGGTGCATCACCTGGATTGAAAAGTTCCGCCAGGTGACGCTCTATGTCAACTTATTTGCTTTTTTTCTTTTTTGTTACATTGCCGCATCTATGATTAACATTGCTACCAAAATGTATTGCCATCCGTATTCTACCTCCCCGTTATTTCGATTCTTTACACTTTTAAAAGTACATTTGAATTTGCAACAATGAGTTTGTATTAGATTTTGCGTTAAAAATGGATTCAATAGTGCACAACCCTTAGAAATATTGGAAACTCTTTCCGTAATGATACTCTAAAGAAAACATACTTTTACGAGTGGCATGAACGCTTTAGAAGAGTGAGACAGAGTGAGTCTATCGAGAACAAACGAACGTAGTGGCAGGCCGTAGACATCGAAAAGTGAAATAAAAATGTGTCAATAACAGCAAATTAACCATCAAAGAGCTGACAGAGCACTTGAACATTGCTTATGAATCCCTTCAGGACATTGTAGTTAAGGATTTGGGTTTGCGTCAGTTTGCTACACCTGAATTTCATGCAAAAAGGGACCATGTAGTTATCGCCTAAAAAATGTTGCCCAAGGCTGAATCTAACGCAACTTTCATCACACATATCATTACGTGGGTTTATCAGTACGACACGCAGTCCAGACGTCAGACGAGTGAGGGACCAACTGAACCAACATAAAAAAGGAAGCGATGCTTACAGTTTTTTATGGATTACAACGGTAAAGAGCGAGAAGCAGTTTTTGAGTAGAGTAGGTGATAGATGATCAGCATCAGTTATGGATGAAAGTTTCAGAGTTGCAATTGTCTCTTGAACGTCACCTTTCGTCACTACTAAATACTACTTAAAAATAATCATAAAATAGAGTGCCGGCAGCTCCAGAAGGCAGAGAGAGGTCCAAATCAGAAACACCATTTAACTCAGATAGGATTCGCGTCAAAGAAGTTAATTTAATGACAATTATGTTAAAAATTCGAGCATAAAATATTGGCATCCCACGCCGATTACGTATGGGAACCTTGAAATTAAATCTTCTCAAACTGAAATCAGTCAGAACTGAATTATTCAGAAGCCGAACTACAAAATTGCAGACAAAATGGCAAATCTACTACGGCTGCAGAAACAGATGATTCCGAGCGCACAAAGTCTGCAGCAGAATAATGGAATCATGCAAATTTCTGTTTGAAGAGTATATCCTAAGGTCATCCCCATGTACATAGTAGATATTTCGATGGTGATGATGATAAACGGGTGCTGATATCTTTTATGGTTAAGACAAACGTCATTGGGCTCAATATTTATGATTCCTTTACGAAACAACGAACGGAACGACGCGATTAATGGATCAGAAGTGACAACATCGACCGCACAATATCGGTGAAACGGGATTTAATCCACTAAAGGAAAATACAATGAAAGCCAGGATTATTTAATTTAGCTACTAAAATTTTATAGGAGTCTCCTGCATGCTTTCACAAAGTCAATACAAATAATATACATACATATAATACAATAAAAAGTGGGCACAGTTTTAGGAAGTAAATGAGAGGAGAGGAGAGGAGAGATTCCAATACACCTTCCCCTTGAGTGCAGCGCTATAGCGCGTAGAATGTTGAGACATTTCGGCCAATTGCAGCCAGAAGAAAGCCATATACCCGCAGCCCAACGTAGCCTTATCTCAAGTTTAATAAGGGAATTGGGTTTGGATGAGGTACTGTGGTTGAGTAGAGGGCACAAAAGATCATGAGGTTCAAGTGCAAACCTCACATCAAATCTAATCTAACCTAAATGAGACTTAATGAAGCATATTATTGGGTAGGGGAATAACTTCCGTGCTTTCTTAGCCAAAGTTACGCATTATTTAAACAACTAAATAATACAGGATATTATGTGAAGTACATATGTGCCATTGGAAGCCTCAACTTTACTCCATCTTTCAGGCAGCATACGGATTCTTCTGACAAAAAATTCGAGTTCTTTTGACTTGATACATTCATTGAGCCAGTTTGCGATGCTCTCTTACGAAGTGAACCACTCTCCAATAAGGGCTGACTGCATTTATCGGAACAGATGGTAATCCGAAGCTGCATTGTCTGGGGAATACGGTGATTGGGGCAAGATTTCCCAATTCAGGCCCTGTAAATATTTCTGGACCGTTTTAGCAATGTGTGGTCTGGGGTTGTCATGCAGCAAAATCAGTTTCTCATGTCTATCGTCCCATTCCGACCGCTTTTCTTTGAGAGCTCGATTCAAACGTATTAGCTGTAGACGGTAACGATCGCCAGTGATGCTTTCAGATTGTTTAAGGAGTTTATAATAAAGAGTTTTCCAATAACAGGTGTTACAGGTGAATGGATTGTGCTATCGAGAGATGATTAACGATTTTTTATGACCGGAATTGGATGGTATTGATCTGGACAACGTTTATATTCAACAAGAAGGCGCCACACAAGCAACGAAATCATTAATTTTTTACGGGAAAAGTTTCCGGACCGTTTTATCTCTCGGAGAAGTGATCACAATTGGCCACCGAAATCTTGTGATCTAACACCTTGTGACTTTTTTCTTTGGGGCCACGTGAAAGAGAAGGTCTACGCCAACAGCCCAGGGTCGATTCAAGACCTCAAAGATGGAATTCGTGAGGCTATCGAGGACATAGGGCAGCCACTTTGCAATTCGGTTATGGAAAATTTCATGAAAAGGATATTGTCCTGTAAGCGTGGTCGTGGCTGTCATTTACCTGATGTTATTGTATTTTCCACTATTAACGGTATATCTTCCTCTTTATAATGAAATAAACATCCGATCATTTAATTATATTAAAAAATAGCATTTTTCTTTGAATGTCAAAATAGCATCCCTTATTGCAAAACCTTTAAGATGGCACTCTTCTGATCCCACTAATCCCACCAGATACACAACATAACCTTTGAAGCATGAATATTATTTTTTCGTTGTCGATGGGCCTGCCAGGTGAGGCTCCAACATTTTCGACGCTTAAAGTTATCATAATGAATCCGTTTCTCATCGCCAATGACGATACGATGCAGAAAAACTTTTCTTTTCTGCCGTTCAAGAAGCATCTCACATGTCACCAAACATCTCCCGATATCCCTTTCCTTCAACTGATGTGGCACCCAGTTATCTGTTTTCTGAACTATTCCCATCGCGTGCAAACGTTTACCGACGGGGCATCTGTCAACATCCAACTCTTTAGACATGTCATCAAGGCTTCGACATGCGTCTTCATCCAATAATTGTTGTAGTTGAGTGTCATCGAATTTTTTCGGTGCCCCTTCACGATCTTTATCACTCACGTCAAAATTGCTACTTTGGAAGCGTCGAAACCACTCTTTACAAGTCGTATTTGATCGAGTGTGAATACCGTTAGTACTGATCAATATACGACACATTTCAGCTGCACTATTCTTTAAAAGTTAATAGCGAAGCATGACTTCCCGCAAATGCTGTTTTTTCGGGAGGAACGTAGACATTTTTGACGTCAGATAGAAAAGGATATTTACGCTTCAAATGAATGCTAACTACTGCTATATTGACATCATATACCACACCTTCAAATCACCAGTATATTACCAGAGCTAGCACAAAAATAGTACCAGCAACGACACCTCTTTTACGAGGGCTGAAACTTATTCCCATACCCAATAAATTTCCCATTCTGTGATTTATGTGAAAATATCTATTATTAGCTTTTAGAATTGCAAAGTATCCAAAATAAAAAAATAACAAATGTATTAAAGTTGTTGTTGTATAAACAAAAAAATTTTTCATTAATCTTGTGTAGCGATGTACTAAACACACAAATTGTTAGAGTACAAGGCCACAAACATTCGGTTAAAAAAGAATAAAAACCTACATTTATTTGATTTTTTTTATGTCTAGCATTAAATGTCTGAAACTATATGAACGCCAAATTAAAAAAAAAAATCTGAAAATCCATACCAACTACCAGTCACGCTCTGAAATGATCTCATTGAGTTATGGTAGTAGAAGTAATACTTTTTGGGATTTTTTTTGGTGTTTGTTTGTTTACTATTTTTTTTTTCTATAAACATAAACTAAACGAGCATCAAAGCAATAAAATCATACACTCGTATAAATGGTCTAGAATTTTGTTATGATGTGATTAATCGACCAGTTCAATTATTGTGTTTAATGAAAGACCGTGAAACAAACAAATAATCATTTATGTACCTCAAAACATCATCCATAAATAGTATGAAGATATATAACGGGTGTTTTTTAAACCTGTCGACTTTGCAACAAATTGTGAGAATTTATTTCCAACTTCCTAATGCAAAACTTAGAAAGAATTACACGTCACAACACGTCGCATTGAACTAACTTTTGAATAAGCAAAATGCCGTGAAAAAAATATAGAAATTTATAGGGTCTTTCCAAAGTGACGCCTAGATGGCAGTAGTGAAAAATTCCCAGACATCATTCCCTGTTTATTTATTCCTAATACAATAATTAATATATACTAGCAGAGTCAAGGCTTCGGCGGTCTTTTCGTGGCATCGTAGTGTAATCGAGTTTGCGTAAATGCGTTCGATTTGCTAACCAGTAGTGAATAGCCTGACTTAATCTTTACAACCTAGGGAAGAGTATTTGTATGAAATAAAAAAAGTTTGGAACACTTAGTTGAACTTAAATGTTCCTAGAGACACCCGAAAATGACTGTGAATATGCCGGATTTTTAGTCACAGGTGATTGAAGGAGTAATTAAATGTTTCATACATCGCCTAGGCAAAAAAATTTTTTTGAAAAGTACATAAAGCAATGGTGCAATGGAAAAATCTTATTTTGACAACGCGAAAACAAAATAACCCAACTATTTGGTTTTCCCAAGTTGCACTGCTGAAATTGAAATTTGATATTTGAATAGGTCGAGCCAAAAAGCACCAAGAGATTTGGTGGCTCCTAAAACACTCAGGCTGCAAAAAGCCCATTGTATTTAGAGCTCTGGAAAGTGGGTAGATAGTCAAGGAGGAAACGAGAAAAGTAGCAGAGAAAGAGATAGGAAAGAATAGAGACAGAGACGAAATTAGTTTAGTCCTGTGAGAATTTTCCAGTTTCTTTGGCAAATCTGTAAATATCCTCCAGTTTTAGAGAACGAATATTACTCATTCTCACGACATCGGAACCCAAAATTCGTAGTATTGATCTAGGCAGGACACTCAGAGAGAAAGTGCTCAGTGCTATCCGCCTCCTCCAAGCATGACAGCCACATGGGTCCTCGATGATTTCAATGGTGGTCATATGCTGACCCCATGGGTTGTGTCTTGTAATGATACCGACCATCAACCGAACGTCTTTCGTTCTAAGTTTTAGTAGAAAGTTAGACAGTTTTCTGTTCGGACTTGTCACAAAACACTTTGCAGTTCTGCAGCGTTCTAGACTGGGTCATCGGTCTTTATGTAAATTGGATACATAATTGCTGATCCAATTCAGGATTCCTGCGGAACTGATTCCGATTATTGGTTTTGGTCCTTGTGGTGGAGCCGCTGATCCACGGTTGGCCAATTTATCGGGAATTTCGTTTCCTTGAACATCGGAGTGTCCTGGAACCCATATAAATACAAGCCTGTTCTGTCTTGCGACAGAATTAAGCTTCTTCTTACATTCTTAAACAATCTGTGAGGTTTGCTTCGCGTTGTCCAGGGCATTCTGTGCAACATGACTGTCACTGAAAACTCCAATCTGTTTCCCGCTCCATCTCCTCTCGATCATCCATTCGGCTACTTTCAGAATGGCAAAAATTTCCTTTTGGAAAACAATTGTCATATGTGGCACTGCTGAGTTTTCAATTAAATTTTTACAATTATTTACTTTTGTCTACTTTTCGTACTTTTTTCTCCTTTACTGTTATTAATCTCCGTTATCTGTTATTCTACATTTTGCCTTTACTAGAGAGTTTAAGGACCGCCAAAAACCAAACCCCATTGACACGCATTCACTCACTTCCGTTTCCTGTTTCAGATGCTGTGAAAGCATAAACTTTGCAGGCAGAATTTTGAATTTGAGGGAGCTCCAACATGAGTAAGTATGCGCAGGCATTCAAACTTCAGGCACACTTTGAGGGACATAATTTTTTAATGAATTTTTCCCAATGCTTAAAATAGGCGAATTACTTTTGAATATAATATTTGCTAACTTCATATAACTGCAGAAATATCACATTACCTCCCATAATTTTATTGCAGAAAAATAATTCGTAATACATTCAACACTTTATAAGACTTTTCTCTACAATTCTTCAAAGGAAGTCTCGGTAAGAAGTGGTTGGATGGATGAATTGATTGATCTATTTAGACTGATAATAAAGGGTATTTCAAAAGTGACGCCTAGATGTCAGTAGTGAATAATTTACTGAAGGTACCTTTTTCAATGTCGTCTTTGTCATTTTTCAAGTAGACAGATATACAACTTTACACGATAGAACTCCGCGATAAAATTATTGAAACTTATTATGAAAATGCTCGATGTTCAAGAAAAACATATCGCAATATTCGTAACTTTTTTAGTTGGAAATAATCGCTCGAATGAGTCACAAAATTTCAAGTTACTGGTGCTGTTGTGGTTAGAAAAGGAACTGGAAGCCCAAAAACTGGACGTTCTGTTGAGAATATTGTTGCTGTAGCGCAAAGTGTTGCTGAACAACCTTCAACATCGATATTCCGACGTTCTCAACAATTAGGCATTCATGAATGGCTTTTTGGCGGATTTTACCTGTAGATGAAAATGTGCTCATGGCGGACATTTAAATGATGTCATTTTTCACTTGCTTCATTGTTAAGAGACTTAGCTTGAATCTAAATTTTTATATATTTTACCATATTTTAAAACCACATCTCGTCGCGTCTTTTTAAAGACCCCTTATATCAAGTAATGGAGCGCATATAGGTCAAAATAACCTCGAAGAACTTCTAAGTTTTTATTAATAGGCCTCAACTTTCTATAACGACACTCACGGTTGCATTTCTAGGGCAGTCATTCTTACAAAATATTTTTTATATACTTTGATGCTTCATGTCTGCTGTAGGTTAGATGGCAAGAGTACCAGGAGTCAATACAAGTAGTACTAGACTGCCATTTTAATACCCTTATGTAGACTACTACCTGCGAAAAGTTACAAAACTTAAAGGAAGTACACCATCTACAGCCATCCAGTGCTGTTGATGTCGTGGAGGAGAGAAAAAGGCTGAATGACTGCCCCAGGCTATCCCCAAAAGGCACCTCAAGCGCCTAATCGCCAAACCCGGACATTTGAAAATAAAGTGTACAACAGTCTCTTTCTATGCAAGAACTCCACAGCTTGTGCAATAGGGATTGTACGGAAGTCCAAGCTTTTCCGCATGAGTCCCAATCACCCAGTGACCGATGGCCACCGCTATGAGTTTGGAAATTCAATGGCGAGAGATCCCCAGCACTTAAAGCGTCCTGCTTTCTGTCGTACTAAGACCAAAGTGTTTTTGGGATAGCACACGATAAGGTAGACTTTAGACGCTTTTTTATAAAAGGAATTCTGCAGTTTCCCTTTAACAACGGCCAAAGGGACACCGATATCTGAAATGAGAACAACTGAAATCGGATATGTCGACCCTTCTCTGGCCAGCTCATCGGCAATTTCATTTCCCTCTATGCACCTATGTATGTATGCCTTGGAACCCAGAAAAGAGAAATGTTTCCCGCACATTCGAGACGTAGGATCTCCTCCTTACAGGAGTTGATCAGAAGGGAGCTGCAACATGGCGCCGACAGGGTCTTGATCGCAGCTTGACTATCGAAAAAAATATTAATGTCTTCCTCCCAACAGCGATGCCTAAGCATTTTGCATGATTGCAGGATCGCGAAGACCTTTACTTGAAGAACATTACTAGTTTTCGACTGTTTAAAGAGGACTGAAATAATGACTAGAGATAACCCCCGCTCCAACTCCAAATTCTATGTTGGATCCGTCGGTGAAAACAGAGTTCCCTATGTTCGTGCAAACTCTCTGCAATCTGCTTGGAAATATAGCCCTAGTACAATGCTCAGAACCCAGTTTGCGGATGAGGAGACCTGTACAAAGCGCATAGAAGGAAGAAGAAATCTGCTTCAAAATTCTACCATGTCCTAGAGGAGATTGCCAACCACCTTCAACCTAATGGCGCTCTGAGCAGTAATAGATTGAACTTGAAGATCAACGGGAAGTAAGCCCAGAATGACGTTATGGGCGGCATTGGAGCCAACAGTGAGCATCATAAGCGAATAATTTGCTAAATTTTTGGTTTTCAACAAGGCTCAATTTCTAAGTGTTCTCTAACACAATCAAAGCATCCCTTTATTGACACTAATTTTAAGGGAAACAAATCATCTAAAGAAATGTTTGAATCAAACGGCTGCTTAGGTCTGTGATTTTATTATTTTGGACTACTTTTTTGAGTGTAACCACTGCCTTAGCCAACGTTTGAGTGATTTGAATGAAAAAATTTACACCTTTAAAAAACACCCGTTACTTACAAGTTAGTAATAGATGATCAAATGATTTTTTCTTAAAATGTTTATTAAAGCACTAATTGGAGATTAATGAGGGACGACTTGCAAAGAGAACTGCATATGACGTAACTAACTACGTACTAGTAATTATCTCCAAGGAGAGAACGGAGATAAAATTTTAATGATTCTTCACCCTTTTCAAATACAGGAGGTAGAATTTACATACTTGTAGAATTTGCCGGAATTGAAGGTTAACTCAAAACCTTACAAGAAACAATGTAATGCAAGTACGGAAATAATTACCGAATGTAGTAAGCTAATATTTGCCGCTTCCGATTTACCACTTCTTTGCTTGACAAGTAGCGGAAATGTCAAGCGACAATTTTTTTTGTGAAACGGGCAACAAAGTTATCGAGTAAGATTCACCGCTAACGAATATAAAGCTCACTTTTTTCAAAATTTCGATATTTTTTAAATAATTAATTGTCGGTTTTTTTCTCGAAAATCTGAAAAATATTTCCTGAGGCCACCATATTGTTAATTTTGAAAAAAAGGACTTTGACTAGGCACAAGATTATCTATTAATAAAACTAATTTCCCTTGTCCGATTGATTTTAGATAAATCTCCAAGGACTTGTGATAGTCACCGCAAGGAACTTCTGGAGAAATGGGCTCCACACAAACACTTTTTTTTTGAAATTTTGCTAAAGTCAAGTCGAAACATGAGCTATCAATGCTATGTTTTTATTTTTGTAAAATAAAGCAATTGGCCAACAAAAAAAACAAATATTATTGAAAATCATAATTTTTTCGGGCTTCCGACTACCCCAAACCCCTTATTTAACCATAGCACTAAAACTTTCGGGTATGCAGTTTTGAGGCCCATAGAATTTTGGTATAATAAAGTTCAAGTTTCGAGTGGCTCAAAAATCGCGTTGATTTTTAACAATTATTTTGATGGCGGCGATGTGCATTTGCTTCTACATTTATCTGTGCGAGCTTAGTCTACATATACTCGTATAAGTATTCGCATTAAAATTTAACTACACTTACTTTTTAATCAAAAATAATAGGGCATCTGAGTTTTAACCGAAATCACTTTTTGAGTTTAAATTACTTAATATGATTTTATACCAAATTATACTCAGTAAAAAATAAAAAATTTAAACTGATTGTGCAGCCAGAGTGTGATTATTATCTGTCTAAAATAGATATAACAAAAACTAAGAAAAAAAATTGAAAAAATGAATTCTTAACATTTAATAGCCAAAGTGCCGTGAAATTTCATAATTCACTCTAACTATCTGTTTAGCGCACCCAGTGCTGGTACTCGAAAGTATGTACGAATGTACTTAAAAGTCTCTGCTACTGTGTGCCCACTGCTGCCACCGACGGTCACCGTCGTGCACTTGCTGCAATTGCTAATGGTGTTAAGCATTTGCACATAATTTACAGCCGCAAAATTACTTAATTTTAACATTGTGCCTATTTGCGTAATTCAATTTAAAATGTAAATTACACTGTGCATACTAAAACAAATATTTATGAACATCCGCTAATGAGCATAACAATGGTGCACAGTGGTTTATTTTGAAACATGAATTTGAAGTTCTTAAAGGGCATTCAAATTGCGTTCAAAAACCAAAATATTTCAGAACAGTATGAAAATATAGATAGTAATTATTTTGAATTAAAAATTCCGTGCATTTGTTGAATAATGTAATTAACTACGAGGTATTGTCAACTGATTTTTTGCTGGTTGGCTGTACGTAGTTCAATATAACTCAAAAAGTTATGGAAATCCCATTATAAAATTTTAAGCGATTACTGAGTATAAGTCTCTCCGTTTTTGATGAAAAAAAAGAAATAAGTCAATCACAAATACCAGAAAAAAGTGTTTATCCCCAAAAATTAAAAAAAAATTTAAAAAATATTTAACGGGAGTTTTTTTCACAAAAATTTTAAAGAGGAAACATTTTTCCTCATTTTTACCCTCAGTAATAAAAAAAATTGTATAACATTCTTGAAAATAACCAGAGATATTTGACTTGGAAGAACTTCGTACCAATAATTTTCAACTTTGATTATTATTTTTTTTCAAATTTTGATGAAATTTATTTCAAAATTTTTCCAGTTTCTTTCTTATTAAACTCAAGACGATAAATAAAAAAAATTTCAGAATAATTTAAAACCATATCCAAAATACTTGGACGACCTGACATGGTCCTAGAGAGGGTTTCATCACAAAATTAGAGGATTGGGGTTCCGTTGGGAACCTGTGACGGTTCAAAGACGGGCATCGCGTCAACTCAACGAGCGCTAGGCTAGTGCGCAACTGGTAGATCGCGGGTGCTTGAGGGAATTTCTAAGGCTAACAAAGCCGCAGCTCTCTAATTTGGTAGGTATCCTTACCGGATATTGTTTGTTAGGTGCCCATGCCGTGAGACTTGGAATTGCTTCAAGCCCTTTCTGCAGAAACTGTCTGGATGATGAGGTAAAATCATCTCAGCACTTTCTTCTCAGCTGCCCTGCTCTCGTCGGGAAAAGATTTAGACACATGGGGTCTCACTTTTTTGCTACACCTGAGAATATTGCGGGTATAAATATTACACCTGTTGAAACTCATCAGTAGTTTCAGGAGGTTAATACGAACGTAAAAAGCCACTGTTGGCCGTCATTCTCTAATCCCAAGCCCCTTATTCCTTTTTTCACCTGCCTGGTTCGTTTCCTTCTCCTTTGACCACCTCTATATTGCAACACAACCGACGAATTTTTAATATTTGTCCAAGTGACCCCTCGCAAGCGCAGCCATTATCTGAATCAACTGTTTGGGGTGGACATTTAAATGATGTAATTTTTCATATATAACTGTTAAGATTTTTGCGAATTTTTTCGCTGAGTTATCAATTTTCTTCCATTCTCGATTTTTTTATATAGCAGAAAAAGAATGGCACAGCCATTTTTTTTAATTGTGTACAAACTTTGAAACTTTGCGCTATAACACATGGGCTGAAAAATACCAGGACTAACAAAGAAAACACGTTTTTTTTTGTTCAAACCAAGCTTTATTCATCAACGTAGTTTCCATCACGAACAACGCAATCATTCCATCGCCACTTTATCATTTCAATACCACTTTTGTAAAGTCAGTACTAACTGAAAAAGAGGCGAATGCAATAAAACTAATGTCATCTATGTGTTAGGTCCGGGACTTTTCAGACCATGTGTTATGGTTTTCGTTGTCGTATTAACTATACAGCGCACAAACGTGTTCACGTTTTGGAATGCCTAAAAAGGCTAAGTAAATATATTTTGTCACATTTAAATTCACATTTTATTCTTGTTTTCGTTACATATTATTTGAAAATTAAGTCATACGATGGTTTTATTAAAAAAATCCGTCATCTCTTTTTGTATCTTCTGTTTTTCTAAAACTTGAAGCACAGCTTCCTCCCTTAACCGTCTTAGCCCACTCATATCATTTTGATCGACGTCTTCATGACCAGTCCATATTAACGCCTTGTTGAAAATTTCAACTGCTTCAGTCGGCTTAATTTTTTCCAGTTGCTCTGATACGCTGTCATCATCGGATTCGTCCTCTTGTTGATGATCGTCATCTGTATTGCCCTCTTCGATATCTTCGTTCCATTCATGAATGGCTGGCAACGTGAATTCAATGTGAAATTTTTAATAAAAAAAGTTTTTTCAATAACCCACATACAAATCTTTGAGCATATCTGCGAACACGAGCGAACCTCAGGATTTAAACTACTAAGGAGATCGACGGTGTTGCACATCAAGGTGCGAACTTCAGCTTCCCATTTTTCTTTTAAAATCGCCAACGGAACATTATCTTCAGGATCATTACTGTTTACTGCAAAATTTAAAATACTGTTCCAGCAGTTAGATAATGTTGCTTCAGCAACACGAAACCAAGCCGCATTCAAAAGATTTATAGCTATTTTTAAGTTAATTTTTTTTCAACGACTCGAGCAAATCAGACTCTGTCGCTGCTATTGAAGCTAGAAGGCTGTTTATGTAATGCAACTTAGTGGTTTTTACTGCATTCTGATCCAAATGCCGAAATTTGCCCATTCTCCGTTGTCAGTTCAGCTTCATGTGGGTGAGAAGGAGCGTTGTCGATTAGGAAGAGAGCTTTAATTGGTAAGGTTTTCTCCTTTAAAAACGATGTAACCTTAAAAAACAACCAGTTAACCTTAAAAATCGAGCAAAACTTAAAAGGAATATTTCCCATGTGGAACAAATGACTCATGAAACCATGGCTAGTCGGTGGGACACTGAAAGTTTTTAAAGCAGCTTGGATTCTTCGCCTTTCCAATTACCAAAAGCTGAAGCTTGTGGGATCCAGTAGCGTTTGAACAGCATAAAAATGTGATTCGCTGCTATTCGGACTTTACCCCTGGGACTCTCTTCTCCAAACTTGACGCGTACGGCCAATGCGGCCATTTTAGCTTTAAGTTTTTCTTTAAACGGATCCACTAGCTGAGGTTTTTTTCCTGATGTTTTTTCAGTTTTTCGCCTGGTATTTTAAGAAGACGGAGCCATCCATCACTAGCGAAGAAGTTTGCTTCATTTTCTTTAAATTTTGCATGCAGTGTTTTTGCCCTTTCTTTCAACATTAGAGCAATTACTGACCAGTTTTTATCTCGCATTCTGATAAACCAACGATAAAGAGCTCTCTCCATTTTGGCCAACTCTGAAGAACGCAGTGTTTTTCTATTTCCAAAACCACAATATGTGTTGTTTACGCATTTTAAAATCTCTTGCTTTTTCGCTTTAATGTTACAAATTGTTTATTTAGCAACATTATATTTCTTTGCTAAAATCGTCACAGATGAGCCTTTTTTTAAAAAGCCGAGAATTTTAGCATTTCGTTTTAATGTCTAGCACAGGGGTTTTTTAGAACTCATTTTCACCAGAAAACATAAGACGGAACACTCTTTGCAAAACCAAAACCGCGACTGAAATATTTTACTCCTTACGTGCAATTACGAATAAAATGCCTATTTCATAATTAGGGGATTCCCCAATTTCAGAACTACTTGAGATCAATGTACACTACATTCAAATAATTGTAACGTTTATTGTTCATGTTAAAGAGCTTTTTGGGTTTGTTCACGTTTTGGAGTAGTCAAATGCACAAAAATGTCTGTTCACGTTTTGTGGTGTTCACGCTTTAGAGCGTTCACGTTATCGAGCGTGCACTGTATTTTTATAAAACAAAATGTTGGTGTATTCATAATTTTGCGACGTGGTGTATGTAAAAGGAATCGTAGGGGTACGTGTCAATTGTGCTAAGGGCAAGTATAGTAAATAACCCAATAAAAAATCAATTTTTTCTGCCACAATCAACCAGTGCTGTCTTTCATTGGCCACTGTACTGGTATATATGTGTATGTATCCAAACCAGCCGGAGATCGGAAGCAACAATTTGTCTTCACTAAAAGAAAAACAAAGAACACTGTGCCCTGTGCCTATTAACGGCCACACCATCACATTCTAATTACACACAACTGTAGCGCGCAGATGCGGGCAGACGCTATGACCCTGATTCCAGCTCAGGTGAGATAATAATTTAAAACTTGAATGCGGAATTACATATTTACGTACATATACATATGCATATGTGCTGATATGTAGAAGGGCCGAAAAGTGAATGGTGTGACGTTGAGTAGCTGTGATTATGTCCAATTTGAACACAACCGCTGGCGGGTGGCTGCCAACCGTGGTTGCTAGTGAGTCACAGATCACATCGTTGCCACACGTGAAAAATACTGCAACGTGAAATAAGTGAAAACACACCCAAAAACTACAAAATATATTAAAGTCATTTTAATTGCGTAGTTGGTTAAACTAGAACTGGTTTGCTTGCCGCATCTGCCGCAGCTACTAGTCTACCGCTAGCTGGTCTGGTGTTGCGACACTGAACGGCTGCTCTTCTGCTCAACTCCGCTGCCTGTTTTGCGAATGTGGACAATGCAGTTGTTGCCGCCCAACAGCGGCATTAATACCGTGACTTTATGAGTTAACTTAAATTTAAATATGTTTGTATGTGTATGTGTGTATACAAGTGTGATTAAAGTTGTTACTCTTGTAGCTTCTGGTGACCTGCAATTTATTTGCAATACTTATTTTCGGTTGCTTCTTCTACACACACACACACATACGCATACATGCATACTGTGAGTACTTCTTTCCGTCCGCAGTCACGTAGGGGATTCGTTACACACCAACAGTTCAAGAGCGCATCGTTGAGCGCAGCAACAGCGCTCACGCAGAATTCGCACAACTAATCTACATGCATAGGTGTGTGTGTGCAGTGGAAGTTGACACCATCGCGCATGCGCAATGCCACGCAGAATATAGACTTCTGGCTGCGGCTCTTTCTGTGGCTGTGTGGTGTACTCTGCTTTTGATATAGCGAAGTATGTAGTTGGCCGTGGTCTTATCGCCACCAGCGCTTACTTGGTCAGCAGTTTAATAGTTTACTCGCAGAATGCTGCAACGTTCCAATCGTGATAATAACAGCAACAATGTTGTGTGCTACAACCGCGCTACGTGCGGACGTTCAACACTCACTCTCACACGCTCATGGATATGCTCGTACGTCCGCTATGGCAGAATGTTTGACAGCTCAGCTTTTGACCGCACTGGCCAACAGCTAATAAGGTACACAGACGTGTAAACAGAACGACAGGTAGCCATAAAAAATAAATACAATTTTGTGTCGAATATGTATAAATACCGGCTTCGATCTGCATCTCGATATCAGTACAAATTCGTCTATAGCTACTCGTGTACTCGTAGTCGTACATCTTTACGCGTCGCAAAATTTTCGATCTGTTCTTCTGAAACAGCAACTATTGTAAGGTGTAAGAATATGAAGATCCTGATTGTCCTGTGCGCCCTTGTGGCAGTAGCCTCGGCAGGTTACATACGTAGCGGTTGGTCCGGTGGTTCTGGCGGTTGGGGAGGTTATGGTGGTGGTGGCGGTTGGTCTAGCGGCGGGGGCAGTGGCTGGTCTGGTGGCTATTCCTCACCCAAAATCATCAAAGTGATTACATTGGGTGGAGGAGGCGGCGGTTATGGTGGTGGTGGCTGGAGTAGTGGTGGTGGACATGGTGGTTGGAGCAGTGGTGGCGGTGGTTGGAATGGTGGCGGCGGCGGTTGGTGGTAACATGGAGATTGACTCGGCAGCGGTGTTGTACTGAATTTTCGAGATTTCGTGTGTTGTGACTTTGTTTTTGTAAAGAAATTGTATATAATTACATACTTATATTTTTTTTTATCTAAATAAAATTTGTTTGGTAAGCTATAAATTACTTCTGTTTGAATTCAAAAAGTGGTAAACAGGAATCAAAAATGACAACAATCAAAGCTACTCATCATCTTTGCTGACGTGACAGACCGGGTTGAACCTTGGCACCTTTCAAAGATACTAGTTGAGCGTAAATTAAAATGATATCCTGTAAGGAGTTTACTCTAAAAGATTTATAGCCGATTTAACTTAAAACAGTTGCCAGTTCCTTTAGCTGCGCAAACCAGGGAGCTGAAGGTGACTAGAAGTTGGTTGCCTAATATGGTACCTAGACTTTGGATGCGAATACTTCGGCCAAATTAACTGACACATGGGATATAGGCGGCCGCCGTAGCCGAATGGGAAGTGCACAGTTTCGAAACCCAGAACACTAAACGCCAAAGATATAAAAAACCTTCATAGAAAAAGCTCTTTTTAATAGCGGTCGCCCCTCGGCGGACAATGGCAAACCTCAGAGAATATTTCTGTTGTAAATATTTCTGTTCCTCATAAAAAAAACATCTGCCGTTCGAAAGCGGCATAAAACTATAGGTCCCTCCATTTGTGGAAAAACATCAAGACGCTCACCAGGAGGAGCTCGGCCAGACACCGGTCTTCGCCAAGTTCAAGCGTTCAATTGTGCGCCTGCATATGTCGATTCTATTCCTATAATTGCCTAACAAACGGAGGGATAGGCAGTCGTGGTGAAAAGAATTGAGAAGGAGCGAATTTGACGGAATCAGTGATGGGCTTACATAATATGGGATGTGTTTACAAATTTTAGCTTGTGTTGGTGATACTATATATTATACTATACGAAAAAAATTAATCAACAGCACGTCGTTGCTGTCTGAACAACGACTAATTGGATGAGAGTGTGATTGTGTATGAAATTACCGTACAGAATTCGGCTGCCGAATCCACTGTGGGGTGGCAGCTGAAGTTCCCCTCACAATTTTCTTTTTCACCATACTTATTGGCCAAATCTTGTATGGAACCTGGATAATGATTAAGTCCTACAACTAATGAAATAGCAAAATTGCTGTTCCCCGGAGCATGACTTTGTCGAATGCCGAAACTGATTCCAGTATAATATTTATAGTCCATCCGACTACAAGGATATCTTTGTGGTACGTGGAGCTAATATGGAGCTGAGTTCTAATCAATAAAAAAGTCACAATAAGCAAGCTGAAAAGTTGACTTCTATTGGAATCTCTCTGATCTCTAAGAAAGAAAATATGAAGGAAAGTAAAGTGAATGCGGATTAAAATAGTGTGTCTTAAGAAAACCAGAACCGAAGAACTGTAGCCCTCTTTTCCTCTTTCATTCAAATATTCATTCAAAATAACATATGTTATTGGAAACCCCTTTAGTTCTCATTAGTCGGTGTTAGCGCTAGTTGCGTACTATCGAAAAAGAAGGAGCATTTTATGCCTCCCAGCACATCATAATCCTCATCCATACTTCTGCTTAGGACTTCAGAAGCTTTCAGCTCAGGTTAGTTGGTCCGGTTTTCATGGAAAGAAATACAACAGGAAAAAAGAGAATATTAACTACCCCTCGGTATGCACCACAAATGAAATTATTACCCTGCGCATTATTTTGCTAATGAGTTTAATATAAGCATGTCCAAGGGCCCTCGAGCATGATTTTTAGTCATTTC
This sequence comes from Anastrepha obliqua, assembly GCF_027943255.1. NCBI lineage: Eukaryota > Metazoa > Arthropoda > Insecta > Diptera > Tephritidae > Anastrepha > Anastrepha obliqua. Next base: position 47,259,402 of record NC_072893.1, read on the forward strand.
AATTCATGGGTGAATTTTCCCCTACACGTCATCAATATTCCTTTCAAACTGAATTTCAAGTTAGAGGGTAAAGAAAAATGGACAGCAGAAGAAATTAACAGCATGAACCTTATATGTATTTTGTTTGTTACGAGGGCGGCTCAATAAGTCCGTGACTTTTTGTATTTCTGACCTCTTTACTGAAAAAGAAATACTGCTCCTCTCAACAGGCATCCGTCAGTTGACTCCTGTCAAAATTTGAACGTGCTACGTCAGTTAGTTTGTGTTTTACAGCTACCTTTATCAGACTACCTAGTAATTTGAGGAGAAACCGTTTTGCAACTTTTTTTTCTTCGAGTTCAATTATAATTTCTATTTATTTACAATAATTTCACTTAACTTAAATCGTTCTACTCTTGGAGTATATTCAGAAAATTCAAAATATTGGGTTCGGGAATTAGTTCGTAGCGTTTTTACCGAAGACTTTATTTCAAGAAAAAAGAATATATCAACAAGATAATTAATTATATATTCTCCATTGCTGTTTATAACCTCTTCTCACCTATAGACCGATTCTCTTTCAAAAGAGATTTCAGATGTTCTTCATCGAATTCAAAAGTCCTTCCACTGCGAGACGTGTCACTGGCGTCAAAGTCGCCATTTTTGAACTTTGCAAACCATTTTTGTGCTGTAGATTCGCCTATGACACCTTCTCCATACACGTCGCAAATGTCCCGGGCTGCTTCGGCAGCTTTTTGATCTCTATGGAAAGCAAAGAAAAGCAGGTCTCGAAAATGTTGATTTTTGCCTCCTCAGTATTCCATTTCTAAGGCTCAAAACTAATAAAAGATTAAATAACTCAAAAATACAATTAACATAGTTTTCTGGAAAGAGTTCCCTTTGTCAAACAGCAAACAAATCATTGCAAAATAAAAGAAAATATAAAAACGCTATGAACTTATTCCCCGACCCAATATAATTGTAATTGGAATTGTATGTAATTTTTTTTCATAAAATTGTCTCATGTTACCAAGCTATAACCATAAAGTGCCTGTGATTAATGAATAAAAAATAAATATATGGTAAATCTGCATTTGAAAGTTTGTTGAAAAGAAATAAAACCTCTTTAAGCGCGTTTCTCATAATTTTCATGAGATTTGAGCACATAAATGTGTAGTCTATGACAACTGCCAATAACCCATTAGTAAGTGATTATAGACTATGTAGACACGTAGATAATTACCGAAATAAAATTAGAAGCGCAGTGCATAAATCAACTGATAATTCGCATCAAATAAATGTGTTTCTTGCTAAATACCACTCAAACTCACAATGCAGTCAAAAGTAAGTAAATAAGTTGAGCACTTGTTAAACAATTGAGAATACAGTAGGGGATGCTTTTTTGTACGTAGAAATCGACGTAACGTAGAGATCGAAAGTAAAACTCCTTACTAAAAAATTCATAAAAATTCATATATATGGCATACGTGACGGTACTGCTTTTCGCAGGTTTCGCGATTATGACATCCGTGCTCGTATCACTGAACGTACTCTTATTACGAACTATCATTCATTCACAAAATTGTGTTCGAGTGCGTGTAAAAGTTGAAAAATATAAAAAGTTGATACTTATAAAATTTAAGATTCCAGGCCACAGGGGTATACCAGGGAACTGAAGGGCTGACCAACTTGCATGAGAAGGTACCTGTATGACAAACATAAGTAATTTTATGGAGGTACCTCTCGCAACTTCGCAACTTGTAAGCTTCGTATTAAGGACGCACTAATCAGTTCTGTAAATCAAAGATGGATTAGTGTCAATACCTGTGAAATTGCTAGGCAAACATGGCCAAGGCTAAATTTACGTCTGTGCAAGAGTGTTATAAAATTGAGTAGACTTCAAATTAGGGCCTTAGTGGGGGCTCTCACAGGACATTGTCTCATAGGAAATCATGCAAGGAGATTAGGCGTTTACATGCATAATTTATATCATAGCTGCAGGAATTGGGACGAGTTGGAAACAATTCAACACCTTTTTTGCACATGCCCGGCTCTAGCCAGAAGCAAGAACCGATATTTAAGATCCTACTTCTAAATGAATATTGATAATCTATACACTTTAGGTATCAACAAGCTTTTACGCTTTGTCAAAATGTCAGGATGGTTCAATAGGGAAATGTAGCCCAGCCACCGCGGCTCACAACGGACCCATTTCATGGTCTAAGTGGCATCGTTGTGCGATGCGGCTGCCAAACCTAACCTAACCTAATATTATACCACCTTAATCAAAAAGTTCTCGGCGCAACCACCAGGTGATGCTCTAGTGCGACAGAAGTCTTATATTGTGTGATGAGGCATGCTTTTTGATTTCTTCAGCTATTGTGGGAGCTTTGAGATCACGGTAAATTTGGGCATTTGTGGTAACCTAGAGCATGGTTCCATGTGTAAAAGTCCACGTAAGTGGGGAAAGTTGCTGATCGCCATTCACTTGGGAGTGGTATGGACGATTCTTCTGCATATGGGTCAAGCAGCTCACAACTCCCGGGATTAGCCCAAGTATCCTCTGGGTAGCTTATGAACACCCACCTGGTAACGTCTACCACAGCTGCCATGTAAAGAAGCGCAAATTCGGTGTTGGATTTGTTGTCGGAGAGAGACTTCGTCGCCAAGTACTGTCGTTCACTCCGGAGGACGAGCGTCTCGCAATAATCCGCATCAAAGCTCGTTTTTTAACATCCACGCCCCGACGAAAGAGAAGGACGATGCGACCATAGATTCCTTCTATGAGCGCTTGGAACGTTCCTATGAGCTGTGCCCCCACCACGACTAAAAAATCATGCATGGCGACCTTAACACCAGGGTGAGCAAGGGGGGAATTTTTGGCCCCACAATCGGAAAGTTCAGCCTGCACAACGAAACATACGAAAACGGACAGAGGCTGTTCGACTTCGCCGGAGCCCTAAACATGGTAGTCTGTAGCACCAGATTCCAGCATAAGAAGATACATCAAGCTATCTGCCTATCTCCTGATCGAAAAACGCGAAACCAAATCCATTATGTTGTGATAGATGGAAGACACGCTTCTAGTGTATTAGATGTACGTACGATCCGAGGGCCCAACATCGATTCGGATCCTTACCTCGTTGCAGCCAAACGCTACAATCACAACAGCCAGAAGATTCGCCACTCGACTCTCACTCCTGCTCTCAGAGAGTACTGCTCAACAAACATTTGGATATGGAGCAACATTTCTCGTTCCCTACGTACCACCGCCGAAGAAGAAATCGGATTCCGGCGAGCCAGAAAAAACAGTCGTTACGACGAGGAATGCCATGCAGCCGCAGAAAGAAAGGATGCCACCTATAGAGCCACGCTGTGATCGGGCGCAACGCAAGCCATGTGGGATCGCTACAGAAAGCTAAAAAAGGAAGAGAGGCGTATTATCCGTATTATCACAGAGAATGTGAAGAAGTACCCCAAACGTCGACGACGGAATTGTCGTTCCGCTATCAAAACAAACGGTCGGCGCACTCGGATATCGGCACCCGCGTCACTGTTGGCAGTTATGATTTCGAGGTTATAAGAGACTTCGGTTATTAAGGAACCAGCACTAACACCGATAATAATGCCAGCCTGTAAATCTAACGTAGAATCTCTCTTGCCAACAAGTGCTACTTTGGACTAAGTAGGCAACTGAGCAGTAAAGTCCTCTCTCGACGAACAAAACTAACATTCTACAAGGCTCTCATCATGCCCGTCCTAACATATGGCGCGGAAACGTGGACGATGACAATATCCGATGAAGCGAGGCTTGGAGTGTTTCAGAGAAAGATTGTGCGTAAAATTGTTGGACCTTTGCACGTTGGCAACGGCGAATATCGCAGGCGATGAAACGATGAGCTGTATGAGCTTTACGACGACATAGACATAGCGCAAAGATCCCGCGGCGAATGGATACAAACGTTCCGGCTCTGAAAGAATTCGATGCGGTATCAGCTGTTGGTAGTAGAGGAAGAGGAAGGCCTCGTCTGCGTTAGAAAGATATCAGGTGGAGAAGGACTTGACTTCACTTGGTGTGTCAAACTGGCGCCGGTTAGCATGAAAAAGAAACGACTGGCGCACTTTGTTAAACTCGGCCAAAATCGCGTAAGCGGTCATCACGCCAATTATATTAAGAAGAAGAAGAAGGTAACGTATGGAACATTTGCAATCATTCTGAGAGTTTTCGATTGGAATCTTTGGAGTATTTCGATGCTTGAGTTAGCTGCGGGGCTCCAGAGTTATATGCCATATGTCCATACTGGTTTTAGGATAGTTGAGTACAGTCAGAGCTTATTTTCGAGGGATACATGGGGATTGCGGTTTAACAGCCAATAGAGATCTCGAAGTTTGATTTCTAGTGCCTTGTCTTTAGTAAAAAGATGGGTTTCCCATGATATTTTGTAACATTACTTTGGGGTATGATTGTGTTATTGAGTTTAACGGGTGGGCAAGTATTTCGTTTGAGCGTAAAGGTAACTTGAACAGATTTTGTCTCATTTGATTTTATTTTCCAGTCTTTGAGCCATTGAGTTATGTCATCAAAACCCTTTTTAGAGTTGAAAAGAAAAGAAGCCACATCAGGAAGGGAGTCAAGCGGTGTCATCTGCAAAATTCCGTCGATAGTATTCTCAGTAACCAGCTAAACTTTTACAAAGCAGAGATTGTTCTTCATATTTTGTTACAAAAAAGTGCCGATTTTTTGATAAGGATATAATAATTTGTGGGTAGAGTAGAGTAGTATTATAGAGCAACCCATCATGACTGATTCGGTCGAAGGCTTGAGATGTGCCCAGAAATACAGCTGTGCAATACTTCTGCTGTTCAAGTGCTTTGTAAATATTATTTACGAGTCTATGTATTTGTTCGAGGATACCATGTGTTTTTCTGAAACCGAATTCTTGATTTGGAATTTATTTTCGGTCTTCAATTATGGACATCATTCTTTTGAGAAATAGTGACTCCAAAACCTTCTGCGCTTTTTCTGGGCTTACTGAACATTTTTATTAGTGCAACTTTCCATTGGGAAGGAACAAAACCAGTTAATATTAAGGCGTTGTATATATGTATGCTTGAGGAAAGATATTCCTTCTGCTGGGAGTTGCTTGAATACTTCTACATGGTGTCTGGTTTGTTGCCAAAGCTTACTCACCCGGCGTTTTTCTATCAGTTTTTCTTCAACTATACGAGATAGTAGCTTGGTTGCACAAGGTGCGTATTTCCAAGCTGCTTGCTGCACGCAGCTATTAAAATGCTCTACAGCTTTAGTTATATCTTCATTGGCCTTGGGAGGGTGCTTCAGATCAATTGCTGAGGTTAGAAGCGTCCAGCAGTACTTCCAACCAGTTTTATTGTTGCAAAGGCAGCATGGGGCAAATGGGTTAACTGAGTATTCATTCAGCGTGATTTGTACGGGAGAGTGGTCGGAGGAAAGTTCACAACATGAGTTAAATGCTGTTTTACTAGCAAGGAACTTTTTGCTACACAAAAGTCGATTAAATCGAGTCATTTATTTGTGTCAGTCGGCTAATATGTTGAGGAGCCTGAAGAGGCTGTGATGAGATTCAATTTTGTTATCGCTGCTAACAGCTGGCGACTTTTTGGGGCAGAGAGTCGAGATGCCCACTGCGTGTGTTTATACTTATACTTATTTTCGGTTGCTTCTTCTACACACACACATACAGGCATACTTGCATACTGTGAGTACTTCTTTCCATCTGCAGTCACGTAGGGCATTCGTTACACGCCAACAGTTCAAGAGCGCGTCGTTGAGCGCAGCAACAGCGCTCACGCAGAATTTGCACTACTCATCTACATGCATAGGTGTGTGTGTGCAGTGGAAGTTGACACCATCGCGTATGCGCAATGCCACGCAGAATATACACTTACTGGCTGCGGCTCTTTCTGTGGCTGTGTGGTGTACTCTGCTTTTGATACAGCGAAGTATGTAGTTGGCCGTGGTCTTATCGCCACCAGCGCTTACTTGGTCAGCTGTTTAATAGTTTACTCGCAGAATGCTGGAACGTTCCCATCGTGATAATAACAACAACAATGTTGTATGCTACAACCGCGCTACGTGCGGACGTTCAACACTCACTCTCACACGCTCATGGATATGCTCGTACGTCCGCTATGGCAGAATGTTTGACAGCTCAGCTTTTGACCGCACTGGCCAACAGCTAATAAGGTACACAGACGTGTAAACAGAGCGACAGGTAGCCATAAAAAATAAATACAATTTTGCGTCGAATATGTATAAATACCGGCTTCGATCTGCATCTCGATATCAGTACAAATTCGTCTATAGCTACTCGTGTACTCGTAGTCGTACATCTTTACGCGTCGCAAAATTTTCGATCTGTTCTTTTGCAACAGCAACTATTGTAAGGTGTGAGAATATGAAGATCCTGATTGTCCTCTGCGCCCTTGTGGCAGTAGCCTCGGCAGGTTATATACGTAGCGGTTGGTCCGGTGGTTCTGGCGGGTGGGGAGGTTATGGTGGTGGTGGCGGTTGGTCTAGCGGCGGCGGCAGTGGCTGGTCTGGTGGCTATTCCTCACCCAAAATTATCAAAGTGATTACAGTGAGGGGAGGAGGCGGCGGTTATGGCGGTGGTGGCTGGAGTGGTGGTGGTGGACATGGTGGTTGGAGCGGTGGTGGCGGTGGTTGGAATGGTGGCGGTGGCGGTTGGTGGTAACATGAAGATCGATTCGGCAGCGGTGTTGTACTGAATTTTCGAGATTTTGTGTGTTGTGACTTTGTTTTTGTAAAGAAATTGTATATATTTACATACTTATATTTTTTTTATCTAAATAAAATTTGTTTGGTAAACTATAAATTACTTCTGTTTGAATTCAAAAAGTGGTAAACAGGAATCAAAAATGACAACAATCAAAGCTACTCATCATCATTGCTGGCGTGACAGTCCGGGTTGAACCTTGGCATCTTTCAAAGATACTAGTTGAGCGTAAATTAAAATGATATCCTGTAAGGAGCTTACTGCAAAAGATTCGTAGTTGATTTAACTTGGAACCGTTGCTAGTTCCTTTAGTTGTGCAAACTAGTGAACTGAAGGTGGCTAGAAGTTGATTATCTAATGTGGTACCTAGACTTTGGATGCGAATACTCCGACATTATTAACTGAAACGAAATAAACGTTAGCTGGGTCATGCCGTCCGAATGGATACAAACGTTCCGGCTGTGAAAGTATTCGATGCGGTACCAGCTGGTGGTAGTAAAGGAAGATGAACGCCTCCTCTGCGTTGGAAAGATCAGGTGGAGAAGGAATTGGACACACCAAGTGAAGGCGGTTAGGTCGAGAAAGAAACGACTGGCGCGCTTTGTTAAACTCGGTCAAAAACGCGTAAGCTGTTATCGCGCCAATTAAGAAGAAGGAGAATTAACTGAGACATTGGAAAAGCTCTTTTTAATAGCGGTCGGAGGCGGCATAAAACTGTAGGCCCCTCCAGGAGAAGCTCGGCCAGACACCGGTCTTCGCCAAGTTCAAGCGTTCAATTGTGCGCCTGCATATGTCGATTCTATTCCTATAATTGCCAAACAAACGGAGGGATAGGCAGTCGTGGTGAAAAGAATTGAAAAGGAGCGAATTTGACGGAATCAGTGATCGGCTGACGTAATAGAGGATGTGTTTACAAAATTTTTCTTGTGTTAGTGATATACTATACGAAAAAAATCAACCAATGACACTTCGTTGCTGTCTGAACAACGACTAATTGGATGAGTGTGTGATTGTGTATAAAATTACCGTACAGAATTCGGTTGCCGAATCCACTGTGGGGTGGCAGCTGAAGTTCCCCTCACAATTTTCCTTTTCACCATACTTATTGGCCAAATCTTGTATGGAACCAGGATAATGATTAAGTCCTACAGCTAATGAAATAGCAAAATTGCTGTTCCCCGGAGCATGACTTTGTCGAATGCCGAAACTGATTCCAGCACAATATTTATAGTCCATTCGACTACAAGAATATCTTTGTGGTACGTGGAGCTAATATGGAGCTGAGTTCTAATCAAGAAAAAAAGTCACAAAGAGCAAGCTGAAAAGTTGACTTCTATTGGAATCTCTCTGATCTCTAAGAAAGAAAATATGAAGGAAAGTAAAGTGAATGCGGATTAAAATAGTGTGTCTTAAGAAAACCAGAACCGAAGAACTGTAGCCCTCTTTTCCTCTTTCATTCAAATATTCATTCAAAATAACATATGTTATTGGAAACCCCTTTAGTTCTCATTAGTCGGTGTTAGCGCTAGTTGCGTACTATCGAAAAAGAAGGAGCATTTTATACCTCCCAGCACATCATAATCCTCATCCATACTTCTGCTTAGGACTTCAGAAGCTTTCAGCTTAGTTTAGTTGGTCCGGTTTTCATGGAAAGAAATACAACAGGGAAAAGAGAATATTAACTACCCCTCGGTATACACCACAAATGAAATTATTACCCTGCGCATTATTTTGCTAATGAGTTTAATACAGGCATGTCCGAGGGCCCTCAAGCATGATTTTTAGTCATGTGAATTCATGGGTGAATTTTCCCCTACACGTCATCAATATTCCTTCCAAACTGAATTTCAAGTAAGAGGGTAATAGAAAAATGGACAGCAGAAGAAATTAACAGCATAAACGTTACATGTATTTTGTTTGTTATAGTTAAAATACAGTTTATTTTTGTTTATTTCGGTTTATGTGTTTATTTTTTGGGCTTTATGTTTATTTTGCGCTGCAACATTTTTTTATGTTGTCTCGTCTCGTTAATAAATAAAGAGTACTCTGATCCCATTTTCTTCGATTTTACTATGTTGTGTTCGCCTTTCGTGTTCCCTTAATGGGGGTAAAAGAAACACCAGGGCTCAAAACTTCACATCCGCATTCATATCGACACTCGTACGCAAAAAAATCCCTTGACACGCCACTCGCACTAACTGAGTGGCACGGAGATATACGAATGCAAACATGTCGCAATGACTTTTCTCTTCACAATAGTTTTTAAGTTCCACTGCGTTTGGGATTGTATTTTTGATTCACAAAAAAAATGTTTCATTGTGAAAATAATTTAAAAATTACTTGAGTTAAGCAGCGTTAAAGCAGAGTTAAAGCATACAGAGTTAAAGCATACAGACTTTGCTTTTCAATTTAAGTTCAAGTAACAGCGAAGAATATGTAAGAATAATGCAGCAGTTGAGGGATCTCACTAACCCATTGTCACTGCCGCATGCAGCGTCAATATTTTATAATTCATTTTAGAAAGCTTACTCAAATATAAACCATTCATTATATATTTTCAAAATGTATTCATTTGAAAAAAAAAGAATCGAAAGAGAGTAAGGGAATTAAATTTGAAATAGCAACAATAGTACAACTAGCAGCCAGTCAGTAGGAAGTGAATACCCGAGCACAGTTTGTGAAATAATATCAACCGTTTTGCAATTTTTTTTCTTCGAGTTCAATTATAATTTCAATTTATTTACAATAATTTCAGTTAACTTAACTCGTTCTGTTCGCGGGATGTATTTAGAAAAACTCAAAATATTGGGTTCGGGAATAAGTTCGTAGCGTTTATTTCAAGAAAAAAGAAAAATCAATACGTTAATCAGCTGTATATTCGCCATTGCTGTTTATAACCTCTTCCTTTCTCTCGACCAATTCTCGATACCTGTCATTGACGTCAAAGTCACCATTTTTGAACTTTGGAAACCATTTTTGTGCTCCATACACGTCGCAAATGGCCAGGACTGCTTCGGCAGCTTTTCGATCTCGATGGAATGCAAAGAAGAGCAGGTCTCGAAAATGTTGATTTTTGCCTCCTCAGTATTCCATTTCTAAGCCTCAAAACTAATAAAAAATTAAATAACTCAAAAATACAATTAACATATTTTTCGAGAACAGAAAGAGTTCCTTTTGCCAAACAGGAAAACATAAAAACGCTATGATCCTATTCCCCAACCTAGTACAAATATAATATAATTGTAATTGGAATTGTATGTAATTTTTTCTCATAAAATTTTCTCATGTCGTTACCAAGCCATAACCATAAAGTGCCTATGATTAATGAATAAAAAATAAATATATGGTAAATCTGCATTTGAAAGTTTGTTGAAAACAAATAAAACCTCTTCAAGCGCGTTTCGCTTAATTTTCATGAGATATGAGTGTGGGCACATAAATTTATAGTCTATGACAACTGCCAATAACCCATTAGTAAGTGATTATAGACTATGTAGACACGTAGATAATTACTGAAATAAAATTAGAAGCGCAGTGTATAAATCAACTGATAATTCGCATCAAATAAATGTGCTTCTTGCTAAATACCACTCAAACTCACAATGCAGTCAAAAGTAAGTAAATAAGTTGAGCATTTGTTAAACAATTGAGGATACAGTAGAGGATGCTTTTTTGTACGTAGAAATCGACGTAAGATCGACGCAGAAATCGAAGGTAAAACTCCTTACTAAAAAATTCATATATATGTCATACGTGGCAGTACTGCTTTTCGCAGGTTTCGCGATTATGACATCCGTGCTCGTATCACTGAACGTACTCTTATTACGAACTAAAAACCATTCACAAAATTTTGTCCGAGTGCGTGTAAAAGTTGAAGAATATAAAAGGTTGATGAAATTTAAGATTCCAGGCCACAGGGGTATACCAGGGAACTGAAGGGCTGACCAACTTGCATGAGAAGGTACCTGTATGCCACACATAAGTAATTTTATGGAGGTACCTCTCGCAACTTCGCAACTTGTAAGCTTCGTATTAAGGACGCACTAATCAGTTCTGAGAGGTCGTTGGTTCGAATCTCGGTGAAAGCAAAATTAATAAAAACATTTTTCTAATAGCGGTCGCCCCTCGGCAGGCAATGGCAAACCTCCGAGTGTATTTCTGCCATGAAAAAGCTCCTCATAAAAATATCTGCCGTTCGGATTCGGCTTGAAACTGTAGGTCCCTCCATTTGTGGAACAACACCAAGACGCACACCACATATAGGAGGAGGAGCTCGGCCAAACACCTAACAGAAGTGTACGCGCCAATTATTTATTTTTTTATTTAATCAGTTCTGTAAATCAAAGATGGATTAGCGACAATACCTGTGAAATTGCTAGGCAAACATGGCCAAGTCTAAATTTACGTCTGTGCAAGAGTGTTATAAAATTGAGTAGACTTCAAATTAGGCCCTTAGTGGGGGCTCTCACAGATTATACCACCTTAATCAAAAAGTTCTCGGCGCAGGTCATGCTCTAGGTCAACTATTAAAGGAAATGGGATTTGCGGTAATTTCTGTAATTAGTGGGTTTGGGTGCAATAGAAATCTTATATTGTGTGATGAGGCATGCTTTTTGATTTCTTCAGCTATTGGGGGAACTTTGAGGTCACGGTGCATTTGGGCATTTGTGGTAACGTAGAGGATGGTTCCATGTGTAGAAGTCCACGCAAGTGCGGAAAGTTGCTGATCGCCATTCACTTGGGAGTGGCCAGGACGATTCTTTTGCATATGGCTCAAGCAGCTCACAACATCCGGGGTTAGCCCACCTATCCTCTGGGTAGGCGAAACATTCCAGGATAGCTGGTTTTGCGCTGGGTTTGGAACCCGCCACTTAAATATCCCCCCCAATGAAAAGATTAAATAAGCCTCGGATGAAAACTTTCAACACTGATGACGACCCCTGCAAACGAACCAAGGAATACGATTTAAGGCCATGCACCTGGAATGTTCGGTCCCTTAATGAGGAAGGTGCCCCTGCCTGGCTGGTTGATGTCCTCGTGAGATTAAAGGCTGACATCACTGCCATTCAAAAGATGCGATGGACGGGACAAGGCAATAAAAGCGTAGGACCTTGTGACGTCTACTACAGCTGCCATGTAAAGGAGCTCAAATTCGGTGTTGGATTTGTTGTGGGAGAGAGACTTCGTCACCAAGTACTGTCCTTCACTCCGGTGGGTGAACGTCTCCCAATAATCCGCATCAAAGTTCGTGTTTTTAACATCCACGCCCCGACGGAAGAGAAGGACCATGCGACCATAGATTCCTTTTATGAGCGCTTGGAACGTTCCTATGAGCGCTTCCCCCGCCACGACATAAAAATCGTGCTTGGCGACCATAATGCAAGGGGGGGCAAGGAGGGATTTTTTGGTCCCACAATCGGAAAATTCAACCTGCACAACGAAACATACGAAAACGGACAGAGGCTGATCGACTTCGCCGGGGCCCGAAACATGGTAGTCTGTAGCACCAGATTCCAGCATAAAAAGATACATCAAGCTATCTGCATATCTCCTGATCGAAAAACGCGAAACCAAATCCATTATGTTGTGATAGATGGAAGACACGCTTCTAATGTATTAGATGTACGTACGATCCGAGTTCCCAACATCGACTCGGATCATTACCTTGTTGCAGCCAAACTGCGCACACGCCTCTGTGCAGCAAAAAACGTACATCTTCTACCTACGCAAAAAATGTTCGACATCGAAAAGCTGCAATCACAACAGACAGCCAGAAGATTTGCTACTCGACTCTCACTCCTGCTCTCAGAAAGCACTGCCCAACAAACATTTGGACATGGAGCAACATTTCTCGTACACTACGTACCGCCACCGAAGAAGAAATCGGATTCCGACGAGCCCGAAAAAAATAGTTGTTACGGCGAGGAATGAAATGCTGCCGCAGAAAGAAAGGATGCCGCCTAAAGAGCCACGCTGCGATCGGGCGCAACGCGAGCCACGTGGGATTGCTACAGAGAGCTAAAAAAGGAAGAGAGACCATGACGAGGTGAGAATAGCGATAACGCGGCTAAAGAACAACAAAGCTGCGGGCGCCGACGGACTGCCGGCTGAGCTATTCAAACATGGCGGCGAAGAACTGCATCAGCTTCTATGCAAAATATGGTCGGATGTGATCTGCCCAAACTATAAGAAGGGCGATCCTGCTGTCTGTGCCAAATCTTCAAAAAAGACCTATGAAAGGGGAATCGACACACACCATCTTTTCGTCGATTTCAAAGCTGCATTCGACAATACGAAAAGGAGTTTCCTGTATGCCGCGAGGTCTGAATTTGGTATCGCCGCCAAATTATTGGCGTATGCCGATGATATTGACATCATCGGCCTTAACAACCGCGCTGTTAGTTCTGTTAGTTAGTTCGTTAGTCTTGAGAGGGTGCTTCAGATCAATTGATGAGGTTACAAGCGTCCAGAAGTATGATACTTCCAACCAGTTTTACTGTTGCAAAGACTGCATGTGGCAAATGAGTTAGCTGAGTATTTATTCAACGTGATTTGTACGGGAGAGTGGTTGGAGGAAAGTTCATAACATGAGTTGAATGCTGTTTTACTAGCCGGGATACCTTTCGCTACACAAAAGTCGATTAAATCGAGTCATTTATTTGTGTCAGTCGGCTAATATGTTGAGGAGCCTGAAGAGGCTGTGATGAGATTCAATTTTGTTATCGCTGATAACAGCTGGCGATTTTTTGGGGCAGAGAGAGGAAATGCCCACCGCGTGTGTTTGGCGCTATACAACATTTTATTGCACCAAAATTCTATAGGCTATAATTGTGCGTACTTGAAGCTTTTCTAAAAAGCGAAGTGAAGTCAAGTCCTTCTCCACCTGATCTTTCCAACGTAGAGGAGGCCTTCATCTTCCTCTGCTGCCACCAGCTGGTATAGCATCGTATACTTTCAGAGCCGGATTCCAACAGTTAGAATATATGAGTAGATCAGTTGGAAATATTGTATAGAGATCTATATATATGTCTATATATAATAGGACTATGAATAAGTTCGTGCGGTTTTACAACAGATGGCGTAACTTGATTATTATTCCATCGATCCACATTTCCAAACATTCATTGGAGAGCTACTGTCGTAAGGCACAAACGTCAGTATAAGTTTTTTATTTGAAGCGTAAACAACAATATTTTTACCACACTTGAAAATGTCGAATTTCGTGCCAAATAATGTGTTTTTGCGGGGAATTCTTCTTCATTATTTTAATATGAAGAAAAAAGCAGCCGAAAGTCATCGTATCTTGGTGGAAGTTTATGGTGAGCATGCTCTAGCTGAGCGAACGTGCCAGAAGTGGTTTGCACGCTTTAAAAGTGGTGATTTTGGCTTGGAAGACGAAGAACGTGAGGGTGCGCCGCCAAAGTTCATGGATACCGAATTGGAGGAATTGCTCGATCAAGATCCGGCTCAAACGCAAGAAGAGGTTGCAAAAACTTTGGGAGTTGATCAATCAACCATTTCCAAACGTTTAAAAGCCATGGGAATGATCCGAAAGGTAGGCCATTGGGTGCCGTATGAATTGCAGCCAAGAGACGTTGAACGCCGTTTTATGGCATGCGAACAACTGCTTCAACGGCACAAAAGAAAGGGTTTTTTGCATCGAATTGTGACTGGCGATGAAAAGTGGGTCCATTACGACAATCCAAAACGTCAGGCAACGTATGGATACCCTGACCATGCTTCAACATCGGCGTCGGCGCAGAATATTCATGGCCTGAAGGTTATGCTGTGTATCTGGTGGGACCAGCTGGGTGTTGTGTATTATGAGCTACTGAAACCGAATGAAACGATTACGGGGGATGTCTACCGACGACAATTGATGCGTTTGAGCCGAGCACTGCGAGAAAAACGGCCGCAATACGCCGATAGACACGACAAAGTTATTTTGCAACATGACAATGCTCGGCCACATGTTGCACAAGTGGTCAAAACATACTTAGAAACGCTCAAATGGGATGTCCTACCCCACCCGCCGTATAGTCCAGACCTTGCGCCATCCGATTACTATCTCTTCCGATCGATGCAACATGGCCTGGCTGACCAGCACTTCCGTAATTACGATGAAGTCAAAAAATGGATCGATTCGTGGATTGCGGCAAAACCGACCGAATTTTTCACAAAGGGAATCCGTGAATTGCCAGAAAGATGGGAAAAAGTAGTAGTAAGCGATGGACAATACTTTGAATATTAAATTTGTAACCATTTTACGTCAATAAAGTTTCAAATTTCGAAAAAAACCCGCACGAACTTATTATATATATATGTGAGCATCGTGCAATCTTTCCATCTACCATACTCGTAACTACTTAAAAACCACGATTGATGATTGATGTATCAAACATGATCCTATTTGAGAAGACGCCACTCATCGCCTCTTTCCGAGCCCACTTACACTAACTCATCACTCGCCTTCTCATTTAATATCACCCTCTCTCAGAGTCTACTGTTGTATAACTTCGTTCGCAATACTTAGTGGAGCAGCGAACTAGGCATGGCTTAGTAAACTTCATCAACAACATCAACGATCTGCAGCCTACCAGTCGATACACCACACACAGACACATCCATACCTATTCAAATGTTTCTAGTACAAGCATTTACAAACAAGCGATAAGTAGGTTCTAATAAGCATTTGAATAAATAAATATCGGAGTGCTTATGATTTTTTATGTGTGCATGCGCAAACTCAAATTTATGTGAAGATGGTTTGCATACAAATAACGCTCGTACACCACTTGCGCAGTGCATTAAATTACGCTTTTACATACATACGTATGTATGCATCGATTGATAAGTGCATCTCACATGCAAAATGTTTGGAACGAATACAGCCAGACAAATCAAATCGTGTGTTTATGCGCTCATCAAAGTAAAAGTCAACATCGGCGACTGCCACTCGGATGAAGGTGAATGATGCAACGCATGCAGGAACTACTCTCTGTTTATGCACTCCATTAATTTACATAAGTACCTGTGCATATACAGAAGCACTTACATATATATAAGACAAATTAACGATGGAATCTGACATTTATGAGCCAAACTTGCCACTTGCAGTGCATAAGTTCGAGATATTCGATTTGCAGTAAATATTGTTGTTGGAGGTGTTGCAGTACTTGACATTGAAACCGAGATTGAACAAATATAAAAAAAGGAGATAAAAAGAAAAAATGTGTAGTCAAATTTCATACCAATTGATGAGTTTCAATCAAATTGCAATGCTTAACATTTTTACTATTAAAATTTGCAAATCACTACTGTTTCAGATTTGCATCGTGATTGCGATTGTTTCAATGCCGTAATAATGCGCTTGGGCATAGTTGCTGATAGTTTTCAGAAGATCATAAAAATAAGCTATGCAAAATACACGTCCATACATACTGCATATATGTATGTATATGCATGTAAATATATTTGTACTTGCATATTCACATCAACATTTAGAGGAGAAGAAATGCTGACCGCAGCATAAATTTGTATACATTTTTTATCAAATCTATGAATGATGCACCGTAGCTTGTAATATTGACATCAAAGTTCGCATAAGTATGAGCCTGTTAGAAATGTCAATATTAACGGTATTTGTTATCTAGGGATTTCGGTATATTTGTAATTATTAACTTCTTCTTCTTCTTAATTGGCGCGATAACCGCTTACGCGATTTTGGCCGAGTTTAACAAAGCGCGCCAGTCGTTTCTTTCTCGTGCTAACCGGCGCCAATTGGACACACCAAGTGAAGTCAAGTCCTTCTCCACCTGATCTTTCCAACGCAGAGGAGACCTTCATCTTCCTCTGCTACCAGCTGGTATCGCATCGAATGCTTTCAAAGCCGGAGCGTTTGTATCCATTCGGACGACATGACCCAGCCAACGTAACCCCTGGATCTTCATTCGCTGCGGAATGTCTATGTCGTCGTAAAGCTCATACAGCTCATCGTTCCATCGCCAGCGATATTCGCGTTGCCCACGTGCAAAGGTCCAAAAATTTTCCACAGAATCTTTCTCTCAACCACCCCAAGCGTCGTTTCATCGGATGTTGTCATCGCCCAATTTTCTGCGCCATACGTTAGGACGGGCATGATGAGAGTCTTGTAGAGGGTAATTTTGTTCGTCGAAAGAGGACTTTACTGCTCAGTTGCCTACTTAGTCCAAAGAAGCACTTGTTGGCAAGAGAGATTCTATGTTAGATTTCAAGGCTGACATTATTTTCGGTGTTAATGCTGGTTCCTAAATAAACGAAGTCTTTTACAACCTCGAAATTATAACCGTCAACAGTGACGTATGTACCTACATATTCGCTTTGCCTCTTTATCCAGTTTGGAGAAGGCAGAACTAACAGCGTGGTTGTTAAGGCCGATGATGTCAATATCATTGGAATACGCCAACAATTGTACGCTCTTATAAAAAATTGTGCCTGAGCGATTAAGTTCTGCGGCTCGTACGATGCACCCTGTCTGAAACTACGTTTGGTATCAAACGGCTCGGAGAGGTCCTTCCCAATTCTGACGGTGCTGCTGGTGTTGAGCAACGTCATCTTACATAGCCGTATTAGTTTTGTGGGGATACCAAATTCAGACAGCGCGGCATACAGGAAACTCCTTTTCGTACTGTCGAATGTAGCTTTGAAGTCGACGAAAGGATGGTGTGTGTCGATTCTCCTTTCATGGGTATTTTCCAAGATTCGTCGTATTGTAAATATTTGATCGATGGTAGACTTTCCAGGTCTAAAGCCGCACTGATAAGGTCCAATCAGTTGGTTGATGGTGGGCTTCAGCCTTTCACACAATACGTTCGATATTTTCAAGACTAATCCCGCGGTAATTGGCACAGATTGCAGGATCACCCTTCTTATGGATTGGGCAGAGCACACTTAAATTCCTATAGGCTCTATAGGCGGCATCCTTTCTTTCTTTGGTCGCATCGTCCTTCTCTTTCATCGGGGCGTGGGCGCAAATTAGCGAGATGTTAAAAAATCGGACTTTGATGCGGATTATTGCGAGACGCTCGTCCACCGGAGTGAACGACAGCAATTGGCGACAAAGTCTCTCTCCCACAACAAATCCGACACCGATTTTGCGCTCCTTTACATGGCAGCTGTAGTAGACGTCGCAAGGTCCTATGGTTTTCTTGCCTTGCTCCATCCACCGGATCTCTTGGATGGCAGTGATGTCAGTCTTTACTCTCACGAGGACATCAACCAGACGGGCAGAGGTACCTTCCCCATTAAGGGACCGGACATTCCAGGTGCATGCCCTCAAATCGTATTCCTAATTTCGTTTGCAGGGGTCGTCAGCAGTAAAGAGGCTTATTTAATCTTTTCATTGGGGGGGGGCTTTTTAAGTGGTGGGTCCCAAACCCAGCACACAACCAGCTATCCTGGAATGCTTCGCCTTCTCACGTTAGCTCACTCCCGAACGGGTGTTCGGAAGCTACCCAGAGGATACGTGGGCTAATCCTGGACATTGTGAGCTGCTTGAACCATATGTAGAAGAATCGTCCTGGCCACTCCCAAGTGAATGGCGATCAGTAACTTTCCCCACTTGCGTGGACTTCTACACATGGAAACATCCATTATTAACGGTATCCCGAAATTAATTCCGCGGTATAACTTTTTTAATTTTAGTAGAAATTCAATAAAATTAAATTTGATGCTTTAAGTAAAGTATTTAAAATAGTATGTCAAATTATTGAAGAATTTCGTGAAATTTTTTGAGTAATGCCGGCATCCCGGAATTTATCCCACAACATAGCTAACTTATTTTCAGTACAAATTCACTAAACCTAGTATTTTGAGTAAAAACTAAAGCATTGAAAACACCATATTTGGATACTAAATTATTTCGGTATGCTTATAACGTAATATCGGGATCCCGAAATTTATCCCGTGACATAACTTCCTCTATATTGAATAATTTCGGGATATTTTTTATATCATCTCGGGATCCTCGAATTGGTCACGGGACATAAGTTTCTTAATTTAAGCCGCCTTTCTGGTCTAGAATTCCGAAAAACTTGATTTTTTTCATGTTATGATAGTTTATACATTCAAAAATATTCTTGTAAATTTTTATATTGAAATTTGTTGTAGTTTAGACGTTACAGTCCTTTAAAACGAGAGCGGTTTGGAGTACGGTGCTCAGGTATAAGCGCGTTAACCATGTTTTTCTCCAAACTATTTTTTTTTCGAGTTGGCGTTGGTAATTTCTCAAAAAGTGCTCAACCGATTGATTTGAATTTTTAGTAGACTTGTGGCTCTCGCGAGTAGTAGAGTTATACATTTATAATCAATTATTTCTATTTTTTTAAGAGGGAGAACGTGAAAAAAAATCCTTTTTTTTGGTTTTCCAATAAACAGATAAAATATCTAGAAAAAAGTTGTTTTTTTTTGTAAATCTGCTACCCACCATAGTGAAATATCTCCTGATGAATAATCGATCGAATTTTTTTTTCAGACGTACCATAAGCAGCCCAATCAGTTAGGCCAGTAGCATGTGTTCCGTCAGGGGAAGCAATTTTTTATTATTGTCATTGAAAAAAAGATTTTCTTTTGTAAATAAAGAATTGAAAAAAATGATGAAAATGAAATAAAACGATTTTCAATTGATACCGATTGCTTTTCTTAAATTTTCAACGCCTTCAATTTTCACGTCTCTAGACCAGGGAGGTGCCTTAAGTAATAATTCAATAAAAACAATATTTTTTACAAAAACTAAAAATTTTAAATGATTTCATGTTAGGATATTAAATATTTCAGTATATTTCTAATGTAATATCGGAGTCCCGAAATTTTTTCCCGTGTCATAACTTTCTTTATATTAGTAAAAATTCAATAAACTTAATAAAGGGTGTTTTAGTAAGAGGTGTTATTTTGAAATTCAAAGAAAAATGCTATTTTTTAATATAATATAAATGATCGGATGTTTATTTCATTATAAAGAGGAAGGTGTGCCGTTAATAGTGGAAAATAACATCACGCAAATGACCACCACGACCACGCTTACAGGACAATATCCTTTTCATGAAGTTTTCCATAACCGAATTGTAAAGTGGCTGCTCCATGTCCTCTATAGCCTCACGAATCCCATCTTTGAGGTCTTGAATCGACCCTGGGCTGTTGGCGTAGACCTTCTCTTTCACGTGGCCCCGAAGAAAAAAATCACAAGGTGTTAAATCACAAGATCTCGGTGGCCAATTGTGATCACCTCTTCGAGAGATAACTCGGTCCGGAAACTTTTCCCGTAAAAGATCAAAAGTTTCGTTGCTTGTGTGACACGTAGCGCCGTCTTGCTGAAAATAAACGTTGTCCAGATCAATACCATCCATTTCCGGTCATGCTTTTTGTTTAAAGTAGAGCATTTAAGATAATATGCTGGAGTATTGAATAATTTCGGGTTGTTTTTTATGTAATCCAGGGATCTCGGAATTTGTGACGGGGCATAACTTTTTTCTTTTCATCAAAAAATCAATAAACCTTTAGGATTGTAATAAAGCCGTAAAGGGATAATGTGAAGCTTATGAAAAATCGCTTAAAGTTAAGTTTATTTATTATTTTTATTTTAATGTTTTTAATAAGCCAATGAATATAATAAATTCTTATAGGCGAAGCAGATATATTTTAAGGTTAGTAGACATTAGAAACAAGGAAATGCATTCAACTATTTATAATACATATTCAAAAATTTCAAGAGACAACGTTTTGAAAAAGAAAAACTTAGGTATCTCGGCGAATTTAGAGATTTTATTATTATAATTATTATTTTTTCAAATGAATATGCTCTAAAAGAATACCAGTCCCGAATCTGGTTGAAAAAATCTCTCTGATTACGAGGCTACAAACTTCTGGACCATTGAAGATGACACCAAAAACTGTTCACTTCCACTCTAAGCAGCTCGGAGGAGGCTTAATGGTTAGATTTTTCATAAACTCGTTATGCTATTGAAAAATGAAAAAAACGGACAGTTTCTTGAAAGTAATGATAACTGCTGCTGAGAAATGAATTGTACGCTAGTACGCTAGTACGCTTACATATGATACTTACGAACGTGAAAAATGTTCATCGCGCACTCGGGTCAACTTATGTGTATGGAGATGAAGCCCATTTTTGGGTTAATGGCTACGTCAATAAGCAAAATTGCCGTATTTGGAATAAAGAGTAGCCCGAAACCATTCTTCTTCTTCTTTTTAATTGGCGCGATAATCGCTTACGCGATTTTGGCTGTGTTTAACAAAGCCACTTGGGCACTCCAAGTAAAGCCAAATCCTTCCCCCCAACGCAAAGAAGGAGACCTTCCTCTTCCTCTGCCACCACCAGCTGGTACCGCATCGAATACTTTTTGAGTCGACATGACCCAACCAACGAAGCCGCTTGAACTTTATTCGGTGCGCTATGCCCATCGCCTGCGATATTCGCCATTGCCGACGTGAAAAGGTCCAAAAATCTTCCGCAGAATCTTTATCTCAAACACTCCAAGTAACGCTTCATCGGATGTGGTTATCGTTCACGCTTATGCGCCATACGTTAGGACGGGCATGAGAGCCTTGTAGAGCAGAAATGTAGAAATAATCGGTCCATATTTCTTCAAAGACGTGGCTGGCCCCAAAGTAACAGTAAATTGCGAATGCTATAGCGCCATGATAAACGACTTTTTGATGCCGGATGCCAGAAATTGAAGCCCGTGATCTCCACAACATTTGGTTCCAACAAGACGGCACTCGTGAATCAGTGGATTTACTGCGTCGTCGTTTCGGGGAGAAATGTATCTCTCGTTTCGAACCAGTGGATTAACCACCAATATCGTGTGTATGGAAGACAACATTACTAAATTTATTTACGAGATACTGACCGAAGTTCTTCAACGAGTCATTCAAAATTGATATTTGCGCATGATCGAATATCAGCGCAGTTGCGGCCTACATTTGAAAAGAATTATTTAAAAAAAAAAAAAATTCGTGAATAGTTCCATATTGATTCCACTGATTTCCCAATCAATTTGAATTTTTGTTGCTTTATTTCAATTTAATATTCGATATCTCTCAATTGATCACCCTTTACTTTCAAAACTTGTTCATAAAGAATTACAGCCTTGAAACTAAATTTGTTTCACCTTTTAGTTTAAAAACTGATGAAGAAGCGTCCTTTTACCTCAACTATAATAAAAACAACTACAAGGTGGCGCAAAATTAATTATCAAATTTTATTTTTGAATAATTTTTTTTAAATAAAAACAAAAGATTCTGTGTTTCTGACGTACGACACCTTTTATCAAAAGTAGAAATCTTCCGATAGGGTGAATAATTTTGCGGCACCTTGTATAATAAATTGTATGAACCCTACGCCTTGTAATACTAGCAAGGTATTGAGCTCATGATGCTCTCAATGTCTCTACAAGTAGCTGCTTGCATGGCGATGAAATAGATGTAATTGCTGGCGACTTGTGTAATCGTACTCGTCATAGATGTGAAGTGAATTAACACTGCTTGCCTTGAACTGGTGCCCTACCAAAACTTAGATTTCTTTGCTACTAGTTTTAGAAAAACTTTTTTTTAGAAATTTTTTGGATTTTATATTTCCATTTTGTAGTCTATTTTATAGTCTCCCAGTCATTTAAGTACAATAGCTAATGTTTGTTTGTATGTATGCAGCAATCGTATTGTTCATTTTAATTATTGCATAAATTTACGAATTATATCGGCTTGCGTGTAAGTTATTACTGTAGTTGCATTTGTACTTAATCTTGTTGCTTATTGCATTAATTTAGTAACTATTAAACTTAATTGCTCGTTTTTCGTTTTTTCTCTAAGCAATTACGGAATCCCTAAGACGGCTCGTGGGGGTGGTCTAGTTTGGCACTTTGTTGTACAATTTTTCGCCAATTTTTTTGTGACAAACCGCAAAAACGTAATACCTTGGCATTTTCATAATATGTGTGTTTACATATGTATGTGTGCTCATATTTCTTCAGTTTTCTAGAGTCACTTTAATTACGTCAAGGCTATGGTAAAATCAACTAATTGCAAAGCCGACAATGACGGAGGCAAAAGCAGCTGCTCTTTATTTACCACGAATTAATTAATTTCACTGTTTCACATTATAAATCCAACGATTGCCTGCCTGTCTTCCTTCCGCCCAACCGACGCGAAGAGCGCAACCTGCATGAAGTACGAATATTTTTGGTTTTTGACGCTGGACATAGAAAGGCTAGAACTTGCGAGATTAAAAGTGCTAAGCTGCAGAAAAAAATTCAACAGCCGAATAGAAATTGGTAATTGATTTTTTAAGGTTTTAAGGCACTCTACCATATTTCACGTTAAATCTAACTATAAATTTTAAGAGGCACATCAAATAAACCTTAAATACATATAATTCTAGTATTTTCCCGACCTTTTCAAAGAGTGAACAGTTTTTCACCAGGAGATCAATTCTTGTTCTGTGTAAATGTGAACAGTTTTTTCCCCATTTTCATTACACTTTCGACTCCCGTTCCGTTAAAAATTGAAAAGAAATTTCAAAATGTTTTCACATGAAAATAATAAAGGGGTCTGAAACGAAGTCTTTTCACTTTTCCATTTCACACCCGATTCTTGTTGCGTGTTAAGGTGCAAACAAATGTCAAAATAATGAGAATAGGTATGTGAAAAAATTGAGAGGGAGGTTGCTGGCAAGCGTGTAAGCGCTAGTATTGTTGCGTGGCTACACAACTATATACCCGAAAAGTTACTAAAAATGAAGTGAAAAGTTTCTGAGAAAACAAAAATGGAAACTATTTTTCACTTCACGTTTACACAGAACGATACCTGACCCCCAGGATTATAAACTTAGTTCTAGCTTTATTAATATTATTGGTTAGTTGAGAAAACGACCCTAAGCATTAATAAGCAGGCATACTGTCATCGCTCCAACCCAAAGGTTGACAACTTGACTACCATTCGGTTGGTTCGGACCCGATGTTTTTGGTACAGCGATCACTTCTCGGCAGGCAATGGAAAATCTTCGAGGGCATTTCTGCCACGAAAAAGCTTCTCATAAAAACTATCGACATAAAACTGTGACCTCCCTCTACCTCTGCTATCACCAGCTGGTACCGCATCGAATACTTTCACAGCCGGAGCTTTTGTATCCATTGGGACGACATGACCCAGCCAACGTAACCGCTGGATCTTCATTCGCTGCGCTATGTCTATGCGTCGTAAAGCTCATATAGCTCATCGTTCCATCGAGCAAACACTCCAAGCGACGCTTCACCGCTCACTCACTTTAATTTTATGTTATATCTGTAAAGATTTACCGCAAGTTCATTCCAAAAATATGCTACCACTAACTTTTGGAATTCCATAAAAGGCAGTCAAATTAGCGAGAGAGGGCTCTACTACTCGCCTCCCTCTTGATATGGAGATTGTAGGTATACCCCTCTTAAGCCACAAACTGCGTGATACTGTAACGTCAGCCAACACGTGGTATTGTAACGTCAGCCAACACGAGATAGGTTGATAGTCTGGCATGTAACGCTACAAAAAGAATTTGGCCAAGCGTTAAAAGACGCTACTTTATCGGTCAAGGAAAAACGTCTCTATGTTAGTTGCTTTGCTCACAGACCACTGTTTCCTAGGTCGACATGCTCAAAGATTGAAAGTACCTCACTGGGAATATTGCAGAAGCTGCAATGAGGAGGAGGAAGAACCTGGAGGAGAAGAGACATTCTCTTTGTCATTGTCTCACCTTTCATGCGACTAGGTTTAGATATTTTGGGTCATCGTTCTTGAATGATTCAGATGACCTTAGGGTATAAATGTCAGCCAAATCAAACTTAAAGCAAAATGGTTTAACGAGGAGGAGCAGGTAAACAGCTATTGTGACATCACAATGAGTCGGCAACGGTCTAAGTGAGTTGGATAATAGACCGCCTGCCACTTCTACTTACTTACCAACTACCTACCTTGTGGGGGAAATAATGACAGTAAATTCTGTGGATCAGTCCTCGCTACGGATCTAACACATCAAAAAAGGTTTTTTTCTCTAGTCAGCCATTAGCAAAGCTCCAAATGGATCTGTGCCATGAAAGGGATTCTTTCAAAAGCCCATTTGCTGATAAGAGACAGAATCAAGTTGCGATATACTGATATATACTGAGTTCATACCCTTCCTCTTCCGGATCTTTTAAGATTCATCAATGAATCCAAAAGATTTGCGCAAGAGTGACATCAACCCAATTTTTACGTCTTACCATCCATATTGTATCTATCCTGCCCTCTACTCTTTCTACTGTGATCTATCCGGGTGGTCTTCCTGACTTAGTGCTTGGACTTGTCCATCTTCCCACCAATCTAATTCAATTTAATCTAAGAGCCGAAATAAAACTGGCGACGCAATCAGTTATTAGATTTAGGCCGTGTTTAAGAGAGCGAGCCAGTCCTATCTTTTTTGAGTTTTGGGTTTTCTTTCTTTTTTTCTACTTCGGTCTTTCTTTCCTCCACCTCAGCCACTTTTTTGTAGAAATAAATAGAATAGTAATATAAGACCGACGTGTTGGTATGTGACTATCACTCGGAAGGGCACAGGTTCGAAACCTCAGGCACGTACCACCATTTTTTTTATTAATGGTCGCTCCTCGCAGACAATGGCAAACCTTCGAGTATATTTCTGCCATGAAAAAGGTCTTCATGAAAAACTATTTGCCCTTCGAGTTGAGTTGGTTTAAAGAGCGACTGCCACTTCCACCTACCTACTTTTGGACGAATTGTTAACGAATTCTGTACCGTCCGAACGTTCATGCGAGGTGCCTATGTTATCAGCAATTTCACGCTTAAGCAAACTTGGATCTTCACATGCGATATCTTTAATTGTCTATACAAATTTCGAGCATTTGTAATATGAAAGAAAATGCTTCGCAGCGTCAAAAAAATTATTAAAACTCAACGCAAATTTTGAGCCGCTCTCGCTTTATTGCACTAAACTTTAATGGGCTTTAAATTTGCGTATTTAGAATATTTCTAAAAATTTTGCCAATAAAGTTTGAAATTATAAGAATTTGCAGATTTTTTTTCTTTTATGTGATTTTGTGCAAGGAGAAAAATTTGTATCTTTGAGCTTCACTTTGGCACTTTTAGTACTGTGAAAATTTGAAATTGCTGTTGTAATTTCACTGCCACTTTAACCAACTCTTGACGTTCTACCTGTTTATTGCTTTTGCTTTTTGCTACAAAAAATTGGATTTACTTGCGAATGCATAAATAGAATTATAGCGCGAGCACATGAAGTGCCGCCAGACGAAGTGGATACAATTGTGTATACATTTAAGTTTATGTGCATGTGTATGCATAAATTTATAAATATTTATGTCCAACGGTAAGTGTATTACATTATCGAGTGTTCTTTCCCCGCGCCTTTTTGCTGCCTGAAATGAAACGGCTTCATTTCGCCATTGTCATGGCACTGCAAGTGCAAAGTGAAGTGTATGTTTTCGTGTTTTTGTACACGTATTCCTATGCATAGTCGCATACACACACACATGCACATATATACAAGTTGTAGGTACGTTATGCACTGCCATCAAACTGATTTTGTTAATTTATGCTTGAGATGAGCGCGTCGAACTTCACTAATTGCCGACAAAAAAGTACAAAAATAATTAATATTACAATGCAAAATAATAAAAATTACAAATAATACAAATCAGAATAAAAGTTAGAAAAATAATAAAATAAGAAGGCACGAAAACGTAAAAAATTACAAAAAAAACGGAACAAAACTTCGAGGCACCAACTGTGATATGCACCAGAGGTTTCGTGTATAAAAGCGATGTTGCAAATGTCAGCGGCATCAGTGGCTCCAACCACCAGAGTTGGACAATACACAGCAAAGTAAGGATTTCAGCGAATCAACAAACTAAAACCGCTCAAGTTAAAGTCAAAAAGTTCTCGACGAACAGCGATCTAAAACATTTCAAAGATGCGCGCTTTCGTCATTGTTTTGCTGTTGAGCTTGATAGCCTTTGCCGTGGCGGGTAGATTGGGCGGCGGTGGCGGCGGAGGAGGCTGGCAAGGCGGAGGTGGCAAAGGTGGTAGCGGCGGAGGATATGGCGGTGGCGGATATAGTGGAGGAGGTGGCAAAGGAGGTGGTGGCGGTGGATATGGAGGTGGCGGCAAAGGAGGTGGCGGTGGATATGGGGGTGGTAGCAGCGGCTATGGAGGTGGTAGCAAAGGAGGTGGATATGGTGGTGGTAGCAGCGGCTATGGAGGCGGTGGCAAAGGAGGTGGAGGCGGTGGATATGGAGGTGGCGGCAAAGGAGGTGGTGGCGGTGGATATAGTGGTGGTAGCAGCGGCTATGGAGGTGGTGGCAAAGGAGGTGGAGGCGGTGGATATGGGGGTGGTGGCAAAGGTGGTGGCGGTTATGGCGGTGGTGGATATGGCGGCGGCGGCGGTGGCGGCAAAAAGTGGTAAATTCTCTAAGCCCAACATTAGCGAAATGTGTGACTGGATTCGTTTATCTGCTAAATTCTCTTCTTCATTCAACTGAACTACGGACGTTTATATCCCTGCTTGTCATGGAAAGGAAATATACAAAAAATTGAAACTACTGTAAAATACTTGATTTGGATTAAAATGAGTTTGAGCTGTTTTATATATTTATAATAAATTAATTTTAAATCTAATACAATGCATTTGGAAATGCAGTTTTTGCTGAAGTATTACCTGAAGGAAGTACTGGAAGTGATAGGCGCTTGAATATTGGAAAAAAGTGTTAAGTAAAATTTGTGGCTGAAGTGGTGTTTTTGAGGAACGTCAGAGCTCAAGAAACAAAAATTCGATGAAAAATGCTTCAAAGTTTTCAATTTACCACCCTAATCCTATGCCACCCTAAGTAGAAGTAACGATACATTTTCATCAACCGCTATATTGTTAATAGATTCACCATAAATTCTTACAAAAAATATTTAAGTATCTAAAAGTTTTACTTTATTTTTATACTTTTTCGACTTTGGACGTGAATTTAACATATTTTCTATTATAGCTAACAACTTTAACTTCCAGATAGCTTCCTAAAATTTAAATTTCTATCGATGTATGGATATATCTTTTTAAAAAAGATCTTCGAACAGGACGAAAAAAGGGCAGGCGCGGGTGCTCAATCGAAGATTTTAAACTAGGTGTACAACGGAGGGTTAATTATGACGCTCTTTGTAGCTAATAAGGGATATGTGAACTTGCTAGAGAGATTTTGTTATCCATGGCTAGGTTTCGTACACTTCTCACTACGAGGGTCGTTGGAAAAATCCGTGCAAGAATAAAAACTACTTAATTGTTTAGGGTAAACCGTTTTCATTATTCAACACAGTATCTTTAAGCTTACATTCTGTCAAAAAAAAAATTGGGAATTGTTCTTTTAAACAGTGCGTGTTACACATATTTCTTAATTTTTTTGCTGGAATGTTGGTACAACTGTCCTCTGCAGTGTTGCAGAGTTTGAGCTTATTTTTGGCATTTAATTATAAGGTTGTCAAAAAAGTCTTGCGGTATTTCCGCAAGCTTGTCTTTGCAAGCGCGTAGTTCTAGTTGTATTCGTCGCATCGGTTCACGCTAGAGCTTTTTGGAAAGATCTTTTCACGTGCTAACACGTGTTCGATTAATTGTTGTTTGCTTTTAGTCGCTCGTGAGTTATAGCGTCGCAAACATGGAGCAAAATAAAGAGAAAATACGGCATATTTTACAGTACTACTACGATAAAGGCAAAAATGCATCTCATGCTGCCAATAAAATTTGTGCAGTTTATGGACCCAATACAGTTTCCATTTCCACCGCACAGCGATGGTTTCAACGTTTTCGTTCTGGTGCAGAGGTGATCGAAGATGCGCCACGGTCCGGAAGGCCTGTCGTCGAAAATTGCGATAAAATCGCTGAATTGATCGAAAGAGACCGCCATAGTAGCAGCCGTAGCATCGGCCAAGAGCTGGGCATGAGTCATCAAACCGTTATAAACCATTTGAAGAAGCTTGGATTCAAAAAGAAGCTCGATGTATGGGTGCCATATGACTTGACGCAAGAAAACATTTTTGCCCGTATGGATGCATGCGAATCGCTTCTGAATCGCAACAAAATCGACCCGTTTTTGAAGCGGATGGTGACTGGCGATGAAAAGTGGGTCACTTACGACAACGTGAAGTGCAAACGGTCGTGGTCGAAAAGCGGTGAAGCTGCCCAGACGGTGGCCAAGCCTGGATTGACGGCCAGGAAGGTTCTTCTGTGTGTTTGGTGGGATTGTCAGGGAATCATCCACTATGAGCTACTCCCCTATGGCCAAACGCTCAATTCGGACCTGTACTGCCAACAACTGGACCGCTTGAATGCAGCACTCATGCAGAAGAGGCCATCTTTGATCAACAGAGGCCGAATTGTCTTCCATCAGGACAACGCCAGGCCACACACATCTTTGGTGACGCGCCAGAAGCTCCAGGAGCTCGGATGGGAGGTTCTTTTGCATCCACCGTATAGTCCGGATCTCGCACCAAGTGATTACCACCTATTTCTGTCCATGGCGAACGAGCCTGGTAGTAGGAAGTTGTCCTCAAGAGAGTCCTGTGAAAATTGGCTCTCCGAGTTTTTTGACAATAGGGAAGCGAGCTTCTATAAGAGGGGCATTATGAATTGGCATCTCGTTGGGAACTCGTCATCGAACAAAACGGCGCATGTTTGACTTAAATCGCATTATTATAACCAATTTTATGAACAATTGAAAATTCAATAAAAATACCGCAAGACTTTTTTGACAACCTTATATATCAGTCAACCGCAGGCCACTTTTTCAAATTGGTGAACAAATAGTAGTCCAAAGGATCCGAGGCAACCATGCCTGGAGAATAGGGGAGATGTGAAACGAGTTTGAACCTTATATCCATTAATTTTGCGACCAAAACTGCTGAGGCGTGAGGTGGTGCGTTGTCGTGATGGAATATTATGATCGCCATGGCTTTCCTGCGTGTGGTGAGTTTCGGCTTAACAAATACCAAAAGTCAAGAGATTCGGCTTTTGAAGCCCGGCTTAGCTAATAAAGCCGCAGCCCCCGAGTTTTCTACATGCCTTTTCCCGACATTGCCTGTTGGGTATCAAGGGGGTGAGACTAGATATTACTTGTAGTCATTTACGCAACAGCTGAGTGGAGGATGAAGTGGAATCATCTCAACACCTTTTCCTCAGTTGCCTTCCTCTCGCTGGGCTGAGATTTAGACCTCACAGCTCAGATAAAACTTATTTACTTATTGCATACCTAATGAATTTCGTGAATTAAGACAACTGTAAGTAGTTGTCGCTCGGTCTTCTTCATACCTGACAAACATAACCCTTCTCTCCTCTCCTTTCTTTCCTATCTTTCTCCTTTATATCGACATAATAGTATCGAAGGAGAAGAAATGTGTGTTTTTTTGTAAAAGTGGGTCTTCCCATAATTTCTATAATTTCTATATAATTTCCATATAATCTAGCCTAACCCACCACCTCGGCGATTTAAGTTCAGAGAAATACGGTGTTAACTGCCTAAAAATGCTTCCATGACCCGTGAGAGATTGCCTCCAAAGGCGAACCCTCTTTAACCTAATTGCACTTTTAGCGGCGATGGGAATAACGTAAAAGTCAATGAAAAGCAAAACCACATTTATGGCAGCACATCCTGATCATATCGGTAAATATTTCAGTGGGTCTATATGCATGCGTCTTCTTCTTCTTCGGCTTCTTATTCTTACAAACATCTGACTAAAATTAATATACCATTTCATCTTCGTGAAAGGTATAAAAGCTTATTTTGCTTACTCTTAGTATCCTTTGTAAAACAAAAAAAAAATATTTGGCGCTTACACTTCTGTTAGATGTGTGGACGAGCTCCTCCTCATATTATATTAGTGATGTGCGTCTTGATATTTTTCCATAAATGGAGGAACCTACAGCCGACTCCGAACGGCAAATGATTTTTTATGTGAAGCTTTTTCATGGCAGATTTACAGTTGGAAGCTTGGCATTGGCTGCCGAGGGGTGACAGCTTTTAGAAAAAACTTTTCCTATCATTTTGCCGTTTCATGTGCGGAGATTCGAACCTACACACTCCTGAATGGTAGTCATGCACAAACCATTCGGTTACGGGCCGCCGTACTCCTCTGTACTTTGCGACGTAAATGTATATGTGTAGAGACCATTTTTATCGGGATTTCAAAAATACATGAGAGTTACTCAAAGGAATTTTCCTGCATGCTAGGGAAGAAAAACAAATTTTGTACACATTTGGGAGCTCTGATGTATATCTGTTTCTCTCCTGTGTGTTTATGTAAAAGCACGAAAGCTGTTTTCACTCGCAAGCTCAAGGGCTGGGCATATCTGCTCTCGAGATACCTTCAGAGGCTTCGCCAATATGCAGTTATTATTCCATTGGTTAACTGTTGTCGTGTGTCACTAACTCCAGATGTTCATTTGGTAGATACCTGCAGTGCTGCTCAGTTATTTAGAGTAACGATATTTTTTAATGCGTTTGACTTTATTTACAAAAATGTGCATATGTATGTATATGTGTGGACAATCGTATATGCTTATATGTATTTACGTAATTTTTCTCACCCTAGCTTCACTCAACTTGTCTCTCACCACTCAAAACTTTTCAAAAATACTGCTTCACAACTTAGCGTCTTCGATTATTATGATACTCGCTTTAACAACTTTCAAATCGGCTACCTAATTTACCACTTCCAACCACTGCCACCACCACCACCACCTGATGACCAACCACTGCTGCCACCAGAAGGCCAACCACCTCCATAACCGCCACTGCTTCCACCGCCACTACTAAGCTTCCAAATACCACCACTGCCACCACCGCCGCTACCACCGCCAACTAACCAACCGCTGCTGCCGCCACCAGATTTCCAGCCACCACCGCCACCACCTGATCTCCAGCCACCACCACCACCGCCGCCGCTTGCTAAACTCGATTTCCAACCGCTGAGTGCTTGCGCCCAACTAGAGCCACCGCCGCCATATCCACCAGAACCGCTCGATTTCCAGCCTCCTCCGCTGCCACCACCACCGCCAGACCAACCGCCTGAAGAGCGCCAGCCGCTACCACCACCACCACCGCTGCTGTAGGAAGATTTGCTGGGCCATAAGGATATGCCACCACCACCACCACCGCTCCAACCGCCGCCACCGCCACCGCCTGAGCTCCAGCCACGACCGCCTCCACCGGAGTTCCAACCACTGCCGCCGCCACCAAGAAAGCCAGCCATCGCGGCTGCGCACAAACTCAGCAACACCAGACAAATGCGCTGCATTTCGTAAATAGTTTCGTCTGTTAGATTTACTTTGGGACAAATTATTGGGTGACACAACCGCTGTCGCTTGAAGTTCTGACTCAACTAATCCTCCAATGCATTAGGTCGCAAGTATTTATATGTATGCGCTGCAGTGAAACGAATAAATGATTACTCCTTATTGTTGCTACTAAAGGCAGCTGTTGTTATTGTTGTTTTATTGTTATTGCTTTTAGTGCACTGTTGCTTAGTTCGTTGCGTTTGAATTTGAAAATGTAAATTCTATTCTTACAAAATGGCACAATTGAGCCAACCAAAAGCAACATCGCCAACAACAACAAATCTTAATATGGTTACAGCTAGCAACAACAATAAAAAGTGATTACTGGATTCTCTTTAGTTGCTACGAATGCAATGTTGCTCGCGCAAATTAATGACCACCGCCATGGACTCGCACACCCCGCTCCGCGCCCAATATGAAACGCACAGGCGTATGCACTTACTTATAAACGTTTCTCCACGCAGACTCTCGTACTAGCACGCACACACATACAGAAATTCTCAAACAAATTTACAATCAACTAACCGCGCTTCATTTTCAAAAACTTCTATTGCGGTTATGGATAACTCCGCAGTCATTGTCGTTGTTGTTTGTTAGAGCTGGAGCAGTATTACACAAAACTTAGCAGCTGCACAAAGAGCGGTGAAACCTCATCATTGCCACCTCCAACAAATTTTGCCAAACTATTTGTTTTCTTTTTTACCTTTGCTTTGTTGCAGCTTCTCCGCATGTGCCGCTCAACATTGGCATAACCGTTCATTTCTGTATCACCTCCCAGTGGCAGTGGCAGTGGCACCACCATCACAGCCACTACCGCAGCTGTCCTCGGTTTTACTGCACAATCATTCAATGGCTGCTTAGTTGCCCATGCGCACTCACAATTGACCCTCAACATGGCGTCGCAAGCATCTCCGCCCCATTAGCTAGAACATCAGCTAAGTTTTTGATTAATTACACCATGAAACAGCGATTTTAATTTCTAACGAATTTAATTTTCAAATTGATTTAAATAGCATTTTCAATTAAATAGCTGCCTGAGATATACCTCCCTCAGAAACAATACCTGGAAGAGTAATCAAGATTATAACAACGAGAAACGATAACACTCTAGCATATAATTGCAAACTTTTCGAACCCTTATACTGGTCTACTCTGAACTCAATTGGCTTAAGTCGCCAAGACACTTTGGTTTAAGCACTTTCGCATCCTGACCATATTGCCGGTTCTTGCAATCCCCGTTTCCGAAAAATTTCCCTCAGCTGTCCATCTTTGATTCGATTCATTTCCAATTCAAGGCCATATTCCAGTGAAATGACATATATTTTGGTCCATTTCCGGTTCTTCTCATATCAATTTCTGTGATTTTTCTTCAGTGTGTACCTGCTGTTCAAGTTACTTCCGCTTCCTGTTCATATTCGAGTCAAATTACACATGTTTTTATTTCATTTCCTCTTCTTCTCCTTTCACTTTATAAATTCCCATTAGCGAATGTATCTTCTTCTTCTCCTTCTTCTTGATTGGCGCCATACCCGCTTAAGGGATTTTTGCCGAGTTTAGCAAAGCGCGCCAGTCGTTTCTTTCTCGTGCTAACTAGCACCAGTTGGACTCACCAAGTGAAGCCAAGTCCCTCTCCACCTGATCTTTACTACTCTTCCTCTACTACCACCAGCTGGTATCGCATCGAATACTTTCAGAGCCGGAGCGTTTGTATCCATTCGGACGACATGACCCAGCCAACGTAGCTGCTGGATCTTTATTCGCTGCGCTATGTCTATGTCGTCTTAAATCGCATACGGCTCTTTGTTACATCGTTTGCGATATTCGCCAACGGGCAAAGATCCAAAAATCTCAAACACTCCAATAGGGCATGATGAGAGCCTTATAGGGTGTTAGTTTTGTTTGTCAAGAGAGAAATTTACTACTTAATTGCCTACTCAGTCCAAAGTAGCACTTGTTGTTGTCCTAGTTCCTAAATAAACGAAGATTCTTACTACTTCAAAATCATAACCTCTTGCTGTCAACGGGAAGAATGCGTGCTGTGAAAATCCGCTTGACTTCGAGTCCTTTTTGCGTCAGCTGTATGAAAGATGAAGTAAAATCTATATCATCACCTTCTCCTCAGTTTCCCTACTTACGCGGAGCTAAGATTCAAGCATCTTGGCTCTCATATCTTTGGTACGCAGACCTTGATATTAAAAACCTGATGAACTGCATCAGCAGCATAAAATGGGTAACACCACGTCAGTCACCATTCGGCTGTTATCAACAGCTGCAACCATTTCACCCTAACTTGCCGATAAGCGAGTGCGCCCACTGTTTGTTTGATGACAGGAGGTACTTCGTCTTGTACTCGTTCATCACCAGACCCATTCGTCTTGGTTCTTTATCGAGCTCAGCACATACAGAACTAACAGTACGGTTGTTAAGACCGATAATGTCAATATCGTCGGCGCACGTCAACAATTGTGCGCTTTTATAAAAAATTGTGCCTGAGCGATTAGGTTCTATGGTTGCCACAATTTTTTCTAGCATCAAATGAAAGAAGTCACACGTTAGCGAGTCACCCTTCCTGAAACCTCCTTTGGTAACAAATGGCTCAGAGAAGTTTTTTCAAATTCTTACGGCGCTGCTGGCATTGCTCAACGTCGTTTTGCACAGCCGTATTAGATTTTCGGGAATATCGAATTCAGACATCGCGGCATGCGGACAACTCCTCTTCAAGCTATCGAACGTGCTTTAAAATCGCCGAAAACACGGTGTGTGTCGATGCCCTTTTCATGGGTCTTTTCCAAGAATTAGCGTCTTGGGAATTAAATAAATTAAAATTCTAGTAATAATTCACAGTGTTGCTCCAAAAGTGTTGAGTACTAAAAAAAATAATAATTGGCGCGTACACTTCTGTTAGGTGTTTGGCCGAGCTCCTCCTCCTAATTTTGGCGTCTTGATGTTGCTCCACAAATAGAGGGGCCTATAGTTTAAAGCTGACTCCGAACGGCAAACGGTTTTTATGAGGAGCTTTTTAATGGCAGAAAAACACACGAAGGTTTGCCTTTGACTGCCGAGGGGCGACCGCTATTAGAAAAAAACCATTTGTATTATTTGATGTTCATCACGGAGATTCGAACCTACACACTCCCGAATGTTAGTCACACACCAACTCATTTGACTACAGTGGCCAGTTGATAATTTGAGCCTTCAAATAATCGAAGGTACAATAGCTGCTATCGACGATACTTAATTGTCGCTAGACAGTTTCAAGTGTCATCAATAAACAGACAATCCCTACTGCTGACAGACCACCACCCAACTGCCCCAATTCAATAAAGAGCGAAAAGCATATGGCCGTTCACAGCATTCGCCTTAGCGGAGATTGGGCCTTGCTCGCGAGAACACCCGCCGGCAGAGATCGGACTTTAACTCAATGACGACAACAGCAGCAGCATACCACCGGAGACGAACTGCTTTAAACAATAAACAATCGAACAGATATTTGAAGAGTATCATACAGATTTTCAAATTTCATACTATCGCAACATTTCCGATGTACCATTTACTCCAAAAACACTGAGGAAAGCGTAGAGTTTCCCTACGTCCACAGGAGAGAAACCTGGATGCAGGTACCTGTTATGTCAGCAGACATAAATGAAGCTTCACTCTGATGTAAGTGAAATTTAGTCAAGGTGGTTTGTTTGATATAATGTTAAAGGGATCATGCCCCGAATACCACTGGTGAGGCGGCGCCTTTGATAACCTTTCGGACAATTTGATTTAAACCTCCTTCCAACACAAAAACAAAATGTTAAAATGTTTTTAAGCAAAGTGTTTAACAAAATAATAAAAAAATTTATAAAGAATTCAAAATAAAAACAATATTTAAATGTTAAAAAGAACCAAATATATATAATGAACCTCCAATGAGTAAGGGAGGCTTCAGAGACTCCACAGTTGGATAATCCAGTTCAGTTCGGTTAAGAAACAACTTTCTTTGCCATTTAATATCACAAGCTGGACAATCACAGATGATGTATCTTCTATTGGATCTAATATCAAATATTATACAAAAAAACATTAGACCGAAAAATCGTAAAAATTCAAATAAAACCTAAGCTCTTGCTATCACGAACACACAATAGGAAAAGTAAAGGTATTGAATATCAAACTCTAGAATTTGCATTCTTTTCTTGTTACATAGTGCCATTTACAGAAACACAAAGGTATACTACCTTGATCAAAAAGTTCCCGGAACAACCGTCAGGTGATGGAGGTTAAGTAATGATCTAAGTCAAGCGATTTGAGCTCTATTTCTGTTTTGTTTTTTTCTTTGGTTGCATGTTGTAGGTGAGTAAAATTTTTACCAACATTTTATCGCCATTGCTTGACATTTGTAAAAGTTACGTCGTCTTGAGTAAATCTACCCCATCAAGTCATTTACATTTTTTACAGTATTAAAAGTGGATTTGAATTTGCAACAACGAATCTGTATTGAATTTGGCGTTAAAATCGATTCTATGGTATAAAAACCTTAGAAATGTTGGGAAACGGTGATGATATTCTAAAGAAAACAGTCGTTTACGGGTGGTATGAATACTTTAGAAGAGTGAGAGAGAGTGAGTCCACCAAGGACGGTGCACGTAATGGCAGGCCATCGACTGCGAAAACTGATGAAAATGTGAATCAAGTGAAAGAAAAATTTATCGATAGCTGCAAATTAACGATCAGAAAGCTGGCGGACGACTTGAACATTCCTTATAGATCCATATACATAGTGTAGTCCAGGACATTGTAGTTACTGATTTGCGTTTCCTCCGTGTTGCTGCAAAGTTGGCCCTGAATTTCATGCAAAAAAATTACCTCTTTGCCAAAGACATGATTTCGAACCCAGAATCCGACCCAACATTCATCAAAAGCATCCTTACTGGAGACGAGACGTATCCAGATATCAGGCGAGTGAGTGGGGTGTTGCGAATGAACAAAGACCACAAAAGCCACGTCGTTTTGAGTCAAAAAAGAAAGCGATGCTCGCGATTTCTATGGATTGCAACGGTGTTGTCCACCACGAATTTTTGCTTCCAGGAAATGAGACAGTTAGTAGAGACCATTACTGGGCGTTATGAGACGTTTACATGAAGGAATTCGCCCAAAACGAAAGGATTTGCGGGAAAACAACTCTTGAGTTTTGCACCGAGATAACGCACCGTCGCACAGCGCTACAATTATATATATATAATTGGCGTGTACACCCTCTTTGGGTGTTTGGCCGAGCTCCTCTTCCTATTTGTGGTGTGCGTCTTGATGTTGTTCCACAAATAGAGGGACCTACAGTTTCAAGCCGAACCCGAACGGCAGATATTTTTATGAGGAGCTTTTTCATGGCAGAAATACACTCGGAGGTTTGCCATTGCCTGCCAAGGGGCGACCGCTATTAGAAAAAACTTTTTCTTAATTTTGATCTCTCATTGAGATTCAAACCGACGTTTTCTCTCTAAATTCCGAATGGTAGTCACGCACCAACTCATTCGGCCATAGCGCCATCATTATCCGTGCATTTTTTGGCAAGAGCCAAACGAATCCAGCAACCATCAAATTGATCTGGAATGGCTCACTGCGACTTTTTCTGTTTGATTGAGTCAAAAAACCATTGCGAGGAACGCGTATGCGAACAGCCGAAAAGAAGTAATGGAAAAATCGAAAACGGATCTGTTGACTTAACTGAAAATAGAGTTCCAGAAATGTTTCGAGAGCTGGATCAAACGCATAAATGCATAAGTGTCATGCAGTTAATGATGAGTAATTTGAGGGCAATAATACCACTTTCGAGAAATAAAGTTGCATTTTGAATTCTTTGAATATATTCCGGGAACTTTTTGATCAAGGTGGTGCGTGCACCGGCCGCTCACACAATTGCTTTCCGTTTAAGTTACAGCTGTAGTGTGCAAGCCGAAATTTTGAAATAAATTTATTGGCGCGTAATTTTTAAAAGCTTCAACATTGCAAAGCTCTGCTAATTGTCCATGTCATACGAGTACATAATAGACGCACATGCATGCATACATAGATACATACACACATACATACATACATACATATATACATACATACATATAAAAATACTTGTGTTTGATGCCAAAGCTTGCTTGCTTGCTTGCGGTAATTGTTTGCTAAAATTTATTTGTTTTACTGTAAACTGTGAGTTTTATATGTGGAATAAACCCAAGTGCAGTGGAAATAGTAAATTAAATGAGAAAAATGGTAAAATAAAAAACCGAAAATATATAAAATATACACAAAAATAAAAAGAAAAGGAATCATCACCCATTCACGTTCTCCGCAATTGTTAATGAAAAATTAAGATACATAAACTTTTTTAGTATACATATGTATGTGTGTGTGCATGTATGTGTATGCATGCATGCAATTTTTATTTATGCTAAGTTGCATTTAATTACATTTATTTGCGATTAATGACACCTTACAGGAGATAATTAATCACCTACTTGTACGGCATTACACAGTTCTAATTACACACTGATTTGCACGCTTTCAAACAAATACATGGAAATAATACATGAAAAGTGAAGAGCATATTTTATTAATTATCATTACTCTGCTAATTGCACGCTTTATCCATTTGCATAACTCTTAATACTTAAAAATAAAAAGGGGTCGTGACCACAGTTGTAATTTGCGCAAAATCCAGAAAGTCTGTGTTCAACCCCTATTTTAACAGATTTCCGTTAACTGCCGTTGGCCAAACACTGTGTGAAAGAGTGAACGTAAGTAATGTGGCTTCAGATTAGTTTAGGTTTTTTTTATCTCCCCAACACAAAGAAAATCCTGTCACTCATCTCTATGCCCACCACTAAAAGCTAAAACGCAATAAATATTGGAAAGGATGGGGCATTCAGTTCAAAAAGTTTATCAATCCATCATCGGTTATAGTGAACGCTTGGCATCTAGGAAAAATGATGTAAAATTCGAAAAGAAGTTCAAACTTGAACTGAACGACAAATTAAACTGTAGTAAACTTGCATTTGAACGGAAACTTTAGGAGTGTACCCCGCACTGGTACACATATGGCATGAATACTAGGCCGGGTCGATTTGTGGGGAGGCAAAAAAATCGCCCATTGCTCTGTGAAAATCATATTCTAGGGATCAAAATAAGAAACTTTGCCGAAGGAACCATACCTCTGAAACGAATTCTGATGTCCCCCAATTTGGGTCGAACTTTTTAGTTTCTTTTCTCATGTAAAGGCCAAAAATGGTGATATTTTGAAATGATTGTATGGGGAACCCCCCAGGAGAGTTCCAGGGGGTGTGCCACTGGCATGGGTGGATCGGCCGT
This sequence comes from Anastrepha obliqua, assembly GCF_027943255.1. Taxonomy (NCBI): domain Eukaryota; kingdom Metazoa; phylum Arthropoda; class Insecta; order Diptera; family Tephritidae; genus Anastrepha; species Anastrepha obliqua. The sequence goes on from NC_072893.1 coordinate 47,298,903, forward strand.
CCAAAGTTAGTGGGGGTCGGTCATACATTTGGACTCGATTGGAGCACTCTAAATGGGTCAAAGTGGGATTTTTCGTTCGACCCAAATTGAGGGACATCAGAATTCGTTTTAGAGGTATGGTTCCTTCGGCAAAGTTTCTTATTTTGATCGCTAGAATGCGATTTTCACAGAGCAATGAGCGATTTTTAAATCGACCCGCCCTAATGAATACTCTACAAGGCATAGACTCTGGAATATAAGGCACCAGAACCAAGCGTTCAGTGCCGATGGGTAGTTTCCCAAGAAACTTCCAAGCGGAGATGTATGTCATCTGTTGTTGTTTTTGTCGTTGTTGTTGTTGTTGTAGCAGCAATACAAGCCCTGTCAGTGTAGTATATATCACAGGTCGTCTTCGTCTAACTCATCTAAAGGTAGGCCCAGGAAACTTGCTGTTTCGACAGGTTGGGTCCAGAGGGAAAGGAGTGTTAAATGAGAGGGTTTGATAGGCCATGTGAAATGTGGTTAGTGTGGTGCGGGGTGCCTTCGCATGCTGGGCATATGTTTGGTATGTCGAGGTCAATTTTCGATAAGTAGTAGTTTAACCTGCGTCAATGTCCAAAACGTAGTTGTGCCAGTGTTACTCGGGTCTCAAGGGGAAGTTGGAGCTCTTCTTCTGCAGTAGGTGGTGGTTGGACTCCGATTACGGCATTTGGTGGACGAGAGCTTAAGAAGGTGATGATGGTCTCCCGGTGAATGTCGGGAGTCAGTATATGCCTGTCTGGTCCAGTAGATGCCTGTTCGTTTTATCCTGGATCTCGTCGGCGTAATTGAGGAGGTATCTTCTGACGTGCCTAGGAGGCGGCTCTGGCTTAAGAAGGTGTCTGCAAGGGTGAAACCTGTGGTAGCACCCAAGCAGAAACTGTTTGCTGAGTAATTTATTGTGCTCCTTTACTGGAAGCATCTGTGCTTCGTTGTGAAGGTGTTGAAGTGGGTACATTGGGAGACAACCCGTCGCTGTCCGAATAGCCATGTTTTGGCAAGTCTGAAACTTTATCCACTGTGTGTCACTAGTTCTAGGCGACCAGACAGGCGCAGCATAGTTTAGAACCAGCCGGCCAATTGCCTTAAATGTCGTTAGCAACATTTCTTTGTCTTTGCCCCAAGTTCTACCGCCAAGCGATTTAAGAACCCTGTTGCGTCTTTAGACTTGTCATCTGTCTATGTGCAGAGTTAAAGGGTTATATACCTTGTGTTGGACTAAAAAATCGAAAACTTTTTCATGGTATATTCTAAAAGTACATGATTTTAAAAATATAAATTAAAAAAATCACAAAGATCGGAGCACTAGAACGAAAGTTACAGACCGTGGAAGCGCGCGACCTTATCCATAAATAAGGTGCACGCAAAACTTTAGACGCGATTATCTCGAAGTCGTGTTTTTTGAAAATTACCGTCGGGTGATCATTATTTATCAAAAACTTTTTGACCGATTTGCATAAACTTTTTTTCTAATTATTCGCTTTTACAACCTCGTGAATCTGAACGGTTCACTTTTTATAAATATTTGCATAGTTCGCTGGAATTAATTTTTTTTAATTTTTCAACCCCTCAAAAATCGTTTTTTTTTTATGCAAGCGATTTTCATATCGAGAAAAAATTTTGTTGGGTATATAAACCGTTCAGATTCCCTACAAATTATTTTTCTACAATAATTATTTAATTTTTTTTGATTTCAGTTGAGCTGCTCATGCGCTACCGTGATCAGCACAAGCCTCTTCTAAAAAACTGCGTTTCGGGGGAGAGGCGAGATTAACAATAAATAATAACATTTTTTAAAATAAAAACACCAAACTGTATTCTTCGAAAGTTACCCTTCAGTATGATATATGCCTCATTTGAATAAAAGTTCTAAAACATATTTAAAAAAAATTATGACAATGGTCCATTTTTTCGGGCTCACAAGGTATATAACCCCTTAAACTTAGACAGAAAATTCCGGAATGAGCGAATTGCCATCCTGAGCGACAGTCAGGCAGCACTCAAGACTCTATCATCGTGTGAAATTAAGTCCTCACTGATCTTCGAGTGTATCGAGAAACTGAATATGCCAGGAACGCACAATCGCATCCGACTAAACTAGGTCCCAGGATAGAGTGGCATAATTGGGAATCCCTTTCTTGCTATGGGATAAAATACGATCAAGGAGAAGTCAGGAGTGAAGAGCTAAAGCTAAGTGAGGTTTGCTGGCACTAAACTATTGGAAGGGTACAACCAAAAGAGGTTTAAAAAACTCATAACCCTCCCCAAGAGTAAACTGAGAATGCTCACGGGCATTCTCACAGCCACTGCAGACCGCAGAGTTATATCAGTCAAGATCAGAGAAGTTGTTAAAATTTTTGCATGTGACATCGGACGTCAATCATATTTAATCCTATTGAACCAGACAGCTGCAGAATACAAACAGCAGAGCGCTGGAGTCCAATTAAAAATTTTCATCACTCAAAATTATTATTTTCAGTACAAAAGTTATTCAAAACAATTAGATGATTCATTTTGCGCCAGCATTTTTATTGCTTTATTGTTGAACGAACTTGTATTTATTCATCGAAGGTAGAGGTTTTGAATATAAACACCCATTCAGCCACTTGTGCCACAGAATGACTAGATCTCTAGAGGTTAAATATCTATATGATATATATGCATGTATCCATTACTTAATTTGTGTGAATCGCCTTTTTCCAATATCATTCCTAGCAGATTCGGAATCTACATAAAGTTCTAGGGGAAAAAAATACATTACGTCCCCTTTCTGTGTTAACCTCGTAATTTAATTTTTTTCGAAATTGAGATTTTTAGTGAAAAACACTCCTTAGCACTCCTGTTACGTAAAATAAAAAATACATACAGATTTTTCTCGTATCTACATGTTCGAATTCAAAAACCTCGTATCTCGTATTTTCATAGAAATTAAGTAATTCTAAACATTTTTATCGATTTACTGAAAATTATGATTTTGTAGATACTAAGTTAACACAGAAAGGGGACGATTAGAACATATCTGTAAAGTCATTTTAGAGCACTTCCAAGTATTAAAATAAGCTCGAAGAATCAGCAACATCAGGCCCTTTGCCCATTGTTACTCAAGAAGCGTCACGTACCCTTCTGTTTTGGAGCTATGTACTCAATTCGTTGATATCTACTACATCAGCGCTGCATAGCGTAATTTAGCCCTCATCGCCATGTTTTCAACGTAACCTCAAACTAGTTTACGATACAGTTGCTACAATATTTTCAATGGCTTATTTTTGGTGTTATATCAAATAGTCGCCAGAATTTAACGCTGGTGAATTTACAAAACAAAATAATATTAATATATATAAATAATAATAATATATAATTTTAAAGATATAATTGAAGTCAAACTGCGAAATCCGGAGGAGAAGAAAATGTAAATGTACCAAGAAAAGTAAAAAGGGAAGAAAATCGCAAGTTCGTTTCTTAAGTCTTTGATTTGTATTGCTCAAAGGTTGTGCTCTCAGATATTTAGAGTGAATAAGCTACGCTCTACCCAATACGGGCATACAAATTGACAAAATTGTTCTTAATACGATAAAACAACATTTTACAAATTACGATTAAGCAGTGAATCAGTCGAATATAGCAATGCTATCATTAATTGTGATCAGTCAGAGCAACGCTTACAAGTTATGCAAATTCATTTCGCAAATTCTGTTACCGTGCGCTATGTCCACAGCTTTATTGCAGTACTCCATTTAGTGATGACGTTAATTTTTAGCTCAATGGATACATAAGTAAACAAAAATTGTCGGGTTTGGAGTGAAGAGGATTCACGATGCTCACTTTTTGCTGTATTTTATAGGCCGGTGGAATCGTTGCTACTTACTTCTTTAAAAATCACACCAGCTCGCCATGGAATTTGTACCGAATATATATTTTTCCAACAGAATAAAATCGCATGTCGTACAGCGCCTCAAACTATTTTCGAATTGAAGATAGAATTTGTATAATTTTCATTCTCGAAATGGGTCATAGAGATCGCACGATTTAATTCCTCTATATTATTTCTTATTCGGTTATGTGAAGTTATTAGTTTATGTGAATCGACTGAAAAATTGACTGAATGCATTGGAAGATGGCATTTTGTAAAAAAGGAATACAAAATTAGGCTTCCAGTTTATACCCTATTTGATCATAGGGTAAGTACCGGGGATTTTTAATTTAAACGAACTGCGTACGTGGGAACCGGTCCATATTTTTTGCTCATCTGTCACATCTGTCACTATTTATCCGTTTTGAAGCGTTTGAGAGATGCTGTACTTTGCAAATGGCCGGAAATGTGGGCAAACAATTCTTTGATTTTGCATGATATAACTCACCATCTCGCCGAGCCCAAATTGTGCTGAATTATTTGACCAAACACCAAGTAAATACCATCGTGCAAGCACCGTATTCACCTATTATGGCCCCGTGCGACTACTTTTTGTTTCCCAAGTTGAAGTTACCACTTCGTGGAAGAAGATTTCAGTCGATAGAGTAGATCAAAGGGAATGCTATGAAAGAACAGAAGGCCATCCCTTCGTCGGCCTACCAGGGGGGCATGGAGGACTGGGTTGAACTTTGGCACATGTGTGTTGCTTCAGATGGGTCATATTTTGAAGGAGCTAAAATAAATTTGCATGAAATTTAACTCTGCTTCGTTTTATTTAAACATTCCCGGTACTTTCTTATCTTGGGGTACCATTAGACGTCAGCCATCGCCACCACATGTCCATAACTATATGCAAACGCCAATGGCAAAAAATTATCTTTCTAGTAAATCAAACTCCTTTATTTCTACTATTACACTTAAAGTCTTGAGGATGAACGATATGAAGTGTTACCAACTTCACACTGCTTGTATCTGTAAAACAGCTCATGACATCAACAGCAAAATTGTTCTAAAGACAGTTCAATATATTGTTTATAAGCCATCAAAAGCATTTGCAACTCAGTTTTGTTGAATTTTTTTTCTGTGATGGAATTCAAACGCAATAGTGTGATTGCGTTATATTTGGCTGGAAAATCACAACCAGCCATTGTTCGTGAGCTCAGTCACCTCAAAGTGAATAAAATGTTTGTGTATCGCACTATAAAACGTTACAATGATACTGGTAGCATTGCAAAACGCTATGGAGGTGGACCAAAAAACACCGCAACAATGCCAGAAATGGTTCGGAAAGTGAAGGCTCCACTTGAACGAAATCCACGTCGAAGTGGACGAAAAATGGCCGAAGAACTGAAAATATCGCAAGACAGCTGTCGACGCATATCGAAAAATGAGCTCAAGGTCAAAGCTACAAAAAAATTCGGTGCGAAAGAGCAAAGGAGTTGTTGCGCTTGCACGAACGTGGCGAATTTACTAACATTGTGGTTTCTGATGAAAAAAATTTCCCAATTGTGCAGTTCATAAACACTCAAAATGATCGTGTTTATTTGACCAAACGCTCATACGAGAATTTGAGCCTACGTATGGCCCCTCATAGCAATTTCCCATCGCAAGTAATGGTTTGGGCCGCAGTGACCTCTGATGGACGCTCTCCAATCGTTTTTATCGAGCCTGGAGTCAAAGTGAATGCGAATTATTATCGGGAAAATATTTTAGAAGCTGCTTGCGTGGACACGCAAACATGTACGTTCCAATAGGACTCGGCACCGTCTCATAAAGCTCGTGTGAACCAAAAATGGTTACAAAATCATGTTCCACACTTCATTTCATCCACACAATGGCTTTCGAATTCGCCAGACGCAAATCCAATGGACTATTCCATCTGGTCCATTTTGGAGAGCAAGGTGAGGACTAAAAAATATGGCAGTATGGATGTGCTGAAAAAAGCGATTATACGAGAATGGGCCAAAATACCTCAAGATCATATTCGTGCAGTATGCAACTCACTCTTTGACCGTTTGAAGGCTGTAGTCAAGGCAAAAGCGGGGTCATATCGAGCTAAAGTGAATATACCTTCTACTCAAATATGAACGAGACGTTATCAATAAAACGGTCTGCGGATGACATATGGCAAAAATAAATTTTTTGTTTTTTTGGTAGGACTGTTATAAGCTTACATGGCAAACTTCAGCGTGATATGTCACATAGTTTGTTTTCTGTGCTACTGTAAACAAGTCAAGCTCGAGTGTGTTCTATTTTTGCCATATGTCATCCGCGGACCGTTTTATTGATAACGTCTCGTTCATATTTGAGCAGAAGTATGTTAAAATTTTAATCATTTTTGAACAATTTTGTCTTTGAAATCAATAAAAAATAATTTCACACAAAAAAGTTATGGTGTTTTGAATAGGGAACACTTCATATCGTTCACCCTGTACTCTCGCAAAGCTCTCAATTCCATTTCGAGGTGACATAAATATGTGTGGGGCCCAAGAAAAATAAGCTTTTAATAGAGAGAAAAATGTATGCCTAGTCCATAATTCTTATTAGATTAAGTTCAGAGATTAATTTCCTGAATTTAATTTTCCTACAAATTCCTACTTTTATATTTCTTATAAAAATCAACAAGCATATACTTTACGATTTTTAGTACGTATGCTTACCCTGCAGCATATCTTTGTTTACTTTTTATTATCAATTGCCAATCGAATTAAATCTAATTTTATAGCTTCAAGTTATCCGATCCTACATCTGTGTTCCGAATTCCAACACCTTTTCCCACATCATTTCAATTAAGTTTATGTCTTATTCAAAAGAGTCGCTACCAAGCAAAATAGAAAAAATTCAGATAGCTGCAAAAATTGCAAAAAATAATTTACAAAGCCTCATCGTTATTAATAAAAGTCTGATGAGAGTTACTACATAGTCGTAAAAACATAATTAATCTTGACTGACCACAATTCTCATTGCGTTGACCCTGAAACTTTACTAGTTAAACACTCGTATTTACTTCATATGCAATTGGTGTTCTAATATTTACTCATTGCTGCATGTAAACAATTAGTAAACAAGATTACATATGCATGCTCATCATACATACTAATGTTTTAAAGAAGAATTATCTCTTGCTGGGTACTGCATACAAATGCTAACTAGTCACTTAATACGTGAGTACCAGCGAAGCTCTGCCCATAAATATTTTAACCTCTTCATATGCGCACAACGAATGAAAAATGAATGTGTCTTAATTGTCTACGAGTACAAAAACCTACATGAGTTTGTTTATTTAAGCACTGAAAAATATATTGTGTAAAAATGTACAGAAATTTTATGTAATTCTTGAACACTATCTCGCCTTCTTTGATTTGCTGTTGTACTATTTTCGAGCATTCGAAATCCATGCTTGTTAAAATCTACATGACTTGTAAGCCTGAAGATATAGAGGTTTGCGAATTGGTGAGCTTAAAAAAAAAAACATAATTATATCGATCTTTTTATTTATATTTTCATCGGTTAAATATAATCTATTTTATTTGTTGAATCTGAGAACACAAACTTGCGCATTACATATAAAAGACTTAAGAAACGAACTTGCTGATTGACGCCTCATAAAGAAAGGCTGTACAAGTATTGAGAAGGGCATTTAATATGCTGTATAAGTAGATGTCCGATGAATACCATGACGCAAACTCAAACGAAATACGTTTGGAACATAGAAAATTCGATTTTAATCATAGCTTCGTAATCCGCTGCTCCTACAAAGGAATTAGGAAGCATGGAAGGAACGAAGGAACCATGGAATGCGGGTTGTCGAAAGATATGTACCGATAACACATAGCGGCAGCCAAAATCGGTATGGAATGAAGTTTCAGGTGTCAATAATTCCTACTAGGTTAGTAATTTTCATTTTGAGCTTAGCTCAGTTAAGGAAGATACTCTTAACTGCATTCAGGCACACTACCTTTGGCTTAATTAAGTTAAGTCGCTCGCCTCATTTGAAATGCTGTTTTTGGGTGTTTCTGTGAAGGCGTGTACAACGGAAACAAAAAAAGATTTTTTATTTTTGTTTTAAGTATTTTATTTTCTAACTCTTTATTAAAAAACAAAGAAATTGGTTTGATCATACGAGATTCGTTCAGAAAGTTGTCAGCCTTAGAAAAATGGTCTTCACATGGGCAATGGACACAGATATAGTCGGTACTACTGAACGAATTTTGATGAAATAAAATTTAGATAACGTAGAATTGATACCGTTATTATATGAACTACGCTTATTAAAAAAACAAAAAAAATTCTGTATTTTTTTCGGACCTTTAAAGTCAACAAAATAGTCAAAAAACCTTTTTTTATCATTTTGTGAACTTTTTTTTAATATTATTTCCCACGATAACGACATTCATACTGGATAAAGTACTCTTTTATCCTTTTGATTTCAGACACCTGTGAGTCCCGTAATCCGTGTCGTCAGCGACATACCGTTTTTTAGTAGACCATTTTTGGAAGTCTGATAACTTTGTGAACGAACCTCTTATGGCCAAAAAAATTTCTATTCCTAGCAACAGATCAAAAACTAAAATGCCTAAAACAAAAATAAAAAATAACAAATCTTCTTTCGTTTCTATTTTGCACGCTTTTAAAGAAACACCCAAAAAAACACCATTTCAAATGGGGCGATTGCCTGAGATGTTCGAAAAATCTTCTCAGAAAGCACTTTTATAGGGTTTTCTTTGGGATGGCTCGAAGTTGGATGAAAAAGTTGGTGGGGGAGTATTTTGCGAGGAGTCCCCACCAGACTCAAGTTCAGGTTACAGGACCACTGCAGTATATTCCAAGCAAAGATAGCGGCAGTTAAAGAAGCTGCTGATTGTCACGGAGATTAATATCTAATCCGACAGCCAAGCGGCAATCACGGTATCGAACTCAATGATGGTATACTTGAAACTGGTTGGGGAATATCTGACATCACTTTCGATCGCATCTGATCTCTTCGATATAAGGCTCATCTGGGTACCTGGCTTATCTAAATTTCAGAAAACTGGGAGATGGATGAGCTGACTAGGCAAGGGACCAGTAAGGTAGTTTCCCTGCGAAATGAAAGGATTGAGATACCGTTGACTATCTGCGGTCTGCTCATGGAGAGGTGGGATTTGCGTCAACTCAGCGGGTGCAGGACAAGTTTGCAATCTTGAAAGAACGCGAAATTTTTCTGGCCACTTGTGGAGTGGAGGCGTTCGAGGGATTTTCTGAAGTTAACAAAATGTCAGCTCTCGAATTTCTTGGGTGCCCTTACAAAACATTGGTCTCCAGGTATGTATGATGTGAGACTCGGCATTGCATCGAGTCTTTTTTGCCTCCGTTGTATGGAGGATGAGGTGGAATCATCTCAGAACCATCTCCTTGGCTTACCTGCTTTTTCGGAGCTAAAATAGGAGGTGGAGCTCGGCCAAACAACTAAAAGAAGTGTACGAGCAAATTATTTATTTATTTTTATGGGAGAATATATTTTGTTCAGTACATACACATGGTTTCAGCAAGGTGGCGCCTTGTTGCACACGACCAAAGAGACCAAGCCAATATGGCGTGATTTCTTCCCTAATAAACTTATTAGCCATTTTTGCGGTATATCCTGGCCATCCAGATCGCCCGAGCTTACCCTTATAAACTTTTTTCCGTTGAAGTACCTCAAAAGTAAAGTCTATGAAACAAACCCAGCGATCAGCTCAGCACCAAAAGAAAATATCGCTCACGAGGTTAATAGCATTCCGACAGCACTTCTCCAGCGTGTGACATGGAGGAAGGAGGCCTGATTCCAAAAGTTAGAAAAGTTAAGAAATAACTTTTTCAAAACAAAATCCGCACAGTTCTTCTTTGTAATAGTTATTGTAATAAATTTTTATTATTAATAATTATTTTAAATAATTTAATTCCCGACTATGCCACCGGATATCCTGTAGCAATAAAAGAGAATATGTTGAAAGAAAAAATAGGTACATATTTGAGTTTACACACCCACCCCTTTATTCACCAAACGTTTTTTCCTCCTCTCGGCAGCCAGATAATAGTCACATGGTTGAGAAATTGACGCTGAATTATTCTTCAATTTTATTGTACACACACCATTTCCAGCATTTCTTTCGAAAAAAAAGAACACAAAAATTATATTTGAAACTGTAAATATTTTTTTTCAATTTCCTGCAGTTTTATCTCAACTTAATCAATACCCAATTCAACACCTAATGACCCCTCAAAATAATCGATTTTTGAAATTTATTACAAAAATGCATTTCATTTCATTCATTACATTTGAGTCTAATTATGCAGTAGCCAACTACTTGGCCATCTAGCGGCAGCCGCGCGTGCCCAATAAGCCTTCAGATCTACGTTGCAGTTTAGTTGCGCAAGCCACAACCTGCCATACTTGGCTGATTTCCCTATCATTACGAATTCAAAATGGTTCTATCACAACCGCCCACTGAGCGAATGGGGGCCAAAGGTTAGGCAGCAGCCTAAATGCATAGTAGGGTAAAAAGGAAGGCAAATATGTAAGCAGTGGCAATAGGCGCAACACGCGAGCCTTGAATGGTAGGTGCGAGGGCATGCAACGAGCCACACCACTGCTGATTACTGCTGCTGGCTTTCGGTTGCTTGTCGTCAAATTGAACGCCAGCAATTTTCGCTTTAATTAAGTTGAAGTTTCATAGTTCCATCGCAACCAGCAACAAAACGAAAATACGAGTGTAAGCGAACAACAACAATTTTCATAATGCAACTAAAAATAAATTCAAGTATAAAATTTAATGAAAATTCAATTGTCAGCTACATACATACAAAGTGAATCGTAAATTTGTATTTGGCGCGGCTGCACTGGCGCAGAACGACAATTACCGTCGACGTACAGCGAGAGCCTAAGTAGCGAAGGCGATCGCTTCGGTTTGGTTTTATTACCTCTGACAGCTGACAAAGCACCAGGCTGCGTGTTTGGTAGATGACAGAAGACTGCGACTGAAATGAGACAACAACAAAAGTCAGCTATAATGAATTAAAAATTAAATTATACACCTCACCAGTGCGGCAATGCTTTCGTTTGCTTTGTTATTTTGTTGCCATTATTTTCATATTGGATTTGTAATATTTTGTAAATTTGATGCTTGCTGAGTAAAAAGAAAACAAAAATAATATGAAAACATGCCATATTTGGCAAATCATTGTTTGCAAAGTGATGAGTTTTGCAATTTCAGAAAATACAATTTTCGCAGCTGCACTTTCGTATTAATTCAGTTGCTTTTAAAAGCTAAGTTGTCAAGTTTGGCAGTATTTGCTTGCTGAGAAGAGGTGTCAGTACCTTTGTGATATGTGACCTGTGCGACATTTGCAAGCTTCTTCAAAAGCTTCTCTTACTAAATTGTTGAGTGGTAATTAATTCAGCTTAGCTTTGCCGACTAAGCTTAGCTTTCGATTTTGCCGCTATAGAGAAGCTTATTGTTTCACAATTAATTAGTTAGCATAGAAAAGACAAAGCCACAAAGTAACGCTTTATAAAATAAAAGCTTTTTATATAATATAATATAAAAAATAAACTTTAAAATGTAAACTTCTAATAAAATATGTCTAGTCCACTTTTACCTGTATTATTTAACTAACCAATGCCCGACCTGCTTCGCCTTGGGCAATGCCAAAACAAATGTTAAAAATAATAAAGATAATATTGGCCTTCTTTTGTCAAATTAGTGATTTCAAATTGGGCAGCTCTAAACGTGCGCTATTCTTAAAGATCGAGCATTTTCATAATACTTTTCTCGTTGTTTTACCGTGTAAAATTGTATATCTGCCTGCGTAACAAAAGTCGAAAATGACATAAAAAAGTATCGTCTAGGAATTATTCACTACTGACATCTAGATGTCACTTTTGAAGAACCCTTTATATGATTTTTGATCTTCAGAAGAAATATACAGTAAATATTTGCTTATCTCGCCTTTGTTTTTCCTTGCTTCTCATAAAAACCATTTACCGGTCGTAGACTTCAAAAACATCTGGAAACTGAAAACCTCTTCACTTGTAAAACAGGATCAAGCTGAACACCATGAATTGGGAGGAAAAGCTCAGTCAATCACCTAACAATGAATGTATGGATGAAATGGAAATTAAATTAAATCAACTTCCTTTTTTTTGATGTTTTATAAAATCGTGAAAAAAATTGTTGAAGTTTTCGTCTATGAAATTTTTGTTTTTGTTTTTAAAACTCCATTTATTTCATACAATCTGTCATAACAATAACAATAAGTACTATTTTTACCTACAATTTAAAGAAGAACAACTTGGGGTAAGAACTCCCAGTGGAATTCGTTACTTGATAATGAACATCATATAGTATATATAAGGTGGTTAAGTTTTAAGGGCCGGTGTTGATTTTGAATAAAATACAATTTTTTAAAAAATTATTATAATTTTTCTTTATTATGATAATATTGGTATAGCTCAATTACGTATGGAACAACATATCGGCCAAATGGCCGCCGCGGCTTCGGCGACACAGCTCCATCCGATGGTCCAATTTTCGATGACGCTGAGGCATAATTGAGGTTCTATGCCGTTAATGTGCCAAATTATCTCATCCTTTAGCTCTTGAATTGTTGCTGGCTTATCGACGTACACCTTTTCTTTCAAATAACTCCAAAAAAAGAAGTCCAATGGTGTCGTTGACGTTTCGGTGTGTTCACATTCAACATCGGCCCTTAAAATTTAACCACCCTTTATATTATACATTTTTACAACTTTTATATTTACGTATTTTACGTTTGAAATCTTTGCATTAAATCGTTTGGCTGACATTTTTCTAACCTTGAAGAGTAGTTTATCTTAGAAAGATTATTTGCTCGGTTATTCGGATGAGTGGTTTTTTATTTCTTCGAAAACTGTCTTAACTTTTAGGTTAACAGTGTAGTGATCGCAGTTACAGTCCAAGCTGCTTTCGCTTTAAAAGTATATGCAATCGCCAAGTAAGACGCCGATCTAATAGAGTACCTAAATATCTGGCATTGACTGTTTGAGGTATTGGAACGCTGTCAAGAGATACGGCAGGACATGAGCCGTTTCGAAGTGTGAATGTTATCTGCGTCGATTGGATTTCATTAGCTTTTATGCACCATTTTTTCATCTAGTCGCTAACACTGTTAAGCTTTTCTCGTAGGTAATCAAAAGCAATTGAGGCAAGGGTACTCCTGATCATGACGACAGTATCATCTGCCTACGTGTCTGTATATGTGTTCTTTGATAGTGGCAGGTCCGCCGTGAACAAAGTGTACAAGACGGGGGTAGAAGGCAAGTGTGGTACACCTGCGCCAATTACAATAACTTGCTCTATGGTGGAGTGTTTACAATTGGTGATGAAACCATTGCAGACGTTGACAGTTTTTGTTACTTGGGAAGTACGATCTCCATAGACGGTGGTGCGAAAAGTGAGATTTACAACCGAATAAATAAGGCACGTAACGCATTCGCTAGCTTTCGAAATATATGGGGCTCCAACAGCATCAAAACTTGCACAAAAGTTCAAATTTTTAACGCGTACCTTAAGTCTGTGCTGTTGTACGGATCGGAAACTTGGCTTGTGACATCGGCAAAGCTGCAAGCGTTTATAAACAGGTGTCTGCGTAATATATTTAAGATATGGTGGCCAAGAGTTATAACAAACAAGGAGCTCTAGAGACTTCTCCAGCACCAAAATAGCATCAACAGTGAAATAAAGAAAAGAAAATATGGATGGATAGGCCATACTCTGCGAAAGCCTTATGAGGAAATACCGCATGCCGCTTTGAACCCGCAAGGAACGAGAAGAAGAGGCAGACCAGTGATGACTTGGCAAAGGACTATCCGCAATCGTTTAATGAACTGAGATTTATGTCTAGAAATATGTTCGGAATACTTTTGTTGAATCCTGAAGCTCCTAAAGGAATATAGATTAATAATAATAATAAATGGTGGAGTGATACTTACGAAAACCAAATTGGTGGACTGGAATGAGACTCTTTTGCGGAATTATTGTATTTATCCTTTTTAAAAGCAGCTTTTCAAGAAGTTTAGAGACAACAGCCAATAAACTTATTGGCCTGTAATTGGAGACCGCGCTCAGAGCCTTCCCTGGCTTTTGAATTAGGATGATTTCAGCAACTTTCCACTGAGTTAAGAAATACTCTTGTCTGATCATCGCGTTTAATATTATATAATAGTGAGGAATTTGTTTCCACATATGGGTAGTTCTTTTAAAACCTTACTAGTTATTAGATCGTAACCTGGTGCCTTTTTGGTTGCTGCGTATTTAACGTCTTCTCAGGTAAATCAGTCGAGTAATAAAGTCGAGAAATCAATTTAAAACAGAGCTGAGAGAAATATGAAATAAAATATAAAGTAATAATGGCGGATATTATTAATATTACTATTTCTATGGTTCCAGGAAGGAACAATGAGCCCAAGAGCGTACTATAAAAAATTTATATTTTCTCTAGCGAAAAGTAAACAAGAAATTTTTTGAATAATTGCACATATCCACTTTCATTTGATATCCGTATTAATATCATAGAGTGAGTATAAGTAAAGGGAGATCAGATTGGAGGTACTTTTTCCAATAGGGTTTTTGCTGATCATGCGTGACTACTGTCAAATTAAATACATAATTTTTTTAGGTATTCATTGACTTTTCATCATGGAAAGACTTACGCCTCGACAATGTTTACAAATCGTACAATTATGTTACGAAAATCGACGATTTGTGAAGAGCGTTCATCGCACGGCCAAGTCAACTGATGCTGTATGGTGATAAGGCCCATTTTTGGCCTAATGGCTACGTTAATAAGAAAAAGTGCGGTATTTGGGCTGAAGAACAATGCGAAGCCATTCAAGAACCATTGAAAACAACTGTTGTGGCCTATGTGCTGGAGGAATCACCTCTTGTCTCGTACCAGTGGATAGGCCACTAAGATCGTGTGATATCACACCTTTGCACTTTTGCTTGTGGGGGTATGTAATGTCTAAATGCTTTGCGGATAAACCACCTTCATTTAAGGTATTGGAAGCCAACATTACTAAAGTCATTCACGAGATACTGACCGAAGTACTTAAGTGAGTCACTCATCATTGGAGTTAACGGATGGCCGAACTGCGCCGCAGTTGCGGCCAACATTTGAACCAACATTTGGGATTATCTTTAAAAAATAAGTGTCATCAATGGTTTCACACAAAACTAATAAAGATTGCCCAATCAATTTGAATTTTCGTTGTTTTATTTCCATTTAAAAACCGATACCTCTGAATTGATCAGCATTTATTTAAAACATTTTTTGGAGAAATTTGTTCTTCAAAGCTTTAAAATTAAAAAAAATAATTAAAATATGAGAAAATTTAAAATTGATTATGTAGAATTACAATATAAATTTTGTAGTGTCATGAGCATAGAAAACTTTTGTTAGACAAAAAAAAATTGATTTGCCCGGTAGAATGCATAATTTCATTAAGTTTTGAAAATGTTCTCGTTTTTTTTTTAATTACCTTCGCACTCTCATTAATCGGCTGGCTAAAACTATTATCTTTATTATCATCACCTTTTTCCAACATTTTTTTTTTACTGCAATCGATAGATATATTATAGGAGAATATGCCCTCAAAATTCTATAGCCGAATTCAAAGTGATTTCGGAGTTACAGGCCTGCGTACCGTCCCTCGTGTGAGTATACTGTCTACCTTCTGAAAAATTTTAAGAAAACTATAATTAAAATTCGCAATTAATTAACTAACAAAATACCAAAAAAGGCATTTTTTAATGCTATTTACCACTTTTTTTGAAAAAAAGCGAAAAAAAACACTTTTTGTCAATAATTAATTCTGTGTTCATTTTTTCATATTTTTATAAAAGAGTAGTCTATTATATGCGGGAAAGCTTTCTGAATACGACAATTTTTTTCTTTTCTGTTTCAGGAGAAAACTACGACCGCAATCTCACACGCCGTTTTACTATCGCGCAACGAGAAGCTGTGCGAGATCCCTCATATGTCCGCCATTTTGTTTTTTTATTTATGTTTATTATGTTTATTACTCTTCAATCAAGCCTTCAAATAAATGCAAAAGATTATTCCTGTGTCTCGCTTTTTTCGCCTTGAAGAAAAATTGTGAAGAAACACCTTTTTTTGATGCCACTGATAAGAGGCCCCCCTTAAAGAATTTCAAATTCAAATTAATCTAAAATCAAAATTCAATACCACATTCGTACATATATATTCACATTTCAGGCAGCTAAACTGCATTGCTTTTAGGTCTACCATGCCCTCAAACTCATTTAATAAATTTAGTAAATTTTTTTTGTATCATCTATGTTGCATACAAGCACTTACATTGAATTAAATTTAACGGCATTTCATTTTAAATCATGACATTTTGATTGCATTGCCAAAACACAATTGTCACAGACTTCATTGAAAATTAAATTAGAATTGAGTTTTAATTTAAAGATATAAAAAATTGTAAACAAATTTTCGACATGACTTGCAACACCCAAATCCCAAAACTGTCAATCATTGGCGAATACAAAAACCGTAAGCTTACATTTTTATCATTAAACTCACATTTACTTGCACCAAAAATTGTGTGCAAAAAGAAAACCAAGACACGAACTACTTGTAATGCCATGCAAAATAACTGACGAAGGCATAAAAAACGCTGCAAACGAAAATCGATTCACCAGTAGATTGGAAAATGTTGTGTGCACTGCAGCTCAGTTCACAATTCATCATCGCGCTACTCGTTGCAGTCATGCTAACAGCACGCGCCCATTCCGTGGCCAATTGGCCAAGTGTTAATAATCTCTTTAAAATTGGCTTAATTTCTGAACATGAAGCTCTGAAGACTGCTACAGGCCAACGACGTTTTCAAGAATCTTTTGAGGGGTTTGAGCAAAACAATCAGTTTTTACCCAGCACACTACGAAGTAGAATACCACAGAAGCAACAGGAAGGCGCTTACAGTAGATCCGTCTTTGGATTGTCTACAAGCAGTAATGTTCACACATCTCTCCGAAGAGAACCAAGTGCTGATGAAGTGTATCAGGCCAAACGACATCGGCGCATCAATATGATATTGAATTCAAGTTGAACTAAAGTAGAGCAAATAAGGGGCATTAGATAGAAATATAAGTATATGGATATTAAGCATTTGTATTGAACAAAAATGATATTTAATTTTTGATAATCCAATTTTTATTAGTCTCTTAATCTGAGGTCTCGCGGCTTCTAAAAAATGTGAATACATTTGGGGGTTACATAAGTTTTGAGTGCGAAAAATTGCATACTTCTTTGAATTTTTTTTTTCTATTGTACTATAACAATTGAAATATACAATAAATCAGAGACATGTATTAGGTTATGGAATAAGTTCGTAGCGTTTTTACCGAAGTTTTTTATTTAAACAAAAATAATAACTATATCAATAAGTTAATCAATTATATATTCGCCGTTGCTGTTTACAACTTCTTCCTACGTTTCCACGACAGTCGGTTCTACTTTACCGAAACGACCCGGATTTATATACGGCCAAGGACTGTCACTGCAGCAGCATTCCCCGTATGTAGGTAGGGGGAATGTTTATGCTGCTACAACAACAACTTCTTCCCACCTCACACACATATCATGATCTACTTTAGATGAAGATCCGGCTTAACTTTCGGCTTTGGCGTATCTCCTGGAGCCACGCACTCCTTTCTTTACTTCATATTGATATATAGGCGCCATTTCTCATCTCCCGTGACAATTCGATACAAAAAGCACTGTTTATGACCGCGTATTGCTCTATGGCGGGCGAGATGCTGAGAGGCAATTTGAAGTCGACTTTCTTTGTTTTTTTCGTTGAGCTCGTGAGGCAACCAAGCTCCCAATTTTTCGGTAAATCCCATTGAATGAAGATGATTGGCAATCGTTTTATGATCGCAGTCCATTTTTCCGCCACTTCAGGACTGATTTGGCGACTGTTCGCCTTCAAAAGTGGTTTGAGACGTTGTTCATCGAATTCAAAAGGTCTTCCGCTGTAGACTCGCCTATGACACCTTCTCCATACATATCGCAAATGTCCCGGGCTACTTCGGTAGCTTTTAGACCTCGATGAAAAGCAAAGAAGGAGCAGGTACCGAAAATGTTGATTTTTGCCTCCTGGGCATTCCATTTCAAAGCTTCAAGCTTAATGAAAAATTAAATAACTCAAAAATAAAGTTAACATAGTTTTGCAGAGAAGAACGAGTTATATCGAATAAATACTTACCCTTTGCCAAACAGCAGACAAATCGTTGTAAAATAAAAGAAAATATAAAAGCGCTATGAACTTATTCCCCAACCCAACACATACAGGGTTGCCCATATTCGACGGACCCGACGGATTTCGATGACTTTTTAGGCCCATTCCAATCGACGAGGCTTGTCCGCAGGCAACAATCTTTGCGTCAATTGAATCTTATACGGGAATAAATGCAAATCAATGCGGATAATTCGTTGTAAAGTGGTCCGAGCAATGCCCAACTGCTGAGAACGGCGATTTTAGGATGTCCTTGAAGACGCCTTAATCGGTTTTGATTTGGCCTCTTTGGATTAGAAAGAGCATGGCCAGTCAAAAACCTTTCGTACACACGTTTAATGGTGTTCTTAGAAGGCGCACTTTTCACATTATTTAATTTTTTATACGCACGTTGAGTTTTCACAATTGACTTCTTTTGTTGAATGTAAATTTCAACAATTTGGGAGCGCTCGCGTGGCGTGTACTGTTCCATGGTGAAAATCTGCTTGGACTGACGCTTCCAACGCGGTATGTCATTAAGCGATCTGACGTCTCTGACAAAAGATACAGGGTTGCCAGATGGGTCCGTCGAATATTGAATATCTCTCGAAATTTAAATTTTTTTTTTTTTAAGTTTGAAAATTCAGCCTTTAGAATCTTTTTGCTTGTGATCCCTCAATATACACTTTGATTCAAACTTAGAGTTTCGTTATAAAAATAATTCTAATGCTGCTTATTAGGGGTATCCTTGTCGCTACACGCGTTGTGCACTTTGTTAGATTTATGAGAAATATAGGAAGTGTGGCAAATGAGTCCGCGTATAAAAAACGATTATAAGCAGACCTAAAGGTCTAAAAATATCTCGTGCATCTGCAGCAAAATATTTACAAAAGTCGAGACATTTATAAATAAATGAATATAACGGTACACCGAAGTTAAAAATGTGACGACTTCCTCGGACGAGATCAAAAAAAAAAATACCTCTCCAAAGCAAGATCTTCTCATTGAATTGTTTGTGACAAAACCAAACTTATCGTTGCTTGAAGCAGTTCTAAGTAAAACTGGTCTGCATTCAGGACACATATACAGGTCGTACTTGTAGGAAGTAAATATTTTAAAATTAACATTTTTAGAAGAGCCATGCACAGAAAGGCGCGTGCGATAATAAAAGGTCTTCACTCAAGCTCTAATCAATCTTTTCTCAAAGAAGTGTACAAAATTTCTATTTTAAATAATATCAAGAGTCTTTAAAAACATGTATCATTAATTACGTGCTATGCACCAGGTCAAGCTGGCTCAAAGAGCGGAATTTTCTCAGCCTTCGTCCCTTAACTTACAATTGAAAAAATTGTCTAAACAAATTTTTGTATTTAATAAGTTATTAAAAGGTTATCAAAACTCATACCGCATCAGGAGGACCACCTTGATGCAACCCGCAGAATCCTTTGCACTAAATAATAAAGTTTGCGTGGAAACTTATCTCTGCACCCCTTCAAATTTAATTCCTCGCAGCAATTAATTAAAATAGAAATTTGCTTATCAATGGAGAAAGCACTATCCCCGTGGTGTGCTCCTACTGGGATACGTAAGGTTAGGCTTAGATGGGTAGCACTTAAGCAGCTGGCGCTTTGTAAAACTTTTTACCCCTGTTCCCTAAAACAACTTCGTAACTACTCAAAATAAAATTCTTTAGCTTTTTGACATTCGACGAAATGAAATTCTCTAGTTCTACCAGTCGTCTCAGCCCTTCGCCTAGAGAGTGGCGAACAAGGGCAGGGAAGGCGTTGTGTAGTCTCCTACTACTCAACATCGCAAGAACCACTGCCAAAGCCACTCAATCTGTAGTAGGTTGGAATATATTTCCCCGATCACAGTAACAAGCCGAACTAGCTGTAATTACCTTCTAACTTGTAATGACCTACAACAAAGACAATGGATGTAAGAAATGTATCCCCAGTTTCTATTTTTCTTTTGAAACAATAATTATGTTGGGAGTTTCAGTTAATTATTCTTGTCTATGAGCAACCCGAAGGAAACTCTCAGATTTGGCAACGACTACTACCGCTGCAAAATCAAAATTTGGCTGCTATTTTGATATCCAAATAGGTAATTTATTGCACACTCTCGAGTGCATAGTCTCCGATCAGCATGTCATCGTGCCTGAAACTAGAGCTGGACCGGGCCATAAACTTCATTTTTTCTGTATTAATTCTTAACCCGGTAGATTGTACTATTTTTTTCAGTTTTTTAAACGCAATCTGTAGTTCACTCCTGCTTTTCGCAGTGTTAAGTATTTCATCTGCATATGCACAAAGCTGGAACGTATAGGCTTGTATAGGGTGTTTAATAAGAGTTGTTATTTTGATATTCAAAGAAAAATGCTATTTTTTAATATAAGTGATCGGATGTTTATTTCATTATAAAGAGGAAGGTGTGCCGTTAATAGTGGAAAATAACATCAGGCAAATGACCACCACGACCACGCTTACAGGACAATGTCCTTTTCATGAAATTTTCCATAACCGAATTGCAAAGTAGCTGCCCTATGTCCTCGATAGCCTCACGAATTCCATCTTTGAGTTCTTGAATCGACCCTGGGCTATTGGCGTAGACCTTCTCTTTTACGTGGCCACAAAGAAAAAAGTCATGAGGTGTTAAATCACAAGATCTCGGTGGCCAATTGTGATCACCTGTGCGAGAGATAACAAGGTCCGGAAACTTCTCCCGTAAAAGATCAATGGTTTCGTTGCTTGTGTGACACGTAGCGCCGTCTTGTTGAAAACACACATTGTCCAGTTCAATACCATCCAATTCCGGCCATGAAAAATGGTTAATCATCTCTCGATAGCGCAAACCATTCACCTGTAATACCTGTTATTGGAAAACCCTTTAAATAGTCCCGCCGTAGCCGAATGGGTTGGTGCGTGATTACCATTCGGAATTCACAGAGAGGTCGTTGGTTCGAATCTCGGTGAATGCAAAATTAATAAAAATATTTTTCTAATAGCGATTGCCCCTCGGCAGACAATGGCAAACCTCCGAGTGTATTTCTGCCATGAAAAAGCTCCTCATAAAAATATCTGCCGTTCGGAGTCGGCTTGAAACTGTAGGTCCCTCCATTTGTGGAGCAACATCAAGACGCACACCCCAAATACGAGGAGGAGCTCGGCCAAACACCCAGAAAGGGTGTACCCGCCAATTATATATATATATATTAGGCCGGGTCGATTTGTGGGGAGGAAAAAAAATCGCCCATTGCTCTGTGAAAATCATATTCTAGGGATCAAAATAAGAAACTTTGCCGAAGGAACCATACCTCTAAAACGAATTCTGATGTCCCCCAATTTGGGTCGAACTTTTTAGCTTCTTTTCTCATGTAAAGGCCAAAAATGGTGATATTTTGAAATGATTGTATAGGGAACCCCCCAGGGGAGTTCCAGGGGGTGTGCCACTAGCATGGGTGGATCGGCCGTCCAAAGTTAGTGGGGGTCGGTCATACATTTGGACTCGATTGGAGCACTCTAAATGGGTCAATGTGGGATTTTGCGTTCGACCCAAATTGGGGGACATCAGAAATCGTTTTAGAGGTATGGTTTCTTCGGCAAAGTTTCTTATTTTGATCCCTAGAATAGGATTTTCACAGAGCAATGAGCGATTTTTAAATCGACCCGCCCTAATATATATATATATATATTGTATAAATTGTATGATCGCCTGTATTCGGAATCGAATTGGCAAATAAAGAAGAAGAATTATGGGCATATTAAAGAAATACTAATTTTTTAGCTAATTATAAAAACTGTCTATTTCACATAGACTTCCAATCGTTACGTCAAGAATAGTAATGGCCTTGAAAACATTTGGCAAATCATTGGTTTTGCAAAATTCATTGATAAGGCGTTAATTTTTTGTACTTAAAAACCTGATAGGGCAGCACAAAACACACAAAAGGTTTCCGTAATTTAATAATAACTTTTTAATATAAATTTTTTTTTAATCAGATGCTCCAACAAACATTCTATTATACCATCGCATTTATGTAAAGTCTCAGCCATAAAAATCCCCTTTTTACGATCATTTACAAGACTTAGTCGCTATGCAAATTCCAACCGCTTGAGTGAGAACCAATTGGGAACCATAAAAATTCTCGGCATCTATTAATGGTAATCTAATGCCAACTATTTATAAGTTTTTTATTTTTTATTTATTTTTTTTGGTATTTTAATCTATGCAAATCGCGCATTACACACAAACTAAACAACGAGTTATTCGGCTCTTCGCTGCCAATTGTTACACACTTAGATTCGTTAGAGCTGGCATCCAGGAAGCGCGTTATGCAGAAAACCCGTTATTATTAATTAAACCAAGCACAGTTTTCGTTTAGCGAGAATGAGCAAATTGTGTGTTGAAAAGGCAAGTTTTTAGATATTTTTTTTTTTAATTTATTCGAATTCCTTAAGTTTGCTTTGTTTCATCTATGAAATGAACCCTTACTAGAAATGATGCTTATGCCTGTATATTCTTATAATTAAACTAATTATGTACTTTGTGGTGTAGTAATTTCGAAATGGCTTGATAAGGTTGATAATTTACCAACCGCCGCCCCAGCCGCCGTTGCCACCACCGCCGCTCCAGCCACCATTACCACCGCCGTAACCACCACCGCCGCCGTTCCAGCCGCCGTGACCGCCGCCACCGCCTCCATTCGAAACATGAACGACATAGACCTTACTGACGCCACCACCACCACCGCCGCCGCCGCCGCCATTCCAACCACCACCACCACCACCGCCGCCGCCGCCATTCCAACCACCGCCGCTGCCGCCACTCCAACCTCTCTGACCACCACCACCGCCGCCGCCTCCGCCACCACCACCAAGTAAACCACCCAATTTTTGTTGGATCAAAGAGCCAATGCCGCCGCCGCTGCCGCCACCGCCACTATTCCAACCGCCACCACCGCCGCCGCCTCCTCCTCCTAGTAAGGCTCCCAAAGAACGTTTTTGCAAGGTATGCGCCTGACCACAGGCAATCAATGCGGTCGTAACGACCACAATACAAGTGAACGATTTCATGATGAACTCAAGCCAATTCCGAAATATCCAAAAGCAAGACTAGATCAAGACTGATGAGACCGCTTGAGGTGTGTAAGCATTTATAGGCGACAAAAAAAGCAAAAAATATTTAAAAGTCAATATTCGATAAAAAAAAACAAAGAAGAAGCCAAAGTGGTGCAAATAGAACCACTCAAGCAAATCGTTTGATAACAGAGACAAAAGTGAGATAGCAATACTAATTAGACATATGTTTGTATGTAGTTATATTAAGACTTCTGAACGATGCAACAACAATTTTTATAATCAAAAGGTAAATCGGTTATGCAAACAATAGAACAGAGATGCTGCGCGAGCGCAACCCAGCGGCACCTGGTGAGAATAACTCACTTAGCATTTGAAGAGCTCACTTTCAGTGACAACAACTTGGCAGCACTGAGGTATAACAACAACAGCTTATATTATTTACGCTTGACTTTATCTCAAAGAAATTATATCGGAAATGAATATACATAAGCATACGTGCATATACATATATATATACAATAAATACATATAACACGAAACGTATAAAACAACCAGTTGTTTGAAGATGAAGATCAAGGCTACATTTTATATGCGATTTGTTAAGAAACTACACATAAGCGCGGCTAATTTTCTTCGCTCAATCTTAAATGGTAAATGGCAATTTTAGCTATTGAAGTCTCTTATAAAAAATTGACGGATGTTAGAATTAAAAAAAGAATTATTATTTAGAAGGAATTGAAATTGGCAAAGACTTTGCAAGTCTTTATCGAATTGAATGGCACTTGACAAGCTGTCGTACTTTAAATATTAGTGAGCATACAAAAAAAAGCAAAACAAAAAAACAGACAAACAAATGCAATTAAATGCTTATGAAATTTTACGCTCCACTAGTTTCCGCAAGCCTCTCACCTCAAACTTGGTTTCACAGCAACATTTCCTACCACTGCTCGATAGATTTATAATCAGCTTCAAACCCAAACTGCTTAACCTCGACTATAATCTACGGGACGTATTTGAAACAAATCACTAAGCTCTGCCCCTCTGAGCACCACCATAATGGAAGTGATAACTGCAATGGATAAAGCAAGGTTGTGTAGCTCGTACCGGTCCGTACAAGTAGTTTCTTTTTCAAAATCCAAAAACACGAATAAAAATTAATATTTTTTTGGGTATTTGAAAGGGCAAATAATCCTCTTATTTATGGAATACAATTTCATTTATGTAGCTGTATCGGCTTGCTTTGCAGTAGCGTATCCAGTTCACCCAGTTTTCCAATGCCTTGGTTTCGGTTTCTGACTCTATCTCAGGAATGGCTTACTCGAATCATTTTTAAGAAATAAAAATCGAAAAAGAAAATAAATCTAAAGGTTTCAACTCGCAGCTTTGAGGTGACCAGCTGGCATCACCGAGATGGCTAATAACAGGATTACCATACTTGGCGTGCAAAAGATCGATAGTGGCATGGGTTGTGTGGCACAACGCGCCATCCCGCAGATCGTGGCAATTTATATCTTCAATTTCCGGACACAAAAATGCATTTATCATGCTTCCAATCAAAAGTAAATTTTTGAAGAAAAATGGATAGCATCGCTCCTGTCACTCTCGGAGGACTTATTGGCTTGTTGACTATCATGTGTGGGTTTTCAGACACCCAGATGTGGTGTTTTGTACAGCGATGAAAAAGGCCTTTGTCAGAAAAATAATTTTGAGCTCTTTCCAATAAATGCACTCTTTGGGCTGTACAACATTGACTTTGGGAATAATAATAATTTTGAAATATTTCCGCGGAGATATGATACTGCCGTTCTGTACAGATTTCCAGCGAGAACGTCAAATAACACATGATTAAAAAACACAATATGGAAAACCCTGTACATGTAAAAATTCTCAATATGTTCTGAATATTCTTTCAAAGTATTGGACATGGACCCATTAGAACGCCTTACTTATTAAGCCAGGCTAATGTTTTTCACTGACTAATCCTCGAACGAATGGTATTTTCTTTTCAAAATAAATTTTACAATGCAACTAAGTTCTCGCTGTTTGTCAATAGATGCCGCCAGCAGTGTTTGCTAGTCGATTCTAACATAACCTAAACGTCATAAACCAAGCTTAGACTTATGGTAAACAAACTGCTTCGACACATTAGTGATTTTCTTTTGGTATCGCATACTTTTAGTTTTGTGAAAATGTCTGATCTTGTGCCGAATAATCGACATTTGCGGGAAGTGTTGATTTTCCTCTTTCATTCGAAAAAAAACGGCGACTGAAACGCATCGAGAGCTATAAAAAGTTAATGGAGATGCTGCTTTAAATGAAACAGCGGGCCGAGATTGGTTCCGTCGCTTCAAAGACGGTGATTTTAATGTTGACGACGTTCGCGTAAAGGAAGAACAAACACCTTCGAAGACGTTGAATTGGAGGCATTGCTCAATGAGAATCCGTATCAAACGCAAGAAGAGCTTGCTTGCTTCAGTATTAGGAGTTACCCCCCAATCCATTTCCAAACGATTGCATGCTTTGGGAATGGTTCAGAAACAGGGGACTTGGGTTCCTTATGAGTTAAAACCAAGGGATGATGAACGTCGTATTTCGCCTGTGAACACATGCTCCAGCGGCAAAAAATGAAGGGTTTCTCAGCAATCCAAAGAAAAGAAAGTCATGGGGACTGAACGGTCATGCTTCTACGTCGTCGCCTCGACCGAATATTTACGATGCGAAGGTTGTGCTATGTATTTGGTGGGACCAAGTTGGTATCATTTTTTATGAACTGTTAAAACCAAGCGAAACCATCACTGGGGATCAGTATCGACTTCAATTGATGCGATTGAGCCGAGCACTGCGCGAGAAGCGGCTGCAATACGCGGAGAGGCATGAAAAAGTTATGCTACATACAGCATGACAACGCTCGGCCTCAAGTTTCCAAACCCGTTAAAATCTACCTGGAAACACTGAATTGGGAGATCCTACCCCATCCGCCATATTCTCCAGATATTGCGCCGTCGGTTTATCAACTGTTCCTATCGATGGCACATGGTCTAGTTGACCAGCAGTTTCATTCATATGAAGACATCCCTGGATAGCCTCAAAAGATGAACAGTTTTACCGCGACGGCATACGAGATCTACCAGAAAGATGGGAAAAAGTAGTAGACAACCATTTTTAAAAATAAAGTTGTATGTGAGTGACGAAGCTCGCTCCGGACGCCCCAGCTCATCAACAACCGATGAAAATGTTGAAAAAGTGAAGAAAATTGTTATGGAGAATCGTCAAAACACAATTAGAGAATTTGCTGAGGATGTCGGCATATCGGTTCGCTCATGTCATGCAATCTTTTCGGAAATTTTGGGCATGAAGCGTGTGGCAGCGAAGTTCGCTCCAAATTTGCTGAATTTTTACCAAAAGCAACATCGCATGAGTATCGCTCAGGAACTGTTGAATGACGTCAACGATAATCCAGATTTGCTTAAAAGAGTCATAACTGGTGACGAATCGTGGGTACATGGATATGACATCGAAATCAAAGCGCAACCGTCCCAATGGAAGAGTGCATGGGAGCCAAGACCAAAAAAAGCAAGTCAAGTTCGATCAAATGTTAAGGTTTTGCTCACTGTTTTCTTCGATTAGCAAGGCGTAGTGCATCAGGAGGTCTTATCACAAGGTCGTACGGTAAACAAGGAGCATTAGATTGAAGTTATGTGCCATTTTCGTGAAACAATACGAAAAACACGCCCGGAATTGCGGGAAAAAAGTGCATAGTTTTCCGTCATGATATTGGACCTGGCCAAAACCAACACCGTTATCTTGCCTCAGCCACTGTATTTATCAGATTTGGTCTCCTGCGACTTTTCCTGTTCTCAAGAGTGAAGAGACCCATGAAAGGACGGTGTTTTGTGACACTTGGGGAGATAAAAACCGAATTGCTGAGAGAGCTCAAGGACATACCAAAAAGTGCATATCAGAACTGCTTCGAGGATTGGAAAAAACGCTCGCGTTTATTACATATATATGAGAGGGACTACTTTGAAAGAGATAAAATATACATTTATGAATAAATAATTTTTTTTTGAGAAATATGAAAATTCACCTAATGTTTTGAGCACACCTCGTATATGAATGATTTGGAAACGTGTCAAAAATGTGCAGCCTCTGCAAATGGAGTGAAGAGGAAGAAGATGTGAAGCATCTTATTGGCAGATGTCCTGTATTCGCTGAGTTTACAACTATTTATTTAAAAAAAAGCAGAATTAACAGAAAAAGAAATTATAAGTGCATTAATTGGAGCAAGCGATGAAAATTGGAAAAGAATTTAGATTCTTTGCATTCAGATTTACGCTATAGAAATTATTTGAAAGCGGAGTTTAACTAATTGGTTATTTTGTTTATATTATATTTGTATAAGCAAAATTACACACAACAAATGAACATAGATATATATTTATATTATAAGAAAAATTAATTTTAAGATTTTTTTGAATTTCTGAAAAATATATGTACATATATTACTGCTACTACAAAAGTCAATCAATTATTACCAAGATTAATAATTTCACTTGAATTGGATAATCTAGAACCACCGACGGTTCCTACCGCGTAAGCAAGTGTAAGAGAAAGAGATTTAAAATGAGAGGGATAAAAATAGTTGCTTATGTTTAAATTTAACTTATTTCTTTTACACCAGGCAAAAATGTTATCTTAATCAGATGGAAATCGTGAGAGATTTGTAAGTATCGATTGGAATGCAGTGGCCTGGTGAACGGCGATTCCAAACGTGATTTTATAAAAAATGGTAAAAAGTAAAATAAGTAGGAAAAAAGCAATCAAAACAAAGCTAGTAAAGTGCATTGCACTCTTGTAAAAATAATTACGAAGCACACAAAAATACAAGGTAATCAAAAATAATTCTAACTGTAGCTGGTTAAATATTACTTAATAACAAAGACCAGACAAATACATTCAAAAACTAAACATTTCCGGATTGATAGGCAATCAAGCTCAATAGGTAAATATTTAGACTGAAGAGAAAACCTGTTTCTAATACACATTGGCCGTTAAAAACAAATAAATGTTAAATTATTTACGTTTATTTTTTTCAACCAACAAACGAAAAAAAAAAAAAAAACACGTGCGGCTAGCAGAAGGTGAAGAGGCGACTGCAAGAAATGCAACAAAGAGCAACCGCAAAGTGACGAGCCTATTCATTTCATGAATGAATTCGAATAAAGCCGAAGTGTGTCAGTAAGTTGTGCATTGTTATGAAGCCGCAATTCAACTACCGGTTCAGCAAAGTCACATGTGGGCCGGCAATGGCAGGCAATGAATAAGAAATGCGTCGAATTTTGTATACTTTTTAAATATGCGAGTTTTGAGTTAATTTTAAATAAATTTTGTGACAAGAAGGTATAGACATACTGAGTTATTTTTACGCAAAATAAGATTTTTGTAAATACAGGGTGTTTTTTATTTGTAAAGCAAGCACTTGCCGCAACAATAACTGCTAAGGCAGCTGTCAACTGTCACAATAGGCGGTCAGGTTTATTCATAATACAAGGTGGCGCAAAATTAATCATCCCTCCGGAGATTTATAATTTTTGCAAAATTTGGCGTCGTACGTCAATCATATTTGACACTTCTGAATTAGACAGCTGCCAAAAAAAAAAGATTTTCATCACTCAAAATCATTTCTTTTTCACTTATTTAGTAAAAACGTAAATCAAAAACGACATTGGATGATTAAGTTTGTGCCACTTTGTAGTTTATGCCTTCATCAATTAGTTATTCAAGTTATAGCAGGAAGATGTCCAGTGAATTGCCAAGCATTCAAAATTAGACTGATACTTCGTCAGCCGAGTCAGGCGAGGTCATTCGTCGGGAATCGAGATTTTATTTAACATCAAAAATGCCGAAACGGAATCAACGAATTCGGGATCCCGATATTTCATTGCAAGTGATCCTAAATACCGGGACAGATAATAATGAAACTATTTTTTCCCCCTGCCCTTTTCTTCTTCCATAAGAACACTGTGGACAATACGACAGTCAAAATATCAAATCATTATTACTAAGTTTTACTTTGAAAATCTGGAAGAAAAGTAATTTAAATAACACGATTAGGTTTGGCTATGTTACCACTGAAGAAAGAGGTCCTGGTTATTCCGCCTCCATTTATTATTATTATTCTGAGGCGATTTAGTGCCGGGACCTGAAAGATTTATCGTGCCCTCTTCATGGATTCAGAGTATTTCTCTGAGCCCAACTTCCTCAATAAACAAAAATTCGAAGTCCTGTTTTGTTAAGTTTTATTTCCTCTTCTGGTAAAATATGTTTACCCAGTTGTATGCCCCGCTGGACATGATTGCAGCAAATGTTTGGCGATTTCATCTTCTTCAGAACCTGCAAGTTCCATTGGAGTATATTTCCAGGTTAGTAAAATGATAATTCGGTTCACAACATCCTGTTATTATTCCACCTTCTCTCATTTGATTTGAAATGGTGTCTTTTGGGTGTTTCTTTAAAGGCATGTACAACGGAAACTAAAAACGATTTTTTATTTTTGTTTTCAGTAGTTTATGTTTTGATCCATTGTTAAAAAATAAAAATTTGTCTCTGCCCATGCAAGGTTCGTTGAAAAAGTTGTCAGCCTTCAAAAAATGGTCTTCCAGGAAAAAGTATGTCGCTGGAGACACTGATTCCAGATCTCACAGGTATCTGAAATCAAAAAGATAAAAAGGTTCTTGTTCAGTATGAATGTCGTTATCTGCGATTGAAAATCCATTCTCTTGTCGCTTCAGTCAGAATTCTGTTATTACGCCGACTACCAAATCAACGCAGAAACGATGTATAAATCTCTTAAGCCCTTTCAAACCGACTTTTGGCTAGATTTTCCCTGTTATCTAACTTATTGGTAGGTTCCACAGTCCCATCTGCTATCCGATGAAAACACTGTGCGACAATTTTATGGCAAACGAGGACGAACCGGGTTTCGTTGGTATTTGGGTTTGCTAAAGTTAACACGATTTTTTTTTTATGATCACTTTAATTTTTATCTTTTTACATTCATTTCAACTATTTTTATGCATTTTTCAATCTGACATCTAATTTGGATGTATGAGGAACTATCTATTTGAGCCCTTCTGTGCCTTTCCGAATGGTAGTTACGCACCAACCCATTCGGTTACGGCGACCACCGAGTGAATACTACAAGAGCGGTTCACTAAGTACTCGTGTTTGATGACAGAGAGCGTTCCTGATAGAAGTTTCTATTAGCATCGTGTGCTGCCATCTATCGAACGTCGACAAAACCAATTTCAGACTGATTCAAATTAGTTAGTTTGGATTTGGCAGCTATTCGAGTAAGACGTGTTTCGTGATTTTCACTAAGACGGAAAAAGAGCAGTATCGTTCGGTAATTCGCTTTTTGTTTTTGAATGCTATACTGTCTATGGGGATGCTCCGCCATCCATGACCACAGTTAGATATTGGTTCAACGAATTTAAACGTGGGCGAACATCCGTTTTTGATGAGGGGCGACTAGGACGCCCGGGAAACGTGATTACCGGAAAAATCATTCAAAAAGTTCACGACATTATTCTCGTTGATTGACAAACGAAAGTGCGCGAAGTAACAGGTGCCATAGGTGTTTTGACTATAACGTCAGTTAATATTTTACATGATGAGTTGGCGATGAAAAAATTGTGGGCCGATGAGTGCCGCGAGTGTGCACGGTGGACATCAAGCGGATGCGGCTGTTAACTTCGAAGCAGCGATTGGAATAATTTAAACGATATTCGAAGGAATTTTTGCGTCGAATTGTTACCGTTGATGAAACCTGGATTCATCATTACACTCCAGAAACTAAGCAGCAATCGAAAGAATGAATTTTTCCCGGTGGATCTGCTCCAAAGAAGACGAAGACAGTCCCATCGACCTGGAATATCATGGCGACGATTTTTTGGGATACGAGCGGCGTCATCCTCATGGATTTTTTAGAAAAAGGAAGAACGATAACTGGGCAATATTACTGAAGAAGACACGGCGGCATTTAACGAAGAAGAAAGAGCTGTTTCACCACGATAACGCGCCGGCATATTCATTCCGAGTTGTCGCCGCCAAACTGCATGAATTGCTTTACGAATTCCTGCCGCACCCGCGTATTCACCCTATCTGGCTCCATGCGAATTTTTCTTGTTCCCTAACATGAGACTCATGACTTGCGGGAAAAAATTTAATTAAAATGAGGAAGTCATCGCCGAGATAGAAGCGTATTTTGGAGAGTTCAACAAATCCTTTTTTTTTTGGAGGGGTTAAAAAATGGCGGGAGCGTTGGGGGAAGTGTATCTTTCTAAAAGTGGACTATGTTGAAAAATAATTTTTGTTTTTTAATTGTGTCTTCATTTCTAACACAAGTACTTGTTGAACTCCCCTCGTAAATTGAGTTTAGGCATCTGCAAAAAAAAGCTCTGAATGCTGAATAGAAGTTCAGCAAAACTAATAAATGAATGTCCATCGTGTTTCAAATTTTTATCCTCTCTGAAAAAATCACCCTGTACATATGCAAGTGTATACACAAAGCATCACAAAGCCCGCCGTCTGCCCTTCATTCAAAATGTCGGATGTTTGCTGACAACTTAAGCTTGAAATAAACCGCATATCCAGCTTAGTTTTCTATGAGCTCATTTTCAAACAAATCGCTGATTGTTTAATTCGCTATTGCATCATTTGCATATCGTAGATGAGTAGCATAAATTATTAATTCTTATCATTAACTGATTGATTTGTGATGCCTTTTGGCGCTTTTTGATTCTCTGCTCTTTTATTTAATTTCGGCTAAAAATTTCCTATGCGAGTAAATACAAATTTATGGCTAATTATTTGTTTTTCATTTTGGACATCTGTTGCTTAAATGCATACAATAGTGAATATTATTTATATATCGTCAGCTTTGCATACAACCACTGACCTCTGCATGGCACTTTTGACCCTCAAGCGCGACGCCAAGACGGATGTCTTAGCAAATCTCTTGTTAGCCTACCAAGCGGATCTCTTTGCTTATCATTACCATTTGCCAACAAGGTTTTAATCATAAATATATTTACATACTCATACCTGCATTTGTGTGTAAAAATAATATTAATGGGAGACTTTATGTCGCCAAAACATTTATATGCTTACGCGCTACCTTCGTTGGTTTAAAAGTCATCTTCTAGTATTTTTCTTTTTTTCTGTTGGTCTATTACACTTTTTTATTTGTTTGACCAGTTCCGACAACAATCGTCTGGTACTTATCCATATTTTTTGTGTATATTTCTAGATTATAACTTTTTACTAAGCGTAAAATATTAAAGAAGTAGACAGCAAGCAATTAAGTCAGCATTTATACTAAGAAATTAGTTTTAATTACTAGATATGTTTAAGCAATAATGGATATGTTATAGATAGGCTTCTCAGCATGAGGATACAGGCGGGCGGTAGGGAAATATCGCTCATTATTTTCTCGATATATGCGCAGCTACAGAGGCGGAAGAAGTGAATCGAGCGTTAAGGAAGATGCATAAAGCTGGGAGCTGGGGGATGATAGCAGCGGAATGACGCCATTCATGAAGCGAACGAAGGCTGCAAGTTTGGCAAAATGTTTGCAATCCTGTCTAACTGCAATAGATTAGCAACGGATTAGGACACGGAAAATATTAATATGAATGACTGTGATTTCTTACCACCACTTGGCCAAGACGATGAGTCAACATTGATTTTATGATATATGAAACCTTTTCTTCTTCTTCTTATCTGCAATACCCGCCCCAGCCATTTTGGACGAGCAACAGTCGTTTCTGGTATTTCTTTGAAAATAAATTGTATACCTTCGGACCTTTTTAAGGGGTCCTAGTGATCCCAAAACTTTGAACTCAATTATCTCAAAACTACTTTTTTCGGTCTGGTGTTGTTAAAAAAAAAAAAACAAAAACTAATCAACCAATTGTCTGAAATGTATGTTGTTCACTACATCAATGGCTATCACCCAAGGCGAATCTATTAAAGGTGGCGTTGGTAAATCTATCTATGTGGCTTTCAGCTCAGAATGAAAAAAGGCGAATTCATTATTATTATTACATTATTTGTTTTCTAGTTTCCCACTACTTTTTTTGACAATCAAACGTACAAAACATTGTTGTTGATCTAGTGCCACCACGTTTAATGAATGCGCCTTGCTAGCGCCCGTACTAGAATCATAAAGGGTGCCTAAGTTTCAAGGGCCGGTGTTGATTTTGAATAAAATAAAATTTTTTTAGAAAACTATTGCCATTTCTCTTTATTATGATAATATTGGTATGGCTCAATTACGTATAGAACAAAATATCGGCCAAATGGACGCCGCAGCCTCGGCGGTCCAAATCTTCGATGACGCTGAGGCATAATTGAAGTTCTGTGCCGTTAATGTGCCGAATTATCTCATCCTTTAGCTCTTGAATTGTTGCTGCCTTATCGACGTACTCGTTTTCTTTCAAATAATCCCAAAGAAAGAAGTCCAACGGTGTTAGGTGTGGTTCACATTCAACATCGGCCCTCGAAATTTAACCACCCCTTATTATTATTTCAAATATTTCGTATTTTTTTTTATTAAAAAACTGAAAAAACTCCTATTTTTAGAGTGTCAAATTCAAAACCGCGCTATTCTAACAATTTTTTTTTATTTTAGTACAGGACATAGTATATAGCCATACTGATTAAAAAATTGTTTGTTTTTGTGTTTCAGATAAATAGAAGAGCCAAAATGGATCCAGGTCCAATTTTTCAGGAGAGTCAACTTCAGCGCCACTTTTAAAATTATTAAAAT
Organism: Anastrepha obliqua; assembly: GCF_027943255.1. NCBI lineage: Eukaryota > Metazoa > Arthropoda > Insecta > Diptera > Tephritidae > Anastrepha > Anastrepha obliqua. The sequence goes on from NC_072893.1 coordinate 47,333,045, forward strand.
TAAAAAAAAAAATTTCATTATTGTATGTAAAAGAAGTTAAATAAAAAGCCCAAGAAATTTAAATGTCGTTTTTCATTTTCTTATTGTAAAAAAAAATTCCTGAAAATACCACAAAGTTAAATTTAAATCTTAAAATCTACTCGAAAAGTGGCTTTATATTTATTTTCTGACAAACATGTTTTCGAAATTAATTATGTATTTGTGATTAAAGCCTCCACTGATTGAATAATTTTACAACTCTGATACGTAGCAGCGCAAGCATTCGCGCGCGATTTTCAAATGCGTCTTCTAAGCAGTTTTCTATAATTCTATTTCCTCAAAAGCTAAACGTTGTTGTAAAGAAATAACTTTGTGCTCAAAATCAACTATTTCATCAATTAGCATATGCCTAATAAACCAAAATGTACATATGTATATATGTATGTCTATCAATAAATTAGCGAAGTTTAAACCAACCTCTCTTAAATCACTTAGAATTTCCATAACTTCCGTAAACGGCAGGTGGAAAAAAAACAAAACAAACAAAAAATTGTGAATCTCACATTTGCCAAATCCAGTTAAAAAACCATAACAAAAACATAAAACAAGGCAAGTCATCACTGATATTAATTTCTTGAGTACGTGCACAAAATAAGTAACTCCGATAGCACTTGAGAAAAAATTGTCCGAAAACCCCAAGCAAATCTAATTTATAATTAACATCAAAAAGTAACGCACACAAAAACTTGTATGAGGAATGACAACGGCAACAAATGGGAAATTCTCAACAATTTACAACTTTTATCTCAGTATAAAAATATCTTAATTTATTATAAACAAAAAGGCAAACACTAAAAAAATTGTTAGTCAAAAACTTCACCTCAGAATTTACGTGCGGGTCGCCCAACGCTCTCAGCGGGAAGAAATTAAATAAGGCAATTAATAGCACGCGATTTGTATGTATATGTATAAGTGTATGTGTGTGTAATATAAGTATATCGTAAGTACTTACAATTGCATACTTAGATAGATAGGTAAGTGAGTAATCACTGCGTGCATTGCACTACTTGAGCTATGTGAGCAGAAGATTTTATCATTACAACATTGCAAACGCGTAACTAAGTTAAGAATTTTTGTGCCAAATTTGAGCCACGTTTGGTAAATATTTTGGTCACATCCGCCAAAGCATTGGCAGCAGGCAAAAATACATGGCGTTTAGAATTAGAGGCGCACTGTGGCGACGCATGGGTTTATTCTGCCTTTGGCGCATACCGTTTACACACTTACGGAATACTAAACGAGCAACAAAATTTTAAAAGCTTAAACGATTACGAGGTGACCGCCACAGCCGTGTGGTTTTGTGCGTGACCATTTCATTAGCTCCGGGTGCAAAGCCCACTGTATACATCAAACTTTTAATGAGAGAAAATATGTTTGGTGTTAATAGCGGGCGCGCCTCGGTGGCCAATGACAAGCGACCAAATATGAAATGATTTCCTATTGAGATCATACGGCGTTCGGAAGCGGTATATAACTGTAGATGGCTCCATTTATGGCACAATAACAAGCCGCATTCCAGAAAGTAGAGGAAACATTTGGCCAAAGCACCTAACAGATGATATTTCATTTTATTTTATTTTTCATTTATTTATGTACTAATTAATTAATTTATTTATTTATTTAGTTATTTATTTAGTGCTCCAATCCTAACTCATCAAGGCTCAACCTTATAATTATTAATGCTAGTCACAACAAATAACAATTTTCATGATAAAATTTAGAAAGATATTTTAAGTTACAAAGAAAAACAATCAAGTTAACATTTAGAGAAACTAAAAAAGTTACTTATGAATTAATATTATCTGTCTCAGTGCTAATATACTCGTATCTCTGAAGCTCGCGTCTAAATGTGTTTATGTGGCTTATAGACACTAGAATCTGGGGAAGACAATTCCAAAGTCAAGTCGCATGCATCAAGAACTGTCTTTCTGACTTTAGTATTTAATATCTTGCAGCGAAAAGTTTAGAGTTTCTCACTGACCTCGTGGTAGTTATTCTGAGTGCGTGGGACCCACGTACTTTCAAGTAGTACATTTTATTCAAAGTAAGAGGAATCTGAACTACAGAGGCTTATCCTGGGATAAGAAACAATGACGATGGCATAACATATATTTTAACGATTAAAATTGAAAAAACTTATGTATATAATTGGCGCGTACACCCTTTTTGGGTGTTTGGCCGAGCTCCTCCTCCTATTTGTGATATGCGTCTTGATGTTGTTCCATAAATGAAGGGATCTACAGTTTCAAGCCGACTCCGAACGGCAGATATTTTTATGAAGAGCTTTTTCATGGCAGAAATATACTCGGAGGTTTGCCATTGCCTGCCGAGGTAGTCATGCACCAACCCATTCGGCTACGGCGGCCGCCAAACTTACCTACAACTAAATTTATGTGACTATCCCAAGTTAATCTTTGCTTGAAAAGTATTCCAAGATTTTTAGCCACATGCACATAATTGATAGCAATACCATTAGATTAGATTAGATCAGATTTGTGGGGAGCTGGACAAGTCCAATCACTCAGTCAGTAGACCATTGTACCACACCCGGGTAGATATCAGTAGAAAGAATAGAGATAGGAAAGATGGTAAAAACGGATAAATTAGTTTGAACTCACTCTTCTACAAATCTCTTGGATTCATTGATGCATTTTAAGAGATCCGGAAGAGGAAGAGCATGAGCTGTGTCCATACTCAGTGTATCATCACCCAATATCTTAAGTCTGATCAGAGAAAATGCTCTGCAGTGTCGTCATTCTCAAGACAGAATAGGCATATCGAACTGTCCACGACCCTCATGGTAGCCATATGCTAACCACAGACGTTGGGCCCTGTGATTACACCCACCAGTACTTTCAGGGCCTTCCAGCTGAGTTTTAGGAGAAAGGTCGCTGTTTTCCTGTTTTCCTCAATCCATAGTTGAATCGTCGCAGAATTGACACCTAGAAAGATAAGACAAATTTTCTTGTAATTTGCAAGACTGTTCAGTTTTGTCTTACATTCACCGACTAATTTCGAAGAGCAGCGAGGGTTAGCAAGGGCTTTCAGTGCAGCTTGACTGTCACTACAAATTCCAATACTGCTGCCCTGTCACTTTTTCTCAATTAGCCAGTACGCCACATTCAAGATGGCATAGACTTCCGTAAGGAATACCGTGGCCATCTGTCCTGTGGCATAGGAGTACTTAGTGTCTTCGTCTAAGTACCATCCAGATGCGATTCCATCACTGGGTTTGGATCCGTCGGTGTAGAAAGTCTGCTGATATCCCGTTAATAGGTTCTCTGGACTTTCAACAAAACGTCATACTTCCTACCGAAGCTAACGACAGGCACCCGATTGTCCACCGGCATCTAGAACAGTGTGCACCGCTCTGACAACTGGTGGTATATCTGACAGTGGCCAGTGCTTACTTCATTTCCCCAGACTCCTTTTAACTTGAGCCTGTACGCCGCCTTCATTGCTTCCTTTTGAATTAGAATATCTAGAGGTTGCAAGTTCAGAATGGCATTAAGGGCATCACCAGATGTCGTACTCATGACACCTGTGATACCCAAGCACACACGTCTCTGCAGCCTGTTTAGGGGTTTTACTCTGGAATTAACCATTGTGGCTCTCCATCATACTACAAAGGCGTATGTAATAATGGGTCTAATCAGGGTGATGTACATCCAGTGTACTATCGCCGGTCTTAGACCCCATGTCTTGCCAAAGGTTCTCTTACACTGCCAGAAGACTTTTAGTGTTCGAGAGATCTTCTGCTCGATGTGCTTTTTCCAGGTAAGTTTACTATCTAGGATTACTCCTAAATATTTAACCCCAGAAGACAGTTGCAGTGTTACCCCTTTCAATGCGTGTTACCCCTTTCAATAAAGCGAAGCAGAGTTAAATTTCAGGCAAATTTATTTTAGCTCCTTCAAAATATGACCCGTCTGAAGCAACACACATATGCCAACATTTAGTCCAGTCCTCAATGCACCCCTGGTAGGCCGACGAAGAGATGGCCTTCAGCTCCTTCGTCGCATTCTCTTTGATCTCCTCTATCGACGGAAATCTCCTTCCACGAAGGGGTAACTTGGGGAAACAAAAATAAGTCGCACGGGGCCATACCAGGTGAATACGGTGCTTGCACGATGGTATTTACTTGGTGTTTGGTCAAATGATCCAGCACAATTTGGGCTCTGTGCGATGGCGCGTTATCATCATGCAAAATTCAAGAACTGTTTGCCCACATTTCCGGCCGGCCAGGCAGACTCTAATGATCCAATGGCGCTAAAAAGTGACAGATGTGTGTCATATAGTCCCAAAAACATAAGATAAAAATATGGACCGGTTCCCACGTGCGCGGTTCGTTTAAATTAAACATTCCCGGTACTTTCTGATCATAGGGTATCATTGAGTTTACAAGAACGATAAACTCTGAAAACGCATTTCGGTAAAGATTGCTGGAAGATCGTTGACGTACAAGGAAAATAGAAGAGGGCCAATTATAGATCCTTGCGTATTTTTAACTCAAACTTAATCCTTTTTCAGCGAAGACATCAGCTTCAAAATTAATTAGTTTCGACAAAAATTGAGACGTTGCCCTGAATTTTAGAAATTACAAATATTGTTTTCTATTGGGAATTGGAAAACATAATATAATTTGTAAAATTTTTAAGCAAAATCATATCTCAATTTGATAATAAAAAGAAGACTTTAATCATACCTCAGCCACGGTATTCACCGGACTTGAATACCTGCAGCGCTTTCCTGTTTCCAAAATGAAAGGAAGCATGAACGGCATGAGATAAAATCGACCACGCGGATTTAAAGAGCTCAAAGTCATAGAAAAAAGTGTATTTCAGATGTTTCTAGAATAGAAAAGCTCAGCAAAAGTGTACTATATCTGGATGGAGAGCTATTTTTCGGATATTAAAATTAACCCAAGTAACACGACGAGCTTAGCAGTGAAAGAATTTTCTTATTTTCATATATTTATTTACAAAATTGAAGAGAGTTTAAAGCAAAATATCAATTTTTATCCATGCACCTTTCTGACCAATATGACCTGTAATACAACAACAAAAAAGTTAACAAATTTGAACCACCTTTCACGTAGTACTCTTAAAAAAACAGGCTTACTACATATATCGCACCCTAAATACAAAAGGGTCACAACTCAAAATTGTCCACACTCGAGCTTGACTTGTTTACAGTAGCACAGAAAACAAACTATGTGACATATCACGCTGAAATTTGCCATGTAAGCTTATAACAGTCCTACCAAAAAACAAAAAATTTATTTTTGCCATATGTCATCCGCGCACCGTTTTATTGATAACGTCTCGTTCATATTAGAGCAGAAGGGACATTTTGAGTTGTGACCCTTTTGTATTTAGGGTGCGATATGTAGTACATGTAGTATATCTTGGTTAGGTTAGGTTATGTTAAACTGGTTCACTTGAAGTCACGCAAAGACCGGTTCGGTCCATAGCGATACCAGATGGAGTTTATTAGTAATGTGTAATTAACGCGCATGGTGCCTTTTTCTATTGCGAATTGTAGGAGAAATTTCCAACTTACTGCTGAGACATCTTCCAATCCATCAGACTGTGGTGGTCTGAGATATTTTAAGCGCTTTTTTTTTTAATAACGCGGGATATCTGCAAAGTAGATACTCTACAGTTTCCCTTGAGCCCTGCTCTGTACATTTCCTGCAATCTTCGCTGTCCGAGATTCCTATCTTTTGCTACTGAGCTATGTCCCATCAGGACGCCTATTATCGTTCTACATTCTCTTCGTGCTAGTGATAGTATTAATCGAGTACGACTGTAATCGGCTTTTTAACACATACTTGTCATCTTAGCATTATTGCAAGTTGACAAGCTCTCGCATCTTATCCTGAATTTTCTGATAATGTTTTCGTCTATTTTGTTGCATAATATTCGTATTGACTTTGGTATTTCGTTGACAAAGTCCGAGGATACAGAGGAACCCTGCTTTTCGCTATTTCGTCTACTATCTCGTTCCCTTCAATGCCCTCATGGCCTGAAACCCAATAGAGATGTAGCTTACGACTCGCTGCCAACATTTCTACTGCTTCTCTGCTCTGAAAAAATATATATTTGAGCTAATGAGTGAATAAATATTTTTCAGGAAAGAAGAATCACTATTTTTAACAAATATTTTATAGCGCACAGTTGAAAACTGTATGAATTCACAAAGTTAATTCCCGAGTTACTCATTTCAAACGGACTTGACATGTTTCCACTTGATTTGTTTAAATTGTTCAATAGTTATTTTGTGTGTGTGTTTGCAGAGCTTAGCAGTTTTGCAATAATCTAAAAATACTTATAAAATTTCATTTAATATTCTTTCCAATCGTCGCCTATTCCATCAAACAAATATTAATCATCGGAAAGGTTAGCGTTAAGTAAATCAAAATGAAATGAGCTCAACTTAGCAGCCGGGCTGTCATTCACCTGCGCGTAGCAGGAAATGACGTTTTTGCAAATTCTTCAAGTAGCTGCCAACTGTGATCGCACTTTAACTTGGGTTTACACAAGACAAGGCTCTGAAGGCAATTGAAAATAAGTATTAACAGTCAAAAAGGACAAACATTGTTTGAGAGAGAGAACTATCGATATCGATAACTATGGTTTGTCTGCTGAGAATCACAAACTGTGATTGATATTTCAGTTTGGCAAGTCATCATGAATCGTTTAACACCAGAACACCGCTTCCAAATTGTGGAAATTTACTTTGAAAATAACGAATCTCTTCGCGAAGTGCATAGAGCACTAAGGCCATTTTACGGTCTCATAATTGGCTTAGTAAGCAGGCAATTCATGCAGTTACTGATCGTTTTCGCACGAATTTAACTCTTCTCGACTGAAAATCATCACCAAGACAAGATGACAATATTGCCCACTGAGAGAATATTGGATGCCTAAGAGAATTTCGCTACTGTAGCGCAAAGAGTTGAAAAAGACGCCGGAATGTCGATTCTTCGACGTTCTCAACTTGTTGGTCTTTGACCTTTGACTACGTGGAAAATTTTTCGTAAGGATCTTGACTTCCGTGCCTATAAAAATCAGCTCGTGCAAGAATTAAGACTAGATTTAGATTTATTATTCGGATTTATTGGAATAAGTCAGGTAACTAACTGGTAGCCCTGGCGAACATAAGCCGGATATCATATTCAAGTGAATGCAATGAAATTATCTACCAGATTATAATAAAAAGGAAATTTTTTCCAACAATATTTCTGTTTTTGATTAAAATTTTAAGTTCTCAAGCACTTAAACAGATTCGGCCGCCGTAGCCGAATGGGTTGGTACGTGACTTCCATTCAGGAGTGCATTGGTTCGAATCTCCGTGCACGAATATTAAATAATAGAAAAAGTTTTTTCTAATAGCGGTCGCCCCTCGGCAAGCAATAGTAAACTTAAGATTATATTTCTACCATGCAAAACCTGCTTAAAAAACAGGACGAGCTCGGACAAATACCAGAAGTGTACGAGCCAATTATTTATTTTATTTTTTAATTAGTTAAAAACTGTGAATGCATTAGCTTTGTAAACTGTCCGATGTAAACGCCAAGTTAGTCAAGTATTCATTGAGTAATTACGAAATACTTTTTGAACTCGAGTTAAAGGCATTAACTACTACTACTATACTTGGGTGCAATTTCAAGTGGTTGTGTAATCTGGAGTAAAAGCGGCTTGCTGCAGCTCCTTATAAGAACCACTACTACTGAAAGAGGTATGCGTGGGACAAGATTTCGTCAGCAATCAGCGATGTGCATCATGCTGTAAGGCACACAGACACCTACGAGGTGAGCAGCAGCTAACCAGACGATACTTGATAAAAAAACATACGCTTAAATAGACGTGACACAAGTATGGTGGGATACAGGCCCAACTGAGGTGGTTGTGAAAAATAGACAAAACTGTGGGAAGATTAAGATACATGTAACTCTTGACGGACTGCATGAGAATAGCAACTGCTGTGGAGCCTAGTCCTCAACCGCTTCCCAACGATTTACTTAGTGGTAGTACCGAGAGGGGATCGGCCCGTGACGGTAAGAGGTTTAGTTCACGTTAAAGTCCCACACTGATGGGGCATAGGCTTTCGACACATCCTTCTCAAAAACACAAAATAAAAGAAAAATGTGTCCTAATATTGACGTCCTGTCCTTTGCAAACAGTAACCAAAGTCGACTTACGTTTATACACCTGGAATATCCGGGCTCTCGCTTTCTACGAGGAAGTTCCTCTATTCAATTGCTGATTGACCTCAAAAGATGTGAAACCTCACGTCACCGCAGTAAAGAAGCGTCCATGAACGGTATATGGTTGCATGCTGTTGCGAAGCTCAGTGCAAACGTTCCACTTTCAGAAAAAAGAGGGGGAGGCGACTTCTTATTATGCACGAAATGGGTCTTTATATGGCAACAGGTCAACCTCATCCAGCTAACTAAACTTTTCCAAATCATAAAGCAGAGTTGTTTTAATAAAATGTCAAAGTCTACAATCGTTACTTGCTTGATTAGATTAAGTAGAAAAATCATTATGCAAATTTGCAACTATTTAGCTTGTAATGCTCGTAATAAAATTAAAGTTACAAAAGTGTTTAGTCATTACGTACAAATAATTACTACTAAATACATATAAGAGGATTGCTATTTATATATCTGAAATTAACATTGGCGGTTGAATACCTACGGTTTCATTGTTGTTCGAAAGATTCTCTATTACGATCAATATACAGTGAGCGTCAAAAGAACGTGTATGCCACATATTGACAAGTTTTCATTCTTAATTTTAGTTTCAATAATTCTTTTATAACCAAGCGTAATGTTTTAAACTTTTCAGGAATCCCTGGATCATGATTCTCCGACATTAGAATTCAGACGCTCACACTTTGGCAAGATGGAACTCTGAACGGTACGGTAGATTGACAGCGAGACTAATACCCGATCTAAAAAAGTGGCTGGAAAGAAAGAACGGTGAGGTTATGTATTACCGCACAAAATTTTTGTCCCAACGTGGGTCCATTCTCAAATATTTGATGATGCGGAGCACACCTGCTTTAAATGCGAGAAGTGGAACACAGAGAGAACAGCTATGCAACGAGCTATTGAGAAAAAATAATCGAGAAAATGATGGTAGGCGAAGATAAATGGAATGCCGTCGCACATTTTGTGGAAGATATTATCCGAAAAAAAGACGTGAAATGGAAATTTATGCTGAAGAGCATTGAGTATAGGTTTTCCAAAACAGGCGACCCGGAAGCAGTGTAAATAAGTAATTGTTCTTCTTAGGACGCCGTCTTGGAACTCTACCTCGAAGCAATGCGTAAATAGTCCCGGGGTTGAGGGATTGTTGTTGTCGGGGTTGTTTTTAGTGGAATCACCACACACGTAGTAGCGACGGTTACTATAAGTATATGGTGCGAAGAACTTTTTCACCCAACCTCACCGACAAAAAAAAAAAAAAAACAATTTTTAAACTTCGTAAAAAATTTATTAAAAATGCAGCAAAGTCTAATCAAAACATCATTTTTTTTACTCAGAATCTATAAAATCCGAGTATACAAAGCAAAAACTTAACTCATTCTCTTTACAAAGAAACATAGGCTTCCTATACTCTCCCCGCTAGTTTTAAATGGTATGAAGACTCCTTTGAGGGAGAATATCAAGTATTTAAGGCTCATATCATACTGGCGGCCACTGTAGCCGAATGGGTTAGTAAGTCACTACCATTCGGAGTTCAGAGAGAACGTAGGTTCTAATCTTGGCGAAAAACCAAAATGTAGAAAAAGTTTTTTCTAATAGTGGTCGCCCCTCGGCAGGCAATGGCAAACCACCGAGTGTATTTCTGCCATGAAAAAGCTCCTCATAAAAAATATTTGCCGTTCGGAGTGGGCTTGAAACTGTAGGTCCCTCCGTTTGTGGAACAACATCAAGACGCACACCACAAATAGGAGGAGGAGCTCGGCCAAATACCCAAAAAGAGTGTATTATTATATATATTAGATGGGAAACTCACCTGAAAACTTAATACTGAGGAAAAAGTCAAGAAGGCCACGTTGCATTGTAGTATGGAGTATTTTCGAAGGAATTAGGACTTGAACTACCCGTTCGACTACCAGACTACTGCACGACTAGCAGACTTATCAGGCAGAAGTTCGAGCTACAAAAGAAGTGGATATATATATATCTAAAGACGCATGCCGTAACAAAAACTACTACAAATATATTTTCGGATTATTAAATGCCATTAAATCAACAAATGAGATTATGATATTTTCATCAAAGGTTCCACAGGAATGCCGGGCAGCCTTGAATGATATTAGTGTTGTATTCAATGTCAACCGTATTTGGGTTCTGGGGCACAGAAATATTGCAGAAAATCTTAAAACCGATGAGCCAGCCAGTAAAGGATACTACTCTTCAACTGCTCAGTGATAGAAGTACCAAGAGGCCAATAGGTAATGAAGAGATGAAGATACATGCGTAACAACTAGGCTACTGTGGCCGCAAATAATTAAGAAAAAGACAAAGGAAGTTCTTAGCCCTTCAAAAGAGCATATCTCGAAGGTCGAGGCTTATATAACCGGTCATTAGCTATTAGAAAGGCATTCCTTCAGATTAGGAGTTTTTTCCATGAAAATTGTAGAGGTTGTAGAGTTGAGGAACAAGAAGAATCAGTTGAGCACTTCTTTTTCCTTTGTTTAACCTTAACTAAAATCAGAGCTTGTTTTCTGGATAGATACTCTTTCAATTATCTTACGGAACCGTCCAGCGGGTGGATTGGATCAATTCTGCGCTTTATAAGAGCAACAAAATGGTTCCACGAAGAAAACTAAAACAGATTCCGCCATAACTTAACCTAACCTTTCAAGTGGGTCAAAAATCACATTAACTTTTGGTAATCTTTTGATTTTTTTCCTGACGCTCTTGCGCATTTTTTTCCATTTAACGCGATATTTTTTATTTATGATATATTGTAGGATGCCTCAATTTTCCTTTACCATATGTGACATGACGAGCTTGCTAAATCATTTCGTGGACAGAATCAATATTTTCGATCCACAATTTCTGCCACAACAACAGGTTTTGGACGGCAGTCTTGCAATTCGTTGGTGAGCGAGCAGCGACCACTAGAAAATTCATTGCAACAGTTTTTTACGGTGCTAAAGAATGGAGCTTTATCGTTCTGTACCCATTTCAGTTTATTGATGCGCTCTTGTTTTGGCAATCCATGTCAAAAATTATGAAATGCTCACGGTTTAATTCCATTTTTTGGCCGAGATGAACTTTAAAAACCACTGTAAACACCAAAACGTGCCAAATGCGCTTACAGTAAAATATTATGTGTTAAACTTTCTAATAGAAACGTCAGATGACGCCTGACAAGACTAGAAGTGGCCAAGGCCAGTAATATAAATAGCAGCTATACTTACTTACTTTTATACTCGTAAAATGCAGCTTGGCTTCAACTAAGCGAAAAAAAAACATAAATTAAAAAAAAACTCACATCTGTATGAAGATGGGCTCCCCCGCGTACATTACGATATTAAAAACAATTAGCTGAATCAATAACTAAAAATTATGAATCTCTGTTATTTCCGAGCAAATGAACTTCTGCTTTTAGATTTACATTTGCAAGCAAATCTGCATTTAATTACTGTAACTACTGCACTCGTATGCATTTACACAATCTCTCTCTAAAACCTTGTTTAATTACAACAAAATTTCAAACGGGTTCAAGGGAATCCCCAAACAGAACAATGGTTTTCTTAGTATTCATTCATTTGACATTTAGAATGTGGCACCTTGTCGATTTTAAATTAATGAATGAATCAAGACAGGAAATCCTTGATCTTGGGAAAACTAAATAGTCTATGAAGATTAATAGCTCAGTTGCTAAAGGGCTGCTAATATGTATGCAATTAATCGATAATTATATGGGTTAAACACAATCAAACGGGATGTAACTGTGACACTGAAATTCATAATTGGAGACTCAACAACTTTCCCATCGCTTGCATTTCAAGTGTCTTGAATGTTAAATTTCTGACTGTAATAGCTGGCTGGAACTGCTGCAAATCCGCTCAAATAGGTTAAGCTCTGTGACTGATATCAAAGAACAGACATCATCCGATGCACAAATGACCAGATCGAGTGGGCAATAATTCAAAATTCTAGTTACTTACTAGTGGCTTCATATTAAAATGAAAGATTTATTTAAAAAACAGGTATGAGGCACTCATTCCCCTGTAGGAAAATATAAAGCGAGCGCTTCCAGCGAATTGGTGGACATTACTATTTCGCACTAATTTTCTTCTCCATTAAAGCAGCAAAGAAGTATGAATTGTTCCCGACTGTATGCCTTCTTATGTCAGGTGTTCTTTAAAACCTCGAGAACATCAATTGATATTAAAAATAAATAAATAATTGGCGCATACACTTCTGTTAGTTGTTTCGCCGAGCTCCTCCTCCTATTTGTGGTGAACGTCTTGATGTTGTTCCACAAATGAGACGTTTCAAGCCGACTTCAAACGGCAGATATTTTTATGAGGAGCTTTTTCAAGGCAAAAAACACTCGTCTGTTTACCATTGCCTGGCGAAGAGCGACTGTTATCAGAAAAAAACTTGTTCTATCATTTTGCATTTTCATGCACAAAGATTCGAACCTATGCACTCCGAATGATAGTCATGCGCTCCATCGGCTTCCAATATATAGTGCAATTAGTGCGTACATCTTTTGCTGGGTGATTTGCAGTGTTGCTCCTTCAATTAGTGGTGCGCGTCTTGCGTGTTTGTCCTAGAAAGAAAGATGTTAGGTAAAGTAGTAGGTTTTACGCAACAATCTTTCAGGCGGGAATATATGCCATCGAGATATGACTATGACAGAAGCTGTCAGGATATAGAAGAGGAAGAGACAATCAAACATCTTCTATGCGGGTGCACAGTTCTATATGGGAGACAGTTGAGACTGCTCGATCTCGCTCTTCTGGTCAACATTTCGAATGTTGTGAATCCCAAAACTGCTGGTAAAGCTAGCTTTTTAAAGACCACACTGTGCTTTAAATAGAACCAAGTAGAGTAAGGATAGGTGGTATCAAAAGGGGCCTCTAACTGGCTTTGGCGCGTCGAAGGACAGCGACTTCAGCTAACCTAACCAAACCTAGATTACTTCAATATAATATTATTAGGTTACATTTCTGGACATGAATCCCTCATGAGGGAAATAAAATGGCTGATCGTCTAAGTGAAAATGGGGCAAACATCACTTTAATTGGTCCTGAGTGTTTCTGTGGACTAGGCTACATTAATGATTTTCTCAGAAAATTCATTGAACATTGGCGAAATTCTATCGGCCGGCGACAAGCGAAACAAATCCTAGCCCCGGGCAGAGGACTACTCTCGCTCAGCAGAGTAGACTTAAGACTTTTAGTTGGGCGCTTATGAAATGGACGACATTCCGACATTCTTTGTGACTGTCTTGTATGAGCCAAAAAAAGGACTGCACCACCGTGGTGGTATTGCCGAGTATTCATATAAATTATGTATCAATAAACCCTAGAATTTTGGCTATTTCAACCTGGTTTCTCTGGGCATTGAGAATGGGATTTTGAGTTTAAAACCTTCTTCGCAGACTGATAATGATGGGCTGTCCGTAATTTATCTTAAAAACTGTCCAGCTATTGTCATTCCTCTCAAATTAGTTTTTAATAAATCTCTATCTTCGGGAGTTTTTATCAATGATTGGAAATAAACAACTATCACCCCTACTTTCAAGAGTGGCAAAAAGAATGATGTGTGCAACTATAGGCCAATCTCGAAGCTTTCTATTATTTCCAAACTTTTCGAAGGAATTGTAAAAGAAAAAATGTACTTTACAACTAAGAGCTTCATTTCGCCCAATCAGCATGGATTTATCTCGGGTAGGTCTACAGTTTCTAACCTGACTGCTTTGGAACTTTTGCTGAAGGTTTTCAAGTCGATTCAGTTTACACGCACTTTTCTAAAGCATTTGATAGAGTTTCTCATACAATTCTTTTACGTCAATTAGCCTCGCTTGGTTTCCATTCTTTTTTCTTTCAATGGTTGAAATCTTATTTATCCGATAGACTATGTGTGGTAACGATTGAGGGCGAATGTTCGGAACCTTTCATTGCATCTTCAGGGGTGCCACAAGGCAGTATTTTAGGGCCTCTTCTCTTCGTTCTATTTATTAATGATATTTGTACCTGTTTTTCATTTGCCAACTTTGTTTTGTATACTGATGATTTGAAAATATTTTCGGCCATTAGAAAAAATGAGGATGTTTCTATGTTGCAAACGGAAATGGATGCGCTCGTTCGCTGGTGTAGTAACTCTGGCATCTCTCTAAATATTAAAAAATATTTTCACGTGTCACCTTCGCTAAAACTCAAAAGGTTTTCCAGTCATCTTACAGCATTGATAATACTTTACTTCAATCTGTTCATGAATTCAAAGATCTAGGGGTGACTCGAATTTTTCTTTCAACAGTCGCACTAACTTTATTGTGTCCACTTCTTACTCAGTCTTAGGTTTTATACGGCGTAATAGCTCGATGTTCTCGGACCCTTACACTCACAAATTACTTTTTACTTCCTTTGTTCGCTCTAAATTAGAATATGCAACATTTATCTGGAGGCCTTGCCACCAATTTGCTATTGAGAGAACTATACGAGTACAGAAGGTGTTCCTTAAATATGCTCTCAGGTCGTTAAAATTCTCAAATTCTATCCCTACCTATCATTCCCGTTTGATTTTAGTTAACTTAAAGTCTCTAGAGAGTAGAAGGTCTATACTCTCACTCTTTTGTTTTTAGTGTAATTAAAGGAGAAGTGGACTGTTCATCTCTATTACGTTGCTTTTCTTTCATATTCCTACTAGATCGTTACGCAATACTTATCCATTCCATCTTAAATTTCTTAACACGATTTATGCGCGTAATGCCCCTATTGTCCGCGCTTTAAGAGAATTCAATTCTTGAGTTCTATTCCGCTTGACTTTTCGGTTTCAAAGAAAGAATTTTATAAATTTCTAAACTCTTTTTTCTAATTTATTTAATAATTATAGTAATATAGTAGTAATTTAAGCTCATATTACATCTAAGTGGTCTGTAAAAACAATAATTATGTTTTACACTTATAATAAACGAAATAAACGAAAGTGATTAAGTTTGTAAAAAACTTTAAAATATGGGCTACTTCAGCAGATTTTACACAAAACATCGTTTGTTTTTGGTTGCAGTAGTCTAAACATAATAGTAATAATAATAAGGTAATTTTTTCAAAATTTCAATTCAAATTATCAAACCAAATAGCAGCCTAGAAATGCGTATGTGCGCATTTACGTATTCGTGTGCGCAAACTAAGTCTAGAGTCTTATAATAGAGGCTTTGAGATCATCACTGCATTTTAGAAAAATTCGTAAAACACAAACTGTTTACAGTAGACAACTTTTTTAAGTAATTCACTTCTAAAAGAAACGATGATTTCATACTTAGATAGGCAAGAGGGATTAGTGCAACCCGGTTTTTCAAAAATGTGCACTGATTTGTTATCAGCCGTTTGATTAAATTTTCTACGCATCAATGAAATCTACTTTGTTGTAATCGGCTTGGTGACACAAACGACCAGATGGCTAAATTGAATGATTAGTAGAAGCATCGATTAAATTTCTGCTGATACTAATTTAGTAGACTTAATTTAATCTAATTGTTTATTCATGATTTTAATGAATAAAATAATAACTTACATAATACACATTTTTAGATAATAATAAACTTGCGTAATTAAAGAAAAAATGTATTTATTCCCGCTCGGAATTTCCAGAAACTTAATTATTTTCGGAAGAGAAAGCACCGAATTGCTTTGTAGTTGTACCAATACATACGAGCATGCGTAATAGTGTTGAATTACAAATTAGTTTCACTACTTCAAACTTTCCCTGCAGGGTTAGGTTATTCCACATGTATACATCTGTATGTATGCATCTACTGGCCTGCTAGTTATGAACTGCGTTGGTGTGTGTTTTCCGCGGGAATATTAGAAAAGCTATTTCGAACCACTCTGATGACGCCTCATCAATATAAACGGATTTCCCCAGTCAAAAATGTAAGTGTGTATGTAAAACTGATTTATTTTATAGTGTTAGTACCAACACAAGCGTAATTGAATGTTGAACAATTGAGGCGGTAATATGAGTATGAGCAGGTATGTTGCGCACTTGTCAATTTTTTGCGGGCATGAATGTACAGCTGTGTTCAAGGTAATAGAAGCGCATGAAGTTAACAAGTTTTAACTTTTTTGTAGTACTTAAGGGGTTACATATGTACGTCCAGAATTGTCAAAAAATTATTTTTTTTACAGATTATTATTCATTATAGTTTTTGGCGTATTTGTGTGGGAGACGATTGTAAAAATTCCCCATAGATACAAAGTTATGGCAGAAAATGTAACTGCCAGACGAGAGTTTGATGAGCAAAGGTAGCTGTCCTTCGTTTCTACTTGAAAGTTTAAACTCGTTGTTTTCGAAATTACATTTTCCGGCACGGTATGTATGATAACTCATACAGTTTTTGGTGCGTTTTCTTTTATTTTTAATCATTCGAAAGTGTTTTCTCTATAGATTTGATTTTTAATATTTTTATTAAAAAATTTATAAATATAATTAAAGTGTGACATATATGACGTAAAACGCATACTTTTTTTAAAAGGTCGTAAATTGCAAAATTTTTCGAAATTCAAAAATCCGGCTCGACAAACTATAACTACAACTTTATTTCACAAGATTTTTTTACTTTTCACAGATCCATCAACATTTCAAGGAGAAATGAGCAGACCGTGGAACAACTTTTTTTCATTGTACTTTGGATCACGTGATTTTTTATTGTATATACTAATTTTTGTAAAAAAAAAATTTAATTAATTTTTTTTAAAGTTTAAGTACTAGTATACAATTTATAAAATTTTTTTATTTTTATTTCTGTTGTTATCTCTTCTAAAAACAGTTTTGTAGTGCATTTTTGGCGCTGCTGGATGTATGTAACCCCTTCATTTTTTTCTTTATGCTTTTATAAAGGTATGTTTTACTCAAATTTCCTCAAATTTAACTAATTTCAAAGAAAAGATTAAACAAAAGTTCAAAATTTTTACTGAAAATTTCAAAGAAAATTCTGTGAACGCAGTTTTATAGCCCATTTATTATTAGTAAGCAAAATGTAAGCTTCAAGTGGCGCAAAATTCTCATTGATTTTTAACATTTTTTTTTCTCATCGCGTTTGCCTATTTTTTTCCTTATGAAATAAGAAAAATGTCCATATCTTTGCAAAAATATAGTCCAAAATCAAGCGATTTTTCAGCGACTTTAAGCCTACACTTTATTATATTAAAATTTAAAGGCCTATAAAAGTGCATACTTTGAAGTTTCCTAATTTAAAATTAAAAAGTTGAAAATTTTTGGCAAATCATAGTATGACACTTTTTTAGGTGCCTTAAATGCTAATTTATTGTATGATACTTAGAAGACAGCGAACCACCTTGCTTCTCCATGCATAGACCTTGCCAAGGGAATATTGCAGCCGGATCATATATTTTATTAGCCCACGGTATTTTATTCTCGAATACTTGGCTTTTTAAATCCCGACTTTAGTAAAATTCTATCCTTTTTTTCATATGAGAAATTTACTTTGCTATGCGCTTTTGTTTCCCTGCTTTATGTAGCCTCCTGCGAACGATTTATGTCGAAGTAGGTACTTGACTAGTGTTGCCGTATTGAAGCTGAGCAAAATTTACCAAAAATTTAAAATATAACAAAAATATTTCCTTAGAAAAATATTATACATCCATACATATATATAATTCGTGCGTACATCTTTTGCTGGGTGTTTGGCAGTGCTTCTCCTACAATTAGTGGTGTGTGTCTTGATGTTGTCTTAGAAAGAAAGATTTTAGGTAAAAAGGTAGGGTTTTCCCCCAACAAACTTTGAAGTTTTCTAATTTCAGATTAAACAGTAGAAAATTTGTGACATAATTTTCGGCAAATTTGAATTTTGAGTTATTTTGTTAAATCGTCGCGCTACTTCCCAACTGCGAAAGTGGAGTTGGATTGGACATACGCTTCGCAAGAATGCAAAAGAAATCTGTCGTCAAGCAATGGATTGGAATCCACAAGTGCTCGCAAGGTTGAAGAAAGTTGAAACGTCAGGAAAAACTTGGAACGAAATCATACTTATTGCAGAAAATAGAATCAGATGGAGGTATTTTACTGAAGCCCTATTCTCCAGTGGGAGAAACAGGAACCGATGATGATGATGTCGCGCTCCTATTATTTTGAACACAGGTGTATGTGCAATTGTTTGATTAATTTTCAAAGATAGGTACCCACAATTAGATGCAAAATTTTACGATGCGTGCGCTACAGTCAGCATTTGTGATCGGTTTTCTTAAAAACAAAATTTTGGCATGTAGAACATTACACCTTCTTCAATATTTAAATGCAGAAAGTTCCTTCCTAGACACTTATTTTTTTTTTAATACTTATCAGTGCCACCAAGAATTAGAAATTGTCATTGAATTTGCATGAAAAAAATCGAATTTTTCAGAAGATTTTGTATAAAATTTGTACAAATCGATATTGTTCAATCTCCTCTTTTAAATCCTCTTCAGAAATGTCAAAGAAATAATTACCGCATATGGGTTCACATATGGTGTTGCCGTTTTGTTTCAATTTTATTTCCTAAATAAGTATTATAATATAGTTCAAACTATTTTAATCTATCAAATATATATTTGCAATAATAAAACGCAAAAAAATTTTCTCTGATTTTATAACATTTTAAAATAACCTCACTTTTGTGCAAGTGGGTGAAAAAACAGAATTAAAGTGCTGTTGATTCATTTTCAAAAAAGGATAATAGAGTAAAACGTAAGTTCTTTTTGACAAAAAAATAATATTTTCATTGAGTCTCATACTCATCTTTCTCGGCGAATAATAATTTTTCCTCTGATCCACTATTTTCTAATCTTTGCAACAGTTTTTATTTATGGTTCTTTAACAAAAATCAAAATATAAAGCCTTTTCATTATTTTTTTTTTTTAATTTGTCTTATTGATAATTAAATAAAACAATTCCACAGTGAAACAATTTTTTTTCATAGGCTTTCTTAATTTGTGCAGTAAAAGGTTAAGGGGACAGATACCTGTAAACGGACATATTTTCCCTGATTTTCATCAAAATTATTTAAAATGAAGAAGTCAATATATTTTTTTCAAAATTGGCATACAGTTTTTTTATATATTAAAATAATATAAATTTTTTTTTTATTTTAATTATTTATTTTCAAAATTTTACAGGTATCTGTCCCCTTAATTATAGTTGCTTGTGGATTCTTCTGGTACGCAATGAGGGCACTCGTAACTGAAAACTGTGTATCCGCTCTACATTTGTCTCCATATATACACCTCCAAATCTAACCTAATATAGGTGGATACATAGATGGTATGATACGTTTTTCTAGCACTCAATGGACAAAATCTTTCTACCTGAATTTGTGTTTAAGCTGCTTTCCTTCTAGCTATCAAATCAAATACTTAGATTTCAGTGTATCTTAGAGCTAATACAGCTTGGTGTTTTACCATAAGCACCGCCCAAGTTCACCAGCTTGAACAGGCCGGTAAATCTTTTTCAAAGCAGATACCACAAATGAATAGAGAATTAGTATTCACTACCGGTTTTTTTAAGCCATATAGATTACTAGGTAGAGCAGAGTATAGAGTCCAAGCTCTTTTCAATTAAATACCTTTTCTATAATTTATTCTAGAATCCTGATGATGATTGTTCAACAGAATATTTAGGAAAGGCAAATAATTCGACCAACTATAATGGGCTTTCTTCTGGAATCAATATCTCGGCTATCGGCGCTGCTACTCATAATGACCCATAAGAATTATTACTGCTGTTTTTTTTATTCTCATTTTATTTCCATACTTTCTTTTCTTTTACCAGCGCATCGTTTGTAGGGGGGGGGCGGGTCGAAATAAACAGGGACGGGTATATCCTCGGAGACAATGCCCCAGTTCCCTGAGCCCTTTCCTTCACTTTACCGATCCCGGAAAACACAGACGAACCGGAGCACGCCCGCAGCAATTCAGACTAATACCTCTGCGTCCAATTCACCCTCCTGAACTAAGGCCCAATGCAGCTGGTCACTGGTACACCCTGCGGCTAACTGGGCAAAAAGTTCGGCAGAGTAAGCTCACATCATTCCTTGCACATCAACAACAAAGACGGATCTTGAGGGGTCGAGGGACACCCACTGCGCCGCAGTATATGCCGGTTAGTTAACAGACGCACCTAACATGGACACCGACCAAGAAACCGTCCATTATGAAGCCGTCTCGCCTGGATATTTATGTAACTCATTATGTCTATACATAATGAGGGAGACACGTATGTATTTCTAAGAGGCGATGCCTTTGCGCCACTGTCACAAGAACTTCATCGGATCTGTGCTGGCATTTATCAATTTATCAATTGTCCGGGATTGCTTATCATTTTAGACTGCTTTCGCAACTGACCTGCTAATACAGGTTTTCCGGCTATCAACAACCTCAGCTTAGAGCCCAGCTTGGTCGTCCGATCCCTAGAGAGCGTGGACCCGCACGATATTGTGATGTGATGTGGATTTTATGCTGACAATTTCTCTAGACCTTATTCTTTCGTTGAAAAAAAATGATCGCCATATTATCTTTGATGTAGGACGCCATTTTGCCAGTTGTATTAAGGATTTTGACATTTGATGGAATTAACCCTAGAATCGTAAGATAGTTTTACCCTACGTTAATGCTAATATACGTAAATTTTACGTACAACACAAAAATTTAAAATAAATGTTCAACAAAAACTTATATATCTTCTGTTTTGATTTTATTTATTGAAAATACAAAGTTTTATGTTTCTTAAAGTGAATTATAAAAAAATGGATATGGACCTAGTTTATGTTTTATTTTAATAACAGTGTTTAAAAACATCCGCTTTTAATAATATTTACCTGGTCGAATATAAACAACATTCATAGCCATTGTTCTTCCGCTACTACGATACATTGGATTGCTATTCCACACATGACCATTCCTTCCCAAAAGTGGATTATAACTGGATACATCTTCAATGTCATTTAGTTGTAGGTGCACAGTTGGTGCTGACTTCTAATTTTTTGCCGAGAGACCTTTATTTTTTTTTTCAGATGCCATATTTTGAGCGGACTCCACGGCTTTCATCAGATCCTCTTCAAAAGTATTTTCCTGGAATTCAGGAGAGTAGTCTGGATCCTCCAAACTATCGTCACTGTCAAAATCAACTTCCTCTTCAAGGTTGTCCTCAGTAAAGCTTACATTGCTGTCAATACTGTCCAGGAGGGCTTCTATTTCTGCATCCGCAAGGCAACGACTTGAGTTTTCCATTATTTTCTTTTATTTCTCCTGAAAACCGCACGGAACATAAATTTCATTTACAAATATTTATACGCTAATAACAAGACCACGTAAAACTTACGTACAAAAATGTATACGTTAATGCTAAGACCACGTAAAATTTACGTGCACACTTTTTTTTAAAGAACGATTATAGCTAAACGCGAAGTAACAACTGATTTATGATTCACTTGATAATGCAATAATAAAATAAAGGAAGCACTGCCAAGAGGTCGTAGCGATAGCGCCAAAAGGTAAAGTGTAACTGACTTTTTTTTGCGACATACACGTAAAATTTACGTATATTACGATTCTAGGGTTAACAAAAGTAATAAGCGGATTCACAATATGAAGCCACTTGCCATACATCCAAGCAAGCAATCGCTCTATTGGAGTGGAAGTTCGATAATCGCGTAATCAGATAGAATGGCCACCTCGCCAAGCCAAATTAATGTCATGGATAACTTTTTATTGAGTATTTTTTCCAACAAACCAAACGTTGGAGCAGTTCATCAGCAATACTACACACAAAATATTTGACCTTTTGATTGTCATGTGCGGTAAAGTGGTGAAAAATTGGGATCAACCGCTAAAATCGTTCTCGCGTTTGTAGGTGTTGGTGTTTTCCACAAATGGAAAGACCCACAGCTTTATTCTGCCTTCGGAAGGCAGATGGACTTGTATGAGAAGCTTTTTCAAGGCAGCAAGCAAACTTGGTTTGAAATTTTTATATAAATTTATTATATTTTTATATATAAATTTATTATATTTTATAGGCATTACTAATTAAAAACAAAAAATTGGAATGGAATTCACTTTGCATCTACTAAAAATTTCGAACTCATGCCAAGCCTGATCTAATATTTACAGCCTGTAGGTAGCTCAACTCCACCGTTCATTTCGATGTACCCCCATTAATTCGATTCACGTCACTGAGCAATAGACCAGTAAAGATGGCACTAGGATGAAAACGGTGCTGGTGACGAAAATCAGAGACAAAATGACTGTGAGCAACGACGGCATATATTTAGCGAACAACACCCTCACTTTATTTATTTATTTAATTTTTTTAAATGTTTTTGTTTTGATTTTGAATCAAAATCAGTAGCTCACGATTCTGTCAGCTGACCCCCCATCATCCACTCGCCCCGAACAATGAATGAACTATCTGAGTATCCCGCTTACGAATTGAGCACTCGGAAATGTGATTGTACTTGTCCGCGCATACTCGCTTAGAATAAAATGGCTAAGTATAAATGTGCTGGAAGTCGCATCCAAACAAATCAGTTGTACAAAAAATTGACAAGTGTTAAGAACCTACAAGCGATAGAACGCTAACGAAATTGCAGAGGCATTGAGTTGAGAGAAATTTGAAATTGAGTAAAAGGACTTCGTTTGTTCGGTCGACGTGCGCGCAATGAAACGTTTGGTGATCTGTTTGCTACTGTTGGGTGTGTCTCAAGTCACACCCACATTGCACGCATTTAAGAAGTCTTTGTTGTTCGGTGGAGGTGGCAGTGGCGGTTGCGGTGGTGGCTGTGGCGGCGGTGGCTTTGGAGGTTATGGTGGAGGTGGCGGTGGATATGGCGGCGGCGGACATGGCTATACCTCTCCCAGTATAGTTGTAGTGAAACAGTTGCCTTCATATGGCGGCGGTGGCTATAGCGGTGGTGGTGGTGGTGGTGGTTGTGGTAGTGGTGGTTGCGGCGGTGGCGGTTATAGACCCAACTATGGCGGCGGCGGCGGCGGCGGTGGCTTCAAGCCTAGCTATGGCGGTGGCGGCGGTGGTGGTTATGGCGGCAATAACGCATACTCATCCAGCAGTGCGAACAGCTACAGCGGTGGTTATGGGGGCAGTGGTGGCAATGGAGGCTATGGCGGTCATCCAGGTGGTGGCGGTAGTGGCTTTTGTAACACCTGTGGTGGTGGTGGTGGTGGCGGCGGTGGTTATGGTGGTGGTGGTGCCTACGCCAGTGCGCAATCGTCGGCTAGCGCCCACGCTGGTTCATGGTAAAGAGAGAAAAGTGCCAAGAATTTTATATTGAATATGAAGGACTTGTTATGAAAATTTACGAATTTACTTATATGAATCTTTAACTAAATATTTGAATAGTTTTTTGTAAGTGAGTGTGACATATTTTGTGGAAATAAAGCAGTTTTTTTATTAAAAATTTAAATATCTGTAGTAAAGCTTAATTTAATGGAGGTCAAAGACTAACAAATTTGAAATGAACGGGGTAAGCAAAATATGTGCACATTGACATAAACGCGAAATTTTAATAAAAATCGTTTCAAGATTTGGCTAGAAAAACATTTAGAAACTTCGAAGAATAAAAAAATAATAGTTTGGGGATCGGTAGATGGCTGTAGCGATCAATGTCTCGTAAAGTATCGATCAAACAATTTAAAGTTTATGCTTAAGCTGACATTTCCCATTACAAAATTCATTTGCTGTTTTTCGTTTGTTCCATTCAGTTGTGAGTTACAGGGGGCTATCAATGGAAGTCAACAAAGAGAAAATTCGGTAAGCTTTACAGCTTTTCTTTGATAAAGGCGAAATGGCAAGCCAGACCGCTGAAATTGTAAATTTCCAGGCCGCTGAAATCTGAATGCTGTTTATGGTGCCGATGCTGTAACAGCTAATTACGTGCAATTTGAGTTTCGTCGATTCCGTTCAGGCAATTCTGATGCTCGATATGCACCGAAAATGATAAAAGATGTCGAAAATGTCGATAAAATCACAAAACTAATCGAAGAGCTAAATAAAAATCGACCATAAAACAGTTTCAAGCCATTAAAGTAATAAGGGACTTCTTTCAAATTTCAAAATACAGATTTACTTCGCACAAAATTATTTGTTTTTATTTAGTAAAAAAGTTATGCAAAAACAAAATTGGATGATTAATTAACTAGAAAAAAACTGAAAAAAAGGTATTATATACAGAAAACAGAATGTTTTTAGTTTGATAATTAATAAAACTAATAATAATTTGACACTAAACACTGTGCAACACGCAAAAACAGCAAGATTTTTACATCAGCTTATGGTAAAGGGATTTTATAGAAAAAATATGTTTGAAATTTACCACTGATTTAAAAACAAATGTTATGGGATTACCTCTAATATAAAAAAAGAAAAAATATCTTTGTATTTTATAGTTTTTTTATTTTTTTTAATTTAATTTTATTTATTTATTAATTTTTTTTTTTTTTTTTTTTGAGGAGCATAGTTTACCTCTTCGGCATTCATTCCCATCTCGAAGTAAAATTGTTGCAAATATTTTATACTCTGATCTCGTTCAGATAGCACCTGCTCGCATCAATGTGTTGATTAAATAAAACAGCCACGTTCTGTGCTTTGAGTGTTTTAAATGAAGAGAAAAAAAATGTGTACTACAATAAAGTAAACAAAGCAAAAGGAAAAGTGAGAAATGAAAAATGATAATGGCGTGCCAACTTGCAGTGCCATGCCAAATGGACATGCGTCATTGTTAAGGGGTTACATACGTCCAGCAGCGCCAAAAATACGCTGTTGCGGGTTTAAAAATATTGCGGGAAAAGTCCTGTATTCAATCCAATAAGGAAGTCTGCTGGTTCAGTATCGAAATTACAATTTTTCTTTCAATTTTATTACAAACTATTCCCTATATATACACAATTATTTCAAACAAAACCTACTTATTTTCACAGAAAATTGTAACGAATAACATGAGTTGAAAAACATTAAAGTATTTTCAACTAATACTAAATTGGACTCAACATACACTAAAAGAAAAACTGTTTTTAGAAGGGATAACAATAGAAATAAATATAAAAAAAATGTTATTGATATTGTTTATTAATACTTAAACTTTATAAAAAAATTGATTTTAATTTTTCTTTACAATAATTAGTGTATAAAAAATCGCGTGATCCAAAGTACAATGAAAAAAAGTTGATCCACGGTCTGCATCATTTCAATGTTGATGGATCTATAGAAAGTAACAAAAATCTTGTACAATAAAGGTTTAGATATGACTGTCGAGCCGGATTTTTTAATAAAAAAAAGTATGCCTTTTACGCCATAAATGTCACACTTTAGTTATGTTTATAAAATTTTTCAAAAAAATATATCTGAAATCCGGCAGACTATAGAGATAATACTTTTGAATATTTAACCCTTTCGCTCCGACTTTTAGAGGGGATTTGCTCAAACTTTATTTTTGAGCTTTTGGATACCCATTGGTACTTTATGTGCGTAGAAACAAGATGAAGCTTGTAACTTATGTAGATAACGGTATTTTGAGGTGGGACATATGTGTCCCAACAGTATTTAAAAATGGGATATATTTGTCCCAACAGGGTACAAACTACACCTAGAAAGTAGAAACATTTTTTTGGTAATAACATATGATTTGTACTTTTATTTATTTTATGAATGTGATGAAGCGAAACAATATATACAGAATGGCAAATTACAAGCCCGGCAAATAATTTTTGTTCTTTTCTCAACTTTTTGATTGGCGCATGCTACGCACCGACGTCTTTTAGACTGCTCTATAGGTAAATGATCCCCCACATTTGTCATTGATTTGTACCTATTCGATGATCTTCCAGACCGACGGGATCGTTTATATGCGGTAGATTCCTTTCCTTTTTCAATTAGCGACTCAGCAATCTCGACCAGCACTGGTAAGAAGGCAGGTTTCTTCCTATTCAGCTCCGAATATATAACCCAAGTGTTTACAGCATCCATTATCATGCCACGATAAAATACTTTTTTCCACCACTTATTTGATTTTCTGTTTATATCATACAATCCCGACATTTGATCTGTCAAATCCACACCGCCCATTATTGCGCGGTACGTCTTTACGATGTCAGGGCATGGAAACTCTGCCTCAGTTCCATCTTTCATTTTGCGTCTAACAGTGCACATTTCAGATGTGTGGCAGTTACTGAGCAGCATTACCTCTTTGACGTCCTGCCACTTTACCGCTATGGTACCTGCACTCAACAAAGTTACTTAAAAAATGAATTAAAGGGTTTTAGTTTGACTTCGTACCCGCCGATTTAACTTTGAAAATAGCTTCGCCTCGCTGCAATTTTTCTGGTATTTTCGGAACATTCTTCCGGTTGGACATGCATGTTCCCAAAGCTGGATATTGTATGTTGTTAATAAGATTAACAGTGCTGAAACAACGATCAAAGCAAAGTGTCACGTCATGGTTAGAAATCGTTGCTGTAAGCTCATTCACAACTCGTTCGCCGAGTGTCCTTTCAAGGACAGATTCTTCTTTCCACAATAGATACTCATGTCATAGGTGTCTCCAGTCAAAGAATCGCAGCGAAGCCACATTTTGATGCCCCGTTTCACTGGCTTGAGTGGCATATATTGCTTGGGCAATGTATATACAAAGATATGCTTCTTGGAAACAATTTGCGAAAAATTTCGTAGGGGGTTGAGTGGCGCCCAATATTTACTGCAATTTTGCATTCGCGGTGGTTACTAACCGATTTTCTTGAAACAAACGACTCATTCGGTGTGCTCCAAATAACCGTGCCTGAGGCTTCCTCACCTCGTGCAGGTTGATCGTATATGCCACCATTCTCGTCACTCAATCCGGTCTCCTCTGAATCGCTGGAAGAATCGTCATTGCCAGTGGTTTTATCTAACTCAGGACTGTAGATATCATCACTTTCGTCACTAAAATCAGTTCCTGATTCCATGAATTCATCATCATCTTCTTAAAGTAATGCACTAATTTGATCGCGATTTAATTTCGACATTTTTGCTGTCTACGAAGTTGAAAAATAAAAAAATTAGCTGTGTGATACATTATGTACAACGTACTGCTGGGACATATATGTCCCTATATAAAGCCCTGCTGGGACACATGCATCCCAAAATTAATTTTTGCTGAATATTTTTCACAAAACTCTTATTAAAATATATATTTGCACCTACCAGTAAATGGGCAATATTTTTCTTTAGAAAAATTAACACTTCTTATAAAAATACGTATTATTTCACCAAAATTACGCGTAAATTTGATGCAATATTAGCGACTGCTCTCAAACAACTTATCAAAACTAAACACGATTGAAACAGTGTGGAATGCGGATAACGGTAAATTGAAGGTATTGTTCGCAACTATTGATTAGGACATTTTGGTTGAGTTTCCTATGAAAATTGCAAGTTTCAGGGTGAAGTGAAAATGCTGTGGGATATCAGTGTCCCAGCAGTAGCGAAAGGGTTAAAAAAAAACGCATCAAAAAGTATTAAACTGTATGAGTTATCATGCAGACCGTGCCAGAAAACGCAGATTCGAGAAAAACGAGTTTAAAGTTTGAGGTACAGGAGCGCGCAGGCCGCTCTCTACCCATTTGATGGGCTATAGAAGCTATAATATTGAGAATTTCCGCATGAAAATTTCACAGTACCTTCTTAGATACTATATTTTTGAAATATAGAAAAAACAATCGATTTTTTGAAAATTCTGAACGTATATTATTTCGATTGCAGTTTCATTCAAAAAGAGATAAGCTTTGACACCCATTTCCTCCTAAAAAAACGAGATTTAACCTTTAAAAAGGGTATATGACTGATTTCTGTCATTCGGAGAAGGCATACAAGTGCAGGTCTCTGCACTTGTGGAAAAACATAGCACAAATAGAAGGAAAAGACCAGTACCCAAGAAAGAGGTGTACACGCGGAGTGTGTTTTGGTAATAGATCGAGTTTGACTACGCATTTCAATTTTAATTTAATTGTTTTTTATTTGAAAGTTATTTGAAAGCTACCTGGACCTTCTTCTTATGCTAAAAAAAAAGAAAAGTAATCTGAGCAAGCATTTAAATAGCATGATTACGAATTCATTAGTCAGACTTGCATTTCGTCCCACGTCTTATTTCATCCATTTCCAACATTGCATTCTTCTTTAGTTCATCTCAAACTTGGCCTTTCAGGCAACCAAATAAACCATTTTTATCTGCGTTCCCTTAACTTTTCTGACCCGATCCTACCCTCGAAACATAGTGCCCGATTAATTAGTTATTACACTGGTATACAAAAGAAGTGAAGAGCGAGACGAACGGTTCCAACATGGTATCAGAATTATGGAAGAAAGGTACCAAGGGAAATGGGATACTCACTCAAGATTATTCATCTGTTACGATGTACTGGACGTGTTCGTACTACCGCGACTGAATTTCTTCATCATTTCTTCACGCCAATCAACACGCGTCTTTTTTTGGGAAATTGTAAAATTATTCGGTATGGAACGAGAACAAATCTTCTTGACGGCTAAATGTTCATGCAATATTGAATGCATGCTGGTTCCACTAATGTCCAAAGATGTCTCTATCTCGCGATATGTCACATAACGGCTTGGCATTATCACTTGACGGACTGCCTCGATTGTTTTTGGCAGAAGAAGCGCTTTCGGACAGTCTTCACGATCCTGCAAGGATCGATGGCCACGTTGGAACTTATTGTAGCAGCGTTTCACAGGGGTTAAGTGTGGTGCTTGAGCGACAAAAGTCGCAGTAAGTTGATGAATGCACATCTGTATCAGTAATTCGTGTCGGGAATCGTAATAAATCATCGCACGAAAATTTTCCATCTTTAATTCCATCTTTTGGGCGAGATGAATTTCTCAACTCACTGAAAAAGAACAAATAAAACTCGTAAGCAAAAACTTTATGTGTAAATTTATGCTAAGGAATGCCAAACTTTTCGAAACAAATATTGAATTACAGCTCGTCATACGTAATGTTGCAAAGGCGCAAAAAAAATTAGTCACCCTCGTACCTGTGTGTTCTTAGCCACATAGAAGCTAATTTAAAATATAATGATTGTGAACTTTTAATAGCTATAAGAATAGTTATAAAATTGTAATACAAAAAAAAATTAATACATGCAGTATCTTCTACTAAATCGCGTAAAATTTAATATTCGTCAAAAGCACTCATAGTTATGTTTTATAAGTTTATTATGGGAAGTGCAATAACATTTTTAATGGCTTTTATACCTAGACATCAATTATCTATTGCATGCACCCACGTTTTTTTATTGAAACTTCACACGTTTTTGTTAAAGGTGGTAGGAATTCGTAATTAAAAGTTTAAAAACAACCTCAATGTTGTTAGTAGTAATTTAACAGAGACTAGCGAATGTCGTCACCCTCGAAAGGTCTTTAGGCGGAACTTATCCATCAGAACTCGAAAGGGTCTTTTCGAGCCGTTTGATGTCAACCGTGGTTTCAGAGAGAGTGGCTCCTTATCTTGTGATTTCTTTAAACTGACGCTGAAAAAAATGTGCAAAGCAGAGAATTAAAACTCTTTCTATGACATCAACCATCACATCGTTTGCTCTGCCTTGCCGAAATGAAAAAACGAAAGTTTCGAAACGAAGTGTCTGCAAGTGACAATGTGTCTGGGTATGCAAAATAAACAACCAACGCACTCGCATTTTGGCCCCGACGATTGGATGGACTTAGTCTTCCAACACTGAAAGGTGTGACACTTGGTCTTTCCGATGAAGTTAAATATCTAGGAGTAATCTTGGGAGACACACGTTTCTCTCAAGGTGAATCGCGATTAAGGATTTTTCAGCAATGCCGCAGAGCCTTTGGTAAAACCTGGGGTCTGAAACCTGCTATGGTCCTATGGATATACACTGGATATACACTGTACTTATCATTACTTACGCCTTTGTGGTCTGGTGGTGACGGAGCATGGTTAAGTCCACACTCCGGGAACTATACAGGCTGCAAAGAAGTGTATGTTTATGAACCACGGGTGCCATGAGTACAACCTGTGGTGGTGCCCTAAATGCTATGCTGGATTTGCTCCCCCTGGATCTTAAAATACAACAGGATGCAATAAAAGCAATGTGTAGACAATGTTTCTGGCACGAAGACGAAACTTCGGGACACAGAGAAATCTTTAAGTTGCTATCTGAGCCGTATCCACTGTTTTTGGCACCTAAAGACGAACTGATATCTATAGTTTAATTTGGAAGGAAATTCGATGTCAGATTTCCATTGCGTGAGCAATGGAGCAATCCAGAATGCATTCAGGAAGATTTGACGGATATTCTCTTTACCGATGGTTTCAAGAATGAAATAGGGTCTGGAGCCGGATGGTACTTAAACGATAGTAATAAGTATCACTATGCTATGGGATAAATGGCAACTGCTTTCCCAACCGAAATTTTTGACATCCTGAAAGTAGCCGAATGGATAATCGAAAGAAGATGGAGCGGGAAACAGATTGGAGCTTTCAGCGACAGTCAGGCTGCACTGAAGGCTCTGGAGAACGTGAAGCAAGCCTCAAAGATTGCTCAAGAATGTAAGAAGAATCTTAATTCTGTCGCAAGACAAAACAGGCTTGTACTTATATGGGTTTCAGGACAATCCGGTGTTCAAGGAAACGAAATTGCCGATGAATTGGCCAACCGTGGATCAGCGGTTCCCCCACAAGGGCCGGAGCCAATATTCGGAATCAGTCCCGCAGAAATCATGAATTGGATCAGCGATTATGTATGTGGAACGCTGCAGAACTGCAAAGTGTTTTGTGACAGGTCCGAACAGAAAACTGTCAAACTTTCTACTAAAACTTAGATGGAAAGACGTGTGGTTGATGGTCGGTATTATAACAGGGCACAACCCATTGGGCCAGCATATGACCACCATTGGAATCATTGAGGACTCAGGCTACGAGTTTTGGTTTCCGATGTAATGAGAATGAGTAATATTCGTTCTCTAAAACTGGGGGATATTTACAGATTTACCAAAAAATCTGGAAAAGAGAGCTCTATATACAATGGGCTTTTTAGCCTGATTGTTTTAGGAGCCACCAAATCTCTTCCTCATATCCAGACACTGGCAAGACTACTTAAGCTATAAATACTCTTTAGCACGTGCACTTCGAGCTTTCAAAGAGATCTCGAACATTGGCTTTCTTCATTCTCACTATCTAAAGAGTATTTTCTCAATTTAAATGTACTCATTTTTTTCACTAGCTAAAGTAGTCGGTGAGAACTTTGCTCTTACTTTGATTCACTTAACTCTGTGTATAAGTAAATAAATAACTTTAAATAGAGATAATACTGGTAACCAAAAAGTGTCGGAAAGACCAGGTTGGAAGAACATAGCTTTATTTGGGGTTTCCACTTGGCAATGGTTAACAGAAAACAGAAACGACTGGCTCCCTCTCTTAAGCTCGGCCTAAATCTTTCAACGGACTACCACGCCAATAAAGTGGGACGACAGTTTTACTTTGTTTGCGTTCGGTAGATGGTATTTTGAAAGAAGCCCTTTCATGGCACAGATCCATTTAGAGCTTTGCTTATGGCTGACTTGAGGAAATCCTTTTTTTGATGTGTTTGATTGGCTGTCATCCGACACACTCGGGCCTGAATAGTGCTATTGTATTACCACTGGAGCTCGTCCTTTACACTCCTGAGTCTTCTTTGAATCAACAGGTTGGGATTTAATAAATTGTGTTAATTTCGGCATTCTTACTTGAGAGGTCTCTTAAATACTGTCACAAAGGTGAATCTGAGCGTAGAAAGCATTTTTCTCTCTCATATGAATGCATGTAAAGGGTGTTTTTTTTAGAGGTTAGGTTTTCAAGTTGGCACTACTTTTTTCGTAGATGGTCTTTTTGACAGCTGTCACTTGATTTATGCTCAGTTTGGTTTGCCATTTCATAATGAATAGACTTACACCTGAACAACGTTTGCAAATCGTGCAAATTTATTACGAAAATAATGGTTCGGTTCGCGCGACGCATCGAAGAAAATTTTGTTCAGCGATGAATTGGAGTGAACATAATCCACAAGCCATTGCTGAGACGCCGTTACATCCTCAAAAAGTCACTGTTTGGTGTGCTCTATGGGCAGAGGGAATCATTGGTCCATATTTCTTTAAAAATGAAGCCGGCCATAATGTTACAGTCAATGGAGAGCGCTATAGAGCCATGATTAATGACTTTTTCGTGCCTGAATTGGACGATGTTGATGTGGACGACCTTTGGTTCCAACAAGACGGCGCTACATGCCATACAGCCAACGCAACAATCGATTTATTGAAGGAAACTTTTGGTGAGCGCATTATCTCGCGCCGTGGACCTGTGGCGTGGCCTCCAAGATCGTGCGATATAACACCGCTGCACTGTGGTCAAGTAGCCCGGCGTTCTGGCCAAAAATCCCAAAATCGAAAGTTACCGTTTGAGGTAAAGCTTCATATATTCGTCAACAGATGGCACTGGAGCATTAAAATCCAAAGGGACAGATGTTTACATTGAACAGATGTTCCGTGGTGAACGCTCAAACTTGACATTTGTCGGGAATCGCGCGCGACAGTACGCATGCACGTTTTCGAGCGCCACACAAAAATAGTTGCAAATTCACCATTTTTCAACGAAAAAAGGCAAACTAAAATGGATGTTGTTCGGAAAGGTACGTACATTACGAAAATACTTTACTGTAGCCATATTGTTGTATTTTTAGAGGCAATATTAATGACGCAATACAAGCTTTTTTCCCCCTTTTTTTTCAATTGCACTTCTTCTCGTAGATAATTATTTTTATTGCCACGAATTGCCACGGAGATATTTACGTTTCCTAGTGCAGAAAGGTATACAGATTTCGAATCCGTTTATATCTTGCTCCCGCGCTATCCCCGCTCGTCAAAAATACGCTTTCTTTGCAGCAGGTCGCTGCCGAGCTTGAAGCGCGTGTTGGGGCATTTGAGCCGCGGGGGGCGATCGAAACTGGCTTTATTTGTGTGTATGCCTGGGAAATGTTAGGAATGAATGTAATATATGCAGAGTGTTTATTTCTACTTTTATCCCAAATTCTGTAGTGAATATTGTTATTAAAACAATAAATAATTATTAATAAATGCAAAAGAGTGCTAAAAATCATGTTTTGATTAAATTCAAAAATCATATAATAATAATAATAAAATAATTAATGTAATAAGTATCTTTAAATGGTAATTAAATTATTATTTTAAAGTAATTTTTTTTTGAATAGGATTCAAGAGCAAAATTTTTTATGGACAAGGATGAAAATATTCGATGCCATCCATGATGTTTTTCTGTCAGAAAAATTTGATAATTTAATAGAAATTCTCTGTAATAAACTAATGGACGACGTCACACCTCCCTTTGTTATCGAAAAAAAATCAAAAATGGCTTTGATAAAAGTTATTTCGGTTTTGAAAAAGAAATGGAAAAATGCTCGCAGTACGGAAAATCGTTTTCTGGAGAGTAATAAAAGCTGGTTGGACGATTCAACGAGCGTAACGGTGAATAGTTTACATAAATTTACATTAATATAAATATATTTATAGTAATTTATATACATTAATGAAGTTTTCATTAAACCAGATCAACTTTATGGATCTAGAAGTCAGTGGTGATGACAGTTTGAAGTCAACGACACCAAGGAACAGTGGTGGGCGCGGGCGTCCAGAAACTTCTTTTTCGGAATCCAGTGATCGCTCAAAGAGAAGGAAAGCTCAGAAATTGCGTGACAGTTACAGTGCACAAGAGCTATCGTACGCCATGAAAATGGTTCTTCGTGAGTCTGGAGCTACCTTAGCATCGAAAGTCGTCGCAGATGTTACCACCACATCTCCCATGCGAGCAAGCAAGTACATCAATGCCATGAAGGCTAAAACGGAAACACAAATGTCCCCAAACACCGCTTTAGCACTCGTATTTGATTCGAAATTTACTAAGTCTCAGTACATAAATATGAGACACATCACGCAATTGCATAATTGTAAAGTTTTCCCCAGTTACAATTCCGTTTTAAACGCGAAAAAACTATGCTATCCCGAGGATATTTCTATTTCCGAAAACTGCGCACAAGTTAGATTGCAATCACTTTTGAATCATACAGGGCAACGGATATTAGAACTCCAAAACGATGTCTTACATACCATGAAGTGGGGGTTCGACGGAAGTTCCGGGCAAAATGAGTATAAGCAAAAATTTTCCGACCCTAATAACTGCGACACAAATGTTCTCCTCACTTCCCTCGTGCCCCTGCAACTCATTGGCTACGACAAGGACGAATACGATAATGTTGTTATTTGGAAAAACCCGCGACCCTCCTCTCCATGGTATTGCAGACCTATTAGATTGCAATTCATACGCGAAACCGAAGAATCCACACTTGAAGAGAAAAATATTGTCGACGAACAAATCTCAAATCTGAAACCTTTGCAGGCAGTGATAGACGGAAAAGATTGTAAAGTAGGTTTTAAATTGACTTTTACAATGATTGATGGCAAAGTCTGCAATACAGTAACTGGCACTAAATCTGCAATGAGATGTTATATTTGCAATGCGACATCGAAAAATTTTAATGATTTGGAGGCTATGCGAGAGCTGGAAGTTGATGATTCAAAATTAATTTACGGATTATCTACATTGCACTGTTGGATCCGATTTTTTGAATGCTTACTTCATGTTGGTTATAAACTGAAAAGCGAAAAATGGCAAGGTCGTGGCGAAGATGTTAAGCTTTCTTTGAAAGAAAGAAAAAGTTTCATTCAAAAGGCTTTCAAAGATGAATTAAACCTCCTCGTTGATCGCCCAAAGCAAGGCATGGGTAACTCGAATGATGGGAATACGGCTCGGCGTTTTTTTGAAAACACTGAGACGTCTGCTCGCATTCTAGGAATCGATGTTGAACTCATCAAACGATTTCATATAATTTTGCAAGTCGTTTCTAGCGGGTTTCATGTAAAAGTAGATAGCTTCGGCCAATATTGCGATGAAACCGCCGATTTATTTGTAAAGTTATATCCGTGGTACTGTATGTCGACAACTGTGCACAAAGTGCTGTTGCATGGCCCGCGAATAGTAGAACTGGCTATTCTGCCAATAAGACAGCTCTCCGAAGAAGCTCAGGATTCACGAAACAAAGACGTACGAAATTATCGCGAACACTTCTCCCGCAAATGTTCGAGAGAAAAAAATATTGAAGACATTTTTCTCCGACTTCTAGCTTCTTCGGATCCGTTGATTTCTAGTTTAAGAAAGACTCCTCCCAAAATAGGAAAAAGTTTGTCACCGGAAGCAATTGCCCTTCTCAGTTATGAAAGGCATGATTTCCCAGATGCTGAGGCAGACAGCATCCTTGATGTAAACAATGACGAGGAGATATGAATAAATTTATGTTCTTCCTATTAAAATTTAAGTTTATTTCATAAATAAATGTATGATACGTCACTTTCAGTTTAAGTGTATTATTTTTCAAGACATATTTTTCCTCCTTTTAATGTGGCATATTCTTTTGAAAATCGTACGTCTACTGCCGAAATTAGCGACCCCAAAAACCTTGGTAAAGTGAATTTCAGTAAAATCTGAAAACTTTTCGCAAAAACTGTCCGCCATTTTGGGGCCGCCATTTTGAATTTTGAAATTCTGATCTCATATTCACAATCAGCGACCCCAAAAACCTTGTTAATGTGAATTTCAGTAAAATCTGAAAACTTTTCGCAAAAACTGTCCGCCATTTTGGGTCCGCCATTTTGAATTTTGAAATTCTGATCTCATATTCACAATCAGCGACCCCAAAAACCTTGGTAATGTGAATTTCAGTAAAATCTGAAAACTTTTCGCAAAAACTGTCCGCCATTTTGGGTCCGCCATTTTGAATTTTGAAATTCTGATCTCATATTCACAATCAGCGACCCCAAAAACCTTGGTAATGTGAATTTTAGTAAAATCTGAACACTTTTCGCGAAAAATGTCCGCCATTTTGAATTTTGAAATTCTGATTTCATTTTCAGAATCAGCGACACAAAAAACCCTATATGTAAAAATTTCATCAAAATCGTACTATTTCTCTTTGACTTATTGTTTTATGACCAAAACGTCTGGCTACTTGACCACTGTGCGCTGGACTATTTCTTGTGGGGCTATGTGAAGTCGCTTGTCTACGCAGATAAGCCCGAGACGATTGATGTCTTGAAAGAGAATGTTCGGCGCGTTATTGCTGACATACGGCCCCAATTGCTGCAAAAAGTGGTCGAAAATTGGGCATCTCGGCTGGAATTTATTCGAGCCAGCCGCGGCGGCCACTTGCCCGAAATCATTTTTAAAACATAATGGCAAACCCTTATCTTTATAATAAAGCTAAATTCTTGGCCATAACATTAAATTATATAAGTTTTATTTCATTTTGAAAACCTAACCTCTAAAAAAAACACCCTTTACAAAGAAGATGTTCCACGGTTTCCTCTTCTTCAATATCTTGACAGCTTCGACAATAGGTGGTACCGTCAGTCTCCTAAGATTCAGTAGCAATTTTTTGCGGCCGTGGTTCCGTTCTGGCTATGTTTGCAGATTATTTGGCTAAAAGTGATTGTCTCCAATGGGTAATAGCAACATTGATATACTGTCTATATGTATATTAACAATTTGCACGTAGCTAAACGGGTCGGTATTAGTACATTATCTCTCTCTTTATCTTCGTGCAGGCTCATCTGCTTTGCAATTACCTTCTACCTGGCACCCAGATCTAACCACTTCAGAGCTGCCTGACTATCTGTGTAGACATATACTTCCCTTGTAGTTAGGGGCCTGTCTTATGGCGACAACTTCGCCGGAGTGTCTTCTCTGACTAGACAGGTAAAAGAATGCATAAATGTCCAGTTTCTCAGAGTAAACTCCTCCACCTACCTGCGCATGAAGCATAGATCCGTCCGTAAATATACTGAAACTATTTTCATCATCTACCGTACCACTGTCCCAGTCCTCTTTAGAAGGGAATATTGTGGTAAACAGTTTATAAAAAAGAAGCTCTATACTGTTATAGAAATCTGTAGTAGCCTTTATTCAATGTTTTTAGGAGGGCGAGTTACCTGAGTCTCAATGCTGACTTGGCAATTGGTTGCTTATGATGTGTTAGGTCCGCAGCGGGGATCGATCCACATGGGGGACCCATTGTGATACTACAATACCAGTTTACCTGCTACTCCTCGTTAAACCATTTTGTTTTAAGTGCAAACCTTGGCTGATACTTTTACTCCTAAGGTCATCGATATCATTCAAGATCGATGAGCCGAAGTATCTAAACCTAAATCTCCCACACAAACCCGCTGGAATACGCCTACAGTCACTTGATTGGACCTTCTATCGTACTGATGGATGTTAGGAAATTAAATTAGAATAATTATATGTTGTTGGTGTACATATGTACACTTATCTCTGTATAATCGTTTAATGTAATTAAGGAACGATTAAGGGGTAACACCACTGTACACGTGTAAAATAAACACGATTTTTAAAGAATTTTTTTGTATAGAAGGAAAGGGGAAACAATCACTCTGATTTGGGAAGTTATTACTTATATACTAAAATATAAAACTACAAAGTTTGATCGAAAAATTTTAGAAAATGGCGGCATTGAAGACATTTTTGCAATGTGGTTTCTCTTGAAGGAGCTCTGCGGCACGCAGCACAGAGGGTGCAAATTTTAATCTGGAACAAAGAAACATTTTTTTTCTTAATCTAGATAAGAATAGCTAGAGAAACACGTAGGGGATTTAAAAAATATTTATTTTTGTGGAATTAGCAAGCATTTGAAGGAAAAAACTCTATTTTGGACTAAAAAATCGGCACTTAAATAATTATAACAATCGTTTAAATTAATCTATCGAAAATCCCCTGCGCTCTTCTCTTAAGAAGGTTATTATACAAACGTAGTGAAAAACCTAATTAAAAATATTTAAAATTGTTTGAGTTATGCTGCGTGCCAATTTCAGAAAACGTGTTTTGAGAAAAACGCGTTTAAAGTTTGGAAATTTGGAGAAGTCGTTAGGTAGCAGTCACTAACGCTTGGTTAAAAGCTTAAAATATTTATGAAATAGACTTCGGTAACGTATAAAACTTTTTGTTCTGTATTTTAAAAGGTTCAAAGAATTTTTTAAGCTTACAAAAAAAAAAATCATTTTTTGAAATTTCTACAGTGGTGTTACCTTTTAAGGAAAGCTAAATCTTGGCTGAGCTTTACTCTTATATACCCGCGCACATTTGAGTAAAATTTAATTTGGGGTGGCTGTTTTAATTCGGAATCGAGCAAACTCAAAGACAATGCGAGTCAAAGCTTATAATACCGGAGAGAAGAGCGAAAGTTTGGTCCTAATATCTAAGAAAAAAAGTCGTGGTTGTATCCAATTTCAATAATAATTATTTCGGACCTAAATGTGATGGAGTCAATTTATTAGAGTCGTTATCGGAATACACGCATTTACCTGAAAGTTAGAGTTACTTTTCCCATTTGTAAAAAAATTTAGTAATTTTCCTTCGTTTATAAGAGAGTTAACAAGCGTTTTTCGTTTTTAAAGCAAGCAATATGGCCTATTTCCAATACCAAAGTATCTACTACGACAAGAATTTATACAAGGCGGCGCAAAATTAATCATCTATTTATATTTAAATAAAATAAATAAGTTTTTTATTAAATATAAAATATTTTGAGTGATGGAAATCATTATATTGACCCTTAAGCGTGGTTCACAAATGCCGCTGCAAATGGGCTGCTCCAGTCAAATTAACATTCAACTTATACAAAGGTTCCCGACCTAAATATAGACTCGATAACAAACACAATAAAAAAGCCGACAACGGCCACGATGAAAGAAACTGCGTCAATACCGAGGTCTCTATTCTTGTTAATCCAAATATTTTGAGAAGAAGATTGATTAAGGGTGAACACCACTGTGAACGCGTGAAAATTAAGTGATTTTCATGAATTTTTTTTAGAAGTTATTTGAGGATCGGACATATTATAATAATTTTAACATATATTCGACTATACTGACACAAATTTTTATTAAAACATATTAAAAATTGCGATTGTTATTAATATTAATGCAATGACGTCATAAAAAACTGATGCACCCTGGTGGCCACGATACAGCGGTGAAAAATCATCTGAAAGCAAAAGTGGCTATCGTCAGTGGCTATCGTCGTAAGTGGCGGTTTTTTTTTTGTTTTTTGTTTTTTTTTTGAGAAAATGGTGCAGGTTTGAAAAATGAGTTTGTGTTTTTACCCTTTTTTGTTTTGGAAAGGCTTGAAAAACTATTAATTTTTGGAATTTTTAAAATCGGCTATGTACGATTGTAGCCAATACATGTACAAAAATTAAGAAAAAAAAAATTAAAATCTGTTCATAAGTCTTCGAGAAATCGAGGCCGCCGTGTTCAGAAAAGTCGTTTTGAGAAAAACGTGTTTAAAGTTTTCATTGGCCATTTTATGATAAGTCACTACCTGCACTTATTGTAATGGGTATAGCTTCGTCAATTTTCAAGATTTTAAGTTAAAATTTTACATATTTTTGAATATATCTACTTTAAGAAAAATGCAAAAAACAAAAGAAAGATTTTTTTTGAAAAATCACAGTGGCGTT
The DNA here is from genome assembly GCF_027943255.1 of Anastrepha obliqua. NCBI lineage: Eukaryota > Metazoa > Arthropoda > Insecta > Diptera > Tephritidae > Anastrepha > Anastrepha obliqua. Next base: position 47,373,002 of record NC_072893.1, read on the forward strand.
CCCACTTAAAGGGACCCGGTGGTCTAGAAATTTCAAATAATCGATTTTTTTGTATGTGTACCAAATTTAATTAAAATTATTTGAAAAAGGTATTTCAAAATTGACGCCTAGATATCAATAACGAATAATTCCAAAAGATACTTTGTTATTTCATCTTTGACATTCGTCAAGTAAACGACAAAACAACGCGCTAAAATTATTGAAAATTATTATGAAAATAGTCGATCTTTAAGAATAACAAATCGCAAAATTCACAATTTTGTGTTGAAATAATCTTCCGAATGAGTCGACAATTCAAAGATTGCACATTAGGTCAAATGACTGTTTTTGCTGTGCTGAGGAAGTTTCTCGAATTGTGTTGAAAATAATTTAATAGTATATGGAAAATAAAGAGATATGTAAGTATATATATGTATTTAATTAAAACGATTTATATTTATGTTGCTATATTTGTAAATTACTTATTAGTCTACATAACCTTGAAGTGATACAAGTTATCTTCCACATTGACTTTCTGGAAGCCCTATACAATTTTTACCGTATTTGACCTCTTTTAAATTAGAAAAAATAAATTGAATGTTAATTAATGAGTTATTGACAATTTATTTCAAGTAGCGATTTTTTGCATTTTAAGAGTAATTCCACTTTTCTTTAGGCATCCTCGGTATAAAAAAAACGATATGTTTGAAAAATGCCGAAAAGAACGCTCCCAAAAAAAAAAAAATATGGTGCCGTTTTTAATCATGTTCTTCGAAAAATTAAGAACATTAATATTTCTGATGAAATGAAAAAGGATTCAATGCAAAAAATACATTTATAACTGTAAAATTAACGCAAAATTGGGAAAAATGCTACAGAAATGCCTTTAAGGATCAAAATCATGTGTGGATAAATTTGGAGTTAAAGTTGGTGGTAAAGAGCATTCCCAAAAAAGCAACTAGTACCATTGTTGGTCGTCCGCGTGTACCATTCAGCGAAAAATCAGAATTTGGCAAAAGAGAGAAGCCGCAGACCATTCAACTGAGAAAGCTGATTTGGCTGCAATCCTGAAAGAAAGTATGGAAAGCCCAACAAGGCCCCCCAAGATGTATATTCAAGCTACCAAATCGCCAATTAAACTTTCTGCAGATAAGGCTTTAGCTTTCCTTCTTGAAAATAATTTTTCAAAAGAGCAGTACAACGCAATAAGTTACGGAAATAAGTAAAAAAACTGCGACATTTATCCACACTATTCTAAAATTACAGTCGCTAAATTCAAATGGCGACATCAGGGTATACCTGTAGAAGCAAATGATACCCTTGTAAAAGTTTCGTTACAGTATGAACCGTATGCTCTAAATACGGCTGAAAGAATTGTTGAGATGCAAAAAAAAGTTTTTCAAGCAGTAACGGAAGAAGAGGGCACGGAGTCTATTAGACGTATTTAATAGGGTTTCCGATACTTCAAATCCATTAATTTCCACATTATTCTTAAATAGAAGCTTACAAAAGCGCAAACCTTCCACACTTCCTTCAGAAGTAATTGAAATATTATGTTGCAAAGAATTTAGTCATAACAACCAAGGCGATGAAGTTAATGAAAGTGAAGATTTTATATTTAAATTAAATCTACAAAATGAATTAGATTTAAGTAATTGATAATAATATTTTCTATAATTAAAAAAAAAATAAATGACTTGTCACGCTTACATTAATTGTTCCAAAAGGGTTAATTTTAATTTGTAGTCGTTAATGGGTTAAATCTGTTTTTTTTTTTGAGATTTATTCTTACAACTGAATTGCTGACTAGTTTTGGTTTGAATATCATGATTTTCTAGCTGTAATTAATTTTGCACAGAAAAAGTAGTCATTTGACCAATAGTGGGTTGGTGAAAAAATTTCACCAAATTGGCTCCGTCGAGAAAAGAAAAAAAGCTGGTAGATCAAAAACTGGACGTGCTGTTGAGAAAATTGTTGCTGTAGCGCAAAATCATATTACCTTTGGGCACCAAAGGCGTGGGTGCAAAAACATTAGAAAACGTCAACAAAATTGTACAAAAGCATTGATTTGCCCATACATGTAAATACAGGGTGGCTGATGAAAGCCGCTACCAAAAAAAAATTGAATAACTTTTTTTATTTTTAAGTTATCTGTTCCATTTTTGTTTTAATTTGCAGATTGATCTTTAAAATTTATTAAAATGGATAACTGGGACACGCAAACAAGAATTTGGATAGTCCGCCGCTATCACGCACTGGAGTCCGTAGTTTTGGTACAGAGAGAGTACAGGCGGATGTTTGGCGGCGATCCCCCGAGCAGATGGACCATAATGAGACTGGTGAATAATTTTGCTGAGCAAGGAACAGTCGCAAGAAGGTCTTATCATCGAAACCCACCAGTTCGGACGGAGGAAACGATCGCTGCTGTAGCTGCAGCTATACAAAGCAATCCAAGGGTTTCAACAAGAAGCTTATCTGCTCAACTTGGTGTCAGCCGACAGTCTTTGCAAACAATAATGCACAAAGATTTAGACTTATTTCCCTACAAAATTCAAATGGTTAACAAACTGAATGCAGCAGACTTGCCGATTCGCTTGGAATTTTGCCAGAAGATCCTGCAAATGGTGGAAGAAGACCAAAACATGTTAAACTGCCTTTTCATGTCTGATGAGGCCCATTTCGATTTAAACGGCAATGTGAACAAACAAAATTGTCGAATATGGAGACCCACAGATAACGCACAGATACTCCACGAGACGGAATTGCATCCTCTTCGCGTGACAGTGTGGTGTGCGGTTTCTTCACGCTGTATTGTCGGGCCTGATTTTTTTTTGAAGAAAATGGTCACACCCTTACGGTTACTGGAGACCGTTATTTGAAAATGCTGAAAGAATTTTTCTATCCAGAACTACGCCGAAAGAGAATTCCTTTCAACTCTGTGTGGTTTCAACAAGATGGGGCAACGTCTCACATAGCCCAGACTGTTATGACAGAGTTGCGACGAAAATTTCCCAATAAACTGATTTCAAGAAACTCCGAATTTCGTTGGCCCCCCAGGTCGCCTGACTTTACTGCACCTGACTTTTTCTTGTGGGGTTTATGTAAACAAGAAGTTTATAAAACAAAGCCAACAAATTTGGATGAACTAAAACAATCCATTCGGGCAACAATTGCGGCTATTCCTGTCGCAACTCTCAAAGCAGCAATGAACAACTTTTTACTAAGATGCCGCACTTGTGTCAACGAACATGGGGGGCATTTAAATTCAATTATTTTTAAAACTAATTAGTTAAGCTACATTTAATAAAATTGAATGACCTTCAACTTGAAAAAAAAAAATGAATTCCATACACTAAAAAAAAAGTTATTTGAGTTTCTTAATGTAGCAAAATTCATCAGCCACCCTGTAGGTTTGTATGTATTAATGTTTTTTGTCGTACATAAATAAAACAAAATACTACCTTTCCACTAAAAAATTTCAACTGCACACATTGCCTATTGACCTATACACTAAAATGAGTATAATTTGCAAAACTTGATCAATAAGTAAGCGATTTTCTCTTTCCCATTTAACAGCTGATCGAAAGGTTTTCGAATGTTGTTTAAATACTTTAAAAATACTCGATCTGCATCAACTTACTAACTTACAAAAAGTATACTAAAATTTGTAAATTAAATACGCATAGGCAACTTCATCGCTTCGGTATATCCACGCAGCATTTCCCAAGTATTGTAATGCCTGACGCATTCAACGCCTGTCGCACGCTAATCGCATTGACATTACTCATGGCCAGCTACGCTTGGTTGTAAAATTTACAACTTTCGTCTTCACTTTGTGGCATTGAACTTCGCCGACCCTTAAAGACTTGCGTGCATACGTATGAATGAGAATGATGGAGCTGCATTTGCAAGTAGGCAAAACCAGTCTTGAAGTTAATGCTTTGGGAAGCCAGCAATTCCTGATACATACACACATATGTATATATGTACGTGCATTAATTTGTAGTTGTTGGTGTTGATATAAAAAAAAGCATTTTAGTTGCGTAAGCTTTGGACTAGTGGAACTTAGTGAAAAAAAGCAGGAAAAATAAGCTTTAAATTTAAAACCGACTGCAGCGGCGCTTACCGGTAAATCTCACAAGCACGAAAGTTGAGCTTTAAACTTTTTGTGGAAAGAAATGGATGTTGATGCTATTTTTCGCTATGATAAAATTTAGTTAACTGAGGACCCAAAATTGCTCAGAATTCAACATTCGAAAGACCTCATTAAAGTGGCGAGAAAAGACGAGAACTTCCTTTACAACATTGTAGCTGGTGATGAAAAGTGGTGTTTCCAACATGAACCTGAAACTAAGCGGCAAAGTGCCGAATGGAAGGCCCCAGACGAGCCACCACCCAAAAAATCGCGTTTAGAGAAGTCAAAAATCAAGTCGATGCTCAATTGTTTTTACGATTCCAAGAGAATTGCTCACAAGGAGTTCGTGCCAATGGGCCAAACGGTCAAAGCAATTTTCTATCTTGGCGTTTTGAAGCGTTTGTTGCACCGCATTCGTCGAATTTGCCCTGAATACCGCGAAGCTTGCATGATATTTCACCATCTCATCGATCCACTCTTGAGACTGATTTTTTGACTAGAAATGGCTCCCTGCGACTTATACGTATTCGAAAAATTGCATTTGGGCATGAAAGGAAAACGTTTTGCGTCCGTACAGGCCAACCAAAAAGCTTTTACCGACGTTCTGAAGGTCATTCCGGACAATGACTTGAAACACTCTTTCGAAAAGCTTTTAGATCGCGCAAAACAGTGCATCGAGACCAGAGGGGACTATTTGGAATAAATAAACTCGAGGTTATCAGAACTAAGTTTCTGTCATTTCTATTTCAGACCAGTATTGTTTATTTTGGACTTCAACTTGTATAGTAAATGTGGCAAAGAACAACCATTCACTGCTTCAATATTCTCTGCCGAAGGCACGCAGGATTGTTCCACTTTTGTACCAAATAAAAAATCATTTCGTCTTGGTGAACATTTTTAGGATGAAAAACAAACAATAACATCTCAAGCGTATCGCCACCTAATGCTTCCCATTCACGAATGAATGAGCGCATTTAGAGCTATTTCCTTTTTAGGTAAATTTACATCATAGAAAGCACCAAATGACATCCAATCCTTTCCTACTTAATCTTTGTAACTCAGAGATACAGCGCCTCACCTTTTGTTTTTCTCTCAAAGCAAAATCCTAATCAGAAGGGTAGATTAGTTATCCTTGAAGAGAACAAGAGTTCCCAATGTCGGCATTTTCATATTAGAGAACTATAATTCCAACTAAAAACCTTGTTCTTGCCACCTGTAGATGAATTGCTCTGAAAATTTCACTACCAGCCCATATATCAAAATTCGACCACTATGGAATGCCTATCTTCCTCTCCCTCTCTCTCTCTCTTTGCATCTTGCGAAGAGGCGTTAGAGCACTCTGTACAAGTTGCTTTACTCTCAAGTAAATATCATCATTTTTGTCTTGCCTTCATCGGCAGTAGTTTTGATTCTACTGTTGAAATCATACCCCAAAATTGGTTTCGGAAAGAAGAATGGCGAAATTTGACCAAATTGTAAAGCAGCTACCAAAATGAGGCACTCTCACTCTGCCAGATTGTAAAAGTATTATTTGTAAAATATTCGTTGATTTTTTTGACAAAATTATCAACATTGCAAACTTTTATTTCGTAAGTTTATGAACTTTCACATTTTCTTAAAACCTTTCTCACATTTCTCGTATATCACGGCCGAGTTGCCTTTAATCTTTCCACCAACCGCCAGAACTGCTACTAGCCGAAGCACTACCCGCAGCATATCCACCATATCCACCACTTCCACTGGATCCACCATAGCCTCCCAAGCCTCCATGCGATCCCCCGTATCCACCATATCCACCACTTCCACTGGAGCCGCCATAGCCTCCCAATCCTGCAGCACCACCATATCCACTTGAACCACCGCCGTAGAGACCAGCACCTGACGAGCCATATGAGTTAGCAGAAGAACTGGCACTAGAGCTGGCAACGGAACTTGCGCCACCACCATATGAAGAACCACCGCTACCATAACCGCCTTGAGGGACGCCAAAACCAGCACCGCCTCCACCACTGCCATACGAAGTACCGCCGCCAATACCACCGCCATACAAACCAACTTTTCGCCCGCCGCCATATCCGACACCAAAGCCACTACCCCTGCCGCCACCATAGCCGCCAGCACCGATTGATGAACCACCACTTTTCCAACCACTACTGCCGAGACCACCGCCTAAACCAATACTGCCGCCGACATAGGCCGCCGATGGTGCACCACCGGATACAACTGCCGAATGCGATGCACCTGCCAATCCTGAGCCAGTATTCAATAATAAAGAACCACTTTTGCGATAGACATGGGAAACACCACCGCCTCCACCACCTCCTTTTCCAAAACCACCAGCATACTGTCTGCCGCCACCATAACCACCGCCGCCACCATAGCCAGCACCGCCACCATAACCAGCCCCGCCACCGGCTGAATGCGTTAGTCCACCAGAACTGGCATAACTGGAGGATCCAGCAGAGCTACTGCCACCGTAGCCGGCATAACCACCACCACCACCACCGTGTGGTATATAACCACCACCTCCTGCACTGGCGACCGCCAAATACGCTAAGATACAGACGAAAACCTGGGTGAATGCAAAACGTATCTAAGTTAATCCTTATTTTGAGGAGGTTTCGAATTTGTTTTATCCAGAACTCACCTTCATGGCGCTGATACTTCAGAGACTGCACTATTCAAAACCAAATGTGAAAATATTGCCAAATAGCCGAATGTTATTGGTTTTTATAGAGGAAGATTTTTTCCTAAATGCCCTAATGATCTTCTACAGAATTTCAGTAGCATACAAACAGATCAAAAATGCTACCCAAAAAGGGAAAACCAAAAATGTCTGCTGAAGTAATCATTTCTGAAAATAGATAGCAATACAAGTAAGCGTCTTGTACATATGTACTTCTTGCAGTTCTCAGTTTCCTTATTTCAAACGTTTGAGTGACTTTGTTAGTATTTATTTTTAATCGAGGTCTTTTTCTTGTTTTCTTCTTTAAAGTAATTTTGCAATATACTTTTTATTTCACTTAATTATTGGTATTGTTCATACCGGAATGATATGGCTTTCATTTGGCTCCACTTATTTCGTAGTCATCAATCGATCATCGATCGTTATTCATTCATTGCTGATTGCTGACACATTAAACACGGCTCATCCTTTGCCGCAAACGTTTGCCAATGTTTTTTTTACTTATTAAATTCGCAGATACGTAGTCTGGTGCTCACAAGCCCCTACAGAGAAATCCAGAACAGTTCAGAGCTAGTAGTTATGTTACTGTAGTAATGTTGGAACCATGACTAGTACGTATTTATTAGCTTTTCTGTATAGGAAAAAGGGGAATTCCATACTGAGATGTTTTCAAAAGAGTGGATTTACGTCTCGCTGCATTTCTTCTTCTAAAATTTAGAACCAATACTCAATGAGAACTAATACGCTTTTCATCGCTTATTCAATATTTCCGAAGTAGTGCTAAAGTTAAGTTTTATACTGTAGAAAAATAAGTCAAACGGTAATCCAACTTGAATTCTTATGGATTGTGACAAGACGATCTGAGTTCCGCACACAGAGAGTTATTTAAAGGCCGTCAGAGCACTGCTAACGACAAACTGATACATGGAGTCTATCTTAGAGGCAAGTATGTCGTTAGTTTTCCTACCAGGGAACAATGGAGATTTCAGATATTATCTTAGGAAGCTCGCTAAGAACTTTCTACACCGACAGCTCCAAAACTAAAAATGATCCCGAAGCGGGATGGCATTTGGACAGTAACTTCAGTTGCTTTTTGCCCTCGGCCACCGTAGCCGAATGGGTGGCTGCCATTCGGAAAAGCAGAGGCTCAAATCTACGGGAATGAAACACCAAATGACTGAACAAGATTTTTCTACTGGCGATTGCCCCTCGCCAGGCAAAACAAACCGGGCAGTGTATTTCTGCCATGAAAAAGCTCCTCATAAAAAACCATCTCCCGTTCGGAGGCTGCTGAGAATTTTAGGTCCGTTCAATTAATTATGGAAAGACATCAAAACGCACACCACAAGCCGAAGGAGGAGTCGGCCAAGCAGCAAATGAAAGGTTTAAGCGTCATTATTTAAAGTAGCAGACTGGATAATTGGCGAAAGATGATGGGGACATAAAATCAGGAAATGCATTGACATGGAGCCCTCCAAAGGCCTTGAAAACCTCTCACTCCTTTTTAAAAACTGTGCAGGAATGTGAATTGAGACTTCACTCTGTTGCAAGGCGGAATGAGCTTGAAATTTGTCAGTGCGGGGACACTGTAACAGTCAAGGCAACGAACTAGCTGATAAATTGGCAAACTGAGGTTCCTTGGAGAGTCCAATTGAGCAGCAGCCAATTTTAGGAAAAAATATAGCGGGAACTGTTGGGTACAGCAAGGCTTTCAGAAGCTTTCTCTTGAGAACCGTTGGTGCAGTACTGGTACCTGCAATTCAACAATGAGGACAACATATAGTCACTATAGGCAGCATCGATGATCCACGGGGTACATCTTCCTTGGAGGATGTGGATGGAACAGAGCATTTTATTTGCCACTATCCGGCTTTCGCAAGACTTAGATGGTTCATTCTTGAGTTGAATGTATATATATATTTTCATCAGCAAAATATCGAGATTCATAAAAAAATCTGGAAAGTTTGCTGATGAGCAATGAATCCCCACCCCATCTGTTCCTTCATATCCTTTAAATCCTATATCTTGGCCTTGAGTATAATGGCAATATTGACAGACTGCGCGAAAAAAATGCCGGCCATCCACAATTCTATTCTATCTCAACTTACACTAAAGGAGCTATTTCCGAAGTTGATAGAAAGGAGCAGAGTCATAATATTAAAGTCTTAGGTTGATGCCTAGAAGTTGGAGAGTATTTTAAGATTCACGTATAACCGGAGTATTAAGCCCCATTTAGACAGCAGCATTAGAAAAAGTACGCAACCTGTGACTGATAAACATAGTGACACGTAACTCACCGCCTGCGTAGAATTCAGTACTGAAACTGTAGGAAATCGTCAGAACGACCGTTTATAGTCCCTATATGAATGCTGAATCGCAGGCAACGCAAAATACGGAATTCCTCAAATGATGGGACTTCGACCAATTAGATCTAAAATAATGGAAAGAAAGAGGTTCACTGTAGTATTTACGGAGATAACCATACGTGGTCGTAGAAGCTCTGGCATTAAAGCAGTATTTTCCCTACCGTTGTACAGGATTACCGAGAAAGAGATCAAAATCCAAAACAGGATGATTAAATAACAGTGAAGCTTGCACAAATATATTAGAGGGTCTGCCCACTGCAAAAAAATATTCATCGACCTTTTTGGATTGTTCAAATTATACCAGGTACTAAGCAGGTAGTACTTGCAATTGATGTTTCGTTATGTTGGAGTATCTGCTAGATAACGAAAAAAGGATACCAGCAACATTTTTTTTTAATGATTTGATTTGTGAAAATACGTAAATTCAAATTTTTTTAAGGATTCATTTTTAACTGATTTTTATTAATTGGCATAACCTTTAACTAAAAACAGAGACAAAATCGGATCATTGAACCAATATTTAAAAAAAGTTTGCCTAACTATCTAAAACGACCTTCCCGGTAACATGTATAGATTCTTAAAACAGTAATAGCTCCGTTGAGCAATTAATTTGGGTTAAGGCAGGCCAAAGCCAATAATGTTATGCAGATGCATTTTGCACTAACAGAGGAGGCTACCAGAAGGACATAGACGGAAGTGAGAAGGTCAATGTCCTAAGCTACCACTCTCTCAGCTACTAAAAGCCTACGGTAAACATAACTAAGTTGAACATCAATTGGAGTGGCGAAATCAGATTTAGCTCATAGATCAAAAAAACCTCCAAATATCTCGTGACGCCCTCAAAGGTTTTAGGTAGCAGTCGCAGTCGATCTTTAAGCCAACTCATTTAGATCGTTACCGATGCATTGTTATACCACAGTAGCAGTTTATCTGCAACTCCTCGTTAAACTATTTTGTTTTAAGTGCAAACCCATTGACTTGGATGATACTTACATATATCCGTAAAGTCATCAAAGTATTTAAACCTAGTGGCATACCATACCGCATAGTAAGAGAGAAGTTGTCTGACAGAGTCTTCCTCCTTCTCATTTGTGGCCTGGTGTCAATGCAACTAACATGCGCCTGACGTCCCTTTCTGGCCAAATTCTTTTCGTAGCATTGCATGTCAGACTATCAATCCATCCCGTGTTGGCTGAAGTGACTATGCCATTGCACCAGACAGTTTGCGGGTTGAGCGAAGTATACTATACCTATAATCTCCATATAAAGAGGGAGGCGAGTGCTAGTGCCCTCTCTCGCTAATTTGTCTGCCTTACAACTCTTTGGTATGTCACTATGCCCTGGCACCCATTGAAATTGAATTCTTAAATTTGTCATTTTATATAATATTAACTGAAGTTAAGTTGATAATTCATACTTTACAAAAATTTCAAAGTGGAATTTTCAAAAATCACAAGATTACGCTCATAACATACGAGTAGGGCAATTGTGTGTTCGAAATATAATCGTTACTTGAATAGCATATGTGTTCCAAGTTATCGTAAATGTACCAACATAAACCAAAAACTCATTAGCTTGGTCCAATTTTTCTTGCAGGGTGTGTTTGTGTAAATGTAGCTAAGCGGAAAACCCTACTGTAGTTAGCAAATCAAAGCAGTTAATTGGGCAATGGACATGTATGCATGTATCTATTTGAATTTCATAAAAAATCGTGAAATTACGGGTTTACGAATAATTAAACATTTTAGAAAGCATAAGTAAAAATTTAAAAAGCGACTGTCAGTTACATATTGATGCTTCTCAGAAAGATATTTTGGGAATTTTAGAATTCTTGAGTGACGTGATAATAAGTAATAAGTGGAGTAGTTTTTTTGTTTTTTTTTTTTTTAATTTGTCAATGACTTGCTGAAGGAACTGCCGAGAAGGGGATGTAGGGTGATTGCGCACACGAATGACGTAGACTAATTGTTAGAAGGAAGTTTGTGGATACTTTCTGTAGGATTTGATGCAGGCTTATCTAAGCGTAGTTGTTAGTTGGGCGGCGGACTGTGGCCTATCACTGAATTCTCTCAACACGAAACTCATCTTATTTACAAGGAAATATAATATAAAATACCCAAAGCTCTTCTCCCTTCAATAGGGTGCACTCCGTTGGTGCTGTCGGACAAGGTGAAATATTTAGGTGGCCAAGGTGGAAGCCCAACATTAAGGAGAGAATAAAGAAGGCAACAGTCACCTTGTATGGACGCAATTTGGGTGCTATTGGTGAAATATGGGTTGCCGTTTTGCTCTCTAATACCATTATAAAGCCAATTATGTTGTATGAAGTCGTTGTCTGCCAAAGCGAGTCCTACTCTAGTGCTGATGCAATGTGAAATGTGATTCCTGTATACGTTGCAGGCAAAGCTGGGACACTCGGGCTCGATTGCGAACACTCACGCATCCTTAGAAACTTTGGATTCGTCCCTTTTGCAACTGATCAATGTACATCCTTGTTTAGTCCAAGCGGAATATTCTATACTCACATTCCTTCAAGGACAGAATGGGCAACATTTGGAGGCATGACCTGATGCGCCTATTCCCGAATGGCTCGTGTTGGATGGAAGGGTTAGCGGAGGAGTATTATACGAGGATCTCCCCATCAGAGGGGGAGTTCAGGTTACCGGGCCACTGCAGCGTATTCCAAGCAGAAGTAGACTCTATTAAAGAAGCAGCTGATTGGCTGCCTACTTACGTAATAACTGTAACGGAGGTTAATATCTACTGCCAAGGGCTCTCGAAACTGGTTGGGGAATGTCTGACTTCACTTTTGATCACATCCGAATTCTTCGATATAAGACTCATCTGGGTACCTGGCCATTGCAACATTGCGGGAAACCGCGAGACAGATGAGCTGTGAGGTAGTTTCCCCGCGAAATGAGAAGATTGGGATCTCGTTGACTACCTGCGGTCAGCTCTGGGAGAGGTGGGATTCGCGTCCATTCAGCGAACGCTGACCACGATATAGCAGGCCTTGATGTTAAAAACCTGGTGAACTTCGTCAGCAGTACGAAGTGGCTGACACCACTGTAACTGAGTCATCGTACCATCGTCACCAACAAATACGCATCCACCTCCCACCTTTTTCCTTTCTTCCTAGTCTTCTTCTTTTCTTTGCAAGCCGGATTTTTTATTACCGTTCAAGTGTGCCCTCTCTCTGGACAACCATTTCAAAATTTGAGGCCTATGCTGGCGACAGAAGATATAGTTCGATTGGGCTAAAATTTGGCATATACTTTTTTAGTCTAACAGTGCAACTTTTCCGCACTATTAGAATTCGATCCTAAAAACAAAAATTTTTTCGGCCCACTCTATTGCTCATGGCTCTAATATGAAAGAGACCTATGAAAAGATGAAATTTCTTCTTGAAAAAATTAAATACAGTGAACACGTTCGGAAAATTTGTGGAGATTTTAAAGTCACTGCTCTTTTGCTTGGGCTACAACTATGCGAATGGGACAGTAGAGACAGAAAAAATCGCTACATAAAGAAAGTGTGGCCCAAACGTGAATCACTTACTCCAGGCCGTACAAATGTCGTGAATGATCCTTTAGTGACCTAATGACATATTTTTAGCACCGTTGCATATAAAACTCGGCTTGATAAAAAATTTTGTACAGGCTATGCTCAAAGATGGCAGTGCATCTTTATACCTAAAAGAAAAATTCCCCAAACTTAGCGAAGCAAAAATTAAAGAGGGAGTGTTTGTAAGCCCACAAATACGGGAACTGTTAAAAGATAAGGATTTTGAAGAAAACTTAAATGACCAAGAAAAACTTGCCTGGAAAGATTTTGTGAACGTTGCTCACAATTTTCTAGGAAACTATAAAGCGGAAAATTACAAAGAAATAATAAATGAGCTTTTAATATCTTATAAAGCTTTAGGGTGTAATATGTCTTTAAAAATACATATTCTGGACTCTCATTTGGATTTCTTTCCAGCAAATTTAGGTGCTGTGAGTGATGAACGAGCGAGAGATTTCATGAGGACATTTCCTTAATGAAAAAGCGCTACCAAGGGAAATGGAGCCCAGGATTATTGTTGGAAACTTAAAAGAGACCTGCCAGAAGCTAAATAATATCGAAATTGATAATTTTTTATTGTACATTACAAAAAAAATTCGTTAAGTGTAATTAATTTTCCTAATTTTTACAAAAATATATATTTCGATATCACAAGGATACCTTATGTGCCAATTTTTTTTTCCTTAACATATATGCATATTATTGCTTGGTGACCCCAATATATTCGAAATTTGATATGAGTTTTTGAGTGACAAAAAAGTTTAAATTTTGTTAACCAGTGTTATAAAGAGTATTCCAGTATTACGAATATGTTGCAAATGAAAAACGGTCTTAACTCTCAATTTAATTGAATATTAACTGCTTGAGGAAAAAGTAAATATTTGCTTCAATATCTGCTGGTGAACATTTTCAATTTATTATTATATTATTTTTTTAAATACATTCAAAGTCATTAAAGCTTATCGCCTTACAGCTTTGCGGTTGCTTAAAATTTGCATTAAAACATCAGAAACAAGACTTACTGTGACAGTGAAATGTTTAATGATTGTTTGACTGATTAAATCAAATATTTACAATGACAACATTACTTAATGACTTTAGCCAAAAAAGGTGTACACAATCGAAAAAAAAGTAACATGAATTACTGGCGTGAATAATGCATGTTTGGAATATTAAATTTGGGTGGCTTTAAAATTTCGTCAATGGCATACAGGGTGGTTCAAGTAAAAGTTTAACTACAAAATCGTAAAAAATATCGATTAAAAATTTAATTAATTAAATGAAAACAAATTAATGTTATGACGACATTATCTCATTGACATTATTAGAACGAATGTATACAACCTTGATCAAGAAGTTGCGTCAAAAGTGATATTATCGCCCTCAAAGTACTCCCCATCAACTGTAACGCACTTATGCCAGCGTTTGATCCAGCTCTCGAAGCATTTCTGGAACTCTATTTTCGGACAGCCAACAGAGCGTCTTCAATTTTTCCATTACTTCTTTTCGGCTTCCAATATCCTACAGCATAGTAGCATCTTGAAGCAGATCTCCCCTTCCTTCTCTGTTCTTCGCACTGATTCCTCCATCCGCAAACTGGGTTTTGAGGGTTGTGCTAGGGCTATCTTTCCGAGCAGGCAAGATTGGAAAGAGGGGAGAGTCGGCACGGATATATGTACCTCTGTTTTCACCGACGGATCCAAAATGAAGTCTGGAGTGAGAGCGGGGGTTTACTCTAAATCAGCCAGCATTTCGGTCCCCTTTAAACTGCCGGAAAGAGCAGCGTTTCCACGGCAGTCGGTTCTACGCTACCTAAATGACCCGGATTTATATCCGGCCAAGGACTGTCACTCCAGCAGAATTCCCCTTATGTAAGTATGAGGGATGTTTATGCTGCTACAACAACACCAGCAGCGTTTTTCAAGCAGAAGTCTTCGCGATCCTGCAGACATACAAAATGCTTCGGGATCGCTGTTGGGAGGGAGACATTAATATTTTTTCCGATAGTCAAGCTGCAATCAAGGCCCTGTCACCGCCGTATTGCAGCTCTCTTCTCGTGAACTCCTGTAAGGAGGAACTGAAACGTCTCGAACGTGCAGGACCCTTATCTGGGTTCCTGGGCACAGGAATATAGAGGGAAATGAAATTGCCCATGAGCTTGCCAGGAAGCGGTCGGCAGAACCGGTTCCAGCTGTCCCCTTCTCAGACATCGGTATCCCCTTGGCCGTCGTTAAAGGGAAACTACACAATTTCTTTCTAAAAAAAGCTAGGTCTGTCTCATAGTGTGCAATTTCAAAAACACTATGGCCTCAATATGATAGAAACAGATAGAGATGGGAATCTCCCGCCATTCAATTTCCAAACTCATTGCGGTGTTCACTGGTCACTGGGTGATCGGTACTCATTCGGAGAAGCTTGGAACTCCGTACAATCCCTATTGCAGAAGCTGTGGGGATCCTGCAGAGAAAGAGACTGTGGAACACTTTCTCTGCCCTTTGGGGTTGACTTGAAGAAATTCTCCAGCCTAGATGCCTTTTCTCTCCTCCACTACATCAAAATCACTGGTTGGCTGTAGAATGTTTTCTCTTTCCATATTTTTTTTTTCTTTTTACAGGTAGTGGTCCACACTATGGTATCAAAACGGCACGTAAGTGCTACTTATAGTGTGCCTAGGGTACTCTTGCCATCTTACCTACCTACCTCTTTTCGGCTCCATTAAACAGATAAAAATCGCAGAGAACCATATCAGATGAATTCAATAGCTGTTGGATGTTCTGATTCGTTTTGTTCTTGGTCAAAAATTCACAGATAATAAAGGCACTGTGCGACGGTGCATTATTATGGTGGAAAATCCACAAGTGATTTTGGTTCAAATCCTTTCTTTTTTGGTCAATCTCTTTACGTAAATATCTCATAACGTCCTTGTTGACTGTCTGACCTTCTGACAAAAAATCGTGGTTTACAATACTGGTGTAATCTACAAACGTCATGAGCATCGCTTTCTTTTTTCATTAAAAATTACGTGTTTTTTTTTGTTGTTCCTGGTTCATTCTCAAGTCTATCCACTCACTGATGTCGGAATGGCATATCGTACTCATAAGCCCACGTATAGTCTCCAATAATGATTGCATCAAGTCCAGGTCCTTTCGGATCATCTTTACATCATCACGGCACAAACCTATTCCACCAACGTTATTCTGTGTGGAAAACGTTAACTGCCGCAGGAGCGCATTCAATTCTCTCAATGTAGCTTGACCTTGTTAACGATTTCCGGCACGTGTCATGAGAAATTGGCTCGTAGGTTATTCATCTCAAGTATCTGGATCATTCCAGGATGGTCCGCATAATTTCTATGTTTCGAAACACTCCACACTGGGTATACCTGATGAAATTACAACACCAAAGCAATCAATTTATATCGCCAAGATGGCTTAACATAGCTCGCAAAAAAGTATGAATTATATGAATAGTCCCTTAGTTACTGTATCGAGTGAAGATATATATATAATTGGCACATACACCCGAGCTCCTCCTCCTATTTACGGTGCGCGTCTTGATGTTGTTCCACAAATGGAGAGACCTACAGTTTTGAGCTGACTCCGAAAATCAGATATTTTTTATGAGGAGCTTTTTCATGACAGAAATACACTCGGAGATTTGGCATTGTCTGCCGAGAGGTGAACGCTATTAGAAAGATACAGCTTTTTCTTAATTTTGGTGTTTCACGGAGGTTCGAACCTACGTCTTCCGCATGGTCGTCACGCACCAAACCATTCGGCTACGGTGGCCGCCTATTAAAACCAAAGATTAGCCAAGCCCCTTATGATCATCTTTCATAAAAAAATCTAAAGTCTAGTACGACTTTTCGGCGAACGCGTTAGTTAACATTTTTTTTCCATCACAGGTCATAGGGGGAATTTAATATTTTAGTTCAGATTCGACTTTTAATTCCAGCCATACTGAGATACATATAGAGAAGCTTTAGTATAACGAAGAGGACTATCTGTTTCGGACCCTCTAGTGTTAAGTCAAATAAATCTTGAATCGAATCATTCGAGTAGATATTATCCCCTAAAAAGCCTGTACCACGAATTTGGAGACCCAAACCTATGTACAGCTGGCATAATGCAATTCGCACTATCAGAAGAACCTATAATACCAGAAAACCTAAGATGGCTTAGAAGTATGCATGGAATAAAATTTAGTCAACAATCAGCGATACCAGACAAAAAAAAGGCTCTTAAGTCGACGTAGACAGGCCCTACTAGGATGGTTTCCTTCTGAAATAAAGTAAACTGAGGAAAAATTAAAGTATGTACTTGCAACTTTTTGATGTTAGGAGGTTTAGTTCGGATTAAAGTCTAACACTGATAGGGTAAAAACTTCCGAAGCTTCTTCCTTGTGAACAAAAGAAACACAGAAAAAAATGTGCTTATAGACGTACATAAATATATATATGGATTTCGTTTCTCCCAGAAAACTTTTGCATTTTCATTGCCCTCTACTTTTCTTGTATTCGATTCTAAAAACGCTAGGCAATTATGTGTCCTATTCTAAGAATCCCACGCTCAAGGAAGGCAAAAGACGCAATTTTTATCTCTTGAGTAGCTTGGCTGCCGTAAAAATCAGTTGGCAACTTAAAGCGTTAATATTAAGAAATTAATGTGCCAGATAAAGACAGATGCAATCTCGCAGTGAAAGTAGGAAAATAGGACCCAATTTGGCAAAAAACATGTGTTTTTACAGAGTTGAGTGGCAAAATTTCGCCAACGGTGATCACTTGATTGGGCATATAGAGTGCCGCATCGCATATTCAGAAAAAAAATTGGAATAAGTGCCTAAAAAACGATAAAAGTTTCGGAGTTAGTACCAAATTTTTTACTTTTTTCTCAAGAACTGTTTTTTCATATTAATCATCATTTTATTGATTATAGCTTTTTGTACATGAATATTACCATAAAACACTATTAGAAAAAAATGTTTTTTAATGATAAATCTGGCTAGCAAGCCAACTTGAAGTTCCTACTATTAAAAAACGGTTGAAATGATGCCTGAAGTTTGGAGAGTCTGAAACAAAAAAAGGTAAGTATTACTAAAGAAAAGTATTTCGATGGCTGAAATCCGAAAAAAAAATTTTAAATGGTGAACTTGAAATTTTCAAATTTTTTTTTAACCGTAAACTGTTTAAAAACAAAGTTTTTTTACTTTAATTTAATTAAGTTATGAGACATTATATTATAATTTTTTGTTTTTTAATTATTTGTAATGTGTGAAACGTATATATTTTTATAAAACAAACTTTAGAAAATGTTGCGCTGATTACAAAATAAAAATAATAGTTCAGAAATTGGAAATCTTTTGCTTTTGACGGTCCATGAATAAATTCAAGGATATGCTGCAATTCTAGGTGGCGCAAAATTAATCATCCAATGTTGTTTTCCTGTAGCGTTTTTTACTAAATAGAACCAAAATATGGTTTTGAGTAATGGACATTTTATTCTGACCTTTATGCGCTGCGTTGTTTATATGTGTAGCTGTCTGATTCACAAGTGTCAAATATGATTTGCAAAAATTATTCATAAAAAATTAAGGGGACCCGATGGTCTAGAAATTTCAAAAAATCTTTTTTTTGTTTTTTCGATATTTACAAAGTGTAGTATCTTAAGAATATCAGGCGGAAATTCCAAATATTATACCTTCTACAGCCCATTAACTGGTAGCGAGCGGTCCGTGCGCTCCTCCACCTCAAACTTTAAACTCATTTATCTCGAAACAACTTTTTTCGGCCTGGTATTGTAAAAAAAAAAACACTATTCAACCGAATCATCTGAAATTTTAATATGTTCTTCACAACACTAATATCTATCGCCCGTACTAGAACCATATTATTATTTCAATTATTTCGTTTTTTTTTTTTATTAAAAAACTGAAGAATACCCCCGATTTTTAGAGTGTCAAATTCAAAACCACGCCATTTTGTCAAGTTTTGCTTTTGTTTTTTGTACGGGACACAGCTACAGTCATACCGATTAATAATTTTTTTGGTTTTTGTGATTCAGATAAATAGAAGAGCCAAAATGGGTAACACCGTTCAGGTCTACTTTTTCGGGAGGGTGAACTTCAGCGCCATTTTTAAAATTATTAAAATTAAGATGTATGTAAAAGAAGTTAAATGAAAAGCTTAAAAAATTTAAATATCATTTTACATTTTCGAGCTGTAGACCACCGGGATCCCTTAAATAAAAAGTAAATGAATAGTCCAAACTTTACAATAAGTTGCGCTGCTATTATTATGAACTCAGGTTATTAAATATTAACTTTTTCTCGGAATTTCTTACTGTTTCCTCAAACAAATGTAAATTTATAATTTTTAAATTTCCAGACGACATTAGAATATAACAGATTTGTGTCAAAGCTGGTTCTTATGAAAGCATAGCACTAAATTAACTTGGGTAGTAAAGAAAATAAGCCCAGTTCTAAAAACTTAGACCCAGTTTTATTAAGTCTGGGTTTAGCGCACGACTATGATTATGCGCCAAAGTGTTGTATGATGCAACAAACCTGCTCGATGGATGCTGTTCGTGTCAAAACAAACTATAAATCCCAAATAAACTTGCACTTGGATCCCCCTGTATGAGAATCTTCACGCCCAAAATATAAAAAAGTAACCAAGAAATATAATTTTAACAGCAATTTACACGTATTCAACAAGTCGATTATTACACAAGTTTTATTGTTTCAACCGTAACCAACATACACACATATAAGTAAAAACAAAAAAAAAGTGAATTATTTAATGGTAGAAAATCTCTTGCTCAGATTAAAACAAAAGTCGCGTCATCAACATTAACACAAACATCATAATTTCCAAACCGGCTGTCTTGTTGGGGATTTTATCCACTCTATGTTTTGTAGTTTTTACTTCATTAGGAATGGTTTTTTGTTTTTTTTTTTTAATAATATTTCTTGTCTTTTATTACTTTTTATTCAAATTTTCGGGTTTTACTCCAACACAAAACCATCATTTGCAGCATCTTAACATAATTTTTGGTTGTTTGGTTATTTTAGCCTATCCCGAGCTACTTAATACACAACTACATATCTACTTGTTTTGTCTGTGCAAAAACAACATCAAATCGAAAAGCAGCTGCTGAAAGCATTGCTGTAGAGTGTTAAAATTGTTGATGTGGTAAGCTGAACTTGACATGCAATGTTGCATTATTTCGCCCTCTCTTAATTTGGCTATTGTGTAGTATATACATATGTGTGTGTGTATGCATGAATGTGTACTACATACTATATGTACACATGTATGTATAAAAAATGTTTAAATTTTATTAGGCTCGTCTAACCAGATGTTATCGTTATATCTGATCAATGAATCGGCCTTTTATTTATTGTTTTTTTCTTTTTATCTAATTTTGATTGAGGCTCAGTTATTTTTTTTGTAGTTGCACATTTAGCAACTTTTGTGTACAGCATAATACAATTTTAACGCAATTTATGGTGTGCAACTAGTGGCGCAAAATTTTTTGGATAAACGCTAAACTTGCATAATCTGTGAAAGATTATTTTATTTATTTATTTATATGTAAGAGTAATAGTTATAAAAAAAGAACAAACTAAAATTTAGCAAGAACTCTGGCTACTAAAGCCTTCGGCTCAAGATTTATACTGATAAGACTATTTTAGATAATTTAGAGATAATTTACATTAAATATTCAAAACAAAAATTTGGTGTTATATCGGATGAAAGTAACAATAATTTTATATATTTAGTTTAGCTAAGATTTGAAATTTAAGGAAAGCGTTAATATTATAAGAGGTTGCTAATTTCAGATGGACAGAGGGTTTGCTGCTGCATTCGTCCAGGAGATGTTGTACTGATTAATCTGGTCTATTGCAGTATGAGCATGTCGACTTCAAAGCTCCATTTAGTAAATGACTATGAGTGGGAATTGAATGTCCAATTCGTAGACGCATAAAAGTTCTGATACCTCTGCAAGGAGAGTCAGATGGGAAAATCGGTTTAGTTCCACGGGGATTATTAATGTGTAGTAGTGTTAATATGTGGCACAATCATGCTTGAGCTTTCCGGCTAAGTAATTCGAGGCATATATCCGTAGATCCGTGCTGAGGTGGTTAAAAAAATGTAATGGCTGCATCCGTGCTTTATTTGCACGTTCATCAGCGACTTCGTTGCCTTTGATTCCAGCATGACCAGGAACCCACAATATTTTTATTGCGTATTTTTTTCATATATAATATATATTTCTTATCATATTGGAGAGACGATATGTTAATCGTTTTTTGGGTTCTGCAAGGCTTCAATGACGGATTTGCTGTCGCTGCATATGACATGTTTTTTGCTAGTTTGGGAGGCAAACATTACTGCTTCATGCAGTGCAGCTGCTTCTGCTGTGAAAGCTGAGCAGTATGTAGGCAGTGCACCGACAAAAACTGTGACACCGTCGCTATTTCTCACAGCAAATGTTGTGTTGGTGTCTGATTTGGATCCGTCAGTGAATATAAAATCCCATTCTGCTCGAAAAGGTTCAGTAGCTTCGCTGTAGTGCTGTATTTATGCGACCGATGCTGTTTCAATTTTTTTAAGGCAGAATAATTTATTATGGGAGCAGGATTTAAGGGAAACACACTGAGGGTATGTTGGTGTTCTCATAAGCATTGGTGTCGATATGATGTTCAATTCTTTGGCGAGTGTGATGCATCGCGTCAGAACCGAGTGATTTTTGCTTTGTATTGTAAGCTGTGACGATCTTTCGTACTGTGACGTTGAATAGAAGTTTGCTCTCGCAGTGCATAATTTTTGGTATTAACATCAGCGTATTGCTCAGTACTGTGGATGCGATATCTGGTAGTGGTCTGTGAAAGATATTTTTCGTTGTTTCAGTGGGAAGTCAGCTGTGGATTAGAACCTTCGTATTGTTAGGCCTTATACAGTAACAGTGTTAGGACTTAGAGGACGCAAAATTGATGACTTTATCGGAAGATTTATTTTGTTTTATTTATTTAATTTTTGCAAATGATCTCGGACTTCAATCAAATTTTACACTTGTGAACTAGACAGCTGCTGTATACTCGTACAGAAACAGACGAACAAAGTAGCGCGCAAAGGTCAAAATAAAATTCCCATCACTCAATTTTTTTCAATTTAGCAAAAAAGTTACTCGAAAACAGAATTGAATGATTAATTTAACGCCTCCTAGTATTGCAACGTATCTTTTAATTTATTTATGGGCCGTGAGCACCTGGGATCCCGATGCGGTTGATCTTATGTTACATAGAGAGATTAATTTATTAACTATTATTATTAAATGCAATTATAAATATACCTTGATCAAAAAATTCCGCGACCAACCGTTCTAAGTTAACTGATTTGAGTTCTGTGTTTGCTTTGTTTTTTTTTTGGTACGTTGCCACATCCGAGGCTTTGTTCGTGTTTTCATTGATCATTTTTACGTGACGGGTCCCAAACGCAGAGCACAACCAGCTGTCCAGCAGGTTGCTTCACCTTCTCACATTACCTCGCTCTCGAACGGGTGGTGTTCGGAAGCTACCCAGAGGCTACTTGGGCTAAGCCGGGAAGTTGTGAGCTGCTTGGACCATATGTCCAGCCTTGAAATCCAACGTAGAATCTATCTTGCTAACAAGTGCTACTTTGGACTAAGTAGACAATTGAGTAGTAAAGTCCTCTCTCAACGAACAAAACTAACACTTTATAAGGCTCTCACCATGCCCGTCCTAACGTACGGCGCAGAAGCGTGGACGATGACAACATCCGATGAAGCGTCGCTTGGAGTGTTTGAGAGAAGAATTCTGCGGAAGATTTTTGGACCTTTGCACGTTGGCAACGGCGAGTATCGTAGGCGATGGAGCAATGAGCTGTATGAGCTTTACGACGGCATAGACGTAGTGCAGCGTATAAAGATCCAGCGGCTTCGTTGACTGGGTCATGTCATCCGCATGGATACAAACGCTCCGGCTCTGAAAGTATTCGATGCGGTACCAGCTGGTGGTAGTAGAGGAACAGGAAGGCATCCTCTGTACTGGAAAGATCAGGTGGGGAAGGACTTGGCTTCACTTGGTGTGTCTAACTAGCACGAGAAAGAAACGACTGGCGCGCTTTGTTAAACTAAAATCGTGTAAACGGTTATCGCGCCAATTAAGAAGAAGAAGAGGGTACCACATTGACATTCCTACTAAAATTTTATTACCATAGGTTGACATTTGAGAAAATTACGCCGTCTTGAATAAATCTATCTCTGCACGTGACTTCGATTTTTTACAGTTTCAAAAATGGATTTGAATTCCCAACCACGAGTTTGTATTAAACTTTGCGTTAAAAATAGATTCAATGGTGCTAAAAACCTTGGAAATGTTGGGAGTCTGTTTCGGTAATGTTAGTATAAAGAAATCAGTCGTTTACGAGTGGCATGAATGCTTCAGTAGAAATCGTGAGTCCATCGAGAATGACGAACATGGCAGGCCATGAATTCTTTGGCTTCAGGTACTCAGGGCCTGCTTTATTTTTGTTTCTCCAAGCTATCCGCAAAAGTGGGGATCGAAAAAATTCGGTTCTTTGCTATTTTTATACATCTTGAGGTGCTCTAGCGTATACGTCAATTACACTATGCGACAAAATCAAACTTCTGGCTCGGTATTGAGTGAAATCAGTTGCTAGTGTGCCACTACATAGATTAATGACTTTTTTTGAGTTTTGCTTAAATAAGGAAGATATCCTTACTTATTGTTTAATTATTGGATATGGGAATGAGATTCCGCCCTCGTAAAAGGAGGTGTCGCTGCTGATACTATTTTTGTAAATACTGGTGATTAGAAGGTGTATACGTGAGCTTGCGATCGCAGTGTCGTATATTGATCAATATTTACGGTAATCACGTTTCATCAAATACAACTTACAAAGAGTGGTTTCGGCGCTTCCAAAGTCGCTATTTGACATGAGTGAAGGGCAACCATAAAATTCGAAGATACTCAACTACAACAATTATTGGATGAAGACGCATGTCGAACCCTTGATGATATGTCTAAAGAGTTGCGTGTTGACAGATCAACCGTCGGTAAACGTTTTCACGCGATGTGAATGATCTAGAAAGCAGGTAACTGCGTGCTCCATCATTGAAGGAAAGGGATATCGAACGGCGAAAAAAATATTCATGCTTCAAAGGTTATGTTGTGTATTTGGTGGGATTAGTGGGATCAGAAGGGTGCCATCTATTATAAACTCCTTAAACAATCTGAAACCATCACTGGCTATCGTAACCGGCTGCAGCTAATGCGTTTGAATCGAGCTTTCAAAGAAAAGCGGCCGGAATGGGACGGTAGACATGACAAACTAATTTTGCTGCATGACAACGCCTGGTCACACGTCGCTAAATCGGTCAAGAAACATATAGAGGGACTGAACTGGGAAATCTTTCCCCCTCTCACCGTATTCCCCAGACATTGCACCTTCGGTTTACCATCTGTTCCGATCAATGCAGTCAGCCCTTATTGGAGAGCGGGACACTTCTTACGAGAGCATGGCTGGCTCAATGAATGGATCAATTTTTCGTCAGAGGAGTCCGTATGCTGTCTGAAAGATGGAGTAAAGTTGTAGCCTCCAATGACGCATACTTCACATAATATCATGTATTATTTAATTGTTTAAATAATGCGTAACTGTGACTAAGAAAGGACGGAAATTTATTTCCATACCCAATACTTCAAACTTTCGATAGTGTGATTAATTTTTGGCCACCTTGTATACCGTTTTTGATACGAAGATTTTGTTTCGGAGGTTTGTTTTTACTAGCTCTACGCCGGATGGCGCTGTAGGACGATTTTATTAAATTTTATTTTTTTTTCAAATAAATTCTCAGGTTTCTTCGGTAAAAAAACTTAGCCGTGATGTTACATTTAATTTCTGAGGCACCATGTAATACTTTTTGGCATGTTTCCTATTTCATTTCACGTGTGTTATTTTATTTCTTTTGTTGTTTTATCTTTATCTTATTTATCTTAAGGGTATTATAATCAGTTTGTTGGCACCTTTATCTTCAAGTTGATATTCTCTTAATTTAGCCCTTACGTCAGAGGAGGTCGTTGTACTTTCGCTTGCTAAGTAGACATAAATTATTCAATGACAAACAGTTAACAGTTATGGAAAATAATCATGTCAACTAGTTACATGGTCAACATCTACACGCACGTGACTCATACATTTACAAAAAAAACTATTATACAACTGCGGTTAGATGGCATGTCGCCATTCTTTAACGAACTCATCAGTCATTTTAACCTTTTACTGGCTTAAAAGTGGAAATAGTTCATTAGCAATTAAAAATTTCATATAATGGTGGTCGTGAATTGGTTATCGAACTTCATTGCATGATTAGCTCTGAGATGGATGACTTCACCGAGACTTCAATGCGAAAATTCGTGAATATCTGAGTTCATCCTTTGTCAGCGGAACAAAAGGAGCAAGTAATATTTGTCTAAATATGAAGTTTATTTTTCATTATTATTTCCTTTATTTAATAACGCACAACACGAACATTTACTTACATAAGTTTTGCAACCCACATTGCAATAAAAATGTGATCATGTCAACGATCCAATACTATTTCGCTAGTTTTTCATATCGATTTGTTTTGCTTCATCTTTCCTCCTAACTCTTGTGAGGTTTCCCTGGTTGACCCCACAGGCGTCATCAAACCATCTTGAATACAGTGAAAGGTTACCGTTTATAGTTTTCTCTTTTTTTTTTAATTAAATATTCATCACGTTATGTAAGCACTAATAGTAATTTCAGATTTTATAAATATTTACTAGGAACCAGATTAGCATAATTAAACGTTCAACGGAAACTTTTTAATATTTTTTTGTTTTTGACAAACCCTCCAAAATATGTATTCTTCAGGGTAAATCCCCCAGCATAAAAGTTACATCTCATAAATATGGATATGCAATGTATGGGATGTTCCAATGAGACTACCTATTTTGAAAATTCTGATATTAAGGTTAAAGGTTGTCTGGGTGGAAAAGAGGAAGAGACGATTCTACACCTACTGTACCATTGTTATGAGCTATCCAGAAAAATATTCACCACTTCAGGTAGGCAATTATTTAATAATATCAAAGCTGAGGAGATCAAAGATCTTCTAAAGTTTTTGATCAGTACAAATTAGTTTTACGAGCGATCGGCGCAAGTTCACCATGCAGTGTTCCAATTGGATATGAGGCTGCGAGTGTTGGACAATAGCAACAAGCTGGCCCAACCTATTAAAATATATAAGAACTTTCCCTTTCACAAGACTTCAAATAAATAATTTCAACGAGGTAAAATCACGTGTGCTCGAGATGAATCTACGTCGCCTAGCGTGAGATAAGTCTTTCTTCAAACTCTTGCCTTAAACTGTGTCATTGTTTCATTTACTATGTGACAAATTTTTCGAAATACAACTTTTCGAATTATTTTCTGTAATATTGAATTACGTTAGCAGTAACTGTATTACCAGCTATTTTCTCGAAATTTGAGTGATCCAAGCAATGTATTTTTCGTGCCAAAAAATGGTTTTTTTGGAATGGAAAGGACGTTGAAGTATCACGTATAGATTCTCAGTTTCCCAAAAGAGACAATTCCGCTTATTAACACAAACATTAGGTTCGAAGATGATTTTCTTCGGAAAGTGGGACACACTAACATAAATAGCTGACCCTTGGGGGCACCGCATAGGGTTTACAATTACCACACTTCCCTAAAACTAATTTGTAATTAGAATAAATTTCGTCTATTATCTGATATTCATGGAACTCAGATCTTTGAGTTTCTCAAAGAAGTAACTACCAAACGTTTTAACTTTTCACCAATGACATAGAATATTTTAAGTAGTCTCCTGCTCCACCACATAACGGCAGTTTCTGCAGATGTCATTGCTCGGAATCACATCAGCTCAGAAATTGGGCCCCACCTCTTCTGCGCTTTCCTGACAAACAAGTTCTGCCATTCCCCTTCAACAACAATCAGGAGGATGCCGATGATCGGGTAGAAGGTCTCTGAGACCAATTCAATCCTCACTGTATGTTCCTCTGACCTGGAATCAGAAGCAGGAATTGACTTGAATCTTCACCATGGCGTCGTCAGAGCCTTGATCCCTCGCTACCACGTTCCCTAAGCATTTTGCATGTCTGCAGGATCTTAAGCACTTCTGCCTGAAAAACACTAGCAGTATTCGGCAATTTTTATGAAATATATAAATTGGGTGATTTAGAGAATGCTCCTGCTCCGACTCCCAATTCCATCATGGAACCGTCACTGAAGACAGAGGTACTATTCCCATGGCATCCGGTTCTACGTTACCGGAATTACTCGGGTTTTTCCCGACCAAGGGCTGCCGCCCCAGTAAACTAGCCCTGTCTAGTGTACCGTATCCCACAGAGGTATCAGCATTGGTAAAGATCATCGTTCCAGTCCTGCCTACTTGATTGTCCGAGCTCGAGCCTCCAACTCCACTTAGCGGATAGAAAGATCTATACGAAGCTCAGAAACATGCGGTGTTAACTGCCTAAAAATGCTACCATGTCCTTGTGAGATTGCCTCCAGGGGCGAACCACTTTTAACCTGATTGCACTTAGAGCAGCAATGGAAATAACGTAAAAGTCGATAGGAAGCAAGTGCAAAACGACATTCAGGGCAAGTTTTACATTCCCTCCTCTGAGTACGCGGATAACCTAGTCATGGTTTTCGTTGAAGTTTGAAAGGTAATAGTCGGTATCTATAGGGATGTAAATTTTTCCCATCAACGCAGTCGTAGTTTATTTTTTATTCTTTTCAAGCTTATGTCAGTATTTCATGCATTCTTTTTTGCATAAAGGTCTATCAGAAGTATATTTAATGGCGTAATTTTAGCTTTAGTGAATGTAGTTGGCATCCTTCATATTATTGGCATAAAAGCCAATCACTGGATCTTTTACATTTTCTTAGTGTTTGCCACATTATTATGTGGAAAGGGATCGTTCTTATCATTGCCGTGCAACGAACCCTTACAATAATATCAGCTCGTGGATTTCACATTCACACAGACAGTGAGACTACGTTACCGGAACGACTCGGATTTATATCCAGCCAAAAACTAGCACTTCAGCAGCATTGCCCAAACATTTATGATGAATGTTTTGTGTTATTAGGTGTTTGGCCGAGCTCCTCCTCCTATTTGTGGGGCGAACCTTGATGTTGTTCCACAAATGGAGGGACCAACAGTTTTAAACCGAACGGCAGATATTTTTCTGCTGAGGGGCTTTTTCATCTGAGGTTTGCTATAGCCTGTCGAGAGGCGACCGCTATTAGAATAACCTTTTTCTTCATTTGGATATTTGATGCACGGATATTCGAACCTATATACTCCGAATGGTAGTCACGCACTAATCCATTCGGCTAAGGCGGCAAAATGTTGGGTTAAAATCGCCTAAATTTTTCCAATTAATAAGACAATTACGACAAGTATTTAGATGCAATATAATATCTCAATAAATCTATAATATTTTCAAGTCCTCTCCGCAAAACTCTCTATATGTCAGCAGTAGATGGAAGCACGTGAAAGCCATCGTACAGCGAAACTAAACGCCCTACATATAAAATTGGCGCTAAATCGAAAAAATTCGAACTTATTGGAACACCCCATATTCGTTAAACCGCTTCGTTGTTTGCAAATTCCACCAAGTTTTTATTAGCGACTCTTTTTCTTTTCTTGTGGGTTACCATTCAAAATGCTAATTTTATTTGTTTAACTAAAATGATGGAGTTTTAAGTGGTAGACAAGTTTCGAAATGAATTTGCTAATAATATTGCACTTGAACAACTGGTTGCTATGATTTGAATTCACAATTAAGTTGCGGCGAAAAATCGAAGCCTAGTTATTGCTTAAGTTTTGAGGATACCCCGATATAGCAATAATGATATGACTCAGGTGGGCGATAGAATCAAATTACTTTATTAGCATTTCACTGTTTTTTAACTACTTTGAGTAATTTCCAACAACTATCTCTCTTTAAAAACGAAAATATGATTTCGAACTCGTTTTGCAGAGCCGGCTGGCGTTTTAAATTATTCCGTCTAAAAGAAGACGACCTCGATAAAGAAACCAGAACTTGCAATCAATTAGCGCTTCTTCAAATTTTATAAATAATGCAGATGCATGCGTTTCGTGCACACCCGGACGTAATCCAGTCGCCTTAGGCGAGTGTGCATGCGCGAATAGGTGATATAATGGCTGTAGGTATTAAATTAAAAATGGCATGCGAATATGAAACATAAAAATGTTGGAGAGAAGTTGTCTTCTAATATATAGAAATGAACACTCAACGATCTCCAAAGGCTGAAATTTAAAAGCCAACGGTCATTGGATATCGTTGTGATTTGCACCAGAAATCAGCAAAGAAGCTCAGCAAAAGAAGCAGGAGCAATGCATTTTGTTTCTGCTTTTGGTTCACAGAATGTTAAAATCTATAAACAAAGGTTGACAGTTCAAAGGAGCCTAAACAAAATTTGAAAATTTAAGGTCCAAATAAATAGAAAAAAAATTAAAATTGCAACTCCACTGCTGCCACCCGCTTAATGTGCCTTACTCAGTCTAAATTTTCCAAAACTGGTTACACCCCACATATCTGGCTCTAATAGATGCTAAGACATTTAAAATAAATACATTTTTATAGATACATTTTTCTATTTTGAATTATTATTCTATGCTTAATCGTTAACAGCTTATTTAAGAAAAGGTTGTACATAAAAACGTTCTTAGCGTTTCGATTTGAACATTCAAAGAACACAAAAACTTGGCAGTGATCGAAATCCATTAGATGCAAATCGAATTTATGGCATCTAGGAAACGCAAATGGTAGTTATTCTCCGGCAACGAGGCTCCATAACTTACTTCTTCCGATCCCAACCGCCCCAGCCTCCGCTGCCGCCGCTACCGCCCCAGCCGCCTCCGCCGCCGCCGCTTCCATAGCTGCCACCACCGTAGCTACCGCCGCCGTAGCTACCGCCGCCATAGCTGCCGCCTCCCGCAGATGATGTTATGACTTTGTAGACTTGAACTTGGCCACCAGAGTGTCCACCGCCGTAACTGCCGCCTCCGTAGCTACCACCGCCATGACCATAGCCGCCACCTCCGTAGCCACCACCACCATGACCGTAGCCACCGTCTCCGTAGCCACCACCACCATGACCATGACCGCCGCCGCCATAACCTCCGCTTGAGATGACTTTGATGACTTGAACACCGCCACCGGAGTGGCCGCCTCCATAGCTGCCACCGCCATAGCCGCCGTCTCCATGACCATAGCCGCCACCTCCGTAGCCGCCACCTCCATGACCATAGCCGCCACCTCCGTAGCCGCCGCCGCCTCCACTATAGCCACCACCTCCGCTGTAGCCGCCACCGCCGCCGCCGGTTGAAATGACTTTGACGACTTGGACACCGCCGCCGCCACCACCGTAGCCGCCACCACCGTAGCCGCCGCCACCACTGTAGCCACCGCCACCGCTGTAGCCGCCGCCACCACTATAGCCGCCGCCACCGCTGTAGCCACCGCCACCGCTGTAGCCACCACCACCGCTGTAGCCGCCGCCTCCTTTAATGCCGCCTAATATTCCAAGTAATCCCGCATGGGCGGATGCCGTTAAGGCACTAAGTGCCAATAAGCATACGAATAACTGAAATGAAGAAAAAAAATTAAATAATATAAATTTATGCAGGGGCTGTTGCGTAATCCTTTCGCGCTATTAGACTCACTTTCATTTCGGTAATGGCAAAACACGCCGCTAAGAACGAATTTAGCACACTAATGGTTGTACGCGACAGAGCTCTCTGTTTTATAAACCAGCAAGACTCTGACGAAATCAGAAGATTTTTATTATATAAAAACAAACTTTAGTGCAAAACATACTAAACATTTTATAAGCAACAACAAAAGAACACTGGCGAATGGACTTCTTGGCATCACGCCGGTTCTTTCTTTTTCTTATTTTATAAAGAAAAAATAACTCTTAAAGAAAAATAAAATGTATTTGATAATTTTATTATATACTTAAGTACATGCATATATGAATTTTAATTCGAAGCTTAGAAGGAAGCGCTATTGAACTTGATTTCAGATGTGTGATGAAGACCAAAACAATTAGTAAACGCTTTTGGGCTAAAAAGAATAAAATAACTAAGAGCGTATGGATCTACACACACATGCATACGAATCATATTAACCTGCTGTATATGTACTTGGGTGTGTATACGGGGGGACTGATGAAGGTTCGCTTATGCAATTAGAGATAAGCATGAAAAAATGTTGCACGTATATTCATACACTACGTTGAATAAGTATAGCCCAGTCTTTTAATATAGAATTTTTAGAAAAATTTCGAGTGTGCAGCTTAATAACTAATTGCTTCCATACAAAGTAATTTTTTTATATGGTTACCCTTCCAGAAGGCCAGCATAGCTTTCTACTCCTGCAAGTCTATGTTCGACAAAAAACGGGGACTCAAGTCACAGGTCATGCTTTGGATTTAAAACTTAGTGGTTATGCCAATTTTAAAGTGCGGACCCCTGGTTTGGAGCGAAGCTCTTCAGAAGAGCTATAATATCACTAAACTTGGGAGGGTGCAAAGGACAACATGCATTGGCATCACCGGAGCATGTAAAACTTGCCCCTGTGCTGCCATTAATATCGTTTTGCACTTACGTCCAATCGACTCACTTATTTCCATCTCTGCTCGAAGTGCAATCAGTTTAATGAAGGATGGCCTCTGGAGGCAACCTCTCAAGGGACATGGTAGCATTTTTAGGCAGTTAACACCGTATTTCTCTGAGCTTCTTACATATCTTTGTATCCGCCAACTGGAGTTTGAGGGTCGAGTCAGGGTAATCTTTCAAAGTAGGCAAAATGGGAAGTAGGGGAACATCTATAACGAAGCTGACATCTTTGAGTTCCTTAAAACTGCCAAAACTGCTAGTGTTTTTCAGGCAGAAGTGCTTGCGATCCTGCAGGTATGCAAAATGCTTAGGGAACGCGGGAACGAGGGTGATATTAACATTTTTTCCGATATTCAAGCGGCGATACACTGATGGCGCCATAGCACAGATCCAAACTAGTCAACTCCTGTAAGGTAAAGATCAAATATCCTGGGTGTGTAGGTAACATTTCTCCTATCTGATTGGCAGGACATAGAAAGGCATAGGGAAATGAAATTGCTAATGAACTTGCCAAGGAGGGACTGAATTAGTAACAGTATGGTTATCAAAGTTCTTCTACCCGGTCATCGGTATCCCTCCGACTGTTGTTAAAAGAGAATTGCACAACTTATTTCAAAAATCGGCGCAATTCTTCGTGTACTATTTCGAAAACCATTTGGCCTCAGTACAATAGACGCAGGACGCTGAAAGTTCTGTCGGCACCTCGCCATTCAATTTACAAATTCGTAGCTGTGCTTACCGGTCTTTGGATGATCGGCACACATGCGGAAAAGCTGGGTTTACTATTTATCCCCGTTGCAGAAACTGTGAGGATCTTTCAGAGAAGGGAACTGTCCGGATTTGTCAGCTAGACGATTAAGGTCACTTAGAGCTCCCTTTTTCGACAGCCTGGGGAAGTGCTCTAATCTTAATCCCATTAATCTTTTCCATTACATCATTAACTATAGTTGGCTGTAGATATCTGCCCGTTGGTGGTTTCATGGTGGTTTCAAAACGGCGCTTTAGTGCTACTTGGGGAGTACTAGACTGATACTTCAACAATTTCACCTATCTACCCAGCTAGATCTAGCAGCGTCAACGAAAAAATTTTCCAAACTCAACGATATTTTGTAGTCACTTGAAACTTGCACTTTATTATACTAAAATTCAATAGGCTGTACTCCGCATACCCAGAAAATTTCAAAAATTTCTGGTTAAAAATTTTCAAAGTTTTTCTGAAATTTTTAAAAAGTTTGTACAAAATTTTAAACTTTGTGTTATATAGTTTTTGTTGTATGTAATAGTCATCATCAGCATCAGAGCATTTGCAGCTCGGAAGGAGCCTTTACTATGGCGCTCCATACGTCCCGGTTCATAGGATGGCTTCTTGGTGCATTCATGCTACGCAGGTCGTCTTTTATATCATCCGCCCAACTTTTTGGCGGCCCTCCCCGTTAATACTTTTTCTACAAGTTTAGTTTTGAGACGATGAAGGATAATTCGCAGAAGGGCATCGAAAGCGTTTCAAAATCTGCCTGTTAATATTTGTATTAGTTACCTTTGAGATAACTTTGACGGAAATGGGGGAAACCTTAATGAACAATTAATTATCATTTTATAGACAAATTGTGGGTACTTTTTACTTTAGAAATTGTTCATAATTTCTTAGGTCAATGGCCGAGCTTCTTCTCCAATTTGTTGTGTGTGGCTTGGTCAAAGGGGATCGATTTACAAGAATGATGGATTTACTCCTTAATTATGGTGAAAAAGAATTTTGTGCGGGGAACTTCGGCTACCACGTCACTTGGGAGATTCCGGAGCCGAATTCTGCACTATCATTTCACATGTATTCACACACTCGACCAATAAGACGTTGTTCAGATGGCAACGAAGTGGCATTGGTTGATTTTTTCGTATACCACCAACTCAATTTCATTTTTTTCAGCTGATTCTGTCAAATTTGCTCAGAGCCGATATCATATCTCTAAACATCTTTTCACCATGCTTCTTGCTATTATCCTGCACATGGATGGATTTACGAACCCGAAAGCAAACGATTTTTATGTGAAGCTTTCTCCGTGGCAGAAACATACACGAAGTCTTGCTGTTGCCTGGCGAACAACAAAAGCGAGTACACTTTCTGGTACTTCATAGCGACAGTGAATTTGGAACCATAGCCACTCACATGCCCTTTCGGCTAAGGCGGCGGCAGGAAAAGTTCTCATAAAAAAAGTTGCTCATAATTTAATATTTTTTATTTTGCTATTTTTATTTTAGTTTTGCACGATTATGGAAAAAACTACCCTGAAGATTATAACTACAAATAAATACTTTAAATCACGCCATACGTGCATGTGAATATGGAGGAGAAATTTAGCATCAATTAAGGTGGCAAAAAATTACGGTTTGGTATTTCTTGTCATCAAACTCTAAAACCGACTAATATAGTGCTGTTGGTAAAATATCAACTTCCATCTCACAGTGGCTCGAAATCTAAAAAAGGTGGTCAAAAAATTATTACCATAATTTTTAGTACAATCACGGTGATAAATAGCTTTAATATTAAAACCTGTTTTTATGCAAATGAGTGCACATTAATAATAATTTACTTTAATTTATTCTTATCTTTTCCATGCGTCAAAAATGTAACAGCTTTCGCGTGATCGTTTATTATTATTTTTTTTCTTTATTGTCTACTTCTAAGTAGTTATGAAACCTCGATTAATACTGTAGTTATATACTTTCGAATTGTCTGAAATCGATTCTAGACGTTCATTTATTAGCGCACAATTGCTGACGTATGCCGACGATACGGACATCATCGGTCTTAACAATCGTGCCGTTAGTTCTATCTGTGCTAAGCTGGATAAAGAACCAAAACAAATATATCTGGTGGTGAACTAGGGCAAGACGAAGTACCTTCTGTCATCAAACAAACAGCGCGCGCACTTGTTTATCGGCAGGTTAGGTTGAAATGGTTGCC
The DNA here is from genome assembly GCF_027943255.1 of Anastrepha obliqua. Taxonomy (NCBI): domain Eukaryota; kingdom Metazoa; phylum Arthropoda; class Insecta; order Diptera; family Tephritidae; genus Anastrepha; species Anastrepha obliqua. The sequence goes on from NC_072893.1 coordinate 47,407,464, forward strand.
CAGAGAGAGGGCACACTTGAACGAAAAACAAATACGTGCTTTGCGATACCATTGCCAAAGAAATAAGGGAGAAAAGGAAACTAATAGGACGGAAGGAGAATGGAGGGGTGATGTTTATGTATTTGTGGTTGACGACCGAACGATGACTAGTTACGCTGGCATTAACCACTTCATGGTCAAGTTCATCAGATTTTTAATATCAAGGACTGCTTTAGCAGCAGGCATTACAAAGAAATGAGAGCCAAAATGCTTAAATCTTAGCCCCGCGAATACAAGGCAACTAAGGAGAAGGTGCTGAGATGATTCTACCTCATCTTCTACACAGCTGACGCAAAAAGGACTCGAAGTAATGCCGAGTCTCACAGCACACATTCTTCCTGTTTACAGCAGTAAGAGGCCTCGTTTATCAAGGAACTAGCATCAATAATACCAGTCTTGAAATCCAACGGACAATCTCTCTTGCCAAGAAGTGCTACTTCGAAATAAGTAAGCAATTCACCAGTAAAGTCCTCTCCCGATGAACAAAACTAACACTCTACAATGCTCTCATCATGCCCGTCCTAATAATATGGCACAGAAACTTGGACGATGACAATATCCGATGAGGCGTCCCTTGCAGTGTTTGAGAGAAAAATTCTGCGGAAGATTTTTGGGCCTTGCTGGTTGGCGTCAGCGAATATCGCAGGCGATAGAACGATGAGCTATATGAGCTTTACGACTGACATAGACATATTGCAGCGATTGAAGATCCAGCGGCTATGTTGGCTGTGTCATGTCGCTCCGGCTCTGAAAGAATTCGATGCGGTACCAACTGGTGGTAGCAGAGGAGGGGGAAGGCCACCTCTGCGTTGGAAAGATCAGGTGGAGAAGGACTTAGCTTCACTTGGTGTTTCCAACTGGCGCCGATTAGCACGAGAAAGCAACTATATCTTCGAAAAAATCTAAAATATGGCCGTTTAAGCTAGACAAACTTGAGCCGCGGTCATTAAATTTCAATCATTATATTTACATATTATATATAATTGGCCCTTTATTTGATGCCGTCCGAACTCTTTCTTCAATGTGTATTGTATAATAATGTTTTTACACTAATATTACATAATAATAACAAATTTTGGTAAAAAACAAAATTATTATTTTTTAAGGCCGTACATTTTTGTCAAGTGGGCAATTTTTTCTCACATATGTGTACACGATCGTGGTATCTAAATTATATTAAAATTTGGGCCATATGGGCAAATATGAAGACATAAATTTAATTTCCATTTTTTTTTTTTTCAAATTAAAAAATTCTCACTTTCACTGCCTAAGTGAAGCAAGGGACTTGGCTTAACCCTAGAAGGGTACTGTGAGTAAAATTTACTCACATAAGGAATAGATTTGTTCGTAAATCTGCAGGTTGGCCACACTGAAAGTCAAGCCACTAGCAGTGCTTGGCCCACTCTGTCATTAGTCGGCTGCCGCAAGCATTGAATGGTGTTGTTTGATTTATCGCGCTTGTGGACAATTTAAAAAAAGTTAGTGAGTAAAATTTACTCATCGGTACCCTTTACGTACTAAATTGTGTGAGTCAAATTTATTTATCAGTAACTTACTACGTGTCTAAAAAATAGATTTTGTGCTGAATTATGACAATTATGTTTATGTTTTGTATTATGTTACCGTAAAGAAAACTACAAAGCATACAAATGGCAGGTCGCGGGCTATCAGAACAAAATATTTTGGATGCAATACTTGAACTAGAACTGAGGAAGCAGACAATTTGGAGTTGGAGCTTTGTAATTTTGATGACAATTCTTGGGACAGTGTTGCAGCAAATGCAAAAAATTCGTTGTGTCCTGCCAGCTGCTTCAAACTGTTTTTTACTCCAGACATATTGGAAGAGATTTTGGTTTATACAAATATGGAAATAAACATTCAAAGGGAAAACTATAACGATAAATCTCACGCGTTTTTGTCAAATTTGGAAATGGACGAACTTGAAGCATTTCTTGGTTTATTAGTCTTGTAGGCTGTTCTCAAAAATAATCACTTGGCAACACATATGATGTTTGACACTACCTACTGTGGGGAAAGGTACAAGGCAACCATGCCTGAGGGAAGGTTCAAATTTATCCTAAATTGTCTAAGGTTCGATGACAAAGAAACAAGAACTGCTAGAAGAGAAATGACCAAACTAGCTCCAGTTTCTTCTATCTGGGACAAACTTCTAAACAATTGCAGAGTGAACTATAAGGTTGGAAGCGATATAACCATTGATGAGCAACTAGTTGGATTTAGAGGCAAATGTCCATTTAGGATGTATATTCCCTCTAAACCCAAGAAGTATGGCATCAAAATTGTCATGTCTTGTGATAGCGGAACAAAGTATATGTTGTCTATTGAAGCTACAGATATAAAGTTTCAAAAACGAGCCGCATCCACTTCATTGTTTATATTTCATGAGGATTTGACAGTTGTATCATACAAGCCCAATAATAATAAACTTGCGTCTAGTATGCACAGTACGGGTAGTATTCATGAGACCACTGGAAAACCAGAAATAGTGCATGTGTACAACTCAACAAAAGGAGACCAGATGTGCCAAAACATTAACCATGGCAGGAAACCCAGAAGGTGGCCTCTAGCATTTTTCCAAAATATGATGAACATAGCTGCAATAAACGCATACATCATTTACGCGCACAACATGTGTAGCCGTGGGCAAAAGCCAGAATCCCGACTTAATTTTATGTTATCTCTACACAAGGAGTTAACGGAAGGATTTCAAAGTAAAAGATTAGAAACTAATACAAACATGAGCCTGGCGTTGAAAAAATCCATTCAGAACATTGTAGGCGCAAGCCAAGAGGCCCATAGCGCCGGAGAAGACCAAAAGGGGCCAAGAAAGTACTGTAATTTTTGTAGTTATACCAAACGTAGATACACCACCACTTATTGCAATTGTGGATTAACTATTTGCGGTGAACATGCACAAAAAAGTGCCCTGAATGTACTTGAAAAACAATTTTTTGTATACATAATCGACAAAAGCCAATAATAGAGTATTATTTTTGCTTATTTTACACATTATAATAAAAAATTACACTTATACACTTATATTATATGCTGGCTTTAAATTTTTTTAATTTAAAACTACTATTTTACAAAATAAATCAGATAATAACGTAAAAATTCTGAAGTGAGTAAAATTTACTCATCGGTACCTATAAGCGCCTACAATTTAACCGTACCCTTCTAGGGTTAAGGGAATATTTTATAAATGTTTTTTTATGCATTGACTTGAGCGTAGTCGCAGAAATCAACAGAAGGTGGGCTCGGACTACTAACTGTGGGGTCTCCAAAGTGCTCTGGCCAAAACTGAATTTTAAAAAGACAAAATGACTTCTTGAATTCAACAGATGAACTACCAGCAGATGTTATAACTGCACTATCGGCTCCTTAGCCAGTAGAATAGATGTGTCTCACAATGATTTCTGCAAGAGTTGTGGAGATGAAGAAGAAATTGAGTCGGAACAACAACTCCTCTGTGAATGTTCTGCACTTCAAAGAAGCCGTGCCAAATATCTTGGCGATTATTTGGAAGGCCTGGAAAATTTGAAAAATGTCTCACTGGAGGTACTCGTTACCTTCTTCAAAAGATCTAAGTGGTTTATGCAACTTAGAGGATGGAAATCAAATGCAGGTATCACAATGGGCCTTAGGGCCTCCGAGTGTCTTATCTTGGACAATAAACCTGCCTAACCTAACCTAGGCATATCCACAATATGTATTTCACAAAAGTTGTAGCCAAATACAGTAGATTCAGCAGTCCCGGAGTCGATTATGCTTGTATACATTCTGTCAAATCAGTAACGGGAATTGTTCAATAAAACGCAAAATAATCGTTTAATCATCAAATTTTATTTTGTCGCCTTCAAAATAGATACCATTGGAAGCAAAACACGTATGCCAACTGGATTAATAGTCATCAAAACACCTTTGAAACGCGAAGAGATCTTCCTCAGCTCCTTTAACAAATTCTCCTTAATGGCCTCTATCGACTCAAAGCGGCGCCTGCGGAGTGGCAATTTAAGTTTTGGGAAAAGGAAAAAGTCACGGGGGGCCCGGAGAATACGGTGATTGTTCGATGATATTTGTCGAGTTTTTGGTCAAAAAATTGTTCACAATATGAGCCTTGTGACACGGTGCGTTATCATGGTGCAAGTTCCATGAGTTTTCTTTCCACAAATTGGGCCGTTTCCTACGCACATTCTCTCTCTAACGCCGCATAACTTCCAAATGCTATTCTTTTTTTTATCGTAGAAAAAAATTAGCCACATGACTTTCACTTTTGACCGACTTGACGTGGTTTTTTGGGTTTCGGCTCATATGGGTAGCGCCATTCAGCCGCCTGTTGACTGGTCTGCATGTCAAACTCATATGCCCACGTCTCATCACCTGTTATGATGCGATGATGAGCTGGATAAATTCATGGGTCCGAATTCACTTGCTCAAGTATGTCATTGAAAGAAATTCAACTCTCTTGGAACGAGTCGAGCAGCCACGCGTCTCATGCCCAATGTATGATGTAAAATGTTGAGAATTGATATTCGTGACACACGCTAAGGTCACGAGCTACCTCCCACAAGCTTAAGTGATGGTTTTCCAGCAACATTTCTGCGCTACTATACTCTATAGAGAACAGTTGTACCAACAGCTTAGCAAAAAAGTTTTTAACTAAACAATTCCCGATATTTTTTTGACAGAATGTCCTGAAAAATTGTATGAGTAGTTGGCTTAACTTTTCATTTAATTACACTTCCAAAACAGAAACCTCCCTATTTTTTTAATTATTCTTCGCCTCTCAAATCCGATGGGCGACCTTCTTCTACAAAACTTTGACTGAAATGAATATAACGGAAACAAAACACATAATAACCTGCATCACCTTCGTGAAATTGAAGTTGCGTAGCTCCAAAAAACAAATAATCGCCTATTCAATTCAAAAATATAAAATTTAAAATTGAAGTAGCTTATCATGTCGCATTTCCATTAATTTGCCCGCAACTGTATACGGCCTTTGTTTGGTTTATGGCTCTATGACATAATAAGAGTTCAACCTCAGCAAGTCTCAATTCGTTTTTGGTGAAATTTCTCGTAAAAAGTGAAAGGTTCAACTTCTTCTTAAGTTTTGAAGATTTGTATATTTCAAGATAAAAGTGCTTAAAAATGATTTGCGGTCGTTGAATGTATTTATCTATGAACGAAAGCACTTCCTCCAACGAGAGCTTTATTATGGTTTTTTGTTTTTTGGCTAAGCATAATCAAAAATTAACGGTAACAAAGTGATGTATAATTTTTTTTTGTAATTTTTATTTTCATCTTGTTATATTCTTGGTAACAATAAAAACAATAACAACATTAACAACGTCTACGAACTCACGTTGTTGCTCAACAGGTACATTACAACAAAACTTCGATTAAACATTTACACTTAGACGGCTAGAAAGATGTGAGTTTGTATGTTTGTTTGTATATCACATTTTGAGTAGTTTTGGTAGTTATGTAGGTGCTTATGAAAAGGCAGTGAATGGCACCTCACACGCAACTAACAGAACAGCATTAGTGTCCATATCAGCTGCTGAAACTCGTACAGATGTGGAGAAGTAGTAGAAGTGGTGAGGTATAGGAGAGTTGTGCAGAGCGCAACCAGGAAATGCGTTTATCAGTCTCAGTCTATGGCATTGGCAAAAGGCTGCGCGCTGTCACTTAATTATATACAAATGCTTTATGGCAATTAAAGCGCTTAATCCCAGCCACCGCCGCCAGCGGCCCAACCTCCTGCACCGCCACCATAGCCGCCACCAAAGCCGCCGCCATAGCCGCCGCCGCCGTAGCCGCCATCAAAGCCGCCCGCTCCGCCATCACTGATGACCTTGATAATTTTAACTTCTCCACCAGCACCGCCATCGCCATGACCATGACCGCCATGACCGCCATGACCTCCATGACCTCCATGGCCACCGCCGTATCCACCATCAAAGCCACCGCCGCCATAACCGCCACCGATACCGCCATAACCGCCATCCTCGTGCACAACTTTAATGATTTTGACATCACCGCCATGGCCGCCATGACCGCCACCGCCGCTATATCCACCGTGTCCACCATGACCACCACCGCCGCTGTATCCACCGTGACCACCATGACCGCCACCGCCGCCGCCGCCGCTGCCGCCGTTGATGACTTTGACGATTTTCAATTCGCCGCTAGAGCCGTAAGCGCCAAACCCGCCATGGCCGCCGCCGCCGTAACCACCATCAAGGCCACCATGGCCGCCGCCGCCGTAACCACCATCAAAGCCACCATGACCACCATGACCGCCATGACCGCCATCTCCACCGTCACTGATAACCTTGATGATTTTGACTTCACCGCCGCCGCCACCGTGTCCGCCATGGCCGCCGCCGCCGTAGCCACCATCAAAGCCACCATGACCACCATGACCACCATGACCGCCATGACCGCCATGACCGCCATGGCCGCCATCTCCACCGTCACTGATAACCTTAATGATTTTGACCTCACCACCGTGACCACCGCCGCCGCCACCGTGTCCGCCATGACCGCCGCCGCCGTAGCCACCATCAAAGCCACCATGACCGCCATGATCGCCATGGCCGCCACCTCCATATGAGTAACCGCCGCCGCCACCGCCACCACCACCAATTCCCAGCAAACCTGCTTGGGCTGTGGCCACCACAGCTAAAACGCAAACGAAAATCTACAAAAGAGAAAACGAAAAAAGCGTTTAGTAATCGATAATCCTCCGCACTTAGACCGTCAAAGAAGGATGCATATTGATGTTTCTACCTTCATTTTGTTGTAGGCTAAGCTTAAATATGCTACGTGCAAGTAGGTAGACGAAGTTAACCAAACACCAGTAGTAGTGAAGAGAACTGAGTTACTGATGGCTTTCCAGTGTCATCCACCAACTTTATATACCATCAACGTACGATGTGATGTGGAGTGATGCCCGTAGCTGCGCTCTCCAATGACGGTAAAAAGAAAAAAGAAAACGAAAGTATTTGTTGCAATCGACCCGCCATCGTTAACAACAAATTCGCAGCAATAGACACCGTTTGATATGCATAGACGCAGAGGTGACCAAACGCTTATGTGTAACAGAAAATAAAGAAAAAATAAAAACAAGCTATGGTCAAATATAATCAGCCGGCAAAGCCACACTCTATGACTTTTTTCATTTCCATTTGACTCTTTGGGCGTTTTTGGCGTCTTTCGATGTGTATCTTCCGATGAACTTTGTGAAGTTAACTTGGGGCAAAACTGGTTCAAATTATGGTAGATTATGTCAGTAGTGAAGGTGCAGCATCGAACGAATTGCAACAGCCTCATAACATACTTGTTTTACAAGAGGAAATACACGATTTGAGATGAAATTGAATTTGAAGATGCGAATTCACAGCTGTAGAGGCTTTTAATCCAAATCAAAACTTAAAGAAATGATTTAGCTAAAGTAACGGGTGATATAAACGAAACCTTCGTGCGGTTACTTGAATAATCTAACGAGGGAGTCTCCCCAGAAGAGGAGAAGGGATTGTTTTAGTACCCACACCACTCGACTCAGTAGACGGTTGTCGCTGTAAGTGCGAAAGCATTTTGAACACTATCTCTGATGAGGGCAAATACCACAGGTATTGTGTTCCAGAGAAGACCTAGTTGGAATTCTTAGCTTGATAAGGCTCCAAGTAGAGGCTCATAGCACATGTACAAAATTATTTAATCTGGCGTTGTGTCTGTGTTCAAAGATAATAGAGTAGCTTCACATTATGATCATTCATCCGACTTCCGCAGTTTGCCGGCCAAAACCCTTACATGAAACCGCTGTTTACGGGTCACGGAATCAATCATAACTTACGAGGAGTCCCGTCTCAATAAACTTGTCTTTATATTAATATACAATCTGGACTCAAAGCTGAAAAGGAAGAACGAGTAAAGGATGAAGAAAGCTTGTAATGCCCCCTTTATGTGTAAGAAGACATTTGGCAAAAACTGGAGTCTGAAACGGTGGATAAGCCACAGCACCAGACCCATTTTAGCTTATGGAGCTTTCTTGTGGTGGATCGCGGTGCAGACACAATCCTACCTAAAGAATCTCATAAATGTCCAACGATTAGTTGTATAGGAATAACAGGTGCGCTCCGATATACGCCTCAGGCGGCGCTAAAAATAATCCTACATATTCCACCCATTGACTATGAACTACGAATATCCAACAGAAAGGATTGGCACACCAAAGTCAAATCAGATGATAGTGGTCACCATATTTATATTGACGGTTCAAAGACAGACAATGGCATTAGATCGGGATTGTGCTCGGAACATTTATCTAAAATTGCTTTTTTAGACTCCCAAACCAGTGTAGCATCTTACAAGTTGACATCTACGCCATTTACAAAGCAGCAAAGACGATAAGACTAATGGACTTACCTCCGGCAAACCTTACCATTTTCGTTGGTAATCAAGCAGCGATCGAGGCACTGGCCTCAGCGGATCCCCGGCCTCTCTAGAGTGGAGGAAAATGACAGAGCGAATGCGTGTGCAAGGAAAGGCTCTGAGCTTGACCTTCAGAAAGTGGTAAAGGACATCGGCATTCCTTTGCGAACTGTGTACTGCGATTTATGTGAGCGTAATCGCGGAAACCAGTAGGAGGTAGTCTCTGATTACTAACTGCAGGGTCTCTAAAGCGATCTGGCTAAAGCTGAATTTTAAAAGGACAAAATGAGTGCTTGGATTCAACAGATCAACTACCAGCGTCTTCTTATTATTGCCGACCTACTTCTGCAGGAGTTCTGGAGATGAAGAAGAAATTGAGTCGGTGCAACAACTCCTCTATGAATGTCCTGCACTTCAAAGAAGTGCCTGCAACGTTAGAAATAATTGTTTTTACAATTTGGAGATTCGAACCCGGGCACTTTCAAATGGTAGTCACGCACCAACTCATTCGGTAACGGCGGCCGCCGTATTGCCTTGCATACTTTATAATATGTAGTATGTCAGATGTAGCCCCTTCAAGACTTTCAAAAATTCTAGCCCTCAGAAACAAAAACTTAAAATCGATATGGAAGCCGGAAAATGTGAATTAGGCTCAAAAATGTATACTAGTCAAAAAAGTTAAGGGGTGAAATAATATCTACTCTTCAGCTTCTAGCAGCAGGAAAAAAAAAAATTACTGTACTGGGTAACTGGTCGCTGAGTGGTCGAAGGCAATGAAGTTGCCGACAAGCAGCCCGCTTGGATCGGTAAACGTGTAAACTCAGAGGAAGGTAAAGAGGATCAGTACAGGCCTCAAGTATCAGGCAGGAGAAACATTTTGGGTATCTGTTCAGTAAAAATGACGTTAAATCTTAGATAAGACAAATGCTAGACTGCACACTGCTTACTTAATTGATCAAAATCGACTGCGTTTTCACTTCAATTTGTTAGGCTTCTCTTTTGAGATAAAGGAGGACGCTGAGATTCAAAAAAAAGTTTTGTAAATTTTTGACCTTCACCAGACAAAGATTGTAACATTACCACTCCTGGGCAGTTTGAACCTCCAAGTGTTGGTTAACATTCGTTAGTGAGGCTGGAGATCAGTGTATGGCACAGTGCATTAAATAATTAATGTCATAAGCGGATAGTTAGAACACTGAAAAACTGAAGTTTTAGTGTTAATGAAACCCTTATTTTGACTACCACTAATTTTTTAGTAGTGGCGCAAAAAAAAAATAGTGGTAGAGCAAGATGCCCTGCTGAAAGTCTCTTGAGAGGAAGGTATATACCTATGAAATGAGACTTTCAGCTATTAGTCCATAGATGTGGTTAGGAGTATTTTTAAACCTTCCCAAATGTCTTGTTTTTTTCGTCTGTCATCTGTCAACAATATTCAGTTCATTGTTTGTTACGTTTCATACAACAATGCATTTTTGTCGCTCTTAAAAATGTTGAATTTCGCGCCTTCAAACTACGATTTGCGGACATCGAAAAACCACTTGTGAAATGCTGCTCTCCCGATTCAAAAGGAAGTCCTTTTTGCATCGAATCGTTACGGGTGATGAAAAATGGGTGTATTTCTCCAATCCCAAGCGTAAACGATCATATGGTCCGCCCGGCCGCAAGCCAAAAACAACGGTCAAACCAAATTGCTTCGGCCGTATGGCAATGCTGTGTCTTTTCTGGGATCAGCGTGGTATGATTTGGTACGAGCTATTAAAACCAGGTGAAACAGTTGACGGTGCACGCTACCAACCACAATTGGCCGATTTGAACAGCGCTATACACCGAAAACGCCCAGAATATGCCGATCGGCGTCACAAAGTAATTTTTCTTGATGGGAATGCACCGCCAACAAGAGCGACCCGGGAATTGGTGGAGACGTACGATTGGGAAACGCTGGTGCATGCGGCTTACTTACCAGACTTGGCGCCTTCCGATAATCATTTGTTTGCATCGATGGGCCACGCACTTTCCGAACAGGGCTTCAATTCTCACGAAAAAGCCAAAAAATGGCTCGCTGATTTGTTTGTGGCCAAAGTCGGCGGCATCCACAAGTTGCCTGAGAGATGGGAAAAATGTGTCGCTAGCGATGGCTATTATTTTGAAGATTAAATTTGTAACCATTTTTTGTTAATAAACGTTTGAAATTGAATCAAAAGTCTCATTTCATAGGTATATATCGTAACTAAAATAGAAAAGTAGTTTTAAGCCGCAATTACGTTTCAACTTGTTTTACCCTATTTTATATCTATATCTGTATTTAACGAGAGGTTTTTAGTCATATGCGTAGTTCTAATGTAAGCACTTGTTCTTGATAGGTTTCTTTAGTAATTTAATATATGAGTCAAACCACGTCAAGTGGGCCCCGAATTTTCCATCAAATTCCCGATTTTAAAATCAAATGCATTTTTGGATATAGAATTTGTCACATAATAATTGCTGTGAATAGTTTTTTTTTATTTCGCTTTTTGTTTATGTTATTAACAATTGAATTTTTTTGCATGATATTCTTGTAAAATCAATATCTCAGAAACTACAATTGATAATTTGATGAAATTTATTTCGGTTACCGAAAAATGTTTACTCTACCGATTTAACGTTCAAAGACTGTGTATTTGTTGAAACAATTATTTTTAACAATCATTTTTATGAAAAATCGCAATTATTTTTGCCTTCTTCAAGCTCTAAATGGACAATATTACAGTCAGATTAAGCGCACAATGCTCACCTTTAATAATCTGCAAAAAAAACTTTGTTCATCCAATCCGTTCTGAAGATATCGAATTTTTTGTCAAACTGTGTAAAGTTCTGATGCGCAGTATAGTCTGGTGCAACGCGACGCGCTTCGCAGTTGGCCTTGCATTGTCCCATGGGATCATACGCTAAAACGTATAGCACTTAAAAAAGACATACAAAAGGATTAAGGATTCAAAAATGAGGTGTTTCATTACTAGAATTTTTATTACATACATCCATATCTACATGAAAACATACAAAATTTAATTAGTAATAATAGTCTCGAAACAAGATGTATCCTCGGAGAAGATTTTACTTCAAATCTTTTTGTTACTTGCAGGTTCGAAGTGATGAAATTGCCGCGTTTTTTTGATAGCTATTGCCTCATTGAAGCGTTTGGAAATATTTTTTCATGTGCATCATGATCTTTTTGCGAACAAAAAACAAAATCTATCGATTTAAACGCACCTTTGGCCCACTCGAAAAGAGCTTTAGCATCGCGAATATGATTTCCAGCCACACGCTGCATACTTGCTTTTCGGGCTAGCCTTCTAACTGCTCCGCCGACCCCATCGCACGCTCCCTTGCCATGGGAAGTCGCGAAGAAATTCCATTCGGCTTCGATTCCGAAATCTTTTTTTAGGTAATATAGGTTCAAAAAGTTAGATTTATTCTTGTACTGTGATGCAGCTCCATCAGAAGAATAAGAGAACTTTTTTATATTTCTGGTTCCAAATTTGCTCTTAAGATATTATATTTAACAAGTCTTGTGTTGAATAAGTGAACCGAACTTGTATAGTGGGTTAGTTTTTCAGAAATGATGACAAGGCTGAAATGATGCTGTTTACCATCGATACAATAGTAAATTACATACGGGTGAATGGTCATTTGTTTCACGCATTTGTTTCGATGTTACCTCATCTGGTACCGTTGTTAAAATTTGAATTTTATCATTTGTATTTTTTTTCTCACGTAAAGCAAACTTTATATTCTCCACAAATGCTGAATTCAATTTTTTTTTTCTTTGTTTTCTTTCCTTTTTTTTCGTTGATGATTTCTGCTATTATCTCTTTGACATTCATACCACTTAATTTTGAAAAATGTCGTTTTTTTATTGGCGATTCACCAAGTTCCTGTAAAATATTGTTCACCTTTTCTAATTTTAGGTCATTCTGAATTTCCTGGTTTTCAAAATTAGCTTCACTATCCGAACATTCTTCTGCATCAGAAGAAACTTCAGACTCATCGTTTTCTGCTCCTTGGTCAGCACTAGAAAAAATTAATCAAAATTTTGAGAACTAATTGACTTTATTTGCCTAAATAATAACTATTCAATGCACAATATATGTATATAAATATCAAGATTATACCCACTGTGGACTTGGACGTATGTATATACGCTGCACTTTCAGTAACACTTCCATCTCTATATATCTTCATACCACATGATTTGCAAACGTATTTACCGATATATTTTTTGAATACTAGGAATCATAGCACACTGACACTAGAAGTTGCGGCGACTGTACGACTCAGCAAAGCCATGTTCATGCAAGTTCGTTTTCGTGCGTAGTGCCTCGACTGACAAAAAATTCGATATCTTCAGAACGGATTGGATGAACAAAGTTTTTTTTACAGATTATTAAAGGTGAGCATTGTGCGCTTAATCTGACTGTAATATTGTCCATTTAGAGCGTGAAGAACGCAAAAATAATAGCGATTTTTCATAAAAACGATTGTTAAAAATAATTGTTTCAACAAATACACAGTCTTTGAACGTTAAATCGGTAGAGTAAACATTTTTCGGTAACCGAAATAAATTTCATCAAATTATCAATTGTAGTTTCTGAGATATTGATTTTACAAGAATATCGTGCAAAAAAATTCAATTGTTAATAACATAAACAAAAAGCGAAATAAAAAAAAACTATTCACAGCAATTATTATGTGACAAATTCTCTATCCAAAAATGCATTTGATTTTAAAATCGGGAATTTGATGGAAAATTCGGGGCCCACTTGACGTGGTTTGACTCATATGTTATTTTACTTAGGTCAACGAAATTAATTTTTTTGTCTTTTTTTATATGCCACGGGTTTTTTGTGCGCTGAACATGATTTGAAGATCAGAAAGTGCCCATTACGTCATGGTTTTAAGAAAATTAAGAGTTAAAACTCCTAAAAACGCATTATTCAAATTTGAAAATGCCAAACGAAAAATAAAAAAGTTGAGCTTTGGTCATCTGAAACCAGGAATCACTAATCAACGCCACTTTGAATTTCGCAAAACTGACAGCAGATTTGTAATAAGGGATCCCGAAACCACTCACTCATTCGTACGAACAACGCTTACAAATAGTGAGAATTTATTTCCAATAATGATAGAACACAAAAGTATGCAGTACATTTTTTATTCATTTATTTTCATTAGTAGTTTATGAAACAATAATTTCTTACCGACTAATTAACAGTTATAAAGGGTGGTTAAGCTTTAAGGGCCGGTGTTGATTTCAAATAAAATACAATTTTTTTATGAAATTATTGTCATTTCTCTTTATTATGATAATATTGTTATAGCTCAATTACGTATAGTATAAAATATTGGCCAAATAGCCGTCGCAGCCTCGGCGGCACACCTCCATCCGATGATCCAAATTTTCGATGACGCTGAGGCATAATTGAGGTTCTATGCCGATAATTTGCAAAATTATCTCATCCTTTAGCTCTTGAACTGTTGCTGGTTTATCGAAGTAACCTTTTCTTTTAAATAACCCCAAAGAGAGAAGTCCAACGGTGTCAAATCACATGATCTTGGCGGCCAATTGACATCATCTCACGATAGCGAACACTATTCACAGTAACTGCCTGACCGGCCTCATTTTGGAAAAAATACGGCCCAATGATGCCGCCGGCGCATAAACCGCACCAAACAGTCACTCTTTGTGGGTGCATTAGTTTTTCGGCAATCCCTCTTGGATTATCATTCGCCCAAATGCGGCAAGCGGCAATTCTGCTTATTGACGAATCCCTTGAGGTGAAAATGTGCCTCATCACTGAAGCTGATTTTCTTCGATATGGATTTTGATTTGAACGCCCGTTTTCAAAATAAGCCTTAATAACTTTAACGCGTTGCTCGATTGTGTATCTTTCCATGGTTCAAATTGAGTTAGTCTGAAATTGAAAAATGTTAAATGAAATGCAGAAAAGAACTTGATGTTTAGGTGTGGTTCACATTCAACATCCGCCTTTAAAATTTAACCACCCTTTACTTAAATTAGGGCATTTCATCGCATTCAGAATATCAGTAAAAATTGTTTTAAGCAAAGAAAAAATCAAGATCGATAGATGTTGAGATCTGGTTACATTCGCACATACAATTAGTGTGACTGTTTAAGGAAAATTTCATATCAATAATAACGCCCAGATCCTTAAATTCTTGAAGGGATTGCAAGATTCTTCCAGAGAAGCTGTAAAAACTGCGTGATTTTGAAAAAGATACATGAACGCATTTTGTAATATTTAAAGAAAGATGTGATCTCAAGCACCAAGAAAATAATTCATCTAGTTCGAATTTAAGTTTCATCGTATCTGCAGTATTTTTAACAATTGATTAATGTCTTCAGATCGTCGGCGTATAATACATAGAAAGTTGGTGAATGCAAAGCAAAAGCCAATGTCATTTATAAACAGAATAAATAGCAATGGGCACAGAATGCTACATTGTGGGACGTCAGAGAGTCCGAAAAAAGGTTCTGATCGAACTTCAACGATTGTGACAATGCACCGCCTGCGACTCAAATCGGATTTAAGCCATTGCAGGCAAGACAACTTGTCTGTCCACACCTTATATGGAACTTTATCGAAGGCCCGGAAGATAATGTTGAGATATAATACTCACTAAAGACAGCCAGATTAGTAAGTATAGAACGACCTAAAACAAATCCGTGTTGATTCGGGCAAATTGAACTCTTAACTGAGAAATACATTTGATTTTTGATGACGCATTCAAAAAGCTTAGACACATTAGTGAGCCTCGAGATAGGTCATAGTTATATATATCACTCTTATTGCCACTATTGAATAGGCGAGTTTCCAAGCATCAGTGCATTTTCCAGCAGGTAATAACTTATTGATTTAATTATTTTCAGCGAAGCCACCAGAGCGTGGCAATTTTTAAATAAAAAAAAACTGAAAAACCATCAAAGTCAGTTGGGTGGAGTTTTCGCGTCCCAGTTATTATATCCTCTGTTGAGAGGGAAAGTGATCCAAAACCGACTTCATGATAAAATGTAAAGTTATTGTTGGGTATGGAGTTTGATTTAAAAAAAAATCAGCAAATAAGTTAAGTTAGCTGCGATGAAATTATGTGACATCCTTTTTTTGATTAGATGAAATTCCATAAGGCCTGCGGATTAGAATTAATACAATATTTAGTTAAAAATTAAGATTACAATTTCGGTACAAAAATTTGTTCAGATAGTTGAACTCTTTTAGATAAGGACGAATGAAAATATGTTTATGTTAGATTAATGCAAACATGGAAGAAAAAAAGCAACAGAAAATGTTAGGTTGGGCAATAAGTTCGTAGCTTTTTTACCGAAGAATTTTATTTATTGTCAACAAAAAAACAAAATAATTATAACAATAAGTTAATCAATTATATATTCGCCGTTGCTGTTTACAAACTCTTCACACCAGTCGACCAATTTGTTGATGCCGTTCCACCAAAAATCGCCTGGTCTGGTGTCAAAGAAGTTGTTGAGCGAGTTTTTAAGGACCTCTATTTTATCGAAGGTAATGCCCAACATATGGTTTGACAGGGAGCGGACAAGATGGTAATCGGCCGCGCAAGATCGAGAGAATACTGCGGATGCTAAAGACCTCCCATTCGGGCTCTTGGAGTGTGGATTTGACGAATTGCGCAACATGGGACGGGACGTTGTCGTGAAGGAGTATAGTTTGATCATGCCGATTAGGTCTTTTCAGTCTAATAGCCTCATTCATGCGGTGTAGCTGAGGAATGTAGAGTTCCTTGTTGCCCATGGCATTCTATTCGAGCATTTTCCAGTGCACCTGGCCCTCCCAGGCCCACCAAATACATATCATGATCTTCTTTGGACGAAGATCCGGCTTGACTCTCAGCTTTGACGTATCTCCTGGAGCCACCCACACTCCTTCCGTTGCTTCATATTGATATATAGGCAGCATTTCTCATCTCCCGTGACAATTCGGTACAAAAAGCGCTGTTTATGACAACGTGTTGCTCCATGATGGGTGAGATACTAAGAAGCAATTTCAAGGCGGCTTTCTTTGTTTTTTCGTTGAGCTCGTGAGGCACACAGACTCCCAATTTTTCGGTGCATCTCATTGAATGATGACTATTGAGATTCGTTTTATGATCGCCGTTCATTTGTTCCACCATTTCGCGACTGGTTTAGCGACCGTTCTCCTTCAAAAGTGATTTGAGACGTACTTCATCGAATGTCACCCATTTTGAACTTTGCAAACCATTTCCTTGCTGTAAACTCGCCTATGACACCTTCTTCATGCGCCTTCTCGCAAATGTCCCAGGCTACCTTGGCAGCTTTTTGACGTCGATGAAATGCAAAGAAGCGCAGATGTCAAAAATGTTAATTTTTGATTCCTGGGTATTGCATTTACAAGCCTCAAACCTAATACAAATTAAACAACTCAAAAATACAATTCGTTTTGTGGAGCAGAAAGAGTTCTATCGAGTACTTGCCCTTTGTCAAAAAGCCAACAAATCGTTGTAAAATAAAAGAAAATATAAAAACGCTATGAACCCCAACCCAATACAAATAAACAACTCTACAACTATTCTTTCAAATTTATTGAGAACCGAGAGATACCACTACCTCTATATGGACAATCTGTTCTATTCTCTAAACTATTTTGTGCGCCGACCTTACTAATTTCTAATGGAACGTGCATCGGTATTCGCTGCCAAGAAAAACTTGTACGTCTGCAAAACCAGACCCGTTACAATGTACAGACACGGGCATAAGTGCATGTATTCAAAAATCTCGTTTGAACTGTGAATACTACAACTAAGTAATAAAAACTCCGTAAAACCACACGCAAGCAACCATCACAGCACATATTGTCTCATTCCATTTTGCCAAATGGCGTACTTTATATTCGCCGCTGTTCAAAAGGAAATATGTTGCATATCATAAATGGGCATACAATCATTATGTATGAATGTGGCAACTAATTTGTGATAGATGAAATGAGTGCTCTTGTATGATAGCTCTAGCTTTTATTAGGCAATTAAACGGATATTCATACATGTGGATGAACTCAAGCTTGCCCACCGCAATACCAGAAAAGAGATATAGGCCAAATGTTTACATTCATGAAATTTACGAATTTATAGAGAATATAAAACTTACCTATAAGAATAATATTTAGCGACCTTTCGAGTTTAGCTCTCAGAGGAAGATTATTCGATTGAAGACATAAATTCCTTCCTAATCCAGTCAGAAATACGAGGTTTGCCTTCTATATTTTGCTCCCTTTGCCTTCTAAATAATAAGACAGTAATATAATAATAATGGCAAACCTCCGAGTGTATTTCTGCCATGAAAAAGCTCCTCATAAAATATCTGCCGTTCGGAGTCGGCTTGAAACTGTAGGTCCCTGCATTTGTGGAACAACATCAAGACGCACACCACAAATAGGAGGAGGAGCTCGGCCAAGTACCCAAAAAGGGTGTACGCGCCAATTATATATATAATATAATAATAAAAAGGGTTTTATTGTTTTTCAAAATATTCTAATAGGACTATGTTTAAGTTCGTGCGGTTTTACAACAGATGGCGTAACTTGATTATTATTCCATCGATCCACATTTCCAAACATTCATTGGAGAGCTACTGTCGTAAGGCACAAACGTCAGTATAAGTTTTTTATTTGAAGCGTAAACAACAATATTTTTACCACACTTGAAAATGTCGAATTTCGTGCCAAATAATGTGTTTTTGCGGGGAATTCTTCTTCATTATTTTAATATGAAGAAAAAAGCAGCCGAAAGTCATCGTATCTTGGTGGAAGTTTATGGTAAGCATGCTCTAGCTGAGCGAACGTGCCAGAAGTGGTTTGCACGCTTTAAAAGTGGTGATTTTGGCTTGGAAGACGAAGAACGCGAGGGTGCGCCGCCAAAGTTCATGGATACCGAATTGGAGGAATTGCTCGATCAAGATCCGGCTCAAACGCAAGAAGAGGTTGCAAAAACTTTGGGAGTTGATCAATCAACCATTTCCAAACGTTTAAAAGCCATGGGAATGATCCGAAAGGTAGGCCATTGGGTGCCGTATGAATTGAAGCCAAGAGACGTTGAACGCCGTTTTATGGCATGCGAACAACTGCTTCAACGGCACAAAAGAAAGGGTTTTTTGCATCGAATTGTGACTGGCGATGAAAAGTGGGTCCATTACGACAATCCAAAACGTCGGGCAACGTATGGATACCCTGGCCATGCTTCAACATCGACGTCGGCGCAGAATATTCATGGCCTGAAGGTTATGCTGTGTATCTGGTGGGACCAGCTGGGTGTTGTGTATTATGAGCTACTGAAACCGAATGAAACGATTACGGGGGATGTCTACCGACGACAATTGATGCGTTTGAGCCGAGCACTGCGAGAAAAACGGCCGCAATACGCCGATAGAAACGACAAAGTTATTTTGCAACATGACAATGCTCGGCCACATGTTGCACAAGTGGTCAAAACATACTTAGAAACGCTCAAATGGGATGTCCTACCCCACCCGCCGTATAGTCCAGACCTTGCGCCATCCGATTACTATCTCTTCCGATCGATGCAACATGGCCTGGCTGACCAGCACTTCCGTAATTACGATGAAGTCAAAAAATGGATCGATTCGTGGATTGCGGCAAAACCGACCGAATTTTTCACAAAGGGAATCCGTGAATTGCCAGAAAGATGGGAAAAAGTAGTAGTAAGCGATGGACAATACTTTGAATATTAAATTTGTAACCATTTTACGTCAATAAAGTTTCAAATTTCGAAAAAAAACCGCACGAACTTAAACATAGTCCTATTACTTGAAAGTTAATACAATTCTGCATTCGTTTGCACTAATTTTTCAAAGCCACTCAGAAGTGCATACCTCCAAAGCGAGCTGTTTAAGGCTTCAATAGCTAATTCAAGCGTTGAAAAACGATGACCGCGCACGCATTTTATTTTTGATGTACGGGAACAAAAATGAAGTGTTAAGTACCAAATGAGGGCTGTAAAGCGGATGACCAATTAATTCGATATTTTGCTTACTCAAAAAGTCTCTTGTGTGAGCCGATGCGTGAAAGCGCGCATTGCCTTGGTGAAGATTGACTCGTCTTCGGCGATTGGTGTTCCTTAAATCTCCGAAAATTTTTGGTAAACAAATGGTTGCGTACCACTCAGAATTGATTGTTTCGAGTTTTTCTTCTGGCACAGTTTCGACATGACCCGATTTTCCGAAAATATAGCCGATCATTTGCTTTGAGGTGCTTCTTCCGCGAACAACTTTTATTGGCTTAAGCTCGTCTTGGAACACCAATGCTGTCGATTGCCGCTTTTCCGGCTAATGGATATATATTTATTCAAAATTCGTTATCTGTTACGATGTAATGGACGTGTTTCGAACCTTTCCGAGTGAATTTCTTCAACATTTATTTACACAAATCGAAACGAGTTCTTTTTGGGCCATTGCCAAATTATGCGGTATCCAACTAGCAAAAATCTTTTCGACGACCAATTCTTCATACAATATTGAATGTATGGTGATCCCTCTAATGCCGAAGGACGTCTTTATTTCGCGATATGTCACATGACGATCTTGCGTTATCACTTGACGCACAGCATCGATTGTTTCTGGCACAACAACAACGTCCAAAAGACGGGATTTACGAAATTCATACTGCAAGGATTGACTTGGAACTCGTTGTACCAGCATTTCACGGTATCTAAGTTAGGTGCTTCAACGCCAAAAGTCGAAGTAAGTTTATCAATGCACCCATGTCTCGATAATCCACGTCGAAAATCGTAATAAATCATCGCACGCAAATTTTCACCAGTTAATTCCATCTTTTGGGCGAGATGATTTTTTCAACTCACTGAAAAAAGAACAAATGAAGCTCATAAGTGAAAAAGGTGGGCGTAAATTTATGCTAAAAATACCAAAGTTTTGTTTAAAAATATCGAATTACAGCTAATCGCACTTAGTGTAACTAGCAACCCTCGTATTGCTTTCTTAAAAGGTACAACTTTAATTTATCTTAATTTGTCAAGCAAACTGATGCCATTTAGAACACTTCTATGTAGCGAAAATTTTATTTACTGGTTCTTTATAGCCCAGAGTAAGTTGATTCGTTGCCACACAGTCCAGTCTGAATACCGGCATGACTCAGTTTTATATAATTCACTTCCGTGTGAATTTCAATGCTATTGCCAGAAATATTTCACTGAATCTCACTCGGAAGTCAATTACAGAGCCTGCCCGAATAACGCGGTTTAGTTCAAGCCCCTTCTCCTATTTATGGTTCTATCTTCGAAACCCAAAACTTAGCGTCGGTACCAATCAACGCCTTGTATACATCTTGACAATTTTACACTACTGTTTTAATTAGATTTTAATTGCAATTATTTTTTATAAAAATATAGCTCAGTCTATAATAACCTAGACAGACGTTGGCGCTAATCGGGATTAACTTTTCAATTCGGAATTGACAACTAAACTTGATTCTCATCTTTTAAACGGATTAGTGGAATTTTCGATGGCAGCATTGCCGAAAAATTACATTTAATATCTATTGTAAAAATAATGAAACTTAAAAAAAAACAGTGTTTCCAGTTTTTCTGGATACAATGCCAGTTTGCAATAACACTTTTGAAATTACATTAATTCTTTTGATATTTCGGGGCAGTGTGAGAAATAGCAATTCAAGATATTTTTTAAATAAATAATTTTTGCTTACTACCAGGCCCGCTAATATCCGCATTTGTTGCCTGCAGTCCATCTTTTACAAGAAAAATTATCCAATATCCGAATCAGCTATTCACTTACCCGAGTAACAACCGGCTGTCACGCTACAATTTTAATCAGAATTAACTGTGCCGGTAATCCTGATTAACGCCGCCGTCTGTCTAGTATATAACAAAGCTCATATTAATCCAAGTTTCAAACCTTTATAGAAATTCGACAATGTAGAAATAGGGCAAAGATCAGTGAAAAAAATTGTTAAAAATCAACGAAACTTACACTTTGTTGAACTAAAATTTAATGTACAGGGTCCGGCACTCGAAGTGTAACCAACTTCAGACCTCTCGCGCAGCATCAGCTGTCTGTTAGTTGGCTAAATGACAGTCCAGAGTATTGTTTACGAGCGCACAGAAGTATTTTTGAGAGTAAACGCGAAAAAAGAAAATAAGTAATGGATTTCAAACGTAATAGTGTGATAGCAGCGTCTCGTGAAATGGTTCAAAAAGTGAAGAAGTGACTTGAGCAAAATCCCCGACGAAGTGCCAATCAAATGGCGAAAGAACTGAAAATATCTGACCGTAGCATCCGCCGCATACTGAAAAATTATCTCAAAGTCAAGCCTTACAAGATTCAAAAGGCGCATAATCTCACACCAAAGCAGCAACGAGTGAGACTTGAGAGAGCGAAGGAGTTGCTTCGCTTGGCCGAAAGCGGTCAATTTTTGAACATTGTGTTTTCTTCAAATTTAGCAATTCGTAAACTCCCAAAACGATAGGGTTTATTTGGTCGACCGTTCATACGAGAATTTGAGTCATCGATTGGCCACCAGGTGGCAACACCCGCCACAGGTAATGGTTTGGACCGCTGTAACCGCAGATGGGCACTCTCCAATCGTTTTCATCGAGTCTGGCATCAAGGTAAATGCGAAATATTAGCGGGAAAGATATTCTGGAGGTTGCTTTGGAGCCGAGGGCAGACAAACATTTCGGTGGCAGTCCATGGACGTTTTAACAGGACTCGGCACCGTCTCACAAAGCTCGCGAGAACCAAGAATGGCTAAAAAACAACGTTCCGAACTTCATATCACCTACACAGTGACTCTCACATCCACCAGACGCGAATCTGATGAATTATTCTCTTTGGGCCCTTTTTGAGTGCAAGGTCCGAACTAAAAGATTCACCAGTCTGAAAGAAGCCATTGTGCGCGAGTGGCCCAAAATACTGCAAGTCACATTCGGGCAGCTGGCGATTCGTTTCTGGACCGTCTCAAGGCCATAGTCAAGGCAAAAGGTGGTAATATCGAGCAAAAGTAAATTTATTCTTAATTTTGTATTATTTTCACACATTTATTTCTTTGAATTGAATGGCTTTTTGAATTAGTTGCACTTCAAGTGCCGGACCCTGTACATTGCATACCCCAATTTTTCCAGAAATTTTTAATAAAATGTTTAAAATTCGTCGAATTTATATAAATCTTGTACAAAGTTTGAAACCTTTGTTATGGAATATATGTATATAGAAATAAATTTTTATATAAAAAAAAAATGATTGAAATTAAAAAAAAAAATAATTATCTAAACTTGTCAATATATGGGGCTTTTTTAGTTTTGCACCAAATTTTGCTTTGATAAATATAACCTTTGCATTCTTCGCAGATTAAATAACGTCTCTCATTAGACAAGCGTTTAAGGCCCTTAGGGAGTATTCAGAGATATTGAGCAAACTTCAAGTTCAATAAAGAAAACAACAAACACAAACAACAAAAATTAAATATAATTAATTATACGAATACTGTAATTAATGGAGCACCTACAAGCCTTTCTACATCTGTACGAGTCTAAATACACAACATTTCAAACATTTGCGATGCTGCTGGTAATTTCACACCAGTAAATTTGTACACAAGTAAATTCGTATGCATGTATGTGTACGCATGTCTGCTGCTGTGGCGCTACCTCAAACACAGCGGCGTGTGTGCCAATAGTTTTCCCCCAAATAGGGCAAATAAAATTCAGATTATGGACTACAATATGACTGAACTAATAAAACCGAAACCCCATAGATTTACATGAATTTCACATACAAAAAAATTCAGCGCTAAATTAAATATGTCTGTAAAAGGCAATAAACCTCAACAATGCCGCCGACGTTCAGTAAAATAGTTCCATCTGTGTACATACATACACAAATACAGATGATGTAATAAATAGTGCATAGAGGAGATTTTATTTCATTTCGTTTTCATTTTTAATTTTATTGTGGCTCAATTTGTACGATTATTTGTAGATTTTTTTTCTCATCAAGTAAAGAAGTGTCTAAATTCAGCCGGATTCGAAATTACAATATACCCAGCGCATTTTTTAACGAGACACCTGAGTCATTTCGCCCAAATGTAACATGGGTTCCTGGTCAATGCGACACCGAGGCGAATTCTTGGGCCAATGAGCTAGCGAGACTGGACGTCAAACTGCCTAACGACTATATGTACCCTTCCAGTCGAGCAAGCTACTTATAAGAAATTGTTAGGAAGAAAAATTTAAGAAAGAAATTCTTAGAAGGAAATTGAGAAATTCGTAGAAAAAGCAAAGGCTTAAGAATATTAGTAGGAGTCCTATCTGGGCACTGTCTTATAGAAAATCATGCCAGTGGAATTGGAGCACATATTTTGCAGAGACTGTCAGGATGTAGAAGAGACTGTGCGTGGAAGAAGGTTGAATTTACTCGGAATCGCTTTTCTGGACAACATCGCCGATGTTGCATATATAGAATCAGCTAGGCTAACTAGATTTATAAAGCCCACGGGATGGTTTAAAGAGGACTAAGTGGAGTAAGGATGGGATAGTTCCAGTGGTATCGCAAGGGGCATCTCTTTGGCCTAGGTGTGTCGTAAGACAACCACTTCATAACCTAACCTAACCCAGAGAGAGAGAGAGAGAGAGCAAAAGAAAGATGGCGTAGTGATCTTCCCTGCAGAATCGCCCGCTCATTCTGCAATAGTTGTATAGATAAACGAACGGAAGAGACAATTCTACATTTTCTGTGCCATTCGCCTGCTCTATCCAGATGAAGATCCACGACTTTATGTTGAAAAATGTTCAATTTATTTGGGCGGGCGCCGTAGTGGAATGGGTTGGTGCGTGACTTCCGTTCGGAACTCAGAGAGAACGAAGGTTCCGTGCATGAAACACCAAAGAGAGAGAAAAAAGTTTTTTTGCAATAGTGGTCGCCCGACAAGTAATGGCAAACCTCCGAAGGTGTTTTTCTGACATGAAAAAGCTCCTGATAAAACCATTTGCCGTTCGGAGTCGGCTTAAAACGCAGAAAAAAATCCTCCATTTGTGGAACAACATTAAGACGCAACCACAAAAAGGAAGCGGAGCTCGACCAAACACCTAAGAGAAGTGTACACGCCAATTATTTATTTATTTCTTTAAGTCTTTTGAATCAAAGCCACTCCACGAAGTTTCTGATTAAAACAAAGCCGTTAATCTCGATAGTGGTGCGTGTCTTAACCGCACACTGTCTGATTGGACTCACCATTGTCTTCAAGTCCCTTTTTGTGGTGGCTCTTTGGAGGAAGTTGAAGCTGTCATTTTTTGATATTTGACAAGTAGAAACTACGCCATTAATAAAAATGGAACGATACACGCTTAAACAATGCATTCAATTTTATTTATTAATATTCAAATGTGCCAGAGACGGTTCGTAAAACTCGAACATTTGTGGGTCATAAAGAAGCGCCTTGTCGGACCGTAATACAGAAATCGGTGAAAAAATTCGAGCTGTTAGGACAAGTTAGTGATGTGAAGAATACTCGTAAGATGCGTACACGTCACTCAAGAACAGCCGAAATATTGCTGTTGTAGTCGAAAGTGTTGAAGAAACCCCAGGTATTCCACAAACGTCATTACCTCGTATTTTGCATGTAGATTTGGGTCTTAAGACTTATAAAGTCCAGTTAACACAAGAACTCAAGCCGGCCAATCATCAACAACGTCGGGTCTTTGCTGATTGACTCGTTGAAATGCATGAAAATGAGCCGGAATTCCATCGAAAAACCAGTTTCAGTGATGAGGCCCATTTCCACCTCGGTGGCTTCGGAAGTTGCCGGATCTGGAGCTCAGAAAATCCAAGAGTTATTGTTGAAAAGCATCTCTATCCTCAACGTGTGACTGTTTGGTACGGTTTATGGTCCGGCGCAGTCATTGGACCTTACTTTTTCGAAAATGAAGCTGGAGCAACAGTTACGGTGAATGGATTGCGCTATCGAGAGATGATTAACAATTTTTTATGGTCGGAATTGGGTGGTATTGATCTGGACAACGGTTATTTTCAACAAGACGGCGCTACGTGCCACACAAGCAACAAAACCATTGATCTTTCATCAAAATAAAACCTCCTATTGGAATAATCTGAATAATTTGAGCCTTTAGAATAATCCGAGCTCTTTGATCTTCACTTTTAACGACGGCTGATGAGCCATCAATATTTTTTTATCAGCACTCAGCGTTTCCTAATGCATACCCATCCCTCTTGCTCTCCGCATATTAAGTGGTACCACCAACGACGGATTGAAGTCACAGCCGAAGTTAGTCCTGCTCCCTCGTGGGCAACCATCTAACCTACTCTAATCTAACTTATACAAAGTGGCATTGTCCATATTTTTTTTTTTTTTTGATGTATTATATTTTATATATTTTATTTTTAAAATCAAGACTCAAACCAACTTTACTGAATCTTCACCAGCTAAACAAATATTCGATTTTTTAATTCTAATTTTATATATAAAATGCTGAGCATTTTACTATAGAGTATGTAAATCTATGCCAATCTCGATTTCTTTAGTCTGTTACAAACAACCGTTAAACATAAGCAAAGCTATAATACCGTAGTTAATTGGTATTGGCACGGGTATAAAAAACGTTCAGTTGATCAGTCGGTTACTCGGCCAAACATAGACACATTTATACACATATACATTCACACAAATTTATTTATGTTCGCTAAATCTTTGGTGATTCCGCAGCACTGAACACAAACACTTTCCATCAGGTATAATAAAAAATCCACCATCGACAGGTTATCGTCCCTTGGACTTTTTTCCCTCTAACCCAAAATAAATTGGCTGGCTTTTATTTTATTTCCTGTTATGCGCAGATAATTTGGATATACTATAAATATGTATACCTTCAATGACAGAGAAAATAAATAGATTTGTAGTGATATTTTCAACATCCAGAAAAAAAACTTGGCAATCGCATGAACGGAGTCGATTGCTTAGATAAATTTCTTCTCTTTAAAGCTGATAGAAAACACAACACAAATAATGTATACATATTTACATATATAGAATTGGCAAAAAGGGTGTAATTTGGGGTAATTGGCCGAGCTCCTCCTCCTATTTGTGGCGTGCGTCTAGATGTTTTTCCCACAAATGGAGAGACCTACAGTTTCATTTTCTACGGCACATTTTTTTTTTTATGAAAAGCTTTTGCACAGCAGAAATACACTCGGAAGTTTGTCATCGCCTGCCGTGGAGCGACGGTTTTTAGAGTAATTTTTTCTAAAATTTGGTGTTTCGAGACCGAGATTTCGAAGCCAAGCACATCTGAATGGTAGTCATGTACTAACCCGGTCGGCTGCCGCCAGATATAATGTATGTTCACTAAAACCTTTCGGAAAAGAAAAAGTAGCTACTCGAATGGGGCTAGTGACATAGGAAACTTCAGTGATAAGTGTGACAAGTTTGAGCTTTAACAAATTTTTTATATAGAGTCCTCACTCAGGTTTTACAAGCATTAAATAGGCTAATTTTTTACCAAATTTCACCACAATGAACGAATTTAAAAATATATGTATGTAGACCAAATGAGCTACCCTTGTCCTTAGCGCAACCAACTAACCTAACCTCACCCCAATATGGCGGGCGCAAAATTAAAAAGTTGAGCGAAGCTTTTCCAACTAAGCAGTATTAGCTTTTTGGAGTCGCTGATTACCATCATTGTGGCCGCCGTAGCCGAATGGGTATTGCGTCCCTATCATTCGATAGAGTCCGCGCTCGAAGCCCACTGTGCGTATGAAACACCAAATGCATGAAATCGAAATAAAATATTTTGGTTCGCCAGTGCATAAGAGTTGATGAATGTACTTTATCAGCTCCTTAAAAGCGTTCTAGCTGCATATAACTATGTTGAAATACTATGAAAAGACCTCTGTTCTACTGTCTAACGGTTAGACGCGATAGAAGTGAAACCTTCCGTAAAACAAACTGAGAGAGAATGAGACGAAAGCAGCATTAGGGGCGGGATAATTATAGGTTCATTATAATATTGCTATAAAGTTCATATTTTATTTTCTTCATTTTATTATTATTCATCCTCAATGTTTTCAATTTCAACAAATGGCATAATTGCGGTAAATATTTAAAAATGAAAATATTTACGAATATTAAAATACGGACGCAATACAGCACACGCGGTTGCTATTATGAGCGTCGTAACGCGTATATTACACAGACGTACTAACATACACACACGCAAGTATTAGGTAGTGTAGTATAGGTATACATAATGCCTTCTCGCTCACCGTGGCTACTAGCATACATACAAACATACATACGTATGACGCTTGAACTAAACACCAAAGCAAGTAATAGGCAGTGTAGTATACATACTACAATACTCACTATACTAGCGTGGCTCAGCAGTACGCAGCCACACACATATACGTATATCAACATATAACGCTTCGTAGCCAAGAGTGGGGAGGCAACGAAGCACCGCACAAAGAGGAGACGGAGAATAGGGAACGCTGTATAACTGTATCTCATTCTCTCGCAAGCTATATACTATAAGATCTGTATGTATGTCTATTTTTAGTGTCGCTTTTTCGTTTCATCGAGTCTCAAATCACTCCCAACGATTCTAAAGAAGTTTTCACTTCAAAAAATGAAATGGAAATGAAAACGGTGCCTTATTTAAATAGATCTGTAGCACAGCAGTTCCCGCAAAGTTTATTATTTTTTATTCAAACAAAGTCATCCGATTCCATCATAGTTGTTATTCTCTTTATTTAGGACAGAACAGAAGTGAAGTTTTTCGCACTCTCGTCTCCTTCGTCTATCTCCTCTTCTTTGGCAAAATAGATCTTACTTTTAAACACACGATTATGCAGCAGCGTTACCCTCCATAGTTTTCTTCTCAATGTACTTTAGACCTTTTCCCTTTTTCTCATGCAGGGGTATTCCTCATTTCGCTAGTTCGCTTGGAGTTGCTCCGAAATACAGTAACTGCGATACAGATTATTCCACCTCGTCTACCGTAACTAGTATACACACTTTAGCATCGAGGGTTTTCTCCAGCCACAAATAAGACATATCACTGTTTAACAGACCGCTGCATAAGACCAACTTCGACTAGACCGACGAGATCTAGGACCAAGCACAATTGTAACTACTGGATTGGACAGTATATACATAGACAAACATTAACGACATTCACCGAGAAACTCCCTCCTACACTCCGACCACCAATTGCCGTTATCGAATTCCAACTACCACCCATTGTAGACGAAGAGCTTCAGCTGCCTCGTGAGACCCGCGTAACTTTGGCTCAATCGCGTGCTGGATATTGTAGCAGATTAAACTCCTACTTATCCAGAATCGATCCAGACATACGCAATATATGTCCAGTATGTGAAAATACATCGCACGATACTCACCACCTATTTTCCCTGCATGCCCTCTTAAACCCACTCCCTTTGAACCCAACCTGTCGAAACAGCACGTTTCCTGGGCCTACCGTTAGATGAGCTAGACGATGACGATCGGTGACTACACCGAACTGGCAGGGTCTAGTGAACTTCTACAACAACAACAACAACATCTGTCGCAACAGCGGAGTGTATCTTCGCATCGAGCTCGAGTCAACTGTGAACATGAGACATCGAATATTCAATAGAAAAAGCTTTCATTTCTTAGAGGAGCAGCCATTACTTGGCAGTCAATGGTCACCTATTGCTTTACCGCCATGAATATGATTCTCGAAAGTGTCTTGAAATCGTGAGGCACTCAATTTGTAGAACATCAACAACGCACAAAAAAAATTGGAGGGAGCCGAGCAAAGTTGGATGGATACATATTTTAGTTTATGTTTTCCACCAAAGCTGGTCGGTTGCATCTATGAGCAGATGACGATTACAGCTTTAGTTTTAGTGAGGAACTGAAACTATCTTCAGCAAATGATTTAAAGAGACAGACAATTGTTCTAGAAGCCAGACGCCATAGAAACTACCTAGGAAATCTGTCAGACATTCCCTATTCGCTATAAGGCTTGTGAGTGTATCAAGTGCGTGACTGATAAACTGGCGAAGGACGCAGTCCGTGAGGTAGTATTTCCGTACAAAAAGAGGATAGGGACTCCTTCAGTGATGTGTTCTTGGGTGGGTGAGCCTCATGTAAAGTTATTTACTAGGTCTCTTGAATCAGACGCAGCCCCTCTCAGATGCTTCATAGTCAAACAAAGCCGCTAATCTCGTTAGTGGTGCGTATTTTAGACGCACACTTTGTCTTCAGCAAATGATGGGGACTTCTACCGTTACATAGCGAGTCGCTTGCGCCAAGACAGTCGCCCACTTATTACGGCCTAAGTTGCAAGCCCTGGCCCTGGCATTTATCCAAACGAGTTGACGAATTTGCCATGTGAGAATTTTCCCACTTCTAAAGAGGGGTTAGAAAAATACTTGGTCAGAACTGCTTGTATTGTGTATGAGAAGATATTTAAACCGTAGAAAAAATAATTATTTGCGAGCGTTGCCAGATGAATGGCAGTTAAAAACTTTACAATTCACATGCAATTCTATGCAGCTGTTTATGCTACACATCTCATTTTTGCAATAGTTTTTAATCATTTCAAATGTAGTTTGAATTTTAAAGCTGAATTGTTTGAACCGTGAATTTCCTAGTCGCGCACATTGACGACCCTACTCCTTCCTCCATAAACACAGGTAGAGTTATGCTGCACTTGAGTTGAGACATCTCGTTTTAATTTTTTTTTTTTCATTTTTTTTATCACAATCACTCTCTTTTACATATCATTTCGCTTGCTGCTATTTTTGATTACATTTTAGCGCACCAGCTCTGAAGAGCCGCTCTTTCGTTGCTTAACTAATTCGCCAATCATATCCAACGAGTCGCATTTTAAGGAAATCATTACGTTTAATCTGATGAACGACTTCCCATTCGCTATTGTCAATGAAATGAATCGCGAAAATTAACGAAATATTTTGCATTAGCGTTTTGCTAATAATAAAAATCGTTTTTTAATAAAAAAAAAGTAAAAAAGATATTTCCAATTGGACTTTGGGTTATATCTACACCACCATCAAAATTGGTGAAAGTAACTAAAACATTGCATAGCTGTTCGTTCAATGGAAAGCCAAAAACGTCGGACTACAATGGGGTGAGAACAGGTTTCTCCACGAGCATATTTCTAAAAATAGGTCACCAGTAGTTTGAGCCACTAATAGATGTCGATTAAGGCATTAAACACCTCAGACCGCAGCAGAGGCCACATTGCACTATGGCACAATAAGATATTAAAGCTTAATGGTACAATTTATCCAACCAGGACGTTAGAAGGTTTGAAAGGCATAATAAGCAGGGATTCATTTGCGCACAAAATGGGACTAGTCGTACGTTGGACTTCCAATAATTCTTGCAATAAGAATAATATATGTATGTATGTATGTAAATATGATATATATATTCTTCTTCTTCTTAATTGGCGCGAAACCACTTACGCGATTTTGGCGGAGTTTAACAACGCCCGCCAGTCGTTTCTTTCTCCTACTAAGAGGAGGTCTTCCTCTTACTCTGCTATCACCAGCTGGTACCACATTGAATAATTTCAGTGCTGGAGCATTTGTACCCATTCGGACGATATGACCCAGCCAGCGTAGCCGCTGGATCTTTATTCGGTGCGCTATGTCTATGTCGTCGTAAAACTCATACAGCTCATTATTCCATCGCCTGCGATATTCGCCGTTGTAAAAAAATCTTCCGCAGAATCTCTCTCTCAAACACTTCAAGCGACGCTTCATCGGATGTTGTCATCGTCCACGCTTCTGTGCCATACGTTAGGACGAGCATGATGAGAGCCTTGTAGAGGAAAAGGACTTTACTGCTCCGTTGCCTACTTAGTCCAAAATAGCACTTGTTGGCAAGAGAGATTTCCCGTTGGATTTTGAGGCTGACATCCGTGTTAATGCCGGTTCCTAAATAAACGAAGTATTTTACAACCTCGAAATCCTAACTGTCAATAATGACGTGGGTGCCAATACGAGAGTGCACCGACTGTTTGTTTGATGACAGGAGGTACTTCGTTTTGCCCTCATTTGCCACCAGACCCATTCGCTTTGCCTCTTTATCCAGTTTAGAAAAGGCAGACCGGTTATTAAAGCCAATGATGTCAATATCATCGGCATACGCCAACAATTGTACGCTCTTATAAAATATTGTGCCAGAGCGATTAAGTTCTGCGGCTCGTACGATCCTTTCCAACATCAGGTTAAAGAAGTCACACGACAGCGAGTCACCCTGTCTGAAACCTCATTTGGTATCAAACGGCTTGGAGAGGTCCTTCACAATTCTGCTGGCGGAAGGTCATCTTGCATAGCCATATTAATTTGGCGGGGATACCAAATTCAGACATCGCGGCATATAGTCGACGACAACAGGGTGTATGCCGATTCTTCATCTCCTGATAAGGTCCAATCAGTTGGTTGATGGTGGGCTTCAGCCTTTCACACAATCCGCTCGCTAGAACCTTATAGGTGATATTTAAAAGATTAATCCCGCGATAATTGGCACAGATTGCAGGATCACCCCTCTTATGAATTGGGCAGAACACATTTAAACTCCAATCGGCAGACATACTGATGCTGATATATATTAGGGCGGCATAAAAAAATTCTTATTGCTACTCCTAAATTTATTTTGTTACCAAAACAATCAAGCACCAACCTTTTTTTCTTATGCAATATTTAGCCACGTTGCTAACACTTTGAAAATTACCATTGAATTTCCATGGCATAAATGTGCTTCTCCATCAATTTGGTATAAAATATTTATAAACCGGCATTACTTAGTCTCCTCTTTTCATTTAAAAGAAAAAAAAAATTCACTATGCTTTATTCAAAAAGAGAAATTTAAACAATTTTTCATAGGGATGTCTTCCTTTTTTTCTTTTCCCGGTAGCGCTGCGTCCGATCACAGCGTAGCTGTATAGGCGCATCCTTTATTGGGCACAATTATCTGAGAACAGGAGTGAGAGTCGAGTGGCGAATCTTCGGGATGTCTGTTGTGATTGCAGCTTTCCGATGTCGAACATTCTTTGCGTAGGTAAATGTAGGTATTTTGCTGCAAAGAGGCGTGTGTGTAGTTTGGCTGCAACGAAGTAGTAACACGAGTCGTTGTTGGATCCTCGGATCGTACGTACATCTAAAACACTTGAAGCGATTCTTCCATGATCGATCTGGTTTCGCGTTTTTCGTTCCGGCGAGGCGAAGTCGATGAGCGTATGTCCGTTACCGGATGTTTCTTTGTGCAGGCTGAATTGTCCGATTGTGGGATCAAAAATTCCCTCCTTACCCACTCTGGCTTTAAAGTCGCCAAACACGATTTGTATGTCGTGGGGGGGACAGCGCTCATAGGAACGTCGTCCTTCTCGTCTGTCACGGCGTAGGCGCAAGTGAGCGAGACGTTGAAAAATCTCGCTTTGATGCGGATTATTGCGAGACGCTCGCCCACTGGAGTGAACGACAGTACCTGGCGATGAAGTCTCTCTCCCACAATAAATACGACACCGAATTTTCGCCCCTTTACATGGCAGCTGTAGTAGACGTCGCAAAGACCAATGATTTTCTTGCTTTGCCCCGCCCATTGCATCTCTTGAATGGTAGTGATGTGAGCCTATGCTCTCACAAAGACATCAATTAGCCGAGCACAAGCACTTTCTCCATAAAGGGACTGGACATTATGGGGCCGTGATCAAAGTAAGCAGTTCTCATCGAGGCTTTGTTGTGTTTTTCATTGGAGAAGGATTTTTACGCGCAATCAGATATCCTGCAGAAGAATCGTTCTGGCCACTCCCAAGTGAATGGCAATCAGGTACTTTGCCCACTTTCCACTTTGGGTGGACTTTTACACATGGAACCATCTTCCGTACATACATACAGGGTTGCCCATATTCGACGGACCCATCTGGCAACCCTGTATCTTTTGACAAAGACGTCAGATCGCTTAACGACATACCGCGTTGGAAGCGTCAGTCCAAGCAGATTTTTACCATGGAACAGTACACGCCACGCGAGCGCTCCCAAATTGTTGAAATTTATATTCAACAAAAGAAGTCAACTGTGAAAACTCAACGTGCGTATAAAAAATTAAATAATGTGAAAAGTGCGCCTTCTAGGAACCCCACTAAACGTTTGTACAAAAGGTTTTCGACTGGTGATACTCTTTCTAATGCAAAGAGGCCAAATCAAAACCGACCAAGGTGTCGCCAAGGACATCTCAAAATCGCCGTTCTCAGCAGTTGGGCATTGCTCGGACTACTTTACAACGAATTATCCGCATTCATTTGCATTTAATCCATTCGACTATGTAATTATTTTTTTTTACTTTCAACATAAAATATAATATATTACATAAAATAAAATACGGTCCAATTACATGATTGAGAGTGGGAGGCAGTTATTTCAAGGGCAGCTAACGTCAAATATTGGAGGTTGAATTAGTTTTAAAGGTGACACACAGATGGCGCTATTTATCACTTTATCGCGTTGGCAATACTGAATATATATTCATGACAAAGCCTCATCCCTAGGCTTTGTTTATCAGTATCTGTCATTTCGCTGAAGTATAAACAACGCAGTGTTTTCGTGCTCCGAGTATGTCAACTTTCGTGCCGTCGCAACTTTCGTGCCGTCGCAATTTGCGGGAAGCTTTGCTTTTCTGCTTCAATTTGAAAAAAAAAATACAGCCCAAGCCCGTGAATTGCTGCAGGAGGCCTACCCAGACCATACTCCGTCGATTTCAACATGTGAGTACTGGTTTCGACGATTCAAAAGTGGTGATTTTCACACCGAAGACAAGGAGCGTCTTGGCCAGCCCAAAAAGTTCGAGGACGCGGAATTGGGGGAATTGGTAAACGAGGACTCGTGCCAAACCCAAGAAGAGCTTGCTGAATCATTGGGCGTTGATAAATCAACCGTTTGCAAACGTCTAAAAGCGATGGGAATGATCCAAAAGCAAGGACATTGGGTCCCGTACGAGTTGAAGCTGCGCGACGTCGAACGGCGATTTTTTACGTGCGAATTGCTGATCGAGCGACAAAATCGGAAGGGTTTTTTGCATCGGGTGGTGACTGGCGACGAAAAATGGATCCACTACGATAACCCAAAACGCAAAAAATCAGGGGGTTTGCCCGGCCACGCATCAACGTCGACGGCCAAGCAGAATATTCACGGCAAGAAAATCATGCTCTGCATTTGGTGGGATCAGGTCAGCGTCGTATATTTTGAGCTGCTCCAACCGGGCGAAACAATCACGGGGGATCGTTACCGACTGCAATTGATGCGTTTAAGCCGGGCATTGAAAGAAAAACGGCCGGAAACGGTAAAAAGACACGACAAGGTTATTTTGCAACATGACAACGCTCGGCCGCATGTTGCTCAACCTGTCAAGAAATATCTTTGAACGCTTGGCTGGGAAGTGTTACCCCACCCGCCGTATAGTCCAGACATAGCCCCCTCCGATTATCATTTGTTCCGGCATATGAGTCTCGATTTGGCGGACCAGCGGTTCTCCTCGTACGAGGCTACCAAAATATGGGTTGAGTCATGGATAGCCAAGCAGCGGCCAGAATTTTGGAGAAACGGCATCCGGAAATTGCCCGAAAGATGGGCGAAAGTTGTAGCTAGCGATGGCCAATACTTCGAATAAAATATTTTGTACCGTTTTTTCACAATAAAGCCCCAAATCTTCGAAAAAAAACCTTTAAAACTAATTCAACCTCCCAATATATTCAGGCCAACTCTCAGGGATTTTACTCTCTAATCTATAATCAACCTTTTAAACTCACACGACAACTTACAAAACGTGGGAAATAATTTGTGCGGCCGCCGTAGCCGAACGGGGTGGTACGGGCCATTCGTACCATTCGTACCATTCGGGAGTGCATAAGCTCGAAACTCTGAGCATGAAAGAGCAAAATAATAGAAAAAGTTTTTTCTCATAGCGGTCGCCTCTCAGCAGGCAATGGCAAACCTCTGGGTATATTTCTGCCATGGAAAAGCTCCTCATAAAAAACCATTTGCCGTTCGACATTTTGTACTTTCCGGCAGGGTACTGTAACTAAGTTTTAAAACTTTCATTTTGTCAGTATAAAATCGCTATGCAAAATTAAATTTCTATATAATGCGTGTCTATTAGTAATAAAAATAATCAGCGAAATATGTCCCTATGTATGTACATACATACAAATACATACATATGTGTACGTAGATATGTATGTGACTTATTTGAATATTTCAAAATTTTCAAATAAAAACGAAGTAGCAAACGGTCAAGGTTGTGGTAGTGCACATCCAAGTGGCTTGGAGAGAAACTATTAACGCCTGCTATCTCAGCATTCCCCACATTAACAACCAAAAATGGGATTATTTGAAATACCAAAATGAAATATGAAAAAGGTAAACTAAATAAGCCAAATTTATTCATACAAATAAAAACTTTATCCACTCAAATGGTGGAGTTTTTGCATTCGGACTCCAGTTTCGTTCCATTTCCCCTCCTCAATTCACAATTTAACCCGTTCATTTGCACACACACGCACAAACATGTATGTAAATTGCCTACTATGTACGGTCATAAGTGGCTATACAGCAAGGTGACTTTGATTTGATTGCCTTACATGTAAGTATATATATATTTATGTCAATTGCAAATGTGATTTTTTTTTCTAATATTATTTTCTGAATTACCAAAAAGTCGGCTAAAAAAATAATTTATACAAAGAAGTAAGTCACGCAATCGTTTAATTTCAATTCGGCAGACGTGCCGACAGCAATTCAAAGGCAGTCCTATTCATACCTGCATACCC
The DNA here is from genome assembly GCF_027943255.1 of Anastrepha obliqua. NCBI lineage: Eukaryota > Metazoa > Arthropoda > Insecta > Diptera > Tephritidae > Anastrepha > Anastrepha obliqua. Next base: position 47,443,905 of record NC_072893.1, read on the forward strand.
TGCAGGGAAATCATAAGCTCATAAAACAAGTTTGCGGTTCAGCACAAGTAATGTTTCACCAATTGCGAACCATTTTGCGACTCTTGCGGCAACTCTGTCATCAACTGTAGGAGTTTGAGCCCAGAGCGGCGCCACGAGAGCTGTGAAGAAATTCGGCTATTTGGCCGGTGTTGATAAAAAAACGCGCCACAATGCAATTTTTTATTGAGAAGTAAAATAAAGAGTTTGTTGTAGGCACACAATGTATACCGAGCTAATTTTATGGCTCAGTAAATCCTAAATATATTTTAATTAAGCCGGTGGTATTTCAAAGGGGGCTAATCATGACGGCCACAAGCTCAATTCTCCTGTACGGCAGCGAAATATGGGAAGTTACGCTCAACTGCAAAGCCAGACGTAAAGCAGGAGTGGTCATGCAATGAACAGCGGCACTCAGGGTACCACACTCAGCCTACGGCACTGCCTCTGGCGCTGCAGCGTTTGTGATCAGCGGGGAGATACCCGTCGTCCTCATGGCCCGGGAGCGGATGGATGCATGGAACTTTAAGAAGAAAGAAGTCATCACTAGCGTCGCCGAACGAAGATGCCAAACCATGTTGCGGGAACAAAGCCGATAGAACACTGAACCGAGGGGCAGTTGGACGGCGCAACTCATTCCATGAAAAGGCAAATGAGCCCAAAGGAACTTCGAGGAAATGAATGGCTTCTTAACTCAGTTCATATCGGGCCACCGATATTTCCAGAGATACCTATACCGCATGGGAATCTGCTTTCTGAGAGCATCTCTTTCCACGAGCCAGCAAAATGCTCTAACGCAAGGACAGCTTGAACCCGGTAAAGAGATTCATCGTACTACGGCAAAAAAAAGATGGACCTCGCTCGACACAGTGCAACAAAGCAAAGCCTTATAGACAGAGACACAAGAAGACGAGCCTATCGCATGAAAGTGGGCTACCAATACGGTGGACGATGATGTGTGTGAATAGAATTGGTCCTTTATGGATGCCATTCTGCGCCCTCCCGAAGTAATGCAGAAAGTAGTCCCGGGAACAGTGTCTCCCCAGAAGACGAGGAGAGATTGTTTTAGTGGCCATTAGTTTCTGATTGAAACCAAGTATGAGCTACTGTATCAACATAGATTATGAAACATAGATTCAATAAAAATCACAAATTCATTTCAATCTCTCAATCTTCAAGCAGGATCGTATGACTGATATGCCAAAGTCCTGCCTCTCGACAATTGCAATGGCGGTGTCAGCACCAACCAGATCTCGCCTGTTGAATTCTCAACTAATTCAACTATTCAAAAGGAGATACCCAGGATGTCTCGAAATTGCCCACTTGTTTGTATGGAAGAAGAAAGATAAGTGAACTGGCTATGGTTCTAAATTCACCAGAGTCCGTTCTGTACTTGTGACTTTCCCTGCAGGGTACGTACTAAAATTTGTATGTAATGAGGTACGCTTTCAAAATATAAACAAAGCAATGATTTGGTATGAATACCTTAGCCTCCTTACACCGAATTCATGACTTTGCAAAAACCGGCATTATCTACTGCATAAAATGCAGCAAATGGTTTTATTATACCCCGCGCAAAGCTGCTCGGGTACTGGAGTATAACAATTTCGTTCGCATAAGGGCTGCCTGTAACAGCCATCGTCGAAATTCATGATAATGCGACAGTGCATGCCACCGAATAGATAACCTATTCTTACATTCCTAAGTACTAAAAAAACTCACCGAAATAACGATTTTTGTAAGAATTGCCATACTTGGCTATGATCAAGTAAATTCGAGAGCTCTAATGTTGACCTTTTTTGTATTTTTGTCACGAGGTTTTGGGTATATGACGACGCTGGAATTTACATAAATTCTGCATTTCATTAATGAAATTGGTTGCTTTATGCTGAGTTTGGTAAATTTCGGTTCATGTTTTTATACAAGGTGAAATCCAAAATAAACAAGACGGAGCTAAAATAAAAACGACCGGAGCTTTGTTCTGATAACTTCGAGTTTATTTATTCAAAACAGTCCCTCTGGCCTCGATCTGAAAGTTTTTCTAAAGATTGCTTCAGGTCATTGACCGGAATGTCCTTCAGGATATCGGTACAAGCCTTTTGGATGGCCTATACGCACGCAAAACGTTTTCCTTTCATAGCCCAATGCAATTTACCGAATAGGTAGAAGGCACAGGGAGCCATATCAGGCGAATACGGTGAGTGATTGATGGTTAAAATGCGATTTCTAGTCAAAAAACCAGTCGTTATTCAGGCGAATACGACGAATGCGATGCAACAAATGCGTTAAAACACCAAGATAGGAAATTACATTGACGTTTTGGCCCATTGGCACAAACTCTTTGTAGACAATTCCCTTAGAATCGTAAAAACAAATCAGCATCGATTTGATTTCTGATTTTCCAAATGCGATTTTTGGGGTGGTGGCTCGCCTGGGGCCTTCCATTCGGCACTTTGACACTTACTTTCAGGTTCATGTTGGAAACACCAGTTACAATGTTGTAAAGGAAGTTCTCGTCTGTTCTCGCCTCTTTAATGAGGTCTTTCGAATGTTGAATTCTGAGCAATTTTTGGTCCTCAGTCAACTTGTGCGGAATGAAATGTGCACAGACCTTTCGTAAGCTGAAATGATCAGTTAAAATGCTATAAATCGATGTTTTGGAGATATTCAACTCCGATTCCATGAATTTCAACGATGATTTCGGATAAATTTTGATAAATTTACAAACAGTTTCGATGTAGTTAGTGGAGACGGTGATTATTGATTTTGGCCGGCCCATTCATTTTCATTTATGTCCTCACAACCATCTCCGAAACGTGTAAACCACTCATGAACTCTGGCACGAGATAGACAATCACCGCCATAAACTTTTTTCCTCAATTCAAATGTTTCGGTAAACGCTTTACCGATTTTAAAACAAAATTTGAGATTAGCTCTTTGTTCGAAACTCATTTTTGTAACGATGACACAAACATACTGACACTTTATACGCAACAACTTCGCATCCACTGAACCGAATGTCACCAAGCTTTCACTGGAAGTCAGCTAGGGATGTAACTTCCAAAGCACTAACTCATTAAAAAGATGACACCATCAAGAACTTTTTTATGACGCCAGTCTTGCTTATTTTGGACTTTGGATACACGTTACATATTACTTATCAAAGAAGGTGCCACGCCCTTTTTTCATATTGCCGACCATGATTCAGTAACGTGTTTTTGATGAAATGTTTCTTCACACCACGTCTCAGATATGCAGTATGGAATTTCCAATTTGTATTGGAAGTGGCATGTCCCATTCTCCATTGTTATGGGATTGACAACATATAGGTAGGTGGGTATAGTGGTCACCAATTGACGCTCCTAGGCCTGTTGTAGGCCCACTGTGAACCCCTCTATTTGAGTTTTGATATCCCTAACACAATCTTAGTTTTCTTGTTAACAAACCGCTTCGTGACCCCAATTACGTCAGCTTATCAGCTGATTCTGTAAAATTCGCTAAGAGCCGGATAACGGCTCCCAATTCTTTTCACCATGGTATATATATATCTTTTTTTTTGCTTAAGGCAATGAGAAACCTATTACTTAGAAGAATCCAACGTTGCATATGATTTGGCGGCACTGAAATATTTTCATTTTGGCAAACTGCTATGTAATTCCATTGCTTTTCAATACATCTGGTCCTGTCTTTTTACTAGTCTTGTAGCACCGGCCCTTTTGACTAGTAAAAAATATATGTGCTTGAAAACTTACCCGACTTATATATATACTTAGAAGCACTGCCCTAAGCATGTCGCTTGTGAGCTAGGCGACTGTAAACACTATGGCTTGAGCACCACTTAACTATTTGTTGCTTTCACGTACAAATTTTTCGTTTGGCGATCAACTTTCACCTCGATGTGGGAAAGCTTAAAAGATATTTCCTGAGAGAGTTTTCCATTCATAGAATCACGATACAATATTGCAACGGAAAACACAAATTTGAGAGAGCTAAAAATTTTGATCTCAGCTAAGAATTAAGGTGTACGTGTGGATAATTTCATCAAAATTGCCAAAATTTAACACGGCATTTTAACCCTAAGACTTCTATTATATCCCACGTTTACTGCAGCCGCAACCAGAGAAGTTTCTCTTTTATATTAAAATGCGAATAATCTAGAATGCCCATTTTTGCACAATTCCATACATATTTCGTCTCCTTTATGGAATAGAATAACCCAACATAGAACTCTTCAACTGATTGGCACAGACCAAGATGAATCTATGCAAGGTGGTGGCACTAGAGCAACAACCTATTTATTTGTATTTTGTTTCTGCAATTTTGTGTTTTGAATGTTAACATTTCCATGAGCATGTAAACAAACAAATAAAGCAACAACAAGGAATCGGGCCACTTTGACATTCAAACCGTCACCGCGACAGTCGGTTCTACGTTACCGGAACCACCCGGATTTATATCCAGCCAAGGACTGTCACTTCAGCAACATTCCCCGTAAATGTTTGAGGAATGTTTATGCTGCTACAACAACAACAACATCAACTGCTCTATTACCCCCACTTTGAGTGAATTCGTCTTGGTGCGGATCAGAGTATAAAAAATTTTGAACAAGTTTTATTTTTAATTTTACTACATACCCCCATATTCACCAAAGAGCCGGCAACTCTGCTTACTGAAAGCACACCGGCTGCTATTGTGACCGTAGGTGGAAAAGAAGAAGCAACTTTTGTTGTCGGTTTGTTAGCAAAGATTTTGTCAACGTAGCAAGTGCAAAAAATATATCAAAAATGTTTAATATACAAACACATATGGTGAGTAAAAAATTAAATTATTTGCTAGCATAATTAATTATTCACTACGGTTTCTTTCATCTACAAGGATTATGAGGGCCAACATAAAGCGGAGAAATTCTCTCGCTTTATCATTACACTTTTCGGCATCGTCGGCCTTATTTGGGGCGCTATAATTCAGCAATTTTCGCAAACTGTTTACATTCTGGGTGCAGGATTTTTGCTGGCATCTATTGTGAGTATCTTTATACATGCTTTTAAGTCTCTGAATTTAACTTATCTGCATGGTTTCTACATTTTCTAGATTACTATTCCACCGTGGCCAATTTACCGCCGCCATCCACTGAACTGGCAAAAACCACGTAATATCGAACCACCTGCAAGTAGTGGTGACGAGGGAAAGAAGAAGAAGAAATAAGTTATTTAAATTATGTATTAGTTTTTCACACAATTCCATTTGTTAATTTAAGATTTTGGATTTGCATAAACTTAACGAGAAAAAATTGATCGGGAAAAAATTAAAGTGGATATTTAATGGCAAAAGCTTTTCTTTATACAATAAATGGACTAAGAACTGCTGCATTGTCAAGCTTGACACCTACGAAATGGAGAGCACATAAAAGCCAAGTCTAAAAAAAAATCGTGGTCTGTTCATGAAGCAAATAATTTGTAACAATCATTACAAATTATCAAATTTTGGTGTTCATGTATCCAATATGCTTTCAAAGTAGGGGAAAATGAGAGCAAAATGACATTTCATTTTGAGGGGAAGTGCAAGTTCTTACTGGATAAATTTCTACTTGTAAAAATTTGCAAGTGAGCAAAACAGCTGATTGCAAAATTTTTCAAGTGAGCAAAACAGCTGATTGCAAAGTAAAAGTAAACACAAATTAAAATTTGGGAATTGTGTCAAAATTCTAAACTTATAATAAAAATGGTGATTAAAATGGAGGAGGTGAGTTATATATGTATTTAGATAAAATTTATAGTCTTTGAAGTCATATATAAAATAGGAATTGCCCAGTGATATAGAAGTAAGTATTTCTGAGCCACAGTCACCATTGCTACAGTTTTCAAATACAAATCGACAGCATTCTAAGTATATTTTGTGTTTTATGCTTGTACTTCTTGGTTATTAACTAATTTGGCAATAGAAAGAAGAAAGCACATCAAACCAATTGCTAATGTAATGTTCTTAATCTGATGAAATGCAACAAATTATTGTGGACAAATCAAAATCATGGGTTGCTTAAGCTCGTTATTTTGCCTTTTATTTGCTTATTTTTCTTTAATTTAATACGAGATAGCTCAACCGGAAAAATGTTTAATATTTGTGATTTTCCCGCCAACAATTTAATCAGGTCAATGTAAAACTTGCAAATTGTAACTGGTTTTGCTTTCATTTACTTTTTTTTTATCTATATCTCTTTGAGTGCGAATTCTCGGAAATTAAATTCCTGGATAAATTTTACATAAATAAATAAATTTTTGGATAAAAAAAATTACCTCGCGGTCGAAAGCATAAATTCACGGTGTACAGATTGCACCTTCCAAATTCGCCATGTCGTTCCTATCTTTTGCTACATTTGTTTGTTTTGTTTGTTTATTTTGCCAAAATCGCGAAAAACGAAGTAACTGTTAATGACGCCACCTTGGATACTCAATTTGCTTTGGTTTGTTCGCTATTGCGAAGGGAGCTGACGTCAGAGTAAAGTAAATGCCTCCTTCTTCAGTAGTCAATTCGCCTTGGTGTACACCAAGAATTATGGAATACAAGATTGCGCCTTCCGTTTTCGCTGCAAGGTTATGCCTCGTTAATATACAAGCAAAGAAAAGATAAATTTCTTGATTGCCGAAATAATAACCCAAGCAAGTGTCAGCTAAGGTTATTGCCGATAACCAAGAAGTAAAAAATCTTGTAGTCGTGACTAACTGCTAAACGCGCCATCTTAAGGACTTACAGCGTATGAAATATTTACAGAAAGTGGCAACGTCGCACTCTTGACACATATCAGCTGCCGCAACAACACAATTTCAATTGTTTGCTGATTGTTTGCGTTGCTCTAATTTGACAGTTCAGTACTTCATTCATTATTTTTTTCTCCACAACTTTTGCATTATTTACTCATATAAATGTAAAACAAGCAAATAAAATACTAATGATAAATAAGAAACTCGAAAATCCGCATTTAAGTGAACAAGTGTATAGAATGTTCTAAGTCGTAGTCGGTTGTCGCGTTCGAGCAGTGCTTTTTTCAGGAGTGTCACCTAGTTAGATTTTGTATAAAAAAATTCGAATGATTACAAAGTGAATCTTCAGTCAAGTAAGGTTGAGAAATAATGAAAACTTCTTTCCAACGTCCATCTACTAAAACCCTAACCAACTAAAACTTCTTGATGTAACTAACACCGACATATGTAAATAATTTTAATTCATTAAAAACAGAATGTGCGGCTAGCGAGAAAATATCTGATACAAACCTTATGTACATATTGAATCATCGTTCGTATGTATTAACATAAGGATAAAATAATTACTAAATAAAAAAAAAACCCACATATAATATATCTGCCCGCGGCTACCCACACGTAAACTTAAGTTGCAACGGAAATAGCATCAGTCAAACAATACCAATCCACAAGACTGTAAAATTTAGGGTGTGGAATATGGACAAAAGGTCGGCACTATTTACAATTTCGATCAAAGTGTTTATTTATGTGCAAAAAATGTATATATACGTATGTATATACATAAATTAGTATTTACAAACTATATGCGTCTTATCCTTGAATGAAAGGGGTGCGTCTTGTCTTAACAACCTCTTGGGTGCTACTTGACTTGTGAACTGAATAACATGTGCACATACATACATACATACATACAAGCATTATGGGGCATTTGTTTGCGCCTTCAGCTGTATATGTTTGTACATATTTGAATATTAAACTGCACAATTGAATTTTCCCCTACCGTAGTGCGCCTCTTTTCGTCTAACGTGAGGCCTCCAAAAATTGCCTGACATGCGTTGTGGCCTTAATGTTTTTGGTTTTGGCCACTTTCAAATGGTCGTTTGTCACGTCGGCATTTAAGTGTTTCTCATGCTTTAGCATTTCTATTATTACCGTTTTGATTCTGCACAATTTACATGTATACATACATATTTACATACCTATACTGAAAGCTCATGAGTAACTAATCCAGCGCCAAAAGGAATATTATATTAATTGAGTGAACGTGATTTACGGCAATTCATAAAATTCTTAGAAATTATAGGAATGGGGAAAGGAAAAGCACTACAATAACAAAAAAAGAAAAACAATTAAAATCAACAGTAGCAGATTTACAGATGAAGAAATTCTACCTGAATCCAAAGTGTTGATTATTTTTATTATTTTTTTATAATTCAAACAATAGTGAACTATTGGAATTAGGAATGATCAAATAAATAAGCGTAATATATGTATAATTGCTAATAATAAAAAGTTGGCTAAAAATAAAAAAAATAAAAAATACATTTTTTTGGTAAAATTTTTTTTAAATATTTTTTTAATTTTTTGTAGTATTGTTTTATAATTTTTACAACTGATAAGAATTCCGTTAGAAAAACACAGCCGCATTTTTTTTAAGAATACAAAAATATATAAAAATAAAAGACACTTTTTTTACGAGTATTCCATTTGTATATTGGCAATCGCAGGTGATACGAATTAAAATATTAAAACAAGAATTCTCAAGTAAAAGTACCCATTAAAACGAAAAAAAAAAAACAAAACGAGAAGTAATAGATATACTTAATGGCCATAATTGGAAAAGACTAACTTGTTTTATATACTCAGCCTTACGCTATAGAAATTTTCTTATTGCAGAGTTTAATTTTTGAGTTGTTATTGCCACAAATTTATTATTTCTTTCTTTATGTATTTATATGTAATTTAAACGAATTATTGAAATATCTAAATTCTTATAATAAAAATTATTTATAAATAACTAAAGAATTACTATTGCTATTACTAAAGTATCCACTCACATTTTTTTCAATTCGATATAAAGTTTATCACGTCCGATATTATAAATAGGTATCAAAATTGCAAGTTTGGAAAATTACTTTTATTCAATTCAAAGTAAAAAATGTGTGAAAATAAACCAAAATTAAGAATCAATTTACTTTTGCGCGATATGACAACCTTTTGCCTTGACTACGGCCTTGAGACGGTCCAGAAACGAATCGCTAGCTGTCCGAAGGTGACTTCCAGGTATTTTTCAGCGCCTCGAGACAGGTGAATCTTTTACTTCGGACCTTGCACTCAAGTATGACACAAAGAGAATAATCCATCGGATTCGCGTCTGGTGAATTTGAGAGCCCTTTTGTGGACGTTATGAAGTTCGGAACGTTGTTTTTTAGCCATTTTTGGTTTGTGAGACGGTGCCGAGTCCTGTTGAAACGTCCATGGTCTGCCACCGAAATGTTTGTCTGCCTACGGCTTTCAAGCAACCTCCAGAATACTTTCTAGATAATATTTCGCATTTATCTTGATGCCAGACTCGTTGAAAACGATTGAGAGCGCCCATCTGCGGTTACAACGGCCCAAACCATTACCTGTGGCAGGTGCTGCCTCCTGCTGGCCAATCGATTACTCAAATTCTCGTATGAACGGCCGGTCAAATAAACCTTATCGTTTTGGGCGTTTACGAATTGCTCAATTTGAAAAATTTTGTCATCAGAAAACACAATGTTCGGGAATAGACCGCTTTCAGCCAAGCGATGCAAGTCTGGCTTGTTGCTGCTTTGGTATTATGGATCTTGTAATGCTTGACTTTGAGATCATTTTTCAGTATGCGGCGGATGCTAATTCAGATATTTTCGGTTCTTTCTATAAAAACTTTATTTACTTCAAGCAGCTGGAGCTCACGAACAATCGTTGGCAAATCACACTCTTGCGATTGAAATCCATTACTGATTTTCTTTTTTTCGCGTTTACTCTCAGCAAAATGCTTCCGCACGCTTGTAAACAATACTCTGGTCTGTCATTTAGCCAACTAACAGACAGCTGATGCACATGCATCTTACTTCGAGTGCCGGATCCTGTAAATATTATCAAAATTCACTAATTCACTAAACTTACGCACCAGTACCGGGAACTGGTAATAGATTGACGAATCGGCAACCACTTTGTAAACATCACTGGTCCCAACCCACTCCATCGCAATGCTTTCGCTACACGTATTTAACATTTACAGTCTGTCTAATTGAAGCGTGGCCGCCATAACTTATAAACTATTTTCATTTTATTAAACATATCTCCGAGTCATATTTTGTGTTAATTTCTGCCTAAATTGTAGAGATGATCGGCTCCAAATCAGCCGAATTTGAATTGATAACTGTTTGACCGTCGATATTTGTTTTCCTTTAAGTTTTTGCTTAACTGCTGCTCAAACATTTTCAATTGGGTTGTGATCAGACGACTGTGAAGATCAATCCAATATATCCAAGGTTGGCTTCGCAGCTGATGGTAATAATGCTTTCTTAAATTTTATCTATAAAAACTGCATTAAAATTGGCGTTAAACACAAATAAACGGTCCTTAACCTTAAATGGATGCCTAACAGTTCGTTGAAGTTGTCGATTATCAGCAGTACACCAAGACGTATGCAACTATTCCTCGAAAAATAAGATTTCTCCTTGAATATTACTTTGCCCAATTCCGCTCAGCATTTGCCTTTAAGCAAGCCTTTTTTCAATGTGTAATAATGAGAGCAGCGGTTTTTTCAATGTGCTCCAGAATTATAATCTTTTGCACGGAAAAGTCCTCGAATAGTATCTTTGGTTACATTAACACCATTTTTCCTTAAGACTGTTTCAGCTTCACGCAACGATAAGTTCAGATTTGTTACAAGCAAATTAATGATCTTCTGATCTTGCTTTGGAGAGGCTCGTCCGGGGAAGCCGTCAACGTTTTTAACTTCGGTATACCGTTGCACTCATTTATTTATGAAAGTCTTCGACTTCTTCAATTATTTTGCTGTAGATGGACGTGCTAGTTTTGGACCTTTGAACACTGCTGCAAAGCGTTTCTATACGCGAAACTCATTTTGGAGTCTTCTAAATTTCTCCTATTTAGCAGCATTTAAATTTTTTTCATAACGAAACTCTAAGTTTGAAATTTATCGGTCACGCTTCTATTAGACAGACTGTGCATGTACCAGTCACTAGGCCACCGCAGCACAATGAAGCAGGGGGACAATCGCCACCTCCGCATAACACTTATTTTCTGAATTATCACCTGAATAAGAATGTATGCATATTTTTATTTTGCTTTTATTTTTAAAGTAAATAATAGGACTATGAATAAGTTCGTGCGGTTTTACAACAGATGGCGCAACTTGATTATTATTCCATCGATCCACATTTCCAAACATTCATTGGAGAGCTACTGTCGTAAGGCACAAACGTCAGTATAAGTTTTTTATTTGAAGCGTAAACAACAATATTTTTACCACACTTGAAAATGTCGAATTTCGTGCCAAATAATGTGTTTTTGCGGGGAATTCTTCTTCATTATTTTAATATGAAGAAAAAAGCAGCCGAAAGTCATCGTATCTTGGTGGAAGTTTATGGTGAGCATGCTCTAGCTGAGCGAACGTGCCAGAAGTGGTTTGCACGCTTTAAAAGTGGTGATTTTGGCTTGGAAGACGAAGAACGCGAGGGTGCGCCGCCAAAGTTCATGGATACCGAATTGGAGGAATTGCTCGATCAAGATCCGGCTCAAACGCAAGAAGAGGTTGCAAAAACTTTGGGAGTTGATCAATCAACCATTTCCAAACGTTTAAAAGCCATGGGAATGATCCGAAAGGTAGGCCATTGGGTGCCGTATGAATTGAAGCCAAGAGACGTTGAACGCCGTTTTATGGCATGCGAACAACTGCTTCAACGGCACAAAAGAAAGGGTTTTTTGCATCGAATTGTGACTGGCGATGAAAAGTGGGTCCATTACGACAATCCAAAACGTCGGGCAACGTATGGATACCCTGGCCATGCTTCAACATCGACGTCGGCGCAGAATATTCATGGCCTGAAGGTTATGCTGTGTATCTGGTGGGACCAGCTGGGTGTTGTGTATTATGAGCTACTGAAACCGAATGAAACGATTACGGGGGATGTCTACCGACGACAATTGATGCGTTTGAGCCGAGCACTGCGAGAAAAACGGCCGCAATACGCCGATAGACACGACAAAGTTATTTTGCAACATGACAATGCTCGGCCACATGTTGCACAAGTGGTCAAAACATACTTAGAAACGCTCAAATGGGATGTCCTACCCCACCCGCCGTATAGTCCAGACCTTGCAGGGAATCCGTGAATTGCCAGAAAGATGGGGAAAAGTAGTAGTAAGCGATGGACAATACTTTGAATATTAAATTTGTAACCATTTTACGTCAATAAAGTTTCAAATTTCGAAAAAAAACCGCACGAACTTATTCATAGTCCCATTATAATATTTAAAAATAATATGTGAATATTTTATTATTTAAATGCATCACAAGAAAAACATTTTTCGCGCACGATATTATATTTTATTTATTATAAAATCAATCACAAATTGTTTCTCCTGCTTGGAAGGAAGCTCTATTTGACTCAATTCTGGAAATTTTAAATAAATGAAAACCTTCCATTGTACGCAAATTTCCGTTCAATCTTTAAATGTGTCGAAAAACCACTTCCGTTTTTGGTCGCGTACGATATTCTTCTTCTTGATTTGCGCGATAACCGCTAAAGCGATTGTGGTCAAGTTTAACAAAACGCGTCAGTCGTTTCTTTTTCGTGCTAACCGGAGCTAGTTGAACACACTAAATAAAGCCCAGAAAATAAGTCTGAAACCTTGTTTGATATCAAAGGGTACGGAGAGGTCGTTCCTAATTCTGACGGCGCTGCTAGTAGTGAACAACCAACATTTGACGTCGAACATTAAAATAACAAATTAGACCATACCGAGTTCAGACATCGCTGCATATAGGCAACTCCTTTTCGTGCTGTCAAATGCAGCTTTAAAATCGACAAAAAGATGATACATGTCGATTGGCCTTTCATGGGTATTTTCCAAGAAGTGGCGTATTGTGAATATCTTGTAGATTATAGATTTTCCAGGTCTAAAGCCACACTGATAAGGCCCCATCAGTTGGGTTATGCTGGGTTTCAGTTTTTCCCACAATACGTTCGCTAGAGCTTTATACGCGATATTTAGAAGACTAATCCCGCGGTAATTGGCACAGATTGCAGGATCACCCTTCTTAAGCATTGGGCAGAGCACACTTAAATTCCAATCGGCAGGCATGCTTTCATCCGACCATATTTTGCATAGGAATTGATGCATGCACCTTACCAGCTCCTCGCCGCCATGTTTGAATAGCTCAGCCGGCAGTCTGTCGGGGTATCGGGATCTTCACATTCGCTGTGACATGCGCATTTGTATGTTTAGCAAGTTCGAGAAGTGTTCCCTTCATAAATTAAGTATGCTCTGCATGTCAGTTACCAATAGTTTGCGTACCAAAGTTTCCAGTGCCCATAATTTCTTTTTGTTTTTCAAATAAAGTATCCTCTTAATGTAACATAACGGCCAAATGGTTTATTAGTCATTTCTATTTCTGTAAGATTGCTGCTCCTCTTCATAATAGTCTCATTCATTTAGTCTCATAAGGCGCCATGAAAATACTCATATGCGCATATTTTTATTAATTGGTTTAATTATTATCAATATATTAGACGGCCACGGTAGTGACTGGAATTCAATTGGTCCGTGTTCGAAGGCAACTGCGGCCGTGATGCATTAAATTAAATTATTAGAAAAAAATTTGTATTAGCGGGAGTCACGATAAAGATTCTTATAACCGTCTGTCGTTCACAGATGGTACAAAACTGTAGGTCTCTCCATTTTTAAGATGCATATAACGAATTAGAAGAGAATTTAGTCAGGCTTCTTAGAAAGGATGTATGCGCCAGTTATGTACATACTAGGATAATATTGTTGTTTTGTATTGTAGGCACATTAGCACTAGATTTTTGTTTTTTAATCGGCAAAAAAAAGTAATCAAACTTTTCTGCACCATTTCCTTTTTATTACGGGCAAGCCAAACTTTAACCTATTTAACTTCAACAATAAAGAGTTTGAACCGCAGCGACACACGCAGGGAATGGCTAATTGTAAATACAGTAGGTTCTGTTTTTATGCGGCTTTTTTTATGCGGTTTTGAAATAGTGCGGTTTTTTTTTAAATTACAAAATGCATGTCGACCTATGGGGAATTGTACATATAAACAAGATTCTAAACCAGCTAAGCAAAAACTCATCACAGATTGCATCAGAAATGCTAACCCTACAAGTATGGAAGATATATAAAGATATAATTTTCAAAGATACAATTTTTTGTTTATGCGATTTTATTTAATTATTTCAGATTCATGCGGTCTATGGAACGTATCTATAGTAATAATATGGGACTAGTGCCCTTTTTTATGCGATTATTTCAGATTTATGCGGTTTTAGCATTTGAAACGTATCTATAGTTTTACTATAGAATTAGTAGCTTTTTTTATGCTGTTTTTTCTTTATGCTGTTTCTTGCGGAACGTATCTACCGCATAAAAACAGAACCTACTGTATACACAAATATTTTATATCTCTTTCTTAGGTATGTCTTATCTGTACTTGCCTTAAAAACTATTATAATCAGTGAATACTAAATTCATATAATAAAAATTATATTTAAAAAAGATAAGCTGATGAAAAAAAAAAAAAAACAATTCAAAGGGCGCATGTAAGTTTATACCCTTTAATATTAGAATATTTTTATTTTGCGACACCGTATTTTTTTGAAGTGAAACTTCTTTTGTCTCGAAGGATGAAACGCTGTGAGGAGTAAAACCATAGCGTTTCATCTACATGTGACGCTACGCCAGCGCCATCTGTTAAAAGCGTGGCGTGGATGAAACGCTGTGAGGAGTAAAACTACGCTAAACTACGTAAAACTCACGCTATGCCAGCGCCATCTGTTAAAAGACTGGCGTGGCGTGTCGTCTTATCGAATGTAATTTGTAAATATGACATTTGATTGATGGCCGCCGTAGCCGAGTGGGTTGGTGCGTGATCACCATTCGGAATTCACAGAGAGGTCGTTGGTTCGAATCTCGGTGAAAGCAAAATTAATGAAAACATTTTTCTAATAGCGGTCGCCCCTCGGCAGCCAATGGCAAACCTCCGAGTGTATTTCTGCCATGAAAAAAATCTGCTCATAAACATATCATAAAACAAATTGAAATAAATGTATAAAAAAAAAAAAAAAAAATTTTCTTGTGATTCGAACCAAGGATTTCGGATCGGAAGCCCACATTGCTAGCCGCTGGGCTATCGCGCTGTGCTGTCGCCGCAAAATAATGTATCATAAATCTGTTTACCATACCAAAGACCATACACTTTGCGAACGCATTTCGGTGGAAACAGTTGACAGTTATCCCAAACACAATATTATTAGTAACGCGAGACGCGTCATAGAGTGTGTGTGTAGTTTTGAGCAAATCTTACAAACATATTTTGTTTTGTTGATTGATTTCTGTTAAATATGGCATCAAATCAACAAAAACGGAAACCGAAAACAGGTGCTGAACGGCAACGTGAGTATTTGGAGCGTAAAAAATTAAGAGCTACTGTTGAACACCGTGACAGTGAATCCTCCGGTTGTACGATAAGTGATAATTTGTAGTACCAACAACAAGATGCGGAACTACCATTGATGCAGTATTTCATCGATACCTTGATAGATTAGAATGTAGATCATTTTTTACGTATTTCAGTTACCATAAAGCCCTTGTTTCATTTTTGGAAAACGAATCCAATAATGATAATGACAATGCCGAGAACCAAATGTAATTGAGTACAATAAATTCATTTCTTTTTATATTAAAATAAATAAATAATCTGTTTAATAAAATTCCATTCCATGCTTTCCATGACTTCTGCATGCATTATATTGAAATAATAGTTAAATTATTGATTTGTTGATAAAAGAAGTTTCACTTCAATCGTGCGGGTTCCGTGAACTACCACACACTTTCTTTTTTTCTTTTTAAATGGATTTTTAAGTGCGCAAACAATTTTGGTCGGCTTTAAAATTGCGCGCCCATTATTTTTTCTTTATCGACGAAACTGACTCCGCTGAAAAGCTACAATTTCGGTCAAGTCTTTCCCATTTCGTGTTTCCAACGCAGAGGATGTCTCCCCTTTCCTATAACATCTGAATACTGAAACTGGAGCAGTTGTATCCCTTTGACCGCATGACTTAGCCAGGTCAGTAAATTTTTATCATTTCGCTGTAGGGCGCAAGCGTATGGCTGTTTATTAATCTTCCCAATCTGCCTTCTTCTGCCTATGTTTGTAAGCGAGTTGCGTTTAATATTCTTCTCGCGCCGTGAGGTTAAACAAATTTTGAGATACTGATACCCAAGTTTCAGTTGTTATTTAGGCGGATGCAAGGTGCATTCATTTAAGGTGGTGGCACTAGACCAACAACAATGTCTTGTACGTTTGATTGTCACAGCAAAATAGAAAATAAGAAAAATCGCCTTGTTTCATTCTATGCTGACACATCTTTTTGGTAGATCTCGTATACCGTCGCGGTAAAACATCTTTTGAGGTTATCCTCGGATCAAGCCATTTTTTGATGTCTTCATATGAATGGAACTGCTGGTCAGCTAGACCATGTGCCATCGATCGGAACAGGTGATAATCGGAGAATATGGCGGGTAGGGTAGCATTTTCCATTTTAGTGTTTCCAGGTAGGTTTTAAAGGATTTGGTAACGTGAGGCCGAGCGTTGTCATGCTGTAGAATCACTTTTTCATGCCTCTCCGCGTATTGCGGCCGCTTCTCGCGCAGTGCTCGGCTCAATCGCATCAATTGAAGTCGATACCGATCCCCAGTGATGGTTTCGCTTAGTTTTAACAGCGTGAATATTCGATCGAGGTGACGACGTAAAAGCATGACCGGGCAGTCCCCATGACTTTATTTTCTTCGGATTGCTGTAATGAATCCATTTTTCATCACCCGTCGATGAATTTTTTTGCCGCTGGAGTAGTTGTTCACAGGCGAAAAAACGACGTTCAGCATCCCTTGGTTTTAACTCATAAGGAACCCAAGTCCCCTGTCTCTGAATCATTTCCAAAGCATGCACTCGTTTGGAAATGGATTGGCGGGTAACTCCTCATACTGAAGCAAGCTCTTCTTGTGTTCGACATGGAGCAATTCCTCCAATTCAGCGTCTTCAAAGGTTTCTGCCTTCCTTTACGCGGACGGTTGTCAACATTAAATCACCGTCTTTGAAGCGACGGAATCAATCTCAGCACGTTGTTTCACTTAAAGCAGCATCTCCATAAACTTTTTGTAGCTCTCGATGCGCTTCAGCCGCCGTGTTTTTCGAATGAAAGACTTCCCGTAAATGACGGTTATTTGGCACAAAATCAGACATTTTCACAAAACCAAAAGTATATGAGACCAAAACAAAATCACTAATGTGTCGAAGCAGTTTGTTTATCATATGTCTAAGCTTGGTTTATGACGTTTAGGTTATGTTAGAATCGACTAGCACACTGCTGGTGGCATCTATTGACAAACAGCGGGAACTTAGTTGCGCATGCTGCATGGCCTACTGCACCAGTCAGATCGGAGTTAAGCTTAGGTAGACTTTGTGTCTTGCGGTAGATCTCTTTCGTCTGTAGAAATGGGTGGAGCGCGGCTTTCCTGCATGATGCTCCCGCGGCGAGTTTTGATTTTTTGATGTTTTCCAAATATGCCTCCGTCAAGTTGGCTGAAGTGCGTCCATGTGCGAACCAGTGGTGTCATTTTAGCAGTAGAGTCAATCTTAGTACACTGATTTCTGCCATAACGGAGCACTGTTTAATTGCAGAAGCTGTCTGGATGACAAAGAGGAAGAGATGATACTGCACTTTCTGTGCCAATATCTTGCTCTATCCAGATGAAGACTCACCACTTTAGGTAGACAATTATTTAATGAGTTGGAAGACACTGTGGAAATCAAAGTTCTTAAGATTTTCATCAGGTTACGTTGGCTTTAAGAGCGATCGGCACAAGTTCCCAATGCGATGTCTCGGTTGGCTCTAAGAGCCGAAAGAATTTCCGCTGCGTTGTCAAAATGCTGTTCGGGTGACAGAACAGAATCATGGCACGGAGAGCGACGTTTTGGTTTGTTTAGAAGCTTGTCCACTGTATGGTTAGATCAGCAGCATTCCCAGAAGCATGTTGGGCTCCTCCATAAACATGATTTCCGCCGCGCTGCCAAAGTGCTGCTTAGGCGACAGGTAAAAATCATGGCACGCAGAGCGACGTTTTGGCTTGTTCAGAGATTTGTCTACTGTATAGCATTAGTGGCTAACATAATTTCTTGAGGGCAACCATATTTTCTTGTGCACCCTTTAGGCCAACTCTACCGAATCATTACATTTATTCATAAAACACTTTTCTGCGCATCCTTCGGTGGATGCAGTTATAGTGACAGTCCTTAGTCGACAGTTCTTCGGTCGCGTAAACTGAACTGGGAGGGGTGAGCTTCAGCGCAGCAGACAGAGTTAGTGTGACATATGTCCGGCACGTGAAGGTACCTCCCAGGGAACTAACCATCTATTCGCATGCCCTCTTAAAACCACTCACCTAACACCTCTCTGGCTTTGGACCCAACCGGCCTGCCGTTAGATGAGTTAGACATTGACGACTGGTGACTACAGTGAACTCGGTGATGAACTGGTACCATTCCCATGGTAGTCGGTTCTACGTTACCGGAATGACTCGGGTTTTTCCCGAACAAGGGCTGCCGCCCCGGTAAACTAGCCCTGTCTAGTGTAGCGTATCCCCTATCCCATGAACTGTTACAACGACAACAACAAAAGATTCTTGATTTCAATCATACTCGAATAGTATTATAATGTTTAGCACAAGTTTAAAACTGGGCAAAAGATTATTTTAGCTCTCTGCCATTTATTTCCGCTGCATTTTCCCCCAATCGAGTTTTTAATATCAAGCTTATCTACCTTTACAATTTACATGCGCCTCCAGCTTCTGGTAATAAGTCAGATAAGTCATTATTATCAACGCCCCAATGCTTTTGGAAACTCTACACTAAAGATTTTTGGAAAACACTCAACTGAAAACGAATGCGCTTGCTGGCTACCGGCCGTCAAGAGACAACAAACGTAAACACAATAAAGCGATTGAATGAAGAGATCAACAGCGGATAATGAATGAAAGCAATGCTAACCGCAGCGGCAGTTGTAGAAGCAACAGTAACAAGCAGCGGTGACTGCGGTGAATGCGGTAACAGTGGCACATTTGACCATAAAAACAATCTGGAGCGAGCGTCGCTCATGACAATATTAGCACTGCCAGCTGGTTGGTATTTTATTGGAGCATTGGAACATTTCAAAAACGAAATGTACATTTAGTAGTCCAGCAACGGTTCGTGCGGTCGTATGCAAACATTTAAAGATTGTTGCTAGCGGATTGTCTGTGTTGTCTGTGCTTTCACGGTTTGCCGGTCTTACGAGTCATTCTTCACAAAAAACAAAATTCTGTGTACGAGTATAGTGAAATATACAAAGGCTCGGCGGCAATATATAGTATACTGGTACTCTATGTATGTATGTATGCACATACGTGTTTGTGAATGATGCCATGCTGCTAGTGAAAAAAGTTAAGAAAAAATCAAGTGAATAATAAAACAGCGAAAGAAGGGTGAATGGCTAAAGAAAAGATCTGTAGGAGTGGGTGTGAAAAATTAATATTTGACAATTGGCAATTTCTACATATGTACGGATGTGTGTAGAGCTACTTAACACTACATATGTACGTACATACGCATATCTCCGCATGAATCAATACCGTATTTTTTCTTCTTAAATATTTCCCTACACTGGCGTGCCAATATTTTTTCCTTTAAATTATTCCATTTAATAAAGACATAAAAATTTTCGTATGTGCCAACAGATGTACGTTTAATGCGATTTCCGTTGGACGTGCGCACAATAAAGTTTTCAGTGAATTAGATTATTGTTGATGATGATTACTATGATATTATGATGTACAGTGTGATGCTCTCGAAAATGACAAAGTGCCCGCAATAGTAATGATGGCCATTGTGACCATTGTGCACCGTGTGTTGTCGTGTAATTCATACGAATATGATATTTAATCATACTGCCTATAGAAATTTGAAAAAATAATAGTGTAAAAAGTGCATCATCCAAACACCAGCAACAACAACAACGATTACAAAAGCAATAATATCATCGCATATTTATCAACGTCCAACGCACTCTCGAAAAAAGCCGCATTGTTTCCATGTCCATAAATTTTTGTTTTTGATTCGCACCAGCCTGCACTGTTTTTGAATCGATTCAGAATCGAGTGGTGTGGCGCGTTTAAACTGGCCTGGAAAGCAACTCGACCTCAGTAAAACAACAAAAATGTATTCGGCGGGTAATTAATGCAAATCAATGGAAATACATAATAATCGTACATTTAAGAAGCAAAAGCAAAAAAAAAACAAAAAAATTACACACCAATGAAGTTTTTTGTGCTTGTTCTGTCGGCTTTTATTTAACATTTTACATACATATATAATAAATTCATGGCATATGTGTTGTAGCTCAGTATATAAGCGAAATTTTTTAGCTACTTGGGTAAAAATATTATTCTACGTATATAGGGTGTCCTATTAAGGCTGCTTGATTTAAATTAATTTTTTTTTTGTACCCAGTATCGACGCTTTTACAAATCGGGCACTGTCGATTCTTTTGAGATCTAAGTTAGATTCGATTTGTGGGAGGTTGGACACGTCCAAGCACTCAGTCAGGAAGACCATTGTACCTTGTACCAACCTTTGCACAATTACGTTCTGGATACTGTAGCAGGTTAAACTCCTACTTATCCAGAATTGACCCCGACATACTAAACATATGTCCAGCATGTGAGGGCACCCCGCACGACACTAACCACCTTTTCACATGGCCCATTAAACCCACTCATCTAACACCCATTTCCCTCTGGACCAAATCTGTCGAAACAGCAAGTTTTCTGGGCCTACCGTTAGATGAGCTAGACGAAGATGACCGGTAATCTACACTACACTGACGGGGCTTCTATTACTGTTAAAACAACAACAACAACCATTACCGATCTGAATTCAGTATACTGCTACAACAACAACAACCATTGGACTACACCCTGATAGATTACAGTTGATAGATTACGAGTAGAGAGAAAGAATATGGATGGTAAGGCGGAAAAATTGGTTTGAGATCACTCTTCCGCAAATCGTACGGATACATTGATGAATCCTAAGAGATTCGGAAAAGGAAGAATATGAACTTTATCCATACTCAGTACATCACAACTCTACAGCTTATGTATGATTGTAGAAAACGCCTAATAGCTATGGTATAGGTGAAATGCTCTGCAGGGTTCTCATTCTCAAGTTTGGGTTGCCAATGATTCCCATGGAACACGCTCCAGTACTCTTAGGTGCTTCTTACTAAGTTTTAGGAGAAAGGTCGTGAATTTCCTGTTTGGTTCTTTCACAAAGCACTTGCCTACTCTGCAAGTGTCCAATTCAGACCAATGTCTTCTATGGGTAGACCTCATGAAGTTGTCAATCCATATTTGAATCGATGCAGAATTAACACCCAGAAGGAGTTCAGGGTCTAGTTGTTAGCTTGCAGAGCCTTCATTATTCATCCGAGATCTGCTTTAAATATCGATTTTGGCCAACATTAGCAGTTACCCACCCGTTGTGCCGAGAATTGATCATTAAAAAGCCCGTTAGGAATGTTAAAACTAAAAACAGGGTCATTAAATGAGGAAAATTAAAATAAGGAATAAAAATATAAATATATATTTCTTTTCAAACATATTTGTTTTTGCAAAGTTATTCTTGTTATATTTTTTTTTTTAATTTTTAAAAATTAAAAAAAAAAATTGTTTAAGAATGTTATTTTGTTTTCCAATCTATTATTTCTTTTTTCAAAAATAGTTTTTTGAGCAAAAATATTATTTTGGTTTTTCAAAAATTGTTTTTTGAGCAAAAATATTATTTTTGGTTTTCAAAACTATTATTTTTGTATACATGTTTTTTTCACAAATATAATTTTTTTTTTCAAAATATTTTTTTTTTCAAGCATCATTTTTTGTGTAAGTATAAAAATATATCAAAAATATTATTTTTGTTTTTCAAAACTATTATTTTTTTATACATGCTTTTTTGTAAATATAATTTTTTATTTTCAAAATATAATTTTTTGTTTCAAAATTTAATTTTTTTATATATAATTTTTCTTTTTAAATATACTTTTTTTTTTAAATATACCTTTTTTTTTAAATAAACTTTTTTTCATAATACATGTTTTTTTTCAAAAATATATTTTTTTTTTGTCAAAAATATAATTTGTTTTTCAAAAATATGTTTTTTTTCAAAAATATGTTTTTTTTATCAAAAATATAATATTTTTAATATTTCTTTTGTCAAAATTTTCAAAAGTATAATTTTTTTATAAGTATTAATTAATAATTTTTTTTCCCTGTTCTTTTAATGATATATTCTTGTTAATATATTTAATTAGATATGTTTTTGTTAAATATATTTTTGTTAAAACGCTCTTCTTCAAACATATTATTTTTAAATATATTTTTGTATAAATTCCTGTTTTACAAATAATAAATTTTGTTAAAAAAATTTAAATTTTCAAGAAAATGTTTTGCAATAACAGATTTTCCCATTACAAAACCTACAAATTTAATTTAATTATCTGGTTAATTCGTCCGGCCTCAAACGGTATTAGTTTGCTAGACGATGTGAATTGCCGAAATATTACGATTGCATGCCTTTGAATTTCTCTTATTTCCTCCAAAGATTCAAAGGGATGAGATTGTGCTCTAACATAGCCTCCATATTTGTATGCTATTGCAATAAAATACCTACAGTGTTTTTAGTTTCCAAATAAGCGGCCTTAACGGGACACCCTTAACATACATAAAACAAGTATTCATATGCAAATTTTGAGAAAGCCTGAAAGGAATATATACATGATTAGTGCTTTTTAATGCCTTTGGCTGTTCTTTCATTTGCTTTGTGTGTTTTTTACTTTAAATCAAATTTATTTATTTTATTTTGCACTCTTTTACTCGTACATACCTACATAATAAAATATTCTGCTTTGTTCTCTTGTACACTTGCACGCTTGTCTATGGTCTATTATGTATTAAGCTTTTGTATTGTAAGCATTTACCATATCATGGGTACCATATATCTAAAAATTTATTGTGGCAAATGACAATTAATATGAGAAAAATAATTAATAATAATAATATTTCAAATTGTACTATGCCGCATACTCTAAATTAAAAATATTTGTTGCTGTTATAACTCCATAAAACATTCGACAACTATTAAATGCAACGCTAATTTATGCGCTGCTTCTTCGTGAAAAGGGCCGCGCATTATGTACATTTTGTGGGATTGACGCTTCGACCCTAGCTACTGCTCCATCGTGAGAACTTTTTGGGTAACCTCTAACAGGAGATAAGTCAGCGTCAATATCGACAACATAGGCTGTAATTTTAGCCGAAATGACAATAGAATGAAATATGATACTCGTATATTGGAAAAGCGTTTGCCTTCATCGTGGACAAGCAGATTTAGAGAGGTGTCTAAAATTTGTATGAGGTCGAGCAATTTCGTAACTAATCTTTGAACTTTACATTCAAAATTGAAAATTTCTATATGATAGATCGGTTTAAAGTTTAAAATCCACTAGTCTTCGGGTGTAAACATTCGTTTTCTGCAAGAACTCGTTCATACTTATATCTACGATATAAAGGGTGGTTAAGTTTCAAGGGCCAGTGTTGATTTTGAATAAAATACAATTTTTTTATGAAATTGTTGTCATTTCTCTTGGCCAAATGGCCGCCGCGGCCTCGGCGACACACCTCCATTCAATGGTCCAAATTTTCGATGACGCTGAGGCATAATTCAGGTTCTATGCCGTTAATGTGCCGAATTATCTCATCCTTTAGCTCTTGAATTGTTGCTGGCTTATCGACGTACACCTTTTCTTTCAAATGACCCCAAACAAAGAAGTGCAACGGTGTCAAATCACATGATCTTGGCGGCCAATTGACATCGCCGCGACGTGAGATTATTCAGCCATCAAATTTTTCGCGCAAAATTTTTCATTAGTGACAAGTCGCACCGCCCTGTTGAAACCACATATGTATCGTCCACATCCATATCTTCCAATTCGGGCCATAAAAAGTTCGTTATCATCTCACGATAGCGAACACTATTCACAGTAACTGCCCGACCGTCCTCATTTTGGAAATAATACGGCCCAATGATGCCGCCGGCCCATAAACCGCCCCAAACAGTCACTCTTTGTGGGTGCATTGGTTTTTCGGCAATCACTCTTGGATATAGTTCGCCCAAATGCGGCAATCCTGCTTATTGACGAATCCACTGAGGTGAAAATGTGCCTCATCACTGAAGATGATGTTCTTCGAAATTCGAACGCCCGTTTTTATAATAAGCCTTAATAACTTTAACGCGTTGCTCGATTGTGTATCTTTCCATGGTTCAAATTGAGTTAGTCTGAAATTGAAAAATGTCAAATGAAATGCAGAAAAAAACTTGACTTTTGATGTGGTTCACATTCAACATCGGCCCTTGAAATTTAACCACCCTTTAATTCCCAGTGCTGTAAAATAAAATAATTTTTTTTTGTTAATCGAGATTCTATATGAAAAGCTTGCTTAATACCAAGAGTTAATACACTGAGAGCGTGGCAATTTGGTGGTCTTCCGTTTATAGAAAAATAAATATCGGGCTAAAAAATTCGTCTACCGGCCCATCAAGCGATAGATTTAATAGAGTCCATCCTTCATCGTTTCAAGCATCTCCACCATTTTCTTCTAATTGAAGCAATAATATTAATATATGTATATTAAATTTTGTTCCTTCTAGTTTTGTGCAAAATCATAGCACTTTTTTTAAATGAAGAAATATATTAGAGCTTCTTGTTTATGCTGTCCCTAGTGTACGTAATAAAGTAGTTGTGTGATTCGTCATTTACAATGTATTTTTATGCAAGTTTTTTATTTCGTTTCGTATTTTTTCTCACCTCAACACCAAATACGAATAATTGTCACCGGTTCTGGCAATTCTTGATATGATCATTGAAATCACAATTTAGTTCCAACTGAGGCTACGCTCTGATGCTTTTGTTTATACCCACACATATACACGTAAATGCATGCTTCTATGTGCATACTTACATACATACTTTTATACATTGCAAGGGAAATATGAACTAGCAAAATAATTTTCAAGTTCACAGCGAATAGTTGAAGCATCTCAATGCATTTGAACCAGTCCAATACTAACTAGATTTGGACCAATTGTCAGGAGAATAGATTGGAACAGACTAAATTATGTTGCTAGTTGATCTTGCATAAAAACAAGTGCGCGTCGGAGAGAACGAAATTAGGTTTTTGGTCAAACCGATCTTACCTGAGTAAAATTGAATAAAAATATATTTGAAAAATATTTTTTGTTACATATTTACATTTTTTATAATTCGGCTACAATATTATTATTAAATTTTTTTTTTATTTCACTTTGTTTCTTTTAAATTTCATACATAAATTTATTTTAAATTATTTTTTTTTCCAAAAAAAGTGATACTATATACATACATATGAACCCATTGATGCCGTGAACTTTAAGTTAAGTATTGATACATGAAGTATTTTTAAAATAATAAACATTTTTTTTTATTGAAGTACAAAAATTTATATTTATATGTAAAATAAAAAAATAATTATTTATTAATTAACTAATCTAGTTTGCCTTCTTCATTGAAATAATTTAATAAATTGTTGTCGAACGTTCTCCGCTTTACCTTTTTACGCATTATTTAGAAAAAGATATTTAAGTTATAAAAAAAGTTTAAGAATTTTTAGGTTGCACTAAGAATCGATCCTAAAAGTATTTGAACCACATCCCTCTACCCTTACAATTATGCAGAGCGAACTAGACCTCAACTATTTAGTCCTAGTACAATCTTTAGGATGAACTCTCAGAGTAGCGCACGACAGCTGACACTTTCTAGAACATTGCTGTACGAAATTAGCCAGAAAGAATTTGAACTAGTTATAGTTCTAAATTCACCAGAAGCAAGTCAGTTCTGTGTATTAGTGGATTTCCCTGCAGGGCAAAGCTCCCACCACTTTCAGATTGATTCAGTAGCGCACTCATAGTTGTTGAAATATACAACAATTGTCAATTCAAAATAACCAAGAATTTTATTTTTAGACTATTATGACGCATGAATACAGCAGTTGGAAAAAGAAAAACAAATAAAACAAGAATTAGCTTATGTTTATGCATTCAGCGGGAGAAATATTTTATTCAATAAAAGTGTTTATACACTCAAATAAACCAACAAGATTATTGTCATTTATTTATGTTAAATAAACTTAGTATTAATAAAAAAAATTAACATTTCATATACCCACCCAGTACTCATGCTACGAGTATTGTGCATTATTTTAGTATAAATCTTTAATTTTTAAATATTTTAAGTCGAATTAATAACACTGTTATAGCTGCAAAAAAAGATGTGGTCGGAGAGGACGGTTCGACTCGTGGTGAAAAGAATTTAAAAGTTATGGCCAAGATCAGATCGTTAACCAGCTCTTAACGATTTTGAAGGAATCAGTTGATTTTCTGACGTAACTGGGGATGGGTTAGTAATTTGCTTACGGCAAAACTGAGATTGTGTTGGTGATATATGGAAAAATTCAAAACAATCTTTCGTATGTTACGTCGTTGCCGTCCGAACAACGACTGATTGGACGAGTGTGTGAATAAAGGTGCTGGCCCAAGCAGGCTGGCTTTGCTTGCTGTACTTGTTTTCCTTGGCTTTGAAATCTTGTACGGCCAAATGGACGCTTTGAACGCTGTCGTAAAAGGAAGCAGAGATGTTAGCCATGTTCAAAATTCTGCATTATACAATGCACATACATTTTTGAATCTTGATGTTAACTAGAAGCTGTGAAAAAATATTACGAGTTTAGATACGGATAGGATGCACCCTTGAGATTGTTTTGAACATTTTTCCATTTTTATATATTTATTTGGATCAAGTAACATCGACCATCCAGCTGATTCCGAGTTCTTTGTTACTATTCCAAATACAGAGCGCACTTAGCATTTTTTTTTAATACTGCTTCGAGCTGCTAGCAGTATCCAGACGTATTTATCTTCGGTTTCGGTTTCCACACTGTCTGCAAAATAAAATTCACAAATGCTAAACCAAATCAAATTGAATGAAAGACAGGAGTGTTCAATTCCTAATGTCAAAAGCGCTGCAAATAGAACATTGAACACTGAAAATTCGCCGTACTTCAAGCAGAGCTGTTGTTTGGTCTCACTTCAGTATTCATTCTTGATAGTTATCGAAGTTAAGCAAGACTTTGCCTGCATTGGGCTGCCGAGTACCCGGAGACACGGCAGCCGAAGTTGCTCGAACAATTTTGTTTTTCATCGTCGCAGATTGGCCAAATCTGGGAATCTATGATCCTTAGTTAAACCATATTAAGTTTGCTGCACGTCTTCATATAATTTTTTTAATTTTACCTTCAAGGGAAATTTGTCCGGTGCTATAACCTATTTTATGGTTTCTACCTTTCGATACAATTTCTTTAGCAAAGTTTTTTAGAGTGTCTTAGGCCTTAACTTTTGTTTTAAAAATAAGAGTTGTACAATTTAAGGTAGAAAATCTGTGATATTAAATACGCGAAAAAATCTTTAAACAACAGTTTTTTTCTATGAAAAAAGCGACAGCGTTTGCTTTTGAACCACCAATTTTTTTGAGAATGGTAACACAAATGACATCTCAAATGTGTTCATAATTTACTTACAGGTTTGACATTTACGAAATAGGACGCTATACGCTTGAACAACATTGGGCAATATTGAAAACCTATTTCCAAAGTGATGACTCTTCTTCTGCGGTTACAGTAAATGGCGAGCGTTACCGTGACATGCTCAACGAGTTTTTGTTTCCAAAAATTGAAGAGGATGACATGGACGACATTTGGTTTCAACAAGACGGTGCAACTTGTCACACTGCCAAAGTTACACTCGAACTTTTGGCTACCGTTTTTGAATTCCGATATCAATTGGCCGCCTCGGAACTGTGATTTAAGCCCGTTGGACTATTTTTTTTGGGGAGCCGTTAAGGACAAATGATATGCGAACCATCCAGAGACGATTGATGCTTTAAAACACGAAATCGAAGTTGCCATTCATGAAATTGGAGCCCAAACAATCGAAAATGTGATTAAAAATTGGGTTGATCGAATGGCCTACTTCAAAGCCAGTCATGGCAGTCATTTGAACTATATTATTTTTCATTCATAAATGACAATGTTTGAAAAAATATTGATTAGTTTTTTTATAGCCGATTCTAAAAGCAAATTTTACATGGCCCACCCTATATTACTCTTAAGGCTATTAAATTCCAGCATAAATCAGCGAGCCATCAGTCTCCAGCTATTCATATGTGTATCAAAAAATTAATTCTTTGAAATCGCTCACAACAGCCCATTTCGTGGTCCAATTGGCATCGCTGTTCCTATATGCGATGCGGCTGCCAACCCTAACCTAACCTTTGAAATCGAAACACTGACTTTATTTTGTGAACAAATAAATTAAGACTTTAAGTATATTTATGGCTGTTCATGTCGACATTAAGAGCAACATCAAGTATTTGAGAGTAACAAATCATGTCGTCACAAATTATTCGATCCCAAACTTTCAACTTTTTACAGTTGTTGAATATTTCGATCTAGGGGTATTTTTTGACACAGGTTTTACTTTTGTTAACCATATAAATTGTGTTACTCCCAAAGCTTACTCCAATCTCGCTTTTTTAAAATGTCATGCGAGAGATTTTAAGAATTCTTACCATATACTACAAAATTGTTTTTCAATTCTCTAGTATGTTTGAAGTTGCTATACTTCTGTTACCTGGAATCCATTTTATGCCTCACTCTCAGATGGAATTGAGCGAGTACAACGTAGTTTCACTCGTTTTGCACTCCAACTCGACAATTAATCATAAATCTACTGCCTCGTACTTATATAAGGCAATTCAAGAAAATATTGTACAGCTATGTTAGAAGAAAAATTATGAAGTTGGTTTGGTCCCATGTACACAGCTATTTCGCTTAGTGTACTTGCATTATATTTCTATTTACTTTATCAATTTCGTTTTGTTTCATTAAACTACTTAATTGGATTGAGCTACTGAAAGTGAAACTTAGCGTACTTAAGCATCTATTTGTTACTGATTAAAAAGCACTTATGTACAAGTATGTAGATAGTAGTGAAGTGCACATATGTATGTATAATGACCAACTGTGGAGAATTCACACATCCTCTCGTACCATACATACACTCGTATGTTAGTATGCGTTGTTAGTAGAGCTTTATTCTCTTTCAATGCAGCTGTGTTGTGTCACAAGAATTAATTGCTGACTCGAATATGCAAATTTAAAGTAACTCTCTTACGAGTCTACGCTATAAAAAGATGCGCTCTCTTTAACCTTGACCGCAACTAAATGTAACAACAGAAGCATATATATCCTCACTGATAGCCAGACAGTAAGCCAGGCTCTTAACTCTTTCCGAGTGATATCAAAACAGGTGCTGGAATGTCTTGACAAGCTGAATATTGTAGGCCGGCACAATCAGGTGCATATATCATGGATTCCAGGGCGCATAGAATAACTGGGAACGAAATGTCAGATAAATTAGCCAGCAAAGGAGCGGCCTACATAGGGCTATTTTGCGGTCTAGGTTAGGTTAGGTAGTGCTGGTTGATCTGTAAAAAGATCTCATTTAAATCTTGTGTTGCCAGTGCTATGTGTTTGAAGTCGAATTATTATTTTATGTAATTCGTAATGCAAGTTTTAGGAAGTTGTTCAGTCTTTGGTCAGGATTATCCTCCAACGATGACAAATATGCTGGCCCTAGGCACATTTGTCGAGTCTTACAAAGAGTAGGATGGTGGCAAAGTAAGTGTTCAAAAGTACGCCAAGTGTTACAAGCATCGCTCTGGACTAATGCCATTTTGGCCGAGTGATGTGGGGCGAGATAGTGTCCCGTCAGTACTCCAACCAATATTTTGCAATTTTTTCTAGAGAGTGATAAAATAAAGTTTGTAGTTTTCGTATTCCAAGTTTTTAGCATAGTCTTGGCAGTTTAGTACGAGGTTGAGTGTTCCCATATCGACTGTGTTTCCAGAGCTAGTTCCTTATTTAGTTCCATTTTCAGAAAGGCTTAGGAAAAGGTAATTTCTTCACTCTTATGGGGAAGTAGAGGAAAATCAAAGAATATCATACTGGGACAGCCTATCGGGTTTACCGTAATCAAAATCAATGATACATAGCTTTAACATAAACTGATTTAAAGTCTGTATGAAATTAAATAAGAATAATTGTGGAAACATCACAGGAATTCTAACAAGGCATTACAGATTGAATCATCATGATCTCACTAATTTGGAAATACGCACCAACGGAATTTGCAGTTCTGTAGGGAGAAAGATGAAGCCGCCAAACATGTGCCGGGATCGTGCCCAGCAATGATCCCTAAACGGGACAACACCCTGAAGGTGTGGCGCATTCTTTTCCATACATCGAATGTAACTTATTTTATAAGGAAAAAATGCGAAACATCGGCAGGGAAAATATTATCAAAAATCAAGTTTCAAGCGACTTCAAATTTGCACTTTTTTATACTAAAATTCAATGCGAAATAAAACTGCGTACCCAATTTTTTTTTTTTTAATTTGGATTAAACATTTTGTAACTTCGATGAAAATTTGTTGAGTTTTTATAGATCTTGTACAAAGTAGGAAACTTGGATTATTTAGAAATTTGGATTATAGAAACTCGGATTCTATTATTGATATTTCTTATAGAATGAACTTTATTTCATAAAAAATAATTGGTCAAAACTTGTCAATATGCGATGTCGTATAATAATTTCGGAGTGTGTATTAAAAATTTTTTTTACAAAAACAAGAAAAAAATTTATTTTTTAAAGGGCTTATAGTACGTCACTGGGATTTGTTTTTTTTTTTTTTGAATGAATGAAAGGGGTTTGTGAAAAAAAATTTCTGAGTTTTCAAAACATTCTACTGAGTAGAAGATGAAAAAAGTTTTGGCAAAAGCAAAAAAAATTTTTTTTAAGTTTATATTGGATGACTAGGGCATTATTTTCAATAAAATAAATCTTTGTGCTCTTAAAAAACATTTTCGTTTTTTTTGTTTTAATTTTATTGAGTCTGTAGAACGTCAAATGGGTTTTGACAATATAAACTGTATAACTGTTCAATAATATAAATTATAAATTATTTAGGAAAAAAAATTTAGTATTTTTCAAAAAGTTTATTGAGTTTGAAGCTTATGCGTTTGAGATTCCTTAGCGTGCCCTTTGGGGATGACTTGAAGAAATTCTCCAACCTAGACCCCTTTTCTCTCCTCCACTACATCAACAGCACTGGATGGCTGTAAAAGGTTTTCTCTTCCCAAACATTTTTCTTTGCACAGGAAGTGGTCCACATTATGGTAGAAATACGGCACGTAAGTGCTACTTGAAGTGTGCCTGTGGTACTCTTGCCATTTTACCTACCTACTTACCTTGAAGTTTATATTGGGTCAGTAGGGGACTATTTTGATTAAAATAAATTAGTTTGGCAAAATACCTTTAAGCTCTTATTTGCGAAAAATGTTTTTGTTTTAGTTTTAATGAGTCTGTACAAGATTAAATAGGTTTTGGCAAAATTAAAAAAAAACTTATTTTTCAAAAAGCATTTTCGTATTTTTATACAATTTTATTGAATCTGCCAAAACCCAAAAACAAAAACAAAAAAAAATATTTTTCATAAAGTTTATATTAAGTTGGTAGGGGGTTATTTTGAATAAAATAAGTCTGTGAGTCCTTGCGTTCTTATTTGCGACTAGCAAACCCGGCCCCCTTCGCTGGGCACATATTATTTATTTCTTTATTCTTTATTCAAGCGATGCAAAAGCCAATATTTTTTGTTTTTCTATTTGTTTTTGAGTAAATATAAAATATAAATTGAAAATCAAGAAAAAAAAGAGTGTTTTGAAATTTCAAATCAACGCATATGAATAAACCATCGTCTTTTTTCCTGATCATCCATGAATTTTTCGTTTCAATTTATATGTTTTATTAAGCATTGGAGCTTTTTTAACCATTATCCATTTATATTTTTCAAAAAAAAAAACGAAACAAATTTTTTTTTCCATGAACACATAATTTCATTCGGATTTCACATTAAATTCTCAAATTTCGTAAGAAATTATTCACTGTTCCAAAATTCACTCCAAAAAAATTCACAAACAATTTTTACATGTTGCACTTACGTTTTTTCCTTATGGCATCCAAATCAGAAAGAAATATTGACACATTGTAACTCACACTGTCAATTTGACAGTTCAGTTCCGCCCCAAGCGTTAAAAAAGTAAGCGACATTATGGCTGGCTCAAAAGAACGCTGTACCCGTTGCCACTGCTCCGAATTACAACCAAACTTTACGAAACCCATTTTCAATACTTACTTAACAATGTGCATAAGTTTGGTTTAATTCGGTGCAAAGACACGGCGGGTCCACGTTTTTGGCATATATTTCGAGACCCTAGTCATCAGTAGGTATGAAAATTACCCCGTATTAAAGCACTTATCAACAGCTTTCATTTGATACCCATATTGTACATACACAACCAAAGGTTACCCGGGTCCACGTTTTGACCTATATCTCGAGACCCCAGTCACGTAGCGGCATGAAAAATACTCTGCACTAAGGCATTCACCAACAGCTTCAATTTGATATCCATATTGTACAAACACATTCTAGGCTCCACGTTTTGGTCTCTATCTCGAGACCCTAGTCACGGAGCGGCATGAAAAATACTCTGAACTAAAGCATTCACCAACAGCTTTCATTTGATACCCATATTGTACATACACGTCCGAAGGTTACCCCGGTCCACGTTTTGACCTATATCTCGAGACCCTATCTACCAATAGGTATTCAAACTATACGGAAATCATCTTCAATACCTTCTTAACAATGTGTGTAAGTTTGGTTTAATTCGGTGCAGACACGGCCGGTTAGCGAACACACACAAAAAGTTGACTTTATTTTATATATAAGATTTTTTTCAGTTTGTGTCCGAAAAATCCAAATATCTTACGGAACCCTATTTTTTTCCAAAATAAAATGTAATCCATGTTACTCGTGGATAATATAGTTTTCGAATGGTGAAAGAATTTTTAAAATCGGTCCAGTAGTTTTTGAGCCTATTCGTTACAAACAAACAAACAAACAAACAAACAAAGTTTTCCTCTTTATAATATTAGTATAGAAAAAAATTTCGTATATATATTTTTTTCTTTTTAATTTTGTTGAGTCTGTACAAGATTGAAGAGGTTTCGTTAAGAGCTAAAAAAAACTTTATTTCTTCAAAAGTTTTCATTGGGTCGCTAGGAATTTTTTTAATGAAATAAAGGCGTATTGAAAAAAATTTCTTATTTTTCAATAACTTTCATTGAGTCAGCAAAAAAGGCAAAAAAAGAAAACTTTTTTTTCAAAAGCCTATATTGTGGGTCGGTCGGGGTTTATTTTGAATAATAATTTTGTTTAGCAAAAAAAATCTTTATGCTCTTAGTTTTAAAAAGTTCTCTTTACTTTGGAATGCGCCTTATAAACAAATTGTTTTTCAGTCTCATCTTCATACTTATTTTATGTAGAAATGTGTCTTGTTCTCTTTTAATTACTTATACTTTGGAATAGAAATTCATTTGTGGCAAACAACAATTAATGGCAAACAACAAATTAATGCACCTCTGCCCGCTACGTTTAATGTCAATTCTAACAAATTAAATTCTAACCTCATTGAAGCATATCAAAGTATTGAAGCATGACATCTAATAATATCCATTGTGCCTCAACGTATTTTAGTTCAATGTTTTAACTGTTCGTTGTGTTTGTGCTATTTGTAGATATGTAGTACGTAAGAACTTATTTAACCGCAAAACAAATACTAACAAAAAGATTCGATATATTGAAGTACCTTACAAGGTGGCACATCAGAAGATTTATTATTTTTTATAAATGGCGTCATATGTCTACCATATTTGACACTTGTAAAGTAGACAGCTGCAGTATGCAGACTGACAAGCAATGGAGCGCGTAAAGGTCAAAATAAAGATTTTGATTAGTCAAAATCGTTTTTTTTTTTTATTTATTAAAAAAAGTGTTAATAATCAAAATTGATGATTCATTTTGCGCCACCTTGTATATAATTCGAAGTACCCTCTCGAGCAATTCTTTCATTTACATACTTACTGATTATATATCTTTTTTTTTTCTTCCTCCCACCTCTCCACACACAGTGCGCACAAACGACTTTGAATATCCCGAATCGGAGATGGACGATCTGGAGAGCCTATACTTTGACACGATTTCTTTGGCAGACTCTGAGGCTGCTGCCGCTGTGGCTGCTGCACACCGCAAATCGCTCTCCCAATCGCGCAATACCATCTATCATTCGGCGGTGGATTTGGCCGGTGAAGATACACCATCAAAACGACGCAGTTTACGCTTGGACAATGGCAACAAAAATAATGCACCGCCGCCAAATAATCCCAGCAATCGTTTGCCATACAATCCGAATTTCCGCCACTCATCAGCATTGGAACATTATAATAATGCGAACGGCAGCAACGGTACAGGCGTTGGCGGCGGCGGCGGCGGTGGCGTTGATCAAACGGATGCTGCCATTGCCGCACAGGTGTTGGCCATGCACAACGGACGCTCGAATGCTTATGGCAACAATAAAACTAGCAGCAACAAAAGCAACAGCACACCGCATCTGAATGCCGATGAGGTCTCTAAACGTCTCTTACAAAGTAGCACAAATTCTAGTAAAGATAAGAAATTGCCAATTACGTACTCCCAATGGAAATTTAGGGTAAACATCATAGTTGATTTTTGTTTATTACGAACGCTTTAAATTTTCCAAACAGAAAATGTACATACATACTACATACTCGTATATGTATTTTTGATTTATACTGTTTTTACATGTTTTTGAAGTTTGGTTTTTTGACCAAATTATTTGCATTAATTTATGTTTTATTTTTATTATTTTTAACAATTTCGCATACTTTTCTGCACACTTACACAGTTACACATTTACACACACTGGAATGTGGGAAATTTTGGATTTTTGGATTTTTTGTTTTTAATTTGATTTTACTATAAAATTTTAATTGCACAGATGTTGGCGAAAATTGGTTTCGTTCGTCCAAGTGAATTTTTACAATATATTTTTTATACGAACCAGCACACACTTATGCGCTCATATTCATATTTAAATGCATTACTATTTTGTATTGGTGATTCTAAGATGCTTTTGAAATGAGAAAAGAATGCACACCGAAGAATAAGCACACAAGCTTACAAAAAAAAAATGATATATGGTTCTCCACAGAGCATTTAATGCTTATTATAGCCTTGCATAAAATTGCTTAGCAAACACGGCGGAAGAGAGGGAACTTAAAATCAAATTTTCGTACAAGAAAACATTAATATCTCAAAAAATAATCAACCTATTAAATGCGTTCATTTCAAAGGTTATTAGCCAACCTTTTCGTGATTTATGTATTAATTCCGTGGGGGTAAAGCTGTTTAAAAAAAATATGCATTTGCGTTTTTTTTTTCGTTACAAATAATTTTGTTTAGCATATTTTGACAAATTTTTAGAGAGTTTGGTCTGCAAACAGATTCATTTTTCTTCGTTTGCCGTACCATATGTTCAAGTTTAGCTATACTATCTACGTATTTAATACGTATATAATACTTAACCTTCAAATACTCAATGCATATACTAGGTTGTTCAATAAGTTTTGCGGTTCGATAAGAAAAACACAATTATTATTCTGTTTAGTCTCCCTGAATAAGTAAATAAACTTGTTCCAACGACATTACAATTTATGAGTTCCATCCCTGAAGTGAGCATTTGGCAGCGCTGCAAAATACGCTTCCGCAGCTGTTATGACCTCAACATTGATGAAAAACGCTTTCCTCGCTTCCTCGCTTTTTTAGGTCTGGAAACAGATGGAAGTCGTTAGGGGCCAAATCTGGTGGGGTTGGATACGGTGGATGCTCCAAAAACTCGAACTTTAATTCATGGATCTTAGCCATTGTCAAACTGCTCTTGTGACACGGTGCATTGTCTTGATGAAAAATAATTGTTTTCTTTTGCTAATTGGTTCTTTTTCATGAATTTTTTCCTTCAGTTGGAATATTCAATTGTTTTACCAGTTTGTAAGAAATGTACAATCAGAATGCCTTTTGCATCTCAAAAAACTTATGCTAACACCTTCTTGACCGACTTCTGGACACGAACTCTTTTCGAAGCCGAAGAACCAGGCTCACACCACTCTTTAGCCTCTTGTTTCATTTTGGGATCATAGTGATAGTCCCAAGTTTCATCCATAATGAAGAATCGACGCACAAAACCCACTTTATACTTTCAAAAACGCTGTAAATGTTGCTGAGAAAGCATTCGTATGTGTTTTTGTTCCACTGTTAGCACCCATTGTGCACACAGCTTTCTGAAACCCAATACTTCAGTCAAAAAATTGCTTACACTGCCCAATGAGATGCATAGGTCTCCTACTAAATCTCTTTCAGTCACTCGACGATTTTCCAATACGATATCCTATATCCTATGATTTATGGTGTTGTTGTCTGTTTTTGGACGTTCTTGGCGTGGATCGTCTTCAAGGCCTGTACGACCACGTTTATATTCAGCAACCCACCTTTGTACTGTACTAATTAATGCGAAAAGTCCTTATAAAGGGCCTTCCAATAACAGGTGTTATCTATCGCTATCGTGAGATGATTAAAAATTTTTTATGACTGGAATTGGATGGTATTGATCTGGACAACGTTTAGTTCCAACAAGACGGCGCCACGTGCCACACAAGCAACGAAACTATTGATCTATTACGGGAAAAGTTAACCGTGTAATCTCTCGAAGAGGTTTTTACAATTGGCCACCGAGATCTTGTGATTTAACACCTTGAGACTTTTTTCTTTGGGGCCACGTGAAAGAGAAGGTCTACGCCAACAGCCCAGAGTCGATTCAAGACCTCAAAGATGGGATTCGTGAGGCTATCGAGGACATAGGGCAGCCACTTTGCAATTCGGTTATGGAAAATTTCATGAAAAGGACATTGTCCTGTAAGCGTGGTCGTGGTGGTCATTTGCCTGATGTTATTTTCCACTATTAACGGCATACCTTCCTCTTTATAATGAAATAAACATCTGACCATTTACTAAAAAATAGCATTTTCTTTTAATATCAAAATAACACCTCTTATTGGAATACGTTTTACTTTCAACGTTTGCTCACAAACTTCCCTTGCTTTTAAACCTTCCAAAAATAACAACTTACTCACTGTACGATACTTGATTTTCCATTGTAGAAAATACTGTTACACGTCGATATAAAATGGCTTGTAAGCAAAGAATGAACTGATAGATTGAAATGGAACTTCGCAAAACTTATCGAACAACCCAGAACCTTAAAATATTCAATGCATAAGAAACCCACTGAAATAGCTCAACGAGGTAGTCCCTCCTCTACTAATAGCATATACGTTGGTGTATAAGAAGTACACCAGCGATCTCCATCTCTTTCTTTATCAATAGAGCTGCGTAATGTACTGGCACCCAGAACCATCTGTGGTATCAATTGGGCAGAAACTAAATGCAGGGCAAATAGTTGCGAGCATACTATACTTAAAGAATTTGGCCCATTGAGAAGTCACGTCACACAAGAACTCCGTGAAGCCAAAAGGATTATCTGCAAACGCAAAGTTGGTATTAGGAAAAAAGTATATTTTCTAGCAGGTCCCCAGGTCACTATTAATTAAATTACCATCTCTCAAAAATTTACATTGGGAATGAGACAAAGTGTATACTCTGTATGGAGGATGATGAGACCACAGAGCATATCGTGTGCAACTTTTTTGCCTTGGTAACGACAAGATTGCACATCTCTCATCGAGATGAAATGGATTCGAATGATATCAAGGATGCTCCTGCTGCAGATATTTGGTCCGCAATACAATTTAATGAAATAATTTGGCTTTTCATTCCCAGCCTGAGACAGGGAACATCTAAGTTAAATGAATGTGATGTAATATATTACATTTAATGGGAGTACTGCCAGTCAATAGGACGAGTGTTAACTACTTCTAAAATATGTCGTTTATCACAAAAGATTTTTTCGGTTGAAGTGTCTGTTTTTGAGCCGACTACAGATACTAAATTATTTACATATAATAGGCTGACAAATTCCGCACTGCCTGCAATCCAAAACTTGTTTTCAACCGAACAAATAATCTTTTTTCAAAATTCGAGAGGCTTGTGTATTTGCTGATTTGCGAAAGCAATACGTTTTTGCATATTTATTAGGCAAATATATGGAGTCTTTATAGCAACTCTGCCATGATAACCGGCTTTTCTAAGACTCTTCTGTCTATTGAGGCACTAATGTACATATTTTTAAATTTATTCCTTATTTCATCTTTCATTTTTGAAGCAGTTATCTGTGCAGCTTTCTTCACAAGCCTTATAATACTGCGCTTTTCTCTTACTGTTACTTTACAAGGCCACCCCGCTCTTGGCCTTGAAGTTATAATTCCGGTATTTTCGTAGTTTTGAATTACTGTCTGAACTGATGTCCATTCCATGCCTGTTACTCCTCCTATTTGTGGATAGTTTTGGACATCTTTCCACAATTTTATAATGATTTTGCTCCCGCCAATGTCAATTTCTTTTCTTTTTTACTTCCATTCTAAGGCTCCACCCAGCATTTTATAGAAATCCGATAAACTAAAAACTTATTAAATAAAAATAATAATTTATCTTACCAAAAAATCGACCTAACAACACCAAAAGCGAATCCACTTACTTTACTACCTATTCGCAAATAAGTACCGCTATAGCTTAGACAGAAGGTGGTGTTAATCGGTATTAATAACTTAATTCGGAATTATCTCAGGTCTTTAGTAGCCCAGTGCGGATTGACAAATAGACTTAATTCTCATAATTTAAGCGGATTAGTGGAATTTCCAATGGTAAGTTTGTCGAAAAATGACAGTTAACATCTATTGTGAATGAAAAATAATGAAACTTTTAAAGAGAAGAACAAGAAAAACTGGATGCAATGATAGTTTGCACTAACACTTTTGAAATTAGTTTGAAATCAGTTATTGTAATCGGAATCAACTGCGCCGGTAATCCCGATTAACGCCGCCCTCTGTCTAGGCTATTAGAATCGGTTTAGATGCATTGCGGAGATAATTTTTTGTTCTCAACATATGCCATTTAAATTACACAGTCCTGCGAGGGTGAGTTTCTAGAATGGCTGTACTTGTTTCTTGTAGTTTTTTATGCGCTGAAAACGAATCTGACCTTCAAAATGCTCCATCACGTCAGGATTTTTGGTAAATGAAGCCTAAAAGGTCAAAAAATGGCCATTTTAGCCATTTTTGATAATTTTTTTTGGGATAGAAAATTTTTTTTTTCATTTTTCGACAAAAAGGTCGCATAGTACAACTCTTTAGCTTTAAAACCCATTTTTTTAAATTATTGTACGATTTTTTAAAAAAAATTTATGACATTTTG
This sequence comes from Anastrepha obliqua, assembly GCF_027943255.1. Lineage (NCBI taxonomy): Eukaryota > Metazoa > Arthropoda > Insecta > Diptera > Tephritidae > Anastrepha > Anastrepha obliqua. The sequence goes on from NC_072893.1 coordinate 47,483,620, forward strand.
AAATTAACAGTTTCAGTTACGCCAATATACGTTATACCCAACGTATACGTAACTGAAACTGTTAATTTCAAAATGTCATAAATTTTTTTAAAAAAATCGTACAATAATTTAAAAAAATGGGTTTTAAAGCTAAAGAGTTGTACTATGCGACCTTTTCGTCGAAAATTGAAAAAAAAAATTTTCTATCCCAAAAAAAATTATCAAAAATGGCTAAAATGGCCATTTTTTGACCTTTTAGGCTTCATTTACCAAAAATCCTGACGTGATGGAGCATTTTGAAGGTCAGATTCGTTTTCAGCGCATAAAAAACTACAAGAAACAAGTACAGCCATTCTAGAAACTGAAAAAAGTTAAATTTCGCAGGCCTGTGTTATTTGTACTTATCTTACTTCATTTTCATTATTTCACTTATTACCTAAATAACTAATTGTGAAAAATACAAAAGTTTGAAATAAAAAATATACGGGTATACCTACGGGTGTATATATCGAATTATGTATGGTAAATGCATTTTTGCCCTTTACCTAACTAAAGCGAGTTCTGATAACAAGAAATTTTTGAAAAGAAAACTGGTTATAAAAATCTGTTTTTTTTTTGTTATTATTTTGGCATACCAATTTTAAGCAATAAAATTTGTTTTCAATTGCAATGCCAATTAACATTTATATTGTTTTCTCGTGCTCAAGGCCAGTCAAAATTTTTATTGGAATCTCGAAAAGCAAGAATAAGCAGTTTTTAAGTCTTTTTTCTTATAAAAAGCTATTACGATTTGAAAAATTGGCTGAACTTCAACTTCAACATTTCTTATTTTTCGTTAGAGCACCACTTTTAATTTTTTAACTGCGCGTGTTCTTTTCTTATGCAATGAATACCTTTTTCTTAATGAATATAAACATTTTTTATTAAAAATTAGGGATATTTATGTATGTATTTAAAAAAATTACTTTCATTGAGTGATAATATAAAAGTACTGAATTTAAGATTTTTGTTTGTTTTTATTGCCATCCATCCTATTTATTTTTATTTTTTTTTTTAATTATTTTTTTAATTATTTTTTAAATTATTTTGTTATTTATTTATTTTTTAGCTTATTTGTTTACTTATTTTTTTTATTTCAATTATTATTTTTTTTTTTTTAATTTTTTGGTTTTGCTAAGTTTACTAATATTTTATTCATTCTTCGTTATGGAAAACAATTATTTTCAAATTTCTTATTATTTACTTGCTACCTCATTTAGTTACCTAGAAATGGTTATAATGGCGCAAAATCAAAAAACAGAAAAAAAGCGGCATTGTGCAAAAAATAGTTAATTTTTTCTTTAAAATTTTTTTATTATTACAATTGGTTCACTGTAAAATAAAATAAAAATAACTATAAAAACTTTAAGTTTAATTAAATAATTTTTTTTTATTAAAACTTTTTTTTTATTAAATTTTTATTTTCGTTATAATTAAATATTTGTTTTCGAATATTATTTTTTGTAATGGCCATTACAGTGAACCAATTGTAAATTTTTTCTTTAATATTGGTTGTTTTTTGTAACACTTCCAATTACTATTTTTTTTTTTTGTGAAGTCGCAACGAAAACGATAATTAAGAAAGAATTTTTATTTGTTTTTGTTAACAATTTTCATGGGGGTAAAAATATGCGGTAGGAAAATAAAATGTAGAAAACAACAAACTGCAAAGTAATGAGCCTTCCCACGCGGAGCGTCTGCCAAGCGATCAACCGAATCGGCTGGTGGTGTAAATGATCGTTGGACCTTCACCTTCCACTAGAAACCGGCCCCAGTTCGCTGGCAACAGTAGTGCAGTCAACATCGCTTCGCGCGTGAAAGTTGTTTTAAAAGTGTGTTAGGATTTTGCAGTGGCGAAAATGCAGTGATCGTTTGAGCAACTTTACTCGATCAAATTTTGCGTAAAACTAAACAAAACGAGTACCGAAACCATTGGGCTACTCAAGGAGGCTTACGAGGACCAATCTCTGTCCAGTGCCCAGGTAAAACGGTGGCACAAGTCGTTCAAGGAAGGCCGGGAGAACGTCGAAGACGAACAGCGATCTGCAAGGCCTTCGACGACGCAAACAGACGAAGATGTGAACCGGGTACGTGAATTTTTGAACATTCCTTCCCCACCCTCCCTACAGCCCAGACCTGTACCCTCCGGACTTCTTCTTGTTCCCGCGCCTGAAAAGAAAGCTGAAACGCCCTCCGCGATTCCGGCAGATGAGTTTAAAAAATGTTTCCTGCAGTGGAAGGACCGCTACCAGCGGTGTATTCACGCTCAAGGGTCCTATTTTGAAGAATATTAGTTGTATAAGCCAAACGGTTTAATAAAACTGCTTAAAAAAGTAGGGCTCATTACTTTTCAATCAAACGCTGTACCTACGTATTTCATCTTCGAACGCTTATTTAGGCATTCAAATAATCTCTGATCATGAATGGCTGGTCGCGCACTCTATCGACAGGCTTACGAGTATTAGGCAAGCAACCGGGAGCTACAATAATTTAGTTTTTTTGCAGATGGAAAAAATTATTTAAAAACTTGTTTTTATAGATTTTGTCCTACCAATAAATATGCGATAAATATAAATAAATATACCTGTGCATGTATCGGGTGTTTTTATAAGAAATGGAGTATTTAAATTAATAATTTAAAACAGAAATATTGTTGGACAGAATTTTTTTTTATTATAATCTGGTAAATACTTTCATGTCATTTATTTTTTGTATATGATATCCGGCATATGTCCGCAGCGACGACGAGTTACGTAGCCCATTCGATCAGTCCAAATTTTTTACAACTTTTTCCAATCAATCTGGCCGTATGTCGTCAATTGTGGCTTGAATATTGCAATAAATCGATTTTTAAGCGCGCAGTATGGCAAATTGCGCCATCTTTTTGGGACCAAATGTCGTCGATGTTTAAGTGATTAATTTTTGGAAACAAAAAGTTAGTCAGCATGGCCAGCAGTCAGCTCGCCATACACCGTAAGGGCGTCATTTGGAAAGAAATAAAAAACGAACTTCACGAACAGATTTATTCTTTCAAAGTAAATATCGACCATTTGGGATACTGTTCTATCGTTAAACGATTCATGATGACTTGCCAAACCTTACTGAACAGAAATGTAGACATAATTTGCCATAGCTGTCAAATCATACTTATAGCTATCGATATCGATAGTTCTCATGCAGCCAAAAAAACACCCGATATATTATTTAGAAAATAGCTGACGACTATTTTTTGTTCTTACTTTTTTACCAGAATTGTTAAGTTTTTTTTTTCGGTTGAAGGAAAAAATATGTCAGATTTAGCCATTGATTTTTTCGACAACATATAATATTTTATTGTATAAAATTAAGAATTTAAATAAAACTATTTTATTATTTAGCTAACTTTTTCTTTGAAAATTTCTCGTTAATAAATATAGGTACACACTTTTATAGTTACTTGTATATTTTTCATTAACTTTTAATTTTCCCAATAATTTTTCTTCAGATATTATTTCTATATCTATGCATGCAAGTAAATTTATATAACGGGTGTTTTTAGAGGATGCGATAAAATTACAAATTTTATGGCTTTAGTGCCTAAAAAAAATGACGCGCATATATCTACTTTGACTGCTACTCGTGAATACGCATATCAGCCGCCTAAATTCGTACCAATTTGTTAACCACAACTTTACGATTTGTGGCAAATAACGCGCCGAGTAGTATCATTCGAGTCGTCAATTGCAGCTGGCTTAACTGCAGAGACCAGTGGCTTCACATAACCCAACAAAAATTAATCCATGTCAAATCATATCCCTTAGGCGGCCAATTGACAACCCAATATTTTGAGGTGATTCGTTCACTAAAATTTCGCCGTACTATGTGCCAGTTTCAGGCAAAAAAATTGCATATCATGAATCTGTAGCGCTCACCATTGACCATAACGTTGGATCCATGGTTGGATTTGAAAAAGTGGGGACGAATGATTACGACAGTTTAAAGGAAATTATGCCGGTAAAACTCTGAACACAATTTCCTTTTATATTTTATATGTATATCTTCTCTCTATCGTCGTCTAGGGCTTCTGAAGAAAAAGTAAAATGTGACAAAAGTTTTAGCTTTACTTTCCTTCATCTATATTGTGATTTATTCATAAAAAATTGCATTTAAATTTTTTTTATTTGATACTGGAGAGAGGACACAGAGATATTGAGGGAAATTGTAAAGCCGTTGAGCTAGCCAGGAAAGGTACTCTTCTTCAACTGCTCAGAAATAAAAGTACATACCATTGGGATATTCATGGCCACGAACAAATTAATAATTAAGAATAACATTATCCAAGAGGCCAATAAGGCATGGAGAGATGAAGGCACATCGTAACAGCTAGGCTACTCTAGCCGCAAATAAATAAGAAAAAAGACAAGGAAACTCCTTAGCCTTTCACAAGAGTATATCTAGAATGTGGCTTGTATAACCGGTCATTTGCTATTTGGTAGGCCTGTCTTGAGGCTAGGAGTTTTCTACCATGATTATTGTACAAGTTGTAGAGATTAAGAAGAAACAACTGATACTTCTTTTGCAATTGTCCAGCCTTAGCTAAAAGCATAGGATGTTTTATAGGTAAATACTTCTTAAATTTTCTTACGAAACTGTCTAGCGTGGGGATGGGACCAGTCGTGTGCTTCATAAGAGCCACAAAATTGTTTCACGAAGAAACATAAATAAAGCTCCCCTATCGCACCGTGGTATCACAGTGGACCTGTAAGGTCTAAGTGTATTCGTATAAACCGACTTCCACCATAGCCTAACCTACTCTTTTTGTTGGGTATTTGGCTGAGCTCTTTCTCCTATTTGTAGGTCCCTCGATTTTATGCCGCCTCCGAACGGCAGATGGTTTTCTATGAGGAGCTTTTTTTCATAGCAGAAATACACTCGAAGCTTTGCCATTGCCTGCCGAGCAGCAACCGCTATTAGAAAACACTTTTTCTATCATTTGGTGTTTCATGCTCAGAGAATCGAGCCCGAGCACTACTGATTGGATAACATTGCATAGCTTAGGTAATAAAAGAGAACAAATATATAGGAATCGTATACAAAAATTTATTCGCACTTTCAGAAGTGAGCTATCCCACTTTAGCTTAAGCGAATAATCACCTTCAAATCACGTCTAATATATCGATTTCGTGTTTTTTGGAAAAACTATTTTTTTTGAAAAACTATTTCTTTTTACAATTATCAGAAAAAGTTCTCCAAGGCCTACCCTTCGACATACGAACCATGCAAAACTGAATTTTTCGATGTAAAAATGTTCAATTTCACTTTTACAGTCAACGTCAAAAGATGATGTACACAACATATTGTTAAATGTTGACTTTCTATTTATTTGCTTTTTAATTTCAATTATTCTTCTATAAAAACACAGTTCATATTACAATAGAAAAGGTATGAAGCAAAGTTTCAAGCTTTGTATATTACAAAATTTGTAAAAATTCGGCAAATTTTCAAATCCTTTTTATACAGAATTTCTAAAAAAATTTCGGGTATGCAGCTTTATAGATCATTGAGTTTTGGTATAATAAAATGCAAGTTTCAAATAGGTAAAAAATCGCACTGATTTTTAGGAATTTTTTTCCCTCGTGGTCTTCTGTTTTTGATACAGAAGAAGAAAACAGCCAACAACGTCAGCAGAAAAAATGATTAAAAATCAAAGTGAACCACTTGATACTTGCACTTTATTATACCAAATTCAATGATCTATAAAACTGCATATCCGATTTTTTTGCAAATTTTATAGAAATCCTGAACCTTTGCTTTATATGGTCCTTGTTGTAGTATGAGCTATATTTTTATAACAAAACTAGCATTTCCCAGTGGGCTTCGCACCACCATACATGAAATGTTTGTTTTATATCGCAAGAAATTTTTCATATTAAGTTTTCTTTATAGAACTCGTAAAATGTTTAAACAGTTGAATTAGTTGATTTTTTTCATTCAACATACTTTCTAAAGATGTGACAATAGCCTTTTCTGTACTTTTTTTTAAATTTGATTGTGGTGGTCACCTATATACAGGTAAGGTGAAAGAGCCGATAAAAACTTGTAATTAAACTTCGATTCTTTAATTTCCATTTCAATTTTTTACGCTAAATAAATTATGCTAATGTTTTTCCAGTTCCTTGAATGCTCCAGTTTTTATTATATTTTCGTCCAAAATTAATATTAACATAATACACTTACAACCACACCATTACAATAGAAACGCTCATAAGCGGTTGGGTATTTGTTGTTGTTTTTCCCATAAAGGCATTTCGTATGAGAGGAAACCATTACTCACATAAAATGTCATAACTCAGGAACGTCTGCACCGATTTCAATCAAACTTCACACAAACCACCTCCTCAAAGATAGAAAAGAACTCTGAAATTTTTGTGTTAATCAATTCGGCGGTTCTTGAGTTATAAGATTACCAAGGAAATGTAACTTCTTTTTATATATATAGATAATTGAAATTACAAAGTAAATAAATAATTAGTTAAAACTTATCAATATGAGGTGTAAACTTTCCGTTGACGCTTACAGTATATGCACAATTTAAACATGAATTTCGAGCAGTTATAGGCGCTACTCTGGTGTTGTAAAGTTTTAGATGGTATATACTTTGCCAGAGTGTATGAACATTCGCTGGAGAGGGTGCAGAAGGTTGCGCTACTCGGTTCTCACTGAATTTTGTGGAACCAGTTACCGAATTGATAGCATTTTAGAAATTGGTTTCCACTTTTTTGTTTACAAATATCTATTATTCTTTCTTTCTTTCTATTATATTTTCCCATCTCTACCACATTTACATTAGCCTTACCTAACTCTTCATTTTTGTTTAATAAAAAAATCGCCACTTTAACACTTTCCTCCTAGTTCTCTCTCATAGCTCATTGTGCAACGTTGCCAATTTTCGTCTTTTACCACCATTTCATTACCATCCCATACATATTGATAAAAAATAAAACATGTGAATACTTGAATATTTTATTAAATAATTTTTTTTTTTACACTCGTGTTTTGAATTTTGTTACGAAATGCTTGAACGCTTGCGGGAACGGGTAATGGCAATTTTTTCCTTTTCTTTTATATTGAATCTAAGTTTCTCCCTATCACATGCTACATACATAAAGACATATGTACAAATATAATACATTTAATTATAGTTTAGTATTGAGTTTGATATTATTAATTAATGTGCTTATAAAGAGTTTGCACGTTAGATGTACAAGTATACGTACGACATTATAAATTGAAAGTGGGTATATTTTAATGAAACATAGTTGCAGCGCATGCTTACAAAATTTTTTTTTGCTAAAGTATTTCAAATTGATTTTAAGCTTTATTGCTCACTGTAACTAAACCATGAAGCGGGACTAGCACACATTGAGGGAAATTGTGTTTAATAATTAAATGGAACGCAGTTAACTAAGTATAGAGTCCGTTGCAAAATTATAAGAGCACCAGATATGGACAAGTTTAGAGTTTATTTATTTATTTTTTAATTTTATAATTTTTTTTATGAAAGTAGAGTGTATTCTACAGTTTCAAACTTTGCTATAGCTTTGCAAAATATCGAAAAGCTTCAACAAATCGTCAAAACTCTTAATTAGAATAAAAAATAAAAAAAAAATAATTCGTGGTGGATTTTGATATATGAATTTACCCTTGAGGATGTTGCGTATTTTCCCCACATAAAAAAGTGCATTACCAATTAAATTTTTTTTGGCATAAAATAAACTAAGCTATGAGCGTAAAAGTAACCGAAGTCTATAGTCATGCCTTATACAAGGTGGCGTAAAATTAAACATCCCAATTTACTAAATAAAAACAAAATGATTTGGAGTAATGGAAATCTTTATTTTGGCCTTTACGCGCTGTCTAATTGGCAATTGTCAAATATGATTGACGTACGACGCCATTTGCAAAAATTTTAAATCTGCCCATTTTGATGTCGTTGGAGACTGCGTTTATGTAGCAACCTACATTAAGACCGATAATAATCTCAGCCTTGAAATTCAACGGAAAACCGCTCTTGCCAACAAGTGCTGCTTAGGACTACGCAGACAATTGAGTAATAAAGCCCTCTCCAAACGAACAAAACTAACACTTTATAAGGCTCTCATCACATTCATCCTATCGTATGGTGCAGAAGCTTGGACGATGAAGTATCCGATGAGGCGTCCCTTGTAATGTTTGAAAGGAAAAATATTTTTGGACTTTTGCATGTTAACAACGGCGAGTATCGCAGGTGAAGAAGCAATGAGCTGTATGAGCTTTACGACGACATAGACGTAGTGCAGCGTATAAAGCGGCTTCGTTGACTGGATCATGTCGTCCGCTTGGAAACAAACGGAATCTGAAAGTATTCGATGCGATACCAGGTGGTTGTAGAAGAGGAAGAACTCCTCTGCGTTGGAAAGATCAGGTGGAAAAGGACTTAGCTTCACTTGGTGTTTCCAACTGGCGGTGGTTAGCACTAGAGAGAAACGACTGGCGCGTTTTCTTAAACTCTGCCGATATCGCTTAAGAGGTCATCCCACCAATCAAGAAGAAAAAGACGAAGAAAAGTCATATGCTCGAGTAAATTCGCAAAAAGTCCGAGCAATAGGTGCATTGTAATTGAAATTCACTTTGAGATAAAAAGTGTAAGGGTTTCGTAAAATTCCCGCCGAAATGAGAAAGCTAATGCGTTGCAAAAAAAACGCACAGTCATGTCACCTTGAATAAAGGGGTTACATACGTCCAGCAGCTCCAAAAATGCGCTAAAAGAAAAACTGTGTTTAGAAGGGATAACAATAGAAATAAATATGAAAAAAATGTATACATTGTTTATTAGTACTTAAACTTTATAAAAAAAATATTTAAATTTTTTTTTACAAAAATTAGTTACTCCACGGACTGCATCATTTCTCCTTGAAATGTTGATGGATCTGTAAAAAGTAAAAAAATTATTGTAAAATAAAGTTATAGTTATAGTATGTCGAGGATTTTTGAATTTCCTAAAATTTTGCATTTTCGGTATTTTAAAAAAAGTATGCGTTTTTCGTCATAAATGTCACACTTTAATTATGTTTATAAAATTGTGTAATAAAAATATCAAAAATCCGGCTGTAGAGGAAAAACTTTCAAATATTAAAAAAAAAACCGCATCAAAAAATATTAAAAACTGTATGAGTTATCATGCAGACCGCGCCGGAAAAAGTAGTTTCGAGAAAAACGAGTTTAAACTTTCAAGTGCATTTAGCTCGAGGTCAAACTCGCGCATCAAACTTTCGTCGGGCAATTACATTTTCATAACTTTGCATCCGTGGGGAATTTTTACAATCGACTTCCGCAGAAATACGTCTAAAACTATAAAGAATAATAATCTGAATAAAAGAAAGCGAAGGCGAAAGCACTAAGAATCCCATAAAAGCTGGTACGTTCGACGATGCTTACGCTGAAAGGCAATAAAGAAAGACTTTCTATACAACAAAATAAAATGAGCTCATTTAATATCAACAGTGGTGTAAAACAAGGTGATGCCCGATCTTCATTTGCTATATGCTATTAAAGACGTCACGAGATCAGGACATCTATTTCCAGGGTCCAATCTGACTATAGCATACGCGGCCGATGTAGCCATTGTCACCCGTATTAGACGATACTTTGAAGAAATCTTCCTAGCGCTAGGAAAAAATGCGAGAACAGTAGGATTGTCAATAAACATAAAACAAAACCGAATGTATGAGGATATCAAAAGTGAAAAGGAAAGCGTCTGGCGTTATTGGCATCGAAGACTTCAGTTTTGAAAGAGTGTACAAATTTGCATATCTCGGCGTACTAATAATGAAGTGTACGCGCCAAAGTTTTTTTTTTTAAACTACCAAAAATGAGCTAAAAAATTTGAATGAAAAGTGCGCAATTTTATTGTAAGTTAGGTGAAAGTTTACAAATTTTGCACAAAGTTTGAAACTTGGATTAACGTCTGTGTCGAAATATATTTTGATAGAAAAATAAATTTAAAAAATAATTAAAATTAATTTGAAAAAAAAAAAATATAGCCAAATTGTATCGATATCTGCTGTCCTTACACCTAGGCCAATCACTTTATTATTTGCCCAATTTAAAATACACAGCTGACAAGTAACTCAATCACACCAATCAAAAACTAACGCAGCCATGCCGTAGATACAAAATAAATGATTACACTTTAATAAAAATAAAAAAATAGTGCTTAGACGCTTCCGAACTACATACATACATTTGTGCATAGTTAAAAATTATGAAGCTTCCAAGCAATGTACACATTGTTTTTATTATAACAGTAGTTACTCGATCATGAATAATTTTTTTAAGAATTTTTCAAGAGCAAATTTGTAAATACCACATTTTAGGCTTGCTTGTTCTTTAGCTAACTGTACTATAAATATAGATAGTTAATGTAGTAGCTTAAGTTCTTATGCCATCATCTGAGTTGCACCTTAATTTTGGTTGTAATTGAAATTATTTTTCACAACTTTAAGACACGTCGGCGCTTCCAAGATGGCAAACGCAGCGTTGATTTCGTCTTGACCTACATCGGCGATGATGATTATATACCAGAGAATCGACGCAAACGTGAAATATTCGAAACGAATTTAATTAAGGAAGGCCTACATTTGGAGCACGACAATACACAGCGCATACATTTTATAAAAATTCATGCCCCACTGGAAGTGCTTTGTCGCTATGCGGAGATTTTGCAGATTAAATTGCCAATGAAGAAGGTGAGCCTTGAAAATGTTTTGATTTCCATTCGAATTGCAAAAATGTTGAAATTTGTTTTCTCTCGCACCCGCATTCTGTGTGCAGATACCAGGCCAGGAGCTCATAAAAGAGGATGATTTTCGAATCAAAGATTGTATTACATCTGCCGTCAGACGCATATTTAGTTGGTTGTACGTCAGTGCGGAACGACCGTATCGCATACACATGGAGTTTTCCCGCAATTATCAGCATTTGTGAGTGTATTCATTAATTTTTGCTCATTTCTCGATTTCCGTTTATTATGTATCATCACAGATTCGAATGGGAGCAACCGAATTTCTTTGATGCTGGTGTTCGCAATTCAATCATCAATTTTATATTAGAGCGGCAGCGTTTTGTGGAAGGCGAAGAGACGGCCGACAATTTGGGTATTGAAAAATTGTTGGAGGATCGCGTATACCACAGTGCTTACCCGTTGCATGATGTAAGTTGTAAAAAAAAAATCATTCACAACGAAAAATTGTAGTTTCATAAGTCTGCTAGAATTTTTTTTTAATTCCACGTCAGTTGACTTAGAGCGTCTCCTGACGGTTGTTCCGGGAACTTTTTGATCAAGGTATGATAGTATGTTTAATATGATGGTGACCATCCTGAATTGATAGGTGGTTAATCTGTTCCATACGCGGAATATAATTGTGTCGGTCTCACGAGTACAAACGTGGCTCGCCTGCGAAATGTAGCGGTTGATCCTTACCTCATGAACGAGACGAGAATTGATCGAGGTGTCAAAATTACACATCCTTTTTGGGTGTTTGGCCGAGATTTTGCTTTAATTTGTGGTGTGGGGCTTGATGCTGTTCCAAAAAAGGAGGGACTACAGTTTTATGCCGCCTCCGTACGCCAGATAATTTTTGTGAGGAGCTCTCAAAAAAAAAAAAATGTATATCATGGATTTCGAACCCGAACGCTACCGAATGGTAACTGCACATTAACTCATTCGGCTATGGCGGTAAATGTCATTGATAGCCTATCGATAGTGGTGTGTCCAGGGGGAACCTCATCCTCTGACTCAAGATGATGGCTTCTGATACGTCTAGAATTCAGTTCACTCCGAATAGTTATTTGATGGAATGGGTCTGCGAAAACTACAGCAGAAACTGCTTGCGGAACATTATATGCGCCTTGTGCCAACCTTAATCACAAAGAGAAACGAGCAATTTTATCTACAGCATCGCAGTACCAATAGTAAGAGTCGGTCATCTTGCAAGAGTCAGTCGCTAGTTCACCACTCCTTTATATTGAAATAGTAGGATGCCAGTATCCCAGTTTAGTTGGTTTTGGAACCAGATTCTTCAGGAGAGACCAATATGTCCTCCATGGAAAATTTCAAATATTTTTATTTTTTTTTTATTATACGTGATTAATTTAAGTCTTTTTGGCTTTATACCTTACAGGATACGGATCGTGACTTCCTTTTACAAGAATGGGCTTCGCTACGAAAGTGGATACAGTAAGTTTCATTTTGCACGTGATATGATTTAATATTTGCGTTTTAAAATATTATTTACATTTTTAATTTCAGCTTACAGCCCCTGGACAGCATCAAAGAGTATTTCGGTGCAAAAGTTGCTTTATATTTTGCTTGGTTGGGTTTCTACACACACATGCTAATTCCAGTCAGCGTACTGGGTATCCTATGTTTCATCTATGGATTTGTGACGTGGAGTAATGATCCTATAAGGTATGAAATGTAAACAAACAAAAAAATATAGGATCTAATAATGTTAGGGAAGGGAACAGAATGATCGATTATTGTAAAAAAACAATTGTGTGCTATCAAGTATAGTGAAAAAAATCGAATTTAATCGATTGTTTTAAATTTAAACATATTTATTTTTTAAGAAAAAAATATTTTCCTAAGCATCGAAAATTCATAATCGCCCAGGATAGATAGTGATATAGTTATTTTTACCCAACATTTAATTTTCACCTCCAAATTAGCAATTTGAGCGAAAACCTATCTCCCTTTCACTGTGTGCACATGTGTTCAAAATAATATATTAGGAGCACGATGAATGACCAAATTAAAAAAAAAAAATTTTTTGTATTTAAGGGATTAGGGGTAGTCAGAGGACCGAAAAAATTATGATTTTCCATAATTTTTTTTTTTGGTTGGCCAATTGCTTTTTTTGATGATACAAAAATAAAAACATTGTATTAACACATCCTATTTCGTATTGACTTTAACAAAATTAAAAAAAAAAATTAATAATTGTGAAAGTTATCACTGTTTGTGTGCAGCCCGTTTCTCCAGAAGTCCCTTGCGGTGATCATCACAAGTCCTTGGAGATTTATCTAAAATCAATCGGGCAAATGAAACAAGTTTTAAAAAAGATTGTGCCTGATCGGAGCTTCTTTTTTTTAATTAACAATATGGCGGTCTCAAAAAAAAAGATTTCAGATTTTCGAGAAAAAACCCGACAGTTAATTGTTAAAAAAAATCGAAATTTGTGAAAAGAAAACCCTTCGATTAGGCACGAGTTTTTAATGTTTTTCAAAAGCAGTATACATTTTACTGAATTCTACCAAGCGGTTTTAAGGTTACAGTGATCACCAGTTCAAAAAACAAGTTTTGAGAAAAATGCATTTAAAGTTTTGCTATCGATTTAGGAGCGCCCATGCGCCCTTTGTTAATTGTTGAATAATTCGAAAAGTATTTCGTCGGATTCACTCCTAATTTTCACACAATATTTTTAAGATATTATGCTTTAAGAAAATGAAAAAAAAAATCCAAATTTTTGAAAATTCTGACTACCCCTAACCTCTTAATTTTTTTGTGCTTTTATTAAAGTACCTATAATTCATTCATTAAAATTTTGTACAACAATCGCAAACTTCAACAAATAAAAGAAAGTATATAAAAATTCAGAATTTTTAGACAAAATTCTGGTTGTGCAGCTTTATAGCCCATTCAATATTATTGTAAGAAAGTAAAAGTTTCAATGGGCTCAAAAATCTCGATGATTTTTTAAAAATTTTTTTCTCTTACATGTTGAGCCTTTTTTCCCTATAAAAAGCTTTCGGTGCTTTATGTAGAAGAAAATACTCAACATGGTATTAAAAAAAATTGTCAAAATATAACGCCAGTTCTGAGCGACTTTAAACTGTCACTTTATTGTATTAAAATTGAATGGGCTATAAAACTACTTACACCTAATTCTCTTTTTACATGCATTTTTTTTACACGAATTTTATTTAACACGAGGGTTTTATACGAATTGTTTTGTTTTAACACGATTTTCAATATTTTATGAATATTTCATAAGGTAAATAGAGTTAGATTTTTCGATGCATGTACGAAGCGTTAAATTAGTTTCAGGATAAGTCTCTGAGGATCGATAGATTTTGCTCTCGCCGTTTAAGGGGGAACGCCACTGTGGGGGGTCAAAAAATAGTCGATTTTTGGTAATTTTTTTTTTTGTAACTAGGAATGATTATTCGAGGATCGGACAGAAAGGAATTTATTATATATCTATTAATCTATGTTGATGTAAATTTTTATTAAAAAATATTGAAAATTGACAAATTTATGTAATTAAACGTAACGAGTAAAAAAAAATTACGTCATCTGGTGGCAGCGATACAGCAATGAATAATCATCTGAAATCAAAAACCCATTTTTTTTTTTTTTTTGACAAAATGGTGGTGATTTGAATTTCGATGTGTGTTTTTCACCATTTTTTTGATTTTCAACAGGCCCAAAAAAATAGTTATTTTCAAAATTTTGAAAATCGGCTACGTACAACGATAGCCAATGCGATAACAAAAATTTTGAAAAAAAGAAAATTAAAATCGGTTAATTATAATAGTATTCGAGAAATTGTTGCCACCATATCTAAAAAAGGCGTTTCGAGAAAAACGCTTTTGAAATAAAGCATCGCTCACTTAAGTGCACATAGAATCGGGAAGAAAGCGAATTTGAGTAGTTATACTAACAATTTATGCAAAAAAAAATCGTTTTTTTTTTTTTTTGAATTTTCACAGTGGCGTTCCCATTTAATAATTGATTTCTTACAATATATGTATTTAACGAATTAAAATGTGTAAGCACGAAATACATTCTTAAGTGAACTCTAAAAAGAGTTTTTTAATATTGTTTTCACCTACATCATACTCTTTTTACAGAAAATTTTGTCAACGTATCTTTCGTGTAAAAAAAGAATTAGAGGTAGATGTGATTTGAAGTTTTCTAAAGACTGATTTAAAAGATGCAAATTTTGTTAACAATTTTTTTACTTTGTTAAATGTTAATCAATTTTGTACAAAGGTTAGAGCTTTGAGTTAGATAGTTTTTGTTGTAGAATGCACTTTACTTTTATAAAAACATAAAAGAAGTTAAATAGAAAAAAATAGTTAAAACTTTGCAATTCGTCGAGCTCTTATTATTTTGAACGAAATTGTACTTGTATAATAGTACGGCAGGTGCATCCTTTACAGGTGCTAAGCTCGAGCCAAGGCGAATCTATTAAAGGTGGTATCGGTAAATCAACTAATATATTTTAAAATATTTATTACAAAATATTGTTGTTGGTCTAGTGCCACTACCTTTAATGAATGCGCCTTGGCTCGAACCAACCTTCTTCCCCAACTTGTGGTTAGCGCATTTATGCTATCCTGCAAAAGGAGGGGCCTACACAAGGCGAATCTCTTCAAAGTGGTGGCTGGCATTCGAGCAATTTATATTAGGTGAATAAAGTGGAAAATATTCAATCCTTTTTGGTAAAAATGGTAGCAAAAAATTATTTTCTTACTTAAATAAAAACAAACTGCGAATGATTTAAAAAATTAATTTTGATTATTATTTGAATTTAAATAATGGTACAAATAGAATTTATTAGCAGAAATTGCCAAGTCTAATATTAAAACAAGAAATTATTTCACTTAATCCAAGATTTTATTTTGTGAATTAATTTTTAAAGTTAAAACCGATCGAGAAGTTGCGGAGTTTCGCCAATATGAAACTATTTTGTTAAAAATAAATATAATTCTGTTAGGTGTTTTGCCGAGATGCCCCTCCTATTTGTAGCGTGCGTTCCACAAATGGAAGGACTTACAGTTTGAAGGCGATTCCGGTAGATGGTTTTTTATGAGAAGCTTTTTCATGCTGGTACTGTGCTTTGCTAAGCCTCCTCTGGACATTTCATCCATTCATGGGAAGGTGGGCTCATTGGAAATAAGTTCCGTCAATCCCAACTTTTTTATAATGAGGTATGCAATGTTATCGATCGCGTCGGGGCTACCCAATTATTCTCCCTGTCATAACTTTGGGAAATGCTAGCTCTTTGCAAAACATGAATTCCGTCTAAATCACCACATCATAAGATATATATATAAATTCCCCACTCATCGATCTCGAATTGCGTCAATTACTCTATCATGTCCTGACTTAACTGTTACGTGTCATACTACCGCAGCCCTGAACATACCGATGAAAACTGTTTAGCGAGTTGATGTTAGTAAGCAAACCATTTTGAAAATGAAATGTATTTTCTACAAATTTTACTTTTCATCCACTTTTTCTCAGAATTTCTAGAGCTAGCAACCCAGTGTCTTGCTAAGGGAGCTGATTTGTCAAGAGAAAACGAAAAGCTGCTTACTGAACAAACCTTTTATCATTGAATCATGGGAATGAATGACAAATAGATAAAAATAGTTTGTCGCGCATTCACAACACACCAACAACATTCCGCCATTCCGTTTTACTGGCATTCCTAAATTAAAGGCGAGTTAAAGAAGAAGAAATCAACTAGACTAATTCCAACACCTTCTGTACCACGTTTTAGCTATACAGTTTTATGTGGCCTCCGTAAGGTAGTTGAGTTTAATATTTATCATTGACTTCTGAAAATCGACGGCTGTAGAAAAAAATTGCTTTCTTTCTTTTTGTTTTTTGAGGTCTGGTAGGGCTCGAAACCAAAATTATTATTATTTTTTATCTTCATTTATTATAAATTAATTCACAATAAATATAATATTATAACGCTTGAGCAACTAATTCAATCCAAGGATGATAGATACCAGGTTTGCTCGTTAGATATGGTGAAAAAAATGTTTTAAGGGAACTTTGGATTCTACGTAATTCGTTTTGTGTTTCACAAAATTAGGTTTAGTTTAGTGAGACAAAACGAATGACGTCGGCATATCTGTCAAACTTGCTCAGAGCCGAATAACGGTCTGCCAGGCAAATCTTTTCACCATGAATTCAATCGGCTTACACAAATTATATAATATTTAATAATATAACACATAACAAATTATGCATAAGCCTGCTGAGAATTCCAAGCATGTCCGAACCATCATTCTTAAAATAATTGAAAACTTCATTTTAGTCGCCAAATTTGCAACGATAACCAAACGACTCTTATGTGCCCACAATGTGATCGCAACTGCGACTACTGGCTGTTGGAGGAAACTTGTAACTCATCGAAAATGAATTATCTGATAGATAACAATATGACGGTCATATTTGCCTCGATAATGGCTATTTGGGGTAATTACGCTTTAAATTTTCAAAAACATTTTTATAGCAAATGAATTTGTAAAAAACTTTGCTCGCAGCTGTACTCTATTTGGAGCTCTGGAAGCGCTATTCTGCCACTTTGGTGCATCGTTGGGGCTTGACCACCTTTTCGCAGCATGTTGAACATCCGCGTCCCCAATATTTATCGAAACTACAAAGGCACAAGGATATTACGGAGCGCTGGAAGAAAAGCAATAATATACTCGAACCGGATGTGCCATTTTGGCGTATAAAATTTCTACCCAGTTTCACAAGTTACAGTATTATGGTTTTGTTTGTGAGTACCATTAAATGATATACCAACAACGCCACGCTATAGCTTTTAGTTTTCCTTATTTTCTAAAAACAAAAAAATATTTCACTTTACTTTTCAGATCTGCGTTTCACTCATCGCGATTTTCTCCATGATAGTCTATCGAATGGCACAGAAGGCGTCCCATAGCATTTTGGGTAACGAAGATTCAATGACCTACAAAATAATGGTGCTTCCCATGACGGCTGGTATAATCGATCTCATAGTAATTTCCATGCTCGATTACGTCTACACTTCACTAGCCGTTCATCTCACGAATTTGGAATATTGTCGCACGCAAACTGAATACGACGAAAGTCTAACAGTTAAAAATTATGTATTTCAATTTGTCAACTATTATTCCTCGCTATTCTATATTGCATTTGTGAAAGGCAAATTCGTCGGCTACCCAGCCAAATACAATCGGATATTGGGTTTTCGACAGGAAGAGTGTAATCCAGGTGGCTGTTTGATGGAGCTTTGCATGCAACTTGTCATCATTATGGTTGGCAAGCAGGCAGTCAATGCCATTGTGGAAATGCTCTTTCCTTATATAATGCGCTGCATACGCAAGTTTTCTACGCGCCTCGGCATGCGAAAAGTAGAAAGTGAAGAGAAATTAATATCGTGCAATCAGTGGACTGAAGATTATCATTTGGAGCCGTCGAACACAAATTCACTATTCTCAGAGTATTTGGAGATGGGTAAGTAGGAGTGTTGTTAACTCATTAATATGAAAAAAGTATACATTGCGACATTTCTTCACAGTTTTGCAATTTGGTTTTATAACACTTTTCGGCTTGGCCTTCCCATTGGCGCCACTACTTGCGTTGATTAATAATGTCATCGAAGTCCGTTTGGATGCAATAAAAATGCTGAAGCTAATGCGACGTCCGGTAGCGCAACGTGCCAACAATATTGGTGTCTGGTACAATATGATGGCAATTGTGACACGCATCGCTGTAGCATCGAGCGTAAGCAGTCACTTTGTTTGATTATAAAGCAGAAATGTGATACAAATTATCAT
Organism: Anastrepha obliqua; assembly: GCF_027943255.1. Taxonomy (NCBI): domain Eukaryota; kingdom Metazoa; phylum Arthropoda; class Insecta; order Diptera; family Tephritidae; genus Anastrepha; species Anastrepha obliqua. Next base: position 47,502,283 of record NC_072893.1, read on the forward strand.
AAATTCATCCATTTTAGGCTATGATTATTGCATTTTCCACAAATCTCATACCGAAAATAGTCTACATAACTGCCACACAGGATGAATCCTTGGAGGGATATCTGAATTTTACGCTTGCCTACTTTAACACAGCCAACTTCCAGGTTAGCGCAGATATAATATGAATTTTCCAACAAATAAATGCATTTTTTGGTTTTCGTGTTTTGTTTTTTTAGGTGCAACCAGTGCTGCGGGGGAGCACCTACGAAAATGTAACCTCCTGCCGTTACACAGAATTCCGTAATCCACCCTGGGATGCGAATCCTTACAAGCGACCAACGTATTACTGGAAAATACTAACAGGACGCCTAGCGTTTATCGTAATTTTTCAGGTGAGCTATGCTTCTTGCAAAATTGGTTTACTAACATTTATCGAAGTACCACATTGCCTGCATAACGGCGCTACTCAAATACAAAACACAATTACAACTACTGGACCGAACAGTATACAGACAAACACTAAACGACATGCATTGGTAGTAAAGTGGTGCACAAATGACTTGCTTATTACAAAGCAACAAGTCACACATTGCATGTGACACTGTTTATGATGACAAAAAGCAATGTAGGCACACAACTTGAACAGCAACGAAGAAAAACTGTCTTCAACAAGCAATACTACTTCGGCTCTATCGACAGTGCACGACGAATTGCACGACGCTGCTTATATGCTTGCATGGCAATGGTAGAAAAACATTCTCATACAAGCTTTGCCGAAAGACATCAAGTACAATGTGTGAATTGGTGTCATATGTATGTATGTACGTAGTGTATATTAGCACACCTTCGAGATGTATGAAAATTGCAAACATACACATTTCTTCGCTCCCCGCGCACTTTTGCGTATTAAGGGGAGAATATTAATAAATAACGGTAAACTTTCGATGAATAATTTTTAAAGCTATTGAAGTTATGAAATAAGACAGCTTTTAGTAAATTTAAAAGCCAATAAAGTGCGCAGAAGAATATTTGCAGGCAAAGTGTAAGTTATATTCAAATATTAATCAGAATTTAATTTTTATTCTACAAAACCATCATACCAAACATTAACTGCCTATTTGATTTTAAAATATGAGGAATTCATGTAAGTAAATAATCCACATTTGACACAATTCACTTGTTTGAATTGAATTGTTTTTCATTGCCTTTCAGTGTCATTGCTTTTCTTGCTAACTTGCCGAAATATGTGTGTAGTGACAATGCTGAGAGAGAAACAAGTCATACAAAAGCATGATTTGGTTTTCTCTCTAGCTGCTATTGCCTGTTACTGTTAGTTGAGAACAAAACACTGCATTGTTGTGTGAATTTAGCAAATGACTTGAAAGCACATACATATATGTCGACTTGTGCACCACTTTAATCGGGAGACTCTTACCACCTTCCTAAACTCGCGGCCCCTGAATGTTGTTACCGGAATTCAATCAATACCTATTGCAGACGAAGAGCTTTCGCTGCCACGCAAGCCCCGCGTAACTTTGGCCCAATTGCGTTCTGGATATTGTAGCAGGTTAAACTCTTACTTATTCAGTCCTACAGGCTCCCACATTCTCTCCTAGCGCTAACCATCTTCAGGTGACATAAAGGATATATATACTTCCAGATATCTATAGACTTCTTTTAGGAGCGCATATTTTTCTCATACTTTACTCGAATCAACAAAAGTGGGCTTTAAAATAAAAACGTTGAATGTGCCACTAAAAGGAATGCTAGTTTGTACTCGAGGCGAATTTATTAAAGGGTTCGGGTTCATTTTTTGTTTTCCACTTTGGCAATACTTTTCTTTGACAATAAAACGTACAAAACATTGTTATTGCTCTAGATCTACCACCTTTAATGAATGCGCATTGGTTTGTACTATTATTGTTTTTGTTTTTTTCTTTGTTTCAATCAAATTGAAATTCACTCTGAATGGCTTTTATCATTCGTCATTCTAAATATGAACAGAATAGTAACCAGCTTAACTTTTTTTCAAAAGAATTAGGACTAGATTTGTCTGACGTCCAGATTACTGTAGCGTCTACCAGGCAGGCAGAAGTCTCAGCCATAAAGGAGGTAACTGTGTACCTTAACACATCCCCATAACAAAAACTACGATAAATATCTTTTCGCAATCGATGGAGTCAGTTATATGAAGATCAAAGATTGCTCAGGAATGCCTGGTAGCTCTAACTGATATTAGCACCGTCTTCAAGGTCAGTCTTATATGGGTTCCGGGACATAGAGATATTGAAGGAAATTACAAGGCCTTGGAGCTAGTCAGAAAAGGTCCCACTGCTTAAAAACAGGGGCAATATTGGAGTTCCTATGGCAACTTGCAAATTATATATATAGGTATATTTCAAAATTAAGGATAAAAAATAATATTCTCCAGGAGGCCAACAGGGAATGGAGAGAAGAAAGTATGTGAGTTGCAACCAGGCTAATTTGGTCGTAAATAGAAAAGAAAATGTCAGAAGAATTGCTCCACCTTCCAAGAGAGAACATCTTGTTTGTTTGTTTGTTTAACAGTAATAGAAGCCACGTCAGTGTAAGACATATCACCGATCGTCTTCGTCTAGCTCATCTAAAGGTAGGCCCAGGAAACATGCTGTTTCGACGGGTTGGGTCCAGAGGGAAAGGGGTGTTAGATGAGTTAGATGAGTTAGATGAGTCTGTTTTAGAGGGCATGTGAAAAGGTGGTTAGTGTCGTGCGGGGGTGCCTTCACACGCCGGGCATTTGTTTGGTATGTTGGGGTCGATTCTGGATAAGTAGGAGTTTAACCTGCTACAGTATCCAGAAAGTAATTGTGCCAGTGTTACACGTGTCTGACGGGGAAGCTGGAGCTCTTCATCTGCTATAGGTGGTGGTTGGACTGCGATTACGGCATTCACAGGACGGGAACTTAAGAAGGTGGTGAAGAGAGAACATCTCGTAGGTTGTGGCTTGTGTTACCGGCCATTGGCTGTTAGGTAGGCACTTTTTTAGGCTAGAAATATTTTCTCATGAATACTGCGGAAGTTGTAGAGACGAAGAGGTAGTAGAAGAAACAGTAGGACTCTTCCTCTGTAAATGTCCAGCCTTCGCTAGGAGTAGAGCAAGCTTGTTAGGAAAGTACTTCTTTGACACTCTTACGGAACTGTCCGGTGCTGGGATAAAACCTTTCCTACGCTTCAAAAGAGTGTCTAAATGGTTCCATGTTGAAAAAAAGACTGAGGTCTAAGCAGGTTGGCTATTCTAAACCGACTGCCACCCAAAATTAAAATTGCTCTCTCGACATTCGAAAAGTTTCAAGAAGTTTTCAAATTTAAAAGGATACGTGTGATGCAAATTCGCTTTCACTACTAGAGTTACAGCGAAAAAAAATGCTCTGTTTTCCTTTTCCATAAATAAAATGAAGTAAAATTTCTCTGCTTTTCACCATTACAGAATATCATCGGCATGATTCAAGGTGTGATTGCCTGGGCAATTGCAGATGAGCCAAGCAAATTGCGTAAGCGTATTAAGCGTGAAGGTTTCCTGCTGCGCGAACACATAATTGAGTATGAAAAGAAGACCGTTGCTGAGAAAGCAGCTGCACGTCGAGCCATAGACGAAGCGCAATACGAAGATGAAAAGGCGCAAAACCAAATGGACTACTATGCGAACAATAAAGAGCCTATGTCACAAGCGCAGACCGTACAACGGGATTATGCGGATAATGAGGCGGCAGTCGTTTATAGAAATGAGCGTACAACGCCACTGTAGAACAACGATAACGTTTTTGTTACATATTCTATAAGTAGTTTTTATTTTTTTAAGCCAATGGTAATTGAAATGGTAGCTTATTTATACAATTTTTATGGTTATTAGGTGATTATAATTAAGCGGGTAAAATAGTGCGCGCAACACACAAATTATAATTAGTAAATAAGAGCATTTTTTTTTTGTTTTCCATTTTGGTTTTCCTGTTTTTTTTTTGTATTTTTGTAGGTTTTTTTGTTTTTGTAGTCTTTTTTTTGTAATGTTTTTTTGTCGGCAATGCCTTATTTACAATTTTAGTATATTGCATTAGAAATGCTGAACATTTCCTGTGTAAATTTGTTAATTCAAAAGAAAAAAAAAAACGCTATTGTTAGGTACTTAAAGTTTTAAAAGTTAAACATCACTGTTGTGTAACTGTAATTGTTATCAATGTAAATAATTAATAATTAGTCAAGTGCATACACTATCAAGTAGTAAACAGAAAAAAAAAACAAAAAATGTGTATAATTAACAAATTAAACTAAACCAGTGAAAGAGAAACTTCAAACTGCTCAAAATAATCATAAATTTTGCATGCTAATAATATTATATATAATAATTTGTAATTTTTTTAATAACAAATATGTAAGTAGGCAATACAAAGCTAATTTTGTATTGAAAACTAAAACAGGTTGAATTTTATCGCAAAACCGTACCGCATTTGTTAATTAGTTAATTAATTGTGATGGAGTAAACGATACAAATTTTATATGATTCGTTGCATTTTCAGCCACATTTGCCTTAAAGTACGTGCATACATAGAAAATAAATATGTATTTCATACGTTTATAACGCAATCCGATTTAAATTGAGTCAAGTCGCGCCACAGGTATACTACTAATACATGCATATGTACATATATGTTGGTACCTAGGCAAATATGTATGTCCATTTTTTGTAGCAATAGTTATAATGCAAAATATTAAATTACATACATAGATAAAATTCACAAATAACCGCAAGCATTTTACCACACAGTGAAGTGCTTCTTTTAAAGTAGACAAAAAGTAGCCGTTTTTACCGAAAATAAATACATGCTAGCAAAGCAAAAAATAGTGAAAAAATCAAAACAAAAAAAACAACAACAACAACAACACATATACTCATACAATACACCTGTCTCAAACTCAACTCGTGTACCTATCTAACTGCACTTCTCTTTCAACTGTTAACTACATATATACTTACCCTACCTACATTAGTCTACAAACATATACATATTATCAGAAGCATTATTATACTACATGTGCACATATATGTATGTACATATGTGTATATGTGCATACTCGTTATGTATTTGTGCTGTCATAAAATGTTGTTATATGAAATTTATTTACAAACATTTACATATATTTTATATGAGATTTTATTATATGTATTCTTAAAAAGCGTAAATATGTTCTAAATATATGTATGTATGTATATGTTTCTATTGTATTTACACATTCTTATATGTATGCGTACATATAAATGCATTTGTATCGCAGATATTCTTTAAGATACATAGCGCGTCACATAGTAACAGAATACAATCCAAAAAGTACCTTTGTAATGCATCATGTATGTATGTATGTATAAACAAAAGAAATAAATTACTACCTAATAGCACTTCACTTTGATTAAAACAAAACACATTTGAAATTTACTAAACAAAATATTAGTTTGGTCAAAAAGAAATTCATCATTCTCTCGGTAGATGGCTGTAGTGATCGATAATTCGTAAAGTATCGATCAAACAATTTAAAATGTATGCTCAAGCTGACATTTCACCCTAAAAAATTTTTTTGCTGTTTTTTTTCATTCTGTTGGAATTATAGGGTGTTAACAATGGAAGCCAACAAAGAGAAAATTAGGTTCAGTTTTTTTTTCAATTTTTCTTTGATAGATTCGAAAATGCAAGGCAGACCGCTGAAATTGTGAATTTTGGTTTCGTCGATTCCGTTCAGGCATTTTTGATGCTAAAGAGTATGTTATAATAATAATATCGAAAATGTCGATAAAATCACAGAAATAATCGCAGCTGACTGGCATTTAAGTGGTCGTAGCATAGCCCAGGAGCTAAACTTTACGCAAAAAATAAGGGGTTTTTTCCTCAAACTAATATAAAATATGTTTAATTTCTTCTTCTACTTAATTGGTGCGGATTTTGGCCGAGTTTAACAAAGCGCGCTAGTCGTTTCTTTCTCGTGCTAACCGGCGCCAGTTGGACACTTCAAATGAAGCCAAGTCCTCCTCCATCTGATCTTTCCAACGTAGAGGAGGTCTTCCAGCTGGTACCGCATCGAATGCTTTCAGACCCGGAGCGTTTGTATCCATTCGGACGACATGACCCAGCCGACGTAGCCGCTGGATCTTAATTCATCGTTCCATCTTTTACTGCTCAGTTGCCAACGTAGTCCAAAGTAGCACTTATTGGCAAGAGAGATTCTACGTTGGATTTCCAGGCTGACATTGTTATTGGTGTTAATGCTGATTCCCTGATAATCGAAGTCTTTTACAACCTCGAAATCATAACTGTCAACAGTGACGTGGGTGCCGATACGCGAGTGTGCCGACTGTTTTTTGATGACAGGAGGTACTTCGTTGTGTTCTCGTTCACCACCAGACCCATTCGCTTTGCCTATCCAGTTTGGAGAAGGCAGAACTAACAGCGCGGTTGTTAAGGCCGTTGATGTCAATATCATCGGCATACGCCAACAATTGTACGCTCTTATAAAAAAATGTGCCTGCATGCCGATTTGTTGGGCAGTACTCTCTGAGAGCAAGAGTGAGAGGCGAGTGGTGAATCTTCTGGTTGTCTGTTGTTATTGCAGCTTTTCGATGTTGAACATTTTTTGGGTAGGTAGATATACGTTTTTTGCTGCACAGAGACATTTGCGCAGTTTGGCTGCAACGAGGTTATGATCCATGTCGATGTTGGGCCCTCGGATCGTTTGTACATCTAATACACTAGAAGCGTGTCTTCCATCTATCACAATATGATTGATCTGGTTTTGCGTTTTTCGAGCAGGAGACAGACAGGTAGCTTAGTGTATCTTCTTTTTAAGTGGCGGATCCCAAACCCTGGCGGCCGCCGTAGCCAAATGGGTTGGTGCGTGATTACCATTCGGAATTCACAGAGAGAACGTTGGTTCGAATCTCGGTGAAACACCAAAATTAAGAAAAACATTTTTCTAATAGCGGTCGCCCCTCGGCAGGCAATGGCAAACCTCCGAGTGTATTTCTGCCATGAAAAAGCTCCTCATAAAAATATCTGGCATTTGGAGTCGGCTTGAAACTGTAGGTCCCTCCATTTGTGGAACAACATCAAGACGCACACCACAAATAGGAGGAGGAGCTCGGCCAAACACCCAAAAAGGGTGTACGCGCCAATTATATATATATATATATATACATCCCAAACCCAGCGCACAACCAGCTATCCTATGATGCTTCGTCTTCTCACGTTAGCTCACTCCCGGACGGATGTTCGGAAACTACCCAAAGGGTACTTGGGCTAATCCCGAGAGATGTGAGCTGCTTGAACCATATGCAGAAGAATCGTCCTGACCGCTCCCAAGTGAATGGCGATCAGCAACTTTCCCCACTTGCGTGGACTTCTACATATGGAACCATTCTCCATATGTTTAATTAATGCAGCCAAAATAGTAAAGAGTTTTGCGCCGTCAGGAGGCCGAGAGAAAGTGACTTTGGATAATTTCTAAAAGTACGTTCACATATGCATTAATTATCAACAAATCTTCAAAATTAATCTACCCGTTCACAAATGGCAGATTAGTTGCAAAATTGACAATCAGCTGTCAATACTGTTGTGAAAGGTTTTTCTTTATAGTAATTATTTTTGTGGAATATTTCGGTGTTTTTGGTTTGTTTAATTATTACTAACGTTATGAAGAAAATGCAAGGAGAAGGTATAGCTAATTTATTATAATTGAGCAATTGGCTGCTAATAATAAACAGCTGGAGGAAATCCGTAAACGACGCTTACTGAGGTTTCAAAAAATGGCAATGATACGCATTCGAAATTCGATATTACATGCATAGTTAATAATATCTTACAAACATTTCATTAGAATTATGTATATTTACAAACCTATGTTCTTTGTCGGTATTCATTTTATTTAGTTTTTACTTTGAAATTTTTCTTTACACTTGTAAAAATAATGATCTATTACATAGGAAACACAGGGTTGTATGTCAAAAAGTATGGTTATTATCTAGGATTATTTTCTGATGTCAGATTTTGGGAGAGAAATTTTGTATGGAAAATCTCGCTTTTTAATTACGGATTGGGAGTTAAGCACGAAAAAGTAGATCATCTACTTATATGTGAACGTATTATTAGCGCGTCTTTCTTTAAGGCGCTTAAATCACGTATAACTCTTTTACCATAAACCATACTCGTACAAACAGGCAAGGAATGGAGTGCGTAAAGATCAAAATAAAGATTTCTATCATTCAAAATATTTTTTTTACTTAATAAAAACTTCAAAAACAAAATGGGAATCGATAAATTTGGCGTCGTATAGTAATATTAATTTGCTATTAATTTTCTTGATACACTGGATATAGAGAGAAATTGTCCAGGACGTGGAATAATAAGTGGAAGACCTGTCAATCTGTCATAAACTGAATTTGTAGGAAGTTGGCCCTCTACGCTTTCGCATTCTAAGTTTATCTTCCACTTCTCTTTGCAAAGACGTACAACGCCGTGCTCTTAGTGAATCCTCGTTCTTGTATCTAACGATCAACGGGAGGCATGCTTGCGGTAGCCATTGCCGCTGCGTCTGAGCTTGCTTTGTGTGCTCAATGTGGCCTTCGATAGAATTTGACCAGGTGCTGCAGACAAACTACGGTGATTTTTACTTTTAACAACATGTATTTATTTCTTCAGCGCTCATCAGTGCGGAAAGGCATTGCTAAGAGTAGGCGCTACATCCTTAACATTTTGGGGTCACGTATTCTTGGTCTAAACGAAAACTAAGTCGGTCACCAAATATCACTCGGAGATGAGAAAACTGAGAAAATTTAAAACATTGAAAGCCAATAATATAGAAGGCTACCTCAGATTTTATTTTACTTTTATAGCTTTAATGCGGTACGTCAGCGCATACCCTGATTTGTGAAGACTTTGGCTACATTGACAAAACCTAAATATCAGAAACGTCTTATCGGCTGCACTTCCTTTCAAAGTAGGGCATACAACACATCCCAAGGATGTTAGATTTATCAGGTTTTCTCTTTAAAATAAAAAATGTGAACGGAACTTCGGCTGCCACGTCACTTGGGAGATTCGGCAACCGCATTCTGCATGATAGTTTCACATGTATTCACTCACTCGTCCAATCAGTCGTTGTTTAGATGGTAACGAAGTGTCATTAATTGTTATTTTTTTCGTATATCACCAGAAAAATCTCTTTTTTTTTTAAACACATCCTAAGGGACGTCAGCCCATTAGCTCACTATGTCAAATTCGCTCAGAGCCGAATAACGGTATCCTAAAGAGCATGCCTCTAAATATCTTTTCCCCCATGAACCAAACCTACTTTCAACTTGTCTTTAGCAAGACTGAGGTCGGGGTACGCCGTAAGGCACATTGAATAGGTAAGATCAGTAGAGCAGCTGATTTACGAGTATTTTATTTTTTTCTATTTATTTGGTACATTAAGTGTCAAACTTTATTTAAATTACTCTAAGCTGGCAATCTTTGCTTTCAAGTTTTGACATTTGAGGATCCAAAAGCAAAAACAAAATACATTGCTACATTGCTTTTGTTTTTCTCTACTTCTGCTATCTGCTCAAGACGCCTTGGTACGCCAGTACGGTTTCCGTAGACTGCCAAATCATCGATCGTCAAAGTGGCTATCTTTAATTTTAAGTTTGTTTTTTAATTTGTAACTGCAAAACCAGAACATGTCGCCGGGTCTATAAAATTCTGTTTTCTCAAAAAGAAATTGCTTCATTATTTTTGCGAAAGACAAATATTTAGTGCTTTCGAAATTGTAAGATCAACTTGCAGTAATTATTGCCTTACAATAAAACGGCAACAAAATTCATTTTGATATGATGAATATGTAGGTACATTTGTACATTTACAGCTAACTTTTTTATGTTGCTTAACTCAATTTTTTATTGAAAAATTGTGAAATTTATGAAATTTATGAAAAACTAGAAAACAAAATAAAACGGCACTCAATGCACTCAAATCATGGTTGACTTTTAGATACATTTGAATACATTTGTTTACTGATAATAAGTAGCATGCAACCGTATCTATAATATTTTCTAAATAAACTATAAGATCTATGTAAATTTGTAAAGTTATTTTCAGTACAATACAATAAATGGAGAAACAAAATCAAGAATCCCAAATTAAAATGCTTTATAAACTGATTTTTGTCTTTTGATTTCTATTTGTACTTCAAAACTAATTTTCTTTCCCTTCATCTGCTAGGAGTTGACTGCTGCAAAAATTAATCATCGAAATGAGAGGTCGAGTTGGTCGCCCGCTAGCAGGTGAAGACAAAAAAAGGTCGGATATCGTATGAAACTTGTGGGTGTTCCGTCGTAGAAGAAGATTGTCTTAAACTCACTAGGTTAGGTTAGCCAGGTTGTTTGTCTAAGACAAGACACTCGGTGGCCATAAGGCCCATTGTGATATGTGCATTTGATTTCCTTACCCTAAATAAGTTACTCAAACCACTCAGATCTTTTTAAGAAGGTAACTAGTCCCTCCAGTGAGAAATTTTGCAAATTTCCCAGGCTTTCACAAAAATAATCGCCAAGATATTTGGCACGGCTTCTTCGAAGTGCAATACATTCACGGAGAGGTGTTATACCGACTCAATTTCTTCTTCATCTTCACAACTTCATGAATTCTGCTAACTAGAATGCCAATAGTGCAGTGAGCTGTTATAACACCTTTGGAGACGCTGGTAGTCGATCTGTTGAATCCAAGCAGAAATTTTATACTTTTAAGATTCAGTTTTGGCCAGAGGGCTTTGAAGACCCTGCAGTTAGTAATCAGAGAGCACCTTCTATTGATTTCGGCGATTAGGCTCTCATCAATCGCAGTATACAGTTCGTTTAGAGGAATGCTTATGCCCTCTACCACTCGCTAAAGGTGAAGCTCAGAGCCTTTCCTGGGACACTCATCAGCTTCATCCAACTCATTAAGATTTGATCAAATACAGGCTGGTCCATATGGTGCTTTATTTTTAAAAATTAAAAAAAATTGAACAAAAAGTCAACTAAAGTCAATTTTTTCCAGTTACTTTTGATTTATTAAAAAAAAAACAAGCATTCCCATTATTTGGGAACACAATTTCATTCATGTGGTATCCTCGGTTGGCTTCCTAGTAGGGCATCCTGTTAACTCAGTTTTCCAAGACCTTGGTGACAGTTTTTGGTCCTAACTCGCGAACGGCTTGTGCAGCGAGCAAGCGCTGAATCGTTAGAGTCTGAATCGTTAATAGAATGTTCACATAGCATCGGCCCTCTACGGCAAGCCACAAAAACGACGTCTAATGGCGTCAAATCGCAACTCCGAAGTGGCCAATGGACTCCGCGAAGACGGCTGATAACATTATTACCGAAAATTTAAATTAAAATTTGAATTGGTCGAGCCAAGGAGCACCAAGAGATTTGGTGCCTCCTAAAACTTTCAGCCACATGGGTTAAAAAGCCCATTGTATTTAGAGCTCGGAAAAAAGGGTAGATAGTCGAGAAGGGAAGGAGAAAAGTATCAGAAAAAGAGATAGGGAAGTATAGAGACAAAGGTAGGTAGGTCCTGTGAGAGTTTTCCAGATTCTTTGGAAAATCTGTAAATTTCCTCCAGTTTTAGAGAACGAATATTACTCATTCTCACGAATCGGAACCGAAAACTCGTAGCCTTGCTCTAGCAAAGGCAGGACACTTACAGAGAAAGTGCTCAGTGCTATCCGCCTCCTCCAAGCAAAACAGGCACATCAGGTCCTCAATGATTCCAATGGTGGTCATATGCTGACCCCATGGGTTGTGTCCTGTAATAATACAGACCATCAACCGAACGTCTTTCCTTCCGAGGATTAGTAGAAAGTTTGACAGTTCTCTGTTCGGACTTGTCGCAAAACACTTTGCAGTTCTGCAGCGTTCTAGACAGGACCTTCGCTCTTTATGTAAATTGTATACATAATCGCTGATCTAATTCATGATTCCTGCGGAACGGATTCCGATTATTAGCTTTGGGCCTCGTGTTGGAGCCGCTGATCCACGGTTGGTCAATTCATGCAATTTCGTTTCCTTGAACTCCAAAGTATCCTGTTCTGCGGCAGATGTAAGCTTCTTTTTACATTCTTGAACAATCTTGTTCAGTTGTTACGCATCGTTTCGACGACGATGTATCGCTCTTACCCACTCGGTTCTCCATTGACATAGCCAATGTGCCATTTTTCACCACTAGTAATGCGTTGCCTTCGGAACCCTGGGTGTCAATTCCGGTCATGAGCGGAAGTGAGGTTAGGGCCTGCACATCCGATGCCCGAGCCGCCAATTACTCGGATTTCCCAAAAGTGGGTTACTTCGTGCAGCAATATCTTTGGTTAGGCTCCACATTACAAAAAGGAAATGCATTTTATACCTCCTGCCAGGTTGCCGGTACGGTAATCTCCTCATACTGCTTGGGTGGCCACCAATCCCGCCGTTCCGCGGATGGGTGGATACACAATTCCTATTTGGAGCTGTCCTCTCAGTTCGTGGTAAGTTAATCTCCATAACATGAGGTTAAATCACCACTTAAGCCTTATCCCCGCGGCAAGGAGACCGACACCATAAGGCCAAATTATTACCGAACTTGATGCTCAAAAGATCGATTGTGGCATCAGCTGTGTGGCATGACGCGCAAACCTGCTGAAATCAAACATCGTCCAAGTCTCTGTCTTCAATTTCAGCGAAGAAAAATGGGACAATAACGCCACCACTTCGAAGCCTGCACTAAACTGATCCATCACTCTGAGGATCACATACGGTACGTGATGACAATTACGTACAGGTTTTTCGATCCCCAGATTAAAAGCAAAAAACTATATGGACCACCCTGTATATATAAGTAATACTATTATAATGGATATTTTCTTTAAAGGTGGTTTATACTGTCATTGCGCTGATATTTGCTAAACCTTCATCTATAAAAATCGTTAAATTGGTAAATTTTCAGAATCTTTATTTCCATCTCTACTATCTGTGATGTAAAAAGCATTTATTTTCTACAGTAGTGTCAATGGTTGGGTTAGAGAGTCCGTCACATCAGTGATTATTCTCACTGTCAAGGGCAATTATTTGCCACATCAAAGTTTATTGTAAACCAGAAGGTGTTTTAAGTGACCGGTGGAAATTTTGGGCGCAAGTCCCATGCGGACAAGCTCCCTACGAGTAGCACAATAGACTATACGACTGAGTGTGTCCCATAGTGGACAACCGCTACAACTTAACCTAACGTAAGTGCTGTGCGATGAATTCCGCCGTTTAACATAGGACAACCAGTAGATTTTTAGAGCATCATTGTAATCCAATACCAGCTCCACTAAATATTGATGGTATAAGACGACTTTCAGACTTCACAACAGATCGCATGATCATCTTCCAAACATTATTGAATTCAAGTCGTCGTGCGGGTTTTGACTTCAACTCATAGACTTTTTGCTCCCTGCGACAATTTTTGTTGCTAGGAAGAAAATGTTAGAGCACCAAATTGATTATTTTACTTGTATCGTTTAGCTCGATAAATCGTAAAGTCTTCAGTCACAATACAACCTACTTGACATTAAAATTTCACGCATGGAGACTTCGGTTTTCTACAATAAGCTAATAACGGTATAGTTTCGGAATTCCATTTGTTATCAAATTCTATTTGTATAATTTATAATATTTATTTAATAAAAATAATTATAATGTATGGAAGAAAGTTATATATTCTGGTGAGCCGTCTAACCCAGTGAATACATAAAACAGATTTGTCGAAGTAGCACTCAGCCACCACATATTCACAAAAATGTACGCAAATACGAATATTAAGAAAATAATACCAGATCTCCATTGCTCACGAATGTCACCGTCAGATACATCTTTACCTCAAGTACACATCCCTAGTAAATTTCAATTTGGATCAATACAATTCGTATGTTGTTTTTATTTTGATATTTCCCATTCCGGGTTTAAAGTAGATAAGTGGCATGCCAACGTGTGTGCCAATTGGTTAATAGCAAATATGCATACTCGTATACAGGGTGGCCTCGAGCAATCCCCGCACAACATATGTGGTATGATTATAAAGCAGAACTCCTGCAATTAAATGATTTCGGCTCAACTAAAACTTGTTCTACGGAGTGGTTCAAAAAGACTGATGTCGTTTGAGAATCGTAAGGTTAGGTTAGCCAGGTTGCTCTCCTAAGACAAGACACTCGGTGGACATTCCCATTCTGATATATGCATTTGATTTGCATCCTTTAACTAATTTGTTTAAAAGACTTAGATTTTTGACGTGATAACGTCTTATAATTCGATTTAACAGGCTGCACGCACGAAAAAATGTGTCGTTACCTTGCTTATTGGTGTTGCCTTGCTCATTGCCGTTACCTTGCTCATTAGTGTTACCTTGCTCATTGCCGTTACCTTGCTCATTTGTCGTTACCTTGCTCATTGCCGTTACCTTGAATGAACTGCAGGCGAAAGCGCGGAACGAACGACAAAGCAAACAAAGCAAACGAACGGCAACGTTCGACATCTTGCTCTCTCCTACTTAAGTGAGCATATATGTGTATGTATATGCGCATATGTACATATATAAATTCACGTATTTGTATTTGCATATGCCTTCTTATTGATTATTATTAATTTGATTTACTTGAAAAATTTAAAATAAAACCAAGTTTGTTAATAATACCTGTTGTTTTAATGTTATATTATTTTTTGACGTGATAACGTCTTATAATTCTATGTAGCCGGCTGCACGCACCAAAAAATGCGTCGTTATCTTGCTCATGCGTCGTTACCTTGCTTGAACAGCATGTTATGTTATGTTATGTTATGTTATGTTATGTTATGTTATGTTATGTTATGTTATGTTATGTTATGTTATGTTATGTTATGTTATGTTATGTTATGTTATGTTATGTTATGTTATGTTATGTTATGTTATGTTATGTTATGTTATGTTATGTTATGTTATGTTATGTTATGTTATGTTATGTTATGTTATGTTATGTTATGTTATGTTATGTTATGTTATGTTATGTTATGTTATGTTATGTTATGTTATGTTATGTTATGTTATGTTATGTTATGTTATGTTATGTTATGTTATGTTATGTTATGTTATGTTATGTTATGTTATGTTATGTTATGTTATGTTATGTTATGTTATGTTATGTTATGTTATGTTATGTTATGTTATTTTATGTTATGTTATGTTATGTTATGTTATGTTATGTTATGTTATGTTAATGTTAACTCATTCTCTATATCCATACAAAATATTATATCTATCAAACAAATAAAATTAAAATTTTCTTTTGAAAAATGCAACCATTCAATCAGTATTTTCTTATGACGTTATCACGTTAAACTATCGTCAGTAAACCGACTTTACAGACAACCTCTTTTTTTTTAAGAAGGTAATTAGTCCCTACAGTAAGACATTTTGTAAATTTCCTAGGCCTTCAAAGAAATAATCGCTAAGATGTTTGGCTCGACTTCTTCGATGTGCGGGACATTCACAGAGGAAGTGATGTACCGAATCAATTTTTCTTCATCTCCACAACTCCTGCAAAAGGCATTGAGAGGTACGCCCATTCTACTAGCTAAGGTGCAGTGACCCGTTACAACACCTGTAAGGTCGCTGCTAGTTGATTTGTTGAATCCAAGCAGACATTTTGTTCTTTTAAGTTTCAGTTTTGGCCTGAGTGCTTTGGAAACCCCACAGTTAGTAATCATAGACCACCTCCTATTGGTTTCCGCGATTAAGCTCAAATAAATCGCAGTATACAGTTCGTTGAGACGAATGCTTATATTCTCTAACACTCGCTGAAAGTCAAGCCAATCGCCTTTCCTTTCACACTCATCCGCCATTTCATTTCCCTCCCCCCCCAGAGTGGCCGGGAATCCAACAAAGTGTGGTGTTGTGTGGTTGGATAAGTGAGCGGGACCTCATGCATTCTTTAACACATTTTGAATTGATGCGCGTGGAGGCCAGTGCCTTGATCGCTGCTTGACTATCAACAAAAATGGTAAGGTATGGTTTGCCGGAAGTAAGTCCATTAGTCCAAATCGTAAATAAATTTTATTAAAAAAATAATGACAATATTTGATAAAAGAAAGTTTTATATTCAGGAAAAAAGCCTTTGCCTTCCGGCCGATTCCGATGGGCAGTCTCTTTTTGTGGGACACTTTTTATTCATATTATGATCCAGAGAGCAGTACTTTTTGTAGTTTTTAGCTTATACTGATTTTAGTCGAAACTTTCTCAAGAATGGTGCGAACACGGCCCAATATGCCCCCGTAGGACTATACTCGTCTGTGTGTGTGATATAGCAGCAGCAAGTCCTGGGTTCGTTGCGCGCTAACGACTGCAAATATTAAACAAAAAATTTCTAACAGGGAACCTTCGAGTGCGTTTCTGCCATATGAAAAGAGAACATCTGCTGTTTGGACAACACCACGCCTATTACAATTAGATGAAAAGCTGCGCCTAACTATCTTTCTATCTCTTTCTGAGAATATATCCCTAGAAAGTGGGTAACAAGACGGTGACCCAGTTGAGAGAATATGGAAGCTTGCGCATATCGTAGTACCGGCACTCGGCTCTCAGTGAATTCACGTATAATAATTATAGATATAGCTTTGTTTACATTTCAACTAACCAACCTTTAATTTTTCTTTACAATTCTTCTCTACTTTGATACACTCGTCCTCTTACAGAACTCTTTTAGAATTTCGTCACGTCTTTTCTCCACTTCGATATGCACAATCTTTTGTTCTATTGTTCATGGCCTGCCGTAATCCATAGAAGTAAATAATAAGAGAGATAGAGAGAGAGAGAGAGCATTGTGCTCACAATTCACAACCAAGATATTGCATTCTGGATCCTTGGTTGGTTGGTGGAGGTGTTGTTTGAGTAATACATCTCAGACTCAATTAGCACAAAAGGTGCCATTTTGGTACACCACAAGTAAAACCACTCCCATATTATTAAGTCAAACCATATTTATTTGACTATAAATCCGCCTATGAAAATATTTTCTTTTCTACAATTTCTACCAAGTGGTTCATTGGGAATTAACCCTGCATTCTATATCGTAGAGCACTCAGACTTGGGCACTCACACAGATGATGGAAGACTGTCTCCCTAGAATCCTCTTGATTGCAGTTTTTACATCTATGTCCACCCATTTTCCCAGCATGCTCTCCGATAGTCTAATGGTCGGTTATTGCTAGCGTTATTCTGAATTCTTTCTTAATTGCTCGTCAGTTGTGGACTTGTTGTAATCTGGCCACGTTTCCTTCGGTATTTCGCAGATATCGGTGTTGGTGCATCTGTCAAGAGCCTGCTTCTGGCATAGCGAGAAGATCTCCCTTTTGCGCACGCCTTTGGGACAGTCGAAGCGGTAGATTCGGACTCGTTATAGGATGCCTCCTGTCTTGCCAGTTCTTCAGCTCTCTAATTTCCTTCTATGATATGTTCCTATGGCCAGTTACCCAGATGGGAGTGATGTGTGTTGTGTGCGCCTAAGTTAAGTTAAATTCTTCTTTGCATTGTCTGACGATTTTTGAATTGGTTAACTTTGGCGACTTTAAAGCTAAGATGGCTGCTGGACTATCTGGAAGATATACTTTTGATAGTTGTTGTATATGGTTTTTAATTAGCTTGCATGCTCCTTTATCCCGAGAGCTTCTGCTTGGAAAATACTATTCCAATTCCTCAGGCGAAAGGATTTGGAAGTTTCGAGGCCTTTCGAATATATACCTACGTCGACGCAGCAATCCATCTTGGATTCATCAGTGTAAAATTCAGTTGTATTCTATTTGACTACTGAATTCAAATCTCATTCCTTTCACGTGGGAAAGTTTTTTTTAAACCCTATTCTAAAGCTTAGCACAGCTGTAGTAAAATCTGATGAGCTGCTAGTAAGTCTTTGGCTGTTTAAGATAACACTATGAACAAAAATCCTAGCATTCCAAAAACCACCTTCTTTTATTTTTATACTTAAGGCGTCGCAGTGACCTAGAATTTTCAAAAAACCGATTTTTTTTGATATTTCGAAAGTATAGGCTTTTAAGAATATACTGCTAAATTTTTGGAAGGATATTCCCAGCCGGTTTAGGCAGATGGAGTCAGATTCGTCACCCGGCTACTCTCAAAGCTTTAAACTCAATTATTTCAAAACGACTTTTTTCGGCCTGGTGTTGTCAAAAAAAAAATATTCAACCAATCGTCTGAAATTTTAATATGTTCTTCACAACACTAATAGTCATAGCCCGTAGTAGAATCATATTAATATTTCAATTATTTCGTTTTTATTTTATTAAAAAACTGAAAAACCCGGTTTTTAAAGCGTTAGGGTATTCTAGTACGAGGATAAAGTCATACTGATTAATCATTTTTTTGGTTTTTGTGTTGTCCGTCCATTTTCATAGTAATTTTTTTTTCATTTTTGTATGTTAAAGAAGTTAAATAAAAAGCATAAAAAATTGATTTTTGTTATAAAAAAAATTCTTAAAAATACCCCAAATTTTTGAGCTCTTGACCACCGGGACCCCTTAATTTCTTTTTTCATCACCCACATTTTTCGGACCGGCTTGGAAGCGCTCGTACTTGGCTACATGGCAATTTATGCGCATACACAATACATCTGCAAAGAAGCAATGCGACAAAGTGCACACTTTGCCACTTCACTTAATAAGCTCTGATGAGAGCAGTTGCGACGCGTCAGTCGTAAATTGAATTGTATGCATCTTAGAGATACGTTTTGATGTGGCAATTGTCTTAAAAGCCTCGCAAGGCGGTAAAGCTTGTGCTGAAAGTGACATAATATGTACATACATATGTAGATATCGACGTATACGAGTATGTACATATGTCCATACATAAGTGTGTTTACATGTGGAATATCCATGTTCGTATTTACGAGCACGAGTGCGATTTGTTATTTATCAGTTTCCATTGTAAGATGGATCAGTTACCGTCAGGTCGCGGCTAAGTAAAGCCAGCTGAATAACTTAACGCTATTTAACTCAAAAGTGGAGGAGGTGTGACTGAATACATTTGAATAGATTGCGATCTTAAAGTGCGGAAAACGTTGAAGGAAAGCATGGAGCAACAAGTAAATAGCGAGGTATGCGGTAGCTGCTATACAATTTATATTTTGAGTGGCACACTAGAATGTTTCGAAGATTGTTTAGAAGGATTTTACTGCATGAATATCCTTTGTGTACTTTAAAGATATGTGAAATTTTTAAAAATAAAAGTGCCGTGAGTTAATTGCTCAACATATCGCTCATTTGCTGCAAGATAATCCAAAAACATCATAATCCAAAACACTAAAATTTCCCGAAATGTCTACTATTATGTCCCTCTAAGTAAAAGTAAAGACATATTTTCATCTAAAGAGATACTGTTAATTGATATCGCGATGCATTTTTTACACAGCGTAAACAAAGGTGGACATTTCTGCGTAGTTATCAAAAAAAAAAGTCCAGCAAATGAGCGATACGAAGTGAAAACTAGTGGAATGTATATCAGATTCTAATATTTTTACACGGTGGCGCAAAATTAATCATCCAATTTTTTTTCGAACAACTTTTTCACAAAATAAAACAAATGATTTTGAGAGTTGGTGGTCATTTCTGCGTAGCTGTAAAAAAAAAATCCTGAAAATGAGCGATACAAAGTGAAATACTGTTGAAATGTTTATCAAATTCTTATATTTCTAGAAGGTGGCGCAAAATTAATCATCCAATTTGTTTTCAAATAACTTTTTCACAAAATAAAACATATAATTTTGAGTGATAGAAATATCTATTTTGACCTTTACGCGCTCCATTGCGTGTCTGTTTGCAGCCCACTAGTTTACATATATCAGATGTGATTGACGTACGACGCCATTTGCAAAAATTTTAAGTTGTCCGATAGGGTGATTAATTTTGCACCACCTTGTATAAACAACTCGAGAAAGCAAAACCCAGTCGCTAATAACAAACTGTTACAACAAAAAAGAACAAACAGAAGCCGTTAATAATTTGAGTAAAGCTCGACAAGTGGTCCAGCCCATGATAAATTATTAATTTTGCGCCACCTTGTATGATGAAACTGTGTATATGGCCGCCACATCCCAATGTTACTGTATTTGGCTGTTCCAGTCGTACTGTTATATAAAGTTGGCTCTTACACCCTTTAATGGGTGTTTTTGCCGAGCTCCTCCTGCTATTTGTGTGTGTGCCTTGATAATTTTTCCACAAATAGAGGGACTTCGAACGGCAAATAATTTTTTATGGGCAAGTTTATCGTGGCAGAAATACAGTCGCCCCTGCCAAGGGGCAACCGTTATTAGAAACCACTTTTCCTATCATTTGGTGTTGCATGCACGGAGAATCGAGCGCTAGGCTACAGCATGTAGAAGGATAGATAGGTTCCTGATAGTCCCAAGTTCGTTTATTCTATGGGAGGCCTGCCAAGAAAATTTGGGTTTTATTAGAGAATAAGTAGGCAGGTAGAAATGACAGTCGGTCTCTAAACCAACTCACTTAGACTATTGCCGGTCCATTGCGATACCACAACAGCAGTTTATCTGCTACTCCTCGCTAAACTATATTTAAGTGCGAACCCATTGACCCGGCTGACATTTATATACCTAAGGACATCAGTATCATTCAAGAACGATGAGTCGAAGTATCTAAACCTAATAACATGCCGGAGTAACAGAGAAGATGTCTGACATACGCTTCCTTCTCCTCATTCATGCAGCTTCTGCATAGGGGAAACCAATCTTTGAGCATGTCGGCCTAGGAGACAGAGGCCTGTTGATCAAAGCAACTAGCACAGATACGTTTTTCCTTGATCGACTAAATAGCGCCTTTGAGCTCCTAACGCTCGATTCTGGTGAAATTCTTTTTGTAGCGATAAACGTCAGACTATCAACCCGTCTCGTGTTGGCTTAAGGGGGGGGTAACGTTAATTCATGGAAAAAAAGGTTAAAATTAATTCATCAAATCTTTTACTACATAAAACTATAGCATTTGAAGTATATTTTGTGAAATTTTCATCCAAAAATATTTAAAAATACGGCAATGGCAGAAATTATTCGGACGCATCTCAAAAAAAGTAGTTTTGCGGTGCCCCTCATAACTCGGTGTTAAATCATCTGAAATCAAAAAACCAAAGTTATTTCGTTAGATAATCGTTTTCTCCGGGTAACGCCGAGAGGGTTTTTTAAAATTAAAAATTTTTCGATTTTTGGGAACACGTTAAAGTCAAAAACACGATTTTCGCGTAAAAAATCGGTGAATTAGTTACCGTAAAAACAAAAGTATCAACAAATTCGAAAAAAACTCTTCGGCGTTACCTTGTAAAACAACTACAGAAAAAGTGTTATAAATTTCAAAAGGATCGGTGCAGTAGTTTCAAAGTTATGAGGGGCACCGACTTTGAAAACGTAAGTTGTGGGAAAAACGCTTTAACGCTAACGCTAAACGCGGTTGAGCCAGGTAGGTATCAACACTTACATGGCTGTATCTTTGTAAGTTTTGCTCCGATTCATCTAAAATTTTCACAGAATATTCTTGAAAAGTTCTTCATTTAAAAAATTAAATAAAAAAAAAAAATGCAAAAAAAAAATTTAAAAACGTTACCCCTGCCTTAAGTGGCAATGCTACTTGCACCACGCAGTTTGTAGGTTAAGAGGGGTAAACCTATAATATCCATACCAAGAGGGTGGAGTTCATTCTTAATTCAAGAATTCAAGGACTTGGCTTCACTTGTTGTGTCCAACTGGCGCCGGTTAGCATGAGAAAGAAACAACTGACGCGCTTTGTTAATCTCGGCCAAAATTGCGTAAGCGGTTATCGCGCCAATCAAGAAAAAGAAGAAGAAGAACTTCTAAATTTCATATATGAATATTCCTAGAAATATTTTGTCATAATGTCTTTATTTTTAAATACCTTTTGCCCGTATTTATAGAATATAAGTGTGTGGGAGGCGGCCGCCGTGGCTGAATGGGTTGGTGCGTGACTACCATTCGTAATTCAGAGAGAGAACGTCGGTTCGAATCTCGGTGTAAGATCAAAAATTAAGAAAAAGTTTTTTCTAATAGCGGTCGCCCCTCGGCAAGTAATGGCAAAACTTTCGAGTGTATTTCTGCCATGAAAAAGCTCCTCATAAAAAAAAAATATTTGCCGTTCGGAGTCGGCTTGATACTGTAGGTCCCTCCATTTGTGGAACAACATCAAGACGCACACCACAAATAGGAGGAGGAGCTCGGCCAAACACCCAAAAAGGGTGTACGCGCCAATTATATATAATATATATATATATATATATATATATATAAGTGTAAGGGACAGGTTACCCAAGACTATATGCTCTTTCGATGTTTTTAGGGCTGAGCAGATAACATGTTTAGAGTGGAGTAAATTGTGGGAGCGCTCCCATTTTCTTAGTGTAACATTGTATGAATTTTGTAGCTGCTGTAATACCATAGAACATTCCTCTTAAACTTGTTTGGGAGTGCTGTTGAAGTGACAGTCTATGAGCGGTTATAAATACGGGTTGCACCGGTAACAAACTAACGACTGTCGGGGAAAGAAATTAGCCGCCTTTACGTTTGGTTTCCCTCATTTCTTCTAACACTTCCGATTTTGATTTACCATTCAGAATGAGCGCTCTACAAATAGATGGCCATTTGTTTCGAGAAGCATTGAGCAAGAACACATTTTCGTCGGATCTGGTTTGCCTTGAATGACGCAAACAGTCAAGATTTTTAAAGTATCTCAACTACATTTTTTTGGGACAATTAACACAAGCATCTTTCACTACAACCATGTCAGTCAGAGGGATTTCTTTTGATTGTGGGCCGGCAAGTTTTGTAAAAATGTTTGCAAAGAAAAGATGATCAAGTGCGAAGCTCCAGTTTTCTATGTCTCCTTAAGAAAATTAATTTTATTTACTTTTCAGTCGGATGGAGTATTCCTTTATTTATAATCAACGATTGTAAAGTAGAGTGTTCAAAATATTATGTTTTTAGATCCTGAGGTTCAGCTGTACCAAAAATCAGTATAATAAATTGTTGTCCATACCCTAAACCAAGCTTTAGTAGGATCGTACTAACAAACTCCTCTTCTTCTTTAACCTAGTCTTATCCTATTTCGGGTCGGCTCTCTTTGTGTAAAATCTCAGGTCACGCGGTCCTGGACCGTGTCTTTGATGAAGTTTCTGCATCGAATGTCGTTTTCAGCGCTGTTTTCCAGGTTTTGGTGGCCTGCCTGGCCCACTTTTCGCTACCTCCATCTGCAACACTTGCCTCACTGCGTGCTCCTCTGGTTTTCTCATTAACTGACCTACCAGCGTAGGTGATTTTCCTGCAGCTTAGTGCTGATTGGAGCAATTTTATTGCTACGCATTTCTGCCGCGTGCAGTTTCAGCTCTAGTTTATATGGCACAGCCCGGATAGTACCAACAAACAAACCAAGTTATATAGATATCTGTTAATACACATCCCAAACGCAACGCAGCTTGGCGGATGCATATTTTATAAAAGGTTCCTTTACTTAATTGCCCAAGTGGGTCCCTTTGATGGCATGTTTTTACCCTAACCCATCAAATATTTGGAATAAGAGCTAAATCAGTAAACAAATTTTAAATAATCAGACTCCAGTGCCATCTAGGGGCACCTAGTGAGTATAAGTAAAATGTAGATTAGATTACTAACTGAAAAGTTCTTAGCCTGACAATCGAAAATGCCCTTCATTCACCGTAAAAACACGTTTATTTATTTGTTCACATACTTTTAGAAATCCGATACTGAAGTGAACTCGATATTAAACGATCTACAACTTCCAAAGAAGTTCAAATACCTCAATGAACTCACCTTCCAAGAGAAACGAGACTTCCTCGACTCCTTCGATGTAATATTTTGCGATTGTGATGGTAAGTCGCCTGTAGTCTCTTATTTATTTTTCTGAAATCCATATTAAAAATACAAACACTTCGCTCACATCGCTAGGCGTCATTTGGGAGTCACTGCACGATGTGTTGCCCGGCGCGCCGGAAGCGATCGATTATCTCAAGCAACAGGGAAAGCAAGTCATCTTTGTCACAAACAATAGCATAATACCCATTGAAGTGCAGTTAAGAAAATTTCAAAAATGCGGTCTTGACGTGAAAAAGGTAATTGAAAGCATTTAGAAAAATGTGTTTATGGTAGCTCTTGCGCCGGCAATTATTATCAAAATATGTTATTATTATATTTACATAATTTTAATTAATTTCCCATTACTTCCACCGCCTAAACAGTGCGATATTGTGCATCCAGCACAAACCATATGCGATCACTTGAAGTCCATACAATTCGATGGTCTTATCTTTTGTCTCACTTCGACCGCTTTTAAGTCATTGCTGAGTGACGAGGGCTTCAACGTAGTGGATGAGGTGAGTAATCTGTATGCCTAGCCATAAAATATGTGCATATGAATGTACCTACAATATTTACTTGCAGTGCGTCACTTTCATTGAAAGTCTGGACGATTTGCGTGCTGCCATCTACAGCGATGACCCAGTGAAAGCAGTGATTATTGATGTCGATTTTAATCTTTCAGCGTCAAAATTAATGCGTGCACATTGGCATTTGAAAAAAAATCCAGAATGTCTGTTTATTGGCGGTGCAGCCGATACGCTAATCACACTGGACGGAAAAGATGTTATAGGTAAATATAGGAGTAATTTAAATGATAAATAAATTAATGTAGGCCAGTTAATAAGTTCTGCGAAATGAGTCTAATTGAAAGGCCTTAAGTTCTGTAAGTTTATTTTGCTTGAAAAGGTCGTAGATTCTGAGTGTAAAATACGAGCGATTGACCCAAAGAAATTTAGCCAGCGTTCTCTCGGTAGTCTGATCTAGGCTATCGAAATTAAGTATAGCCGACCAGAAATTTTACACGGCAAAGACTTCCACTTTGAAAACTTTTGCGGCTAATTTTTTATGTTGTTACAATAAATAACTCGCCCATATTCCAAGCGTATGCCTCTGTTATTGCAATCTGTTCACTGTCTTTTTGAGAAACACCATTCAGGCGTCAGATAGTTAGGCTGTTTTGAGAACTGTAAACAAAATGAAATCAAGCCCCAAACTGCATACCCTATGATCTGAAAGTACCGGGAATGTTTAAGGGGTTTCCTCGGGTAAAAAAAGCCTATTTTAAATATATTTTTTTTCTATGTAAAAAATTATTTATTTAATTCAAACTTTTTTCTGTCTTATAGATACATATTTAAAGAATAATTTCTGAAATTTTCAAAAAAAAAAATTAAAACTCCTCCATTGTGACGGCATTTCCGGTCACCCCTCAAAAAAGGTGCGTCCGCGTTGTCAGCTTAACTCCTGACAGGATCATCAAAAATGAAAAAACAAAAATAAGTGTTTTAGTTAAGACCATAAACTCGTGCTTGAACGAAGGAAAGAAAAAAAGTACAAATTGAAATTTTGGCAGACATTTTTCCAAAAAAATGAAAATTTCGGTCAAATTTGCTTGACATTTTGTTTTTTTTAAATAGTTGTAATTGAAAAAAAAAATCCTTCGTTCAAGCACGAGTAAATTGTATCTCGAACAGCTGGGTAAAATTTCATCAAGATCGGTTGAATAGTTTTCGAGAACATTTGATAACCGACTTTGAAAACACGGTTCCGAGAAAAACGTGTTTAAAGTTTTGAGTAACAGTAAAAGTGGCTTGGAGCGCACACATTTCAAACGCTGTATCTCCGAAATAATTATTCGGATCGACTTGAAAATTTAGGATAATATTCTTGAGATGTTTCAACCCGCGAAACCCATGTAACCCCTTAAGTAAAACTAAACAGAGTTAAATTTCAGGCAAATGTATTTCATCTCCTTCAAAATACATATGACTCGTCTGAAGCAACATACATGTGCCAATATTTAATCCAGTCCTCCTTGCATCCCTGGTCGGCTGACGAAGGGATGGTCTTCAACTCCTTCGTCGTATTCTCATTGATCTCCTCTATCGACTAAAATCTCCTTCCATGAAGAGGTAACTTCAACTTGGGAAACAAAAAATAATCGCACGGGGCCATATTAGGTGAATACGGTGCTTGCACGATGGTATTTACTTGGTGTTTGGTCAAATAATCCAGCACAATTTGGGCTCGGTGCGATGACGCGTTATCATCATGCAAAATCCAAGAATTGTTTGCCCACATTTCCGGTCAACCAGGCAGACACTAATGATCCGATGGCGCTAAAAAAAGACAGATATGTGTCTTACAGTTCTACCGACATAAGAAAAAAATATGGACCGGTTCCCACGTGCGCGGTTCGTTTGAATTAAACATTCCCGGTACTTTCTGATCATAGGGTATGTAAGCCACGTTGTTCTCGCACCCACCAACCAACCTAACGTTGTTCCTAAGCTTTTTTACCAAACTAAACGTGGATCACAAGCCTTATTTCGTGCCAGCAATGAGCACATGACAGAATTTTGGAAAAAGTATTGCCAGATACTTATAGTTTTTTGGTTAAAGAGCTCCTGAAAGGCTTTTGATACTCATTCGTTAGGGTCTAAGAACTTTTACTGATTTCAGGGCAGCCACCGTGGTGCGTGACTATCACTCTGAAATGCGCAAATTGGAATCTCCATGCATGAAACACCAAATGATAGAGAAAGTTTGTCTAATAGCGGTCGCCGCGTGGAAGGCATGTGTGTATTTGCCTCCTCATAAAATATCTTTTGCCGTTCGAATTTGGCTTAAAACTGTTGACCCCTCCATTTGTGGAACAACACCAAGACGCACACCACAAATTGGAGGAGAAGCTCGGCCAAAAATCAAATAAAGGGTGTATACATAAATATAATACATGCAAACACTATGACAAGTTTTGATTGTTTTTGTTTTTAATTATTTCCTTTTTTTGCACTTTTTATACTTCGCACATAGTTTTTAAATTCAACAAATTTTCCTTAGAATTACAAACTCTCTAGTGAAACTTTTTAGAAAAAATTTGCAGTTTAATATTATAAAGGGTGTTTTTTTAGAGGTTAGGTTTTCAAGATGAAATAAAACGTATATAATTTAATGTTATGGCCAAGAATTTAGCTTTATTATAAAGATAAGGGTTTGCCATTATGTTTTAAAAATGATTTCGGGCAAGTGGCCGCCGCGGCTGGCTCGAATAAATTCCAGCCGAGAGGCCCAATTTTCGACCACTTTTTGCACCAATAACGCGCCGAATATTCTCTTCCAAGACGTCAATCGTCTCGGGCTTATCTGCGTAGACAAGCGACTTCACATAGCCCCACAAGAAATAGTCCAGCGGTGTTATATCGCACGATCTTGGAGGCCACGCCACAGGTCCACGGCGCGAGATAATGCGCTCACCAAAAGTTTCCTTCAATAAATCGATTGTTGCGTTGGCTGTATGGCATGTAGCGCCGTCTTGTTGGAACCAAAGGTCGTCCACATCAACATCGTCCAAATTCATTATGAAATGGCAAACCAAACTGAGCATAAATCAAGTGACAGCTGTCAAAAAGACCATCTACGAAAACCTAACCTCTAAAAAAACACCCTTTATAACACAAGTTTAAAGCGGCTCATTGATTTTTGATATTTTTTTGATTAATTTCTTTTTTGTTAACAGTTTTATATATTCTCGTCCACCTAACGAATGCTCGAAATTTTTTTATATGGTAAAATACCGTCAAAAAATGTTCAAAAATAAATAAATAGAAAAAAATATTCAATAGTCGCACTGCTATTATTTTGACCGCAACTGTGCATATATGTATGCATATACAGTCGTATCTCGTTAATTGGAAATTCGGGGGTCTCTTAAAATATTACCAATTAAGGAGTGTTAAGATAATAAAAAGTTCGAAATTTTTGGGAGAAAATAAATAAAACTTCGAATTATCAAGGGTTTTTATTTAACTGCTAATGTTTTACATTTTCATAATGTGAATTAATTAATCTTTGAACTCATTCATACGGGCTTGCTTCGAAGCACATTGCTCCTGCTCAGACTTTTCAATAATTTTTTTAAGGAGAAAAAGTGCCTGATATGCTGTTTCATCAGTTTCGTTTTGTAGACAAAAGCTTTGTAAGTTATCGAATGAGGCTCTTGCTACCTTAACTGACACCTCTGCCAAAGATTCTGATGTATCGTCTTCATCTTCATCGTTGCTTTTTCATTCGTATCTGTCGCAAATAAGATTTCGCCATCGGTTAGTGATCTTGAGACAGCAACATCTTCATCCACTTGAACATAGTCAGAAAAACTCACACCGCTGATGTCAACTACTGGTACCATTAATGGTTCTTCATCATCCATAATTTTTGCGAATTGTCCTGACTCATATTTAATACAAATTTTTAATCTGTATACCAACGAAGCGATTCGTGCGGAGGCGTGCGTCAAAATGTGCCTATGTTTTATGCGTAACACGCAACTACGCACAGTAAAGGTGTTTTCAGGGGAGTCCCAAAATACAAAGTTCTTACTAACACACCAAGAAACGCTAAAAAAAAACACTTTTTTCATGAATTTATTGTAGCGAAACGGTTCAAGTCAGTTTATTAAAAGTTGTTGCATATTATAAAGTAACATTTCAAGAATATTTGATAAAATTTTCATGTAAAAATATTGCAAAATGAGCGAATGAGAGCACATTTACGTAGACGTCTTTTCAAAAATACATTTTGCAGTAGTCAGCATATCTCAGCGTAGAATCATCTGAAATCAAAAAAATCGAATAATTTAGTTAAAGTATGAGTTAAACTTCCCCCCAACGTTTATTTTGACGATTTATTTTCATTTTCAGCCATTTGGTAGTCGTTTGAAGTAAAAAGTGATTTTTGACGAAAAAATGCCGCCATTTTGTAGGTGTAAAACCACCTTAATAGAAAAAAAATGGCGAAAAAAAACGTTGGGGGGAGGTTTTTTATATGTAAAATATGTGTGCAAAATTTCAAAAGGATCGGTTGAGTAGTTTTCAAATGCCAATGACTACGCACTTTAAAAAAAAAGGTTCGAGAAAACCGCGTTTAAAGTTTGTAACGGACTACGCGCGCAACTGCTGCGTCTCGGCAGATGTTTGAGGCGGCTCGGCTTTATGCTCTATAACTTAAAAAGTTTTGCTCGGATTGACCTAAAATTTTAACACGGTATTTTTGAAATGTTTTACTACAATAACAAGCAAAAAAACAATCGATTTTTATCCCCCCCCCCCCCCCCCCCCCCCCCCCCTTAAAAAATTAAGTTATTTCTTTCTATGCCTTTGAAGAACTTAACATCCTAAATTATTTAGGAAAACAAGGTGATTTTATGAGATCTGCGATTTTATAAGATCGCATCGAAGTTTGTTGTTGTTGGTCTGTAATGCGCAAGAGCAGGGTATAAGATCATAATGGCAGTAAGGGCAAGAAGCAGATAAGCTTCATAGCGGAGAGTAGTGCCACTACATTGATATTTCATATTCCAAAACTCTTCTGTACGATAGCAAAACCATACATTAAGAAGACCCTTCGGAATATATTGTACAAATGAGAATCGCCGTTCAAAAAGATACGAGTATGTATGTGTTTCAATGACTACCTATTACGGTTAATTTTCCAATCAAACAAATTATGAAGGACGCTTGGACTTATGCATAGCGGGCCCACACACTTTTGCTGGGTACAACTGCACTACTTCCCAATGAATCCAATATTTCTTCGGTTTTGACAGCCGGCGTTTAAGACACATTTTCCTAAAATGTGCTTGCTAGAGTTGACTTGCTTAGCTGCATATCTCCTGTAATTTTTAACTCTAACCCTTTTCTCTTAAAAAATTAGAGACAAATACTAAACATTCTGCTATTTTTTTAGGTCCTGGCCCCTATATTTCAGTGGTTGAGAACACATCAAGGCGCCAGGCATTAATTTTGGGCAAGCCCGGCGTAGCCTTGCGCGATGCCTTGATGCAAAAACAGCACCTCAAAGATCCGCAACGTGGACTATTTATCGGCGACAGTCTTGTGACGGATGTGCGCTTCGGTAAAATGTGTGGTTTTCAAACTTTATTGGTACTCAGCGGCAGCTCAACGCGAGCGGATTTGCAATCAAAGTTACCGGAAATGGAAACTCCAGACTATGTGATTGACTGCCTGGCCGATTTGAATGGATTATTTACATAAAAGATATTAATTAAAATCTTACCTTTTGTTATATTATTTTTTTGTTTTTGTTGAATAAAATACTTTTTATTGCAAGATTTGTGCATTGAATATTGTGTACAACAAATAAAAAAATATTATATACATAATTAAGTATAAAAAGGAGTTGCTGTTTTGTGTGAAAGCGCATCACTCACGAACGGCTCCTTAGATGTACTCAAGGCGCATTCATTAAAGATGGTGGCACTAGGTGGCAACAATATTTTGTATGTTTGATTGTCAAAGAAAAGTATTGGCAATGTAGAAAACAAAGAATGAATTCGCATTGCTTCATTCTGGGCTGATAGCCACATGGACATGGCGAAAGAAAAAACACAAATTAGCTGATTTACCGATACCACCTTTAATAGATTTGCCTTGGATGTACTTGATTTTGTTTCTATTTTCCTACAAATCAGCAGATTTACCGACACCACCTTTAATAGATTCGCCTTGCCATAAATAATAATAAATTTTTGAATCAATTGTGGACGAATCGTTACATATTCGATTTATTCACATCGTTCATAAGTTCAATAAAATCCGCAGCGCTATCCGCATAGTAGTCGGGAATGTTGGCTAAATTAGTTTCTCTTTCCCAATCTCCTAGCTTGCAACCACCACTCAACACGACCATCGTTTGGAAACCGCATTCCTTGCCGAAGCCCACATCTTGTTCCAACATATCGCCAATCATCAGCACGCGTTTCGTATTTTCGATCTTAAAATCTTTTACGAGCATCTCAGCTAAGTCTTTGCCCGGTTTGCCAAGCGTTATTAGACGCTTCTTGCTAGAATCGGCTATAACTTGAGCGAATGGACCGGGTCCAATGATATCCAAATCCTCAGCTATCGGCAAGAGTTTGTCGGTGGCGCCCTCAATCAATATGCAATCGGGATGGCGCAAGAAGATATGCGCACGTATGAGTTTCGCCGAAGATAAATTGAAGTCAACATCGATGACTACGGCACGTACCGGCTCATCGCTGATAATGTGACGAGCGAATTCAGTGGCAGATTCTTTAAGAATTTTCGTGGGCTGCAATGGTATAAATAGATAAATGAAAAATGTGAAATGTGAAATAAAAAATGTATAGTTTATATGAATGTACTTATGTATATATAAGTCAACGATACAATAATTTGAGGTAAATGCATTACTTTTATCATTTATTCTTATCATTATTTAGCAAGATGAGCTGTATTTTTAGATATTGCAAAAAGACAGGAGCCCTTCGAAGCGATTTTCCCGCGAAATGAGAGCATTGAGATTCGCTTAAAAACCTTTGGGAAGGGTGGGGCTTCACGTCAATTCGGAAATGACTGTGCGTAATTGACGCGCAACGCGGTGCGAGCTGGCCTAAAGTAATTATCTTACCTGCCATATGCAATGTGCGACATCTATTATTTTATTTATTTATTATATTTATCTATTATTTTATTAATAAGCAAAAATTGTTTTCTGACATCAAACAAGAGATAAAGAAGATGCGGATTTACTTGGCGAATATGTAAATTACTGCATTGGATATTTTTGTGGCACATACAGATAATGCAATATTTTTTGTAGTGGTTTTTTATGGTATTATAAATGAGCGCAAATTTTTAATAGCTCTGGAAATACAATTAAAAAATATTTTATATTTATTAATGCGAAAAAATTGCCTTGAGGGATATTAAAATATCTAAAAAACTACTAAAAGCAGACCCCAAGATAAGCTCTCGGATCCTTCTGCCCTTATTGAAAAACATTTTGAACTCTGAAATAATACCATCTGAGTTAAAAGAGGGGGTTGTCACTCTTCTTCCGAAAAAGGGTTCCCTATCTGAGTGCAAAAATTGGCGAGGAATCACGTTGCTAAGCATGGTGAATACATTAATAATAGCACACGTAATTCAAAAAAGGTTGTCCAACTCATTTAATCAGGGACTACGCCAAGAACAAGCAAGCTTTCGTCCCCACTACTCTTGCGTCGATCATGTAAACTTCTTGAGAGTGATCGTGTAGCAATCGGTTGAGTGGCGCTCGCCTCTTTACCTCTGCTTCATCGACTTCGACACTTTTAATCATGAAGCAATCTGGAAAGCTCTTGAATGCAAAGGAGTGCCTGAGAAAATTGTCACCTTCATAAAAGAATTGTACTCGGGCGCTTCATGTCGCGTGAAATACGAAACTGCTATAAGTGGTAGTATCGAAGTTCAAACCGGTGTTAGGCAAGGATGTGTATTATCTCCACTCTTGTTCAACCTAATCTTGGTCCTAGCAAAGCGACAAGCGTGTGCTGTTAGAAGGAGCATTTCCTGAGGTTTATGCGGCCGGCTTGAAGACCTACACTATGCGGACGACATTTGTTTACTATCGCCTAAATACTCGGATGCATCAGCTAAACTACAAGCGGTATGCTATGCAGTAGCACAAACAGGTCTAAAAATTAACATAGCAAAGACCAAAGTAATGCGGACTAACACCACCGAAACGCAAGCCCTTTAAATTGCCGACACGCCACTTGAAGATATAAATACATTTTGTTACCTTGGGAGTATAATTTAAAAAAAAAGGCGAATCAACAACTAGCATACTCAACCGAATATCTAAAGGACGCGTTGCATTTGGCATGCTAGACAAGATATGGATGGAGATCAACCTACATCTCCAGGCACACAAAACTGAAAATATTTGATGCCAACTTGAAGTCGGTAGTTCTGTATGGATGTGA
The DNA here is from genome assembly GCF_027943255.1 of Anastrepha obliqua. Taxonomy (NCBI): domain Eukaryota; kingdom Metazoa; phylum Arthropoda; class Insecta; order Diptera; family Tephritidae; genus Anastrepha; species Anastrepha obliqua. The sequence continues at coordinate 47,535,245 of NC_072893.1, forward strand.
AACATGGAACTTAACAACAAACATATCACAATCATTGCAATCCTATCTAAGCCGTTGCCTACGTAAGATAATGCGGATATTCTGACCGACCTGATATATATTATAAGCCAGCAATGATCTTTGGGCGGCTACCGGGCAAACACCAGTTCACATAGAAATTATGCGTCGCAAGTGGAAATGGATCGGACACACAATGCGCAAACCACGGGATAACATCGCAAGTACAGCGCTAGACTGGACTTCCCAAGTAAGCCGTTGGTGCGGGAGGCCAGCAAACACATGGAGTCGACAAGTAGAAGCAGAGGCGGACAGAGCAGGCCGTTTTTGGAGTCAAATAAAACATCTAGCTTTAAACAAACGAAATTATAACTTGTTTATTGAGGCCCTATGTTTCATCTAGGAACTATGGGAAAATATATCTATACTATAAAGGTGAATGTCTGTACGCTGTCCGCGCATCACTACGAAACGACAACACCAAATGACGTAACAATTTTTGTACATTCATAATTTCACCCAATGAAGGTTATAGTCATGTTTTTATGATGGAACTCTCTTCCCACAGCCCACAGGCCGTGCCACCACTCTCATTCGGCACTAATAATCGAATATTTGCTTAAATTTAATCTAAAAAATTTTAGTTTTTCCTATTTCCCACTATTTATAAGACTTCATAATCCGCATAAGCTGTTCAACTTTGACCCAAATGCAAAGTTCAAAAACGGTTTGAGATAGAAAATCAATAAAAATAATGTTGCTTGATATTTTTCTGATTGATTGTTTTGATTTTATTCAACGCGGCATAGCAACGGATGTCGGGTATTGTAATATTATGGTTATTAATAAAAAATTAAAAGCAAGTGTAAATTTCCAGAAGTGCAGTTTATGTCAAAAAACTTCAGAGTACTACCTTTCTTGGTTTGAGAAATACGAGGATCTATTTTTTGGCAACTTAGAACAACTATTTCGTCCTTCTCAAATAGTTATTCACTCCATGAAAAGAGTCATACGTAAAAGGTCTAAAATATGTAAAAATTTAAGTTCTTTACGGTTTCACTATTTTTATTCAAAATAGGCCTATTTACAATTATGTATATGTGAAAAATTACATAATTTCAACAGTCAAACAGGAGGGTTGGGCATAGTGCTCTCAATAATTAATGCAATAAGCGGATAGTTCAAATATTGAAGAACTCAAGATTTAATGATAATGAAACTTATTTAACTACCACTAAAAAGGTAGTTTTTAATTAATGGTTTGCAAAATTCCCAACCCTGTCAAACAGTCAATTCATGAATGCCGAATTGTTGAGAACGTCGGGATATCGTTCTTGAAGGTTGTTCAGCAACACTTTGCGCTAGAGCTGCAATATTCTCAACGGAACTTCAAGTTTTTGGTTTGCCGCTCTATCTGCTATTTTCTATCCTCAACAGAATCAGTTTCTTGAAATTTTTCGAACAACCTTTGAGTTGTCGCCTCATTCAGATGATTGTTTTCATCGAAAAGTCACGAATTTTGCGATATGTTGTTTTTAAAGATCGACCATTTTCATAATAATTTCCAAAAATTTTAACGCGTAGTTCTATCGTGCAAAATTGCACATCTGTCCACTTGAAAAATGTCAAAGGCGGCAAAAAAAAAATGTACCGTCTAGAAATTATTCACTACTGACATCTAGGCGTCACTTTTGAAAGACTCTTTGTATTGAATTTCGTTAAGATATCTAATTTTTTTTATAATTTACTTGAGTTACTCGTTGCACAAACAGTTCAGAGCATAGAAATCAAAGCTTTAGTTATGTGGGAACTTGACATGATTTTATTAAATAATTATTAATCAATAATTTTCAAAATCAAACTTCAAAAGATCAAATGCAATATTTACGCAAAGTGGGCTAGAGTTTAAACGAGAAATTTTATACCAAAGATATACAGGGAGCGCCATATTTTATGTCGGTATGTAAACGCTAAATAACTTTGTCATTTACCAACCGATCGACTTCAACATACATGTTTTCGATACGTCAATTCCGTACAATTTCAACCATGGATCGCTTTACACCGAAACAACCGGAATCGACGCTATAAAACCCGAAATGCTTGAGAAGGTGATGACAAATGCAGAAAAAGATCGCAGTTTATGATTGCTAATAAAGGTGGCCACTTGATTGATATTGTATTCAAAAAATAGTTTTAATAAATTGCCATTTTGAATGTATACAAATCAGTTTTTTTTTTCAAAGTTATTCAATGTTTTCATACCGACATAAAAGATGGCGCACCCAGTACATACATATTATACATACATATATTAGAGTGCAACGCTCTCCATCTAAAAAATGGTACTTTTTCCATTTCAATTATGGAATTTATAATATTTTAAGACTTCCGCACAAGGCTATAGAGGGAAATGCGAGAGTTGACAAGCTTGCTAAGCCAGGCCTAGGATGAGTACTTCGAACATATATTTCTCACTCTCAGTTTTGAAGACGGAACTAGACGAGGAACTAAATCTGGAAGCACCGCTTATATTGGAAAACCTCGACCTTGACTTGCAGCACGCAAACAACCAACTTTATTTTATCACTCCTAAGAAAGAAATGTAAAATATTTGTTGAAGTACTGACGAGACATTGTTTCACTCCATATCATGCAGCTAAAATGGGATTAGCCCAGAACGATGCGTATAACTAATGCGTAAAAGAAAGGGAACACCTCCTTTGCCACTGCGCTGCTCTAAGCTGTGCTCGTTAAAACTGCCTGGGATCGGTATACTTTTAATCTCTGAAGGATATTGCTGACAAATGTTTAAACTGTTTATTAAAACTCACCAAGACATGTGCCTCGAACTAAGTTCAACACGACTCCAACAACACTGGTAACACTACGGCCCTTGTGGTCCATGTGAGATCTATTCAGATCAGCTAGATATACCTAACTTAACCTAAGGCCTCCAACGAAATATTTCGTAAAAGTATTAAGATTTATGTGACCTAAACAGATTTGAGAGTACCTCAAAAGATCTCGTTATTTTGATTCCATTGGTAAATTTTTTAAACATTTTTATGCGGAGCTTAAACTCTGCCATCATCTGAGTTGAGTTTTTGGAAAAAAAAATTTTAAAAACTAATTTTATTTATAAAAATCTCCATTTTTCGAGGTATTTTTAAATCGGTCCAGCTCACGTAAATCTATTATTCTTCCGAAATACCATATTTTGGTGTAAGTCTTAAAATATAATAAATTAAAAAAAATCCGGACACCCTAATATGCATACTTATGGAATGTAGTCTCACACCAAATTTTTGAATAAACGAATAGTCTACCCAGGTCTTAGCCTCTATATAAAATTTGCTTTACTTTAGCACTGAAATGAATTATATGGAAGATGGGCGAAGATTAGCGCCCAATTTTGCATAATTTCAATGCCAACGTAGGCGTCTGATTATGCGAGGTGTGTTCAAAAAGTATCGCGAATTTGAATTTTCGCAGGTTACGTATATTCGAATTTCGATTTTTTTGTGGCGATATGTTGGTACTCATGTCTCTCACTCATGCCGACGAGTTCGGCCAATTTGAATGTTCAGTTAATTGTTTCGGCTCGTCTTCGATTTACCTATTCAAAAAGATTCATCAAAGAACCTGTATCAAATTTTGTGTGAAAAACGAAATTAAGTGCGCGGATGCATTCCCAATGTTGACTGTGTCATACGGAGAAGCTACTTTGAACCAAAGCAACGTTTATCGGTGGTATCAGAAGGCCGAGAAGATGTGAACGATGAAAAGCGTGACGGACGCCCGAGCAATTGAACAACAGGCGAAAAAATTGATGAAGTGAAGAAAATGGTATTGGCCAATCGTCGAATCACCGTTAGAGCAGCTGCTGAGTACCTAGACAAATCGATTGGCTCGTGCCATTCCATTTTTTTCAATGATTTGCGCATGAGACGGGTCGCCGCAAAATTCGTACCAAAACTGCTCAATTTCGACCAAAAGCAGCATCGCACGAACATTGCTAATGAGATGTTGGACTCTGTCCGCGACGACCCAAATTTGCTCCAGAGGATCATAACTGGTAACGAATCGTGAGTTTATGGTTATGACGTGGAAATCAAAGCTCAATCATCTCAATGGAAACAGCCGCACGAACCAAGACCGAAAAAAGCGCGCCAAGTTCGGTCGAATGTAAAAGTTTTGCTTATCATTATCTTCGATTGCAGAGGCGTTGTGCATCATGAGTTCTTGCCACAGGGTAAAACGGTCAATAAGGAATATTACCTGCAAGTAATGCGCAATTTGTGCGAAGCAATTCGCCAGAAACGTATCACGATACCGGCCCTGCTCACACATCGTTGCTTGTGGGCAACTTTTTGTCCAAAAACAACACGCTAATGATGCCACAGCCACCGTATTCCCCAGATCTGGCCGCCTGTGATTTTTTCTTGTTCCCGAAACTGAAGAGATCCATGAAAGGACGACGCTACGCTACGATTGACGAGATAGAGACGGCATCGAAGGAAGAGTTGAACAGGATAAAAAATGATTTTTTTGAAGTGCTTCGAAGATTGGAAAAAACGTTGGCACAAGTACATAATATCTCATAGGAATTACTTTGAAGGGGGCAAAATGGATATTAATGAATAAATAAAAAATTTTTGAAAAAACACAAAATTCGCGATACTTTTTGAACACACCTCGTATGCACGCTCAAATAGCTCTATTTTGACACAAAATATCGTATGAGAGACTGACGTAAGCTCAGTCTTGGGGCATGGATAAATCGATTCCACTCGTCATTCTGAACATTTTACTATGCATAAGTATATATCTACCTCGAATTCTTTGTATAGAAGTGCGCTCCGGTATGCAAAATTAAAAATTAATTAATAAGTATGTATACTTACACCATCAATGATTTCATATCCCGCCTCTCGCAAAATATTCTTTAAATGTTCGGTCGCAATAACATAAATAAGGCCGTTGAAATTTATATTTTTGAGATACTTAACAATACTTGTGGCTGGATGTACAAGCGTGTCCTAAATTTTCAACAAAAAAGAAGTCGACAGTAGATTAATAATACATGCATAGATATGTATGTATATAAAAAATAGTATCTTTTAACATACCAAATCAACATCAATACCAATGGCCTTGAATTTCCGCTCATACTCACTAAGTGGTTGTACACTGTTGTTGCTTATAAAGTTTATTTTTTTACCAGCGCTTATAAGCATTCGATATCCTTGAGCGGCTCCCGGTATGTTGCCAACCAAGTTCCAAATCACGCCTTAAATATTTCATATTAATATGAATAAATGCCGAATTTTGTAAAATTTAAATATATGTCAAATGGCGTAGGCACTTACCATCAACATCGGAGAAAACTCGATCGAAAGAATCCAAGAACTCGCGTTTTTCCTTAATGCTTAATTTCAGAATGTGTTTTGGTGAGTTTCGAGTAGGCTCTGAATTCTAAAAATAAATATAGTTTATTTGTGGTAAATATAAGATATAAATCTCAAAATTAATTAGGGGGGGAAGCTGGTCTAGAATTTTGAAAAAATCGAAAAATTTTTTTTTGTCTTAAAAGGTGCTTTAGGGTCTTAGAAATAATATACCAAATGAGGGATGCCAGCAAAAATGTCTAAATGCCCAAATTTTTCATTCGACGGCAGTGCCTCGCAGGTATGATTTTACAATACTTACAACTTTAAACGCGTTTTTCTCGAAATCCCTTTTTTTAAACTGGCCGAAGACATAACTCGAACAAATCTTTACCGATTCTTACGAAATTTTGACAATACATTCGAAATACCTTTCTCCGGAGACGTACGTAGGATTTTTTATTTATATTCTTTATAGTGAAAATTGTAACTTTTTGTTCAAACGTGCACCATTTCGCGAAAAAACAAAATATCGAAAAAATCCTACGTACGTCTCTTTCTGTTGTTATATAGAAACTAAAAAAATTTTATTTTTTGATCCAGGACAAAAATTAAGGAGTTTACGTCTTCGGCAATGGACCCACTAGAAAAAAGGCGCCTTAGGAGAACTGCTGGACAGCGGCCATTTTGAAATTAATTCAGACAAAAAATTTTGTATTTGTACCATGAAAGCTATATTATTAAACCTATTTCACAGATTTTCGATTGATTCCTTTGTTGAGTCAAAATAAATTCATAAAATATGCCCATTTTTTGCGCTCTAGACCAGCTTCCCCCCTTAAACTTTATCTAAATTTTTTTCAGTTTACTTCTTATTAAACTCAATCCTAGAAACAAACAAATTTTCAGTGAAAATTAGAGACCTTATCCAAAATACTTGGATCATTTAACGTGGAATTTCTCCAATAATAAAAACAAATTTTGGTTCTGAAAATGCTCCAAATGCTTCTTGTATTACTTTCTACTGACTGGCATAGTAATTAACAACTAAAGCTGTCCCCGAACTCGTCACGTGTCTTCAACTGAGAATATTGTCACTATTGTGGATAGGTCTCACATAAGGTAAAGAACAGCAACTCGCTCGTACACCACCATTAACTACACCAGCCTGAAACCTCTGCATGGCGACCGTATAAAGTTCAGTTAGAATTGAAAATCTACGGCAAAATTGTCTTAAGAGCAGCTGGAAAATAATAGTGAATTTGCTCGAAAATTCATTATTTTGTTCAAAGTGGCGAATCGTCGCATATTTTCAGAGAAGCCAAAGTGTATTGTGCTTGTGAGTTTTATCATATGATCCAAAAGTACCGGGAAGGTGATGTTGACTGTTTTCTTCGATTGCCAAGGCGTAATGCACCATGATTACCTTCCGTCGGCCCAAACAGTCAATAAAGAATGTTATTTATCCGTTTTGGAGCATTTGAGAGATGCTGTACGTCGTAAACGGCCGGAAATGTACGCAAACAATTCTTGGATTTTGCATGATGATAACTCACCATCTCACCGAGCCCAAATTGTGCTGGATTATTAGACCAAACACCAAGTAAACACCATCGTGCAAACACCGTATTCACCTGATATGGCCCCGTGCGACTTCTTTTTGTTTCCCAAGTTGAAGTTACCACTTCGTCGGCCTACCAGGGTGCATGGAGCATTGGATTAAACGTTGGCACATGTATTATATGTTGCTTCAGATGGGTCATATTTTGAAGGGGATAAAATAAATTTGCCCGAAATTTAACTCTGTTTTGTTTTATTTAAACATTCCCGGTGCTTTCTGGTCCCGTCGTCGCCGTATTGCAGCACTCTTCTAGTGAACTCCTGTAAGGAGGAACTCAAACGTCTCGAACGTGCAGGAAACGTTTCCCTTATCTGAGTTCATATGCATAGGAATATAGACGGGAATGAAATTGCCGATGAGCTTGCCAGAAAGGGGTCGGTAGAACCGGTTCCAGCTATCCCCTTCTCAGACATCGGTGTCCCTTTGGCCGTCGTTAAAGGGAAACTACACAATTTTTTTCTAGATAAAGCGCAAGACAGATGGAGGTCTGTCTCATCGTATGCTATTTCAAAAACACTTTAGCCTCAATACGATAGAAACGGAACGCTTAAGGTGGTGGGAATCCCCGCCATTTAATTTCCAAACTCATTGCGGTGTTCACTGGTCACTGGGTGATCGGTATTCATGCGGAGAAGCTTGAAATTCCGTACAACTCCTTTTGCAGAAGCTGTGGGGATCCTGCAGAGAAAGAGACTGTGGAACACTTTCTCTGCAAATGTCCGGCTCTCGCGGCTGGGCTCTTGAGATCCCTTAGCGTACCCTTTAGGGATGACTTGAAAAAATTCTCCAGCCTTTTCTCTCTTCCACTAGATCAACAGCACTGGATGGCTGCAGACGGTTTTTTTCTCTTAATCTTTTCACAGGGGGTGGTCCACATTGTGGTATCAAAACGGCACGTTCGTGCTACTTGAAGTGTACCTGGGGTACTCTTGCCATCTACCTACCTACCTACCTGTTCATAGAGTAGGTATGGTTTTCAGAGCAGGACATTATTACATGGGGGCAGCCATTGAAGAATTGGATGTAACGAGCTTCGCTTTCATTAGGACGGCGCTATGGGGCCACACAATCCCAAACAAAAATCCATACTTTGCGCTCTAAGTACAATAATCGTCTTATCAGCAATTGCGATTTGATACGGTTACACTTCTTATGTTGGCTGTCTTTAACAAGGCGTAGATGGCAAGATCAATGTAATGCGAATAATGCAGAAACCATCCATATCTTAAGGCGAATATAGATAGAGCATTCGAGAGAAAGAGCAAGACATTGATAGCATGGTCGTGGAGAATTGAGTTAATAGGATAAATAACTGCAGAGCCAGCAGAGGCAGTTATTTCAATGAAGTTTACTGAAACGGGCCATTGTTTCTATTGCATGTAAACAAAAACCATTGGTTCGCATAATTTGCCACCGGGTACTGAAAAAATATTTTTTTTTGTTGAATATTCAAAATTTATTACATTACTACTCCACCAATCAGTGCGAAATTTACGACTTAATATTTTTTCATTAATTTTATTTAGAATAAGTCAGACCTCAAGAATGATAGAAACAATTTTGCGCCCATCAGAGAGATATGAAAATGAGAATAAAAGCGTAAGAAGAAGAAAGTACTACACAAGCAACACACGCATAATTAGCACAAGTGCGGCGTCACACTCACAACGAATCTGTCAAATTCGAAAGTCATGCAAAGTAGTGGTACCACGATCGACCCCTATTAAATATTCTCTCCATCGTAGTCAAAGCTAACTATTAATGTTACTTTCCATCCAGAAAAATACTGAGTACTCTGTAATCTCTTAAGTACTGAGTAGAGTGAACGAACATTAAGAATTTAATCAAAAACGTACTATAACAGTGTCAGAAGGCTAACGAGTGGGCGAATAAACTAGGAATTCTCTTGATTATATAGATTAGATTAGATTTGTGGGGGACTGGACAAGTCCAAGCATTCAGTCAGGAGACCATTGTACTACACCCGGGTAGATTTTAGTAGAAAGAATAGAGATAGGAAACATAAAAAGTGGGTGGTAAGATGGATAAATTAGTTTGAGGTCACTCTTCCACAAATCTCTGGAATTCATTGATGAATCTGAAGAGATCCGGAAGAGGAAAATTATGAACTTTGTCCACACTCAGTATATCGCAACCCAATATCCTAAGTCTGATTCTGGAAAACGCAGGACTGCTACACAAAAAATTATCTGCAGTGTCGTCATTCTCAAGACAGCATAGGCATATCGGGCTGTCTACGACCCCCATGGCAGCCATATGCTGATCACAGACGTTGAGCCCTGTGATTACACCCACCAGTACTCTTAAGTCCTTTCTGCTGAGTTTTAGGAGAAAGGTCGCTATTTTCCTGTTTGGTTCTTTCACAAAGCACTTGGCTACTCTGCATGAGTTCAGCCCAGACCAACGTCCTCTATGGGTAGACCTCATGAAGTCGTCAATCAATAGTTGAATCGATGCGGAATTGACACCTAGAAAGGGTTCAGGGTCTAGTGGCATACTTGTAGGACCTTCATTAGCCAATTTATCAGCTAAGAACTAAAATAGGAACGACAGAAGCTTTGTTGTGATAACTTCGAGTTTATTTATTCAAAATAGCCCCCTCTGGCCTCGATACACTGTTTTGCGCGATATGAAAGCTTTTCGAAAGATTTTTTCAGGTCATTGACCGGAATGTCCTTCAAGATGTCGGTACAAGCCTTTTGGATGGTCTCTACGGACGCAAAACGTTTTTTTTTTTTTCGAATAGGTAGAAGTCACAGGGAGCCATATCGCGTGAATACGGTGAGTGATTGATGGTTGAAATGCGATTTCTAGTCAAAAAATCAGTCACAAGAGGTGATCGATGAGATGGTGCATTATCATACAATAAGCGGCAGCTTCTGCCTTCGCTGTATTCAGTGCGAATTCGACGAATGCGATGCAACAAACGCTTCAAAACGCCAAGATTGCATGGTCGGTTTGGCCCGTTGGCACGAATTGCTTGAGGACAATTCCCTTGAAATCGTAAAGACAATTCAACATCGACTTGATTTTTGGCTTCTCCAAACGCGATTTTTTGCGTGGAGGCTTGTATGGGGCCTTCCATTCGGCACTTTGACGCTTAGTTTCAGGCTCATGTTGGAAACACCACGTTTAACCACCAGTTACAATGTTGTAAAGGAAGTTCTCGTATTTTCTCGCCTCTTTATTGATCTCTTTCGAATGTTGAATTCTGAGTAATTTTTGGTCTTCAGTTAACTTGTGCGGAATGAAACGTGCACAGACTTTTCGTAAGCCCAAATTATCAGTTAAAATGTTATAAATCGATGTTTTGGAGATATTTAACTCCGATTCCATGAATTTGAACAATAATTTCGGTTCATTTTTGATAAATTTACGAACAATTTCGATGGAGTTGTCAGTGATTACTGATTTTGGGCGGCCCATATGTTCATTGTCATTTATGTCCTTCCTCACAACCATCTCTGAAACGTGTAAACCACTCATGAACTCTGAGACGAGATAGACAATCATCGCAATAAACTTTTTTCATCAACTCAAATGTTTCGGTAAACGTTTTACCAATTTTACAACAAAATTCATATTAGCTCTTTGTTCGAAACTCATTTTTGTACCCATGACACAAACATACTGACAAACATACTTAGACGCAATAACTTCGCTTCCACTGAACCGAATGTCTCCAAGCTTTCATTGGAATTCAGCTAGGGATGTAACTTGCAACGCACTAATTCATTAAAAAGATAGCGCCTTCGAAAAAATATTTAAAACACCAGTCTTGTTTATTTTGGACTTCTCCTTGTACATTGGCGTACTCGAACTTTATTTGTTTGCACCCATTTTAGGTTTATTTTTTGTACTCATTATTTTTTCTTTTTTTTCGTGAAATCTCGTTAAACAAAAACTGCATAAGTATTTTTTTCTACTCGCTTCTCTGCTCCCAATGTGGCAAGAACTTACACTTGTCATGTTGTGTTGTTAATAATCCGAAACCTGTGTGAATGCGTTAAGTATTTGGTTCTCCTTAGTTAATAGAATGAATCCTTCTTTATGTTTTAGTTTTGCCGTACTTTTACTCCGATTATCGTTATTTTGTCAACTGAACTGAAGCCATCTAATTCGCAACTAACTGGTAAATATAAAAAAGGGTCGTCACACTTGCAGGCCTGCCAATATAATTTACCTGTACACAAATACATACATACAAAACCGTGATAATCTAACGCTTCACTTATCGCAAAAATTAATTAATCTTACTGCATTTTACTATTTCGCAGCAAGCACAAAGTTCTCTTACCGATACAATCTTAATGTACTTATACAAAAATCAGTGGCGCATTATGTGTAAAATCTATTGCCGCCTCATATTTCTTCGAATTTACCGCCCCTAAATGCTATCCGCCAGAAGCAGAGTATAGTAGCCTTTAATTATTATTCTTATTTGGCAATATAACCGTTTGTAGGCCTGTGTGGAGTTCTAAAAACTTCGCCAATTTACACTGATCTTTGCTAGATTCTACTACTTTCTAATTAAATAAAAAAAATAAATAAAAATTTTAAAATTAAAAAAAAAGAACACAAAGATTTAGACTGATCTCACCGCATCTGATCCTACCATTGGCTTTTTACGTGTTATTGTTGTTGGCAGTCACCGTAGCCGAATGGGTTGATGCGTGACTACCATTCGGAGTACGTAGGTTCGAATTTCCGTGAAGCACCAAAATGAAGAAAAAAGTCTAATAGCGGTCGTCCCTGGGCAGGCAATAACAAACCTACGAGTGTATTTCTGCCATGAAAAAACTCCTCGTAAAAAATATCTGCCGTTCGGAGTCGGCTTAAAAATGTAGGTGGACAAATGTCAAGACGCACGCCAGAAATAGGAGATGGAACTCGGCGAAACACCTAACAGAATTTGTTTTGCTTGTTGTTGTTGTAGTAGTTCATCAAGCTCTCATCATCAGTCTCATCCACGGTATGCCCGAGAAATATGCTGTTTGAACTTTACCACACTGAAGATATCGGTCACCGATCACCGAAATGAAGCAGCGTCGGGTGCGGCTAGTATTTGGATGTGGGGTCGCTTGGGAACAACGCGAGTTGTTGCACTTCAGCAATAATTTCTTTCTTTCATTTTTCGCAAGCCACTACCACAGTATCGATTTGGTACGCATCAACTTTGATTAAAATATTTTGTGTTTAGAATTAATTTATAAAGTTAGTAGTTGCGATTAAAATTTTAACAGTTTCACACAGTACACAAAGTTTTAGAAGAAGTACTCGATGAGCGGGAAAATTTGAAAGAAATGGCTGATATGGAGAAAGAAAAAACTCGAAAACTCGGAAATTACAAAGACGAGCCTATCAGTGAACCTGAAGAATTAAGAAAGCTTTTCATTTCTCTACAGACGATGGCTTAAAAGCCCACTTTGAGAAATGGGTAAACATCGTAACCGTGGTTGGTTGAAGGATCCGAAAACAAGATTTTCGCGGGGTTTCGGCTCCATTACTTATTCTCTGTCTTAGATTATTAAAGTGCTCGTCCTCATAAAATTGATGAACGTACAGTGGAGCCCAAGCGTGCCGTCCAAATGCAGGTGAAACTGTTAAGAAATTGTTTGTTGGTAGTCTCGCGATGATCATCATGGAGAGTGTTTACGCGAATACTTCTTGTCATACGGTAACATTGTCGGAATAAATATTGTTGCAGACAAGAAAACTGGAAAGAAATGTGGATTTGCATTTATCGTATTTGATGACTATGATCCGGTGGATAAAATTATTCTGCAAAAGAATCCTGCCATAAAAAAATAAAGACCTCGATGTAAAGAAAGCTATTGCCAAACAGGAGGTGGTGATGGAATGCTAAGGAGGTGGTGATGGAGTCGGTGGTCGTGGTCAAGGCGCCCGAGGTGGCGGTGATGGTGGAGAACGTAATAATCAAGCATAGGGTGGAAATAACAGACAGTCCTGTGGAAACTGGAGCGGAAATAGTTTTATATTTTTTGGTTTACTATGATAGGGGTTTGTTTCATATATTTATATATGTAGATATATACATATACATATATGTACATACAAAACATGTACATATTTTTTTCAAAGGGACAAGAGTGCTAGGTGAGTGATTTTTTACGGGAACCTGCTGATGTTTAGCTGGGATCAGATGTTTTGTAAAGAATGAAAGTAAGGTGGCTTCAAGCTTCAAAGGCCATTATAGGAGACTTCGGGAATAATAAGAGGGGCCATGGACATATTGAATACCTTAGGACTATGGTCTACTACCGCCGGATCTATATCTTTCAGCATCAGCATGTTGATACCGTCCGAACCCGATGTCGAGAGTCCATTACAGTTAAATTGTAAGAGCTTACAATTCCTCGGGGTGTACGGAACGCGAGAGGTTGGTCCTGCTGTGCATGCCGTTGTTGATGTTGTTGTGCCCTGATAGTGAGAGAAGGATTGGGGGTGCAGAGCTCTACAGTAGAGGAACAGCGCAGTCACATATCCAATAGCGGTGCGTAGACCAGAGCATCTCCGAAGAGAGCACCAACCATTGAAAGAATTTCACTTCACTGATTTCAGGTTACGTAGAGTTTCCGATTATAGTGCTTAACGGAAACAGTGGGCCATTGAGTGAAGTAAAGACTATGGAGGCTTCGGGCACCTAATGACAAGAACAGCATCTGACCACAAATCGTGTGGTCCACACCTTGTTAGTCCTAACACCTCAGCGGGTCTTAAAATGGCACCACCCGTTGCACTGGGCGTTTTTGACAGGTGCGGCAGAAATTAACTTCGGTTGCAGGTTGAGACTCAAAGCCAGCCCTAAAAGGAAGTGTTTGGACCAGCCTTACTGCAGAGAGCTGCTCCAGTGACGATAGACGAGGGATGAGGTTTAGCGTACTATACTCGTGCACTGGGACCACAGCCTTTGGTTGGGAGAACCCCTAGACATATCGGTACGCAGAACTGACTGCCATGCGAGCAGGTTCCTACGTGTCCTTGGTTTCGCTCTCTAACTATGCCCCGTATTTTCAGCGGAGCATCATTGTCTGTACGTCCTGCATTCCCAAATCAGCGCAACCATTTTATTTTTGTCCTTGATTATATCCATGCCACTATAAAGCAGATACAATTCATCATACCATCTCCTTCGATAGCGGTCGGCCATAGCTCTTGCGTAAAATATTTCTCTCGAATGCTCTCAAGTTATTTTCATCTTTGTTAAGCAACATCCACGTCTCTGTGTTATATACAAGAATGGGCATGGTGAGAGATTTGTAAGGCGTAATTTTTTCCCGTCGAAAGAGTGATTTGCTTTTTAGTTGCCTATCGAGCACGAAGTTGCACTTGTTGCCAAAGGTTATTTTTAATTTGATTTAGGTGTGGGACTAGCTAGGAAAATCTGGTCACTATTGAATTTTCCAGGCCGAAGTTACTCTGATAAGCGCCAATCAATTTATTAGATGTTAGAATTTTCAAAAACTTAAATTTTTTGGCATTTTCTCAAATATTGTGTGAAAATTTGAACTGAATCCGGCAAATACTTTTCGAGTTATTCAACAATTAACAAAGGGCGCTCGCGCGCTCCGAAGCAGATAGCAAAACTTTAAATGCGTTTTTCTCAAAATTATGTTTTTTGAACTGGTGATCACTGTAACTTAAAAACCGCTTGGTAGATTCAAATAAAATTTATACTGCTTTTGAAAACATAAAGGACTCGTGCTTGATTGAAGGATTTTTTTTTTCAAAATTTCGATTTTTTTAAACAATTAATTGTCGGCTTTTTTCTCGAAAATCTGAAAAATATATCCTGAGCTCGCCATATTGTTACTTTTGAAAATAAAAAAAGTTTCGATCAGGCACAAGATTATCTATTAATAAAACTAATTTCTCTTGTCCGATTGATTTTAGATAAATCTCCAAGGAGAAACGGGCTCCACACACACAGCGATCACTTTTACAATTATTAATTTTTTTTTTTAAATTTTGCTAAAGTCAAGTCGAAACATGATGTGTTAACGTCATGTTTTTATTTTTGTAAAATAAAGCAATCGGCTTGAAAAAAAAATTATTGAAAATCATAATTTTTTCGGGCCTCTGACTACCCCTAACCCCTTAAGATAGGATGCAATCTTTCAGACAGTATCATCGGTAATTAGCGCAAACTGCAGGATATCCTTTATTATAGGTTGGTCAGAGTATACAAAAGATGCAGTCTTCGTACATTCATTCAACGGACCAAATTGCACTTGTATATACATCTGCACCTACAGCTCTTTCTTTGCCGGCTTTGAACAGCCCAGATGATCTACCGTCGTTTGTTGTTCCTAAGGTATCTTATAGCTATTCTTATCACGTTTTTGGGCGAGAGGATAGATATGAGCTTCACCCCTATACGTCACTCTATTTTCTCTCTCGTCAATTCAACAGCTTTGAGAAATGCTCTTTATAAATCAATTTTACATAGAAAGATCTTATAAGTGCTGTCCCGGCTACCCTATAGCAAGCACGAAATATAAAAATACACTAAAAATTCTTTAATAGTTAGAAATCAGTTGCTCCGAAAAATCATCTATCAGACGAACACAAATCAACTAATAAGAACGTTCAGATCACCATTCTTAATATTGCATTGCAACGATCAGTCAAAAGCTGCTCATGAAAACCATTTGATGCCCAGAAGCACAGTGAAACAATGGGGTCTTCTATTTCTGAGAAAACATCAAAATGCACAAAACATATTGCAGGAGATACTCGGCCTCAACAACTGCCAAAAGTAACAAATAATTGAAAAAGATGCATTTTTCTGCTTGTGTATAGATTTAGTTTTCTGTTTTCTGCAAATGCAATTCATTAAGTGGAAATGTTGGCGTTTGTGTGTATTCACGGAAATGGATATTGCTCACTCCAGTGATTCAAAGTATCAATTACACACTTTTTGCGGTTGAGTGGATCAGCAAAAGAATTATATGTAATGAGTTCATACAAAACAAACGAAAGTGCACACATACATACAAGTATATTACTATGCATTTCTTGTCTGAAGCTACGTACAGATGTGCATACGTACAGACGTATGGGCATATGTTAATTTTTATTAATAAAACTTTATCTGTAAATGCGATATTGATAACAAGAATATTTACTTGACATGAATAATTCGGTATATTCATATGTACATACAGTACTTGCACTATTCAAGCCATTACCGCGCTGCAAATGATAAGAATTGAGATAAAATTGTTAACAATTTCATACCTTAATTTCAGTATCTTTTTATTAATTACAAATGGTGTCATTACTTCCCTTCCGCGTTGCATGCTCGTTGTGCAGTTTTTGATTCTAGCCGGTGCAATACACCAAAGGTTCGAAATATGTACATATGATTTTTTTTAAATAATCTATTGCTTGCGCTCTTGTAGAGATAACCCAATGATTTTAGGTATTACCAGACACTCTCAATCGGATTGACACACGGCGAGTTGTTGGCCATGAGAAAAGAGGCTAAAAAATAGTTATTCAACTATATTACAGACTATTTCAAAAATATTATATAGATTCTTTCCATTTCAATTCAAAAGGCCTATTCGGGACATGTCCTTCGATTTCGATGTAACTCAAATATGTTGCTCTCTGGTCAAAATAATGAGACACGTATTTTTTTTTTCGCCCGAAAACATTTTTTTTCAAGCTTTATCGGCAATTTTGTTTTTCGGCTCAAAATAGATTTTTTTAATAATATAAGAAAATTTTGTTTTTAAATGCTCATAACTTAGTCAAAAATGAACCGATTTCAATAATTCTGGGTTCAAAATGATCGTAATTACTTACACGAGCGATTTCATGTAGAAACAGTTGCAAAAAAGTAGTTGCAAATTTTTTATTTTGCAAAAAAACAAAAAGTGCGAAACAGGTTTTTTACTCAAAAATTCATTACTCAAAAACAACTCATTTTAGCTACTGGGCATTCAGCTTAATTGAAGTTTGAGGTGTCCTCTTGATTTGGAAAAAGTTATAAAAAAAAAACAAAAATACACTTTTTGAAATATTGAATTTCGAAAAAATTTCAATTTTTTTTCTTTTTTGCTAAATAAAAAATTTTCAACTACTTTTTTTGCAATTGTTTCTATATGAAGTCGCTCGTGTAAGTAATTACGATCATTTTGAACCCAGAATTATTAAAATCAGTTCATTTTTGACTAAGTTATGGGCATTTAAAAAAAATTGTTTCTTATATAATTAAAAAAAATCGAGTTTGAGCCGAAAAACAAAATTGCCGATAACTCTTGAAAAAAATTTTTTTCGGGCGAACAAAAAAATACGTGTCTCATTATTTTGACCAGAGAGCAATATATTTGAGTTACATCGAAATCGAAGAACATGACCCGAATAGCCCGGTTGAATTGAAATGGAAAGCATCACTTGTTTTTGTCATTTTATTATATCAGTCAACCGCAAGTGTCCTCTGGGATTTTCACTAGAAGCATTGAACAAAGAATTTGTCTTAAATTTTGTGTTTTGAGCGGGGTTTTCTTGTGCTGAATCGTTGGAAAGGTTGCAGAAGGCCTATGGCGAGTGTGCTTTATCAAAAATATGGGTATACGAGTGGTATAAAGCTTTTGCAGAGGGCCGAGAAGTCGAGGAAGATTTGCTCCGATCTGGTCGCCCATCAACGTTTTTTAACGGATGAAAACGTCGACAAAGTCAAGAAAATGGTGCTGGAAAGCCATCATTTAGTTTGTGGGCGGTGGCTCGTGACCTTAGTGTACATATCTCACGAATCAATTCGCAACATTTTACATCATCAATTGGGCATGAGACGAGTGCCTGCCTGCTCGATTTGTTCCAAGAGAGTTGAATTAAAAAAAAAAATGCATCGGAAGAAGGTGGCTAAAGACATGCTTAAGCAAGATAATAAGTGAATTCGGACCCAACGTTTATCTAGCGCATCATAACAGGTGATGAGTCGTGGGTATATGTGTTTCACATGCAAACCAGTCAACAGGCGCCTGAATGGCGCTATCCACATGAGTCGAGACCTTTGAAAACCACGTCAAAGTCGCTGAAAAGTGAAAGTCATGCTACTCTTTTTCTTTGATTATCCAGCTGTTATGCACTCGAAACTCGTGCAAAATGGTTCTTTTTCCTTTTCTCAAAACTTAAATTGCCACTCCGCGAACGCCGCTATGAGTCGATAGAGGCCATTAACGAGAATTCGCTGAAGGAGCTAAGCAAAAGGTGCTTTGACGACGGGACTAATCGTTAGCATATGTGTATTGCTTCGAATGGAGCCTAATTTGAAGGCGACCAAATAATCTTTGATCATTAAACAATTATTTTGCGTTTTATTGAACGATTCCGGTACTTTTTAGACAGAATGTCTATAAATCACAGTATGAAGGGAAACCGCATGACAAGTATTTTATGAGTAGATTGATTTATTAATTCATTTATTATTTTTGCGTAGAACCGCTCATGACATTTATTTCTTAAAGATAATCCCTTTGAAATGTTGGCCGCAACTGCGCCGTTGAGGACTCGCAGGAGGACTTCGGTCGGTATCTCGTGAATGACTTTAGTAATGTTGACTTCCAATGCCTCAATCGAAGCTGGTTTATCTACAAAGCATTTATACTTTACATACCCCCACCAATAAGTCAAAAAGCGTTATATCACACGATCTTGGTGGCCAATTCACTGGTCCGAGACGAGAGATAAATTGCTCACCGAAACGACGACGCAGTAAATCCATTGTTTCACTGGATGTATGGCAAGTAGCGCCATCTTGTGGGAACTCAATGTTATGGAGATCACGGCCTGCAATTTTCAGCATCGAAAAGTCGTTTATCATGGCCCGATAGCGCTTGCCATTCACTGACGCTAGCCTCGTCTTTGAAAAAAAATGGGCCGATGATTCATCCAGCCCATAGGCCGCACCAAACGGCCGTTTTCTGTGAATGCAATGCGTGTTCCTGAATGACTTTGGGTTGCTCTTCAGCTCAAATGCGGTAATTTCGCTTATTGTTCCGCTTATTATTTCATGACTATCATCCGTAATTCAGAGTGAACGTAGGTTCGAATATCGGTGAAAGACCAAAATTAAGAAAAAGTTTTTCTAATAGCGGTCACCCCTCGGCAAGCAACGGCAAACCTCCGAGTGTATTTCTGCCATGAAAAAGCTCCTCATAAAAAATATCTGCCGTTCGGAATCGGCTTGAAATTGTAGGTCCCTCCATTTGTGGAACATCAAGACACACGCCAAAAATAGAAGGAGGAGCTCGGCCAAACACCCAGAAAGAGTATACTCGCCAACTAAATATATATATTAAGCCATAAATGGACCTCGCCCCTGAACAAAATTCGGGTCCCAAAATGCGGATCTTCGGCGAGTTTGTCAAGAGCCCAACGGCTGAAATTATGACGCTTTGATGGATCGGCTCGCTTTAAATCTTGCTGTATTTTGTTGTTTCGCAGCAAAGCAATGCTTGCTTAAACGATCGTATGACGCTGCAGAGGCTCAGAAAGAGTGTGGCACTGAAGAAGCGAGTGTGCACAAAACAAACCAAAATCGAAAATTTATTTAATTTCAAATTAAACGTATCGCTTTAAAGGAACTTTGCACCTAGCCCGGTTTTCATTACGTGCAAGAATCGAGTTTCTACTGTACATTCCTTTATCTCTATACTCGTACTATTAAACTTCAGATATTGGATTGATTGAAGGAGGGCAGAGCAATTATAGTCAAAAGTTTATTTTCTCACAAAAAATACATACATATAGTGTGTATGTGTATATGCATATTTTGTATATATATGTATATGGACATATGGCCGACGTAGATGTAGCTAAAATATTTTTGTATATATTTTTTTTTATTGCTTTATTATGAGTGTGGCTGTGTAGATTTGGTAATCTAGCTTTGCATATGCATTTAAGTAAATACACATACATATAAAGGTCATCATCCTTATACGAGTTAAGCCAATTAATTTGCAATATGTGCATTAGCATATTGAAGGAAGCGATAATCTGTACTAATATTATAAAGAGGAAAACTTTGTTTGTTTGTTTGTTTGTTTGTTTGTTTGGTTGTAATGAATAGGCTCAAAAACTACTGGACCGATTTTAAAAATTCTTTCACCATTCGAAAGCTACATCATCCACGAGTAACATGGATTATATTTTATTTTGGAAATAGGGCTCGAGATATAGGTCAAAACGTGGACCCGGGTAACCTTCGGATGTGTATGTACAATATGGGTATCAAATGAAAGCTGTTGGTGAATGCTTTAGTTCAGAGTATTTTTCATGCCGCTCCGTGACTAGGGTCTCGAGATAGAGACCAAAACGTGGACCCTAGAATGTGTTTGTACAATATGGATATCAAATTGAAGCTGTTGGTGAATGCTTTAGTACAGAGTATTTTTCATGCCGCTCCGTGACTGGGGTCTCGAGATATCGGTCAAAACGTGGACCCGGGTACCCTTTGGTTGTGTATGTACAATATGGGTATCAAATGAAAGCTGTTGATAAGTGCTTTAATACGGGGTAATTTTCATACCTATTGATGACTAGGGTCTGGAAATATATGCCAAAACGTGGACCCGCCGTGTCTTTGCACCGAATTAAACCAAGCTTATGCACATTGTTAAGTAAGTATTGAAAATGGGTTTCGTAAAGTTTGGTTGTAATTCGGAGCACTGGCAACGGGTACAGCGTTCTTTTGAGCCAGCCATAATGTCGCTTACTTTTTTAACGCTTGGGGCGGAACTGAACTGTCAAATTGACAGTATGAGTTACAATGTGTCAATATTTCTTTCTGATTTGGATGCCATAAGGAAAAAACGTAAGTGCAACATGTAAAAATTGTTTGTGAATTTTTTTGGAGTGGTTTTTGGAACAGTGAATAATTTCTTACGAAATTTGAGAATTTAATGTGAAATCCGAATGAAATTATGTGTTCGTGGAAAAACAATTTTTTTCGTTTTTTTTTTTTTTTTTGAAAAATATAAATGGATAATGGTTAAAAAAGCTCCAATGCTTAATAAAACATATAAATTGAAACGAAAAATTCATGGATGATCAGGAAAAAAGACGATTGTTTATTCATATGCGTTGATTTGAAATTTAAAAACAATCTTCTTTTTTCCTGATTTTCAATTTATATTTTATATTTACTCAAAAACAAATAGAAAAACAAAAAATATTGTTTATGCCAAAGCGATTGAATAAAGAATAAATAAATAAATAATATGAAATTCATATATTTTCTGTTCTAAACCATATCTATTCTATTTTAGTGTGCCCAGCGAAGGGGGCCGGGTTTGCTAGTTATTATTACTAAAGCTATCCTATGACTACAAAAAAAACAAATTATTCAAAAAACCCTGTTGGACTTGTCGGTCAATTTTGCATTTTTGTATTGGGACAGGGAACGTGTTAAAACGGAGAAATTAAGGCGTACCTGGGTGAGCCAATTTCCAAATTTGTCCTTTGGAGAATATTTCTTTTATATTGGTCATTACCGCATTCGTTTCATGCAACATGTAGGTTAACTTTCGATATTTCGCCTTCAATTTCTTGAGCTCTTTTTGTAGCTTTAATATTTTCCCCTCACTCAAAGATTCCAAAACTTGAAAGCTTCAAATAGCCCACGATTTGCGTGTGTACACTTACTCTGTTTGCGTTTCGCAGTCTTTAACCAGTAATCTGGTTTTTTTGCCTGTGAACACTACATCTTCACGGGAAAAGTGGTCACAACAAATAAAGCCATTGCTTCTAAGCTGTGTTCGGCATGATCTGGGCCACATCAATCGTTCTGATTCCTCCATTGGAACCTTAAAAAATGGTACTATTTAACCCTGGTGTTTTTTCAAACAAACTTTCTCATTTTATCATTTACATATTTTTGAAAAATCTTTTGAATTGAAATGAATTACAAAATTTAAAAAATTCAATTTTGAAATTACAAATTTGAATGTTAAAAATAGGTTATGTTATTTCATTCTGTGCTGACAGCTACATGGACACGGCGATAGAAAAAACCCATCAGACTTATTGATATCACCTTTAACTAAATCGCCTTGAGAAGGCGAGTCGTCAAATATCCTCTACGCTTGTTTTTTTTTTTTTTTTTTTTTTTTTTTTTTTTTTTTTTTTTTGTTTTTGTGTTAGTATTTTGATTTTACATAGTGGGCTTCAAAATTTCTACAAACTCCTTCAAAGCATTTTAGACATTCTGCAAAATGCCTGAAACTTATAATCATACTAATCATTTGTGTAAGCAAGGTCTGCAATTTTTGTCATCATCCTCTTGTAACTCCCTTGTGGCCCCTCCTCTTCATCGCTCGACATATTGACAACTCGTACTTGCACTATAGCTAGTTGCATAGTGTGCGGACAAGCAGCGTATCGTCATCGTTGCTACATTAAAAAAATAATGAAGTATCGCTGACGATACGACCCGAGTGCAAAAGCCCTAATGCAAACAAAAATATATTAAAAGCTGATTCTCTTCATTGAAATTAAAATATTACCTATGAATTATTTATTGTGAATGCTACTGCCTAAAATTCATTGTGAACTTATTAATACTAAACAGCTGACGCACGAAAACAACAAATACTCCAAGGTTTTAGTTGTTTTCCTGATATATTTTGTTTCCAATCATATATCTCAAAAATAATAAAGCATAAATAAATTGATGCAATTATTAAACGTTTTTAAAGCTTATAGCAATGATCAAAATTTGTGTATCTTGTGATGAAATATCAACACTTGAAAACTAAATTAAAATATCATATTCGTGTCGCACACAAACAGAAAAATCGATAGAACAAAATCATTTAGGCGCCGAGGAATACTTAACGCAACCAATTTTGTGACATGGGTGCCGAGCATTCTCAGCAGCGCGCCGAGGCAGATGGACGCGAAATTTTTGAAGGCGATTTGAAAATCACGCTCGGCAACAATCGCCAATCACATAGTGCCACACCCACTGGCAGCGCCAAACGGCGTCCTGGTCGACAAAGTACCAGTAGCGGCAGTTTAAGCCGCGGCAGCAAACATATCGTTGAAACAGTAGCAGCAACTGCTTCGCCAACTAACTCGGCAGAGCTTAGTCGCCCACCCTCGCCACCACTGAGTGTATGTTCCGACTTGCCTTACGTCTCGTATACGGATCGCCCAATTGGTGACTCACCGAAAATACGCAACAAGCCACATAGTCGTCATCAACAACAGAATAGCATAATGCGAAACACAGGGATACGTAAATCTTTTGGTGCTACCCCAAAGCGTCCGCAATCTACTTCAGGCACAATAGTTATTGTTAAACCGGGTGCGCGTGACGCAGACTATGATGCTGATGCCGATTTGACACGTTTGCGTAACATTCCACAATTCCTGCCAGTACTACGTGATTCTATTGCAACGGCTGCATTTACACGCGATCAAGAAGTGCTGGAGCGTTTAAATTCACAGCATTTAGTGAGCATTTCCAGCCGCATGCAGACACATTTGAATCTCTGCGCTTCACAGGTGGCGCAGGAGCAAAACCATCTGGTCGAGCGCACAAAGGTGGTAAGCAATTCTATAACGACACTGTTCGCGTCTTTCGTTGACATGCAAAAGACTTATGCCTCATATGCAGAGCAGTTTTCCAAAGTGCGAACTATTTCACAGCAGCTAAGTCGCTGCAACTCTTTACTACATGACAATATCGCCAATCTGGAGGCTATAAATAATTTCCTTGACGTAGAAGATCGCTTAGAGCCCTTCATTTGGCGCACTGATGATAATAAACTGCGCGGCGAAGCCGAGGGCGCACCCGGTGGAGGTAGTGGACGTTTAACGCGCATGTAGTTTGGCTGAGCAGCAATATTATGCTAAAAATTGTTGCTCAAAATGAGCGTAAATAAAATCATGATGAGGCGTTTCTTCTGGATAAGCAATATTTACCTCCATTAGATGTGAGGAGCCACTCTTCTAGGTTTGATTGCCATCAAAAGTGTGATTTGAAAGTCTGTGTTTCTGTTTGTTTTGTAAATGTAAATATGAAGTCACATTGGTCTCTGTTTTAATAAGTTCCGTTTGTAGTTGTTGTAAATGATATATCCTTAAGGTTTAATGTTAAATATAAATAAATGTAGAACCATGAAAGTAATTGGTTGATTAATTTTAATTTATTTATAGTTCCTCGTATTAGTTACATAGACTAAGGTAAAATAAACATTGTTAAAACAAATTCATACACATACATACACGTATATACATATTTATAAATATATATTTCTTCTTGGGCGTCAACTCATATGTTACTAAATTTACTATTCGTCTTAATTATTCTATACAATCAACAGTAGTTGTTATTGCGCTAAGCTCGAAATCTTGAAATAGGTGATATTTCGAGTTGTTCTACTTGAGAAATGTAATTAACTTCCTCGATGTTCTATTTCGGCTCAACACATGTCAATGCAAGAGCAAAGGAACAACTTACACCAATATGCAACAAATATTATAACCATATCTAGATATGTATAGTTCATATGCTTAATTTCTAGAAAAGTTTTTGCAGTCGTTTTTTGTCCTCCGCATCACGTGCACGTTGCTCCGCGTCAATGGCTTGTAACTCTTTATTTACTAAGGCTTTTAGTCCTGGATCTAACTCTGCGGCCTTGAGAAAATCATTCCGCGCTTCTACAGGCTTCCACGCACCAGCATGTGCCTTAGCACGTCGGAACAACGCCTTAACGTTGTTCTTATCTAACTCAAGCACTTCAGTGCAATGTTCTATGACCGCATAATAATCAAGATCTAAAAGACGGCACTGTGCATAATTTAATAGTAAAGGTACTTTTAACGCAGCTAAAGCCAACCATTCTTCGTCGTGCGGTTTTTCTCTGAAATATACATAAATACATATGAATAATATCAAGCAATAGAATTTTTCATTTACACACTTTGTCATAAGCTGTTCAATCATGCCTACAGCCTTGCGGTAACACTCTTCAGCTTCTTTGTACTTCTTCTCTTTGTATAATTGATTGCCCTTTTCACGCAGTATCGCTTGGGCGTTCATCTTTTCTTCGTCGTCCATTTGCCAACGTTCTTTTTCGTACTCCTCTGGCAGCTCAATTGAGAATAATTCGATGATGAATTCCAAATCACTTGGTTTAGCAAGCAGTTCATCCAGGTCTTTATAACCAATACCTTCGTTCTGAAGTGTCATTCCACAGCAATGGCGTCTTTCCTGTGTGTTCTTGGCGACATCACGCAATGTTTTTGATATGAAGGGGTATTGGATAACCAGCTGGACAATCACTTCTTATTAGAAAGTTGCAATGCAGAATTTCAGACACACTCTACTCACCGATTTGTGTACGGTAAATTTGGCAACTTCATTGAGTGCCATCTTTTGTACAATAACTTCCCAGACTTCCAATTTGAACTTTTTACCAAGCACCAACTCCATTGGTTGGCCCATTTCACGGCTGTCGTCCAGCAACAAACCATCGTCGACCTTACGCGTCTGGAAATGGAATTTTACACGGGTGCCTGCCTTCAACGGAATGAATTTTTTGCCGGCATGCAGCATTTGCTTTGTTATTAAAGCATTGTCTATTGATGGAGTCATGTCTCCGCTTCAAAGTGCTCAAATAGCTATTCTGGGTTGAATAGGATATCTAATGACAGAGTAGAAAGTTTTACTGTTATTTGATTACTAAAAATAAAGCTGCTTCTACTCTACGTATCAATTCACAATGGAGTATCTAAGAGGAAAGTTTGGGTACATTAATTATTTGTTTTTTACTCTTCGTGCCTCCAAAAAAATATTGTTTTTAATGGGCGAAAAAACAATAGCAACATTTTAAATAATATTTCTCAGCTTTTTGGTATTGGTGATGAGAGTTTCGCATAATTTGAATATCATCGACAAGGCATTCCGAACGTTTCCAATTCTTCCGATACAACTCTGATAATGTGTATGTGAAGTGCGTAAATTTTCTCACCGTAGTGCAATGAGTTTAATAAAAGCAAATGCATTTAAAGTAAATAAAGAAACAGTTCAAATAATTTAATTTACTTATTAATTAAGTACGAGCGTAATTTATTCTATTTTAACTTAAAATGGCGGTAAGTGAATGAGAGGGATGTTGGCGGGTAAATATTTGCATACGGAACTAACTCGGTGTAACTGAAGAGTGCTGAAGTTCCCATTTTCCTTAATGTCGCACGAAAAGCAGACCATTCTTTTTAAATTTGACTAATTTTTAGACGTTAAAATGGATTTGATTTTAATATTGAGTTTGTTGACATATGATTGTATTCTTTGTTGGACGCTTCTTAGCGTTAATGGTGATTAAACTAAATATGCGGAAATAAGGGAGTTAGCCGGCAATTATAGGTTGTTCACAAGATAGTCGAGCTTACATTACTGGAATGGCCTGAATATAGTATATTCGATTAAGGATTATGAGAGGCTTTATAAACAACACAAATTTATGTGTATTTTTCCCATTTCAGACCTGCTCAATACGCACCAAAGACCAACTGGCCGTACTGCTGAAACTCATTGATGTCAACAAAGTCGGTTTAACGCGCAAAAACTTCAGCATCCGGCAGCGCATATGGCAGGTTATAACGCAGAAACTGAACGAAATGCAAGGTGCCGAGAAGGACGTGGAGGGTTGGAAGCGGGTAAATACGCACACTAAATATATTTCATGAAGGTTTTTTTTTGTTTTTACAAAGCCTTCCAATTTCAGAGTTACAATGCTTGGCGTTTGAATGCCGGCAAATATTTGGAGGAAGAAAAGCAACGCATTATCAAAGATGGTACAATTCTATAAAAAATATTTACAGATGAACATATAATATAAAAAAATGACATCATTCAATTTCTTGCAGTGGCAGACGATGACTATTTTGTTATAAATGTAACAGAGGAAGAATTTGCTAGTGAGCCTGATTATGATGATGGCGCTACTGTATGTTACGGTTACTCGTGAACTATGATTTGTGAATTATAATTTTTTTCGTCCAGTATTTAGATCCGAAAGATCGGCAATTAACACGTTTGCATGAGCTCGTAAGTAAACAAAGACTATTATTTATCAACTCATCTGAGGATGACGAACCGCTAAGACAGCGCCTATGGCAAAATATAGCAGATGAGTTAAATAATATACCAGATGGTGTTAAGCTACCGAAAGAGGAGTGGCGAAAGGTATTTTATGACCATTGTTGTTTTTTATTAAAATTTATTAGTGCAATTATCATTGGAACACACAACAGCACGTCGATTTGAGCCTGTATACCGTACAGCGTGGGAGAAAACGGAAGAATACACGAAAATCAAGGAAACCATTAGCGCTTGCTAAAGAAAAAAATGACGAGGTAGGGGCTGTGAAAAAATCTGTAGCTAATAATGCATAAAAATATGTATATTCATACGTGTTCGTATGTTTCTAAATTCTTTGTAGCTTAACAGCGAATGCAAGGTTAAGGTCTCCGGCTCATATGAGGCTACTTACGAGGAGTATATAGTAGAAGATTTTCCAGCAACAGAACAAGCGCATGAAAAGGATAACACGTCCCACAGCGATATGCAGAATGATGTTTTTGCTGAAATTGAAGATATCGACGATAACACTAATGATATAATTAAATTACTCAATGAATCGCATACGAATAGTGCTACTGAAAATTTTCCATTCGATATCGACGTCGTCGATGAAGATGGTGATTATGACAATTTCGAAAGTATTAATGAAACTTCGGAAACTTCTGATAAATACAGAAAGAAACGTTCAAAGCAAACACCAATAGTTAAGTCCTTCAAATTCTCGAATCGCATAACTAATGCCGTTGAACAAATACAGGCGGATGTGAGAGAAACGAAGGATATGCTTAAACAAACAACAAACTTATTGAACCGAGTGTGCAACATTATGGAAGAGCGCAACAAGAAACAAGATGAGACGAATGCGCTACTAAAACGTAATGGACAATTGTTAAAAATCTTAGTCGAATATAAATGTGGCGTGCGGGGTAAGGCGAAAAAGTGACTTCGGAATATTATGAGGTCCTGAAAAATTACATTAAGTAATTATTAAATGAATTATATGTGCCGTTTTGACATGCGAGTCAAATCGATGCAAAACTTGGTAATATTAAGCAATCGTACTGTTAGGATAATTTACTGAAATTTAGGGATAAAAAAACTTATTTGCACAAATAACACGCATTTTTATTTTTTGATGTAAGTATGTATATATTTTTTGTATACTTCATTTTTTCTTTAATTAGATTCACGAATTTAACTCTGACTTCGCTAACAAACTCCTACATAATTTATGTATGTGTACACACTTTGGTACTTTGGGATGTAATTATCCTGTTTTTTTGATTTATGTATTAATGTTATTTAATATTATTTATTATAAAGTCACAATTTGCTGTAATATTACTTTAAACATTACACTACATACATAGTTTTAACAGTTGTTTCATCAATAGGACATACATATACGCAATTATCAATGTATTGTATAAACTATTTTTACTTTTAAGATTTAAAAATGTATACATATGTATGTATGTATGTATTTATGTATATTTCATTTTAATATCCAATTTAAGGTTAGTTTGGTATTCCCCATTAATGCATGCCCACAAAGTTGACCCCCTTCAAATGTTTACTATTTTATAAATGACTAGTTTAACAACCACTTCGCTCAACATGTAACTATTACATTTAAAAAAGAAACGTACTAATAATTTATGGTAAATTATATTGCTTAAGTTGCATTATTGAATCCTCTTTTTGGGCTATAAGCATAAAAATAGTCTTAGGATTGTGCGCGTAGTTTGCAAAGCAATTCGCATCTTACGCGACTTGGCGCTAAGCTCGGTGTTTGGTATAAGTTTAAGTAAAGCTACGTACAGTGCCGGATAAAACATTTGCTAACTTTGACAATTCCGTTATACAGGAAAGAAATATTGAAATATATATTAGATCTGCTTATGGATCAATTGTTACAAATTATCACGTTTTGGTGTTCATGTAACCAAAAAACTTGCAAAGTAGGGGAAAGTGGGAGCGCAAAATTACATTTCATTTTGAGGGGAAGTTGCCAGTTTTTACTGATACAACATCAACAACAACTGCATAAATTTCTACTTGTAGGGATTTTCAAGTGACAAAAACAGCTGAGCGCATAGTAAAAATAAACACGAATTCAAATTTGCCAATTGAGTTCTAAAGTTCTAAATTAAAATAAAATTGAATTAAATAAAAATGGAGAATGCAAGTAAATATAAAGTAGTTAAAATGTATTTATTTGAAGTCATACAGCTGTTGACAGCTAATTAGAAACGACACTCATTTCAAAATAAATTTTCCATTTTCCTTTTAAACACGTATTTTCATAACTTTTTGCCAATTTTATTTAAACATATGATAAACTTAAAAACTAGTGGAAAACAATTTAATCGCAATTCTTTATTAAATATATATTTTTTTTAAAGCATGTGAAATGCACGATTTGGATAGGGCAACTAATTAGAAACAGTTATGTATTATCAGATCAACATAAAGATTTTGTTAGTATTTGGTTCCATAACCCTTATGCTTCAACACTGCCTCACATCGATTGCGCATTGATGTAATGAGATTCTGACAGCGCGCCACAGGTATTGCTTGCCATGCCGTTTTTACTTCGGCAAAAAGGACATCCATATTTGGGATATTTTTGGCACTCACGGCTTTTTTAACGTCACCCCAGAGATGCTCTATTGGGTTTAAGTCTGGACTGGATGATGGCCATTCCAAAACATTGATGGAATTTTCGTCGAAAAACTGTTTCGTCAACTTTGCCGTGTGCTTTGGATCATTATCCTGTTGAAATTTCCATATAACAGGCAAATTTTCCTCAACTTACGGCAACATTACATTTTTTAGTATATCGACGTATTTCTCCTTATTTAAAATTCCATCAATCCTATGGATTGGGCCAACACCATTCCACCAGAAACATCCCCACACCATGATTGATCCTTCACAATGCTTCACTACCCGTCAAACGTAGCGAGGATTGAATTCTTGGTTGATTGGCCGTCGAACATACCTTCTACCATCTGGGCCTGTGCGATTTATCTTGGTTTCATCGCTCCAAACGATATATTTCCATTGATTTGGAGTCCATCACCAATGGGATCTCGCAAAGACTACTCGCCGTCTCCTTTGTATCTTGAATTTCCCGTTGGATGTCAGTGAAAGTCTTTTTTGGGTCTCTTTTGGAGATGATTGCCATCTTGCGGTCAATTTCTGCTGAAGTTTTCCGGGGCCTTTTCTTACGTGGAACATTGTCAACAGTCTTAAAAAGTTGGATATGCTTTAATGCGTTAAAAACCATTTTTTTTTTGGGCATTTGACTTGTTTAGAAATTTCACTGTACGACTTTCCAGCTTTACGAAGGTCAAAAATGGAGCTGCGCAGGGCAGGTGTACAGCTGCTGCTTTTTCCCGTTACACATCTTGAAGACGAATATTTTAGTTGCTTTTAAACAGCCAATTTAATATATATACACACCAAAAAGTCGATTATATTACTATTAAAATAGCACAACTTGCCGAATATGCTTCTATTGAACAACTGTTTCTAATTAGTAAAATATGAAGAAAGCTGCTATTGCCAGAAAAATACAATTGCTAATGGAATGTTCGTCAGCTGACAGCGATGATGAAATGAAACAAATTATTGTGGACAAAATAAAATCATGTGATTTCGAAGCTCGTTATTTTCCATTTTATTTGCTTTATTTTTTTTTTTTTAAGTGAAACTTCGTAGGCGTCGATGGACGAACGAGAATGGAGAGTAAAATTTTAAGGCCATGCAACGTTTTGAGCATTTTCGTTCCGCGAGAGAGAAGAAAGATATAACGTAGAGGAAAAGGAGAGACAGAGCTATACCTTATATATATTTTAGATACTCTTTAGGCTATTTTTCCCGAGTTTTTCCTTGTGGTTGCTGATTTCTAGTGAGAAATAAACACTGCCTACTTTTTGGCGCTTGTTTGTAGGTGCAAATTTGTAGGAAATATATTTTTGGTGCCTACTTTTTGGCGTTATATTTCCTTGGTGCCTACTGTTTGGTCCGTTTTTTGGTCCCAATTTTTGTGGCGTTTTTTGATTGGTGCATACTTTTTTGCGCTTATTTCCGTTTCCTGGCTAGTGCTTGTGCGTACTATAAAGTGCTACCCATTCCGTCGTCGGATTTATTGGTATTGCCTTGCGGTAATTTGCGCCGTTACTGCCGTGCTGGAATCGCTGCGTTTGTGCGGGTGATAAACGCTTGGAGTAGTGCGCGTTATTGCCACGGTTTGTGTCCGGCGTTTACCTACACCGGTCGACCCTTTTCCGTTTTTTGGAAATTTTGTCTATTTTTATTTAGATATATATTCTTTCTCTCTCTCTCTCCTTCTCTCTTTGGTCTCTCCCTCTTTCTTTGTCTGCCTTGAAAGTTTCACTTCTGTTATGTGTACTACGCTACACGCGTCTATGTCCATTTTTTAATGGTCATGATCTATCATCCTTGACTTTTTTTGATATCTTTTTCTTTGAGAGAGAATTCTCGGAAATTAAGTTACTGGATAATTTTTACATGGACGAATCTAATATAAGCAAATATGTTGTCTTATTAAAGGATTTTGTAGCACGAAAACTTAGCGCATGAGCAATCTAAAAAATACATAACTAAAACGTAAGTGATAGGATTGCAGGCGTAAGACTTGTTAGCGCTTTATATTTAATTTATAGTAGACTTGGCGCTGAAGAGGGTAGTTTTCTTGACTTCTATGACTTGGCCAACTTTGGAAGTTATTGTTGCAGCATTGCTGAAGTGACAGTTCTTGACTGGATAAAAGTCGGGTCGTTCCGGTTATGTAGAACCGACTGTCGTGACAACGGTGTAAGTCCTCAGGCCCGGTTCGTTAAGAAAGTGAATGCCCCGATTGCGATGCCTTCAGGCCTTCTACGATGGCGCAACGGAAGGTTTTAAATAGATACCTTTTGTTCCATATTTATTGCTGTGCTAGCCGCACAGTGTCCAAACCTGATTTCATTTCTTATCACTAACTGTTGTCGACTTGTAAATATTCTGTTTTATAGAAATTTCTCTGATAAATTCCCTTCTATAATCATGAATATATTTTGTAAAACTTTAAGAAATGTTTTTAAAATCTGTTTCTGAAACCCTTTATTAATAGCAATCATGGCGAAAAGAATTGAGACGACCGTCATGCCGTTCTCAGCGAATTTGACAGAATCAGCTTTTGGTCTGATGTAGTCGGGGTTATGTATCGGTTTGTTTACGAAAAAACTAAGAATGTGTTTGTGATATACGAATAAATCAGCACAATGCCACTGCTTTGCTATCTGAACAACGTACGATTGGACGAGTGTGTGAATATAATGTGAAATGATCTTGCAGAATTCGGCCATTGTACAAAAATATAAATAAAAACACTCTTCTTCTTCGTATTTTTTGACTGGTGTGAGTTCATCAGGGAGTCAAGTGTGTGATGTTGTGAGTGCTTAGTCGTTTTGCTTGAGAATATTGGCGGGGTTGCTATGCCAAATTTGAATTTTTGTGATAACTTTAACAACAGAATATCGAAAAAAAATTAAAAATAATATCTTTGACTTCGAGAATTTAGAATAACAAATACTTTTAATAGATTTCTTAGCTAAAATCAAGGCGAATCTATTAAAGGTGGTGTTGGTAAATCAGCTGAGTTGTTTTTTTTTCTTCGCTGTGTCCATGTGGGCGTTAGCTCAGAATGAGACAAGGCGCATTCATTATTTGTATTCTAGTTTCTCAGTGAATGTGCCTTGGCTGAAATAATGTTTTTTATTGAGAAATATCTAAACTTTTAAGCATTTTTTTAGACTTTAATTTTTTATGTAACCATGTTGCAGAAAAGAGCGTTTTGAAATCAGGGCATCTCAGATGTGGGCATTTTTTGGCAACCGGCTGAGAGTGTTTTACTTAATGGATCTGTACAATGAATTCAGCTGGCAAAATTCTTTTTTTTTCGCAAAATGTTAATATAATCCTTTAAGAATATGTCAAAAAATTTTTAACACGTAAATTTAAGTATTTCTTATATTATATATCAACTTTAGACGCGTTTTTCTCAAAACTATATTTTTCGAATTGGCGTACACGATAACTCGAAAAGTTATTGACCGATCTCCCTGAAATTTTGCACACATCTTTTTCATGATATTACTTTCTATGTAAATTTGCAATTTGAAAATTTTTCGAAAAAATAATTTTTTCGAAGCAAAAATAGTAGGAAAATTCGCTCCAAAATTCATTTTTTTTAAGCATTTTATTCCGCGAATTTTTTTTTCATTTTTGTTTAATTCATATAGAAATTATGGCATTAATCAACAAACAAAAATTTTGGTTTTTTGTATTTAGGTCACTGACGCCGATGCTACAATGCCCGCCGATTGAAAAGTCCCGCTGCGGCCTTCCAGGAAGAATTGAGTGTACATCCGCCATTTTAAATGATTAAAAAAAAATTATATTATTTTAATGTATAAATAAACTGTATGCCAATTATGAAAAAAATATATTAACTGCCCGCCGATTGAAAACCCCGCTGCGGCCTTCCAGGAAGAATTGAGTGTACATCCACCATTTGAAATGATTAAAATAAAAAAAAAATTTATATTATTTTAATGTATAAATAAACTGTATGCCAACTTTGAAAAAAATATATTGACTTCCTCATTTTAAATAATTTTAATGAAAATCAGGGAAAATATGTCCGCTTACAGGTGTCTGTCCCCTTAATGAAATAGTTCGAGAGCATTTATTAATTATTTTTAAAAAGTAATCCATTTTTATAATTTTTTCTAGTTTCTACTAATGTTCATGACAAACTGGAGGGATGTATTGTAGTAAACACATAATATCCTCATCTTTTTTTCTTTCGCTACTGGTCTAGGGGTGGTGTGTAATGGAAATAATTTAGTATTTTCGTATATTATTGGTCTTCCTCTATTCGGTGAAAGATTCAAAAGGTAGAATTTGGAATCATCTAAAGAAGTTTTGTAGAACATTCTATAAGGTTAATTTTTCAAGAAACGCATCCATTGAATTTTCAGCCAAGAGACAGATTCGCCCACATTATTTTTTACTCTTTTTGTTATTGATTCTTCTACTGACTTCGTCGAAATAAAATCCCGCTGCGACATTCGTTTTACCGAAAATGGGTTTTTCCTTCTACGCTTTTCTATCAAATCAAAATAATGCTCAGGGTTATATAAGTAAATTGATTTTTCTTATTTTCATTTCTATCAAACCGAAATCTCGGTCATTCGGTATGTATAATTGTTAATAATTCACATTCAAAAACGTGAACCTTATTTTTTTATCCATGCTCAACTTTTCCAGTCTCGATAAATTAATTAAAGCTAATTACACTGCATATTAATTTCAAATATTTTGCGCGGCACTGTATATTGTTAGTTCTTAGCTTACAATTGTGTAAATAATTCTTAAAGACATTTTTGTCACATTTTGTTTTTTTTTATAGAAAACACTAGCGTAAGGCCAGCAAACACAGTTTTTAGTGCTGACGAAGAGGAAGCAATCGATTCACAATTTATTAGCTAACCAATACTTCTCATATTTGAAATAAACCATTGTAAAATATTTACCATAAAATAAAATATTATTGCTTGGACCTTTTTTTACTGCTTGCTGAGTATCGAAAGCATGAATAGCTATGTGGGGTGTATGGTTTTAGCATTCCAAAGCTGCCATACATAAAATGTAAAATGCAATTTTCAATTCGCCTACTATTGCCAAGTGCTGTATCATACAAAAAAAATTTACTTAATACTAAAAAGTAAGCCATTTTGTAATTATTTAATTATCTTGTACTATAAATGCACCCATGAATTATCAAAAAAAAAAAAAAAACGTATTCCACTTCAAAGCTTTAACGTTAAAAATTCTTCTCTTACGAGTATGTACAAATTTTCGCCTAAATTTTGTTGTAGCAAAGCGCCGTATTATATAAATAATTATAGCTGCTTATTTGCAGCTCTCCTTCAAGTATCTATGTATGTATGTTGTATGTTATCCCCCATAAATGTGATATGTTTTCTCATTTTTTTTCATACCTATTGAAATGTTTATGCTACGAGTATTTGTGTGAACTTTAAGACAACAAACATTCGTCACTCCTAACGCCATTTAGAAGAGTAAGGTGGTGGTGGTTGTTGTAGTGGTCGGTGTGGCAGCTATGCCAAATTGATTTGGCTGCTGTAACGGCGATTTAAGTTGCTCAACAATTATCGCACCGTTCTCATCCAGGCTGGGATTCAATAATAAATTCTCGACCTGCTCATCGGAGAGCAGCTCTTTGGGCTCTGATGACCTGAAATGTAATTTTCAGTTGTGGTTTACAGTTACAATACATATAAAAGAGTACATAAAAAATTTGTACTGCGAGAGAATTGCATTTCAGTTAGTCGAATATATGTATGTTGGTATGTATGTATATAAATTCCATTTAATAAATTTCTTATACTGGTGCATTTTAACTATTATGTAAAAATATGTAATGCAATATGTAATTCTACACATACGTACGTATGTAGATGTGTGTATATGATAACATTGTGCGGTTAATTTATTTGGCTGACCAATATTTTGTTTTTTGTTGCCTACAAATTTGAATAGCAAACAGCTGGAACAAGTAACAACTTCTTTCAATTAAACATTCAACAATTTATGCTATACGCCATGGCTTTGTGCGTACATATACATGTATGGTATACATTTATATTTTCACCGTTATTGATTTTTTTTTTGTTTAGTTTTTTTCCTTTTTTGCAATTCAATATTGTCAGACATTGCTTTCAAATTTGCTAACAACTTTTGAGGTTGCAAAAATTTTCTAGTTTGCTTAAAAATACAAGCAGTTTTTTAAATTGCACTAAATGCTTTAAATAATTCACTACAATACATATGCAGGTATGTACGTATGTACTATATATGTATGTATGTATGTAAATATGTAAACAAATGCCGTCATGCATGCACAAATTCGTTTAGTAAATGCCTGTTTTAAAATATTATATTACGGTATTTCGAAAACAAATTTTGTTCGCAATAATTCTCCAAATCTATTTTGCATTCGTTTTTGGTTCTTGATTTTTTTTTTTTTTGTTTTTTTTTTTTCTTTTGGATTCAATCAAAAATTCTTTTGGCAATTAAATCAATTTGGTGAAGCGATTTTGCAGTGTGCTCAGCAGTCCACTCTTTTTTTGCAAAGCTCTACTAGTAGTGCTGTTACTGGCAGCGCCACTGGCTACTGACCTGGAGAAGAGGAAAAAGTCACCAGCGGATGTTGTTTTACCACCACCGCTCGCTGTGCTCGCATTATTCGCACCGCTTGCATTGTCCGCATTCTCGGCATTCATCTCCGACTCGCTATTGCGTCGCTCCAGCGTCTTCCCCACCTTCTGAAAACCGAAGCTAAACACATCTTTCACTTTATCACCCGCATCGATGAGTAGATCGAGACTTTGTCGACGTCCAGACATTTTCAAACTATTCGAACGCGACAACCACTGACTCAAACTCTGCTTCTTGTTGAGCTGATCGTCGTGGAAGATGGTCGTGCAGGTTACCTTACGTTTTGGCTCATCCGATGAGGATGACGAGGAATGATGCGATTGCGCATCTTCAGCCGCGCCTGGCTGATCGTGTAGCAGTGATTGATTCGAGTAACTAGAACTTGTGCTCTCCGAGTGCGATAGGCGTATCTCTGTCCACTGCTCGATGTCGTCATTGTCGTCTGCATCGGCACCCGTGCTCGAGCTGGCATCGTGCGCACTACCGCTGCCACCACCGCCACTACTACCACCACTCGATTTCACCTCGTACGGTCCATGTAATGGGGTGTGCCCAAAAAAGCTGTCACCGGTGGCGCTTGTGCTGGCAGACTTGTGCATGCCGCCACCGCTTACAAGTTTCTTTGTAGCAAATAAAAAAAAAAATGAATACAAATTTTTTTTAAATTCACAAATATGAACCATGAGAAGAAGATGAATTAATTTAGAATATGCGCTTACCTCCCTAAGATTCAGCGTTGGAAAGTTCTGCAGCAAGTGTGGACATTCGTGCTCGTCGAAACGGCGCTGACGCACTGGGCTGGACTGTGCGCTAAGTTTGGCGGGCAATTGCAGATACTCGTCCGTGGTGTCAATACCGCACGGAAAGTGTTGATAGTTTTCTACTGTTGCTGTGGCATTGGTGGCAGCGCACAGCTCTGGCAAGAGGGTGTCATTGAGCAGGTCGCGCTGTACCTGCCGTTGACGGTGTATGTCTTCCGAGATCTGTTCGAGGTTTTTCAACGCCTCATTATAAGTCATTTTCGCTGTGGTCACTCTACCTTCCAATTCATTAATTTTCTGCTTTTGTGCTTTTAGCAGGCCATTGTAGTTGGCGCGCGCCTCATAGAAGGGTCTGCAAGGTGTAAGGTGTAGGCAAGTTAGAAAAGCTAAAAAGTAATGAAATTAGAAGCAACCAAAAAAAAAAGAGAGAATTTCCAAAAAGGATGACCAATTTAGCGTCCGAAAAACCAAAGATGCGAAAGGTGTTAAATTTGGAAGAAATCAAGAAGTCAGACTTGATCGTGCCAGTGTAGTGAAAATACTTACAGAATATTGCAACGGTGCTGATAAACCAAAGAATTCATTTCAAGTAAGTCTCGTCTAAGGCTTAAACTAAAAGTTAAAAATTAAAATACTGAAAAATAAATTATACATAAAAATTAAGAAATGTGCCAAGCGTGAGGTGGACAGCGACAAGTGAAATGATAAGGTAAGAAAGTACAGGGTGGGCCAGATAAGACCTACTAATGTTAAGCTCAAATAACTTTTTTATTTTTTGACATATATATTTTTCTCTTTTTGTAGGTTATAATTATTGGTAATTTATTATGGAACCCTACCGCAAGACCACCAACAATGACTACAATACGCTATTCGTTTTACATAACTAGTCACACAAATTGATTTTTTAAATAGTGTTTTGATGTCGGATGAAGCGCATTTCCATTTAAATGATTATGTCAACAAACAAAACTGTAGATTGTGGGGCTCTGGAAATCCAAGGGCAACACACCAACATCAGTTGCACCCAACTAAATGTACTGTTTGGTGCGGTTTTATGGCCACTAGAGTTATCGGTCCATATTTCTTCGAAAATGAGGATGAAACGCCAGAATCGATTTCAGGAGCTTCTTACAGAATATTGATTGAAAACTTTTTGCGGCCAACGGCGGAGCAGTATCCTAATTTGTGGTTTCAACAAGATGGAGCAACTGCGCATGCTGCCAGGCAAACTATGGACTTTAGTATGGACATTAGTAGGTCTTGTTTGGCCCACCCTGTACAAGAACAATAAAAATTCATTTAAACTATGCATAGAAATGACAATAAAAGAGTCAGTGAGTGACAATGCAATGCGAAAACCTTTCGAAAAAAAAACCCATCTGCCAATTGGATTGGCATAGACCTGTGACTTCAGAAAACCACACAAGAAATAGTCTAGCGAGCTGAAATATCTTGATTATTACTTGTTGCGCTGGTGCCTGACTACCATTCGGGAGTGCGTAGGCTCGAATCTCCGTCCATGAAACAGCTAAATGATAGAAAAAGTTGCCATGAAAACTCTCCGCATACAAAACCATTTGCCGTTCCGAGTCGACTCAAAACAACATCATGACGCACGCCGCAAATAGGAGGAGGAGCTCGGCCAAAGGGGGAAGCATACGCGTCAATTATTTTTTTATATATTCTTCGGTGTGGGACAAGTCAGACGCCTATCAAAAGTATTTTGACACCAGCGTCACCTGTCGGGTACACCTTTGCCTAAAAACCATCCAGGTGATTTTTGTATACTATTCTCGTAACGAATGTTTGACATTTTTTTTACTGGATGAGAACACCCAGGACGATCAGCCATAAAGAAAAAATTGTCAAAATTCAATGCGATTTTTCAGACATTTAAAACTTGCCTTGGCCAAAAGTCAATGGGCTATAAAAATGCGTTTTCGAGGTTTTTCTAACAATTCTAATTAAAATGTTTGAAATTGAGAGCAAAATTTGTACAAAGTTTGAAAAGTTTGTCAAAGTTTATTAATAAGTCTAGGGCTATAGTTATGAAACGCATAAGGCGAAGAGTGTGGTATTTTGAGTATTTCGATCTGCCAAAAAATAAAATATAAAAATTAATTTCCATTTCCGGGAGAAAAAGTTACGCTGAAGAAATAAGTTTTCTTTTCGATCGAAAAACTAAAATTAAAAAAAAAAATTAACATTTTTAATGAAAATATTAAAGCTCAATGAATAGTTATTACTTCTGAATAAAAAAAAAAAAAAATAAAAAAATCATTACTCCAGAGCGAAAAAATAACATTCGAAAAATGAGTTTTATTTTTGATCAAAGGAGTTGGTTGGTTAGAGTGGTGATTCATTCAGAATCCAACTTGCGCTTCCGCACCATTTTGTTGCCACATCCTCGTTACCAAATTGCTTAACAGTTATTTACAGCAAGACTATATCCATTCTGTGCGGTTTAGGAACCTTATTAGGTTGTTGACGTCTAAGCCAGACAGTTGCTCGAGACTCTCGAACAGCGGTTTGCCCAGGGTTAACATTCTGTCCTTCCATAGGGCAGGGCATTCACAGAGGAAATGGAAGATTGTTTACGGGAAACTGTGACTGTGTGTGTTGCGAGGGATGCCCATATTTGCTGCTTGTTCTGCGACAGACCTAAAGCTACCTATGACTGCCGTTAGTCTTCAGGTGTCTCGTCGTTTAATGTTTATCAATGTCGACAATTGCTTAAGGTTGTAGGAGGGCCATAACGTTTTGCTGATTTTGCATTTCGCCTTTTCTCTCCATCTACAATCTGCGATTCGAAGTTATTTTAAGGAAAATGCATTATTGACCGCACCTAATGGTGTGAATACTGGTACTGCAAGAACGCTATTCATGCCAGTTCATCAGCTTTTTCGTTACCTTCTATGTTCCGGTGTTCCGGGGACCAAAATTAATAATAAAATTAAAAAATTAAATCAAAGGAGTAAAACTCAAAAAAAAATTATAATTAGGTTTGATGAAACATTTAAATTATTTCGGTTAAAAAAATTAACAACTCACAAAAAAATCATTACCCCAGAGGGAAAAAATAACATTCAAAAAATTAGTCTTATTTTCGATCAAAGGAGTTAAACTTTGATAAAAAATTCAAAACTTAAAAAATTTAAAATATTTCTAATCAAAAAAGTAACAATCCACAAAAAAATCATTACCCCAGAGGGGAAAAATAACATTCAAAAAATTAGTTTTATTTTCGATCAAAGGAGTTAAACTTTGATAAAAAATTCACAACTTAAAAAACTAAAAATATTTCTAATTAAAAAAATTAACAACCCACAAAAAAATCATTACCCCAGAGGGAAAAAATAACATTCAAAAATAAATTTTATTTTTGATCAAAGAACTAAAACTCAAAAAATAATCTTTAGTTTTGTATGAAAAATTTATTATTATTTAGGAAATGTTATTTGGGCGCGAGCCTTTTCTCACTAGGGGACAACACACCATCAAGGAGAATCTTAAAAGTGGAGATCTAGGGATGGCCCCAACCTATGGAGCTAAGCCGCGCAAAGCCCTTACTGGGGGTATAATCAAAGGAGGTTCAGGAAACTCAAAAGATAAACTGAGAATGCTCGCGTGCATTCTCACAGGCTACTGCAGATTGTGTAAGCATCTGCAATGGATTGGAATTTAGTCCACTGACTGCTGTCGCTTCTGCGACCAGTCCCCGGTGACTTCAGCACATCTCCTTCTCGAATGTGACGCTATAGCCGGTTGCGGTCGGAAGAAAGGCATATACGCTCAGTCCAACCCAGCTCATCTTAAGCTTATTAAGGGAATCTTGGTCAGGATGAGGTACTGTGCTGCGTAGTGGACACAAAAAGCCATGAATTCCAACTTCATTTTCATTCAACAAAACTTGGTTAACCCATTCCAGGCCTACTCTAAAAAGATTGTGGTATTGGGCATAACACCTATGTATGGCTCGTAGATATATCCCAGATTTGCATTCCATCTCTGATTTGCTTTCCCGACGCAAACCAGTTTACGGGTGTGATGATTGCCCTTTGTGCATAGTATCATAGTTTCCCCTTAATGTTCCCCATGTATTCAGCCAATCAAATTAAAAACAAATTCTAAAAGCCATTATTAAAAACCGAGTATCGTCAACCAACCCAAGTGCAGTAAAATGTTATGCGTGTACTACTACATATACGAGTATGTGCATGTGTGCGTCAGTTTTAACGTGCGCAATGACTATTTTGCAGTGCGATTAAGTAAATATAACGGAAAATAAACTCACCTCGACGCACGTATAGCCTGCTTTAGTTGTCCCTGCAATTTGCCCACACGATTATTGGCCACTTCCAATTTCAGTTGACACATTTTCAAAGCATTTCGTGCGTCCGTCACCTCCACCTGTGACTGATTCACTTTGGCTGTGGCAAAAAACAAAAAACAAAAAAAAAAAGACAGGGAAGTAAATAATAATACCTGCTCCATACAATTTGCAATATGCGTGAGTGTTGTTGTTGGTCTTACTGGTAGCATGACTGAGCATTTCTTGGCAAGCAGTATCCAACGTCGCTTTCTCACCCAGTCCCTGTTCGGCCAAATAGACCATTTCCTTGGCAGCGCTGTGTATCGATTTGGCCTTCTCATAATTGACAGCCGCCTGTTGTGTTTCCTTTGCCAACTACCCAATGCGTAAATTTGTATGTATCGTCCATGCAATTTAGAGTTGTTTTGCAACAACAAAGCAATTACAAAAAAAAAAAAATTATTGATTGCAAGGTATTGATTAAAGGTGGTGTTTTAACTGTACTTACTTGCGCTGCATAGATGCGAGACTCATAGTAGGGTTTTGCCGCCTCAATTGAGTTGCCCAATTTGTGTGCGGCCTGCTTGATGCGCACATCGCTCTCGGCCAAGATACGCTTGAAATCACATTTTGCCTCCTAGTGGAGAAACAACGTGCAATAATAATTGATGTAAATGCTTTTCATTGTACATATACTATATGTGGGTATTTTTTATTACAAAATGCTTTTATTACTAAATTAAATTAAAGCAATTAAGACGTAAGTAACCTGTGCGCCTGGGTTGGAGCAGGCATCTGGCAGGTTTTGAGTGAGTTCTAAATTGCAGAATGCTTTTTGTTGAAAACGTATTTTCCTTCAAAGATAATACATATGTATATACTTATGCACATACAAACCCCTGTGAGCAAAAAAATAGGAATGCAAAGAATTTCTAGAACTTTAACTACACCACACGAAA
Organism: Anastrepha obliqua; assembly: GCF_027943255.1. Classification (NCBI taxonomy): domain Eukaryota; kingdom Metazoa; phylum Arthropoda; class Insecta; order Diptera; family Tephritidae; genus Anastrepha; species Anastrepha obliqua. The sequence continues at coordinate 47,577,755 of NC_072893.1, forward strand.
AAAATATAAGGCCAACTAAATTTCTTGTATTTTTATTATCAGTTTAGGTCTAACAATTTATGTTTTTACAATTTAATAAATGTTTTAAAAATATTCAGAAATACGCACAAATTTCACGAAACTTTAATTAATTATTAAAAAAAGTAAAATCTATAGAACGAAAGACGTTGCTTGCAGAAAATGTAGTGAGACGGGTACAATAGAAACCCTGGATCATCTCCTATGCTGCTGCCCGGCTCTCGAAAATGCTACTTGGATGCTCTCAGTTTTGGAAGACTAGAATGTATCCCTGAAGTGGAACTTCCTTCCGACTCCTACAATTCGCGAACAGTGTGCACATCTGATCTGGTCTCTGCGTGGCATCGGTCAGCCAGTATAACCTAACCTAACCTACAGAACCTAAAAAGTATAGGACTAATGTTAAGGGGTTAGGGGTAGTCAGAGGCCCGAAAAAATGATGATTTTCACGAATTTTTTTTGCTACTTAATTAATTTATTTAACAAAAATAAAAACATAGCATAAAAACATCATGTTTTAACTTGACTTCACCAAAATTTCAAAAAAAAAATTAATAATTGCAAAAGTTATCGCTGTTTGTGTGAAGCCCGTTTCTCCAGAAGTCCCTTGCGGTGAACATCACAAGTCCTTGCAGATTCATCTAAAACCAATCGGACAAGAAAAATTAGTTTTATTAATAGATAATCTTGTGCCTGATCGAAGCTTTTTTTTTTTTCAAAATGAACAAAATGGCGGCCTCAGAAAATTTTTTCCAGATTTTTGAGAAAAAAACCAACAGTTAATTGTTAAAAAAAAATCGAAATTTTTGAAAAAAAAAAATCCTTCGATCAGGCACAAGTTTTTTATGTTTTTCAAAAGCTGTATAAATTTTATTGAAATCTACGTAGCGGTTTTTAAGTTACAGTGTTCACCAGTTTGAAAAACATAGTTTTGAGAAAAACGCATTTAAAGTTTTGCTATCGGCTCCGGAGCGGCCGAGCGCCCTTTGTTAATTGTTGAATAACTTGAAAAGTATTTGTCGGATTCACTTCAAATTTTTACACAATATTTTTAAAACATTATACTTTAAGAAAATGCAAAAAAAAAATCAATTTTTTGAAAATTCTGACTACCCCTAACCCCTTAATATATTTAAAATAAGCAAATAGAATTCTTGGGATTAGTTTATAATTTGCAGCTTAGTAATTTGTGTTGGATCCTCCTTTGATTATAAGCAGTTGAAATATTCGAGGCATCGACTTGATTAAGTTTTTTATTATATTTTGATAAATTTTTGATCATCCGACAACGCTAATCGCACTTCTAAGGGTGTTAGCGTTACCAAACTGTCTGCCAGCTTTCAAAAAACGGATTGAAAAATTATTGTCCATAAATTTTCGATTGGGTTAAGGTCAGCGCTGCTGGCAGGCCATTCTAAAATTTGCATGTTTTGTGCTGCCGATAAGTCTTTTGCTGCTTTGGAAGTGTGAGCTGCTGCATTTTCATTCACTCCTAATCGAAATTATCATCAAAAAAGCAATAAGTACTTCGTATGGAAGTTCTGTATACACTTCCGCCGTTCCGCGGATGAGTGGATACCCAATTCATATATGGAGCTGTCCTCTTAGTTCGTGGTAAGTTAATCTCCATAACATGGGGTTAACTCACCACTTAAGTCTCATCCCCGCGGCAAGGAGACCGACATGACAAGGTTTCAGTTACAATTTCTATATACTTCACCTTATTAATTTTTGTGGATATGAAACATATAGGCGGCTTGCCTTTGACAGCTATAACACTATGAATGGCTGCCCAAACCAGGACAGAACCCCATGCGAAATTGCGAGCCATTATGTTCTCCTTTTTTCATCCGCCAATACATTTGGGAAGCATCTGATCCGTGCAAATTGAATTTTTTTTCATCGGATAAAATTGCTCCTTTCCATTAATTTTCCCAAAATTGGTGCTTTTCTGCAAATGTCAATCTGGCCAGTTTGTGTCGTGATTAATCTAGATTAAGGCACTCGTTTTACATATTCTGGACTAGAAACCGTTTGCAATATTCGTTGCACACGACGGGTAATAACTTTCAAATTAAGAGTGTGCTTAATTTTAGCAGGGTTGTTTCATTTATTTATAGCTAAAGCCGATAGCCCTGGTAGCTAGAGCTTTTATATTAGATTAATCTATAATTTTAATTCTATTTTAATAAATAATAAAAATAATAATAATTATAGCTATACGTTTAATTTTTCGAACATCTCTAGCGCTAAGCTTTAGGTTAGGTTAGGTTAAATGGCTGCCCTATCTAAAGGGCTCACTTGGACAAATGTTAAGAAATTCGTCCGTTGTGGTGCCATACATGGGAGAGGAGAAAGGAGATGGGAAGGAAGAAGTAGCCTTGGGATTAGATACGATGATGACCATACATTTTACGACGGCGCCAACGGGGGCTGATTTACGTTCGTAGTTAGCCGTAACAAGCTACTAATGAACTTCACCAAATTTATAATACTTACGCCGGCTATATCCGCAGGCGTAGCGAAAAAGTGGGAGCCCAGATTTCTAAGTCTTTGCCAGACGAGAGCAGGGCAGCTGAGAAGAAGGTGTTGAGATGATTCCACCTCGTCCTCCAGACAGTTTCTGCAGAACGGACTTGAGGTAATCCCAAGTCTTACGGCGTGAACACCTAACGGACAATGTCCGGTAAGGATGCCTACCAAATTTGAGAGCTGGGGCTTTGTTAGCCTTAGGAGTTCCCTTGAGCGTCCCCGATCTACCCGTGGCCAGAAGGATCTCGCGCTAAGGTTTAGTTTTCTACCATTTCTCGTAGTACATCCGTAGTTTTCTTTCATATGGAAGTTATGCAAAACCACAGCTTTGCTTTTTTTTAATTTTGAAGCAAAGGTCTGTTCATGTAAAAATTATCCAGTAACTTGCCAGTAACGTAGTTTCTGGCAATCCGTTCTCAAAGCAAAAGATATCAAAAAAAGTTCATGAACACAAGACCAGCAACAGTTCGCAAGTTTTACGAACAGCTGACTAAATTATTGGCAGGAAAAATCATGTAATTTAAAATGTTTTCACTTGAGCTACCTGGTATTAAATTAAAAAAAAAAAACAAACAAATAAAATGCAAAATAACGATCTTTGGAATCACATGATTTCCTTTTGTCCAAAATAATTTGTTTTATTTTATCATCGCTGTCAGGTGAAGAACATTTCATTAGCAATTGTATTGTTGTGGCTAATAGCTTTCTTCATATTTTACTTCCTTCCGTCTATGAGACCTTCAATGCTTTCGATTTGTATGGAGACTGGTGACTGGCGCCTGGAGGCAGAGGTACATACATACATACCTCTATATCATTGCCTGATTCCTGTTTAACATATGTATAACTTCAAATAAACTGTATAAATTGTATCTACTCTATATTGAATTACATTCTCCATTTTAATCACCATTTTTATTTAATTTAATTTAATTCAATTTTATTTTAATTTAGAACTTTGACTCAGTTGGCAAATTTGAATTCGTGTTTTTTTTTAACTGTTCAGCTGTTTTTCTCACTTGCAAATCGCTACAAATAGAAAATTCTCCAGTAAATACTTGCCACTTCCCCTCAAAATGAATTGTCATTTTGCTCTCCACTACTCTCACTTTCCCCTACTTTGCAAGTTTTTTGGTTACATGAACACCAAAACGTGATAATTTGTAACACTTGTTGCAAGCTATTCGCTTCATGAACAGACCTAATGTCTCGCATTGTAAGGCCTCTCTCTTCCTCCATGCTAAAATTTGTCCCTGCTCAAATTCCGGTAAAGCTTTCCTCGCGGTATATATGAGAACGAGACATAAATATGAGAACACACAAATTATCGATAAATGACAGCCATTAAGAATTCGTAGCATAACTGGCGTCTCCTATGCGGAGATGAAATATATGAACCATCGCATCAACCGGCTCTACCAGAAGGATATGTACAGTATAACAAATTATGGAAAACTTCAACCACGAAGAGTCATCTTAGGCCGCTTAGCAGTTTAATAAATCTGTCCATTAAATTCAAATTTCTTTTTATTTTAGTTTTACAGTTGTCGCAGTTGGATGTCATTTCTTTTGACAGTTGACAAGTAGATAATCTAAGATCTTCTAGAATAGAACTCAACTCGCTCGAAAGCCGCATAAAAATTACTAAAATCCCTTAATAAAATGGAGGATCTGTGAAAGTTCGCAATTTTGTTATATTGTGAATATTTGTGATCGAATAGAACACAGAATGAAAAAGTTGATCGAGAGAATTTGAGTTAACTGGCTAAGTTCAGTGATTGGAATACGAAATGTGGTCTAGCGACTGTGTGGCATAGCCAAGTAAAACATCAATTTGTTGCAAACGAAGACCCCAAGAAGAATAATTTCCTGATGGTATGGTAATAGTTATAGGGGTTAGGCTAAGGCCTTTATGCACTGCGACCAGATTGATCTATTGTGTGCCGCTAATTACATAATTATAATTATTTAGTAGATATACCGAGGAATCGAACCAGCTCCTCAGGAGGGAGCAGTTGTAGGTCTTCCTCCTGTAGTAGTACGAGCCCAGGATTCTGTGTCTCTTGTGGCCTAATACCTCACAGTTGGTGATTAAGTGTTCCATAGACTCCTCTTCATCACAGTAGAGCCTGCATGATCTTGTACTAGATAACTCTATTGTGCTAAAGAGTTTTTTACAGGCATTTTTTAAGTGCTCCACAGAGTAATCTGAGGTCATTTTTATCTAGGGTTAGAACAGATTTTGCTCTATTGGCATTGAAGTTCAAAAACTCTTTGGAGTGATTAAGGCCGCTTGTGCCGTTCCAGGGATCCTTGATTTTAGTTTGGATCCATTTTTTGGTTTCCTGATTTATATTATACTTGCTAAAGCCGAAAAATGGGGTTGGTCCAATAAATAGCCCTTCTTCTGCCACTTTTTTGGCATAAAAGTCTGTCTTCTCGTTTGCTTCGTGTTCCTCATGTGGTGCCCAAATCAGTGAGACTTGATTATGAATGGTCAACTTGTTGAGTGCATTGTTACACTCTATTAGGACTTTTGACTTGAGTGTGAAACTATTCAAGGCTGCATCGCCGCCTGAGAAGATAGGAATTTCACTAACGACCTTAAAAGTGATGGCTACTGTTTTTTCATAGTATTCAGAAGGCACCTTATAGCTCAACTATAAAGGGAACTGTGGAAATATTAATATTTTATAAAAAAGAAAAAAAACGAAGGAGAAATTGTGCTTGAAGTATACTTTTAAAAAAATTAATTGTTGTTAGTGTTCTGAAAGTCTAGTTCAAACTTTTAGTAGGTAAGTTATGTAGGTAAGTAAGTAAAGTTTGGCCCTACGCTCCAGCTTCCGTAATGGTTTGGTGGGGAGTGTCAAGTAGAGGCGTTACATCTCTTCATTTCTGCAAAAAAAAAATAGGTTAAGACCGGGACAAGAGTGCACCAGGAGTATGTCTTCGAAGGCGTGGTGAAGTAGTTGTGCAGTCTTCTTTTCAATGGAGGGCGTTGAATCTTCCAGCAAGATTCCGCTCCGGCCCATAAGGTAAAATCCACCCAGCAGTGGCTGAAAAACAATATTCCTGGATTCATTGCCGTAGAAGTTTGGCGATCTGGGAGTCCAGATCTAAATCCATTGGGCTACAGTTTGTGGTCAGAATTGAAGAACCTGACCTGCCGAAGATATCACTGTAAATTGGAGAGTCTCAAACAATCTTTGGTTCGAGCAGCGACGTCAATATATAGGGTTATTCAATAGGTGCGCTTCAACTTTTTTCCGATAGGGAGGGCGAACGACGCAATATTTTTTATTTTTCGCTTGTCATTTGTAAACTTCATTAGTATACATTTCATCATGGAACGCTACACACTTGAGCAACGATTGCAAATCGTGCAAATTTTTTATGAAAATAATCGTTCTGTTGCTGCTACTTTAAGAGCATTACGGTCATTTTACGGTCCATTTAACAAGACGTCGCGTTTTGGGGTTATGTGAAATCATTGGTCTACAGTAACAAGCCGGCGACGATTTGTGAGCTCAGAGCCAATATTGAACGCGAAATTGCTGGAACTTCGGCCGATTTATGCAAAAGAGTGGTCGAAAATTGGGTTCAACGATTGGACTTCGTAAAACGTGCACGCGGTGGTCATGCAAAAGAAATCAAATTTCATACTTAAATGTATATGTTCAAACTCGATAATAAAAAAAAAATTAGTTAAAAAAGTCAAACCGTTTGTGTTTTATTCAAAAAAGTTCAAAAGTTGAAGCGCTCTTACTGAAAAACCCTATGCATGGAAACCGCGCGTGCTGCAATAGCTGAATGGCCTAATCGTTTGAGGGTTGTGCGAAAGCAAATTGTACCATTTCGAATGAAAATTACAAATTTTTTTAAATATTTACATTATTAAAGAAAACTAATTTCATTCTAAAAAGTATTATATGTAATTTCATATCTATAACGAACTTAACTTGTAACAGCACTTATGGCAGGACTAAGTATATACAGTCGACTCTCGTTAATTGGAAGTAAAATATTACGAATTATCGCGTGTTTGAAATATTAAATGGTTCGAAATTTTTGAGAGAAAACAAATAAAACTTCGAATTATCAAGTGTTCTTATTTAACAGATAATGTTTTACATTTTCATAATGTGAATTAATTAATCTTTGAAAAGAACTCATTTATACGGGCTTACTTTGAAGCACATTGCTGCTGCTCAGACGTTTCAATAATTTTTTTAAGGAGAAAAAGTGCCTGATATGCTGTTTCATCAGTTTCGTTTTGTAGACAAAAGCTTTGTAAGTTATCGAATGAGCTCTTGCTACCTTAACTGATACTTCTACCAAAGGTTCTGCTGTATCGTCTTCATCTTCATTGTTGCTTTTTTCATTCGTATCTGTCGCAAATAAGATTTCGCCATCGGTTAGTGATCTTGAGACAGCAACATCTTCATCCACTTGAACATCGGCAGAAAAACTCACACCGCTGATGTCAACTACTGGTACCATTAATAGTTCTTCATTATCCATAATTTTTGCGAATTGTCCTGACTCATATTTAATACAAATTCTTAATCTGTATACCAACGAAGCGATTCGTGCGGAAGCGTGCGTCAAAATATGCCTATGTTTTATGCGTAACACGCAACCACGCCCAGTAAAAGTATTTTCAGGGGAGTCCCAAAATATAGAGTTCTTACTAACACACCAAGAAACTTTGCAAATTTGAATTGTCGAGTGTTTGACCATACGAGTTCGAAATACCGCATCGTACCAACGATTTTTTCGTTCGAATTACCGAGTGCATAAAAATATATGGACACAATTCGAAATATGAAGAGAGTTTGTAACACGTGATAACTTTGAATTAATGAGAGGTTCGAAATATCCATGTTTGAATTAACGAGAGGCGGCTGTATAAATATAAACGTAAAGTTTATGAAATATCTGAGAACTGTATTCGACTTACATGGGAATATATCGAAAAAGAAAAATAATTTCATAATTCTCGAAATTACATTTAGACTACACTTGGACATATCCAAACTGAAAGTATTCGAACAAAATTCATAAAAAAAATTAATTTCCTATCTAACTTATCTTCCAAGACACGCATTTATTTTCTTAATTATGTAATATTAATTACCGTTAGTGTTGTTGTTCTGGTTGTTAATGTTACGGTTAAAGTGAATCTAATTATTTTTTAAGGGTCAACAACTTGAGTTGGCATAAAGTGGCAATAAACCAAAGAGCGCAACAACACTTGAGCCATGCCGTTTATGTATGCGTGCATGCTTGCCCATACCTGTGTGCATATGTAGGTGTGCACATACTTTCAGTAACACCATAAAATACTACCACGCTGAATATAGAAAAATGTTTGAAAATATGTTCCGGCTCAAAATAATCTCCACATAAAGATAACTCAACTTTTCCACGATATTTTGCGCTTCAGCGTAATTTCCTTTAAGCATCAAACCTAAAACTGCGTTAGATGAAAATTGATACTCCCTTTAAGGTATTAGCTCAACTTTAAGCTGCAATTAGTGGTGCCGTAGCCATAACGCCATAGCCGCAACCATAACTATAACCGCAATTATACAGCATTTGTCGATTAGTCATGCCGTAATCATAAACAGCTGATATTGAAGTAGAATTAATGACAACATATATATTTTGTCTTAAAAACACGGATAATTTTCTACTAAGTCAATTATATTATTTTCGCCGTTCATTTCTAATAACTAAATTTTTATCACAAATATATAAAACAAATGCAAAGTATTTCACAGCGGCTTTCGGTTATGGGAAAAAACAAAATTCAATAGGTACATACGGCTACGGTTATGGTTTTGGCTACGGTACGGCACCAGCATAAGGCTTTACAGATAAATATAGAGGGTCCGGCACTCGAAGTGGAACCAACTTCAAACCGCTCGCGCAGCTAGTGCATTATATTTGGCTGCAAAATCACAACCAGCGATTGTTCGTCGGCTCGAGCACCTTGAAGTAAATAAAGTTTTTGTTTAGCACCATTACTCGTTACAATGACACTGGTAGCATCGCGAAATGTCATGGAGGTGGTCATCGAAACACTGCAACGTATCGTGAAATGGTTCAAAAAGTGAAAAAGCGACTTGTGGGAAATCCCCGATGAAGTGCCAAACAAATGGCGAAAGAACTGAAAATATCTGACCGTAGCATCCACCCCATACTGAAAAATGATCTCAAAGTCAAGCCTTACAAGATCCAAAGACGCATGATCTCACACGAAAGCAACAACAAGTCAGACTTGAGAGAGCGAAGGAGTTGCTTCGCTTGGCCGAAAGCGGTCAATTTCCGAGCATTGTGTTTTCTGACTAGAAATTTTTTCAAATTGAGCAATTCCTAAACTCCCACAACGATAAGGTTTATTTGACCCAAAATTCGTACGAGAATTCGAGTCATCGAATGACCACCAGGAGGCAGCACCCACCACAAGTAATGGTTTGGGCCGCTGTAACCGCAGATGTGAGCTCTCCAATCGTTTTCATCGAGCCTGGCGTCAAGTTAAATGTGAAATATTATTGAGAAAGTGTTCTGGAGGTTGCTTTGAAGCCGTGGGCGGACAAACATTTCGACCATGGACGTTTCAATAGGATTCGGCACCGTCTCACAAAGCTCGAGTGAACCAAGAATGGCTAAAAAACAACGTTCTGAACTTCATAACGTCACACAATGGCTCTCAAATTCATCAGACTCTAATCCGATGGATTAGTCTCTTTCGGCCATTTTGGAGACCAAGGTCCGAACTAAAAAACTCACCAGTCTGGAGGCACTGAAAAAATCCATTGTCCGCGAGTGGGCCAAAATACCTGCAAGTCACATTCAGGCAACTATCGATTCGTTTCTGTACCGTCTCAAGGCCATAGTCAAGGCAAAATGTGGTTATATTGAGCAAAAGATAATTGATTCTTAATTTTGTATTATTTTCACACATTTTTTACTTTGAATTGAATAAAAGTATTTTTCCAAACTAAATGTATGACCTTTGTAATTGGTTACACTTCGAGTGTCGGACCCTGTATGAATAATCATATATTACCATATCGGCTATTAATGCAAAGATGGAGATATAAATGATATGCCGTGTGGTGGAGCCTTGGAACCTGCTATGAAAATGCCATTTTCAATTTACAGACTAACGAAGGCTCTAATCAGGCTTAAAGCAAATGAGTTACATATTTACAAGGTGGCGCAAATTAAACACCCTATCGAAAGACTTATAATTTGTACAAATGGCGTCGTACTCAATCATATTTGACACTTGTGAACTCGACAGTTGCAGCATACAAACAGGCAAACAATGGACCGCGTAAAGGTCAAAATAAATGTTTCCGCCACTCAAAATTGTTTTGTTTTTTATTAGTAAAAAACTTCTGACGGTGACAAAATATCAGCCCTCGAATCTCGTGGGTTTTCTGACAGGACACTATGCGCGAGGAATGCTTGCTGTGAGACTTGGAATTCCCTCGAGTCCTTTTTGCGCTGGATGTATGGAGCGGCCGCCGTAGCCGAATGGGTTGGTGCGTGATTTCCATTCGGAACTCACAGAGAGATCGTTGGTTCGAATCTCGGTGAAAGCAAAATTAATAAAAACATTTTTCTAATAGCGGTCGCCCCTCGGCAGGCAATGGCGAACCTCCGAGTGTATTTCTGCCATGTAAAAGCTCCTCATTTGTGGAACAACATCAACGCGCACACCACAAATAGGAGGAGGAGTTCGGCCAAACACCTAACAGAAGTGTACGCACCAATTATTTATTTATTTTTTTTTTGTATGGAGCATCATCTCAGCACCTTCTGCTTAGCTGCCCTGCTCTAGCGGGGCTAAGATCCAGGCATCTTGGCTCTTATTTCTTTGCTACGCCCGCTGATATAGCTGGCATTGACTTTAAAAATGTGATAAATTTCATCAGCAGCACAAAACGTTGACGCAAACGCAGCACAATCATCGTTCGTAATCCACATACTCTAAACTCTGTCCAGGTGGATGAAAAAGCAGATAACAGAGTAAAATTTTCATGGAGTCGATGTATTTATCTTCCTCGACGAATAATAGTTTTTCCGTTTTTCAGGACTTTGAGATTCCCTTTTTCGCGATCTGTTTAGCCTTTCTGCTTTCCCATTTTATTTGAATTAAGAAGTTTTCGACCAACACTTAAACTGAGTCCCTCTATTCAAGTGAACGCACAAATCACTGCTGCGAAATACCGTTAGATGAAATGGTATTTCGATGCATGTTCATTTTAGAGCAAAGTACAGGTCTTCGCTTGATTTATCAGAAACCCTTGTATTACTAAATCAAATACGGTTTTCCATAAAAGATATTGCCTCTAATCCAGTGAACCGGTCTGTATCATGAATAATATGAAATAAATGAGTTCTGGCATTCCAAACCAAGAATTTCTATTAAAAAAATGTGTAACCAAAAAGTTAAGGGTCTTCATCGATCCGACCGATTTTTAGAAGTGTGAGTTTTAGCAGACCGTTATCCGACTCTTAACGAATTTGACAGAATCAGCTAATAGGCTGATGCAACTTGGGATGTGTTTACCAAAAAACAGATATTTCTGGTGATATACAAAAAAAATCAACCAGTGACACCTCGTTGCGGTCTGAGCAACACCTGATTGGATAAGTGTGTAAATACATGTGAAATAATCGAGCAAAATTTGACTGCTGAAACCCCAAATGACGTGGAAGTCAAACTTCCGCTCACAGTTTTCTTTTTCCCCATAGTTAAAGAGCAAACCTGGTAAAGCTATCGTCCTAGAATCCGACCGGCACGCCAATATTGGCTACTACGTGCCTTATGCATACACCAGGTTTTTCGAGTACAATTTTCTACAGTTACTAAAAATTAATTTAGTGTCCCCGCAAAACTAATACGGCTAAGCAAGATGACGTTGCTCAACACCAGCAGCGCTATCAGAACTGGGAAGGACCTCTTCCAGCCGTTTGATACCAAACGAGGTTTCAGAAAGGCGGACTCGCTGTCGTGTGACTTCTTTAACCTGATGTTGGAGAGCATCGTACGAACCGCAGAACTTAAGAGCGTACAATTGTTGGCATATGCCGATGACATCGACATCATCGGTGTTAACAACCGCGCTTTTAGTTCTGCCTTCTCCAAACTGGATAAAGAGGCAAAGCGAATGGGTCTGGTGGTGAACGAGAACAAAACGAAGTACCTCCTGTCTTCAAACAAACAGCCGGTGCACTCGCGTATCGGCACCCACGTCACTGTTGACAGTTATGATTTCGAGGTTGTAAAGGACTTCGCATACTTAGGAACCAGCATTAACACCGATAGCAATGTCAGCCTAGAAATCCAACGTAGAATTTCTCTTGCCAACAAGTGCTACTTTGGACTAAGTAGGCAACTGAGCAGTAAAATCCTCTCTCGTAGAACAAAACTAACACTCTACAAGGCTCTCATCATGCCCGTCCTGACGTATGGCGCAGAAGCTTGGACGATGACAACATCCGATGAAGCGACGCTTGTTTGAGAGAAAGATTCTGCGGAAGATTTTTGGACCTTTGCACATTGGCAGCGGCGAATATCGTAGGCGATGGATCGATGACCTGTATGAGCTTTGCGACGACATATACATAGCGCAGCGAATAAAGATCCAGCGGCTACGTTGGCTGGGTCATGTCGTCCGAATGGATACAAATGCTCCGGCTCTGAAAGTATTCTATGCGGTACCAGCTGGTGGTAGCAGAGGAAGAGGACGGCCTCCTTTGCGTTGGAAAGTTCAGGTGGAGAAGGACTTGGCTTCACTGGGTGTGTCCAACTGGCGCCGGTTAGCACGAGAAAGAAACGACTGGCGCCTTTTGGTAAACTCGGCCAAAATCGCGTAAGCGGTTATGGCGCCAATTAAGAAGAAGAAGAAGAAAAAAACAGCATAATCCTGGCATCTTATACCCGTGAAACCGTCGTACAACCCAGTAAATGCAAACTTGCAATCTCTACGGATTTATATATTCGCAAATGTATATCTGTGGACTTCGAATCAAATAACTTAAGTCGGCTTAGCACCTTTTTTCTTTTAGGAACTAAATTGATTGCTATTCTCGAAATATTTAATCAATAAATCATTTACAGCCGTAGCCATCTTAATAAGAGTTTAACAAAATATTAATTTTCTCTATGCTAAATCAAAATTTTTTTACCTCACAGCAACAACTCTTAAAGTCACATAAGTTTTTTTGTCAAAAGTTCACAGCTATAGATTAATACGAGTATAATACATACATATGTATATGTAAATATGCTTGTATGCGTGTTTGAGCAATTGTGAGATATAGCGAAGGTATGGTTCGCGGTCTACTTTTATAATTTTCCGGTTTATTGGGAGCATTTTAGTGCTGAAATAAACCGTTTCACGTTGCCAAGTGAATTTCTAAGCAATCATTTCCTCTACTAACTTGCAATTTCTTGCTTTCGTAAATTTTGCGACAATTATGTAAGGCTCACGGCTCACAAAATCGATACTCACATCGAGTTCCACTTCATATTTGTTGATATTGTCTGTTGCTGTGTTCAGTTTCTCCAGTTCAACCTGAAAAATATGCAAAAGAAACATTTATGCATCGGAGTTTCCGTTTCCTTATACAATAGCCTACGTGGTTTGTATGTATGCAAATGTATAGTATAAGAATTGTGTTTATATGTATGTGTGTGCAAGTAACAGAGCAGAGTAAATAACCTCGGAAGGTGTGGTGGAAGAGTTAAAGAATTGGTTAGTAGGAAGTGTATGGGTGTTGGCTCGCACTGAATCCTTCCATTGTGCAATCATGCAATAGTTCTAATGTTTATACATTGAGCAATTTTGAGTTAACACACATATACATATATATGTATGCATGTACGTATATACATACGAACATATATAGGCACACATACGAGTACTAAATGCTTTGGTTAGAGTTGTCTTTTAATATTTAGGCAAATGACATCATAAACGGTGCGCAAGCGGCGAAGTCGACGTTAAAAGACGTATTTTTATTAAAGAGACAAATGTTTTTTAAACAAAATAAATACGCAGCCAAGCACAAGTGTGTATGTATGTATGTATGTAGTGCGGCGTTAATGCCCGGTTAAATAGCGGCATACCGCTAAAGGCTGCGCATGAGTTATTTTTACTTAAAATTTGAAATATAGAATAATGTACCGACCTCATCTGCACTAACAAGTAAATACAAATTGAAGGCCCAAGATTTATGTGGGCATTTCAGCAAAATAAACGTACATATGTATGTATGTATGTATGCAAAGTTAGAATGCCCATTCATGCTCATTCCTCTACACGCTCACTCGCCTCTGCTTGTAAAGCACTTATCATTTATTTTCCTTCTCGTGGGTCATTGTCAGATAAGATAAATTCCGTTTATGACACTCAAATACCGTACAAATGCATTTCAAAAGAATTGGGCAAATTATAATGCCTCGTAATTCACTTTTATGTGCATTAAATTTTTTTTTGGTGTTTTTTTCTTTCAATTTACATACATACATATGTACACAGGTGTGCATATATGTACATGTAGATATTCATTTTTTTTTTTGGTTTAGCTTGAGACTTGCCTGCACTCTGGGATCCACTGGGGTATTGCTTTCCGTTGACATAGCGTTATTGATTTATTTAGTTGACTGCTTTTCAGCTATTGCTTATTCTTTTTACAACAACAACAACGCACAACACGCTTAACGCTTTTCACGTTTTTGGCGAAAAATTTTTCTATACTAAAAATTTAATTACAATATTTTTTTTTTCGTCTTGTAAATACTAAATAATTTTGCAAATCCTATGTATGTATGTGCGCTTGTACGTCGTTAAGCAAATGCGCTATAATATAACTTTGGTAGTAGTAGGCGAAAAATAGGTAAGAAAAATATATTCTTTTGTGTAGCTCAGCACCGCTTAGCAGACAAACGACCAATTCGCAATTCGGGTGTATTTATTTTCTTGCGTTTTAAACAATTTTTTTTCATTTTTGTTTTTTTTTGGTTTCATTAAATTATCCAACACATTTTCTTTTTTCTCTGTCTTTCACGCGCTTGCTCTATTTTATTTTTGCCTCACTTTGATTTTTCACCGAATTTTGCATTTTCATTTTCACTACTACTCTAGCTGGCTGCCTGATTGACTGACTGACTGGTCTTGTCACGACATTGTGCTCGCGTTGGATTTTCACCACACACTACCAGCGTTGAGTGTTACCTCAAAGTTGTTGGCCGCTTTCAAAGTACTCATCGCTGTCTGCGCGGCGTATGCGGCCTTTGCTTGCTCGCTTGCTACCTGGCTAGTTTGCTTAGTATTACCAGTTCAAAAGCTCCCACCACCAATTTACTGTTATTTAACCCGCTGCAAAATTGACTTGACTCAAAGCCATGAGTAAAAAATGAATGCAAACGCTCGACGTTCTCTCAAAAATACGCTCTTTGCAACTTTGTTGTTGGGCTGTCTTGTTAACATATATATATTTTTGCTCTCTGGAAAATTGTATTGTAAGTTTGTTTGTATGCACAAATTTTGCCGCAATCTCACGAGTACTTTTACCAGTTGGCGTTGAGCGCCGCGCTCTCTGTTGTTCACTTGTCTTGTTATGTCATAGTGACAGGTGGTGTTGTTATTGTTTATGTTTGGTTTGTTTGTTAATAAATGGTGGAACATTTGTCATCACATGGGAATTTATTTACTTCCATAGTTTAGAACAGCTATTGTAAATGGTACAGTACGAGTGAAAAGGCTGAGAGGTACTAAAAATTCATTTTCAGTGAGTTAAAAATATTATAAATTAAAATTGTAATTGCATAAAATATTTAACTGCACTCATTCGCACACACGCATACATAAAACATTGGGATGCAGCCTAAAAGTAGAGGAATAGTAATAAGTGGACTATCTTTAAAATCTGTTGGACTAAACATTATATACTTGAATTTATGTGACTTAAAGATATTCCCACTTAATTTTGAGTATGAAAAAAATATTACATTTTGTAAAGATTTCTGCTGAAGATTGATTTGTTTTTAAGATTATACCGTTCTGCTAAAAAAGTGAGAACGCCATAAATGTATTTCATCTTTGAGAGAAAAAAAACCGATGTAATACAATTGAGTGGCCTACTTTTAGGCTACATATCCCGTTTTTATAATATATTACTAAAATATAATAATAAAGTGACATTTGGGAGATAATATCACTTATATCTAAAATGAAAAAGACTTCTCCTAGCCGTTTAATACCAAATTTGGTGTAAAACACTTTGACTCACTATCGTGTGACTTATTTAAGGCTAAAAATATTGCTTGAGCTATATAACTATGTAAATCTTGGAGGTAGACGCCTTTTCTAAACTGTATAAATAATTGAAGTGAATAATTGAAGAACTTATCTCCTGTATTCAAGCAAACACCGTAGGCGCTTTACTATTGGCAGTTACAACTTTGAAGTAGAAACCGTCTTCGCTTACGTGAGAGCCTTTATCACAATTGAGAAAGCCTTCACCGAGACGTTTAATACCAAATCGGATTTGAGACCCCTTAAGGGTGACCCGCTATTTATTTTGATGCTAAATAATATTATTTGAGCTGTAAGACAGAATAGGTGAGACAGATGCCTTTCCTAAAATGGATGAATAATCGAAGTGAATGGGTTTGTAGGACAAAAGGAAATATTTCCTCGCTTCACTATTGACATAACTTTGCAGTTGGAGACGCCTTTGTTTGCATGAGAGCTGACAATAATAATGTTAGTAGTACAGCATGAAAGTCCAACGGAGAGTATCTCTTGAAAACAAGTACTACTTCGAATGGGACCGATTACTTTTGCAGGGACCAAAAACGCTTACACTATTAATGACTGGAAACTAACATTCATGACTGGAAACTAACAAGTATATCGTCAATTTTTGAAAGCGGCAATAAGAATGAAGTAAGCAATATTCAAGCTATGCCCAAGTTGTCGACGATTTCTAAACTTTTTGAAACCAGAAAAGATGTCCTTAGCCACTAAAAGTCTAATTTTGTGCAATCAACATGGATTTGTCACTGAACGGTTCACCGTGTCGAATCTCGAAGTTCTTAGTGAATTTGGCATCAAAGCCTTCTTAGTAGGGCAGCAAGTCGACTGCATTTACACGGATTTTTCCAAAGCTTTCGACAGAGTCTCTCACATAATTTAATAACATAAATTATCTTCACTTGGATTTCACTCTGTTTTCCTGTAATGGCTGGAATCCCATTTATACGGAAGGTGTTGTGTGATCACAATTGATGGTAAACATTCATTACCTGCTCTGTAGTATCTCAGAGAAGTGTTTTAGGTCCGCTACTATTTGTGTTATTCATCAACGACATTGGCAATTGCTTATAATTCGTTAATTTTCTATTATATACTGACGATATAATAATATTTTCAGTCATAAATAATACAACTGACGTATGCGGGCTTCAAGCAGATACAGACAAATTATTTATGTGGTTTCAAAAATCTCAACTTTCTTTAAATATTGAAAAACTCTATCATGCCACTTTTTCTAAAATTCCTATTAACTTTCATACCTTTTATCAGTTAAAGAATCTTAAGATTTAAGTGTAATTTCTGACAGTCGTTTTTCATTTAATAGTGACATTAATTTCATCTTCTCAAAATCATATTCTGTCTTAGATTTTATACGACAGAATAGTTCAAATTTTGCAGACCCTTATACCCTAAAATTGTTGTTTACTATATTCGTTCGCTCCATAAATTTTTAATCGACGGGATCGAACGTATTCAAAAGGTGTCTCTGAAATGTGTCAGGTCAGTCCATAAGCTCGTGTGTTTTTTAAAGGTGGTTTTAAAATTAATAAAAAGATGTTTAAAGTATTTATTAATTAAAAATACATTTCCCTTCATTATTTACAATGTCTTCCCAACGTTTAGACAAATTTTAAATACGCTTCGATATCCCTTTTTATAGCTTCTTTTAAGAAGTAGTTCTTGTTACTCATATGGGATTGAAGTCCACGGAAAAGGTGATAATCACAATGTGCAATATCTGGAGAGTATGGTGGATGCGGCATTAGCTCCCATCCGAGCTCGTTCAGCTTGCCTAATGTTTGCCTTGCGGTATGAGGTCTTGCGTTGTCGTGGTGAAACAAAACTTTGCGTCTATTCACTAAGGACAGCCGATTTTTGTTAAGTGCCTCATTCAGGTTTGATAGCTGATGGGAATAATAATCAGCAGATATTGTCTGGTTTGGTTCCAGAAGTTCATTATAAACAATACCGGCCGTATCCCACCAAATGGACAGGAGAATCTTCTTGGGGTGAAGGCCATCTCTAGGGGTTGTTTCTGGTGTTTCATCTTTATCTAACCATTAGTGTTTGCGAACAGGATTATTCAAAAAACTTCCATTTTCAAGCCGTTGCAGCAGCTAAGAACACACATTCACTCTCTGCAGAAGGAAGGTTGGCGACGGAAAGTCTATGCGGAAGCCATTTTCCCAGCTTTGAAACCTTTCCCAACTGAACCAGGTGACTGTGAACTGTTCCATGCGATGAATTTAACCTCTAAGCTATCATATCGATTGCAAAATTTGGCTCAGCTTCCACGAGTTCGAGCAAGGCGTCGTAGTTAAAGACTTCAGGACGACCAGGACTGACCTGATATACTAGGACCAGTAAAATTTGTTGATCCTATCGCATCTTACACATCACGTTCGCTATTGATTAACTTAGAAGTAGAAGTCGGATTCTTACTTTCTCGTTTGTTTTTAATGTTAGTAAAGGCGACATTGATTGCCCATTTCTGCTTCAAAGAATTCATTTTCTTCTTCTCATTTTTCAAAGTATTCAATTTTCTGTACTGTGTGGACCGTACTTCCGTACTTATGTGGATATTTTCATTATTTTTTAGTTTTAGTAGTCAATCTGAGATTATATTATATTGACTTCTATTCATATTTTACGTCGTTTATTACATATCTTCCCCATTTTGTCAGTAACGTTAATCTATAAAAAAGAAAATTTTGGGCAATAAAGCTTGAAAGTTTATTGCTCTCGTGAAATTAGAAGATTTGATTTCTGATTGGCCGATATGCTCTTACTTTTTAATTGCTATTTTGCTGTATTTTATAAAACGATTTATAAGATATTAAATTAAAGCAGTTTATAATACAAACAGTTTATAAAACATTGTAAAATATTCACTTCTGAATTTTTTACTAAGTCTAAACTTAGTCTAAACAAATTTCCCACTTCAAGTAGTATTCACCTTGACTGTACAAATGTACTAACAGTCATGCGCACACCGATACACACCCACATGTCAAATGAAGCACACATTCATACGTGCGTGTGTAAATATGCACATTGGTGTTACAAATGACAACGAACAACGTACACAAGAAATGTCAAAAGCCCCAACAACAGACACTCACACACACACACGTACGAGAAAAACTTACCAACGCAATGGAGAACAGCGCGAGAGTGTACGTTATGCGGGCATCCAACTTACACACACAATGTTGCTGAAGATAGCGGAGCCTGGAGCACACTAGCCAGCCCACGGCCTCAAAACAATAACGCAACTCGCCGCATAAGGCAAGTCAAAGCTGTACACAACACACACACATGCATATAAACTTTTCCGTCAGTACTCTGGCTGGTATCTGTTGTTGGAGCATGTACTCGTATATGTTGTTAGAAAAGCGTCGCCCGTCGCTGAATTTCATTCATGAGTTGATGGGCTATGGGTGAGCGAGCAAGGCAAGGCAATACAGTGAGTACTAAAAAACTGAAACTGAGCAGTGAGCAGTGAGCAATGAGTAGTGAGCAGTGAGCAACCAATGGCAGCAACAACGGTGGCAGCAGCAGACAACACACTTTTTAGGGTAGAATGAAGAGTTCGAACAGTCTTCATTTTGAACTCGTCATTAACGGATGTAAGCACGGGAAACAGGCGCGATTGGAATGCAACGGAAAAGCGTAAAGCATTCTTTTTTGTTCCAAATGTACTGTGCATTATGCTGTGAGGTGTGTGTATGTGCGTGTTGAATGCTTATTGGAGGACTACACACATAAATATGTGTAGTAGTTGTTTGGTGGAGTTGTTATTCTTTACAGAGTGGGACTAAGAAAAAACAATTTTTTTTTCTATTTTGCTTATGTATTCCATGAAGTTTCTACTACATTGTTTCTAGCTGCTTATTCGTTTGTGATATCTTGCTGTGGTTTTTGGGTACACTTTTTGGTGCTTCATTTTTGGTGTTCAACTCAACAGCGAGTGACGTCTATATGAGTGTATGGGTGTGCCTGCATTGATGTTTATAAATGTGTATATGTAATTCGGTGCTGTGTTTCGAATGCATTTGAGACGCGTAACTTGTAAAAAAAAGTTCAAACTAAATGATAACAGAAAATATAACAAAAATGCAAGCCAAGCAAAAAATCGAGAAAAGTAAAATAAAATAAAGTTTGTGTTAGTGAGAAGTGAAGAAAAGTCCGATTGACAATGCGAGGTGCAAAACGGCTGAAAATTGTGTTCTACGCTGCAAATACCGCGCATGAGAAACGAAGAAATACAGATAATCTTAAGGTAAAATTAAGAAACACGAAAAATCAATAGAAAAAAATAAACTAGACGAAATAGAAAATAGTTTTGACTGTATGTGGAGGACAGGAGCAAATTTAGGTGGACGCTTTGTCCAGCGCAGCAGCGTGGAAAGTGTTAGATAATCGCAAATTTTGCGGGTGCAGCACAACATGGACGCTAAATAAGATACAAAACCTTATGCACATATGCATATATATGTATATATGTATATATATGTATGTATTTGTGCATGTATATAAACGCAAATATACGCACTCAAATGCAAGGAAAAAGTAAAAATAAAAATAATCATTAAATAAGCCGCTGGAGTTGTGTGTAAAAAGTGCATGAGCTAATCGTGAAAAACGTAAATATGTATGTAAGTAGATGTGCATACACAATTACAAATGTACATACACATATAGCACATAAATTAAATCAAGCCAGTGTAAAACAACATAAAAATTGTAAATAATAAAAAATACAAAAACAAGCAGTATAGGCATAGTTGGAACGCTCGACACCAACAAAGCCGCAGTACAATAAAAACGTAATAAACATAAAAAAGCATTAAGCATTAAAATACATTGACTCTAATTAAGCTGCATGTGCTGTGCAGCTAAAGAACAACCAGAAAAACACAAAAAAAAAAATACATGCAACTTTTATTTTATTTGCTTTAACGCATTTTTCTTAGAACCGCAATACGAACGTTGTTAACAAAAAGACTCGTACAGAAATACATACATACATATGTATCTAAAACTTGGCGCTTACAAAGGCGTACTCAGCATACGTGTATTATAAGTATTTGTGCCTCCAAAGACGTAGCCATCGCCTTCTAAAACATTTCTGCTAGCTTCTTCCTTAAGGTGCGGTCACATGAGAACATTTTTGTTTTTCAGCAACTGAAATGTTTAATGTCAGGAAGTTGGTTTCAAATGTTCGGCAATTAATTTCGAGATGAAAATTTGCTTAATCGGTTTGCAAGAAATTGAAAGCGTAAATCAGTTAAGAAGACCACTTTCAACTTGTTAGTATCACCAGCAAGTTTCCACTTTTTGGAAAATCAGACAATTTCATGCCGTTTGGCATTGTTGGCGAAATATTGTGGAGTGTGGCGGCCGCCGTAGCCGAATGGGTTGGTGCGTGATTACCATTCGGAATTCACAGAGAGAACGTTGGTTCGAATCTCGGTGAAACACAAAATTAAGAAAAACATTTTTCTAATAGCGGTCGCCCCTCGGCAGGCAATGGCAAACCTCCGAGTGTATTTCTCCCATGAAAAAGCTCCTCATAAAAATATCTACCGTTCGGAGTGGCGTTGAAACTGTAGGCCCCTTCATTTGTGGAACAACATCAAGACGCACACCGCAAATTATATATATATATACATACATATATATATATATGACAAGCAATAAAATGTTCAGAAAAACATTAAAAAGCTGTTAAAAAATTATTTTTCTGCAACCAATTATTTAATGGATGCGATCGTTATATTTATCTGTAATGATTTGCCCACATTTTTTAGTAATGATGATGCGCTTTTCTTTTTTATGAGTCTTCTCAGCTGATAGATTTGTTTTGCGTCTGAAAAATCAACAGCACTCTCTAACATAAAATGGCACACGGCTGCAAGAAAATATGTGCAAAATTTCGACAAAATCGCAAATCGCTTACGGTTCACAAATCTTTCATTAAATATCTCGTAATATGCATTGGTTGCAAAATTTTTCATTTATATGCAGTTATATGATTTTCTTTTATTTTTTGTATTCAACCACAAATCACAATCATTTGCATCAGCAGTAATTTTCTCTTTAATAGAAAATTATGTGTATTAATTTTCATATCCTTCACAACAATTCGGCAAATGAGTGGCTACAAATAATCTGATCAAACGTCGAAATTTAGAGTCAGTCTTTTGAAAAAGAAAAAAAAAATCAAACGTCGAAATTTGGAGTCAGTCTTTTAGAAAAAAAAATTTAATTCAGAAACTTACTTAGTATTATTGCACTTGCAGTTCTTTTCCGAACTCCATCAGTTTGACAGACTTGTTGCAAGCTCCATGTCTGATGACACCTTTACCACGCTTATGCTTCGCTTTGCTCAAGAGTAACTGCGGACAAACAGATAAACGATCAAACAAACAGATAGACTTTTTCTTGAGAGGTTTGTAAGCTTTGTGCTATATGTACCGCATACCCACAATGGGACGAAGAATTAAAAATTATAAGACGACAAGTTTTGACTATTTATTAATATTAATAAATATTTTTAAATTCTACTTATATATTTTTTAAATGCAATTATTATAATTTTTTTTTAATATAGTTCAGTGTATAATAAAGACAATATGAATCCATGTTTGAAAGTTTGTGCTATATAAAGGGTTTTCCAATAACAGGTGTTATTGGTGAAAGGATTGCGCTAACGAGAGATGATTAACTATTTTTTATGGCCGGAATTGGATGGTATTGATCTGGACAACGTTTATTTTCAACAAGATGGCACTACGTGCCACACAAGCAACGAAATCATTGATCTTTTACGGGAATAACACCTCTTATTGGAAAACCCTTTAGAATTCTAATTAAAAAAGTAACAAAAAATATTAAAAATCTCTTATAGCACGTACACATTTCTTTTCTAAAAACAGATTTTCTTTATTCAAACCTTCAATTACTTCCTCTTTATAATGAAATAAACTTTCGATCATTTATATTAAAAAATAGCATTTTTTTAAATATCTTAATGACACCTCTTATTAAAAAACCCTATACATAAAAATTTGAAAATTTTTCATAAAAATGTCAAACTTTTTAATTAGAATTTAAAAGAAAAATTTGGGTACGCAGTCAATTCAATTTTGTTATAACTTCATGCAAATTTTTAAACATTCATCCAATTTGCATAAAAATTTCACACTTTCTGTTCAGAATTTTTAGACAATATTTGGGTCTGCAATTTTATAGTAAATTTACTTTTAGCACAATAAAGAATTAATTTAAAATGGCTCCAAATTTTCGTTGATTTTCATTAATTTTTTTTTTTCCTGGCGATGTTGTGTATTTTTTCCATATAAAAGGAAAATGTCGTGCATTCGTTATATGGAGAAATTGCGCAACATCTTCAAGGAAAGAAATGATCAAAAATCAATGAAAATGTTGAGCCGCTTCAAACTTGCATTTTATTACACTAAAACTTAATGGGCTATAAAACTGCATACTCAAAACTTTTCTAAAAGCTCTGAATAAAAAATATTGAATTGTTTAAAAAAATTCACAGAGTTGGTGACTTGAATTTATGTGGTTTATGTCATGGAATGTTATGACCAACAAAAAATAAAAAAAAATTATTTGTTGCTCCGAGGCAGGCTTTGGCAAACCTCCGAGTGTGTTTCTGACATGAAAAAGCCCCTTAAAAAAATATCTGCCGTTGAAAGTCGGCTTGAAACTGTAGGTCCCTCCATTTGTGGAACTACATCAAAGCGCCCGCCACAAATACGAGGAGGACCTCGGCCAAGCACCTAACAGAAGTGTACGCACCAATTATATTAATTATTTATTTTTATATTATAGATAAAATATATTTTTATTAAAAAAAAACAATTTAAATTAATATAAAAAAAAGTTAGTCAAAACTTATCAATAGCCAAATAAAAATGAGTGAAATAATAAAGATTGATTGATTGAAGTGAATATGCGGCTGATATAAAAACCTCTGCTTTCCGTTTCTGAAGAACGCTCTAAATTTAAACCAGTACCTTCTTGGCTGGCATACTGCCGTTACGTTCTCTGTGGCATACTCGGGACTGCGTGGTATATCAAAAAATTAATTTGGAGTTTTTCGAATGGCGTTGATTACCGGTCGATTATACTTCGTAGCTCAGATGAGCGCCTACCGCCGGCTAATGTGTTTCATTTTATTACCATCATTTACAGAGGCCACTTATAATAGGTTCACATATAAATAGATTATCTACTTTTTCGAGCTTAACTCGCAATGAGTAATTAATTCACCACACAAAATTCCTCTCCCGAAATCCAAGATTATAACATAATCTTAGATTATAACCACACTTTCTCACAACCTTGTGTTTTCACTGTTGTCGATAATTATTATTACGAATGTAAGGAGAAACGTCAATGTAAAAACCAAATAAAATATACGCAGGAAAAGAAAACAGGTTTGTAGACATAGTTTGCCGAAATTTTTGTCAGATATTATTAATTTTGCATTCAAATTACAGAAAAAAGCGTGTGTCCATAAACGCTTTCACCTGCTATTGCTTATTATGAAGTGTAATATCGAATTCGCATGCCGTTTACGGATTTCCTCCAACTGTCTATTACTTGCAGTAAATCGCAAATTAACTATTGCTTCTCTTTACTTTTTCTTCATATCGTTAACAATAATTAAACGAACTAAAAACAATAAAATATTCCACCAAACGAATTTCTATGAAGAACAACAAAACAGTATTGATAGCTGATTGGCAATATTGCATCTGCCATATGTGAACGGGTTGTTTAATTTTTGTAGATTTATTACTAATCACTGCGTATGTGCATGTACTTATGTGCGTGCCTTTGAGCGATACCAATGAAAGTCAAGCAATTTTGCCCCACTGTGCGCACGCTACACATCACAGCCAAACATTACTCATCAAGCGAACATTTTCAACGCATTGTCGTGCTATATATTCCATTTACTTCCTTTTGCTACGTTTGCTCTTCTTTCGCCTCTTTTGTTTTGTTATCATCCTCCATTCGATGCTTTTCAGTTGGCTTCTACAAGTTTTATTACGATGGTACAAGCAACTTCCACGTAAGTGCACAGCAGTACAAACCTTGCACATACAAACTTATCTACATACGTATGCTGCTTATGTAGGTATGTATTTGTATACGAATGTGTACAAAGATATTTATTTATACTCGCATTTGTACAAATGCTGGTACCTTCGAGTTCTTTTTTTAATTTTTTTTTTTTGATTGTTTTTTGCTTATTGTGTCTTTCTGGCTTTCTGCCGTTGCGCATTTCACGTTTTCTGCACTTGTGTGTATTTTAGCTCGCCCGTCCTGCCTTTCATAGCCATTCCTGTTCGCACAAGTTTTTGGCCATTAGCTCAGAAGTCCATTAGTTGTTGCGGACGCCGCCGCCGCTGCCGCCGCCGCTAAGCGATTCTCTGTCTTGTTGACTGGCTATTTATGGATGGTTGTAGACTTGTTGGACTTTATGCCTATCTACCTTTGCATCGGAACTATGTATCTGTTAGGCAGCCTACCGACAATGTACCCATTTATTTGCTTAAGTATTCTTTCCGTTTAACGTCATTTCCGACCTTTTCGGTATTTCGTAGCAAATTTGATGCATTCTCACGGTTCTACCCATCGTCCGAAGTTCACGTTTCACATTCGCATGTCTGCTCATCGAAAATCCACACTTTTGCAAATCGTATTTGTTGTTTGCCATTGTAGCGGTGTTGTAAGGCAAACGAATAAATGTGGAGAAGGAAAATATCGACTTATAGACGTTTACTAGTATTGTAAGAGAATTTGTTTTTGCAAAAATGTGTATCTGCATATGGGTTGGTGTTTGGTACGCAAATCAGTTCCCACGAGCGTAACTGTGTAGAATCTGTCTAGAATTCATACCTCATGATAGATATATGTGAATATAAAAATTGAAATTTAGTATAAAGGACAATTTTCAATGCTTTGAAATAGGAGTAAAATAAAAAAAACTCTGCTGTCAAGCTTAAGGGGTTTCGTGGGTTCAAAAAATCGATTATTTTTTTTTTTTTTTTGCTTATTAATTTCTACAACATCTCAAGAATATTATCCTAAATTGTCAAATCGATATCCTTTGGAAGCTTTGCGCTCCAAGCCACTTTTATTGTTACTCAAAACTTTAAACGCGTTTTTCTAGGAACCGTGTGACAACCGACTTTTGTCAAATGTTCTCGAAAACTACTCAACCGATCTTGATGAAATTTTACACAGGTGTTCGAGATACAATTTACTCGTGCTTGAACGAAGGATTTTGTTTTTCAATTACAACTATTGAAAAAAAAAACAAAATGTCAAGCAAATTTGACCGAAATTTTAATTTTTTTGGAAAAATTTCTGCCTAAATTCCAATTTTTACTTTTTTTCTTTCCTTCGTTCAAGCACGAGTTTATGGTCTTAACTAAAACATGTTTGTTTTTTCATTTTTGATGATCCTGTCAGGAGTTATGCTGACAAAGCGGACGCACTTTTTTTTCGAGGGGTCACCGGAAATGACGTCACAATGGAGGAGTTTTCAGTTTTTTTGAAAATTTCAGAAATTATTCTTTAAATATGTATCTATAAGACAGAAAAAGTTTGAATTAAATAAATAATTTTTTACATACAAAAAATATTGAAAATAGGCCTTTTTTACCCGACGAAACCCATGTAACCTCTTAAGGCTATTCGTGCAAATGGCTACTTGCTGTAGCGTGCCTAACGGAATTCTACTCTTGCCTAGATGAGATTACCCTCAGACTGAGATTGTTTTATGTACCCAAAAAAAAAAAAAACAAAGCATATGCTACAGTCGATGTGACAAATGGGTTGACTGCCAGTTAAATTTGTCGATCTCATAACCGGTAGTTCAGAGACAGAAATGTGGTTAAAGAGAAGATACATTTGAAATTTCAGCGATAACCTCTTCATTTGAGCGAATTTTCTTACCGGTGAGTTTTTTTTAGATCTGCGAACACCCAGTGGTTACTAGGAGCCAAATAAGGCCAACACGGTGGATGTGTGAGCAATTAGAAGTTCAATTCATGTAGTTTCGCCATTGTTTTGACTGACTTGTCTTGGTGAAATAAAATGATGAGCAAACGCTTTACCCACTTTGAACAGAGCTTTCTCATAATCATAGTCAAATCCTCACGCAATATAAAGTCAACTTATTCTTTTCTTCATTTTTTTGATATCATTACGATGTCAGCTAATTCACGCAACTTCACTTCTCGATAATTCAAAATGATTTTGTTGTTTTTTTTTATTTTCTGGTTTTACCGCCTCATTTGGACGTCCACTGCGTTGTGCGTCATCTCTCTACGGTGTCTCTATGACCACGTTTGAAGTCAGCAAACCATCGTTTTATTGTTGTTTCTGATGGAGCGGAGTCCCCATAACACTTTTCAAGCCATTGTTTCGCTTGAACGGTGTTTTGGTATTTTTTTCCATCAAGAAGCAGTGTAAAACTTAAACATGACATTCTTTTTGGTCCATTGTTTTGAAAATAACAAAAGTAGCGTCACTTTTAGTTCAATAACTCACGAACTAATGAATAGAATATCATGAAATTTGAGCAGCTGTCTTTTTAAGTTTGATACTAACTGAAAAAGAGGTGAATGGAATAACACTATTGCCTAGGTGGTAGGCCCGAGACTTTTCAGCCCATGTGTTATGTGATAGCATGCGCGATGTTGTAAGAAGTTGCTCAAAGGTAACTGGGTGATAGTTTGATGGCGTTAATAATTAAAAGTAATTTAAAATATGGGGTACATAATCTTAAGGCATCAGTCTGGCACAACTTTTTACACCATTTACAGATGTATGCCTCAAATAGAGTGCATAATGTTATGCTGAAATATCTATATGCTGCATTACAGCCTTCAAAAAGAGCCACAAAAAATAGTTCAGGGGTGTCAAATCACATAGTCTTGGTAGGTAGTATACAAACCCACTTTTTGAGATAATCTTATTACATTTACTTCTATGAAGCGATGCTTTCTCACTTATTACGGCGATTATGGTGGGATACACAGCATTGCTGAAAGCAGAGGTCTCTTAATTCGGGAAGAATTGCAATTTCTATTTTTTTTTTTTGAGGAATTACGGCTTAATTAAGTCTTCTGCCTAATTCATAAATGATAATATACAAATGAAGAGATAAGTTTTATTGTGTTTGTAATCAGTAATCCCTGAAAGTACTCAACCGATTCTCTCAATTCTTTTATGTGCAGAAAACTACAATATTTCTGAGTGTCATCGGCTGCACTTGAAATAATTTTAACTTAAATATTTTTATTCAGTGATTTAGTGGATGCAATAGTGCATCTTGGAAGTCTTAAATCGGCAATCTTTGATAGAATGAAACAAAATACTGCAATAGGGGTGACAAACTGAAGGTTATTTGAAAAAAGGGTTGCCACTATTTTTTTGTATTTATATTTACATATAAATATGTAAACTTATTTGCTTGTTGTCAGTTTTTATGTCGTTAAACAATGTATCCGCTTGATTGCGAATATACTTGGGCAGTTTGATGAAATATTTAAACCCGATAGTACTCAATAAAGGGTTGTCAAATCAGTTGTTATCATAGTATATATGTACTTAAGTGTTTACCAATTGAAAAGTCTGCGATTTATATAAATACACTTCATATTACTTACATAGATACATACGTGCATACTTATATGTATTTAAGCAATGCAAAGAATGTCTCCCTAGGAGCTATTGAAAATCACCGGCAACTTCATCGGTCGCAACTGGCTACTGCCGTGTGCAGAAACCTGCCATCCGCGGTCTGCTATTTCGTTTTCCTTTTATTTGTTGCACTTACCAAATGCACACGTATACAAACATACACCTGTGTTCACAATAATTGCAGCTTGACAAATTGGAAGGTTTTGACTATTAATTTATTTTTTATTTAATTTTTTTTCTATAAAAATATAATTTATACTGGAATAAAAACCTAGTAATTTATAGCTTAAAACTTTCATAAAAATTTAAAATTTCCACTCAGAATCTTGGGTATGAATTTTATAGATCATTGAATTTTGAAAGTGACAATTAGAAATAGCGAAAAAATCGCGCTGATTTTTTACAATTTTGGTTTTTTTGTTTTTTCCTGGAGTACTTAGTATTTCGGCCACATAAAACAATTTGTTAGATTCTAATTAAAAAGTGAAATTTTAAGGATTTTGTTTTTAATTTGAATTGTGTTTTTTGTAGAACAAGAATTTTTAGAAGAATTTTGAGTATGCAGCCTTACATCCTATTGAATTTTGGCACAATAAAGTGAATGTTTGATGTAGCTGAAAAATCGCGCTGATTTTTGGCAATTTTTTTCTTTCTTTTTTGCTGGAGTCCTGTGTATTTTTGTCACATAAAACAATTTCTTATATTATGACTAACATGTTCTAAAATGATGATTTTTTTTTTAATTTTAAATTGTTTTTTTTTTGTAGAACAAGAATTTTTGGAAGAATTTTGAGTATGCAGCTTTACAGCCTATTGAATTTTGGTACAATAAAGTGAATGTTTGGTGTAGCTGAAAAATCGCGCTGCTTTTTGACTATTTCTTTTTTGCAGGAGTCTTGTGTATTTTGGCCACATACAAATATTTCTTATGTTCTGACTAAAAAGTTCTCAATTTTGATGAACTTTTTTTAATTTTTAATTGTTTTTGTTTTAGTGTAAGCCATGAAACTAATCAATCATCAAACTAATTTAATTATTTCTATTATTTTATAAAATTGAATTTAAATTGAATTGAAGGCAGTTAAAAATAAAATTATTATAATTTTCAATTTGGTGGCTACATGAAGAAGATGCAGGTGTCATAGTGCCAGCAAAAGTCAAATGGCTAACGTGGCTGTATAGCTGAAGGCCAGTATAGCTTTCCACTCCTGCAAATCGGCAAAAAATGCGGACTCAAGTCACAGGTCGTGCTTTGGATGTACAACGTAGTGGTTCTGGCGAATTTCACGCATGGTCGGCTGGTTTGGTGGCCTGCTCTTCGGAAGGGGTATAATATCACTAAACTGGGGAGGGTGCAAAGAACTGCATGCATTGGCATCACCGGAGCATGTATGTAGAACTTGCCCCAGTGCTGTTGTTAAAGGGAATCGCACCCTGACTGTTGTTAAAGGGAAATTGCTCCACTTTTTTCTCAGGAAGGTGCAGAAAAGATGGAGCTTCATTTCTTTGTGTATTATTTCGAAACCCCTATGGCTCCAAAAAAATACACAACTTTCTCTGTAAATGTCCGGGTTTGGCAACTAGTTTATTATGGTCCCTGAGGCAGTACGCCAACCTAAGCCTCATCAATCTTCTCTATTGCATCAACAGCTCTGGCTGGCTGTAGATATCTGCCTCTCAAACTGGTTTCAAAATGGCGCTTTACTGCTACTTGGGGAGTGCCAAAGTGATACTTCAACAATACCACCTACTTAACATGGCTGCTAATGTCATTAAAAGGAACTAACTTCTTTGTATCAAGATATGAAGAATAATTTTATAAAAAAAAATGCGTGTACCGTAGTACGCATAACAGAAGTGAAACTTTCAAGGCAGACAATAAAAGAGGGGGAGACCCGAGAGAGAATGAGAAACAAAGAGAGAGAAATAGAGAGGGAGAGAGAAAGAGAGAGAATATATATGTAAAAAAAATTCACAACATTAGCACAGAATACAAATAGACAAAATTTACAAAAAACGGAGAAGGGACGACCGGTATAGGTAAACGCCGGACACAAACCGTGGCAACAACGCGCACTACTCCGAGCGCTTATCACCCGCACAAACGCAGCGATTCCAGCACTGCAGCAGCGACACAAATTACCGCAATGCAATACCAATAAATCCGACGCCGGAATGGATAGCACTTTAAAGAACGCACAAGCACTATCCAGGAAACGGAAATACGCGCCGAAAAGTAGGCACCAAAAAAACGCCAAAAAAATTGGGACCAAAAAGCGCACTAAACAGTAGGCACCAAGAAAATATAACGCCAAAAAGTAGGCACGAAAAATATATTTCCTACAAGCGCCAAAAAGTAGGCAGTATTTCTCACTAGAAATTAGCAACCACAAGGAAAAACTCAGGAAAAATAGCTTAAGATATATATAAGGTATAGCTCTCTCTCCTTTTCCTCTACGTTATATCTTTTTTCTCTCTCGCGGAACGAAAATGCCCAAAACGTTGCATGGCCTTGAAATTTTACTCTCCATTCTCGCTCGTCCATCGACACCTAAGAAGTTTCACTTCAAAAACATTAACTTTAAATGTAAAATTAAATACAAATTGTTTTTTTAATATAATATATAAATAGTCAAAACTTTGTAATTTGTCGTGTTGCTGCTATTCTGAACCTAGGTGTATATACGTGCAATATTTGGCGGATTATTACAGTATCTTTGAGATACATCGCTGATGACATTTCAACAATTTACTTGCATGCATATATGTATGTATTTGATTACTTTTCCTTCTTAATTTAAAATCTCCTGTTTGCTGATGTTGCCGCTTCTCATATCCACTTACATACATACAAATGTATATGTTCGCCCAAATCCAATCCGTCTTTTGCAAGCTCGACATTTCGTGCACAGAAAATGTCTGTCAGGCGTCTACCGTCTGCCATGTCTGCGCCGTGTTTGATACTCGTATATGTGTATGTATGTATTCATGTCTGCCATCTTTGCAGCTTCGTGTCTTGTTTCCGTACATCATGTTTCCTTATTTTTCATACCGTATTTTTCTCCTTTTCTCATTCACTCTACAGCTCCACAATCGACATTGTTCAACGTACATAGGAAGAGAGTTTTTTTTTTTTGGATCTGATAAATCATAAAAAATAACGAAATTCGTCGAATATTCGTAGGTGATATTAAGTGCAAAAAGAAAAGGAAGAAGCGAAAACCAAATATATTGTGAATAAAATTAAGACAAATAAACGGGTAATGTGAAGTAAAAAAAAATATAATTGAAGAAAAACTCAAAATCAGCACCAAAACGAAAACGTAAACAACTAAAAAAGTGTAAGAAAATTGATATACAATTGGTGTCTGATTGAGTCAGTATGCAACATCGCCGCCAACTGGGATGGATATGAATTAACTTAGCTGCTTCGTCTGCTTCAAATTGGATTTTCTCAACGCCATTGCTAGTGCATAAATTTGCTGCAAAATTTCAAAAGGTAAGTGAGAAAATAAAAGTTTAGTGATGGCAGTTTTACACTGCTAAGTATAATAACAAAGAAGACGCCCGTGTAGAGGAAACTCTCTTGAATACTGCTGTAGCGGTAGTCTCACAGTTACACGCACCAAACAACTCTTCACTCAAGGTATTACCTCACGGGGCTGGTTAGCAGAAAGGCTCCAAGTTGTTGTTGACGCCTAGAAGCTCCGTGTGACTTAGATCGTTATCGCCGCATCGCACATAGAGACCGCGATGCCACTTAGACAACGAAATGAGACTGTTGTGTGCCGCAAGTCCTGGACCACATTTCCCTTTCCATATTGAACCATCAAAGCGTGAAAGGTTGTTGATACCTATAAAGTGTATAGATTATATATATTCATTAAGAAGTAGGGTCTTAAATATCGGTTCCTGCTTCTGGCTAGAGCCGGGCATGTGCAAAAAATGTGTTGAATTGTTCCCAACTCCTCCTCATTCCTGCAGCTATGACAGAAGTCATGCATGTAAACGCCTAATTTCCCTGCATGATTTCCTATGAGACAATGTCCTGTGAGCGCCTCTACTAAGGTCCTAATTTGAAGTCTCCTCAATTTTATAATATTCTTGGACAGACGTAGATTTAACCTTGGCCATGTTTGCCTAGCAATTTGACAGGTATTGACACTAATCCATCTTTGATTTGCAGAACTGATTATATAATTGGCGCGTACACCATTTTTGGGTGTTTGGCTGAGCTCCTCCTCCTATTTGGGGCGTGCATCTTGAAGTTGTTCCACAAATGGAGGGACCTACAGTTTCAATCCGACTGCGAGCGGCAGATATTTTTATAAGGAGCCTTTTCATGGCAGAAATACACTCGGAGGCTTGCTATTGCCTGCCGAGGGGCCACCGCTATTAGAAAAATGTTTTTCTTAATTTTGGTGTTTCAACGAGATTCGAACCTACTTTCTCTCTGCGAATTCCGAATGGTAGTCACGTACCATCCCATTCGGCTACGGCGGCCGCCTTACTGATTAGTGTTTGGCATACAGGTACCTCCTCTTGCAAGCTGGTCAGCCCTACAGTTTCCTGGCCTGGCCTCTGTGGCCTGGAAACCAGCATAAGATGATACGATATTGCTTGGCCATCTCATTTAATGATTGGCGACAACGTAACACACTCCTTGATGTTATTTGGAATGTATCCAGGGCCCGTAAGGCTGATTGGCTGTCTGTTAGAATGCAGATATCTGTTGATGATATTCTGTTTACCTCTAACCATTTTAAGGCTTCATAAATAGCGTTTATCTCCGCTTGAAAAACACTACAGTGATCCGGTAGTCTGAAGGATTCAAGAAAGCTGTTCGCTTAGCCTTTAATAAAATTGAAAATAATCGATCTGCTGCTTTCTAAGGACTTCAAGTTGATCTGTAGCATCTTACACATGGGATGGGTTCAGAAAATTTTACTGATCTTCGCATAAGCTTCAGACACATTTTTTATTTTGTGTTACATGCGCGCAGATGCGCTTCCCGTTATTAGTTGATTTCAGCATAAAATCCACAATATTTTCCTCGCTCTAAATTTTAAGGGTTTCGGGAGCATAGCGTGGGCCTTGGAACAAGACGTGATCAAATTCTTCTTTCCTCTTTGTGCCGACTGGGCAGTTTGGTAATATATCCTGGTCAAATCTATGGAGGTGTTTTCTAAATATCCCTGAAATAAATTGGATTAAGTGGTAGTTTGTCGCCACATGGTCCCTTTCTAGCAACGTCGTAAGGATAGGTATTAGCTTATCCGTTCATCTGTCCTTAGGCGACCCGTTCTACCGGTCCTGCCAACTAAGGACAGGAACCGCCACAGGGGCCATTAAACGACGCCTTTCTTCTACTTCAATTTCTTTACGCCTTGCTCTACCGTCTTGTTCGGATAGCCGTATATATATTGACTTCATTTCTTTTCAAATGTCTACCGCGATTAGTCTCGCAATAACGCAGGATCCGTTATCGGAAATTGTACCGATGATAGTTCGCAAAGCGCTTAGTCGATAGACGGATATTTTTTTTTTGCATAACTATTTATATTCATTGCATCAGCCTAGATCGGTGTCGCGTAAAACAGGACCGAACTGGCAACCCTACTATACGAGTACAATATTATTTTGTTAGGGCCACTGTGGTTTGACATTATTCGTGCCAGACAAGACTGTACACTCTATGTATTCTTCACAGCGCATTCTAGGTGCGTTTTTTAGTTTAAACGACTATCAATCATAACCCCTAAGTATTTGATAGTTTATGTTCCAACATTTACCTTCATAAATTCTACTAATTAACTTTCTGCTACTCATTAGAACCACATCAGCTTTATGCTTAGCTAATTCCTGGTTCATGGACGTCAACCAAGCCTTGATTCTACCTATTGATTCGCTGGTGATCCTCTCAATATCTTGGATGTATTTCGCCACTATTACCACAGCGATATCATCCGCGAACCCAATGTCTTTGGTTCTAGGGAGCATGCCCAGTCTTAGAACACCGTCATACGTAAGGTTCCATAGTAGTGGCCCTAAAACTGACCTTGGGGACCCCAGCTGTTACATTATACTCTTCAACACTTTTATCAGTTCTAAACCTCAGTATACGGCCCGAAAAATAGCTTCCAATTATTCTCACAATATAACTCTGGAGCCCCTACTTTTATGACGGCTTTTAATATACGCTGCCAGCTAGAAGTATTTCTATACCTGTGTATATCTATCCACTTGTACACCTAATTAACAGCGTTAGTGGTGTCGATTTGTTATCAAAAAAACACTTAATAAATGGAATGAGATTTATTTGTGAAACATAAATACATACTTTAATAAATAGTCATGAAGAAACAAGTTATTAATCATGTGACTTAATTTCTCAGATCCAACTACTTCAGTTTGACTAAAAATACTGCTGTAATCAAATTACAAATGATTTTTTAATTTTTTTATTTTTGTATTCTTCGGGTGGGCTCCACACAAATCTAGTACGAATTATTTCAATTTATCTAATCTGCAATGGTCAGCCAACGATTTTTGCGCACCCTATTTTTGATTGCGTAATGCACGAGCGTTAATCAATACGACGGCTCACAGTGGTAAACGCGGACACTTTAACTGGACGTCAAATAATTTGTAAAAATCGCTTGGCATTTTATGAGTATCTGGTTAAGATTCTTAACAGTAACGCGTTGATGTGACGCAGGTGGTGGTGTGCATCGCGTACCCACCGAAAAAATGTGTGCTAAGTAGGTATTGACATTGACGGATGATTATGTAGGATGTTTAAAATGTGTGTAAGTGACACTCCCCTCAGTTTTAGCATTCAGGTACAGGTAGGTTAGAGGAGGGTAAGAAACGGGATCTAGGCTGCAGAACTGCCTCAGGAAAGGCACACAAAGGAACCTCAAGCGCCTAGCCACCAGAACCAGACATTTGCAAAGAAAAGTATCTGGTTCCTTCCCTTCTCCTTTTCCCGTCCCCTCCCCCTGTAGGGTATCACAACGGACAACTTTTAATTTTTTGTCTAAGTGAGCCCCTAGCAAGGGCAGCCATTTATCCTAACTAAATGATTTAATCTGCGTATAAGAATGTTTACCGGAGGTTTTATTTGAACAAACAAAAAAACGAATTTTACAGGGTCCGGCACTTATTAAGTTCAAAGCAGAAATGTGTGAAAATAATACAAAATTAAGAATCAATTTACTTTTGCTCGATATGACCACCTATTGCCTTGACTATGGCCTTGAGACGGTCCAAAAACGAATCGCTAGCTGTCCGAATGTGACTTGCAGGTATTTTGGCCCACTCGTGGACAACGGCTTTTTTCAGCGCCTCGAGACTGTGAATCTTTTAATTCGCACTCTGCTCTTCAAAATGGCTCAAAGAGAATAATCCACCGGATTCGCTTCTGGTGATTTTGAGAGCCATTGTGTGGACTTTATGAAGAGCGGAACGTTGTTTTTTAGTCATTCTTGGTTCACTCGAGCTTTGCGAGACGGAGTTGAGTCCATGTTCTGCCACCGAAATGTTTGTCTGCCCACGACTTCAAAGCAAGCTCCAGAATACTTTCCCGATAATATTTCGCATTTACCTTGACACCAGGCTCAATGAAAACGATTGGAGAGCGCCCATCTGCGGTTGCAGCAGCCTAAACTATTATCTGTGACGGGTGCTGCCCTCTTCAAATAAACCCTATCATTTTGGGAGTTAACGAATTGCTCAATTTGAAAAATGTTCTCGTCAGAAAACACAATGTTCGGAAATTGATCGCTTTCGGCAACTTCTTCGCTCTCTCAAGTCTGACTTGTTGCTGCTTCGGTATGAGATCTGCGCCTTTTTGCTCATGTAAGGCTTGACTTTGAGATAATTTTTCAGTATGCGGCGGATGCTATGGTAAGATATTTTCAGTTCTTACGCCATTTGATTGGCACTTCATCGGGGATTTCACTCAAGTCGCTTCATCACCTTTTGAACCATTTCGCGTGACGTTGGAGTCTTTTGATGACCACCTCCATGACGTTTCGCGATGCTACCAGTATCATTGCAATGAGTAATGGTGCGATAAACAAAAACTTTATTTACTTTAAGGTGATCGTACCCACGTACAATCGTACGTACGTACGTTTAAAATCCATTACTGATTTTCTTTTTTCGCGCTTACATAAATATTTTTACATTTTTTGTAATAATCACAACTGACAAGGCCCGACTAATCTACACAAGTAGAAAAGAGAATAGGAAAAATAGTAGTTTGCAAGTAAAAGTATGTGAACAAAGCTATATGATGATGTCAGCTCAACATCTGATTCCGACAAATTCACAGTGAGCCGAGTAGCGGTACCGCATTATACGCAAACTTCTTCAGTATTCTCTCAACCCTGATTGAATTCTAAATGTCAAACGAATCGCAATTTCTGTACTGTAAAGAAAGTATAAAATTTGAGATGAGACTGCGATACTTTGAGACCCTCACACGTTTCTTGCTCGAATTATTATACGCAAGAACTCTTTCTTCTACAATATCTCATTTTATTCCACCAAATGCACCCACAAAAAAGCTTAACGATGCCAATGTTTAGCGCCTAATTGTTTTTAACTGCATTTTAATATGACGCACCCCACAGCAAAGCGCAGCGACCCAAAAGAAGCTCGAAGTGAACCGCAGCTGTGACGACGCAACTGGGGAAAAGTTACCCTAAAGCGACGACAAGTCAGCTGCTGGTGCCAGTAAGTAGTGCATAGTAAAACGTAGTAAACCGAGTAAAGTGGATAAAATACAAATCGAATTTGGTTTGTAGTTCACGGAATTGCATGAATTTATTGAAGGGTAACCAAAAACGTGTTGCTGCATTTTCCAGCCACGTGAGGTATGTATATAGGAAGTTGTACGCGCATAAGTTTAAAAGCAACAGGGTAATTTGCTTATTAAGGGTGCACAAGCGTTTACCCTTATTTTCGCGTAAATGCGCATTGTACGATTATTAAGAGGCCTTGCTAGTATTTAAAACTACCCTATGAGGAGGACAACGAGCTTGAAGCTATAAGAAAGTGTTGTGGCAAGTTAAAAAAAAGGTCAAGACGTACTAATTTCATTGGGGGCTAAAATTTGTGTTTGAAACTTTCTGGCCTTTTCGACGAAACCAAAAAAATATGTTCGCTTTTAAAAGTCGTATTGTTTCGTCAAGGCAAAATGTACATTTGTACGAGTATAGCGAATTTGCAGCGAGTGTAGTTTGCATGCTAATT
This sequence comes from Anastrepha obliqua, assembly GCF_027943255.1. Taxonomy (NCBI): domain Eukaryota; kingdom Metazoa; phylum Arthropoda; class Insecta; order Diptera; family Tephritidae; genus Anastrepha; species Anastrepha obliqua. Next base: position 47,615,668 of record NC_072893.1, read on the forward strand.
TCATTCGCTTTTGAGGTTATAAGTATGTATGCACGTATGTATATGCATGAGCAAATGTAGGAGTGCATACTGTTGCGGATATACAGTTGTGAACCACTGAATAAAGCCATTTTATTCAGTTCCAATGATTAGTGCTTTTAGCCGGCAAACGGAAACTCTCAGAAATAATTATAATGCCAGAGTCAAGTAGAGGTCATGCAGTAGTCATTTTGCATAAGTATAGGCCCATAAGTTTATGATACTTAATATATATGGCTCTACAAACGAGTGAGGTTGATGCTACCACAGTGGCGGCATTCGCAAGTCGTTGTAAATGTCGGCAAGATGACATTAAGAGGAAAGATTTTCGGGATCAGTAAAGTTGAGATCAGTAGAAATCTTTTTTAAAAAAATAGTGTCTTCATTTTTAATACGTGTACCTGTTGAACCCCCTCGTAAATCACTAAGTAACAAATAACTCCGAAAAAATAAATTTATTCCGACTAGCTGATACTCCTAGGTGGTCGCCGTAACCAAATGGGTAAGTGCGTGACTACCGTTAAGGAGTGCGTAGGTTCGAAACTCCGTGCATGAAACAGCAAAATGATAGAAAAAGTTTTTTCTAATAGCAGTGCACCTCGGCAGCCGCGAAACCGCGAATGTATTTCTGCTTTGAAAAAACTCCTCATAAAAGCCGTTTGCCTTTCGGAGTCGGCTTATAACTGTAGGCATCATAACATGAACAGCATCAAGGTGCACGCCACAAATAAGAGAAGAAGCTCGGCCAAACACCTAACAGAAGAATTTGTTTTTTTGCTTTCCTTGTTCTCTCCTCTCGGGACAGAACAAGGAAAGACGTTGGTTTCGTTAATCTATTTGATTTCTAACAGGGTAGATGATTAGCCTGCCGCTATCAGTCCTAAGTGGTGGAAATGCCTACCTGTCGTTGCTTAGGAACAACGCTTTCTTACTGCTTGGAATGTCATCTGTGTTTCACATTTTTCTACCAGAAGGACCGCACAGATGGTTGAGGACTTCGCTAAATTTGGTGTGTCAGCGCTATTACCACTGTTGCCCGCTGCCTTTTGCTGGCGCCACTGATGCATTGTGTGACTGTTTGTTTTTGCTTGTTTTAGCAGCCACAATGCAAATATTGCGCTGACTATTGTGCGGGAGTAAGGATAGAAAGGATAAGGTTTTGGGTTTGAGGAATGAGATTTTTTGTTTTGGTTTTTTTTAGAAACAGAGAAAGTAGTTAAATTTGGAAAAGTGCGAGGACCGTGCTTTACGTGGGATTTGAACCCACAACCTCTGGGATGGCAGGCTAGTGCACTTATGCTAGACTACCGAGGCCGCTAATAGAAGAATAAGCGCCAATTATTTATTTATTTATTTTTTTTTTTTTGCTGGCACTCCCACCAGAGAAATTTGCCGATTTAACCCCTTGCGATCTAAATACTTCAGTAGCCTCTTCAATATATTAAATCCAAACAGGTCCTTCTGAATTTTCTTCGGTCTTCCCATTGGCATAGAATCAAAAGTTCTTTTCTCCGGAGTATTGAAGTATAAACAGTGTTCTTTTCTTCTACTACTTCGATACTCATAACATACTCAGACGGATAAGACTAAAGATCTTTTGTAGAATATTTCTCTCGAGTTTTACGAGTGTCGTCTCATCTTTGCGTGTGTCTTCTTACTCTAAAAAAGAACGTGCATGGTGATAGACTTGTAAATGGTAGTTAGTCGAGAGAGGAGAGAGCCCCTGTTGACAAGCTATAAAGCTGACTTTGTTGGTGGTTCCTAAGTAGACAAAGTCCTACAAAATTTCGAAGCTAGAACTGCCAACAGCGACATGTGTTCTGTGTAATATGCGGGGACTCTTGTGCTCTTTGCAATCGCACATGGTTGAATAAATCTGTAATAATCTATAAATCTATAATCTAGATAAAGTCATCTTATTTAATTTAAACACTGTATATTCGAAAAAGTTTTAGAATTAAAAAATCCAATTTTTACTCAAACGAAACCGAACACCGAATACTTCGATATTAGCTCGACTTCCGAGAAAAACACTGCATCGTCATGCGTATGGAGTTCTCTCTTATGTTAGAAAAGCCTTCCTATGGTGTTTAAACGGTTCCCAAGACGTTCAATAAGGTTTACGCCTTATATTTTATGTTGGCTTAATATTAATATTTAGCCTGAATGAGAGCTTCAAATCAACTTCTATTTCTGAAAACTGAAGGCTCTATTTAGTTATTGGATATTATTGGGCTTACACTCGTTTTGGGTGTTTGGCTGAGCTACTTCTCTTGATGTTTTCCACAAATGGAAGAACCTATGATTTTACACCGTCTCCGAACAGCAGCTGGTTTTTTATTTAGTCACGCAACAACCCTTTTGGCTATGGTGGCCATTGGAAGTTATCTATGATGTATCGGATGCTTTTTTAAGAGCTTGAGAACTTAAAATGGTAATACAAAACAGAAATATTGTCGGAATGAATTATTTTGAATATAATATTCGGCGTATGTCCACCACCGCTACGAGTTACAAAGTCCATTTGATCAGTCAAATTTTCGATAACTTTTTACGATGAATGTTGCCGTAGGGCGTCAATAGTGGCTTGAATATTGGCTTCCAGCGCTTCAAGAGTTGCTGGTTTGTCAGCATAAGCCATTGACTTAACATAGCCCCCATAAAAAACAATCCAGAGACGTTAAATCGCACGAACGAGGGGATCAGTGGAAATGCCCACTTCTGAAAAGAAAGTTGTCATCAAATTGATTTTGCAATTCGATTGTTAAGCGGTGCATGGCAAGTACTCTATGAGCTTCGCGAACAGATTTATTTATATACATACATATGTTTTTTTTTTTCAAAGTAAATTTCTACAATTTGGAAGCATTGTTCTGGCGTTCAACGATGCATGGGGATTTACTGAACAGAAATGTCAATACAGCTCAGCTTTCAAATCGGAATTATCGATATCGCAAAAATGTGGGGCATGAATGGGTTAATCTTAAATATAATAATTTAATAAGGAGGTAAAAATGCATTCCCAATGAACCTTAGCAGTCTAGTGGTTTAGATGCGGTTGTTAATCAGGTTCTCCTTAAACATATTTTCCCATAAAAGTCGAAAATAGCATAAAATTCTTATTATTTTGATTAAATATGTTGTTAAAAAAACTATTAAACTCTTCTATCATCCCGTGAACCTTAATATTGATCCGAAAGACAAGGTGACACCAAATTAGTCAACCAATTTTTTTTAATAACTTTTTTTTCTATATAAAAAAAAAATGATTTTTAATGATGGACATCTTCATTTTGACCTTTACACGCTCCATTGTTTTTCTGATTGTATACATCAGTTATCTAGTTGATAAACGTCAAATATGATTGACGTACGACACCATTTGCAAAAATTGTAAATATTTCTATTTTTCTAATTTTGCGCCACTTTGTATTTTGACGAAAATGTTGAAATATAGTAAATTTTATAATTCTGATGGAAAAACAGCATCAAATTTTTGTGTATAGACAGTGATGATGTACTTATCCATTTTCCGACCCTTTTTACTTAAAAAAAAATTAACTTATTACACTGAGCAACGACTGATTGGACGAGTGTCACTAGGCTTATAGTAAATTTCAGCAAAACATTAACGGGCGGCAATGTGTTGAAATATAACTAATTTTTCTGATAGAAAAACACTACCAATTTTTTTTTGTACAGGAGTGATGCACCCTAATGTACATACCATACATTCGTCTTCCGACGCTTTTTACTTATAAATATTGGCAAGGAAAAATTTTCTGCTGAATCCATACTTACTCGTATGAATACATATACATATTTTGCTGAGTTTCCTTTCTCCACTACTAAGTTATGCTCCTTCCTGTCAACATCACCCTTCCTGCTTGACCCCACCGTACAGTTTATATCAAAGAACCAAAAAATATTAAAAAAAAATATTATAATAATACAAAAGTTTAAATATGTAGCAGCGGAAATATGTAAAACCACAGTCATTTTGCTAACCGAATCCCACCAAACCCGTTAGCCCGTGCCATTTGTTTGTTACTGTTCCGTTTTTCCACACAATGCATCCTTTGTTGTTTATTCAGGCCAGTGGCAAAGTGGCGAACTTGAAAAATCCTCTGCCTCGGTCATTATTGTTAGTTATTGGCTTGCAAAAAATCGATAAGCAGCAACAGCAGTCGGCTGGGCACCAGCCATTCTGGAAACTGTACATGCATATGTATGTATGTAACTATGTATGTACATTCAAGCGGCATGTTTGTATGTGTAAGTGTAGTCAGTTCCATGAGCTGATTGAAATGTTCTTTATTGTTTGTTACTGTTGCTCACTATGAAAATCGCCGATAATTAAGCTGAGATATGGTTTTGGGTGCATAAAAAAGCTTCTTTGTTATATTCAATTTGGATTTTTAAACAATATCCTTATGCAGTTCTTTGTAAGTAAAACTACATTTTTTTAACTCAATTTTTCAATAACTTTTCATATTGTAGAACAATTTCGTGTGCTGGTACGGAGGAATTTTGGTGATATATCAGGCATACATTGCAATCTCGACACATCAAAATTTTAATTTTTACTCCCTATTATTTTCAACAAAGCCTTTGAGATTTTGGTTTCTACTTTAAGCCGATTTGAAGTCACTTCATTTGATACGAATATTGTAATATCTTTTTTTACTTTCTCGTAAAGTGCGAAGAAAAATCGTGAAACATTTTTTCAATTTAAAAATTCCACTCTGTTATGAAACACTCGCTCACTCGAATCCAACCTTGTATCAAGAGTTCAAGTCAATCGATTCACATTACCTTTCGACTTTTGTAGAGAGAACTTTTCTCAATATAATAATGTTTCCCTTTTGATTGCTTTCACTTGCAGCTTGGCTTTCCAGGAAACTCAAGCATAATATTCTTCGCAGCTATTTACCAGTAGAGAAGTCATCTTGAACTGTAAAATTAAGATACCCCAGAAATACTGCACTTAATATTTTGTAGAGCTTTCTTTACTTTCCATAAAGGCTTCCTTGCTTTGCGGTACTCAATTTACCACACTTCCACCTGGATATTCATGAGATAGCAAAGAGATTTTTGGTCGAGAGTATTGGCTGGCCAGCCCAATGTGAAAATATTAATGTATCTGCTTATTAATGTACATAACGATGCTTCGATCGATTTGCAAATGGATTCAATATACCAATACCGGCACATCTATTTAAATATGCGTGCTAGTGCTTCTCTACAGCAGTATTGTGCACTAGAGTTTCACTCTTTCGCAGGATGTATTTGAATATAACTCCAAAATTGAACAAAAATCCTCTTATGGAACTTTCAGAGATTACTGAGCATTGTTTCAGCTATTAATGAAAACAAAAAAATAAGAAAAAAATCTGAGCAAAGAGTTTTTCACAAATCTATATTAAAAAAACAAATTCTTCCAAAAATTTTAAGCAAAAAAAATTTTTTTTCAATTTTTTTTTTTTTTTCAAAAAAAACTTTAAAAAGTTTCTGGAATATATTCATAAATTCAGAATACAAGTTTGATATTATCGTGTTATTAGTTAGTGATATTATCGCCTTCAAAGTACTCCCCGTCAGCTGTAACTCACATATGCCAGCGTTTGATCCAGCTGTCGACACATTTCTGGAACTCTATGTACTTTCGGTATAACCATCAAAGGCATCTTCGATTGTTTCATTACTTTCTTTCGGTTGTTAATACTCCGCAGTGGTTCCCGTAGTGGCTTTTGACTCGATCAAACAGAAAAAAAATTCTAGGGAGCCATTTCAGGTGAATACGAAGGCTGTTTAATGGTATCCGTTTGGTTCTTGGGAAAAAATTCACGGATGATGATGGCACAGTGCGACGGTGCGTTATCATGGTGCAAAATCTACGAGTTGTGTTTCCAGAAATCCTTTTTTTCGGCGAATTGCTTTACGTAAACGTCTCATAACGCCAAATAATAGTCCTTATTAACTGTCTGACCTTCTGGCAGCAAAAATTCATAAAACGCGTGAGCATCGCTTTCTTTTTTGACTGAAAATGACATGTCGTTTTTTTTTTGTATTTCTTCATTCGGAGTTCTCCACTCACTCGCCTGAAGTCTGAATTGCGTGTCGTACTCACAAGGACCTTTACTCAGGGTCGGTGGCTATCTTCACTCAGAAGTGCTGCAGCTGGTCTACGACTACCTGAGTACTGCATCGTCTTTCAAGCTGAGCTAATAGCTAATAGCTGAGCTAATAGCTGTGGGACCTCATCTGTAGCAGCACAACCGATCACTATCTACTCCGACAGTCAAGTTGCCATAAATTCTCTGTCACTTTCTCCATAGTAGCAATGCAATGTAGAGCTATTCTTAATGAGCTGGCTAAGCGGTGCAGCACTAAAATTATCTGTGTTCCCTGACATAGACACATTCCGAGGAATTGCATCGCAGATGAGCCGGCTGAACTGATATTAAATCAGTCAACTCTGCCCAATATGTGGACATCCCTTTATCTTAAAGCAAGCTCCACACCAGGTCGGTCAAGTAAGCTCTACGTAGAGGAAGTCAACTGTAGATTGACTATGGGGCTCACTTGTGAGATTTGTAGTTACCTTGATTATCTAGTTTGGTCTAGAAGGAATGAGCACAGAACTAAGCCCATCATCAATCTAGACCGGCCTTCGGTTAGTACCGGGCATTGCTTAATGAGAGCACATGGGAAACGTACCCTTCAAATAACTTCTATCGCAGCTGCAGAAACGAAAAGGAGTTGGAGCGTGTTGAATGCTTTTTATGTCACTTTTACTTCTTTGGATGTCTAACAAACTTCACAGGCAGTATTTTATCAATTATGCGAGAGACGAAGTGGTTTCACCACATTGGGAGTTAGAGGAGAGCTCGAGTCCAAACTAGTGGAATCTCAATGAGCCTCCAGGTCTCAGTGGGCTCTCTCTACACCTTTATGAAGAGTGGCGAGCCACCGTAACCAAATATAATCTAAAAATAACCGAAGTTACATATCTGGCTTCAAAAAACTTCATACGAAAATTTTCAACATTGAAAAAATCTCTGATTTAATAAATTTCTTTTTTAAAATTTCAGTTTATTTCTTAGTATACTAAAGACTACATATAAACCAATTTTTAGAAAAATGGAAGACTATGGCCAAAATACTTCTTCTTCTGCGCCAAACCGATCTGCACAGAAAATATTGACTTTCGACTTCTTCGTGAAAGTGATTTTTTGCCATTCAATCTGAGTCCAATTTTGGTGTTCTTTTGTCTGCCGCAGGTACATTTGAGACTTTGCAATCAAAACCGACATCCTAAACCTTTCGACGCACAGTTCTCATAGTAATTCTATGAATTAACTCCTTGTCCTCTTGGATTTCCCCTAAAACTGGTTCATAAGTAGTTTCTCTTTCAAAAGATGCGATTGCTTAGAATTTCTGAAAATTTTTCCAATTACAGGGTTCTTGAAAACAACATTCGCACTAGTCTGCCGTATACTTTATTTTTTCTTGCCCTGAGCCAAAATTTTGTTTGTTTTTCTAAAACGGTTATTTTTTCTTAAAGTCTTAATTCCTTAGCTTTTATTGTATTTTCAAAACAATATAATCCCGAAAAATAAATAAGTAATAATACGAGGGTACCGCTATTATTTACATACATATGAATGTATGGGTCTAAAATTTTAACGGCTGCCCGGGTTTCAATGTCCACAACTCTATCGATGCTTGTTGGATACAAAGAAAGTACTAATTTATTGACAAATACGATTTGGAAAATCGGAGAGCTTCCGAAAATAAATATGTAGTTCGCACACCAAATCAAGCCCACCCAACTGGCTAAAAAGCAGTTAAATTAGGTGAAGATTTAAAAATCTCACTGATCCGCTAAAAGTTACTTCTAAGCGCACCCATAAATGAAACCAGATATAAAGAAATTGCACTTTGTTTTATTGAATTTGTCATTATTTGCAGTTCTATAAAAGGGGTGCTTTAATTTTGGTTAACACTGTATGCATGTAGATTCTTCAAATCATCAAAATCGTACAACTGTATTTGGCTTATTTTATTTTAAAAGTTATTAGTTGCAAATTTTTAAAATGTTTGCAGTTACTTCCTTCAATGTTTTGCCGATGTTATTGACCAATTGACGGCTGGCGCTGTCAACTCACCAATCATTCAATTTTTTTCTCAAACTATGACACAAAACATTAATCTCTGAACACACGACTGTCATTATCTTTAAGTGGTCTACATATATACAGACAAACACATATGCATATAAATACATAAATAATCAGCGGCGTGTGAACACTGAGCGCTTTGTATGTTTTACCCAAATCAAAATAGCCCAATAAATCTTCGTACTTGCGAAAAGTGTTGCGGCAAGCGGAAATTCTTAAGTAATGTGAATAGAAACAAAATGAATAGAAACAATTTTTGTATTTTATATGAGTTAAAAATATGCCTGCCAATATGTGTATATGAACACATATGTACATAAAAATACTTACTTATACAAAATATAACAGCCCGAGCACTGTTTTCAATGAGAAAGGATTTCACTCGGAGGTTTGCCAATTTGTTTTTTCACTTATTTCGCCGTAACAATCATCCAGCGGGAGATTTCCTGAGAATATGACAGCATTCGCTCTCAAAGAGAAACGTACTGAAATTAATATAAAATAACTCGAAATTTGATAAAACTTCATGTATCATGAAAATCGTATGGCCTTGTCGCAAATGGCAGCATAAACCTTCTTTCAGATCGAACAAATGTACCATAATTTGGAATATGCTTTCAACCTTGTCTACGAAAGGTAGGCGATCAGTCTTGCCCTGCAAAGATAAAAATTTTCATATCTTGATATTTGTAGCTGTCTACATAGTTTATTAAATGAAGATTAAGCGGAGCCGCTGGCTAAGTTTATACCATTCGTATATATCCCATGGCCCCAACCCAGTGTTGGCAAACGAGGGGGGAAAGGCAAAGCAACTTCCTTTACATTTCCAGTAAAAGGCTCAAGGCAGCAGCTCAGATAGCATTACCTAATAATATTTCACCTCTCTTTACTTTCTTAAAGAATTTTATCCATTCTCGTTTTACTTCACGATAAAGCTCCCAAGAGGTCCTTCGTCTTAAGCTACGACAACCTACTCATTGGAAACGCTTCATTTGAACGACGATCTAAAGAGAACAGAAAATATTGTGCGTCAACACCGCGGGTGCGCAAACCTTTCAGATAAACGGCACTAAACTCGTAGTAGTAGATGAGTTCGGCTGTCTCGGAAGTGTCATCAACAAAAATGATGGCTCAGCAGACGACATTCGCAATCGTATATCAAAGAGTCCGGCTGTGTTTAGTCTTTTGGACAAAGTGTGGAGATCATCAAATATATCCAGTCGCAGGAAATTGAGGTTCTTTCTCTATATCTAATATAAAGTATGATGTTCTGTATGGGTGTGAGGCATGGAACACAACAATGCGTGATATACGAGCACTCCAGGTGTTTATCAATCGCAGTTTTCGCAGAATTGTGTGCATTTTCTAGCCTGATACCATCACTAACACCAACCTCTGGGCATTAACGAAGTAGATACCCGTTCATCCGACGGCGAAAGTCACATGGAGATATCACAAAAGCAACCCTAGACTTGAAACCCGCGAGGTAGTCGGAGATGTGCTAGGCCATTTAACACGTGGGTCGCAATTGGCGACAAATCAAATAGTGTGAAATGTCACCTTTACAACGAGCATAAACTTTATATTGTTTGATCGATACTTAACGAGATATCGATTACAACAGCCATCTACCGAGAAAATAATGGATTTCTTTTTTCCCAAACAATATTGAAACTTATTGGCAGACATTTAATGCGAATGAAGACAATGAATCATAGCCTATAACTATACTGATAAACGACGATAGATTGCAGGGTTTGACCATCCGAAGCAAAATTGTGAGAGTAACTTCGGCTGTTCGCTCATTTTACACGGATTCTTGCGACCTTCCAATCAATCGTTCTTCAATAGAGCACGAAGTAACATGGGCGAAGGCTGCGTTGATTTTTTCTTATATCACCAAGCATCACATCTTCAGTTACGTCAGCAAATCACCTGATTCCTTCAAAATCACTTAGATTATACTGATTTATTTACAGAAGCGAAAGAGTAGAGTAGACGGCCGTTGGCGTTTTACGCTCGCGCACTTCTTCGTAGCGTCCGTCTCGTGGTTTAAAACCACACAACATGCATGCATACGTTCCATAAAATCCATCGAGGCTCACTTGGTTTTCTACTAAAAATAAACGATAATGGAAGTGCTCAAAAAAAGTATCACCAAACGTCAATTTTATTACCGATTCCATACGTTTGTATGTATTAGGTTGGGGAATAAGTTCGTAGCGCTTTTACCGAAGACTTTCATTTACACAAAAACAATAATTATATCAATAAGTTAATCAATTATATATTCGTCGTAGCTAGGCAATTTAGAGCTCCTTGTTGACCGTGGCATTATTTTCGAGCTTTTCCCAGAGCACCATGCCCTCCCAGTCTCATCAAACACATATCATGATCTTCTTTGGATGAAGATCCGGCTTGGCTCTCGGCTTTGGCGTATCTACTGGAGCCACCCACTCCTTTAACCATTTCTTCTCTTGCGTGACAGTTCGGTACAAAAAGCGCTGTTTATGGCCGCGTGCTGCTCGATGACAGGCGAGATGCTGAGAGGCAATTTGAAGGCGACTTTCTTTGCATTTTCGTTGAGCTCGTAAGGCACCCAGGCTCCCAATTTTTCGGTAAACCCCATTGAATGAAGGTGATTGAGAATCGCTGAACCGTTTTATATTCGCAGTTAGTTTTTTCCGCCGATACACGACTGGGTGTGGCGACGGTTCTCCTTCAAAAGTGATTTGGAAGTCGCCACTTTCGAACTTTGCAAACCATTTTCGTGCTGTAGGCTCGCCTATGACACCTTCTCCATACACGTGGCAAATGTCCCGGCCTGCTTCAGCAGCTTTTTGAGCTCGATGAAAAGCAACGAAAAGCAGGTGTCAAGAATGTTGATTTTTGTCTCCTGGATATTCCATTTCTAAGCTTCAAACTTAACATAAAATTTAATAACTCAAAAATACAATTAACATAGTTTTGTAGAGCAAAAAGAGTCCTTCGGATGAATACTTACCCTTTGCCAAACAGCAAGCAAAACGTTGTAAAATGAAAGAAAATATAAAAACGCTGCGAACTTATTCCCCAACCTAATATAGTACATACATATGTATGTAAACCTGACATTCTGGTGTTACACCGCATTAAGCTGCTTTGAGAAAGTGTGCGGTACCGTCATAGTTGAAATTACTACTAAATACACTCCATTAACTACTCGTTTTACCTTTCGTGAAAATACATAAATTTATGTAGAAATATTTGCCTGCATATTTCTTAATTATAAAAAATGATTTTTTAGTGGTTTCAAATGCAAAACTTCCACATACACACATACAGACATGTGCACTTATGCATGTTTCTGCAATATACATACATATATCTGTTTTTGCTTTTGATTTTTTGTTTAATTTCCTTTGAGCTGCTGTTGCTGCGTTTGAAAGCAAATGAGGACACCACTAAACAAACAATGTAAACTTATTCTTAAACAAATAAATCAACTGCTTTGTCTTGGCGTTGTCTTTAGCCAACGGAAGCTGCCGCAGTCATTGTCGCTGTAGTTGTGGCTCTCAAGCATCCTTGTTTATTTATGCAACTTTGCCCAACCCGCTGCCTGTGTCTCGCTGCACAGCAATTTGCATATGAATGAAAACCATGTTACGTATACATATATATTATGTATGTACGTATATGCATATGTACACACGAATTTATTGGGATGAAGAAGCATTATGGAATTACTTTACAAAATTTGTAGATGATTGCAGTGGCTTGGCCAGAAACTAGCTAAGTGAGGGGCTTAGTGGTGTGTTGATGTGCAGCAAAGTAAGCAGAACTTACGTACATATTTCTCTGAAGTTTGTCTGTTGCAAATTCCAAAGTAGGAACTTTCATTGATGTGTTCTAATATTCTTAAAAAAATTACATCAAAAGTCTTCACAGATTTTCTTGATATTTACATTCACTGAAAAAATTATATATTACTATGTATGTACAAGGTGGCGCAAAATTAATCCCCCTACCGAAAGATTTATGATGTTTGCAAATATTCATTTTATTTTTGTTTCAATATTTCTTATTTTTCTATATAGTTTGTGAATTTGTTATATGAAGTAAATCCGCAAATTTCAACTATAAATTTTGAGCCTCTTGAGATACGCACTTTGTTGTACTAAAATTTTTCTAAAAATATGGCATAAAAAGTTTGAAATTGCGATCAAAATTTGCCGCATTTTAAAATTGTTTTAACATAATTGAGACTTTGTGTTATAAAGCACTTATTGTAGTATTAAAAATATATTAGATTTTTATGAGGTTTGCACTTCGACCTCATGGTCTCTTGAAAAAAAAGGTTGAACCGCTGAGAGGCGTTGTTAGCATTTTCGAGGTTTGCAAACCATTTATCTTGGGTTGGTACAAGCCAATGCTCTGAAGATAACCGCAATTATCTACTGCCTGTCAAACAAGAAAAAAATTGTTTTTGGAACCTGGAAAGTTATAAAGACAATTCACTTTTAAACAGTCGCCATCAGAGTCGTTTCGTACAAATTACTTGCTTTGATCTCGATTTCCTTGGGTTAGTATTTGGGTGAAGCGTAGATAATAATAATATTTCAGTAAAACTTATCAAATCTCCAAACTAAAAAAGATTTCTCCAAATTGCGCACTCTTTTGCGATTAGAATTTGCTTTCTTTCGGGAATTACAACGAAAAGACGCCGATTTGGCCATTTAACGTAAAATCATTTGCCAAATTTGCTGTCCTCGTAAAATCATAGACAGTGACAAAGATAATGAGAGAATTGTGAATTTATTAGTAAAAAAATGTGAATATATTGCTATTATCTTTGCAAAACAGTGCCGTTATTTGCACTGTTTGTTTGGTTTTTTTTTTCTTTTAAATAAATTATAAAAATTATTTTAACAAAAATTTATTTCTTCTTTGCCTAAAATTACACAATTTTGTTCGTGTAAAACACATGTTAAAATTTTAGTTCCATGTTAACAGGTATGGATTACTGTGCCAATAATTAAATATTGAACGCAAGTACCAGCGAATTTTTTTGACCATATTTTTACTCCAATAAATGGATATCCAATGTTCTCCGCTAGGCGTAACTTAACCAGTTCCGAATACGATCAGTGAACTATTTGATTGAAGTTCCTATTGGTCGAGATACAATTCTTAAGGCTAGTTTACGTAAGTGCTCATATGATCCCTGAATAAGTTTATATAAAGCTCAGCTTTCTGCATGTTCGCTGTTTAACCACAAGGATTTATTCAACGGATCCAAACGCTCATATGGTTCTTATTCATGATCGGCATACAGTCAACGTCAAACAAAAGTGTGCACCATAAATTGACTAGCTTTGGCTACTTATTGATTTCCTTTTTAATTTTAAGGAATCTTTTATAAAAACACATTTTATACTACAGCAAAAAGTATATAATGCACAGTTTCAAGCTTTGTACAAAATTTATAAGAATTCGGCAAATTTTCATCAAAACTTCAAACTTTTTACGCATAATTTCCGAAAAAATTTCAAGTATGCAATTTTATAGCTCATTAAATTTTGATATTCTAAAGAAATACAAGAAATACGGCGACCGCCGTAGCCGGATGGTTTGGCGCGTGACTACCATTCGGAATTCGGAGAGAACGTAGGTTCGAATCTCGGTGAAACACCAAAATGAAGAAAAATTTGTTTCTAATAGCGGTCGCCCTTCGGCAGGCAATGGCAAACCTCCGAGTGTATTTCTGCGATGAAAAAGCTCCTCATAAAAAAAAATATCTGCCCTTCGGAGTCGGCTTGAAACTGTAGGTCCCTCGATTTGTGGAACAACATTAAGACGCATGCCACAAATAGGAGGAGGAGCTCGGCCAAACACCTAACAGAAGTGTACGCGCCAATTATTTATTTTTTTTTTAAAGAAATACAAATACAAAATTACCCATCATGTCAGTATTGTCCTGCGTCAACACTCTCCATCACACACCTGCTCAACGAATGTCCACAGTTCACGTCAATCAGAAGCAACATATTCAACTGCGACAACGCCATTGATCTCTTAAAAACCACTACACCCGAAAACATTGAGAAAATTGCCAAATATTTAACCCTAATGGATCTTCGTATAGTAATTTAATTCCCTGTAGCTATAGCTCTAAGTAACGTATTGTTAGCAATTTAACTGCTATCTCAACTCAGTAATTTCCTATACTTTTTTATATAATATAATATAATGTTTCATATCCACACATACTTTTTTACATACCGGTGAGCCGAAGGCCCTAGCAGCCAGTGCTCCTTTTTTGCTGTGCAATAACAATTGTATTGTTGTTTCTCATTTTTATAAATAAATAAATAAAATAAAAATAAAAACAAACTAAGTAAATATTTTCTACGCATTTTTTTTATATGGAAAAAACACCCAACACTGTCAGCAGAAAAAATTGTCAAAAATCAACGCAATTTTTGAGCTACTTGAAACACAAAGCACAAAAGGGAGACGTGATTAGCCTAAAACTTATCTAAGATATATATAAGGTATAGCTCTCTCTCCTTTTCCTCTGCGTTATACATTTTTTCTCTCTTGCGGAACGGAAACGCGCAAAACGTTGCATGGCCTTGAAATTTTACCCTCCATTCTCGCTCGTCCATCGACACCTAAGAAGTTTCACTTCAAAAGTTTGCAATTTCGATGAATTTGCGGAGTTTTTACAATATTTTTACAAAGTTCGAAACTTCGCCCGGTGCCCATTGATCCGTTGTCGATTGAGATTGACTTCATAGTGTGGATTATTCAAGTTGTACAAGTTTTTAGCAAAAAAGTTTTTGTTTGTGTTAGTTATTGAAAATTTCTCTGTTTTGAGTTAATAGAAATTGCGCTGCGTGAAACGTTGGTACGTGAAAACAATACTTAGACGAAACGTATTAATATGCAGATGTATGTATGTGTGTATGTATGAATTTATGTATGTATGTATGTACATATTTCAGAGATATTTCAACAATTCCATTAATATAATCATATTAGTTATGGTACATAAGTCGATTAAAATGTAATCAAATGCAAAGGGTTCGTAAAAAATTTCCAGCATTGAGAACGCATAATAAAAAAAAAAAATTTTAAAAATAACTTAAATAATTAAACGGAGACGATGAGCAGTTTCTTTTAGCCCGTTTTCCTCCATCTCTAAGGAAAGAAATTCAAATGATAATACATAAATACATACATACATATATTATTTGTTGTTATATGAACCGCGTTGCTTTTACTCCGATTTCAATGAAATTAAAACTCCAGCAGGCAAAGTTGGCCGAATACGTACAAAATATATAGCACTTTTATGTTTGTATGTACCCTGTAGGGAAAATTTGAAGTGGAAAATCCATTTTTACCAAGTGCCCACCGCTTCGTGGCGCAAGTAGCGATATCTAACTTCATAATGTGACATTTTCAAAGCCGAAAAATGAACAAAAAAAGCCGTTCTTCTTGCGCATTACGATCAGCGTGTCGTATACAGGCTGTGACTTTTGATGTCTCGTTCACAGGACGGAAATTTTTTTATATTTAGTTTCAATTAATACCTAGGATCATCTGTTCATAGTTCGACTTTTTGGTAGAAGAGGTACATGCAAATCATATTTGGGCAGTATACACTGTGCACTTTGTGTCCCGTACTCGACATTTTCTTATTTGAGATTTTTCAAAACATTTCTTGACTGCGTCAAACAACCTCTAAACAGGTGGAACAAAGTAGTATGAAAACTATAACCCTACCTCAATCTGGGTCTAGGGACATAGGAACCTTGAAGGTAACGAAAAAGCCGATGAACAGACAAGAGGAAGATCTGCCATTAATAACGTTCGTGCAGAAACGGTATTCACTCCACTGAGTGCAATCAAGAATACAATTCCTCAAAACACCTATGAATTGCGTATTAAACATGGAGAGACCAGATGACATGCAAAATTAGCAGAACGTTATGGCCCATCTACAACCTCAAACGAACGTCAACATTGATAAACATGAAACGACGAGACACCTGAAGACTAACGGCAGTCATAACTGGCTTTTGGTCTGTCGGGGAACAGGTAACCAAAATGGGCATCCCTCACAACACACAAACAGTCACAGTTGTAAACAACCAGAGAAAAACGGAAACGATTTTTCATTTCCTCTGTGAATGTCTTGCCTTATAGAAGGAGACCTGGACAAGCCACTGTTCGAGAGTCTCGAACAATTGTCTGGCTTAGATGGCAACAACTTAATAAGATTAGTGAACCGCACATACTGGATATAGTCATGCTGTAAATAACTGCTAAACAAGTTGGTAACGAAGATGTGGTAACAAAATGGTGCGTAAGCGCTAGTCGGATTCAACCAACGTCAAAGCCACTACTCCACTCGCAACTTGTGTATCAAAATCGTGCCAGCTTGAGTGATGTGATTTCATATCAATCATAATTTTTTAACTTTAGTATGTACAATAGGGGAGGATGTAAGCGAATTTAAGAATCTTGGCAGCATTTTAATCCCCAACGGTGGTGCAGCGTCTAACATTCAGCGAAAGATATCCTAACCGGCGAGTATATTTTATTAGCATTTGCCGCCACGAACTCTTTCTAACCAACACCTGTGGCAATTGCAATCAAAAACCAATTGCCACGGAAATTATACTCAGAAAGTACAAATGGATCGGACAAACGCTTCGAAAAAATCGCGACGGAATAGCTCATTCAGCTCTGCGGCAAAGTCCACAAGCCGCTAGAAATAAGAGCCGGCTTAAATTGACTTGGCGAAGATATTAATACATCCATACAAGCAAATCATTCACTTTTGTTTTTAGTAAATGTAATCAGTCTTATCACTAAATCTATCGTAGCTTCGATTTAATAAACTCTATGAAAGTGCTAACTCGGTACTTGAACAGCTAAAATTTTAAGTTTGCAATCTGTTCACTTCAGCATTATTGTTGGCTGGTCAACCGTGGTTAGGTATTCGCCTACGGCAGCATATGCTCCAATTGTCTCAGTTTCATGTCTGCACCCTGCATACCCGAAATCCCAAAACACCTGTAACTTCGTCTATACGGTCAATCCAACTGAGCGGCGGGCGTTCCCTTCTTCTATGTCTGTGACGCTTTCCAAAGAGTATTTGTTGGGGTGGGTAAGTTGAGCTCACTTGTAATCAATCAAAAAACTAATCAGCTTGTTTCCTGAAACTATTTTTCATTCGTTAATTTCTTCTTGTATACCGGATCACTTGTATCCAAATTGTGTTTGAACAAGTGCATCTCGAAGTTTGGTCCTCGTCATGCTCTATCGGCTGAAATACCGAAATAGAGATTGAGTTTAGTGGTGCCATCGAAATGAGATCCAACGTCTTTCACTTCATGGAACAACGTCATATAAAATTCCCTATTTGATGAATGCAAAGTAGTCTTAGTTCTACATTCATTAAATTCTCACCAGTTCGGCACTTTCCGCGGCGGAATTTCCCTGCAGGGTACATTTCTTTGAGATTCTGTTATTTACTTTTGTTTTTCCTTGTCTTTAATGGTCATAAATTTGGCAGCCATAATTTATGAACTTTCCTTAAAGCATACACACATACACACATACATATACATTCTTAACTCGATGATGTGCTGCTGACGCAATATTTTTCCTTCCTTTTTCACTTTATCTTTTTTTCTCTTTATATTGTTTTCATTCGAGTTTCGAGCCTTCTCTGTGTACAGGATTCGCTATTTCGTCTCTTGGATGACATAATTTTCATTAATCAGCGCACAAATTGCAACCCAATTCATTTTCTACATTTTTTCTTGTGCGTTAAATTGCGAGACATGCAAATAAGAGGGGAATGTTGCTGAACATGGGAACATCTATGGAAGTTGTGTAGTTTCAAAAGGCCGATTGGTCAATGATAGGAAAGGAAAAAAGAAAACTAATAATGCCATATTTTTCGAAATATGTACATACGTTTAATGTAACAAGCAAAAATTATTTTATAAGCATCGCGAAAACTTCATGTTTTTTACGCCGGCAAATCAGTTTCTTCGCTAAATTTATAAAAGTAAACAACACAGTATACCGAACAAGGAGTGCCAAAGCAAAAGAAAAAAATGTTAAATGTGATTGGTCAACTTTTACAAACCGCAGCGAAATTTGGGCTTGAATTACACATTTAAAAATAATCTTGAACCTCTGTCAAATTGCTGAGAAATTTTGATGGCCCCATTATTATACAGATAGTCAGACTATTCTGTATTTTTATTCTACGAAATTTGCTGATCTTGTTGCAAAGTGACTCAGAGTAGTCATTCGGATAAAAAGATTACGCGATATTAATTCTTAAAGAAACGATCGCAGAAGGGAGAAGCAACTGTATCGTTTTGTATATTAATGCGCTATTAAATTAAAACTATTCACTCTTAGGGGCATATGGCCTCAGAATTAAAGCTATTCTTGTTTTAATTTATCTTCATTTTACTTTAAAATATTTGGTGTAATTTTAGTTAATTTTATTTTATATCAAAAAATGTAATTTTTTGTGTTTTTAGTTAGTTTTATTTTAGATCAAAAGATTTAATTTTTGGTGTAATTTTAGTTAATTTTATTTTATATTATTTCATGTTATTTAAATTTTATTTATTACTTATTATTTTATTACTCGGTTCGAGACGTGGGGAGTTTTTTTGTCTCCAGACATACTTTTAAACCCTCTTATACGCAAAAAAAAATATTTATTATTTAATTTATTTATTTTTTTGTCTTATTTTATATAATTTTGCTTTATTTAATATTCGGTTTTCTTTATTGCGTTTTATTTTATTTTAATTTATTTTACTTAATTTGTATGTTATTTTAATTTGTAATGTTTTATCTAAATTTTTTTGTTTTATTTAAATATAATAATATTGTTTTATTTCTTAATTTTTTGTTTTATTTTTTCATATCTTTTCTTTATATTTATATTATTTTAATATATTTAAGTTTTAATTTATTTTATTATATATTGTTTTATGTTAATTGATTTAATTTTAAATTATTTTAATAAATTTTTTTATTTATTTGACTTAATTGTTTATTTTAATCTTATTTTGTTTAGTTTTATTTTGTTTCACTCTTTTTTATTTTATTTAATATTATTTTCTTTATTACATTTTATTTTAATATATTGTAGTATAAATATTTTATTTTATTTACTCTTTATATTATTTAATTTTAATTTATTTTATCAAATTTGTATGCCATTTCATTTTATATATTTTTTTTTTGTTTTATTTAAATTAAATTAAATTATTTTAATTTATATATTGTATTAATTTAAACTTTTTTTATTTATTTTTATTTTATTTAGCCTAATTTGTATGCCATTTATTTAATTTTAATATTTGCTTTTATTTTTTATTGTGTTACTTTAGTTTAGTTTTATGCTATTTTGTTTTTTTTTTATTGTATATTTTTTTATTTTATTTCACATTATTTTAATATTAATTTTTAATTTAATTTAATTTTAATTTAACTTCATTTTATTTTAATGAGTTTAATTTAATTTTTATAATTATTTATTATGTAAAACACAAACTAACGCAGCACGTTCAAATTTTGACAGGAGTCAACTGACAGGAGCAGTATTTCTTTTTCAGTAAAGAGGTCAGAAATACAAAAAGTCACGGATTTATTGACCCGCCCTCGTGTTTTATTTTAATTTTATTTTATTTTAATTTATTTTATTTTAATTCTTAATTATTCAGTTATAACTTATTTTTTATGTCAAGGCCTTTTCATTTAATTTTTTTGTAATTATTTTATTTTAAAAATTATTTTTTACCATTTTCTTGTCCCGTCTTCAAACGAAATTCTGGTTGATTCATTTGTCTAGGGTAATTTCTTGGATGTGACGCATAGTCTTTAATCATCAGTTTTGGCCTACTCACAAAAGAACTTGTTTTTTTTTTTTATACGGGATTAAGTATTGGCTCATACTGTTTTTATATACCAAGTTTTGACTTTATGCTGACGACCTTAAAATCTATTCTATTGTGAGAAACTCATCCGTTTGACAGAGTTCTTTCTTCGTGTAAAACTAACCGATTATTTTTAATTATTTCGAAATGCTACCGCATTACTTTCGCCAAGTGCCTTTCTCCCTTAAAGACAGCTTATTTTACCTCTAATTATTGTCTGAGATGGGTCAGTGAAATATTGGACTTCAGAGTAATTTTTGACGCAAAGTTCACTTTTACTAGTCATACGAAATCTCATGCAAAGTTAACGAAAGTATTTTTAAGAAAAAAGGCTTTAATTTTAATTACATCAAAATTTGCTATTTAATGGAAAAAGCATATGTTTGTATGTACATACCTCAACTAGGTACTATCTAGCATTCGACGCACTTGAAGATGGGTATGTATGTGCTATGTAGTTACATCTTTGCTTGATTTGTATTCACTTCAGAGTCTATTAAAATGCGTATTTTATGCATGCATGGCTGTGTGTAAAGCACGAATATTCTGTGGCCTTTGTGTCTGCAACCATGTCTTCAACGTGGTGTTTTAAGAATTCATGTTGTGAGAAAATACCAAATCCACATGTTTTCTAAAATTAAAAAAACTGCAAATGGCAAAGGTATCAGACGAAGTCTAAAAATGAATTATTCTCAGCCGCCAGTAATGGCCATATGCGTGCATATTCTTGTATGCGATCACACTTATACATACGCATTCGTATGTAAGTATGTACAAATATCATTTTACAAACCCTGACGGGCAAAAGGTGCATAACTTTCATGAGAAAATGTTTCAAGATCAAAACGAAACAAAGAAAAACTATCGAGCACTTGTAGATATGGAATCTTATAATGAAATACCACCTTGATCAAACAGTTCACGAAATATATTAAGAAAATTCAAAATGCACTTTTATTCCTCAAAAGTGATATTATCGTCTGCAAAGTACTCCCCATCAACTAAAACGCACTTTTGCCAGCGTTCTGGTACTTTTTTTCTTTCACTTCTTTTACTCTATTTTCGGTATAGCAATCAGAGCCGTCTTCGATTTCCCTATTACTTCCTTTCTCTCTGTTAAAGCGGGTTTCTCTTAGAGGTTTTTTGACTCAATCAAACAGAAAAAAATCGCAGGGATCCATATCAGGTGAATTTGATTGCTGTTGGATGGTATTCGTTTCCTTCTTGGTCATAAATTCATGTATGATAATGGCACTGTGCGTTATCACGATACAAAATCCTCGAGTTGTTTCCCCACAAAACTTTTTTTCTTGCGAATTGCTTCACGGAAACGTCTCATAACGGCAAATAATAGACCCTATCCTTATCAACTGATGGGTTTGATGCTTTGGTTCGGATTCAGCTCTGGAAATCATATCTTTTGCGAATCAACGCAGTCCCTTTTCTGCATGAAATTAAGATTCTTAGGGAGCAACTTTGCAGCAAAATGGCGCGAACCCAAATCATTTATTTCAATACCCTGAAAGGATTCATAACCAATGTTCAAATCTTCAAGAGATCTCTGATTGTTAATTTGTATTGATCAACCTTTCTTTCACTTTATTGATGTTTACATCAGTTTTCGATGTCGACGACTTACCACCACGCTCGCCATACTCGATGGACTCATGACACTCGTTCATGACACTCATAAACGGCTGTTTTTTTTTGAGAGTATCATTGGCGAAACAGTCTCCCAACATTTCTAAAGTTCTAAAACTCCAATCAATCCATTTTTAATACAAATTCATTGTTGGAGATTCGAATCCATTTTTAAAATCAAAAACACGTGCAGAAGTAGATTTATTCAAGACGTGTAACTTTTGTAACAAATGCCAGGCAATGGTGATCAAATTTTGCTAAGAATGTTATTCACCGATGTGGTAACCACAAAAAAAAAAAAAATAGTCTCAAATCAGTTGACTTAGAGCGTCACCTGGCGGTTTTTAAAGGTACTTTTTATTGGGTAGTTGGTTGAAAGAAGATATCACTAAAGTTGTCTACTGGAAGATGAGTTTCGCAGCAATTTGCTCATCGAAGTGACAGAGCCAAATGCTTTTTCCACTTGTTAAAAGATTGAAGATGATTAATCATTTAGAAGGATTTTTAAAGAAATATCATCGCTTCAAAGGAGCAAGAGTCCGCATTTCTTTAGTAAATCTGATTGAGTAATATGGTATGAACGTGATAATATGAACTGCGAGGCATCTAATTCCTGTGAACGGCACGTAATCGATTAATCTGGTATATTTTGAACTGAAGTACTTAGCATTATGATATTTTCAGTACATTCTTCTTATTCTTCTTGATTGGCGCGATAACCGTTTAAGCGATTGTGACCGCGTCATTTCCTTTTTGTGCTAACGAGCGCCAGTTGGACACACCGAGTGAAGCCAAGCCCTTCTCCATCTGATCTGTCTAACGCAGAAGAAGCTCTTCTCTTCCAATGCTACCACCAGCTGGTACCGCCTCGAATACTTTCAGAACCGGTGCGTTTGTATCCATTCGGACGACATGACCCAACCAACGTAGCCGCTGGATCTTTATTCGTTGCGCTATGACTATGTCGTCGTAAAGCTTATACAGCTCATTGTTCCATCGCCTGCGATACTCGCCGTCGCCATCATACAAAAGCCCAAAAATTTTCCACAGAATTTTTCTCTCAAACACTTCAAGGGACGCCTTAGCGAATACTGTCATAGTCCAAGCTTCTGCGCCATACAATAGGACGGCCAGGATGAGAGCCTTGTAGAGTGTTATCATAGTTTTGTTCGACAAGAGAAGACTTTAATACTCAATTGCCTATTGAGTGCAAAGTTGCGCCTGTTAGGAAGAGAGATTCTCCGTTGGATTTCAAGGCTGACATTGTTATCGGTGTTAATGTTGATTCCTTGATAAACAAAGTCTTTTACAACCTCTAAACCATAACTGTCAACAGTGAACTGAGTGCCGATATGCGAGTGCGGCACAGTTTGAAACGAGTGTTTGTTTGAAGACAGGAAGTACTTCGTTTTGTCCTCGTGAAAATGGTAGAACTAACTGCGCGTTTGCTAAAGAGGATAAGATCCTTCCCAATTCGAATAGCCGGTTTCTCAAGTTCAAAATTCCGACAGTAATTTTTGAAAAATGTTCAACACAATCCGCTCGCGAACTTTGCCACGGTAAAAATGTAAAACTTTCATATCGGATGACCACTTTATGAAAAAATTTCACAGTTAAATTTGTATTTAAATACAAAACTCTTCTGTTCCTATAGGCAACTCCATTACAAATGTTTGCATATGTTGTTGTATATGTCATACTTTAAATCGCGATGAAGCATCATCGTAAATAAGCAACATTTGTTGCCATTCCTGCAGCGACTGGGAGCAAAATGCTGCCAGTTCATTGAACCGCTCCGACCAGGGAATCGCACGTACACACACACATTCATACATATGAACACACGATTGTTTGTTTATATGAGCATATTACAAGCACACATACATGCATACATGCATACATGTGAGGTATCTCATTCACCAGCGACTGCGACTAAAATTGCCTTTAGCGATCTTTTCGCTGATTCACACAGTTCACTTACAATGGCTGTAGTTGTTCGCCAGCCGCCGTTGCTGTGGTAGAAGTTTTGCTAGTACAACTCCTGCTTACTGCGGCTACTGTTGCTGTTGCTGTTGTTGTTGTTGTTGTTGTTGTTGAAGATGGTGTTGACAACAAGATTGCTGCTGCTGATAGTGCCATTACTATTGCTACTGCTGCTATTGTTGCTAACCGCTAGTGACGTCGCTGCTGATTGCTCTTCTGTTAGAGCGCACCCCACGAGCATGCCCATCGAGCACCAAATGGCAATAATTATGATTCTAATAGATATGCAAGCGCACAACTCTGTCAGTGTTGTGCATTGAGTGGTGCTGGCGACAGGGAGTTGAACTCCTGCAGGGCATGACGGCGGAAAGGAATTTCTAGTACCTAAATG
Organism: Anastrepha obliqua; assembly: GCF_027943255.1. Taxonomy (NCBI): domain Eukaryota; kingdom Metazoa; phylum Arthropoda; class Insecta; order Diptera; family Tephritidae; genus Anastrepha; species Anastrepha obliqua. The sequence continues at coordinate 47,639,850 of NC_072893.1, forward strand.
TTGAGAGAAAAATTATAAAAATTGTGTTTGCCTTTCGCACACAGTTCCACTGGGTGTTGGTGGGTCCCACGTCTGCGAGTAAGTGGCTGTTGGTGTTGTAAAAATCGCTGACACCAGACACTCGCTATTGTTGCTGTGTTTGCTGTTGCTCTGCTGCCGTCAAAGGAAAACATAAATCGATCTTAAAAGTTTGTGTGTATGTGTGTGAGTTTGTGGCATTTTTTTATTTTCGGAAAAATTTGCGGAATTTTGCTTTTTCCCGTGAATACTTCCTGTTTTCCATTTCATGGTTGTCGCATTGTTCAGCAACAGTTGCAGTCGTATGCGAGATACTGGTTGAATTCGTACGTGTCGTGTTACCTTTTTCCTCCTGCTGCTGCAGATTTTATAATGCGTGCGCTTGTTGTTGTTTATTGCCTCTACCACTTTTTCCATTTGTTGTTAGTTCTCATAGACTGCGGTCCCCCTATTGCTGCCTCAGTCACTTAGTCACTTTTTGCACTCACATTTTCAACGTTTCCTTTACGGCAATACCTCCTTACCCCTGCCAGTGGAGTTGAACATCTCATTCCGTATTGGTGGCTCAGTTGGTCTATCTTTCAATTGCACAGCGACGCCACTTTTGATGGTGTTGCTGATACGAGTACGCATGTATGTATGTATGTATGTATGTATGTATATATGTATGTGTGTATGTATGTATTACTATTGTCGCTGCTGTAAGCTGTTGCTGATTGTGTGCTGATGCCGCGCCTTTAGCTGCCATAATTAGCCCTTGAACTTTTGTGTTCATTTTAATTGCTGCTGTCGTTGGCTGTTGTTGCTATTTGCATTTTATTGCTTCTGTTACTGTCAGTGATGCTCTCTTCTGCACTGCCTTGCGCATTGCCATTATTTGTGCTGTGGTCGATTTTTATTATGCACTTTTGCTTTCCTATTTGGGCGCGCTGTGCTTCTCGTTTTTGCTCTTACTGTGGCGATTTCCATTTCCATTTCAATGAGCGTAAATTGTGCAAATAAAATAACACAAAAAAAAAAATTTTTATTTATTATTCGCTGATAGTGTTCCTGATTGGGTGCTGCACCCCTGTGGCATGTTCGCTTGGTATTTCAAGTGTGAATGAACCGCAGGTTTGAATTGAAATAAATGCAAGCAATTTGCTATTATTAACAATTTCGCTACATTGTTTAGTCTGCAGCAAAATGCATGGAAATGCCTACAACATGCAATCACAAAAGCAACAACTGCAAAATCTTACAACTTCAACATTTCTTGTGGAACGATAATCAAGCCGCCCTACCTAAATGTTGAGTCTAGTTTATATTACATTAAATTGAAGTAATAATCTTACCTAGATCGGAGAAAATGAATCGGAATAAAAGCCTTAAAAGAGGATCGATCACTCGTTGAGTTGATTGACAATTGAAATATTCGATGTGCATACGTGGCATTCGCCAAAACACAGTACCCAGACCAGTCAAGCAACGCCTTTTGAAGTCTCCAGATGCTCAATTTATACCGAGATCTAAAGCTGAAGCAAAAATATTTCGGTGTATTGAAAATGATGAAGATTAAGGTTACCGGCCTCCGTAGCCGAATGGGTTGGTGCGCGACTACCATTCGGAATTCGGAGAGAACGTAGGTTAAAAACTCCGTGAAACACCAAAATGAAGGAAAAGTGTTTTCTAATAGCGGTCGCGCCTCGGCAGGCAATGGCAAATCTCCGAGTGTATTTCTGCCATGAAAAAACTTCTCATAAAAACCGTTTGCCGTTCGGAGTCGGCTTGAAACTGTAGGTCCCTACATTTGTGAAAATAACATCAAGATGCACGCCACAAATAGGAGGACGAACTCGGCCAAACACCCAAAAAGGGTGTAGGCGCCAATTCTATATATATCGGGTTTTTTAATAAGGGCGGGTAGATGTTGAAATGGAATAAAATGGCGTTTGCTGTGTGGCACGTAGAGGCGTCCTGCTGGAACCACATGTCGTCTAGGTCCATACGGTTCAATATGGACCATAAGAAATTGGAAGGGCCACCACGTCTACCGAAAAATGGGCGCAATGCGCGCAACGTTTGCGTTAATTAACACTCATTTTGATAATAAAGTTTTATCATTTGAATGTGCTGTTCAATCGTGTAACTTGCCATGATGATTTGGCATAAACAACTGAATAATAAACAAAAGATTTGACGGATGTCACCAAAACAAAATGGCTGCCATAGGGCGCCAAAATCGACCCGCGCCAATTGAAAAACCCCATATAAGGTCAAATCCTGATATTCAAAACTGGAGCCAACCCAAAAAGTTTTCATTTGAATCTAAGTTCTAGCCTTCATTATTAATGCCCCATTCCTCATAACCCAATTTATACCAAGAAAGAGATCTTGAAACTTTCGAATGAGAAACTTTCGAATGAGACCTCCAACAGGCAGATATCTACAGCCAACCAGAGTTGTTGATGTAATAGAGAAAATTGATGGGATTTAGGTTGGCGCACTGCCCCATGCTGTCGAAGAAAGGAGCACACAGTGTCCTTAATCCTCTAGTTGCCAAACCCTGGTATTCACAGAGAAAGTGCTCAACAGTCTCTTTCTGTGAAAGGTCCCCACAGCTTCTGCAGTGGGGGTTAAATGGTAACCCTAGCTTTTCTGCGTGTGTGCCGATTGAAAGGCATGGGGTCCCCAGGACTTTCTGAGTCTTCCGTCTGTTAGACTGGGACCACAGGGTTTTCGAAATAACACATGAAAAAATGAAGCTCCATCTTTTCTCTACTTTTCTGAGAAAAAAGTGGTGCAATTTCCCTTTAACAACAGTCAGGGGGAGGCCAACGACCGAGTAGGAGGTCTCTGAGACCAAATCAGTCCTCTTCCTGGCAATTTCATTTGGTTCTATGTTCCCCATATTCTGAATTTAGATCAGAGAAATTTTACCTGCCCACCCAAGAGATTTGATCTCCTGCTTACAAGAGTTGACTAGTTTGGATTGAACCATGGCGTCGTTAGAGTCCCACAGACAGATAACCAAATGTCAAAGTAAAGATTTCCATCACTTAAATTAATTTTTTTTGTATATTTAGTAGAAAAGTTATTCAAAAATAAAATTGGATGAATAATTTTGCGCCACCTTGTATAAGCATTGCAAACATTTTCTATAGCCGTTTGAATCATATCAACAAAAGCAAACAATTTATTAAAGAAATTTTCGATAGTGCAGCTGGCGGAAAAATTTAGTATCACATAATTTTGCCCATTTTTGACTACTTTCCTTTTGTTGTTTTTTTATTCTCGCGTATTGCTTATATTAATTTAATTTACAACAAATATCATAAAAACCGAAGTTTCAAGTATATTAAATACATTAAAATTTCAAACATTTTAAACAGAATTAATTAATAATTATTGGGTACGAAGTTTTATAGCCCATTAAATTTTAGTGCAATAAAACGCGATTGGTGTTTGTTGGCGTTCGATATCCAATTGTGAGGCCACCAAGTGCGCAGGATGTACCCTAGACTAAACTGCAGCCATACTTGCAGCTTTTGAACGGTTTCTGCTGATCTCACAAGCATAGAGAAGAACAGACTTAAATTTAAATAAAATATTCGAAGTTTGGAGATTTGTTTGAACAGCCACACTGGTCGGAGATTTGCAAATGCGTTTCTTGCTTTCTACAGCTTTGTGAAAACAGTACTTTTGCATCCCCCATCGGCCATGAATTGGCTTCCAAGATATTGAAAGCCACTCACATTATCATTGTTGCTCTCTCTAGAATTGAAGGGGCAGCATTTTTATGGACTGACTGACAAAATTCGAAATTACATACAACATGAGCCCCTCAGGACCCAACATACATATGAAGCAGATTAGGGCTCAAACCTCATTTAATCATAATCAGTTAATACTTGCTTCTTGCTTTCTCTATGCCAAATTCCAGGCTAGTTGCAATGCGACGAGGCTTCTTTCCCAGCCGGAAAAGGCCATAGATCTTTGCACTCAAACATTCTGACTACTAGCCCAAGAATCCTTGTAGAAAAAAAGTGAGAAAATATCAATGTCCTAGGCACAAGGTCCACAAGATCTTTAGAAACACTTCAAAGCCAAACGCAGATGGATCGCGAAACCCACTTGTTGCATAGCCGCATAAATCTCATTTAAACAGGGCTAATGTACCACGGCCGCGTATGCTTAGGGTCAATAGATGACGTAATTACCGGACACTGCCAAATGGGGATAGATAGGCTTTCCAGTTAATGTTTTTACTAAAGCTGTAGGAACGAATAAATTATGAGTATAGTAACCCATTGCCTTCAGACTAAGCCGCGACACCATTTTCTATTTAAATACTTATTTGAATGTCTAATGGACCTAAACTCGACAGACATTCGCAACATTTGCCGTTTCATTTCATTCAGCGCATGCCGTAGTCAACTTTACAGAAAGATAAAAAAAGGGTACCGTGAATCAGTCAAAAACTTTCAGAAAAGTGTAGTCAGGTTCATGGTTCGTAATGCATGTAGATCGCTTATGCAAATTTGCTGGGTATTATTATCGCGACATACTGTATAGTTCCAAAGATAAATGAACTTTCCCCCGAAATTCGTCACCTGCGTTCCCATTAAACTACAAGAAATCGGATTAAATGACTCTGCCATTAGCTCCTACCTAATCTTAGCAGATAAGTTCGCAAATCAATTAAAATCGTAACGGAAGTAACAGTAATTGTCAAAACATAATTGCATCACAATCGTAAACGTACTGATTAGCGAAATTCAGTATTGAATTTTAGTACTATATAGTATTATATTTTAATACGCGCACTTAATCTCAATTCCGATTGCTGACCCCTACATTTAGAATTATCTGCTCAACGGCGAAATGAATGGGAAATTGCTGGACTGCTAAAAGTTGTGTGTAAGTATGTGCTCATCATAGATGTTTACAATAATATATCGCTTTATATTTTCTTGATTGTTTATTTAAAATCTATAAATAGGTGAGAGAAATAAATACGGCCAAGAGCTAAATATATGGCCTGCCTCAGTAAAGCACTAATTGCGCGAATACCAAACCTCCCAGACTGTGCGCCACACTGAAAAACTGAATTGAAGCAAAGCTGCTCGATGGCGTATAAGGCAGGCCACAAGCATTTAGATGTGTAATAGTCCCTCTCTGGTTATGTAATTTTAACCGAAGCGAAAAACTGAAAGGCTTTAATATTAATTGTTGTGCTAAGTAGAAAACCCTAGTAAATGTAAAGCCGTACAAAGTTTCTTCGAAAGAGCATCACTCAAAATATGCTACAAAGATGTTACTATTTTGGAAACCGCGTGTTAGACCTGCCTATTCCAAACTGGACAAAGAAGCAAAGCGAATGGGTCTGGTGGTGAACAAGGACAAAACGAAGTACTTCCTGTCTTCAAACAAGCACTCACTTCACCACTTTTGGAGGTGGTGAGAGACTTCGTTTATCAGGGCATCACCATTAACACCGATAACAATGTCAGCCTTGAAACCCAACGGAGAATCTTTCTTGCTAACAGGCACTACTTTCTACTAAGTAGGCAATTAAATAATAATGTCCTCTCTCGGCGAACAAAACTAACACTCTACAAGGCTCCCTTCATGCCCGTCCTATTGCATGGCGCAGAAGCTTGAAAGATGGCAATATCCCATGTACGTCTCATCGGATTTTGCCATCGTTCAAGTTCGTTTGGAATGTTTGAGAGAAAGAGTTACCTTTGCACGTTGGCAGCGGTGAGTATCGCAGGCGATTGAGCAATGAGCTGTTTTAGCTTTACGACGACATAGGCGTAGTGCAGCGTATGAAGATCCAGCGATTTCGTTGACCGGGTCATGCCGTCCGAATGAATATAAGCGCCCCGGCTCTGAAAGCATTCGGAAAGGAAGACCTCTTCTGAGTTGGGCTTGGCTTTACTTGTTGTATCCAACTGGCGCTGCCTAGCACAAGAAAGAAACGACTGGCACACTTAGTTAAACTCGGTCAAAATCGCTTAAGCGGTTATCGCGCCAATCAAGAAGAAGGAACATGTGCGAAACTAATATAGCTGGTGCAATCATGATGAGGTGTTAAGTAACAATCTTTAAGTGTCTTCGAAAATTAAGTTAAATCAAAATAACCACTAGGCCCTAAACCCTTTCTAAGAGTCAATTCCTCTTCGATTCAACTGGAAGATTGATGGATGACTTAATGAGATCTACTCTTAGATTGATGACTTAATGAGATCTACTCTTAGAAGACGTTCGTCTGAGTTGGACTACTGCAGTGTAGCCAAGTATTTTGTGAATGAATCAAACAGGAAATTAGCAACCTTCCTCCTAAAACTTATTAGGTAGAATCTGAGAGTATTGGTGGGTGTAATCACAAGGAAAAACGCCTGTCTTGAAAATAAGAGCACTGTGGAACATCTTTTCTGTAGCTGTCCGGCGTTTTCTAGAATCAGACTTACGCTGCAGGGCTGTGATGTACTGAGTATGGATAAGTTCACGCTCTTCCTCTTCGGGATCTCCTAATAGCATTCATCAATGAATCCAAAAGATTTACAGACGGGTGACCTTAAACCAATTTTTCCACCATCCATATTGTATGTATCCCGTCTTTCTTTTCTTTTTACTCTAATCTATCTGGGTGTAGTACAATGGTCTTCCTTACATGTGTGCTTGGACTTCTTTCATCTCCCACAAATATAATTTAATCTAATCTATTCGCAAGTGGAACAGAAGCCACTAGCTAGTACATAATAAATGTAATATTTTCTATGTTCCCTTACACTCCTTGGGGTGTTTCAGACTGTCTATACAATAACCTGGAACGCTTCCAAAACCTGATGTATTGAGCAGAGAGTAGTGCGCATTGTTTCTTCCTTACTTTAGTCTGTCCTCAACTTTCAATGGTTACGGGATTGGGAGTTTAAAGGCCGATTAATGTAGGTATCTGAGTGTCTATCACTCTTCCTTCCCAACATTTGCTGTTAACTCCCATCACTGTTTCTAGGCGACATTCATCACTAAAGATCATGATTGATTTCAGTTTTTTGCTTTAGTTAGTTTGTAAACCTGACGTTGTGCCTGCGTAGCATGATTTTCGTGCTCCTGGTTCTTTGCCATCTTGAGCTCGTTTCTCGAATCAGTGCTGCATCTATATCCAGTCGTTTTTTGCTGAGCGATGGTTTCACATATACCGGCCGTAAAACCACCAGGAAGATTTGCGCCTGATTTGGTTGCTATGTATATCCGTTTTATCGTTTTCTACAATTCACCTTTCTCAGTTCCTAGCTCATCCATCCTGCTCCGGCATTGTCGTACGCAGTGTGGACTTGTCATTACAGCTGCCATTTCTTTGGTAGCTGCTTGGCTGTCAATGTAAAATTTTATTTGAGAGTTCGGAGGAGTTTTCTCCATGGCTAATTCTGCACTATATGCAGTATATGGTATATGGAATACACTGCAGTAGTCCGGTAATTTGTATACATGTTAGGAAAGCTTGATTCCGAACAGAATAGTGCGGCTTCAACACCCTTTTCCATTTTAAAACCGTCTGTTTATATCTTAAAGGTGCGGCGCGTTGAAAGTTGCCCCTTAAGCCATTAGAGCCTACTTGTAACGGAACGATGTATATTTTCTCAGAGGTCACCGAATACCAATCAAACTATTTTAGCCCTTTAAGGCCGTTTAATGTGCATTTAGAAAAACAAATTTGATGACTAAACAGGAAGGAGCCTGAAACAGTCGTCGATTATAATTAGTGGCCAGAAACTGTATGCGGTATATGAACCTACATATATGCAAATCTGTGTATATTTACACTTTCATTATATGACAAATAAGCACAGATTTACAACAATTTTGCAACAACAACAAATATGCCTAGCTGAGCACTAATTGACAAATTTAAAGGAGTGGTAACATGTCTGAGCGCCTAGAAATAATGAAGAAAAAAATTACATCCATAATAACTGAAGAATAAAAAACAAGTTAAACATATAAGAATTCAAACAAAACAAAAAAAATAAATAAATATGTCATCTGATATTAGGTCATGGGCTCTTAAAAAACTCAGAAAATTTAAACAAAAGTAGTTCAACTACATTAAAGCCATTATTTTTGTAATAAACTAGCAGTAGTAGATAATTTTTTCCTCCTGACTGAAATTACAAATATTTCCAGCAGAATAGTGATTTTGCCTTAGTATATGTATGTATGTATGAGTCGACTGTCAATATCTGCATCATCGGCAATCAATCACAAAACATTACAATCAAGACAAGTCAAGCCGGCAGGTGACAAACGTGAATGTATCATAGCATATCAAAAACAAAAAAAAACAAAAACAACAAAAAAAAATGAAGACAACAGTTAGAGCTAACGCAGGTGCTGGCAAGTGAAGAAAAAGTGGCGCATGCACCAACGACGTGCCATAGCCAGCAGCAATTGCAAATTGCAACAAATTCGATGGCGTTTGTTGATAGTCACAGCAAAGGCAAATGTAAAAAGAAGAAGAAAAAATCAACAGTAACAATAGAAACATAAAGAGTTGAGTTAAAACAAAGAAAAAAAACAAAAAAGAAAACAACAATAGCAACAACAATTCACCACCATACCACAATGCTGATTGAGTTGGTTATGGTCGGTAGCTCGCAAAGGTGCGAGCACACCTTCACCTTCGCGCTCTCATAGCTGTCACATAAATAAATAACTAATATGCCATTGCGCATGCGCAGCAGTTATTCTGCCTACATGGGGCCTTTGAATGCAGCTAGCATAAGCAATGCACAAAGGCGAATATATTAATTTTAATTCAGCTACCCCTGCGACTACTTACTATGCTGCGTGACTACTTCAATTCTTGGCTTCTTTGTTGCTGCTAAATATTTTAACTCAGTTGCGTTTTCGCTCGCAGCCCACGCTTCTGTCAATACGCAGTAAAAATTACACTGAGCATCCGCAAATCTCAACATCAGGGTGTTAAAACCTAAAGAATAAAGAATGCTGAAAAAACAAAAAAAAATTCCCCAAGCTAGTCCCTAGCAAGAGACTTAGGGACTAGACATTTTATGTAAAAAGCAGCAAACGTTTATTTATTCAAAAAATGCTGTTATCACTAGTAAAATGGGTCCCTGTGAAATGTGAGTAAAATAATTCCAGCAGCTGTTACAAAGATAAATAAAAAAATGCGTATAACAGATTAAAGCGATACTGCAACTTAAAAGATTTTTGTTTTACCCGAATACGTCCTTAAAACTGATTAGTCAAGAGACCTTAGGTTTCTCTAATGAATGCCAAAATAGTATTGATAGACGAGCTCCTAGTTCATCTCAAGGGTTCGACTATACAAGAATTGACATTTTTCATCCTCTCCTGCAATGAAATACAATAGAATAGATGTGAAGGTCTCATTATTCTCATGGCAAAGCTGATAATTTTCCGCAGTAGAAAGACCCATCCGAAGTAAGTGAAAAAGCACTCGAATGTAACCGGTTGGATATGAACTGAACACTCTAATGTTAGCGTTATTTTATGAAGGTATAAAAATTGTTAGTTTCACTTATTTAAAGGCATTTGCCGATCCCCGTGTTGTCAGTTCAACGGCGACCTCATTCGGGTCGAGGCCATGGTGGTCAAGTATTAACTGCATTTGTGCTGGCACAAGCTTCGTGCAATTAACACGTTTGAACATAAATATTCTGTTAGTGACGTCTTCTTTTTCTATCGCTTAAGCGATATTGGCCGAGTTCAACAAAGCACGTCAGTCGTTTCTTTCTCGTATTTAGCAGCAACAGTTGCACTCACCAAGTGAAAACAAGTCATTCTCCAACGCAGAGGAGGTCTACTTCTTCCTCCGCTACCACCAGCTGGTACCACATACGAATAGTTTCAGAGCCGGAGCGTTTGTATTCATTCCAATGACATAACCTAGCCCAGGGTCGCGCGATCTTTATTGGCTGCACTATGTCTATGTCGCCGTGAGGCTCATTGTTCCAACATCTGCGATACTCCCTTATCGTCCAAGCTTCTGTGCCATATGCTAGCACGGCCATGACGAGAGACTTATAAAGTTTTAGTTTTGTTCATCGAGAGAAAACTTACGTATTTTCGTGACGGCACATAACTGTAAATTTGCTCTTCAAAGTTTTATTCAGATTTATTCTGGCAGAGTCCGAGATTAGTAGTACTTCAGCTTAGTGGACGAACTGACGAGAAAAGGAATTTCTCCATCTGATACTAATGCCTCTTATAATTCGAAAACAGTTATCATAACTTCTTAAAAACCCTAGCTCAGAACTAACTTTCTCGAATAGATAAACAAAAGATAAACTAAACTAAAATCTGCAAAAAAAGATATGAGAACATCATTCACTCGCAGAACTCTCTCCTTCTTTAATTGACCAGAATCATCTCTGGTCACGGACATATGCGCAGAACGTATTCCGATAAATGATCTCTCTCATTTCGACGAAAGCATCCAAGATGACAAATACTATTTCTGATCCTACCCTGATCCGTCAACAATCAGATAAACTCTTACTTTACCACTACTCTTTTAGTTGCCTGCAGGTTTTCTTTCATAGAGTACAGAAGATAGCAGCACGAACCGCGTCAACGATGTTTTAATGGACCAACCAAGCCTAAATATGCCTCCGTTCTCTATAAGGAGGAATAAACTTATACATATACACAATTGGCTTTACACCTTTTGTCGGGTGTTTGGTCGAGGTCCTCGTGCTATTTGTGGTGTGCATCTTTATTTGTGTCTACTAATGGATAGACCTACAGTTTTAAGCCGCCTCCGAAAGCCAGATTGTTTTTCATGAAAAGCTTCTCTATGACAGAAATACACTTAGAGGTCTGCGATTGCCTGCCGGAGGGCGACCGCTATTAGAAAATCTGCTTGTATTAATGGAAGATCAGCAATGGATTCTGGTTATAAAAGCTTGGGGGGGTTTCCTCTGAATGCTATTGCCTGCCGGAGGGCGGCCGCTATTAGAAAAACCGCCCCAATTAATTCGAGATCAGCAGTGGATTCTGGTTATAAAAGCTTGGGGAATATCACTCAGCAAGCGTTGGCATTAGCCATTTTCTTTAGCAAATCTTAGGTCACACAAAAAAATGCAATAGCGGATTGGTGTTGAAGGGTTAAGATGCCGTTTGACTGCGCATCACAAACGTCGAAGATGATAATCGACGTTTTTATTTCACTTTGGCGCGCATTTTATTATGGTCACATTAACACTGTCCCATTATACGAATATATTTTTATTTGGTCTACCGGCTGTGCCGCAGTTCGCCGCCTCTTTATCGACAGCAACATTTGCACACACGTGCCTTACCATCCAGGCGTTGATTGCACCCGCCGATCACGGTGTTTTGTGCTTTGGCGACGCTAATTGTCGCCGCGTTGTGCTAAGTGCTTTTCACATATAATATATGTATGTGTGCATATCCGTTGTATGCATATATAGATATATATGTATTTTTTTTTTATAATTTTATTTATCGAAAATTTCTTCATTCTTTATGTGCTTGCATTTAAATTTATTTGTTGACGTTCGCTTCAATTTGATAAATCGTTCGCGATTTCGAATCTCCGCAGCGAATGCACATACATGCATACATACGTACATACACACATATATCACTCACATTCACCAGGACAACTTATTGTATGTCCATTGAATACGCGGTGAACAGCTTCACGAAACTGGCCGATCGTGATGTGCGTGACATGGTGCTTGCGTCAATTGTTGTTACTTTATTGTGGACGACGAAGCAAATTGTCGTTTAAAGTCTAATCACAGGTGTCACATATGAATAAAAAAATTAAAGTTAGTAATAAAATAACAAATTAAATGCGAAAAAGATTACATACATACAAACACATATTTAATTGATTTTATTGCTTTACCAGTTGGTGCGTGTAAGCACGCAAACCACAACAAATTGTCGAGCTTAAACGGTAGCTGTGATGTAATTTGTAGTTGGTATTCTGTGTGAAATTTTACGATAAACGAAAATACACTTGGGAAAATGCTGAGTCTTTAAGTATGGAAGTAACTATGTGAAATACGAGTGTATATGGAAAAACCGAGCAAATACTAATATGAAAAAAATAATAATAATAATTAAATTATTTTTATGTACTAAAATAAGTCAAAAAACAATCTACCTAAAATATCTTCGAATCGCGGATTGTAGATGGAGAGACCAGACGAAATGCAAAATTAGCAGTACGTTATGGTCCACTTACAACCTCAACCAATCGTCGACATTGATAAACATTAAACGACGAGACACCTGAAGACTAACGGCAGTCATAGGTAGCTTTAGGTCTGTCGCAGAACAAGCAGCAAATATGGGCATCCCTCGCAACACACACAGTCACAGTTTCCAATAAACGATTTTCCATTTCCTCTGTGAATGCCCTGCCCTATGGAAGGACAGAATGTTAACCCTGGGCAAACCGCTCTTCAAGAGTCTCGAACAACTGTCTGGCTTAGACGTCTACAACCTAATAAGGTTTTTAAACCGCACAGACTGGATATAGAGTCATGCTGTAAATAACTGTTAAACAAGTCGGTAACGGGAATGTGGTAACAAAATGGTGCTGAAGCGCTAGTTGGATTCTGGATGAATTACCACTTTCACTAATCAACCAACCATGTACTAAAACAAAAATTAAATGGCGCGTACACTTATGTATGTTAGGTGCTTGTCGAGCTCCTACGCTTATTTGTGGCATTCGTCTTTATGTTGTTCCGCAAATGGAGGCACCTACAGTTTTAAGCCGAATCCAAAGTTTAACTATTTCTCCTCAAAAGAATAATATAAAAACTTCGAGGATTTTGGAAGGACAGATTAGGATTTGGCTGAGATTATTTAAACATCTGACTATTTTGAAAAAAATGCCCATTTCATAAAAAATGTGTCAAATTTCCTACCACCCCTACATATAACTTGAAAAATTTCACCTCATAAGTTAAAAGTTAAAATTAAGTGTAAATAAAAAACTTTGAATTATAAAAGTGCATGGGCATTCCTACTTCTTAAATAAAAAATTATAGAATTATTTGGATTTTAAAATCTTTGGCGTGCATCTCTCACGAAGCTTCCTCTTATATTTGTCGGCACAGGATAATTTATTTCAGCAATTTCCTGTAATTCTGCAGTTTCTACCAGTTTTCGGCCACGTTGTATACGAGTATTGTTTAAATGCAAAATGTTTTTATTGCAGAGATAAATTTTATGTTTAATGAGATTTTTCGCTGAATATTTTAATGCCCCTCCAATGGGCATAAACTATTACGGCAATCGGTTCTACGTTACCGGAACGATCCGACTTTATATCCGACCAAGAGTGTCACTCTAGCAGCATTCCCCAAACCTTTTACAAGAAGAAAAACAAGAGCAGATTCATAAAATTTAAATTGATAAGCGCTTGAAGAACTACACTACGCCGATTTTCAGTTGAAATATCTTTTTTTTTTTTGGAAATGTATCTTATTTATAGATCATTCATTCTCTCGATAAAAAACGGAACGGGATAATCTAAGAAAATGCACTAAATGCTTCAATATTTTGTTCCAGATGACTCCTTATGGAAAATTTCTTATTGCAGAGTTTAATTAGTAATTATTTTTTGAGCTGTGACAGACAACGTTGTTCGACACAAAATGATAGAAAGGGTTTTTTCTATTTTGATAAACCATGTGGTGAGAGATTATTTACCCATTAAAATTGATCCTCCTCTACATTTTGAGAATCTAAGAGTATAGATTATGACAAATGTAGGTTATATGTATAACAATACAATTGAGACAGCTAAAAGAAATTAGTCATTTGGAACAAAAATTTGAAGCATTTAGTGTATTTTCTTAGGTTATCCCGTTCAGTATCAATTCTCATTGGAACGCACCGGGTAATTTTTTATGGAGAAGATGAATGATCTATAAATAAGGCTGAGTATTCCTATGTCGTTCAGAAGATGAATGGGTCCCGGTGGTCTAGAATTTTTAAAGTATCGAATTTTTTGTTTTGATATTTCGAAAGTATGTATAGGCTTTTAAGAAGTTTGTCTTATTTTCGGAAGGATATTCCAAGTATTTTCGATTCTACAGCCGTTTTAGCAGGTAGAGCCAGATTCGTCACGCGCATAAATGGTCGCATTATCCACTCTCAGAATTTTAAACTCAATTACCTCAAACCACTTTTTGGTCTGGTGTTGTCAAAACAAAAAAAAAAACTATTCAACCGAATCGTCAGAAATTTTAATATGTTGTTCACAACATCAATGGCTATATTCATATTATTATTTCAATTAATTCGTTTTTTTTTATTAAAAACTGAAAAAAACCCCGATTTTTAGAGTGCCAAATTCAAAACCGCGCCATTTTGTTAAATTTTTATTATCTAGTACGGGCCATAACTACCGTCAACTGCTGATTAATAGTTTTTATTATTATAATTAATATTAGTTTCCAGTGTTATTGCATAATTCGGGGTAAACTCGGGTAGTTTAAGGATTCTTTTAATGAAGTAATGTTGATCAGCTTGATAGAATACGGCATATTCCCAAACTTAATAATAATAAATACTTTCGTGTTCACAATAATAACAGCAATATGTTGAATTTTTTTAGTTTGTTTATATTACAACACTAACCATATAACCTAAAGTTTCAAAGTTTGCACAAAATTTTGTCAACTTAAAAAAAAAATTCATAAAAATTTCTATATTTCTTTCTATAATTAAGTTAAATTAAAATATAAAAAAATTCTGCTTATAGTTTAAATTCTTGTGTCAAATTCCAGTTTAAAGTGGCTCCATTGATTTTTCAGAATTTCTCTTTATATTTGTTGATAAAAAGCATTTCCATCAAACTCAAATGAATTAGGGTTTATCAATCGTTTATTATATTGAAATCTTTCAACATCTTGAAAATGAAACATTTTTTATTATTTTTAATATTCAGACGCACAGACAGTTTGTTTTAAAACCAACCTTAGTATCAGGGTTTTAAATTTAAGAGGCTACGTCCAGCAGCGCCAAAAATGCGCTAAAAGAAAAATTGTTTTTAGAAGGAAATACAATAAAAATAAATATAAAAAAATGTATACATTGTTTATTAGTACATACTTAAATTTTATAAAAAACTGTATTCTAATTTTTCTTTATAAAAATTATCGTGAATAAAAAAAATCACGTGACCAAAGTACGATGAAAAAAAAGTTGCTCCACGACCTGCATCATTTCTCCTTGAAATGTTGATAGATTTGTAAAAAGTAAAAAAAATCTTGTAAAATAAAGTTGTAGTTATAGTTGTCTAGCCAGATTTTTGAATTTCAAAAAATTTTGAAATTTACGGCATTTTAAAAAAAGTATGCGTTTTTCGTCATATTTTTAATAAAAATATCAAAAATCAAATCTATAGAGAAAACACTTTCGAATATTTAAAAAAACCGCATCAAAAAATATCAATCACTGTATGAATTATCAAGCAGACCGTACCGGAAAAAGTAGTTTCGAGAAAAACGAGTTTAAAGTTTAAGGTACCTATAGGAGCGCGCGGACCGCTCTCTATTTACCTAGTTAAGGGGCTGTAGAAGCTAGAATTTCCGCATGAAAATTTCACAGTATATTCTTTAGATATTATACTTTCGAAATATCGAAAAAACAAACGATTTTTTAAAATTCTGGACGTATGTAACCCCTTAAGCCCGGTTCTAAGCTAAAAACCAGCTACTAATCCATCTATGATTAAAATAAACTGTGGTTTCTCCTAAAACTCTGGCTTCCGACTATGATTAAGCGCCATTAGCTCGATGGGTTAATGCCTATGATTAGAATTGCTCGCATTGCAGCAAATACCACGTCACTGGGTTTTTACTCCCCACGTAGGTGTTAAGGAAAAATGTATCTACTGGTGTATGCAATCGGAGACAATTTTAATTGGTTTACGATTTCTATAAAAACTTTTATATAACTATAAAAACTTTCATCCCGCATTTGTTACTCATTTATCATCACAACTATAGATGCGCGTATATACAAATATATGTGAGTGTTAATGGACAACCGCATGTAAATAAAAATGTGTAAATATAAACAATTGATATATATGTATGTATGTATAGAAATTATCATGCAGCTAAAGTCAATGCTTACAAAAAACAAAAGCAAAAAAAAAAACATGCCGGCTTACCTTTGATTTTCTTGCACGTTTATATGCATACAAAATATATTTACATATACATGCATACATATGCTTGTGTAAGTATGAATGCATACATATGCACATCTGAATGTGGGCTGTTATAAATAAACCTAGAGAAAAAAAGATTTCATTAAAAAGGCCACACATTTTGTTGTGTAAATGAGCATTTACTTTTATCTTTCTTCTCAGGCGCCTCGCAGTTGAACTCCACGCGTAGAATCTCGCGCTTGATATCTACGAGTATTTGTCGATTTTGTGTCGCGTGTGTACGGAGCTTAAGCCAAATTGGGCATGCAAGTGGGTGTTAAAAACGATTTGAGCGTATTTGGGTGCGCAATGTCACAACACCGTTAGTCAATCAGGCAGTTAAATGAGTACTTGACCCACTATGGGAAAGAGATAAGTCGAAAGATTGAGCGCAGAAAAAAAAATAAAACAATGAATACTGAACTACGGGCATAAGAAATACAGTGCGCCCACTAGCCGCCCGCCGTAGATGAAAATGAAAGTAAAAACGAGCAAAACTATATAAACAAAACATAAAAAAAAAACTAATATAAATTAAATTAAATGAGTTTTTAGTTCGTAAAGCAACAATGCAAAATCAAAACAAATCTGTCGAGATAAACAAATCGTATAAACAAACTAGGGGAGCAAACGTGTAGGTAGAAATAATTACCATTTCAGTGCTATGTTTTTTTATTTCCTCTTTTTTTACAAGTATATAATAAGCCGGCTAGTGGACGCGGGTGTTGACATCAGCGATGTGACAAATAATCAGATGCTTGCAAATTTTCGCTCCTTCTCTGCTGTACATACATATTTTAGGTTTTTACTGTAAAAGAAACGCCCACCTAAACGGCGCGCGTTTGTCATGCAGATAAAAAAAATATAATTAGCTGTAGTTTACTTTTTATTTCGCTATTTGCTTAAATTATTTCTCTCACCTAAAATTTGCAAATATTGGGTAGTCGAAAAGGTCTTTTCGTATTTCTAATCAAACTTCAATTAATTTTTTTTTATATTTATAATGAACTTTATTAAGCCAAATATGTACCATTTTGGTCGACCACCTTTTGCCATTTTTCCTCTAGAGACATTATTCCATCAGTGTAAAACTTTTGTGGTTTCTCGGCGAAAAGCTGCGACAAGTAATTTTCATAGGCTTCTCTTGAAGCCAACTTTACTCCATTAAGGGAGTTCTGCATTGACCGAAAAAAATGGTAGTTCGATGGTGCAAGGTCAGGGCTATATGGTGGATGCATCAAAACTTCCCAGCCAAGCTCTCCCAGTTTTTGCCGAGTCATCAAAGATGTGTGTGGCTTAGCGTTGTCCTGATGGAAGATGACGCCCTTTCTGCTGATCAGTTCTGGCCGTTTTTTTTCGATTGCTTGCTTTAATCTCATCAGTTGTTCACTGTAAAGTGTAGAATCAATCGTGCGAGCAGGCTGGAGTAGCTCATAGTGGATGATTCCTTTCCAATCCCACCAAACACACAGCATAAACTTTCGAGGCGTCAATCCTGGCTTTGCGACCATTTGTTGAGCTTCACCACCCTTGCACCATGATCTTTTTCGCACATTATTGTCGTTATTTGATCCACTTTTCGTCTCCTTTTACCATTCGCTTCAGAAATGGTTCGATTTCATTTCGTTTCAGCAAAGAATCGCAAATGTTAATTCGGTCCGTTAAATTTTTCACAGACAATTCATATGGTACCCAAACACCCAGCTTCTTTTTGTAACCAGCCTTTTTTAAATGGTTCAAAACCGTTTGATGATGGATGTTTAGTGCGTTGGCGATGTCATGGCAGCTTATGTAACGGTCCTAGTCAATCTTTTCCATAATTTCATCGATTTTTTCAACGATAGGTCGACGGGAGAGAGGGGCATCTTTCACATCGAAATTTCCAGAACGGAAACGAGCGAACCATTGTTGTGCTAAACGATCTGATACAGCATCGTATACGTAAACTTCACAAATTTCATTGGTGGCTTGCGTGGCATTCTTCCCTTTTTTATACAAATATTTCAAAATATAGCGAATTTCTTCATTATTTTCACTCATTTTTGAACAGCTATAACTTTTTTACAACTTCTCCGAATTTAATTTTTTTTCGTTAAATGAAGCTTAAAATGTCACCTTTCTAACACCATATGACATGACACAATGTGATTGGAAGTACTGGAGATAGATGACTCCAACGACATCTATTGACAAAATACGAAAAGACTTTTTCGACTACCCAATATTTGCATATATGTACTTAAGTTAGTCAGACAAATTGTTGTAATCTCTGGAAAAAGTTTACCTAGAACTGTCAAACAGATTTGCATACTTGTTTACATAAAAATAGATGACCAATTGTATATTTAGATACATACGAGTACTTACCTTTGCTGCAAGAGTGTTATAATAACTTTTTTTAGATGAGTATGCGGCTCTTCGTTAACAACGCAGCTCTTTTCAATAGAACAGATGAAGCAACTGGCATAAGTAGGCATCTGTAGGCAGCACTGGAAGGGAACTGCTAAAAATGGCATTTGTTTGGAAGCACTTAATTACTATTAGTAAGACTGCGTTGAGAGTTGCTCGAATTTATTGCATTGAGAAGAACGGGAACACAAACGTGTAGCATAAGCAACTCGGGGTACCTGCCCCTCTCTTGACCTCTCCACCTCTGAACACAGTCTAATGGGATTTGCCCCATGCATTCATACATAATCAGTTGTTTTCTAACACTGGTCGTCCTTGAGCAGGCAAAAACGTACCAGCATTGAAAGTTGGACCTCCATTTTTCGAAAAAGATGGACTTAAACACTTGTTCCTTCTATTTATACTCGTATTTGTCAGCCCACTGCATATATTTCCTTAAAAAAATTTCTCTCTTAGGCTACTTTTAGCAGTAATCGCAAATCAAAAGTAAAATAAAATGAGTTCTACTGCGGAATATTTACTACGTATATTATAATTAATTAAAAGATATGAAATATAAATTATTGCTCCGTTTATCTTTAAAATGAGAAATTTCCAGAGATATGGTTATGGCGTTTTACCTAACCCACTCAAATTATGTGTGGATATTACCGCGTTTGTGTTGTTGTTTTACATGTAATTCGTCACCTTTTTTGTCACTTGGCAGCAAATGAATGCGGTTATCATTAAAAGGCGGATATAGGCAACTAAACAGAGCCGAGGCTTTGTCTTATGAATTCGGAGAAGTTTTCTTTGGTTTGAGTTTCAAAATTTTGGGTTTACTAAATAAAAATTTTGCATTCAACACTAATTTTAAAACTAAATTTCTGCGATTTCGGGTGCAACTCTTTGGACCTGTCTGAATAGAGGTAAAAAAACTGGTATTTGTATTAAACTAATGAGGCGGCTACTATCGAGCACAATTTCACTCACTCTGATCTAAATATTTATTTCGCTACTTCGGGTTTTTCCTGCGGGGCTTATAGCAATTACAGGCGATGATTTTCACATAAATTCTTCGCAAGCAATACTCATGATATTGTTTCAAGCAACATCATATGTAAGTTTATGTAAAGGTATAAAAACTCAATGAACAAGTCATGAAACTAGAAAATTAAATTTTACTGCTTCCACTAAAAACAGGAACATTGTGAAACAAGGCAGGTGATTAAAGTAAAGTATATATGTTAATATAGTATATGTACTTAGTACGTCTCTGTAAGGAAATATCTTAGAACACAATTAGCCACAGCTGGAGACAACGAAAATTTCAAATTAAGAACGTGTTTTTATGTTTCAAAGATTTTTCCTACATTTCCACTGGTTTATTCATTTATAATGGCTCTTTGTATACGAGTACAAACTATCTTCTTTTTTTTTTGGTATAGGATTAGGTAAACTGTGGAGAAAGTATCACACTTAATCTTCAAAAATTTGCACAAAAAGTTTGTAAAACTGGACTTGCCTGTAGGCAACACTGCCGGCTATTGTTGTTGTATAACATAAAAGGCTAAATTTTTGATAATCTTTGGCCGGATATAAATTCGGGTTCTTTCGGTAACGTAGCTGTCATGACTATGATGGTATGGCAACACTAAAATAGAAACGTCAGGAGCTTTGTTCCGATAACTTCGAACTTACTTAACTTCGTTTTACACGATCTAAAGGCTTTTCGAAAGAGTGTTTCTGGTCATTGACCAGAATGTCCTTCATGATGTCGACACAAACCTTTTGGATGGCTTCTACGGTCGCAAAGTGTTTTCCTGTCGTGACCAAATGCGATTCCCCGAATAGGTAGAATTCACAGGCAGCCATATCAGACGAATACGGTGAGTGATTGATGGTTAAAATGCGATTTCTAGTAAAAAAATCAGTCACAAGAGTGGATCGATGAGATGGTGCATTATCATGCAATAAGCGCCAAGTTCCTCCGTCGCGGTATTCAGGGCGAATTCGACGAATGCGGTGCAACAAACGCTTCATCGTGGTTCGTCTGGGGCCTTCCATTCGGCACTTTGACGCTTAGTTACAGGCTCATGTTGGAAACACGAAGTTTCATCACCTGTTAAAATGTTGTAAAGGAAGTTCTCGTCTTTTCTCGCCTCTTTAATGAGGCCTTTCGAATGTTGAATTCTGAATGATTATTTCGGGCTTCCCCTTGTAGTATGTGAGCGATTTCATGTGAGGTGATCCAAGTATTTTGGACGTTCGCCGTCAATTTTTCGGAACATTTTTTTATGACATTTTACTTTAAAAATAGTTTAGTAAAACACTTAAAAAAAATTGATGATTAATTTTGCGCCAACTTGTACTTGGGCCACTTGGCATGAAATTGCTTATACTTGTATATAAAAACATCGAGACGCCAAGAAACCCGACATTATCACACATCAGCCTGAAAATTTAGCATAAATATTTTGAGCTTTTCTGAGGTCATTTAATTCTGCAACTGATGACGAAGAAACACAAGTCGCACAAAATGGCAACGAGGCTTGTGAACAATTGAAAAACTCCTCTTTACCAATTGGGAATCTATAAGTGGCATCTTTAATGTGATCTTCTGCATCAATGACTTCAAGATCGGTTATTGTCGCCATTACAAATAAGCAACATGAAACTCTCCATAGTGCTAAGCTTTTCAGCTAGTCTTAGTCTAGAGTGACGCTCCTGGACTTTAGAAACATGACACCCTTCACAGTGCTTATCTGTCTGTTTGCCTACGATTTTGAGGAATATTTTAAGAGACAGAAGAACTAAGATCAGTTCAAATCACAATCCGAGTATTTAGTGCATAGTAATGCGAAAAACGTCAAGTCGTTCAGCAGTTATGGAATCACTAAGAGAAAACAAAATGTAAATATTTAAGTTTTGCCTGGGTTAATGCGATAATTTTTTCAGAATGAACATAAATCGTTGGAAGAAAAATAAAACTTATTTGCAATCGGAACTTTCCGAACTCTTCAAACTCCATCGTGACCATCGAAAATTGATTTACGCTGATAGCTGCTGGATTTTATTTTATAGGTTTCCCATGAAAGCTGAAAGGTCAGTCAATATACTTGCACATCAGATATTAAACCACTTTAGGTGCACTAAGCATTGGGCAATTACATGTAAACATACAAACTTAGAGCGTATGTATGTACGTGCGTAAGGTTATGTGAAAGATAATAGCAGCAGTATTCAATACCGATATTTTGCTGTAAAAGGAAGTCAAATTGGACAACTTTAGCTTTAAATTATAATACCTGAAGTTTTTTGTTTGAGTTTCGCCCGCTTTGTGATATCACAAAAATCCATTTTATTAGTGGTTTTGTTTGAGTTTCGGGCGCCTTGTGACATTATTAAAATAATTTTTTTTGTTTTGCTTTATGGAAATAATATTTAAATGTTGCGAGTTACACTAAAACACATAATAATAATAATAAACTAAAGCACAACGATGTTACTTTCTTTAAGTTTTAAAATCATATTTGAGTTGGCTTAGTAATTTCTACAAGATGACGCAAAATTACTCATCCAATTTTGTTTCTGAACAACTTTTTTACTAAATAAAAACAAAAATGATTTTGGGTGATGGAAATCTTTACTTGGACCTTACCGTGCTCCATTGCTTGTCTGTTTGTACGCTGTATAGTTCACAGATATGGTTGACGAACGACGCCATTTGAAACAAATTATATGTTTGCCGATAGGGTGACTAATTTTGTGCCATCTTATATTTTTATTCAGAACCGATTTACATTGCTTTGGCATTAAGTAAATTAAGTTTTGCCCTGCAAAAGTTGCTACTATGCTCACCGAAGCCTCCATAAGTTACCGAAGCTCAGCGCTGTTCAATATATTATAGACGCTCCTACTCTACTCCTAAAATGTTCAATTGGAATTGAGCTTGGCGCTTATGGCGGTCACTACAATTTTTCCCCCTTGATTTGATATGGCATTTTTTTGTAATGAGCAGTTCAAAAAACGTTACCATAAACAGTCAGCTTCGTTTTCATTTATGGATATTCACATCAAATTCTGATTCCTAGTTTCGCTGCACTTATTATTAATTTATACTCATAACTGTACATACTTGGAATGCATGTATATCTGTATGTGATAACAGCATCGACATTCGAAGAGCACTAAACAACCAGCAATGACAAGTTAAATGCACCTACTATGAAATTGGCTTACTTGACCATCTATCAGCCCAACTAAGTGGCTATCCGGCCTGGTGGTTGTTCAACTGATTGGACGATTTAGCTACCTAAAACCATGTGCATATCGCATGTACTCGTAAATTTGTTTGTATGTAAATGCGTATGCCATAGATCTGCACTCAACAAACACCAGCCAATGATGCGAGCGAGTAGTGACCCAAATTTGGTACAAGCCTTTAATTGATCGTTGGCTACCGCAATGGAAATATTTCTACACAACTGTGGTAAGAATGTATGCTGTTGCTTGTTGCTATTGTTGTTGCAAATGTACATTTGCAACAGACACATTTAGTGCCTTCACTGCATACCGATCAAAATAAAAAGGCAAATGTGCAATAAAATGTGGAAAGTAAACATTAACTAAGAAAATACTTCGTTGGAGATGCCTGAAAAGCAGAAAAACGTGATTTTAGCTGAAATTAGGCGAGGTGATGGATGGGTGGGAAGGCGGGTTAGGTGCATAGTTGTGAAATGAAAACGGAAAGTATACGGCAAATGTCGTTTATGTACGTTGGAATTTCTTGTATGCTATGCATATATGTATATATAATATATGTGTATATACACATTAGGGTGGGTCAATTTGTAAGGAACGACTTTTCTCGGCATCTTTCCTAGCAGATTCGGATTCCAATAGGTCTATCGATAAGTTCGTGCGGTTTTACAACAGATGGCGTAACTTGATTATTATTCCATCGATCCACATTTCCAAACATTCATTGGAGAGCTACTGTCGTAAGGCACAAACGTCAGTATAAGTTTTTTATTTGAAGCGTAAACAACAATATTTTTACCACACTTGAAAATGTCGAATTTCGTGCCAAATAATGTGTTTTTGCGGGGAATTCTTCTTCATTATTTTAATATGAAGAAAAAAGCAGCCGAAAGTCATCGTATCTTGGTGGAAGTTTATGGTGAGCATGCTCTAGCTGAGCGAACGTGCCAGAAGTGGTTTGCACGCTTTAAAAGTGGTGATTTTGGCTTGGAAGACGAAGAACGCGAGGGTGCGCCGCCAAAGTTCATGGATACCGAATTGGAGGAATTGCTCGATCAAGATCCGGCTCAAACGCAAGAAGAGGTTGCAAAAACTTTGGGAGTTGATCAATCAACCATTTCCAAACGTTTAAAAGCCATGGGAATGATCCGAAAGGTAGGCCATTGGGTGCCGTATGAATTGAAGCCAAGAGACGTTGAACGCCGTTTTATGGCATGCGAACAACTGCTTCAACGGCACAAAAGAAAGGGTTTTTTGCATCGAATTGTGACTGGCGATGAAAAGTGGGTCCATTACGACAATCCAAAACGTCGGGCAACGTATGGATACCCTGGCCATGCTTCAACATCGACGTCGGCGCAGAATATTCATGGCCTGAAGGTTATGCTGTGTATCTGGTGGGACCAGCTGGGTGTTGTGTATTATGAGCTACTGAAACCGAATGAAACGATTACGGGGGATGTCTACCGACGACAATTGATGCGTTTGAGCCGAGCACTGCGAGAAAAACGGCCGCAATACGCCGATAGACACGACAAAGTTATTTTGCAACATGACAATGCTCGGCCACATGTTGCACAAGTGGTCAAAACATACTTAGAAACGCTCAAATGGGATGTCCTACCCCACCCGCCGTATAGTCCAGACCTTGCGCCATCCGATTACTATCTCTTCCGATCGATGCAACATGGCCTGGCTGACCAGCACTTCCGTAATTACGATGAAGTCAAAAAATGGATCGATTCGTGGATTGCGGCAAAACCGACCGAATTTTTCACAAAGGGAATCCGTGAATTGCCAGAAAGATGGGAAAAAGTAGTAGTAAGCGATGGACAATACTTTGAATATTAAATTTGTAACCATTTTACGTCAATAAAGTTTCAAATTTCGAAAAAAAAACCGCACGAACTTAAACATAGTCCTATTACGTAATTCCAATTTCTGAAATTCTAAGAAAAAAAGCACATTAGTGCACAGCGCTAAAGTCAGTTTCGTTTTTTTTTTTATTTGGGGAGTTCAAAATTGACTTTAGCGCTGTGCTCTAGTGGACTTTTTTCCATAGAATTTTATGTGGAGTCGGAAGCCGCAAGGAAAGATTTTAAAACAAAATTGACCCGAATAGATACACATACGATATATCTACCTACATATACATATGTACAGTTGCGTTTAAAATATTAGGAGTGACCTCAACGTAAAACAAAATAAATTTTTTCTACAAATTTTTTACCACAAATTGTTAATTTTATGCAGTTTCTCCAAACGCTCAAACTGTTTTATTAAAAATAATAATAAAACCAAGTATTTGAAAACAAAAACTCAATAGTATACAGTTCAAAGTTATCAAAGTGTGGCACAAAATTCAATTAATCAAATCCTTAGTTGAATAACCCCAATTTTCTATTACTGCGCATCTGGGTGACATGAAATCGGCGAGATCCCGAAACCTTTTCAGTGGGATTTACGTCCATGTCTCCTGGACTGTGTTCCATAGATCTGTGGAGTTTGATGATCTACAATCGGCAACACTCTTTTTTTATATATGTCCATACCTTTTTTTCTGTTGTTGGGCCATAGTATGACTTCAACTCCTTGGCAAATTTACTTGTATGTTTTGAGACATTATTTTCCTGCAACAACCAACCAACCATTCAGCGTATGGCAGCATTACATTTTCTAAAATTCCAACATACGCCTGCGGGTCCATTGTGAATTGCTCCCCCGCCACTATAAAAACAAGCTTCCGCGTAACATCGCTTTCGCAGCGACGATAGTCTTGGCCGCTAATTGCGGATTATATTCAGCATTTCGCGGACGACGGACATACTGCCTAAGCCCAATTCCTCCAAATAGAACCACCTTAGTTTCATTCGTCCACAAAAAATTCTCCATTTTTCCTTTGACCGATTTTAAGCGTGCCGCAATGTTCGTTTTTGTCAACAAAACCACTTTTCGTGGATTTCGCACATATAATTTGCGCTCCAGGACAAAACGAAGTACCTCCTGTCTTTAAACAAACAGTCGACGCACTCGCATATCGGCCCCCACGTCACTATAGACAGTTATAATTTCGAGGTTGTAAAAGACTTCGTTTATTTAGGAACCAGCATTAACACCGATCAATGTCAGCCTTGAAATCCAACGTAAAATCTCTCTTGCCAACAAGTGCTACTTTGGACTAAGTAGGCAACTGAGCAGTAAAGTCCTCTCTCGACGAACAAAACTAACACTCTACAAGACTCTCATCATGCCCGTCCTAACGTATGGCGCAGAAGTTTGGACGATGACAACATCCGATGAAGCGACGCTTGGAGTGTTTGAGAGAAAGATTCTGCGTAAGATTTTTGGACCTTTGCACGTTGGCAACGGCGAATATCGCAGACGATGGAACGATGACCTGTATGAGCTTTACGACGACATAGACATAGCGTAGCGAATAAAGATCCAGCGGCTACGTTGGCTGGGTCATGTCGTCCGAATGGATACAAACGCTCCGGCTTTGAAAGTATTCGATGCGATACCAGCTGGGGGTAGCAGAGGAAGAGGAAAGCCTCCTCTGCGTTGAAAAGATCATGTGGAGAAGGGCTTGGCTTCACTTGGTGTGTCCAATTAGCGCCGGTTAGCACGAGAAAGAATCGACTGGCGCGCTTTGTTAAACTCGGCCAAAATCGCGTAAGCGGTTATCGCCCCTATTAAGAAGAAAAATAATTTGCGCTCCAACAAGCGTACTGTTATGTTACCTACATTAAGATGTAAACAGTTTTTTTATTTCCATAGTTGACATTGTAAGCTCATTTTTAGAGTTTTGGGGTAGATGTCGATTATCTTTTTTGATTGTTTTGACCTTTGTAACCATGTTTTTCAGGGTTTTTTTAACGACTGGGCGCTCACTATCATTTGATCAGAACACCCGAGTATTTCCTTATTCCTCTATATGTTTTATCTTTTTTTTATGAAGATTTTTAATGATTTGAAGGTAGGCACCTTGTAGTGGCGCGGGGGCTTAGAAGAGTCATTAATCAGACCTGATCAATGAATGGTAGTGTGTTCATTTACGTAAATTCCAATATTAAGCGAGTGCACTCCATTCCTATGGTTCGGACTGCTTTTTTGAACGATGACCAAGTTCTGCCAATCAGAGGCGCAAACTCTTGAACAAGCTCTGGGTTGGAACAAGGTGTAATACGACCCCTGCCGAGGTTCAGCCTGGCTGGGGAGCCAGATTTAAAAAATAGTCCAATCGCGAGCGGAGTGCTCCGGATACCTGGCGACCTCCGGTTCTATCTATGTGAACGGATTTCTGGACATGTGGGCCTCTTTTGTCTGATGCTGGTGGGATCAAAAATGAGCAAAAATGGTAAACCTACCATGAGAACTACGTGAAGATAATGGTTTGTATGTTACTTGGTGAATCCCGTTAGAAGTACCGCTAGAAGAGTCAATGTGTGCTTGCTTTTATATGCTAAAAAATTTTGATTGAATATAGTTAGGCGCTCCTATTATTTTGAGCACAGCTGTATATACGCCGCCTGTATGCATATAATGAGATTTATATGTACACACTATGTAGTTTCATTTTTTTTGTATTATTATTATTTTTTATTTTTTAATTTGTGGCAAATGTGTGACATGTTGCATGTGTCGTGACTTTCCCCAGCAACTAATATACACAACTAAATATACCGGTGCCTGTATATACATATATATGTAAATATGTACAGGTAAATAATACAGCTGCTTGTCCATCTCCGGCTATTTTTACCTTTTTTATGCCACAAAGTATTTTTAGATTGTGACGCCCATTTATGCTGTCAACACTTTGTTGGCAGCTTTCAGTTTTCGTTTCCACAATTTGTTGTTATGGCTTGTAATTGTATTTAGTTATTGCCATAAGTGCAACTTTATGTCTTCCTCAAGTTTATTGGCATCTGGCGTCTCATTTGCCGCTCATCAGCACATTACCTACTCTAATTAAATCCACTTCTCGATGACACTTCTGACTCAAGCAATTGCCGCAAGATAGTTGGATATTTTTGTACTTATGGCTGGCTTCTTCACTCCACATTCCTTTGTTTGCTTTACACTTTTCTATATTTTCTTTATAAGTGTTTATAAGTATGTTATTAGATAGGCTTATAAGTATCTCTTGTTGGTGGTTTGTGCATACAAACATATATTCGTACATAAATATGTTCTATGCTATGTTGGCCAGCTTGTGTTGTGCGTGCGTTCATCAATTTCGATGACTCGACATTTATTTTCATGCGAAATTAATTGATTTCATTGCTCTTTGTATAATTAGAAAGAGGAAGCTCTAAGAATATTTTCGAATTAAATAAATAAATAAAAATAAAGCTCAAGCTGTTTAATTAACTCTTCCCATTAATCTGAGACTCCACACTAGGGCGGTACATATGTATATTTGTATGTCGAATATATGTATGAACATACAGTTAAAAATTTACCCTTACACGCCTGAAGTTACGGTGGCTGCTGCTCTATAAGGGTGTAAAAGGTATTGTGGATGGATGCTTCTTAGTCTGCCAGACATGGAAAGAGGCAAGAGTTTAGACAGCGAATTCGCGTTCTGGCAAAAGTGGAACTGTGGTAAAGAAATTCTTATACACTCTCTATTTACTTCTCATTCTTTCAGTTGTGGCAGAAGCCAATATAGGGAAACCCTATACGCTCTCCATGTGTTCCCATTAGGCAGTATCCAATGTTGATACCAGCTACAGTACCTAATCGAAGGTCCGTCGAGATAGTTGACGAAACTAGATTTGTTTCCATCCATTCTAGTCTGGCCTTTTTGTTACATCTCAAATTAGATTGGTGATCTATGTAAGTCTACTATTTATAAAAACAAGGGTTGAAGATTCTTCGTGTTTGCGCTAAGTGATTTTAGTCGAATTGAAGAAAGCGCATTGTTCGTTTTCTTACCTCGCGCCAGCTGACGTGAATCGGAGAAAAAAATTCAAGTGTTCCTTTTAGTTGTTGTTATTGTAGCAGCTGATTAAAATTCAACCTATGTTTAGTACATAGATCGGTTGGACCAAAATAAACGGCAATATATCCTGACTTTGTTCAAGCTTTAAGTAAATTATTTATATATATATATATAGCTGGCGCGTACACTTCTGTTAGGTGTTTGGCCGTTTGTTGTTCCACAAATGGTAAAGTAAATTATTTCACTCTATGGAATTAGGCCTCTCAAAGTTTCAACCGGTTAAGAGGTGTTCGTATCAAAACCATAATTGAAGAACTTTATATTCTTTACCTATAAGCGATTAGGGTAAAATTTATACAAAGATAATAAGTTGCAATCCCGCCCTGTTCCCCTAAAAAAATAGTGTACAAAATATCAGCGTTCAAAAAACTAATTAGAAATAAATTGTAATGAAAAAGTTTCATGCCTGGAGAAATTTCTTATACAAAAGAAACTACCTTCTTGTCTTTATAAGTTCCTTGATTACATTTCCATTTCATTTCATGCACTTGGTTTCCTTATTCCATTTCGATTAATTTTTCTGTTGCACGTTTTAAGACATATTTTCCAACTCTCTTCGTTATCCCATTCTAAATTGTTTCTCTTTCATTTTTCGTGTTGTTGTTTGCACTGTATTTTCTTATCCCATCCCATTTCATTTCGACAAATTTTTCCGTTTCACATTTTATGGCATACTTTTACTTTTCGTTTCTTTATCTCGTTCATATTACTTTTCTGTTTCATATTCCTTGTAATTTTTTGCATTTTCATTTTCCATTTCAATTAATATTTTTGTTTCATGTTGTATGCTATACTATTCCATTTTGTTTCATTATCCCATTCTAAATTTGTCTTTCCATTCCGATAAATTTTTCCGTTTTACATTTTATGGCATACTTTTGCTTTTCATTTCTTTATCTCATTCATATTATTTTTCTGTTTCATATCCCATACAATTTTTTGCACTTCGTTTCGTTATCTCGATCTAATAATTTTTCTGTTTCATATTCCTTGTAATTTGTTGCACTTCGTTTCTTTATTTCATTCCATTCCATTTCAAATCATATTTCTGTTTCATATTTCATGTTATATTTTGCTCTTCATTTCATTATCACGTTATAATATTTTTCTGTTTAATATTTCATGTAGTTTTTTTAATAATGTAATTTTTTGTGCATCGTTTCATTATGCCATCCCATTCCGTTTCGATAAATTTTTCCGGTTCAAATGTTAGAGCATACTTTTGCCCCTCCTTTGGTTATCTCAGTCTAATTTTTCCGATTTTATGCTTCATTTGTTGCGCTTACTTTTGTTTATCCCATTCCATTCCGTTTCACATAAGTTTGTGTTTCATATTTTATGTCGTCCTTTTGCATTTCGTTTCCCTCTACATCCCACTCCACTTCCTTTTTTTATCTTACTCATTTTCCTCTTACTTACTTACGAATTTTACCACCCAACAGCGGTTCGATATATTTTTATTGCTTATACATTTTTCCTTATTAATTGCATTTCTTGTACTAACTGTTAATTGCTGCTAAATTAACTGTACTCATTCCATAGCAATTAATATTGATACGTTCGCTGTTTTTAACGGTTTCGTTGACCATTTCAATTAACAGCAATTCAAGTGACTGACACATGCCCTGATAAACGCATACTCACACACAGCATCCACCAAGCACCCACTGGCCACTTTATAGCATCACCGCAAGCATATGTGTTTGTGCATACATACATATGTATTAAGTATGAACATCACTACGGCAGTGATCAGCTTCATAAAAAAACATCATTGGGGGCATTGGCAAAGTGGCAGCGTTCAATAGTTCAATAGTTGCTGATGATTCTTAAAAAGCGTCCGGGTATGAAGCTGTCGTTTTTACATTGCCTCTGCTACTACCGCTATGTACTAATTGTTATTGTAATCGATAATTTGTTGCACATAACAGCAACAGCAATGCATTTCTGTTACTTTTTAGCTTTTTGAGGTTCAAGTGGTTGTTGGTGTAAAATTGGACTGCTTCAATGAGGAACTCTAGACAACCCATTGGCACTTGGTAACTCGCAAGTATTGAAGGCAACAGCGAACGCTAATGAAGTGTTGAATGTTTTATGAGTGCATTTCCATCGCAACACTTGAAGTTAATTTACATAGATGGATGTATACAAAATGTATAAATATTGCACATACATACAAACACCGATTTATGTAACTATGTTGTGCAAACGCTGAAAATTACGTAAATAATGATAACTGAACAATTGAAGGGTTCTAATTATTTTTCGAATAATAATAACTTTTATTCCATAATTCTTCTTATCTGATATTTACCTACATAGGTATATGTAGATATGTAAGTGTAGGTAGATATGTACTCATACGTATACATATTCAATAGATGGTCACATCGTTGAGATAACATTGAATGCCCGTCAGCCGAGGATTTCGTGATTGACTGAGGGGATAGAATGTTGCAATGAGAAAGCGGTTCGAGAAGGCGACAGTTGAAGATAAATAGAAAAGTGCAATATTCATAACGGTTTTAATATATGTATACATGTACTATATAAGTGTGAGTATAATTCACATGCACTTTTATAACCAACTCAGTTCTTCGGTATGCATATAGTATATCTACATATGTACCTCCCTTTCTTCTCTATAAGCCTTGTTCAAACAGAATGTGGGTAGGTGCAATATAAGTTTGCTAGTAAATACCTGTAACTAGAAATTTATCTGCAAGCACTTCGGTTGGGTAAAACTCATTCAGGTACGGCGCATTCTCGAAACTGAATACTATGAAACTATGTATTCGCCGTCTACTGTTTGCTTTTTGCTTTGTCTGAAGAGGAGGTGCTCCGCTGGTGTCTCTTCAAAGATGGGTTATACTGCTTGTTGTTGTTCAAAAAAATTGTTCAAAGTGCAGATGGTTTACACGAGAAGTTTTCTTACTTTTATTTATTAATTTTAATGTTTTTTTTTAAGAGTCACACCTCTGTCATATACCTCCCTAGTTATAATCAATAAAAAAAAATAAAAAAATGAAAGTTATGCAGTTTGAAAAACATAAATATTCCCCTAGAAATTTTACTGCTGTTGGACGCACTCATTTAATTTTTATTTCTTATTTTTTTTCTGTTTGTTTTTTAGTGTTAACCAAAGTTAGGTTAGATTGAGTAGCTGTCATGTGAGACTTTCAGGCCTGAATAGTCCCATTGTAATACCACTGGAGCTCGTCCTTTACACTCCTGAGTCTTCTCTGAACCAACCTCTGAGACCTCTTCGACGCTCGTTCCCATGACAGTCGATCCGGATTTATACCCGGCCAAGGACTGTCACTCCAGCAGTATTCCCCGTCCATGTATGTGGGAATTGTTATGCTGCTATAACAACAACAACATCTACAACTTCTTCAATGCTGTCAAGAACGGCGAAACCGAGCTTGGAAAGCTTTTTTTGTATGGGGCAATTTGTATACGGCGGCCGCTGTAGCCGAATGGGTTGGTGCGAGACTATCATTCGGAATTCGGAGAGAACGTAGGTTCGAGTCTCCGTGAAACACCAAAATGAAGAAAAAGTTTTTTCTAATTCGGCAGGCAATGCCACACCTCCGAGTGTATTTCTGCCATGAAAAAGGTCCTCATAAAAAATGTCTGCCATTCAAAGTCGGTTAAGAACTGTAGGTCCCTCCATTTGTGGAACAACATTGAGACGCACGCCACAAATAGGAGGATAATCTCGGCCAAACACTCAAAAAGGGTGTAAGCGCCAATTATTTATATATAAATATAATGCATGTACCCAGGAGGTGTTCCACGGTTTCCTCTTATTTACTATGTTGACAGCTACGACAAAAATCATTATGTGGTACCCCCAGCCTATTTGTGTGTCTCCCAATTAGACAATGCCCTGTTAGTACCCCTTTCGTATATCTCATATCCTGTCTCCTAAGATTCATTAGCGATTTAGTGCTGCCATGGGTCCATTCTGGCGAAGTTTGTTTGCTTATTTGGCAAACAGGTGATTGCCGCCAGCGGCCATTAGCAGCATTGATATTATATATTGGCATGCACGTTGCTAAGGGAATCGATAATAGTATATATGGTATATATCTCAAGCTTATCTGTTTTGCAGTTACCTTCGATATTTCTGTGACCTGGCCCCAGATCAGGTATATTTTAAAATATTTCGATACTTCGCATAAGCATTTGCGGCATTCAACTACCCTTTTTGACGAGTGTTTTACTGACCCTAACGATTTTATGGCTGCCTGACTATCTGAGTAGACATATACTTCCCTCGTAGTTAGAGTATCATCTTTAAGGGGGGAAGCTGGTCTAGAATTTTGAAAAAATCGGAAAATTTTTTTTTGTCTTAAAAGGTGCTTTAGGGTCTTAGAAATAATATACCAAATGAGGGATGCCAGCAAAAATGTCTAAATGCCCAAATTTTTCATTCGACGGCAGTGCCTCGCAGGTATGCCCCGAACGCTACTTACAACTTTAAACGCGTTTTTCTCGAAATCACTTTTTTTAAACTGGCCGAAGACATAACTCGAACAAATCTTTATCGATTCTTACGAAATTTTGACAATACATTCGAAATACCTTTCTCCGGAGACGTACGTAGGATTTTTTATTTATATTACATAGTTTTTTTTTTAATCAACAATTTTATGTCGTTCTTTATAGTGAAAATTGTAACTTTTTGTTTAAACGTGCACCATTTCGCGAAAAAACAAAATATCTAAAAAATCCTACGTACGTCTCTTTCTGTTGTTATATAGAAACTAAAAAAATTTTATTTTTTGATCCAGGACAAAAATTAAGGAGTTTACGTCTTCGGCAATGGACCCACTAGTAAAAAAGGCGCCTTAGGAGAACTGCTGTACAGCGGCCATTTTGAAATTAATTCAGACGAAAAATTTTGTATTTGTACCATGAAAGCTATATTATTAAACCTATTTCACAGATTTTCGATTGATTCCTTTGTTGAGTCAAAATAAATTCATAAAATATGCCCATTTTTTGCGCTCTAGACCAGCTTCCCCCCTTAAGAGCTATAAGCCTCTCTTATGGCGATAACTTCCCGCTAAAAGACACTACAGTGATTAGACAAGCCCCGTCTTTCAGGGTAAACCTATCCGCTAGTAAATATAATGACTCATCATCTACCGCACCACTGTCCGAGTCCTCTTTAGATAGGAATATTGCGGTAAAGAGTTTATTAAAAAGAAATTCTAAACTATTACAAAAAATCTGTAGTAGCTGGAATAGTGAAAATCCTTTCTAATATAGTCCAATGATTTATTGAATGTTTTTAGGAGGACGAGTTCCCCGAGCTTCAATACTGACTTGCCAGCTATGTAGGTGCTTAATATTTGGGACTGGTTCTAAGAGCTACTCTTACACATAAGTTTGCTGAATACGAGCCGATCTGTTCACAATAATATTTTTATCAAGTGCCGGTCGCCATATTAATATTTCGTAAGGGGCAATCGGTGTTACCACTGCTGAATATATGTAAGTACAACCAGTGTACTATTTTCGGAGATAAACCCCAAGTTAATTCTATGGCTTTAAATCTTTTGTGTTGGCTTCCCTGCTTGCTACATATCCAGCTCCAGCGAAAATCCGCTGTTGTGTGTGTGTGCTTTTTTTTCAAAGGGTTGGTATTTTTTTGCTAAGAGGAGAAAATATGTATCTGTTTGTCTGAATGCTGCACAAGTATGCTATTGTATGTAGTAGATTGTCTTACCTAATAAAACAACACTTATCACAAGTGCTTAACTCTCAAAATGGCATACTGCGTTTAGTATAATGCACTGGAGTGTAGATTGAAGTACAATAAACTTCAGGTGACTGATTTAACTTTAGCTGTTCTGATTGATTTACACTTCCATAAAAGTGACAATAGAACGCTTTTTATTTCACCACATTTTTATGCATCGATGATATGTATCTGTGCAGTTATACTGCAAATATATATTTTATCATACATACCCTGCAGGAAATTGTCTTGTTTAATCAATAATAGTAAAACGATATGAGTTATTTTAACTCAAGGATTAACTTTTAAGGATTATAGCTAGGGATGAAGCATGGATATAAAGTTATGATATTCAAGTCAAAGACCAGTACCGGTAATGGAAGCGGCCAAAAGAGCCAAGCCCGTCAAATATGTTAATATTTATTAACTATATTTATTTATTAATTAATAATATTAAGGGCGGGGCCCCTGGTCTAGAGCTCGAAAATTTTGGGTATTTTCAGGAATTTTTTTTACAATAAAAAAAATTGAAGACGATATTTACATTTTTTAGCTTTTTCATTGAACTTTAAATACAAAAATGGAAAAAAAAAATTTTGTTTTTATTTTTAATAATTTTAAAAATTGCGCTGAAGTTGACCCTCCCGAAAAATTGGACCTGGATGCTCTTGTCCATTTTGGCTCTTCTATTTATCTGAAAGACAAAAACATGAAAATTTCGAAGTATATTCTTAAGATACTATACTTTCGAAATATCAAAAAAAAAAAAATCGATTTTTTGAGATTTCCAGACCACCGGCTCCCCTTAAGTAAAATATTCCTATGTATGAATGTCATGAGATCTGCCATAATTGGGCAAATAAGAAACGCACTACTGGAAAAGCTCAAAGTCATACCAAAAAGCAAATACTGACCGTGCTCCGAGGATTCGAACAGCGGTTTAAAGAGGAATGAATATATTTTTTTGAGAAATATAATAAGTAGCTTTTTTCAATAATTTTTGAATATAAATAACTGCTTATATTGAAAAAAAAAATCGATTTTCTTGAAACTTCTTTTGGCTGATAACCAGATGAACTACCTACAAGGTAGCGCAAAATTGATCACCCTAGTGGAAGATTTATAATTTTTGCAAGTGGCGTCGTGCCTCAATCATATTTGACATCTGTAAACCAGACAACTGCAGAATGCAAACAGGCAATAAATGGAGTGCGTAAAGGTCAAAATAAAGATTTCCCTCACTCAAAATTATTTGAAATATTCCTGTGTATAAGTGAAGGATTAGCTACAGTACCTGTAGCTGCAATAGCCTTTTTTACTGTTTCATAGCTAAATTTTAAACCTGGCAAATCTTCGGATGACTGGAAACCGATGTTTCTACTATTCTCTTTCACGTAAGATATTAAAGGTGGTACTACTAAATCAGCTGAGTTGTTTTGTTTTTTCTTTAGCCGTGTCCATGTGACTGTCAACTCAGAATGAAACAAGGCGAATTCATTTTTTGTTTTCTGCTTTGCCAATACTTTTCTTTGACAATCAAACGCACAAGACATTGTTGTTGCTCTAGTGCTACCACCTTTAATGAATACGCCTGATAAGATATTTAAACTATTGTGAAGTAAATTGAAAATATTTGAAAATAGTTTTAAATTTTTAAGATTTATTCAATTTTGAAAATTTTGTATAGAGTTTCTTCAAGTGAACTTCGGTTCTTTTTACCATTTTTATATTTTTTTTTTTGTTTGTTTTCGGGATAAAATATTATATACTTATATATATTTTTTTTATTTTTAATGAAAAAGATAAATTTTTCATGTACAATTTTCGCGAAAAAAGACTTTCTTTTTGTCGCCTTTGAAGAATGTAAAAATAAACAGAACAAATTTTGAAAACAATTTTTATAGGTTTGAGATTTCTTCAACTATTTTACTTTTTTTATATTTTTTGTTTTGTTTTTAAGAAGAAATATATATTTTTGAGGAAAAGATAAATTTTCTTATGTAAAATTTGCGCGAAAATTTTTTTTTTTTTGTAATGTTTGAAGGTTATAATTATGAAAATGAGCTGGAAAAATTTTGAAAATAATTTTTATAATTTTGTGATTTCTTCAATGTTAAAAATTTTAGTATGGAGTTTTTCAAAGTGAAATATCTTCTATTATTTTTTTGTTTTTGGATTAGGATAAAATATTTATATATTTTTTTTTAATTTTTGAAGAAAACAATCAATTTTTGATTCAAAATTTTGATGAAAAAATTAAAAAAAAAATTTTTTAAATATTATAATATTATAAAAAAATGTTTTTTTCGCTTGTTGAAAAAATTAAAAAAAAAAATTTCAAAATTTTCAAATATAAAAAAAAAATTTTTCGGAAAAATGTTCTTTTGTCATTTCTGAAAACTATTATTGTTTTTATTAGTAATCCTTGAATTCCCATAAATTTTCGAGTTATATACAAATTACGTACAACGATCCAGTGAAAAACACCTTGCAACTGCTTGCTACTGTACGCAGCGATGCTTCGGATGATAAGCAACAGGACTTAAAATGCGAATACGAATGCTCGTGCTTCGTTTAGGCAGTATTTTGCAACGGTTTAAACTTTTTTTAATATATTTTATCCCAAGAAAAAAAATGACGAAATACTAAAAAAGCTTAAAAATATTTAAATGATCTCAGGATATTTAACTTTAAAAACTCTATTTAGAAATAATCAACATTGAATATTAAATTATAAAATTTTTTTCAACTGTTAGGGTAGGTTAGGTTAGATTTGGCAGCCGCTTCGCACATAGAGACAACGATGCCACTTAGACCACGAAATGGGCCCGTTGTGAGCCGCGGGGGTTGGGCTACATTTCCCTCTCCATATTGAACCATCCTGAGCTTTTGACAAATCGTAAAAGGTTGTTGATACCTAAAGTGCATAAATTAACTATATTCGTTAAGAAGTAGGATTTTAAAAATCGGTTCTTGCTGCTGGCTAGAGCCGGGCATGTGCCAAGAAGGTGTTGAATTGTTTCCAACTCCTCCTCATTTCTGCAGCTACGACAGAAATCATGTGTGTAAACACCTAATCTCATTGCATGATTTCCTCTGAATATCCTGTGAGAGCCCCTACTTAGGTCCTTATTTGAAGTCTACTCAGTTTTATAATACTCTTGGACAGGCATACATTTAGCCTTGGCCATGTTTGCCTAGCAATTTCACAGTTGTTAACGCTAATCCATCTTTGATTTGCAGAACTGATTAGTGCGTCCTTAATGAGAAGCATACAAGTTGCGAGCGGTATCTCCATAAAATTACTTATGTTTGGCATACAGGTACCTTCTCTTGCAAGCTGGTCAGCCCTACAGTTCCCTGGTATATATATCTGTGTGGCCCGGAACCCAGCATAAGATAATATGATAGTGTTTAGCCATCTCATTAAGAGATTGACGACAATGTGAGATGCTTCTTGATGTTGTTTGGAATGCATCCTGGGCTCGTAAGGCAGCTTGGCTGTCTGATAGAATGCAGATATCTGTTAATGATATTCTGTTTATCTTTAGCCATTTGAAGGCTTCATGAATAGTGTTTACTTCCGCTTGAAAAGCACTACAGTGATCCGGTAGCTTAAAGAATTCAGTAATAGAAAGATCTTCGCAAAATAACCCTGATCCTACACCGGTGTCCATTTTAGATCCGTCCGTGTAGATCTTAACGGGTGTTTTGGGTGTTGGATCTTCTTCAAGCCATTCCAGTCTAGAAAGGATTTTCATTAGGAAATTTCTTTCGAAGCAAGGAATGAGAGGGTGATAATCACAGACACTGGGTATATCCGTGCAGGAGTCTAAGATGATTGAATGTCCATGTGTGACAGTCCTCCATTGTGAGCTCGCTTTGAGCCTTAAAGCGGAGCAGGCCGCTGAGTATTTGCAGAAGAGATCTAGGGGTGACAGATGTAATATCATATCCAAAGCCATGGATGGCGTGGTTTTCATGGCGCCACATATTGCTAATTCCGCAGATCTCTGCACCTTATTAGAATTAGAATAGGTTTTTTTCTGCATAGCACACCACCAGACAACATTTCCATATAGAAGAATGGGACTGACGACAGCAGTGTAAAACCAATGAGCAACCTTAGGTTTAATTCCTCAGTTCCAACTGTAAATTTTTCTTATATTCAAGCCTACACATAAACCAATTTTTAAAAGAAATGCCATTGGTCCCCTGACATTGACTCACACTCACCGGCCAAATTTGGACCTATCATTTTGAATTTTTCCACAATATTTTTTCGCATAACTCCCCAGGTATTGCAGAGAGCTTTTTTTCTTTCTTTTTTTTAATAATCATTAACCCCACAATAACAAAAAAATGAAAAAAAAACGAAATCCTTTCAGCGATACCTCAAGAAACTTCTGCTTTAACAAATGCATTTTGATTTTTTCTGCCTCAGATGATTCTTTGCTGCGTTATGATGTACATAACAAAATAACTTTTTTTCTCGAGTCGCCTCCAGAAATTCACTGTCACTCACTCAATTTTCAATACTTTCCAATGAAGTTTCAGGACAATATTGTCCAAATGTTGCATTATTGTGTGGAAGTATATAGAATAAATTAACACTATCTGCACTGCCACGGAATTAGACTTATCTAAATTCCCTCGTTTATTGTCATAAGATATGAAGAGATCATTTTTGAATTATTGACTGACTCTCCAATGGACGTGTCATCGGGTGTGCTAAAGCTATACGATTCGGCAAATATGTGCACGTTCATGTGGATGAAATTTGTATGTATATACTAATACAAAAGTACAACTGTGTGCAAAATAAAAGTAGTCTCGTATTCAAATTAAAAGCTTAAAGCTTCATTAACATTTTTATTTTTATTTATTTATATGAGTTGGGAAAATTATTTCCCATTTTTATTTAAGTCTATTTTACGAAAGTAAAAATCGGAAATATTACATAGATCAACTGTCATAACTAATAGTAGTATTTCGCATGCTCAGTAACCCTGATTAAGTGGGCGTATTTGAATATAACCCGAAAAGTTATGAGAATCTCGATATGAAACTTACTGGCATTACTGACAATAGACTCAGCTATCATTAAAAACAAAAGAAATGTGAGGAGCGCTTTCGCAAGTGGCAAAAAAAATTTTTAAATTCAATATTAAAAAAAAATTGAATTTTTAAAAATAAATACAATTTTTTCAAAGAAAATAAAAGTTATTCTAAAACTTATATTTCATCTGCTTAAAAAAAATTGTATAAACAAAAAAAAGTTTTTTCTTGGACATTTTTTATTTCCTTGAAATAATTCTACTTTTTTAAAAGCAGCAAAAAATTATTGTAGAAAAATCTCAAAAAAATCCTGAGATGTTTCGATTTAAAAAATGTGTACTTAAATTTTCAACACTGAATAATTCTAAATCCTTTTTGAAAAAAAAAATGTATTTCCTTGGAAAAATTTTAATTTTTTTTGCCATTTTATCTACTTAAAAAACCACATTCTTTTAAATTTTCATTCGACTTGTTTTCAACCTATATTTTATCTTAAAAGCACAAAAACAAATTAGAAAAATCTTAAAAAGACCCAGATATGTTTCATTTTGAAAAATTCGTGCCTAATTTTTCAGCATTAAATAAATCTTAAAATTAATAAATTTGTTTTCTAAATTGTTTTAATTTACTTCTTATTCTATCCAAACCTACAAGTAGACCAATTATCCGAAATACACAAATAAACCACGTATAAAATGCTTAAATCACTTGATATGGAATCGGTTAGCTGTGGATGCACAGAGCATCTGTTTCTCTGGCCTTCGCTGCGTTCTACAATTCTCTCAGATTTCGCCAATTCTTTAATATCGACCGAAACGTTTTCGAAAAGTTTGAGATCAAATAACTGTACCAACCAGTTCGATAGTGCAGTTAAAATAAGTAAATTCTTTGCTAGTCTGCTAGTGCCTTAAGACTTGTTATGCCGGTGAGCGTAGGGTAACGTACCTAACCCCAGAACGTATGAGAGGCATTCAAAAAATAACAGAAACATTCCACTCTAATGCTGTATTAAGTATTATAAAAGCAACTAAATAAATAAAAAGCTATTCTGTATGGAATGCGGACCCAATTGACTGTCGAAAACACTACCCACTGCATCTATTAGAATCAAGCAGAATAGTTTTTGTTTCATTCGCTTCTAAAATTTGTTACCAGAGAATTAATTTAAAATTTTTGACAAACCTAAGAATAAGGTTTTTGTGGTACAGCACTGCTATAAAAAGCATTGTATAACCTGCATCTAATATATTTTTAAAGTGACGTGTGAGCAAACAAACCCTTCAAAAATTTCTTCGCCTTTTTAATTTAACGCTTCTTTTCAACTTTTTTTGTGTACTCTTCGCTTCATTTTTTCGCAGATTTATGATTGTGCACGTACTTGCAATTTCGTTTAAATGACAAAACACTAACAATAGCAACGGTGCCCACAGAGCGGCCTGCGCTTCGAAAACAATGTATGGCAATACCCCTTGGTATCATCAGTACTCAGGGATATAAATAAAAAGAGACATTCACTCCAGTGGTGGAGTATAGAAGGCGACTTTTATATTATTTTATTGTTTTTTTAAGGGAAAGAAAATAAGCACCCGGATAATAACGGGTGATTTTTTAGCTATTATCTTTTTAAACAATTGGTTTAAGCAGCTGACGCACGTTTCGTGTTTTGTTTCACTGTCAATCATCTTCAATTTGGTCTAAAATTTAACCATGAATCTTAAAACGAACAACGCTTGCAAGTCATTGAATTTTATTATAAAAATTCGTGTTCTATTAAGAAAGTTTAAGATCCACTTTTTTATCGAAAAATTGTGTTCAGCGACGAAGCTCATTTTTGGATCAATGGGTACGTAAATAAGCAGAATTGTCGATTTTGGAGTGAATATCAGCCAGAAGAATTGCAAGAGCTACCAATGTATCCAGAAAAGGTCACAGTTTGGTGCGGTTTATGGGCTGGAGGTATCATTAGAACGTACTTCTTCAAAGATGCTGCGAATCGTAACGTAACTGTGAATCATGAGCGCTATCGTGAAATGATATCCAACTTTATTTGCCCAAAATGCAAGAGCTTGACTTGCATGACATGTGGTTTCAGCCAGATGGTGCCACATGCCACACAACACGCGTAACAATGGACTTGTTGAGAGTAGAGTTCGGTAAACATTTTATTTCACGTTCGGGGCCTGTCAATTGGCCACCCAGATCGTGCGATATAATAACGCCTTTAGATTATTTTTTGTGGGCTATGTTAAAGCTCATGTCTATTCAGACAAGCCTGCTTCAATTAACGCATTGGAAGACAACATTAAAGCATTTATATGTGAGACACCGGCGGAAACATTGAAAAGAGTATGCCAAAATTGGACTAAGCGGATGGACCATTTGAAGCGCAATCGCGGTCAACATTTGCATGAAATAAACTTCAAACATTAAATTATATGGGCTGTACTATCGATGGTGCAGTAAAATTTAGTAGGTATAATATTAAAATCTTAATTGTTCCGTTATAGAATTTCCGGAGTCTATAAAACCGGCAGATTAACTAAACTAAAAGGAAAATAAAATTATCAGAGCCATCATATCAAGAAAAATGGCTTAAAACGATGAAAAGCGTTGGGCATAAAATTATTTTATTTATTATTATTGCTGCTGTAGCGCAAAGTGTTGCTGAACAACCTTCAACATCGATATCTCGACGTTCTCAATAATTAGCGCGTCGTACAAAAGCAAGTACGGATTATAACTTTGCAATGGTGTAATTTAAATGCATTTGGAAAGAGAATCTAGAATCAAATACCCCACACTTGAATTGGATAATCTAGAACCACCAACCGGGGAGGAAGTAGGTATCTATAGGAGAAGAAGATTTATGATAAGAGACATGAAAGCACTTGTCTATATTTAGGTTGAACTTATTTCTTTTACACCAGGCAGCGACGTTATCTAAATCAGGTTGAAGATTTGTAGACTCTGCCGCACTCGCAATTACTGAGTATATTTTTAAATCATAGCACATAAACCGCATAAAAGAAAATTTGTGTTAAAAAGAAGGGAACTCAAAATACTTACCTGGGTGCACGACAGAAATAGATGACGCACCATCAACATAAACCACGAATTTCCGAGAAGATAGGCATTGATCCAAAATCGTACTAAAAAAATTTTCTATACTTTATATATTTATGTATTTTATATAAATCCATGAAGACCACCAGGTTTGTCAATTTTTCACCACTAATTAAAGTGGCAATCTCATTTGCTTATCAAACTCACCAATTTGCTTCGGCAATCAAGCATTTTAATGCAATCAAAAAGTGCAGCTAAATTATTAA
The DNA here is from genome assembly GCF_027943255.1 of Anastrepha obliqua. NCBI lineage: Eukaryota > Metazoa > Arthropoda > Insecta > Diptera > Tephritidae > Anastrepha > Anastrepha obliqua. Next base: position 47,682,905 of record NC_072893.1, read on the forward strand.
AAGTCAATATTTGAGCGCCCAGTGAAAATTTTCACGGTCAATTAATGAATGCGCTACACTTTGTAGTCATCGGCTTATGTCGTACCGAACATTAAATTGACGCTACCGAAACGTCAAATTACGGTGGGTCGATTGAGTAGAGTGAATATTGACTACTGATTGGCAAAGTGATTGGGCGGTTTAGTGGTGGAATCAGGGGGTGTACACGAGTACAAATTGAGCGCTAATTGCATTTCTTTTCGTGCACTTTTTGGACGAGCAAAATTAATTAATCAATTTGTAGTGGCGGCATAGTGCTAGTCACACACACACGTACGCACACATGCTCGCTGGCCGCAGGCAACAACTACTATACGTAGTTGAATAAATGAAAAATTAAAGAAATGGCAAAACAAACAACTTGACTTAACTGATTAATTAAATTAAATAATTTCTAGTCAATAAATGTGAACTTTGAAAAATAGTAGTAAAATATGGCATTTGAATGAAGTATGTTTTCTTCTTATTCTTATATCACAGGCTTGTTGGTGTTAGGTTTATTGATAAATTATACAATATTTACAAATTGAGTTTCTGTTAATTGAGCAATTGATTGGCTACCTTCGGCACAGATATTTAATGATTGCGAATGGCCATATATGTGCACTTAATGACAGGGGAAGCCGTAAAATATTTGTTCTGACAACTAAAATAGAAATTAATTGATTGGGTGTCGATATGAATGTTTGATCAGAATCAGTACTGAAACCGGTAAATATCTCTACAACTTATATCAGGCCGATGTCCGCTGCTGCCAGTTGGCTTAACTATGTAATATATTGATTTATGATGAGATATCATGTAAATAAATAAAAGAAAATAGGCTCCCAAAATATGTATGTTCGCTAGTAACTTTGCACAGTTTTTTTGTATTCCGAAGCTAGTCACTCCTGGGAAGTCTTACGCGATATAAGTTGCATAAGCTTATAAAAGGAGCGTGCCCATAAGCCGACAAGTGTTAAAAAATCATAAAATTTGTTTCCCAAACTGCAACAAATCAAAAATATCTCAAACGATTGGAGTACAGTTTTTGGGGCACAGCCGAAAGCCTCTGCTGCTAGCGCTGCGTTTTCCCGAGTTTACTTATAATTTTATTAGCATGTAAGCTTTAAAAAAAAATAAAAATAAAAATAAATAAAAAAATAAAATCAATTCTGGACCTAGCCCTCCATATTAAGTTCCATATACATATGTAAAAGTATAAGTTAATTTTTAAGTTTTTTTTTATGCAAAACACGTGCCAGTGAGTGGGGCTAAAAGCTGTTTACACAATCACTGGATTAGGTTAGTTATGGTGGTAGTCGGTCTGTACAACCAACTCAGTTGGGCCTTACGGGTCCATTGTGATACCACGAGAACCACATTTATTTTTCTTCGTAGAACCATTTTGTCGCACTTATGATGTACAGGATGGATCTCATCCTTACGCCAAATAGTTCCGTAAGAGAATTGAAAAAGAATTTACCTAAAAAACCTGCTCTGATTTTAGCTAAAGCTGAACAATTGCAAGGACATACTCAACTGTTTCTTCATCTTCCTCTTCCTCAACTCTACAACTTCTGCAATATCCATGGGAGAAAACTCCTAGTCTGAAGGAATGCCTGCCAAATAGCCAATGAGCAGTTATACAAGCCACTACCTTCGAAATATCCTCTCTTGAAAGTCTAAGCAGTTCATTTGGCTTTTTCTTGTTTATTTGCAGCGACAGTAGCTTAGATGTCAGGCATTTGCCTTCATCTCTCCATGACCTATTGACCTCTTGGATAATATTAAGTATCCCAATGGTACTTCTATCACTAAGCACTTGAAGCAGTAGCCTTTCCTGGCTCATCGGCTTCTCAATATCTCTGTGTCCCGGAACCCAAATATGACTGACCTTGAATAATCATTTACCCACCATTGGGGTGTCTGGGCGTTTGACCAGACTGGCTTTTTCAACTTTGAATGTGAATTTAACATATTTTTATTACAGCTAACGACTTGAGCTTCCAAATAGCTTCCTTAAATTTAAATTTCTTCCGATTTATGGATATAACCTTTTAAAACCTAACCGAAGCTTAAAATTCACTCATGGCCACTCATTTTATCCATAAAATTTCATTAAAATATATTAGCATGAATTGTTCGTACAATGTCCAACACAAACTGCACTCATCTTTGTTTTATTCAATTTTCTCAAAACGAATGCAATGAGTATTTAAAAGAAATTTCGATAGTGTTCAAAAAATTATTGATTGTTTGTTCCAGGCGAGATGTGTGAAATGATGGTGTGATATGAAGACAGGTAGGTAGGTGAAATGGTTGAAGTGCCAGTCTGGTACTCCTCAAGTAGCATTAAAACGCCGTTTTGATACCATTATGAGACCCCCAACAGGCAGATATCTACAGCCAGCCAGAGCTGTTGATATAATGGAGGAGATTGATTGGATTTAGGTTGGCACTCTGCCCCAAGCTGTCGAAGAAAGGAGGGCCCAGTGACCTTAGTCGTCTACCTGCCAAGCCCGGACAATTACAGAGAAAATGCTGTACAGTCTCTTTCTCTGAGAAGTCCCCAAACCGCTTCTGCAATGGGGGTTAAATGGTAACCCAAGCTTTTTCGCGAGTTGGAAATTGAATGTCGAGGAGTCCAAAGGACTTTCTGAGTCCTTCGTATATCGTATTGGGGCCAAAGGGTTTTCGAAATAGCGCATGAAGAAATGTAGCTCCATCTTTTCCTCGCTTTCCTGAGAAATAATTTGTGTAGTTCCCCTTTAACAAGTGTCAGGGGGATGCCGATGACCGGGTAGGAGGTCTCTGAGGCTAATTCAGTCCCCTTCCTGGTAGGCTCATCTGCAATTTCATTTCCTTCTGTGTTCCTATATCCTGGAACCCAGATCAGACAAATGTTACCTACACACCCAAGAGATTCGATCTTCTCTTTACAGGAATTTACTTTCGTTCTGCACCATGGCGTCGCGGCTTGACTATAGGAGATAATGTTAAAATCTCCCTCGCTCCCGCATTCCCTAAGCATATTGCATGCCTGCAGGATCGCAAAGACTTCTGCTTGAAAAACACTAGCAGTGTTCGGCAGTTTAAAGGAGGTAGATAAATTGGCTGATTTAAAGAAAACCCCTGCTCCGACTCCCGAGACCATCTTGGAACCGTCAGTGAAGACAGAGGTGATATGCAGACAAATTGGTGGTAGATTGGTATTACGATATATTTTAAAGAAAAAGTGCCCATTAATAGCCACTCATCATCATCATCCAGCCGTTTCCGTCCACTATTGAACATAGGCCTCCTCCATTGATTTAAAATTTTCTTTATCTTAGGCTGTTTGTCTAGATAGAAAAACCTTTAAGACCTGAATTTTAATCTTCCTACGAAAATACACAACTACGAGCTAAGTTTAATTGGAGTTCGTGACTCAACTTTAGCTCCCCTGATTGACAAAGGTAGCAAAAAATTTCAATATCTCTTTTTTAGACATTTATGTGAATGAAAATCATTTGCTGTCAATCGCTATTACATCTATATAAGTAAGTATTTCGAAAGCCTGATTGTTTGTTGATAACCATAGAATATACAGATTACCATTTTATTGCTGGCGTTGATTGCTGCATCGAAACCTGGCAAAACCTTTTTACTACTCTAATTGCCAAGTAATCAGTGACAAAATCGAATCCAAAGGTCAATACAGCGGCAGAGTTTATTTTATTTGCATTGCATTAATAAATACATAAAGTAAAACAATATGAGATTGTCGATTGTCGCACTAACATCGTTCCGACATTTCACTCGTCGTACGTATACGCCTACGTGCATTTCCAGTCTCATTACACACAGTTAATGCAAATTACGAGTATTTAATAATAAAAATATATAGCTTGGCTTAAAAAAATGATACAGGAAATTGAATTAAATTTATGGAAGTATAAAAAAATATGGTTAATTGTCGGCATTTACAACCAGCAGTCATATAAGTCATATAAATCATATAATATTAACGCGCATTTCACGCGACGCAAAACGTGCTGCTGCTAAAAGATCGTAAATCTATATGCGCTCATTTAACTCTTGCTTGAACTCACTCTTCCTGCAAAACGCAACTTGCAGCATTGTTATTGAATTTTTTGTCAATCACTAAGCTTCGTAATGGGCTTACATGCTTTTAGTATCTGAGTACATGCATACATACAAATTGATGAGAGGACTTAAAATACCTCATGCATCATAAAAGCTGCCACCGCAGCAATTATTACCTATTTTCACTTAATTACTTTTCAACTATTTTCTATTCAACTATTTGTCACAAAATATAATATGACAAATTTCGCCGCGCTATAAAAGTTTTTGACGAATAACATTTACACTTCAACTTGTTTTTCTTTTGGTTTTTGCATTTTATCCTACAATAAAAAATGTAAATGTGTCAAATTTTATCACCTCCTAAATTTATTGCGGCGTTTTATCGCCAGCCATAGTTTACCCTTGAAAAAAAAATTAATTAATAAATAGATGCACGCGAAAATAATTTCGCGTGGGAAAGTCTGCTAACGCAGACCACACGCCGACTTCCTAAATAGCGCATTAAATGAAACATATACATATTTTGCCTATAAACAAAAGAAAAAAATATGCAGAAATATACAAAATGAATTCAGTACTGTGAAAATTACAAAAATTCGGGGGAACGCGTTTTTCTTTTCCTTCTCGATGAGCTAACCATTCTGCTGTTATTTTTTTAGAAAAATTGTGGGAAAACTGCTCCGGTTTAGCTTTAATTTACATTAAGAAATAAATCAATTTTAAAATGCATGGCGGACTACCTTTGGCAAAACTTCTCGACCAGATCTCGGATGTTGATGACAGTTTTGATACCGAAAAAAGGGATTACTAAAATTTGTAAAATTGATTGAATTTGTATTGAAGAATTAAAAATTAATAAACGAGTCAGACAATGAAACAATACACGTAAACCCATTTTATACTACAATTAAAAACATTGTTCAAGGCCTATAAACGCCCCCAGAGAAGAAGAAGTATGGACTTCAACGAAAATCTTTAGAGAATTGCCTAGAACTGTTATACTTAGTCCTGCTATACGATCTATTACATGTTAAGTCCGTTATAGATATGATATTATACGAGTAATACTTTTTGGAATGAAGTTAGTTTTCTTTAATGTAAATGTAAGTATTCAAAACACAAATTTAATTTTCATTCGAAATGGTCACCATTTGCTTACGGGAAGCCCTCAAACGATTAGTCATTCAGCTATTGTAAATAGCACGCACGGTTCACATGGATATTGACGTCGCTTCTCGAACCAAAGATTTTTTCTTGTTCTCCAGATTTCTATGAGGTCTTCAACAGACCATGTTCACCAATTCTGACCACAAACTGTAGTCCAAAAGTTTCAGATCTAGACTTCTAAAGGTCCAATCTTCTACGGCTATAAACCCAGGAATATTGTTGCTAGCCTTATGGGCTTGAGCGGAATCTTGCTGGAAGATCCAAATCCCTCCATTGAAGAGAGTACTACTCAACTGCTTTACCCCGCCTTCTAAGACATCCTCCTCGCACACTTTTGCCCCGGTATTAACCCCTTTTACGCAGAAATGAAGAGATGTAACGCCTTTACAAGACACTCCCCACCAAACCATAATGACTTCTTGTGGTATTTGTAAGGGTTGTTCTGTCATAATAGAGAAGCATGTTGTTGTCCTCAAGCAATGATTCTGGAACATATACTATATACAAGGGAGCCTTCTCACGCTGAAAATTGTAAATTTAAGCAAGTCGTAGGTGAATAATTTTTGCAACGTGGTTCTGTCGTTTTGTTAACAAAGTACATCCAACGAAAACATAGTTCAGGATTTCGCGACGGCCCAAACAGCTACGGCATATGTCTTACTTACTACTACTACCTACTTATTTACTTTACATGATTTCGCGTAGGTACTACACCATCTTACATAGCAAATAGAGAACTTTCTGTTTCTGCGAAAATTCCTCTATTAATTAGCTATAAGTGCGACAGTTTCGCGTCGACATGCGGGCTTTTCTATTTGTTGTAATGTACGCGTTGTATAGGCATTCGTGACCATTAGTCAATTTTCTCCAATTTTTTTGTAGAATTCCGGCTGTTAACTCTTGCATCATTCTAAAAGGTGTAAATTTATCATCAGCTACCCTGACTGCGCGGTGACGTTCAGAGTTTCCGACCTTTCCATAGAAATAATTCCCAAGTTTCAGGTCATGTACCTTGTCATGCAGTACTTAAATGTCTATTTCTTTATTTTGTTTATTCGTTATGTATTAGAATATTTTATTTGATTTTACTTTACCTTAATTTTTTTATATTCAAACATTTTCCTTGCATTTAATTTAATTTTTAATTTATTTCACTACTACTTCGCTCTATATTTAAAATGTTTATGCTAAATTTACAGCTGTAACTATTCTCTTAACAGTACTTAATAAGAATTGGCAGTTGACATGTTTTTATTTGCTTGCTATTGCATGTTCTACGTCAACCTTGCATACTTGCCCTTAGAACTCATACCGGTATACATTTAGGGGTACACATTACCCATGTTTCGACTCTTGTTTGCCTGACAATTAAAAGTTCAAATGTCAACTCTGCGTCGGAAAGTCAATGAACTGAATAGTTGTTACCATTACCTTCGCCCTATGAGCACACAAAAACAAATACGAGTACTTCCTGGATGATACCGAACCATCACCGCATAAATTATGATAATTGCTCCAGCACTTGTTACCTGCCATTTGCTCCGGTAATGGTATCCGCAAAGGTGGAAAACTGACATACATACCTATATGGGCAAATTGCTTGCTTCGCATTGTTGGTAAAGAACAATATTATACAACAACAAGTATATATGCATTACCCGTATATAGTTAAGAACATGTAACACATAAATAGTTCAGCAGTTTGTTCTCCGGAGGTTACTCAAATATAATTACATAAATGCAACCTTTGACTGACTTCATGCACATGCAACCTCTACCGTCAGGTCACAGAATATTGAACCTTCATTGACAGTAAAGTGCATCACTTATCGCTACCGTTTGGCTAATACTCGCACACAGAGGACGTACTAATCGAATAGAAAATTCCACACTAAAAATACGTAGTTGCTACAATTATTTTGAAAATTTCTGTGTTTAGTTTTTCATCCAATTGGATAAACACAAAAGCTTGTTAAACAAACCACTCTATGACCACTCAATTTGAATACTTTTACCTGAAATGTTCACTATTTAGAAACTGTCGAAAGTCTAAAATTAACACAAATTAATTCGATTTATTTTTAAAGCGCATGCAATGAGTAATCTCTAATTTTATACGCCGTCGCACATACGTGAGTTAAGAGAAATTTTCCATGTACATACGTGCACATAATTCTATATAATCAGGTGCAAACACACATACAATTGAAGATGAAAAATAAATAAATTAACTAAATTGAATTGCAATATGTGGCCACAAATAGTAAAACCAATTAATTTTTTAAAACTGTGTGACAGCCACATCTGTGCCAATATATTTGTTATTGACATAATTACCCAGTTAGCAAACAACAGCCAATTTCACTTAGAGTGTGACAAGATCTCTCTATCCGCAAACTAGAGTTTGAGAATCGTACTAGAGTAATCTTTCCAAATAGGCAGGATTGAATCAAGGGGAAAATCTGCACCGAAGCTTGCACCTCTGTCTTCACTGACGATTCCAAGATGGAGTCGGGAGTCGGAGCGCCCCCTTTTCTCTAATGATGCAAAAAGAAATTAGTAAACTCCTTTAAGGAGGAGATCAAATCTCTTAGGTGTGCAGGTAACATTGCTCTGATCTGGATTCCAAGACAAGGATATGCATTTGCTGATGAGCTTGCCAGAAAGGGGACTGAATTGGCCTCAGAGACCTCCTACCCGGTAGTCGGCATCCCCCTGTCAGTTTTTAAAGGGGACTGCACAAATTATTTCTCAAGAAAGCGCAGAAAAGATGGAGCTCCAATTCTTCATGTGCTATTTCGAAAACCCTTTGGCCCCAGTACAATATACGAAGGACTCAGAAAGTCCTTTCGACTCCTCGCCATTCAATTTCTAAACTCGTAGCTGTGTATAGCAGTCACTAGATGATCGGCATATATGCAGGAAAGCTAGGTTTGCCAATTAACGCCCATTGCAGAAGCTGTGGGGACCCTTCAGAGAAGGACACTGTTGAGCACTTTCTCTGTAAATGTCCGGGTTTGGCCAGCTCTGGCTGGCTGTAGATATCTGCCTTTTGGAGGTCTCATAATGGTATCGAAACGGCGCTTTAGTGCTACTTGAGGAGTGCCAGACTGGCACTTCAACCATTTCACCTGCCTACCTACCTACAAGTAGCTGAATTTACTATACATCGACTAATAACTGGCGTAATCATCTTGTAATTTAGTTTTGAAGTATTCTTCTACCGACTTGATTTTGTGATGAAACCTTGGAATTTATTTGCGATTCGCAAATTATAATTTTTTAAAGACATTTTCACGCTAATATTGTAAAGGCTGTTTCTGCTCCTGTTTTCGCTGCATTCCTCTTAATTCAGTTCTCTGAGATTTCCTAGAAGTTGCAGAAGTACTTTAGACTATAAAATAGGAAACTCTAAAATATTACTGATTGTGCCAATTTTCCATGCCCATACTTTGTCCATGACATCCATACTTCGATGTGAGCCGATTTTAATTGCAATTTGTGTAAGAAAGCCTTACAGGCCGTAAGTCAAAACTTAATATTGAGACTACAGCAAAACAGCAAAAGAAAGCAATACCATATTTTTAAGTGCCAGGAAATAAAACTTTTAATTGATTATTATTACCAGAACTATTGAAATAATGTAAGAAATATTATGACGTGGATGTCAAATTAATGATTAAGGGGTGGTAAAGTTAAACAAGTTTTTTCTAATTGCTGTCTCGCCTCGGCCGCCAATGGCAAAGGCAAATCACCGAGTGAATTTTTTCCATAAAAAAGCTCCGGCTTAAACATGTATTCAATTCAGTGAAAAGGCCATGCTTCTAAGAGTTTTCGTTTTTGGCGAAGCGATCATTACAACAATGCAAGTTTGAACAACATTTTCCTAAATGTTCATTAACAGATATTGAAACTCACAGTAGAATCACCTCAAACAAAAAAATGAAATCCAATTGTTAAATCAAAGGTTTTTCGAGGAATTCCTTGGAGTATTTTGATTTTTCTTTCTGTTTTGCTTTGACTATTTTTCTTAGCGCTTGGAATCCAAAAAACCTGATTTTCGCTAAAAGATCAAATAATTTGTTATTGTGAAATTATATATATGTATATATAATTGGCGCGTTCACCCTTTTTGGGTATTTGGCCGAGCTCCTCCTCCTATTTGTGGTGTGCGTCTGATGTTGTTCCACAAATGGAGGGATCTACAGTTTCAAGCCGACTCCGAACGGCAGATATTTTTATGAGGAGCTTTTTCATGGCAGAAATACACTCGGAAGTTTGCCATTGCCTGCCGAGGGGTGACCGCTATTAGAAAAATGTTTTTCTTAATTTTGATGTTTCACCGAGATTCGAACCAACGTTCTCTCTGTGAATTCCGAATGGTAATCACGCACCAACCCATTCGGCTACGGCGGCCAAATTTTCATTGTGAAATTAATAATTATTAAAAAACAAAAAAGATGTTCACAACGATACTGATAAATCATATGAAGATGTACTGTTGAAAAAAGTTCAATGCTCATAACTTCGTCAATTTAGCTCCGAGCGACGTGAAATTTCGACACAATAATTGGCACTCAAGAAAATAATCCAATATTACACTTGTGCACTATTCATCTGCAGTAGATTTACAAACAGACAAGCAATGGAGCGTGTAAAGGTCAAAATAAAGATTTGCATCACTCAAAATCATGTTTTGCTTTATTTAATGAAAAAATTATTCAACAAAAAAATGGATTGGATTGGAGTTTAGTGCCACCTTATACCATGCAGCATCATTTTCTACTCAAATCTATACTCCATTAAACGTTCTCTGTTTCATTTAGTACTTATACCTAGCACATGACACGTAGGTAAGCAATTAAGTTTGTTAAAAAGATAAAAACTTGTTTACTTTTCTCCATCATTCAACGAATACCGCGACGATGGAACGACGATCTCGGAGCAAACGACGAGTATTCACATACCCAAATTTCGACTCATTTGAAATTATTAGTCAGACAAGCCATGCGGCATCTAAGGGCACAAGTTGCATCAAAGGGCATCAAAAGGCGCTACGTCTGGCGAACACGCCGAATGCGGAAGCGTCTCCAAGTTCAGCTTTGCCTAGCTCACCACATCTTAGTTGCCGAACTACTACTTGTATTCAAGGAAATACTTCTGCAACTAGTGCAACCACTTACAATTGGCGTCGTGAGCGCAGAATCTTGTGGTGTATATAAACCCCCTTAAAATTAAGGACTTCATGGAACAAATAACTCTGACTTTTACAATATCTGTAGCTGCAGCAGAACTGGTAGATAAAAAGCAATCATAAAGGTATCTTTTCTTTAGGAAGGAGCCTACTTTAGAGTCTTCAAAAAATCGATTTTTTTACATAAATGTCTTCCCAAACTATCCAAGAATGTGTCCTCAAAATTTGAGAAGCAAATTCAAAATATTTTCGGAGTTACAGAAGAAATTGTGAGCAAGCGTCGAGCAGGTATACAAGCGGTCGGATCGCTCGAAGTGCGATTTCTCGGTTTTTTATTTTTGCGATTTTTCCTAATTGACGGGAAAGATAGGGAAAAAGTTAAACGTCCTATCGAAACGAGATAATATTGATTGTATTCGGAATTAAATTCTCTTCTAGTTGAACCTAAAAAACCTTACGAAAGTTATGATTAACCAACTTTTTAAACAATCTAAAGTGAATTTGATTTTCCAAAAAATTAATTTTTTTTTTTTAATTAGCGAAAAATTGTTGAATTTCTCACTTTTTGTTTAATTTTCTTTGTTTAACTAGAAGCTATGGCGGCCGCCGTAGCCGAATCGGTTGATGCGTGATTACCATTCGGAATTCACAGAGAGAACGTTGGTTCGAATCTCGGTGAAACACCAAAATTAAGAAAAACATTTTTCTAGTAGCGGTCGCCACTCGGCAGACAATGGCAAACCTCCGAGTGTATTTCTGCCATGAAAAAGTTCCTCATAAAAATATCTGCCGTTCGGAGTCGGCTTGAAACTGTAGATCCCTCCATTTGTGGAACAACATCAAGACGCACACCACAAATAGGAGGAGGAGCTCGGCCAAACACCCAAAAAGGGTGCTCGCGCCAATTATATATATAGGTATATAACTAGAAGCTATACTATACCAAAATAAAAACTTTTTGGGTTTTTGGTTTCAGATGAAAATTGCGACCTGCATCTTTCCGGCCGCACGACACATGCACACTCGAGGCGCCTCGGCAAAATGCTTGTACCAGGCATAATATGACATATATTTTAATGAGAAAATTTGTGAAGACTGCTGAAATATATAACAATAAAATCAGAAAGTTTCATTTCAATCGAATTTTTCTTTCCTACCCAAAAAAATCCGCGAAAAAATTGATTTTTTGAAGCCTCTAAAACAGACTTCCTTCCCCCCTTATTTGCAATTCGTTTTCGAATGTAAGCGATCGTATATAGAATAAAATGTGTAAAATAAAATCATTGAAAAGAATGTTTACTATAAAACGTGTAAATACAAATCTATAATTTTTTTACAGTATTTGAAAAAATATGTCTACTTCTGGCTAACTCCAAATGATGAGCAATATTTTGAACTCCAGTCCATGGATGTATATTCCGCAGCCATGATAACTTGTTCCGCTGCCTCATCTTCTTTCAAGATTTCCTTGTAATATAACTTAAAAGATATTATATTTATAATTTCGGCATATATGGCCCAGGTAAACTGTTGCGTTTGGTGTACCTTAGAAGCTCTCTTTCGCTATTTACGCTTCAAGGTACTTCAGTGTTGGAGATGCCCAATATTCAGTAGTCTTCTTATTTTCCATATTTCGAATGTTTCTATGCGATTCATATCAGCAACTTTCATCGCCCAAATTTCCATTCCATATAATAACACTGGCAAAACATAATATCTCACAAAGCGTATTTTTAGATATAAATTAAAATCATGGTTTCTTAGAGCACTGCTGTATTTATAAAAAGCAGCTCCAGCCGTTTCTATGCGGCATTTAATTTCAGTTTAATCATCGTATGTATCATTAAGGAGTTACATACGTGTAGAGTTTTCAAAAAATCGATTTTTTGTACAGATTAATATTCTTTATAGTTTTAGGCGTATTTCTGTAGAAATCGATAGTTACAAAGTTATGGTAGACAATGTAACGACGAGAGTTTGATGCGCACAGGTAGCTGTCCTTCGTTTCCACTTGAAAGTTTAAACTTACCAGGTAAATATGCATCTATGAAATGAGACTTTTTTTTCAATTTCCAACGTTTATTAACAAAAAATGGTTACAAATTGAATCTTCAGAATAGTAGCCTTCACTAGCGACACGTTTTCCCCATCTCTCAGGCAATTTGTGGATGCCGCGCCAAAAAAATTGGTCGTCTTTGGCCGCAAACCAATCATCGAGCCATTTTTAGCTTTTTCGTTAGAATTGAAGCGCTGCTCGGAAAGTGCGTGGCCCAGCGATGCAAACAAATGATAATGGGAAGACGCCAAGTCTGGTGAGTAAGCCGCATGCACCAGCGGTTCCCAATCGTACGTCTCCATCAATTCCCGGGTTGCTCTTGTTCGATGTGGCGGTGCATTGTCATCAAGAAAATTACTTTGTGACGCCGATCGGTATATTCTGGGCGTTTTCGGTGTATAGCGCTGTTCAAATCGGTAAATTGTCGTTGGTAGCGTGCACCGTCAACTGTTTCACCTGGTTTTAATAGCTCGTAACAAATCATGGCCGCCGTAGCCGAATGGGTTAGTGCGTCATTATCATTCGGAATTCACAGAGAGAACGTTGGTTCGAATCTCGGTGAAAGCAAAATTAATAAAAACATTTTTCTAATAGCGGTTGCCCCTCGGCAGGCAATGGCAAACCTCCGAGTGTATTTCTGCCATGAAAAAGCTCCTCATAAAAATATCTGCCGTTCGGAGTCGGCTTGAAACTGTAGGTCCCTTCATTTGTGGAACAACATCAAGACGCACACCACAAATAGGAGGAGGAGCTCGGCCAAACACCTAACAGAAGTGTACGCGCCAATTATTTATTTTTTTTTATTTAACAAATCATACCACGCTGATCCCAGAAAACACACAGCATTGCCTTGCGGCGGAAGCGATTTGGTACTAGCCCGTTCAAACGGCAATACTATCCTAAGTGGAATACTAACAAAAATTTTCTTAGCGATAATCATTCGTAGGGGCGTTATTTGATCGCGTCATTTTCTCACATCCGCATGGTGAGCTTAAATGAGTTAACAAGTAAATTTTGAGCCAAAAAATATTTTATTTGCAAAAAAATAATCGGTACCTATTTAAAACAAAACTGTTTTCTGGGCTTTGTTTTGTTTGACACATTTGTTTTGGTGCACACTTTACCTGAATTTCTTACAAAATCACTACTCAGCCATCACATACAAATTTTACTTAATTAGATATACTAATTTGCATATTTTTTCACTGGAATAAAAAAGATATTACATACACTTACATACATACAGAGAAGAGAAAGCACGCTAATATAGCACATGTTGCCGGTTCCACCTGAAACGTGACTTATTTCGTATGACTCCAGGTCATCAACGTGCTAAAAGCAACGTCTTGCCTGCCCCTTCTGACGTACATACATAGGTATGTACAATAGCTGGGTGAGTGGATGTGCGGCAATGAAATGATGGCTACAGATACGTATGTATATATGTGTGCTAATGTGTTGTTGGATCTGCATAGAAATAAATCATAAATATGTGGTTTTATCTTCAAGTATATATATGAGTGTATGTACGGGTGTACGCATGTGACTATGCACTACTTACCAGCTCGTTGAATGAGTGTTTGAGGTGCAACACTGATAACAGCCAATGGCAGCTGTCGTTGCCACAGCCGGTTAAGCTTTAGTCAGCGCCAATGTTGTGTCGCTTGTTTTTATTCCATTTACTGTTGTTTCACTACTCCTTGTGTTTGTCGCCGCTATGCAATGGGCACATTGTACCCGCACTATTGCTAAAATAGTACTCCGCACTGCTGTGGTTCCCCATCGTACACATTGAGTTTATGCAAAAGCATCAAAAAAGCACTCATCCGCTAATACTTATATTATGTATGTATGTATGTATGTGTGCATGTATATAGTGATATGCAAAATTGATCAGCAATATTCTAGGAAACCAGCGCACAAATTTGTGGCCAATGGCAACGTATGGCTCACTATGCTTTGATAGCCGGCAATTCTTTCGAACTCCATGCCTCACAAAAGAGAAGTTCAAATGTGGTCGAATAAAACGAGCCTATTTTTATATCCAACAGAGATGTTATTGAAAGCTGAGTGTTATTAGTTGACTCATATTAACCCGTTGTACCTTAAATAACAGTAAAGGTACAAGTGGCTTAATGGCTCTACAAGTCAGAACTTGCCCACAATCCAAGTATCAAACGTCTAATGAAATATATAAGGTTGTCAAAAAAGTCTTGCGGTACTTTTATTAAATTTTCAATTGTTCAGAAAATTGGTTACAATAATGCGATTTAAGTCAAATATGCGCCGTTTTGTTCGATGACGAGTTCCCAACGAGATGTCAACTTCATAATGCCCCTCTTATAGAAGCTCGCTTCCCTATTGTCAAAAAACTCAGAGAGCCAATTTTCACAGGACTCTCTTGAGGACAACTTCCGACTACCAAGCTCGTTCGCCATGGACAGAAATAGGTGATAATCACTTCGTGCGAAATCCGGACTATCCGGTGGATGCAGAAGAACCTCCCATCCGAGCTCCCGGAGCTTCTGGCGCGTCACCAAAGATGTGTGTGGCCTGGCGTTGTCCTGATGGAAGACAATTCGGCCTCTGTTGATCAAAGATGGCCTCTTCTGCATGAGTGCTGCATTCAAGCGGTCCAGTTGTAGGCAGTACAGGTCGGAATTGAGCGTTTGGCCATAGGGGAGCAGCTCATAGTGGATGATTCCCTGCCAATCCCACCAAACACACAGAAGAACCTTCCTGGCCGTCAATCCAGGCTTGGTCACCGTCTGGGCAGCTTCACCGCTTTTCGACCACGACCGTTTGCGCTTCACGTTGTCGTAAGTGACCCACTTTTCATCGCCAGTCACCATCCGCTTCAAAAACGGGTCGATTTTGTTGCGATTCAGAAGCGATTCGCATGCATCCATACGGGCAAAAATGTTTTTTTGCGTCAAGTCGTGTGGCACCCATACATCGAGCTTCTTTTTGAATCCAAGCTTCTTCAAATGGTTTATAACGGTTTGATGACTCATGCCCAGCTCTTGGCCGATGCTACGGCTGCTACTATGCCGGTTTCTTTCGATCAATTCAGCGATTTTATCGCAATTTTCGACGACAGGCCTTCCGGACCGTGGCGCATCTTCGATCAGCTCTGCACCAGAACGAAAACGTTGAAACCATCGTTGTGCGGTGGAAATGGAAACTGTATCGGGTCCATAAACTGCACACATTTTATTGGCAGCATGAGATGCATTTTTGCCTTTATCGTAGTAGTACTGTAAAATATGCCGTATTTTCTCTTTATTTTGCTCCATGTTTGCGACGCTATAACTCACGAACGACTAAAAGCAAACAATAATTAATCAAACACGTGTTAGCACGTGAAAAGAGCTTTCCAAAAAGTTCTAGCGTGAACCGATGCGACGAATACAACTAGAACTACGCGCTTGCAAAGACAAGCTTGAGGAAATACCGCAAGACTTTTTTGCCAACCTTATATAATATATATATTTTGAACGGGTTATGCCGTGGGAGCGGTCTATTATGGAGTGCACGAAAGGAAATTATATATTTCGATAGTGATCGGTTTACTAAGGGACCTTTAATTTGAGGCATCCAATTTGGTCAAACCGACAGCCGGCAACTTTGAAGAAGCGGGTTTGAGGGATTAGTGACTCCGTATATCACCGCCGGATTCTTAGCACCAGCAACGCAACCAATAATGGGTAACGCGTTATCTCAGCAACAGTAGTCACATTTAGCCTTTCTGGCAATACTAAGGGCATTTCATAGCGGAAGACACTCTTAGGCTCGATGACTTCCGAAATCGCACATTGTGAACATTCTCACATAATTTTCCATTATTTCCATTTAGTCTAAAAGAAGATGTTAAAATTTTCAAAACAAAAGTATAAAAATAATGTGCGGAACAAATACAAGACTTTTATGTGCATATATTTTGAAATTTTGGAGTCATTTTTAAATAAAAAACACGTCAAAAACCATACACCTCGCGGAATTTGCGGAATGTTTACGTTCAAATTAAGTGTAAGCTTCAAAAAGTGTAGTCGTGCAATATACAGCACCTCACTTGACAAATCGGCCCGTTTCTGTGTTAACCTCGTATCTACAAAATCATAATTTTCAGTAAATTTATTTAGAGTTACTTAATTTCCATGAAAAGTTATAACTTATTTGATACGATACTTATAGTAGATACGAGGTTTTTGAATTCGAACATGTAAATACGAGAAAAATCGAAACGCCCTGAAAAAATTCTATAATCATTATGAATATTGTATGTTTTGTTTTACGTAACAGGAGTGCTAAGGAGTGTTTTTCACTAAAAATCTGAATTTCGAAAAATTGAAGTTACCAGGTTAACACAGAAAGGGGACGAAATGCAGAATATTCGACGGTCTTTTACTGACATCAGCGTAAAATAAAGTATGGAAAAAGGGATTTTTAAGAACAATTTTGGATTTACTAAAGCGAGGTTTCTTATTTATATTTCTAACTCAGCAATGAAAAAAATTAGCACTGGTGGTTGTTGTTGTTGTTGTAGCAGCATAAACATTCCCCATGCATATATGGGTAATGCTGCTGAAGTGACAGTCCTTGGCCGGATATAAATCCGTGTCATTCCGGTTACTCAGAATCGACTGTCATGGGAACGAACTGGCGCTCGAAGCGTCCGGCTGCATTTCCATGGCGCAGTTAAAATTGTATGGCATCGATTTTTTATCCCAAAGTGATCATGCAAAATCTTGTTGATGCTCATCTTGTCACTATCCATGGGGGTCTCAGTCTCACGGTATGTGACATAACAATCTGGCTTAATTATTTCGCCTACAGCATCGAAATTTTCTAGCACCACACCTAATTTGGATGACTTTCTCGTAATTCGTCGAACTAATAGTGATCACAAAAAAGTTCATTGTCCCAGATTTTTACGCTACGCATCGATGCATTCTTGCCTTATTAATTCACGTCGAAAATTGTAAAAAATAATCGCAGGTAAATGTTTCCGCTTTATTTCCATTTTTTTGCCGAGATGAACTTTTAAAGCCAACACTAATATAGCTTACACATCAAAACGGTCTGAGTGCGTTTATGGTAAAATATAAATAAATTTCCAAGGTAAACGTAGTATGGCGCCTAAAATGCTAGAAGAGCCCAGGACCAGAAATTAATAATTCAATTTTTCCTTCCAGTGTTAATTATAAGATGTGGTATTTGGTGTTTCTCATTATGTGTCCAAAATACGCTGTGTTGCAATGTTTTATTGTTTGTAGAAGTTCACGGTCTCGATTAACTCAATCGTAGAACCACTGTGTTAGAAACCAGATCAGTCCACAGAATTTTCAAAATTCGCCTAAAAATCCACATTTCGAAAGCCTCGAGTCTGTTCATGTCAGCGACTTAGAGTGTCCAACATTCCATGTCACATAAGAGCACAGACCACACATAGCATTTCACAAAACGAACTTTAAGATTCATACCAGAGTCATGACTGCCTAAGATCTTTCTAAACTTACACAATGTAAATCTAACAATTTCTCTTCTAGTGCTTATTCCGGCTGATGTATCCGACTTTCATCAGTGTATGATTAAAGCCTGCGCCTGCGTTACTCCTACTGATATGCATGAATTTCATTTTATGATGTTAAATTTAAAAACGTAATTTTTGCTGCAATGAACAACTTTATTTAGTATCGTTTGCAAATCATTCAAGTTATCTGCTAAAAGTGTGGTATCGTTGGCTTATCTAATGCTAAATATTTATAACCACTCCATTATCTTTATTGCCTTCATGTGAGTCCCAAAATGCTTCTTGAAAGATTTTCTCAGCAAAGATGTTGAAAAGGAAAAGCGATAATATACCTACATCCTAACGCCTTAAATAAGGGGGATTTCTTGCGATTTTTCGTTATCCACATTAATCAACGGTCATCTGGTTCCATTAAAGTTTCCTTAAACATCGTAATTCTTTTGTGTCAATGTCGGATGATGCTAGGATGTCAAAGAGGATATCAGTTTGCATTGTGTCGAAAGCTTTTTCATAGTCCAGAAAACACATGAATGCATCATTTTGCACATCTTTGCAAGTTTGGACAAGAACATGACAACAAAACAGCGCTTCACGAGTTCCCATACCATTTCTAAAACCAAATTGGATAGAGCGCATGGCTTCATCACATTTTTTATAAATTCTGTTGTATTATTTTGAAAAAATTTTTTAGTGAGTCATTCATTAGACTTATCGTCCCCTTAGTATAACAATAGCCTATGTGCTCATAGGCTATTATTTTTTTATTGAATTTTTGGATTCTCCATCGTCGATTTTATATGTGGTCAAAGTTTTATCAAATTCTAGTTCCACAAAGTGGGTCAAAACGTCAGTCAAAAATAATAAATATTTACAGACATAATGAGATTTCAGTGAGAGCTACTTTCGACAAAAAGTTTGAAATTCATTTTCTCAAAACATCAAAAAATTTATAGGCTATTTTAATACTAAGGGGACGTTATAAGCCTATATTCCTCGGACATTTTTGCGTTGGGTTTTTTTGGCAATGCAATGAAAACAGGTTTTAGCCAATCCTGTGGAAGTTGCGCGGTATCATAAAATAAATAAGTAAATAAAATAATTAAAAATGCGCAGAAGTATCTGTGAACCTTCTTCGTCAATTAGTTTCAAAATTTCTGCAGAAATTTCTTCAGCACCAGTTGCTTTGTTATCCTTTAAGGAACTTGCTTAGATTCGGACATATAGTTCCCATAGAACTTTCTTCTCATTTGTGTCTTTTATGACCACATTATTTTCATTAAGAGGTTCGGAGTAGTCAGATGCCCGAAAACATTGTGATTTCCAAAAATTTGTTTTTGCCAGTCAATTGCTTTATTTTACAATAATAAAAACATAGCCCTAATATATCATGTTTCGACTTGACTTTAGCAAAATTTCAAAAAGTTATCGCTATTTGTATGGAGCCCGTTTCTCCAGAAGTTCCTTTCGGTGATCATCACAAGTCTTTGGAGATTCATTTAAAATCAATCGGACAAGAGAAATTAGTTTTATTAATACATAATCTTGTGCCTGATCGAAGCCCTTTTTTCAAAGTTAACAATATGGCGGCCTCAGGTAATATTTTTCAGATTTTCGAGAAAAAAACCGACAAATAATTGTTTAAAAAAATTTAAATTTAGGAAAAAAAAATCTTTCGATCAGGCACGAGTTTTTTATGTTTTTCAAAAGCAATATACATTTTATTGAAATCTACCAAACGGTTTTTAAGTTACAGTGATCATCAGTTCAAAAACATAGTTTTAAAAAAAACACCTTTGAAGTTTTGCTACTTGCTCTCGAACGCCCCGAAGCGCCCGAGCGCCCTTTATTAATTGTTGAATAACTCGAAAATTATTTATCGGATTCATTCATTTATTTCAAATTTTCACACAATATATTTAAGATATTATACTTTAAGAAAACGTAAAAAAAATTAATTTTTTTTGAAAATTCTGACTACCCCTATCTCCTTAAGTAGCAGAGGTGTCTTCGTTTTAGGGTGAAGATTGAAATCTTCGTGTGCAGCTTAGAAATTAAAGTTCTAAATATAAAAATATGTTCACTATAAACAGTCACTGTACCTACCTATCTCACACGGATATGTGGAAGTTTCTGTTTTACGATGACATTTACAGAACATGATGCCAGCAGTGTATAGAATACCGGTAAAGCATATCCTTGCACGTGCATTTTTCTATGCAAATGCCATACTTTCACACACACGCACACACAGACGCATCCTTTTTGTGACTTTTCACTTGCTACAACTGTTTTTACCCTTCCTGCTGCACTTTATGTGCTTTATCTAGTTTCGTATTCATACGAACCTTTACGTATGTATATGTGCGTGTGTGTATGTTTCTATTTAAATGGGTGTGTGCGGCAATTGCAAGCGCTCAGGTGACTAGCGATGAGCTCGTGTTGCGGCACAGGTGCATCTATAGCCGTGTGTTAAGTGCATTCACACAAAATAGGCCCACAACATATGAGGACTGATGTTGCCATACATATGTATGTATGTGCAGTACTACTAATGCATTGTAATTTTTCCAGTTCATCAACCTCGCCGTTTGCTATTTCTATTATTTGCATTTATATTTATTTCTTGTATTTGTTGCTTTTACACCTGTTTTCTATTCATTTCCTTGGTATAACTAGTTATTCGCAGTAGAATTGCTAGAATTTCTCACCAGTATTGTAAAATTTTTTTGTTGGTTTTTTCGTTATTTTTTTTTTTTTTTGCTGTTGTTTTTTTGTATTGCCTTTTTCAGTGTTTGTTTTTTTTTTTTTGTTTTTTGGTTTTTAATTTTTTAGCAAGCTGGCATCTTTAGCTATGTCTCATACCATATCTGTTTCTTTTCAAATTTACCTGCTCACTTATTTCACATCCACATTATCTTAAACTGTATGTATTCAATATAATTTTCACGATATCTTCAAAAATGAATCTTTAGATAGTAGATGTAATTTCCTCATTATGCGGAGTACATTTAGTGTTAATTATGAAAGAGGTCCAAGTCAAAAATTTGAAGAAATTATAATACATATAAACATAACTTGAAAACAGCGCCTGATCCTCTTCGATGCATTTCTGAACTACATAGTAATATAGATAAAGATAAAAGCGGCACGAGAACATATTTTAAGTTCTCCAACATATAAGAGCCACTGCACCAGAGCTCGTCACACTCCTGGTCGAAAATATTTGAGTCCTGACCTAGACATTCGTAAAATGTATAGCCTATATGTGAGAAATATGAGGAAAAGAACCATTCCTTTATTAAGGAATGGATCTACAAATATTTTGTACTGAATTTAATTTAAATTTCCATGCTCCTCAAAAAGAGACATACCAAAAACGCGATTTACTAAACGGAAAAATCCAAGCATGCAATAAGAGAAGGAAGAGAAATTGCATCTTAGAGAAAGTTATGATGTGCATTTACAAAGGGCTAGGAACTGTCTTATAGATGACCAGAAAAAAGGAAAGAAGTTTTCAGCGAATACTTTGGATTGTCGTCTCATTTCCAAAAAGTAGAAAGAAAAAGGCATTTTCGGTTAAACGATTTTATTGCGACGAATCAATCGAAGAACCAATAATAAAAAAAGTAAACGGATTCGAGAGAACGTAGGTTCCGAGTGTATTTCTGCCATGAAAGAGCTCCCCATAAAAATATCTGCCGTTCGAAGTCGACTTGAAACTGTACATAGGTCCCTCCATTTGTGGAAGAACATCAAGACGCACACCACAAATAGAAGGAAGAGCTCGGCCAAACACCCAAAATGGGTGTATTCGCCAATTATATCTCTTGGCTGAAAATTCAACGAATGCGTTCCGTGAAAAAACAAGCCTTATAAAATGTTCAACAAAACTTCTTTAGATGATTCTAAATTCCACGTTTTGGATCTTTCACCTAAAAACGGAAGACCAAAAATATACGAAAATATTAAGTTACTTCCATTAACACACCACCTCTAGACCAGTAACGGAAGAAAAGCATAAAGATATTACGAGGTGTGTTCAAAAAGTATCGCAGATCTGGAGAATACGGTGGCTGTGGCATCTTTAGTGTGTTTTTTTTTTTTTTTGCCAAAAATTCGATGTGTGAGCAGGAGCGTTATCGTGATGCAAGAGCCAATTTTTGTTCTTCCACAAATCCGGCCGTTTCTGGCGGGGCGCATAACTTGCAGGTAATATTCCTTATTGACCGTTTTACCCTGTGGCAAGAACTCATGATGCACAACGCCCCTGCAATCGAAGAAAACGGTAAGCAAAACTTTTACATTCGACCGCACTTGGCGCGCTTTTTTCGGTCTAGGTTCGTGCGGTAGCTTCCATTAAGATGATTGAGCTTTGGTTTCCACGTCGCAACCATAGACTCTCGATTCGTCACCAGTTACGACCCTCTGGAGCAAATTTGGGTCGTCGCGGACAGAGTCAAACATCTCATAAGCAATGTTCATGTGATGTTGCTTTTGGTCGAAATTGACCATTTTAGGTACAAATTTTGCGGCGACCCGTCTCATGCCCAAATCATTGAAAAAAATCGAATGGCACGAGCCAATCGATATGTCTAGGTCCTCAGCAACTTCTCTAACGGTGATTCGACCACGGTGATTGGCCAATACCATTTTCTTCACTTCATCAATTTTTTCGTCTGTTGTTGAAGTGCTCGGGCGTCCGGCACACATTTCGTCGTTCACATCTTCTCGGCCTTCTGACAACATTTTGTACCACCAATAAACGTTGCTTTGGTCCAAAGTAGCTTCGCCATATGACACAATCAACATTCGAAATGCATTCGTGCACTTCATTTCGTTTTTCACACAAAATCTGATACAAGTTCTTTGATCAATCTTTTTGAATAGGTAAAAATCGAAGACGATCCGAAACACGTGCAAGCAAAGCAGCTGTCAACAATAAACTGAACATTCAAAATGGCCGAACTCGCTGGCATGTGTGAGAGACATGAGTACCAACATATCGCCACAGAAAAATCGAACTTTGAATATACCTAACCTGGGAAAATTCATAATTCGCGATACTTTTTGAACACACCTCGTATTTGTTTACTACCATACATCCCTTCAGTTTATCATGAACATTTTAAGAATTTTAAAAACTAGAGATAATGATAAAAATGGGTTATAGGACATTCAATTAATTTTGAAAATGGTCTAAGTCAATTAGTGCTTTAAAAACACAATTTTTGCATGAAATTCATACAAAATTTCATGCTGATAATAATTTTTTTTAATCAAGCCTAAAAAAATTATAAATTAAAATATCACATAATATAAAAATTGTTTTTAACACGTTCAAACGCAATTCATTAAATATCTCGAAACAAGCAATAAATGACTTAGACCACTTTCATGATTATGGGGGCATATGTATGTACATATATGTAGACGCACGCATACTTGTTTAAATTTGCATTTCTATAATTTTTCATGCTCATTTCCATTCAATTGTAGCTGAATTAAGTGCAACGAATTGAAATAATTGTTATTACAAATGGCTTGAAATTGATACGAAATTGTCTAATTATGAATAGCCCCCGCGCGGTGGCTTTACTAGCTGCATAAGTATGAACATGCATGAGCAGTTGAATGTTTAATTTCATATTTGCACTCACACCGATATATATATATTTATGTACATGCATATGTAATATATTAGTTAATCATTTGTATTATAATTATGCATATTTTCAGTTTTCTAACACTTTTGTTATCGTTTTTCTATTTGCAGGTAATTAAAAGTCATTCAACTGTTTCTCTGGTCGATCTGTCACACACTTGTGAGTGTCACATGCGCGGAAAGGCTTTTTACTCTTACGTTAGATGCCAAGTAACTTATTTATACTTTGATGACATATTACAAATTACTCAACGGTATTTCGAAAGAACTTTGTAAGTATTTGAGTATTAATAAGCGTGTTACCATATCCCATTCCCCCAGCGCTTGAGCCCCTAACCAAATTTCGTTAAGATGTTTCATCAAGTCTGGCGAATTGTAGTAGCACACTAATACATACATATGGAGTGAGCGAAAAATATTGAAAAATGTTGACCATATTTTTTCTAATTAATTTTAGCTTATTTTTCTTTACAAAAATATATTTATTCAAGTTACAAATTTTGTGCAAAATTTTTAAGCATTCATCCAAACTTTCACACTTTTCATTCAGAATTTCTAGAAATTTCTAGAATTTCAGCGCATTTAATTCTAGTAAAGGGTGACCACTTAGAGGTATCAGATTTTAAATTGAAATTAAGCAACGAAAATTCAAATTAATTGTGCAATCTTTTATTATTTTTGTGTCGAACCATTCATGAGATTTATTTTTTAAACAAATCCCTTTCAAATGTTGGCCGCAACTGCACCGTAATTCGTCCATCCGTAAACACCAATTTTAAATGATCGCTGGAGGACTTCGGTCTGTATCTCGTGAATAACTTTATTAATGTTGACTACCACTGCCTCAATAGAAGCTGGTTTATCCACAAAGCATTTAGACTTTACATTCCCCACAAATAAAAGTACAAAGGTGTGATATCACACGATCTTGGTAGCCAATCCATTGGTCCGAGACGAGACCAGATAAATTCCTCACCGAAAAGACGACGCAGTAAATCTATTGTTTCATTTGATTCACGGGATGTATGACTATTAGCGCCGTCTTGTTGGAACAGAATGTAATGGAGATCACGGGCTTCAATTTTCGGCATCAAAAAGTCGTTTACCATGGTGAACGCTATCCATTCACTGTTACATTGACGCCATCCTCGTCTTTGAAGAAATGTGGGCCAATGATTCCTCCGGCCCATAGGCCCCACCAAACGGTTATCTTCATTAGATCTAATGGCTCTTCTTGAATGGCTTCGAGTTGCTCTTCAGCTCAAATACGGCACTTTTGCTTATTGACGTAGCCATTAAGCCAAAAACCGGTCTGATAGCTGTGCACCATAAGTTGGCCTGAGCGCGCGATGAACATTTTTCACAGCACGTCGATTTTCGTAATACAATTTGTAAACGTTGTTGAGACGTATGATTTTTCATGTTGAAATGTCAATGAATACTGAAAAAAAAATTATGTATTTAGTTTGATAGTTCTCGCGCGTGATCTGTCAAAAAAAACCCTACTGGAAAAACTCCAATCTGATCACCCTTTATATAATTGGCGCTTACACCCTTTCTGGGTGTTTGGCCGAACTCCTGCTCTTATTTGTGGCATGTGTCTTAATGTTGTTCCACAAATGGAGGGACCTACAGTTTTAAGCCGATTCCGAACGGCAGATATTTTTTTGAGGAAGTTTTTCATGTCAGAAATATAGTTCACTCCGAGGTTTGCCATTGTCTGCCAGCGACTCCCGCTATTAGAAACAAACTGTTGTTTCATGGATGGAGATTCGATTCTAAGTACTTTCGAATAGTAGGCACGCACGAAGCCATACGGCTAGGAACACTACTGCCCGCGAGCTTAGCTCAAGCCTCAAATTCCACATTGTATGTCCAGCCCTGCTAAGCAATATTTGGTGTACACAAATATTTCCTCAAAACTATACAGACACGCTGGAGTGAGCTGTGATATTGCTGACAAGTATCGCCTTCTTTTCGATATAAAAATTATCAAATTACTGGTAGTCAAGATAATTTCAAAGTTCTCCTATCCAGTCTGATGCAGACCCAACTTGCTTTTTGTGTTGACTTCCTTCTCTTTTTACACGACTCACTCAATTTTAACTTCATTTTTAAAATAAACTTTTGAAATTCTACGTGCTTTGTGTTATTTCAAGTTAATAATTTTATCAATGCTAAATCCTTTTCATACAACTTTTCCGCCCTGCTTTAGCGAATATCAAAGTTTATGACAAACGCAGTGTGACAAACTTTTCCTGATTATCTTTCAAGCAGAAAAACACACACATGCGCAAAAGTTCTCTGACTCTGCAGCAAACAGCATGTCAAACATGGCTTCACTTGAACTATTTCTGTGGACGCACTGATTATTGGAGCAGCAGAATGTTCTTACTCGGCATTGTTCAGAAGCAATTATTTCAAATGTTTGTTATTTTCGTTTTTTTTTCTGTGTCTTTTCGTATCTACAACTCCATTGCTTTGAGTTTAGCAAAAGCTGCTTTGCTTTTAAATGCCATTTAGAATCGCATACAGAGTCACTTGCAGCTTCATGTGGGTATATATACCTACATACATTTGTATTTTTATGTACTTGTATGTTTATAAAGTGAGCAGCATTTAAATCAAGAACTGTACTGATATAACAAAGTGGCACGAAAGTGGGTCAGGTGGGTTCGAACAGAAAACGTGCATTCAAAGGAAGTAGGGAATCT
The DNA here is from genome assembly GCF_027943255.1 of Anastrepha obliqua. Classification (NCBI taxonomy): domain Eukaryota; kingdom Metazoa; phylum Arthropoda; class Insecta; order Diptera; family Tephritidae; genus Anastrepha; species Anastrepha obliqua. The sequence goes on from NC_072893.1 coordinate 47,709,341, forward strand.
AAGTGAATCCGAACACATCCACATGCTTACATATGAATAGCGCATTTAGTGCGATTTTGAGGCAGATACGAGGGTGTACCATAATGTCTCTGGACATCGCCGCCTCCAGGAGCATTTACAAAGCGCTCTGGTTGAAGTATTAAGATAGCTTCGCTCCAGAAGGGAGGGACAATCTACAACACCTTGAATAACATCAAAGACGATAGATAAAGACAACATAGATCACCGAGACTGCACAGATTTCACATTGATAAGCAGGCATCTAGAACAGTATGAGATCATTGGGTCATGAAGTCGAAGGGAACGTAGAGCAAATCCAATGAAAATATTCCACCACTACTCGATTTCGAACATTTGAAAACGTAGTTTTAGTTTATAGATAGACTTTATGGTATCAAGTTCCGTTACCGTAAAAAGGGGATCTCTTACTTTTACTTACCACTCAGCCTTTGTCTGAAATACGAAAAAAAGTGGTTTAGGTTTCCAACTTCGGTAGGTACACTCGACGTCACAAAAGACCAGCAGGTCGAAGTGGAAACCACCAATAAATCTATCTAATTTCGGTTAACTTGTTTTGAATAGGCCTCAATGACACTTAATTGGTTAATCGGAGCCAGCGACCCGAAAAACGCAGGTGTTCAATAATTTCGTTTTTTTTCTAGTCAGTTGCTTTATTTTACAAAAATAAAAACATAGCATTAATGCATCATGCTTCGACTTGACTTTAGCAAAATTTCAAAAAAAAAAATGTATAATTGTCAAATTTATCGCTGCTTGTGTGGAGTCCGTTTCTCCAGAAGCCCCTTGCGGTGATCATCACAAGTCCTTGGACCTAAACGTCATAAACCAAGTTTAGACATACGGTAAACAAACTGCTTCGACACATTAGTGATTTTGTTTTTGTATCATCTACTTTTGGTTTTGTGAAACTGTCTGATTTTGTGCCGAATAATCATCATTTGCAGGAAGTGTTGATTTTCCTCTTTCATTCGAAAAAAACGTCGGCTGAAGCGCATCGAGCGCTACAAAAAGTTTATGGAGATGCTGTTTTAAGTAAAACAACGTGCCGAGATTGGTTCCGTCGCTTCTAAGACGGCGATTTTAATGTTGACGACCGTCCGCGTGAAGGAAGGCCAAAAACCTTCGAAGACGCTGAATTGGAGGCATTGCTCAATGAGGATCCGTGTCAAACGCACGAAGAGATTGCTTCAGTATTAGGAGTTACTCGCCAATCCATTTCCAAGCGATTTCATGCTTTTTGGGAGTGATTCAGAAACAGGCGACTTGGGTTCCTTATGAGTTAAAAGCAAGTGATGTTCAACGTCATTTTTTCGCCTGTGAACAACTGCTCCAGCGGCAAAAAAGAAAGGGGTTTCTTTATCGCATCGTGAGGGGTGGTGAAAAATGGATTCATTACAGCAATCGAAAGAAAAGAAAGTCATGGGGACTGCCCGGTCATGCTTCTACGTCGTCGCCTCGGTCGAATATTCACGCTGCGAAGGTTACGTTTTGTATTTGCTGTTATTTATTATGAACTGTTTAAGCCAAGCGAAACCATCACTGGGGATCGGTATCGACTTCAATTGATGCGATTGAGCCAAGCACTGCGCGAGAAGCGGCCGCAATACGCGGAGAGGCATGAAAAAGTGATTCTACAGCATCACAACGCTCGGCCTCACGTTGCTAAACCCATTAAAACCTACTTGGAAACACTGAAATGGGAAATCCTACCCCACCCGCCATATTCTCCAGATATTGCGTCGTCCGACTATCACCTGTTCCGATTTATGGCACATGATCTAGCTGACCAGCAGTTCCATGCATATGAAGGCATCAAAAAATGGCTTGATCCGTGGATAGCCTCAAAAGATGAACAGTTTTCCCGCGACGGTATACGAGATTTACCAGAAAGATGGGGAAAAGTAGTAGCCAGCGATGGGCAATATTTTCAATGATTCACTTGCAACCATTGTTTCAGAATAAAGTTGTATTTTCATCAAAAAAAACAGCGGGAATTTAGTTGCGCACCTAATACTTTAAGAAAATCCAATTTCTTGAAAACTCTAACTACTCCTAACCCCTTAAATATCATCCATACGAGAAAAAGACCAGTGTCATAAAATATGATTTATTTATTATATTCCTTCACAAAAATATGAAAAATAACTACGGTGTTTCCATTTTTATTCAAATCAGAGAAAACTACGTTTAAACGTAAAAAGCATTTTCAAGCTATTCGATGCAAAAATTTTAACCGCAGGCCCTATAAACAACCCACAGTAAAACCGAATTTTTATCATAATCACTTCACACTCGCATTGTATGAATTGCCACAGCTGTTATAAGTTAATTACCTGATAATATTTTCCTTTCAAAATTACTTTGTTTCATGGCAAGATTTTTTTTTTAATATTTTTGATTTCTTTTTTAGAATGCAGTAACAGTAACAAATTTTAATAACCACATTGAACTTGAAGGACATAAACAATGTCAATCAGTTATTTTATGGGCACATCATGAATTTTTAGTATTTTGTATCGGACGAATTTCCGAAAATGCCATTTTTTTTTAATATTTCACACATTTCGCATTCATCATACGCCCTGTCGGCCAACTCATTCATAATGCAAGCATTGTCTTGCCACCCAAACCATTGGTTGATTGACATTCAAATTTGCCATTTATTACTTGTGCTTCTAAATTCACTTGTAATTGTTGTTTGTGGAGAGTTGAAAGTAATAGTGTTTTGTATCATATTTGTACATAATTTTGTTTACATTCGCCTATAAACTGAGCTTACTCATACAAGTAGTTACGACCGCCTCGACTGTACGTGACCAGCTGCCTTGTGAATTACTTGCTGAAGACCCGACAAATGTTTTTGTATTTTATGGCCATGCACAATCACACAACAAATGAACATGGGCATACAATCATCATAATACTTGCATATATGTATATGTGTGTAAGTATGTGCGTCCACAAGTATTCAACTTAATATTTGAAGTGTGCATTTGTTTTTGTTTACTTAGATATTAAATTTTGGTCGCCTATGAATTTTATTAACATCCATACAAATACATGCCTGGTGCGAAACTTGCAATAATAACAACAACAACATCTACATTGGCATTAAGAATATTGTTTAACAGAATTTTTTTATGTGTATGATACTAAAATGCAGCGATTACACCCACTATCAGCTATTCAAATGTATGTATGTTTGTAGAAGATTAAATGAGCTGGCTTGCGTGTACATTCCAATGCAGTGCCTGTTTTTGAACTTCTATCAAAATTTAAGTATTGCTTAACGCCGCACTGACTGCAGTCCTCTACCACCCTACTGTCATTCCGCATATGAAAAGTAAATGTGTGCATGTATGTACATTCTGTCAAAAAAGTACCGGAATTTATCTTGTCGCCTTCAAAATAGGCTCCATTCGAAGTAATACATATATTCCAAGGATTAGTCCAGTCATCAAAGCACCTTTTAAATGCGTTTGAAGAGATCTTCTCCAGCTCCTTCAGCGAATTCTCCTTAATGGCCTCTATGGACTAAACGCGGCGGCCGCGGAGTGACAATTTAAGTCTTGGGAAAAGAAAAAAGCCACAAGAGGCTAAGTCCCATGAATACGGTAGTTGTTCGATGATATTTTTCAAGTTGTTGGTCAAAAAAGTGTTCACAATCTGAGCCTTGAGAGATGGTACGTTATTATGGTGCAAGACCCATGAGTTTTCTTTCCACAAATTGGGCGCTCATTCTCTCTCAAACATCGCATAACTTCCAAATAATATTATTTATTTCTGTACAACCATTTGGCAAGAATTTCGAATGCACAACTCCAAGATACTCAAAGAAAACGAGTAGCATAACTTTAACTTTCGACCGACTTTGACGTCGTTTTTTGGGTTTCACCCCTATTTTTGACAGAATTTATGTGGGTTTGTTGGTGAAAATTTTGATTTGCAAATGTTCGCAGCATATTTTAGAATCTAACTGAATATCACGCAAAGAGACCTTTCAAGTAAGTACTTCATTTTTGATAACTCAAATTCATGTCAATTATAAAATGTATAGCTCCTCAGAAGTGCAGCTTCAAAATCTAAGATTTATGGGGATGTGAACCAATTCAAAAGTGGTTAAATTTTTTTCTAACAGAAGGGAGATCAACATAGTGTTCACTTAAAAATATTTTAAAAATTTTACTTACATATTTTCGCGTTAAGTTGGTCGCTTTGTGTGATACGGCAAACTAAAAAGATTTTTGCATAAATTGTCAAGGTATTGTTTCCAGCCGGCAGGTGTCCATCTAGGGACAACAGAAATTATTGAAAGGAGGAAGCTACGTTGGTAACCAAGGCTTCTTTAAAGTCTGCCCCAAGTTTTATGTTACCTCTGAAAATCAGTTTTTCATACAACACAACTTTGATTTTATAGGCCTGTAATAACTGGTTTGTGTTTTACTCTGCAAAACCCTCGGAAATTTTAAACCATTTTCATTTTCCAAAATTTAGCTGGCGTAGCTGTTTATGCCGCTGACATTGTATCTAACTACTTACCCGCAACTAAAAGTCCTCCTTATTTCCCCGACTTCACAAGGTTTTTAACTCCCGTGAGCCCAAATACCTCGTCGAACGAATTCAATTCCCTCGATCGACCCGCTCACTTAACCTGCTTAGTATGAAATTCAGTTGTCTTGAACGTTCAGGTTCAACTCTACGTTTTTGCTGTTCGTCTTTGGAACGCTCGGCTACAAAAGATCAAAACCGCCCGGAGTACATTGCGCTTTAAAAATGAACTCCTACGTTAGTTTGCATACTAAGTTGCTAATATGCACGTGCATATACATATAAGTTCGTCTAATGCTTCCTTGTTCTTCTCCTCCGCTCTTCCACTTTTTTACAGTCTACTTTCCCTTTGTTAAATCTTTTTCCCTAAATCACCTCTATTATTGTTATTTTTAAGCATTCAGAATTAAGCTCAAACACTATAAAAAACGTATGGTTGGTTAATAAATAAATTATCCCTGTATCAGCTCCGTGGCAATCTAAATGTGGAAACAAACGTGGCATAACAAACCCGCCTGCAGAATCGTCCGTCAATTGTGGCCGATGCTAAACGCACAGAATCTCAGCTAAGCCAAAATAAACATTGAATTGAATTCTGAAAAGTAATTGCTTTTGTACCGATCTTCGGAGCTTTTACTCAGTTCAGATAAAATTAAAAAGAAACTGATATTCAGTTTTCGAATATTGAATCTGTATACTCTTAGTTTAATTTAACTTATTGTTCAGTATATACTATCCTTTGTAAGATTGTAAATATTATATACTGAAATAAATGAAATGAAATATATGGCAACCATTTCGTCGGCGTTTAGTTACTCACTTCGGCACGGAGGTCTAAAATACAACTGTGGCATTCATTATGGCTTACTGGCTATGTTAAATCCCCAAAGCAAAAACTGAAATATTACGGAGTGTAATAATTTGAAATATGTTTCCACTAAGCTCTTCTACGAAGCCTTACATTGATTTAATTTTAAGTCTATTATCATCATCAACATAACATCACAGTACGGGGTGAACCATTGCTTTCGTTACAATTCGCCTCCTCGTCACTCAGTCATGAGCTTTTCAGCTTAGCTCCACAGTCGCCTTCGATGTCATTTCTCCATCTCGTTTTCTCGGCCAGCCTCTTCTTCTGTCGCCTTGTGGATTTGTTTCGAAGATATGTTTTAGAGTTCTATCGTTGCTCATTCGTAAAATGTGACCATATCATCGAATCCTTTGCGCTTTGGCGTACCTGATGGCATTTACACCTCTGATAAATGTGTCTACTTCGTCGTTGTACCGAATGCGGTAAGTACCGTCTTCAAGTCGTACTGGTCCATATATTTTTCTCACAATCTTTCTTTCAAAACATTTTACTTAATTGATCGATTTCATTGGATTTCAGAACCCAAACTTCGCACTAAATCCATAGTTCCTGATTACTGGAAAGTAATCTCGACTTCATCAACTTTCTATGTCAACAGATGTATCTTTTTGTGCGCTCAGCAGACCTCCAAGATACCTAACTTCATTGACCATTTCAAAGTTATAGCTACCATTTGTACAGAGTTTGGCACCCGAAGTGTAACCAACTTCAGACCGCTCGCTGATGCGCAGCTGTCTGTTAGTTGGCTAAATGACAGCCCAGAGTATTGTTTACAACCGCGCGGATGCACGTAATAGTGTGATTGTATTAGATTTGGCTGAAAAATCACAGCCAGGGCTTGTTCATGAGCACGAGCACCTTACAGTAAATAAAGTTTTTGTTCATCGTATGATTACTCGTTACAATGATACTGGTAGTATCGCGAGATGGTCATCAAAAGACTGCAACGTCACGTGAAATGGTTCAAAAAGTGAAGAAACGACTTGAGAGAAATCCCCAATGAAAATATCTGACCGTAGCATCCGCCGCATCCTGAAAAATACTCTCAAAGTCAAGCCTTACAAGATATAAAAGGCACATGACCTCACACCAAAGCAACTACAAGTCAGACTTCACAGAGCGAAGGAGTTGCTTCGCTTGGCCAAAAGCAGTCAATTTCCGAACATTGTGTTTTCTGACGAGACAATTTGTCACATTGAGCATTCCCAAAACGATAGGTTTATTTGACCCAACATTCATACGAGAATTTGAGTCATCGATTGGCCACCAGGAGGCAGAACCCGCCACAGGTAATGGTTTGGGCCACTGTAACCGCAGATTGGCGCTCTCCAATCGTTTCCATTGAGCCTGGCGTCAAGGTAAATACGAAATATTATCGGGAAAGTATTCTGAAGGTTGCTTTTAAGCCGTCTCACAAAGCTCGAGTGAACCAAGAATAGCTAAAAAATAACGTTCCGAACTTCATAACGTCCACACAATGGCTCTTAAATTCACCAGATGCAATTCCATTTGGGCCCTTTTGGAGAGCAAGGTCCGAACTAAAAGATTAACCAGTCTCGAGGCCCTGGAAAAGCCCATTGGCCGCGAGTGGGCCAAAATACCTGCAAGTCACATTCGGGCAGTTTGCGATTCGTTTCTGGATCGACTGACCGTCTCAAGGCCATAGTCAAGACAAAAGGTGGTCATATCGAGCAAAAGTAATTTTATTCTTAATTTTGTGTTATTTTCACACATTTTTACTTTAAATTGCATAAAAGTAATTTTCCAAACTAAATTTATGTCCTTTTATGTGTTGCGTTGCGCACTGTACCTTCCGTATATTTGGTTTTTTCTTCGTTGATGATAACACCTACCATCTTAGCGGAGTCCTAGCTTAGTCTTTTAAATAAGTCAAATAAAAAATGCTAAGAAAACACCTACCATCTTAGCGGAGTCCTAGCTTAGTCTTTTAAATAAGTCAAATAAAAAATGCTAAGAAAACTCAAAACAAACTTTCTCTATGGAAAATCTAATACTTTAATTTGTGTCATGAATTTTTTTATATGAGTGTATATGTGCACGAGTACATGCATGTAGCAGGGTACGTATTAGTATATATAACCGAGTCACAGCGTACGAATATTAATGTAATGGAGAATTTGAATAATTTTGCTATTAACAAAGTCCCAAAACAATTTATATCCACACCAGACCACATTGGTCTCGGTGGCGTATTTACGGGTAGACCACGACTATAACAGTTTTTGCTTATTTATCTATACTACTCGTATATATGTATGTATATCGTCATAATTTTCTAGATACTTGACCTTTTCACATGCATTTTAACTGCAGCGGCAACAAAAGTTTTGCACTAACTACAAATGACCATAGAAATGCTTATATTCGTATATCGTGAAATGAAGTCATTTTGTAGTAAAGTTGACAATGGAAATACCCTACGATAGGAAATTCACTTTCAGCCACTTATTTGTGTCGAAAAATAAATTGGCTTTCCCATAAACGAGCCGTACCGAAATGGATTAAAACAAGCTGTACCTGAGTATCGGAGCAAAGTTTGGAGTACTGAATTACATAATATCGGTAAAAAGTATCGATTATATTCAAGTGATGGTGATGATTAATTGCTAACGTACCGATCACGCCGTAAAAAATAATTTCCATGGGTGTCGGTATTTCAGCTTTTCCCTTAACTTGTGTCCATGTCAGGTTTTCCTCTATACGATCTAGGTCATCTATTCCGTGCTACCTCCTTGTGTTGCCAGTGCAATGATATATTATTTTATGTAATTCTGAATGCACGATTTCGCGAGTTTTAGCAAGCTGTTCGGCCTTTTCTCAGCAATATCCTTCACAGAAGGAGGAAGCTGGCGGTTATTGCATGATAATGAACCATCTAATCGATCCCATTCTTGTGACTGATTTTTTGACTATGATAGAAATCGCATTTTAACCATCACTCACTAACCGTATTCGCCTGATATGGTTCCCTGTGACTTGTACCTATTCGGAAAATTGCATTTGGCCACGAAAGGAAAACGTTTTGCGTCTGTAGATGCCATCCAAAAGGCTTGTACCGACATCCTGAGGAACATTTCGGTCAATGACCTGAAACACTCTTTCGAAAAGCCTTTAGATCGCGCAAAATAGTGGATCGAGGGTCGAAGTTATCAGAACAAAGCTCCTGTCGTTTCTATTCTAGCTCAGTCTTGTTTATTCTGGACTTCACCTTGTATCATATAAAGCCTTAAGAGCACTGAATTCCTTCTCAGATTCTTTAGCCTTTGATTTATTTTAGTCTAATTCTAAATTTGTAAGATTCTTAAATGAACTTTACAGTTAATTTGATACTTTCAATCTGTAAAAATACGTCTCCTTCTAAATTAAGGAAGACTAATTTTAGTGTTACATTAATTCTCGTAGTTTAAGCACAGAATTGTCAATAGTTTGTAAATGAACAATTGTTGGATACGGCTTAAATATGTAAATAAATATCTGCGGACTTTGCATGACGACCGACTGGTCCAGGTCCTTGAGGCAGTCATTTCCTAGACATTTGAAACTCATTCTTCGAAGGGCACATGGACTCTAGCTCGTTCTGATCTCTACAGCTCCTGCGGCAATTGTCATGCGAGGCTCCGAGCCTAGCGACCGCTGGTATATCAGCACACATTTTTTAGTTTGTTTGATCCCAAGATTAAACACCAAAATCCTGCATTTTTCAATGTAGCCCAGTGTTGCATGCCTTAGTATGCACTTGATTAGCTACGTTTGACTTACGTTCTTTTATATCTGTACAATGTTTGAGCATTATGAATATTTCACATTTTAAAGGGCAATTTTTAATTGCATTTTGGTGAAAAATTTTATATAAAGCGTATCTGCGCTTTTTATCGAATATCAGATTTTCTTCTGCACTCAATTAAATTAATATACGCCGCATATATGCGGTTTGTAGGGAGCAATTGTTATCGGTATTGCCTTAAAAACTGCTGCGCATTATAAAGTAGAAAAAAAGTAGCGACCAAAAAAGTACCACTAAAGTGCAAGGCGTCGTTGCCAGCGCGTCGCCGTCGGGTGGCATACTAAAGTGAAACCTTCGAATAATTTAATTTGCTGTTGTAGTTTTGTGTTGGTTGTACATCACTGCACGCATAGCCATGTTAGGGCAGATCAGTCAAAAAATACCGATAGTTCGTACTAAGCAAAAGTGCCATTGAATGCCCTGAAAAACTCTTTCGAAAGCTTTAAAACCCAAAATTCTTTTCTTTTTTTTTTTTGGGATTTCCACGGACAGTCGTTCATTTCTCAATACTAATGTCAGGCAATACATTACCCATGGAGATCGCTCATTGCTTATGGAGCGCAATAAATACTTATTTACTATCAAGAGCTCTTGAGTCGTGACCCGATTGTCAGATTTTTTGGGCATTTATATTTTCATTTGTAATTTTTTTTTTCTACATACGCTCAAAAAAAAAAACATTTTTGTAAGTATTTTGAGTGTATTTCTGCCATGAAAAAGCTCCTCATAAAAATATCTGCCGTTTGGAGTCGGCTTCAAATTGTAGGTCCCTCCAACATAAATAGGAGGAGGAGCTCGGCCAAATACCCAAAAAGGGTGTACGCGCCAATTATATATATATATATATAATTAGTAAGCACCTAAAAGTATGCAATCTGTAGCTTCATAATTAGGCGTAAATAATTAAAAAGTTACTAAAGATCAACAACAAATTGTTAAAACAACTTTAAAAAACATAGTATTACTTTCTTTTGTTATTAAAATTTGTTTAAGCCAAAAAAAGAAGCAAGACAAAAATTTTGGTTTTTTTATTACTTTTATGTATTAAACTTCTTGGGTGTCTTTAATGGTTAAATTTATTTTTAATAGAGCTCAAAGTATCATTTGCTGTGGCATATTGGAAGAAAATTAAAAGAGGAAATAACAGAAATTTTCATTTTTGCTATGAGAAACAAATTGAGGGTTGGCTTCAAGAAAAACAATTTTTTTTGCGGCCGTCCTAATGTGCATTTTAGGGCGGGTAACGTTTTTTCTCGACTTTCTTCCGTGTCTAAATTATTCTAGTAGCAATTCTAGAATATTTCTGCAATAGATTTTTGTTTGGAATAAAAAAATATGAAGAAAAAAATTAAAAAGAAAAAATGATCAAGAAAGAAACAAATTTTCGACCATCCTAATGTGCATATTAGAGCGGATCAAAATTTGTGTCGATTTTTCTCCGTGGTTGAATTATTCTACTGGTAATTCTGGACTATTTCTGCAATAGCTTTTTGTTTGGAATAAGAAAATATAAAAAAATATTTTAAAAATATTTTAAAAACAATTTTTAAGGAAAAATTTTTAAAAAGAAAGAAAATTTTTCGTGTATTTTAAAGCAAGTTAATCCATCTGTTTTGATATGGATCGCATTTTTTGAGCCAATTTTTGTATGTCAATTAATTTAACATTCGTCTTAAGATCGCCTGCTACAGTAACTGAGCGGGCCGATTGGGAATTACTATTATTTAGTTTTCTATTTTGCTAATCAAAACTTTAATACTATTTTAATAGTTCTCAAACTCAACTCATATTTTTTTAGAAAAAAGTGTGTTCGGGAAGTTTGGATAAAAGAAATCCATTATTGATGGTTATTTTGCTCAAGAACCCCCGGCAAAAGGTGTCGCAATGCAATTTTGTTTGCACTATTTAATTATTTTATAGAAGAAAAACTAATAAATCATAATTTCTTTTTCATATAAAATTAATTTTTTGCAATAAGTTTTGTTTGAAATAATTAAAAATACATAAAAAAATAAGAATTTTACTGAAAATAGAAAATGAAACTATATAAGTATAATATCGCGTGCTACAAGATCTCAACTATATTTTTTTAAAACTTTTAACCATTTTTACAATGCATAACTTTTCGTAAGTTTCTGGAATCTTTCTGTTATCGTCAATCAAAATCAGTGTTGGCCAGCAAAAGGCAACTGTTGGTGGGCCCACCCTAACGAATACCCATATTTCTGTTTTTCCGCTCGTTTTGTTTTTATTTGTTATTTGTTTACTTGCCGGTTTTTATTTCCTTTTTGTCGCCACCACGAAACTACGTAATAAAATGTTATTAATGCATTTTGAGTTTAAACATTGAAGGCGCGCGCTCTCTGGTATGATACTTTCTCATTAAGGTATATGAAACTGAGTTGCAAGGAGAAACAATTAAGTTTAACTTCTCTGTATGTGTAGTGTGTAAAATTTGTGTATTCGAATATGGGAGAAATAATAGGAAAATGCGTATAACCCTCAGCAACTATTTGAATCAAATTTAAAGTTAATGCAACTGGAAATTTTTTTGCACGTGGTAAAGTTTCCCATGGTAAAGTATTCGCAGAGCTCCCTTTGATAACCTAAGTGTGAAATAAGCCACCTCACTATGCCATAATACATCTGATACTTGACCCAAAAATTAGTTTTGAGTACTCAGAAAAACAAGTAGACTCGAAACATAATTCGAATAAAGCCAAGAGCTTTTGATGATTCTAATGGTTAATGAAAAAAATAAAGCTGTTTTGAAATACTATGAAATTTTAAAAATTTTAGAGTTGTTTGCATTAATTACTGCATACTTTCCATAAGCTTTAACTCCAGCTTTACGTAGGTGAGATGCCTCGAGATATCGTCCATATGGGAATATGCGAGTGTACCGCCGATTTTCAGTGCCACATTTTTAAGATGAGAAGTCATTCCGGACGAGTTTTTTTAATGCAAGTTTTCTAAGCACCCCGAAAATATTTCAAAATGTAAAAGAGTTACTTTTTGCAATTTTTTGTTATTGTTTCCCCTATTTTATGTGCGAATTTCTCAATTATGAAACGTTTATTGGACATCCCCCTGAATGCAGAAATTACTTAAATGCGTGGGTCGTTTTAAAAGTCCGTACAAAAATAAAAACTGCTTAATTGTTTTGGGCAAACATTTTTTTTATTTTTCTATAAATTCTCCTTCTAGGCTTATACACTGCGTTCAATGCTGGTACAGTTTTTTGAACCCTTCCGAATAATAGGAATTGTCCAAGTCCAAAAAATAGCCAATCGCTTCTGCAATCTCCACCTCGTTTGAATAATATATAATATTTATCCCGCGAGTCATTTCTTCAAATTGCGAATTATTAAACTAAATTCATTACACTGAGGGATCCGTGGGAGCCAATTCTGGAGAATAGGCGGGATGTGAAACGAATTGGCACCCAATTTCCATTAATTTTGTGACCACAACTGCTAAGTCGCGACTACAACTGGTGCTTTGTCATGATGAAACGAGAAAATCACTCGACTTCTTCGATTCAAACGAATGCCAAGCACAAATAAATTAATCGATAGGACTGAAACTTAGTGTGCGCTCTTCCTAGAGGTGTTACTAACTAAAGTTGTGTCACCTCTCTGACTTCACACGCACTTTCCAAATGACCTTCGCACGTAATAAATTCGAAGTTTGCTTCAACATTTTTGATTAGTTGATTTCTAGACAACAAGTAATTTTATTACATAAATAAAAATAAAAAATATTTAATAATAAAATAAATATAATCACAAAAAAATTATTGTGGCCCATGAGGGGATCGAACCCGCGACCTTCGCGTTATTAGCACGACGCTCTAACCAACTGAGCTAATGGGCCTGATTGAACAAATAAATACTAAGAACAGTATTTGTATGTGGCCTGATAGCAAATATTTATGTATGGGTGCAGATTTTATTTGCAGGCAAATTTGATTTGTTCACATTACACATTTAGGTGCATACATATCAGTGTATGTTTGTATAAGCGGTGGCGGTCAAAATAACAGCAATGCGATGTATGTAAAGCTTTGACTATTTATTTATTATGATATACATTTTTTTTTACTTTTTTTTTATAAAAAGAAGGTTTATGTTATAATAAAAGCCATATAAATCAAAGTTTACATTTTTTTAATTAAAAAAATTCGACGAACTTTCATCAAATCTAAAAATTTTAGTCAAAGTCTTTAGAAAAATTCTTGGTAGGCAATTCTGCAGCCCATTAAATTAAATTAAATAGTACAAAGCTTAAGTGGCACAAAACTCGCGTTGATTTTTTATATATATATTGTATATTATATATATTTTTTTTTTTGACGGGGTTATGCATTTTCTTTCCCACAACGAATGCTCGAGATTTTACATATAGAAAAAAAATGCGCAATGCCACAAACAAACAATAAAAATAATACAAAATCTAGGGAACTTTCTAGCCAATTACACCAAAATTGAATGGGCCTCAAAACTGCATACCCAGAGTTTTTAGAAAAATTACATGAATAGAGTAAAAAAAATTAAATATTGATGTAAATAAATTTTATAATAATTCAGCATAATTTTATCTTTAGCACACTCTTATTTTTGCCATTCATTTTTTATTTAGAGGAGAGGATTTTCTTTAATACTCCGGCCAGAACTACACTATTTCTTAGTTCATCTCTCAAATTCTCTTAATGCTCGAAATACTCCTATTACTAAAGCCCAAATTGAGTTTAATAAAACCTCTAAATTTGTTGAGACAGATTTTTGATTTTCAAAAGATCGTGCATTGAAATTTTTGAATATTTATTATAAATAGTTTAATTGTCCTTTTTTCCATGTCTATTAAACTTAAAACGTGTCTACCTGGCCTATAAGAATCTAATATAGTCACTGGCTTAATAAATAAATAAATAATATAAATAAAGTTAGAAACATTGAGTTACATAGTTTTTGTTGTAATATGAACATTTATTATAAAAAATATATAATATGACATTTTTATATAAAATGAAAAAATTAAATCAAAAATTAATTGTCAAAACTTGCCAAAAAGTCGCTATTATTTTGACCGCCACTGTGTGTATATAAAAATATGCTAAACAAACGTTTATTAATATTATCTGCAAATTTTGCGATTAGAGTATAATTTTTTATACAAACAAATCGGTAGCTTATCACCTGGGTACTATACACAAATATCAAAGTGCTATAAAGTTATTTTACTTGCATATACAATGTATGATACTTATGCATCTGTGTGTACATACTTACCATTATGAAAAGATTTCAGAAGGTGTGGCCAACATCAGACCGTTAGCCGGCTCTCAGCGAATTTGAAGGAATCAAATGATTTGCTGACGTAACCAAAGATGTGGTAGCGGTTTGTTTACGACAAAACTTAGAATGCGTTGGTGATATAAGGAAGAATTAACGGAGCTATCCCAGAGGATTGCGCCCATCAGAGAGTGCGTGACGTCACTTTTGCCAAGGAGTGCAGTGTTGCCAACCTTTTGCTCTTCGCAATAAATTGAGTGCTTTTTTATACCCAAAATGCGAACATTTTTAACTTTAGTTTTTATTTTTTTTTTTTTAATTTAAAGCTACCTAAACTGTAATTTAAAAAAAAAACTATATTATCATACAAAAGAAGGCTCAAAAAGGTCACTCCGAGAAGATTTTACTGTTAATGAAAATTTTGTAATTCTAACCGCAATCGCGGGCAATGTGACCAGATATTAAAAAAAAGTAAAGCTAAATAAAACTGAGTGAATTATTGAACTAATTTTTAAAAAATATATATTTTGCAAAATTATAAACATAACAATTTAATTAGTACAGGCTAGAAAAATGTCATGAACAAAGAACTAAAACTCCGGGACTAAATTACAAAAAAAAAGCTATATCAAGTTACGAAAATGGTAATCTTGCCAATTGTGCTAATATGACGTCACTCATTGCCAAATTCGCTGAGAGCAAAGTAACGGTACCACGATAGGCGCCATCTCATTATTCTCTCCATCATGGGAACTATCTCCCTTATTACTTCGTTCCCATCTGAACAACGACTGATTGGAAAAGTGAAAGAATACGTGTGAATTCTACTACCGAATACCCGATGTTACTCTCACAATTTTGCTTCGGGTGGTCAAACCTTGTAATCTATCATTATTGCATACTCACACACATATACGCATGTCTTATTTTTTAGGCAATAATTATTTAATTTGTTGTAAAATAAATAAACCAATAAATCATTTTTAGCTTCCCCTCGTTTTATGAGCACTCTGCGCTTGAATTATTTTCAAAAGTTGGCATGAGATATTATATTTTCCGGCACAAAAATTCATCAGCATACAAATTTTTATAACCAAGAGAGAAAAGGTGTAAATAAAACAATTAAAAAATTTATTTATAGTATTATATTATCTTTTTCATGCATCTTTTCCTGCATTTGGTTTTTTTTTTGTTTTGCCTTTTTTTTGTAAAATTATGAAATACTAGCAAACCCGGCCCCCTTCGCTGGGCACACTAAAATAGAATAGATATGGTTTAGAACAGAAAATATATGATTTTCATATTATTTATTTTTTTATTCTTTATTCAAGCGCTTTGGCATAAACAATATTTTTTGTTTTTCTGTTTGTTTTTGAGTAAATATAAAATATAAATTGAAAATCAGGAAAAAAGAAGATTGTTTTTAAATTTCAAATCAACGCATATGAATAACTAAGAAACAATCGTCTTTTTTCCTGATCATCCATGAATTTTTCGTTTCAATTTATTTGTTTTATTAAGCATTGGAGCTTTTTTAACCATTATCCATTTATATTTTTCAAAAAAAAAAACGAAAAAAAATTTTTTTTCCACGAACACATAATTTCATTCGGATTTCACATTAAATTCTCAAATTTCGTAAGAAATTATTCACTGTTCCAAAATCCACTCCAAAAAAATTCACAAACAATTTTTACATGTTGCACTTACGTTTTTTCCTTATGGCATCCAAATCAGAAAGAAATATTGACACATTGTAACTCAGTGTGTCAATTTGACAGTTCAGTTCCGCCCCAAGCATTAAAAAAGTAAGCGACATTATGGCTGGATCAAAAGAACGCTGTACCCGTTGCCAGTGCTCCGAATTATGAAATATTCGTTAGCATATTTGGAATGCCGCTGAAATGGCCTCGGATGAAATAAATTTGGTTTATTCCGGTAAAGCAAACCTAAATGTAGTGGAAACGTGCCAAATTTAAAATGTTTTCAGTCCTTCTACGATTAGGATAGCAGTAAATTTATCAAATTATTTTAATTTGTCAAAACTACTTTCTCAGTATTTTTTACATTTCATGTGCAATTTTTTACATTTCATGTAATTAATGCGATCAGCTGAGTAAGACGTGTTTTTGTTTGTGCTCTAAGTGTTGGTATTTTTCTGAGACATTTACCAAGTGTTGCTGATCCATCAATGTATGTGTGTCCAATCAAGAAAACCTACATCTGCCTAAAAACATTTCTCACGCCTTCATCAGCTACATAGGTATATTGGAGAGAATGCAGAAAAAAAAAGAAGAGCTAATAGACTCAAACATCCAACAATTGACTGTAGTAAGGGTTCCATCAGAAGAGAGGGTAATGCAGAATATTGGCGAACTGACCATAACGGACATTGAGAAAAGAGTGGCAGATTCACAAATGTTTTGGCTCTTCGCAGTGAACTAGTTTCTGCTCAGTGCTTTGAAAGTAGTGCAGTATCAGCAGATGTAATTATTAACGGGATCCCTCCAGGAACTGATGAGTGTTTGCCAGAACTCTTCGCTAAGATTTACGGTGTAGCTCAACACAAACTTCCGCTTTGGCGTGTTGCTTTTCCGCTGCCTAGTGCAAAAGGCAATTGGCAAAAAAGCAGCAACAATTGTCCTATTGTTGCTAAACTTTTCTCTGCACATGTTCCCCAAGGCTCGATTGTGGGTCCGCTTTTGTTTGGACTATACGTCAATGATCTTCCAAACGTACTAAAATATCGTAATGTTCATATTAATGCCGATGATATTCAGTTGATGATATAGATGTCCTTTTGTGTCCCTCTATAAATATATTAATACCCTCAGCATTGACTTAGAAAACGTTAAGAAATGTGCGATAATGCGTTGCTTTTAAATCCAAATATAAAGGCTGTTTATGACCGCGTGTTGCTCGATGGCGGGCGAGATGCTGAGAAACAATTTGAAGTCGACTTTCTCTGTTTTTTCGTAGAGCTCGTGTGGCACCCAAGCTCCCATTTTTTTGGGAAATCCCACTGAATGAAGGTAATTGAGAATCGTTTTATGATCGCAGCTCATTTTTCCCGGCAATGCACGACTGGTTTGGCGACCGTTTTCCTTTAAATGTGATTTGAGACGTTCTTCATCGAATTCAAAAGGCCTTCCGCTGTGGGGCGTGTCACTGACATCACCGAACTTTTGAACTTTGCAATCCATTTCCGTGCTGTAGACCCGTCCATGATAAGTTCAAGCACTGCAAAATAACATTTGGTTGTGTGTTTGATAAACAAATAAATAAATAAATACACAATTTTAATAAATTATCACTGAGTCAGGATATGAATACCAAAATTTTCTCATTTGCAGCAATAGCTTAAACCATGTAGCTTTAATTTAGCTTTTCCCTGCATGGTACTACTCTCTACTCCCTCAATCATTTATCTCCCTTGAAAAACGAAATCAAATCTCCAGGGATTTGAGCTATAATGAGCCTCCAAACAATAACGAATATAAATACTTTACATATTCATAAAACCTTTATTAAAAAATTGATATGCATGCACAAACTTATGAATATATAAGTAAAATACACATCATACATACCGCCATAAATGGGTCACAAGCTCATAGGCCAGCTCACTGACACGCTACCCTCACTGCATTCGCTTTGTGTTTGTATGTATGCATAAATATTTGTCATATAAAAGTCAATTAGCGCCGTCGAGACGGGCCAATGCCAATTCCCATATTACAGGCTAAGGCTTACTAGAAATGTGGAAAAAATATAATAACAGATGCATGCATGTGTAAATTTGTTTGTGTGTGCGCTTTTATTTACCATCAAGATGCAGAAGAAGGGAAAACAATTACCAAAACATTTTAGGCAGCCAACCATTTTGCAGAAAATTCGCTGGCGCCCACTGTACGTGCAACGATACGCTTCGCAACAGTTCACTTGGGGGTCAAGTGGCACAAAAGTGTTCGCGCACAAGCTCTTGAGTGAAGGCGTTGTGGGGCGTGGATGGGGAGTTTATGGCTTTTGTTTGAAAACGATGAGTGTACGCAGATAAATGTGTTGTTGCTTAATTGCTTTTGAAGGGAATGTGTGTGGGCAATACAGTTTTCACTTGGATATTCATATTTGTAAGTGTGTACATGTGTATGTATATATGCGTGAGGAATATTGATCATTTGATCACGTCTGAGAAGCATAAACCTAGTTATAAGTGGATGGAAGGCTTGGTGATTTTTCAGTCGTTAAGATGCAGCCAGTGACTTCGCAAAAAGTATGTTGTTGTTGTTGTTGTAGCAGCAAGCACGTATGGGAAATGCTGCTGTAGTGGCGGTCGTTGGCCGGATATAAACCCGCATCGTTCCTGTAAGGTAGAACCGACTGTCCGCCCGGTCAATTGATGTCAAATTATTGGATCCGAATCTAGTTTTAACCGCTAAAACAATTTTATCGGATCATTTTAGTGCAAGTCGTTTTCCATCTCATTCAAGTCACGACATTTCGATTGAGATCTATCCGGCTATTTAGCTTAAAGACGGCCCCCAACTCTGCTATTTTAATATATCAGCATATCAGGGCTACAAGACCAAGAATTGGTTGAGATGATTCCTTGAGAGCTCACCAGAGTTTGCCCAGCGTCATTACTTTCATAAGCAGCTAATTTTTGCATCTTATGACCATAAAATCGGTATTAGTTTTAATCATTTGGTGAAATGTTTCAATTTGCATTGTCATGTTGTCCAAAAGATTCACACAGCTTCCCTGTTGACATGTCCGAAATAGAGTTAAGTCCCTACCAATTTGTGACTTAAAAACAGTCAATATGTAACATTTTAAGACATAAAATTCAGGGCTGTCAAAAGAAAGTCTGAAAGTATGGGTAAGCCAAGACGAGCTTAATCCAATGAAAGTTGTTCGCTGAAGAAGCACCTCAAAGTAAATGTTTCCCTGCTTTTTTTTTCATAAAGTCCAGTGATGCCGTAATAGTACCACTAGAGAAACTTAAAACAGTTAATTCTGAGTGATTGGCAACCAGTTTTTTTCCAATAGTTTTCGGAGAATTAAGGAAAACCAACTACAGAGAACGAATCATTCTTCATCAAGCCAAAGTGAGCTCTTACGTATCAGCTTACACCAAAGAGTTATCGAGCACTCGAAAGATCGAAACTATCAACCGCCTAATGACTATGATTGGGCACCTAATTATTTCTTTTTTCGCCAAACTTAAAAAACAGCGTATTCAACGTTTTCCAACCCCTGAAAGAGCTGGTGAAGGTTTTAAACAGCTCATTTTGGAGGTATCCACTTCTGAGTGGCAAAAGTGCTTTGAAAACTGGTTCAAGCGAATGTAAAAATGTGGTGACTGCCAAGGAAAATATTTTGAAAAACAATAAAGCGATTTTCATTATTATTTTACCTGTTTTTCCGTAGGCGCAAATCATAAAGTGCTACCTTCGTATTTGAGTACGGGGATCAGAAAAAACGTTGATGGAATTACGACTGGCTTTTTGTACCATTTAAGAAATTAGAACTGTAGATCTAGAAATTGTGTGAATCTAAAATTCAATAAATTTTCTTTTTAAATATTAGTCTCAAAAGGCCTTCAGGGGCTTCCAATTCTTATTATTTATGTGCCCTGATGTCTTTCGACAAATTGAAGGTTTTACAGTATTCTGCTGCTTCCGAGCGGTGGTTGAGCTTTTGCGAACAGCTTTTTCTTGCCGGATATGCACTCGGAGATTTAAATTTGACTTTCGAGCAGACTTTGTTAAAAAGTAACTTTGTTCTATTATTCTTATGTTTTCTATCCATAGCGAAGGTTCAACACAGAACTTATTGCCCGTATGTCATCCCAAAGCCTACTACAAGAGGTTTTGTAATTTTGAACCGTATCGTTGAAATAGCTTTTCCAAATATTATGATCTAGATCCTTCTATATGCGAATACTTTTCAAAGCTATTTCCACAATCTCTACTTCTTCGTCGAGCTGACAGTTGAAAGGGGTACATCTGTCTTAGCATTCCACAGCCTCCTATCTGATATGTGATCCACATACAGAAGAAATCTGACATTCATATACTGAATCCACCTAAGGGGTGTCATGAAAATCATTCAGATAAATCGAAAGAAGAAACAACGGCGGCATCGAAAACTCTGCCTGACAATATACTAAATTTTTCCGACATTTCTTCGCCTGTCCAGATCACAAAGTCTGTAGTCGGATAAACTTTTTCAATGAATTTTCCATATTTTTTTCCATTGAAATGACCAAATTGTACAATTTGTATAATTATTATTATTGATTGGCTATTTATGCCCTGCCACCTGATGAGATCTATTGTGCAGCCATGTAGCCTATTCAAACAATTTCAGGCTGTTAATAAATCCTATAACTGCTGTAGGCTTAATTTAATTAAAAGGTTTGAATCTATAACCGTGTTTCCCAGGTAATTTAGTCTGCGTCGTGCCATTGCTGGGCAATCGCATAGAACGTGTTCTGCTGTTTCTTGTGCCTCTTTGCAGAGTCTAGAGGAATCGTTTTCTATTACACCTATCTTTTTCATGTGATAATTAAATTTACAATGTCCTGTTAGTAGTTCACTGCAAAGTTTTATGTCCTTTCTGCTTAGGTTAAGCATTGCTTCTGCCTTTATCCGTTCTGGATCTATGAGTCTTTTCAACTGCCGCATGCCCGATTGGGCTCGCCAGTAGTCGATTAGGCCTCGTTGTTCCTGCTCACGTAGAAAGGCATTTTGACGGTCAGCATTGGAATCGTAAATCAACTTACATGTTTTTGTCTGCGAACCTTTGACGGTTTCGTAGGAGGCCCATGATTAGTGGATGGGCACAAAGTCCAGACACGTTTTTTCCACCATGGCACCAAGTCTGATTGAGGTTCCTTCTGGCCGGTGGAGATTTATTTGAAGACAGCGAAACTCCTCCAAGGGTACTATGCTTTTGGAGTGGAGCCTGGGACATTATTTCCTAGACTGGCCCTTCAGGCCCTTACCACCCTTTGTTGCCACTCCCCGCCCTTGGCTAAAGGATTTGAGCCCCGTCGTTGGCTTTTGGATGCTTATCCGTTCTCGAGCCGCTGCGAAAGTTGGTGGGACTGTGTCAAAAACTTTTTTTCTTCAAATTTAATGTGAATGATTGATATACAGCTGTATGAGCTTTACGACGACATATGTATGTGTAGACATAGCGCAGCGAATAAAGATCCAACGGGTTCGTTGGCTGGGTCATGTCGACCGAATGTATGCAAACGCTCCGGCTTTGAAAGTATTCGATGCGGTACCAGCTGGTGGTAGCAGAGGAAGAGGAAGGCCTCCTTTGCGTTGGAAAGATCAGGTGGAGAAGGACTTCATTTGGTGTGTGTAATTGGCGCAGGTTAGCTCGAGAAAGAAACGACTGGCGCGCTTTGTTAAACTCGGTCAAAATCGCGTAAGCGGTTATCGCGCCAATTAAGAAGAATAAGATTGATGTCAAGTTATCCGCCGGGGAGTACTTTTTCCAAAAACCTGCTTGGTGTTCTTTGATTAATCTTCTCTGGTACTCTCAAACCAATTTGTAAGTCTCTCGTTTAGTATGCCCTTTATATTCTCTTTGTATCCACTAAATTTCTTTGCAATATTTTTGCTACTACATATATCGAGTGCTTACTGTAACAAAACGAGCAAACAGCTATTTTACTCTTTGCAAGTGTGCCTTGTTGAACTTTATTAATAGTTTTACTTTTTTCTCATTGTTTCATTTATTTTAAAATTGCTTGTTGTCCTTTTGCAACAAATTGCCACATGTGTGAATGTAGGCACATACGAGTATCCATAAGTGTGAGCGAATGTGAGCGAGCGAAATACCAGCTCATGGAATTAATTACATAAAAATCGTTTGCTTCCAGGAAATGTATAGAAATAAATGTGCCCGCCTAGGTGTTTCTATGTAAATGGCTGCATGGTTTAAGATGTGCTTAGGTATTGTATTGTAGCTACAAACTTTTAGAATCTATGGATAATCCAGAGGGATGGTAATGGTCCCTATGACACATGCCTATGTTTGTATAGACATACATTATTTTTAAGCTCTTAAATGATGTTATCTATATGCAATAATTGAAGTATAGTAACAGTAGTTATTGAGAAACGTGATCATCATGATTAATTAATGGATAGTTTTAAATCCGTTCAAATCTCCGTCAAGATAGGAAAGGACATTTCCGAAACTTTTGATGACATGCGAGGTTTCAAACAAGGTGACCCATTGTCATGAGATCTCTTCAACTTTACTATGGAGAGTGTGGTTCACAGGCCGCTTTTTTACAATGAAAGTCTCCAGCTTCTTGCGTATGCTGATGACGTCGACAACTTCGGTCATACCAAGCGTTATGTCACTACCGTTTTACGGCTATTTGAAAAGAAGACCGGAGGATTGAATCTGACGGTAAACGAGGGCAAAACCAAAGATATGCTGGCATCCTGCAGGAAGTCGCGACGTCTTGTATCACAGATCGAAGTTAACAACTATAAATTCGACGTGGTAAAGAACTCCATTTATCTTGGTTCCCCTGCTACCAGCCACAACGATGTCAGACTTAAAATCAAGCGAAGGATAACTCTTACCAGCAGATGCTACTTTGTGCTAAGTGCGCAATTGAGTAGTAAAGCCGTCTCTCGACAAACGAAAACAACACTTTACAATACATTCATCATCCCAGTGCTACTCTATTGTGCTGAAGAATGGGCAGTCCAGCAATCAGAGGCAGACGCTCTTGGAGTTTTCGAGAGGAAAGTACTTCGCAAGACCTTTGGCCCTGCTCGCATAGATGTCGGTTACCGCATTCGAATGAACCACGAGCTTTACGGAGATATTGGCATAGTCAAACGAGTCACCCTGAAGGGACTAAGGTGACTGAAGGTGTTTGAAACGGTAATTAGCGGTCGACGGCGCAGAGGACGTCGTCGTGTCCGGTAGAAAGACTAAATTGAAAACGACCTGACTTCTCTTGGCCTAAGAAACTGGAAAAGGTATGCGGAAAAAGGAGATACCTGGCGAGACACGGATTGTTACGGCCAATTAAATGCGTTATAATTTAAATAGGAAAGTCAAGATGATTTCGAGTACACATTGAATTTTGGTATAATAAAGAGCAAATTTCGAGTGCCTCAAAAATCGGATTAGCTTTTGAATTTCTTTTTTTTGTTTGTGTTGCCATGATCATAAGATATGACTCACTAAAGACATTTAGCGGAAAGTAATGAATTTCAGAAAAATTTTGCCAATATTTTTCACCAGTATTTTAGCTATCCAATTACAGGTTTGACTTTGGCCACACCTTTGCATTCTGTACATCGTGATTTTTAAATGGTTTCTCTCCCGTACAGCTAAGTGAATGGAAACGCTTAAAATACATTCCGCTTCTTAAAGGTATGCAGCTAAAAATATATTTGAACTTTACGCACTCTACAGGTTTTTTGACTAAGCCGCCGGTTTCTTTTTATGCGCACACGCATCTGCACTCCCACCGCTTTCACCACATCCTCACGGAGCAGTTTTTCGGAATTTATGTCATACAAAAGAGGGTTGCGCACTAAAAAAGTATCTAAAGAAAAATTACCAGTTGGGAACTTCTTTGCGCCTGATCATCCGGACTTGGGTCGGGCGGTTGCGGGACTACATCAACTGTTCATGCGGCCAAAAGCAAGGCACAAAATTGTACCTGCCTACACATACGATTTATGTATACCAAGCCCATAAATGCTTTACCCTTTTTGTGACTTGTTTGCTTGTTGCCTTCATTTAGTTCTTTATTTCGTAGTCTCATGCGCAAGAGTGCTTTTTATCGAAAGCGCAACTAATTATGCCGGTGGTCGGTGTGATGTCACGGTGCAACATGAGGTTCAAGTCAAGTTCATAAATGATACGCGGCCATTGGTTGCATTAAAATACAGGATGAGGTGACTATTTTTTGCAGTTGTTGTTGCTACAATTCAGTTTGATGAAGTGGTTGCAGGCAGGTTGACAACAGTCGATGCGTTGGCCAGCTGCAATTGTAGGTAATGGCGTGTAATACATTTGCAAGTAAGACCTCTTCCTTTTAATCCAGTTTTTATTTTATTTTTTTAACTTTTAAGTTACCATAAATTTAGCAATTTTATTAATGTTGATGCCAGTTTTTTGTGATGTTGTTTTTTTTTTTTGTTGAGTTGTTTTTACACAGATCTACCAGCTTCTTGCATTTCACTTGCTGTGCGGTCGTTTGTCAGTTAGCCTGAGTTGGCGCGCCAACAATTATTCGAATATTTGCGGCGGCAGGCTATCGAATCAACCGCTCCCACTTGGCTCCTGTTACCTACTCTCGAAAACACACACAATTTCTCGGTTGTTGAACTAAATTAGTTGCTGTTTGCTTTCCCACTGACCAACCGCTTTCTCGTCCGTCCGCGCATTCCCATGCGATCTGTCGCATCAACGGGCCGGTTTTTGGTCTCTTTGTATTTCCCGATAGTTTGTCACTTATGTTCTTCTCATGTTGAATGTTGTTTTTTTATCTCTCCCTTTTTTTATTGCTTTTGTTTTTTAGTTCGTTGTTTTGATTCGTTTTTAATTGGCGGAGAGAATGTGCGGCGCATTTAGCCGGCAATCATCAACCACCAGCCAACAACAACAAATGATGAGCGACGACAATTGAGCCCAAGCGCATCGCTGCACCGCGCGTGCGATTCGTGGGCTGGCTATCTCGTGGCAAACCGCAACGCCTGCCAGCGCTGCGACATCGCCTTTGTGGCTGCTGCTGTGTCCGCGCCTCCTCAGCTCAACGCGTTCATCTGTCCGTCGTCTGCTTGCCTGCCTGCCTGTCCACTACAAATGTTATATTTCATGAAATTGCGCTTGACTTGGCACGCCGGCCACGGCAGCTGTCAACTATTGAGCCTCTGATTGTCTGTCTGTCTGTCTTGTGTTGCGCGCGCGCCTTCACCTTCATCTCCGCCCATGCGACTAGCGCCCAAACGGACGTCTAACTGGCAGAACAAGTGTTTTTATGTGTAGTTGGATTTTTTTGTGTGTGGTTTTTTTGTTTTTGCATATTTTTATTGTTATTACTTGTGTAGTTGTTGCCACAGTTGTTTTGGGGCTTCCTAGGCGCTTTTGAGCAAGTCAGCCGGCGCGCCCAGCGTAGAGAGTGAGTGAGTGAAGGCAGGCGGTATCTGTTATAAACCCCACCACTTCATGCTTGATGGTCCGTGGCACTTGTATGATTTTCATTATGATGTGTGGCTGTTGTTGCTTTTGCGCTAAGTTACTATGGTTTCTGGTGTTTGCTGTTGTTGTCGCTGCACTTACAGCTACTGCGATTGCCGGCCGGGCAGTCAGTAAGTCAGCCACCAGCTGATATGCGCGAGTCTCATTACATGCATACATATCGCTGCTGTCGCCTGCCTGCCGGCCGCAGTAATATGTAGCTTTTTTGTGGCAGCTGCTGTTGCTGCTGTTATTTGCTGTTTGCCTGGTATGCAACATGAATTATCATAATCATTTTGCTGCTGTAACTGCCATCTCAACACTGTGTTTGTCCAGTTGTTACTGTTTGTCTCCCATACAAAAAAAAAAAAACAATACAAAAAATTTAAAAGCATTGTTGATGCTGCTTGAAATACTCGTTGTGTGTATGTGTGTATTTTAGGTCGGGTGCTTGAAGTAACCGGCCACTTTTGATAATGAAAAGAAACACAAAAGCATTG
The DNA here is from genome assembly GCF_027943255.1 of Anastrepha obliqua. Taxonomy (NCBI): domain Eukaryota; kingdom Metazoa; phylum Arthropoda; class Insecta; order Diptera; family Tephritidae; genus Anastrepha; species Anastrepha obliqua. The sequence continues at coordinate 47,735,618 of NC_072893.1, forward strand.
TCCAATCAGCTGATGCTGCAGGCGGGAGCAACTCCTCTTCGTCACCTGGTGTTTTCCGGTTTCAGTGATGTGTTACGCATTTGGCGCTTATCTGCTCGTACAAGCACTTAGAATACTTTTTCCTTTTGTTAATACACTAATTTATTTCACAGCGGCCGCCCTAACCGAATGGATCGGTACATGACTACCATTAGGAAGTGTACAGGCTCGAAACCCCAGACTAGTTTGGGATTTCATTCAAACCTGAAAAGTCGTTCAAGCCGTGTTTGTATAAGAGGAGTAGCATCGTTGTTTTTGGTTAAGATGGTCTTTCCTCGAAATTGATTATTTTTAGTTCACTGGTCCGAGACGAGAGATAACTACGGCGCAGTGAATCCTTTGTTTCACGGGCTTTATAGCAAGTAGCGCCGTATTTATGGAACCAAATGTGCAACCGTGTGAAGATCACAAGCCTCAATTTTCGGCATCAAAAAGACGTTTATCAAGGCACGATAGCGTTCGCCATTCCCTGTTGCATTGACGCCAGCCTCGTCTTTGAAGAAATATCGGTCAACGATTCCTCTAGCCCATAGACCGCACCAAATGGTTGTTTTCTAAGGAATGGCTTCGGATTGCTCATCAGCTTAAATACGTCGATTTTGCTTATTGACATAGCCGTTAAGCGGCAAAATGGGCCCCATTCCTGTACACCATAAGTTGGCCTGAGCGCGCGATGAGCATTTTTCACAGAGCGTTGATTTTCGTAATACAATTGTACGATTTGTAAACGTTGTTAAGCCGGAAGTATTTCCATGATGAAATGTCAATGAATACTGAAAAAAATTATGTATTTAATTTCACAGTAGCCACGCTGGATCTGTCAAAAAATCCTATTGGAATCCTTTTATTTGCCACGGCGGCCACCGAAACCGAATGGATTGGCGTGACATGAGGCAACAAAATGGTAGAGAACGATTTTTTTAATAACGGTCGCCCCTCGACAGGCAATGACAAACCTCCGAGTGTATTTCTGCCATGAAAAAGCTCCTCATAAAGAACCATTTGGCATTCGGAGTCGGCTTCAAACTGTAGGTCTCTCCATTTGTGGGACAACATCAAGACCCACAGCACAAAGAGGAAGAGAAGCTCGGCCAAACGGAGCCAATTATACGAGTATAAGTATACTTAATTGTCAAATGGCATTGCACTATACCCAATCACGCATTCCGTCACTGAAAGTTTGCCATATTTCACTCTCGATATACTATAATATCCCGCTTTTCCAGTACTTTTATTTCTTCCTCCACACTCTATTTAACTTTAGTATCATCGCAGAATATCACATCATCCCAGTAGCTAACAGGTTGAGTTAAGAAGATTTGAGCGAAAGGTAACCGCTTTTCAAATATACTGTGCTGAGAGCAAGGACTTCTTTCGAGCAACTTGTCAAGTATGATTATACCTTTGCAAAACTTCGCCTACACTCATTTCTAAGCTCACTAACAAGGTTTCTCTTCGAAATTTGTATCGTGGCAGCTATTTTTCTCAACAAAATTCGTTGGTCGCTGTCAGATATTTTCCGTGGTCTTCCACTTGCATATTTTAGCTCCAGACAAACACTGAATATATTTAATAGCTTCGCATTGAGCTGTTTGAGTATTGGCAAATACATACCAAAAATACATAAATCGTAACTAATGATGCCTCCCGAAACAATTAATAAATCTCAGTAGATCAGCTGGGGCAATTAAATAATGGATTTCTGAGCAAGAATTGTGTAATTGAGTTGCTAAGCGTTGGCCAACAATTTTTTTAACAAATGTAAATATGTATGTATGAGTAGATGTAATAAAGCGTAAAATAGCGTGATAATTATCGGCTTAAATCAAATACTAATTGACAGATTTATCAACTAAATATTATCGAAACCTCTTAAGCTGAAAAAAACTAGATACAAATCATTCACAGCAGCAAGTCAACAAATCAGCTAGAAAAAAAGCATAGGTATTTCGATTGCTCAATAGTTGTGCGAGCAGAGCCAATTTGCAACTAATGGGTGACTCAAAATGAACTAACAACGTTTTCTCATTCTGAGATGGAAAAAATTCTGAACCCGATAAACAAAACCATTGCATTGAAATCAACCACAACAATTACAAACTAGATACATACACAGAATTTTGAATTTAACTTCTAAGTTAGAAAAAAATAAAAAAAAATGTAACCACTGCTACTACAAAGAGGAGATTTTTGAATGCACTTACCTTTGCTCATTTATTTTTATTCATATAAAATTGTTCACCTTCGAAAGTATGGCATTTGAGACATCGGAATGAAAGTAAACGATTTATTCGGAAATGAAAAACTCACAAATCGCAGCCTCCTCCTATTGATTTGCTCGTTATCGTTAAAATTATGGGGCTATACCACGCGAAAGACAGTAAAGACAATGGGGAATATAATCAAAGAACAAACTGAAAATACTCACGAGCATTCTCACAGGTTATTGCAGTTTGCGTAACCATCTGCATACACAGAGACTTCCGTCGTTTCTGCGACCAATCCATGGAGTCCACCTCCAGCATACCTTCTTTTCGAATGTGAGGCTATAGCACTTAGAAGTATGAGATATCTCACCCGGAAGAAGGGCCAACCTAACTCTATTTATGATTTACTCACTGAACTAGGCTTGGATGAAGTATTGTAATGAGTAGAGGCAAAAAGTCCACGAGGTCTAAATGTTAACCTCATTTTCATTCATTCATTCATCGTCTTGCTTTTCAAACCGAATCAGAATGCAGAGTGTATGCGAATATCTGGGCCTTCATTTGGAGCGTTTTCTATTTCTATTTTGGGCAAACATGAATTCAGATTGATCACGTGACTTTTGACTTCGATCTAAAGCTAGACGCGCCACAAAAGCTACAAAGGACTTGCCAAGCGCGATAGATGTTGACTAAACGAGGCTATTTCTGTTATCCGTGGGACCACAGTATGTGCCCGTCCACTTTACAGTGGCCAAACTTGTTCAATTCGGCTGTTTGGGCTTGGTTGGTGGATATATCCATAATAGTATCCACCATATATTATTCAAGAGCGCTAAATCAAGTCTCCCCGGTGACTTACACCCGACTGTTGTCTTTGTCTTATTGCCGTCGCGTGTTTTCCTTTTGACTAATTCATCCTCCCGTGGGGAACAAAGCAAGTCTCGTAAAATACTGTAAACTCCAAAATATTGGTTTGATCTTGGCTTGCTTTGGTAAGGTCCAGAATGAATTCTGTGGAGGCAGCAAAGTAAACTTGTTTTTCGAGGTTATTCCGTCGAACGGCCTTTACATGTCTAGGATGCAGGAGCCGACTGAGCTAATTAATTTTTAGCTACAATCACCAATTTTTAGCTGAAGAGATTTAAGAAATCTTCTCTGCACAAATGTATTATTAAAACAAAAATGAATTGAATATGTTTCAGTGGGAATATTTAGCGAATTCCCATTAGGTCTTACCTAAGATACGACCTACTCAAAGCATCGATGAGGCGGTAATTACTTACCAAATACCCTACGTACCAGTTTGGATAAGACCTATCTGACGCATTCACTGATTAGCAGGATACCTGTTCCCAGGTCAAATAAGGAGCTTGTGATATGCGGGCCTGAGAGCTTAGCCACTACGCGCAAAGACGATACTCATATAAGAGCTAATTCGCTCTGCCAAAAAATTCTAGCCAGATTATTCCACACACAGGCCCTCGCTGCTTTCCGACCGTTCCTGCTTGCAAGATTTACTCACTTTCTGATGCTGGCACTCATGAACGAGAGATGAAGGAGAATGCTAAAAATGCTTGCGGACTTATCGGAACGGCTTCTTTTGACCTATAATCCATGTCCCTTGAGACCTCTCGAAGTGACTTGCCCCAAATGTCCTATTTTGCATATGAAAAATATATTTGTTTTTTTTTCTCAATGTGAAACACCCTTTACAAAGTATTTACTATTAGTAATTAAATGAACTAAACTGTGCAGTAAGACATGCAGTCACCAAGAAAAAATTTTACGCCGTTTATTTTTACTTTTCTATTTAGTTTACTATTTTTTTCGTACGAATTTTTCTGTGTTAAACAGGGTGGTTCAAATATAATTATATCACGGACGATTCAGGCGATAACGATAATCGCTTTCAGGATCTACATTATTTCAGGATTATCTGCATAGCATTGAATTTTAACGACAACCCTCATTAGAGTTCTAACGCCGAACGGGCTAATTGACATCGCTAAGACACCCTATAACCCGATTACTGAACTTCAAAAGATCGATTGTTTGCTGATCAGTGTGATAAGATGTGCCATTCCTCTGAAACAAAGATCGTCCAAGTTCATATTCTCAACTTTCAAAGCTAATAAAAGGGCGCTCACCATGAATCTGTCACGGAAATGGCGTTCCTATGGCATTAAAAAACAAAACTGGCAATTGTTTTACAATATAAAAATTCACAAAAAACTGCCTCTGTGCAGGTATCGCCGAGAAGAAATACCTATGTTACTTTAAAAAAGGTTAAAAGCACCTAGCAAGGGAATACATCGAAATTTTATGCAGAGTTCTTTTCGAGTGATATGTCGAGTTTCCGAATATTCCTAGATAAATCAACAGGCTTTCAGCCACACTCTGACACAATTTTTATGTGCTCTAGCGAACAGCCAGCGCGATGTGAAAGAGTAGATTCAGTTTCTAGAACTACAAATAAGCCTACCCTGTAATTGTTCAGATTCGGTGCGACCTTTTCAGCATTCTGCAACTACTTAGATACTAGCAAAAGAACTTTTGTACTCCATACCCTTATACGAAAGTTGGTATTTATATTTCTGCCTTGAGTTCGTTTAGTGTAACATCTAAAGCTTCCATTGGCCATTTCTATTTGGCATATTATATTTTACCTTATTTGTCTCAAAAATTTTACCATAAAAATAAAATACAAAAATTCATTAATATAAAAATTCATCTCGGCAAAAAATGGATTTAAACCGTGCACATTTTCGTGCAATTATTTTCACAATTTTCGTCGGGAATTAGCAAGACAAGAATACATCGATTAACTAGAATTAAATTAGATTATGTGCCAAACAAGCATCATCATTTTTTACTATAAAAAACTGATAAAAAATTTTTTCGAGGTAGCTGTTTTCTCACCGACGAGTTACGTGTTACGAGTTATGATTTTGCGCGAAGTAATTGTGCAAGATCATCATGCCATATATCGTGTGATTGAGGCATCCTCCAGAGCATTAATATGACAAGCATCGAAAAGGTGTTGCATGATCACCCTCATCATTGTGACATTGTGAGCTGGACAACCCTGGTCGGGTCCTCGCCTGCGGCGGCATATGCCTCCAATTGTCTCGGTTTATTGTCCCAAAAAGCCTGCGTCTTTATCCACACCGTCAATCCATCTGAGCGTCGCTCGACGTCTGTGGCACTTTCCAAAGAATATTTGTTGGGGTGAGTAATCGGTATTAGCCCACAACATGTGACCTGTCATCTCCTACCTAGAAAGCGGCTCTTTAGATGATTGCACAAGGGGAATAAACGGCGGCCGCCATAAGGATTCTGTGGGCAATTTCTGCAGAAATTTCATTGTCATGATTTATGGTTACTCCCAAGTACTTAAATTCCTTCACTACTTCGAAGCCATAATCACGGATTTTGAGTATTGGACCCACATTATGTCTGACATAATCCGAAGAAGTTGAACAAAGCATTTTAGTTTTGGCTTCATTTATGTCTAAGTCCATATTTTTTGCTGCTCTTCCAATACCTTCGAATACTTCTTTCAAATTAGCCAACGATGATTCGATAATGTCTATGTCTAAATCCCTGATAACGTTTTCAAGAGCAATGTTAAAGAGAACACATAAGAGTCCAATCCCTTGCCGGCATCCGTGCAAGGCAGCGACTCTCGCAACAGTTCGTTTTGAACTCTTACGACGTTCCTTACATTCTGCATAGTCGTCCGCGTCAAGTGTATTAGCTTCGCTCGCCCATCGCTGAGAAGAGCTGGATTCCAATTATGCTGTCGTAAGCTGCTTTGAAATCTATGAAAAAATGATACGTCGTCATGTCGTATTCATAAGATTTTTTCAATATCGAAATACGAATTGACCAATACGAAAATTTGATCAATCGTTGATCTTCCTTCTTGTAATCCGGGATGGTAGCTACAAAGTATGCGCTTAGTATGCGGTTTCAGTCTAGCGTTTAAAATATATGTGGATATTTTGTAGATGCTGTTCAAAAGAGTTATGAGCCGGATCACCTTGGAATAAAAAGATGGGTCCCATAGCATTTTAAATGCACTCTGGAAACGCGACTGGACGCTTCGAAAACCGCCGTCAGTGCTCATTTTTCCATTGTTAAGCCTGAAATATAAATAGCAACCCTCGTAAATGTGATTAATGTATTAAGACCCTGGCGTCATTTGAAATGGTGTTTGAATGGGTGTTATTTCTATCTATTTAATGAAGTTCATATGAAGTTCATTCAAAAAGTTGTCAGCCTTCAAAAAATGGTCTTCACATGGAGCAGAACACATTTTAGAGAAATGAATTCCAATATTAAGTTATTTTTTTGTTTTTAAAGAAAACGTATTTTTCTGCGCCTTTGGCTGTAAACGCGAGTATTTGTTTCGCATTGTATTTAATTTTCATGTCTTTTTCTTAGATCTTTACTTATATGAAGGCACGTAATTGCGCCACCCTGTAGCATTCCTATTCACTTGCCATATTTTTCTACGAATCATTTGATATTTGTTACTACACTAAATTTGCATTTTTAGTGGTGCCACTACCACCACAGCAATGGCCACCGACCGCCGACCACCGGCCGGTCTCGAAGCGCGCAAATTCTCAGCATTACTCAGCTCACCTCTGTTCAGAGCAGTTCAATAAAACAGCAGCTAGTCTATGTTTGCAACAAAATCGCGTGCAAGCAACTATTCATTACATTTATAGTACCTGAATTTACATTTACATTTATGTGTGCACTGATATGCAGTCGTATGCAGAAAGTATGCAAGTTTACACATGTACATGCATGCATGTGTGTGTGTGTGCCTGTACGTGATTTTGGTGCATGATTTGACACCAATTTGTTTTTGTTCTAACAATCGATTTCAATTACTCGAACACTGTGGCATGCTTGTGACGTGCGGTCATTTGTGGCATTTGAATGTGATTCCAAGTTTATACAGGGTGCGCACGGTATTTGAGGGCAACTTGAGTATAAAACTATTTAGCTTTTATTTTGAGCAAAATTTAATGAAACTCACGAATTTTGTACACAACATTAACTTATTAAATACTCACAAAATCATTCAATAAAATTTCCATTTGCTGCAATAAGCTCTTCGATTGGCATACGGAAACGATTGCAAACCCGAATCAAATGGAGATTATTCATATTGACCATAACGGAATTAATTTCAGCCTTCAGAGAAGAAAAAGTGTTATCAGAATGCTGATTGGATTAGGTTGTGGGAAGTAGGTAGCCATAGGTAGGCATAGGTAGCCATAGCCACACTCGATGGCCCTAAGGCCCATTGTGATACCTAAATTCGATTTACATCCCCCAAGCTTAGTTGCTTAGATCCTTTTAAGAAGGTAAGTAGCCCCACCGGTAGGACATTTTGCAAATTTCCCAAGTCTTCAAAGAAATAATCGTAAGAATATTTGGTACGGCTTCTTCGAAATACAGAGCATCCACAGAGGAGGTGTTGTACCAACCCAATTTATTTTTCATCTTCCCAACTCTTGCAGAAGCCATTGTCAGGTACACCCATTCTACTGGCTAGGGTGCCAATAGTGCAGTGACCAGTTATAGCCCCTATGAGGACGCTGGTAGTTGATCTGTTGAATCCAAGCTAACAGTTTATTAGTTTATTTAGAGGAATACTTGTGTCCTCCATCACTTGCTGAAGCTCAGGATCAGAGCTTTTCTTTGCATACTCATCTGCTCATTCATTTCCCTCTACTCCATATTGGCCGGAAACCCAACTAAAGGCGGCATTGTGTTATTGGATAAGTGAGAGCCACCTCCTGTCTACGAATTTTCCAACTATTCAATCTTGTGTCGGCATCGCTTTGAGCGAAGGGGTAGAGTTTTGCTGACAGATGTGTGGGCTCACGGCTGTCTCTAGAACTCCGATATGTGGTATGCGGCAGAATTCACTCGAAATTATTGAGAAAAGAAGTGTAGTGGCATGATTTGTCCTATGTTGCTCACATCACCTAAAGCCATAACAGTGGCTGGAAGCTGCATGTGCATGGCAACAGCGACCTCTGTTGGATTGGAGCATAGCCATCTGTCATTTCTGCGATTGGTCTTTTGTTTGTTCTTGGTCTAATTTTGTTTAGAAGACGTTTAAATCGAATGGCTTCGCATAAACGGTCTTCTGTGTATAACGCAGAATTTATACCGACGATCTTCATGGACAATTCGACAGATAAGGCCCTCAGAAACTTTAAGATCCATCGCAAGAGCTCTCATTAATTTTGAGGGGTCCGCGTCATTGATCGCTTGCACTTGTTGAATAAATTCTGCAGAGCGGACAGTATCAGAACGTTCTTCGTGTTTTATCGTTTTGCAACAGATCTTGCATCGTCTCCTTATGTTTCCAATTGGCGACGAACCTTATGAACGAATGAACGGGCTCACTTAAGAGATTTCTAAATCGATTTGATTTGCACCTATAGCGTCTCTTCATTTCTTGGGTTAAGTTGTAGTCCTCCATGTCTTATCTGTTATAGCCACATATATGGATGTCCTCGGTCGCTGTAGCCGACTGGGTTAGTGCGTGACTACCATTCGGCAATGCGTAGTTTCGAATATTCGATATGAAACTTCAAATGATAGAAAAAGTGTTTTCTAATAGCGGTCGCCCTCGGCAGGCAATGGCAAACCTCCTAGAGTATTTCTGTGATAAGAACCATTTGCCCTTCGGAGTCGGCTTAAAACTGTAGCTCCCTTCATTTGTGGAACAACTTCAAGACGCACACCACAAATAGGAGGAGGAGCTCCGCCAAACACCCTAATTTATTTATTTTCGTTATGCATACCCTCAACTACCGTATGCACCCTGTATGTATGTTTGTGTATGGACGTGTGTAAGTGCGAGGGGTATTTGCATAAAATGTGCACAGCCTGAGTATTCATATCATTTTAATTAGTGGCTAGAGAGTGTAAAGGAAAATGCAATCAATTAATACGAAAAATTACTGCACGAATATTTGTTTCTTAATTTTTCACATTATTCTCGACACACTTGACATGCCTAATAGCCCCTTTTAAGCTCACCGAAGTCCTATTAAATTTGTGAACTCATTCATTTTAGCTGCACAATCAAATTAAATTTTCTTTATTTGCTTGTAATTATTATACTAATTAGCAAATTACGTACAACTACAACGTTTCTAAAACTTATCTTGTGCATTTCAAATTGAATTTACATGTGAAATATTTTTGGCAGCCAAACAAGCTACTTAAAAATTAAATTAAAATTTTCATATTGTTGCAATTTTTCTTGCTCGAGCTGATTAAACACCATCAATCATTTTGGTTGTCACTTGCACTTGTTCAAGCTATGAATGATGATTTTACGCGACGGAAAAAACACGTATTTAAATGCGAGGTATTTTGTGTATTAAGCTATATACATATGTATATTATAAATAATTCTTAATTGAAACACTTAATTTTTGTTCTTCTTAACGCAGGTTTGCAAATAATTTGTAGTTCTTTAACACAAGAACCAGAATCGCTCGCTGAGTCCGAAAATCCACATTTTTTTCTGCCAAGTAGTTTCGGTTTAAAGAAAAAAGGTAGATAATAAAGAATAAACGATTAAAACAAGTGATACATCAAATTAAAGGCAATTGTTAATGCAATATTTTATATTTCTCTAATAAATAATAATAATAATAATAATAATAGAGGCAATTTTTTCAAGGTATAGGATACCCGCATTACTGATATCCTTGAAACAATTTGAAAGGATCGTATACGTAAATTTATAAGTTTTCCTAGCATCTTCAAGGCGGTAATGTATGTCATCTGTCTATGAGCAGAGATCAACTTAGGCAGAAGCCTCCAAAATGAGCGAATTACCATTTTGAGCGATATTTAGGCGGCACTCGAGGCGTTGTCATCCTTTGCGCTCAGGGGTATAACTAGAACGAAGTACTCGGTGGATTGGTTAGAGAATCTGTGGTCTTGTTATTAATAGAGCCTTTCTTGTTATGGGACAACGCGCCATCAAGGAGAAGCTTAGAACGGACGAGCCAAGGCTGTGAGACGTGAGCTGGCACGAAATTATGCAGCTATTCCAAACGAAGTCCAGACGAAATCCTTACAAACGAGGTTCGGGCAAATCAAGGCTGCTCTAGGGCATTCTCACACGTCACTAAAGATTTCGCAGCCATCTGCACCGGTTGGGGATATGATCCACTGACTGCCGTCGTTTTCGCGATTAGTCTCCAGAAATTCCTAACACGTTCTTCTCGATTGTGATGCTTTAGTGCAAAGAATGCTGATATATCTCTACTGGTTACGATCGAAAGAAAGGCGCATACGCCCCGCGCAACTTAGCTGAATCTTAGGTTTATTAAGGGAACTGGGTTTGAATGAGGACGAAGTGCAAACCTCTTTTTCATTCACTCATGTAGTTTTATAATTCAAATTTATTATCTTCTTCTTCCTGATTGGCTATAACCTCTTACGCGTTTCTTTCTCGTGCTTACCGGCGCCAGTTGGACACATCAAGTGAAGCCAGAACCTTCGTACCTGATCGTTATTCGCTGCACTTTGTCTATGTCGACGTAAAACTCATACAGCTCTTTGTTCCATCGCCTACGATACTCGTCGTCGCCAACGTGCAAAGGTTCAAAAATCTTCCACGGAATCTTTCTCTCAAACACTCCAAGGAACGCCTCATCGGTTGTTGTCATCGCCCATGCTTCTACGCCATATGATAGCATGGGCATAATCAGAGGGTTATGAAGTGTTAGTATTCTTTGTCGATAGGGGACTTTACTACTCAACTGCCTACTTAGTCCAAAGTAGCACTTGTTGCTAAGAGATATTCTCTATTATATTTCAAGGCTGAAATTATTTATAAACAAAGTCTACAGTGACGTGGATGGCGATACACGAGTGCGCCGGTTATTTGTTTAATGGCTCTTTGTTTTTATGATCTACCTTTCTTTATTTAATCCAAAACCGATATCCCGAAAACTACAGGGTGAACGATATGAAGTGTTACCAACTTCACACTGCTTGTATCTGTAAAACAGCTCATGACATCAACGTCAAAATTATTCTAATGACAGTTGAATATATTGTTTATAAGCCATCGAAAGCATTTGCGTCTCAGTTTTTTTGAATTTTATTTTTTTGTGATGGAATTCAAACGTAATAGTGTGATTGCGTTATATTTGGCTGGAAAATCACAACCAGCCATTGTTCATGAGCTCAGTCACCTCAAAGTGAATAAAATGTTTGTGTATCGCACTATAAAACGTTACAACGAAATCCACGTCGAAGTGGAAGAAAAATGGCCAAAGAATTGAAAATATCGCAAGACAGCATTCGACGTATATTGAATAATGAGCTCAAGGTCAAGCCTACAAGTTCCAAAAAGTACACGATCTTTCACCCCAGCAAAACAAAGTTCGGTGCGAAAGAGCAAAGGAGTTGTTGCGCTTGCACGAACGTGGCGAACATCCTAACATTGCGTTCTCTGATGAAAAAAATTCCCAATTGAGCAGTTCATAAACACTCAAAACGATCGTGTTTACTTGACCGAACGTTCATACGAGAATTTGAGCCTACGTATGGCCACTCGAAGCAATTTCCCATCGCAAGTAATGGTTTGGGCCGCAGTGACGCAGTGGACGCTCTCCAATCGTTAAAAAATCGTGTTCCACACTTCATTTCGTCCACACAATGGCTTTCAAATTCGCCAGACGCAAATCCGATGGACTATTCCATCTGGTCCATTTTAGAGAGCAAGGTGAGGACTATAAAATATGCCAGTATGGATGCGCTGAAGAAAGCGATTATACGAGGATGGGCCAAAATACCTCAAGATCACATTCGTGCAGCATGCAACTCATTTTTTGACCGTTTGAAGGCTATAGTCAAGGCAAAAGGTGGTCATATCGAGCTAAAGTGAATATATATTAAAATTGTAATCATTTTTCAACAATTTTGTCTTTGAAATCAATAAAAACTAATTAACCCACAAAATAAAAACTTTTCAGATTCTCACACGTAATTCACGCACTGCTTTGGGGTTTTCTCTGCTTAATGGCCTCAAAATGTCGACCATTCTTTCCAAATTCCAAATTTTGCCCGAAAGTATCTCTCACAAACCTTCTATTGGTCCGAGCTGATCGCTGGCCACTCTAAAATCGATATCTATCTCGATAAAAGAAACTCCTTCGCTGGGCGCGCAGTGGGAATTGATCTAATGTAAGATTCAGGAACCACGGCCTGGGTTCCCAGCAAATTCTCTTAGACACCCTGAACTGCTTGCGCTTTACGATTTCCAAAAAAAATATGGTACAATTACTCCACTTCTGGACAACGTTTGTTATTTGTCACCAAACTTTATGCCCGGAACTTTGCACCCATAGGTTAGGTTAGTCCGGTTGCGTGTCTTGACTCATGTTGATATCCGCATTTGATTCACATCCCCTCACTAAGTTGCTTCAACCACTAAGATCTTTTTAAGAAGGTAACTAGTCCCTCCAGTGAGATATTTTACAAATTTCCGTGGTATTTAAAGAAATAATCGTAAAAATATGATATTTGACAAAATGCAAGGCATTCACACAGGAGCTGTTGTACCGACTCAATTTCTTGCACCCATGAACGATTCAAATTTTCCAAAAAAATCTTCGACAAGCAGTTGTATACGATTCATTGGCCTTAAGATACGCTGCGATTGCGAGCGCACGTTGTTCGTTGCGACATCGTGAATAAATAACACACACGCATAACGAAGCTGATGCGCTCCCCTCGCTGCTCATAGCTCAGCGTTTAGCGAAAAACTTTAAATTTAAAACCTAATTCAGCCACCGCAGCAAAGACTTCCCAGCAAAACCGAGAGCTGCCTACATCATTAGCGATCCCCCAACGAGATTTCTTTTATAGCGAATTTCACGGGAGTACATACTTATGACAGCAATCAGGACTGCCCAAATAAAATTCGCTTAGGACACAGCCTCTCGGAGGTCATACTTAATAAATTTATTTTCAGTCACAATTGGACTTTACTTCCGAATATGTTGAGATGTAAATGAGTTTTGATCTCTAGGCAAGACATTTTTTTTTAATTGTTAGGCACCGAATTTCACTGTTACACCATTCAACCATATCAGACGGTCTTGATTCTACCATAGCTAATGGAATTTTTCAAAAGATTATAAATAGTATTTCTATGTCGATTCACTCTAACTCTGATAAATGGGCAGCAATTAGATCTCTAATTCAAACCCAAATATTATATAATATTTGTGGCCAAAATATTTTGCCGAAAAACGTAAATCGACGTGGCACTTCTCTTCTTTCACGCTTTAAATTGCTTGGTTCTAATATAACCGCAGTTTGAGAGCCTCTCTGTGATATTTATAATTCAAATGTTGTTAAAATTTTAAATTTGTTACGAAAATCTTATTTGAAAAACCTATTTGGCTAACTCTTAAAAACAACATGAACAGTTTAAATAAAATTAAAACAAATATGAAACAAAAAAATGTAAATATTATATATTCATGTGTACTCATAAAATGTATATATTCGAACTAAGTAAACTAAGGAGCTTACGACAGCAAAGAAGGTGATTGCAAATATTTAACAATGAAAAAAGAGCTATTATAAAGGGTGGATCAACAGCTGGTTTCTCTTTATAAATCCCGAAAACAACACCGTTTAATGTTTTTTGATGATTTTTGCTTTAGTGGAGAAAATTTTTCGAATGGCGCTCACCGTAACTGAGCGGATTTATGCATGACTACGATTCGGTCCAACAAAATGGTGCGGAAGCACTAGTTGGATTCTGGAAGAATCACCACAAAAACCAACCATTCGGTTCCAAGTTCGAAGCCCACTAGGAACAATAAAAATCAAATTTTATAAAAAGTTGTTTGTAACATCGGTCGAAAGCAATGGCAACCCTCTCGCATTTGACATAAAAAAGCTTCTCATAAAAACCAAAAACCAATTCCGTTCCCAGGCAGCATAAAAATGTGCAATATAAAAAAGGACACCAGAAATCGAACAAGAAGTTTGGTAAAGCACTCAATACAAGCTTGCGCAAAATTATTTCTTAATTTTCTGTTTGAATGGCTTTCCTAGTAAATACAACCAAAAATGATAGTAAAAGTTCGAATCTCCTGGCATGAAACCGCAAAATGATAAAAAACAGTTTTTTCTAATAGCGGTCGCCCCTCAGCGGGCAATAGCAAACCTCCGAGTGTATTTCTGGCGTGAACAAGCTCCTCCCCATTTACCGTTCGTAGTCGGCTTAAAACTGTAGGTCCCTCCATTTGTGGAACAGCATCAAGACGCACGCCACAAGTAGGAGGAGGAGCTCGGCCAAACAACTAACACAAGTGTACACAGCAATTATTTATTTCGTTTTATTTTTTATTTAATGACTTTATGCCATTTAAAAATATTTTTTATATCTCGCTTCGTAATGGTTTTATATGGCCGTTTTCATCTCACTGTCGTCCGAAAATCTTCAACCCCGTAACTTTTTTTTTCAATTTAAAATAGAAAATAGTTACTGGGAGCCAGGTCCGGATTATAGGGTAGAAGATAAGTTTATATTAATCTCGTAGCCTTTAAGCATCTCTCGAAACCCCATCACTGCCCCTATCAAATCGTCGCTGCTTGTCAATCGATGTGTACATTTCAAAGGCGCCTAGTTTTATTCAAGTATAATTCCTTAAATTTGCTCTGCGCAAGTCCATAATTCTTTTACTAACTGCCACAATTTAGTTCTTTGGTCGACCATGACTAAATATTCAACTGTTTTGGGCATTTCCGTTAGTCACTGCCGTCAACTGGCAGTTCAGGTGATTGAGGCGACTTCTGGTTTAAGAAGCCGAGCTCATTTCTTTACCAGATCCGGTTGCAAAATCCCCAATAACCAATGTTTTTATTCAAAAATTTGTTTCGGCGTAGATTGAGACAATTTCCGTTCATATAGTTTTGTTACTTCTTCCTGGAATATCTAACTGATAACGAACAAAAGAAAAAAAACGGGTGTAATTTAAATCAGCAATAAGTTACACATTTAGTGTTACCAGGAATGAGATGATGAGTACTCGCTAAGTACCTTGGGTCGTAGTTATATCAGCCGCCACTCGCACCGTCCGAGTGCAAACCAGTTCTTCAAAAACATCTTGTTTTCAAAGATTTGGTGTAATCAAGAGGATATGAAATGGGGTTTTTGCTCATGTTTAAGTAGCTCCAGTTACCCGACTACCAGTTAACTAAGCGCATCAAAGAGTGACTGTTAAATAAGTCTTATGTGACCTGGAGAGCCATCTTACTGAGACCCAAGTTCAAATCGTCAATTTCAGCCCACGCAAATTTCGTTATTATGGCTGCAACTACCGAAATAACGTCTCAAGCCTGCTTCGAGAAAAATTGGCATATAATGACTGCACTCCAAAATCGAACCGCATTGACTTTTTGGCAGTCGCATAAGGATTCCTTGACCTAGACGCAACAACTGCGTTTGTAAATATCCATAGATAGCTGACGAAATGAAATTATTATAGAACTACACAGTCTCACAGTCTTTGGTATGAAGGCATAATACTGATATCCTACCACTTTTCTTGAGCATGAAAAAGATGTCAATATCAGAATAACAAGTAATGAAAAAAGAAACCAGCCGATGGATCACTCTTTGCATAGTTTAAGTTTGTATGTATAGGAACATGTAGATGTCAATACACTTGTGCAAACAAAAAATAGATATTCGAAAACAAAACTACGTTGTGGAGAGAGTGAAAAACGGACGAAAGCAGGCGAAACGCTAAAATTTACGATTTTTTGGATTAGTTTTTCTAATGTGGCATTTCATGAAATTAAATTTAGGAAAGTCAATAATTTGTAAGGCAGATCGCAAAGATGCTCGACTCTACATAAATATTTTCACGTATGTATCCATACATACAAACACATTCGAGTGCGCACGCCAGCGAAAAGTCACTATCCCATGTACTTATCGTTGTTTAACGTTCTGCCACATTCAACTGACACACGTCATTTGCTTTTGTCGCCCCGTAGTCACCTCCATGGCTATGTATGTAGCAGAATTATGTCCACACCTGCCTCAAAAACTTTTGCGACATCTCTTAACCAGCAAATCGTCGCATATTTTGTCGTGAGAAAAATTAAATTCAGTTGTGTAAACTTTTCGTAATCACGCACATGACTGCATAGGCATATTTACATGTACATATGTATATGTGTGTGAATATGTTTTTAACATTCACGTTGGATTTTCATTAATTTACCTGCGCCAATTTTCTACAAGCAATTGACATTGTTGAAATACATAGACGTGTTGGTTTGTACATATGCATATACAATATAAATAAATCTGTTTATGTGCCTTTCACCGAAATTGTTTATTTCCATTTTACTCTTCTTTTAATGGTTAACATTTTCAATTTTAATTTTAATTTTAATACTTGATTTGTGTTCATGATTCCGTTTGCTCGGCAGGATTAAATGCTGGCCTTCACTTGAAACACATACATACATATTTCGACATCAGCACAGCGAGTGCATTTCTCGTATTTTCGTGTTTAGAAATTATATTTCCAAATATTTAAATTAATAATTTTAGAATTAAATCATTTCAATGTATGCATATATGTAAATTTATGTATTAATATTTAATTTTATGACAGGTGCTTAGATAAACATAAATATTTTGAGAAATTTTCATCAGCCACTCATATGCCATAAATTATTTACAAGTACAAAATAATTTTAAGCAAGTATTTTCATATTTATTAAGTAGAACACAAGCAAGAAACACAGACAAATGGGAGGTAAAGGAGATAAATATTATATTTCGCCTGCTGCAGCAAATACCTACGACCCCCATGCCCGAAATCCCAGAAAACCTGCCTCTTCATCTACACCGACAATCCATCTGAGCGGCGAGCGGCCCATTTTTCAATGCTTGTGGCACTTTCCAAAAAGTATTTGTTGAAGTGGGTAGTCAGTATTATATATTTACTTATTCATTAATATCTAACAAAATTCAGAACAGACATTTAAGATATTAATTCAAAAGTAAAATACAAATTTCAGTATATTTAAGGTAAAAAGTGTAATACAAGGTGAAGTCCAAAATAAACAAGACTGAGGTAAAATAGGAACGACGGAAGCTTTGTTCTGATAACTTCGAGTTTAATTATTCCAAATAGTTCCCTCCGGCTTCGGTACACTGTTTTGCGCGATCTAAAAGCTTTTCGAAAGAGTGTTTGAGGTCATTCACTGGAATGTCCTTCAGGATGTCGGTACAGGCCTTTTGGATAGTCTCTATGGACGCAAAACGTTTTCCTTTCATGACCAAATGCATGGTGATTAAAATACGATTTCTAGTCAAAAAATCAGTCACAAGAGTGGATCGATGAGATGGTGCATTATCATGCAATAAGCGTCAGCTTCCTCCTTTGCTGTATTCAGGGTGAATTCGACGATTGCGATGCAACAACCGCTTCAAAACGCCAAGATAGGAAATTGCATTGTCGGTTTGGCCCGTTGGGACGAACTCCTTGTGGACAATTTCCTTGGAATCGTAAAAACAAATGAGCATCTACTTGATTTTTGACTTCTCGAAACACGATTTTTTTGGGTGGTGGCTGGTCTGGGGCCTTCCATTCGGCACTTTGACGCTTAGTTTCAGGTTCATGCTGGAAACACCAGGTTTCATCACCAGTTACAATGTTGTAAAGAAAGTTTTCGCCTTTTCTCGCCTCTTTAATGAGGCCTTTCGAATGTTGAATTCTGAGCAATTTTTCGCCCTCAGTTAATTTGTGCGGAATGAAACGTGCACAGACCTTTCAACTCCGATTCCATGAATTTCAACGATGATTTTGGTTAGTTTTTGATAAATTTGCGAACCCTTTCGATGGAGTTTTCGGTGATTACTGATTTTGGGCGGCCTATATGCTCATTGTCATTTGTGTCCTCACAACCATCTCGGAGACGTGTTAAAAACTCATGAACTCTGGCACAAGATAGGCAATCATCGCCATAAACTTTTTTCGTCAATTCAAATGTTTTGGTAAAAATGATTTATCGATTTTAAAACAAAATTTGATATTAGCACTTTGTTCGAAATTCATTTTCATACCGATCACACACACATACTGACACTTTAAACGCAATAACTTCGCTTCCACTGACCCGAATGTCGCCAAGCTTTCATTGCGAGTCAGTTAGTGATGTAACAATTTTATTTATTTTGGACTTCACCTTGTACAATTAGATATCAACATAAGAAACGATTAAATAGCTAAAAAATATATTCAAGATAAAATAACAATTATTTGCGAAGTATTCTTTTGATTTGTTACATAGAAAATAATTTTTTACTTGCATTTGAAATACCTCTTTGGCCTCAAAAAGGACCAAATCCAAAAAGGTTGAGGGAGTGGCGCACTAGCAACAATATAATGTCCTACTAAAGCCAACGCGGACAATCTGAAAACGACGAAAATTTCTGCAAGCAACATTAAACTGTATTCTTTCTAGGAGGTCCGGGCATTCAATTTCGCCATTAACGAGATAATTGATACTGCCTGAAGAAGGTATCTAAATAAAGGCAGCAGAATCTAATTTGGACCGAACAAATGCAGAGTATAATATCTTAAGTTCATGATATATGGGTCAGTGGAATGCGATGAGTAACGTCTTACAAAAGCGAGCATAGCAAGTGAATTGGAAACGGCATAATTTCAGTGCCTGATAAAATTGAGCTTAGAATCAAAGAAAATCTTTATCACATCAGACAAAGCAAGATATGGTATGGCAACAGGTATTAATGGGGTTTTGAATCTTAGAAAATGGAATTTTATGGCATTTTTCAATGTAAGGCACCAGGAATATAAATTATTCAGCTTAGACTGTAGAACGGTTGAATCACTAGAATTTCTTATTTAAGCATACAATTTTAGATCATCAACATAGGGAAGAAAATTAGCACAGGAAGAACATGAACAAATACCATTAATAAACAAAACAAATAACAAAGGGCCAAAAATACTACCCTGAGGTACACCAAAGGTGGGAATAAGCTATTTCGAAGAAACCTGTGTGTCAATGGTGTTTCAGAAACCATAAAATATGCTTCAGAAACCGTAAAAAGTATTTCAGAATAGTTAGTTGTAATTTAATACAAATATTGGCATTCCAGATACATTCGTTTTTGAGCAAAGACTCTCGTGACGTGGCAAAAGCGACATTTGTTGATAGCAATTGTGGTAAAACCATTCAACATTTTACCACTTTTCATACATATGTACTTATTAGATATGCCAATTGTTTTATAATTTAAATCTACATTAATTAAGTAATTACTTATTTAATTCTTAAATGGGCAGTCTGAGCAAACTACTTGTAACTTGAAAAATATAATAAATATAAAATAATAAATATAAAAATAATATAATATAATAAATATAAGGTGTGAATATAAAATTTCCTTCTTTGAGTACAATGTAGAATACTGAATAAAGATGAACCTGAAAATAGATGTCTTAAAGGAAAAAAGAAAAACCCAATATTAAATAGTTTTTTTTTAATTATTTAGAATATAAAAATTTTTTAAATGCATATTATATGAAATTTTAAATAAATGAGTTTCTTTAATGACTGAATTAACTTAAAGGGTCTTTAAACACCTGATTTGAATTCTATGAACAATCTTGGTTGAGGGAACAGGCCTTGCACGAATTACATAGTTCATTCTACCCGAATTGTACTGCATCTTTTTTTGTTAAAAAATTACAATGTGAATATTTGAAACGTTGAAACATCGCGATCATTTGACAAATTTCAAAACCTACTTTATGTCAATAATAACATGAAAATTTAAGCAATGCCTTATTGAGTATTCAGTTTTTATTTCGACTCCTTCAACTAAAAGGAGATTCTTAAAGCTTTACAAAAATATCTACGCTCAAAACTGCCATTACGTATATGAACCGCTGATATAAATAAAACTCATGCTACACAAAAAACAACAATCTATAAAATATGGTGCATATGCATTAAGGTGGGACATTAGTATATGAACATTTTTTCTAATATATATTTCTTTGTAATTTTTTTTTTATAATATAATTTTTTTTTTTTTTGTAAAAATACAAATTTTTGTTGTAAAAAACAATAAATAGAAAATATTTAAAAAAAAATATATATTTTTTTTTTAATTTTAGTGGCGTATTTTTTAACAATGACAATATCAATAGCATTTGTAAGAATTAATAAAACTCACAAAATATTACCTTCTTAGGATAATCAAATTTGGGAAAATAGACGAAATTTTACCCAGTTGTTAATAAACTTTACATTTCAAAGATTTTAATGTTTACGCTTGTAAGTTAACAGTTACGCTAAAATAAAAGCAAAGTAAAGTAATTATAATAATTTTAGTAATAAATAATACACACTGACGCGAAACATCATCCACACAGTAAACTTATCACTGAAAGTGCACCAACGCATCAACAACAGTAAACAGGTTTATAAGTTACCTTAGAAGACCCTGAAAATGCATATTTATAAATGAATGCACGTAGGTACATACACAATTTTGGGTAGGAAAAATTAGAAAGCTCTAAAACAATCTAAACATTTCCCAAGATTATTTCAGAAGGCGTCAAATGTATTTCAGAAACCGTAAAATAAATTTCAGAATAGCCAACTGTACTTCAGCAACTGTAAAATGTATCTCAGAATATTCAATTGTACTTCAGAAGCCGTAGCATGTGCCTCAGAATAGTCAGCTGTACTTTAGAAATTGTAAAATGTACTTCAAAATAAATATAAATATAATATTTGCATTCCAGCTGCATTTGGGCCGGTCGTTTTTCAGCAAAGGCGAGGCAAAAGCAATAGTTGTTGGTAGCGATTGCGGTAGAGCCCATCAACATTCTACTACTTTTCATTCCGATGCACTGCCGTTATTAGATGCGCCAGTTGTTACATAATTTAAAACTGCATTTATTAAATAATTATTTCATTCTTAAATGGACATTGTGAATAAACTATTTCTATGTGCTCGTAATTTGAGAAATTAGTTACCCTATTGGAAGATTTATAATTTGCAAATGTCGGCGTACGTCAATCATATTTAAAACTTGTGAATTAGACAGTTGCAGTATACAAATGCACGCAGTTACGTGCATAATTTTGGAAAGTGAAAATGAAAATGTTGATTTTAAGGTTTTTTTTTTCAAAAATGTAATTTTGACCTCTTAACATACGATGAGGCAAACAACATTTTGCATTGTTATTTCTGGAATAGAAAGCCAACTGTCTGCAGGTCTGCCAAAAGCGATTCACAAAAAATTTCTCACCACCCTAATGTTCAAAAAGGTCGCCTGTCTATTCCAATAAGTTGCATGCAACAGCTACCAGCTCAGTCACATGAGGTGAATTTAATATCCCCTAAAACGCTCATGTAATCTTACCAGTTAGTATTAGAGAGGACGAAAGTGAATCTAAAATTACATACACACCTACATAAGTTTCATATATTGTTGTTGCTACCCTCTTGCATGGTTAAAAATAGTGCCTTAGCCTTCCCCTACAGAACTCTACGGCATTGCTGTTGCTCTCGTATGACTAGCGAAGCGTTAAATGATTCCGACACATTGCTTTACACCAACAAATATAAAAACTGGAAAATGCTTGCGCAAACATTGTTATTAAATTTTTTCAAACGAAATTATTTTTAGCTATAAAAATGGAGCTGGCAAGCGAATACATAGTTGTGGAATGGACAAAGGAGTATGATATTGACATTTTTTTAAGACTTACCAATTCGCTTTAGTACAAGCGCTCAATATAAGCGCTCATGGAGAAAGCAGGATGTGTATTCGTGTATTTTATTTTATGTGCATATGAGCGACGGGCACGTGGTTTCGACCGCTCCCCCGTTCAGCATTCGCTTGTCGGTTGCCGAGGTCAACGTGAGCATTTTCACTTCGATTGAAAGCGTTCGAATGTTCTGCCACTCACACATTGTAAGAATCCAATTGTGAATAAATCCATTTAATTTTGCATTCATAACCCAAAGAAATTTCTATTCAACTAATAGGCGAGCGAAAACTTAGTGAAGTGAATAACTTCTGTCGTTTTGAATAGCAATAAATCCAGGAATGGGTAGCAATGCGGAAGTGGACTCGTAGTTGAAAGTGGCAACACAATTTTGGTTAGTTACAATTTATTTTTATATTTTTCACTCCCACAAGTGTCGTCAGTAGCACGAGAGTGTGCGGCTGTTCTCTCTATTCGACAAGTGGGATTGTGATAACAAGATTAATGTCGACGTTTCTGAAACTTCATATGCAAAATAACTTAAATCATGACAATGAAATTCTTAGTCTCATACTTTACCCCCAAAAGTCTGCTCAGTGGCAAGTTTTTGTTTTTGTTTTAAGTAAGTGTCCTATGGCGAAGTTTTGGCGCAAGTTTACACAGTCGTACACTTGCATAAATTTTCAATTCTCAACATTTTTGGGCACTCAAGATTTTCTTTTGCATTTACATAAATCTACAGTTGGTGCCAAAAAAGTAGCAGCATACTCATCAATTATTTATGAAATCAGCTTTTATTTCAAAATTGTGGCAAAGAAGGAAAAATATTGGATGCTCATAAAAAATTGCTAGTATAACTGCCATGAATTTCTAATATTTTAAGGACAGTTGCTCAACAAACGAAATCGCATGATTTCGTTTTGTTAATAGTCAAAATTATGACAGTAAAATCTACTTCTTAATATTAGGGGTGTTCATCTAAACATCCAAGTGAACGTTTGCTCTAACATGCTCAGTGATGGTAAAAATTCCTTACTTTTCCCTACGCTTACAAAAAATTTTCCCTACAAAATTCCCTACATTTTTTTCTCCTTTGTTTACACTATAATGAGGCACTTGCCATGTAAAAATTTAATTATTTGCTTAAGTTTTGGACTTGGTGCTGTTTTGACACTTAAAAAACAAATTTTATTTCAAATATATATAAATACACATATTTATTATATTATAAACACATATGTATATAAAGAAAAATTCAGCAAAAAAACTAAAAATTAGACTTTTTTTATTACATTCAGTTCTGTTTAAAACAAGACAAACTTAAAAATAAAACATAACAGAGTTTTTAAACTAATATCACAAAAGTTACATTCAATTCATTTTCTAAGGCTAAGTTACTAAACAACAAAATTCAAAGGTTGTATTTTGTACTCAATGGCGTTTGGCTAAGGAACATAGTTTCAATATTAAGAATTCATGAGATACTGCACGTGATCATAGACTTCTGCAGATACCATTTTCTTGAAATGAGATTGCATTGAAATGTGCAGCAATCTTGGCTTTCGTATTGCAAAAAAAAGAACGGATAATGCAGATCGAAGTTAAAACTTGATGACTGTGCTTATTCCTTTTTTTGTGCAAACATCTGTTACGATAGAAAAAATTCTCTCGGAGTTTGCATTACCATGAGGTAAAGCTAAAGCGAACTTCCCTAATTTAGCCAAAATAGGAAAAACAAAATTGTCATTGAAATTTTTAAGTTTACAGACTTCAATTCCCTTCTTTAAAAGGTTAGATTTTTCGTCTTCAGAGAAATTGAACTGAAACGTTCTCCACTCTTGTAGGGGAGAGTTGACATCCACTCATACTATATATTTTATAAATGTTCTCAAATGTGAGATCATTTCTGTTTCCCTTTACCGCCATTGCAACTTCTGGATTTGAATAGCTCAGTTTTGAGCGGAAATCTACTTTGTAACTCTTCCAAAGCAGTAATATCAAACTGTAGCCAATCTGTTCTAATTTTGTTTGCAGCCGTCTTTGGAGCAGTTTTTAGGAGCACGTTACATTGCCGCAGCTCAAAACTTTGTCGCACGCAGCGCATTTGCATTTGAATGGATCGTTAGCCACAGCTTCCATCTACACACTAAAATTGTCCGATACTTGCATTGTTTTTCCTGGTGTTGGTGTTCCTCCGAAGAGTCAGTCGAAGAAGAGGAGCTCATTTCTGTAAAATACATATATAGTATGCCTTTTAAATATAAAAAAAGCTAAAACTATAATAAAATAATTGCAAACTTACTTCAAAAGTGAAAAGCACCAGAAAACGCGAGACAACTAACAATTTTCGCGCTAAGAAAAAATCGCGTTAGCGTTAACGCAGAAAAAATGGCAATGTCGCCATATTAACGCTTTTAAAAATATGCTGCCATAAAGAAAAAAAAATCTGGCATGAAATCTTACTGCGAATTTTTATTTTAAATGAACGTTTTTAATTTTTCCCGGTATTTTTTAATTTTTTCTGCCCTTCTTGAAAATTCCCTTCATTTACAGAATTTAAAAATATCTGCCCTTCTTTTCCCTACACCCACATTATTCGATAAAAATCCCTGTAGGGAATTTTCCCTACATTTACCATTACTGAACATGCACCGTTATATGAACGCACTTCGAGAAATATTTATAAAACTCCATTCGACAGAGTTGCTTTAGGCATTTGGTTAATTTTACACGCTGAAATCCTCGCTTAGACTTACAAAATTTCCGCAAACCAATTCTCATACAAATTTTGGCAATTTTATGAGGTTGAAGTAACTCATAGTAGCTCATAAAGCATTTATATGCTTACATGAATGCTCTTATTGGAAGTATGACTACTCTCAAATGAATAGCATCACTTGTGTCCACATAACTAAGTAATTTTACCTTTCTAAATTATTCGCCATATTTTTCGCACTAAACTTTTTTCATAAATTGGTTATAAAAATATAAATCATTTTCTACAAAAAATTGTATAAATCCAAGTTACAAAATTGGTGCATAAAATAGAAAAAATTAAAATAAAAAAAATTGTCGTTAAAATTTTCAACTTCAATTAAAGTGTAAGTTTGAGATCGCTCAAAAATCGCGTTTATTTTTTAGAATTTATTTTGTTTTTTTGCATACGATGCTGAGAATTTTCTTCACATATTCGGAGGTATTTTTATAAAAAATGAAAAAAAAAAAATTTAGCATGAAAAATATTGAGAATGTGAGCACAAGTGTATGTGCCTAAAAGTAATGGGTGGTTTTGACCATAAGAACTTAAGATGATAATAAAAATCAGAAATATTTTTGGAATACATTTTTTTTATAACCCGGTAGATAATTTCATGACATTTATTTTTTGAATATGATGTCCGGCATATGTCTGCATGGTCCATTCGAGCAGTTCAATTTTGACCGTATGGCATCAATGGTGGCTTAACTATTGCATGCTGTATGGCAAGTTGCTCCGCCTTGTTGGAACCATATGTCGCCGATGTTTAGCTAATTAATTTTTGGAAAAAAAATCAGTCAGCATGGCCTGATAGCGCTCCTCATTTACTGACGGTAGCTATTTTTTATGACGAGCTTTTTCATGGCAGAAATACACTCGGAGGTTCCATCGCTATTAGAAAAAACTTTTTCTTCCTTTAGGTGTTTCACGGAGATTCGAATCAACGTTCTCCGGACGTTAGTATTAAGAACGTGTCATAATTTTGCAAAAAAGCTTAAACGGCTTAGGCTTACAGTTTCCAGCGAACGATTTATGAACCATTGCAATAATTCATTAAAATTGCCCAGAATTACCCCGATTAATGTATAATCGCTGTGCAGTAAGGCATTGGGAAAATTCATTTAGAAATTGTGTTCCTCGAAGTGTGCTATTTCTACATACATAACTGTACATATTATGTGAATGCCTACGCATACTTACTTATGCTTGAGCTCCCTCAAATTCATAATTCTGCCAGCAAAATGCGTAAAGTTTATGCTTTCATAGCGTCTCAAACAGGAAACGGAAGTGAGTGAATGCGTGTCACAGTCAATGGTGGTTGGGTTTTTGCGGTCCTTAAACTTTCGAGTAAAGACAAAATGCGAAATAATAGACAATGGAGATTAGCAAAAAGAAGTACGAAAAGTAGACAAAAGTAAATAAATAGTTGTGAAAATTTAATTGAAAATTCAGCAGTGCCACTTGTAAATACAAAACAGTTGAGTTGATTTTGTTTTCGCATTGTCAAAATAAGATTTTTCCATTGCATCATTTGTGTTAATTCTCTCGTACATATTTTATGACTATCACAAAATAATTTTTGACTAGGCTATGTATGACAAATTCTTTTGCTCCTTCAATCATCTGTGAACATAAATCCGGAATATTTGCAGTAATTTTTTACTATCTCTAGACACATTAAAATACAACAAGGTATGCCCAATTTTTTCTTTTTTTTGTGTGAACCGGGTTCTTCGGCTTCGAAAAGAGTTTGTATCCAACAATCGGCCATCATCAGTTATTGGGATGCAAATATATTTTGTTTTTGGATTACTTGCAAACTGATAAAACAATAAATTATGAATATTATTGTAAACTTTTAGAACAGCTGAAGGAAAAAATTCATGAAAAAAGATCCAGTTTGCAAAAAATTCATTTTAATCAAGACAATGCACCGAGTCATAAGAGCACTTTGACAATGGCTAAGATCCTTGAATTAAAGTTCGAATTGTTGGAGCATCCCCCGTATTAACCAGATTAGGCCCCTAGCGACTCCCATCAATTTTCAGACCCAAAAAAACTTCATGCGTGGAAAACATTTTCCATCAAATGATGAGGTCATAACAGCTGTGGAAATGTAATTCGCAGCCCTTCCATATTCTCACTTCAGGGATGGAATTCATAAATTTGAATCTCGTTGGAACAAGTAGGGAGACTCCTTATATACTGAATAAAAAAATGTATTTGTGTTTTTCTTATTGAACCGCAAAACTTGTTGAATAACCTAGTATTATGTTTGGAATAAATAAACAAACAGTGATTTTAAATGGAACTTTTCCATGTGAATAACCTTTAAAATACATAATCTCATATTATTCCTTTAATATGAAGATTATTTTGGTAATTTTCTAAATTTGCATAATTTGTTTGAAATTTCTACGCCAGCTGGTGAGCAAAGAAACTCCGATATGTTAAATATAGCCCTGCAGATAATCCTACATAGAGAAGCACAGCAGAGCAAACTAGGCTAATAAATCATTTAAAGAATTACGAAATTTTGTGAATAAAAAATACATGTATGTGTATAGTATGTGTGTATATGTAGAAATACAAATGTATATACAGAAAGAAATATATGGACACACTAAATTTATATACATAAAAATCGAGTATCTGCTCGTTCATTTGCCATATTGGCAATCCTATGTCGTTCACCCTCTTGAAATGAATATTTCGTGAATTCCCATTCAGAAATTAATGTGTACTATATGTTTTAGTTATTATTATTATTATTATGAGTGGACTTAGCACTGCTATCTGCAAGATCTATTAGGCACCCTTCATGGATTCAGAGTGTTTCTCTGAACCCAAATTCCTCATATAAGATAAATAGTATAGGGTTATTTATTAAGAGGTGTTATTTTGATATTCAAAGAAAAATGCTATTTTTTTAATATAAATGGTCGGATGTTTATTTCATTATAAAGAGGAAGGTATAGCGTTAATAGTGGAAAATAACATCAGGCAAATGACCACCACGCCCACGCTTACAGGAAAATATCCTTTTCATGAAATTTTCCATAACCGAATTTCAAAGTGGCTGCCCTATATCCTCGATAGCCTCAATAATTCCATCTTTGAGGTCTTGAATCGCCCCTGGGCTATTGGCGTAGACCTTCTCTTTCACGTGGCCCCAAAGAAAAAAGTCACGAGGTGTTAAATCACAAGATCTCGGTGACGAATTGTGATCACCTCTTCGAGGGATAACACGGTCCGGAAACTTTTCCCGTAAAAGATCAATGCTTTCGTTGCTTGCGTGGCACGTAGCGCCGTCTTGTTGAAAATAAACATTGTTCAGATCAATACCATCTAATTCCGGCCATAAAAAATCGTTAATCATCTCTCGATAGCGCAATCCATTCACCTATAATACCTATTATGAAAAACCCCTATATTTGTATGGTATGGTAAAATATGTTTACCCAGGTGTTTGTCCCGCTTATGCTTAACCTTCAATGCCGGTTGTGATGCCACCACATGTTTGGCGGTTTCATTATCTTCACTAAAGAACATGTAAGTTCCATGGAAGTATATTCCCTGATTTGTAAGACATCAATTCAATCTTTAATGAAAGACCTGTTAAAATCACTGTTATGATCATCAAATTATTCTTATTTAACCCCATACAATTTGTGAATAGGTTGATGTTAAAGCCAACTATCATTGATTTTGATTGCGAGAAATCCGTTATATTTTTCCGGTTCGATCTTCTTAGCTTTTCTACTTTCTGAATACGAGAAGAGACATTACCCTTTCCTAGGCCATAAAATAGCTCTGTGTCTATAAATGAGGAGGCTGCCCCTTTGCTGGCTAATTTATGTGTCATAATTCCTATGTGGCCTAGAACCCATTGGATACGTACTTGGTTGTTCTAGTCTGAGATATTCAACTTATTAAGGCATACCAGCACAAGTTTTGATCTAAAGTGGACAAAATTGTGACCCTTATTGCTACCAGCTCTTAGTAAGGGAAGCTTAGCTTCTATTGTTATAGTTGCGTTTTAGGTTAAAGTGAGCGCATCCTTCTGTTGTGCAGGCCTCTGTTTGAAATATATTCTATTCCTGTTAAAGTGAGCGCATCACTCTATTGCGTAGGCCTTCGTTTAAAATATATTGTATTCCTGCCTAGCGCTTCCAAGTATATTTTCCCCAAGTATTAGTTAAATAAAAGGAACTGTTTTTTTTACAAAGAAATCGCTAGGTGGCGCTAACGTCCATTTATTAATTTGGGGAAAACGGAATCCATTATTTTTCGGTAAATTTTTGTGCAATGGTTTAGAACTGTTTCATGATCGATCTTTAGCTCCTAGGTGATGCTAAGACTACTTCGATTATATCTGTGATTTTATCGATATTTTCCACATTATCGATATTTGCTTTAACATCAAAAATGTCTGATCGGAATCGACGAAATGAAAATTTGCTGTGAATCACCATAAACACGGTTCACAATTGCAGTGGCCTGGCCTGCATTTCGCCTTTATTAAAAAAAGAATTCCAGATGATTCGATAGATCTTAACCATCGGAATTAACCGCCTTTCTAAAGTGGTTTTATCAATATTTTTTTATGGACATGTTAGAATACGTATCCGTGATTCTAACGGTAATCAAAAATCTACTTTTTATAGCCTAAAACTTAAAAAGCTCTTAGGAAAAAAAGTGTATGAGAAAAGTTTTGGTTGTTTTACCGCGCTGTTTTTCAAAATATTAAAGTGCAGTTTTTAAGATTTAAAGCAGCTCTTGATTTTTTAAGGCAGGGAGGTAAAAATTCATGTTACCTATACGAGTATAAATACTTTCTCAATGCTAACCCACTAAAATTGATTTTTAAATTTCAACCTTTATACAAACATTTGAAAAATTTTACAACTTTTCACTTAATTTGTTTACTTTTTAATCAGAATTTAAAAAGAATTGGGTACGCAGTTTTATAGGGCTTTAAATTTAAATACAACAAAGTGCTAGTTTCAGTTGCTAGAAAAATCCGTTCTTTTTTTATATATTTTTTTTCTTGTTTTTCCATTTAACAAACTCGAGAAATATGTTTTTAAACAGAGAAAAAATCGTCAAAAATTAACAAGAATTTTCAACAACTTCAAATTGGTATTTTATTATACTAATATTTAAAGGGCTATAAAAGGGTATACCCAATTTTTTTTAATTTTGATTAAAATTTTGTATGAAACTTTATCGAATTTTCATAAATCTCGTACAAAGTTTGAAGCTTCGATTTATATGACATTTATTATAAAATGAACTATATCTTTATTAAAAAAAAAAAAATAAATAAATAGTCAAAACTCGGAAAAATGTTAAGGTGCTATATTTTTTTCGTGGACTGTAGATGTAAATATACAGCAATTAATACTAAATACACATCGGAATTTTATATAGGGTGTTTTTTAGCTGCATGAGAACTATCGATATCGATAACTATAATTTGACAACTGAGAATGGCAAACTGTGCTTACAACAAGCTTTGGCAAGTCATCATGAACCCATTAACGCCAGAATAACGCTTGAGTCAAACCACGTCAAGTGGGCCCCGAATTTTCCATCAAATTCCCGATTTTAAAATCAAATGCATTTTTGGATAGAGAATTTGTCACATAATAATTGCTGTGAATAGTTCTTTTTTATTTCGCTTTTTGTTTATGTTATTAGCAATTGAATTTTTTTGCATGATATTCTTGTAAAATCAATATCTCAGAAACTACAATTGATAATTTGATGAAATTTATTTCGGTTACCGAAAAATGTTTACTCTACCGATTTAACGCTCCAAGACTGTGTATTTGTTGAAACAATAATTTTTAACAATAATTTTTATGAAAAATCGCAATTATTTTTGCGTTCTTCACGCTCTAAATGGACAATATTACAGTCAGATTAAGCGCACAATGCTCACCTTTAATAATCTGTAAAAAAAACTTTGTTCATCCAATCCGTTCTGAAGATATCGAATTTTTTGTCAAACTGTGTAAAGTTTTGATGCGCAGTATAGTCTGGTGCAACGCGACGCGCTTCGCAGTTGGCCTTGCATTGTCCCATGGGATCATACGCTAAAACGTATAGCACTTAAAAAAGACATACAAAAGGATTAAAGATTCAAAAATAAGGTGTTTCATTACTAGAATTTTTATTACATACATCCATATCTACATGAAAACATACAAAATTTAATTAGTAATAATAGTCTCGAAACAAGATGTGTCCTCGGAGAAGATTTTACTTCGAATCTTCTTGTTACATGCACGTTCGAAGTGATGAAATTGCCGCTTTTTTTTTGATAGCTATTGCCTCATTGAAGCATTTGGAAATTTTTTTTTCATGTGCATCATGATCTGTTTGCGAAAAAAAACAAAATCTATCGACTTAAACGCACCTTTGGCCCACTCGAAAAGAGCTTTAGCATCGCGAATATGATTTCCAGCCACACGCTGCATACTTGCTTTTCCGGCTAACCTTTTAACTGCTCCGCCGACCCATCGCACGCTCCCTTGCCATGGGAAGTCGCAAAGAAATTCCATTCGGCTTCGATTCCGAAATCTTTTTTAGGAAATATAGGTTCAAAAAGTTAGATTTATTCTTGTACTGTGATGCAGCTCCATCAGAAAAATAAGAGAACTTTTTTATAT
This sequence comes from Anastrepha obliqua, assembly GCF_027943255.1. Lineage (NCBI taxonomy): Eukaryota > Metazoa > Arthropoda > Insecta > Diptera > Tephritidae > Anastrepha > Anastrepha obliqua. The sequence goes on from NC_072893.1 coordinate 47,767,165, forward strand.
TTCTGGATCCAAATTTGCTTTTAAGATATTTAAAAAGTCTTGTGTTGAATAAGTGAACCGAACTTGTATCGAGGGTTAGTTTTTCAGAAATGATGACAAGGCTTAAATGATGCTGTTTACCATCGATACAATAGTAAATTACATACGGGTGAATGGTCACTTTTTTCACGCATTTGTTTCGATGTTACCTCATCTGGTACCGTTGTTAAAATTTGAATTTTATCATTTGTATTTTTTTTCTCACGTAAAGCAGACTTTATATTCTCCACAATTTTTTCCTTGTTTTCTTTCCTTTTTCTTCGTTGATGATTTCTGCTATTATCTCTTTGACATTCATATCACTTAATTTTGAAAAATGTCGTTTTTTTATTGGCGGTTCACCAAGTTCCTGTAAAATATTGTTCACCTTTTCTAATTTTAGGTCATTCTGAATTTCCTGGTTCTCAAAATTAGCTTCACTATCCGAACATTCTTCTGCATCAGAAGAAACTTCAGACTCATCGTTTTCTGCTCTTGGTCAGCACTAGAAAAAATTAATCAAAATTTTCTGTCACAAATTTTGAGAACTAATTGACTTTATTTGCCTAAATAATAACTATTCAATGCACAATATATGTATATAAATATTAAGATTATACCCACTGTGGACTTGGACGTATATACGCTGCACTTTTAGTAACACTTCCATCTCTATATATCTTCATACGACATGATTTGCAAACGTATTTACCGATATATTGTTTGAATTTTACATCCCAGTGAGCGGTTATTTAGAATAAATTATAACGTACGCAATTATGACCTTTTTCCCCCAACGGATTGCAACACTCATCAGGTCGAACCATTTTCATAACAATACATAATAATTTTTTTCTAACCTCAAAGCATAGACAACATACTAGGAATCACAGCACACTGACACTAGAAGTTGCGGCGACTGTACGACTCTGCAAAGCCATGTTCATGCAAGTTCGTTTTCATGCGTAGTGCCTCGACTGACAAAAAATTCGATATCTTCAGAACGGATTGGATGAACAAAGTTTTTTTTACAGATTATTAAAGGTGAGCATTGTGCGCTTAATCTGACTGTAATATTGTCCATTTAGAGCGTGAAGAACGCAAAAATAATTGCGATTTTTCATAAAAATTATTGTTAAAAATTATTGTTTCAACAAATACACAGTCTTGGAGCGTTAAATCGGTAGAGTAAACATTTTTCGGTAACCGAAATAAATTTCATCAAATTATCAATTGTAGTTTCTGAGATATTGATTTTACAAGAATATCATGCAAAAAAATTCAATTGCTAATAACATAAACAAAAAGCGAAATAAAAAAGAACTATTCACAGCAATTATTATGTGACAAATTCTCTATCCAAAAATGCATTTGATTTTAAAATCGGGAATTTGATGGAAAATTCTGGGCCCACTTGACGTGGTTTGACTCGCTTCCAATTGTAAAAACTTATTTTGAAAAACAAATAAATAAATAAATCTGTCGCGAAGTTCATAAAGCACTGGCGGCATCAACGGTTATTATTTCTTCCGAAATGAGAAAGGAGTTGCCATTACAGTGAATGGCGAGCGCTATCAGGCCATGCTGACTGAATTTTTTGTTTTCAAAAATTTATCAGCTAAAAATCGACGACGTTTGGTTCCAACAATGTAACACAACTTGCAAGACATCGCCTTTAACAATCGATTTGTTGCGATATTCAAGCCACCATTGACGCAGATTTATTGGTTGTAAACAAAAATTGGACTAAGCGAATGGACCATGTAGTTCGTAGCCACGGCGTATATGTGCCGAATATCATATTCAAAAAATATTATTAAATAAATATGTATGTATATTAAATTATCTACCAGATTATAAAAAATAAAAAAATGCGTACCAATAATATTTCAGTTTTGTATTATCATTATAAGTTCGCAAGCACTAAAAAAACACATAACATATTTAAATTTATATTCCAAGGTATTATAAAATTGTACATTATTAAATTTGGGTGCTTTCACATTACAAAAGTGAATGCCTGTCTTGAGAATTATATAATATTTAACGCATTCAAATAATGTGCCATTGGACTACGCTATCGACTATTGCGACATCAGCATAAAATCACACTTGAATTACATTTCTACCGAAGTAAATTTTCCTCACTTTAGCCTCGACAAAAAGAATGAGTAGTCTACTGAAAGTGATTTTTCGAATTTATTACTGATTCGGAAGAAGAGAATGAACATGAACTAGTCATGGTCCTAAATTCACTAGAAGCGCACCTGTTCAGAAATAGTAGATTTCACTGCATTGTATTTATTGAAATCGTTCCAATACTACGAGCAGTCGCCATGAAGATGAGTACAGATCCCTATACATACATAACCACATATTTGTATAGATATCAACAATATTTGGGATGAAAATCGCACGCATTCCGCAAAATTTCGATGCAGCCAAAAAACATTATTCGGGCATCACAAACAAGCCTAGTATTTTGATAGATTTGATGCTGACAGAAGAAGAAAAAGATATAAACATGGAAAAAATTGTATAATTTCTCGATTATACAATATGTATGAACATAGTTGATTGATGTGCCTATGTGATATGCCAGAAAAATTTCACACAACATTGAATAGCAAGGAAAATAATTTTTATATACATACATAAATATACTATATACCTACATAGCAGGTATATTGGTTAGGAAATAAATGGCCACGAAAGTTTCCAAAGATGTGACGAATAATGGCAATACAAATATTTATGAGAAAATAAATTTAAAATAATATAAACATTAGAGATGTCCAAATTTGTATGGAAAACTTCAAAGCTCTGTCGATTTTCGATTCAGTGATTTTTTCAGTTCCTTACTTGTCAACGCTATTTAATTCAATTTTTATTCCGATCGCTGGGTACACGCGTGAGTTAGAAAATGAAAAATATATGCTAATAAGCATACGTACAGCTGGCGCAAAATTAATCACCCTAATGGAAGATTTTCTTTTTTTCTGTTTTCAAATATCTTTGACACTTGTGAACTAGAGAGCTACAGTATACAAACAGTCACGCAATAGAGGTCAAAATAAAGATTTCCATAAGTCGTTTTCTATTTATTTAATAAAAACAAAAAAAGTTATTCAAAACCATATGGTTTGGATGCATGATTAATTTTGTGCCACCTTGTATTTAAATAAATACATAAATAGTAATTTAATTTTGTCCCATCTTGATCTCGATCTCCATCTCTACCATCCGCCTCCATGTGTTTGACGGTATTGCTCTGCGCCGGCTGCCTTGTGGGTTCCACTCAACTGCATTTCTGGTGATGTCGTTGTTTGATATGCGTAAGGAGTGGCCAAGCCAGTTCCTCTTACGTTTAGTGATTTCAATTTCAATCGTTTTTTGCTCTGTGTCTTGCCAGAGCGCGATGTTTTGAATTGTATTTGTCCAAAATATGCGCATGATTTTGCGCAAACAGCGCTTTACAAAGCTTTGAAGTGCTTGTGCATCTTTCGCTCTAATGGGAAAGATATGCGTAAAACACAGCCACTATTTTTCAACTGTCAACCTCACCTGGTGTACCCAGCTAAAACAAACGAGGCTCTGCCGACCGATAAAAGGCGGTATCACCTACAAACATTCAGAGGAAATTCCGAACCAAAGCCTGTCTGAGGACGCAGCTGGCAGCTCCAGCACTCAGACTGCCTACTTTAAACTCAACAAATAAGAATAAAAACTTTGACATTGAAACCACCAAAATTAACGAAAAAGAAAATAAATCAGCTATTCTAAAGAGTAACACCACTTTGAATGAATTCATCTTATTGAAAACATTACAAAAGAATTCAAAAAAATATTTTAACTAGCGTAACTCAGTTTTAGACTCACGTCTTATGCATTAAACCTAACCCAGAAATGTTATGGAGACCTCAAATTTCTACTATTCAGACATATCTGTATTGTCGAATATGTTAACATATGTATGTAAATATGTTATTAACATGAACTGTCAATCTTCAGTGTGACTACTCACCTTGACAGCTTGTTTACATATACGAATTCAACGAATTGATTTGCTTGGTGGAATTTTGAAAATGAAGTATGAAGATGGCAAATATTGGCATGAGAAAACGAAATAAAATTAAGACACAAAAACGAGAAATATTAAGACGCGAATTGTGGAAGGTGTAGACGATCAGATTCAAATTTTACATTCTAAAGAGAACCAAGGGAGCCTAGACATCTAAAATTGAAGACCTTCGAAAATGAAAACAACCTTAATGTCATAGATGGGAATGTAGGTGGATATTATATTTATTTAATATTGAAAAAGCATTTGTATAAATATTGAATTAATTTTATTTCTTAAATGCATATACATATGTACTGTGTTTTAAAAATTCAAAACACTGTCAAAATTTTAAATGCATAATTCTAGAATTTTGAAACTCGGTGAGCAGATTTTAAATTTATCTACAAACTCACGTATACAGAGCTTTTACTCAAGTAAAAAGCGGCCGCCGTAGCCGTATAGATTGTTGAGTGATTACCACTCGTAAGTACACAGGTTCGAAACGCCGGACCCGGCACATCAAATTATAGAAACAAGTTTTTCTAATGACGGCCGCTCCTCGGCTGACAATCTCAAACCTGCGAGTGAATTTCTGTCTCCTCATAAGAAACCATTTGCCTATCGGAGTCGGCTTATAACTGTAGGTTCCTCCATTTGAAGAAAAAAATCAAGGCACACGTCACAAAAAGGAGGAGAAGATCGGCCAAACACCTGACAGAAGTGTAGGTAGGTAGCACAGAAGCGCCGTTTGGATACGATTATGAGACCTTCAACAGGCAAATATCTACAGCCAGCCAGAGCTGTTGATATAATGGAGAAGATTGATGGGATTTAGGTTGGCGCACTGCCTCAGGCTGTCGAAGAAAGGAGCACCCGGTGACCTTAATCGTCTAGCTGCCAAACCCGGATATTTACAGAGAAAGTACCCAACAGTCTCCTTCTCTGAAAGGTCCCTACAGCTTCTGCAATGTGGATTAAATGGTAACCCTAGGTTTTCCGTGTGTGTGCCGATCGTCCTGTGACCGATAAGCACAGCTACGAGTTGTAAAATTGAATGGCGAGGAGTCCAAATGACTTTCTGAGTCCTTCGTATATTGTACTGCGGCTAAAGGGTTTTCGAAATAGCACATGAATAATTTGAGCAGTTCCCCTTTAACAACTGTCCGGGGGATGCTGATAACCGACTAGGAGGTCTCTGAGGCTAATTCGGTTCCCATCCTGGTAAACTCATCAGCAACTTCATTTCCCTATGTCCTGGAACTCAGATCAGAGAAATGTTACCTGCACACCCAAGAGCTTTAATCTCCTCCTTACAGGAGTTTACCAGTTTCGTTCTGCATCATGGCGTCGTCAGTACCTTGGTCGCGGCTTGACTATCGGAGAAAATGTTAATATCTCCCTCGCTCCCGCGTTCCCAAAGCATTTTGCATGCCTGCAGGATCGCAAAGACTTCTACTTGAAAAACACTAGCAGGGCTCGGCAGTTTAAAGGAGATAGATAAATTGGCTGATTTAGAGAAAACCCCTGCTCCGACTCCCGATTCCATCTTGGAACCGTCAGTGAAGACAGAGGTGCAAGCTTCGGTACGGACTTTCCCCTCGATCCAATCCCGCCTATTTGGAAAGATTGCCCTAGCACGACCCTCAAACTCTAGTTTGCGGATAGAGAGAGCTGTTCGAAGTTCGGAGAAATGCGGTGTTAACTGCGTGAAAATGCTACCATGTCCCTCCAGAGGCCAACCTCCTTTAACCTGATTGCACTTTGAGCTGCGATGGAAATAACGTAAAATCCGATGGGAAGTAAGTAAGGAGAAGTACGGCTTTTTCGTAATGTAACTTTTGATTTTCCATTTTTAAAATCAATAAATTTGGAAGCCATTTTTCACACGTTTGATTTTGAAAAATAGCAAAAAATCAAGAATTTAGGTGCATGGAAAGTGTCTCGTTTTTTTTTTGTCTTGGGTCTGATGACTTACCAACTAGGATGCCTTCGTCCCTTTCTGCATTTCTTAATCGTTTTTATGCAGATCTTGCGAAGTTAGTTTAGTTTATTTATTATAATAAAACTGTAGGAAATCCGGACGATCGGCAAGTGAAGATGCAAGAACTTGTTCAGAATTGCCCGTACACGGGCTTGCAGCTTCCCTGAAGGAAATGTAAACTCACCGCAATACACTAGAGAGCAAAGAACAGTCTATAAGTATATCGTGGATTTCTCGTTGTAAATTGAAGACGAAGGCCAAGGGGAGATTTTTGGCCAACAAATTCATTGCGATGGTTTTTAGGACGCTTAATCGAATGGCATCGATTACTTTAGGAAGCATACAATTTTCAACGGCGCATATTATGTACTTCTAGAACTATTGGATCTGTTCTGAAGTAAAAAATTAACTCATTAAGCGAGACAAAATTTTCTTCAACCAAAAAACTACAGTCGGAATGGTAAACTTTCAAGATGTAGCTTATGATTTGCTCTCTCTTTCAGGAAATTATCTAGTTTTAGCCCTTCTACGACCGTTTCCTGTTTTTTAATGTAAAGAAATGACTTGACGGTAGGAAAATTTGTCCGCAGTACTTTAAAATGTTGTCTCTTATTGTATAAATTTAAAAACAATTTCCAGAAATGTCCAATAAGTACAACAAGGAAAAGTAGCAAAATATTATGAAAGCCTTAAAAAGCATCAACAATGGTTTTTTTAGCTTTCGGTACCACTGTGTACGCATATATGGTTTTTTTTTTTCAATTCATTATGCTGCGACTCATAGTCAGTCACCCAGTGTTAGTCCGCTGCCATTTGAACGAGCGTACACTCAAGGTTACATCAATCTAATATGAATTATAAACTTAAAATGATTATAGTGAAATTATGTTCCTTCTACGCATTGAGAAGAAAAGGAAAGAGAATAAAGTGGGTGAAGATTGTTGGCAAGACAGCTTGTCTGTCAGTTGACTCAAAGTCACTTATGACCCAAAGTGACACATGAAGGATTGGCAAATTTTCAATATTAAAAGCGAATATTAAGGCAATTTAGTAAAGGGTAAATGGCGGCCGTCATAGTCGAATGGTTTAGTGTGTTTTTTACCATTCTGTAGGAACCGAGTTCGAAACTCACTGTTCGCAAGAAAATATTCGAAACGATGCAATGACAAATGCAAGTGTACTTCTGCTATGAAAGCGCTTCCAAGAAAAAGAAATCCATCGTTTCCTCGGTAGTTGGCTGTAGTGATCGATATCTCGTTAAGTGTCGATCAAACAATTTAAAGTTTATGCTTGTTGGGATTTCACTCTAAAAAAATATTTTGCTGTTCTCTGCTTGTTCCATTCAGATATGAGTTACAGGGTATTAACAATGGATAAGATAAAGGCGAAAATGGCTGAAATTGTGAATTGTGTGCTAATTACGTCGATTCCGATCAGGTATTTTTGATGATAAAGAAAATGTCGATAAAATCACAGAAATAATCGAAGCTGACCGAAATATTGGTAATCGTAGCATCGCGTAGCGAAAGATCGGCCATAAAACACTATTTGCGCAAAAATTTTACGCAAAATAACGGATTTATTTTTACCCTAACATATACAAATATGCATTATACATAAGAGCTGTGTTCAAAAAATATCGCGAATTTTGAATTTTCGCAGGTTACGTATATTCGAATTTCGATTTTTTTGTGGCGATATGTTGGTACTCATGTCTCTCACTCATGCCGATGAGTTCTGCAATTTTGAATATTCAGTTAATTGTTGACAGCTGCTTTACCTGCACGAGTTTCGGCTCGTCTTCGATTTTTACCTATTCAAAAAGATGGATCAAAGAACCTGTATCAAATTTTGTGGGGACAACGAAATTAAGTGCGCGGATGCATTACGAATGTTGACTGTGCCATACGGAGAAGCTACTTTGCACCAAAGCAACGCTTGTCGGTGCTACATAATGTTCTCAGAAAACCGAGAAGATGTGAACGACGAAAAGCGTGACGGACGCCCGAGCAATTGAAGAACAGGCGAAAAAATTGATGAAGTAAAGAAAATGGTATTGGCCAATCACCGTGGTCGAATCACCGTTAGAGAAGTTGCTGAGGACCTAGACATATCGATTGGCTAGTGCAATTCGATTTTTTTCAATGATTTGGGCATGAGACGGGTCGTCGCAAAATTCGTACCAGAGGGGTCGTAACTCCAGAGGGTCATAACTGGTGACGAATCGTGGGTTTATGGTTATGACATGGAATCCAAAGCTCAATCATCTCAATGGAAGCTACCGCACGAACCAAGACCGAAAAAAGCGAGCCAAGTTGGGTCGAATGTAAAAGGTTTTCTTCGATTGCAGAGGCGTTGTGCATCATGAGTTCTTGCCACAGGGTAAAACGGTCAATAAGGAATATTACCGGCAAGTTATACGCATTTTGCGGAAGCAATCCGCCAAAACCGCCCGGATTTGTGGAAGAACAAAAATTGGCTCTTGCATCACGATAACGGCCCTGCTCAAACATCGTTGGTTGTGCGCGACTTTTTGTCCAAAACCAACACTCTAATGATGCCATAGCCACTGGCCCCCTGTAACTTTTTCTTGTTCCTGAAACTGAAGAGGTCCATGAAAGAACGTCGCTACGCTACGATTGACGAGATAAAGACGGCATCGAAGGAGAAGCTGAACAAGATAAAAAGAAATGATTTTTTGAAGTGCTTCGAAGATTGGAAAAAACGTTGGCACAAGTACATAATATCTCATGGGGGTTTGACAAAATAGATATTAATGAATAAATATAATAAATAATTTTTGAACAAACACAAAATTCGCGATACTTTTTGAACACGCCATACATATAATACATAGACGGAAGCGAGGAAAATATGAAGAAAGCTGTGATTGCCACAACAAAACAATTACTAATGGAATGTTCTTATTCTGACAGGGAAGATGAAAGGGAATTATTTTGGGCCAAGTGAAATCCTCTGATGCATAGATTTCAATAACCAAGAAGTAGAAGCATAAAATACAAAAGATACCTTCAATGCTTTTGATTTGTATTTCGAAAACTGCAGCAATGGTGACTGGAGGTTGTGGTTCAGAAATTAATACCTCTAAATCATTGGGCTATTTAATACAATACATATATTACTTCAAATAAACGTTATGAATTTTATATACCTATATATAAAATATATTTGCAATACTTATATTTTCCATTTTAATCGCCATTTTTATTGAAGTTTAGAACTTTGCCTCAATTATTAAACTTCAATTTGTGTTTATGTTTACTTTACGATCAGCTGTTTTTCTCAGTTGAAAACTCTTACAAGTAAAAATTTATTCTGTAAAAACTTGCACTCTCACCTCAAATATCGATTTGCGCTCTCACTTTCGCTTACTTTGCAAGTTTCTTGGACACATGAACAGCAAACCTTGGTAATTTGTGACATTTGCTTCATAAACAGACCTTTTGTGCCGTCAAAAAGTGACATAACCGAAGCGAGACTAAGACTAGTATTTTTATTTTTGTATTATAGAAAAGTATTTGCTGCAAGATATGTATGATACTTCCTTATTTCATCAAAAAAGTCAGCCAATCAATGTTATAATAAATCTTATATAACATATTATAAATAAGTCTACTCAAGAGCTCTTCAATACCTTTACATATATTTCTTCTGGCTCTATTCATCTACTTTATTGCCTGGCTGTGAAAAAGTGTTTTATGTTTTGTTGACTAAGATTTACATTTAATATTAGAAATCATGTTGTTAATTTCATTTAATTTGCTAATCTGACATACGCATTTCTGGCAGTGGCCAGTGGGCAGTAACAATTGTGTGTGAATGGACCAGAATGGCAGGCGGAAATTACCAAACAGCAAAGAGCAAATCAAATATTTATTTATACACTTTCATGCAAAATATTCCATTAGCGCAGCAGAATTATTAACTCTTTCCATTTGCTTTACGTATTTCCTTTTTTTCTTCGTCTTTGCAGTTGCCACACAAGCAATCGGCATCCTAGGCGAGCTTGAGAACAGATTACAGCCTTTAGTGGCGCTTTAGGCGCACTCAGCGCCCCGCTCACTACCCACCTTGAGATTATTGAAGTGCTCCGTGTGTTTGCACATATTTGCAACACCTCAGCTGTCATCGCCGCCTCCGTCGCCGTTACCACGTGCTACCAGCTAGGCGGCTGGGCAATGCAAACATGGATCATGCGGTGAAAGCGACACGTGGCCGACCATGGAATACGCTGCGCTTCGAGAACGACGAACTGGAATGCCTCTATCAACGTTACACGCTCAAACTGCAGCGCTTCTCAGTGCTGGGAGTGGTTGCGTTGGTGGTGATGTTGTGCGGTGTCATGGCCGCGCTGTCATTGGCCTACAATAATGCGCTCACCTTTCATGTAAGTAAATAGAATTTTTATTTGAAATGTCTGTATGTATGCTTATGAACTTAAGAACCGACAAATGTGGGCATTTAAGGCATTATTCCTTATTTTCTTTACCTTCATTATTTTTTTTTTATACATATTTACTTAACCCAATTCATATTTTCTCTTGCTTACTTATTCCATTTTGGTGCAGAATATTTTCAACTCCATTGTGTGCCTGCTATTTACAATTATCCTGATTCTACTGCCATGCCGCGTCATCAAGGATCATCACTTGCCAATTCTTTGCTATGGTATTCTGCTCTTTGCCGCCGTCATTTGTTTTGTTTCGATGCCGACACTGGGCAGTGTGTTTCCTGTGGACACAAAAGAGGTGAGCAAATTTCAATGAATTACATAAAAAGTGGAAAGTGTAACAAAGAAGAGAAAATATAAAATTAAAATTTTCAAAAATTAACTCATTTCTACTTCCAAAAAATATTTAGTCAATACTTTTTCATTATTTTTCAATTTATTTCACTTTACAGAAAGAGTCTGAGGTAATAATTGATATCCTTTTAAACCGAAAGCTTTTGATATGTAATTGCTTCAGCTTTTATTTACTTGTTGGTGCAGTAGTCGACGTAGTTTGTCCTTTATAGTCTGAACACATTAGGTGCCAAACAACGCAACTGTACAATAAAAGCAGTTTTTTCTGCGTTATCTGTGGCCAAGATTACGGCTATGCGGACACGAAGAACGCGCCAGCTAAGGTTACAGTTCGAACAGTGCATGGAGTTCATCAAATATTCATTGATATTCCTTTGAGTAATTTCGCCATGGTTCAACACACTTATTTCAATGCTTCTTCTCCTCTTCTAAGGCCGATTTTGGAATCGCTTTCAGTTTCTTCTGCAAATTCTTCACTACGCCGTTAGAGATCTCAAATTCGTTTTCCGCGAAATACCAACTAAGCTTAACCTTGGAACGTCATCCTTATTTTTGGAGCTCTGACGTCATCCTTCATCATTTTGAGTAGTACCCATTTCAGAACAATATTATAAGTATCCTGTATGTAAATAATGTCCACATGGATGTTTTTTTTTATTTTTGGCTACTTTTTAATAAAATTTAAAAGAAATGCATATCTTTTTTATTGCTTTTATTACTTACAAATTCGACAAATTCTTTTTAGACAACATAGAAAACTTGTAAATAAGAACGCTCGTCGTCGTTTTGACGAAGAGTGAAACAGTCCAGGGTTAAAAGTGCCAAGTAAACAAATGAGAGGTGAAAAAATGGTTTTAGCAGTTTTTCCTTTAATCGAGAAACTCGTGTTCCTTTTCAAGCAAAAATTCACTTGCTAAGAAATTAGAAATAATGGGCCGCTGGGAGCTTCTTTGATTAGCACCTCGCCTAAGTCTATTATCTTCTTTTTAATTTCAAGCCGAATAACTACGCGAAACATAAAAATTGGAAGATATAAATTGAAATAAAAATATTAGCAAACTTGCCTCAGCTATATTTGTTATGAATCTAATTCTGAGCGATTCCATGTCAAGTGATGTACAGAAGTATTTAGGGCAATGTCGTAAGTTGTTCTAAAAATTTGTTTACTTGTTCGCTTGGGTACTTTCAATATACTGAAAAACCAATTATTTAAAATTTAATAATTTTGATATTTTTTCTTAATTTTTTTCAAATCTATATATATAAAAATGAAATGATGTTCGTTTGTCCGCATTTTTTTGGGCCGATACGAGGCCAATTTTATTCGTTCTTTTTTCATATTATAGGGATCCACTAGGGGAAGGTTTTTAGCAAAAAAAAATTTCTTTTAAATATTTTCTTCATATAAAAAAAAGAAAAAATCAAAATATTGTCCAAAACAAAACTTGCTCGATTGTTAGATTAAAGTAAGTTTCGAATCGACATTCATTTTATGTGTAATTTTATGTGTACAACTTTTTTTGAATTTTTTGTATTTGTATTGTGATACAGAAATGTATTGTATACAGAAATTTCAAATGATTCGAATGAAAATTTTTTTTTTTTTTTTTTATTTCTTCCATAAAATATTACACCTGTCGTTAGACAATAAGTAATTTGATTTACAAAAAGATGGAATGAGAGTGATATTGAAGGGCCAATGCCCCCAAGCTCATTTAGAAGAAATATATACATATTATTTAAAAACAAGTGGTTAACAAACAATGATATATACGATTAGTTGACAATTGGTTACAAGGATTTTGCAAGATCTGTTGGTGTTTGACGGTTAAGCCGACTTTGGGTAGATTTTTCTTTATTTGGTAGTCTTCTCATCATAGGATTTGTATGCGTTAATAGTCTATTTATGTGTCTTCTGCTAGCGCTTTGTATTGTTTCATCAATAGTATCGATGTCAAGGTCGCGATGAATATCTGCGTTAGGTATGTACCAAGGTGCATTAGTTAAGGTCCTAAGTATTTATGAAAATAATGTTTCAATTCAATTGAGCAATGCTTTCTTTGACCAATTCTATATGGAAATGAATGCGTTTGCAAACGATGTTTTCGGCTATGAACAAATGTTGGAATCGAATGAAAAAGGAAAGAAACGCGAAATGATAAAAAAAATTCTTGGAAAATTTAAAATGAATGGTGCTTCATTGGAAAAATTCAAAGGTAATAAGAACATACACAAGATAAAGTTAGAATTCGAATTTTTAGATTTATTTTGTTTATTTCTCATTTTTTTCAGAAGTATACCACACAACAACTCATTCCAACTCTGATTTTGAAATCCTGTTGGAATTGGTGATCGATAATTTTGTCACTATAATGGTCAATGGAAATTTGCGTGTATCAGACCCTGCATATTATTTACCATATCAACTTTTTATGGAACATATGGACCAAATGAACACAAAAAAATAATTTAGTTTTGTTTTGATTTTTTGCAACAGTTTGGTTTTCAGTTAATACAATAAAAACAATACTGTTTTTTCGTGAACACAAAATTCTAAATTTATTACGTTGTTTGTTTAGAATTTTTTTAGAAAAAAAGTAAATTTTTTGGTTTTGAGGAAATTTGTTTATTGTTGCTATTTGTGAAAGCGTAGATATTTGTAAGTATTTGACTATAATCCTAAAAGTTAATGGAATACCACTATGACACATAGAAAACATTTTTTCAAAGGGGGGTTTTTCGAAAATTATAAAAAAAATTGTTTTCAAAAATTTTGAAGAAATAAAGTAAAATAAAAAAATTTCGAAAGCACGAAATTTTTTCAAAACCAAATTTTCCTCAAAAAGATAAAAGAAATTTCTTCGAAGAGGTGTTTTTCTAAAATTACAAAAAAAAAATTTCAAAAATTTTAAACAAATAAAATAAAATAAAACTTTTTCAAGGGTATGAAATTTTGTCAAAACAAAATTTTCTGAAAACCAAACAAAATTTAAAAAAAAAAGGTGTTTTCAAAGCATTTCATATTTCACTATTAATAGAGAATACATTTTTTCGAGGGGGTGTTTTTCAAAGCGAAAAAAAATATTTTTTAACAAATCAATTTAAACTTTTACAAAAGTATGAAATTTTTTCAAGAACAAAATTTTCTTAAAAACGTTAAATTAAAAAAATAGTTTTTTCAAAATATTTAATTTTCAGCAATTAACTGAGAAGAAATTTGTTAGAGCGAAGTGTTTTTCAAAACTTCAAAAAACACTTTTTAACCAAAAAAAAATAAACCTTTTTTCAAAAACAACAGGAATGATAACATTGCCTAACAATTTCTGCACTTTTGCACAGTCTAAAGAGGCATTGATACAGAGTGTATTTCCAAACATAGTTCAACATTACAAAAACCATGATTGACTCAGCGAAAGAGCAATTTTAGCTGGGAAAAATAAGGACGTCAATGATATAAATTCAGCTATTTTAGATCAAATACCTGGTGACATAGTTGCGTATAAGTCAATGGACACTATTACTGATCAAGATGAGGTCGTAAATTATCCAACTGAATTCTTAAACTCACTCGATTTGCCAGGATTACCACCTCATAATTTACGATTAAAAATTGGAGCACCGATTATTATGCTGCGCAATAGTAATGTGCCCCGACTTTGCAACGGTACCAGACTCGCTGTGAAGAAGCTAATGGGTAACGTTATCGAAGCAACAATTTTGAAAGGGAAGTACAAAGGAGAAGACGTTTTGATACCCTGAATTCCACTGATTCCGACGGATTTACCATTCGATTTCAAACGTTTGCAGTTCCCTATTCGCCTTGCCTTCGCTATGAGAATTAGTAAGGCGCCAGGACAGTCTCTACAAATGTGCGGTATTAATTTAGAATACCCAATTTTTTCTCATGGACAATTGTATGTAGCTTGCCTACTCAAACCATCGTCATTATTTATTTACGCGAAAGATAGAAAAACCAAAAGCGTTGTCTACCAAAAAGTGTTACAATAAAGTTCGAATGAAATTGTATCAAAGAATTTGCTTTGTTTCGTATTAATTTTATTCTCTTTCAGCAAATCATTGAATTTATCGTCTAGCGAAGCGGGCGAGGGTACGCTAGTTATAAATAAAAAGTAAACTGAAAAAATTAAAAAACAAATTTAATATCTTTCCGATTTATTCAGTGCGGAAAATGTAAATAAGAATAGACTGAAAAAATGTTGAAAAAAAGTTTACTAATATTGAGATTTATTCAGTGTAGAAAATTATACATAAAAAGTAAACTGAAAAAATTTTGTCAAAAAATTGAATAATTTGAGATTTACTGTGTTGAAAATTATACATAAAAAGTAAACTGAAAAAATTCTGTCAAAAAATTGAATAATTTGAGATTTACTGTATTGAAAATTTAAATAAAAATTTTGAATTTTAAAAAGAAATTTAATGATTTGCAAATCTATTTAATGTTGAAAATTATGAATAAAAAGTAAACTGGTAAAAATTGAAAAAAATTTAATAATGTTGAGATTTATTCAGTAAACTGGAAAAATTTTGAGAAAAAGTTTACCAATATTGAGATTTATTCAGTGTAGAAAATTATAAATAAAAAGTAAACTGAAATAATTTTGGAAAAAATTGAATAATTTGAGATTTACTATGTTAAAAATTATAATAAAAATTTTAAATTTTGAAAAAAATTTAGTGATTTGCAAATCTATTCAATGTTGAAAAATAGAAACAAAAAGTTAATTGAAAAAATTTTGAAAAGACACTAATAATTTAGAAGTTTACTTAGTTTTGAAAATTAAAAATAAAAAGTAAATTCGAAAAAATTTGAGAAAATTAAATAATCTTGAGATTTATTCAAAGTGAAAATTTTGGTGTGAGGTTTTTTATAAGAAATATTCTTTTAACATTTTTATATTTCTTGTTTTTATATTTGATGATAAATTATTATTTAAAAAACAAATTTGAGGAAAAAAAATTATATTTTCCTGCTTCAAATCTTCGATTTACTGTACGTATTTTGCATATAAATCAAGTTATGGCGATCCCATTATAAAGCTTGCAGGAGTTTTTGTACATAGTCACAGATACTAATAAATATAAAATTCTAAGGGGGGTATTTTTGAAAAATTTTCAACAAAAAAAATTAATTGTTTTCTCAATTTTTTTTTTGATTTTAATTATTTTTTAAAAATTAAATAACAAAATTATAAAAATGTTTAAAAAAACCGAAGATATATCTCTTCAAAAAAATCTATAGGAAAATATTCAGCATTGAATAAATCTCAAACTTATTAGATTTTTTTCAAAATCTTCTTAGTTTACTTTATATATATAATTTTCAACCACGAATAAATCTCAAACTTGTTTAGTTTCACTTTCAGTTGCATTCTTATTTACAATTTGCAAAACAGAATAAATCAAAATTATAAATTTTTTTTTTCATTTTTTCAGTTTACTTCTTATTATACTCAACCGTATAAATAAACCTATTTTTATAAAAGTTGGATAACTTGACATGGAATCGCTCTTACATATGTATGCAGACAACCTGTGATCTATTTTCTTTCGTTTTCCATGTGTTCAGACTATAACGAATAAGTTTTATAGAAATTTCAGCAAGTATTTAATATTTTTTCAAAAAGTAGTTCATGAAAAATGCATACGAGGTTTGTTAAAAAAAATAAGATGAGGGTTTCAAATTTCGGGGGCTACGTACATTCGACTTTCGATTATTATTATTTTTTATGTTGGTACACTCGTCATAAATAAGACAAGTGTTTGGCGTGCTCGGCGATTTTCTGCTATCGACTCCTGGCTCTCCTGGAATCTTCCATTGGGACGATTGGGTTTTGCTTTCGTTGTGATAACCACATACCCATGATTCGTCACCAGTTATGGCCCTTTTAAGCAAATCTGGATCATCGTTGACGTCATTCAACAATTCTTGAGCGATGCTCATGCGACGTGGTTATTGATCAAAATGCAGCAATTTTGGAACGAACTTCACTGCCCCACGTTTCATGCCCCAAATTTCCGAAAAGATTGCATGGAATGGACCAATTAAATGGCCGACATCCTCAGTAACTTCTCCAATCGTCATTCGATGATTCTCTATAACAATTTTCTTCACTTTCTCAACATTTTCATCGGTTGTTGATATGCTGGGGCGTCCAGGACGAGCGTCGTCATTCACATCTTCTTGACCTTCTGTGAAAAGCTTGTACCACCTGCAAACATTTTTTTGTCTCAGCGTACTCTCACCGTATGCCAACATGTATGCTGTCAACATTTCAAGTATTTTTGAGCACTTAATTCCATTTTTTACACAAAATTTGATGCAACTTCTTTGGTCCATTTTTTCGATAGCAGCAAATCGCCGAACACAACACATGTCTTATTTATGCCTTTCACAAACAAACTAAGTTTGCTATATTGCTGAAACCGCGAACATATCTTCGAGACGAGTGTACCAACATAAAAATAAATACCTGGCACGCGAAATGTGAAAATTCACCTTATTTTTTTTTAACAAACCTCGTATTTCAATAATAAAAAATGCTCCTGGCATTTTCATTGACGAGTGCCAATTTTGGTTTAGCTTGTTCTGGTTAAAGCCTGTTTTTGTTATTAGTACATTTTTTGTATATTATATATGTATGTATGTATGTAACACCATTAACTTTCATACTCACGAAAGGGGTTTGAACAAAACAAATGATTCAGAAAAACAAACTCTTGTTATTGCTATGTAACTCTAAACCCCTTTGACGAACTGGTACAAGGCCAAGTAATTTCGCTAAGCAGAGCTGCAGAGCGGATTAGAACTGCATTCATTGTAAATCCATTTCATTATAAAGTTCTAGTTTAATGGCCCTATCAACAGAGATCCAAACAAATGCAGAAATCGTTTGCTTCTTATTATATTGGATGTGCGTAGAATTAATTATTTTGCTTACTATTCAACCGGCTCACAACTTCCGACGTAGCAACCAAACACGCATGTGAGGGAAAGCACCCACCTATTATGAGAAAGCAAAACTTGGTGTGCTCATTTCGACGTATGATATTCGATTTGAAAACTTATCACGTACCTCAATATCTGCTCATAAGAAGATGCAGCTGCAAAAGAGGCAGAGGCGATTGTTTTCGAGAAAGCCCCTCACTTTATAAAGGGTTTTTCAATAAGGGCGGGTAGATGTTGAAATGGAATAAATGGCGTTTGCAGTGTGGCACGTAGGGCGGTCCTGCTGGAACCACATGTCGTCTAGGTCCATATGGTTCAATATGGGCCATAAGAAATTGGTTATCATCGTTGTGTAGCGCTCGCTGTTGACGGTGACCGCCTCACCAACGTCGTTTTCAAAAAAGTACGGACCAATGACGCCGCCGGCCCAAAATCCACACCAAACGGTAACTTTTTGAGGATGCATTATCACCTGGTGAACCTCGTGTGGATTGCTGTCGTCCCATATACGGCAATTTTGTTTGTTAACACACCATTCATCCAAAAATGCGCCTCGTCACTAAAGATGATTTTTCGCCCAAAACTGGGGTTCTCTTCCAAATGATTCGAAGCCCAGTCAGCGAACAAACGGCGTTGTCTATGGTCATCAATTTTGAGCTCCTGGGTCAGTTGAATCTTGTACGAGTGTAGGTCCAAGTCCCGACGCAAAATTCGCCAAGTTGAAGTCTGCGAAAGGCCAAGTTCTTATGCACGGCGAGGAATAGACTGCCTAGGGTTCTGCTGTACACTTTCACGGACCGCGGCAATGTTCTCGGCTGATCTTGCGTTCCTTGAACGTACGGGTGTTAACTGATTGTTTACTGACCCGGTCGTCTCAAATTTGGCCACCAAACGTTGAAGAGGCGACTTTGAAGGGCCACCACGTCTACCGAAAAATGGGCGCAATGCGCGCAACGTTGCGTTAATGAACACTCATTTTGATAATAAAGTTTTATCATTTGAACGTGCTGTTCAATCGTGTAACTTGCCATGATGATTTGGCATAAGCAACTGAATAATAAACCAAAGATTTGACAGATGTCACCAAAACAAAATGGCTGCCACAGGGCGCCAAAGTCGACCCGCGCCAATTGAAAACCCCTTTAAATATGTTCGTATGAAAATCTCAAGATCAGCCACACAAAAACCACCAGTAAACATTAAAATTACGAAACACATTTTATGAAGCGGCTTATAAAATGTAAAGGTGGTGGAAAGTGGGGTTCTAAGAGTGGGCTAAGAGCATAACTTATATGTTAACTATACAAAAAAACATTACGTAATTTATCAGAGCATAAAAAGACGTTTTAAATTTCGTTATACAAAAAAAATCATATTTCTTGCAAAATTCAAAAAGTGTTTTTATTGAGATTGCTGCCAACATTCCAATGACTAGTCTGTGGTACCTTCAGCTTTACTGATCAACCAAAAAATCTAACGATAGTTCAATACGAGGGTTGCATTTTATGATCTGTGCCAAATAATGAAACCACAGTAAAATAATAATTCAAATGGTTTCACTGTTTTTCAAGATATTCTCTTGAAAGTCAAAATCCCTCGGCATTCGCTTTCACCAATTTTCAAAGCACTATTGCCACTAAGAAGTGGGTACCTCCAAAGCGAGCTGTTTAAAGACTTCAGCAGTTTCTTAAGGGCTTGGAAAACGTCGACCTCGTTTTTTATTGTTAATGTTCGCAAACAAAAAGAAATCAAACCAAAAATCAGGACTATAGGACGGGGTTTTGAGTGCTCAAAAAGTCTTATGTGTGAGCTACATATCGTATGAGCTCGCATTGTCTTGATGAAGATTGACTCGTTTTCGGCGGTTGGTTTTCCTTATTTCTCCGAAAATAGCAAGTAAATGCTTGTCACCGCGGTTCAATTTCTTCAACATCTCTTTACACCAATCGACAATAGTCCTTTTCTGAGCAATTGTCTAATTACAATTAGGGAACAAATCTTCTTGACGACCAAATGTTTATGCGGTATTGAACACTAATGGCTAATGTTGCCTCTGTCTGACGATCTTTTGTTATCAACTGATGTGCATCATTTGTGCATCGATTGTTTCTGGCACAACAACCGTTTTTGGTCCTGCAAGGATTGGCGGCCACGTTGGAACTCGTTGGACCAGTGTTTCACTATGGCTAAGTGGAAACTTTAACGCCAAAGTCGAAGTAAATTGATCAATGCACTTCTGTCTAGTTAATCAACGTAGAAAACGTAATAAGTAATCGCACAAAAATTTTCAAATTTTCAATTCCATCTTCTGGGCGAGATCATTTTTTCTAACTCATTAGAAAAAGAACAAATAAAGCTCGTAAGTGAAAACGTTATATCTAAGTTGGTGCTAAAATTTACCAAACTCCTCGATAAAATATCGAATTACAGCTTGTCAAACGTAGTATGGCAAAGGCGCAAAATACTTACATAAAAGCAACCCTCGTATATTCTCCTGACTCCTCTAAAGCAATCCAATAGCAGACTAGCCGCACTGTAGGGAATTCAACTGATTTTGAGCAGTACTTGTTCATCTACATCAACATCTACACGACTGTGAAATGTCGCTTCGAAAATTGAGCTCTGAACGAAATTAGCTTTTCAATCACCCCTTTTACTCATTTCTTGGTCATAAGTAATCATTACTAATTTCATTTATATCTGCCTACATATGCATTTACATATTCACATATTCCTCACCTTACTTCCAGGTCATGGCTGAGGGTGTGTGGCAAATTGTCTTTGTCATCTTTTTGGCATATGCCATGATGCCGCTACAAATATGGGAGGCAGTTTGTTTTGGTATTATTTTGCCATCAGTGCATATTAGTTTAACGGTGTACAAAATTATTACGGATTCATTTCGTTACTTGGAATATAATCAGGTAATGAATATATACCCATTTTTCTGTGTTTTTTTATTTGTATATACGGATACGTATGTGTGTATGTGTGTGCCACAAATTTCATCAAGCAGCCATACGCTTTAGTGAACATGTAAATTTCCCCAGTATCATTTATTTGGTCTCAAATTTTAATGGATTTCCTTTTCCCCGAACTCAAACAGCTTATCGCCAACATTGTAATGTTTATCGGTGTTAATGTTGCCGGTTTGGTCGTAAATATTATGATGGAACGTGCCCAAAGACGTGCATTCCTAGATACACGTAACTGTATTGCCGCCCGCTTGGAGATTCAGGATGAAAATGAGAAACTGGAAAGACTTTTGTTGTCGGTTCTACCTCAGCATGTTGCGATGCAAATGAAAAATGATATACTCTCACCTGTTGCTGGCCAATTTCACCGAATCTACATACAAAAACATGAGAATGTGAGGTAAGTACACATATTTTTTTTTCCTTGCTCACTCCTCTCGGGAGTATAGAGCCACGACAAGACTCAGTCTTGCGCTGGTTTCGTTAATCTACATATTTTGATTTCTGACAGGGTAAGTGATTAGCCTGCCACTACCGGTTCTAAATAGTGGAAATGTCCACCTGTCGTTGATTAGGAACAACGCCTTTTTAATGCTAGGAGCGCCATCTGTGTTTCACATTTTTCTGCCAGAACGATCGCACAGATGGTTGAGGACTTCGCTAAGTTTGGTGTGTCTGCGCTATTACCGCGGTTGCTCGCTTCCTCTGGCTGGCACCACTGATGCAATGCTGAACGCTTACAAAATTTATTTACTCACACTTGCTGTGGCTAAACGACCAAATATTCTGTCAAAAAGTGACCGGAAAATGAGAATTTGAAAAGTCCGTTAAAAGAATTATCAAAAATCAAAAAGAGGGTTAATAAATAAAAAAAACGTTACCTGGGCTTTAAATGACGTTTGAGAGGGAAAAAAAACGTTGAAGTCAGATTGTGGGAAAAAACTCACAAATTTTACAACGTCAAGACTGTCATTGTGAACAACTTCTATATTCTTCTGATATGGATCCGGCTGACCGTTTTCGCTTTCCAAAACTCAAATTACCGCTTTGAAGGAGTCGTTTTCAGTCGATAAAAGATATAAAAGAGAATTTCTGTCTAAAACCGCAGTCAGTGCCGGAAACTACATTTGAAAAAATATATTAATGATTGGGTTATTCGTCCATATACTTCGGAAGGGGTCTACTTTAAAAGCTATTGAATACACTTAAATTAATAAAAAAATAGTTTTTGTTTCTTACCAACTCTCGGTTTGGACAGAATGTTAGTTGGTTAGTTGTTTGCAGTGGTTATTCTATAAGAATCCAACTCGCACTTTCGGCACATTTTGTTGCCACATCCTAGCTACCAACAAGTTACACGGATTCGCCACAACTAAATGCAGTCTGTGCGGTGGGGAAATCTTTTAAGGTTGTTTACGTCTATACCAGGTAGCTCTTCTCAAAAAACGGTTTGCCAAGGGTTAACATCCTTGCCTGGCATAGAACAGGGCATTCACAGAGGAAATGGAAGATAGTTTCCTTTTTCTCCGACTAATTACAACTATGACAGTGTCATTTGTGGGGATACCCATTTCGTCTGCTTTCTCACCTACGGGCCAGAAGCCAATTATGACTGCGGAGAGTCTTCAGGCATCCCTTCGTTTCATATTTATCAATTTTGATACTTGTTTGTTGTTGTAGGTGGGCCATAACTTTCAGAATGTATATATATATATATGTATATATAATTGGCGCGTACACCCTTTTTGGGTGTTTGGCCGAGCTCCTGCTCCTATTTGTGGCGACCTACAGTTTCAATCCGACTTCGAACAGCAGATATTTTTATGAGGAGCTTTTTCTTGGCAGAAATACACTCGGATGCCATTGGCTGCCGAGAGGCGACCGCTATTAGAAAAATGTTTTTCCTAATTTTGGTGTTTCACCGAGATTCGAACCTACGTTCTCTCTATGAATTCCGAATGGTAGTCACGCACCAACCCATTCGACTACGGCGGCCATTCAGAATGTATACTCGTCCAAAAATTTAGAGAATTTATACAAAATAAAATGCCCGTATTCCCGGGTTCCATACTACAACAACATTACCCGGAATTTTTTAAATCCTCTAGACAAGGCTCCCCAAAGCAGTTTCTTCGTTCGAAAAGATTGTTTTGGCTACGGAATGGAGAGATTCAGTTCAGAAAAAGTTTCTCATGCTAACTAAGCCATAACACTGGGCATTTTGAAGATCTCAAGGTTAAATTAGAGGTGCCATAACCATATAAATCAGCTGTTACATGGTATTTTGCAGCAGTAAAACTTCAGCAGCTGTAATACTGTGCTTGATTTATGGGTTCACTTGAATAGAGGCACTAACCAAATAAGAAAAAATAATAACGAATATAGGAAATTTGTTTTTTTTGCATTTATTATTTACAACTTAACAGTTCGTGCTATCATCTTATTATTAAAAACCACTTCGTAAATGCGTTGATGAATGGATTTGCATGAATTCTCCTAATGAAATTTTGCACCAGGCCGTTTTAATGGCTCCAATTAAAGCGTTTTTGTTATTCAAACTGCTGCCGATTCCCATAAACACTACGAGTAAGTCATCCCCATAGATTTTCAGTAATATTAAGATCTGGAAAATACAGTGGCCATGCAAAAGTTTTAACGTTTCGGGGCGTAATCGAAGTTTTGACCACACTTGAAGTGCGTACAGGTGCATTATCCTGCTGAAAGATCCAACTAATAGGTGCAAATGTTTCATGAATCTCGGGAAAAGATGATTCCAACAAAGCTTTATAGCTGTTTTCCGCCATTTTGTAGTCTACGATTTTCAATTCGAACGGACCATAATACGATATTGCACCCCATACCATAACACCATTTTCACGGCTGTGATGTCGACTCAAATACCTTTCCTCCTTTCTTAAGTCATGGAAATAGTAATTGTCTTCTTCCAGCCAATCCAGATTCGTTTAGATTTCGGTACTAAATACTAGTTTTTCCATTCATCGGGATTGTTATTTGTAACAGAACTCCAAGCCATGTGGTCCTCGCAAATTCGAGACGGCGTTCTTTGTGAAATTTATACAAAGATGGTTTTTTTTGCAATTTCTTATGCTTCAGATCTGACGCTTTTGGAATAACCCATCGAACGGTGGATTTGTTGACTGCACAATTGACCATTACTTTCATTTTTGTTGTTGGAAGGGCGGAATTTGATGTAATCCTAAATATTTTGCGTGTTCCCTTCGGTTTCAAAGGCATTGCAATGCAGACTTTGTAGTTCTTACCATAAAAGGCACCTTGTTTCACGTAAAGATCCACAACATTTTTACTTGGACCAATATTTTTGGGCATTTGGCGATTCGAAAGCTCCTCTAAGATCAAAATATCGATTTGTCTTTTTTCGGGATCTGTTATCATTTTATTAGAATTAAGAAGTTTTCGGTCAAACACAATGAATGCTTAAATAAATAAAAATTAGTACTTCTTTTCCCTTAAACTGAGTGAACCAATAAATCAAGCACAGCATTACAGATGCTGTAGTCCCACTGCTGCGAAATACCGTGAGATGAAATCAAATTTTGTTGCATGTTTATTTTTGCGCAAAGTACAGTCTTCACTTGAATTATCGAAAACTCTTGTGCTACTAGATCGAATACGGTTGCTTTCATAACCATTTTCTTCCATAAAAATGATTGCTTCTAATCAAGTTGACCGGACTGTATGTTTAAGGGGCTTTTCCGGAACTGTCAACTTACCCGAACGTAAGTAGTCTTACAACTACGTTTGGCAGTTTTCTCTCCTGGGTCAGTATACAGAGCCACAACAAAGTTCTCGTTTTCCGCCAAATTAGGGCGCAATGAACTCCTGGAGCTGTTCAGTTTCTGCTGCAGTGCCACTGAAGAAATTGTATCGTCAGCTGCTTGAAGCCGAGCAGCCTTAGAGAAATGTTAAAGTCCATTTCTATGAGCTCACAAAACGAAATCTAAAAATATATGGCAAATTATTTGTGCTCAATACACTGCAGACATGCATTGAATGGCATATACCTAGACCACCTTTCTGTAGAAACCGTGGTCAACCATAACGATCCCGATCGTCTCTTTATATGCCACATAAAAAAATTGTTTTTAACGATTGAAACCTAATTGGCTGAGAATTTCATGTGCTTGTGGCTTTTTCTGTCCTAAAAACTTTAGATATTTTAATGCATTTAATTTTAAATAAATACATTTACCAAAAATCCGCTTTCATTGCAACCTATAAAAGAAGATCTATTGAGGAAAATGTTTTTATGGAAAACACATTAGTGGTGACGACAGACTAGACTCATCAAATTAATGTAATCTAAATTAAGCAGAAGACAAAACGGAAGAGTCGACAGAGGGAGGTAAGACCCAACCAAGCAGTGAGATGTTATTTAAAATCTAACTACAAGGAAATTGATTGATGTGTGCCTTTCATCATTGAATTTTCGCAAATATTGGAATGCATTTTGAATTTCTTACGTCAATGAAACTTGTTGGCATATACCCAAATCAAAATGTCTACACATTGACATTAGTAGTATTTATGTAAATGTATAAGAAAACAGAAATACTGATTGCATGAATTGTAAATTATATTTACATGAAGTACTGTATAGGCAATAAAAACAAAAACAAATTACTATCAGATTTTTCTCGCTTCAGCTGAAGCAAATGCGTCGATAATCACGTTGAAATACAAGTTCCAATTCGGCTTCAAGCAGTTAGTAAAGGGTGGCCAAATAGCAATGGTAGTTTTTTTCTCAATTTTTATGTTTCAGCAACTGAGACAATATTCGGTAAAGTTTGTTATTTCATAATTGCCGAACGCGTAGAAATGATTAATAAATATCGGGATTATTATTATTTTTTTTTTTTGAGCTTGAGAACTTAGTATGATAAACAAAATGGGAATATTGTTTGAATGATTTTTTTTATTGTAATCTTCTAGATAATTTCATGGCATTTATTTTTTAATATAATCTTCGGCGTATGTCCGCTGCGGTTACAAGTTACATGGTACACTCGATCAGTACAATAAATCGCTTGTTAAGCGCACTGTTTGGCCAGTAACTCCGTCTGGTTGAAACCAATTGTCGTCGAGGCTTAGCTGCTTAATTTTTGGTCAGTCAGCATAGCTCGATAGCGCTCGTCATGCCCCGTAACGGCAGCTCCTTTCTCATTTCGAAAGAAATAAGGGTCGATAATGCCGCCAGTGCTCTATGAACTCCGCGAATAGAGTTTTTTTTTTCGAAGTAAATTTCCACAATGTCGAAACGTTGTTCTCGCACTAAGCGAGTCACGATGAATTGCTATGAATGAATGGCACTCTCCACGTAGCACTAAAGCGCCATTTTAATACCATTGTAAGACCTCTAACAGGCATGATGTAATGGACAAAATTGATGGGATTTAGGTTGGTGCACTGTCCCATGCTGTCGAAGAAAGGAGTCCGCAGGTACCTCAATCCTCTAGCTGCCAAACTCGGACATTTACAATGAAAGTGCTCAACATTCTCCTTGTCTGAAAGATCCACACACCTTCTGCAATGGGGGTTAAATGGTGAACCTAGCTTTTCCACGCATGTGCCGATCATCCAATGACCGGTATACACAGCTACTATTTTGGATATTAAATGGCGAGGAGTCCCCAGAACGTTCTGCGTCTTACGTCTATTGCACTGTGCCAAAGGGTTTTCAAAATAGCACAAGAAGAAATGGAGCTGCATCTGATCTGTGCTTTACTGAGAAATAAGTTTTGTTATTCCCCTTTAACAACAGTCAGGGGGATGCTAATGACCTGGTCCTACCAAGAACCCAGACCAGAGAAATTTTATCTACACACACAAGAGATTTAAGTTCCCCCTTACAGGAGTTGACTAGTTTGGATCTGCATCATACTTAGTTTAGAGAGATCTGTCCGAAGTTCAGATAAATACGGTTTTAACTGCCTAATCCGGCTACCACGTCCTTTAAGAGATTTCCACACCTTACTAAACAGAAATATCAAGACAGTTTGTCATTCTCAGCTGTCAAATCATAGTTATTAATATGGATAATTCTCATGCAGCTAAAAAACACTCGATATATCCACACTCCGGCTTAGTTGTAAATACGCAACGTGAATTTTGTTGCGAGATAGGTCGTCGTGATGGCTTCAGTATGTACGCCGTTCTTGGTACCGTAGAAAAGTTTTAGCCTGAGTTCTCTCTTTTGAACCTCAGGCTAACTACCAAATAGAAATTTGAGCGAAGTGAAGGAAACAAAGCCGCGTGGCCGTTATTGAAGAAGACCTCGAAAAGTCTTTTAAGTGTTGATCAGCTGCATTGAACATCACCAGAGAATCAATCCGACTTATTTTGCGGTTAGATTTGGATTTGGGCCTAAAGCCATATTTCAATTGTTGCGATACAAGAATTGAAGCTGAACGACCATAGATAGCGCCATCAATTTCCCAACTGGACTTTGGAAATATTGGTCGGAGATCCAGAATATTATATTCTTGTATAAGGACCATTTTTAGATCGACGGCTATGTCAACAATGAAAATTTCCGTTATTGCAGGCAACATAATCTATGAGTACAAGTCCAAGTGTACGACCAAGAGGACTTCATTGGACTTTTTTTCTTTTGAAATGAGAAAGAAGACACCTCCTACCGCTAAGGGTCATAGGTATATAGCGATATTAACCAACTTTCTATGGTCGTAGCGCGACAAAGTCGCTATACTCGAGTTTTGTTTTCAGCAAGACGACGCTAAATGCCAGACAAGCTACATAACGCTCGAAGTTGTGCAGGTTAAATTTGAGAACAGGGCCATTTCATGACGAGCGACTTGAAACCCCGCGATCAAGGACTTATATACTACGCTAATAGACGTTCCGATATGATAAGTGGAATTTGCAAATTCTTGCAATGAACGAATGTTCGCCAGGCTTCTTTGAAAGGTCCGAGTCTCAAGGGAATATATCCTTTCGCTTCTCCTCCTGAGAAAAGGACACTTTCCTTCCTCTTATTTTTAATAGTCTTGGTATATAGAGCGGCCAGTAATATTAATACATTTTCTATATTTTCTCAAATATTTATTGAACTATCCCAGCGTCAGCTAGTCAGACCTTAGGGGAATGAAACTACTGGTATTATTTACCATTAAATTAGTTTATTTAATATCATTCGTTCAAGGTAATATTAACCAGAAAGGCGGTGAATGGCAATATTAGCCAGACATTGAGAAAATGGACCCTAGTAGACCCTTAAAAAGCCATACACTATCGTCTCACAAAGGCTCTCTTTTCTGAGACTCGAAAAAGATTAAGTAGCGCAGCAGGTCTTCTTCACTACCTGGGCTTTCCAGTTTTGATCCGTCAGAACTGTCCTTCAAAGACATATTTTAATTATTTATCTAAGCATAAACTCCCTCCTACGATAGGAGATTCACAAATTTTAAATAATTACAGTATTTAATATACGATAATAAACATTTTACTACATATTTCTCATTCCAGTATATTGTTTGCCGATATTGTTGGCTTTACGGTACTGTCATCGCAATGCAGCGCACAGGAGTTGGTAAGGCTGTTGAATGAACTGTTCGGGCGATTCGATCAATTAGCGCATGTAAGTGAATACACAAACTCTTTTATTAGCCTAAGTATCTACTTATATATGTATCTCGAGCGATATGCTGCGCGAACGATTCGTCTGCAGACGTTATCGTCTCTGCTTGCAACCTTATAACTCTACCCTTCGTCTTCGTCTAGACTGCCATGCAACTCGACTACGAAGACTCCGGCGCGAATGATGTTTGCGAATGAAATTTTCATGCATTTCAAAGAGTTTTTCTTAGATTTATAATATTTTTAGTTCAATGAGAGCGGAGGTATTTGTGTATTACGAACGTTGACTAATTTGCATCTGTCTTAGCCGCTTTATGCTGCTGATGAAGTTCATCAAATTTTTGATATCAAGGCCTGCTATGTCAGCAGGCGTAGGAAAGAAGTGAGAACCAAAATATTTAAATCTTAGTCCCGCGAGTGTGGGGCATCTAAACAGCAGGTGCTGAGATGAATTCACCTCACCCTACATACAGCTACCACAAAAAGGACTCGTAGTATTTCCGAGTCTCACCCCGCGGTAGGAGCCAAAGAAATTTGAGATCTGAGATTTTGTCATCCTCACTATATCCCTCGAACGCCTCCGATCTACTGTACTTGCCCAGCGCTCGCTGAGTTGACGCGAAGCCTATCTTTCTAGGAGTAGAGCGCAGGTTGTCAAGGGGATCCCGACTCTCTCCTTTCGCGGGGACAACACCTCACAGGTCCCTTGTCTGGCCAGCTCGTCCGCTTCGCAGTTTCCCGCAATGTCATAGTGACATAGGTACTCAGGTTAGCCTGATGTCAAAGAGTTCGGGTGCAGTCGAAAATGAAACCTGACATTCCCTGACCAGTTTCGAGTGCACCATGATAGATCCCAGGGCCCTAATTGCCGATTGGCTATCGGAATAGGTGTTTACATCCTTAACGGTTATTTCGCAAGTAATTAGCCAATCAGCTGCTTCTTTGATTGATTGTTTACATAAAAGCTTAAACAAATTTCTTTTCAGTCATAAATCTAAAAAACGAAACTATTAAAAAATAACAAAATACTAATTCTCCCTTAAATCTAAAACAGTCTTAAATATAAAAATTGACTTCAGTCCAAAGTGAGGTTAGAAACGTAATAAATAGGTTGGAAGCATTGCAAAGTTTTTTCTGAATTGCGGATTGCCCTTCTACTGCAGCAGTCAGCCTGTTTGTTGCATGCACATGCAACATTCATGCCTCTGACATTTTTTTGCCCACTGTCCCTTCCTATTTGTAGATCATAGCGTCTGAGTAGGTGTAGGGCGGGTTATCTGTGTGGTAGAAATCACTGGTCCTACTGGCAGTTGTTGGCTGTGCTTTGCAAGAGATTGAATATTTGACAGCGATTCTAAAATAAGTAGAGGCATTAGATTACTGAAATCGGCGTATGTCTTAATGTAATTGAGGTGGCCGGCGAAGGAATGCTCTGCTGTTCGAACCTGCTGACTTTTAAATAGCAACAAGGTGACAGTAAGAGAGCGAACCATGGTAGCTCCATGCATTTTCACCAATCTTTTTCTTTGTCCGACTTTTCAAGTCAGACCATATCTTGAAATCTTAAAAGACAAAATGCAATACCTGTAAAAATAGAAATAATAATTTGAGAGTATTTAAGTACGCCAGGATAAGTGTAGAGATTTATTGCACAGAGCTAAGCATCAAGCGGACATTTAAGCTCCCTAAGCACTGCAGTATCCTTCAAGCAGAAGTCCGCAGAAGACATGAAGCAGCTCCAAAATAAATATTACATATATATACGTTGATAGTCAAACGGCGATAAAGGCAATAAACTCATATGAAATTTCATCTCAAAACGTTCTTAAGAGCAGGGAAGCCATAGAAAGACGAACCGCAGGCAGATGGCTGCAGATCTATTGGATACCCGGACATACAGGCATCGTTGCGGACATGAAAGGACGGATAGACAGGAGGTGGAACCATCTAACAACTCGCAAAACCCTGAAAATCATTTATACACAGAATGCAGCTCTGTCTAGAAAGGAAAGCAGAACTATCGTAGATATACTGGCAGGCCACAATTTGCTAGATAGGAATCGCAAGCAATGATAACTGAAGATTTTACAATGAACTGGAAGAGAGGGAAACTCTAGAACACCTTCTATGTTCTTGCTCTGCATTAGCTAGGACCCGAATGAAATGCCTAGGAGCTCTGCAATATGAGAGGTTAGAATGTCTCTAGGGGCCCTCGAGCTGGCTTACTTAGATTCGCAAAAGATGCAGGCTTATTACAAGAAGTCTCCTACAAAGAAATGTAGTACACTTTTTCGATCCGATCTAAACACTGCCACACCACTGGCCAGGTGGGGATTTCCCTCAATTTCCCTGAGTAAAGCCTCAAGTTGAGTGGATATTGCTTTTTTTTCTGCGCTTTAAGCATAAATATTAATATTTGTTCTAAAATAAAGTAAAATTGTGTATTTACTTACTTTTCTCGGCAGAACCCCCCATCTTAACGATCAAAGCAAACCTTTCGTCTGCACTAAACGTTTAGCGTTTCCCTTTCGTCTTTGGTTCCAGTTTAGAAATCCAAAACTAAATGATAACTACATAGCGGCCAGCTGTTTTCGTGTTGCCGCACGAAATGAAAATTACACTGTACCAAGGCACGCACGAATCGCGTGGCTGACGAAACGAACATTCGCTTCGAAATAGATGATTAAGCTGTATATATTATACTATACAAGGTGGCGCAAAATTAATCATCCAATTTTGTTTTACTCTTTTAATAAATAAACGCAAAATATTTTGAGTGATGGACGTCTTTATTTTGATCTTTAAACGCTCCATTGTCGTACGATGCCATTTGCAAAAATTATACCATAAATCTTCCGATAGGGGGGGATTAATTTAGCGCCACCTTGTACATACAGTTAAAAAACATAGCATCTTAGCATTTTGACTAGTTTAGACTAATTTTCCTTTTTTTCTCAATGTTAATTAATTTTTTATATAAAGTATAGTTCGTTGTCTAACAAAAACCACATAAATCCAATTTTTAGACTTTATAAAAAAAAATTCTCTTTTTATAAAATAACAAAACATTTTTTTGGTATGCAGTTTTGTGGCTTATTAAATTTTAATACAATAAATTGGAAAACTCCAGTTGCTAAATATCCGATTGATTTTTTATAATTTTTTCCTGTGACAATTTTTCATATAGGGAAAATACGCAACACCATCAGGGAAAAAAATTAGCAAATATCATCGAGAGTTTTAACCCACTTCAGCCACTTCAATCACTTACACTTAATTGTACTAAAATTTACCGCGTACCCAAATTTTTTTCGGAAATTCTGTTTAAAAAGTTGGAAATTTTTATGAAAATTTGTTGAGTTATTATAAATCTTGCACAAAGTTTGTAGCTGAGATTAATATGGGTTTTGTTATAGAATGAACTGCGTTGTTACCAATAAAAAATAAACTAAATAAAAAAATTACTAAAAAACACTTCTCAAAATGTTGAGGTACTATAGTCTTTTCGCGTACTGTATGTGCATAAATTTTGTGTTGAGCGGCGAGTCATTAAAAAACTAATTCTCTTTCTTTTTCAAGGACAACCACTGCTTGCGCATTAAAATTCTCGGCGATTGCTATTACTGCGTTTCAGGTTTGCCCGAGCCACGCAAAGATCACGCCAAGTGCACTGTCGAAATGGGTCTGGACATGATCGATGCCATTGCGTAAGATTCTACTTTTTCATAAAATTCAATGCCGTTTATGTAGACTACAACATATTTCCCTTCTTCTCCTCCAGCACTGTGGTAGAGGCCACCGATGTGATATTGAATATGCGTGTGGGCATACATACAGGGCGCGTGCTTTGCGGTGTACTTGGCCTACGCAAATGGCAATTCGACGTTTGGTCCAACGATGTGACATTGGCCAATCATATGGAATCGGGCGGTGAACCGGGACGTGTGCACGTCACACGGGCTACACTCGATGCTTTGTCTGGTGAATACGAAGTGGAAGCAGGACATGGCGATCAACGTTCGTCGTATTTGCGCGATCATGGCGTAGATACGTATTTCATAGTGCCACCACCACATCGGCGAAAGGTGAATGACGAGTGTACACAGATGCTTGAGGCATTAAAGGAATTTAATTTTTTTTAGGGAGTGCTTTTTTTTCTCAAAAAACTCACTTGTACACAGTATATTTTCAGTTTATCGATGAACATCATTTACTTACTCATTGATTTTGTTTTTTCGTTTGGTTTTTTCCCCCACTTTATTGCAGCCATTAATGCTAAATACGCTTGGTGTACGCTCGGCCATTGGTAGTCGTCGCAAATTGTCATTTCGTAATGTCTCGAATGTTGTGATGCAATTATTGCATACGATTAAATTCTCGGAGCCAGTACCTTTCTCCAACATTGCCACCGGGTCGTTTCCCTCATCGGCCGGCAGTGGTACAGGAGCGCGTGGCAGCACGGCCGAAGGTGCCGGCGGGGATAAGAACACGCGTAAGGTGAGTGTCAAATTTTGCGATCTATTTTTTTTTGATTTTAAAAGCTTTTTTTTTATTTAAATCCCGCTGTAAAAAATGTTTATGTTAGTTTAATAGTTTAAAAAAAATTAAAATTATTTTATTGTATTATTTGAATATATAAAACTACATATCAAGCAGTTAAAAGTAAAGAGAATAGTTTTTGTAAATATAATTAGGAACTTCCAATCGGTTGTTGTAGTTTTAGTTGAGTTAAGTGCCCTCACCCATTTAGCTGAACAGTTAAGTTAACTCTTGCATGACCAGCTGTGTTTCAAATGACCGCTTAGCTTTTTCTGTTTTTTGTTTGTAATCAAAAGCTTAAAAGATTGGCTAACATGTGCAGACAAAACTAACAACTTACTCGATTTAACTCTCGCCTTGGTTTAAAACTTATCAAAAGCTTCACTAACTTAATCCACCACACACTCACCCCTCTGACACGCACACAGTGACAACGTTTACCAGTTCAATGGGACTAACAAAACCAAAATCTTAAAAAATGTGCCACTAAAAATTGTTATTAAAAATGCGTATTGCTTTCGTTTATAGTTTTTGTGTGTATTTTACTTTTAATTTGTTTTATTTTTATTTTCAGGATGCGGTAAGTGTGTTGCTCCTATACTTAGATCGTAGCTTACTTAGTATTTTTATTGCATTATTTTGTAACTTGTAACTTGGGTATGTTATGTAATTTGTATGTAATTCTTAATTGTAGCAAAAAAAGAGAGTATCTAACAAATTCTGCGGTATGGATGATTAATTCAAAATTCTAAATTCAATATTTTATATTTCGATGTTGCTTTATTTGTTCCTCTTCTTTATTTGCTTTCTACTCATTGGTCTCATCAAAATCGGTTAAAAATTATCTGTATTAAAAACTGTGTGTAATAACTATATGTATTATTGTTGTAATTAACAAAAATTTATTAATGCTAAGCGTAGGAGATACTTAGAAATTAATTAAGTTTTAACTGCTAGCAAATGGATTGTTTACAACTTTGAAAGCGTTGCGCTGCTTATGAGCAGGCAAATGGCTGGTTTATTTTTAAAAATTATATTGTATAAAATTTGTATTTCATTAGAAAGCGTGACGCCTTCAATTAATTGTAAAAAATATACAACTTAAAGCAAATGATTGGTCTTGGTTGGCGTTGCGCCCACCCGCCCTTTTAATGCAATTCTCCAAGCCTATAGCGACAATTGCTGACTGCATCTCAAGAAAGGCTTACGCGATATTCAGCTTAGGCGTCTACCCCTCATCCAAGAGAAAGCGCAAAATGTACTTCAGAACAGTCAATTTTGCTTCAGAAACTATAAAATGTACTTCAGAATAGGATAAAACTAAGTAGCTAAAGATCAGAAACAATCTACCCTTTTTGGAAGAGTATTTCAGCGTCAAATTTATTTCAGAAACCATAAATAATATCGCAGAATAGTCAAATATATTTCAGCATCTGCAAAATGTATTTCAGAATAGTCAGTTGTACTTCAGAAACCGTAAAATGTACTTCAGAATAGGATAAAACTAAATATTATTGCTAAATATTAGAAGCAATCTATCCTTTTTCGAATAGCATTTCAGCGTCAAATGTATTTCAGAAACCGTAAATTGTATTTCACAATAGTCAAATATACATCAGAAGCCGTAAAATGTATTTCAGAATATTCCATTGTATCAGAAATCGTAAAATGTACTTCGGAATGGCCAATTGTACTTCGGAAACTATAAATGTACTTCAGAATAGGATAAAACTAAGTAGCTAAAGATCAGAAACAATCTACATCTTTTCCAAGGGCATTTCAGCGTCAAATGTATTTCAGAAACCGTAAATTATATTTCGTTAACCGTAAAATGTATTTCAGAAACCGTAAAATTCATTTCCGAACAGTCAATTGTACTTCAGAAACTTCTAGAGAAGTTTCTGAAGTACAATTGGCTATTCTGAAATATCCAGAAGTAGTATTTTCGAGGGAATGGGCAACACTCTCAAATCGTCAGTAACCTCTGCACTCACTTTGGAAAAGAGGTTTTCAATACTTGGAAGTGGAAGCATTTCTGCCTGCGGAGATATGGCACTGAGTTTCCACAGCTTTTTCAGTGTCAAAATACACTTTAAACTAATGACTAATGAGCTAAACAAAAGAACACAAGCGGTGTGGAGCGATTGTGTCTACAAAATCAACGACAAATGTGACCAGTCGGTTCTGCAGTGGCTCTAGAATTGTTTAGTAGTTTAAGCCTAAACCAAAAAATGACAAACATTTCCTCTAAATTTGGTATTTTCATTGTTTCGTCTACTTAAAAAAATAGAGCAGATTTTGTTAAATTTGTGAAGCTTGCGGGCGAATAGAGCTCAATTACAAATTTCAATTGGATATTAAAGAACCCGAAAAGCACATTGAATTTCGACAACTCAAATTATACAAGAAAACCAAACCCCTTTACGAGGTTTTGCTATTAAGCAACGAGACTGACTAAAGGGGTTTATACCAAAGGGGTCCAAACGTCAAAGACTGTCAGCTTTTTAGCGTGAAGCCTTCTCTTTCCAATGTAGCACCTCTCGCTCTGTAAACAAAATAATTCTTATGAAAGTTTACATGAAACTTGTAGAAATCGCAACTGAAAGTTGTAATTTATTGAAAAAAAAAAATTGTATGGCAAAGAGTGCCAATCGCTAAAGGTACAAGATTTGAATCCGTTAGAGCTGTGAATGAGAAAGCACCTCAGCACGCGCGCTGAAGGAGCTGACAGAAGAAAACTTAACGCACTGTTTCGCGCAATGCAAGATTCGACTGAATGGTTGAAGGGATGGAAAAGTGGTGTACTAGATTGTTCAACAATTTTTCCGTTTCAATAAGAGAGACCATTGGTACTAGCCTAATTTTTTTTTATGTTGAACGAATGTGAAGTTTTATTTCAATCTGTAAATTTTCTACAATGAACGAATATTGAAAGTGGTCCTTATAAAGGGTGGTTAAGTTTCGAGGGCCGGTGTTGATTTTGAATAAAATACAATTTTTTTAAGAAATTATTATCATTTCTATTTATTATGATAATATTGGTATGGCTCAATTACGTATGGAACAAAATATCGAGCAAATGGCCTCGGCGGCACACCTCCATCCGATGGTCCAAATTTTCCATGACGCTGAGGCATAATTGAGGTTCTATGCCGTTAATGTGCCGAATTATCTCATCCTTTGGCTCTTGAATTGTTGCTGGCTTAACGACGTACACCTTTTCTTTCAAATAACCCCAAAGAAAGAAATCCAACGGTGTCGTTCACATTCAACATCGCCCCTTGAAATTTAACCACCCTTTACATTCGCCATCAATAAGTTTAGTAGAAAGAGGGCTACTGAATTTAAATCTGGTCGTACAAGCCTTGAAGACGATCCAGGTCAAGGACGTCCAGCAACAGCAACAACACCAGAAATCGTAGAAAAAATAAAGGGTATCGTATTGGAAAATAGTCGGGGGACTGAAAGAGATTTAATAGAAGCCCTAGACATCTCATTGGGCAGTATAAGCATTACTATGACTGAAGTATTGGGTTTCAGAAAGCTGTGTGCACAATCGGGGCTTCGTTTGCTAACAATGGATTTTGTGCATCGATTCGTCTCTATGGAAGAGACTTGGGTCTATCACCATGAT
The DNA here is from genome assembly GCF_027943255.1 of Anastrepha obliqua. Classification (NCBI taxonomy): domain Eukaryota; kingdom Metazoa; phylum Arthropoda; class Insecta; order Diptera; family Tephritidae; genus Anastrepha; species Anastrepha obliqua. The sequence continues at coordinate 47,803,805 of NC_072893.1, forward strand.
CCTAAAGCGAAACAAGAGGTGCGATCCTGTTTTTTTGGCTTCGAAACGAGTTCTTGTCAAAAAAGTTGCCAAGAAGTTGTTAGCATCAGTTTTTTGGGATGCCAAAGGTATTTTGTTTGTGGATTACTTGCAAATTGGTAAAACAATAAATTCTGAATATTAGTTTTTAACCTTTTAGACCAGCGAAAGGAAAAAATTCGTGGAAAAATACCCAGCTTGCAAAAGAAAAAACATATTTTTCATCAGGACAATGCACGGTGTCACAGGAGCATTTTATCAATCGTTAAGATCCATTAATTAATCGAATTGGTAGAGCATACACCGTATTCACCAGATTTAGCCACTAGCGGCTTCCATCTGTTTCCAGATCTAAAAAAGATTCATTCAAAGGGTTTCTCATCAAATGATGAGGTCATAACAGCTGTGAAAGCGTATTTTGCAGCCCTTCCAGATTCTGGCATCAGCGATGGAGTTCATAAAATGAAATTTCATTGGAAAAAGTGTATTGACGTTCAGGAAGACTATATATATACATATATATGTGTATATGTAATTGGCGCGTACACCCTTCCACCTCCTATTTGTGGTGTGCGTCTTGATGTTGTTCCACAAATGGAGCCACATGCAGTTTCAAGCCGACTCCGAACGGCAGATATTTTTTATGAAGACCTTTTTCATGGCACAAATACACTCGGAGGGTTGCCATTGCCTGCCGAGGGGCGACCGCTATTAGAAAAAACTATTTTCTTCATTTTGATGTTTAACCGAGATTCGAACCTACTTTCTCTTTGAATTCCGAATTCCTATACTGCATAATAAAGTGTATTTCATACCAACCAAAATTATTTTTTTCTTATCGAACTGCAAAACTTGTTGAACAACCTAGTATATTGAAGGTGGTAATAAGTGTGAAAGCGAGAGTATTAACATTAGCAAAACAAAAAGTTTACGGCGTCAATCTCGCAATTTAGTAGCCACACCTCGTGTGTCATCTCATTGGCTTATTTCAAATGGGTGTACGCGCAAAACAAAAAGACTGATGTTCATAGTAAGCAATCCATGTAAAAAAAATTTTTTTTAGCAGTCACTGTAGTCACTTTATATTTTTTAAGTATTTTTGTGTAAGTCAATGGAATTAGTTCATTGTTAAGTATTTGCAGTTAAAGTATTTTTATAGTAATTAGCAAATCCATCAACTTATGTATAATGCATACATATACATATATACGTTCATATGTATGTATAAGTATAACATTTAGTTCAAGTTGAGCTAATAAACGATTGTAATTACCTACAACTATTTTGAATTTAAGTGAAATCTAGCGATAAGTTATCAATTTAAATTTACTGCTACCACCACCCGTCAAATGCCAATATACATAAATACATACAAACTTTGATTACTTTCGCCTAATTTTCCTTGAATATTTTCTATCACACTTTCTGTTTTACGTGTATTTTCTTTATGTTCTTTTATATTACATTTCTTTATTTTCCTCTAGGTTATACGACTGCAAAAAATTTTACACGCCCCCACACCACCCGGTGGCGGTGTTACAATCTCAGTAGGAACTACTCCTAACTCCACGTCGAATACGATTAGTCGCATTCACAGACTTAATCAAAATAAGAATAAAGTGAGAATGAATTACCTATGCAATATTTGCACACTGACGTTCGTTCTTGTGTTGCCATTATTACGTTACGTAACTACTCGTATTTTCCCATAAGCATACTCGTACCATTAGAGAGCATAAAGCATAACGTGCCGTTACATTTCGTTACATTCCGTTTAATTAAGTTGCGTTCAGTTGCATACCATTGCGTTAAGCATCGCAATATCAAATTACGTTCAAACTAATTTTCGTTCGATTTGCTTTAATTGCTACTTACGTACTATGTATGATTATTAATCAAAAATCATTTACTGAATGCATTTAACTGTATTTTTTTCATTTAATAATATTTTGTTTTTTTTTTTTTGGCTCAACCAGTGTTTACAATTTTATTACAACTACATAAGTTGTTCGGTGTTTTAGTAGCTCCAGTGTTTGGTTATACATTTTAAGCTTACCAGTTACATACTTATAGTCACTAGTGTTCATAAGAAATTCGTTCAAAAATTAAAAAAATAAAAACAAAAAACAAGCAAAAAAAAAATGCGAGTTGTAAATAAAAAATCGCACTTACTAAAATATATGTATTTCTAAAAATTTTCAACCCCAAATTGGTGCTACTATTTTTTGGTGTTAACTCTCAGTGACTGCTTTTTCCATGCATGAATTTCGGCTTAAATTTTTCAAATGTCCAGTCTTACCCAATGTCGACTGACTTCTTACATTCTGCTTCAATGATGATGTGATTTTAAGTAACGTTAACTTCAAACTCATCCTTTCACATTTTCAATGCATTAGCAGGGACCGAAATGATTTTGTTTTTACTTTTTTCGCATTGAAACATAGTGCATAGCACATATTTTGCATATTTAAATACAACTTTGATCATAATTGACATGTTTTTTTTTAGTTTTAAAAATTTATGCATATCAAAAGTTTCTTGCAACCAAGAAATTTACAAAAAACGGTAATACACCTACAGTTCGGATCACTTGAGATTAGAGGCAACAATTTGTATGCAGGAAAATGGTTACTAAAGCAAACGTATTTGATCTTGCAAAACAAGAATTTCTGATGTTTCAAGTGGAGACTCCACTTTGCTCGAACATACATATGTACATCAAGATTTTCCAGCGGCAGGCTAATCACCTACCCTGTCAGAAATCAAAACAGATTAACGAAACCAACGCGAGACTGAGTCTGGTCGAGGCCCTATGCTCCCGAGAGGAATGAACAAGGAAAAATCAAAAAGAAAAAACATCAAAATTTTATTCCATCTAACGGTACTTCACAGCCATAAAACTTCAGCAGCTGTAATATTGTGCTTGATTTATTGGTTCACTTGACTAACATTGTTTGCGCATTAAAGCTGTAGAAAGGGATCATTTTTTAAGGGGTTACATACGTCCAGCAGCGCCAAAAATGCGCTAAAAGAAAAACTGTTTTTAGAAGGGATAACAATGGAAATAAATATTAAAAATTTGTATACATCATTTATTGGTCCTTAAACTTTATAAAAAAAGGCAAGCCGTACTATGTGTGCATATTTGAAGTAAAATTTAAATATTTTAATGAGGTTTGAAATGATTTTTTATGTGTTACGAGATCAAATACGTTTGCTTTAGTAGTCCTTTTCTTCTATAAAAATTATTGCATCTAATGAAGTGAACCGAACTGTATCACGCCGCCTAGGTGAGTGTGAGTGCTGACCGCTGAGTGCTCTTCGTCTCGACAGATGCTTAATTCCACTGCGATAAATTGCCAGAAAAAGGGCAATAAAATATCGTAAAACTACTCAATCATTGTACACTAAAGAGTTAAATGCTAACTTAAAAAACTTTCTAAATTCGAAATCTCACTCTCATATATGTAAATTATAAATCATATTATAAAATGTTTCGGTCCTTGCATGCTGGCATGTAATTTGAAAAATATCCCTTGTTGGTGAAATATTCATAATATACATACATACATCAATACATATGCACACATACGTAAGTTGTAAGATTGCGATCGATCAGCGAATTCCTCCGTTGGGCATCCGCGTCAGACAAGACTTTCTTTTTCGATTTTGGACGTAAATTTAACATATTTCTACTAAAGTCAACGACTTGAGCTTCCAGGTAGCTTCCTAAAATTTAGTTTTCTATCGATTTATGGATATAAATTTTTAAAAAGAATCCTCGAACAGGACGAAAAAAGGCCAGCCCGGGTGCCCAATCGAAGGTTTTAAAAAGGGTGTCCCACGCAAGGCTAATTTGTAGATATTTTTCACTTTAAATTGAAAAATTGCGTTCTTTTTTGGTAATCTAACTTAATTTCATAAACGAAATTCGCAAGAAAAACTAATACACGGTGGCGCAAAGTTAATCACCCTATCGGAAAACACTTGTGAACTATACAGCTGCCGAAAGTTGAAAGGATTTCAGCTGTGTAGAGTTTATCTGAACAAATCCAGCAACTACGTAGATAACGGTTCCTTATTGGCGTCATTACGTTTTTAAGTGCAACATTAAAATAGCAGTGCCTTCAGTTTTTTGAGGTTTTACAAGGAATATTAATGAAAATTTTCGCGGATTTAGAAGAAAGTACGTTTTTTTATTTATATTTTTATAATTTTGGTGAGTGTCATGCATATATTTTTTATGTATGGACTATAGTACGTCGAGCGAAACATTGAATCACAGGACAAGGAAGGCCTTACAAATAGATGAAAGATCTTACACAGAAATACAAAATATTCATTCATGTTAAGCAAAAATGGTTTCAAATGCAATGAAATTGTGAAAAACCGGAAGAAAGAGGAAGAAAACGAAAATTTTGATGATCACAGAATTATACGGTGCTCCAAACAGAATTCCATGAAGTCAGACATACGAATTAAAAAAGAGGTGAACTTAAGGGGGTAGTATGGTTAATTCTCTTAAGATGTTATAGAATAATTTAAAAAAAAAAAAAATGAAAAAAAAAAATACCATACTACCCCCTTAAATATTGGGCAAGTAGCGTGCAGTCCACGAAAAGAGTCACTGCCAACACCAAAACATAAGATTTTATGGACTGACGAGTCTAAAATAGTTTTGTATAGCAGCACAAATTCATGACAATACGAGTGTGTTAGACGTCCACCTGGCACGGAAAATCAGCCACAATACACATTACAAAGGATTAAACAAGGGGGCTAAAATAAAATGTTATGGAGATGTTTCTCATATTATGGCGCAGGCCCCATACACAAAATTGATGACACAATGAATACTAATATTTATGTGGAAATAACGCAGAACGTTATGTTGCCGTATTGCAGGGAGAAAATGCCAAAAAAGTGGATGTACCTGCAAGAAAATGATCTTAAACACACGAGTCGGAAGGCCGAGGATTGGTTTCGCGCAAAACAAATTTAGGTTATAGAATGACCAGCTCAGTCCACCGACCTCAATGCTATAGAACGTCTGTGGGGGAGCTTAAAAAGAGCTGTAACAAATGCCAAACCGAGTAATAATGAACAACTTTGGGAAATTGTTAAGGATGCGTGCCTGAAGATTCCGAAGATTGTTTTAGTGATATACAAAAAAAATTAACCAATGACACTTCATTGCTATCTGAGCAACGACAGAATTCGGCTGCCGAATGCACAAAACAGGTGGCAGTAAAAGTTTCCCTCACAATTTTTTTTCACCATAGCAAAACTGGTAGTCTATCATGCTTGGACTCAATGCACCGCGGTTGTGCTGCAGTAATAAAAAATTTGGGAAATTCAACTAAACATTAATTTCAACTTTGTAACTGCAAACTTTGTCAATGCAGTTTTTCGTTAATTATTTTTTATGAGCTTGGTGAAAATGTGTTACTTATATGGTCACTGCTATTATATTTTAATGTTAGCACTGAATTGTAACGCTATATGTCTAAAGAATAGAATAATATTTCAAAATAATAATAAAAACTTTCGAATCACACCATAAATTAAAATTTTTTTGTAAAAATCTAATATTTTTTTGCTACTGCTATTTTCGTGTTCGCAACTGTAGCTATGATCGTGCATATGTATGTATGTATTTTTATGTTTCTTTTGGTTTTGGTTCCTCTCGTTGAGTTTTTGGTTTCTTTGAGTGTAAGCTCTTTAAAAAGTCCATTAAAGCTATTTGTTTAAATTTCATATAATATTATATATACTTAATTTCTGTAATCCTGCTAGCTTTTAAAGAACTTCACTCAGTACCAGTTGACTTACTCTAAGCCTAATCATTCATAGATATTTATATTTGATTATTAATTAATGTATCGATGTATTTGTACTGCAAAATGCAACTAATTTTACTCGATTTTTCTTCCATGTGTCTTGCCATGTCTGGTGCTCTCTTTTCTCTTTTTTTCTCTCTCTCTCGCTCTCACATACACACGCACTGTCGTTATATCCTGTTCCGTCCTGTGCGTGCATCATTAAATTGTTTTGTACCAACCAATCAACAAATACCTCAAAAACAAAAAAAAAATCTTTAAAAACAAAAACAAAAATGTGCCAAATCCACTGAAATAAAAATTATAACAACAATATATGCATCACATCACTGCACACAACCGTAAACAAATACCTGTAAACAACATCAATACCAACACCAACACCAACCCTAATACCAATGCCAACACCAACCAATCAAATGCAGTCAAAAGTAACGGACAAATTTAAGCGTCCCTTCCGCAAACGGCACTCCTCAATGCACTATCAACCGACCAATCGCGTCAATCGCTTCCTCTCACAGGCGATCAATGCACGTTCCGTCGATTGCGATAAATCTGAGCATGTCGATCGCATTACTTTGCGTTTTCGCGAGAGTGACAAGGAGCGCGAGTATCGTAAAGATTTCGATTTGGGTTTCACCACCGCCATGGGTTGCTCGTTGTTGTTACTAATCTTGGGTGCAGCACTACAAGTGTCAGCTTTACCTCGAACTCTTATCCTTTTACTGCTATTCTTGACCGCTTTTGTCTGGATTAGCGCCATCCTGATGCTGCTGCTGGCGGTGCGTCTCAAATGGATTGTATGGGATTTGGCACGAAGTTTTACGCTACGTTTAGCTATCACTATATTCACCATAGTGCTGATCTATTCGGTGGGTCAAGTGAATGTGGTAAGTGAAGGATGCCGTGTGAAATTCGAAATACTGCTGTGGGCGACTTACTCGCATATCCACTTACATATTATTGCTGTGATTTTCTTAGTTCACTTGTGTTATGGATCATCCCTGCGCTAGTAATGTTACAACACATACACCCACTTTGGAGGAAGACTTACTCATATTGGCCCATCATAGTGAGGCGCACCGAAAGTGCTCGCTGCCGCAATATGTTTCGCTATCGGCCACTTTTGCATTTTTGTCAGTTTCAGTATTTTTACGGTGAGCAAAATAACTAGTAGAATCATTCAAAATATTATTAATTTATAAATATTCCACAGACCTTTTAAAGCTTTACTGCATATATAAATATGTATATATGTATGTATAAGTGTATTTACTCGCTTTCTTACTCGCTTTACAGATTGCCAACAATTTTCAAATCCTTGCTGATACTGCTGATGGGAACCATTTATGGACTTTTTATTGAAATGTCTCATATAAATATTTTCAATTGTTATGACAGCAGAGTCAAGTAAGTACAATTTTATTCACATGTAAATATATTCTATGTAATAAAGGGTGGTTAAGTTTCACGGGCCGGTGTTGATTTTGAATAAAATACTATTTTTTAGGAATATATTATCATTTCTATTTATTATGATAATATTGGTATGGCTCAATTACGTATAGAATAAAATATCGGTCAAATGGCCGCCGCGGCCTCGGCGGCACACCTCCATCCGATGGTCCAAATTTTCGATGACGCTGAGGCATAATTGAGGTTCTATGCCGTTAACTTGCCGAATTATCTCATCCTTTAGCTCTTGAATGTACACCTTTTCTTTCAAATAACCCCAAAGAAAGAAGTCCAACGGTGTCAAATCACATTATCTTGGCGGCCAATTGATATCGCCGCGACGTGAGATTATTCGGCTATCAAATTTTTCGCCCAAAAGAGCCATTGTTTCGTTAGCTGTGTGACAAGTGGCACCGTCCTGTTGAAACCACATATCGTCCACATCCATATCTTCCAATTCGGGCCATAAAAAGTTCGTTATCATCTCACGATAGCGAACACTATTCACAGTAACTGCCTGACCGGCCTCATTTTGGAAAAAATACGGCCCAATGATGCCGCTGGCCCATAAACCGCACCAAACAGTCACTCTTTGTGGGCGCATTAGTTTTTCGGCAATCACTCTTGGATTATCATTCGCCCAAATGCGGTAATTCTGCTTACTGACGAATCCACTGAGGTGAAAGTGTGCCTCATCACTGAAGATGATTTTCTTCACGAAGTGCGCGATATGCATTTTGATTTGAACGCCCGTTTTCATAATAACCCTGAATAACTTTAACGCGTTGCTTGATTATGTATCTTTCAATGGTTCAAATTGAGTTAGTCTGAAATTGAAAAATGTCGAATGAAATGCAGAAAAAAACTTCACGTTTAGGTGTGGTTTACATTCAACATCGGCCCTTGAAATTTAACCACCCTTTATAAGACTCTACTGTACTGTTGTGAAACATACACCTACCTTTCTATTCTAGCCGGACACTAATTTATTTTTATTCTAGCTAAATATGTATAACCATTACAAGTACATACTAGGTTGTTCAAAAAGTACTCCGGTTCGATAAAAAATGGCGTTGCTACTAGCCTCATTTTTTGTTTTTGTAATGTTGGTATACTCTTCATACGAAAATATGTTTACAAGCCATTTAGTATCGACCTGTCACAGTATTTACAACAATGGAAAAAATGAAGTATCGTGCAGAGATAAAATTTTTATTTTTGGAAGGTTTAAAAGCAAAGGAAATTTATGAACGAATGTTGAAAGTGTACAGGATGCGCCATCTTTTATGTCGGTATGTAAGCGCTGAATAACTTTGTCATTTACCAACCGATCGACTTCAACATACATACATGTTTTCGATACGGAAATTCAGTACAATTTCAACCATGGATCCGTTTACGCCGAAACAACGCGCTAAAATAGTGACGCTATACATCGCAAATAGTCGTTCCATTGTTCTAACTCAACGCGCACATCGCAAAAAGTATCGCGATAAACAGACGCCGTCTGACAGTATTATTCGTCGTTTGGTGTCAAATTTTTTTGAGCATGGAACAGTAGAAGATCGTCAACCGTTCATCGACGACCAAGATGTTCCAATGAACTTGTTGAAGCAGTGAGGCAGAGCGTTTCTCAGGAGCCAACAGTGTCGCATCGTCCTCGCGCTCAGCATTTTGGTGTTAGTGAAACCACAATGCAGCGCATTTTAAAGGATGATTTAAATTTGTATCAGTATAAAGTGCAATTGACACAAAGAATATTGCCGACAGACCATTCACGTCGCTTGGAATACGGCCAAACAGTCGCTCGAATGGCTGACACTGAACCCAATTTTTGGAAGCAAATTTTAATGACTGGCGAGGCACATTTTAACCTCTCTGGCAGCATGAATAAACAAAATTGCCGCATTTGGGGAACTGAGAATCCACAAGAGATCCATGAAACACCATTACATGAGCGGAAAGTAACTGTTTGGGCCGGCATTTGCGCCAAAACGATCATTAGGCCATATTTTTATCGAGAAAACGAAACGGTCGATGGAATCCGATATCGATGGATGTTGGCTCATTATGTCTGCCCGCAAATGGGTGAGAAAGGTTTAGGCGGTGACTGGTTTCAACAAGACGGTGCGCCATGCCACACTGCGAATGCAACAATTGAATTTGTGCAACGAAAATTCCCGAGGCGTCCAGTGTCAAAAAGAGACGACATCGACTGGCCCCCCAGATCACCTGGCTTAAACCCCTGGATTTCTTTTTGAGGGGTTATCTGAAAAGTAAGAGTTACGCCAACAACCCGCAGAGTATTGACTAGCTTAAGGCAAACATTTGTTCCGAAATGCTTGACAAGGTGATCACAAACGCAGAAAAAAGATCGCAGTTTGTGATTGGTAATAAAGGCACTAGATTGATATTGTATTCAAAAAATAGTTTTAATAAATGACCAAAACAAATAAAAATACCTCACTTATACAAATCAGTTGTTTTTTTTTCAAAGTTATTCAATGTTTTCATACGCACATAAAAGATGACGCACCCTGTATAAAGACTTTTCGCCATAATAAGTGCACTAGAAAGATGGGTTGGTGAATTTAAACTTGGTCGTATAAACCTTGAAGGCAACCCAGGTCAAGGACGTCAAAAAACAGCAACAACACCAGAAATCGTAGAAATAATACAGGGTATCGTATTGCAAAATCGTCGGGTGGCTGAAAGAGATTTAATAGACAAACAGCCCTAGACATCTCATTGGGCAGTATAAGCATTACTATGACTGAAGTATTGGGTTTCAGAAAGCTGTGTGCACAATCGGGGCCGCATTTGCTAAAAATTGAACAAAAACGCATTCGAATGCGAATTTCTTAGCAACATGCAGAGCGTTTTCGAAAGGATAACGTGGATTTTGTGCATCGATTGAGCACTATGGATGAGACTTATGTAGGTCTATTACCATGATTCTAAATCAAAAGAAGAGACTGAAGAGTGGCGTGAACCGGGTTCTTCGGTTCCGACACGAGTTTGTGTCCAGAAATCGGCCAAGAGGTTGTTAGCAACAGTTTTTTGGGATGCAAAAGATATTTTGTTTGGGAACTACTTGCAAACTAGTAAAACAATAAATTTTGAATATTATTTTTTAACCGTGTAGACCAGCTTAAGGAAAAGATTCGTGGGAAAAAGTCCAAATTTGCAAAAGAAAAAGATTCTTTTTCATCAAAACAATGCACCGAGTCACAAGAGCAGTTTGGCAATGACTAAATATACGAATTAAAGCTCGAAATTTTTGATCACCCATCGTATTCACCAGATTAGGCCCCTAGCAACTTCCATATGTTTCCAGATCTAAAAAAGATTCATGCGTGGAAAGCGTTTCTCATCAAATGATGAGGTCATAACCGTTGTGAAAGCGTATTTTGCAGCCCTTTCAGATTCTTACATCAGAGCTAGAATTCATAAAATAAAATTTCCTTGGAAAAAGTGTATTGACGTTCAGGGAGACTATATATATATATACATATTATTGGCGCCTACACCCTTCCTCCTCCTATTTGTTGACTCCGAACGGCAGATATTTTTTATGAGGAGCTTTTTCGTGGCAGAAATTACACACGGAGTTTTGCCATTGCCTGCCGAGGGACAACCGCTATTAGAAAAATGTTTTTCTTCCTTTTGGGGTTTCGCCGAGATTCGAACCTACTTTCTCTCTAAATTACGAATGGTAGTCACGCACAAATCCATTCGTCTACGGCGGCCACCTATACTGCAGGGGGCCTATTCTGCAAAATAAGGTGTATTTCATACCAACCAAAATTGTGTTTTCCTTATCGAACCGCAAAACTTATTGCACAACCTAGTACGTACCTATTTGCCCTTCAACTTAATCAAATTCATATTTTTCTCACCTCCACAGCTCATCCATTCCGCTCCATTTGATCTCATTGGCACGTATAATAATTTTTATGATTGCAATATTGGTGCATGGACGTTTGGTTGAGTGGACAGCACGCCTGGATTTCCTTTGGCAGTTGCAAGCCTCACAGGAGAAGAAGGAAATGGATGTTTTGCAGGAATCAAATAAGCGGATTTTACATAATTTGCTGCCAGCTCATGTGGCTGCACATTTTCTCGATAATCAATTTCGTAGTAATATGGTAAATAATTTATTGATTGTTGCTTTAAAAGAAAATCCCCGTTATCTTGTACGTTTATTTATGTGAGTATACAAATGCATGCCTGAGATTCGTTGCTCTTTTTGTTATTTGAAGAAACCCAGCAATTATCTTTTCCAGTTCCCGATTTTCAAAGAGCATAAACACATCTAAGCGATTAGCACGCCGGGAGCAAGGGGCAACATTACACACAGACACAAGCACACACACATGCAGACACTTCAGCCAAGCTGACACTTTAACTACATACATACATACATACATATGTATGCATACATATTTATTTTCGAAACTCACCTAGCAAGGCGAAATAGGACCACGCTTCAAAGGCCTACTCACGAAGATCGCTACTTCAGACGTGATTTTTCACCGATCTAATTTATTGATTTTCTTAAATTTACACAAATCAATATTTCACAACTGCACTCGAATCAGTTTCTGTTGGTTCGAAACATACTCCTACATACATATTTTGTATATCTATACATATTTTACTACCTTTTTTGCTGCAACGACTCGCCCAGTTTTTCACACGCGTTTGGCAGCATTTTGCACTTCTTGCAATGCTTTTATGTGCTACAAAACACACATCGTTGTATTTGTATTTTTTTTTTTTTGTTACCAAATATTTCAACGATTTTTGGAAATTTGTGTTGTGTCGTGTCGTTCTGCCCGGTTGTCGTCAGTGATGCGACAATGGGTGTCAAAACTTAGTGTGTTGCCAACTCTCTTATCCCCTGAAACTTTTAATCAATCATTTTCTTGGCGGTTGTTGTTGGTTTCTTTTGTTGCTAAACAATATAGGTCAATCCCTCACAGGAACTCTATCATCAAAGCTATGCCAAAGTTGGTGTCATATTCGCATCGGTGCCGAACTTCCATGAGTTCTACACAGAAATGGATGGGTCGGATCAGGGATTGGAGTGCTTGCGGTTGCTGAACGAGATAATTGCCGATTTCGATGAGGTGAGTGAGAAAAATTTATAAGCTTTTTTAAACACAGTAGCAATTTAACATAAAATCATTTCTATAAATGTAACAACTTTTCACTAAGAGGATATTGACTGATCACATTGTAAAATATTCCTGTATGAACTCTCTCGGGGTTAGAGCTTCAGAGCTTACTTAGATTCGCAAAAGACGCAGGTTTACTATATTACAAGAAGCCTATTACAAGGAAACGTAAGGGTCAAGCTGCATCTAGTACCACTAAGGACCAATAGGTCTATGTGATGGCTTTCAGCCAGCCAGGTCAACCTAACCTAATCAACCTTCCTACAATAAACATCATTCAGCCTCATCAGAACTCTTGTTTTACATTGCTGGATCTTTTCGGGCCACTAATAAACTTATCGTAAATCGTTGAGAAAAATTCGTTTTGAATATTTTTTAATTTTTGGAGTAAGTGCGATGGCTATAGTTACAAAGAGAATCTTGAATCAGAATCTTGTCCTATCTTAGCTAAATAACAAATATGATAAATTACAAAGTCTTGCCATCTGCAGCAAAATTGTGAGAATAAATACAGCTGCCATGTCAGCGGGAACTCGGCACCAGAATTCTGGCCGTTCATTTTGTGTCATTCTATCAGTCATTGTTCAGACGGGACTGCGCTGATTTTTTCGTTTATCACCAACTCTAACTCAGTTTTTTCGTAAACAAATCGCTATCGTAATCCCGGTTGCGTCACAAAATCAGCTGACTCCTTTTAAATCGCTGAGGGCCGGTTGACGGTCTGTTGGCAACACCTCTGTATTCTGCACAACGTGGCTGAATAATATTGTAATTTGCATCCAACAAGTAAACAACTGACTTTTGGACCCGACATTGGATTCACTCATTGGTCTACCACCACTTGATGCTTTCATCCAGGGAGAGGCCCTGAAGGCCATCTGCAAGCTGAAATACAATAGGAACTGGTACGGCCCTTGTCCGGGATTAAAAAACAAAGAAGGCATGGACTTCGATCCAACGATTCTCTCCATGCCCCTTGACTCCATGCCATCAAGGGTCGTACTTCAAAAGAGATACAGTGTGGTGCTGCCAGAGGCTCAGTTGTGGTCAAACTCTGAAAATATGCCCGGAAAACACTGTTTTCGCATTTTCACGGATGGTTCCAGGACCGAGCACGGACCGGATCCCGGGACACGTGGTTATCGTAGGTAACGAGACCTCTGACTCCTTAGCTAGAATGGGCTCTGAGCCCAACTTCTTTAGCCCGGAACCCGCTCTGCCACTCCCTTCTGCAGCCATCAAAGCCACGGTTAGCAAATGGGTTACTCTAACCCACAAGCGAGTTTGGCAGGCTGAGAGAGGCAGCAAATGGACTGAACTGATGTTACCTGTCATGTCCGATCGACTGCCGCAAGTCCTCCTGTCATTTAGCAGAAGAGACTGCAGACAGCTGGTTGGTCTGATGACTGTCTACTTTCTGTGGGCGAAGTACATGGAAAAGGTAGGCATCTCAGACAGTGTACTCTGCCCAGCTTGTAAAGAGGAGGATGAGACGGCGGACCACTTCCTGTGCGTCTGCCCCTTGGCTCCTTGGCACCACAAAATCTATTCAGATTTCTTCGGAGATCGGGTAGATTTGAAGAAACTTAAAAGGGACTGAGTTGTGTCTGAGTGCTGCACTTGCTAGTTGTCCTCCAAAAAAAAAAAGACTTTAAGACCAATCAAAAAGTCGCTCTGAGGGAAAATTTTTTGACGGATGAAAAACGATTTAGATACCTAAAGTTCTTAAAATTAATTTAGTAGCGAAAATTCGAAATTATTTTACTGCATTTGAAAGCTGGCGGGAATATTTGCGAATCGTTGCTAAAATTGCATTGTCCCAAATTACACAGGGAAAAATTTAGAAGGAAAACATTTTTTTCGTTGGAGAAGGACGGTCGGCGAAGAGAGAGGCGCTTTTGTTTCCCGTACTGGCGACACGTTTTGTGCTTCTTAGTCGTATTGTCAAACTGAAAGAAGTCAACGCGAATTTAACACTAAAAGAGAATTTCCAGTGTCTCCCTTCCAGATGTCTCTGTATGTAAATGGGGTCATTATGATGATGATGATTAATTGCTATAGCGCCGATCAACTGGCTAAACATTGCATTATACTCGTACACAGTGTTAAACTTAACATAGTGACTTATTACAAATTTTAGAAATTTATTTGTTGCTCATTTAATTTTAATAATTTTATAATGAAGATATAGTACATTCTCCTATAGAAATCATATAAGTCCAATTTTCAAACTTGGTGCAAATTAAAAAAAAAAATCTACAATTTTTCATCAAAATTTATATATTTTTAATCATATTATAATTACAAAAAAAAATTTAGTATCCAATTATAAAGCCTATTGAACTTTGATGTAAGTTTGAAAGGACCCGAAAATCGCGTTACTTTGTTTTGCGGTTTGGGGGGTGTCTTCCAAATAAAAAAAATGTGCGCATTGTGGAGAAAGAGTCCAAGAACTCTCCAAAAAAATATCAAAAATGAAAGTGGTTTTTGAGCGACTTCATTTTTACTTTATGACACCAATAAAAAACACTATAAAACTGCGCACTCAATATTTTTCTAAAAATTCTGATTAAAAAGAGGTTGTCTGTAAAGTCGGTTTACTGACGATACTTTAACGTGACAACGTCATAAGAAAATATTGATGAAATGGTTGCAATTTTCAAAACAAAATTTTAATTTTATTTGTTTGATAGATATTTTGTATGGATATAGACGAGGAGGTAAATGGAATTGCAATGGAATAGGTCAAGTTACATTTACACAAACGTGAAAAATGACGAAACATTTATCAAATTCATGAAAGATATCTTCAATTTCGATTATGCATCAGACGTTAATAAGTCAACAACACTAAGAGGCACCATCATCGATTTGCCTTTTTCAATACACTTTACACTCGAAACACTCCCTTTCATTTCCTACTTTTTCTATCATCGTCCTATTCTCAACAGAGAAATGGTTCATTACCATGCACACAGGAAGAAGGCATATGCAAATACAAGTATGTGAATTTATATACAAATGCGCATATACATACATATATACGCTCACTTAAGTAGGAGAGAGCAAGATGTCGAACGTTGCCGAACGCGGGGGCCGATTGTGCTCTTTGTCGTTCGTTCCGCGCTCTCGCTTGCAGTTCATTCAAGGTAACGGCAATGAGCAAGGTAACGACAAATGAGCAAGGTAACACTAATGAGCAAGGTAACGACACATTTTTTCGTGCGTGCAGCCGGCTAAATCGAATTATAAGACGTTATCACGTCAAAAGTGTGAAATATGTATTTATCAAATTTTGCGAACATTTTATTTTCATTTGCGCAAAGTCTGAAACTTCGATTTATATGGTTTTTGTAGGCGGTTGTACTACATTTCCATTATGGTAGATAGGTAGGTGAAATGGTGGAAATACTACTCTGGCACTCCCCGACTAGCACTAAAGGGCCGTTTTAATACCATTGTGAGACCTCCAATAAGCAGATATCTATAGCCAGCCAAAGCTGTTGATGTAATGGAGAAGATTGATGGGATTTAGGTTGACGCACTGCCGCACGCTGTCGAAGAAATGAGCACCCAGTGACCCTAATCGTCTGGCTGCCAAGCCCGGACATTTACAGAAAAAGTGGGTTTTAAAGGGTTTAAATGGTAAGCCGAGCTTTTTTGCGTGTATGCCGATCCGCTAGTCTGAGGAGAGAGAAATCTGAACGAAGTTCTGAGAAATGCGGTGGTAACTGCCTAAAAATACTAGCATGACTCTTGAGAGATTGCCTCCAGCGGCCAACCTCCTTTAACCTGATTGCACTTTGAACACCGATGAAAATAACTGAAAGTGCAAAACTGTTCAAGAATGTAAAAAGAAGCTGAATTCTATATGGGTTCCAGCACACTCAGGGGTTCAAGGACACGAAATTGCCGATGAATTGGCCAATCGCGGATCAGCGGTGCCCCCACAGTCGGAATCAGTTCCGCAGGAATCGGAAATTGGATCAGCGATTATGTATGCAATTTACATAAAGAGCGATAGTCCGGTCTAGAACGCTGCAGAACTGCAAAGGTTTTTGTGATAAGTCCGAGTAGAAAATTGTCAAACTTTCTACTAAAACTTGGAAGGAAAGACGTTCGGTTGATGGTCGGTATCATTACCGGACACAATCCATGGAGTCAGCATATGACCACCATTGGAATCGATGAGGACCCAATGTGCCTGTCGTGCTTGGAGGAGGCGGATAGCACTGAGCACTTTCTCTGTGAGTGTTCTGCCTTTGCTAGAGCACGGCTACGAGTTTTGGGTTCTGATGTCGTGAGAATGTGTAATATTCGTTCTCTAAAACTAGAGGATATTTACAAATTTGCCAAAGAATCTGGAATATTCTCACAGGACGAACTATCTTTATCTCTGTCTCTATTCTTCCCTATCTCTTTCGCTGATACTTTTCTCCTTCCCTCCTTGACTATCTACCCTCTTTCCAGAGCTTTAAATTCAACGGACTTTTTAGCCTGAGTGTTTTAGGAGCCACCAAATCTCCTCGAACTTTTCAAATTTCAATTTCAAGTGCAAAACGACAATAAGGGACGAGTTCTACATACTTCATAGCCCTGCCGAAGAACTTCCCACTAAACCAGGCGCATCTGTATTCATTATATTTATACTTATTCTTATTCTAAATTGGTGCGATAACCGCTTACGCGATTTTGGCCGAGTTCAATAAAACACGCCAGTCGTTTCTTTCTCATGCTAACCGACGCCAGTTGGACACACCAAGTGAAGCCAAGTCCTGCTCCACCAAATCTTTTCAACGCAAAGAAGGTCTTCCTCTTCCACTGCACCCACCAGCTGGTACCGCATCGAATACTTTCAGAGTCGGCCGACATGGCCGAGTCAGCGTAGCCGCTGAATCTTATTCCCTGCGCTATGTCTATGTCGTCGTAAGGCTCATACAGCTCATTGTTCTATCGCCTACGATACTCGTCGTCACCAATGTGCAAAGGTCCGAAAATCTCCGCAGAATCATTCTCTCAAACACTCCAAGGGGCATCTCATCGGATGTTGTCATCTTCCAAACTTCTACGATAGGACGGGCATGATGAGAACCTTATAAAGTGTTAGTTTTGATCGTCAAGAGAGGACTTTACTACTCAATTGCCTAATCAGTCCAAAATAGCACTTTTTGGCTAAAGAGACTCTGCGTTGGATTTCATGCCTGTCATTTTTATCGGTGTTGATGCTGATTTCTAGTTAAGGGGGGAAGCTGGTCTAGAATTTTGAAAAAATCGAAAAATTTTTTTTTGTCTTAAAAGGTGCTTTAGGGTCTTAGAAATAATATACCAAATGAGGGATGCCAGCAAAAATGTCTAAATTCCCAAATTTTTCATTCGGCGGCAGTGCCTCGCAGGTATGATTTTACAATACTTACAACTTTAAACGCGTTTTTCTCGAAATCACTTTTTTTAAACTGGCCGAAGACATAACTCGAACAAATCTTTACCGATTCTTACGAAATTTTGACAATACATTCGAAATACCTTTCTCCGGAGACGTACGTTGGATTTTTTATTTATATTACATAGTTTTTTTTTTAATCAACAATTTTATGTCGTTCTTTATAGTGAAAATTGTAACTTTTTGTTCAAACGTGCACCATTTCGCGAAAAAACAAAATATCGAAAAAATCCTACGTACGTCTCTTTCTGTTGTTATATAGAAACTAAAAAAATTTTATTTTTTGATCCAGGACAAAAATTAAGGAGTTTACGTCTTCGGCAATGGACCCACTAGAAAAAAAGGCGCCTTAGGAGAACTGCTGGACAGCGGCCATTTTGAAATTAATTCAGACGAAAAATTTTGTATTTGTACCATGAAAGCTATATTATTAAACCTATTTCACAGATTTTCGATTGATTCCTTTGTTGAGTCAAAATAAATTCATAAAATATGCCCATTTTTTGCGCTCTAGACCAGCTTCCCCCCTTAAACGAAGTCTCTAACAACCTCGAAATCATAACTTTCTATCTTTCTCTTGCTATTTGTCTTTACTTCTACTAGAAGTAAGACGCCCACAGTCACTATTCATTAATAGGTATCATCATCCTTACAATGCATGGTTTGGTTTACTACAAAGATTCTAAAAATTTAATTGTGGTTTTAATTTATTTCGTATTTTCTTTTAGCTTCTGAAAGAGGATCGTTTCCATGGCATTGATAAAATCAAAACTGTCGGCAGCACTTACATGGCTGTTGTGGGCCTTATACCCGGTTAGAAGAATAAAAGAAAGCATAACAAGAAGAATAAAGAGTAATAATTATATTTCATATTTAAATTTGAACTCTAGAATATCGCATCAATGCCAATGATCCAAATTCGGTGCGTCGCCACATGACTGCTCTAGTTGAGTATGTGAAAGCAATGCGTCTATCGCTGCAAGAAATCAACAGTCACTCGTATAACAATTTTATGTTACGTGTTGGTGAGTGAAGAAATTGGCTAAATTTTCTCAAACTATTTATAATGTACACTAATTTTCTGTTTGCGCTACTGTAGGCGTCAATATTGGACCTGTGGTGGCTGGTGTGATTGGCGCGCGCAAACCACAATACGACATTTGGGGTAATACCGTAAATGTAGCGAGTCGCATGGACTCCACCGGCATACCAGGCTACACACAAGTGACGCAGGAAGTTGTAGACAGCTTGCAGGGTTCACATTTCGAATTTCGGTACAGCAAATAATTTGCATTTTTCGTTATAAATTTTTGTTTAACATCCACACTTCCTCCTAACAGCTGTCGTGGCACTATCAAGGTCAAAGGTAAAGGTGATATGGTCACATACTTCCTGTGCGACTCCTCGAGCAATGGGCTTAATGGTGAGGTGCGCAATGCTATGATTGCCAATCGCGCTATCACACAGAATGGCAATGGTTTTGCAACACAACAGCAACAGCAACAACAGCAGACTCAACCAAATGGTTTGCCATCAGCCATGCATGCACATCCAGCAGAATACTATCAAAAGCAATCACAGTTCCAGGATAACAGTTACCAGTTGAACATGAACAGTGAGACGTACAACATCAAAAAGGATAATTACGGCTACAACAACATAGACACAAACCAAATTTTGCTGAAAACCTCACCCAATGCACTGCATGAGGAGCAACAACAATTGCTAATGCATCAGCAACAGACGCCGCAACAACCATATCAACATCATTTAGCGCAACAACAACAACAGCGCTTGAATAGTAAATTGCAAAAGCAACCGAATTTCATCGCCAACGGTGGTTTGCCGAATATACGCGAAAATTGTCATAACGGCGAACACAATGGCAGTAATGGCGGCAGCAATGGCGTTGGTGGTTATGCCTACAATGGCTACCATCCGGCGCCACAACTAGCACAACAAGCACAGCAGCAACAACAGCAGCAGCAGTACAACAATAACTATGCACATCATCAACGATCACATTCCTCCAGTTCGATGGGTGGCGGTAGCATTGGCGTTATGGGTGTGATCACAATGGCAGCGTCATCTTCCCCAGCCCTACCCACACAACAACAAGTTCAACCAGTTTCAGCACAAGCCACCCCCTCCATGGTAATGTTGCGCGAACAATTTAATATAATTGAAAATCCCGGTGGTAATCGGCTTGAGTACATTAATCATGACCCCTACGCACAGGTGGAGAGCTATAACAATTTATTTGGTAATGGTAATGGTGGTGGTGGTGGTGTAAGCGCTGGTGGTAGGCGTGAACCGCATGCCGCACGCAATTACCACCATTTGCATCACAATCAACAGCATTCGTCGTCGTACAGCACGAATAGTAACTGTATGAATTATAATAATTGCCGTGAAAGTGAACCATTGTTGCATGCCGCACCAATTGCCAAGGTGAGTGAATATGAGTATACATGGAATGAGGAGATACTCTTATGATCATCACTGCAATCCCTCTCATCCACCGATGTTTGAGCCCCCTCAATGCAATTATTGGCCAGTGGGATTTGCTTTATGATCCGTGCATGTATGTTGATCCCATAACGAAAGCCCACTTGTAATGTTTTTCAAAACAGTCTTTTATTTTATTTACTTTGGAATTGTTATTAGACCACCGTATTTTGTAACTGTTTAATGTAACGTTTGCACCGCAGCTTACTTTGGGGTTTCCCGCTAGCGCGTTTAAGCGCGAACACCAGCCAAAATATAATACTTGTCCACCCGCACACAAATATAGGGTGGGCCATGTAAAATTTGCTTTTTGAATCGGCTATAAAAAAAACTAATCAATATTTTTTCAAACTTTTTTTTTTATTTTGAAGGTTGAACATTGTCATTTATGAATGAAAAATAATATCGTTCAAATGACTGCCACGACTGACTTTACAATTGGCCATTCGATCAACCCAATTTTTAAGCACATTTTCGATTGTTTGGGCTCCAATTTAATGAATGGCAACTTCGATTTCGTGTTTTAAAGCATCAATCGTCTCTGGATAGTTCGCAAACAGTGACTCGTTGTGGATGCATTTGCTTCTCTACAGTAACGTGTGGATTTTCTGAGCCCCAAATCCGACAATTTTGCTTATTGACGTAGGCGCCGATGTCAAAATGAGCTTCATCAGAAAAGAAGAAGAAGACTCACCACTTTGGAAATAGGTTTTCAATATTTTCCAATTTTGTTCAAGCGTATAGCGTCCCATTTCGTAAATTTCAAACCTTTAAGTAAATTATGAACACATTTGACATGGCATTTGTGTTACCATTCGCAAAAAAATAGGTGGTTCAAAAAGCAAACGCTATATGGCCCACCCTGTATCATAACCCAAACTCAGTTCGAAAGCATCTCTGAAATCGAAAGCAATTTTAAATATTAAATGTTGGCAATGATGTTAAATTACGTGACTTTTTTCTTTTGTTGTTGCATTCCTATCGAAATATGGCAACAATGTTTTGCAGTTTATCAATATCGAAACAATTTAATTGACTAGCGGAGTCTAAAATTTAAATATACCGACAAAAGAATGAAAAACGTTTTAAAGATTTTTTTTCCATCGACATTTGGCGTAGCCCGAGGATGATAGGTATGGTGAAAAAAAATTTTTGAGAGAAACTTTGGATTCTACGTCATTCGTTTTGTCTTTCACAAAATTTAGCTTCAGCATAGTGAAACACAAAACGAATGACGTCGGCATATCTGTCAAATTCGCTCAAAGCCGAATAACGGTCTGCTAGGTAGTACACCTCTAAAAATCTTTTCACCATGGTATTACTCGGCAGCCGAATTCTACCCCCTCGTTTCACCTCAGTTAGTAAACAAACCAATTCATAGCTTCTGCTACGTCAGTCCATCAGCTGATTCTGTCAAATTCGCTGAGAGCCGGTTAACGGTCTGATATTGACCACACCTGTCAAAATCTTTTCACCACGGGTGTAGCCGCTTATGAACCACAAGTGGATACAGTGGCAATTCTCTCAAACGAAAGCACGCAAACCCTGGGTTTGTCTTTGATTGAAACGTATAATAAAGGTTGTCAGAAAAGCTCAGAAAGCTCTTTTCACGTGCTAACACGTGTTTGATTAATTGTTGTTTGCTTTTAGTCGTTCGTGAGTTAGAGCGTCGCAAACATGGAGCAAAATAAAGAGAAAATACGGCATATTTTACAGTACTACTACGATAAAGGCAAAAATGCATCTCATGCTGCCAATAAAATTTGTGCTGTTTATGGACCCGATACAGTTTCCATTTCCACCGCACAACGATGGTTTCAACGTTTTCGTTCTGGTGCAAAGGTGATCGAAGATGTGCCACGGTCCGGAAGGCCTGTCGTCGAAAATTGCGATAAAATCGCTGAATTGATCGAAAGAGACCGGCATAGTAGCAGCCGTAGCATCGGCCAAGAGCTGGGCATGAGTCATCAAACCGTTATAAACCATTTGAAGAAGCTTGGATTCAAAAAGAAGCTCGAAGTATGCTCGGTGCCACACGACTTGACGCAAAAAAACATTTTTGCCCGTATGGATGCATGCGAGTCGCTTCTGAATCGCAACAAAATCGACCCGTTTTTGAAGCGCGGATGGTGACTGGCGATGAAAAGTGGGTCACTTACGACAACGTGAAGCGCAAACGGTCGTGTTCGAAAAGCGGTGAAGCTGCCCAGACGGTGGCCAAGCCTGGATTGACGGCCAGGAAGGTTCTTCTGTGTGTTTGGTGGGATTGGCAGCGAATCATCCACTATGAGCCGCTCCCCTATGGCCAAATGCTCAATTCGGACCTGTACTGCCAACAACTGGACCGCTTGAATGCAGCACTCATGCAGAAGAGGCCATCTTTGATCAAAAGAGGCCGAATTGTCTTCCATCAGGACAACGCCAGGCCACACACATCTTTGGTGACGCGCCAGAAGCTCCGAGAGCTCGGATGGGAGGTTCTTTTGCATCCACCGTATAGTCCGGATCTCGCACCAAGTGATTACCACCTATTTCTGTCCATGGCGAACGAGCTTGGTAGTCGGAAGTTGTCCACAAGAGAGTCCTGTGAAAATTGGCTCTCCGAGTTTTTTGACAATAGGGAAGCGAGCTTCTATAAGAGGGGCATTATGAAGTTGGCATCCCGTTGGGAACTCGTCATCGAACAAAACGGCGCATATTTGACTTAAATCGCATTATTATAACCAATTTTATGAACAATTGAAAATTCAATAAAAATACCGCAAGACTTTTCTGACAACCTTTAGGCGTAACCCCGCTCTTATCCCATATTTTGTAGCTCGATTTGAAAATTTTACGAATGAATAGCATCACTAGCTAAATTCCGTAGGATTGCGTAGCTCGTGTTTAAAAAGCTATAAATATCGAAGATAGTACGCGAACGTGGATTTCTTAAATCAATGTTAAGTTTTAGTTGAGTACAGTAGGTTCTGTTTTTATGCGGCTTTTTTTTATGCGGTTTTGAAATAGTGCGGTTTTTTTTTTAAATTACAAAATGCATGTCGACCTATCGGGAATTATACATATAAACAAGATTCTAAGCCAGCTAAGCAAAAACTCATCACTGATAACATCAGAAATGCTAACCCTACAGGTATGGAACCGCCTGCATAACTATCTAGATCAGACGTGTACATTTCCTCAAGTGACGAAAGTGATTTTACGCCAAATCCTAAACGAACGCACAACATGTGGGTATTGTCTGATTTTATTTCTGACTTAAATTTATTTTTCGATTCTGACGTTTCTTAAATAAAGATATAATTTTCAAAAATACAATATTTTGTTTATGCGATTTTATTTAATTATTTCAGATTCATGCGGTCTATGGAACGTATCTATAGTAATAATATGGGACTGGTGCCCTTTTTTATGCGATTTTATTACATTATTTCAGACTTATGCGGTTTTAGCACTTTTGAAACGTATCTATAGTTTTACTATAGAACTAGTAGCTTTTTTATGCTGTTTTTTTTTATGCTGTTTCTTGCGGAACGTATCTACCGCATAAAAACAGAACCTACTGTATTTCATGCTCACTCGTCTGCGGCCGCTGTTCCTCTTTGGAGCACCAGTTTTTCAGTACTAATTGAACTGTGGTGACTTGTTTGTAAACACTGCTATAAAACCTTTAAAGCAAAGTTAAACTTGCACTGGAAACTGCTCCTTAAATTCATCCGAACTTCATAAAACTATTTTAAAAGTTTCGCTATGATTGGTCTTCGATTCTTCTTCGGCATAGTGCAAATTCTAAATGTTCAAATTCAAAATGTCCCCACCCTTGCTTTGTCAGCTATGTTAAGAAGCTGTGTAGATGGTTCCTAACCAGGTCTATGTATATTCCTACTTTACTAACCCTTCTGACTAACATGAAATCATTTGTATTTAGCAATTTATATACCTATTTATATGTATCCTGCGAGCTTTCTATTCATTCATATCTAATGTGAACCATTCAATTGTGTTATCTCTTTGCATGTATTCGTTATCGACATTATACACTCATACAAACAAACAAACACGCAAACAATACCCACTGTGCTATATCGAACGCCATGATTATGTCAACCGACCGCCTACATGTACGCCTATCACATCTTCATCTTCCGAAATCAAACATCCTACACTGAAAACAATCTCAATCAAATGCAAAACGGTTAACGGGTACCATTACATTGTTGGTGTATTCATTGTTCATTGGCTTCCGCGTTGATCGATGTGAACTAACATATGAAATACAGATATTGCCAATGCAACAATTTCCACCTAAATATGAACCTCCACGATACACATGTCCCAATACCATAATGCTGCAACAGCAGCAACATTTACAACAACAATTGCAACTGCAACATCATCATCATCATCAGCAGCAATTGCATCAACAATATCCACTATACTCCCAACATCCTCAACCGCCATTACCAGTTCCACCACCCAAACCCTCAAATCTAACTGCATCCTCATTAGCCACAGCCTCAGTGTCAGCCTCAGCCTCAGCATCACTGAATCAGAATACACCTCTCTTACGCACTACCTACATGAAGCCTCTGCCGAAATTGCCGACCGAAATCGAAGAGAACCGTGAGATGTCTTCCACCGATGATCTCAGTTCACGTCCACATTCGCCATCCATGAGTTCCTCAGATGAAAGTTACTCGAAGACTACCGAGGGTGAGGGTGACGAAGACTCACCACGCATTACAGCAATGGGTAACCATAATCATCATCAGCGTAACGGTGCTAATCCTTTACAGTGGCTATATCCATGCGACATTCAAGTGGATCCCACATCGCCCGTGGTTGACATGTCAAATCTAAAAGATTTCGAAGTGAGCTCGACAACCGAGAGTCAAGGTCAACAAACGAATACCACACACAATAAAGGCGATTCCTGCAATAGTTTTGAGTATCAAGATCGCGTTTTACTTGCCGCCAACAAAAAGCAATCCAGTAATGGTGGCGGTGGCGGTGGCGGTAGTAGCAATGGCGCCAATGGTGGTGGGGGCAATGGCGGTGGTTCCACATCCGCCAGCAATTCGGCGAAATCGCCATTCGAGAGGGAACTGCAAAGACTTTTGAATGAATCATCACGTGCGCGTGCACTTGCCGCCACCTCCTCGTCCGGCGGCAACATTACATCCGCTTCGAACTCCAACACTAATCCCGAAGGCAACACGACAAGCAACAGCAGCAGTCGCAACAATATTGAATTAAGCTACTCGGCGAGCAACAGTAAATTAAGCTCAAATAATGGACTAGCAGCCGGGGGAAGCGGTAGCAATGGAAACCTTAGCGGCAGCAATTCGATGAGTGGCAACAACAACCAAAAGTCGTTGACCACAACAATATTGGATGAGCTGACTTCGCCGACAACGGGCCGTCAACCGTCCAAAATACCAATTAGCACGAGTTTTATGATCGCTAAACATCCTGTTGGTTTGGAGGCCATAAAGGAGATAACGCGTAATAAAAATCCATCAGAATCAAGCCAAATGTAAGTTTTGAATAAAATGTAATTTTCAATAATCTACTAAAATTCCAATATACCCACCTTACTTTTTAGGCAAACTTCCGATACAGAATCCTGTGAAATTTTACACGAGAACTGTAATCAATTAAATTTGAATATACTAGACGCAGTCAACAACCAGTCATCCACATCAACGGGCACAAACTATCGCGACTCAAATCAACCGCAGCAGCAAGCAAAGGATCACAACTACCGACATCGCCAACGACCGCGTTCCAAAGAGCTCGACCAAAGTCGTGAAAGTCTTGATCAACTGGCCGATGGGAGCGAGCAGCAGCAACCTCAGCGGCATGTGCGTCACCATCATCATCACCATCATCACCACCATCAACGGCCACGTGTGAATCATACAGCAGCGTTGAGTAACGACACCGAACGTGATGATACCGAAGATAATTTAGCCGATGAGGAATTCGAAGATGATGAGGTGGGACGTGATGTGCGAAAAAAACGTTTGGTGACAATTTCGACGGAGGAACAGCATGCCAATAAGGTGAGCGCTGGTGTCAATTGTTACGAAGATGATGAAGACGAACACGAAGGCAGTGCATATAACCATAAACATGACGATCATGCGGACTATGAAGATGACTATGATGAAGAGCGGCATGTCGAAATGAATGTGATAAACGATGAACTTAAATACGGTGCAGGACATCACAATCACCAGTCGATGGACTCGAATCCTTTGGAAAGTCAATCAGAATGGTCGGACGATGATTGCCGCGAAGAGGCTACAGGTAAGAGATATAAAATAATTGAAGTTTTGCGATTGTTTAGGTTAAGGTAAATGGCTACCCACTTAAACAAAGAAACAAATGCGTCCCTTGTGATGCCATGTAGAGCAAAGCATCGGGAAAAGAACAGAACAGAGAGAAAAGAGGAGGTTTTGGATTAGAGGAAGGTGACAACCAAACGGTGACTAATTACAATTGCGTTAGTTACTGATGAAATTTATCAAGTGTGATATCTAATGCTGCTGTAACAGCAGGTGTAGCAAAAAATGTGTGCCAAGATGCCTGAATCTTAGTCCGGCAAGAGCAGGGCAGCTGAGTAGAAAGTATGGAGATGATTCCACGTCATTCTCCAGGCAGCTGCTGCAGAAAAGACTTGAAGCAGTTCCAAGTCTCACTGTTTGGATACCTAACAGACAATGTCCGGTGAGGATGCCGCCAAGGTGCGAGAGCTGCGGCTTTGTTAGCCTTAGAAGTTCTCTCGAGCAGTCGTGATATCCCCGTGGCCAGAAGGATTTCGCAACTTACGCGATAGCGCACTAATTGAGCGCACGGTGAGTTCACGCAAAGCCCATATTTCCAGGAGCAGATCACAGGTTCTCAAGGGGACCCCAATCCTCTCATGTCGCAGTGAGACCATCTTGAGGGTCCCCTGTATTGCTATGTTAGCTAATGAGCCCAGCAGTTCTGGCTAGGCCACTGTAACCGGGCACCAAAATTAGCCTGATATTGAAGTATTCAAATGTAGTCGAGAGAGAAGTCAGCCATGGCCCTACTAATTTCGAACGCACCAACAACGAGCCCAGGGCTCTAATTACCGCCTAGCTGTCAGAAAAAATGTTTACCTCCCTTACTGTAGTTGCAGAAGTAAGCAGGGCTTCTTTGATTGCGGCTACCACTACAGTAGTCTGGTAGCCTGAATTCGAGCTTGATGAGGAAGTCCTCGCAGAATACTTCTCCACCAACTCTTCCATTCAACTTTGAACCATCCATGCCCTGTCTCCAAATGCTGCACCTCGCCCACTCCTCCCTGGAGGGGATCAAATGATCAAGCACCATGGAGATAAACTCAAAGTTTCTAAGAATACTAGAGTGTCCGTAGCTTAAGCCTAGCTTGTGGCCCGAACACTTTGAACTCAGTGCGGCACATGTTTTGTCTGCGATGTCCACGGGTACCACATGCAGCATTGCGCTAAGCGCTAGAGTAGGAGTGCTCCGAAGCGCTCCACAGAGTGCACAAAATACCAGATTCCACCATGGTGGAAACAGTTTTAGAGGTGTGCTCTTTACCAGACCATTATTCGGCTCTCAGGGAATTTGAAGGAATCAGCAGATTTTCTGGCGTAACAGGGGTTATGGCAGTAGTTTGTTTACGATAGAGGTCAGCAAAACTGAGATTATGTTGATGATAAGCGAAAAAATCAAAGCAGCCACTGCTCATGTTACTTCGTCGCCATCTGATTGGAAGAGCGTAAGAATACGTGTAACGTAACAGCCAAAGTTACTCTCAAAATTTTGCATCGGGTAGCCAAACCTTGTTTTCCATCATCCTTGGTCCAATCATATCATTAAAGATCACGTGGTTTCGTGATTATTAATTTTAGCTACCTAAAATTTCACCAACACAAAATGAGCGTCTCTCGAACGTCAAATGGGCGTCAACGAACTGTCACTTTGCACTCTGTGATGAATAATTTTTTTTTGTGTTAACGAACGTCTACTTGCAAAAATTGGGAATAACTCGTCCCCTTAGCATTAAAATAGCCTATAAATTTTTTGATATTTTGAGAAAATGAATTTCAAACTTTTTGTCGAAAGTAGCTCTCACTCAAATCCCGTTATGTCTGTAAATATTTATTATTTTTTGACTGACGTTTTGACCCACTTTGTGGAACTAGAATTTGACAAAATTTTGACCACATATAAAATCGACGATGGAGAATCCAAAAATTCAATAAAAAAAGAATAGCCTATGAGCACATAGGCTATTGTTATACTAAGGGGACGAACTATTAAAAACTTTTGTGCTATCGAGCGCACCAATAATTTAGAAATGAGCATTTTTACTGAAGCACCCCTTCCAAATATTCGATAATTAGATATTTAATGTTATTATTATTTTTTTTTTTTTCAAAATTACACAATTTTTAACTCTCTATTAATTACACAGGTGGCGCCGAATCAACGGGCTACATAACCGACGAACCGGGTTTGGAAAATATCTCATTACTAAACGAAGCCGGTCTCACAGATGCTGAAGGTGCTCTATCCGATGTCAATTCACTTTACAATGCACCCGATGTGGATGATACATCGGTGTCGAGTCGTGCCAGTTCACGATTGCTCAGCTTAGATTCGCTGAGTGGCCTGTACGATTGTGATTTGGATTCAAAACATGAAATGGCAATCGTGAATGTTTCGCACAAAATCACCAGCAAATTTGGACCACAGCAGCAAAGTTAATTGCATCGGCAGTTACAGGTGTTAAACGACTCAAAATCGAGAGGAGTAACTAAATCCAATTACAATACATAGTACTAGTACACACACACACACCCATATATGCATATACACATTTAATATTGAGGTAAGAATGGTGTACAATGTTATTTTTCGGTGAATATACTGTAGCCCTATCCCATGATGTATGTATGTATGTATGAAACTATCTACATAAATAAGTATTGGAAGGTTTTAGTAAGGAATAAGAAGAATAAGAAGAAGAAAAATTAAAGAGGTACTGATACTAATGACTTAAAAGTGAATATACATAAAGTGTACAGTTGAAGTAAGATAGGATGAAGGAAAAATTGGTGCCTCCGTTACAGTTAATACGAGTATAAAGCAAAAACAAAACACAAAAAAGAGAAAAGATATTATAGATTGATATGTGAGAATGAAAGCACAACAAGCAAATGATGTTGAAATTTAGAATTTAGCAGCAGGTGCGTAAGAAAGATACTTACAAACATGAAATTTGGTATGTAGAGTTGCCAAAGCTCTTTGTTTGCCTACAAATATATGTTAAGCGTAAAATAAGTATTAATTGTATGTATATTTATGTAGATATAAACATGAAATTGTATTGTGTGTAAAAAATACATTGCGTAAACGCACCTATCAAATAATGTTTTAAGTGAGTTTGAAAGTTTCAAAGAAATGCAGTGCTAAACAAACATACATACATATGCATGTTTTTGTGAAAAAGTATTGGAACTAATTAAAATTAGACTCCACACGCATTATTATGTATGGATAGCTGTGACTGGATGACTGGAAGAGTGGTAGGTCGAGTTTCTCTCTACAAGTCCGCTTAAGACACATATACATACATATATAGTATATGTGTATGATCAACTGGCAAATGTGGCAAACTAAATTGGGAGTTATTTGTATGTATACAAACATAAACATAAACATAATTGCAATTATCATAAATCTTATACATATATTTCGAATTTTGATTATTTACGTACGTAGTAAATCCCCTTCGAGTGTGTGAAAGGTACACAAACAAACATAATATAATTATTTACTAAATCGTAAAATGTTGATCCACTTACACTTTAATGTGAATACTTAATTAAGCTGCATATATATGTATAATTATACATAGTAAATGCGTACATACACACACATACACATAGGCGTTCAATTGTATTGGGCAACACTGAAGAAGTGCTCGAGATGAAAGTGTGCACTAACTTTTTATATTTTTCACTAACGCGAAGTGGGCTTTGAATGTAATTTTTAATTAAATATCAGACAGTATGTAATTGAAAAGGCGGCAGTAAACTTTTTTCGAAACCACAAAGGCTGGACCGACTATTGTAGTACATATTATAGCGCCTGGCACCCCTACAGAACCGTGCAGAAGTGTAATTTTGTGGAAAACACGACGCATTTTTTTAGCTAAAATGCCTAAAATTACGCTTTTCAAATAGTGCATATGTACTTATATACATATACTAAAAACGAGAAGATTGGGTAGTCTAAAAATCCAAAAGTCAAAGTTATAAAATATTTTTTGTCAATTTTTTTCATAAAATTAAGAAGTAAAAAACCAAATAGGTGACATTTGAAACTGACAACAGCCTCCGCTCCTCAAGCGTGTAATGCTGCGCACGACTCATCTATTAAAGAAATTCATATTAGTTATTAGTTATTAAATGCACTATCAAATTCGCTACTTACGCATATTCAATATTTTTCACTTACTTAAGGGGTGAAGTTTAGTCAGAGGCCCGAAAAAATTATGATTTTCACGAATTTTGTTTTGCTACTTAATTAATTTATTTAACAAAAATAAAAACATAGCATAAAAACATCATGTTTTAACTTGACTTCACCAAAATTTCAAAAAAAAAATTAATAATTGCAAAAGTTATCGCTGTTTGTGTGAAGCCCGTTTCTCCAGAAGTCCCTTGCGGTGAACATCACAAGTCCTTGCAGATTCATCTAAAACCAATCGGACAAGAAAAATTAGTTTTATTAATAGATAATCTTGTGCCTGATCGAAACTTTTTTTTTTTCAAAATGAACAAAATGGCGGCCTCAGAAAATTTTTTCCAGATTTAAAAAAAAAAAACCAACAGTTAATTGTTAAAAAAAAATCGAAATTTTTCAAAAAAAAAAATCCTTCGATCAGGCACAAGTTTTTTATGTTTTTCAAAAGCTGTATAAATTTTATTGAAATCTACGTAGCGGTTTTTAAGTTACAGTGTTCACCAGTTTGAAAAACATAGTTTTGAGAAAAACGCATTTAAAGTTTTGCTATCGGCTCCGGAGCGGCCGAGCGCCCTTTGTTAATTGTTGAATAACTTGAAAAGTATTTGTCGGATTCACTTCAAATTTTTACACAATATTTTTAAAACATTATACTTTAAGAAAATGCAAAAAAAAATCGATTTTTTGAAAATTCTGACTACCCCTAACCCCTTAATAAAAATACAAGAGCTAGATGGTACGTATGTGTGTATTTTAGTGGCCATGCAAAATTACACTTAATGAAAATAACCGTATCCAACCAATAACGTAACTTAATATAATTTAAAGGTCTGTTCATGAAGCAAATAATTTGTAACAGTTGCCAA
The DNA here is from genome assembly GCF_027943255.1 of Anastrepha obliqua. Lineage (NCBI taxonomy): Eukaryota > Metazoa > Arthropoda > Insecta > Diptera > Tephritidae > Anastrepha > Anastrepha obliqua. The sequence goes on from NC_072893.1 coordinate 47,835,645, forward strand.
AAATTATCAAGTTTCGCTCTCCAAGTATCCAAAAACCTTGCAAAGTAGGGGAAAGTGAGAGAGTAAAATTACATGCATTTTGAGGGCAAGTAAGTTTTTACTGAATACATTTTTACTTGTAAGAATTTGCAGCTGATAGCAAAGTAAAAATACTTATAAATTAAAATTTGCGAATTAAATCAAAATTCTAAATTTAAATAAAAGTTGTAGATATTAGAAATTTATAAAGTTTATTTGAAGTCATATACTATATGTATGTATGTATTATATTAAATAGGAATCGGCCAATGATATATGGGTATGTACTTCTGAACCACAGCCTCTAGTCACCGATGCTGCCGAAATACAAATCGTTGAATGTATCTTTTGCATTTCATGCTTGTGCTTCTTGGTTAATAACTAATTTTTCAATACATATTATATACCTATATGTATAGTGTACATTCGTACATAAACGGAAGCCAGAAAAAAACTGAAAAAAAGCTGCAATCGCCACAACAATACAACTGCTAATTATTCATGCTTGTTCTTCAGGTGGCAACGAAATAAAACCATGTGATGCTAAGCTCGTTATTTTGCATTTCATTTACTGTTACTGATTTTGCGTTAATGTATTTTTTTATATTTTTTTCTCTTTGAGAGCGAATTCTCAGAATTGAAATTACTGTACAAGTTTTACATGAACAGACCTAATATATATAAATTCACTCAGTAATGTCAATTGCAAAAAAACGGAAAATTTCTATAATATGTTAGGTCTCAATTTTGCCTAACGGCACAAGGAAATCAATAGATAAAGACAGCGTACGTATTTTAATGCTCTCATGGGCACATCGTTCTTACGCCATTTCCAGGAACTTCTTGTTTTACAATTCATGAGTTTTATGAGGGAACCAGTTTTCTAGATCTGTATTAAAGTCAACATAACTCGGTGAAGAAAGTTTTGCAAAGACCGAAACAAATGATAGACTGAGTGTACACGATCAGGACTATGGGATGGATGAACCATAATTTTGCAGGCAAACACTCTCGGATTCTGCTGCGTCATCAAAAATGTATGTGGCCACGATAAGCTTTGCTTCTAACCATAGACAATGTTGATGACAACACTTAATGAAACATCAGCCTAGGCAGGACATAGTGAAACTGCAGCTAAAACTCAACAAAAGTAGCAACAACAGCCACAACTGTTACTCTAGTATTCCGGCATTTTATTACCGAGCCTTTTTTTAGACTATCTAATATTATATGATTTATAAATACTGTACAATAACGATCGACAGACATACATACTATAATATGGCATAGAATATATACACCAATTTTTCTAAAAATTACAATCAAGCGCGACTTCGAAAGCTCCAAAAGTTAATTTCGCCTAGCAGCGTTTTTTATACATTAAAGAAATAATGGCATCTAACTAATTTATTATTAACCACGAAGTAGAGAGTCATTCTTAATTATTATCAACGCAACATTTAGAAAACGTCAATTAATAAATGAATAATAGCAACAACACGACACGTTCGACTCTCGTTTATAGTACTCGTATAGCAGTTTTAATAGGACTATGAATAAGTTCGTGCGGTTTTACTACAGATGTCGCAACTTAATTATTATTCCATCGATCCACATTTCCAAACATTCATTGGAGAGCTACTGTCGTAAGGCACAAACGTCAGTATAAGTTTTTTATTTGAAGCGTAAACAACAATATTTTTACCACACTTGAAAATGTCGAATTTCGTGCCAAATAATGTGTTTTTGCGGGGAATTCTTCTTCATTATTTTAATATGAAGAAAAAAGCAGCCGAAAGTCATCGTATCTTGGTGGAAGTTTATGGTGAGCATGCTCTAGCTGAGCGAACGTGCCAGAAGTGGTTTGCACGCTTTAAAAGTGGTGATTTTGGCTTGGAAGACGAAGAACGCGAGGGTGCGCCGCCAAAGTTCATGGATACCGAATTGGAGGAATTGCTCGATCAAGATCCGGCTCAAACGCAAGAAGAGGTTGCAAAAACTTTGGGAGTTGATCAATCAACCATTTCCAAACGTTTAAAAGCCATGGGAATGATCCGAAAGGTAGGCCATTGGGTGCCGTATGAATTGAAGCCAAGAGACGTTGAACGCCGTTTTATGGCATGCGAACAACTGCTTCAACGGCACAAAAGAAAGGGTTTTTTGCATCGAATTGTGACTGGCGATGAAAAGTGGGTCCATTACGACAATCCAAAACGTCGGGCAACGTATGGATACCCTGGCCATGCTTCAACATCGACGTCGGCGCAGAATATTCATGGCCTGAAGGTTATGCTGTGTATCTGGTGGGACCAGCTGGGTGTTGTGTATTATGAGCTACTGAAACCGAATGAAACGATTACGGGGGATGTCTACCGACGACAATTGATGCGTTTGAGCCGAGCACTGCGAGAAAAACGGCCGCAATACGCCGATAGACACGACAAAATTATTTTGCAACATGACAATGCTCGGCCACATGTTGCACAAGTGGTCAAATTTGTAACCATTTTACGTCAATAAAGTTTCAAATTTCGAAAAAAAACCGCACGAACTTATTCATATTAGTTATACTCGTATGAGTCCCCACGCAAGAATACGATTCTCGCACTCTCTTGCATATACATATGCGGTAGCAAGGTGAATTGATTATTCATACTTCTTGATATGGTAGGATTGCAATTGGGGAAGGTGAGCATTTCCAGTTGCTCTGAGCGCCGTAGAAAAAAAAACTTTGTTTATCACAAAATGAGCTTCACCATTTTATTTTATCTTTTTTGCTCTATGTAGCATAAACTCGCATACTTTCATCCCGATCACTTGTTGATGATGCCCAGTTTAGATATAATATGTATGTATGTATGTATGTTCTTTGGAAAGTGTGAAACGCCAAGCGTTTTTAGTTAGTTTTGTAATTTATTTGCAAAATTCTTAATACAAATGTACGTACTTGTACTGTAAGTAGTGGCAGTGCCAATGTCAAATGATAATACATAATCTTAGTAAAAGTAGAAACAACTCTAAATGAAAAATGTCCTTGTCACACATCCTCCAATAATATTTAATTGTGATCAATTTTACTTTTACTATGATTATATTTTATCTTTTGCTGGGATTTATTTTTGCGGGAATTCGAATTTTTTTCAAAAATGTATTTAGTTTACAATTTTTGTTTGTGTGACGTCGAAAGTAACGATTTGCTATTGCATATCTTAAGTTTTATAGTTAATATTATTTTTTATAATATTTTATACGCTTCTTTAAGGTATTTAAATTTTTTTGTTTTTGTAGGCAGCAAGAATAAATATCATATTTAATTAGGCGTTGTACTCATACGTTATTCACTAAAAGTCATATTAAACAAAGCAAGGCTCTCATGCACAACTAATTATGAAAATTATTTTAATTTTAATTGTAAGCGAAAAGTAAAAAGTAAAAAGTAAAATTACACAGAATTTCAATTATACGTTGTATATACATTACATATGTACATATATACCTAAAATGAAATAAATAAAAAACTATGGCATTAAATAAAAATTATATGGAGTGTGTGAGTGCATTTTAATTAAATAATTTGTCTGCCTTATGTGGTTCTTTTTTTGTGTTGAGTCGAAAATGTCCCTAATGTCGACCATTTTACGATAATGATTTCAGGTAGCTTTCGAAATGTGGCAAGCTCCATGCATTTTTTCCAACAATCTGACATATTGGAAATAGTTTTAAGTAAGACTGGCGACATAAAATGTTTCCCTAGCTGACTTCCAGTGAAAGCTTGATTACATTCGGTTAAGTGGAAGTTATTGCGTCTAAAGTGTCAGTATGTTTGTGTTATTGGTATAAAAATGAGTTACGAACAAAGTGCTAATGTCAAATTTTGTTTTAAAATCGGTAAATCGTTTACCGAAACATTTGAATTGATGAATAAAGTTTATGGCGATGATTGTCTATCTCGTGCCAGAGTTCATGAGTGGTTTACACGTTTCAGAGATGGTTGTAAGGACATATGTAAATGACAATGAACATATAGGCCGCCCAAAATCAATAATCACCGAAAACTCCATCGAAATGGTTCGTAAATTTATCAAAAATGAACCAAAATCATCATTGAAATTCATGGAATCGGAGTTGAATATCTCCAAAGTATCGATTTATCGCATAACTGATCATTTACGAAAGGTCTGTGCACGTTTCATTCCGCACAAATTAGCTGAGGGCCAAAAATTGCTTAGAATTCAACATACGAAAGACCTCATTAAAAAGGCGAGATGAGACGAGAACTTCCTTTACAACATTGTAGCTGGTGATGAAACGTGGTGTTTCCAACATGAACCTGAAACTAAGCGTCAAAGTGCCGAATGAAAGGCCACAGACCAGCCACCACCCAAAAAAATCGTGTTTGAAGAAGTTAGAAATCAAGTCGATGCTCATTTGTTTATACGATTCCAAGGGAATTGTCCACAAGGAGTTCGTGCCAACGGGCCAAACCGACAATGCAATTTCCTATTTTGGCGTTTTGAAGCGGTTGTTGCATCGCAATCGTCGAATTCACCCTGAATACAGCGAAGGAGGATGCTGCCGCTCATTGTATGATAATTCACCATCTCATAGATCCACTCTTGTGACTGATTTTTTGATTATATATCGCATTTTAACCATCAATCACTCACCGTATTCGCCTGATATGGCTCCCTGTGACTCCTACCTATTCGAAAAATTGCATTTGGCCATGAAAAGGAAACGTTTTGCGTCCATAGAGGTCATCCAAAAGACTTGTACTGACATCCTGAAAGACATTCTGGTGAATGACCTGAAACACTCTTTCGGAAAACTTTTACATCGCGCATAACAGTGTAGGCTAGAGAGGACTATTTTGAATAAATAAACTCGAAGTTATCAGAACAAAGCTCTCGTTGTTTCTATTTTAGCTCAGTCTTGTTTATTTTGCACTTCACCTTGTATATTCAATGAAATTCAAAAGCAATAATCAAAAATAATTAAAGTTATTAAAAACCGAATTATTTTTTTAGCTACTTTTATTTATTTCTGTAATAATTATTATTTCATTTAATGAAGGTTAGATATACATATACGCTGATCTGAATAGATCTCACATAGATCACAAGAGTCCATAGTGTTACCAGTGTTGTTGGAGTCGTGTTAAACACGATTCGTGATACATGCCTTGGCGAGTTTTAATTAACAGTTTAAACTTGTGTCAGCGATATCTTTCAGAGATGAGAAGTATACCGATCCCAAGCAGTTGTAACGAGTTCTGCTTAGAGCAGGGCTATGGATAAGAAAGTGTTCTAACGTATCCCTTTCTTCTTCGCATAAATTGCACGCATCGTTCTGGACCAATCCTGTTTTAGCTGCGTCATATGGGTGAAAAATGTCCCGTCATTACTCCAACCAATATTTTACATTCCTTCCTTGGGAGTAATAAAATAAAGTTGGTTGTTTTCGTGTTGCAAGTTCGTAGAATTATTTTGTTTTAATAACAGCTTGAATATCGATGAAGATGTTTGTGCGAGTGTCGAGGGGAGGGAATTCCAACGCTAATTCAGCTGTTTTAGTCACAAAATAGATCTCTTGAATTATGCTGCAGTAATTAGGAAGCATGCAAGACTTTTGGAAATCAAACTGCGGACAAAAGACAAACGCTCCTACTCCTTCCATCTTTTTGGACCGATCTATAAAGAAATTTTATACGTAGTAATCGGACTCTAAGCCCTTCTGCCATCCATTGTACTCTACTACAAAACCAGTGTGACCAAAAAACCGTTGTGAGAATTGACCAGTCAGTCACCTTCAGTCTTTGGATTCGTATTTGATTGCCACTGTTGTAGATGTTAAAATGTTAACAGTTAAAATGCACAAAAAAAAAAAAAAAAAAATAATACGCGCTCATGAAGTTGTTGCGGATGACATTGGTGCTTCCAAGTATATGTACTTTGATCGGCTGTTTGCAACCTGCTTTATCGACTGTAAGTATTAAATTAAATGCCAACAAAGGCCTCTTCTTTTCGCCAAGACTTAGCAAGTGGCGAATAGATGAAGCAAATGGTACAAATGAACATATGTCGCCAATGCGGGAAGAGAGCCGCCTTAAATTACATGTGTTGGTAAGGCAGTGCGTCTAATGAGCTATAGTCATACTCACTAGCGGCAAATCTTACTCGATAACTTTGTTGTTGCTTTCGCATGCAAATTTTTCGTCAAGTTAATCGAGTGTAGAGAGAACAAGCGGGGAAGTGGTGAATAGAAGAGGCCTACTTTAAGAATTCTGAAAACGAACAAAAATTGTTTGCTCTAATATTGTTGCTAAAATGTCGAACAATTGCATCGCGTCCCAGAAGATTTCATCTCAGCAAAGGCAAATATTTTCTATGGAATGCTTCTTCTTCAGAAATATACATTTTTCTCAAAAATAAAAAAGATATTTTTTCTGTAGACCTTTTTTTAACTGATTTGCACAATTGTGGCAATTACCGCGGGATTTGTCTTCTAAATATCGCCTTTGCTAGAACCTAAGTGTATTGTGTGAAAGGCTGAAGCCCACCATGAACCAACTGATTGGACCTTATCAGTGTGGCTTTACACCTCGAAAGTCTACCACCGACCAAATATTCACAATACGCCAAATCTTGGAGAAGACCCATGAAAGGAGAATCGACACACACCATCTTTTCGTCGACTTCAAAGCTGCATTCGACAGTACGGAAAGGAGTTACCTGTATGCCGCGATGTCTGAATTTGGTATCCCCACAAAACTAATACGGCTATGCAAGATGACGTTGCTTAATACCAGCAGCCCCATCAAAATTGGAGAGGACCTCTCTGAGCCGTTTCATACCAAACGAGGTTTCAGACAGGGTGACTCGCTGTCGTGTGTCTTCTTTAACCTGATGTTGGAGAGCATCGTACGAGCCGCAGAACTTAATCGCTCAGGCACAATTTTTTATAAGAGCGTACAATTGTTGGCGTATGCCGATGATATTGACATTATCGGCCTTAACAACCGCGCTGTTAGTTCTGCCTTTTCCAAACTGGTTAAAGGGCGAATGGTTCTCGTGGTCAACGAGGACAAAACGAAGTACCTCCTGTCAGTCATCAAACAAACAGTCGACGCACTCGCGTATCGGCACCCACGCCACTGTTGACAGTTATGATTTCGAGGTTGTAAAAGACTTCGTTTATTTAGAAACCAGCATTAACACAGATAACAATGTCAGCCTGGAAATCCAACGTAGAATCTCACTTGCCCACAAGTGCTACTTTGGACAAAGTAGGCAAAAAAATAGTAACGACGAACAAAACTAACACTCTACAAGGCTCTCATCATGCCTGTCCTAACGTATGACGCAGAAGCGTGGACGATAACAACATCCGATGAAGCGATGCTTGGAGTGTTTGACAGAAAGATTCTGCGCAAGATTTGGACCTTTGCACGTTGGGAACGGCGAATATCACAGGACATAGCCCAGCAAATAAAGATCCAGCGGCTACGCTGGCTGGGTCATGTCGGCCGAATGGATACAAACACTCCGACCCGGAAAGTATTTGATGCGGTACCAGCTGGTGGTAGCAGAGGACGAGGAAGGCCTCCTCTGCGTTGGAAAGATCAGGTGGAGAAGGACTTGGCTTCACTTGGTGTGTCCAACTGACGCCGGTTAGAACGAGAAAGAAAGGACTGGCGCGCTTTGTTAAACTCTGCTAAAATCGCGTAAGTGGTTATCGCGTCAACTAAGAAGAAGAAGAAGATTGGCACAATCCTATCGACCGGAACAAAATTGCAGTGACACATCGAGTAACTGCTTGATGGGTACTGATCAACTAATTCACTTCCGGCGGAAAATTCGGTCGGTTAAACACAATTGCCACAAAGACGGTAAACACTATTGCGGCCGACGGGACGGTTTTCAGCTGCCATTTTGTGGTTACAATAAATATAATTTTGTAGTGAAATAATTTCGTTTGCTATATTTCAAGGAGCTTTCATTAAAGGTGGTGGCACTAGAACAACAACAATGTTCTGTACATTTGATTGTCAAAGCAAAGTATTGAGAAACCAGAAAACAAATAATGAGTTCGCCTTGTTTCTGCTGATTTACAAACACCGCCTTTAATAGACTCGCCTTGCTATATTTGTAAAGCAACTCGTTGAAGCTCATTGTTACAAAAAAATTCTTTCTAAATTATAGATATTTTGTGGGTTTTCTTGTACAAATCAAATAAATATTTGCTTGTTAATTACCTACTATTGCTTGTAAACAAAAAATTGTCATCAAGTGACCAGAAAAACAACTCTGATCCTTCAACCCGGCGGAGAAAATAGAAATGAATGTAGTTATTTCCCCTCCAGCAACAAAACCGTCCACACCACAATTCGGTGCAATTTCATGCGAATGAATGTATTTTAATTTTGGCAGGAGGTACCCGTCAGCTCGTTAACTGCTGTCCCCTGCAATTCTGTTTAGCACATTAATGAAGATGATTCTAGTTGTTGTTGTTGTAGCAGTAATACAGACCCCGTCAGTGTTAGGTCGTCTTCGTCTAACTCATCTAAAGGTAAGCCCAGGAATCATGCTGTTTCGACAGGTTGGGTCCAGAAAGAGAGGGGTGTTAGATGAATAGGTTTTAAGGGCCATGTGAAAAGGTGGTTAGTGTCGTGCGGGGACCTTCACATGCCGGAGATGATTCTAGTCTAATAGGTGTGTCAATGTGTCACAATTTTGTATCGCGCAAACTTTTATTATATCAAATTAAATGCAGAAAATAAATGGAATTTAAATTAATTGAGTATATTCAAAGGCGCCCTTATATTTTTGATAAAAGCTTGAAAGAGTAGAGAAAAGACTAGACTTAACCAAGTTGTCCTGAATATGCGTCCTGCCGTCTACGACTACCATAAATTCTATAAAAACCCTCTTTCGCCTCAATAAGCATTAGTTTTTATTTCACAATCAACAAAACCCTATTTATACCCAACGAAACATAGCATTTGCCTTTAGACGACAACATCTGTTTTTCTTTTTGTTTATATGCAGCAGAACTTTCATTGTGCCACCACGGTACGTCATGTCAAAAGCGCTGCCGCAACGGACTCATTGTGACAGCCCTATAACTGAACTCAGAAATTCACATTCAAATTTATATTTTAGTATTCCTGCATCCATACATTTACTAAGAAGTATATACACTTTTTATAGAAATTTAATATGTATTTTATACAATATAATTTTTAAGAGGTTTAAAAGAACTTACGACTTTTGCTTATTGACACCTACAATCAGCTGACACTTTGCAATGATTTTCGCATCCAACTTCATGGTGTGTATTGGCGCGCTTTTTGTTTTCATTCGCGCACGATTTGACATTTTAAAAGCGCTGTGTAGGGTTTTCTTGTGTTTAATTGCATAGCTTTTATAAATTTTAATATTTAAAGGGTTCGGAATAATTTGTTAAGGTATGCAAAAGTCAGCGGTGAAAACGCCTACTACCAATAAAGGGGAAGGCAGTGCTGCAAAGAAGTTGAGCGGAAAAAAACTTGTGCAGGCGCGGCTGCCATTTAAAATAATATCATCAAGCCTCACCCCGGCTGCTGGAGTGTCTGTGCTCTCCAAGGGTACAACAACGCCTGCACAAGATGGGCGGAAACGCAGGTTGTCGTTTGAAGCTGAAGATAAAATAGAAACAGAAAAAGATGAGTCTGATGCGTTGCGTGGACGTTCGACTAGCAAAGAAAACTTGAGCGCAAAGAAAAAGAAAACAACAGATAAAGATGATGATATTATATTGTTGGATGATGATGATATCTTGGAAGAGGATGACGACAAGAAGGAAGAGTCGAAGAAGGATGATCTGAATATTATAAAACAAAAGCTGAACAAAAATATGGCAGTAGCATCTCCAAATACAACCAAATCAAAAGCATCAATTGGACATAGCGGAGTGAACTCACCAAACACACCAAAAACAAGAGGAGCCAAAGCGAAGGAGATCGGTACACCCGAAAATTCTAATGCGAAAACTGGTACACCCGGAAGTGCGAAAAATAAATCCAGCAGTAAAGCAGGTGGAAGTGCAACAAAAGTGCAAATAAAATTGCCACTTGGCAGTGCTAAGAGTAATAAACGGAAAAAAACTAAGGTAGAAGTAGAGTGCGTTGACGCCGAACTCGTTATTTCCAGCGATGAAAATGATGCAAATCCAAAAAAGCGGCAAAAATTAGAAAGCACCTCAGAGAAACGTGCTGAACAGGTATGTGTAAATACTTTAGTTGCATTGTTTATGCATCAGATAGGTTAGCTACATATGTATATGCCCCAAAAAATGAGATTACATTTATTGTTCGTTCATCATATCAGGGCGTAATACTGTAGGAAAACCAAAATGGTATTCACCGGCATAATTAGGGATAGGAAACCTGTACATAGAAACGACTATTGTATGAATGATACTGCAGAAAATTAAATACACTTTTTGAAGGCCCGAACATGGAATTGTGTGATGTACATTTTCTTGTTCAATGTGCTCACACACCAAATGATAACCCGCGCACAGACGGACGACGCTCACTGATATCCAATAGTTTGTATAGAATGTTCTCTGTTATTCCTACAATGACACCTAAATTAGTCGCTTCCTACGAAGGTTCATGCTATCTGAACTATCCATATTTAATCATATACTTCTCCCACAGCATGTATCCACCCAAACTTTCAGAAACTATTTTATATATTGTATAATTTTACAGCAATAACAACAGAATAGTATCGGGCGTGTGACAGCACGCTTTTCTTGAATGATGTATATATCCCACTGCTAAAGCATTTTTGGCATATTAACCTATAAAGTCTACTTTTTTTATACAGGTTGAAAAAGTAATTAATTTGACTGCGGGGCTCAGTGACGCAGACACAGAGGAAAATGCGAATGGTTTGGTTCTTGAAATTGGTGGAAATGAAACAGATGTTGCCGATTCAGAGTTAGACAGCAGAAGTAGCTCTATAAATATTAACTCGAAAGGCACACCATCGAAAAGGGGTACTCATACCCAAGTTAATAATGATATTGCCAATAAAAATGAAGAATCTAATTCGGTAAAATCTCAAACCACACCTCAACATTCAAAGGAACTGCGAAAAAGGGGCGGCGATAAACAAAATCAGCGTTCAGATGATTCTCCAGCAAAGAGTAATAAAAATGTTATTTCGAGTTCCAAAACTAAAGTGGAACCGGCTAAAGCTGAAGGGGGACAATGTCGGAATATAAAAACATTGCCGACAGAAGAAACTAAACCAAAAGAAGGTGTCAATCAAAAGTCTATGGATACACCTATAATTATAAAGGATTCTTTAGGCTCCGAAAGTTCTTCATCTTCCAGTAATGAATCCAAACCGCACGGTGAGAAAAGTGGTCCTAAAATGATTGTTACTCCAAAAATCAGCAGGGAAGATGCAAATACGACATCAAAGAAAAATCTCACACCGAAGCAGATAAAATTAATGGAACAACGACGTAAGGCACGTGAAGAGAAGGAATCTCGGTTGCAAGAAGAAAAAATGCAAAAGCAACGGGAGAAAGAAGCGAAAGAATTGGCAAAGAAGCGAGAGCGAGAGGAGCGCGACGAGCAACGTCGTAAAGAACGAGAGGAGAAAGATGAGCAAAAGCGTAAGGAACGCGAAGAAAAGGAACGGAAGCGGCTGGCAGAGCTTGAAGTGAAAAACGAAGAAAAACGGAAACGTAATGAAGCAAAAGAGGAAGAGTTGCGTAAAAAGGAAGAGGAGCGAAAACGGAAAGAAGGTGCAGATTTGAAAGCTAAGAAAGAAGCTGAAGCTTTTCAAAAGTTCTTCAAAGCAAAACGCACATTAAATGCAGATGGTGATGCGAGTCAGCTGCAGGCACATCAAGACGAAGGTTATGATCCGGAAACCCTCGCTTTTCGTCCATTTGAGGTGAAAGGTGACATGAAATTAGCGCCTTTATGTCGCAAACAGTTATCTCCAGAGTGTAGGCAACAACTCGACACATGTGTAGGCGCGCGCACGGATTCCATGCCACAAAGTCAGGATTTGTATCTGGTGGAGCTGAGAAATGGTAAAATAACACCTGGCAAATGGAGACGTATATCAGTAGACACAAAAGCATCCGAAGATGATATCCAAATCATAGGTTATTATAAATTGTTTTTATCATATCGGTGACCCACTACTTTGCTGTTATTTTTGCAGATGATGATCTAGATCGGGCTGGCCTGGCAATTGTTGAAGAGACACATGCACCAATTGAACACTTCCGAGCCAAGTTTTACAAATTCCATGAGAATCGTAGACCACCATATTACGGTACATGGAGGAAACGAACGAGCGTTATCAAATCCAGGCGTCCCTTTGCGCAAGATACGGTACGTGTTACTTATTCTATATTAATCGAATAGCCATATTTGTACTATATTTTTGAAACAATATACAATACATACATATATGTTTCCTTTTCCAGAAGTGGTTTGACTACGAAGTTGATTCTGATCTCGAGTGGGAAGAGGAAGAGCCTGGCGAGTCGTTGGACGGCAGTGATGACGAAAAAGAAAAAGAGTCAGAGGATGACGACTACGAGGTCGACAACGAATGGTTTGTGCCACATGGCCATCTGAGTGAAGAAGAACTTCAAAATGAAGACGAAATTCTCGATGCAAATACACGCGAAGCTCAAAAGGCAAAATTGCAAGTTTTGCAGCAAGAGTTTGCACAGGAAATGAAAAAGAAAACCGAAAAAATTAAGCCGCGTCTTATCGGCTGCATTTGGGCAGATGAAAATGGCAATCAGCCCGCATTGTGCCCGAAAATTATCTGGGATACCTTAAACAGCCGTGCAATGTTATGTGAAGTTCCACCTCTATTAGAAGATCCCGAAGTCCCAGAGAAGAGTGAAATCGGCTCACCAACTTCTAACCGAAATGAGAAAACAGTGGAAAAGGTGAAGCCCATAAAAATAACCGAAATAATGTTGAAGGATTTGGTACGCCTAGTACATGGCAATCACCATTCCAAAAACTTCTTAATAAAAGAGTTTATAGCTTACTTGGAAGCTAACGAGGAATCTATAAAGAATGGCGAAGTTCGTGGACCGGTGAAATCGTTAGTAAGAGAAAAAATCGACGATTTCGCAGAATGGACAATTACAGAGTCAGATAATTTGTTACAAAATAGTAAGAAAAAAAATAAAAAACGTTTGTGCTGGATCGTATCTGCTGATGTATTAAAGAAAATGGATCTGGAAAATCTGGGATTGCGCAACACTTGGAAATATACGTTGCAACCAAGATCAGCAAACGAGGAAACCACAAAGGTTGAGGTTGAAGTTGAAACACAAAAAGAAACTGTCACAGAGGCGACAAAAACAGTGGCTAATGACGAGGAAAAGGAAAGCAAACTCGAAGGAAAGCCGAAAGCGAAAACAGCTAAAAATAAACAAGCCGGTCATCATCACAAAGGTAGAAAGGACAAAAGTAATTTTGAATTGACGAAGTTCGCAAAGTTGTTGCCAGCGAAGAAATCTCCTAAAATTACATCGGCTTCAGAGACAAAGAAACAAGATTTAAAAGCCGCATCTGGTGAGAGCAAACCAGTGGCGAAATCAGCAACTCTAATGCCCACAGAACCGGCTGCTAAGGTTAAAAAGCGAGTGCCGCTACTGATGTCTGTGGCGCGTGGACAACATATATCGCAGCCCGTAAAGAATGCGCTCATTAGTGAATTCTTACAGAAAAGCTCCGCCGAAAACGGGGCGAGTTCTAGCAAAAAAGCAGATGTTCCTCCTACGACCATTTCAAAAGAAGTCAGCGAAGTTGTCGAAGTCGACTAGGCTGCTTGTAGTGATTAATTTAGTTTTATTTTAATTTTACTATTGTACTCTCACATGTACCGTTTACCCTGTCACTTTACCACGTTCTTGCGTACATACATATTCCAACGTACGAATACTTAGTGTAAGTAATGTATTTAGTGTAGCATTTAGAGTCCAACAACATAAATAATAAGAGCATTTGTCAAGGACGTTTGTGTAATGTAACTACGAAGTATCCAAGTTAATGTTCTCAATCAAATACTTAGCTCAGAAAAATATTACTTCATCTGTTAAAGTGGTTAGTTTACTAAATTACTAAAAACTATTTTTAGTTTCCATATAAGGACATGATCAGATAGCGTAAAAAGTTGTATTTTCTTTATGTTGTTAACGCGAAATACATACATATGAGTTAAATCGAAAATAATTCTGCTTAAAGTCCATAAATTGTTTTCAGTAGAGAAATACATCCGGTCAAATTTGAATCGAATTTCCTTGGCTGCATTTTAACCAGTTCTCGCTGAAAGGTTTGGGCCCTCAAATCGGCGAAACCATTTGAACTTCATTAAGTGTGTATGAAACCACAAGCCACCCAGATACAAAATAATCCGAGGTTTCTCTCCAGATCTTCTGTCGGCTTCTACAAAGACCACATCACCTGCGAGCACCGCATGCATCAAATGGACTACTCCGGTAACGATGCCAGTTATAGCCTGAAATTTTGAGTAACCAAAAAATGGATGTTCCGCAGCTTCCTCGATTATTTCCACACCCTTTAAATGAATTAAATATAGATCCTTTTCTGCATGATACATGGTAAGTATGGCCGTTAACGTGTAACCAAAGCATGCGAAACCATTCCAAATCATTTCGCTGACCAATGTCGGATCGTGATCCATGCAAATATTTAAACAGCCAAAAAAACTAATGCAAGTGAACACAGAAAATATAGTGATGTATACATATAAATCTTGAGAGACGGCCACATTTAGAAATCCTTCAATTTGTATCCCCATACAAAGGCAGCCCAGGCAACCTTCAACCAATTTGAAACAAAACCAGATGCTACGCATTTTCTTGTTTATGCTAAAACGTTTTCAGAGAACCAGCCAATTCGATTTGTTTACGCAATGAAAGTTTTCCGATTACTTTTATAGTCATTTATATGACAAATTAATTATACAGTAAATTCCATGATTCAATTATTGTATAATATTATAATATAATTGAATCATGAGTAAATTCTACAAAATAAAAAAGTATTTACTGATGCATATGGATTTATATTTGAAAAAAAAAATACCTACAGTGTGAACAAGTGGTTCTCAACTGGGCTTTTGAAGAACTAGCAATTGGAGATCACATGGTACGGAATCATACCAAGCCAAGGACTGTTACTCTTGCTTGGCAGTGCACTACTACTACAACAACCAAAACCATAAGTCGGTTGAGTTCATATGTAAAAGTTAAGACTTTGCCTGGCACAAATATTGTTTGATTTGCAATGGTGGACTTTTGTAGTCTTTTATATAGATTCCGGTGGTTCGAGGGCGAAACAGGATGAATGTGAATCTTTTATATCTAGCTGCATATAGGCTAGGCTTAAAATTTTTTTTCTATATGGTCGAGATATTTTTGGTCAAGAACAGCACCATCTAGCTATACAATTAAGAGTTCTATAGAGTTGTTGTTGTTGTAGCAGCATAAACATCCCCCATACATATACGAGGAATGTTGCTGAGGTGACAGTCTATGGCTGGATATAAGTCCGGGTCGTTCCGGTTACGTAGAACCGACTGTCGTGGGAACGAGTTCTATAGAGTCTTTAATGCTGATTGTAAACGTGGAAAAGTTATTTGACGAGAATTAAAAAGATAACAAAAATCAAAGGTGAAATTTTCAAAGCCAAAAGTACCTGTAATCACCCGTTCAAAATACTAATTAAGCCATTGTAATTAAAAAAAATTTTATTTTATGTAGGTTGGGTTAGGTTAGTCTGGTTGGCATTAAGCCACGCATAGACCTTTTGGTCCCTAGCAATACCAGATGGCGACCGCCCTCTATGAATACTGAAAGTAGACATCATGTAGGATGGAATCTCCCAGACCCTCATACAATGGGGTTCCCAGGCATTTTAAACGCGTTTTTAATAATGCCAGGCAGGCGCACAGAAGGTGTTCTAAAGTTTCCTCAACATCCTCTGCATTTCCTGCATTTATCCGTATTAGCAATCGCTATGTTGTTGTTGTTGTAGCAGTATCTTCAAGCTGTCAGTGTAGTGTAGTTACCGATCGTCTTCGTCTAGCTCATCTAACGGTAGGCCCAGGAAACTGGCTGTTTCGACGGGTTGGGTCCAGAGGGAGAGGGGTGTTAGATGAGTGGGTTTTATAGGGCATGTGAAAAGGTGGTTAGTGTCGTGCGGGGTGCCTTCACATGCCCGACATATGTTTGGTATTTTGGGGGTCGATTCTGAATAGGTAGGAGTTTAACCTGCTACAGTATCCAGAACGTAATTGTGCCAAAGTTACGCGGGACTCTCGGGGAAGCTGGAGCTCTTCGTCTGCGATAGGTGGTGGTTGGACTCCGATAACGGCATTCGGGCGTCGGGAGCTTAAGAAGGTGGTAAGGGTCTCCCGATGAATGTCGTTTATGGCCTGTCTGATCCTGGAGTGGTCTGTCAGTTTTTTCCTGGAACTCGTCCACGTAATTAAGGATATGTCTCCTGATGTGGCTGGGAGGTGGCTCAGGCACAAGCAGGTGTCTGCATGGGTGAGGCCTGCGGTAACACCCTAGCAGAAACTGCTTGCCGAGCATTTTGTTGTGCTCCTTTGCAGGGAGCATGTGAGCCTCGCCGTGCAGGTGTTGGATTGCGGACATCAGGAGACATCCTGTCGCGGTCCTAATAGCAGTATTTTGGCAGGTCTGGAGCTTCGTGCACTGCGTATCACTGATTCCAGGCGACCAGACAGGCGCAGCATAGTTTAGATCCGGTCGGCCTATTGCTTTGAAAGTCGACAGCAACATTTCTTTGTCTTTGCCCCCAGTGCTGCCGGCAAGCGACTTGAGGACCTTGTTGCGATTCTGTGCTCTCGTTGCAATAGCGGTTGTGTGCGCTGAGAAGGAGAGCAAGCTGTCAAAGGTGACTCCCAATATTCTTGGGTTATTTACCGTCGGTATTGGGGTATCATCGACGTGCACCTGAAGTTAGCAATCCCTATCTTGTACGCATGTGCAGCCAATAGATTATGACCTGTCAGCATACCTATGATAGTTCTGCAGTCCTTTCGGGAGAGCGTAAGTACGAATTGAGTCAGTTTTTTCTCGTTAGTTCTACACATAACTTTTGCTGTTTTGCATGTGGTCAGGTTAGTCCACCTAGCTTCCACTAGTTTTTCCATGTAGTCGTCCATTTCGTTGTATATTACATTTAACGGTTTTAGTATGTCGTTGTCTTGTTCCAATGTTAGTCTAACAGCACTTTTTGCTATCTCATCTACTATTTCGTTCCCCATAATGCCTTTGTGACCAGGTACCCAATAGATATGCAGCCTTATGTTTGCGGCTAGCCTTTCTATGGCCTCCCTACTCCGTTGAACATTTTTCGACTTACACAATACAATATGAGCTGATTGCTTTTATTGCTGCTTGGCTGTCCACGTATATATTAATTATTAAATTCTTTCTGGTTCTTGTGTAGACTAGCTCCGCGGCTTTCCCCACAGCAAAAACTTCCGCTTGGAAAATATTGTTGTTGTTGTTGTAGCAGCAAAAACATTCCCCATACATATATGAGGAATGCTGCTAAAGTGACAGTCCTTGGCCGGATATAAATCCGGGTCGTTCCGGTAACGTAGAACCGACTGCCGTGGGAACCTTGGAAAATACTGCTCTGGTCTGGCAGCTTGATAGACTGCCTAATACCTAGTTTTGAGCAGTAAATGCCCACTACCACTCCGTCTAACGTTTTAGAGCCGCCTGTGTAGGTAAAAACTCCTATGGCCAGACTTTATGCCTTTGTGCCATCCCTCCTCTTCAATTTTAGTACGAAACCTTATCTCCCAATTAAAGTACGGAGTCATGTAGTCTGTGCAACCTGAACTCATCTTTCCTATTGAGCTATGTCCGAAGGTTCTACAGGTGAATACTCCAGCAACCACTAACCTCCCCGCGGATATCGCTGGCAGATTTTCCTCCATAAGGTCAATGGTTGGCATGCTAAGTATCATTTCCAGCGCCACCGTTGGTGTGGTTTTCATCGCTCCTGTTATGCACAGAACAGCGAGTCGCTGAATCCTTTCCAGTGGCCTCATCGCTGAACTCCATAAGTTTTCGTGAGCACTTTTCACAGAGCGTCGATTTTCGTAATACAATTGTACGGTTTGTAAACGTTGTTGAGCCGGAAGTTCTTCCATGATGAAATGCCAGCGGATGCTGAAAAAAAAATTATATATTTATAGTAGTTTGACAGCAGTCGCGCGTAATCTGTCAAAAAAACCCCCTATGGGAAAAAGGACCTCCAATCTGATCAGCCTTTACATTGTTGTGCAGAATAAAAGCAACAAATCTAGTTTCATCAAAGTTGTTGCTATATTTGTTTAAAGAAAAACTTCTACGAATTTAACATCAAGTGCATATATGTTATGGCCTAATTGAAAAATCGAGAACTTAAGCTCCTCTGTCCCTGTGATAGTCTTTAATCAACTTCGATGTGTGTCTCAGGTCGTTGTCGTGCTGAAGTACTACAGATGCTTTCCGTTTCAATTCAACCGGGCTATTCGGGTCACGTTCTTCGATTTCGATGTAACTCAAATATGTTGCTCTCTGGTCAAAATAATGAGACACGTATTTTTTTGTTCGCCCGAAAAAATTGTTTTTCAAGAGTAATCGGCAATTTTGTTCTTCGGCTCAAAATCGATTTTTTTCCATTATATAAGAATTTTTTTTTTTTTTTAAATGCTCATAACTTAGTCAAAATGAACCGATTTTAATGACTCTGGGTTCAAAATGATCGTCATTACTTACCCGAATGACTTCATGTAGAAACAATTGCAAAAAAGTAGTTGAACATTTTTTATTTTCCAAAAAATAAAAAGTGCGAAACAGGTTTTTTACTCAAAAATTCATTACTCAAAAATAACTCATTTTAGCTACTGGGCATTCAGCTCAATTCAAGTTTGAGGTGTCCTCTTGATTTGGAAAAAGTTATAAAAAAAAAAAAATACACTTTTTGAAATATTGAATTTCGAAAAAATCTCAATTTTTTTTCTTTTTTGCTAAATAAAAAATTTTCAACAACTTTTTTGCAATTGTTTCTACATTAAGTCACTCCTGTAAGTAATGGCGATCATTTTGAACCCAGAATTATTAAAATCGGTTCATTTTTCACTAAGTTATGAGCATTTAAAAAAAAAAATTTTTCTTGTATAATTAAAAAAAATCGATTTTGAGCCGAAAAACAAAATAGCCGATAACTCTTGAAAAAAATTTTTTTCGGGCGAACAAAAAAATACGTGTCTCATTATTTTGACTAGAGAGCAACATATTTGAGTTACAACGAAATCGAAGAACATGACCCGAATAGCCCGGTTGAATTGAAATGGAAAGCATCTACAACAAAGCGGCATATTTCATTACATCATTATTAATTTATATGAAAATCTGACCATTATGGCATCTATTTTTAAAAAAGGGGCCCCGCCTCTTTCTGAAAAACGCGTCCACACTATAATTTCGCCACCTGAATCAAGAAGTTTACCTTTACTAAGCCGGAAGGAATTAACCTTAATATGGTTTTTTCTTTTGATTCATCGCTAAACAAAACTGTTTTCGACATGTATTATAAATAGTCCAATTTTAATGTATTCTCACCGAATTCAGTCTGCAAAATAAATATCAATAACTTTCTTTCTGCACAATAAAAAAAGTGTAATAAGCCACTTCACCCAGTTACTTTTTTATAGACAAAAGTTTTTTCGCTGGTCTGTAACTACTCAAACTACTACTTTGTTTTCGTCTGCTAATAGTTTACGCCCTAGTTTTTATTTTACTTTTTATTTTTATTTAAATGGCGGGATGAAAATCCACAAAACGCCCGGGTATTCCACCGTCCGTGAGATCACTGGTGTGTAAGGAAATGCTAAAATTCAAAGTTAGCTGATTCCATAAACGAAAGCGAAATTACTGTTTATCTTTCATTTGCATGTGATTACCCTTATTTAAAGTCATTATAACTAGTTGACGAATAGTTTACGTTTACTCCTTATTGGATTAAGCCTGACACAATGAAAAACTTGGTGTGTGTAAGAGTTTACCTCGCCGCACTCACACAGCTCTGAACCGAGGGCTGTAATCATGTCACTGCCGTCACAGGTGTGGTCAACCAATATTCTGTTGATAGAGTAAGTGCGGGTATTGTGGTATAGGCGGGTAATGTGGTATAGCAGCTTTATTCGAAAACTAAAGACGTGGAAATAATGGGACCAAGTTAGATATTTCGGCATTCTCAGAATCTTAATAAAGCGTGATTTGATTTGTGTTTTGCAAGGCATGCAGTGAGTCAGTTGTAAAAAAATCGAGTGGTTGTGTGGTTGGCATTTTTTTGTGCTCAGTGGAAAATTTCTGGCAAATTAAAATCCTGTGCTTTAAACTGCATTTATTCATCGGGAAGTAATAAGTGAGTTTAATACTAGTATATGCTTCAATATTTTTGTATATTTGGTCGATATTTAATTATTCAAAATTTGTTCAAACTTTAATGCGGCTATTGTGGTATAGGTAAAGGCGGCTAAAGTGGTATAGTGTATATTACCCTCTCGATCAAAAAAATGCCGAAGAAAGGTGAAATACGAAAATGGAGAGCAGAGGATATAAAAAAAGCTATCCAAGCGGTTAGAAAAGGTGAAATGGGTATTCTCTTGGCTTCCAAAGACATTCAGTGTCCTCCATACCACTCTGCAGCGCATTTCAAGAAGCGAGAAGTCCATCGAGGAGCTGTTGACAACTAAACTTCGCCGGGCTCCGATTTTAACAGCGGAAATTGGAAATGATTTAGTTAAATATTTACTAGAAATGGAGTCAAGGTACTGGGGATTAACACGCGCAGACGTGCGGTCATTGTGTTATCAAATTGCCACAAGAAACAACATTCCCAATAAGTTCTCCATTATTAAAGAGTGCGCTGGCAAGGATTGGCTAAAAAGCTCCTGTAAACGGCACCGAAATGTTCTGAGTTTTCGAAAGCCAACTGGAACAAGCGTCGACCGAGCACGTAGTTTTTCTCGAGAAAATGTTGATATATTTTTCAAATTGCTGGAAGAAGAAAACGCAAAACATAATTTTCCGCCTACTCATATCTGGAACGTTGACGAAACCGGAATATCAGTAGTTCCTTCGCAGCAGGCACAAATAATCGCTCGGAAAGGAAAAAAAAACAGATTGGAACAATGACTTCAGCTGAGCGAGGATCGCTTGTTACAGTCATCACTTGCATGAGCGCAGGAGGTGTTTTCGTACCACCATTTTTCATCTTTCCACGAAAAAACCATAACCCTCTTCTAATGAAAGACGCTCCCTCTGGCTCAAACTCGGCGTGCCATTTGCCTGGATGAGTTCAGATTCCCATCTTCACGAAATGGTTCAGGCATTTTTTAAGCGTAACGAAACCATCTCCGTCTGAACCTCTGCTTCTTATATTAGATGGGCATTATAGCCACACACGCAATATAGAAGTTATTGATCTAGCTCGCGAACACAATGTGACTATACTTTCTTTGTGCCCCATTCAACACACAAACTTCAACCGTTGGATCAGGCTTTTATGGGACCTTTTAAGAAGTACTATAATGACGAAATAAGACGATTTATGCGTGAACAGGGCAGAAAAGTTACACATTTTGATATCGCAGGACTATTTACTAAGGCTTATTTGAGGGTTCAAACTGGACAAATTGCAATAAATGGTTTTAAAGCCACGGGGATTTATCCGTGTGACAAACATATTTTCACAGATGCAGATTTTATAGCTGGAAACTCATCATCATCAGGTACAATTCAGTTTTAAATATTATATAAAAAATCTTGCTAGATATATTGACTTCTCAGAGGATCCAGTTGAAACTATAAGTTCAACGACAGGGGAAACACCAGGCGCATCAACCATGGAAATTGAGCCTAAAATTCGTAAGTTTCGCAATAAAATCTATGGAAATTTTAGGAACGCTATTTAATTTGTTTATAGAAGCAAGCACAAGCCGAGGACTCTTTACTCCCTGGGAAATATCTCCACCACCAAAGCTACGAGATCCTCCATCTAATCGGAAAAGCCGGAAAACAAAGGCAACTGTTTTAACAACTTCGCCTTATAAATGTAATTTGTTACAGAGCATTGAAAGCATTAACAGAAAACGCAATGCTTCAGTTAATCCATCCCCAAAACCCTCTAATAAAAAAAATATGTCTACCAAAACGTTTGTTGACTCGCATTCAAGTGACAGTGAAGAGGAGTTTCCAGATGTTCCACCAACAAAAGAATCCTCTTGCAACTACTGTGGCAAAATTTATGGGGAGGATATAATAATGAAGCCTTGGACCTCTTGTCTGCAATGCGAACAAATTTGGGCCCACGAAAAGTGTATTCCCAATCGAAGTGCTATTTTTCTTTGCGATTCTTGTAAGTAATACTCTTACAAGTGTTATGAATTTTATTGTTGCGTTTTTTGTCAATTGAAGTTTAAAACATTTTTGTTCAATATGTTTTAATTCAGTTCATAATCCTTTTTTAAATGGTTCGCAATAAAATTCTAGTTATCAATCAAAAGTAACTGACTTATTATTAAAGGCATCATATGCGGGTAATGTGGTATACTATACCACTATTACCAGAATAAAGTATACCACATTACCCGCCAATTTCTTCAAGGGCTTGTTTCCGTCTTTTGCAGTACTTTCTTAAATATTTCTGAAACTCGCGGCTCTAAGGCTTTTGAAGCTAGGTTTATTTGAACTTAATAACGGTAGCATATTATTGATAAATTTTCATTCAAATCAAATAAAATTTAACGATTTTATAGACGAAAATAAAATGGGTATACCACAATACCCGCAGTTACTCTAAGTTGTAAATCTTTAACATCGAACTAATAATTTTTGAACCTGGTCTTTGCTGGTAAATTTATGAAAACCTCATTGATGTGGCAAATGAATTCTCTTTGAATTAATTAAAATTCGGCTATCGGTTCGCGCGTCCGTTTTATGTGAGCGG
This sequence comes from Anastrepha obliqua, assembly GCF_027943255.1. Classification (NCBI taxonomy): domain Eukaryota; kingdom Metazoa; phylum Arthropoda; class Insecta; order Diptera; family Tephritidae; genus Anastrepha; species Anastrepha obliqua. Next base: position 47,858,770 of record NC_072893.1, read on the forward strand.
TTGAACTATACTTTTAAATAAGTTGCCAAGTTGCAAGTTTTGAAAATCTTTAATTAATCGTACTTTAACTCTATCGCAGTATTTCTCATGCGATAGATAAAAGCTTGTACAACTTTAAAGCTCTTTCAACTTATCTGCTGCCTTAAAGAATTTGTTGCTTCTGTCATTCAAATTTCGAATTAAAGAATACGTACATATTTGAATTTTGTGGTTTCTTTACTCCTGTAATTGAATGGATCATTAAATAACGGTGGCTAAATCAAGTTTCGATTATTAGTATACTCGTACATACTTGTATGTTTAGGCATGCAATTTTGTTTAGTTAAAGTTTTTGTATGTTTTTGTTTTAAAGTATTCAATGCGGTACTAGCTAGTGGCAGTATTTGAAAAGATCAGAAGGAGAAGGACTCGGCTTCACTTTATGTGTCCAACTGGCGCCGGTTAGCATGAGAAAGAAACCACTTTGTTAAACTCGACCCAAAACACTGTACAATCCCATGTTGTTGTTGTAGCAGCATAATCATTCCCCATACATGCACGGTTAATGCTGCTGGAGTGACATTCCTTGGCCGGATATAAATCCTGGTTGTTCCGGTAACGTAGAGTTCACTGTCATGGGAACTATCTCACCTAACGGTAGACCCCAGAAGGAAATGGGTATTCGATGAGAGAGTTTAGGAGGCCACTTGAACTGGCGGTTAGTGTCGTGCCTTCACATGTCGGACATATGCTTTGCATTCTGGCAACTGAAGCTCTCCGCCTTCAATGGGATAGCTTTTGGGGGACGAATGAATTCCGTTCAACTCCTAACAAAATACTTTCCGGTGCAGTTTGTTTGTTTGTTTGTCTGGTGCAGTAGATGTACCGGGCTCTAGATTTTATCAGTGTAGGTAAATAGATGCCTCCCGACTCATCTGTAAGGTATCTCAGCCTCTAGTAAATGCTGCAGGGGTGGTTCTTGCCGTAGCAACCCAGTAGGAACTGCTTGCTGAGCATATTTTTAACCAGGAGCATAATAGCCTCGCAGGCAAATTTAATGCTGAACGTGGCGTCTTCCCAAAACAGTTATCTTATTTTTCATTATTTTGACAAGACTGACGTCAAACTCCTTTTCAATACAAAACAAACAACAGGAAGACAACTTGTATTCTATCAACCTTGGTACATTCCAAAGGCAGCTGGTTATACGTAGCCGAATGACTCGACTTTTTCCTGACCAAGGGCTGCTGCTCTAGTAAACTGGCCCTGTCTAGTACGATGAAACTCACCCGTCATCTATCACAATATTTCTATCTCTCTCTATCAAACTTCTTTCTTTATCATTTTTGGCCACGCTTCAAAAAAATCTGAATGAAACGCAATGCGCTGAACTACATACATATGTACGTTGTCGAAATAAAGTTCATGTAGCTTATCTTACCGATCAGACAATTCCTTGGTCGTTAGTTCCGTTGGAGGCTTTCTTTGCAGCGGCAAACCAATTAAGGAATAGTTAGGTATGCTTATTTTCCAAAATATACCTATACTAGCAAACCCGGCCCCCTTCGCTGGGCACACTAAAATAGAATAGATATGGTTTAGAACAGAAAATATATGATTTTCATATTATTTATTTCTTTATTCTTTATTCAAGCGCTTTGGCATAAACAATATTTTTTGTTTTTCTATTTGTTTTTGAGTAAATATAAAATATAAATTGAAAATCAGGAAAAAAGATTGTTTTTAAATTTCAAATCAACGCATATGAATAAACAATCGTCGTTTTTCCTGATCATCCATGAATTTCTCGTTTCAATTTATATGTTTTATTAAGCATTGGAGCTTTTTTAACCATTATCCATTTATATTTTTCAAAAAAAAAAAAACGAAAAAAATTGTTTTTTCCACGAACACATAATTTCATTCGGATTTCACATTAAATTCTCAAATTTCGTAAGAAATTATTCACTGTTCCAAAATCCACTCCAAAAAAATTCACAAACAATTTTTACATGTTGCACTTACGTGTTTTCCTTATGGCATCCAAATCAGAAAGAAATATTGACACATTGTAATTCACACTGTCAATTTGCCAGTTCAGTTCCGCCCCAAGCGTTAAAAAAGTAAGCGACATTATGGCTGGCTCAAAAGAACGCTGTACCCGTTGCCACTGCTCCGAATTACAACCAAACTTTACGAAACCCATTTTCAATACTTACTTAAGGGAGGGGTCTAGGGTTTGACTTTCAAAAAATCGATTTTTTGGAAATAGCTTTTTCTTATAGTAAATCATCTCAAAAATATTGTCCCAAAATTTCAGCTCAATCGGAGCAAAACTTTTGGAGTTATAGACGTTTTTGTCCCCACTCCTCTGCGACAGCTGCGAGCGTTTGGAGCGGAGCGTTACGTTTTTCTCGAAACCACTTTTTCAAAGTCCGTGACTATTAGAACTTCAACAATATTTAACCGATCCTTTTCAAATTTGGTATACAACTTCTATATATAAAATACCTCCCCCCACTGAGAGATTTTTCACTTTTTTGTTTTACATTAAGGGCGGTTTCCACTTATACAGCGAAAAAATCAGTGAAAATCGCACTTTTTGCTTCAAAAACGCGCTGGCAACGTAAAAATGAAAAAAAAAAAATCGGAGCCAGTGGGGGGGAGGTTTTGGTGATAATTTAACCAAATAATTCTGTTTTTTTTATTTCAGGTGATTCTACAACTAGATACGATAGTCGCCGCAAATCACTTTTTGGAAAAGGCGTTTTCGGAAAAGTTACCTCACCGGCTTATTTCCCGATATTTTCTTACAAAAATTTAGTGCAATATTGTTGAAATGATGCTTTATAATGTACAAAAAGTTTAAATACATTTTCACTATTCATATCTCTAAAGCAAAGTCTCAAAAATTCATTAAAAAAAATGCTCAAACCCTAGACCCCTCCCTTAACAATGTGCATAAGTTTGGTTTAATTCGGTGCAAAGACACAGCGGGTCCACGTTTTGGCATATATTTCCAGACCCTAGTCATCAATAGGTATGAAAACTACCCCGTATTAAAGCACTTATCAACAGCTTCCATTTGATACCCATATTGTACATACACATCCGAAGGTTACCCGGGTCCACGTTTTGACCTATATCTCGAGCCCTATCCACCAATAGGTATCCAAACTATGCGGAAACCATCTTCAATACCTTCTTAGCAATGTGTGTAAGTTTGGTTTAATTCGGTGCAGACACGACCGGTTAGCGAATACACACAAAAAGTTGACTTTATTTTATATATAAGATTTTTTTCAGTTTGTGTCCGAAAAATCCAAATATCTTACGGAACCCTATTTTTTTCCAAAATAAAATGTAATCCATGTTACTCTTGGATAATGTAGTTTTCGAATGGTGAAAGAATTTTTAAAATCGGTCCAGTAGTTTTTGAGCCTATTCGTTACAAACAAACAAACAAACAAAGTTTTCCTCTTTGTAATATTAGTATAGATATGTGTGTATGCATATAAATATGAAATTCTATTTGATGGCAAGCAGGTCAAGTCTCGAAAATGCTTGTGAGCAACAACATCCTCAGTATTCACTTGTACACCGTTAATTCAGCAAATCTTATACTATACATTTCTAACAATGTTCGTGTCATATTGGAATACACATTCGTGCATACATAGTTTAGTAGTACATTTGCAGCTTTTTTAAATCGTTTTAAGTGTTGAAAAAAAACCTAAGAAATTATAAAATTGATCTAAGTTTTGTAGTTCTCAATTAATTATGAAAGTACCCAGCGAAGTAAGTAAAAGCAAAATATCTGCCACGGAATCAAATAACATCCAAAGTCCACTTTAAAGGTTATTTGTAGGGTGTGCGAGAAAGTATTCTGCTGTGCCGAGTGCCGTTACAAACATGAAATAAAAACACATGCCATAGTTGTGCAAAAGCCTAAAAATCAAGATCAAGCGAATACCAACTTAGACCCTTCCATGTTAGAAGATCGACTAAAGGAAACCGAGACTAACCAAATAATTCTCTTCTGTCCAATTTGTGAACGAAAGCCAATGCCGCTACAACGGGATATGTATGCGGAGTTGTTGGCGCATGTTGAGCAATATCATCTGCCGCTGCGCTGCCGGAAATGCTCTAAGGTGCTCTAAGAGTTTATATATAAATTTATAGGCAGTAAAGCGCTTCAGTTCATAATCCAACTATATATATATATTTTTTTTTGTTTACCTGTGTAGGTCTACAACCGCCTTGACGAGTTGCAAAATTTCTCTACATGCACGTATACCCCCATTCCGGTATGCTGTTATTCTGGCCAAGGTTTTTATAATAACCTCGACAACTGTGACTCGGTGACCATGCAGAAAGATTTCGCCAAAGTAACAATTTCTACGCAAACGTCTCCGCAGGCCCGCCAACATGGCGAGTTCCACGACACACCAATGTCACTAATTAATTTGCGTTGGAAGGCTAAGAGTAAGCTGACTCATGAGGAATTTGTCAGTGATAGTATTTCCTCGTTGAAAAATATTTCATCGATCAATAATAGTTCGGGACGTCGCAGTTTGGATGCCATTGCCAAACCTCAGGGGCAACTAGTGCGCACTACCTCGACGCCAGTGCATGCAGAGCTGCTTTGCACCAAGCACACCGAGCGCACTTTCAATGCTTCCGGAGGCCAAGTATCCAGTATTTATCACAGTGGTGCTGAAGCGAGTAATCACAGTCCGGCAATGGTTGCAATGACGAATGTTGCTGCCGGATCGCCATCGAAACAGCATTTGGAAAGCATTAATCGTTACCTAAAAGTGGGCGGTTCTCGCAGTAAGATAAGTACGGCGACTCCCTTGAGACAAGTAATGTCAAAGAGCATACAGAAGGCATTCGCTGAGCATGGGGTGCTGCCTTTGTCACGAGCTAGCGACGTGGATATGCCGCCATTACATCAAAACATGTTTGACGCACAAGCAACTGACATTAACAGCGGCTCAGTTGGTTCACCACTGGATTTAAGACTATCGCCTGCGGTTCGACGCATCCACAGCCAACAAGTTTATATGAGTCAGCTTCAAGCGAGCAATGCTTCTGCGGAACGAAAATCAGCCAAGCCACCGAATCTACGCCATGAAGTATTACGCTCATCACAGAAACTCACTACTACCGAGTCAATTGTGATTACGCGCACCAAACACATGCACCAAACTTCTTCGAATCGTCTAAGTAATGGGCCTATCTGCATTGCGCCCAAAAGTCTCGACGAGAAATCGACGACATCTTCAACGTCGACCAGTAGCGATAGCAGTGGTGTTTCAACTTGCAGCGGTAGCTCTATGTATAAAAGCTGCCAGAGTATTGAAATCATTACGGCTACTACAGCACTTAGTGAAATCCAACAGGACTATTATGCTGTCACTGATAAAATTGACAATGCAATGGAAAAAAACGCCCCCACAATTGGGACACCCATAACGCGTATTCCAGGGGCACTCATAAATAAGAAGCTCATACGATTTGATTCCCCCTGCGAAGAGGAGGAGTTCGAAAACTCTGATGAAATTGAAAATTGTGGACAAACGGACAAAGAAAATTGTGCCGCTGTTGAAAAAGTAAATACGCCGGAGAAATCCACATTGTCGTACGCGTCAGTACAGCAACATAGTAACTCCGCTGATGCAGGTTCAAGGGCTAAAAGCAAAGTCACCGAAACTCCGCGCAGTACCCACTCTTCAGTGTCAGATGTATTCTTTACTCCGATCACTTCGCCTATACGCAAGTATAAAAAACTCGCGATGGTAGAAAGTGAACACCAATCACACGAACTTAGTAAAACTGCATCACTTCGTTCCATCTCGTTTCGAAAAAGCGAAAAATCTGAAGTATCTGAGAGCTCGGAAAGCAGTTCTGATAACGAAAGAGTCGAGAGCTTACATGGCGAAACTCCTAAATCTAAGGTTACCCAAAAAAGTGCTACCACTCTGGGACGATCTTGGTCATTTGGTGCTTTACTAGGGTCCGTAATGCGATTGAATCCAAAGCGTAAAAGCACTGCGAAAGAGAAAATTGAGACACCACCAGCCGAAAATATTCGTTCCGATTCGCTAATTAAACGTTGCGCTTCCATAGCTGGTAAGTGACAAACCCGTTGCATAGATCATTCAAGAGAGATTTTTCGGAAGTAGAAATTAAGTCGAAGAGTTAGAGTGTCGTAGAAAAGTTTTTTTTTTTTACTTTTTCTTTTTTCTCAGGAAATGTCGATCGCGTCAATTGTCTTGCTGAAAAATTCTCCAAAAGTCTGTGCCGCTGCGGCTGTATTTCGACTATCCTTTTTTCAATAGAAGCACTTTTGTGCTGCATTTGAATTGTTCTCCAATCTTCAGCTGCTTAATAGGCCTGCAAACATGCAGACGTACCTTAAGGGGGGAAGCTGGTCTAGAGCGCAAAAAATGGGCATATTTTATGAATTTATTTTGACTCAACAAAGGAATCAATCGAAAATCTGTGAAATAGGTTTAATAATATAGCTTTCATGGTACAAATACAAAATTTTTCGTCAGAATTAATTTCAAAATGGCCGCTGTCCAGCAGTTCTCCTAAGGCGCCTTTTTTTCTAGTGGGTCCATTGCCGAAGACGTAAACTCCTTAATTTTTGTCCTGGATCAAAAAATAAAATTTTTTTAGTTTCTATATAACAACAGAAAGAGACGTACGTAGGATTTTTTCGATATTTTTTTCGCGAAATGGTGCACGTTTGAACAAAAAGTTACAATTTTCACTATAAAGAACGACATAAAATTGTTGATTAAAAAAAAAACTATGTAATATAAATAAAAAATCCTACGTACGTCTCCGGAGAAAGGTATTTCGAATGTATTGTCAAAATTTCGTAAGAATCGGTAAAGATTTGTTCGAGTTATGTCTTCGGCCAGTCTAAAAAAAGTGATTTCGAGAAAAACGCGTTTAAAGTTGTAAATAGCGTTCGGGGCATACCTGCGAGGCACTGCCGTCGAATGAAAAATTTGGGCATTTAGACATTTTTGCTGGCATCCCTCATTTGGTATATTATTTCTAAGACCCTAAAGCACCTTTTAAGACAAAAAAAAATTTTTCGATTTTTTCAAAATTCTAGACCAGCTTCCCCCCTTAATCAATCCGCACGTGATAGATTAAATAACGAGTTTTCCCATATATTCCAATTAATCGTTGCATACTGTAACTTCAATGCCACAGGGAAATGTGATCAGTCCGAGTCTCTTGAAATTGAAATAAAATTTCGTGGCTGTTGTGCCAGAGTTTCTATTTTCTTTCTGGACAGAAAACCACAAGATGACTAAGGGAGAAATTCGATTAAAAAATTTGAAGTAAATTAGTATTGGACATTATAGGATGCCCGATAGGAATAACCTTCTCATGTTAGGTTAGAGGCGACCAAGTAAGGTTCTATTTATAAAATAGTAAAAATAAATTGATTGAAGTTTGCAAACTAAACATTTTATACCTTACTCGGATATCTCGTAGAAGAGGCTCACTTTGGTGAAAATTCTAGTTCATCCGTTGTGGTACAATTGAATAGGAGGGAAATGGGAAGAGGAAAAGGGAAAGAGGCATGTGAAGGACGCTGCCTGCTAGTTAAGGAATAGGTGATAGGATGATTTCACCCTGTATAAGCTCGTACAGAGTACTCAAAAACGTTCCCCTTACAAAACGGACCAAAACATCCGCTTAAGGGGTTATATACCTTGTGGTCCGGTGAAATTAGCGAAAGTTGGGTTTTTTTTAAGATATGTAGCAATAATTTTATTGTATAAAAGTTTTTATTATTAAATATTACAATGTTTAAAGAAAAAAAGGCTTTGTTTGTGTAAAAATATTTAAAAATGGCGGAGTTATGGCGTTTTCCCCCAAGACCCTTTTTTTGGAAGAGGCTTGCGGTGGACGCGATTCAAGTCCACCAAGTCAACTGAAATCAAGAAATCGAAAAGATTTCATTAGTATAGGGTTATATCTTCTTAGTGAACGATCAATATATTAAATATTTTGATTTTTGTGAAAATAGGAACATGTTTTTAAAAAACTCCACTTCTACAGTCCTAAAATTGGCATTAAAAAATTCATATCTGCAAAATAAAAATTTATACATAAAAAGTTGATCGTTCACTAAGAGGCGACATCAACTACGAACAATTTAAAAAAAAAATTTTAAAAATCGGTTGAATACTTTTTTTGCAATCGCGTCCACCGCAAAAGCATTTTTGGAAAAACACGTTTTTGAGATAATCGCGTTTAAAGTTTCAAGCGCCGCATGAGGCCGTACGCTCAGGACGTGACGACGCACAATTTAAAACGCTGTAACTTTCGATCTATTGCTCAGATCTCTATGAAATTTTTGGAAAATGTTCTCAAGGGATTGTACTTTACGATAAAGAAATAAAATTTATTTTGATTTTTTTGAAAAACACAAGGTATATAACCCCTTAAACAACGACGACGCTATGTAAAAGTAAGCCAACGCCTTGCCACAACGGATCCACAACGGATCTATCGCTGAGCACCTGGGAGATAAATCTGTTGAGATTGGTTTCGATCTCCCATTTAACTAGAAATTTAATAATGGGTTCCGGTAGGACAGTTGAGCAAGCGGCAAACGCCCCCAAAGGAGTCCACTTATATGCAGGTAAATCAACTTTCCAATGGCTTTCAACAGAAAGGCAGACTGAATAACTTGAAATCCTTAGGGAATACATGTGAGCTCTTGCCCGGCTTTAGTACGAAGGTTATTCTCTCTTCCCTCTAGAGCTTGCCCAAGCAGTTCGCATAGATAGAGGTCAGTTAGCGACAAAACATCCTCCAGTTTTCTGCAATTACGTGGGTACGGGTCAAGACGACTTTAAGCACTTGAACGCCCATGTCATCATCTCATCTATGAAGCCAAATCATCTGTGTGAATATCAGATTGTCTTATACAGGTTGGGATTCATTGGAAAAATATCACGATACCAGTAAGGACTGACAAAAGCATAACAACGTGAAACATCCCCAAAAATTTTGATATATTGCTGTTGGGGCGGCAAACCGGAGACAGCCGACTACGCTCCCACATGCACAGAATAAATATATCTATTGTTACAGAAAGCCGGCTTCGTTCTGAACATCATCATATGTATGAACATACCTATTTGTGCAAGAACCCGATCTTGGGCAACAAATATTGAAACATCTTAAATTTTATATTATATTTTCGACCCATTAACAAATCAAGAATTCGGCTGTCGAAAACTTCCCAACATATTGTTGTAGCAATCAGCCCCAAGAGGGTTTCGTAAAGGTTGCTGTTGTTGTAGCAGAATAAACCTTCGCCATACATGCTTGGGAACTGTTGCTGGAGTGACACTCCTTGGCCGCATATAAGTCCGGATCGTTCGGGTAACATAGAATCGACTGTCGTAGGAACGTCAAGGTCATCTTTTTCGTTTACCGACTAAATAAGGATAATGTACCCTGCGATATCAATTGGGAAACGGCTTCCGATATGATCTTATGATTATCGAGTTTTTTTTTGTAGTGTTTTTCACGTCAGAAGTCAGGATGCACGTTCACTTCGTTGAGCACCATCCCAAGCGGAGTTCGGGTGGAGGGCTCCTAGTTTTCGCGCTAGTTCTCTCTCCTTGCCAGCGATGATATTGTTATTATAACAGTCCTTTGCCGGATTTAAATCCATTTCGTTCTAATAACGTAGAAGCTCACAAGTCGTAATGATGCTGTCCCAACTGGGACGTGTTGAAATGCTCGGTGCATTAATGTAACGAATGCACATGATCGGGATCCCAGGAGACTCCAATGCATCTTCTCCTTGAATGCAGCGCTATAGCGCGGACAACTCGGCCGGACGGACATCTCGGCAGCCGGAAGAAAGGCACATGCACTCAGTCCAACCCAGCTCTATCTTAAGTTTAATAAGAGAACTGGGTCTGGATGAGGTACTGTGATGAGTAGAGGACACAAAAGACCATGGGGTCGAAGTGCAAACCTCTAATAAATCTAAATTTAATGCAAGGAACTCTATTTATTGGAATACTGGCGTACATTTTTAGTATTGTTTGAGTGGTTACCCACGTTGTGACACTAGGAATATTGGGCTTCGATAGCAGAATGCTATGCCAATGTTGCGATTTTCTTGAATTGGTGTTGGTGATTCGTACTGTGCACTCGCTACTGTTCACTGCCGTACCCAAGTTTAAGGGGTTATATACCTTGTGGTCCGGTGAAATTAGCGAAAGTTGGGTTTTTTTTAAAGATATGTAGCAATAATTTTATTGTATAAAAGTTTTTATTATTGGATATTACAATGTTTAAAGAAAAAAAAGGCTTTGTTTGTGTAAAAATATTTAAAAATGGCGGAGTTATGGCGTTTTCCCCCAAGACCCTTTTTTTGGAAGAGGCTTGCGGTGGACGCGATTCAAGTCCACCAAGTCAACTGAAATCAAAAAATCGAAAAGATTTCATTAGTATAGGGTTATATCTTCTTAGTGAACGATCAATATATTAAATATTTTGATTTTTGTGAAAATAGGAACATGTTTTTAAAAAACTCCACTTCTACAGTCCTAAAATTGGCATTAAAAAATTCATATCTGCAAAATAAAAATTTATACATAAAAAGTTGATCGTTCACTAAGAGGCGACATCAATTACGAACAATTTAAAAAAAAAATTATAAAAATCGGTTGAATACTTTTTTTGCAATCGCGTCCACCGCAAAAGCATTTTTGGAAAAACACGTTTTTGAGATAATCGCGTTTAAAGTTTCAAGCGCCGCATGAGGCCGTACGCTCAGGACGTGACGACGCACAATTTAAAACGCTGTAACTTTCGATCTATTGCTCAGATCTCTATGAAATTTTTGGAAAGTGTTCTCAAGGGATTGTACTTTACGATAAAGAAATAAAATTTATTTTGATTTTTTTGAAAAACACAAGGTATATAACCCCTTAACCTATTTATCCATATATTGTTTCCTACTAATATTAAAAAAATGCGGCAAATTTATTATATAACAAACGGTAATGTAGAGATTAACCATCCAAGCATTATGTAGGCTATAGACTCTAAACAGCTTTTCAAAAACTATCAGAATACGCATATAGCTCATCCCAGCGCTTATTTCCCTGCAGGATCTCTCATCCGAACACAATCCCTCATTGATGAAGCACAATTGCAAAACCAAAAACGAAAACGCTCATATACGATGGATCCCAGATCAGTTGCAGTTATTCAGAATTCCCAGAACTCTTCAGGGACGAAACGTTTCCGCATACAAGGACGTAAACCCATCGAACGAATGCGGAAGGATATTTGAAAGAAATTATTAAATTCATATCTCCACAGTATAATAAAAAATAATAAAAAAAAAACAAAAATTTTAAACTCGCTGATAACAATTTTAAGGATTTTTAGCAATTTTATAAATTAAAACATACCCGTTAGTAAGTGAGAAATTATAAATGACAATTCTATGCAAGATATTTGGGAACTTATGTAAACTTTAATACAATCAAATGTTTTTGTTAAATTATCATTGATGTAGTGCCTTTTTTGTTGTTGAGAAAATAAATGTTCTGTTGTTTTGCAAATATATAACGGTGCTATTTAATTTTGTTACACATGTTGCTGTGCGAAATACTCTGAATTCATTAACGAAAATATACACACAAATAAACCTACATACTGAAAACCGTTTTCCATTTCCATGTTACACTCCACGTCGTACTGGTTTCGGTGCGAATAATATTTTCGCCGGTTTGCACAACTCCAACTCAGTGCCCGGCCGCACAGCTAGACACAGCGTAATATCCACCGACGATGCCTCCGTCCAAACGCTGTGTGAGAGCAGAATAGTGGTGCGCAATCGCATGCTGGTCTCATGTTCGCCCTGCTCGGTCATAATTTTCTTAAAGTCGGCCAGCTTTGGTACGACTGTATGCACGTGTTGATCGGGATATTTAATTTTAATACGCATTTCCTGCTTCTGTGTTTCCTGCAAGTTATCGAATTCGGCAACAAAGGGCAGCGCTGCAATCAAACCAGCGGTTACTTTAATAACGTTGTCCTGCGCCATTTGAGCACACGGCTCGACAATGCGTGCAACACACATACGTATGTTGACGTTCGCCGGAGGCATACGCACCGGCGAAGCGCTTTGTACCAAAGGCAAAATTTCACGAAATACACGTCCCGGTTTTGGATCAGAAATGTTACCCAACTGCGTAAGCAACGAAGTCGTAAAGGGATCTGGTTGAAATTCTTCCTTTTCGTCAAGGAAATTACTAATATCTGCAGCCGTCTGGAGTAGCATCTGGCAAGGCCCAAGCGCGCTTTGTGAGCGATCCCTCACGATAAGTACCAGATGTAGTGCACATGCACGCAAGCAAATTTGTTTGACAAGCAACATATCGCCGTAGGTGAGCCCTGAGAAGATGTGCTGCAATTTTAAGCAATTGCGAATGAGTTGCACCAAGGACTCCTTTAGTGGTGCGCGACTGCGCTGCGTAGTTGTGCAGCTTTGCAGCTGATCCAATTGTATTTGCGCGGCCAAGAATGTTTCTAAGAAGTTTGCGGTACCATACATTTCCGGGTCGATTTCACCCAGCCGCTGCAGATTGCACTGGGCCGTTTTCAATAAGGGAACTCTATCGCGCACTATACTAAAAATGTCATGTATATGTTGGAGTATTGTATTCAAGTACTCCCGAGAGCTCTCTGCGCCTTTTAAGGGGTTGATGGGCTTTGTAGTAGAAGCACCTTCTATGGGTAGTTGAGGCACAATTTGAGGCATTGCATCTCGCAGGTAGGCATAATGTTTCAGTGTTACATCTGGAAACAGACTGATTAACGGCACCAGATGCTCGGCGGCGTTGAAGAGTAAAATTAATATGCAAAGGTATGCAGGATCTTCCACATCGCGTTCCGCGCTATCAAAAAATGGATGATCTTGCAAAAGGTGGGAAGTGACGGCCATACAGAGGTTAGGATGCTTTTGTCCAATTTTACGCATACAGCCGAAAGTAGAGTTTTTATCTTGCGGATACTTGGAGAGCACATCAAGTAATTTTTGAACAACCATTAAGAGGCATGCCTGAAAAAGTAAATATTTTAATTACATTAAATTAAATCTAAAAAATAGCTGAAAAAAAACGAAAACAAGCAACGGCACAAGTTTACATTTCAATTTACCTGTGTGGAGACGCGACAAGCACCCAGCATTAAGTGCAACCCCTCACGTACATCAACCGAGTAGTCTTCTAAAGAACTTAACATAATTTCCAGTTGATCCTCGCGTAATACAATGTGACGAGCTATTGCAGTGAGGCTATAAATTGCCTTCAAGCGCACATCTTCGATTTCATCGTTGAACATATCTACTAGAAAGTCCAGGCAGGTCACCGCAAAATCTGGATTGCTTAACGCTAATTTGCACATGGAATCTACAGCAGCTGTACGGACTTCTAAAAATTCGTCCTCTAAACCATGCACTAAAGCACCACACGCGCCACTAGCCACCAGCGAGATCGATTTGGAATCCAGTCGTTCCTGTGGTGCATCATCAGCCCAACGTTTACCAGTCGACCACTCACCGCTCGCCACCAACTGCGCACCACGCTCATGGGCCGTTTTCTTACGACGTAAATTACTCATTAACTTTTTGTCGAGCGTCTGATGCAGGAATTCAGAGCTGACTTGAGTCATGAGACCTAAGTGTTCTGCAGCCTATGGTAATAGAAAGAAAATTTGTATCGTACATAGAAAATATTTATAGTTAAAAATTATATGCAACATACTTGTGTACGTATTTGTATGGAAAGATCGCAGAGTGCTCCACAGACTTTACCAAACGCCGCATCAATTAAACGTATTTCCTCGTCTTCATCTCCGCCACTAGCTATCATGTGATCCGGATGGCTTACACCAAGTTGAAAAACTAATTGTAAAGCTTCCTTCCGTACACATTCGTAGTCGTCTTTCATTGCTTCCACAGCTCGTTGATAGAGATTTGGTGATAAAGTAGCACCGCGTTCCCCTAAGCACAAAATCGAACGCAGTGCTTGCGAGCGTACTCCCGAATCTTGTGAATCTGCATAGTGCCCTATTAGATCCATTACTCCTTTCCGGGCATCATTTAATGTAACAAACGCTGATAACACCAACAAGGCATATTTTTGAGTATGATGAGAGTCGGAAGTGAGTTGTTGTTGGGCAAAGTGCGCAATTTTGATGACATGCGTTGATGGTAATAGTTTTAAATTGTTTATACCAATCTTGTGTAGACTGTACAACCCTTGTGCGATTACTTTCTGTGATCGCTCTTGCTTCAAGACGGCAATAATTCCATCGATTAACGCGTTTACCACTTCGGGTACTCGCACATCAGAGAAATCGGCAAGCAAGCCAAGAATCTTGACCCGCACAGTGGTGTCTCCATCACGTTCTTGACGGAATATTTCCATTAGGCGGCGTATAACATCTTGTATTTCACCAACTTGTGCATCTTCCAAAACTAACTCATCGGCAATCTTTACTAGAACTTCCAACAATTCCTTACTACTCTGTTGACCGTGTCCGGACGGAACTCCCTCCAAAGATACCAATACTTGCAATATTCGACTGCCCGTGCCATTTTTGGCTGTTGTTTGAATACGAATTTTTTTCGAAGACTTCTGTGCCACCTCGATGGTTTCCGTGACGGAATGTGGCCTTTTCACTGCTGAGGCCATTTCAGAAATAAAATAAAATTCTATTTTATACGCCGCTATTACCAAAACAAACAGCAATACGACGTTAGGGATTCAAGTTAAATATCGATGTCGACATCCGCGAAGCATCGATATATCGTTGACCAATCAACTTTTTTAGTACACTGAAACATCTGTTAATGTATGTAGTTTAGAGGGTTGCGTTCAAGAATGATTGACAAACAGAATACGCCTTCCGAGTTCGCCGTGCGGAAGAGCGGATTAATAAACAAGCAAAAGGAAGAGGAATTACTTGCTTGTGAAGAAGAAGAGTAGGCGAAAACAATGGAAAGAACCAAACACATGAAATTACACATACTATTTGCCATGGCGTCTTTTGCGTAACAACGCATTAGTTAGTTTGCATTAGTTTGATTAGTTTAAATCTCACAAATCACAATAATACCAATTTATACACAGAATTTTCCCCAACATGCAATTTCTCCAACTTTTTTTGTTTTGTATTGCGAACTGTACTGACGTCAGACTTGTCAAAATCGCGAAATATAAAGTAACTGTTTTTTAATGTTGCCACCTTAGATACTCTATTCGCCTTGGGTTGCATTAGCCATTACAAATCGCCAGATTGGTGGCCGTAGTCCAAAACTGGAAGCGAGTTAGACGTGACTACCATTTGGGAGTACGCAAGTTCGAATCTCCCTCCATGAAACACCTAAACGGTAAAACAATTTTTTTTCTAGTCGTGATCGCCCTTCGGTAGGCAATATCAAACCTTCGAATATATTTCTGTCATGAAAAATATCGTCATAAAAAATATTTGCCGCACGGAGTCGGATTGTGGATCCCCCCATTTGTGGAAAAACATCAAAATGCACACAACAAAGAAGAGGAGCTCCACCGAAAAGGGTGTAAGCGCCAATTATTTATTTTTAAGGTGCTTCTTTTCAGTCATCCGACTGTCTATTACAAAGTATTCACATATGCATATAAATAATTACGTGATAAGCATACAATATACGGTTACGGGAAATGACTCCCCTGAGGAGTCCGCGAATGGTAATAGCTGGGAATGTGACATATGGAGTTATCCTAAAAAATTAACACATACAAATTTTTAAATCAGTACAAGCGAAAATGACAAACCCAAAGTTGACTAATATTTCATATGTTTTTTTCTCGTCACCTCCAAAGTGGATTCCATAAAAATATATTTCCGTATCTGTACAAAATCGTTACGATGAACTTATTACTAAATAAAAAATTAAACCCATCAAGGTATCATTCATAAACATCGATGTATTAGTTTTGAGAAATATCGATGCTTTTATTAGCAATGTTGCATCCCTACAAGTAGTTCCAAACCTTGCTTCCTCTTTCTCCGATGTATATTCACAATAATAATGTATATTCACAATAAAAATATTTGGACACCACCAGCCGCAAACCGCTACTTTGTTCTTGGCGATTTTTACATACTTAAGTGACGTCAATACAGGAAACAAACACATATGTATGTAGTTTTAGGTGACAACATACCAACGATAAGAAAATAAATTCAAGCAAAAAATATTGATTATAGCTTTAGTTTGAAGCTACATTCATGCCACCAACTACAGTTAAACGGCCTCTTTCAAGCGGTCAGTCAAGTTTTAATAATCCATATTGAACGGAGCGTCTTGAAAATTGGAATCGAGCTCTTCTAAAGTGGTTGGCTTGTTGATGAAAAACAAATAACCTGACGTTACTCCAGAAAAAATAATCGACGTTTTCACAACTTGGCGTCGTCTTAATAGAGCCCAGTTCGTATATATCGATGTGCACTGTTAGGAGTGCAAGGCTTATTCTGTTTTCTTTTTAAAAGATTCATTTACGATTTGCAATAATGAAATTCGCCGAAAGCAAAATTTAAAAATGGACATATGATGTCAGATGTAAGGCAACTGAATATAATTTTTAATGAAATAATGCTTACCAGTAGTTCACTTTTGAAGAAAAAAAAAACATTTTTTTCGTATATTTTCATCAACATTTTATTTTCTCACAAACTCATAAGAAAAGTTATTTACCCAGAAATAAAGGTATTTGAATTGCTTTTCCAATGAAGTACGATACAAAGTTTCATAGATAGTTTAATATTTTTCTATCGAAACCGTTGGGATTATTTACTAATATCAAAAAAATATATATGCAATCTTTTAACTGCTATATGAGAAAGTAGAACGATACATTTTCGATTGAAAGTAAACAAAAGTATTTAATGTATATTCCTGAAAATAGATATTTAACGAAGTAACTTTTAATGGCAAATTACTTAACTCAAATTGTAGTTTTAAGTTAAATAACTAAACGAGATGAAGTACATATTCAATGCACATTTTATTTGCTTGCATAACTCACTCCATATATAGGAAACGCCGACAAATTAAATTAAGTAAACTGTTTTCAAAATTTCCTACATTTAAATATTTTGAGTGGCCGTCAAACGAAAACTAAAGAAACTACATATAACTTATACAACTAATGAATGTGTTCAGCTGTTTCTTTAGTCTTTTCTGCGCTTCTTCTCGGAATTGGAGCGATCGCCCTTATCATCTGAACGCTTTGGTGCTTTCTTAGCCATGTTCAAGAACTGATCTAAGCCGAATGGATCCTCCTCCTTCTCGAATTGTACTGGGCCAGAACGCTGGGCGGCACCACCTGCACCTCGAGAAGTACCTGAAAACTCTTTATCTGGTACAAATCTTTGTGTATTCACAATGCGGTCCAAGTCCGCGCCGTATGCATCATTATCTATCTGCTTGCTCGGCCGATATAAATGAGAAGCCAATGAATTGGAATCACGCCACGGCTTGTCATACACATTATATGCTTCGTCGTCGCCATAACCTGAATCCATACCCTTTGTGGTGTTGAAGAGACGTTGATCAAATAATGTTTCACCATTACCAGATGTTTTTGCAGGCATACCAAGTGCTATTTGTTCGGAAATGTCTCGTTCACGTTCACGCTGCAATTTCGACCGTTTCTCTGGTGCAGCTCGAGCCAAATTTCTATCTCGTTGGCGTTCACGGTGACGTTCAGCTCTTAGCTCGTTACGCTCACGTGTTTCTGGATTAATTGCAGCTGGGTCTTCGGGTTGACGCAGTCCAGCACGTTCCTCTCGTGCACGCTGTGCCATCATTCTTAACATATCCTCTTTCTTTTCCTTTTCTTTCTGTGCCAATTTCTTCTCGAGTGTAGCACGCGCCTCTACCGCCTCACGCGCCTTACGATCAGCTATATATAAAGCCTCTGCCATTTTTGCAAATTTTTCACTAATGTGAACTTGCTGCAATCCACGTCCATCGGCTGCCAATCGTTTATCCAAAGGAATTGTATAACCTTTCGCGTTTTTCCAATTTGAGATGCAAGGTGGTATTTTCCATTCTTTTTGCTCTTTAACTGTAACCTTGCGCGATGGCGAATGCAGCACAGGTGCTGGGGGCGATGGTGGTCCACGTGGTATTTTCTTGTTAATCCGAAATTTTGGCGGTTCCATTGGATCTTGTTGTGCCTCCACCATGCGTATAACGCGTTGCTTCGCTCCGGAATTGAAAGCATCACCTTGTTGAGAAGGTGTATAGCGTATATACTGCGCTGGAGCAGTTTTCTCGGCATGACGGACAGGCATAGCTGCAGCTATCTTTGCATTTGTCAATTTCTCCAAAGCGCGTCTCGTTTCTTCGGTGGTGTCTTCAACTGTCTCGGCATCAGGACGCTGTAATTCTTCAGCGTCTTCAGCAAGCACTTCAGCGGGAAGCAACTGCGTAATTGAAGAATAAACTATTTTATCCTTCCCGTGGCCTTGGCGGGCAATAGCATCATATTTTATTTTTCCTTTTTCATCCAAACGCACAGCCAAAGCATTTGACTTCTTGTTTAAATTAGAGGGACTTCCCATACCTACAAAATCGTAATGCTAATTTTTAATAATTTGTGTTTAGATTTTGTGACTTACCCAGTGGATATTGTGCCACATGAATTTCAGGGAAAGCACCACCATCCCCGAAATCCGCTTCTGTACGCGGTATCCAATCCTTACGCTGGCAATACGGTGGTGCAGCAATCTTTGCTGATACCAACGCACCCATAGGCGCTCCGACTATCTTCGATTTCTGTGCTACGCGGCGCTCATCTTCCCTGTCCCAAACTGGGTTCGACGGCGAAGGTAAAATACTAGATAATGACATCACACAGATATTTGTCTGATTTATTCTCAGTTTCTTGAACAAACTAAATAAGATTAGAAATTTCACACGAAAGGTCAACACCAAAATACGTGAAAAATTGCTTTAAGAAAATGTCACATTTTATCCACACACCAAAGAGTTGCCATCACAAAAAAATATTACGCTGGCTGTGTTCACGTACTTTTCGAGTAACCGTGCAACCCCTGCAAGTTGTCTCTCAATGATTATGACTTGACATTGTTTTTATATATATTTATGAACTCAATATATACACCTTAGAGGTTGTAAGCCCCCATTCCCTCATTATTCTAACAAAAAAGAGTGTGTGGAAATTATGTTCCTATGTTGCTTCGTTTTCAATCGCATTCTATTTTTTTTTTTATTTTTTGTTTCTGGCAGCACTCCATTCAGCCATGCTTTTCAGTTATTGTAAATTTAGCTGGCGCGCAAGTGTTTGCAAGTTATAAATGCAATTAAAAACGTGTGTGTATGTTAATATAGTTTGAATATTTATTAAAATAAATGTGATAAGTGCACTTATTGTATCAAAATTTGGTGAAGGTAAAAGACAAATTTTATCAACAAATAACTTAAAAACTATTATTAACTGAACAGTGTTGGTGCTAGTTTTAGCAAAATAAGCACGAAATCAACATCTCCTGTCAATTTCATTGGAAAATTCGTAATATTTCTCTCAAAACAAGTGAAGGGGTAGTGCATGGAGTCGGAGCCGTTTTCGATTAAGTGATTAAGATTATATTTAATAATACAAAATGAGTCAAGTGGAAGCAGGTAATTTATTTTTTATAAAACATATATATATTGTATTATATTAATATACTTTTTAGATGAAAATATACCTTCCACAAGCAGTGGAAGGATTTCGCAAGAAGCAGCAATTTCCAAAAGCAATGTTCTCACTGCTGCTGAAATAAAGCAGCGATGGAATTTTGCTAAGGTGATAAGGAGATTGGGGACAACAGAGCAGTGCGTCCAATTTGCCGAGGATAACGGCCTCATTCTGCGGTCGAAATTGTGTAAAATACATAAGACACAGATGTCACTGCAAATGAGGGGCAACAGCTCACTGGGCATTTTTCGGTGCAGAAAATCGTCATGCCGAAATAAATCTGGGGTGTCTAGAGCGAGCGGGACTTGGTTTGAAAATGCCAAGATTTCGCTCCCCCATATTTTTCACATCATGTATGGGTATGCACATCACTGGTCGAATGCCATGACGAGAGAAGAAAATTTCGTCGAGGGCTCCTGCTTGTCTAACGAAACAATAACTGACTGGTACAGTTATTGCCGTGAGGCTGTTGTAACATATCAGGTTGACAAGCAGGAGTCCAAAGGAAAAATAGGAGGACCGGGTAAAATCGTGCAAATAGACGAAAGCAAATTCGGCAAAAGAAAATATAATAAAGGTAAATTTTGTATGCCTGCAATACAAAACATTTTATTAATTAAAATATTTCTGTTGTTAATTTAGGGAGAAGAGTGGAAGGCCATTGGGTTCTCGGTATGATAGAGAGCGGCAGCGAAGATTTAAGGCTGGAGGTATGTCCGGACAACGTGCGTTCGGCGGAGGTGCTCATACCTTTGATTAAAAAGCATGTTGCGGAAGGCACAACAATTCACACGGATGACTGGGAAGCATACGACTGCCTTCGCGATCATGGGTATGAGCACCTAAAAGTAAACCACAGCGACCCGGACAATCCGTTTGTGACGAGCGATATTATTCATACGCAGAGGATAGTATCTCAATGGAGTGTGGTAAAACGGTTCTTTCAAAAGGATAACTATAACAATCCAAGCAACTTCGCGGATATTATTGTAGAGTATCTTTGGCGCAAGTCAATAATTAAAAATCACGATGATCCTTTTGAAAAGCTGATTGATGCCATCAAATACAGTTACAAACCATAACATTCTGTCTTTTTATTCATTTATTCTTTTACAGTATTTACATATTTCTTGCTTCTTAGGTTTCGTTTAAGAAAAGTTAAAATTTTTGAACTATTCTTTTTTATATAGGATATTTAATATATAAAAAAGAACATACATATATAATATATTCATAATATAGTGAAAATTTGGAATAAAAAATCGCGCGAAAATTTTCCCCTGCGGCGCTATTTTTTTTCTTTTTTTTTAAATATATATATATATCATATATTTATAATATAGTGAAAATTTGGAATAAAAAATCGCCTGCGGCGCAATTTTTTTCTTTTTTAACGTTAACATTTGTGTCTAATGAAATAAATGGCCAATTTTGGTAATATGAGTGTTACATGAATTGTTCTAAGTAACATACATACATGTATATACGAAAGGTTATAAGCTCCAAAATCTGATAAAAACCTCAGCTTGTCTGCCCGCTAGTACTATTTTTGTACAAATTATAATAATACCTTTTTTTACAAAGAAATGAGAAATAAAAGATAATTGAGTTTTCCGCGGACTACTGTGGAAATCATTATTGAAGCGCAAATTAATTAATTAATTTTACCAGCGGTATAATTGTGTGGGTATATGTATGAGCAGATGAATGTACAAATTAAATAGCACCATATTCATTTTGACCGTTAACTCTGTGTTCATTTGTGTATTCAGCAGCAGATATTATACCCAAAACATTTTTTGGTGAATCGATACAAATTCACCTATACAATTGAAATATAAAAAATTTCAAAATTTCAAATAAGATCGTATAAATTTGAGATGAATAGCGCAAATAAATGATTTCGTTTTTACAAATGAACATATAAGCATCTTTGCATAAAAGCAGTTGTTTGTGTTTGTGCGCGATGTCATGTGTGCACTTTGTCAACCGCCACACATCTGCCCCTTTAGCTCAGTGGTAGAGCACTGGTCTCGTAAACCAGGGGTCGTGAGTTCAAACCTCACAGGGGGCAATTCTGAAACTCCTTGGAAAGTTTCTCTATCTCTATTTTTTTATTTATTTATTTGAATTTTATTTAAAAAATGCATATGCACCTTCGTTTTAATAATAAATGATTAAAATCAAACACTTGCAAAATTGTTTCGATTACTTATTGCTCCTTTCACTTGTATGCAGTTATTATGCGTTCTTCTTACATATTAGGTTTTAAATAATTTACGCGAAAATGGATTCCTATGTTAATTATGTCAGCGTATTTGAGTTCTTTGTTTCTATATACATAAACAAATAATTAAATACATTTTCTCTGCCTTTATGATGTTAGCAGCCGTCGTTTTGTTGTCTTTGTATTCATTCTCTTCCTCGTCTACGAAGAAAATGTCACAATGAAGTAAGGTTGAACATAGGAAATCATAAAAAAGGCACAAACAGAATAGAGTTGCCCAATGATTTTCACATGTTATGTGGGAAATTGTTTTCCACGCACAAATTACTTTTCGGCCGCGTGGTCGAGTTAATATTTAGTAAGAAAATAAATAAAAAATAAAAGAACATATATTAAAATTATCGCAATAAAAATTTAAAAGAGGTATATAGCATAAATACAAGTTTGAACTGTAAACGATAGTACACAAGCCAAATAAAATAAATAAAAAAAGAAAGTGTGTGGTAGTTCACGGAACCCGCACGATTGAAGTGAAACTTCTTTTATCAACAAATCAATAATTTAACTATTATTTCAATATAATGCATGCAGAAGTCATGGAAAGCATGGAATGGAATTTTATTAAACAGAATTATTTATTTATTTTAATATAAAAAGAAATGAATTTATTGTACTCAATTACATTTGGTTCTCGGCATTGTCATTATCATTATTGGATTCGTTTTCCAAAAATGAAACAAGGGCTTTATGTTAACTGAAATACGTAAAAAATGATCTACATTCTAATCTATCAAGGTATCGATGAAATACTGCATCAATGGTAGTTCCGCATCTTGTTGTTGGTACTACAAATTATCACTTATCGTACAACCGGAGGATTCACTGTCACGGTGTTCAACAGTAGCTCTTAATTTTTTACGCTCCAAATACTCACGTTGCCGTTCAGCACCTGTTTTCGGTTTCCGTTTTTGTTGATTTGATGCCATATTTAACAGAAATCAATCAACAAAACAAAATATGTTTGTAAGATTTGCTCAAAACTACACACACACTCTATGACGCGTCTCGCGTTACTAATATAATATTGTGTTTGGGATAACTGTCAACTGTTTCCACCGAAATGCGTTCGCAATGTGGTCTTTGGTATGGTAAACAGATTTATGATACATTATTTTGCGGCGACAGCACAGCGCGATAGCCCAGCGGCTAGCAATGTGGGCTTCCGATCCGAAATCCTTGGTTCGAATCACAAGAAAATTTTTTTTTTTTTTTTTTTATACTTTTATTTCATTTTGTTTTATGATATGTTTATGAGCAGATTTTTTTCATGGCAGAAATACACTCGGAGGTTTGCCATTGCCTGCCGAGGGGCGACCGCTATTAGAAAAATGTTTTCATTAATTTTGCTTTCACCGAGATTCGAACCAACGACCTCTCTGTGAATTCCGAATGGCGATCACGCACCAACCCACTCGGCTACGGCGGCCGTCAATCAAATGTCATATTTACAAATTACATTCGATAAGAATGCAATAATAAACGACCGCATTACATTCACGACGACACGCCACGCCAGTCTTTTAACAGATGGCGCTGGCATAGCGTGAGTTTTACGTAGTTTAGCGTAGTTTTACTCCTCACAGCGTTTCATCCACGCCACGCTTTTAACAGATGGCGCTGGCGTAGCGTCACATGTAGATGAAACGCTATGGTTTTACTCCTCACAGCGTTTCATCCTTCGAGACAAAAGAAGTTTCACTTCAAAAAGTTCCTTGCCACATATTAAAAAAAAATGTTTTAAATTGTTATAAACTGTATTGTGATTATAGTTGTACTTAATATAGTCACAACCTGCTAAATTGAACAATTAAAGAACAAAATAGTTCACCCTTATGGGAAACTGCTCCTCATTAAAATACTTTTAACAAAATTAGTTAAATGTTCACAAAAATGCATTTTGGTTGACTTTGTGTATTTTCTCATGAACGAAATAAATGAAATAGAAGGATAAAGTTACAGCCCGGTTTCCAAAATGCACTAAAAATATTCCATATAGGTAACAATTGACGCGTTTTGGTCCAAATATTTATCATACAAAAACAAAAAAACAATTCAGTAAAATTGATATTTGGTATCAGTCATTCAAATTGCTATATTACACATCTTGACTGAACCCTTCATATTTTCAGCAATATATCTTGCTAAACATTGAAATTATTTCAATACCTCAATTAGCAAAATTAAGCACAAAAGCGGGACGAAAATGAATTTGATCAAATAATTTTGTTGTTCCATTCTTGGACAATTTGATAATTGTCGAAAAATTCCAAATGATTATATTTCCACAGCTGTCTGAATTGTTATACTTGGAGCACGATGGTTTCCTCTTAGATTTCCAACATCAGGAATGAAGAGAATTTGCTTGACGTGAGTAGTGCACCTTACCGAAGGTGGTTTATCAAAACCCACAGCGTCAGAGATGGAAATCTTCGATATATTATAACTGTATCTGCAAACAACGAGTGTACGCCAAATGCGAAATTAAAAAGAAATGTACCAGACAATTAATTTAATAAAAAAATGCTGAAATTAATAGCGATATTTTATAGGATTTGTTAGTTTGTTTTGAATGTGCACCCGCTTTTTACGAAAGAGAAATTTAAGAGACTCCGCTCGCTTAATTTTAAACCGGGAATAGCTTTACATTGTTTAAATGGATTAAAGAACACTGAATTACATTTATTGAGTATAATTTATTAATTTAAAGCATCATCAATAATTAATTAATATTTTATTAAATTTTTGTTCAACTTTCAACAGAACACAAACAAACGCAAGAATGGAAGGTACGGATGACGTTGCAACTATTAGTTGCTCGTTCGCTTCTTGTTGTACATACGAAATTTTTCGTATCCTTATCTCTTCAACCGTGGTTCATGTGCAAGAATTCGTATGCCTCTACTGTCGTCCGGGTTCATAACCATTAAAGCAAAATTTTATGTTTCTGAACCTTTTCGAAGCAACCATGTAGCCTCTTCTTCTTTCTCCACTTCGTTGCGACAAAGGCCATTGGATTTTGACAATTTGTAAGACACATTACTAGTTCGCAAAAAGTTAATTTTCCACCAAGTTATTTACTTATATATTTTAAAATCACTAATTATGGCGTTACTAAATGATATTTTTTAAAGATTAGGAACAGAAAATAGCCACTGGAACATATCAGCAGTGGAAGTGGGCACAAAGTTAAGTGAAGGAATATATAAGACGCTCAGAATAAAAGCAAAAGTAGTTGCTGCGAACTGAAGAAAGAATAAATCATAACTGCTACTCAAAGCAAAGAGGAATAGAAGTTTTTTTTTCTTGATTTGTGAGTTATACTTCGTTTTAGCTAATTCTTATATTTGAAATTCAGTTAAATAAGATTTTATTTGTTTCCGTGAAAAGTGATTTAGATAAATGGAGATATTTAGGACAGGTTTTTTGCTCTTTATTCAGAACTGCTGATTTTTTTTTGTATTAAACAGTCGCAGCACGGAACCACCCTATGTTTGAAAACAACAATAAAAACATATGTATATGAATAATAGGCAATCGCAGAAATCGGGAGACATGGTTCGGTTTTGACTTGCCTGTTGTATGAAGTAAGCAGATTCAAAAAATAGCAGCAAACGAAAAGACGACAAAATATATTCATCATCGAGTTATATTTCACGCGCATCGAGACTGACAATAGACAGCAGTAGCAGCATTAGCAACAATAGCACAGTGTAAGAGGAACTTTGGAAAATGAATAAAATTGTGTAATTTCCTATATGATTATTGTATATGTTTTTAGTTACTAGTTAAAGTCGTGCGGTTATTAAATTAAATCGAGTCGTCTCCAACAATTCTATGCGCTGCCCCTGTAGCAAAAATTCGTTTGTAAGATAAAAGGAGCAGGAGTAAGACCTTAAAGAACAGAGAGAAGATATACTTGTGGAAAATGCAACAAGATTGCAGTGAAGAAAGTTGGCTGGAAGAGCAATGCCATCGGGAGATCAACGCCCAAAACGACGAGCACGAACGCGACTATGTACGGCATCGGGATACCGCTTTGAGTAATGTTTGGGGTGCATTTCAGGATTCGGCTACGGCAGTAGCACATCTTTATAGAGGTGCGTTAAAATCACATTAATTAATAGAGTTGCATTTATATGCAATCTTAAGCATTTATATGATTATTAAATACATATAACATTTAGCAATAAAATGCCTGAATGTATGTAGGTATATGCCATCCGAAATGCATATAAATATTAATCACGTATATTCTTATTGCCGTTATAAATATGGTACATATGTTGCTGTACGGATAGCAAAGCGTGGATGAAAACTTAGATTACTAAATTCTGTGCTTAAGTGACCTTTATGAAAGGTGATTGAATAGTTTATTTTTAGGTGTATGTCAAACAAATTTTGATGACATGACTGTTCCTTCTTCTCATATTTGCATGCATAGATAAAAAGATTTGCAGCTGAAACCTCTATCGTATTTCACATTTATTTGTAATAATTCATATTTGAGGACCTTTTTTGTGTAAAAGTGCACGATTTTCATATTTCGGGTATCAGCTATGCGTAACTGCAATTAAAGTACCTTCCTGTGTACTATGATCGATTACTAATTATTAATTTTATAGTTATTATTAATAAAAAAGCTTTGCTCTTAACAGGAGGCAATACTGCTTTAGTCCGTCATAGTGGACCCGGGTATATGTCCGGGTCGTTCTGGTAACGTGGAAAGGCTGCCATGGGGTCAGTTTGATAGTGTGCCACAGTAAAATTATTGCGTTAAAAATAATGTCAATATGTAATTACAGATTTTAAGTTTAACATTGTTTGGATTCTTCATATTCGAAATTGTGCAATGCATTCTGTGCATATTGTAAATTTCGTAAATTTTGCTGTTTGTGTCTTTGCACCTTTTTTCTTAATATACAAATTCTTATCTATATAAAATAGTCTCTAGCTGAAACAAGTAATTATTCTTCTTTATTGCTCCATTGTTCTCGTTTTGCATTTTTTAAATAACGTCGATTAAGTGCATATAATTTTGAATACATATACTATTTTTAATAGAACTAAAAGGCATAATATATTTTAATTGGGCAAGATTTGGAATTCACTGAAGACTGAATTTCATTGAATTTTCTGCCAATTGCATTGAAACTCACTCGGAAGTGAATTACAAAACCTACTCGTATAACAAAAATGTAATAATAAAGGGTGTTTTTTTTTAGAGGTTAGGTTTTCAAGATGAAATAAAACGTATATAATTTAATGTTATGGCCAAGAATTTAGCTTTATTATAAAGATAAGGGTTTGCCATTATGTTTTAAAAATGATTTTGGGCAAGTGGCCGCCGCGGCTGGCTCGAATAAATTCCACCCGAGAGGCCCAATTTTCGACCACTTTTTGCAGCAATTGGGGCCGTATGTCAGCAATAACGCGCCGAATATTCTCTTACAAGACGTCAATCGTCTCGGGCTTATCTGCGTAGACAAGCGACTTCACATAGCCCCACAAGAAATAGTCCAGCGGTGTTATATCGCACGATCTTGGAGGCCACGCCACAGGTCCACGGCGCGAGATAATGCGCTCACCAAAAGTTTCCTTCAATAAATCGATTATTGCGTTGGCTGTATGGCATGTAGCGCCGTCTTGTTGGAACCAAAGGTCGTCCACATCAACATCGTCCAATTCAGGCACGAAAAAGTCATTAATCATGTCTCTATAGCGCTCTCCATTGACTGTAACATTACGGCCGGCTTCATTTTTAAAGAAATATGGAACAATGATTCCCTCTGCCCATAGAGCACACTAAACAGTGACTTTTTGAGGATGTAACGGCGTCTCAGCAATGGCTTGTGGATTATGTTCACTTCAAATGCGACAATTTTGCTTATTGACATACCCATTCAACCAAAAGTGAGCTTCATCGAACCGAACCATTATTTTCGTAATAAATTTGCACGATTTGCAAACGTTGTTCAGGTGTAAGTCTATTCATTATGAAATGGCAAACCAAACTGAGCATAAATCAAGTGAAAGCTGTCAAATCTACGTAAAAAGTAGTGCCAACTTGAAAACCTAACCTCTAAAAAAAAACACCCTTTACATATATTGATGTTGTTCTACAGTTTTATTCTGTTCCATAGACAGTCGGTTACCGAAGTTGTCTCGATTTATACCCAGTCAAGGGCCTATCACTGCAATAAGGTACTACTTTCTGGAAAAGGACGAATCATTTATAATATTTCATATGCTTTGGGATCGAGCTAACACGCGTCAGACGAACAGCCGATAAGCCACTTAGAAGCATATTTCTTGCCCATCCCAATCTATATTAACGCTACATATGCTCTATGTGTATATAGTCCTTAATTTGTTGTTGTTGTCGTCGTAGCAGCATAAACAATCCCCATACATGTACTGGGAATACTGCTAAAGTGACAGTCCTTGGCCGGATATATTATAAATCCAGGACGTTCCGGTTACGTAGAATCGACTGCCGTGGGAACGAGTCCTTAATTTGTCACCTTTTATGCCGATTTAACAAATTTATCTATTTGTTATTTCATTTTATAATTTTTGCTTTTCCTTTTTCTATCCATTAACAACGTGCTCACAATAATAATAGCGCGACAGTGCGTAGTTTTAACTATTTATTTAATATTTTTAAATATGTACGTATATGTATGTATGTAGTTTACAGAGTAACTAAAAACCCTATAACTACTACTTTGTACAATATTAAAAAAACTCAACAAATTTTCAATAAGAGTGTTAATTTAATTAAAATTCTTAGAAAAAACTGGAATATGCAGAAATCAGTTATATGGTTTTTGTTGTTGTATGAAATATATTTTTATAAAAAACAAAAATGTAGTCAAAACTTTGCAATATAACGGGCTGCTATTATTTTGAACACGTGTGTAAATGTGTGCGTACTATAGATATATAAGAACATATGTCTGTGCAACTACAAATTTTAAGGTTTCTAGTACTATTTATTTATGTACTCGTACGTATAAAGTTGAATTAAATGTACCTTCTCTTCAAAAACAGCTGTTTGAAGGGTCGTCGAACGTTTCAACACCATTCCAAATGCACAATTCCTGCACCTAATATAATAGGGTTGTTTTTCATTTGTTTAATGTTCACTAGTAGGTATCTGGAAAATTTGATTTTACGAGTCATTGTGTTTGGGCCTGTGTATGTGTGCGCTTTTCTATGTTTTCTTTTGCTTATCTTCTACGTCTTTCATTTGGATATTGTAATGTGGTGAGAGGACTACACGAAGGTCGATGGATATGTAGAGGTCATTAAAATGCCATTTTTCTTACACCTTACTTACCTTTAATGCTGAGCCTAAAGAAATTTGCTATTTCAATATTTCATATAAATACATAGCGTCGTTTATCATACAAAATGGCGTTTGTAAGGTTAGACAAATTTTACACGGGAGAGTAAAGCCTGTCTTATGTCAAAACGAGTATCTCTTTTATAAAACAAAATTATTTCTTTTATTTTTTCTTTTGGTCTGTTTTTTGATACTGCTTCCGGTGAGCAAATCCCATTTTTAGAGCACAGGTGTCAGTAATGAGGTTTTGTAGAACATGATAAGCGTTTTTGCATATATAAATAGAAAGCCCAGTCGTAAAATATAGAAAGTAGTGTGGAGTACTGTGTTTGAATGTGACACTAAATCCAAAAAATTATCCCACACTCAATTTATATAATATAATTAAAAATTAAAATGCAAACAAATTCTCTGGTGGAAAATATAAGTTTTCCCTCGAATTACATATACATATACAAATGTGTTGAAAGCGGATACGATAGAACAGGGCTTCTTAAACTTTTTTATATAGCGACCCCCTTCAAGCTTAGGAAATTTTAAACGACACCCTCCTCCATATAATGAAATATATATTAACCGTAGATGTAGATGTAATATCGCACTATTTTTCAATGTAAATAAAATAAGGATTAATGAATACGTACCCATTCATTTCACATATATATAATTGGAAACGTTGACAGGATATCGGTCGTAATAAAACACAATAAATAGAATGACATAAAACTATATATATATTTATTCAATAGAAAAAATAAACTGGCTGAAGTCCCAAAAATGTTCGGTTATGCAGTGGCCAGCACAAAGCCCGCACATGAACCCCATTGAGAATTTGTGGATTCTCGTAAAACAAAAGCTCGTACACTATAAAAACCCGCCAAAAGGGATGAATGAGGTCTGGGAGCGAGTCCAGGATGTGTGGTACTCCATTTCGCCACAAACTGTGGCTAAATATACAGAAAGTATGCCAAACCGTATAAAGGCATAAAAAAAGTCGAAGGGCTTTGGACGAAATATTAAAATAATTTGTTTTTTCTACGTTTTTTTATAAATAAATAAGCGGTGCATAATTGGAACATTTGTGTTTTTATTTTCAGCATTGCCACTTTTTTCAAAAAATAGTTGTAATGAAACTACAATAGTATTTTGTATGATTTTTGTGTATACTAATATAATATTAAAATTTTATTTATAATGATTGAAAAGTATCAGATCTTTGCGACCTCCTTTCAGTAGTCTCGCGAGCCCCCTGGGGGTCCCGACCCACAGTTTAAGAAGCCCTGCGATAGAAATCCTTATCTTTGTAACCAAATTGATATACGTTTGCCTATAGGTATATGCAAAATTTCGGTTATATAAAGTGATTTTGTGGCATTCACAGGTTCTTTGTTTACGCATGGGAGCTGAGCATAGTTACTGAGTAGCCAATTGAAAGCGCTCCTATTTATGCAACATACAGCCATGGTCATATAAATAGCACATTTAGACTTTGAAAGCAAAGAGTTGAATGAATATGTTTTTAAATCATTATTTTTTATTGGGGAAAAAAGCCACATAAAAAATAAAAAACTTATTTACTTCCACTTTAAAACAAAAAAGTGGTCAAGAAGAATTTCAGTTCTGATTTAATTTACGAGAACGTTGATAACTCACGAAAGCTCCTGGACACATAAACAGCACATCCTAAAAAATTCCAAATAAAAGCAAAAATAGTAAACAAATTAGATAGTTAAGTAATAATATTGTTTTACCAGATTAGTATTTTGTATTATTTCCACCGTTTTTGATTACTTTTTCAAGCCGTCGCTCCATGCTTTCTACAAGCTTGTGGCATTTTTCCTTTGGAATCGAGTACCAAGCCTCTTCAACTGCAGCCCACAAATCATCAAAATTTTTGTTAGCGATTTTGAGCTTAACGTCATTCCACAAATTTTCTATTGGATTGAGATCAGGGCTCCGGCCAATCCAGTACATTCATTTTTTCTCTTCTGAGCCATTGTTTCACTGTCTTTGCAGTATGCTTTGGATCATTGTCCTGCATAAATGTCCATTTCGTCGGGTAAAATAAGGCCTATTTTCAATATTTTTTTTTTTTTTTATGTAAAATATTTATTTATTTTTCTATGTAAAATTATACTATTTAAAGAATAATTTCTGAATTTCAGCCGAAAGCGTCCGATGCTAGCGCTGCACTACTTTTAGTTTGTATAATAATTTTATTGTTATGTAAACCTTTATAAAATAAAATAAAATAAAATAAATAAAATAAATAATTTCTGAAATTTTCAAAAAAAAGAAATTAAAATTCCTCCATTGTGACGTCATTTTCGGTGACCCCTCGAAAAAAAGGTGCGTCCGCGTTGTCAGCATAACTCCTGATAGGCTCATCAAAAAGGAAAAAACAAAAATAAGTGCTTTAGTTAAGACCATAAACTCGTGCTTAAACGAAGGAAAGAAAAAAAAAAGTAAAAATTGGAATTTTGCCAGACATTTTTGCAAAAAAATGAAAATTTCGGTCTAATTTGCTTGACATTTTGTTTTTTTATAAACAATTGTAATTGAAAAAAACAAAACAAAATCCTTCGTTCAAGCACGAGTAAATTGTATTTCGAACACCTGTGTAAAATTTCATTAAAATCGGTTGAGTAGTTTTCGAGAACATTTGACAACCGACTTTGAAAACACCGTTCCGAGAAAAACGCGTTTAAAGTTTTGAGTAACAATAAAAGTGGCTTGGAGCGCACACATTCCAAAGGCTGTATCTCCGAATTTATTATTCGGATCGACTTGAAAATTTTGGATAATATTCCTGAGAAGTTGTAGAAATTAATAAGCAAAAAAAAAAAATAAATCGTTTTTTTGAACCAACGAAACCCATGTAACCCCTTAATGGCATAAACTCAAACAAAAATTGCTCCATTTTGCCAACCTCGCGAACAATCGGCCCAACACCATACCAGGAAAAAGCTCCCCAAACCATGATGCTTCCGCCGCCGGGTTTAATCGTCATTTTTGTGAACCTAGGATTTAGGGCTTGATTTTTTGGACGACGTACAATAGTTTTCCCATCTGGTCCCATCCTATTTATTTTGGTTTCGTCAGTCCAAAGTACGTTTTTCCAAAACTAAATAGATTTGTCTTTGTGGGCTTTTGCAAAGGCATGTCGGTGTTTGATATGTCTTCTTGAGAGGAGTGGTTTTTTTCTACTTATGCTGCCAAACAGCTGGGCTTCGTTAAGTCGCCTTTCTACAAGCTTACTGGACACCTGTAGACCAGTTTCTTGGTTTATTTCAAACATTATTTGCCGTACCAACTTAAAAGGATCTGCTTTGCTCTTGCGTGTTATAGCTCTATTCACATTAACATTAGTTTTCCGCGGCTTCGGTTTTCTTTCCTTTTTTGCTTAGATAGGATGAATCTTTCTTAACTAAATTAAGAGCATTATAAACCATTTTCCGAGAGCACATTATCATTTCAGCTATTTTTGCATAAATCATTCCGTTTTGACTCATACGGTATATAAGAGCTCTTTTCTCCGGCGTGCAATGTTTTCCACGTCCCATTTTTAGTAATTATATAATTTAAAATTTTAGTTAAGAAACAAAAAATTATACTAAAATAAATAAAATTGATTAAAACCAAGAACTCTTCTATTATACCTATATAAATTGACTACTCTACGTTTTTATCCACTTTATAATCAAACATGAATTAAATTTCACCTACATGAAATATAATTTCTTTACTTTTGTCTTTAATTTTCAGAGCGTTCGTCGAATACCTATCCCGATACAGGCGCATTGTGGCTTCCATTTCAAACAGCTGCGGGTACTGTAACAACACTTTACAAAGGTGAAAAATATATATTTAACACGTACGTATACAAGTGAAGTTGCAAAGCGACCAGGACTTTTTTTTAAATAAAAAGAGTAAAAAGGTGATTTTCGACAAACTATTTACTTAACTCAAATTCGATTCAGTACTACGATTTGCATGATCAAACAGCATATGAGCAAATGAGCATTTTAAGTCGTTGGCGGATATGTTCGTTTGAATGGCTTCTACGTTCATAAATCTGTTTCTTTTCATCGGTAAAATCAGTTTTCCTTCCCAAAAAAAAAGCGATTATGAGGGACATTTGCAGTTAAAATCATATTTTTGGTTAAAAATCAAGCAAAATTGTTAATCAAGAAACAAGATTTGTTTACACTTTTAATTTTTCCAATTCAGTGTTATCAAAGTTGGACCGTCAGCGATTTTTTGAAGGTATCATCTCAGCAAAATATGGTGGTTTCACCAGAAAATTTTTAAAAAGGCGTGTTTACTTTGGATAACATCTTGTATATGTATATGAATATAATTTATATATAAATTGAGTCCTTAAAACGTAACGTGTAATTAACTTCCAATTCTCACTCTATGCACATAACAGAAGCATGCGATGGTGTGAAACGTACCAGTGAGACAGCTGTACAGTGCGGCTATCAGCGGCGAACACGAGAATTGGCAGACTGGGCAAGGAGTAAAAAACGTCGGATGATACGTCGCGAGGACCTTTTATCTTACTTAGCTGGCAAACCGCTAACAAACACTAATCGTCGGTGAGTCGCTGCTTAAGTGGCGAAATTAAAAAAAAAACCAATAAAATCTAAAAACAAAACACGCACACACCATAACAAATATCAATGCATGAACTTTACAAATTTTGTCCTTCTCTTTGCCTTTTTCTACAGTTCACCAAAGCCAGAACATTCGCACACCCACTCAAACAGCAGTGCTGTGTTTAGCACAAACGCTTCACATCATTCATCGCCTCATATGTACTCCTCCTCACACCACCATCAGCATCATCATCAAGCAATCGGCGGTACTACTAATGAGCCAACAAATGATTTACACACATTTAAAGAAGCACTTGTCTTGCGGCCACGGTAAGGAATTATTAGCATTGGAATTGTGACTTTATTATTCATAAGTGTTGTGTTGTCTTGCTTAATTTCAGTGGGCCGGAACTGTTTGCATTTGTAGCCAACGAAATTGCCCGTCACTGTAAACGTCCAGCCAGCCCCATCGATGATAAAATGGATATCTGCCACTATAGCAGTAAACGCCAACGTTTCATGTAGAAATGTTTAATTTAGCTTACAAAGATAGTGTTAAAGCAATTTATGCATAGTTACCCTTTGAATGGTAGTCATATGTAGTCGGCAAGGATACACAAGCAAAAATAAAATAAAATAAAACAAAAAATTATATAACTTAGACCATCTCAAGGAAATACAAAAACTATTCAATACACAGTATAATCACAATTGGAGGTTGGTAAGATTATAAACGAATAAGATGAATTTTTGAATTTAAAAATAATTAAATGCGCGATATGCTCGTTTAATATATGAACGCTTAACGTTATTCGATACAATATATCCTTAAAACATAAAAACAAAAAAAAAAAAACAAATACAAGTGCTAGTGCAAGTATTTCCAATTAAAAATTTTGTTTATTTCTCTTTACTCGGCAAATATTGGCACTTTCGTAGATATCAGTAGAGTAATAGAAATTTGCGTCTAGAATCTTTTTTCTATAAAAATTATTTAATTGGATTTATTTCATAACACAAGTATTATATTTAAAGTTAATGTGTTTCCAAACTAAAGTGATATGGGCGTCAACATTTGGATTACCTTATTTTTAAGAAAAAAATAATTTTGTTTGTTAAAATTTATTTATACAATCACACAGAACGTGATTAATTTAAACATAGTCAGTGAAACACGCTATTTCAATAAATATACGCGAATGAGGTAAATTTACATGCATAGCTATATAAGTTTATACACTGTACGTAGTATATACATTGAAAAAATGAAGACGTGATTGAAACTAAGCACACAAGTATTTAGGATTTAGTTTGTGGTTTGTTGAAAATTTACTACGATCTAGTTATGTATGTAGATACTTGTATTAAGTGCTACTATTTAAGCGTTGGGAATTAATATCAAACAGCTCTCATATTCACATCCTATCTTAGTGCATTGTAAGTGCAAACAACTGTACAATTCAAATGAAACATGCATACGTGAATATAAATACAAAATAAAACTTTTGTGAAGAGAAATAATAATCTAATGGAAATGAATAATTTCTGTGAACTTTTATTTAATGCCGGTAAATTCCCGTAAGTACTTCGGCTTTCCGAATAGTGATGTTAATTGATAAAAGACAGGATTTTTCGTTTTTTATTACATTAGCGTCTAAAAAATACCCGAAACTCCCAATATTATTAGTCAGGTGTATATTAAATTATCCCATTAACAATCGGCAATTTTTTGTGAAAACTGTATACACATATGACCATTAAAATAGGCACGTTGCTTTTATCTATCGATTTGCTTGTGCCGCTCAGAAAAATTGAAAGCCATTACTGAAATTTTGTTGTTTTTACAAATGGCATCACCGCTTCATGGTAAATTTCAAATACCCATTATATTCAGCTCTATCATAGAACCCCTCGAAGAAAACCTTCGAATACGAATGTCCACTACGATTACGAAAAAATTGAAATCGTGGGTTCCATGTGAACAAAAAAAAGTGCTGACAAACTCAAATGTCAAATTTTGATATTTCGACAACAGCTCACTTCAATGTAAGCAAGACAATTTAGCAAATAGTCTTTAAGTGTTTTGTCAAGTTAGCTGAATTTTCAAATTAAAAGTTATTCGTTGTTGTTGTAGCAGCAAAAACATTCCCCATACTTACATACGGGAAATGCTGCTGGGACGACATTCCTTGGCCAGATATAAATCCGGGTCGTTTCGGTAACATAGAACCGATTTTCTTGGAAACGTTGACATGTGCGGCTGTGTTAATGGAGAAGGAAAGTGAGAGAAGCAAACGCAGTCTCAGAATTGAGCGAAAAATATTGAGAGATGCAAGCAACCCTCTCGATATGGACGAACAACAATGTAAGTGCTCGCCTTTATGTTAAAGAAAAAGTTTACTTAAATACGGTTTAAAACAGGTTTATAAAAAATTACCAGTCAAATAAAGCTGCATTTAGATACGTTTTGAGTTTTATTGAAGGCAGCGTAAACTCAGTGAGGTTGTTGTTGTTGTTGTAGCAGCATAAACATTCCCCATACTTACATACGGGGAATGGTGCTGGAGTGACAGTCCTTGGCCGGATATAAATCCGGGTCGTTTCGGTTACGTAGAACCGACTGTCGTGGAAACGAAAACTCTAGTGAGGTCGTCGTCCATGCCTCCAGTTCTCCAACTATCCTCTGTTTTACGGATTCTTGCGGATGGAGGCTATCAGCACGGAGTTAGCAAAGACCTCGACGTGTCGATGGGGCAGTCGACATTTAGCTATGTACTAAAAGAATTATTGGTGTCACTACAAACACGATTATGTTCTCAGTAGGTAAATCTCGACATGAGTGCCAATGACAAACGGCAATGCAAGATGGAATTCTATCAAAAATGTAGATTTCCTGGCATTATTTTTTATTTCTGGAAGGGCTACTACAGTATCAATGCCACGCTTGATTGCTCTTTTATTACCTCCAACAAACTGCCGCTGTGTTGTTACGACTTTACATCTGTGGAAGTCACACAAAAGTACATGTACTTCACTCTGCGAATGCCCTGCCCTATGGAAGGACAGAATGTTAACCCTGGGTAAACCGCTGTTCGAGAGTCTGGAACAGCTGTCTGGCTTAGTTGTCAACAACCTGATAAGGTTCCTGAACCGCACAGACTAGATATAGTCCTGCTGTAAATAACTGGTAAACAAGTTGGTAACGAGCATGTGGCAACAAAATGGTGCGGAAGCGCTAGTTGGATTCTGGAAGATTCACCACTTAAACCAACCAATTAACTCATACTGCAACAATTTCTTTTTATTTATAGTTTAGTTAATATGGGACTTACATTTTACAGCTTTTTCATTTGTTTCCTTTTAAATTCTCTTTTTATTACTCGTTCTAATTTTTTTCCGTTAGACTAACGTCATCGTAGAAAAATTGTTCGAAACTCTAAGATTTGACGTTACGAGTGTATTCGGTGAATGCTACTCTACGAATTCCGAATGTACCTTCGGGGCTATTCGAATTGTATGATTACAATTTCTTAGTTTCTACGAAAAACAGTCTACGATGAATTGCATGATAGGGCTGATTATTAAGTCGCGTTATTGGTTGCACAGATGCAGTTATTTTCATAAAGTGTAATTTTGCGTGGCCACTTAAATACAACTATACTTTGTGGGTAACTCTTGCATTTTACCTACCATTAAAGTTTCTCTGTTTCCTGTCGAAGTTCAAAAGAATCGAAAACAGGATGTACCGCTTTTCGTGGGACCGTGTACGTGGGAAGACAGGAGATGGTGATAGGAACAAAAAATTGGGGTGAAATGCTGCGTTTCGGTGTTACGGGTGATTTTGTAATTTTAGGTACTTTTCTTCTCAACTCCCTACAATTTTTTTGGTGTAGATTCTATGAAGGTTATATTTATCTCTAATGATAGTTATATATTTTTTTGAAATAGTTGATGTTTTGAATTTTCACCAAGCGATTTGAACTTGACGTTATATTTTCATTATCAGAGAAATGAAGAAAGGACAGCATTTGCTGGAATTTATTACGGCTCATAATTTTACGAAAAATTGGCGTTTCAATATAAGGGTTAGTAGACCAGTAATCAGCAATATAATTTTTTCTTACTAATCCCATATTTATTATCAGGACAAACAACTTTTACTCTATTCTGTCAGCATTTCCGGGCAATATTTTCACCCCTGGAGTACCATGAAAATCCTGTTTATATCTTAGGATACCAGTTTCTGACCAATCAGAATTTCCATTGGCAGCTTCATCTTCAGAACCATTTGAAGCTGGTAATTGTAGTGGAAGTCTTTGACTTGGTGCGGGAAAAATATAATCAGAACATTCGTTCTTTGGGTTACTTTCTTCATGTTCGCTGGAAATGTCTGAAAGGCTATACGCAAAGTTCTCTTCTGAATATATATGCAGAATATATGCACTCTTATTCATGTTTCACATAATATGCGGGTTGAAAAATATAAACAAATTTTTCTAAAAAGACACACAAAATGTAAAACGCACTAAAGCAAGTACACTAACGGTTTTTCAACAAGTGTTTTACCTTGCCTGGAATATATAGCTTCCAAATAAAACTATTAGGCCTCTTCGTTTCGCCAAGCTTTAGCGAGTGGCGAATAGATGAAGCTGCTTTTATAACGGAACATATTTTGGCAATGCTTGAATAGAGCTGAATAAAATTACATTTGTTAGTTTAGTACAAAAATATGTCTATGTATTTGTGATCTAATATACTCAAAGTCAAAAGAAATTTTGAAATATGTACTAATCCACTAGGAATGTCGTAAGAGACTCTAGACAAAGAACGAACAGACGTGACAAAAGAACAACTGCAAAATGCAATTCTATAAAATTTTAGCTGAAACAAAGGAATCTAACTTTATTTGATTCGAAATTAAAATTAACGGTCATCGGCACAATCGAATGTATGTACACGCGAGCTGTGTGAGGTTTAACGAAAAGCTCAAATATGTGCACTCGTTAGGTAATGTGTTACGTCAAAAATATTGAATGTAACGCAAGTAGCGCATTAGACAGTTCATTTAATAACTAAAAGTTAATATAAATTTCCTTAAAAGATGGGTCATGCGCAGCATTGCACAATTGAGGACCGGAGGCTTGTCAATCTTCGAAACAAAAAAACAAAACATCGTATAAATTTATTTTGTTGTTGATGTCGTTAAGCCCAAAAAATCAACAGAATGACGTGCGAGCAAACAGAGAATGACTTGCACTACTGTTAATTTAATTATGACTCTTGCAAAGAGGGATGCTTTTAAGTCTTCAAAGGCCATTGCAGCTGAAACCAACAAAGTAGTATCAGCGAGAACTGTACGGCGTTGAACAACATGAACCTACCAGGCAGAATAGCTAGCAAAACCTTTTTGTTGAAACA
Organism: Anastrepha obliqua; assembly: GCF_027943255.1. Lineage (NCBI taxonomy): Eukaryota > Metazoa > Arthropoda > Insecta > Diptera > Tephritidae > Anastrepha > Anastrepha obliqua. The sequence continues at coordinate 47,898,232 of NC_072893.1, forward strand.
AGCAAATTTAAGAAAGAGGAAAACTTTAGCTCAAGAGTCATGGTGTGGACCAGAGTGGTATAACATACGTTCGAGCGATGAAACAAAAAAAATAAATTCATTTGGAAATGATGCGGGGCTAAATGTCAGACGTCCTAAAGAACAAGAGTTCTCAACGTTCCCACGACAGTCGGTTCTACGGTACCAGAACGATCCGGACTTATATCCGGCCAAGAACTATCCTTCAGCAGCCTTCCCCATATATGTATGGGGAATATTTATGCTTCTACAACAACAACAACAACAAGAGTTCTCAACGCGGTTCCCAAAAAAAAAAAAAACGGTCAAGCACAGTGGCGGCAACATAATCATTTGGGCATGCTTCTACTGGCATAGAGTAGGACCTATGCACTTCATAACCCATAAAACAAACAAATTCATTTAGATTAGACTACAAGGATATATTTTAAAAGTGATGCTACCATTTGCTAAGGAGAATATGCCACTTCGGTGGCTTTTCATGCAAGATAATGACCCAAAACATTGCTCAATGTTAGTACGTGAATGGTTTTTACAAAATAACCTAACCCCATTGAAAACCATTGGTGAGATTTAAAAAAAGCGAATCGGGAAGTAAACGTTAAAAAATGAGAAGGATTTATGGTAAAACATCGAAGAACCTGCCGTAGGATTATCAATTTCATACCAAATCGAATACAAAAAGTCATTGACAGTCATGGTGGGTAAAGTGGTTGTTGATTAAACTTCGATGATTTAAACAGTATTTGTAAAAAAATCAGTAAATTTGTTTTGTATCGTATATACGAGGTGTGTTCAAAGAATAAGGTGAAGTTTTCAAATTTCGCAGGCTTCATACATTCGACTTTCAATTATTTGTTTTAGTTTAGTTTGTTTATGAGAGGCATAAATAAGACAAGTGTTTTGCGTGTTCGACGATTTTCTGCTATCGACTCTTGGTTCTCCTGGACTCTTCCATTCGGAAGATTGGACTTTGGTTTCGATGCTACAACCATATACCCATGATTCGTCGTCACCAGTAATGAAACTTTGAAGCAAATCTTGATCATGGTTGACGTCATTCAACAATTCCTGAGCGATGCTCATGCGACGTGGTTTTTGGTCAAACGAACTTGGAACAAACTTCGCTGCCACACGCTTCATGCCCAAAATTTCCAAAAAGATCGCGCGGCACGAGCCAACTGATATGCCGACATCCTCAGCTACTTCTCTAATTGTAATTCAACGATTCTTCATAACAATTTTCTTCACTTTCTCAACCTTTCCATCGGTTGTTGTTGGGCTGGAGCGTCCAGAGCGAGCGTCGTCATTCACATCCTCTCGACCTTTTGTGAATAGCTTGTACCACTTGCAAACATTTTTTGGACTCAGAGTACTCTCGCCGTATGCCACTGTCACCATTTCAAGTGTTTTTGAGCACTTAACTCCATTTTTTTACACAAAATTTGATGCAACTTCATTGATCTATTTTTTTCCGATAGCAGAAAATCCCCGAACACACAAAACACGCCTCTCATTTATGCCTGTCACAGACAAACTAAACCAAAAATAATAATCGAAAGTCGAATGTACGTACCTGTAGCCCGCGAAATTTGAAACCATCACCTTATTTTTTGAACACACCTCGTATATTCTTTCTGAGTTTCGTTAAGACTTCTTTGTTACTTCTAATTTATTCATGCTCGTAACCTTTAGTGTCTCCATACCAAACGTAATATTTAAGTTTTTGAAGACGTTATTTCATACTCAAGCTTTTATTGGAGAGAACTTTCCTTTAATTAAAGAAAGCATCCCTCGCTGCTTCAATCCGACAGCAAACTTCCCTTTCGCTAAGCTAACAACCTTGGTACTTAAATCGCGATACTTTTTGAATCGGACTGTCATCTACTCTGATGATTTCAGAGTTTTTTAAAACAACCATGAATTAAGTTTTTTGGGTGTTAATCTAAGGCCTTTTTTCGCTGACTTCTTTAACTAGATATTGCAGGTCATTAATTGGCTTTCATTCCTAAGTTGACTGAATCCAAAGCTTCTTCAAATATATATTCCGAATATAAATTGACGAGAATTGGTGGTAAAACACATCCTTGGCGAACTCCCATCGTAACTGCAACATCACTCGTCACATCCTTCTTTAGTCTTACGTTCTCAAATTGGCCCCTGTACAAGTTGGAAATGCACCGTATTTCTTTTTCTTCAATGCCCATTTGCCTTAATATGACAAATAGTTTTGTTTGTAGTACCTTATCAAAAGACTTTTCATAGTTAATGAAGCATATAAAAATATCTTTCTGGATGTCTTTACATTTTTGTACTAGAACTTGAAGGGTGAACAACGCTTTGCGCATTCCGGTACTTTGTTTGAATCCAAATTGCTCGTATTTTGTAAATAAATATTGCAAACCCATACAATGCAGTTTGTTAGAATTGAATTGGTCTAACAGTTTCTAGGTAATGGCGTTCACGCTTCTAAAGAGTGAGAAATTCAGAGGTATCGGATTTTAAATTGAAATAAAACAACGAAGATTGAAATTGATTGGGCAATATTTATTGTATTATTTTGGTGTAGAAACATTCATGACATTTATTTTTTAAAGATAATCCCAAATGTTGGTTCAAATGTTGGCCGCAACTGCGCCGTAATTCGGCCATTCGTAAACACCAATTTTGAATGACTCGCTGGAGGACTTCGGTCGGTGTTTCGTGAATAACTTTAGTAATATTAACTTCTAATACATCAATCGAAGCTGATTTATCCACAAAGCATTTAGACTTTACATACCCCCACAAATGAAAGTCCAAATTCGTGATATCACTCGATCTTGGTGGCCAATCTACTGGTCCGAGACGAGACAAGTTGCTCACCGAAACGACGACGCAGTAAATCTATTGTTTCACGGGCTCTATGACAAGCAACGCCGTCTTGTTGGAACTAAATGTTGTGGAGATTATGGGCTTAAATTTGCAACATCGAGAAGTCGTTTATTATGGCGCGATAGCGTTCGCCACTCACTATTACATTTGCGCCAGCCTAGTCTTTGAAAAAATATGGGCCGATGATTCCTCCAGTCCATAGAACGCACCAAGTGGTTGATTTTGATGAATATAAAGGCTCTTCAGCCCAAATACGGCAATTTTGCTTATTGACGTAGCCATTAAGCGACAAAATGGGCCTCATCGTTGAACACTATAAGTTGTCCCGTAATACAATTATACGATTTGTAAACGTTTTTGAGCCGTAAGTCTTTCCATGATGGAATGTCAATGAATACTGAAAAAATTTATGTAGGTTAGATTAGGTTATGGTGGTAGTCGGTCTGTACGACCAACTCACTTAGGCCGTAAAGGTCCATTGTGATACCACTGTGCTGCACGAGAACCTCATTTACTTTAAAATTATATATTTACTTTGACAGTAGTCACGCGTGATGTCAAAAAACACTATTGGAAAAAGTATCTCCAATCGGATCTTTCTTTATTAGGTAGACTGTATTTATTGTAATGCCGAATATGCCATTGATCTACAGTTTGCAAGCAGATTAATGTATTTTTTTGCTGGTGCATCCGTAGTAGTCCTTGTAACCCATTTAATTGGCTGGTCCAGGAACTCATTTACTTGGCTCTGTTATGGCTGAGTCGCTATAGGAAAATTTTTTGCCTTCTCAGGGTCTTTATGGATTCAGAATAATTAGATTAAAATTTAAGCAGACAACATTTTCTAAACAGATTTCAATGAAATTCCTCTGAATCCGCACTTAAGGGGTTAGGGGTAGATAGAATTTTCAAAAAATTCCATTTTTTTACATTTTCTTAAAGTATAATTTCTTAAAAATATTGTGTGAAAATTCGAAGTGAATCCGTTTAAATGCGTTTTCCTCAAAACTATGTTTTTTGAACTGGTGATCACTATAACTTAAAAACCGCTTGGGAGACTTCAAAAAAATGTATACTGCTTTTGAAAAACATAAAAAACTCGGGCCTGATCGAAGGATTTTTTTTTTCAAAAGTGTCGGTTTTTTCTCGACAATCTGAAAAATTTTTTCTGAGGCCGCGATATTGTTAATTTTGAAAAAAAGCTTCGTTGAGGCACAAGATTATCTATTAATAAAACTAATTTCTCTTGTCCGATTGATTTTAGATGAATCTCAAAGGACTTGTGATGATCATCCCAAGGGATTTCTAGGGAAACGGGCTCCACATAAACAGCGATAACTTTTATAATTATTAATTTTTTTTTCAAATTTTGCTAAAGTCAAGTCGAAACATGATGTATTGGGTTGTCCGGAAAGTAATTGCCGATTTTACATATAGACGGCGTTAATAATTGTTTTGAACAGCTCGTGACTATTTATTTTTTCTCTTGACAGTTATTAGCTGTCACTTTTAGCTTGCTTTAGAGAAAAAGTGCTCGTAATTTTATTTATATTTGTTTGTTTGGCGTGAATTTTAATATGGAGTCCACAAACGAGCATTTTCGTCATATTTTACTTTATTATTTCCATAAAGGAAAAAGCGCAGAGAAGGTTGCTAAAAAGTTGCGTGATTTGTATGGCGATAAAGCCTTTAAAGAAAGACAGTGTTGAAATCGGTTTATCAAATTCCGTTCTGGAGATTTTTCACTTAAGCTACGTTCAGACGTTGAAGACGTTATCAAAACTTTAATCGAATTGAATCCGCATGTAACTTTGCGTGAGATTGGAGAGAAGTTAAATACACCAAAACCAACTGTTTATGAGCATATAAAGAGTCTTGAGTAGTAAAAACGCTTGATGTTTGGGTACCACTTGAATTGAAAGAAATTCATTTAACAAACCGAATCAACGCTTGTAAATGCTTCTTCGATCCATTTTTGAAACGGATTATCACTGGTGATGGAAAATGGATTGTTTATAATAACGTCAATAGAAAACGATCATGGTCCAAGCATGATGAAGCGCCAGAAACCACTTCAAAAGCTGATATTCATGATGATTATGCCGTCAATTTGGTGGGATTTGAAAAGTGTGGTATATTTTGAGCTACTTCAGAGGAACCAAACGATTAACTCGGATGTCTACTGCCAACAATTGCACAAATTGAATAGAGCCATCAACGAAAAGCGATCAATCGTAAAGGTGTCATATTTCATCAGGACAACGCTAGACCGCTTACATCTTTGGTCACTCGCAAAAAACTGAGAGAGCTTGTCTGGGAACTTTTGATGCATCTACCATATAGCCCTGACCTTGCACCATCAGACTACCATTTGTTTCGGTCTTTGCAGAACTCCTTAAATGATAAAACTTTCGGAAATGATGAGAATATAAAATCTCACTTGGTTCAGTTATTTGCAAATAAAGGCCAGAAGTTCTATGAGCGTGGAATAATGAGTTTGGCGGAAAGATGGCAAAAGGTTATCCAACAAAATGGAAAATATATAATTGATTACAGTTCATTCTAAGTTTTAATAAAAATGTATTTACTTTCTTTTAAAAAATCGGCAATTATTTTCCGGATAACCCAATATTAATACTATGCTTTTATTTTTGTAAAAACTAGCGAAAAAAATTATTGAAAGTCATAATTTTTTTGGGCCTCTGACTACCCCTAATCCCTTAAATAATAGTCCTTAGCAGTTTCGGTAACTTATAATCTCCTAAATTTTGGAAATATTTTTTTTATTTTTGTAAAAACTAGCGAAAAAAACTATTGAAAATAATTTATTTATTCAGTTTACTTTATTTTCGCCATTTTTAAGATTGTTTTTAAGGCCACAATGATTTCTATAGTTGTAGTTGTATAAGTACATTGGTTCATTTACAGCTGTATATATAATATTTTTTAATTAAACACTAACATTTTTATTTAAATATGAAGACGTGTATGAAGCTATTCTTCTTATCATTGCGTACAATTTATATAGCTATGGATAAGTTTATAAATATTTAGTTCACTGCTTCAGTATAAGTGGCAGTACACAGTGTGGCTTGGTCTTGCCCGGATTGTCTGAGTATAAGGCAACCGTTTTTTCATTCAAATCAAAAACACCAACAGCAATTGTTTTAACCAATTCATCCAGTGAATTATTCTCGTTGAAGACACAATAGTCGCCGCCGCTGCAGTCGCTCAGCATTTGTACGACGTCATCCTTGCAGTTTGGTGGCTGATAGCCGTCGAAAGTATTCATGCGCGATTTGCTCGATTCTAGTAACCAGGGATTGGCCTCTTTGGTGCACAAGCGCTCATATCTGAAATGTTATAAAATTAGCATTCAAAAAACAACAAATTCAGGTCATTCAATATAAAATATCCGTTGAGCTTAGGAAGAGCCTCGGAGTTAGCTCGCTTGCAAGTTTATTTATTTGAGCTTTATAGCTCGTGAGGAATATTAAAGCTGACCAATGTGGTGCACTATATTTTAACTAAACTATGATTTACTAAATTTATTGAACCTTAGTAATAGTAACTTAGTAATGGTACTGTAAAAAGGTGTGCACTTCGACCTAAAGGCCTTTTGTGCCCTCTACCCTTCACTCTACCTTACCCTTATTCCGTTCCCTCAGTAAACCTAAGATGTAGCTGAGTTGCGCTGAGCGTATATACCTTTCTTCTGACTGTGCGAGACTGAGATGTGTACTGTTCCTTCTTGGTAGGCATCGTATTCGAGAAAAAGATGTATTGGAGTTGTTGTGGATTGGTCGACAAAAAGGCCAGTAGTCGGTAGCCCATCTTCCGAGCCTATTATTGGGCCTTATGGCTCGGTGGACAGAGTTGCACTTATGTGGAAAGTTTGATGCAAATAAGAGATTTATTGGACCTTGCGTGTATAATTGCATAGTGTCCTTACGTTGATGAATAAAACTAATTTTGAGCAAAACAAAACGTGTTTTCTTTGGTAGGTCCGGGCTTTTCAGCCCTCGTTTTATCTATTTTCTTTTCTGGCCTTGCAAATTATTAAATTTTTACCATAAAAGGCTGAAATATTGGGAGGTTAAATTAGTTTTAAAGGTTTTTTTCGAAGATTTGGGGCTTTATTGTGAAAAAACGGTACAAAATATTTTATTCGAAGTATTGGCTAGCTACAACTTTCGCCCATCTTTCGGGCAATTTCCGGATGCCGTTTCTCCAAAATTCTGGCCGCTGCTTGGCTATCCATGACTCAACCCATATTTTGGTAGCCTCGTACGAGGAGAACCGCTGGTCCGCCAAATCGAGACTCATATGCCGGAACAAATGATAATCGGAGGGAGCTATGTCTGGACTATACGGCGGATGGGGTAACACTTCCTAGCCAAGCGTTCCAAGGTATTTTTTGACAGGTTGAGCAACATGCGGCCGAGCGTTGTCATGTTGCAAAATAACCTTGTCGTGCCTTTTTACCATTTCCGGCCGTTTTTCTTTCAATGCCCGGCTTAAACGCATCAATTGCAGTCGGTAACGATCCCCCGTGATTGTTTCGCCCGGTTGGAGCAGCTCAAAATATACGACGCCGACCTGATCCCACCAAATGCAGAGCATGATTTTCTTGCCGTGAATATTCTGCTTGGCCGTCGACGTTGATGCATGGCCGGGCAAACCCCATGATTTTTTCCGTTTTGGGTTATCGTAGTGGATCCATTTTTCGTCGCCAGTCACCACCCGATGCAAAAAACCCTTCCGATTTTGTCGCTCGATCAGCAATTCGCACGTAAAAAATCGCCGTTCGACGTCGCGCAGCTTCAACTCGTACGGGACCCAATGTCCTTGCTTTTGGATCATTCCCATCGCTTTTAGACGCTTGCAAACGGTTGATTTATCAACGCCCAATGATTCAGCAAGCTCTTCTTGGGTTTGGCACGAGTCGTCGTTTACCAATTCCCCCAATTCCGCGTCCTCGAACTTTTTGGGCTGGCCAAGACGCTCCTTGTCTTCGGTGTGAAAATCACCACTTTTGAATCGTCGAAACCAGTACTCACATGTTGAAATCGACGGAGTATGGTCTGGGTAGGCCTCCTGCAGCAATTCACGGGCTTGGGCTGTATTTTTTTTCAAATTGAAGCAGAAAAGCAAAGCTTCCCGCAAATTGCGTTTCGACGGCACGAAAGTTGACATACTCGGAGCACGAAAACACTGCGTTGTTTATACTTCAGCGAAATGACAGATACTGATAAACAAAGCCTAGGGATGAGGCTTTGTCATGAATATATATTCAGTATTGCCAACGCGATAAAGTGATAAATAGCACCATCTGTGTGTCACCTTTAAAACTAATTCAACCTCCTTTTTTTTAAATGTTTTATTCTTACTTTTGTTTTCTTCCCTAAACGGAAAGGTAAAAAGATTTAACCTCTAATTATTTTATTAAAGATATCTTTTTGACGTGATAACGTCTTATAATTCGATTTAACAGGCTGCACGCACGAAAAAATGTGTCGTTACCTTGCTCATTACTGTTCATATGTAGTTACCTTGCTCATATTAGTGTTACCTTGCTCATTACTGTTCATATGTAGTTACCTTGCTCATATGTAGTTACCTTGCTCATATTAGTGTTACCTTGCTCATATGTAGTTACCTTGCTCATATGTAGTTACCTTGCTCATATGTAGTTACCTTGCTCATATGTAGTTACCTTGCTCATATGTAGTTACCTTGCTCATATGTAGTTACCTTGCTCATATTAGTGTTACCTTGCTCATATGTAGTTACCTTGCTTATATGTAGTTACCTTGCTCATATGTAGTTACCTTGCTCATATGTAGTTACGTGAGCGTATATATGTATGTATGTATATGCGCAAATGTACATATATAAATTCACGTATTTGTATTTGCATATGCCTTCTTATTGATTATTATTAATTTGATTCACTTGAAGAATTTAAAATAAAACCAAGTTTGTTAATAATACCTGTTGTTTTAATGTTATTATTATTATTTTTTTATTATATCTGAAGGAAAAAATGTATGGTAATATTTACCATATCTATACTAATATTATAAAGAGGAAAACTTTGTTTGTTTGGTTGTAATGAATAGGCTCAAAAACTACTGGACCGATTTTAAAAATTCTTTCACCATTCGAAAGCTACATCACGAGTAACATGGATTATATTTTATTTTGGAAATAGGGCTCGAGATATAGGTCAAAACGTGGACCCGGGTAACCTTCGGATGTGTATGTACAATATGGGTATCAAATGAAAGCTGTTGATAAGTGCTTTAATACGGGGTAATTTTCATACCTATTGATGACTAGGGTCTGGAAATATATGCCAAAACGTGGACCCGCCGTGTCTTTGCACCGAATTAAACCAAACTTACACACATTGTTAAGTAGGTATTGAAGATGATTTCCGTATAGTTTGAATACCTATTGGTAGATAGGGTCTCGAGATATAGGTCAAAACGTTGACCCGGGTAACCTTCGGATGTGTATGTACAATATGGGTATCAAATGGAAGCTGTTGGTGAATGCTTTAGTTCAGAGTATTTCCATCCGCTCCGTGACTAGGGTCTCGAGATAGAGACCAAAACGTGGACCCTAGAATGTGTTTGTACAATATGGATATCAAATGAAAGCTGTTGATAAGTGCTTTAATAGGGGGTAATTTTCTTACCTATTGATGACTAGGGTCTGGAAATATATGCCAAAACGTGGACCCGCCGTGTCTTTGCACCGAATTAAACCAAACTTACACACATTGTTAAGGAGGTATTGAAGATGATTTCCGTATAGTTTGAATACCTATTGGTAGATAGGGTCTCGAGATATAGGTCAAAACGTTGACCCGGGTAACCTTCGGATGTGTATGTACAATATGGGTATCAAATGGAAGCTGTTGGTGAATGCTTTAGTTCAGACTATTTCTATCTGCTCCGTGACTGGGGTCTCGAGATATAGGTCAAAACGTTGACCCGGGTAACCTTCGGATGTGTATGTACAATATGGGTATCAAATGAAAGCTGTTGATAAGTGCTTTAATACGGGGTAATTTTCATACCTATTGATGACTAGGGTCTGGAAATATATGCCAAAACGTGGACCCGCCGTGTCTTTGCACCGAATTAAACCAAACTTACACACATTGTTAAGTAGGTATTGAAGATGATTTCCGTATTGTTTGGGTACATATTGGTAGATATGGTCTCGAGATATAGGTCAAAACGTGGACCCGGGTAACCTTCGGATGTGTATGTACAATATGGGTATCAAATGGAAGCTGTTGGTGAAAGCTTTAGTTCAGAGTATTTCTATCCGTTCCGTGACTAGGGTCTCGAGATAGAGACCAAAACGTGGACCCTAGAATGTGTTTGTACAATATGGATATCAAATGAAAGCTGTTGATAAGTGTTTTAATACGGGGTAATTTTCATACCTATTGATGACTAGGGTCTCGAAATATATGCCAAAACGTGGACCCGCCGTGTCTTTGAACCGAATTAAACCAAACTTACACACATTGTTAAGTAGGTATTGAAGATGATTTCCGTATAGTTTGAATACCTATTGGTAGATAGGGTCTCGAGATATAGGTCAAAACGTTGACCCGGGTAACCTTCGGATGTGTATGTACAATATGGGTATCAAATGGAAGCTGTTGGTGAATGCTTTAGTTCAGACTATTTCTATCTGCTCCGTGACTGGGGTCTCGAGATATAGGTCAAAACGTGGACCCGGGTAACCTTTGGTTGTGTATGTACAATATGGGTATCAAATGAAAGCTGTTGATAAGTGCTTTAATACGGGGTAATTTGTTATGTTATGTTATGTTATGTTATGTTATGTTATGTTATGTTATGTTATGTTATGTTATGTTATGTTATGTTATGTTATGTTATGTTATGTTATGTTATGTTATGTTATGTTATGTTATGTTATGTTATGTTATGTTATGTTATGTTATGTTATGTTATGTTATGTTATGTTATGTTATGTTATGTTATGTTATGTTATGTTATGTTATGTTATGTTATGTTATGTTATGTTATGTTATGTTATGTTATGTTATGTTATGTTATGTTATGTTATGTTATGTTATGTTATATTATGTTATGTTATGTTATGTTATGTTATGTTATGTTATGTTATGTTATGTTATGTTGTGTTGTGTTGTGTTGTGTTGTGTTGTGTTGTGTTGTGTTATGTCATGTTATGTTATGTTATGTTATGTTGTGTTATGTTATGTTATGTTATGTTATGTTAAAGTATATGTTATGTTAATGTTAACTCATTCTCTATATCCATACAAAATATGTATCAAACAAATAAAATTAAAATTTTCTTTTGAAAAATGCAACCATTCAATCAGTATTTTCTTATGACGTTATCACGTTAAACTATCGTCAGTAAACCGACTTTGCAGACAACCTCTTTTTTGTTCAGTGTTCCATATAGCTATTTCGCTTAGTGTAGGTATTCTCAAAGCAAAAAACATATGCATACCTGTTGGCGTGACAATTGTGTTCACCAGTGCATACCTCCTTAATATCCAGACGCGATTCTGTGCCATCTTCCGGTACAGGCGCCATTTCGATATTGTAGAATTTGCCAGACTCGTCGCTTGAAAGGAAATTTAACACAAAAATTATTTCATTAAGATAAAATAAAGGGTAAATATTATATTTACTTAATGAAAGATAGGTTAATGGAGCAACCGTCGCCAGCACCAACTCCTTCATCTTTGAGTATATTAAGTGCCTGGTCGTAGTTTTCTGCACTCAAAAGGGCGCGTGTGATAAAATGGCGAGCTGCAAGAGATTACTAATCCATTAATTTATAATCTATGCATTTTATAGATTTTTGTAGTAGATCTACAGGTATTAAAACATTGAATGTAAAATAATTTTCCTTACGAGTTTTGCCACTTTTCAAATCCGATGCAGCCAGTGTGTTAATGGTGAACACCAATCCATGGTGATTGTAGTTCATCGTGTAGCCAGGTAAATGACCGGCATAGCAAAGTGACATGAAATGCTCCTCCTTGACCTTGTGTTTGCCCTGCGGTGTATCATTGATGATATGCGCCACCACGAAATAGTAATGATTGAGTGTTGCTGTCAGTGCGTCTTCGGTGTGAGCGAGAATGCGCTGAAGTTGCCCAATTATATGTTTTGATTTAAAATTAGATTATTTGCAATTCGAAAACTCACCGATTTTTCATTGTTCACAATGATAGTTGAACAACCAACTGGTGCAACCGCTTCAGTTCCGTTCGCGCAAATTGCAGTGATTTCATCCATGTGCAGTAGAAAAAGCTGTGAAGAAAGTTAGAATTGAAAGTAGTAATGCGTATTTTAATATTTTCCAGCTACTTGGTGTGGGTTTTAAATAACGACACTGCTACAGAATAAAGACGCTTCAGCTCTGAAAGTATTTGATACGGTCTGTGTTGGTAGTAGCGGAGAAGGAGGAAGGTCTATTTTGCATTGGAAATATCACTTCACTTTTTGTGTCTAACTGGCGCTGGTTAGCACGAGAAACTCGTTATTGTTAAACTCGACCAAAATCGATTAAGCAGTTATCGCGCCAGTCAAAAAGAACAACAATACGGGAGACTGTAAGGTCTCTTTTAATGCGATTTTGAAGTTGTGCGGTTTGTATTTCATCCAAAAATTTCTTGGACAAGCATACATATAGGCTTGTTTAGGAAGCCCGCGTATAGACAGTCTTCTCAAATCTCACACCATTTGTGCCACTGACATACAACGTTTATGGATGTAAAGAACACCTAGAACTGCCTTAACTCTTTAGCGTGAGCTTTTGCAAATTTTATTTTTGAGTTATTTAATTTTTATTAATTTTGATGCATATAAATGGAATACCCAGGAGGCAGAAATCAACATTTTCGACACCTGCTCTTCTTTGCTTTTCATCGAGGTCAAAGCAGCCCGGGACATTTGCGAGAAGAGACATGGAGAAGGTGTCATAGGCGAGTCGACAGGACGAAAGGCCTTCTGAATTCGATGAGTTCTCAAATCACTTTTGAAGGAAAACCGTCGCCAAACCAGTCGAGAATTAGCGGAAAAAATTAGCTTCGATCCTAAAACGATTCTCATCCATTTTCATTCAATAAGATTTACCGAAAAATTGGGAATAGCTTGTCAGCATCTTGGCTGCCTTGTTGCCCCAGGCCCCATGTTGCACAAGGCGTCAAAGCTGCACTCCAAGAGCTCGAATCAGCCGTATTCTCAAGACCTTGCATCGACCGCTCCCTGTCAAACCATATGAAGGGCGTTACCTTCGATAACAAAGAGATCCCTGAAAACTGACTGTCAACAACTTCTTTGAAACCAGACCAAGCGATTTTTGGCGGAACGGCATCAATGAGTTGGTCGAGAGGTGGGACGAGGTTATAAACAGCATCGGCGAATATATAATTGATTAACTTATTGAAAAAAATATTGTTTTTGTTTAAATAAAAGACTTCGGTAAAAACGCTACGAACTTATTCCCCAACCTAATACTTGTAATTTTTCGGCACCTACTCAATCGGGTAAGCAGCAATAAAGTCTTTTGCGTTTACAAAAAATACTTTTAGTATTTACTCAGTGAGCCAACCACTGATAATCTGCTTATTTGACAATTTGTGTGTGAAGTGATTTATGTGGCTTAGTAGTACCTAAGAATTTCGTACGATATTTTAGTCAAAATTTTATGAAAGAGTATAAATTACAATACGTTTAGAATAAAACTTATAATATATATATATATATAATATTATATATATAATTGGCGCGTACACTCTTTTTGGGTGTTTGGCCGAGCTCCTCCTCCTATTTGTAGTGTGCGCCTTGATGTTGTTCCACAAACGGAGGGACCTACAGTTTCAAGCCGACTCCGAACGGCAGATATTTTTATGAGGAGTTTTTTCATGGCAGAAATACACTCGGAGGTTTGCCATTGCCTGCCGAGGGGCGACCGCTATTAGAAAAATGTTTTTCTTAATTTTGGTGTTTCACCGAGATTCGAACCAACGTTCTCTCTGTGAATTCCGAATGGTAGTCGCGCACCAACCCATTCGGCTACGTAGCTATTTTATAAAGTTTTTTATTTATAGTAAACTTTGGTCTGTTTTGCTTTTGCTTCAAAATTCTGTTGAAATATCTGATTCGAATATGAAACCTTTTTACATCTACAGGGTTGGCCATATTAAACTGACCCATTGAGTAACCCTATAACTTTTTACTGTAATTTGAAATCTAAGGTTTACGTCAACAAGCCAAAGACACTAGGCGCACTTAAGGCCAATATCCGACGGGAAATAGCCGCCATATCGGCCGAGACGCTGGCCAAAACTATGGAAAACGCCGAAAAACGGGCACATTACGCTATACGAGCTAAGGGCGACCACTTGCGCGATATCATATTCAAAAAGTGATGTAAACGAATCTCCTTGAACTAAATTAAATGTTTTTCACAATGAAACACAAAAAAATGTTTCTTTTTCCATATTTTTTTAATAATCACATGGGTCAGTTTAATATGGCCAACCCTGTACATATGTCAGTTGGAGCATTGCTTTTTTTCAATTAATTCCTAAAAAAATACATTTTCCAAAATTTTTTATAAATTGTGCATTTGGTTTGATCAAATTTCATACTTTTTGGACCATCTTTGACCATCCAATCTCGTCTGAAATTTATGTTATTAAATTAAGTTTTTTAATAATATAATCAGAGATGTACTCTAGTCCGACTTCGTAAAATTCATCGACCTAAAGAAACTGCGTATGGGCTCAAACGCTTTCGCTTCACGCCTGAAGCAGCAAAGACGTTTGGACTACAGAAAATGATTCCCACAAATGTGAGCTTTGGATGGCACTGAAGTACAACACGCAATTTTCCACTGTTTTTTTGCAGATTCGGCGTGTGGCACCCAAAATAAAGAGCACACTTGTTACTTTCCCAAAATATTTCTTTTCTAATTTCCACAACGGAAAAGTAATTTTATTCGGATAAAACTAGTGACTCTTAATGAAAATTTTCAACTAATACAATACATTCAAACGAATTGTCAAATAAGCATTTATACATTTTTTATCTTAGCATCTCGGCTGTGGTATTTGCAAAATCTTTGCATGTGTGTCACTTTTGGTCTTCGGTCCATATAACATATGGGCTCTTTTTCATTTAGTACTAACCTTAAAGAGACAGCTGTTGAAATTTCATGCTTTTCATTCGTAAGTTGTCGTGCTAACAGTGGCGCGACTTTTATTATTTTCAAAAAGAATTTCGTGTTTTAATTTTACACTCTTAATGGGAAAGCAGAAAAATACTGTTCAAGCGAAGCAATGGCTTGAAAAGTATTATGGGGACTCCATTCCATCAGAAACAACAAAACAATAAAACGATGGTTTGCTGAGCTCGAACACCGTACAAAGATGATGCACAACGCAGTGGACGTCCAAATGAGACGGTAAAACCTGAATACATCAAAAAAATCCACAAAATCGTTTTGCGTTATGGAAAAGTGAAGTTACGTGAGTTAGCTGACATCGTAAAGATTTCAAAAGCACGTCTTGGCTTTATATTTCATGAGAATTTGACTACGAGAAAGCTCTGTTCAAACTGGGTGCCGCGTCTGCTCACTGTTTTGCTTCATCATCGCACCGTGTCACAAGTCACATCCACCGTATTCGCCAGCTTTGGTTCCCAGCGACTACTGGCTGTTCGCAGACCTAGAAAATGCTTGCCGGTAAGAAATTTCGCTCGAATGAAGATGTTATCTCTGAAACTGAGGCCTATTGAGGCAAAAGATAAATAATTCTACAAAAGTGGTATTGAAATGTTAGAGCGGTGCTGAAATGGTTGCGTTATTCGTGATGGAAATTACGTTGATGAATAAAGCTCATTTTGAATAAAAAAGAAACGTGTTTTCTTTGTTGTCATCTCTCGATTTTATTCGCAGATTTTCGAGCACCCCGGGCGTATGAGCAATGAGTACTTGCATATCTGTTCGATGCTGTCGAGGTCGAGTAATTTCAGCGATGCTTGTTTTTATTTTTGCTAGCACTATTTTTAAGTTTTACAAATTAATCGTACATAGTGCTGATATCGTTGGAAAGCTAAAGAGATCCTGACAAATGAAGTAGCCAATTTTGTTTAGCTCAAATATAAATTTGTATGTCCTTCAAATATCTCTATTGATTTCAGAGATATTGGTGAGAGTATTGCCTTGAATCGACGCCAGTGGATAGAGTAAATGTTCAAAGAAATAAAATCACTACTTCCAAAGAAAAAATCTCTCCAATGTTAATCGTAGCGTAAGTGTCCTGCCTCTAGTCAAGAGTTGTGAGGCCTTGCAGGTTATGTCCACCATCAGCGCGTCTACGAGTACAGTCCGTCAAAGTGTCGATTCATGAATGCCTAATTGCTGAAAACGTCTAGATATCGATGTTGAAGGTTGTTCAGCAATACTTTGCGCTACAGCAGCAATATTCTCAACAGAACGTCAAGTTTTTAGTCTGCCAGTCCTTTTTTCTATACTCGAAAAAATAAGTTTCTTCAAATTTTTTCACCAACCTTTCAATTGTCCACTCATTCGAATAATATTTTCCACCAAAAATCTCACGAACTTTGCTTTATGTTGTGGTTAAAGATCGATAATTTTCATAATAAGTTGCAATAGTTTTAACGCGTAGTAAAATTTTGTAAAATTGTGCATCTGCCAACTTGACAAATGTCTAAGATGTCATTAAAAATGTACCATCTCAGAATTATTCAACGCTCATTGACAGCTAGGTAGTACTTTTGAAAGACTCTTTACTTTGCCTGAACTTTGAACTCATCCGAAATCATCAATTCCAGTCTTTAAGCGACGTTCAAATTTTTGTTCGATCGAGTTATAACAATTTTTCGTTTGAACAAAGAGGGTGACACTTATTTTCGAAGAACAAAGTCTCAGATAAAATATTTCTTTCCGATATTCTACGGAAATGCCATTCATTTTATTTTTGTCCTATCTAAATGTGTACAAAAACAATAAAAAAAACACAATTTTATGTACGAAATTAATAGCCCTCTGCTCTTCAAGTCAGTAAAAGCACGGACCATTAAAAATAAGTCCAACGACACAGCTTTCTCCGCTACCATTGGGAAGTGAACAGGTGCGAAACACCGGGCATGAAACGCCAAATAATAGAAAAAGTTTTTTTAATAGTGGTTGCTCCTAGGCAATGGCAAACCTTCACGTGCACTTCTGCCATGAAAAATTCCTTATAAAAAGCCATCTGCTGTTCGGAGGCGCCATAAAATTGTAGATCCCTCCATTTGTGGAAAACATCAAGGCGCACACCACAAATAGAAGGAGAAGCTCGGCCAAATACTCAAAAAGGCTGCAAGCGCCAATTATTTATGCATCTATAAATGTTTGTAATTACGCAGAGAAGTGCAGATTGTCAACTTTGGCGTATGCCTGTGTTAATGCACTTCAAGTCTGCATATTTGGTCATTTGGCCCCTAGTAGTGTATGTGCAGCCTTGATATTATTTCTAATGATGACTTCGTAGCTTAACATTGAAATTAACTGCTACAAGAAGCTGTTGGGCAAATTTTGCCTTACTAAGTAGCTAATTATAGATAAATAAATTGAAAATGGTCATTAACGTTAGTAAAAAAAGTTTCTGCACATTTACAAATACGTATAAGTGCTTTTAGAAGTGCGGACATTTTAATTCATGTAATTTCTGTACGTAAACAAAATACACGAACAAAGTAGTTACACTAGCGAGACGTGATAATTAAATAACGAGATCACTACTAATTTGGGTTGAAACCTTCTCTTTCAAAGGCAGTATCTCCCTTCAGCATTCGGACCACTATAGTACATATATATATATAGTTTGTAACATCAGACGGAGGGACGGCAATTTAGATTAAGTGAGGTGAGGAGCTGTGTGTGTACCAAGTTTGGGGGAATTTCATTAACTTACCCAAAAGTTGGCGTGGGAAAGCCTTTTTTACAAAATTTTACTTGCATCTTTACCTTTTTTTAAGTTCATCTACTGCTAATTGATCATCTGCTACTGAACTCATGATCATTTCTAACAGAGGTATCAAAATTATGTATATCGGAAAATACAGTGTAGTAAAATAAAATATTTTTGTTAGCATCGCTTAAAGTTTGTATTTATACAATAAATTGTTTTCGAACTTCGCTAGCTCAAGAAAAAAAATGGAGCAGAGTTTATGTAGCGTCTATATTTCGGAGTTAATTTCAAAATTTTTCAGAAAAACGGGGTAACTTACTCTTATAGTAGATTCGACTAAACTAAAATGTTTTCCAATCGCCGTAGACCCTTTTCCTTTCACTAAGCTATTGAAAAATAAAACTTTACGACACTCACTTTAAACCTTTCAATCCAGAAATCAAAATGTACTGCTTATTACGGCAACTTGAAATTAGCAAATATTAAACTCGCCACTTATTATAAAAATGAAGAAAACATCGCTAAAATAAAATTTAATTACAAAACAATTTCAGTTTATATTAGGTTGGGGAATAAGTTCGTAGCGTTTTTACAGAAGTCTTTTGTTTAAACAAAAAACAATAATTATTGGGCATGGGAATAAGTTTCCTTCCTTTCTTAGCCAAAGTTACGAATTATTTAAACAATTTGGATTGGAAGCTACAACTTTACTCCATCTTTCAGGCAGCATACGGATTCCTCTGACGAAAAATTCGAGTTCTTTTGACTTGATCCATCCCAGTTTGTGTGGCTTTTGTAAGAAGTGAACCGCTCTCCAATAAGGACTGACTGCATTGATCTAAACATATGGTAATCCGAAGTTGCAATGTCTGGAGAATCCGGCGGGTGGGGAAAGATTTCCCAATTCAATCCCTCTAAATATTTCTGAACCGATTTAGCAACGTGTGGCCTGGTGTTGTCATGCAGCAAAATCAGTTTGCCATGTCTACCGTCCCATTCCGGCCGCTTTTCTTTGACAGCTGATTCAAACGCACTAGCTGCAGTCGGTAACGATCGCCAGTGATGGTTTCAAATGGTTTAAGGAGTTTATAATAGATGAAGCATGAACATTTTTTTCGCTGTCGATGGACCTGGTTCACCTTTTTTCATCGCCAATGACGATGCGATGCAGAAAACCTTTCCTTTTTTGCCTTTCAAAAGGCATCTGACACGTCACCAAACGTCTCTCGATATTCCTCTCCTTCAATTGATGTGACACCCAGTTACCTGCTTTCTGGACCGTTCCCACCGCGTGCAAACATTTGCCGACGATTTATCTGCCAACGTCCAACTCTTAGACATATCATCAAGGGTTCGACGTGCGTCTTCATCCAATAATTGTTGTAGTTGAGTATTTTCGAATTTTTTCGGTGCCCCTTGGCGATCTTTATCACTCACGTCGAAATGCCACTTTGGAAGCGTCAAAACCACTCTTTACTAGTTGTATTTGATGGAGCGTGATAACCGTAAATATTGATCAATATACGATACGTTTCAGCTGCACTTTTCTTGGAAAGATAATATTGAAACATGACTTCCCACAAAAGGTGTATTTTCGGGACGAACGTAGACATTTTTGACGTTAGGTAAAATAAGATATTCACGCTTCAAACGAATGTCAGCTACTGCGATCGAGACCACTCATGTAACCTTCAAATCACCAGTATTTACTAGACCGAACACAAAAATAGTATCAGCAGCGACACCTCTTTTACGAGGGCGGAAACTTAATCAATCAATTATATATTCGTCGTTGCTGTTTACAACCTCCTCCCACCTCTCGACCAATTTGTTGACGCCGTTCCGCCAAAAATCGCCTGGTCTGGTGTCAAAGAAGTAGTCGAGACAGTTTTCAGTGATCTAAGACAGATTCAGTGAGCGGAAAAGATGGTAATATGTAGATACAAAGCTCGGAGAATACGGTGGATGCTGAAGGACGTCCCATTCGAGCACTTGGAGTGCAGCTTTGACGATTTGTGCAACATGGGGCTTCGCGTTGTCGTGAAGGTGGGCGAGATGCTGAGAAGCGATCCCAATTTTTTGGTAACTTCCATTGAGTGAAGGCGACTGAGAATCGTTTTATGATCGCAGTTCATTTTTTCCGCTAATTCATGACTGGTTTGGCGACGGTTTTCCTTCAAAAGTGATTTGAGAATTCATCGAATTCAGAAGGCCTTCCGCTGCGGGACGTGTCATCGACGTCAAAGTCGCCATTTTCGAACTTTGCAAACCATTTTCGTGCTGTCGACTCGCCTATGACACCTTCTCCGTATCTCTTCTCGCAAATGTCCCTGGCTGCTTCGGTAGCTTTTGACTTCGATGAAAAGCAAAGAGCAAAATGTGGATTTTTACCTAATAGTTATTTCATTTCTAAGCCTCAAAACTAATAAAAAAATTAGGTATCTAAAAAATATAATTACCATAGTTTTGTAGAGCAGAAAGAGTTCTCTAGAATGAATACTTACCTTTTGCCAAACAGCCAACAAATCGTTGTAAAATAAAATATAAAAACGCTGATTCGGGTGAGTAAGGATCAAGCGAGTTTTTCAAATGTTTCACAAGTTAAAAATAAATATTCTATTAGAACTAGGATTCACACTGATACTCATATGTTTTTATGTACACTTACACGCACTGTGGCCATCTGTTGCACCGGAGATTTCCCACCTACTTTAGCCCCAACATTAGATGCTCTGGTTAGTCTACCACCACTTGATGTTTTCATCCGAGGAGAGACCTTGAAGGCCATCTGCAGGCTGAAACACAATGGGCATGGGTATGGCCCCTGTCCGGCATTGCACAGCAGAGAAGGCATGGACTTCGATCTAACGATCCTCGCCATGCCCCTTGACTCCATGCCATCAAGAGTCGTACTTGAGAAGAGATACAGTGTGGTGCTGCTAGAGTCTCAATTGTGATCAAACTCTGAAAATGAGCCTGGCAAACATATTTTCATTGATGGCTCCAGGAACGAGCACGGTTTCGACTCTGGCGTCTATGTGGAATCCAGGGGAGCAAAACTACACTATGCGTTTCAAGTAGAGGTATATGCTGTTCAGGAAGCAATGAACTTCGTTGTGGAAAACAGATGGAGAGAGAGACAGATCTTTATGCGTCTGCAGCGACAAAAAAAGCTGCGCACATGGCCTTTGACAGCCCTCCAACCACTTCAAGGGTAGTTGAGTACTGAAAATCCAGGTTGAACTATGTTGGTAGACATAATATACTGATGCTAAGATGGGTACCGGGATACGTAGGTATCGGCGGTAACGAGACCTCTGACTATTTAGCTTTAGTTCTGACAGCTGGTTGGGGTGATGGGCGAAGCCCATGGAAAAGGTATGTGCAGCATCCTCCTATGCCCGCATGTGCAGTATCCATCCTCTGACGGCGGACCATTTTCTGTGTGACTGCCCGGCCTTCGCTCGAATCAGGCTTGACATCTTTGGCGCTGATGTATTAAGAAACGACCACCTTGTCTCCTTGGCACCACAAGATCTAATTGAAAAGGGATCCTGAGTGCAGTGCAATTGACTTAATTGTGTCTGAGTGCTGCACTTGCTAGTCTGTCCCGACAAAAAAAAAAACAAAAAAAAAACATCTATACACACATACTTATACAAGTTAGCAGATAAGCAGTTGCATACACATATTTAATCGAGTAATTGAATTAGTAATTGGGTGGCTCAAATATAGACATTCACTGCTGGTGTAATATAAGTGCCTATGTATGTGTGCATGTTCGAAAAGTGTAAACAAAGTAATTTGATTTAATGATTTAGCGCTGACAGGTGGTAATACACACTTTGGCGACCACCTAAGGTGCATGATCATGTTAACATACATATCTATCAAATTAAATTGGCTTTTTGCAGCATTGCTGCGCGCGCTTATGTACATATGTACATATGCACACTCATTTGCTGCAAAAACATGTGCGCACTTATGCACGCATGTCAAAAATATGGCGCTGCAAATTGGATTGATGGCTGGATCGTCATTAAATATTTTACTTTCAATTTGCCAATTTTGCGTGGTTGAAATTGGAAAAATGTGGCTAGACCTAAATTTAGGAATTGCAATGAACGTACCGTAAAAAATGTTAGTTTTCAATGTTAATGCTACTTGTTGGTAATGGATTAATACGCAGAAAATATGAGAAAACAACAATTCAATATTGATTAGAGAGGGCAATTATTTTGTGGAAAAACTTTTAAAAATTTTCTGCAAGTTCAAGTGTGCAAATGCACACTCTGTAGGGAAAAACTGATTAAGAGTATATTAATTTTTCACTGACTAGATTTATTTAGAAATGCGTTATAAAAATATGCATATAAAGTCACTCACACCTTATTTGATACAGATAGGATTTTTTTGTATTTTATGTTGAGAAATGAAATAAAGCAAATTAAATAAGAGCTCCTCCTCCTATTTGTGGCGTGCGTCTTGATATTGTTCCACAAATGGAGGGACCTACAGTTTCAAGCCGACCCCGAATGGCAGATATTTTTTATGAGCAGCTTTTTCATGGCAGAAATACACTCGGAGGTTTGCCATTGCCTGTCGAGGGGCGACCGCTATTAGGAAAAACTTTTTCTTCATTTTGGTCTTTCACCGAGATTCGAACCTACCTTTTCTATGAGTTGCGAATGGTACGGCACGCACCAGCTCGTACCGCTGCGGCGGCCGCCTAATATTGAATATTTTACAAAAAAAGGGTTTCTTTTTCAAATAAGGTGCGAGTGATTATATACCATTTGAGTCCTACCTCTGTATCCATGGTGAGCTCGATTTTCCTAAACTGTACGAAAGTGGTATTACTGCCCGCGAAATGTACAGAGTGTTCTATTTGTCACTTAACACAAGAGAAATTTGAATAACTCTGGCAATATCGACTTGCTCATCCCGTAGCATTTTAGAAACACTGGTGGAGCACGATTTTAATCATGGAGCGCTACACCGTGCGCAGAACGCACAGAAGCTGTGAATTTGAAAATAATATATCATCATGAGGCATTCGCTCTCAGCGGAGAGGCAAAAAAACAAAAAAATCTATGCATGAATTATGCAGTCACTGTTTGGTCTGGTGTGTGCGCTACGAACATTGGCGGTCCATTCCTTTTCGAGCATGACGAAGGCCGTACCATAACTATGAATAAACTACGAAATTTTGCTGCCACTCATCGAGGGAAATCAGTTGATGGGTTGTTGGTTCCAGCAGGATGGCGTAACATGGCAGACGCTGAATTGACTCAAGAAAAGAGAAAGGTGTACACTAAAAACCTCAAACACTTGACTTTCTGAACGGCAATATTCTTGGGAAAATTGGCGAAATAAGCCTCGAAATGCTCCAAAATGTTATGGAAAATGTTGACAAAAAAAGAGCCAAAATGTGCGTCACTCGATATTGTTTACGGTTATTGACCCAATAAATTCTATTATAGGCCTCTTATATTCACCACTTCTCTGCTTGCTGTCTCTCAGCTCGACTCATTTGACGAAAAATTTGCGTATGAAAGCAACAACAAAGTTATGGAAAAAAAATTCGCCGCTAGCGAGTATACATGGTTAAACTGGTATAACTCACTAATTTACAAGCAAATGTAATTTTTGACAGCTATTTTCCAGCGCTAACGCTCGGCGACAATAAGAGACCTAATATCATATTACTTAAGTTAATCGAGTTGTGAATGGTGAAAGGTCAACTTAAAACGCCAAGACTTCCAGGACGACCAACAAAGCGATGGCATGAGTGCTGGACGTCTGGATCTCGATGCGAGTGATGAAATACTTATATAATATTTTATTAAAAAAAAAAATACCAGTCTAACGGTTGGACGCGATAGAAGTGAAACCTTCCGTAAAACAAACTGAGAGAGAATGAGACGAAGGCAGCATTAGGAGCGGGAAAATTATAGGTTCATTATAATATTGCTATAAAGTTCATATTTTATTCATCCTCAATGTTTTCAATTTCAACAAATGATATGAGTGGCTTATGATAGCTAAAATATGATCCAAATGCTTTGGTTTCGATGTTGTCAACATATCTTTGAAATACCGTGTCAATTGTTGTTTTTTTCTGTCGATATTCACGACACTTTTCTGCATTATTTTTCGGCATAATTGCGGAAAACATTTAAAAATGAAAATATTTACGAATATAAAAATACGGACGCAATACAGCACACGCGGTTGCTATTATGAGCGTCGTAGCGCGTATATTACACAGACGTACTAACATACACACAAACATTCGTAGGACGCTTGGTTTGAATTTTTTATACATATGTATGTATGCTATACTATGGCCTAGCCTATGTACGTACATACATATTTGTGTTCTGAACTTCCAGCAAAACAATGCTTATTAATATACACATATGCATCTACATACAACCGCACACACAGGCCACTCACTTTATTCCTGTAAATGCGTATGTCGTCCAAAGCTAAAATTCTATGCCTAGCGACTACAAGAACAAAATGCATTAATAGGCGCAGGCGTAGCGGCCATCATCCTAGTTGCCATAGCGCTGAACAGTCGCGGCGGCGCCGAACAGTTTCAACTATTGTACTGTACAACAAAAACTCATCATCAAAAAATTGATTTATAAATTCGAGCTCATAGTTCTAAGAGCAAGTACTTTCATTCAGAAAACGAGCCGCCCATATGCTAATTTTCTCGACAATTCGAAAATAGTCAATATTGGAATATTTCGCGTAGAATTATTTGCCAATATTCAATTTTTGTCAAGTCGAGTGCCCGCGGCTCCGTAAATATGTTTGCACCCATATATGTATGTAAATATATGTTTCTAAATGTTCGACAACCGCAGCTGCCTGTTCAAGGTTACTGTACATTAGGCCGGGTCGATTTGTGGGAAGGCAAAAAAATCGCCCATTGCTCTGTGAAAATCATATTCTAGGCATCAGAATAAGAAATTTTGCCGAAGGAACCATACCTCTAAAACGATTTCTGATGTCCCGCATATATACATACATATATAAATTCACAAATTTAAATTTGCTTATGCCATCCTTCTGTGTGCCTGGTAATGAAGCATTTTCTATACATACATATACATATATACGTATATCTTTTTTCTTCTTCTTTTTGGTGTCGCTTTTTCGTTTCACTTTTTCTCAAATCACTCCCAACGATTCTAAAGAAGTTTTCACTTCAAAAAAAACAAAAAAAAAATAACATATTGTAAAATTTTGTTCGTTGCAAGAACAGGACACAGTTCTACAGTAAAGTTGAAGAATGACACGTATGCAAATGCTCAGTAGCCCGAGTATTACCGCGAATTAAAACCATCGCTTATTCCTACGAAGTTAAGGCTGTTGAGTTTTCCATAATTCAGTATGCCTTCCAAACTGTCTGGAGAGAGACCAAGGCGGGAGAGGATCAGTTTGACTTCAATTAACTTATTTGGAGATTGCGATGAAAAATATGCCAGTTGTTTACTCATCTATATAAGCTTTTCATTAGCCAGTCATGGATCGGAATATGCAAGATGGATACTATTGTCGGTCATCTATTTCCGCACAGGGTGTTATTACAGGCTAACATGCGAACAAGTGTAATAAATACCTACTTAAACATACTCGTACTAGTGTAATTGTTTGTGCCTTAGTTTAAATAAGCCCCAAATGGTTATTCTTTCAGTTAATTACCGCAAATGCGTGCCGTAATTGTTTTCATTTCGATTTCGCACCAATTGAAAACCAAGTGCTGTTTATGGTGAGTGAGTGGTAAATAACTTTGTGTACATACTTACACAAAAATATATGCATTATGTTCATATTAATATGTAGCAATATATGTATATACATACATATATTTATAAATAAAATTAGTCGAAGAAATCCTTGTCCTTTGCCAATAACGGCGACCATGCCAGCGGCGGCGGCGACATCAAAGTTTGCTCAACCGATCGTGGATCGTTCGATGGCGTGATTACTTGCACCATGAGCAGTGTTAACTGTTTCGCATTCAATTTTATTTCTACTTTTCTACATTAATTTAATTGGAACCATACATGCAGTTATACGTGCAGACAGCTATTGGACCTGGGCCCATGCTACATGTAAACTTTGCCACACGAATTACCCTGTGCTATGCATTGCTGCTTAATTAGATTTGTTAGGTTTTGGTAGTGGTAAACCGTTAGCTGCAAGTACTTTTACAAACGAATCAATTCACACTGAACTCATTACGAAAATGCAATGCTACATTTTTCCCTTGACTTATGTAATAGCATTGCCATTTGTGAATTTTACAGGTATAACGTAAAGCCAACATGCGCCTACAAAGCATTTGCTCAGTTACTCATTTGTAATACACACTCACATAAGCACTTGTTGTATGTGCAAATTACCTATTTTACACATACAAATATATGTGCATTTATTAAATTTGTGATATTATGCGTTATTAATTTTAACATATTTTTGTGCAAGTTAATTATATTAGTTTGGCAAATATGAAATCCATTCTTTTCTCGGTAGATGGCTGTAGTGATCGATATCTCGTAAAGTATCGATCAAACAATTTAAAATTTTTGCTCGTTGTCAAGGTGACATTTCACACTAAAGCAAATTCTTTTGCTGTTTTTTGTTTGATTCATTCAGTTGTGAGTTACAGGGTGTTAAGAATGGAAGTCAACAAAGAGAAAATTCGGTACATTTTACAATTTTTCTTTGATAAAAGCGAAAATGAAAAACTTTCAAGAAACTGATTTTATCGAAAATAGAAAAAGGACTGGCAGACCAAGAGAATATTTCTGCTATAGCATATAATATATTTAAATATTTTATCAAATTATCTAGGCATGTCTTTTGAAATACCCTTTAATGAACACAATTTTTATTTTATTTGTTTTTTTGTTCTTGGAAAAATAAAAAATAATTTTAAATTTCGATAAAATTATCTCAAATCCAGCGTCGTCGAGCGGATTATCCGGATTTTAGTACCTGCACAAATAAGTCAATTATCCGAGAGTTTCGGTTTTTAACCAAACTAAATGAAAATAAAATCCAAGTAAAAATTATAATCTATTGCAGTTTCATGTATTCAGATTTCACATATATCAAAAATAAAAAAAAGTGCATGTGCCGTAGTACACATACCAGAAGTGAAACTTTCAAGGCAGACAAAGAAAGAGGGAGAGACCCGAGAGAGAGAAAGAATATATATCTATTGGGAGGTTGAATTAGTTTTAAAGGTTTTTTTCGAAGATTTGGGGCTTTATTGTGAAAAAACGGTACAAAATATTTTATTCGAAGTATTAGCCATCGCTAGCTACAACTTTCGCCCATCCTTCGGGCAATTTCCGGATGCCGTTTCTCCAAAATTCTGGCCGCTGCTTGGCTATCCATGACTCAACCCATATTTTGGTAGCCTCGTACGAGGAGAACCGCTGGTCCGCCAAATCGAGACTCATATGCCGGAACAAATGATAATCGGAGGGAGCTATGTCTGGACTATACGGCGGGTGGGTTAACACTTCCCAGCCAAGCGTTCCAAGGTATTTTTTGACAGGTTGAGCAACATGCGGCCGAGCGTTGTCATGTTGTCAAATAACCTTGTCGTGCCTTTTTACCGTTTCCGGCCGTTTTTCTTTCAATGCCCGGCTTAAACGCATCAATTGCAGTCGGTAACGATCCCCCGTGATTGTTTCGCCCGGTTGGAGCAGCTCAAAATATACGACGCCGACCTGATCCCACCAAATGCAGAGCATGATTTTCTTGCCGTGAATATTCTGCTTGGCCGTCGACGTTGATGCGTGGCCGGGCAAACCCCATGATTTTTTGCGCTTTGGGTTATCGTAGTGGATCCATTTTTCGTCGCCAGTCACCACCCGATGCAAAAAACCCTTCCGATTTTGTCGCTCGATCAGCAATTCGCACGTAAAAAATCGCCGTTCGACGTCGCGCAGCTTCAACTCGTACGGGACCCAATGTCCTTGCTTTTGGATCATTCCCATCGCTTTTAGACGCTTGCAAACGGTTGATTTATCAACGCCCAATGATTCAGCAAGCTCTTCTTGGGTTTGGCACGAGTCCTCGTTTACCAATTCCCCCAATTCCGCGTCCTCGAACTTTTTGGGCTGGCCAAGACGCTCCTTGTCTTCGGTGTGAAAATCACCACTTTTGAATCGTCGAAACCAGTACTCACATGTTGAAATCGACGGAGTATGGTCTGGGTAGGCCTCCTGCAGCAATTCACGGGCTTGGGCTGTATTTTTTTTTCAAATTGAAGCAGAAAAGCAAAGCTTCCCGCAAATTGCGTTTCGACGGCACGAAAGTTGACATACTCGGAGCACGAAAACACTGCGTTGTTTATACTTCAGCGAAATGACAGATACTGATAAACAAAGCCTAGGGATGAGGCTTTGTCATGAATATATATTCAGTATTGCCAACGCGATAAAGTGATAAATAGCGCCATCTGTGTGTCACCTTTAAAACTAATTGAACCTCCCAATAAATAAATTTACAATATTTGCAGAGAATACAAATAAACGAAATTTACAAATAAACGGAGAATGGTCGATCGGTGTAGGTAAATGCCGGACACAAACCGTGGCAACAACGCGCACTACTCCGAGCTTTTATCACCCGCACAAACGCAGCGATTCCAGGACCAGCAACGGCACAAATTACCGCAAGGCAATACTAATAAATCCGACGTAGGAATGGATAGCACTTTATAGTACGCACAAGCACTAGTCAGGAAACGGAAATAAGCGCCAAAAAAAAAAAACGTCAAAAAAATTGGGACCAAAAAAATTGGTCCTAAGCAGTAGGCACCAAGGAAATATAACACCAAAGAGTAGGCACCAAAAATATATTTCCTACAAGTTTGCACCAACAAACAAGCGCTAAAAAGTAGGCTATGTTATTTCTCACTTGAAATTAGCAGCCACAAGGAAAAACTCAGGGAAAATAGTCTCAAGTGTATCTAAGATATTATATATATAAGGTATAGCTCTCTCTTTCCTTTTCCTCTACGTTACATCTTTTTTCTCTCTCGTGGAACGAAAACGCCCAAAACGTTGCATGGCCTTGACATTTTACTCTCCATTTTCGCTCGTTCATCGACGCCTAAGAAGTTTCACTTCAAAAACATATGAAGATTAAAATTTAAAGGAACATATTTTATGAATTCATTTTATTATTTTAAATACTCGTACATGTATGTATTAACATACGTAGAAAGAAAAATATTTACTTAAAACTTTGAATAATCTTTTCCTCAGTAAGCTGGCCATTGCATTGCAGATCGTAATCACAGTTTTTAGTTATTCAGCTTTGTTTGGTATTCGGTCCAAAAAAAATCTTCAATGTCGTCTTGGAATCAGTTTTATAAGTCATTGTGTGAAATTGTGCCTGAAAAATACAGGATCCGACACTCGAAGTGTAACCAACTTCAGACCGTTCGCGCAGCTGATGCACGAGAACTAGACGTTCTGTCGGAATATCTCTGCTATAGCGCAACAGCATCAGCTGTCTGTTAGTTTGCTAAATGACAGTCCACGGCATTGTTTACAAGCACGCGGAAGCATTTTGCTTAGAGTAAACGCGAAAAAAGAAAATCAGTAATGGATGTCAAACGTAATAGTGTGATTACATTATATTTGGCTGGAAAATCACAATCAGCGATTGTTCGCGAGCTCGAGCACCTTAAAGGAAATAAAGTTTTTGTTTATCGCACCATATCGCAAGACTGCAACATCACTTGAAATGGTTCAAAAAGAAGACGACTTTAGTGAAATCCCCGACGAAGTTCCAATCAAATGGCGAAAGAACTAAACTAAAGAAAATATCTGACCATAGCATCCACCGCATACTGAAAAATGATCTCAAAGTCAAGCTTTACAAGATCCAAAAGGCGCATGATCTCACACCAAAGCAGCAACAAGTCAGACTTGAGAAAACAGAGAAGTTGCTTCGCTTGGCCGAAAACGGTGAATTTTAGAACATTGTGTTTTCTGATGAGAAAATTTTTAAAATTTACAGAGTTTCATTGATAGTTAAAAACGATAGAGTTTACATGAATTTGAATCAACGATTGGCCACCAGGAGGCAGCACCCTCCACAGGTAATGGTTTGTGTAGTTTGTGCTGTAACCGCAGATGGGCGCTCTTCAATCGTTTTCATCGAGCCTGGCGTCAAGGTAAATGCGAAATATTATCAGGAAAGTATTCTGGAGGTTGCCGTTGAAGCCGTGGGCAGACAAAAATTTCGGTGGCAGACCATGGACGTTTCAACAGGACTCGGCACCATCTCACAAAGCTCGAGTGAACCAAGAATGGTTAAAAAACAATGATCCGAACTTCATAACGTCCACATAATGGCTCTCAAATTCATCAGACGCGAATCCGATGGTTTATTCTCTTCAGGCCATTTTGTAGGTGCGAACTAAAAGATTCACCAGTGGACCAAAATACCTGCAAGTCACATTCGGGCAGCTTGCGATTGATTTCTGGACCGTCTCAAAGCCATAGACAAGACAAAAGATGATCATATCGAGCAAAAGTAAATAAAAGTAATTTTCCAAACTAAATTTATGGCCTCTTTAATTGGTTACACTTCGAGTGCCGGACCCTGTAGATTTTCCAGATAATATTAGAATAGCTCGACGCATCTTTTGTCGTTATCTCTAGTTTCGCCGTTAATTTTGCCAAATTTTGTGTTGTAGCACTTTTTCCAACACCACAGACAGCTGAGATTCGGTTCGAATTCATCCTCTAGTTTTGTTGCTTACTCCTTGGCTTTATTAAGGGGGTAGTATGGTATTTTTTTTTTTCATTTTTTTTTTTTTTTGTTAAATTATTCTATAACATCTTAAGATTATTGTGTGAAAGTTTGAAGTGCATTGGAGTAAAATTGACAAAGACACAATGGATTAAGTATCTACCTCTCCAACCGGATTTCACGCTGCCGAAATCTTTAAACGCGTTTTTCTCACATTTGCCTTTTTTACGGTCGGTGTCCACTGTAGATTCATATCTACTGCACCGATTCTTTTCAAATTTGGTTTTTTTGTTTCTTTACTTTATTCACGAGGTAATGACGTCGAGTTTTTTTTTTTTTTAAATTTTGTCATATTTTAAAACAACAAAGTTTTCAAGTTTTTTTTATGAAAAATCGGTGTTTTGACTTCAAAGCGCTTTAAAAAATTAAAAAAAAAAAATCGACGTTGTTACCTGCGAAACTTTATTAGCTGATGAAATCAATTTGGTTTTTTGATTTTAGTTGATTCAGTAATGAGTTCTGAGGGACACCGCAATAAAACTTTTTTATGGGATGTCCGCGAAGATTCGCTGCCACCAACTCATTTCTTCATAAAAATCAATGAAAATTTCACACAATATTCTTTAAATATGACTTTATAATGAAGTAATTTTAAAATTTTGAATAAATCAACTGTGTCGACAAAAAAAATTTCGAAAAATATGCTTGTTTTACACCGAATTAACCATACTACCCCCTTAAGCAGAATGAAGTCTATAATAACGGCGTCGGCGTAAAGAAAAAATGACATTTCGTTTTCCCCATTTTGAATAAGTGCAATAGTGAAGGTTGATGATATAAGGTTAGTGATCGCGGAAAAAAAAACAATTTTTAAAGTGCTGGTAAACGCAATTTTTTGTTTAGAAAATGTTATTATGAAACACAATTTTTGGGGCAGCTAAGCGAAATGTGGAACAACATCAAGACGCACACCACAAACAGGAGGAGGAGCACTGCCAAACACCTAAAAAGGGTGTACGCGCCAATTATATATATATATAAGCGAAATGTGCAGCTAAAAGAGAAAAATTGCATGCAAATGCTACAATAAATGTGGAAAATACTAGTTTTTGCACACTTATCCTGAATGTGGAGTTAAGCGAAATCGACTGTATTTACAAATTTCTAGACCCCAGCGCCACCTACATTTATAAATCATCACTGACACACCTGCTGCAACACGCCAAATTTTTACCGCGATCGGATGAACGGTATAGAATGTGCAAACAGACATTATATTAGATTTTATATTGGAAAGCAATTGAGGTTTAATGAATGGATTTGATATTGCCATTGCTTTTATGAAAACCGCAAAGTTATGAAAAGTTTTTGCATACGCGATAAATGTATCTTTTTACACTTAACAGCTCAGCCAATTGGTTTCCAATAGCATTTCAATGTTTTGAATGACTGAAGTAATTGTCGCATATCTATTGGACCTTGTCGCATATCTACGTACTCTAGAAATTTGACCCAGCGCCGCGTACATTGGTGTACATTTATAGGTACGCGATGACCCGTACGCCAGATGAATTCTGGCAGCTGCAGTGGCATTGCATCTACAAGTGGTTGCCTACATTCTCGTACTTAAACGGCTAATGCCAAGGCAACGAACGCAAAAACGGTCATTTGAATGACACCACTATCGCTCGTAAAGTAGCTTTCAATTAAAACATTTTTTATGAAATTTTTTATGATTACACGCTCTTTATGTACATCCATAAATGGATCTGTCTCATGTTGTCGGCTTGACTTTGAATTTTGACACACTCTGTGTGTGCCAGCTGCGTAAACAAAATCGTTAAAATAGAAACATTGGAAAAAATATTGCCATCCAAGCTTCTCGCCATTTGCGGACCAACCTAATGTAACATATTAATAATTGCAGCATGGAGCAAAAACTTGGCATATCAATTATGCGTTCATGTATACTTTATTGCTATGTTTATGCTATATGGAAAGTTTATAGCTTTGTAATTGGTTAAATGAAATCGTAAAGTTGTTAAATGATTAGCAATCAAAATCCTTTTGTTTTATGTCAATAATATGTCATTTCATTGATTTAGAGTGTTAAGTTGATTAAATGAGTTTTTAGTGGCCGTTTTAATGAATGATTTTTATGTACATACATACACATACTTACATACATACATATGTATATTCGTGTATACCAGATGTAATGAAGCAAATAAATTGTTATCAAGGGTTTTCCAATAAGAGGTGTTATTTTGATATTAAAAAAAATGCTATTTTTTAATATAAATGATCGGATGTTTATTTCATTATAAAGTGGAAGGTATGCCGTTAATAGTGGAGAATAACATCAGGCAAATGACCACCACGACCACGCTTACAGGACAATATACTTTTCATGAAATTTTCCATAACAAAATTGCAAAGTGGCTGCCCTATGTCCTCGATAGCCTCACGAAATCCATCTGGTCTTGAATCGACCCTGGGCTGTTGGCGTAGACCTTCTCTTTCACGTAGCCCCAAAGAAAAAAGTCACAAGGTGTTAAATCACAAGATCTCGGCGGCCAATTGTGATCACCTCTTCGAGAGATAACACAATTAGGAAACTTTTCGCGTAAAATATCAATGGTTTCGTTGCTTATGTGGCAAGTAGCGCCGTGTTGTTGAAAATAAACGTTGTCCAGATCAATACCATCCAATTTCGGCCATAAAAAATCGTTTGTCATCTCTCAGCGCAATCCATTCATTCATAACACCTGTTATTGGAAAACCCTTTACTTAAAAGCAAATAAAGATTTTAAAGAAGAATGGTTTAAAGAAGAATGGTATAACAGGCTGGTAGAAATTTATTAAGAATATAAAGGGTGAAGCTTTGGAAATAAGTCCCGCCATATCAACGAATGAGTTTAAGGTTTATTTTGAAAATCTGCAGAGCCCTACTGATAATGACAAGGAAATTTTTTCCACGCTGACGATCTGCTTGAGGCAGTTTTTTCACCAGGCGAAGTTAGATCTGTGATAAACAAAGTTAAATTAAACAAAGCTCCAAGGATTGATAGAATTCCTTACGAGGTCTTAAAAAATGCCCCCGATACTTTCATTACGGCTATGGCAAGTGCTTACACAAATCTTTACGAAAAATGCAAAGTAGGCGAGGCTTTTAGAGCCAGCGGAGTTTTTCCTATCTTCAAAAAAGGGGATCCTGCCCTAGTAGGAAACTACAGAGGAATTCCATTCCTGAACTGCATTGCCAAAGTTATGATGGGCATAATTAACGAAAGATTAACCTCTTGGACTGAAAGGAACAGTGTTTTAAACGAGTGTCCGGTCGACTTCAGAAAGAATTACTCCACAGTCGGCAATATATGCAATTTAGCCGCTATGGTTCATTCAAAATTCGAAGGAAAAAGAGGTTGTCTGTAAAGTCGGTTTACTGACGATAGTTTAACGTGATAACGTCATAAGAAAATACTGATTGAATGGTTGCATTTTTCAAAAGAAAATTTTAATTTTATTTGTTTGATAGATATTTTGTATGGATATAGAGAATGAGTTAACATTAACATAACATAACATAACATAACATAACATAACATAACATAACATAACATAACATAACATAACATAACATAACATAACATAACATAACATAACATAACATAACATAACATAACATAACATAACATAACATAACATAACATAACATAACATAACATAACATAACATAACATAACATAACATAACATAACATAACATAACATAACATAATATATCATAACATAACATAACATGCTGTTCAAGCAAGGTAACGACGCATGAGCAAGATAACGACGCATTTATAATATATACAATAATAACATTAAAACAACAGGTATTATTAACAAACTTGGTTTTATTTTAAATTCTTCAAGTAAATCAAATTAATAATAATCAAAAATTAATAATAATAACATTAAAACAACAGGTATTATTAACAAACTTGGTTTTATTTTAAATTCTTCAAGTGAATCAAATTAATAATAATCAATAAGAAGGCATATGCAAATACAAATACGTGAATTTATATTTGTACATATGCGCATATACATACATATATATGCTCACTTAAGTAGGAGAGAGCAAGATGTCGAACGTTGCCGTTCGTTTGCTTTGTTTGCTTTGTCGTTCGTTCCGCGCTTTCGCTTGCAGTTCATTCAATGCAATGAGCAAGGTAACGACAAATGAGCAAGGTAACGACATATGAGCAAGGTAACACTAATGAGCAAGGTAACGACCTATGAGCAAGGTAACACTAATGAGCAAGGTAACGACACATTTTTTCGTGCGTGCAGCCTGTTAAATCGAATTATAAGACGTTATCACGTCAAAAAGAAAGTTTACGCGTATTTTGTCGACTTTAAAGCGGCGTTTGATAGAGTATCAAGAAACGCCTTGATATACCTATAAGCTGCAGCATATTAGTCTTGCAACGAAACTAGTGAAGTTCATAGAGAATATATACAGCGATACAAAGCCAGTCGTATGGAATGACTCTGAAATTTCAGACACATTCAAAACAAACTCAGGCGTCAAACAGGGATGCTTATTGTCGCCAATGCTATTTGCTCTTTACATAAACGACTTACATGAAACCATTTTTGGCATAAAAGTCTGCTTTTTCGTTTCCTTCGTGTCCGTCATGTCCTGGTACCCAAATCAGTGAGACCTGATTATGAGTGGCTAATTTGTTGAGTGCTACAACAGGTGCTACTTTGGACTAAGTAGGCAACTGAGAATGGCGCAGAAACGTGGACGATGACAACATCCGATGAGGCGACGCTTGGAGTGTTTGAGAGAAAGATTCTGCGCAAGATTTTTGGACCTTTGCACATTGGCAGCGGCGATATCGCAGGAACGATGAGCTTTATGAGTTTTACGACGACATAGACATAGCGCACCGAATAAAGATCCAGCGGTTACGTTGGCTGGGTCATGTCGTCCGAATGGATACAAACGCTCCGGCTCTCAATGTATTCGATGCGATACCAGCTGGGGGTAGCAGAGGAAGAAGAAGGCCTCCTCTGCGTTGGAATGATCAGGTGGAGAAGGACTTGGCTTCACTTGGTGTGTAAAATTGGCGCCGGTTAGCACGAGAACGAAACGACTGGCGCGCCTTTTCAAACTCGGCCAAATTCGCGTAAGCGGTTATCGCGCCAATTAAGAAGAAGTAGAATTTATTGAGTGCATTGTTACACTCTATTAGGACTTTTGACTTGAATGTGAAGCTATTCAAGGCTTTGAGAACCGATTGGCTGCCCGTAAGTATTTGAATTTTTACTTTCTCGAACCCTCTTTTGGATATGATTTCCACTGCTTCCATTATGGCGAAGAGTTCCGCATAGAAAATTGTGATATCTGTACTTAGTGTTAGGGATTTGTGTGCTCTAGGAACCACTATTTCTGCTCGTACTCCTTGGAGCGTTTTTGGAACCATCTACCATTGGGACAGAAGCGCTATTTATTGGGCCAACCCCATTTTTCGGCTTTAACAATATGTAAAGCAGGAAACCAAAAAATGGATCCAAACTAAAATCAGGGAGCACTGAAACGCCACAAGTGGCCTTAATCACTCCAAAAAGTTTTTTAGCTTCAATGCCAACAGAGCAAAATCTGCTCTAACCCTAGATAAAAAGGGCCTCATATTACTCTGTGGAGCACTTACAGGTCACTTTGCCTGTAATAAACACTTTAACACTAGGATTAGCTAGTAAAAGATTATGCTGGTTCTGCTGTGATGAAGAGGAGTCTATGGAACACTTAATCACTATTTGTGAGGCATTAGGCCACAGGAGACACAGAATCTTAGGCTCGTATCTACTAGACGAGGAAGGCCTACAATTGCTCACTCCTAAAGAGCAGGTTCGATTCCTCGGTATACTAAATAATTATAATTAAGTAATTAGGGGCGCACAATAGATCAATCTGGTCGCAATGCATAAAGGCCTTAGCCTAACCCGTACAACCATTATCATTACCATTACATGAAACCTTAGAAGGAAGTTTAAATATAGAAGGGAAAAATATTAGACTTCTAATGTATGCGGATGATATTATTTTGGTAGCGGATCATCTCGGCTAACTACAAGAGATGATTAATAACCTTGAAAGTTACTGCAATCTATGGAGCCTTGAAGTGAAACGTTCAAAGTCACAAATAATGTTCGGAAAAAGTGGGAAACTTAGTAGAGAGGACAGGTGGTATTATAGTAAGGAATAAATACAGACTGTGTCTCGATATACTTACTTAGGAGTGGAAATAACACCTCAGATGAATTTAAAAAAACATGTTGGAAACAGAACAGCTTGGGTAGTTTGAAGAAGTTGGTATATTGCAAAAGTATTTTGTAAAGCGAATTCTGAAGCTAACAGCACATATGCCTACATACATACTTTTTCTGGAAACCGGCATGCAAGAAAATCATTTGTTCTCTTTAGAACTGTTCCTTCAGTGTAGGCACAGAGTTTTATTTATGTACTCAGAAAATCGGCTACCACATTATCTGTCAAAAATTGTTATAAAGAAAGAAGTCTTCTGGATTAGAACTTGTTGAGTAAAAACGATGTTTTTAGTGAGCTACTGGTTGTTCAACAAATTTTGCGATTCGATAAGAAAAACACAATTTTGGGGCTTGAAATACACTTCATAGTTCAGTATAGTCTCCCTCTCTCTTCATCAATGCACTTGTCCCAACAAAAATCCAATTTATGAATTCCATCCCTGAAGTGAAGAAGAATCTGGAAGAGCTGCAAAATATGCATGCACAGCAGTTCTGACCTCATCAATTGCTGAAAGACACGGGGCATTTTTTTTTTAGGTCTTCAAACGACGGAAGTCGCTAGTGGCCAAATCTGGTGAATACAGCAGATGCCGCAACATTTCGAGCTTTTATTCATGGATTTTAGCCATTGATAAAATGCTCTTGTGACTCGGTGCATAGCTCAGATGAAAAATATTTTTTTTCTTTTGCCAACTGTGATTTTTTCAAGAATTTTTTCCTTCAGCTGGTCTAAAAGGTTACAAAATAATATTCAGAATTTATTGTTTAACCAGTTTGCATTTAACTACCAAAAAAAATGTCTCTGATGCTAACACCTTTTTGACCGATTTGTGGACACGAACCCGAAGAACCAGGTTCACACCACTCTTTGGCCTCTTGTTTTAGTTCAGGATCATGGTGATAGAATAAATAGCTTGTAAACAAAGAATGAATTGACAGATGAAAATGAAACTTCCACACGTTCATATGAAGAATGTACCAACATATCAAAAATACAAAATTAGGTTAGTAGCTACGCCCTCTCTTAATGAACCGCTCGCCCTCAGATCAGGATAGCCTTAGTCTCGATCCTCATTATTATTTGTAATTCAATTTTTTTAAAACTGTTGGGTTTTACATTCTCTTTTAGGGGGGAGGATAAAAGCTTCCGTAATTGAAACTTGATTTAGACGCTTATCAGCAGCGCTAAGAGGAATTTTTGATTTTTTAAGCCTTCTATATGTAATTTTCTAGCAGATTTTTTTAAATGTCTCCACACTTTTGACGTTTTTCAATGAAAAGTGATTTTAGGAGCATATATGGTCATCTTCAGATTTAGACTGCTATATACATAGTATTACATAATCTGGACTGCTGTAAGGGTCGTACGTACTTAGCACTTGGCTTTTAAAATATCCCATCTTGGAATTTCCTTAATTGTTGTTTAAATTTACTATTTCAAGAAGTACAAGCAGCCACCTAGAAGAAAAAAATGCATAAAATTGCTATCACTAACCTTATGAAATTCAACTTGAGCTCCATCAGCAATGCCTTCTAATTCTCTGATGTATTGTGGAAATGATTGTTTTACACTCTCTAATGTTTCGTTGTAAACTTTTCCTGCAAAAAAAGTTAAAGTTTATAAATTTCGTAAAAAGATTTTCAAATGAGATTTTGAAGTAGTTTAGCGATTTATTTCAAACTAGAAACGATACAATTCCTAAATTGATTTGAATTCAATTAATATTATATTTAAATGGTTGAAAGATAAAAAAAAGATATGCCAAGTTCGAAGAACTATAATCATAATCAGAATAAACTCAATTTTTAATATCTGGGCCACAAGAATCAATCGATAAATTAAAGGTCCACCATGAGCAGGTCCACAGGTTGTCATACGAGAATTCAAAATTTCAAGGACTCGCTAGCACATTATCACATTTAGTTCAGCAATCTCGATCCGAATGTTGTGTTTCTGCACTGGAATCGTTATTGGCTTATTCACATA
Source organism: Anastrepha obliqua (assembly GCF_027943255.1). Lineage (NCBI taxonomy): Eukaryota > Metazoa > Arthropoda > Insecta > Diptera > Tephritidae > Anastrepha > Anastrepha obliqua. The sequence continues at coordinate 47,937,257 of NC_072893.1, forward strand.
GACTTTACTTTTCGAAAGAACTTCACAAAAGGAAGTCTAGTCGCATTATCTAGGTGGTAAGAATTTGCCTTAAATTTTGTGTGTTTGAACGGGATTTCATTAGCCGAATCGTTGAAAATGTTGGAGAAAGCCTATGGCGAGTGTGCATCATCAAAAACACTACGAGTGGTATAAGGCTTCTACAGATGAAATGGATGAAAATGTCGACAAAGTCAAGGAAATGGTGCTGGAAAACTATAATTTAAGTTTGAGGGAGGTAGCTCGAAAGAAGGTGGCTGAAGACATGCTTGAGCAAATGAGTTCGGACCCAACGTTTGTCTAGCAGTAATAAAAAACCACATTATCCAAGAGGCCAATAGGTCACGGAGAAATGAAGATACGTGTCTAACAGCTAGGCTACTATAGCCGCAAATAAACAAGAAAAGAACAAAGGAGTTGCTTAGTCTCTCAAGAGACAATATCTCGAAGGTCGAGGCTTGTTTGACCGGTCACTGGCTATTTGGCAGGCATTCCTTGAGACTAGGAGTTTTCTCCCATGAATATTGCAGAAGTTGCAGAGATAAGGAAGAGGAAGAAACAGTCGAGCACTTCCTTTGCAATTGTTCAGCCCCAGCGAAAATCAGAGCAGGTTCTCTAGGTAAATACTATTTTAATTCTCTTACAGAACTGTTTGACGTGGGGTTGGCATTCAATACTACGTTTCAATGGTTCGACGAAGGAAGATAAATGAGGTTCCCGTGTAGCACAGTGGTATCACAACGGACCTTTATCCTTTTCCCAAAACTTAAATTGCCACTCCGCGGACGCCGCTTTATGTCGATAGAGGCCATTACGGAGAATTTGCTGAAGGAGCTGAAGAAAATCTCTTTAAACGTGTTTAAAAGGTGCGTTGATGACTGGACTAAGCGTTGGCGTTTTATGTATTGCTTCGAAGGATGGAGCTTATTTTGAAGGCGACAAAATAAATTTTGATGGCTAAAAAACAATTATTTTGCGTTTTTATTGAACAGTTTTTTGACAGAATGTATGCACATAATTTCGACTAGAAATTATTTTTTTGTTAACATTTTTAAGCAAAAAGCTTTTAACTCTACTAATATTTGGCACACAAAACAACAAGAAATGCATAAAAAACTTACTTCCTTCATCTTTTTTGTAGAGGGGTAAATATGATTCATTTAGCGGTGTGCTCAGTAGTAGAAAGTTCTTGATAATCGAGGCAAATGTCCGGCCCTAAAAATAAACCAAACAAAAGTTTAATAAAATATATCTGTATAAATAGTGTAATGTAATTTAGTACAAAGTAAAGAATATTCATAAAAGTTAGACATTTTTTTGAAAATCCTTTATAGAGCTAAGGCGACGAAAAGACCCAAGTCTTTTAAATCTTTAATTGTATTTAGTGGTGAGTTTGAGATGTAGTAAGGTGTTGGAATAAAATTAAAAACTTTCGCATACGAAGTATAGTGACATTTACTAATGTTAAGGAACAAACGATTACGCACACACCAACTATGCAAGTGGTTGAACTCACGCTGGAGAGCGGATGAACCTTCGGAACAATTAATTTCATAATCGATTTTCAGATCATACGCGTCTAGAATAAAATTTCACATGGAAAACGGGAGGAAATATCATTAATGAAGACACTACCTTGAGGGACACCAGACGAAGCATCACAAATAAAAAAATAAGACGATACATTACCGAGTCGAATGACACAGTGCCTTAAGATAGAAAATTAACCACTTAAGAAATTGAAAGTGAAAGCCGAAACCTTCCAGTTTAGCTATTAATATTGGGTGTGATGCTCTATCATAAAAAAAAAATCTCTTTAGATTGCATCCATTTGAAAACCCGAAGGAAAGGTATTCAAACAATCCTGCGTAAAGCCAGCTAAATCCGTTAACGTAGATCTGCCCGGAACAAACCCATGTTGGCTGAGACATAACAAATGTTTAACGGCTAAGTATATTTTGTCTTTGACTATACACTCAGAGAATTTAGAAACTGTAGGTAGCTTGGAAATCGGCCTATAATTTTCAACATTATTTTTATTGCCGCTCTTAAGAATACGCGTAATAGAAGTTACATGTTGAATAATGTTTCTGGCCGCTTCAAAATTATGATTTTTATTGCGATATTGGTATTGCTCATACGCCATGGCGCCCTACTGTGAAGCCACATTTTGTTTAGAGGAAACCATTTTGTATTACTGGCGGAGAGATAAGATTTAAGTATTACTTAACACTAATGATCAGTGAATCATTTTATAGCAATAATAATAGGTTAATAATAGTAATAGCTTGGCGCAAACAACTTCGATCGTTGCAAAAGAAGGGACTTACAGTTTTGTGCTGCCTTCGAAGTAATTGGCTTTTTATAAGAAATTTCTGCTTGGCAGTAATATAGTCAAAGGTTTTGTCTGTGGAGAGGAGACCACTAACTATATTATTTCGATACTTCACGACTGCAGTAGGGTTTGCTTTTTTACTCTTTTGCTTCCTGTTTCCTATTAGCCATATGTCAAGCAGAAACACACTTAGCACACATCGACTTACGAAGGCATCAACATAGTTCACTGAATTAAGGCTTGCCGACTTTGCTTTCTAATTTATTAAAGGAGAAGAAAACCCAGTATTATACTTTTAAACTAAAGGAAGAAAGAGGATTCAAAGTATTCCTAAGGGGAATGCATTATTCGGCAGATAAAGATGAAATTAAGCAGGAACTATTAGAATTAGGCCATGAAATAATTAATATTCAAAATATTTTGCAAAAAGGCACAAAGAAACCTCTGCCATTATTCTCATTGGAGATGAAACAAGGTGCAAACAATAAAGATATTTATTCAATAAATAATCTACTACACTGCAAAATAAGTTTTGAACCGCCTCACTAAAAGAAAACAATTCCACAATGCACAAATTGTCAAAAATACGGACACACTAAAAACTTTTGCACAAAAACTCCAGTTTGTGTAAAATGCGCGGGTAATCACAAAACTATAGAGTGTGTTGTAGAAAATAGTAGCAACATAAAATGCGCCCATTGCGGAGGCAAACACACAGCGAGCTACAGAGGATGCGCGGTGTACAAAGCACTCAAAATAAAACACTACCCAGAGCAACGTAACAAAGAACTGAATACTGATAATCAGCAAAACGCTTTAAATCGGCAAATAGATTCACAATATGTCAAACCGACAATGTCATATGCCCAAGTTATTTCTAACAACCCACAATCGGGTGTGACAAGTTCTGAAACAAGTTCTGAAGCAACTTCAAATGACGACATCAAAGAGTTAAAAGAAATGATGAAGCAGGTCCTCGCACAAATGTCAAACATAATAAATATTATAACACTGCTCGTGACCAAAATAGATGGGCAGCACAAGTAGACTGAAAATAGTCGCTTGGAATGCAAACGGCTTGGGCCAACACTTGAAAGAACTGATAGTGTTTATAAACCATAATTCAATAGACGTATTACTAATTTCTGAAACACACTTCACTGACAAAAGCTTTGCAAGAATACCTAATTATAAAATATTTGTCACAAACCACCCTGACAACAAAGCCCATGGAGGCACAGCGATAATAATCAGGCAAGACATTAAATGCATCGAATTAGAAAAATACGAAAAAGAAAATATACAAGCAACATCGATCCAAATAGAAGATGAATGCGGCAAACTAACAATCTCTGCTGTATATTGTCCCCCAAAATACATAAATTCCATATCCCAATACTACGACTTTTTAAAAACACTTGGCAAACGATACATAGCTGGCGGGGATTATAATGCTAAAAATGCAATTTGGGGTTCAAGATTGACGAACTCCAAAGGACGTAATTTACTGGATGCCATGAAAATAAACAACAGTAAGTTCATAAGTAGTGGCGACCCAACATACTGGCCAACTGATCCAAAAAAAAGTCCAGATCTAATCGACTTTTTTATAACAAAAAACGTTAACCACGAAGATATGTCAATTAAATCGTTAATTGAATTGTCGTCTGACCATTCCCCAATAATAATGATATATCAGAGCTCATATACGAAGGAATCCTCGAATAGAAACATATATAACAAAAAAAACCTGCTGGGATACATTTAGAGAAATAGTCATCCGTAATCTTAACAATAAAATAAGCTTAAAGACCTTTGACGAAATCGACAGTGCGATAGCCTATTTTAATCACACAATAATGAACGCCACTATGAAATCAACTCCACAAGAAACTATCTGTTCCTCGAGCTATAATATACCTGCACACATCCAAGAAAAAATCAAAATCAAAAACCGCTTACGTAAACGCTGGCAAAAAACAAGGCTGCCACTTGACAAAAGCAAGCTAAACGCTGCTACAAAGGAAATTAAGCAAATGCTATTCGACCATAAAAATTTGAAACTTAAGAGACGCATCGAAAAACTTGGACCCGGTATAACGACAAACTATTCACTGTGGAAAGCTACAAACAAAATCGAAAATAAAATTTTATACAAACCACCTATCAGAAAACTTGATGGCAGCTGGACTAAAACAAATCTTGACAAGGCTGAAGTTCTCGCAAAACACTTCAAAAGTACTTTTACGAACAATATGCCTAATGTAAATCTTTTCCCGACCCACGCAAAAAAAGATCCATGCAAACCAAAAAATGTTACGTTAGAAGAAATAAGATAAGAGAACTGATCCTAAGAAGTCGCCAGGATACGACCTAATAACTGGAAAAATTTTAAGAGAACTCCCAGAGAAGGGGCTTATCTATATAAGGAATTTGTTCAATCAAATCTTGAACTTGAAATATTTCCCAAAAGTATGGAAAATTGCTCAAATTATCGCAATACCAAAACCATGCAAAGATCCTATGCAAGTAACTTCGTACAGACCTATAAGTCTACTACCAGTATTATCAAAAATTTTTGAAAAGTTGCTTTTTGACAGAATCGATCCCATTATACAAAAGGACAAAATAATACCTTGCCACCAATTCGGATTCAGGCAAAAACATTCCACCATCCAACAAGTTCACAGAGTTACAAACAAAATTTTAGAAGACATCGATAAAAAACGAACGTGTGAAGCAGTATATCTCGACGTGGCCAAAGCTTTTGACACAGTATGGCACGCAGGACTTCTACAAAAACTCTTGACTTATTTACCAACAGACTACTACGAACTAATGAAAAGTTATATAACTGGAAGACAATTTTATGTAAAATTCGAAGATAAGTATTCTGATATACTAACAATGGAAGCAGGTGTACCGCAAGGTAGTGTCCTTGGGCCGCTTCTGTACCTTCTTTACACTGCTGATATCCCTACACCGGCAACTAAGAATTCTCTAATAGCAACATTCGCAGACGACACTGTCTTGTTAGCATCGGACAAAGATCCAAGAACGGCTGCTTATAAACTTCAGGAATTACTTGACAACACCACTGAATGGTTCGAGAAATGGGGAATCAAAATAAACGAAGATAAAACCGCCCACGTCACATACACTAACAAGAGAAAAAAACAATACAATCCATTATTCATAAAGAATAAACAAATCCACCACGACACAAGGGCAAAATACTTGGGTATGATTATAGACAATAAACTTAACTGGAAGTTACACATTGGACAAAAACGACGCGAAATCAAGACTAGGTTTAAACAACTTCATTGGCTTTTGGGAAAGAATTCAACGCTCTCACTAGAAAATAAGATACTAATATACAAAGTAATTATAACACCAATATGGAAATATGGCTCAGAGCTTTGGGGAACTGCCAGCAGAACAAATATAAAAATTATACAACAAACGCAAAATAAGATACTCCGTATAATATCAAAAGCAGAGTGGTATATACTAAATGATAACATCCATCGAGAACTTAAAGTAAAAACAGTCCATGAAGAAATACGCAACAACAGCTTAAGACACACAAACCGACTACTAGAACATTCTAACAGGGAAATTCGGCAACTTCCATTAAAAGAGGAAACCGAGACGAGGAGACTTAAGCGCAAACGACCAACTGACCTGCAGATGTAAATGGTGTCACAATTTTATGAATATATTTATTCATTAAATAATTGAATTAATTAAATATAGAGTTAATTTTTGTTTTTTTTTTCTTAGATAAATGTATATAGTGGTATTGGCTTCTAAATACTGTTGAAACCCAAAAAGAAAGAAAAATTGTAAATATTTTAAGTTGAAATAGAAACAATAATAAAGGGTAAAAAAAAAAAAAAAAAAAAAAAAAAAAAGAAAAAAAAAAAAAAAAAAAAAAAACTTTGCTAGCTATGCCATTTCATCGGAATAGATAATAAGCACTTCAGCTCTAGAACATTGATTGTGTTAATTGCTGAGCACGACAGAAAACGAGAAGGACTTTTCCCTTTTTCAAAAGGCCAAGTAAAAAAAACACTAAACTTTATAGGTTTATAGGCTTATATGGTACTGTTGAATGACGTCTATAAAGGCCGTTACCTTGACCAAATTAGTCATTTATACAGGGTGCATATAGTAGATATTTGATGACATGCATACATATATGTGGCTATAACTTGCCGAAATAATTATTTTTCTTTTTGCTCTTTTTCAGATAAGACAACTTAACTCAAGATATGAAGAGTGTAAATCAAATCGATTTAGAAATCTCTAGAGTGGGCCCGTTCATTCGCTCATAAGGGTCGCTGTAAATTGACAGCATCAGGCGGCCATGCAGAATCTGTTGCAGAACGCACAAAACACGAGGAACGTTCTGATACTGTCCGATCTGCAGAATTTATTCAACAAGTGCAAGCGATCATTGACGAAGGCGCTTCAAAATCGGCCTATATTGATTTGTGAGGGAGTTTAATGTTATTGAGGGTCTCATCCGTCGAATTGTCCAGGAAGATCTCCGGGATAAGACCTACGTTATGCGTAGCAGACCGCTTATGTCGGAGCAAATAAGAGAAAAAAAAACGCCTTCTACCAAAATCAAACACGCTGAATCACGTGAGATGTTATGGGTTTTTTCTGACGAAAAAAATTTTACTGAATACTAAAGGAGCAATCGCAGAAATTAAAAATGGCTATGTTTCCATCCTATAGACACTCTTTTTTCATGCACCCGAAGTTTCCAGCCACTGTTTGTGGTTTTATGGGTTGTGAGCAACAAAGGAAATGTCATTCCGCCACACTTCTTTTCTCAAGCATTTCGAGTGAATTCTGCTGGATATATCAGTTCTAGAGACAGCAGTGAAACCCTGGATTGATTGTGTACGCGGTGACAATCCATACATTTTTCAGTAAGACTCTGCTCACTCAAATAAAGCTATGGTGTAACAAGATTAGCTGGCTGAAAATTTCCGAGAATTCGCTCTCAAAGAGAAAAAATATCAAAAAAAAAGAAACATTAACGCAAAACTTCGTATTAAATTAAAACAGAAAATAAAATAAATGAAATGCAAAATAACGAGCTTAGCATCACAAGATTTTATTTTCTTTTCTTCACAATAAATTATTCCATTTCATCATCGCTGTCAGATGCTGAACATTCCATTAGCAATTGTATTGTTGTGGTAATCACAGCTTCCTTCATATTTTTCTCGCTTCCGTCTATGCATGTAAGCATATTAATATATTGTTAAATTACATTAATAACCAAAAAGTGCAAGCATTAAACACAAAATATAACTCCAATGCTCTCAATTTGTATTTTGGAAACTGTAACATCGGTGACTGGAGGCTGTGGCTCAGAAGTGCATACCTTCACATCATTGGCCTATTCCTATTATGATTACTATATGACTTCAAATAAACTTTATATATTTTATTTAAATTTAAAATTTTGACTCAATTCGCGAATTGGAATTCGTCTTTGTTTTTACTTTGCGATCAGCTGTTTTTCTCTCTTGCAAATTCTTACGAGAAAAAAGACTTGCAACTTCTCCTCAAAATTAAATGTTATTTTGCTCTCTCACTGTCCCCTACTTTGCAAGTTTTTTAGATACATGAACCCCAATTGCTACAAATTATTTGCTTCATGAACAAACCTAGCACTTGTTGCCGGACAAACTATTTAACTCGATATTATTATTTATTACCCAACTGGCATTAGAAATAAATATTTTGACAAATGAGCCCAAAAATCAAAAACAATATACAGTCTGCATCAGAGGAAAAGAACCGGTTTTTTTTTTTGCAACTTCAATATATATTTTCTTCTGTTTTTTGCTGCATAATAGTCCCACTTAAGGGCTACGACGCCAGCGCTAACTCAGGTTAGTGTCGTTCGAAACTTTCCCGTAAACACAACCAAACCAAAATGAGTGAGAAGTTTGCGAAGCGTTTTGAGGCGATATCTTGATGCACGCATTCGAAAGGGCCAAAATTATCTTACGCCGTGTTGCAAAAGTGATTAAAAACCCAAAAAAGTTTGTTGTGATGTGGAATCAGCGGTATAAGGTGTACAAAAATGTTGATGACTTTTCCGAGCGCGGCTTGAAGCGAGTGACGACAAAAAAGCAGGATAAAGTGATCGTCCAACTTTTTAAGCGGGGCCGTTCTTTGCGACTACGCCAAACACGCACGATTCTTGCTAAAAAGGGAATAGATGTGAGTATCAACACCATCGAACGTCGACTGAAGGGAGCGAACATATTCTACCGTCGCACATCATCAGTACCACTGCTTTCAGCAAAACACATTGAGAAACAACAAAACAAGAAAATGGCGTCACAGTATTGGACTGGCCTTCCCAGTCCCCAGATGCCAACACCATTGAAAATGTGTGGGTAACTATGAAAACGCATCTTGCCGGAAGGCCAGTCCATGATTTAAAGCAACTCGTGCGTCAAGTTCGCAAAATCTAGTCCTGTTTGTCGACGAGCTATACAGAAAAGCTGGTTCAAAGCATGAAGAAGATGCCAGGCTATACTCGACAACGATGTAGACTCTACGGCTTATTGAGTAATTGCGACATAGTTTTGTACATACTTTCACGAATAATCGCGGTTCCCTTTTTCTGACATAGACTGTACATTTAACTTTTTGTTTTTATTTATATTTATTTAAAGTTGGCTCTCCGACAATAAAAAAATTAACTAAAACTTAAAATCCGAGAGTTATTATTTAGGAAGGCGTCGTAGCCAAATGGCTTGGTGCGTGACTACCATTCGAAATTCGCAGAGAGAAAGTAGGTTCGAATCTCGGTGAAACACCAAAATTAAGAAAAACACTTTTCTAATAGCGGTCTCTCCGCGGCAGGCAATGGTAAGCCTCCGAGTGTATTTCTGCCATGAAAAAGCTCCTCATAAAAAATATCTGCCATTCGGAGTCGGCTTGAAACTGTAGGTCCCTCCATATGTGGAACAACAACAAGACGCAATCGCAAATAGGAGGAGGAGCTCGGCCAAACACCCAAAAAGGGTGTGCGCGCCAATTATACTATATATATATATATATATATATATATTAGGGTGGTCCAAAAAAAATTTGTATGCTGCCGCCCCCCAAAATAGTAAAGAATGAAAAATAAAAAGACCCGTATTTTTTTTTTTTTAATCAGACCATATTTAATGGTGCCGCCGGGGCTTTGAAATATCCCATGTATTTTGCATGGGAAAAAAATACTTTTTCGTAGATTTCATGTAAAAACCTGGAAAATGAATATATTTTAACCGGATAACTCAGTTTCTCTTCATAATTGGTCAGGGAATAACAACCAATTATGAAATAATCTCACAAAAAAATATCATAAAAGTAATATAAAATATTGTTTTTCGATTTTTTCTTAGATTTTCGTTTTTATGGCTTTTTGGGGTTCTATAAAAAATAGTTAATACAAAAAAATTAATTATTTCATAATTGGTTGTTATTCCCTGACCAATTATGAAGAGAAACTGAGGTATCCGGTTAAAATATATCCATTTTCCAGGTTTTTACATGAAATCTACGAAAAAGTATTTTTTTCCCATGCAAAATATATGGGATATTTCAAAGCCCCGGCGGCACCATTAAATATGGTCTGATTAAAAAAAAAAAAAAATACGGGTCTTTTTATTTTTCATTCTTTACCATTATGGGGGGCGGCAGCATCAAAATTTTAATATAAATTTTTTCCCATGCATTTTTGGACCACCCTAATATATATGTATATATATTATTTAATTTTATAAATTATTTTTATATACAGAAAAATTTCACTAAATTTATTCAAACTGCTGCTTTATTTGCTTTTCCTTCAAATATTATATTTTCTTTGCACCTATAACCTGGTCTGATATTTCCTCAATTTATTTTGAGTGAACACGGCCAATTCACAGTTACAGCTAACTCACGGCAAGTATTTGCATATTGCATTGCTTTGAAGAATATGCTTGTACGTATGTACGTACGTAATTCTGTTACATACACACACACTTATGTAGCTACAAGTCCATATGAAGACTTTAGTTCAACACGCCAGCCTATCGACCGCATTCATTTATTATAAATATTTATTTACATATTTAATTGGTTTGCCATTTACTTTACTTATTTTATAGATTATTTAAATAAGCAAATAAATCTTTGAATTGGATTAGTCGTGACGCTTTCATTGTTAAATGTTTGTGCGTGCAACATTTTCGCCATGGCAACAATATCTGTATGTTTGTATGTATGTTAGGGCAATTAATTCTTATCATAGTTTTGAATTAGTACAATAACGAATGGCGTAAAATCGCATGCAATGTCTTGGGTGCATACAATTTAACATTTCTGGTCTCCCGACAATCGTAACAAATGAAGTTTTTATATTTCGTCATTGCAAACTACGAAAATGCAATATTTTTGAATTCATGTCCGTTGCATGTCGTGATTTTCTTAATGACGTACATACTTGTTTTATGCAAATGCAGCTGCTTAATGCCCACATTTATGTACTCTTAATACGTAGCTTTAATGCATAGATCTAACTTTCTGGCTAGGTGTGAAAATGTCAGTCAATCAATCAGGTATAGTACATATGTTTGTATGTATGCAATTACATATACGAGGGAGGTCAAAAACGTCGCTCGCGTAATGAATAGGAAGTAGCGTGAAATTAAATATCCATAAATTTTGGTCTCTCCGCTATATTCTTCTTTAAATCTATTGACTCATTTCTCAGAGTATTCATAAAACACACAAAAATTATGCTGAATATTCTTACAAGCCTTTAATGGAAGTTGAGGAAGTAGATCTTATGTATAGAAAATTCCAGCGCATTGAAAAGCTATCCGCTATTCCAGAATTATTTAAAGCACTTTTTACTAATCAATTGACCTATTCAATATCTCATCCATCTCTCAATCACCGCAATTTCTATTAACCATCTAAACAAAAAAATTGTCTAGGCATTAATTAGGCACAGAAGAAGAAAATAGTATGCAGAGCATCAGAGGTGTGGTTCTAATAGCGCTGCTGATAGATACGAGGTGTGTTCAAAAAGTATAGCGAATTCTGTGTTTTTTTCAAAAATTATTTATTTATTCATTAATATCTATTTTGTCCCCTTCAAAGTAATCCCCATGAGATATTATGTATTTACTTGTGGCAACGTTTTTTCCAATCTTCCAAGCACTTCAAAAAATCATTTTTTTATCTTGTTCAGCTCCTCCTTCGCTGCCGTCTTTATCTCGTCAATCGGAGCGTAGCGTCGTCCTTTCATGGGCCTCTTCAAGTTGGGGAACAAGAAAAAGTCACAGGGGGCCAGATCTGGGAATACGGTGGCTGTGGCATCATTAGAGTGATGTTTTTGGTCAAAAAGTCGCGCACAAGCAACGATGTGTGAGCAGGGGCGTTATCGTGATGCAAAGCCAATTTTTGTTCTTCCACAAATCCGTTTCTGGCGGATTGCTTCGCGCAAATTGCGCATAACTTGCAGGTAATATTCCTTATTGACCGTTTTACCCTGTGGCAAGAACTCATGATGCACCACGCCCCTGCAATCGAAAAAAAACGGTAAGCAAAACTTTTACATTCGACCAAACTTGGCGCGCTTTTTTCAGTCTTGGTTCATGCGGCAGCTTCCATTGAGAGGATTGAGCTTTGATTTCCACGTCATAACCATAAACCCATGATTCATCACTAATTATGACCTTCTCATTTGCAATGTTCATGCGATGCTGCTTTTGGTCGAAATTGAGCAGTTTTGGTACGAATTTGGCGGCGACCCGTCTCATGCCTAAATCATTGAAAAAAATCGAATGGCACGAACCAATCGATATGTCTAGGTGCTCAGCAACTTCTCTAATGGTGGTTCGACGATTGGCCAATACCATTTTCTTCACTTTATCAATTTTTTCGTCTGTTGTTGAAGTGCTCGGGCGTCCGGCACGCGGGCACGCTGTTCATCGTTCACATCTCTTCGGCCTTCTGCGAACATTTTGTACCACCGATAAACGTTGCCTTGGTCCAAAGTAGCTTCTCCGTATGACACAGTCAACATTCGGAATGCATCCGCGCACTTATTTCGTTTTTCACACAAAATTTGATACAGGTTCTTTGATCCGTCTTTTTGAATAGTTAAAAATCGAAGACGAGCCGAAACACGTGCATGTAAAGCAGCTATCAACAATTAACTGAATATTCAAAATGGCCGAACTTGTCGGCATGAGTGAGAGACATGAGTACCAACATATCGCCACAAGAAAATCGAAATTCGAATATACGTAACCTGCGAAAAAAGCAAAATTCGCGATACTTTTTGAACACACCTCGTATAAGCACCATATGTTGAACTTTTTGAGATCTTTTTTTAATTGTAGTTTTATCGCGAGCCATCCGCTAGGAGGATAGGTCTGATAAATGCCCTATACAGCCAGTGAGTGTTCTTCGGAGAACGATCCCATCTGCGTTCTATGGCCTTTTTGCAAGAAAATAGAGCTACAGTAGCTTTCCTTACTCTGTCCTCTGCATTCATGTGCCAATGTAGTTTCTTGTCAAGAACTCCACCTACATATTTGGGGCTATGCCCCGCTTCTAGCCTAGCCTTAATGACGGCTTCACAAATTGTGCAAATTTATATTTCCTCGAGAACATCAATAATTCTGTTTTCTGAGGGCGGTAACGAACTAAGTATCATAGTTGATGAATTGGTGAACTGAGAAGTTCGCCCCATCCAATGCGACCAGAGTCAATTGTAGACGTATTTATAGCGCCTCACGCGAATCAGTGATCTTGTGAAAAAAACTGCACGAGAACTGTAGTTGTAAGTGCTTTATGGTTATATGCGAACTTTTCTCCCACATAAAATGACACGCCCTAACATGTGTAGCTACTTGCATACATATATGTATGTGTGAATGTGCTTGCACTCACAGCTTTGTTAATTGCTTTTTAATTGCTATTTGGAGTTAACTTCTTTAAGCTGAAATTAAATAAATAAATTGGAATGCACATACATACATACCATATGTACATATGTACATATTTAGGAATGTGTCATAAGTAAGTATGGATGTATGAATGTATGAATGTGTATTGTAGCAAATCTCAAGTAATGCAGGTGTAAATTTTCCGCGTTGCTGTTAAGACATGTGCCAGCCAAGTCCAGATGCAGATTAAAATGAGTTTTAAATAAATTACTAAACAAATAGTTAAAAATAAATAAACGATATTCATCACCCGTGTGGGTGTGACGCGTGTTCATTTTATGCTCGCATACACATACATACATACATACATATACCACATTTTATTACCGGTTAGCAACAATTAAAAAGCTTTTATAAATTACAAGTGATTGAGGGCTCGATCTCATATGCAGTTGAACTCATTGCAAATTGTAGCAGCATAAATATTTGCATACATGCATGCATACACACATACATACACATATATACATACATATATACATACATGCAAGCATGCCAATAGTTCTTATTTTTCAATTAAATATTTCTTTTTTCATTTAAAAGGAATTTCTGTTAAGTAGTATTTAACTATTAGCTGCCGGCGATTGCTGATTCAGTTCTCATAGACATATGCACCTCCTCCATGGAATTAGTAGTCGCTATCTGGTGTAGAATTGCATAATTACCGCATATTGTAATCACTATTTAACGAAAATTTCTTTGACAGGTCCCCCACTACGCAACATTTGTAAAGATCTGGGTAAAGTCTGGAAAAGCAAGAACGATGAGGAAGAAGAAATCGTTTCTTATCTCTTCTCCAAAATAAACAAGACTAGCGTCATAGAAATGTATTTGATGGGCCATATTTTTAGTGAGTTAGTGCGTTGGAAGTTACATCCCTAGTTGACTTCCAGTGAAAGCTTGGTGGCATTCGGTTCAGTGGAAGCGAAGTTATTGTCAGTATGTTTGTGTCATCGGTACAAATATGAGTGTCGAACAAAGAGGTACTATCAAATTTTGTTCATTTGAATTAATGAAAAAAGTTTATGGCGTGATTGTCTATCTCGTGCCAGAGTTCATGAGTGGTTTACACATTTCAGAGATGGTTGTGAGGACATAAATGACAATGAATATACGGACCGCCCAAAATCAGTAATCACCGAAAACTCCATCGAAATTGTTAGTAAATTTATCAAAAATGAACCGAAATCAACGTTGAATGGAATTAATGGAAACGGAGTTGAATATCTCCAAAACATCGATTTATCGCAGTTTCATTGATCATTTCGGCTTACAAAAGATCTGTGCAGGTTTCATTCCGCACAAGTTAACTGAGTATCAAAAATTGCTCAGAATTCAACATTCGAAAGATATCATTAAAGAGGCGAGATGAGACGAGAACTTCCTTTACAACATAGTAACTGGCGATGAAACGTGGTGTTTCCAGCATGAACCTGAAACTAATCGTCAAAGTGCCGAATGGAAGGCCCCAGACGAGCCAGCACCCAAAAAATCGCGTTTGGAGAAGTCAAAAATCAAGTTGATGCTCATTTATTTTTACGATTCCAAGGGAATTGTCCTCAAGGAGTTCGTGCCAACGGACGAAACCGTCAATGCAATTACCTATCTTGGCATTTTGAAGCGTTTGTTGTATCGTATTCGACGAATTCGCCTTGAATACCGGCGAGGAGGAAGCTGACGTTTATTACATGATAATTCACCATCTCATAGATCCACTCCTGTGACTGATTTTTTGACTAGAAATCGCATTTTAACCATCAATCACTCACCGTATTCGCCTGATATGGCTTCCTCTGACTTCTACCCATTCCAAAAATTGAATTTTTGCGCCCGTAGAGGCCATCCAAAAGCCTTGCTCCGACGTCCTGAGAGGCATTCCGGTCAATGACCTGAAACACTGTTTCTAAAAGCATTTATATTGCGCAAAACCGTGTAATGAGGCCAGAGAGGACTATTTTGAATAAATAAACTCGAAGTTTTCAGACCAAAGCTCCTGTCGTTTCTATTTTAGCTCAGTCTTGTTTATTCTGGACTTCACCTTGTATTACTGTACCGCACAGTGTAGAAGTAGGCTTCGGTATATGGGAATAACTTTTTCAGATTTTTAAATTCACAAAATATGCACCTATGGTTAATGGTTAATGGTTGTAAAGGGTTAAGGAGTAGCCCTTTAGCACTGCGACCATATTGATCTATTGTGCACCCTATGCTGTCTATTGACTGTTAAGTATGCTTATGAATTGTACCAGCTCCTTCTGAGGGAGTGATTGAAGGTCTTCATCTGTAAGCATGAACTTGTTTAAAAACCTTTTCCTTCTATGCGTCAACCCCGGACATTCGATAATGAGATGTTCCATAGACTCCTCATCTTCGCAGCAGAATCTGCAGGTGCTGGTGTTAGTTATGCCTAATTTATGTAAGTGTTTGTTGCAGGTGAAGTGACCCGTGAGGGCGCCTGTGAGAGTGCGAATGCTCTTTTTGTTTAACGTGAGGGCCATGTTGGCTCTTTTAGCGTTGAAACTTAGGAACTTTTTGGAGTGTCTAAGACCCTCTACATTGTTCCAATGCTGATTTAATAGAGTTTTGGCCCAGTATTTTATTTTTTGTTTTAGGTTGTTTTTGTTGAATCCGAACATAGGGCTAGGTCCGATGAAGTTTTCATCTGCCCCTTTTTTGGCTTGAGCGTCTGCCTTTTCGTTGCCGTCGTATCCCTCATGTCCCGGTACCCAAATTAATGAAACATTATTTTTGGATGCCAGATTATTGAGTGCCTTGTGGCATTCTAAGAGGGTTTTAGAGTTGTATGTATAGCTATCTAGAGCTTTTAGGACTGATTGGCTGTCCGAGAGTATTTTAATCCTTACTCTCTTGTGGTTCCTGCGTTGCATGATGTTTACTGCTTCCATTATTGCGTATAGTTCCGCTTGGAATATAGTGGTGTCCCTGGTGAGAGTGTATGATTTGTGGATTCTGGGTCCCACTACACCTGCTCCTACACCGTAAGGTGTTTTTGATCCATCAGTGTACCATTTTTGTGAATCATCATTCATCCATTTCGGGTTTGTTTTCCACTCTATCCTCTCTGGAAAGGTAACTGAGTATCCTTTTGTGAAACAGAGGGTTGGGTCAATGTGGTCTGAAACTTGAGCCATGCTTATGGTGTTTTTGATTTTGTTTAGGATATTTAGGTGACCGGTGAGGTTGCCCAATTTGAAATTTACTTTCATGTGTAGCATGAGTGCTTGCGTAGCTGCTTCCTCTTGGATTGCTATATGAAGTGGTGGGAGATTAAGGAGTGCTTCCATGCCAGCTGTTGGGGTAGTTTTCATAGCCCCTGTGATGCATAGGCAAGCAAGCCTTTGTACTTTTCCCAGTTTGGTTATCGCTGTTTGTTGGATAGATTTGCCCCACCATACTAGTGCCCCATACAGTATGATTGGTCTAACCATTTGGGTGTATATCCAGAGGGCCATACTAGGGCTGAGGCCCCAGGATCTCCCTAGTAATTGTTTGGTTGTCCACAAGGATTTCGTGGCTTTTTTTGTTATGTTATTTATATGTGGTTCCCAAGTGAGTTTTTTATCTAAGGTTAAACCTAGATATTTGACCTCTTCCTTTAGTTCTATCACTGTTTCATTTAGTTTCAATGCAGGAAACTTTATCTTTCTTTTTCTTGTGAAGGGGATTATTGTGGTTTTGTTAGGGTTGATCGACAGCCCCTCCTTTTTACACCATTCCCATGTTGCATTCAAGGCATTTTGCATTAAGTCCGTTAGTGTCCTTTCATGGTTGCCTTTTATTATAACAGATATATCATCTGCATAACCAATGGTTATGAATCCCTTGTTGTTTAGGTGCTGCACCAAGTCATCAACTAGTAGGGACCATAGCAGTGGAGAGAGAACTCCTCCTTGCGGACATCCCTTTACTGTTGTGACATTGAGTTCAGCTTGGCCTAACGAGGCTTTAATAATCCTCTGATTAAGCATTTGGCTTATCCAGTGTGTTAATATTGGGTTTGCACCTCTTTTTTCGAGTGCTGTTTCCATGGATTTGTAATTTGCGTTGTCGAAGGCTCCCTCTATGTCCATAAAGGAACATAGGGCTATTTCTTTTTGATTTAGGGCCTTTTCTATATTGACAACGAGTGTGTGCAGTGCTGTGACTGTGGATTTCCCTTTTTGGTAAGCAAATTGCAGCTTATGAAGGGGTTTTTTGAAGATTACTTCTTCTCTTAGATGGTATTCGAGTAGTTTTTCCATTGTCTTTAGCATGAACGATGATAGACTGATTGGCCTGTAAGATTTTGGAGAGTCAGGGGGTTTGTTACCTCCCTTAGGAATAAATATTACCTTCACTTTCCTCCATATCTTTGGAATGTATTCCAATATTAGGCTAGCTCTGAAGATTTTCACCATGACTCGGATCAGTTCCACAGTGCCTTTGGATAAAAGTGCTGGGAATATACCATCCGGCCCTGGTGATTTAAAGGGTTTAAAGGAGTTAATTGCCCACTCTACCCTTTCGAAATTTATGATTTTGTTGACAAATGAGACCGTAGATCTCCGTTGATGGTGAGTTACCATGTCTAGACTATTGTCGATTGATGAGTCATGACTTTTACAATCTGGGAAGTGAGTCTTTAGAAGAAGCTCTAGTGTTTCTGCGAATGTGTTGGTAATAGTTCCGTTTGGACCTTTTAGTGTTCCTATGGGACTTGAGTCGCCTTTGGAAAGTGATTTTTGGATTCTAGCTGTTGCTGGAGTATCTTTTAGATCCTCGCAGAAGTTTTTCCAAGAGTTTCGTTTGGATTTCCTTAGTTCTTTGTTATAGTTAGTTAGGGATTTCCTATATTCGTCCCATTTGTTTGTTTTCTTTGCAGTGTTGAATAGTTTTCTCGTTGTTTTCCGAAGTTTGTCAAGTTCGTTGTTCCACCAGGGGACCCTCTTCGTGGAGGATTTGATTTTTAGTGGACAACAGTCTTGATATGAGGCCATGATTGAGTCAGTCATTTCTGTTACTGCCTCTTCTAGTTCCTCTGTTGATGTTATTTTGCTTACGCTGTTATTAAGCTTAGCTGAAAGACATTCATTGTATCTTTTCCAGTTTGCTGTTTTTGGGCTCCTGTAAAGTGTGGAGAACTTTACCACCCCATTTAGGTCAAAGAGTATGTGTTTGTGGTCAGACATTGAGTCCTCATCCGAGACTCTCCAGTTACTGATCATATTCAAAGATTTGTTAGTGATTAGAGTTAAGTCGAGTACCTCTTGTCGTATTGCGTTTACAAAAGTGGGTTTATTACCCCTGTTTACTATTGTTATATTACTAAGTAATAAAAATTCAAGGAGTGACTCACCTCTGTTGTTTGTATTCGTGCTTCCCCATGCCACATTGTGGGAGTTGGCGTCGCATCCAATTACGAGGGTTAGATTGTGGGTTTGGCAATACTCCACTAGGCCTCTGATTTTTTCTGGTGGTACTATGTCGGCGTCTCCGGGGAAATAAGCTGAGGCGATTACGACCTCTCTCTTGCTTCCGCCAGACTCCGCTTCGACCAGTATTGTTGATGTGTCGCCATCCATGAATTCTGTGAATGGCAAGAATTTAATATTGGTATCTATGATTATCGCAGCCCTAGGTTTGACAGCGCTTTTGTCATAAATTACCTGTGTGTTTTGGACATTGAGGCCTTGAGGACGGCCTCTATAGATCCAGGGCTCTTGGATCAGCCCTATGTTGATACCTCCGGCAAGTCTTCTGCTAAGCTCAGTGGTGGCAGCCTTAGCATGGTGAAGATTTGCCTGGAGGCACCTCATTTCGCCGGTTGGTTTTCGGAGTCTTTGGGAGGACTTTCGTCCTCTTCTTGTAACTCCACTGCCTCCATTTGGTCAACTAACTCTTCGGTCGTTATATTTTCAGATTTCAGCCTGAGGGTCACTTGTATGAAGCGGTAGTTTACCCTACCATTGTACTCCTTCAGGCTGGCGGCTGATTTTTGGTCTACCGCTACGACTAGCGTTACGTTGGAGCCTTTTTCGGCTCTTCTTAGCAGGCGCCAGGAATCAACATTGAGGCCTTTATTCTGCCCCTGCACAAAGTCCAGTATCTTGGCTGTCTCGACTTTGACTGAGTTGGGAAAGTACCCCACTGCGATCCGAGAGTGAGGAATTTTGGATTCCTCTGTGGCCCACAGTGTTGCACCCTCCCACGGCGACGCATTAGAAATGGCCGCCTTAACCCATTCCGCCGAAGTGCTCTCCTTACAATGCAGGACAAGGTATCCTGCCTTGTAAGTAGTGCCCAAGAACGCTGGTTTTGTGGCCATGTTTTTCCCCGCCAGTATTTTGTCTAACAGGAGTTGTTGGATGGAGTCCATTTGCTCGGTTGTCAGTACCGTGTTGGGGTAGTCCCTAGCAAGTACTGCTAACCTGACTCCTGTTGTTATGTCTTTGTATGTGGCAGTGGGCTGCCACTTTTTGCTCTTTAGAGCTGCGTCTTTCGATGTGGACGGACCATCATCTTTAGGCCGCTTTTTTGCTGCTGCTTCGGGTGGTGTGTCCTCAACCGACCTTAGTCGTTTCGGCCCCGTCGTTGGTTTTTCTGTGTTTTTGCACATGGGTTCCAGAGCCTTAGCATAAGCTTCTTCCCTGGTTAGCCCTTTTTTTAGGAAGTGTACAAGCCTTCTCTTGCCCGCACCACTGAGCCTTTTTGGCTGTTCCTTTTTCGGCCCTTCGCCATCGGTGTTTGGAGTCGTCTCGGCAGTTCTCACGCCTTCAACTGCGGACTGTTCCTCCTTATTAGTTTGAGGCTTGGTGGCCTCTTCCTGTTGAGGTGTGACCGCCTCTGGTTTTTGAGGTATTTTGCTAGCCTCTTCGTTGAAGCCTTTTTGGCCGCTTCCGCCATTTTTTTGTTTTTGTTTACTGTTGTTCATTTTTGTTCCCACGAGTAAAGGGGTATATCGGTCACCTGCGCCAGTGCCCCGGTAGCGCAGGAAGGCATTTTTGAAATGGGGCCTCGCCAGGGCGCCCCAAGTCCGCATACTAGCGACTAGATCCCCCTCTAGCCAAGCATCCCTCGGCGTATGCTGTTCCACCTTGGATTGGGGATTTATACTTACCCAAGGAAGTTTACTCTTCCCGCTCGACTATATTAGCCAGGACCCCAACAGAGACATGACCGTGCTGGGGTATCCTGTTTCCAGTGGCCACCGCGGGGAGGAATAGTCGCACTTCCGACAGTCTTGCAGTTACGGCACAAAGTCCACGAAGGCCTTTGCGTTATTCCCCCTACAAAGACTGCCAGCAATGACCACCAAATATGCACCTAAAAAACTATAATGAAGCAACACAGATACACCGTGCTTTCGCATCACTGGATATAAATTTAGGGCACATTTTTTATTGCATGCGACTGCGACTGATCAACAATTTTTTTTATCGCTTCGACAGTTTTACGACCTAATTAATAAACAAATATATTTATAGAGAAATAGATGTAAAGGTGTTAATTAGCATTTTGCATGATTACAAAGTTTAGTATACAGTTTTTCCCAGCTCTTCATTCATATTATCTGGATTGTTTACAATTATTTAAATTATTGCTAATTTTGCTACCAGGCCCTTTTGATGTGGTTTATTTAATTCAATTTTATCGTTCAAAATTTCACGTTGAGAATAAATTAGTAAATTTTAAATTATTAAGTTTTACACGCTTAGCCCTTAGTTTAGCCATTGGCAATTTAGATTTGAATTAGGGGGGCTTTCAAGTTTTAGTTCCTGTTTTAGCTGTAGCGCCGTGTTTTGCGGTTATAAAAAAACTCTACAATTTACAAAAGTAATTAAAATATACTACGAAAATTGCGGATATTTGAAAAAAATATTTTGACTGTATAAAGACAGAAGTGCACGTTCGTCCCGCCCGTTCAATTGCATATATCGCTGCTGGAAAGGAAAACATTCATGAAGATCAAAATGCGCTTACCTCAACGGTTTGTGATATTGGGACTGGCTAATTACTCATGCCTATTGCTCATGGTAAACGTATTGGCTATATGGGGTTTCAACAACTTGCGAATGAAATTTCGAAGAAGCATGATTTTATGATATTCCGCAGCGATTTGCAGGTCTTCAGACTATTTGATACCATTTTAAGTCGTCCAACAGGCAGATATCTACAGCCAACCGAAGCTGTTGATGTAACGGAGAAGATGGATGGGATTTAGGTTGGCGCACTGCCCCAGGCTGTCGAAGAAAGGAGCACCCAGTGACCTTAATTATCTAGCTGCCATGTCTGGACATTTACAGGGCAAGTGATCAATTGTCTCCTTCTCTGAAAGGTCCTCACAGCTTCTGCAATGGGGGTTAAATGGTAACCCTAGCTTTTCAGCGCGTGTGCCGATCGTCCAGTAAACGGTAAATACAGCAACGAGTTTGGAAATTGAATGGCGTAGAGTCCCCAGTACTTTCTGCGTCCTGTGTCTATTGTACTGTGGCCAAAGTGTTTTCGAAAAAATGGATATCCATCTGTTCTGCGCTTTTCTGAGAAATAAGTTGTACAACTCCCCTTTAACAACAGTTAGGGGGCTGCCGATGACCTGGTAGGAGACCTCTGAGACCAATTCAGTCGGTCTGACTTCCTGGCAAGCTCATCAGCAATTTTATTTACCTCTATATTCCTATATCCTGGAACTCAGGTTAGAGAAATATTTCCTGCACAACCAAAAGATTTAATCCCCCTACACAAGTTGACCAATTTGAATTTTGGCGTCGTCCGAGCCTTGAACGCGGTTTGACTATGGGAAAAAATTTTAATATCTTCCTCGCTTCCACGTTTCCTAAGAATTATGCATGCCTGCAGAAGCGCAAAGACTTCTGCCTAAAAAACACTCGCAATATTCAACAGTTTTAAGGAAATAGATCAATTGGTTGATTTAGAGAAAACCCTGTTCCGACTTCGGATTCCATCGTGGAGCCGTTAGTGAAGACAAAGGTACCAGAAAAAAACTTATTTATTACAGAAATTGATCACAACAAAAGCTTTTCAATTTCCAAGATACTATTTTTTTAAATAAAAATAATTGCAGTCTGAGTATTTTTGTGAAGAAGATTTAAATGAAAGTATTCACTAATGTAAACACAACTGAAAGTTTCACGAAAAAGTTGCATCATTTATTGACCCATTCCACGCCAACTTCCTTGACTTAAATTGGAAAGCAAATAATTTGACCGATGCGCTGATATAAGAAGTTGAATTATTCTGTAATGGTGAAGAAATGGGTCATTGCTGGCTTATGAGTAGCAGTAGTGTAATTCACTAAATCTAAGGGATGCGACAATTTTTATTTCTGTCTACATTATTTGTCATTTTCACTAACGATTGTGCTATTCTATTTATTCAAACTGATAGAGAGTGGCAACTTTGTCAAATTAAATATCAAAATGAGCGAATAACCCAAGGATAAATAACAGAAAAACATACTAGCCAAGCTATTAGATTCAATTTTGAGTATTTTTCAATTATATTTGCACAAAGTAATTATAATCAAATAACTCAAACTTCAAATTAATATTTACTTAATACTTTTGGTGCATTTATTGCTTTAGGATATCATTGACAGCTTCTAAAAGAAGCGGGTCAACCGCAGCCAAGGTACTCAATCAAAAATTTCGTTTGCAGCTTGCCGCTCCACTTGGGTCGTAGGAAGCCGCACCTTTGTGCAAAACATGGGAAGGTTGATTGCTTCTGTTGTACGATATATTATATATATGCTTCGACTAACGGCCGACTGGTTCATGGATATCGCCCATCGCTCATCCACGGGTCGTTAATAACATCCAGTTGCGAAAAGCAATGCAGCCAGCAATATAAAATTGGATTTTAGAATTGAATAAGCGTGGAGATTACAAGGTTTAGCTGTTTTGGGAACTTCTAAGTAGAATGTCAAACTAAGAAATTAGCTCCACAGCAGACTCTGGAGTTAACCGGCATAGTTTTTCCAACTTCTCTACATAGTTTTTGGAGCTTCCCCTCTCCAAATACAAATGCACAATCGCGCTGAATTTTAAAAACTTTTTAATAATGTAATTTCACTATTTTAATTAAAATCACAAATTCTTTTTTTATCGTTTGAATTAGGCGCATCAAAAATGTTGTTGTTTATTTTGCGATAATCAGCGAATAGCAAAATCGTTAAAATTGGGGTAAAGGAAAGAAAACAATAATGGCGAATATCGTTAAAAAGAGTTAGTGAATGTCACTACAGGCTTTGTATAAAACAGGTTGAGGTTAAGATTAGAGAACTGTACTTTACAAGATGGCGCAAAATTAATCACCCTATCGAAAAATTCGAAATACTTAATACTTTTTTGTTGTTGTTAAATAAATCTCAAATAATATACGAATATTTATCTTTGTTTTGTATATATATACAGTTACTCACACCTTATTTGATTCAGTTACGATTTTTTTGTAAAGTGTTCTGCATTTCATAATATTTTGCGAAAATGGAAAAACAGAGTACGGAAATATTTTATTTATTGTATTTTATTTAATTTTTCAACATAAAATACAAAAATGTGCCCACTCATTGAGTATTTTTCAATTATATTTGCACAAAGTAATTATAATCAAATAACTGTTTATTTCAAATTAATATTTACTTAATACTTTTGGTGCATTTATTGCTTTAGGATATCATTGACAGCTCCTAAAAGAAGCGGCTCACCCGCAGCCAAGCTACTCAATCAAAAATTTCGTTTGCAGCTTGCCGCTCCACTTGGGTCGTAGGAAGCCGCACCTTTGTGCAAAACATGGGAAGGTTGATTGCTTCTGTTGTACGATATATTATATATATGCTTCGACTAACGGCCGACTGGTTCATGGATATCGCCCATCGCTCATCCACGGGTCGTTAATAACATCCAGTTGCGAAAAGCAATGCAGCCAGCAATATAAAATTGGATTTTAGAATTGAATAAACGTGGAGATTACAAGGTTTAGCTGTTTTGGGAACTTCTAAGTAGAATGTCAAACTAAGAAATTAGCTCCACAGCAGACTCTGGAGTTAACCGGCATAGTTTTTGCAACTTCTCTACATAGTTTTTGGAGCTTCCCCTCTCCAAATACAAATGCACAATCGCGCTGAATTTTAAAAACTTTTTAATAATGTAATTTCACTATTTTAATTAAAATCACAAATTCTTTTTTTATCGTTTGAATTAGGCGCATCAAAAATGTTGTTGTTTATTTTGCGATAATCAGCGAATAGCAAAATCGTTAAAATTGTGGTAAAGGAAAGAAAACAATAATGGCGAATATCGTTAAAAAGAGTTAGTGAATGTCACTACACGCTTTGTATATAACAGGTTGAGGTTAAGATTAGAGAACTGTACTTTACAAGATGGCGCAAAATTAATCACCCTATCGAAAAATTCGAAATACTTAATACTTTTTTGTTGTTGTTAAATAAATCTCAAATAATATACGAATATTTATCTTTGTTTTGTATATATATACAGTTACTCACACCTTATTTGATTCAGTTACGATTTTTTTGTAAAGTGTTCTGCATTTCATAATATTTTGCGAAAATGGAAAAACAGAGTACGGAAATATTTTATTTATTGTATTTTATTTAATTTTTCAACATAAAATACAAAAATGTGCCCACTCATTGCATTGTAATGCAAAACAAAAAAAAAACAGCTTAAATGATACAGTTAAATAAGAGCAACTATTTATTACAATTTTTTTTTCACAACGTACAGCGTGCCACCTTTGCAACAGCACACTGTCCACAGAGCATATTTTAAACGACTGCAGTCAATTAAATGTCTTTCGACTAAAATTTTTCGGAACTATTTCACCCAGCACACTTCTAACTATTATAAACCTTGAAAACATGTCTAAATTCATAAACTATCTTAAAGCTTGTAATATACTACATAAAATCTAAATAATTTTAAACTTTGTACTTAGATATTAAACACAATATATGTATATGTACATTTTAACAAAAACGCAATTTTAAAAGAGAGTCGAAGGCCTTGGCTGCTAGCACTCCTGTTAGTTATTAAGTATAATAATTGTATTATTGTACCTAATCATAATAAATAAAAAATAAAAATACAATTTTTTTTTAATCTTAAAGTATTTAGTACCTTGGCGGGTATCCTTTATTATCAATTACTGCTTGAAGTCTACGTGGCAAGGAATCAACCAATTTTTTTGTGTACTCTGGACTAACTTGGTTCCACTCTTCAAGTATCGCCTTTTTAAGATAAGATTTGTTATGGATGCCATATTTTCTTATATTTTTCCTCAAAACCA
The DNA here is from genome assembly GCF_027943255.1 of Anastrepha obliqua. Classification (NCBI taxonomy): domain Eukaryota; kingdom Metazoa; phylum Arthropoda; class Insecta; order Diptera; family Tephritidae; genus Anastrepha; species Anastrepha obliqua. Next base: position 47,962,976 of record NC_072893.1, read on the forward strand.
GCCACAAATTTTTGATGACATTCAAATCCGGTCAAATAAACATTCAGCTGACAATGAGCCTCATTGCTAAAGATTATTTCCAATACATGATATGCTGCGTGATTTCCTTGAGATTTCTACTAAAGCTCTGATAGAGTAAATTATTGTAAGAAGCAATATTTGAGTAGAATATCATAAATTTAAGGGTATCGAAATTTTGATTAAGATCTTAGATATCATCCGTGGCATTGCTGCTCCAAGTAGATACAATAAAATAGCACAGTGCTATCTCCATAATGCGGACCAGCTCTAGTCCGGTTGCTTCCATAAACCGGGCATTGCTAGAAATGGGACTCTAAGTTCAACACGACATACCTTTGTCTCTGTTTTGCATATTCTTGCTAAAAACGGCATTGTAACAGTAATTTTTCGTAAGGAGATAATTTTTGTTCATGTTCATTCATAGTAACATTTTATTATTTTAATTGTTGTTTTAACAGGCTGATGTAAAATTAGCATAAGCGTATAATAACAGCAAAATATTATATATGCAATAAAGGGGTATGCAAATGTATTTTTAAGAAAAAAAAAAAAACACGTAATTGGAGTAGTTTTTTTATTATTATGAATTATTATTATTAATTTTTTTTATTATAAAGTGTTGAGAGCTAAGTTTCTTCAATAAAATTTAATTCTGAAATCTACATTCCTATGTATATTGTTAATTTGCATACACACTTTTTATACTCGTACTTGAGTCGCTTTACATTTTTACAATATTCGGAATATTTTTCATGCTGATTTATTTGCTTAAAGTTTCTATTATAAAAAAAAGCCTCATAAGTCAAAGACTCATACCTATGCATTTTTGCATACCCAGAAGTGTACTAAAGATTCTGATTAATCAGTTGAAAATTTGATGAATATTTTTTGAAATTTGATGAATTTTTGTGAGTGTTTGGTACAAAATTGGAAACTCTGATTTAAGAGGCTTTTGTGATACGAACCTTGTTCTTACAAAAAATGTATGAAAAATATTACGTTAAAGTTAAAGTGACTTAATTATCTAAGCACAAGTGTGTGCATCACAGCTCAGTGAATGGTGTTCATATGTATGGAAGATGGCAAACTACCTTTCCTGTGGCTCTTTTGTGAACATTTTTATGAGACAAAAGTTTAATTTCAACTATTTCAGCCTATGCGCATGCAACTATAAAACAAGAGTGCAATAGTACACAAAAATTGGCTAGCCAAGTAAAAGCCATAGCAAAATATGCCGTCGAGCTTCCTACCTCACTTCCTCCCTGACTTCCAACAACTCTAATATAATTAAAATAATTTGTATGGAAATAACCATGTTTTGCCTTTTTTGATTTATTTAAAAATTAACACAATCGAAGTAACTTGAAAAATAAAAAAGTAAGCTACTGTGTTTATACGCGTCAAAACTTTCTTTATGTCCCTCTCATTCCGTTTTTGTCAAATATAGGGTTTTTCAGTAAGAGCGCTTCAACTTTTGAACTTTTTTGAATAAAACACAAACGGTTTGACTTTTTTAATTAATTTTTTTTTATTATCGAGTTTGAACATATACATTTAAGTATGAAATTCGATTTCTTTTGCCTAACCACCGCGTGCACGTTTTACGAAGTCCAATCGTTGAACCCAATTTTCGACCACTCTTTTGCATAAATCGGCCGAAATTCCAGCAATTTCGCGTTCAATATTGGCTCTGAGCTCACAAATCGTCGCCGGCTTGTTACTGTAGACCAATGACTTCACATAACTCCAAAGCGGGACGGCTTGTAAAATGGACCGTAAAATGGTCGTAATGCTCTTAAAGTAGCAGCAACAGAACGATTATTTTCTTAAAAAATTTGTACGATTTGCAATCGTTGCTCAAGTGTGTAGCGTTCCATGATGAAATGTATACTAATGAAGTTTACAAATGACAAGCGAAAAATAAAAAATATTGCGTCGTTCGCCCTCCCTATCGGAAAAAAGTTGAAGCGCACCTATTGAATACCCCTATACTTCGCCGGAGCGTTCGCAAGGCATTCAGTCTGCCAGTGCTGTAATTCATTCATATATGCAAAAAGTTACACTACTACTAGTTTTAGGCTTTTAAAACATCCCACAACCAAATATTCGAAAAAGAATATAAAATTCGTTGATAAATAATTAATAAACTTTCAACCGGTTTTAAATAGACGTGACCGAGCATTTATTTTCAACTATTTTGAATGGGAATTCATTATCTGTTTGTTGACATAGTAAGAAGTAGAGGGTTCGCAATTTATGAGTGATGAAATGATATTTTCCAAATCTCTCACTTTTACAGGTAACGATTCTTTTTGTGGAATTTTTCGATGACGTTTAGGAGCTATATGTCAAGAATTTTGCGCTGAATTTTATCTGTTAACGGCCAGTATAGATCTCTCAAGAGAATGCTCAAAAAAAATGTTGCTATTATTGGTTTGTGAAATTAGCATTTAATATTTAGCAGTTTCGTAGAAGAAGACTATGCTATCACTTTCCCTTTGAGAAATAATGAAGCTCTCACATATTTCTGCTCCAAACTTGGGTCCATTGTGCTCTTTTCTAAAAAAAGGCACTTAGAAAATGATAGTAAAACGTGCAGCAAAGTTTTTAGGAACTACTTACCGCAGAAGAACTGCATTTGTCACAAGACACTTTTTTTCAGCATTTCTAAGCGTGTTTGAATGAGGAGTTTTCGTGTTTCTTTAGTTCGAACTGTTTTTGGTTTATTCACATTAGGTATGCCAATATTAGCTGAACATTTTGATACCGGAATTCTGGGGCCTGTCTCGGGATTCACCTTGAGATATAAAGGGTCTTCCAATAGCAGGTGTTATCTTGAATAGCCCGCTATTTCGGTAGATGCCACTATCGAAGGGACTTTTTTTGATATTTGACAAATAGAAACTACGGCATTAATAAAAATGGAACGATACACACGTTGTTTAAGCATTGAAATTATTAAAATTCACTATAAAAATGGTGAAAATTTGGCAATTTTTGGTAAAACTCGAACATTTTTGGGGTCATCGTGAAGCATATTATCGGACCGCAATACAGTAATTGGTGAAAAAATTCGAGCGGTTGGGACAAGTTAGTGATGTGAAGAATAAAACCCGTGAACGTCGCTCAAGAACAACCGAAAGTATTGCTGTTGTAGCCGAAAGTGTTGAAGAAAACCCAGGTTTGACTATTCCTCGTCGTTCTTTGGATTTAGGCATTCCACAAACGTCATTACACCGTATTTTGCATACAGATTTGGGTCTTAAGGCTTGTAAAATCCAGTAAATACAAGAACTCAAGCCGGCCGGCTCATCAACAACGTCGCGTCTTTACTGATTGGATCGTTAAAATGCATGAAAATGATCCGGAATTCCATTGAAAAATTATCTTGAGTGATGAGCCACCTCGGTAGCTTCGTCAACAAGCAAAATTGTCGGATCGGAGGCTCAGAAAATCCAAGAGTTATTGTTGAAAAGCCTCTCTATCCTCAACGTGTGACTGTTTGGTGCAGTTAATGGTCCGGCGGAGTCATGGGACCTTACTTTTTCGAAAATGAAGCTGGAGCAACAGTTACGGTGAACGGATTGCGCTATTGAGAGATGATTAACAATTTTTTATGACCGGAATTGGATGGTATCGGTCTGGTCAACGTTATTTTCAACAAGACGGCGCTACGTGCCACACAAGCAACGAAACCATTGATTGAATATCAAAATAACACCTCTTATTGGAAAACCCTTAAAACTATTTTAATATGAGTAAAAATTCAATAACTGAACGCCTTTAAACATATCATGAAATAAAACCATTCAAAATTTAGGATAAACTGATTTCAAAAATCACATACTTATTAATACAGAGACGTCTTAACCCTTTACCGCATATGAGCCCATTAATAATATTGCAGTTTTAATTCAATTTTATTTCCAAATTAAGTAGTATAAAATAATTCAAATAATTCAATAATTCATTTTAATCCTTCGAATATATATTTAGCAATAATAAAACGCAAAAAAGTGTGTATGATTTCGTCGACTTACGAAATAACCTAACTTTTGTACAAGGGAGTGAAAAAGCAGAATTAAAGTGCAAGTGATTCATTTTCAAAAAACAATAATAGAGTGTAACGTAAGTACTTTTTGACAAAAAAAAAATCTTTTTGTGTCGAGATACTCATCTTTCTCGTCGGATAATAATTTTTCCGCTTTTCAATTGTTGTCTATGCTTTAGAACTAATTTTTATGTATGGATCTGTAAAAAAACAATATGCATATAAAACTTTTTCATGATTTTTCTTTTACTTTGACTTATTGATAACACAGGCCTGCGAAATTTAACTTTTTTCAGTTTCACAACGCTTTAGCTTTAAAGCCCATTTTCTTAAATTATTGTACGATTTAAAAAAAAAAACTGAAACTGTTAATTTCAAAATGTCATAACTTTTTTTTTTAAAATCATACAATAATTTAAAAAAATGGGTTTTAAAGCTAAAGAGTTGTACTATACGACCTTTTCGTCGAAAATTGAAAAAAAAAAATTGTCTATCCCAAAAAAAATTATCAAAAATGGCTAAAATGGCCATTTTTTGACCTTTTAGGCTTCATTTACCAAAAATCCTGACGTGATGGAGCATTTTGAAGGTCAGATTCGTTTTCAGCGCATAAAAAACTACAAGAAACAAGTACAGCCATTCTAGAAACTCACACTCGCAGGACTGTGTAATTAAATAAAGCTACTTCCACTGTGAAACAATTTTATTAGGCAATGCTTTATTAATTCATGCCGCAAAGGGTTAAAACCAATGTCTTCAAATTAGTAATTATTCAGTGTTTATAAATTACTAGTAAAAAATAGAGAAGCTGTTGATTGATATTTCTTGCTTACCTATGTGAGAGCTAATTAAGTAATATATAGGAAGTACCGTTACAGAAATACCCTGTAGGATAGAAATACTATGTAGGATAGTCTACGCTGAGTATTCATTGACGTTTCAGTTACTGTTTATCCTGTTAAATGGGTACTACCCGTCAGCTTTGTTTCGCCCCTATGAATATTTTTTCCTTAAATAATTCATCAATTTTTATGAAGCTTAATTTCAGTAAATTTTGCTCAGAAACGCTGATGTATTACAAATTTTAGTATTAGAAGCGCTAGGTTAGGTAAGGTTGACTAGATTAAGTTAGTCTAAGACAAGACACTCGTTGGCCTTAAGGCCCATTGTGATACCTGCATTTGATTTCCATCTCCCAAGCTTAGTTGCTTAAACCACTTAGATCTTTTTAAGAAGGAAACTAAGACTGAGACATTTTGAAAATTTCCCAGGCCTTCAAAGAAATAATCGCCAAGATATTTGGTATGGCTCAATTTCTTTTTCATCTTCAGAGCTCCTGCAGAAGTCATTGTGAGGTACATCCATTCTACAGGCTAGGGGCCAATCGTGCAGTTACCCGTTTAACACCTGTGGTGACGCTGTGAGTTGATCTGTTGAATCCCAGCAGACGTTTTGTCCTTTTAAGATTTTATTTTGGTCAGAGCACTATGGTGTTCCTGCAGTTAGTAGTCAGAGACCACATTCTATTGGCTTCCGCGATTACGCTCATTCGCTCATGTGCTGTACCACTCGCTGGAGGTCATAGCCTTTCTTTGCACACTCATCCGCTCTATCATTTCCCACCACTCTAGAGTGTCCGGGGACCCAACAAAGTGTGTTTGTTGGATAAGCGAGAGCGACTTCCTGCATTCTTTAAAACATTTTGAATTGATGCACATTGGGGTCAGTGCCTTGCCCGCTGCTTGCCTATCAACAAAAATGGTAAGGTTTGCTGGAGGTAAGCCATTAGTCTTATCGTTTTTGCTGCTTTGTTTTTAGCTTGGAAGACTCGATACGGATCTAGGAGTCTAAAGGAGCAATTTAAGGATAATTTTTTCAGGTACACTCCTGATCCAGTGCCATGGTCCGTCTTTGAGCCGTCAGTATAAGTATGGTGACCACTATCATCTGATATGACTCTGGTCTGGTCTCCTTTCTGTCGGGTATTCGTATTTTATAGTCGTTGCTCAGATTTATCTTGGGAGCCAGATAGTCTGTTTTTGACGCGTCTTGCAAGTGTAGTAGAACTGATGCATGACCGCGCGTATTTTCTTTTCACATGCCTGCTGCTTTAATCCTGGCGAAATCAAAGCGAAATAGTTAATCAGCTTCGCAGTTTCGCTCAATATCGCAATGACTTTGAACTCTTTAAGAAATCGGTAGAATTTCTCAAAAAAATCTGTAGTTAGTACTTACATAGTTTGTTGATTGGAATAAGTTGAATTTGTTGAATTGATTTTATATATTTGTACAAGGTGGTGCAAAATTAAGCACCCTATCGGAAGCTGCAGAATACAAACATACGAGTAATGGAGTCCGTAAAGGTCAAAATAAAGATGTCCATCACTCACAATCATTTTTTTATTGAGTAGGTCAAGCTATTCACAAAGGAAATTAAAATTAGTTCTATACAAAGTGGCACAAAATTAATCATCCAATTCTATTTTTGAATAATTTTTTTGTAAATAAGCAAAGCAAATTATATGACTTTAAAGGTTTTACTTTAAGGTCAATAAAATCTACTTTGTCATAGAAAAATTCAGTATTTTATTCAGCTTGTATTACTCCAGCTACGGCTGTGAATGATTAATTGGTTAAATGTTTCGAGAAAATGAAGCAATTTAGTGCCCTACAGAAAAAGTTCTAAGTTGACTTAGGTTCTTTTATCAATTTTCCACAGTAAATGCTTTTAAGTTTTTACGCTACTTTTCACAACTGTGAAATGTTTTTCACCTGAAAAATGTATCCGCTTATGAGAAACGTGAAAAAAGAAATAATAATATGTTATAGGAGGGTTAAGGTGGTAGGGTAGGGTTGTCCGCTCAAGATAAGCAAATTGAAAAAAAAATTCTTAAGGATTTGTGGTATGTAGTGAAAAAGTGTCCGCTTACGGAAGGTGCCCACTGAAGAGAGGTGCCGTTAGGAGAGAGTACACTGGATTAACAGCATTTCATTATATTTAAATTAAATTAAATTCATTCTCATCTGTAAGAATGCATTAAATTGCGCTTTCATTTGCCGAGAAGATCGCTGCATCTCTCATTATCTCATCGTTGACCCTCTATTGTTACGAACCAGACTCATCCCAAGAGTCTGGTGAGCCATAAGGCTCAATAAATTTATCCAAATGTGTTTAGCTGCACCAAAGTAGTGTGCGCTAACAAACCTTGGGTTAGGTTAGATTGAAGCCGTTGTCCACTATGGGGCACACTCAGGCTCACAGCCCACTGTAATGCCGCGTGGGGAACTTGTCCTTATCTCTCCTAAAACCAGTGTGTACTTTTCAAAAATTTTAGAATACCCTTGATTGAGACAGAACTAAGGCCTTCCAATTCATTAAAGTATTGTCTACCTAAAATGATGAGTCTACGTCTCGATGGATCAGGACAGTGCACAACATGTGCGGGATCGTCTCTTCTCTTCCTCATCTAGACAACTTCTGCAGAAGTCAAGTGTTTGCACACTCATACTCTGGGCGTGCATGCCGATTAAGCAATGCCCCTAAAATCAGTGTGCTAAGGCTGTGCTTATTTCTTCTTAGCAGAAATTCTGAGAGTCGGCCACAGTTGTCGGGCGATTCTGCATGTGGCTTCATTGCGCCATCTTTCATTCACCGCTCTTACGATTTCATCAAAAATAAGCAGCTTACATGTTTGCAAGGGTATGCCTAGCACACTGTCTATGTACTCATCGGTCAATTTGGTGCCGAGCTCCGCTAGTTCGTCGGCTCTACAATTACCCTCAATGTCGCAATGGCCAGTAACCCATGTTACCGTTAGGTGAAATGACTCAGCCATCTCGTTTAGGAGACGTGTGGCACTTCACGGCTACTTTGTAGGTTATCGAATGCTTTGTGAGGATTTTTTTGAAGCCTGGCTGTCAGTTAAAATATAGATATCATCTCCAGGTATCGCATTACACTGTACCAATGTCACGGCTTAACAAACCATATGAGCTATAAAGCAGCTCAAATAACTAAACACAACTGACGAGAAGCTCAGGTGACAGTTTTCAACATTCCTCGGCTACCTCACTCTCCTTAAGCTAATCACTTTCAACTGATTTCAGTTGTGAATCATATTTAAACACAACATTTATCACCTTTGCCGTAGTTTATTTATTAGCTGTACGCATTCATATGCACCTCATTAGTTAATATGACGCAATGAAAACCAATAAGGAGTTAGGGGTAGTCAGACTTTTCAAAAATTTCGATTTTTTTGTATTTTCTTAAAGTATTATATCTTAAAAATATTGTGTGAAAAAAATAAATGTGAAATCCGACAAATACTTTTCGAGTTATTCAACAATTAACAAAGGGCGCTCGGGTGCTCCGGAGCGTTCGCAAAACTTTAAATGCATTTTACTCAAGACTATGTTTTTTGAACTGGTGATCACTATAACTTAAAAACCGCGTGGTAGATTTCAATAAAATTTATACTGCTTTTGAAAAAAATCGATTTTTTTTAAACAATTAATTGTCAGTTTTTTTCGCAAAAATCTGAAAAATATTTCCTGAGACCACCATATTGTTAATTGTGAAAAAAATGCTTCGATCAGGCACAAGATTATCTATTAATAAAACTAATTTCTCTTGTCCGGTTGATGAATCTCCAAAGACTTGTGATGATCAGCGCAAGAGACTTCTAGAGAAACGGTCTCCATACAAACAGCGATAACTTTAACAATTTTTTTTTTGAAATTTTGCTAAAGTAAAGTCGAAACATGATGTATTATGCTATGCTTTTATTTTTATAAAATAAAACAATTGACTAGCAAAAAAAAATTACGGAAAGTAATAATTTTTTCGGGCCTCTGACTACCCCTAACCCCATAAGGCAATATTTTTAAATTTAAGCTTTAATATACTTATACATTCAGACTTTTCTACACAAAAAAAGTTACTTAAAAATTCCAAAAATTATTGCAACAAGATATTTCAAGGCTTGTTTGGAAAGCAGAACATAACAGTTTCGCATTTTTTGTGTTTGTATTCTTAATTCCGAATAAGATCAAAAATAAACTGGGACACTTATTTATTCTAACTTTAATCCTTTATAACTTTAGAACGGTTCAACCAATTTTCAAAAGGCAAAAGAAAACATAAAGTATTTAATTCAATATTTTATTATAAAAACGAAAATAATACAATATTTGAATTATTTGGAAGTTTTCCAGTTACAAAAAAAATAACTTATATTAATTTTACAACTCAAACATAAAGCGGGACAGTGATGAAAATCTATATATTATATATAAAAATTCAGCCGTTTTTCCCGTTGTGATGAACTTTACGGAGAATAGCTCAACCGACTTTAACCAAACTTTGCCACATTGAAGAGAAACATGTGGAGAAGGTTTGTGTTTTGAAATTTTAGGAATCGGATACCAGGGCCTCGAGAAATAGGAAAAAACGTAGACCCGGGTAACCCTAGGATGTGTTTGTACAATATGGGTAGCAAATGGAAGCTGTTGACGATTTCTATAGTATAGAGTATTTTTCATACCGTTCCGTGACTAGGGTCTCGAGATATAGGCCAAAACGTGGACCCGGGTAACCTTTGGTTGTGTATGTAATACATATAATATGGGTATCAAATGAAAGCTGTTGATAAGTTATACGGGGTAATTTGCATACCTATTGATGACTAGGGTCTCGAAATATATGCCAAAACGTGGACCCGCCGTGTCTTTGCACCGAATTAAACCAAACTTACACACATTGTTAAGTAAGTATTGAAAATGGGTTTCGTAAAGTTTGGTTGTAATTCGGAGCAGTGGCAATGGGTACAGCGTTCTTTTGATCCAGCCATAATGTCGCTTACTTTTTTAACGCTTGGGGCGGAACTGAACTGTCAAATTGACAGTGTGAGTTACAATGTGTCAATATTTCTTTCTGATTTGGACGCCATAGGGAGAAGACGTAAGTGCAAAGTGTAAACATTTTTTGTGAATTGGAGTGAATTTGGAGTGGATTTTGGAACAGTGAATAATTTCTTACGAAATTTGAGAATTTATGTGAAATCCGAATGTTCAAATGAAATTATGTTTTGTGGATTTATTTTTTCGGTTCATATGCGATAAGCTACGATACACCATGAGTGAAAAAAATGGTAAAAAAAATGAGAAAACAAAAGAAATTGTTAAAGGATGCAAAAGAAGAGCACGTAACTTTGATGAAAAAATTAATAGTCTTATCATGCAAATTGTCAACAATTCTTAGAAGAAAAGAGATTATTTAGAAAATCACAACAAAATATTGTAAAATAATCCTGACCATGTGGACTTGGGCTTTGAAACACATATGCATCGAAAATATAATCCACAAAATTGAAAAAAAAAACATGTTTTAAAATCTCAGAATACCATAATTACAATCATATTTATTACAGTACAAATGCCAAGACAATCACGTAATCATATTGGTCGTTCGACAAATAATAATAAGCGCATGAGAAATGCCCGGAATAACGCGACATCAGAAGAACGTCAAGAACAAAATGAAGTAGTCAAACGATTGATGATTAATGTTATCCAAGCAACTATTTTAATTGGCAAATTCAAGAATGAAGACGTTCTAATATCAAGAATTTCAATGATTCCACCTGAATTGCCATTTGAATTCAAGCGTTTGCAACTGCCCATTCGTTTAGCATTTGCAATAACTATCAATAAATCACAAGGGCAAACTTTAGAAATATGCGGGATGAATTTAGAAGAACCAGTATTCACCCATGGTCAACTATACGTTGGCTGTTCACGTGTTGGGAAGCCAACAACATTATATATTTACTCAAAAACAAATAGAAAAACAAAAAATATTGTTTATGCCAAAGCGCTTGATAAAGAATAAAGAAATAAATAATATGAAAATCATATCTTTTCTGTTCTAAACCATATCTATTCTATTTTAGTGTGCCCAGCGAAGCGGGCCGGGTTTGCTAGTATGGATATAAAGGAAAACTGATAACCTAATATTTTGCGAAGAATCCCTCTGCGCTAATTATTGCTTGCAGGCGTCATCGCTTGCAGACTACCAGAGTTTTAGTAACATCTTTTGGAATATTTGCCCCCATATCTCTTCAATGGCTGATTTTAGGTAATTTTACCACTAATCTGCCGCTTGCGCATTTATCCTTCAATGTGGGCCACAAGTGCCCAATGGGATTCAGATCTGGGCTCTGAAGAGGATGGGGGAATACTTCTTTACATTGTAAAGCAACTTTAGAATCAGCGTTGTATGCTTTGGATCGTTGTCGTGTGTGAAGGTGGACGTTGCTGGTAGTTGTAATTTTTCGACAGTTTTGGGAATTAGCTCCTTTAATATTTCTAGATAATTTATTTTTGCCATAATGCTTTCAATAAAACAAAACGAGCTCACCCAATTTGCCGCCATTGCTCCCCAAATCATTACACTCCCGCCACCATGTTACACAGTACCAACCACATAAGACGGATTGAGCGCTGTAGCTTCCCTTCTAACTTCAGAAATTTTCGGGTTTTTGTTTATTAAAGGCATCTTCTCTTGGTTACATTTGAGTTAATTTGGGAAACTCTTGCAGTAACACTTTTTCTAAGAAAGTAATGGATTTCATTATATTTTTTCAATGTATTAAATACTGTCGACTTGAGGTTTTTCAAAATCTCTGCAACTTGACGCATACTTTTCCCTCCGGGGTGGAGTTCAGTTCAGTTCTTTTAAATCTCGATGTTTGCTTATTCAGCTTTCCTCTTAAAAACTTGCAACGTCAATGGCAAATTGTGAGAAATAAAACTAACTTTTGCAGTTTAGTTATGAAAAAAATAACAGAATATTCATAGTTTACTAAAATATGTTAAAAGATTAGGGAGTCCAACTTTGTTTGAATTTGAAAAATTATGTTATTGCCCTTATTACTTAAATTCTACGCGAAATATTTCTTAAAAATCTGTGAATAATTTCTTTATTTATATAAATTTAATTTTTTTTTGGTTTTTTTCGTGTTGCAATTTATTTTTGGTTCACTGTATTTCTTTTCAGGTAGAGGAATTTTCAGAGCGTTTTTCTACATAGACCGTAGATATATATTTCGGAAAATCGTATGTAATGTAACTTAACTTTTTTTTTTTCAAACAAAATAATATTAATTAATTAATAACCACTTTCAATAACAAAAAAAAAAAATTTGTTCATTTTTGAAGAGCCATTTAGATGAAAAATTTTAAGAGCAACCATTAAAAATATGAAGTAATAAAACATCTCAAGATGCTAGTTTATTTTTGATATTAAATTAGTATTAAATTAGAAGTGATTTGCAGGAAACAAAAAATGTACACACTTCCAAAAATATAGTTTTATCACCACTTGTGAAAATTGAGGTTATCACAACTCAAAGTGATTATCACAGTGAGTACTTTTTATTGTTCATATCATTTCACTTTGCGAAAACAACAACAGAAGTAGGTCACGTCTTATGAATTGTTAAAATATACGTTCCTAATGTTTTAAACGTCAGATTAAACAGAAGGAAGATTAAAAAATCGTAAGAGTGAAGCTTTAGTTCGCTGCAAACAAACAGCAACGTGCAATTAAGGGTTTAATTTCATAGGGTGGGCCATGTAAAATTTGCTTTTTGAATCGACTATAAAAAAAAACTAATCAATATTTTTTCAAACTTTTTTTTTTATTTTGAAGATTGAACATTGTCATTTATGAATGAAAAATAATATCGTTCAAATGACTGCCACGACTGGCTTTACAGTAGGCCATTCGATCAACCCAATTTTTAAGCACATTTTCGATTGTTTGGGCTCCAATTTCATGAATGGCAACTTCGATTTCGTGTTTTAAAGCATCAATCGTCTCTGGATGGTTCGCATAGCATTTGTCTTTAACGGCTCCCCACAAAAAATAGTCCAACGGGCTTAAATCACAGCTCCGAGGCGGCCAATTGATATCGGAATTTCGGCTGATGATTCGGTTTTCAAAAACGGTAGCCAAAAGTTCCAGTGTAACTTTGGCAGTGTGACAAGTTGCACCGTCCTGTTGAAACCAAATGTCGTCCATGCCATCCTCTTCAATTTTTGGAAACAAAAACTCGTTGAGCATGTCACGGTAACGCTCGCCATTTACTGTAACCGCGGCTTCTCGCTCATTTTCGGAAAAAAATGGCCCGATGATGCCGTCAGACCAAAAACCGCACCAAACAGTGACTCGTTGTGGATGCATTTGCTTCTCTCCCAAATCCGACAATTTTGCTTATTGACATCACCACCGATGTGAAAATGAGCTTCATCAGAAAAGAAGAAGAAGACTCACCACTTTGGAAATAGGTTTTCAATAATTCCCAATTTTGTTCAAGCGTATAGCGTCCCATTTCGTAAATGTCAAACTTTTAAGTAAGTTATGAACACATTTGTCATATCATTTGTGTTACCATTCTCAAAAAAATAGGTGGTTCAAAAAGCAAACGCTATATGGCCCACCCTGTACATACGTTTGATAAAATAAATAAATGTATATTAGGCCGGGTCGATTTGTGGGGAGGCAAAAAAATCGCTCATTGCTCTGTGAAAATCATATTCTAGGGATCAAAATAAGAAACTTTGCCGAAGCAACCATACCTCTAAAACGAATTCTGATGTCCCCCAATTTGGGTCGAACTTTTTAGTTTCTTTTCTCATGTAAAGGTCATGGTGATATTTTGAAATGATTGTATGGGAACCCCCCAGGGGAGTTCCAGGGGGTGTGCCACTGGCGTGGGTGGGGGCGTTAGTGGGGGTCGGTCATACATTTGGAATCGATTGGAGCACTCTAAATGGGTCAAAGTGGGATTTTTCAAAATTTGCCCCTACCCAAAAGTTCGACCCAAATTGGGCGACATCAGAATTCGTTTTAGATGTATGGTTCCTTCGGCAAAGTTTCTTACGGTAAATGGCTTTTTTATGAGCAGCTTTTTTGTGGCAGATATATACTGGGAAGCTTCCCATTGCCTGGAGAGGGGCGACCGCTGTTAGAAGCACCTTTTTCTAATCATTTTAGTGTTTTATGCACATCTGAATTATTATTTGTCATAAAATTAATAAGTGGTTGCACCACTGGGTGTATTGCTTAAATGATTTTTATCATAAATGAATGAAATAGCTTTAAGTAAAAATATTGCTTTTTGTTTTTTCTTTGTTCACTCCACTTCGGAGTCTAGGGCCACGGCAAGACTCAGTCTTGCGTTGATTTCGTTATTCTATTTTGATTTCTGACAGGGTAGGTGATTAGCCTGCCGCTACCAGTCCTAAATAGTGGGAATGCCCACCTGTCGTTGCTTAGGAACAATGCTTTCTAACTGTTGAGAGCACCATCTGTATTGCACATTTTTCTGGCAGAAGGATCGCACAGATAGTTGAAAACTTTGCTAAATTTGGTGTGTCTGCGCTATTACCGCGTTTGCTCGCTTCCTCTTGCTTAGGTTTTAAAAAAGATATCGCAATAAAGAAATGGAATTTTTTTTATATATTTAAAAAATTTTTTTTTTTTTTAATTTTTTTTCTGATTTTACGCGCTTATATGTCGATGCAGTAGTCTTATAAACTCGCACATGTCAATGCAAAAAATAAAACATTTCCGTCTTAACAACCACTCGAGACAACTTTGTCTACTAAGAATATAAAATTACAATTTTATAGATAACAGGATTTGTCTTGCTATTTGTTTAATAATTAATATTTTGTCATCTCACCATATCAAAACCAACATCGTAATGAGTGCCTCTTGTGTAAAGTACTGGAATGGCTTGGCGTCTTGGAATATTTTTAGCCGTCATCGTTGCAATATTCGCTTATCAACAGTTATTTTATTTACACAGACTCTTTTATTAATGATTACGCGCTTATCAAAGCGATTAGAGAATATCAACAAAACTTTTTAGAGATATAGAAATACAACAACGCCGATTGTAAACACAACTAAAAATATTAAAACCGCAAACAGATAACCGAGCACGCCAACTTTAATCGACGGAAATATTAGCATATATACAATAGAAACGTGAAACGTGAGCAATTATGAATGACTTGTGAAAGCTAATATTTAGTAATCACTGTAAGTAATCACGATGGCGCTAGCAAATCATGTGCCACCAAATATTGATTTATTGAATATTTGTATTAATATTTCGAATTTTCTATATTAATATTTTTGAACAGGTTTTGTTCAAAGTATAAGTACATTTGTAGGTTCCGGACAGCTGCAGACCGTTTGGCGGCAATACTCAAACTGAATGAATTGAAAATTCTTAGCAGCGAAGAGACTTCGTTTGCCGGGTTTTCAAGTCGATTGGTTCGTTGGCATTTTGGTGTCCGCGTAGCGTCGCGTGGCGTCATGCTGCTGAAAAATGTTCTACAATTCTACAAAATAAAAAGACAACGAAAATAAAAACACAAACTCACGAAACCGTTTCAGCAATAACACCCAAGTATGTATGTGCATTCATACATATATATGTGTGTATGTATGTATGTATGTATTTAATCGTGCAATAGCACAATAGTCGACAATTTGGGGCTGTTGAAGTGGCTAAGTTTTTATGTGTGGCTAAGTGTGTGCGTGCGGTGTTTGGGGCTGGTTTAGGCCGTTGCTGTTGCCGTTGCCGTTGCCGTTACTGGCGTTAAGAGAAGCCACCAATGCTGAGTTGTATTTGTGGTTGTGCTAAATAGTTACGTTACCGTTAAGCGGGTTTAAAACATTGACATTTGTGCATGCAAAGCACTTACGCGCATTTTAAGTTATTCAAATATACATACATACATACATACATACATATACAAGTACATATACGTAGTATGTGAGCTTGGCAGTTGCATCGACATACGGATGTGGCCATAACAAAGCAAAGCCGAAACGTAGGCTTGACAACCGGTGTAGGGGTGATTATGCACGTTCAAATAAAAATTCATAATTTTGTTTCCTATAAATCTAAATATTACAATCTGCCATGCATACATACGTACATATTTATGTATGCACATGCAAAGCCACCTACGAGCTCCCTAAGTTTGCCAGTTCGTGCGACAAGTGCCGACAAAGCAACTCAAGGCGCCGCCAACGATCATATTTCAAAGGCGCGCAAAGTGATTTAAAAGTTGTAATAAGCGAATGAAGGAAAATACCTGTATGCAAGCGTCAAAATCAATCAAATCCCGTTCAGGAAAGGAGGCGCGTATACACAACCAGTGTTCAAGAGTAAATGTTGGGTGTTGTATTAGTTATTTACGTACGGTATTTATTCAACTTTTCAGCTAGAAATAAAATAATTTTTGCAGATTAAATGAATTTAATTTAAATTGACTATATAATTCATTTAAAAATACCACAAATTTAGACTTCGAAGAAAATAAGTCAAAGGCTAAGCAATTTGAGAGAATGAAGCTCTATAAATAGGAGCGTTAATGGCATAGTTTTAACGGCAGTTTCCAGGAAAAAAAGTTCAATATTCCGAAGGCAGCATTGAGCGATGGAAAAATGTATGCGCTCCAGAAGAAAGCGGCAATCAATTATCGCATTAATATTACAAAGGTTTACAAATAATTCATGTTTATTTATTTTTTTTAGCCAGAACCAAATCCGTTGCTGAGTCCGGAAATCCATATAATTTTTTTCTCTCATTTAATTTCCAGCGCGTCGACAAATAACGGTTTTGGATTAAAAAATAAAATAAAAAACAGGTAGATCATAAAACTTGTGATACTTGCATTCTTGTTGTGCTTCAAAAACATTTCTAAAAATGACATTAACATGAAGTTTTATAATTAAAGCTCATAACTCTAAGTAATTTGTTACTAGAAAAACTAGTGATATTAATTCTTAGTTGGCCACATGTTAAATTTCACAAAAGTATGCTCAGTGAAAAAAATTATATTTTTATTCTCATGCGAAAAACTTTTATATCTATGGACGGATTTTTTTCTATTCATGTATATCTTAAACATTTTCTAGATTACTTAGGTTTAAGAAATGAGGAAACAAAATTTTTCGAAAGTCGTTATATTTCTTATAACATAAATGAAAATTTGGTTCTAAAGAAAAATGTTTTTTGGTAAAAAAATTTTTGAAAAAGAAACTGTCGTTTTTTCAAACTTTGTTAACATCTTGAAAACTCATAACTTCGAGTTGGTTATAAAGCAAAATATTTCTTAGGTAACAATTTTTTTGAAATTTTTTGATGATCGTTTTCATATATATTTCTTACTATATAAACGGAAAATTTTCATATTTTTACAATACTTTTAAGTTGGTTCTCAATCAAAATATTCCATAGTAAAAACATTTTTTT
The DNA here is from genome assembly GCF_027943255.1 of Anastrepha obliqua. NCBI lineage: Eukaryota > Metazoa > Arthropoda > Insecta > Diptera > Tephritidae > Anastrepha > Anastrepha obliqua. The sequence continues at coordinate 47,980,391 of NC_072893.1, forward strand.
TAAGCATTTTTAGACATATTTCTTACTATATAAACGAAAAATATTCATATTTTCATAAAACTTTTTAGTTGGTTCTAAAGCAAAATATTTCGTAGAAAAAAAATTTGTTTGAAAATCGTTTTTTATATTTCTTACCACAATGGAAAATTTTTCTAAATTTTTGTTTCGAAAATCGTTTCCTTAAATATTTCTCTTTACAAATGGACAATTTTTATATTTTTACAAAACTTTTGAGTTGGTTGTAAAGCAAGATATTTCCTAGTACATTTTTTTTTTTTAATATTTTTTTATATATTTCTTACCACGGAAATGAAAAATTTACAAAACTTTTGAGTTGGTTCCAAAGCAAAATTATTTTTTAGTAAAATTTTTTTTTTAAATTGTGTTTATATTTCTTACCACATAAATGGACAATTTTCTATTAAGTTTTTTCTAAAGCAAAATATTTCTTAGTAAAAGTTTTTTTTCGAAAATCGTTTTTTTATAAATTTCTTACCACATAAATGGAATATTTTCATAATCTTACAAAACTTTTGAGTTGCTTCTAGATCAAAATATTTCATAGTAAAAATATTTTTTTTAATCTTTTCTGACATATTTCTTACTATATAAACGAAAAAACTTTATAATTTTGTAATTTTTTTATTTCTTACCACATAAATGGACAATCGTAGTAAATTTTTTTTTTTTCGAAAATCGTTTTCTTAAATATTTCTCTATACAAATGGAAAGTTTTTATATTTTTACAAAACTTTTGAGTTAGTTCTAAAGCAAATTTCTTTTCGAAAATCGTTTTTTTATATTATATTTCTTACCACATAAATGGAAAATTTTCATATTTTAAATTTTGCTAAAATCTTAAATTTATTTTTTATAAAAGCATACAATTGCCAGCATATCCCGGTGATATTGACATCATCTACCTTAACAACCGCGCTGTTAGTTCTGCCTTTTCTAAGCTGCATAAAGAACTAAGGACAAAATGAAGTACCTTCTACCATCAAACAAACAGTGGGCGCAGTCGCATATCGGCACCCACGTCACTGTTGGCAGTTATAATTTTGAGGTTGTAAAAGACTTCGTGTATTTAAGAACCATCATTAACACCGATAATAATGTCAGCCTTGAAATCCGACGCAGAATCTCTCTTGCCAACAAGACTCTTTGGACTAAGTAGGCAACTGAGTAGTAAAGTCCTCTCTCGACAAACAAAACTAACACTCTACAAGGCTCTCATCATGCCCGTCCTAACGTATGTCGCAGAAGCTTGAACGATGACAATATCCGATGAGGCGTCACTTGGAGTGTTTGAGAGAAAGATTCTGGGAAAGATTTTTAGACCTTTGCAGAATCTTGGACGAGGATGAAGACGAAGTACTATTTTGGAATAATACTTTGGTGCATGTGTATTTTCGCGCAAAGTACAGTCTGCACTTGAATTATGAGGAAATCTTTGATTACTAGATAAAAAACGGTTGCTTTATTTTCTTTCTCATTTTCTTCTATAAAAATTATTGCCTCTAATCAAGTGAACCCGACTGTACGTCATATTTTTTATTCATTAAATAAATGATTCAAAAAACAAATTGGATGATTAATTTCACGCCACCTTGTACAATACTTGTTGTCCGGCTACATGCCACCTACGTTGAAACTTTAATGCACAGTCGGAATTGGTTAGTTCTAAAATATATTAATTGCGTCGCTTTAGAAGGAACTTACATATGTCTGTATGTATGTATTTTTATTTATAAGTAATCCTGCATGAAAAATTGGTACTTAATAGGTCACATTTTTAAGAATCGAATCATGTTTTGTTTAGAAAAATATTTTTTGTTTTGAGATTCGTGCAAGAACAAAAATTTCGTGTAAAAAATGTATTAGTGAATCGTGTTATTTCAAAATCGTGTGAAAAAAGACCGTGTAAAAAGAGAGTTGTATGCACTTCGTTTTTGCTAACTTTATAGTTGTCATAAACAATTTATATTTGTGAGTTTCATGTATTAACTTTTATTAAATTTCTCAGTACTCGTATGAGGAAGTTAAAATTGGATTTTTTATATTGTACTTTGTAGGCAATTTGTTATCTTCTGATAAGAAATAAGTGGAAAGCACTTTTAAAACTTTTGATTAGCTCTAAGTTATTTGAATGTGTTGTAAAAGATAAGATGTTTTTTCGAGTCAATTTGTCCCAACCAGCACGGCCTCAACCCTCGTAGGTCGACTGTTTCAAATTTGGCTGTCTTCTCAGAAGATTGCATTGCAGGTTTTCAGAAAGGGCGAAGTCGTATATACGAATTTCTCTAAGGCATTTGAGGATGCCTTGGGAGTCATATTCTCAAGGTAGCCAAGGTAGTATTTCGGGTCCTTTTTCCATTTGCATTACTTTCACCAAGTCTTGAAGACATCTTATTATATCTCTATTTGTTGTCTGAGCTCGGTCAGTGAAATTGGAGTTGGTCTTGACGCAAAGTATTCTATCATTCTTGAGGTATAGCCATACTAGCTAGCGGCGAATCTTACTCGATAACTTCGAGATTTCTTTCACATCCAAATTTCTCGTCAAGGGAGCAGAATCCAAACATAGTCAATTGAAGGCACTTAATACTTAGTATACAGTGTAGTACATTTAATATGACCAGGCAGAAATAGAGAGAGGATTTCAGTCTCTACGGAACTCTCTGAATGGTGTAAAGTTAATTTAAGTCAAGGCTTGGAAAAAAATATTTGAATTTGATGTTTTAAAATAAATGTATGTAAATATTCAATCGAAAATTATTTTGTTTACATAATTTTTCTTTATTCGTCTGTTCGTGTACGTATTTTATGAACATATCGTTCGTATACTTCTGGATGGTCATGATCGCAAAAAACAAATTTATATTTTTAAGTATACATGAAATGTGCATGAAACACAAAAATGACAAAAAAAGGTGTTTCTCATAGTGGTCACCGCTCTGCAGGCAATGGCAGGCCTATGAGTGTATTTCTGCCATGAAAAAGGCGCTGATAAAAATATGTGTCTGCTTAAAACTGTTGGTCTCTCCATTTGTGGAACAACATCAAAACGCACGCCACAAATAGCCAAACATCCAAAAAGGGTATAAGCCCCCAATTATATATATATGTATTGGGTTGGGGATCAAGTTCGTAGCGTTTTTATATTTTCTTTTATTTTACAACGATTTGTATGCAGTTTGGAAAAGTGTAAGTATTCATTAGATAGAAATCTTTCTGCTCTGAGTTATTTAATTTTTATTAGAACTGGCTTAGAAATGGAATACCCAGGAGGCAAAAATCAACCTTTTCGACACCTGCTCTTCTTTGCTTTCCCGTGCATTGAAATAGCATTTTTCTTTGAATATCATATCTTCCGAATCTTAGTCACTTACTTATGTGGTACACTAAAGCGGTATTTATTAATACTACCTGATTAGAGGAACCTTAATTGAATATATAGAACTTACGATTTTTTACTTATGCCATTCTTCCAGTAAGAAAGGGATTTGCACATACATATGTACACGAATTTCACTTTATATTCATTCAGAATCTCTGGCATGAAAATGTTAAAAATTCATAGGCTAATGACTCGAAACAAAGAATGTTTCATCCATTATAATCGCACAGACATATATAAGTTCATATGTACTTATTTGCTTCTCCTCATGCATGTGTGCCACACGTTATCACTTAAATGTGTTTCTTATTCTCCCAAGTGTAATTTTGCTATTTTTTGTTTTGAATGAATTAAAAAGATAGATAGATAAAGAAGAAAAAAAAACAGTAAAACGTGAGAAAAATTTTAAGTTAACAAAAATCGTTCACTTTATATAGAATTTAATAAAAAAGCAAATTATTTTTGCGAAATTCAAAATGTGTTTGTTTGTTTGAAATATGCCTATGTGCATATGTCTGTTTGTCAAAATGAACCTCCATAAATACTTGTACATATACATACAAATAAGCATACGGCGAGTATTTGAACACAAAGTATCTGTTCTACATCTGTAAGGTTGAAAATTATATCATGCAAAATATTACTGAATGTATTATCCCGATAATACACAAGGATGCCTTAGAGCATAAGTTTTTGAAACCGATTATCTTAATTGTATGAATTACTTTCATACCGCTTCGTATTGGGACCACTCAAGTGCATTTCTTTTAGCAAGACGGGAGCAATTTTAAAAAATTACGGTGGAAAATTGAAAAGTTATTGTCAAAGTAAAGTGTCATAACGGATCGAAAGTATAAGGACGCCCACTCGAACATCGAGAGCAAATCAAAATATTTAACTCGTCCGTACAAGCTTGCAAGAGAATCCGCGTGCAAAAGAGCGGCTGCCCTGTGACTTCCAAAAACTATTGTGCGGAAATATCTTAGATTTCACCTCTTTAAAATTCAAGACGAACGAGCACTTCGGGTTCTCGTTTATTAAATGTATAATCCTTTTCTTGGTCACATTTGAGTTAATTTTGGAAACTCTTCCAGTAACACTTTTTCTAAGAAAATAATGGTTTTCATTATATTAACTCGTGGAAAAAGAATTCCATTATTTTCTAGGTAGATGGCTATACTGATGGATATCTCGTAAAGTATGGATCAAACAATTTAAAGTTTATGCTCGTTCTCAAGGTGAGATTTCGTAGTAAAAAATTCGTTTACTGTTTTTTGTTTCTTCTATTCAGTTGCAAGTTACAGGGTGTTAACAATGGAAGTCAACAAAGAGAAAACTCGGTACATTTTAGAGTTTTTTTTTTTTGATAAGGGTGAAAATGCAAGCCAGGCCGCTCAAATTGTGAATGACGTTGATGATGCCGATACTGTAACAGCTTATTAGGGACAATTTTGTTTTTGTTGATTCCATTCAGACATTTTTGATGCGTGCGAACAGAACTTTTTTGGTTAAATGATATAATTCTATAAGGTCAATTTTGCGCAACATCTATTGGGTCCACCTCGGCCTCGGTAGTCTAGCGTAAGTGCACTAGCCTGCCATCCCAGAGATTGTGGGCTCGAATCCCCTGTAAAGCACGGTCCCCGCACTTTCCCAAATTTACCTAATTTCCCTGTTTCTAAACAAAAAAAACATTCCTCAACCTCAAAAACTCATCCGTTCCATCCTTACTCCCGCCCAATTGTCAGCGCATTATTTGCATTGTGACATTGCATCAGTGACGCCAGCAAGAGGAAGCGGGCGATCACGGTAATAGCGCAGACATACGAAATTTAGCGAAGTCCTCAACCATCTGTGCGATCCTTCTGCCAAAAAAATGTCAAACACAGATGGCGCTTTTACTGGTAAAAAGGCGTTGTTCTTAAGCAACGACAGGTGAGCATTCCCACTACTTAGGACTGGTAGCGGCAGGCTAATCACTTACCTTGTCAGAAATCAAAATAGATTAACGAAACCAACGCAAGACTGAGTCTTGTCTAGGCCCTTTGCTCCCGAGAGAAGTGAAAAAATTGAATTTGAAAGAATTTGGTCCACCAAGATAATTTCAATATTTATCGAAAATGGTATTTCAATTGATATGTATATATTACATCTAATTACATACGTAGGGGAAAAATCAGAAATATTGGCTCTTGCTAAAAAACTAAACAAAATAAGGGAAGATCAATCAGATGATGAATATGGAATGGAACTAATGATGTGATATGTGATAATATGAGATAGTAAAAGCGAAGTAGAGAAGGAAATCAATAGCACTGAACTTTCGAGTGTGAAGAAGAGGATCTTCGTTTCCTGACAAAAAAAGAGCGAGAATTATTTCTGATTCTGAAACCGAAAATGAATTAGATGCTATTGATTTTACAGCTTGCAATAAAGAAATTTCCACCGAAATAGCTTAGTGCTTTCACATTGCTTATTGACGAAGGCATGATGGCATACAGGGTGCGCCATCTTTTATGTCGGTATGTGAACCTTAGTCTCACGAATCAATTCGCAACATTTTACATTATCAATTGGACATGAGACGCGTGGCTGCTGGACTCGTTCCAAGAGAGTTGAACTACTTTCAAAAAATTCTTCGGACGAAGGTAGCTAAAGACATGCTTGAGCAACTGAATTTGGAACCAACGTTTATCCAGCGCATCATAAAAGGTGATGAGAAGTAGGTATATGAGTTTGACATGCAAACCAGTCAACAGGAGGCTGAGTGGCGCTATCCACAGGAACCGAAACGCAAAAAACCACGTCAAAGTCAGTCAAAAGTGAAAGTCTTTTTCTTTGATTGTCATGGTGTTGTGAACTCGAAGTTCGGACTAATAGTTGGCCTATATGTATTGCTTCGAATGGAACCTACCCGACTAGAATTACAGTGAGGCATGCCGAAGAATCAGTTAGGCCCGAATTAAGCAGGCCTTACTGAGGCACGCCTTGCCTTACCAGGCCCACGTTAGGCAAGGCAAATATTGGCATGCCAGAACAATACCAAATTTGGTTGCGGTCACGAAAATCTGTGGCAGTGTCTCACTTAGGCATAAATTGGAATCCCTAACTGATTTGTAGAAGAGCATCCGGAGTATTACCGAGATTCGATTTTTCGAACCTGCGCCTATTGAGGCAGATGTGTGGCGATACCTTTCGGGACTTGGGCCTAGTTTGGCTGCCTTATGAGGCGCAAATTTGGAATGCGGTCTGCCTTATTTGCGCTTAATCACCGCCTTACCAAAATTTCTAGTCGGGTATTTTGAAGGCGACAAAATAAATTTTGATGCTTAAACAATTATATTGCGTTTTATTGAAGAATTCCCTGTACTTTTTTGACAGAATGTATTTTCGGAATATATATTTGAGGAAGCTGTAACTTCAAAAAATATGGGCATTAAAGGAGAAGGAGAATTCATAAAGAATGTTAGATTTGCTGATCTGAAGATCTCTCAAACTCTGGTACAAGCTGTAAGTGAAATAAGTCTCAAATATGGCCTACGCATTAATACTCAGAAGACAAAATACATGGTTGTCTCCAAAATCTATCAAGAACTGAATACAAAGATACGCGTAAATGGTAGCCCAATTCAAAGAGTACCATGTTTCAAATACTTGAGATGTTGGCTTAACGACAGCTCGCAAAGCGATAAAGAAATTCTCTGTCGAATAGAAATAGCTACAACAGCCTTTTATCTACAACTACAGGAAGGTTCTCTGTAACAGGCACTCAAATTTAATTTAAAATTGCGGCTGGGGTAGCTTATTTGCTATGTTTGGGCTGTTTTGCTGAATCGTGCTAAGTCTTGGATACTGAAAGCTACGTTTATTAATAAGTTGGAGGTTTTTGAAATGTGGTGCTATCGAAGAACGTTAAAACTATTTTGGAGAGAAAAGATTAGCAACGCAGAAGTTTTACGTAAACTTAATGAGGAGAGAAAGCTTTTAACAACAATGAAGCGTAGAAAAACCGAAGAAGAATGGACTGGACTTCGAACAATTGGACAACTCGTACACGCAGCGCGAAACCGTGAAGATTATCGTGATATAGTATAGAGATTAAATTTAAGTAAATTAAGAGTGAAGTGCTTACAAATTTTTTTAATTTTGCATAAAACTATACATACTGATGTGATCACTAAGATTCTGTAAATGGAGTAGGCAAATAAAAGGTTGAGAAGTAGTCAGAATTTTCAAAACAATTGGATATTTTTTTGCATTTTCTTATTATATTTTCTCTTTCATATCTGAAAAATATTGTGTGAAAAAAATAAATGTGAAATGCGACAAATACTTTTCGAGTTATTCAACAATTAACAAAGGGCGCTCGGCGATCCGGAGCGTTCGCAAAACTTTAAATGCGTTTTTCTCAAAACTCTGTTTTTTGAACTGGTGATCACTGTAACTTAAAAATCGCTTGGTAGATTTCAATAAACTTCATACTGCTTTTGAAAAAAAAATTGATTTTTTTTAAACAATTAATTGGCGGCCGCCGTAGCCGAATGGGTTGGTGCGTGATCACCATTCGGAATTCACAGAGATAACGTTGGTTCGAATCTCGGTGAAAGCAAAATTAATAAAAACATTTTTCTAATAGCGGTCGCCCCTCGGCAAGCAATGGCAAACCTCCGAGTGTATTTCTGCCATGAAAAAGCTCCTCATAAAAATATCTGCCGTTCGGAGTCGGCTTGAAACTGTAAGTCCCTCCATTTGTGGAACAACATCAAGACGCACACCACAAATAGGAGGAGGAGCTCGGCCAAACACCTAACAGAAGTGTACGCGCCAATTATTTATTTTTTATTTTTTTTTTAATTGTCGGTTTTTTTCTCGAAAATCTGAAAAATATTTCCTGAGGCCGCCATATTGTTAATTTTGAAAAAAAGCTTCGATCAGGCACAAGATCTATTAATAAAACTAATTTCTCTTGTCCGATTGATTTTAAATGAATCTCCAAGGCCTTGTGATGATCAGCGCAATGGACTTCTGGAGAAAGGGGCTCCACACAAACAGCGATAATTTTTACAATTATTAATTTTTTTTTTTTTTTGAAATTGTGCTAAAGTCAAATCGAAACATGATGTTTTTATTTGTGTAAAATAAAGCAATTGACTAGCAAAAAAAAAAATCTTATTAAAAATAATAATAATTTCATCATGCCTCTGACTACCCCTAACCCCATAAAGAAGAAGAAGATAGCAATTTTGTTGTAAATATTTATATGTAAAATATGTTTTCCATGAAGTTTTTAATGATAAATCTTTTATTTCAATTTAGTTGGAACTGTTGTTTTGCATAAAACTTAAATTTTTTTATATGATTCAAATTGGCTCACTTCAATAAAAATTATACATAAGTTAATAAAAACTAGCTACACTCGTATAATCAACATTCGTAAATCTAGTGTTAAAATATAGCTGCGAAAACTTACCCATTGTCAGTACAAATTAATCTAATAACGATAATGTAAGATAACATAATAATTACATGCTGCTTATCTCGCAAAAAATATCACTATTATGCAATGAACGATGACGGGGCAGTACCTAAGCGATGACAGCGCATCTTTGTAAGAGAAGAGATACAAGAAAACAGCAAAACGAGCACTATGAGTACATACTTACATACATGTGCACATATATATTAGTTAAAGAAAATATAAATTGCAAAAAAAGAGACGTACAAATAACTGATTTATGATGATTAGGTCTTACGGGAGAGTGAAAGGTGGAAGCGTGAAGCTTTGAGGAGGCTCAACTGTTTGAGGGACCAGTAAAAATAAAGAACTAAATAGTACAGCAACTACGTTAGGGATCCAGAGATCAGAGAATTTAATGTACACACATATGTACATGTTTTTTCAACCATTTGGTTAAAACTAGTATTTATTCTACATGCAAGTGGAAGACTTTACTTTTTTTAAACAACTAGAAAATCTGTAAGGCAAAATTTTAAATTAACGAATCATTTACTCAAAAATATATAATGGAAATCCTAATAATTGTTTAACTAAATAATAATATAACATAGAATGGTTCACAGAACTGGGATGGACCGCTCTGAGCCGTTTGATTCGACACACATCATCTTTTCGTCGTCAAAGCTGCATTCGATAGTATGAAACGGAGTTACTTGTATGCCGCGATGTCTGAATTTCGTATCCCCGCAAAACTAATACGGCTAAGCAAAATGACGTTGCTCAATACCAGCAGCGCCGTCAGAATTGGGAAGGACTGCTCCGAGCTCTTTGATACCAAACGATGTTTCAGACAGGGTGGCTCGTTGTTGTGTGACTTCTTTAACCTGATGTTGGAAAGGAAAGGATCGTTCGAGCCGCAAGTCTTAATCGCTCAGGCTCAATATTTTATAAGAGCGTACAATTGTTGGCGTATGCCAATGATAGTGACATCATCGGCCTTAACAACCGCGCTGTTAGTTCTGCCTTCTCCAAACTGGATAAAGAGGCAAAGCGAATGGGTCTGGTGGTGAACGAGGACAAAACGAAGTCTTCAAACAAACAGTCGGCGCACTCGCATATCGGCACCCACGTCATTGTTGACAGTTATGATTTCGAGGTTGTAAAATACTTCGTTGGACTAAGTAAGCAATTGAGCAGTAAAGTTCTCTCTCGTCGAACAAAACTAACACTCTACAAGGCTCTCATCATGCCCGTCATAACGTATGGCGCAGAAGCTTGGACGATGACAACATCCAATGAAGCGACGCTTGGGGTGTTTGAGGGATTAAGTGCCTACTATTTACCTTGGGGATACAACCCAGAACCTTTTCTGTGCTGGTACATACAAAGATGATAGGTTTGCTCTTTAACTATGCTGAAAAAGAAATTTGTGAGGGGAACTTCGGCTGCCACGTTACTTGGGAGATTCGGCAACCGAATTCTACACGATCATTTCAGATGCATTCACACACTCGTCCAGTCAGTCGTTGTTTGGATCATTAGCGAAGACTGTGTTGATTTTCTTTTTCTCATCTCACTAACACAACCTTATCGCTAGCTGAAATGTGTACAGTAATTTCAGATGCATTCACAGACTTGCCCAATCAGTCGTTGTCCAGACGGCAAAGAAGTGTCATTGGTTGATTTTTTTTCGTATAACACCAACACAATTTCAGTATTTTTGTAAACACATCCCAGGTGACATCAGTCCAGCAGCTGGTACTGTCAAATTCGCTCAGATCCGTTAAAAAACACACCTCTAAAAATCTTTTCGCCGTGGGTATACAAACACGCCAGATTTGGGAAATGTGTATCGTTTACGAGATACTACAGCGTGAGATTACCGGCGCAGTTAACTTTGATTAAAATTGTAGTGTGACAGACGGCCGTTACGCGGATTAGTAAACAACTAATTTGCTTATTGGATAGTTTTGCCAGTAAAAGATGGATCGCAGCCAACAAATATGGCTATTAGTTGCCTTGATACTAAGAAATAATTATTTATTTAAAAAAATTCTTAAATTGCAATTTCTCAAACTGCTCCCAAATATTAAAGCAATTCATGTAATTTCGATCCTTTTAATGCATTGCCCTTTCTTGTACTTTTTTTAAGTTTCATAATTTTTCATTCATTTTTCGGCTATGTTGCTATCGAAAATTCCCTTATATATATATAATTGGCGCGTACACCCTTTTTGGATGTTTGGCCGAATTCCTCCTCCTATTTGTGGTGTGCGTCTTGATGTTGTTCCACAAATGGAGGGACTTACAGTTTCAAGCCGACTCCGAACGGCAGATATTTTTATGAGGAGCTTTTTCATGGCAGAAATACACTCGGAGGTTTGCCATTGCTTGCCGAGGGGCGACCGCTATTAGAAAAATGTTTTTTTTTTTATTAATTTTGGTTTCGCCGAGATTCGAACCAACGTTATCTCTGTGAATTCCGAATGGTAATCACGCACCAACCCATTCGGCTACGGCGGCCGTCTAATTCCCTTATCCTCTCCCTCCCTTAATCCTCTTAAATTATGAGAATTAAGTCTAGTTGTTAATTCGCTTGCACTTAATTCTTCAGATAATTCCGAATTAATCCGTTAATCACTATTAACGCCACCAACTGTCTAGGCTATTATACCAAGTTTATGAGGTATAACATAATTCGCTAGCGGCGAATCTTGCTCGATAACTTTGGGGTTGTTCCACATGCAAATTTTTCATCATTATCAAACATAGCGAGCAGAGAAGTGGCGAGTCAAAGACGCCTAATATAATATAAATCTGGTACAGTAGCTTAAGGTGAAATGAAAGTTTGGGTATATAGCCCCCTTTGTTTAACCAATAAATGGCAATAAAAAAAATTGAAAATTATGTGAACGGCTTAGCATGATACTTAGAAAGCTATTGTTTGCTAAATTTTAGTATAAGAATATGTAAGCTTCAAGTGAAATCGGTGTTTGGTTAGCTCCTCCTCCTACTTGTGGTATGCGTCTTGATGTTTTCCCGCAGGGGGAAAGATCTCCAGTTTTAAGCCGCCTCCAAATGACAGGTGTTGTTTTTATGAGGAGTTTTTCCGTGGCAGAAATACACTCGAAGCTTTGCCATTGCTTGCCGATGGGCAATCGCTATTAGAAAAAAATGTCGATCATTTGATGTTTAATGTCCGGTGTCTCGAATCTGAGCACTATCGAATGGTATCACGCACGAACTCATTCAGCTACGACGACCGCGTCTGGTGGACCAGTACAGTGCCAAAAGTAGCTTCTTCTGAAATAATTTGATTTACTGCATAAAATATTCATGCATACATATTCACTAACATAATAACATATACGCAAGCAGATAAGTGCCAAATACACAAATTTTTGTTAATGATGTACGATGTCCCATGCCAGAGATCAGTAGATATGCGATAACAGTTCGCTTTCATTAACTTTCATTTGACTCATCTAATATCGTTAAAATCATTAAAGTGGTCAAAACAATAAACTTAATTATGTATCTATGACCTAAGAAAATTCGCACGCATACATATACAAACGTAGGTCGAGATATGTGTAAGCAAGCATTAGCTCAGAGGAGATAATTTGCGTTGAACTGCAAATATGCCGCCGCGATCATTAAATTGCCTTAAGACGACGGAGCAGCAAATTACAAACAGCAGCGTTTGTGCCGGTAAATGTCGCATATGTGTGTTGCATGTACATATATACCGTTATATGTTGACATGTAACACTAATTGTAATATTTGAAATTGTTTAAATTCGTGCGAATATTTATTACTGAAGTGCATAAAAGATTTACGAGAAATGTGTAAGCGATTTAAACGATCGACAGCGCCGTACACGTTGAAGTTTCGATATCGGGAGGCCCATGAAGTCGCACTTGCAGATCACCTGCGGAAATTTAAGCAAAGGATATTAGTGTAGTCGGAAAGCAATGAATTGCATTTCAAGTGTTTTAGTGAGTAATTCTAGTGATATGGGCAAATGTAAATATGAAAATATTGAGTAAAACGTGCCAGTTTTACTGCTTAAAATAAATGTGCTTCAAAAATTTTCAATAGAAAAAATAATAAAAACTTTTGGGCATAAAATTTTTTACAAGAAACCACGCCATTTGTGGGAGAACATCGAAAAGATTACCATAATTTGAGAAAATGCCTAGGCAAACACCTAAACAATTCGTCAAGTATTGGTTTGGGCGGAAAAAAATCAATTATTTTCTCCGTAGATGGCTGTCGTGATGGTTACCTCGTAAAGTATCGATCAAACAATTTAAAATTTATGCTCGTTGTCAAGGTGACATTTGACACTAAAAGAATTATTTTGCTGTTTTTTGTTTATTCCATTCAGTTATGAGTTACAGGGTGTTAGCAATGAAAATCAACAAAGGGAAAATTCGGTACATTTTACAGTTTTTCATTGATAATGACGAATGGTGTTTCTGGTGCCGATACAGTAACAGCTAATTACGTGCAATTTTACGCAAAAAAAAAGGATTTCTTTTTCTCCAAACTTAAAAAATGGTCTTTCAAAAGAAAGATAAAATTTAGATTCTTTCAGGTTTCTCAATTTTTATGCAAACTATTATTAACAATTGTAAGTGAGAAATTACATCGTTTAAATGTCCACTCTGAGTTGACTAGTTATCGTCCAAACGGTCGAACAAACATGACTAAAACGACTTCTCTCATTGTAGTACAAGTGCGTGAGGGTATAAAAAAAACATAATGTGTTTTTTATATATAAAAAACTTAAAAGCTTAAATGGTAAAAAAAAAATTAAAAAATTGTTAAAAATGTATTATCGACTGGTGGTATAGAAAAAACTCCAAGTGACGTTAAAGTGCATACGTGCAAACTTACCCTAGATTGTTGAACCCATTTTGAAAATACAAATAATACGAGAGTTGCTATTTATATTTCTGGCCGAACAATGGAAAAATGAACATTGAGAACGGTGTTATTGTTTTTCAAAATATTCTCCACGATGATCAATACACTTTTGCTTTCGCTTGAATCCATTTTCGAAGCACTTTGTCCAGTCGCGTTTCCAGGGAAATTTTTTATTTGTGTGGCATCCCATGCGAACATATCTTTTTTACCACACAGTGAAAATGCAAAGTCTTATTGATGCTCGTCATGCTAATGTCCTCGAATTCCTCAATTTTACGGTATGTAGCATGACGATCTCGCTCAATCATTTCACACACTGCATTGATATTTTCTGGCACAACAACTGATTTGGCACGACCTTCCCGTAATTCGGCGGTGAGCGAACAGCGGCCATGGAAAAATTCATGGTACGAATTTTTTACGGTGCGCCCGCCGTAGTTGGTGCGTGACGGAGAACGTAGGTGCGGAATTCGGAGAACGTAGGTTCGCATCTCCGTGAAACACCAAAATGAAGAAAAAGTTTTTTCTAATAGCGATCGTCCCTCGGCAGGCCATGGCAAACCTCCGAGTGTATTTCTGCCATGAAAAAGCTCCTCTTTAAAAAAATGTCTGCCTTTAGGAGTCGGCTCAAAACTATGGGTCCCTCCATTTTGTGGAACAACATCAAGATGCAAGCCACAAGTAGGAGGAGGAGCTCGGCCAAAACGCCAAAAGACGGAAAATTATCGCACGAAAATGCTCACACTTTAATTTTCACAAAACATGTCAAACTCTCCAAAGGAAAGGTCAGATGGCGCCTGACAACACTAGTAATGCCCAAGGACAGAAATATAAATAGCAACCTTCGTATAAATTATCCAGTAATTTGTCAGTAACTTAATTTCCAAGAATTCTCTCTCAAAGAGAAAAATATCAAAAAAAGTACATGAATGCAAAACCAGTAAGATTTTGGAAGTTTCACTAACAGCTGATTAAATTGTGGGCAGGAAAAATCACAAAAATTAAACATTTTTTCACTTGATTTACTTCGTATTAAATTAAAAAAAAAATATAGCGAGTAAAATACAAAATAACAAGCTTCGAAATCACATGATTTTTTTTTGTCCACAATAATTTGTTCCATTTCATCATCGCTGTCAGATGAAGAACATTCCATTCTTCTTAGCCTCACAGTCCGTGGTGGACCATAGCTTCTTCAACAATTTTTCTCCACTTTATTCTATCCATGGCTACATCTCTCCAGTTGTGTACGTTCATTTGCTTAAGATCTGATTCGACGTCATCTAACCATCGCTTTCGTGGGCGTCCTCTTTTTCTTCCTCCAATTGGTGTTAAAATAAAAGCTTTCCTAGCATTTCGCTCTTTCGGCATGCGCAGTACGTGCCCAATCCATCTAATTCGTTGGGCTTTGATAAAACGTATTATATTTTGTCCTCGAACGATTTCTTCGATTTCATTATTGTAGCGAATGCGGTAGCTGCCATCTATTGTTGCAACCGGACCATATATTTTCCTTATGATACGTCTTTCGAAGCACATCAGCTGATGAATATCATTTGTTTTCAGCGTCCATATTTCTGCACCATATGTAAGGACGGGTCGTATCAGTACTTTGTACATTCTTATTTTCTGTGCTCTGGACAAATCTTTTGATTTAAATAGTTTTATGTTAACGTAGTAGGCGTTATTTGCAGCTTGGATTCTGTCGTTAATAGCTATCGCCGAATCTTTATCTGCTGATAGTTTAAAACCCAAGTATTTAAATTCAGTGATATTTTCGAAAGCAAAGTTGTTAATACTTAGGTCATCGCGTGTCGTGTTGTTGACTGACCGAATCATGTATTTGGTTTTCTCGGTATTTACGTGTAGTTCCAGAGCTTTTGCATCTTTATCAATACATTTAAAGACGCGTATAAGAGTGTTTCTATCTTTAGCCATAATAAGAATATCATCTGCGTAGGCACATATCTGAAAATCATTATTAAATAATGTTCCATTCGTGTTTATTTCTTTAACAGTCGTGTGTAGCATTAAATTGAATACTAAACATGACAATGCGTCTCCTTGTTTTACTCCGGATATGATTTCGAATGGGTCTGACAGGCTTCCTTGCACCAGTACTTTACTTGTTGTGTTCGACAATGTACAGAGAATCAAATTAATTAACTTCAGAGGTATTCCAATTTTCTGAAAGCAGTATTTTATCCGTTTTCTATTTATACTGTCAAATGCCTGTTTGAAGTCAACAAAGAGGTAAAATATATCAATTTTATATTCGTAAAACTTTTCGAATATCTGGTGGACAGTAAAACCTTGATCAATCGTTGAGCGGTTGTTTCTAAAACCACATTGGTAATCGTCTAGGATGTTCTCAGCATAAATATTCAGCCTTTCAAATAGAATGTTTGTAAATACTTTATAACCTGTATTAAGTAAAGATATGCCTCTGTAATTTTGGCATTCAGTTTTATGTCCTTTTTTGTGTATAGGTACTATTATGCTTGATGCCCATCCAGTGGGTATTTCATTTGAATGCCATATTTGGCTTACTAAGGTAAATATTTGTTTATGTAGTTCATGTCCGCCATATTTCAGAAGTTCTGCGGGTATTCCATCTTCACCACAGCTTTTATGGTTTTTAAGTTTTCTTATAGCCAATAGTACTTCGTCAAAGCTAGGTTCTTCAACATAGATTTCGGCCGTATGTACTACTTGTTCCTCCTTACTTGTATTATCGTAGTTTTCTTTGTTAAGTAGTTCGTTGAAATATTCTTTCCATCTATCTTTCCATCTATAAGAACATTCCATTAGCAATTGCAATTCGCAAATTTTAATTCGTGCCTATTTTCACTTTGCGATCAGCTGTTTTTCTCACTTGCAAACTCTTACAAGTAAAAATTTATCCAGTAAAAACTTGCAACTTCCCCTCAAAGAAATGTCATTTTGCTCTCTCACTTTCCCCTACTTTGCAAATTTTTTGGGTACATTAACACCAAAACGTGATAATTTGTAGCAATTGTTGCAAACTATTTGCTTCATGAACATACCTGTAAACACATAATTTAATCCAAAAGCGAATTTGATGAACTCTGAAAAATATTTCATTTCCATTTCACAGTCCCTGCTTACGTTCTGCAATATTTTCCACTTCAACTTTGGCGAGCCCATATTTGGCAGCGAAAATGTTCATATTAAAGTGCACTTACCCGAAGAAATATCCGCTGCAACTCATACGCATTATGAGCCTAACTTGCATGATGACCCAACAATAATTTGCATCCCAACACACAAAATTCTACAACATCATCGTCAGCGCAATCACAGAAAGCACTTACCACATAAGTCAACTGCCGCAAAACCTCAGCACACTGATTACGACACTTTATTGACGAATATTCTGCTATCCGATTTAAAAACTCCAATTAGTAATCCGCATATGGACTATCTGAAACATACCGATCACATAACCAAGCATTCAGCATATCCCATAGTGCAAGAGGATTACGATAGCCATTCTGATGAAAGTACTCCTAAGTCACCTACAAAATATGTGCAAACATACAAATTGATAGAGACCTATGAACCACCTTTCGAGCAAGACTCGAGTGCATACCAAAACCATCACCATCATAAACACCCTAATCTACATGAGCAACCGCAAATGCAAAGTGAAACCATCAAAATTTATGAGTCGAAGTATCAGAAGCCAAGAGCAGAATTTGTACTGGAGACTCCCAACAGCATTGGTGTCGCTGCTAAGAGTAACGCCCATAGAATGCATACGAAAATAGGGAGACCGTATAAAGATCTGAAAGGAATTATGGAGCCATCATCAACAAATGGTTATGTCGGCCATAAGTCTTACTACAGTGCCGAAAAGTCTTTGCCGAGCGGTTATGGTTTTGCTAAGCCAACCTCATTCCACCAATATAGCAGTAATACTGACTTAACAGCCAACGAAAATTATGGAGCATCGAAAGACACCTCAGCTGCAGACATGACTGAGTTTTTTGTTTCCAAGGAGAGTCTTGATTTACCTAATAAAGAGGCAAAAGATTTCCATGCCGCGTTTCAGTACCCAACGCTTGGCATTGCAAATATTCAATCATTCATCGGCAATATGTATCTGCCTGGTATTGAAGAGAGTCCACTTGCTCAAATAGCGTCTGAAACTTATGTCGGCATTGATAGCTATGCAGCGCGTCATGTGCAAGGCGTAGATGATTTGACCTACTCGCCTTATAGGGATAAGTTTATTTAATTTAGTAGTATTTTTACAAGTAATTGATGTTAATTTATTTGTCTTTTTCCATATGTTAAGTTTCTAAGTCGATTAGTTAAATAAATACACAAAATCAATATGTACGCATAATAAAACACATACACATGCACATGCAAGCGCATGAGTACAAATAAAGACGATCAAATGGGACTTGTGTATATTTAAATATTCGAATTCTCTTAACACACTTAACAATGACTTCTTCGTGAAGACTTCTGGCGTCGCTTGTCAAGAACTTAAAGGGTTTCTTTCATTACATGCGAGTACATTCACTTATAAAGGGTGATCCATTTTTTTATTTTTTTTTTATGGAATATAAAATAGAAATAGAAAAGAATAATTTTTTTTTCAACTCATGCACGGGTATCAGCTGTCTGTTAGTTGGCTAAGTGACACTTCAGAGTATTGTTTACAAGCACGCGGAAGTGCCAATCAAATGACGAAAGAACTGAAAATATCTGACCGTAGCATCCGCCGCATACTGAAAAAATGATCTCAAAGTTATGATCTCACAAGATCCAAAAGGCGCATGATCTCACACCAAAGCAGCAACAAATCAGACTTGAGAGAGCGAAGGAGTGGCTTCGCTTGGCCGAAAGCGGTCAATTTCCGAACATTGTGTTTTCTGACGAGACAATTTTCCAAATTGAGCAATCCGTAATTGAGCAATCCGAAAACTCCCAAAACGATAGAGTTCAATTGTCCAACCAGGACACATTTTTTACTTTGAATTGAATAAAAGTAATTTTCCAAACTAAATTTATGGCCTTTTTAATTGGTTACACTTCGAGTACCGGACCCTGTATTTATTAATCCAGATTACTAAAATGAGATTACTTATAGACTATATATATGTAAGTAGAAGAAGAATTTTCACATAGCCGGGAATTATGTAAACAATTCATTAACAAAAAATGTATATTACGCTGAATCGCCGAGAAATCCAAAGCCAAAGAATTTGAGAGCTGATTAAATTGTTTTAGAGTTCTATACAACATATATAAGGTAAATTTTTATTTATTATAAAATGGCTATTTGTGCTCTGCGACCTAAAAAGATATATTGCGCAGCCATGTAGCCTACTCAAAAAGTTTTAGGCTATTAATAAATCCTAAAACTGTTGTAGGCTTAATTTCACCTGGATCTATAACCCAGCTTCCCAGGTAATATGGTATAGTCTGCATAGTGTCACTGCTGAGCAGTTGTTTCTTGAGCCTATTTACAGAGTCTACAAGAATCATTTTCCACCCCATCAATTTTTTTTTCATGTGGTAATTGAGTCCTATTAGTAGTTCAGAGTAGAGTTTTATGTCATTTCTGCTGAGGTTTAAGATTGCCCCTACCTTTATACGTTCTAGATCAGTGACTCTTTTCAATTGCCGCATGCCTGTTTGGGCTCCCCAGTACTTCATTAATCCACTTTTGAAACTGTTGTTTACCCTGCAGAAAAGTTCATAACCCATGAAGGGAGTGTTTGCACACTTTTTCGTTAAAGTGTCCGCAATTCGTGCCCCTAATGTCCCGGAACACACATCAGACTATCAAAGTTTCTTGATGCTAGAGTTTCGAGAATTTTAAAACATTCCCAGACCAACCTCGATTAAAATGAGAAGCTACCTAGCGATTTTACAACTGCTTGACTGTCAGAGAAAATTGGTATTGATATTGGCACCACGCGTGCTTTTACGAAGACATTTCCTGGCACATAGCTCTAAGGCGTGGACTTCCGCCTCTAAGGTAAATTAGAAAGTGCAAACAATTTCAACAAAATTGATTTCATATCCGGTCCAATTTTCTTATACCTTCTTGATGACTTATGTAGATCGTTTTTGAAGCAGATTGCTAAGTGGCTCTCAGAAAATCTGTTACAATCTCTCTCACCAATCAATTTTTAAATTTATCAGACTGTTACAGTCATACAATTTCAATACGAAACTTTGTTATTGAGTTGTAATTCTTCTATGTAGTTCTGCTGTTGTCGTTGTTGAAGTGGTTGAGTATTTCTATTGAAATAAACCTAATTAGCGACTAGCACCATTTGACTACCACTGCGATCGTCTGATGCCATGTTTTTTTCGTTTTTTTTTTTTTTGTTTTTTGAGCCATATTCATTTCGTGAGATCCAAGTATAGAAGTATAGCGGCCGCCGTAGCCGAATGGGTTGGTGCGTGATCACCATTCGGAATTCACTGAGAGGTCGTTGGTTCGAATCTCGGTGAAAGCAAAATTAATAAAAACATTTTTCTAATAGCGGTCGCCCGTCGGCAGGCAATGGCAAACCTCCGAGTGTATTTCTGCCATGAAAAAGCTCCTCATAAAAATATCTGCCGTTCGGAGTCGGCTTGAAACTGTAGGTCCCTCCATTTGTGGAACAACATCAAGACGCACACCACAAATAGGAGGAGGAGCTCGGCCAAACACCTAACAGAAGTGTACGCGCCAATTATTTATTTTTATTTAAGTATAGCAGCAAACTTTTTATGTCTATGTCTGAGATTTCCTTAACTTGCTGTAAGAAAGGCTTGCCGAAAGAGCGAAGACCTGGACATTCCCATAAATAGGGAAATGAGGGAAACTATTTTTCCTCACCCCCCTCCGACTGACAGCTTCTGCAGATGGTATTTAAAGGAAGGAAGGTTGAGTCTGGCTGCATGATCCCCTACCTTCCAATGACCTGTAAGGGTTGCAGTTATACCTGAGATGCTTGGGCGAGAGCATCCTAACAGGGAATTCGTCTTATGGATGTTGTACGACGGCCATGTTTTTCTTGTTGTGTGTAGTTAATTGATTCCACCTTCTTTCGGCTAAAGCATAGTCGTGTGAAGCAAAGGATGTTCTTATTGCCTTGAATGGGATAGCAACTGTCACCGCCTCTGTTATGGGGGGAAGCTGGTCTAGAATTTTAAAAAAATCGAAAAATTTTTTTTTGTCTTAAAAGGTGCTTTAGGGTCTTAGAAATAATATACCAAATGAGGGATGCCAGCAAAAATGTCTAAATGCCCAAATTTTTCATTCGACGGCAGTGCCTCGCAGGTATGCCCCGAACGCTACTTACAACTTTAAACGCGTTTTTCTCGAAATCACTTTTTTTAAACTGGCCGAAGACATAACTCGAACAAATCTTTACCGATTCTTAGGAAATTTTGACAATACATTCGAAATACCTTTTTCCGGAGACGTACGTAGGATTTTTTATTTATATTACATAGTTTTTTTTTTAATCAACAATTTTATGTCGTTCTTTATAGTGAAAATTGTAACTTTTTGTTCAAACGTGCACCATTTCGCGAAAAAACAAAATATCGAAAAAATCCTACGTACGTCTCTTTCTGTTGTTATATAGAAACTAAAAAAATTTTATTTTTTGATCCAGGACAAAAATTAAGGAGTTTACGTCTTCGGCAATGGACCCACTAGAAAAAAGGCGCCTTAGGAGAACTGCTGGACAGCGGCCATTTTGAAATTAATTCAGACGAAAAATTTTGTATTTGTACCATGAAAGCTATATTATTAAACCTATTTCACAGATTTTCGATTGATTCCTTTGTTGAGTCAAAATAAATTCATAAAATATGCCCATTTTTTGCGCTCTAGACCAGCTTCGCCCCTTATGTCTAGTGCCGAACCTTTTCTTACAAGCTCATCATTCTCCCTCCCTCATTCTCCTCCATCCCTATCTCAATACCCTCTATATTCCTATGACCGAGAAGCCATATCAGAGTAATTCTAGTTCCTCTCTACACAGTAAAACTAGTTTGGATGCAATGGAATTGGGATCTAAGGCCTTGATAGCTGCTTGACTGTCTGAAACGACAGTATACACCAATTTCTTCTCTGATTGTTAATAGTTTTGCCTGGAACACGTCGCCATAGTCAGGAAGTCGAATTAGTTTGGATAATTTGAACGGCTCCCGAAAGGCCAGTTTCCACACCATAGTTCATATTAGAACCGTCAGTGTAGATTTCAATGTCTACCAATCTACCAATCACCTTCCCTTTCCTCCATTCGGCTTTCGGTGGAAAACGTACGGTAAAATCTTTCTTGAAGTTAAGGTCGCGAATTGTGAAGTCTGATTTGTTTTTGACTAGTGAGGGTAACTGTAGTCGGATCTTGCTGTGACCGTACAACCTTGCTGTCCAGCTTCCTATGTCACTTAGTCTCACCGCGCTGCATGTAGTTATTGTTTTTATGTGTAAGTCCTATGGTAATAGATGTTGACGTAGTTCTAGATTTTTATTTCTTTTTTTCCCACACGCTTCATTGAGAACGGTAAAAAGGTGTAATTTAGAACAATTGGGAGTGGAGTGGAGTGAACAAGAAAATGAGTTTCATATCGAGATAAGGGTAGAAAATCTGCATTTTAGGTCTTTATGGAATCATTGCCACAAAAAAACTTTAGAAAAACGAATAATGCGATATATTTGTAACGCGAGAAACGAACAAAATTAGTAAGTATTTGACAGAGTTTCAACTGAAAGAGGGAAAGTGGGAAAAATTTTAATTGAGTGCATTTCTTTAATATAATTTGTCTTAACTTTTACATTTCTGTCCTATTTGGCCGCTCTTAGGCTTTACATTTTTGTATTGAAATGAAAAATTAATAAAACTGGAAAAAAAATTGTTGAAAAGTAAAGCGGTTAAGGGGACAGATACCTGTAAACGGCCATATTTTCCTTGATTTTCATTAAAATTATTTAAAATGAAGAAGTCAAGAAGTAAAAAAAAGCTTGAAAATGTCCCTATTTTTTTAATTTAAGGGGACAGATACCTATAAAATTTCGAAAAAAAGTTTTTTTTTTCATAAAATGTTAATATAATCCTTTAAGAATATGCCAAAAAATTTTTAGAACGTAAATTTAAGTATTTCTTATATTATAATAGATCGTCAACCGTGACGACTCTATTCTTTGCGTTCGAGTGCTGGGAGAGGTATAATTACGTTGTATTCAAATTTTAGATGCGTTTTTCTCAAAACTATATTTTCCGAATTGGCGTACACGATAACTCGAAAAGTTATTAACCGATCTCCCTGAAATTTTCCAAACATCTTTTCTATGTGAATTTACAATTTCGAAAATTTTTCGAAAAAATAATTTTTTGGAAGCAAAAATAGTAGAAAAATTTCCCCCCCAAAATTCATTTTTTTAAGCTTTTTATTCCGGGAACTTTTTTCCCCCCATTTGTTTTTAATTCATATAGAAATTATAACATTAATAAACAAAAAAATTTTTGGTTTTTTGTATTTAGGTCACTGACGCCGATGCTACAATGCCCGCCGATTGAGATGCCCCTCTGCTACCTTCCGGGAAGAATTGAGTGTACATCCGCCATTTTAAATGATTAAATAAAAAAAAAATTAATTATTTTAAAGTATAAATATAGTAAACTGTATGCCAATTTTGAAAAATATATATTGACTTCTTCATTTTAAATAATTTTAATGAAAATCAGGGAAAATATGGCCGTTTACAGTTATCTGTCCCCTTAAACGCTTTTAACCAAAAAAACTATTTATCAAATAAAAAAGGCAAAATATATATATATTTCAACCACATCCATAAAAGGATAGTTTGATTGGCGTTTCTGGATTTTTGAAGTGAAAACTTCTTTAGAATCGTTGGGAGTGATTTGAGGAAAAGTGAAACGAAAAAAGCGACCAACTTGGCTACGAAGCGTTATATTATATGTTGATATAAAAGTAGCGACGAAATAAATAAAAATAACTTTTATTTTTTCCTGTGATTTGAACCAAGGATTTTGGATCGGAAGCTCACATTGCTAGTCGCTCGGCTACCGCGCCATGCTGCCGTCGCTGGCCTAAAAGTTATTTAGTTACGAAGCGTTATATTATATGTTGATATAAATAATTTTTGTGAGCGTGTAATTCTCAAAAGTTTTATTAGGTTTATTATTTAAAATGTATTGACTAGGTAGTGTGGTTATCAGCTTAACATCTGATAGATCCTCCATCGGAGGACAACAAATGTTAAACTAATTTTTGGAAATGGGCGGAGTGTTTTAGGGGCTTGCTCCTTCTCTGCCACGGGTTGACCCGGTATTGCAGTACCGCCGGGATTTCAGCCTTGAATAAATACAAGAAAAAATATACTAATACATTTAGCTTTGGTGGGAAGAGCCATAAATTTTTATATGAATACATGTAGACGAAAATGGAATTTTTTTTTTTTGAAATTTGCATTGTAGGACATTTCTGATTATTTATTGAAAACAGTTTTTTGGCTTTTC
Organism: Anastrepha obliqua; assembly: GCF_027943255.1. Lineage (NCBI taxonomy): Eukaryota > Metazoa > Arthropoda > Insecta > Diptera > Tephritidae > Anastrepha > Anastrepha obliqua. The sequence continues at coordinate 48,004,711 of NC_072893.1, forward strand.
TATTTTTGGTTTAGATACTGAAAGTCAGTTTAAGTGAATCGGTATAAATATTTCGTACATTAATTTTTGAAGTGAAAACTTCTTTAGAATCGTTGGGAGTGATTTGGGAAAAAGTGAAACGAATTACATATAAATGTAGCGACGAACTAAATAACTTTTAGGCCAACACCGACAGTATGGCGCGATTGCCGAGCGGATAGCAATGTGAGCTTCCGATTCAAAATTCTTGGTTCGAATCACAAGAAATAAAATTTTTTTTTTTTTTGAAATTTGCATTGTAGGACATTTCTGATTATTTATTGAAAACAGTTTTTTGGATTTCAGCCTTGAATAAATACAAGAAAAAATATACTAATACATTTAGCTTTGGTGGGAAGAGACATAAATTTTTATATGAATACAAGTAGACGAAAATGGAAGAAATTTGTAAGTCTGTTTCTTCGGTCCGTTTGGGTATTTTTTTTGACAACATCGAAACCAAAGCATTTGTATCATATTTTATCTATCATAAGCCACTCGTATCATTTGTTGAAATTGAAAACATTGAGGATGAATGTATGATAAAATGAAGAAAATAAAATATGAACTTTATAGCAATATTATAATGAACCTATAATTATCCCGCTCCTAATGCTGCTTTCGTCTTATTCTCTCTCAGTTTGTTTTACGGAAGGTTTCACTTCTATCAAGTCTAACCGTTAGACTGGTATTTTTTTTTTATAATAATAACTGCGTAAAGATCTGGAAAATAAATGTTTTGGGTCACGTATCACGAAAATGAGTTCCCTTTAATTTTCAAAAGAATCGTTTTCGAGATACGATTCTTTTGAAAATTAAAGGGAACTCACTTTCGTGATCATCGACCCCGAATTAGCAAACAAAAAAAATTTAACGAGGCACCACTCTTTAATATTTTAATACCAGTGTGATTTATTAGCGAAATTTCATCACATATTTTTTACACAAACTTTTGGCGTAGTGGGTGCTTCCCTTCGGCCAACACGCTCTGACCAACACAGCACTCAATTTGGAAATACTTTTGAAATATTTCTGACTGTTACGGCGCCAAAACTAGCTAAGATTCAAAAACAAGCGTATGTTCGCACCACCCTGTATGAAACCAGCAGCATTAAACTGTGCTCTAAGCGATACATTGTAAAAGAAATTCTCCTACGTACTTATGTGCACATACAAATGTTTGCACGCAATCGTAGTTTTGTGCCTTAGATATTTTTGAACTTGGGCATAAACTGTATAAAGAAGAGCATATAAGTGGCTATTGAACCCAGCACCTGAAAAAAATAAGCGTGTAAAAATAGTCTATAAATAAATGTTTTGTATTAAATAGCTTATTTTCGCTTACATCTCTTGCCATATTGCAATTCAGCACGAAGAAACCAAAGCCATCGATTATGATTCGCTGGTGTAGTATTTGCAAAGTGAAGTTTTGTAGCTGAAAATGTAAAACATAAAATTCTTTTTGATTATATTATTTGTAATTCTACATGAAATAGCCCGAGGCGCTTTGTGTTTCTTGTTAAGCGAAAATTTACCCGCGTTGAGATGTTGAGATCTTCTAAGTCGTGACGAATTTTGTGCACATTGTGTGCAAGGAAATTTGCCTATTTAATAAATGAATAATGAAAGAATATTTTTAATTATGTAATTTACCAAAACAAGCATACATATATGCCAGCAGAAGCAATGAACGTATAAACATACCGATCGCATACAATTTCGTGACGTTATTAACAAAAGAAAGATGGTCATGGCAGAAGGAACTATCAAAGAGTACTCTGAAAAAGAATTTTATCTATGTAACTGATAATATATTTGAGAAACTAAGCATAGAAAAAACAATTATAAATATTTAATTGTGAATGTAGTGAAGTTTCCGTTAGATAATGAGCTTCTCATACAACCCGCTCATAATGGGTGGTTAAATTTCAAGGGCCGACGTTGAATGTAAACCACACCTAAACGTCAAGTCCTTTTGTGCATTTTATTTGATATTTTTCAATTTTAGACTAATTCAATTTGAACCATGGAAAGATACACAATCGAGCAATGCGTTAAAGTTATTCAGGCTTATTATGAAAACGGGCGTTCAAATCAAAATACATATCGCGCACTTCGTGAAGAAAATCATCTTCAGTGATGAGGCACATTTTCACCTCAGTGGATTCGTCAATAAGCAGAATTGCCGCATTTGGGCGAATGATAATCCAAGAGTGATTGCCGAAAAACCAATGCACCCACAAAGAGTGACTGTTTGGTGCGGTTTATGGGCCGGCGGCATCATTGAGCCGTATTTTTTCCAAAATGAGGCCGGTCAGGCAGTTACTGTGAATAGTGTTTACTATCGTGAGATGATCACGAACTTTTTATGCACCGAATTGGAAGATATGGATGTGGACAATGTGTTGTTTCAACAGGACGGTGCCACTTGTCACACAGCTAACGAAACAATGGCGCGAAAAATTTGATGGCCGAATAATCTCACATCGCGGCGATGTCAATTGGCCGCCAAGATCATGTGATTTGACACCGTTGGACTTCTTTCTTTGGGGTTATTTGAAAGAAAAGGTGTACATTCAAGAGCTAAAGGATGAGATAATTCGGCAAGTTAACGGCATAGAACCTCAATTATGCCTCAGCGTCATCGAAAATTTGGACCATCGGCTGGAGGTGTGCCACCGAGGCCGCGGCGGCCATTTGGCCGATATTTTGTTCCATACGTAATTGAGCCATACCAATATTATCATAATAAAGAGAAATAATAATAATTTCCTAAAAAAATTGTATTTTATTCAAAATCAACACCGGCCCTTAAAATTTAAACACTCTTTAAATAACATCAGGTACGCCTACAATACAACTATACTATGTATGTGACAGCTTGGCTGGCCTTCAAAAAGTGATCGACAATGTTGCAATGCACAGTCAACTATACGGCCTCAAAATCAACATCAGCAAAACTAAATACATGGTTGTTAGCAGAAGAAATACATACAACAACACTTATTTAACAATCAACAATGTTCCTGTAGAACCGCTCTCCAATAAGAGCTGACTGCATTGATCGGAACAAATGGTAATCCAAAGGTGCAATGTCTGGGGAATACGGCGGGTGGGGCAGGATTTCCCAATTCAGTCTCTCTAAACATTTCTGGACCGATTTAGTACCGTGTGGCCCGGCGTTGTCATACAGCAGAATCAGTTTGTCATGTCTACTGTCCCATTCAGGCCGTTTTTCTTTGACAGCTCGATTCAAACGCATTAGCTGCAGCCGGTAACGATCGCCAGTGATGGTTTCAGATGGTTTAAGAAGTTTATAATAGATGATACTCTTTTGATCTCACCAGATGCACAACATAACCTTTGAAGCGTGAATATTTTTTTTCGCTATCGATGGACCTGGCATGCTCCAACATTTTCGACACTTAGGGTTATCATTTTTCATCGCCAGTGACGATGCGATGCAGAAAACCTTTTCGTTTTTGCCATTCAAGAAGCATCTCACACGTCACCAAACGTCTCTCGATATCTCTCTCTTTCAGTGGATGTAGTACCCAGTTACCTGCTTTCTAGACCATTCCCATGCACCGACGGTTTATCTGTCATCATCTAACTCTTTAGACATATCATCAAGGGTTCGACATGCATTTTCAGCCAATAATTTTTGTAGTTGAGTATCTTCGAATTTTTTCGGTGCCCCTTCGCGATCTTTATCACTCACGTCGAAATGCCACTTTGGAAGCGTCGAAACCACTCTTTACAAGTTGTATTTGATGGAGCGTGATAACCGTAAATATTGATCAATACACGACACGTTGCAGCTGCACTTTTCTTTAAAAGGTAATAATGAAACATGACTTCCCGCAAATGCTGTATTTTCGGGACGAACGTAGATATTTTTGACGTCAGATAAAAAAGTATCTTTACGCTTCAAACGAATGTCAACTACTGCGTTCGAGACCTCACATATACACCTTCAAAACACCAGTATATTACTAGAACAAACACAAAAATAAATAGTATCAGCAGCGACACCTCTTTTACGAGGGCGGAAACTTATTCCCACATCCAAAAAAATATCGGGATCTCGAAATACTTGAATTGATATCCCAAGTCACTACATAATTAGGATATGCACTCACAACGGCAAAAAACATCCACGCCATAAATTTTAAAATGGTTTATTAGTATTTCATCATAAAAAACTGGAAAAAATAATCTTTAAATCCTTACCAATTATATCCTGGCCTGTGTATATCATCCAATAGGACCAGTAGCATTCGGACAAAATCATTACATATTCCTTAACGTAGTTACAGGCGATAGATGCACCCACAGCTTTCTTCAACAAGACACTCATTTCGTAAATATCTTCATAGTTCTTCATTAGCGTCTGCAACTCATCACAAATTGTCTGCTCGAAATAGTCCAGCCTTTGTGCGCTCGTTTGGAATTTACGCTGACTAAAAAGTACCAGCCGCTCTACATTCTTATTGAGCTGTTCCAATTCGATGCGTAACATATCCATAAAATACATAATTTCTATTGAACGAAAGTGGCAAATGAAGCCACTCGGTATAAAGGGTAAGAAAAACGTTAACCACTGACGACGCGTGGCGATCGACTGCGTATAATTAACAACAATACTCAAATAAACGGCGGTGGAAATAATAACTTTCCATACGTATGTCCTATAAAGACCGTATTCTTCGCGGTAAGTTCCTAAACTCCATTTGCAATGGAGTTGTGAGTAGGTGATGAGAAACTTTTGCATATATTTGCGCTGCAGTATGGTTTCGCTGAGTATTACAAAATGTGCAGAAATCGTGGCAATCAACTTTAGAATGTCATTGAATTTTCCAAAACGATCGCTATTGTAGAGTATTGAATCATGATTGGTGCTTGTCCAAAACTGCAGCAAACCAAAGAATATGAAGTGCAAACAATGCCAAATCAGCAGGAGCCGCCAAGTTGGATGTGTGCTGGAACGCTGCGGGTGTTGATTGACTGTGGCGAGGTCACATTTCAATTGCAATGGCACTGAACACAGGCCTAGGAACTGATATAGGCGCAGGTGCAACAAGGTGAAGGTATCCAGTTGTACCGGCTGCTGGCTGCTGGGCGTAGACTTTCGCTGTTTCATATTTGCATACATTAACATTTGTCACTTCACACAAGTAAGTTTTAATAATTTTTTGTTTTTTTTTTTTGAGTATTTGATTTCTGATTACTATTGACTACATAACTTACAATACCCACGAAGTTGTCCAAGTGGTACTCGTTTAATGCCAGCCGGCATTGTCAATGGGCGGCACCTAACGTAGCGAATTTGTTTTACTAATTCCATTAATTTAATTGAACCACTTGTGCCGGCGTGAAGTGCGCCCGCGATGCTAATCACCTTTTCCTGACTTGAAACAGATTAATTGCTGTCGTCATTGTTAGCCGGAATGGTAGCAACGCTGTGGCATACAGTTTGCCTGCACAGGAGCGGCAATGAGTTTAGTTGTTATTTATTTATTTATTTTTTGTTTAGCAAAAAATACAACTTTTTATGTTGATCTTGTTGAAAGATTGAGGCAAGTAGATACATATTTGACTTCTTGTTGTTTGAGTGCGCGCGATTGACACTTTTTTACTGCCATGATAACTTCAGTTTTGGTGTTTAGTCCCATTTTTATTCGCCAAAGATATGCGCATTGAAATCATTAAACGTTGCACATATTTTTTATATGGGAGAAAACATCCGACACTGTCAGCAAAAAAAAATGTCAAACAGCAATTCGGTTTATGAGTGATTTAAAACTTGCTATTTTCAATGGGCTATGAAGCTATCGACTCAAATTTTTCCTAAAATTCCAATTAAAAGGTTTTAATTTTGATGAAAGTTTGTTGATATTTTTTTTTGTTTAATTTGCACAAAATTTGAATTTTGGATTTATTAGGTTTAAGTATGAGAATTATTTATATTTTCAAAAAAAAGTTAGTAATATTAAATAAGGAACAAATAAATTGTCAAAACTTGTCATTAAGTGCCTGTGCAATAGTTATTTAACGCCAGTCCATGAAGGATTACGAACGTAGTGGAAAGCCGTCGGCATCGAAAACTGATGCAAACACCAATAGAGTGAAAGAAAAATTTATCAATAACCGCAAATTATACAAATTAACGATCAGAGAGCTGAAAGAGGACTTGAACATTGCTTATGCATCCGTTCAGGGCAATGTAGTTAATGATTTGTTTTTGCGCCATGTTGCTGCACAGTTGGTCTCAAAGCACCTGAATTACATGCAAAAAAAGGGGCCACGCTGATATTGCCAAAGATGTGATTTCCAAGGCTGAATCCGATCTAACATTCATCAAACGCATCATTACTGGATACGAGACGTGGGTTTTTGAGTAGGACACGAGTGAGTGGAGAGCCCCGAAGGAACGAAAGAATCAAGAGCAAAAAAACTACGGCGTTTTCAGTCCAAAAAGAAAGCGACGCTCACGATTTTTATGGATTATAACGGTATTGCACGCCACACACTTTTGGCAGTAGGTCAGACAGTTAATAAAGACTATTATTATTGAAGCACTTCGCCAAAAAAGAAAGGACGCAAAACAACTCGTGTATTTTGCACCATGATAACGCGCCGTCGCACAGTGCCATTATTCTCTGTGAGTTTGTGATCAACAACGAAGCGAATACCATCCAACAGGCATCGAGTTCACCTAATATGGCCACCTGCAATTTTTTTCTATTTAAAATAGTCAAAAAGAAGTTTGATCGAGTCAAAAAACCACTACGGGGACGCTTTTTAACAGCCGAAAGGAAGTAAAGGAAAAATTGAAGACAGCTCTGATGTCTACACCGAAAATAGAGTTTCAGAAATGTTTTGAGAGCTGGCTCAAACGCTGGCAGAAGTGCGTTGTAATTGATGTGGAGTACTTTATAGGCGATAATATCACTTTTGAGGAATCAATTTATATTTTGAATTTTTTGAATATATTCTAGAAACGTTTTGATCAAGGTGGTAGAGTAAGATCGGGTATTGTGGGCTATTCGGGTAATGTGGTCAACGTCTGTATTTTTCATAATAACGAACATGCACTAGAAATATTGCTTATGAACTTCAAAATTAATATAACGGATGGTTTAAGCTGCTAGCCTTTTGAATTGGATTCTTTACTGATGAGCCGTTGATCAAAATATTTTGTCAAGTGCAGTCAATTTCTTTCTCAGCGGCGCACACTGGGGATTTAGCGGAAAAAAGTCAAATTTGCAACATACCACCTACGCAATGTTTAATGGTATTTCTAAATTCCAGAATAGAACCAACAATAAAATCAAAAAGAATTACTAAACTCCGACTTACAGTTTTTTTTTATATATTTATAGGTATGTCAAAAGTATAATTTTTTTATAATATAGTATTGAACTGACTAAGAAAAAACTTCAAAGCCCAAGGTGGTTTTTTTCCTTTTGCTTGAGCCGACTTCCAATTTTTTATTTTTCATTTAGGGTACGATATTTTTATATATTTTAGCCGGAAGAACAAAGGCTGTGAAGCATTTGATTATCTATTTATAATTAATTTTACGAAAAAAAAAACATATTCCTTCATATTCTTGGATCTGCAAGTTGAGCTACATTTACCTACGGTTAGAAACTAGTATCAACGTGTTTCTTAATAGCGTCTCTTTCAGTTTTAATCAATTGCAGGTGCCACCAGGCGCCACTGATTATTTTTTGGCAATGATAATAACTAAACGCTTTCTAGTGTGTGCATAATGATAACGAAACACTTTTAATTTTGTTTTGACATTTTGAGGGTAATTCAGAATTATGAACTTACATGTATCCTGTGCGTAAATATTTGCTGGCTTATATTAATAAAAAAAAAAAAAAAATTATGAATTTTAAAAAACAATTTTTTTTTTAAATTAAAAAAAAATAGTTTTTAAACATGTTCTTTTCATACACAAATATATACAACTTCATTAGTAGTAAAAATGTAAATATTTTTTGGGATGTATACTTTTTTCCGCATCTCTGTACAAAAATCCCCAGTGTGCGGCGTGTTATATTAATGGTATTTTTTAGTTAATTATTATTTTTAGAGTGTAAAAGCTCAGATAGAATTATTAAAATATTCTACATTTTTTAATGCGATAAGAAACTATTTTTAAATTATTTAAACAGAAGTTTGTAATACTTTTTTTTCGTTAATTTTCCTGCTTTGCGTCTTCACAAGACACGATATTCGATCCCTGGCGTTTCAATTGACGGAATTGCCAAAGTGCCAAAGGTTGGTTGCATGGATTCCTGCGCAGGCACAAAAGATTAGCTTAGTTTTCGCTCACCAACGGGAACGTCTAATAGAGTAATGGGTTTCACAAAAGAAAATGTGAAAATGTTTTTCGATTTACTTGAGCAAGGGTATGAGACACACAAATTTCCACCATCGGCCATACAGAAAGTGGATTTATATTTACCTAAGTTGAATAATTTTTTTCAAATAGTCAACCTAGAAGGTCATTAATTAAAATTTAAAAAAATATATAAAAAAAATCCATTGACTTATTATTAACTCTTACAATTGGTTTTGGTGATTTTATATAGTGGCTCACTTTACCCGAATACCCTGGCCCACCATTTTTCTTTTCATAAACTTTTAAGGTGGTTTCAGTTTTTCTATATTATCAGACGAAAACGATTATATTAGGGTATATTTTACAATAAAATGAGAAGATAATTCAATATCTGTTAGAAAGAAAAAAATATCGCCTTTCCATTACGATTATTTTGGCAGAAATTAATATGAAGGTAAAATGATGCCCACAATACCCAACTTTACTCTATATGTCCATAATCTATCGATCTAAACTTATGGAAAATTGTGTGAGCTTGGATTTCTTGAGTGGTCAACACTTCTCGGACACTTAAATAATTTTCTTATTAATGCAAAAAACCTAATTTTTGAAAAAACAAAACAAAAAAAAAAAACACATGGTCGTGTGATATATGAAGCTGCATACAAGGTGAACCATCCTTTATGTCGGTATGAAAATCTTGAATAACTTTGAAAAAAAAAAACTGATTTGTATAAGTGAGGTTTTTTGTGTATTTGGTTTGGTTATTTACAATATATTAAAACTATTTTTGGAATACAATATCAATCTAGTGGCCACATTTTTTAGCAATCACAAACTGCGATCTTTTTCCTGCTTTTGCCATCACTTTGTCAAGCATTTCGGGTTTTATAGCGTCGATTTCGGTTTTTCGGTGTGAAGTGATCCATCGTTGAAATTGTACTGAATTGACGTATCGAAAACATGTACATATGTTGAAGTCGATCGGTTGGTAAATGACAAAGTTATTCAGCGTTTACATACCGACATAAAATATGGCGCACCCTGTATTTAGTCCAGTTAGAAAAGTAAATTCATCAGTTCCCCCAGTTATTTAAAAATCCCTACCACCATGCCACCAATCAAACTAATGCCTTCATAGTGTAAGGTCCTTTGTTTATTGCAAACAATTCTTAATACTTCACCTTATCAATTCATCCATTGTGATAGTTAACTCAAATTTCTTTACCTATTTGATTGATTGATAGTCAATTACTTTTTCCGCAGCTACACTATTCAGTTGCTATCGAAGCCTCGCAATGTGTATTCAGGTTCCCTGCGTGGTGCGTTTTCATATACGATTCTTTCAATTTTTCGGTTGCTTTGACGTTTCCTTGCACCCTCAGCCAAATCAGCAAAAGCGTGCTGAACATCGTCTCTCTACTTGGACCTATCTACTTTTGTTGGTATTTTCCTTGACAACTGTGAACACATTCTTCAGGCCGGGTGCATTTCTCTTCATCTGGGAAGGTTTTGGTTACTTCATTGATGCCTTCAAGGTATTCATGGCACAAATCACCATCACCATCATTTATATAGAGACGGTATTTTGTCGGTGCGCGCTTCGGAAATTTTGGCATAGATATACGATGCTAAATCAAGGCCCCAATGGAAGAGGTCAAACGACAGAAGGCGATTGGCTTACACAATTGTGTGTACATCGTGGATTTCTGAGCATTTTCTATGGCATTACTGTATTCGATTTGATTATACAGATTGCTTACATAATAATGCCACCGAAAGATGATCATCTACTGCAATTCTGGGTTATGTTCACACCATTCATGTATTTGATACATGTGCGAAATATGCAAATCATATTTCATATTGGAATTATACGACACGAACTTGAGAAACTGCGCAATGACATGGGCCTGATAGCAGAGTATACCAGTTTTGCACAAAGCGTAGCGCCTGCCGTGGGCTTCGAAGATTTTGTTCGTCGAAAGTTGGCAGAAAAGCAGTTGGTGTTTCAGCGCATCTACGAGATGTTTTACTACTTTAAGCACGCGTTCGGTATATCAACCATTGCAGTTCTGCTAATGACCTACGTTCAATTGGTCGTCGATTCATATTTCGTATTGCACAATCAAAATAGAAGCTGGAACCATAAGGGTACTTAATACAAAGAAAATGAAAATTTTGAAAAGGTTTGAGGTATAAATTCTGATGAAATTGGGCGACCAAGTTTCGCTCTGCATTAATAGATTAAATTATTTAAAAATGTAAAACAAATATCACAATATGGGTATCAAATGAATGAATTTTTAAACAGCTTTAATCCAGATAGTAGATTTGGCGTCATATATTTTTAGTAAGACTTCTTTTACCATGTCAGTTCGCGAAGCTCAAGGACAAACTGGACATTTTGTTTTATGCATGATATTTTCTAGGGCGGTAATGCGGCCAGGTACGTTAAAACACAATAGAGAGATTTCAGACGGTGTGGCCAACATCAAGCCGTTAACCGGCTCTTGGCGAGGGCATATGACAGAGGTTTGCTTACGGTCAAAACCGCGATTTTGTTGCTGATATAATAAAAAACCAACGCAGCCAACACTCATGTTACGTCGTTTCCGTCTGAACCAAGGATGATAGTTTACAAGGTTTGGCCATCCGAAACAAAAGTATGAGAGTAACTTCGACTACCACGTCATAGGGGAGTAGTTAGCAGAATTATGCCATAAGCGTTTAGCAACAAGTGTTAACATAAAGTTGTAAGTGATCGGACAAAATAAGCCAGCCAGCTGGTCAAACTTCAAATAGTATTCAGAGAAAGTTTAAAAAAGTATGGATATTACTGGGTAGATGATCTGGGTAAATACTAGCAGCTTCGTTTTGTTTTTGTCCCACACCTGTATATTCTCATTTCGAGTCAGGGTTGAGCATATTGCACTATCACTAATTTTTTAGTAGTAGTCAAAATAAGGGTTTCATTATCACTAAGTCTTCAATGCACTAAATCCGTTTATTTTACTAACTTTTTAATGCACTATGCCCAACCCTATTTCGAGCTTAAAAATACTTCTTAAGTTACTTTGAATGAAATTATTTGAGGTGATGGGCAATTTTATTGCGGTCGAATCGCGGAATCAAATGCAGCAAATCGCCATCACTTGTGATAACCAAAAAAATTAAATTACATTTTGCACAGTGTTTTAATATACTTCGCTCTTTTGCAAAGAACAAGAGAACGGGAAGAACATCGTAACTAAAAAAATAAAAGGTGAGTTTAGTTAATCTCAAAGTTTTGTTAAAAAAACTTAGACTTATGATACATTTTATACTAAAAATTAGATAACAACCTTATGTAAAAATATTTCTAAATTCAAGTTGTAAGGAACACATCTCATTTGATACTCATGTTGTGATACCTAATTTAATTTTTAAATAATTTATAATACAAAATGTGGCAATATGATCTGAGTATTCTTAGGGACAGCACCTAACCAGATAAAGCATTCATAACATTTTTCGTTTACTACCAAACATACATATTGTTATATAATACACTTCTCACAAAAATTAAGGGAACAGTAAAATTTCTTAAATTTCTTAGTGATTTTTGAGAAGCTGTATCTTGGTGAAAAATGGAGGCACGGAGTTCCGACAAAAAGCAATTTAAAGCTTTATACTTCTAGTTTTAAGATATTTGAGCAAAAATTTTTTTTATTTAACGGTTATTTTATAATCGTCAGTTAAAGGGCGACACAAAAATTTTCGAAATTTTTTACTTTTCTTTTTTGATTGCATGGTCTTGGCAAAATTTTTCCAACTAAAACTAGCCATACAGTTAACTAGCTTGATTATTTAGCTTCAACTTGCTTTTTTTGAATTCTCGCTACGATCATTTCTCTCTGAGATATCCGCATTTTACGAAAAACGACCATTTTATCTTTGATCATTGATATATCTGCAACTAATAGCCTAATAATAAATTTCCTATAAATTTTCTAATTCCATTTTTTGAGAAAAACATTTTTTTACCCTTAACGTTACCCTGAAGTATATTTAATTTAACTCTAATTTATTTTATTACCGTTTATTTATGTTATTTTTATATTGTTTTGCTAATTTATTGCAACTCTGCCATATTGTTGTTATTGTAATTATTAATTTCTTAAGTGGTTACATGGGTTTCATCGGGTAAAAAAGATCTGTTTTCAATATTTTTTTTCTATGTAAAAAATTATAATAGGTCTATGGATAAGTTCGTGCGGTTTTACAACAGATGGCGTAACTTGATTATTATTCCATATGCCGAAAGTCATCGTATCTTGGTGGAAGTTTATGGTGAGCATGCTCTAGCTGAGCGAACGTGCCAGAAGTGGTTTGCACGCTTTAAAAGTGGTGATTTTGGCCGCGCCGCCAAAGTTCATGGATACCGAATTGGAGGAATTGCTCGATCAAGATCCGGCTCAAACGCAAGAAGAGGTTGCAAAAACTTTGGGAGTTGATGAATCAACCATTTCCAAACGTTTAAAAGCCATGGGAATGATCCGAAATTCAAATTTCGAAAAAAACCGCACGAACTTATTCATAGACCTATTATATTTAATTCAAACTTTTTTTTGTCTTATAGATACATGTTTAAAGAATAATTTCTGAAATGTTCAAAAAAAAAATTAAGACTCCTCCATTGTGACGTCATTTCCGGTGACCCCTCGAAAAAAAGGTGCGTCCACGTTGTCAGCATAACTCCTGACAGGATCATCAAAAACGAAAACACAAAAATAAGTTTAGTTAAGACCATAAACTCGTGCTTGAACGAAGGAAAAAGTAAAAATTGGAATTTTAGCAGACATTTTTCCAAAAAAATGAACATTTCGGTCAAATTCGCCTGACATTTTGTTTTTTTTTAAATAGTTGTAATTGAAAAAACAAAAATCCTTCGTTCAAGCACGAGTAAATTGTATCTCGAACACCGGTGTAAAATTTCATCAAGATCGGTTGAGTAGTTTTCGAGAACATTTGACAACCGACTTTGAAATCACGGTTCTGAGAAAACCGCGTTTAAAGTTTTAAGTAACAATAAAAGTGGCTTGGAGCGCACACATTCCAAAGCCTGTATCTCTGAAACTATTATTCGGATCGACTTGAAACTTTAGGATAATATTCTTGAGATGTTGTAAAAATTAATAAGCCAAACACAAAAAACTCGATTTTTTGAACCCACGAAACCCATGTAACCCCTTAACAAGCCCACTTTTGATGTATGTACGTATAGTATATTTCACCGGTCACCCTGTGGAAGAAAAGAAAAATTAACATAATCAGATATACATATCTGTACGAAATCGAACAGAATTTGTTTAGACATGTCGGAGGAGAAAATAAATAATATTTCCCTAACACGTCGACCAGAAATCTGCACGACATCTTTAAGACTCCTGTTTTTTTATTCAATAGGCTAAATTAATAAATAAATAACTCAATTAGCAACAGTTTATGCAGTTATTTGACCGCCGTGTCTAATATCAGGCAAGCGTAAGCCATTAGAAAAAACTTACATTTATATGCAAATTGTTTTAAGTTTTTTATTACCCTAAAAAGCCTTAATTGAATTAAAAGTTTTAATAACTGTAAAAGTATGAGTCAAATAAACGATTAAATATCGATAATCGTTAGTACCCCTGAGCGGCAATTTGATAAGCCCCTTTGAAACACTTGGTCATTATTCAAGTCACTTTGATAGCATCTATGAGCAACTACGAACATATGCACCTACCAATGTTACATGTACATACATACATCACACAAATTATCATCTATCATAAAATATCATCTATTGAACGGCGAATATTTAACTCTACTTTTATCCACCGTTCAGTTAAAGCTAAAGTTTTGCAATGAGCATTCAAGTTCCCGCCGTTGTACGATTTCATATACGCCTGTTTCAAGTAATAGGGTGCTTTGACGCTTCACTGCATGCGCAGCCAAAAATGCAAAAGCTCGCCGAGCATCGTCTTGTAGCCTGGACAAATCTTCTGTTGTTGATTTTTTCGTTGACAACTGTGAACACGTTCTCCCGACCGGGTGCATTTCTTTTCACCGATAATCGTTTTGGTTACTTCAATGATGCCCTAAAGGTGGGCATTGCGCAAATAACAGTTTTTATCATTTACATGGAGACGGTAATGGGTCGATGTGCATTACGCACCTTCTGGCAGAGATATACGATTTTAAATCGAGTAAAAGCTGAAAAATATCAAAATAATACAAGTCATTGGCGTGCACAGTTACATACACATCGTCGTTTCCTTTACATTTTCTATGGGATTATTGCATTTGATGTGTCTATGGAAGTGATCTTCCTTGCCAAGCAAGCATTGGACAGTCAGGTAATACGATTTTGGGTTATGTTTACACCATTCATTTATATGGTACATTTGCGGAATATGCAAATAATATTTCATATCGAAATTATACGGCACGAACTTGAGAAGCTGCGTAAGGACATTGGACTGCTATCAGATTATACAAGCTTTGCGCGTCGCGTAGCCCCTTTTGCAGGTTTTGAAAACTTTGTGCGCCAAAAGTTGGCCGAGAAGCAGTTGATTTTTCAACGCATCTATGAGATGCTGGACTACTTCCAGAATGCATTTGGCATGTCCACCATTGCAGTGATCTTGATGATCTATGTGCGAGTGGTCGTCGATGGGTACTTCACATTTTATCTTATACCAGACGGCTGGGATATTATAGGTATTTATACAAGTCAATATCAAGTCAAATCTTTGATCTCCTTGTGTTTGTAACTTGATTTTTAATTTATTAAATAAGACCACTTTTTTAGTTTTTAAGCTCACATTTTATTGAAACGTTTTGTTCACCATTTGCATTTTTTATGAATTTTCCTAAATTTATTTTTCTGAGTTTATTTGAAAACTGTCACAGCTTAAGTACTTTTTTCCGACCAGTTTTTCGGTTTGCGTTGTAGCTTTCACGTGAAGAAAATTTTTTGTGGGTATGTGCGTTTGCTGTTAGTAGTTTATTGAGGGTTTCAACTAATTTGTTAGTTTGAAGAAAAAGAAATCCATTATTAGGTCTGTTTATGTAAAAATTGTCCAGCAACTTGCGAGTAACTTAATTTCCAAGAATTCTCTCTCAAAGAAAAAAATATAAAAAAAAGTACATAAATGCAAAACCAGTAACAATTTGCAAGTTTTACGAACAGTTGATTAAATTGCGGGCGGGAAAAATCACAAAATTAAAAAAAAAATTTCACTTGATCTACCTCGTATTAAATTTAAAAAAAAATAAAGCAATTAAAATCCAAAGTAACAAGCTTCGGAATCACATAATTTCATTTTATCCACAGTAATTTGTTCCATTTCATCATCGCTGTCAGATGAAGAAAATTCCATTAGCAATTGCAATTCGCAAATTTGAATTCCTGTTTATTTTTACTTTGCGATCAGCTATTTTTCTCACTTGCAAACTCTTACAAGTAAAAATTTATGCAGTAAAAACTTGCAACTTCCCCCCAAAAAAATGTCATTTTGCTCTCTCACTCACACTAAATATTGGTTTGGGAAAAAAGAAATCCATTATATTCTCGGTAGATGGCTGTAGTGATGGATATCTTGTAAAGTATGGATCAAACAATTTAAAATTAATGCTCGTTGTGAAGTTAACATTTCACACTATAAAATTCTTTACTTGTTTTTTGTTCGCACCATTCAGTTTTAAATTACAGGGTGTTAACAATGGAAATCAACAAAGAGAAAATTCGGTACATTTTACAGTTTTTCTTTGATGAAGGCGAAAATGCAAGCCAGGCCGCTGAAATAATGAATGGCGATACTGTAAAAATAATAAATTTGTTTCTAACAACCAAAAAATTATTTTTACATTTGTACATGCAGTAATTATTTAATCTCATTTTATATTGTATTATAAAAGCATTAGTTTAGTGGCATTTTCAACAGCGTAACGATTAGTTTTGTTACCAGTTACAAAAGCTAGAAGTTTATATAATTTTTGAACCAAAAAAAAAATTATCGAAATGTGAACCGAAACTGAACTAATATTTTGTGGACGTGCATGGCCGTTCTTATTGCCGGACTTGGCTTATTATTGTAGTCCTTGAGTAACTAATTGATGACCAAAAACTTAATTTGGCTTCTCTTTTTCAAATCATTTACCTGTGCTTAGAAAATTTGTTAATGCTGCCTGCGTTCTTGGAGATCCCAGCACTTTTACTGACTTCACAAAAATGCATGAATGTGGTAAGTACTTTTAAGTAGTTATACGTGGATTTTTTTTTTCTTTTTTTAAGGCATTCTTATCCTGTACAATTTTTTCAGGTAAAGTTCATAACATTTGAATTGCATAATATCCGCAGCTCAGTGGAGAACACAATTATTTCTGTTCAGGTATTAATTTCCCACAAATATTTTATATACCATATTCCCATCATAGTGTAATAATATTATAACCTATTTATGGTAGTCTAGCGTAAGTGCACTAGCCTGCCATCCCAGAGGTTGTGGATTCGAATCCCACGTAAGGCATGGACCTCGCACTTTTCCAAAATTACCTACTTTCCCTCTTTCTAAAAAAAAATCAAAAACAAACAAACAAAAATCTCATTCCTTAACCCCAAAAATTTATCCTTTCCATCCCTACTCCCGCACATTGGTCAGCGCAATATTTGCATTGTGGCTGCTAAAACAAAGAAAAACACACAATTACACAATGCATCAGTGGCGCCAGCGATAATAGCGCAAACACACCAAATTTAGCGAAGTCCTCAACCATCTGTGCGATCCTTCTGCCAGAAAAATTTGACACACAGATGGCGTTCCAAGCAGTAAGAAGGCGTTGTTCCTAAGCAACGACAGGTGGGCCATCCCACTACTTAGGACTGATAGTGGCATACTAAGCACCTACCCTGCCAAAAATCAAAATAGATTAACGAAACCAACGCAAGACAAGTCCTGTCGAGGTCCTATGCTCCCGAGAGGAGTGAACAAGAAAAAAAATGCTAAAAATAAGAAAAAGAATTATGGTTTAATGAAAATAATAGCATACAGAATAAAAATAATGTTTTGTGCGTACCAGGGTTGGGCATAGGGCACTAAATAATTAATATAATAAGGGATAGTTAGAATACTGAAAAACTGAAAATTTTGTGATAATAAAACCTTATTTTAATTACCACTAAAAAATTAGTGCAAACTGCCCAAACCTGATAATTACAGCTTTGCCTCCCGATGGGAGTATCCTGTTAGCATTTTCTGTTAAGCAGAACTCCGCGCTGAACGTGAATTAACGCGCTTCGATAAAATTAGTGGATTCACAAGTTGTTATTAGTGTCTTATTGTCAAATGCCCTAAAGTTTTTAACTGTTAAATTAATGTTTAGAGAACTCGGAACTATAACCAAGTATTTTTTAACGGTATGAAATGTGACACCATATGACTTCTGCCGTACCTTCAACCCCCCCATATGTATTCAAAGTTTAATACATACAACAATACGACACTACGGAAATGCGAATGTCTAAATTGCAGTTAAGGAATCAAAAAATAGTCGATTTTTGGGAATTTTTTTTTGTAAGTAGGAATGATTATTCGAAAATCGGATAGAAGGCAATTTATTATATATGGATTAAACTATGTTGAAGTAAATTATTATTAAAAAATAAATAAAATTGATAAATTTATGTAAATAAGCGTAACGAGTTAAAAAAAATGACGTCATCTGGTAGCAGCGATACAGCAATCATATGAAATCAAAAACAAACAATTTTATTCATCTACCAATAGTGGCTATCGTTGTACGTAGCCGTTTTTTTTTTTTTTTTTTTTTTGACAAAATGGTGGTGAATTGAATTTCGATGTGTGTTTTTCAGCAGTTTTTGGATTTTCAACAGGCCCAAAAAATAGTTATTTTCAAAATTTTGAAAATCGGCGACGTACAACGATAGCCAATGCGATAACAAGAATTTTGAAAAAAATAAAATAAAATCCGTTTTTTTAGTCTTCGAGAAATCCCTGCCATCGTATCGAAAAAGTCGTTTCGAGAAAAACACATTTGAAATAAAGCAGCGTATCATAAGCACTACGGGGCCGAACCGACGGGCGCTCACTTAAGGCGGAAGTCTACTGTGACAAGGGAAAAAACAGGCTTATTTTCCGGATTTTATTTCTAACAAAATATTGCTCGTACATAAAATCTATTTAAACTCTTATCTTTATTATATATTTAAGTTTTTGAAAAATTTAAGTCAAAATATTCAAAATGGCCGCTGTGGCACTTCTGCAAGCGCAGGTCCGCTTTTCTTAGGTGCCTAAACGGTGTACATGAAATCTTACGTTTCGGTGATCTAAAACAAAAAAACAAAATATTGTTATCATATACATAGTATTGACTCTCGTCTGACGTAGGATTATGTCGATAAAAAATTTTGGCGTTGAAAAAAAAATTCTTGAAATTTTTTTCTTTTTTTTTGCCTAAAATTGATGTTACTATTGTTTATAACAATTTAACAAATAACGATATCAAAAAAATCCTATGTCAGACGAGAGAATATATAATTAAATTTTTAAGCTGATTCATTTATCAGAACTCGAGATATCGTGTACACCGTATACAAAAACTTAGTTTCGAGAAAAATGCGTTTAAAGTTTCATGTGCCGCAGGTACGCGCTTTGGAGCGCTTCGGGAAAAGGTCGAAATTTCAACGAAGAAAAATTTTGCCAGCTGTAACACATATTGTACCTTATTTAAGAGGGTTCAAAGTGTTTTTTAAGCTAATAAAAAAAAAATCGATTTTTTGAAAAATTCACAGTAGACTTCCCCCTTAAGTGCACATAGAGCCGGGAATAAAGCGAATTTTTACCACATTTTCTTGAGTAGTTATACTAACAATTTATGCAAAAAAAAATTAAGGCTCGGTGGAATTACTATATTAAGATTCGCCTGAAGCATTATATTGGATGTTTTTTAAGAGCTTGAGAACTTAAAATGATAATACAAAACAGAAATTATTGTTGGAATGAATTGTTTTATTTTTTTTATTATAATCTGGTAGATAATTTCAGGGCATTTATTTATTGAATATGATAACCGATATATGTCCATCGCGGCTACGAGTTACATAGTACATTCGATCAGTACAATAAATCGATTGTTAAGCACACTGTATGGCAAGTTACTCCGTCTTGTTGGAACCAAATATCGTCGATGTTTAGCTGATTAATTTTTGGAAACGAAAAATCAGTCAGCAATGGCCCGGTGGCATTTTCAACAAAATAAAAGTGCTATCACCAACTCAATATTACAACATTTGAACTCCTATTTATCCGATTGCTTCCTTCGAACTAAATACAACGACACGGATGTATGCTTTTGTCTTGCATTAGCTAGAAGCCGAATGAAATGCCTTGGAGCTCTACAATATGAGAAGTTAGAATGTCTCTCGCGGTTTGAGCTTCACAGCTTTATTAGATTTGCAAAGAGCACTGGCTTATTACAAGGAGTCTACTACAAGGAAACATAAGGGTCAAGCTCCATCTGGTACCACTAAGTACCAATAGGTGTATATGATGGCTTTCAGCCAGCCAGGTCATTCTAACCTAAGCTAATATAAATGATAATAAAGTCGATAGTCGGATGTAGGTCACTTTGGCGCCGGGGTCTATGTGCGGCTGTCACCAAAGGAGGTAAGGTATTAATTGCTTTCATTACGAATGTCCTCACTAGTCTCCTAGACAGTAGACTAAGTGCACCCCAAAAGCAAATATAATTTAGATTTTTTAACCAAGTCGAATATGAAAGGTATTTACTATGCACAAATACAATAACAACACACTTTTAAGTTCGGTCATATCCAAAATGCTATTATTAAAGATTATTAAGTCATAGGTATTTCTCGTACTATAGTTGAATTATCTAATTACAGATACAAAATTTCTCACTGCAAATGTTACATCAGAAAATACGAATTGATGGTATGGGCATATCTCCATTGGATGGAAAAATGTTAATCCGTGTAAGTTTGGTAGCGTTTAGTGCCTCTGCGGCAAAAAAGAAAGCACTACGTGACTCTATTTGCATGACTAGGGAGTAACTAAACAATTTCGATAGATTTTAGCAGCGCTGAAAAGAGTCTGACATTAGATAAAAATTTGGAAAACATTAACTTTTATCGTTTTGGGAATTAATATTCCCGGAAAATTAAAAGGATTTTATCTAAAAAAAAGTTAATATTTAGATTGTATTTTTAACTGCATTAGCAATCCCAAAAATCTATCGAAAGTTACTAGTTATACTCCTCAGTCGTGACTAAAATACATATACCATAGTGCTCACATAATTAAGTCACTTCACTGCATCTTTTTACAATGCGCACAAAATTTTTTTGATAAATTTTTTTCTTATATATTTTTTTTAAACTTTGTACGAAATCCATAAAAACTAGGAAAATCGTAAATTAAATAAAAATGTCTAAATTAAATAAAAATAATAAATAAATAATTAAAAATGAATTGCTATCAAAATTTTAAACATAAAAAAATTAAGTTCAATTCAAATTAATAATTAAATAAAAATTGCCATCAAAATTTTCTACTTTCTTTTAAATTATAAATTAAATAAAAAATTATAAATAAATAAAATATTAAAAAAAAATCTATAAAAATTTTAAACTTTTTTCAAAAATTATAAATTAAATAAAAATATATAAAAAAATAATTAAACATTTTCAACTTTTTTTGTAATTATAAGTTAAATTAAAATTCTATCAAATTTTTCGACTTTTTTTCTAATTATAAATTAAATAAAAAATTATAAATAAATAATTTAAGAAATGTTATCGAAATTTTAAACTTTTTTTAAATTATAAGTAAAAATAATTATAAATAAATAATTAAAAACATGTTATCAAAATTTTAAACTTTTTTTTTTAATTATAAGTAAAAAAATAATTATGAATAAATAATTAAAAAAGAACTGCTATCAATATTTTAAACTTAAATTTGTTTAAAAATAAATATTTAATTAGATAAATAATTAAAAAAGAATTGCCACGAAAATTATCGACTTATTTAAAAAAATTGTGAATAAATAAAATTAAAAAAAAAAATTTATAAAAATTTTCAACTTTTTTTAAGTGACGCTGCGGCAACTTAAATAAAAAAAATTATAAAAAAATAATTTTTAAAAATTCCATCAAAATGTTCACATTTTTTACAAAATTATAAACTAAATAAAAAATTATAAATAAATAAAATATTAAAAAAACAATTCTATCAAAATTTTCAACTTTTTTTTTAATTATAAGTTAAATAAAAATTATAAATTATTAAAAAAGATTTACTATCAAAATTTTCATTTTTTTGATAAATTTATTATATTTAGAAAAATTCTGGGTATGCAGTTTTATAGCCCATTAATTAGTACAATAAAGCGTAAGCCTGAAGCCGCTCAAAAAACGCTCAATTTTTTTTTGTACAATGTTGAGCATTTCCTTCCATGTACAGTGTTCTCTCGCTCATGCGGACACCTATATATCTATATCTATCTATCTATATATATTAGAAAAAACGTTTTCCTAACTTTGGTGTTTCACGGAGATTCGAATTCCGAATGGTAGTCACACACCAACCGATTCTGCTACAGCGGCCGCGGGGCTAAGCGGACACCTAAGGGACTGACCAATTTATTCGCTTATGAAAAAAGTGTAAAAAAAAAGTTAGTAATATTTATCGGAGGGTTGTCCGCTCAAGAGAAAAAATTAAGAAAAATCTTAACCCTCCGTTGGGCACCCGGGTCTGGCTTCTATTGATTTATGGATATAATCTTTTAAAAACGATCCTCGAATAGTGCGAAAACATGGGACTCTGGATTTGTGGTGTGTATTTAAAAAAGCGTCCGCTTAAGATCGGTGCCTGTTATGAGAGAGTACACTGCAAACGATTTCCGCATTTGTGCTTTATATGGAAGAAAATTGTGAATAAAAGTCTCAGGTCTATAGGTGGCGCTGTGGTTGAAATATCTCTAAAAATCAAAAACTTATGGTTCGATTTAGCTCTAATCCGAAACATATATTAGAATTTTTATAAAAAATCAACGAAAAAAAAGCTGGAAAACGCATGAAAAATGCGTGTGAATATTGTAAAAACTCGAAGTGACTTAATTATGTGAGCACAGGTGTATATCCATTTATAAATTCAAATACAAACGTATATATTTACGAATTTCAGATTGTGGGCTCTATTATTACGTACATGATTTTCTTCATACAATTTATGCCAAAATTTAGAAATTTATAAATCAGTCGAAAAAATTGCTATACACGAAATTTATATTAATCTATATGCACAATGTTATTTACATATTTATTATATACGAAAGTGAACAAATTGGCAATGTTTTAAATATAATAAACTACATACTTATATTAAACAAGTCTACACAACTACTACTATGTAAATAATAAAAATGTTAATATTGATAATTGCATTGCATATATTTTTCAACTGGTAGTTATTTGAAAGTCCACAATATTGGTTAAATGATTTTTTCAAAACCACAAAACCTGCTTATTAGGTATAAAACGACTTGCAAAAGTTATGCATTAAAAAAAAATAACGGTAACTAAGTGTGTTGTAATGTCCTTAATCGCTCTTCATAAAAGCCATTGCCTTTTAGCGGAGGCAAAAACCATACGCCGCCTCATTTGATAGTTTCAACGATTGCTTGAATATTTCTAGATAACGCATTTTCTCTATTGGCACTTTCGGAATTACATAGAAACAAACTATGTACTAAAAATTTTGGAAAATATATCTAGTTTATTGCTTAATTGCATTCTCCATAAATCAGTTGAAAAAAAATATCTAAAATTATATAAGAATTACAATATAAAGGCAGTGTGTTTTCACATACTGCCATAGCAATAAAAGTTGCCCTTCCTCAATACAGAACAAAAAAAAAAAATTATAATAAATTGCAATAAAATCTGCATCGAAGGCAATACTTCACTGGCAACACTTATATGTACATCTTCCAGTTCAAAGATATCGACTGAACAAAAACGTACTGCTCCCGCAATCGTACCCCACCTTTCGAGCTATTTTTTCTAAGATATTTATTTTTTGTGTTTTCTAATCATATTCATGACTCGATTCACGTTTTGTTATTAAATTTTCGCGTTCTTCATCAGTGCCATTAAGTAAAGTAGAACCAGCTGGTGGTGGGGCATTACGATTAAGGGCTTTCGTGCGATGTAAACCCTCGGTGAGACCGGATTCTGTGAGTACTTCGACGGCGTCATCATCTTCATTGCGCACAGCAAAGTACGGATGCGATGAAGTAGGTCGAAATTTGTAGGCTGTCAGTACGAAGAAAACATATGTCGCCATTTCGTGGAACATTTCGTCGAGCCAGGCATACTGGAAAGCGACTGTCATTTTTAGTAGATATACAATTATGCGTGTAAAATAAATATAGCACACAATCATTATGTAGAATTGTCGGAATAGCTTCAGTTTGCGTAAATTGATAGCTGCTTTGCCGTCAGTGGCTGATGCCTCGTGCAGATGTCTTATTGACCAGACAATAGGAAAAAGTATGGCACCACAACAGAGTAAATCAACGAATATAAAAATATTGCGCCAAGTGCGGAACTCAATATCGCTCTCCTCCGATTCGTCAATGATGATTTCGGCCACGTTAGCGAGTACCTAAAAAAATAATTTTGTTTAGGTGGGAAGGTGGTTGTGGATTTTTTTTTACAAATAATTTTTTACCTGTAGTGGAATAACAATCATGAAGATTTTTTTATCCTTGTCCGAGAGAATTGGCTTAATAAATGTCCAGCCTGTTCCCATAAGCACTATAGTGATAAACAACACAGATCCTTTGAGCCTGTAATGCAATAAATACAAAGCGAAATCAACAAATATCTCACATAGACTAAAATTATGCAATAATCCTTGCATCCTTGCTGAGAAATATAGGTAACTTCTCATACTTACAAATGTGTCACGTAGTACAAAATCGCCCAGGCTTCCACATGTTCCCCGCGAATTTCGATAAAATGATAATTAATTGAATGGAACATGAGCGAAAGTGATTTTAGGAATACCAACACTGCCATAATATAATGCAATTTGTGTGCGGTGTGCCTATTAGGAGGGAATAAAATTACAGCAATTATTTTAAGTTTCCAAAGCATTTTAAGGAGAACGATTACGCACTTGCTCTTTTTCAAGATGAACACCCAAAAGAGGCCGGATAAGAAGAACAGCACACTCATCATGGAATACAAAGCTGGCAGTGGCATTTCTCCGGCGGATAGGAAATTATTATTATTCTTCTCTTCAATATCGACCTACAAAAATTCATATTATATATTATAGTTTTTTTACGTTTAATACAAGAACTTGCCACAAAAGAAATCAGCTTTGTTGTTCTGTAGTTAGGACAGGCGTGGAAATGCAGATTGTAGAGGCCCTCGTCATGTAATGTGGCCACCAGCATAGAGAACTACAACGATTTTTTTATGTAAACGGAAAACTCAATTTTGTCCATTGCCTATGATTAATTTACATACCGACATATTATAGTAGGTTTTCCCATTGATTACTTGTTTCGTCAATGGCATTGTGTAGTTTCTGCATAGCTGATACGGTACATTTTCATTGGAACTAATTGGCGCTTTTACCACGTCATGGGGGAATGGGTTTTCGGCAGGCTCAAGGGATGGAGAAGGTTTTTTGATTTCTGAAGTTGCCATTTTAGACGCTATTGCTGGGCCTGGGGCTGCGGTCGCTTTTGTGGGTGATGGTGCCTTAACTAAAGGTATGGGTGATGACGGTTTTACAATTATTTGTGGTGCTTCCACCGAATCATCATCGTCCAACATTTCCTGTTCGTCCACTGGTAAGTCATTGTTCTCAACTTGTGCAGCTACAGCGTCATCACTACGTTTGCGCCGCTGTAAATAGATGGTTGAGTCGCTCATCTTAGAGTGGCGCTTCCCACGATACATAGGAAACAACTCTCGACTGCGATAAATGTGTTGATTTTTCCATTCGGGTGAGCATTGCACTTTAATACTAAAAGGAAGGACATGAATTTAATATTGCAAAAATGTAAATTATAGGAAATTTACTTAAGATTTTTTAAGTCTAATAAGAAGAACAATATCGGACCACTGCGTTGTATACCCGTTGGTTCTTCTAGTATGCATTTGTTTTGATGCGAGTCCAGGTATGGATTTAATTGATCTATCGTCGTTTTGTCCAGTGTTAAGCCATACTAGAATTAATCATTTTTAAATAAGAAAAAAAAAATGTTTAAGATTAGTTGCATTAGACCCGTATTTAAGTAAGTAAAATTAGTTCGCCCAAAAGTTCATAGTTTTGTTTTAAATATTGGAATACTTAAAATTTGGAGGTAGACATGAGTAATGTCTATTGCAAATAAGCCATATAAAAAAAATATTACTTCGCTTACTCCTTTGCTCTATGGAAATTTGGGGAATATTCATTAGAGAAACAAAAAATATAATATCTGCTTTGGTAAGCAGGGCTCTTTGTTCTCGGGTATTTTTAAATCTCAAAAATATTAATTGTGGTGTGCAGATTTATGCTTTTTCACAAATGGAGGCACCTTCGGTTTAAGCCGACTCCGAACGGCAGATGGGTTTGTGAGGAACTTTTTTACGGCACAAATAAAATCTAAGTTTTTCCGCTGAGGAACCGCCATTAGAAAAAAATTTGTTCTATCAATTGTTACGTGCCTGGGGTTCCAAACTTGCGAATAGTACGCACGCACTAGTCTATTCGGCTAGGGCTGTTCGATTTTAATATATCGTACAAAGAATATTAACATTTATGAGCAAAGGAACCTTATGTATTTTCTGCTCAGACATCATCTTTTTCAAATCTTCATGTTATTAGTTACTTTTGCACCCTGTTCGGAATCTTTTACTTCACACATATCTCAGCATGCCTTCTGGCTGCGAAAGCAGTTTAAAAATAAAACAAAATCACAAACCGATTTTTCTTGGCAACGAATAACATTTAAGATATTCGTGTAACATCAAAGGTACCAGAATCAACAAACGAAAAACCTTACCAAATCGTTTTCATCCTCATTTTCTATATGCAGTTTACTCAGTTGCACATCCAAATGCCCATCGGTGTAGAAGCCAAATGTGCTTAACGCAATATAAGGGCGCACATCATCCTGGGGAAAAACAATAAACATTTATAATTAATATCAATATGACTGGAAGAACGCAGCCGGCACTTACCAGCACTTCTAGATGATGTTTTCTGGCCACCACTGCTACTAAACATAGAGCTTGTACAATAAGCAACTTGTAATTTGCTTGTGAAGTCATTATTTGCTTTCGTTGTTGGTAGACTACAGCAGACGCCTACAGTCACCAATCTTATCAAATTTGATGTCTTCTTTTTCTGCTCTAACAAATGTAAGCATTAATCATTACATGAAAACATTCACTCAAACAAAAATCTGAAATATATACCTTTTATAAATATTTATACAGGTGATTTTTTGTTAAACTTTACAGTTTTCTCAACAATAGTCTCCAAGCAAAATATGTACGTATAGGAATTGAAGTTCAAGACGCCAACAGCTGAGTGTCAAATTTGTCAAGAAATTGCCACCAGAGGGAGCAATGAATGGCAACACACTATCACTCAGGTATTTAAAAATACGTGTCAAGGAATTTGACTTCATTTCAATTATTTACTTAGGTTGTTCACGCTAAGTTGGTTATGTGGTTATATCAGCAGCAACAGAATGTAAAATCGGAAAACAACCTATCATAGCAAACCCTTCCCCCTATTAACAAATTATGTAGTTATCTGCTTATTTTTAGTGTTGCAAAATAACTCGAATTTAATTAAATGGGAGCATAAAAAATAAATACCCATCACATTTAGGGGTTAATGCAGGTTGCATTCAACGATGACACAATTAAATATTGAAGTAACATCACCAACAACATCTCAGCTTTGTTGTAAACAAATTACTATCTCATCTCATGTGACGTGAGGAAACACACAATGGTCACTTCTCTAAGAAACTGATTTGTTTTTGATTTGTCAAAGTGGCATTCTTATTTGTTGTTGCTTTGTTTGTTTACATTCCTTGAAAATTCTGATTTCAAAACACCGAATTGCATTAAAAAACTAAATGTAGATAAATGTTGTTGTCGGTCAATAATTGCTACGACAAAAACAATACAAAGGTGACACCATCCCAATATTGCTACTTAGTTCTTGGTGAATCCAACACACTCAGCTGTTTTGAGTGACGTCAGAGCAGAATACAAACAAATCTGTTCGCAAATGTACTTGTTCGAAAGTCACTCAGTGAATATTTCGGATTTTGAAGTAAACCAAATAACACAAGTGAAATGCCGTGTTAAGTTGTGAAAACGCAAATTATAACAATACCTCCAAATATCGTTTTTTTGCGTTTTTATCGATGACGCTGTGGCAAGAAAGTATGAGTCTGTAAGAGCATGCATAATTTCTAATGCTTGACATTTTTCATTGCTTTTACTTAACCTTGCTCATTAAAACCCAGTCATTTTCCTTCCTTTTATCTCATAACTTGCGGAGTTGATGTTACAAGGAATACTGAAGACGCAATTTTGTATTTTATTCTCTCATTAAAGTTTTCATTGCAAGTAACTTTCAATTATTCAAAACACTTACGTGCTTGAAAATTAAATATCAAGTTGAAATTGATTTTCCTTTCAAGACCTGTTTCAGTTCGACCGTCAAAATAAATATATTAGTCAATATTTTAAAAAATAAATTTCACAAAAATAGTGAAGCATTGCCACCAAAATCGACTATCAAGTGGAACAGTATCAAAACACACACCACAAACAGGAGCAACTTGGTCAAAACGTCCAAAAAGAATGTGCGCGCAGTATGTTGATCAACTTAACTTAAAAACGAAAATTAATTTAAAGCGAAAGCATACACCCTGCAGTGGAAAAACTATCTGGCAGCCCAAAAACGCTTTGACAACTGTCAAATAGGTGTACTGACAATTTGAGCAGCATGAACTTCCTCTTTTCGATTCGTTCGCGTTTGCGTGAATTTGTCAAAAAATTCAACAAAATAAATCTTAGGTAATCTTATTATAATTTCACTTAAAAACCGTCGGAAACTTTAAAAAGTGCTGTGGAAAAGTGTTCAATTGTTGCAAAGAGGTTTATTTTTAAGTAATTCTCTAAGGAATATGTATTTTGTTGCACATCTTTGGTGTGAAGTAAATTTGCTATCTCCTTGTTATAATATGGCTGGATGACGATAATTTTATGGCACTAAATTGAAATCAGACTAAATGCAATGCATGGACATCGCCGGTGAAATGATGTGTTAACTGTTATGTGTTCGGAGCCATTTTTGAGTAGTTTAATCTGCCGGAACAATTAAAGGGACTACAACAAAAATAACAATTTCTGAATGTTGGCTCCAAACTGTCAATTTTGGCGTATGTTTAAACGCGTGCTGCTACTGAGCAAATTCCAATAAAAGTTTACATTTAATGTCGGAGCGTATATAAACACTCGTCTTAAACAAATCAAGACTATCGAGAAATTAGTATTTGTTCGTATGCTTATTATGTCTTCAGCAGTATTCCACAAAAATTTAAGCATAATTTCTATTAACCTATTCAATTTCTAGTGTCCACAGCATTTGGAAGTTTTTCTGAAACAATTTTCACAAGCTTATGTATGTATATCGGTTTTAACTTATTTTCTTATTTTTTCAGCCATGGTGCGAATGAACGTATTGGCTGATGCCTTAAAATGCATTAACAACGCTGAGAAGCGTGGCAAGCGTCAGGTTCTCCTGCGACCCTGCTCCAAAGTTATCATTAAATTCCTTACCGTCATGATGAAGCACGGCTATATTGGGGAATTCGAGATTGTCGATGATCATCGATCCGGCAAAATTGTGGTAAATCTAACCGGTCGTTTGAACAAGTGCGGTGTCATCTCACCGCGTTTCGATGTGCCGATCAACGATATTGAGAAGTGGACCAACAACTTGTTGCCTTCTCGTCAATTCGGCTATGTTGTGCTGACTACCTCCGGTGGTATCATGGACCATGAAGAGGCCAGACGGAAACATTTGGGAGGCAAAATTCTTGGATTCTTCTTCTAAGCGGGATAAGGGGTGTTTACACGTTTGTGAGTGTATTTAAGCTAATACAGCTGACTTCAAATTTATATTATTTTATACAAAAATATAAAGATAATAGCCACTAAAAGTACTGCTGGAATTGTGCGTGGAGGAGAATAAAGAAAAAAAATGAGATAAAACGCTTTTAATGCTACGTGTATAAATTGATTTTATGGAACCGTGTGAATACAAGCCGTTGTTGTAACCCATAAATGTTTGGGAAATGCTGCTGAATCGTTCCGGTAACGTAGAACCGACTGCCGTAAATAGTAATGACAACTTTCTTTCACCAATCGGGTTTGTTTTGTGATCGACTATTTCTGCGCCAAGGAATTTTACTTAAGTTATTTGTTTCATGTCCATCTAAAGGGCTAAAGTTTGCTATTCATTGAAATCTTTTTTGAAATTGATTCAGGAAAGTATCTTCTGTTATCTCAGATGGGGCAATGGTAATGTAGAAAATACAAACAACATTTCATTTCAAGCGTTTATTGCTTTTAGGATGATGCAAAGGGAAGTGTTAAATTTGCAAAGACTGCTCTTGAATTTACTTTATAAAGTTTTCAATAGGTCCATAGCCGTTAATTTTGGTCAAGCTTGAGCTGAGGGAATACTTATTTGATGTTTATGTTGAACCATGGGACGCGGCATTATTCAATTGGATCGTGAAAATTTATTATCAAAATTAATGCTTAGTTTGCCAGATATTCGGAAGAAAAATCTTCAGTAACGAGGCTCATCACGGGTTCAGGCGTTTCGTAAACAAGGAAACTCCTGGATTTGGTGGAACGAAAATACACAAGAGGTTCTTCACGTGTGCATTCAGGTTTCAACTTAAAACAGATTTATATATTTATTTTACATTCAACATTTTTATACTGGGAAATTAAAATGAACTAATTCGTATCAAAGCGAATATTTGTACAGGATCCTATTAAGCTCGCCGTCAATACGCGCGAATTTCTTGACTGCTACCAAGTTTTCTAGTGGTAAACAGTTCCCTGCACAATAGCTCCGTGAGGAAAATCGACAACTAGAGATAGATGTAGGCTGGTTGTTAAATTGCATGAAGAGGGACCAACTTTTAAAGAAATCGATAGTTTAATGAAGTTACAGTTTCGAAACTTTGTTTTAATGTTGAGCAACGAGTATGTACGATTAAGCGTTCGAATTACTGTACGTGGTTTCTGCAGGAAGGCACCACTTTCCATACTATGCGTGACACATTGAATTTACTCGATTCGAGGACTTCGGCACCTGCTTTAGCAGCGAAATTCACTATCTATTGAGGTTTTTCGTCTTAACACTGCTCGACCTTTATTTGTGAGGCTACGTGAAGCTCCTCCCCGTGGTGATTGTACAATTTGCACCTTCGCTGAGCCCGAACGGGACATTTTCCCTTCATGTTTCCTCGGAGGAAGAGTGGGTGAGGTGCAACATTTGGATACAGCGCATGGTAAATCCGTTCGAAGTTGTGTAGAAGGGTTGGTGGAAGAGTTTTCTGAGAAGAGCTCCCCATTTACCTCAAATTCAGACTACCGGAATATTGCAAAGCTTTCCGAGCGGTAGTAGCCGTAATTAAATAAGCAGTTGATTTGTTGCTTACTTGTACAACTACTGCCAGGGTAAACACAGGTAAACATTTACTCCGACAGCCAAGTGACAATTAGGGCTCTGGGCTCGTTGCGCTGTTGAAGAGAATGGAATTAGTCGGGAAACACCTGTTTTCTTTGTCAATGTGAGGCTCATTTGGGTTCCTGGTCACACAGACATTGCGGGGAATCACTGGGCGAATTCGCATGCTAGACAAGGGTCCTCGATATCTTTTTCGTCATGATGAAAAGATTGGTGTTCCTTTAAGACTTGATGTTTGCTCCTGGGAAGGTGGACTTCCCGACAACTCAGCGAAAGCTTGATTAATACAGAAACGTGCAAGGTCGCGAGATCCTTTTAGCCACAGCTAAAAAAGGCACTCGAGGGAACAACGACGCAGCTTTTGAATTTTGTGGGTGTCCTTTCCGACAATGTCCGTTAGGTATTCATGCGGTGAAACTTGGTCTAACTTGGAGAACTTTCAGCAGTTGACCTATGGCCTATCTTTTCTTTCCCCTTTTAACTTCTCAATGGTAGAGAAAAGGAATTTTTCTTCCATGGATCAAATAATAGGAAAAGTCAGATCAACGCACAATACTCCAAATGACTTCTGACTAAATAAATGTAAATAGACTTTAAATTAAAATGATGATAACTTCAACTTAGTGTTCTTTCGTATGAACCCAAGCATAGCTAATGACTTAGTGACAAACAGAGCCAGTATGTTTCGAAAATGAATGTTTCGGGTCAGTGACCTTGAATTAAAAACAATATTTACATTACATTAAGGTACAAATGGTTGCAATACACCCCCATGAGAGATCATCAGCGTTTCCACGACAGTCGGTTCTACGTTACCGAAACGACCCGGATTTATATCCGGCCAAGGACTGTCACTCCAGCAGCATTCACCGTATATAAGTATGGGGAATGTTTATGCTGCTACAACAACAACAACACCATACCATCACATTGAATATTCATGTAATGTCTCACCTGGTGAACTTTTAGGTATAGTTTAGCTTAATCAGTAAATTTTATATAAAATAACTAGGAAATTTCAAAATGTTGGGCAAATCGCTTATAAAAATCAAATATAACAGCTGACTAAGGTGAGTCATTTGGGGTTTGTCTGACCATGTATCAATTAGAATATTCGACAAAAATGTGCTAACTTTAACAATAAGCCTACGACCATTCAAGAAGCTAAAAAGAACTTGGGGACCCTACTTACACACTTCTCCGAAAGTCAAGCTTGGTCAGCTTTATCGAATGCTTTGGAAAAGTCTGTGTAAAACAGGTCCATTTGACTTTGTTGATGGTTATTTTCCCAAAATTATATTTCGGACGCAATGCCAACGATTGTATATAAAATTAAAAATAAATACGAAAGTTCGGGCACTCTGATTGAAAACCCCTGTACAAAATTGCATACAAAAGAATCGAAACGCCTAAAACTATGCTATGTTCAATTATATGTTGCTTATTTGGGCATAAACCAAATACAATCGGAGGCTTATTATTAAAAAAAGGCTTTTGGAAAACAGTCGTGTTTTTTTGTTTGCCTTAACTTTATAGCCTCCGTTCTAATCAATAAATGTGTTATCCCTGCAGGCAAAACGACTAGCTTTGAATTACTTTATAACCATTTTGCTTTGCAGATGAAATAGTTTGTTTTCTATTCTTTTTCAATGCTAGAAATAGGTATTTTTATCATGGGTATGTGGGATACAGTACACTAGACAGGATCTAGTTTACAGGGGCGGCAGCCCTTGGCCGGGAAAAACCCGAGTCATTCCGGTAACGTAGAACCGGCTGCCATGGGAATGTTCTACGAAATGCCAATTGTTAGCCTAAGCATCAGTAACACTACATTTACTGAACAAGCCAGCCTCTGAATCAATTAATGAATTAAGTCCGTATGGATAAAACAAAAAAAAAAAAAACAAAAAAAAAAGGAGACGATCGATTACATCAAAATTTTTACTTGTCCAAAAAATGACCATTTCGCAACTAGTACAATCGCAGTTACTCCCGACCTAGCATGACTTCTTCCTCAAACAGCAGTTCATGAATTTCAATTAATTTGGCTTTTCGCTGCCCGGATAATTTATGAGAATATAGATTTTTAATAAATTCTACTTATTACTAGGCAAAAAACCGGGAAGTTATCAAAACATGCATAAATATGAAGAATCTGCGAATAAGTTCTTTAAATTGTTTAAAGAACCAGTTGTCCTACAATATTTATAAACAGTGTTTGAAAAAATTCAATTGCTTAAACAAATTTCTTCACAATAATTACGTTCGAAGTATCGTAGAGAGTATTAAGCCTAGTCCTAAAACTTTTTGGCACTACATTAAATCTCAGAAATCCTGTAGTAGCGTCCCATCTGCAATTTATTTTGGTAATACAACTGCTACGACGCCATTAGAAGCAGTAAATATTTTCGCAGAATCTTCGAATCTTTGTTCAGAATGATAGTAATTAAGTGCCTTATTGTTTTTTAGATTGGTCTTTAAATGAATTTTCAACTCTGAATTTTGGTACCTAAGTCTATCAGATGAATACGATCTTGTTGTTGTTGTTGTTGTGGCAGTAACTTTGCCCTGTCAGTGGAGTGTAATCACCAGTCGTCTTCGTCTAGCTCATCTAACGGCTAGCTCATTCCCATGGCAGCCGGTTCTACGTTACCGGAATGACTCGAATTTTTCCCGACCAAGGGCTGCCGCCCCAGTAAACTAGCCCTGCCTAGTGTACCATATCCCATGAATACGATCTTGACATTTACTGCCTATTTTTGGACTGAAAAAATCTTTTGATAGCATCGATAAAAACAGAGTGCCTTCAATACTTTGCCAGCAAGGAGTGCCGAAGAAGCTCGCTTTTTTGGTATAAATGCCCCAAGGTGGTGATACAAGGAAAATCTTCAGACTTATTTGATGTTGTCACAGGTGTGAAACCAGTTATATTTAACCTAGTTTTGAATTTTGTAATCAGCGATATCGACCCTGGAGCTACCATTTTTACGAAAAGCGTCCAGATCTACGGCTATGCTGACGACCTTGTTATCTTTGCTAGAAACCAACGCGCTCTTGCTGATTGTACGCTGGAGCTGATAACTTAAGCAAAGCTAGGCGGTCTTGAAGATAAGATAGGCAGATAGGCGCCACACGCTATGGCAAACTTGAAGTCAGCCCATAGTGAAGAGTTTTAAATACCTGGATATAAACTTTAGCAGCGCTGCAGAGTTATTTTGCTCACCTAAAACTTCTCAAAAATAACTTCCTATCGAGGTAGTCTAAGCTACAAATCCACAGGACACTAATAAGACGAGTAGCAACACATGGCTGCGAAGTGTGGGTACTGACATCTAACATAAAGAACTACCTTCTCCGCTGAGGGCGTAAAATCCAAAGAAGGATTTTCGGACCAGAAAGGGAAGCTGATGGATCTTCCAGAATCAGATGCAATGATGAAATCGAACAGCTGATATCAGGCCAAAACATTGTGCGTTTCGTTAAAGCTCAGTGGCTGCAATGGTTTGGATATCTACTCAGGATGGACGACAGCAGAATTACGAAAAAGACTTTCAACTCTCTTATTATGCGCAGTAAAAAGTTTAGAAGACCGCCAAGAAGATGGGCAGACGATATTGATGCAGATTGACGCCTTATAAATGCTAGGAGAAGGGACGCAATGAACCGAGTCTTGTAGTGTGATTGTGAAGGAAGCACTGGCTCACCCGGAGTTGTAATTGCTATGATGATGATGAAGTCTATCAGATGATGATGTCGAAAATGGAGCCTTTAGCTTAAAATCTTCCTTAGAGACTGATATCGATGGGGTTTCTGTGGCTTTCTAAAGAAATGTCCTGCAGTTGTTTCTCCTCTAAAAATAAATAAAATCTGCAGGGATTTCTGGAAATTGATGACTGGAAATTAACAAGTATATCACCATTTTTTAAAAGCGGCAATAAGAATGAAGTAAGTAATTATCACCCAATTTCCAACTCTCGACAATTTCTAAACTTTTTAAAACCATTGTTAAAAAAATATGTCCGTTGCCACAAAAATCTAATTTCGTGCAATCATTCGACCGTCAACAGGATCTAATATCGTAGTTTTTATTGAATTTCACATTAGAGGCTTTTCAGCAGGCATCATGTCAGAGTCAGAGGTCAGAGTTTCTTATAGCGGTTTATCATACATGTAGGTAAATTATCTTCGCTTGGATTTCTTGCAGCGTGTAAAATCGAATTTATGCAGAAGACATTGTGTGTTCACAATTGATGGTATATCCTATGAAACATTCAGTGTCTGTTCTGGAGTACATTAGGGAAGTGTTTTAGGTTCCCTACATCTCAAAAACATTAGCAATCGTTTCTCATTCGCTAATTTTTTGTTATATTCTGACGACTTGAAAACATTTCCAGTTTCAAATAACACAACTGACGTGTGTAGGCTTCAAGCTGATATAAAAAATTTTTTATGTGATGTCAAAAATCACGACGTTATTTAAATATCAAAAAATGCTGTCATGCCACCAAGGCGAATCTATTAAAGGTGGTATCGGTAAATCAGCCGATTTATTTTTTTTCTTTCGTCGTGTCCATGTGGCTGTCAGCCCAGAGTGAAACAAGGCGAATTCATTCTTTGTTTTCTACTTGGCCAATACTTTTCGTTGACAATCAAACGTACAAAATATTGTTGTTGGTCTAGTGCTACCACCTTTAATGAAATCCACTACTTTTTCCGAAATCCTACTGTTTTTCACACTTCTTATAGCGCGTCTAATATATGTATTTAGTAGAGAATCCAAAAATATAGGTATAGTTTTTGGCAGTTCCTTTTCATTTAATAATCACATTCATTTCAGCTTATCAAAATCAAATTCTCTCTAAGTCATGCTCAATGCTCATATTTTACGGACCCTTATACCCTGAAACTGCGTTTACTGTATTCATACGATCTAGGTTGGATACCATACCACAAATTCTTAATTGACAGGATCAAACGTGTGCAAAAGGTATCTCTAAAATATGTCCTAACATCATTAAAGTTTTCTGATCCCATCTCATCTTACAAAACCTGTTTGCTGTTGATCAACTTGAAGCCTTTAGAAAGTGGAAGATCGATTCCTGCTCTCTCTTTTGTTTTCAATGTTCTTAAGGGTGACATTAGGTGTGTTCATGTAAAACTTATCCAGTAACTTAATTTCCGAGAATGCGCTCTCAAAGATAAAAATATCAAAAAAATACATAAACCCAAAGCTACAATAGTAACA
The DNA here is from genome assembly GCF_027943255.1 of Anastrepha obliqua. Classification (NCBI taxonomy): domain Eukaryota; kingdom Metazoa; phylum Arthropoda; class Insecta; order Diptera; family Tephritidae; genus Anastrepha; species Anastrepha obliqua. The sequence goes on from NC_072893.1 coordinate 48,041,204, forward strand.
ATTTGCAAGTCTCACGAACAGCTTATTAAATTATTGGCGCGAAAAAGCGCAAAAAGTAAAAAAAAATTTCCTGGTATTAAATAACAAAAAAAAAAAATTTAATAAAATGCAAAATAACGAGCTTAGCATTACATGATTTTATTTTCTCCACAATAATTTGCTCCATTTCATCATCGCTGTCAGATGAAGTACTTTCTTCATATTTTCATATAGATAAGTATGCATATATTGCCAAATTAATTAATAACCAAGAAGTGTAAAACACCAAAGATACCTTCAATGCTTCCGATATGTATTTCGGAAACTGCAATAACGGTGACTAGAGGCTGCGGTTCAGATATACATACATATACCTACATATATAATTTGTTTCTATTTAATGCATGACTTCAAATAAACTTTAAAAATTTTATCTAAAATATAATATATTTACTTACATTCTCCATTTCAACCACAATTTTTTATTTCAATTTAGATCTTTGACTTAAATCGTAAATTTTAATTTGTGTTTATTTTTACTTTGCGATCAGCTGTTTTTCTCACTTGCAAATTCTTATAAGTAAAAATTTATCCAGTAAAAACTTGCAACTGCCCCTCAAAATGAAATGCCATTTTGCTCTCACTTCCCCCTACTTTGAAAGTTTTTTGAATATATGAACAGCAAAACTTGATAATTTTTAACAATTGTTACAAATCTTCCTTGCGTCTGAATACGTTCTTCCTTCCTTCTAAATAAGTTCAATACAAAATATGCTCATAACGCTCCTATTGGACGTGCACTTCGTGATTTTAATGAGATCTGACGACTGTTCATGCTTAATTCCCAGAATTCTCTTTCAAAGAGCAAAATTTCAAAAAAAGTACATCAACGCAAAACCAGTAACAATTGCAAGTTTTACGAATAGCTGATTAAATTGCCGGCGGGAAAAATCACAAAAATCGTCATTCCCATGGCAGCCGGTTCTACGTTACCGGAATGACTCGAGTTTTTCCCGACCAAGGGCTGCCGCCCCAGTAAACTAAACTAAACTAAAAACAAAAATCGTATTAAATAAAAAAATAAAGCAACTAAATAATTTGTTCCATTTCATAATCGCTGTCAGATAAAGAACATTTCATTAGCAATCGCAAATCGCAAATCGCAAATTTTAATTCGTGCTTATTTTTACTTTGCGATCAACGGTTTTTCTCACTTGCAAATTCTTACAAGTAAAAATTTATGCAGTACAAATTTGCAACTTCCTCTCAAAGAAATGTCATTTTGCTCTCTCCCCTACTTTGGGCACATGAACACTAAAACGTAATAATTTGTAACAAGAATGATAGAAACATTCTTTCCATCATGAACTTGTAACAATTGTTACAAACTATTTGCTTCATGAACAGACCTCTTATTTGTAACTCTCGATTTCTCAGTTTCAAATAAGGAATTTTCTGTACTATTGAACTGCAGCTTTTAGTTTCGTTAGGCGTAAGTTTGTAATTTAGTTACATACATATGTAGATAATTTCATTATTCTTTAGTTTTTGTAGTCAGTTTGAAATCATATTTTCTTGACTTCTTGAAATAAACAGTAAATAAATAAATTTACATGCATGTGCTAACATTTTAATACCGCATTATTTTCATTGTTACACATGCTTATCAGCAAAACTAGCGATTGACTTCGATATTAGTTGGCTAGTGATAAGGGGAAGTTGATAGAAAATCAATACAACTGCGTAAAACGATGAAAAAATAAATACAAAATAGCAGTGCATTAGCATTGCAAACCAGCACTCGTATTGCTTGTGATATTCAATTAAGAATTAATTTATAGAATTATATATTATACATATATCCATCCGCTACACCTAATGCAAACATCTGTACATAAATATAAAGATGAACAATCCTAATTCATGAGTTTATGCAACACGTGTGTTTCGATTTGATAACAGTTTATTGGTTTTTGTACTCGGCAACTTTCAAGTGTCTAAGTAGAGTTGAAATCATTCTAACAATACACTTTCATTAATGGCCTATTTACCTTTTAAGCAAATGGGCTAATTTCTACTATCGGGATTATCAAATATTTTTGATATAACTCTACGTGTAGAACGTGAAAAATTCGTATTTATTACTAGTGATAATTATTTTACTGTTAACAGGCACTAACAACAAAAGTTATCAGCCCACAATATTTCTTGGTATTTCTATGATATATTTTTCATCGTTACCACCCTCTCTCTCTCTCGCAGATCCCACTGCTTTGCATAATTTTACCTTGTTTGCTTTTTTATTTAAAACTATTTTCTTTACTTTTATACATATTTGTGGTGTAATTACATTTGGGAATATGAGTGATCATTAAGGGAAGTTAAAATCTCAATTAATTTTGCTTTAAAGCTGAATCATTGTATTGCAAATCTTTTTGTTATTCTTGCATCAGAACTTTGTAATGAAATTTCAAACATTTAAACAGTAATTTCATGATCATACAATACAATTACGTGTACGTAATGAAGCACACGCGCGTAGATGAAAGCTATTGAAACGTCATTTATACGATTTTGTCTTCTAAAAACACCTTTAACGATTTTATTTCTTAAATCCTTGTTAAATAAAAGTCAATTTACATATATATACATGCGAATAATCAAATACATACATATGTACATAAAATATGAACTGAATTTTTCATGCACAACTGCTTGCGTGACATATACTTTAATTTATTTGCAGAGCTTTGGCGTAAATGTTTGTTCGAATCCTGCCCCTTGCAATACCACAGCACCAATATGTTGGTCAGCAGTACAATACTGGTTTTTTGAACTTCACATTGAAAATGAAATTAAAGCAAATCAGGAAATTTTATACGGCAAACCACGCAAAAGTAGAGTGAAAAACAAATAAGAAGTATAAATGTGCAAACGATGAAAATCGAGCATGGAGGATTTATTTGTCCAAAAGTGTATTTGTATGTCCATATGTATATGACATTTGAATCGCTCATGCAGTGCAGCAACAGCTTCCCTGCAGTGAAAAGCGAACATATTCTGCGAGCATTCTAGGTCATATACTGGGATTTTAAGGAAGAAATCGTACTAGTTCGAGAGTGACCATAATTGTACCAGTTGCAATATGACAAAGTAGAGGTGTACGCAACACAAATATGGTATTCTTCTATTATGAAGTACTACAACAACGAGTGTAATTTGGATACAGAGACTGGCTACTGACATTTCGTATTGGAAAAGGGTGGAAGACGAACCGCTTTAGCTGTAAAGCAAAGTGTTAGTTCTGAACTAGTAGATTTGGTTGCAGAGTGTCTCGACATTTATAATATTGTCTGTTTGGGTGGTGAAATTTTATCAGTCATAAATAATCTAATCAAGTCGCCATTTGTAGTTAGCCCTCGCATATTTTAATATTAAAAGAAGTTTACTCACGCATATAATTAGCGTTACTGTTGTAATTAATGAATGCTACGGAAATAATAGTCGGTAGCCAGATACAAATTCGTGTCTACTAAGTACACAAAAGGGTTTTAAGGCGGAAAACTTGAGTCCACTTTTCCCCTTTAGCTGCCCGGATTCAAGTTTTCCTATCACTTTGAAGTTTAATGTTTTTCTAGAACGAATTTTGGATACGTCACGGCAGCTAACTTATTTTACGCCAAAAATGATAGAAGTAAGTAAAAGTATTCTCCACATCGTGATTATATTCTAAAATAACTAATGATCTTTAAACTCCAGTCGTTTTATTAGCGAGCACGTTTCCTCTGTCAGGTATGCCGGTTATGGGCGATAAGTACAGGTACACACATACAATAGAAATGTTCAGTTACCGGCAACTACAATGCAAGTTTTTGCGTACAAAGGTTTAACTTCACTTTTTATATTCACTAAGATTTTGAACCCTTCTAACCACTTGGCGTAGATTTAGAATCTTAACTGTTTCGACCTTTTAGTGACCAATAATAAATGTATACCAAAAACTTTTTATTTGTTAAACTTTTTTTATTTTGTTGCGGATTTGTATTTGTTGGAAAATAACTTAGAGCACAGCACTTACAATCATTCTTCCATTAATTTCTATAGTATTTGCTCTACAGCTACATTTATTATTTAATTTCAAATGAATATTACTTCAGCGTTAATTATCTGAGTAAATAACAAAAACGTACAATACAAATCTACAACTTGTAGAACTACGAGCTAATAAAAAAAAGGGTGCCTCATATAACACATTTTAAGTGCTTTTGTTGTTTGTTTAATGCTGATTTTACGCGGCTTGCGATATTAATTCGAATCAAATTATTTTGTATGATTTTCTTATGCGAATAACTTCCAGCGCTGTTACTAATACAACCAGTAGTTGAATTACTTCTGTCTTGATTTTGATATTAAATTTGTGTTTTTTGAGCAAATCCGCTTTACTGTTGTAATTACCAATTACGATGCACTTAAGAGGCAAGCGCAAAGTACTCTTTAGACTTCTTAGGATCAGCGACCATGGTCTTAGCACCGGGCTTCCAGTTAGCTGGGCATACTTCACCGTGTTCGTCGGTGAATTGGAAGGCCTGCACCAAACGCAAAGTTTCATCTACACTGCGACCAACTGGCAAATCGTTGATGGTGACTTGGCGCAAATTCTGGCTTTTGTCAATGACAAATAGACCACGGAATGGAATGCCGGTTTCTTCGTCCAGCACACCGTAGTCACGTGCAATCTTCATCGATTTGTCAGCCAATAGCGGAATCGACAAATCGCCAAGACCGCCCTGCTTGCGGGGTGTGTTTATCCAAGCTAAATGCGTAAAATGACTGTCTGTAGAGCAAGCCACAACTTCACAGCCAATATTGCGGAACTCAGCAACACGATCCGAGAAGGCAATAATTTCGGTGGGGCAGACAAAGGTAAAGTCCAATGGGTAAAAGAAGAGCACCAAGTACTTGCCTTTGTAGTCACTCAAGTCGATATCTTTGAAAGCGCCATTAATAACGGCGGTTCCCTTGAAATGGGGAGCGGGCTTTTGAATTTTAGGCATCTGTAAATAAGAGACAAAAAAAAATAGTTAAAATACCGTTAGAAATCAATAGCGGTTTCCACTAGTACATTTATTTCACAATGCATATAATTGTTACTGTATGCAGATATATACATACATATAATATATAAAAAAAATATAACAAATCTTTAAATTTCATCATTTCATAAATATCTGTACCTAAACTGGTTTTATGCTCAATTTGCCTATGCGATATGCGGTGAATCAGCAATTAAGGGAAGCAACGAGTAGGTAGGTACCTACAAGGCATAAATGTGCACGAACTAGCAGTTTTAACAACAAAAAATAATTAGAAAGACCGACTGAGCGAACTGATTGTTGTTTGATGGTCGCTCGCTTGCGGTACGTTAAACTGGTGGGCACCGGGAAGCGGTAAACGAACCCGGCAGCTGCCGAGTAACAGGCAAAAGCAAACGCCAAGCACCTATGAACAATGTGCAAGTAACGGCGTTCCAAATCTTTCTAGAACTTAGTTAATCAAGTCATGACCCAGAGATACTGATTTAACTTTTAGATATTTATATAATTGCTCTTCCGAGTTGAGTTGTGCATAAACGTAAACTCTCTATTTTTCCCGGTATATCTGTATACTTAAATACCCATACGATATTTTACTTACTTTGAAATATTTAGAATTTCCAAACTTAGGTGATTTCGCACTGGTAATTAAGTAGTTTGTGTCGAACGGGAAAAACGCACTTAAGTGAGACGGAAGGCGAGTAAATTTACACCACACCGAACAACACGATAACACGTCTATTCAATTCGAATATTTGCAAAAGAATGGAAAGCTCGCTTGTGGACGGCTTAATCAAGGCGAATTTATTCAGACAGCTATCAAGGCAAGGCGAATTCATACAAGGTGGTGGCAATAGAACAATAACATGGGTACAGAAGCTAAAGGTGGGTTCTTCCGAAAGCCACGACTTTATTTTTCTCGATTTTGACATCATGAACGATAATAATACAAAACAAACAAAAACAAGAGAAATTTCTATTTGTAAACATTCAGTGAATGGCTTGTTAATAGTGAAAATTTGCCACTTTTAAATTAAACAAAGTAATGAAAACGAGTGAAAGCATGAATTATAGAAATACTTCCAAGTGAACGTGTGTGTGTGCAAAATTTCTCTTGAGATTGATAGTTTCTATTGCTTTCACTTACTCTTCCTCCTTACAAGCAAGTAATTTCGGTCGCAATAATCGTAAGAAACAAAGTAGCTATTTGCGGAAGACCCCATTTTCTGTATTCTGAACAACGTGGGCTATTGTCTAATTCCCCCTGAAGAAAGAAGAGGAGATCAAAATACAAATATTTTCACTTTGGAAATCAGTTACCAATCATCTGATGAAACAACACCAGCTTGTATAGATTTGCCTTAAGGCGAATTTATACAAGGTCAAGTCACCAGAATGAAAACGGGACTTACATATATTTTGTTACTGTCGTATGACGGTTTAAATGTCAAATTATTCGTAATATAAAGAAAGAAACATAACAATAATAAAAAAACAGATCACTTCAGGGCAGCTATTTTACAGCTATCACCTTATAAGGATTCGCCTTGGCAGCTGTTGCTTACCTCCAGAATCAAGGCGAATCTATTAAAGGTGGTATCCAAGGCGAATTGAGTATCTAAGGTGGCGCCATTAAAAAACAGTTACTTTATTTTTCGATTTCATTAGTTTGTTTGGTGTAAATGTCACAAATCACAATATTACTAAGCCATTCTCTGAATGTTGGCAAACATTTAATTTTTCCGCATATTGCTTGTTTTGTTTTGATTGCAGGAAGGCGAATCTATTAGTGATGACAGCAGGTGACCAGCATTTGCTTTTTCTTTGGCTGTGTAAATTCAGATGTCAGCAAAAAATTAAATGACGAAACATATTATTTACATTCAAATATTCATTTGTAATACATTTAAATTAACAAGGCTTTTTATAAATAAATAAAATAATGAGAGAGTGCGCAATTTGTTTTACATAAACAAATTCCTTTTTTATTTTCTATTCAACGTGACATTATTATGTACAAAATGTTGTTGGCCTACTGCCACCACCTTTAATGACTTTACATTGGATTGCAGTATTATAAAACAGGGATACTTTATTTTTACTAGTTTGCTTTATTTAAAAAACATTACTAAGCTATTCACTAAATATTCACAAACACTTTTGTTTGTTTCTTCGCAGCACTGACGTCATCGGTTGTCAAAATCGTGAAAAATAAGGTAGCGGTTTTCGGAAGGCGTAACCTGTATTCTGTACGCCGTGAATATATGTAGCTTCTGGTCGAAAAACACAACTTACGACAAATTAAAAGTAAGAAAAAAGAAATGAAAAGTAGCAGATTACTGTGACGTTATGCGATCCTTAGATTTTTACTTATGTTTACTTAAATTAAGCGCTTCAAATTAATAAGATATGTAAATATAAAAAATGTAATTCAGTATTTTTTAATTCATTTAAATAAAATAAAAACCTATCCGATTTAAAATTAAGTGATTAGAGCCTCAGTGAAAATTGTCATGCAAAACAAAGAATGGATAGTAAAATTAAAAGATCATGCAACGTTTCGGGCATTTTCGTTCCGCGAGAGAGAAAAAAGATATAACGTAGAGGAAATTGGGAAAAAGAGATATTACTTATATATATCTTAGATACACTTTGGGCTATTTTTCAGAGTTTTTCATTATGGTTGCTAATTTCTAGTGAGAAATAACACTGCCTACTTTCTGGCGCTTGCTTGTTGGTGCAAACTTGTAGGAAATATATTTTTGGTGCCTAATTTTTGGCGTTATATTTACTTGGTGCCTACTGTTGGGGCGTTTTTGGCCCTAATTTTTTTAGCGTTTTTTTTTTTGTTGCCTACTTTTTGGCGCTTATTTCTGTTTCCTGGCTAGTGCTTGTGCGTACTATAAAGTGCTATCCATTCCGGCGTCGGATTTATTGGTATTGCCTTGAGGTAGTTTGTGCCGTTGCTGCGGTACTGAAATCGCTGCGTTTGTGCGGGTGATAAACGCTCGGAGTAGTGCGCGTTATTGCCACTGTTTGTGATCGCCGTTTACCTACACCGGTCGACCCTTCTCCGATTTTCGTAATTACTGGAGTGGGCTTTAACAAACCATCTTTGGTGAGGTGATTTAGCCAAGAAAATTCCTATTGCTTACCTCAAGAAAATTCTCTATCTTCGTAATGTTGAAAATCTGAAAGTGCAGATTATATCAGATGTAACTTTACAAGTTCTTCTAGTTGTCGTGCGTATGTTTACGTTGGTGAGTGTGAGCACCACTAGGCATCAACTCTAAAATACTAAGAAAATTTAATTTCAAATCCAACGATTTTTTACAAAGTCTGGCAACATTAGTCGGTATGTTTAGTAAATTCGATACGTTTAGTAAATGTTACAAACGCCTAAAAATATGCGATGATTTTCGTTTGAGGCTGGTAAGACAGCACAAATTAATGTACCGTTAAATTAATATTTTACAAACCATTACACACCGTGGAAATAAAAAATATATATAATATAATTCTAGTTTCCATTTGATAAATTTATTAAATATCACGCAAGCAACCCTATGCACACAATGTTGCTACGAAAGTAACACACACCAAATGTCTAACCGTCAGTGAAATGCTCATTCAAACGTTGCTTGTCGACCAAAAAGGGTTTCACCATCAACGGTTTATTTTCTTGGCTTCGGTCTGGCATTTTTTCACACATCTACATACATATATACAAAGAACAGAAACAATAGTGACAGCATTAACGAAGCCAAAGAAGAAAGCTGTGATAAATCGAAATATTGTGGATATACAAAAACACACTTCAAATACATAAAAATGTGAAGAGAGGAACAACATTTTTTTATAATAATAAGGATTGGAAAAGTAACTTCAATACATTTATAAAAATTAAAATACACGAATGTGAATGCAACGAGAGGAAATGAGAAGAGGAGGTTGAAAAAGTATTAACAACAGAGAAAACAGGAATCGTTGAATGCGAATGCTGCCGAAATATGTTAAAACGAATTAAAAGCGCATGAAAAAACGAATTGATAACAATATCGGTTAAAAGTAAAACGAACAACGAACTTTTTTTCCTAACGTCTTTTGATAATTATACGCCGATAACTAAAAATTAAGTAGCAGTAGCAAAGGAAGAAAAAATACCTAAGGAAGTATTGCAGAAAATGAAGTATTAAAAGTTTGTTTAGTGCAAAAAGGACAAACGAAAATCAAAGGCAGCACCCGAGCAGCATTCATTTGTAGCCACAGAAGCGTTTGGAGAATTCGTAAAAATTTTCATACACATGAATATGCTGCATACGTTCAGTGGCAGTGGTGGCGGTGGGGGAGGCGGGCTTGGCGGTGGCGATTCAGGTGGTAAGTGGGAATTTGAGAGTAAGAAGAATTTGCGCAGAAACGAAAAGGACTTAGCGTAAAAAATCAAGGAAGTGCAGTGCAGTGTACTTACATATGTACATTTGTGTATGCATAAGTATACATATGTACTTACATACAAGCATATGCACATACATATGTGTTTGCTTATATGCTTCATATGTATGTATGTATGTATGTATGTATGTTGGTTAGGGCTTACTGTCTCGTCTTCCGGCAGCCATTTTCGGTTCGGTTGATTTTAGTTATGCAGACGAAACAACAAACACACATCCTATATTACAACAAATCAGAATAGCAACATCCGTTTTTGTATCCTCAGCAACTTCTTTGTTTACGAATACTGTCCTCAACTGTTCTCTACTGTTTTATTAACGGTTTAAACAACGTAGTAGTAGTAGTAGTTTTTTATTTATTTATAAATATAAAAAGAAGTTACATTTCCTTGGTAATCTTATAACTCAAGAACCGCCGAACCGATTAACACAAAAATTTCAGAGTTCTTTTCTATCTTTGAGGAGGTGGTTTATGTGAAGTTTGATTGAAATCGGTGCAGCCGTTCCTGACATTTTATGTGAGTAATGGTTTCCTCTCATACAAAATGCCTGTATGGGAAAAACAACAACAAATACACAGCCGCTTATGAGCGTTTCTGTTGTACTGTTGTGGTTGTAAGTGTATTATGTTAATATTAATTTTGGACGAAAATATAATAAAAACTGGAGCATTCAAGGAACTGGAAAAACATTTTTAACTTTATTTATTTTAGCATAATTTATTTAGTGTAAAAAATTGAAATGGAAATTAAACAATCAAAGTTTAATTACAAGTTTTTATCGGCTCTTTCACCTTACCTGTATATAGGTGACCACCACAATCAAATTTTAAAAAAGTACAGAAAAGGCTATTGTGACATCTTTAGAAAGTATGTTGAATGAAAAAAATCAACTAATTCAACTGCTTAAACATTTTACGAGTTCTATAAAGAAAACTTCATATGAAAAATTTCTTGCGATATAAAAAAAACATTTTATGTATGGTGGTGCGAAGCCCACTGGGAAATGCTAGTTTATTTATAAATATTGCAACTTGCATTTCAATAATTTGTACAATAATCCATTTAAATATATAGAGAAAGTAATAATAAATTTGTGGCAATAACAATGTGATAGACACAGCTCAAAAATTAATCAAAAATTAAACTCTGCAATAAGAAATTCTCTAGAGCGAGAGAAACAAGTTAGTCTTTTCATATTGTGGACATTAAGTATATCTATTATTTCTGCTACATTTAGCATCGCTGCGTTTAGGTATCTTATTTCGATTTCCTTCAGCACCGGACATCTTGTTGTTGTTATTGTTGTAACAGTAACTTTGCTCTGTCAGTGTAGTGTAATTACCGGTCGTCTTCGTCTAGCTCATCTAACGGGAAGTTGAAGCTTTTCGTCTGCGATATATCGTGGTTGGACTCCGATGACGGCATTCGGGTGTCCGGAGCTTAAGAAGGTGATAAGGGTTTCCCGATGAATGTCGTTGATGCTCTGTCTGTACACTGTCCGACCCAGTAGCTGTCGGTCTGTTTTGTCCTGGATCTTTCTGTTTTGTCTTGAACCTTATTCGCGTAAATGAGGAAGTGCCTCCTGACATGCCTGGGAAGTGACTCAGGCTCAAGCAGGTGTCTGCATGGGTGAGACCTGCGGTCCTTCAGTACCGGACATCTTCCTAAGAAGTTCTGCATATCTCCTTCCTCGTTTAAATTGCAAAGGGTGGAAATTTTTTGGGTATTTCCATACGTGGTTGCATTTAGCTTTAGTATACCACGTCTAGCTCTGAAAATTGTTGTAATGCTAGCAAGTCGCATATCTTTTTTAATATATGATTCCCCTTTTGAGTAGTCTAAATGTTTATAAATTCGCTTGACTGTGTTTTTTGCCGTGCCATATTGAGATCTTTCATTTTCATTTTGCTAAGAAGTTGCACACAGCGATGTTGCCAGTTTGTAGCGGTATTGTTTTCTTCAATCTTCAGACCGAACTCTATTCTCATGTCGTTCAGATGCTTAAGCCAAAACACATGATTACTTAAGATGCCTTGTGTTAGTTTGTGTGGGAGTCTGTTGCATTGTAAAGGTTGGTTAAATTTTAAGGGCCGATGTTGAATGTGAACCACACCTAAACCTCAACGACACCGTTGGACTTCTTTCTTTGGCGTTATTTGAAAGGAAAGGTATGCTTCGATAAGCCAGCAACAATTCAAGAGCTAAAGGATGAGATAATTCGGCACATTAATGGGATAGAACCTCAATTATGCTTCAGCGTCATTTGGCCGATATTTTCTTTCACACGTAATTGAGCCATATCAATATTATCATAATAAGTAGAAATGATAATAATTTCCTAAAAAAATTCTATTTTATTCAAAATCAACACCGGCCCTTAAAACTTAACCACCCTTTATTTATATATGGTTTTCCAGATATAAAGGGCTTTCCAATAAGAGGTGTTATTGGAGGTCTTTTCCCGTAAAAAATCAACGGTTTCGTTGATCAATACCAGATCAATACCATCCAATGCCGGCCATAAAAAATCGTTAATCATCTCTCGTTAGCGCAATCCATTCACCGTAACTGTTGCTCCAGCTTCATTTTCGAAAAAGTAAGGTCCAATGACTCCGCCGGACCATTAACTGCACCAAACAGTCACACGTTGAGGATAGAGAGGCTTTTCAACAATAACTCTAGGATTTTCTGTTCCCCAGATCCGTCAATTTTGCTTGTTGACGAAGACACAGAGGTGGAAATAGGCCTCATAACTCAAGATGGTTTTTTGATGATTTCCGGATTTTCCGGATCATTTTCATGCATTTGAACGACCCAATCAGCAAAAATACGACGTTGTTGATGATCGGCTGGCTTGAGTTCTTGTGTTAGCTGGAATTTATAAGCCTTAAGACCCAAATCTTTATGCAAAATGCCTAATTCCAAAGAACGACGAGAAATGGACAAACGCGGGGTTTCTTCAACACATTCGGCTACAACAGCAATATTTTCGGCTGTTCTTTAGCGACGTGCAAGGGTTTTATTCTTCACATCACTAACTTGTCCCAACAGCTCGAATTTTTTCACCAATTTCTGTATTGCGGTCCGAGAAGGTGCTTCACGATGACCCAAAAATGTTCGAGTCTTACGAACCGTCTCTGCCAAATTTTCACGATTTTTATAGTGAATTTTGATAATTTCAGTGCTTAAACAACGCGTGTATCGTTCCAGTTTTATTAATGACGTAGTTTCTACTTGTCAAGTATCAAAAAATGACAGCTTCAAAAGTGACATCTACCGAAATAGCGGGCCATTCAAAATAACACCTGTTATTGAAAACCTTTTACCTCATGTGGCTATCTTCTAAACCAGGGATGGCCAACTTGATTAGACCCAAGATCTACTGTTCACTGACGACACCCTGTGGGATCTACCATACTTACTTCTTGAAAACCTTAATAAAACAGCATAGTTCAGTACACAATTATGTAGTCTTTTTATTTTATTAAGAAGAAAAACATAAAAATTACTCTAAAAAACTACTTATTTAGTTGAGCATTCTTGTGAGCATTGGGTCTGAGCATCTTCTACTAGATTAGCAAAATCAGGTTTGTAGTTGGAAATTGCCAACCTTAAAGAGTCCAATGTATGAGCGTCTGTCAAGCGAGAACGATGTTTATTTTTTGTTGACTCACATAAATATGTTGAACCAAAACACGAACGCAGTTGTTCTTCATTTCTTCTTCATTCTTCTTCACTGCCCAGAAATCTAGACCTGAGAATGATCTTGCTTTTAGAAATATGTCGCAGCGCAGAGTTATAATTTCGTTTTGAAGTATCATGTGGTCCACTTGAAATGTATCTGCAAATTTTGTAGCTATTTCATAGATATCACTATGATCAATGGAATTATTAAACGGATAACTGATGAATTCGACCAACTTCTCAATTTTTTTGAAACCACTAAAGCGAATTTCGAAGTCTGATACCACTGCCTTAATTTCTGCCGTGTACTTGTCAGGAATGAAATTGTAAGTAGTATGTTTCTCAACATAATCCTTGATGTTTACAAATTGTTGAAATTTTTTCTTTTCGATGTCAATTATCATAGACGCTGCTTGACTTTGAAATGCTGCAATAGAACTCATCATTTCTGTTACTGTTTTATTCTTGCCTTGTAGATCCAGATTTAATATACTCAGTTTTCCAGTAAAATCTGCTAAAAATGCTAAATCGTATTGCCAGTCTAAATCACGCAATTGCTGACATTCATCACCCCTCTCTTCAAGAAATTTTATTATTTCGTCCAATAGATTCTGAAATCTTTGCAAAAACTTGCTTCGACTCAACCACCTTACGTCAGTGTGTAATGCTAAATCTGGTTCCTTCTCATCTAATTGCTGTTTAAAAAGCCGCCTTTGAAGAGATTTTCCTTTAATGGAATTTACAATCTTGAAAGAAATGTCCATCACATGTTTTGTGTTTAGTCTCTTACTAGCCAGTACTTGTTGATGAATTATGCAGTGGTAGCTAATAAAGTCTGGAAAATCTTCGTCTTTGTGACAAAGAGCAATAAAACCATTATGAATACCTGTCATTGCCCCATCTGTTGTCATTGATACGAGTTTATACAAAGGTAGCTTAATCCGGCTAATATATACTTTGAATTCCGTGAATATATCAAGGCCACGAGTTTTTCCTTTTAAGGAAATCATACTTAGCAGTTCTTCTTTCGTCGAGAAATCTTCAAAGACCATCCGAATAAAAATAAGTAATTGTGCAGTATCAGTGATATCTGTTGACTCGTCAAGTTGTAGCGAAAAAGCAACGCAGCGGACGATATCTTTTTGTAGCTGTTCGTTTATATTCTTACTTATTGTTTCTATTCGGCGCATCACAGTATTTCGAGATAGCTGTAAACCATGAATAGCTTTTTTAATTTCGTTTTTGTTTTTGAAATTAACGAACAGCGCATCTGACACTGCTTAAAAAATTTCCTTGATGTATTCTCCATCGGAAAAAGGTTTGCACTTTTGTGCAATTCTATAGCTTACTTGGAAAGAAGCTCCCGTCGCAGGTTTACTTTGCTCAATAGACCCAGAAAACATGTTTTCTTGGCCTTTTATTTGCGATTTTAATGCTTTCAATTTACTTTTTCTTATTTTGCTGTTAGGTGGAAAGTCAGCTTGATATTTACTATGCATTGTGTTAAAATGACTCTATAGTGCTCAACCATCGATAGTGTCGATAGTTTACCACCTTTAATGCGTGTAGCAGTGTTGCGCAGTCTGTTCCACGTATGTATATTGTATTTATATTTTTTGGACTTGCCACGATCGACTGGACTAATAGTCGCGATCGACCGTTTGGCCACCCCTGTTCTAAACTATGATAGTTTCTAGAGTTATTGCATATTTCGGAGTGAACTCGGGTAGTTTGAGGATTCTTTTAATGAAATAACGTTGAAGTTTATTTACTTCATCAAATAAGGCATAACCCCAAACTTGCGCTGCGTAAATTTATATCGTCATTTATTTATATTTGCATACCTTGGCTTGGAAGAGCTTCCATTTTGATTTTAATGAAATGAATGGCTTCGCTAAAAAATCGTTCCATGTGCAAATAATACTACAGTGACTCACAGCTTATTTGATGCCGGTAATACTTTTTTAGAAAAAAGAAAATTATTCGATGTTCATCAAATTTAATAAGAAAATGTATACGACTTATAATGAGATATGTATGTACTGTTTACTCCTGCAGAAAGAACAATAACAAAAACAAAGCTTGCTGAAAAAATAGTTTTCTCGTCAAATTATGCTCACAGCTTAGAATGCAATAACGGTGAAATGTATTTTCTTCTATTTACTTTAGCGTCTTAAGTCATTCTCAAAAAATTTGTGTAAAGAAAATTTGACAAAATTGAAATTTTTTAAAATGCGAAAACGGACCTCACTTGACAAAGGGAAGACGTTATTCGTTATTATAAAGAGGGCAAAATCCAACCAAAAATTGCACAAACTAGCTCCTCAAGTGCACAGTAGTGCAAGGTTTCGTCACGAAAACAGGTTAGAAGATAAGGGCAGATCTGCGCCAAAAAAATATTTAAAGATGCAGATAAGAGGTGGATTCTTCGTAAAGTTAAAGAAAAGCCCGATTTAAGCGCTCCAAAATTAACGAACGAAGTCGAAAAATACTTAGGCAAGATCTATAACCCTTCTGCGCGAAGAAAATTTTCATGGAAGGACTGCCCGAAATAAGCAGTTGATTAATGCTCGTAATAGAAAACAAAGAACATTTGAACAAAGGCATTTCGTTCTGGAAGACCGTTGTTTTTGCGGATGAAATCAAATTTAACCTTTTCAAGTCTAATGGGAAGTCCTGCGTTTGGAGAAAACCAAACACCGCGCTTCAACCATGTAATATGCGCTCTACAATTAAACATGGCGGGGGCAGTGTGATGGTATGGGATTGCATGTCCCATTCAGACGTCGGAAATTTAACATTTATCGAGGGAAACATGAATAAAGAGATGTATCTGGATCTGCTAACAGATAATTTAGTACAAAGTGCGGATAAAATGGGCATCTCGTTTAGGTTCTACCAAGACAACGATCCCAAGCATACGTCTGGTATTGTGAAAACTTGGCTTATCTGAAACTGCACACATGTAGTACAGACCCCTGCACAGAGTCCAAATCTCAACGTTATTGAGAATTTGTGGTCAGTGCTGGAAAATAAAATAAGAAACCACAATATTTCTAATGCTTTTGATATGTAACGGACACTACCGGAAGAATGGGATAAAATTAGTTCCGATTATACAGCAAAACTTGTAGAATCTATGAATTCGCGATTAAAAGCTATTCTGAATCAAAAGGAATACCCCACTAAGTATTAGTTGTAATTATGAAATCGAAATATTAATGTGTTTATGCTTTTTGAATACTTCTAATTTAGTGCATCATTTAAGCTGTGACCTCAAAATTGTAACTGAATTATTTTAATTTGCCATATCTTTCTTATGAAGAAACATTTTTTATTATTTTTTGTTATTAAATAAAACATGTTACTTAACAATAAAAAAATATACGATTTTTTTTTATGTAATGGAAATACCATAAAATATATTTGCTATTTTAATAATTTTTTTGGCTGCATCAAATAAGCTGTGAGCCACTGTAGCTTTTGCTGAAATACTTCTGCCTTCTAAGTGCTTGCTGAATGCCATTTTGGGTGTGGGAATAACCCCAAGTTATTTATGGTAGTAGTCTGGTAACTTACACGTTTTTTGAAGCCATGTTTGGGACATTTTTTGGAAGGGAAAATAAAATTCAATCGGTTTGATTTTCTGATATGTTATTAAAGGTATCAGAAGGTGTACAAAAAAAAAATTTTTTTTTTTTTAATGTTTTGATACAATTTTTGTACACTGCAGCAAGCGGCAAAAAAAGAGGTACAGTGGCTGGCCGCCGTGATTTCGTCACTTGTGGTCATCTGAAACAGAAAAAAACAAAATTGCTTATTAATCAGTGTGCTTGTCGTTCTGGCGGGTAGTAAGATCAAATGATTTTGACAAAAAATAACAAAATGGCGGACTTCGTAAGAAAATTGCCTTTTTTTTAAGTGGAAATCGGACTAAAAAATGGAAAGTTAGGGACGAAATAAATTAAATCTACTACCCGCCAGAACTATAGATGTGTAGAAAAACATATCTAAATTTCAGCTCAATCCGTTAGATAGAAAATTTGTTTTCTCGACGGCCATCCGGAAAAACGTTGTTTTGAGAAAAACGCGTTTAAAGTTTTAGCAATTGATTATTTATAGCGCGCGCAAGTACGAGCCGCTCTCATGTATGTACTATTATATAATTTCGGCAATATTTCGAATTTCGGTCTAAAATTTGTACAGTATAGGTATTACCAATATATCGCACTTTCAAAAATTCGAAATTTTCAAAATAAGTTACCAGAGAAGGAGAAGACGTTCATATATTCATGCCCTCAACCAATAGTCCAGCCTCCAAATAGTCGTGCAAATCACTTAGGTATAAAGTGAAAAATAATGGCGACAACAGACATCTTTTTTCACACCAGTGCAGGTTTCAAAATAGTGGAATATTTCTTTTCCCGCAGATCTAGTATTCTCGTAGATATTTTCTATCAGGTTCGTTATTCTGCTAGATATTCCCAGCTGTCGAAGTTTATAAATCAATGGACTCCTCGGCACCCTGTCAAACGCCGCCCAGAGAACATAAATTCATTCTCTCTCTACGCTTCGTTCTCTGCGCCGCCTTGAAATCAACAAAATATCGCACCCTAAATACAAAAGGGTCACAACTCAAAATTTTCCACACTCGAGCTTGACTTGTTTACAGTAGCACAGAAAACAAACTATGTGACATATCACGCTGAAATTTGCCATGTAAGCTTATAACAGTCCTACCAAAAAACAAAAAATTTATTTTTGCCATATGTCATCCGCGGACCGTTTTATTGATAACGTCTCGTTCATATTTGAGCAGAAGGAACATTTTGAGTTGTGACCCTTTTGTATTTAGGGTGCGATATGCGTAGACTTTCTGATTTTCATGGAACTTAAAACGTTCAATAGACGCAAGGTTATTTTTTTATTTAATTCACAGTTGAATAGTTTCTTCTAAAGCCGACTTGGAATTATGTGAGTGCGTTGTTTTTCATAATAAGGACTTCTATCTTCTCCTGGCGCTTTATTTACCCTACGGTCCATTTTTTTTTTCTTATGTTGATAGGACTGTAAGACACACATCTGCCACTTTTTAGCGCCATCGGATCATTAGTGTCTGCCTGGACGGCAGGAAATGTGGGCAAACAATTCTTGGATTTTGCATGATGATAACGTGCGATAGCCCGAGTCCAAATTGTGCTGGATTATTTGACCAAACACCAAGTAAATACATTCGTGCAAGCACCGTATTCACCTGGTATGGCCTCGTGCGACTTCTTTTTGTTTCCCCAAGTTGAAGTTAACACGTCGTGGAAGGAGATTTCAGTCGATAGAGGAGATCAAAGACAATGCGACGAAGGAGTTGAAGGCCATCCCTTCGTCGGCTTATCAGAGGTGCATGGAGGACTGGGTTAAGCGTTGGCTCATGTGTGTTGCTTTAGACAGGTCATATTTTGAAGGAGATAAAATAAACTTGCGTGAAATTTAACTCTGTTTTGTTTTATTTAAACATTCCCGGTACTTTCCAATTATAGCGTATTTTAGCATTTTCAATGGTTTGAGAGCCATTGTGTGGACGTTATGAAGTTCGGAACGTTGTTTTTTAGCCATTCTTGGTTCACTCGCGCTTTGTGAGACGGTGCCGAGTCCTGTTGAAAGGTCCTTAGTCAGCCATCGAAATGCTTTTCTGCCCTTACCTTAAGGCCAGGACCGATGAAAACGATCGAATACAACGGCAAAACCATTACCTGTGGTGGGTGCTGTCTCCTGGTGGCCAATCAATCAATCAGATTACACGGTATTTTAGCATTTTCAATGGTTTTTTCGACTTCCATAAAAGTTATACCTTTATCGAGATATTCATCTTTACATAGCGCAGCTGCGTAATAAATGTCTTTTGTTAGTTGCGGTTGGTTTAGTAGGCTTTGAAAATAGTATTTAAAATCGTTCGCAGTAATATTTGTACCAACTTGAAATGAATTTCCTCTTATATACTTCGCTAAACTCTTTTGTTACCCTGAGGCCACGTAGCACAATTTTTGTATATTTTAATATGGAATTTTACATAGAATTTGGATTCTCTGGCCTGTGGTGAACATTTTGATGTATTTCCCATGGCCGTTGTGTATTTTTAATGGTATTTTTTTGGATAATAAAAAAGTTGTAAATTAAAATTTGTCTTTTTATTAATTCTTTTAAAAATTAATTCACTTATGAACAAAACAAATATAAAAATATATATGTATGTGAATTCAAATGGAAATCAGTAGAAAAACAATAAACTTAAAATTAAAAATTCAATTTTTTAATGGAGATCAGTGCAAAAATTAATTTTTCTGGTGGGAAATTTTAGGAAACCATTCTACACATAGTTGCGATTTATTGGGCAGTAGGTGGTGGTCCTTTTCAAGCTCTTTCTGGCTGTTACTCTATCAGCAGATTTTTTTGACATGGCATAACATAATACACAAGTACGCCTTATTGTTTTTCCGTTGTCGTCATTTCTTTTTTCTATAAAATGTTTTCCTTTTGTTATGGGTTCTGGAGACATGAAGTCCAACAAAGCATTTGAAGTCTCCTGCCGGAACTTGGTTATTGAAATTTGTTTGTTTGTAGCTTTTTTATGTATTATAAAGGCATTTACGACAGACATTCCTAGTAAAAGTTCAAAAGCCATTTTGCGGTACCACTTAACACCTCTACTGAGAGTGGTGGCGTAGGCGGTCATTTGATCGGACACCTAATTTGGCTTTGTTGTAATCAATAACGGCAAGAGGTTTTTCAAAAGCTCGTTGCCTTCGCTTCCTGGTGGAAAACTAAGTAAAATAAACCAAAAATATCAAATACAATTCAAAAACTACAAAAAATTACTGTCGCACATTTTCGTGCGGCGTGGCCCCACAACATGTTTTATGATCTCCCAGGCCATGTCGCACGAAAATGTGCGACACAAAAAAACCATTATAACTACAAAATTAGCGACCAAAATAAAGTCGCGAGTAGTCAAAACTTATTTTTAGGCACTAAGAAACAAAAAAGAACATAAATATTGTAAATTGTTGGCCTCAGGTGACTAAAATTGTTAAATGACACTGCTACTGAACGATCAAAATTCTAAAAAGGCTTTGGCAGCCAACGTGTTAAATATGGAAAAACTTAAACCAGTTTTACTTAAAAGTAGAAGTGTAATTGTTAGTAGTCTTAAATTTATTTTTAATTAAAAATTTACGACAAATCTTTCTATCTTTCGGCAAACAAGTTTCGATTTAGGATTCCCTGACTGTGGAGCTGTTAATTCCTAGGCGGCATACGAATTCCTAATCAATAGAATTCATAGTTGAAGTTAATCAAATTCAAGTTAAATAAAAATTAAAATGAGAGTTAAGGGGACAGATACCTGTAAACGGCCATATTTTCCCTGATTTTCATTAAAATTATTTAAAATGAAGAAGTCAATATATTTTTTTCAAAATTGGCTTTATATATTAAAATAATATAAATTTTGTTTTGTTTATTTTAATCATTTAAAATGGCGGACGTACACTCAATTCTTCCAGGAAGGTCGCAGCGGGGCTTCTCAATCGGAGGGGATTGTAGCATCGGCGTCAGTGACCTGAATACAAAAAGAGAAAAAATGTTTTGTTTATTAATATCATATTATTATTATTATTTATAGGAGATATTTACACTATAACCCTAACTTAATTCGCACATTGACTACTAGGGCCTTTAGTGCTTAATGACGATTACAAAATGAATTATTTCTAACTGTACAATTTAAATATGGTCTGATATATTAATACATTTCATATAAATGCATATTTTAATCGCATTGTCAAACGTAACATTATTTAATAGAGTGGATGGTACCATAGTTCCGAATGTAGTAGTCCCTTTGGTGGTTAGTGTTGGACAGAGGTCTAGGATGTGTTCGATTGAGAGATACCTTCCGCAAAACTGACAAGTCCGGGAAGGAGAGCCGAGGAGAAGATGTTAGTGTGTTAGTTTAGTATGACCAAGTCTCAGACGTTGGGAAGTTGGGAATAGGGATTTTTTACAATCAGGATTTATAAGGGTGCATGGATGATTAAATTTAGACCATTCAACCTTTTTCAAGTGGGAAGAATGGAGGCTGATAGTTTTAAGGATTATTAATGTCATAATATCTATATGAATTAAAAAAAAAATGGAAAAAAATTAGCGGAATAAAATGCTTAAAAAAGAGTTTTGAGGCGAATTTTCGTACCATTTTTGCTTCGAAAATTTTTGTAAATTCTCATAGAAAGTAATATCATAAAAAAATGTGTGCAAAATTTCAGGGGGATCGGTCAATAACTTTTCGAGTTATTGTGTACGCCAATTCGAAAAATATATAATAGTTTTAAGAAAAACGCGTCTAAAGTTTGAATACAACGTAACTATACCTCTGCCAGCGCTCGAACACAACGAATAGAGTCGTCACGGCTGACGATCTATAATATAAGAAATACTTAAATTTACGTTCTAAAAATGTTTTGACATATTCTTAAAGGATTATATTAACATTTTATGAAAAAAAAAACTTTTGTTTCCCAAATTTTACAGGTATATGTCCCTTTAAAGTTTAATTAAATTTAACTTTAAAGTTTCATTTAAATTTCAAAATCAATTAAAATTGGTAAAGAATTTTATTAAATTTATTTCTTCTGAAAATTGCTAAAATGGAAGACATTCTCTCATCCAAAGTCTATAGATATTTACCTACGCATATATGTAAGTATGTATTTATACATGCAGGCAGTATGCATGTATGTGTGCACATTAGCAACGCACTGGCGCATATGCCGTCTTTAAGGCAGTAGTCTGCTTTACAGGCTTCAAAAAATCGATTTTTTTGTTTTGTTTTAAATCTCTTCCAAAACTATCCAAGAATATGTCTTTAAAATTCCAGAGGCCAATTCGACATATTTTCGAAGCTAGAGCAGTTTTGGTGGCCGAGCGTCGAGCAGGTGCGAATGCTCAGGCAGAACTTTAAAGCGCGTTTTCTCGAGTTTTCATTTTCACAAGTGTTAGAAAACGGTGCCGGCGATAGCAAAAAGAATATATGTCCGATCGAAAAAAACCAAAGTGATCTAGCTTCAGTATTAAATTATCTTCTATTTGAACTAAAAAAGTTGGACAAAAGTATTATTTAAACTACTTGTTTTGCAACTTAAAGTCAATTTTTTTTCTTAAAAAAGTGAATTTTTTTTTCAAACTTCGAAAAAATTTGGAATTTTATAACTTCTTCGGTATTTTTTTAGTTCATAAAGAAAAGAAACTTATAAAAATTAAAAAAAAATTTGGTTCGACTGTTTCAGATGCATCGCACGACCTCCATCACCGGCACCGATTTACAAGTGCAGACTCCAGGCGCTCCAGAAAAATACTTACAACTTTAAAAAATTTCAATATTTTTTAAAAATAAATATTGTTTTTTAAACCTTAAATATATGTAGTACACTATCGTCTTAAAATTCCGTTTACCGCAATCATTTCCTTCCCCTTCAAAAAAAATTGCTAAAAAACGCTTTTTTTCGGCTTCTAAAGCAGACTACTGCCTTAAAAGGTTTCATTTCGCATTTGTGGCGTGCGTTTTGATGTTGTTGCACAAATGAATGGATCTACAAATTTAATTCATTTGGGAACGTTGGACATTTTTTGAGAGACATACTGCTTGCATGTCATAAACAAATCGCGGTCGCAAACACACACACATACATATGCACAGGTATCCTATTAGTATTGTTTCAAAACATATCAGGTGGTCCATGTAAAATTTGCTTTTTGAATCGGCTATAAAAAAAAATCAATATTTTTTCAAAATTTTTCTTTTATGTTGAAGACTGAAAATTATCATTTATGAATGAAAAATAATATCGTTCAAATGACTGCCACGACTGGCTTTACAGTAGGCCATTCGATCAACCCAATTTTTAAGCACATTTTCGATTGTTTGGGCTCCAATTTCATGAATGGCAACTTCGATTTCGTGTTTTAAAGCATCAATCGTCTCAGGATGGTTCGCATAGCATTTGTCCTTAACGGCTGCCCACAAAAAATAGTCCAACGAGCTTAAATCACAGCTCCGAGGCGGCCAATTGATATCGGAATTTCGGCTGATTATTCGGTTTTCAAAAACGGTAGCCAAAAGTTTGAGTGTAACTTTGGCAGTGTGACAAGTTGCACCGTCCTGTTGAAACCAAATGTCGTCCATGTCATCATCTTCAATTTTTGGAAACAACTCGTTGAGCATGTCATGGTAACGCTCGCCATTTACTGTAACCGCGGCTCCTCGCTCATTTTCGAAAAAAAAAAATGGCCCGATGATGCCGCCAGACCAAAAACCGCACCAAACAGTGACTCGTTGTGGATGCATTTGCTTCTCTACAGTAACGTGTGGATTTTCTGAGCCCCAAATCCGACAATTTTGCTTATTGACGTAGCCACCGACGTGAAAATGAGCTTCATCAGAAAAGATGATTTTTCGGAAAAAATGCTCATTTTCGGTCAAACGATTTTGTGCCCATTGAGCGAACCGAAAACGTATTGGATGGTCATTAGGCTTCAGTTCTTGCACCAATTGAACTTTGTAAGCCTTCATACCGAGGTCTTTATGCAAAATTCTCCTCAAAGAAGTGCGTGAAGTGTTCAATTCTTGAGAACGATGACGAGTTGAGGTTGTTGGATGTTCATTAGGGCGGCTCGATTTAAAAATCGCTCATTGCTCTGTGAAAATCGTATTCTAGGTATCAAAATAAGAAACTTTGCCGAAGGAACCATACCTCTAAAACGAATTCTGATGTCCCCCAATTTGGGTAAAACGAAAAATCCCACTTTGACCCATTTAGAGTGCTCCAATCGAGTCCAAATGTATGACCGACCCCCACTAACTTTGGACGGTCGATCCACCCATGTCAGTGGCATACCCCTGGAGCTCATTTCAATATATCACCATTTTTGGCCTTTACATGAGAAAAGAAACTGAAAAGTTCGACCCAAATTGGGGGATATCAGAATTCGTTTTAGAGGTATGGTTCCTCCGGCAAAGTTTCTTATTTTGATCCCTAGAATATGATTTTCACAGAGCAATGGACGACTTTTTGGCCTCCCCACAAATCGACCCGGCCTAATGTTCTTGCACATTTTCGGCAACAGCTGCAATGTTTTCGGGTGTACGCACTGTAGAAGCACGTTCATGTGTTCTTTTATCGATTAACGATCCACTTTCACGAACACGATTAACAAATTGATCCACAAACTGTTTTGTTGGCAAATCTTTTGTTTTGGATTTTTTTTTCAAATTTCTCACAGTTTGAGTAGAAGACTCACCACTTTGGAAATAGGTTTTCAATATTTCCCAATTTTGTTCAAGCGTATAGCGTCACATTTCGTAAATGTCAAACCTTTAAGTAAATTATGAACACATTTGACATGTTATTTGTGTTCCAATTCTCAAAAAAATAGGTGGTTCAAAAAGCAAACGCTATATGGCCCACCCATGTCTGTTCTGAATTTTTTTAGACATTAAATAAATAAGTTTAATGAGCTAAAATTGCATACTTGAGATTTTTTCAGAAATTCTGAGTACAAATTTCAAATTATGATGAACATTTCCCCAATTCCTACAAATTTTATACAAAGTTCGAAACTTTGCTTCATATTGTTCTTGTTGCTTTATGTGGAACTGTATGTTAACAAAATAATGATTCAAATTAAAAAGTAAATAGTCAAAACTGGTCAACATATGACTGCGCATATGAAAGTAATTTATAGTTAAATGTATACACACAAATACATATGTGCGTGTTTAGTAGTTGTCGGCACTGGTGTAGTAGTTAAAATTATATAGAAATTGAGTGGTAGAAAATTAAGCAGCACGAACAAGTACAGATGTTTGTATGTAAAAATATATGTCCGTCAAGCAACACAGAAAAGCGACAAAATCACGAAAGCTCGTGTGAAACGAATGATGAAAGTTCGAACTTAGGAAGTAACAAAATATAAACAACTGGGTGAGAGTCACGGAATGACATACAGTCTGCCACACTTGCTGCAGCCAATATCAGCTGTTGAGTCTCCGCCACGGCCAGGGCGTTTGGAATGGGAGCGGTTTTTCAAGGTAGTCGAAGAATGAATGGGTTGGCGTGTGTGCCTCTACCTAAAATATCTAAAAGGAGGCGAGGTGCATATAAGCATTGGGAAAGTATTAATTGGCTATTAACTAACTACAAACTTCGTCAACGGTCGATGGTTGCTGGTCGATGGCCGTTGGTGAGGTCTTTTACGCAATCACTGTTTATCAGGTTGTATTTCGTTTTTTTTTTTATTTCCACTTTCCACTTTTTGCGTTTTTGTTTATGTGTTGAGGATTTAAGTCTTTTACACATCTACATATGTACTTATATGCATGTGTGTGTGTATGCGTGTTTGTATATTTGTATATATGCGCGTATATACGTTAGCCACATTCACTTGACCCGTGGTTTCGCCTGATTTGGTAAGGGCTGCTTTGCTGTTGTACAATCCTTTGGGGTGAGGTAAGATAACTGGTTGAATTATGTTTTGCAGCCACCTTAACTCGCTCTCCCCAACCCCCTCTTCTTGGCTGCATGGTGCGCATGTACCACAGGAAGTCGTATATACTATTTTACACGTATTTATGTATGGGTGGGTGTTTATCTCCATTCGAACGCTTGCTGATAGCGACTGTGCGACCTTATTTCTTTTTTGCTTGGGTTAGGTTAAAATTCAAGGTAGTTTAATAGCATCGCATACTGAAAGTCAAGGTGAATTCTGGATATGTAGTCGTACGTGTAAAGGCATACATGCGTATGTATATGTATTTATGCTGGGCATAACGCAAAACTACATTTATATACATGTGTCTGTGTGTGTGTAAATACTCGTACTTTCGTGTATTGGAGTAGTAAGTGAATAGTAAATACGGGGCGCCCGCATGTTGGCTCGAGTAACTGGTTTTAAGTCTTAATATTGATCTTTGGAGTGGACACTGGACATCAAAAGGGTTTTCTAGCAGCGCTCGTTCCTCGGCATGTAATAAAAGTTCATTTACTCCATAAAATTAAAAATTAAAAACTAAATTTTCCTTAAAAACTATCCACCAAAAATATTAACGATTTCAGTAACTCAACATAGCTCTAGCCTGAGGAGAATTCTCACAAATTGAGGTCAAATGTTTATTTATTTATTTAGTTAAGTCCATGAACCCAAAATTCTTACTGACCTTTTAATATACGGGGTGTGAACGGTACTTGAGGACAACTCGAGAGTAGGTAGGTGGGTGAAATGATTGAAGTGCCAGTCTGGCACTCCTCAAGTAGCGCTAAGCGCTGTTTTGATACCAATATTAGACGTCCAAGAGGCAGATATCTACAGCCAACCGAAGCTGTTGACGTAACAAAGAAGATTGATGGGGTTTAGGTTGGCTTACTTCCCCAGGTTGTCGAAGAAAGGAGCACCCAGTGACCTTAATCATGTGGTTGCCAAATCCGGACATTTACAGAGCAAATTCTCAACAGTCTCCTTCTTTGAAAGGTTCCTACAGCTTCTGCAATGGGGGTTAAATGTGTGCCGATCGTCAAGTGACCGTTAAACATAGCTACGAGCTTGGAAATTTAATTGCGAGGAGTCCAAAGGACTTTCTGAGTCCTCCGTACATTATACTGGGGCCAAAAGTTCTTCGAAATAGCACATGAAGAAATGGAGCTCCATCTTTTCTGCACTTTTCTCGGAAATAATTTGTGTAGTTCCCTTTTAACAACAGTCAGGGGGATGCCGATGACCGGGTAGTAGATATCTGAGGCCAATTCAGTTCCCTTCCTAGCAAGCTCATCCGCAATTTCATTTCCCTCTATCTTCCTGTCTCAGATACTCTGTTAGATCAGAGAAATGTTACCTCCACACCTAGGAGATTTGATCTCCTCCTTACAGGAGCTGACTAGTTTCGTTCTGCACCATGGCATCGTCAGAGCCGGATTGACTATCGGAGAAAATGTTAATATCTCAATCGCTTCTGCTTGAAAAACACTAGCAGTATTCGGCAGCTTAAAGGAGATAGATAAATTGGCTGATTTAGAGAAAACCCCTGCTTCGACTCCCGATTCCACCTGCGAACCGTTAGTGAAGACAGAGGTGTCCAATTCTGCCTATTGGGAAAGATTGCTCTAGCACGACCCTCAAACTCTGGTTTGCGGATAAAGATATCTGTTCGAAGTTCGGAGAAATAGGATGTATACTGCCCGAAAATGCTACCATGTCCCTTGAGAAATTGCCTCCAGAGGCCAACCTCCTTTAACCTGATTGCACTTTGAGCTCCGATAGAAATAACGTAAAAGTCGATGTAAGTGCAAAACGACATTCAGGGCAGCACTGGGTCAAGTTTTACATGGAGTTACAATGGAGTTACAATGGAGTTTGGAGTCAAATATCAACTTGGGAGTAAAACTAATTGACTTTTATTTCGATAAAAAATTAATGAAACTCACGTGTTTTGTACACAACATTATCTTATTACATATCTAGAAAATCATTCAATAAAATTTCCATTAGCTGCAATAACCTTTTCGATCCAGGTCCAGAAACGATTGAATGCCCGAACCAAATGTTCCTTATTCATATTAACAATAACGGTACTCATTCTAGTCTTCAGAGCAGAAATGGTGTTATGAGGATACTTATTAGTTATACTCTCAACTACACCTCATATCTAGTAATTCAGGGGATTAAGGTCTGGGGAGTTAGGCCATGGAAATTTTCAGCCATCCAATCTTGTGTTGCCATCGCTTTGTGTGAAGACGCAGAGTCTTTTTGAAAGACATACTGGCTGTCATCGTGTACACAATAAATCCAAGGTTGAGGATCTCCACACCTAGTCCAAAATACCAAGCAAAGCGCGACCCTTCGAAATTCGACTGCGAATGTCGGCTGCTGAGCCCCTATTTTTGTTGATGACGCTCCTAAGATAGCAGAATTACTACTTAGAATTTAGTGCTGTTTATATGAAAGGTTGGCGAACCGGCAGTGTTGACGCCCAATATCTTTGTTTTCGCAATGTTGATTTTCAAGCCCGCAACATTCGCTTATCGCTGCGATCTTTGACTGTATATGTGAGTATTTGTGCTACAGCAGACATATTCCGTCGGCGTAGTTAAGATCTTGAAGGTAACCGCCCAGCTTCTAGGATACCAGGTGGAATAGGAGCGGGCATAGCCCGCATCTCTGTCTTACTTCTGTCTGCACTTGAATGCCGCCGCTCAAGATGTTCTCAAATCTCACTCTGTAAGTGGCATCTGTGTGTAATTCTTTTATGAGATTTATTATTTTTTCAGGTTGCCCTTTAAAGACGAGAACTCTCCAGATCGCACATTGGTTGAGAGTGTAAGGCGTTTTCAAAGTCGATAAAACAGGCGCTTAGTGCTGTGAGCCACTCAATAGACTGCTCTACGCTCATGCTTAAGGTGTTAATGTGGTCGACGCAAGAGCGCAGTAGCCGAAATCCGGCTTGTTTATCCCTTAGGTCACATAGCAGGACTTCGTATAGTCTTTTGTTGATTATATGAGCTATGATTTCATTCATCATATTCAGCAACGTAATGTCTCTCTCATTTCTCCATTCAGATAGTTTTCCATTTTTCGATAAAAGTCTTCTTCTAGCTCACTGGCTATTTTTTCTAAGTTCCACATATCTTCTAGTGGGGATTCTGAACGGATAATGTCTAGCTCTGGCGTCTTGTTAGCTTTTAGCGCCTCAATAGCTTTTAACAACTTCGCTTAGATCGCGGCAGGTGGTCGGGATATCGCCTTTAACTAACTGGCGTACGCATTCACATGACTGTGACTGGTTGGACTGCGATGATATTCAAGACAGCAGTTTTTCGTAATACCTCTTCCAAAAAGCAAAATGTTTTTACAGTCCATCCCTAATATTAACTTCTGTATCCAAAATACACCACCTGTTTCTATTTGTATGGCATTTCTTTTATCGTAGAATGGCAAAATTTGCATTGAAATAAAATTAAAATTATATTTACATACTCTGTATTTCCCCTGTAACTAAAATTGAGAACAAACTCTCCTACGTCTCTGTAGGCGAGATATCTGTTGTATAAGCGAAACGCACATACCGGCTTTTGCCCACTCGGATCCCGCTGTATGCCTTTTTTTAATTAAAACCAATCTCTCTAATTAGTACAAGTGAAAGCAATTACTTACATCTGTATGTTTATAGTATACCTTTACTTTACACATACATACATACAGACATACATACATATAGCTGCTAAATCAATGTTTGCATTTGAGAAAACTAACAGAGTTACCTCCCGTCGCTCACTGTCACTCGTTGACGATAAAATATGTTCGACTTTAATGTGTTTTTCTTTTAACTTAATTGTTGGCATTGATTTTCCATTTGTTATCATCACCTGACGCCGATGTTACATTTGTACGTGGGTAGTCAGAGCCATGATAATTGCAATCACTGTAAATGTATTTGTATGTATCTATACTTACACACATACACAGAGTGTTCCATCTTAATACATACAAATTTTAAATTGCTTTTGAAATGCTGGTGTTATTGCTCAAAATAATTTTTCAAAGTTCTGTGAAAGTTGAGTTGATAAACGCCAGTTATCTTTTCACGAGCCTTCGAGCCGTTCATCTCGCTTTTTTATTCCTCGACGCAGAAATGAAAATATCATAAAGGGTGTTTTTTTTAGAGGTTAGGTTTTCAAGATGAAATAAAACGTATATAACGTATGTTATGGCCATGAATTTAGCTTTATTGTAAAGATAAGGGTTTGCCATTATATTTTAAAAATGATTTCGGGCAAGTGGCCGCCGCGGCTGGCTCGAATAAATTCCAGCCGAGAGGCCCAATTTTCGACCACTTTTTGCAGCAATTGGGGCCGTATGTCAGCAATAACGCGCCGAATATTCTCTTCCAAGACGTCAATCGTCTCGGGCTTATCTGCGTAGACAAGCGACTTCACATAGCCCCACAAGAAATAGTCCAGCGGTGTTATGTCGCACGATCTTGGAGGCCACGCCACAGGTCCACGGCGCGAGATAATGCGCTCACCAAAAGTTTCCTTCAATAAATCGATTGTTGCGTTGGCTGTATGGCATGTAGCGCCGTCTTGTTGGAACCAAAGGTCGTCCACATCAACATCGTCCAATTCAGGCACGAAAAAGTCATTAATCATGGCTCTATAGCGCTCTCCATTGACTGTAACATTATGGCCGGCTTCATTTTTAAAGAAATATGGACCAATGATTCCCATAGAGCACACCAAACAGTGACTTTTTGAGGATGTAACGGCGTCTCAGCAATGGCTTGTGGATTATGTTCACTCCAAATGCGACAATTTTGCTTATTGACATACCCATTCAACCAAAAGTGAGCTTCATCGCTGAACAAAATTTTCTTGTGATGCGTCGCGCGAACCGAACCATTATTTTCGTAATAAATTTGCACGATTTGCAAACGTTGTTCAGGTGTAAGTCTATTCATTATGAAATGGCAAACCAAACTGAGCTTAAATCAAGTGACAGCTGTCAAAATGACCATCTACGAAAAAATAGTGCCAACTTGAAAACCTAACCTCTAAAAAAAACACCCTTTACTATCAAATCGTATGTGTACCACTTTTTAAGCTGCACGCACTGATGAGTTCCAATCAGTTCATGGACAATAAAAATGTTGATTTCTGGGTTGATGGTTCAGCTGCACGATATTTTCGCCTGTGAATTGGGAAAACGAACTTTAAGCTCCTATCGCAAAACGTTCATTCATCCGGCCATAAAAATATTGTATAGGCAGCCTGTGACAAACGATAGCACCTCAAAAATTTGACCAGCTTTGACTATTTTTCCACAACAATATTTGCGCAACACCATCAGGGAAAATATTATAAAAACTCAACAGAGTTTTTTTGCAACTTCAAACTTGCAATTTATTTTAGGAATCTTTCTAGAAAAACTAATTTAAAACCGTGGCGTTGTGATGAAAAGTTTGTGGAATATTTCTAATTTGCGGATAAAAGTTGAAATTTGGATTTATATGGTTTTTGTTGAACAGTGAGGTGCCATAGTTTTGTGGTGGGTCATAAGAGATTTTGGTGAAGAGTGAACGAGGTGAAGCGAGGAAGATGGAACCGCAAAACATGTACTGGCATCTTCTCCCGCACTGAAACAGAAGCGCAACAAACACCTGGGTAAACATATTTTATCTGAGGAGGAACTAAAACTCAATAAAATGAGATAAATACTAAAATTTATTGCGGATGTTGGGCTCAGAGAAATACTCTGAGTCCGTGAGGCTGCACAATACCTACAACTTTCAGGTCTAATAAAAAAATATTTGCATAACTCAGCCTTTGTTGTTGTACTTTTCATTTACTACAGTGAATAAATTTTAGATTTTTAGTCTCACTGAGTTGCTTTGTATCGACCAGCATTGGAAGCTCGTCACGCTCATGCTTTGCAATACCTTCCTTTTCCTTTTTAATTCACAGTTCGTACCGCTTTATTCCGGCTACCGAAATCTAGTGACTCTACCAGCCACCACACGAGGCAGTATAGGTCTTACACCCCCTCGGTTAGCAGCACGTTCAATGGCGAAGTTGTCGAGTTGTGAAATTATCGGCTGCCTTTGGCAATGCCAACTTTTCCACGTCTATCTTTCCATATGTTTTTTATGGATAAGATTGTGAGTCGAGTCCATGTTTGTTTCCCAGATGGGACATCGCGCAGATGGCATCATGTGACTTCAATTATGTGAGTGAGATATGAATAAATCGTGTTAACCGCGCTGTCCATTCTGCCATTTTCAAACTGATAAAGAAGCAAAGCGAATGAGTCTGGTGGTGAACGAGGTACCGAAGTACCAGTCGGCGCAGTCGCTCATCGGCACCCACCTCACTGTTGGCAGTTATCATTTGTAGGTTGTAAGAGATTTCCTTTATCAGGGAACCAGCATTAACATCGATAACAATGCCACCTCTTAAATCCAACGATGAATCTCTCTTGCGAACAAGTGCTACTTTGGACTAAGTAGGCAATTGAGTAGTCAAGTCCTCTTGAAGAACAAAATTAACACTTTATAGGGCTCTCATCATGCGCGTCGTAACGTCTGGCGTAGAAGCTTGGACGATGACAATATCTGCGCGTCGCTTGGAATGTTTGAGATAAAGCTTCTGCAGAAGATTTTTTAAGCTTTGCGCGTTAGCGAGGGCGAGTATCATAGACGATGAAAGGATGAGCTGTATGAGCTTTACGACTACATAGACATAGATCCAGCGAATAAGATGCAACGGCTTCGTTGGCTGGGTCATGTCTTCCGAATGGATGCAAACGCTTCTGAAAGTATTCGATGCGGTACCAGCTGATGGTAGCAGAGGAAGAGGAAGGGCTCCTCTGCGTTGGAAAGATCAGGTGGAGAAGGATTTGGTTTCACTTGGTGTGTCCAGCTGGCGCCGGTAAGCTCGAGAAAGCAACGACTGGTGCGCTTAGTACGTTCGGCTAAACGCTTAAGCGGGTATTGCATCAATCAAGAAGAAGAAGAAGAAGAAAAAGAAGAAGAAGAAGGAGATATGAATAAATCCCGTCCAATTTGTGGTGAAACATTATCGATATGGGGGCGCTTTGGTACTATACATAGCCTTCCATACATACGAGGGTATTCAATATCTCCCTAAAAATTGAAATAAGCAATATTCTATTCAAAAAAAAAAAGAATTACTATTTATCATAGCATTTTCTCACCTGCGCGCTGTCTATCTAATGTTTCTGCGATTTTTTGATACCCTCCAAGTAACACAATTTCTCGAAATCCGCAAAATAAGCATTTGCTTCATCGAGGGATTGTTAATTTGGCACAAATTTCCCACAGTTAAACCATTTCTGCTTATTTGGAAACAGGAAATAGCTGCTTTGGGCTACGTCCAGACACACTTCGCTCTTAGTTCATGCCAGGTTTGTGTGCCGCCTTGCTGGAAACTAAACTTTTTCGTCACCAAACGCAGCTGCTTCTGCTTTTAATTGATGTCGAATCGATCCAATTTAAATACGATTGGCGCTTACACCTTTTTTGGGTGTTTGGCCGAGCTACTGCTCCTATTTGTGGCGTGCGTGTTGATGTTGTTCCATCTGCAATTTTAAGCCGGCTCCGAATGGCAGATATTTTTTATGAGTACCTTTTTCACGGCAGAAATACGATCGGAGGTTTGCGATTGTCTACCCACGGACGACCGCTATTAGAAAATTTTTTTTCTTTTTCTTTTTCGAATTGATCGAAGAGCTCTGCATAATATGCGTTGGAGATCGTTTTATCTTCAAGGTAAGCGATGTGAATGTTACGGCCCATATCCCAATCGACTCTCTTCACAATCTCATTGGTTCACAGCTCCATCTCGACCTTATTTGCTATTGATTCAACACAAGAAGTCCATTTTCCCGATTGTTTC
This sequence comes from Anastrepha obliqua, assembly GCF_027943255.1. Lineage (NCBI taxonomy): Eukaryota > Metazoa > Arthropoda > Insecta > Diptera > Tephritidae > Anastrepha > Anastrepha obliqua. The sequence continues at coordinate 48,074,920 of NC_072893.1, forward strand.
TCGATTTCTGGTATAAAGCGATGAATTCACATTTCGTCCACGGTTACGAAAACCCACAAAAACTCAGTCGAACATCGCCAAAAACTCTTTTGAAGTTGTCAAGCGATTGTGAGTGAATCGCTTTTTTATTTCCAAATATTTATATATACTGATTATGTGTTAAATCTGTAGCTTTTCAAGTTTTCACACCTTTTCTCGCCTTGACTGTCGAAAAGTTTTCATAATAATTCTCAAGATTTTTGAGGTTGCATGATTTTTTTTCCGTGCAATGAAAACGCAAAATTCACTTTTTCCGAATTTTTTCAGAAATTTTCGTACCCTTCACAACAAAACTTTTTGACAGATTAGTCAAAATACTAGTGTGAATTTCTTTGAAAGGTGATTCTTGAAATACAATTTGTGGATTTATTTAGCCACCCTCGTATGCATGTGCACATTTGAGTTTAATACCTCTCGTGAAGTTCATAGCACGCGAATTCATAAGCACTGATGAGATAATGATTGGAAGCGGATTTCGAGCACACTTTACAGCAGTTTATGTAACCACACATACTCACACACACACACATACCTGCAATCTAAACTCTCAGGCAATTAATACATATACATGCTCGTATACACAAATCCTGTCACTCACTCAGCTGTCCTCGGTTTATTCGTTCAATGAGCGAAATGCCAGTTTGGTGGTATCAGCGTTTTTTTGTTGTTGTTTTTTTGAAGATTAATTGCCGTTCATTACCGAATATGGATTAAGATTGACATTTGCGTTTAGTTGAGCATTGAATGCGCTGACATTGAAGTAAGGACTGGCGTTGTATTAGTGACATTGACAATGTGATTTTGGTTGGGGTGAATCAATCGATCGTTGTAACGGGCAGCGATTCTCTACATAATTGCTTTATAACTCTCAAAGCACAAAAAGGTCGCATATACAACTCATATAAACGCGCGTAGAACTAGCGTAAGGTTAGTCCAAATGGTCAGCCTAAATGGTCAGCAACAATGAGGCGGCGCATTATTGTGGTGGAAAAACTAATAATTGCCTTGCCATAAATCTGCGAGTTTGAAACCCAAATGGACCTTTCAACAATGGGAGCATCAACGAGGGCCATCAGCACTAAATATTTGATTTTCTTAACATCCTCTTTCAATGGATGTTCTCAACTAATTGGAGCCCACATTTTTGCAATACTTTCTTTGCCTTCAGGGAACGATTTTTACCACTTAGAAAATGGTGCGACAAAAATCAACTCTTTTTGTTTTTATTTAAGAAAAATTTCATGTGCACGGGAAATTATAGATTTTATTTAGTAATGCTGCAGCTATTCTTACTTTCCCATGAATTTTAATTTCTTAAAGCACCCAAGTGTTTTTAAGGGAAGCACGTGAACAGAGGTGTCCAGTGCGTATACTTTATTTTATGGGAGGAAAATTCAACTTAAATTTTTTTTTAAATAGGGAGAAAAAGAAGTTGCGTTTCACGTGTATTAATATAAATAAATACCTTCAACATATATTTATTCCAAATGACTTAAACTGCCAAACAATAAATAAATTTTTAATTACTGGATACATCCGTTTTCGTTTGATAACCATATTAATATCATAGAGGAGGTGTGTGTATTTTTCAAAATTCTATCCTTAGAAGTCAGCAAATTTCTACCTTCTCTTAAATCTATTTTCCAAGTAATTTTGCGACTCAGAACTGGATACCGCCAAAACTAGCTGTTCAATAGCTTCAACAGCTTCTTCAGGAGTTGCAAACCGTTGACCTCACATTTTATTTTTGTTGCTCGGGAACAAAAAGAAATCACCAGTTGCCAAATCAGGCGTTTAAGGCATGTGACCCCTTACTTCGTTCTTTAGAGCGCGCAAAAACTCTCTCTGAGAGTTCGCATTGTATTGGTGAAATACGATTCGTCTTCGGCTTGGTTGGTTTTTCTTAATTCTCCGAAAACTTGCGGCATACAAATGGTTGTGTACCACTTAGAATTGACTATTTTAGGTTTCTTTCGTCGTACAGTTGCGACATGACCAGATTTTCCGAAACAGTCGACCATTTGAGGTGTTTCTTCCGCATACAACTTTTGTTGAATTACTCATCTTGGAACATTCTTACTGTCGATTGCTGTTTTGTTTCCGGCTCATATGCATAGATCTAATATTGAGCACCCGTTTCGATGTCACTGACGTACTTTGAACCAGCACGGTTGAATTCTTAAACATTTCTTTACACTAATCGACATGAGTCCTTTTTTGGGCAATTGTCAAATTATGCGATATGCCACGAGAATAAATCTTTTTGCCGGGCAAATTCTTATGCAGCATTGAATATATGCTGGCCCTACTATTGCCGAAGGATGTCTCTGTTTCGCGATGTGTCGCATGACGATCTTTCGTGACGATCTTTTCGTGACGCACAGCATTGATTTTTTCTGGCCCAATAATTTTTTTTGGACGGCAAAATTCATCTTGCAAAAATAGACGGCTGGGTTGGAATTCACTGTAGTAACATTTCACAGTGGCTAAATATGGTGCTTCAATGCCAAAAGTCGATATAAGTTCATCAATGGACTCCCTTATCGATAATTCACGTCGAAAAACGCAATAAATCATTGCACGAAAATTTTCACCAGTTAACAGACGGAGTGAGAAGTCCCGGGCCAAACAATGAAAACAGGTTTTTTTTTGTCTAAAATTAGCTTTATTCATCAACTCAATTTCCATCACGAACAACGCACTTATTCCAGCGCCGCTCTAAAATTTCAATACCACTTTTGTAGAATGATTTATCTTTCGCCTCAAAATAGGCCTCGGTTTCACCGATAACTTCTTCATTCGAGCGAAATTTCTTACCGGCGAGCCTTTTTTTCAGGTCTGCGAGGAGACAGTAGTCGATGGGAACCAAATCTGGCGAATACGGTGGATGTGACAGCAATTCGAAGTTCCCATTCATGAAGTTTTTCCCTTGTTTTGATTGACTTGTGTCACGGTGCAATGTCTTGATGAAACAAAACAGCGAGCAAACGCGGCACCCACTTTGAACAAAGCTTTCTCATAGTCAAATGCTCATACCATATAAAGCCAGGACGTTCTTTTGATATCTTTACGATGTCAGCTGACTCACGCAGTTTCACTTTTCGATATTTCAAAACGGATTTTGTGAATTTTTTGATGCTTTCTGGTGTTACCGCCTCATTTAGACGTCTACTGCGTTGTGCATCATCTTTTTACGGTGTCCCTAGGACTACATTTCAAGCCAGCGAACTATGTGGTAGGCTCGAGACTTTTCAGTCCGTGTATTAAGTTCCTATTTTGGGGTAGATGAAAAAAGACCAAATAAAGCTCATCAGTGAAAATTTATATGTAATTTTTTTTTTTTTGACGGGACAAACTAGCAAGTACAGCACTCAGACAACATTAAGTCCATGGTACTGCACTCGAATTCCCTTTTTAGTTAGATCTTGTGGTGCCAAGGAGCCAAGGTGGTCGCTACCTAACACATCAGTTCCAAAGACCACAAGCTTTATTTGAGGGAAGGCCGGGCAGGCGCACAGAAAGTGGTTCGTCATCTCATTCTCCTTTCCACATGCTGGGCAGAGTGCAATGTCTGAGATGCCTACTTTTTCCATGTGCTTCGCCCATAGAAAGTGACCGGTCATCTGTGCAACTAGCTGCCTACAGCCCCTTCTGCTTAATGACAAGAGAATCTGCGACAGTTGGTCGAACATGACAGGTAACATCAATTTTGTCCATTTCCAGCCTCTCTCAGTCTGCCAAGCTCGCTTGTGCGTCGAAGTCACCCGTTTGCTTAATAGCTGCAGAAGGGAGTGGCAGAACGGGCTCCGGCTTCCGGGCTAAAGAAATTGGCTTCAGAGCCCATCCTAGCTGAAAGTCAGAGGTCTCGTTACCCGCGATACCCACGTGTCCCGGGACCCATGTTGGCACCAGGATATTATATCTGCTGACATAGTTCAGCCTGAATTTACAGAACTCAACCACCCTTGAAGAGGTTGGAGGGCTGTCTAAGGCCATGAGCGCACCTTAGCTGTCACTGCAGACATATATAGATCTGCCTATCCACCTGTTTTCCACAACAAAGTCCATTGCTTCTTGAACAGCATACACCTCCGCTTGAATCACAGATGCGTATATTCCAAGAGCAAAGTGTAGTTTTGTCCCGCAGGATTCCACGTAGACACCAGAGCCGGAACCGTGCTCGGTTATGGAGCCAACCGTAAAAATGCGAAAACAGTCTTTGCCGGTCTCATTTTTAGAGTTTGACCGCAATTGAGTCTCTAGCAGCACTACACTGTATCTGTTTTCAAGTACGCCTCTTAATGGCATGGAGAGGATCGTTGGGTCGACGTTCATGTCTTCTTTGTTATCCAATGCCGGATCAGAGCCGTACCAATATGCATGTAAATTTATTCTAAAAAATACCAAAGTTCCTGATAAAAATATCGAATTACAGCTCATCGCACGTCGTGTTGCAAAGGGGCAAAATATAAAAAGGACACTCTCGTATATTTCTTTGAATAAAGTCTGATTTCTGCATAGCCTCAATGTGGTTTTCATTCCTGCTTTCCAAAAAACATTCTTTTACCTCTAATAAGGTTAAACATTATTTATAAAATCCACCCTGTTGTCAAACCCTTTGAAATTCACAAATTTTCTGAACCTACCTGTAATTACTTTGGACTAATACTGATTCATTAGTAGCTACAACGAAAGTCAGGTGTGTTTTAAGTTTGATTTGCTTTTTTTCCTTGATTGATTCTATTGCCCTCTCAATCGGGCTGTAACCTGCCAGAATATCCAGTGATTTCAATTGACTCTTTACTTAGCCTTTTTAATTCCTGTAATTCAAACGAAGGAGCCTAGATGATATATTTTTTTTAGAATGAGACTCCGGAGTTAACAATCCAACACTTCGAGTTTCCCCGAATATAATTAGCTGACTTACTCAGCTCGTTGTTCTACCATCCATCGTTTTTAAGTTTTCCCGTTTTCCAAGCTCTGTTTTACAGGATACGATTTCCAACCAGATTTCTATGCTAATAAACTCGAATGCTGCACTAATACTAATATTTTTAATTATTCTTTATATCAAAGTTAATTAATTTTTTACCTCTCATATACCTTAAGATATTGAGCTGAAGGAGCGCCTAATCGCCGCCGTAAAGAAAGAAGTCAAACAGCTTATGGAAGAGGCCGTTACCAAAAAGTATATACACGAGGAAAGCAGTTCGGTGACATCACTTTGCGCAGCAGTTGAGGCTTGCCTTAGCCATGGCTTACGACGACGCGCTCTGGGCCTCTTCAAAACTTCTTCAACGACGGCGTTAATACAAAAGATCGCCAGAACATGTCCAGAAGCCGATTATATAAATCGTTGTTTGTTGGAAATCGAAATGGTTAATGAGACGCACACCGTCACCGGTAAACGGTCTTCTTCCAGCAGTGACAGTATTATCAAGCCGAAACTGCTCAGTAAGGGCAGTAGTAATTCGGTGACGACAATCAATACGATGTCGTCGACAACTAGCGGCTGTACAACTGTGGTAGTGAAGTGAGTAGAGAAATTTGTAATTACGTACAGTTAACAGATTGAGAACTTTAGAAATCTTCCAAATTGACAAATGTAAAATATATTTAGCCGTGTAATATGTTTTCTTTGGCAGATACTTATGGATACGCTTGGCTTTGTACGAGCGTCGCCTCTCCAAAATTATTGAGTATTTGGTTAAGAATGCCAATAACTTCTATGATCGTGATGCGCTGGTCGCCGATCCAGACTATGGTTCCATACTCAGTTCGCTCTTAGTCGGACCGTGTGCGTTGGAGTTTACGCGCGCAAAGACGGCAGATCACTATTGGTCGGATCCACATGCTGATGAACTTGTGAGTGCTCCTTATGATGATTTACAGTTCATAAATACTGAAGCATTTTCTTTTCACCGCTCAGGTTCAACGTCATCGTATTAGCTCTGGCAATCGTACACCTCCAATTGTACATCGTCCCATTATCAACTTCAAACGCAGCTTGCACACCAGCTCGGAGGATACAAGCAGTGGCTCGTACAAAGCGAGTTCACCGGCCAGTGTCGCCAAAGATTATGTTGAGTCGTTGCATCAGAACTCTAAAACCACACTTTTATATGGAAAAAATAATGTCTTAGTCCTACCGGTGAGTCGTGGTGTAGTTCTCGCTCCTACTTGCAGCCCCTCAATTTTAATTCTCTTTTTCTTATGCTACGTAGAAAGATGTCAATGAACCAATGCCGGGTTACTTGAGTCTTCATCAAACTGTCCAGTTTCTTACCATTAAATGGACGCCCAATCAACTGATGAATGGCTATAATGAAGCCGATGGTACCGACAAAAGTTTCTACTGGGCTTATGCGCTCAATATCAATGTTGATGAGATTGTATATGTGCATTGCCATCAGAATCGCGGTGAAGATACTGGCGGCACCATAATTTTGGTGGGACAAGATGGCGTACAACAACCACCTATACACTTTCCTGAAGGTGGCCACATGCAAGCTTTTCTAAGTTGTTTGGAAACTGGTTTGCTGCCGCATGGCCAGCTAGACCCGCCGCTTTGGTCTCAACGTGGCATGGAGAAAATGTTTCCTTGGCCAAAGAGTGTACGCCGCCGCATTTTACCTTCTGTGATGGAATCCACCGATGAAACACCAATCGATTATGTCTTCCGTGTGGTGAGCAAAAGCCAACATGAGGAATTTTGTAAGTTTTAGCTCGCTTAGTGAAGACCAATTAATGAATTTGTCGCATGTCATTTCATAGTGGCAACACATCCCATTCTGGAGTTGGGCCGCACAAGCCCTCGACGCAAACACTTGAGCAGTTGTTCGACCACTGGCAGTAGTGACTGTTCCAGTAAAAGTCTATCCATGGAACAGAGTGGCGGTGATTCGCCTTTGGTAAGTGAAGTTGAGAATATTTCACGAGATTTAGTTGAGATTTGATTGTGGATTGGTGCGTGCCTACTATTCGGAAGTGCGTAGGGTCAAATATAACAAATCAATAAACAACAAAATGATAGCAAACCTCCAATGTACAGAGTGGCTGATGAAAGCCGCTACCAAAAAAAAATTGAATAACTTTTTTTCTTTTTAAGTTATCTGTTCCATTTTTGTTTTAATTTGCAGATTGATCTTTAAAATTTATTAAAATGGATAACTGGGACACGCAAACAAGAATTTGGATAGTCCGCTGCTATCACGCACTGGAGTCCGTAGTTTTGGTACAGAGAGAGTACAGGCGGATGTTTGGCGGCGATCCTCCGAGCAGATGGACCATAATGAGACTGGTGAATAATTTTGCTGAGCAAGGAACAGTCGCAAGAAGGCCTTATCATCGAAACCCACCAGTTCGGACGGAGGAAACGATCGCTGCTGTAGCTGCAGCTGTACAAAGCAATCCAAGGGTTTCAACAAGAAGCTTATCTGCTCAACTTGGTGTCAGCCGGCAGTCTTTGCAAACAATAATGCACAAAGATTTAAACTTATTTCCCTACAAAATTCAAATGGTTAACAAACTGAATGCAGCAGACTTGCCGATTCGCTTGGAATTTTGCCAGAAGATCCTGCAAATGGTGGAAGAAGACCAAAACATGTTAAACTGCCTTTTCATGTCTGATGAGGCCCATTTCGATTTAAACGGCAATGTGAACAAAGAAAATTGTCGAATATGGAGTACTTCTAACCCACAGATACTCCACGAGACGGAATTGCATCCTCTTCGCGTGACAGTGTGGTGTGCGGTTTCTTCACGCTGTATTGTCGGGCCTTATTTTTTTTGAAGAAAATGGTCACACCGTTACGGTTACTGGAGACCGTTATTTGAAAATGCTGAAAGAATTTTTCTATCCAGAATTACGCCGAAAGAGAATTCCTTTTAACTCTGTGTGGTTTCAACAAGATGGGGCAACGTCTCACATAGCCCAGACTGTTATGACAGAGTTGCGACGAAAATTTCCCAATAAACTGATTTCAAGAAACTCCGAATTTCGTTGGCCCCCCAGGTCGCCTGACCTTACTGCACCTGACTTTTTCTTGTGGGGTTTATGTAAACAAGAAGTTTATAAAACATAGCCAACAAATTTGGATGAACTAAAACAATACATTCGGGCAACAATTGCGGCTATTCCTGTCGCAACTCTCAAAGCAGCAATGAACAACTTTTTACTAAGATGCCGCACTTGTGTCAACGAGCATGGGGGGCATTTAAATTCAATTATTTTTAAAACTAGTTAAGCTACATTTAATAAAATTTAATGACCTTCAACTTGAAAAAAAAATAAATTAATTCCATAGAAAAAAGTTATTTGAGTTTCTTAATGTAGCAAAATTCATCAGCCACCCTGTATTTCTACCATGGAAAAGCTCTTCATAAAAATATCTGGCATTCGGAGTCGGCGGTAGGCCCCTCCAAGACGCACACCATAAAAAGGAGGAGGAGCCGGTCCAAACACCCAAAAAGGGTGTAAGCGTCAATTATATATACTTATATATATCTGTGTATGTAGATATATAATTTGAATTAAAATCTCTATTTTCATCTTCACAGATTCAAGCAAGTCAAACTGCAAGCATAGAACTGGTTTGCTCGACGATGCGTCGACAAATAATATCGCGCGCATTTTATGGCTGGTTAGCTTATTGTCGCCACTTGTCCACAGTGCGAACACATCTGTCGGGTTTGGTTAATGGGCGCATTACGCCAGACTGTAAGAAAAATAATGCAGTTCTAATTAGTGTCACATAAAATAACATTCCTGTATAACTACTTCTTTTAATTTCAAACCAGTGTCCGCTGATGAGCAGGGACTAACCAAGGAGAAGTGGGCGGAACTCCAAGTAGATGGTGTTGTAACCAGCGATATGGAGGTCTTCCGTTTGGTGTACTTCGGCGGCGTGCAACACGAGATACGCAAGGAAGTTTGGCCATACCTCTTAGGGCATTATAGGTTTGCTTTACAACATATTTCTCATGGAAAAGTGAAATTTAATGTTCCATTAAAACCGTAGCTTTGGTTCCACACTCGAAGAGCGTGAGAAGTACGACGATACCTGCAAACATTACTACGAAACTACGATGAGCGAATGGTTGGCCGTCGAGGCAATTGTACGTCAACGGGAGAAGGAAAAGAATGCGCATGCTGTGGCCAAACTGACGGCTGAGAAGTGTCGACGCGCGGGCAAACAAGTTTGTCGCCAACACGAAATGGACGGCGAAGAGGTGGAAAATGATGTATTCGAGGACAATGATTTTTCAGATATGTCTGATCCGGGTGATGATTTTGACGAGGAAACACCAATCGAAAAAGACGAAGAGGAAACTACAACAGTTTCCAAAGCGGAAAAACAGAAAAATAGTAGCACTACCGATTCGGGTAATGTGGAGGAGTATATGGAACAGATGGACGCAATTGAAACAACGAATAATGGCCAGCATGAATTGGATGAAGCCAATGCAGTATTAGCAGTTGATCAAAATGATCGTATTGTTGTGGAACTAGATAATATGGAGGCGATGGAACCGTTACCACTGCAAGAGAATTGCTTCGCCGATACGGATGCCGAAACGGGTTTGACGCCCGAACATGTGGGCGGTATAATTCTACTAAGCATAAAAAGTTCACCTTCCACATCCTCGTATGAGACTGTGGGCAATGAATTCACTGACATCATTGATCTAGGCACACCTATGAATGTTGTGGCTGAGTCAGAGACAATGAATTTCGGCGCCGTTATAGAAGATGTAGAGGCAGAAGAGGATGCTTCTTCACAAGTTATGAAATTTCACAGTGCTGATGATTTACGACGGGCAGTCGATGAATTTGCGATCGGTGTTGGCATACAAGTGCGTGATGCTGAATCGATTCCAACGCATGCCGTTATAATTACCGAAGCTGCATCGTTAGATGCATTACAATGTGACGATGAACTCACCGATGAAATGTCGCGCAAGACAAGTATTATCTCACCCATGAACGAAGATATAACGGTGGTGGCTTCACTGGATGCGCTACAAGAGCCGAAATCGGCATGTGTCTCACCGGCCAGCAGCAATGGTGGTGTATATAGTGTGAGTAGAGGGGGTACATCTACATAACTAAAAGATTGCACTTGCATATATACGCATATTTCATTCTAGAAATATTATTTTCATGTCGTTATTTTCCTTACAGAGTGAATTACTGGAATCTTTTGGTTTGAATTTACACCGCATTGAAAAGGATGTTCAGCGCTGCGATAGAAATTATTGGTATTTCGCTAATGAGAATCTGGATAAGCTCAGGAATGTTATATCCACGTGAGTCTGCAGTATTTGCTAAATGGATATATTGCGTTTGGGAATAAGTTTGTAGCGTTTTTTTCAAAAAAAAAAAAAAAAAAAATTATCAATAAGTTAATCTTCTATATATGCTGTTGTTGTTGTTGTTGTTGTAGCAACAGTAGTGTAGTGTAATCACCGGTCGTCTTCATTTAGTTCATCTAACGGTAGGCCCAGGAAACTAGCTGTTCCGACAGGTTGGGTCCAGAGGGAGAGGGGTGTTAGATGAGTGGGTTTGATGGGGCATGTGAAAAGGTGGTTAGTGTCGTGCGGGGTGCCTTCACATGCCGGACATATGTTTAGTATGTCGGAGTCGATTCTGGATAAGTCGGAGTCTAACCTGCTACAGTATCCAGAACGTGCTGTTGCTGTTCACCACCTCTTCCCACTTCACGACCAATTTGTTGATGCCGTTCCGCCATAAATCGCCTGGTCTCGTGTAAAAGAAGTTGTTGACGCAGTTTCCAAGGACCACTTTGTTATCGAAAGTAACGCCCTTCATTTGATTTGATAGGGAGCGTTCGGTGCAAAGTTCGGAGAATACGACGGATGCTGAAGCACCTCCTTTTCGAGCTCTTGGAGTGCAGCTCGGACGACTTGTGCAACATGGCGCCTGGCGTTGTGGTGAAGGAGTGTAGTTTGACCATGTTGATCAGGTCTTTTCAGTCGAATAGCCTCATTCACGCGGTGTAGCTGGGCAATGTAGAGCTCCTTGTTGACCGTGACATTATTTTCGCGTATTTCCCAGAGCACCATGCCCTCCCAGTCCCACAAAACACATATCTTGATATTCTTTGGATGAAAATCCTTCTTGACTCTCAGCTTTCGTGTATCGCCTGAAGCCACCCACTCCGTTCTTTGCTTCTTAGTGATATATAGGCACCATTTCTCATCTCCCGTGACGATTCGGTACGAAAAGCGCTGTTTATGGCTCAATGGCGGGCGAGATGCTGAGAAGTAATTTGAAGCCGACTTTCTTTTTTTTCTTGTTGAGGCTCTGAATTTTTCGGTAAATCCCATTGAACGCAGGTGAGTGAGAATCGTTTTATGATCGCAGTTCATTTTTTCCGCCAATGCACGACTGGTTAGGCGACCGTTTTCCTTCAAAAGTGATTTCAGACGTTCTTCATCGAATTCAGAAGGCTTTCCGCTGCGTCAAAGTCGCCATTTTTGAACTTTACAGACCATCTCCGTGCTGTAAACTCGCCTATGATACCATCTCCATGTCCCTTCTCGCAAAAACAAAGAAGTGCAGGTGTCGAAAATGTTGATTTTTGCCCCCTGGGTATTCCATTTCTAAGCCTCAAAACTAATAAAAGACTACATAACTCAAAAATACAATTAACATAGTTTTGTAGAGCAGACCCTTACCCTTTGCCAAATAACAAACAAATCTTTGTAAAATAAGAGAAAATCTAAAAACGCTATGAAATTATTCCCGAACCCAATATTTTACTATTCTCTACCTTTCTCTTTCTATCTCACTCTTAATTCACAGCTATGTTTGGGAACATTTGGAAATTGGTTATATGCAAGGCATGTGCGACTTAGTTGCTCCATTACTGGTCATTTTCGACGATGAGTCGCTTTGCTACAGTTGTTTCTGCAAATTGATGGAGCGCATGATCGAAAATTTTCCGAATGGCGGTGCTATGGATATGCATTTTGCGAATATGCGGTAAGCGAAAACGAAACAAGAGTTTATAAAACGTCTTAAATATTAAATTTGATTATGGTAAAGAATTATAATTAAATACTGACACACTTCACCACTATTTCAGTTCGCTCATTCAAATATTGGACTCGGAGATGTACGATTTGATGGACTCGAATGGTGACTACACGCATTTCTATTTCTGCTACCGCTGGTTTTTGCTGGACTTCAAGCGTGAACTTGTCTATGATGACGTCTTTGCCACATGGGAAGTGATTTGGGCGGCGAAACATGTAGCTTCCAGTCACTTCGTACTCTTCCTCGCTTTGGCGCTGCTGGAAACGTATCGTGAAATAATACTCTCGAATAGCATGGATTTTACGGATGTTATCAAATTCTTCAACGGTAAGCAGGCGATAGTTATTTTCCTCAAAATGTTTACTCAACTAAAAAGCAGTGAGTGAGAAGAACTTGAAATGCTGGCCTGCAGAGAAAGTTTATCGAATTGTTTCACATCTACAGTAGATTTTAGCAACGCGAAAACTTCGTTAAGCATCTGAGTTGTGTTACTGGTGTCCACTATAGTTAAATTGGGTAGTGGATAAAGTAGTGAGTGAATGAAAGTGAAATTCTAATAATGTTAGTACTTGTTGCAAAAACTCCCATTCCATTTGGAACTCAAATCTGCTCTGCCCAATCCACAAGGCAAGAGATTCTGAACTACACACCAGCTAAATATCTTAAACACGGTCTCGATATTCGAGGCCCCAACACAGTGCCGGTTCTAAAGCAGCTTTTGTCAGCATTAATATGAATGCGAATTAAAGAGTCTTTCAAAAGACGCGCGTAGATGTTGTTTTAATATCAGAATAATAGAACATGGAAACATTCAGATTCTTTCAGGTTTCTCTGAATTTATTCAAAATACGGCTCTTAACAATTACAGTCTGTGTCAGAAAAAAGGAACCGCGATTATTCATGAAGCATAAAAGATATATGTTTAAAATTTTTTTACATGAAAGTATGTATTTACAAAACTACGAATCGCAATTACTCAATAAGCTGCGTAGTCACCATCTTTGTCGAGTAAAGCCTGGCATCTTCTGCATGCTTTGAACCAGCTTTTCTGCGTAGCTCGTCGACAAACAGGACTAGATTTTTTGAACTTGCCGCATGATTTGCTTTAAATAATGGACTGGTCTTCCGGCAAGATGCGTTTTTATAGTTATCCACACATTCTCAATGTGTTTTTCTGAGAGCAGTGGTTTTGATGATGCGGGACGGTAGGATGTGCTCGCCTCCTTCATTCGACGTACGATGGTTTTGATACTCACATCTATTCCCGTTTTAGCAAGAACTGATCGTGCTATGCGTAGTCGTAAAGAAGGGCCCCGCTAAAAAGTTGGACGATCATTTTATCCTGCATTTTTGTTATCACTCTCTTCAAGACGCGCTCGGAGAAGAGCACCGTATACCGCTGATTCCGCATCACAACTAACTTTTTTGATTTTTTAATTACTTTCCAGCCGCGGCGTAAGACAATTTCGGCCCTTTCGAATGTGTGCATAAAAATACCGCTTCAAAACGCCTCGCGAGCTTCTCACTCATTTTTGTTAGGTTGCGTCTACGGGAAAGTTTCGAACGACACTAACCTGAGTTAGCACTGGCGTCGTAGCCCTTTAGTGCGACTATTACGCAGCAAAAAGCAGAACGAAATTTATCTTGATGTTACAAGAAAAAACCGGTTCTCTTCTTCTGACACAGACTGTATATGTGAAAAACGACATCATCACGAATTTTCCTAAGGGGACAATCCGCCAAGCAGTCGATTCATGAATGCCTAATTGTGGAGAACGTCGAGATATCGATGCTGAACATTTCGCGCAACAGCAGCAATATTCTCAACAGAACGTCCTGTTGTTGGTCTGCCATTCTTTTTCCTATCCCAGTTTCTTCAAATTTTTTCACAAACCCTTGAGTTGTCGGTTCATTCAAATGATTGCTTCCACCAATTAAATCAGGAACTTTGTGATATGTTGTTCCTAAAGATCGACTATTTTCATAAAAAGTTTCAATGATCTTAACGCGTTGTTCTATCCGTCTACTTGACAAATGTAAAAGATGACATCAAAGAAGGCAGCGTCTACGAATTATTCACTATTGACATCTATGCGTCACTTTTGAAAGGCCCTTTATAAGACTGCGTAAAATGATGTTGAGTGAATGAGCGAAACCACTGTATAGCCCCCGAAATTATTAGAAGGCACCACATATTAATAATATTATTTGAATAGTTACTTATTTACTTCTGTTTTTTTATAAAAATATGGCTAATTTTATAAGAAATATAATCTAAGTTGCACGCTTGGAAACAACATTTATAAAAACTCGAAAGCTTAGAATTACAAAAAAAAATTTGTACAACATTTATAAAAACTCGAAAATTTTTAAACAAAATTTTTAAACAAAATTTAAAAATTTTTAAACAGAATTAAAAAAAAATTTGAGTCCGCAGTTTTGTAGCTCATTATATTTTAGTGAGATCCTTCTGGTCACGGGTACATCGGGGGCGCTCGATGGAACTGCTAAGGCTAACAAAGCAGCAGCTCTCGGACTTGGTAGGCAGCCTTACCGGACATTGTCCGTTAGGTGTCTAAGCAAGTCCATTCTACATCTGGATGATGAGATGGAATCATCTCAGCACCTTATTCTCAGCTGCCCTGCTCTCGTCGGATTTACACACCTGGGCTCTCACATTTTTGATACATCTGTGGATATTGCGGGCTTAAACATCAAACACCTGGTGAAATTCATCAGTAACTTGAAGCGGTTAATACGAACGTAATTAGCAGCTGTTGGTCGTCATCCTTTAATACAAAGCCACTTTTTTCTTTTTCCACCTGTTTGGTGTTTTTTCTTCTGTTTCGTGCACTCGTTCGTCGCCTGCCAGCAGAAGATGGTGTTTTTTATGAAGAGATTTCTCATGGAAGAAATGCCTTCGGGGATATGCTTCTGGCTTGCTTAAAGCCGATCGCTATTAGAAAAAACTCATTCCTTTTAATATGGCATGCCCATACTATGTTTTGAATCTGATCCAACCGATTGATAGTAAGGTACGAACCCAGGCACGAGCGAGTTATATCACTTTTACTGGAAGGTAATATGTCAAAGTTTCAGGCCAATCAGAGCAAAATTAAGGGAGTTGCAGCAATTCTTCCGAAGAGATTTGACAGTTTTGTTATTTGACAACCGATTTTCATGGAAAGGCTAAAGCTTCTGCAATTACGTGCCGAAATTTCAAGCCAATCAGAGCAAAGCTGAGCGAGTTGTAGCAATTTGTCCGAGGAGATTTGACAGTTTTGTTACTTGACAACCGATTTTCATGATTTTTGCTTATTTGGGAAGGCTGAAGCTTCTGCAATTACGTGACGAAATTTCGAATACGGCGGTCGCTCTGATCTCAAATCTGATACTGGGTAGAATAGTTAGAGCTAAGTTGAATTGATTCAATTCCATCTTCCACCATATTGCCAGCGAATGTCGATACTATGAGTAACGGTTGAGTTTCCTGGTGCATGTAGAAATTAGGGCTTACTTTGCTGTCAAAGCAATCCATAAGCGTCTTAAAACTTGTGGAGTCCCTCTAGAATTGACTAGGAAAACGAATGCTAAAGTCATTTTGTTAATATCTGCTGTTAATCTCTCAGTATTTCTGTCGGATTTGTGTACGAAGAATGCTGGATGAAGAAAACATCGGATTAAGGGACCTTAAGAGAAATGGTGTTGGTGTGTTGGGTTCCATATGTGTGTACTTACCATCTGTTAGAAGCAGGACCGACAAAATTTAAACTTTGAAAACAAATTTGAATGCTGCTCAAAACAGGCGTATCCTTTTCGCAATATGGATAGATTTTTTAACTTTGTGAGAAATTTAGGAAGCATGTGTTGTTTATAAAAAAATTGTTTTTACAAGAAGTCGAAGTCACTCATAAATAAATGGGTGCAATCGTATACCGAAGATAAAAACTTTTGCCACTTCCCCGGACGAGGCCCAAAAAAACAAAAATATCTCCAAAGCAAGATCAGAAGGTAATTGATTCGTTTGTGATTGTTGCCTGTAGCTGAAGCAGTTTTAAGGAAAAGTGGTGTTAACCCTTTTGGGGACGAGTGTCGGCATATAGCCGCCTAGGCCGTTTTAGCGTTCCGGACGCGTGTCGGCATATAGCCGCCCAAATTAGTTCGTAGCTGCAAGGCTCGCGACGTCTGTCGTTCTGAGTGATAAGATAGCCATAGGTATAGTAGCTAAAAGAGTCACGTTTTCATTCAAAGACATTAGGGGCCATTAGCGATGAGGTCTTATCTTCCTTATAATGGAAACTTACGATGTGAGACGACGGTAGAGTCAGAACAAATTTCACTGCCAGAGGAACCAGCAGGCATTTTATATATTTTATCCTAAGCACGATATCTCAGCGATCTAGGGATGATACGTTAGATAGTGACAGTTCTGACGAATATTACTTTGAATCTGATATGACGGAAGATGACGGCATTACTTCGCCAAGTAGACGTGAAGCCTTAGTTTTTATAACGTTCAACGTATTTATTTTCTTTACTGCGCACTCCAATACCTCTCGTCTTAAGCGACGCTCGCCCGTCGAGCGGCTCCGTCCCCAAAGGGTTAATACAACCAACGACACGATTTGAGGACGTTTACGTGCAGAAGACCTCAAACTCCGGAGCACTTTGCAAAAACCGCTGCTCTTATTAAATCACATTGAAAAAATACTTGCATGGGCTAAGGAAAATTTAGAACCGAATTGGGCAAACATAATATTCACAGATGAATCTTCTTATTGGGTGAATTTTCGCATACGTCGATCCTGGTGTTCTGCTGATAATCGACAATGCAAGAGATTTTTGGACCTTTTCACATTGGCAACGGTGAATATCGTGGGCGATGGAACGATGAGCTGTATGAGCTTGACGACGGCATAGCGCAGCGAATAAAGATCCAGCGGCTACGTTGGCTGGGTCATGTCGTCTGAATGGATACAAACGCTCCGGCTCTGAAAGTATTCGATGCGGTACCAGCTGGTGGTAGCAGAGGACGAGGAAGGTCTCCTCTGCATTGGAAAGTTCAGGTGGACAAGGACTTGGCTTCACTTGGTGTGTCCAATTGGCGCCGGTTAGCATGAGAAAGGAACGACTGGTGCGCTTTGTTAAATTCGGCCAAAATCGCGTAAGCGGTTATCGCACCAATTAAGTAGAAGAAGATTTTAGCTCAGTCTTGTTTATTTTGGCCTTCACCTTGTATATATATATGATTGGAGGTCTAACTAGTTGATTCCAGGCTTGGCTTCGTTAGGGCGTCATTTTTGCAGTATTATTAGAAGAAGATTGAACTGTACATCATCCATTGCCGGCTTGAAAATTATCGCTTGAGCAAGTATATAATTTAATTGTAATAAAATGAAGATACAAAATTATAATAAAGAAGAATACTTTATTTTATATTAAATTTCACTTTAATCCTGTTTCTTTTTCAGAAATGGCTGAGCGTCACGATGCCCAATCCATATTGCAATTGTCCAGGAGTCTCGTACTGCAATTGCAGACAATAATCGAAAATAAATAAAAATAAAATGCATACAGCCATCAGCTGGCCAAATACCAAATACATACAACTAAACAAACAATGAGTACATATGAATATACATACAAATGCATAACATACAAACAAACATATAAAAACCTCAGTTAGAAAAGTTAGCAAGTATTTTGTAGTTATTACATTTAGATAACAGACAAAGTTGTTGGTAAAAAAAAAATTACACACACCTGTAGTTGGTCGTTAATGAAGTAGTGAAAGGTAGGCTTTTACTCGACGAAGTAATTGTAAAGTAGTAGACTTACACAAACATGCACATAAACTGTAAATTTAAATGAATAGTTGGTCCATACAAATCGGCAACCTTTGTACAAATAAGAAAATAACTGAAATGAGATTTGTCATAAGAACAATTAGCAATTTGACTCAGTATTTACTTTTTTTCTTAGCATGAAGTTTGGCTTTTTTTTAGATTTATGTAATATTCATTGTAAGACGTCTTCGATTCGCCGAACGTTAGCAAGTCAAGTGGCGGATAGACAGAGCAACTGGTGACTACGGAACAACGCTGCCAAAAATTACATTTGATTGGAAGCACTTAATGAGACCGTGTGCATACAGGCCCACTTTTGTTGCTTCAACTCGTTACTGCTGATGCTCGTGCTCTGCCAACAGCTTTTGCATTCTCGTTCTTCTCAATATTGTTGTTGACTGTAGCCTAAAAACGCACAATCGCAAGGTGTGTGAACACACGACGGGAATGTCGAAAGAGAATTTGGAAACTTACTCGATAACTTTGTTGTTGCATTCACATCGGAAATTATCGTTAAATGAGCAGAGCTTAGAGATAGTGAGCAGAAAAGTGGTGAATCGAAGGTGGCTATAATAATTTTTAAATATTTTAAAATCACTGCTATCTTAGGATGCTTCGCTTTCTCACGTTCGCACGCTCTGGAACGGGTGTTTGGAAGCTATACAGAGGATACCTCGGCTAATCCCGGAAGTTGTGAGCTGCTTATACCATATGTAGCAGAATCGTCCTGGCCACTCCGAAGTGAATGGCGATCAGTAACTTTCCCCACTTGTGTGGACTTGTACATATGAAACCATCCTCCTTTAACTTGTTTTTACGTTTTTTTTTTTTTAATTTGAGTTTAGTTTTATTATATTATTACCTACTAAATATAGTTACAGTTTTAATATAAAGTATATTATTACTACTAGAACTATTTAAGTAGGTCTACTTTTTTTTTGACAACTTCGCGCAAATGAACATAAGAACAAAATGTCCTCTTAATACAGCGTAAATAGCCCAGAAGCACTGGGCAGCACAAAACACACAATTTTCTAACCGAAACATAACAGGAAAGTTAATTGTTGTTGTTTATTGTTATTTTGAACTCATTTTCTTCTAACACAAAAAAAAAATTTAAAACTTAATTTGAAAGTTTTTCACAAATTACTCTCCCAAAGTGGCTCTTAACAGCGCGAGAACCGGCAACCGAAACACGAAATAGTCAGTTTCCGGCCAACGCGTGTCGCCTTGGGCGACCCATGAAAGAGGCGGATTGATATTAATACAAATTATTTTTTATAAGCTTTCTTGAACCCTTCGCCCTTTGGAGCTATCTAAGAATTGACTAAGTTTTTGTACTCTACGAAAGACAAAAGCGCTTTTCAACTAGGCCATGCCTCATCGAGCGCAACATTTGGTAGTCGAAAAAAAGCAATGTCCGCACACTGTGGCTATTTTTCGTCGGTTGGTAGGGATCAGGCATTGTAATTTCATTAGATTCTAGTTGTTAAAAATACACCTTACAGGCATAGTAAACTAATTTTCAATTGCTATTGAAATACCTCTTGTCACGTCCGTTAAATGCCGTTCAACAACGCTAAGCTTCGGTTAGTTTACCGTCGATTTTATTGCCTCGAATTCATACCCGTGGTTCTGAGGCGTAATTAAATGGATCGCAGTGTACTTCTCATAAACTGAGAGTTCTCTTCTCATAAACATTGAGAGTTCCGAACGCTTGACAGCACAGGCCGTTCATATCACTTCTCGCAATGCGCCGCGAATGAAATCGGCAAAGTGTTGTGGGGATAAAGCCACTGCTACCAATCAGTTTACCTCAACTGTAGTTTTCTTCAAATTAATTCAGAAAAAACAAAACTCTTCTACAATTTTTTGCAATATTCCTAATACAAATTGAAATTCACTGCCATAATCGCACTTTACACTGACGGATCCAAGATGAATTGCGGCGTCGGCGCCTGGGTAATTGGAATAGTATCTTTCAGAAGTTCCCGGGTTAAGGGAAGCTTGCAGGCTAATTAGAAACCATCCAACAACCATCGGAAGCAAGTACTTTTTTATATAGTCAAGCAACCATTTTAGCTTTAAAGTCACCTATAACCAATTCTAAATCGTCAGACAATGCAAAGAAGAACTTCATGCTTTAGCGCGTACGACAGGAATCACTTCCATCTGCTTAACTGGCCATAGAAACATAGAAGGAAATGAGAAAGTTGATTAACTAGCAAGACAGGGGCATCCTTTAAGGAATCCGAACCGGTAGAAATCGGCTACCGCCAATGCGTATGCAAAAGGGAGATCTTCTCGCTATTGAAGAAGCAGGCCGTTGACAGAAGGACTAACACTAATACCTGCAAAATAACTAAACAAACGTGACCCAAACAAATACCGAACTGACGAGTTGTTAAGAACGCCACGAGCAGACATATTCAGAATTACGTCAACAATAACCGGTCAATGACTTTTGGCAAACCATAGCCAGGAAGATGGGGTGGCCATACAAGGATAGATCTAGAAACTGAAATCAAGAAAACAGTCATTCACTATCTGTGTGAGTGTCCAAGGCTGTGTGCTGATTGGTAGATTCATAGTAAAATCTAGACGGTTAGATTAAAAAAGAGCAGTGGTTCTACAAGTGGTGTATCAAAATGGCATCTTTTGTGCTAATCGGGTCTAGGCTGTGTCTCAGCCAATACCTCCATCACCACCACATATCACAACACTCTTTGAAGTATATTTGATAACTTGAGAAGTGCCACTGATCACTCTGAAATACATTTTGCCGTTTCTGAGCTACTATACACGCTTACTGAGGTACTGAAGTACTGTTGCAAAGAGTGTTATGCTAAGTATAATAACACGTTAGAAATTCCGAATTCCGAGACGCTCGTAAATTTTTTTAAGTTCCGACATTTATTCGCACTTCCGTGAAACGGAAATTCGAAATTTTTGTTTTGACCCTTTGGCACTTCACTGCTTGTCTGTTTCTATAAATTATAAAATATTTATTTCTTAAGAAAAGAATTCCCAATAATCTTATAAGCTTAGCAAAGCTAGAAATCGTAGTCAACTCCAAGCTGGTCCATTCGAAAACAACTCCCATTAATCAATTCTAATCGGATGAAGGTGAACTTTACACTTAATTGCACTTTACTGTTAACTGCTCTGTTCGCTCTCACAGCAGTCGACTCACACTTGCATAGCAACTGCGAGCGATGCGTATGATGTTCACTGTTAACTGCACTCGCTCTCCCAGCAGCCGACTCATACTTGCATAGCAACTGCGAGCGATGCGTATGATGTTCGCTGTTAACTGCACTCGCTCTCTCAGCAGCCGACTCACACTTGCATAGTAACTGCATGCGATGCTTTAAGTCGAATGTGTATGATGTTCGCTAGTTGGACAGCAGAGTAACCAGCAATTATTTCTGCTTAACTTATACTGCAGCTATCTATATCACAAATGTCAAATATGATTGACGTACGTCACCATTTGCAAAATGTAGAAATCTTCCGATAGGGTGATTAATTTTGCGCCACCTTAAAAACGAATTTCAACAAATTTACTCTACATAGCAATTTTTGACAACAATTTTATTTGTTGAGCGAGCTTGCGCCAACTCGCCATATATTAACATATAATAAAATGCTATCCCGCAAGAACCCGAAAAATCCCGAGCTTGAAATCTCGCGTCCAAAAAATTTTTGCTTCTTATTTAGTGAATATTGAGTCAAAGCGTATAACAAGTGCATGCTAATAACCTAAGAGTGTTGCTGATAGTTATTTCACCAGTAAGTAAGTACACACACACATACTTTTATATATTGAAAGGGGAAATCTCTCTTCGTAAACCACATGAGTGGGATAATTGGAAGGCAAGAATTAAATACTCATTTGTATAGCAGTCGGTTTTGCATTATTATTATTTTTTTAATATTTTTGCTGTTACAACAACAAGAACAACTCATTTGAACGCATGAATGTGGCATATATGTAGAGAAATATTTAAAAAAAAATATACTTATATTTCAATCAACTGAAATAGTTAAGGTGTCGTAGTATGGAATAATTAAAAAAAAAACGAAAAAAAATAATAATAATAAAAACAAAAAAAAAAAAAACAAAAACAATTACAATGTTAAATACAGAAAAAATGTTTAACACAGAAAAAATGCTAAACGGCTGGGAATGTAGTCTTGTAAAGGGCAAAAACAACTTCATACAGTGAAATACGTAGCGACCTGAGTTCATTAAAAAAATATATATTTAATACATTAAACTGTATAAATGTGTGATAGAGCGGCTACAGAGGCCTAAACCAGCACATAAACTTTGAAGTATTGGAACCAAAAATTTATATATTGGAATAGTTGCATGGGAATATTAAAAAAAAAAAGAAAACAGTAACTAGGTTATTAGGCAAAGTGTTAATGCCACTGGTATTTAAATGCATACATAAAAAAAAAACAAAAATAAAAAAAATTATATTATGAATACAATCTACTTAATCAAGAAGTCTAGGGAAATGACACAATTTTATACTTCCTCAATAAGCAGTAGACCTACTGATTTGTAAATAACTGCATACACATGCATATATACATACGTACATGAATTATTGTATACCAGCCCCATATGAGAAAAAAAGAAAATTATTTATACCAAAAATATACTAATTATTAATTGTATGCTTAAAAAGTAGTTGTTGTTTATGTTGTTGAAAATGCTTCATAAAGCCAAATTATACCAGTTATTGCATATATGTATGTATGTATCTTAACTTTGTTGCTTTTTACACAATGCAATGCTTATTTGTTGAAAAACTTGCTTAAGGGAAAAATTGTTAAAAATTTATACGGAAAACCGTATAAAAAAAATGTCCAAAAATATATTATTATAGAAAGCTATAAGTTGAGTTCTAAAGCAGTGCTACGATATTCGAAGATATATGGGATGATCTGAGATGTGCTAGCACCAAATGTTCATTGCCAAATGACACGCATCGATTTTGTAGCCAAGAATATGCGACTACAGAATTTATGCTACCAAGAAGCGCGCGATTAAGCCAATTAAATTAAAAATTAAGAAAACTTGTAAGTAATTAACCAAGTCTGCGTTTACATGGCTCAATACTTGAATTCATGTATGCGTTCATGTGAGAAGGTGAAATGGGCGTAGAAGAGCGGAAAAGCAATACTGCCAAATCGTTTCAAATTTCCTAGCGTTTTATATTCTTGCTTTTTCTTGTGTTTTCCGCATTTTTTCTTAATTTTTTTTTTTGAAGAAAACCATAAATGTGTAATTACCTTAGGCCTAGACGTAACTTAACAAACTTAAGAGCAACTTACGAGGTGGACGGGAAACATGTATAAGTTATTACTCCAGTCTTAACAGACTTAGAGAGCTGTGCATTTTGGTTCTTAAGCAAATTACGTAAAATGAGAGCGGTGAGAGAATCATGCTTATTGCTGTTGTTGTTGTAGCAGTAACTTTGCCCTGTCAGTGTAGTGTAATCACCGGTCGTCTTCGTCTAGCTCATCTAACGGTAGGCCCAGGAAACTAGCTGTTTCGTCAGGTTGGGTCCAGCGGGTCGAGGGGTGTTAGATAAGTGCGTTTGATGGGGCATGTGAAAAGGTGGTTAGTATCGTGTGGGGTGCCTTCACATGCCGGACATATGTCGGTTTCGATTCTGGATAAGTAGGAGTTTAATCTGCTACAGTATCCAGAACGTAGTTGTGCTAAGGTTACGCGGGACTCTGTAGGGGAAGTTGGAGCTCTTCGTCTGCAATGGGTGGTGGTTGGACTCCGATGACTTCATTCGGGGCTCGGGGTGGTAAGAGTCTCCCGATGATTGTCGTTGATTGTCTATCTGCACACTGTCACACTTACTTATTTACTTAGATGGCACTACAACCGTAAGTTGGTTTGGGCCGACTCTAAAACATTGCGCCATCTAACTCGGTTCGCTGCTTGCTGGCGCCATTTTGTGGCACCGAGTGCTGTCAGGTTATGCTTCACTTGATCTCCCAACGTAGATTAGGTCTTCCTCTTCCTCGTCGTATACGAGTGGGTTCTCTCTCGAGGGACTGCGGAGCACTTTCGCGCATCTTCGAGACATGGCCCAGCCACCGCATCCGCTGTATTTTAATACGCTTTACTATGTCCACATCTCGGTATAGCTCATACAGCTCACACTGTTCGATCGGATACGGCGGAACTCATTCTCGCCTACGCGAAGAGAGCCAAAGATTTTGCGGAAAATTTTCGTCTCGAACGCTCCCAGTGCTCTCTCATCCGCTGTTGTCATCGTCCAAGCTTCTGCACCATATACAAAGACGGGGAGGATTAAACTTTTGTTCAGCGTTGTTTTTGTTTTTCGAGAGAGGGCTATACTTCTCAATTGCCTACTGATCTCAAAACTACAGGCCAGTGTTATTCTTCCTTTAGCAAGCTGGTAACTAGACCCACTTTTTCTGCTTTCTTTTCCAGACTACAGTACGCTGAACATACGGCGCGGTTGTTCAGGCCGACGGTATCAATATCGTGTAGTAGATAGTGAAAAAGCAGTTCAACTTAGCAGCACGAATACTCTTTTCCTGTAAGAGATTGAAGAGATTACACGAAAGGGAATCACCTTGCCTGTAACCTCGCTCGGTGTCGAATGGCTCGGAGACGTTCTTTCCGATGCTGACGGAGCTCATTGTATCGCTCAACGTCATTTTACACAGCCGTATAAGTTTTGTTGGGATACCAAAGTCAGACATAGTTGCGTAGAGGCAGTTCCTATTTGTGCTATCGAAATCAGCTTTGAAATAGACAAAAAGATGATGTGTGCCGATTTGTCGTACGTGGGTCTTCTCCAGGACTTAGCGTACCTGGAAAATCTGGTGAATAGTAGGCTTACCAGAACTGAAGCCGCACTGATAAGGTGCAATCAGTACTTTGACGATGGGCTTCAGTCTGTCACCTAATACGCTCGATAAGATCTTGTGCGCGATGATAGTAAGGCTAATCCCACGGTAGTTTGCGCAGTTTGTTGAATCAGACTTGTTGAGGATTGGGCAGAGCACGCTTAGGTTCCAATCGTTTGGCATGCTTTTGTCTGAGAGCCTTACAAAATTTGAAAAGTGTTTTAAATTTGTACGTAAATTTTATTGATATGTCATCTTTTATAAAAATATTGCTTAGCTGAGGGAGACCAAGAGATCAGGAGACTAGGTTTACTTAGAGAGTTACGATCGAGTTACAGCAGGTTAGGATTATTTCTTATTAGAAGTATTTATCGAGCCGCCTGCCATGTGAGTGATTACCATTCGGCAGTGCCCGGGCTCGAATATCCGGGTATGAAACACGAAATGATGGAAAAAGTTTTTCTAACAGCGGTTACCCCTTGGCAAGCAATACCAAGCTTACGAACGTATTTCTGCGATGAAAAAAGGTCCTCATGAAAAACTATTTGATATTCGGAGGTGGGTTATAATTGTAGGTCCCAAGGGACGCTTCATTAAGATGCACACCACCAATTGAAGGAGGAGCTCTGTGAAACAGCCTGTACAGAGTGTAAGCGCCTATTATATAAATTTATTTAAAATTGAGAAGAAAAACATATGAACAAATCGTGTGCTCTTATTTATTTGGTTGATTCTGTATATGCAAATTAAATTGATTGTTTGAGTAAAGATTTTTAAGTTTTTACGTAACTTTAGTTAAGTTTACGTCTCGAGTAATTACACTATAATCCAAAAATTATAGTTCACTAAAAAGAAGTGCGTAAAAATATAAAGAAAACGCGAAAGGGCGCAAAAGAAAACTAAAGTCGTACTTCTTGAGCTCCATAAATCAAGACTTTTAGCTTTTGGCAGTGAAAATTTGGTGCCGGGATAGTAAAATGGCTTACTATTGATGTAGAACTGAAATTACTTATGCACGTGGAAATGTAGAGAGCTTAGAAAAATAGGAACGCATGCATTAAATATTATGAAATTATAAAAAAGTCAAAGTGCTTTTCACCTGAATAGCAATTTAGAGTTGATGTTAGTAATTCTAATTTTTTATGGTCAATTTTTATTTGGAGTACTTACACATTTTGTGTTTTATTGATTCCTAAAGTGATTTTTAACCAAACTGAAAGCCAATTATACCCATTTTTTATTTACTACTTCAAGTATAGACTATAATTTAATACTCCTAATAGTTGCAGCCTGCAAGTAGGTTTTATTGAGAAAGCGATATTAAAAATGCACTGGTTTCATGTCCACACTAAGCTGAAAAAAATATAAAGAAATAAATTTAAATAAAGAAATTAAACAATACCAGGTTAGCTTGGCTTATCAATAAAAATTTCACATAGACCGCAAAAAATGGTCTCTAGTGTTGCCAAAATAATGGAAAGTATGTAAAGTATGTAGTCTGGGTATTCAGTAGAGTTGTGCCTGCTCGTTCGCCATGCTTCTAAGTCTGGGTATTCCGTAGAGTTGTGTTTGCTTCTTCTCTACACTTTTAAGTTTGGGTACTCAGTAAAGATGTGCTTGCTTGTTCTCTACACTTTTAAGTCTGGGTACTCAGTAGAGTTGTGTGCTCAATCTCTACACATTTAAGTTTGGGCACTCAGTAGAGTTGTGCCTGCTCAATCTCTACACTCTTAAGTCTTGATACTCAGTAGAAGGCCACTATTTACGCATGTTAGTGCAGAGCTCCTCTATCCCAGCTCTGCCTTTTTGTACATAAAACGAATTGGTCCTCGCAGCAGATACAGATTTAATGTCTCTTTGCCTCTCAATAAATATGTTACAGGTTAGTTTAACTGAACTGATTTAGCCGAACCAGCCTCCCATAACTCTGGAATACAATAATTCCCATACGTCGCCAGTCACCTAAGGCCTGGGGTATGTGATTACTCTACCAATGGTGCGACAATCACTTACTTGGCTGTGATTGTGATGGGCGCAGTTCCATCTAACCAATTGCATCCTTACTAATCATAGTGGGATTTTTGGATTCGGGAAGGTAATCCCGTTCGAGCATAGCAAAGCAAAATACCTAGGAGATGTAACTATCCATATAGTAACATCCCCGAACAAATACTTACAGTGCTTCAACTACGGTTCGTTGATATGATTCGATGAGATTGAGACTTTCATACAGCTAACACCTTTTTTGCCGATTTCTGATCACGAACTCGTTTCGGAGCCGAAGAACTATATATGTTCACACCACTCTTTAGCCTCTTATTTTCATTTAGGATCATGGTGATCGACCCAAATCTCATTTGCAGTGATGAACCGATGCACAAAATCTACTTTAGCCTTTCAAAAATGCTCTAAATCTTGCTAAGAAAGCGAATGCGGCATCCATTGTACATACAGCTTTTTAAAAACCCAATACTTCAGTCAAAATATTGCTTATACTGCCCGATGAAACGCTTATGCTTCTACTAAATCTCTTTCAGGTACTTGACAATTTTTCACTATGACATCTTATATTTTTTTTTACGACTTCTAGTGTTGTTGTTGTTTTTGAACGGCCTGGACGTGGAGCGTCTTCAAGACTTGTACGACCACGTTTACCTTAAAAAGAACGGTCTCTCTACTGTAGTAAATGATGACGAAAAGTCCTTGAACACATTCAACATAAATTCCCTTTGCTTTTAAGCGTTCCAATGGCAACCTTATAACGGCAAAACTGTAATACCAATACATCATATGATGTAAAATTCTTGTTGGCCGCAGAGTACATAGCCAAACTAAATACATTAGCAATAGGTCAATGAGCCATGAGCCGCTGTGACACTAACGCCACTGCTAATATATGGCGCCCACTCTCACCGACGTAATACAATTTTTCAAAGTTTATTTTGTTAATGAATTCGAAATGTACTGTTGGCAACACTGTGTGGTTAGCGAGCAATCAGCTGATACGTTTTTATGGAAAAATCCAAAATTTTTCATTTACCTACCTACGTAACGGAACGGTAGTGATTTTTCATTGACATGGGCTCTCATTAGTCTATTCGTGTCCGCTGACACGGAGTGTACGTTTACGTTGGTGAGTGTGAGCACCAATAGTGCTATACCCACGATGGAGATTAGAATAAGGTGGCGATGATCGTGGTACCGCTACTTTGCTCTCAGCGCATTAGACAGAATCTCTGTGCGTGTGACGCCGCACTTACGCAATTTATTCGTGTGCCATTTATGTAATTTATTCTTCTTCTT
This sequence comes from Anastrepha obliqua, assembly GCF_027943255.1. Taxonomy (NCBI): domain Eukaryota; kingdom Metazoa; phylum Arthropoda; class Insecta; order Diptera; family Tephritidae; genus Anastrepha; species Anastrepha obliqua. The sequence continues at coordinate 48,103,081 of NC_072893.1, forward strand.
GCATTCTTGTTCGCCTTTTCACATCTCTCACTGCCACTCTCTGTTGGGCGCAATCTTCTTTCCATCATTCTTGTGGTATAACGCTTAGAGAAAATGACCATATTTTGAGTACATAAAATCACTACTATCAAGTGTTCTCCTAAATTTCTTAGGGGAAGTAGGTTTAGACAAATTACTGTGAAGAGGGGAAGGTGCAATAGATATTTGGGTTTCAGTCTAAGCTTTAATTTATTATTTATATTATAGATAAAAGGGTGATATTCTAAGCACTTAACAAATTCAACATCTGTGCCATAAATGAAGGGTTTCCTTCTTGATACATTTTCAAGAGGTCAAATGCTGTTAGCAAACAAAAATTTTACTCTTTGATTATGATTATGTAAATTATTTTGTGCAAGTGGTACACGATATTTTATTTTATTTTTATTTCTATTTTTGAAGTGAAACTTCTTAGGCGTCGATGGACGAGCGAGAATGGAGAGTAAAATTTCAAGGTCATGCAACGTTTTGGGTATTTTCGTTCCGCGAGGGAGGAAAAAGATATAACGTAGAGGAAAATGAGAGAGACATATCTTAGTTACACTTTAGGCTATTTTTCCTGAGTTTTTCCTTGTGGTTGCTAATTTCTAGTGAGAAATAATACTGCCTACTTTTGGGCGCTTGTTTGTTGGTGCAAACTTGTAGGAAACATATTTTTGGTGCCTACTTTTTTGGCGTTATATTTCCTTGGTGCCTACTGCTTGGGGCGTTTTTTGGTCCCAATACTTTTGGCGTTTTTTTGGTGGGTAATTTTTGGCGCTTATTTTCGTTTCCTGGCTAGTGCTTGTGCGTACTATAAAATGCTATCCATTGCGGCGTCGGATTTATTGGTATTGTCTTGCAGTAATTTGTGCCGTTGCTGCGATCCTTGAATCACTGCGTTTGTGCGGGTGATAAACGCTCGGAGTAGTGCGCGTTGTTGCCACGGTTTGTGTCCGGCGATTACCTACACCGGTCGACCCGTCCGTTCTTCGTTTTTTGTAAATTTTGTCTATTTGTATTCTCTGCAAATGTAGTGAATTTATTTAGATATACCTTCTTTCTCTCTCTCTCTCATTCTCTCTCGGATCTCTTCCTCTTTCAGTGCCTGCCTTGAAAGTTTCACTTCCGTTATGTGTACTACGCTACACGCACTTTCTCTTTTTTTATAAATAATTACAATTTAAAAATTATAATTAAAGCACCGCTTGGGCTATCGTCAAGAAGATATTTTTACTTTTATTGCTATTGCGGGGCGAAGAAGAAAATTATGAAAATATATATATACCGTGCCCGTTAGAATAAAAGTTTGTGCAATGCCAGTGGCCCATTTTCGTTGAGTGATAACGAATTGAACGTAATTGTGGTTTGTGAATCGATGCTATTTCTTCTGCTCTCTTATGATGTGTGGTCGCTCTCTACAGTTTGCCCGAAGAAAGATGTGAAAATGTCCGCTGCGCCGGCTCTCCTGATCCTTTTATTCCCAAACGATTTCTCCGCTTCCTTCTTTGCAACTACTTTGACTCATAGCCGTAACAGTTTCTTTATCTCACCTAGTGTCCCTGCAGGAGTAGTGCACGAAGTTTCCGTTAAATGTACTTTGATCCAATATCAATTCAATTCATATTCGATAAGTCGCATAATCAAAAAATTTGTATTTTTCAGTTACTATTGATGCATTTGTTATTTAAATTTATAAAAATGCTGGACTATTGTGTTGAACCTCGCTCTTACATTAAGTTAATCAATAATCTGTTAAAGTTTAAATATAAATAAAAACATGTCTTTTGTCTGCTTGAAAAACCTGCTGGCATGCCTATTATTTGTATTCCGGTAAAAATATAATGTGTCTGAAATTAGAAAATAATAATAATTACTGAAGTGTGATAAGTTTTCACAAATACATACACCACATTGTAAGAGCATTTGCTAATATTTTTATACTTTTATATTTTAATGTATGCGCTTAGATTTTTTATGATTTTAAATGAAAATTATAAGCAAATGAAAGTTATTGTAAAGACGCATAAAAAATAGAATTGCTATGCAGGGATTGGCTATTTAGATTAAAGCATTGGCGTTTTGAGAAAACAATGGTTATAGCTGTATGTGCAATACGTATCTATGGGCATTTCAAAAGTCACTTTAGTCGAAAATGACGATTTTCCAAAGTAATGAATCACAAACATATATATATATAATATATAATACCTATATATAATATATATAATATATAATATATATAATATATATATATATAATACCTATGCATTATGAACTTTAATTTTGAATTTTTTTAATAACTTACGGCATTATGTGTAGCTCATTACAATGGACATTTTTTTCCCAGAAGCCAGAAAGAGAAGAAAGTACCTTTCAATACAACCAAATTTATAAAGCAGAACGGTGCATGAGATGCTCAGATGCGGCAACTCAGGCTAGGCGGAGACATGTGAAAAGTCTTGTATCAAAATGACTTAAGCAGAAGCTGGAGAAATGAGAAAGCCCTGAAAGCTCTTGAATACAATTATCTCACTTAACACTTTCTCTCACCTCAACGCGGTGCTGTTGGAAAGCCGTTTGCAAAGCATTTCAGTATGATTTTAGTAACGTTGTAAAAATATTGCCTGATAATGGATTACGAGGGCGATAACACTTTAGGAGATAATTATGCTGATGCGCTCTCTGATGCTTCTGCCGCTCCTGCCGATTTGAACGATTGTTATTTAGAAGAGATAAATGAAAGTGATGCAAAGTCTGACTGATTCAGATATGGAGTGCGAAGAAGACAACGGATCAAGTTTTTATTGTATGATTCGATTCCAATTTCTCCAGCTAATAAATGTAAAAGAAGAAGATGACACGTATGATATTCACATCAAATGGGGGAAAGCATCAAATTTGATTATAAAAGTTGCGTTACATTTGGGGAACTGTTGCTATTTACTATATACATTTATACACACACAATTGGCGCTTACCCCCTTTTTGTGTGTTTGGCCGAGCTCTTCCTCCTATTTGTGGTGTGCGCCTTGATCTTGTTCCACAAATGGAGGGACCTACAGTTTTAAGCAGACTCCAAATGGTAAAAAGTTTTTATAAAGAGCTTTTTCATGTTAGAAATACACTCGGAGGTTTGTTATTGCTTGCCGAGGGGCTATTAGAAAAAACTTTTTCTTCATTTTGGCAGAGATTCGAACCTACGTTCTCTCTGAATTCCGAATGGAAGTCACGCACCAACCCATTCGGCTAAAAACAAATTTATTAAATAAATAAAGTGCACACATTTTATTTGCAAAAGAGGCTTAATAAGAAGAATATTATTATATTTATTATTAAACTAAAATATATTATATTGTAATTTAACGTTTTTTTATATAACATCGATAAATACCTTTATTTATCAGCTAAGTTTATTATGTTGCAATGAATTTTATATTTTATATTTTACATTTTTACATCTTAATATTTTTTCCGATAGTCAAGCTGCAATCAAGGCCCTGTCGTCGCCGTATTGCAGCTCTCTTCTCGTGAACTCCTGTAAGGAGGAACTCAAACGTCTCGAACGTGCAGGGAAATGTTCCTTATCTGGGTTACTGGACACAGGAATATAGAGGGAAATGAAATTGCCGATGAGCTTGCCAGGAAGGGGTTCTAGCTGGCCCCTTCTCAGACATCGGCATCCCCATGGCCGTCATTAAAGGGAAACTACACAATTTCTTTCTAAAAAAAAGGGCAAGACAGATGGAGGTATGTCTCATCGTGTGCTATCTCGAATACACTATGGCCTCAATACGATAGAAACAGAACGCTTAAGGTGATGGGAATCCCTCGTCATTCAATTTCCAACCTCATTGCGGTGTTCACTGGTCACAGGGTGATCGGTACTCATGTGGAGAAGCTTGGAATTCCGTACAACCCATATTGCAGAAGCTGTGGGGATCCTACGGAGAAAGAGACCGTTGAACACTTTCTCTGCAAATGTCCGGCTCTGGCGGCTAGGCGCTTGAGATTCCTTAGCGTGCTCTTTAGGGATGACTTGAAGAAATTCTCCAGCTTAGATCCCTTTTCTCTCCTCCGCTACATCAATAGCTGTAGAAGGTATTCTCTTCCCAAAAATTTTCCTTTGCACAGGTAATGGTCCACATTTTGGTTTCAAAACGGCACGCAAGTGCTGCTTGAAGTGTACCTGGGGTACTCTTGCCATTGTACCTACCAACCTACTTACATTTTAAAGCACAACTTCGTAAAAAGTTCCGGCAGCATAGTAGAAAATTTTTGTGGACCGTGCGGACGTGGAAGTGTTAATAGAAGGAGCTGGGAATGGGTTCTGTTCATGTAAAAATTATCCAGTATCCGAAAATTCGCTTTCTAAGAGAAAACTATAAAAAGTACCATACATGAACGCAAAGCCATTAAAAATTTGCAAGTTTGGCGAACAGCTGATTAAATTGTTGATGGAAAAAATCACACATATTAAACATTTTTTCAGTTGAGATACCTCGTATTAAATTTAAAAAAAAAAGTGAATAAAATACAAAATAACGAAGTTTACCATTTTTACCTAAATTTAGAATTTTGACTCTATTCGCAAATTTGAATTCTTGTTAGTTTTAACTTTGCGATCAGCTGTTTTTCTCACTTGCAAATTCTGACAAGTAAAAATTTACCCAGTAAAAACTTGCAACTTCCCCTTAAAAATTATATGTCATTTAGCTCTCTCATTTTCCTCTGCTTTGCAAGTTTTTTGCACAAATTATTTGCTTCATGAACAGCACTAATATTTCGGGAAGTTTATTTATTATAAATCAGTTGTTTCGTACCGGACTTTTTACATATATACTTGAAATTGCTTCTCTCTACCGATAAGCCGAAAATGTATGAATTTTTATTTGAATTTCAGTCTAAGTTTCGCGCAAAAGTTTTATTTCGCTTAAAGCGACTTCTGTAAAATGTCCACAGATACGTAATTTTGTATCAACGCGCAATTCTACAGGTACAATTTGTTATATATTCAAATATATGCATAAAATATAAATTATATACAAATAGCAAATAATATTTGTAATGGTTTGTTTATCGAATAACTGCAAACGAACACATAAGTATGTAATACATAAATCAGAATATTCATATTCTCCAATTGAAGTGAATATTACAAAAAAAAAAAAAAAAAAAAAAATTACTGAAAAATAATAAAAACCATGAAAAATTTGCTAATATAATTTATGTACAAAATATGAATATTAAATGATAAAAAATACCAGAACATAGAAAATATCTAGTGAAATTATATACAAACACATACATATATTATTACATAGTAGCGAATGAGATTATATGTATACATATATGTTTATATTGAAAGAAAAACCTGCTGTTTGTTTTTACTTATTAAATCCATTCGAAGGTGAGTAAAAGATTACAACTTTAGTGGTTTAAAACAGGCAGAGGATAAGCCCTTTAGTGAGCGACAATATTAAAAATGTTTGACTTATAAAATATTTTGATTTTAAAAATGATTAAAGGATATTCATTTCCCTGCTGCATTTAGAAATTTGGGCTTAGGTTAGGTTAGGTAGTGATGGTTGCCCAGAGAGTGGACCCACTTGGACGAAAGATGTTTGGTTCATCCTTTTTGATACCATTGCAAGAGAAGAAAAGAGGCAAAGGAAAAGGACGATAGGACGAAAGGGAAAGGGGTGGGGAGGGTTGCGTGTTTGTGGACTATGATCGGTGACTAGTCTGCGGTTGTGTTAGCCTCTTTATGCTACTGATGAAGTTCATCAGATTTTTGTTATCAAGACCTGCTATATCAGCGGGCGCAGAAAAGAAGTGAGAACCAAGATGATTAAATCTTAGTCCCGCGAGAGCTGGGCAGCTAAGGAGCAGGTGCTGAGATGATTCCACCTCATCCTCCATACAGCTGACGCAAAAAGGACTCGAAGTAATTCCGAGTCTCACGGCATGTGTACCCGTGAGGATGTCCATGAAATTTGAGGGCTGAGATTTTATCATCCTCAGAATATCCCTCGAACGCCTCCTTATCCAAACGTGGCCAGAAGGACTTCGCGACCTTACACGTTCGTGTACTTGCCCAGTGCTCGCTGAGTTGGTGCAAAGCCCATCCTTGCAGGAGTAGAGCGCAGGTTGTTAAGGGGATCCCGATCCTCTCCTTTCGTGGGCACACCGCCTCACAGGTACGTTGTGTGGCCAGCTCGCCGGATTCGCAGTTTCCAGTAATGTCACTATGACCAGGTACCCAAATTATCTTTATATCGAAGAATTCTGATGCAATCGAGAGAGAGAGAGACCAGGCATTCCCTGACCTGAGTTTCGAATGCATCATAATAGAGCCTAGGGCCATAATTGTCGCTTATCGTTACCTTCTTAACAGTTATTACGCAAGTAAGTAGCCAGTCAGCTGCTTCTTTAATTGCGGCCACCTCTGCTTGGAACACACTGCAGTGATCCGGTAACCTGAATTTGAGTTTGATAGGGAGCTCTTTGCAGAATACTCCTCCTCTAACCCTACCATCCAACTTCGAGCCATCCGTAAACAGGTTAACCGGGCCCTGTCTCCAAGTGTTGCCCCCGGTCCAACTCCTCCCTTGATGGAATATGGGTGGAGATACCCAGAGCTCAACTACCCTCGATGGGGGTCGCTCCGTTGGTGCTTTCTGACAAGGTGAAGTACCTGGGTCTAATCCTTGACAGTAAGCTAACGTGGAAGACCAACATTGAGGAGAGAGTAAGGAAGGCAACAATCGCCTTGTATGGATGCAAGGGCGCAATTGGCAAAAGATGGGGACTCTCGCCTAGAGTTGTATTTTGGCTCTATAACACCATAATAAAGCCAATTTTGTTATATCGAGTCGTTGTCAGGTGGAATTTACTAGAGAGGATGACATAAGTTAAAAAGCTAGAGAGAGTTCAGAGGTCTGCACTCATTGGAATCAGTGGGGCGCTTCGAACTACTCCTACCCTGGCGCTTAATGTAATATTAAATGTGGTACCTATAAGCTCCATCTCACATATGGGCACTCAAGCATCCTCAGAAATTTTGAGTTCATCTCCTCGTCGACGGATCAGTGCGTGCCTTCGCTTAGCCCAAGCGGAACTTTCTCCACCAAATTTGACCTTAAAAAATAAAAATATTCACTTTAAAAATAAGTAAAGCATATTTACTTTTTAAAAAATTAAAAATTAGGTATGGGATTTCCACTTTAGTGAGAAAATTTTTAAACTTTTTATGGGATTTCCACTTTAGTGAGAAAATTTTTAAACTTTTTACTTAAAAAATTAAAAAGTTGATTTTAAAAATAAGTAGTGGATATTTATTTTCTGCTGCATTTAAAATAAGGTATATGGCATCCATTTTAGAGAGGAAATTTTACAATTTTTTACTTAAATATAAAAAATGTTGGCCTTAAAAGGAAGTAGAGGATTTTTATTTTTTCTGCATTTAAAATTAAGTATACATAGGTTATCAACTTTAGTAAGCAAAATTTTTAAATTGTTTACTTTAAAAAGAAAAAAGAATTTACCTAAAAAAAAGAGGTTGTCTGTAAAGTCGGTTTACTGACGATAGTTTAACGTGATAACGTCATAAGAAAATACTGATTGAATGGTTGCATTTTTCAAAAGAAAATTTTAATTTAATTTGTTTGATAGATATTTTGTATGGATGTAGAGAATGAGTTAACATTAACATAACATATACTTTAACATAACATAACATAACATAACATAAAATAACATAACATAACATAACATAACATAACATAACATAACATAACATAACATAACATAACATAACATAACATAACATAACATAACATAACATAACATAACATAACATAACATAACATAACATAACATAACATAACATAACATAACATAACATAACATAACATAACATAACATAACATAACATAACATAACATAACATAACATAACATAACATAACATAACATAACATAACATAACATAACATAACATAACATAACATAACATAACATAACATAACATAACATAACATAACATAACATAACATAACATAACATAACATAACATAACATAACATAACATAACATAACATAACATAACATAACATAACATAACATAACATAACATAACATAACATAACATAACATAACATAACATAACATAACATAACATAACATAACATAACATAACATAACATAACATAACATAACATAACATAACATAACATAACATAACATAACATAACATAACATAACATAACATAACATAACATAACATAACATAACATAACATAACATAACATAACATAACATAACATAACATAACATAACATAACATAACATAACATAACATAACATAACATAACATAACATAACATAACATAACATAACATAACATAACATAACATAACATAACATAACATAACATAACATAACATAACATAACATAACATAACATAACATAACATAACATAACATAACATAACATAACATAACATAACATAACATAACATAACATAACATAACATAACATAACATAACATAACATAACATAACATAACATAACATGCTGTTCAAACAAGGTAACGACGCATGAGCAAGATAACGACGTATTTTTTGGTGCGTGCAGCCGGCTACATAGAATTATAAGACGTTATTACGTCAAAAAATAATAATAACATTAAAACAACAGGTATTATTAACAAACTTGGTTTTATTTTGAATTCTTCAAGTAAATCAAATTAATAATAATCAATAAGAAGGCATATGCAAATACAAATACGTGAATTTATATATGTACATATGCGCATATACATACATATATACGCTCACTTAAGTAGGAGAGAGCAAGATGTCGAACGTTGCCGTTCGTTTGCTTTGTCGTTCGTTCCGCGCTTTCGCTTGCAGTTCATTCAAGGTAACGGCAATGAGCAAGGTAACGACAAATGAGCAAGGCAACGGCAATGAGCAAGGTAACACTAATGAGCAAGGTAACGACACATTTTTTCGTGCGTGCAGCCTGTTAAATCGAATTATAAGACGTTATCACGTCAAAAATAAAAGATAAAGGATATTTATTTTTCCTTTGCATTTAAAATTAGGTATGCAGAAAAAGGCCTCGGTAGTCTAGCGTAAGTGCACTAGCCTGCCATCCCAGATGTTGTGAGTTCGAACCCCACGTAAATCACGGTCCTCGCACTTTTCCAAATTTACCTACTTTCCTTCTTTCTAAAAACAAAACAAACAAAAAATCGCATTCTTCAACCCCAAAAACTTATCCTTCCCAACCTTACTCCCGTACAACGGTCAGCGCATTATTTGCATTGTGGCTGCTAAAACAAGCAAAAACAAAAAAAAAAACACACAGTTACACAATGCATCAGTGGCGCCAGCAAAAGGAAGTGGGCAATCGCGGTAATAGCGCAGACTCCCCAAAATTTATCAAAATCCTCAACTATCTGTATGATCCTTTTGACAGAAAAATGTGAAACACAGATGGTGCGCTAAGCCGTTACAAGGCGTTGTTCCTAAGCAACGGCAGGTGGGCATTACCACTATTGAGGGCTGGTAGCGGCAGACTAATCACCTACCCTGTCAGAAATCAAAATAGATTAACGAAACCAACGCCCTATGCTCCCGAGTGGAGTGAACAAGGAAAAAAATGCATTTAAATTCTCTTGAATGAAATTTCAAATTTTTCATTTAACATATAAAAAATTTGGAGTTAAAAAAAAAGTAAAGGATATTTATTTTTCTTCTGCATTTAAAATTATTTATAGGATAGCCACTTTAGTGAGGAAAATTTTAAATTAAATTTTAAAATTAAATTGACTTAAAAAATAAAAAAGCTCATAACATAATTTTTTCTACGACAATGAAATACTCATAATTATAATTATTTGTATGCACATGAATATTTTTGTTCCGCGCAATGGAAATAAATGAATGAATCTATCAACATTTTCTAAGGTTGACCTACCAGAGTACGCTTCATCTTCGACGTCCTTACGGGGTTAGGGGTAATCAGAATTTTCAAAAAATTGTGTTTCGGTGCGTTAGATAGCAACAGCTGCAAGCAACCGCCGAATGGATGATGCACGTATGAAAGTGGCAGATAAGCGCCCTAACACTAACACTCGAGAAGGTAGAATGCTACTTAGGCAACAGCAAATCGATATTTTGGAAGCGGCTATGACGGCTGAAGAACTTTTAAATGGCACAGGAATAGATGAAACAGTGAAAGTAATTATGATAAATAATTCGTATGACTACATAAATCGATAGAGAAATTTCAAATGCGCTTTTCTCAAAACTATGCTTTTTGAACTGGTGATCACTGTAAATTAAAGACTGCTTGGTAGATTTCAATAAAATTTATACAACTTTTGAAAAACATTAAAACTCGTGCCTGATCGAAGGATTTTTTTTTTAAATTTAAATTTTTTTAAACAATCAATTGTCGGTTTTTTCTCGAAAATCTGAAAAATATTTCCCGAGGCCAGGATATTGTTTATTTAAAAAAAAGTTTCGATCAGGCACAAGATTATCTATTAATAAAAATAATTTCTCTTGTCCGATTGATGTTAGATGAATCACCAAGGGCTTGTGGTGATCACCGCAAGGGACTTCTGGAGAAACGGGCTCTACACAAACAGCGCTAACTTATACAATTATTAATTTTTGTTTCAAATTTTGCTAAAGTCAAGTCGAAACGTGATGTATTAATGCTACGTTTTTATTTTTGTAAAATAAAGCAATTGACTACCAAAAACAAAAAAATTGTAAAAAATCATAATTTTTTCGGGTCTCTGACTACCTTTACAATGAGAACAGAATCATTGGCTCATACTTTGTTATTGCATTCTATACTAAATCTGATTCATAGGAGCACTCATTTTTTGAAGTGAAAACTTCTTTAGAATCGTTGGGAGTGATTTGGGAAAAAGTGAAACGGAAAAAGCGACCAACTTGGCTACGAAGCGTTATATTATATGTTGATATAAACGTATCGACGAACTAAATAAAAATAACTTTTATTTTTTCTTGTGATTCGAACCAAGGATTTTGGATCGGAAGCTCACATTGCCAGTCGCTCGGCTACCGCGTCATGCTATAGGTGCTGGCCTAAGAGTTATTTAGTTACGAAGCGTTATATTATATGTTGATATAAACGTAGCGACGAACTAAATAACTTTTAGGCCAGCGCCGACAACATGGCGCGGTAGCCGAGCGACTAGCAATGTGAGCTTCCAATCCAAAATCCTTGGTTCGAATCACAAGAAAAAAATTTTTTTTAAACAGGTATTTCATTTTATTTTATGATATGTTTATGAGGAGCTTTTTTTCACGGCAGAAATACACTCGGTGTTTTGCCATTGCCTGCTGAGGGGTGAGCGCTATTAGAAAAACAGTTTTCCTTAATTTTGGTGTTTTCACCGAGATTCGAACTGACGTTCTCTCTGTGAATTCTGAATAGTAGTCACGCACCAACCCATTCGGCTACGGCGTTTGTTTAATTTTACTGATGCAAAAATGAGGGAAAATATTTGAATAAAGTTTGCTTACTGTTTACACATTTTCCAAAGGTGACGAAGAACCAAAAAAAAAGTCGATTTTCAAACAAATACGAGTGCATATGTGTAATTGTGTTAGAGTTTCGGTCACGCAGGTTTTGCTGGGGACGCTCATAATAGCAACCGCGTGTGTATTTTTATATTCGTAAATATTTTCATTTTTAAATATTTACCGCAATTATGCCGAAAAACAATGCAGAAAAGTGTCGTGAATATCGACAGAAAAAAAATCAATAAATAGCATCACAGAATTCATTCACGAAAATTTAATAAAGTATACACCAGAAGTATCGCGGATACTTAGAAAAGATTACGATAAAGTTCCAATGATTTTAAGTGGCGATTTTAACGTAAATTTTGCATTGGGCACAGCGGTTCCTTTAATTGATTTTCTCAATACAACATTCAATTTAAAAATGTGTAACAATCGCACTGAACCGACAACACGATCAAAAACAACAATTGACGCGGTATTTCAAAGATATGTTGACAACATCGAAACCAAAGCATTTGTATCATATTTTAGCTATCATAAGCCACTCGTATCATTTGTTGAAATTGAAAACATTGAGGATGAATAATAATAAAATGAAGAAAATAAAATATGAACTTTATAGCAATATTATAATGAACCTATAATTATCCCGCTCCTAATGCTGCTTTCGTCTCATTCTCTATCAGTTTGTTTTACGGAAGGTTTTACTTCTATCCCGTCTAACCGTTAGACTGGTATTTTTTTTTGCTCAGCTGAAAATATTCAGAACTTTTTACTTCATCATTTTTGCCTTACCACTTTTCTGCTTGCTAAGCAAACAATTTGTATGTTAAAGCAACAAGAGTTCAGCGATATTCAAGGGGCTTTGTTTTAAGTCACTCAACTCACAAGCGACATGCTTAGGACAGTGCTACTAAGTATCATATAAGGAGGGATTATTACATTTCGCATGCTTTCAGGCGGGATGCTTTGAAAAACAGTGGGATTTTTTTATTTTATTCGCTACTCGCTGGCTGGTTGGTGAATCGAAATCAGCTATTGGATCAATATTACTTATACGCCCTGCCGACTCGAAATAATTTTGAGCAAAGTACTGAAGCAATGTAAGTGCAAGACTTCGGCTAGAATCGAGTTCAAGAATAATCGGAATTTTCATATTTCATATTTACATTAGAGAAAATTTTCTAAAAGGGTTACCGTGACAACATATCAAGCGCCATTGGCTACAGGAACGTCATAAACCAAAAATAAAAAAAAATCACAAATTCTTCTTTCTTTTCTTCATATGTAAAAAAATTAATGGCAAAATAAATTGACAGTGTCTCTTTAGACGAAAATATGTCCTTACTTTTACTTAGGGCAATTTGAAAACTTTGCGGCTGCCGTAGCCGCGGGTTGGTGCGTGACTACCATTCGGAATTCACAGAGAAAACATTGGTTCGAATCTCAGTGAAACACCAAAATTAAGAAAAACATTTTTCTAATAACGGTCGCCCCTTGGCAGGAAATGGCAAACCTCCGAGTGTATTTCTGCCATGAAAAAGCTCCTCATAAAAATATCTGCCGTTCAGAGTCGGCTTGAAACTGTAGGTCCCTCCATTTGTGGAATAACATCAAGACGCACACCACAAATAGGAGGAGGAGCTCGGCCAAACACCCAGAAAGGGGGTACGTGCCAATTATATATGTATATAATTTGAAAACTTTGTATGTTTTTTGCGATATTTCTGTTTTTTGGACTACTCTCGCGGCAAATGAGCGATGTGCTCTCCATGGAACAGTGGTTTCACTTGCAATAAGCAATGGTCAAAAATCAATTTCTGTAAGCTACGAGTATAGTCGAATTTCGCTACGAAGCTTAGCGTATTACTCTTGACTGAAATTAGATGGGTATTGAAAATGGGAGAAATCGGTCGGGATTTGCGCTTTATGTTATTAATATAACAAAAAATGAAAAATATCATTTCAGGCTTTAATGGATTAAATTTAATGAATATCAGTTTTGTGAGGGGCTTCTTCCTATCGCATATTGCAAACTAGATTTGAGAATTTTTTTCGACCGATAGCAGCCAAACTCATCTTCTAGTTAAATGACAGGATGACATAACAGATTGAGCATTTAAAAAAGTAGCTGATAGTAGCTCATAATATTTCTGAGTTAAGGGTCCCTTAAAGATCTAGAACTTTATAAAGTTATGAAGTGTCTTTACTTCAAGAGCTAGTAGCGTGGCGCTGTTGCAGTTAATGACAGACGCACCATGAAGGTGGAGTTTTCTGATTGTTGGACTATGCTAAATTTCAATGCTTGGTGGAACTTTGTAGAATACTTTGTTGGAGTTATTAAGTTACTATAGTTATTAAGTTAATTTATTATAGTTATTAAGTTAAAACTTACATTTTCCTTATCATTTCAAAAAAAAAAAAATCGTTCATAAAACCTTTGAAAAGCAACACTACATGGCAACCATTTTGTAGCTCACCAATCGTATGGTAGGGGTGGAAATATAGCAAACTCATACCACAACAACGATTGAGAGTAGCAGTTATTTGGTGAGAGCGCAAGCAATTGCAGTGAGGAGACTGAGTGCAAATGTATAGTAGATGATTTGAGTTGAGTTGAGTTATTGTATTTCGTTTGTTTGTGTTAGGAAAGTAAACAGATGGAACGAACTGTAACGACAATACTAAATAACCTACCCAAATGAAAGTGACAATCAGGTAGATTGAAAATAAGCAATAAAGAATTGAATATTCGGTAGGAGAGTAGGTTGCGAAAATTGCGAGAGAAAGAGAAGGTGGGGTAGTTTTGTGAAAGTATGTAACAATATCAGATATGCTGATAGCGGTAAATTTGGACGTGATGCTAAGCGAGCGCGCGTCTAACCAAAAAGGGTGAAGAAAGGCATAAATATTTCCAGTTTGGCATGGTAAAAAAACAAAAATGGTGTTGTGTTATAAATGAAAAAGAGGAGTAAATTGCTCGCTTAGTTAAATAGTATTTTAAGGGAATTTCCAGAGGATAAGCAAGATAATATTTCCATTACACTCTTCCCTTATGTTTTTGGTTGCGGTAATTGTGTGTGCGGACGTTTATGCATACATACCCTGTAGGAAAAATTTAAGGAAGTAATTATGCACTACATAAAATTTCTTAAATTCTACTTTTAAATACTTTTTGAACTTAATAAAGACTTTATTTTTGCATAGTTTTTTGCATACCCTGTAGGAAAAATCTTCAGAAATGCGTGTACAATATTTAAAATTTTCTAAATTCTACTTTTATTATTTCAACTGAATAGACATTTAATTTTTGCATTTTTTTGCGTGCAGGATTTCAATAAATTTTTTACCCAATCCTTCTAAGAACTGAACTGAATGTTTAGAGGTTTAAAACGACGGAATAAAAGCTTTTTAATACTTAGAAGGCCAAGGATTACTGCAATGGCGGCAGCGAAGTTTGAGCTGCATGCAACCTCATAGTTAAATCTCACCTGAAACCTAAAACTCCTGGTGGGGAGCTCATAGTTTTCTTAAGGGGTTAGGGGTAGCCAGAATTTTCAGAAAATTGTATTTTTTTGCACCTTCTTAAAGTATAGTATTTTAAAAATATTGTGCAAAAATTTGAAGTGAGTCCGACAAATACTTTTTGAGTTATTCATCAATTAAAAAGGGACGCTCGGGCAAAAACAAACCAAAACAAAGCTTTAAATGCATTTTTCTCAGAACTATGTTTTTTGAACTGGTGATTACTGTAACTTAAAAACCCCTTGGCAGATTTCAATAAAATTTATACTGCTTTTGAAATGTATAAAAACTCGTGCCTGATCGAAGTACACGAAACACTTAATTGTCGGCTTTTTTTCCGAAAATCTGTAAAAAAATCTCAGGCCGCCAAATTGTTAAATTTGACAAAAAAAAACTTATTCGATCAGCTACAAGATTATCTATTAATAAAACTAATTTCTCTTGTCCGATTGATTTTAGATGAATCTCCAAAGACTTGTGATGATCACCGCAAGGGACTTCTGGAGAAACGGGTTCCCCACAAACAGCGATAATTTTTACAATTATTAGTTTTTTGTGAAATTTTGCTGAAGTCAAGTCGAAAAATGATGTATTAATGCTATGCTTTGTTTTTATAAAATAAAGCAATTGACTAGCAAAAAAAAAAATTCTTGAAAATCATCATTTTTTCGGGCCTCTGACTACCCCTAGCCCCTTAAGGGGGTATTCTGGTTTAGACGCCTTAATTTTAGGTATTTTTAAAACTAAGATAAAAAAAAAATAAAAAACATTTTTACTATCCATTGTTTTTATGGCTTTTATTAATATTGGAAAAGTATAAAAAGAAATTAATAAAAAAAAAAATAAAAAAATCGTGGAATTACAGGCTGGCGGAGTGGGGGTTACATAAAAAACGGTGCTCCATGGTTGACATGATTCCAAGCCTTGTAGTGATCTAAAACAAACAAATTAAAAAAAATTCTTTATTAGTTAGGATATCGTTATCGCATTACCCCAAATCAAAAAAAAAAAAAAAATCACAAAATGGCGTCAACTTGAAAAAACAATTTTTTTTACCCTCCTTTTTTTACGTTTTCAAATTTTTTAAAAATACTTTAAACTTAAAATTTTCAAAATCCGAGGCAGGCGCGATAGGCAGATGTATAATAAAAAATTGTTATCAAACTTCAAAGCGATCGGTCAAGTAGAACTTGAGATATCATGACGGCCATCTCAAAAAAAGTAGTTTTGAGAAAATCGCGTTCGAAGTTTGAGCAACAATTCCAATAGAATAACTTAGATCATAATATTTACTACTCACTCTGGATTAATTGGCGATATATTTCCAGGTAAATAAAGGTTGTGTGGGATACAAAAGATTTTCTGGAAAGAAGGAGTCCTTAAGTCGTCCGGTAACATCTGCCATTCATTGTGCGATTCGTTCCACTCGGCCGGCTTAGACGCCACGACACAAAATGTATGCTGTATCTCCGAAAATAATTCGAATTTTGAAAAATCCGTTGAAGGGCATATTTTTGAAGGTCTAAACTTTGAAAATATGCAAAAAAATTGATTTTTTCAAATTTCAAAAAATAATTTTTTCGAAGCAAAAATAGTAACAAAATTCGCCTCAAAATTCATTTTGAAGCATTTTATTCTTCGAATTTTTTTAATTCATAAAGAAATTATGACATTAATAAACAAAAAAGTTTTTGGTTTTTTGTATTCAGGTCACCGACGCTGATGCTACAATGCCCGCCGATTGAGACGCCCCTCTACTACCTTCCGGGAAGAATTGAGTGTACATCCGCCATTTTAAATGATTAAAAAAAAAATTATATTATTTTAATATATAAATAAACTGTATGCCAATTTTAAAAAAAATGTATTGACTTCTTCATTTTAAATAATTTTAATGAAAATCAGGGAAAATTTGGCCGTTTATAGGTATCTGCTCCCTTAAGTAGAATATACAAATATAAAGCTTAATGTTGAGGAGAGTGCAAGCATCTAAGGCCATAGATGCTTAAATACAAAAAATTAAAAAAAACCTTAAAAAAGGGGAAAATATGTTGTTGTGAGAAGCTTTCAATGTTGTCAAATATTATAATTTCATGAAGCAGAAATCATGAACATATCACAAATACCAAAATTTGTAGCTAGCATTTTGCTTGAAAAATAGTACTCACACATATGTAAACAGAACAGTTGATGGTTACAGAGCACATAAGTTCCAAACCAGTCAATTTTCCTGCCGGATATGAATATCTGTGTGTATGTGTGTCACTGCGAGAGCAACAATTTCACATCGCCAAGCACTTTCGCTTATCGCCCCACTCAATGTCGTCGACGGTTGGCAGTCAAGCAGCAAGCGATGGGAGTTGGTTGAGTGGAACGCGAAGGAGTGAATTTGATTCGTTTGCCTAAATGTAACGAGCTCTTAACTTCGCAAATGAAGACATTTGCTGGCAGTTTTTCTTTTGAGTTTTCCGTGTTCGGATGTGTTTTCTCCGTTAAAGAGCGCATCATGGCAAATACTAGGCTTGTAATTTGGCTATCACTCTAGTATGGTAACATATATAAATATATATATGTATGTAACTGTGAGACATTTGACTGGAACTCCAATTTGGTGAATGATAAGTGTTTATTTAGCGTACATTTTATGTTTTACGTGAAATTAGAAGTTTCAAGAGAGTGCGGAAAAGTGAAAATTTGGGCTCTGTTAACTTATGTCGATATTCATACGGTCATTTATGTGAAAAATTAAATAAATTACGAAAGTATTTGAGCTGGTGCGTTGCATGAATTTTTATTGAAGAAATTAAAGCAAAATTTGAAGGAAAAATGGCGCAGAATAATAGTGCAGGTAAGTTTTGATAATAATGACAAAAGATGGAGACTCTTTATAAGTTTGAATAAGTATTTTCAAAAAGGATTTAAAATTATTTTATTTTAATTAAAAATTCACTGTTGGCTGTAATTAACATGAAAATACTGAGAAATAAAAACAAAAAACCAACAGAACATTAAATTAAATTAAATTTTCGTTTATTACTATTGAATTATTTGTACCAAAAGTAAAAAAAAATATTCAATGCAGCCCTTTACCAGCGGTGCAGACATTGTTGCTATCAGCAATTCACTATTTTTTTTGTTGTTGTCTGCCTCACCTGATGACGTTCTGTATACATACGCCCACGTAGGTGAATCCCATTTTTGAAGCACACACACACACACACAAATATGGTGTGTAAGTATATGCTGACCTCACCTCTACGCACTCCTTCACCTCATTGCTCGCTCTCTCCTTTCCGCTTTTCTCCTCCTAACTGCTCTTGTAGCCTCATTTTGTAAAATTGTTCAACTGGCTTTCGGGAGTATAATTAAAATTGTGTTAGCAGGTGGTCACGAAGTGCTCAGCAGCTGGTTAGCCCACAACTCTGAGCGATTGCTACAAAAAATTAAAGAAAAAAAAAAACAAAAAAAAACAAGAACAAAGTCAGCTCTTAAGCATTGTTTTTGTATACATTTCGGCAACGTACAGCATTTTTCCATTGACTCAATTTGAGATTATTGTACACACTTACTTGATATACAAACATGAAATATACTTACACATACACATATACCACCATATATCTACATTTACTAATACATATATACCAGCGTGTCTAGGCATGTGATGTGTGGGCGTTTGTTTATATTTTCTTTTGTATGTAGGTTAGCAGGCATCCCGCAAGTTTTAAAGTTTGTTTTTTCATTTCATTTTCTACCTTCTCCAATATGCTACCACATTTCAGTCGTTCTTTATTTCCCAGTATTTTATTCATTACTTCTATTTTACTTGGCTTTTAAAGAGTTTCTTTCCCAATAACAAAATGACGCGTGCTTCACTTAACTTTGTTTATCCTTTCAGTAAGTTTTCTTCTTTGCTTTCTGGTGTACTTCGGTAAATATTTAATTTTTCAATTTGTTTTACAATTTTTCGTTTTGTCAACCGATGCGTATCCGTGCAAATAAATGGAATTATGTGGTGAGAGAGCGTGAGATTTAGGCACACATTTTATTAGTTTGTTCTGTTGCCGGCTTTAATTAGATTTATAAATCGAATAAATTCCAATAATTACCTTTAACATTAATTTACAGGTCATTCAATATTATTCTTAAAAAACGAAACTCATTAGCTTTGTGAAAATTGTATTAAGGAAAGAGATTTTGGTTGAGCAAAGCATTAATTGGAATATGTTAGATCTACTGGAGTTCTGTAATTTACAATATTTATAGTATTTTGAAAATAGTAGTTTTAGTTTTACATGTCTTTCGGATCATCTGAGAGGGAAAATGCAGATAAGTATTGAATTTAGAGGGAGAGGCTAAAAAAAAAAATGATGTCGAAAGTTTTCCTTGACTGTTTTTCAAGTTTCCAAGTTTTTTCTTGTTGAAGTCCCTTAAAATTGCTATAGTTACGGGTGGCGCAAAATTAATCGTAAATGGCATTCCTATTTGACTCTTGTTAACTAGACAACTGTAGTATACATACAGACAAGCAATGGAATGCGTAAAGATCAAAATAAAGATTTCCATCACTCAAAATCAGTTTTGTTTAGTAAAATTGCTATTCAAAAGCGAAATTGAGTGATTAATTTTTTGACACTGAAACAAACATAGTTTTGTAAGTAGATTAAATAGCTCTCAGCAGGATTTCCACATACAAAGTTTCTTGTTCTCAATTGCAGGTATTGATTGCAAGAGTCTACAGGTCGTATACGCAACATGAAGTATTGGTTTGAGTGGTGATTCTTCTATAGGGTGGGCCATGTAAAATTTGCTTTTTGAATGGGCTATAAAAAAAAATCTAATCAATATTTTTCGAAACTTTTTTTTTTTATTTTGCAGATTGAACATTGTCATTTATAAATGAAGAATAATATCGTTCAAATGACTGCCACGACTGGCTTTACAGTAGGCCATTCGATCAACCCAATTTTTAAGCGCATTTTCGATTGTTTGGGCTCTAATTTCATGAATGGCAACTTCGATTTCGTGTTTTAAAGCATCAATCGTCTCGGGATGGTTCGCATAGCATTTGCCTTTAACGGCTGCCCACAAAAAATAGTCCAACGGGCTTAAATCACAGCTCCGAGGCGGCCAATTAATATCGGAATTTCGGCTGATAATTTGGTTTTCAAAAGCCAAAAGTTCGAGTGTAACTTTGGCAGTGTGACAAGTTGCATCGTCCTGTTGAAACCAAATGTCGTTCATGTCATTCTCTTCAATTTTTGGAAACAACTCGTTGAGCATGGTGGTAGCAGAGGAAGAGGAAGACTTTCTGAACGTTGGAAAGATCAGATGGAGAAGTACTTGGTTTCGCTTAGTGTGTCCAACTGGCGCCGTTTAGCACGAGTAGGAAACAACTGGTGCGCTTTGGTAAACTCGGCCAAAAGCGGTGAGAAGTTATGGTGCCAATTAAGAAGAAGAGAACGAGAAAGAAGAAGAACAAGAACAAGAAGAATTAGAATTAGAAGAAGAAGAAGAAGAAAATAACTTAGCTTTCTATCACTTATAATTGTTAAGGTTTTGACCCGTTGCTCCGCAAACCAAATGAACAACGCCATTTTCATTTTTGGAAACAAAACCTTAAGAGTTTTCCTATTACATTACCGAATACAAATCGCGTAACAAACTTCTTTATGGACTGTACATATTTTTAAATATAAGTTGTTTTTGCAATCATGGAAATTCCTGCACTTCATTTATTCATAATGTCGGCTTTTTCTTTTATTATAGGCAGCGTAAATTTCCTCTTTGCCCTTATTAGACATTTCATGCAAAAGTTAACGCAAACTGTCATTTCGTCAGGAAATGAATTGGATGGTGCTTGACCTAGGTTTATTTACCTGATTCCATTCAAAAAATTTCATTACCAGAATGACATCGGCGGTACTTCCCCGAACCTTATTTTCAAAAATTCAACGTAAAAAGAGCAAAAGAGAAAGACAAAGCAAAAAATGTTCCAAGTATATTTTTCTAATTTTCTCATTTTCTAATATTGCAAGTACTGAATGCACGCAATAAAAAAAAAATTTGTCGTAATTATCGAGGTGTTCAAATATCGAATATGTGCGAGTTTCTACTGCATCTATGCCATAGGATTTATTTAGTGGGTACACTCTTGCAAGTTGTGGAAATTGTGGAAATGTTTACTTTCTTCTTTCCGAAGCTTACAGTTTTCGCCCTTTATTTGCAAATCTCTTTAAGCTTTTGCTTATCTACATAAATATTACAACTGGTGGGATCATAGCTGACTAAACATATGGACCGAGTAAACTGTGATGGTAGAAAATAATTAAATATGTATATTATATGCAATTCTATCTATGTGTGAGTGCGTAGTTAAATATGCCGGCACATGTTCATGCACAACGTGTCTGTTTACTTTTAATAAAACAACCTAAGTCGACTTGGCACATTTTTCTCTAAGGTAGTAAATTGCTTGCTTCTCTTGAGATAGTTAAAGAAATAAAGCTCTCACAGCTTGAGTAATCTCTTAATGCAAGTTGAAAAAAATATAAGGTTTTTCTATGGTGCAACAGAATTTATCAGCCTTAAGTCAAAGCCTGTTAAAGTCACATAAGTTATTTTGCCAAAAGACCACATATGTATATACACACACACACATGAACACCGTATACTCGCATATGCCACATGCGTATGTTTTTACATTTATCTGTTATCTAACACAGGCCATATGGTATATTCTATGTATGTATACCCTTTCGTTGATTTCATAGGAGCTGAAAAGTGAAAGTTGACTGCTGGAAGCAGAAAGAATGCAATAATGTGACGGAAAAAAGTATTAAAGCGGAGCAAGAGGTAAATGGTTTAGTGGATAAATACCCGAACTTTGCCTCAACTTTTGGATATGTAGACTCTGTGTGCACATAAACGGTGCCGATAAAATGTCAAAAGCAGCGAGGAATTCTTGCAAGTTAAAATGAAGGATTCCATTGTCGTTGCCTAACCTTTTTCAACTGAAAATATTTGTTGTAGAATGAATAGCAGTCGAGCTTGCATATACTAGGTTGTTCAGTAAGTTTTGCCGTTCAATAAGAAAAATAAGGGTTTTCCAATAACAGGTGTTATTTGGGAATGGATATCGCTATCGAGAGATGATTAACGATTTTGTATGGCCGAAAATGAATGGTATTGATCTGGACAATGTTTATTTTCAACAAGACAGCGCTACGTGCCGCACAAGCAATGAAACCATTGATGTTTTACGGGAAAAGTTTCCGGATCGTGTTATCTCTCGAAGAGGTGATCACTATTGGCCACCGAGATCTTGTGATTTAACACCTTGTGACTTTTTTCATTAGGGCTACGCGAAAGAGAAGGTCTACGCCAACAGCCCAGTGTCGATTCAGGAACTCAAAGATGGAATTCGTGAGGCTATCGAGGCCATAGGGCAGCCACTTTGCAATTCGGTTATGGAAAATTTCATCTAAGGGGTATTGTCCTCTAAGCGTGGTCGTGGTGGTCATTTGCATGATGTTATTTTCCACTATTAACGGCATACCTTTCCCTTTATAAAGAAATAAACATCCGATCATTTATATTAAAAAATAGCATTTTTCTTTGAATATCAAAATAACACCTCTTAAAAAAAAGCCCTATACAATTTTATGGTTCGAAATACACTTTATGATTCAGTATAGTCTCCATGAATGTTGTTCCTATGAGATTCCAATTTATGAATTCCAGCTCTGAAGTGAGAATCTGGAAGAATTGCACAATACGCTGCCACAGATGTTATGACCTCATTATTGGATGAAAAAATATAAATAATAAAAAATAGTTTAAAAAAACTAAAAAACACGCTTTTATTGCCAATCGAACTAAAAAGTATAAAATAAATTTTAATGAAAAAGAGACCTATAATGAAGTAATAGCAAATCGAAGGATCAGTCATAGTCAACTACCTCAGAACAGAATTATAACAAAAATTAAGATACAAATAGAATAATTCAAATTAGAGTTAAAAGCGTGGGATGCTTGATATAGTAAATATTACAATCATTCTATTGGCAACTACCTATGTACAGAGGGTTATGAAAGTGAAGCAAAATGCACCCCACGCTTTTAACTCTAATTTGAATTATTCTATTTGTATCTATTTTTCATTTTACAACCAAATTCACCTTACTTTTTGCCCACAGGTAGAAAAAGAAAATATTAATCCTGGCAATCCTAATAAGGATAATGGGAAACTTTTATCAAATTATTGCATTGTCATCGGTCCTTGATAGGTGTGCAAAATTCCAAGTCGATCAGATTTTTAGAAGCCAGTGAAAATTAAGCTCAAAGATTCCGTTACATACATACACACATACATTTTTTTAGGTCTGGAAACAGATGCAAGTCGCTAGGAGCCAAATCTGGTGAAAACGATAGATATTTCAGCATTCCTAACTTTAATTCATGGATTTAGCCCATTGTCAAAATGCTCCTGTGACACGGTGCATTGTCTTTTTGCAAACTGGCATTTTTTTCACGATTTTTTTCTTTCAGCTGATCTAAAAGGTTACAATAATATTTAGAATTTATTATTTTACCAGTTTGCTGGTAATCAACAAACAAAATACCTTTGGCATCCCAAAAAACTGAAGCTAACTCCTTCTTGGCCGATTTCTGGACACGAACTCGTTTTGGAGCCAGAAAATCAGGTTCACACCATTCTTTAGCCTCGTGTTTTGATTTAGGAGTATGGTGATAGACCCAGTAATTACCCATAGTGATAAATTAATGCACAAAATCCCCTTTAATCTTTCTAAAACGCGTTAAATGTTGCCGAGAAAGCCGCATTCGAATGTGTTTTTGTTCCATTATTAGCGAATGCGGCACCCATTGTGCCCACAGCTTTCTGAAACCCAATACTACAGTCAAAATTTGGCTTGCATGAGATGTCTAGGGCTTTCACTAAATCTCTTTCAGTCACACGATGATTTTCCAACACGATATCTTGTATTTTTTCTACGATTTCTAGTGTTGTTGCTGTTTTGGATGTCCTTGCCGTGGATCGTTTTCAAGGCTTGTACGACCACGTTTAAATTTAACAACCCATCTTTCTACTGTACTAATAGATGGCAAAGGTCCTTATACACTTTCAACATTCGTTCATAAATTTCCTTTGCTTTTAAGTCTTCCAGAAATAAGAATTCAATCACTGCACGATATTTGATTTTTTCCATTGTAGAAAATACTGTGACACGTCGACACTAAATGGCTTGTAAAAAAAGAATAAATAGACAGATTGAAATGAAACTTCACTACGCTGATATGAAGAATGTACCAACATAACAAAAAAAAATAATTATAATAAGTTTAGGTCTCTTATCGCACCGCAAAACTTAGTGAACGACCTAATATATAGTAACAGCAGAACTTAAAAATATGCTGTGGCTGTGCTGCGAAAAGAATTTGGCTTTGGTATGCTGCGCAATATCCTGCGTTTCAACAGTTGACGCTAGAGCACAGCATAGCAGAAAAAAGTTTTTCATTTAGCTATGCTAATGCTTCAGGAGCTCAGTCACAGCACAGCGTGAACTTTTTATTATGAATATACTGGGGCTTTAGCTGCGGAAGAGCGACAGCACAGCAAAACTCCACATAAAAAATTAAAAGAAAAAATGTTGCATTTTAAGGTTTACTATCTGCTCGACCCAAACAACATCTGTGGCCATCTTTTAACGCTAAAGCAAGACAACAGCAGTTGTGATAGTGACAGAAAAACTCTGGCTTATTCCGATTGCTGTCGTGCTGTAGCCATCTTCACAGCAAAGCGTCAGCACAATTTCGGTTTTTTTGGTATTGTGACTGAAAGAGATCTTTTTCGGCGGCTGTAATAGTTTATTTAATTAAATTTAATTCTCGCAGCCAAAGTGCTGCTGAAGCAAATTAAATGAAAAATTTAAAGCAATTTCAAACGCTTTCAATTTCTACTCAAACCGAAAGCTCAACAAATTAGGGTGAAAAAATAACTACCCTGGGCGGCTGGTTGTTGTTGTAGTAGCAATACTAAACCCTGTCAGCGCGTAGTGTAAATCACCGGTCGCCTTCGTCTAACTCATCTAAACGTAGGCCCGGGAAACGTGCTGTTTCGATAGGTTGGTTCCAGAGGGAGAGCCGTGTTAGATAAGTGGGTTTGGTTGGGCATGAGAAAAGGTGGTTAGTGTTGTACGGGGTGCCTTCACATGCAGGACATACTATATATATAGTATGTTTGGTATGTCGGAATCAGCTCTGGATAAGTAGGAGTTTAACCTGCTACAATATCCCAGTAAACTAGCCCTGTCTAGTGAACCGCATAACTACCTTGGTCATTTGCTATGCTTCAGATTTCACGGCTCGTATGCTTCTCCTATAGGTATTTTTTAGGAATTTTTTTTAAGAAAATAAAATGCGATCGTTTTGATTTTATAGTATGATAGATAGATATTTTTTTGTAGTAGTGTGGCACCAAAGTAAGCATCTTAAAACAAAGATAGGTGGCTTGTCAACAGGAATTTGGCTCTTCAGGTCATCTTATACGAAAAAGTTAAACTGACTATTATTTTGTATTTCTGGCAGGTCTTCAATGGGACTTTTTTTCGATAAATAACAAAATGTCGGACTTTCGAAGCCTTAGCTGAGTCTTTATCCGCCTTTGATACCCGAGCGGCATTGTATTTCGTAGCGTAGCTAGTTGATTGACTCACATAGTGTCCATAACTTTCAAAATAGGATGAAATCCTTCATTGAAAGTGCATGCAGCTGTCAATGTAGCAATTTCAAGAGTCTTTTGCCCAACAAAAATATGTTCTGGAGCCAAATTCCATACGCAATGGTTAAATGCTTCATTATTATTTTGCGTGTTTTTGCCTAAGCAACGTTTCAAAAGATCCTCCTACGACAATTCTTAATAAATCGGTTTCAAAAGCAATAAGGTATCCTCATCGAAAGTATGCGGATGAACAAAAGTATATTCCTTCTTTTCGGCTTTGATTTTTTTATACTCACACTAAGACTCGGCATCCTCCGGGCAATGGGAATGCTGGGGATTTTCGTCAGTAGAAATCAAATGTTTGCTTTTTGGTACATCATCAGTCTTTTAACCTTTTTTCCATCTGCTTTCTTTCTTTTTCGGCGGCTCAGCTTCACCCTTAGATTTTCTGTTTTCGTTTTTTTTTTTTTCTTTTTTAACTACAGCTTTTTTCGCTTTTAGCAATTGCGTAAGGGCGTTTTTTGCCTCTTTCATAACTTTAGCCTTTTTTCATATGCAAGACACACTCACTTTTTTCGACGAGAGGATTACCATCGTAAACGTCGGCATCAATCAAATTTTTGCAGGTGTCTCCAATATATCTTTGGCACTTCACATTAAGCCATTCAATTGCTCTTTGGAACATCTCTATAACACCGTCAACCTCCATTTTCCCGGAACTTCCTTCATGATTTGCCATGCACTGATCGGTCTGATCTTCCTACCACTCAAGTTACATTTAACACACAAAACGAATCCTAATACTGACTATGATTTTGTATAAAATTTAATATCACTATTACACAATTTACACTCGTCGACGAGAGGTTCGAAGCCATCTTGACTCTTTAGTTTTGCAGCCGAGGTACTCGTTGAATCAGTATTTTTTCAGATGTGAATTTATTACCTCGAAAACTTCTCTTACGTTGATGTTTACCAGGATACCTCGCCTTGCCTCTCTTTCCTTTTCTATCCATTTTCACTTTTCGTCGATGTTTACGCACGAGAGAACGAACTTATATTGATGTTTATTTTCAAAATTCTCATGGAACTATGCTCCAGACTACTATCTTAAATCAAATGTGAAAAATTGCATTAAAATTAGCTAGTCAGCTTTAAAGGAACGAAGTTTTAGAGTGTCTTTGAACCAAAATCTAATCTGAGGAAAAATTATTAATTATTGAAAACATGCAAAACCATATTTATTTCCTATGCTGCTAATCAACCACTTTTAGGAATTATTTACACAGTGAATATTACGAGGCCTCCAATAAAATTTATATTAATTTTTTTTGTACGTACT
Organism: Anastrepha obliqua; assembly: GCF_027943255.1. Taxonomy (NCBI): domain Eukaryota; kingdom Metazoa; phylum Arthropoda; class Insecta; order Diptera; family Tephritidae; genus Anastrepha; species Anastrepha obliqua. The sequence continues at coordinate 48,130,283 of NC_072893.1, forward strand.
TACAAATACACATTTGTTGCCACTATCCTCCAGTGACCATTTGAAGTCTGGATAACCTTGTTAATTGAAGAATTCGCTCTCATTACTCATACGGCAGTGTACATTCTGTCAAAAAAGTGAAGTAAAAAATTTTATTATTTGGCCGTATGCGGAGTTTGAGGGAGAAATATCTGCCAAAAAGGTGCCGGGAACTGGTTATTTAAAAAGGCCGCTTAATGAACTAGAAAAATTAAAAAACTAAGTCGGAGACACTTTTCGTCGAAAACGACCAGATTTGCCGTAAACCAACTTATGGATTTTAACCTGCAGTTGCCATTGTAAACTAATTTCTGACTAGGAACTCAACAAATCGAGCAATTATAGTATTTATCCGGTATAGCTCTGGTTGATTTTTTTCTCTTTCCAAAACTGAAATTAACATTTCGAAGTACCCATTTTCAGTCGATAGAAGGCATAAAAGAAGGCGCGAACTGAAGTCTATTCTGGAAAATGTATTTGAAAAAATGTTTAGACGGTTGGATTATCCTTGGATATAAGCGTACGAGGGTTTTTCTTGTTTTCTTAAGGGGGGAGCCTGCTTTAGAGGCTTCAAAAAATCGATTTGTTTTGCATAAATGTCTTCCCAAACTATCCCAAAAACTATCCTCAAAATTTCAGAAGCAAATTAAAAATATTTTCGGAGTTACAGAAGAAATTGTGAGCAAACGTCGAGCAGGTATACGAGCGGCCGGATCGCTCGAAGTGCGATTTCTCGGTTTTTATTTTTACGATTTTTCCTAATTGGCGGGAAAGATAGGGAAAAAGTTAAACGTCCTATCGAAACGAGATAACATTGATTGCATTCGGAATTAAATTCTCTTCTAGTTGAACCTAAAAAACCTTAAGAAAGTTATGATTAACCCAATTTTTAAACAATCTAAAGTGAATTTGTTTTTCCAAAAAATTTTATTTTTTTTTAATTAGCGTTTAATTTTCTTGGTTTAACTAGAAGCTATACTATACTAAAATAATTTTTTTTTGGGTTTTTATTTTCTGATGAAAATTGCGACCTGCATCTTTTCCGTCGCACGACACATGCACACTCGAGGCGCCTTGGCAAAATGCTTGTACCAGGCATAATATTTGAATGAAAAAATTTGAGAAGACTGTTGAAATATATAACAATAAAACCTGAAAGTTTATTTCTTTCCTTCCCAAAAAAATTCACGAAAAAATCGATTTTTTGAAGCCTCTAAAGCAGGCTCCCCCCTTAACGAAAAGTTTAAAACAAAATGTCAGAAACATCTCAAAGGTGTAGACACACTAATGTTGTTTGGGGCAAGCTCCTATTAATACTATAACAATCCTCCCACCTCGACTAAATTCTAAAGGAGATATCGGAAAAGACCTCCAACAGGCAGATATCTACACTCAACCCGAGCTGTTGATATAATGAAGAAGGTTGATGGGATTTAGGTTCAACACTGCTCAGGTTGATGAAGAAGAGAGCACCCAGTGACCTTAAACGTATAGCTGCCAAACCCGGACCTTTACAGAGCGAGTACTCAACAGTCGCCTTCTCTGAAAGGTCCCCACAGCTTCTGCAATGGGGGTAAAATGGTAAACCTAGCTTTTCCGCGTGTATGTCGATCGTTCAATGATGAGTAAGTACAGGTACAAAATTTGAAATTAAGTGGCGTGGAGTCCCCAGGCACTTTCTGAGTCCTCCGTCTATTAAATTGGGGTCAAAGGGTTTTCGAAATAGCACGCGAAGAAATGAAGCTCCATCTGTCCTGCGTTTTTCTGAGAAATAAGTTGTGCTATTAATTTTTAACAACAGTCACAGAGGTGCCGATGACCGGGTAGTGATCTTCCTAGCAAGCACATCAGCAAATAAAGCTGCTATGTTCCTATGGCCTGGAACCCACATCAGAGAAATTTTACTTGCACACCCAAGAGATTTGATCGCCTCCTCACAGCAGTTGACTAGTTTGAATCTGCATCATGGCGTCGTCAGAGTCTTGATCGCGGCTTGACTATTGGAGAAAACCCTTGAATTAGCATTAAAAAAAATGTTTGCTGAATGTCCAGCAAAAAAAAAAACAAAAAATGTTTTGTTAACATTTTTCAAAATTGAATATCTCGAAAATATTTAAGTTGCGACATCATTTCATAGAACCAAATTAGTCAGTGATTGCCTATATAAGGATGCCCGTAAGTGTTTGGCACGACTTTTTCAGCAACCCTGTATAACTAGGTGAAATAAAATATCATTATTTGTGTGTGTGTGTGCGTGTGTAAGAACTACTTTTTATGCTCGTAATAGCCCCTACTTTCACCTCTGTACTTACATAAATATGCATGTGTGTAAGTGATTACACAAATTTCTCTATTTTATTGAAATTCCTTGCATTTGTCTGTCATGCAATTTTCCCATGCCACAGCTCCTTTGACACTATCTTTATGGTACAACACTTTTACTTGCCCACACAGCAACATCCTAATTTACTCGGTAATTTATTTACGACTATTTATTTTACTTCATTTTATTTTGTTTCTCCTTATGGGAAAACGAAATACTATTCCATATCAGATTTTGAATGAGCATCGCTATTTTGCTGGTAGTTCAACTTATTCATAGTCACCATGACCAGTTCTCCAGCAAAAGCACAGCTGTACTAGATTTACTTTCCAACGAAATGAATGAGCAAACGAATGTGCAAATGTGCAATAATAAGTGTAGGTTTGTGTTTGGTAAATAGCATTGGATGACGGTTGGCTGGTTGGCTGACATTCGTTCGTTAGTGCGGCAAGTTTAAGGTTAAAGTTCAAGCGTTTCTGCCAGCCGGTTAAGTGGACAGAGATGGTAGTGGGGGAAATAGCAGCAACACAAACGACATTTAATGTGTAAATTTAAGAAAGTTTTCAAATGAATTTAGTTTGCAGAACACAATTTGTATAACTACTGAGTGTTTCGCATTAGCAGTTTGATAACGAGTTTGTAACCAACAAAGATTTACTGACCGTACAAGGTTGAGTTTATCTGCTCGTACGTGTGCGGTTGCAACAGACTTTCGTTACACAAATGAGTTCTGGAAGTTTGTTGGTTTGTTAATTTCATATTAAGGGAATGCTAATTGGGAGCTAATTCTCTAAGTATTTGACCATGCAATGCGCGGTTGCAAATTAACTCAAGCCAAATTGCGAGGAGTTATCAAAAGTGTTAGCATTTCAAAAGTACGATGGATATTAGCGACAAGGATGATGGCGGCGATGACATTGAAAGCTTAGCATAATAAGACTTAAGTTCCACTGCAAGTCTAGGTGGCTCGTATGTTTTTTAACATATTGAGGCAAACTAGCGTCTGTCTGTTGTTTATTGGGGATTGGTTTACAAGTTTCCAACCGATCCATTGAACACAAGACTGGCGTCATAAAAATGTTTTTGGTGGCGCCATCTTTTTAATGGGTTAGTGCGTTTGAAGTTGAAATTGAAATTTGAAAAGGTCAAGCCAAGGAGCACCAGGAGATTTGGTGGCTCCTAAAACACTCAGGCTAAAGAGCCCATTGTATCTAAAGCTCTGGAAAGGGGGTAGATAGTGAAGGAGGGAAGGAGAAAAGTATCAGAGAAAGAGATAGGAAAGAATAGAGACAGAGATAGAGATATTTAGTCCTGTGAGAATTTTCCAGATTCTTTGACAAATCTGTAAATATCTTCCAGTTTTAGAGAACGAATATTACTTATTCTAATGACATCGGAACCCAATACTCGTAGCCGTGCAAAGGCAGAACACTCACAGAGAAAGTGCTCAGTGCTATCCGCCTCCTCCAAGCATAACAGGCATACCGGGTCCTTGATGATTCCAATGGTGGTCATATGCTGACCCCATGGGTTGTGTCCTGTAATGATGCCGACCATCAACCGAATGTCTTTCCTTCTGTTTTAGTAGAACAGCCTGACTGTCAGTGAAGACTCCAATCTGTTTCCCGCTCCATATCCTCTCGATTATCCATTCGGCTATTTTCAGGATGGCAAAACTTTCTGTTTGAAAAACAGTTGGCATTCCCTCCATAGCATAGTGATACTTATTACTATCGTTTAAGGACCATCCAGCTTCAGACCCTATTTCATTCTTGGACCCATCGGTAAAGAAAATATCCGTCAAACCTCCCTGCATGCATTCTGGATTGCTCCATTGCTCACGCAATGGAAATCTGACATCAAATTTCCTTCCAAATGAAACTGTGGGTATCAGGTCATGTTTAGGTGCCAAAAACAGTGGATACTGCTCCGATAGCAACTTAAAGATTTCTCTGTGTCCCGAAGTTCCATCTTCGTGCCAGAAACCATATTTATGGAGTCTACACATTGCTTTTAGACTTGGAAGTTACATCCTTGGCTGATTTGCATCTAAAGTGTCAGTATGTTTGTGTCAGTGGTACAAATATGAGTTTCGAACAAAGAGCTAATATCAAATTTTGTTTTAAAATTGGTAAAACGTTTACCGAAACATTGGATTTGATGCCAGAGTTCATGAGTGATTTACACATTTCAGAGATCGTTGTGAGGACACAAATGACAATGAACATACGGACCGCCCAAAATCAGTAGTCACCGAAAACTCCATCGAAATTGTTCGTAAATTTATCAAAAGTGAACCGAAACCATAGTTGAAATTCATGGAATCGGAGTTGAATATCTAAAAAGTATCGATTTATCGCATTTTCATTGATCATTTGGGCTTACTAAAGGTCCGCACAAATTAACCGAGGACCAAAAATTTCTCAGAATTCAACATTCGAAAGACCTCATTAAAGAGACGAGAAAAGATGCAAACTTCCTTTACAACATTGTAACTGGAGATGAAACGTGGTGTCTCCAACATGAACCTGAAACTAAGAGTCAAAAAGCCTAATGAAAATCCCCAGATGAGCCACCACCCAAAAAAGCGCTTTTGGAAAGTACAAAAATCAAGTGATGGTCATTTGTTTTTACAATTCCAAGGGAATTGTCCACAAGAAGCCCCTGCTGACGGGCCAAACATAGTGAAAATCATGAGGCCTCCAATAAAATTTACATGCACCGTCAATTCAATTTTCTATCTTGGCGTTTTGAAGCGTTTGTTGCATCGCTTTCGTTGAATTCGCTCTGAATACCGCAAAGGAGAAAGCTGGCGCTTATTGCATGATAATGCACCACTCATGGATCCACTCTTGTGACTGATTTGTTGACTAGAAATCGCATTTTAACCATCAATCACTCACCATATTTGCGTGATATGGGTCCGTGTGACTTCTACCGATTCGAAAAATTGCATTTGGCCGTAAAAGGAAAACGTTTATCGTCCGTAGAGGCCATCCAAAGGCTTGTACCGACATCCTGAAAGACATTCCTGCCACTCTGGCACTCCCCTTTTGATATCATTATGAGACCTCCAGGAGGCAGATATCTACAGCCAGCCGGAGCTGTTGATGTAGCGGAGAAGGGTGATGGGATTTAGGTTGAGACAGTGCTACAGGCTGTCCAAGAAAGGAGTACTCAGAGACCTTATTCGTCTAGCTGCCAAGCCCGGACATTTACAGAGAAATTGCTCAATAGTCGCCTGCTCTGAAAGGTCTCCACAGCCTCTGCAATGCGGGTTAAATGGTAAACCTAGCTTTTCCGCTTATGTTTCGATCGTTCATTGATCGGTAAATACAGCTACGAGTGTGGAAATAGAATGGCGTGAAGTCCTTAGAATGTTCTGCGTCCTGAGTCTATTACGGTTTTCGAAATAGCAGACGAAGAAATTGAGCTTCATCTGATCTGTTTTTTCCTGAGAAGCAAGTTGTGCAATTCCCCTTTAACAATAGTTAGAAGGATGTCGACGACCGGATTGGGACCTCTGAGACCAATCCACTTGAGCTCATCCTACCAGGTAGCAGCGTCAGCACCATCGTTTTATTATTATTATTGAATCAATCATGTTTTCGGCTCGATAAAAGGAATTCAAAAACAAACAAAAGAAAATAATATATACACGTCTTGTATAACTTTCTACGCCTTTGGTTCAAAATGAGTCATACTATACAATTTTTAATAATATCGTAAACACACCATCGTACCATATGAGTGCTTGTGTTTGTACAGTGACGGTCAAAATAGTAACAGCGCCACAAATTGCAAAGTTTTCACTATGTATTTATTTTTTATTTAATAATATAACGAATCCCCAAAGGTTTTGCATATAACAGAAAAAACGCAATACCGTAACTAAAAAACCAAAAAAAAAAAAAAAAATGCTAAAAATTTAATGAAAATTGTTAGCCCTTCAAATTAGCACAATACATACATATTTTACCGAAATTGAATGGGCTATGGGTATGCAGTATTCTGAATAAAAGTGAAATAAATTGAAATTTTTTTGAAAATTTGTTGAATTTTTTAATATTGTTTTTAAATAAAAAAAGAATAAACAAAACTTCGCAATAAGCAGCGCTGCTTTTATTTTGACCTCCACAGTGCATGTTTTTATGTAAACAACTAAACATATTTTCCTGTTTATGCACAAATATCCGATAATAGAGCATAACGCACTTGTTATTGAATAGTTAATGAAGCGTGCAGTGATTGTAGAGGGTTTTCCAATAAGAGGTGTTATTTTGATATTATTCCCGTAAAAGATCAATGGTTTCGTTGCTTGTGCGACACGTAGCGCCGTCTTGTTGAAAATAAGATCAATATCATCAAATTCCGGCCATAAGAAATCGTTAATCATCTCTCAATAGCGCAATCCATTCACCGTAACTGTAAGGTCCAATGACCCCGCCGGACCATAAGCCGCACCAAACAGTCACATGTTGAGGATAGAGAGGCTTTTTAATAATAACTCTTGGATTTTCTGAGCCATGCATCCGACAATTTTGCTTGTTGACACAGCCACCGAGGTGGAAATGGGCCTCTTCACTCAAGATGATTTTTCGATTTTTTTCAAGACCCAATTTCATGCATTTCAAAGACCCAATCAGCAAAGACACGACATTGTTCATGATCGGCCGGCTTGAGTTCTTGTGTTAGCTGGAATTTATAAGCCTTAAGACCCAAATCTTTATACAAAATACGGTGTAATGACGTTTGTGGAATGCCTAGTGATTCCAAAGAACGACGAGGAATGCACAAACCTGGGTTTTCTGCATCACTTTCGGCTACAACAGCAACATTTTCGGCTGTTATTGAGCGACGTGCACGGGTTTTATTCTTCACATCACTAACTTGTCCCAACACCTCGAATTTTTTCACCAGTTTCTGTATTGCGGTCCGACAAGGTGCTTCACGATGACCCAAAAATGTTCGAGTCTTACGAACCGTCTCTGCGAAATTTTCATCATTTTTATAGTGAATTTTAATAATTTCAATGCGTTGTTTAAGGGTGTGTGGTTGCATTTTTATTAATGGCATAGTTTCTACTTGTCAAATATCAAAAAAAGTGCCTTCAAAAGTGACATTTAGCAAAATAGCGGGCTATTCAAAATAACACCTGTTATGGGAAAACCCTTCAGGTTAGATTGGAATTCAGCGTATGGAGAATAATGCAAATAAGTTGTTAAAATTTTATGGAGCATTTTGGAGTATATGGGAATTACTTGTGTATCGTACATATGAACCTGCGTGAGATTCGAGAACAATTAGGAACAATCGGAGGACACCTAGGGGAGTCGCTGAAAACACCGCACAAAAACTCTGACTTGAAGAAAGTGTTTAAAGCAAATAAAAGGGCCTATACAATTAAAAGACTTGTATGTATGTATTAGTTTTTTTGCCGATAGCAATCCAAGATAGAAAATGAACATACCTCTGGAGCAAAGGCAAGGCTCTGTGAAACCCTTCTTCAAATAAAGCTAAGGTCAGCCAATTGCTTTCATTTCCTTTGTAGACAACAGGCATATCAACAAAAGTTTTTAATGAACGCGGATTCACCGATTTCCAAATAACCATTATTTTGTGCAATGTACAAGGAAGGAACGCTATTCTCTCTTTACTGATCTTATGCCCCGCAGTTGAGGTTTTTTTGTGAGCGCACAACAGTTTTATAGCGTAAGAGCTTCCAAAACAAGCCAGACTCATCGGCATTGTATATTTGCTATCTTCCAAACTTAAATCCATAATTATTTTGTTAAATTTGCCCAACAATGGGTTGATGGAGTCCCTCTTATTTGATAATTTTTCTCCGCGAATGTTTAGCCATCGTTTTCCATGGCTCTTTTTAAAGTTTGCAACCCAACCATTACTGGCGTGGAAGCCTCCAGGATTTTCCTGAATTTTGGCATCTAATAACTTGGTTTCCTCGTTAAGCATATCCACTGTAATTCGTAAGTTTTTGGCCCTCTGATCAACAAACCAATTAAACAACGCCGTTTCTATTTTTAGAAACTCAGAAATCTTAATAGTTTTCCTTCTAATTGGACCGTATTCAGATCACGTAACAAACTTCTTTATGGACTGTTCATTTTTTTTTAAACGAGTTATTGTTGCTCTCTGCACGTGAAAGTTTGTTTGGAAATTCTCGCGTTTAATTTATTCAGAATGTCAACTTTTCTTCAGTTCTTTTATTGCGAGCAACGTAAAGTTCCTTTTTCCCATTATGAGACCTCACCATACAAAAGTTAACGCAAAATTTTCATGTCGTCAGTAAGTGAATTAGTTCATGCTTGCCCTACATTCAGTTCAAATTTCAGTTTAATTCAAAAAATGTCATTACCAGAAAAACATCGAAGGTATTTCCCTGAGCCTTATTCTCAAAAATTCAACATAAAAAGAGCAAAAGAGAAGCATTCCCATGGCAGCCGGTTCTACGTTACCGGAGTGGCTAGGGTACCATAGCATAACAGAAACTGAAATCTGTTGTAGCACCCAAGCAGAAGCTGTTTGCTGAGTAGTTTATTGTGCTCCTTTACTGGGAGCATCTGTGCCTCGTTGTGAAGGTGTTGAAGAGGGGACATCAGGAGGCAACCTGTCGCTGTCCGAATAGCAGTGTTTTGGCAAGTCTGGAGCTGTACCCAGCGCGTCACTAGTTCCAGTCGACCAGACAGGCTCAACATAGTTTATAATCGGCCTGCCAATTGCCTTAAATGTCGATAGCAACAATTCTTTGTCTTTGCTCCAAGTGCTGCCGGCAAACGATTTGAGGACTTTAGTGGCAATTGTGGTTATGTGCGCAGAGAAGGAGAGCAAACTGTCGAAGGTTACACTCAAAATTTTGGGATTTTAACAGTCGGAATTGGAGTGTCATCGACCTTTACCTTGAGTTGCAGCTTGACCTCCTTTATCCTGGTGGTAAAGGAGAAAGATCGGTGAGGTAGACGTTCACGTTGGCGCACTGGCCATCAATGACATTGCCCGACGCCATTGTCGTGCAGTCCTCAGCGTATGAGCCAGGGTGAAAGGACACCACCCTGCGGAACACCTTGCTTTATCTTCCTCTGTGTGGATGTTTGGTCTCTAAAAATCACTGCCGGTGACGACCGCTCAGATAGTTGGCGGGAGTGTCGACTGAAAAATGTCATTTAGTAGCGTGGAATGGCTGACAGTATCGGCCAACGCTACTTGGACAGTCCTTTCGCGGTTTTGGTTAAGCCCGTGGTATAGCTGGGCCTTTATGATGGTGAGTGCCGTGGTGATGCTGTGTACTGGTCGGAAGCCATGCTGATGTGGAGCTGGGGTTAGGTGTTTCGTGAAGGGAGGGAGTAAAGGGGTTTCAAGTGTCTTCACTATTGGAGAAAGGAGAGTTATCGGCCGAGAAAATTTCCCTTGATTGGCGGGTTTCACAGGTTTCAGTAGCGGTAGCACTCTCCCTGCCTCGCACTTGTCAGAGATATCGAGAGTGGCTAAGGACAGCTTGAAAGCCCTTGAGAAAAATCCTACTCCCAATGGTGTTTTTGCATCAGCATGTTTAGTACGTCAGGGCCAATGTCTTTTGATGATTTGGTTTTGTTGATGGCCCCCTGAACCTCATCACAGGAGAAAGTAAGTGGCGCACTGTAGTTCATAAGTTTGTGCAGCCGTCTGGTGGCATGACGCTTGGATCTGTCGGCCAGAGGATGCAGTGTCAATAGTCAGCTAAAATTGCTTGCGCATCTCCGACGAAGTGCAACCGTTGAAGGGGAAGACCACCTTGTCGCTGGGCTTCGTCAGGTTCGACAGGGACCTTACGTTGGACCAGAACTTACTCACATCAGAGGTGAAGTTGCAGGACTTTAAGTACTCTTCCCATTTATTCCGCTGATGTTGAGTTAGCATTTGCCCGATCTCCGAATTGTGATCCCTTATGCGGGGATCCCGGGAGGTTTTGTTTTGTTTTTTTTTTAGGCGTTGAGGTAGCGCACTACCTTCAAAAGGGCTTCTGAAGCCAGGCTGAGCCTCTTTCTATCCATCACTTTTTGCCGCGGGTCAACCGTCAAGTATTACTTTGCGGGGAGGGAAGGCGATTAGTCGCCGTTGCTGTGTCGCAGTCTTTCCAGACGCCTCATCTCTTTCATAATCTCCGCCACTAAGTTGCATGTCGCATTCCACTGTTCCTTCGAGCGCAGCATGTGATGTACGAATGTTTCCGGCGAAGGAGGTTCTCCAAAGGTTCTATAGAGTCTTTCTTTTGCAGAACGAAAGCGCGAGCATGTGAAGAATATGTGGTGAACGTCCTCTAAAATGTTTCCATCGCAGTAGTCGCAATAGGGATTGTCGTCGTGGTTAAACCTGTATAGATATGCTTTGAAGCATCCATGCCCGCTCAAAAACTGGGTCAGGTAGAAGTCCACTTCTCCATGTGACCTCTTTAACCAAAGCTTTAGGTTGGTAATGCATCTGTACGTCCAGCGCCCTTTGGCCGAGTTGTCCCACCTAGTTCACCACTCGTCGATACAATTATCTTGTAACGCAGCCCGAGTAGACGGACTTATAGGTCGCTGTGCTCTCACTATTTGGGCAGTTCCCATTGCTAATATGCCTAGCGGGTAAATGCTAGATATTATTATACAAAGGCTGCATCGTCGGACACCGTTTTAAATGCGCTACATACGCATAGTGCGCACAACCGGTAGGTAGACTGTAGACCTCGAAAGTATGATACATGATCCGTTTTATGCGCCCAGATTGGAGCACCATACAAAATTTGGCTCTTCCCGACATTAGCCAGAAGCTGACGGCGATTTTGTTTTGGTCCTCGTACGTTTAACATGAGCCTCGATAGGGCCGTCGTGGCGGTGGATGCTTTTTTGTTGGTGTACTCGAAGTGTGCTTTGAAAGACATACTCCTCTTGTCTATCATTATTCCCAAGTATTTGATTGCGGGAGTGGTCGTTATGTTGAAGTCTCCGATTGTAAAAGAGATCTCTTCTGGTTTTTTTCTGCTGGATATAAGGATTGCTTTGGTTTTTTGTTGCGCTAGATCTAGCTTTTTTTGGGCTAGCCAAGGTTGCACGCTGAAAACCGCCCGGATCGCATTGTTGCGGATATCGCCTAGATTTTTAGCCGTTACCACAACGGCAATATCGTCGGCAAAGCCAATTATCTTGGTTCTTTCTGGACTCCTGACACGGAGAACACCGTCGTATATTATATTGCACAGCAATGGCCCGAGAACCGAACCCTGTGGAACGCCACTTGTTATTTTAGCTTTTTTTCGTCCCTTTGAAGTACTGTACCATAGAATTCGGCCATCGAAGTAACTGCGGAATATTCTCCTCAGGTACATGGAGACCTCAATTCGCTCTAGAGCGTCTAAGGTTTTCGCCCAGTTTGCAGAGTTGAATGCACCGACCTGGCGTAGGTGGTCCCGCTCATTTGCTAAAACGGCTGCTTCGACTGGGAAATTAGGACATATGCCCCTAATAATATCCTATCTTAGTGTACCTATTAGTGCGTACTGTGCATCAATGGCGACCTTTCGCACAAACATTAGAACTTTGAAATAAACGGATAGTTTATTTTATTATTTGTTATTCTGTACCAATTGGAAATAAAATATATTATATTATTCGGCGCAATTTGGCAACACCGTGACAAATGAAATATCCAATCGCAACGATATTATCGGTAATCACTAAATAAATAACAGGGAAGCCGCGCATATGACTTGACATGAAATTACTTTATGCCACCCACGCGTAGTCAATTGCAATTGGCCATTAGAAGTGATTCGCTTTTTGAGTGGGGGGTTGCGGTGTGCTTATTGTAAGGGAATAAAACAAACTCGTTCATGCATTTACACGAATTCCACATTTACCGGAAAATAATACATTAATTTAATTTCAATTTTATTGCCCGCTGCTTAAATGCAAACATCATCGCCTATTTGGCTGGCAAAAAAGCAATTTAATTTCTGAAAATGTTTGTAATAAAAATGTGCTTATAGAAAACACAAATGGGAAATTTCTGGTTAATGGAAAAACAATAGCTTGTGAAGGGATGTGTGTAAGTGTAGAAGGACTTTGTGCAATTTATTAAATACGGAGCGCATTAGCTGAAGCTCTGGAAATTAAGGGGTGCCGCTGGTCTAGACCTCGAAACCTTAGGCTATTTTGAAGAATTGAAAAATTTGAAAAACGATATTTAAATTTTTTAGGCTTTTTATTTAACTTTTTTTTACATACAAAAATGAAAATCAATTTTTTTTTTAATTTTAATGATTTTAAAAATGGCGCTGAATTTGACCATGCTGAAAAATTTGACCTGGAACGTGTTGACCATTTTGGCTCTTCTATTTAACTGAAACACAACAACTAAAAAAATCATTAATCAGTATGACTGTAGCTTTCTCTGCAAATGTCCAGCTCTGGCGGCAAGGCGCTTGAGACTCCTTAACGTGCCCTTTCGGGATGACTTGAAACAATTCTCCAGCCTAGATCCCTTTTCTCTCCTCCACTACATCAACAGCACTGGATGGCTGTAGAAGGTTTTCTCTTCCAAAAAATTGCCCAGGTAATGGTCCACATTATGGTTTCAAAACGGCACGTAAGTGCTGCTTGAAGTGTGCGTGGGGTATTCTTGCTATCTTACCTATCTACCTACCTATGACAGTAGCTATGTCCCCGAATAAAAACAAAAAAAGAAAATATTTACAAAATGGCGCGGTTGTGAATTTGACACTCTAAAAATGGGTTTTTTTTTCAGTTTTACCTATAATAAAAAAAAAATGAAATAATTTAAATAATATTATAATATGATTCTACTAGTACGAGCGATAGCCATTGATGTTGTGATTAACATATTAAAATTTCAGACGATTCGGTTGAATAGTGTATTTTTTTTGTGGGAACACTAGGCCGAAAAAAGTAGTTTTGGGAGTGGCCGCGTGACGAAGCTGACTCTACCTGCTAAAACGGCTGTAGAATCGAAAATACGGGAAATACTCTTGAGCGATCGGCAAAAGATCTTAATCTGACTATAACAGCAGACGCTATAGAAAGGCACTCGGAAGCCGGAGCAAACTTGGGGTAAAGATGTCAAAGATATTTTTTAATATTCTCACCATTCATGTACGGTAGACCGTTGATGAAGGGAAAAGTGGAGACAGCTTGATTTTGGCTCTCATCCAGTTGAGTCTTAAGCAGCGCAATTTCACTCTGCAGTTGGTCGTTCAGCTCAGTTCGTGCTTCAGCTTTTCCTACGAGTTCTTTCAGACTCTTTTCCTCAGATTCGCCAGATCAACCATTATTTCCCCTAACGGCTGCATCATTTGCTCTTCAGAAGTTTTTAGTCTGAATTATCTGACTTCATTCACAAATTATCTAATGTCATGGAGTACGGATCGAAGTCGATTAACTAGATTAATAATTAAATTAAATAATTTTAAAGTGGAAAAACAGATTAAGCATTCATTTGGTATGGGAATACATTTGGGATACATTTAAAAAAAAACGACTCAATGAAAAAACAAAAATGTGTGCGATAGTCGTGAGGTGTAATTTGCATTAAATGCACGTAAAGAGCTCGAGAATTCACTCATTTTAAAATTCACATTTTACATTTTTAAAATCACCTTTAGATTCTTGACTCTGCCTGTGTGGAATGTGGTTTGCATTTATGTTACTCGTTACTGTTTTAATTCAGTTTGAGTACTTAAATTGTACACCATAAAATTTAAATGACTGCAAATCAGAGGCAGACAAATGACGGCTTGGTCTCCGGTTGTCTCGACACTCGACTGCCTACTTGCTTGCTTGCCTCTAAATACTCGGGTTCAATGTTACATCACGTGCGGCATAAAATTGCATATTGAAGTAAGCCAGTGTAAGTACCCTGTAGGGAAAGCCTAACAACCAGTATGGAAATATTCTACTTCAGATACTGGTGCTTAATTGAAGAAATTGTACTAGTTCGTCATTGACTAGTATAATAGCAGTAGTAAAATGTTTGATATGCCTGCAAATTAGTTGATTTGTTTTTTAGATAAGAAAGTTTATGATACGTCCATGGACGCACCAATGCATCGCGATGATTAGAGAATTACCTATAAGCAAATGCTGATGAATATCTGATTATTTATTTGAAAAACACTAGAGATAATAATCAATTAATATTTGCATACAATTTATACATTTTAAGTGTACCCTTACATTACAAGTTCGTAAGATTAGCGTAACGAATTTTCAATAATGGTACGCTAGCTCAGTTTAAGCCTTAAAACTGCAAAAGAAATAATTACTATATTTCGATAATGTCATGTTTTTTTTTTAATTGGTTCGTCAAAATTCTATGGAAGGATCGACTAAATTTTGTTTCCGCTGAGCTCTACAGCAGTTCAATTAATATGAATGAAAACGTGGTTCGATAACAGAAAAAAAATATGTTTATCCTTGACAGATTTCTGCAACGAAGAGTCTACTTCAGCATTCTATCAAACAAATTTAAGAAACATATGTAGCACCGATACAAGAATGGAGTACAACAGAGATCGAACCTACGGTGAAAAGAGGTTGAAGATACATACAAATTTCTATGCGTGTTTTTCAGGCAATAAACTTTTACATAATTTCAAGATCATTGAAATACAGCACCTTAAGACACCTAAGGGATTGAAAAATTTCCTCGCTTATGGGCTGTGTCCGCTGAAGAGAGGTGTCCGTTAAGAGCGAGTACACTGAATTTTGACTTATATAGAGTTTGTCAAAAAAAAAATCTTTGCATATGAAAATAAAAAGAGAAAAAATGAAAAGATGCATTGGATTTTAATTGAAATAACAACTTTTTTTATTTTTTTTTAACAATGTATAACAATAACATGTTTTCCAAAATATATTACATAAAAAAACCTTCCAAGGCGATAATAATATGTTATATAATTACATATACTAAAATAAAAAAAAAACAGTTCAATTTCGCTGCTATCAAAAAGTGTTTGCACAGTTGGTTGAAAATCAAGTTTGGTGGAATTTTTGGTCTGTTGTGGTTAATATTTTGTATGTCCTCCTTGAGCATCAATCACCGCTTGAAGACGAATTCGCATTGATTTAAATAGTTTCGGAATATCATGTTCCAATGGTATTTTTTCCCACTTCTCTCTGATGAATCTTATTAATTCAGTTTTATTGGTTGGCGATCCTTTTCCTACTTTTCTTTTTAAACGAACCTACAAATATTCGATTAGGTTAATGTTGGGACTTTGGGCGGGAGTATCAATAACTTTGGTGCAGTTGTAAAGCAACCGGGACCTGCATAAATAAGATTTATGTTTGAGATCATTATCTTGACAGTATTTGTATTTAAATTAGTTGAAATTTTTCGGGTTAACAAAGCTGAATTTTCTAATACTGGAAGTCAATTCGTTTTTTAAAAAATCAAGATATACTTTCTTGGTCATTATTTCGTCCAAAATTTTTATTTCACGCACTCTCTTTGTTGATATACAACCTCGAATCATTACTGACAGTTTTCCAAACTTTACGGTAGGGATAATATCATATTTTTGTTTTGTAGTGCTGTGAGAGGCTTACGCCAAAATCACTGGGGTCCATCATGGTAGTAGAGCATCATTTTCGTTCATCTGAGAAAATAACGTCATCCTAGTAGTCTGTGGGAAGTAATATGTGCTCGGTGGCAAATCGAAATCTTTTATCAATGTTTTGTGCTGATAACAGGGGTTTTTTCCTAGCCACTCTTGAAGAATATTTGTGTTTTTGCAACACTCTTCGAACAGTTTCATGAGAAACTCTTAACCCGTAGTCTTTTTCCACTTGAAGAGCTTGTACTAATTTGCGGGCTATTATAAATAGTTTTAATAATTTTACGTTCAATGCGCTGCGTCACTTTTTTGGTGTGCCTGTAGATCATTTCAACTCGAGTCTTCCTTCATTTTCAGCAGGTCTAATTTTGAGGGATAACATATCGGCGATTTCTCTGGCTGATTTGCCTTTGTAGTGATTGAAATACACTAATTAAATCATATTTTTTGAAACTCGTTTTCCTGGCATTTTTTTTTATTCAAATCTGAGATCACTTGTAGCACTGAAAGCAATTGACAATTGACTTGCTAACACTGGGGGAAAAAATACAACACGAAGTGGTTGAACTGAAATGTGAACTGCTGCTATTCTGTGTAGTTCACAACTAGTACTTTTCCCTGCAGGGTAGCGTCATGTACGCGTGTGTGCGTACAAATATCTGTGTATGGTATGTACACACATAAACCAAACGAAAGACGACGCACTTTGGTGCATACCATATTTTATTTGCCATGCCACACATACCACTGCAGCTTTATCGCTGCCATTTTCCATTCGTTTTTATTGGAAGTTTTAATACGTATTTTGACCGGTGAATAGCTGAGTGCACCGAAAGGTCATATTTGTGTAGGTTTTTTTTTGTTTTTGTTTGTGCACGATTATTCAACAGTTGCAAGCGCTTAAAATGCAATTTCGAACATGAAAAAACTTTTTCAAGTACATATACATTTTTGTTTTTAGAATTTTATACGTAAGTTAATTTATGAACTTTAGTATCGAAAAATTCCAATTGCTTAAAACAAAAATAAGTAAAAGATTTATAATTTGTTTTTAAATATCTCTCTGAATAAAAGTGTATGAAATTTTACGGATAAAACTGCCTCTATTGACACTTCACTTCATTTAACTTTAGTCGTTGTAGTCGAAAAGATAAGAGGAAGATCCACATTTTTTACAACTAATGTACGTAGCAATGTTTCTTTCGAGCTTTAAAAAGTTATTAGGATTCCATTATGAAACTTGCAGGGATTACTGTGAATAGTTTTAGCTATTAATGAAAATAAATAAATAAAAATTGATGGAGTTTTTTCAAACTCAGCAAAAAATACAATAATATCTTCTCTAAAAATAAATTAAAAAAAAATGTTTCTTAATAAACTAAAAAACAAATATAAAAATGTTAGAAAAATATGAAATATGAAACCTGCAGGAGTTATTGGTTTCAGGTATTAATGACCAAAAAAATATTTTCACAAAACTGAGGAGATTTTCTGAGATTTTCACTGAGACTATCTGATGGGGTGATCTTCAAAAATAACAAAAAAAAAACCACAAAAATTTGAAAAAATTGAGTTTTTTCCTAAAAAAAGTTTAAAGAAGTAAAAAGAAAAAAATGCTTAAAAGAACCGAACATATTTTTCTTTAAAAAACTCTTCACCAAAGTTTTCAATATTGCATAACTGAAAATTATACAACTTTTTTAAATTTTCTCCAATTTATTATACCCAAGTCTCAAAGAATTTATTTAAAAAAATTTTGAAGAAAATAATTTATATTTAAGAAAAATATAAAAACATACATGTTTTTTCTGAAAAAAAAATTTTTCAAACAAAAAAAAATTTCTAAAAAAAAATTAATTTTTTCTAAAAAAAAATTTAATTAAAAAAAAACAAAATTCTAATTTACATATATTTTATCTTAAAAGATAAAAAAAGACATGACAGAAAGATATGAAAAATGCAGGAATTTTTGAGTGTAATTCCAGCTATAAATGAAAAAAAAAAAAATATTTTCACAAGACTTTGAAAAAAATAGGAAGAATATCTAAATTTCAACAAAAAAATTTTTAATTTTATCCAAAAAAAGCTTGTTAAAAAGCATATTTTATTTTAAAATAGTAGAAAGAAGAAATTTCTTTTAAATGGTAAAAAACCGAACATATTTCTCTTTATAAAACTCTTTACCAAAAATTTCAATCTATACTATAAAGGTGAATGTCTGAACGTGTCCGCGCATCACTACGAAACGACAACAACAAATGACGTAAAAATTTGTATACATTCATATTTTCACCCAATGAAGGTTATAGGCATGTTTTTATGATGAAACTTCCTTCCCACAGCCCCCCCAGGCCGCGCCACCACTCTCATTCGTCACTAATAATCGAATATTTGCTTAAATTTAATCTAAAAAATCTTAGTTTTTCCTATTTCCCACTATTTATAGCACACTCTAGACTTCATAATCCGCATAAGCTGTTCAACTATCACCCAAATGCAAAGTTCAAAAACGGGTTGAGATAGAAAATTAATAAAAATAATTTTGCTTCATATTTTTCTGATTGGTTGTTTTGATTTTATTCAACGAGGCATAGCAACGGATGCCGGGTAAAAGCATTTAAAATTACATTCGAAATTCAATAATAATTTCGTAAATCCCTCAAAACTACTCCTACGCGAGCGGGGCCGCGGGTTAAAGCTAGTAATGCATACATCTGAAAATGATTAAACATTTTTAAATATTTGCCAAGTAAATTGGCAGTGATTAGGGAGCATAGGAAATATAAACAATTTTTCGCGATCAAGCCACGATCAAAGCTCTCACGACGCCATAGTGCAGATCCAAACTAATCAACTCCTGTAAGAAGGGCGTGCAGGTGAAATTCCTCTGATTTGGGTTCCAGGACAAAGGAACATAGACGGAAATGAAATTGCTGATAAGCTTGCCAGGAAGTCAGGCCGACTGAATTGATCTCACAGACCTTCAACCCGGCCATCAGCATCCCTCTGACTGTTGTTAAAAGTGAATCGCAAAACTTATTTCTCAGAAAAGCGCAGGATAGATGGAGCTTCATTTTTTCGCGTGCTATTTCGAAAAACCTTTGACCAGGTTCAATAGAAGGAGGACTGAGAAAAGGCCTGAGGACGCCACGCCATTCAATTTCCAAATTTATAGCTGTGTATTTACCGATCGTTGGACGATCGGAACTCACGCGGAAAAGTCAGGTTTACCATTTAAACCCCATTGCAGAAGCTGTGGGAGCCTTTCAGAGAAGGAGACTGATTAGCACTTTTTCTGTAAATATCTGGGTGTGGCAGTCAGATGATTAAGGCCACTAAGTGCTCTTTTCTTTGACAGTCTGGGTAGTGGGCCTACCTAAATCCCATCAATCTTCTCCACTACATCAAAAGCTCTGGCTGGCTGTAGATATCTGCCTTTTGGAGGCCTCATAATGTTATCAAAACAGCGCTTTAGTGCTACTTGGGGGGTGCCAGAGTGGTACTTTAACTATTTCACTTACCTACCTATCTATACCCAAGCTAACAAATTAACAAATTTTCAGAAGAATTGACGACAAGGCCCAAATACTTGAATCACTTTACACGGAATCGCTCAAGGGTCCTATGCCTCAACACTAGGTATTGTAAGTGGAAGGACCTACGAGGCTGTAAAGTCTGCAGAAATTAGTAATTTTTCTACTACTCACGCGACCTTAAGCCATTTTTAATATGAACAAGACTAATCTGCCAAACTAGGACGGGATCACAACATTATATGTCTTAAATGCAACTAACTATGGGCAGAAAAAAAATGGCAGAACATATTTCTTGGGAACCGTACTTTGCTGGCATAGTGTAATAGTTATTTATTTAATAATCTACAAACCAAATTTAGCGACTAAAAATACTACTGAACTAGTGAAAGCACTGATCATCTCTTTTCTCCAGATTCTAGATTAATTAGCTTTATTCTATTTATAGAAATGTGGTCGTAAGGTGTCCAGCAGATTCCAGGTGAGAACGAACAACAGCCGTAAACAGCATTTTATAGGTAATATATATGGATCAGAAAATTCAGATGCATTGCGACGAGTGAAGCCTAGAGCAGAGTACGATTTTGAAAGAATAAAATTAATGTGAGCACTGAAGGAAAGTTTCGTATCGAAAAAAACTTCAAAACTCTTAAACTCTGTTACACTTTATAGTATTGTACATTATTAGAATTGGTGAAGGATGTGCTAAAAATGTATTGACGCCTCGAAAACGTTAAATGAAAATATTTTTTTTTTAGTATTCAAAGACAGACGCGATCTCAGGCACCAACGATGAAGAAGATTGTGGAAGTCGAGTCGAAGCTTCTGATCATCCCACTGAGTCCTTAATGAGTTGAGAGAATTTAAAAAATTTTTATTAATATATTATAATAATTTGAATGCGATATTCTTATAAGGGGTTAGGGTTAGTCAGAGGCCCGAAAAAATTATGATTTTCAATAATTTGGTTTTGCTAGTCAGCTGCTTTATTTTACAAAAATAAAAACATAGCATTAACACATCATGTTTCGACTTGACTTTAGCAAAATTAAAAAAAAAAAAATTAATAATTGTAGAAGTTATCGCTGTTTGTGTATAGCCCGTTTCTCCAGAAGACCCTTGCGGTGATCATCACAATCCTTGGAGAGTCATCCAAAATCAATCGGATAAGAGAAATTAGTTTTTTTAATAGATAATCTCGTGCCTGATCGAAGTTTTTTATCAAAATTAACAATATGGCAGCCTCTGGAAATATTTTTCAGATTTTCGAGAAAAAAAACCGACAATTAAGGGTTTAAAAAAATTAAAATTTTTGAAAAAAATCGATCAGGCTTCCAAAATATCGATTTGCGGTTGCCCGTGTAGCATTCTACTTTCTCGAGTGTTAACGTTAGAGCGCTTATCTGTCACTTTTATACGTACAGCAGCCAAGTACTTGCTCTCGAACGCTCCGTAGCGTCCGAGCGTCCTTTGTTAATTGTTGAATAACTCGAAAAGTATTTGTCGGATTCACCTCAAATTTTCACACAATATTTTTAAGATATTATACTTTAAGAAAATGCCAAAAAATTTTTTTTTTGAAATTCTAACTACCACTAACCTCATAATGAATGAAAGTACTATATCCACATAATAAAACCTCAAAAGCTGTTTGCGTTTTCAGGCCAATTTGTTAATGACCTGATAAGTTGACGGCCGCCGTAGCCGAATGGGTTAGTGCGTGACTACCATTCGGAATTCACAGTGAGAACGTAGGTTCAAATCTCGGTGAAACATTTTTCTAATAGCGGTCGCCCTCGGTAGGCAATGGCAAACCTTCGAGTGTATTTCTTGAACACTTTGGAAAAAATAAAGTTTCGGAGGGTACCCTCAGGCGAACGCTGTAGGTGGCGCAAAATTAATTCCACAATTTTGTTTTTGAATAGGTTTTTTACTAAATTAAATTGATTTTGAGTGATGGAATTCTTATTTCGACATTTACGCGCTCCATTGCTTCTCTTTTTCTATACTGCAGCTGTTTATTTCACAAGTGTCAAATAAAATTAACGTACGACGCATTTGCAGAACTTTTTAAATCTTCCTATAGGGTGATTACTTTTTCTCTTTGTATTTCCCAGAACATTTCACCAGGGGCCTTCCTAGAAAAAATTTTTGTATGTGGAACGTAAAAGTTGGCAAAAAATAATAGCCAACAATAGTGTAATAAAGGGTCCTAATACCAGATTTTGAGGGTCGATTCAACATTCTGAGTATGCAGTTCCTTTCTATTTGACTAAGTCTTCAACACGCACAAGCCTGAGGAAAAGTATACAGTGAGTCACAGTCAAAGTGAGTCACCAGTTGCTAGAAGATATATGTTTAAATAACTTTTGTAATTACTTCCACACATCCTTTTTTTTGTCAATTTTATTTATGATGGAACAAATTTACGTCACACTCAAAGTGAGCCACCTAATATTGTTTCTGTTAAAATAACGGCATATCTAATTTTGGATATCAATTTTTGCTTGCATCTTATTCTCAGTGCTTTAGTTGCTTATTATCAAGCGGGTAATAAAGATGGGTCGGCAAACAAGTGTTCAAATATGTAAAGCAGTTAATAATTGATCTTTACAAAAAAGGAAAATTGCAAAGAAAAATTGCGGAATATATAAATAAAAGTCGAGGAACTGTCCAGCACATCATACATCGCTTTACTAGAGGAGGAACAGTAGCAAACAAGCAGAAGAAGAGCAAAAAAACAAGCGTTTTGCAGATAGGGACGAGGCGTTTATTGTCCGGGAAATAAAGAAAAATCCTCACCTTAGAGCTCCGAAATTGACGAAGGCGGTTAAGGAGCAATTAAATATCCTCGTTAATCCCGAAACTGTACGAAGAGTTCTAAGAAAGCATGGTTATTAGGGTCGAACGGCCAGAAACTAGCCATTTATTAACAACAAAAAAATCGAAAAAGGTTGGAGTTTGCACGGAAATATGTTCATAAGGATATGAGTTTTTGGCAAAAGGTGCATAGCGGTGTAATACGTTGTAGAGACTATAATGTTGTTTTAGGTTCTACTTACAGACGAAAGTAAATTTAACTTATTTGGGTCTGACGGGAAGAGGATGGTATGGCGTCAAAAAAACTCTGAGTTCCAGCAGAAAAACTTCACTCCCAGTATGAAGCATGGCGGTGGCTTCGTCATGGTTTGGGGCTGCATGGCAGGTGGTGGAACTGGAAATATTCAACATATTCCAAGCATAATAGATAAATACGTTTATATAGACATTTTAAAGCAAAATCTTAAGCCGAGTGTCGAAAAACTGGGGATCGAAGGCGACTTTTATTTTTACCAGGACAATGATTCCAAACACAAATCGTTTGTTGGGCGGGAATATCTATTATATAATTGCCCCCACGTATTGGAAGTACCACCGCAGTCTCCAGATATAAATATTATTGAAAACTTATGCTTCCGTCTTGACTAAAACCTACGGAAACATAGCATTTCGTCGAAACAAAACCTTTTAGATGCCTTACAAGACGAGTGCGTGCAATTCCTTCCACATATACTTGCAATTTATTAGAATCAATGCCCAGACGTCTACAAGTTCTTTTTAAACAATTTTCCAGTAAATCTGATAATTCGGTAGTGTGGCTCACTTTGACTGTGACTCACTGTACACAAATGTATTATCCATTCACTCAGCATCCATTCAGCATAGCTGCATTTTTTTTGCTTGCCGCTGTAGGTATATACAACGCGGAAAGTTCGCTGGCACGATTGCATATACATATCTACGATTTTTAATAAATGCCCTTGCACGTATGCTTCACACACACACATTTACATTTGTTGGAGGTACAGCACTTTGCCTTGCACATTGACATTGGTTAAATGTCATTTCAGACCCGCTTGTTTTTATTAAATAATATTTCTCCTAATGACTGCGATATATGTACATTTCAACTTTGTTTTTGTGATTTTTCCACTAATCAGTAATAATTCTCCAATTATAGAAAATTGATAAATATGATATTTTAGCGCAGTTCTTATGTGATTGGATTTGGATTTATTATTTCATGGCAGGTTTAATTCCATTCGCGGTAACTTTCAACAGATAGAAATTATTATTGTGAGCTGAAAACTAATTAACAGAAACTTTCAAATTTCAAAAACTTTACACAAATAATTTATTCATAAACTTTTTATTCAACTGATTATCGTTAATGACTTCTTGTTAATAGAAAACTCAATTTGTTAAATTATTTGAGAAATTATAGTTATTTAACGGAAATTGGATAAAAATTAGCTATTCAGTTTATTTCGAGGCCGTCGTTGCCGAATGGGTGGGTGCGCGATTACTATTCGAATCTTCGTGCGTGAAACACCAAAATGATACAAAGCGCCCTCGCCCCTCGGCAGACAAATATATGCATGCAGAGTAGTGGGGTACTATCGCCGCTATTATGGTTACTTGTAATGAACTGCTCAAGAAATTTGACGGAGGGGCACCAAAACTAGTGGCATATGCAGATGACATAGCTATAGTAGTTACGGAAAAGTACCTGGACACCATCAGTAATGTGATGAATAACACACTTAAAATGGTACACCAACGGACATCTCGCGCAGGGCTAGGGATAAACGCCGGAAACGGTCATGATACTTTTTACCAGGAAGTACAAGGCATCAACGAACTATTTCTCAAAGATCATGAAAGGTACCTCGGAGTAATACTAGACAGTAAATTGCTGTGGAAGCGCAATGTTGAGGAAAGGGTGAAAAAGGCCAGTAACGCGTTGTACGCATGTAAAAGAATGCTGAGCGTTACTTGGGGTCTATCACCCTCTCTGATGCATTGGTGCTACACGGCAGTAGTTAGACCGATATTGCTGTATAGGGCCTTAGTATGGTGGACTGTGACAAGAAAACTGACATAATTAATGCCACTAGAAAGGATTCAACGACTCGCTGCTCTAGGCATAACAGGAGCGAAGAAAACCACGCCAACGGTGACGCTGGAAATGATTCTCAGCATGCCACCTATTGACCTTATGGCGGAAAACCTGGCAGCAAAATCAGCGGGGAGGTTGATGGCTGCTGGAGTATTCACCTGCAAAACCTTCGGTCACAGCTCAATAGAAAAGTGGATCTCAGCTTGCACAGACTACATGACTCCGCACTTTAGTTGGGAGAGAAGGTTTCGCACTACAATTGAAGAGCAGGGATGGCACAAAGGCATGAAGTCTGGCCATAGAACTTTTTACATCTATACAGACGGCTCTAAAACTTCAGATGGAGTGGGAGCGGGTATTTACTGCTCAAAACTAGGGATAAGGCAGCTGCCAGACCACAGTAGTATTTTCCAAGCGAAAGTTTTTGCTGTGGGGAAAGCCGCGGGCTTTCTTACACTAGAACAAGAAATAACTCAAGAATTAATATATACATACGTGGACAGTCAAGCAGCAATAAAAGCAATAAGTTCATATTGTATTAAGTCCAGGGAGGCCATAAAAAGGCCAGTAGGCAAACAGTAGGCTGCATATCTACTGGGTACCTGGTCACAAAGGCATTATGGGGAACGAAGTAGTAGATGAGACAGCAAAAAGTACTGTTAGACTACCTTTTGAACAAGAGAACGACATACCAAAACCGCTAAAAACAATATACAACGAAATGGACGACCACATGAAAATGCAAGTGGAAGCTAGGTGGACTAATCTGACCACATGCAAAACAGCAAAAGTCATATGTAGAAATAACAACAAAAAACTGACTCAATTCGTACTTACGCTCTCGCGAGAGGACTGCAGAACTATCATAGGTATGCTAACAGGTCATAATCTATTGGCTACACATGTGTACAAGATAGAGATTGCTATCACGGACAAATGCAAGAAATGCAGAGAGGATGTTGAGGAAACTTTAGAACACCTTCTGTGCGTTTGTCCGGCATTATTAAAAACACGTCTAAAATGCCTGGGAGTCCCCAACCAGGCTAACCTAACCTAACCTAATTCCATCTTTGAGGCGAGATGGTAGAAGCACCTCAAAACGTTGCAACTTGTCGCCTGTTTTTTTTTTCGGAAAATCTGTGCTCACGTCCGAACTGTGCCACTAGAGAAACTTAAATCAATTAATTCTGAGTGGTACACAACCATTTGTTTGCCAAAAGTTTTCAGGGAATCAAGGAAAACCAACCCCCGAAGACGAATCGCATTTCACCAAGTGTGAGCTCTCGCCGAGAGTTTTTGAGCACTCAGCATGTCTAGTAATTGGGTCTTCCGTCGTACAGCCCTAATTTGGCACCTTAAGATTTCGTTGATTTTTTTCTGATTTCTAAATGCCTATTACCATTCGGAATTCACAGAGAGGTCGTTGGCTCGAATCTCGGTGAAAGCAAAATTAATAAAAACATTTTTCTAATAGCGGTCGCCCCTCGGCAGGCAACGGCAAACCTTCGAGTGTATTTCTGCCATGAAAAAGCTCCTCATAAAAATATCTGCCGTTCGGAGTCGGCTTGAAACTGTAGATCCCTCCATTTGTGGAACAACATCAAGAAATAGGAGGAGGAGCTCGGCCAAACACCTAACAGAAGTGTACGCGCAATTTATTTATTTTTTTTTTAAATGCCTACCTGCGGCTCGTATTCACAACAGAGTTCACAGAAGCTGTGGATGTACTATTTGAATACGCCTTGCTTCTATTTAATACTTCAAATAATAGATATTTAAGTATTACAAACATCAGGAGGTGCGAAAAATGCAGGATTTTTGTTTACACCATTCGAAAACACTAAGCTTAAAAAAAAGACCTTTCTTTTTGCTAGTAAATTTGTATTTCTATTTCTATTTTTACTCATTTTTTTCTCCCTCTTTCTAAATGGTTTTCACCATCAGCACTTTGTGATTGCTGTCAAGTTGCGCACTGTCAATGACTGAAAAGTTAGCGGCATTGATTTTCCGGCTTCTATGAAACGTGCGGAAATATTATTATGAAGTGAAGTCGACCAACGCCCGCTACTGTAGTGGACTGTGGCTAAAAATTGCCGCAAGTAAAAACAAGAAAAAAAGAATAACAATTTGAAAAATAGCGGCAGCTAATAAAGGGAGATATCAAAGCGCTACAATGAAAGTGAGAAACGCTAAAAAATTTTATGGTCAGCTATGAAATTAGTAAAAAGATTACCATAGAAAACATTTTGCGTTTCAATTTTGCTTTCCTAGCTGCACTTGACTTAAAAGCGCTTTATACTCGACAGCTTTAAATAATCGACTTATTTTCAGTCACAATTTGCCGTTGGCAAAGTGCGCTTTGTTATCCTGGCCTACGTCCACATTTTTAGTGTGTATGTGTTGTGGCAAACTCTTGTGTCGAAACTTTACTTTGATCTTAGTTATTTTTAGTTTTCCAATTCACCAGAAAGAGTTGCCTTTAACAGTGTTATCGCTTAACTTGATCCAAGGCAGAAAAGTGGGGGCGTAAAAGGGGTGGTTATAAATACTTTAAAAAACGAACTCAAGAGTTGTTATGACAAAAAAATTATGAATTATCGTACTTAAAATGAAAATAACTTCACTGGGGACTGAAAATTGGCAAATTGTGTTTTGTATTTATTTATTTATTTTTTAGCTATTATCTTTTTAAACAGTTGGTTTAAACAGCTGACGCATGTTTCGTGTTTTGTTTCACTGTCAAACATCTTCAGTTTGGTCTATAATTTAACCATGAATCGTCTTACAAACGAATAACGCTTGCAAATCATTGAATTTCATTATAAAAATGCGTATTCTGTTAAGAAAGTTTATCGCGCGCTTCTTTCATTTTATGGCCAATTTAATCGACCCACTGAGGCGGCTATTCGAGCTATTGTGACTAAATTTAGAACCAAATTTAAATTATTGGACATCAAACCACCAAGACGCTTACGTAGAGTGCGAACTGAAGAAAATATCGCAGCTGTATCGGCCAGTGTTAATGATGACCCTCAATTATCGATTCGACGCCGTTCGCAGCAATTGGGCCTCTGTTACTCAACAACGCGGAAAATTTTGCGAAAGGATTTAGGTGTGAAGCCTTTCAAAATACAGCTGGTGCAAGAATTGAAGCCGAACGACCTACCGCAACGCAGAATTTTTGGTGAATGGGCTCTTGGAAAGTTGGTCGAAGATCCACTTTTTTATCGAAAAATTGTGTTCAGCTACGAAGCTCATTTTTGGATCAATGGGTACGTAAATAAGCCGAATTATCGATTTCGGAGTGAAGATCAGCCAGAAGAATTGCAAGAGCTATCAATGTATCCAGAAAAGGTCACAGTTTGGTGTGGTTTATGGGCTGGAGGTATCATTGGACCGTACTTCTTCAAAGATGCTGCGAATCGTAACGTAACTGTGCATGGTGAGCGCTACCGTGAAATGATATCCAACTTTTTTTGCTTTTTTGCCCAAAATGTAAGAAGATGCTTTCCATTTCAATTCAACCGGGCTATTCGGGCCATGTTCTTCGATTTCGATGTAACTCAAATATGTTTGTATTTCGAAAAAATTTAAATTTTTTTTCTTTTTTGCTAAATAAAAAATGTTAAACTACTTTTTTGCAATTGTTTCTACATGAAGTCGCTCGTGTAAGTAATTACGATCATTTTGAACCCAGAATTATTAAAATCGGTTCATTTTTGACTAAGTTATGGGCATTTCAAAAAAAATGTTTCTTACATAATTAAAAAAAATCGAGTTTAAGCCGTAAAACATAATTGCCGATAACTCTTGAAAAAAATTTTTTTCGGGCGAACAAAAAAATACGTGTCTCATTATTTTGACCAGAGAGCAACATATTTGAGTTACATCGAAATCGAAGAACATGACCCGAATAGCCCGGTTGAATTGAAATGGAAAGCATCAGAACTTGACTTGCATGACATGTGGTTTCAGCAAGACGGTGCCACATGCCACACAGCACGCGTAACAATGGACTTGTTGAGAGGCGAGTTCGGTGAACATTTTATCTCACGTTCGGGACCCGTCAATTGGCCACCCAGATTGTGCGATATAACGCCTTTAGATTATTTTTTGTGGGGCTGTGTTAAGGCTCATGTCTATTCAGAGAAGCCTGCTTCAATTAACGCATTGGAAGACAACATTAAAGCATTTATATGTGAGATACCGGCTGAAACATTGGAAAGAGTATGCCAAAATTGGACTAAGCGGATGGACCATTTGAAGCGCAGTCGCGGTCAACATTTGCATGAAATAATCTTCAAACCTTAAATTATATGGACTGTACTATCGATAATAAAAATTAATAATAATAAATAAAATTTTTTTTAATAAGTAGTTTTTTTTAATAAATAAAAATTTCATGCATTTTTCTGAATTTTACGTGTGTTTTTTTGAAAAACTTTCCTATAGCTCTTAAAAAATCACCCTTTACAATATAACCCTAACTTAATTAGCGTATTGACTACTAGGGCCTTCGGTGCTCATGCCCATATAAATTTATGTGCTTTAATGAAATTCCGGTTCAATTTAATGTTAAAGTGATTTTTAATATTATTTTTCAAATGTGGCCCGTTAGCGAACTTCACCATGAACTTCACTAAAAATGTAAAACTTGAAGATAGGTAGGTAGGTAAGATGGCAAGAGTACCCCAGGTACACTTCAAGCAGCACTTACGTGCCGTTTTGATACCATAATGTGGACCACTACCTGTAAAAGGATTTAGGGCAGAGAAAAACCGTCTACAGCCATCCAGTGCTGTTGATGTAGTGGAGGAGAGAAAAGGGATCTAGGCTGGAGAATTGTTTCAAGTCATCCCCAAAGGGCACGCTAAGGAATCTCAAGTACCTAGCCGCCAGAGCCGGACATTGAAGGACTTATTAACAAAAAAACAAAACTTATAAAAGAGAAGTAAGACTACGTTGTTATTAAAATATGAGAAAGTTATATCTCTATTGAAACACCCATTATGTACGGTTATGCAAATGCTTCCTTTTCTAAATAACAAAATTATTCTGTGCCATATATTTCAATTTACATGATTGTGTATTTATACAATTTTTACAAGTATTTTTAAAACAAACTTAGACGCAAATAGCTGCAGTAGAACTTCATTACATTCTAAAAATAAAAAAATGCATTTGAAATCGAATACTACTATTAGAATTGCAATGTAAACGGCATCACAACACACGTGCATAGTTGGTTAATTCAATCAGTGCAGGTACAAGTAAATCAATAGCATAGAAATGCCCTTCAGGTAATTTGTTTATGAGGTGTGCAGTGGGGCTTCCGTATGGTTATATCATCAGTAATAAGTACAGGATACGTTTCATGCTCCAGGTCGGTTGAAAGGCCATGCTGAAATTATTAAATTATTATTGTGATACTTGTATATGCCATTTAAATGACCATTCAATTGTGAAAACATACAAACAACACCTTAATTAGGTACTAAGAAAGTTAAACTTACTTTTGCTAGTCATATAAATTTTATTATTACCAAATCTTATGCTATGCTCGCTTTTGTAAGGCGTCATAGCTCCGATTTCGCCCGCCTTTATACGCTGAAGCTTTTGTATACGGCGTTTGTACGCTCCAAATTTGGGTATTCATCCTTCATTTGGTGTCCGTTTTATATAAGTACGTGCCATGCAGGTGGAATTGAAGGATTCCAGAAAGTATTCCTACATTTTGCGTTGCGTAACTTACGCTTTTCGGATCCTACCCTAGCTATAAAGCGCGATGGTTATTGATTAACTTAAAATCGATGTAGAACAGGAGAATAATCCTATCTTTGTCCTTCATGTTTGACTTAATCTGTGGGGCTGTTGACCGTCCGGTGCTTCTCCTGCGGATTTCTTTTAATATTCCGGCTAGAACTCCGGGTAGTTCGGAGTTCTTCTATGTTGGTCTCTCAAAATCTCTTTATGCTCAAAATGCTACTATTACTAGAGCCTTAATTGGGTTTAAGAAAATCTGTAAAATTTATTAAAAAAAATTTTTTCATTTTCAAAAGATCACCTTTTGAAATTTTCGAATAGTGAAATTGAAACTTGAAAAGGTCGAGCCAAGGAGCACCAGGAGATTTGGTGGCTCCTAAAACACTCAGGCCAAAAAGCCCATTGTATTTAAAGATAGATAGTCAAGGAGGGAAGCAGAAAAGTATCAGAGAAAGAGATAGGAAAGAATAGAGACAGAGATAGAGATAATTAGTACTTTGAGAATTTTCTAGATTCTTTGGCAAATCTGTAAATATCCTCCAGTTTTAGAGAACGAATATTACTCATTCTAATGACATCGGAACCCAAAACTCGTAGTCGTGCTCTAGCAAAGGCAGGACACTCACAGAGAAAGTGTTCAATGCTATCGGCCTTCTCCAAGCAGTTCTGCAGCTTTCTAGACCGGACCATCGCTCTTTATGTAGATTGCCTACATAATCGCTGATCCAATTCATGATTCCTGCGGAACTGATTCCGATTATTGGCTCAGGCCCTTGTAGGGGAACCGCTGATCCACGGTTGGCCAATTCATCGCCAATCTCGTTTCCTTGAACACTTAAGAGTTCCTCTAGCATTCTATGTCGTAGAACACACAGACTTGTGCACTCGCACAGATAGTGGAAACCTGTTTCCTTCGATTCTTCTTGATTGCGGCTTCTAAATCTATCCTTGTACGGCGACCCCTTCTTCCCGGCATGGTTTCCCAAAGTCCAATGACCGAAAACTGTTGATGTATTTCTGAATATGACAGCCTTCAAAGTGGCTTGTCCAGTATCTTTTAGCAAGAAAGACTTTCCTCTCTTGTGGAGCAAGACGCTGACCGACTTGAAAAGGAATGCTACCAAACTAAAAACTTTGAAAATTACCGTGTAATTTTGAATGAATACAAAAAAGCCATTAAATATGCGAAACTCAACTCCTGGAAGGAGTACTGTGAATCCATTGAATCCGTGAAGGCTTCTGCCAGGCTAAGCAAGATCCTTTCGAGAAACCACTTCTGCAGAACTCTTGTAAAAAGGGAGGATGGGGAGTGGGCTGAATCTGCAGAAGAATCTTTTTCGACAGGTAGGGCTACTCGATGTTTCCCTCAAATCTATCCTGTCAGTTGACACAATATCGTGGGCAATTAATAGTTTTTCCCTTTTTAAATCCCTGGTTCTGACGATATCTTGCCTGTGTGGCTTCAGAAAACAAGTACCTCGGTGGTTCCTGTCCTGCAAGAAATCTATTTGGCGTGTTTCGCTTTTAATCACGCCCCCGCCAACTGGAGGAGCGCTCATGACTCGGCCAAGGATTGTAGGCCTATAAGTCTTAACTCATTTATCCTAAAGGTGTTTGAAAGATTGATTGATTATCATTACCGAGAGTACATCGAATCCAAGTTGTCTCCAGCGCAACATGCTTACCTGAAAGGGAAATCCACGAAATCAGCCTTACGGTAGGTAAACAATTCACTTTGGCGGCCTTCATAGATATAGAAGGAGCTTTTAATAACATCAGGGCGGAGCCAATTGTCACTGCGTTAGATAGACTAGAGGTGGAAAGACCTTCTGTTTCTGGATCTTGTCTCTGCTTGGTTGCAAGGAAGTTAATGCGGGGCAAGAGGGCTAAAGTCACTAGATTTGTTCACAGGGGTACGCCGCAAGGTGGCGCCCTTTCACCCCTACCTTGGCTAGTTGCTGTTGCCGAAGTTCTGATAATGCTAAATAAGGGTGGAGGAGCACAAATAGGAGGAGGAGCTCGGCCAAACACCCAAAAAGGGTGTACGCGCCAATTATATTGTATATATAGGTATATATATATATATAAGGTATACGCCGATGACTTGGTCCTAATGGTATTGGGACCATTTCCCTCAGTCAAGGCGTATATTTTGGAAAGGTCTCTCTGTACTCAGTCGCTGGGGTACCACTTGTGGCCTCCGAGTCAACTCTGACAAAACGGAGCTGGGGCTATTTACCAGAAAATATAAATTTCACCCTTTCGACTTCCCGAATTAAACAACCACGTTCTTCCCATTTCATCGGAAGTTAGGTATCTTGGAGTGATACTTGACTCGAAGCTTCATGGGAAGCTACACAGTGTTGAATTCTAGAAAATCGGGTAAAGAATGCCAGTATAGCCTTCTACTCCTGCAAATCTAGGTTCGGTAAAAAATGGGGATTCAATCCACAGGTCGTGTTGGATGTACAACGCAGTGGTTTTGCCAATTTTAATGAAAGGGTTATAATATCACTATACTAGGGAGGGTGCAAATAGTCTCTCTCTGAGTTCCAGATAAGACCTAAAGCGAGAACATCCTTATCGTTGACGATATAATGTGATATTTTAGTAGATGCCTTGGAGATGTTTGCCTTTAGTTCAGCGCAGTTCGATGCCACCTACGAAAAATTCTATTATTTGGAGTGGATCAGCGAAATAGAACAACATCGGTCGAAGGTATAAGCCTAAAAGGAGACGATGTTGAAAAAGGCTTACTCTATTAAGTAGTTTATATTTATGCGTGGACTTTTCAAACGACCCTCGTACTGCAATGTATTTTTCACACAGCAAAAGGGAAGGTCTTATGGTCAATTTTGTACAATTATTTGAGAAACAAAAGAATTATTTTCGTGTTATGACAAAAGGCCAGTCCCTCTCTGGACATACCATAATCACTATTTAAAAGCCTGTTATTATACTCACACTACTACTAACTGCAGGGTGTCCTAAGCGCTTTGACCAAAACTGTATCTTAAATGGACAAAAAGTCTGCTTGGATTCAACGGATCAACTACCAGCGACCTCTCGGGTGTTATAACGTTTCACTGCACTACTGGCCTCCTAGAGAGTAGAGTGGGTGTACAAGGACCTCATAATGACTTCCGGAGGACTTGTGGAGATGAAGTAGATATTGAGTCGGAACAGCACCTCCTCTGTGAATGTTCGCCACTTCAGAGAAGGCGTACCAAATATCTTGGCGATTATTTCTTTGAAGACCTGGGAAATTTGCAAAAGTCTCAGTCTTAGTTTCCTTCTTAAAGAGCTCTAGGAGATTTAAGCAATTTAGTTAGGGAATGTAAATCAAATACAGGTATCCCAATGGACCTTAGAGCTAACGAATGTCTTATCTTGGATTAGCCATCTGGCTAACCTAACCTAACTTAATCTATACTCACAACATTAAACGGTGCTGAAGCTAATTCTTTACGTTGTTATTCAACGGAAATTGAAAAAAAACCCATACCGAAGTATTTATGCAAATTCAAGGCACTTTATTGCCTGTAAACAAGCGCCGCATACTGTACATGTACTCCTACACTAGGTAAGTGTATGTAATAAATATAATCCTAATAAACACATTTTCATAACGGATTCTTTATCTACTTTGCAATCTTTAAAGGTGGTTGATGGTTCCACAGCAAATTGTGGCCTGTGGGCACGTGCACTTGTAAACAATGCATAAGCATTAGCTCACTTCATTTGTATGGTTGTATTTACGCACCACCCACCCAGTGTGTTGACGGCGCCGCCGTCATTGTCCCTATTCGATATTGGACACATTCACCCCACCCTGGTTGCCAATGTCGCGTACAATAGGGAAACGCCGGCGAAGGACATTGTACCATATTTGTAATGGCGTCGCCGAGAACGATAAGTAAATGGCGGCAGACGAGCGTCTCCAACACCAGCCGCGTGATAAGTGGCATCCCGGAGTTGAGTGGGTGCGAAGGTTGGGCGAAATCACTGCCCTGGGTCGACGTCACACTTACCTACAGTATTATTGACTGATTGTTTTTATTTTGCTGCTTGTTCTAAGTTGATAAATGTACTATAATACATACACAGATGAGGTATGTACATTTGTGAATATGTGACCGTATGCACAAATGTCACGATTATTCAGTCGTTCGATATGGTTGGCTACATCTTCACATACCATTCACATATAGTTGAGCTCTCTACTACCCTGCAGGGAAAAGCCCAACTAGTATGGAGGAATTCACGTTCAGATACTGCTAATAGGACTATGAATAAGTTCGTGCGGTTTTACAACAGATGGCGTAACTTGATTATTATTCCATCGATCCACATTTCCAAACATTCATTGGAGAGCTACTGTCGTAAGGCACAAACGTCAGTATAAGTTTTTTATTTGAAGCGTAAACAACAATATTTTTACCACACTTGAAAATGTCGAGTTTCGTGCCAAATAATGTGTTTTTGCGGGGAATTCTTCTTCATTATTTTAATATGAAGAAAAAAGCAGCCGAAAGTCATCGTATCTTGGTGGAAGTTTATGGTGAGCATGCTCTAGCTGAGCGAACGTGCCAGAAGTGGTTTGCACGCTTTAAAAGTGGTGATTTTGGCTTGGAAGACGAAGAACGCGAGGGTGCGCCGCCAAAGTTCATGGATACCGAATTGGAGGAATTGCTCGATCAAGATCCGGCTCAAACGCAAGAAGAGGTTGCAAAAACTTTGGGAGTTGATCAATCAACCATTTCCAAACGTTTAAAAGCCATGGGAATGATCCGAAAGGTAGGCCATTGGGTGCCGTATGAATTGAAGCCAAGAGACGTTGAACGCCGTTTTATGGCATGCGAACAACTGCTTCAACGGCACAAAAGAAAGGGTTTTTTGCATCGAATTGTGACTGGCGATGAAAAGTGGGTCCATTACGACAATCCAAAACGTCGGGCAACGTATGGATACCCTGGCCATGCTTCAACATCGACGTCGGCGCAGAATATTCATGGCCTGAAGGTTATGCTGTGTATCTGGTGGGACCAGCTGGGTGTTGTGTATTATGAGCTACTGAAACCGAATGAAACGATTACGGGGGATGTCTACCGACGACAATTGATGCGTTTGAGCCGAGCACTGCAAGAAAAACGGCCGCAATACGCCGATAGACACGACAAAGTTATTTTGCAACATGACAATGCTCGGCCACATGTTGCACAAGTGGTCAAAACATACTTAGAAACGCTCAAATGGGATGTCCTACCCCACCCGCCGTATAGTCCAGACCTTGCGCCATCCGATTACTATCTCTTCCGATCGATGCAACATGGCCTGGCTGACCAGCACTTCCGTAATTACGATGAAGTCAAAAAATGGATCGATTCGTGGATTGCGGCAAAACCGACCGAATTTTTCACAAAGGGAATCCGTGAATTGCCAGAAAGATGGGAAAAAGTAGTAGTAAGCGATGGACAATACTTTGAATATTAAATTTGTAACCATTTTACGTCAATAAAGTTTCAAATTTCGAAAAAACCGCACGAACTTATTCATAGTCCTATTATTTAAAAGAAGAAATCATACTAGCTCGTCATTGACTGATTAATAGCAATAGTAAAATGATCAATTTGCATATAAATACGTTGTTAATAAAGTTTGCTTTAGAGTTTTAAAAAATTGTAAGTTAAAAGTTTTAGCAAAAATGCTTAGGAACAGGATTTTGAGAAGACTTATATAAACGCAAAGGGAAGCATTTTTCCTCAAGCACTTTAAAGTAAATAAAGTTTTTGTTTATCGCACCATTACTCGTTTCAATGATACTGGGAGCATCGCGAAACGTCATGAAGGTGGTCATCAAAAGACTGCAACGTCACGTGAAATGGTTAAAAAAAGTGAAGAAGCGACCTGAGCGAAATCTCAAAGGAAGTGCCAATCAAATTGCGACAGAACTGAAAATATCTGACCGAGGCATCCAAAAGGCGCATACTGAAAAATAATCTCAAAGTCTAGCCTTACAAGATCCAAAAGGCGCAAGATCTCACACCAAAGCAGTAATAAGTCAGACTTGAGAGAGCGAAGAAGTTGCTTTGCTTGGCCGACAGCGGCCAATTTCCGAACATTGTGTTTTCTTAGGAGAAACTTTTTCAAAGTGAGCAATTCGTAAACTCCCAAGACGATACGGTTTATTCGTCCGACTATTCATATGAGAATTTGAGTCATCGATTGTCCACCAGGAGGCAGCACCCGCCACGGGTAATGGTTTGGGCCGTTGTAACCGTAGATGGACGCTCCCCAGTCGTTTTCATCGAGCCTGGAGTGAAGATAAAAGCGAAATATTATCGGAAAAATAAGCAAAGAGGTTGCTTTGATGCCGTGGGCAGACAAAAAATTCGGCGGCAGACTATGGACTTTTCAACAGGACTCGGCCCCATCTCATAAAGTTCGAGTGAATCAAGAATGGCTACGTTCCCACGAAAGGTAAATGCGAAATATTATCGGGAAAGTAAGCAAAGAGGTTGCTTTGATGCCGTGGGCAGACAAAAAATTCGGCGGCACACTATGGACTTTTCAACAGGACTCGGCCCCATCTCATAAAGCTGGAGTGAATCAAGAATGGCAACGTTCCCACGACAGTCGGTTCTACGTTACCGGAACGACCCGGATTTATATCCGGCCAAGGACTGTCACTTCAGCAGCATTCCCCATATATGTAGGGGAATGTTTATGCTGCTACAACAACAACAAGAATGGCTAAAAACTACGTTCCGATTTTCATAACGTCCACACAATGGCTCTCAAATTGACCAGACGCGAATCCGATGGATTATTATTCTCTTTGGGCCATTTTGGAGAGCAAGGTCCGAACTAAAAGGTTCACAAGCCTCGAGGTGCTGAAAAAAACCATTGTCTGCGAGTGAGACAAAGTACCTGCAAGTCACATTCGGGCAGCTTGCGATTCGTTTCTGGACTATCTCAAGGCCATAGCCAAGGCAAAAGGTGGTCATATCGAGCAAAAGTAAAGTGATTCTTAATTTTGTATTATTTTCACACATTTTTTACTTTGAATTAAATAAAAGTAATTACCCAAATTAAATTTATGGTCTTTTTAATTTGTGGCCGTCGTAGCCGAATGGTTAGTGCGTGACTACCATTCCGAGTTCAGAGGTTCAAGTCTCGGTGAAACACCAAAATGAAGAAAACGTTTCTAATGGCGGTCACCCTTCAGGAAGGCACAGCGGTCAAGAAAAAGGATGAAGGGCTGGAATTAAAATTAAAAAACCTTCTCTACCTTTTTGTCAGACACTCTATGCTGTCAACTCACATTAAACTACTGCTATATAACCAAATTCTTAAATCGGCCTGGACATATAGCAAACAGTCGGCACACTCATCATGTCCGTCCTATCGTATGGCACAGAAAATTGGACGATGGCAACATCCGATGAGACGGACTTGGAGTGTTTGAGAGAAAGATTCTGTGGAAAATTTTTGAACCTTTGCGCGTTGCACGTTAGACGTAGTGCAGAAAATAAAGATCCAGCGGCTTCGTTGGCTGCTGGTGGTAGCAGATGAAGAGGAAGGCCTCCTCTGCGTTGGAAAGATCAGGTGGAGAAGGACTTGGCTTCACTTGGTGTGAACTGGCGCCAAAATCGCGTGAGTGGCTCTCGCGCCAATCAAAGAGAAGACGAAGTTGTAAGACGTTATTTTGTTTACGCTTAAGATATGTATAATATTTTAATACGCTATAGTGGAATGAAATGGATGTTTGCTTTATATTTTAACTGATTATTTTGGAAGCATGTTTGTCTAGAATTTTTTTTAGCTGGTATTTTGGCGATGCATGGCCGGACAAGTGACATTTCGTAGGAGATGTGAAAAACACCACCTGCTAACATAGAAAAAGATAGAACACAAACTGGATGAGTTGCAAAGTGAACTGCTACTATTCTAGTTCACAACTAGTATTTTTCCTGCAGGGCTACTATGCACTACATGCATGCATATGCGTGCAAGCTCTACATTGTAGCAAACGCTGTGACACAATTAAGCGAAATGAGCGGAAGCAAGTTTGCAAGAAATTTTGTTTCATTAACTTTGGTGTTCAATTTAGTGGCAGTCTTCGTACACATCACGCATACATAGTTACACGCAAATAAACATATTTATGAGTTCATTTATGAGTAATGGGGCGACAGCGAGCCACTTGTTGCGCTTCAACTATGTGTGTTTATGTATGTATATATAGCTAGTTGTTGTACGCTTGTGTTTAGTACCTAAAGCTTGTTGCATGCTGGTCGATTTTCTCTTCTTTCTTTCATTTCACACTCAAACTCTTTAAGGCTTTAAGACTCTTACCATTCTTTTCGACGCCATGGATTGCAGGTATTGGGTGTTGGCTTTTCGTTACATCCTCTTCTGTTGATCCCGCGTAGTGCCGCTTTTATCGTTGATGGTGTTAATGGCGCCATTTTATGTGAATCGTTAAAATTATGCGAGCACACTCAATTATGGCTATGGGCACTCTACCTGTCTATGTACATACTTTGCAAGCTGCTTTCATTTACATACTTGTACATACATATTTGAATACGTTTATGAGTATACCATATTTCTTTCAAGATAGACAAATATTATAGAACGAAACAAATCCAAATGTTTTACTTAGCTTTCATATTGGGAGTTGGTCAGATGATATTCCGAGTCAAATGTTTCGACTGATAATGATTTTCACCCACTCAATATCAATTATCTTATTCAACAGGATCTTTCAAGTTGGGTTCTTTTTTATTGAATCCGAATTAAAGCTATATTTTGCATGGGAAATAATTATCTGGTTATTGACATATGCAATGTCAAGTGATCCAATTATTTTGGATTATATTTTTTTGACGACAAAAAATTTATTTATTTAAAATTATTTAGTTATTTATTAAGTTGTGGAATAAGTTCGTAACGTTTTTATCGAAGAATTTTATTTAAGCAAAAAAGAATAATTGTTATCAATAAGTTAATGAATTATGTTGCTATGTGCAACCTCTTCCCCCCTCTCGACCAATCTGTTGATGCCGTTCCGCCAAAAATCGCCCGGTCTGGTGTAAAATAAGTTGTTGAACCAGTTTCTAAGGATCTCTTTGTTACTGAAGTTAACGCCCTTCATATGGTTTGACAGTGAGAGGAAAAGATGGTAATTGGGCAGTGCAAGAGCCGGAGAATACGGCGGATGCTGAAGAATCTCCCATTCGAGATTCGAGCTCTTGGAGTGCGACTTTGGCGACTGACGATTTTGCAACATGGCGCCTGGCGTTGTCGTGAAGGAGTGTGGTTTGATCATGTCGACCTGATCGAATAGCCTCATTCGCGCAGAGTAGCTGGGCAATGTAGAGCTCCTTGTTGACCGTGATATTCTTTTCGACCATTTTTCAGTGCATCGAGCCCTCCCAGTCCAACCAGACACATATCCTGACCTTCTCTGGATGAAAATCCGGCTTGAATCTTGGTTTTGGCGTATCTCCTGGAGCCAACCACTTCTTTGTTTGCTTAATATTGATGTATAGGCACCATTTCTCATCTACCGTGACGATTCAGTGCAAAAATCGCTGTTTATGACCGTGTGTGGCTCGATGGCGGGCGAGATGATGAGAAGCAATTTGAAAGCGTCTTTCTTTGTGTTTATCGTTGAGCTCGTGAAGCACCCAGGCCTCTAATTTTTCGGTAAATCCCATTGAATGTAAGTGATTGAGAATCATTTTATGACCACATTAAATTTTTTCCTATAATTCATGACTGATTTGGCGACGGTTCTCCTTCAAAGTGATTTGAGACGTTCTTCATCGAATTCAGAAGGCCTCTCGCTGCGGGACGCGCCATCGACGTAAGCAACGGCAAGTTGCCATTTTTAAAATTTGCAAATCATTTCTGTGCTGTAGACGCGCCTGTGACACCATCTCCATGTCCATTCTCGTCCATGTCCCGAGCTGTCCCGAGCTGCTTCGGCAGCTTTTAGCGATGAAAAGCAAAGAAGAGCTGCTGTAGAAAATGTTGATTTTTTCCTCCTGGGTATTCCATTTCTAAGCCTGAAATATAATAAGAGATTAAATAACTCGAAAATACAATTAACATAGTTTTGTAGAGCAGAATGAGTACTTAACCTTTGCCAAATAGCAAACAAATCGTTGTAAAATAAAAAAAAATATATAAAAACGCTATGAACTTATTCCCCGAACCAATATTTACAATAAATATTCAAAAATTTCAGTCGGCGATCTTTTGAAAATGAAAAATCTATTTCAACAAATTTAGAGATTTTATAGGAGTATTTCGAGCATAAAGAGATTTTGAGAGACCCACATAGAAAAGTTCGAGCTCGGATTTGAATCAAATATTACTCCGAGGCCTGTAACTTCACTTACACCTGACACGAGGTGTCTGCAAGAGAGGCTCGCTTTTAAATGGTAATTCAGGGATAGACGATACTCCAGCTACGGAAACTATCTAAATCAATTTGCATCAATTCAGAATCAAGAGAGCTAGTGATCGCCGAATAAGTTTTAATGTCATCTGCTTAAAGCGTAAAGCGTAGAAGAGTAAATATCATTGATAAATAGAGTGAAAAAGGCAAGCCCAGAATACCATTGTAGTTTGTGGAACCGCAGGGCAAGCAGCAAACGGATTAGACCTAACAATGCCGACGACACCCAGGCAATGGTGATTGAGCAAGTAAGATGAGAGCCAACTTAAGAAGGCTGAGTGGAAGGCAATGCAGAACAATTTTTTAATTCTTCTAAACATTAGTTTGTTTGTAAGCTTGAGTGTAATAAGAAGTAAAAAAAATATTGAGATTTATTCAATGCTGAAAATTTTAGCTCAGAATTTTTCAAAGAGAAATACCTTCGGTTCGGTTTAATTTTTTTATAACATTTTTTTTTATTAAAAAAAATTTTGTTGAGAAAATTCTCTCTTCTCCATTTTAATTTTTAATTTAATTTGTTTTCTCGTTTGTTTTATTTAAGGGGTTATATACAGTTAGAAGGCAAAAAAAAGCGAATTTTCCAGAATTTTTTCTGAGAACACTTTTAAATTTATTGATCTAAAAATTTGTACTTCTATTATTATTGGCAAAGTGAAGCGGCAAATTTATTTGCTGATTTTTTTTAAACCGAATTTTGTTCATGAAGAACCCTTCTCATTCGTGTAACTTTTCCTCTGATCCGATTACGCCGTGGACTTTGGAGCTCTATGTATTTTTTCCTGAGGGTATTAGTAATGCCTTACTTAAACTGAAATCTTTCTCTGTAACTGATGCTGACGGACTTTCAGCAGTTTTGAAAAAAAATTGCCCGGTCATGGTCTATACCCTGGAAATGTTAGCTGCGCAACTAAGTTATCGCTGTTTTTTTGATGGAAATACAACTTGAAATTTAAATTTGAAAAGGTCGAGCAAAGGAGCACCAGGAGTATACAACTTTATTCTGAAAAAATGGTTACAAGTGAATCATTGAAAGTATTGGTACCATATTTCTGGTAGATTTCGTATACCGTCGCGGTAAAACTGTTCATCTTTTGAGGCTATCCACGAGGCTGGAACTGCTGGTCAGCTAGGCCATGTGCCATCGATCGGAACAGATGATAATCGGACGGCACAATATCTGGAGAATATGGCGGGTGGGGTAGGATTTCCCATTTCAGTGTTTCCAGGTAGGTTTTAACGGGTTTGGCAACGTGAGGCCGAGAGTTGTCATGCTGTAGAATCACTTTTTCATGCCTCTCCGTGTATTGCGGCCGCTTCTCGCGCAGTGCTCGGCTCAATCGCATCAATTGAAGTCGATACCGATCCCCAGTGATGGCTTTGCTTCGTTTTAACAGTTCATAATAAATAACACCAACTTGGCCCCACCAAATACATAGCATACCCTTCGCAGTGTGAATATTCGGCCGAGGCGACGACGTAGAATCATGACCGGGCAGTCCCCATGACTTTCTTTTTTTTGGATTGCTGTAATGAATCCATTTTTCGTCACCCGTCACAATGCTATGAAGAAAATCCGTCCTTTTTTTGCCGCTAGAGCATTTGTTCACAGGCGAAAACACGACGTTCAACACTCCTTGTTTTTAACTGGTAAGGAACCCAAGTCCCCTGTTTTTCAAACATTCCCAAAGTATGCAATCGCTTGGAAATTGATTGGCAGGTAACACCTAA
Source organism: Anastrepha obliqua (assembly GCF_027943255.1). Taxonomy (NCBI): domain Eukaryota; kingdom Metazoa; phylum Arthropoda; class Insecta; order Diptera; family Tephritidae; genus Anastrepha; species Anastrepha obliqua. Next base: position 48,172,670 of record NC_072893.1, read on the forward strand.
TACTGAAGCAAGATCTTCTTGCGTTTGACATGGATCCTCATTGAGCAATGCCTCCAATTCAGCGTCTTCGAAGGTGCTTGGCCTTCCTTCACGCGGACGGAAGCAGTTTGTTTGCCATATGTCTAAGCTTGGCTTATGACATTTAGGTTATGTTAGAATAGACTAGCTCACACAGCTGGCGGCATCTATTGACGAACAGCTTGAACTTAGTTGCGCATAACATCCAACAGATATTTATCGTCGGAGATTCCAACTGACACATGCACGATCTCTTCCATTAAAAATGTCGTTAGAAATTATAGACCTATTCCAAAACTATCGACTATTTCCATTGAAACTTAAACATCATCCATTTTGTTTAATATTTCATATTTTTATTTGCAGAAGTCGATCCCAAGGAGCGTCTTATAGCCGCTGTTAAGAAAGAGGTGAAACAGCTAATGGAGGAAGCTGTCACTAAGAAATATATACACGAAGAAAGCAGTTCTGTAACACAATTATGCGCTGCCGTTGAGGCCTGCTTGAGTCATGGCTTGCGGCGACGAGCTTTGGGTTTATTCAAAACCTCATCAACAACAGCATTGCTCCATAAAATTGCTAAATCCTGTGAAGATGCCGAACATATAAGCAAGAAAGTTTTGGAGATTGAAGCAGCCGATCCAAGTAAACGCTCGTCATCCAGCAGTGATAGTGTGAATCGGCCACCGATGTTGAAGAAGGGCAGCAGCACATCTGTGACAACGATGAGTTTGAGTAGTTCGAATATGTCGATGGCCTCAATGAAGTAAGTGCGAAAAGAATTATAGATTGACGATAGTTTTGTTTAGCGGAAGTTCGGAAGTTTAATGGCGTACACATTTTCTGATAGTTGTTTGGCTGGGGTTCTCCTAAAATTTTTTAAATGTTAACCTTAAACTGGAGAAATCTACATAATCTTGAGCCTCTCCGAACGTTAGATGATTTTATGAGAAAAATTTTCATGACTGAAATTCACTTGGGGTAAAACCTTGTTTGATGAGCCCAGCCGTTGGACTTCTATAGATACAAATATTCGCTAAAAAGATTGAGAAGTCAAATAGGTTGTATATTCTGCTCGCAATTTGAGTTAAGTGATAAAGATAAAAACTTTTGCATTTCCATATGGAGGACTCACATTTTCGTCGGGGGACTCACAGTGCCCGATTCATCGTTATTATATCTTTGAGTAAAAATAAATAAACATTAAGTTTCAGAAGTAAAGTTTAACCAAATTAAAAATTTGCGGTTGTTGTTGTTATTTGAGTAGCTTTGTTTCTGAAGTGGGATACATTGAAGCAGCGCCTAAAGCCGTTTTAATACCACAATCCTCTCATGTTTTGGTTGTTAAGTTCTCAAGAGTGCTATTTTCTATATCAACTTCATTGCGTACGTAGAGGAAAAAGGGAAAAATAATATATATTACCTAAATTCGAAGCCTGAAATTTCGTCCATGTTGTTGAGAAATCGCTAGCCAAAGCTCCTAAGCCTACTCCTGATAAACCCGGACAATTTCTATTGTTGCTAACAATGCTGTAATAGTGAGATTTAAGTTCCGCCTTAATATGACTGAACGGAACTTCTACAGGCTACGCTTTGGTCGAGCTTAAGCAGGATCCTAAGCTAGCAACTTCATCTGCTTTCTCGGCAGCCTCGATATTCCCTGGAACCCTGACTATACCGAGCCATTGATTGAGTGAGTTAAGTTCCTCTATAGTTGAGTTTCTCTAAACGCTTGAATTTTTTTGTAAAATTTTATAAACCTCATCAAAGGCACCGTCGCACTATAGCATTCCTCCTACTCGACTGATTTCCACTTTGGGGTGCAGAAAATATTTCATCAGGGTGGAGCTGGGTTTATGTATTGTATTTTGTCACAATAGTGGTCCTTCTTTTGTGGACGCATCGAGATTTTACGCTAGCGATAGTATTCACTGCTCCCACTGTTTTCATAAGTAGATTTCTGAGCGAAATGGAACATCGGAAAATTTGCGATAGCGCAGTATTTATGAACTATCCTTCTGTATTCTGTCTGATGTAATTATGAGTGATTAACTCAAGTGTCTACGTTTGTCATCGTCGCGTCCAGAAACAGTTCATCTCCGTTTTGTTCTTGCAACTGTAGCTGCTACTGCTAGGTATTGCGCCCCCATATAATGAATTGACGCCGTAGCATGATTTTTCTAGCAAACGCTCGAACCGCCTCCCAATTAGTACTTGATGAGCACATGTCCCTTATGAAGATGATAGGACTAAATGAGTCTACCATAACTCTTTGAAGTATTGCACCATCTCGTGCAAAGCAATCCCAAAGAAAAGCCGAGCTTTCGATTGCACTAGGACAGCGTGGGCTAAATGGGCTATCTGCCAGCTGAAAGCGGTGGAGATATTCCATAAAGCAGTCGTGGCCGGTGAGTATCTGCGTAAGGTAATAATCAGTACCACTTTGCTTTCTTTTCACCAACTCCTCGAGAAGTGATACTAGTTTGTACGACTAGTCCATCGCCTTTTAGTTGACTCTTCTTTGACATGAAGATCTAATAAATCTAATAAATGGGCCGCCGTAGTCGAGTGGAGTAGGGCATGACTAGCATTCGGAGTCCGTAGGGTCGAGTCTCTGTGGAACACTAAAAGGCAACACCTCTGAGTGTATTTCTGCCTTGAAAAAGCACCTCATAAAAAATATCTGCCGTTAGGAGTCGGCTTAAAACCATAGGTCCGTCCCTTTGTGGAAGAATAATAAGACTCACGCCACAAATAGGAGGAGGAGCTCGGCCTAACACCCAAAGAGGGTGTAAGCGCCAGTTATATAATTATATAAAGTATATAAATTGAATGCATCGCTTGGACTCGAGAATAAGGCGCCTGGTACTAGAATTCAAGTATCTTTGTATCGTTTGGAGATGGGTGGCGTTATAGCATTTAGTTATTCCTCTCAATTGCCACGTAAGACTACATTTTCTGTACTAAATTGATACATAGTTACCGTCTTGTTTCTCCCAGTTAGGTTTTTTCAATCCTTACCGCTAAAAAAAGTATCTCTCCTTTGATTAGATATTTGTGGATCCGTTTGGCCCTATACGAGAAGAAACTGGCTAAAATTATTGAGTACTTAGTAGAAAATGCCAGTACTTATTATGATCGTGACTCCCTCGTGGCAGATTCGGACTTTGGCTCCATATTAAGCTCACTTCTAGTTGGACCATGTGCGCTGGAGTTTACGCGCGTTAAGACTGCCGATCACTACTGGACAGATCCGCACGCTGATGAATTGGTATGTAAACAAAATTAATATACACATCAGAAAATATAAGTCGCAAATGCATTTTTTTATTTCCTTAGGTTAAACGCCATCGCATCAGTTCGGGTCGCCGTTCTTCCTCAACTTGCTCAAGAGCACCGATAATAAATTTCAAACGTAGTCTAAATACCAGTACGGATGAATGCAATATTGCCACCAGTTTCAAGTCCATAGCCTCAACAACTGTAGCAAAGGACTATGTTGAGTCATTGCATCAAAATTCACGAGCTACTTTATTATATGGAAAAAATAATGTATATGTAGTACCGGTAAATAAGTGTTGCTTGTTTGTCATTTTAAATGCTTTCCATTATTTGTATTTTATTTGAAATCCTCAGAAAGATGTTAATGAGAAAATGCCTGGCTATTTGAGCCTACATCAGCACGTGCAGACGCTTATCATTAAATGGACACCCAATCAACTAATGAATGGTTACAATGAGGAGGAAGAGGAACAAGATGAGGAGCAGGATAAAGAATCATACTGGGCTTATGCGCTAAATATTAATGTAGACGAAATTGTGTATGTGCATTGTCACCAGAACCCTGGTGAAGATAGTGGCGGCGTAATAGTGCTCGTTGGACAAGATGGTGTGCAACGCCCACCAATACACTTCCCCGAAGGTGGCCATATGCAACAGTTCTTAAGTTGTTTGGAGACAGGCTTACTGCCGCATGGCCAGTTAGATCCACCGCTGTGGTCACAGCGCGGTATTGGCAAGATATTTCCGTGGCCGAAAAGTGTGCGCAGGCGTATTTTACCTTCGGTCATGGAATCGTTCGATGAAACACCAATCGATTATGTCTTTCGCATTGTGAGCAAAAGTAAACATGAAGAGTTCGGTGCGTAATTGTGTTATGGAAAATTGTGATTGCCCAAATGTGTTTGTTTCTAATTAATTGTATCTTTTATTTCCAGTTGCTACCCATTCCATTTTGGACTTTGTACGCAGCACACCACGACGCGCGCAGCTCAGCAGCTGTTCGACTACTGGATCCAGTGATTGTTCCAGCAAAAGCCTTTCTATGGATCAGCACCCTCTGGAATCTCCGCTGGTAAGTATATCAACTGTCATATGATATTAAGTGTATACCCCAAGAAGACAAATTTATTCAATGGACGAACATGATGCTAGATAGATAGATATAGGGTGATTCATAAAGATATTTGGTGAAGAGCAAAAATGGAAAATTTGCAAAAGGCGATCTAAGAAGCACCGAGAGAGTACTCGGGCTAAAGAGCGCATTGTATTCGAAACTCTAAAAAGCAAAAGGGTTCATAGTAAAGGAGGAAAGGAGAGAAGTGACAGAGAGAAAGAGATAGGATAGAATAGAGACAGAGATAGCCAGTCCTGTGAGAATTTTCCAGACTCTTTGGCAAATTTGAAAATAGCCTCCAGTTTGAGAGAACGAATTTTGCTCATTCTCATGACAACGGAACCTAAAATTCGCAGCCTTGCTCTAGCAAAGGCAGGACTTTCCCAGAGAAAATGACGGCCGAATCGGGTCCTCAATGATTCCAATGGTGGCCATATGCTGACCCTATGGGTTGTGTTTTATAATAATACCAACCATCAACAGAAAGTCTATTCTTCCAAGTTTTAGAAGAAATCTCTACAGTTTTCTATTCGGGCTTGTCACAAAATACTTTGCAGTTATGCAGTGTTCTAGACCGGACCATCGCTTTTCATGTAAATTGCATGCATAATCGTGGATCAAATTCATGATTCCTGTAGAACTGATTCCGATTATTGGCTCTGATCTGTGTTGGGTAACCACTGAACCGCAGTTACCAATTCATCGGCAATTTCATTTCCTTAAACACCGCGGTGTCTTGGAACCCATATAAGTACAGGCTTCTTCCGTCTTGTAACATATCTAAATTTCTCTTTATATTCTTGAACAATCTTTGAGGTCTGCTTTTGGATTCTCCAGGGCCTACAGTGCAGCCTGACAGTCATTAAAGACTTCAATTTGTTTCTCGCTCCATCTCCTCTCAATTATCCATTGTGCTGCTTTCAGAACGGCAAAATTTCCGTTTGGAAAACAGTTGCCCTTCCTCCCATAAAAGAGCTGAAGAGAGCTGCGACCTCAAAAAGCGCCAGCCTTCTTAATCAATGCCCATATATTTTTATTATATAGGTTGATGAACTCTTAACACTTTAACGTTAGACCATACCAAAGCGGATGTGTTTAAATCTCTATCTGGTAATTTTGATTATTGTTGTGGTAACGGCATGAACATTCCTCATACATAAATGCTTTGCAAATACTGCAGGAGTAGAAGTCCTTGGCCGGATATCAATACGGGTCGTTCTGGTAATATAGAACCGGCTGTCATGGGAAAAAACACAAAGCTAGTATTCTGCCTTGGTAGGTAATCAACGAGCTAGCAGCCTGATGCGCTTTCTCTTCGTTTGCTGAACGTTTACCAAGTTGCGTGTGATCTCATTGCCGTCGATTCCACAGTGGCCAGGTGCATATGTATCTGCCACAAGCTGAAGGACGTACAAACTTATTAACAACCGTGAACGTAATCGTCCGATTTATGTGACGTGCTAGAGGTAGTGAGGCTTCTGGCATTGAGGAAGAGAAAAAATGCACTGTGCTAACCGTTGACCTTCGTCGCAACCGAATTGTGTGTTGTGTGACTACCATTCGGCAGGGCACAGGTTTGAATCTAGACCAATCACCATGTAACACCAGATGAAGTAAAAAGTTTTCTCTAATTCCGGTCGTCCCTTAGTCAGCAATGGCAAGCCTCCGAGTGTATTTCTGTCATGAAAAAACTCCTCATAAATAACCATCTGCCGTTCGAAGTTGGTTTAAAACTGTAGGCACATCAGAAACAGGAGGAGGAGCCCGATCACACACCCGTAAAGTGTGTAAACCCCAATTATATGTATATAACTGCTGACTTTTAAACTCAAGTCATCATCAGCATATGAAATCTTAGCAAAAAGCAGTGGCTATTTAGAAATTGAAGCAACTATCCTGAAACACAAATATTTATCTAACAATTGTCTGTCCGTGAATTGGAGCTAGTCTCATTTTAGTTTTAGCCAAAGTCATGGTTAACTGTTGATTTCAGTTTTAAATTCGTATACCTTTTGGAATACATCCAATTTTGTGAGATCTGTCTCGTCGTGCTTGCTTTGCTCATTAATTGTAATTTACACAGGTTCAGACCAAACAAAATACCAGTATTGAAATGGTTTGCTCAACAATGAAGAGACAAATAATATCGAGAGCATTTTATGGTTGGCTGGCGTATTGCCGACATTTGTCAACAGTTCGCACCCATCTCTCAGGGCTTGTAAATGGACGCATAACTCCTGAACGTAAGTTGAATAGTCGACAAGTTGAAATAAATGATTTCTTAGCTATAATTAATATTCCTTTCACCAGTCAAAGCCGACGAAGATGGACTAACAAAAGAGCGCTGGGAAGCTTTGAATGTGAATGGTGTGGTGGCAAATGAGATGGATGTCTATCGGCTGGTTTACTTTGGCGGGGTATGTCCGGAATTGCGGAAAGAAGTGTGGCCATACCTACTTGGCCATTACAGGTAACTTTTCTAGATAACTCGTTGGAACGGGAAAAATGTAAAATGAAACGAAATATCTTCGTTCCCAGTTTTGGCACCACAACCGCGGATCGACAGAAGCAGGATGAGACATGCAAGCATTACTACGAGATGACGATGAGCGAATGGCTAGCAGTAGATGCAATTGTACAACAACGCGAAAAGGAGAAGACATCACGTGCGATAGCTAAGCTTAGTTCGGGCAGTAATAGTGGCAATGAAAAGACTGTGCGCGCTGCTGACATCGATGCAGCCGAGTTGGAGAATGAAGTTTTCGAAGACATATCTGATATTTCGGATCCCGGTGACTTAGAGTACGATGAGGAGCAGCAACGGCAGGCACAAGCCGAAGCAGCAGGAGGAAACATGCAAAATTATTTATCAGTAAAACCGATACCGCGCGCTATGAAGACCAGCACCGACTCAGGCAATGTAGACGAGGCAACGGAGGAGGAAGACGAGATGTATGGCAAAGATGGTTTAGCACAACAAAAAGAAGACACAATAACTAAAAAGCAGATCATTGATGCGGGCGTCAATGAACCAACTTCAAATGCAAGCACCAAAAGTGAGCAACTGCCGGCTGGCGAGACCGAAGAGGCCGCACAACCCGGCCAAAGTGAAAAAACATCCCCATCTTCGTCTTCATACGAAACAGTAGGCGCTGGTTTTGCCTACACAGATTTAAATCTGCATACATCCATATCGGCAAATTTGAATTCAACAGATGAACCAGAGAAGAGCGTTTTGAGTCCAGAGTTTTTAAGTGCTGATGATTTGCCGTCGCAATTAGTAGGCGAGGAGACTCAATTTCCAGCTGAAGCAGAAGAACGAGAAATTGCGGCAGTGACAGCGAATGTTGCTGGTCGACCTTCCGCTGTTATCGTCACCAATGCATCGATTGATGTAGCCAATTGGTTGCCTGGTGTTAAGTCAGAAAGTGGGCAAATGGCACCCTTGTTGGAACAAGGATCAATCGAAACGTGTGGGGAAGTCGCTGCGTTGGGGGGCGGTACGATTATGGATGCACTGCAGGAACCTAAATCGGCATGTGTTTCGCCTGCGAGCTCAAATGGTGGCGTGTATAGTGTAAGCTAATGCGAAAAGAGGTGAAAAACATTTTTTAATAAACGAAAAAACTTTTCAGAGCGAATTGCTGGAACAATTCGGGTTGAATCTGCATCGCATCGAAAAGGATGTGCAGCGTTGCGATCGTAATTATTGGTATTTCGCCAATGAAAATCTGGATAAGCTCAGGAATGTCATATCTACGTAAGTGCCCTGTGCTTAAGTTGCCTAAGTTTTATCATAAACACAAACAACTTTGTTGGTATTTTTTTTTTTTTTTTGACAAATAGTTATGTATGGGAACATTTGGACGTTGGCTACATGCAGGGCATGTGTGATTTGGTCGCGCCGCTCCTGGTGATATTTGACGACGAGTCTTTGTGCTACAGCTGTTTCTGTAAGCTGATGGAGCGCATGATCGAGAATTTTCCAAATGGCGGGGCCATGGATATGCATTTTGCGAACATGCGGTGGGTGAATAGTATTTAATATCTTTGAAAATGAAAACGTGAAGTTTTATAGTTTGCTAGCTCAATATTTCGTATATGAATTTTACGAATATAAATTTCAGTTCTCTCATTCAAATACTGGACTCGGAGATGTATGATTTGATGGACTCGAATGGTGACTACACGCATTTCTATTTCTGCTACCGCTGGTTTTTGCTGGACTTTAAGCGTGAACTTGTCTATGATGACGTGTTTGCCACATGGGAAGTGATTTGGGCGGCGAAACATGTAGCTTCCAGTCATTTTGTGCTCTTCCTCGCTTTAGCGCTGCTGGAAACTTATCGCGACATAATACTGTCGAATAGCATGGATTTCACGGATGTTATAAAATTTTTCAATGGTAAGTTGCATTTCTGTTTTTTATATTTTTAAATAATACTTAACCTACTGATACCACTTTCAGAAATGGCTGAGCGACACAATGCCCAAGCGGTGCTGCAGCTGGCTCGTAGTTTTGTGTTGCAATTGCAAATGATAATCGAAAACAAATAAACCATTTTTGTGTAGTTGCTTAGAGATGAAGAGGAGTTTTAGATTAGTTTTCTTAATATTTAGAAATAATCAAGGCGCCAATTGATAGATGCTTCCAAAGGTAAAGATAATAATGAATACTGAATAAATCGTCAAATATTTAGGAAATGAAAATAGGAGAATTATGAAACGAAAAATTAAAGAATACAAATCATTTTCCAAAAAATATATTTCTATAAGTAAAGAAAATAAATCAAAGCTGAAATATAATATATTAGTTATCAAATAAAGAAGACGAGGCACTGATATAACGGTGAATTACTGAAATTATGTATACAAAAAATAAGCAAATCAAATTTATTTATAAAAAATGCTAGATGAGAAAATACATAAGAATAAATGGAAAAATGGAAAATACAAATTTGTACATGGAAGAAAATGAAAATAAACGAAAGAAAGAAAAAAAAAACGAATAATAACACAAAAATTAGATACTTAAAAAACAAAATGTAATAAAATAAAAAGAAGTTAAGTAAATCATATTACAAAAACAAAGACATGCCCACGACAGTCGGTTCTACGTAACCGGAACGACACGGATTTATGTATATTCGGCCACGAACTGTCACTTCAGCAGCATTCCCCGTATTTGTATGGGGAATATTCATGCTGCTACAACAACAATTTTAAATAAGAAATAAATAAAGTAGAAATAGATTAAAACAAAATATGAAATAAATATAAAAAAATAAATAATATAAAATCATATAATTTGAATTAAATGGAATAAATTAAAAAAATAAATTATATTACAGAAAAATAATAAAGTAAGAGTAAAATAAAAAATTAAAGTAGAAATAAATAAAAATTAAAAAAGGAAAAGCAAATAAAATTAAGGTGAAACGAAATAATTTAAAATATTTTAAATTAAATAAAATGAATTAAAACAAACTAAATTTAAATAAAAAAAAAAATAAAGTACAAGTAAATTAAAACAAGAAATAAAAATTAAAATAAAAAAAAAATTTAAATAAATAAAAATAATGTGAAACGAAATAATATGAAATAAAATAATTAAAATTAAATTAAATGAATTACATAAACAACCAATAATGATAAAAAAAGTAAAAAGAAAGAATAATAAAAGAAAGAAAAGGCCGATACCATCGTCTGCTAGTTGCCTTGGTTTTGTAAAATGATTCTTTATAAATATATTTCAAGTAAATAAATGAAGGAGAAATAAATTAAAATTAAACAAAAATACAAATACAAAGTTTATGAAGTGAAATTTTATAAAAACCCAAAGTGAAATAAATGTTTTTTTGTTTAAATTACAAGTTAAAAAAATAAATGTGAAAAAAAATTATAAAGAAGTAATAAATTAAAATTAAACGAAAATAAATATACAAATGAATTTAAATAAATTTTTATAAAAAACTACAATAAAATAAACACTTTTGTTTTTAAATTACAAGAAAAATATAAAGGTAAAATTAAAAGATGAAGATGAAATAACATAAAATTAAGAAAAAAAAATACAAATAAAATGAAATAAAATTATATTAAAAGCTAAAGTGAATTGAATTGAATTAAATAAATTAAATAAAAATATGTAATTAAACTAAGAGAAAAAAAATAAAATAAAGTAAAATTAAAAGTACAAGTGAAATAAAATAAAATAAAATAAAATAAAATAAAATAAAATAAAATAAAATAAATTAAATTAAAATAAAATAAAATAAAATAACAGAAATAAGAGAGCGTACGTTCAACCTTCTTCTATTTGTTGATGACTTAAAACTTTACGCAAACAAAAAGCATAAGCTTTATGAGCTGATAGATGCCACTAAAGCTTTTAGCGATGGCGTGGGAATGGAATTTGGAACAGATAAATGCAAAATAATACACTTGATTAGAGGTCAGTTTGACGAATCCGAAGAAAACTACGCAGTATACCAAAATATTATTATAGACAACTTGCATAGCAGTGAATCTTATAAATATTGAGGATTTCTGCAACTTAAAGGAATCAACCACACGCTAGTAAAGCAAAGCCTCATTAACAAATTTGAGGCACGTTTGAAAGCTGTATTAAAAAGGAGTTCGAACAGTGGAAATAAATGCAAACCAATTAATACCTGGGCCATACCTCTTTTGACTTACTCGTTTGGAGTAATAAAATGGTCTCAGACAGATATTCTTCGGATTGAAGCGCTGATACGCACCACTTTTACTAAGTTCCAAAGCCATTACCCTCAAAGCGCTGTGGAAAGAATATTGCTTCCTCGAAACGTTGGTGGGAGAGGAATCATTAATATAGCACGTCTACACTTTTGAAGTTTTTTCTAAGCAGCGAGTCTCATCTATTTAAAGCTTTCGCGATGGCTTTACCCCGCTCAGTTTGATGGAACAGAATTTCCCAGTACCGGAGAGCGTTAAATCCCCAGCAGAAATGATCGCAGCATGGAAGACAAAAACAATACACGGTGCACATCGCCATGATCTCCAAATGGAATGGATATACGCACAATCATCCAATTTGTGGTTAAAAAGAGGAAAATTATTTTCTGAAACAGAAGGTTTCGCAATCGCTATCCAAGACCGAGTTATTCCAACAAGAAATTTCCGAAGGTCAATACATGGTGAGGCAATAGAAAATAGGTGCCGAAGGTGCGGCATTTACGGCGAAACAATCGACCATATAATTGCTGGATGCAGCGTACTTGTCCCCCGTGAATATGTCATGAGACGTAACAATATAGCAAAGATCCTCCACCAACAACTTGCGATAAAACACGGTTTCTTACAAGAATAAGTATTGTATTTTATATATAAGCCAAAGGCAATATTGGAAAAGGAAAATTTTAAACTGTAGTGGAACAGATTTATATCCTCAGATCAAACCGCAGCAGCCAACAAACCTGACATCATCTTGTTCGACAAGATAAGTAAAACAATCGAAGTAATTGATATAGCGGTACCTCTTAATTGCAACATCCAAAGCACATACTCCACCAAAATATCGAAGCATCCAGCTTTGGCCATAGAACTTAAACGGATGTACAAAGCGAGGGAAGTGAATATAATACCAATAATTATATCTTCCACTGGATTAGTGCCTAAGCACTAAGCACACTTAATAAAAAACTTAAAGAAGTATGACTGCCAACACCTTTTAGAAGACATGCAGAAGTCGACCATACTGGACACATGTGCAATAGTTCGTAGATTTTTAAATAGTTAGGCAATAGTAATCGCATGGGCGTAGAATTTGGACGACGCTCCACCAGAGCACAATCCCTTGAAAATTTTATTCGGGATGTGTAATCTCCGGCAATAGCCGAGATGGATTAAGCTCAAATAAAAAAATAAAATAAAATAAAGTAAAATAAAAAAATTAAGCAGAAATAAATTAAAATTAAAAAAGAAGCATAAATAAAAATAAAATGAAATGAAATAATAAAAATAATATAAATAACACAAAATAAAATAAATTGAATTTAATTTAAAAAAAATAAAAATGAAAAGTAAAATAAAAAAATAAAGAAGAAACAATTTAAAATTAAAAAATTTAAATAAGGATAAAATATTATACAAAATAAAATAAAGCAATATTATTAACAACTGAATAAAATAAAGTATAAATAAAAGTAATATTGAAAAACATGAAATAATGTAAAGCAAATGAAATGAAATTATATAAAAAAGATAAAATAAAATTTATCGAATTAAATAAAATTAATAAAAATTAGAAGAAACAATTTAAAATTAAAAAAGAAATATAAATCAAAATAAAATGAAATAAAATAAAAAAATAAAAAAGTTAGGTAGAAAGAAATAAAAAAAAAAAAATAAAGTAACATATAAAATAAAATGAAATTACTGTTGAGTCTCGATAATTTGTAACCCGCTAAATCGAAAATCGCGATAAATCGGAAAAATGCTATCCCCTTGAAGCAAATTCGTTAATTTGTAAAAATTCCATACATTTTAGTTCCCTCGTTAATCCGTTTTTCTTGCGTAAAGTGTGACTAATCCACTTTTATTTCTGTCTTCTAATTCAAATGTCTGGCAGCGCCAAGTTTGCTTTTTCGAGCAATCCCTATTTTGGCATTATTTTTGGTCAGCTGTTTAATGTTGTTGAATTTTTTATAAAATTATAACTCATTATACAACAAAAACCGTATAAACTCAAATATCAAATTTTGCGCAAACATTTAAAAAATCAGAAAACTTTCAACTGAATTTCGAATTAGAAGAAATGTTGGTCTACTGTTTTGAAAGTTATTTAATTTTTTGGTGTTTTTAAATGCAAAATGTAATGTAAAGGGCACTTGGAAAAAGCAGTACATTTTCTGGATTATCTGTTTTGGAAAATTATATATAATTAATAATATAAATAACAAAAAAATCGGAAGAAAATAAAACTAAATAAAATTTTTGTGTTTTATTTAATAAATAAATTAAATAAATAATTAAATAAATAAATTAAATAAATAAATTATATATATAAACTAAATAAAGCAAAAAAAGTGGATAAAAAAAATAATTAAAATGAATAAAAATAATAATAATGTTTGTGAGTCCCAATAATAGCTAAAACAATAAATGCGATGCGACCAGCAACCAGCATAGAAAGCATAGAATAGAAAGAAAAGTGAAACAAAAACAAAGAAAAACAAATACAGAGTATACTGAATATCAATTAGAAAGCGTAACACAAACAATCAACACAGAATTTAGTATAAAAAATTTGGTGAAAATTAAAAAACCCTATCTAACAGACAAAAAAACAAAATACTGAATTAAAAAAACAAAAACACAAAACAAAACCAAAAAAAAAATTTGTAAACAAAAAATTAAGTGCACATCTTGAAAATGTTGTTAGAAACAGAATTTCTTATACATACACAAATACATACATACATATTTAACATGTAACGATTAGACTAAAATTTTAAAAAATTAAAAAAAATACCATTTAATCAAAGTATTTTGTTTAAGAAAATGTCAAAAGCAAAGTTTAAATGAAAATTTTAAAAACAAAAGAATTTCAAAACTGCAACAGCCGTCAAAACAGTTTTCTTCCTACATTTTGTTCCTAGCCTTTCTACGAGTATAGTAATTTCCATATCAGCAAACTGAAGAATTTATCAAACTAACTACACCAAACTGTGTCACACACACACGTATGTATATGTATATAAAAAATTCCAAATGCTTAGAAAAAATTCAAATATTTTTCAAGTTCAAAATGGAGTACACTGAGCGAAACGCTAAAAATAAATATACATTTCTTGGCATTTTACACTAATTTGCACTGAACTTTTATACAAACCTACCTGGATTCAGGCATAGAAAAATCAAATATATGTATTCGTATCAAGTGAAACGCAACTGTATTATCATCCGTATATATGTAACTTAATATTACTAATTCAATCTTACCACATACATACATATATGGAACTATTTTAATCATTTGGGGAGGTCCATAAAATCATAATTTTTTATTTTTTTATTTGAACTCTAATATTCCACATTTTTAATCGCTGAAATCGTACACCTATGGTTGGTTAGAGTGGTTATTCATCCAGAGTCCAACTACCGCTTCCGCAGCATTTTGTTCGTACACCCATGGTCAAAAGTATTTACACAAAGCTAAATTTTGTCACACTGGTTATTAGAAAGTTGTTGTTGAAATCCTTAGAGAATGCAAAGATAATTAGTGCAAATTTAAAGAAGCCAACGGTATATTTCACATTAAAGTTAACGCTTGAATTTATGCATCCTGGCGTCAAAAGTATGCCCACAGCATTAAAAAGTTATTTTCTACATTTAAGGCTCCACATTTAGCAGAAAAAATTCTCAAAAATCAACCACTTGAAACTTCTACTTTATTGTAAAAAAAGTCAATGATCTATCAAATTGCAAAAGCGGATATATTTTTTCATTTCTACTCAGAAAGAAAAGTTTGCAATTTTAATACACATTTTTTTTGAATTTTCACAAATTTTATACAAAGTTCGAAACTTTGCTTTATATGGTGCGTGTAATAAAGGGTGGTTAAGTTTAAGGGCCGGTATTGATTTCGAATAAAATACAGTTTTTTTGAGAAATTATTGCCATTTCTCTTTATTATGATAATATTGGTATGGCTCAATTACGTATAAATCAAAATATTGGCCAAATGGTTACCGCAGCCTCGGCGGGACACCTCCATCCGATGGTTCAAATTTTCGATGACGCTGAGGCATAATTCAGGTTCTATGCCGTTAATGTGCCGAATTATCTCATCCTTTAGCTCTTGAATTGTTACTGGCTTATCGAAGTACAGCTTTTCTTTCAAATAACCCCAAAGAAAGAAGTCCAATGGTGTCAAATCACAAATTTTTCACGCAAACGAGCCATTGTTTCGTTAGCTGTGTGACAAGTGGCACCGTCCTGTTGAAACCACATATCGTCCACATCCATATCTTCCCATTCGGGCCATAAAAAGTTCGTTATCATCTCACGATAGCGAACACTATTCACAGTAACTGCCTGACCAGCCTGACTTTCGAAAAAAATACGGCCCAATGATGCCACCGGCCTATAAACCGCACCAAACAGACACTCTTTGTGGGTGCATTGGTTTTTCGGCAATCACTCTTGGATTATCATTCGCCCAAATGCTTCAATTCTGCTTATTGACAAATCCACTGAGGTGAAAATGTGCCTCATCACTGAAGATGATTTTCTTCGAAAATTGGTCATTCACTGTTGCCATTTCCTGCCACCATTCTGACCATTGACGAGGCTTGAAATGGTCAAGAGGCTTTAGTTTTTGAGTCAGTTGCACCTTGTAAGCGTGTAAATGCAAGCCTTTATGCATAATGTTCATCAACGACGAGCGTGAGAGGTGCAATTGTTGGGCACGACGACGAGTTGAGGTGGACGGCTCTTCAACCACACTATCGCGAACATGCACTGGTGCTTTCACATCTCCTACAGACCCGGTTTGCTCAAACTTTCGCACAATTTTTCTGATTATATGCACATTTGGACGATTAAATTTACCGAAAAAATCACGAAGTGTGCGATATGCATTTTGTTTTGAACGCCCGTTTTCATAATAAGCCCGAATAACTTTAACGCGTTGCTGGATTGTGTCTCTTTCCATAGTTCAAATTGAGTTAATCTGAAATTGGAAAATGTCAAATGAAATGCAAAAAAAGCTTGAGGTTTAGGTGTGGTTCACATTCAACATCGGCTCTTGAAATTTAACCACCCTTTATTATGAGTTATGTTATTATAAAAAAAAAAATTGAAATCACAAAATACATAAATAAATAGGCCAAACTTATCAATATGTGGTGAACTTTTTATTGTACTTTGACGCTGAGACTATCTATACGGGTTCACAACGCTGCACTAACGACAGCAAATAACTCTTATGGTGTACCTTCGCCGGCGTTAGTCATAAAATCGTTGGAGGGCAGCATTTCGCACTAAGGCAAAATAGCCAAAGTAGCAGAAGTAGCAAATGTTTTAAGGAAGTCTGGGATTTTTAGAGTGGAAGGCAAAACTGATCGCATATCTCGAGCTTCTTTAGCGCAATTCTGCTATTTTTGTTCCTTGCCAGATGTTAGTCTGTAGATGGCTGTAGTTTTAGTAAATTAAAAACTGTTTATTAAATTTATGCTTCGCTAAATATTTTTCGTTTTTAGTTAGTCATGGACCTCCGCATTCCCACTAAGTAAAACTAAAGGAGACTGGTTTTATTATAAATATATATATATATATACATCTACTATTTTTGGCAGCTTTCTTCTATAGTAAAAGTATCTGTATATGTAAATAATTAATTTTCGTATTCGTACATAGTTTGAATTCTGCATTTAATACAAATAAAATAACTTTAAGAAAACATTTGAATTAAATCACAATTACGAATTATCTCTGCACTTTTCATTTTATACCCAATGCAGAACTTTGTTCATACGATTTTATAATAATATTTGCGGGGGATAGTTACACGTGGATACATAGACATTGGTTAGTGTATGATTAGCGATTTACCGAATTCAAGAATATCCCACAACTATCTGCAAATATTCTCTAAAATATCTCTGTTCGCCAATTGGTGTGAGTATTTATAATAAATTAAACAAAATTTCATTTATTTAATCATAAAATGTAATAAAAAATAAAAGGAGAGGTAGCGGAGGTCTTGCTCTTCCTCTGCTACCACTAGCTGGTACGGCATTGAATACTTTCAGAACCGGAGCGTTTTTTCTTTCTGATGAGACGTAGTATCATTTCGTTCAAAGGATTTCACATATCCTTTCTTAGCTCCCAGTAGCGATACCACATGGCTCCCATTGCGCCATGCCATGGAATATTCGGAATGAAAATCGTATAATTGCTTTCAGAAATCGTTCACCATAAGGGGTCCGCCATTGTGAGTTTTAAAAAACTAACTTCAGATTCGTAGTTAGCGAACTCAAGAGCCTCTCGCGAACTCGAGCGCAGGTTCATTGAAAACGTGTTATTGCCATCTGCCATTCATACCAACACAACTAAAGAGATTCGTAATCAGAATCACCTACATTCACATACAGGATTCACATACATAGTAGACGAGTATGTGAAGTTTCTGGCCCATAATGCTTTTGTGAGCAGTAACAATTTTTATAACTTAGAAATAATAAATTTTGCTAATATCCCTCCTAATACTATCCAATTGGTCTTACGCAGCCATTGTAAGACCCATACCAACATATGCGGCACCAGTCTGGTGGCTCGCAATAGAAAAGAAATACAACCAAACCAAGCTGAACAAGTCTCAAGATACATCTTAACTCACTGATCTAAAACAAATCAGACTACACGACCCCCGACCTTAACTTCAAGAAAGACGGTACGTTTTCCACCGAGTGCCGAATGGAGGAAAGGAAAAGTGATTCGACGTCGAAATCTACACCGATGGTTCTATAGTAAGATGAACTGTGTTGTTGGAGCTGGCCTCTGTTCGGAGCCGCTCAACATATCTAAATCAATCTGATTTCCTGACTCTGCCAGCGTGTTCCAGGTAGAACTACTAGCAATCAGAGAATCATGTAAATTACTAAAACCCTAGAAAGAAGTTGGTGCAAGAGTAGCTATCTTTTTAGACAGTCAAGCAGCTATCAAAGCCTTAGATTCCAATTCCATTTCATCCAAGTTAGTTTTACAATGCAGAAAAGAACTAGAGCTGCTTGGTCATTGGCTTCAAATTACTCTGATATGGGTTCCCGGTCATAGGAACATAGAATGTAATGAGATGGCAGATGAGCTAGCAAGAAAAAGATCGCCACTAGACATAACAGAGGCGGTGGCGGTTGCTAACATCCACTACTTCGCACTGCTATGCTTTAGCCGAAAGAAAGTGGAAGTAATTAACTACTACAATAGAAAAACATGGCCGTCATACAACATCCAGAGGACGAATTATCTGTTAGGATGCTCTCGGCCAAACATTTCACGTATAACTGCAAACCTTACAGGTCACTGGATGGTAGGGGATCACGCAGCCAGACTTAACCTCCCTTTCAATCACATCTGCAGAAGCTGTGAAGGGGAAAGGGGTGAAAAAAAGTCTCTTCCACTATCTATGCGAATGTCCAGGTCTAGCTAGAGCAAGATTTTGCTCTTTTGGTAAGCCTTTCTTACAGCAAATCAATGAAATCTCAGACGTAGAGATAAAAAATTTGCTGTTATACCTAGATCTAACAAAGAGAACGACATACCAAAACCGCTAAACACAATATACAACGAAATGGACAACTACATGAAAAGTGGCCGAGTGGAAGCTAGATGGACTAATCTGACCACATGCAAAACAGCAAAAGTCATATGTAGAAATAACAACAAAAAACTGACTCAATTCGTACTTACGCTCTCGCGAGAGGACTGCAGAACTATCATAGATATGGTAACAGGTCATAATCTATTGGCTGCACATGCGAAGAAGATAGGGATTGCTAACAGGGACAAATGCGGGAAATGCAGAGAGGATGTTGAGGAAACATTAGAACAGCTTCTGTGCGTTTGTCCGGCATTATTAAGAACGCGTCTAAAATGCCTGGGAGTCCCATTGTTTGAGAGTCTGGAGGACGTCTCAAAAGCGGATCTCCCAGCTCTGCTCAGATTACTAAAAGCGCTGACATCCTGATGTCTACTTTCGGTATTCATAGAGGTCGGTCTCCATCTGGTATTGCTAGGGACCAAAAGGTCTAACGATCTAACGAAATCTGACTTGAAAAAAAAAACACATCATCACACGAGAACAGTGGTAGTAAAACGGCGCTAGTCGCTAATTACGAATATTTCAGCAGGAATACTCAACCACTACAACATCACCAACATCCCGCGGGAATATTTCTTAGTCTTTTTTATTTATTTATTTCAAAGACAAAAATATATAAATAATTCTTCCACTTACATGCTAAGGCACTGGCTGCCAGGGTCTTTTATTTGAGCTTATTTATATTATATTATAGGATAAGTTGGTGAAAGTAAGTGGGACTACTTAATAAAATATTTTATACTTAAGTGTGTCTATAAATAAATCTACTTGAATATATTTCTGCGTTATGTATAATATTTATATGCGTGCATTGGGTATAAAAAGTATTAAAAGAAAATTTTAAATTACAATAATTTGTACGATTTTACGTAAAATCTGCCACTCTATTTTGATAACTATAATATTTTGTGTGTTTTTTTTTGTTTTTTAATATACCTACGAAGGCATTTGAACCACATACTTGCATATGTAGCAGATTTGAAAAATGTTGCCAAATATTGAAATTCTCATGTACCTATGAATTTTTAAGCTAAGTACTAACATACATATTTGTATTATTTATCTTTTACACGAATAACTGTTTTTTATATATGTACAAGTGGTGTCATATTGTCATGTGTGAGAATACTGTACCGATAAAAATTGTAAAATTATGTACCTAAACTATAAACGATTTTTTTTGTTAAATGAATGCGAAGAATTCATATGACTACTAAGCCTTTTTACAAAGAACATCAACTAAAGAGCAGCGCAAAAAGCAAATATTAGATGGAAATGGCTCATAGCCGCTCAATTTAGCTTAGTAACTGTATTATGTATATCTTGACAAAAGTGTTGTATTGAAGTTATGTGTTGAAAAATCTAAAAATGATTCGAAATAAATAAGAATGTATTTTTTCTCTCTTAAACAGAGCTTTTACTCTAAATCGACTAAGTTCATTCAATTCCTGCTTGTTTTTTTTTTTTTTTTGAGAAGGGAAAGGGAAAATTTAAATACCTGTATATATACAGATTTGTCCGTAAAGACGTAAAACGACGATCTTGGCGTAGAGATAAGCGAATTTGGACCTCTAATCTAGCATGCCAATGGGAAGATGCCACCTGCAAGAATAATCTGCGTGAACTGTATAGGCTGAGCCGGGAGCTAACTGGCAAATACGGAAGCTCAAGCCATCCTATTAAAGACGAAAATGGGACCTTATTACATCGGAACGTAAGTAAATGACTTCTCCGAAGTCCTGAACCCTCAAACTTCAATTCTCACATCGTCACCTCGTCACCTACTCAATTTGAACTCTGATGAAGAAGAAACACAGGGCCCTCACTCAAAGTGTAACCAATTAAAAGGGCCGTGAATGTAGTTTGGAAAATTACTTTTGTAAAGTCAAAGTAAGAAATGTGTGAAAATAATACAGAATTAAGAATCAATTTGCTTTTGCTCGATATGACCACCTTTTGCTTTGACTACAGACAGTCCAGAAACGAGTCGCAAGCTGCCCGAATGTGACTTGCAGGTATTTTGGCCTACTCACGGACAATGGCTTTCTCCAGCGTCACGAGACTGATAAATCTTTTAGTTTGGACCTTGTTCTCCAAAATGGGGTTAAGAGAATAATTCATCGTATTCGCGTCTGGTGAATGTGAGAGCCATTGTGTTGGCATTTTCAAGTTCGAAATGTTGTTTTTAGCCATTTTTGGTTCACTCGAGCTTTGTGAGACGTGGCCGAGTCCTGTTGAAACGTCCATGGTCTGGCACTGAAATAAAGAAACTAGAAAAACTTTCTCGTCAGAAAACACAATGTTCGGAAATTTACCACTTTCGGTCTAGTGAAGCAACTCCTTTGCTCGCTCAAGTGTGACTTGTTGCTGCTTTGGTGTGAGATCAGTCGCCTTTTGGATCTTGTAAGGCTTGACTTTGAGATTATTTTTCAGTATGCGCCTTTTGGATCTTGTAAGGCTTGACTTTGAGATCATTTTTCAGTATGCGGCGGATGCTACGGTTAGATAATTTTCAGTTTTTTCGCAATTTGATTGGCACTTCGTCGGGGATTTTGGTCAAGTCGCTTCTTCACATTTTGAACCATTTCACGTGACGTTACAGTCTCGTGATGATCACCTCCATGACGTATCGTGATGCTACCTATAGTTAGTTTCAAACTGCATGCAATACGAGGCCCCCGGTTTACTGTGTATGGAAAAGAGATCAGACTTATGACGGAATTTTGTTAGCACGGGAGTAAAATAACACCAGTAGGTGGAAGGCATCTCACACCGTATCAACAAAGCACGTGCAGCGTTTTCTCAGTTGTACAACATATGGGTTTGAAATTCCATATCAGTCAAAACTAAGCCACGAATTTTGAGTTCCAACGTGAAAGCGATGTTGCTTTATGGCTGCGCATCCTGGTCGCTTACATCCGTGCTCATCCGAAGACTGTAAATATTCGTAAACGCCTGGGGGCGCAAAATTTTGAAAATCTATTGACCTCGTGTTATTTCATATCAGGAGTTGCTTAATTCGACAGACGAGTTCCCAATCGAGCTCATCATTAAATGAAGATGTAGAGAGGCTGGATAGGCCACACTTTACCCAAAGATGCCGGCGAAGTATGTAGGGCTGCTCTCCGGCGGGATCCGGAAAGTGTACGAAACCGTGGAAGGCCAAAAACGTTCTGGCGACACATGGTGGATACAGACTTATCCAACTCAAATACAATATAGGTTGTCTTTAAAACAACTTGCTCACAATGGAAATGACTTCAAATCTTTTGTTCTGGCTCTACACTCCAACCGGAGTTAAAGGCAGTTATACAAGGTGAAGTCAAAAATTAAAAAGGCTGCGCTAACATAGAAACGACAGGAGCTTTATTCTGATAACTTTGAGTTTATTTATTCAAAATAGTCCCCTCTGGCCTGGATACACTTTTTTGTGCGATCTAAAATCTTTTCGAAAGAGTGTTTCAGGTCATTGACCGGAATGTTCTTGAGGATGTCGGTCCAAGAATTTTGGATGGTCTCTACGGACGCAAAACGTTTTCCTTTCATGGCCAAATATATTACAATTTTCCGAATAGAAAGAAGTCACAGGGAGCCATATTAGATGAACATGGTAAGTGATTGATGGTTAAAAAGCGATTTATAGTAAAAAAATCAGTCACATGAGTGGATCGACGAGATGCTGTATTATCATGCAATAAGCGCTAGTTTCCTCATTCGCGGTATTCAGGGCGTAATCGGCTAGTGCGGTGCAACAAACACTTCAAAACGCCAGGATAGAAAATTGCATTGACGGTTTGGCCTGTTGGCACGAATTCCTTGTGGACA
The DNA here is from genome assembly GCF_027943255.1 of Anastrepha obliqua. NCBI lineage: Eukaryota > Metazoa > Arthropoda > Insecta > Diptera > Tephritidae > Anastrepha > Anastrepha obliqua. The sequence continues at coordinate 48,195,274 of NC_072893.1, forward strand.
ATTCCCTTTGAATTGTAAAAACAAATGACCATCGACTTGATTTTTGTACTTCCCAAATGCAATTTTTTGGGTGGTGGCTCGTCTGGGGACTTCCATGCGGCACTTTCACGCTTACTTTCGGGTTCATGTTGGAGACACCACGTTTCATCGCCAGTTTCAATGTTGTAAAGGAAGTTCTCGTCTTTTCTCGCCTCTTTAATGAGGTCTTTCGAATGTTGAATTCTGGCCAATTGTGGGTCCTCAGTTAACTTGTGCGGAATGAAACGTGCACAGACCTTTCGCAAACCTAAATGATCAATTAAAATGCGATAAATCGATGTTTTGGAGATAATCAACTGCAACTCAACTCTAACCCGTGAATTTCAACAATGATTTCGGTTAATTTTTGATAAATTTACGAACAATTTGTACGGGGTTTTCGGTGATTACTTGGGCGACCCGTATGTTCGTTATCATTTATGTCCTCACAACCATCTCTGAAACGTGTAGATCACTGATGAACTCTGGCACGAGATAGACAATCATCGCCATCTTCATCAATTCAAATGTTTCGGTAAACGTTTTACCGATTTTAAAACAAAATTTGATATTAGCTCTTTGTTCGAAACTCATTTTTGAACCGATGACACAAATATACTGACACTTTAGACGGAATAACTTTGCTTCCACTGAACCGAATGCCACCAATCTTTCACTGGAAGTCAGCTAAGGACGTAACTTCTAACGCACTAACTCATGGCGCCATCAAAAACATTTTTATGACGTCAGTCTTGTTTATTTTGGACTTCCCCTTGTATATATGTACATATATGTATATCTGGCAACCCTACCACTGTCTTAAAACATAGAGAGTCAAAGCCTCTTTCAGTATTTTCCGTACCTATAATCTTTGCTTAATATAAACGTGCGCTCGATTTGGCGCTATCGAGTCTAGATATTTAGCAATTGATGGTCAGCAAACGTGTGGGCTTCCTTCTGAGAAATTTTTGTATGTGTTTTATTAGGATTCTTGGCATGGCTTAGAAGCGTTGTACAATTGCAACTAGTTAATTAGAAAGCATTTTACAACATAAATGTAGATCTGCTACCGTTGTGCGCTTTAATCGTCTTTGAGACGAATTCAGCCCAAGTTAGCTGGATGCTGCGTCCTTAACATCATTTCTTGGTATGTGATGTACTTTTGACTAACACATCCCCAAAATTGTATACCGTACGTAATACAGCTTATTTACTATAATTTCAGGTCCAGCTCTTCTCGTTTTTTCCTAACGTAAACTTTCCAGCGCAGTTTGGCATCAAGTGTTATGCCCAGATATTTGGCCTCGTCGACGCATCGATGAAGATTGGCTTGCAAGTATTATTTTTCACTCTATGGGTATTATTTTTCACTATACAGGGTTGCCCATATTCGACGGACCCGACGGATTTCGATGACTCTTTGGACCCTTGAATCTTATACGGGAATAAATGCAAATCAATGCGGATAATTCGTTGTAAAGTGGTCCGAGCAATGCCCAACTGCTGAGAACGGTGATTTTGGGATGTCCTTGGCGGCGCCTTGGTCGGTTTTGATTTGGCCTCTTTGGATTAGAAAGAGCATCACTAGTCGAAAACCTTTCGTACAAACGTTTAATGGTGTTCTTAGAAGGCGCACTTTTCACATTATTTAGTTTTTTATACGCACGTTGAGTTTTCATAATTGACTTCTTTTGTTGAATGTAAATTTCAACAATTTGGGAGCGCTCACTTGGCGTGTACTGTTCCATGGTAAAAATCTGCTTGGACTGACGCTTCCAACGCGATATGTTATTAAGCGATCTGACGTCTCTGTCAAAAGGTAAGGGGGTTGCCAGATGGGTCCGTCGAATATTGGCAACCCTGTATGCGCTGACTTGCTTTTGTTTGTTGTTGAACGTATTTTTCGGGTGCAAAAAGCTTCGACATAATCCGTAACAGAGACATTAACCTGTGAGAGGACATTCCGATGGGTGATTTACCAGGCTTAAGTATCTTGGTAACTTCGGTGAATCTTTAATACGTAGGTACATACGTGCCTCAAGCTGAGGCATTTGTTAAATAAACTGGTCAGATAGACAATGCAACATTTCGGCAGGTTACGAAAGACTTCAGCCGTGATTAACTAAAATCCAGGCGGCTTCATTTTGTTTATTTCCTTGTCAACTTCTTTTGGTGTAACTGGAATAATTTATTCAACGGACTCAGGACAGTTTACTCCAATAGGTTTTACTTCAACAGTGCCTTCATTAGCGCTAAAGGTTTTCCAAATTCTCAGTAAATATAGGGTGATCAATTTGGAGGCGTCGGATTTTTAATTGAAATATTGAAACACTATTCATGGCATTTTATTTTTTAAGATAATCGCTTTCATATGTTGGCTCCAGTTGCGCCGTAATTCGGTTACCCGTAAACACCAATTTTGAATAACTCGCTGGAGGATTTCGGTTGGTATCTCGTGAATAACTTTAGTAATGTTGGCTTCCAATGCTTCAATCGAAGCTGGTTCATCTACAAAGCATTTAGACTTTACATACCCTTACTGATATCACACGGTTTTGGTGGCCAATCAACTCTGAGGCGAGAGATAAATTGCTCACCGAAATGTCAACCCAGTACATCTATAGTTTCACGGGCTGTATGGCAAGCAGCGCCGTATTGTTGGAAACCAATTTTGTAGAGATCACGTGCCTCATTTTCCGGCATCAAAAACTCGTTTTCCATGTTACTGCGATAGCGTTCGCCATTCACTGTTACATTGGCGCCAGCCTCGTCTTTGAAGAAATATGGGCCGATGATTCCGCGAGGCCATAGGCCGCACCAAACGATTCTTTTCAATAGATGTAATGGCTATACTTGAGTGACTTCGGGTGGCTCTTTAGCCTGAATACGGTAATTTTGTTTATTGACATAGCCATTAAACCCTTTAGAAATCTAATTTTTTTCAGAATTTTTACAAACATTTTTACATAAATTCTGAGTATACTGTTTTATACCCATTAAATTTTGGTACAATAGAGGGTAAGTTTGATTAGGCTTGAAAATTGCGTTGATTTATGAAAACAGTTTGTTTGCTGGCAGTTTCGTGCGTTTCCTTCACAGAAAGTAGGCGTGAAATTATTTTGATATGGAAGAAAACACACAACACCGTCAGGAAAGGCATGTGAAGACACCTCGCACAGCACTAACCACCTTTTCACATGCCCCATAAAACCCACTCATCTAACACCCCTCTCCCTCTGCACCCAATCTGTCGAAAAAGCAAGTTTCCTGGACCTACTGTTAGATGAGCTAGCCGAAGACGACCAGTGATTTACACTACACTGACAGGGTAAAGTTATCTGCTACAACAAGAACAACAACAGGAAACAAACTGTCTGAAATCAGCGCGATTAATTATGTAGTATAAATAAGTTTGCCCCTCTAGTTTGAATTAAATTTACCCACAGCCAGATTTATTATAGTGATTTAAAATGCCTCCAGTCGCAAAACTGACGTCAACTACCTGGCTTATCTGACGTATACATTGTGTGGAAACCTTTAAAGAAAACTCAATCTTAAGTAAACGCAATGTAAATGTAGATGTAAATGGGTGTACATTTTAACTAAAACCTAAAACAAATATTCGCTGCTCTTGCTAATTAATTCCTATTTCTACTTGATTTAGTTTTGGATTTAGTTTTGATTTTTTTTTTTGGTTTTTTTTGTTGATGAGAGGTCATTATATCGAACTACTTAAGTTTGGCATTAATTATGCTTTCGCCCTTTTGCATTTCGTGCCTGTATTTGCTTTTATGTACATAGATACAAACGTAGTAATTATTCATGAATTGTAGCAACTATTTTGGATATTTTTACTTCGTTCTACTTGCAAGCTCAGTTTAGTTTCATTAGTACTCGAATGGGCGCAGGTTCAATTGCCGTTTAGTTTTTGAAGTTTCAGGAAAATTATAAAGCTCTGGCGCAATGCTCCTGCTATTGAAATTACTATGGGAAAATCTTCGAGAATTCGATGAAAAATATCGAGGTATGAGCAAAATTCGTAAAAGCAGAGGAAAAATAAGAAAAAGTAACTGGCAAAAGTGTCATCAGGCGTGGCAAGGAAAATGCTTTCAGCAAGCACGTAAAGCTGAATAATTTCGTAAAGTGATTGAAGGAGCCATTTTACTATTTATGTAGAGAAAATGAAAAGTTACTTGCCGGCCGATTTTTTTCAATTAATTTAGTTGTATCTTTTGTAGCTGAACTGCAGCTGCATGAAGGGTAGGTGATTTATATCTCATATTTTATGAGTAGGTTTAGTTTTTTATTGAAATTGGTTGGGATAAAGTGAACTCCTTGCCGCAAAAAAAATGTAAGAAAATATCAAGTCAGTCCATAAGTTCGTGCGTTTTTCAAAGGTGGTTTTAAAATTAATAAAAAAGCTGTTTAACGTGTTTATTAATCAATAGTGTATTTTCCTTCACTATTTACAATGTCTTCCCAACGTTTAGGCAAATTTTTAATTCCCTGCTCAAAAAATTGTTTGTCCTTGCAGCCAAAATACGCTTCGGTACCCCTTTTTATAGCTTCTTTTGAGGAGTAGTTCTTGTTACTCATATGGAATTGAAGTCCACGGAAAAGGTGATAATCACAAGGTGCAATATCCGGAGAGTATGGCGGATGCGCCATTAGCTCCCACCCGAGCTCGTTCAGCTTGCCTAATGTATGAGGTCTTGCATTGTCGTGGTGAAACAAAACTTTTCGTCTATTCACTAAAGACAGTCTATTTTTGTTAAGTGCCTCATTCAGGTTTGATAGCTGATGGGAATAATAATCAGCAGTTATCGTCTGGTTTGGTTCCAGAAGTTCATAATAAACAATACCGGCCATATCCCACCAAATAGACAGCAGAATCTTCTTGAGGTGAAGGCCATCTCTAGGGGTCGGTTCTGGTGTTTTATCTTTACCTAACCATTGGCGTTTGCTAACAGGATTATTGTAAAGGAGCTATTTTTCATCACCAGTAACGATACGGTTCAAAAAACTTTCATTTTCAAGCCGTTGCAGCAGCTGAGAACTGAAGGTTGGCGACGGAAAGTCTATGCGGAACCAATGTTCCCAGCTTTGAAACCTTTCCCAACTGAACCAGGTGCCTGTGAACTGTTCCATGCGATGAATTTAACCTCTGAGCTATCATATCGACTGCCAAATTTGGCTCAGCTTCCACGAGTTCGAGCAAGGCGTCGGAGTTAAAGACTTCAGGACGACCAGCGCGCGGGGCATCCTCCACGTCGCAGTTACCACTTCGGAACTTTGAAAACCACTTTTGCGCAGTCCTTAAACTCACGGCATCCTCTCCGTGAACAATGTTTATTTCTGCGGCAGTAGTTGTTGCATTTTTACCACTTTTATAAAAAAAAATACAAAATATGTCTCTTATATGCGTTCGAAGATTCCATTTTATTTTTTAACAACACGTTCTTCTAGCCGCGATTAAAATCACTTGTTGAATGCGAAATATATCAAAGAAAATATAAATAGTTCCGTTATATTCCGCGAATGTTTTTTTGTATGCAGAAATCGCACAAAAGTGAAATTATGGTTAAAATACGCACGAACTTATGGACTGACCTGATAGAAACTGGTTGGGATATAGTGAACTGCGGTAAGGACAGGTTAATTTCAGTCGACAAGTTTTTGAAGTGTGACTCAGAAAACACTTACCATACAGAACAGTTGAGAGATTTACGAGAAAAGTGTTATTTTTTTATTTCTTAGCAGAAACGTGTGTGAAAAATCACGTCCTTTGTTGTGCCTGTTACCTGTTTGAGTTTTGTGAAGCTCTGACAAGCTGAAAATTACTTTTCAAGTGTTCTTTTGATTGTTGAAAGTTTCCATATCATTTCAGGGTGTCCACGCGGGAAGATACATGCATTTGTTAGCAAAAGTTACTTTCCTGTTAAAAAGGTGCTTTCCTGGTTGTTGTTGTTGTTGTAGCAGCATAAACATTCCCCATACTTATGGTACATACGGGGAATGCTGCTGAAGTGACAGTCCTTGGCCGGATATAAATCCGGGTCGTTTCGGTAACGTAGAACCGACTGCGTTGGAAACGTTGTATTTATCTCGCCTTAAATTTTGTGGAAAGCTCTATAATAAGCAGAATATTATGTATTCGTGGATTTTTTCAAGTTTTCTTTGTTGTGTGTTCAGAAAGAAATTTTTTAGCTCAATGTTCGATTAAATTATTAATCATTTCGTTTTTGTAAAATCTTCAAACTGCCGATTGCTGAAAATATTAAATCCCGCCGGAGTCAAATGGGTTGGTACGTGGCTACCATTCGGGGGTGCACCGGTTCGAGCCTCCGGGCTTGAGCATCAAATAATAGAAAACGTTTTTTCTAATCCAGGGTCGCCACTTGGCAAGTAATGGCATACTTCCCAGTGTATTTCTGCCACGAAAAACTGCACATAAAAAGCCATTTGCCATTCGAAGGCGGCATAAAACTGTAGTTCCTTCGATTTGTGGAACAACATCCACAAATAGGAAAAGCAGATCGAATGGCCTAAAACCCAATAAAGGGCCAAATATATATTTAAATATTAAACTAAGTTTGTAGGGCCGGGCTGTTTGTGGAAAAAAGTGTTTGCATTGTGGTGTAACCTACCTCAAAACAAAAAATAGGTATGTCTTCCAAAGGTGAATTATTTCGAATGCGAATTTAGGGCAGTTGCTCTATTATAATAATTATTAGTTAATACTGTTACCTTACATTTTATGCATGTATTTTGAGAATTTTGGGAGCAAAATCACAAATAGCAGGTTAAACTCCTAACGTACGCGCCAATTATTTATTTATAAAGGGTGGATAATTTTCAAGGGCCGGTCTTGATTTTGAATAAAATACAATTGTTTCAAGAAATTATTGTCATTTTTCTTTTTTTTTATAATATTAGTATGGTTCAATTACGTATAAAACAAAATATTGGCCAAATGGCCACCGCGGCCTCGGCGGCACATCTCCATCCGATGGTTAAAATTTTCGATGACGTTGAGGCATAATTGAGGTTCTATGCCGTTAATGTGCCGAACTATCTCATCCTTTAGCTCTTGCATTGTTGCTGGCTTATCGACGTACACCTTTTCTTTCAAATAACCTCAAAGAAAGAAGGCTGACGGTGTCAAATCACATGATCTTGGCGGCCAATTGACATCGCCGCGACGTGGTCATCATTTGGTCATCAAATTTTTCGCGCAAAAGAGCCATTGTTTCGTTAGCTGTGTGACAAGTGGCACCGTCCTGTTGAAACCACATATCGTCCACATCCAAATCTTTCAATTCGGGCCATAAAAAGTTCGTTATCATCTCATGATAGCGAACACTACTCACAGTAACTGCCCGACCGGCCTCATTTTGGAAAAAATACGGCCGAATGATGCCGCTGGCTCATAAGCCGCACCAAACAGTCACTCTTTGTGGGTGCATTGGTTTTCCGGCAATCACTCTTGGATTATCATTCCCCCAAATGCGGGAATTCTTCTTATTGACGAATCCACTGAGGTGAAAATGTGCCTCATCACTGAAGATGATTTTTTTCGAAAATTGGTCATTCACTGTTGCCATTTCCTGCCACCATTCTGACCATTGACGATGCTTGAAATGGTCAAGAGGCTTTAGTTTTTGAGTCAGTTGCACCTTATAAGCGTGTAAATGCAAGCCTTTATGCATAATGTTCATCAACGACGAGCGTGAGAGGTGCAATTGTTGGGCACGACGACGAGTTGAGGTGGACGGCTCTTCAACCACACTATCGCGAACATGCACTGGTGCTTTCACATCTTCTACAGACCCGGTTTGCTCAAACTTTCGCACAATTTTTCTGATTATATGCACATTTGGACGATTAAATTTACCGAAAAAATCACGAAGTGTGCGATATGCATTTTGTTTTGAACGCCCGTTTTCATAATAACCCCGAATAACTTTAACGCGTTGCTCGATTATGTCTCTTTCCATAGTTCAAATTGAGTTAATCTGAAATTGAAAAATGTCAAATGAAATGCAGAAACAAACTTGACGGTTAGGTGTGGTTCACATTCAACATCAGCCTTTATTAACCCAGTGAAGGCTTCTTGTTATATCTCACGTTTGGCTTGCTCCATATTCGCATTAAGGGTCTGACTCGTTAATGGATTGTTTGCATAATATTTGGCCTTAGCGAAATCGTACGAAAAAGCCTGATCACACAAATCGCAGCAACGAGACGACTGGTAATAAGAGTACCGAACTTGGTGAGCAAAAGATCGATTTTGGCATTGGCTGTGTGTTGTGGCGTACTATTCTGTTGAAACCAAAAATGATGCAAGTCCATGGCTTCAATTTTTAGTTACACAAAATCATTTAAAATGCCTCTGCGGCGCTCACTGTTCACCGAAATAGCATTTCTATTTTCATAACAAAAAAAAAAAAACAAATAAATAAATAAAAAATGGGTCAATGGTATCACCACTTTAGAATCCGCATCAAACTGTTTCGCTTTCAGGCCTCTGCATTGGCTTCTCGACGACCAGGTTCGCCAACTTTGCTTATTAACATAGCCGCAGAGATGAAAAGATGAAATGATTTTGATAACATTGGCTCTGGAAATAATTTGCAATATTCCTCAAGGCTGTTGAAGCGTGAGGCGATTCGCTTTTTTCACAGAGATATGATGCTGAAAACAGCTGTCGCTGTCCAAATAATATATGATTGAAAAACCCCTTATATGGAACACCTGGATTTTTCTTACCGGCTCATAGTCTGGTTTACGTTGTGGAAACAGTTTAGGCGATGAGTGAACAACCGAGTTTGTGACCTCCCAGCGAATTGTCTACTTGTCACAGCCATTACTTCTAGCGAACAGTTAAAAAAAATTCTGAGCCCATTTCATTTAGTTTTAGTATGAAATAAAGTTCTGTGAGATATTTGAGCCAAGTCTGGTCTAAATTGATGATAGGATTGGATTCGATCGAGTTGGAAGATCTCAACATTGTGGAAACCCGGGAGATAAGAACAAAATTTCTTGACATTATTTTTCATCATGGCGACCATAATATTATATTTATGTAGGAAACACAATGTCAGTTAAATGCTCTGCACTCTTCCTGTGGTAACATAAGAAGCGCAGATCAAAATGTTCCATGACTTTTTGGACTTTCGGACTGCATAGCATTTATAGCATTTGAGCTTCCCGTCATAGATCATATATTTTACGTAGCGCCAGAGAGGGACGTCCAAATAAAAATAATACACCATAAACACAAAATAATTGTTTAATCATCAAAATTTATTTTTTCGGCTTCAAAATAGGCTGCACTCGAAGCAATACAAATATGCCAACGATTAGTCCAGTCATCAAAGCTCATTTTAAATGCATTTGAAGAGGTCTTCTTCAGCTCCTTCAGCGACTCTAAGCGGCGTCTGCGGAGTGGCAATTTAAGTTTTGGGAAGGGGCCACATGGGGCTAAATCCGGTGAATACGGTGGTTATTGGATGATATTTGTCGAGTTTTTGGTCAAAAAAGTGTTCACAATAAGAGCCTTGTGGGCGGTGCGTTATCATGCTGCATGGCCATGAGTTTTCTTTTCATAAATTGGGCCGTTTCCGATGCACTTCCTTCCTTCTCTCTCAAACGTCGCATAACTTCCAAATAATATTCCGTATTCTTTATTTACCGTAGAACTATTTGGAACGAATTCCGAGTGCACAACACCATGATAATCAAAGAGTAGCACGACTTTAACTTGTGACCGACATTAACGTGGTTTTTTGTGTTTCGGCTCATGTGGATAGCGCTATTCGCGTCATTCAGCCGTCTGTTGATTGGTTTGTATGTCAAACTCATATACCTACGTCTCATTACCTGTTATGCTGCGCTGGATAAACGTTGGGTCTTCAACCACCTTTCGATGCATTTTTTGAAAGTAATCCTACTCTCTTGGAAAGAGTCGAGCAGCCACGCGTCTCATGCCCAATTGATGGTTTGAAATGTTGCGAATTGATTCGTAAGACTGAGGTTACGCTAAGGTCACGAGGTCAAACTTAAATGATGGTTTGATGGTTTTCCAGCACCTTTTTCTTGACTTTGTCGAAGTTTTCATCCGTTGATGGGCGACCAGATCGGGGCAAATCTTCCACGACTTCTTGGGCCTCTGCAAAAGCTTTACCCCACTCGTAGGCAAGTGTTTTTGATAAAGCACTCGCGCCATAGGTTTTTTGCAACATTTTCAACGGTTTGGCACACGTAATCCCGTTTAAAACACAAAATTTAAGACCGATTCTTTGCTCGATATTTTTATCCATAGTCCAAATCGCTAAGCACACCTGTGCTTGGCTGATACTCGTAAACTTAAATGCCTTAAACGCTCAAACTGTGCGACACTATAGAGAACAGTTATACCAACATTCCAGAAAAAAAGAAAAGTTTGACGATTCCCGATATTGTTTTGACATAATATATAATTGGCGCCTACCACCTTTTTGCGTGTTTGGCCGAGTTGCTCCTTCCATTTGTAGTGTGCGTCTAGACGTTGTTTCACAAATGGAGTGACCTTCAGTTTTAAGCCAACTCCGAACGGCAGATATTTTTTATGAGAAGCTTTTCCATGGCAGAAATACCCTCGAAGGTTTGCCATTGCCCGCTGAGGGGCGATCGCTGTTTCTATTATTTGGTAGATTATGCTCGAGGTTCATGCCCGGAACACTACCGTGACTGGTAATCACGCACCAACCTATTCGGCTAGCGAGACTGCTTTTGAATACCTTATCCAATATTCAAATAATCAACCAGTCTACTTTCAGAACACCAACTTGAATGCTTACTTAATTTTTATTTTTATTATGAAATTTGTTTTTTCAGATCGTCGTTCGGAAAACTTTTGTTTTGTGCAGCCAATACATCTATGCGGCGCTGTTCTAGCTTATTATGTGTTCATTAAGCATCTTGGGCCCAAATTAATGGAAAATCGTAAACCGTTCGAACTGAAGTATGTCCTGCTTGTGTACAATGCAGCGCAAGTACTCATCAATAGCATCCTCCTAATTTTGGTATGAAGTTTGAAATTTTTATAATGCACGTTTTGAACAAACCTAACTCTCTCGCCGTTCTTATGTAGGGCTGCTTTACTGTCGTGTATTATAAACCATACGAACGCTTGACTTGCATGATGCCGGTGATGCAGCGCACAGATGCTGGCATGGCGGAGTTAAACTTTTCCTATGCGTATTATCTGCTTAAATACCTGGACTTTGCGGACACTGTATTCTTTGTGCTGCGCAAGCGCTACAATCAAGTGAGCTTCCTGCATGTGTACCATCACATCATGATGAGCGTGTCCATTTTTGTGTACCTGCGCTACTTGCCTGGTGGCCATGGCGCAGTGTTGGGCTTCCTCAATCTGAATGTGCATACCATTATGTATTTTTATTATTTCATTTCGGCACTGCAGCCCGAGTTGAAACAGTCGATATGGTGGAAGAAACACATTACCCAAGCGCAAATACTGCAATTTCTGCTTTTGCTATTGCACTTTACGCGCGCGCTCTTCGATGCAGAATGCGAATATCCTAAAATGGCTATACTGTTTGCGGTCATTCAAGCTGTGGTGATGCTGATGCTCTTTTCGGACTTTTATTATAAGGCTTACGTTCGCAGCAGCAACAAAAAATTAGGGACACAAATAAACGGAAAAGAAACTTGCAGTAAAATGGGGGAACATCTGAGGGCGATGGATTTGGGTGGAACAGAAATGAAACCTTGTAAATTTTGATGGTTGTGAAATAAATTTGATAAAGAAAAACTGATTTTACTTTATGACACAAAAAGTTGGTGCTTACAAATTAACATCCATTTTTAATGAACTTTCAATATAAATGTTTTGAAAAAGGCTTAAAAATTACTATGAAAATTAATACCCTGCTAAGCCTCATACATGGGGTCTGAAAATGCTTACGCGTGCTGAAACCTCTGGACTTTATGTTGTACGTTGGTGGTGCTGCTTATGGATTGAGCCTATTTTTGGATATAGTTTTATATTTGGCAAAAGGTCTTCCTAAGGACAAACATTTTAAGGGGGTGGTAGGGTTTAGCGCTAAAAAAACACTTTTTTTTTGAATTTTTTACAGAAATATGGCTTAAGATACTTTAATAAAATCAGTTGCATGTTATTGTACATCTTTTCAATAAGTTTTTAAAAAATATTAATAATAAAATATTGACAAATAAGCCCATGACAGAGTTTTTTTGGAGATATGTTTTTCGAGAGGTGCTCTGCGGTGCCAATCGGCATTCGTCGTAGAATCATCTGAAACTAAAAAAGTCGAATTTTTCAGTTAAAGTATGACGTAATGCTCCCCCCCCCATTAATAAATTTTTTTTTTTTCATTTTTGTATAGTTTTGGTGGCAAAAAAACGTAAAACGAGCATTTTTGGCGAAAAATTTCGCCATATTTGTAAGTGAAAAACAACCTTAAAAAAAATAAAATAAAAAAAAACAGTGGGGGTGGGGAGGTATTTTTGATTTAGAATTTGAAAAGAATCGGTTGAATAGTTTCGGAGTTGTGATTGGCACCGACTTTTAAGAAGTCGTTTCGGGAAAAACGCGTTTGAAAAAATGACTCTGAAAAATTATCGATGCTCCGCATTCGAGGTAGAGTGCCTACAAAGGCTATAACTTTGAGAGTTCTGCTCCGATCCACTTAAAATTTTGACACAACATTCTTGAAATGATTTACTATAAGATGAGTGAAGAAAAAAAATTTCGATTTTGTCACCCTACCCCAGATGTTCCAAGACCTGCGATTGTTGGTTCTTTCAATAAGAGTATGGGAGGAGTAGATTTGGCTGACAAGCTCATGGAGCTCTATATAAAAACCATTTGGCGTTTAAAGTTGGCCTAAAACCGTATGTCCCTCCATTTGTGGAACAACATCAAGATGCATGCACAAATAGGACGAAAAGCTCGACCAAATACCCAATAAAAGCTGTAAGCGCCAATTATATACTAAGTATAAGATAGTTCAATAAATTTGAGGTATTCGCTATGAGAGGGCATTGCTCCTAGCCTACATTTTTCTTCATATGAACGTATCGGAAGTTTTATTTCAATCTGTCAATTCACTCTTTGTTTACAAGCCATTTAGTATCGGCGTGTCACAGTATTTTCTTTAATGGAAAAAATCAAATATCGTGCAGTGATTGAATTCTTATTTTTGGAAGGTTTAAAAGGAGAGGAAATTTATGAACGAATGTTGAAAGTGTATAAGGACTTTTCGCCATCAGTTAGTACAGTAGAAAGATGGGCTGCTGAATTTAAAAGCGGTCGTACAAGCCTTGAAGGCGATCTACGGCAAGGACATAAAAAACAGCAACAACACCAGAAATCGTAGAAAAAGTACAGGATATCGTATTGATAAATTGTCGAGTGACTAAAAGAGATTTAGTAGAAGCCCTACTCACCTCAATGGGCAGTGTAAGTAATATTTTGACCAAAGTATTGGGTTTTAGGCAGGCAATGGCAAACCTCCGAGTGTTTTTCTGCCACGAAAAAGCTCCTCATAAAAATATCTGCCGTTCGGAGTCGGCTTGAAACTGTAAGTCCTCCATTTGTGGAATAAGAGGAGGAGCTCGGCCAAACACCTAAAAAGGGTGTACGCGCCAATTATATATATATATATATATATTGGGTTTCAGAAAGCTGTTTGCAATGGGTGCCGCATTCGCTAATAATGGAACAAAAACCCATTCGAATGCGGCTTTCTCAGCAATATTTAAAGCGTTTTTGAAAGCATAAAGTAGATTTTTTGCATCGATTCATCTCTGTGGATAAGACCTGGGTCGATCACCACGATTCTAAATCAAAACACGAAGATAAAGAGTGACGTGAACCTGGGTTTTCGGCTCCAGATGAGTTTGTGTCCAGAATTCGGCCAAAAAGGTGATAGCTTCAGTTTTTTGGGATACGAATAGAATGTTGTTTGTTAATTATTTGCAAACTGGTTAAACAATAAATTCTGAATATTATTGTAAATGGTTTCTTAGACTAGCTGAAGGGAAAAAATAGTGAAAAAAGTGCCAGTGTACAAAAAAAAAAATATTTTCCATCAGGGTTATGTACCGTGTCACAAGAGCATTTTGACAATCTATTAATTTAAGTTCGAATTTTTGGAGCATCCACCGTAGGCACCACTTTTGGCCCCTAGTGACTTCCATCTGTTTTCAGACCCAAAAAATGCATACGTAGAAAGCGTTTTTCATCAAATGATGAGGTCATAACAGATGTGGAAGAAAAAAAATCTCATTCCTCAACCCCAAAAACTTATCCTTTCCATCCTTACTCCCGTACAATAGTCAGCGCATTATTTGCATTGTATTGCGGCTGCTAAAACAAGCAAAAACAAAGAAAAACACACAGTTGCATTGCGTCAGTGGTGCCAGCAAGAGGAAGCGGGCAACCGCGGTAATAGCGCAGACACACCGAAGTCTTCAACCATCTGTGCGAACCTTCTGGCAGAAAAATGTGAAACACAGATGACGCTCCAAGCAGCAAGAAAGCGTTGTTCCCAAGTAACGTGGGTGGGTATTCCCACTCTTTAGGACTGGTAGCAGCAGGCTAATCACCTGAGGAGTGAACAAGAAAAAAAAGTACATATGTTTCTTTGCCAGACATTTTTCATTTCGATTCCTCGCATGTAGTTTGGATTTATGGTTTTTTTTTTTTTTTTTTTTTTTTTTTTTTTTTTTTTTTTGTTTTTTATTTCACGAGTACGAAGTATCGAAAGCTTTTACTCCTTCCATATTGGACTATCTAAAGCTCCCACAGTCTAAGTACCGATCTGCTCTCGGTACTACCTTTAAGTAAATCGTCAGTCAGGCTCTGCGGCAGTTACTGTTCACATGCAGCCCGTCAAAAAGTGAGTGAACTTTAGTCTCTAATAAAGAAATAAAAAGAAATTATACCGCTTTTGCACTTCCTATAAAATTTTGAATAACATATTTTAATAACAGAGCGAATTACATTTACCTGCAATCGTCTGCATGTTGTTAACATTTCTCTGCAAGCATAGCAGGTAAGCACTTAGTGAAGACACCAAATGCATAAAAATGTATTCAACATGGTGTGTTGAGAAGCTCAACGAGTTGTTGCTGTTGCCGGCAACAGGCTTCATTCATACGCCTGCTATTCTTCGCGTTGAAGGGAAGCCGGCTTAACCGCGAAGAAAATGGACACACAACAATGGAAAACAAGTAGGATGCTAATTCTACTGTCGCTTTGTGGGGTTTTAAGCATCAACCACAAGTACGAACTGCTTAGTCCACGGCGACGCGCTAACGTGAAAGGATACGTCCATGCGAAATGCGCTTACTTTATAATGTTAAACATTTTAAAAGTTGAATTGTTTGAAAAGTGTACAAACACAAACCCGATTTTAAATGGATGCTTTGGACGTTAAATTTCACATAATAAATATAAATTGGCTTTTTGGAAGGTCTTTTGTGATCTAGATTTAGTTAATGACGTCTCATAAAAAAGAGGTAAAAAAATCGTATTAAAAAGTGTATAAATTAAAATATATTAATAAATTCAAGAGTGCGTGTGCTCTATTAAATCCGTTAAAAACATGCATTTTTTGCAGTGCTTGAATGCATGCAACTTTTTGTAATCGAGTCTGCATTTGATATGAATTGAATGAGTTTTTTAAAGCAAGTGAATATTAAAAAAAAGGCACTTTTTGTGGTTTGGCGCCTGAAATGTTGTGCATATGGAGTTTAATTTTAATTTAAGTGCACATTTTCACGAATGAAAAATGTGAAGAACAAAAAAAAAATTTATTGAACCGCAATGAAGGAGGAAATTTGTTTTTTTAACTGAGTAAACGGCATGAGCATTTGTGTTGCAATCAAAGTTATTTGAATTGGAATTATTTAATGAAAAATAATTGATCGCCTTTACGGCCTCGCGTGAGCTTAATTGCTTCAAAATGCAATAAGCGTCAAGATTTTCCAACAGATTTGATTTTAATGGCATTAAAGCAATAATAAATAGGCTGATACAGAAAAATATCGCTAAAAATAATTCAAATTAACGGTGCTGAAAATTGCTTAGTAAAAAATCACGCAAATAATTTAATTTACTGTTGCAAAGCAGGCAAATTACTTTGCATATTTTTAAATTTCTGTGCATGCTTAAGTTTGGTGGTATAACAACGGACAGGCGCTTAAAAACTATGATGAAAAAATTATGAGAAAATATCTTCAAAAACATTACGCCCCTGAATCAAGCAAATGCATATCAATAAATTATAATATAAAGTTTTTAATTTGAAAAATGCAGCTAAGAAGGCGATATGATTAAATATTTAATTTTAGCTGCCAATGGTGTAGATTTTTTTTTAATTGTGCAAAACATCTAAACTAAAAAAAAATGTTTATTTATTTAATAAACTAATTAAAAGAGAGGAAGTGTTTGAATATTGCTGAAAAATTCAAGTAAAAAAAAATATTTACAAAACATGTCGAGCTTAAATGGTAACAAATGTTACTCATACGCCACGCACACGACGGAATTTACTAAAAAAGAGAAATTGTTTTAATCACAATTATAAGCGAGCAGTTAAATTAGCGCACGAACGTGAATTGTTCGGAAAGGTTCAATTACGGAAAAATGTGGGAAAAAATTTATACGCACAAGTGTCGGGAAACTACTCACACCGCTTTCTCTGAACAAAAATCTACTGTCTAGGAAAATTATAGTAAACGTTTTTTCTAATAGCGATCGCTCTTCTGCAGGCAATAGCAAGCCTCCGAGTGTATTTCTGCCACGTAAAAGCTCCTCATAAAAAATCATTTGCCGTTCGGAGTCGACTTAAAACTGTACGTTCCTCCATTTGTGGAACAACATCAAGGCGCACGCCATAAATAGGCGGAAGAGCTCGGCCAAACGCTTAATACTTGCAGGAGTGTACGCGACAATTATTTATTTATTTTATTTTAGTAAATGTACTAAGAAATAACGAAAAATAAAGCGCAAATTACTAATTTAATTAAGGATTGAGCTAATGAAAAAAAAAATCAAGCACAGCTCAGAAATCCCGAAGTTGATTCCCAGTTGATATCGAAGTATTGCCAAATAAATAAAAGCAATAATCGAATTTGTTATTCTATCGAAATACGAAAACTAATGAAGAAAATGTGATGCAAAAATTTATAAATCCAAAAAAAAGAAAGAAACAAAAAAACCTCGTATAGATATAATAACTTTATAACCCAATTGAGTGAATTCACGGCAGAGTGAATTAACAGCATAAAATTCAGATATTCAAGAGAGCGAAGCGTGAAAATTAATTGCGGCTAATTGCAAGCAGTGCAGCGTGCAAAATATGCGAAATTGAAAAATTTTAATTAGAAATCTTGCAATGTGAAAAATGAAAATTGAGTGAAACTGTTATTATTATTTGAAAGAAATTAGTATGCAAGGCAAAAAATTTATATGCGTGCTTTTATAATAAAATGATGAAATTGCGAAAAACAAATATGAACTGATATTTATTGTATTAAATATATTACTAATACATATGTAGTATATGCGTGCATGCATATATATCCATATTTTGCTGCTACAATAACAACATTAGTAGTATGACTGCATTAAAAAATCGTTTAGCTGAACACTGAATACGGCGTATTTAATAAAATTAAACTGACTATTTTGTTAATTTACTTTATTTTCTAAACCCTTTTTTAATAAAGGAGTTCAGTCAAACCTACTAGTTCTGAACTAGTTAGTTTGAAGCTTTCTGTCTTATCTGCCACTGCTAGCAGCTGATATTTTGAACAAAGCGATGCACTGCGAAAATGTCAATTGACAGTCGTTGCTTCAGCATTACGCCACATTGATCATGTCTATTCAGACCCCCCATAAAAATTTTTGCTGTTAAGGAAAATTTCGCAGAAATAATCGCAGTTGACCGGCATGTTAGTAGTCTTAGCATAAGATTGAGCATAAAACAGTTTTAAACCATTTGCTTATTTAAGCAAAAAGGAATGAGATCCGTTTACTCCAAACCTATATTAGATAAAGGACATAAAAAACAGATGATGATTGACCTTACCAAAATTTATAATATAAGCGTACAATTCTTATTGCGTTTATTCTTAACCTAATTATTGTAATATTAGAGCCTTTCTTTTGCTAACAATTCTAATTGGTCACTTTGTAACTAGAACATTACCAGTTACTCTCGGACTAGTATAGCAGTTCATGTACTAGCATCTTTCACCTTTGAGGCATTCCGTTTAAGAGTAATAGAAGAATATTTGTAAACTTTAATTGATAAGTTTGCAACTAGTACAATACTAGTTACTCTCGGTCTAGTTTGACCCATGTACTAGCATCCTTCACTTTTGAGGGATTCCTATTTTAAGTTTCATACTATGATGATATTTCATTTACTAGTAACTTAAATTGGTCATTTTGTAACTACTACAACACTAGTTAATCTCAGGCTAGTATGACCCTTCATGAACTAGTATCCTTCACCTTTGCGGGATTCCTATTTATAGTACTATGATGATATTTCTGTTTTGCTAACAATTCTAATTGGTCACTTTGTAACTACTACATTACTAGTTACTCTCGGCCTAGTATGACAGTTCATGTACTAGGATCCTTCACCTTTGAGGCATTCTGTTTTAGAGTAATAGAATAATAGTTGTAAACTTTAAATGCTAAGTTTGTAACTAGTACAATACTAGTTAATCTCGGACTACTATAACAGTTCATGTACTAGCATCCTTCGATTTTGCAGGATTCCTATTTATAGTACTATGATCATATTTCTTTTACTAATAACTTAAATTGGTCATTTTGTAACTAGTGCATTAATAGTTACTCCCGGGCTAGTTTGATCCTTCATAAACTAGTATCGTTCACCTTTGAGGCATTCTTATTTATAGGAATATAAGAAAATCTGTGAACTTAATTGGCCATTTTATAACTAGAACAAGACTAGTTACTATCAGACTAGTATGTCAGTTAATGTATGTACTATAATATTTGCTGAGTAGTCGCACTTTTCACTGCCGGGTATATCAAAAGTATTGAGCGTTGTTAATGCATGCAATTTCACCAAAAAATTTAATAGTAATAATTCTGCTTCAAGATTAAGTGAATGCGAAAGAAAAACAAAATTAATAATCTTAATAAATATGTCTACCAAAATTATATAGATGTGCATATAAATCAATTGAAAAGCTCACATAAGTGATTAAAAGCATAATAATAAGAAACAAAATAAAATAAAACCAATTAAATACAACTAAGAACAAAAACGTTCACCAAAAACCTCCATTATCATATGCTAAATTCATGTCCAGTGTAAAATTACTTCAGCTATTAAATCTGGTTAACTTAATTTCACAACTAAACATCCGCATACCGTCCATTCATCATGTCAATCCCATTGGAACAGCTCAGCGAATTGCATCCTTTCTTTAGCAATGATTCTGCTGCTAATCTGGTCATTTCACTCGCCCTAACACAATTTAATGAAACGCTCATATTGGCAAATAATATGTCAGATGCTGTCCATGATGAGTTTAATATGTACAATACACTGAATGATAATGGCACAGCGGCTATTGGCTTATACTCAGCGGCGGCAGCATTAGCCAATGCAACCGATTTGGGCGATGGCAATGCGAAAATGGGAAATCGCACTACAGTTGTGGTGGCGGGAAAGATACGAATTTCGACAGAAATGCCAATCTGGCTAATACCCTGCTACAGTATCATACTCTTCTTCGCTATAATTGGCAATTCGCTAGTAATATCGACATTAGTACAAAATCGACGTATGCGTACTATCACGAATCTATTTCTGCTGAATTTGGCAATTTCCGATATACTGCTCGGTGTGCTCTGCATGCCGGTGACGTTGGTCGGCACCCTGTTGCGACACTTTATTTTCGGTGAATTTTTCTGCAAGCTCATACAATTTTCTCAAGGTAAGAGTGTGTGTCTATTTCTATTTGTATATGTATTTGTATTTTGCTTTACTTATTGGTTTTGTGTACATCTGTATTTATCTTATGCTTAGTCCAGTTCACTTGTGATTATGCGGTTATAAGTGTGCACATATACATACACATATCTTATCATGTTAGTCTTCACCTATAAATTAAGTTGTCATCGATGGTTCGTAAATATTATGGAAATAAAAGCTGACACGCTGATTCAGCCTCCTGTCCATAACGGTTAATCATTGGGGGGCAATGCATGCTTTCGTAAATCTTTCGATATAAATCTTATGTGCGTGTATGCATAGGGGCGCGCAACCCGGGTTTTTTGGGGTTAATAATAAGAAGTTAATTTTGGTTTGGGGGAAAAGAAAGCCATGATTTTTGCGTAAAATTCGAAGCTTTATTTAAGATGTTTCAGTTTGTCCGATTTGGGTCAAATATCCACCATTTCAATACGGCGGCCGCCGTAGCCGAATGCGTTGATGCGTGACTACCATCCGAAATTCACAGAGAGAACGTAGGTTCGAGTCTCGGTGAAACACCAAAACTAAGAAAAACAATTTTTAATAGCGGTCGCCCCTCGGCAGGCAATGGCAAACCTCCGAGTGTATTTCTGCCATGAAAAAGCTCCTCATAAAAATATCTGCCGTTCAGAGTCGGCTTGAAACTGTAGGTCCCTCCATTTGTGGAACAACAACAAGACGCACACCACAAATAGGAGGAGGCTGCTTATTGCCTCTCTCGTAGAAGTCTTTATCCTTATTGCAGAAAAACTCTGGCAAACGATTTTCACAACCTTCTTTTGATACCAATTTCTTATCACTCAGGTAGTTTGCAATGAGAGAAAAAGGTGGTAATCGCCTGGTGCCGGGTCCGGACTATTGGTATTGTATTAAGGGTTTACATATGTATGTCCAGCAGCGCCAAAAAAATAAAAGAAAAACTATTTTCGAGGGATATCAATAGAAATAAATAAATAAAAAAATTGTATTCATTTTTTATTAGTACTTACATTTTATAAAAAAATTTATTCAGATTTTTCTTTACAAAAATTAATATATAAAAAATCTCGTTACCCAAAGTACAATGAAAAAGTTGCTCCACGGTCTGCATCATTTCTCCTTGAAATGTAGATGGATCTGTAAAAAGTAAAAAAATTCTGCTAAAATAAATTTGTAGTTATAGTGTGTCAAGCCGAATTTTATGATTTTTTACAATAATGTAGTTAGGGCATTTTAAAAAAGTATTCGTTTTACCTCATAAATTTCACACTTTAATTATGTTTATACAATTTTTTAATGAAAATATCAAAAATCCGGCTTGCCAAACTATAGAGAAAACATTTTCGAATATGTAAAAAGAAACTGCATCAAAAAATATTGAAAACTGTATGAGTTATCATGCAGTCCGTGCCGGAAAAAGTAGTTTCGAGAAAAATGAGTTTAAACTTTCAAGTGCCTTTCGAGGTCAAACTCGCGCATCAAACTCTCGTCGGGCAGTTACATTTTCTACCATAACTTTGAATGTGTGGGGAATTTTTACAATCGACTTCCACAGAAATAGGTCTTAAACTATATTATAAAAAATAATAATCTATAAAAAAATCGATTTTCTGAAAATTATGGACGTACCTATGTAACTCCTTAATAAAATTAATAAATAATTCATTTTGAGTCCCTACTGTGTATTTGGTGGGTCGTTAGTCCTGGTTTGGTCACCGTTTCAGCTGCTCCATCACGCTTTGTCCTCGATCATTTTCACACAATATTGTCGCATGTGACGTATTCTCATTCCCAATCACCGTATGTTTAAGAAATAAGTCGATTTCATTCCAGATGAAAGTTCGATCCGTCATGTTTTTTGTGTTAATTGGCGTGGCACCCAAACATCGAGCTTCTTTTTGAGTCCAGCTTTTCGCAAATGATTTAAAACTGTTTTATGGTCGAGTTTTAGCTGACGGGCGATGCTACGATATGCCGGTCAACTTCGATTATTTCTGTGATTTTCACCGAAATTATCGACTTTTGTTTAACATCAAAAATGCCTGAACGGAATCGACGAAACCAATTACTTGTAATTAACTGTTACAGTAACGGCACCATAAACACCATTCACAATTTCAGCGGCCTGGCTTGTACTTTCGCCTTAATCAAAGAAAACTGTAATATGTTCTCTTTAGATAGAAAACCGTGCTGCTCCAAAACCCCATCAACCCCCCTCGTGGTAGCGTGCATGAACGTATTTATGCGCACAATTATATGTAATTTCCTATGTTTCTGCGAGGGAGCAAAGGGCCACAACAATTTTTCTCCTTTCTATTCTATCAGAAGCAATCTTCTTCAGCTCGTGCATAAATGCTTGCACATCCATAATTGTACTTACAGCTTAATTCTTTATGCGATAAATTGCTGACACAAGTTTTCTTCTGATGACATGTAGGTCGACCTCAAATTCCTCAATTTTTCTAAAGATAATTGGATAAATTATTTTTTTGTGGAAATGTGTACGAAAATGTTTATTGTTATTTTTCTTCATTGTAAGACAATGTCTGCTTACTTCTGTGAACAATGACCGGTTATTTGTAGACAATATAGTAGTTAGGCAGCAATGGTTTCCATGTTACGGGAACCGAAGCACTTTAACTTTAACAAATCTAATATTTTGTGGATCGATATGTGTATTGGTTGGTTGGTTGGTTGCTTAAAGTTGTGATTCTTCCAGTAACCAACTAGCGTATCCGCACCATTTTCTTGCCACATTCTCGCTACCAACTTGTTTAACGGTTATTTACAGCATGAAAAATATCCAGTCTGTGCGGTTTAAGGTACTTGTTGTTCGAGACTATTGGGTTTGCTAAGGGTTGAAATTTTCTCCTTGCATAGAGTAGGGCGTTCACAGAGGAAATGGAAACTCGCTTCCTTTTTTTCTGTTTGTTTACAACGGTGACTGTGTGTGGACTTCCCTATTCATAGGTTCATTACAATATTGCTATAAAGTTCATATTTTATTTTCTTCATTTTATTATTATTCATCCTCAATGTTTTCAATTTCAACAAATGATACGAGTGGCTTATGATAGCTAAAATATGATACAAATGCTTTGGTTTCGATGTTGTCAACATATCTTTGAAATACCGCGTCAATTGTTGTTCTTGATCGTGTTGTCGATTCAGTTCGATTGTTACACATTTTTAAATTGAATGTTGTATTCAGAACGTCAATTAAAGGAACCGCTGTGTCCAATGCAAAATTTACGTTAAAATCGCCACTTAAAATCATTGGAACTTTATTGTAATCTTTTCTAAGTATCCGCGATACTTCTGGTGTATACTTTATTAAATTTTCGTGAATGAATTCCGTGATGCTATTTATTGATTTTTTTTTCTGTCGATATTCACGACACTTTTCTGTATTATTTTTCGGCATAATTGCGGTAAATATTTAAAAATGAAAATATTTACGAATATAAAAATACACACGCGGTTGCTATTATGAGCGTCCCCAGCAAAACCTGCGTGACCGAAACTCTAACACAATTACATTTTTTTGAATGTTACAAACACATATGCACGCAGGTTTTGCTGGGGCGTGACCGAAACTCTAATACAATTACACATATGCACTCGTATTTGTTTGAAAATCGACTTTTTTTTTTTTTTGGTTCTCCGCCACCTTTGGAAAATGTGTAAACAGTAAGTAAACTTTATTCATATATTTTTCCTCATTTTTGCATCAGTAAAATTAAACAAACGCCGTAGCCGAATGGGTTGGTGCGTGACTACTATTCAGAATTCACAGAGAGAACGTCAGTTCGAATCTCGGTGAAAACACTAAAATTAAGGAAAACTATTTTTCTAATAGCTCTCACCCCTCAGCAGGCAATGGCAAAACACCGAGTGTATTTCTGCCATGAAAAAAAGCTCCTCATAAACATATCATAAAATAAAATAAAATAACTGTATAAAAAAATTTTTTTTCTTGTGATTCGAACCAAGGATTTTGGATCGGAAGCTCACATTGCTAGCCGCTCGGCTATCGCGCCATGCTGTCGGCGCTGGCTTAAAAGTTATTTAGTTCCTCGCTACGTTTATATGTAATATTCGTAGCCAAGAGTGTCGCTTTTTTCGTTTCACTTTTTCTCAAATCACTCCCAACGATTCTAAAGAAGTTTTCACTTCAAAAAAAGAGTTTAGAAACTTATAAAATTCATTATTTGACAGTGAAAAGTCAAGCGAAATAGAATTCGAAATCTCACAGAATTCTCTTAGAGCGCGCGCAATAGCAGCGTTACGCGCATGATTCGTGTTAAGAAATTTAAGGTGAAATGGAGTTGCGTAGGGATCTAGTAGGGATATGAAAGTGTATGCTGCGAGAATGTGATAAACAATCGATTTCTCCTTTAATTATACTAAAAACAGAAGACTGCGAGAGTATAGATCTTTTGCTCTCAAAAGACTTTAAGTTAATTAGTATCACACGGGAGTTATATGAGGAGATATGATTTGAGAATTTTAACGACCTGAGAGCATATTTAAGGAACACCTTCTGTACACGCTCCCTTCTCTTAACTGCAAATTGGTGGAAAGCCCTCCATATAAATGTTGCACACTCTAATCTAGAACGAACAACGGAAGTAAAAAGTAATTTGTGAGTGTAAGGGTCCGAGAACATCGAGCTATTACGCCATATAAAACCTGAGATTAAGTAAGAAGTGGATACAACAAAGTTGATGTGACTATTGAAGGGAATGTGGGAGTGGAAGATTACACCAGACAGATGAACATATTGAAGTAAAGTATTAGCAATACTGTAGATGACTGCAAAACATTTTGAGTTTTGGTGAAAGTGACATGAAAACAGTTCTTGATATTTAGAGCAACAGCGAACGAGCGCATTAATTTCTAATAGGAACATAGGAATATCTCATTATTTTTAATCGCGGAAGATATTTTTAAATCGTCAGCATACAGAAGAAAGTTTGCAAATGAAAAAAAAGTTAAAATATCGCTAAAAAATAGAACGAAGAGAAGAGGCTCGAAAATACTGCTTTGTGGCCCCCCCTGAAGATGCAATAAAAGGTTCGTTACCACACATCGTCTATCGGATCAATAAGATTTCAACGAAAATAATCAAATTTGAAACAAAACAGAATGAAAACCAAGCGAGGCTAATTTACGTATTAGAACGGATGAAAGATTTACCAGGTTTGACCCTTAGTTATGGTAAAAACAAAATTGTGTGATCAACATTGGCTGCCAAGTCACAGTGCCCTCGACAGCCGTATGCACACACTCGTACAATCTGTCGTTGTTCAGACGGCAACAAAGTAAAATGCGTGAAGGTTGTGTTGATTTTTTTCGTACATCACTAACGCAATCTCAGTTTTTCCCCCGCTCCCCAATCAGCTGATACTGTCAAATTTGCTGAGAGCCGGTTAACGACTTGATATGGGCCACACCTGTAAACATATTTTCACCATGCAGTGCAACTACAGTTAATTTGATAATTTCAGAAGCAAGTTGGTAAGTACTCACTCTCCATTGACATACCGTATCAAAAAGAATTTAAACGCAAGCTTGGTTGATTGGATTAGAGAAATAACAGAAAATTTCTCCAATAATCTTTGTCGAATAGGTCCTTCAGCAACTAGTCCTTCCATTGTGTTCCTGGGTGTCCTTGCTTTCGCTTCCCTCCTATAGGTCAGAAAATCGTTTCCCAGCTTATACAGTTCATCATTTAACCTTGGAGCCAGATTCCCAGATTATTTACGCAG
Organism: Anastrepha obliqua; assembly: GCF_027943255.1. Taxonomy (NCBI): domain Eukaryota; kingdom Metazoa; phylum Arthropoda; class Insecta; order Diptera; family Tephritidae; genus Anastrepha; species Anastrepha obliqua. The sequence continues at coordinate 48,221,102 of NC_072893.1, forward strand.
GCCACCAGATCCCTGCAATGTGTTCCCAGCAGAGGTGGCCGCAATTAAAGAAGCAGCTGACTGGCTACTTACTTGCGTAATAACTGTTAAGAAGGTAAATATTTATCCGATAGCCAAGTGGCAAGTAGCCCTAGGCTCTATTATGGTGCATTCGAAACTGGTCAGGGAATACCTAGTCTCTCTCTCGATTGCATTCTTCGATATAAAGATAATTTAGGTACCTGGTCACAGTGACATTACTGAAAACTGCGAAGCCGACGAGCTGGCCAGACAAGAGACCTGTGAGATAGTGTGCCTGCGAAAGGAGAGGATCGGAATCCCCTTGACAACCTGCGCTCTACTCCTGGAAAGGTAGGCTTTGCACCAACTCAGCGAGCGCTGGGCAAGTACATGAGCGTGTAGGGTCGCGAAGTCCTTCTGGCCACGTTTGGATAGGAGGCGTTCGAGGGATATTCTGAGGATGACAAAATCTCATCTCTCAAATTTCGTGGGCACTGTCCGCGGGGTACACATGCCGTGAGACTCGGAATTACTTCGAGTCATTTTTGCGTCAGCTGTATGGAGGATGAGGTGGAACCATCTCAGCACCTGTTCCTCAGCTGCTCAGCTCTCGCGGGACTAAGATTCAATCATCTTGGTTTTCACTTCTTTTCTGCGCCTGCTGATATAGCAGGTCTTGATAACAAAAATCTGATGAACTTCATCAGCAGCATAAAGAGGTTAACACAACCGCAGACTAGTCACCGTTCGTAGTCCACAAACACTCAACCCTCCCCATCCCTTTCCCTTTCGTCCTTTCTTCCTTCACCTCTTTTTCCCCTCTTGTAGTGGTATCACAAAGGATGAACCAAACTTCTTTCGTCCAAGTGGGCCCACTTTCAGGGCAACCATTACTGCCTAACCTAACCTAACCTACGCAGGTATGCACACCCATTTTGGCTGCAAGCATGCAATAAATCGAGTTGCGTTCGAAATGTACCTTTCGTCTATCACAACGTGATTTATTTTGCCGTTTGTTGGTCAGGTGCTACTTGGTCCTGCCATAAGTTCTGTTACAAGTTAAGTCCGTTATAGACATGAAATTATAATTCTATTTATAATTAAGTTAATTTTATTTAATCGTATAAATATTAAAGATTAAAAATGATCATCATTTGCTTTTACACAAGCCTTCAAACGATTAGGCCATTTAGCTATTGCAGCGCGCACGGTTTTCATGTCAAAAGATGACCAGTTGAGCGACGGAAGGCTTCCATGTGGAGATAATCTCTAATTAGTCTTGACATGGATCCGGACATTCATTTCTCGGACATTATTTTCTGCTTTCTAAGGGGATTTCTGCGAATTCTTTCTCGAAGAGCTTTTCTGGCTGTACATTTCGAGGACGGCCATTTCTTTTTCTGTCTGTCACTTAAAACGTTTGGGAAATTGTGGGATTGTGCGATAAAAAACATTCTCGAAATATTAAGTTTTTTCAGTAATTCATAAATCTCACTTCCACTTTTACTTTAAATATTTCTCAATCATTTGGAATCCAATTTATTCCGTTGACTCCCAATCGAAGGAGTTCAACGCAACTTTGCCCGGTTTGATCTGCAATCTTTTCATATTAACGAACCGCGACCGTCTTACGGAGTCCGTTATATGTTAAAAAATCAAAAATCAATTTCCTCATCTATTACTAGAGCTCTTAATCAAAATAATAGAATTTTTAATAGCCGCGATATCGATTTAGCACTTCCTAGAGCTCTATTTTTATCTAAACTGGAATTAAAGTACTTTTAAATCTTATCTTTAAGTATTATTTTTAAGCCATTTTGTGTCTCAAACCTGTAAGGTTTTGTAATCATAGACTTAATAAATGAAATGAAATGAGCCTTCCTTGCTTTCCATATGGTTAGAGACGCAAAACATAATTTTAATATCATCGCTACTATGATAATCTTCCAGAAGCTCGTAGAAGCAAGCTTTAGTCCATTGCTCTTCCCTTGCAATAAGTTCAAATTAAAGTCATATTTTGAGATTCGCTTTCTTTCGTTCATTGCCGGTATTGAATCTGGAGTCAAGGTGATGTAGTGTCCGCCCAATGCTAAAACGCACATAAAATACTTGCGCTTTCACATGGTATTTTAAACACCAAATACTGCAGATTTTTTGCAGCCTCCTCCATTGCATTTTGTATGTATACCAATATTAGCCAGTGGTAGGTTAGAGGCACCTTCATTGTAGAGAGTCCCAAGTGCATATCTGAAAATCATTGGAACTGTTTCATTTCCTGGGTAATTCATATTTGGAGGGAAAAATATCCAAGCTATTTTTTTGTATTATAATCGTATCATAGTTTTTTACGTGGCGAATATTAATGCCAACACAACTCATTGCTGGAAATGCTTGGGTGTTGCGCATTTACATAGCGAGCCGCTTGCGCTAAAAAGACAGCCACATGCAGATGCACTGACGCAATGGTGACGGAGACGTTGCAGTTCCTGAAAAGCTCTTTAATCGAATACGTAAGTGTGTCACCTTTTCATGTTAGCTCGTATCCAAATGGGTATTATATCACTGCCAAGAGGATACTTGACTGGGATCAGTCGGAATTTGTCAGCTGCTTGAACTATGTGCAAAATAACCACTTATGGCCACTCCTATGTGAATGACAATCAAGATTTTGCACACTAACGTGCACATTTATACACGGAACCATCCCATTCAAACCACTATCCGTTAAATACTCTACCAAGTGCATTTGTGCTAAGGCGTATCGTGTGCTTCTTTGTTGGACACACACACTATTGCTCTGGCTACTCGAAAATCATGTGAGTACACGTGTGAATTATCGACCTTGTTTGTGTAAAAAGGCGAAGTGTTGATTCACACATGTTATTTGTGTACTACGTAGGTACTGCACACTGCTTGAATGTTCTCTCTGCATACCATTACATAAACTCTTTACAGTGAAATTGCAAAGACAAACCTGTATCTTGTTTGTGTAAAATCTCATATAACAAATCTCTCCATTTTGTTGTAAAAAGACGAACAAACATTATTCTCGCACGTGAAGTTTACAAAAGGAATAAGAAGAAGAATAGGTTTGGAGAAAGTGGAAAGTAAAATTAAAGTCAAAAGTACTAAGAAATGAACACAAAAAATGCAAGAGTATGAGCAGAATTTAGTAGGGTTTTGAAGGAGAGAGAAGGGTGAAAAGGTACATTTTTGTGCACAAAAAAGGGAAAGAATAAAATTAATAGTCAACCTTTTTAGGTAAAACCACTCGCTTGTAAATATTGTGTAGAAATGTGTCTTTATTTACCAGTCACTACATTTGCGCAATCAAATACCACAAACGAACGTGTCTCTAATTTATTTTATATAATCCGATTTCTATTGAGTGGGGCAGGTAGCACCAAAACTGTGAATGTGAGAATTGAGTTAACACAAAAATTGCATCCGGTTTGCAAAAGTAAACATAATAAAGTACAAGGACATGAAAAAATTAATAATTTTTAGGTAGCCATTTTTGGCCACACACGGTGGGCTCAAACATGAGAAAGGTTTGACAAAAATGTTATACAAAACGGCCGACCAGGATTTGTTAGTGGCTACTCATACATTTGAAATTCTAATGCACATCTAAACACAAAATATCTAAATAATTTATATTGACAGAATTTTAGAAGAATTATACAAGTTTACGCTTATCATTATTTTTTTTGCTCTCCTTTGAGGCGTTGTCTGCTTCCAAGTACGTGCTGCTTTATTTCTCAGAATCTGTATCAGCATGCGTCGTTAACGAAACTCTTCAAATCAAAACTAGTAAACAGACAATGCAAATAGACTCTGTATAAAACCATCATTAGACCAGTATTATGCTATGCAGCTGAATCGTGGACGCTAATTGAAGCAGATAAAACAAAACTGCAAGCCTTCGAACGAAAAGTACTCAGAAGAATTTTCGGAGCAATCAAAGATCACGGCGAGTGACGGATAAGATGGAACGACGAGCTAGATCAACTGATAAAAAGCGAAAATACGTTTCATCAAAGCGCAGCGGTTAAGATGGCTGGGTCACATTACAAGAATGAACGGTACGAGGGCGCAGAAGAAAATCGTAGAAGCCAGAGCGTTCAAAACTAGAGCAAGAGGAAGGCCGAGAACAAGATGGACCGACGAACTAGAGGACGACATCAAGAAACTTAGGATAACGAACTGGAAAAAAGTCACAAGCGTTCGAGACGTATGGAGGTCCCACATGCAGCAGGCCAAAGCTCACAAAGAGCTGTAGAGCCAAAAGATGATGATGTATCAGCATACAATTTTTGGGGAAAATTGACATGGTTGGTTGGTTGGTTGGTTTAAGTGGTGATTCTTCCAGAATCCTACTAGCGCTTCCGCACTATTTTTTTGCCACATCCCCGTTACCATCTTGTTTACCAGTTATTTACAGCGTGACTATATCCAGTCTGTGGTGCAGGAACCTTATCAGGTTGTTAACATCTAAGCCAGACAGCTGTTCGAGATTCTCGAACCGCGGTTTACCCAGGGTTAACATTCTGTCCTTCCATAGGGCAGGGTATTCGCAGAGGAAATGGAAGATTGTTTCATTTTTTTCCGGTTGTTTACAACTGTGACAGTATGTGTTGGGAGGGATGCCCATTTTGGCTGCTTGTTCTCCCACAGACCAAAAGCCAGTTATGACTGCCGTTAGTCTCTGGCGTCCCGTCGTTTCATGTTTATCAATGTTGACGATTGTTCGTGGTTGTAGGTGGGCCATAACGGTCTGCTGACCTTGCATGCTGTCTGGTTTTCCCATCTACAATCCGTGATTCGTAGATATTTTAAGGATATTGTATTCTTGATTGCACCCAGTAATGAGAATACCAATTCTGCAAGAGCGTTATTCATGGCAGATCCCCTTCTTGCCAGTTCATCCGCTTTTTTATTACTTTCAATGCTCCGATGTCCCTGGACCCAAAGTAATGTAACTTTATGGTGAAGGTGGTAAGGCTAGTCCTGCTTTGTTCCACCAGTTTAGGGGTTGTTGTGACCAAACCCAGTGCCTGGATTGCAGCTTGGCTATCCGAAAGAATAGCAATATTGCCCTTAAAAGAAGGATCTGCGATTAGGAACCTACAAGCTTCCCCAATTGCCAGTACTTCCTCCTGAGAGACACTGCAAGCATTAGAGAGATGCACAGATCTTACAATTTTAAGTCTATGAGAATATATACCAGCTTCAACACCACAAACCATTTCAGAACCATCTGTATAGACTGTAATGTCGAACTTGTTTAGTGAGAATCCCAACAAAAAAATTTACATACTCATTTTGAAAAATCCTTGCCCTCCGTCAGCCATTACCTCTATGTCATGGTTGCCAATAAGATCTCGAGCTTCCAAAACAGCTTCCAGTGACTGCTCAGATAACAGACCGTTTTTATGCTCTTCATTTTCTATGTCGAATTCGAAGAAGCCTTTGTGGTGAACACCTTTTAATGCACTTGATTGCTCTTTATATGTTTAGCGATAGATCTCCGGCCTGCTACAGTTCTGATGAAATTGACCATTTCTCATGAGGTTTGGTGATGCGCGAGCGGCCACTCGGAAACAAACTGAATTGGGTCCGTCTTTTTTGGGTTCAAATCAACTCAAATCGAGTTCATTATTTTCCTGGTTTTTGCCATTTTGTAATTCAAATTTTCTTTTCAAAGTAGAGGCTATGAGATGATCTTACTGCTTTTCCGGTAATTTCTTCCATAATTTGGCCACAATTTTAGAACGATTTAATGTAGTTTGGCACGAATGGCACAGGCATGTTGAATACATTTTTGACAAAACCTATCTCACGTTAAAGCCCACCGTGCACAATCCATGAGGTTGTGGAAGATCCCACTTACATCAAGCATGTGGTTTAGTGAACTTGATCGCGAGCCTATAATTGGAGGTCGCTAATAAATTTGAGCACTTCTTCATGCTTTTTATTTCATATTCCCAAGGAATTTAGAGTTTTACACTACAAGTGAGTGAGTCTTCGACTTGCGAGAGCTGTACATTCGCAGAGCAGATGTTCTGGCGTTGCAATGCTTCAACGGAAAGTCCTCTCTATCCAGATTTAGAAGCGTATTTGGTGCACTTCCACAAAGAAGACTAAATTGTTCTACCTACCGCTACACTGGACTTTCCACCCAGTGTCGTATGAAACTCATGTCTTCTCATTCATTTATATACAGTTTTGTTGGCGTTGTAGCATTTTACTAGACCCTGCCTTTGTGTTGGTGTAGTCACCGATCGCCATCGTCTAACTTATCTAATGGTACGCCCAGGTAACGTGCTGTTCCGACAGTTTGGTTCCAAAGGGAGAGGGGTGTTAGGTGAGTATGTTTGAGAGGGCATGTGAATAGGTGGTTAGTATCGTGCGGTGTGCTTTCACATGTCTGATATATATTGAGTATGAGGGGGTCGATTCTGGATAAGTAGGAGTTTAACCAGGTCCAATGTCCAAACCGTAATTGAGCGACTGCCGTGGCTGAATGGTTTAGTGCGTGAATCCATTCGGAAATCAGAGGGAACGTAGGTTCGAATCTCGGTGAAACATCAAAATGAAGAAAAAGTTTTTTTTAATAGTCATCGGCCCTCGGCAGGCAATGGCAAACCTCCGAGTGTATTTTTCCCATGAAAAATCTCCTAAAAAAAAATATCTGCCGTTCGGTGTCAGCTTGAAACTGTAGGTCCCTCCATTTGTGGAACAACATCAAGACGCACACCACAAATAGGGAGAGGAGCCAAAGTTGAAGGTGTGACGAGGCAGCTGAAGCTCTTCGTTTGCAATGAGTGGTGGTTGGACTCCGATAACGGCATTCGGTGGTCGGGAGCTTAGGAAGGTGGTGAGAGTCTAGTGATGAATGTCGTTTAATGTCTAACTGTACACTGTTCGGTCCAGTAGTTATAGTTAAGTTTTGTTCTGGATCTCGTCAGAGTAGTTTAAGGAATGCCTCCTGATATGCTTGCAAAAAATTCGTTTGTATGACAATATGGTTCATCCAAACAATAGTCCACAATATTTGTTGGATCTAGAGCGAGCGTTATGACCGAGTGTCCAACAGCTCAACTGAATCTAGGGCAGGTAAGAGGAAAATAGTACTCAGATTATACTTTATCTTAATATAGTCGAGTTAGAGTCGGATTTTTCGCTTAGAACCAGTTTTCGACTGACGAAAAGCTGCGACGAAAGTTACCACTAAAACAAATCAATCAAAATTTCCATTTCTGTGTGTGTGCGGAGCGTTTAAATTGGGATAAAAAGAAAAAAGATTATAGATTACTTAAAAAAATATTTATACTAAGAATACCACAACGTGTAAGGAACGATTAGATCAGTTCAATTGAGAAGACGAAGACCACTTTAGACCAGACAAAGCCTTTGAACAAAAATATTTCAGTCGGCAAAAAATTCTCTAGTATCCAAAAAATGTTTACATATCGCTCTTTTGCCAGAGCGTCATAACCCAAAATTGAGAATGTGGAGAAAAACGGCTTGAAAGTTTTCAAGTTACTATGCCTCCCTAAGATCTGCTGGCAATTTCTGCACATTATTTTTTTGACACTCTTGCAACTAATTAGCGATATTAACTCTTTAATTAAAAATATTTCAGTCTTATTATAAATCTAGAAATTGCATATGCACATATTTACAGTTATTTCACTTTTGCTTTAATTATTTTTGTTTTTGAATTTGCAACAAAAGAAGTTTCACCTTCAAGGCATACAACACCTCTTAAGTTTGCTTTTGCATTCACACCTCAAGTGCAATTTGTGCTTTTACCTGCACTGCCTACAGCTAATGCAGGTCCTTTGCTAGCCATCAAGCGCAAGGATGTAGTAAATAAGTTCAATTAAACAATGAGCTGGTGCTTCAACCATTACTCCTACCCATGACCTGGGTAAATGTCAAAACGCGTGTATCGACGGCGAGTATGGTAGATGATGGCACAAAGAGCTGTATGAGCTCTATGATGACATAGACACAGCGTAACGAGTAAAGACCCAGCGACCGCGTTGGCTAGGTCAAATCGTCCAAATGGATAGAAACGCCCCTTCTCTGCTGAAACTATTCGACGCGGGAGCAGAGGAAGAGAAAGACCTCCTTTGCATTAGATAGTTGAGGAGTAGAAGGACTTGACATCACTTGGCGTGACGGGCTGGCGCTTTTTTAAAGTCGGCCAAAATCGCTTAAGCGACTATCGCGCTAACTAAGGGGAAAGAGAAGAATAGAAGTTTGCCTGTAAGTAGCGTCTTGTTAGAGCATGGCCCTGAACTGATGATGATAAATAAATAAATAATTGGCGCGTACACTCCTGTTAGATGTTTGGCCGGGCTCCTCCTGTTATTTATGGTGCGCGTCTTGATGTTGTTCCACAAATGGAGGGATCTACAGATTTAAGCCGACTCTGAACTTTTGGGGAGCTCTTTCAAGGCAGAAATACACTGCAAGGTTTTCCATGGCCTATCGACCGCCTTCAGCTCATTGCCGTTCGAAAATTTCTTTCTTGGTCATTCCTTTTTTTAAATTTGGAATAAAGAAAAAAAAAGAAAAAAAGGCGTAGTTCACATAACGGAAGCGAAACTTTTAAGACAGACAAAGAAAGAGGGAGAGACTCGAGAGAGAGAGAGAGAGAGAAAGAATATATATGTAAATAAATTCACAAAATTTGCAGAGAATACAAATAGACAAAATTTACAAACGACCGGTGTAGGTAATCGCCGGACACAAACCGTGGCAACAACGCGCACTACTCCGAGCGTTTATCACCCGCACAAACGCAGCGATCGGCACAAATTACCGCAAGGCAATACCAATAAATCCGACGCCGGAATGGATAGTATGCACTTTATAGTACGCGCAACCACTAGCCAGGAAACGGAAACAAGCGCCAAAGAAACGCCAAAAAAATTGGGACTAAGAACCGCCCCAAACAGTAGGCACCAAGGAAATATAGCGCCAAAAGTAGGCACCAAAAATATATTTCCTACAAGTTTACAACAACAAACAAGTATAGCTCTCTCTCTTTCCTTTTCCTCTACGTTATATCTTTTTCCTCTCTCGCGGAACGAAAATGCCTAAAACGTTGTATGGCCTTGAAATGTTACTCTCCATACTCGCTCGCCCATCGGCGCCTAAGAAGTTTCACTTCAAAAATTACTGGGAGCCAGTGAATTTCTGTGAATCCTGTTGCTTTTAAGGCATCCTTCGCAAACCGTTTTTACAATACTTACAATGCTTGCCGAGCGATGTCAGCATAAGCCGTACCCAAAGCGCATACATTTTTTTCATGTGCAAATTTTCATGTAAAATGCCTTCAATTCATTCACAGTTTATCTGTTAGTTTTGCTGATATCTGCCACAAACTAATTCTTTGATGGTCAAGACTAATTTCTAGACTTTTCGGAAATTTTCTTCTGCCACTACTAACACTGGGTCGTCTTCATACAGGGGATCGTCAGCACAACACTCTCTGTTCCTTATTTAAATAAATAAAATAAAACTGTAGGTGTCTTCCTCCTTCATTTTAATCCTCCGTTGGACAGCTTTTCTTAAATTTTCGGTTGAATACTCGGGTCTGACCTTTTTTCGTGCGAGGATCCTTTTTAAAAGGTTATAGCCATAAATCGATAGAAAATTAAATTTTTGCGGTGTCAAGTCGTTAGGTATAATAGAAATATGTTAAATTCTCGTGCAAAGTCGAAAAAGGATTGGCCAGATCTGGAGGGTATGCCAAACCTGCATTGTGTAATAATTATATTTCTTAGCTTATATTTTTAGCTGAATTTATAAAACATATTGATGTTGATTATTTTCCGCATAAAATACAAATTTTGTAGGGCATATATGTATTAGACTGATTCTAATGTCAAATCTAAAATTTAGTTTCTTTCGGGTTTCGCTATTTTTATTCAAAATACGGCTCTTAACAATTATATGTAAAAAATTACATCTTTTAAATGCCTCCCATGAGCACAGCTACAGTTAAAATACTACAAATAGTTGATTCTTGAATGTCTCATGGCTCAGAACCTCGACATATCGACGTTGAAGGTTATTCAGCAACACTTCGCGCTGCAGCAGCAGTCTTTGGTGTACCAGACCTCTTTCTGCCCTCAATAGAACCAGTTTTTTTTTTTAATTTTTTCATCAACCCTTGAATTGTCGACTCATTAGAATGATTATTTCCACCAAAAAAATCACGAATTTTGCGTTATGTTGCTCTTAAATTAAACATGGTCCATTTTCATAATGAGTTTCAATAATTTTAACGCATTGTTCTATAGTGTAAAATTGTGCATCCGTCTATTTGAAAAATGCCAAAGAAGACATAAAAAATTCGCCAGGAACTATTCACTTCTTGCTATCCAGGCGGCTCCTCTGAAAGTCCCTTTATTTTGTGTGCCCCTTGCATTTTTGTGTGTTGGGTATTACAATTCGAGTGCCCATGTCGGCTGTTGTTACTTGCATTGCTGGAGTGGATAATAAATAGTTTTACGTGGATGGTTTTTGCTTACTTACACCTTCGGCAAAGCAATGGTTGCGTGGAAAAAATAGCCAAACAGGCAAACATTTATTTCGAAATGCTTTACACTTCGTGTAAAGGCTTTGTTCTTTGTGTTTTACCACACGCATGACAGCGGCTATGATTTGAATGCATTTTCATGGGGGCCACTTAGGTTTTGTTTTTTACTCCTTCTTCGGAAGTTAAGTCTCAATTACTGTTTTATATTGTTGGAAAAGCGTAAAGTTAACATACAACCTTGAATAGAATTTGCGAAACAACAACAAAACATGCTTCGAATTTATGTGGTTTTAACGCAAAAGTTGTTGTCTGAGTTTAGATAAAAGAGAAGGTTGGTGCTGGATGCTTGTTGTTGGATACTGAGTAGTGGTAAAAATATTAAATTTATGCTTAAAGTTGCATGATGTTTCAGGTTGAGCGGAAAATTTTTTTTTCTTTATTTCAAATAGTCCATGATTGCTTTTTTTGTCCAAATCTTAAATTTTCCGATCGTTTAGAATATATCTGGAAAGATACTCCGAATGGTTTTTGTGAAGAAAAAGTGGTAGTAAGGAATAGGGTATATCAACTGATCGTTATTCACTTGGGAGTGGCCAGAGCGACTCTTCTACATATGGTCCAAGCAGCTCAGAACTTCCGGGATTTGCCCAGAGTATCCTCTGGCCACCTTTCGAACACTCGTTCGAGAGCGAGCTAATGTAAGAAGGCGAAGCAACGCAGGATAGCTGGCTGCTAGTTGGGACCCACCATGTGAATACAACCATAGAGCCACGCTGCGATCGGGCGCCACACGAGCCATGTGGGATCGCTACCTGGAGCCAAGAATGGAATAGAGATGTATTTTCAGAAAAAAGAAGCGTGAGGTCAAAATACGTTAGTGCGAGGAGCTTGAGATGCTGGCCAATAGGAACAACGCCCGCAAATTCTACCAGTATGTTTAGTGGCCTACAGAAGGTTTCAAGACCGTTGCGTTTTTCTGTAAAAACAAAGACGGCGAATTGGTGACTGACGTACAGAGCGTTACTTAAATTATGGAGAGAACACTTCTCGAACTTTTTAAATAGTGACAGCTGCGCATGTCACAGAGAATGTGAGTACCCCGATAACCCGATCGTTGACGATGGAACTGTCATTCGGCTACCCGACCAGGACGAGGTGAGAATAGCGATAAAGCGGCTAAAAAACAACAAATCCGCGGAAGCCGACTTACTGATGGCTGAGCTTTTCAAACACGGCGGTGAGCAGCTGGTAAGGTCCAGCGATTGGAATTTAAGTGTACTCTGCCCAATCCATAAGAAGGATGATCCTGCAATATGTGCCAATTATCGTGGATTAGTCTTTGAAATATCGAACATAAGGTTGTAGCGAGCGTATTGTGTGAAAAACTGAAAGCCACCTTCAATTGTGTGTGGCTTTATTCACAATACGCCAAATCTTGGAAAATACCCACGGAAGGAGAATCGGCATAGTTGCATAGTTGCATTCGACTGTACGAAAAGAAGTTGCCTATAAGTCGCAATGTTTGAATTTAGTATCCCCGCAAAATACGGCTATGCTAGATGAAGTTGCTCAATACGAGCAGCGCAGCCATAATTGAGAAGGACCTCTCCGAGTCGTTTGATACCAAATGAGGTTTTAGATAGGGTGGCTCGCTGTCGTGTGGCTTCTTTAACCTGATGTTGGAAAAGATTGTGCGAGCGGCAGAACTTGATCGCTCAGGCACAATTTTTTATAAGAACGTACAGTTGTTGATTCTGTGAAAGATTTTTGGACCTTTGCACGCTGGCGACGGCGACTATCGTAGGCGATGGAACAATGAACTGTATGAGCTTTTTGATTACATAGACATAGCGCAACGAATAAAGATCCAGCGACTACGTTGGCTGGGTCATGTTATCTGAATGGATGCAAACGCTCCGGCTCTAAAAGTGTTTGATGCGGTACCAGCTGGTGGTAGCAGAGTAAGAGGAAGTCCTCCTCTGCGTTGGAAAGATCGGATGGAGAAGGACTTGGCTTCACTTGGTGTGTCTAACTGGCGCCGGTTAGTTTCAATAAACTCGGCCAAAATCTCGTAAGCAGTTATCGTGCGAATTAAGTAGAAGAATAAAGAAAGAGAAAAATTATATTGGAATCAAACAAAAAACGCCGGAGATATCTTTTTACAAAACTTTGAATTTTTCCGGTTAAATGATCGGTTACAAGGCAAGCCTCGCATCCATAGAGCAATACTGAGATGGCATTTGGTGTACGTAAACTCATTTTTGTTCGGAAGGATATTTGTGATGCGCCAGTTGCTTTATTTATTCTGGTGAGAATATCATTTCCCGCACTATTTTCAGTAGATATTACACTGCCTAGGTAGGTAAAATCTTCGAATGGATCAATTTCTTTGCCATGAAGCTTAAGTTTTATTGATTTCGTTGTGCCGATGTTGATTTTTAGGGCCAAATTTGTGTCAGAATGCTTTACTGCCCGTTGCAAAATTATGTATAAGCACACCACTGGTGCCACCTTTGGCGAATAAATGGACATCACGAAGCTCCTTACATGCGCAACTTCCATTGAAAATGCATTCATTTATAACTTTTATAGCTGGCACAGATTGCAAACGAATTATGACACCCATAACCATGTGGGATGGCTAGTCAAAGCATTTCAAACGCCATTGAAAAAGTGTGAAGTCGCTCATCTATTATGATTTGCTCTCTGTAGATTCTATGGTCGTTACAAGGGAACATTACTGTCGGAGGGTATGCTCGAACACGATGAGGAAATGTGATATGCTTCTAACATCTGCTGCCTCCGTAGATGAAACGAGTAGGCTTGAAGATTCTAATTGTACGCAATGTTTTATGATATAAATAAAATTTAGCTATATAACGATGACAATAGCATAAACATCATTGTTAGGTTTTTTTGTCGAGCTGCTTCCCACACTTGCGGTGTGCATCTGAATGTTGGCGTGGAAAATGAAGCCACCGACTAAGAGCGTGTGACACGAATTAAAAAAATTATATTTACTTCACATAAAATACTTCCTTATGGTAAAGTATACATGGGAATATGAGCTTCTGCATACACGTACATAAATTAGGGTGGGTCAAATTGGTATGAAACGATCTTCTCGACGTCATTGCCAGCAGACTTGGATTCTACTTAGAGTTCTAAGAAAGAAAAGAGGGAGAGAAGAGAAAAAAAGTGAAATTTAGTACACGCGATATATTCAATAAAATGTATAGTCATCACCATTAGGTACCAGGTATATACCTATGAAATGAGACTTTCAGCTATTAGTCCATAGATGTCGCTAATAGTATTTTAAAACCTTTCCAAGTGTCTTGTTGTTTTCGTCTGTCATCTGTCAACAATATTCAGTTCATTGCCTGTTACGTTTCACACAACAATGCATTTTTGTCGCTCTTAAAAATGTCGAATTTCGTGCCTTCAAACTACGATTTGCGGAAATCTTTTTTTTTTCTGTTATCAACTGAAGAAAAACGCTTCTCGAGCTCATCAAATGCTTATAGAAGCTTATGGTGGACATGCTCTAAGTAGATTTTAGCATGGAGAACGAGGACCGTGGCCGACCACCGAAAAAGTTTGAGGACGCCGAATTGCAAGCATTGTTGGATGAAGATGATGGTCAAACGCAAGAAATGATGGCAGAGCAGTTGGGAGTGGCTCAAAAAAACCATTTTGAAACGTTTGAAAGACATGGACATGATTTTAAAGGTCGGAAGATGGGTGCCGCATGAATTGGCTGAAAGGCAGCAAGAGAACCGAAAAACCACTTGTGCAATGCTGCTCTCCCGGTTCAAAAGGAAGTATTTTTTGCATCGAATCGTTACAGGTGATGAAAATAGGGTGTATTTCTTCAATCCCAAGCGTAAACGATCGTATGGTCCGCCCGGCCACAAGCCAAAAACAATGGCCAAACCAAATCGCTTCGGCCGCAAGGCAATGCTGTGTGTTTTCTGGGATCAGCGTGGTATGATTTGGTACGAGCTATTAAAACCAAGTGAAACAGTTGACGGTGCACGCTACCAACGACAATTGGCCGATTTGAACAGCGCTATACACCGAAAACACCCAGAATATGCCGATCGGCGTCTCAAAGTAATTTTTCTTGATGACAATGCACCGCCACATCGAAAAAGAGCGTCCCGGGAATTGGTGGAGACGTATGATTGGGAGCCGCTGGTGCATGCGGCTTACTCACCAGACTTGGCGCCTTCCGATTATCATTTGTTTGCATCGATGGGCCACGCACTTTCCGAGCAGCGCTTCAATTCTCACGAAGAAGCTAAAAAATGGCTCGATGATTGGTTTGCGGCCAAAGACGGCCAATTTTTTCGGCGCGGCATCCACAAATTGCCTGAGAGATGGGAAAAATTTGTCGCTAGCGATGGCTTCATATCTTTGAGCCAAATTTTGTGTTAAATTGTGGAAGTCATGGGTTCCAAATCTGCCAAATTTGCTTTGATAACTGTTCGACCGTCCATATTTGGTTTCCTTTGAGTGTTTACTGAAGATAGTTTTAGGTATTCGTCCCTTTCGTAATACTTTAGTCAATATTAATCTTCAAACTAATTTCGTCTTTATTAAAAATTCTTCTTCTTTTAAGATTTGGAGGGTTCGAAATCGACTTTGGAGTTGAATTTTTATTTAATTTACTATAGAATCCAAATCTGCTTTAGCCGTAAAATTTTAATACACCCTAACTTACATATACAAGTATAACTTTCCTTCATTTATTGCTCATACATTTGCAAATGTGTGTGAATGTGCACTCGCGCCTACATTTTTGTGTGGGTTGTTACGCTTATAATTTCATACTGCCTGCTCGCATGTTTTATTACTGCTGATGAGCTGCACGTTTGTGCCAATAAAAGCATTACACTCAGCAGCTGCTAATTGAATGCGTCTTTGGGTCGCATAAAGGTGTTACATAAATATTATATATAATACATTGGAAACCTGATTGGCGGTTGCCCATGCAAGGATTCAAGGAACCGTATAGGAAAAATACAAGTTGATTATATGTGGAAAAAATTATGTGAAAAAAATTGATATAGCGAAATTCTCATTTTGGTTGAATTTAAAGACTTTTGTTTTGGAACAGTAATAGTCAAAAAAAATTTTTCAATATTCTCTGTAGTTAAAGTAGTAGCAAAAAGCTTGGAATCGGCCGGAGCGCTACTTGCGAAAGTATTCAGCTTCTACTACTACTCTCACTTCCGTTGCGTTCGTACTACTCCCATAGCTGTTATTGTGCAGTGTTCGTACACTAAAAATATAATCAGTATGTATTAGTATGTCAGTACTCTGTACGAACCCTGCTCAAATAGCAGTTATGGGAGTAGTAACAGCGTAACAGAAGTGAGCGTACCTGCTCCACTGCTGATATATTCAAGTTCAGAGTAGCGAGAGCAAAAATGAAAACTAAGAAGTAGCAGTGCAATTCCAATCCCTGAATTCATATATCATTCTCAATTCATAATCATTTTTTTTGCTCTGCTCACTGTGGTTTGATTCGAAGACCAACAATTTGGCTATTTATCTACTATATAATTTGATTGGTTGCCAAGTGAATAATCATCAAATGATATAATCTCTGTATGATATATAATATATATGATACTATACATTCGCGCTGAAGCAAAATAAAAATGGCTGCGAGGGTTTGGAGTTGCGCAATGAGTTGTGGAATGATATGCCAAATTTAGCCTTAAACTTTTAGGGGTCATTAGAAAAATAAAAAGAAAATTTCTGTGTATTTAATTGTTTTCTAATAATAAAGCAGCATTTTCTGAAAATAAATTGTTGAAGAGATATTTTCCATTGAGCAAAAATATTTATTAAATATTCGCAATGTTTTTCATGTAAATTTTTTTGTTATTTTTATATAAAAATAAAGTTCATACTACAGCAAAAGTTATATATTTTAAATTTTCTAAATTTTTACAACATTAAAAAAATGCTTACAAAAATTCGTACCATTTACTCATAATATAAATTTTCTATTCTGTCATTCAGTTTTATAGCTCATTTAGTTCTAGTGAAATTGCGAAGAGTTTCCGTTAAGTTTGAATATTTTTTTTTTTGCTGACGGACTTGATAATAGCGGTGCAAAGTTAATCATCCAATAGGGTTTTTGAATAACTTTTTTACTGAATAAAAAAGAAGGTTTTGATCTTTACGAGATCCATTGCTTGTCTGTTTGGGTATTACAACTGCCTGGTTCACAAGTGTCAAATATGAACTGGAGTACGTACGCCATTTAAAAAAATGTTTAGTCTTTCGATAGAGGATTAATTTTGCGCCACCTTGTACATACGAGTATTCTTCAATGCATCGCTTGAACGCTTGAAGTGAAGAAAATGCGCGATCGTCAGCAGAAAAAATATTAAAAGGCAACGCGAACTTTCACAAGTTTGTTTTTGCAAAATAAAAAATTTTCAACTACTTTTTTGAAATTGTTTCTACATGAAGTCGCTCGTGCAAGTAATTACGATCATTTTGAACCCAGAATCGTTAAAATCGGTTCTTATTTGACTAAGATAAAAGCAATTAAAAAAAAATTCTTATTTAATTAAAAAAAATCGATTTTGAGCCGAAAAACGAAATTGCCGATAAATTTTGAAAAAAAAAAAATTTCGGGCGAACAAAAAAATACGTGTCTCATTATTTTGACCAGAGAGCAACATATTTGAGTTTCATCGAAATCGAAGAACATGTTCCGAATAGCCCGGTTGAATTGAAATGGAAAGTATCTTTGAGGATTGGAGCACTATTAATATAGTGCTTTCGAATCTTTCGCTCCAAAATTTCCCAATCAATAATGTTTAAGTCCGGGCTTTGTGGAGGTGAATGTAGTTGCCGTGGAGCATAATACAGCAGCCAGTCTTTGACGATTTGCGCAGTATGCTTCGGGTCATTATCTTGCTGGAATATCCAGCTCGAACCTAAGCCTAGTTTGTTCACGGATGGCATCAGGTTTTGATCCAAAATGGTCTTGTATTGGAAGCGATCCATATTTCCTTCAATGAAAACGAAGTTTCCAACTCCTGTGGCTGCAACTGCTTCCCAAACTATGACACTGCCACCACCATGCTTTACAGTCGGAATCAGATTCCTAGGATCCATGGCAGTGTTTGGTTTTCTCCAAACTTTGGCTTTGCCGTCGTATCCAAATATGTTGTATTTGGACTCATCAGTGAATAAAACTAGTTTCCAAAATTCTATTCCCTTATTAAGGTGCTTTTTTGCAAACCCCAGATGAAGCTTTCGGTTTTTCTCGCTTATAAGGGGCTTCTTGCGAGGAGATCTGCAGTTGTAACCTTCATTGTTAAGATTCCTGGTTATTATACGTGGGTGGACAACAATTTGATACCTCTCGGCTGCCTCCTGGGCCAAATCAGTAGCATGTATTTTCAGATTCTGATTCACTGCTTTGCGAATAAAGGATACATCTCTCTGGTTGAGCTTCTTGGGCCGGCCACTACTCTTTTTTTTACATTTGTTATATAATTAGACATAAAACAAAACTGCATCATTACATTCCTTTTAAATGATTTAGATCGGGAGAAATTATGAAAAAAGGGGTGGTACGGAGAGTTTTGTCCGCAACTGTAGTACCAGGAACTGTGTGAATAGTGAGCCAAACCTATAATTCTGGTTTGACTTTAACTTAACTAAAGTCGTTAGAGAGCAGAAGGTGAGCAGAAGGAGAAATCTATTGTTCATCATTTTTACGTAGCATTCATTTTTACGCAATACTTACCGGTTTCATCTTAAATTTCTTTACACGAACTATGCGGGCAATACTCCTTTTGCCCGCGCTCTAAGAGGATTCGGTGTCCACGAATGAATTTTATAAATTTCTAAACTCTATTTTTCTAATTTTTAATATAATACATATAATAAGTAGTAATTTAAGCTCTAAGTGGTCTATAAAAAACAGTAATTATGTTTTGGACTCAAAATAAGCAAAAACGAAAACTTTTTTCACATACTGTATGCATTTGCATAAAGTAATATTTGCACTTCATTTCATTTTCACAATATTTCAGTTTATGATGGAAATGTTTTACCGACCATATAAACAGGCTCTTTCAAGTTGTAGCAACTTTTTCTTGTCAGTACTTTCCTTTTAGAGCTGTAGAGCTGTGCAATTCGCTAGCGCCCATTTTCATAGATTTTGGGTATACTGCAGAGAATACAGAAGGTTTGGTCAACGTTTGGTCAGCGGTTTTGAAGAAATCAGCTGATTTGCTGACGTAATAAGGGATGTGCATGCCTGTATTACAGATATGTGAAAAAATATTGTCATCTTACTTTGTTGCCGTTTGAACTGATTGGAGTACTGAATGTACTCAACTAACCTCACTTTAATTTATATTATATTTCTATTTATTCGCTTCTCTCTCTCTCTCTCTTTCTCTTTCTCTGTCAAATCACCTATGACGCAACTTCCAAAGTTACTCTCAGAATTCATCATCGAATTTTAGGTAGCAAATTTCTAGTTCACTGAATTGATTGAATCCCGATTTCGCTCAAGAGCAGTAAACAAATAAATATTATACAATTTAAAGCGTCATTTAAAATGTCACCAAAAGAATTGGCCCTGTAAGCTCACACGCAGTGCATATTTGGCGAATGTCATTTGTCACTTATAAATAGGTCTGTTCTTGTAAAAATCATCCAGTAACTTGCCAGTAATTTGATTTCCGAGAATTTTCTTTCAAAGAGAAAAATATCAAAAAATGTAAAAGCAAGTTTTACGAACAGCTGATTCAATATATCTAATAAAATTAACAACATTTGCAGAGAATACAAATAGACAAAATTTACAAAAAACGGAGAAGGATCGATGCGTGTAGGTAAACGCCGGACACGAACCGTGGCAACAACTCACAATACTCCGAGCGAGCAGCGACGGCACTAATTAGCTCAAGGCAATCCCAATAAATCCGACGCCGGAATAGAAAGCACTTTATAGTACGCATAAGCACTTGCCAGGAAACGGAAATGCGCGGCAAAAAGTAGGCACCAAAAAAAAAAAAAAACGCCAAAAAAATTGGGACCAAAAAACGTAGTAGACACCAAGGAAATATAACGCCAAAAAGTAGGCACCTGCATCTTGAAGCAGATCTCCCCTTCCTTCTCTGATATTCGCACCGACCTCTCCATCCGCAAACTGTGCTTTGAGGGTTGTGCTAGGGCTATCTTTCCGAGCAGGCAAGATTGGAAAGAGGGGAGAGTTGTTGCGGATATAGATGCCTCTGTTTTCACTGACGGATCCAAAATGGAATCTGGAGTGGGAGCGGGGGTCTACTCCAAATCAGCCAGCATTTCGGTCTCCTATAAACTGCCGGAGACAAGCAGCGTCTTTCAAGCAGAGGTCTTCGCGATCCTGCAGGCATGCAAAATGCTTCGGGATCGCTGCTGGGAGGGAGACATTAAAATTTTTTCCGATAGCCAAGCTGCAATCAAGGCACTGTCGTCGCCGAATTGCAGCTCTATTCTCGTGAACTCCTGCAAGGAGGAACTTAAACGCCTCGAACGTGCAGGAAACATTTCCCTCATCTGGGTTCCTGGGCACAGGAATATAGAGGGAAATGAAATTGCCGATGAGCTTGCCAGGAAGGGGGCGGCAGAACCAAATCCAGCTGCCCTCTTCTCAGACATCGGCATCCCCTTGGCCGTCGTTAAAGGGAAACTACACAACTTCTTTCTAAGAAAGGCGCAAGACAGATGGAGGTCTGTCTCATCGTGTGCCATTTCAAAAGCACTATGGCCTCAATATGACATAAACAGAACGCTTAAGGTGATGGGAACTCCCCGCCATTCAATCTCCAAACTCATTGCGGTGATCACTGGCCACTGGGTGATCGGCACTCACGCGGAGAAGCTTGGAATTCCGTACAACCCCCATTGCAGAAGCTGTGGGGATCCTGCAGAGAAAGAGACTGTGGAACACTTTCTCTGCAGATGTCCGGCCTTGGCGGCTAGGCGCTTGAGATTCCTCAGCGTCCCCTTTGGGGATGACTTGATGAAATTCTCCAGCCTAGATCCCTTTTCTCTCCTTCGCTACATCAACAGCACTGGATGGCTGTAGACGGGCTTATCTCCTACCTTAATCCTTTCACAGGTAGTGGTCCACTTTATGGTATCAAAACGGCACGTAAGTGCTACTTGTAGTGTACCTGGGGTACTCTTGCCATCTTACCTACCTACCTACCTAGGCACCAAAAATATATTTCCTATAAGTTTGCACCAACAAGCAAGCGCCAAAAAGTAGGCACTTTTATTTCTCACTAGAAATTAGCAACTACAAGCAAAAACTCTGGAAAATAGCCTAAAGTGTATCTAAAATATATATAAGGTATAGCTCTCTCTCTCCTTTTCCTCTACGTTATATCGTTTTTCCCTCTCGCGGAACGAAAATGCCTAAAACGTTGTATGGCCTTGAAATGTTACTCTCCATTCTCGCTCGTCCATCGACGCCTAAGAAGAGTCACTTCAAAAAAAATAAAGCAAATGAATTGTAGAATACCGAGCTTCGGAATCACGTGATTTCATTTTGTCGGCAAAAATTTCATCATCGATGTCAGGCGAAGAACATTCCATTAGCAATTGCAATTCGCCAATTTTAATTCCTGTTTATTTCTAGTTTTTTCTAATCAACTCTCTTTCAAAATATTAGTTTGGGGAACAAGAAATCCATTATTTTTCTGGCTGTAAAGATCGATATCTCCTATATATATATATATATATAGGGTGTTTTTTTTAGAGGTTAGGTTTTCAAAATGAAATAAAACGTATATAACTTAATGTTATGGCCAAGAATTTAGCTTTATTATAAAGATAAGGGTTTGCCATTATGTTTTAAAAATGATTTCGGGCAAGTGGTCACCGCGGCTGACTCGAATAAATTCCAGCCGAGAGGCCCAATTTTCGACCACTTTTTGCAGCAATTGGGGCCGTATGTCAGCAATAACGCGCCAAATATTCTCTTCCAAAACGTCAATTGTCTTGGGCTTATCTGCGTAGACAAGCGACTTCACATAGCCCCACAAGAAATAGTCCAGCGGTGTTATATCGCACGATCTTGGAGGCCCGTGCATGACTTTTTGAGGATGTAACGACGTCTCAGTAATGGCTTGTGGATTATGTTCACTCCAAATGCGACAATTTTGCTTATTGACATACCCATTCAACCAAAAGTGAGCTTCATCGCTGAACAAAATTTTCTATATCTCGTTTTGGGCCCAAATTTGCACGATTTGCAAACGTTGTTCAGGTGTAAGTCTATTCATTATGAAATGGCAAACCAAACTGAGCATAAATCAAGTGACAGCTGTCAAAAAGACCATCTACGAAAAAAGTAGTGCCAACTTGAAAACCTAACCTCTAAAAAAACACCCTCTATATATAATTGGCCCTTTTTGGGTGTTTGGTTGAGCTCCTCCTCCTATTTGTGGTGTACGCGTCTTGATGTTGGAGGGACCTATAGTTTTAAGCTGACTCCGAACGGCAGATATTTTTATGAGGAGCTTTTTCATGACAGAAATACACTCGGAGGTTTGCCATTGCCTGCTGAGGAGCGACCGCTATTAGAAAAATGTTTTTCTCAATTTTGGTGTTTCACCGAGATTCGAACCTACGTTCTCTCTGTGAATTGCGAATGGCAGTCTCGCACCGACCCATTCGGCTCCTATACCATCGATCAAATAATTTAAAGTCGGCGGCAGTTGACATTTCGCACAAAACCATAACTTTGCTGTTTTTGTTTGTTCCATCCAGTTGCGAGCTACAGAGTGTTAAAAATGGAAGTCAAATTGATAAATGCGAAAATGCAAGCCAGACCGCTGAAGATGTGAATGGTGTTTATGGTGCCGATACTGTAACAGCCAATCGGTTCCGTTCAGGCACTTTAGATATTAAAGGAAATGTCGAAAAATCACAGAAGATTCTTTCCATTTCAATTCAACCGGGCTATTCGGGACATGTTCTTCGATTTCGATGTAACTGAAATATGTTGCTCTCTGATCAAAATAATGAGACACGTATTTTTTTGTTCACGCGAAAATTTTTTTTTTCAAGATTTATCGGCACTTTTGTTTTTCAGCTCAAAATCGATTTTTTTCATTTTATATTATAAGAATTTTTTTTTTTAATGCTCGTAACTTAGTCAAAAATTAACCGCTTTTAATGACTCTGGGTTTAAAATTATTGTCATTACTTGCACGAGCGACTTCACGTACAAACAATAGCAAAAAAGTAGTTGAAAATTTTTTATTTTGCAAAAAACAAAAAGTGCGAAACAGGTTTTTACTCAAAAATTCATTACTCAAAAACAACTCATTTTAGCTACTGGGCATTCAGCTCAATTGAAGTTTGAGATATCCTTTTGATTTGGAAAAAGTTAAAAAAAAATACACTTTTTGAAATATTGAATTTCGAAAAAAAAATTTTCGGGCGAACAAAAAAATACGTGTCTCGTTATTTTGACCAGAAAGCAACATATTTGTGTTACATCGAAATCGAAGAAGATGTCCTGAATGGCCCGGTTGACCAGAGTCGTAGCATCGCCCAGGAGCTAAAGAGTGACCACAAAGCAGTTTTAAACCATTTGGTCAAATATTTTACGCAAAAATAATGGAATATTATAAATTGATTTAAAAAAGTATAAACTCGAACTTAAAAGACCCTTTCAGCTAATGTAAAATCTTGCTTCTGCGAATATGTAAGAGAATTTAATACTGGCAATGTTCGTTGTCCGCATTTCGGTAGACACAAAAAAACAAAAAGAAAAGGTCTACTAGATGAATAAATAACGTAACAAACACACAAGTTTTGGTTATAAATTTCCCATCTGATGTTATTTATGTACGAAAAAAACGAATGTTGAGTTTAATCTTAGTTGAAAGACGTGTAATTCTGTTTTTTTCAGTAGTTTCAAATTTTGTATGCAATCATTGAGCTCTTGCATATTTCAGTGTCCTTGAAGAATTTCGTTTTAGTTTGGGAATGGGGAGCTCATCTGAATGTGTGACAGGAAATGCGGCAAAGGTTACCATTGGAGGAGAATTTTTCTCAACGCCAAACTGGTTGCTTAAGCAAAAGTGTCAGTATCAACAATTTTAGATCATCTGCCAAATTTCATATGCAGATTAAAGTAAAAATATTGCCATGAATAATGCGTTTATGTACGCCATTAAATGCATACATACATACGTAATTTATCAAGCCATATAGTCATATAGCATCCATTATGGATTGCATGCCAACAGCGTTTGCGTTTTCATTTCCTTTTTGGCATTAAAGTAATATTTGAATATTTGCAGGTCAGCTTTGTTTTCAAGCGGGCTCCCCTCGACAGGCAGACGAGTTCTCCTAATATTTTATTCACTATGAAAAACTATTAAATATTATTATAAAAGCGACATGTAAATCTTGCATAGACATTTCATGAAGATTTGCAATTGTTACTCAGGGCCTTGATAGAAGAGCCAATTTTTTTTTGCAAAAAGTAAATTTTCGTACTATAACGAAATTCAGTGCAATTTATGCAGACATATTTTTATAATTCACAGCTGCTGTTTCTTATACATTTTGAAGAAATTGGGTTAAGTTTTGGTGGCTGCGGCTATCTTGGGTTAAATGAGCATCACTTGTAGGTCGAACAGCTTTTCCGGTGTCACGCCAGCATTTTTTCGGATTCGTATCTATCATTTCCAGTCGGGGAAGTCCTAAACGTCTTTTGCACAAAAGATTTGTCTTTGTAGGATAATTTTGGACTATTTGTGTGGCAGTCTATTAGCAACATAGTCAAATAAGTTCTTATGAATATATCTTAGTTGAAGTTCTAATGCATATAAATGACAATTTGGAACATGCAATAGGACATACATAATATTTTTCTCTTTTACTGACAATGAAGAACTCGTTTGAAAATCCTTTAACTCTAAATTCAATTCCTTAAAAGTTGTGTAAGCCCTTACCGCATATTGCAGTTTTGATTCAATTTTATTTCCAAATTAAGTAACAGGTGGCGCTAAAGTAATCCTCCTATCAGAAAATGCTATAAATTTTGCGATTGGCCCTAATGTCAGTTCTGTTTTGACATTTGTGTAGTAAACACATGCGAAATACACGTTAATAAACAATGTTATGCTACACTGCTCCAGAACGCGGAATATTGCTGACTATTTATTTGACCAATAATCGGTCGGTGACTTTGGCACAACGTGAATTTCGTCGCAGATTTCCTCGCCGTCCAACGCCTACTGGTGAAACACTGCGACGTTTAGCCGCTCGCCTCGAAGAGACTGGCACAACGCGAGATGCTGCCAGGCATGGCAGACCCCGGAGTAGCCATTCTGCAAAGAATATTGCTGCTGTAGCTGAGGATGTCATGGAAGCGCCGTCGACATCGACCAGACGACGCACACTGGGGATTTTGCGGAAAAAAGTCAAATTTGCAACATACCACCTACGCAATGTTTAATGGTATTTCTAAATTCCAGAATAGAACCAACAATAAAATCAAAAAGAATTACTAAACTCCGACTTACAGTTTTTTTTTATAGATATGTCAAAAGTATAATTTTTTTATAGTATTGAACTGACCAAGAAAAAACTTCAAAGCCCAAGGTGGTTTTTTTTCTTTTTGCCTGAGCCGACTTCCAATTTTTTATTTTTCATTTAGGGTACGATATTTTTATATATTTTAGCTGGAAGAACAAAGGCTGTAAAGCATTTGATTATCTATTTATAATTAATTTTACGAAAAAAAAAATCATATTCCTTCATATTCTTGGATCTGCAAGTTGAGCTACATTTACCTACGGTCAGAAACTAGTATCAACGTATTGCTTAATAACGTCTCTTTCAGTTTTAATCAATTGCAGGTGCCACCAGGCGCCACTGATTATTTTTTGGCAATGATAATAACTAAACGCTTTCTAGTGTGTGCATAATGATAACGAAACACTTTTAATTTTGTTTTGACATTTTGAGGGTAATTCAGAATTATGAACTTACATGTATCCTGTGCGTAAATATTTGCTGGCTTATATTAATAAAAAAAAAATTAAAATTTATGAATTAAAAAAAAAAAATTTCTTTTAAATTAAAAAAAAAAATAGTTTTTAGACATGTTCTTTTCATACACAAATATATACAACTTCGTTAGTAGTAAAAATGTAAATATTTTTTGGGATGTATACTTTTTTCCGCATCTCTGTACAAAAATCCCCAGTGTGCGACGTGCCACGCAAATGGGTATCAGTCGACGGTTTTTACAGCGAATTTTGGTACAAGATTTGAAGATGTTTCCGTAAAAAGTCCAGACGGTGCATCAGCTGTTAGCTGCTGACCGCCAATCGCGTCTAACATACGCTCAAGCCATCCTTAATCACCACCAAGAGGAAGATGACTTTTTAATGAAAAATAATCATGAGTGATGAGGCCCATTTCCATCTTAGCGGGTACGTAAATAAGCAAACTTTACGCTTCTGGGGCACTGAAAATCCGCGTGTAACCCAAGAAGAGCCATTACACCCGCTCAAAGTCACTGTATGGTGTGCTGTTTTTGCTGGAGGAGTCATCGGACCTTTTTTCTTCGAGGACGTCGAGGGCCAAACGGTTACTGTGAATGGTGAGCGCTACAGAACAATGATCAACGAGTTCTTTTTGCCGCAACTTGATGAATTGGGATTGGAAAACATGTGGTTCCAACAGGACGGTGTAACGGCACACACTGTACGTGCCACAACCGATATGCTGAAGGATGCATTTCCCGGGCGCCTAATCTCCCGTTTTGGCGATTTGCACTGGCCAGCAAGATCGCCTGATTTGACCACTCCAGACTTCTTTTTGTTGGGCTTTTTGAAGTCGCAGGTTTATGTCAACAAGCCTCAGACTCTTGCAGCTCTTAAAGACAATATCCGTCAAGAATGTGAGGACCTATCGCCGGAAGTTTTGGCCAAAGTGATGGAAAATGCCATAAAACGGGCTCAAATGGCAATCAACTGTGGCGGCGGCCATTTACATGACATCATATTCTCGACTTGATGTAAAAAAAAATTAAAAGACCAAATAAAAATAATCCACAAGAAGAATCAAAGTTTTTAATTTTTTTTTAAATTACAGTCAAAAAACATCGCAAGGGTGCTTTTGCGCCACCTTGTATTATAAAATAATTCAAATTATTTTAATCTATCAAATAAGCGAGGGGGTTGAATAAGTACCCGTGTTAGAATTGAAAACACCATTTTTTTCAACATAGTCCCCTTTCAGAAAGATATACTTCTCCCAACGCTCCAGCCATTTTTTAACCCATCCAAAAATCGGATTTGTCGAACTCTCTAAAATATGCTCTGTCTCGGCGATGTCTTTCTCGATTGAACTAAAGTTTTTTCCCCGCGAGCCATTTCTTCATGCTAGTGAAGAAGAAAAAGTTGTAAGGAGCTAAATCCGGTGAATACAGCGGATGCGGCAGCAATTCATAACGCAATTCATGCAGTTTGGCGGCGACAACTCCGGATGAATGTGCTGGTGCGTTATCGTGGTGAAACAGCACCTTCTTTTTCGCCAAATGCGGTCGTGTCTCCTTCATTTTTTTGCGCAAGCCCTCCAATAACTCACAGCGGTGTTGTCATTTCTTTAAAAAAATCCATGATTATTGCCGTTCGCATCTCAAAAAATCGTCGCCATTACCTTTCCGGCAGATGGGACTGTCTTTGCCTTCCTTGGAGCAGATTCATCCATTGTGTTGATGAATGCTTAGGCTCTGGTGTATAATGAATAATGAATGTGTCCATGTTTCATCAACGGTGGCAGCTCGACGCAAAAATTCCTTCGGATCTCGCTTAGAATGCTCTAAACACTGCTTCTAAGTTAACAGCCGCATCTGCTTGTTGTGGCTTGTGAGCAATCGCGGCACTGATAGGCCGACAATTTTTGTATCGCCAACTTATAATGTAAAATATTAATTGCCGTTCCGATCAACAAACATATAGCAGAGGCCACTTTGCATACTTTAGTGCTTTAGGTGGTTTGCTTTTTGAATGATTTCCTCGTTAACCACGTCTGCCGGGCGTTCTGGTGGCTCCTTATAAAAAACCGCTCCACGTTTAAACTCGTTGAACCAATACCTAACTGTGATCGTAGATAGCGAAGCGTCCCCATAGACAACATCCAACTTTACTTTTATCTTCTCGCATATTTTCCCATCCAAAAACAAAAAGCGAATTACCGAACGATCCTGCTCTTTTGCCATCTTAGCGAAAATTACGAAATATAGTACGTCTTACTCAAATAGCAGCTAAATCCGAACTAACCTACCAATCAGTCTGAAATTTGTTTTGCCGTCATGCTCATTAATATTCCCGACAACAATCGTGACTGTGGGGCTATCTACTCAATTGCAAGCCAATAAGTATAGGAGCGAATCTGTATATTTAAACGAACACATACACATATGTACATACATAGCATGCCACACATTTGCTGTTTTTATTTGAGAGGAATGGTGTTGAAATGCTGCTTTAATTCGCATTTAGAGGGGAAATTTCCAGGCTCGAATAGTCGCACATCGTAGCGCAATGGAGTGCACAATACTGAACTATGCAAAATGGAAGATTCTAAAAAACACGTACAAGTGAGAAGATGAAAATTTCTATATTAAAAAATAATCAGTTTTATTGCATTTGGACACGAATAGGGGCAAATTAAAGAGTGGTATTAAAGCTAGTTCGTTATACTTATCAAATTGTCAACTTATGATCTGAAAAATATGCTGCATATACACACATACATACATATGAGGATACACATAGTAATGCATAGATGCGGCTTAAAATTGAACGATAGCGAGAGAAGAGGAGAGGCAAGATACGTATTTACAAAAAGACGAAAAGAGCTACGGAAAAGAAAGTGAAAACAGAAAAAAACAGTCAAATGGTTTCAGGTCAGTTACCAGCTAACTAATAAATATCTGCCAACTGATTCGCAACTGCACTGGTTTTGTTGGATGTCAGTGGCAGTGGTGAAAATGAATGTGAAGGATGTACAGGGTGGGCCAAATAAGACCTACTAATGTTAAGCACAAATCACTTTATTATTTTTTGACATATTTATTTTTCTTTTTTTGTAGGTTATAATAGAATTGTTGGAAATATGTTATGGAATCCTACAATACAACACAACGCGTTAATATTATCGAGTTTTTCTATTCTTGTCAACGATCAATTGTTTTAACGCAGCGTTAATATCGGATGAAGCGCATTTCCATTTAAATGGTTATGTCAATAAACAAAACTGTAGATTGTGGGGCTCTGAAAATCCAAGTGCAACACACCAACTGATGGTTGCACCCATCTAAATGTACTGTTTGGTGCGGTGTTATGGCCACTAGAGTTATCGGTCCATATTTCTTCGAAAACGAGGACGAAACGCCGGAATCGATTTCAGGAGCTTCTTACAGAACATTGATACAAAACTTGATTCAAGATGGAGCAACTGCCATTACTTGCTGCGTGACATTAGTAGGCCCTATTTGGCTCACCCTGCACATCCATACTCAGGCACAAAGCTAAAAAGTTAATGGATCAAAACTGAGAACCGTAAAAAAAGCGACTTCAAAACAAAAAAAAAAACCAAAAACAACAATGCGACTGCTATATCGATTAAGCCATTCAAATATGGGGACTAGGTGTACATAAAGCGCTTGGCTAGTTCGGTTGGTCTTATCATAAATAATATAAACTGGAGCAGATACTAACAGTAGGTGAACTCAGTTGGGCTTCGAAATTTGTCCAGCCCAAGCCCGGCAAGTTCAAAATGGGTAACTTACGTCACAAAGGCATTCGAAAGAGAATATAAAACTTACCGAAATACTAGCATAACGTAATACCCGTGGCCGCAATAAGATGGAGCAATAACAACTGTAAACATTTAAGATAATGAAGATGTGCAGACCAGTACCTCCGATAAAAGTGTTTCTGATTTTAGGCGATACTTTTTCTGGCCACTTGAGAGTTTAGGTAAAGACTCGTATGGATGGTTGGCTGGATTTACTAAAATATTGGCATAGGTTAGGTATTGGCGCAGCAGAAGCAATCAACAACAACAATCAATGGAATCACTGTTCTACTGTTGCAATTGTGAATTGTGTATTGTATTTTGTTCATAACATCACAGATTTACCACAAGCACCACCGGCATTTACACGCTTTAATTTTTTTTATAAAGGATCGCGAAAAAATTATATCAGCTCAAGATTTTCACCGGTTTTGATGATTTCTCTTTATTTTTCTAAGTTTATTACTTTTTTTTGTTTTATAACTTATTTCTCATTTTTCATTGTCTAAAAAAAACCATATACAACTAAATTTCCAACTTTATGCAAAACTGAGAAAAATTGGACAAATTTTTTATCAAAATTTGAAACTTTTAATCAGGACTGTAAAAAGTGAGTGCGCAGTTTATTGCCCATTACATATTTTTCTAGAAAATCGCGTTGATTTCTCATAGTTTTTTTCTTTTATGGGGTAGCGCATTAAATCAACATAAATCTGATTTCCAAATATTCGAAATTATTTTATATGGCGAAAATAGGCAACACCGTCAGAGGGAAAATGATCAAACATCACTCTGAATTTTGAGCCATTTCAAATTTGTTGTTTCTTTTATTATTCGGCCGCCGTAGTCGAATGGGTTGGTGCGTGATTACCATTCGGAATTCACAGATAGAACGTTGGTTCGAATCTCGATGAAACCAAAATTAATAAAAACATTTTTCTAATAGCAGTCGCCACTCGGTAGACAATGGCAAACCTCCGAGTGTATTTCTGCCATGAAAAAGCTCCTCATAAAAATATCTGCCGTTCAGAGTCGGCTTGAAACTGTAGGTCCCTCCATTTGTGGAACAACATCAAGACGCACACCACAAATAGGAGGAGGAGCTCGGCCAAACACCCCAAAAAGGGTGTACGCGCCAATTATATATATATATATATATATGTATTAGTATTTTATTGACTATAAAACTGCGTATCCAACTTTTTTTTATTCGAATGGAAAATTTTGGAATTCAAATGAAAATATTTCGAATTTTTATAAATCTTGTACAAGATAGAAAAATAAATTTAATTAAAAAATGATTTCAATTAACAAATAAGTTAATAAATAGCCTAAACTTTCCAAGATGTTGAGATTTTATATTGTAGATTTTCCGAGACTGTAGGGAATGTAAAATATCGCTAAAATCGTCTATCAAAATTTCAAACTTTTTAATCATAACTAAAAAAATTGGGGTCGCAGTTTTATAGCCCATTAAATATTTTTCTGGAAAATCCTGTTGATTTTTTATAATTTTTTTCCCCTGATAAGGTTGTGCATTATATCCATATAACAAATCCCCGAAGTTTTTCTTATATGGCGAAAATAGGCAACACAGTCAATTATCAAAAATCAACCAGAACTTTGAGCCACTTCAAACTTGCGCCTTTATATATGTATATATTTTAGAACATTTTATTAGCTATAAAATTGTGTGGGTACACTTTTTTTGTTAACTTTCTCTAAAAACTTTGAAATTTCGAAGAAAATTTTTCCAATTTTTTAAGTCTTGTACAAATATAAAAAAATATTAATATATTAGACTATATATAATTTTAAATAAAAAGTTTATTAATTGAAAAGCAAAATGAAAAGAGAAAATTTTCGAATTATTGAGAGGTAATAGCTTTTCGCGGGCTGAGCTTTTAACAAATCGCAAAAGGTTGTTGATACTTAAAGTGTATAGATTATCTATACTCATTAAGAAGTAGGATCTTAAATATCGGTTCCTGCTTCTGGCTAGAGCCGCGCATGTGCAAAAAAGGTATTGAATGGTTTCCAACTCCTCCTCATTTCTGCAGCTACGACAGAAATCAGGCATGTAAACGCATGATTTCCAATGATACAATGTCCTGTGAGCGCCCCTACTAAGGTCCTAATTTGAAGTCTATTCAATTTTATAATATTCTTGGACATATGTAGATTTAGCCTTGGCCATGTTTGCCTAGCAATTGCACGGGTATTGACACTAATCCATCTTTGATTTACAGAACTGATTAGTGCGTCCTTAATAAGAAGCATACATGTTGCAAGAGGTACCCCCATAAAATTACTTATGTTTGGCATACAGGTACCTTCTCTTGCAAGTTGGTCTGCCCTACAGTTCCCTGGTATATCTTTGTGGCCTGGAACGCAGCATAAGATTATACGATATTGCTTGGCCATCTCATTTAGAGATTGGCAACAACGTAAGACACTCCTTGACGTTGTTTGGAATGCATCCAGGGCTCGTAAAGCAGCTTGGCTATGTGATAGAAAGCAGATGATATTTATCTTTAACCATTTTTAGGCTTCATGAATAGCGTTCATTTCCGCTTGAAAAACACTACAGTGATCCGGTAGTTTAAAAGGTTCACTAATAGAAAGCTCTTCGCAAAATAACCCCGATCCAACACCGGTGTCCACTTTAGATCCGTCCGTGTAGATCTTAACGTGTGTGTTAGGCGTTGGATCTTCTACATGAAAGCATAATATTCTAAGAATCTTTTGTCAAAATTTCAAGTCGATTGGAGCGAAATTGGCGAAGTTATGAGGGTTTGAGCGTCCATTGTTTCAGGCCGGGTGCCTATAATTGCTCGATAGCTACAAAACTTAAATCCGTTTTTCAGAAACTGAGCATTTCCAACATAACTTTAAATATACAGGACCAATCGTTTTAAAATTTTGCATAGTACTTCTTCACGTAGTCCATCAGGTATTCTTGGGAGTTTTTGTATTAATTTATTTTTTTTTTCCAATTATAAATTTTATGATAGAAATTTTGCCTATACCCCAAGTTTTGGTTTCCAAGAGCTACGAAAAGTTTAAAAATCGAAATATGATAAAGATAAGATAAGAAAAAAAGCCCCGACGGCTATTTCCAAAAATACCTCTTTTGGCTATTTAATAAATGTATTATTAATTTGCCATTTTTTTCAAATGATACTACGTCAAATGATTATCGTCAATACTCAATGGAAATATCTCAGTAGAAAGTCCAATCTTCTGCAATGTCAATTATGGCCTGGCCACCGTCGGGCATACTTTCCACTAGTTTTTCTGCAGATTCTACCGGGAAAGGCCTCCAAATTTTCCGAATTTGCCGAGAAAGTTGATCTAAATTACATGGCTTGCGTCTGCGAAGCTGAATTTTCATCAGAGCTCACACATCTTCTATGGGATTTGCATCCGGTGACTGAGATGGCCAATCTAAAGTGACAACTCCGCTTTGCGCCTTCCACACGCTACACGCTCGACTCCGTTGTTTCGGATCGTTGTCCTCTTGAAGGATCCAGCTTTCATTTTTCTTGATATACCATTGCTTAGCAGATGGTAACAAAAACTTTTGATATATTTTATTAATTTTTTTGGCATTTAAATTATCGGTAAATAAGAACAAAGTACCGAAACCTTTGTTTGAGAAGCACCCCCAAACATGAACCTTGACGGGGTGTTTAACAGTCCGTTGAAGCATCCTACTGATGGAGGTTGTCCAGGCGTGTTTAATGCTCGGAAATGCCCAGAAGGAGGATCCATCAGAAAAAATTACGTTGCTCCAATCGCGGTCCAAGTTTTCCTTCGCCCATTCCATTCGTTTTTCAACGTGTTTTGCACTCAACATTGGTTTTTCCAAACTACTGCGATATTTCAGTTTATTGGCAAGCAAATGCCTGCGAATCGTTCCGTAAGATATGTCAACACCTTTTGCTTTCAATTTCACACCGGCTCCACGTAAAGTCAAAGTTGGATGTTTCGAGAACAATGCGAGAATCTTTTTTTCGTCTTTTTTTAAAACTTTGCTTGCACTTCCGCGTTCAGGAAAATCATCAACATTACCGACCTTTTTATAGCGATTTATCCACTTGCTAACGAACTGCTTCATGTTTCCTATTTATTTCGCAGCAGCAGTTTGCGTTAATTTGGGTCCTTTTTCATGCAAACCTAGAAAAATTGCCTCAAAGCGAGAGGCGTAAACAGCACTCATTTCGAAAAACCACTCAATTGAAGACGAAATTTGACAGACAGCTCACTTTTTACAAAAAGCATGAAGAACTGAGGTGCCCTCTAAGTCATAGAAAAAGAAACAGGACGCTCTGATTTTTTATCTACGTGTAACAGTGACCGCGCTCTTATGTAACAGACTGTACATACATCGGGAGACAAGACTCAGTAAAGTCACATAGCGGAAAGCATTCAACCCCTCTCGTCAGTTTGTCTAATATTTACAACACTGATCCCTGTTGATTTTCACTTATTTTGATCGATTCCCAATGCCCTTAAATAACACAGCTCATCACACTCATTGGCATCAAGAAATGGCTTGACTCTGTTTTTGTTCAATTTATTAGTTAGGGGGCAACAAATTTAGTACGAGTTCATTTTGAATTGAAATTGCAAACCATATTTTTGCAAATGAGCCCCATTTTCAAACTGTATACCCCAAGTCAACATAAAAGGACATGGATATTATATTTGCTGACATCATTTCACAGCTATTTATGCCCAGCTGCCAATGCCATCGTCGCATGGAAAAGAAAATGGCAAGTGGTGTCACCACTTCAGAGCGTCAAGTGGTGCAACTTATTCAATGCATACCATAAATGCGTAAATGCATTCGTCGTATGAGCATTCAGCTTGGAGTGAAGTGTGCAAATGTTGCATTTATGAATGCATTAGAATAAATACATTGTTGGTGTGCTTCCATTAAAATTTCTGTGCAAATATAAGGAACTAACGCATGCCACTTGGCAATTGCAACAAATTCCACCTGGATCTAAAAGTTCCCGGAATAACTACCAGGTGACGCTCTAAGTCAACTGATTTCAGTTCCGATTTTTGGCTGGGCTGCCACATCTGTGATTAACATTCATACCAAAATTGTATCGCCTCTACTTGACATTTGTAAAAGTTACGTCGACTTGCGTGAATCTACCTCCGCAAGTGTTTATGGATTTTTAAAGTTTTAAAAATGGACTTCAATTTGCAACAACGAGTTTGTATTAAATTTGGCCTTAAACATGGATTCAATGGTGCGAAAGCCTTTGAAATGTTGGGAAACAGTTGCAGTAATGATACTCTGAAGAAAACAGCCGTTTACGAGTGGCATGAAGGCTGCAGAAGAGATTGTAAGTCCATCGAGTATGACAAACGTAGTGGCAGGCCGTCGACATCGAAACATCGATGGAAATATCAATAAAGTGAAAGAAAAGTTGAGTAATAACCACAAATTATCTAATATAAATTAACCATCGAAGAGCTGGCAGAGGACTTGAACATTGCCTATGGATCCACTCAGACCATTGTATTTTATGTTTTGAGTTGGCGCCGTGTTGCTTCAAAGTTGGTCTCAAAGCATGTCAATCTCATGCGAAAAAGTGACATCTTTGATGCCGCTAAAGACATACGGAAGACATGATTTTAAACACTAAATCCTATCCAACATTTGTCAATCGTATCATTACTGGAGACGAGATATAGGCTTCTGAGTACGACACGCAATCCAAACATTAGGTGAGTGAGTGGAGAGCACCGAATGAATCAAAACCAAAAAAACACGTCGTTTTCGGTCCAAAAAGAAAGCGATGCTCATGGTTTTTATGGATTGTCACCGTATTGTACACCATGAATTCTTCCCAGAAGGCCACGCAGTTAATAGGGAGCAATATTTGGGCGTTATGAGACGTTTATGTGAAGTAATTCGCCAAAAAAAAAAGGATTTGTGGGAAAACGACTCGTGGATTTTGCACCAAGATAACGCGCCGTCGCACAGTGGCATTATTCTTTGTGAATTTGTGACCAAGAACGAAACGAATACCTTCCAAACACCCATTGAATTCACCTGATATAGCACTCTGTGACTTCTTTCTGTTCGAACGATTCAAAAAATCACTAAGGGAAATGCGTTTTTACAGCCGAAAGGAAGTTAAGGAAACATCGAAGACGGCTCTGATGGCTACACTGAAAACAGAGTTCCAGAAATGTTTCGAGAACTGGATCAAACGCTGTTATAAGTGTGTTACATATGATGGGGGTAGTACTTTGAAGGCGATAATGTCACTTTTGTGCAATAAAATTTTAATTTGAATGTTCTGAATATATTCCGGGAACTTTTTAATCAAGTTGATAAATAGACCAGTTGTTGAAATATGGAATGCAAGTATGATATATCGAGGCTCCCTGCATTAGGGCAAATGAACAAATTTTCTTACTTTACAATGAATATTTCAGTGATATTTTATTGCACATTTGCAAAAATTTTTTTACACTATTTACATTCCGCAATTAGTAAGCGCTCGAAAACATGTAAAAGCGACAGGACATAAAAATCGTCAGGCAGGTAAAATATGCAAACCTTTCAAACGCTAAAACCTAAGAAGTGCATACATTTTTTTTTTTTGCTTGGCCATGTGGAATTTTAGAACGCGGAATTCTGAAAATATATAGAATTTGCCAATTAGAAGGCGCAGTTTTTGAATGAATACTGAACACAGTAGAATCCGTTTATTATGACTCCGCTTATATTAACCAGCCGCCTATTATGACGTAACTACACTACGAACTTTTATTTTTATATAAAATTCTTTATAAAATAATGACTTCTCTTATAGTGACATGTCGCTTATTATGACCCATTTTTCATAAAGTATGTCCGGTTATAATGACCGACATAGTACTTTACATTGCAAAGAACATATCATGTTTACATCTTCGGTAATATTCGTTGATTCCCGACGACGTTCGGCACTTGGCTCGTTTTTGTTTTGAATCTCAGTGAGTAATTGACGCTTGAGGGTCACGCATTATTTTTCGTTTGTCGTTTGTGTTTATACTGTGAAAAGAATGTCATTTCAACGCCGTAAAGCATTTACGATTGAGGAGAAAGGTGCAAAAATATGCAGATTAGAAAATGGAGAATCGAACTCATCCCTCGCAAAGGAATTTGACGTTGGTCATTCGACAATCTCAATGATTTTTGAAAACAAGAACCGCATTAAGCAATCGTTCAATTCAATGTTTTGCAACCGAAGAGGCTTCAAAAATCGCGACAAGTTGAAATGTTGATGAAACATTGAGGAGGGAGTCTGCTTTAGAGGCTTAAAAAAATCGATTTTTTTTGCATAATTGTCTTCCCAAACTATCCAAGAATGGGTCCCCAAAATTTCAGAAGCAAATTCCAAATATTTTCGGAGTTACACAAGAATTTTTGAGCAAGCGTCGAGCAGGTATACGTGCGGCCGGATCGTTCGAAGTGCGATTTCTCGGTTTTTTTATTTTTGCGATTTTTCCTAATTATTGAAACGAGATAACATTGATTGTATTCGGAATTAAATTCTCTTCTAGTTGAACCTAAAAAACCATAAGAAAGTTATGATTAACCCATTTTTTAAACAATCTAAATTGAATTTGTTTTTCCAAAAAAATGATTTTTTTTTAATTAGCGAAAAATTGTTGAATTTCTCACTTTTTGTTCAATTTTCTTGGTTTAACTAGAAGCTATACT
Source organism: Anastrepha obliqua (assembly GCF_027943255.1). Taxonomy (NCBI): domain Eukaryota; kingdom Metazoa; phylum Arthropoda; class Insecta; order Diptera; family Tephritidae; genus Anastrepha; species Anastrepha obliqua. The sequence goes on from NC_072893.1 coordinate 48,258,274, forward strand.
ATACCAAAATAAAAACTTTTTGGGTTTTTGGTTTGAGATGAAAATTGCGATCTGCATCTTTCCCGCCGCACGACACAGGCACACCCGAGGCGCGTCGGCAAAATGCTTGTACCAGGCATAATATTTGAATGAAAAAATTTGAGAAGACTGTGGAAATATATAACAATAAAACCTGAAAGTTTCGTTTCAATCGAATATTTCTTTCCTTCCCAAAAAAATCCATGAAAAAATCGATTTTTAAGCCTCTAAAGCAGGCTCCCCCCTTAATTCAGAGGTTGAAAACTATACCAAGAATACCTATCAGCGGCCCTATGCTACGCGAAAAGGCAAACGTTCTTGCCGCGCCGTTTGGTATTCTCGATTTCAATTGTTCTGCAAGCTGGATCAGTTGTTTTAAAGTTCGACATAACATTGTGGCGGAAAAAATTGTCGGCGAATCTTCGTCTGTTGATCAAAGTTCAACAATAAACTGGTTAACAACTGTGGGGCCGAATCTACGAGAACAGTTTTCTGATGATGAGATATTTAACGATGATGCAACTGGACTGTTTTATAAATTAATGCCGGACAAAACATTACAATTTAAAGGTGAGAATTGTAGTGGAGGCAAAATATCGAAAGATATAATAACTGTCATGGTAGCAGCTAATATGAGTGGCACAAAAAAAAAAAAGAAGAAATTGCTCATTATTGGAAAGTCACAAAAACCCAGATGGTTTAAAAGGGTCAAATCATTACCTGTCGATTATGCTAACAATCGTAAAGCTTGGATGACATCAGAACTTTTTGAAAAATGGCTTCGAGATTGGGATCGTGATCTGGTGAGAAGAAGAAAAAGAGTTTATTGCTGGTTGACAATTGCCCGGCACATCCAAATGTTATTGATTTAAAGTCTATAACACTTGCTTTCCTTACGCCGAATACAACATCAGTACTACAGCCAATGGATGAGGTAATAATACGAGCACTCAAAACGAATTTTAGAAAAAACCTTGTGCTCAAAATGATTAATAGTCTTGCTGCTAATGACAACAACCCTTCCACAAAAATAACGATGCTAGATGCAATGCTGATGGTTAATGATGCCTGGAATAAAACGTCACAAAGTAGACATGCAGGATTTCTTTTTGTTTCCCAAGTTGCATGCAGGATTCATTGAAAGTCACGACGGTGACGAAGATGATGTCCCTTTATCTTTGTGTTCACGAAATCTAAATTCAGATTATTTAGCAGCACCAGCAATGTGGAAAGATTATGTTGGCATCGATAGCGCTCATTTAACATTTGAAGAACCCACCGATGACAATATCGTACATAACATTAAGGCGGGAGCCTGCCTTAGAGGGTTCACAAAATCGATTCTTTCGTGGATTTTTTTTGGAAAGAAAGAAATATTCGATTGAAACGAAACTTTCAGGTTTTATTGTTATATATGTGGCGTGTCCACAAAATAATTGTATTCTACACTATCCTTAAGATTTCATATGTTGAATTTATATTAATTTTGCTTGGCAACGCCGTGCTACTGGCATGAGCTGTCATTTCATTTTCAATTTCAATCTTCTTCTCTTTTTGAATCGGACACGTGTCGGTAACTAATTTAAGGTTGTAAATTTATTTTTCTTAACAATAAACCCAAATATATTTCAACAATCTTCTCAAATTTTTTCATTCAAATATTATGCCTGGTACAAGCATTTTGCCGAGGCGCCTCGAGTGTGCATGTGTCGTACGGCGGGAAAGATACAGGTCGCAATTTTCATTTCAAACCAAAAACCCAAACAAATTTTTCTTTTAGTATAGTATAGCTTCTAGTCAAACTAAGAAAATCAAACAAGAAGTGAGAAATTCAACAATTTTTCGCTAATTAAAAAAACATCGTTTTTTTTGGAAAACCAAATTCAATTTAGATTGTTTAAAAAGTGGGTTAATCATAACTTTCTTAAGGTTTTTTAGGTTCAACTAAAAGAGAATTTATGGTAGTTCCAAATACAATCAATGTTATCTCGTTGCGATAGGGCGTTTAACTTTTTCCCAGTTAGGAAAAATCGTAAAAATAAAAAACGGAGGAATCGCGCGTCAAAGTTTTTGTATATATAGTATACCGGCCGCTCGTATACGTGCTCGACGCTTGCTCACAATTTCTTCTGTAACTCCGAAAATATTTTGAATTTGCTTCTGAAACGTTTTTGGGAAGACATTTATGCAAAAAAAAATCGATTTTTTGAAGCCTCTAAAGCAGGCTCCCCCCTTAATACTAAGGAGGAACTTGAAAGTGACGGCGAAGAGGGCGTCGAGGAAGAACCATTACCTACCGCAGAAGAGGCATTAAAAGCTGCAGAATTATTATCCCGATTTGTTAACAGCAATATTGAAAACGATAATTTGACCATGGCGATGTCTTCTATACACAATAGTATTAGAGACTATTTTTACAATAAAATGAAAAACCAAAAGTAGATTTTGTCTGCATATATTCATTAAAATTACACTTGTATGTGTATAATGTGTACGTAATAAAGGTGCAATTTTGATTTCATTAGTTACATACTATGTTTTTCTATTAAAATACATACATACATGTTTATGCAAAAATGTTTTTTTTTTTTCACAAAAAGCTTTGTATGACGTCCGCTTATTATGATGGCCTTGTCGATTCCCTTCGATGTCATTATAAACTGATTCCACTGTAATTGGGTTGTTAAAACGAGCGGTGTAGAAATGGAGCTTTAGAACAAAGGATGTATTGTTGAACATGCTCATAATTGTCAGATGTGTTGATTTTACATTACTTTTATTTAGTATTTTACAGTTTCGTCATAATCGAAAATTCTGTCGCAGTACTGGAAAATCTGCATGTGACTTATAGGCCGCTAAGCGTGCCAAAAAATATATAGAGAGAGAGGAAGCAATTAACAACAAAAACGGGCAAAACTAAAAAAAATGTTCGTGAAACTCTAAAAAGGAATATAAATATTTTTAGTCGTCAAAAAATATTGCGTGCAATAATTTTCCAGTCACACGCTCGATACCTAGTAAGAGGGCAATGGCTAAGAGAGACATCAGAGATGGTTTGAAAAGGTCGTCGTTACTTCTTCGGAAAGTGAGGATGTGGAACCCAGTGAAGTTAATAACAATAAGAAATACGTAACAAATCTAGAAAGTGAAGAGTTTAATATGTAAATGGTTTTTTAAATAAGCAAATAATTCGCAGATGTGCAAAAATAAAGATTAAAGACTTGTTATTGATGAATCGGATGTGGTACAAGGAAATAAAAACAGACGATTTAACAAGAATGCAATTAAAAGATTCAACTTTATTCAACATATTTGCAAAAAACCAATTATGTTTGCATACCCTATGATCAAAAAGTACCGTACATGTTTAATTGACTGTTTTCTTCGATTACCAAGGCGTAGTGCTCCATGAGTACCTTCCATCGGGCCAGACAGTCAATAAAGATGCTGGTTTGAAAGATGCTGGTCGTCTCAAACGGCCAGAAATGTGGGCGAATAATTCTTTGATTTTGCATGATGATAACGCGCCATCGCACCGAGTCCAAAATGGTGCTGGATTATTTGACCAAACACCAAGTACAGGGTGGGCCATATAGCGTTTGCTTTTTGAACCACCTTTTTTTTTTGAGAATAGTAACGCAAATGACATGTCAAATGTGTTTATAATTTACTTAAAGGTTTGACATTTGCGAAATGGGACGCTATACGCTTGAACAAAATTGGGAAATATTGAAAACCTATTTCCAAAGTGGTGAGTCTTCTTCTTCTTTTCTGATTTTCACATCGCTGGCTATGTCAATAAGCAAAATTGTCGGATTTGGAGCTCGGAAAATCCACACGTTACTGTAGAGAAGCAAATGTATCCACAACCAACGAGTCAATGTTTGGTGCGGTTTTTGGTCTGGCGGCATCATCGGGCCATTTTCTTTCGAAAATGAGCGAGGAGCCGCTGTTACAGTAAATGGCGAGCGTTACCGTGACATGCTCAACGAGCTGTTTCCAAGAATTGAAGAGGATGACATGGACGACATTTGGTTTCAACAGGACGGTGCAACTTGTCACACTGCCAAAGTTACACTCGAACTTTTGGCTACCGTTTGTGAAAACCGAATAATCAGCCGAAATTCCGATATCAATTGGCCGCCTCGGAGCTGTGATTTAAGCCCGTTTGACTATTTTTTGTGGGGAGCCGTTAAGGACAAATGCTATGCGAACCATCCCGAGATGATTGATGCTTTAAAACACGAAATCGAAGTTGCCATTCATGAAATTGGAGCCCAAACAATCGAAAATGTGCTTAAAAATTGGGTTGATCGAATAGCCCACTATAAAGCCAGTCGTGGCAGTCATTTGAACAATATTATTTTTCAATGTTCAATATTATTCAACAATGTTCAACCTTAAAAGTAAAAGTAAAAGTTTGAAAAAATTTGATTCGTTTTTTTTATAGCCGTGCATCGTGCAAGCACTGTATTCACCTGATATGCCCCGTACGACTTCTTTTTGTTACCCAAGTTGAAGTTATCACTTCGTGGATGGAGATTTCAGTCGATAGAGGAGATCAAAGAGAATACGACGAAGTAGCTGAAGACCATCCCTTCGTCGGCCTACCAGGGGCGCATGGAGGACTGGGTTAAGCATTGTCATATGTGTGTTGCTTCAGACGGCTCATATTGTGAAGGAGATAAAATAATTTTGCCTGAAATTCAACTCTGTTTTGTTTTATTTAAATATTCCCGGTACTTTCTGATCATAGGGTACATTGGAAAAATGTTCAATATTTGTGTAAGTAATTCGGAAGACTTTGCCGCAAAAACAAGGTATGCAGAAATAACCGCTGGCCGTCTACATAAACGAAAATGTTCTCGATCGAAAATGTTCCAACTAGCGAACATCATACACATACACATACGTCTGTGCAGCATCACATGCAGTTCCAATGCAAGTGTGAGTCGACCGTTGTAAGAGCCAGAACAATTAACAGCGAACAACACGCACACCGCTGGCAGTTCCCATGCAAGTGTGAGTCGGCTGCTGGTAGAGCGAGTGCAGTTAACAGTGAACATCATACGTGTCGCTTGCAGTTCCTATGCAAGAGTGAGTGGACTGCTGCGAGAGCGGCCAGAGCAGATAACAGCAAAGAGGAATTAAGTGTGAAGTTCACCTACATCCAATTAGAATTGGTTAATGGAAGTTCTGTTGCATATGGATGAATTTGGAGATCACTATGGCTGCTAAAGTTAGCTTTACTAAGTAAATAATATTTTATTATTAATAAATAAATATTTTATAATTTGCATCGCTTTAGAGGACAAATATCTGGTATCAATTTGTTGCAAACTGTTCAATATAATTGGCACGCGGAAGTGGCTGATTTGCTCAAGGCAATATTCGAAGTTTTTTTCGATGACTTGCGCAAATTGTGTACAAAATCCAATGAGTTCATGAATGGCCTGACATCGGAAAATATTCAAATGGATAAAGTTAAGGATATTTTGGAAAAACTGCGTACTGAGCACATCACAGAATCGAGTGTTTGTAAGAGCAAAAAAAAAAGTCAGATGTATTCGGTTTAATACTTTCCGCAACTCAAGTTCCGCCGGTCAAAATTAGGAGCTCAAAGAAGAAAAAAATTGGTTGAAAGTTAATGGAAAAAACTTGCATAACCATAAATAAAAAACTAAATAATTGGCGCGTACACTTCTGTTAGGTGTTTGGCCGAGCTCTTCCTCCTATTTGTGGCATGCGTCTTGATGTTGTTCCACAAATGGAGGGATCTACAATTTTAAACCGAACGGCAAATGGTTTTTAGCAGAAGCTTTTTCGCGGCAGAATACAATCGGAGGTTCGCCATTGCCTGCCGAGGGGCGACCGCTATTAGAAAAACTTTTTTTATCATTTTGGTGTTTTATGCACGGAGATTCGAACCTACGCACTCCCCAAGGGGAGTCATGCACCAATCCATTCGGCTACGTCGGCCGCCGATTTTCGATGATGGAAATCTTTGTATTGACCTTTACGCTCTCCATTGCTAGTCTCTTTGCAAGAATGATAGAAACAATATTGCGCCCATCAGAGAGTGCGTGACGTCACATTGGCCAGGTATTGCAGTGTTGCCAACCATTTGTTCTTCGCAATAAATTTAGTGCTTTTTTATATATCAAAATGCGAAAATTTTTTAGTCGGTGTTTGTTTCTTATTTTTAATTTAAAGCTACCGAAACTATAAGTTAAGAAAAAAGAAACTTTATTATTAAAGAAAAGAATGTTAAAAAAGGTCGTTCTGAGATGATTTTAGTGCTAATGAAAATTTGTTGATTCTTATAAAATTTGATATTTTGAAGGTGCAAATTTAATTTTTGCTCCTTTTAAGGTTGCGCAAGAATATTAAATGCCAATCTCTGAACTCTTCTTAACATTCAAAACTTTTTTACACATTTTAAAAAGTATTTGAATTTACTGAATGCGAATTAAAACCATAGAGGTGTAATCGTTTCTTCCGGCCATCAATCCTTAGTGGGACATAGGGCATCAAGAGGTGTAATCATTGTAAAAATAAGCCATAAACACCAGAAAATACTAAAGAAACCATGCTGACACTTCTACAAAAAGAGTACCTTATCTTGTTACATAACCTCAAATATAGCAAAAAAGTGGTTCCCTTAACAAAAATACTCATAAAGTAAATTGTACATATCCATAACACATTTATTTAAAAAATCGCACATTTTAAAGACAATTTGTCACTCATACAAAGTTCTTTTAGTAATTCAATAAAAGTTTGGTGTTTTATTTTCTTTAAATGGGCATTTGAGTGTGTTTTTATATCAAAAGCTAGGCAACACTGCAGTAGCGAGAGAGAGAAGTGACTGCTGAAAGCAAAAGAACACCGACAACAACTACAATGCCGGGCTATGCGACCGGATGTTAAGCTAAAAGGGAAAGTTAAATAAAATTGAGTGAATTATTTAAATAATTATTACAAAATGTATATTTTACAAAATTATAAACATTACATTTTAATTAGTACAGACTAGAAAAATGTCATGCAGAAAGAGCTAAAGCTCCGAGACTAAAGAACAAATAAAAAAATGTTAAAACAAGTTACGAAAATGTTAATCTGGCACTACTGGTGCTAATACGACGTCACTCAATGTCAAATTGCTGGGAGCAAAGTAACGGTACCACGATAGGGCCATCTCATTATTTTTTCCATCATGAGTCTCTTTGTATACTGCAGCTGTCTAGTTCACAATTGTCAAATTGAAGTGATTGAAGTACGATGCCATTTGCAAAAATTATAAATCTTTCATAGAGTGATTAATTTTGCGCCTCCTTGTATAAATCATTGTCATTGTGGAGGAGTTTCGCCCAAAAATAACCATCGCAGTCCGGCAGGCTTTTAGAAGAATAATTCTAATTATTATATAATATAATCACATATAGCCTTTGATGATAAAAGACTTAACGGATATTATCCAATTAGGCCTCAGTCACCTAAATTGGCTTCTCATTATTTACATACTTCTGTCCCCTTAGCTAAACGTTCTAAGTACTTCAAAATAGTAAAATTTAGCCATAGAACGAATACCCTAAAGGATTGCCCAAGCTCAATTAGCCCACGAAAAGTGTTTGGATTATTTACTCTTATTGCCAACCGCAGTGTACGTGGTTGTATTGCCTACGGCTGCGCCAAAATTCAATTTGGTGCATACTTTTTATACAAATGTGTTCAACATTTGAAAATTATTAAATTGTAGATTCAAGAAAATTATTTCCACGTGCTCACCGAACCGGCGCGCTGCCATCTAAATACTTGTATATTATTTAGCTACGCGGTTGTTGGATACGAATTCACGATTGGCTCGGTTTGGGGTATATGCACCATATGGCGCAACATGGCAGGGGCTTATAGTGTTGACGTAAAGAGACCATAATTTAATTTATTTAATTTGTGCTTACATTTTAATGTGGCACGCATCTGATGCTAGGATTCAAATGGCATTTGGAAATTTTGCGTATGCTAATGCACGCGTGCAACAAATGAAAATATTTATAACAGCTGTACATTTGGACACAATATCTGCTGAACCTGCTAGGAAATCGTGAGCTATTGAATTGAGCAATTCCCGAGCTGTCAAGAAAAAGGTTGACTTGGATGCGCACTAGTGAAGTTGGCATTTTAAAAATCAGAGTAGGCGCCAAGGCGAATCTGTTGAAGGTGGTATCGGTAGGTTAGCTGATTTGTTCCTTTTTCTTTTGCCGTGCCAATGTGGCTGTTAGCACAGAATGAAAAAGGCGAATTTATTCTTTGTTTTCAACTTTTCCAATACTTTGCCGTGACAATCAAATGTAAGGGGTTTTCTAATAATAGGTCTTATTTTGAATGTGATTGCGCTATCGAGAGATGATTAACAATTTTTTATGGCCGGAATTGGATGATATTGATCTGGACAACGTTTATTTTCAACAAGACGGCGTTACGTGCCGCACAAGCAACGAAACCGTTGATATTTTACGGGAAAAGTTTCCGGACCGGGTTATCTCTCGAATAGCTGATCACAATTGGCAACCGAGATCTTGCGATTTAACACCTTGTGACTTTTTTCTTTGGGGCCACGTGAAAGAGAAGGTCTACGCCAACATACCTGGGTCGATTCAAGGCATCAAAGATGGAATTCGTGAGGCTATCGAGAACATAGGGCAGCCACTTTGCAATTCGGTTATGGAAAATTTCATGAAAAAGATATTGTCCTGTAAGCGTGGTCATGGTGGTCATTTGCCTGATGTTATTTTCCACTATTAACGGCATACCTTCCTCTTTATAATGAAATAAACATCCGATCATTTGTATTAACAAATAGCCTTTTTCTTTGAATATCAAAATAACACCTGTGTTTGGAAAACTCTTTACAAAACATACTAGTTGTTGGCGTCACCACCTTTAATGAATGCGCAGTGGTCTGCGCTATGGATTCATAAACTTGAAGGCTGTAGCTTAGCATCCTATACATTTTTCATTTATATTTCCTTGGAAGAGCTCGAAGAATATTGAAAAAGTGAGACGGTGTAGATAAGGATCTGCGGAAAACAAGAGTGCATACAGTCAGGCCCAGTAGGATGCTTTACGTGCGCGATATGGATGTTAATCGCGTGCTCTGAGATCCCGGTATTTTTTAAGTTCCAAAAAATTGCGGAATTATTTGCAAACAATCCCGGAGTTTTCTGAATTTATTATGCTTCACAATATGGATACAGAAAAATCTCCTTTTATAGCGAAAAATCAAGATTGGCTTTTCCTTTTTTGTAAATACGCATATGTTTCAACGTATTTTTTTTTTTTTAATTTAGAAAGGAATACATACATATTTGGGATGTTTATTTTTTTTATTTTACAATTCCAACTACGCTTCTACTGCTCTTTCCAATAGAAACCACCTCTCGGTTGTAAGCACAGACTTCGAGAAGGCCTTCGACCGTGTTGGAAAAATGGAATCTTAGCGGTAAAATACGTAAAATTATACAGGCCTTTCTCACTAATCGCAGATTTGTGTCCAAAGTAAATAATACCTTTTCAGACTTTTTTGTTCTGCACAACAGTATCCCCCAGGGCTCTCCACTCTCCGTTGTTTTATTTATAACTGCTTTCAATGAAATTAGCCAAATTATCAATAAATATAAAAAATGTTTCTTACATATGCTATGCTGACGATTTACTGTTGTGCTCTCAAATTAATGACCTAAACATCGTCAAACAAGATTTCATTAATATACTATCTGACTTAAACACTTGGTCCGAATCATCGGGTGCCAACGTATCTATTAATAAATGCAAAATCTTCCACTTTTGCCGGAAACATAGATGTAATTACTAAGTTATAATAACATGCAAAATGCAAATAGTGTTAACTTAAAGTTTTTGGGTATAATTTTTGATAAAAAATTAACTTTCAAAGAACATTGTACATATTTAAGGAAACAACTGGCTGCAAGGCTTAATATTATCAAATATTTGTTGTTTAATTAACGCTTCAAAGCTAATAAATGTATCCGGGTACTCATATTATCGAAGATAGACTGTGACCTTTCCATTTATGGTAACTGTGCGAAAAGCAACATAAAACTTATTTACTCAGCTAACCACACGGCTGTAAGCAGAAGCATCCGTGCTATGCCTAAATCCCCAACAAAATTTATACTGACGGAAGCCGGGCTCCCCACAATTGAAGAGAGATTCACGACGAATGCGAAGAAACTTATACCTAAGCTATTTCTTTGCTACAACAGCGCTTTATATGAAGCAGTGGTAGGCGAGCTTCAAAGAAGTAAGGCCCTACGTCGCAAATCGACAATTGCACTGTGCATCGGTTACGCCTGAGAGATTGGTATAACTTCCGCTTCACTTCGCCAAAATGTACTGTTTCCCCCATGGTTGATGAAAGAGCCTAATTTTATATTAAACCTAGCGAAATATGGTAAAATTCACACCAATGCTACTGGTTTACCAACGTCTTTTTACAGTAGTCACAACTCCTCTACTTCCCGAATGCAGCTTAATTTTCACTGATGGGTCAAAAACTGATACTAACACCTCGTTTGCAGTTGTCAATTTGAAAGAAGAAACAGTCACGGCCGGCATCCTCCCTAGCTATGCCTCCGTTTATACAGCCGAAGCTGCAGCGATCCTGCATGGTATTACATTCGCTGAAAACTCTTTATCGAAAGCAGTAATTTGAACGCATAGCAAATCAGTCATTTACTCGATAATGAACACAATGAACAAGACGCATATCATCTCCTGTATCCGGAGCAAACTATTAAAAAATAGCGACCGCATAAAACATATAGGAGTTCCAGGCCATGCAGGCATAAGAGGGAACAACCTAGCGGACGAACGAGCTAAACTCGCTGGGAAAGAACCACTAATAACTTTCGACTATATTTCGAAAAAAGACTTATACAAATTTATACATCATAGGTACTATAATACACAAATGGTCAATTGGCGAACCTCTTCCCATCATTATATCGTAAATAATCCTAAACAGGATAAAACATAACTACCCACTAAATTGCCGTTGCAACGATATCAAATCATTTGTCCGCCTTCGCCTAGGGCACACAATCGCCACACATTCATACGTTTTCAATGGTTCCAGCCGTCCATGCTGCCAACACTGTCACTCACCATCTTTAACGGTCTGCCTACTCGACGGCTGCCCACATTTTGAAAAATCAGGAAAAGTGTCTTCCGAAATCAAAGACCTTCTGCACTGTTAAGAACTACTTCCTTAGAAAATATATCAAAAATGTCAGAATTTCTAATTAAATCAGGATTGAAAAAATTTATTTGATGTTTGCTCCTCTAACATAGTTACTATATTTTTACCATAGTCTTAATGAATTAAGTTTTCTAGTCTCCTTTTACATGTGAGACCTTTAAGCTAACTATCTGTTACTTCTACATCAGCGAACCGAAGGTCCTGGCGGCTAATGCTCCTTTTTTACGTATAATAATAATTGTATTATTATCCCACGCCTGTAAATAAATAAATAAAATACAATTCCAACAACTTAACTCGAAAAAATGTCCATTGTTGATGTCTGACAAAAAATGTGTATCCGTTATAAGGAGAGGATGCCCAGCACAGCGAATTAAAAGAATTATAGAAAATCAATGTTATTTTTTAGTAACTTGACACTTGCACTTTATTGTACTTTACTGAGTGGAATGCGGTGCGTTGTCAAACTTGATGATGTTCAATCTGCTCTTTTTTGAAAATTTCTGCCATGCCTTAACAACTATTTGAATCGGAGGCGGTGCTGTGTACACTCTGGCGTATCACAAGGATGCATTCTGCGCCCATTTCTGTTTATAAATATGTAACACTGATTCTTCGCTTTCATGCGCCAACTTTCTACCTATTGTACGCCGACGATCTGAAGATTTATTCAATTATTAAGAATACTTCAGATATGATAAAACTCTAATCCGAACTAGATGAATTACAGGTATTTTCTTAGTGCCTGAGATCACATCTTTCTTTGAATATTAAAAAATGCGTCCATCTTTCTTTTTCAAAATCACACAGTCGATTCAAAACTCAGTAAAGCTTCTTTGGAAGAATGTTGCAATCCTTTTCAAGAATATAAGAAACTTGGCGCTATTTTTGGTATTACATTTTCATTCATCAGTCATATTAATTTTGTCATATCAAGGCATACGCTATGCTTGGTTTTGTACGGCGTAATAGTACTGAATTTACCTATTCGTACACCATAAAACTGCTTTATACCCCTTTTGTTCGCTCGCATTTGGAGTATGCTGCAATAATCTGGCGCCTTTTCCCTCCCTGTTTAGTTTTTATTATTATTTCCTTTTTCATAAAAAAGATAATCATCTATTCACATTTATTGTTATATGAACAAAACTTAAATTGTGTCTTTACAAAACGTATTACCATTCCAGTATCACAGTAGAATTCCTTATTGTATTCTTTTTTCTTCACTTAATTTTACTTCTGCTGTTTTCGCCCTTTTGATTTGTGTACAAAATTTGCCTTTTTTCCTTTTTTTTTTTTTTGGGGCAGACTATCAAGTACAACACTCAGACCCAATTAAGCCCATTGTACTGCACTCAGGTTCCCTTTTTAATTTTCTTGAAATCTACTCGACCTCCGCAGTAATCTGTGTAGATCTTGTGGTGCCAAGGAGCCAAGGTGGTCGCTTCTTAATACATCAGAGCCAAAGACCTTATGCGTTCAATATATGCCCTTTGTTTTATTTTCAAATATTTTTCTTACTTTACTCAATTTTATACAATTATTTTCTTTGTTTTTGAACTATGCAAATTTAATAGCTTGCTTCGTTTTTGCCTCTCATTCGGGTGAAATTAAAAATTTAAATAATTTGTATCACAACAAAATTCGCTGTGCTCACTATCAGCGTGCAAGAGAGAGTACCTCGTTGCCCTTTTGGCTGCCAGTTGAAACCATGGGGAAAAGATTTTTAGAGGTGTGATCTTTAGCAGGCCGTCATTCGGCTCTGAGCGAATTTGACAGAATCAGCTGAGGGACTAACGTGTATGTATTTGGGATGTATTTAACAAAAAACTAAGATTGTGTTGGTGATATACAAAAAAAAAAAATCAATCAATGAAAATTCGTTGCTATCGAAACAATAGCTGATTGGACGAGTGTGTGAATACATGTGAAATGATCGTGCATAACTGGGCTGCCGAATCTCCAAGTGACGTGGCAGCTAAAGTTCCCCTCACAATTTTGGTTTTCACCATAGTTATTGACCAAACCTAGCAATCTACCATCTTTGGGTTACTTAGCGGGAGTAGTGTATAGGTTGGAGAGTATTGAGCCTTAAGCTAAGTACGTTGATCGAGTTCATGTCTCATGTCCTCAACATGCCGGCGGGCCTGCCGCGATATGGGTTGCGGCAACTCTTGCAGTTTTTCCGTGGTATCCATGGTTAATACATCTGTTGCTGATGCATCTGTTGAAGATGGTGGAGGGTGGTTAGGGATGCTTTAGTTGAGGGTGTATCAGTTGAGGAGGCATTAGTTGAGAGGTTTGCGTTTTGAGACCAGAAAAATTTTTGCACTGCAAATGCAAGTGAGTTTGGAAAAGTCCGTGGGCCGTGTTTTACGGCTTACCCACTTTCCTAGTTTCTAAACAAAACAAAAAAAAAAAAAATCATTCCCCAATCCAAAAAACCTTATCGTTCCAATACTTACCCCCGCAATCCTCCTAATTCTTACTCAGCACATTACTTGCATTGTGGCTGCTAAAACAAGCAAAAAAAAACAAAGAAAAATACACAGTTATTCATTGCATCAGTAGCGCCAGCAAGAGGAAGCGGGCAGTCAAAATTTATCGAAGTCCTCAAACATCTGTGTGATCCTTCTGACAGAAAAATGTGAAACACAGATGGCGCGCTAAAGAGTTAGAAGGCGTTGTTCCTAAGCAACGACAAGTGGGCACATTCCCACTATTTAGGACTGGTAGCCGCAGGCTAACCACCACTCTGCCAGAAAGCAAAATATATTAACGAAACCTACGCAAGAATGAGTCTTGTCGAGGCCCTATGCTCCCGAGTGGAGTGAACAACGAAAAAAATGGCTTTCGCAGCACAATGACAGTTTTTCCAATGCTGGTTAAGGCATTCTCAAAAAAATATTCTTTTGCTGCGTGTATTCCCGATTACATTCAGTTTTTGCACTGTTTTGTGCATAGCTCTACGAATTCGTCAAGTCTTGAATGGTATTTCCACCTATCAGGGACATACCACTTGAGATCCAACTAAACCTTGGAATTCAATTTAATTTTACTATAAATAAAAGACGTATGAATATATTTCAATGGATTTTTTGTACTGAAAAGAGTAAGCCTTGCCAATAAATATAAATTCATTTCATTCAAATGAATTCTGTGGCCGGCCTTACCGTAGCGCTTTCTGTCATATGAATATTTCAGTACATTTGTGCTAGTCTCGGCATGACCAAGTCACCATTGACAACTGCGATTTCATATGTTTTCACTCTCGAATCACGTATGGATAGTCGTCGTAACTTTTAGTTGAAAACAAGTTGAGCGGATCCAAATTGGTAACTAATTGACATCACCGTTTCAAGTAACTATTGAATGTAGAATTTTGATTGAATGTAGAAATTTGACACTTTTCAACTTTATTTGTGCAAAAAGTGACCGATTTTGCAAATGTCTCACCATAAACCGAAATTCGTTTATATCGCAGATGATATTTTACAGGGTTGGGTAATGGTAATGGCATTGATGGTAGGGGTTAGGCCAAGCGACCAGATTGATCTATCGTGCGCCCCTAATTACTTAATTATAATTATTTAGTACGCCGAGGAATCGAACCAGCTCCTTAGGAGGGATCAATTCTGGGTCTTCCTTCCCTAGTAGGTACGAGCCCAGGATTCTGTATCTCCTGTGGCCTAATGCCTTACAGTTGGTGATTAAGTGTTCTATAGACTCCTCTTCATCACAGCAGAGCCTGCATGAAATTCTACTAGATAATCTATTATGTTAAAGAGTTTATTATAGGCAAAGTGACCTGTAAGTGCTTCACAGGCTCTTTTTATCTAGGGTTAGAGCAGATTTTGCTATGTTGGCATTGAAGTTCAAAAACTTTTTGGAGTGATTAAAGCCGTGTGTGCCGTTCCAGCGTTCCCTGATTTTTTTTGGATTCCTGTTTTATATTATTTTTGTTAAAGCCAAAAAATGGGGTTGGTCCAATAAATAGCCCTTCTGCCCCTTTTTTGGCTTCCAAAGATTTCCACTGTTTCCATTATGGCGAAGAGCTCCGCATGGAAAATTGTGGTATCTATACGTACCACTATTCATGCTCTTACTCCTTAGAGCATTTTGGAACCATCCGTGTACCATTTTTGTGAGTCAACTTTTATCCATGTTGGGTTAGTGTTTCACTCTTCCTTAGACAGGAAGATAACATTGTATCTCTTTATAAAACTGAGTACGGATTCCGTGCGGTGTTCGCCTGGGTTATGCAAACTGCGTGTTGAACCCTGTTCAATATATTGAGGTGTCCCGTAAGATCTCCTGGTTTAAGTTTTTCTTTCATATGAAAAGAGAGGGCTTGTACAATAGGTCCTACCATTTGGGTGTAGATCCAGAAGGTCATTTTAGGGTTTAGACTCCAGGATTTACCCAAGAAAGGTTTTTTGTTGCCTTTTTTATTACTGAGTTAAGGTGGGGCTCCCAAGTGAGTTTTTTATCCAAGATATAATAGTTCCTAGATATTTAACCTCTTCCTTTAGAGGTACGTCTATTCCATTTATTCCCAGGGCTCGTACATTTAGAACTCTTTTCCTGGTAAATGGGATAATAGTGGTTTTGGAAGGTTTGATTGATAATCCCTTTTTTCTACACCACTCCCAGGTTATATTTAAGCTATCCTGCATTAAGTCCTTTATGGTCATAAAGGCAACCAGCTTTAATTGTTAAAGAAATGTCATCGGCATACTCTACCCTTATACCCTTTATTGTTAATTGTTAGTATAGGTAGGTTCCGGCGCTCGAAGTGTAACAAATTAAAAGTGCCATAAATTTATTTTGGAAAATTAAAAAATTAAAAAAATAAATAAATAATTGGCGCGTACACTTCTGTTAGGTGTTTGGCCGAGCTCCTCTTCCTATTTGTGGTGTGCGTCTTGATGTTGTTCCACAAATGGAGGGACCTACAGTTTCAAGCCGACTCCGAACGACAGATATTTTTATGAGAAGCTTTTTCATGGCAGAAATACACTCGGAGGTTTGCCATTTCCTGCCAAGGGGCGACCGTTATTAGAAAAATGTTTTTCTTAATTTTGGTGTTTCACTGAGATTCGAACCAATGTTTTCTCTGTGAATTCCGAATGGTAATCACGCACCAACCCATTCGGCTAAGGCGGCCGCCTGAGTTTGGAAAATTACTTTTATACAATTCAAAGTAAAAAGTATGTGAAAATAATACAAAATTAAGATTCAATTTACTTTTGCTCGAAATGACTTTGCCTTGACTATGGTCTTGAGATTGTACAGAAACGAATCGCAAGCTGCCCGAATGGGACTTGCAAGTATTTTGGCCCACTCGCGGACAAGGGCTTTTTTCAGCGCTTTGAGACTGCTGAATCTTTTAGTTCGGACTTTGCTCTCCAAAATAGCCCAAAGAAAATAATCCATCGGATTCACGTCTGGTGAATTTGAATGAACGTTCCGAAGTTCGGAACGTTGCCATTTGATTGACACTTCGTCGAGGATTTCCTTCAATTCACTTTCTCGTTCGTTTTTTGAACCATTTTACGTGACGTTGCAGTCTTTTGATGATCACCTGCATGACGTTTCGCGATGTAACGAATAATGGTGCGATAAACAAAAACTTTATTTACTTTAAGGCCGTCGAGTTCACGAACAATCGCTGGTCGGCTAGAACCAGATTGAAAGCTGCGCATAGCGATTATTTTACGAAGAAGTGTATCTGATACCTAATCGTAATGCAAAAACTCATATGTATATTGGGCAATGCTTCCCGGCAGAACAATGGTACTCGAGGCGAAAACTGATTAAAATTATTACTTAAAGTGTCTAAACTCGCATTAGAATCCTTAAGAATTACCAAATCGGAATAGGTGTCTCGTAATGATGCAAGACAAAATGCTTATGCTACGATCCACCCTGCCAAACGCATTCATTTGAAGTGCTTGCACACCAGTTCTTGTCCTTGGAGTTTTCCCGCCGGGTAGCATGCGCGGTTGGACGCTTCCATATGAATAGTCAGAGTTTCTGTGGGAAATTGCAAATACGCACTAAACAAAATCAGTGGAATAAAAAACAATTTACCGCAGAAAATAAGGGACCACCACTTATTTACACGCACACGAATATGTACGTGTTTTGAATCCACAACCAAGTGCCTATCAGAGGGAGCATTTGGGCGCATGCACATTGTTTGATTTGTAGCTAACCACACAAACGGCGGCGCATGCAACGGTATTTGCTCTATACTCGAATAAAGTAACAGGCAATAGCGCTGTCAACAGCGCTCGGAAAGTGCCACAACAATAACTAAGTAGTGGTTTCTTCCTCGCAATAACGAAACATTTATTCTGTGAGCTCTATTACGCTAGGGCTACTAAATTTTGAGGCTCTTTTCACAGCTTATTCATAGGGTTGAAGTGTAAAATTTGCTTTACCCTAAATACATAATTTTTTCGATATTCATTGATATTTCATCATGAAAAGACTTACATACGTCTTAACAACGTTTACAAATCGTAAAAGTGTAAACGCTCGGTGAAAAGTGTTCATCGTGCGCTCAGGCCAACTTGCGGTGCTCAGTGATGAGGCCCATTTTTGGCTAAATGGCTACTTGAATAAGATACATTGCCGTAATTCAGTTGAATAATAACCTAAGGCCATTCAAGAAGAGGCATTATGTCCAATTAAACCAACCGTTTAGTGCGGCCTATGAGCTGGAGAAACCGTCGGCCAATATTTCTTCAAAGACGAGGCTGGCGCCAATGCAACAGTGAATCGCAAACTCTTTCACACCATAATAAACGACCTTTCGATGCTAATAATTGAAGCTCATTGATCTCCACAACTTTTGGTTCTAAAAAGAGGTCGCTACTTGCCTTACAGCCTGTGAAGCAATGGATTTTCTGTGCCGGCCCGTCGTCGTTTCGGTGAACAATTTATCTCTCGTCTCGGACCAGTAGATTGGTCAGCAATCACACCTTAGGACTCATATTTGTGGAGGATGTAAAATTTTAATTCTTTGTGGATTGAGGTATTGGAAGCCGCCATTACTAAAGCTATTCACGAGATACCAACCGAAGTTATCCTGCGAGACACGAGTCTTTCAAAATTCGAGTTTACGGCCGAACTAAGGAATTCGAGTTTACGGCCGAAACATTTGAAAGGGATTATTTAAAAAAAATAAATGTCATGAATGGTTCTACACAAAAATAACAAAGATTGCCCAATCAATTTGAGTTCTCGTTGTCTTATTTCAATTTAAAATCCGATACCTCTAAATTGTTCACCTTTTATTTTATTATATTCAACATACAATTTATGGAAAGGTTGTATTTTTCTTGTACCTTTTCCATATGAAATATGCAACATTTTCTCAGGGCATATGAATATATAACATTATATTGCGACATTTTTTTCTAGAAAAGGAAACACTGTTCAACACTGATTATGCAACACGCAAAAAAGCCAATAAATATAAAACAGAATGTCTCCCGGATCAAATTTACCTAGGATGGTACTACTCCAGAGGGTTTTAGTTGGGTTCAGAATTAAAATTTAAAATTTGGCCGCTAGTGAGAATAGTTTATCAAAATATTATGAGATTTCAAATATAATTTCTGTCTTCAGATTACTGTAGTAGAACTCAACGACAAAGTTCTTTGTAATACATTTCAATCCGTTATCTTCTACCTTGTCGGACAAGAAAAAGCTAGGTTTACCATTTACCCCCATTGCAGAAGCTGTGGGGACCTTTCAGAGAAGAAGACTGTTGATCACGTGCTCTAAAAATATCCGGGCTTGACATATTGCATCAGGTTCGTCAAGTTCGTTCTTGAAGATCTGAATGAACTGTGGTTTGCTTACGTATACGAGCCCCTTCGTGTATCCCTCAAAATGTAGTCAGATCGGACAAACTCGGTGGCCAACTCTTATACTTTAGCTGAAAATTGAAGTGAAGTGGTGTGGAAATCCCTTGAAACGTCGATGGTGTTGAGTGCGTATTATCCAATTAATCTAGCTTCAGTATTTAAAAGTCGTTGAACGCGGTTATGTATTACTCGTTAGCGTGGTGTTTACTGCGTCTTCAAAACAATATGGTGGTATAAGTAGCACACTGTATGGGCACTTGTTGTGGAGGGAATGGCGTCCCATGGATAATAAGTGAATTATCGATTGTTCAAAACCAGGTATCATTATCATTGGCTTGAAACTACTAATGTCACATACTTCCCGTCCAAATGAGCGTGCGGCGCATCTTAAGAAATGCAGCAAAGCGGTTACCAAAAAGAGCAATAGTCCGGATGATTTTGCCCCAAAAAACGTTCAAGAGAGTTCAGATTAAGTCATGCAACCACGAATATAAATCGTAAAATAGGTCATGCGAGGCATATGGGGTTACCGCCTAATAATTTTCGTTCCAGCCAAATATAATGCAATCAGCGATAGAATCGTGCGGAAAGTGGAGAGTGTTGAACACTTTCACCGATACTGTGTATAGTTTATCGTTTTTTAGAGAGATAAGGTCAAATAACTTCTGCTGCAATGTCATAGACGATTCCAATCAATCCATATTTAGACAGGAACAAAGTATTATGAGCAATAGCTGTGTTATATTTTTTTCTTATCTCACCAACACAATCGCAGTTTTGTCGACGAACAAATGTTGGTACATCCCTTGTTTTGCCAGAAAATGAGCTGATTCCTTCAAAATTGCTGGGAGCCGGTTAACGGTCTGGTGTTGGCCAGGCCTCCTAAGTTCTCTCCACCCGGGTTGCAACCATCGTAACCTAACCTAACCTAATCTAGGGCTAACTTTTATGTTCGACATATTACAGTAAATCGATTTGGGGTCTTCGCGATGAAGTGTAATGAAAAGTGAAAGGTGAGGTCCGGTAATTTAAAATACAGGGTCCTGCACTCGAAGTTTAACCAATTAAACAGGTCATAAATTTTAGTTTGGAAAATTAAATTTATTCAATTCAAATTAAAAAATGTGTGAAATAATACAAAAATTAGGTATCAATTTACTTTTGCTCGATACGAGCACCTTTTGCCTTGACTATGGACCTCAGACGGTCCGGAAACGAATCCCAAGCTGCTCGAATGTGACTTGCAGGTATTTTGGTCCACTCGCGGACAATGGCTTTTTTCAGCGCCTCAAGACGGGTGAATCTTTTAGTTTGGACCTTGCTCTCCAAAATGGTTCAAAGAGAATAATCCGACGGATTCGCGTCAAATGAATTTAAAAGCCAATGTGTGGACGTTATGAAGGTCGTAACATTGTTTTTTAGCCATTCTTGGTTCACTCGAGCTTTTTGAGACGGTGACGAGACCAGTTGAAACATCCATGGCCTGCCATCGAAATGGTTGTCTGCCAGGCTCGATGAAAACGATTGGAGAGCGCCTATCTGCGGTTACAGCGGCCCAAACCATTACCTCTGGCGGGTGCTGCCTCCTGGTGGCCAATCGATGACTCAAATTCTCGTATGAACGGTCGGTCGAATAAACCCTATCGTTTCGGGTGTTAACGAATTGCTCAATTTGAAAAATTTTCTCGACAGAAAACACAACACTCGAAAATTGCCCGCTTTTGGTTAAGCGGAGCAATTCCTTCATTCTCTGAGGTCTGAGTTGTTGCTTCTTTGGTGCGAGATCATGCGAAGTTTGAATCTTGTAAGGCATGGCATTGAGATTATTTTTCAGTATGCGGCGAATGCTTCTGTCAGATATTTTCCATTATTTCGCCATTTGATTGGCACTCCGTCGGAGATTTCGCTCAAGTTGCTTCTTAACTTTTTCAACCATTTCACGTGCTGTTGCAGTCTTTTGATCACCACCTCCATGACGTTTCGCGATGCTGCCAGTGTCATTGCAACGAGAAATGGTGCTATAAACAAAATCTTTATTTACTTTAAGGTGCTTGAGCTCACGAACAATCGCTGGTTGTGATTTTCCAGCGAAATATAATGCAATCACACTATTATATTAAATCCATTACTGATTTTCTTTTTTCGCGTTTGCTCTCGGCAAAATACTTCCGTGCGCTTGTAAACAATACTCTGGACTGTCATTTAGCCAACTAACGGGCATCAACTGTGCGAACGGTCTGAAGTTGGTTACACTTCGGGTGCCAGACTCTGTAGTATTATCGCAAAGCTGGATACAAGTCTCTTTCGGTGGGGCTCTACCGTTAAATAATCATAACGACAACCAGTCAGATACTGCTAGGAAAGATCTTTGCTTGGAAAGGGAAAACTAGGGTACACAAAATGAACCAAATTGCTGGAAAAGGAAGTAATTGTGGAGTCTATTCATCCCTTTATATGCCCAAGTATTTTATATGCCTCTCCATTTGGGTAACAACATCAACCGATGATGACTCGAATAGACTTTGAAATTCCAATATAGCCTCAATTATATTGATTACTTCACAGAAACTTCGGCTAGCGGCACGAGCCACATTTTTTTGTGTGCAACAATATTGACTCCGTGAGGGAGTGTGGCATGTGAATCGTGCACATTTTCTTATTTTAACCTAATCCTTTCTTTGCCAGTAAATTCTGGGAAAAATTATGAAATTATTGACCAAACGGAATTTGCAAAAACTCCTTTGAGAGTTGTTTGGGTCAATTAAATCACCAGCATTAAGTTGGATCTGAGATAAGCTGACGTAATTTAAGTATGCAAATGTCCACGGCGCCAATGGGATGGAAAATGCATTTTAGTAAATTTGCGTGACTGCGATTATAATTCGTTGGTGAGAGCATTCCCAACATTTGGTCAACTGAAACCGATGAATATAAAATGACCAAAAGGTATAAAAAAAATGAATTTAAAATGAGCAAAATGTTTAAAAAATCACCGACTTGCAGAGTTCGCGGTGCTGGGATAGTTGGTGTGAGAAATGGGTAGAATAAATAAATGAATATGTATATGTACACGTATTGTATTATGTGGTTAGGGGTAGTCAGAGGTCCGCAAAAATTATGATTTTCAATAATTTTTTTTTGCTAGTCAATTGCTTTATTTTACAAAACTAAAAACATAGCATTAATACATCACGTTTCGACTTGACTTTAGCAAAATTTCCAAAAACATTAATAATTGTAAAACATTTTATGAAAAAAAAAAATTTCGAAATTTTACAGGTATCTGTCCCCTTAAGTCGTTAGGACAGTAGCAACCACTTTATGATATAGCGGAAAGTCCTTATTTTGATTATATTATAGTTTATTTATTATTGAGTAAAAAACTCGTTTCTTATATCAGCAATTATGCTCCGCTTTGGCCATAGCAATTCCAAAGTCTCCTAAACTTCTCGCTTATCCCGGCTGGAATGCGCTATGAAGGAAATAACTGTCGCATCTGTACATAGCTTTCATTTTTGTTCATTTCGACAAAGGTGAATTGATCCTTCTCTTGATTATTTTGCTTTTTATTACAATATTTTCTGACACTGTCAAATAAAAGGTCTTTCGCAAAGGTTTGTGATTGCCTCCATTTGGTTTCGCTCAGTAAAATATTCGCTCTTTATATTAAAATAAAACTTTTGCACAGCCCCATCTGTGTATGGCATGGATGACACATCTACAACCCTGCATAAACCTACATCAACCCGATTTCACTTTGTTGTATATATGTGTGTGTGTACGTTTAACATAATGAGTGGCAACAATGATTGCGCAAATAGAAGAGCCCAGCTGAGGATAAACAGCACTTTTCATTAATTACGCTGAAATGGGCTAGAATAATAGAAGGTGGCGAAAAAAGTGTGAACGAAATAAAAAAAAAGTAAAATTAAATAAAAAAAATCGAATTTAAAAAAAAATTAAATTAAAAAGATTGAGCAGCTTATGGCTTGTCGCATTAGCGGTAAGTTAGTAAATGTTTTCTTATAAAGGGTCTTTCAAAAGTGACGCCTAGATGTCAGTAGTAAATGTTTCTTAGGCTGTAAACTTATTATGAAAATGATCGACCTTTGAGTACAACATAACGTAAAATTCGTGCTTGTTCTGGTGGAAATAATCGTGTGAAGGACTCGACAATTCAAAGGTTGGCGAAAAAAATTCAAGAAACTGCTTCCATCGCAGATAGAAGAAGGACTGAAAGACCAGTATCGGGTTTTTGGAAAAGTAAAGTTTATATGAATAAGCCAACAATGAATCTAGAGCTGGAACACAACATTCGGGCGAGTCCTTGGAAATTAATTTTCGTATGACGGCCTGTAGACCTGCCCATGATGGACATTTATGCAAGTAGTCCGGTGTAACGACCGAAATTTCGACGTTTTTTCATGAATCTTTTTTAAAAAGAAAGTAAAATGCGATCGTTTTAAAGTTTTTACATGTTTTTATTGGTGTTTTGAAGTATATAAAAAAATTTTTTAAAGTTAATTTTATATTAATTTGTTTAAAATTTTTGACGTCAGAGTGGAGTCCTTAAAAAAAAAGATGAGTTGATTCGGGGAAACACACAGACTTCCAAAGTCATCTGAAATAAAAAATTGATGTTGATTGTTGTGTATTGATGTTAAGAGGAAGAGAGAGGGAGAATATACTGAAGAATAAAGTTTATTTGAACCCATAAAGTTGTGTTTTTCTTATCGAACTGCAATACTTATTGAACAACCTAGCATTTACATCTATTACTCGCCTATTTAAGTAGACATATGTATTTACCTCTTATTTCTTTATTTAATTATGTGAGCATCAGAGTATATATGGAGGAGTTGGGGTGGAAAACGAAAAGAAGAAAATTAAAAAAAAAATTGAATTATAAATACAATTCACATTTTTCCTGCAATATTTAAACTGCCTGGGCTATTTTTGCTCCTTTCGTTTTCAATGGTATCTGACAGCCTTAAGCGCTGATTAACTACCTATTTTTAATTCCAGGGATTTTACAGGTATTAAATTTCACAGCGGCGGCTTAACTAGCAACCAGATATGCTATAATGGCTACATTGTCTATGAGCTTACTAAGGCGCGAATAAAGGGCGAATAGGAAAAGAGGAAGAAAAGAAATATTTATTGGCACAAAATGTAAAGTGAGAGCAAAATCCTATCCCAGGCGGAGTGCAAGTAAAAAAGTAAAAGGTGGCCCAAAATTAATCATTCAATTTTGGTTTTTGAGTAACTTTTAGGTAGGAAAGTGAAAGGGTTAAAGTGCCACTCCGGCACTCCCCAAATATCACTAAATAGGTACCTGTCCTTGGTTTGCCATTAAGTATTCGACGATCATTTCTGACAGCCGTCCCTCAATGGCGCCCCAATGGGCCAGCACCTTCCTACCACTATGGGATCTTGCGTCCACGAGGAAAACTTGGAGGTGATCCCTGGCCAACTCGCTAAAAGCAACCCTCGCAGCCGCAACCACCGCACTTTTTATAGGGCCCTCAACGCCCTAAGTCGAGACATTTTTTTATATTCTTGGCAGCTCGCCACGTCACATCTTGTGATCGGTTACGCTTAGCCGCTGGTTGGTTCTAAGGATTTTTATGGGATTGGAGGTCGGTAGTTTTCCTCGCGCCATGGTTTCGTATTCCGAAACAACGGCTTCATATCTAACTACGCCCTCATATCTAACCTCTACCAGCCAATTCATTCTTAGCTATCTTAGCCGGAATGCCATTTAGCTATTTGGCTCTCAGGTAGCGCGCTTTAGCAGCGACCCAGAGGATTTTTTATTTTTCTTTTGGGCATCCCTACCAGAGGTCGTCGGAGAAGAGGATTGCGTTTGTTGAGTTATAGGCTGTAGACGGCTGGGCTTCAGCAGTGGAGTACTATGTTGAGCACTCGACGTGCTAGGTCCGACCACTGTGCCCTGGCTAGAAGCCAGCAGCTCGTCTTCCGATAGTGTGTCCTGCACACTATCAGTTTTTGTTGTTTGTTTTCAATGTATCTAAATTTTGGTCCTACGAGTATGCACGGAAGGAAATGGTCTCCCGCGGCAGAGCCGGCATAGCGCGGTAAGGCACTTGCTACAACTGACCTTGCCGGGGCATCAAAGGGGACCGTTAACGACTGGTTATTTAAGCACTACCAGTCATGCAGCTCTTGACACGGGTACCTCATCTCGTTAGCTTAAAGTGCTGATAAGGTTATGCCGCCTTTACTCGGTCGACAGCACCTTGTTTTGGTTGGGCTCCAAAAGATTGTGCATAAGAGAAGATTGAGTCTCTTTTATGTTACAATTACCTGCACGTGGGACTAAGCCCCAAATGCGGAATGACACACAATCACGACAGGCAAATGTAAAATTATCAGATCTCAGACCCTTGAGCATATTCTGTTGCACAGTCAGATGGTTGAACGCTCCAATGACGACGATGGGAACATCGTCATCAAGCCGTTTCTGTTTCGCTCAGCCTTTTATCGTTAAGCTAACTCATAAATAACAGTCTGAGGTGTGATTTTTAGTCGCCTCTTACGACAGGCATCCGTTACCTCGAGCAAATTCTAATCCCCTAACCTGCGGGAGGGATCTTTCCTGCCTACTAGGAAAGATTACCCTAGCATGACCCTCAAACTCCAGTTAGATAGAGAGAGAGTGCGAAGTTCTCGAAATACGGTGCTAACTGCCTAAATCTCTTGCTGCCTAAGTCCTTTGAGAGATTGTCTCCAGAGGCGAACCTTCTTTAACCCGATTGCACTTTGAGCAGCGATGGAAATAAGGTGAAAATCGATGGGAATTAAGTGCAAAACGACATTAAGGTCAGCACTGGGACAAGCTCCACAGTTTAGTGATGTTATAGCCCTTCCGAAGAGTAGGGTAACTTTTACTAAATAAAAAAAAATATTTGAATTATCAAAATCTTTATGTTTACCTCCACGTGCTTCGTTGCTAGTCTCTTTGTATACTGCAGCTGCCTAAAATTGAAATTTGAATAGGTCGAGCCCGGGAGCACCAGGAGATTTGATGACTCCTAAAACACTCCGGCTAAAAAGCAGCTGCCCAGTTCGCAATTGTCAAATATAAACGACGCCATTTTCAACAATTATAAATCTTCCGATAGGCTGATTGATTTTTGTGCCACCTTGTAGTCAACTCAAAATCTTTGAGAAAACGAAAAATGCGGTAATCTATTTGGCCGCCAAGACAATATGCGGAAATGCCAAAGGACGGGCATACATTTTCAACGGCGCCGCGACGCTGAACTTATAAGAATTCAAGTGGAAATTAGCTTACTGCACTGCAGACTGCAGAAGGAACTGCAAATAAGCGCTTCTCACCACAAACGCAAGGATGTGTTTTTGCACGAGATTAGCACGACACGCTAATTATGGAATATAATTCTGCGTTTCCTTCGTACAAAAATTGAATTCTCGACAAATGAAGCAAATATTTGATTACATTTTTTCCACTTTATGGTTCCAATGGTTCATTTATTTAATTTTGCTGATAGAGGGATAAAGTTATTGAAAGAAAATTACGGTTCATAAAACAAAAATTTTAAACAAAAACAAAAACTCCGCAACGGGCATGAAATCCAACATTTCTATTAAATCATTAATCATTCGGTTTTCCGCTAATTGATGATGCCAAAGTTTCTTGCGCTAGTGGTAAAATATTTCAAAACTATCTTTGATAGTAGCTGTAGCTGAAAAGCACATAATAGGAAACATGAAGCATGTTGCAATATAAACCACAAATATAATGAATTAGAGCCACGCTGAGTTCAATACCGAAATAAAAAAACACAAAAACTATAAATCATCTGCGTACGACCACGGAACAAAAAGAAGCAAAAAATAAAAATAAAATAAAATAAAAAATGATGTGGGCAAAAGTAAGCCTTTAGTATAGTTTTATTTATCCTGATTGGTGTGGTATCCAAAGTGTGAAGAATGGAGTGAATCCCTGAGTAGTATTTGTAATCTGCCTCACAGCAGATTTTCACAGTTTGATGAAGCAGCTATTCCTGAACCCTCGATTCTAAAAGGTGGTTAAGTTTTAAGAGCCGGTGTTGATTTTGAATAAAATACAATTTTTTTAGCAAATTATTGTCATTTCTCTTTATTATGATAATATTGGTATGGCTCAATTACGTGTGGAATAAAATATTGGCCAAATGGCCGCCGCGACCTCGGCGGCACACCTCCATCCGATGGTCCAAATTTTCGATGACGCTGAGGCATAATTGAGGTTCTATGCCGTTAATGTGCCGAATTATCTCATCCTTTAGCTCTTGAATTGTTACTGGCTTATCGAGGTACACATTTTCTTTCAAATAGCCCCAAAGAAAGAAGTCCAACGGTGTCAAATCACATGATCTTGGCGGCCAATTGACAACGCCGCGACGTGAGATTATTCGGGCATCACATTTTTCGCGCACATTTTCTACCTTATGCAACAATCGCCCTGGCTAATATGGAGTAATTGCCCGGAGCTGCATTATGGCTGCTATCCACACATACATTGAAATGAAAATGGTACAGGTATGAAAATGGTATAGGCACAGCGGCGAGGAAGTGTAAAAACTGTGAAAAAATAAACAAAAGCGGTCCGATAAGGCACATTTTCACCTCAGTGGATTCGTCAATAAGCAGAATTGCCGCATTTGGGCGAATGATAATCCAAGTGTGATTGCCGAAAAAAATGCACCCACAACGAGTGACTGTTTGGTGCTGTTTATGCGCCGGCGGCATCATTGGGCCGTATTTTTTTCCAAAATGAGGCTGGTCAGGCAGGTACTGTGAATACTATTCGCTATCGTGAGATGATAATGAACTTTTTATGGCCCGAATTGGAAGATATGGATGTGACCGATATGTGGTTTCAACAAGACGTTGCCACTTGTCACACAGCCAACGAAACAATGGCTCTTGTGCGCGAAAAATGTGATGGCCGAATAATCTCACGTCGCGGCGTTGTCAATTGGCCGCCAAGATCATGTGATTTGACACCGTTGGACTTCTTTCTTTGAGGTTATTTGAAAGAAACTATGTACGTCGATAAGCCAGCAACAATTCAAGAGCTAAAGGATGAGATAATTCAGCACATTAACGGCATAGAACCTCAATTATGCCTCAGAGTCATCGAAAGTTGAGACCATCGGATGGAGGTGTGCGGAGGCCATTTGGCCGATATTTTGTTCTATACGTCATTAAGCCATATCAATATTATCATAATAAAGAGAAATGACAATAATTTCCTAAAAAAAAATTTATTTTATTAAATATCAACACCGGCCCTTAAAACTTAACCATTATTGAGCCTTCTCAATATATATATCTATCGTACTTTTTATTATTATAAACAAAATAAAAATTGTTACTATTTTTAAAAAATTCCGAAAGGTAACAAAAAGTAGTAAATAAATTTATCATTTTTTCGGGTAGCCGTAATTTGGCCAAACAATTTTTTTCGACTT
This sequence comes from Anastrepha obliqua, assembly GCF_027943255.1. Lineage (NCBI taxonomy): Eukaryota > Metazoa > Arthropoda > Insecta > Diptera > Tephritidae > Anastrepha > Anastrepha obliqua. The sequence continues at coordinate 48,286,956 of NC_072893.1, forward strand.
TTTTGTAGTAAGCACGATAGCAGCATTCATCAAGATTAATAATATTTTTTATTTTTTTGTTTCAGATTTTTAGAACGCTTGCAATCGTAGTAGGTGTGGTGCGCCAGTTTTTGTTAACCCCCCACTTCAACAGCTTATAACGTTTTGAGTTTTGCGTTTTTTGAAATTATTAATTTTTTTATGTATTTTTAAAACATTAATAAATATCTTATTAAAAATTTTTTATTTATGGCTCCCGAAAAAACACCTCAAATTCATGCCCCTACACTAGAGTACCCCCATAATAGGGCTTGGATTTTAGTACAGGGTTTTACTTTAAAATGGTTGCTGCTCTTCTGTGCTTTCTACGCGTATATGTATGTTTGCATTCTCTGCAGTGAAAACAGCTTGCCAGCACTTTACTAGTACAGAACTGGTTGCCTTCTAGAAGGTCTAGAGTTATACAACAGTCTCTTATTGGCAAAACTCGATAGATTTTTTGGGCTTCCCTCTTAGTTAGAAAATAGGTCACAAGTTGTCCGTAGTGGGCCACTGACATCATCTGCTTTATAATTAACAAAAAAGAAATATATAAAACTACCATATTTTTCTCAAAGCGACCGCATTTTTGCTCGATTTCACCGCGGAAAAAATTTAATAATTCACCGTACTTTAAAATCTGCATTCAAATGATTATTGACATACCAGTCCGTTTTAGTGCACTGTAGCGTAAATTCAGCAATGCAAATTCCTACATTTTAGGAATGAGCGAAACAGCAACACATACCATTGCAAATACAAAGAATTTTTGCAACGCAGCGGTTATGAAAGTTCTTAACCGTAAATTTATGAGGAGTATTCTATTCAAGTCTCTCACTGCTAAATTGAATATTTTCTTCAAAAGATAATTTTGAAGCAAATATTTGCACTTAAGCAAGAAAGTGCAGAAATAACAAGAAACGCATACAATTGTGGGCATAAAAGTGGGTATGCAGTAATTTGAAAGGTTGCAAGAAACTGAGGGTGAACCACTAAGAACGTATTCTAAATATTGACACACAGTTGCTTACTAAAGCAAAATATCAAAATGTATGTGTGTATGTTAAAAAAGTACAGTTTTTTGTTGTGCCAATTTGTATGTCCGTCACTGTAAATGCTGCAAAAACGGAACGCTGGCGACTAAGTGATTTGACAATACAAAAGCGCAAGAGATCATCTTCACAAACTAAGTGCGGAATTTGACTCGTACTCAAGTCAAAACATTTTTGGCAAGTGCATAACAACAGTCAACAGTTTTGAGTACATATGCATATTTGTATGTATGTGTGTATGTATGTTTAAGGTAATGCAAAAATACCACAAAGCGCTCTCGGCAAAGAATTTAAAACGTAAGTGGTTTTGTAGGGAAGGTGACGGCGAAAAGCATCCAATGGACGCCGTCTACGCAAATATTTTCATATTTTCTACAAAGTTTTTCAGATGATCCAGCTCAGAATTGAGGTGGAGAGAAAAGTTTAAGTGAAGCGTGTTATGCGTTAAAAGTTGGTAAACAGAATTATTAACTTTAATCTAGCGCATAGTAGTTGTTATTGTTTGTATTCTATTCCTTTTTAGGTTTTAGGAACTGCATAAAATTAGGAATTTTGAGAAAAAGTTTGATGCTGCCAGTTGAAAGTTGCTACTGCTTAGAGAAGGCTTAAATTGAGTTTATGGTTGAACTTGTTGTGAACTTGTTATACAGGGTGGCTGACAGATGAAATGCGGATAATTTTTTGCATATTTTACTATAGGGTGGGCCATGTAAAATTTGCTTTTTGAATCGGCCATATAAAAAAACTAATCAATATTTTTTGAAACTTTTTTTTTTTATTTTGAAGACTGAGCATTGTCATTTATGAGTAAAAAGTAATATCGTTCAAATTACTGCCACGACTGACTTTACAGTAGGCCATTCGATCAACCCAATTTTTAAGCACATTTTCGATTGTTTGGGCTCCAATTTCATAAATGGCAACTTCGATTTCGTGTTTTAAAGCATCAATCGCCTCTGGATGGTTCGCATAGCATTTGTCCTTAACGGTTCTCCACAAAAAATAGTCAAACGGGCTTAACAGCTCCGAGGTGGCCAATTGGTATCGGAATTTCGGCTGATTATTCAGTTTTCAAAAACGGTAGCCAAAAGTTCGTTACACTTGGCAGTGTGACAAGTTGCACCGTCCTGTTGAAACCAAATGTCGTCCATGTCATCCTCTTCAATTTTTGGAAACAACTCGTTGAGCATGTCACGGTAACGTTCGCCATTTACTGTAACCGCGGCTCCTCGCTCATTTTCGAAAAAAAAAAATGGCCGATGATGCCGCCAGACCAAAAGCGCACCAAACAGTGACTAGTTGTGGATGCATTTGCTTCTCTACAGTAACGTGTGGATTTTCTGAGCCCCAAATCCGACAATTTTGCTTATTGACTTAGCCACCGATGTGAAAATCTGAAAAGAAGAAGAAGACTCACCACTTTGGAAATAGGTTTTCAATATTTCCCAATTTTGTTCAAGCGTATAGCGTCCCATTTCGTAAATGTCAAACTTTTAAGTAAATTATGAACACATTTGGCATGTCATTTGTGTTACCATTCTCAAAAAAATAGGTGGTTCAAAAAGCGCTATATGGTTCACCTTGTACCTGCGTGCACTTGTGCGCAACGGTTGTACGACAACGCATAAATGAATCGAGATAGACGAAGATCGCTTGATTATTTCTGACCTAAAAATGGAAAAACGAACATTGCTAATTGAAAAGGTTTTTATTGTTTTCAAAAATTGTATTCGTGATGATTATAGATTCGCATGATATGTAAGTATGTGATGGGCTCTTGTGGCTACTTTTCGCGAAATTACAACTTTCTCTGATCAAGTTGCACTTGTCCAATCCAGTGACTTTTAAAACCACTGTAAATAACAAAGTTTCACACCACATCAAAACCTTCTGCGAGTGTTTATATTAGGTTTGGTTAGGTTAGGTGAAGTCACTGTGTTATCTCGGAACTATCCTATTCTTATTCGACTTGCTTCTCTCTAAACCACTTTGTGGCCTTTCAAAAGCTGGATATACTAACTAGCTTAAGATTCACAACATCCGCAATGTTGTGTCGAAAAGTGAGACCGAGCCCTGCATAGAAGGTGCTCGACTGTCTTTTGCTCTTCTATAGTCTGACAGCTCCGACAATAGTCATGGGATGGTGCCGCTAAGCTACTCACATGTCTTCCTATTAGACAGTGCCCAGATAGGATAGCGATTACGATTCTTAGATAAGTAGACTCTTTTTAAGGGGTTAGGGGTAGTCAGAATTTTCAAAAAATTCGATTTTCTTAAAGTATAATATCTTAAAAACATGGTGTGAAAATTTGGAGTGAATCCGACAAATACTTTTTGAGTTATTTAACAATCAACAAAGGGCGCACGGGCGTACCGGAGTAGATAGTAAAACTTTAAATGCGTTTTTCTCAAACTGTGAAATCTCCTCGGAAAAATGTCTTTAACTCCCTTAGTTTTGCTCTGATTGGCCTGAAACTTTGACACGTAATTGTAGAAGCGTCAGACTTTCCAAATATGCAAGAATCATGAAAATCGGTTGGCAAACAACAAAACTTTGAAATCTCCTCGGAAAATGTCTGTAACTCCCCCACACTTCTATGTTTTCTGAAGTGGTGATCACTGTAAAATTTATACTGCTTTCGAAAGGCATAAAAACCCTATCGTGTTGGGGGCTTACGAATTGCTTAAATTGAAAAATTTTGTCGTCAGAAAACATAACGTTCGGAAATTGCCCGCTTTCGGTCAAGCGAGCAACTTCTTCGGTCTCTCAAGTCGGACTTGTTTCTGCTTTGGTGTGCGATCATGCACCTTTTGGATCTCGTAAGGCTTTACTTTAAGGTAATTTTTCAGTATGTGGCGAATGCTACGGCCAGATATTTTTAGTTCTTTCGCCATTTGATTGCCACTTCGTCGGGGATTTCGCTCAAGTCGCTTCCTCGTTCGCTTTTTGAACCATTTCACGTGACGTTGCAGTCTTTTGATGACCATCTCCATGACGTTTCGCGATGCTACCAGTGCCACTATAACGAGTAATGGCGCGATAAACAAAAACTTTATTTACTTTAAGGTGCTTGAGCTCACGAACAGTCGCTGGTTGTGATTTTCCAGCCAAATATAATGCAATCACCCTATTACGCTTGAAATTCATTACTGATTTTCTTTTTTCGCCTTTAATGGTTAATGGTAGTAATGGGTTAAGGTATGACCCTTTAGCACTGCGACCATATTGATCTATTGTGCACCCTATGCTGTCTATTGACTGTTAAGTATCCTTCTGAGGGAGTGATTGGAGGTCTTCATCTGTAAGCATGAACTTGTTTAAAAACCTTCTCCTTCTATGCGTCAACCCCGGACATTCGATGATGAGATGTTCTATAGACTCCTCATCTTCACAGCAAAATCTGCAGGTGCTGGTGTTAGTTATGCCTAATTTATGTAAGTGTTTGTTGCAGGTGAAGTGACTCGTGAGGGCGCCTGTGAGAGTGCGAATGCTCTTTTTGTTTAACGTGAGAGACATGTTAGCTCTTTTAGCGTTGAAACTTAGGAACTTTTTGGAGTGTCTAAGACTCTCTACGTTGTTCCAATGCTGATTTAATAGAGTTTTGGCCCAGTAATTTACTTTTTGTTTTAGGCTGTTTTTGTTGAATCCGAATATGGGACTAGGTCCGATGAAGTTTACATCTGCCCCTTTTTTGGCTTGAAAGTCTGCCTTTTCGTTGCCGTCATATCCCTAATGTCCTGGTACCTAAATTAATGAGACATTGTTTTTGGATGCCAGGTTATTGAGTGCCTTGTGGCATTCTAAGAGAGTTTTGGAGTTGTAGGAATAGCTATCTAAAGCTTTTAGAACTGATTGGCTGTCCGAGAGTATTTTAATCTTTACTCTCTTGTGGTTTCTAAGTTGCATGATGTTTGCTGCTTCCATCGCGTTTACTTTCGGCAAAATGCTTACGCGCGCTTGTAAACAATACTCTGGACTGTCATTTAGCCAACTAACAGACAGCTGATGTATCAGCTGCGCGAGCGGTCTGAAGTTGGTTACCCTTCCAGTGCCGGACCCTGTAATAATAAAAGCTTTAAAATAATAAAAAAGCTGATTAACTATTCTTACTATTAACTATTATAAATATACTATTTTTTTTTTGGTAGCGCGTTTTATCTGCTACTCTGTATAAATGGAGCCTGACCTTTGAATGTGGGGCGCAATGCATTGGGCTGGTATTTAAGCAGCGCACAAGTCGAGAAAGAACAAGGCCGAATGCGGTACAGTTGAAGTAGTAGCCGTGCTGAAGTAGCAGAAATTAGTGCGTGTGTTTTCTATGCCATGAAAAATTTCATTTACCGAATTCTGACTCTACTGTAATAAATTTTTCTTTGAGCTAAAATGCTGGCTATAGAAAAAATTTATCTATTTTTCTTTCATCACATCAACACCACGTGCATAAACCAATTTTAAATTTTATAATAATTCTTTGAAAGTGCTCTCGTTTTAATGCCCATTTGATGCAACTATTACATTCATGGTGAGGCATGTGGAGGGCATGCAAAGTTACGGATAGCTGCAAATATGCAGTCAACACAGCCTTTGATGGCTGGTAGCTGTTGTGTCACTACTATAAAGCCCGTAGGTGCACATTTTTTCGCATATTGGATATTGCATTTTTATGCAAATTATTTGTACAGGTCCATATATCCATGAAATGATGCACTCGTGCAATATCTTTTGAGTGGTGACGTGTGAAACGGAACGTGTTTCGTTGATGTTTACAGTGCAAACAGTTGGTTGGCATAAAATAAATATATATACAGTCACAAAGAACACCCCATAAAAATGTAGTTTCAGACAAATAAAGCAATTTGCAAAAAAGTGGTTTAAACAAGCAACAAATTGTCCGTTAGTTTTCGTTTAATTTCGCATGTTATGCAATTTTTTTTATAAAATTTTTAATACATTTTTTAAAGCAGCCTTCAGTTTTGTTTAATCGGAAGTTAGGTAGCTTGAAGTGATATTTGCCTTCCAAGTAAAAAAGTAGCTTAAACATGCAACAAATTGTCCGTTAGTTTCGCGTACATTTGATGATGACATATGAAACGCGTCCTGCGGAATTTTCAAATTTCGCATGATATGCAATTTTTTTTATAAAATTTTTAAAAAATTTTTTAAAGCAGCCTTCCTTTTTTATTTCATCGGGTGTTAGGTAGCTTGAAGTGATACTTGCCTTCAAATTCCATTGGAAGCTACACAATGTTGAATTCTAGAAAATCGGGTAAAGAATGCCAGTATAGCTTTCTACTTCTCTAAGTCTATGTTCGGTAAAAAATAGGCACTCAAGCCACGGAGCGTAGTGGTTTTGCCAGTTTTAACGTATGGATACCTGGTTTGGCGGGAAGCTACTCGGAAGGGCTGTTATACCATTAAACTGGGCAGGGTGCAAAGGACTGCATGCATTGGCATAACCGGATCATGTAAAACTTGCCCCAGTGCTACCCTGGATGTCGTTTTGCACTTATGTTTTTGCCAACAACTTTTAGGTTATTTCCATCGCTGCTCAAAGTGAAATCAGGTTAAAGGAGGCCTGGTTGGCTTCTGGCGGCAGTTTCTTATGGAATTGAGGCAAGAGTTTTGGGCAGTTAACACCATGTTTCTCAGAACTTCATCCAGAGCTCTCTATCAGCAAACTGTACTTATATAATAGTTCGAGGATCGTTCCATGGCAAACTTTCGAAGTATACAAGATTCGAGCGAGAGGAAAATCTGTATCGAAGCTGATATCCCTGCCTTCACAGAGGGCTCCAAGATGGAATCGGGAGTTGGAGCACGGGTTTCCTCTAATTCATCCGTTTATTTATTTCCTTAAAACTACCGAATGCTGCTGTTTGTTTTCAGCCAGAAGTCTTTGCGATTCTGCACGCAAGCAAAATGCTTAGAAAACGTGTGAGTGAGGGAGATATTATCAAATTTCCGATAGTCAAGCCGCGATCAATGCGCTGACGACGCCATGGTGTAGATCCAAACTAGTCAACTCCTGTAAGGAGGATATCATACCTCTTGGGTATGGGTGTGCAGGTAGCATTTCTCTGATCTGGGTTCCAGGACATAGGAACATAGATGGAAATGAGATTGCTGATGAGCTTGCCAGGAAGGGGACTGAATTGGGCTCAGAGACCTCCTACCCGGTCATCGACATCCCCCTGACTGTTGTTGAAGGGGAACTGCACCAACTATTTCTTACGAAATCGCAGAAAAGATGGAGCTCCATTTCTTCATGTGCTATTTCGAAAACCGTTTGACCCCAATTCAATAGAAGGAGGACTGAGAAAATTTTTTGGACTCCTCGCCAATTAATTTCCAAACTCGTAGCTGTGTTCACCGATCACTGGACGATCAGCACACACGCGGAAAAGCTAGGGTTACCATTTAACCACCATTGCAGAAGCTGTGGAACCTATTGGGGGACTATTGAGCACTTTCTCTGTAAGTGTCCCGATTTGGCAGCCAGACGATTAAGGTCACTGGCTGCCATACAGGAGCACTGACTTTACATTGGGGTTGAAAGTTTTTATTTTGATGCATGTTGATGAAAAGGCGGATCCCCAAGCTGGTGTAGTTGTCGTCCAAAGGCCTGCCTTACTTTCTGTAGTCTGTGCTTAACATCAGCTTGAAATCATCCATTGATACTCAGGTAGCAGAATGAGTTACCTCCTCGATCGGCTGGTTATTTATTGCGAAACAGTTGTTATTAAAGACAATAGCAGAGGCACATGGAGGCTCATCTAAATACTAACTAAACCACTGGCATTTATTATAATTAGATTTAACGTATTTTTTATGGAGTACCCTTTTTTTATTTTTCATTTTTTTGTAATTTCAAAATACTTAATTTTAAATTGTATTATCGGAATAAGTATTTGTGCTTTAGTATTTGGTTGGTTTATTAATTTGTTTGTTTTTAATAAAACCAAGTATCTTCTGAACGCATTATTTGCGAGGGGTACGTAAAGTTTTCTGTGTGACTGTGCGTACGTATGTCAGAATGTATGAGTATGGAAAAATGTTCCATTCGTTATGACTAGATAAAGAAAATCTCCATAAATTCACCAAAGTTTGCGTGTCTTTTTGCTGATATTGGCATTTCAAGTGTTTTGCTGCATAATTTACTGCATTCGTGTGTGTGTGCGCAATGCAGAATGCTGTGTTAGCGCACGTGAATTATGTCAGCTTTTCCTAACGACACGAAAATGACGTAGGTTAGATGTCCATATATCTATTTATTTAAGGGATTAAATCTCTTCATACAAATTTTTAGTTGTTTTCGAGTTTTTTGTGTATCTTCAATGTTGCAAAAAAATTCTAATTTATAAAAATAATTATCAGTGGGAAATTTTGTTTAACAATTATTCTTGAATAATGTCATCCAGATAAAACTTTCTCTTGGGTACAGGGAAATGGAACACCTATTTTTCTGTATTTAGTATTTACCACTGCCACTGCGCACTTCCGTAAATTTGATATCGAATGTTTGCAGATTGATACTATTTAATATAAAAGATGGCGCAAAATTAATCATCTTCTCGAATTTTTGCAACTGACCTCATATTTGACACTTGTGAGCCAGACAGCTGAAGTATAGAAAAAGACAAGCAGGGGAGCATGTAAAGGTGAAAATAAAGATTTTCGTGACCCAAAAAAATTTTATTAATTAATTAATTTTTTGTACAAAAATTATATCAAAAATAAAAAAAGACGAAATAAATGTTTCTGTTTTCTTTAAATAAATTTGTTTTTGGTTTAAGTTCAGTGTCTCTGTAAAAAATATTAGGTGCCCAACTAAGTTCACGCTCTTTGTCAATAGATGCCGCCAGCAGTGTGTGCTAGTCGATTCTAACATAGCCTAAACGTCATAAACCTAGCTGGTAAACAAACTGCTCGACACATTAGTGGTATTGTTTTGGTATCATCTACTTTTGGTTTTGTGAAAATGTCTGATTTTGTGCCGAATAACCGTCATTTGCGGAAAGTGTTGATTTTCCTCTTTCATTCGAAAAAAAACGGCGGCTGAAGCGCATCGAGAGCTACAAAAAGTTTATGGAGATGCTGCTTTAAGTGAAACAACCTGCCGAGCTTGGTTCCGTCGCTTCAAAGACGGCGATTTTGACGGTGATGTTGACGACCGTTCGCGTGAAGGAAAGCCAAAAACCTTCGAAGACGCTGAATTGGAGGCATTGCTCAATGAGAATCCGTGGCAAACGCAAGAAGAGCTTGCTTCAGTATTAGGAGTTATCCGCCAATCCATTTCCAAGCGATTGGATGCTTTGGGATTGATTCAGAAACAGGAGACTTGGATTCTTTATGGGTTAAAACCAAGGGATTTTGAACGTCGTTTTTTCGCCTATGAACAACTGCTCCAACGGCAAACAAGGAAGTGTTTTCGTCATCGCATCGTGACGGGTGATGAAAAGTGAATTCATTACAGCAATTCAAAGAAAAGAAACTTATGAAGCCATGCTTCTACCTCGCCGCCTCGGCCGAATATTCACGCTGTGAAGGTTATGCTATGTATTTGGGGGAACCAAGTTGGTGTTATATATTATGAACTGTTAAAACCAAGCGACACTATCACTGGGGATCGGTATCGACTTCAATTGATGCGATTGAGCCGAACACTGCGCGAGAAGTGGCCGCAATACGCGGAGAGGCATGAAAAAGTTATTCTACAGCATGACAACGCTCGGCCTCATGTTGCCAAACCCGTTAAAACCTACCTGGAAACACTGAAATGGGAAATCCTACCCCAGCCGCCATATTCTCCAGATATTGCACCGTCTGATTATCACCTGTTCCGATCGATGGAATATGGTCTAGCTGACCAGCAGTTCCATTCATATGAACACATCAAAAATGGCTTGAGTTTTATCTCGACGGTATACGAGATCTACCAGAAAGATGGAAAACGGGGATTTTAGCCAAATATAGGGTTGTTGACAAACATTTTTTGCAATCCAATAACTTTATTTAAATACGGTGTAAAAAAATGAATGAAAAAATTTGATTGCTCTGTCTGCCCTGCTGTCTGTTCGCGTTCCGTCTTTATTTTTTCTACACGGCCTTCGATTTCCTATGTTTCTCCCGTTTTTTTCGTTTTTCGTCGACGAATCACCGATCGACACGTATTTCAGGGTTGCCTTATAGCCACAGTGCGATCTACCCTGAACATGCTGCCAGACTGTTCGTAACAAGGGTATTACTACGAAATTGTGATATGAAATATTTGAAATTAAAAAAAAAAAGAGAATTGTATACTTACACTCCGCGCCAAAATTATAGCATAGTGCACAATATCACAAAAGTTTTGTTTATTCATTATTGTAAAAAAAAAATTGTTTGTTTTGTTTTCTATACATATAAAAAGAAGTTACATTTCCTTGGTAATCTTATAACTCAAGAACCGCCGAACCGATTGACACAAAAATTTTAGAATTCTTTTCTGTCTTTGAGGAGGTGGTTTGTGTGAAGTTTGATTGAAATCGGTGCAGCCGTTCCTGAGTTATGACATTTTATGTGAGTAATGGTTTCCTCTCATACGAAATGCCTATATGGGAAAAACAACAACAAATACACAGCCGCTTATGAGCGTTTCTGTTGTACTGTTGTGGTTGTAAGTGTATTGTGTTAATATTAATTTTGTACGAAAATATAATAAAAACTGGAGCATTCAAGGAACTGGAAAAACATTTTTAACTTTATTTATTTTAGCATAATTTATTTAGCGTAAAAAATTGAAATGGAGATTAAAGAATCAAAGTTTAATTACAAGTTTTTATCGGCTCTTTCACCTTACCTGTATATAGGTGACCACCACAATCAAATTTTAAAAAAGTACAGAAAAGGCTATTGTGACACCTTTAGAAAGTATGTTGAATGAAAAAAATCAACTAATTCAACTGTTTAAACATTTTACGAGTTCTATAAAGAAAACTTAATATGAAAAATTTCTTGCGATATAACAAACATTTTATGTATGGTGGTGCGAAGCCCACTGGGAAATGCTAGTTTTTTTATAAAAACATAGTACACTAAAACAAAAACTATGTAACACATTCGAAATTTTATATTTTATAGTATTTTTGTACTAAAATTCAGAGGGCTAGAAGAGTGTATACCCAGAAAAATTCTAAAAATTTGGTTAAAATGTTGAAAGACCTGAAAAGTTTTTGAAAAATTTTGTGGAAACTTTGTGGTGTATGGTTTATTTTGTAGTTTGAACTGCATTTCTATAAATAATAGTTGCTCATAAATTTGCAATGTGGTGTATATGAGAAGATACATATATGTTGGGTGGCGCAAAATAAATCATCCTGAAGGAAGATTTATAATTTTTGTAAATGACGTCTTATGTCAATCACATTTGGCAACTACAATAGATGAAAAGACCAGCAATGCAGCTCATAAAGTTCAAAATAAAGATTTCCTGCACTTAAAATATTGCTTTTTATTTAGTAAATCAGCTGTACAAAAACAAAATTGGATGATTCATTTTGCGCCATCTTGTGTATATAATTGGCGCTTAGACCCTTTATTGGATGTTTGGCCGAGCTCCCCTCCTACATATTTCTGGTACGCATTTTGATGCTTTCCTAAAATGGAGAGACTTACAGGCGACTCCGTAGGAAGATTCTTTTTATGAGGCCTTTTGTCTGGGCCGAGGTTTGCCATTGCCTGTGGAGATGTGCTGCTATATAAATACAATAACGCGATAATGTCAGACTTGGGGTTGAGTACTCCAAATTAAGCATAAGAAGCTTTTGTGTCATGGTCTTCGATTGCACTCTAATCTTAAAAATGGCCTAAATTTATGCTCATACTGGCGGAAATGGACACAAGAAAATTACAAAACTTTTTTCACAGAAGTTATAGGAAGTTATATATATATATATATATATATATATATATAATTGGCGCGTACACCCTTTTTGGGTATTTGGCCGAGCTCCTCCTCATATTTGTGGTGTGCGCCTTGATATAGGAAGTTATAGGAGTGGTAAAAATCAAACCGATCCCCAACAAGTGGGACCAAAACCTCGTATAACTGAATATATTCTGATTCGCTTTGCATAGATGGGGTGCCATTGAAAAATTATGAGTCAGACTGCATTTCAGTTTTATTACAATACTAATCTTTATTTTTATGAAAACATATCAAATATTTTATATGTCTTTCTTTGGCAGCCAACAGAACTTCGTATGGCTGCCTGTCTTATGTTGGAGTGAATGCTGTTTTTGCATTTTTGTTCACCCATTTTGCCAGTATTCCAGTTCTTAATCGTGCAAAATTTTTTAACCCGTCTTGTGCCGTTCTTCTCAAAAACCTTTCCACAATTATTAAGCTGCAACTCTTTCGTCATGTAGACTTTCTGCTTTGTAACGGTACGTAGATACGAGTGGAACTTCTGCGTACTACTTGTCAAATGGAATTTTAGTTATTCGCTGATATTACTGGCATTTTTTCATAAAGTGTTGCTCTTCTACTCCTTCACCTCTTCTACCTCTTCTTTTAAAAGCTTTAGTTGAGCGTTTCTTGTACGAGTGCCTATTAAATGCAAAGGTTAAGACGGCTGCAGAAGATGGAAAGGGTTCTACAAAAGACGCGTCTAGATGCTGTTTTAAAATAAAATATGAAGAAATGTAGATTTTTTCAGGTTTCACTATTTCTATTCAAATTACGGCGCTTAAAAATTATATGTGAAAAATTGACAGCATTTAAATGCCTACCATGAGCATGATTCAATAATAGAAGGTTTGCTTAGTAGCCAGCTTTCTCGTTTCCTCTTGACAAACCGGCTCCCTTAGCAAGAGACTGGGTTGTTGTTACTCTAGAAATTTTGAGTAAAAGTGGAGGAAAAGTAAAATTTATAAGAAAACCCTTTCATTTTCAAAAGGGTGTGCTATGAGTAAGAACTTGCTCGGTATGTCCTGGACCAAAAGAATATGGAGTACATCCTGATATGCGGCTTAAATCAGGATATTACAGAGATTCTTGTTGGGGCAATGCGTGTGGAAGATGGAAATTTTGATAATGTGAGCCCAATGCCTTTCAAATATGGTTGCGGAAGTACTTACTAGGTTGCTTTAAAAATAAATAAGTTAAATAGCAGAAGTTCATTTAGCAATGCAAAAATGTTTGGAATGTCTGTATGAATAATCAAGACTTGGGGGTCAAAACTCCAAACTTACGTGGGCAAAGCATAGTAAAGTAAGGCGTAGGTAACATAATAGCGTCATATTGGCGAAACTTCCCAACTTCGTGATCAGTTTTGAATTTAAAAATTAATTCACAAAATATCATTCATTAATAATAATAATAATAACATTTTTTAATATCATTCCTGACAATCTCCGTTTGTATTATTTATAATTTAAGTAAAAACGAAATATTTTTTGCTACCGTTTTTACCAGTTTCTTGAACATTTTTTTACCAACCTTTGAATTGTCGACCCATTCGGATGATTATTTCCACCAAAACTCAAGAATTTCGCGCTATGTTTTTCGTAAGGATCACCCATTTCATTTAAAAATTTCTTTGGATAATTTTAATGCGTTGTCCTACAGTGTAAAATTGTACATCCGACTACTTGAAAAATTTGAAAAATGCCAAAGATGACACAATAAAATGCATCGTCTGGGAACTATTCACTACTGACATCTAGACGTCCCTTTTGAAATACCCTTTACATTTGCATCTAACACTAGCAATTCTCAGCTGTTTAGCGTGAAGGCTTCTCATTCGAATGTAGTACTTCATGACCCTTGTTCGCATCATTTTTTGATTGTTTTTTTTTTTTTTGATGCTAGCACGTCCACGTCTACCGAAGCTTCGGTCACTCACGATTACCGAAATGATGTGATTTTCTGGCATAACAGCTGTTATTCGCGCGTGGAAAAATGTGTCACATAGAAAATCTTGTTCGTGTCCATCTCTACTAATGGCAAACAGAAGAGAGAGAGAGAAAGACTAAGAGGCTTAAAAAGGAAGTACTGTGTCAATGAGCCATGTGTGCATTTGAGCTCCTACATTCTTACATGTCTTGAAATACAATCATTTTCTTTGAACAAGTGGAGCTGTATATTTGAACATAAGCAGCTTGCAAAATGTAGCAGAGAATAATGGATGCGAAAGTATCTGCACTTCTGAGCGCAGAAGCAAATAGTAGTTTCGCAAAAGTACTAGTATTTTCAGTCTAGTTTCTACTGGAAAGGAGTTGGAAATCTACTGTATATTTGGTTGCAAAACTACACAATTTTTGTAATGCTGCTTTCACCGCATACTAAAACATATGCAACACAAGTTCACAGTTAACAATTTATCGCAGCGCACTTTCGTTATTTACTTCTTTATTTTATTTATTTAGTGATTCGTTGGTAACACAGGAAAGGTAAATCGTATAGTTATTAGTGCTAGTCATAATGCAATTTTCAATTCAAATTTACAAAGGTACTTTAACTTACATAGAAAAACAAATCAAGTTAACATTACCTATGAATTACTTATGGTTAAAATTATAATTATCTCTCTTAGTGCTAATGCTATACATCTCCGAAGTTTTCATGCCACTTATAAAGGGGGATCAGATTAGAGGTACCTTTTTCAAAAGAGTTTTTTTAACAGATCACAAGTGAGTACTGTCAAACTAAATACATAATTTTCATCATGAAAAGACTTATACCTCAACAATGTTTGCAAATCATAAAATTGTATGACGAAACCGACGCTCTGTGAAAAGTGTTCATCGTGCGCTCAGTCCAACTTGTGGTGTTCAGCGATGAGGCCCATTTTTGGCTATATCAGTAAGAAAAATTGCTATATTTCGGCTGAAATGCAACCCGAAGCTATTCAAAAATAGCCATTACATCCATTGAAAATAATAGTTTCTTGGTGCCTATAGGCTGGAGGAGTCATCGGCCCATATTTCTTCAAAGGCGAGGCTGGCGCCAATGTACTCTACAAAACTAGTCTCCAACAAGACGGCGCTGCTTGCCATATAGCCCGTGAAACAATGGATTTATTGCGTTGTTGTTTCGGTGAGCAATTTGTCTTTGGTCTCGGACCAGTGGATTGAACACCAATCACACCCTTGGATTTTTATTTGTGGGAGATGTAAAGTCTAAATGCTTAGTGGATAAACCAGCTTGGAGATACCGACCGAAGTCCTCCAGCGAGTCACGAGTCAGTCAAATGTTTTTTCATTTGTGTTTAGGGATTTCCGTATTACGACGCAGTTGCGACCAACATTTGAAAGGGATTATCTTTAAAAATGAAACATCATGAATGGTTTACACAAAAATAATAACGATTGAAAAATCAATTTGAATTTTCGTTGTTTTATTTCAATCCGTTATCTCTAAAGTGATCAGACTCTAGAATGACTATTTTGTCCCTCACTTTCGAACTTTGATAGAATTTAATACGCTTTTCTGCCACAAAGTACTATTTCAAAATCTTACTAATGCATTTTTTGACTAGATCCTAAGTATTCCCTAATACCATTTCTGTGTAAACAGTAAGGAACGTTCGTGTATTTGCCCAGCGCTCGCTGAGTTGGTGCAAAGACCATCCTTCAATGAGTAGAGCGCAGGTTGTCAAGGGGATTCCGATCCTCTCTTTTCGCGCAGACACTACCTCACAGATCCCTTGTATGGTCAGCTCGTCGGCTTCTCAGTTTCCGGTAATGTCACTATGACCAGGTACCCAGATTATCCTTATATCACAGAATTCTTATGCAATCGAAAGTGAGACCGGGCATTCCCTGACCAGTTTCAAGTGCACCATAATAGAGCCCACTGCCCTTATTGCCGCTTGGCTATCGGAGTAAATATTTACCTTCTTAACAGTTATTACGCAAGTAAGTAGCCAGTCACCTGCTTCTTTAAGGGGGACCCTCATTTAGACGGTCGAAAAATGCATCATTTTTGGGAATTTTTTTCTCAGGTAAAATAACTTCAAACGTTTTGTAATTCATAAAGTACTTTAATAAATGTCTTGACTGTCTACAAAAATTTTCGGAGAAGAAAAAAAACATTTTAAGTATGGAAATATACACCTCGTCCATGGCACCTCATTCTATCTGTGTACATTCTAGCGCTCTGAATTTTTTTCTGAATTTTTTTCGATGTGACATTTTGATTTAAAAAAAAAATGTCGAAATTGATATTTTTTACCCAGTTTTATGTTAAAAGTGATTTTTCATGCATAAAAATTGACTTTAAAATTACAAAAAAATATGAAAATCTTTTTTTTTAAAAAAACACTTAATGTCACATTGAAAACAATTTAATTATCTTTAAAATGAGCTATTGTAAAGCCTGATTGGTTCAATACAGCGTTCTCAATTGTGTACACAAAATCGAAAAATGATGTTTCGAGAAAAACGCGTTTAAAGTTTTGGATACAGGCGATCAGGCCACCCGTCGCGTCCTGTTAAAAATTTTGTCACTCCTTCAAAAATACAGATATCGACTTGAAATTTTGAAAGTATATTCTTAAATAGTTGTAGAATAGATTAAAATTATTTCCAAAAAATCGATTTTTTTGACCCAATAAATGAGGGTCCCCCCTTAATTGCGGCCACCTCTGCTTGGAACACACTGCAGTGATCCGGTAACCTGAATTTGAGTTTGATGGGGAGCTCTTTGCAGAATACCCCTCCTCCAACCCTACCGCCCAACTTCGAGCCAACCGTAAACAGGTTAAACAGGCCCTGTCTCATGGTGTTACCATCGGTCCACTCTTCCCTTGGTGGAATATGGGGGGGAAAGTTCCACTTCGACCAACTTCTGAAGTATCACAAGGTAGCATTCTTGGCCCCATCTTGTTTATACTTTTCATTAATGATGTTGGTCGTTGTTTCAAGTATACGAAATATTTACTCTATTGAGACGATTTGAAACCACATATTTCGCTAGATCTCCTCTCTGCCGGATACATTTTTATGACAAGAGGACTTGAATGCTCTTAATGGCTGGACTCTGCAAAACAAACTATGGCTTAATACTAGTAAGTGTTATCACATAACGTTTTCCACGAATTCCCTTTCGCCAACTTATTATGTTGCAAATGTAACTCTTCTCTATGTGATCTTGGGCTTATTTTTGATTCGTCTTTTACGTTCCCTACCCATATTAACTCTATTATTCCGAAGGCATATGTCAACTTTGCTTTTTTGCCAAGGAGTTGCTAGTGATTTTAAATACCCATACATTAGAAAAATCTTATATAAAGCTTTAGTCCGTTCGGTTGGAGTCATCTGAAATCCCATACATTCCTCATATTCTCTTGTTCTTTGCTCTTGAACCTTTACACTTTGATAGTTTCCTGCCATTCTACAGTGATTATCAATGTTTTGTCACTTGAGATCCGACGGCTTGTTCAAGGTTTAATGTTTATGTACAGTATAGTATCTGGTACCATTGACTGCTTAGATCCACTCGGCCAAATAAGTTTCAATGCTCCTTATAGAATACTTCGCTCTTATAATCCATTTTCTATTGAAGTTCTTAGATATAATTATTTTAATTTCGACCCTCTTACAAGAGGACTTGAAGGGCTTAATCGGTTTGCTAAAAGTGTCGATCTTGATTTTGCGATGCCAAGGACTCTATTTAAGTCACTTACTGTGGCTTATTATATGTCAAATAAACTATCTATTTTATTTTAGTTCTTAAGTTATTGTTATTTTAACCTGTAAATCTAGTCATTAGGTTGTCATCATTGACTTGAAGAAATAAAGAAAAAAAGTGATAACGATTTTTATCAGAATATTCACCTAAATCCCTTTATACTTACTTACAAATATACTATAAATTTCCTTACCTGTATTTTAATCCATACTGAGACTATTTCATCTACTACTCGTCTATCACTTTACTACCACTGCCTTGGTTTATTGGCGCGGCACATTAAGCTGCTAATCACCTTTTGTTCAATGTGCTGGGCCACGTTGCTCGCGGCCTCTTATAATGAGTTTTGCTCCTTTGTGAAGTATGTGTTGTTGCAATGTACAGGAGCTGCTCGCACATCAATGTGGTTTCAAGGTTTATTGAGCCTTGTGGCTCTTGAAAATATTCACTCTTGTAAGAGGCAAGCTCTTGCAAAGCACGGCTGTAGTATGAACACAGTGGAGGCTTTTAACATAACAATTCAAGTGGCCTTTTAGAGATGCAACGACTGCCCAGCAAATGAATTGCTAACAAATAAAAGGCTCAACTTGCTGCGAACTTGGAGGCGTGAAGGAAGCTTAGTGCAACTTGCTTAACCATCAAGTTAGCGCGCGGTGTCGAATCGACCGCCCTCAGTATTTGCGCATTCCTCATATCGCCACTTGTCGCCTTAGTGGTCTGTCATTGCTGCACTATGCATGAAAAAAAAAAACTAAGCACCTTTGCTCACCGCTAGAACTTATAGGTTTCATTTGTTTCAGGTAGGTTGGGTGCCAAAATGTAAAAATAATCTACAGTTTTGTTTGTTGACATAACCATTTAAATGGAAATGCGCTTCATCCGACATCAAAACATTATTTAAAAAATCAATTTGTGTGGCTAATTATGTAAGAATAGAAAAACTCGATAATTTTAACGCGTTGGGTTGTACTGTAGAGTTCCATAATAAATTTCCAACAATTCAATTATAACCTACAAAAAGAGAAAAATAAGTATGTCAAAAAATAAAAAAGTTATTTGTGCTTAACATTAGAAGGTCTTATTTTGTCCACCCTGTACTTTAGTAATTTACAGTTCTTAGTGTATCACACCACTTTGCAGTTTACTTCCAATGGCATATCACCATCTCATTCATCCGATCATACTATTTAAGTATTTACAAATTTGTTGTTAGCAACTGCTTAAGTTTCCCCCACATTTATAATGCTTCCTCTGTAAGAGTTGTTATTATTTTACCTGACATTGTATTAGCAACGGTATTATGCAAATATTATTTACATTAACAGCAGGTCGTTAACATTAGATTAACATTGCACCCAACTCGTGCGACTGCTGCCATTAGAAATGATTACGCGTTCGCTTGGGGGTTAAAGACACACTTTGGCAGCATTCTCATGAAATTCAGAGTTTCGTATCCAGTTGTGTCAACACCAACTGTGCTAAAATTCACACTGGAATATGGAAATGACATGGTTGTCAAGAAATAACCAGCCTGCTGGCTTAACATAACAAAAATAAAACCGTCGAAAGACAATTAAAATTAAATTCCCACTCGCCATGGAAATGTGAGTGAATGTGCATAAAAATTAGAAATATTTGCAGAAAAAGGGTGGATATGAGAATAAATGTACAACAGTAGGTAGATAGAAGTGGCAGTCGCTCTATGTGCAAACAACAATAAGAGACACAAACGATTTTTTTGTTCGTTTTAACCAACTTCCCTGCAATAAATTTTAATGCGGTTGAAAATACTTAGTCTTACTATAAATTCTGCGACAAATTTTGCCGTATGCATAGGCGAGAAGAAATTCGTAGAAAAATATTCCGTTATTTTTGCTTTTGTTCTTATGCATTGCCTACTCATAAATTATACTCAGTTTCGTGCCAAATTTGGCTTGTTAACAATGAAGTGGGGAGCTAAGGAAAATCAGATTGCAGCGATTGCATTTCGTAAGTGTGGTAAAAGTGTAAGTGAGATTTACGAATTGTTGAAAAAACTTAACAGTTAAAGAATGTTTGTTTACCGCACAATTAATCGTTGTTCCCAAATGTCTAGAGTGACAGAGAAAAAAGGAAGTGGTGATCGCCGCGTAGTTCGAACCAGTGCAGCCATAAAAGACGTTCGAGAAAGAATTCACTGAAATCCCCTTAGAAATCATGTCCGAGAAATGAATGTATCGACCAGATCCATGTAAAGACTAATTAGGGATGATCTTCAAATGAAAACTATCCGGCACTCAACTGGTCATCTTTTGACAACGCGCTTGAAGAAAATTAGACTCGACAGATGCAAGCAACTTCTTCGGTGGCACGCGGTCAACGGCCATGCAAATATTTTTTTTACAGTTGAGAAATTTCTCATTGTTGAAGAAGTTTTTAATAAGCAAAACGACAAAATCTATTATAAAAGTTCTAAAGACGCAAAAATTTGTTGTTCGAAGGGTTCTGTGGGGTCAGCATACACGCCCCGTAATAGTTTGGTGCGGAGTGTCTTGTCGTTACATCTCTTCATTTCTGCGAAAAAGGGGTTAAGACCGGCGCAAAAATGTGCCAGGAGGATGTCTTAGAAGGCATGGTGAAGCAGTTGAGCAGTACTCTCTTCAATGGAGAGCTTAGAATATTCCAGTAAAATTCCGCTCCAGCGCACAAAGCAAAAACCACTCAACAGTGGCTAAAAAACAATATTTCTGGGTTCATAGTCGCAGAAGATTGTCCGTCTGGAAGTCCATATTTGAATCCATTGGACTACAGTTTCTGATCAGAACGTGAGAACACGGCCTGTCGAAGACCTCACAGAAATCTGGAGAGTCTCAAACAATCTGTGGTTCGAGCAGCGACGTTAATATCCGTGGAAAGCCGCCGTTTCAAGGATTGTGTAAAAGCAAATGGTGCAAGCAAAAATTTCAAATTTGTCTTTTGAATATTTACATGATTAAATAAAACTAACTTCATTAAAACGAATATTCTAATTTCATATCTATCATGAACTTAACTTGTCACAGGACTTATGGCAGGACTAAATATGTATGTTAGGGTGTCCGTTATTTACCAATTTGATTATTTTTCTTGCGACGCCACCTAAACTTTTAGTTTTCCGTCTAAGAAAAATTATCAGACCAAAATCAGCTCTTAATATTCAGAATAAAACTTGCCCCAAACACGATATATTTCCCATTTACATAACATGGGATTTTGCTACTTTTTGGAATAAACTTTTTTTTTCTAGTATGCTAATTTACAGCTATGAAAAACACATATTCTGATGGCAATTTTAACTCTCTACAAAAAAGATCTCATATAATTTTTCGATAAATTGACTCCTTTAAAAGTTAATCGAAGTTAAAGTTGAACTGTGTGTAAATTTCAGACATTTTCACTTTTGCAGCAAAATTATTATTGTTCTAATAAACTTCTTCCGTTTATATTTAAAAATAATCAATGGACCAGAGCCAAGTAAAAATTATTCAAACATTTTTCCATTTACAGTATCTAATCAACTAATATTTCTGAAAAAATTCATCAATTCTTATCCATTGCTATGAAATGCCCTTTCCAATTATTTTTACAAGCATTTCTGCCAACATAAGGTTTGGTTTTTTCTTGCACATGAAATTGAGCGATGACGATCAGTTTGATGCTCCTAAACGCTTCATATTTAATTCCGATGATTTCAAATGGTTCATAAATAAAAACATTGATTACTTTATAAACGAAAATTCTTTAAAATTTTTTGAAAGATTTGATATTAATACCAGCTTTCTTCAATTAGACAGCAGTAAATGGTTAGAAGGTCCCGGACATTTGAGAGGTTTAGAAATTGTAAGAAATTTAGGAGTAGTCAATGACAATGCAGAAAGAGCTGTAAAATTGTCGG
This sequence comes from Anastrepha obliqua, assembly GCF_027943255.1. Lineage (NCBI taxonomy): Eukaryota > Metazoa > Arthropoda > Insecta > Diptera > Tephritidae > Anastrepha > Anastrepha obliqua. The sequence continues at coordinate 48,308,612 of NC_072893.1, forward strand.
AAGAATATGTTAACGTTTTAGCAAGAAGTGAAGATGACAAAAAATATGTAATCCAGATTGTAAGCGAGTACAAAAAAATATTTCAAAATGTAACTAAAACATGTTTACTAAAATAAATCGTGCATTCCTAGGTGGTATAAATTTGATTCGACTTATGGATTTTTTCATCTTTCATCTTCATACCATAGAATTTGATCATTTTTTTATATAAACGTCAGAATTTTGCTATAACAGTAATAAAATTGCTGCAAAAGTGAAAAAGTCTGAAATTTACAGGAGTTAATTTATCGAGTTAATTTATCGAAAAATTATAAGAGATCTTTTTTGTAGAGAGTTAAAATTGCCATTAGAATATGTATTTTTTGATGTACTAGGCATAGATTAAACTGGGTTAAAAAAAGTTGCAAAACTCCACTGAATGTAAAGCATTTTTGTATTTATTTATGTATTTACTACTATTGTAATATTTACTAGTACAGTAGAAACTCGATTTTTTCACTCAATGCAACCGGGGTCGGTGCAAGTTTCGAGGTTGTTGCAAGTACTGAGGTACTGCCGATAAAAATGTCAATCTTAAAATCCAACGTATAATATCTCTTGCTAACAAGTACTACTTTGGACTAAGTAGGCAATTTAGTAGTAAATTCCTCTCTCGACAAACAAAACTAACACTCTACAAGACTCTCATTACACCCGTCCTAACGTATAGCGCAGAAGCTTGCACGATGACAATATCCGATGAAGCATCGCTTAGAGTGTTTGAGAGAAAGATGCTGCGCAAGTTTTTTGGTCCTTTGCACGTTGGCGACGGCGAATATCGCATGCGGTAGAACGATGAGCTGTATGAGTTTTACGACGACATGGAAATAGCGCAGCGAATAAAGATCCAGCGGATGTGTGTCGTCCGAATGGATACAAACGCTGAGGCACTGAAAGTATTCGATGCGGTACCAACTGGTGGTAGCAGAGGACTAGAAGGCCTGCTCTGCGTTGGAAAGATCAGGTGGAGCAGGACTTGGCTTCACTTGGTGTATCCAACTGGCGCCGGTTAGCACGAGAAAGAAGCAACTGGCGCGCTTTGTTAGACTCAGCCAAAATCGCGTAAGCGGTTATCGCGCCAACTATGAAGAAGTAGAAGAAGAATCTAAGTTTATTTTATTTTTATTATATCAATTTAATATACCTTAAAGCGAAAAGTTTCATTAGAAATTAAAGAAATCTTCGATTTTGGTTTGCTTTGTACTCTCGCTTGTTCAGTACAACACTGTTTCTGAGACTCAGCTGCGTCATAACATCGTTTGGGCAAAAATTGTTTTGCTCTGCCCACTCCAAACTTATATTGAATGCTGATATTGCCTCTTCCAATGTTATTTTATGCGTATTTAGCATCACCTCGTTAGTTCCTTCACCGACTATTTCGGCGTCTTCGTTACAGTATTCTGCATTTAAATCTGTGGGTTCCGCATGAGGTTGAACAATCCATTGCTCGATGTCCGATTAGCAGACTTGCTCCAATGGTTCCCCTTTCCGCAGCAGAGTTGCAATGAGTGGAATAGTGGATGCATCGTCAACAATCTGTAATCCGAATGAAGAATGATATCTTCACAATCCCAGTCAGACGATTTTTCAAACAGTTTTTGATGACTGGATTGAAGTTGTAATAAGAGCTTCTCATGCACTAGCTAAAAAGCATATTGCATTTCTCAGTTCGATATTTTGCAGTGACTCATAGATAGTTTCTTCACGAGCAACAATGTGACTTAATAAGGATTTTTTGTAGTGCCAATTAAGCCTTTTATCGTTTTGATTCATGCGCTGTATTACAGTCGTGCAGTTCGGAGGAAAACACATTGCCGATATTTGGTCGTCGTAGCTCTTAACTCGCGTTCTTCTTCATTATCAATAAGAAGAAGTGTTTTTTCCGGAAGATGTTGCGCGCGAAGGAACTGTTTTATCTATTTATTTAAGCAATTTTCGTTTAAAACAGGGTCCTTTGTTTTGATAAAAAATTAACATACCTCTGGATCAAAGGCAAGGTTCTGCGAAACCATTCTTCAAATAAAACTAAGGTCAGCCAATTGCTCTTGAGTAAAGCCATGTCAAGTGATCCTCGAAAATTTCACTAAGTCACGGATTTTAGGGCAAGATGTCTCGTTGTGTAGTCAAAATCATGTTAACGCTATTCTATAAATATTTCGCGCAAATTCCAATTTTAGCAATTGTTATTAACAATCAAAGTTTTAAGCAAGATTAAATTGAAAAATTAATTACTCCAAAACTACAATAGATAATGAAGTGAAATTTCGCATACCATTCAAGTATTGTCTGTACTATTTTTCAATTGTTAAAAACTTTTTTTATTGTGACAAATAGATAAATAAATAATAACTTTTTGTAATCAGTTGCATTTTTTCATGTTTTCTTCACGCTGTAAAACAATCGGACTTACGCATAATTGTGCGAAAAACGCTTACCTTCAATAATCTGAAAAGAGAATCTTGTACTTTTACTCCATTTCCGAGATATTGACTGTTTTGTAACTTAATGCGCTCGACGGTGGCATTGCTACCATCGGCTGATAGGTCGCGCGGCGGCTTGAGGGACCGTGCAAACTGAAGCAGCGTACAACTAATTTCATTAAAATAATTATATTGTATTAGAATTCCGAAAGATTCCAACTATAGTACATTTTTACCATAATATGACAGTTGTATTTATTTTTCTTACTTTTATTTGCTGATAGTATTTTCAAACAAAGAATCGTCTTTTAAAAAAATTCGACTTTGAAATTTTTTTCCAATTGTAGGTTGAAACTGGTGATATTGCCGCGTATTTTTTATCGCTACAGCTCCTTTGATGTGGTTTTGATATTGTTTTTCATGAGCATCATGCTCAAGTTGAGAGCAAAAATCAAAATCGATTGTTTTATGGTTGATACTGTTCTTTTCAAGCAAAGCGTCTTTAATATTTTTCACAAAAGCTGAGTATGGATTTTCTGTTTTTTTAATTCTGCATTTTCTATTCCTTTTCCGGAATTAATGAACAACAATTGCAACAATTTCTTTGAGTTCCTTATCGCATAAATCAGAATACCTTTTTTTTAATTGGTGATTCGCCTAGGTCTTGCAGAATTTTATTCACTTTATCGAATTTCTCTATTTCGAAATTTTCATCCTCCGAATCGTCAAAAGAATCTATAGAGCTATCCGACGTCTCATTTTCTGCACTTTGAGTCGGACTGAAAAAAAAGAAACGTGGCGATTTACTCTAGCGGAGTCAGCAATTTTAAATGTTTTATTAACTTTCACATTAAAAATTGAAGTGTTTTTATTTGAGGTTAAAAATAGCAAAAAAAGAAAAAAAATTTGGAAAGTATGTAAATATCTAACGAAATGCACATTATACAAGCAAACATCCATTCACTCTGAAAAGAAATAATTTTCAATCGAAATTCAAATCTTGTTTGCAACAGCAGACTACAATAGTTTATTTACAGTATGTGACATATTAATTTCCAATGTGATAATGTAAGCGATAATAATTAAATAATTACTCGAAGAATATTGAATAAATATTACAGCTCACAATTATGGCCTTTTTTCATAAATGGATTACAGCATTTGCTCGGTCGAACCATATTTATAATAATATTGAAATATGCAAATATGCTTTGTCACCAGTCACCACTTAAATCGAACTGACACAAAGCAGTGACGAATTCAGTCAATAGGCAATAAATCCTGTGCGGGCATGTTCAAACGTCCACGCTGCTTCAGTTTGCGCGGTCCCTCAAGCCGCCGCGCGACCTATCAGCCGATGGTAGCAATGCCACCGTCGAGCGCATTAAGTTACAAAACAGTCAATATCTCGGAAATGGAGTAAAAGTACAAGATTCTCTTTTCAGATTATTGAAGGTAAGCGTTTTTCGCACAATTATGCGTAAGTCCGATTGTTTTACAGCGTGAAGAAAACATGAAAAAATGCAACTAATTACAAAAAGTTATTATTTATTTATCTATTTGTCACAATAAAAAAAGTTATTAACAATTGAAAAATAGTACAGACAATACTTGAATGGTATGCAAAATTTCACGTCATTATCTATTGTAGTTTTGGAGTAATTAATTTTTCAATTTAATCTTGCTTAAAACTTTGATTGTTAATAACAATTGCTAAAATTGGAATTTGCGCGAAATATTTATAGAATAGCGTTAACATGACTTTGACTACACAAGGAGACATCTTGCCCTAAAATCCGTGACTTAGTGAAATTTTCGAGGATCACTTGACATGGCTTTACTCTCTTATTTCCTTTCTAGACAACAGGCATATCAGCAAAAGTTTTAAATGAATACGGATTCACCGATTTTCCAATAACCATTATTTTTACTCTATGATTTCCAGCCGGATCTGTACACGGAAGGAACGCTATTCTCTCTTTACTGATCTTATGCCCCGGAGTCGAGGTTTTTTTGTGAGCGCACAAGAGTTTTAACGCGTAAGAGCTTCCAAAATAAGACGGGCTCATCGGCATTGTATATCTGCTATTTTTCAAACTTAAATCGATAATTGTTTTTTAAATTTGTTCAAAAATGGGTTGATGGACTCCCTCTTATTTAATAATTTTTCTCCACAAATTCTTATCCATCCGTGCCTTTTTTTAAAGTTAGCCAAAAACCTACCAACAATCCCAACCATTACTAGCGTGGAAACCACCAGGATTTTCCTGAATTTTGGCATTCAATAACTTGGCTTTCTCTTTAAGCATATCCGCTGTAATTCGTGAGTTTTTCGCCCTTTGATCAGCAAACCAATTGAACAACGCCATTGTCATTTTTAGAAACTCAGAAATCTGAAGAGTTTTTCTTTTACCTGAACCGGATTCAGATTGCGCAATAAGATTCTACGGACTGTTCATTTTTCAATACGAGAGTTATAATTGCTCTCTGCACGTGAAATTTTTTGTGGAAATTCCCGCATTTTATTTTTCCAGAAGGTCAGCTTTTCTTCAGTTCTTTAATGCAAGCAGCGTAAATTTCCTCTTTACCATTACATTCGTACAAAATTTAAAGGAAAACTGCCATTTCGTCAGCAAATTAATGAGTTGGTGCTTGCCTAAATTTATTCACCTGATTCAATTCAAAAAATGTCATTAATAGAATGACATTATTCCCTGAGCATTATTCTCAAAAATGCAACGTAAAAGAGCAAAAAAAAAAGTTGTAAGTAATGAGGTAAACATTTGGTAATGTCGCAAGCACTGAGTACGCAATGAAACCAAAAATTGTGTCGCAAGAATCGAGTTTCTACTGTACATAGTACATACACGGCAGCTGCCGTAGCCGAATGCGATGATGCGTGACTACCATTCGGAAGTGCACAGGCTTGAATTTCCGTGCATGAAACACCTCTGACAGAAAACAGTTTTTTCTAAAACGAGGTCGTCCCGTGACAGGCATGGCAAGCCTTCGAGTGTATTTTTGCCATAAAAAACGCTCCTCATAAAAACTATCTGCCCTTCAGTGAATACGTTAAACTGCAGGTCCCCCCATTTGTGCAAAAACATTAAGACACACAACATAAATAGGAGGAGCAGCTCGACCAAACACCCAACAAAAGGTGTAAGCGCGAACAAATATCGCCATATGTTGGGAGGATTTGTTTGAACTGCTGTAACTTTTTTGTTTAAGAATAAAGCAAAATAAAATTATTAAAGAGCAAATTTTCCTTGAATATTAAAGCACTTGAGTTGCTGAAGCAAAAATTAAATCTTAGGCGTTTACACATCCCTCGGCAAAGGTAGGTAGGTAGGTGAAATGGTTGAAGTGTACCTGGCACTCCTGAAGTAGCACTAAAGCGCCGTTTCGATACCATTATGAGACCTCCAAAAGGCAGATATCTACAGCCAGCCAGAGCTGTTGATGTAAGAAGATTGATTGGATTTAAGTTGGCGTACTGCCCCAGGCTGTCGAAGAAAGGAGATCCCAGTGACCTTAGTCTTCTAACTGCCAAACCCGGACATTTACAGAGAAAATGCTCAACAGTCTCCTTCTCTGAAATGTCTCCACAGCTTCTGCAATGGTGCTCGGCGAAGGTGCTTAACAAAAAAATCATTTAAGTTGGCGTACTGCCCCAGGCTGTCGAAGAAAGGAGATCCCAGTGACCTTAGTCTTCTAACTGCCAAACCCGGACATTTACAGAGAAAATGCTCAACAGTCTCCTTCTCTGAAATGTCTCCACAGCTTCTGCAATGGTGCTCGGCGAAGGTGCTCAACAAAAAAATCATTCATCTGGAAGAAATCCCTCATTGAATAATTAAGGGGGTAGTATGGTTACCTCGGTGTAAAACAAGCATATTTTTCGAAATTTTTTTTGTCGACACAGTTGATTTATTCAAAATTTTAAAATTACTTCATTATAAAGTCATATTTAAAGAATATTGTGTGAAATTTTCATTGATTTTTATGAAGAAATGAGTTGGTGGCAGCGAATCTTCGCGGACGTCTCATAAAAAAGTTTTATTGCGGTGTCCCTCAGAACTCATTACTGGATCAACTAAAATCAAAAAACCAAATTGATTTCATCAGCTAATAAAGTTTCGCAGGTAACAACGTCGATTTTTTTTTTTTTTTTAATTTTTTAAAGCGCTTTGAAGTCAAAACACCGATTTTTCATAAAAAAAACTTGAAAACTTTGTTGTTTTAAAATATGACAAAATTAAAAAAAAAAAACTCGACGTCATTACCTCGTGAATAAAATAAAGAAACAAAAAAACCAAATTTGAAAAGAATCGGTGCAGTAGATATGAATCTACAGTGGACACCGACCGTAAAAAAGGCAAGTGTGAGAAAAACGCGTTTAAAAATTTGTGAAGCGTGAAATCCGGTTGGAGAGGTAGATACTTAATCCTTTGTGTCTTTGTCAATTTTACTCTAATGCACTTCAAACTTTCACACAATAATCTTAAGATGTTATAGAATAATTTAAAAAAAAAAAAAAAAAATGAAAAAAAATACCATACTACCCCCTTAAGTATATTTTACAATAATTTATTGCATAATGATTACCATATTTTATAATAAAGACTGCATTTAATGGTCGGAATAAAAATACACGAAAGCATGGTACAAATAGTGTTAAATTGCTTTTGAAAATCCGATGCCAAATAACCAAGTTACGAGTATAATAAAAAAAGCATTTCGGTGGCTTTTAGAAGGATACAAATATTTATATATTTTTCCTCTATAGCGCGGAAGTCAACTCAACATAAGCTGCAAATACAGCGATAAACAACTTTTTTTCATATGGCGACCGACCCCACTTCTATATTGCACATGCCACCTTGATCAAAAAGTCTCTGTAACAATCATCAGGTGACGCTTTAAATCAACTGATTTCAGTTCCGTGTTTTTGCTAGGTTTACTGTCACTGCTTGGCATTTGTAAAAGTTACATTCGTCTTGAGTGAATCTCTTATACCTCTGCAAGTGTTTTTGGTTTTTTAGAGTTTTAAAAATGATCCCCAATTTGCATCAACGAGTTTGCATACAATTTTGCGTTAAACATGGATTCAATGGTACAAAGCAGCCTTAGAAAGGTTGGGAAACAGTTGCGGTAATGATACGCTGATGAAAACAGTTGTTTACATGCCACCTGTGGCTTCAGAAGAGATCCTAAGTCCACCGAGTATGGCGAACGTAGTGGCAGGCCGTCGACATCTTAAACTGAGGAAAACACCAGTGAAGTGACAGAAAAGTTGACCTATAACCGCAAATTATCCAAATTAATCTTCACAGAGCTGGTAGAGTACTTGAACATTGCCTATGGATCCGTGCAGGACACTGTATTTCATGTTTTTCATGTTGCTGCAAAGTTGGTCTCAAAGCATCTGAATTTCATGCGAAAAACGGGACATCTTTGATGCCGCCAAAGACACGATTTCCAAGACAGAATCCGATCCAACCTTCGTCAAACTCATCATTACGGGAGACGAGACCTAGGCTTATGAGTACGACACGCAATCCAGACATCAGGCGAGTGAGTTGAGAGCACCGAATAAACCAAACCTGAAAATACACGGCATTTTCAGTCCAAAAAGAAAGCTATGCTCATGGTTTAAGGTCAACCCATATCTCCAGGCACACAAAACTGAAAATATTTGATGCCAACGTGAAGTCGGTAGTTCTGTATTGGTATGAAACATGGAACTTAACAACAAGCACATCACAATCATTGAAATCCTTCTTAAAAGTTTGCTGATATTATAAGCAACGATGATCTTTGGGCGGTAAAACTGTTCATCTTTTGAGGCCATCCACTGATTTGATGTCTTCATATGAATGGAACTGTTGGTCAGCTAGGCCATGTCCCATCGATAGGAACAGGGCATAATCGGACGGTGCAATATCTGGAAAATATGGCGGGTGGTGTAGGATTTCCCATTTCAGTGTTTCCAGGTAGGTTTTAACGGGTTTGGCAACGTGAGGCCGAGCGTATTGCGGCCGTTTCTCGCGCAGTCCTTGGCCCAATCGCATCAATTAAAGTCGATACCGATACCCAGTGATAACAGTTTATAATAAATAACACCAACTAGGTCCCACCAAATACACAGCATAACCTTCGCAGCGTAAATATTCGGCCGAGGCGACGACGTAGAAGCATGACCAGGCAGTCCAGTTGACTTTCTTCCTTTTTCATCACCCGTCACGATGCGATGAAGAAAACCCCCTTTTTTTGCAGCTGGAGCAGTTTTTCATAGGCGAAAAAACGACGTTCAAAATCCCTTGGTTTTAACTCATAAAGAACTCAAGTCTCCTGTTTCTGAATCATTCCCAAAGCATGCAATCGCTTGGAAATGGATTGGCGGATAACTCCTAATACTGAATCAACCTCTTCTTGCGTTTGCCACGGATTCTCATTGAGCAATGCCTCCAATTCAGCGTTTTCGAAGGTTTTTGGCTTTCCTTCACGCGAACGGTCGTCAACATCACCGTCAAAATCGCCGTCTTTGAAGCGACGGAACCAAGCTCGGCAGGTTGTTTCACTTAAATCAGCATCTCCATAAACTTTTTGTAGCTCTCGATGCGCTTCAGCCGCCGTTTTTTTTTCGAATGAAAGAGGAAAGTCAACACTTTCCGCTAATGACGGTTATTCGGCACAAAATTAGACATTTTCACAAAACCAAAAGTAGATGATACCAAACAGCGGGAACTTAGTTGCGCACCTAATATATAAATTATAGATAACGGTATTGTACACCACAAATTCTTTCCAGAACGTCAAACAGTTAATAAGGACCAATATTTGGCTGTTATGAGACATTTATGTGAAGGAATTCGCCAAACAAGAAAGGATTTGTTGGAAAACAATTCGTGGATTTTGCACCATTAGAACGCACCGTCGCACAACGCTATCATTCTCTGTGAATTTGTGAGCAAGAACGAAACGGATATCATCCAACAGTCATTGAGTTCACCTGATGTGGATCAATGCGACTTCTTTTTAAGTTTCATCAAGTCACAAAACCACTGCGGCAGCCGCAAGGAAGTAATGGAAAAATCGAAGACGGCGCTGATGGCTGTACCGAAAACAGAGTTCCAGAAATGTTTTGAGAACTGGACTAAACGCTGTCATAAGTGCGTTGAAGTTGATGGGGGGAGTACTTTAAAGGCGATAGTATCACTTTTGTGCAATAAAATTTTATTTAGAATTTTCTGAATATATTCCGGGAACTTTTTGATCAAGGTGGTATGGTTTCTGTTTGCAAATTCCTTGTCATGTCCAGTTGTGTTTCCTTACGTGTCAAATGATTATGATTTATTTATAAGAAGGCATATTTTTTGCTTCCGAATATAGTAGCAAGCTGTCTAAGAGGCATGACCTGAGTGGGGGAACAAAAGCAGCAAAAGTAAATATGATGTCGGTTTTAACGAAAAAATAATCACATTGTGCCATTTGGCGTAGGCAAACGTCAGATGGCAGTTTGCGGTTGGCATTGAATAGGCGCATGTGGATTTATGTTTGCATACAATTCCCAATTGCCACAGCAGATCTGTTCAATTTCGCTTTTCACTACTGACACGCAAAAACCCACTTTTCAATGTTTGTTGGCATTTTTTATTCACCAGAGTTGCTTTGTGTGTGTAACTAATTTTCCGATGTATGCATAAATTCGTTACGGGCTGATTGATAGGTGAACTAGGTGACAAATGGGTTCGTTAGTGTAGGCATATTGAAATTTCTTATTAAGCAGGGGACGGTGCGTTGGGATGATTTGTGGCTTATAGTCGCTGCGGTTATTAGTTTCCACACGTCAATCAAATAAACTGGTTGTGTGGCAACCGACTTACAAAAATGGGGCTCACCACGTTTTTAGAAAAACATACAAAAACAAAAAACAGTTTATATATGATTTTGACTATAAAATTAACAAAGTTATGATTTTCCGTTTTACTTGAAATATGCGCCGCTTTGTTTGTTAGGTTAGCTTAGGCTAAATTGGTTTACTTACAGTTACTCATACACCGGTTCGGTCCAAGGCGATACCAGAAAAAGTTCACCAGTTATTTGTTTGGAAATTGCGCATCCAGCCTGGACGATTTTGAAAAAAAATACCGTCCAATTATTCTATTACTTTACGAAGCACATTAAGCCGTCACTATGGGATGTTTATGGCAATATTATTAAAATAACTATTGCCAATTTCAGAAATGGTTTAAATTGCTAAGCATTTAATTGCATAATAATTTTTCTTGTATCTTATCTTCTTCTTCTTAATTGGCGCGATAACCGCTTACGCGATTTTGGCAGAGTTTAACAAAGCGCGTCAGTCGTTTCTTTCTCGTGCTAACCGATGTAAGATTCATATTTAGCTAAATTAATGATTTTTTTGTGGAAAACAGAACATACATTTCTTCTCTACAGAACTTTAAAAAACACAGAATTTTGGCCCAAACTAAATTTGTATACGGAATTTGAATACCCAGAATATTAATTTTACATTATTTTGAATTTTGAAAATGCAGAATTATAACCTACAGGATTCAAACTGCTTAGAATTTGTTTAACATTTTTATCCGAATTTTTACCCAAAAGATTATTGCCACACAGAATTTAAGCTAGCTGACTCTCTTTTTCGTATGTACAATCAGAGGCTGTTCTCAGAATCTCCATTTACTGCACTCTTCCGCTAAAAAAAAAATCCCAAAATACGCTGCCTCTACCACTTAGCGATGAATTATATTATTTGACATTCATATATCGATTAAGGGGACAGCTACCTGTTAACGGCCATATTTTCCCTGATTTTCATTAAAATTATTTTAAATGAAGAAGTCAATATATTTTTTTCCAAATTGGTACACAGTGTATTTATAAAGGGTGATTAAGTTTCAAGGGCCGGTATTGATTTTGAATAAAATACAATTTTTTAAGAAGTTATTGTCATTTCTCTTTATTATGATAATACTGGTATGGCTCAATTACGTATGGAACAAAATATTGGCCAATGGCTTCCGCGGCCTCGGCGGCAAACCTCCATTCGATGGTCCAAATTTTCGATGACGCTGAGGCATAATTGAGATTTTATGCCGTTAATGTGCCGAATTATCTTATCCTTTAGCTCTTGAATTGTTGCTGGCTTATCGACGTACACAGTTTCTTTCAAATAACCCCAAAGAAAGAAGTCCAACAGTGTCAAATCACATGATCTTGGCGGCCAATTGACATCGCCGCGACGTGAGATTATTCTGCCATCAAATTTTTCGCGCAGAAGAGCCATTGTTTCGTTAGCTGTGTGACAAGTGGCACCGTCCTGTTCAAACCACATATCGTCCACATCCATATCTTCCAATTCGGGCCATAAAAAGTTCGTTATCATCTCACGATAGCGAACACTATTCACAGTAACTGCCTGACCGACCGGCCTCATTTTGGAAAATATACGGCCCAATGATGCCGCCGGTCCATAAACCGCACCAAACACTTACTCTTTGTGGGTGCATTGGTTTTTCGGTAATCACTATTGGATTATCATTCGCCCAAAGGCGGCAATTCTGCTTGTTGAGTCCACTGAGGTTAAAATGTGCCTCATCACTGAAGATGAGTTTCTTTGAAAATTGGCCAATTGACGATGCTTGAAATGGTCAAGAGGCTTTAGTTCTTGAGTCAATTGCACCTTGTAAGCGTGTGAATGCAAGTCTGTATGCATAATGTTCATCAACGACGAGCGTGAGATGTGCAATTGTTGGGGACGACGACGAGTTGAGGTGGACGGCTCTTCAACCACACTATCGCGAACAGCAGCAATATTTTCTGCAATACGAGCTGTACGAGCATGCACTGGTGTTCTCACATCTCCTACAGACCCGGTTTGCTCAAACTTTTGCACAATTTTTCCGATTGTACGCACATCTAAATGATTAAATTGACCAAAAAAATCACGAAGAACGCGATATGCATTTTGATTTGAACGCACGTTTTCATAATAAGCCTGAATAACTTTAACGCGTTGCTCGATTGTGTGTCTTTGCACGGTTCAAATTGAGTTAGTCTGAAATAGAAAAATGTCAAATCATGTAGCATCGGCGTCAGTGATCTGAATACAAAAAACCAAATATTTTTTTGTTGATAATGTCATAATTTCTATATGAATTAAAAAAAAATGAAAAAAAAAATTCGCGCGAATTTTCCTACTATTTTTGCTTCGAAAAAATTATTTTTTCGACAAATTTTCAAATTTTAAATTCACTTAGAAAGTAATATCATAAAAAATGTGTGTGCGAAATTTCAGGGAGATAACTTTCCGAGTTATCGTGTACGCCAATTCGAAGAATATAGTTTTGATGAAAACGCGTCTAAAGTCGGCAACGTAACTATACCTCTCCCAGCGCTCGAACGCAAAGAATAGAGCCGTCGAACTATAATATACAGCCTGTTACATAAGAGCGAGGTCACTGTTACACGTAGATAAAAAGTCAGAGGGTCTTGTTTCGTTTTCTATTTGTAAAAAGTGAGCTGTCTGTCAAATTTCGTCTTCAGTTGAGTGGTTTTTTGAAATGAGTGCTGTTTACGCCTCTCGCTTTGAGGCAATTTTTCTATGTTTGCATGAAAAAGGACCCAAATTAACGCAAACTGCTGCTGCGAAATAACTGGGAAAGTCGAAGCAGTTTGTTAGCAAGTGGATAAATCGCTATAAAAAGGTCGGTAACGTTGATAATTTTCCTGATCGCTGAAGTGCAAGCAGAGTCTAAAAAAAAGACGAAAATGAGATTCTCGCATTGTTCTCGAAACATCCCACTTTGACTTTACGTGGAGCTGCTGTGAAATTGAAAGCAAAAGGTGTTGACATATCTTACGGAACGATTCGCAGGCACTTGCTTGCCAATAAATTGAAATATCGCAGTACTTTGGAAAAACTTGGACCGCGATTGGAGCAACGTATATTAATTTTTTCTGATGAATCGTCCATCTGGGCATTTCCGATGCAAGCCATGCAATTTAGATCAACTTTCTCGATGAATTCGGAAAATTTGGAGGTCTTTTCCGGTAGAATATGCAGAAAAGCTAGTGGAAAATACGCCCCGACGGTGCCAAACCATAATTGACAGTGCATGAGATTTGACTTGCTGCTGAGGTATTTGCTTTAAGTATTGACGACCAAATTATTAATAAATTTGCGAATTTTCGAAAAATCAATTGTTGTTATTATTTAACAGTGATCACGCTCTTATGTAACAGACTGTAAGAAATACTTAAATTTACATTCTAAAAATTTTTTGACACATTCTTAAAGGACATTAACATTTTATGAAATTTTTTTTTTTTAAATTTTACAGGTATCTGTCCCCTTAAATACTGAGAAAATACTTTCCACGTGCCATTTGATGGATACCGCCAAGGCGTATCTATGCAAGGTGGTGTGTTTAGAGTAGTCTTCTTCCTCCATTCGCCTTTAATTTAGAATTGCCAGTAAAACGGAATGACGGAAAGTTGTTGTTGTGTTGTGAACGCGCGAAAAACGAATTTTATCCATTTGTGATTCATTCCATTCTTCTATTCTCTTTCTCTTGGCATTTTTAAGGAAAAAAAAAATTGTTGCTACTCGAATGCCGCTACCTTGTATAGATTCGCCTTGGATACCGAAGTTCGACGCTTCCATCATATTTGGCATAGAAATTAATTCATGGAATTTAGTTTGACAAAGCATTAGAAAAACTTATTGTAAACTTCCATGAAAGCTTTTGATGTGGTTTTTTTTTGTAACCTATACACTTGTATGCGTTTAATTTCTTTTTGTGCATTATTTAGGCATAGAGCTAATAAATTTTAGAAGAGGTTTTCGCAACTAAAATTTGTGGCTTCGTGGAAGGACAAATAAAGGGTGGCAGAATAAATATCATGCGAGAATGATTGTACAGGGTGAACGATATGAAGTGTTACCTATTCAAAACACCATCACTTTTTTTGTGAAATTAGTTTTTATTGATTTCAAAGACAAAATTGTTCAAAAATGATTACAATTTTAACATACATTCACTTTAGCTCGATATGACCACCTTTTGCCTTGACTATAGCCTTCAAACAGTCAAAAAATGAGTTGCATGCTGCACGAATGTGATCTTGAGGTATGTTTGGCCCATTCTCGTATAATCGCTTTCTTCAGCGCATCCATACTGGCATATTTTTTAGTCCTCACCTTGCTCTCCAAAATGGACCAGATGAAATAGTCCATCGGATTTGCGTCTGGCGAATTCGAAAGCCGTTGTGTGGACGAAATGAAGTGTGGAACAAGATTTTTCAACCATTTTTGGTTCAGACGAGCTTTATGAGACGGTGCCGAGTCCTGTTGGATCGTCCATGGTCTACGACCGAAATGTTTGCGTGCCCACGACTCTAAAGCAGCTTCTTAAACATTTTCCTGATAATAAGTCGCATTCACTTTGACACCAGGCTCGATAAAAACGATTGGAGAGCGTCCATCAGCGGTCACTGCGGCCCAAACCATTACTTGCGATGGGGAATTACTTCGAGTGGCCATACGTACGCTCAAATTCCCGTATGAGCCTTCGGTCAAGTAAACACAATCGTTTTGAGTGTTTATGAACTGCTCAATTGGGAAATTTTTTTCATCAGAAAACACAAGCTAGGAAATTCGCCTCGTTCGTGCAAGCGCAACAGCTCCTTTGCTCTTTCGCACCGAACTTTTTTTGCTGGGGTGAAAGATCGTGTGCTTTTTGGAACTTGTAAGCTTTGACTTTGAGCTCATTTTTCAATACGCGCCGAATGCTGTCTTGCGATATTTTCAGTTCTTTGGCTATTTTTCTTCCACTTCGACGTGGATTTCGTTCAAGTCGATCCTGCACTCTTCGAACCATTTCTGGCGGTGTTGCGGTTTTTTTGGTCCACCTCCATAGCGTTTTGCAATGCTACCAGTATCATTGTAACGTTTTATAGTGCGATACTCAAACATTTTATTCACTTTGAGCTGACTGAGCTCACGAACAATGGCTGGTTGTGATTTTCCAGCCAAATATAACGCAATCACACTATTACGTTTGAATTCCATCACAGAAAAAAAAATCAACAAAACTGAGAGGCAAATGCTTTTGATGGCTTATAAACAATATATTGAACGGTTTTGACGTTGATGTCATGAGCTGTTTTACAGCTACAAGCAGTGTGAAGTTGGTAGCACTTCATATCGTTAACCTTGTATACTTCTATTGGAGTCTTTCGGAGTTAGATTTGATGCATATGCAAAATATCATATATAGTTCATTGGGCATTTTCTTCCATATAAAATAAATTCGAGTTTTTGTTATATGAAGAAAATGCACCAGACTGCCAACAAAAAAATTGTCAAAAATCAGTGCGATTTTTTAGCTACCTCAAACTTGCACTTTGCCATATTAAAATTTATTGCGCTATAAAACTGCATACTTCAAAGTGTTCTAGAAATACTGATTAAAAAGTTTGTGGCTCTGAAGAAAATGTATTGAATTTTTTTTTAATTTGCACAAATTGTAAAACTTGGACTTATAAGCGTTTTGCAGGAGAGTAAACTATATTTTCGTTAAAAAATTATTAAAATTAAATAAGAAACAAATAAATAGTCAAAACTTGCCACAGGACACTAAACCATGCACTCGTTTATATTGGTTACACGAAGATTAATTTTTTGACATATTTCTGAAACTATTTCACTTCGCATCATTGACTCACTAGAATATGTCCGTTGCTCTTGCCATAAACTCCACTGATAGCTACATATCAATTTCAAATACTTGCAGCATCTGGACCGGCTGGCACTTTCGATAGAAAGCAACACAGCTCAAGGCTGCAAGTGTGCGGATTAAATTTGTAGCAGCTGCTCGTTAGTAATAGAAAATCCATCGATTTATCGCTTGTTTTCCAGATGGTCACACAAGTAATAGGAGCATACATCGCGAGCATTGCAGCAAGCTTCCGTTATTCAGTAGACATGAATGTGCATAATCTCTTATTTGTAGGATATAGGAAGTGACACTTGCTAACAGCGGGAGCCAGAATAGCATATGAAAAATTATTTAAAACGCATTTGCAGAAAAGTTGTGAAGCTGAGAATGGCCAGCTGATTTATGCATACGGGTTATAGCAGTTTATTCTGATAGATAAATTCACAGATTTCGGCCCGACTTCCTTGAAAATTGGTCTACTATATTTGTTATTTAATAATAAAAATTTGTATTGCAAAATTGACTGTAAAAGCAAAACGAACCGAAAACATAGTATTATGAGTAGTTATAGTAAAACGTAACTGTTGATGGAAGTGGTGAGGGGAGACATATTGACATCATCGGCCTCAACAACCGCGCTGTTAGTTCTGCCTTTTCCAAACTGCATAAAGCAGCAAAGCGAGTAGGTCTGGTGGTGAACGAGGACAAAACGAAGTACCTCCTGTCATCAAACAAACAGTGGGCACCCACGTCGATGCTGACAGTTAGAGGTTGTAAGAGACTTCGTTCTTCTATGTAGGAACCAGCATTAACACCGATAAAAATGTCAGCCTTGAAATCCAACGTAGAATCTCTCTTGCCAACAAGTGCTACTATGGACTAAGTAGGCAACTGAGCAGTAAAGTCCTCTCTCGACGAACAAAACTAACACTCTACAAGACTCTCATCATGCCCGTCCTAACGTATGGCGCAGAAGCTTGGACGATGACAACATCCGATGAAGCGACGCTTGGAGTGTTCGAGAGAAAGATTCTGCGGAAGAATTTTGGACTTTTGCAATGGGACGGCGATGGAACCATGAGCTGTATGCGACATGTGACGACATAGACATTGCGCAGCGAATAAAAATCCAACGGCTTAGTTGGTTAGTCATGTCGACCGAATAGAAACAAATGCGGTACCAGCTGGTGGTAGCATCGGAAGAAAAAGTTTAAAAAACTACTTCTTAACCTTATTTCTTAACTTTTTATTGGAACTAATCTACATCGGTCTTGCAGAATCGGTATTCATACCATTAGGTGCAGTTAAGATTTATTAATTTCCCTAAAATACCTCCGAATCGCGGATTGTGGATGGAAAGTCCAGACGAAATGCAAAATCAGTAGAACATTATGGCCCACCTACAACCTCAAGCAATCGTCGACACTGATAAACATGAAACGACGGGACGCCTGGACTCTAACGGCAGTCATAACTGGCTTTTCGTCTATCGGAGAACAAGCGGCCAAAATGGGCATCACTCACAAAACATACTGTGACAGTTGTAAACAACCGGAAATAAGGAAACAATCTTCCTCTGTGAATGCCTTGCCCTATGGAAGGACAGAATGTTAACCCTGGGCAAACCGCTGTTCGAGAGTCTCGAACAACTGTCTTGCTTAGAGATCAACAACCTAATAAGGTTTCTGAATCGCTCATACTGGATTTAGTTTTGGTAACGAGGAAGTCGCAACAAAATGGTGCGGAAGCACTAGTTGTATTCTGGACGAATCACCACTTGCATAGCTTCACATTCAAGTCAAAAGTCCTAATAGAGTACAACAATGTAAGCAGGTCTCACTGATTTGGGTACCAGGACATGAGGGACACGAAGGAAACGAGAACGCAGACTTTTGTGCCAAAAAAGGGGCAGAAGCGCTAATTATTGGACCTGCCCCATTTTTCGGCTTTAACAAAAAATAATATAAAACAGGAAACCAAAAAAGGGATAAAAAAAAAGAACCAGGGAACACTGAAACGGCACAAGCGGCCTTAATCACTCATAAGTTTTTGAGCTTCAATGCCAGCAGAGCAAAATCTGCTCTAACCCTAGATAAAAAGATTACACTGTGAAGCACTTAAAGGTCACTTTGTCAGTAATAAACTTTTTAACACAATGGATTTCTAGTATTATACAATTTCATGCAGGGTCTGCAGTGATGAAGAAGAGTCTATGGAACACTTAATCACCAACTGTGAGGCATTAGGGCACAGGAGGCACAGAATCCTGGGGTGGTATCTACAAGAGGACGAAGACCTACAATTGCTCTCTCCTAAGGAGCTGGTTCGATTCCTCGACATACTAAATAATTATTATTAAGTAATTATGGGCGCACAATAGGTCAATCTGGTAGCAGTGCATAAAGGCCTTAGCTAACCTCGTACAACCATTACCATTACAACTAAAGCATTTAAGTCAAAGTCAAAGTGAAAAGTTAAATACTGAAAAGCGTTTTTTTCTATAAAGATTTCGAAAATCGATAATTAATTTCTTTACCAATTTAAGCTCTCTATTAATTTAGAGTTTTTTTATTGTAAACTTTTTTATACATAAATTTTTATGTTTAAAATTTTTTTTTAATTTTTAAGTTTTTTCTAAATATACTTTTTTTACGTACCAAAAAGTATAATTTTCAATATCTCACCTATTTTGGGAAGCAATGAGTTTAATTTTCATGCTAGGCACGTCCTTAAGATAAATTTAAAACTCTTTTCATTTCCGTTGAAAGCTGCGCGCTCCCGTGTACTTACAAATCAGCTACTTCTGATGGTGGCCTCTGTTGGATGGCAGCTGTCATATTGCAAATATTTCTCCGAAACACTCCAAATGCGCTCAAGGTTTCAGTAAATTATAACCATTCCATCCTTGTTAAAAAAGTTGGTGAGTAGTAGCAAAAAATACAAAATTCGAAACCTGTTGCCTCTTCCACCTTCAAAATTTAGAATATATTTGCCAAACTTCAATCACACACCAAAGTGTGCCCTTATATTTTTCATAATCTGCATACCTTTATGTGAAAAAACGTGTACAAATAATTTCCATTTGCATGACTTCTTTACTTTTCGCTTCCGAGTATAATAAATTATGCGATGGTTTTGTCATTTTATAGCAAATTAGGTTTAAGGTTTGCTGACGTGGCATAAAAATTTGAAATGTATTATTTCGTACTAATTTATGCTCATAGGAGTGTGTCTGCTTTTCTTTTGCATTTGTGTTTTGGCACACGGCTAAATAAGTGCCTGTGTGTGTTCAAGTGTTACGGTAAACAGTCCTACTGAAAATACATAATTTCTGTATAGTGTGTGTGTATTGATGCATGTATGTGTGTGTGTGCTTACAATCAAACTTTGCTTAATTGTGTGTGCTTACAATCAAACTTTGCTTTAACTTGAATCGCTACGGCACAGAGCACAAGTTCGACTTATACCCGCCAACAAAAAACCCAAGCACCGCTGTGAAATATTTTTAATTTTAGTCTAAATAAAAATATAATTCATTCTTTAATAAAAGTCCATTCTACAATAAAAGTCCTTTGTTAGAAATTCTGAAAGTTCATAAAATTTTCAAAAAAACTCCCAACTTCTTAATCAGAACTTTTGAGTAAGCAGTTTTATAACCCATTCAATTTTATTATAATAAAGTGAAAGCTGGAAGAATCTAAAAAATTGCGATGATATCAAAAAAATATTTTATTCATGCTATCTTGCATTTTTTTTCTTTATTTTAAAGGGTGATCAATTTAGAGGTATGCGCTTTCAAATTGCAATAAAACAACGAAAATTCAAATTGATAATTTTTTTTTGTAGAACCATTAATGATATTTATTTTTCAAAGATAATCTCCCATCTCGTATTTGATAATATGTGGGCCGATGTATCATCCAGCCCATAGGCCGCCCGAAATGGTTGTTTTTAATAAATGTATGGCTATTTTTGAATGGCTTCGGATTGCTCTTCAGCCCAAATACGGCAATTTTGTTTATTGACGTAGCCATTAAGCCAAAAATGGGCCTCATCCTTGAACATCATATGAGCTTGGGTTAAAAATGCCTTCACTTCTTCGTGTGTGGGGATTCTACTGAAAGTATCCGTCCCTCCTGGATTTTTTCCTCCACTCCGGGACTGCTTCCGCATTGCTTACTTAATCATCCTGCGTTCAGAGTCGCTTGTTTTGAAAAACTTGTTTGAAAAGCTCAGTGCACTTCAACATAAGTTTCCATTTCATGCCTCTTTTTTTCAGATAACATCTTTCAATATCAATAGCCCGTTGCAGAGCTTTTCTCTCTGTTTTGCGCCTCTCGCATTTAAAGAAGGTGTGCTTCGCATCATTATACTCAGTATCACATGCAGTTTGGTCGCCAAAAATACTTGTGAAAGGAGCCATGTCCGGACAAAGACTGTGTGAGGCAATAGTTAACCTCACCGTGCTTTCTTTCTATCCAGTTTTTTAGATCGGGTATTAGTCTCGCTGTCCATCTACCGTACCGTTCAGAGTTCCATCTCGCCTACCACAGTGTGAGCATTTGAATTCTAATGTCGGAGAAGTATAGTACTGGGATTCCTGAAATTTTTGCCTCCCATCTCCGTTTGCGCTCTTGTGCTAGAATATCTATAATAATGGTTCCGCTGATAACTAAAATCACTGCTTCTGCTGCTGTTCTGTATGAAGAAGCTACTCTGAGGACGCAGGTACGGTGATTGTAAAGTTTTTGGCCGGCATTGCACCCTTAGCGAATCTGCCCATCTTTCGCATCCGCTTAAAAGAATCGAGTTCATCGTGTCCATTAAAAGTTGTCGCTTGCTCTGAGTTGGACCTCCAAGGTAAGCCAGGAGCTTACTTAACATGCCGTTCACTTTGGCATTTGCCAGGACAGCCATGCTGTCATACCAGCAACACGAGTTTCTGTTTAATTCAAACTCCATTTAAATTATATTAGAAAAAAGAGAGAGAGAGAGGTTTTAAGTTACTAAACTATGAAGTTTACTTAAAAATGATAGAAACAAGATTGCACTCATGAGAGAGTGCGTGACGTCACACTAGCCTAGTTGTCAGTGTTGCCAACCCTTTGCTCCGTAAAGGATATCAGTGCTATTGAAAATTAGTTGATTCTTAAAAAAATTTACTTGTACTCTCTACTTTTCCGTGCCCTTTGAGGCTATGCAAGAATACTGAATCTTTTGCACTCAGCTCTTCATAGCATTTAAAACCGTTTTTATAAATTTACAAAAGTCCTTGAATTTACTGAATACGGCTGCCGCCGTAAAGATACAATAAAATTTATGGAAAAATTCGAGGCATGGAATGGCAAAATAATTGCTTTTAATTTGTTGGCTATCGATTGAGTTTGAGCTATGGAAGTTTTACTGTATGGGTGGGTAGGCAAAACGTTTGTACTATATTTGTGCATACCCGTGTGCATATGAGGAGTACTAATAAAATATGTATCTCAACAGATTCAGACACCAGAGACTAGTTGAGTATACAAAGTTTATGGATCTTATATTATTAGCATGCACAGGCACTCTGCGTGCGTGTGCGAGTGTGTGTTGGCACGTACCCAGGCACTCTTGGGCAGTATATTTAGTTGCGATGCAAGTCATCTTAGTGGTTATTAAAGCTCTTGTTGGTCTTTGCTGTCCACATAAAGTGGTACATGGATAGTGGCGGCTGAAGTGGAAGAAGTTCATGTAAAATGCTTTATAGCGATCCATTTGCATTTATGTTCATATATCTGAACTAAAGCGGTCTTGCACGTGACGACAATAAAAATAGAACACTGCCAACCAGTGGGAGCAACGAAATAAAAATGCGATAATAATTTAATCTAACACAATTACAGTGGTGTGCAAAATTCAAGCGGGATTCATAAAAAAGGAATAGGAAAACAATAGAAAAGGTTGTACACTCAAAGGTCACTCAAAGTATTCAGCTGGAATTGAATAAAAACCATGTAAAAAAATGGTGATGAGTTTGATAATTATAAAAGAATTATATTTAGTCATATAAAACTATTGGATTGGGAAATAAGTTAGTAGCGTTTTTACCGAAGACTTTAATTTGAATAAAAATCAATAATTATATCAATAAGTTAATTAATTATACATTCGCCGTTGCTGTTTACAACCTCTTCCCACCTCTCGAGCAGTTTGTTGATGCCGTTCCGCCAAAAAGTGCCTGGTCTGGTGTCAAAGAAGTTGTTGAGTCAGTTTTTAAGGACCTTTTTGTTATTGAAGGTAAGGCCTTCGCCTTCATATGGTTCGACAGGGAGCTGAAAAGATGGTAATCGGGTGGTGCAAGGTCCGAAAGATACCGCGGATGCGGAAGGACATCCCAATCGAGCTCTTGTAGGGCTGCTTGGACGACATGTGCAACTTGGGGTCTGGCGCTGTCGTGATGGAGTATGATTCGATCATATCGATCAGGTCTTTACAGTTACTGTGCAATTTGGAGTAGCTGGGCAATGTTAACGGCGATATTCTTTTCGAGCATTTTCCAGTGCAACATGCCCTCCCAGTCCCACCAAACACATGTCATGACCTTCATTGGATGAAAATGATCTTCTTTGGCTTGACTCTTGGCTTTGGCGAATCTTCCGGAGCCAACCACTCCTTTCTTTGCTTCATATTGATGTATAGGCACCATTTCTCATCTCACGTGACTATTCAGTGCAAAAAGCGCTGCTTATGACCGCGTGTTGCTCAATGGCGGGCGAGATGCTGCGAAGCAATTTGAAGTCGACTTTCTTTTTTTATGTTGATTTGTTGAGCTGCTGAGGCACCCAGGCTCCCAATTTTTCAGTAAATCCCATTAAATGAAGATGATTGAGAATCGTTTTTTGATGGAAGTTCATTTTTTCCTCCAATTTACGACTGGTTGGCGACCGTTCTCCTTCAATAGTGATTTACGACGTTCTTCATCGAATTCGGATGTTCTTCCGCTGCGGGACGTGTCATCTACATCATGGTTACCATTTTTGAACTTTGCAAACTATTTCCTTGCTGTAGACTCGCTTATGACATCTTCTCCATACACGTCGCAAATGCCTTGGCCTGCTTCGGCAATTTTTTTTTTCCTCGATGAAAAGCAAAACAGAGCAGGGGCCGAAAATGGTTATTTTTGCCTCCTGGGTATTCCACTTCTAAGTCTCAAAATTAATAAAAAATTAAATAGCTCAGAAATATAATTCACATGGTTTTGTAGAGCAGAAAGAGTTCTATTGAATGCCAAACAGCAAGCAAATCGTTGTAAAATGATATACAAATAAAAAGACTATGTACTTATTCCCCAAGCCAATATATTTCGTAAAAAACAGAATACGCAGATATTTCATTTACTTTCTTTTATTTCATTCCTCAAAGTGTCCGCAACTTAAATTATACAGCTAAAAGTATCGCTATTCCCGGCGCAAGTATCAACAAACGTAAATTAGCTGAAATTGACCATTTTAGCTCGCCAAAAGTTCTGCGCATTATTGAATGCTTTGCATAATCATCGAAAATTGATAGTCAGTTTTGAAGACAAATATAAGAAAATATGCCATCCATAATAAATCTGATCTTAAAAAAGCGATACTTGAAGAGCGCAACGAAATTAGTGCAGAATAAACAAAAAAGTTGCCTGTTGCCATGCCGCGTAGAATTCAAGATGTAATTAATAATAAAGGATACCCAACAAAGTACTAAATAAGTTAAAATGTTAATGCTAAATAACTTAAAATGTAAATGCTGTAGCATTTAAGCTGTGGCTTGAACTCTCCGTGAGTTTTTTTATTTTTTGAAGTGAAACTTCTGAGGCGTCAATGGACGAGCGAGAATGGAGAGTAAAATTTAAGGCCATGCAACGTTTTGGGAATTTTCGTTCCGCGAGAGAGAAAAAAGATATAACGTAGAGGAAAAGAAGAGATAGAGCTATACCTTATTTATTTTATAGTAATTTACCATCATAAATCCATCTATTTTCGGTTGATTATTAGCTGTTGACCATCTGATATTTGTCACTTTATATTTTTTATTATTTTATTGCGGGCATCAGTCACAACGCTCTGTTTAAATATCGGCTTATTTAAGGTTTTTCGCAATGTTAATTCATTACGTGGGTTTTTCGAATTGTTGCTGTAATGAATGAAAAGCGTTAACTAAAAGATTTAAGATTGCTCAGACTTGAACACAGGGAAATATATTTCGATATACTTACAATTTCTTAACTGCTGATGGTCGAGCAATCTTTTTGGTTTTAATTATTTCGTCCAAGCTCAGATTCATAGTCGTTGCGTACCGTATTTCTTTTTTTTTCGAAAAAGAAACAAATTTGTCCCCATGTACGTCTGTAAAAAATGCCGATTGATGTTTAGTGCAAAGTTGGATGCGCTTACTCTATTGTGAATAGTATGTAAGCAGTGCTAATAGTAAAAGTAAGACACTTATGCCGAAGCAAATTTTATTTCAACGTCGCTGCTAGGTATTCACAAGGCAGATTCAATTTGAAGAATGTTTAGGAATTAACGCAGTTAGGCCTTCCGCACACGGGTCGCATCATCACAATGCTTGTCAAAGGCTTGTCCGCACACAATGCAACTATCTAGCGTAAAAGTATGAGTTGTCAATAAGTCGAGCGATGAAGAGGAATTTATTTGTAAATTTTGTCTATGTGTATTCTCTGCAAATGTTGTGAATTTATTTAAATATATATTCCTTCTCTCTCTCTCTCATTCTCTCTCGGCTCTCTCCCTCTTTCTTTGTCTGCCTTGAAAGTTTCACAAAAAAAAATAATAATAATAAATGTGAAATTATTATCAATTTCGCTGAGACTATTAGACCCCTCGAAAAGGGATGTATATACTCTTTGTGGTGAATAGTCTCGAAGATGATAGATTTGATAGAAAATATCTTCGGCTGTCACGTCATCGGCAGGGATTCAGCAGCAGAATTCTGTTGTGTTGATTTTTTTTCGTATATCACCAACACAATATTAGTTCTTTCGTAACAAACTGCTGCCATAACTCTGGTTACGTCAGCAAATCAGCTGATTCCCTAAAAACCGCTGAGAGACGGTTAGCTGTCCGATGTTGCCAACACCTCAAAAATCTTTTCGCAATGTTAAAATTTGCAGCTCAAATCGCTGACCACTCAAACCACTATTTGCACCAGCCGCATTAGCGACTCATTTTCTTCATTCTCTCAACGTTTAGCAAAATTCAAATATGTGATTGTGTGAGTTTTCAGCAGCTCCTTTTTATGCTCTCGAATTAATGTGAAAATAAAGGTTTGGCTATAAACGCTTCACATTTCTATTCACTATTACCGATAAAAGTAGATTGAAGAATTGAAATCGAATCAATCAAATTGAAATAAATCAACGTTGTACGAAAGTTTTTAACGTTTGAAGTTTTTCAATTTTTTATAGCTACGTTTATTCGAATTGCTGTCTTTATTGATTCATAGCTTAACAATTCGTTGCTCTGTATTTCTGCTGAAAGGGTAGTGCATTTGTGGAGTATTGGGGTCACATTTTAATCACATTTAACTCCTATTTGGAGCATAGAGCGTCTATAGGTGTAGGAGTATAATAACAGTTTGCTAAGTAACTGCAATAAGAGGGGTTAGACAAGGAGATATTCTCTCGCAGTTACTATTTAAAATCTACTCTGAAGGATCTTCCAGGAAGCCCCACAAGGGTTACAAGTCAGCATTAAAGTAAATGGGATAAATATTATTAACATCAGATACGCTGACGATACAATATCCTTAGCAGACAGTTTAAGCTCTCTGGAAAAACTAAAAACTTCGGTTTAACAATAAACGTCGATAAAACTAAAATGCAAATAAAATTGTATCCTGCCTGCTATGTGATAAACTGAAATCTTATATTTAAACCAATCCCTAATTGGGCTGTACCAGTGCGGTTTCAGACCTAGTCGCGTCACCATGGATCAAATATTCTCAGTGCGGCAGATCTTGGAGAAGACCCATGAGGACTAAGTCAATTAGTTGACTACAAGGCAGCCTTTGATAGCCCGATTTCCGACCAGCTATATCGCCTAATGTCTGAGTTTGGTATCACTGTTAAGCTGATACGACTGTGCAGAATGAAGTTGAGCAGCACACAAAGCGCCGTCAAGATAGGAAACAACCTCTCTGAACCTTTTGATACCATTCGAGGTTTCGGACAAGGTGACCCATTGTCATGTGATTTCTTCAACATTGTTACGGAGAGTGTGGTTCGCAGAGGGAGGCTAGAACGAAACGGAACTTTTTTCTATAAAAGTGTTCAGGTCCTTGCGTATGCTGGTGGCATCGACATTATCGGTCATACCAAGCGGGATGTCGCCGCCACTTTTAGGTTTATTGAAAAGGAATCCGCACGATTGGGTCTGAGGGTAAACGAGGTAAAGCCAAGTATATGCTGGGAACCGTCTTGCAAAGTCGCGGAATCTTCAACCTCAGATCGAAGCTAACACCTATAAATTCGATGTGGTCAAGGACCTCATTTATCTTGGTTCCGCTATTACCAGCAACAACGATGGCAGCCTTGAAATCAAGCAAAGTCTTGCCAACAGGTACTATGTTCTTTGGGCTCAATGCGGAATTGAGTAAGAAAGCCCTCTCTCAACGAACAAAAACAACTCTTTACAAGACTCTCTTATCATCCCGGTGGTTCTCTTTGGCGTTGAAGCCTGGACAAACAATCAGATGCAACCAATTTTGGAGTTTTCGAGAGGAAACTACTTCGCAAGATTTTTAGCTCTGCTCAAATAGATGACGGTTACCGCAGTCGAATGAATCGCGAGCTGTTTGAGCTTTAGGGGGATATTGACATATCCAAACAAGGCACCCTGCAGCAACTAAGGTGGCTGGGTCATGTCGTTCGTACAGAAGGAACTGCTCCGTCGAGGAAGTTATTTGAAACGGTAATTGGCAGTCGACGGTGAAGACGGCGTCTTTGTGTCCGGTAGAGGGGCTAAACTGAAAATGACCTGTGGTGCGATTCACTAACACATTTTATCGATATTCGCTTTGTTATCTTTCCTTAACCACAATTTTTACGATTTTGCTATTCAGTAACCCATTTCATTACGAAAATCGACAAGACAAAATCAGCTGTTTGGTTACGATGTCGATTATCGCAATCTAAACGACAATAATTTTGGTGTTGTTAAATCAAACGATAAAGAAGAATTAGTGATTTTAATCAAAACTGTGAAATTATATGATCAAAAACTTATTTAAAAAGCGCGAGTATGTCCTTTGAGTATTTGGCTTATGATTGGCGTTAGATTGTTGAATGCTTCCGCGGTAGCGCTTAAACCATTCCCCAATACGGCTATTGCCTCCGCCATCATTTTATTCGCCTGGGCACTTGCAGAGCTGCTTTCGGCTAAGATCTATTAAAAAATAGCAAGAACAATTAATAAAATACCACTTTTATGTGTTGAAAATAAATTACCTTTAAAGCATCTGCTTGTTGTTTCGCGACTTCTACGGTTTCTACACTCGACTGGGCTAGCATCTATTAAAAAACAATCACCAATGGACAAATAGGTATAAAAAAAATTATTTTACATAAAGTTCAAAAGAAATTACCTTTAGTGCATCTGCCTGTTTTTCTGCTATTTCCAAAAATTTCTTCCGAGCATCACCGTCTTCTTCCATGCACTTTCTTTTCAAGTTCGCCCGTGGTGTTCTCCTGTCTGAGATGTGCGAATTACCTGACCTCAGCGTGAAATATTCTGCAAGTGGCGTCCGTAAAGGCGACGGGGCTTCCGAAATCATGCTTTCATCTTCCACTTCGATACCCATTTGGATTACTTAAAAATTTACACACCAGTAAGTTACACTTTAAAACATACACTTCATGCAATTTACCTCCTCTAGTGGAATATTTTCAGCTGTTGAATCGTGCTCATTCATATATTCTTCCCCTATAAGAGCAGACACCCACCTCTCGGCTTCCGTTAGGGGCTCCTCACTGATAGGCCTGTTTCCAGTTAAAACTGGTTGCCTTCGCCGATTTCGTGCTTTGATGCTGGTGCGGCTTTTTAAGTCCCGCCATACCTTTTTAGGGAAATGATTAACATCTCTCTACTTTTAAGTAATAACACAATATTTTATTACCGTGTGCCATTGATTGGCTGTCTTCACTGCTCCACCCAGACTATTTAACTTTGTTGCTAGCTCGCTCCACTTTTTGTCGCATTCGAACTTACCATGGAGGCTGTGGAACCTAGATGCTGCTAGACACGGGACTTCCATTAGGTAGTCAAGCATACGACTTAGCTGCTCGGGTGTGGCACGGTTTCTTTTAGTAGCTGTCGATGCCATCCTAAAGCAATATACAAAAAGTATTAATAAAAGAATAAATTCAAATAAACAGTTATTTTATTGTACAAAAACACTTAAAATTGAATCTAACAGCTTGGCTAGTATGTTTCTTTGTTCTTTTTCTTTGTGTTAGTCGCTCATTTTGACATTTAATTTTACAAAGATGCCACTCTCTATCAGTTTGAATAAATAGAAGAAAACAGCTGTTCAGTGTTAGTTAACATAAGTTGGTGAATAGCACAATCGACAGTGCCATCGACATATACTGTCGACAAAACAAACAATTGTCGAATCGATAAGAGTTAGTGAATCGCACTACTGGCTTCTCTTGGCTTATGAAACTGGAAAAGGTGTGCGGAGAACAGAGACACCTGGCGAGACATTCGGCAGGCTGTAACTCGGTAACGGGTTGGGACGGCCAATTAAGTAAGCAAGTACAACTAATTGTATGATCTTCAGCAGAAGAAACATCTATACTAACACAAGCTTAGCCATTAATGACATGCCCATAGAAAATGTGCAAAATTTTTCTAATATTTTAATTTAGGCTGTTGGATTAACGAAAATTTTCATCTTTCAAAAAAAAAGAGAAAACACCGCGTTGAAGTTTCTAGGGCAGCATTCATTAATTACAAAAAAGTCCTCAATAATCATGACTTCAGTGTGAAACTAAAAATTCGATTTATTAAAGGTTTGCCTGCAATATTGTAGGCTATGGAGATATGGACCATAAAAACCACTGACATAAATCAAATCGAAACATTTGAGATGTGGATACGAGTATATAGAACACTTCTAAATTTATCCGGGGCCGATAAAGTAGCAAATGTTGAAGCACTACGTAGAATTCATCACAAGAACAATCAAAGCAAGAAGTACTGCGGTTTTGGGGCGTATTACGAGAAACAATAAATGATATGTACTTTAACTAATTCGCAAGGAAAAATATAAGGGAAACATGGCACAGCAGAATGCAGCTGTCCTGACCATGAAATATAAGGCAATGGAGCAGAATTGGCAATATAAGAATTTTCTTGGAGATTACGAGAAATCGAGGTAGACATCATGAAATTGTTATTGTGCCTCCACAATTCTTCCCAAGAAGAAGTCTTTCAACAAATTTTTTCTTCAATGGCAGAAAAATTTTATAAAAAATATGAGCCCAAATTAATATATATAAATTCTTATTTTTTATTCTTCTATTATTTCATCAGTAGCACTTCGAGGATACCCTGACCTATATATTTCTAGTAAATAAAATTAAACTATAGCATCCCTCGTATGGATATTGAGAATAAAAAGTATCAAAGGTATACTTATGGATGATGTTGAAGTGTAACAGAATATATCGGTCTTACTTTTTCAAATTTGTCTGCCTGTCTATTTGACTACGCTAATCTCCGGAACGGATGGGTTAAATTTCACAAGGCTTTTACCGATTGTAGCAAAGCAAGACATATGTATGCTACTTTTTACTCTCAAAGTATTACTCGCTGGTGACGCTGACATTGAAATGCTTCTAAAAATCTTATTTATGTTCCATTTAAACTCATAATGAAAACATATCGTGGCTAGGTGACGACATATGTACTTGGATCTTTCCAACGTGCATCTAGAATTGAGCGAATCCAGATGTTACATTTTGCGTTCCGTAATTTGCGCTTTACGCCTGTCCCTACCTATGATTAGCTCAAAATCACTGCAGAACAGGAGAATAATCTTATCTTTCTCTTTCATTTTTGATTTGATCGGTGTTGCTGTTGACTACTCGGTGCTTCTCGAGAGGATTTTCCTTAAAATTTTGGGCAGAGCTATTCGTAATTCGGAGTTCTTCTATGTTGGTCTCTCAAAATCTCTTTATGCTCTAAATGCTCCTGCTACCTAACTAAGGCTATACCTTAATTGAGTTTAATAAAATTTCTAAATTTGTTGAGATAGATTTCTCATTTTCAAAAAATCGACTAATAAAAGTACTTTTTTTAATGCCTATTAACTTGAAAATACGCGGGAGTTGCATAAGTATCCATGTGTGATGACAGAGTGCGTTTCTGAGAGAAGTTGGTTTTAGCATCGTGTGCTGCCATCTATCAAACAACGGCAAAACAAATTTCAGACTGATTGTTAGGTTAGTTAGGATTTGGCAGCTATTCGAGGAAGACGTGTTCTGCAATTTTTGCTAAGACGGAAAAAGAGCAGAGCAGCAGCAGCGGTAATTCGCTTTTTGTTTTTAGATGGGAAAAAATGCGAGAAGATAAAAGCAAAGTTGGATGTCGTCTATGGTGACGCTTCGCCATCTACGACCTCAGTTAGATATTGGTTCAACGAGTTTAAACGTGGGCTCATGAGGAGCGAGCAGGACGCCCAGCAGACGTGTTTACCGAGGAAAGCATTCAAAAAGTCCACCACATGAATCTCGCAGATCGACGAACGAAAGCGCGCGAAGTAACAGAGGCCATGGATGTGTCGACCAGAGCGGCAATTAATATTTTACATTATAAGTTGGCGATGAAAAACTTGACGGCCCGATTGGTGCCGCGATTGCTCACGATGGACAACAAGCGGATGCGGCTGTTAACTTCAAAGCAGTGTTTGGAGCAATTTGAGCGAGATCAGAAGGAATTTTTCATCGAGTTGTCACCGTTGATGAAACCTGGATTCATCATTACGCATCAGAAACTAAGTAATAATCAAAACAATGGATTTCTCCCGGTGAATTTGCTCCAAAGAAGGCGAAAGGTTATGGAGACGATTTTTTGAAATGTGAACGACGCCATCCTCATGCGTTTTTTAGAAAAAGGAGGAACGTTCACTGGACAATACTGCCGTGAATTATTGGACTGTTTTCGAAAACAAATCCTGGGCCTCAAAAAAAAAAAATGGCAAAAAAGAATTTCGTGTAGTGACTTGGAAAGTGTTATGGGCACTCCACTCCATCAGAAACAGCACTAAAACGATGCTTTGCTGACTTCAAACGTGGTCGTAGACATTGAGGTCTTTTTTGAGGCAAAAGATAAATCGTTAGAGTGGCGCTGGAATGACTGCGTTATTCTTGATGGAAGTTCCATTGCTGAATAAAACTAATTTGGTAAAAATATAGGTGTTTTCTTTGTTAGGCCCGGGACCTTTTAGCCCATGTATTATTTCGAACGAATCTTGTCATTTTATATACCAGTTGCCCGATCCCGATACTATTTAGGACATTCAAATTTGAATTGTGCATGCGGAGATGGACCGAACTGCTGTATTGTGGGAGTGAAAGCAATTACAATGCTAAAAATTTGGTTAAAAGAAAAAAATTGTGAGCAATTTTCAGCGCAATTTCACTCACTTGAAAAAGATATAAATATATTAGAAGAAAATTTATGCACACCACAGTATGAAACTGCACACATACATACAAATGTACATGCATAACATATTTTATGATATGTTAAGTGCCTAGTAATAATCTTTTTAAGTACGCGGAACAGCCTTCCTCGCCTAGGTGAAGAGTTTCACATAAAGCAACGTAGATAAAAACTTCCGCCGTGATTTTATGCTCATAGAATTTCAATGTTGTTCGAAATTTATGTAAGTAAAAGGACGGAAAATAAATTGATATTGCCAATAATTTATACCTACCCTGCAAGAACAGTGACTGTCATTGGACTAATCAGATGATTGCCACTGTTGATGGTAATACTCGTACTCAACAACGCTCGGAACAAAGTTTCTATCAATTTCTTATTGTTAATGTGAGAAGGTTGATGGAAGCATTCGTACAGGTGTGATTTTGCATGATCCTCTAACGTAGTTTTTTCTCACCAAAGTAAACGGATAGCATCGTCCCAAACGGTGACGCTCAATAAGAGTTTTGACACTCTGTTGCCATCTCGGGAGGAATGGAAGAAGGAACTTTTAGTAAACAACTTTGACATTACAGTCTAAACAAATGTTTCAGAACTAGATTGCGGTGTAGGAGCTGGTATATATTCCCAGAGACTTGAAATGGAAAACCTGTGCATCTTCCCAATACTTGCAGTGTCTTCCAAGCGAAGGTACTAGCAATTGGGGAGCCTATAGACTACTAATTGCAGACTTCTCTTTTAAGGGCAATATCACCATTTTTTCGGATAGTCAAGCTAAACAACTAGACCAAAACAACTTCTAAACTAGTGGAACAAAACAGAAATAGCTTTACAAACTTGAGTAAAAACCACAAAGTGAACTTAATCTGATTCCCGGTACATCAGAATATTGAAGAAAATAAAAACCGGACGAACTGACAAGAGGGGGATCTGGCATTCATAACATTCAAAATATTGTAGATGGGGAGAACAGACAACATGCAAAATTAGCAGACAATATGGCCCACCTACAAATACAAACATACGTAAACGTTGACAAAAATTAAGTGAAGAGATGGCTGCAGACTTACGGTAGTTATAACTGGCTTCTGGTCCATAAGAGAGTAGTCAGCCAAAATGGGCATCCCTTACAATATATACTGCCATAGTTGTAATCGATCAAAGAAAAAGCAAACTATCTTCCACTTCCTCTGTGTTAGCCCTTGGCAAACTGCTTTTGAAATCCTCGAAGAACTGGCTGCGCAAATAATCTCATTAAGTTTCTCAATTACACAGACCACGAGTATATGTGAAGGAATAACCCGTATAACTTATTGGTAGCGAGGATGTGGCCACAAAGAGGCGGGGAAGCGCTCTTTGGATTCTTGAAGAACCATCACTTCAACCAAATTAAATATTATATATTAGTTTGATCTTTATTCACTGCACAATGTCTATGTAAAGCTCCTAGAGTTCATCGCTCCACCGCTTGCTATATTAGCGGTCGTCAACATGAAAAGGTACCAAAATCTTTCCCATAATCTTTCTCTCAAACACTCCAAGACATCCCGCATCGGATGTTGTCATCGTTCACGCTACTGCGCCATATATTAGGATGGGCATGTTGAGAGCCTTGTAGAGTGTTAGTTTTGTTTGTCGGGGAGGGAATTTACTACTCAATTGTCTACTCAGTTCGAAATAGCACTTGTTGGCAAGAGGTTCGTCGCTGGATTTCAAGCTGACATTTTTATCGGTGTTGTTTGATGACAGGAGGTACTTAATTTTGTTCTCATTCCCCATCAGACCTATTCGCTTTGCTTCTTTATTATAGCTTGGAAAAGGCGGAACTAACAGCGCGGTAGTTAAGATGATGTCAATATCGTCGGCATACGCCAACAATTGTACGCTCTTATGAAAAATTGTGCCTGAACACTTAAGCTCAGTAGCTCGCACTATCTTTTCCAGCATCAGATTAAAGAAGCCACACGACAGACAGTCGCCCTGTCTGAAACCCCGTTAGTTATCAAACGGCTCGGAGAGGTCCTTCCCAATTCTGCAGACATTGAGCAACGTCATTTTGCATAGCCATATCAGTTTTGCGTGGATACCAAATTCAGACATTGAGGCAACACCTTTTCGTACTGTTGAATACAGCTTTAAAATCGACGAAAAATTGATGTGTGTCTGTCGATTCTCCTTTTATGGGTTTTTTCCAAGACTTGGCGTATTGTGAATATCTGGTAAATGTTGGACTTTCTAGATCTAAAGCCACACTGATAAGGTCCAATCAGTTGGTTGATGGTGGGTTCAGCCTTTCAGACAATACGAACCTTATAGCCGATATTTAGATGACTACTCCCGCGGTAATTGGCATAGATTGCAGTATCACCCTTCCTGTGGATTGGCAGATTGGCAGAGCACACTTAAACTCCAATCGGCAGGCATACTTTCATCCGACCATATTTTGCATAGAAGTTGATGCATGCACCTTACCAGCTCTTCGCCGCCATGCTTGAATAGCTCAGTCAGCAGTTAGTCGGCGCCCGCGGATTTGTTGTTCGTTAGCCGCATTATCGCCATTCTCAACTCGTCATAGTTGGGTAGGTAGGTAGGTATAGTGGTTGTCAGTTGACACACCTAGGCTTGCTGTAGGCCCATTGTGATACCACCAAGGCTGTCCCCTCTCCTCACTCTACATTGTCCTCTTTGAACTAACGTGTGGCTTTAATGTATCTAACAAGACTTGTTATTTTTATATTGGCTACTTCTGCCAAGTTATTCAAGAACTTTTTCCTAAAATATGGCACCTTCTTCTATACAGAGCTTCTTATATCTATAGTATCTTCTTCTTCAATGTCGTTACAGCTTCTGCAATAGTTGTTATAGGGTGCTCCCAGTCTATTAGCATACCTGTCAATCAGACAATGCGCTGTTAGGGTCCCGAGAAGTTTTCTCATGTTCTTCCTGTTCTCATGTTCTATTCTGGCCACGTCATCCTACTTGTTGCACAGGTCAGGGACTGGGTCCATAACCTGTTGGCAGTTCTGATAGTGTGTTTGTTTATAAGCATTTTCCAAGTTGCTAAAGGTATAGGTATGTTCGCTTTGTCTGGTTGGATCGGTAATGTGGTATCCAATCTCGCTAGTTCATTTGCAGTTGCCTTATATGTCTCTGTGACCCGGCACCCAGAGAAGTTTATTACAAAGTACTGTGTTAGTCAGGTAGTGGAACGACAGTTCCGTCGTCAACGATTGGGGTATCGGGATATTCACTTTCTTTGTGACGTGCGCAATTGTCAATATTTAGCAGGTTTGAGAACTGTTCCCTCCAATACTGATTACATACGACAAATCATAATTTATGTAATTTTTAGTCATAACTGACTTATCAAACCTGACGTAAGTATCCGTCGCAAATAAATGCAAGTTTAACAATTACAATTTTTCGCTACATTTTCTTAGGATTTCGCAAAAATTATCTCATATTTTTACTATTATTTGAGCTCCTGCAGCCCTATGCATGGGGAGTATACAGGGTGACAAAAAATAAATGTATACAACATTTTTTAATGAAAAAAATTTATAATTGATAGTAGTTTAAAACTAATTGTGAAATTTTAATAGACAATATTTAAGTAACATTTTATTCAGCCAGTTTCGAAGTGGCCAGCTTTAGCACGAATACGAGTACACAGCTCAAACTTTCAATAAATTTTGGGCTATAGGCCGTAGTTCGTCTACCGTTATGCGATCCCACTCTCGACGCAACGCTTGCTTCAGGTACTCCAAAGTTTTGTGGCGTTTTGCACAGGCTCTTACTTCAAAATCGACCATACACTGTAATCTAGCGGATTCGAATCCGGTGAGTAGGGTGGCCATTCTTGGGAAGTAATGAAAGAGGAGAAATTGGCCTTGCATCACTCTTGGGTTGTTTTTGCTCCGTGGGCTGGATTTTGACGACGTTCAACAATGGATGAAGGTCTAGATGCTTCTGTATACCAATTTCTGTCGTTTTGTTGATTGTGAGCTTGTTCAACGGTAAACAGCTCCTCATCCGTAAAGACGATTTTTTCCCAGCCCGTACCTGCGGCCCGACGTTGGAGCGAGCAACATCTTTTGAGTCTTACTTTCTTGTTTTTATCCTGTCTCACGACCATCATTGCCTCATCCAGACCATAGAATTTCGTTGAACTCTTTTTTTGATGATTTTTCGGTTGTTGGAAGTGTTAACAGTTCGTTTTCTTCCTCTTCCACGACGGTCACCTTCATTACCAAGCTCCTTAAATAGTTTGATTGCACGAGAAATCAATGAACATGCAATTCCAAGCTTCCGTACTATCTCGCAGTTGCGTGCTCCTAGCTGATGCAGGGCTATAATAGCTGAGCGACTACTTGACATCGTTAAACAGAGTATTTAAAAAGAGCTGGAACAGAAACAAATATTTGTTTTTGTACTTCAGGACACACACAACAATCACAAAATAAGGGCATTCTCTAAAAAAATTTTACATTCATCTAATTGTACAGAGAAGTTTGTGTACAGTTATTTTTTGTCACCCTGTATTGAGTATTTTGCCTTGAGTGCTATCACGACTTTCGCCCGTCATCCAAGTGCTCCACTTTTCGGATGACCACCTTGCATTTACGCCTTAACTTGCTCTGCTCCGCTATTTCCGACCTAACAGCCTTCTGGAAAATTAACTTTTTAATAGTTTCTCTTGGGAATGAGCAATCAGAAGAGCGTCAATTACTTATACTCGTATGCATACATTTTCATTGGTGAGGGCATATGCGCGCTTTTAGGTTGCACAAAGCAGTTATCGGTTTATTCTCTCATGTGAAATGCAGCTCTGGGGATTGCATTATTTGTTTCACTCCTGCATGTACATACATTTTTCGAATGAAAAGACAAGCACTTGTGGGGTCTCTTTTGAACTAATTTATGTGTACTTATCCAAAGCAAGAACATTGCAAGCATTCGTAGATGTATTAGTGAGACAATTTTGTATGCATTAGTTGCGCTTATGCTATTCTTGCAGGGTGCAATATTTAACGAAATTTTTCGTGAATGCCGTTCCTTATCGATCTACATAAGCGTTGATTGCGGAGCAATAAATTTAGCGTCTTATTGGACGCTGATGGATACTTATACATACATATATAAATCCAATCCAGCTTAATTGTTCATGCGCATGGGCAACATAAAATCGTAAACAACCATTGCGCATATGCAAGTGTGCGTAAAGATAAGCAATAAATTTTTCAATATAAATCGGCACCATAAATATAAGTTTTGTACATATGTATTAGGGGGTGTAAAACATTCTGATGCAAAAGGCTACAGCGTACAAAAATAGAGGAACGAAAAGAGAAAATTCGGGACATTCTTCAGTTCCACTATCACTAAGGCGTGAAGACAGAACAGGCGGCCAAAAAATTTGTGCTGTTAAGGAACCAGTACAGTATCGGACATTCCAGCAAAAACGTGGCTCTAACAATGCCATTTTAGTAGGCCAATCTGGTGGGTTAATAGTCGTAAATGTTGATAAAATCATGCAAATCAGATAAAAGGACCGGCATGTGGGAACTTATTCCGCCGCTCAGGAATTGAGGATAAGTCAAAAATCTGTTTGAAACTACCGGCATAAGGGTGTGATGGCTATGCATGTATGTTGAGTTCATCAGCGAAGTGAAGCGCAGATGCAAAATAAACTTTTCACTCCACCTAATATAAAACATAAATAGCTTCGATATAATTTACGCTTTACTGTATTTACGGCTGAATGAAGAATCCTTTTTTTTGCAATTAAATTGTGCCGCTGCGCATAAATAACGGTTCTTACACATAATAAAGTCTACTTACGTACTTACATACAAATCCGTATATGTCCATTAGGGTAGCTCATTTTGTATGGAACAATTTGGCATCATGTTCAACAGCTTCGGCTTCCACCTGAAATTCTAAGAAAAAATGCCCACAAGAGTATAACTCTAAAGTCAATTTCGAGTCTCTCAAATTTTAAAACCGGTTGCGACTGTTACTTTTGCGTCGTCCTATGCTATGTCGGCATCTGCTAGCTCGCGCAAAATCGAACTTCTCCAAGTATTCTTTGGCCGACCGGGACCTCTACTCCGTTGCAGGTTCCAGCCAAGTGCCATTTTCGTGATGCTATCTACTTACTTTCAGCTCTAAGATAATCCGGAATGGCTGATGTGATTTATTAAACTCAGCCAAAATCGCGTTAGCGCTTATCCTGCCCATCAAGAAGAAGGAGATGTCGAAAAGAGTTCACTCGCCCTAATGTACCTTGCATGTAATAAAGGAAGATTACTCATGCTGGTGTTAGCCTTTTTGAATAGCGCTACATGGAAGTGCAGGCATGTGGATACACAAGTGCGTATTTGAGTGAGCACACATACATATGAGAGTGTGTGCATGCCTCTCTATTTTGCTTACGGCTTTACCGGTTGTCCCAGTTGCAAATAATTTTAAATAAATTAAATTTAATGGGTACGTGAGCTGTTATTACACACATCATGCCATAAATACGGGTATCCGGTTCATTTAACAGTAACATAAAATTTACAATTGAGGATATAAGATGCCGTTAATATCTTTTTTTAAATATTACTTTTTGAATGTATTCTTTATCGCTGGCTTCTCGGGGTAATAAGTTTGCAATTGCAAATGCCAGAGGACAGAGAGCAGTGGAGAACAAAGCGGACGAAACCCAAAATTTAATCGAATTTGTGTGAAAGTGGGTACGCACCAGCTTTAGGAATTATGAATTTAGCAAGCAAAGGCTCTCATGAACTGCAAACGGCTGGCAGGAAAACTCTGGGATGCAGCCCGAGAATCCTGAGATGGGTGTGCATCATGATAAAAGGGTCAATGGTGACATTTGGAGCGGTCGCTTGGGTATCGAGAGCTAATCGTTTGAAAGTGCGGGTAGCGCTAACTAAGCTTCAACGCTTAGCAAGCGTGTGCATCAAGGTGGCGATGCGGACCTGCTCTGCTGCTGCGATGGAGGTAATGCTGAAGTTGAAATCGCTCCATATAGTTATTCAGCAATGAGACAAGCGTACCTATTGAATATTACCTGGCAAGGCTTCGGAAGAGGAGAAGTGATGTCATCGAAAAACATGGAAGTGCCAAGGCTGCAGCTTTAACTTACTCAGCAACCCAGAGATGATATCACTAAAGTCATCAAATTCGAAAAAAGTTCAGAGTTGACCTGGATGAAAAGCTAAACTGGAATTGACCTGCATTTGAAAGGAAGCTTCAGGCCTCCACCCTGCACTGCTGCACAAGTGGCTCGAGGACTCCAGAAGGCATAAGTGCTGCAATATATGGCTCCAGAACCAAGCGTTCTGTGCCGATGGGTAGTTTGCCAAGCGTCTTCCAAGCGGAGGCGTATGCCATCTCTTTATATGCAGAGATAAACTTAGACAGAAATTTTCAAAATAAGCACATAAGCAGACTGAGCAACAGTTAGGCGGTCGGTACACGAAGCGCTATCATTCTGTGAGATTAAGTCTCCACTGGCTCTCTTGAATCTGCTAGAAACGCTCAATCGCATTCGACTAATTTGGGTCCCACGACATAGAGGAATAACTGGGATCGAAATAGCGCATGCATTGGCAAAAGAAGTTGCGGTCCGCCATTAATAGAACCCGAGCTCTTCTTTGCTATGCGACAACACACCATCAAGGAGAAGCTTAAGAGTGAAGAGCTAAGGCTAAGGGAGGTTTGCTGGCACCAAAGTATGGGGCTACGCCAGGAGGAATTTTTAATTGGGAGGGTGCAACCAAACGTGGTTTAACAAACTCGTAACCCTTCCAATGAATAAACTGGGAATGCCTCCGTGAATACTCAAAGGCCATTGCAGATTGCGTAGTCATCTGTACATGATCAGAATATGGTCCACTGATTCTTATCGTTTCTCTGATCAATTCCAGGAGACTCCAATGCATCTTCTCCTTGAATGGAACGCTATAGCGCGGAGAAGGTTGAGATCTCTCGGCCAATTGCAGCCTGAAAATATGCCCATACGCTCAATCAAACCCAGCTCTATCCTGAGTTTAATAAGGGAACTGGGTCCGGATGTGGTACTGTGATGAGCAGAGGGCTCAAAAGAACCTCGTAGTAATACGAGTATATTTATGTATCTAATTATGAATTTAGAATTACATTAGGAAAATAAAAACGGGGGCTGGTTTGTACACGTTTTTTTGTTTATTTGTATTTCGCTGGAATTCCAAATTTTTATTTATCAGTTTTCAATAATCGGAACAGCTGACTGTCCCAAGAATATATGGGGAAAAATTTGCTTTCTAAATTTTATATGTATGTATCAATATGTGAGATCTCCTTATTGGTTCACCAACACACGAAAAAGTATTTATGGGCGTAAGTCAAAGGGAATAATGAGATGGCGCCTATCGTGGTCCCGTTACTTTGCTCTCAGTGAATTCGACAATGAGTTACGTGATTTTAGCTCCTGTATGGCCAGATTACCACTTTCGTAACTGGATTTAGCATTTTTGTTTTGTTATTTAGCCTCGGAGTTTTAGTTCTTTCTTCATGACATTTTTCTAGCCTGTTCTAATTAAAATGTAATGTTTATAATTTTGTAAAATAAACATTTGCTAAAAATTAGTTCAATAATTCACTCAGTTTTATTTAGCTTTACTTTTTTTTAACATCTGGTGGCATTGCCCGCGATCGCAGATGTTGTTGCTGTTCTTCTGCTTTCAGCAGTCAAATCGCTCTCTCGCTACTGCAGTGTTGCCTAGCTTTGGATATAAAAATGCACTAAAATGCCCATTTAAAGAAAATAAAATTCCAAATTTTTTTTGAATCACTTAAAGAACTTTGTATGCGAGAGAAATTTTTTTTAAAATGTGCGTTTTTTTTTAATAAATGTGTTATGCCTATGTAGAATTTAATTCATAAGTTTTTTGTTGAGAGAAACTCTTTTGTTAAGGGAACGACTTATTTGCTATATTTTAGGTTATGTAACTAGATAAGGTGCTCTTTTTGTAAAAATGTCAGTATGGTTTCTTTAGTATTTTCAGGTATTTTGTGCCTTATTTTTACAATGAATACACCTCTTGATGCCCTATCTCCCACTAAGAATTGATGGCCGGAAGAAATGATTACACCTCTATGGTTTTAATCCGCATTCAGTAATTCGAACGCTTTTTAAAATGAGTAAAAAGGTTTTCAATGTTAAGAAGAGTTGAGGGAGGGACATTTAATATTCTTGCATAACCTTAAAAGGAGCAAAAAATTAAATTTACACTTTCAAAATATCAAACTTTATAAGAAACAACAAATTTTCATTAACACTAAAATCTTCACAGAGTGACCTTTTTTATCCTTCTTTTGTTTAATAATAAGTTTTTGTTTTAACTTACTGTTTCGGTAGCTTTAAATTAAAAATAAGAAACAATCACCAACTTAAAAATTTTCGTATTTTGATTCATAAAAAAGCACTAAATTTATTGTGAAAAGGAAATGGTTGGCAACACTGCACAACGTGACGTCACGCACTCTTGATGGGCGCAATCTTCTTTCTATCACTCTTGCACTAATACTGTTTTCCCCGCGAGTTATTTGTAGTTTCCCCTTTCGCTTTCTCTCGCTTAATTTAAGAATATAGTAAGTCTAACTGTAATAATTTTAACTCAAAGCTATGCATATCTATCCTGCTTTTTGTAAAAGTTAATATCTGAAGTGACTTTGAGTAATGAAGGACATAACCTGAGTGTTACTAACTTATTTTTATATTCCTAAAAAAATTAACTCACGGCACATACATATGTATGTACAGACTTACCATATATATAATGAGACCAAGAACAAAAAGTAAGGCCCTTCGCATGCGGCTCATATGGTCATCGCAGCATATGCGACAAAACGTACGCTAGAGATACGCTTTGCTGTCGCACACTTGTGCTCAAATGGAGTCGTTAGCTACTTGTACTCGTCACAGCAAGCATGCAGCACAGCCCCTTGAACAGAATTGCAGCAGACAGCAGGTAACGTGTTTGCGGGTACCAGCTGTCGAAATTAGAACACATTTAACAGCGTGAAATTGCATAGAATTGAAATTAATTTTATTGTAACTACAAAATATCAGCTGAAAACCGCCCCGTTGCAATAGTGTTTAACCGATCGGATTTCCCGACGGAAATCGATCAGCTGATCATCACCTGTCAACTCGGTACCTGCTGTCCCACTGAAATTCTGTTTCGTGCCTAACACCTATAGTACAGCAATGCCGTCAAATATCGCAGTACGCCTGAAGTTTGTTTTTGATTTCAATGCATTTGGCATTCAAAAGGAATGTTTAGTTTTTTTTGGAATTATGGAGTAATCTTATTTAAAAGGTCTAAAATGTTTTTGTCTGCAATTAAAAATTTATTCAATAAACTTTTCTAAAATGTTTTGTAATTTACAAAAGTTTTGATCTTCCTGTTAATAATTATCTACAGAGAGCAATGTTTTTTGAAAACAAAACAGTGTCCCAGTGTTCTATACAGGAGTTAAAGAGATGAGGGATAACTTTTGTTAAAGTTTAGACACTGCTTTTTCTACGGAGTTGGTTTGAGTACGCCACAATTTCCGGTACTCCGTCCACAACAGCAAAATCTCAAAAAGAATGCTACTTCCCTCAGCGTCATCACAATCCTTTTCTCCGAGCGAATGCAATCTTTATTCTCTTTAGTCGGCTGCACAAGTTCTACAAGCTCCTTAAAAGCATTTTTAGACATCCTGACTAATGTCTGAAATTTGTAATTACTGTCTTGTAACTCTCTCGTGGCAGTGGTAATGAATAATCTGCTGTTTGAGTTATTCCTAATGTACGTAAGCAACCAGTGCCTCCCTATTCTTTTATTTCTCCTCCGTTGGAGAATTTAATACAATACAATAACATAAATTGCTCTTCATCGCTCAACATACTGACGATAGATAGTCGCATTGAGTACGGAGATGTAGGCGTATCGTCATTGCCGATGCATTAAAAAAACATGTCGTGCCGATGAGGATATGAGCCGTGTGCGCAGCGCCTTAGCCTGTGTTAGTATGAATCGTTGCAATGCTCAATTCTTACACTGGGCCAATAAATGAATTCTGCTATACCGAAACACAGCACCAAAAAACGCCAGTTGTTCGGTAAAGTAATAGAATTCATATGAATCTGCCCATAATTAAATGTAATTATAGTAAATTTGGGTATTTAAATTTTTAATAGGATTACAGGCCATCGAAAATCGTAATTAGTGGAAAAAGTACAATGACTCTGTTAGTGTGTATTACAAGGTTGCAGCCTTGATATGTTTTCTAATAGAGTAATTTATGTATGTCCTGAAACTTGCCTATTGTAGAACATCCTTAAGGGGGAACGCCACTATGGGGGGTCAAAAAATAGTCGATTTTTGGGAATTTTTTTTTGTAAGTAAGAATGATTATTCGAGCATCGGACAAAAGGCAGTTTATTATATATGTTTTAAACTATGTTAATGTAAATTTTTATTAAAAAATATTGAAAATTGACAAATTTATGTAAATAAACGTAACGAGTTAAAAAAAAATGACGTCATCTGGTGGCAGCGATATAGCAATGACTAATCATCTGAAATCATAAAACCCAAATAGCTATCATTGTACGAAGCCGTTTGTTTTGTTTTTTGTTTTTTTTTGACACAATGGTGGTGATTTGAATTTCGATGTGTGATTTTCACCATTTTTTGATATTCAACAGTCACAAAAAAATAGTTATTTTCAAAGTTTTGAAAATCGGCTACGTACAACGATAGCCAATGCGATAACAAAAATTTTGAAAAAAAGAAAATTAAAATCGGTTCATTAGTCTTCGAGAAATCGTTGCCACCGTATCAAAAAAAGTCGTTTCGAGAAAAACGCGTTTAAAATAAAGCATCGTATCGTAAGCGCTACGGGGCCGAGCCGACGGGCGCACACTTAAGTGCACATAGAATCGGGAATAAAGCGAATTTCGCTTTAAAATTTTTACCACATTTTCTTGAGTAGTTATACTAACAATTTGTGCAAAAAAAATCCAGTTTTTTGAATTTTCACAGTGGCGTTCCTCCTTAAGTTGGTCTGACAGGGCGTATGAAGAACATTAAATTATGAAGCTCAACTTTTCTATCAAATTATATTTTCCGTTAAAAAAAATATTGCGTAATATTTTAAATAAACAAAATTAAGTGTTGGAGTTTGACGTGAACTCTCTGTAAGGGATGAAATTCCGTATAGCATGAAAAAATGTAACTAAATTAGCGCTTTGAATTGCTGTTGATGGGAGTCTCGAACAATTAATTTCATGTTGCCTATCGCCTGTGAAGAAAAATAACTCTAGTAGAAAGAGAAAATGTCACCGAAATTCTTATAAATAAAAAACGATGAGAATTAACATTCTAATTGTTAATTTTGAAAAAAAAAAAAAACTTCTATCAGGCGCAAGATTATCTATTAATAAAACTAATTTCTCTTGTTCGATTGATTTTAGATGAACCTCCAAGGACTTGTGATGATCAGCGCAAGAGACTTCTGGAGAAACGGGTTCCACACAAATAGCGATAACTTTTACAATTATTATTATTTTTTTTTTTTTTTGTTGACAGTTTGCTTAAGTCAAGTCGAATCATGATGTATTTATTCTATGTTTTTATTTTTGTAAAATAAAGCAACTGACTAGCAAATAAAAATTATTGTAAATCATAATTTTTCGAGCCTTTGACCACCCCTAACCCTTTAAATAAATTTCATAACTTCAATTTTTTTACTTTTGAAAG
Organism: Anastrepha obliqua; assembly: GCF_027943255.1. Taxonomy (NCBI): domain Eukaryota; kingdom Metazoa; phylum Arthropoda; class Insecta; order Diptera; family Tephritidae; genus Anastrepha; species Anastrepha obliqua. The sequence continues at coordinate 48,353,332 of NC_072893.1, forward strand.
GTTTTACCTAAGCTAAGTTCACTGACTAATTTTTATGCGTTTGCTATTTGTTCGTATTTCTGTTACTTTATTTATAGTTATAAAGTTTTTGAAGTGAAACTTCTTAGGCGTCGATGAACGAGCGAGTATGGAGAGTAAAATTTTAAGGCCATGCAACGTTTTGGGCATTTACGTTCCGCGAGAGAGAAAAAAGATATAACGTAGAGGAAAACTAGAAGGAGAGCTATACCTTATATATATATTAGATACACTTTAAACTATTTTTCCTGAGTTTTTCCTTGAGGTTGCTAATTTATAGTGAGAAATAACACTGCCTACTTTCTTTCGTAGAAAGTAATTTTTTAATTGCATTTGAAATACTTCTTTTGCCCTAGAAAGGTCTAAATCCGAAAGGGTGGAGAGATAATTAAGGTCAGACAACGTTCTAACGAGTGGCACATTGGCACTAAATAATGCCCTACTTAAGTCAACGCGAAAAATCTTGCAACGGCGAAAATTTCTGCAAGGTACATTAGCTGCATTCTTTCTAGCAGGAATGGGGGATCAATTTTGCCATTAATGAGATCAAAGATAAATGATCCTGCATGAAAAGTACCTCTGTCACTTAATGGAAAGGGACTAATCAAACGACAACGAGATTTGTATGATGGTTTCAGATTTAAGAAATTGAGTGAAGGTAGTGCGAAAGTTACAAATATTTTTTGAACCCTCTCCACTCGATTTATATGGACTGCATGATAGGTCTCCAAATAAAAGCAGCATAATCTAATTTAGACCGAACAAACGCAGAGTATAATATCTTAAGAGTATATGGGTCAGTCAAGTGCGATGACGGACGTCTAACAAAAGCGAGCATAACAAGTGAATTGGAAACGGCGTGATTTATGTGCGTGATAACATTAAGTTTTGTATCAAAGAAACCCCCTGTGCACCGCAGCAGTATAGTATTCCAAAAAGGACGCAGTCAATCGAAATTCACTACCATAGAAACCAGTGCATCAGTAATCAAATCTTCATCATCAGCGTTGCATACAAGCATTTCATTGATACTATTTACGAGTACATCCAAATAAGCTTTTGTAAGGATTATAATTGAAAATTATACAGCTGCCGATAGAACACACACACAAACATACATTCATTTACTGTGCGCGTGTTAAAATATGCGTCTGACATTGCAGCAGCAGCTTTTATTTTTAGACAAGACTGCAGATGAAGGAGCCTGGAGCAAAATACCAACAGGAGCGTGCAGAGTGTGCGTACACAGCATACCGCGAATTTCGGCACTGGCACACATTCTTGCAAACGAAGCTCGCTCTCTCTAATTAAGCTGTCATTCCACCTTTTGTGAGCCAAAGCTGAGATACTTAGCGAAGTGCGAGTACGTACATATGTACGTATGTGCGTGGAATTTTGCGAAAATGTGCAAAATTGTGGAGCGTTTGTGCAACATTTTGCTAAATATTTACGAGGGAGAACATATTTTGTGTTGCCAATGCCAGGCAAGCGTTCGTTTTGATCTTAGCCCTAAGCAACGGCGGAAAATAAAAAGGCACGAGCAAATTGTTCTCATCTGGTAATATTTTCGAACGTTGATTAAAGCGAGGATTCATATTTGAGTGGCCACTGCATATAAAATATTTTGCTTTCTCGTATCTATGGTAGAAAGTACACAAGTAAAGGAAACTTTCTTTGTATACCGGTTGCCGCGTTTCTGTAAAAAAATCTATAATACTGGGCTGCCCATATTCGACGGACCCATGTGTTTTTTTTTTTTAATCAAAGAAAAACACATTTTTTTTTGATGTTGACGATAATAATCATTTTACTTGGTTCAAGTAGATTTATTGACATCACTTTTTGAATATGATATATTATCTCTCTCCGCCTTGAGCCTGTACGGTATATTGTGCCCGTTTTGCAGCATTTTCCATAGTTTTAGCTAGCATTTCGGCTGGAATAGCGGCTATTTCCTCACGGATGTTGTTCTTGAGCTCTTCTATGGTCTTTGGCTTATTAATATAAACCTTTGATTTTAAATATCCCCACAAGAAGAAGTCAGGTGGCGTTAAATCGGGCGAACGCGGTGGCCAGTCAAAATCGCCATTTTTCGACATCAAACGACGAGGAAACAATTTCTTCAAAAAATCGAATGCGAGCTGTGTGTGGTGGAGCGCCGTTTTGTTGAAACCAGAACTGCCTCATACGCGACGAATAATTGGCATCACAAAAGTGGTTATCATATCGCGATAACGCTCCTGATTGACGGTAACAGCTTGACCATCTTCATTTTCGAAGAAAAACGGCCCGATAATCGTTTTCGCACTAACGCCGCACCAAACAGTGACTTTTTCGTCGTAAAGAGGTACCTCTTGAATTTCGAGAGGATTTTCAGTGGCGTAAATACGGCAATTTTGCTTGCTTCCCGTCCAATTAAATAAGATATGAGCCTCATCGGACATGATGATTTTGTTCCAAAATTGCTCGTCATCTTCAGCCATTTCGATGACTCTTTGGGCCCATTCCAATCGACGAGGCTTGTCCGCAGGCAACACTCTTTGCGTCAATTGAATCTTATACGGGAATAAATGCAAATCAATGCGGATAATTCGTTGTAAAGTGGTCCGAGCAATGCCCAACTGCTGAGAACGGCGATTTTGGGATGTCCTTGGCGACGTCTTGGTCGGTTTTGATTTGGCCTCTTTGGATTAGAAAGAGCATCACTAGTCGAAAACCTTTCGTACAAACGTTTGGTGGTGTTCTTAGAAGGCGGACTTTTCACACTATTTAATGTTTTATATGCTCGTTGAGTTTTCTCAATTGACTTCTTTTGTTGAATGTAAATTTCAACAATTTGGGAGCGCTCGCGTGGCATGTACTGTTCCATGGTAAAAATCTGCTTGGACTGACGCTCCCAACGCGGTATGTCATTAGGCGATCTGACGTTTCTGTCAGAAGATGTAGGGTTGCCAGATGGGTCCATCGAATATGGGAAACCCTGTATAGCCATAGCAGAGAATGTTAACAAATGTTCATTAAGGGGACTCGGTTGTTTGGCAATTTCAAAAAATCGATGTATTGTTGTTTCGATATTTCGAAAGTATATTATTTTAAGAATATACTGTGATATTTTCATGCCGAAATTCACAATATTATAGCTTCTACAGCCCATAGAGGGGCGGTCCGCGCGCTCCTGTACTTCAAACTGTAAACTCATTTATCTCGAAACGACTTTTTCGGCCTGGTGTTCTTAAAAACAAGAAAAAAAAACTATTCATCCGAATCGCCTGAAATTTTAATCTGCTGTTCACAACATCAATGACTATCGCCCGTACTAGAATCGTATTATTATTTCAATTATTTCGTATTTTTTTATTAAAAAACTGAAAAAAACCCGATTTTTAGAGTGTCAAATTCAAAACCGTGCCATTTTGTCGATTTTTTATTCTAGTAGCGGGGCCATACTGACTTTTGGTTCTTGTGTTTCAGATAAATAGAAGAGCCAAAATGGACAACATCATTCGGTTCAATTTTTCGGTAGGGCCAACTTCAGCGCCATTTTTTAAATTATTAAAATTAAAATAAAATAAAAATTTTTTCATTAAAAAAATTAAAAATTTTAAAATTTACTTTAAAAAATTTTTTTTTTTAAGTTTTTAATTCATTAAAAAAAATTTTATATAAAAGAAGTTAAACAAAAAGATTAAGAAATTTAGATATCGTTTTTCATTTTTTTTGTTTTGTAAAAAAAATTCCTCAAAATACCTCAAATTTTCGAGTTCTAGAACATCGGGACCCCATAACAGAGAATTGTTGATTTTTTCACTGTTCTGTTCTGTTCTCTGTTTATGAACATCCATTAACATTCTCTGGCCGCAGACTTAGTTTGCATTAGAGTTGCATCTTTCTGTTACGGCGGAACAAATTTTGATATGCGCCAAATTGGTACGTGCACCTAAAAGTTGCACCACACTCAAATGCTTGAAATGTTATATAACTAACAATTGACTGAATGATATTGAAAATCACCAAATTTTTTGGGAGCGATATTAAATGCATGCACCGTAAGATATCGAATTCAGCGACAGCCCGAAAAGCAGAAAAGAGCAAATCAAAATTTAAAGTAACCGCGTATTTTTTTTCGATCTTCATAGTTGCACATCACTGGCTTTCTGAAGGTCAAAGTATAATACTAAATAAAATTTTGATCACCTCGTCTGGCCTCCACGTTTTTACCGAACTCCGATGAAAAAAAGGAACACCGCTAAGTAAAGGCAAGTCATAAGGTCTCCGTCAAGACATTACGCCAGCTCACTGCATGTTTTTTGTAAAATTTTATCTATTTCTAATTTGCTTTGGACAAAATTTGAGAAACCGAGCCCGAAGATGCTAATTGAAGGCAAAAATAAGACAATTTGTACGAAATCCAAATAAATTGTTTGCACCGTAATTCTCGTTATTTAATGTCCACACCTCGTATATGATACACGCACAAGCATATTCGATTACGGCGGCTACCTCTTACTCGGCTTGCACGTGGCAAGGACAAATGAATTTTAGCTAATTAATGACTTGCGTAAATATTAGGCTTACTTGTTATAATCTGAATAGCCAAAAACTCGTTAAGACACGTTTGATACCCTAAACCACTAAAATCTTTGGATGTGCTCAAGTGCGTACAGTGGAGTCTTGATAGCACGTGATGCAAAGGAACAGCTAACAATTTTTGCTATTTTCTACATAAATAAAGATATATTACGAGCTATGGGGAGGAGAATGAAACGTATAAAAAAGTATAGGGATAATGACGGTGTTGGCCCATACATTTTCAGAAAATTTCCTTTGATGGGAGATTTGCTCATTTTAACGTAGATTTACAACTTTACCAGCTTCTCCCATCTGAACTGACCCAAAATTTACTTCTAAGCCATCACTATGAAAGGCATGCAATTCCCTTAAATTTTATTACCGCATTATCGCCAAGACTCAAGCTGTTATAGGGGAAAAGTGTTTGAGTGTCAAGGAGATTTGGTTTCTCTAGGTTTTAAAAATCTATATTTTAGATTCCGAGTAAACTGGAGCATTATTTTCGACCAGTGATTGTACTTTTAAATTTTCTTTTAGTATGATGAAAAGTGCCGTCCTTTTGTGGCACCAAAACCCCCACTTGGTTGCTCCTATGCTTTTGCTTTATTTTGGTTGATAAGGTTTTACAACCCCGCTTTAATATTTTATAATCAGAGTGGCAATAAATCTGCGCACAACGTAAATTGCAGCAAGCACAATAAAATAAACGGCGAACAACGCTAATTTTGCCATGAATTGCCGCTTACGAGTGGTCGACTGTTTATGGCAGTTGCCAAAACAAAAAAGACATTTTTTTATTTGGCCAAAAAATAAGCGAAAAAAGAAATGAATAAATAAAATTTTCAAATATCGAGAGGACAAAATATCATGCAATTTTTACGTGTTAAATTCACCATTTGACCAATCAATTCTAAATTTATCAGGCAGTTACTATTTAAGGTAGCAAATTTAAAATTAAAAATTTCAAGGTCATGCAACGTTTTGGGCATTTTCGTTCCGCGGAGAGAAAAAAGATGTAACGTAGATGAAAAGGAGAGAGAGAGCTATACCTTATATATATCTTAGATACATTTAAGCTATTTTTCCTGAGTTTTTCCGGTGTGGTTGCTAATTTCTATTCAGAAATAACACTGCCTACTTTTTGGCACTTGTTTGTTGGTGCAAACTTGTAATATATTTTTGGTGCCTACTTTTTGGCGTTATATTTCCTTGGTGCCTACTGTTTGGGGCGTTTTTTGGCGTGTTTTTGGTGCCTACTTTTTGGCGCTTATTTCCGTTTCCTGGCTAGTGCTATCCATTCCGGCGTCGGATTTATTGGTATTGCCTTGCGGTAATTTGTGCCGTTGCTGCGGTTCTGGAATCGCTGCGTTTTTGTCGGTGATAAACGCTCGGAGTAGTGCGCATTATTGCCACAGTTTGTGTCCGGCGTTTACCTACACCGGTCGACCCTTCTCCGATTTTTGTAAATTTTGTCTATTTGTATTCTCTGCAAATGTTGTGAATTTATTACGATATATTCCTTTTCCCCCTCTCTCTCTCTCTCTCTCTCTCTCTCTCATTATCCCTCGGGTCTCTCCCTCTTCCTTTTTCTGCCTTGAAAGTTTCACTTCTGTTATGTGCCCGATCTTTTGTCCGAACTAAAGCAATTTTCGTCTCATCGAGATTACAAATTATCCGGATCCCACTGTACTCGTATACTTATGGTAGTATTTCTATTTGGACGTTTGGTGAAATTAAAATACTTTCGAAATCTCTTGTCAGTTTGTGTATAGCCATTAAATATATTTACGAGAGGTGACTTGCTATTTCCCCACCTCTCCGTCTCACCATTTCCCCATTCGTTACATTCTTTATTATGCATTATATGGAGAATACGATGCCAAAGGGCACCGCCATTAGTTTTTTCTATCACTCAAATGTTTGGCAGCCTCCTCCGGTAACTTATGATAACTTAGGAATACAATAACTTTTTAACTAAAAATGTTATTTTGGTACATTCGAATACTTTGGTGAGTGTTTGACTTGTAAATGGTCAATCAAAAGTTTTGCGAAAAAATTTTCTGCTTACAATTAAGAAGTTGTTGGGAAAATAATAAAAAGTATTTGTTTATAGGAAGAAGAAGAAAAGAAGATTTGTTTATAAGAACTGTTACTAAAGAAGTGCGAGAATAGACGGATTAAATTTACTGAAGCAGAGTAAACGAAAGAAGCCAAAAACAATGAAATACAAACTACAATAAATACTTTTTTCAACATACTCTTTTCATTTGTATGCCTGTAAGTTGGAAATGTGCCAAGTGTTGTCTGTTGTTGTAAGTGTAATGTCAACTGAAAACGTTATTTACTTGGCTATAAAATTACCACCATAAAACGGGAAACAGCTCACACTGAATTCTGAAGAAAGTTGGTGTCTGAATTGTTATTTAGTAGCATCCAGTTTACACAACGCATATCTGGGAAGGCCAGGGCGATTTTCATCCTCGTTTTTCGTTGACCATCTGATTTGAAAAGTTTGTCTGTAAAATTGAATTAAAGTTATGCTCATAGATTGTTTTACACAGCTCATGGTTTGGCATTGCTTGTGTGTAACTCTGGCAGTAGATACTGAGCTCTATGCGCACTACGGCCATAGAGCACGAAGTTACAGAAAAAGTTTTTTTCAAGTATCCATCGCTTCACGTTGCGTTAGAGCAAACCTACTCCTAGGTAGGAAGGTAGGTAAAATGGCAAGAATGCCACAGGGACACTTCAAGTAGCACTTATGTGCCGTTTTGTTCCCATAATGTGGACCATTACCTGTGCAAAGAAAAATTTTTGGGAAGAGAAAACCTTCTACAGCCATCCAGTGCTGTTGATGTAGTGGAGGAGAGAAGAGGGATCTAGGCTGGAGAATTTCTTCAAGTCATCCCTAAAGGGCATGCTAAGGAATCTCAAGCGCCTAGCCGCCAGAGCCGGACATTTGCAGAGAAAGTGTTCAACAGTCTCTTTTTCTGCAGGATCCGCACAGCTTCTGCAATAGGGGTTGTATGGAATTCCAAGCTTCTACGCATGAGTACCGATCACCCAGTGACCAGTGAACACCGCAATGAGTTTGGAAATTGAATGGCGGGGGATTCCCGTCACCTTAAGCGTTCTGTTTCTGTCGTATTGAGGCCAAAGTGTTTTCAAAAAGCGCGCAAAGAGACAGACCTCCATCTCTGCGATGTCTGCGAGGGGGACAGCTGAAACCGGTTCTGTCGACCCCTTCCTGGCAAACTCGTCGCCAATTTCATTTCCCTCTATATTCCTGTGCCCAGCAACCCAGATAAGGGAAATGTTTCCCGCGTGTTCGAGACGTTTCAGTTCCTCCTTATAGGAGCTTATCAGAAGAGAGCTGCAATACGGCGACGACAGTGCCTTGATCGCAGCTTGGCTATCGGAAGAAATATTAATGTCACCCTCCCAACAGCGATCTTGAAGCATTTTGCATACCTGCAGGATCGCGAAGACCTCTGCTTGAAAAACTCTGCTCGTTTCCGGCAGTTTAAAGCAGACCGAAATGCTGGCTGATTTAGAGAAAACCTCCGCTCCCACTCCAGATTCCATCTTGGATCCGTCAGTGAAGACGGAGGTACCTACTTCTGCTTTCAATAAAAATCATTTCAGCTTCGAAAGCAGCATACGGCTGCAGACAGAGCTAGATTAGTTTAAATAGATTGCTTTTCAAAATAAACTTCGCTCAGGACAGATTTTAGGGCTGCCCCTTAATTTCCTTCAACCATACCGATCACTAGGCGAATCCCATCAATTTATCCCTTAAATTGAATAAGTTGTTCTCTGAACCTGAAATCTGAACTTTTTCTTCGAATGTATTCTTATACTTCCTCGTCGCAACATGTAGAGTTCTGAGCCAAGCGTCGAAATAGCTGATACTCATAAGTTTGCTTGTCTCGCTAGTCTGACACTCATCAGTTTCATTGTGCGTAGTCCAAAGTGAACGCGATATTCCGAAAGTATCCAGGTTAATCCACCTGCTGTTAGTAGTTGCTCTTATTCTATTCCAAATTTATGAAAACCGGAAATTGAGCAGGTCAAACTCGCACCGACTCGATTGTTCAAGTTTTGCCCCATAATCTCTTCATGCGCACACATTTGTCTCCGCATTTGCCGAAACGCCACTATGTCGCTGGATCCAGTACACATTGGGGACATACTGTGGAAGAGATTGTAGGTAAATAGAGGAGGGTAGATGCGAATGATATTTGATCGTTCGATGATTAGGAAAGAGAAATTTCTTTAGGTAACTGATATCTTCCAGCCAGAACGTAATAAGAAAGTGAGAGGCATAATTTCCGAAACTTAGGCTTACAGCAGTAAGACAAATGAGGAGTAGGTTCTGAGCTGATTCCACTCCATCATTCTCCACCGGCTGTCGCAAAAGTCACTCTTCGTTATGCTAAGCAACATCTCTTCAGCTTCCGTCTCATCAGCGGTAGCCGGTCACGATCGAGAGTTGTGGCTTACAAGCCGTTTCCCTTTCCTGCGAGAAGGAACTTGCGATCTTGGACGACAATATTATCGCTCAGCGCAAGCTCAAGAGCAGCCTACGAGTAGTTGCAAAAATCAGAGCAATGGAAACTATCGATGACATTAAACCTCCATAGACGCAGGAGCCAATTGTGGTCAATAGACCCAAACGCAGCACAGATAGACACAAAGAAGAACCTACACCAGGAAGCTGGCTACAAATATGATGGACCCAGACGTGGGTGATTAGAACTGATCCACTTCATGGACGCCGTTCTGGGCGGGAAGGAAGTCACCTCAGGAGAGGAGAAGGAATTGTTTTAGTGGCCACACCACTCAACGCACTAGACGACGGTCGCTGTAAGTGCGAATGCATATTGAACCAACCTCGCCCACCAAAACAAACAAAAAACAAAAACAACCCAGTTACTGTGCCTGCCTAGCGAACTCAGAAGTCATGGGGCTCCCTTCAAAATCTATATGATCCAGAACCAGTGTCTTGTTTTAAGATGCTGCATCCTGTGAATTCCTCACTTTAGAGGGCGGAGAAGAAATCGTTTGCACCTATGTACGTACATTTGGTGTGGTGAAATAGTTGAACATTTTTTTCTCAATCCTGGGACTTAGGTATACCAGTGTTGCTAGAGTTTTTTTTAACTGTAAAAAAACCAAAAAAAGAAAGAAATGTATTATTGAACAGAAATCTGTAACCTTCAAAACAAAAAAAATTGTTTTGAAAAAATAGAATTTTAATTTTATTAAATTATTATTATTATAAAATCACATAAAAAGCTTGGATTGTATTTAAATAAACAAAAACAGCCTTAATGAACTGGAATATTAAATTACATTTGTTTAAATGAAATTCAAGCCCGGTTTCAGCAATCAATTTTGACATTTTTCAGCCGGCTCAAATTTAAAGTTGTAGAATTTCAATACCAAATTTTGCTATTTCAAATATGAAATAAATAAATTAAAAACTGATTGCCGAACTGGGCAACAGTCTCCTTACACTGTGCAACAATGATCTTGAGAGTCTTGGACGGAATGAACCCAACTCTGGATGAAAGATCCAGACGCATTTAGTAAAACAACCTCGTTTTGTATTCTTGGGCCAAATTTCTTCGCTATGGCCATTTTAAGTTTGCAATATTTTGCCCAAGTGTTTTTAGAGCAACTGCAGAAAAGTTTCATATCTGAGTGATATGATTTGTTAAGGTGCATTTAGTGAAATTTTACGAGCAATAGTTTTGCAGAACATTTTAACCCATTATCTTTCTCACGAAAGGGCGGTTTCGACCCCTTCTTTAGAAAGTTCGTATAAAATGGCATTTTAAAGGTGGTTAGAGGGTTCAAATATTCCAGCACCTCAGACAAAACTTTGTACAAAGAATCTGTAAGTCCACAACAATTTTTCATTGCTTGAACGACTGAATGAAAGAGATTTTAATTTATTAATTCAAATCCGAAAATTTCGAAAAAATTGTAAGCTTGTGTAAAAATCTACGATTTACAGTTAATACTTTGCATCTGGCAACATTGGCCTATACGCAGCTCATCTAAAATAACTAGTAAATTTTTATTAAGCAGCGCCTTTATGAGCATTGGGTTAGAAAAGTTTACTTACAGGCTAATTGAAATATCTTTGCTTGTTTTAGCTTGGCCCTTTGTTGGTGTACATGCGGGAAATCTTTTATCTCGCGCCATTTTTGCCGCACTTAAAGCAAAATTATTAGTTTTTCTTGTTCTTATCTACTTTGCTTCATTCAGATATGTAAGCTACAAAGCTTTTAAGTAGCCATGTAAGTGGTAGGCGTTTCACAGGGCACTACGTTCACAAATAATTCCATGTCTGGAACACCTTTAGCACACAATTCACAGTTATTTGGCGCGGTAATTAAAGTCGTTTGGCATGTGAAACCAGTCAGAAGTGCCAAAGGTAATAATCACGACTTTCCGGTTTTTTCTAAACGCTAGCCAATGTACCACCCCAGGATATAAAAATATACATATATGAATGTGCATTTGAGAATTATGTACGAGTAAGTGAGACAATTTTCATTCATTTATGCAACTTCTTCTCTTCTTTGGATTAGTTGGCAGTGGTACCAAATAATATGCAATGGTAGGGCATTTGCCAAACTAGCTGAATAGCAAATAAAAAGACTGTAAAATTGTATCATTACAATTTCTTTTCCTTTCAATTATAACTTTTTCTACGCTGATCATTTTGTATTTTTATTTTCAATATCAGTTTTTAAAAATATTTCTCACAAACAAATCGGCTGAGATGATAGAAGTGCTTAAGCGTGAAAGGGCTGCTTGAAAATGTTTAAAGAATTAATCAATGGAATCAGTGGAACAGCGGTGTGTTAATATTTGCGAAAAAAAAATTGGAATGTTAATAAGTTTACTTTCCAAGAAATGGAAAGGGTGAGCAAATATGTTTCTACTGATATTTTGGTAAACCAAATCGGTTTAGTTGAGTTATTCAGGTTTTTCTTAATCCTCCTTTGGAGAAAAAAGTTGAATAAATATCATCCCGTTTAAGCAATTTTTGAATATTTTCATGCACACCTTTTACGCTCAAACTCTTGTATAGTCTGAAGTGAATTTTTGGAATATTAATTTTATTTACAAAATAGTCTACTTATCGAGGTATTTGCAAGTCGGTCGAGCACACGCAAATCTTAGTATATAGTTTTTCGAATTTTTTTTGGCGGCAACTTTAGAATATAATAGATTTTATAATTCCGGTATAAAAACAGTATCGATTTTTTTTAATGAAAAGTGATCCATTCTCATAGATATGTTTGTCCAATTTTTCCCTCCAATTTGAAGTGCGCTTCTTGATGTTGTTCCAAAGTTGAATGACCCAGCGGAGGTTGACCATTGCCTCCCCATCGCGAAGTTGAAAACAACGCCCTTCACGACTACCGAAATACTTTTGCATATATGTATATCTTCCGTACCTCACAATCCAGAAAGAAGTACTCACTCATCTCAGAAGAAAATGTAGAAGTCAAGCATCTAACTCACCTTCATTATAATGTACCACGAAGAAGTACTTTGCACAAGCGCTGTAGACTGCTGTCTTGCGAGGTCTAATTTGACACACTATTTAAAGACCCTATACCCAACGAATTCCCTTTGGGACAAAGAACGAAGTAAGCCCCAGAAATGCAGTCATGTACTCGTATGTAGAAGGTTCAAAGACCGGCATGTTGTCAGAGCAGAGTCCAAAGTAACACTTGTTGGAAAGAGAGATTCTCTGCTAGATTTCAAGGCTGACATTTTTATCGGTGTTAATGCTGGTTCCTAGATAAACGAAGTCTCTCACAACCTTGAACTCATAATTATCAACAGTGACGTGGGGGCCGTTACGCGGGTGCCAACTGTTTGTTTTATGACAGGAGGTATTTCGTATTGTCCTCGTTCAGGATCAGACCCAACAGGAAGGTAGTTAAGGTCGATATTGACAATATCATCGGCACACGTCACTAATTGTACGGTCTTATAATAAATGGTACCTGAGCTATTAAGTTCTGTGGTTCGTACGAGCTTTTCCAGCAGCAGGTTAAAGAAGTCGCACGTCAGCAAGTCAGCTTGTCTGAAATCATGTATTGTATCAATGGCCACTTTGATGGTGGGCAACCAACAGGCAGTTTTATGTTTTTATCTACACGGAGGGCAGGGAGGCGTTTCTTACTTGAAAAGCACATGAAGTTATGTGTCTTCAAGCTGGGGTTAGTTTTACTTCAATATTTTAATAGAATTCGCATCCATTCAGAAGGTATACCTCATATGGATAAGTCCCAGTGAATGCATTGGCAATGAAGTAGCAGATAGCCCGCCGGTACTGCGAGGGAATTTCCAGACCCCGAAGCATATACTGACTGTCCTTTGCTCTATTAGGTGAAAATATTTTTGTTCAAGTGCGGTCGCCGTAGCCGAAAGCGAGTAGGTTCGAATATCCGTGTATGAACATCAAATAATAGAAAAAAAAATTTTCTAATAGCGGTCGCCCCTCGGCAGGCAATAGCAAACAAACCTCCGAGTGTGTTTTCGCTTTGAAAAAGCTCCTCTTAAAAACCATTTGCCGTTAGGAGTTGGCTTAAAACTGTAGGTCACTCAAGACATCAAAACGTATACCACATTAGCTGGAGGAGCTCGACCAAACCCTTAACCAAAGTGTGTAAGATTGTTTTTTATCATTAAAGTGGTTAGACAGACCCAATATTAAGGAACGAATATGGAAGCTCATAATCTGTATACGGAAATATGAACAATCATTTCTAAGGCATTTTTAGCTTCACCAAGCACGACGTCGGAGTTGTTAAAGGTTTTCTAACTGAGTTGAACGAATTTTTCTGGTTGCCTCTCGGAGAGTGAAAAAAGGTGGAGCATATACAAGGTGTGGCAATAAAGCTCTGCGAATCTAGTTGTAACTCGAGAACTGGCAACACTGCATCGTTCACAAACCTACCTGCTATTATACAGCAATTTGTTTTTGGTGCCGAACGACTCAGATTACAAGCAATTTTTTGTGATCCGATGTTTGTAAAATCTGGCGAAAAACATTGAGAGATACTGCGTGGATTACAGGTCATGTATAGAGTTAAGAGTGCGTTGAAAAAACCTACGTGTATCACTCCCTTTTTATGTGGCCAATATTAATAGCACAGGCCTGCAAAATCTCGCTTTTTTACAGCTTTTAAAACCGCTATGGGTGTTTCTTCAAGGTTTTTTTATGCTGAAAACGAATATGACCTTGAAAATGCTCCAGCACGTCAGGATTTTTGGCAATTTGAGGTTAAATAGTCAAAGAATGCAGATTTTGGCCATTTTTTAAATTTTTTTTTGAGCAGGGTAAAGTTTTTTTTTAATTTTCCACAACGGCATCGCAAAGTACTACTCTTTAGCTTCAAGGTCCTTTTTTAAAAATATTTTTACGATTAATATAAACAAAGTTATTCTATTTTGAATTGGAGACTTTTAGATATGCAAATTCAACCTTTCTAACTCTCTAACGCCCCTGTAAAGGGCGAATTCAAAATAGTATAACTTTGTTTATATTAATCGTAAAAATATTTAAAAAAAGGACCTTGAAGCTAAAGAGTAGTACTTTGCGATGTCGTTGTGGAAAATTAAAAAAAACTTTACCTTGCTCAAAAAAAAAAAATTAAAAAAATAGCCAAAATCTGCATTTTTTGACTATTTAACCTCAAATTGCCAAAAATCCTGACGTGCTGGAGCATTTTCAAGGTCATATTCGTTTTCAGCATAAAAAAACCTTGAAGAAACACCCATAGCCGTTTTAGAAACTGTACCTCGCAGGACTGTGAAATATATCCGATACATTTTGGTACATGAACCTTAATTTTACTTAATTGTAAAATGTGAAAAATTGATGGGTGATATAACTTTTTAGTAATTTTTTTCGTAATCAGGACACCAAATTACAAAGTAATTAGTTAAAATTATCGAAAAAGTTTTTTAGTTGTTGGCCTGTGTAGTTAATCAATTATATATTCGCAATTGCTGTTTACCAATTTGTTGATACCGTTCCGCCAAAAATCGGCTAGTCTGGTGTCAAAGAAGTAGTTCAGCCCGTTTTTAAGGACCTCTTTGTTATCGAAGGTTTCATACGGTTTGATTGGGAGCGGAAAATATGGTAATCGGTCGGTGCAAGGTCCGGAGAATATGGAAAATATGGCGGATGCTGAAGGGGCTCCCATTCGAGCTCTTGTTCAACATGAACCTGACGTTGTCGTGAAGGAGTATGGTTTGACCATGTCGATCAGGTCTTTTCAGTCGAATAGCTTCATTTACGCGGTGAAGCTGGGTAATGTAGAGCTTCTTGTTGACCGTGGCATTCTTTACAAGCCTTTCCCAGTGCACTGTGCTCTCCAAGTTTTGATCATGATCTTTTTTGGATGAAGAATTCGAATTCGCAAGGCTTTCAGTTGCGGGACGTCGCCAGAAGGCTGTCAGTGCTTTGGATATTTTTTGTTTCAATGTGTGACTTCCAAAGAAGTTTACTATCGAGGTATACTCCAAGATATTTGATTTCTTTGGATAGCTGGATTGTGACTCCTTTTATCTTAGGCAGAACGAGTCCATCAAGCTTCCTCCTTCTAGTGAAGAGGACAATACCAGTCTTGGTGGGATTTCCGATAGCCCATTCGCCAGCACCAAGTGTCAATCATATCCAGAGTTTTCTGCCCTTTCCTTTTTGTGTGTAGACTCCAGCACCATTTAAGGTGGTTAGTAGAGGATGGATCACCATCCACCAGAGCAGTGGAGACAGCACACCACCTTGGGGGAAGCCTCTATTAACCCCGGATGACACCAGCAGATCCTCCTCCGCCCGCACCGTGACGATTCTTTGGACTAGCATTGAACGAATCCATTTCACCAGCACTCGGTCTACACCATATCTGCTGGCAGAACTGCATATACTGTTGAAAGTGGCATTATTAAAAGCTACCTCTTTATCCAAAAAGATGCCCATAGCGTAGTCCCTTCTGTCTATGGCCAGCTCTATCCTAGGAAAAAGGTTTTGCAGTGCCGACTCGCAGGATTTTCCGCTATGATAGGCATGCTGAAATGTAGAGAGTGGGTGAACCTTCAGCGACCTCTGACGCATATGCAACTCCATTAGCCGTTCGAGACTTTTCAGCATGAGAGAGGTCATGCTGATAGGCCTAAAGCTTTTGGGGCTGGTGAAGTGATCTCTCCTTAGGGATGAAACATTCCATCCTCCACGAGCGTGGTATATAAGCCTGTGCCAAGCATGCAGTGAAGATTTTCTTCAGGAGTGTAGTTACTGACTCTCTGCCTTCCTTCAGCATGGCGGGATAAATGCCATCTGGTCCGGGGGACTTCTAGCCGCCAAAGGAGGGCTGTTGCCGGCCAAATCTTATCTGATTTCCTGGAAAGTGAGAGTCCATCAGCAAGCTGAATGTCTCGCTTTGCTTCTCCGTGAAGGAGCCATCAGATCTCCTAAATGGATGAACTTCAAAGAGTTACGAAAGGTGTTGTCAAACATCGTGAAATCTTTGTGTAGAGTTGGAGCAATACTTATACGAAGGTCAATAATAAAATGTTTGCCATAACTTAATTTATTTACGTTTCATGTGCAAATGCATGGAATTTAATTGCATCACCTCGCAATGCATAACAAAAAAACAAGAAAAAAACAAAAAATGCAACCGATTTCAGCTCGTAAATTTCTGTTAAATATCATTTTGTTTCTAACCGTGATTTATGGGATTTCGCATTTTTTAATTTTGTCCACAGAATTTTTAGCACTAGGTTTTTAATAATTTGCATTTTCGACAGTAATCCTGCAACTGAGGAGAAATGTGGCAAAAATTGCAAAAGCAAAACACTCTCAATTACAAAAAAACATATTTGTGTCCAAATTTGTCACCAACTTCACGTCCAATTAACACAATCGCGTGTATTTTTTTATTGTAAATACATACATACATACACACTGCGCACTTGACATGACATAACGCCCCTCTATTTCCAGCGAATTCGCGGTTAGCTGTCTTGCGTTTTGTTGAAAGACTGTCGAGTCTGCAATAGTCTGCGTACTCATAGCTGTCAGCAATGTTAGTTTTGGTGCCAGAAAGTTGTGCATGCACTGGCGGACTTGCCAAAAATATTTATTTCATACGTAGGCGAACATTTGAAAATGCAAATGGAAACTAATGGTCGCAGTCAAAAGCTGTAGCACCGTTGTGCAGTATTTTTCATAAAATTGTATTTCCTTTATTTCGCTGCGTATTTTATGGGTAGTTGTGGTTGCGGAATTGTAGATGCAAAATTAAATATTTCAGCTGCAAAATTAACCACAATCCATGAGGAATACATTTTTGAAATATTTGTATGCTTTTGGAAAGTTTAAAATGTTGAAAGAAGAAGAGGTGGATAGGTTAGATTGAGTTGGGGGCGAAGAATTTAAGGCCCTCGAAGTAAGTTGATCAATGCATTCCATCTAAATTCGGAACCAATTGCTGAAGATGGGAAAGCTATATCTTCCCCATTGTTGCTGGCTATTAAGACGTCCCGGTGGTTTACAGCTCGAAAATTTAGGGCATTTTCAGGAATTTTTTCTTAAAAAAAAAACAAAAACGATATTTAAAGTTTTTAGGCGTTTCATTTAACTTCTTTATGATACATACAAAAGTGAAAAAAAAATTTTAATAATTTTAAAAATGGCACTGAAGTTGACCCTCGCGAAAAATTGGACTTGAACGGTGTTGTCTATTTTCGCTCTTCTACGAGGAGTGCCTTTTATATTTCGGGATTTGGCAACCCTGGTGTTGCAATCTGGCAACTGACAGCTGTATCGCAAAGTTTGACGTTTTTTGGCTTTTACGTACTCAGAACGTTTTGAAATACCAGCGCTATTTGTGTTGTTTACAGTAACTTAAAAGATTCATCTCGGTCCAAAAATGGAATTAAATCGTGAACATTTTCGTGCTATTTTTTTACAACTTTCTACGTGGATTAACTCAGCAACATTTCATGGATGAACTTAACTCATTATTTGGCAATGAAGCTCCATCAATTGCCAGTGTTTATCGATGGTATGGTGAATTCAATCGTGGTCGCAGTTCACTCCAAGACGAATTTCGTGAAGGTCGTCCAAAATCAGTTGTTGTTCCGAAAACCATTGATGCTGTGCGCGAACTGATATTGCAAGATCGTCATGTGACCTATCGTGAGATTGAGACAATCTTAGGCATGAGTGGGACCAGCATACATTCAATATTGCATAAACATTTGACTGTCAAAAAAATTTGTTCGCGCTGGATCCCACACAATTTGCCAATCGCTCAAAAAAAGGTTCGTGTCGATTGGTCGAAGGAAATGCTCAAAAAATACAATCGCGGGGCTTCGAAACACGTCTATGACATCGTGACAGGTGATGAATCATGGATTTACGCGTATGAGCCCGAAAGTAAACAGCAGTCGACTGTATGGGTGTTTCAAGATGAGCCAAATCCAACAAAAGTTGTTCGCGCACGAAGCACTTTCAAGCAAATGGTCGCCTGTTTTTTCAGAAAAACTGGACATGTCGCAACCGTACCACTAGAACAACGCAGAACAGTAAATTCTGAGTGGTACACAACCATTTGTTTGCCAGTTGTCTTCCAAGAAATTAGGAAAACCAATCGCCAAAAACGGATCACTCTTCACCAGGACAATGCGAGCTCTCACACATCGGCTCAAACAACTGCATTTTTGAGCACCCAAAACATCGAACTAATGGGCCACCGCCGTATAGTCCTGACTTGGCACCGAATGACATCTTTTTATTCTCGTACGTAAAAGACAAATTGAGAGGTCAACGTTTTTCGACACCTGAAGAAGCAGTTGCGGCATTCAGAATGCATGTTTTGGAGGTACCTCATTCAGAGTGGCAAAAGTGCTTCGACAATTGGTTCAAACGCATGCAAAAGTGTATAGATCTTCATGGAGAATATTTTGCAAAACAATAAAGTGATTTTCGATGATTGAAATTTGTTTTTGTTCTCTAATCCTGAAATATAAAAGGCACCCCTCGTAATAGAGCAAAATACTCAGTATAAAGCACCAATTAATTTAGTCTTAAAAGCATCTCTAACTTCCTAGAATAGGTCCAACTGGCCGGCCACCTAACTCATTAGCATCGGTTGAGTGGTCCATTTAAGGAGTAGTTGGTATTACAACGAGCTCATAAATCATCCCAAGCACTCCAAGGGAGGGACTTATGAAAAGTTGTTTTTTGTTAGACGAGAGAAGGCTGCTCTTCTCAGTTGCCTCCTCACTGACACTTGCAGTTAAGAGACATTTTCCGTTTGATATTCTGGCTACGCATGCAAGTGAAGGTCTGTGCGAAAATTTGCGGTGCGACAGTTACAATTGTCGCTCATACGCTAACTTGTCGGTTGTCACCATAGACGACATCGCTGAATTCATGAAAATGTCAAAATGGTTAGATCAATTAATTACGGAAGGAAAAAGCCATCATCAATCATCAGAAATAAAATGATATTTCCGGGTGGTAAAGTGGGAGGTACTAAAACCAATTAATCCACTAAAACAAACTTGAGAAAAAGTAAAAAAAAAAAACGTTCTAATATATAATATTTAAAAGTTCAGTTACTTCTTAAGTCAATTCATTCTGCTTTTACTTTAGTCTCATTGTAGGTTTTGTATGTTGGCAAGTCAGTTGCATAACTTGTGCTTGAATTGTTTCGAAAAAAAAGTTGGTTTGTAACTTTCCGTGATTTGACGTACTTCATCATTAATACATTTACCATACCCAAGCCAAAAAATCAGCATTAATACATTTTGGTGGGTAATGAAGGCATTTATTAAGCTTTTGTGTTGCAACTAAATATTTATTTAGTAATCAGATTTATATTAAAGAGCGAAAAGTGTGCGAATTGTAGTCTTAAACTTGGTAGTAATTAGATTTAAATAAAGGGTGATTTTTTAAGAGCTATAGGACAGTTTTTCAAAAAAAAAACACATGTAAAATTCAGAAAAATGCATGACATTTTTGTTTAAATCGATAGTACAGTCCATATAATTTAATGTTTGAAGATTATTTCATGCAAATGTTGAGCGCGACTGCGCTTCAAATGGTCCATCCGCTTAGTCCAATTTTGGCATACTCTTTCCAATGTTTCAGCCGGTATCTTACATATAAATGCTTTAATGTTGTCTTCCAATGCGTTAATTGAAGCAGGCTTGACTGAATAGACATGAGCTTTTACGATTCGCAGCATCTTTGAAGGAGTACGGTCCAATGATACCTCCAGCCCATAAACCGCACCAAACTGTGACCTTTTCTGGATACATTGGTAGCTCTTGCAAATTTTCTGGCTGATCTTCACTCCAAAATCGACAATTCTGCTTATTTACGTACCCATTAGTCCAAAAAGCTTCTTCGCTGAACAGAATTTTTCGATAAAAAAGTGGATCCTCGACCAACTTAAACTTTCTTAACAGAACACTGATTTTTATAATAAAATTCAATGATTTGCAAGCGTTGTTCGTTTGTAAGACGATTCATGGTTAAATTATAGATCGAACTGCAGATGTTTGACAGTGAAGCAAAACACGAAAAAATCACCCGTTACTATAGGGTGGCCCATGTACAATTTGCTTTTTGAATCGGCTATAAAAAAAACTAATCAATATTTTTTCAAACCTTTTTTTTTTATTTTGAAGATTGAACATTGTCATTTATGAATGAAAAATAATATCGTCCAGTAGGCCATTCGATCAGCCCAATTTTTAAGCACATTTTCGATTGCTTGGGCTCCAATTTCATGAATGGCAACTTCGATTTCGTGTTTTCAAGCATCAATCGCTCTGGATGGTTCGCATAGCATTTGTCCTGAACGGCTCCCCACAAAAAATAGTCCAACGGGCTTAAATTACAGCTCAAGGCGGCCAATTGATATCGGAATTTCGGCTGATTATTCGGTTTTCAAAAACGGTAGCCAAAAGTTCGAGTGTAACTTTGGCAGTGTGGCAAGTTGCACCGTCCTGTTGAAACCAAATATCGTCCATGTCCTCCTCTTCAATTTTTCCAAACAAAAACTCGTTGAGTATGTCACGGTAACCCTCGGCATTTACCGTAACCGCGGCCCTCGCTCATTTTCGAAAAAAATGGCCCGATGATGCTGCCAGACCAAAAGCGCACCAAACAGTGACTCGTTGTGAATGCATTTGCTTCTCTACAGTAACGTGTCGTGTCCATTTCGCAAATGTCAAACCTTTAAGGAAGTTATGAACACATTTGACATGCCATTTGTGTTACCATTCTCAAAAAAATAGGTGGTTCAAAAAGCAAACGCTATATGGCCCACTCTGTATAATCCTATTCATTTAGCAACCAAATACCCACCAATTGACCCATTAAATAATTATATTTCCCAAGAAGAGCCATTCAAATTTTCACAATCACTAAACGAGGTAAAGTCTAGACGGGTAAATACGATGAGTACAAAAACAAAGAGAGTTGATGAAAACAATTTCGAAAATGATGCTGTGCAAATAACAGAATCATAATTGAAAAAGGAAACTATTTACTATTGAAAGATAACAACATTTAGTTAAAAAAAAATGAATACCAGGTTGCTCAATAAGTTTTGCTATTCGATAAGAGAGGGCATTGCTACTAGCCTATATTTTTTTTTTTTTTTGTTGTCTTGGTGCACTCTTCATACGAGCGTATGTGAAGTTTCCTTTCAATCCGTCAATTCATTCTTTATTTACAAGCCATGTAGTACCGACGTGTCACAGTACTTTCTAGAATGGAAAAAATCAAGCATCGTGCGCAAATTGAATTTTTATTTTCGGAAGGTATAAAAGCAAAAGAAATTTGTGAAGGAACGTTGAAAGTGTATAAGGACTTTTCGTCATCAATTAGCACAGTAGAAAAATGGGGTGCTAAATTTTAACATGGTCGTACAAGCCTTGAAGACGATGCACATAGAACAAATACAGGAAATCGTATTGGAAAATCGTCAAGTGAGTGAAAGCGATTTATTATAAACTCATCTATAGGCATCCCATTGGGCAGTGTAGGCGTTGGGTTTCACTGAAGTATTGGGTTTCAAAAAGCTGTGTGCACAATGGGTGCCGGAAAATGGAAGAATAACACACCAACATTTAGGGCGATTTCGAAAGGATAAAGTTTGTTTTTTGCTTGGATTCATCACTATGGATGAGTCTTGGGTCTACCACCTTGATCTTAAATCAAAACAGTAGGCTAAAGAGTGGTGTGAACCGGGCTCTTCGGCTCTGAAAGGAAGATATTAGCATCAGCTTTTTGGGATGCGAAAGGTATTTTGTTTGTGGATTTCTTGCAAACTTGTAAAACAATAAATTCTGAATAGTAATGCAACCTTCTAGATCAACTGAAGGAAAAAATTCGTGGAAAAATACATAAAAGCATTTTCACAATGGAAAAAATACGTGAATTAGAGATCGAATTGTGGGAGCATCCACCGTATTTACCAGATGTGGCTCATAGCGACTTCCATCTGTTTTTAGACGTAATAGAACTCATGTCTGGAAAGCGTTTTCCACCAATTGTGGAAACCTATTTTGCAGCCCTTCCAGCTTCCTAGTTCAGCGATGGAATTCATAAATTGGGATCTCAGAGAGACTATACTGAATAATAAAGTGCATTTCAAACCATAAAATTTGGCTTTTCATCTTGAGGTGCAAAATTTATTCCACAAAGTAGTAAAAGCCGTGCGCCGGCAGGGACTGCTGTCTCTAGTCTGGGAGTCAAATACGTATGTATGTACACTAACTACTTACATGCGTACAGATATAGATACACACATAGCACATATGTACGAGTATACAGGCATATACGTAAGTAAATACACATAATTATGTGTTGAACAGAGAGAGAGAGAAAGAGAGAGACAGAGAAAGAAAGAAAGAGAGAGACATAGAAAGAGAGAGAGAGTGAGAGAGAGAGAACGAAATTGAGTGTATGTTACCTAAAATGAGTTTTGTTTCATAAATGCTTAACAAATAACAACCTTGGAAATAAAGAGCAAATTTTTAACACAGAATGTTACCGATCACAGTAAGCCATTGTTAACTTATATGATAAATAATTCTTTGTTCTTTTTTAAATTCAACAAAACCATAAAATATTTGATATAAAACCATGGTAATTGTCTCTGGTTCGTGCTGCTTCAACCAACTGCCCAATAGTTTTTGATCCACTCCACTCTCGAATGTTTCGCAGCCAAGACATTTGTTTCCTTGCAATTCCTCGTTTTACCTTGCACACTCAGTTGTAACAACTCATATGATATTTGGGGCCACGCATAATATAGGGTGGGTCATGTAAAATTTGCTTTTTGAAGATTGAACATTGTCATTTATGAATAAAAAATAATATCGTTCAAATGACGGTAACGCTCGCCATTTACTGTAACCGCGGCTCCTCGCTCATTTTCGAAAAAAAAATGGCCCGATGATGCCGCCAGATCAAAAACCGCACCAAACAGTGACTCGTTGTGGATGCATTTGCTTCTCTACAGTAACGTGTGGATTTTCTGAGCCCCAAATCCGACAATTTTGCTTATTGACGTAGCCACCGATGTGAAAATGAGCTTCATCAGAAAATATGATTTTTCGGTAAAAATGCTCATCTTCGGTCAAACGAGTTTCTGTAATTGAGCGAACCGAAAACGCATTGGATGGTCATTAGGCTTCAGTTCTTGTACCAGTTGAATTTTGTAAGCCTTCATACCGAGGTCTTTATGCAATGTGTTCAATTCTTGAGAACGATGACGAGTTGAGGTTGTTGGATGTTCACGCACATTTTCGGCTACTGCAGCAATGTTATCGGGTGCACGCACTGTAGGAGCACGTTCACGTGTTGTTTTATCCATTAACGATCCACTTTCACGAACACGATTATCAAATTGATCCACAAACTGTCTTGTTGGCAAATCTTTTGTTTTGGAATTTTTTTTTTCAAATTTCTCACAGTTTGAGTAGAAGACTCACCACTTTGGAAATATGTTTTCAATATTTCCCAATTTTGTTCAAGATTATAGCGTCCCATTTCGTAAATGTCAAACCTTTAAGTAAATTATGAATACATTTGACATGTCATTTGTGTTACCATTCTCAAAAAAATAGGTGGTTCAAAAAGCAAACGCTATATAGTCGACTCTGCATGACCGAAGCATGCGATTTTGCTGCGCTTGATTATTAGTTATCGCTCTCTATCTCTTCTAAGTTTCCTTTAGACTTCTTTGTATACTAACTTTGTCTGTCCACGATATTTCCATCAGCCGCCTCTGGCACCATATCTCAAACACCTCTTATTTCTTCATACTCGTTACCTTTAGAGTCCATGCCTCCACACTGTACAACAAAACCGACCAAACCTAACATTTAAGATTGCGAGTACATAATAGCATGTTCATACATAGCATGTTTTATTGGAAAGAACTTTCCTTTAATTGAAGAATATTTTCCTCGCTGCTTCAATCCGACTGCTAATTTATCTGTCATCTGTCCATATTTCTCTAAGCCAACATCCTAGGTACTTAAATCGCATTACTCTTTTAATCGGATTGTCATATACATATGTAAATGTTTGAATTGGTGATTTGTTGAGAGTGTTTTGAAACAACCATGAATTTGGCTCTTTGACTCTTTTCGCTCACTTCTTTAACGAGTTATTGCAGGTCACTAATTTTGTCAGCCAAAATTGCAGTGTCACCGGCAATCGTATATTACTGATACCAAAACTTCTTCACATATATATTCCAAGTATAAATTGAAGAATATTGGTGATAAAACACATCCTTGGTGAACTGCCTCTTGATTGCAACATCACTCGTACCATCATTTTGCAGTCTTAGGCTCGCAGTTTGGCCCCTATGCAAGTAGGAAGTGATTTTATTAAATATTTTAACTATAATTCCTATATTTTTCTCATTTACAAGTTTATATGTCTAATTCAGCTGGAATTTCATCAAGTCCTACGGCTTTGTTATTTTTTGCAGAATTTATTGCTTTTAACACCTCTTCTTTTGTTATGCTTTGTCCCGACAGTAATGAGAATCTAGACGAAGTTAAACATATAATTTGCACAACGCTTAATTTATTTTTGTTTTCGTTTTGAAAGAGGCTGTTTAAAGTAGTAAACGTTACTATCGACATATATAAACGGGGTTCACATGAATATGGTGGGGGTACTATTTAAGCGAACGTGAATTGTTTATTTATGCTCAGCAATATTCCAGCGGTACTTATTTTGTTATCTTCGCTTTAATTTCCATATGCCGCCATTCAAGTAACGTAAAATGTACTCTACTTTTTGCAAGGTAGTTGGAGAAATGCACATACTGAACCAAACGGCACTTCCCCTTTGTTCGTCTCTTCATACTGTGGTGGTTAAATGATAAATGTTTGAAGAAATTTACGACTCAATCCTACGGTTAAATTATCTTGAAAGCAGAGAGCATTAATTCATCGTTAAAGTAGTGCCCCGAAGCAAGTGAGTCGCGGTGTATATACTCGTATATTTATATTTGAATGCGAGTATAACTCGTTAAATGAGCAGCAATAAAAACTATTTTCTTTTTACAATCCATTTAACCTGTAAACTTTGAGATGCACCAATGGCAGCACACGCATTAGGGTGTGTCTACTTAGAAGGTGGGAAAAATTGCACTATGGGTAAAAGAAATTATGTAGGTCACATAATGAGAATGTGGATCAGAATATTGGATCAGAATATGATCCAGGATTATAATTATAAAATATACTGGAGAACCACAAAATATACAGACAGATATGACAGATAGTTCTGATGTTCTGGTTTTAGGCACGACGAAAGTCAGATAATTTTATAAAATAAAAAAATAGAAAGAATAGAATAGATGAAGAAGAAGAGGCGTGCAATTATGTCCGAAACTACGTTAACTTATTCTTTATTATACTTCGCAGATATTTCATACAGTTTATTTGTACCACCAAAAACGATATTTTTTGTATGTACTTATTATTTATCATGATCTCTTTTGCCAACAAGTGCTACTTTGGACTGAGTTGAATATTAAAATGGTCACTCGATGAACAAATCTAACACTTTATAAGGCTCTCGTCATGCCTGTCCTAACTTATCGGGCAGAAGCGTGGACGAATACAACACCCGATGAAGCGACGCTTGCAGTGTTTGAGAGAAAGATTCTGCGTAAGATTTTTGGACCCTTGCACATTGGTGACGGCGAGTATTCTAGGCGATGAAACAATAGCAGTATGAGCTTCACGACGCCACAGACATAGCGCAGCGAATAAAGATACAGCGGCTTGTTGGCTGAGTCATGCCGTCCGAGTGGGTACAAGCGCTCCGACTCTGAAAGTATTCGATGCGGTACAAGCTGGTGGTAGCAGAAGAAGGCCTCCTCTACGTTGAAAAGATTAGGTGGAGAAGGACTTGGCTTCACTTGGTGTGTCCAACTGGCGCCGGTTGACAAGAGAAAGAAACGACTCTGTTAAACTCGGACAAAATCGTTTAAGCGTTTATCGTGCAAATCAGGAAGAAGAAGAATTCTCCAGAGCATCTCTTATTAGATGTTTAGCCAAGCATTTCATCCAATTTGTGGTATGCATTCTGTAGTTGATCTATGAGTGTAGGGGCTTACATTTTTATGCAGATGATTTTTATGAGAAGTTTTTCGATTACAGAAATGCGACAGCAAGCTTGCAATAAGTTGGCAATTAGCGCCGGCTATGAGAAAAAAACTTTTTCTGTAACCGGAGGTAATACGGGGATATATGAAATTAGCCTACCAATACTGAAAATGAGTACTTACAAAACAAAATTCGTGTGGAACTGAACCAAAATATGAGCTAAATCTTATTTTTATTATACAGCTGACACTTTGCCATGTTAAAATGATTTTGAGTGCGTAACCCAAGCGTGGAACCATCTAACTCGTTAGAATGAAAGGAATTCAAACCAATAAATATTTTTTATTATCAAAAATTCCTATTTAAAATAAATGGACGGTATAAATTGATCGGTTAATCCTAATGCTGCTTCAAATTCTAGCTGCCTACTCCTGGTATTCGGCCTTTTTCGAAATCGAAACCTGATGTAGAGTTTTTTTAATCCCATATTCGTATTTAATGCGTGAAATTCATTTGGTGTCATTCGTAAGTCATGGGCGAGCTTATGAAGCGTAAACATACGAGAGAATCGCCATTGTTGAAAAAGTCGAATGAACAATGGACTCGTCGCCCGACTGTACCACCGAGGTGTCTTCTGATTGTTTCAAGTCTTCCCTTTTTTTATATTATTTTAGTTATAATAAACGTTGGTAGAACTGTCCTCTATAGTGTCGCAGAGTTCGAATGTGATCTGTTTTTGGCTCTATTCTCAGCGATTTTCGCTATGAATAAAAATACGAAAGAATTTGTCTTTACTTTTGTATTTTGAGCTGGATTTCGTATGCCGAATCATTGAAACTGTTGCAGAAAACCTAGGGCGAGTGTGTTTTATCAAAACCACGGGTCTACAAGTGGCTAGGGCTATAAGGTTTTTGCAAAAGGCCGAGAAGTCGTAGAAGATTGCCCCGATCTGGTCGCCCATCAACGTCCTCAACGGATGAAAACATTGACAAAGTCAAGGAAATGGTGCTGGAAAACCATCATTTATGTTTGAGGGAAGTAGCTCGTGACCTTAGCGTGTCTCACGAATCAATTCCCAATATTTTACACCATCAATTGGAATGAGACGCGTGGCTGCTCGACTCGTTCCAAGAGAGTTGAATTTATTTCATAAAATTGAAGAAGGTGGCTGAAGACATGCTTGAGCAAGTGATTCGGACCCAAGGTTTATCCAGGGCATCATAACAGGTGATGAGACGTGGGTATATGACTTTGACATGTAAACTAATCAACAGACGGCTGAATGGCGCTTTTCACAAGAGCCGAAACCCAAAAAACCACGTCAGAGTCGCTCAAAAGTGAAAGTCATGCTACTCGTTTTCTTTGATTATCACTGGTGTTGTGCACTCGGAATTCGTTCCAAATGGTTCTACGGTAAACAAAAAATACGGAATATTATTTGGAAGTTATGCGACGTTTGAGAGAGAAGGAAGGAAGTGCATAGGAAGCGGCCCAATTTATGAAAAGAAAACTCATGGTCATGCACCATGATAACGCACCGTCTCACAAGGCTCATATTGTGAAATTTTTTTGACCAAAAAATGAACAATTATCATCAAATAACCACCAGATTTAGCGCCCTGTGACTTTTTTCTTTTCCCAAAACTTAAATTGCCAGTCCGCGGAAGCCTCTTTGAGTCGATAGAGGCCATTAAGGAGAATTCGCTGAAGGAGCTGAAAAAGAGCTCTTCGAATGCGTCTAGAAAGTGCTTTGATGACTGGACTAATCGTTGGCAATAGAAGCAATCTTCGAATGGAGCCTATTTTGAAGGCGACAAAAACAATTTTGGTGATTAAAGAAATATTCTGCTTTCTATTGAACAATTTCCGGTACTTTTTTGACAACATTAATTGCAATGATTTAATTTTCTCTTTGGAAAAATTAATTTCATGTGCGAGCAAAGCTGCTATGGACTCCAATTAAGTACGAGATATTTTATTGTTATCTAACGTATCTCAAGAGGCCTCTTTTTGGCCTAGGTGCGTCGCAAAACAGTCACTTTACCTAACCTAACCCTTCTAACGTTAAAAGTGACTAGCAATTCGTTGCCAGGGACTGCGAGAGAGAACCATCGAGATGTTTTAACAATAGCCGGCCGGGAGCGAGTCAGAGCTGATAAGTCGATTGATTCGATTCTTAGCAAATATGTTACTTTAACTTATGAACGACAATTTGCGATCCACAAATCGTATACGGGAGAAAACATGGACTATCGAGATGCTTGAACAATCGAGGCAATCGACTGAAACTTCTCGAACTCGACATCACTGCGTAAAATCTATGCCTGGCTGTGATATTGTTGAAGAGTGTTTCATAAATCCACAAATATTCATATATTTTTCCTGTTTTCCTAATTCTTGCTAATAAGCTATGGTATTGCAGAAAATCTTACCGACCCAGCCTAATTCTTATCCAATAATAAGTTCCCTTTACTCGCCGGTATTAAGCAAGAAAATGTTTGCGCAGCTTCTTTTCCACTGTAAGAAAATTGTAATTTTGTTGCAGTTCCTTAATTACGGTTGCATAAAGTTGCAGAATACCTACATTGATGCAGAATACATTTAATACACGACATGGCAGGAGAAGGCGGCAAAAGTTGCTTGAGTTGAGTGCTTGTCGAACTCCTAAAGGATTGTAATATATTTTTATATGCAAATGATTTTGTAATCGCTCAGCTATTAATACAAATATAATGCAAATAAATGGTCGGAGAATGGATATGGTCAATTTAAGCTTGGGTTGCGAAAGTTTGTTCAATTGTAATGAAATGTGCAGAGTTTATTACCCAAAGTATTTGCCATCACTAGCATTACTTTTTTATCTCTCAGCATTCGAACTTCTCATTTTTTAAAGCTTACCACGAAATGAGTAGCTTTTTCCGGCATATCATGAAAATGGTGGATAGGGAAATGAGTGGCATAAACTAATTCCACAGCCACTATTGCCGAATTCGTACAATTCGAAGGATTCAAGGATGCGAACGTTGCAAAGAAAAAAAAACCTCGGAAAATATTTAAAAACTCAGCGATGAATCGTTGCTTTTTACACAAGGTGAAGTCCCAAATAAAATATAAAAGACAGGAGCTTTGTTCTGATATCTCTTTTCAGAAAGTGTTTCAGGTCATTCTCCGGAATGTCTTTCAGGATGTCAGTACAAGCCTTTTGTATGACCTCTAAGGACGCAGAACGTTTTTCTTTCATGGCTAAATGCAATTTTCCGAATCGGTAGAAGTCACAGGGAGCCATATCAGGTGAATACGGTGAGTGATTGATGGTTAAAATGCGGTGTCTAGTCAAAACATCGGTCACAAAGGGGGATCGATGAGATGCTGTATTATCATGCAATAAGCGCCAGTTTTCTCCTTCGCGGTATTCAGAGCGAATTCGACGAACGCGATGCAAGAAACGGTTCAAAACGCCAAGATAGAAAATTGCATTGACGGTTTCGCCCGCTGGCATGAAATTCTTGTGGACAATTACCTTGGAATCGTAAAAGCAAATGAGCATCGACTTGATTTGTGACTTCTCCAAACGCGATTTTTGGGGTGATGGCTCGTCTGGGGCCTTCCATTCGGCACTTTGACGCTTAGTTTCAGGTTCATGTTGGAAATACCAAGTTTCATCACCAGTTACAATGTTGTAAAGGAAGTTCTCGAATTTTCTCGCCTCTTTAATGAGGTCTTTCGAATGTTGAATTCTAAGCAATTTTTGGTTCTCAGTTAACTTGTGCGGAATGAATCGCGCACAGACCTTTCGCAAACACAAATGATCAGTTAAAATGCGATAAATCGATGTTTTGGAGATATTCAACTCCGATTCCACGAATTTTAACGCGGATTTCGGTTCATTTTAGATAATTTTACGAATAATTTCGAAATAGCTTTCTGTGACTACTGATTTTGGACGACCCGTATATTCATTGTCATTTATGTCCTTACAATCATCCCTGAAACCTGTGAACCATTCATTAACTCTGGCACGAGATAGACGATCATCGCCACAAACTTTTTTATCAATTAAAATCTTTCGGCAAACGTTTTACCGATTTTCAAAAAAAATTTGATATTAGCTCTTTGTTCGAAACTCATTTTTGTACCGATGACACAAACCACAAACATACTGACACTTTAGACGCATTTATTTCGCTTTCACTGAAACTCAGCTAGGGATGTAACTTCCAACGCACTAACTCATTGTAAGGATGGCGCTATCAACATCATTTTTATGACGCCAATCCTGTTTATTTTGTACTTCACCTTGTATATTTATTACTAACTTCGAGATCCTTTTGTCCTCTATACCCTGCTTCCATAGATATTTTTAATGTGATGAAAGCGTTCACCTTTGCTCATTCGACTCAGTGCATGGCGAATCAATCAAGCTGGCCATATACAATAATTAATGAGGTTTTAAGGACATATTCACACCGATTTCATTAAAAGCTGCCATTAGCAAAATATGTTTAAGGGCACTAAAAAGTTTTTACTGATGCATTTGAGTGCAGCAATTAGTGCTTTATGTTTGTATGCGTGCTCGTATATGTAAGAATTGCATTCAACAAACTGGCAAGTCATGCGAACTATTTTCAAGTACTTTGATGAGCTGTAAATGGGGTTTACACAGGAGGAAGTGAAAAGAAAACTAAGAAACGTATTTTTTTAGCTTAATGAAAATCATAGATAAAAGTGAAATTTTTCTACATTAGATACAATTTAATGACTTTCACAGTGGAGAAAAAGCGTTAAAATGTGGCTTGCCCCATGTTTTTCACACCGCCGCGCCACTTAGCGGCCATTTTATGTAAAAATAAATTCCAGAATAGAAATTTTTGCATTCAAATCAGATTTAATTGTTTATAATTGCTTTGTAAGTACTCCTCCATGACCACCAACTTCAAAATGAAGAAAATAACGCTCAAAACTGCCAACTAGAGAAAACTGAGACATTTTTTATATCGGGTGTTTTTCGGTTTAGCTGCATGAGAACTATCGACATCGATAACTATGATTTGGCAGATGAGAATGGGAAAATGTGTTGACATTTCTGTTCAGTAATGTTGGGCAAGTCATCATGAATCGTTTAACGCCAGAATATCGCATAAAAATTCTGGTAATTTACTTTGAAAAAAATAAAATCTGTTTGCGCAGTTGATAAAAAACTTCGTCCATTTAACGTGTTTACATGCTGACGGCATCATCGGTCCTCATTTCTTTCGAAATGAGGAGGGAGCAGCTGTTAAGTTGAATGGTGAGCGCTATCGAGCTATGCTGACTGAGTTTATGTTTTTAAAAATTAATCAGCTAAACATCGACGACATTTAGTTCCTACAAGACGACGCTAAATAATCGATTTATTGCAATATTTAAGCCACCAGATTTATTGGAAAAAGTACTCAAAAAGTGGACTGATGGAATGGACCATGTAACTCGTAGCCACGACGGTCAAATGCCGGAAAATATATGCCATGAAACTAACTACCAGATTACATATAATAAAAAAAGTGCGTGTAGCGTAGTACACATAACAGAAGTGAAACTTTCTAGGCAGACAAAGAAAGAGGGAGAGACCCGAGAGCGAATGAGAGAGAGAGAGAGAGAAAGAATATATATCTAAATAAATTCACAACATTTAGAGAGAATACAAATAGACAAAATTTACAAAAAACAGAGAAGGGTGGACCGGTGTAGGTAAATGCCGGACACGAACCGTGGCAACAACGCGCACTACTTTGAGCGTTTATCACCCAAGCAGCGATCCCAAGATCGCAGAAATGGCAGAAATTACCGCAAGGCAATACCAATAAATCCGGCGCCGGAATAGATAGCACTTTATAACGGGGGATTTTTTAGCTATTATCTTTTTAAACAGTTGGTTTTGTTTCACCGTCAAACATCTTCAGTTTGGTCTATAATTTAACCATGAATCGTCTTACAAACCATGAATCGTCTTGCAAATCATTGAATTTTATTATAAAAATGCGTGTTCTGTTAAGAAAGTTTAAAGTCGAAGAATTGTGTTCAGCGACGAAGCTCAGTTTTGGATCAATGGGTACGTAAATGAAGATCAGCCAGAAGAATTGCAAGAGCTACCAATGTATCCAGAAAAGGTCACAGTTTGGTGCTTTTTATGGGCTGGAGGTATCATTGGACCGTACTTCTTCAAAGATGCTGCGAATCGTAACGTAACTGTGAAATGATATCCAACTTTTTTTGCTTTTTTGCCCAAAATGTAAGAACATGACATGTGGTTTCAGCAAGATGGTGCCACATGCCACAAAGCAGTTGTAACAATGGACTTGTTGAGAGCCGAGCTCGGTGAACATTTTGTTTCACGTTCGGGACCTGACGATTGGCCACCCAGATCGTGCGATATAACGCCTTTAGATTATCTTTTGTGGGGCAAATGTTAAAGCTCATGTCTATTCAGACAAGCCTGGTTCAATTAACGCATTGGAAGACAACATTAAAGCATTTATATGTAAGATACCGGCCGAAACATTGGGAAGAGTATGCCAAAATCGGACTAAGCGGATGGACCATTTGAGGCGCAGTCGCGCTCAACATTTGCATGAAATAATCTTCAAACATTAAATTATATGGACTGTACTATCGATTTCAATAAAAATTTCATGCATTTTTCTGAATTTTACGTGTGTTTTTTTTAAAAACTTGCCTATAGCTCTTAAAAAATTACCCTTTAGTATGACCAAACACTAGTCAGGAAACGGAAATAAGCGCCAAGAAGTAGGCACCAAAAAAAAAATACGCCAAAAAAATTGGGACCAAAAAACGCCCCAAATAGTAGGCACTGAGGAAATATAACGCCAAAAAGTAGGCTCCAGAAATATATTTCCTACAAGTTTGCACCAACAAACAAGCGCCAAAAAGTAGGCGGTGTTATTTCTCATTATAAATTGGCAACCCCACAGGAAAAATAGCCTAAATGTATCTAAGATATATATAAGGTACAGCCTTCTCTCTCTCGTTTTCCTCTACGTTATATCTTTTTTTTCTCTCGCGGAACGAAAATGGCCAAAACGTTGCATGGCCTTGAAATTTTTCTCTCCATTCTCGCTCGTCCATCGACGTCTAAGAAGTTTCACTTCAAAAATTATTCCAACAATATTTCTGTTTTGTGTTGTCACTTTAAGTTCTCAATCTCTTAAAAAACACCCAATACAATGTATAACACTATTTTCCTTAAATATTTTTTATACCGAAGTGCCCCTTTGCGGCTATTTGTAGTAAAAATACGTAGCTGATTCAAATTCGTCATACCCGAAAACTAACACAAACACTTTTTAGAGGTAGAAATTCTTGCATTCGAAACAAATTTAATTGCGACTAGAAAAGTTAAATACGAAAGAAAAGAGAATGTTTAAAATCGCCAACCTGCGAAAACAGAGTAATTCCTTTTCTTGTCATAAGAAGTTGTTATCGCTCTGCAAAAGTAATTATATATTTTCACTAACTTCCATATACATTTTTTTCTCTTTCATTTGAGAAAGTAGAAATCCCTTGTTGATGCCCTGCAGCCATCCAACAGAGTTCGAAAGAACCCAGGAAAGCGTGGATACAAGTTGAAGTTTGCCCTAAGATATTCGCTTGAAAATTAAATAAAATGCAGACCCTCACACCAAAATTTACATGCCTACTAAATTATTTGTCAAAACAGGAAATGAGTTGTGTGTACAGCTAAGGAAGTGACTGACAGGTAATGCATTCGCAGGAAAAATATGCGCCTCTGTATGGGTGAATAAATTGAAACACTTGCCGGTGCTCATGCATAATTTTGTGCTTGTGTTAAATTCCTGCACGCGAGCGTGTGAAAAACAATTTAATCAACACATCTCGCCATATCCATGCATGCATGCGTGTGTGTGTGTGTGCAACCATTATAAAGGTGTCAGGAGACCCACGCATACATATACGAGTACGCCTCACTAAAGTGACTACGGTTTTGCAGCAATTTATTTACACGCACGGAAGTCCTAAAGGCAACGAAAAATGCTTATTATGTGATAAAAGTAGGGATGCATGGCAGGAACCCGAGCCACGCACTCAACGACTCGGTGTCTCGCAGCGTCGGAAAAGAAAGCACGCGAACGTGTTGCACGCAATGTTTGCTGGTACCGTTTTATGTCGCAACCCAAATTATACCACATTGCAGGTATTCTCGCTGTTGTTAGTCCTTGAAATCGAAACTAAATGCGGTGCGGATACTGTAATGCCATTAATTCGATTTTCATACAAAGAAAAAGTACAAAAAACAAAAAAAAAATACAACAAAAAGGAAAACTCTGAAAGGCAATGGTAATGATGATGATGAGCAGCGCACGCAACACTCGCTACACTCGTCTGGCCAACAGGATTGTGGCACTTAAAATTCAAGCACGCTTTTTCCGCTTATTGGCGGCCTACAGCTACGAAGGCTTTCCATCCTTGTTTTCCCAAAATGCGATGCCCCTAGCATTCTGATTTCATAAAAATCTCATAAAATTCGTTTATTGTGATTTTCACTTTTGTGCATTTTCAATTGAATTGTTTTTTTTGTTTTTTTTTTTGGGTAACAGCTGGTATGTGCTTTTAATTAAAATTTAAATCAATTCAAGTTTTGCTTGGTTGTGCACAGCGCACAGGTTTCGAGCAAAACTTTAAAGTTATGCGTACACATCTTGCGTTTGGTCTCGCACTTAAACACGTAAACGAGCACAGGCTGGAATTGTGCTGCAGAGTCACCCAAAAGAGAACCGCGAAAACCGAAACAGCGAAGCTTACGGAATCATGATTTTTTCTCGTTGGGGATGGTATGAACTAATTATGCTTTAAATGCTCCGATTTCTAGAACTTTGGGAGAATTTAATTCGTTTTCAAAATAAAATAAATTCTTTTAAGGAAGTACTTCCTAAATAACACAAAATAGTTTTAAAAACTGGAACTCAAATCACTTATTTACTTTTCAGTTTAGTTGAAAAATATTTACAGTTTATGTTTGCAATTACGCGGGCAATTATAGATTCAGGATAATTTTTGCTTTGCTAATTAGAAATACCAGCAGTTCCCATATACCCTTTTCTACCAAACCGGTAATTTTAACCGGTGCGATATTTAGTGGGCAAAATATGAAAATTTAAAGAAAGGTTTAAATAAAATAAAATATATTGGGTAGTCGAAAAAGTCTTTTCGTATTTCTAATCAAACTTCAACTCATTTTTTTTATATTTATAATGAACTTTATTAAACCAAATATGTACCATTTTGGTCGACCACCATTTTTCTTCTATAGACATTATTCCAGTGTAAAACTTTTGTGGTTTCTCGGCGAAAAACTGCGGCAAGTAATTTTCACAGGCTGCTCTTGAAGCCAACTTTACTCCATTAAGGGAGTTCTGCATTGACCGAAACAAATGGTAGTCCGATGGTGCAAGGTCAGGGCTATATGGTGGATGCATCAAAACTTCCCAGCCAAGCTCTCCCAGTTTTTGCCGAGTCATCAAAGATGTATGTGGCCTAGCGTTGTCCTGATGGAACACGACGCCCTTTCTGCTGATCAGTTCTGACCATTTTTTTTCGATTGCTTGCTTCAATCTCATCAGTTGTTAACAGTAAAGTGTAGAATCCATCGTTCGAGCAGCTCATAGTGGATGATTCCTTTCCAATCCCACCAAACACACAGCATAACCTTTCGAGGCGTCAATCCTGGCTTTGCGACCATTTGTTGAGCTTCACCATCCTTGCACCATGATATTTTTCGCACATTATTGTCGTATTTGATCCACTTTTCGTCTCCTGTTACCATTCGCTTCAGATATGGTTCGATTTCATTTCGTTTCAGCAAAGAATCGCAGATGTTAAATTTTTCACAGACAATTCATGTGGTACCCAAACATCGAGCTTCTTTTTGTAACCAGCCTTTTTTAAATGGTTCAAAACCGTTTGATGATGAATGTTTAGTGCCTTGGCGATGTCATGGCAGCTTATGTGACGGTTCTGGTCAATCTTTTCCATAATTTCATCGACTTTTTCAACGATAGGTCGACCGGAGGTGCATCTTTCACATCGAAATTTCCAGAACGGAAGCGAGCGAACCATTGTTGTGCTACACGAACTGATACAGCATCGTCTCCGTAAACTTCACAAATTTCATTGGTGGCTTGCGTGGCACTCTTCCCTTTTTTACACAAAAATTTCAAAATATAGCGAATTTCTTCATTATTTTCACTCATTTTTGAACAGCTATAACTTTTTTTCAACTTCTCCGAATTTAATTTGTTTTTTGTTAAATGAAGCTTAAAATGTCACTTTTCTAACACCATATGGTATGACACAATGTGGTTGGTAGCACTGGAGATATTTCATTCAGTTTACATAAAAAGTAGACATATTCTTTATTTTTTTTTTAGGTTTAGTTATTATTTGGATCCAAGCATTTTTTACGGTGAGTCCTACAAAAAGTACCTAAGTGCTTTTCACTAGGAAACGCAATATGGAAGGCTTATTACTACCCACATTGAAAGGGGTAACACTGCAACTGTCTTCTGACGTTAAATATTTACGAGTAATCCTAGATAGCAAAAACTTACCTGGAAGAAGCAGGTCGAGCAGAAGGTCTCTCGAACACTAAAAGTCTTCTGGCAGTGTAAGAGAACCTTTGGCAAGACTTGGGGTCTAAGACCGGCGATAGCACGCGGGCTGTACATAACCCTGATTAGACCCATTATTATGTACATACGCCTCTGTATTATGGTGGAAAGCCACAATGGTTAATTACAGAGTAAAACCACTACACAGGCTACAGAGAAGTGTGTTCTTGAGTATCACATCTGGTGATGCCCTTAATGCCTTTCTGAACTTGCAACCTCTAGAACTTCAAATTCGAAAGGAAGCAATGAAGGTGGCGTACAGGCTCAAGTTAAACAGAGTCTGGGGAAATGAAGTAAGCACTGGCCACTGTCAGATATACCACCAGTTGTCAGAGCGGTGTACACTGTTCTCGATGCCGGTGGACAATCGGGTGCCTTCGTTAGCTTCGGTAAGAAGTATGACGTTTTGATCCCACATAGAGATCAATGGTTAAGTCCAGAGAACCTATTAACGGGATATCAGCACACTTACCTACGGATCCAAAACCAGCGATGGAAGCGGATCTGGATGGTACTTAGACGAAGACACTAAGTACTCCTATGCCACAGGATAGATGGCCACGGAATGACGGAATTCTATGCCATCTTGAATGTGGCGTACTGGCTAATTGAGAGAAAGTGACGGTGTAACAGTATTGGAATTTATAGTGACAGTCAAGCTGCACTGAAAGCCCTTGCTAACCCACGCTGCTCTTCGAAGTTAGTCGGTGAATGTAAGACAAAACTGAACAGTGATGCAAAATACAACAAAGTTAGTCTTATTTGGGTGCCTGGAGATTGTGGTATTACAGGGCACGAGTTAGCTGCTAAACTGGCTAATGAAGGCTCTGCAAGTATGGCACTAGGCACTGAACTCTTTCTAGGTGTCAATTCTGCATCGATTCAACTATGGATTGAGGACTTCATGAGGTCTACCCACAGAGGTCGTTGGTCTGAGTTGAATTCGTGCAGAGTAACCAAGTGCTTTGTGAATGAACCAAACAGAAAAATAGCGACCTTGCTCCTAAAACTCAGCAGGAAGGACCTGAGAGTATTGGTGGGTGTAATCACAAGGCGCAACGCGTGTGGCAAGTATATGGCTGCCATGGGGGTCATCGACAGCCCGATATGCCTATCCTGTCTTGAGAATGACGACACTGCAGAGCATTTTCTCTGTAGCTGTCTTACATTTTCCAGAATCAGACTTAGAATATTGGGTTGCGGCACACTGAGTATGGACAAAGTTCATACTCTTCTTCTTCCGTATCTCTTAAAATTCATCAATGAATCCAAGAGATTTGCGGAAGAGTGACCTCAAACTAATTTGTCCGTTTTTACCATCCACCTTTTATCTTTCCTTTCTACTGATATCTATCCGGGTATCTACTGACCAAGTGCTTGGATTTGGCCCGCCCCCCACAAATTCAATTTACTTTTTTTTCACAACCAACACAAGGGTATTTTATATTCATAGTTTCATTACAGAAACCTTGCAAAATAGGTTTTTCTTGCAATCGAACTTACAGAGCTGTTCGAGATGTTATTTAAGTTTTCCTGTTCAGATGGTTCTTTATACCATGCGGAAAGTTCTTCACTTAATTGAAACAATTCGCTATATATTTTCGCTGGTTGTTTCGTTGTACAAAATCTATACATTTATTGCTGCTAAATTGAAAATTTTAAAAAAACTTCAAGCGTTCATCTTGAAGATCCTGGCTTCACACTTTACTTTCTGACCATTTGATCTGCCATATCTATCTCACATTTAGTATTAATTTAAAATGATGCGATCAAAAAGACGCGATAGCGTTCGCCATTTACTGTTCCATCGGCGCTAGCCTTTTTGAAGAAGTATGGGCCGATGATTTCTCCAGTCCATAGGCTGCACCAAACGTTTGTCTTAATGGATGTAATGGCTGTTCTTGAATGGCTTCGGATTGCTCTGCAGTCCAAATATGGCAATTATCGCTGGACACCATAAGTGGGCCTAAGGGCGCGATGAACGCTTTTCGCAGAGCGTCGATATTCGTCATACAATTTTATGATTTCTAAACGTTGTTGAGGCGTAGGTGTTTTCATGATAAAAAAAATTATGTATTTAGTTTGACAGTGGTCACGCGTGATCTGTCAAAAAACCCCTATTGGACAAAGTACCTCCAATCTGATCACCCTTTACATACTACGTACTGTAAATATAGCTTATTCCAGCTTATGTCGTTCGAGAGAGGTAAATAGTAACTTAATCGTGTATGGATCAGCAAAGCCTGATATATGTAAAGGCAAGTGAAGAATATGCCATAGAAATTATATAATCTAAATTGCCCACAAATAGGAATTTTGAATCACCAATTATACCCAAATCTGAAACTTCATTTAAACGGCGGGACACGATTCCTGATTTAAATATCAGCTGGAAAACGATATCTGAAAACATTTCCTGAAATTTAGGTAAAGACGGTAACTACCCGGAAGACTGGCTTAAATCAACATTTATTACTCTTCCAAAAAAGAATCACGCAAAACATTGCAGCGAATATAGACTTAAAAGTCTTATGAGTAGTTTGCTAAAAATATTTCGGAAAGTGATTTATAATAGAATATATCAAACTTGTGAGGAAGTAATGGGGCAATCACAATTTGGCTTCAGAAATGGCATGGGTACAAGAGAATCATTATTTTGTGTTCATTTGCTAGTGGAAAATTGCATGGACGTGCAAAAGGACGTTTTCTTACGAAAAGGCATTTGATAATGTGCGGCATGAAAAGCTCTTCAACATTTTGAGGGCATTACATCTTAAAGAAAAAGACAGTGATACAAAACTTATATAGGAATCAAACTGCACACATTGCTATAGAAGGTGAAAAATCAAATGATGTACCCATTTCCAAAGGAGGACGGCATGGATGTATTCTTTCTCCACTTCTATTTAACATCTATTCAGAAGCAGTTTTCCAAGAAACCTTAGAAAACACTGAGGACGGTATTAAAGTTAATGGCGTATATATAAACAACATAACATACGCTGATGACACAACTTGAATATCGGACAGCATGGAAGGACTCCAACGATTGGTCGATAGGGTGACAAGACAAATCCAAATATATGGTTTGAAAATCAAAGCCAATACGACAAAATTTATGTCACTCAGTCCTAAGAATGTCTACAATAATCTCACACTGACAAGTAATAACATGCCGATTGAATGGGTTAATAAATTTAAGTACCTTGGCCGATATATTAATGATACATGCGATGATTCAATGGAAATTAAATGCTGCATAGAAATGGCTAGAGCTGCTTTTTATAAATACAGCAGCGTTCTAAAAAATCATAATTTTAATTTAAATTTAAACGTTTTGTTAGATGTTATGTTCTGTCAGTTTTGTTGTATGGCATGGAAACTTGGACGATGAAAGTTTCTGATATGAATCGCATAGAAGCATTAGAAATGTGGATACTAAGAAGACTACTTTAAATTCCGTGGACCGATCGTGTCTCAAACTCTGAAGTGCATCGAGGAGTAAATAGGGAAAGAGAGCTTTTACGGTGCATTAAACGCAGAAAAACAGCCTACCTGTGTCTTATATGCCGAAATCATAAGTATAATCTTCTGCAACTTATAAAAAAAAAATAATAATTGTGGTGTGCATCTTGATGTTGTTCCACAAATGGAG
This sequence comes from Anastrepha obliqua, assembly GCF_027943255.1. Classification (NCBI taxonomy): domain Eukaryota; kingdom Metazoa; phylum Arthropoda; class Insecta; order Diptera; family Tephritidae; genus Anastrepha; species Anastrepha obliqua. The sequence goes on from NC_072893.1 coordinate 48,393,961, forward strand.
GGACATACAGTTTCAAGCCGACTCCGAACGGCAGATATTTTTATGAGGTGCTTTTTCATGGCAGAAATACACTCGGAGGTTTGCCATTGCCTGCCGAGGTGCGACGGCTATTAGAAAAATGTTTTTATTAATTTTGCTTTCACCGAGATTCGAACCAACAACCTCTCAGTGAATTCCGAATGGTGATCACGCACCAACCCATTCGGCTACGGCGGCCGCCGTGCAACTTATACTGCAAGGAAAAATTGAAGGAAGGTGAGGCATCGGAAGAAAAAAATTATCCTGGTTGCGAAATATAATATACGTTAATGGATCCGAGTCCAAAATATCGGTCATCTTTAGGAATTAGCCCCAAACAGAGACGCTTTTTCAAATATTATAAAAAATTTATAAAAATGTTTTTATTTTTGTGAGCATGAGCATATTGTTAGCTTTATTGGTTTTATTTAATTTTGTATTCATAGAATTTTATAGTTACATGATATTTTATACATGATCGCTTACATTCGGTAACGAATTGCAAATAAAGAAGAAGAAGACTTTTCCCACATCATTCCGCGACGTTATTCAGATCTGATTGGAGCTTAGTCGAGTCGGAAAGATTTCGCGGTATATAACAGTAACTACTGCGATACTCTAAAACTGTATTATTTTTAAGGGGGAGCCTGGTTTATGAGGTCTAAAAATTGCATCTCTTTGCGATTTTTTTTTTAAGGAAAAAAATAATTTAGCAATGCAAAGTTTTTTCTATCTTTTAATGAACATTTAAAAAGTATACAAAATTTTTGTACTGGTTAAAATAAGTTGAAAAAAATTTTTAACATAGAAATTAGTAGAGCGCTGAAACACTGGCGTACAAGATACAACTCGTAATTATTATCTAAAGCAAAAAATTCAAATGGATTTCTAATTATCATAATTTTTTATTCTAGATGAACTAAGAAAACTGAGAGAAGTTCCAAAATTTCAACTTTTTGGAGGTTTTAAAGAAAAAAATGCCTTTCTATAAAAAAAAAATTCACTTCAACTTGGTATAAAAATCTTGAAAATTTTTTTTATCTATTCTGTTAGTTCAAATAGAAGAGAATTTAATACTGAAGGGAACAAGCTATGATTCATTTCAAAAGGTTCATTCGTTTTTTTTTCATTCATGTACGCCAATTCAAAGAAATCATAAAAATGAAAAGTCGAGAAAAGAAGATAAAGTTTGTACTATAGCTGTCCGGTCACAGCGTAACTACCTAATGCTCGCCTACCTTTGGCTTTGTATCTACGGAAATATTGAGAATTAGGCTTTGTAACTTTGTGTGAATATTCTGAAATATATTAGGAATCGCTTAAAACGAAAAAAAAAATTGATTTTTTTGACCTTATAAACCAGACTCCCCCCTTAAAACAAATTTGTGCAGATTTACAGAGGCCATGCGTTAATTTTTATTTTATTGCAAAGAACGCATCCTGTGCTTTTTCCCAACTCCATTTTGAAGCAATTAATATTAAGCGCGATTATTCTGCCGCTTTTTCAACAATCAGTATTCACATAAATTCCGTTATTTATTAGATGAGATGGAATATATTTAGACCAACTATGTATCAAGAGCCCACAGGATAAGTGCACACCAGCTTTCATTAATGCGTTAGGCTGTGGCAAAGCTGTGATGCGAACCAATTTTTCAGATAAGCTATTTTGAAAGCCCTGCTTAGGCGCTGAACTATGTATACGCATATGTGTGTATGTATGTATGTATGCGTGCACATTTATCTAAATTGAATATCAGTAGTTATGTATGTATACAAAATATTCGCTTAATAATAATTATTATTTTTAACTCTTAATTTTTATGCTTCTCTTTATTGTTCAGCAATTTCCGTAGCTGTTTCTTCGTGGACTCTGGTAGCGATATCCTGCGAACGCTACTATGCTATTTGCCATCCGCTGAGAAGTCGCACATGGCAAACACTAAATCACGCCTATCGCATTATCGGCTTCATTTGGTTTGGCAGCGTTTTGTGTATGACGCCTATAGCGATATTTAGCCAATTGATGCCAACCAGCCGGCAAGGTATGTATGCAAACACTAACACTTACTCGTAAATATATATACCATACACATACACATATGCAAATACGAGGGTCGTTTGAAAAGTCGCTGTAAAAATAAAAACTACTTAATTGTTTGGGGTAAACCTTTTGTATTTTTCCTTATAGCCTTCTTTTAGGTTTATAAAGGGTGGTTAAGTTTCAAGGCCCGGTGCTGATTTTGAATAAATACAATTTTTTAAGAAATTATTATTATTTCTCTTTATTATGATAATACTAGTATAACTCAATTACGTACGAAACAAAATATCGTCCAAATAGGTGCCGCGGCTTCGGCGGCACACCTCCATCCGATGGTCCAAATTTTCGATTACGCTGAGGCATAATTGAGGTTCTATGCCGTTAATGTGCCGAATTATCTCATCCCTTAGCTCTTGAATTGTTGTTGGCTTATCAACGTACACCTTTTCTTTCAAATAACCCCAAAGAAAGAACTCCAACGGAGTCAAATCACATGATCTTGGCGGCCAATTGACATCGCCGCGACGTGAGATTATTCGGCCATCAAATTTTTCGCGCAAAACAGCCATTGTTTCGTTAGCTGTGTGACAAGTGGCACCGTCCTGTTGAAACCACATATCGTCCACATCCATATCTTCCCATTCGGGCCATAAATCATCTCACGATAGCGAACACTATTTATAGTAACTGCCTAACCGGCCTCATTGTGGAAAAAATACGGCCCAATGATGCCGCCGGCCCATAAACCGCACCAAACAGTCACTCTTTGTGGGTGCATTGGTTTTTCGGCAATCACTCTTGGATGTTTTCACATCTCCTACAGACCCGGTTTGCTTAAACTTTTGCACAATTTTTCCGATTGTACGCACATTTGGACGATTAAATTGACCGAAAAAATCACGAAGTGCGCGATATGCATTTTGATTTGAACGCACGTTTTCATAATAAGCCTGAATAACTTGAACGCTTTGCTCGATTGTGTGTGTTTCTATGATTCAAATTGAGTTAGTCTGATATTACAAAGCATCGAATGAAATGTAGAAAGAAACTTGACGTTTAGAGGTGGTTTATATATCAACAACGGCCCTTGGAATTTAACCGCCCTTTAGAATTCGTCCAACGCTGTTCTAGTTTTGTTGATCCCTTACTAATAATAGAATTTGTTCAAGTCTAAGAAAAGCAACTCGTTTTTGCAATCACCCTCTGGTTTGAATGAAATATTTTCCCGCCAGTCAATTTTTCAAATTGGGGAACCAATAGTAGTCCAAGGGATCTTACGGAGCCAAGTGTGGGGGCTGTGAAATGAGTAGGAACCCTGCCTCCATTAATTTTACGACCACAACTGCTCAGGCGTTAGCTGGTCCGTTATCGTGATGGAAAGCGGAAATCACCAGACTTCCTAGATTGCAGCGAATGCCAGGAACACAACGAAATATACCGATTCGGCCTAAACCTGGTGTGTGTTCTTGCAAAAGATGCTACTAACTAAACATAACCTCGATACGGGCCAGTAGTGGTAGCTCTCTAACTTTGCACAGACTTTTCAAACGACCCTCGTATATGTTTGAATCTGCGTTTTTAGTCTTTAATTCTAGTATAAATATAAAATAGAGTACGAACAACACTTGTATGACTACAGTGAAACCTCGATGTACCGAATTTGAAGAAGATGAGAAAATATATACTTCGTTGTATGGGAAAAGAGTTATCGGAGTTAAAAAGATACTTTACATCGCAGTGCGCCTCTGTTTCTGTGACATCTAATATTTTATCTCATCTTAACTTGCCCCCATAAATTCGGTATAACGAATTATGATGAAGAGTTGAATTGATAGAATTGGTTAAAAAGCCAAAAGACCTAATGATAAACCCAGCTGTGTTAACCACTTCATACTATGTACTGATGAAATTCATCAGGTCGTTAATATCTAGGCCTACTATCTTCACAAGCGTCGCATAGATGTGAAAGCCGAGATGCATAAATCTTACCTCCGCTGGTGCAGGGAAGCTGAGGAGAAGATGCTGAGATGATTTCATCTTATCCTCCAGATGGCTGCTAAAACAAGGACTCGAAGTAATGTAGAGTCTGATGCAAACATACCTAGCGGAGAGGGTCTGTTGAGGACACGAACAAAATTTGACAGAGCGGACTTATCAATCTTGGAAGCTTGTGCGAGCACCTCCGATCCATCTTTGGAAGTTGACGCTCGCTGAGTTGACGCGAATCTTTCGAAACCTTTCCAGGGGCAAACCAAAGGTAGTCAATGCTCTCAGTTTCCAGGGGAAAAACCTAGTCTTATAAGGTGAATAACTTTAGGTCACAAAATATGCATCGCATATTCAGACACACAAAATTTGGTGATAAATACGAGATTTCGACATATGCCGATTTTAGCGACTTCTTGGTTGCCAGATTTCTCTAAAAATATTTATTCTCCTATAGCTATCATAAACTCTGCACATGAACCAAGTCGGACCATGCATATGAAATACAATATAATATCTCAATCTCAGCGCCACTAATGGGATTCACAGCAAAAACCTAACTATAATTATCCTCAATTTTTGATAAGTTTCATGAAAATCATTATTAGCGGGAGTACACGGCTTCGGAACCCCGAGCACGAAACACCAAATGATGGAAAAAGTTTGTTGTCATCACGGTCGCTTCTCTGCGGGCAATGGCAAACTTTCTTCCATGAAAAAGCTCCTCATAAAAAACCATCTGCTGTTCAGAGGCGGCATAAAACTGTACACCGCTCCATATGTGGAACAACATCAAGACGCACATCACAAAAGGAGGAGGACCTCAGCGAAGCACAAATAAAGAGTGTAAGAGCCAATTATACATAAAGTATATCAAGAAAATCAGTGGTGGTGTGGAACTTTAAAATTGTATCAAGTTTTATGGATTAACTCCAATCCGGTGGTCAGAAAAATATGTATCTTTGACGATTTATTTTATGAGTATAGAAAAGAAAAATACCGCTGATTTGTGTCTAATTTGCATACTTTTTGCCCATGCCAAGTACATTTCTGGTTCGCGTAATAACTGTCATGGAGTTTAATATCTATTTCGACAGCCAAACAAGAATCAAGGCCCTGTGCTCGATGATGGTGCACTCGACACTGGTTGGAGAATGCCTGACTTCACTTTCGATTGCAACCGAGTACTTTGATATAAGGCTCATCTGGGTACCTGGTCATAGCGACATTGCAGGAAACTGCGAGGCGGATGAGCTGGCTAGATAGGGGACCTGTGAGGTAGTTACCCCGCGAAACTATAGAGTGAGATTTCGTGTGGTTACCAAAGCCTCAGCGGTCGAGTTTCGTGGATGGTCTTGCAGAACAGTGGCTGCGAGTTATACGAGGTGTGTTCAATAAGTATCGCGTGCCAACGTTTTTTCCAATCTTCGAAGCACTTCAAAAAATCATTTTTTCCATCTTGTTCAGCTCCTCCTTTGATGCCGTCTTTATCTCGTCAATCGTAGCGTGGCTTCGTTCTTTCACGGGCCTCTTCAGTTTCGGGAACAAGAAAAAGTCACAGGGGGCCAGTGGCTGTGGCATCATTAGTGTGTTGTTTTTGGCCAAAAAGTCGCGTACAAGCAACTATGTGTGAGTAGGGCCGTTATAGTGATGGAAGAGCCAATTTTTGTTTTTCCACAAATCCGGGCTTTCTGGCGGATTGCTTCGCGCAAATTGCGCGTTACTTGCAGGTAATATTCCTTATTGACCGTTTTACCCTGTGGCAAGAACTCATGATGCACAACGCCCCTGCAATCGAAGAAAACGAAAAGCAAAACTTTTACATTCGGCCGAACTTGGCACGCTTTTTTCGGTCTTGGTTCATTCGGCAACTTCCATTAAGATGATTGAGCTTTGGTTTCCACGTCATAACCATAAACTCATGATTCATCACTAATTATGACGTTCTCATTTGCAATGTTCATGCGATGCTGCTTTTGGTCGAAATTGAGCAGTTTTGGTACAAATTTTGCGGCGACCCGTCTCATGCCCAAATCATTGAAAAAATCGAATGGCACGAGCCAATCGATATGTGTAGGTCCTCAGCAACTTCTCTAATGGTGATTCGAAGATTGGCCAATAGCATTTTCTTCACTTTATCAATTTTTTCGTCTGTTATTGAAGTGCTCGGGCGTTCGGCACGCTTTTCGTCGTTCACATCTTTTCGGCCTTCTGAGGATATTGTGTACCACCGATAAACGGTTGGTCCAAAGTAGCCAACACAGTAGTTGATATAGTCAACATTCGGAATGCATTCGCGCACTTAATTTCGTTTTTCACAAAAAAATTGATACAGGTTCATTGATCCATCTTTTTGTATAGGTAAAAATCGAAGACGAGCCGAAACACGTGCAAGCAAAGCAGCTGTCAACAATTAACTGAACATTCAAAATGCCCGGCATTCACTCTCGGCATGAGTGAGAGACATGAGCACCAACATATCGCCGCAAAAAAATTGAGCTTCGAATATACGTAACCTGCGAAAATTCAAAATTCGCCATACTTTTTGCACACACCTCGTACATGCAGTGAGACTCGGCATTACTTCGATTATTTTTTGCGTCTGATTTATGAAGGATGTAGTGGAACCATCTCAGCACCTTCTCCTTAATTGACGCAGGGCTAAGATTTAAGTATCTTCGCTCTCATATTTTTGCAACACCTGCTGATATAGCAGGCATTAATATTAAAAATCTGATAAATTCATCAGCAGTACGAAGTGGCTAACACCACCGCGAATCGGTCTTCTGCTCCTTTCTTTTTTCCCAGTCTTCTTATCTCTTTTACTGTGGTATTACAAAGGACGAATTTTCTTTTTCTTTTTTTCGTTCAAGTGTATGCTGTGGGCAACCATTTCCAACTAACCTTTCTTTAGTCACAGGCACACTCACTCCTTTAGGCAAGCGGTAGAATTCTATCTATGGAGCATTTTTATATAAAATACTTTGCTGGGGTCTTTCAGCGTGCTCGGCAGATGTTTTGCTATATAAAGCTTTTCTTTATGACCAGGTTTTTTGTATTGAGGTTTTACTGTACAAATATGTAAAAGTGTTGCGCCCCTTGTTGGCAGAGTTTTAAATGGGATTTTATGATTTTAAATGATTTTGATGCTTGACAAAGCGGCTTTTAAAGCTTATAAAGCCACGCGGGAAAAGAAGATGTGATTATTTGCAATAAATGTGTCTCAAACGCCGTTTGCATTTTGTTCATTACATTCCTGTTAGCTGTGAGCACTAAATGAAATTTTGTCTATTGCTTTCTTTTTAAATTTCAACGCATTGGAACAAGTAATGTTTTGCTATTTTCAAAGAATTTCGTTGCCATTTCATTGTCGTTTCATTGATTTAATGTATTTACTCATATTAATTTAATTCCCTTATTGATCTTTTTTCAGGCCTCCGCAAATGTCGCGAACAATGGCCCGCAGACAGTCTCGCCTACGAACGTTCCTACAATATTTTTTTAGATCTCATTTTACTCGTGCTCCCCCTACTGATACTCAGCTTTGCGTATATATTGATTACACGCACCCTGTATGTGGGTATGCAGAATGAACGTGCCATGATTTTCGGCAGCGTCGCCTCGTCTGCTGTAGCCGGCGGAGGTGGAAGTGGCGGTGGAAAATTGGGCAATGAAGTGGATGCTTTAACCACAGCACTGGTACCGAATACAACAACTACAACAAAGCCAGCGAATAGATTTCAATTCAATGTCTCCTTTCGTGTACGTGGCCGCAGTAGTATTAGTGTTGGCGGTGATGATTACGAGACGACACAAGAGCGCCGACACTCCATGAAGAAATCAACATCCCAAAGTCGGCAGTTACAACAACAGCAGTCACTACAAGAACAGCAAAAGAAAATTGTAGAGCAACGTCAACACTGTTATGGTAGGTAGATTTTGTATTCTTAAGTTTACTTCAGTGCACTTGATTCGAATGTTTGTCCAATTGGGAACAACAAAGGAGTCGTCCAGTGTAATCAGAGCGAGAAAGTCGGTTGGCTATACAAAACAAAGGAGAAAATTCTCAAAAAAATATTACATTTTTGTGCATGCGACCAAAAATAAAAGGCAATACGAGGAAAAACGCAATGCTCTGGGGTATCATTGGCGGTGCCGGTGAAAAATTTTGATAATTTATGGTATAAAATGAAAGCTGCCAAGCGTGGGACTTGCGCGCTTAGTATTTGGCATTCGCTTGTTTATTTTTTTGTTTTTTTTTTGTTTTGGTAAACATCAGGTAAAGGCTTATGCGTCTATATTTGTACAGTTTACTCCCTGCAGGTGTGTTAAAACAGTGGGTGAAATGAAATAACGACCGAAAATGTGCACTGAGCCAACGGCAGTTGAGAAGAAAAAACGTTGTAAAAGGAATGTTTTTTGTAATTTCTTCACAGAGGGTTTAAAATAAAATTTAAGGGGGTATTCTAGCCTAGAGGCCCGAACTTCGAGCATATTTTGACGGTGAATAAAAAAAGCTATTGATATTTTTTTTTACTATCCATTTTTTATCATTTATTTATTTATATATTATATTAAGAGCACACAAAATGAATTTAAAAAAATATATATATATACTAGCAAACCCGCGAGCTCCGTTTCGCCACCAGGTGGCTTCGTTTTTCTGTAACATTTCGTTTAGGGATTAAAAGATGAAAAAAAAAATATTTTTTTTGTTTTATATTTGAAAAGGAAAAATTGTATTTAATTTATCCGTTTCATTGAAGTGCTTTTGGCAAACCACATTTTTTGTTCTTTGGTATGACGTTAACACAAACAAATCGGATGGTTTCCCAACTCGTGAACACGCAACGTATAGCTGCCCATGTGAAAAGACTGATTTTCTAATATCATAATAACTGAACCAACTTTGAGTTGCAAGTTATATGGTGCAAATCCTGGTAATTCCAGAGAGCTCAAAAACCCCGTTGGATAATTCACTACATCATGGGGATTTGTTATGGGATCAACAAATTTGTATGTCACCTAATCGTCATCGAATGGTGAATAGTGAAATTCAGAGCGTATACATCATTATTCTTTGCGGCGAGAATTGCTCGTTGACTTAACCAAGCATAATTCTGATAATTCTCGATTCAAATCAGCACTTGATAATTCTCTTCGTGTGTGTCGAAAATGATCTACTTGTTGATCTCTGTTATTCGCTCGACGATTTCGCATTGCCAACCGAACCGTTTCACGGGCTGCCTCGCTTTGCTCTTGTGATTGAGAAGCACGAAGTCGACCCATACTAACGCGGCGCTCTTCACGGGCAATTTCTTGTGCTTCTTCAGTCGTTTCATTCGCAATGTTTCGTATCCTTCTTGCATTACGGCTTTGCCGGGAAAGATTCGATCGTCTTGGTCGCGGCATTGATAATGACGAATCAAAGAGAATACATAGTACTGTGGTTATATATTTCTGATAAAATTTATATTATCAAAGTTTCTACTTAACCATAGACAAAATTACGTTTAGCTGTCATTTGCGTTTTGTTATTCCATATCAGATGCGTTTTTGTTATACCACATTTTATACGGAAACGCGTTCGAATGGGATAAAAAGTATCCTATGTCCGTCTCCTGTTTCTAAACTACCTCTCCATCAATTTTCAGCCAAATCGGTTCAGCCGTTCTCGAGTTATAAATAGTGTAACATGACTTTCTTTTATACATATATATAGATTTTCATGGAATTATGCGTCCTTGAAGTGGAAGGGGAAAACAAAAGGCAGTGTCCTCGTCTTCATGATTTCTACCCTTGTGGTCATTTGAAAAAAAAGAGTTGACAAATTCTTAATTAATATGAATGTCATTATCGTATGACACAGGAAAAAGGGGAAAATTTTTTTTTCATTAAATGGCGGCTACTCAAAAATTGAGGTCGATTTTTCCCTAATTTTAAAGCTTTCTCGAATTTTTTACACATAGTAAAAAATTGAAATTTCTAGTTTTTCGTGAGTCATCCGATAGAGATATATTTAAGGAATATTCATAATAACTTTAAGCAAAGCGGTTGATTAGAACTTGAGATATCGTGCCGAGCGTATCGAAAGAAGTAGTTTCGAGAAAACACGTTTGAAGTTCGCCGTCCGCTCAAACCAGTCTAGCTGTCGCGTCACTAAAATAGTTGTAACTTCGAAAATAATTCGAATTTTGAAAAATCCTCTTAGGGAGATATTTTTGAATACCTAAACTATCGAATTTTGAAAAAAAATGTCGATTTTTTCAAATTTCTAGACTAGAATACCCCCTTAAACAAAATAATGCATAGTTTCTGTTCAGCCGTACGTCTGACCCTTGTAGGGACGCCTTCGAATGACTGCTGAACTGCATTCCTGTCTATTTTTCGAAGACATGTACTGATTTTCTTCACAATTTTTGAGTCCCGAGTTGAACTTACATTTCCAAAGAAATCCTCTCTTGGATGACGTTATTGTGAGTTTGTGGGATTCCGCTCTTTTGGAGTAAAATTAACTTTTCGCTTAATTTAAAACTGCTACGTTTTAACGGCATAATGTGACGACGCTCTGTTAGGAAAAAAGACACAACACATGGGCTGAAAAGTCCCGGGTCAACAAAGAAAACACGTATTTTCTTTTCAAATTTAGCTTTATTCATCATCGCAATTTCCAGCAAGAACATCGCAATCATTCTAGGGCCGCTCTAACATTTCAATGCCGCTTTTGTAGAACGTTTTATCTTTCGCCTCAAAAGAGGCCTTAGTTGCAGCGATAACCTCTTCATTTGAGCGAAATTTCTTACCGGCGAGCATTTTTTTAGGACTGCGAACAGTCAGAGGCCAAACATCTCACGCATCACTGCAACCCTTACAGATCATTGGAAAGTAAGGGATCGTGCAGCTAGACTCAATCTACCCTTTAATCCTATCTGCAGGAGCTGTCAAGCGGAAGGAGCGAAAGAAAGTATTTTCCACTACTTATGTGAATGTCCAGGGCTAGCTAGGGCATGACTCCGCTCCTTTGGTAAGCCCTTCCTGCAGCAAATTAATGACATCTCAGACATTGAGATAAAGAATTTGCTGCTATACTTGGACCTTACTAAATGGATTTGACTTAGAACAAGAACAACAAAAAAAAGCACATCATTATACGAGAACGATGATAGTCAAATGGTGCTGGTCACTAATTAGGATTATTTCAGTGGAAATACTCAACCACTTCAACAACAACAACAACAACAGAGCCAGTAGTCGCTAGGATCCAAATCTGGCGAATACGGTGGATGTGGGAGCACTTCGAAGTTCAATCCATGTAGTTTTGCCATTGTTTTGATTTACTTGTGACACCTACTTTGAACAGAGATAGTCAAATGCTCATGCAATATAAAGCCAAGACGTTCCTTTGCTATCTTGACAATGTCAGCTAACTCACGGAACTTCACTTTTTGATCACTCAAAACGATTTTGTGGATTTTTTGGTGCTCTCTGGTGTTACCGCCTCTTTTAGACGTCCGCTGCCTTGTGCACCATCGGTGTCTCTCCGACCACGTTTGATTCAGCAAACCATAGTTTTATTGTTGTTTCTGATGGAGCGGAGCCCCCATAACACTCTTCAAGCCATTGCTTTGTTTGAACGGTTTTTTTTCCATCAAGAAGCTGTGTAAAATTAAAACAGAAAATTATTTGTGATTTATTCTTTTTTGAAAATAGCAAAAGCAGCGTCACTCAGCACAACAACTCAAGAACTAATAGAATATCATGAAATTTTAACAGCTGTTCTTTTAAGGAGACAGATACCTGTAAACGGCCATATATTCCCTGATTTTCATTAAAATTATTTATAATGAATAAGTCAAAAATTGTTTTTTCAAAATTGGCATACAGTTTATTTATACATTAAAATAATATACAGGGCCGTCGAGGTAAATCCGGTAAACATTTCGAAAGCTCTGGAGCAGTAGCGTTAAGTCTAAAACCGCTTATAAAGGACATATTTTGAGTGTGTTGTTTCCTGATTGACATTGGAGTGCCGGAGTAAGTGCTAGTGAAACGATGAGTCGAGAGCAGGACAGAAGAGCTGCGATACTAGGGTCACTTCGCGCCGGAAAAAGCCCTAAAGAGATAATTGAGTGGTTTGGCTACAAAAAAACGCAACGCTAGATGGGCCGCGTGGCTGCTGGAAGAGAATATGTGTTTCAGCAGGACTCCGCACCTGCTCAGAAAGCAAAGAAGACTCAGGCTTGGCTCCAGAATAACCTACCCTACCACTGGTCACTAGATTTTTGTCCACCTTCAAGCCCAGACTGCAATCCTCTTGATTATTACGTGTGGGGCACAGTTGAAGCAAAAGTTAACGCGAAGAGTCATAATACTGAGGACGCTCTGAAGACAACCATCGAGGAAGTGATGACCACAATGGACAAAGAGGAGGTAGCTCGCGCATGTGGGCACTTCAGGTCCCGGCTGGAGCAGGTAATTGCACGAGATGGAGGTTACATTGAATAATTTTCAACTATGATATGTGTACTCACATTATACAATACAAAGTTAAGTGCAAATAAAATTATTTTTGAGTAAATACCCAATAGTTTTGTTTTTAAGTTCAACATTCCGGATTTACCCTGTACATTTTTTTTTTTTACTTTAATCATTTAAAATGGCGGATGTACACTCAATTCTTCCAGGAAGGTCGCAGCGGGGCATTGTAGCATCGGCGTCATCGGAATACAAAAAACCAAAAATTTTTTTGTTTATTAATGTCCTAATTTCTATATGAATTAAATAAAAATGGAAAAGAGAAAAATTCGCGGATAAAATGCTTTAAAAAAATGAATTTCGGGGCGAATTTTCCTCCTGTTTTCGCTTCGAAAAAATAATTTTTTCGAAAAATTTTCGAATTGTAAATTCACATAGAAAGTAATATCATAAAAAAGATGTGTGCAAAATTTCAGGGAGATCGGTCAGTAACTTTTCGAGTTATCGTGTTTCGAGAAAAACGCGTCTTAAGTCGGCAACGTAACTAAACCTCTCCCAGCACTCGAATGCAAAGAATAGAGTCGTCATGGTTGACGATCTATAATATAAGAAATACTTAAATTTACGTTCTAAAATTTGTTTGACATATTCTTAAAGGATTATATTAACATTTTATGAAAAAAAAATTTTTTTGTTTCGAAATTTTACAAGTATCTGTCTCCTTAAGGTTAGTACTAACTGAAAAAGAGGTGAATGCAATAAAAGTAGTGCCATGTATGTGTTAGGACCCACAACATTTCAGCCCATGTGTAGGAGGAGGAGCTCGGTCAAATACCTAACAGAAGTGTACGCGCCAAGTATTTATTTTATTTATTTTGTTTAACAAGATAATATTTGAGTAAATTTAATAATCTTTTAATAAAATAAGGATCTTTATTTAGGCCTTCACGAATACTATTTGAAGTTTTAACCTCCATGGCCGACTTATTTCGATTGAAGGCAAAGCGCTTAGGTTTACAGCTTTATTTTGACACTTGTGGGGAAATACGTTTGACGCTTTAGGAGCACTTCTAATATTCATTTAACTAATTGACAGCAAATAAGAAAAGCATTAGCTTGAACTTTCAATAACTAACAAATTTCAGCAGCATTTTTCTTATTCACCTTCACTTGCGAAATATGACAAAATTAATGTTTATATCGAAAATTTCCACTAAAATGTGGTGGGATATAGAATATCTGACATCTGATTCGAATGCGGCATACCAATCATAGTGAAAAAAGCAAAATTGCATAGTTTATTATTTCAGGCTATTAAAATTTGTATTAGAAAAAAGTAAAACGACAATTGCAGTAATTTAATTAAAGTTATCAATTAAAAAAATATTTTCAGAATTTGTGGCAATATAATAGCTTATGTATGTACGTGAAATTGACCTATTCGAGGGATAACATTTAAATTTCTATTAACAATACTTTATTGGATTCCATTTATTTAATATTTATTTTTAATATTTATTTACATTTCGCGCGCAATAAATAAACGAAACATAAACCAAACCACAGAATTTCCCACACAAAAAATATAATATTCCAGCAGGTGTCTATGTATGCACAGAGGAAGCTTGTTTTTACGCATACATATGCATGTATGTTTGTATGCAAAAAAAGCGGATGGCTATTTGTGTGCGTGCTAAGCTCCCAGCTCCCTAAGCTAATTTGTCGAATGTGCCCAAACCGCTGCTCAATAAGTGCCTGCAGGAGGGGCATATTTATGGTAAGTGTGCATATGTATGGTGTAACGGCGCTCTCCTTACACCTCGGATGTAATGACTTTAGAAACTACCTTCATTATAATCGTAAGTCCCAAAAGTATGAACCATTGCGCGCCTGACCACTAAAGGAAAGGGAATCTAATGGTGTACCTGGGCGTAGTAACAAAAGCATGAATACATAAGTAGGTGGTGTCAGAGATCCTATTTGTCCAGATTTATTACAAAATTAACAAAAGTTATAATGAAGGGCGTTGGAAATGTTTTGCTTACGAGTTAGAAGTGCACAGAAAAAAAACAGGATTGCACTTTTAATTTTTATGAAATATTGCAAGATTAGGGGCGCAGTTAAACAAAATTGAATCGCTCAAGCTGCAAGATAGAGAAGAGAAGCAATGAAAACGGATTAGTCGTTAAACCTACATCGTAAAACGTCAAGACGCATACCACAAGCAACTATGGAAAGCAACTAAAAACTTAGTCAAAACAGTTCCACATAAACACCTTATCAAAACACAACACGGAACTTGGGCAAAGACCAATAAAGAGAAGGCAAACACACTAGCTGAACACTTTAAAACAATATTCTCAAACGAAATAGACAATCAGCACATTGAACAAAATGCAAATACGAGTAACCCAGAAAAGAAAATGAAAATGACAACCTCAGCAGAAATCAGATTTCATTTGAAAAATGTGAACAGTAAAAAAGCACCGGGCTACGATCTAATAAATGGTTAAATACTAAAAGAACTACCTGATGTAGCAATCACATATATACGACAAATATTCAACAGCAATCCCCAAACCACGTAAAAGTGCATCAGCAACAACATCATATCGCCCCATCAGTCTCTTGCCCATTCTTTCAAAAGTATTTGAAAAAAATATTCTTTGCCAAGTTAGACAAAATTCTGACAGCAAAAAATATAATACCAAGCCATCAATTTGGATTTAGACGACAGCATTCAACTGTGCAACAAGTCCAAAAAGTTATAAACAAAATACTAAATGATATGGCTAATAAAAGGGTCTGCATAGCTATCTAAATAGATAGGAGGGGTACCTTTTATATGGCGGGATTAGAGAACAAAAACAAATTTTAATCATCGAAAATCACTTTATTGTTTTTCAAAATATTCTCCATTAAGATCTATACACTTTTGCATGCGTTTGAATCAATTGTCGAAGCACTTTTGCCACTCTGAATGAGGTACCTCCAAAACATGCATTCTAAATGCCGCAACCGCTTCTTCAGGTGTCGAAAAACGTTGACCTCTCCGTTTGTTTTTTACGTACGGGAATAAAAAGAAGTCATTCGGTGCCAAGTCAGGACTATATGGCGGATGATACATTAATTTGATGTTTTGGCTGCTCAAAAATGCAGTTGTTTGAGCCGATGTGTGAGAGCTCGCATTGTCCTGGTGAAGAGTGATCCGTCTTTGGCGATTGGTTTTCCTAATTTTTTGGAAGGCAACCTCCAAACAAATGGTTGTGTACTACTCAGAATTTACTGTTCTGCGTTGTTCTAGTGGTACGGTTGCGACATGTCCAGTTTTTCCGAAAAAACAGGCGACCATTTGCTTGGAAGTGCTTCGTGCGCGAACAACTTTTGTTGGATTTGGCTCATCTTGAAACACCCATACAGTCGACTGCTATTTACTTTTGGGCACATACGCGTAAATCCATGATTCATCACCTGTCGCGATGTCATAAACGTGTTTCGAAGCCCCGCGATCGTATTTTTTGAGCATTTCCTTCGACCAATCGACACGAGCCTTTTTTTGAGCGATTGACAAATTGTGTGGGATCCAACGCAAACAAATTTTTTTGACAGTCAAATGTTTATGCAATATTGAATGTATGCTGGTCCCACTCATGCCTAAGATTGTCTCAATCTCACGATAGGTCACATGACGATCTTGCAATATCAGTTCGCGCACAGCATCAATGGTTTTCGGAACAACAACTGATTTTGGACGACCTTCACGAAATTCGTCTTGGAGTGAACTACGACCACGATTGAATTCACCATACCATCGATAAACACTGGTCCTTGATGGAGCTTCATCGCCAAAAAATGAATTAAGTTCATCCATGCAATGTTGCTGAGTTAATCCACGTCGAAAGTTGTAAAAAATAATCGGACGAAAATGTTCACGATTTAATTCCATTTTCGAACCGAGATGAATCTTTTAAGTTAGTGTAAACAACACAAATAGCGCTGGTATTTCAAAACGTTTTGAGTACGTAACAGCCAAAAAATGTCAAACTTTGCGATACAGCTGTCAGTTGCCAGATTGCAAAACCAGGGTTGCCAAATCCCGACACATAAAAGGTGCCCCTCGTATTGCAAAACCTTTGACAGTGTGTGGCATAAAGGACTACTGCATAAGCTAAGCGAAATATTACCATGGAATCACTTCACCATGCTCAAAAGTTACCTGGAAAACCGACATTTTTTTATTAAGTTTGAAAACGAATGCTCAAGCATGATGCAAATGACAGCAGGTGTGCCCCAAGGTAGTGTCCTAGGCCCTCTATTGTACCTGATATTTACTGCAGATATACCGATCCCAACAAAAAAAAAAAATTGCATGGTAGCCACATTCGCAGATCATCAGATAAAATAGAAAGAACAAGCTATTGACATTCTTCTACAAACAATAAATGACACTGAAATAAAAACAAAATAAAAATAGGAGGAGCAGCTCAGCCAAATACCCAAAACGGGCGTTAGCGCCAACTCCATAAAACTCCACCCAGGAATTTCCAATTGGAACCCGTTTGTTGCCCCCAAATCTCAGGCGTTTTTAAATTAAGCTAATGTCCTCTGATTGTTACAAAAACTCTTTCTATTAATTCGATAAAGTATTGTAGGTACACCTAAAGTGAGGCTCGAGGCGATAACTTTTGGGCCAACAGTCGTTGCCAACCGTATAAAAACGTAAAAAGCACATTCAGCGTAGTACACAGAATTGCCGTAAATAAACAAAAACATGCTGAATAAATAATGACCCTCATCTATTATGCATATTGTAATCAAAATTTCTGCCACATAAACCAAACAAGAAAACCGAAAATACATATTTAACCAACACTGTTTTTGTTTGCCTAATTCTAAGTCAACTTGCATGTTTATTTAATGAACGGCTCATCTACGGGTGTTAGGCTATTTGGAGCTACTGTCAAATAGGTGTTAATATAGCGTTCGGTTATAAATAAAAGCGCATGAATATTTTTCAATGAACTTTTTTTTTTATTGGAGTGAACAAGCCTTGTAATTAAATTTGAAAGACAATTCCATTGAAATGATTTCGACAGTTGGCTTTACAGCAACTCACTCTGTTCAACCAATGTTTCAGTAGATTTACGCGACTCTCAGCATTTACATTCACAGCAATGATAACTTTCATTTTAGGTTTGTACCCTCGAACCGCCTCTACTTTATAGCTTTCCATGCAAAAATAATGCAATGCAGTGAAATCAGCACCAATTGACTTCGTCGTTTCAGCTGATTATGCGATTTTAAAATTTCCGCAATTTATGTTTTGCACGGCCCACATTGCAACTGCCTAAATAAACAAATTTTTCGATGCATCACGAATACCATTTTAGCTGGCAAAGTATCATAAAAAAAATCTATAGTTATAATTCCAAGAACTCTGTAGGTGGACCACCATCCTGTAGTATACGAGTTTGTATGTATTTTGTAGTATTTAAGGTATCAAATAGCTAATTCACTTGAATTACATCAGCATTAAAAGTTCTAAAAACTTTAAGGATACAGATGAAACCCAAACAAGGTCAACAAACTGCATATCTCCTCAAGGTATAGAGCTGCATGCCTAATGGCTGACTTTTTTCATGTGAAATTTAAGCACGCGCAGATTTGATTAGCTTAGAAAGTTTACTTCTGTTTATAACCTCGGCACAGTTCTTACAAAATATTAGTTCTATAATTTTCCTGATACAAACCTAAATTGCGGTTAGAACATTTCTTTACGGGTCAACAGCCTGTGGGATACGCAAGTATTCACTCGGCTGCACAGGCCAGAATATAGAAAATTAAATATGTCGACACGTGGAAAGCAAAATAAAGGTAAGAAAATTTATAAATAATCCCTCTTGTTTTTTTTTTTTGCACATTAAAATACAAAATATTTCCACCGTCACTCTTGGCCTGAAGCTGAATCAATCAAAATGTGTTATAATGAACCACAACCCGCCCACCAGACTCTTTTGGGCTGCTGTTAAATATAATTGGCATGATGTAGTCATTTCTGGAGCTAATCTACTTAAATATGTACATCAGCAATAAATATGTGAAAAAATTAAAACTTCGATAAAGTTAATGACGTACATACACACGCAGATGGACAGACACATACATTTGTAGATGTATATACATGTATTGGCCAGCTGCCATACAACCCAAAAGATGGGCTCCTTTGGTTAACATTTGTTTTCAGATTATAATGAAAAATAAAGGTAGAATTAAAATATCCGCCTAATTTTTTGTTTAATTTAAAATTGCTGAGCTACTTTTTGTGTATGATGGCATGACAGAATATATTTATTTTATTTTATTTTTATTTTTTTTTTTTTACTTCGGTTATATCACGAATTATCACGTGTCTTTCAGGACTTGTGTAAAGATTTGTCACAGAGAGTCACAAGGGGGGGCAGGGGGCAATTTTTTTCTGAAATTCGAGACACGAAGTTTATAAACGGCCCCTGAAAGGTCATACTTGCTAGCAACGACAAATCCAGGAAGTGCAGAGAGGATATATGTACAGGAAATTTTAGAGCACCTTCTGTGTCTTTGACCGGCATTATCAAAAACTCGCTCGATATGACTGGGCGTCCTACAGTTTGAGGGTGGCACTGCTTAGATTTGTTGACATCCTACGTGATGTTTACTTTAAATCTTAATAGAGGTCAGTTTTCGTCCGGTACCGCTAGGGACCAAAAGGTCTTTGCCTGGCTTAATGCCAACCGGATTAACCTAGCCAGTTTCTCATTTAACTTCAATTATTTTTTATGAAATTATAATTGATTCTTCTACAAAAACCATATACATAGAAAAAAATTCAAAATAAAAAAATACAAAAAATGTCCGCCTTAATTTCACATCTTATACATTTTCTCCATACGGCCGCCTTCATGCAGGAAAACTTTTCTTGTTTCAACTTTGCGAATTCTCCTTTGGGCAACACCATGTCTTCGCACACGGCAATTTCACCGCTGCAGCAACCAACAGTAACCGAGCACAACCAATTCGTTACCCTTTTCCTTTCCACTAGTTACGAGCTGAAGCAACAAAAGTCGCATGTATGAACGCAGTCGACAGGGAACACCCAACACTGTCCCTAGAAAAATTGTCAAAAATCAAGGCAACTCTAGAGACACTTGAAATTTGCACTTCATTCTACTAAAATTTAATGGACTATAAAACAACTCACGGGAAATTTTTTTACAATTTATTTGAAATTTTAATAACAACTTTTCGGATTTATTTTATATTTGTAAACAGTTGAAAACTTGGATTCATATGGCTTTTGCAAGGGAATGAACTCAATGTTCTTAAAAAAAATTATTAAAATTAAACAAGCAACAAACAAATTGTCTAAAATTGTCAATAAGTTCTAGTGCAGCAGTTATTTAACGCAGTTCAGTTTATTCTGATGAAAAAAATTAATTTTGTTTTGAGTTGGCTCAAAAATATAGTCCCAAGCCTTTAGCATCGAATACTTTTAGAGCCGGAGCGTTTGTATACATTCGGACGACATGACCCAGCCAACGTACCTGCTGGATCTTTATTCGCTGCGCTCTGTCTATGTCGTTCCGTCGATATCATCGGCATACGCCAACAATTGTACGCTCTTATAAAATATTGTGCCTGAGCGATTAAGTTCTACGGCTCCTACGATGCGTTCCAACATCAGGTTAAAGAAGCTACACGACAGCGAGTCACCCTGTCTGAAACCTCTTTTGGTATCAAACAGCTCGGAGAGGTCCTTCCCAATTCTGACGGCGCTGATGGTGTTGAGCAACGTCATCTTGCATAGCCGTATTAGTTTTGTGGGGATACCAAATTCAGACATCGCAGCATACAGGAAACTCCACTACCTTTCAAAATTATGCAACGTCTTAAAGCGAGTTTTTTTATTTTTTGAAGGATGTTTCTTTAACTGACAGCGAGCGTAACTTAAGTTCTTAAGTTCTATTCAACCAATTTTAATACTTAGATTCATTTTATTTGTTAATAAAGCTTTTGAGCGTTACTCCTTAAATTGATTATCTATGAATATTTTTTTTTTAAGTTATGTGTGAAAAGCTTTTGGTCTTTTTTAGATTTTTCAAGCCGTCGCTATTTTCTTATTTTTACATTTCTTTAACGGTCTTCTGTCTTAGGGGTAAACCTTTGTAAGTAGCTCAGCTCTACGATGCTTTTTGATTTTTTCGTGGCGACAATGGCGCCTCCCACATTTCATCTTGTAGTCGTCTGTTCGGTTAAAAGCAACCATTCCACAAGCTATGTATTCCCGTGACAAAGTTCGGTATGACTTTTTGTAACTCTATTTTTTTATTGTGTTTTGATGACTAGAGGGAGCCGTGGAAAAGTACTAAATAAAAATCTATAATTAATTATATAAAAAGAAGCCCAATTTCTTTGTGAGCTCTGATCTCTCAAATGGCGTGTCCAATTTTTATGAAATTTTGAATGTAAATAGCTTTCAGGAAGCACCATGTCCAGGGCCAAGCAAATGTTTAAAACCTTTCTTTGAAAGGGATGTCCAGACATTTTAAAATTGCGCAAATTTCTCAATAAGCAATTATTTTTTTGACAAGTAAAGGGTTTTCCAATTGGCGCGGGTCGATTTTGGCGCCCTGTGGCAGCTATTTTGTTTTGGTGACATCTGTCAAATCTTTTGTTTATTATTCAGTTGCTTATGCCAAATCATCATGGCAAGTTACACGATTGAACAGCACGTTCAAATGATAAACCTTTATTATCAAAATGAGTGTTCATTAACGCAAACGTTGCGCGCATTGCGCCCATTTTTCGGTAGACGTGGTGGCCCTTCCAATTTCTTATGGCTCATATTGAACCATATGGACCTAGAAGGCATGTGGTTCCAGCAGGACGGCGCTACGTGCCACACAGCAAACGCCATTTTATTCCATTTCAACATCTACCCGCCCTTATTGAAAAACCCTTTAGAAGCAGCGGCAGCAGCCAAACAGTAGTCAAGATTTTTGAATTGAAACTTCTTAGGCGTCGATGGACGAGAAAGAATAGAGTAAAATTTCAAGGCCATGCAACGTTTTGGGCATTTTCGTTCCGCGAGAGAGAAAAAAGATGTAACGTAGAGGAAAAGGAGAGAGAGAGCTGTACTTATATAGGTATATCTTAGATACACTTTGGGCTATTTTTCCTGAGTTTTTCCTTGTGGTTGCTAATTTCTAGTGAGAAATAACACTGCCTACTTTTTGGCGCTTGTTTGTTGGTGCAAGCATGTCGGAAATATATTTTTGGTGTCTACTTTTTGGCGTTATATTTCCTCAGTGCCTATTGTTTGGGGCGTTTTTTTTACTGCCCTACTTTTTGGCGCTTATTTCCGTTTCCTGGCTAGTGCTTGTGCGTACTATAAAGTGCTATCCATTCTGGCGTCGGATTTATTGCTATTGCCTTGCGGAGATTTGTGCCGGTTCTGCGGTCCTGAAATCGCTGCGTTTGTGCGGCCCATAAACGCTCGAAGTAGTGCGCGTTGTTGCCACGGTTTGTGTCCGGCGTTTACCTACATCGGTCGACTCTTCTCCGTTTTTTGTAAATTTTGTCTATTTGTATTCTCTGCAAATGTTGTGAATTTATTTAGATATATATTCTTTCCCTCTCTCTCTCTCTCTCTCTCTCTCTCTCTCCCTCTCATTATCCCTCGGGTCTCTCCCTCTTTCTTTGTCTGCCTTGAAAGTTCCACTTCTACACGTACTTTTTTGATTTTTTTTTGTGCATGCATGACTCGGACTCGCTTGCTTCTAAAATGTGTCCATCTCTTCATTTCGTAGAATGTAAAAATTTAACCCTTTAAGAGTTAAATAAAAGCATTTGCATTTCCGGGAAGCAACTTTCTGGCTGATCATAAAAAATTTGTATGAAATTCATAAATTCTAATAAAAACTTTTACTACAAAATTATGTTACGCATGCCCCTAATGGGACAACTTGTATGTTTCGGATGTAGGTAAGTCATCAACGCACTTGCTATGGGGAATGCTTTACAAAAACAAATTCGTAAGCACATAAAAGCCTTGCTCAGATACGAGCAAGAAAAAAGGACGTAAATGCTGTTTTTTTAATGTTCTGCAGTTGAGAGAAATTTTATATCATTGCGGGAAAGCGTTGAATCCGTTGTGACCGAAACGTTGTGGAAGAAGGCCAACGATTGGTATATGAAGAAGTTATTTAAAGCATTGACAAAAACAAAAGCTTAGCATTTTTCCTCGACGCTCTCGATGGTGCAAATGAAACTCTCTGATTAATCTGCTATTACTTTAAATAGACGTGTTGTGGTCACTGTAGCATAAGCGACGGTAGCAACAACTGCATTTTCAGTTGACAGAACTGCTCATTTCACATTCAAGCCACCATCAAATGCATGGTAGGAGAAAACTTTTTGCAGTATTTAATAAAATGGACCGCTGGGAAAAGTTTTACAGAAAGCCGTATTTATAGTGAGGTGTGAGCCTACTATGATTAACTGTGCTGATATGAAAGCAGTCGGCCGCACTTTTTAAGAAAGGACGTAAAACTTTACACTGAACTACTAACAGGACACTGTAAACTTTATTACCACATGAAAGAAATAGGTGCGACAGACAACGATTACTGTAGACTCTCCCAAGAAGCACAAGAAACAGCAGAACACGTTTTATGCTGGGCAGTCGCACGCAGACTAAATTACCTGGGAAATGGGGTTATGGATGACTCTTCAGGTCGCAGTGCACAAACAGCGAGTCAATAATAAAATGGATATAATTTCTGCGGAGTTTATTGAGCTATGGCATAGTTTGACATATTTTAATTTTATTTTGTGAGGTTATACTGTATGTTGTATCATTTTCGATCCAACTGAAGAGGGGCTTGGGGTTAATTGTGTCGGATAAGACTAAATGGTTGGTTCTCCGAAACCGTTACCTAGATTGTTTTGCTCCGTACTTCTATTTACTACACCTCTTTAAATGTTCTAAATTGTTTTAATCTTTTTTTTTAACACCCTGTGTATTTTATAGCTTATAAATAATACCTCGGCCAATACTTAATTAAAATATACTAGCCTTATTAGGGTTGCTGATACTGGTACCCCTGCTTATACAGAGTTTGATTAAAAAAAAATGAGCCTTATTTTTTTTTAGCAGTTTTATTACACCTTTTGGCTTATACAACTAATGTTCTTCAAAATATGACCCTTGAGCGTCAATATACAGCTGGTAGTGGTCCTTCCACTGCAGGAAACATTTTTTAAACTCATCCGCCGGAATCACGTTCAATTCGGCTGTCACAGTTTTTTGGATCGCCTCGATGGAGTCGAAACGTCTCCCCTTCAGCTTTCTTTTCAGACGCGGGAACAAGAAGAAATCCGGAGGAGACATGTCTGGGCTGTAGGGAGGGTGAGGAAGCACCGGAACCCCCATCTTGGCCAATGCAGAGGCGCCTTTGGAACCAATTTGGTACACACTTTGCGCATTTCAAGTTTTCCGGTCACGATTTCCCGCACATTGTAATAAGTTAAATTTAACTCTTCACTGATCTCACGTAGACTAGCACGAGGGTCAATATTCAAAAATTCACGAACCCGGCTCACATCTTCGTCTGTTTGCGTCCAGATCGCTGTTCGTCTTCGACGTCCTCCCGGCCTTCCTTGAACGACTTGTGCCACCGTTTTACCTGGGCACTGCACAGAGATTGGTCCCCGTAAGCCTCCTTGAGTAGCCCAATGGTTTCGGTACTCGTTTTGTTTAGCTTTACGCAAAATTTGATCGAGTAACGTTGCTCCAACGATCGCTGCATTTTCGCCACTGCAAAATCTTAACACACTTTTAAAACAGCTTTCACGCGCGGAACGATGTTTGGTTGCACCGCTGTTGCCAGCGAACCGGGACCGGTTTCTAGTGGAAGGGGAAGGTCCAACGATCATTTTGCCCCATCAGCCGATTCGGTTGATCGCTTGGCAGACGCTCCGCGTGGGAAGGCTCATTACTTTTCAATCAAACCCTGTACACACACATACATACACACATACGTTTGTGCGGATACGAGTAAGACTAGTTGTGGTTATTGCGGTTTTATTACAGATTCATACGCATGCATTTTGATTATAAAAGTGCACATGAAACGCTCGTAAAAAAATTTAAACGCTTCCACAAGGGTCATATGCAAATATTTCTATTAAGTTGGAATTATTTCACAAGCCAGTCACGCGTTCAACACTTTTATACGGGTGATTTAGTAGCTGCATTTGAGTTTTTACTAACAGTAATGGGTTTGTGCCGCCGTAGCCGAATGGGTTGGTGCGCGACTGCCATTCGGAGTTCGGAGGACGTAGGTTCGAATCTCCGTGAAACACCAAAATGAAGGAAAAGGTTTTTCTAATAGCGGTCGCACCTCGGCAGGCAATGGCAAACCTCCGAGTGTATTTCTGCTATGAAAAAGCTCCTCATAAAAACATCTGCCGTTCGTAGTCGGCTTGAAACTGTAGGTCCCTACATTTGCGGAATAACAACAAGACGCCCATCACAAATAGGCTGAGGAGCTCGGCCAAACACATAGCAAAAGCGTGCGCGCCAATTATTTATTTTATTTTTAATGGATTTGTGTGCGATGTTTTCTGTGGATGATTTTTTTTCGCTGAGACGTAAACAGTGCCAGCAGAGTTCAATGGATAATGAAAACCGCAGTTTGGGCAAATGAATTCTGAAAATTTTTACAGAATAAGGGGAATTTTATTTTTCAATATATCGCACTTGTTACGTTAAAGCGTAACAACTCAAAAAGAAAAGGAAAAGAGTAACCACTCAAAAATTTGTTATTTTAGCGCAACTACTAAACAAATAAGAATGAAACAACCGTTATATTGTTTTTAATGATATTTTCGTGCAATTACATATTTTTTCCCTTGTAATACCTATATTATTAATATTTACGGAAACAGTTTTTCGTCTCTACTGAAAATGTTCAGATTTTGAGTTATTACGCTTTAACGTAACAAGTGCGATATGTTAAGCTGGAGCTTATCGAATGAAAAGGGTAATTAATTTTTATAGCTGCCGACCAAGCATGCATACTTAATAGCTTTAAATTTATAAGCTTATAATTTTACATTATGCGATTGGAGGGAAAAATTGAAAGGGCTAGCAAAAATATTTCTGCGAGAAGTACCAAGTTTTAACTATGGTTTTTTATGTTTTTATAATAGTAAAGGCTTTTCCAATAACAGATGTTATTTTGAATGTGATTGCGCTATCGAGTGATGATTAACAATTTTTTATGGCCGAAATTGGATGGTATTGTTCTGCACAACGTTTATTTGCAACAAGATGGCGCTATGTGCCACACAAGCAACGAAGCCATTGTCTTTTACGGGAAAAGTTTCCGAATTGTGTTATCTCTCGAAGAGCTGAGCACAATTGGCCACCGAGATCTTGTAATTTAACACCTTGTGACTTTTTTTTTGGAGCCACGTGAAAGAGAAGGTCTATGCCAGCAGCCCAGGGTCAATTCAAGGCCTCAAAGATGGAATTCGTGAGGCTATCGAGGACATAGGCAGCTACTTTGCAATTTGGTTATAAAAAATTTCAAGAAAACATATTGTCCTGTAAGCGTGGTCGTGGTGGCCATTTGCCTGATATTATATTCCACTATTAACGGCATATCTTCCTCTTTATAATGAAATAAACATCCGACCATTTGTATTAAAAAATAGCATTTTTCTTTGAATATCAAAATAACACCTCATATTGGAAAACCCTATATATTGCATATATATATATATATAATTGGCGCGTACACCCTTTTTGTGTGTTTGCCCGAAGCTCCTCCTCCTATTTGTGGTGTGCGTCTTGATGTTGTTCCACAAATGGAGGGACCTACAGTTTCAAGCCGATTCCGAACGGCAGATATTTTTATGAGGAGCTTTTTCATGGCAGAAATACACTCGGAGGTTTGCCATTGCCTGCCGAGGTGCGACCGCTAATAGAAAAATGTTTTTCTTAATTTTGGTGTTTCACCGAGATTCAAACCAAAGATCTCTCTGTGAATTCCGAAAGGTAATCACGCACCAACCCATTCGGCAACGGCGGCCGCCAATAATAACCATAAATAACCATATATATTAACTCAAAACTCCACGCTTAGAACTAAATTCAGAAAAATTTCAAAAATTACAAATAAAAAAAAATCCATCACAACTTCCAATTTCTTATTCAGAATTTCGGCAAAAATTCTGTAATTGCAGCTTTAGAGCTCATTCAATTTTAGTATAAAAAAGACCTAGCCTCAGGTGATTGAACATTTTTTTAGATTTTTTACAAATTTTTCTTGGCTGAGGTGTTGAGCATTTTCATTTCCATATAAAAGACTGCCGTACTTGGGCTTCAATAAGTACTCGTGCTAGAAATAAAGAAACCATTTTTTTCAAAAAAAGTGTTGTCTAATGTAGGCCCCTTTTAGAAAGATACCCTTCTCTCAATGCTCCGGCCATTTTTTGAACCCCTCCAAACAATAGGATTTGCCGAACTCTCCAAAATACGCTTCTGTCTCGGCGATGACTTCCTTCTTTGAACTAAACTTCTTTCCTACGAGCCATTTCTTCATCTTAGGGAACAAGAAAAAGTCGCAGGCAGTCAGATCGGGTAAATACGGGGGGTGCGGCAGCAATTTATGCAGTTTGGCGGCGAAAACTCCGGGTTAATGTGCTGGTGCGTTATCCTGGTGAAACAGCACCTTTTTTCGCCAAATTCGGCTGTGTCCTCTTCACTTTTTTGTGCAAGCGCTCCAATAACTCACTGTAGTATTGTCCAGTAATCGTTCTTCCTTTTTCCGAAAAATCCATGAGAATGACCCCGTTCGCCGCTTGCTTACCAAAAAATCGTCGTCGTGACCTTTCCGGCCGACGGAGTTGTCTTCGCCTTCTTTGGAGCAGATTGACCGGAATAAATACATTGTTTTGATTATTACCTAGTTTCTGGTGTGTAATGATGAATCTAGGTTTCATCAACGGTTACAACTCGATGAAAAATTCCTTCTGATCTCGCTCAAATTGCTCCAAACACTGCTTTGAAGTTAACAGCCGCATCCGCTTGTTGTCCATCGTGAGCAATCGCGGCACCCATCGGGCCGTCAATTTTTTAATCGCCCACTTATCATGTAAAATATTAATTGCCGCTCTGGTCGACACATCCATGGCCTCTGTTACTTCGTGCACTTTCGTTCGTCGATCAGCGAGAATCATGCCTTTGTCTTCTTGAATGATTTCCTCGGTAACCACGCCTGCTGGGTGTCCTGGTCGCTGCTCATCAAAAACGAATGTTCGCCCACGTTTAAACTCGTTGAACCAATATCTAACTGAGGTCAAAGATGGCGAAGCTTTCCCATAGACAGTATCTAACTTTGCTTTTATCTTCTCGCATTTTTCCCTATCCAAAAACAAAAAGCGAACTAACGAACGACCCTGCTCATTTTCCGTCTTAGCGAAAATCCCGAAACACGTCTTACTCGAATAGCTGCCGAATCCAATCGAACCAATCAATCAGTCTGAAATTTGTTTTGTCTTCATTTGATAGAAAGCAGCACACGATGCTAACACCAATTTCTCTCAGAAACGTCCTCTATCATCAAAAAGGGGTGTGAGTGACTCAAACTTACACTTTTTGGTCCTAAAATTGCACAGCCTAGAAAACTGCATACGTTGATGCTTTCTCAATATTCTAATAAACAAATTTAAAATTCTAATGACACATTTTTTAATTTGTTAAATCAAAACTGCGAGGAAATTCGAGAACAAAAAACATTTTTTGATTTTTTTGGCGCGTCGTTCATAACTCGTTTTAGAAAAGAAGAAAATGTGTACCTAGTAACGACTGTTGGTTTGAAGAAATATTTTCTAACATTGAATAATAAGCCAGCCTTTCTTAAATGCCCAATTTCTCAGCCACAATTTTTTATTTCATAACATTATTTCTTAAATATAGTAGAGAATTTAGTTTTGTAGCGAGTTTTAGTTCAAGTAGACGACGGTTCGAGTTGGCTCAAGTCCATCGATGCGCGCATAACAAAAATTGTTTCACCAATAAAGTGATTCTATCTAAGTAGTTTTGCAGTTTGTGTGGCTTTAAAAACTTTCCGCCATGCAATACGCCAGATGTCACGCCCATGAGTGTGCAAGTTCTCTAGCCGATATATTCGAAAAAGTTGCCAAAACACAAATTATTTGAAATTGGAAAAAAGTTTTGTAATGCATTTATTTTTCTTTCAATCGAAGTTTTTAACTCATTTTATTTATATGCAGTCTCCAAAGTTTTTTCTTTTTCAAGTTCAAGGTAAGTTTGCTTGGTGTAACTGCAAGGATGGCGCGACAGGCACACAAATACTTGTCGTAAACACTTTTGATGCTCGTTTTCGTTTAAAAGAACATACAAACTTCTCAAACTCAAAGGGTCAAACTTTCCGAATTCGATAAGTATCCCACCTGTCGCCTTGACCGGCTTGCGAAACCATTTTCAACAAATTGCATTATCTTCGTCAATTCATTCAACGGCGATGCTTCTGCGGACAGCAAAATCCCAACACCAAAAGTTAGAAAGTAAGCAGAACGGAAAGACAACAAAAGCAAAAACATACACATATAAATATTTACTTCCACTAGAGCAACCCGATAAAGGTATTTGCTCTTTCCTGCGGTGTAATGAGGCTCAGAAATAGTTTCTTCAATGTTTGTAAATGAAACGGAGAATTAGTTAGAACTTCGTTTGTTACCACACCTGCGCGCATTGTTAGTGCTGACAAATTTGAATAGCATCATTTTCTCTGCTCAAAGTTTAAGTTTCCCATGTATTTATTTGAGCCGATTTAAAGCAATTTGCAATTGGCTGCAAGTGTTTCTGGGGAGGCTAAGGTATTAAGCCAATAAATAAGCAAGCGGAAGAAAGCAGCAAAATAATGTCACAACTGTTGGGGAAAAGCCAAAAGTGAAAAAATGTGCAACTTTGCTTTTGCAAAGAATTGGCTGAACGTGCCGTTGAGTTCATTTGTGATATTTGTGCCAATTTGGCTTTCAGTGAACGAGTTTGCCATTGGCAAATCTGTTGCAAAAGTTAAAAGTACATACAAACAAATAACGCCCATAGGCTACAATATTTGAAGTGAAAAGAAAAAGTTAGCTAATAAATATAAAGTTAAATATCCAATACAACGGATGTTTTTTAGAGATAAAAATGTATAACTTTTTTCAAATGAAACACGGCAAAAAATTTTAATACTTGCTTTAGGTTACTTAGGTTAAAAAAGTTTGTTTAGAGATGTGGAATTTTATTTTTCAATTGCATGAAATTATAGTGAAGTACAATTGCAAGGTGGCGCAAAATGTATTCAATTTTGCTTTCGTATAATTTTTATTAAATATAGTACAGAGTCCGGTACTGGAAGTGAAACCAATTAAAAAGATCATAACTTTAGTTTTTACAACTACTTTTCAATTCAAAGTAAAAAATGCGTAAAAATAATATAAAATTAAGAATCAATTTACTTTTGCTCGATATGACCATCTTTTGCCTTAACTATGGCCTTGAAATGGTCCAGAAACGAATCGCAAGCTGCCCAAATGTGACGTGCAGATATTTTAGCCCACTCGAGGATAATGGCTTTTTTCAGCGCATCGAGGCTAGTGAATCTTTTAGTTCGGACCTTGCACTCCAAAATGGGTCAAAGAAAATAATCCATCGGATTCGCGTCTGGTGAATTTGAGTGCCATTGTGTGGACGTTCTGAAGTTCGGAACGTTGTTTTTTAGCCATTCTTAGTTCACTTGCGCTTTGTGAGACGGTGCCGAGCCCTGTTGAAACGTTCATGGCCTGCCACCGAAGTGTTTGTTTACCCACGGCTTCAAAACAACCTCCAGAATACTTTCCCGACAATATTTCGCATTTACCTTGACGCCACGCTCGATAAAAACGATTGGAGAGCGCCCATCTGAGGTTACAGCGGTTATAGCGGGCCAAACCATTACCTGTAGCGGGTGCTGGTGTCCATTTGACGACTCAAATTCTCCTAGGAACGGTCGTTTTGGGAAATCATTTACGAAATACTCAAATTTCTCGTCAAAAAACACAGAGGTGCTCGAGCTCACGAACAATCGCTGGTTGTGATTTTCTAGTCAAATATAGTGCAATCAAACTATTACGTTTGAAATCCATTACAGATTTTCTTTTTTCGTGCTTATTCTGGGCCAGATGCTTCCACGCGCTTGTAAACAATACTCTGGACTGTCATTTAGTCAACTAACAGACAGCTGATGCCCGTGAATTAGCTGCGCTAACTGTCTGAAATGGGTTACACTTCGGTGCCGAATGTGTGTAAATATTTTAATCCGAGTAATGGATGATGAAAATTATAATGAAAAATATTTATAATAGTTATATTCTGAAAATTACTAGCTTCTTTTAGGTTAGCTTTATTAAAACTACTCTCATAAAGTGTGGTTAAGTTTCAAAGGCCGGTGTTGATTTTGAATAAAATACAATTTTTTAGGAAATTATTATCATTTCTCTTTATTATGATAATATTGGTATAGCTCAATTACGTACAGAACCAAATATCGGCCAAATGGCCGCCGCGGCTTTGGCGGCACACCTCCATCCGATGGTCCAAATTTTCGATGACGCTGAGGCATAATTGAGGTTTTGCCGAATTATCTTATCTTTTAGCTCTTGAATTGTTGCTGGCTTATCGACGTATACCTTTTCTTTCAAATAACCTCAAAGAAAGAAGTCCAACAGTGTCAAATCACATGATCAGGGCGGCCAATTGACATCGCCGTGACGTGAGAATATTCGGCCATCAAATTTTTCGCGCAAAAGAGCCATTGTTTCGTTAGCTGTGAGACAAGTGGCACCGTCCTGTTGAAATCACATATCGTCCACATCCATATTTTCCAATTCGGGCCACAAAAAGCTCATTATCATCTCACGATAGCGAACACTATTCACACTAACTGCCTGACCGGCCTCATTTTGAAAAAAATACGGCCCAATGATGCCGCCGGCCCATAAACCGCACCAAACAGCTACTCTTTGTAGGTTCATTGGTTTTCCCGCAATTACTCTTGGATTATCATTCGCCCAAATGCGACAATTCTGCTTATTGACGAATCCAATGCGGTGAAAATTTGCCTCATCACTGAAGATGATTTTCTTCGAAAATTGGTCATTCACTGTTGCCATTTCCTGCCACCATTCTGAGCATTGACAACGCTTGAAATGGTCAAGAGGCTTTAGTTCTTGAATCAATTGCACCTTATAAGCGTGTAAATTCAAGTCTTTATGCATAATGTTCATCAATGACGAGCGTGAGAGATGCAATTATTGGGCACGACGACGAGTTGAGGTGGACGGCTCTTCAACCACACTATCGCAAACAGCAACAATATTTTCTGCAGTACGAGCTGTACGAGCATGCACTGGCATTTTCACATCTCCTACAGACCCGGTTTGCTCAAACTTTTGCACAATTTTTCCTATTGTACGCACATTTGAACGATTAAATTGCCGAAAAAATCACGAAGTGCGCGATATGCATTTTGATTTGAACGTCCGTTTTAATAATAAGCCTGAATAACTTAAACGCCATGCTCGATTGTGTATCTTTCCATGGTTTAAATTGAGTTAGTCTGGAATTATAGTATAAAATGTCAAATGAAATGCAGAAAAAGACTTGAAGTTTAGGTATGTTTCACATTCAACATCGGCCTTTCAAATTTAAGCACCCTTTATAAGCAAACACGTACTAAATTCGGACCGTGGCTGCCGCAGCCGAATGGGTTGGTGAGTGCGCAGGTTCGAATGAAACCGCAAATGATAGAACAATTTTTTTCTAATAGCGGTCGCCCTACGGCAGGCAATAGCAAATCTCTTTCTGCCATGAAAAACCTCCTCCTAAAAATGAAAAACCAACGTTCGTTCGGAATCGGCAGTAGGTCGCTCCATTTGTGGAACAACGGCAAGACGCACGCTACAAATAGGAGGAAGACATCGGCCAAAAACACATAAACAATTTAAGCGGCAATTATATACATATATATAATTTAATTTAATCTTTTGGAAACAAACAAACTTATGAAATATCAGGTACAGGACAGACATTTAGACTTAGCATATAAAAACCTGGGCGTGTTTTATACGATCTGAATAATATGTATGTCGAGTATAAATGAGGTTGGTAACACTGTATAAGGCTGTCATCAAGCCCGTCCTAACGTATCACCCAGAAGCTTGGACGATGACAATATCCGATCGGGCTTCTCTTGGAGTATTTCAGAGAAAGATTCTACGAAAGGCTTTTGGAAATTTTCACCTTGGTGTATCGTAAGCGCTGAAACAAGGAGCTGTATGAGCTTTGCGACGACATATATAGATCTTAATCCAACGTCGTATACTCGTAGTTGCGTAAGGGAGTAAAAAAATTCGGTATTCATGCAGAAATATTCCTAGTCTAGAAGAGTGCCTACCTAACAGCCAATGACCGGTGATACAAGCCACAACCATCGAGATGATCTCTCAAAAGAGGTTAAGCAATTTTCCTAATTTTTTCTGATCTATTTGTGGCCAAATTAGTCAGGTTGTAACACAAGTATTTTCTTCTCTGCATGACCTATTGACCTTTTGGAGAATATTAATTTGGAAGCTGTAACAGCAGTACACTTTCTGGCTAGCTTGATTGCAATTTCCCTCAATATGTTCGGAACCTTGAGGACGGTGCTAATATCATTTAAAGCTGCTAGGCCTTCCTGCGCAATCTTTGATCTTAGTATGACTGACTCCATTGGTTTTATGGCCAACTGGCTGCCCGAGAAGATACGCATCGTAGTTTTTGTTACGGCGTGTGTGTTAAGTTACACAGTTACCTCTTCTATGGCTAAAACTTCTGCTTGGTAGAGGCTATAGCAGACCGGAAGTCGGACAGATAATTCTATTCCTAATTCTTCTGAAAAAACTCCATAGCCTACTTTTTTTCTAGCTTGGATCCATCTGTGTGAAAAATAATTTCCCCTTTTCTCCATGGTCTTTGCTAGTCTAGAAGAGCCTGGTGAAGGTGGGTTTAGGAATGAAGTAGTCGATTTCTTGATTATAACCACTCATTGTATCAAGTGTAGAAGCTTGACCGAACCGCCAGGTCTTCCATAGCGTCCTACTAAACGACTAAGCGCTGAAGCGGCGACTCAGTAGCAATGTATTCTTATGAAATATGAATCTAGAACAGCGACGAATGCAGGAAATGTAGAGTGCAGGTGGCACTTAAACTATTTGGGAACACCACAGTTTGACGGATTGGAATATATCTCATCAGTGGTTTCTTAGGTCTCCTTTGCTCAAAGAGAGCGCTGTGACCACAGAAATCTGACGTTTGTTAGCTACTCTAGGTTTCTTTTAAACTTGCGAAAAAAGGAAACTTACATGAGTTCGTCCTACCTTCAAATACGTGCCTCGCGCACGATTGGGTAACCAATCGCGTGTATACCATTATTTGCGCGTAGCTATAACTTCAATTTTGAAAAGTACTTACCATTTGTTTAGTTTTTACGCTTACTCACATACACATCAAGCCAAAAGTCATCGCCTTTTTTTGACTCCCTTCTCTATCAAAAGTTTTATACTCGTTTGTATATATAAAAACACTCATTTAACACAGCGATCGCTTTAACACAGCTGGCGGTGCTATAGACTTATAAATTATGGTGATTTATGTTATAGCATCCCATTGCATTTCTTCTATCTCCTTGCATGTGCATACGCGTGTGCGTATATGAAAAACAGAGAAGCACATATGTACGTATTGGGAAAATGTATAGCCGACTGCTCGAAATCGCACTTCTTTGCGCTCTACACGCCTTTCTTTTATGTGGATAATTTACATAGCGCGCGGTAATGGTTATCGATTCACTTTATTTGAGCATCTGGCTGCAGATATATGCGCTAAATTTCGAGTCATATGGAGTGCGAATGTATAGGTGTACTCGTATGTGTATCGTAGGAGGTGTGAAAGTGCGTCACTGACAGAGCAATCTTGAATTTGGTGCTACTTTATAACTCCATAAACACATACATAAACATAATAAAACTGTCAGTGTGGAGTTTTCGACTTTAACGGCTTTATAACTGCTTTGTTCGATTTGCTTTAATAAATTCGTACGAGAAACATTTTGCGGATTAGTGCGTCCATATATGGGCCGATAGCCCGAGTTGCTATTTGCCGTACTCCTATAATGTAATTATTTATTGTATGATTATATTTCATATAAATAAATAAATAAAAATAGAAAAATATTATGGGAGTGCGCTTAGCAGCTCCAAGGCTTTGATGTGAAATATTTAACCTGTGTGGTGTTGAAAGCAAAGTTTATTAAGGGGTTACATACGTCCAGCAGCGTCAAAAAAGCGCTAAAAGAAAGTCTATTTTTAGGAAGGATAATAATAGAAATAAATGTAAAAAAATGTATACCTTTTTTATTAGTACTTGAACATTATAAAAAATTTTACTTTAATTTTTCTTTACAAAAATTAGTATATAAAAAATCACGTGACCCAAAGTGCAATGAAAGAAAAGTCGATCCTTGAAATGTTGATGGATCTGTAAAAAGAAAAAAAAATCTTGTAAAATAAAGTTGTAGTTATACCTGTAGACTGTCGAGTCGGATTTTTGAATTTCGAAAAAGTTTACAATTTACGGCATTTGTTCTTTAAATTATGCGTTTTACGTCATAAATGTCACACTTTAATTAGGTTTATAAAATTTTTTAATAAAAATATTAAAAATCAAATCTATAGAGCAAACATTTTCGAATATTTAAAAAAAAACCGCATTAAAAAATGTTAAAAACTGTATGAGTTATCATGCCGACCGTGTCGGAAAAAGTAGCTTCCAGAAAATCGAGTTTAAAGTTCGACCCATGAGGAGCGCGCGTGCCGCTCTCTTCTTAGTTAAGAGGCTATAAATGCTATAAGATTGGGAATTTCGGCATGAAAATTTCACAGTGTATTCCTAAGGTAATATACTTTCGAAATATCGAAAAAAAGAGGTTGTCTGTAAAGTCGGTTTACTGACGATAGTTTAACGTGACAACGTCATAAGAAAATACTGATGTAATGGTTGCAATTTTCAAAACAAAATTTTAATTTTATTTGTTTTATTTTGTATGGATATAGAGAAGGAGGTGAATGGAATCGCAATGGAATAGGTCAAGTTACATTTACACAAAACGTGAAAAATGACGAAACATTTTTCAAATTCTTGAAAGATATGTTCAATTTCGATTTTGCATCAGACGTTAATAAGTCAACAACACTAAGAGGCAATATCATCGATTTGACTTTTTCAAGACACTTTACACTTTACACTCGAAACACTCCCTTTCATTTCCTACTTTTCCTATCATCTCCTATTCTTAACAGAGAAATGGTTCATTACCATGCACACAGGAAGAAGACATATGCAAATACAAATACATATGTGAATTTAAATACATATACACTAGACTGGCCGTAACTTTTTTTTGTGGAAATCCAAAAATGAGAAACGGTGTAATTTTTTAACCCGATCCGATGTTGCCTAACCGTGCCCATTTGATCCCAAAGTATGGACCATTTCAAAAAATCACAATTTTTACAAACATTTTTTTTTGTTTCCAATTTATATAATTTAATTTAATTTAATATGTATATAATTACTTAATATATATATAATTTAACTTTATTTATATAATTTATTTTATTTTAATAATATAATATTTTAATAATTTTAATAATTGCTCGCGAAACAGAAACATTTTGTAGCAATATAGGCACTTCGATATAAACCTTGCGTGTGATGTTGCACCAGGTGACCGTACTTGTGAAAAATTTGGTACGTCTTCCCCAACAAAGAGCAAAGATAGTTGTAGTAATTCTTTATAATCGGTACGAGTGTGGTGACTGTTTAATGCAGTTAGACAAAAATTCTTAAATATTTCCACTTCAGCTATTGTAAAGACTTTCCGAACTTCATTTTCCGATATTCCACTTTTGAATGACTTAGAATTAATGTTTTTCCAGCTGTTAGAGAAACGATTGAATAAGGGAACTTCCGGTGCTGATGATTTGCCAAAATTTAGTTCGAACACTGCTTTGACTAGCAACTCACTAACATGGTGATTACAGGGAAAGAAAAGTAGATTTCAGCCCAACCTTTTTTCAAGCAAGAACGCTGCTCCATTATTAACTCCCGTATTAGCAGCTGTTGTATCAAATGATACAATTTCCACTAAATCATCGAGCTTCCACTTGCACAAAAAAGTATGTATTTGTGCAGCTATTGCATCTCCCGTTGAACTTTCAATTTTTGGTATCCCCAGCAGTGTTTCCATATTTTCTCCTGTGACAACGAGAGACAATCTATCTTTCTTTTCTGTGCCTCGGATTTCTGCAAGCAGCTTTCTATCCCAGTCAAGGACAAAAACGTCGGGAATCTACAAACAAGTAAAAAGAGACTTCAAGAATCCAAAATCTTATAAACATATTCAGTAAAACCATTACATTGAATCCATTAATAATATTTTGAGCTTGTCTGCGAGCTTGTTCGATTAAGAATTAAATCTTCCATTTTCATTGACGGCGTTCCATTAACATTTTGCATGGTATTTATGAAGGCAGCAACCGTTGCACTCACCAAATGCATGGCATCTCTTGTTGAGAGGTTACATTTGTCCATGCATGCAAGCATTCTATCATCAATAAAATTAATTTTTCCTCGATTTGCCTTTTTCGGTAGTAAATTAATGTTACTTCCGTCTGTATCTTCGCCTCCATTCATATCTTTTGCTGCATTTTCTTCGCCAGCTGAAATATCCTTTTCAGCATCCTCGGTATCAGTGACTTCAAGAGAATAATTAGCTTCAAATGGGATCAAATATTAAAAAAAAGAACCAGTAAAGCTTAACTTTAATAAACTTATAATACTATGAACTAAATGCTTTTCAACGCGTTTTCTTTCTTCTTCCATTCGTTACTCTTTGTGTTTTTCTTTTCTTGTGAGTACAGTATCGACACCATACATACTACCTGGACGTCCTCTATTTCTTTGGAGCAAAAGAAAGTCTTTATCTTCCTGCATTTTCATTATACCTAGGGCATCCATGGCTGCAATGTCAAATATGAAGTTTTCAATTTTATCCTTAAACTCTGCTTCATTTTTACGACACTTCTCGTTAGGAGTCTTGGAATGTTTTTGTAAATTTCTCCATTCCTCGTAAAGATTTTTATGTTTTTTAATAAAATTTTTTTCTTGCGCCGTGGGAATTTTAGTTTTTTTCCAAAATTCAATCGTGGCACCAATCGTGTATTTCATACTGCTTTCCAAAGTCAAGTTTTCGAGCCTCATTTTGTAAAACAATAATTGGAGCATCTGTTTCCTTGATGGCAACTTGGCCCCCAAAATAACACTTTCACATTCACCCACAAGAAATATTTTTTGCTCAGAACGTAATCTTTTTTTCGGAATGCCTGATAATGATTTTGAACTCATTTTTTCACTAACTAATTACTTTTGTACTATTAAACGCATAAGACAACTGAAACTGAATAAAAATGCAATGCCATAGCCTACCAATTCAAATATCGAGAAAAACATTCACACTGAATAAGAACGCAATGTCAAAGTCTACTAATTCAAATGTCGAGTAAAAATTCAAAACTTTTAGCGTATTCAGCGAACACAACAGTTGATGAATTGTTTAGTGATCACCAAAGTGTTTATTATGAAACAAATTTTTATTTTTATTATTATAGTGAAGTGTGAAAAATTATTTAAAAAGTACCTTGGCATAAAATTTAAAAATAATTATTTCATTTAGCAGCTGGCTCAACACACCGTTCATAAAACACAATTTCTATTACTCAACTGACGGTGACATATTTTCCACGTATCACTAATCAGTTATGTGTGCTGAAAGCGCCTTTTGTCAGGTGGCTTTCGCGATATAAATTGGGCCATACCGCAATAAAGTAAACAAGATCATTAAAATCTCATCACATCAATAAATAACTATAAGATTCGAACAAAAAAATTGAAAACGAAAAAAAATTAGTAAAAATTGTAATTTTTTCAAATTTTCCATACTTTGGGATCAAATGGGCACGGTTAGACATCATCGGATCGGGCTGAAAAAATATACCGTTCTTTATTGCATCTAACCTCATGTTTTACGACTCGAAAACTTTTGGATTTTCAATTTTTATTTTTCTCCATACAAGCTGCGGCCAGTCTAATATGCACATATACATACATACATAGTATATATGCTCACTCAAGTAGAAGAGAGCCAGATGTCGAACGTTGCCGAATGCGGGGGCCGGTTGTGCTCTTTGTCGTTCGTTCCGCGCTCTCGCTTGCAGTTCAAGCAAGGTAACGACGCATGAGCAAGATAACGACACATTTTTTCGTGGGTGCAGCCGGCTAAATCAAATTATAAGACGTTATTACGTCAAAACAAATAAATTGATTTTCCAAAATTCTGGGAGTATGTAGCCCCTTGAGCTTTATCTAATAGAGAAGAACTTAAGTATCACGAGAAAAAAGTGGTTTTAGATTGGTTGTTTAATGGCTTTTACTTTTATTTGACTAAGTCTTCTTATTTGCATGAATTGCATTTTAAAGGGTGATCATTTTATAGGTATCGTATTCTAAATTGAAATAAAACAACGAAAAATCATTTTGATTGGTCAGCCTTTATTACTTTTGTGTAGAACCATTCATGACATTTTTTAATCCTTTCCCCTTTTAATCCCTTTCCCCTTGGCCGCAACTGTGCCGTAATTCGGCCATCCGAAATCACCAATTTTGAATGACTTCAGACCCACTGGAGGACCTCGGCCGGTTCTCGCAAATAACTTCAGTAATGTTCGCTTCCAATTTCTCAATCTAAGCTGGTTTATCCACAAAGCATTTAGACTTTACATACCCCCACTAATAAAATTCCAAAGGTGTGATATCACACGAACTTGGTGGCCAATCCACTAGTTCCAGACGTGAAATAAATTGCTTACCGACAGGACAACGCAGTAAGTTCATTGCTTCACGGGCTGTATGACAAGTAGCGCCGTCCGCTGTCTTGTTGGCAGACCTCAAAGATTGTTCAAGAATGTAAGAAGAAGCTTAATCCTGTCGCAAGACAAAACAGGCTTGTACGTATATGGGTTCCAGAATACTCTGGTGTTTCAGGAAACGAAATTGCCGATGAATTGGCCAATCGTGGATCAACGGTTTCCGCACAAGGGCCTGAGCCAATAATTGGAATCAGTTCCGCAGCAATCATGAATTGGATCAGCGATTATGTAGGCAATCTACATAAAGAGCGATGGTCCGGTCTAGAACGCTGCAGAACTGCAAAGTGTTTTGTGACAAGTCCGAACAGAAAACTGTCAAACTTTGTACTAAAACTTGGAAGAATAGACGTTCGGTTGATGGTCGGTATCATTACAGGACACAACCCATGGGGTCAGCACATGACCACCATTGGAATCATTGAGGACCCAATGTGCCTGTCATGCTAGGAGGATGGAAGTGCACTGAGCACTTTCTCCTGCCTTTGCTAGAGCACGACTACGAATTTTGGGTTCCGATGTCATGAGAATGAGTAATATTCGTTTTCTAAAACTAGAGGATATTTACAGATTTACCAAAGAATCTGAAAAAATCTCACAGGACTAGCTATCTCCATCTCTGTCTCTATTCTTTCCTATCTCTTTCTCTGATGCTTTTTTCCTTCCCTCCTTGACTATCCACCCTCTTTACAGAGCTTTAAATACAATGGGCTTTTTAGCCTGAGTGTTTTAGGAGCCACCAAGTCTGCTGGTGCTCCTTGGCGCGACCTTTTTAAATTTCAAAAAATTTCAACTGTTTACTATCCCAAACCTTTGCGGTACCACAGCAAAGCACTGCCTGGAGGCCGGTATAAACAATACACTCAACATTTGTTTGTTTCCGCCTACTGTTAGTGTTAAATAGCACCTATGTGTCTTCGCATCAGTATTTGTGTACCAACTTGGGCCAACCACCCCACTCCCGCAATTAGTATAGTCGTCTGTTTCGAGTTTCACCAGTTAGGAAAACTTTGCACATCTCGTGACTTTATCTATCAACACAGGTTTGCGGGTTTGCCATTACGCTTATCAGCCGAACTCATTTGGATGTGACGTTGCTGAATTGCAGACAAGAAAGTTGTGTGATTAGCTCTGTGACGCAGCATGTTGCGCAAATAGACGTGCGGAAGTAGTACGAATGCGTAGCTCTGATAAGTAGAATGACTTGTCATTTCCCAATGGTGGGGGTAGAGTGTTGGTCCATATGCTTTTAATACTGGCATTTCATCGCTTTGATTGTTTCTAGCTTTCCGTTTCTTTATCATAAACTTCAACGCATCTCCATAGCGTTTTTTTGGACTAGGAGAATGAAGCTAATTACTCCCGTAAGCACTAGACGCCTTCGCATTTTGGTGATGACGGAAAACAAATTACATGTCTTTGTTTTAATTCGTTTACTCCTTAATAGCTGATTTTGATTCATCAACCACCTATCGAATAGGAAGGAAAACAGCAAGCTCTCCTTAAACCCAACGTTGCATATATAATATTTGGCAGCACCGCATTATTTTGGTTTTCACAACTTGCAAAGAATAAACATTTAAAGCAGTTTTTTGTGTCAAAGAACGAGTCAACGAGTCAAATAAATATATATATAGACAATGAACGATTCTATTTGCTAAGACGAAGTAAAATACCCTTACTCATACTTGGTAGCACTGCCCTAGGCATGGCGCTTGTAGGCTGAGAGGTTAAACTTAAAGTTGCTTCAACATCGTTAAACTGTTGTAGCGTTCACATACAAAGTTTTCGCTTGGCAAGCAGCCAAACACTCTAGCACGTAGCGAAGTGGTTAATCAAAAGCAGCTAAATTGGCTTGACACTCTGAGTGAAATATGGGATGAGTTTAGAAAAAGCTTTGGGTTAAAATGTTCTACAAAAAATTTATCATTGAATTTGTTAAAGTCTTCTAAGACGAAATTTAAGAAAAATCAATATTTGTACTGGATTTACCATATTATTTAATATGACATTTGATCGATACTGACCAAAACCCAGTTGGGGTTTTACTATTCTACATAAGTACTTTCATTTGCAATTGGTTTGGTTTGGGCCCGAGCCGATGACCTGAAAATTGTCGCACTGTGTAATTGACGTCATTTGCAAATGAGAATAGTAAATATTAACTACTAGTTACCAAGTAAATATTGAAAATAATTAATTAGCAATAATGGATTGACACCTGGATCAAATAGTTCCCCGAACAAATGTCAGGTGACGCTCTAAGTCAACTGATTCCAGTTCTGTTTTCTTGTTAGGTTCGCACATCTGTGATTAACATTCCTACTAAAATTTTATCGCCATTGTTTCAGATTCGTCAAAGTTACGTCGTCTTAAGTAAATCTATCTCTGCACGCTTTTTCGATATTTTACAGTTTTAAAAATGGATTTGGAATTGCAACAAAGAGTTTGTATCAAATTTTGCGCTATAAATAGATTCAATGGTCGAAAACCTTAAGAATATTGGGAAACTGTTTCGTTAATGGTACTCTAGAGAAAACTGCCGTTTACGAGTGCCATGAAGGCAGAGAAGAAGAGATCGTGAGTGCATCGAGGATGACGAAAGCAGTGTCACGCCACTGGCATCGGAAACTGATGAAAACATCAATAAAATGAAAGAAAAGTTGATCAATAACCGCAAAGTATCCAAATAAACCATGAGAAGGCTGAAGAGTTAGTTGGTAGAGGACTTGAAGATTAT
Source organism: Anastrepha obliqua (assembly GCF_027943255.1). Lineage (NCBI taxonomy): Eukaryota > Metazoa > Arthropoda > Insecta > Diptera > Tephritidae > Anastrepha > Anastrepha obliqua. The sequence continues at coordinate 48,436,401 of NC_072893.1, forward strand.
TTAGGGATCCATTCAGGATATAGTAGTTAATGATTTGGGTTTGTGCCACTTTGCGGCAAAGTTGGTATTAAAGGACTTGAATTTCATGGAAAAAAGGCTCGTGATATTGCTAAAAACAAGACGGAATCAAATGCATCACCACTCGAGACGAGTTGGGGATTTATGAGTAGGAAACGCAATCCCCACATCAGGCCAGTGAGTGGAGAGCTCCAAATGAACTAGGACCAAAAAAAAATAAACAGTTCGCTTTCAATCAAAAAAGGAATCGAAGCGAAGCTCACGGTTTTTATGGATTCCAACTGTATTGTACACCACGAATCCTTTTCAGAAGGCCAGACAGTTATTAAGGACTAATATTTGATCGTTATGAGATGTATACGTAAGGCAATTTGCCAACAAAAAATGATTTATGGAAAAACAACTCTTGAGTTTGGCACCGCACAGTGTTAAAGAAGCCATTACAGGGAACGTGTTTTACAACCGAAAGAAAGTAAAGGAAAAATCGAAGATGGCTGTGATGCTATACCGAAAATAAAGTTCCAGAAATGTTACGAGAGCTGGATCAAACGCTGGCGTGAGTGCGTTGTAGTTGATGGGGCGTACTTTGAAGACGATATTATCACTTTTGAAAAATAAACTTGAAATTTGAATTTTCTGAATATATTCCGGTAACTTTTTGGTCGAGGTGATCCACACTCGTAGCTGTGTTTACCGGTCATTGGACGATCGGCATTCATGCAGAAAAGTTGTGTTTATCATTTAATCCCCAGTGCAGAAGTTGTGGGGACCATTCAAAGAAGGAGACTGTTGAGCACTTTCTCTGTAAATGTACGGGTTTGACAGCTAGATGATTCAGGTGCTGCTTTCTTCGACGGCTAGGGCCAGTGCGGCAATCTAACCCCCATAAATTTTCTCTTTTAAATCAACAGATCTGGTTGGTTGTACATATTTGCCCGTTGAAGGTCTCATAAGGGTATTAAAGCGGCGCTTTAGTCATACTTGGAGAGTGTCAGAGTTGACATGCCAGAATCAAGGTGGCATGTCAACTTCTGACTACTCGGAAGTTTAGCATGGATTGCCGAAAGGTCGATTCATATTAGAAAGCCTTTATTTAATTTTTGCGTGTTTGTATGCTTTAAAACCCAATTGTGACAGCCGTCACAAGCTTTATTATATAATTTTATCAAATATCTATTCTGTGTACTATCCCTGGTGGCCAATGTTGAAAGAACCTCACATTTTCTTATACTTCATACATTCAATCCATCTAAAAACATATCCAGGCGTAGCTTGAATTTGCCAGTAGAGTTGCAGCTGCTTACCCAGAAGTGCCGCCACCAAACACAATTACGCCACTACAAAGTAAACAACAAATTCAGCAGCTCATTATTTGGAATGAGAACTTACTCATCGATATCCTTCACATCCCGAACACTTTAGCGCAGGTCATTCGGGAGAAGAGAAAGGAAATAACAGGATAACATCAAAAACGAACAGGTCTTACTTTACCTATGTGAATTAATGATGTTTTGTTTTGCTCTTTTGTTTGGTTTTGTTTGTGGTCTATGCGCTCAAAATGGTGAAATTTCGTTAACTCGCATTTCAAAATCAGCCACTTCAGCGACAGTGATGTCTGTAGCGAAAATGTGCGTTTGCGATATAACGCAATAGAGGCACATAACAGAAAATTGGAGTTTCGTTTTCACATGTTTTAACCACTTTTGCTTTTAGTCTTTAACCTCAAAGGGGTTTTATCGTCATAAGTTGCTTGTTAAAACATTTGTGTACACATCCAAGTAAGAACAAATGCAATTTGGCTTTAATGCTCGCTTGCAAGTGAGGAATGCCATCAGTATGATGGCAAGGAGAAAATCCTTTTGTTGGCAATGCTCCCATTGGCTCCTTTTGGTAATTGTATGGCCGAAGAGACACAACAGTTGTTAGGAATACTTGCACCTGGTAGCGCATTTCCAAAAGAGACTACGGCATTGGACACAAAGAAAACTGTTTGGCATAGTTTTACTATCAAAGTGCTGATGCAAGTTTCAAGCGAGCGGAAATGGTGAAGTATAAACAGGGCTACCGGGTAAGTTGGCTTGGTGCTTAAATAAGTTATTAGGATGATTGTCTTTTATATCTATTTTGCGTACAATAATGAAAACACAGTAAAAAATAATGGAAATGACTTTATTGTTTAGCAAACTATTCTCCTTCGAAGCCAATACATATCTGTAATTGCTTGAACAAATTTTGAAAACACTTGCCACTCACAAATGGATACATTCAAAACGAGCTCACAAAGGCTTTTTAAAGGATTCAACAGCTTCTTCAGGCGTTCAAAAAGGTTGACCACGCCTTTTATTTCTGATGTGACGTTCGCGAACAAAAAGAAGTCGTTAGGTGCCAAGGTCTGTAAGACGTATTACAAATTAGTTCGATTTTTTGGTTGGTTGGTTGGTTAGAGTGGTGATTCAGCCAGAATCCAACTAGCGCTTCCGCACCATTTTGTTGCCACATCCTCGTTACCAAATTGTTTAACAGTTATTTGCAGCAGGACTATATCCAGTCTGTGCGGTTTAGGAACCTTATTAGGTTGTTGACGTCTAAGCCAGACAGTTGCTCGAGACTCTCGAACAGCGGTTTGCCCAGGGTTAACATTCTGTCCCTCCATAGGGCAGGGCATTCACAGAGGAAATGGAAGATTGTTTCTTTTTTCTCCGGTTGTTTACAACTGTGACAGTATGTGTTGTGAGGGATGCCCATTTTGGCGGCTTGTTCTCCGATAGACCAGAAGCCAGTTATGACTGCCGTAAGTCTACAGGTGTCCCGTCGTTTCATGTTTATTAATGTCGACGATTGCTTGAGGTTGTAGGTTGGCCATAACGTTCTGCTGATTTTGCATTTCGTCTGGTCTCTCCATCTACAATCTGCAATTCGAAGGTATTTTAGGGAAATTGCGTTCTTGACCGCACCTAGTGGAGTGAATACTGGTACTGCAAGAGCGCTATTCATGGCAGATCCCCCTCTTGCCAGTTCATCAGCTTTTTCGTTGCCTTCTATGTTCCGGTGTCCCGGCACCCAAATTAAGGTTACTCTATGGTTTTCACTCAAGTTGGTGAGGCTATTCCTACTTTGCTCCACCACTTTAGAGGTTGTTATAGTCGCGTCCAGCGCCTGGATTGCGGCTTGGCTATCCGAAAGAATAGCGATATTGCCCTTAAAAGAGAAATCTGCGATTAGTAACCTACAGGCTTCCCCAATTGCTAGTACTTCCGCTTGGAAGACGCTGCTGGTATTAGGGAGACGCACAGATTTTTCAATTCCAAGTCTATGAGAATATATACCAGCTCCAACACCACAATCCATTTTACTGCCATCTGTATAGACTGTGGTATCGAAGTTGTTTAGAGAGAATCCCTTATTCCATTCTTTTTTAGTTGGAAAGAGTGTGGCAAAATTCCTATTGAACGTTACCATCGGGACGATGTAGTCAGTCCTCACCGAGGTTAACTGAGTTTGTCGCGATAATAGACTAGCGTGACCATAAGTTTTTCCTTTCCAGCGACCCGCCTCATTTAACCTAAATGCACTCATGGTTGCCGTCTTCTTTATATGTAGGTCTATTGGAATAACGTGTGTCAGTGCATTGAGAGCCTCTCTAGGACATGATCTGATTGCACCGACCGTTATTGCACAGGCTGATCTTTGTATTCTGCCGAGTAGTTTGGTATTGTACTCTCTCCCTAGAGCTTTCCACCAAACTACCGAACCATACGATAAAATGGGTCGTATAACCGCCTTATACAGCCATAATGTATGCTTAGGTTGAAGACCCCATCTTCTTCCAAGCATACGCTTACAGGCATATAAAGCAATTTCTGCTTTCCTTACCCGTTCTTCGACGTTTAACTTCCAGCTAAGTTTGGAGTCCAAAATTACCCCTAAGTACTTTGCGCTGGTTGATAAAGACAGAGTTTGTCCGTTGATATTTGGTAGGGTAAAAGTTGGTACCTTATATCTGGTGGTAAAAAGCATAAGTTCTGTTTTACGCGGGTTTAAACTTAGCCCACATCCTGTGGCCCAAGAGTTAAGCTCGCCTAACGCCCTTTGGATGATCCCACTGATCGTATTTGGACACAGTCCTGACACCATTAACACCACATCATCAGCGTACGCCACCACTTTTACCCCACCTCCGTCAAGTTTTATTAAGATTTTGCTAATCACACATAGCCAAAGAAGTGGAGATAATACTCCCCCTTGTGGAGTGCCTCCGTGGACCTTCTTGGTTATGTTGATATTACCCATATTAGCTTTGATGATCCTGGTTTCTAGCATGGAGATGATCCAGTTACTGATGCAACTGTCCACTTCCAGGTCTATCAACGCCCGTTGGATGGCATCTGTGCTAACATTGTTAAAGGCGCCTTCGATATCCAAGAACGCCGCCATGGTATAATGTTTGCTCTCTAGAGAGCCCTCTATTGTTCCGATTACCTCGTGAAGCGCTGTCTCCGTAGATTTGCCTTTAAGGTATGCGTGTTGTGCAGTTGATAAACCCGAGCTCTCCAAAGAGCTTCTGAGGTGCGTATCCAAAAGTCTTTCAAAAGTTTTTAACAGGAAAGACGAAAGACTGATTGGCCTGAAGTCCTTCGCTGATTCATGTCCTCTTCTACCTACTTTTGGTATGAAGACGACCTTGACTAGTTTCCAGCTATCTGGAATATGGCCTAAGTTTAAACACGCTTTAAAAATTTCCTCTAGCCATGGTAGGATACAGTCCAAGGTTTCCTGTAACATCTTTGGAATGATCCCATCTGGCCCCGGAGATTTAAAGGGTGAGAAAGATTTGATTGCCCATGCAACTTTTTCTTTGGTAATAATTTCATTTGCAAGATGCTGTGGATTATATTGGCTCCGCCTAATATTTCCCCTCTCACTTTCGTAAGCGCTGCATCCCGGAAAATGCGTATTTAGCAGAAGCTCTAGCGATTCTTCTGCTGTAGCAGTCCAAGTTCCATCGGGTTTCTTGACCCAAGAAGCCATTGAGTGGTCTTTGGAAAGAACACGGCTGAGCCTAGCAGAATCCCTGGTGGATTCGATTGACGAACAAAATTCCCTCCAGCTCTCTTTTTTGGCGGCCCTGATTGCCTTCTTGTACTGTCTCCGACTTTCTCTGTACAATTCCCAATTTCCCGTCGAGTAGCTGAGGTTAAACGTTGATCTGGATTTTTCCCTTAGTTTTAAGAGCTCACTGCTCCACCAAGGAGGGTGAGTTTTTTTGCTAAATTTTATGGGGCAGGACGTTTTGTAGGCCCTACTAAATGCCTTTTCCAGTGTTATGACCCTGCTCTCAAGGTTTTCCGTGAGAGTGATTTGAGGGATAGGAGTCTCTCCTATCCTCTTGTTTACTATATTTTTGAACCTCTTCCAGTTGGTTCTTAAAGGATTTCGATACGGTAGGGGTGGATCTACCTTAAGATCCAAATCGTATAGAATCCAACTATGATCAGAAAAGGACCTTTTATTGGATACCCTCCAATTATCTACCCTTACTGAGCTATTTTCAGACAGTAGAGTAACATCAATCACTTCCTCCCATCCTCTGAAGTACTCCGTACTAGGAAAGGTGAAAGTGGGAGTGTTACCCCTGTTACATACCGATAAGTTAGTATTAATAATAAAATTATATAAAGACTCACCTCGGTCGTTTGTCTCGGAGCTTCCCCACAACGCATGCCTTGCGTTGGCATCGCATCCGAGCAGCAGGTTCTTGTTTCTGGCTTCGTGCACAAGCCGACGAGCCTCCTCGGGTGGTGCTGGCCGATCATGTGCCATGTAGATGGAAGCCAATATGATGCCGACACCGTCAGCGGCTTCTACCTCCACAGCCGTCACATCCTGTGAACAATATGATGGGATTAAAAATATATTCAAATGTTTCTTAGCTACAATACAAGATCTGGGGTTACCTTCGGTCCGTTTGTAGAAAAGGTTGTGGTTGTTCCCGGTAAACCCCTTCACCTCGGTGCTCCGCACCCAGGGTTCCTGGATTAAAGCGATGTCGACGTCCTCCTCCGCCAGGAGAACGGTTAGGTTGTCCGTTGCAGTCCGCGAGTGCTGCAAGTTTATTTGGACAACCTTGAGACCCATGCTGCTGGTCGCTTTACAATTTGACGGCGTCGTCAAGCTGCACTTCCGGGTGCTGCTCATTAGCGCCATCGTTTTTGGTGGATGCGGCGTCGTCAAGTTGCATGCATGTGAGCAACTCGTTGGCGCCGTCAACCTCGTCCTGTTCATCCTCCGGATTTGCAGATCGGAATATCTTCAGTTGCGTTTTCCTGACGCCGAACCGAAGTTTATTGTCCACTTTCCCCAGTGGCTCGATGCTCTCCTCCGATATTTGGAGAAGGAAGGACACACTGTTCTTTTGCGGAGCCTCCGCTTTGATGATACTCCAATCATCCATCGGAACAGTGCGGTTGTGTGCCTGCAGGTATGGAATAAGCTGTTTAGCTTCAAATTCCATGTTTGGAATCCAGATGCGGGCCCTCGGCCGTCGAGGGATTTCGCTGGCCGGGATTAGTTTGAGCCTCAAACCTTCCCAGTCGCTCTGGATTTTGCCCACAACTGTTTGCAGGAAGTTAAGGGAGAGTTGATCGTCGCACTTGATCACCCTGTATCCGCGGACCACCTCCATTGAATCAAATCCTGGCACATGACCCTCCGGGTTTGCCATGACGTGATCGACGACAATGCGGGACAGCCGTGCCTCGATTTCGGACCACTTATCCGATGCAGGTTTACCGCGGTTAGTTAATTCGTCAACCAACGCTATTTGCAGGTGATCCCGTGCCACCTCATTAAATGAGCGTTTGGTTGGTTTTGGTATTGAAGCTGTGTGAACCGACACTTTTGGCTTCTTCGTTGGTTTGTCGCTTTCGTCCTGCGAACGATTGCGTTTCACGGCTTCTGCCTTCTGGGTGGCCTGGAACGCCAGGTACTCATCGACCACCTTTTGGCACCTTGCCTTATCGACCGCGTCCTTTGGATGAGCTTTCCCTTCAGCCTCATTTTTTCTTATTCTTCCGAGAATAGTCAGAGACCTCTGGTAGAGCTTGTACCTGGACGGGCCTTTTTTAGCGTTTTGGCGCTTTTGCCCCTTGGCATCAGCGGATGTGGATGGTTGATTAGTGGTTGATGGCGTGCTGTGGCCCACAGCGTTGCCATCAACCGTCTCTTGGCTGGAGGCCAAGAGTTCGTCCTCTGAGGAAGTTCCCAACTTCCTCAGTTCGTTGGTGTCGGTCCGAGTTGTCCATTTGTCCAACTGTTGTGTCAATGGGTGCGTCCGTTTAACCGTTCCTTTTGGGTCTGTGTCCGTCCGTTTGTCCGTCTTCTTTGTAATCTTATCCGAATTTTTTGGTTTATTTTGTTTGTTCATTCTGTTTCGTACGGTCACCTGCCCTTCCAGAAGGCTGCACATGTCGCCATGTGCGGTGACCAATGAGGATTTAGGGGAAATATACAGTCCGCCATGGCAGCGCCCCATACCATGGTAAGGCCACCGTTACAACCTGAGGCGGCCTGGTGTCAGGAGGGCTCCGTTAAAAGACAGCCTAATTTTATCCCCCGGCTGCCAAACCCACCCAATAGGCACGGGTCGCGTTACACCTTGGGTTGAGGGAGTTTTTTTAACGAAGTTTACGTCTTCGACCTGTGTGGTTCGCGGGAGACCTACTCTCCTACCTTCCATATCTGGGAGGCGTTCCCCTATCCACCACCTGGGGACGCGCCCTATAGGGATAACAGGTTCCCCCAAGGGGTGGATCGTTACGTGAGTGCTCGCATTGGCTTGGTGAAGGATGATTTGTTTTCGGTTTGGAATTGATTGTTGTACGTTTTTCTAGTGGCACGCATGATCAGATTTTTAAAAAAACAGGCAACTATTCGCTTTGAGGTCCTTCTTCCACGAAACACTTTTTTTAGACTAAGCTCGTCTTGGAACTCTTAAATCATGTTACCATATCGTAGATCGGTGAAACACCAAAATTAAGAAAAACATTTTTCTAATAGCGATCGCCCTTCGGCAGGCAATGGCGAACCTCCGAGCGTATTTCTGCCATGAAAAAGCTCCTCATAAACATTAAAAATTTGCCATTCGGAGTCGGCTTGAAACTGTAGGTCCCTCCATTTGTGGAACAACATCAAGACGCACACCGCAATTAGGAGGAAGGTCTCGGCCAAAAGGGTGTAAGCGCCAATTATATATATATATACATATATCGGAGATGTATCTCAAACCACCGCGACTGAATTTGCTCAACATTTTTTTACACCAGCACACGAGTCCGTTCTTCTTGTCAATTTAAACTATATCCAATGAGAAAAAATCTTCTTTATGACCCAATCCTTATCTAATATTGATCCTATGCTGGTCTTACTAATGCACTATCAAAACGGCACGTAAGTGCTACTTGTAGCGTACCTGGGGTACTCTGGCCATCTTACCTTACTAATGCACAGGGATGTCTCTATCTCGCAATGGGTCACAAGACGACTTTGTTTTATGAATTGACGCACAGTCGTTGACGTCGATTGTTTCTGGCACAACAACCGCGTTTGGACGACCTTCTCGCAATTCACCGTGCAAGGATCGACGGCCACGGCCACCATATAAGACTCTTTCAAGTATAACTTTAACTCTCACACCGTGCAATAGACAACTATTCGGTTGGGGAATAAGTTCGTAACGTTTTTACCGAAGACTTTTATTTAAACAAAAAACTATAATTATATTAATAAGTTAATCAATTATGTATTCGCCGTTGCTGTTTACAACCTGTTCCCACCTCTCGACGAATTTGTTGATGCCGTTCCGCCAAAACTCGCCTGTTCTGATGTCACAGAAGTTTGTTAAGCCAATTTTTAAAGAACTCTTTGGTATCGAAGGTACAGCCCTTTATATGGTTTGACTGGGAGCGGAAAAGATGGTAATCGGTTGGTGCAAGGTTTGAAGAATGCGGAGAATGCTGAAGGTTCTCCCATTCGAGTTCTTGGAGTGCGGCTTTGACGACTTGTGCAACATGGAGTTGCGCGTTGTCACGAAGAAGTATTGTTTGACCATGTCGATTAGGCCTCTTCAGTCGAATAACCTCATTCACGCGGTGTAGCTGGGCAATTTAGAGCTCCTTGTTGACCGCGGCATTCTTTTTGATCATTTCCCAATGCATCGTGCACTCCCAGCCCCATAAAACACATATCACGATCTTCTCTAGATGAAAATCCGGCTTGACTCTCGGCTTTGCCGTATCTCCTGGATCCACTCTCTCCTTTCTTTATTTCATATTGATGTATAGACATCATTTCTCATCTTCCGTGACAATGCAGTAGAAAAAGCGCTGTTTATGACCGCGTGTTGCTCGATGGCGGGCGAGATGCTGAGAAGCAATTTGAAGTCGACTTTCTTTTTTTATGTTGATTTGTTGAGCTGCTGAGGCACCCAGGCTCCCAATTTTTCGGTAAATCCCATTAAATGAAGGTGATTGAGAATCGTTTTATGATGGAAGTTCATCTTTCCGCCAATTCACGACTGGTTTGGCGACCGTTCTCCTTCAATAGTGATTTCAGACGTTCTTGGTTGAATTCAAAAAGCCTTCGACATCAAAGTTGCCATTTTTGAACTTTGCAAACCATTTCCGTGCTGCAGACTCGCCTATGACAGCTTCTCCATACACGTCACAAATGTCCAGATCTGCTTCGGCAACTTTTTGGCCTCGAGGAAAAGCAAAGAAGAGCAGGTGTCGGAAAAGTTGATTTTTAGGTCCTGGGTGTTCCATTTCTAAGCCTCGAAACTAATAAAAAATTAAATAACTTAAAAATACAAGTAACATAGTTCTTAAGAGCAGGAAGAGTTCTATTGAATGAATACTTACCAGTTGCCAAACAGCAAACAAATCGTTGCAAAAAAAGAGAAAATATAAAAGCGCTATGAACTTATTCTCCAAGCCAATATTTTAATAAAATTAAAGTTTTTTTTCAAATATCGTGAGTCATTTGGAATTTCAAAAAGCTAACGCTAAAATAAACTAATTAACCAGTCACCCCAAAATCCCCGAGTACCGAATTACAAGTCGTGGAACTGCTCAAAAGCTAATGGTAGCAAATTGTTAATCTGAGCAGCTGATTTCGACAAATTTAGTTATTGGACGGTGGTTTCGCTTGAATACATAGATTTTGAAAAAGTTTCAAATTGCCAAAAGTTTTGCTGCTCAAACACAGCTACTAACTTTTTTGACTTTCACTCACTTTCATTCACGAATGAAGGTTCGAGAATAAACGCTGAAATTTTGCTTGAATGCACAAATTTTCTACACTCATACACAAGCACACTTTAGCATACAAAGGCATAGGTTTATATGTTTGTGGCATTATTACTAACTATCATACTAGAGGTGTTGATGCCCAAAATTGCCAGACGCTGTTGACTGCTGCGGAGGAGGCGTAGGTGATCAGTAGCTTAATTACATTTAACTAGCTTTAATTAAGCGTGAAATTGATAATAAAGTTTAAGTCCAATTTAATATTCTACGTTCCACACCATCAGGCTTGCACTTGCAAAATATACTTGCGCAGCTAAAAGTGTGGGAAAGCGAATATAAAACAAAATTGCAGAAAACTTTTGGTGCCATTAAACGGATATTTAAATATTCAGGCTTTTCAGTTCAACTAAAAAGATGTTACTTAAAAATGAATGCGCTTTAATTGACGCTTAGTTAAACTTGTCCGTTTGACGAAAATAAAATAAAGTGCAGTCGGCAATCCATGTCAACGCAACGGCATCTGTCTAACTCCACTGGGCTACTAAGTACTGGGCTTGTGTGCGTAAGGCAGAGGGGGCTAGAGGTAAAGTCACAATGTGAATGTATCATAATTGTTGTAAATGCCATCAGACAGACAGATAATTAATTTATTGGCCTTCTTGCTTTAGCGCAGCGTGAATTTAGTCGTTATTTTTGTGCTAGTCCTTTTCCATGCGTGTGAACAATTATTTGCTTGGCTGCGCGTGTTGAGCAAATTGGATTCACTAGGAATATTACAAGATGGGGATGACTCCGTACTGCTGGTTCGGCAGAGAATGCCACTGCTGCATCTGGAGACGCTCGACAGGGTTCGCACAAAATGATGAAAGAAAAGTGTTGACAATCTGACAACAACAGGCGTTAGTTGCGTCGAATTTTGGTGAACGAGCTGCAGTTATTCACTTACAAAGTTTAGATCGTTTAACAAGCTGCGTTAAAGCCAAGCTACGTTAAATTTTGTTCAACATACTGCACGAATTGTTTACGAGTATTATAACGGGTGATCAGATTGGAGGCACCTTTTCCAATTAGGTTTTTCACAGATCGCGCGTGATTTTACGGTAATCATTGACATTTCACGATAGAAATATATGGTTACCTATCTAATAAGAGGTGTTATTTTTATATTCAAAGAAAAATGCTATTTTTTTAATATAAATGGTCGGATGTTTATTTCATTATAAAGAGGAAGGTGTGCCGTTTAAAGTGGAGAGTAACATCAGGCAAATGACCGCCATGACTACGCTTACAGGACAATATCCTTTTCATGAAATTTTCCATAACCGAATTGCAAAGTGGCTGCCCTATGTCCTCGAAAGCCTCACTAATTCCATATTTGAGGTCTTGAATTAAGCCTGGCCTGTTGGCGTGGACCTTCTCTTACACGTGGCCCCAAATAAAAAAGTCATAAGGTGTTAAATCACAAGATCTTGGTGGCCAATTGTGCTCAGCTCTTCGAGAGATAACACAATTCGGAAACTTTTCCCGTATGGTTTCGTTGCTTGTGTGGCACGTAGCGCCGTCTTGTCAAAAAAAAAAAAACGTTGTCCAGATCAACACCATTCAAATCCGGCCATAAATAAAATTTATAAACATCTCTCGATAGCGATAGATAACACCTGTTATTGGATAACTTTCGCCTCAACAAGTTTAAAAATCGTACAATTTTATTACGAAAATCGACGCTGTGTGAAAAGTGTTAATCGCGCGCTCACACCAATTTCAGCGATGAGGCCCATTTTTGGCTTAATAAGCAAAATTGCCGTATTTGGGCTGAAGAGCAATCTGAGGCCATGCAAGAACTGCCATTACATTCATTGAAAATAAACGTTTCGTGCGGCCTATGAGCTGGAGGAATCATCGGTCCATATTTCTTTAAAGACGAGGCTGGCGCCAATGTAAATGTGGATGGCGAACGCTATCGCGCCATGGCAAATAACTTTTTGATCCCGGAAATTGCAGCTCGTGATGGCCACAAAATTGGTTCCTAATAAGACGGCGCTCTTGCTATACAGCTCGTGAAACAATAAATGGATGAGCGATTTATCTCTCGTCGTGGATGAATGGATTAGTGGATCATATCACACCTTTGGGCTTTTATTAGTGTGGGTATGTACCATAAAGTCTAAAGGCTTTGTGGATAAACAAGCTTCGATTGGAAGCCAAAATTACTAAAGTTACTCACGAGATAATGACTGAAGTCCTCCAGCGAGTCACGAGTCATTCAAATGTTTTTTCATTGGTGTTTAAGACTGGCCGTATTACGTAGCAGTTGCTGCCAACATTTGAAAGGGATTGTCTTTAAAAAATAAATATCACGAATAGTTCTACAAAAAAATAATAATCAATTTTAATATTTGTTCTTTTATTTCAATTTAAAATCCGAGACCTCTCAATTGATCACCCTTGATATATAAGGTGGCGCAAAATTAATCATCTAATTTTGTTTTTGAATCACTTTTTACTAAATAAAAAAAATTGCGTGTAGGAAATCTTTATTTTGACCTTGGAGTGATGGAGCGCACTTGTCTGTTTGTATACTGCAGCTGTCTACATAGTTCACAAGTGTCAAATATGATTGACGTACGATGCCATTTTCAAAAATTATAAATCTACCGATAGGGTGATTAATTTTGTGTCACCTTGCACATTTGAACGGAGTGGGATCGAGTATTTACTGCTCAAAACTAGGGATAAGGCAGCCTCTCAAGCTGCCAGACCACAGCAGTATTTTCCAAGCGGAAGTTTTTGCTGTGGGGAATGCCGCGGAGCTAGCCTACACTAGAACAAGAAAGAACTCAACAATTAATATATACTTGGATAGTCAAGCAGCAATAAAAGCAATACGCTCATATTGTATTAAGTCCAAAAATGTTCGACGGAGCAGGGTGGCCATAGAAAGGCTAACCGCAAACAGCAGGCTGCATATCTACTGTACTGTGTAAAACTAACGACAAAAAACTGACTCAATTCGTACTTACGCTCTCGCAAAAGGACTGCAGAACTATCATAGGTATGCTAACAGGTCATAATCTATTGGCTGCACATGCGTACAAGATAGGGATTGCTAACACGGACAAATGCAGGAAACGCAGAGAAGATGTTGAGGAAACTTTAGATCCCCTTCTGTGCATTTGTCTGGGATTATCAAAAACGCGTTTAAATATGCCTGGGAGCCCCATTGTTTGAGGGTCTTGAGGACTTCTCAAAAGCGGATCTCCCAGCGCTGCTTAGATTCGCCAAAAGCGCTGAAGTCCTACATGTTGTCTATTTTAGGTATTCATAGAGGTCGGTCTCCATCTGGTATCGCTAGGGACCAAAAGGTCTATGCGTGGCTTATTGCCAACCAGGCTAACCTAACCTAACCTACACATTTGAAATATATTTCTAGCCGTTAAAAAAAAATCTATTTGCACACGAACAAATGCAAAAGTGTATTGATCATCAAGAAGAATGTTTTTTGAAAACAATAAAATCATTTGCAATTTCTAATATTTATTTTTCCATTGTGAGGCCAGAAATATAAATAGCAGCCCCCGGACGAGTTTGCTCTTTTCGACAGAAAGTCTTGGCTTTTTAAATTTTTCGACAGAAAGAACAGCAACTTTTTAAACGCGTGGCACGCGAACCCAACGTTTACTTTATTCCATTTGCTCGTCCTTGTACGGATAGGCTATTATTTTTCACACTCCTATTGTTCACTTTTTTTATTATTTTTTAAATTTTCACGAAAGCCGAGAATATTTGTAATTTAGCTGAAAATTTTTGTCGTTCATTTGCTTTCTAAAGCAATTCTGCAGTTTTGTAGGTTTTTCAATGGTGGTTTTAAATATTATGAACCTTTTCAGTGCTGATATTCCGCAATATTTTTTCATTTTTATTCTTCATCATCCAAATCTCTCCAATATGTTTGTATCGGAAATGCGCAGAGAAAATGAAGAATCGTAATGCCATCAATGAGTGTCCAACTGCAAGCATACGAGCAAACGTGACAATGAGAAAATTCATCTGCTATTTTTCATTTTAGTATTTATATAAAATATATATTTATTGCCATTACTTTTCCTTTTTCAATTGAAGACGACGTCGTTCCAACGCCAGCAATGACGACAACGGCGATAACTCAGAAACGTAAACTACTCACGGCGACAGATGGGCGGCGTCATTTGTATTGCATGGGGGCCGGTTCGATAAAATCACTGAATCACAATAATAATGACCGCAGTGGAGGACTGGGGGGCAGTAGCAGCAGCGTGTCACCATCCTCTTCGATGACTGTGATTAATGTGCCGCAACAGCAGCGATTTAAGTTGTACCAGCAGCGACATCAAAGCCAACAGCAACTAAATCAACATCAGCAGCAACAACAACAACAACAACAACAACTGCAGATATACTTGGAACAGGATATGGAACGAAGTAAATCAACATCGACGCCAAGCCTGCGGTTACACGATACCGCACTGAGAAGGTAAGCAAATGGCCAAATAGTCTTTGAGTGTTGTGTCCGTACTTGTTTATGTGGAAAATAGCTTAGTGGTCCATTGTAGAACTACAGCTATGACAAACAGTTGAAACGAAAAGCAGGCAACTCACTATCTTTAAGTAAAGAACATTTGCTAGAAGAAATTATGAAGTGCAGATTAATAATTTGCGATGAATGCTAGGGTCAAATTTGTTTTTGCAACAGGCACTGCAATCGATTGGATGGACCGATTAATTTGGCGATATTAAAAAACTCGAGCAACTTTTTTTGTAATCTTTACTGCAATTCATTGATGAAATTCTTAAGTTCTTTGTCACAAAAGGGAGATCTTTTTGCAACACGAAAAGCAGGCTGTTGACAGATGGACTAACGCCGAAACCTGCGAAATACCGAAGGAAACTTGGCGAGAGTACAACAAGTTGAGTACTAACGAATTGTTACGAAAGCCAAGAACAGACATCTATAGAATTACGTCAACAATAACCGGCCATTGACCTATCGGAGACGATGCTAGGAAGATGGGGCGGCCGTACAACGATAGATGTATGATGTAGATGATGGCAGGGTTGCCCATATTCGACGGACCCGACGGATTTTGATGACTCTTTGGGCCCATTCCAATCGACGAGGCTTGTCCGCAGGCAACAATCTTTGCGTCAATTGAATCTTGTACGGGAATAAATGCAAATCAATGCGGATAATTCGTTGTAAAGTGGTCCGAGCAATGCCCAACTGCTGAGAACGGCGATTTTAGGATGTCCTTGGCGACGCCATGGTCGGTTGTGATTTGGCCTCTTTGGATTAGAAAGAGCATCACCAGTCGAAAACCTTTCGTACAAACGTTTAATGGTGTTCTTAGAAGGCACACTTTTCACATTATTTAATTTTTTATACGCACGTTGAGTTTTCACAATTGACTTCTTTTGTTGACAACAATTTGGGAGCTCTCGCGTGGCGTGTACTGTTCCATGGTAATCTGTTTGGACTGACGCTTCCAACGCGGTATGTTATTAAGCGATCTGACGTCTCTGTCAAAAGATACAGGGTTGCCAGATGGGTCCGTCGAATATTGGCAACCCCGTAGAAGCTGCAATCGAGAGGATTCTATTGAGACAGTCTTCCACTAGATGTGTGAGTGCCCAAGTCTGGATGCTATACGACATAGAATGCTGGGGAAGAAATTCTCAATGAACAGCTTGGTAGAAATTGCAGGAAAGAAAATAGATGTCATGGGCAGATTTATAGCCAAATCAAGATGGTTTGACTAAATAAGAACAGTAGTTCTGCTAGTGGTGTATCAAAATGGCACATTGTGTCCAAGTTGAGTCTGGGCCGTGTCACCCAGACAGCATCTAAACCCACCAACCAAGAATTTTTATATATATAGAAGCAATGGCAGTTGAAGACTGGCATCGAAAAGCGATTTTACATGCATGCCAGAAATGCTTCTGGAACGCCTAAAAAGAGTCATCTCCACATGGTGCCGAAAAATGTTTCCAGTATGACAACAATTTTCTTATTTCTATGTAGGCTTCGTTTGTCATAAAAACGAAGTTGAAGAATTCTTTGTCTTAAGTCCAAACGGCTCGTTAAGTCGTACAGCGTGTGAACTTTATTAATAAAAATAGTGGGTAGGTAATAATGCACAAAGATTCCCATATCTCTCCTGTATAATCGCATGACCAATTTTATACCGGCAAGTCAGTATAGTCAGAAACATGATTCAATACAAAAAGGTTTGCTCGATAAACAAATTTCTCATTTCCTCTTGACAAATCGACTCGTCTAGCAAGACACTGCGCAACAAACTCTAGAAATTTTGAGTAAAGGTGAAAGCCAATAAAAATGTGTAGGAAAAACATTTCTTTTTCAAAAAGGTGTTCTCATGAGCGTTAGGTACACAATCCAGAGGTGTGGCTAACATCGGACCGTTAACCGGCTCCTGTGATTTTGCAGGAATCAGCTGATTGGCTGACATAGGTAAACGGGTTTTATTACGAAAAAACTGAGATTGTGGTGGTGATGTACGAAAAAATCGACACAGTCTACGCTTATGTTACTTCATTACCATCTGCACAACAACTGGATCCAGGATCAGTAAGTGTGGACCGTTTAAATCAGGACATCATAGAGCATGCTTTAGGCAATGTTTCGCTCTTGTTTGATTTGGCGGTGCATTGTCATAAAGAAAAACACACAGCATTGCCTTGCGGCCGAAGCGATTTGGTTTGGCCGTTGTTTTTGGCATGTGACCGGACGGACTATACGATCGTTTACGCATTGGATTGGAGAAACACACCCGTTATTCATCACCCGTAACGATTCGATACAAAAAAGACTTCCTTTTGAACCGGGAGAGCAGCATTTCATAAGTGGTTTCACGATGTCCGCAAATCGTAGTTTGAAGGCACGAAATTTGACACTTTTAAGAGCTACAAAAATGCATGGTTGTATGAAACGTAGCGAACAATGAACTGAATATTGTTGACAGATGACAGACGAAAGAAACAAGACCTTTGGGAAGCTTTAAAAATACTCCTAGCGACATCTATGGACTAATAGCTGAAAGTCTCACTTAATAGGTATATACTTCAACTCCAAATACAGGGTGGCTGATGAAAGCCGCTACCAAAAAAAAATTGAATAACTTTTTTTCTTTTTAAGTTATCTGTTCCATTTTTGTTTTAATTTGCAGATTGATCTTTAAAATTTATTAAAATGGATGACTGGGACACGCAAACAAGAATTTGGATAGTCCGCCGCTATCACGCACTGGAGTCCGTAGTTTTGGTACAGAGAGAGTACAGGCGGATGTTTGGCGGCGATCCCCCGAGCAAATGGACCATAATGAGACTGGTGAATAATTTTGCTGAGCAAGGAACAGTCGCAAGAAGGCCTTATCATCGAAACCCACCAGTTCGGACGGAGGAAACGATCGCTGCTGTAGCTGCAGCTATACAAAGCAATCCAAGGGTTTCAACAAGAAGCTTATCTGCTCAACTTGGTGTCAGCCGACGGTCTTTGCAAACAATAATGCACAAAGATTTAGACTTATTTCCCTACAAAAGGTTAACAAACTGAATGCAGCAGACTTGCCGATTCGCTAGGAATTTTGCCAGAAGATCCTGCGAATGGTGGAAGAAGACCAAAACATGTTAAACTGCCTTTTCATGTCTGATGAGGCCCATTTCTATTTAAACGGCAATGTGAACAAACAAAATTGTCGAATATGGAGTACTTCTAACCCACAGATACTCCACGAGACGGAATTGCATCCTCTTCGCGTGACAGTGTGGTGTGCGGTTTCTTCACGCTGTATTGTCGGGCCTTATTTTTTTGAAGAAAATGGTCACACCGTTACGGTTACTGGAGACCGTTATTTGAAAATACTGAAAGAATTTTTCTATCCAGAACTACGCCGAAAGAGAATTCCTTTCAACTCTGTGTGGTTTCAACAAGATGGGGCAACGTCTCACATAGCCCAGACTGTTATGACAGAGTTGCGACGAAAATTTCCCAATAAACTGATTTCAAGAAACTCCGAATTTCGTTGGCCCCCCAGGTCGCCTGACCTTACTGCACCTGACTTTTTCTTGTGGGGTTTATGTAAACAAGAAGTTTATAAAACAAAGCCAACAAATTTGGATGAACTAAAACAATCCATTCGGGCAACAATTGCGGCTATTCCTGTCGCAACTCTCAAAACAGCAATGAACAACTTTTTACTAAGATGCCGCACTTGTGTCAACGAGCATGGGGGGCATTTAAATTCAATTATTTTTAAAACTAGTTAAGCTACATTTAATAAAATTTAATGACCTTCAACTTGAAAAAAAATAAATGAATTCCATACACTAAAAAAAAAGTTATTTGAGTTTCTTAATGTAGCAAAATTCATCAGCCACCCTGTATATAGGTAACACTGGAAACACAATTGACCCTAGAGGTCTAAGTGAGATCTTTTTACAGATCAGCCAGTCATTTGAAATAATGTTTTTTAGTGGTTCTTTAAAAGCGTGCAAAACGGAAACGAAAAAAATTTTTGATTTCTGTATTTTGAATATTTTTTTATTGATCCATTGTTAGGAAATACAATTTTTTTTTGCCTTACGAGGTTCGTTTAAAGAGTTGTCAGCCTTCAAAAAATGGTCTTTGAAAAAACGGTATATCGCTGGCGACACGGATTCCGGGACTCACAGGTGTCTGAAATCAAAAAGTCAAACAGGTTCTTGTTCAGTATGAATTTCGTTATCGTGTAAACTACGATGTTAAAAAAAAATAAAATTTAATTAAGTGGCGGACGTTCAAAGATGGAAAACCGGTTTTTGACCCTTCTTTTTTGTTTTTTGACCGTAAAGGTTCGAAAAATATACCAAAATTGGTTTTCTCAGATGATCGCAGTTCACACGATAACGACATCAATTTTTCGCCATTTAAATTTTATTTCATCCAAAATCAGTTCAGTAGAAGTGGCTATAGCTGTGTCCATTGTTCATGTGAAGACTATTTTTTGAAGGCTGACAACTTTTTGAACTAACCTTATTTTTTAACAATAGATAGAAAAATAAAATACCTAAAGCAAAAATAAGAGATTTGTTTCGTTTCCGTTTTACACACTTTTAAGGAAACACCCATTAGAAACAGGCACCATTTCAAATGCTACCTTTATGGTAGCAGTCCGGTGTAACGACCGAAATTCTGAATCTTTTTTAAAAAGAAAATAAAATGCGATCGTTTTAAAGTTTTTACATGTTTTTATTGGTGTTTTGAAGTATATAAAAAAAAAATTTTTTTAAGTTTATTTTATATTAATTTGTTTAAAATTTTTGACGTCAAATTGGAGCCCTTAAAAAAAAGATGAGTTGGTTCGGGGAAATACACACCTTCCAAAGTCATCTGAAATAAAAAATTCAAAGATATTATTATTCTGCAGACTTTATTTTAGGTCCCGAACCTAAAATATACATAAAAAAAATAAAAATAAAAAAAAAATGGCGGACTTGTGAAAAAAGTTCTCAAAATCTAATTTTTTTTCTTCATAAATGGTTTAAATTAAATAGTTTAATATTAAAAATTAAATGTTTTAAAGGTCCGGGATCTAGATATGTGTGTCTAGACTAACGGGTTAAATTTTTAGCCAAATTGGTTGAATAGTTTTGAGTCAGTGATTCCCCGAAATTTCGAAAACATGGTTTTGGGAAAAACGCCTTTAAAGTTTCGACAACACTTGCTGCTGGCGTGTCACACGCTTTCATACACACTACGCCGCGCTCTCTTATTTTAGCTCGAGCTTTAAAAATAATTAAAATTTCAGTCTGAAATTTTTATAGTATATTTTTAAGATGTTTTTCTTCCGAAAAATGTAAAAAGAAAAAAAATCGATTTTTTGAACCCGTCACACCGGGCTACTACCTTATGCAGCAGCAGCAATATTATGAACAGAACGACCCGTTCTTGGTATGCCAGTCCTTTTTCTAATCTCGACAAACCCTGTTTATGGAAGTTGTTTGACCAACCTTTGAAGTTTTGAACCTTTGACTCATTCCGATTATTATTTTCACCAATAAAATCACGAATTTTGCGTTATGTTGTCCTTAAAGACGGACAATTTTCAAATTAAGCTTAAATGATTTTAACGTCTCTGTTCTAGCGCGTACAATTGTACATCTGCCCACTTGACAAATGCCAAAGTTGACATAAAAAAATTAACCGTATAAGGATTATTTACTACTGTTATCTAGGCGTCACTTCCGAGAGACCCCTTATTTTTAGCAGCGCTTTTCATCTGCCACCCTGCATGTAAAAGAGCAGCTTTCGCTTGCCGGCAGGCAATGGCAAACTGCCTAGTGTAGAAAAATCTGCTTATGAAAACCAGCTGCCATTCGGTGGCGCTGTAATTTTAAATATAAATTCACCGCATCCGACATTTGTTCGATACTCTTAAGCGGCATAACACAAGTTGACGCAGAAGCTTACATATATACCCACATATACGCAAACATCTACATATACACCAGCAGTCTACTATATTATTCCTATTACTTCCAATATTCACGTATTTACTCTTACCACCCAAGCGCTAGGATGTTGAGCCGCTGCCATAAGATTATGGCACGTGTAGCGTTATTTGGCAGAAATTCGATTTAAATTTAATGTAACACATCAATAGCATTCAAATACAGATTTATTACAATGCTGGCACGCAATCATTTATTACACTAACGGTTGAATTTATTTTCTTGGCTTATTCGTGCAGGTCCAACAAGACGAAAAGTCTGGAGAGCAAGAAGCGCGTCATCAAAATGCTGTTTGTGCTCGTGCTCGAATTCTTCATCTGCTGGACGCCATTATATGTGATTAATACGGTAGCGATGTTCATTGGGCCGGCCATCTATGAATATGTGGATTACACATCGATTTCCTTTTTTCAATTGCTCGCCTACTCCAGCAGCTGTTGCAATCCAATAACCTATTGCTTCATGAACGCCGGCTTTCGTCGCGCTTTCCTCGACACCTTCAAGGGCATTCAGCTGAGTGGGGGGTTTTTTCGGCGTAAAAACTCATCGAACCTCTCGGTGGCGGGAAACTCAATTATAATGGCCAACAGCGGCACCATGATGACCACAAACACTGTCCTGGACAGTCCGCGGCTCTGAGGGCAAAAGCGACGCCAGCACGGCAGAATTCCAAAATGGCAGCGACAGATGTCTGATTCGGTGTAGATCAGCATGTTTGGGCGGGCGGGTGCGAGTGGTTGGTAGGGAAGAGCAGTGCTCTTAGTACGTCGTTTTGATTACATTCACTAATTATATGTATTTATGTGTAAGTGCAGATATTTTAATGAAATAATAATAAAAATATTGTTATGCAAGAAATAAAATTTGATGAATTTGGCGAGTGCGAGGCTATGTAAATAATTTGTGAATTTTCCAAAAATTCATAAATCAAATTAATAAAATTACATACAAGGTGGAATGAGGTGAGGTGAATTATTGAGGTGAATTATTGGCCAACAAATTGGCTCGTAAAATTAACTATACAAATACAAACAAAGTTGTGATCTATGTACATATATACACTGGTGGTCACGTAATTGAGTCACTTTATCTTTTTTCAATAACCGCAATATTTTTCGCGCGAAATTTTTTTTGTCAATTTTTTATTTCATACATTTTTGTGAAAATTATACAATTTACAAAGTTTTTAAGCAATAAAAAAAGTAAGAATTGAAAGTGACGCAATTATGTGAGCGCAAGTGTATATGTAAATGTGAGGCGTGTAGAAATTAACTAATTAGGTTTCATATTTGGGCCTAATAAATAATAAATGAAATCAAATTAAATAGTTTGATAGCCAAATTATAATCAAAGTTACAATATTCGCAGCGAAATATTCAAGTGTTTTACAGTTGTAAATATATTTCAAAATATGCACACAAATAAAACTGATGTACAAATTGTTTGGCGTACATCGCCAAATGGTCAATGTTGTTAAAAATAGATATATAATATGTATGTATGAGCGCCAATTGTGAAATTTCATTCAAATTCGCTTTTTAAAATTTTTAATTGAACCTTACGAATTTTACGCTATAAAATTAAATACATTCTGAAATTTATCTAAAAAATTTGCATTTTTTATTGAAACCCTTCACTATGGATAGCATAAGGAACAGGTAAGAAACAATGGATTGCATGTGCCTATAGAATGGTTTCGGAGGACACAAATGTGTTATTGCCGGAATGATGCTAGTAGATAACCACCCGAGAGCGCAACCTCGCTTATACGGTGCACAAGGAACAAAACCGGTGGCAGCAGAAAAAGTTACGGAAAGAGCACGAAGAGACCGAGCGACAAAGAAGATGGATAGTGTCTGCCAAACAGTGTCTACAGACAGACTTACGCCAAACCAAGCGGATAATAACTACCTCACCCGAATAATCATCGGACGCGTCTGTTTTCTGGAATACCTACATCGCTCTCAACTTACAGACAGCTCCTACTGCCCCGGTTGCGCCAATGCAATAGAGAGCGCAGAGCACTGCATTCGCTTTGGCGTTGCTCACGACGGTCTCAGAATACTCGCCGACAGAGATCGAACGCCGTAAGATCGTTTGTATTGGAATTTGTAGTTACAGTCAGGCTGCACTTAAAGCCCTTGCTAACCCACGCCGCTCTTCGAAGTTAGTCAGTGAATGTAAGACAAAACTGAACTGTGTTGCAAAATACAAAGAAGTTAGCCTTATTTGGGTGCCTGGGTATTGTGGTATTGCAGGGAAACGAGTTAGCTGATAAATTGGCTAATGAAGGCTCTGCAAGTATGCCACTAGGCACTGAACCCTTTCTAGGTGTCAATTCTGCATCGATTCAACTATGGATTGACGACTTCATGACGTCTACCAAGTGCTTTGTGAATGAACCAAGCAGGAAAATAGCGACCTAATAGCGACCTTTCTCCTAAAACTCAGCAGGAAGAACCTGAGAGTACTGGTAGGTATAATCACAGGGCGCAACGCGTGTGGCAAGCATATGGCTGCCATGGGGTCATCGACAGCCCGATATGCCTATCCTGCCTTGAGAATGACGACACTGCAGAGCATTTTCTCTGTAGCTGCCCAGCATTTTCCAGAATCAAACTTAGGATACGAGTATTAGGTTGCGATATACTGAGTATGGATAAAGTTCATACTCTTCCTCTTCCGGATCTCTTAAGATTCATCAGTGAATTCCAGAGATTTGTGGAAGAGTGACCTCAAAATAATTTATCCGTCTTACCAACCACTTTTTATCTTTCCTATCTCTATTCTTTCTACTGAAATCTACCCAGGTGTAGTACAATGGTCTCCTGACTGAGCACGTGGACTTGTCCAGCCCCACGCAATTCTAATCTAATCTGACCTAAGAGCGTTTGCGCTCTCAATCATGAGGAAGCTGCAACACATTCGTTGGGACAGGAAAGCTCAACGGCGACAATAGCAGCAGCATACCACCGGAGGCGAACTGCTTGAGACAAACAAACAATCGAACAGACGCTTGAGACAAGCACTCACTACAGCAGCAGTCAAATGAAAATTCGATAGGTTGTAAAATTCACATTATCGCAAAATTTCCGCTACATCATTTAATACAAAAACGCTGAAAAAGACATGGAAATTATCGAAGTCTATCGAGTCTCCATACGCCCACAGGAGAGAAATCTGTACGCAGGCACCTGTTGTTGTGTCAGCAGACAAAAGTGTGGCTCCACTCTGTTGTAATATCTTTAGGTTCCGGAGTGGAATTTAGCGCCTTTGATGATGTTTTTCACATTTCGATTTCAACCTCCTACCAAGAAAAAAAGGTAAGAAATAACTAAGAGACCGTCGACAGCTTGTACAAGGAGACAGCTTGAAGAAGCCTTATACTATAGAGATCCTATGCTCCTCCAAGAAGAAATCAAGGGCGAAAAATTGTAGTAACCACCACAAGCGCCAAGCCCAAATCCAATTGAAAATTTTTGAAATACAGTAGAAGCGTCTATTATATGTATATTCGGTAGGTTCGGTAACTTATAGAGGCTTCGGGGAGTATAGTATCAACTTTTGTATGGCGAAACTTAATTTACTTAATGCCAAAGCAATGTGAATCGGTTCTGAGTAATTATATAAGGTGGCGCAAAATTAATCACCCTATCGGAAGTTTTATAATTTTTGTAAATGACGTCGTACGTCCGTTCATATTGGACACTTGTGAGTTCCAGTTTACAAACAAACAAGCAATTATGCGCGTAAAGTTCGAAATAAGGTTTTCCATCACGTAAAATCCTTTTTTTTTAGTACAAAAGTTATGTAAAAACAAAAGTGAATGATTAATTTTGCGCCACTTTATACAAACTGAACCAACTCGGCAACACTCAAAACTGAAGAAAATGTGGAGTAAAAATTTTTTTAAAGTTAATGCAACAAAGTTATGCAGATCGAATTAACCTTCATACGATCCTCAGAAAAATCAAGCATCAATATCCTCACGGGTGAAATATCACGCCTTGCTTCTCATTATGCAAAGTTAAATAAATAGCAACATATTTTGATTTGAATGACATTTTCAGTGAAGAGCGATTCTTCATCTTTTTTAGCATGACAATCCTGGGTGGACCCTGCTTCCGCGATTAGGTTCGGTTAGGTTAGTCTGGTTGGCATGAAGCCACGCATAGACCTTTTGGTCCCTTGCGATACCAGATGGAGACCGACTTTTATGAATTCTGAAAGTAGACATCAGGTAGGATGTCAACGGTTTTGGCGAATCTAAGCAGAGCCGGCAGATCCGCGTTTGAGACGTCCTCCCGACCCTCCAACAGTGAGGCTCCCAGGCATTTTAAACTCGTTTTTAATAATGCCGGACAGACGCGCTGAAGGTGTTCCAAAGTTTCTCCAACATCCTCTCTGCATTTCCTGCATTTGTCCGTGTTAGCAATCCCTATCTTGTACGCATGTGCAGCCAATAGATTATGACCTGTCAGCATACCTGTAATAGTTCTGTAGTCCTTTCCGCAACTATCCTCTCTTAAATTTCTCGATCCGCTACTAACCGCCAGCAGTTTTTTACGTTAATCTTTTTGAGATCGTCGATAACTGCATCTATCCATCTTTTCTTTGGTCTGCTCTTAGTTTGCTTCGCATACGGTTATTTATTGAAGGCTCGTTTTGGTATTCCTTCTACGCGCCGATGCCAGCGTATGCTTTGGGCTTTTATATTTTACGATCCTGATGGGCTTTTTCGACTTTGGACGTGAGCTAACGACTTGAGCTTCCAGGTAGCTTCATAAAATTTAATTTTCTATCGATTTATGGTTATCACCTTTTAAAAAGGATTCTCGAACATAACGAGAAAAGGCCAGATCCGGCTACGCAACTGCAGGTTTTAAAAAAGGTGCCCAACGGAGGGCTTATGGTGTTTTGCCCTTGGATCAGGTAAGGTTAAAAGTTGTATCTAATACGATATGTGCCATAAATCTTCATGGTCTAGATTTCACAACCGTATGTCATGCTTGGACGTAAGAGAGCATGGTACACACGTAGTTCTTGGTTTCTTTTCAGGAGTTTGAACTTCAATAGCTTTATACGCGCAAAGTATGCCCTATTTCCTGCTGGCAGCCTGTCTTGTGTGGCAATTGTTGTGTCGTCTTTGGCACTAAGCCCCACTGTAAGATATCTAAATTATTCCACAGCTTCGAAACGTGCATTGCCGATATGAAGATCAGCTGGGTTCTTTTTAATTTGGTTCACAGCATATAAAGACATACGTACCTCAGATTGGAGGTACTTTTTCCAATAGGGTTTTTTACAGACCATGCGTGACTACTGTCAAACTAAGTACATAATTTGTTTCAGTATTCATTGAGATTTCATCATGGAAAGACTTACGCC
This sequence comes from Anastrepha obliqua, assembly GCF_027943255.1. Lineage (NCBI taxonomy): Eukaryota > Metazoa > Arthropoda > Insecta > Diptera > Tephritidae > Anastrepha > Anastrepha obliqua. The sequence goes on from NC_072893.1 coordinate 48,462,650, forward strand.
TCAACAATGTAGGTTGAAAAGTGTTCATCGCGCACTCAGGCCAACTTATGGTGTATAGTACAGCGATGAGGCTCATTTTTGATTTAATGGTTACGGCAATAAACAAAATTTCCACATTTGGGCTGAAGAGCAACCCGAAGTCATTCAAGAACAGCCATTTCATCCATTGAAACAATGGCATATATTTCTTCAAAGACGAGGCTGGTCCCAATCTAACAGTGAATGGTGAACCCTATCGCGCCATGATAAATGACTTTTTGATGCCGGATGTCGGATTCTGGAAATTGAAGCATTTCCAACATTTGGTTCCAACAAGACGAAGCTAAATGCTTGGCATACGACCAGTGAAACAATGGTTTTACTGCGTCCTTGTTTCGGTGAGCAATTTATCTCTCGTCTCGCACCAGTGGAGGCCATCAAAATCGTCTGATATCACACCTTTCGACTTTTATTTGTGGGGGTATGTGAAGTCTAAATGCTTTGAGGATATAGCAGCTTCGGTTGAGGCATTGAAAGTGAACATTACTGAAGTTATTCACGAAATATCGACCGAAGTCCTCCAGCGAGTCATTCAAAATTGGTGTTTAGGGATGGCCGAATCACGCCAACATTTCAAAGGAACTATCTTAAAAAAAATGCCATGAATGGTTTTACACAAAAATAATAAAGATTGGCCAATCAAAATGAATTTTCGTTGTTTTATTTCCATTTAAAATCTGATACTACTAAAGTGACCGCCCCTTAGTTATAATATGAGGTGTAGTTCTGAGTAGATAAAAAAAATATAAAACAAATTCTATAGAATCAATATTACTAAGTGATTGCCCACCACAAAAGTATTTTCATATAATTTTCAAATCAAAGCGAGTCAGTGCCAACGAAGGCTATAACAATGAACACTCATATCTCTAGTTTGCCCTTATAACAACGTGCGGAGCAATTCTCTACACACTCGTATGTAGGTATGTGCATACATATTTCACGTCTCATGACAATGCCATAACTACACTGACCGTCTCATATCACAATAGACTCATCATTGTCGAACAAATGTCTTTTGTAAAGGTGCAATAGGGGCCATTGGCAGTTGAATCATTTGAAGAAGATAAATGACTTGCTTGGCATGAACAAAGCAATACACTTGCCATTGTTAACTTTAGGTGTATTTAGTGGTGTGGGTGTATTTTTTGATGGATTACTACATTCACACTTACCGAAAATGTATTTGTACTTACATTTCATATTAATTAGTTCAATTAAAACGAGTGTATTCTTTAATTGATGCACAACTTATACAGGCATTTGTGAGGGCACCCGGTGATCTAGAAGACGAAAATTTCACCTATTTTCACGATTTTTTTGGCATTAACAATTCAAAAAAAAAAAAATGATAATTCAATTTTTGGTGTTTATAACTACATCTATTGAGCATACAAAATTTTTTTTTAAATTTTTACTGCAATATTTATTATTATAAAAACGCCGCTAAAGATGACCCTTTCGCAAAATCGGACTCGGACGGCGTAGGAGATTTCGAGACTTCTACTCAGCTGAAACACAAAATTCAAGAAGATTCTTAATTAGAAAGAGTGCAGTTATGATAGGAATTAGAAGAAATCGGATAAATTAAAAATTGACAAAATGGCGCGCTTTTGAAAAAAAACTCACAAAATCAGGTCGTTTTTTACTAGTTTTTTAGTGTAAAACATAGGAAACTAGCATTTCCCAGTGGGCTTCGCACCACCATACATAAAATGTTTGTTTTATATCGCAAGAAATTTTTCATATTAAGTTTTCTTTATAGAACTCGTAAAATGTTTAAACAGTTGTATTAGTTGATTTTTTTCATTCAACATACTTTCTAAAGATGTCATAATAGCCTTTTCTGTACTTTTTTAAAATTTGATTGTGGTGGTCACCTATATACAGGTAAGGTGAAAGAGCCGATAATGTAATTAAACTTTGATTCTTTAATCTCCATTTAAATTTTTTACGCTAAAAAATTATGCTAAAATAAATAAAGTTAAAAATGTTTTTCCAGTTCCTTGAATGCTCCAGTTTTTATTATAATTTCGTCCAAAATTAATATTAACATAATACACTTACAACCACAACAGTACAACTCATAAGCGGTACGCTCATAAGCGGCTGTGTATTTGTTGTTGTTTTTCCCATATAGGCATTTCGTATGAGAGGAAACTATTACTCACATAAAATGTCATAACTCAGGAACGGCCGATTTCAATCAAACTTCACACAAACCACCTCCTCAAAGGCAGAAAAGAACTCTAAAATTTTTGTGTCAATCGGTTCGGCGGTTCTTGAGTTATAAGATTACCAAGGAAATGTAACTTCTTTTTATATATATAGATTATTTAAATAAAATTATGATTCTTGTTCCGACGATAGCCATACATTTTGTGAACAACATATTGAAATTTCAAGTGTTCGGTTGAATATTTTCTTTCATCACCGCCGTCCCGAAAAAATGAGTTTAAAGTTTGAGGTACAGGAGCGCGCGGACCGCTCTCTACTTACCTAATGGGCTGTAGAAGCTATAGTATTGGGGGAATTCCCGCATGAAAGTTTCACAGTATATTCTCAAGGTACTATACTTTTGAAATGTCGAGAAAAAAGTTCAATGTTTTTAAAAATTCCTAGACCACAGGGTCCCCTTAAATATAAATATAAAATAAAATATAGTAGAACTTATTTCAAGCAACAGGGAGTGAGTGACTCAATGAGTGAGAATCGGAAACTTCAACTCCCACTTGCATGTGAATAATGACGTGCCTGATTGGTAAATGCCATTAAATATATTAGCAAGTGACTTTTACAAACAATTACAACAGCAAAGGCTATAATTTTGTATTTGCTGGCTTGCTTTGCTTAATTAATGAAACGCGAGTGGAAAGCGTCTTTATTAAATTTTATTGTGCTTGGGCAGCAATGAAGAATTGCGCATTATTGATTAATTTTTTTTTTTTTGGTGTGTCTTTCATTTAGCGGTGTTGGTGCTAGGACAACATTTTTTGTACGAAATATACAAATGTACAATTACATGTCAAGTGATCCAGTCATGTACGCACCCAACTGTTTGGGATTTGAAGTTGAAACACCTAGGAAAAATTTTCGTACCAATGAAAGATGCCACTTTTCATCATACCGAAAGCGACAAAAAAAATAAAAACAAAAACAAAAGGACCCATCAATTTGTCAAAAAATTACACTTTGAACAATATAATACACGGTGCGTACGGTATTTAAGGACAACTTGACGGTAAAACTAATTAGCTTTTAGCAACACCAACTTATTTAACGATTTTCAACCGTCGTAGCCGAATGGCATAAAACTGTAGGTCCCTTCAATTTGAGGAATACCATGAAGAAGACACACGCCATAAAGAGGAGGAGGAGCTATAGACCCAATAAAGTCTAGTCTAGTCAAGTCACAGCAGCATCCCCTTATTTGCAAATCAATGCAGAATACTGCTCTCGAGAATCGCTGGCATACAAATGTACAAATGTAATATACAAGGTGAAATCCAAAGTAAACAACACTGAGCTAAAATAGAAACGACAGGAGCTTTGTTCTGATAACTTCGAGTTTATTTATTCAAATAGTCCCCCCTGGCCTCGATACACTGTTTGACGTGATCTTAAAGCTTTTCGAAAGAGTGTGTCATGTCATTGACCGAAATTTCCTTCATGATGTCGGTACAAGACTTTTTGGATGACCTCTACGGTCGCACAACGTTTTCCTTTAATGACCAATTGCAATTTTGCGAATAGGTAGAAATCACAGGAAGCCATATTAGGCGAATTCGGTGAGTGATTGATGGTTAAAATGTGATTTCAAGTCAAAAAATAAGTCACAAGAGTGGATCCATGAGATGGTGCATAATCATGCAATTAGCGGGAGCTTCCTCCTTCGCGGTATTCAGAGCGAATTCGACGAATGGGATGCAACAAACGCTTCAAAACGCCAAGATAGAAAATTGCATTGTGGACAATACCCTTGGAATCGTAAAAAAAAATGAGCATCGAACTGATTTTTGACTTCTCCAAACGCGATTTTTTGTGTGGTGGCTCGTCTGGGGGCTTCCTTTTGGGACTTTGACGCTTAGTTTTAGCTTCATTTTGGAAACATCACGTTTCATCACCAACTAAAATTTAACACTTGGAAAGGAAGTTCTCGTCTTTTCTCGCCTCTTTAATGAGGTCTTTGGAATGTTGAATTCTGAGCAATTTTTGATTCGTTTTTTCGGTTCGTTTTTGATAAATTTACGAACTATTTCTATGGGGGTTTCGGTGATTACTTGGACAGCCCGTATGTTCATTGTCACAACCATCTCTGAAACGTTTAAACCACTCATGAACTCTGGCACGGGATAGACAATCATTGCCAGAATCTTTTTTCATTAATTCAAGTGAACAACGTTTGATATCATCTCTTTGTTCGAAATTCATTTTTGTACCGAAGATACAAACATACTGACACTTTAGACGCAATAACTTCGCTTCCACTGAACCGAATGTCACCAAGCTTTCACTGAAATTCAGCTAAGGTGTAACTTCCAACGCACTAACTCAATAAAAAGACGGCTACAACATCTCTTGACGACGCCAGAGTAGTTAATTCCACTGATTCACCGATTTTCCCCACTGTTTTAAATATCTATTCTTTTTCATATCAAAAGTGTAGACAAAAATATTTTTTTTCTTAAAATTAAACAAAACTCTTTCAGGTACAGTAATCCAGTACGGTGAATCCAATATTTGGCAGAAAACCGGTTTTGCATCGACAGTCCATCGCTTGAAATTAATTCAGCACAGTAAATCGAGCTGTCTAAGAAAAACTAATCGCTTAACAGGTTAAGTATCCGCCCTGCAGTACTATGTATAGCAGGGCGTGGAGCTAATTACACCACCCCTAGTTGGGATATTGCGAGACAGTTTTGCGCTGGCATTCAGTGTGGAGTGGGCACAAGTGGGTTACATAACAAAAGTATGAAAAACGGACTACTCACTGGCTAAATTCTACAGATCAATAAGTCTCACCTCTTTTGTACCAAAAGCAATGGAAAAGATTATTGATAATAAAATCAGATCAAACACTCTGCGTATAACACCCCGCCATCAAAACCAACATGCGTACAGGGTAGGAAGGTCTACGGACGGTCTACGGAAAGACTGTGAGAAAACAGTTCTCTGTGCCTTCCTCGATATTGAACGAGTTTTCGACAATGCCTCTCACTAAAGGGTATGTCGCGCATTAGAAAAATGAAACGTGCAGGGACACATCTGCAGATGGTTAGAGTCACTGCTACGAACAAGGATAGCTGAAACTGCAACAGCGCACAGTACTATCCAGCTACAAACAAGTAAGGGGTATCCGCAGAGGGAGTTTTATCACACCTCCTGTGGAGCCGACCTGCTTTAGGGATATATGGTTGACGTTGTAATTATAGCGGGAGGCAGGTTCGAGAACACTCTTTGCGATGTATTGCAAAGTGCTTTAAACTTGACAAAAAGATGGTGTGATGTGGTTGGCCTCGATGTTATGGGTCGTTACCACTCGAAAGAAAAGCCTACAGTGGTCGATAGAAGTCTACATACACCCCTCCCTTTCGTTGTTTAAAAAGTACAAACACTTTTTTTAAAAATGTGTTTATGCAATTACATTTGAAATCTTTTTCCAACCGACTTAACTAAAACAAATCCATTCCTTAACATAAAACAACACAGTTATGCTAAAAAAACGCAAAAACAGCGTTGGCAAAAGTATACACACAGAACCGGTTTCCTACCTTGTACTCTGATATCCTATGTTGTGATAACAGTAAAATACCGTTTGTCTATTTCTTTCCTTTTCTTATGTTTGTTGCTTTGCTAATATTGGTTTTAGTTGCAATTTGAATACTTAAGCATCTACATCGAAAAGAAATATCAGTTGACGTTAGAAATTTAGTTATTCAGCACAAAAAAAAAAACAAATGACGAAATTTCAAAAATCTTAAACTTAAGTCGCGCAACAGTCCAGACCATTGTAAAAAACTTTAAAAATAGTGGTTCCACCGAAAATAAGCCGCGCAGTGGCCGCCCGAGCAAACTATCTCGCAGAGACGTCAGCTTGATTCTAAAAAAAGTGGACAAAAATCCAAAAGTTTCTGCTCCGAAATTGGCCGGGGATATAGCAAGTTTATTAAACAAGCGTGCTCATCCAAGAACACTTCAAAGAGCTCTGAACGGCTTTCATAAATGGAATTAAATCGTGAGCATTTTCGTGCGATTATTTTTTACAACTTTCGAATTGGATTAACTCAGCAACATTGCATGGATGAACTTAATTCATTTTTTGGCGATGAAGCCCCATCAAGGACCAGTGTTTATCGATGGTATGGTGAATTCAATCGTGGTCGTAGTTCACTCCAAGACGAGTTTCGTGAAGGTCGTCCAAAACCTGTTGTTGTTCCGAAAACCATTGATGCTGTGCGCGAACTGATATTGCAAGATCGTCATGTTACCTATCATGAGATTGAGACAATCTTAGGCATGAGTGGGACCAGCATACATTCAATATTGCATAAACATTTGACAGTCAAAAAAATTTGTTCGCGTTGGATCACACACAATTTGTCAATCGCTCAAAAAAAGGCTCGTGTCGATTGGTCGAAGGAAATGCTCAAAAAATACGATCCCGGGGCTTCGAAACACATCGTGACAGGTGATGAATCATGGATTTACGCGTATGAGCCCGAAAGTAAACAGCAGTCGACTGTATGGGTGTTTCAAGATGAGCCAAATCCAACAAAAGTTGTTCGCGCACGAAGCACTTCCAAGCAAATGGTCGCCTGTTTTTTCGGAAAAACTGGACATGTCGCAACCGTACCACTAGAACAACGCAGAACAGTAAATACTGAGTGGTACACAACCATTTGTTTGCCAGTTGTCTTCCAAGAAATTAGGAAAACCAATCGCCAAAGACGGATCACTCTTCACCAGGACAATGCGAGCTCTCACACATCGGCTCAAACAACTGCATTTTTGAGCACCCAAAACATCGAATTAATGGGTCATCCGCCGTATAGTCCTGACTTGGCACCGAATGACTTCTTTTTATTCCCGAACATAGAAAACAAACTGAGAGGTCAACGTTTTTCGACACCTGAAGAAGCGGTTGCGGCATTCAGAATGCATGTTTTGGAGGTACCTCATTCAGAGTGGCATAAGTGCTTCGACAATTGGTTCAAACGCATGCAAAAGTGTATAGATCTTCATGGAGAATATTTTGAAAAACAATAAAGTGATTTGTTTTTGTTCTCTAATTCCGAAATATAAAAGGCACCCCTCGTATTTCTGAAAAAACCCCGTACACTTCGCCTAGAGTTCGCCAAAGCACACTGGGAAAAGGGGATGGATTTTTGGCAAAGATGACTCGAAGTTTAGTATATTCAGTAGCGATGGAAGATCAAAAGTGTGGAGGGGAAAAAGTACTGCACTGAGTCGGAAGAATTTGGTATCAACAGTGAAGCATTGTGGCGGCGATGTAATGGTTTGGGGAGCTGTTGCTGCATATGGAGTTGGAAGATTAGTATTTATTCAAGGTAATATGGATCGCTATAAATACAAATCACTGTTGGAAGTCAATCTGAAATCTTCGGTGGATGATTTGAAGTTTGGTCCAGGTCGGGTCTTTCAACAGGATAACGATCCAAAGCACACAGCACACATTGTGAAGGATTGGCTGCTTTACCATGTGCCAAGGCAATTAAATACACCACCGCAAAGAACAGATTTGAATATTATTCAACATGTCTGGGAAATTCTAGATCGAAAAATTAGAAAAAATCCAATTTCAAGCGCTTCAGTACGCAAAGAACGACTAATAGAAGAAACAATTTAGTCACCTCGATGCCACGACGGCTTCAAGCTGTAATTGATGCGAATGGTGGGCCAACTAAATACTAAGAAGCAATATTATTTAGAGTAAAGTGAAGTTTTTCACACTGGAGTAAGATATTTGTGTACTGTATGTAGACTTTTGTCAACGTTGGTTTTAGGTTTTTTTATCATAGCTTTGCTGTTTTCTGTTAATATATGGATTTTTTTAAGTTTATAATGATTAGAAAAAGTTTTAAAATAAAACTGGGTTAACACATTTTTCAGTAAAGTTTTTGAGCTTTCGATCCAGTGGAATTGGGGGGTGTATGTAGACTTTTGTCGGTCACTGTATACATCAAATCGGATTCCTTATATAATGACACTCTGTAGTTAAATACTAGTGTAGTGCACTTGTCTATGACAAACATTTGAGGTGCGTTTTTACTCCATTTTGGGGTATGCACTTTGCTTTTTATAGAATTATGCTTTCATTAGAGCATTTCAATGGGGTAATGCAGTTCGGGGGCAGACATTGCTTGAAAATGAGAAATAGCAATTGTGATAATTGCTAACATGGTTTCGGTCAGTAGGAAGAAGCGACCGCCACTCAACTGGGAATATTTGCTCTTTCTAAAACAGCAAAAATCATAACGAAAAAGAAACAAAAATTAGTTTATTCATTTTGTTATTACTGCAAAGAAATTCTACTTAGCAATATTCTACAAAGCAATTTAAATTATCGTTTTTTAAGCTTTTCATTTCATTGTTGCAAATTACAGTAAAAATGTTTGATATAAAGAAGATAAAATGAAATTGCGGTCCAACAGCAATGAGATTAAGTAGCTTTCTCTCTTTGCACTTTACTCCTTATTTGCGTTTAACATTTTATTTTATGTACATATGTACATACATACATAACTCATTTGCCTCTGTAAAGTAAGCACCATAGCTTTAAGGCGTTCCGGCTTATTCAAATGAGGATTCCCTTTCTGTAATTACAATACTCGTACAACAGTGGTTAGTGTTTCATGGTTTTTCCCCGCTACTCATAAAGAGGCGTTGGCTATTTCATTTCGCATAAAGACCAATATGAAGGATATTTCAAACTGGAAACAAAGAAGAGGATTAAGTTCAAAATACAAGTACGCCTCTTAATAATTCATTCTCAATAATTAACTTGTAAGAAATAAGAAGCTAAGAGTTAAAAAAATACAATAAAATCGAATTGCCTTTACTGAGGTTTTTTATTTCTCTTCTTTTTTTAATAATTACCCTATGATTCGCCTTCTTGCGCTATTGTATTACTTTTGCTTAAAGTTTGAAAAAAAAAACAGAAAAAAGATTTTATTTCAGAGTACGCCAGCATCTTATTACGTCCTTTGGTGTTTGATTTAAAAGCCAGAGAAGAAAGGTTGGCGTATCATTTCTTTTTTGGTAAGAAATGAACTGAGTTATTAAATAAATTTTCGTGAAGAGTACACTTTAAGTGATTTGTACTTATTACGTTTATTGTTATGCAACTTTTGTTTAGCCTGTAAGTATGCAATTCTCAATAAGAAGTGGACTTTTGTCTTATTGCTTAATTCGACTTGGAAAAGTTTTCAGAAAAAGAGACAGTTGCTTTATATTAGTTTGTTGTTCTTGCTTTGCATAGAAAGAAAATAGGAGCAAACCCCACACCCATGTAAACAAAACATGTATTCTCCCTACCATGGCATACACAGTCGAAACGCGCGCAGATATACCTACAACACAGCATATCTTTACGACCACAGAAATACAAACGCTCAGAGCGGTGTGTGAGCGCACAAGACTTGATCATATCACAAATTAAGAGAGAGCCATTCATCTCAAAAGGGGGCCGAAGACAACGGACAGAGTGGCAAAAGCATGTGAAGAGAGTGGGTGCTGTTTGTGAAGCCAGAAACGCAATGTGGAGTAAACCACCGAAAGACCACCGAAACGATGGCATGAGTGCTGAAAGCCTTAGTTTGGAAAATTACTTTTATTCAAATCAAAGTAAAAAATAAGCAAAAATAAAACAAGAATCAATTTACTTTTGCTCGATATGACCACATTTTGCCTTGACTGTAGCCTTGAGACGGTCCAGAAACGAATCGCAAGCTGCCCGAATGTGACTTGCAAGTATTTTGGCACACTCGCGGACAATGACTTTTTTCAGCGCCTCGAGACTGGTGAACCTTTTAGTTTCAGAATTTATCTTGAGAATTTGAGAACTTTTTAGGTAAATTTGAGAATCATCGTGTGAACGAACTTCATCGGAATGTTGTTTTTTAGCCATTCTTGGTTCACTCGAGCTTTGCGCGACGGTGCCAAGTCCTGTCGAAACGACCATGATCTGCTCACGGCTTCAAAGCAACTTCCAGAGTACTTTCCCGATATCAAAAGCTAACACATACAACAAGGCCAGTACAGCAACTAAGGGGAGCGTGAAAGAAAGTGAAGCGCCAGGGCTGAATATTAAATACGACGCAAATGCAGAGGACGACGGTTCGCCCTGGAAGGACGATATGTTAAGAACCACCGAATTAAGGCCGACAATCTATATGTGAGCGGACTACCGATTTTTCATTGATTATAATTCAAATGAACTTATGAAACTTATGAAATGAATCGATTATATTTATTATTATTATAAAATAAATATATGGGAGTCACCTGTGACGAATGTGTAGGTGATACAAGAAAAAATCAGCGCAGCCTTCGCCTATATTACTTAGTTGCAGTCTGATTGGTTAGGTGTGTGAATGCCCTATGACGTAGCCACCGAAATTACTCTCACAATTTTGCTTCTGACGGTCAAATTTTGTAATCTCTCATCCCTGGTTCGGTTTCTTTTCTAAGGTTTTCTTTGATCGTAGTTGGTTCCCAAGAATGACAAAAACAAGATTGCGCCCATTAGAGAGTGCGTGACATCACATTAGCCGAGTTGTGCAGTATTGCCAACCAATTGCTTTTCGCAATAAATGTAGTGCTTTTCTATACCCAAAATGCGAAAATTTTTAAGTTCGGGGCTTTTTTTAATTAAAATTTTGTTTTTTTCATTTAACAATTTTTTAATTTATTAAACTAAAGAGTTTTAACCCTCTTCACTCTCTCTCAGAGAAGGTTTTAGTGTCAATGAAATATTGTTAATTCTTATAAAATTTGATATTGTGAAAGTGCTCTTTTAAGGTTAGGCAAGAATATTAAGCCTTCTTCTCTCAACTTTTCTTAGCATTCAAAACCTTCTAACACATTTTAAAAAGCGTTTGAGCTTACTGAATGCGAATTAAAGCCATAGAGGTGTAATCGTTTCTTCCGGTCATCAATGCTTAGTGGTACATAGGGCATTAAGAGGTGCATTCATAGTAAAAATTAGCGAAACAAAATACCAGAAAATGCTGAAGAAACCCCAACGACATTTTTACACAAAGAGTACCTTATCTAGTTACATAACCTCAAATATAGCAAAAATCGTTCCCTTAACAAAATAGTTTCGCTTAAGAAAAAAAAAGTCATAAATTGAATTGTAACACATTTATTTAAAAAAGCGCACATTTTAAAAATAATTTGTCGCGCATACAAAGTTCTTTAAGTAGTTCTCTATTGTCTTTAAATGGGCATTTTAGTGCGTTTTTATATCCAAAGCTAGGCAACACTGCAGTAGCGAGAGAGAGATTTGACTGCTGAAAGCAGAAGAACACCAACAACAATTGCAATCGCGGGCAATGTGACCAGATGTTAACAAAAAGTAAAACTAATTGAAACTGAATGAATTATTGAACTAATTTAAAAAAATGTATATTTTACAAAATTATAAACGTTACACTTTAATTAGTACAGACTAGAAAAAAGTCATGAAGAAAGAACTAAAACTCCGAGATTAAATAACAAAAAAATGCTAAATCAAGTTACGAAAATGGTAATCTGGCCATACTGGTGCTAGAACCACGTAACTCATTGTCAAATTCGCTGAGAGCCAAGTAACGGTACGACGATAGGCGCCATCCCATTATTCTTTCCAGCGTTGCAGCTTCCCCTACCAAAATATCTGCTCTCTCGTCTCCCTTTACACCACTATGACCTGAGTCGAAATTGCGCACTTAACTTCCACAAGCACACAGGGTTGATCCCTGTTCTTTTTTCATATGAGGGAAGGGTTTTGAGTACTGCCTGCCGGTCGGTTAAGATGACGATATTCTAGCAGATAGGTTTTACCTCTACACATGAGGTTTCACTCTTTCTTTAATACCAGCTGTGGGAATTAAATTTATGTAACCATTCCATTTTTAATTTTACCTTACGAATAAATTAACTCGGATGAAATACCAGCAACTGTAAAAGGCATAAAAGCAAGCTTCTTCTGTGAAACGACGAAATCTATGTGCGCGACTGCTTGTGTACTGTAAGGATGTATGTGTGTACAAATAAGGAAAATAATTATACAAAAAAAAAATATAGTTATACATGTGATTTTAATTCATTTTTACGAATGTACGTGAAAGCTATTTATGTAATTAAAATTCATTGGAAATCGTAGTAACCAGAAGGTTGGGCAGCGCGTGGTTCACGGTAAAACACAATGTTATGCAGTTGTATTTTAAAGTTGCCAATTACGCTGAGCTACCTGCTGGCTTAAAATATTTATTTTACTGTTGCGATATCCTTGAAAATGTTAAGTTTGTATTAAGTTGTTTATCTGAGGGCTGTATGAATGAATTAACGTGAAGGATTTAAAAATTGTAAATAAAAAAAAGGAGATAAGGCCAAATGTGACCTTTAAGGTAAATTATAATAAACGAAAATACATATAAACAACGCAAGCAAAGTAGATATCAGTAAAATTTATTGCCATGGACTCATGGCCGTAGCTAGAGTTAAGTTTAAGGGGACCCGGTGGGCTAGAAATTTCAAAAAATCGATTTTTTGTTTTTCGATATTTCGAGAGTATAGCATCTTGAGATTATACTGTGAAATTTTCATGCAGAAATTCCCAATATTATAGCTTCTACAGGCCATTAACTAGGTAGAGAGCGGTCCGCACGCTCCTGTACCTCAAATTTTAAACTCATTTATCTCGAAACGACTTTTTCGGCTTGGTGTTCTCAAGTAAAAAACAAAACTATTCAACCGAATCGTCTGAAATTTTAATCAGTTGTTCACAACATCGATTGCTATCGCCCGCACTAGAATCATATTATTATTCCAATCATTTCGTATTTTTTTTATTAAAAAACTGAAAAAACCCGATTTTTAGAGCGTCAAATTCAAAACCACACCATTTTGTCAATTTTGTTTTTTATTCTAGTAGCGCGGCATAGCTACAGTCATACTGATTAATAATTTTTTTGGTTTTTATGTTTCAGATAAATAGAAGAGCCAAAATAGACAACACCGTTCATGTCCAATTTTCCGGGAGGGTCAACTTCAGGCAATTTTTTAAATTAAAAAACCAAATTTTTTCATTATAAAAAGTTAAAAATTTTAAACCATTAAAAACATTTTTTTTTTTAATTTTTGTATGTAAAAGAAGTTAAATAAAAAGCCTAAAACTTTTAAATATCGTTTTTCTTTTTTTTATTGTAAAAAAAAATTTCTGAAAATACCCTAAATTTTTAAGCTCTACACCACCTGGACCCCTTAAGGTAGGGCTGCAGTGCTTTCAGATGTGTAGGTTAGAAGTAAGCGTGAGTGAGTTCTTGTGAGCGTGAGTGATGCATACAGTGGCTCAATAAAGAACTCGGACACCCAAGTGATATGGTTTTAAATAAAAAAATATATATTAAAATTCAAATCGAATGCGTTTATTTGTCACATTTATTTGCGTTCTTCAAGCGTATTTTTCTAACTACAAAAAACCTAAACAAACTTCAACTCATTCGTACATAGAAAATACAAACATAAGAACTTAATAAAATAAATGAAAAAAAAAAGAGTTCGGACATTTCTTTAAAGTAGAGTTAGGCAAATAATAAAGAGTTTCCCAATAACAGATGTTGCAGGTGAATGGATTACGCTATCGAGAGATAATTAAAGATTTTTTATGGCCGGAATTGGATGGTATTGATCTGGACAACGTTTATTTTCAACACGACAACGCTACGTGCCACACAAGCAACGAAACCATTAATCTCTTACGCGAAAAGTTTCCGGACCGTGTTATCTCTCGAAGAGGTGATCACAATTGGCCACCGAAATCTTAAGATTTAACACCTTGTGACTTTTTTATTTAGAGCCATGTGAAAGAGAAGGTCTACACGAATAGCCCAGGGTCGATTGAAGATCTCATACATGGAAGTCGTGAAATCATCGAACACATAGGGCAGCCACTTTGCAATTCGATTATGGAAAATTTCATGAAAAGGATATTGTCCTGTAAGAGTGGTCGTGGTGGTCATTTGCCTGATGTAATTTTCCTCTATTAACGGCATACCTTCCTCTTAATAATGAAATAAACATATAATTAATGTTTAGTCGGCAATCTTTTATTTCTTATCACAGCATCCACTCTTCTTGGCATGGATACGACCAGCTTCTTGCATTTTAAAGGATGCAATATCCCCCACTCTTCTTTAATATGTAGTATCTTTTAGGTATTTCTTGTTTCTAATAACAAGCTTTTTCGGTTGGTTTTCCAAATGAGCTCACAGCTGTTCAATTACATTGATATCTAGAGATTATGGAAGTGCTTCAAGTATCATACTTCGGGGCAGTTGTACATAAACCGTAGGCGAACATCAGGTGCCTTATGCTTGGGATCGTTGTCTTGATAGTACTGGACCTTGTCCTTAATTCCAAATTTTTCAGCACTTTGTACCAAATTTTCTTTCAAAATTGTTAGTTATTGCTTGTAGCCCATTTTTCCTTTAATGAAGCACAAATTCCCAGTACCAGCAGCGGACATACAACCCCATACCATTACCGACCCATTCCCATGTTTAACTGTCGGACGTAAGTTTTTTTCCAGGAACTTTTAATTAGGTTCTCTCCACAAACTTGCTTTCAACTGCAAAAAAAAGTGATTCCAGCACTCGAAATCCTTATCTCTATGACACTTTGCGAATTTTGTTCTCTTGTGTCGGTTAATTTGCTGTTGCTCAAAGGTTTTTTCGTGCGCTATCCACCGTTCATCTGCATCCAAAAACAGTTTTGCTCGTCTCGATTTCTTCTTATTTGCGACAGATTTTGTTTCTTTGAAACGTTTTAGCACGACGTATACAGTCAAATGGGGTCTATCCACTATTACTGCGATTTACCGAACGGTTTTGCCCTTTTTATGAAGACTAACAATTAAATTTCTGACTTCAATTGAGCTTTGTCTCCACCGTCTACCCATGTTTATAATTTGGACTTTTATTCAATAAATCACGACTGAAATTTTATTTTAATTTATGACGTTTGGTTCTTTCTTTCTTTTTCATTGTGGGATTCTCCATTTCAAAGTGCCAAGCAATCGCAATAATTCCAGATGCCCGACTTCTTTTTTGACACCAATTTTGCGAATGCTGCGGGATATATTTTTTTATAAAAAGGAGGTAATAGATTTGTAAATTATTATTTTGATTTTTTAAAACTTATTTGAATACCCAATAGAAAAATACAAAAATAAAAATATTTAACTTGCATTTCTTACAAAAATTTTGAATTTGCTCTGTATGTCCGAACTCTTTATTGAGCCACTGTATACTTCATATGCATGGAAAAAAGATTTTTAGAGGTGTGTTCGTTAGACAGAATCAGCTGATGGGCTGATATATTTGTGCAAAAAACTGAGATTGTGTGGGTGATATACGAAAAAATGGGCCAATGACACATCGTTGCCGTCTGAATCAACAACTGGACAAGTGTGTGAATATGTGTGCAGAATTCGATCGTGCAGTATTCGGCTGAGTCTCCCAAGTGACCAGGTGGCGGCTGAAGTTCCCCTAACTTTTCTCTCACTATATTCGTAGTTAAAGAGAAATCATGTTATCCTTGCTTCTCATGTGGAAGGAGGGGTGATGTGCTTGACAATAAAACCAGAAACAATAAAAAAATAATTTTTTAAGTGACAAGGGCGTGAAATTATATCTCCAATCAGATTATGCCTAATCAGTAATAGTATAAAGGGTGGTTCAAGTTTTTAATTAATATTAATATTTTCATTCATATTCTCATTTGTCTAAACTAAATACATTTACAGTAAGTCAAAAATAATCATGGCTCCTAAGCCACAAAACCGACTTGCCCCAAATCCCCTGTCAAAAAGGAAGAAACCGGCATTCATGGCGACCCATTTCCTTCACTTTCCACAAAAAGAAAAGAGGGAAATCAAATATATCTTAGAATCTAAGCCACTGGTTCAAACAATCTATCTCCACGGGCTCTTATTTTGCAGTAGACTCGGAATCAATAAGTCGTAAAAAATTATCAATGGGTCATCATCACCGTATTGACATTCTCTATTTTGTATCACACAAAAATAAGACCGCGAATTCATTAGCATCCATTCGTTTCGATTTACTGACTTATCCATGCTTTTTTTCCCGCCCTTGTTCACTCCTCTCGGGAGCATAGGACTTCGACAAGACTCTTCCATCGTATACGGTTTTGTGTTGTTTTTGCATCGTCCCATGAGATCTGCTAGTTCACACAGCATCGACCTTCACCAAATGTTTTTTGGTCGACCGTGACCTCTGCTCCCTTGCGTGTTCCAGCTCAGTGCTATGCTCGTGATGCTGTCTGATGGTTTTCTTAATGTGTGACCTATCCATCGCCA
This sequence comes from Anastrepha obliqua, assembly GCF_027943255.1. Lineage (NCBI taxonomy): Eukaryota > Metazoa > Arthropoda > Insecta > Diptera > Tephritidae > Anastrepha > Anastrepha obliqua. Next base: position 48,479,295 of record NC_072893.1, read on the forward strand.
CTTTTTGCGTTTGATTTGCCTAAGGATGGGTTCTTCGTTCGTTAATCTCCACAGTGCGTCGTTCCTGATGGTGTTTGGCCAGATTATTCTGCAGATGATGCGGGGGCATTCATTGATGAAGGATTGTAGCCTCTGTCTGATGGTGTTAGAGACCAGCCATATCTCGATTCCGTGCAATATGACGAACTTCACGCATGAGCTGAATATTCGCAGTTTAGAGTGCCTGGAGATTTGTGAATGCATCGCTGATATCACACTTTGTGAAGCATTGCCAGTTTGGAGTTCTCGTAAAGGGGGATTATTGCGCCTCGTTTGATAACGTTGAACGCCTTCTAAAAGTCCACGAATAGCATGTAGAGCGCTATTCTACTCTCAACATAGCTTCGGTGAGAGCGAAAACCAGCCTGCTTGTTTCTTAAGGAGCGCTCGATATCTTTGAACCTGCTTTGTATGATCGCGGCTACAATTTTGTAGATGGTGTTAAGTAGAGTTATTCCTCGCCAGTTGTCCCAGTCACGCAGATCGCCTTTCGTGAGCAGCTTTACAATGATGCCTTTTGTCCAGAAAGGACATAGCTTTTCATTGCTCCAGACGGCGGTGATATGGAGATGAAGAATTTCCGCTGATATTTGCGGGTCGGCAGTCATTAGTTCAGGCTGTGTGCCATCTTCACCCGCAGCTTTGTGGAGCTTCAGCTTCTTAATTGCATGCTTAATCTCCGCTAAGCTGGGGCAGAATGTTGTTATTTTATTGCTGGTTGTTGTGTTCCCCACTTCAAAGCTAGGTGTACTGCTAAGAGCAAAGTTTCTAGTTGCTTCAAAGTGTTCCTTCCATCTGCGGATCTGATCATAATTGGAAATCAGCAAAGTACCATTTAGATCTGTGATCGGCTGATTGCTGTTACTTTGTTGGTCAGTTAGGGGACCAACTATGCGGTACAGCTGTCTCATGTTGTTTACTCTTGCTGCCGCTTCGGGATCGCTAGAAAGATCTTCAACGAACTTTGGGGAGCTACAACCGCTACGCTCAGGCAGATCGCTCAGGAAAAACTTGGCACAATAAAGACCACTTCCCATACTGGGTTGAAGTTCTATCTTAGATTTGCCGCCCGTCATAATAGAAACCATCCGAAAAGGCTTTTGCTGGCTTATTAAAGTACATCCGCGTCGAGGATCTAAAAAGTTCATGTTGAGCCCTTTTAGTGCATGAAAACTGCTGTATTGATTTCAAATGAGTAAAACCTTTGCCTTGCTTTTGTTTTCGGTTTGAAAAGTTCTGTTTACTTTGGAATTCGCCTTGTGTTTTTGTGTATTTGTGAGAAACTATTGACTTATGTATTTGTATGTGTGTACAGGCGTACTTGCATACACATTTTATTATACTCGCATGTGTACTATAAGTGGTTCATCACGTATAAGTCAGAAGGTACAACCAAAGGAAATAAAAAACACAGCCTTAAATAATAAATTTAGCAAAAGGATTTGCATATGGATGCCTTATGGCGCACTTGACCCACTAAACATGGATTACAAACTAGTCTCATTACTACAAATGTGCATATCTATGTTTTATTTTGATTTGAGCATCAATTTTTGTTGTGCCAGCGCATTACGTCAGCTTTTTATAAAACATCGCCTGATGCACGCAACTTTCCTTTTTTGTGCTTCTTTTTCGTGCGGACGTGAATTTGCTAAAATAATATATACACACATTTTTGAAGGAAAATCGTTTGTACGTATTTTATTTTATCTATTTATTTGTAAGGGCCAAAAATAGAACAACTTGCAGTTGTCTCTGCAAGCACGCGTGAGTGAGTGAGTGTTAACGCTTACTGTGTAGGGGTTTTGTAGTGCTTTTTGCCTGACACGAGATTTATACTCGTAGTGCTAGATTGCAAGTGGGTTGCCAAATTATTAGGGACAATCGCAAAGAATGCATTTGTTGAGTATTTGGCTAAAATTATTAAATTAAACAAGGAATTAAATTACGTTTAATATGATAAGGAAAACATCTAAGAAAATTATAAACGAAATAAAAAATGAAAAAAAAACGTCGTTAAATATATTACCTACACAAATTTTAAAGTTTTGGGGGAAGTGTTAATTCTTACGAGTCATTATTTTGTAACATTTCCCTTAACCTCATTAAAGGCTTCTAAGTGCCTGGGCATACGTTTTTGCTTTCTTTAGCACTTTCTCTCATTTTAGGGTTGTGTTGCCAAACCTCTATCAGCTTTTCTATCTATCATTTGGTAGTCTCAGCTTTGGTGATCTCCCAAAGACTTTCTATGGCATTCATATCCGGAGAATTGCCTGGTCAAGGTAAGACTGGTCATTCAAGAACTTAGTAACACTGCTGGCTTTATGACACGGCGCCAAATCGTGCATAAGCACGAAGTCTTCACCATCCTGTAACCATTCCCTCAGGGTCGGCAGTAATTGATTCTGAATTGATGAAAAACTCTGGAATATGTACGAAAAAATGCAAAAAAAGTCCAAAATAATATTCGAAAATCTCTCAAAAAATACCGAAAATGCAAAAAAGATAGTTTTTTCTCCTGGGCTAGTAAACATTTTTATTTCAGTTTAGTTTTACATAAATCCATATTGAATTCCGAAAGATTTGGCCCATGTTTCTGTTGATGATTTGATATTAACAATTGGCTCATTTCACGTTCAGAATTCTGTTTTTTTTTCTTTCTTGAGCATCCTTGTGTTTCACTGAATCAATGTGCTGTTTGAATTGAAATACAATATTTTTTTCGCAGAAACCAAACAATTGCAATGTGAACAAAATAAAACTGATTTGTCCGACCGAAAAACATTGGGAAATTGGTTTTTCATACGCACAATAAATTCACCCGGCGTTTCTTTTCTATCTGTTGGCATCTTAACCCAATTTTCAATCAACCGATCAAACTTATTTCGTGGAAATTTTCGAGTCCCATTTTTATGAACAAATTTGTCGCCTCATTGGAGAAAGCAAATAAAAAAATTTTGAAAAAGATGGGCGCATAAAGTGTTATAGATCTCTTCTTGAAACGAAAGTTTAGCTGCGAATTGTTTTGCTTTATGTTTTGGTTAGAAGAATGATTTACATTTCTTAAAATTACTCAAAAAATATGCAAACATGCATTTTAAATCGAAATATGCTTTTATGGACGAAACATGCAAAATATGCATGCAACATGCATTTGCATGACTATCACAGCTCTACTAATAACTGACCACACAATTACTTTGATGGGATGTTTCACCCTCTCCACTATCCAGCCAGGGTGGTATTTCTCACCTGGGCGCCTTCTGACGAAGCTACTTTTTTTCGCTTAGAATTTCAAAAGTAGATTCATCTGAGAAACACACCTAAAAAAAGTTAATAATATTTCAAAATAGTATCTAAATTAATGTTTATCATTTGTAAGTAGGCAAACCGACTTTATTCCAATCCACAACAGTCATTTGGCGGTTTCCTGAGCCAGTCTAGTCGCTTACTCTTCATGGGTTCAGTTAGGCGAGGTTTCTTTACTGGACGATGTACTGCCAAGCCTTCCTTTCGCAATTTTCGCTGCACAGCTCTTTTAGAAACGGATATGCTGGGTTAGCGACTAGCACTATCAACATTATACGCCCTAGACCTTTTAGCAACCACTTGAAATATGAGCCTAAGAGACATGCCAAACGGAATAATAAATTTCATTAACTTTTTAACCACTGAAACTGTAGCCAAGTGCATCGAAATAAAGAAAATAAGCAAAAAATTTGCTGTACCTAATAATTTGGCAACCCACTGTACTTCGAGTTAGTAAACAAATATATAGATTTACCATTGAATTTCTGTGAGTGATAGAGGTTCATGCGAATTTATAGCTTGCAGCTGCTCTTAATTGATTGCGGTTGTTTACCCAAATCTTTGCTCACTGTTGTGCCAAAGCTGTAAGAGCTGCAATTTTAAGGCAGCTCAAATGAAAAAAATTGTGCTTTAAAATTTGTAAGCTTTATTTACAGCACAAACTTTATTAAAGACTCAGTAACACCTTTGTTACTGTTGTTGAATGCTTGTCTTCATCTGTTTGTCTCGATTTATAATCTCTTTAGTCATAGTGGAATAACTCAATGGAGGCTGCTTTCTTTCAAGTTTTCTAAATACACACACCTGCACGCTAGAGGTGGAAAACTATCGATGGTAAGGATTAATGATATGATAATGCGATAGTATTCGCACCCTCTATCGATTTATCCCAAATTTAAGGGCTTTTGATGCGTTATATAAATTTTATGTAAAAAAAATCAACTTGCCGACTGTTGTTGCCTTAAGTTAAGTGCGTTTATCGCTGATAATTGACCCAGTCTTGCTAAATATTCTGCTTCTGCTGCGACAGATGAAGCTGGAACGCAAAGGTACGAGGGCGTTTCAATAAGTACCCGTATTTGATGGCAGAGAGCGTTCATGAGGGAAGTTGGTGTTAGCATCGCGTACTGCCATCTATCGGAAAAACAAATTTCAGACTGATTGACTGGTTCGTTTGGATTTGACAGCTATTCAAGTAAGATATGTTTCGGAATTTTCGCTAATAAAGAAAAAAGCAGGATCATTCGGTAATTCGCCTATTGTTTTTGGATGGAGAAAAATGCGAGGAGATAAAAGCAAAGTTAGATGCTGTATATGGGAAAGCTTCGCCATCTATGACCATAGCTGGATATTGGTTCAACGTGGGCGAACATTCGTTTTTAGTGAGGAGCGATTAGGACGCCCGGCAGGTGTGGTTACCGAGGAAATCATTCAGAAAATACACGACACGATTCTCGCTGATCGACGAAAAAAGGGGCGAGAAGTAACAGAGGCCATAGGTGTGTCGACCAGTGTGGCATTTAATATTTTACATAATAAGCTGGCGCTGAAATAATTGACGGCCCGATGGGTGCCGCGATAGCTCACGATGAACAACAAGCGGATGCGGCGGTTAAATTCGAGGCGGTGTCTGGAGCAATTTAAGCGAGATTTGAAGGAATTTTTGCATCGGGTTGTCACCGCTGATGAAACCATTGCACATCAGAAGCTAAGCAACAGTCAAAGCAATGGATATCTTCCAATGAATCTGCCCCAAAGAAGGCGAAAACAGTCCCATCGGACGGAAAGGGAAGAACGATTACTGGACAATACTACAGTTAGTTACTGAACCGCTTTCACAAAGCATTGAAGGAAGCACGGCCGAATTTGACGAAAAAGAAGGTGCTGTTTCACCACGATAACGCACCAGCACATTCACCCGGAGTTGTCGCCGCCAAACTGCATGAATTGCGTTATGAATTACTGCCGCACCTCCGTATTCACCCGATCCGGCTCCCAGCAACCTTTTCGTGTTCCCTAACAGAGAGGCAGAGGCAGAGGCGTATTTTAGAAAGTTCGACAAATCTTTTTTTTTTTGTAGGGATTAAAAAAATGCCTGGAGCGTTGAGAGAAGTGTATCTTTCTAAAAGGGGACTATTTTGGAAATAAAAATGAAAATTAAAAAAAAAATGGTGTTTTCATTTCTATCACGGGTACTTATTGAACGCCCCTCGTATTTCTTGGTTCGTGCAGAAAATATTATAAACCTTTAAACTGCCTGTTCCAATGCATTAATGGATCAAATTTATAATTGCAGTTGAGCTACTCCAAATATGGTTTTCGCGACAATCGCCGCCACTGTGGGTGTTGGCACGAACTCCTTGTGGACAATTCCCTTGGAATCCTAAAAACTAATGAGCATCGACTTGATTTTTGACTTCTCCAAACGCGATTTTTTGGGTGGTGGCACGTCTGGAGCCTTCCATTAGGCACTTTGACGCTTAGGAAGTTCTCGTCTTTTCTCGCCTCTTAAATGAGGTCTTTCAAATGTTGAATTCTGAGCAATGTTTGGTCCTCAGTTAAGTTGTGCGGAATGAAACGTGCACAAACCTTTCGTCCAATGAGCAGTCCAAGTGTTAAGTTCAAATGTCATAAATCGATCGCAACCATCTCTGAAACGTGTAAATCACCCATGAACTCTGGCACGAGGTAGACAATCATCGCCGTACACTTTTTTCATTAATTCAAATGTTTTTAAAACAAAACTTTATTTGGGTCTTTGTTAGAAACTCACTTTTGTACCGATGACACAAGCATACTGACACTTTAGACGCAATAACTCCGCTTCCACTGAACCGAATGTCACCAAGATTTCACTGGAAGTCAGCTAGGGATGGAACTTCCAACGCACTAACTCATTGAAAATATGGCGCAAAATGTTTTTAATGGCGCCAGTCTTGTTTATTTTGGACTTCACCTTGCATTTCATTTTTACGATATTCCTAAATCATCGATAGTATTTTTTGGAAAGGAAAATCATCGGTATATCGATAACATCACCGATATTCTCCCATCTCTTATGTACGCATGGATAGGTGCGTCGAATATGTTTGTGGTTTTCACTTTACTTTCTCTTAGCCAAACGACTTTGCAGCATTTCGGTTTCATTACTTTATAGCTTATGATGTTTTATGTCAAAAGCCGAAAGCAGTCAACTTAAAGCCTCTTTGGTCAGACTTAGTCAGGTGTAAAATACTCAGCTTACCACCAACGCAAGTCAACTACGAAAGGATTTGTTTACTAAAAGTTGTATTGGTATTGTTATTTTAAATTACAGGGGCTCGCCGCTTATTTTATGCAGTTTGAATTTCAGAGTATACGTAGATTGTTATGACGTGAAGAACTGGCGCAATTCAAAAAAACAAAAAACACACAAAATTAAATTTTAATATTTAGTCAATTGCTGTACAAACATAGGGCGCAGAGCAGCATTCGTGGATATACTGACCCACTCACTCTAGGGTTTGACACGCAGCCACAAAGCAAAATCTTTGTCATAGCTGATTTCATGCACATGCTGGTTTATGTTGAGGCGACCTAGTCGCTTGGTTAACGTTATTTCGCTCTTTTAGTTTTTGTAACTAATATTCAATTATTACGTTGCCTGTATCCCTTTTTATTGTATTTTTGCTCGCTAACTGATTGGTACACAAATTTAAATAAAATGGGCCGTCGTACTTCGATTGAGCTGCGAGAATCGATGATTAAACTTTTCCATGGTGGAAAAAACGCAGCGAAAAATTGCCGAAATTGTTAATTCGAGGAATGCTACAGTGCAATGTATGAATTGAATGCTTTGTTCATGAAAATAGTATAAATAATAGAGGCCGTAAAGCACCAAACAAAGCACGTCAATGAACCTGACGAACTTTTATTTGTGCAAAAAAAAAGAAAAAAAAAAATCCAAAGCTATCGACTTCCAAACTTGCAAAGGAAATTCAGCAGGAAGTGGGGCAATCATTTTGCGTTGAAGCAATGCAGTGGGTTTTCAATGGTCGAGCAGCACGAATGAAGCCCTCTTTAAGCAAAAATCAAATAAAACCAACTGAGCCGAGTTGCCTTTGCCAGGGAGCTAGAAATTAAAGATTTAAATTTCAGACGGACAGTAATTTTCTCTGATAAGTCAAAACTCAATCTCTTCGTATCAGATAGAATGACTTACGCGTGGCTTTAAGCCTTTCTGTCATTGATTCCACTAGCTTTTTGGTAATTTCAGATCCAATTTTGTTTCACTCTTCCAAAATTACATTTTTCAGCTGATCTCGCTTATATACTGTGGGCAAAAAGTAAGGTGAATTTGGTTGTAAAATGAAAAATCTTTATTTATTCTTGTAAAGCAATTTTATTCCCTTCAAAATAATCCCCTCTCGATGAAATACACTTATGCCAACGATCATTCCAATCCCCGAAACATGCCAAATAGTCCATTTCCGGTATAGCCATCAGCACCTTCTTCGATTCAGCTTTTATCTCCTCAATCGACTCGAAACGTGTTCCCCGGAGTGGTCTCTTGAGTTTTGGGAATAGCCAGAAGTCACACGGAGCCAAATCAGGCGAATACGGTGGTTGCGGAACGATATGCGTGGAATTTTTGGCGAAATGGTCACGAAGAACGAGTGCAGTGTGAGACGGTGCATTATCGTGATGCAAAAACCAAGAGTTGTTGGCCCATAATTCTGGTCTTTTTAGACGAATTGCTTCACGTAAACGACGCATAACGCTCAAATAATATTCCTTATTAACAGTTTGGCCAGGTGGAAGGAATTCATAGTGCACCACACCACGAAAATCGAAAAAAACTGTCATCATGACCTTTATTTTTGAACGACTTTGACGTGCTCTTTTCGGTCTGGCCTCGCCTTTAGCACGATATTCGCTTGATTGGTCGATTGTTTCAGGGTCGTAAGCATAAATCCAAGTCTCATCTCCCGTAATGATTCTTTTGAGCTTGTCCTGATAGTCTGAAAGCATTGTTTCACACACATCAACGCGACGACTTTTTTCCAAGAAATTGAGAGGTTTCGGTACCAAACGAGATTTGACTTTTCGTAGGCCCAAATGGTCTTTCAAAATGCACCGGTTTTCACAGATCCTTCTGATATTCCGATCTTATCACTAAGGTCTTTAACAGTCAACCGACGATTTTTGAGCACTGACTCCTTCACTTTATTGACGTGTTGGTCATCTGCTGACGTCGATGGTCGTCCGGAGCGCTCCAAGTCATCAACACGTTCTCGACCCTCTTTGAAGTCTTTGTACCACTTATAAACATTTTTCTGCGATATGGTCGAATCACCAAACGCCTTCTGCAACATGCTAAACGTTTCCGCAGCCGAAATTTCATTCCGCAAACAAAATTTGATGGCACTTCTCTGCTCTATCAAATCAAACATTGTAAAAATCGAAAAATGCACTCTTGGTCGTTTGGTAAGCACAAGCGTAAATATATTACTGATAATGACATTCACATGAAAGTTGGCCCAGATGTTATTAACAGTGCTGCCAACTCATGAAAAAAATAACTAGAGCGAAATTTCAATCCCGCGAAGTTTGACAAATAAATTCACCTTACTCTCAATATGGTTTATGCCGAGTGATTGGACCGGTGTTTGCATTAAATGTAAACAGTTACACATGAACCATTCTGCACAATCGTCGACTGATGTCTCGGATGTTTGTACTGGTAAAAACGGAAATCTTTACGTTTTCCAGTTTTCTCGGCACTTTGGAATTATGAATCTTTCAGTATATTAAGGTACATTGATTTGTCCATAACACCCTCAACAAGGACAAAATTTCCGACGTCACCTGCTGACATACACGCCCTTACCGTTACACTGCCGCCATTATGCTTCACATACGGCTTTATGTTGTTTTTGTAGAGCTCGGTATTGGGTTTTCGCCACACGTAAGTCATTCCATCTGAGCCAAAGATATTGAATTTTGACTCTTCAGAGAAAATTACTATCGTCCACAAATTTAAATCCTTAATTTCTAGCTCCCTGGCAAAGGCAACTCGGCTCAGTTGGTTTTATTTGTTTTTTGCTTAAAAAGGACTTCTTTCGTGCTGCTCGACCATTGAAGCACCCGTTGCACTGATTATTCAACGCAAAATGATTTGCCCACTTCCTGCTGGATTTCCTTTGCCAGTTTGGGAGCCGATAGCTCATTCATATCGCTAAGTATTTTGTTGACAACTCTGTGGATTTGTTGGACTGTTGAAAGTTGTCGTCTAAATAGGAATTGCTGGCTTGGTATCTCTTTTTTTGCTGTCAGAGTTGGTTCTGGTCGGTCAAACAATATTTTTTTGAACACTTTTGAAAGTATTCAAGCAATAAGCTGATGGGTCGATATGATTTTGGTGGCATCATTTCATGGCTTGCGTATGGCGGTAATTTGAGCAATTTTCCATTGTCGTGAGAAGTAAATACTTCTCCTTTCACATTAATAAAAAAGTTTTTGCAATTATGCCTAGTTAACGTGTGAATGAAATTAGTATTTTTACAATGGCTGAAATGTTTTCTATTAATGTAAGGACAGTGTGCAACATCATATAGAAATTCGTGTAACTCGAAAATCGGTTATAGTTAAAACACTCTAGACCAAACACTGGTGGACCAAAACAGCTGACACCAAGGATGGAAAGGACAATAGTAAAACAAATTGGCTAACGACCGCAGTGAAGCCTTAGAATGTTAGCCGCAGATTTGGAAGACCGCCGGGGTGTGAGAGTAAGTCACGAAACATTCCGAAGTGTTCTCTTAAAACTCAAATTATCATCACGAAGTACGAGAAAAAAGTCATTACTGTCGCATGCTAACGTTGAGAAACCATTTCTTTTGCTCTAACTCAAGTCTCGCACTCAGTGAAATATTAGCATGGGATAATGTATTTATTTTTCCGTGATGAGACCGAGGTAAAATAATATTAGTGTGGACTTTCCACGAGGTACATTTGGTTCAGTACCGGGAATTGTTCAATTAAATGCAAAATAATTGTTTAATCATCAAATCATTATTTTGTCGCTTTCAAAAAATAGGCCCCATTCGAAGTTAGACACATATGCCAACGATTAGTCCAGTCATCAAAGCACCTTTTAGATGCGTTTGAAGATATCTTCTTCAGCTCTTTCAATGGCATCCATCGACTCTAAGCGGCGTCCGCGGAGTTGCAATTTAAGTTTTGGAAAAAAGAAAAGGCCACACGGGGCTAAATCTGGTGAATACGGGTTTTGTTCGATGATATTTGTTGAGTTTTTGGTCAAAAAAGTGTTCACAATATGAGCCTTGTGAGACGGTACGTTATCATTGTGCATGGCCATAAGCTTTCTTTTCATAAATTAAGCCGTTTCCTACGCACTTCCTTCCTTCTCTCTCAAACGTCACATAACTTCCAGATAATATTCCATATTTTTTATTTACCATAGAATCATTTGGAATGAATTCCGAGTGCACAACACCAGTGATAATCAAAGAAAACGAGTAGCAGGACCACTTTTGACCGACTTAGACGTGGTTTTCTGGGTTCAGGCTCATGTGTATAGCGCCATTCAGCCACCTGTTTACTGGTTGACTGGTTTGCATGTCAAACTCATACACCCACGTCTCATCATCTGTTAAGATGCGCTGGATAATCCTTCGAGTCTTCAGCCACCTTCTTCCGATGACCTTTTTGAAAGAAACTCAATTCTTTTGGAACCAGTCGATCAGCCACGCGTCTCATGCCCAATTGTGGTGTAAAATGTTCCGAATTGATTCGTGAGACACTCTAAGATCCACAGCTATGTTCCTCTAATTTAAATGATGATTTTCCAGCACCACTTCCTTGGCTTTGTCGACGTTTTCAGCCGTTGAAGACGTTGATGGGCAAATATTCCAAGACTTCTCGGCCCCCTGTAACAGTCTTATATCACTCATAGACCCGTATTTTTGATAAAGCACAATCGCCATAGGCTTTGTGCAACATTTTCAATGATTCGGCACACGAAATCGCGTTCAAAGCAAATTCTTTGCTCGATATTTTTATCCATAGAGAAAATCGCAGAGCATACCTGCGGTTGACTGATAAAATTAAATCGCAAAAACAAGCTAATAGACAGATCAAGCACAAACTTTGCGACACTATAGAGGCACATTCCAGCAAAAAAAAAAAAAAAAAAATTATACATACTTGTATGTTAACGCGAGGCGCAGTATTTATTATATTGACCACTAATATCAGTTGCATAGTACATTTCCACACTCATGCATATTTATCTGTTATGTACATATTCTATACATTCCCTATATTCAAGGGTCACTGTGTCAATTGCCTAATGAGCCTAGTCGCATTATTATTTTATATTCAAATTTTTGCCCCTCCTCTAAATCATTGCCGAACTGACAGCGTGAATATGCCTTACCACTAACTTCATTAATATGATGGCATGCCATAATCACTGTTCTGGCACTTTGCGCTCCAAATACACATCATCCCATCATTCACTAAATAGCCATACATCACGTCACCACACTTGCCGTAAATCGACTTGTCTCAAATTTAACCCATTTTGAGATGATATCTGCAGAAGTTAAAAACACAACGACTACTTGACGTAATTACTGCCTATGGCAGTTGCTACATTCTGGCTACATTTTGCACTAGTTTAGTGTCACATACATAAACAAATCCTAACATAGCTCACTTTGGTATTTGCTTAGCAGCAGCTTAAATGCCGTCATGAATTGGGTCGTATAGGGCCTTTTAAGAGGCTACTTTAAATTCCACTAGAGGGAGCTGTATACGCACAAGTGATTATGGGCAAGGCCTTGTACATGTGTTTCAACATACACCTATGTGCACAATATTAGTAGCGTGACATATTGAAAAGTTGTAACTATTTATTTATTTCACACTTTTTTATTTTCTTATACTTATTTGGTTCCCAGTTTTGACTCATAACTTTTTTAATTTAGTTTTAATTTTTATTTAATTATTTTATGCAAGTATAGTTTATACTACAACAAAAGCCATATCATCCAAAATTTCAAACTATGCAGAAAATACTTAAGAATTCAACATATTTTCATTGAAAGACCAAACTTTTCGGTCAGAATTTTTAGAAAAACTCTGGGCCTGCACATATTTTAGCCCATTCATATATTGTCATTACAATCCGGGGGTGGGCCATTGCCTCTTCCCAGCTGCAGTGTGTGTTCCTTTGACAACAATGCAATTTTCATAAGTTTGATACCTGTATACACAAAATATGCTCTGTTAGCTGCCTGAATGCGATTGTGTTTATTTTTGACGCATCTTTATTTATCCTGAGTACTACGCCCAGATATTTAAATTCCTGTATGAGCTGAAAATGTAAACATCTGATTCTGATGTGACTATCCGGAAGGGGTCGTGTAATATACTTGTTTTTTTCTTCATTTATCTTGAGGAGGCCCGCTGGCTTTGTAGCTTGCACTAGGTGCAAGAAAACGTTCGGAAACGTTTCTCTTTTTCCCGTAAAGGTGACGATGTCAACGGCATATGCGCATGTTTGTGGCGATTTATAAAATATTGTGCCACTTTGATCTATTTCGTTGATTGCTAACTTTAGTGTTAAATCCAACAAACGCGTTGACAATGAGTCATCTTGTCTTGTTGTTGTTGTTGTTGTTGAAGTGGTAGAGTATTTTTACTGAAATAATCCGTTTTACTATCACTGTCCTCGTGTGATGATGTCTCATGTTTTTTTTTTTATTCTAAGTCAGATCCATTTTGTGAGATTCAAGTATAGCAGCAAATTCTTTATCTCGGTGTCTGAGATCTCATTAATTTGCTGTAAGAAAAGCTTACCGAAAGAGCGAAGTCGTGCGCTAGCTAGCCCTGGACATTCACATAAGCAGTGGAAAAGACTTTCCTTCCCCCCTTCCACTTGACAGCTTCTGCAGATAGGATTGAAGAGGAGGTTGAGTCTGGATGCATGATCCCTTACCTTCCAATGGCATGTAAGGGTTGCTGTGAAAATGTTTGGTCGAGACCATCCTAACAGGTGATTCGTCCTTTGGATTTTGTACGACGGCCATGTGTTTTTTGTTGTAATACATGCTTCCACCTTTTTTCGGCTAAATCATGATAGTGCGAAGCAATGGTTGCTTTTATTGTGTTGAGTGGGATGGGCACTGCCACCGCCTCTGCTATGTCTAGTGCCGAACCTTTTCTTGCTAGCTCATCCGCTATCTCATTATCCCGTATGTTCCTATGACGGTAACCCATATCAGAGTAATTTCAAGCCAATGACTAAGCAATTCTAGTTCCTCTCTGCACTGTAAGACTAGTTTGGATGAAATGGAGTTGGAGTCTAAGGCCCTGATAGCTGCTTGACTGTCTGAATAGATAGCTGTTCTTGCACCAACTTCATTGTAGAGTTTTAGTGATTTGCATGCTTCTCTGATCGCTGGTAGTTCAACCTGGAACACGCTGGCAGAGTCAGGAAGTCGAATTGACTGAGATAGGTTGAGCGGCTCCGAATGGAAGCCAGCTCCCGCACCACAGTTCATCTTAGAACCGTCAGTGTAGATTTGAATATTCCATTTTCCATTCACCTTCCTTTTGCCCCATTCGGCTCTCGGTGGAAAACGTACCGTAAAGTATTTCTGGACGTTAAAGTCGAGGACTGTGTAGTCTGATCTATTTTTGAGCAGCGAGGGTCCCTGTAGGAGGATCTTGCTGTGATCGTACGACCTTGTTGTCCAGCTTCCTATGTCTCTGAGTAGTCTTGCCTTACGTCGGATTTCGTTTGAAATTCGTATTATATTTATATTCGCCATTCATTATTACTTTAGCGTATGAGTGGATGGGAGTCATATTAATCAGATTTATATATAATATTTTTGGGGTATACCTACTATTTTCAGGGGATAATCAATACATTTTCTGTTAAGTTTATCAAACTCTTGTTTAAGTCTATAAAGAGGCAGTGTAGGTTAATGTTGAGCTCATAACCTATAAAATATTGATCTGTTGTCGAGCATCGGACTCTAATAGCCTAGCACATGAGCACAAACGGCGATGGGAGGCAAAAATCACAGGAATCCCAGTACCACGCTTCTCCGATATTAGAGTTCAAACGCACACACTTTGGCAGGCAAGATGGAACTCTGAACGGTACGGTAGATGGACAGCGAGACTAATACCCGATCTAAGAAAATGAGTAGAAAGAAAGCACGTTGAGGTTAACTATTACCTCACACAGTCTTTGTCCGGACATGGATCCTTTCGCAAGTACTTGTGGCAAATGGGAAAAGTGAGCCTACCAAATTGCATATATGGAGATACTGAGTATGATGATGCGGACCACCTCTTCTTTAAATGCGAGAGGTGGAACATAGAGAGAACAGCTCTGGTGTATTTACATCTGAAGAAATAATAGAGAAAATGGTGATAGACGAAGAAAAATGGAATACCGCCGCAAATTTCGTGGAGGATATTACCCGATAAAAGAAGCGCGAAATGGAAAGTTATGCTGAAGAGCATTCATAGGTTTCTCAAAACAGACGTCCCTGGACGGAGGGTGAGTAAGTAAATGCCCTTCTTAGGACGCCGTCTTGGCCCTCTACCTTGAAGCAACGCGGAAGCAGTCCCGGGGTGGAGTGAAAAATCCAAGAGAAGAGGAGGGATATTTTTAGTTTAGCCGTCACACACGTATAAGCAACGATTACTATATGGTGCGAAGGCATTTTTAACCCTACCCCATCGCCAAAAAAAAAACAGAAAAAAACAGCCTAGACAGATAACGGCGCATTAATCGGGCTTAATGACTTTTCGAAATTATCTCAGTGCTTAAGTGCAACCAATGCGGATTGACAAATAGACCTAGTTCTCACAATTTAAGCGGATTCGGGGAATTTTCGAAGGCAATATTGTTAATAGCTATGGTAAATGAAAAATATTGAAAGTTTTAAGGAGAAGAACAAGAAAGACAGAATGCAATGATAGTTTGCACTAACACGTTCCAAAATTATATTAATTGTTTCGATATTTCCGAGCAGTTTGAGAAATTGCAATACAAGATTTTTTTTTTTTTAATAAATAATCATTTCTTAGCATCAGAGTATTACCCGTATTTTTTGTCTGCGGTTCATCTTTTACTAACAAAGCTATCCAATAAGCAAATCAGCTGTTCACTAATCCGCATAGCAGCCGTCTGTCACACTACAATTTTAATCAATCTTAACCACACAGTCCAACTCCCACAATCTCTTCTGCATACACATTGAATTTCCCCCTATAATTTGCACAGTTTAATATGGCCCCTTCCGTATAAATTTGAGCTTGTATGCCATCCTTTAGGCATATTTACTGTGCCCCAAATTTGAAGTATTAGCTCATGCAACTGCTTAATCAACTCTTCTCCGCCATATTTTGTGAGCTCTCCATTTATTCAATCCTCTCCATCTGACTTGTGATTTTTGCTCTTTTCTCTCTATTGCTCTTTTCGTGCCATTAAGAGCGGGGTATTCTAGCATATTTTCAACTGTACTAATAGTACCACTAAGAGCCTCTTCTTCGTTGTTGTTTAAGAGCTCATAACTTAATAGACTATTTTTAGAAAAATTCTGACTAAAAAGTGTTAAATTTTGATGCCAATTTGTTTTATATTTTTTGCACAAATAAAATTTTTATATAAAATAGAAACAAATAAGAACTAAAAATATAATCAAGCTTTTGTAACATGTCGCGCTGCTATTATTATGAACACAGGTGTACATAAATAGTCTTTCAAAAGTGACGTCTAAATGCCTAGACGGTACCTTTTTAATGTCATCTCTGGCACTTGTCAAGTAGGCAGATGCACAATTTTAGCCGATAGAACAACGCGATAAAATTATTCAAAGGTGTTATGAAAAAGCTCGATCATTAAAAACAACATAACGCAAAATTTGTGATTGTTTTGGTGGAATCAATCATCCGAATGCGTCCACAATTCAAAGGTTGGTGAAACAAATTTTCAAGAAACTGGTTCTGGTGGCGGATAGAAACGGACTGGCAGACTAAAAGCTGAACTTCTGTTGAGAATATTTCTGCTATAGTATCTCATTTGAAATATAATATTTTAAAACGGTACATGGAATAGAATGGATGTTTTTTACAGTCTGTGTCGGACGAAAAGAGCCGGTTCTTTTCTTGTAACTTCAAGATATATTTCGTTCTCCTTTTTGCTGCATAACAGTCACACTCAAGGGCTACGAGGCCAGTGCTAACTCAGGTTAGTGCCGTTCGAAACTTTCCCGTAAACGCAACCAAACAAAAATGAATGAGAAGTATACGAATCGTTTTGAGGCTGTATTTTTATGCACGCATTCGGAAGGGCCGAAATTATCTTATGCCGCGGCTGCAAAAGTAATTAATAAATCAAAAAGGTTCGTTGTGATGTGGAATCAGCGGTATAAGGTGTACAAAAATGTTGATGACTTTTTCTAACGTGGCTTGAAGCGCGTGACGACAAAAAAGCAGGATTAAGTGATCGCCCAACACCATCGAACGTCGACTGATGGTGGCGCACATATCCTACCGCCCCACATCATCGAAACCACTGCTCTCAGAAAAATACATTGAGAAACAACAAAACAAGAAAATGGCGTCACAGTATTGGACTGAGCTTCCCAGTCCCCAGACGGCAGCCCCATTGAAAATGTGTGGGGAACTCAGAAAACGCACCTAAACGCACCTTGCCGAAAGACCAGTCCATGTTTTAAAGCAACTCGTGCGTCAAGTTCGCAAAATCTAGTCCTACTACCCTGTGGGTCAACTATTCTAGTTCCCAACTAGTAATAGACCCACCGGGTATTTGTTCATAAAGGGTCTTTCAGAAGACGTGCCTGGATGTTGTTTTAAAATAAAATATGTAAAAATTAAGATTCTTTCAGGTTTTACTACTTTCATATTATTCAAAATACGGTTCTTAACAATTATATATGAAAAATGACATCATTTCAATGTCCATCTTGCGCTCGTCTACAGGTAAAACAGGCCAAACAGTTGATTCATGAATGCTTAATTGTTGAGCTGCGATGAAACCCCGCTTTTATTCAATTTAAGTGTTTGTCTATATTTCTGGTTCATTGGTGCTGCTAATGCTTATTATATTGGGTTGGCAACTAAGTAATTGAGGATTTCCCTCATAGATGGCTTCAGCTGAATTTTTTGATTTGGCTTGCCAAATTTCGTTCTGGTGATTTGTCACTCAAAGATGAAAAACGCTCTGGTCGTCCAGTTGAAGCTGATGACGCTATAATCAAAGCAATACTCGATTTGGATCGTCACAGTACAACACGTGAGATTGCAGAGAAGCTTCATGTATCACAGACATGCATTGAAAATCACTTAAAACCACTTGGCTATGTTCAAAAACTCGATGGGTTCCTCACGTACTGAAATAAACGCATTTAACGCAACGCACTAACAGCTGCGATTTGCTAAAGAAACGTAATGAAAATG
The DNA here is from genome assembly GCF_027943255.1 of Anastrepha obliqua. Lineage (NCBI taxonomy): Eukaryota > Metazoa > Arthropoda > Insecta > Diptera > Tephritidae > Anastrepha > Anastrepha obliqua. The sequence continues at coordinate 48,497,154 of NC_072893.1, forward strand.
ATCCGTTCTTAAGACGACTGGTAATTGGCGATGGAAAATGGGCTGTTTACAAAAATTTCAAGGGAAAAAGATCGTGGAGCAGGGCAGATGAACCAACTCAAACAACATCAAAAGCTGATATTCATCAAAAGAAAGTTTTGTTATCAGTTTGGTGGGATTGTCTACTTTGAACTCTTACCACCCAATCGAAGATCAATTCTGATGTCTATATTGAACAACTAACGAAATTAATCAATGCAGTTGAAGAAAAGCGGCCCGAATTGACAAATCGAAAAGGTATTGTACTCGTATTCCATCATGACAATGCAAAGCCACACACATCGTTGGCCATTCGGCAAAAATTATTGGAGCTTAGTTGGGATGTTTTGCCACATCCACCATATAGTCCTGACCTTGCACTTTTTGCAAATTTTAATAATGATGATGATGCAAAATCGTACCTGATTCAGTTTTTTGCTAATAAAAACCAGAAGTTTTATGAATGTGGGATTATGATGCTGGCCTGAAAGATGGCAAAAGGTCATTGATCAAAATCGGCATTACATTAAAGAATAAAGTTATTTAGTTCTATGAAAAAACTGTCTTTGAATTTCTAAAAAAAATCCGTAATTACTTAGTTGCCCACCCAATAGATTCAGAAATAAAATACATTAAGCACAAAACATATTTAAATTGATCTTGAAATGATGTTAAAGTTCATTACGCAAATAAATCGCATTGAAATTTTCATGTGTTTCAGGCTTATTTTTCGTAGATTCCTTCTATGTTGTTTTCCATTATATTATATTATCGATGATAAAATGTTTGTAAGTCTTTTCATTGGGGGGGATTTTTAAGTGGCGGGTCCCAAACCCAACGCACAACCACCTATCTTGGAATGCTACGCCTTCTCACGTTAGCTCACTCCCGAACGGGTGTTCGGAAGCTACCCAGAGGATACGTGGGCTAATCCCGGATGTTGTGAGCTGCTTGAACCATATGCAGAAGAATCGTCGGGGCCACTCTCAAGTGAATGGCGGTCAGTAACTTTCCCCACTTGCGTGGACTTCTACACAGGCTTTGCAAGATGACGTTGCTTAACACCAGCAGCGCCGTCAGAATTGGAAAGGACCTCTCCGAGCCGTTTGATACCAAACGAGGTTTCAGACAGGGTGACTCGCTGTTGTATGACTTCTTTAACCTGATGTTGGAGAGCATCGTACGAGCCGCAGAATTTAATCGCTCAGGCACAATTTTTTATAAGAGCTCTCACAACCGCGCTGTTAGTTCTGCCTTCTCCAAACTCGATAAAGAGGCAAAGCGAATGGGTTTGGTGGTGAACGAGGACAAAACGAAGTACCTCCTGTCTTCAAACAAACAGTCGGCGCACTCGCGTATCCGCACCCACGTCACTGTTGACAGTTATGATTTCGAGGTTGTAAAGGACTTCGTTTATTTAGTAACCAGCATTAACACCGATAAAAATGTCAGCCTTGAAATCCGACGTAGAATCTCTCTTGCCAGCAAGTGCTATTTTGGACTAAGTAGCGATGGAACAATGAGCTGTATGAGCTTTACGACGACATAGACATAGCGTAGCGAATAAAGATCCAGCGGTTACGTTGGCTGGGTCATGCCGTCCGAATGGATACAAATGCTCTGGCTTTGAGAGTATTCGATGCGGTTCCAGCTGGTAGTAGCAGAGGAAGAGGAAGGCCTCCTCTGCGTAGGAAAGATCAGGTGGAGAAGGAAGTGGCTTCACTTGATGTGTTCAATTGGCGCCGGTTAGCACGAGAAAGAAACGACTGGTGCGTTTTGTTAAACTCGCCCAAAATCGCGTAAGCAGTTATCGCGCCAATTAAGAAGAAGAAGATAAAAGTGTTTTAAGATTATTTTATTACTGCCATAATTCTAATCAAAAACGAACTTGTGTGGTTTCTTCTATACACTAAATACCAGTAGCTGAATTAAAATATTTCCATGTCAGTGTGGCTTTTGCCTGCAGGGACACCATCAATTTGACATATTAATTATAAGTGGGAGTGTGGCACGATACGACAAACTTGCTGCTCAACTACCAAGTCAAATATTTCTCAATGTCAACATGTCAGTTCAATAAACAAACCCGACTCAGCATACGAGATGAATTTATGCGAAAAGCGCTTACGACCCAATTGTGTTAGATAATACCACAGAGCTTTTCCAAGTGTGGCTGAGTGTGTGTATGTATGTATGTGTGTATTTACATAGCCGTTACTTGATTTGATATGTATTTAAAGGAATGATGTGAATTTGCGAATTAGGCAATAGTTTTATGTAAATGCGTGTGTGTGCTCTTGTGTGTGTGGTCTTTTCTGCACACATACATATGCACAATTTAAACCAACCACAATTTAAGTATCAAATGCCCCAAAAAAGAGTTATTTCTTATAGCCAACGGTCAATTGGAATGATGCAACTTTTTTTAATTTTCGGCATGCAGAAGCCACAGAAATCCTAAAATAAGCAGTGCTTTTTTTTAGAATTTTTGCTATTCTAGGAATTTTTTCTTACACAAAATAAAACAAATTCAAGTATATAATAATAAATCCGTTATTTTCGAGGCCAGTTTTATTAATAAATTCCAAGGTTACAACAAAGTTAACAGATATGAGCGTAAAAACTGTGAGTAGTGAGCTAAAAATAGTGCGAGTCAAAACGTGGATTGTTGATGTTGTTTTATAACAAGCACAAAGATATTAGTTAGGTAGTAGGATTAAAGAAAAGACAATCAGTCAGTGAAGAGGCAGATTAAGGAACGTGAAGAAGAAATGTGAGAATATAGGTGGGAGAGGTAAGGAGAGAATGAGTAAGGAGTGCGTGTTGTTGGTTTTCTGGAACATTTCAACCCTCGAACTTTCTAAAAATGACCCTTTCGTGAATATAAAATATTAACTGAAATTAAATATTCTACACAATTATTCCTCGTAAAATTTTACTATATGCACCTTAACAACATACATACATATTTCACATCGATATGTATTTTAACAACTTTTTTCATTTATTCAAAAAAACTTAGGAAAAATATTTCAAAATTAAAATGGCCATATCAAAGAGATTTATTTATTTATTTATTATTTGTCGTATAGTTTCCTAGTGAAAAATTCAAGCACAAAACAAAAATATATATATCCCTTGATTAATACTTAAAATCTTATACAGGGTCCGGCATTCGAAGTGTGACCAACTTCAGACCACTCGCGCAACAGATACACGGGCATCACCTATCTGTTAGTTGGCTAAGTGACAGTCCAGAATATTGTTTGCAAGCGCCCAGAAGCATTTGGCTCAGATTAAACGCAACAAAAGAAAATCACTAAAGGCTTTCAAACGTAATCGTGTGACTGCATTATATTTGGCTGGAAATTCACAATCAGTGATTGTTCATGAGCTAGAGCCCCTTAAAGTAAATAAAGTTTTTGTTTATCGCACCATTACTTGTTGCAATGACACTGGTAGCATCGTGAGACGTCATGGAGGTGGTCATCAAAAGAATGCAATGTCACTCGAAACGGTTCAAAAAGTGAAGAAGCGCCTTGAGATCCCGACGAAGTGTGACTCAAATGGCGAAGGAACTGACCGTAGCATCCGCCGCATACCGAAAAATGATCTCAAAGTCTAGCCTTACAAGATCCAAAAGGCGCATGATCTTACTCCAAAGCAGCAACACAGCGACAAGTCAGACTTGAGAGAGCGAAGGAGTTGCTTTGCTAGGCCAAAACGGGTCAATTTCGGAACCTTCTGTTTTCTGACGAGAAAATTTTTCAAATTGAGCAATTCGTAAACTCTCCAACCGATAGGGTTTATTTGACCGAAGGTTCATACGAGAATTTGAGCCATTGATTGGTCACCAGGAGGTTGCACCCGCCATAGGTAATGGTTTGGGCCGCTGTAGCCGCTGCAACCGCATATGGGCGCTCTCCAATCGTTTTCATCGAACTTGGCGTCAAGGTATTGTAAATGCCAAATATTATCGGCAAAGTATTCTGGAGGTTGCGTTGAGGCCGTAGGCAGACAATGGACAGACCATGAACGTTTCAACAGGGCTCGGCACCGTCTCACAAAGCTCGAGTGAATCAAGAACGGCTAAAAAACAACGTTCCGAACCTCATAACATTCACACAATGGCCAGACGCGTTCACCAGACGCGTATCCGATGGATTATTCTCTTTGGGCCATTTTGGAGAGCAAGGCCGAACTAAAAGATTCACCAGTCTCGAGGCGCTGAAAAAAGCCATTGTCCGCGAGTGGGCCAAAATATTTACCTGGAAGTCTGATTCGAGCAGCTTGCGATTCGTTTCTGGAACGTTTTAGAGCCATATTCACGGCCTCAAAGGTGGTCATATCGAGCAAGAGTAAACTGGTTCTTAATTTTGAATTAATTTCACACATTTTTTTTCTTTAATTGAATAAAAGTCATATTCCAAACTAAATTTATGGCCTTTTTAATTCGATACACTCCGAGTTCCGGACCCTGTGTATCGAAAACGATTAAGTTGTGAGCATCAATTCGTATAACTGAACTTAACAGAAAATATATAAATAATAACGTCCTTAAGGGGGGACCCTCATTTATCGGGTCAAAAAAATCGATTTTTTGGAAATAATTTTAATCTATTCTACAACTATTTAAGAATATACTTTCAAAATTTCAAGTCGATATCTGTATTTTTGAAGGAGTGACAAAATTTTTAACAGGACGCGACGGGTGGCCTGATCGCCTGTATCCAAAACTTTAAACGCGTTTTTCTCGAAACATCATTTTTCGATTTTGTGTACACAATTGAGAACGCTGTATTGAACCAATCAGGCTTTACAATAGCTCATTTTAAAGATAATTAAATTGTTTTCAATGTGGCATTAAGTGTTTTTTAAAAAAAAAAGATTTTCATATTTTTTTGTAATTTTAAAGTCAATTTTTATGCATGAAAAATCACTTTTAACATAAAACTGGGTAAAAAATATCAATTTCGACATTTTTTTTTTAAATCAAAATGTCACATCGAAGGTATTAAAAAAAATTTGGTGTTTTTATTTCAGAAAAAAATTCAGAGCGCTAGAATGTACACAGATAGAATGAGGTGCCATGGACGAGGTATATATTTCCATACTTAAAATGTTTTTTTTCTTCTCCGAAAATTTTTGTAGACAGTCAAGACATTTATTAAAGTACTTTATGAATTACAAAACGTTGAATGAAATGATGCATTTTTCGACCGTCTAAATGAGGGTCCCCCCTTAAGCATCAAAGACGACTTTCCTGGTAACTTTGTTTGCACAACCATACATATTAGAACAGCAACTTGAATTATCGAAAATGATGCAACCCATTTAGGAGCCAGTTAAGCGGAAAACGGCGGCAAAGAGCGTTTGTATTTGTGTTTTTTTCACACATGCCTAATTTTTTTTGACAGCCATACATTTCGCGCTTATTTGTTTGCTTACTTATTGCAGCTCGTTTTTTACCAACACGTGCCAACCCTTTATGGCGGTACGATTACGGCGGTACGCTCAAGTGAGCTGCAATTTCTTCTGTTTGCAACTAATAAAAAGTGCTATCGGTGGCTGGTTATATGCGAGCTAACAAATAAGGCACCGGAACGTGATTGTTGAAAATACTGGAGAAGCTGCAAGGCATCAAATAGCGAAAAAGATTTGCAGCGGGCGTGATGGCTCCAGACATATGTAAATACATAGATATGTACGTACAGTCTTATAGCTCGAATGGCAGAGGAGAAGCACGTTCGCGTAAATAATCCGTCAAAAGCAATTCGAAGAAGCGCAGTTGCGATTTAACTTTTATGCTACCATAATTGAAGTTTTCCATCTACATTGGCACAGAAATACATATGTATGTATGTATGTGTGTGTGGATATCGAAATAATGAATAAAAAATGCACTTTAAATTATTTTAATAGCCATTGAATGCAATATATTGCGTTGGGGAATAAGTTTATAGCGTTTTTATATTTTATTTTTTTTTTTAGGACGAGGTGTCATAGGCGAGCCTACAGCACGGAAATGGGTTGCAAAGTTCAAAAATGACGACACGTCCCGTAGCAGAAGGCTTTCTAACTTCGATAAAGAACGTCTCGAATCACTTTAAAGGGATAACGGTCGCCAAACCAGCCGTGCATTGGCGGAAAAAAATAACTGCAATCATAAAACTATTCTCAATCACCTTCATTTAATGGGATTTACTGAAAACTCCGGAGCCTGGGTGCCTCACGAGCTCAACAAATCAACAAAAAAAAAAGAAAGTCGACTTCAAATTGCTTCCCAGCATCTCGCCCGCCATCGAGCAATACGTGGTCATAAACAGTCTTTTTGTACCGAATTGTCACGAGAGATGAGAAATGGTGTCTGTACATCAATATGAAGCAAAGAAAGGAATGTTTGGCTCCAGGAGATACGCTAAAGCCGAGAGTTAGGCCGGATATTCATCCAAAGAAGATCATGATATGTGTTTTATGGGACTGGGATCGCATGGTGCATTGGGAAATTCTCGGGAAGAACGCCACAGTCAACAAGGAGGTCTACATTGCTCAGCTATATTGCTTGAATGAGGTTAGTCGACTGAAAAGACCTAATCGACAAGGTCAAACCATACTCCTTCACGACAACGCCAGACCCCATGTTGCACAAATCGTCAAAACCGCACTTCAAGAGCTCGAAGCACGAATGAGAGTTTTTTCAGCATCCGCCGTATTCTCCGGTCCTTCCACCAACCGATTACCATCTTTTCAGCTTCGTGCCAAACCATATGAAGGGTGTTACCTTCGATAACAAAGAGGTGCTTAAACACTGACTCAACTACTTCTTTGACACCAGACAAGGCACTTTTTGGCGGAACGGCATCAACAAACTGCTCGAGAGGTGGGAAGAGATTGTAAACAGCAACGGCGAATATATAATTGATTGACTTATTGCTATAATTATAGTTTTTTGTTTAAATGTAAAAGGCTTCGGTAAACTCTCTACGAACATATTCCTCAACCAAATATATCAGGACCAGTCTTACTGGTACTTTTTTTTCTTTTTGATGTCATGGAAGCATCTTGAAGTGTTGACACCATTCGGACAAGCCTGTTGTCCTTCCAAATAGAAGTAATGACGTCTTCATTCCCTGGAATGTTATTTCTCTGCTCTGTCGACTTTTTGATTTTTCCTTTAGTTGTTTTGGTAAGCCCCGATTTTCCCTTATCGTTCTACAAATTCTTATTTTATTTTTCAACAATATTTCTGCCTTAGACACACTATTCTAGTACTCATCTTGATAAAAGTGATACCATGTTTCCTGTAGTTTTTTCCTCTCACCTTTATAAATCTGAAGGTTACATATATAGGCAGATCCACTTTAGCTAACTCTTCTGACTAAAATTCCATACTTTGTAAGTTTTCGGGGATTATAGGACGCCAATAATTGATTTACTGTTTGAATTGTAAATATTACGAAGACAAATGGTGAACAGTAACCACGATTTGAATGTACAATACTTCGTCATACTTCGAAAGACGTCATATGACCTTCCCGGTCAACAAATGACCTTCTGAAACCAGACTGAGCCTGTTTATTTCCGTCACCTCTCGCCGCGGGACTACCGTTAGGTCGTACTTCGCGCAGAGGAAAGGCAATTAGTCGTCGGCCACTAAGTCCGATGCCGCATCTTATTTTTCCTTCGATCGCAGCATATGACGCACAAATGTCTCAGGCCAAGGGGGATCTCCAAAGGTTCTATGAAGTTTTTCCTTTGCGGAACGGAAGCGCGAGCATGCAAAGGATTTGTGGTGAACTTAGAAGACGCAGTCGGACACCGTTTCAAAAGCGCTACATATGCGTATTGCGCACAACCGGTAGGTAGACTATGGACCTCGAAAGCATGATACACGACTCGTTCTATTCGCACAAATCAATGGGTGTTCAAGATACTATGGGATTAAGTTGGGCTTTAAAGTGGTTTCAGGTTATTTCCTTATAGTATTTCACATATCAGTGCAATGTTCTGCTCTCTGAGATGCAACAACAATTAAAGTCCAAGAATTTTTTCTGCAAAATATGTAGTATTGCGAGAGAAGGCAGTGAAATCAAATCAGTGACAATCAGTACTGTAAGTCATCGATTATTGAAGTAAATTTTAATCAAGTTTAGTTTGCGAAGCGTTGGTTGCCTATTCACGGTTCCCTTTTCATTCCTTTTCAGCACAAGCGTTGCTTTGCAGCCCGACTTTGAACACAACGAGTAGCACCAGCGACAACATTTGGGATGGCAGCCGTACACTTCGGTTGTCGTGGATTTTGGATAAGGAGCAGAAGCACAGCAAGTGATAACATGTGTTGCATGACTATCAACAGGAAGTGCTGCACAGTAAGTAGCAGCAAATGATTTTTTGGCGACAAACTCAAACGAATATGCCGCCTCTATGCGAGGTGTGTTCAAAAAGTATCGCAAATTTTGAATTTTCGCAGGTTACGTATATTCGAATTTCAATTTTTTTGTGGCGATATGTTGGTACTCATGTCTCTCACTCATGCCGAGAGTGAATGCCGGGCATTTTGAATGTTCAGTTAATTGTTGACAGCTGCTTTGCTTGCACGAGTTTCGGCTCGTCTTCGATTTTTATCTATTCAAAAAGATGGATCAATGAACCTGTATCAAATTTTGTGTGAAAAATGAAATTAAGTGCGCGAATGCATTCCGAATGTTAACTGTGTCATACGGAGAAGCTACTTTGGACCAAGTCAACGTTTATCGGTGGTACAAAATGTTCTCAAAAGGCGGAGAAGATGTGAACGACGAAAAGCGTGCCGGCGTGCCGGACACTCGAGCACTTCAACAACAGACGACAACATTGATGAAATGAAGAAAATGGTATTGACCAATCGTCGAATCACCGTTAGAGAAGTTGCTGAGGACCTAGACATATCGATTGGCTCGTGCAATTCGATTTTTTTCAATGATTTGGTCATGAGACGGGTCGCCGCAAAATTCGTACCAAAGCAGCATCGCATGAACATTGCTAATGAGATGTCGGACTTTGTGGGCGACGACCCAAATTTGCTCCAGAGGTTCATAACTGGTGACGAATCGTGGGTTTATAGTTACGACGGGGACCCCAAAGCTCAATCATCTCCATGGAAGCTGCCGCACGAACCAATGTCGAAAAAAGCGCGCCAAGTTCGGTCGAATGTAAAAGTTTTGCTTACCGTTTTCTTCGATTGTAGGAGCGTTGTGAATCATGAGTTCTTGCTTCAGGGTAAAACGGTCAATAAGAAATATTACCTGCAATTTATGCACAATTTGCGCAAAGAAATCCGCCAGAAATGCCCGGATTTGTGGAAGAACAAAAATTGGCTCTTGCATCACCACTTTTTGGCCAAACACAATACACTAATGATGCCACAGCCTTTCTGCCTCTGACTTTTTCTTATTCGCGAAACTGAAGAAGCCCATGCAAGCACGACGCTACGCTACGATTGACGAGATAAAGACGGCATCAAAGGAAGAGCTGAACAAGATAAAAAAAATTATTTTTTGAAGTGCTTCGAAGATTGGAAAAAACGTTGGCACGCGATACTTTTTGAATACACCTCGTACATATCCAATATTTAAACAGTGATCAATTTAGAGGTATCGCTGTTTGAATAGAAATAATAACACGAAAAGTCAAGTTGATTGGTCAATTTTTATTATATTTGTGTAGAACCATTCATGGCATTTTACTTTTTAATCCCCTTCAAATGTTGGCCGCAACTGCGCCGTAGTTCGGCTATCCGTAAACACCAATTTTAAATGGCTGGCTGGAGGACTTCAGTCGGTATCTCGAGAATAACTTTATTTGAAGTTGGTTTATACCCAAAGCATTTACCTGTAGACTTTACATACCCCAACAATAAAAGTCAAAAGGTATGATATCAGATGATCTTGGTGGTCAATCCACTGGTTCGAGACGAGAGATAAATTGCACACCTAAACGACGACGCAGTAAATCCATTGCTTCACGGGCTGTATAACAAGTAGCTACGTTTTGTTGGAACCACGAGCGCATACTGTGCAGGTCACGGGCTTCAATTTCCGGTATCAAAAAGTCGTTTATCACCCAGCGATATAGTTCGCCATTCACTGCTACTTTGGCGCCAGCATGGTCTTCAAAGAAATATGGACCGATGATCCCTCCAGCACATAGGCACCACGCACGCACCAAACGGTTGTTTTCAGTGGATGTAATGGCTGTTCTTGAATGACTTCGGGTTGCTTTTCAGCCCACATACGGCAATTTCGCTTATCGACGTAGTCATTATGCCAAAAATGGTCCTCATCGCTGAACATCATAAGTTGGGGTGAGTGCGCGATGAAGTCTTTTCACAGTGCGCCGATTTTCGTAATACAATTGAACGATTGTATTTGATGAAATGCCAATGAATACTGAAAAAAATTATGTATTTCCTTTGACAGTAGTCAGGCGTGATCTGTCAAAGTACCCTATTGCGAAAAGTTACTTCGAATCTAAACACCCTTTATAGTATTATAATGGGTTTCACAACTGAATTGCCTCATTAAGATGAAATAATCGCTTTAACTATTTGTATCAGCTTTCTGCGATGGTAGCTGAAAGTGTGTGTTAATTTCATAGTAACACCAATTAAATTTTGTTAAAAGTTATAAATGCTAATAACTAAAACAAAGCCAATTTAAAACATGCACAGCGGGGCTTTGGGGCGAAATAGCGATTGTAACTCATTTGCGAGTATTATTAGTCAGTGCACGATGAGCGTTTCTGAGTGTTTCTGAATTAAAATTCCTACACAAAGCACTACACAACTAATTAAGCTGCCAAAATAAAATAATCTAAATGGCTATTTTGTTTTAGAGCTCAACTACAAACTTGGCTGCTGAGTGGCATACATTTTTCTGCTTTTCAACTTCAATGCGCTCGTTGAGTGTTTTGCCGCAGAGTAGCTTATTATATACAAGCACACATACACACAAAAAAAAGTTTTTCAGGACATTACAATGGTATTCCAATGCATGTTGTCCGCTGAGTACGAATTGGCTTGGTTTTTGAAGGTAATATCAAAAATTTATGAAAACAACTGGAGCTCAAATTAAAAAGCAACAGCAAAGTATTCCATTATATTTCTCTCCCTCTGAGTGCCATTACAACGTCAGAACTATTAGATGAAATCAATATCACTACTTATCCTTAAATTGTTTCTTTTGTCGTACTCTTCTAGATTTATATGATCGGGACACAATTTTTCTTAACGTCAATCAACACTTGCAGTCATGCCCCATGTCAACGTCTAGCTGGAATCTGCATTGATATCGATGTTCCACTTTATATCTTGGTGAAATCCTTCTCCTTCTTCCTCACCACATTCTCTAAGATTTTTTGCCAAGTAATCTAAGTGAGAATCTTAGAAATGTGACTTTGAGTTCATCAAGCAGGCGGCCGTCGTAGTAGAATGTATTGGTGCGTGGGTACTATTCGGTTGTGCGCAAATGTGAAGGCTCGGGCATGAAATACCCTATCATAAAGTTTTTTCTAATATGTAGTAGTCGCCCTTCTGTAGGCAATGGTAAGACATGCGATGAAAAAGCTCCTCATAAAAAACCATCTGCAATTTGGAGATGGCGTAGAATTGTAGGTCCCTCCATTTGTAGAAAGACATTAAGACACACACCACAAATAGGAGGACGAGCTCGGCCAACCAAAAAAGGGTGTAAGCGCCAATTATATGTAAAGGGTGATCAAATTAGACGTACTTTTTCCAATACGGTTTTTTTGAAAGATCACGCATGACTACTGTTAAACGAAATAATACTTTTTTCACTATTCATTGACATTTCATCATGAAAAGACTTACAAAGTTTACAAATCGTTCAATTGTATTACGAAAATCAACGCACTGTGAAAAGTGTTCATTGACCAACTCAGCGATGAGACCCATTTTTGGCTTAATAACTACATCGATAAGCACAATTGCCATATTTGGACTGAAGAGCAAGCCGAAGTCAATCAAAAGCAGCCATTACATTCATTGAAAACCGCCGCTCGGTGCGTGCGTGGTGCCTATGGGCTGGAGGAATCATCGTTCCATATTTCTTCAAATACGAGGCGGGTGTCAATGGCGCGTGTGAATCGCGAACAGTATAGCAACTTGCCGTGGTTCCAACAAGATGGAGTTACTTGCCATACAGTCCGTAAAACAATGGTTTTACTGCGTCATCGTTTCGGTGAGTAATTTATCTCTCGTTTCGAATCAGGGGATTGACCACCAAGATCGTGTTATCGATATTACACCTTTGGACTTTTATTAGTGGAACTATGCAAAGTCTAAATGCTTTGTGGATAAACCAGCTTCGATTGAGGCATTGTAAGCCAACACTACTAAAGTTTTTCACGAGATACCGACCGAAGTCCTCCAGCGAGTCACGAGTCATTCAAAATGGAATGGCCGAACTACGGCGCAGTTGCGGTCAGCCTTTGAAAGGGATTATCTTTAAAATCCAAATGTCATGAATGATTCTGCACAAAAGTAATAAAGATGGCCCAAACAGTTTGAATTCTAGTTGTTTTATTGCAATTTTAAATCCTATAATTGGCAGAATTCGGTATTCCCGATAAGTTAATACGTTTAACACGCTCGACCACGCAGAATGTAAGGAACGTAGTAAGACCTCAGAACAATCCGTTACGGGAGTTCGCCACCATGAACGGACTTCAGCAAGGAGATAGGCTCTCAAGTCTCCTCTCTAATATTGCCCTTAAAAAGTTTATCAGGGACTCTGCCGTAAACACAAAGGGAACTTTTATGTTTAAATCGGTTCAATTGCTGGTTTACTCGGACGACATAGACATAATCGCATTCTCGCTGCTGAGTTTGAAAGAAGCCTTCACAAGTATTGAGATGGCAGCAAAATGTATGGGTTTAGAAATAAACGAAGCCAAAACTAAAGCGCTAGTTTCAACTACATCGGACTCTGTCAGACACAATGTGGATCAAATACTAAAAATCGGTGACTATGGTTTCGAAGTAGTGAAGGACTGTAAATACCTTGGTGTAATCATTTATCATGACAATAAAATTTTTGCAGAAATCGGCCACAGAATCTTTAGGGCCAACCACTGCTATTTTTCGCTGTGTCAACACCTAAAGAGTCGTCTTCTAAACAGAAAAACAAAGATTTCACTGCATCGGTCCATTATAATTTCCATCTTGCTATACGGTAGTGATACGTGGACACTCAGAGATAAACAGAAAATGCTGGTTTTCGAGAGGAGAGTTCTGCGAAAATTTTTTGGCGCGATATGCGATAAAGGCGAGTAGCGGAAACGCTACAATCATGAACTCGAAAAACGATTAGGTGTGCAACTAAGTTCTCGCTGTTTTTTTTTTGATGAAAATAAAACTTTATTCTGAAAAAATGCTTACAAGTAAATCATTGAAGGTATTGCCCATCGCTGGCACCTACTCTTTTTCCTCTTTCTGGTAGATATCGTATACCGTCGCGGTAAAACTGTTCATCTTTTGAGGCTATCCACGGATCGAGGCATTTTTTGATGCCTGCCTAGGTCAGCTAGGCCATGTGCCATCGATCGGAACAGATGATAATCGGACGGCGCAATATCTGGAGAATATGGCGGGTGGGGTAGGATTTCCCATTTCAGTGTTTCCAGGTAGGTTTTAACGGGTTTGGCAACGTGAGGCCGAGAGTTGTCATGCTGTAGAATCACTTTTTCATGCCTCTCCGTGTATTGCGGCCGCTTCTTGCGCAGTGCTCGGCTCAATCGCATTAATTGAAGGCGATACTGATCCCCAGTGATGGTGTTGCTTGGTTTTAACAGTTCATCATAAATAACACCAACTTGGTCCCACCAAATACATAGCATAACCTTCGCATGGTGAATATTCGGCCGGTGCGACGATGTAGAAGCATGACCGGGCAGTCCGCATGACTTCCTTTTCTTTGGATTGCTGTAATGAATCCATTTTTCGTCACCCATCCCGATGCGTCACCATGAAGAAACCCTTCCTTTTCGCTTTTTTGCCGCTGAAGCAGTTGTTCACAGGCGAAAAAACGACGTTCAACATCCCTTGGGAATCTAAGTCCCCTGTTTCTGAATCCTTCTCAAAAGCATGCAGTCGCTTGGAAATGGATTGGCGGGTAACTCCTAATACTGAGGCACGGATCCTCATTGAGCAATGCCTCCAATTTAGCGTCTTCGAAGGTTTTTGGCCTTCCTTCACGCGGACGGTCGTCAACATCACCGTCAAAATCACCGTCTTTGAAACGACCGAACCAATGTCGACACGTTGTTTCACTTAAAGCAGCGTCTCCATAAACTTTTTGTGGCTCTCGATGCGCTTCAGCTGCCGTTTTTTTTTTTTGAATGAAAGAGGAAAATCAACACTTTCTGCAAATGACGATTATTCGGCACAAAATCAGACATTTTCACAAACCCAAAAGTAGATGATACCAAAATAAAATCACTAATGTGTCGAAGCAGTTTATTTACCATATATCTAAGCTTGGTTTATGACTTTAGGTTATGTTAGAATCAACTAGCACACACTCCTGGCGGCATCTATTGACAAACAGCGGGAACTTAGTTGCGCACCTATCTGTGATAACAACAATCCTGATCAACAGATGGAGATGGGCAGGTCACATATTGCGGACTAACACGGATTACCCGCCTCAGCAAGTACTCTTCGGTAAATGCCACAGACAGAGAACAAGGGGCCGCCCGCCGCCTGGATGGATAGACGATCTAGAAAAAGACGCAGGCTTATTGGGATTTCTGGCAAGGAAGAAACCACGACAGTTGGAGGCATATGCTACAGCAGGCGAAGAGTCGAGCGGGGTTGCCCAGCCAAGAATGATGATGATGATGAGCTAGATCCTATGAAGGTATGAAAATTGCATCAATTGAATGCGCTACTGTGAAGCCTGCCGAGGCAGTCATCTACATTAAAACGGCTTCCACAACTGAAGAAAGTATTCGCTCTTTCCAATAACGTATGAACTGAGTTGTCTTCATTTTATTTCACTATTTAAAATTTGTTTGTAGTTGCACCAACCTTTATATTTACATATGCGGCATTTGCATATGAATCTATTATCTGACTCATGCATACTCACATGCATACACGTATATGTACATACATACCTATATGAGCTATAAAACAGAATTTGCTCTGTTATTGCTGCTCCGTTACTAGAGAGAATTTAAATGAATTGGGCAATTAACGTCAGCAACATGTGAAGCATCTTACATGACTGTCGGTGGCTGCAGATAAGTAGGTGCTAGCATTAAAATATAGGGTGTTTTCTAAGAGCTTCGGAACTTAAAATGAGAATACAAAACAGAAATGTTGTTGGAATACATTTTTTATTATGATTTATATTATACAAATTATTATTATAATTTCATTGCATCTTTCTTCTTCTTTCATTTTGTTACAACGCGGGGTGTGTCAAAGCTTCCTTCAAAATGCTCCTCCAAAGCGGTCTATCTTGAGCTGTTGCTTCGTAGTTACGTATTCCCAGCTTCTTAGGATCGTGTTCCACTGCGTCTATCCAACGGTTCCTCGGTCTGCCTTTGGCCTTCACGCCCAGTAGCTTTCCTGTCAGGGCTTTCTTCACGGTACAGTCAATGCGCTGCGCTTTAACAAAACGCACAGCTGTCTCGTTCTGAGTTAGATCGTTCAGTTCAGAGTTCAATCGGATTCTATAGGTACTATCATCCATTCTAATTGGGCCAAAGATCTTTCTTAAAATTTTTCTTTCCATGCGAGCAATCAGCAATTTTGTTAATTTTTAAGAAAATTTCTTTTAAGTCATTCCTATTTCTTGAGAGAATAGCGATGTCATCTGCATAAGCACATATTTGGGTTGTTTTAGTTATCAAGGTACCACCTTTGTTGACTTCCCTTACGACAAAGTGCAGCATCAAATTGAATATGACTGTTGATAAGGCATCACCTTGTTTTACACCTGTTTCAATAGCGAACGACTCTGCGAGCTTCCCTTGAATGATCACTTTTGCTGGTGTATTTGTGAGCGTTGCCCTAACGTGCCTTATTAGTTTGGCAGGTATTCCTAGAATAAGCAATATGTGCTGGATCCCATA
Organism: Anastrepha obliqua; assembly: GCF_027943255.1. Classification (NCBI taxonomy): domain Eukaryota; kingdom Metazoa; phylum Arthropoda; class Insecta; order Diptera; family Tephritidae; genus Anastrepha; species Anastrepha obliqua. The sequence goes on from NC_072893.1 coordinate 48,513,312, forward strand.
TCTTTTAACATTGTCGAAGGCTTGTTTGAAATCAATGAACAGGCAGTGAACATCTAGCCCGTATTCATTTCCTTTTTTTTCATTTCATTTCATTGCATTCATTTTTTAAATATAAGATCCGCCATAAGTCCGACGTCGTTCCGAGTTCATTGTCTACTCGATCCATACCATTTTTTACTACTTTTTTCAATAAATCTGCATGGAATATTGTAAAAAATATATGCGCTGTATGGCAAGTCGCGCCGTCTTGTTGGAACCAAATGTAGTCGATGTTTAGCTGATTAATTTTAAGAAATAAAACTTCAGTCAGCGTCTCTCGATAGCGCTCGCCATTCACCACAAGGGCAGCTCCTTTCTCATCTCGAAAGAAATAGGTACTACAGACTATTATTATTTTTCTTTTCGAAGTAAATTTTACAATATGGAGTGTTGTTCAGGCGTTAAGCAGTTCATGTTGACTTGCCAAACCTTACTGAACAAAAATGTCGACACAGTTTGCCATTCTCAGCTGCCAAATCATAGTTATCGATATCGATAGATCTCATGAAGCTAAAAAAACACCCGTTACCATTGAAAGATACGAACTCCTATGTCTGTCAGCGGGTGCTAATGAGCTTTGCTGTTTTGCATAATTATGCAATTGAATTGAGTGAAACACAAGAATGCCACTGTTAGAGGAAGTGTGAAGATCTGCAAGTGAAACATAATAACTGTTATGAAATTACATACAAAACCGATACAAATATGAGTGCAAATGGAAGTGAAAATATATTTACAATAATATAATAATCTAATGGCAGAGAAAATAGAATAACTTTAGTAGCCAAAGGACCTTATTGCGCCGAAGAATGGATTTCATCAAATTTAGACTGAAGGAGAATTCGACAAAACTTTTGATGTGCTCACATATCATGTGCTCACGTATACAAGGGGGCGAAAAATTAAGCCCCTTGTCGGAAGATTTACAACTTTTGCGAACGGTGTCGTACGCCAATCATATTTGACACTTGTCAACTAGACAGCAGCACTAAACAAATAGGCAGGTAATGGAGCGCGCAAAGTTCCATCACTCAGAATCATTTTACCAGGTTGTGCAATAAGTTTTGCGGGGGCGATAAGAGAGGGCATTGCTACTAGCCTAATTTTTGTTTTGTTATATTGATGCGCTCTTCATATGAGAGTGTGTGAAGTTTCAATTGAATCTATCAATTCATTCTTTGTTTACAAACAATTTAGTACCTACATGCCAGAGTATTTTCTACAATGGAGAAAATCAAGCATCGTGCGGGGATTGAATTTTCTTATTTTTGGGAAGTTTAAAAGCAAAAGAAATGTATGATCGAATTTTGAAAGTGTATAAGGACCCTTCGCCATCAATTAGTGCAGTAGAAGAATGAGGTGCTAAATTTAAACGTGATCCTGCAAGCTTCAAGACGATCCACGTCAAGGACGTCCAAAAACAGCAATCATAGAAAAGTTACAGAAAATCGTATTGGAAAATCGTCAAGTGTCTCATTGGGCAGTATGAGGAATATTTTGACTGAAGTATTGGATTTCAGACAGTTGTGCGTACAATTGGTGCCGCATTCGCTAACAATGGAACACAAACAACAAAAACACATTCGAATGTGACTTTCTCAGCAACATTTTGAGCGTTTTCGAACGGATAAAGTGGATTTTGTGCATCGATTCATTTACTATATCGCTAATGAAAATAAGAGGCTAAAGAGTGGTGTGAACTTAGTTCTTCGGCTCTGAAACGAGTTCGTGCCTTGAAAGCGCCCAAGAAGATGTTTGCAAGAAATTTCTTTTTTTCATCAGGATAATGCGCCGTGTCACAATAACATTTTGACAACTGCTGAAATCCATGAATTAAAGTTCGAATTGTTGGAGCATCCACCGTATTCACCAGATGCAGCCCCTAGCTACTTCCATCTGTTTCTATACCTACAAAAATTCATGCGTGGAAGGTGTTTTTCATCAAACTATAAGCTCATAACAGCTGTGGAAGCGTAGCCCTTCCAGATTCGCCCTTCACTTGTTGAGTGAGTTTCTAAATAGCGCTTTGCTATCGGAAGTAACGGCCTTCATATGGTTTGACAGGAAGCAGAAAAGGTCGTAATCGGTCGGTGCATCCCAATCGAGCTCTTGGAGTGCGGCTTTTAGGACTTGTCCAACATGCCGTTGTCGTGAAGGAGTATGGTTTGATCATGTCGATCAGGTCTTTCAATGTAGAGCTTCTTATTGACCGTGGCATTCTTTTCAAGCATTTCCCAGTGCACCATGCCCTCCCAGTCCCACCAAACACATATATGGTTCTTCTATGGATGAAGATCCGGCTTGACTCTCGGCTTTTGGTGTATCTCCTGGAGTCAATCACTCCTTTCTTTACTTAAAATTGATAGGCACCTCATCTCCCGTGACGATTCGGTACAAAAACCGCTGTTTATGACCTCGTATAGCTCGATGGCGGGCGAGATGTTGAGAAGCAATTTGAAGCCGACTTTCTTGTTGTTGTTGTTTTAACTGTTATAGAAGCCCCGCCAATGTAGGGTATATCACCGGTCGTCTTCGTCTGGCTCATCTAAGGGTAGGCCCAAGAAGCAAGCTGTTTCGACGGCTTGTGTCCAGAGGGAGAGGGGTGTTAGATGGGTAGGTTCAAGGGGGCATGTGAAGAGGTGGTTAGTGCCGTGCGGAGTATCTTCACATGCCGAACATATACTTGGTATTTCGGGGTCAATTCTGGATAAGTTTAACCCAGTATCCAGAACGTAGTTGTGCCAGTGTTACACGTGTCTCACGGGGAAGCTAGAGCTCTTTATCTGCAATAGGTGGTGGTTGGTCTCCGATTACGGCATTCACAGAGCGGGAGCTTAAAAAGGACTTTATTGACTGTCTAAATACTGACTGGTCCAGTAGAGGCGACTTTCTTCGTCGTCTTCGTTGATGCTCGTGAGGCACCCAGACTCTAAGTTTTCGGTAAATCCCATTGAGTGAAGGTGATTGAGAATCGTTTTATGATCACAGTTCATTTTGGCCGCCAATTCACGACTGGTTTGGCGACTGTTCACCTTCAAAAGTGATTTACGATGTTCCTCATCGAATTCAAAAGTCCTTCCGCTGCGGGATATGTCATCCACATCAAAGTCACCGTTTTTGAACTTTACAAACCATTTCCGTGCTGTAGACTCGCCTATAACACCTACTCCATACACGTCACAAATGTCCCGAGCTGCTTCGGCAGCTTTTTGGCTTCGAGGAAAGAAAAGCAGGTGTCGGAAACGTTGATTTTTTGCCTTTGTGGTATTCCATTTCTAAACCTCAAAACTAAAAAAAAATCAAATAACTTAAAAATACAATTAACTTAGTTTTTCAGAGCAAAAAGAGTTCCATCGAAAGAATACTTACCCGTTGCCAAACAGCAAACAAACCGTTGTAGAATAAAAGAAGATATAAAAACGCTATGGACTTATTCCCCAACCCAATATTTTCTTTTGCCACGACTAGGGCCTTTGTTGTTTGACATTATTCGGGCCATAAAGGACTGCACACTCATTGCCTTCTTTCCAGCACATTCTAGGTGGATTTCAAAGTTTAAACGACTATCAACCATTATCCTTAAGTATACTACAATATATTTAGTAGCGGGTTTTGAATTGATAGCTACCTCCTGGCTGCAATCAGCCGCGTGTACGGTGTAAAACCGATGAATTTGGTCCCTCCCCCAAAACCATGTTTTCAGCAAACCGCGCATTACGTTAATGCACAGGTCTTACATTATCTGCCACAAACTAATTTTGTTCAAATTTGCGCTCTACACCGCCGACAAAGGCGACCAAATGCACTCCTAATGCTCAGGATACACGTGCCGGGTAACAATTGTTGTTGTGGCATAATTAAACAAATTTTGGGCGTCGTGTAATCGGAATATGACCAGTGTCCTCAAATGGCTTTTATAATTATATGACGCATTCCGTGACAAATGTCGCTAATGGTTTCCAAATGCAAGGTTGATACTTTGTTTGATAGCGAATCGGCACCATTTGTGCGTGTAAAATAATCAAAGCTTCTATAAATTACTTATAAGGATATGTATGTACATACGTATTCCTGCTTTGTTGAACGAATTTATGAAAATTGATTTTAATTTTGGTATTTCCTCGTCAAGCTTTAACTTCATTTTATGCTAAATTACGTTGTATATTAAATAAATATAACCCAAACGTGAATTGCTTGAATAAAATTACTATTGAATTAAATTCACGCTTTTCATATTTTGAATTAAGAAGTTTATTTAAATTTGGTTCATTAAGTTTATTTTTACGCAGTTAGTGCCTGCATTGTAAATTTATGCTGGCACGTGTTGTTTGTGCTTTTTCATGTTAGCTGGAAATTTTGTTAGACAAGATGGTGTGTTGACACGTTGGCCAACTTTGATGAGGGTCGCTGGTACAGGGTTCATCAAGTGCGCGCTGCTTTTTATTTATTTATTTAAGTCTAGGGTTACAAGAAGCCTACTGACTCAATACATACATTTACTTACAAATAATATATTTCAAGCTTTCAAGTACAAAAATCTTGCAGACTAACACTAATCTAAATGTAGATCAATCTTAAAATTAGGGCAAATATAAAATACCCAATCGAAGATAAAATACTAGTGATGTGGCTAAGAGGAAAACATTCGTAAATATTTAACTAAATACGGCCATGCTTGCGTGGAATTAAAATCTAAAGCAATGAAGACTACGTTACTTCAGCACAAGCTGACACAAGCGTTGACACCATAGCTATTTCTAGAAAAATCAATTCAAAAAAATTCCGAATGGCGAAGAGTTCTAAAAGGAATATTGAAAGCAAGATTTTCTAAGAGAGAAGGGCAGTTAGTAGAACCCATTATCTCAAACGGTCATGCCAAAATGGATATTCTGTCCTCAAGTGTAGGAAGGCTACTAGGTTTTTCAATAAGGTTTGCAGCTCGGTAAAAAAAACACCATTTTATGGTTTGAAATGCACTGTATTATTCAGTACAGGGTTTGATTGAAAAGTAATGAGCCTTACTTTTTTAAGCAGTTTTATTACACCTTTTGGCTTATACAACTAATATTCTTCAAAATAGGACCCTTGAGCGTCAATACACTGCTGGTAGCGGTCCTTCCACTGCAGGAAACATTTTTTAAACTCATCCGCCGGAATTGCGCTCAATTCGGTGGTTACAGTTTTTTGGATCGCCTCGATGGAGTCGATTGCCTCGCCTTCAGCTTTTTTTTCAGGCGCGGGAGCAAGAAGAAGTCCGGAGGGGACAGGTCTGGGCTGTAGGGAGGGTGGGGAAGCACCGGAACCTCCATCTTGGACAATGCAGAGGTGCATAGGAAGGCGGTGCGCGCCGGCGCATTGTCGTGATGGACCCTTCATTTCAATTGTTGACGAGGTCGGGCCGAACCCGGCGACGCGGTTTTTCAGCCGAAGGAGCACTTCTTTGTAAAATGCCGTTTAGCTTTACGCAAAATTTGATCGATTAACGTTGCTCCAACGATCGCTGCATTTTCGCCACTGCAAAATCCTAACACACTTTTAAAACAGCTTTCACGCGCGGAGCGATGTTGGCTGCATCGCTGTTGCCAGCGAACAGGGACCGGTTTCTAGTGGAAGGGGAAGGTCCAACGATCATTTTCCCCCACCAGCCGATTCGGTTGATCGCTTGGCAGACGCTCCGCGCGGGAAGGCTCATTACTTTTCAATCAAACCCTATATAGTCTCCATGAACATCAATACACTTGTTCCAACGAGATCCCAATTATGAATTTCATCCCTGAAGAGAGAATTTGGACTGCAAAATACGCTTCCACAGCTGTCATTACCCATTATTTGATGAAAAACTCCTGCCCCGTATGAATTCTTTTAGGTATAGAAACAGATGGAAGTAGCTAGGAGCCCCACATCTGGTGAATACGGTTGATACTCCAACAATCCGAACTCTTTGTGACACGGTGCATTGTCCTGGTGGAAAAAAATTCTTTTGCGAATTGCGTCTTTTTTCACGAATTTTTTTCCTTCAACTTGTCTAAAAGGTTGTAATAATGTTCAGAATTTATTGTTTTGCCAGTTTTTTTTCGCATCACAAAAAAATGCTAACACCTTCTTGCCCGATTTCTGGTCACGAACTCGTTTCGGAGGCGAAGGGCCCGGTTCACACCACTCTTTACTTTAGGATCATGGTAATAGACCCAAGTTTTATCCATGGTGATGAATCGATGTACAAAATCCACTTCATCCTTTCGAAAACGCTCAAAATGTTGCTGAGAAAGTCGCATTCGAATGTGTTTTTGTTCCATTGTTGGCTTTCTGAAACCCAATACTTCAGTCAAAATATTCCTTACACTGAGACACTTGAAGATTTTCCAATTCGATTTTCTGCAATTTTTCTACGATTGCTGTTTTTGGACGTCCTTAACGAGGATCGTCTTCAAGGCTTCTACTGCCCTAATTGATGGCGAAGAGTCCTAATACACTTTCAACATTCGATCATACATTTCTTTTGCTTTTAAACCTCCCAAAAATAAAAATTCAATCACTGCGCGATATTTGATTTTTCCCATTGTAGAAAATACTGTGGCATGTCGGTCCTAAATGGCTTGTAAACAAAGAATGAATTGATGGATTGAAATGAAACTTCACATACGTTCATATGAAGAGTGTACCAACAAAAAAAGAAAAAAAGGGTAGTAGTTGTACGAGTAGTAAAAAATTTTGTGAGTGGAGAGCAAAAATTATAGTATTTTTTCAGCAGCTATCAAAATTGACAATAGCTATGTAAAACTTTGTTATGCCGTCAAAGTCATTATTTTTGAACTTTGCAAACCATTTCAGTGCTTCACTTATGACACCTTCTCCATATACCTACGTCACAAATGCCCCGAGCTGCTTCGGCAGTTGTTTGACCTCGATGAAAAGCAAAGAAGAAGAGGTGTCGAAAATGTTAATTTTTGCCTCCTGGGTATTGCATTTCTAAGCTTCAAAACTAATATTATAAAAACTTAAGTAACTCAAAAACCAAATTAACTTTTATTGTAAAATAAAAAAAATATAAAAACGCTATGAATTTATGCCCCAACCCAATACATAGGTATGTCAATAAACGCATACATAATAATTTCCGTTCGAATTAAAATATGTGTTTTTTTTTTTGTTTGTCGGGGCATACCAGCAAGTATAGCAATCAGACAACATTAAGTCTATTGTACTGAATTCGGGTTCCATTTTAAATTTTCTTTATTTTTAATTTAATTTATTTAATTATTTAATTTTCCTCTCTTTTTTCCTACCTTTTTCATGTGCTTCGCCCATAGAAAGTGGTCCGTCATCAGTTCAACCAGCCTACAGTCCCTTCTGCTTAATGATAGGAAAATCTGCGACAGTCGGTCGGACATGACAGGTAACATCAGTTTAATCCATCTGCAGCCTCTCTCAGCCTGCCAAGCTCGCTTGTGGGTTCAAGTAACCTGTTTGCTAACCGTGGCTTTGATGGCGGTAGAAGGGAGTGTCAGAACGGGCTCCGAAGCAAAGAAATTGGTCACAGAGCCCATCTTAGCTAAAGAAACAGAGGTCCCTTTACCCACGATAGCCACGTGCCCAAGGACCCATGTTAGCATCAGGATATTACGCCTACCGACATAATTCAGTCTGGATTTACAGGATTCAATTACTGTTGAAATGGTTGGAGGGCAGTCTAAGGCCATGGTCAGACACATATAGATCCACGTTTTCCACAACAAAGTTCATCACTTCTTGAACAGCATACAACTCCGCTTGAAACACAGATGCGCACATTCCACGAGCAAAGTGTGGTATTGTTCCGCTGGATTCCGTGTAGACGCCCGAGTCGGAACCGTGCTCGGTCCTGGAGCCATCCGTGAAAATGCGAAACAGTGTTTACCGGGCTCATTTCCAGAGTTTGATCACATTTGAACCTCTGGCAGCACTACATTACATCTCTTTTCAAATACAACTCTTGATGGCATGGAGTCATGGTGCATAGAAAGAAGCGTTAGATTGAAGTCCATGCCTTCTCTGTTGTCCAATGTCGGACGGAAGCTTTACCAATTCCCAGCCTGAAAAATGTAAGCCTGCTGATGGCCTTCAAGGCCTTTGCTTGGATGAATACATCAAGTGGTGGTAGACTAACCAGATCATTTAATGCCGGGCCGGAAGTAGTCGGAAAAATATGTGTTTAATTTCAATTGAAAAAATTAACTCGAACTTGAAAGACCCAGTACAACAATTTTCAAATGAAATTATTTAAACGAATTGTCATGTCGTTTCTTTTTTAGTACTAAAATTTTGATGGAAATGAGGGTAGGAAAACTATAGATACCCAAAGCTATAATTATATGTTCGGTAACCAAAAAAGAGTACCGAAAATGTGTCAGTAACTACAATTCTCTGCTTAAGTTAACGGTGAGCGACGAATATGTTAAAGGCTAATAAAAATATGACAAGGATGAAAATATAAATAAAAATCGATAAAATAAAAGTCCCTTACCAAAACTGATTATTTAGAGAAAATCGCAATAAGCTCTTGCTCCTTGTTAATGGCCACAAAATTAAAATTGCTTTTTGTAGTCTCTCTTGCAGGCAAATGCGCGTATTATTCGGTGTGCCTTTCTGTGTTTCGTTTGCATTCTACATTTAAAATTGCACATCAGAAGTTTATGTTAATTAAAAATTTAACGGCATGAATACAGAGACACTTTGTACTACTTATTAGCTTCACTTCCGTGAACGTGCAGAGATTTCGTGAATGGCATCGAAATGTTGGAGGAAAAATAAAAGTGAGCAGGTAACTTAATTGATAATAACGTAAAGTTTTGTACTTAGAATATCAGTAAGGATTTGAAGAATAAAATATATGCAATTCTGGGCTCTTAAAACTGCGCGATTCTTTCCGAGAATGTTGAGAATAAATTATTTCTAAAATGCGGAATTTTTATAAGGCTCTCATTATGCGTATTCTATCGTATGTTGCAGAAACTTGGACGATGACATTATACGATGTAGCGCCCCATGGAGTGTTTGAGAAAAAGATTCTGCGACAGATTTTTGCGCTCTGAATGCGGCACAACAAGTTTTCTTTAAAAAAAAAAGCATTATGAGGCGTCGACTTCACACTCCACTTAGACTGGAATTTAAAGAAGGCCCCAGATATATTTTTACGAATAAATGCAGCTGAAATTTTAGTTGTTTGCATTTGGTAATTGTCAACTCACGCATAACGATGAGAGTTTGCCCAACTTTATTTCGTTTTCGTTCGCTTTGCTTTGACAATTGTCTATAAATACACACATACATACATACATACATACATACATACATACATCCATACTTTTATACAAAGATACTCACTTAGCCAGAGTTAGGCAACGCCAACGCCAATGCAAATCGTAAAATGGCATTTTTTCGCGCGAATTGACAATTACCAGATGTACGCAAACAAAATTATTCTGAAAATTGTGAACTCTGGTCAAATTTAAATAAGTATAAATTTAATAAATACAGTTAGTACCTACTTTAAACTACACATTTTAATAACTTTCTTTTGCATAATTTACCCATTTTTCAGTTGAAAGCGAATGCGAAAATTTTGTGCAGATATGCTTCTTCTTCTTTGAGGGGGCAAAGTGATGGTGGTGAGCAATATACAAATGTATGCAAGAAAAAAAAATTAAATGACTTTGTTAAAAAGAGCGGAACGTTCTCCACTCACATTCCATCAAGTGAGGAGTGGGCGGTGGGCTATACTTGGAGACAGGGCCTGGTGAACCTGCTCGTGAACGGATGGCTTTAACTTAGAATGAAGGATTGGCGGAGGAGATTCAAGTTTAGGGTACCGAACCACTGCATTGTGTTCCAAGCAGAGGTAGCCAGGCGCAATCTTCTGGACATCTTGGTTCTCACTTCTTTGCTACGCCTGCTGATATAGCAGGCCTTCATATTAAAAATCTGATGAACTTCATTAACTGCAACTCAGTCATCGTTCATAACCACAAATACTTAACTCCTGGGCTTCCCCCCGTTATGCAAACTGATCGTTTTACTGATGCCGGCATCGCCATTGGGTTCGGTTTCAACTCCCACAGTCGACATAAAGCAACATATTATGGAAAAAATTGTTTCTACTCGTACTAGCGGTAGACAAAGGCAAATCTACGAGTGTATTTCTGCTACGAAAAAGCTCCTTAAAATAACCCTTTGATATTTGGAGAAATATTTAGGGATACTGATTGGATCTTATCAGTGCGGTTTTAGACTTAGAAAGTCCACCATCGACCAAATATTTACAATAGGCCAAGCCTTGGAAAAGGCAAATGATAGGAGATAAGAAGAAATGGTGTGTGTCACCCTCCTTTCCTCGACTTTAAAGCTGCATTCGACAGTATGAAAAGGAGTTTCCTGTATGCCGCGATGTCTGAATTTGGTATCCCCGCAAAACTAATACGGCTATGCAAAATGATGTTGCTCAATACAAACAGCGCCATCAGAATTGAGAAGGACCTCTCCGAGCCGTTTGATACCAAACGAAGTTTCAGACAGGGTGACCCGCTGTCGAGTGACTTCTTTAACCTGATGTTGGAGAGGATCGTATGAGCCGATATTGGCATCATCGGCCTTAACAATAGCGCTGTTAGTTCTGCCATCTCCAAACTGGATAAAGAAGCAAAACGAATGGGTCTGCTGGTGAAGCAGGACAAAACGAAGTACGTCCTGTCATCAAACAAACAGTCGGCGTACCCACATCACTGTTGACAGTTAGGATTTTGAGGTTGTAAGAGACTTTTTTTATTTAGGAATCAGCACTAACACCGATAACAATGTCAGCCTTGAAACCCAACGAGGAATTTCTCTTGCCAACAAGCTCTACTTTGGACTAAGTAAAGTCCTCGCTCGTCGAACAAAACTAACACTCTATGAGGCTCTCATCATGCCCGTCCTAACGTATGGCGCAGAAGCGTGAACGATGACATCGTCCGATGAGGCGACGCTTGGAGTGTTTGAGAGAAAGATTCTGCGCAAGATTTTTGGACCTTTGCACGTTGGCGACGGCGAATATCGCAGACGATGGAAGGATGAGCTGTATGAGCTTTACGACGACATAGACATAAAAAAAAATAAATAAATAATTGGCGCGTACACTTCTGTTAGGTCTTTGCCCGAGCTCCTCCTCCTATTTGTGGTGTGCGTCTTGATGTTGTTCCACAAATGGAGGGACCTACAGTTTCAAGCCGACTCCGAACGGCAGATATTTTTATGAGGAGCTTTTTCATGGCAGAAATACACTCGGAGGTTTGCCATTGCCTGCCGAGGGGCGACCGCTATTATAAAAATGTTTTTATTAATTTTGCTTTCACCGAGATTCGAACCAACGACCTCTCTGTGAATTCCGAATGGTAATCACGCACCAACCCATTCGGCTACGGCGGCCGCCGACGACATAGACATAGTGCAGCGAATAAAGATCCAGCGGCTAAGTTGGCTGGGTCATGTCGTCCGAATGGATATAAACGCTCCGGCTATGAAAGTATTCGATGCGGTACCAGCTGGTGGTAACAGAGGAAGAGGAAGACCTCCTCTGCGTTGGAAAGATCAGATGGAGAAGGACTTGGTTTCACTTGGTGTGTCCAACTGGCGCCGGTTAGCAGGAGAAAGAAACGATTGGCGCGGTTCGTTAAACTCGGGCAAAATTGCGTAAGCGGTTATCGCTCCTATTAAGGAGAAGAAGAATATCATAAAAGTTTGCACACGAATGTACAAGTTATACAATTTCTCACCGCAAGATAATCAGAAATGCTGCATCTTAGAGTTTTAGTTTTCCACAAAAACACGCGGTCATATATTTTAATGCCATAAACACAAAATCTAACATTTTTGAACGCAACATCAATTTTGTGAGGCGAAACAGAAGCAAGTTTGCAGTTGCGTGCTCAGAATGCGTAAAGTGAGGCAAAATTAATTGAACAGCTAACTTTCTTCATGTCTCCAAAGGTGCCTCTAAATCTACATAAAATGGTTAAAATATTTGCTAGTAATGCGCGTGCTAGTTAGTGTGTCAGAAGAACTCATAAAAAAGAAAAAAAATTCATCCTACATTTTAGATTTTACTTGCAGAATGCATTGACAATTTTATGATAAAAAACTATTTTAAAATTATTTACATTGTTTTTATTTATTATTTAAAACTATTAAATTTTTTTTTTAAGACCTAGTTAAAAATTGATGCTAGCACGAAAGGAGTTCTCAATGTTATTTTGGTTTTTGTAGCTGGCTTACTAAGCTCCACCAAGGGTTAGCATCGCAGTCACTGAACTCTAGGCACAATAGACTTGATTGAGTTGGTCATTGCGCGTTTTTTCTGAGTAAGTAGAGGTTTGATCTGTTGCAAAATCCAATAATGAAAATATAGTAAAATAATAATGAAAATGGCTTCATTCGCCGGCAACAGGTTCTTCTTCTTCGTCTTCAGCTTAGTTTCTGTGATGAACTATAGCCTCATCAACAATCCACCTCCAGTTCACTCTCTCCCATGCTACATTTTTCCAATTACGAACGTTCATCACTTGCAAGTCCGCTTCGACATCATCAAGCCACCTCTTACTTGGCTGGCCTCTTTTACTTCCTTTTATTGGAAGTACAGGGCCCGCCATCTATCGTAACGGATTTGAACTAGGTATTATTTGAAGAGTGGTAACACTTAGCTGTCATCTGATTTGACAGAAAATTAGTTTTATTCTTCCGCTGAACGAAAATGGTTGTGCATACGCTCAAAGAACGCTGGGAAATATTGCGACATTACTTTGAAAATCATGGTAATGTTGCAGAATGTGTACGAAAATTACGTACGGCAATGGGAAGAAGAAAAGCACCGAATGAATCGTATGTGCGTTACTTTGCGAAAAAAGTAAAAGAAACTGGGTTGCTTATTGACAAACCAACGCGTGACCGACCAAAAACCGTGCGTACACCCGAAAATATTGCTGCTTGGCCGAGAGTGTTCGCGAATCACCAGGAACATCAGTTCACCGTCGTTCTCAACAATACAATCGAAAATGTGTTGAAAAATTGGACCGATCGTATGGGAGGTGCATGGCTAGCCGAGGCACCCATATGAATGAAGTTGTGTTTCATCATTAACCGGAAGGATTGTACTTCAAAATAAAAAAAAGAACAGTTTGGAAAAATATTGAGTAGTTTCTTTTTTATAGCATTTTTAATTCCGTAAAGTTATATGGCGAACCCTATACTATAAACACGTTTTTTTTTAATTTTTTCATTTGGCATTTTTATAATGTCGCCAATCCATCTAAAACGTATTACATTTGACCCCCCAATAAGACTTTCAATTTCATTGTTATAACGGATACAATACGTGCCGTCTTCAAGCCGAATAGGGCCGTAGATTTTTCTCATAATGCTTCTCTCAAAGAGCGTAAAAGATTCTTCAGACGTTGAAAAAAGTATTTTATTTCTGATGCTCGAGACATTGCTGCAGGGGGGATGAAAGATTAGTTCGATCTTTTGAGCGCTCGAAAACTCTTGGTGAAAGATGGTTCGTCTTCAGTGGTTGATTTTTCTTGATTCTCCGAAAACTTCGGGCAAACAAATGGTTGTGTAATACTCATAATTGACTGTTTTAAGTTTCTCTGCGATATAACCATACTTTCGGAAAGTATAGCTGACCATTTCCTTTGATTTGTTTCTTCCGCGAATTACTTTTGTTGGACTAAGTTCGTCATGGAATACTCATACTCTCGATAGCTGTTTTGTTTTTGGCTCATACTCATAGATCCAAGATTCGTCACCTCTTACAATGTCGTAGATGTGCTTTGAACCAACGCGTCTGAATTTCGGTCACCTTTCTTTACATTAATCGACACGAGTACATATTTGGGCCATTGTCAAATTGTGCGGTATCCAACGAGAACAAATCTTCTTGGCGACCAAGTCTTCATGCAACATTGAATGCATGCTGGTCCCGCTGATGCCCAAAGATGTCTCTATTTAGCGATATGCCACATGACAATCTTGCGTAATCAGTTGACGCACAGCACCAATTTTTTCTGACCTCACAACCGTTTTTGGACGGCTTTCACGTAATTCATTCTGCAAAGAGCGACGGTCTCGTTGGAACTCCCAGTAGCAGCATTTCACAGTGACTAAGTGAGGTGCTTCAACGCACAAGGTCGAAGTAATTTGAACGATGCCTTCCTGTCTAGAGAATCCACACCGAATATCGTAATAAATCATAGCACGAAAATTTTCACAAGTTAATTCCATCTTTTGGGCGAGATGTATTTTTCAATTCACTGAACATAGAACAAATAAAGCTTGTAAATGAAAAGGGATTTCCAATAAGAGGTGTTATTTTGATATTCAAAGAAAAATGCAATTTTTTAATATAAATGATGGGATGTTTATTTCATTATAAAGAGGAAGGTATGCCGTTAATAGTGGAAAATAACATGAGGCAAATGACCACCACGACCACGCTTACAGGACCAAATCCTTTTCATGAAATTTTCCATAACCGAATTGCAAAGTGGCTGCCCTATGTCCTCCATAGCCTCACGAATTCTATCTTTGAGGTCTTGAATCGACCCTTGGTTGTTGGCGTAGACCTTCTTTTTCACTTGGCCCCAAAGAAAAAAGTCACAATATCTCGGTGGAAAATTGTGATCACCTCTTCGAGAGATAACACGGTCCGAAAGCTGTTCCCGTGAAAGATCAAAGGTTTCGTTGCTTGTGTGGCACGTAGCGCCACCTTGTTGAAAATAAACGTTGTCCAAATCAATACCATCCAATTCCGGCCATAAAAAATCGTAGAGAGGTTTTTCAACAATATCTCTTGGATTTTCTGAGCCCCAGATCCGACAATTTTGCTTGTTGACGAAGCCACCGAGATGGAAATTCGATGGAATTCCGGATCATTTTCATGCATTTCAACGACCCAATCAGCAAAGATACGACGTTGTTGATGTTCGGCTGGCTTGAGTTCTTGTGTTAACTGGACTTTATAAGCCTTATGACCCAAATCTTTATGCAAAATACAGGGTAATGACGTTTGTGAAATGCCTAATTCCAAAGAACGACGAGGAATGGACAAACCTGTGTTTTCTTCAACACTTCCGGCTACAATAGCAATATTTTCTTCACATCACTAACTTGTCCCAACAGCTGGAGTTTTTCACCAATTTCTGTATTGCGGTCCGACAAGGTGCTTCACGATGAACCAAAAATGTTCGAGTCCTACGAACCGTCTCTGCCAAATTTTCACTATTTTTATAGTGAATTTTAATACTTTCAATGCGTTGTTTAAGCGTGTATCGCTCCATTTTTATTAATGGCGTAGTTTCTACTTGTCAAAAATGACAGCTTCAAAGGTGACATCTACCGAAATAGCGGGCTATTCTAAGTAATACCTGTTATTGGAAAACCCTTCATGTAAGTTTATGCTAAAAACTATCAAATTTTCAATATACATATCGAGTTACAGCTCGTTACACGTAGTGTTGCAAAGGCGCAATATATAAAAGGCAACCCTCGTAGTTATGAAAGTTGTAGGCGGATCTCATGAGGATGCTCAAACATTTCGTCTGTGATGTGGGTTCTACATGATGGAGTATTTATTGCAGCATTCCCAACCTGTTTTTGCGGATGAATTCTATTACGCGTTTACCATCACTTTTGAAAGAAAAAAATAAATAAAAACAGAAAAATATTTAATTGTTGATTGACTCTTCTGCTTGCTGCACATAAGTATGTATACGAACATCTTTTGCTTTGCTAATGCAATTTTGAATCAATACTTCGACTTAATATACAATATTTTTAATTTTTTTCCTGAGCAGCGGATATTTTTTGCGGTCTGGAAGATTGACAAGTGAACCAAACCACTCTGAAAGATTATAGCCACTTTTATAGTTGCTTTTAATATTTAAGGTGTTGGCGAGCTAACTCTCAATGACACAAAAAGAAAAACCGCTTTAAAGGATCCGATTAACCACCAATGTACCTTTCCACACATTATATATAAATGAATTATTATAAAAATATTTTGCCGAGACGATATGAGCCATATATGAGCCCTGGCCGTGGTGCCGTGATGGGTAATTATGAAGGCAAGTTTTCGTTCATAAGACACTTAGAAAGTATTTCAAGAAAATTGATTAAGTTCGGATGCTGAATTAAAGCTCAATTCATCCATTCCCATCCCCATGATTTTTAATTTCTCTTCATTGTTTCTTTTCAATTCAAAAATTCTCGCAATACAAAATCGAAATGTTGATTCTTAGGGAGGAGTACTTAAAATGTCTTAATTGATTTAATTGTCGGGCAATTAATAAAGTGACCGAAAAACTCCTTAATGAGGTAATCGCTTCAAAATCGAAGACACGAAAAATCACTCAAATCTAAAACAGACAAACAATTTTCGATGATTGCATATCCGCAGCCCACTTTTGAAAGCTCAACTCCCAATACTCCATTTCGTGAATGCCGTAACAAAATACCTGAAAAAAAAAACACAACAACAACAGCAAATTATACCACATTCCTGTGCGTGAATTGCTATTGAGAACTTTTCATGACCCCGATTAAGTATCATCAGCGCTAATAACTGCAAATCCCTTTCGACAATGAATAATTAACAATATTTAATCACCGAAAATAAACTTACACACTTCGGCAATCAAGAAAATACACTTCACCGTACCCTCAGTACCAATCAGTTAGAAGTGGTACCTCTTTTTATTTAATAAGAGGAAAAAGTGCAAAAGGTTATCCAAAGGCATGTGAATACATACTTACGTATACATATTTATATTTATTAGTGCGGGTCGACTACTTAATTTGCCAAAAGTATTAGCTACATTCGATACACCAACCACCTGGCGAGTGGTGCATAAAACAAAAAATGTCCCTTGAATCCAACGCTGCATATGATTTGGCAGCACTACATAGTTTTGTTTTTGACAAACTTATGTACAGGGTTGCCAATATTCGACGGACCCATGTGGCAATCCTGTATCTTTTGACAGAGACGTCAGATCGCTTAATGATATACCGCGTTGGAAGCGTCAGTCCAAAAAAATTTTTACCATGGAAAAGTACAGGCAACGCGAGCGCTCTCAAATTGTTGAAATTTACATTCAACAAAAGAAGTCAATTGTGAAAACTCAACGTGCGTATAAAAAATTAAATAATGTGAAAAGTGCGCCTCCTAAAAACACCATTAAACGTTTGTACGAAAGGTTTTCGACTGGTGATGGATGCTCTTTCTAATCCAAAAAGGCCAAATCAAAACCGACCAAGGCGTCGCCAAGGACATCCCAAAATCGCCGTTCTCAGCAGTTGGGCATTGTTCGGACCACTTTACAACGAATTATCCGCTTTGATTTGCATTCATTCCCACATAAATTCAATTGACGCAAAGATTGTTGCCTGCGGACAAGCCTCGTCGATTGGAATGGACCCAAAGAGTCATCGAAATCCGTCGGGTCCGTCGAATATGGGCAACCCTGTAATTCAATGGCTTTGCAAGCATCCCGGCTGAAAGTATGCAAAACATAAGAAAAGAATATTGCCACTTAAACGTGGGCCTAATCAAGTTGAAAAAATGATATTGGAAGATCGACAGTTACAATATTTTAGATAATTATTTCCCTGAAGATGAGAAGGGAGGAATGGCAACTGCTTTCCCAACGGAAATTTTTGTCATTCTGAAAGTAGCAGAATGGATAATTGAGAAGCGTTGGAGCGCAAAACAGATTGGAGTCTTTAGTGACAGTCAGGCTGCACTGCAGGCCCTGGAGTACGCAGTGTAAACCTCAAAGATTGTTGAAGAATGTAAGAAGAAGCTTAATTCTGTTGAAAGACGGCATAAGTTTGAATTATTCCAGGACACCGCGATGTTCAAGGAAATGAAGTTGCCGATGAATTGGCCAACTGCAAATCAGCGAACTAAAGCCAAAAATTGGAATCAATTTTACTGGAATTAGGAATTGCGATCATTGAGGATTCGATTTGCCTGTCTTACTTAGAGGAGCCGTATATAACTGAGAATTTATCTGTGAGTGTCGTGCCTTTGCTAGACCAAGGTTACGATGTGTAGGTTTCGATGTCATGAGAGTGTGTAATATTCGAGGATATTTTCAGATTTGCCAAAGAAAATTCTCAAAAGACTAGCTATCGCTTTTTCTATTCTATCCTACCTCTTTTTCCCTGTCACTTCTCTCCTTTCCTCCTTGACTATCCACCCTTTCACTTTCCAAAGCTTTTAATACAATGGGCATGGAATATTTTAAGAGTTACCAATCTCTCGGTGCTTTTTGGCTCGCCTTTTTCATATTTAATTCTTCCCTGAAGTTTTCACTAGTCTTACACTATACAGAAATATTTTCCTAAAGCAGCTAGCTTTCTCAGGAAGGAAAGAAGGAAGGAGGAGGGAGGTCACGACCGGCCAAAGAATACTTGGAGAAGGTCGATGTCGTGCGAGCTAGCAGATGCCGACATCAAATGCGACGGCGCAAAAGCAACAGTCCAGAATCGTTTTTGATGAAAGAGTCTTGTTAAGGTCCTATGCTCCCGAGTGAAGGGAAGAAGAAAAAAAAAAGATCAAGAAGATCAACAAAAGAATCGCATATAACAACAAAATATGGTAGCTAACGCAATTTAGTAATTCCTTACTTCTAGTTAGTTGCACTTCCAGTTCGAAAAGGAATTGTCATCGTGTTCTTCATCAATCTTGGCTTCTTCTTCTCAAAACGCTGAGTATAACGTATAAGGGTATGCTCTGTAGATCGTTAATAACTTGTTTACTAAATAAAAAAACAGAAATGATTTTGAGTTATGGAAATCTCTATTTGGACCGTTATCCATTCCATTGTTTGTCTGTTTGTATATTGCAGCTGTTTAGTTCACAAATGTCAAATATGGCTGACGTACGACACAATTTGCAAAAATTGCAAATCTTCTGAGTAAACTTTCTGAGTTGTTTCTGAGTTTTTGTGGGCCTGCCGTAGAAGATGTATGAGATTGTTTAAATTTTTCATGGTGCAAAATCCACGAGTGGTTTTCAGCGTCACTCTTGGCACAACAACTCACGAACTAATGAATAGAATATCATGAGATTGTAACAACTTAAGCTTAGTACTAACTGAATGAAGGTGAATGCAATAAAACTAAGTAGTGTCATCTATGTGTTAGGCCCGGGACTTTTCAGACCTTTTATAAATTTAAGACTCAACACATCTATAAGTGTCGACTCGTTTTATTTATTATGCTGATTCTGGTAATTAATTAATCGCCATATTCGCTACTTTTATTTTTTTATGTTGAATTTAATTTTTCTGCCATTTAAACCTTTTATTAGAATTATTTGAAGAATTACTTGTTGCCACACGAACAGCTATTGCATTTTTACCCATACAAATCAGCCCACCTTAATGTGAGTGAACCAAAATCATTTCATCCCCACAAACATACGTGCATATATATGGACACTTGAAGATAACCCAATAAAATGGTTTTATGCTTGCTAAATCGCCACAAACGTTTTTATACCCGTGTGCGCTAGTGCGCTAGGTATTATAACTGTGTTCACATAACTTCTGCTTCTGATAGTCCAATGGAAAGCGCACCTAAGAATGATAGAATACTAGGTTGCATTTTCCCAATTCGCCGTGATGTCAGTGCTGCAAATAAACCAACAAAAAGAAGAGGAAGAGTGAGCGAAAGAGGTTGAGACTGGAAAGCACAAGAAAATGAAAGTGGATGGCACTAGACCAACAATAACGTTTTGTACATTAGAATGTCACGACAAAGGAAAAAGAAAGGACGAACTGCCTTGAACAGCCGACTTGCCGTTGAAATTAGCATACGGCAGAAGGAGAGGAGGGATCGTTTTTGTGGCCACACGCAGTAGATGACGGTCGCTGTAAGTGCGGAGGCATTTTGAACCCTTCCTCACCCACCAAAATAAAAAAAAATGGTGCGAATAGTACGGCTTATCGGCATTTCATTTTGTGCTGGCATCTTAATGCACCTGGTGAAAGAAAACAAAAACAAATCAGCTGATCTACTTATGACACCTTTAATAGATTCGCCTCAAGAATGATAGAGAAAGAGATTGCGCTTTCCGAAGAGTAGGCGTAAGCAATGGAAACAACCAATCACAAGAAATTATACGGACACACTCGCACTTTCCAGCCACGGCGTCTTCTGCTTAAAAATGTAAACAGACTGCATTTGGAGGCTTTTCTATTCATTTCCTTTTTCACAATTTAACACGCGGCACTTCGTTTCCATTAGTTTATTTAGTTTAAATGTCACAAATCGCAACAATACCAATTCATTCACTGAATTTTCACAAACCTGTAATTTTTCCTACTTTTATTTGTTTTGTATGGGAAAGGACGTCCGATTTGTCAAAATCGCGAAAAATAAAGTAACTGTTTTGAGAAGACGCCAGCTTCAGCATTCAATTCGCCGTGGTGCCAGTAGAGCAGCTAATTTGATTTTTTTCTATTTATTTCGTCTCTAAACAGTCACATTTTTTTATAGATTTTGATATTTTAGAGACCAAATGAAAAAACGAAATACATTGCGCCTATTGTTGTTGTTGTAGCAGCAATACAAGCCCTGTCAGTGTAGTGTATACCACCGGTCGTCTTCCTCTAACTCATCTAATGGTGGGCCTAGGAAACATGCTGTTTCGACAGGTTGGGTCCACAGGGTGAGGGGTGTTAGATGAGTAGGTTTGTTGGGGCTTGTAAAAAGGTGGTTAGTGTCGTGCAGGGTACCTTCACATGCAGGACATATTTATGCTTGGTATGTCGGGGTCAATTCTGGATAAGCAGAAGTTTAACCTGCTACAATATCCAGAACGTAATTGTGCCAGCTTTACGCAGGTCTCAAGGGGAACCTGGAGCTCTTCATCTGCTATAGGTGGTGGTGTGGACTCCAATTACAGCATTCGGTGGTTGAGGGCTTAAGCAGGTGGTGATGGTCTCTCGATGAATGTCGTTTATTGTCTGTCTAAACACTATCTGGTCCAGTAGATGTCTGTTCGTTTTGCCCTAGATCTCGTCGGCGTAATTGAGGAGGTGTCTCCTGACATGCCTGGGAAGCGGCTAAGGCTGAACGAGGTCTTTGCAAGGGTGAAACCTGCGGTAGCACCTAACAGGAACTGCTTGCTGAGCAGTTTGTTGTGCTACATCACGGGGAGCGTCTGTGCCTCGTTGTGAAGGTGCTGAAGAGGGCGCTTCAGGAGGCAACCCATCGCTGTCCGAATTGCACTGTTTTGGTAAGTCTGGAGCTTTATCCACTGCTTATCACTAGTTCCAGGCGACCAGACATCTGTTGCTTTTGCTTTACTGCTACCACCTCTTCAATGTGGCTATATGACATTGTATGAAATATATTTTGGAGCATATGCTGACGAATTTCTGTACATTTCCGTTCGTTTGCAAGTACTGCATTGCGCCATCGCTTCATAATGCATTTTTATGGAAAATTTGAGGTTACCCAAGTAGGGTATTTAAGTGAGTAGAAGTGGCAGTTTGTCTTTAAACCAACTCACTTAGACCGTTGCCAATCCATTGTGATACCACAGTAGCAGTTTGTCTGCTACTGCTCGTTAAACCATTTTATTTTAAGCGCAAACCCATTGATCTGGCTGACACTTATATCCGTAAGGTCATCAGTATCATTCAAAAACGATGAGCCAAAACATCTAAATTTAGTGGCATTACACGTAGGACAGGGAGGACAGTGGCTCTGTTCCGTCCGCATTCCTCCTCATCCTCCTGGGGTTATCTAACCAAAAACAGAACACTGACAACCTTTCTAAGGCTAGGAAGCACAAGTAAAATGAATAATATTGGAGCTTATGGGAGAAGATTTTTGGACGAGTCGCTTTGTAACCCCTCTTAACATAACTAACGAAAATTGGTTTCCCACAGACCCCATCCCGTAAAAGTGCCTTTATTACCATGAACTCCGTACTACTGATGCGTATTGAAGAACTTGTCTAGCCACAGAAGTAAACGCTGCTTTTGTAACATAAAATATTTATCCAACCTTTCATGGTAAGTACTCAGATTTTGTCACATTTTGACAGTAATGGTAGAATGCAAGAATGAAGTGAAGCGAAAAATTGGCGTTAACTTTGGGTTCATCTCCTCGACAACTGATCAATGTACACCCTCGCTTAGTCCAAGTGGAACATTGTCCACTCATATTCCAGCAGCATTTGGAACAAGGCCTGGTGAACCAGTTCACGGCTGGCTCGAGGTTGAATGGAAGGCTTGGCGGAGTAGTACTTTGCGAGAAGCTGCTCGGACTCATGACTCAAAACAGGACTCAAACTCAAAACAGAACCCAGACTCAAGTTCAGATTGCCGGACCACTGCAGTGTGTTCCAAGCCGAGGTAGTTGCAATCAAAGAAGTAGCTGTTTGGCTGCTCACTTGTGTAATAACTGTCACGGAGGTTAATATCTACTTCGACAGCCCAGCGGCAATTAAGGCACTAGGCTCGAGGAATGTCTGAATTGACTTTCGATTGCATTTCCATTCTTTGAAGTCTAATCTAGATACCTGGTCAGAGTGACATTACAGGAAACTGTGAGCCGGATGAGCTGGCTAAATAAGGGATAGCTGTGAGATAGTTTCCGCGCGAAAGGAGAGGAATGATTACATTTGACTACTCGTAGAACCGTTAGCTTCGCTTCAACTCAGCAAGCATTGGGCAAGTACACAAACTTGTGTGGTTGCGAAATCGTTCGGGCCACTTGTCGATCGGTGGCGTTCGATGGATCTTCTGAGGTTGACAAAGTCTTTCGTGGATGCCCTTACAGCACACTGTTCGCAAGGTTTGCATGCTGTGAGACTCGACGTTATTTCAGAACCTTCTACCTGCTCTCGAGGGACTATAATTTAGGCAGCTTGTCTGGCTCCCATTTCTATGCTACGCCTGCTGATAAAGCAGTACTTGATATTAACAAGCTGATGAACTTCATCAGCAACCGTAACTCAGCCATCGTTCGGTTGTCGAAATTTGAGCGCAGTATAAGTTAAATATTTAATTCTTATGCTACTTTGTGCTGCTGGTATCTCACTAAAAACATGCGCTGGGTATATGAAGCGCAATGGCGTGTGAACTGAAACGGGTTCTAACTTATTAATTACAAAGCTTCTCAAAAGTTTAAAGTTAGGAGAATTAAACGTACTAAAAGTTCCGAAGATTTACTACTTCCCCAACCAAAGACACTCGTAGGCTGTTGCAGCAAAACACAACTACTCGTATACCCTGAGCGTGTCGAATATAAATTGGGATATATTAACAGTGTGACTAATGACCATTAGAAGGGTTTATAAACAATTAATTTTGGCATGACGAGCAAGGGTAAGAGCGTATTGGGTTTCTTGTCGCTGCCACGACAATGTGCGGTAATGAGATACTTAAAAGTTCTTAAACAGTTTTTTGTATAAAATGTTCAAAAAAAAAAATAGCTGTATTAATAGATTTAAGGATAAAAGAATGTCTAAATGTGTGAGTTTTTAGGAAATTATGCAAATTAGGGATTTTTACAAAATTAAAATTTCCATGTACTTACGAACGGTGCTAGTCCTTCCACCAGAGCTTTCGGTAAGTTATTAGATCTGTAAAAAGTAAACAATGCGAAATTTTAGCGCAATCTGCCACTGACTTTGTTGACATTTTCCGTTCATTCGGTTAATTATCCTTTTGCTTGTGTGCTTCGCGGTTTTTCACGCTGGGATTACTGGATTTCCCACCCACTCCACCGCCACGCAACGCACGGTGTCTAGTGATGAAGCAGGCGTTTACGAAAACGAAATGGCAGGCATTCATGAAAATGAAGGTAATGCTGATTATACGCTCGCGATACCATAAAAAATATGCAAGTGCGAGAGGAGAAGAGAAGCGTGGAAGTGTTTGCGTGTGGCAATTCGCTAAAATCTTGAAAATCAAAGCAAAATACCTCTCTAGCGAAATATTCGTCTACGAGGATTGTCTTTTATATTTCTGGAATGGACACTCCCAGGCGTCATTTGACGCTTCCATTGGTAAGTTTGATATATTTTATAGTAAATTCCATATTAGTGTTGCTTACAGGTCCTTTAAAAATGCCTCTCGCCAAAAAAATGGAATTAAATCGTGAACATTTTCATCCGACTATTTTCTATAATTTTCGAGTTGCATTAACAAGCCAAGTATGCACTGATGAACTAAAATCACTTACTAACTCGACCTTTGCTTCAGCAACACCGACACAATCCCGTATGGTACTGTTGCTCTGGTTCCTGAGGATAAGTATCACCTGGCCCTAGCTTGTCAGCTCAACTTCCAGCCTAGCTTAACACCGGTTGGTATCCCTAACTATGCTTTCAAGAAGGCGGACTATGCCAGCTTGAATGTCTTTTTTATGGAACCAATTGGACAGATTTATACCAGCAAGAATCTGTTGATGATAAACTGCGTTGGCTCTATAACATTATTCAGGAAGGTGTTACCCAATTCGTGTCGGTTTATTTCAGCAAACCCAGTAGATTTCCACCTTGGTTTTCTAGGGAATTGACTGAGAAAATCAGCCTGAAAAAAACAGTGCACACACACAGTATAAAAAACAGAAAACCAGGCGAAACTACACACTCTTCAGTAACCTGAGACAAGAGTGCAAAAATCTCTACAACAAGTGTTATAAGGTGTATGTTGATAAGGTAGAAGGGTCACTGAAAGGTGACATCAAAGCCTTCTGGAATTATATCAAGGATAAGAAGCGAAGAAACAGTGACATTCCAGCATCCATGGTCTGGGATTATCAATCAGCATCAAGTGGCGTGGAGATCAGTAACTTATTTGCACAGTTCTTTAAAAGCATATATGCACCGGTGTCTGAGGATAGCGTAACCCTGGCACACTCACACCCTCACACGCAATCGGTAAACTTAAATGACTTTGAGGTTATCTTTGATAATGTCTTCAAGCAACTGAACTCCTTAGATCCTAGTAAAGGTGCGGGACCTGATGGCTTACCGAATGCCTTTCTTAAGAACTGCGCCAATCGGCTCTGTGAACCGCTGACACACATTTTCCAATCGTCTCTGCAGTGTGGTCTTTTTTGCCTACAGACTGGAAACTCTCGTACGTCAGTCCCATTCATAAAGAAGGTTCAAAGAATACAGTCACGAATTATCGGCCAATATCCATTCAGTCGGCCTTGGCTAAACTTTTTGAAAAGCTGATCTTACCGCAACTCTCTGCTGCTTTTGGTCCAATCATCACCACAATACAGCATGGTTTTATTGGTAGCCGTTCAACGTCAACTAACCTTTTCGCCTACACCAACTATCTACTGTACTCACTGAATACCAACACCTGTGTTCATAGCATCTATACTGACTTCAGTAAAGCGTTCGATCGAGTTGACTATGACATCTTGCTATGCATGGCGTCTGCGACAAAGCATTAGACTGGCTTAGGTCATATCTAGCTGGTAGACACCCGCAGGTCAAAGTGGATGGCCACCTATCCAATGAATATGCGGCTAACTCTGGTGTCCCGCAAAGTTCTCACCTCGGTCCGATTCTTTTCATCATATTCGTGAATGATATTGGTAACGGCTTCAACTCGGAATACCCATTCTTTGCAGACGATCTTAAAGTTTATCGTTCAATCACTAGTGTGCTGGATAGTCATCTACTACAACAGGACGTCGATAATCTCTCTGACTGGTGCACAAGGAACAAACTGGATCTCAACTTTAAAAAGTGTGCTGTGATGCCCTTCTCGAGATCGCGCACTCCCATACCTGCAGTGTACACACTCAATGGTGATAAAATAAGGGAGATGAATAACATCAAAGACCTCGCTGTCACGATAGACACCAAACTAACTTTCCACAAGCACATAGACGGAATAACTCAGAGAGCTTTTAAGATACTCGGATTTATAACTAAGAATAGTAAGGATTTCAAAAACCCCTACTCCCTGATTTGTCTTTTCAAAACTCTAGTTCTTCCAATACTGGAGTATGAATCCATAATCTGGTCTCCATACACTGAAGCAGGCATTACTAGAATTGAAAGAGTGCACGTAAGCTCTGCAAGACAGTCTGCGGGCTCGTCGTCGCATAACTGACCTGGCGTTCTTCTATAAAGTGGTAAATGGTATTATTGATGCCCCGGAAGTACACAGCTCCTTCGAGCTTGCCCCGAATGGTCTTACTCTTAGGAATAGTCGTCTACTGAAAGTAGTCGCTACCTATAAAATCTACGTCTATCACGGCGCGTGCAATAGAATAGCCATCAGCGTCAACTCACTTCATGGTGTTCTCGATTTCCATGGTGGAACTAACGATACTTTTCTGATTTTTCTCAAGAACTTTCTGTCCCATAATCGCTATCATTGCATTTCTTACCAGCCCCCTATAAATTCTGATTCTGTACTATCTTTTATATTTGTATGTATATTGCCGATTGGCATTTGTTTAATAAATAAAATAAAATAAAAATAAAAATCATGATACGGCAGGCAATCACCTTTCCTTGGCACCGTAAATAACCGGTATGATGGATTTTCTAGTGATCGAATTCTGGGAAGGTCGTTAGGCATCTTTGGCCATCAGTATAACGAAGATCAATAAGTTTTTGCAAGACCATTTAGTGGTAAAAAAGGTGTTTTCGCATTGGATCCCACACAATTTAAAGAACGCCTTGGAAACGCAACAGGACAAAGTGTTTCGAAAATTGGTTCAAACGCACACAAAAGCGTATTGATCCTCATGGAGACTTACGTTCGTTCTTCCATTATTAGACCAGAAATATAAATATGGACCTTGTGTTACGCTCGCTTGTGAGTCAATCTAAGCGTCACTACGTGCATTAGTAAGCAGATACTAAGCACTAAGAGCACTTGCTAATCCACGCTGCTTCTCGGAATTAGTTGCTGAATGTAAGACAAAACTGAACACTGTTGCAAAACACCACCAAATTTGTCTTATTTGAGTGCCTGGACATTGTGGTATTAAAGGGAACGAGTTGGGTAAAGCCTTTCTAGGCCCTAAAGTCTTTCTAGGTGCCAATTCTGCATCGATTCAACTATGGATTGACGACTTCATGAGGTTCAAACATAGAAGACGTTGGTCTGAGTTGGGCTCCTGCAGAGTAACCAAGAGTTTGTGGATGAGGAACATTTATTTATTAGCCATGTTTGAATCAAAATTTCTTGCAGAAGCTTTAAATATATACAGGGTGAACGATATGAAGTGTTACCTATTCAAAACACCATACATTTTTTGTGTGAAATTAGTTTTTATTGATTTCAAAGACAAAATTGTTTAAAAATGATTACAATTTTAACATATATTCACTTAAACTCGATATGACCACCTTTTGCCTTGACAATAGCCTTCAAACGGTCAAAAAATGAGTTGCATGCTGCACGAATGTGATCTTGAGGTATTTTGGCCCATTCTCGTATAATCGCTTTTTTCAGCGCATCCATACTAGCATATTTTTTAGTCCTCCACTTGCTCTCTTAAATCAGCCAGATGGAATGACTATTCCATCGGATTTGCGTCTGGGGAATTCGAAAGCCATTGTGTGGACGAAACGAAGTGTGGAACATAATTTTTTAACCATTCTTTGTTCACACGAGCTTTATGAGACGGTGCCGAGCCCTGTTGGAACGTCCATGGTCTACGACCGAAATGTTCTAAAGCAGCTTCTAAAATATTTTCCCGATAATAAGTCGCATTCACTTTGACAACAGGCTCAAACCATTACTTGCGATGGGAAATTGCTTCGAGTGGCCATACGTAGGCTCAAATTCTCGTATGAGCGTTCGGTCAAGTAAACACGATCGTTTTGAGTGTTTATGAACTGCTGAATAGGGAAATTTTTTCCATCAGAAAACACAAAGTTAGGAAATTCGCCACGTCCGTGCAAGCGAAACAACTCCTTTGCTCTTTCGCACCGAACTTTTTTTGCTGGAGTGAAAGATCGTGTGCTTTTTGGAACTTGTAAGCCGTGACCTTGAGCTCATTTTTCAATATGCGTCGAATGCTATCTTGCGATATTTTCAGTTCTTTGGCCATTTTTCTTCCACTTCGACGTGGATTTGGTTCAAGTCGATCCTGCACTCTTCGAAACATTTCTGGCGGTGTTGCGGTTTTTTTTGGTCCACCTCCATAGCGTTTTGCAATGCTACCAGTATCATTGTAACGTTTTATAGTGCGATACACAAACATTTTATTCACTTTGAGGTAGCTGAGCTCACGAACAATGGCTGGTTGTGATTTTCCAGACAAATATAACCCAATCACACTAATACATTTGAATTCCATCAAAGAAAAAAAAATTCAACAAAACTGAGACGCAAATGCTTTTGATGGATAAACAATATATTGAACTGTCATTAGAACAATTTTGACGTTGATGTCATGAGCTGTTTTACAAATACAAGCAGTGTGACGCTGATAACACTTCATATCGGTCACCCTGTATATTTGTCCATTGTTTCTTCGTTCATTGCTTCTTCAATGCCCTCACCGTGTGTTATAGTAGCTCGCAAAATTTACGGTTTGAGCTCCGTATTGGCCTTGCGTCATATAAAAGGTCTGCCTCCAAAAATCCAAATAAATTTATTTTTACCTCGTCTAAAAAAAGTACGATCTTCCGACGTGCTGGGGTCTTATTTAGACGGCCACGCACAACTGCACTTCTTCCTGGCACTTTCGAAAGATTTATTACGCGCTAGTCTACCATTTAAATTTGCTTGCCTCAGTAGTCTCCGAACAGTGTCTGAATAGCAATACTCACCTAAATTCTTTTAGTGTTTGCTGCTGAATTTTTCTTCACTTGGCGCACTAACCACTGACACTTTCTCCCTGTTAAAGTTTTATTTGAAGCCTGTCGTTCCTTATTTACCACACGGCTTTCATGCACAAAGCGTTCAATAATGCGCAGAACTGTTGACGAACGTAAATGCACAATTTTAGCAACATTCTTCTTTGAAATGCTCCAAAACTGACTCACGCTTTTCTAGCCAAGCACGCGGTTCCAATGGTTACAAAAACACGAGCGCACACAAAATTTAATATTGCGTTACACTGCTGCAGTTGCGTGAGAGAAATGTCAAAATTCGAACAAGAATGCAAGAAGAGAAATTACACAAACAACACACGAATGAATAGCACAAGTATGCCGTCACACACACACAGTGTCAGGCGAATCCACTGACGTACATACAATACTCTAATATATTAAGATTTTTAATAGAAAAACAATTTAGAGCATTTTCTCGCCTAATGACTTTTACCGCAAGTGCTGTGTGAGAGAACGAGGTGGGGAGTTCCGAACACCAACACTTTCAATGCACTACTCGGATCAATATGGCTAAGTTGTGTATCGACAACTCCGCCCACACTTCAGAATATTTTACACTCCATTAAAAGTATACTGAGTACGTTCCACTTTAATGGAAGGTGAAGAAGAAACAGCAGTTAAGTACGTCTCCCCACAGCTCACAACATTTAACTAAGGTAAGTATGTATTTATGTACTATATTTAGCGCACCAGCTATGGATTATAGAAGCGTTGGACTAACTTGAAAATGTGGCAATTAACACGTCAAAATACATTTGTACGCGTTGAGGTGTAAGAATTGTGGGAAACTCTGTTTGGAAGAGCTTAAGAGATGGTGAGCACATTTTGACTTTAAACCACAGGTACAAATACAGAAGCACTTTATTTTAATGAATACCACAGTGCGTTAAGGAAAAATAAAGCAAATATAATTTTTTGTGCATTTTTATTTGTGCTTCTTAACTGGTAATTTGAAGGATTTTGTAAATAAAAGTTCAAAGATACCCACAATAAGAGACAAAATATGTTACTTAAGGGCCGAGAGCTTTTTTGTTTACACGCGCATACGACGACGGTAAATTAGGTTAAATTCTTAAACGTTTATAAGGAAGAAAACTTAAACTAATCATTTAAACTGTTTGATTCAGATATAAATTCAATATATTTACTTGATTTATAATTAACTGAATAACTGAAATTAATTTTTATAATTTTTAAAAGTATGATATTTTTCGAAGCAATTGCCAATGTGTGGTGATGGATTTGCGGGACATGTTGAACAATATGTGGTTGTTCGTTTACGGCCGCCTTTAATCTTTCTATCAGAACATACTCGACAGTCTTTGTTACTTCCAAACCGAGGAATATGCAATTCCCCATCAAGTCAATTTTCAGTTTCAGAGGTATTACATTTCCCTTGGGGTTGAACTGTTCTTCGAAAATCTCCTCTTATTTGAAGAATTAACTTTTTAACAAACTGTGGATGAATCAAGGGTTTCTCATTTCTTTGTACTTCGGTATCTTTATACAGAATATATGCATTTACTACGGATACTTCCGATCCCCAAAAGAAAAGATTGGATAAGAAGCTGCATAGTGATCTGCTTGATCGACACCACCCATATTTTTGGTAAAATCTAAAACTATTGTGGGTTTTTGAAGAATCTGGGCATTACCACCTCGATTTATTCTCGTAACAGTTTGCATCGTCGTCCGTAAGGGGACAAATACCTGTAAACGCCCATATTTTCCCTGATTTTCATTAAAATTATTTAAAATGAAGAAATCAATATATTCTTTTCCAAATTGGCATACAGTTTACTTATACATTTAAATAATATAAATTTTTTTTTTATTTTAATCATTTAAAATGGCGCATGTAGGTACACTCAATTCTTCCAGGAAGGTCGCAGCGGGATTTCTCAATCGGCGGGCATTGTAGCATTGGCGTCAGTGACCTGAACAGAAAAAATCCAAAATTTTTTTTGTTTATACATGTCATAATTTCTATATGATTTAACAATAAATGAAAAAAAAATTTGCGGAATAAAATGCTTCAAAAAAAAGAATTTTGGGGCGAATTTTCCTACTATTTTTGCTTCGAAAAAATTATTTTTTCGAAAAATTTTCAAAAATTTTAATTTACATAACTTTTCGAGTTATCGTGTACGCCAAATCGAAAAATATAGTTTTGAGAAAAACGCGTCTAAAGTCGGCAACGTAACTATACCTCTCCCAGCGCTCGAACGCAAAGAATAGAGTCGTCACGGTTGATGATCTATAATATTCGTATAAGAAATTTAAAATTTAATATTTTTTATTACTATTTTACTACAATATATTTCCTAAAAAATTGTTTTTATATTTAGCTCAGATTGATACTTGAAACGCTGTTTCTAATTTTCGGAAAAAATATGGTAATACATATGAAAACTTAATTTGACCACCAAACAAAACTTTGATCTCCATGCATCAAACCATTGAAAGCTTTGAAATACTCTCCAGACGCCATCGCTCTGCAAACAAATTTCTCACTACTCATACTTTGATTTTTGTGCAGTGTATGTTGTGATGTAAAATGTTTGCCCAATAGCTTGGATCTACTTTATTTAGAAGTACCAGGTTGTTCAATAAGTTTTGTTACACTCTTCATCTGAGCGTATGTGAAGTTTCGTTTTAATCTGTCAATTCATTCTTCGTCTACAAGCCATTTAGTATCGACGTGTCAGAGTATTTTTTTTTAATGAAAAAAATCAATTCTCGAGCAGTAACTGAATTTTTATTTTTCGAAGGTTTAAATTTCTGAACGAATGTCGGAAATGTATAAGTTTTTTCGCTATCAATTAGTGCAGTAAAAGAATGGGATGCTAAATTTAACCGTGGTCGTGCAAGCCTTGAAGACGATCCACGTCAAGGACGTCCAAAAACAATAACAACAACAGAAATCGTAGAAAAAATATAGGAAATCGTATTGGAAAATCGTCGAGTGACTGAAAGAAATTTAGTGAAAGCTCTAGGCATCTCATGCAAGCCAAATTTTGATTGAAGTATTGGGTTTCAGAAAGTTGTGTGCGCACAATGGGTGCCGCATTCGCTATCAATGGAACACAAACAACAAAAACACATTCGACTCTCTTAGCAACATTTTGAGCGTTTTCGAAAGGATGAAGTGGTTTTTTTGCATCGGTTTTTCACTATGGATGAGGCTTGGGTCTATCACTATGATCCTACGTCTGTGTCAGATGAAAAGAACCGGTTTTTAGATATATTTCGTTCTGCTTTTTGCTGGGTAATAGTCCTACTCGAGGGCTACGACGCCAGTGCTAACTCAGGTTAGTATAGTTCGAACTTTTTCCGTAAACGCAACCAAACAAAAATGAGTGAGGCGGTATTTTTATGCACGCATTCGGAAGGGCCGAAATTATCTTACGCCGCGGCTACAAAAGTGATTAAAAAATCAAAAAAAGTTTGTTGTGATCTGAAATCAGCGGTATAAGGTGTACAAAAGTGTTGATGACTTTTCCGAGCGTGGCTTGAGGCGAGTGACAACAAAACAGCACGACAAAGTGATCGTCCAACTTTTTAAGCGGGCCCCTTCTTTGTGACTACGCCAAGCACGATCAGTTCTGGAGAAGGCGAACATATCCAACCGTCCCACATCATCAAAACCACTGCTCCCAGAAAAATACATTGAGAAACGCAAGGCTTGGGCTACCGAAAACATGGAACGGGATTGGAATAAGGGTGCTTCCTCGAATGAAGCAACTTTTTAGGCTTGGATTTCACTTAAGCGAGTCTAACCAACGAGCCATACTAAAATCGCACAGCGCACTATTGAACACCCGTTGAAAGTGAATGTTTGGGGTTGCTTCTCCGAACACGGTTTCAGATGTTTGGAACCCAAAATTTGAACGCCGAAAAAATGGTCGAAATTTAGAATCGAGGACTTTTGAAGTCGGTGAAAAAGAAGTATCCAGCAAGAAACAATGATTGGGTCTTGCAAGAGGATAATGACCAAAAACACCAAAGTCGATTCTGGAAACAAGAAAATGGTGTCACAATATTGGACTGGCCTTCCCAGTCCCCGGACGGGAACCCCATTGAAAATGTGTGGGGAACTATGAATACGTATCTTGCCGGTAGGCCAGTCCATGTTTTAAAGCAACTCGTGCGGGAAGTTCATAAAATTTCGCCCTGTTTGTCGACGAGCTACGCAGAAAAGCTGGTTCAAATTATGAAGAGATGCCAGGCTATACTCGACAACGAAGAAGTCTAGACGGCTTATTGAGTAATTGCCACTAGTAGTTTTGTACATACTCTCGTATAAAAAAAAAAATTGAAATATGTATCTTTTACTTCATGAATAATCGCGGTTCGGTTTTTCTGACACATACTGTAAATCAAAATAAGAGTCTAAAAAGTGGGGCAAACCTGATTCTTCGGTTATGAAACGAGTTCGTTTCAATAAATCGGACAAGAAGGTGGTACCATTAGTTTTTTGAGATGCGAAAGGAGTTTTGTTTTATGAATTACTGGTAAAACAATAAATTCTAAATAATATTGCAATCTTTTTGGATCAACTGAAGGGAAAAATTCGTCAAAAAAGACGCAGTTTGCAAAAAACAAAAATTATTTTTCATCTGGACAATGCACCGCGTCACAAGAGCATTCTGAAAATGGCCAAGATCCATGAACTTAAGTTCGGATTGTTGAAGCATCCACCGTATTCGCAAGATTTGGCCCCTAGCGACTTCCATCTGTTTCCAGACCTAAAAAAATGCATGTGTGGAAGGCGTTTTTCATCAAATGATGAGGTCATAACAGCTGTGGAAGCGTATTTTGCAGCCCTACCAGATTTTCACTTCTGGGATGCAGTTCATAAATTTGAATCTCGTTGGAACAGGTGCATTGATGGAAGAGAGAGAGGAAGAGAGAGAGAGAGACTGGCTAATAAAGTGTATTTCGAACCATAAAATTGTGTTTTTCTTATCGAACCACAAAACTTATTGAACAACCTAGTATGCCGGTACTTTTTTGTTTTACATTTTTGGTTGCAGCTTTGTCATATAAAAAATCCAATATTTTGTTCCTTTGTTTTGTTTTGTCATAAAATTTGCTGAAAATTTACAGCCTTTTTTTTTAGTCAGGAGGTGTAAATCAAAATGTCTGAAACATCATCAAAAGTCCCGTCACAAAAATGGTATGTGGGGCATGCTCCCACTAACACTATAACATTCCTCCGCCTCGGCTGATTTCCACCCCGGAACCGCGTTAGCATTTCTTCAAGGTGGAGCCGCGTTTATGTCTACTGACAAAACAGGTTCCTGCGTCCAGGTTCCGCTCCTGTGGGCGTATGGAGATTTTACGCCTTCGAAAGCGATTGTCTTGTCTTCAGTTCGGTACTGTTGTGAGTGTTTGGCTCAAGCGTCTGTGTCTGTCGTCGGTACTGCTGCTGCCGCTGTTGTTGCTGCAGTAGCAACTGCTGCTCTCGTTTCTGGGCTTTCCTTTCCCAGTCAACGCGATTGAGCTTCGTCACGACTGTAGCCGCGAACGTTTTTGCGGCGTCCCATTTAGTGATGGTCGAGCACATATCCTGGACGAATCTTGCGTGGGATGGCGGATGTTCGAATGCCTTCGCCAGTATTGCTCGTTCTTCACAGAAACGTCTGCAGTGAAAGGCCACATATTCTGCGCTCTCGACTGTATTCGAGCAACTCGGGCAAAAAGGGCTGTCGGCCAGCTGGAAGCGGTGTAGATATTCAAGGAAGCAGCCGAGTCCGGTCAGTATTTGAGTTATAGTAGTCCATATCGCCATGCTTCCTATTCATCCATCCTTCAAGGCTCGGTATGAGTTTGTAATCCCCCGGCCTTTGGTTGACTCATCCCATCTTGTTTGCCATTCGACCATCGATCGCTTTCTTTCTACCACCTTTTCTGCTATCGTCGCTTTCACTCCTTTTACTCCATAGAGACAATACAGCTTCATCGCATGAATATCCACTGGTATCTTTCTAGCAATAACACATATTGAGTCGTCTGATACCATTCTATAACCGCGTGCAGTACGTAGTGCGCCGCATCTGTGGGTGCGAACTACCTCGCGCATATGGCTATGTTTAGCCTGGCAGAATTCTCGCTAGTGCGCAATTGACCACCGCTGCTTTACAATTAACTGCTGCCAGATGATGCTTGAATCTTAGCCTCGTGTCGAGCATGACTCCGAGATACTTAGTCGCCTTCTGTGAGAATACTTCGTGTCCGCCAACCTCGATTCTCATAATTCTTTTTTGCTTCCGCTTATAAGCACGGCCTCTGTTTTCTGGGCTGCCAGCACCAATCCCGCATTACCGAGCCATCGCTGTACTCTCGCTTGTCTACCGCTACCAGCGCAATATCATCAGCATATCCTACGATCTCCACCTTATTGGGAAGTTTCAGTTTTAAGACCCCGTCGTACATAACGTTCCAGAGTGTTGGTGGTCGAACGCCCATCATTTGTAGCACCTTTTAGGGGAGATTACTTCCGACACGCGACATCGAATTCATCCAATCTTAATGTGTCCAAGCTCCAGGACCTTTTTGGCGTTATCAGCGGGGATCAAAATATACACAGATTCTGTGCCTCCGTGTGTGTTGCGCCTGCTTTTTATTGAGCTT
The DNA here is from genome assembly GCF_027943255.1 of Anastrepha obliqua. NCBI lineage: Eukaryota > Metazoa > Arthropoda > Insecta > Diptera > Tephritidae > Anastrepha > Anastrepha obliqua. The sequence goes on from NC_072893.1 coordinate 48,548,905, forward strand.
GTATCAACGCTTTTCACATGCGCTTGCTCTACTATTGTGGTGAGAATTTCATCATCTGTGCTCAGTCCCCTGCACTGAATTGTAACGTTGTGCGTCTTGAGGTTGACCGTGGTTACATTTTCTAGGGCTTTTTATATGGCCCCACGACAGTTTGGTGCTTCTAAATACTTGCTCCTCTTTAGTTCGATCGCAAGCCCACCTTTTTGTGTAGGCCGCATGGTTTTTACCTTTTCGCTGAGGTCTTTGAGCTCTACGCTATTTTTTTGTCGTGCTATATGCCTTTTTTTCGATGATGATCGCATCAGGCCTGGGTCTTATATACCTGCCACCTTTTTTATCTCTCCTAGGTTTGTTTTTTCCTCGGACTTTCGTCCATTCTTCCTTGGTCTCGGGAGGCATCAGTGCATGCGGGTAGCTGTCGTCTTTCCTTTTTCTAGCATATGGAGACTTTGTTGCTGTCTGCACTGCGACAGTTTTAGGGCTGACTCTATCTCTGGCTCTTTTAGCGGATCGTTTCACACTTTTTTGTAGTGCTGCTTGAGTCATCCGCACCGGTGTCGATATTAGCTTGGCCCTTCGCTCTTCGGCTTCGAGCTGTGCGATTACGTCAGTGTGTGTGCGTTTTATTATGCTACACATTTTTCGGATGTCACCGTGGACATATTTCCAATTTTTCCAATTTACAGCCTTTATGCAATTACCAACATTGCCATCCAAAGCAAAGTCTGGGGAAACTGAGGCAATGGTATGCGAAAGCCACCGCAGGCAGTTGCATAAGTAGAATCACACTTAATGAATATTAATGACACTCCACCCTTTCTTCGCCATGCTCCCTTATCTATACAAACCGAGCACTTAACCGACATTTCCTCTGAAAAGTAGTTGAGCAAAATAATGAAAACACAATATTTTTAAATCTACCGCATGTTATCAAAGCTATTCACTAGCACTACTAACCGGATTAAGATGATTCGGCCTGTGCAGATTTGGCAAAGCTTCGTAAATCTTCACTTACATTGCACAAATACCGATAAAATGTTCACTAATCCTGGAAACAAGTTAAGAAAACAAAATTTCTACTTTGTTATATTAACGGGTCGTAGTTGCCTTACTTAGATTAGAAAATTATGCAAATTTGAAAATATTCTCACATTAAATGTTTGCATTTTCATTTTGCCATAGGACGAAAACGAGAAATTTATTGCCGGCAAAAGGAAAATATTTGGCGTGCGAAATACGTAGCTCCATACTTATGCATGCATGTGTGTATGTGCATACCTACAGATCGGAAGTATTGTAAATATGCTAATGAAGCCAACGCAAATATACAAAAGCGTGGTAACAAAGCCTTGCGAATGCATACATACATACGCATCACGAGATTACATACATCCCAAAAGTATTTTCAAATTTGCCTGCAGCACCGACAAATAAAACAAAATAGCGTTTCAATATCCTGAAAATCAGAAACCTTGTTTCGACACAATGCAATCGAAATTTATGTGTTACATATTCGGATGTTTGCTAATCAATTCTGATTTTGCATTGCTGCTAAGCCTAAGCCTTTTCCACTCACGCTTTGGCTGGTCAGTGCCATCATTGCCGGTGTTGGCGCTTGGAAGTGGGAGTGCATAGCAAAAATGTAGCAAAAGCAAGAAGTGCTCAACAATTTCTGAATGCAGAATTCTATTTCTAAAGCAAATTCAAAACGAAAATTAATAAATGGATTTACAAATTTTTCCATTCCAAGTAAAAAATTCCTAACAATGCTAAAGGGAAAACATTGAAGTGATTGTATGAAAAGAAGCGAGTAAAAATATTGGGTTGGGGAACAAGAAATGTCGTATTTGTGATCGAAATTTGACGCTTTATTTAACGTACTTAGAATTATCCGATTCAACTCAAGTATGCCCCGTTTTGTTCGCAAACTTGTTGCCATTTAAAAGGCAACTTCATTACCCCCCTTTATAAGCCCCCCTTCCCTTTCAATCCCACCAAACACACAGCAAAACCTTCCTGGCGGTCAATCTGGGCTTGGCGATGATTTGGGCCGGCTCGCTGCTTCTCGACCACGATCTTTTTCTCTTGGCGTTATCGTACGTGATCCACTTTTCATCGTCAGTCACCATCAACTTCAAAAATGGGTCAAGTTCGTTCCGTTTTAGCAGAGAATCGCAAGCGTTGATTCGGTCAAAAAGATTTGTTTTTTTTGCGTCAACACGTGGGAACCTAAACATTCAGCTTTCTTTGGAGTCCAATCTTCTGTAAATGGTTCCAAACGGTTTTGTGGTCTACACCTAGTTCCTGACTAATCGAGGGAATCCTCACATGCCGGTCTCTTTGGATAATTTCAACGATTTTATCAGTCTCTACGACGATTGGCCTACCAGTACGGGGTGCATCTTCGACATCTACTACACCAGAACGAAATCGATCGAAACAAACTGTGTGAATCGTTACAGTATCAGGCCCATAAACTTCACAAATTTTTGCCGCCGCCTTCGTTGCATTTTTACCTCTAAGGTAGTAAAAACGTAAAATATGACGAATTGTTTGCTTGGTGGACTCCAAAGCACGTCAAAGAGCTATAACTCAAGACTGAAACGTACTATCACAACACTGTCAAAGAGACACTTATAGTACAGATTGTCGTCTTCAAATCGCCGTTTAGTGTGACCCAATGCAAGAAGTACAACGCAAGATGTGTTTAAATGTCGCGCTCAATTGACAAAATACGACATTTCTTTTTCCCAAACCCAATATTATAGATTATTTATTGGGTATGGGAATGATTTTCCGCCCTTTCTTAGTCAAAGTTACGAATTATTTAAACAATTAAATAATACATGATATTACATGAAGTATGTGCCATTGGAAGCTACAACTTTACACCATCTTTCAGGCAGCATTTTTTTATTTTTTTATTTTTTTTGTCCGGACAACTAGCAAGTGCGGCGCTCAGGCATTAATTAAGTCCATTGTACTACACTTGAATTCCCTTTTAATTTTCTTTCAATCTTCCCGATCTCCGAAGAAATCTGAGTAGATCTTGTGGTGCCAAGGAGCCAATGTGGTCGGTTCTTGACACATCAATGTCAAAGACCTCAAACCTGATTCGAGCAAAAGCGGGGCAGACGCACAGGAAGTGGTCCGCCGTCTCATCCTCCTCTTCACAAGCTGGGCAGAGTACACTGTCCGAGATGTCCAACCTTTCCATGTGCTTCGCCCACAAAAAGTGGCCCGTCATCAGTCCAACCAGCCGTCTGCACTCCCTTCTGCTTCATAGCAAAAGGGTTTGCGACAGTCGAACGGACATGACAGGTAACATCAGTTTAGTCCATTTATAGCCTCTCTCAGCCTTCCAAGCTCGCTTGTGGGTTATAGTTACCCATTTGCTAACCGTGGCTTTGATAGCCGCAGAAAGGAGTGGCAAAACTCGAATTGTTCTTCAGGCAGCATACGGCTTCCTCTGGTGAAAAATTCGTGTTCCTTTTACTCTCTCGTAAGAAGTGAACCGTTCTCCAATAAGGGCTGACTGCATTGATTGGAACAGATGGTAGTCCGAAGGTCCAATGTCTGGGAAATACGGCGGGTGGTGTAAAACTTCCCAATTCAGTCACTGTAAATATTTCTGGACCGATTTAGCAAGAAAATCAGTTTGTCATGTCCATCTTCCCATTCCGGCTGCATTTTTTTGAGAGCTCGAATCAAACGCATTAGCTGCAGTCGGTAACGATCGCCAGTGATGGCTTTAGAGGGTTAAAGGAGTTCATAATAGATGAGGCCCTTCGGATCCCACAACATAAACTTTGAAGCATGAATATTATTGTGCGCTGCCGATGGACCTGGTGCACCTGGCAGGCTCCAACATTTTCGACTCTTAGAAAAATAATAAGTTGATAGATAATAGATCCATTTTTCATCGCCAGTCACAATGCGATGCAGAAAACCTTTTCTTTTCTGCCTTTCAAGAGCACCTTAAACGTCACCAAATGTCTCTCGATATTCCTCTCCTTCAATTGGTGTGGTACCCAGCTACCTGCTTTCTGGACCATTCCAATCGCGTGAAAACGTTTACCGACGGTAGATCTGTCAACATCCAACTCTTTAGACATATCATTAAGGGTTCGATATGCGTCTTCATCCAATAATGTCGTAGTTGAGTGTCTTCGAATTTTTTCGATGTCCCTTCGCGATCTTTATCACTTGTGTCGAAATTGCCACTTTGGATGCGTCGAAACCACTCGAACACAAGAATAGTATCAGCAGCGACACCTCTTTTATATGGGCAGAAACTTATTCAATATATTCAACAATAGGCAAATTGACTCAAAGGAACCTCGGGGAAGTGAACTATTTCCTCATATATACTTATACCGCATAGGCGAGGTAAGCAATGCGAAGCACTGAGCGATGGCGCCGAACAAACGTTCTTTAGTTGCGACAGATGGCTCGTGGAAAGAGATGCTCTGAGGGCGCAGATTAGCGTCATCGTGCCGACTAATATAATCAGCAAAATGCTTGCACACGAAAGCAGCTGGAATGCGGTTGAGAGATGCATTCAAGACGTATTACGAAAAAACAGATAGACCTCGACACAGTACAACAAAACGAAGAGTCATGGAGAGAGATATAGTATTACAAAACGAGCCTATAGCAGTCAGCTGACTACAAATATGATGAACCCAGACGTGGGCGAATAGAACTGGTCCATCCTAAGCCCTCCCGAAGTAACGCAGAAAGTACTTCCGGGAAGGAGGTATCCCCAGAAGAGGCGGAGGGATTGTTTTAGTAGTCACACCACTCAACGTAGTAGACGACGGTGGTTGTAAGTGCAAAGCCATTTTGAATGCTACCTCACCCACCAACAAAAAAAAACAGTTTCATTCTGATAAAAAGGGTGTCGAGAATGAGGCACGTGTTGTTCGGCCAATGTGCGAAAATGTTGATAAAATCATGGACAACGAGGGGACTGACTGCAAACTAGCCGCATGTGTTTTTCTACCAGCAACTGAAGATTAAACAGAAGCAGTTGAAATCGTTTAGAACTACTCGCAAAAGGCTAGTTTCAAGGTGGAATTCGAAGTATGGCTGCCATACGAATTAACGCCAGAGAATTTCTTGGACCGAATTGAAGTCTGCGATCCTTTGCAGAAACGTAAGGAAATCAATAAACTTTTGAATACGAGGATAGCTTCAGCAGCTTCAAGAGCGCGTATGAAGATCTAAACGGCCAAGAAAGTAATGCTGTGTTTGGTGGAAGGGAGCTTCCAGTAGCCCAAACACTCAATTCGGACCTCAGCTGTTAGCAATTGACCTGATTGAAACAGATGCAAGACCAGAAGTGTCCAGAATTTGTGATTAAGAAGAAGTTGTACTCGACACCAAGAAGGATCTACAAGGTGGCACAAAATTAATCATCCTTTGTGTTTTTTTTTTTAATATAATAATTGTTTTACTAAATAAAAGCTAATGATTTTGAGAGTTGGATAACTTTATTTTGATCTTTGAGTAATGGAGCACGCTTGTTTGTTTGTATACCTACAGCAGCTGCCTAGTTCTCAAGTGTCTATTAGGAACGGACGTTCGACGCTGCTTGCAAAAATTATGAATCTTCTGATAGGGTGATTAATTTTGCGCCACCTAGTGTATCTAATGGTGCGCCAGAAGCACGAAGTTCTTAGATGGGAGGTTCTAAAGAGTGACCAGATTGGAGGTACTTTTTCCAACGGGGTATTTTGATAGATCACGCGTGCCTACTGTCAAACTAACTTCACAATTTTTCCAGTAGTCATTGACATTTCATCATAGAAAGATTTACGGCTCAACAACGTTTACAAATCGTACAATTTTATTACGAAAATCGACGATCTGCCAAAAGTATTCATCGATCACGCGCTTAGGCCAACTTATGGTGTACCGGGAGGAGACCCATTTTTAGCTTAATGGTTACGTTAATAAGCAAAATTGCCTTATTTGGGCTTAAAAGTAACCCTGGTGTGCAGGTAACATTTCTCTGATCTGGATTACAGGGCATAGGAACATATAGGGAAATGAAATTGCTGATGAGCTGACCAGGAAGGGGACTGAATTAGCCGCAGGGCCCTCCTAGCCGATCATGGACATCCCCCTGGTGGTTGTTAAAGAGGAACTGCAAAAATTATTTCTTAGGAAGGCGCGGGAAAGATGGAGCTCCATTTCTTCATGTGCTATTTCGAAAACCTTTTGGTTCCAGTACAATATAGGAGTCCTCCTTTCTTCGACAGTCTGGCGCAGTGCGCCAACCTTAATCCCATCAATCTTTTCCATTATATCAATAGCTCTGGCTGGCTGTAGATATCTGCCTGTTGGAGGTCTCATAATGGTTTCGAAACGGCGCTTTAGTGCCACTTGAGAAGTGCCAGACTGGCACTTCAACCATTTCACCTACCTACCCATCTAACCCGAAGCCATTCAAGAATAACCATTACATTCACTGAAAACCACCGTTTGGGGCGGCCTATGGGCTGGAGGAATCTTCGACCTATATTTCTTCAAAGACAAGGCTGGCGCCAATGTAACAGTGAATGACGAACGCATTTTTTCATGCCGGAAACTCAAGCCGATAATCTCCACAACACGTGCCCGTGGTTTCAACAAGACGACGCTACTTGCAGCCCGTGAAGCAATGGATTTACTGCGTCGTTGTTTCGGTGCGCAATTTGTCTCTCGTCTTGGACCAGTGGTGCATTCGCCACTGACTCACACCTTTGGACTCTTATTTGTGGGGGTATGTAAAGTCTAAACGTTTTGTGGATAAACCAGCTTCGATTGAGGCATTGGAAGCGAACATTACCGACGGAAGTTCTCCAGAGACTCTCTAGTCATTCAAAATTGGTGTTTACGGATGGCCGAATTACGGCGCAGTTGCGGCCGACGTTTGGAAGGGATCATCTTAAAAAAAAGAATATCGTGAAAGGTTCTACACAAATACAATCAATCTGAATTCTCGTTGTTTTATTTGAATTTAAGATCACATACCTCTATATTGATCATCCCTCATAACATCGGAAGTATAGTCCAGATCTGGCATCTAGCGATTATTACCTCTCAAGCAGTTGCCACATTTTCTTGATGATACAAAACTAGCTTCTAATCTAAATCGGATAATTCTAATTACATACATACATACATACATACATACATACATTTATACATATTGTACATATATACATATGGAAGGTCTATTAATTAAAAAATTAAGAAATATTCTAGGCATATTCCCCTTTATTTAAGAGCTACGTTTTTATACTTTTTCCTTAAGCAATACGCATGAAAGCATATATTCTTCTTAATATTTGAAATAATTTTGTTGCAAAACCAAAAAAATTACACTGATTTTCCACTATTTATTGAACAGAGGAAAGGATAATTACGTAAGCGCGCTTAAGCTGATGAATGGAACTCAATTAGAAATTAATTTGAGATGGACCGCCAGGCTTGTTTGTTTGATTATTTCCCATTTCGTAATGCTTACAATGCCATCATTAAATTATTTGGTCAACGGCCAATGGAAAACCTTTCCCGATGTTCGTTTGTATAAGGTTGTCAAAAAAGTCTTGCGGTATTTTTATTGAATTTTCAATTGTTCATAAAATTGGTTATAATAATGCGATTTAAGTCAAATATGCGCCGTTTTGTTCGATGACGAGTTCCCAACGAGATGCCAACTTCATAATGCCCCTCTTATAGAAACTCGCTTCCCTATTGTCAAAAAACTCGGAGAGCCAATTTTCACAGGACTCTCTTGTGGACAACTTCCGACTACCAAGCTCGTTCGCCATGGACAGAAATAGGTGGTAATCACTTGGTGCGAGATCCGGACTATACGGTGGATGCAAAATAACCTCCCATCCGAGTCCCCGGAGCTTCTGGCGCGTCACCAAAGATGTGTGTGGCCTGGCGTTGTCCTGATGGAAGACAATTCGGCCTCTGTTGATCAAAGATGACCTCTTCTGCATGAGTGCTGCATTCAAGCGGTCCAGTTGTTGCCAGTACAGGTCCGAATTGAGCGTTTGGCCATAGGGGAGCAGCTCATAGTGGATGATTCCCTGCCAATCCCACCAAACACACAGAAGAACCTTCCTGGCCGTCAATCCAGGCTTGGCCACTATCTGGGCAGCTTCACCGCTTTTCGACCACGATCGTTTGCGCTTCACGTTGTCGTAAGTGACCCACTTTTCATCGCCAGTCACCATCCGCTTCAAAAACGGGTCGATTTTGTTGCGATTCAGAAGCGATTCGCATGCATCCATACGGGCAAAAATGTTTTCTTGCGCCAAGTCGTGTGGCACCCATACATCGAGCTTCTTTTTGAATCCAAGCTTCTTCAAATGGTTTATAACGGTTTGATGAGTCATGCCCAGCTCTTGGCCGATGCTACGGCTGCTACTATGCCGGTCTCTTTCGATCAATTCAGCGATTTTATCGCAATTTTTGACGACAGGCCTTCCGGACCGTGGCGCATCTTCGATCACCTCTGCACCAGAACGAAAACATTGAAACCATCGTTGTGCGGTGGAAATGGAAACTGTATCGGGTCCATAAACTGCACAAATTTTATTGGCAGCATGAGATGCATTTTTGCCTTTATCGTAGTAGTACTGTAAAATATGCCGTATTTTCTCTTTATTTTGCTCCATGTTTGCGACGCTATAACTCACGAACGACTAAAAGCAAACAACAATTAATCAAACACGTGTTAGCACGTGAAAAGAGCTTTCCAAAAAGCTCTAGCGTGAGCCGATGCGACGAATACAACTAGAACTACGCGCTTGCAAAGACAAGCTTGCGGAAATACCGCAAGACTTTTTTGACAACCTTATATATTTTGTTGCAACACTTTTCCGCACATACAGGCTTAGTGCTTTTCTACATGGCACAATGAATTTCGGTAAACCCAACTAAACAAAATTGTGAATGGATTTCGCGATTCAATATAAACCAGGCAGTAAAAAAATATCTACTATGATGAGGAATGAACCACCAGCACATCAACCAGCCCTTTTTGAAATTAATTTTTTACATTTTGAACACCAAATTTACCACCTGAATCAGTGAGTGCTTAATTGCATTAAATAATTAATTTCAGTTGGCAAAAATCAGCAGCTATTCAAAAGCTTAATTCGTCAATTACTAAATCCATTTTCGATAACTCTCTGTGCATCGCATGAAAACAGTGGTATTCGGTTTACAGTTTTGAATAAATTTTATACATATACTAATATAAAGGGTTTTTCAATTGGCGCGGGTCGATTTTGGCGCCCTGTGGCAGCCATTTTGTTTTGGTGACATCTGTCAAATCTTTTGTTTATTATTCAGTTGTTTATGCCAAATCATCATGGCAAGTTACACGATTGAACAGCACGTTCAAATGATAAAACTTTATCATCAAAATGAGTGTTCATTAACGCAAACGTTGCGCGCATTGCGCCCATTTTTCGGTAGACGTGGTGGCCCTTCCAATTTCTTATGGCTCATATTGAACCATATGGACCTAGAAGGCATGTGGTTCCAGCAGGACGACGCTACGTGCTACACAGCAAACGCCATTTTATTCCATTTCAACCTTATTGAAAAACCCTTTAGATACTACTCATCTTTATTTTGCATGCTTAATTGAATCAGAAATATGTTGTAGTTGTTAATATTATATATTATTATAACAGAAATAGTGCCAATTTCACCTCTACAAAATTGTTGATGCTGCGTGCTGTGCTCTGAGAGCAATTTTTACACAAACAATTGGAAGAGGAAAGAGTTTCACTCTTCCACCTCACACACCGCACGAATGGTTACATGCGAAGTGATCCAACTATTTTGGACATTTAGTTTTACTACAGATTTCTTATTTTTTTAGTTTTATGATAAAATATAATTCTTATTTCTTCTGTATTCATCTATTATTTGCAATCTATCCTAGAGACTAAAGAGCAAATTTGTTAAAAATAATTCTTAACAGGAATAGCTAGTCTCCAATGAGCTAGCAATTATATACTAACTTAACACTAATCATACCAACCCTTAATATATATCGATTTCTACCATAGCGGGTCAAATGCAAAGTCAGTCTCTAGACCAACTCATTTAGACCTTTGCCGATCCATTGTGATACCACAGCAGCAGTTTATCTACTACAAGGTGGCGCAAAAGTAACCTTGCGATGTTTTTTGGCTGTAATTAAAAAAAAAATCAAACACTTTAATTCTTCTTGTGGATTATTTTTATTTGGTCTTTTAATTTTTTTTACATCAAGTCGAGAATATGATGTCATGTAAATGGCTGCACAGTTGATTGCCATTTGAGCCCTTTTTATGGCATTTTCCATCACTTTGGCCAAAACTTCCGGCGATAGGTCCTCACATTCTTGACGGATATTGTCTTTAAGAGCTGCAAGAGTCTGAGGCTTGTTGACATAAACCTGCGACTTCAAAAAGCTCCACAAAAAGAAGTCTGGAGCGATCAAATCAGGCGATCTTGCTGGCCAGTGCAAATCGCCAAAACGGGAGATTAGGCGCCCGGGAAATGCATCCTTCAGCATATCGGTTGTGGCACGTGCAGTGTGTGCCGTTGCACCGTCCTGTTGGAACCACATGTTTTCCAATCCCAATTCATCAAGTTGCGGCAAAAAGAACTCGTTGATCATTGCTCTGTAGCGCTCACCATTCACAGTAACCGTTTGGCCCGCGACGTCTTCGAAGAAAAAAGGTTCGATGACTCCTCCAGCGAAAACAGCACACCATACAGTGATTTTGAGCGGGTGTAATGGCTCGCCGTGGGTTACACGTGGAGTTTCAGTGCCCCAGAAGCGTAAATTTTGCTTATTTACGTACCCGCTAAGATGGAAATGGGCCTCATCACTCATGATTACTTTTGATGAAAAATCATCTTCCTCTTGGTGGTGATTAAGGATGGCTTGAGCGTATGTTAGACGCGATTGGCGGTCAGCAGCTAACGGCTGATGCACCGTCTGGACTTTGTACGGAAACATCTTCAAATCTTGTACCAAAATTAGCTGTAAGGACCGTCGACTGATACCCATTTGCGTGGCACGTCGTCTGGTCGATGTCGACGGCGCTTCCATGACATCCTCGGCTACAGCAGCAATATTCTCTGCAGAACGGCTACTCCGGGGTCTGCCACGCCTGGCAGCATCTCGTGTTGTGCCAGTCTCTTCGAGGCGAGCGGCTAAACGTCGCAGTGTTTCACCAGTAGGCGTTGGACGGCGAGGAAATCTGCGACGAAATTCACGTTGTGCCAAAGTCACCGACCGATTATTGGTCAAATAAATAGTCAGCAATATTCCGCGTTCTGGAGCAGTGTAGCGTACCATTGTTTATTAACCAGTATTTCGCATGTGTTTACTACACAAATGTCAAAACAGAACTGAAATTAGGGGCCAATCGCAAAATTTATAGCATGTTCTGATGGGAGGATTACCTTAGCGCCACCTGTTACTTGTTGCCAAACCATTTTGTTTTATGTGCGAACCCATTGATCTGGCTGGCACTTATGTATATCCCTAACGTCATTATCATTAAGAAACGATGAAGCAAAGCATCTAAACCTAATGACAGTGACAGAGAAGGTGCCTAACGGACTCTTCGTCGGACTGCCAAGTAATAACATGGCGAATCTACGAGTTGATAAATTTAAGTACCTAATGATAAATGCGATGATTCCATAGAAATTAAAGGTGCATAGAAATGGGCAGAGCTGCCTTTTATAAATACATTAATTAAATCAAAAAAATACGTTTTGTGAGATATTACGTTGCATCAGTTTTATTGCATGGCAAGGATACTTGGACAATGAAAGTTCTCTGATAAGAATCGCATAGAAGCATTCAAGATGTGAATACTAAGAAGACTACTAAAAATTCCATGGACCGACCGGGTCTCTGAAGTGCTTCGAAGTGTAAATAGTGATAGAGAGAAGCTCTCTACGGTGCAGTAAACGCAGAAAAACATACTATATTATAAGTTTAATCTACTGCAACGTATACTGCAAGGAAAGATTGAAGAAGGACGAGTCATCGGAGGAAAAAAAATATCCTGGTTGCAAAATACACTTCAGTGGATAGGAGTACAAAATATCGGTAATCTTGTGAAGTTAGCCCGAAAGTGTGACTTTTTTCAGATACGTTTTTGTACGCATATTTTTAATAATTACTGTAATCATTTTATTTTTATGCGTTGATTTTTACACATTACAGAACCAAGCAGGGGGAGAAAGAAAAAAGGGGTTTTGGATTAGAGAATGACGATTAACAGTGACGAATTACGTTCGTATTAACCGCGTCAAGCTACTGATGAAATTCACCAGGTGTATAATATTCAAACCCCCAATATTCGCAGGTCTAGCAGAGAGGTAAGAGCCCAGATGTCTAAATCTTTGCCTAACGAGAGCAGGGAAGCTGAGAAGAAGATGCTGAGGTAATTCCATCTCATCCTCCAGACAGGCTTCTGCAGATAGGACTTGAAAGAATCCCACGTGTCACCAAATTCGAGAGCTATGGCTTTGTTAACCGGCGAAGTTACCTCTAGCGCCTCCGATCTAACCGTGGCCGGAAGAATCTCGTGGGTTTGTAGATTTGCACACAAACCCAGTCCGCGCTGAGTTGACGCGGGCCCATCTTTTCAGGGGTAGACCACAGGCAATGAAACCGTCTGTTGTCTGGTCCAGGGTCTGCGGTCTAGTCTAAGGTCTGCTGTCTAGTCCAGGGTCTGCTGTCTAGCCAGCTCATCAGAGCAGCAGTTTCACTCTATACCGCTGCGAACCCAAATGAGTCTAATATTGAAGTATTCGGATGCAGTCCAGAGAGAGCGACACGGCTGAATATTAAATTAAATAAAAAATTAAATACGTGTCTCAAAATTTTGGTCACATAATTAATTAAGCATCAAAAGCCAAAAAGCATTTTTGTGTCGGCCCATCCTAATGCATATAGACTGGAATGTATCTTAACATGTTTAAAGATATTTCAACAGTATTGAACAAAACAAATTATTAATATAGAAAACAACAATAAGCCACCTTGATTATGTAAATATAAACTTTCGGAGCTTAGAAGAACTTTCAGCGTACGCGTACGAGTACTTATCTCCTTCGATTTGTGGCGTGTAGTTATTGTTTGTGTCCTGTCCTTGTTCGTGTGCGATATCACCAATAAATTCTCCAGTGTCATTTCAGGCAGCAGTTTATATAACCTCTACTATTTATAATGTGCGAATACTTTTCAAACAAAATATACTCGTACACACAAAAGTAAAACTAACGCACGAATGCTCCTCACCGTAAATTTATATTCAAACGCCCGAGCAAAAATGGATTTTAACGGAGTACGAGTATTAGTACATATACGCACACTTATACTTATTACACAAAAGAGCATGAACTTCTCCCTCTCCCTCTCAGTCGCTCAGCCAGAAGCTTTAATCTCATTTCAATATGATGATGAACAGGAAGTTAGTTTTCATTTGAATGAGAGTCGGTCAATTCCTAAGTGTAAATTGCAATATCTGCACGAGTAGGTGTCAAAGTGACTACAGCTCAAAGGGAATGATTTCTATGGCTAACTGCAGAGAGTCAATTTGTATCAATTATTGTGTGCATTCACACGCCTGAAGGTTTGAAATTCACGATAATGCAAGTGAGCAGAAAAGTGTTGGCTAATGGTTATGCAAAAACAAAAACAAAAAGAACAAAAAATGTGCTTTACAAAGGGATTATAATCACATTGGGCATTTTGAGCGGAGCGGAGTGAGCATTTTGAGTTTCTCTAGCTTGAGTAAGTGGGTCATAACAATTGCAGCCGTAAGACGAGTCCATCTGAGGCGCTGATGTGTGATAGCATAGAAAACAACAATAATGTGAGTTTATATTTCGCTTGCCTTGTGTTTTCTTCTTAGCGGAAGTCTCAATATTTCATAATCAAAATGAATTGATAGCTGCAATTTGGGCTGGAGTAAATTTTCTTTGGAAATTTAAATTTGAATAATGCCACCTGCAAATTGGAACTTATTCATACAGGGTTATCCATTTCGTGTATGGCATTTGTCAACCAATGTTTGCCTATAGTTGTAATAGCCAGCTGACAATATGTGAAGAATATTTATGCCGGATCTCAATGAGATGGAAAGCAATACGTAAACCAGAATTAAGCGAATTTTATGGAGTCAAAAACTCGCAGTTGGCCGAAAGGGGCCACTTTTTAAATTTTACTTGCGTCGCATTTATTTGTGGTGGTTCATTATTTGTATTATATATTGCGCGTACACCCTTTTTGGGTGTTTGGCCGAGCTCCTCCTCCACAAATAGAGGGACCTTCAAGTTCAAGTTTCAAGCCGACTCCGAACGGCAGATATTTTTTTATGAGGAGCCTTTTCATAGCAGAAATAAACTCGGAGGTTTGCCATTGCCTGCCAAGCGCCAACTGCTATTAGAAAAAAACTTTTTCTTAATTTTGGTGTTTCACCGAGATTCGAACCTATGTACTCTCTGAATTCCGAATGACACTCACGGATCTTATCTGCTCTAAATACTTACATTGCATTCAGCAGCTCCAAAAGATTGGAGCAATTTCTTATAAAACGCCGCTGATGATCTTCACATTACGCTAAATCCAGGAAAAGACCCATGAAAAGCAAGTCGACACCCATCATCTCTTTGTCGACTATAAAGCTGCGTTCGATAGCCCGATAAGGGATTGCCTGTACGCCACCATGTCTGAGTTCGGTATACCAGCGAAGCTCATGTGCAGAATGACGTTGAGCAACACAACCAGCTCCGTCAAGGTAGGAAATAACCTCTCCGAGCCATTAAATACCGTTCGAGGTTTCAGACAAGGCGATCCACTGCCATGCAACCTCTTCAACTTCGTGATGGAAGGGGTGCTTCGAAAAGCAGGTGTTCATCGTAATGGCACTATTTTCTACAAATGTGTCCAGCTCCTTGCATACATCGATGACATTGACATTATCGGCCGCTGTAAGCGAAATGTCACCGCTGCGTTTTCTGCTATCGAAAAGGAATCATCACGAGTGGGTCTGGCGGTGAACGAGGGAAAAACGAAGTATATGCTGTCTACAACGCGGAACACACGGCATGTAGAAACGCACGTCATTGCGGAAAACTGTACCTTCGAAGTTGTGCTAGAATTTATTTACCTTGGCACCGCCGTTAACAGCAACAACGATATCAGCCTGGAGATCAAACGGAGAATCACTCTTGCTAATAGGTGTTACTATGGGCTAAGTAAGCAATTGAGTAGTCGAGCCCTCTCTCGCATGACCAAACCGACACTTTACAAGACGCTCATCATACCCGTGTTGCTTTATGGCACAGAGGCATGGGTAGTGCCACAAAGCGATTGCAGCCGCTCTTGGGGTGTTCGAGAGAAAAGTTCTTCTTAAGATCTTCGGTCCCGTGCGAACCACGAGCTGTATGAGCTCTACGCCGACATTGACGTAGTTCAACGCATTGCCATCCAACGCCTGCTTTGGCTAGGGCATGTCGTGCGTGTGGATGAAGGAGCTCCAGCAAAGAAGGTGTTCGAGGGCGAAGTCCAACGGAGCCGACGCAGAGGAAGACCATTGCTCCGGTGGAAAGACCAGATGGAAGAAACCCTATGCTCGCTTGGTGTACAAAATTGGAGAAGGCGTGCGCGGAGCAGAGGCGCCTGGAGACAGCTAGTGAGGTCGGCCATAACTCGGTAACGGGTTGTTATGGCCACCTAAGTAAATAAGTATGTATGTACACACGCTGTTCAAATAACAGTTCGTATAAGAACCCAACTGTTTAAGCATAAATGACGCAAATGTCAAAAGAGGATGAACTATAATAATTTATTTTTCTTATATGGCAACGACAGAATCTCGGTGCATAAGTTCATTCTCCACTCACGATGCAAATTTTAGGTCTGTTCGCCAAACCATTCGCTTCGCCATATTTGTTTGCTCCGCAAGCGACAATACCAGCCTCCACTTCGTTTCTGGGTCAGCGCTATTAGGCCTCAAGATGGTGTGATTTAAGTTCATTAGTTCATTTTCATGGCTAAAGCTATACAAAAAATGGTACCTATGTTGACAATCTGAAAATTCTGCCGCATTTTAAAAACAGCATTCGTTGAGTTGTTGCTGAGATACAGCCTCAAGACAAGCTCATGACAAATTTCCGGCTTGGAATTGAGGTTTGTAAAAAGACAGTCGGTGGTCGTTTGAATTCCTGGTATTCCATTCTTAATGGCAAAGCCCGCATAAGTAATAGGTCTGTTCATATAAAAAATTCCAGTAACTTGCCAGTAACTGAATTTACGAGAGTTCTCTCTCAAAGTGAAAAATATCAAAAAAAGTGCGTGCCGCGTAGTACATATAACAGAAGTGAAAGTTTCAAGGCAGACAAAGAAAAAGGGAGAGACCCGAGAGAGAATGAGAGAGAGAGATATATCTAAATAAATTTACAACCATTGTAGAGAATACAAATAGACAAAATTTACAAAAAACGGTGTAGGTAAACGCCGGACGCAAACCGTGGCAACAACGCGCACTACTCCCAGCGTTTATCACCCGCACAAACGCAGCGATTCCAGGAGCGCAGCAACGGCACAAATTACCCCAAGGCAATACCAATTAATCCGACGCCGGAATGGATGGCACTTTATAATATGCACAAGCAATAGCCAGGAAACGAAAATAAGCGCCAAAAAGTAGGCACTAGAAAAACGATAAAAAAAGGGAGCCAAAAAACGCCACAAACAGTAGGCACCAAGGAAATATAACGCCAAATCTAGGCGCCACAAATACATTTCCTACAAATTTGCACCAACAAACAAGCGCCAAAAAGTAGGCAGTGATATTTCTCACTAGAAATTAGCAACCACAAGGAAAAACTCAAGAAAAATACCCTAAAGTGTATCTAAGATATATATAAGGTATAGCTCTCTCTCTCCTTTTCCTCTACGTTATATCGTTTTTCTCTTTTGCGGAACGAAAATGCCCCAAACGTTGCATGGCCTTGAAATTTAACTCTTCATTCTCGCTCGTCCATCGACGCCTAAGAAGTTTCAGTTCAAAAAGTACATCACGAAAAACCTGCAACAATTTGCAAGTTTTACGAACAGCTGATTAAATTGTTGGATGGAAAAATCACAAAAATTAAAATTACTTGCCCTACCTCGTATTAAATTTAAAAAAATATATATAAAGCAAATAAAATGCAATATAACGGGCTTCGGAATCACATGATTTCATTTTATCCACAATAATTTGTTCCATTTCATCATCGCTGTCACCTCTCAAAATGAAGTGTCAGTTTGCTCTCTCACTTTCCCCTGCTTTGGGAGCTCCTTTGGTACATGAACTCCAAAACGTTATAATTTGTAACATTTGTTAGAAACTATTTGTTTCGCGAGAACAGACAAAAGAATCTGGAATGCCAATCTTGCCAGCATGGCGCAATCAGCAGCGGAGGCACATCGCACTTGTGACCTCTACCACACAATACGCACCTTCACAAATACCTCGCTTATGACCACGAAGCCGCTTAAGGATGAAAATGATGAGATTACGACAACTAAGGACAAACAAATTCACATCTGGGGCAAATATTACGAGTAGCTGCTATCTAAAACATCTTCGCAACCCACTCAACCTTGTCGGCATTTGGTAAGACGCGACATTCGTATTACCAGCCAGCGAAATAATAGGCGCCATGGGAGCGCTTAAAGCCAACAAAGCCCAGGGCCAGACAACATCAATACCGAACTCCTCAAAGCGCATCGTCAAGTAAGCGCACGATGTTTGTTTCGTCTGCTGTAAAGTATTTGGAATTCTGAAAA
The DNA here is from genome assembly GCF_027943255.1 of Anastrepha obliqua. Taxonomy (NCBI): domain Eukaryota; kingdom Metazoa; phylum Arthropoda; class Insecta; order Diptera; family Tephritidae; genus Anastrepha; species Anastrepha obliqua. The sequence continues at coordinate 48,566,780 of NC_072893.1, forward strand.
TATTCCCACCGAATTAAAGGAGGTCGTCATTACGTTCTTACCGAAAGAGGGGAACTTAGCCGAATGCAAAAATGGGATAGGCATCACACTGGTCAGCATGGTGAACAAGATCATAGTCCACATAATCAATAAAAGATTATCTGAGGCACTGGTGTGTGGTCTGAGGAGCGAACAAGCTGGCTGTCGACCACGATGTCGATCATATAAACACGCGTAGAGTGATCTTAGAACAGTCGTTCGAATGGCGCACGCCGCTCTGCTTCATCGACTTTGAAAAAGCGTTTGATTCTATTAACCCCGAAGCTATCTGGAAAGCCCTCGTTCGCCAGACGGCAGCTGTCGAAGTAGGCACGAAATCATCATGAGCAGCTGTATCCAAATTCGCACAGGAGTAAGGCAAAGATGTGTGCTATCTCCGCTCTTGTTTAACCTGGTCGCGGACTTCTGCTGATAGAAGAGGCATCTTCTGGGGCCTGGGCGGCAGTGTTGAAGACCTCGACTATGCGGACGATATTTGTCTGCTCTCGCACAAACACGCGTATATACAATCTAAGTTGGCAGCGGTAAGCGCATTTGCAGCACAAGCTGGTGTAAAAATTAACATTGCCAAAACGAAGATGATTTGCATCAAAACCACAGTAGCCCCTCCTTTTCGAATATGTAGTATGATACTAACATCGAAGAAGTAGAAGAATTTTGCCACCTCGGGAGTATCATGAATAAATACGGCGGATCGGCAGCCGATATACGCAGCCGAATATGAAAAGACCGTGCAGTGTTTGGTGTTTTTGTTTTTTTTTTTTTGTTTTTGTGAAAGTGTGAGACTTGTCTTTCGCCTCACCCACGAAAAAACCACCCCAGCTCCGTTTCCCTCCCGCGGGACGACCGTTAGGTAATACTTCACGGGAGGGGGAGCGGCCTATTGCCTCTTCATGAAAATCTGCGCTGATGTTCAGCGTGACGCAGTTTGGAGATTCCTAATACCATTAAGTATTACTAGGTGCAGTGTTTGGTGTGTTGGATAAGATATGGGGGTCATCATATACATATCTATGCGCACGAAGTTCAGCATATTCGAGTCCCATGTCAAGTCAGTTGTGCTATACGCATGCGAGACTTCGCACGCGTCTGTGCGTGGCATACATGACCTACAAGTTCCTACCAACCGCAGCTTTCGTAGGATCACACGCATTTTTCGCCCTAACACTATCTCCAACAACAATCTGTGGGGTATGTTAAAACAAATTCCCGTCCACCTTGAAATTCGGAGTCGGAAAAGGAAATCGATTGGCCATACTTTAAGAAAACCCAACGGAGACATTACCAAAACAGCTGCAGACCGGAACCCGCAAGGAAGTCGCAGATGTGGCAGACCATCGAACGCGTGGAGGCGACTAGTCGAAGTAGATAGAAGCGCTGCAAGCAGGACGCGCTTGGCGGCAAGTAAAATTCCTAGCATTAAATAAATCGAGTTTTAAATTGTTTATAGAGGCCCTATGTTCCATCTAGGAACAACGGGAATATCGTTAGACCTAGTATTTTGCACAAAAGCTTGCATGAATATTCAAATTTGAAGCGTTTTTTAAGCACTTTCATAGTTTAAAATTGGTTTACCCTCTGTACTGGCATTTCAAATACAAGGATTTCCAATACGAGGTGTTATTCCCGTAAAAGATCCATTGTTTCGTTGCTTGTGTGGCACGTAGCGCCATCTTGTTGAAAATAAACGTTGTCTAGATCAATATCATCCAATTCCGGCCATAAAAAATCGTTAATCATCTCTCGATAGCGCAATCCAATCACGGTAACTGTTGCTCCAACTTCCATTTTCGAAAAAGTAAGGTCCAATGACTCCGCCGGACCATAAACCGCACCAAACACTCATACGTTGAAGATTGAAAGGCTTTTCAACAATAACTCTTGGATTTTCTGAGCCACAGATCAGACAATTTTGCTTGTTGACGAAGCCACCGATGTGGAAATGGGCCTCATCACTCAAGATGTTTTTTTTATGGAATACCGGATTATTTTCATGCATTTCAACGACCCAATCAGCAAAGACACGACGTTGTTGATGATCGGCCGGCTTGAGTTCTTGTGTTAACTGGACTTTATAAGCCTTAAGACCCAAATCTTTATGCGAAATACGGTGTAATGATGACGCTTGTGGAATGCCTCATTCCAAAGACAGACGAGGAATGGACAAGCCCGGGTTTTCTTCAACACTTTCGGCTACAACAGCAATATTTTCGGTTGTTCTTGAGCGACGTGCACGGGCTTTGATCTTCACATCACTAACTTGTCCCAACAGCTCGAATTTTTCACCAATTTCTGTATTGCAGTCCGAAATGGTGCTTCATGATGACCCAAGAATGTTCGAGTTTTACGAACCGTCTCTGCCAAATTTTTACTATTTTTATAGTGAATTTTTATAATTTCAATGCGTTGCTTAAGGGCAAAAAGGTGTTTTTTCTCAATATTTTTTCGAGGCGAAAAAAGCAACACACAGGAATAATCTTTTGCATTTATTTGAAGAGTAATAAACAACTTTTTAACATAAATAAAAAAACAAAATGGTGGACAAATGAGGGATCTCGCACAGCTTCTCGTTGGGCGCTAGTAAAACGGCGTGTAAGATTGCGGTCGTAGTTTTCACATGAAACACAAAAGTAAAATATTGTCTTATTCAGAAGGCTTTCCCGCATATAATAAACTACTCTTGTATAAAAATACGAAAAAATGAACACACAATTAATTATTGAAAAAGTGCTTTTTTCGCTTTTTTATTCAAAAAAGGTGTTAAATAACATTAAAAAATGATTTTTTTTGTATATTGTTAGTTAGTTAGTTGCGCATTTTAATTATTGTTATATAGATTATCGGTTTGAAGCGATCACTTTCGTCGTTTTCTTTTTAAATCTTACACACCATTTTCAAAAACATGGTTTTGAGAAAATGTGTTTCAAAGTTTTCAGAAGGTAGACAGTATACTCACACGAGGGACGGTACACAGGCCTGTAACTCTGAAATCACTTTGAATTCCGCTATAAAATTTTGAGGGCATATTCTCCTATAATATATCTATCGATTGCAGTAAAACAAAAAAAAAATAATATAGATTTTTTGAAGCCGACTGATAAGAGGCCCCCCTTAAGCGTGTATCGTTCTATTTTTATTAACGGCTCAGTTGCTACTTGTCAAATATTAAAAAATTACAGCTTCAAAAGTGACATCTACCGAAATAGCGGGCTATTCAAAATAACACCTGTTATTGGAAAACCCTTTAAATTACCAAACACGTACACATGAAAAATATTTATGGATATTTACGCATATTTGCCAATTAATAGCAAACAAATTTAAATGTGTTTGGCTTATTTTCAGGCTTGAGTTGTCTTTTTCCACTTTTCCCTCTCTCTCTCTCTCTCTTTTCTTAAATTCAAAATGCTTTGATAACAACTTTTATAATTTATTTTATTTTGGAAATTTTGTATAATTTTGCAAGAACGAGTCAGGCTGCTGAGGCAATTATTTTGACTAGAATTTTATAGTGAATATTCGCACTTATTCCTCAACAATGGCTCAACTCAAATATTTTATATTTTATTTATTTAGATATTTTTGAATATCGAAATTTTCATGTTTTTACTATTCATACTGCACATAATAATTTTGCAATGCTCTCGGTTTGAGTTGGTAATTTCTACCAAATTAGTTGCGTTTCTCCTCGTATACAGTACCTGGCCATTGAATTATTACCGATGGCATTTTTTCCGAAAACTTGAAATATCAGATAAAATTTTCAATCTAATTTGGGCTTTTCCAAATAAAAAAGGGTATAAAGGGGTTTTTAACCTGCTCTTATATGTTTTTTAAGAATTTCCGGTCAATTGGCCTGCGACGATTAGAAAAGGATCAGTTTTTTTGCTTATAAGTGAAAAGTTAAGTGTGCAAGTGCCAGTGCGAATTGATTCGAGCATAAAAAAACTAATTGAGATCGCCTGAAAAGTGAAAGAATTGAATAGTGAACATTCATATATCTAAAATATAACAACAGTAAGTACAAAATATACATATCTTTGAATTTGTCGCGTGGATTATTCTTTTTTTAAATTTATCAAGATTTTTTTAGAAAATGGGCCGAAAGTCGGATTTGATATCGGGACAAAAGCAACAAATTGCAGTTCTTTTGAAAGTCAAGAACCTGAGATATGCAGACATGGCAAAAAACGTTGGAATATCCAAGGCGTCTGTGGTAAATATTGCCAAAAAGTTGAAAAATATCAACAACGTTTTAGTGGTAACTTCAAACAATCGCCAAAATTGCCGCCGAGAACGCATCACCTCATCAGGCAGGATCGCAAAATCGGCCAAACAGTTCTTTGGAACAGAAACCTTCAAATCGGATGATTTTAAAAGAGGTTTAGGAATCTGGAGTAAATATTTCGGAAAGAACGTTACGACGACGCTTTACGAAAATGAACTTTTTTGCATACGACTAGCAAAAAAGCCAAAACTGACACCCAGTATGCGAAATCGGCGGAAACTTTGGGCACAACTTCACAGGGACTTAGACGCGGAATATTGGAAAAAACCAAGTTTAAAAAAGACGTGTTTTACCTTTCTCAAATAGCACTAGTAACAAGATGTGAATATTCACACTTTTTTGTGGTTGTGTTTTTCTTCTTACAGATCATCTTCAGCGATGAATGCCGATTGAAAGCGGTCACAAAATCAGCAAATTTTGTTCGCACAAGAGCCGGAGAACGATATTCTGAAGATTGTGTGCTTCCAAGGGTCAAACACAACCCCAGTGTTATGGTTTGGGCTGTATAACCTCACAGGGACCAGGTCCGCTACATTTTGTTGAGGGAACAATGCGCTCTGTCCAGCACGTAGCACCTCCACGTAGCAAAGCGTTTTGATGCCATATTTAGAAATCCTGAAGTGTCCGAGAGACGAATACATCTTTATGCAAGATGGAGCTACATGTCAGACATCCAGGATGAGCATGAACTGTCTGAACTCAATGGAAATAATGGTTTTGCCATGTTCTGGCAATTCACCGGGCCTAAACCGCATCAAAAATTGTTGGGCATACCTCAAATCGGCAGTATACCAGCGGAATACTACCACAATACAACAGCTTAAGGAAACCATCGAAGATGTGTGGTATAATTTCCTAAATCTTAAGATAAAGATAACACAGTGCGTAGCCAGTATGTCTCAACGAATTGCGGCCGTCTTAACAGCAAGGGGAGGAGCCACGAAATATTAATATAGTTTAAAATAAATATTTTTAATGCAAAAATAAATTAATAAAAACAAATATGTAAACTTTTTTAAATGACTTAAAACCGTTTGCTTTTTATTCGCCCTCGAAGTCATAAATTTGTAATTTTTATCATCGGTCATAATTCAATGGCCAGGTACTGTATATTAGGAGAAGCTGTGTTGAAATTTGTTTTTAAGGAAAATTTTGACTTGTGCCTCCTTTGAATGAGAGTAAGCGCTTGACTTCTGACATGGATTGGTGATGCACCATTCGTAAATATTTTATTATAATTCATTTCCCACTAGGCTTTTGCATTCCGTAGAAGTGCACCTACCGCAGACATTCACAGATGTCACTTGAGTAGAATTTTGAATTTGTTATTGTCACTTATTTTCATTATAAATTTGAGTGCTTATGTACTTTATAATTTATTAAAAAAAGATAACTTATTCAAAATACAGTCTGTGAGATTATATAAAGAGAAAATATGTTGTTTTTTCACTGCATATGCATGTTGTATTTCATAAAACTACTGAACTGATATTAAAAATGATTTCACTTATACAAGGTGAAATCCAAAATAAACAAGACTGAGCTAAAATATAGACGACAGGAGCTTTGTTCTGATAACTTTGAATTTATTTATTCCAAATAGTTCTCTCCGGCCTCGATACACTGTTTTGCGCAATCTAAAAGCTTTTCGAAAGAGTGTTTCAGGTCATTGACCGGAATGTCCTTCAGGATGTCAGTACAACCCTTTTGGATGGCATCTACGGACGCAAAACGTTTGCCTTTCATGCCCAAATGCAATTTTCCGATTAGATAGAAGTCACTGGGATCCATATCAGGCAAATACAGTGAGTGATTGATGGTTAAAATGTGATTTCTAGTCAAAAAGTCAATCACAAGAGTGGGTCGATGAGATGGTGCATTCTCGTGCAATAAGCGCGAGTTTCCTTCTCCGCGGTATTCAGGGCGAATTCGATGAAACAAGCGCTTCAAAACGGCAAGATAGAATTTGCATTGACTGTTTGACCCATTGGCAGGAACTCCTTGGGGACAATTCGTAAAAACAAATAAGCATCGCTTTGATTTTTCCGTCTTCAAACGCGATTTTTTGTGTGGTGGCTCGTCTGTGGCGTTCCATTCGACACTTTGACGCTTAGCTTCAGGTTCATGTTGGAAACACCACGTTTCAGCACCAGTTACAATGTTGTAAAGGAAGTTCTCGTCTTTTCTCGCTTCTTTAATGAGGCCTTTCGAATGTTGAATTCTGAGCAATTTTTGGTCCTCAGTTAACTTGTGCGGAATGAATCGTGCACAGACTTTTTGTCCAATGCTCAGTCCAAATGTTAAGTTAAAGTGCGATAAATCGATATCCTGGAGATATTTAACTCTGACTCCATGAATTTCAACGATAATTTCGGTTAATTTTTCATAAATTTACAAAGAATTTCGATGGAGTTTTCGGTGATTACTGATTTTGGGCGGCCCGTATGTTCATTCTCATTTATGTCTTCACAACCATCTCTGAAACGTGTAAACCACTCATGAACTCTGGCACGAGATAGACAATCATCGCCATACACTTTTTTCATCAATTCAAATGTTTCGGTAAACGTTTTAATGATTTTAAAACAAAATTGTTCGAATTTGTTCGAAACTCTTTTTTGTACCGATGACACAAACATACTGACACTTTTGACGCAATAACTTCGCTGCCACTGAACCGGATGTCACCAAGCTTTCACTGGAAGTCAGCTGGAGATATAGCTTCCAACGCACTAACTCATTTAAAAAAAAATTGTGCCATCAAAAACATTTTTATGATGCCAGTCTTGTTTATTTTGGACTTCACCTTGTAGAAATTTGCATTCAATGCTTTTCGATAGAACGAAACTGAAATCCAATAAAGATACAAAATGAAAGCTATGAAAACAAACTTTAATTTGTATACATTTTAAAGCAGGGTTCCCACATAATTTTTTTTTAATACATATAAATATATAATTGGCACTTACACCCTTTTTGGGTGCTTGGCCGAGCTCCTCCTCCTATTTGTGGTGTGCGTCTTGGTGTTGTTCCACAAATGGAGGGACCTACAGTTTCAAGCCGACTCCGAACGGCAGATATTTTTTTATGTGGAGTTTTTTCATGGCAGAAATACAGTCGGAGGTTTGCCATTGCCTGCCGAGATAAGACCGCTATTAGAAAAAACTTAATCTTAATTTTAGTGTTTCACCGAGATTCGAACTTATGTTCTCTTTATGAATTCCGAATGGTAGTCACGAACCAACCCATTCAGCTACGGCGGCCGACAAATATAATACAGTTAATATTCCGACGAAATGCTACCAAAACAAAAAACAAGCTCTAAAAATTAACTTGCACTTATTTTACTAATTTCATTTTTGATGGAAATATGAAAAAGATAAAAAAAAATAATAAAAGAGATAACACGAAAATGCAGTAAATATTAAAATCACCATCCACTCAGTTAAGCGCCTCACTGAATATGCTTAAATAGAATTAATATTTTAGAAATAATTATTAATTTGCAAATTGTATACTGTAAAAATAGTTGGCAATCCCACCAAAAATTAATTTTTGAATTAAAGCTGCCTGAATTGCCACTAATATTATAATCCTTATGGATTCAAATATTTAAATTTCTATGGCCTGGTGAACATAAAAAATCACTTATTTAGCTTTCTCTCAACTCCCAGGCAAAATTGCTATGCCTAAGTGCCCTCGGGAATCCCCATTTAATAGCATAACTTGTACTTAATAATCAATGTGGCTTATGAAATCTGTTCCTCAACTAAAATGCAACGCAATAAAGTAATTACAACTCAACGAAGCGGAAGTAATCGAAATGAATAAAATACGCAAATACCAAACGGCTGCATTCCAGCGGAAGACCGAAAGTGTCAAAAAATGCTAATATTCGGCATACATTCGCACACCACAGGCAAGCAGCTTTGGAGGTTCATTGGCTTTAAGCAATAAAATCAAATTCGCTAAATGTGGCGAAAAGGAATTTCATTTATAGCAGAGGAGCTGAATAATTCGGCAGAAGACGGTTTTTTGAGATAGCGAATGGGTGTTTTAGGTGAACATATATGAAACATGTATAGTGACTTGCAAAATTGTTCATAATTGCGCATAAGTAAAATGTATATAAGATTTTTTGTTTTTAATAATCAAATTATGTTTATAGAAGTCGATGTGTGTGCTTTTTATATGTTCCGATCATGGAAAATTTTAGTGAATAGTTTTGGGTATCTTTTAAAAATATATCCAATCTCTACGCGATCTTGTTTCCTCTAATTATGAGAATTATACTTTCGATGAGCGACATTAGTAACGGTTGTTGACATTAGTAACGGTTTAGTGCATTAATCATTCATACGACGAACGGCGTAGGCGAATGTGTTGGCGCAAGACTATCACTCGAAAGTGTACAGGCTGGAATCTCCCGGCATGAAACATCAAATGATGGAAAAAGTTACTTCTAAAGGGGGTCGCTCCTTGGCAGATCTCCGAGTGTATTTCAGCGATGAAAGAGTTCCGTAGAGAAAACCATCTGCCCTTCGGTGGCGGCGTGGAACAACATCAAGACGCACACCACAACAAGTTGCAATTTCACAAATGTTTCATGAACAGAACTCTTCGCAATATCTATATTTTTTGCACAGAGTATTTCCGAACTCTCTCTGCTTCTATTTGGCTCTCAAATTCTTTTCTGAAATTGAAATGAAATTTGAAAATGTCGAGCCAAGGAGCATCAGGAGATTTGGTGGCTCCTAAAACACTCAGGCTAAAAAGCCCATTGTATTTGAAGCTCTGGAAAGCGGGTAGATAGTCGAGGAGGGAAAGAGAAGGGTATCAGAGAAAGAGATAGGAAAGAATAGAGACAGAGATAGGGATAGTTAGCCTTGTGAGAATTTTTCAGATTCTTTGTCAAATCTTTAAAAATCCTACAGTTTTAGAGAATGAATATTACTCATTCTCACAACATCGGAACCCAATACTCGTAGCCGTGCTCTAGCAAAGGCAGGACACTCATAGAGAAAGTGCTCAGTGATATCCGCCTCCTCCAAGCATGACAGGCATACTGGGTCCTCAATGATTCCAATGGTGGCCATATGCTGACCCCATGGGTTGTGTCCTGTAATGATACCGACCATCAACCGAACGTCTTTCCTTCTAAGTTTTAGTAGAAAGTTTGACAGTTTTCTGTTCGGACTTGTCACAAAACACTTTGCAGTTCTGCACCCTTCTGGACCGGACCACCGCTCTTTATGTAGATTTCCTACATAATCGCTGATCCAGTTCTTGATTCCTGCGGAACTGATTCTGATTATTGGCTCTGGCCTCTGTGGGGCACCGCTGATCTACGGTTGGCCAATTCGTCGGCAATTTCGTTTCCTTGAACACCAGGGTGTCCTGGAACCCATATAAGTACAAACCTGTTTTGTCTTGCGACAGAATTAAGCTTCTTCTTACATTGTTGAACAACCTTTGAGGTTTGCTTCGTATTCTCCAGGGCCTTCAGTGCAGCCTGACAGTCATTGAGAACTCCAATCTATTTCCCGGGCCATCTCCTCTCGATTTTCCATGCGGCTACTTTCAGGATGGCAAAAACTTCCGTTTGGAAAACAATTGCCATTCCCCCCATAGCATAGTGATACTTATTACTATCGTTTAAGTACCATCCGGCTCCAGACCCTTTTTCATTCTTGGACACATCGGTAAAGAAAATATCCGTCAAATTTCCCTGTACGCATTCTGGATTGGTCTGATAAGTGCTGTGTATATCCATAGGACCACAGCAGGTTTCAGACCCCAGGTTTTACCAAAGGCTCTGCGGCATTGCTGAAAAATCCTCAATGCGCGATTCACCTTTAGTGAAACGTGTGTCTCCCAAGTCAGCTTCTTATCCAAGATTACTCCTAGATATTTAACTTCATCCGAAAGACCAACGTCACCCATTTCAGTGTTGGAAGACTGAGTCTATCCAATTTCCGTTTTCTCGTAACAATACTATGGTTGTTTTGTTCGAATTAACGGAAAGACCTTGTCTCATGCACCAGTCATCGATTTTGTCCAGAATCCTCTGCACTTTCGTGCAAAGCCTCCTTGGGGATTTATCCGATGTTAGCGCACAGACATCGTCCGCATACACTTGGACATGAAAACCGAGTTCCTTCATCTCCGCTAGTAGAGAGTCTACGACGAAGCACCACAGCAGCGGAGAAAGAACACGCCCTTGGGGACATCCTTTTTCGACCCTGACTGTGATCTGTTCATCACTGCCCCCACCAGCTGTTAACAGCCTCTCAGAGAGCATGGAATATATCCATTTTACAATGGTTTGATTAACTCCGTGTCGTTCGGCAGAAGAACATATCGAGCCGAAAGTGGCATTATCTGTGAAGATCCTTTTCAGGGCCTCAAGCAGCCTGTCCCCTCCTTTTTTAAGCATTGCTGGATATATTCCGTCAGGTCCAGAGGACTTAAAGTTCTCAAAGGAAGACAAGGAGAACCCTATCGATTCCCTTGTCACTATCCGACTAGCAATATACCAGCTGTACCTAGAGGTTCCACCGTTGCTACCGTTATTGTTCATGCCACTCTCTACTTTAGAGAGAGTTCCACTACCCGGAAAATGGGTTTCGAGTAGAGCATTAAACGTTTCCGATTTGGAAATGGTGTATGAACCATCAGGTTTTCGAATGGAATCCAACCTTACTTCTTTAGCCATAGATGTTTCTTTGCCTAAGACTGAATTCAATTCAATTGAGTAATCAGTAAAAAAATTATTTTATTCAAATCTTTTTTTAGAAATCAGTAAAAAAATATTTTTACTGGTATTTTACTAAAATCAGTAAAAATTATTTTTAATGGAATTTTTTTCCAATAAAGAGCAAAAAAAATATTCTTACTGGAATTTTTTTCAATAATCGGTAAAAAATTATTTGTACTGGAATCTTTTTTCAGTAATCAGTAAAAAAATATTTTTAGTGGAATCTTTTTTCAGTAATTATAATAGTAAAAAATATTTTTGTTGCAATTTTTCCAATAATCCGTAAAAAAATATTTTTACTGGAGTTTTTTCCATTTATTTATTTTAAACATTTTATTTATTTAAAACAAAGAAATGTTTTACAGGAATTTTTTTCAATAATCAGTAAAAAAATTATTTCGGGAATTTCGTTCCATGTTTTCTATAATCAGTAAAAACATTTTAGTAATCACTAAAAAATTACAATATATTCACTGCATTTTTACTGTTGCTGCAAAGGTCCCATCTTTGGTAAATGATTTCGTAAGACCTATGTAAGCTTCTATATAAATAAAAAAAATCGTACATTTTTTTCATTTGAATGAAAAGTCAAAGTAGAAAACAAAGAAATGATTTAATTATTTAGAACAAATTTATTTATTTAAAAAAATTGCGCAATATCTCAATATTTTATTTTGATTTTTAATAATTTTTTTTTTTAATTTAGAATTTATAAAATTTCAATTTTCGAATTACAGATTTTAATGCAAATAAAACGTTTCGTAATTTAATTTTGCGCTGACATCCGAAAGTACACGGCGAAAGAAAAAAAAAACAAGCGGGTCTTCTGCTACCACCTTTAAAGATTCGCCTTGGTTGATATTAGGTAAGTTGTGTGTGCTACTTTATTTTAGAAATATTGAATCTAATTTTAGGTATAATTTTATTGAAATTATTTCAACAAAGTTTTTCCAAAATAACTACGTTATGCAAGATCGAAATATAGCCTTTTTCAAGTCTCTATTTGACCTCTCTTTTTGCTTTTAGCATCGCTTCGTTTCATTTATGCACCCACAGCCTGGCTACAGAGAAATGCGGTCAGACGTGACAACGAAAATTCTTTTCCACTCATTTTGCTGGCATAAATTTTTACTCTTTCATTTGAACACCCGCAAAGCAATTTGAATTTTTGCATAAATTTCAATAGAAAGATAATTCGACAATCCGAGTGCAATCAATGTGGAAAGTTACTTTTAACTTCAATATTTGAATATTGAATTGATGCGATTTTGTATTTCTTTCCATACATAAAAATTCAGCCACAGCAAGGCGCATTCATTGGAGGTGGGGCACGAGACCAGCAACAATGTTTTGCAGGTTTGATTGTGAAAAAGCAAAGTATTGGCAGAAGTAGAATTCGCCTTGTTTTATTTTGGGCTGACAGCCGCATGGACATGGCGACAGGAAAAAAAATCAGATGATGCCACCTTTATTCACTTTCAGCCAGAGTATCTGGATGTTCGCAAGCTTGAACAATTATCAGTTGTGTTATTTGAAATTTTGGCAAAACGTTACATTCGAATACATGCGAACTTCCGATACTTGAATTTATAAATACACTTTCCGCAAATTATAATGTAATCCCCCTAGACCTTTTTTCTGCCTTGTCCATCTCGCCGGAGCATAGGGCCACATCGTGCATGGTTCTGGGCTGTGATTTTTGCGTCGTTCCATGAGATGTCAGCATCTCCTAGCTCGCACAACATCGCCCTTCTCCATGTATTCCTTGGCCAACCGCGGTCTCTACTCCCTTGCGGGTTTCAGTTCAGTGCCATTCTTGTGATGCCATTGGGTGGTTTTCTAAGCCATCGCGTGGAAAACGCTTGATTTGCCATATGATCAGTTCCTCATTCGTTGATTTCCACAGCGCGTCGTTGCTGATGGTGTTCGGCCAGAATATTCTACAGATCATGCGGAGGCATTTGTTGATGTAAAAGTATAGCCTTTATGTGTTGGTGTTAGAGACCAGCCATGCTTCACTTCCGTGCAACAATACTGACTTCACATATGAGCTGAATATTTGCTGCTTAGAGCGCCTGGAGGATCGCGAACTCGTCCATATTCTATTCATTCGCCCAAATGCCGTCCTTGTTTTGTTTAGCCTGCAGTTGGCATCTTCATCTGCTCCGCCGTGTGTCGTGATAGTACAGCCGAGGCCGCAAAAGCTTTCGACAAAGCCCGGGAGCCCGTCTACCAATATCTGCCTTGCTTTAATGTGGTTTACTCTCATAGCCTTGGTATTGGCGATGTTGACCTCAAGTCCGACAGTCCGTGCCAGCGCGACTAGTTTGTTCGCCTTCGCTTGCATGTCAGTGAGCTTGTGATAGAAGAGGCCGATGTCAATGGCGAAGTCCAGCTCCTCAAGATGTCTGGTTAAACTCCATACGATGCCTCTTTCGTGCAGGGTCAGTTGACTCATAACATCATCTAAGACGATGACGGAGAAAAGGGGCGACAAGGGAACAACCTTGTCTTACGTTTGCGTTGGTGGTGAATGCGCCGCTGATGTTGCCGTTGTGAAGCACTGCCAGTTCGGAGTTCTCATAAAAGGCTCTGGTGAGACGGATTATCTTAGCCGGAACTCCTCTTGCAATTACTATCTGAAATTCTTCAGTTGGGCAAGCGCGCTGTGAGCACTTTTCTTGACACGTAGAACATCCCCTCAAGTACCCCATAATGTCCTACATATTTATGTTCAAATAATCAATACGATTGAAGGGTGAATGCAGCGTAACTTCGACCGCAGTATATTTGATTAGGTTGAGGCCTGGACACTAATTAGTCCAGGAAAGCACTAGAGTGCATTGATCTGGTTTCAAAGCAAAAACCGGTCTCTCGAGTATCTGCCCCTTTCTCCTACTTTATTCTGAAATCATTTACTTTCACTTGTGTAGCAATTTTTGAAATTATTTTAATATGTTCGAGCAAACTCAAAGTTAAGGAAGTTTTTTTTTATCTATTGACTTTAGTGACAGTAATGAAGTGGTTGTCGTCTTCTTCCTGTTGGTTTTATATATAGAAGTACATGCATATGTTATGCTTTCTCGAGTGTGAAATTCGAAAAAAACCATTCAAATATTCTTCGCAGCTTCTCAGATTCATCAACATCCTTGGCAACGCACATTTCCTTATTGCAATTTATCTTCGTTTTTGTCCTTACGCCAATTAGGCCTTTGAACTCCTTCCAATTACAATTTAATGAAATTTGGCATCTCCATTTGAGCGTATGAACAAAGCTCGTTAAGAGAAAAAATAAAACACGCGTTTCTATATATACAGACATGTAAGGTAGCAGGGCTAAATAAGTGTCGCGTTGACTACACCCGATATCAGATAGAAATGGTGACAAAAATACACAGTCGTGTGTGGCCCCAAGTCGGAGTCGGTCGTATGTTTGCCAGTAATTGCGTTTTGCTTATTTTTACATATTTTTAAACATTTCACACTGTTTCTTAATTAAAGTGCCCATTTTCTTATATCAAGTAGATAATTATTAAAGCTATTAATTGTCACTTACATACATACAGTGGGTGTCACTGATTGTATGAAATGCTTTCACAGTTAATTTTTTTATTTTTTTTTATTAGACATTAGACCTTTCTGTGACGCCCTACCTCACAATTCCTCCACTGGCATCCTTGATTCAGCTACACCACTGTGTACTTGTAATTTATGTTGAAGATATCGTCTAATGCATCAAAAACATACGAGATATTACGTTTCTACATCCGCCATTGGAATCATTGAGGACCCAATGTGCCTGTCGTGCTTGGAGGAGGCGGATAGCACTGAGCACTTTCTCTGTGAGTGTCCTGCCTTTGCTAGAGCACGGCTACGAATTTTGGGTTCCGATGTCATGAGAATGAGTAATATTCGTTCTCTAAAACTGTAGGATATTTACAGATTTGCCAAAGAATCTGGAAAATTCTCCCAAGACTAACTATCTCTATCTCTGTCTCTATTCTTTCCTATCTCTTTCTCTGATACCTTTCTTCTTCCCTCCTTGACTATCTACCCCCTTTCCAGAGCTTTAAATACAATGAGCTTTTTAGCCTGAGTGTTTTAGGAGTCACCAAATCTCCTGATGCTTCTTGGCTTGACCTTTTCAAATTTTAATTTCAAGTTTCATGTTTTGCGCTAAGCCCTTCTATTATTATTACGTTTTGCCATTACAAAAGTGAAAAATTCAAAGTGCACAGAACATAAGGGTTGGTTGGTGGGTTTAAGTGGTGATTCTTTCAGAATTCAACTAGCGTTTTCGCACCATGTTGTTGCCACATCCACGTTACCAACTTGTTTAACTGTTATTTAGAGCATGACTATATCCAGTCCGTGCAGTTCAGGAACCTTATTAGGTTGTTGACATCTAAGCCAGAGAGTTGCTCGAGACTCTCAAAGAGCGGTTTGCCCAGCGTTAACATTCTGTCCTTTCATAGGGCAAGGCATTCACAGAGGAAGTGAAAGATTGTTTCCTTTTTGTGTATGTGTTGGGAGGGATGTCCATTTTGGCTGCTTGTTCTCCGACATATAAAAAGCCTGTTAGTCTCCAGGCGTCCCGTCGTTTCATATTTATCAATGTTGACGATTGTTTGAGGTTGTCGGTGGGCCATAACGTTCTACTAATTTTGCATTTCGTCTGGTCTCTCCATCAATCCAACAATCCGCGATTCGGAGGTATTTTAGGGAAATTGCACTCTTGACTGCACCTAATGGTGTGAACGCCGATTCTGCCAGATCGTTATTCATCTGCTTCAGTTCATCTGCTTTTTCGTTACCTTCAATGTTCCGATGTCATGGGTCCCAGATTAAGTTAACTTTATGATTTTCACTCAAGGTGGTAAGGCTATTCCTGCTTCCTATTCCTACGTTGTTCCACCAGTTTAGAGGTTGTTGTAGCTGAATTCAGTGCCTGGATCGCAGCTTGGGTATCCGAAAGAATAGCGATACTGCCCTTAAAAGAGAAATCTGCGATTAGTCACCAACAAGCCTCCCCAGTTGCTAGTGCTTCCGCCTGGAAGACACTGCTGGTATTAGGGAGACGTACAGAATTTTCAATTTTAAGTCTGTGAGAATACATACCAGCTCCAACACCACATTCCATTTTGGAGCCATATGTCAAAGTTGTTAAATGAGAATCCCTCGAAAGTGGCAAAGTTTCAATTGAATGTTACCGTCGGGATGATATAATCAGTTCTCACCGATATTAACTGTGTTTGTCGCAGTAGTAGACTGGCATGGCTATGAGTTTTTTCTTTCCAGCGGCCCGCTTCATTTAACCTAAATACTTCGGTTACGTAGAACCGACTGTCGTGTCTGAAAAAGTGCTGTTACCTGCGGTGTTAATTCGGAGAGCTTTAGATTTTTTGACGGTTTATCCGCAGTCCTACTTTCGTTGTAAAATGGAGTTGGTATGAAATGAGTTAGAAATTATATTTTTAATTGAAGTAGAAATAAGAATTTTGAATTAAACATTGCACCCAGATCCGAAACTGCGTGTGTAATGGTGGATGAAAATTTGTCGTATTTTTATAATCTGCGTGCGATGTTTTAAACTTTCATTTACATGATATTTGTGGTCGAATGAACTAAATTTTTTATATAAAAATAACACTGGATCACAAATTTCAGCTTTTTTTCTGCACCAGAGACGCCGTTATGAAATTCCTATGTAAAATCACCGTCTGATTCCGAAAATCAAGGTTATTTTTTATTCTATGGTAACGTTTTTGAGATATTTACGAATTACCGTTATTTCAAAAAAAAAAAAAATACCAGTCTAACGGTTACACGCGATAGAAGTGAAACCTTCCGTAAAACAAACTGAGAGAGAATGAGACGAAAACAGCATTAGGGGCGGGATAATTATAGGTTCATTATAATATTGATATAAAGTTCATGTTTTATTTTCTTCATTTTATTATTATTCATCCTCAATGTTTTCAATTTCAACAAATGATACGAGTGGCTTATGATAGCTAAAATATGATACAAATGCTTTGGTTTCGATGTTGTCAACATATCTTTGAAATACCGCGTCAATTGTTGTTTTTGATCGTGTTGTCGATTCAGTGCGATTGTTACACATTTTTAAATTGAATGTTGTATTGAGAAAGTCAATTGAAGGAACCGCTGTGTCCAATGCAAAATTTACGTTGAAATCACCTCTTAAAATCATTGGAACTTTATCGTATCCGCGATACTTCTGGTGTATACTTTATTAAATTTTCGTGAATGAATTCCGTGATGCTATTTATTGATTTTGGTTCTCCGTCACCTTTGGAAAATGTGTAAACAGTAAGCAAACTTTATTCAAATATTTTCCCTCATTTTTGCATCAGTAAAATTAAACAAACGCCGTAGCCGAATGGGTTGGTGCGTGACTACTATTCAGAATTCACAGAGAGAACGTCAGTTCGAATCTCGGTGAAAACACCAAAATTAAGAAAAACATTTTTCTAATAGCGCTCACCCCTCAGCAGGCAATGGCAAAACACCGAGTGTATTTCTGCCATGAAAAAAAGCTCCTCATAAACATATCATAAAAAAAAAAATAACTGTATAAAAAAATTTTTTTTCTTGTGATTCGAACCAAGGATTTTGGATCGGAAGCTCACATTGCTAGTCGCTCGGCTACCGCGCCATGCTGTCGGCGCTGGCCTAAAAGTTATTTAGTTCGTCGCTACGTTTATATCAACATATAATATAACGCTTCGTAGCTAAATAACTTTTAGGCCAGCGCCGACAGCATGGCGCGGTAGCCGAGCGGCTAGCAATGTGAGCTTCCGATCCAAAATCCTTGGTTCGAATCACAAGAAAAAATAAAAGTTATTTAGTTCGTCGCTACGTTTATATCAACATATAATACAACGCTTCGTAGCCAAGAGGGTCGCTATTTCCGTTTCACTTTTTCTCAAATCACTCCCAACGATTCTAAAGAAGGTTTCACTTCAAAAATTCGGCTCACTTAATCATATATATCTCGAAAACGAATTGAGCGATTCCAAAACCGTTGAAAGCTTTTAAAAGGTAATAAAATTTGCTATAAACTGTGTGTAAAACACTTTTTGCTAGGCCCTGCAGATTTAAAGATAACGAGCTATCATAACGGATTTTTTTAATTTTTTTTGTAAAAATATAAAAAAATTTGTACTTTGAGAGAAAGGATCTCGAAAACTTTTTACTTTTTCGTATATTTTTTGTTTTCACTCTAAGCTCCGTTTTATTACAAAAAAAATAAACTTTGATTAAACAAAATCGATGAACTAATACAAAAGTTACAAGCATTCAAGTAAATATATCCATTTAATACTTAACACGTTCCCTGTCCCAATACAAAAATGCAAAATTGACCGTCAAGTCCAACAAGGTTTTTTCTGTAGTCATAGGATAGCTTTAGTAATAATAATAACTAAAAAAAAAACGGATGTAGGGTATTTCTACCTGAAACACATATGGTCCATTTTTGCTTCTGCATGTTCATGAAACACATGTGGTTCAGGGAATTTTTTCTATGCTGACACACATATGGCTCAGGAACGTATCAGTGCTTATCAGGCGCACGTTTCCTGAACCATATGTGGCTCAGCGGACAGGGAACGTGTTAAGTACCCTACTGGTAATATGTGTTAGTATTCGCAGATCAGTTAGTTTCAGGTAGATTTTGGAAGGGTTATTAGATACAAAAAATTGTTAGTGTCGTTATCTCAAGCACAGACACATTTCAAGCAAGATCATATGTTTAAGGCAGGTAGTGTTTTCTATGTATAACTAGGGAACCTTTTTGTATAGGTAGGTGATCTATGTAAGTATAAATAATAGTACATGTGCCTCGTTCCTTCATAATTTCTGCAAGGATCGCCGGATACTGTTCATTTTTTAATTGCAGTTTATAATCCGTCATTTGCTTAAAAATATAATATGAATAAAAGGGCGCGAGAATTTGAGTGTAAAAATGATCCAGATATGTTCTGTTTCATCTGCGGGGAGTTTATCGTTAAAAGGATGCGACGTGTGTTTTCAAATCCTTTGAAATTTGCATACCATAAGTGTTATGGAATTGAGCCTAGAAACAATGAAAAACCATGGACACCGAATACTGTGTGCACCACATGTCGAGTCGAATTGATATTTTCGGAAACCGGAACCAAAAGGTACATCATAAAAATTAGGAGTTTGCTCTCTTTTAATGCATATCTGACAAGTTTCTTAAACTATCTATTTAGACGACATATGAAATTTATTACACCAATGAAGTGGAGGGAACCAACTTGCCATTCAACGGACTGCTATATTTGTACTACAAAAGTATTTGGGGTTGGAAAGTCAAGAAAAGTAACCTATGCGAGCGTATCTACAGTGTCATTACCAGAACTAAATTCAACGGAAGCTAGATTGCCAGCATCAAATTTAACTTTAGTTCCGGCTCCAGTTTCATTGTCAACAGCAGTATCTGATTACGCGGCATCATGTTGTACTGAATTGCAAACGGAAAACGAAAGAAACCCTTTGTCACAAGCACAACTCAATGATTGGATAAGGGATTTGGAATTGTCAAAAGAAAAGGCCGAACTACACGCCTCTCGTATGCAACAATTTAAATTTGTTTCATCCGATGTTAAGGTAACATATTATAGGACTCGTCACGAACAATTCTCCCAGTACTATACGAAGAAGGACAGTATTTGTTATTGCAAAAACATTGCTGGTCTATTTAAACAGTTTGGTGAACCATATGATTCAAAAGAGTGGCGATTGTTCATAGACGCCAATAAATTAAGTTTAAAGGCCGTATTATTGCATATTGGCAACCAAAAGCCATCTATCCCGATCGCGCATGCAGTAAATACGAAGGAAACATATGAGACAATGCAAAAATTGCTTAAATTAATTAAATACGAAGAACATGATTGGAAAATATGTGC
This sequence comes from Anastrepha obliqua, assembly GCF_027943255.1. Classification (NCBI taxonomy): domain Eukaryota; kingdom Metazoa; phylum Arthropoda; class Insecta; order Diptera; family Tephritidae; genus Anastrepha; species Anastrepha obliqua. The sequence goes on from NC_072893.1 coordinate 48,586,824, forward strand.
CGATCTAAAAGTCGTTGGAATGCTATGTGGTCTACAATCTGGATACACAAAATACTGTTGCTTTCTATGCAAATGGGATAGCCGGGCACGTCAAGACCACTACATCATAAAGGATTGGCCAGAACGAATCGAGTTTCAAGTTGGGGTGGATAACATAAAATACTCACCACTTATAAAGAAGGAAAAAATAATTCTACCTCCGCTCCACATCAAGCTCGGCCTTATCAAAAACTTTGTCAAGGCTTTGGACAAAGAAGGCGAAGCTTTTCATTATTTGAAAACAATCTTTTCACAGATTTCAGAAGCAAAAATAAAGGAAGGGATTTTTGTGGGGCCGCAAATAAGGAAAATAATGGCCAATACCCATTTCAAAGAATTATTGTCACCAGTGGAGGCAGCGGCGTGGGACTCTTTTGAAAAGGTCGTTACTTCTTTTTTAGGCAAACACAAAAGTCCTAACTTCGAGCTGATAGTAAACGATTTAATCAAAAACTATGCGGAAATGGGTAAATAAAAAACACATATAAGACCATTTTCTCAGTTAACTTTAAAACTAAACAAAAAGTTTGAAAGCAAATTTTTAAATTTACATGAGAACATATAGCCCTTAATCTGAATTTATTGCCCTGCTCCGAACAAACAAGAACCACCAAAATTTGTTCTGAATTGGAAGATTAATCCAGCCTAAGAAAATTATATGCTAATGTGTCACTTATGTATTTATCTAATTCCCTTTTTAATTTTCTTTCAGGAGTAAATATGTCTTTAAAAATTCATTTTCTGCACTCCCATTTAAATTTTTTCCCGCAAAATCTTGGCGACGAAAGTGATGAGCATGGCGAAAGGTTTCACCAGCAAATGCAAATGATTGAAAGTAGGTATCAAGGATTCTGGGATGTCGCTATGATGGGTGATTACTGTTGGTTTCTCATAAGAGAAACCGATCCTTCTATAAATAAGCGTCAAAACAAGACACATAACTTTTTCAATTATAAAATAAGATCATAGAGTTAAGACAGAATCATATGTACATATGGTATTATTTGTAGGGTACTTAAGTATTAAATGGATATATTTACTTGAATGCTTGTAACTTTTGTATTAGTTCATCGATTTTGTTTAATCAAAGTTTATTTTTTTTGTAATAAAACGGAGCTTAGAGTGAAAACAAAAAATATACGAAAAAGTAAAAAGTTTTCGAGATCCCTTCTCTCAAAGTACAAATTTTTTTATATTTTTACAAAAAAAATTAAAAAAATCCGTTATGATAGCTCGTTATCTTTAAATCTGCAGGGCCTAGCAAAAAGTGTTTTACACACAGTTTATAGCAAATTTTATTACCTTTTAAAAGCTTTCAACGGTTTTGGAATCGCTCAATTCGTTTTCGAGATATATATGATTAAGTGAGCCGAATTTTTTTTTTTTTTGAAATAACGGTAATTCGTAAATATCTCAAAAACGTTACCATAGAATAAAAAATAACCTTGATTTTCGGAATCAGACGGTGATTTTACATAGGAATTTCATAACGGCGTCTCTGGTGCATTTTGGCTGTAAACCAGTGTAATTAAAGTAAACGAACAAATTAATTTAAATGAAAAATAAAGTAGCCAAAACTGACCAAAATTTAGTATTTATTATTCTGAGTATAAATAATTTATCACCCACGCCATTTATGTAAACCAAATAATCATATTTTTATACATGCAGGTAGGTGCCCTGAACAATTAAATTACATTTTAGCCTGGTAAAAGTGATGCTCATTCATTAAATAGCGTTCACATAATTCAATTTCAGGATATCACATTTTCACGCCTGCATAATTATTCGCATTCATGCAATGGTTTTTTGTGAGCGTTGTTGGATTGTTGCTTTCCACCATCAATGATTAGCAACTGACGTCCTTCAAGCGCAGCTGCGCAACAGCACGCAAATACAATTACAGCTGTCATACTAAATTACAGATATGGCGTAAAAATGGTTAAATATACACCTGGACTCCACAATCATGTTGGCGGAACTAAAAATGGCTTTTATTGATTCAAAGTGACGTCGAGTTGGTTTTTAGTCACGTACATACGCGTGTGAAAAAATGTTGACAAATAAACAATAAAATTGTGATCAGAGGTTAGTTTTTTATGGTCCAACAGGCGTACGAAAACTTTCATAAAAGCTCAAAATATTACAAAAAACAGAAGGATAGAAAAAACGGAAGCGCCCACGCAAACTAATGCTGTGATGAATTATTAAGAGGTAAGGCCATTGAAAGTTTTTTCGATAATCTGAAAATATAGTAAGTTGAGTGTCAAGTAGTCGGAGCGGGTTCCCTCTCATTATAATGACAAAATATTGCTTTTGTCCACTAACTGGAAATACTCTTATGTATTTTAGTAAGTATTTGACTATATATATATTAGGCTGGTTCGATTTGTGGGGAGGCAAAAAAATTGCCCATTGCTCTGTGAAAATCGTATTCTAGGGATCAAAATAAGGAACTTTGAGTTTCTAAGCACTTTTTAGTTTCTTTTCTCATGTAAAGGCCAAAAATTGTGATATTTTGAAATGATTGTATGGGGAACCCCCCAGGGGAGTTCCAGGGGGTGTGCCACTGGCATGGGTAGATCGGCCGTCCAAAGTTAGTGGGGGTCGGTCATACATTTGGACTCGATTGGAGCACTCTAAATGGGTCAAAGTGGGATTTTTCGTTCGACCCAAATTGGGGGACATCAGAATTCGTTTTAGAGGTATGGTTCCTTCGGCAAAGTTTCTTATTTTGATCCCTAGAATACGATTTACACAGAGCACTGAGAGATTTTTAAATCGACCCGCCCTAATATATATATATATAACTACATTAATGTTTCTGTACACGTGTAATGTTACTATATAAATAAAGTTTTGTCGAGAAATATAGTTATTCTAGCCTGAGAATTCGTAGTGTCCAGTCGATTTCGAAGCATAAAAATGCCGAATTATATTAAAGGGACGCGAGAGAAATATTAACAGTGTTAACGAGATGGAAAATGGCAACTTATTTCATATCATATTTTTTCTACTAAAGAAGAACCGCGACATGAAAACTGCCCAGTAGGCGTCGATGGCTGGTGCAAGTGGCAGAAGGCTATTGCTCTAAATCAAGATCCTCGAAACGAACATTTAGATTCATTACTTGGTGAAGAAATAAAACAGCATCTTTTACCAATATACGAAGATTTGTCCAAAGATGATTTGCTTGAGCGATGCCTTGATGGTCATACGCAGAATGCAAATGAAAGTTTTGACGCGACAAAACATCTGCATTCAGGACTAAAAGTAGTTGAAATCTCAGCATACATTGCTGCTGGGTTATGTAATGAAGGTCTTAGTTCAGTATTAAGGATAATGAACCTTCTAAATTTGACTGTTGGCACTTATGCTAAAGTATTTGCTCATAATACAGACGAGGCGCGAATATTCCGACAGGATCGTAAGAGCCTTTCTGAAACAAAAGATGCTCGTACAGCTAGCAAACAAGAACTATTGAAAGAAAATCAGCTTTTTGAAGAGGAGGAAGGACTAAAGTATGGAGTTAGCATTGCTAATTAATCGGTAAGTAACTAAAACTGGTAATTTTTCTACACTCAAACTTTAAACGCGATTATCTCGAAACTGTACTTTTAAAAACTGCTCGTGTTGTAACTCAAAAAGTTATCGACCGATTTATTTGAAGTTTGGTGAGGCCTTTGTGTACATTACTATCGGAAGGATAAAACCAAAAATTCAGATATTTCGTGTTGATAAACTACTTTTTGGGGGTTATAAATGTCAATAAAATAGCCCTCAATTCCGGCTTTTTTTTCAAAGGCTTATTTTATAACTAATTTTATACTCGTTTTTTAATTTTATAGGTTCATCCTTTCCAAAAACCAATTTCATTTTTTTGTTTCAGATCGATAGATTAAGAGTAATAAATGAGCCGCCACTTTGGAAAAGAAATGAAAAAAAAAAAATTTTTTTTGTACTCTCGAAAAGTTAAATAAAGTTGTGTTAAAGCTTCAAAATAATATAATTATTTTATCACCTTTAAAAATATGTTTAAAAAATGACCGATTTTGAGGCTTCTCCATGGACTTCTCCCCTTAAATCAGTTCACCTTCAGGTACCCACAATCGCATTTTATTAAAGGAAAAAACAAATAATTCAATTGCTTCCCACACGCCAAGTAGAACGCATTCTGTTGATTTTCAAGTTTATTTCTTTGCTGAATTTACGTAGTGCCGATTCACGCGTCCGAACTTAGAACTTATATTGGGGGTATATACAGGTATAATTAATTTCGTATTTTTTTATTAAAAAAAACCATTTATTTATGTATAAAAGTGAAAAAATATTTTATTCAAAATATTGTCCATCGGAAGTGGCAACTTTTTCCCAACTTTCAGGCAATTTATATGGATTTCATCCCAAAAAAACTTCTCACCTTTTCCGCCGAGAAAGTCATCAAGCCATTTTTTAATACCTTCAACATTGGTGAACCGTATTCCAGAAAGGTGATTCTGCATCGTCCGAAACAAGTGGTAATTAGAAGGAGCTATGTCTGGGCTATAAGGCGGGTGAGGTAGAACTTCCCATCCGGCATTTTCCAAATAATTTTTGACCGGTACTGCAACATGTAGCCGAGTATAGTCGTGATGGAAAATCAATTTCTCGTGTCTCTTCGCCCATTCTGGCCGTTTTTCGGCTATTGCTTGCTTCAAACGTATCAATTTTTTTCTCTGTGTAGATTTTAACAGCTCATAGTACAGCACACCTTTCTGATCCCACTAAATCCAGATCATTACCTTCAAACCATGAATATTCGGCTTTGGTGTCGATTTGGCTGGTTGGCCTGGCTTTACATATGACATTTTACGCTTTGGGTTGTCGTAATGAATCCACTTTTCATCGCCAGTGGCAATACGATGCAAAAACGATTTCGTTTTGTGGCGGTTAAGCAGAATTTCAGACATGCAAAATCGTCTCTCAACGTCTCTCGGCTTCAATTCGTGTGGCACCCAATTTCCTTGCTTGTGAATGTATCCGGCTGCTTTTAAGCGTTTAGAAATGGCTTGTTGAGTGATTTCCAATGTTTTTCCAAGTTTTCCTTGAGTTTGACATGGATCTTGATCGAGTAATGCCTCCAATTCTTCGTCTTCAAACTTTTTTGATGGACCTGATCGCTCTTTGTCTTCTGTGACAAAATCACCACTTTTCAATCGTGCAAACCCCTGCTGACATGCTCTAACCTCTGGAGCATATTCAGGATAAGCTTCTGAGAATAAACGATGTGCTTCTGTTGCACTTTTCTTTAAATTGAAGAACAAAAGCAAACCTCCCCGCAAATGCTGTTTTGTTGGAACGTAATTTGACATTTCGACTGTAATAAAAAAATTTGTGTGTTTTACTAATATTCACTCTGACATATCAAATTTACTTGATTTTTTGGCGTGTTTTAACATGGAATAGCTGTCACTGTCAAAATATTAACTACATAAATAGATATGAGGTTAGTAACAAATACGAGTGGATTCGAAGGTAACTGCATAGCTGATGAGCTCGCGAGAGCTGGAGCTGCGCAATCAAATGTTAGTAACTTACCCACAATCCACATTACGCTCTCAACTTGCAAAATGATCATTGATCGAGAATTTCACAGCATTGCTGATCGGAGGTGGCGAGTGAAAACTACTTGCGTTACGACCAGACAAATCTGGCCATCCTACAATCTGAAACAGATGAAAACTCTTATAAGTCTATCGAAACACGAACTAAGGCATATAATATCTCTCATCACCGGCCACTGCCTTTTGGGCACTCACGCACGTCGGCTCGGTGTTCCTCAAAACGACCTGTGCAGATACTGCGAGGACGAAGATGAGGAAGTATCGAGAAGGCATTTGCTGTGCAGTTGTCCCGGCCTAGCCAGAAGTCGACTCGCTCTTCTAGGCTCTCCAACAATTGACAATCTTTCAGTACTCTCGGACCTGAAAAAATCGAATCTCTCATTAAATTCTCGAAACGAATTAATGTTTGGACCAAAATCTATAATAAAAATCTCGGTTAGGTGAGGAAATCATATAATATAATTAGGTCTAGGGCAACACAACGGACCCAACTTGCGGTCTATGTGGCACTCCAATGCGGGGTCACCCTTAAAACAACCAACCAACAAATACGAAATTAATTACATGTACCCTCAATAACTGCTACTGGTACTGTATGTTCGATAAGTTGGGCCAGAATGGCAAGAAGTAACTGCCCATTGTAAATAAGTCATGTGACTGGTGTTAGGAAGAGTCATATCTATCCCTCTAAAGGTATTTCCTACAAAAATTACAAAAATGTAAGGCTTGTTGAGCCACTTACAACATGGGCGATGACATTATTCGGTGAGGCGTCCTTTAAAGTGTTTGAAAGAAAAATTCTGCTGCGAAAGAATTAGATAAACTTATGGGTTAAAAGTGGTAAAATGAAATTTTGTTTGAGGTTAGAATATCTGACTCGTTTGTAATGGGAGAGCAATGTGTTGTTAGGTCTGCTGAAATAAAAATACTAACCTTATGAAAATAAATATATAATTGGCGCGTAAACTTGTGTTAGATTAAGTTATGGTGGTAGTCGGCCAGCACGACCATCTCACTTAGACCTTACAGGTCCATTGTGATACCACTGTCCTGCACGGGAACCCCATTTATTCTCCTTCGTGGAACCATTCTGTGGCTCTTATGAAACGTAGAATTGATCCGTGGGTTTGGGACAGACAACTCTGTAAGAGAATTGAAAAGGTTTTACCTAGACAACGTGCTCTGATTTTAGCTAGGGCTGGTCAATTGCAAACGAAGTTTTTTTTTTGTCGGGACAACTAACAAGTGCAGCACTCAGACATTAATTAAGTCCATTGTACTACACTTGAATTCCCTTTTAGTTTTCTTTAAATCTACCCGATCTCCGAAGAAATTTGAGTAGATCTTGTGGTGCCAAGGAGCCAATGTGGTCGGTTCTTGACACATCAATGCCAAAGACCTCAAACCTGATTCGAGCGAAGGCGGGGCAGACGCACAGGAAGTGGTCCGCCGTCTCATTCTCATCTTCACAAGCTGGGCAGAGTACACCCTTTCCATGTGCTTGGCCCACAGAAAGTGGCCCGTCATCAGTCCAACCAGCTGTCTGCACTCCCTTCTGCTTAATGACAGGAGGGTTTGCGACAGTCGATTGGACATGAGTAACATCAGTTAGTCCAAAAGAAGTGCTCAACTGTTTCTTCCTCTGCCTCATCTCTGCAACTTCTGCAATATTCATGGGTTGAAAACTCCTATTCTGGAGGAATGCCTGCATGACCTTCGAAATATTATCTCTTGAGAGACGAAGCAATTCCTTTGTTCTTTTCTTGTTTATTTGCGGCCATAGTAGCCTAGCTCTTACACATGTATCTTGTTCTCTCCATGACTTATTGGCCTCTTGGATAATGTTGTTTTTCAATGGTATTCCAATGGTACTTCAATCACTGAGCAGTTGAAGAGCAGTACCCTTTCTGCCTAGGTCATCAGCTTTACAGTTCTCTGTGCCTCGGAACCCAAATAAGGCTGACCTTGAATTTGGCACTAATATCATTTAGGGTCGCCCGGCATTCCTGTGCAACCTTCGATCTTAGTATAGTCGCATGCATTGATTTAATGGCCGCTGGCTATCCGAGAATATATTTATAGTCGTTTTTGTTACGGCATGCGTATTTGGGTATATAGACACTTATTTTATAACTAGAACCTGTGCCTGATAGACGCTGCAATAGTCTGGTAGTCGAATGGATAGTTCCAGTCTTAACACCTTCGAGAAAATTCCACAGCCAAACTTATCGTCTAGCTTGAAATCATCTGTATAAAAATTTAATTCCTCCCTTCTCCATGGCCTTGGTGTCTGCCACTTCCTTCTTGATGGTATTCTTGTCTTGAAGAGCTTTTCGAAGGTGATTCCTGGAGTAGTGTAGTCTATTTCTTGTTGTGACTATTCAGAGAGTGCAAAATAGAAGCGTGGCCAAACCATCGGTCTGTCTAAAGCGCCATACTTTTGAGTCTGACCGCCGAGGCGGCGGCCACGTGTTTCCCTACCAGATTTAGTGCAGGTAAATTGATTAGCACTCCCAGCGCTTTGTTTGGGATAGCGCCAGAGATGCATAAAAAAGCTGTTCTTTGGACCTAACTCTTGGTTTTGGTGTAACTGGCCTTTTGAGCAGATAGTCACCATACAAAACTTCTGTTAGGTGTTTGACCGTTCTCCTCCTTCCATTTGTGGTTTGCGTCTTGATGTTGGTCCACAAATGGAGGGAGCTACAGTTTTAAGTCGACTCCAAATGGCAAATGGTTTCTTATGAGAAGGTTTTTCATGGCAAAAATTCACTCAGAGGTTTGCCATTGTCTACCGGGGGGCGGCCGCTATTAAAAAAAAACTCCTGCTATTATTTCATTTTTCATACACGGAGATTCGAACCTACGTGCTTCCGAATAGTAAGCTATTCGGCTACGGCGAATATGCATATTTGATTTATAGAGCTGCCGTCTGCGGACATCTGAATAATCACTGGTTACTGCTAACGTGCAAAATATCTGGCCTAGTCCACATGGAAGACACAGACTTTGGTGCTGTATTAGAAGGTCATTGCGCAAGTTTTGGTACTATTGAAGGATTATCAGACACAAGTTTCATCAATCGACCGATTACTCCATTTTCCTTACGCTTTAAGCGATGGAAATCTTTATTTTGACCTGGCGTAAGCAAAGCTGTATACTGCAGCTGTGTAGTTCAGAAATACGATTGTACTTACGACATCACGACCATTTCCAAATTCTAAATCTTCCGAAAGGCTGTTTACTTTTTCGCCACCTTCTATCATACTTATAGTCAGATCAAACCCCACACCTATATTTCTTGCTGTAGGAGCCTTACTAAGTCTTGCATAGGGCTGGACACGAGACCATCCCTGAGAGGGCTTAGGTAGAGTGCTGTTTCGATTCCGAGCCACGAAATGTGGAGGATTGTTGGCTTAGTAGGTTCGAGTAGACATGTGAAGAAGTAGTTAGCGCCGCGCTAGGCCTTTCGTCGGAGTTCAACCGAAATAAGCAGATCGTAATTTTGCCAAATGCTACTTTGGACTAACATATGTAGACATAGTGGCTCCGCTGGCTGGCTCCTTTGAAAGTATTTGATGCGGTACCAGCTGTTGTTACCAGAGTAAGAGAGGAAGGCCTCCCTTTGCGATTGGAAAGATCAGGTGGGAAAGGACTTGGCTTCTCTTCGTTTGTCCAACTGACGCCGTCTACCGCGAGAAGGAAAAGACTGGCGCGCTTTTTTAAACTCGGCCAAGGACGTTTGAGCGGCTATAGCGCTAATCAAGAAGCGGTTCCTTAGCATAACCCGGGACATGAGACGCGGCGGCCTAAGCGTGTATCTACGAAGATACATAACAGGCGGAATGGCAGCTACCTCACCTTAGGCTAATCATCCCGAGAAACCATCGCCATCATTTAGTACGCCATCAGGTGCAACTTGTCTTTCTTCGGTTTCGATTCGCCAATGAAGGCCGCTGGCCTTACTGTTCTGTGGAGTATCGAATTGAATCTGTGTACTTGGACGATTACGAAACTTCTTCGAAGTTGTCAAATGACTGCATTTCTTGCCTGTTACGAGCAGCTTTATTTGAGCGCGAACAGTTCTTTTTCACAGAAAAATGTTCATGCAATATTGGGTGTATGTATAGTAAGTGGAACTAAGACCATAGTTCCGATAGTCACAATTGAATACGCAGAACCCACAAAACACGGTGCTCAAGATGGTGCTTCATCATTTCGAAATGTGGAAGCGAGCTCATTGCTATATCGAGCTTTGTAAGTCAAAGAATATTATCGAACGGTCACGATCACCGCAATATAGTCACGATCGATTTTATGGACTTTACTTCTCGACGCCCATTTCCCAACGAGCCCAGCACCTAGCAGCTCCGGCCTGGAAAACAATTCAACCTGCATTCGGGACCTGGGCTGGATAAGCGCCGCCTGGCTTGGGTCATTGACCCCTTTAGACCCTTCAAGCCTCCTGATCCTGCTCAACTGCAGAAATCTGAGGAGGTATCATGCCCTTGGTTGAGCCCTATCTATGTGAGCTGCATACTCAGGGGCTATATACCACGGTCATGGAGGGCCGTGAGGGTTGTCTCTATACCCAAGGCAGGCAAGAGCTCGCAAGTCTCCCCTAAGGACTTTAGACCAATCAGCCTTTCATCTTTCTTGCAGAAAACCTTTGACCTACAGATACATCTGCACTTGGTCAGGCTTAAGTAAATACGGAGCTGGACCCCTAGAACATATAGCCACAGCAACATCCTTCTGCAAGAACCATCATTTGTAAATACTATCATTCGACCACCTTTCACTGAGTTTTCACTTCACTAAAGATTTCTCTGTGGACTTACCAGCTAAAGCAGATTGGAGAAGGAGGCGAAGCTTTAGAGATTTTGATGCAGGAATTTACGCCGACGGATCGAAGATAGAATGCGGCATTGGGGCAGGATTCTACTTTTAGTCCCTACAACAGTTTAAATCAGTACGCTTTCAAGACTAAGAATAATTGTCAGCAATCAGGGGAATCTGCAAGGCCATCTCGGACATCATGCAAAAGCAAATCAAGAGCTGATAGCCGGGGCGGCATAATTACCTCCTTTATCTATCAACATAACTCTAAACCTTGGAATCTCGTATATGGAGGAGCTTAAGTGCTCAATAATACTCTAGTATGGGTTCGCGGTGACCGCCGCAGCCGAATGAGTTGGTGCGTGACTGTCAATCGGGAGCACGAAGGCTCGAATCTTTGTGCAAGAAATATAAAAATGATACACGAAGTTTCTTCTAATAGCGATCGCCCCTCGGCAGGCAATGGGGCATAAACACCATTTGCCGTTTGGAGTCGCCTTAAAACTGCAGGTGCTTTCATTTGTGGAACAACAACAAGGCGCACGTCACAAATAGAACTAAGAGCTCGGCCAAACACCTAACACAAGTGTATGCGCTAATTATTTATTTATTAATTATTTTTTATGGGTTCCAGCCCATAGGAACATCGAGGTTAAGGAGAAGAGGGATGAGCTTGCTATGCTGGTATCCATCTTAGCTTGACTGCAGCGTAACGTGAAGGAGTTCCCTTCAGCCCGATTAAGGCAGAACTAGACTCTCTATTACCGCAGTATAAGTAGGCAATGGAAGGACCCACCAACCCCTACAATGTTACCTAGACCTGATTATGACGTTTTGAGGACCAAGCAATTGCTTGACTACGGCTGAACCAACATCTCAGTACTAATCTCAGTTCTCACAGGACATTGGAAGGTAGAAGAGCACACAGCGAGATTCAACTTACGACAAAACATAATATGCCACAGTTGTAGGCAAGTGGAGAGAAGCATACTCCAATTCACTATTTTTGCAATTATCCCTGCAAGTTTACGAGCCTTTGACAAATAAATTTTCAAGAACATTGACACTAATTCGGGCTTACAATTGTGATCTCTTCTTCTCTTTCTGAACACAAAAAAGTGGTTATAGGAAACAGCACACTTGGAAACTCAAACACCAAAAGAATCGATATTTTTTCCGTTGCTCTATTTCCTATTTGAATGTGCAAATATTTCACTGGCTGTCATTTCGGTCAAGACGAAAACCAAAGGCCAAAGTTATTGGCAGTTAAGTTCGTATATGTGTCTGTATGTGTATAGCACACACACATATGTATGTGTGTATATATATATATAAGTGTGCGTATAGAATGAAGGTCAGTAGTAATTCACATGTGGCACATGCGTTAGCCAATATCGTCACTTCCAATAATTGCCAAAGTTTGAATGGCGTGTGAACTGGGCAAAGACAAAAAAATGGAACAAAAATAGAATATTAGTAAAAAAAAACAAGAATATGGCTATCTTTGTTAACTGGGTAAAGACAACAATACAAAAAAGAGAAAATGAATAAAAACAAAAATTGTCTTAGCCTATGGCAAAAGCAAATTACATTTCATCAAGTGAAAAAAGTCCTCTATGGCACTTTGAGCTTTGAGAAAAAAATGTCTTTGCTTTAATTCCTTAAAAATGACACACTGAAATTAGCAAGGTGAGCGATTCTATGTCAAGTGAGCCAAACATTTTGTGATTTACAAAATGGTTTATTTGTAGCCTTGAGTAGGTAGGTAGGTTGAGTATAGTAAGAAGTAAACTGGAAAAACTTTAAGGGGTTAGGGGTAGCCAGAATTTTCAAAAAATTGAATTTTTTGTTTTGCATTTTCTTAAAGTATAATATCTTGAAAATATTATTTGAAAATTTAAATTGAATCCGACAAATTCTTTTTGAGTTATTCAACAATTAACAAAGGGCGCACGGGCGCTCCGGAGCGGATAGCAAAACTTTAAATGCGTTTTTCTCAAAACTATGTTTTTTTTATTTGTGATCACTGTAACTTAAAAACCGCGTGGTCGATTTGAATAAAATTTATGCTGCTTCGATTTTCTTTTTCGATTTCGATTAATAAAACTAATTTCTCTTGCCTGATTGATTTTAGATGAATCTCCAAGGACTTGTGATGATCACCGCAAGTGACTTCTGAATTTTTTTTTTTTTTGAAACTTTGCTTAAGTCAAGTCGAAACATGATGTATTAATGCTATGTTTTTATTTTTGTAAAATAAAGCAATTGACTAGAAAAAAAAAATATTGAAAACCATCATTTTTTCGAGCCTCTGACTACCCCTAACCCCTTAACAATTTTAAGATCCTTGATGAAATAGAACACAGATTACGTAAAACGGAAAAAGCCGGTATGTAAGCCAGTGTTTAAAACGCATCACAGCCAAGCGCGTTTGGACTTTTATTTAGACCTTTGTTGAGATAAAAGCAGATGCAGTGTGAAACTGAGTAGGAAAACGTTATGTTCTCCGATGAAAAAAATGCAAGTAGACTGACCCAGACTCGTACGCTTCTTATTGGTAATTATGGTGGATTTGGGTAACATCGACGTACGTGTGTCGAAAAGAAACTTTGGTGGTGGCAAAGTTATGGTCAGGGCGTCATTTTTATTAAGATAAAAAGCAAGCTAAATTTCGCTACAGTTGCATTTTTGACTGGTTTTTTAGTACTTTTCTATTATTTTTTTATTTAACTCGGAAAGTGTTTTTTTTTTTATTGGCGCGTATACCCTGTTTTTGGGTGTTTGAGCGAGCTCCTCCTTCTATTTGTGGTGTGCGTCTTGTTGTTGTTCCACAAATGGAGGGACCTACAGTTTCAAGTCGACTCCGAACAACAGATATGTTTTTGATGAGGAGCTTTTTCATGGCAGAAATACACTCGGAGGTTTGCCATTGCCTGCCGAGGAGCGACCGCTTTAGAAAAAAATTGTTCTTAATTTTTGCTCTTTCGCCGAGGTTCGAACCGACGTTCTCTCTCAGAATTTACCAACCCATTCGGCCACGGCATCCGCCGGAAAGTTAGGGGGGTCTTATTACATAACTTGCAGTGCTTACTGAGCTTTGAAATTTTGAAATTTGAAAAGTCGAGCCAAGAAGCATCGAGAGATTTTCTAACTCCTAAAACACACTGGCTGAAAAGCTCAATGTATTTAAAACTCTGGAAAGTGAAAGGGTAGATAGTGAAGGAGGGAAGAAAGAAGGGAAGAAGAGATGTAACACAAGGAAAAAGATTGGATAGAATAGAGAAATAGAGGTAGCTAGACCTCTGAGAATTTTCCAAATTCTTTGGCCAATCTATAAATATTCTTCAGTTTTAGAAAACGAAGAAAACTCGTTTCATGGCATCGGAAGCCATAATTCGCAGCCCTGCTCTAGCAAATGCAGGACACTCACGCAGGGGTTCTTAATGATGTTGCCCATGGATTGTGCCCTGTCGAACTTCTAAAACTTGAGAGAAAAGACGTTCGTTTGATGGTCGGTATTATTGACCATCAAACGAACGTCCTTTCTCTCAAGTTTTAGACGTTCGGCAGTTTTCTGTTCGGAATTGTCACAAAACACTTGAATGTTCTGCAGCGTTCTCGACCGGACCTTCGCTCTTAATCATTGATCCAACTCATGATTCCTGTAGAACTGATTCCGTTTATTGGCTCTGGTTCCAGTGGGGGAACCGCTGATCCACAGTTGGCCAATTTAAGGCCACTTTCCACTCGAATACCGCGGTGTCCTGGAACCCATCTAAATACAAGCCTGTTCCGTCTTGTAACATAATTAAGCTTCTTCTTACATTCTTGAACAGCCTTCGAGGCTTGATTCGGGGACTTTGAGGCCTTCAGTGCAGCCTTACAGTTGACATTGCTCCCATAGCGTGACCATACTTATTACTATCATATAAGTAACATCCGGTTCCAGAACCTCTTTTATTCTTGGGCCCATCGCTAAATAAAATATTCGTCATATTAAGAGGGCAGATACCTGTAAACGGCCATATTTTCCGCGATTTTCATTAAAATTATTTAAAACGAAAAGCCAATATATTTTTTTCAAAATTGGCATACAGTTTATTAATACATTAAAACAATATAAAATCGGCGGGCATTGTAGCATCGGCGTCAGTGACCTGAATACAAAAAGCCAATTCGCGGAATAAAATGTTTAAAAAAAAAATGAATTTTGGGGTGAATTTTCGTACTATTTGTGCTTCGAAAAAATAATTTTTTCGAAAAATGTTCGAAAACTTTAAATTCACATCGAAAGTAATATCATTAAAAAGATGTATGCAAAATTTCAGGGAGATCTAAAGTCGGCAACGCAACTATACCTCTCCCACCGCTCGAACGCAAAGAATAGAGTGGTCACGGTTGACGATCTATAATATAAGAAATACTTAAGTTTACGTTGTAAATAAATACTTTATGATTAAATTAACATTTTATGAAAAAAAAACAACTTTTTTTCGAAATTTTACAGGTATCTGTCCCCTTAAGCATATTTTCCCATGTTAATTAAAAATAAAGAAAAAATCAGAGGTGGGTATTTCAAAAGGGACAAAACATATTTTCAAAAATGTTTAATCCAAAAAATTTAATTTTATTGCGCTTAACTTAAATTAACTTTTTTTTATTTAAGCCAAGGATAATAAATTTAGGAGAAAATTGTGTCAGCCGAACCACGTCACACGACTATTGCAAGGTGAATTGAGTACCATAGGTGGCGTCTTCCCAAAACAGTTTCTTTATTTTTCACTATTTCAACAAGTCTGACGCTAGTTCCTTTTGCAATACAAAAGAAACGAACAAAAAAAATAAAAGGAGGAGAAATTACATGTTGGTGAAGATCCAGTAGATGACTTGGTAATATTGCCATTTGTGAGATTTAAATTAAACAAACTAATGAAAACAAAGCGGCGTGTTTTAAATTGTGAAAATTGTGAAATTGAAAGCACAAATTAAAATAAAGCCACCAAATGCAGTTTGTTTGCGTTTTCATTTGGAAGACGCTGCGGTTAGAATGTGTGTATAATTACTTGTGCTTGGTTGTTTTCTTTGCTTTCGCTTATTCTCCCTCTTCACAAACAAATAATTTCTCTTCTTTTTGTTTGTTTATTCAATCAGTCGTTATTCAGATGGCAACGAAGCAAAGTGAACGGAGACGATGGTTATTTTTTTTCGAATATCACTACAAACCGATTCATAAGCAGATTCTTAAACAGAATTTACATGCTCCAACCCTTCAATATGCTCAGCTTGATGAATATAAGAAAAATAAGGTTGGGCATTGCATTGTATGTATATGTATCATGTTGAATATCGTGCCTGTATGTATGTAAAGGGTCCGCCATATAACTTTACGGAATTAAAAATACTATAAAAAAGAAACTACTCAATATTTTTCCAAACTGTTTTTTTTTATTTTGAAGTACAATCCTTCCAGTTAATGATGCAACACAACTTCATTCATATGGCTGCCTCGGCTAGCCATGCACCATCCCATACGATCGGTCCAATTTTTCAACACATTTTCGATGGTATGCGGTTGTACATATTTCAGCTATGACATCGCGTATGTTGGTCTTTAGTGCATCAATTGTTGCTGGTTTGTTGGCATAACAATGGTCTTTGACGGCGCCCCAAAGATAATAATCCAACAGCGTCAAATCGCAGCTCCGAGGCGGCCACACGATATCAGAATTTCGGCTGATAATGCGATCTTCGAAGACAGTGCGCAAAAGATTGATCGTAGCATTCGCTGTGTGGCAAGTAGCGTCATCTTTCTTTCTTTCTTTGAGCGTATACACAACCATTTTCGTTCAGCGGAAGAATAAAACTAATTCTCTGTCAAATCAGATGACAGCGAAGTGTTACCATTCTTCAAATAATACCTAGTGCAAATCCGTAACGATAGTTGGCGGGCCTTGTATATCGTGTATGCTGAATAGCCAACATTGAACCGCTGCTTAACATGATTCTTTAATCCTCTATCAGTATTAAAGCATACATTTAGGAGGCATATATACGCTCTTTGATATTTGTTAGTCCCATTTTTTAATTGATTTTTCGATTTATATTGAATTTGAAATTTGACTAATTTTCTTCGCTCACGCACTTTTTACACCCTAAAAACGTAGTTTAGCCAACAAATGGATGAGCGAAGAAAACGTGTTTAGCTGTTTATATACAAGAAATTCACAATTACATTTTGCACAGAATTACGGATCAATATTTTGGTGTATTTTATTTAAAATGAGAATTAATTCTTGTATGTATGTATGTGCAATTACTTAAATGCCTTGCCTTGCACCAAATTCTCAAATTTTTACTCACTTCTCTCGCAATGGAGCCTACACCCAAGTATGATTGCATTAATACGCTTATGTACTCATCCTTTCACACGTAAATACTCTATGAGTATAAAAAACATAAATTGTAGTGAGCATTAAGAATCTCCTACATTTAATTCTCCTTTTTTGTTATGCGGAGAGACATTCGCAATAAACAGCTTTGTGGTATTTAATGGCTTTGTTGACACATATAAGTACATATGTATGCATGTATAGTAGGGTGGTCCAAAAAAAATTTGTATGCTGCCGCCCCCCAAAATAGTAAAGAATGAAAAATAAAAAGACCCGTATTTTTTTTTTTTTTAATCAGACCATATTTAATGGTGCCGCCGGGGCTTTGAAATATCCCATGTATTTTGCGTGGGAAAAAAATACTTTTTCGTAGATTTCATGTAAAAACCTGGAAAATGAATATATTTTAACCGGATAACTCAGTTTCTCTTCATAATTGGTCAGGGAATAACAACCAATTATGAAATAATCTCACAAAAAAATATCATAAAAGTAATATAAAATATTGTTTTTCGATTTTTCTTAGATTTTCGTTTTATGGGGGCTTTTTGGGGTTCTATAAAAAATAGTTAATACAAAAAAATTAATTATTTATTATAGTATTTGTTCAGTCTGGCATAAGCTGCAATAATCTGTTTGCGTAGTGTTGATTTCACTCTTTCTGATAACTCTGCTTGTGCGATAAAAATGTGTGTGTGCTTGTGAGAGGAATTACATTGGCGTAAGCATATACAATGTTGCTACTTGATGCGGAAAATCTTAATTTCAACTCACATACACACACAAATAAAACTGCTACTAAAATATCACAAGTACGTATTAACGCCATATGTATGTATGTATGTAGATATGACTAGCTTTCGTACAGTATGCCGTCATGCAGGCCAATCTGTTCGACAGCGAATTTTTAAATTTTAAAGCGTTGCCTAAAATCAACGATTTTTGAGCAAGCATTTTAAAATATTTTATTTTGCAATTGGTCAAGGAATGTTTGACCTCGCTTTCGACTGCGTCCGAATTCTTTGACATCAGCCTCATCTGGATTCCTGATCACAGCGACATTACGGGAAACTGTGAGGCGGATGAGCTGGCCAGAAAAGGGGCATGTGAGGTGAATTCCCTGCGAAGGGAGAGAATTGGGATCCCCTGACTACCTGCGATCTGCTCCTGGAAAGATGGGCATCGCACCAACTCAGCGAGCGCTGGGCAAGTACACAAAGGTGTAAGGTCGCGAAAACCGTTCTGGCCACGTGTGGACCGGAGGCGCTCGGGCGAGCTTCTGAGCCTGACAAAATATCAGCTCTCTAATCTCGTGGGTTCTCTCACAGGGCACAATGCGCGAGGAATGCATGCTGTGAGACTTGGAATCACCTCGAGTCCTTTTTGCGCTGGATGTATGGAGAATGAGGTGGAATCATTTCAGCACCTTCTCCTTAGCTGCCCTGCCGGGTCCTACTTCTTTGCCACGCCTGCTGATATAGCTGGCGCTGACATTAAAAATCTGATGAATTTCATCAGCAGCGGTTGACGCAAACATAGTCATCGTTCGTAAGCCGCACGCTCCTAACCATCCCAGCACCACTTCTCCCCGCCCTCTCCCTGCATCCCATCGGTCTTTCTCTCTAACCTCACCCTTTTCATAATGGTATCACAAGGGATGAATCTTTCTTCGTCCAAGTGTGCCCATTCCCTGGGCAACCATACCAACCTAACCTAACCTACCAAAGAAATTAATGACCAAACTCGAATTAGACAGAAATGAGCTAAGGGATCACCTTTATCCCACAATCGATTGCTCCCAAGCTGGTCTCCGAGCAGGATCCTCTTGTACTGACCATATAAACGCTGTTAGAATTATCATCAAACAATGCGCAGAGTTTAGAGCTGACCTTAATTTGATGTTTATTGATTTTGGAAAAGCTTCAGACAGCGTGTACAGAGACTGTATGCGCCGTCGAGGCATTCCCAAAAAAATCATTTCAATAATTAAAATTATGTAGTGTGCTGCACAAGTGCCATACAAAGTTCGAAGCCAAGTTTGTAGGGATGTATTCTATCACCCGTATTATTTCGTCCTCGAAGCAGCCTTAATCCCTCTTCACTAAAAGGGCGATAACTAGCGCACTACCACACATTGATTGTGCTGACGACATATGCCTCTTGGCACATGGCCTAACTGAACTTGAGAAAATGGGTTCCCCGCTTCATAGGGAAGCTAGGTCGGCCGCCTTTAAAATCAATTTTGACAAGACGAAAGTGACGAGTCTGGCAAATAAGATAGGTGGGTGTGTGGAGCTTGCAGGTAACCCTATCGCTACAGTGGAGGAATTTATTTACCTCGGCAGCAAGGTTGGCCCGGGCGGTGGCACGGGTGTAAGCATACGCTCCCAAATCGAAAAAGCCAGCGGGGCATCCGGGATGTTGTACTGCGTATGACGAAACAACAACGCGAGTTCCAGTTTAGAGGTAAGGTTTTTCAAGTCGAATGCGCTGTCGGTACTGGCGCACAGTAGCTATACCGGAAAAATTCCCACCGCTATAACCATTAGATTACAAGTTTTTGTCAACCACTGTTTAAGAATTATATTCCGAATTTTCTGGTCAAAAATAATGCCAAGCATGGAACTCCAGCCGATATTTGGATGAGAAGACAGAGCTGGAAGTGGATTGGCGAATAAGGCAATGGAATGGAACCCACTCACAGCGAGAGGAAGAGTGCCTGGCAGGCCAAGAAAAACCTGGAAAAGAACTGTGGATTGCTGGATCGCCAGACTGCTCAAACCGGGTTAGGCTGCATGTAGGTGAAGGCGTTATCCAGCAATCGGACGAGATGGCGCGTAGGTGTTGCTGGTGCCCTATGTCCTGCAAGGAAGCAATGACAATGATGGTGAATTTGTACAATAATTTTGGTTTCAATTCGTTTTCAAAAGCTTTTTAGTTATGTATTTACATGTTTTTGAACAGAGCTGCCAATATGCAACGTTCTTCGAATTATATAATTACCGGCTGCTTATAAATTTTTACCCGTTCCAAAATTTTGCAGCAGAATGTGCTGCGATTTATTACATTTTTCGCACTAATGGCAAGTATTTATAACTCCATCTCAACCAACCAGCCCTAAGCTGCAAACTATTTATTAACTTGATTTAATGAATTCCAGGAAAATCTTCCTCGGAGCGCTGGCTGATACTACGTAGAATTTTTTCTAATGCTGTATTGCTGTTAATATGCAAACATGAGAAAGCAAAATAAAATGAAACAAGTCAGCCCGATTCAGCGAATGCCAAGAAAGGTTAACCATTAATGTAGGAAACTCTTTGCTCCTCAACTCTATGTATGCGCTGCACACTAAGGCTGTGAATTCAAATAGCTTTTGTATAGGGAAATTGTTGTTGCTTTCGTAATGTGTGGGTATGTAAACGATTTTTTCCAAGTTTTCTCATACACAAAAAGTTCGCTCTCTCTGTAATTGGCATTCATTTGCCATGCTGCTATTAACCAGTCCGCTGCTGGCATGTTTGCCATTTTCTATATGTAACTACATAAATATTTACCACTACGATTATTTGCCGTTGTAATTGCCATAGTCCAACAACTTTTAGTAGCCGGTTAAAAATAAATGCAAATGTGGGGATTAGTCTCACGCTGCTTTTATCTATTCGCATGTATTTTTAGACACCAACACTCGAATTTATGGTAGGTCTGGGTACTGCTCTTATTCAACAACGGTTAAAGCAGCAATTTTTAAAGGCCGAGGCATGCTGAAATTTAGAAGCAGCAAACATTTGCTGATAAAAAGCAAATACAGTCGACTCTCGTTAATTCAAACCTGCGATATTTTGAACCTCTCATTAATTCAAAATCTCTTTATATTTCGAATTATGTTCATAATTTTTTTAGCACTCGCTAATTCGAACGAAAAAGTCTTTGCTACGACGCGGTAATTCGAACTCATATGGTCAAACAATCGACAATTCTCATTTGCAAGGCCTCTTGGTGTGTTAGTAAGAACTTTGAATTTTGTGCTGTTACTGGTACTGTGCGTGGTTGTGTGTTACGCATAATGCTGGAAACAGTCACCGACGTAAACGCAGTCACCGACGTAAACGCAGTCCCCTGTTAGCTGTTACGATCAAACTAATGAGAGCCCGATGTAAATGAAAAATTACTTCCCTTCCGTATAGTAACGGGTAATTTTTTAGCTATTATCTTTTTAAACAGTTGGTTTAAACAGCTGACGCACGTTTCGTGTTTTGTTTCACTGTCAAACATCTTCAGTTTGGTCTATAATTTAACCATGGATCGTCTTACCAACGAACAACGCTTGCAAATCTTTGAATTTTATTAAAAAAATGTGTGTTCTGTTAAGAAAGTTTATCGCGCGCTTCTTCCATTTTATGCATTTTATGGTCAGTTTAATCGACCCACTGAAGTGGCTATTCGAGCTATTGTGACTAAATTTAGAACCAAATTTACATTATTGGACATCAAACCACCAACACACTTACGTAGAGTGCGAACTGAAGAAAATGTCGCAGCTGTATCGGCCAGTGTTTATGATGACCATCAATTATCGATTCGTCGCCGTTCGCAGCAATTGGGCCTCTGTTACTCAAAAACGTGGAAAATTTTGCGAAAAGATTTAGGTCTGAAGCCTTTCAAAATACAGCTGGTGCAAGAATTGAAGCCGAACGACCTACCGCAACGCAGAATTTTTGGTGAATGGGCTCTTGGAAAGTTGGCCGAAGATCGACTTTATTATCGAAAAATTGTGTTCAGCGACGAAGCTTATTTTGGATCAATGGGTACGTAAATAAGCAGAATTGTCGATTTTGGAGTGAAGATCAGCCAGAAGAATTGCCAGAGCTACCAATGTATCCAGAAACGGTCACAATTTGGTGCGGTTTATGGGCTGGAGGTATCATTGGACCGTACTTCTTCAAAGATGCTGCGAATGGTAACGTAACTGTGAATGGTGAGCACTACCGTGAAATGATATCCAACTTTTTTTAGCCTAAAATGCAAGAGCTTGTCTTGCATGACATGTGGTTTCAGCAAGACGGTGCCACATGCCACACAGCACGCGTGACAATGGACTTGTTGAGAGGCGAGTTCGGTGAACATTTTATTTCACGTTCGTGACCTGTCAATTGGCCACCCAGATCGTGAGATATAACGCCTTTAGATTATTTTTTGTGGGGCTATGTTAAAGCTCATGTCTATTCAGACAAGCCTGCTTCAATTAACGCATTGGAAAACAACATTAAAGCATTTGTATGTGAGATACCGGCCGAAACATTGGGAAGAGTATGCCAAAATCGGACTAAGCGGATGGACCATTTGAGGCGCAGTCGCGGTCAACATTTGCATGAAATATTCTTCAAACATTAAATTATATGGACTGTACTATCGATTTAAATAAAAATTTCATGCATTTTTCTGAATTTTAACCCAGAATGATACACTGGTTGTACACAGCAGTAATTAGACCAATTCTCTACTACGGTATTGCAATATGGTGGAATGCCCTGGAGAAGGGCGTGAACATTAAAAAAGTTGACAGGGTAGAAGGACTTGCATCCGTTCTTATAACTGGTGCAATGTCAACCACCCCATTTTAAACTTCCTTCCGATAGACCTGCAGGCAAAGTACATTGCGCGCAGTGCAGCAATAAGGCTGAGCACTTTAAGCAAGTGGTCAAATACAGACTATGGCCACGGCAAAATCCTGGATGGCACGTTGGGTCTTCGCAGACAGGTGGACTATACACTTCCGCCTATACTTGCCACTACAACGTTCGTGACTCTCCTACCCTCGAGGTAAGAGTGGGAATGGGACGTGTGATGCGATACCAGGAGATGATATCAACATTTTCACTGATAGCCAGGCGGCGATAAATCCCTCACAAAACAGTCGATAATCTCCAAGGTATCCATGAAATGCCGCGCATCTCTTAACGAGATGGCTGAGTCATTTCCCCTGAACTTAATATGGGTTCATGGCCATTGCGACATTGAGGGGAACCGCAGAGCCGATGAACTAGCGAAAATCGGCACCAAATTGACTGATGAGTACATATACAATGATATAGGTATACCCTTGCAAACATGTAGACTACGTATCCGCGAGGAAATTGTAAGAGTAGCGAACGAAAGATGGCGTAACGAGGCCACTTGCAGGATAGCCCGACAGATGTGGCCGACTCTCAATGCTAAACGTACAGAACTTCTACTAAGAAGAGATAAGCATAGTCTTAACACACTGATTCCAGTCATTACGGGACATTGTCTAATCGGTAGGCACGCCCAGAGAATGGGTGTGCAAACACATGACTTCTGCAGAAGTAGTCTAGACGAGGAAGATACGATTCCGCCCCTTCTGTGTCTCTGTCCTGCTCTATCCAGACGTCGACTCGCCATTTTGGGCGGACATTTCTTCAACGAGTTAGAAGACCTCGGCTCTGTCGAAATTAAGGACCTTGCGAAATTTTTAAATAGCACACATTGGTTTCAGGAGGGATAGGGGCTAGTTCCCCACGCGGCATCACAATGGGCCATGAGCCTGAGTGTGTCCTACAATGGACAGCCGCTGCAACCTAACCTAACCTAGGGGCTGCGGTAAGGGATTACGTATGTCGGGGACTGTTTCCAGCATAAAACATAGGCACATTTTGACACACGCTTCCGAACGAATCGCTTCGTTGGTATACAGATTAAAAATTTGTATTAAATATGAGTCCTAAAAAGTATATAGCTTCTTTTTCTTTTAAAGCTTCCGAACGGTTCACATTGGTTTTAGGCACGCTGCACAAAATGCGGAGTAGTGGCCAACATCATACCATTAACTGATTCTCAGCGATTCTGAAAGAATCAGCTGACTTGCTGACGTAACACGGGTGGCATCCCCTTCCAGTTTGTTTACGACAAAACTGCGATAGGGTTGGTTGTATATCAAATAATCAACGCAGCCAGTAGTCACAATTCCTTTATTGTCATGTAGTCATAAATCCTTCATTGACGAGTGTGCGAATACGTGTGAAATGAGAGGGCAGAATCCTGCTGCCGAGCCTCTGGTGACGTGGTACCAAAACACATATACCTCAACTTTTTTTTAATTTTTTCGGTGAATATTTTAGGTTTGCCCTTGGAAAAAATTAGTTTATAAGTGTTTAGGTAGATAGGAGACGATTTCACCTCTTAAAGGGTCCTAGAAATTTGCATACTTGCCGTTGATTAGAACTACAATAAAAAAATGCCAAACCGAAATTGAATGCACGCAATTTCTTATTTACAAAGTTTTTCTGAATTTTTCACAAAAGTACCCCTATTTAAGGGTGGGTTTTGATGTAAAAAAAAAATGTAATTCGGGCTTAGACAATCTCTTCCAAAATTAGTTACGAGCATTTTAAGAAAAAAAATTATTAAAATCGGTCAGTAATTGCCTTCTGTAGGATTTATGAACAAAATGAGTTGAAAAATTTTCATTGCGCGACGCGGCAATCAAAGTTACTCTCACAATTTTACTTCGGCTGGCCAAACCTGGTAATCTTATCATCCTTGGGTTTTAGGAGTGATATAAGGACAAGTTCTACATGCGGCATAACAACTGTCTAAGTCAGCCTGAGTAAGAGAACAAGCAGCGACAAGCTTACCCAACCTATGCCACCAAGAACTGAAATACCTTAAGTCTACTGCATTCATACGAGTAGAAAGCGCACCCTAATGTGTGTAAAGTATATACATATGTATGCATACATTTGTATGCATACCAGCGAACATGAAGCCAAACATGTTTCAAGCATATGGAAAGTTAACCTAACCGACATTTCACTATTTACAATATACCAACTGCAATCAATCATATTTGAATCATCAGAACCTCTTTGAGACTCGTGAGTATGTTTATTGACACAGCGGAATATTAATATTAATATGGCGAACGCACGCATACACATACATGCGTGTGAACACATCCCCACACAATTTGTTAAGTAGTAACTACGACTACGACTACGACATCCAAATGGTTAAGCTCTCATGCTTTATAATGTACCCCATCTCTGCGTTGGCAATCAAGTCAAGTGCAGACGAAATCAGTAGATAAAGCAAAATGTCAAACAAAAAAGATCTACAATAAAATTTCCAAGTCATTATGTTGATGATTTGACGTCTGCATATGAATTTCTATTCGAGTTCGTGTGAATGTCCTGTAGATAAATGAACTTATTTCAAATTGTCGTAATTTTGGTTGTCAAAAATTGATTTATGACATCAGTCAAGGAAAAGATCTTTTGTTTTTGCTTTATGCCTTACATTTTAAATAAATTTTCAAGGACGAACGAATAGTCTTTCGTAGGTTATTAATATGTACAGCAGTTGAAAAGTACTTAAGGAGTTATATGCAGTTAGAATTTTCAAAAAATCGATTTTGTTTTTATTTCATTTTCTTAATGTAACAGGTGGCGCTAAAGTAATCCTCCTATCAGAAAATGCTATAAATTTTGCGATTGGCCCCTTATGTCAGTTCTGTTTTGGCATTTGTGTAGTAAACTGATGCGAAATGCACGTTAATAAACAATGTTACACCGCTCTGCTCCAGAACGCGGAATATTGCTGACTATTTGTTTGACCAATAATCGGTCGGTGACTTTGGCCCAACGTGAATTTCGTCGCAGATTTCCTCGCCGTCCAACGCCTACTGGTGAAACACTGCAACGTTTAGCCGCTCGCCTCGAAGAGACTGGCACAACACGAAATGCAGACCCCGGGGTAGCCGTTCTGCAGAAAATATTGCTGCTGTAGCCGAGGATGCCATGGAAGCGCCGTCGACATCGACCAGACGACGTGCCACGCAAATGGGTATCAGTCGACGGTCTTTACAGCGAATTTTGGTACATGATTTGAAGATGTTTCCGTACAAAGTCTAGACGGTGCATCAGCTGTTAGGTGCTGACCGCCAATCGCGTCTAACATACGCTCGAGCTATCCTTAATCACCACCAATAGGAAGATGATTTTTCATCAAAAATAATCATGAGTGATGAGGCCCATTTCCATCTTAGCGGGTACGTAAATAAGAAAAATTTACGCTTCCGGGGCACTGAAAATCCGCGTGTAACCCACGAAGAGTCATTACACCCGCTCAAAGTCACTGTATGGTGTGCTGTTTTCGCTGGAGTAGTCATCGGACCTTTTTTTCGAAGACGTCGCAGGCCAAACGGTTACTGTGAATGGTGAGTGCTACAGAACAATGATCAACGAGTTCTTTTTGCCGCAACTTGATGAATTGGGATTGGAAAACATGACGGTGCAACGGCGCACACTGCACGTGCCACAACCGATATGCTGAAGGATGCATTTCCCGGGCGCCTAGTCTCCCGTTTTGCGCTCCAAACTTCTTTTTGTGGGGCTTTTTGAAGTTGCGAGTTTATGTCAACAAGCCTCAGACTCTTGCAGCTCTTAAAGACAATATCCGTCAAGAATGTGAGGACCTATCGCCGGAAGTTTTGGCCAAAGTGATGGAAAATGCCATAAAAAGGGCTCAAATGGCAATCAACTGTGGCGGCGGCCATTTACATGACATCATATTCTCGACTTGATGTAAAAAAAACTAAAAAAAAAAAAAAAATTACAGCCAAAAAACATCGCAAGGTTACTTTTGCGCCACCTTGTACATATATTTAAGAATGCACACCGAATATTTAATATCGTTCCGGTAAATATTTGAAAGTCGTTTCAAAGAATTTTTACCCTATGTCAAGTGGTTTTCAAACTTTAAACGCGTTTTTCTCAAAACCGTGTTTTCGAAGGCGGTGGACATGATTTCTCAAAAACGGCTGAACCAATCGTCTTGAAATTTTAACACAACCTTCTCAGATATATTGTCCAGTAGCAATTGAAAGAATAAGAATTCTCATGATTTTTTCAATTTTTTTAAAGCAATTTTTCGCGAAAATTTTTGTAGAAAATTTCATTTCTTTTCCTATAGCCACCATTTTATCAAAAATTAAAACTTTTACTATTTTTTCGATTAATGCCTAGCTTTATTTGTCAAGAAAAAGAATCTAATTCGTTTTTCGATTTCACATAATCCAAATCGGAGGTAGTTTGCCCACTGCCGATCTCTTTTTTTGGAGGACGCTTGGGAGATCATCTTCAGAAGCCGTGCACTTCAATATTTTCACTAACTTTACGTGCTGTAATTAACTCTAAAGTAGACATTATTTGAATAACTAAAAATTTTGTTTGTTTAATAAAATCATTTTTTGTAAAAAGTTCTCAAAAAAAACGTGATTTTTCAGCCTTACAATTGTAAATAACCCCTTAAGGGGACCCGGTGGTCTAGAAATTTCAAAAAATAGTTTTTTTATTGTTTAGTTATTTCGAAAGTATAGTATCTTAAGAATATACTGTGAAATTTTCATGCGGAAATTCTCAATATTAAAGCTTCTACAGCCCATACCTCAAACTTTAAACTGATTTATCACGAAACGACTTTTTTCGGCCTGGTGTTGCCAAAAAAACAATAACTATTCAACCAAATCGTCTGGAATGCCTGGAAATATCAGTATATAACCCCATCCTTAGGCAAATCAAACGCAGAAAGTGGCGATGGATTCGCCACATATTGAGAAAACCACCAGAGAGCATCACGAGCATAGCACTGGACTTGAACCCGCAAGGGAGCAGGGGTCGCGGTCCACCAAAAAACACTTGGAGAAGGTCGATGCTGCGCGAACTAGCAGATGCCAACTTCTCATGGCTCGGTGCAAGAAAAACAGCACAGAACCGTGTACGATGGAAGAGTCTTGTTGAGGCCCTATGCATCCGAGAGGAGTGAACAAGGAAAATATAAAATAAAAATATACTGTTTGAAGGCCGAAAAAAGCGAATTTCCAGATTTTTTTCTGAGAAAACTTTTAAATTTATTGATCCAAAAATTTGTGCACATATTATACTGCCTTTTAACTGTATTCTAAGATGTAGTATTAGTAAAAATATTTATTTGGAAAGAAGCTACAGCTGATCTCTGGGAGCTCCTCTCAAAAAAGACGTTTTGCGGTGACCACTATATCTCTGAACTGGATCCTCTGATATTAAAAAACCTCTGCCTCTATTCTTTCCTATCTCTTTCTCTGATACTTTTCGCCTTCCCTCCTTGACTACCTACCGCCTTCCCAGAGCTTTAAATACAATTGGCTTTGTAGCCTGACTGTTTTAGGAGCCACCAAATCTCCTGGTGCTCCTTGGCTCGACCTTTTCAAATTTCAGTTTTCAATTTTTTCCTCCAGTGAGACATTTTCCAAATTTTTCAGGACCCCAAAGAAATAGTCGCCAAGATATTTGGCAGGACATCTTTGAGGTGGAGGACATTTGCATTTGTTTTTCACACAAAATTTGATACAGGTTCTTTGATCCATCTTTTTGAATGGGTAAAAATCGAGACGTGCAAGCAAAGCAGCTGTCAACAATTAACTGAACATTCAAAACGGCCGAACTCGTTGGCATGAGTACCAGCATATCGCCACAAATAAATCGAAATTCGAATATACGTAACCTGCAAAAATTCAAAATTCGCCATACTTTTTGAACACACCTCGTAGATTACGAAATACTTAAGCCTTTATATGCATTGCTTCCTCCATCGCCTACTCTTATTACAAGCAGGGAAATCCTTGTTAGGGCATCAGATCAAATGTAGCTTCCTCTTCACACCTGCCGGCTGCAATTCTGAAAATTAATAAAATTAAGTTATCGAAAAGTTTGCATCTGATTACATAATTTGCATGCTTTCCTTGGAAACAGATTTACGTGTCTTAAGCTCAGCGCACAATGCATTAAATTTGATTGAGTAAGAAATAAGATAGAGTCATAATCATTCAATTTTTGGCATGCGGGCATATTAATCCGATTACAAAGCGATGATTTCTTAAGCGATGGTTAAGCTTACCTTAAATAACCCAACGTACGGCAGGCAACTCCTTTCGAGCAAATGCTACAAAAACCAGTTACTTCTTAAGCGGATTAAGGTGGGGTTCTCATACAGGCGATCGCCTTCTCACAATTGCAAGTGGCTATTCGGTAGCTATGCAAAGTATTTATTATTGACTTCAAAGGTCGCAATTCTAAAGGCTTTGGTTGTTAAAATTTTGTTCGACGTAATGTAAAATATAAATTTTTTTTCACTTGTTAAAATGTTGCTTCCAGGATAACAGCAAATGTACCTATGTGCGTACGGCAATGTAGAAAAGCAATTTTTCTTTCTTTTCCTATCTTCGAACCGTTCGACTTCATTGCTTCTGATTGCATTTTCGTTCTTTCTGAGCAAACGACGTGCGTCATAATAGCCTCGCTTTAATCCTTTACGCAGTTTAATCTTTTAGCGATAAAGCTCCTTTTGAAATTTCGTTTTTATTTGGTTAGTATTTTAACAGATTTTAGTTTGCGCTACTGTAAAGTGAAGTGAGTATTTCTCGCTTTCAAAAATTTACGTATCAAAAAAATAATTTACCTTGGAATAGGGTGAGATATCGCCAATTATCTGCTGTGCGATTTGATGTTGTCCTACAAGATTTTTTCCAAAGATCTTTTTTCATTTCATAATGGTTTTTAGTTTTCCTTTCTTCGTTTGCGGGTATCGAACTCGTCATAGGCGGCCCCTATACGAGGCTGTTTTCAATTTTTCATTGGGGGAGTTTTTCTGGGGTAGGTCACAAACCCTACGCACAGCCAGTTACCTTGAGGTGCTTCGATTTCTCTCGTTAGCTCGCTCTGAACGGATGTTCGGAAGCTATCTAGAGGATATTTGGGCGAAGCCCGGAAATGGTCATCTGCTTGGACCATACGCGTATATTCAGCGTACTCCTGTCTGGAGAAGGAAGCCGAAAAAGTGGATGAACGTGAGTAAAACAAAGTACCTGCTGTCAACATACAAAGAGTCCTCGCGTCTTCGATTACTCGTCACTTTTGGCAACCGCGAATTTGAAGTGGTGAAGGAATTTGTTTATCTAGGTACCAGTGTTAACAGACAGAACGACGTCGGCCTAAAGATTAAACGAAGTATAACACTGGCCAACAGGTGTTACTTTGCGTTCAGTAGGCAATTGAGAAGTCTCTCGAGAGGCCTCTGTCGAAAAACGAAAACAACGCTATACAAAAGCGAGCATGTTTAGGTTTTTGTACAGCATTGCCCTTGAATATGGCGCAGAAGCTTTGACGATGAACTGCTGGACGACAACTGATGAGAGAGCACTGGGAACGTTCGAGAAGAAAATTTTCCACGAAATCTTTGGCCCTCTTCACGTAGACGAGAATGAGCTCCGTATCCGATGCAACAGCGACCTGTATGAGCTATACTGAGATGTGGACATAGTAAAGCGTATTAATATACAGCGGCTGCGCGGGCTTGCCCATGTCTCGAGGATGAATTGAAGTGCTCCACTACGACAGTCCGACAGAAAGAAGTCAAATGCTGTCAAGCTGTAAGATCTCGGCGGTAATTTTACCTCGCTGCTTCATGGGTTATTCCGTTCTGCGCTGTGTGGCAAGTGGCACTGTTCTGTTAAAACTACAAATTGTCCAACTCTGTGACATATAATTTAGGACATAAAAGTGTGTAACCATTCAAGGCGATTATTCCTGGAAAATTACAGTCCGATAACTTCGCTTACTTGGATGCATAGCTTGTACTAGACTGATAAGTGGATTTTCCGTAAACACAGGCCAGTGTGTGCTAGTCGATTCCAACATAACCTAAACCTCATAAACCAAGCTTAGTCATATGGTAAAAAAATTGCTTCGACACATTAGTGATTTCGTTTTGGCATCATAGACTTTTGGTTTTGTCAAAATATCTGATTTTGTGCCGAATAATCGTCATTTGCGAAGGTTTATTGATTTTCCCATTTCATTCGAAAAAAACGGCGGCTGAAGCGCATCGAGAGCTACAAAATGTTTATGGAGATGCTGCTTTAAGTGAAGCAGCGCACCGAGATTGGTTCCATCAGTTCAAAGACGGTGATTTAGAAGGTGATGTTGACGACCGTCCGCGTGAAGGAAGGCCAAAAACCTTCGAAGACGCTAAATTGGAGGCATTGCTCAATGAGGATCCGTGGTAATCTTGCTTCAGTATTACGAGTTACCCGCCAAATCATTTCCAGCATCAAGCGACTGCATGCTTTGGGAATGATTCAGAAACAGGGGACTTAGGTTCCTTATGAGTTAAAACCAAGGGATGTTGAACGTCTTTTTTCGCCTGTGAACAACTGCTCCAGCGGCAAAAAAGGAAGCAAAGTCATCGTGACGGGGAATGAAAAGTGGATTCATTACAGCAATCCAAAGAAAAGAGAGTCATGGGGACTGCCCGGTTATGCTTCTACGTCGACGCCTCGGCCGAATATTTACGCTGCGAACGTTATGCTCTGTATTTGGTGGGACTAAGTTGGTGTTATTTATTATGAACTGTTAAAACCAAGAGAAACCATCACTGGCCATCGGTATCGAGTTCAATTGATGCGATTGAGCCGAGCACTGCGCGGGAAGTGGACGCAATACGCGGAGAGGTATGAATTGATTCTATAGCATGACAACGCTCGACCTCACGTTGCCAAACCCGTTAAAACCTACCTGGAAACACTGAAATGGGGAATCCTACCCCACTCGCCATATTCTCCAGATATTGCGCCATCCGATTATCACCTATTCCGATCAATGGCACATGGTCTAGCTGACCAGCAGTTCCATTCATATGAAGACATCAAAAAATGGCTTGATCCGTGGATGGCCTCAAAAGATGAACAGTTTTACCGCGACGGTATACGAGAACCAGAAAGATGGAAAAAAGTGGTAGCCAACGGTGGGCAATACTTTGAATGATTCATTTGTAACCATTTTTTCAGAATAAAGTTGAAGTTTCGTCAAAAAGCAGCGAGAACTTAGTTGCACACCTAATATTAGTAAATGTCACTATACTCCAAATGCGAAAGTGTTTAATGTTGTTCCAACAGCTTACTACATCTCGAACTCGCCGCTAAAGTCAATTAGTGAATTAAAGGAGCTGGGTGTTTATTTTGACTCAAAGCTCAACTTCACCACCCACATAAACTTTAATATTTCTTAATCGTTCGTAATGTTACCCTTTTATCGTCAAAATAGTTCTTCGTTTTCCGATCCCTATACTCTCAAACTGTACTCGTCCTTAGTTCGGTCCAGGTTAGAATACGCGGTATTCGTTTGGAGACCGTTTTATGCTTAACAGATTAGAGCCTGTTCAGAGAGCTTTTTTCCTTTTTTCTTTGCGCTCGATGAAATTCGTTGATCCCATCCAGTCTTATCGAGCTCGTTGCTTATTAATAAATCGAATGTTCTTACAGTCTGGGCGTGTTTTGTTGTCGATGTGTTTTTTGTCTTCGATATTTGTGCGGGCTCAATAGATTGTCCGTATCTTCTCAATAAAATTAATTTTAATGTTCCCTCGCGCATTTTGAGTTGGAAAGAAGTGTTTTGTGTGGGTTTTGCTAAAACAGTTTATGGAATGAATGCTCCTTTTAGAACAGTGATTCCCAAAGTGGTCTATATCGATCCCTGGGGGTCTATGACAACCTGCAAGGGGTCTGCGTCAGCGAAAAAAAAATTTGGGGGTCCATGAAATGAACCACTATCGTGGACTCCAACACATATACTGATAGTACCTATTTACTTACATCATACTATCTTATAATATCAAAATATATATATATATACATTATTTATAAAAGTACCTATGAAGTAAACAATTTATTATATATAATGATTAAAATATTGCCACCGTCAATTAATGGAAACGTCAAGTGTCAAACTTAGAAGAGGACGGCACTACTCGGGCAACACTGAAACGATGATTGAACGAAGAGCGGCAACTTTTTCAATTCGTCACTCTATAAATACGAATATGGGACAAATACGTTTATTCAATATTCGTTTCCTGAATCTTGAAAAGGAAAATGCTAAGAAAATATTTTGAAAAATATAAACAGATAATATATCACCCAAATTATAGTGAGCCAGTGTTATTTTGCTTGAAAGTGCTGGAGAAAAGTAAGTACATTATTTTTTATTAAATTTTAATTTTGTATTCGTAGTTAGCAAAGATAGATAAATTACGCCAATCATGACTTTAGTTATTAGTAGTTTAATATTCAATTATGCAAAATTACACGAGTAGGTACTCCTCAATAGTTTCTTTCTAAAAGTTTTAGCAGTCGGTATTATAATTACAGTGCAATCTCCGAAATTCGAGCTAATTGTTGCAAGAAGATGTTCGAATTATGGAATGTTTTCGGAAAAATCAAAAAATATTTTTAATATACAGCTGCTGGATTTTCTGTCTTATTTAAATAATTTAATTTTGCCCACAGAGGACTGACGTCATATCCGAATCTAAAAAGAAATGTAGACAGTACAGTGTTGATTATTTGAAATTTGGCTTCATTCCATCATTACCGGGCAAACAATTGCCTATGTGCCTTTTATGCAACAAAGTTTTGAGCAATGACGCTATGAAACCATCTAAACTGCAAGATCATCTGAGAAGATGCCACCCTGTTGAAACAGGGAAAGATTTGAAATACTTTCAAACACTCAAAGATGAATTTCAGAAGAGATCTACACTGGACAGAATGTTCGCTTCGACGTCACAAAGAAATGATGATGGTTTGTCGGCGTCTTGCAATATCTCGTTACTTATAGCAAAATGTGCAGTTGTGTGAAGAAAATGACGAACACTTTCATCAATTACTCCTTCACACTGAAGTACGCTGGCTGTCGAAAGGCTTATGTTTGACAAGATTTTTTGCACTTTTTGACGCTATTTTAAAATTTCTGGATACTAAAGATAAAAATTTGAAAGAAAATTTAATGAAGAAGAAAACACACATCGCCTATTTAACAGATTTGTTTACAAAATTTAATATGGTTAATTTGCAATTACATGTCGACAGTTTAAATTTGATTAAAACAAAGTCCATCTTATCAACGTTTCTTGCCAGAGTTAAACTAATGAAGCAAAATATTGGACGGGGCGAATTTTCTCAGTTCCCCAATTTGTCACAGACAAGCTGCCAGGAAGACGACGTTTCAACTTACGTTCAACATTTAAATGCCCTCTATTCAGATTTTGAATATAGGTTTGAGGATATTTTGACTACGGTAATACCACCGTGAATAATTAATCCATATGGTGACATAGAAAAAACGAATGTCATAATACAAGAGGAACTGACTGAACTAAGTACAAACGAAGAACTTAAGGTTCAGTTTAAAAACGGATATCAGCAATTCTGGCTGCAAAACAACATACCCGTTACTTATCCCGTATTATGGAATATAGTGAGGAAATTTTTAATTTTCTTTCCATCGTCATATCTAGTGGAAAGGGGGTTCAGCGCTGTTACCAATCTCCTAACGAAAAAAAGAAACAGACTGGACATCATTAGCCGTGGAGATTTAAGATTAACCCTTACAAAATTGACGCTAAATGTTGATAATTTATTATTAAAGCATCAGGTGCATCCTTCTCACTAAAAATATTGACTTATTGCTTATGTTATTTTATTTATACGAAAAAACATTGCAAGGGGTCTACGACACAAAAAAGTTTGGGGAACTCTGTTTCAGAAGGACGCTCAATCAATTTAATACTTATTCTTCTTCCTTAGTCTGTGATTTCTCTTTCTCTAAGTTTACTTTTAAGAAGTTATTTATAAGAATCTTGTCATTAATTTGTATCTACCTATGTAATAGTCTGTAAGCCTCTTTTTTGTTGATTAAATAAATTAATAAATAAAATAAATAAATAAAAAGAATTTAGAAAATCCTCCGAGCTCTCACACATTGGCTTAGACAAGAGAGTTTTTCCCTCTTACAGCTCTTATTTGGCAACTAATGATTTATTTTTGTTCCCGAATATACAAAATAAAATGCAAGTTCAACGCCTGAAGAAGCTGTTGAAGCCTTTAAACAACTCGTTTTGGAGGCATCCACTTTTGAGTGGCAAAGTGATTTGCAAATTGGTTCAAGCGAGTGCTGGGGAATATTCAAGGATATATCCAAGGGAATATTTTGAAAAACATTGAAGTACTTTGCATTATTATTTTACTCTAATTAAATTATGAGGCGAAAATATAAAAGGCAACCCCCGCTTTCTCTATGTGCATGCATATGAATCTTTCACAGAACTAACAAATTCTACTGGGCAGGGTAACTTGCACGAAGTTTAATGCAACTATCCAAATATATGTGAATCAAGTCAACAAAGAGTGAAAATTGAAACATAGCCAATTGCTTAACGAATTCTCGTATTTTACTATTTATATTATTTTGTTTGCTCTTTTGCTATTTGGCGAAAGTTTTGTTAATTAAAATTCGTGTAAAAAGTGTGATTTGAAAGTGGCTGCGAAAGCTAATAAAATAAAAAAAAATATGCCCATGTGGTTGCGCTGTGGTGAATAACTCGAAGGTGTCCTCTTTTAATCATGGAAACCAGCGACATCAACGCGCGTGAACTTTCTGAACTTTTATTATACTTTGCCACACCGCAGACCGCAATTGCCGCCAATCACTGAGGACTGGAAGTGAATGATTCTAAACTCTATTTGTCCTTCCACGTTTTTCTCTACATTAGTATGTAGTTTTTTTGCACCAGCGTACAATCGTGTACTAGGGTATTATAGCTTTGTTCATATAACGGTGTAACAGCCTAGGTTAGTTTAGGTTACTTGGTTGCCGATGGACGCTTGCCCACTTGGCGAGAAATCAAATTCATTCTTTGTGGTAGAATACATAGTCAAATAGAGCGGAAAAAGGAAAGGGGGAGGATGAGGAAGTCTTCAGATGAGAGAAAGATAATCACCGAATGATGGCTGAATTACGTGCATTTGCCTCTACCGCTTTAAGCTACTGATCGAATTCATCAGGTGTGTGATATCTAAACTTCACATATCCGTCGGTGTAATAAACAAGTGAGAGCCAAGATGCCTGGACCTATACATTTTACTAAGAACATAACAGCTGAGGAGAAGTCGATTCCACCTCATCCTTCCTCCGGGCAGTTGCTACAGAAAGGACTCGCAGCAATACCAAGTCTAACCGCATGGATACCTACGGAAAATTCCCTGTAAGGACAACCACAAAATTCAAGAAATGCGGCTTTGCTAGCCTTAGAAGTGCCTTCGATCTACCCGTGGCCGGAAGGATTTTGCGACTTTGCATGTTTACGCACTACCGAGTTGGTGCGCAGCCTACTTTTCCAAAATGCGTTACATGTAGAGATACTCGTACTTATAGGAAACTGTCTGAGACGAAGAGAGGAGTTTAATAAGCCATGTCTACATATCTGTTCGCTCGTTCACGCAGGTACCTATACTAAATGTGAGTAAAAGTCAGCTGGGAGCTCTTGTGGAAAATGTGCAAAATCAGACAATAACCACGGCTACTGTCCATCAAATTATAGTTTTATAATAAAAAAAGCCAAAATCAGATGAGTTTTAGAAAAAACCTACCACATATTCGTAAAAAAATGTGTGCAGCTGTAAGCTCACTTTACCAAATCTACCAAGCTTAGTGCATACATTACTTTCGATCTTAATAGAATTTATCATTG
Organism: Anastrepha obliqua; assembly: GCF_027943255.1. NCBI lineage: Eukaryota > Metazoa > Arthropoda > Insecta > Diptera > Tephritidae > Anastrepha > Anastrepha obliqua. The sequence continues at coordinate 48,623,326 of NC_072893.1, forward strand.
AAGCGAACTATTCGAAGAGGTTCTATATAACAGAATTCTATCAGAATCAAATCTAACTAAGAGTGGGTCTACTCAAGTGGGGGTGAACACAAAACCAGCAAAAATGGCCAAAAATTACTTTAAAAAGCACTCATTGCGGAGTTGGCGAGAAAGGCCATTAAATATTCAATATTCAACAAAGTGCTGCTGCACAAGCAAATACTGAAACCTGTTGGACATATGGAATACCACTTTGAGGTTGCTCAAGTCCCAGCAATGTAATGCAGTTTCAAAGATTTCAGAATAAAGTATTAAGGTGCCCCGTAAATGCTCATGGGTATTGTCACTATGCGGGCCTCGAACGAATCAATCGCTGAATCAACCGACAACGAATCAGTCGCCGCCACAATACAAAAGTAGCTATTACAATTTTGTTTACTCTTCGTAACTATCTAAGCAATCACGTGCTCTTATACGAAACCCGAGAAGGGTGCAAGACTAAACAAATAACAGCAGGTGCAGCCCAGAGATCAATATCCGGACCTGAACTTTGGAATATAAGCTACGATGAAATCCTTCGAATAGAGGGGCCTGAAGATGTGCATTTAGTGGAATACGCAGTTGACATTACAGCTGTAAAAATCGCTCGAAACACAGACGAAGCCAAAATGAAGGTAAATCAGGTGATGATCCGAGTTCAGACATAGCTAGAAGACCATGGATTAAAGCTGGCCACAGAGAAAACAGAGCTAATCCTTCTAACCACCGGAGGTATCCCCATAAAAAGTAGATATACAAGTACTCGATGCCAATCGACAAAAAGAGTGGTCAAGTACCTAGGAATGCAATTAGACACTAGCCTAACTTACTGAGCGCACATAAATCATGATGCCACAAGAGCAGCCAAAGTAAGCGGCATGTTAAGTAAGCTCATGGCAAACCTTGGAGGTCCAACGCAGAACAAGCGAAAACTTTTAATGGACACGACGAACTCGATTCTCTTATACGGATGCGAAATATGGGCAGATTCGCTAAGTGTGCAATGCCGACGAAAAACTTTACAATCTGTGCAACGCCCCTGCGCTCTCAGAGTGACCTTTTCATACAGAACACCAGCAGAAGCAGCGATTTTAGTTATCAGCGGAACCATCCCGTCTAGCGTAATAGCGCAAACGGAGATGGAAGGCAAAAATCTGAGGAATCCCAGGACTATACTTCTCCGACTTTAGAATTCAAACGCTCACACTTTGGCATGCAAGATGGAACTCTAAACGGTACGGCAGATGGACAGCGATACATTAATCGCAAACTAAGAAGTGGGTGGAAAGAAAGCAAGGTGAGGTTACCTCACACAGTCTTTGTCCGGACATGGGTCCTTTCGCAAGTATTTGTGGCGAATGGGAAAGGTGAACCTACCAAACCGCATTTATGGAGATACTGAGTATGATAATGCGGGGCACCTCTTCTGTGAATGCGAGAGCTGGAACATAGAAAGAACAGTGTGTATTTATATCTGAAGAAATAATCGAGAAAATGATTGAAGACGAAGATAAATGGAATGCTGTCGCAAATTTCGGGGAAGATATTATCCGAAAAAAGAGGCATGAAATGCTTTGAGCATAGGTTTCTCAAAATAGGCAAACCTGGACACAGGGTGTGTAAGTAAGTGTCCTTCTTAGAACGCCGTCTTGGCCCTCTAACTCGGAGCAATGCAGAAGCAGGCCCAGGGTAGAGAGAAAATTCCAAGAGAAGAGGAGGGATATTTTTACTATAGGTGCGAAGGTTACTACATATATGGTGCGAAGGTATTTTTAACCCAACCTCACTGCCAAAAAAAATACAAAAGTATACTGAGTCAAAAAAAAAATGGCTAGACTCCGAGTGTATTTCTGCCATGAAAAAGCTCCTCATAAAAATATCTACCGTTCGGAGTCGGCTTGAAACTGTAGGTCCCTCCATTTGTGGAACAACATCAAGACACACACCACAAATAGGAGGAGGAGCTCGGCCAAACACCCAAAAAGGGTGTACGCGCCAATTATATATATATATATATATATATATGCTAAGTCACACATGGATGGAGTTCAACATTCAACTTTTTCTACGAGCGGAGTCTCTGGAGTAAACAACATCTTTGGAATTCTGTAGAACAGCCATAAAATTCTTTGCTAGACATAACTCAGTTGCAATGTTATTAAAAAAAAATAATAATAAATAAAAAATAAATATTATAAATTTAAAAAATAAAAAAGTAACGTTGACCTTCGGCAGGCAATGGCAAACCTCCGCCTGTATTTGTGCCATGCAAAAGCTCCTCATATTGTAGAAAACCATCTACAGTTCGGAGTTTACTTAAAACTGTGCGTCCCTCCCTTCAATTTAAATAAGATTTCGAGCAATCTGAAAGTTTAAAATATGCTCTTCATGACTACAACTACAACATTTCACCAGAAACATGCGCCGGTTAAACAGATACTAAGTTCAATTCCACCTCAACTTACTTTTGGGTATGTCATGGACTAACTAGACGGTAAGACATGTTGGAAAAGGGATTGGATTACTGACGCATACGAACATTAGTTGGCATTCGCAGCCTTTCACTTGTTTGTCAACTTAAATTAAACGAAACGAAATGAAATCATGAGGTTATTTGCGGCTATTGTTGACTGCTTTCATTTCGAGTGTCTATTATACGATTCGTAAGTTTGCTTTTGCTTCCAAAATTGCTAGTATATTCCCTTGGGCAAAAGCAGACTCCCTAACGTAAAGCCTCTTTTGAGGCGCTGTGGTAGGCACGTGAAAAGGTCACAACGAGTAATTTGCGACCATTGATAAACGTTGCGATTTCCCCATACTCTTCCTATTGTAAATATTAGCGGAAAAAAACTTTTAGTCACAATATTTTAATCACTTTAAAACACTTTTGACTTTTGACTAGGTATTTTTTGCCAGTATCGCATACATTTATTTTACAGCTATTTGCAATTATCTGTCGTGCTTTGCGGTGCACACAAATTCAGTTTTAATTTAAGTTTCAATGCGCGTAGACGAACAATTTTATGCGTGAAATATGCAAAATTTCATCAGTATTTGGCTAAAGCTTTGATTTTATTACATGCAACTTCGACACTCCACCTTTTTACGTAATTTATGGTACAAATAGTATGCAAATATATGCCATTATTGGTCCAAAGAAAGAATAAAACTTTTTAGTGTATAAATAAAACGCACTTATGGCGCGAACTTTTGGACAATTTTTGAATTTGGCTACTACTTTTTCCCCATCTTTCTGCAGATCTCGTATACCGTCTCCATAAAACTGTTCATCTTTTCAGACTATCCACGGAGCAAGCCATTTTTTGATGTCTTCATATGAATGGAACTGCTGGTCAGCTAGTCCATATGCCGTCGATCGGAACAGGTGATAATCGGACGGCGTAATATCTGGAGAATGTGGCGGGTGCGGTGGGATTTCCCATTTCAGTGTGTCCAGGTAGGTTTTAACGGGTTTGGCAACGTGAGGCCGAGCGTTTCCCGATGAGATATTATGCACTTGTGCCAATGCTTTTTCCAATCTTCGAAGCACTTCAAAAAATCATTTTTTTTATCTTGTTCAGCTCCTTCTGCGATGCCGTCTTTATCTCGTCAGTCGTAGCGTCGTCCTTCCATGGGCCTCTTCAGTTTCGGGAACAAGAAAAAGTCACAGGGGCCAGATCTGGGGAATACGGTGGCTGTGGCTGTGGCATCATTAGTGTGTTGTTTTTGGCCAAAAAGTCGTGCACAAGCAACGTTGTGTGAGCAGGGGCGTTATCGTGATGCAAGAGCCAATTTTTGTTCTTCCACAAATCCGCATAACTTGCAGGTAATATTCTTTATTGCCCGTTTTACCCTGTGGCAGGAACTTATGAAGCACAACCCCGCTGCAATCGAAAAAAACGGTTAGTAAAACTTTTACATTCGACCGAACTTGGCGCGCTTTTTTCGGTCTTGGCTCGTGCGGCAGCTTCCATTGAGATGATTGAGCTTTGGTTTCCATGTCATAACCGTAAACCCACGACTCGTCACCAGTTATAACCCTCTGGAGCAAATTTGGGTCGTCGCGGACAGAGTCCAACATCTCATGAGCAATGTTCATGCGATGCTGCTTTTGGTCGCAATTGAGCAGTTTTGGTACGAGTTTTGCGGCGACCCGTCTCACGCCCAAATCATTGAAAAAAATCACGAGAAAATCGATATGTCTGGGTTCTCTAACGGTGATTCGACAATTAGCCAATCCCATTCTCTTCACTTCATCAATTTTTTCGTCTTTTGTTGAAGTGCTTGGTTGTCCGGCACGAATTTTGTCTTCACATCTTCTCGGCCTTCTGAGAACATTTTTTACCACCGATAAACGTTGATTTGGTCCAAAGTAGCTTCTCCGTATGACACAGTCAACATTCGGAATGCATTCGCGCACTTAATTTCGTTTTTCACACAAAGTTTGATACAGGTTCATTGATCCATCTTTTTGAATAGGTAAAAATCGAAGACGAGCCGAAACTCGTGCAAGCAAAGCAGCTGTCAACAATTAACTGAACATTCAAAATGGCCGGCATTCACTCTCGGCATGAGTGAGAGACATGAGTACCAACATACCGCCACAAAAAGATCGAAATTCGAATATACGTAACCTGCGAAAATTCAAAATTCGCAATACTTATTGAACGCACCTCGTATAAGTTTACGTGTACTGGCGATCTGAGAGTTTAGGTCGGTGTATTATTTTAGGGTACGTCAAAGCTTTGAACCTTTTGCATATTCTTATGCATATAAATCGGCAAAGAAAACTATCTGATCCTTAGATTTTAGATATACCATACGACGTGTTCAGCAGTTCTATGGAAAAAATAACAGGGAACATTTTTGTGGAATATTTTGACACTCAAATGCTGATATTAGATTTAAAGAAAATTCAAAGGGAATCCGAGTGCAGTACAATGGACTTAATTGTGTCTGAGTACTGTACTTGCTAGTTGTCCCGACAAAAAAAAAGGAAAAAAGAAAAAAAAAAAATGCCTGCCTTAACTTAAATTTTCGAGAATTTTTTCTATGGGTGAGTGCATCTGATGCATGGGTATTAATTAATTTTTGAGCAGTACTTGGAGAGGGTTCGATTTCGTGGTGGCAGAACACTCAGGTTAAGGGACGAGCAAATGTGTTTACCTTTTTGAGATTTGTTTTAGCCCATCTGTTGATCTCCATTTTTGGTTCATAGATTTTTGGTTGCTTGCCATAGAGAGTAGTCAGTGGCAGAGGCTGCATCAAGTTTGCTCAGATAGTTTGGGAGCTGCGATTTGTTTTTTACGGAGTTCTTGAATAAGTGAGTTAAGTGTTTTCTTTACCTCAGGGTGTCTGCTTCTTTGCCATGTTTTTCTTCCTTTCAATTTTTTTTTCAATTTTTGTTTATTTCAAGAGGTATCTGTGTGTGGTGTTGCTTGGTGAGATATGGTGTGGAGTTCCCTGCTGCATGTTGTACACAATTACTGAAATGCTCGACAGCATTTATAATGTCTTCGTTGCCCTTGAGTGGGTGATTTAAGTTAATGGTAGAAGTAATACGGGTTCGGAAAAACGCATAGTCGCTTTTTACAGTGGGCAAGTAATTCAGGAAATCCAACGTAGAATCTCTCTTGACAAAATGTGCTGCTTAGGACTAAGTAGGCAAATGAGTAGTAAAGTCCTCTCTCTTCGAACCAAACTAACACTTTGCGCAAGATTTACGGACCTTTGCACGTTGGCAACGGCGAATATCGCAGGCGATGGAACGATGAGCTGTATGAGCTTTACGACGACATAGACATAGCGCAGCGAATAAAGATCCAGCGACTACGTTGGCTGGGTCATGTCGTCCGAATAGATACAAACGCTCCGGCTGTGAAAGTATTCGATGCGGTACCAGCTGGTGGTAGTAGAGGTAGAGGAAGAAATCCTCTACGTTGGAAAAATCAGGTGGAGTAGGACTTGGCTTCACTTGGTGGGCCCGTCTGGCGCTGGCCAAAATCGCGTAAGTGGTTACCGTGTCAATTAAGAAGAAGAAGAAGTAATTCAGCTAAATCTTTATTTAATGTGACAAATACGGCAGACTGATCGGAGGATAGCAAATGAAGAAGAATTAATTTTTTTTAAGTTTCATTAAGAACTTCCCATTGAACAAATAAGCTTTAAAAGCTTGATGTGGTGGAGCCTACACTTGGCCTCATAGGAAAAACTCTGCGATTTTTAGCAGAAGTGGCTATCAAACTCACCATTTCTTTTTTTATGAGTATACGAAAATAAATTCATTTTAATTACGCCATCATATTACTGATCCCTTCGTTTGTATCGTGGTGTGTGAATGGTGAGGACTTGCTGAAAAAATAGCTTGAAAATTATGCACCATTTACCAATAAATCATTTGCCATAAAAATTGCCAATAAATCTCCTCCCACGTTGGGTATCACTGACGAAATTAATAATAGGCCTGAGTTTAAGTGTTCAATTTAAGAACTTTTTTGAAACTCCAAAATTCTTTGGCTTAATTCATTCTTCAAATAAAATTACGTGTTTGTGTACTGTTTCATGGTTTGGTAGCCACTTTTTTTCATCACATATTCATGGGCCGAACACACAATTCCTGTTCACCATTGTGGCATGAGCTCCCTGCAAACTGTGAAACAAAAAACCCCGGGGAAGCGCACGAGCTCATCAAAAGCTTTAAAATTTAGGAGGAACATCTACGCACAGTGACTCAAAGTAAATGAAGTTATTACTCTGATTGCAGAGCATGAAGCGCGTGACAAAGTAAGTGCAAACCTTTTCTCTTGCCTTCCTACAAGCGCGTTGCGAGCTCATCTCCTGAACTTTTTCTCTTAATATTTCTGACCAGCTCAAAGGGCTGTGTGGCGCAGAATTTTGTTATAGCCGAATTTATTAAGTTGGTGAGGGTGAAAGTGGAAAGGCGAATTCTTTGCTTATTAACTTACGTAGTGGTTGAGATTATCGCGCACTTACATTGGTTAGCAGTTTAATTATTGGGTGATGTAATGGATTTGCTCCGGCGGCTGCAATGCCTTAGGATATGTCCTTTTAATCCCATAGCCGTCATAATTTTTATTGATGTTTTTAAACACTTTCCAGTTGAGATTTTCAATTAAATTTACTCATAAACTCAAAGAGGTCAGTTATTCAATTTACAGATTGTTGCAACTTTTTGGGCGTTTAACTAATTTACCTTAATTGGATATATTTTATACTTAGGCTTGGACTCGTGCGAAGCATGTGAGCTGCCCGAAGCGAAGCTTTTCGCAGGTTACATTAGGTGTGGAGTGGCCGCCGCTTACCAGGATGGCTTGTATTTTGGGCAGAATTCACAAAGAGTATTAATTTATAAGTAAATAAATTTACATGTGAAATACGCCACCGGTTACTTGACTGCCAGATGAATAAATTAGTGCTTTTATTGCTAGTTTAACCGCAACGGGATTTGGTCTGTGCTTTTTGAGACCGAAATTGCCTTTTTTGGTTTTTGCTGAAAACTAATTTCCGATGTATTTTTGAGCGCTCGCCGATTACAGAATCGTGTTCAGCGCACAAAATTACATCAAAAACAAATCTTATATAAAAAAGTGAAATTTGTAGACCAGTGTAAACTGTAGTTTTATATAGGGTGGTTCAAGTAATATACAACTCAGTGTGATGCTGCTCGCTTACGCTGATGATATCAACATGGTTGGCATAAGTCAGCGGTCCGTCAGTGCAACTTTCTGCAGACTTCAAAAATAATCCCTTCGAGTGGGGTTTGCCGTAAACGAAGGCAAGATAAAGTAATTTGTCTCAACATCCAAAAAGTGTATGCGATTCAATATTACGAGCAAAGAGATCCAGCGAAGAATAACTCTTGCCAACAGATTCCACTTTGGTTTGGGTAGGCAAATGAAAGCAGAGCCCTCTCTTGATGCAAAAAAAAAACTCTATAAATCAATCATCTTCCTGGTCTTACTGTATGGCGCTGAATCCTGGACATTGACAAACACCGATGGGTGGTTATTAGGAGGTTTGGAGAGAAAAATTCTTCCCGAGATTTATGGTCCAATTTATGTGAATGATGCATACGGATTAAGATGGAATCATGAGCTGTACGCCCAGATCGACGTAGAGAAGCGCATTAGGGCGACTCGGTGGTTTAGAAATTCCAAAAAAATCGATTTTTTTATTTTTTCGAAATTTCGAAAGTTTAGTCTTTTAGGAATACACTGTGAAATTTTCATACGGAAATTCCCAATATTATAGCTTCTACAGCCCATTAACTAGGTAGAGAGCGGTCCGCGCGCTCCTGTGCCTCAAACCTTGAACTCATTTATCTCGAAACGACTTTTTCGGCCTGGTGTTGTAAAAAAAACAACTATTCAACTGAATCGTCTGAAATTTTAGTATGTTGTTCACAACATCAATGGCCATCGCCCGTGCTAGAATCATATTATTATTTCAATTATTTCGTATTTTTTTGATTAAAACATTTTTTAGAGTGTCAAATTCACAACCGCGCCATTTTGTCAAATTTTTTTGTTTTATTTTTATTCTAGTACGGGACATAGCAACAATCATTCTGGTTAATAATTTGCTTGGCTTTTGCGTTTCAGATAAATAGAAGAGCCAATTTTTCGAGAGAGTCACTTCAGTCCCATTTTTTAAATTATTAAAATTAAAAAAAAATTTGTTGCGTTTTTGTACAGGATGACAAAAACTAACTGTATACAAACTTCTCTGTGCAATTAGATGAATGTAAAATTTTTTCAGCGAATGCTCTTATTTTGTGATTGTTGTGTGTGTTCTGAAGTACAAAATCAAGTATTCGTTTCTGTTTCAGCTCTTTTTAAATACTTTGTGTAACGATGTCAAGTAGGCGCTCAGCTATTATAGCCCTGTATCAGCTAGGAGCACGCAACTGCGAGATAACACGAAAGCCTGGTATTGCACGTTCATTGGTTTCTCGTGCAATCAAACGATTTAAGGAGCTTGGTTATGATAGTGACCGTCCTGAAAGAGGAAGAAAACGAACTTTTAACACTTCCAACAACTGAGAAATCATCAAAAACAGAGTTCAAATAAATTCTATGGTCTCAATGAGGAAAATTGCTCGTGAGACAGGCAACAATTGTGAATCAGTTCGCCTTATAGCAAAAAAAGAACTTGAACTTAAGCCTTATAAGCTACAAAAATGCTACCTGCTCACGGATGAAAACAAGAAAGTAAGACTCGAAAGATGTCGCTCGCTCCAACGTCGGGCCGCAGGTACGGGCTATGAAAAAATCGTCTTTACGGATGAGAAGCTGTTTACCGGTGAACAAGCTCACAATCATCAAAACGACAGAAATTGGTCTTCAGAAGCCCCTGGACTTTCGTCCATTGTCGAACATCGTCAAAATCGAGCAAAAACAACTCGGAGTGGTGCTAAGCCAATTTCCCCTCTTTTAATACTTCCCAAGAATGGCCACGCTACTCACCGGATCTGAATCCGCTAGATTACAGCGTATGGTCGATTTTGGAAGCAAGGGCCTGTGCAAAATGCTACAAAACTTTGGAGTCCCTGAAGCAAGCGTTGCGTCGAGAGTTAGACGAACTAAGGCCTATAGCCCAAAATTTTTTTGAAACGTTTGAGCTTGTGTATTCGTACTAAAGGTGGCCACCTCGAAACTGGCTGAATATAATATTACGCAAACATTGTCTATTAAAATTTCACAATTTGTTTTGAGCTACTATCAACGATAAATTTTTTTCATTAAAAAATGTTGTATACACTTATTTTTTGTCACCCTGGACATAAAAGAAGTTAAATAAAAAGCCTACAAATTTTAAATATAGTTTTTTACTTTTTTTATTATAAAGAAAAAACCTGAAAATAACCTAAATTTTCTAGACCACCGGGGCCCCTTAAAATTCAGCAGCTGCGCTGGCTCCGTCACGTAGAGTGAATGGAAAATTCCCCTCCAGCAAAGAAGGTGCCCTTTCCGAAATGTATTGGTGGAACTGGCAAAACATGACGTCCTCATCTGCGTTGGAAAGACCAAGTAGTCGACGACCTGACTGCCTTTGGTGTTTTTAACTGGCCTCAGCGTGCGCAAGGCAGAGGCGATTGGCACAACATTTTGATGGCGGCCTAGGCCGGCAATCGGTTTTAGTCACCAACTAAGTAAATAAAGTTCAAGAACAAGTTTATTTATGAATTATAAATGGTTTTTCCAATTAACAGTTTGTACTCAGCAACCAAAAAAAGGAAAAAACTAACTGTCGTAGAGATGGTAACTCGCCTTAGAAACTGTGTACTATTATTATTATTATGAGGGTATTTAGCACTGCCACCTGAAATATCTATTGTTCGCCCTTCATAAATTTAGAGTATTTTTCCGAGCCAAACTTTTTCAATAAATTTTAGTATTTGTCTTATTTTATTGAGTTTTAGTATTTGTCTTATTTTATTTATTTGGCTTTCCTCTATTTATACAAATTTATACTTTCCTCTACTATATAGAACGAGAAGGATACGAATCTGGTTGCTCTGGCCTTAGATATTTGGTTCATCAAGACATTTCAGCACTAGTTTTGATCAAACCTGTAAATAGTTGAGAGCACTGATTGCGATTGTGATACCGCATGGGGAGCTTATCCCTATCTCTCCAAAAACCAGTGTCTACTTTTCAAAAAATTTACAATATCTATGATTTCTGCAGAACTGAGATCTTCCAACTCATTAAAAAATTGTATACTAAACCTACGTCTGGATTGGCCTGCTCTATATGGCACAATAGGTGAGAGATCGTCTCTTCCTCTTCCTCATCTAGATAGTTTCTGCAGTAGTCATGTGTTTGCACACCTATCCTCGAAGGGTGCCTACCTCTTAGGCAGTTCCCCGTTATAACTGAAATGAGTGTGCTAAGACTGTGCTTATTTTAGTTTAGCAGAGATTCTGTGCGTTTAGCATTGAGAGTCAGCCACAATTGTCGGGCAATTCTGTAGGTAGTTTCATTACGCCATCTTTCATTCGCTGCTCTTACGATTTTCTGAAAGATGAGTAGCTTACACCTTTTGTAAAGGTATCCTTATATCATTTCCTGTGTACTTATCGGCCAATTTGGTGTCGAGTCTCGCTAGTTCATCGGCTTTTTTATCTTCATCCGACTTTATTTGTTCCATTGTGATTTGTATTTAATTTTTTTACTAATTTGTTTTTTGTACTTTATGATATTTTACATTATTTAAATGAATTATTGTACACTGAATTATTTGTGTTCAACAGATTTTATCAATTTAAAGCACTTAATTGAGTATTTCTTTAAATTTTTCCACAAACTTTAACCGGGCAGCGACAGAAACAAAAAGTTATGGTACGAATTCCATCACATCAATCAGCTGTTCGTTCGCCTCTTTTTTCATTAACAAAATTTTTCATAACTTTATGCGTTCCCACCGCGTTACCATGGGAGGGGCTTTTTCACCAGTATGAAACAAAAGTGAAGAATTTAGTGGTTGAGCGAGGGGCATGGCTGCAAAGCAAATTTCTCACCATCTTTGCAAAAGATTGAAAGTAGAATTAAATTTGTTTGGAGCTCCACACAAAATTTCGTCGAACTGAAGAAGGTAGAAATTGTACTATACTTTAATTAGCTCTATTTAAAGTGGAGCGAAACGTTTGATTACAAAACAAACATCAAAGCAATATTTGAGCCAGATTTTGTTCACTAATTGAAAGGGAAGCGTATGGGCTTTTGCTATGAAATGTGAAAGCAGCCAGCGCATTTTGGTGCTAATGATGTAACAGGCGACTCTGCTCATTGCAGCTTACTTGGATTAACGTATCGTCGCTTGGCAATGAAGTTTTGAGTAAATATGCTTAAAACTGGCAAAACTGCGCACGCTGCGCACGCTGCGGAGTGCCTGCCGCCACAGACAATCTACTGAAACTGCAAGTGAAAAGTAAATATCACAAAAATTCTGAGGAAGAATTCGTGAATACTTGTGATAATTGAAATAGGGTACAAACATTTGTATGCCGAATGTATTGGTGCATGATTACCATTCGGAAGTGCTTAGGTTCGAAACTCCGAGCATGAAATTTCAAATGATAGAAAAAGGCAGTCAATGGCAAACCGCCGAGTGTATTTCTGTCATGAAAAAGCGCCTCTTAAAAAACCAACTCCTTCTGTTCGGAGTCGGCTTAATCCTCTGTTGGGCATCCAGGTTTGGCCAAACCTTTTTCCACTTTGGACGTCAATTAAACATATTTCTATTGCAGCTAACAACTTGAGCTTCCAGGTAGCTTCCTAAAAATTAGTTCTCTATCGATTTATAGATATAACCATTTAAAAAGGATCCTTACACAGGAAGAAAAAAAGGATTTAACCCTAGAATCGTAAGATAGTTTTACCCTACGTTAATGCTAATATACGTAAATTTTACGTACAACACAAAATTTAAAATAAATGTTCAACAAAAACTTATATATCTTCTGTTTTGATTTTATTTATTGAAAATACAAAGTTTTATGTTTCTTAAAGTGAATTATAAAAAAATGGATGTGGACCTAGTTTATGTTTTATTTTAATAACAGTGTTTAAAAACATCCGCTTTTAATAATATTTACCTGGTCGAATATAAACAACATTCATAGCCATTGTTCTTCCGCTACTACGATACATTGGATTGCTACTCCAAACATGACCATTCCTTCCCAAAAGTGGATTAGAACTGGATACATCTTCAATGTCATTTAGTTGTAGGTGCACAGTTGGTGCTGACATCTGATTTTTTGCCGAGAGACTTTTATTTTTTTTTTCAGATGCCATATTTTGAGCGGACTCCACGGCTTTCATCAGTTCCTCTTCAAAAGTATTTTCCTGGAATTCAGGAGAGTAGTCTGGATCCTCCAAACTATCGTCACTGTCAAAATCAACTTCCTCTTCAAGGCTGTCCTCAGTAAAGCTTACATCGCTGTCAATACTGTCCAGGAGGGCTTCTATTTCTGCATCCGCAAGGCAACGACTTGAGTTTTCCATTATTTTCTTTTATTTCTCCTGAAAACCGCACGGAACATAAATTTCATTTACAAATATTTATACGCTAATAACAAGACCACGTAAAACTTACGTACAAAAATTTATACGTTAATGCTAAGACCACGTAAAATTTACGTGCACACTTTTTTTTAAAGAACGATTATAGCTAAACGCGAAGTAACAACTGATTTATGATTCACTTGTTAATGCAACAATAAAATAAAGGAAGCACTGCCAAGAGGTCGTAGCGATAGCGCCAAAAGGTAAAGTGTAACTGACTTTTTTTTGCGACATACACGTAAAATTTACGTATATTACGATTCTAGGGTTAAAAAGCATCCCCGAACAAGACGAGAAAAAGGTTTAAAAAGTTATATCTTCCGTTGGGCACATCGGTCTGGCGTTCTGGCCAGAACCCTATATATTTACGTGCACTTGTATGGAAATATGTGGCAAATGCGCCCCATTTATAATTCATTTTTTAAGTATCCCAGGTAAATATTTTTAATTTCTTACCTTTTTCATTGCTTTTGGCATGCATTGAGCTACCTACAGAAGCAAAAATAATAGCTGAAAATATTTTGGTTTGTGAAAAAAAGGACTTTTTTGGTTTTGTTTTTTATTTCGACTCATTTCGAAGAAGGTTGAAGAAAAAAAGTTGGTTAAAATGAAATTTATGGTAAAATATGAAATAATATTTATTCCTGGATTCGGTGGAAGGCAAAGCAAAATATGTATAAGAGATTTTTGAGTGAGAAAAGAGTTTTTCGACGAAGCTTCTCGCTTCCATGGTTGATTGACTACAATATTCCGATATTATTGTAAAATAATTTCATAGCCGAACGAGTAGTGAATTGAGAAAAAACGCAAGGATCAATGTGTACAATAAAATCGTCACAAAAATTGTCTCGCATAACTTTTTCTGAGCTCATCAACTTCCTTGCAAATACAAAACGTTGCCAATGCCATGACATCCAACATCTTGCAAGCGAAAGCAAAGGCCTATTGCCTTGTTGGTAGGTACCTCCATTTGTAGGAAAACATCAAGACGCACACCCAAATAGGAGGAGGAGCTCGGCCAAACACCCAATAAAAAGTGTAAGCGACATACATAGAGAAAAGTTTCTAATTAGCATATGCATGGATATACATACATATATATATACGCATTGACAGCTAATTAGAAAATTGTCTCTTTTTGTTTTTGGTTTTTATATTCTATATCAAATACCTTTGCTTGGTGATGCAACTACAGCGAATTGCGAAACAAGCGCAAGCAGCGCAGTCGACGTTTTAACTCAGCAGTTCCGCTCTCACCTGCATACATACATCTGCTCAGATATGCACGCATAACTACATTCATATTGTAACTTGCTCTGAGAAGCAAGGAGAAACAAACGGCATTTTGATTTACATGCATGTGTAATATTTCGCCAGCGGGTCTCTCCACTTTTGCATTCTAGAACTGTAATCATTCGCCTGCAACCATTTGTTAATAAATAAATTTTCTAATTGTCAAACGAATTCATATAAAACAAAGTTTCAAACTTTGCACAATGTTTTAAAAATTACAAAATTTCCCATCAAAGCTAGTAGTGTATGCACATAACGGGTGGCGCAAAATTAATCGGGTGGCGCAAAATTAACCATTTAACTTTTTACTAAAAAAAAAAATATTTTGAATGACGGAAATCTTTATTTTGACCCTTACATGCTCTATTGCTTGTCTGTTTGTATGCTGCAGCTGTCTAGCTCACAAGTGTCAAATATGATTGCCGTAGGACGATATTTGCAAATATTATAAATCTTTCCATAATTGATTAATTTTGCGCCACCTGTTATAAGCCCATACATAAGCACAAGTTTTGCTAAGGCTCAACTGGAAAAAGGAATTTGAATAGAAGCAGAAAAATTAATTAAAAATGTGAAAGTTGCAAGCACAAAAGCTTACGCGCGAGCTAAGCGATGCGAGTGGGCATTTTTGGGTACATCTACAGCTGTACCTTTTGAAGAATGCAGCTCAGCACTAAATTTCCAGTAAACGCACAATGTTGCTGTAAAGGCAGTTCAAATAAAATAATACCAATTCTCCTATTACCAACAAAAACATTAGTCGAAAAAAAATTTTGTTTTAGTTAAATTTCTTCTATGCCCACGTTTTATGGGAAAGAGTAAGTAAATAGGAAATTAAGAAAAATTAAATTTTTTGCAATGCTTAGTATTTTGACGTGATAACGTCTTATAATTACATTTAGCCGGCTGCACGCACGAAAAAATGCGTCGTTATCTTGCTCAATCATCGTTATCTTGCTCATGCGTCGTTACCTTGCTTGAACTGCAGCGGAACGAACGTCAAAGAGCACAATCGGCCCCCGCATTCGGCAACATTCGACATCTGGCTCTCTCCTACTTGAGTGAGCATATATATGTATGTATATCCGCATGTGTGTATAAATTCACATACTTGTATTTGCATATGCCTTCTTCCTGTGTGCATGGTAATGAACCATTTCTCTGTTGAGAATAGGACGATGATAGGAAAAGTAGGAAATGAAAGGGATTGTTTCGAGAGTAAAGTGTCGTGAAAAAGGCAAATCGATGATGTTGTCTCTTAGTGTTGTTGACTTATTAACGTCTGATGCACAATCGAAATTGAACATCTTTAATGAATTTGATAAATGTTTGGTCATTTTTCACGTTTGTGTAAATGTAACTTGACCTATTCCATTGCAATTCCTTTTACCTCCTCCTCTATATCCATACAAAATATCTATCAAACAAATAAAATTAAAATTTTGTTTTGAAAATTGCAACCATTCCATCAATATTTTTTTATGACGTTGTCACGTTAAACTATCGTCAGTAAACCGACTTTACAGACAACCTCTTTTTTTGTTCAATAATTAAGACGAAAAATCTATTTAAAAAAAAAGTGCGTGTAGCCTACTACATAACAGAAGTGAAACTTTCAAGGCAGACAAAGAAAGAGGGAGAGACCCGAGAGAGAATGAGAGTGAGAGAGAGGGAAAAATATATATCTAAATAAATTCTCAACATTTGCAGAGAATACAAATAGACACAATTTACAAAAAAACGGAGAAGGGTCGACCGGTGTAGGTAAACGCCGGACACAAACCGTGGCAACAACGCGCACTACTCCGAGCGATTATCATCCGCATAAACGCAGCCATTTCAGGACCGCAGCAACGGCACAAATCTCCGCAAGGCAATACCAATAAGTTCGACGCCGGAATGGATAGCAGTAAACGGAAATAAGCGCCAATTAGTAGGCACAAAAAAAAAACGTCAAAAAAAATTGGGACCAAAAAACGGCCCAAACAGTAGGCACCAAGGAAATATATTTCCTACAAGTTTGCACCAACAAACAAGCGCCAAAATGGATGCAGTATTATTTCTCACTAGATATTAACAACCACAAGGAAAAACTCAGGAAAAATAGCCTAAAGTGTATCTCAGATATATATAAGGTACAGCTCTCCCTCTCCTTTTCCTCTGCGTTATATCTTTTTTCTCTCTCGCGGAACGAAAATGCGCAAAACGTTGCATGGCCTTGAAACTTTACTCTCCATTCTCGCTCGTCCATCGACGCCTAAGAAGTTTCACTTCAAAAATTGTAACTACACTTTATTGTACTGAAATTTATCAGGTAAGATTAAATACACATGGCACAGGGATATAATTTGGAACGAACTACAATGAATAACAAACGCAACAATTGGAAATAATTCCTCAGCTTATTCCGCCTAAGCAATTTGAAAGCATAAAACCCCCAGGAATTGAGAGTTGTTTCGTCCCACAATACCTTAAACTGAATTAGGTTTATTTAAAATAAAACTTATCTGACTATTAAATTGTGAAAATAAAATACTAAAATCTGCATTGAATGGGAACTAATTTGGGTCGAAAGAGGACCTTTCGACCCTTACTCTCGTAAATGAATTCACCATATTTCTCCCATAAATGCCGACTTTTTATGGTGGTGTGCGGAGCATGGAACGAAAGGCGAAATGATGAATGGTGAAATGAATCCAAGCATACAAGAGAACAATGCAGACATTTGTTATCAGCCCTGATTTTAAAATACCAAGAAATAAAATCTTTTTCGGTATTTAAGTAAATTCGTACGGCAGCATCCACCTACTTCGTCAACCGCAAAATATTCTTAGTTGCTTAGCGCGCAATTTAACCGACTCTATGTGAAATTTAGTAAAGCGTGACGGAGTTTAATTTATAAGCAGACATTTCATTGTTTTAGGAATATTTTTTGGTCGCATATTCCATAATTTCGTTTTGGTTTTGGTTTTCAACCTCGCGTACATTCGCACAGCCAGCCAAAAAGAAGGGGAATAACTTAAGTTGTGAATGGATATGAGGAAAAGCTATTTGTATACACATTTTTACGGCAAGGAATGAATGTGCCTGAACGCGAATGCACAAGGCTTTGTGAGTTTGTTTATAAATTTCTTGTTCTTTGTGAAGGTCATGGCCGCAACCGTGGAGTGTAAGTCACAGAAGGAAACAATGGAAGAAAGTCTGCGTTTATGCGCTTGGCTCGGTGAATTTATGAATCGAAACATGTCGTTGCTTGTGTACGTCAAGTATATTTGTTTTTATGTATTTGCTAGACTTTCAACAACACCTGAACTTGCTTACGCGCTTGTTGCAAGTCATTGAAATGTTGCAAGTCATTGACTTGTTGCATATTTCACTCGCGCCGGCTTTATTCCTTGTCATAGCATTTTTATTTTTTTCAATTATTTTGGTGGTGAAATATTTGTATGGGTTGAATGGCATATTTAGCCAGATTTTTCTCGCCGCGTGCAATAGAATTTTAAACTCAAGAAGCGTGAAATAGGACGATTCAATTATTTGAAGGAAAGGGATTTTAAATATATTTGTTGAGAGTTGCTGTACATTTTTGGAGTATATTGAACTATGAAACGTACTATGGCGTCAAGAAAATTTTCAACGATATGCAAGGATAAAGTGTAAAAAGAACATTTTCAATATCTATTCGTTCTTGAAGACCAACTTTTTTTTTGTTTTATATTATTTTTTTTTTTTTGTAGTTTGAGAGAATTCTAATTTTTACTGATATGTACTTTTTCACTGAAATATTTAAATAATAATTTTTTGCATTAACCATTTCCTTGAATTTTCAAAGGCCTTGACAAAATCTTGGAAATTAAATCTAAAAAAATATTTACTTCAAAGAGAAGAACTGAAAACGAAGTTTTTTCTATATTTGGACCCTATTTTCGCTAGTACAAAAAATTATTTAGTTTGTTTAGAAATTAGTTAGTTTTAGTCCACTAAAAAAAAATTCTAACGCCAAAGAGACACACTAGAAACGAATTTTTACTATATTTAGACCCTATTTTTGTGAGTACCAAAATTGTTTAGTTTGTTTGGAAATTAGTTAGTTTTAGTCCTCTGAAAAAAAAAAATTTACTTCAAAGAGAGAAACTGAAAGCGAATCTTTTCTATATTTGAACCCCTGTTCCGCGAGCAAATACATTTTTTACTTTGTTTAGAAATTTTTTGGTTTTTGCTACACAGTGTAATTTTAAATTTTTTTAGATAGCTCCTTCCACGAAACCTGCAATGTGACATGGTCCAACAGCGAGCCACTATCTTCAGTGTCCTGTCAAGTAGGTAATAAGACTGTTTCAGATTCTCCCGACAAATTTCGAGCAGTTGCTTAAAGACTTTCCGCGAAGAAGCCGTGAACTTACCCTATGAGCAGAAAGTACCGGAAATGTTTAAATAAAACAAGGCATAGTGAAATTTCAGACAAATTTATTTTATCTCCTTCAAAAAACGACCCGTCTGAAGCAACACACACGTGCCAACGTTTAACCCAGTCCTCCATGCACCCCTGGTAGGCCGACGAAGGGATGGCCTTCAGCTACTTCGTCGCATTCTCTTTGATCTCCTCTATCGACTGAAATATCTTTCCACGAAGTGGTAACTTCAACTTTGGAATTGGGAAACAAAAAGGAAGTCGCACGGGGCCATATTAGGTGAATTCGGTGCCTTCACGATGGTATTTACTTTGTGTGTGGTCAAACAATCCAGCACAATTTGTGCTCGGCGCGATGGTGAGTTATCATCGAGCAAAATCCATGAATTGCTTGCCCACATTTCCGGCCGTTTGCGACGTACAGCAAGTCTCAAACACTTCAAAACGGATAAATAATATTTTTTATTGACTGTCTCGCTCGATGAAATGTACTCATGGTGCACTACGCCCTGGCAATCGAAGAAAACAGTCTTTCCCGTCAGCCCGGTACTTTTTGATCATATATGTTCATATAGTTAGGCGGCTTTTAAAGCCCTTATGTCAACTGTAATCACCCAAAAATGGTAAATGATTGCCTGAACCTTCTCAAAATGTTTGGCAACTTATTAGGTTCTGTTGGTGTACATGAGAGAAATAAACTACCGGGAGAGACCATCGAGTTAAAAAATGGGTCTGAGTCTTTCTGTGGACTTACAAAGAGTTACATTAACGCATTTCTCAGAAAGTACGAGGAGAAGAAATTTCTTAAACACTGGCGAAATTCTATCGGTCAGCATCAAGCAAAACAACTCCTAACGAAGTAGGATGTTTTGTTGCTGTTGTAGTAGCAGTAAGAGAAGCCCCGTCAGTGTAGAGTATATCATCGGTCGTCTTCGTCAGGCTCATCTAAAGGTAGGCCCAGGAAACATGCTGCTTCGACAGGTTGGCTCCAGAGGGAGAGGGGTGTTAGATGAGTGGGTTTTAAAGGTGGTTAGGGTCGTGCGAGGTGCCTTCACAAGCCAGACATATGTTTAGTATATCGAGGTCAATTCTGGATAAGTAGGAGTTTAACCTGCTACAATATCCAGAACGTAATTGTGCCAGTGTTACGTGGGACCCACGGAGAAGCTGGAGCTCTTCATCTGTTGCAGGTGATCGTTGGACTCCGATTAAGGCAATAACTGGACGGGAATTTATAAAGGTGGTAACAGTCGCCCGGTGAATGTCGTTTAATATCTGTCTAAGTACTGTCCGGTCCAGTAGGTCTCTGCTTGTTTTGTCCTGGATCTCGTTGGCGTAGTGTAGTAGGTGCCTCCTGACGTGCCTGGGAGGCGGCTCTGGCTCAGGCAGGTGTCTGCAAGGGTGGAACCTGCGGTAGCACTCTAACAGGAACTGCTTGCTGAGCAGTTTGTTATGCTCCTTGACAGGTAGCATATTGGCCTCGTGGTGAAGGTCTTGTATTGGGGACATCAGGAGGCAGTCCGTTGCTGTCCGAATGACAATGTTTCGGTATGTCTGGAGCTTTATTCATTGCGTGTCACTAGTTCCAAGCGACCAGACAGGCGCAGCATAGTTTAGAAGCGGCCGGCCAATTGCCTTAAATGTCGACAGCAACAATTTTTTGTCTTTGCCCCAAGTGCTACCGGCAAGCGATTTGAGGACCTTGTTGCGATTTCGGACTTTAGGGACAATTGCGGTTGTGTGCGCAGAGAAGGAGAGCAAACTCTGCAAGGTTATACCCAAAATTTTGGGATGAGTTACCGTCGGAACTGGTGTGTCATCGACTTTTACCTTGAGAGGCAGTTTGACCTCCTTTGTTCAGGTGGTAAAGAGGGTCGCCGTGGGCTTAGTGGGGGAAAGTTGAAGATTTCTCGCAGTGAAAAAGCGAGAAAGATCGGTGAGGCCATCGATGTCATTATATGTATATATAATTGGCGCGTTCACCCTTTTTTGGTGTTTGGCCGAGCTCCTCCTCGTATTTGTGGTGTGCGCCTTGATGTTGTTCCACAAATGGAAGGACCTACAGTTTCAAGCCGACTCCGAACGGCAGATATTTTTATGAGGAGCTTTTTCATGGCAGAAATACACTCGGAGGTTTGCCATTGCCTACCGAAGGGCGACCGCTATTAGAAAAATGTTTTTCTTAATTTTGGTATTTTCACCGAGATTCGAACCGACGTTCTCTCTGTGAATTCCGAATGGTAGTCGCGCACCAACCCATTCGGCTACGGCGGCCGCCATTATTGTGCAGTCGTCAGCGGATGTGGCCAGGCAGACACCCTCTGGTGGCTGGGGGAGTTTCGAGATGTAGAAGTTGAATAGCAAGTGTGAAAGGACTCCACCCAGCGGAACACCTTGCTTAATCTTCCTCTGTTTAGATGTGTGGTCACGAAAAATCACTGTCGAGTGACGACCGCTCAGATCGTTAGCGGACCACCTCTTCAGCCCTGGCGGGTATGTCGACTGATAAATCTGGGCGTTTATGACGGTGAGTGCAGTGGTGGTGCTATGCACTCGACAGAAACCATGTTGATGTGGGGCTGGGGCCTACTTTTGCTCAGCACAGTAAGCTTAAGACTTTTAATTGGTTACTTTACAGGCCATTGCAGCCTGAGATATCACTGGACTCTCTGGGACCATCATTTACCGATTGTGTGAAATGGACACTCAAAATTCATAAACACATTCTTTGCAAATGTCCTGCACTGGGCAGAAAAGGCCTATACCACTTTGGTGCTACTGGCATGCATTTACATAAATTATGGTCAAATGTATCCCAGAATGTGCTACAATTAAAAAGAAAAACCGTAAAGTATATGGTACCACAGCAGGCTTGGCTGCAGTGGTCGCAGTGCGCAGCAGCCTAATAGTAATAATAAAAACAACTGCAGTATAGCTTTTTAATGTGTGGTAAAATGGCTCCGACGCATGCAGTTGCTGTGGAACCTCAAATTGTGATACCCTCACCGATTTCATTACTTTCACTCCCTTTATGACCAGCGAGCTCACCACAAAGTTACCTTATTATGAAACTACTACAAAGTTACCTACTTGAAAACGCCAAAATTTAATAAACTTTAAAGCTGTAAGCTCGAAGTTTGTCTAGAAATTCCGATTAAAGGGTGTGAAATTTTGATGAAAATTTGTTAATTTTTTTTTTGAATTTGCATTTAGTTTGAAACTGAGTTTGCTATCTCCAAATCACAAAAGATGGTGGCGCAGCTGCGGATGTGGTACCTCGTGACGTTGGATGTGGTACGATGTGACGTTTCACAAGCTGAACAGGCTGTCACTCAAAACAAATCTGAAAAACTTGAATGACTTAAATTCTTCAAAGTGGGTTTTCAATGGAATCCGCAAAGAAGTCGACACAGAGGTCACCCACATCAAACTGGGATGCGCACAATCTCCCATGAGAGTCCTCCACATACCACACACGGGCGTAGCGTTTTTACCGAAGACTTTTATTTAAACAAGAAACAATAATTATTATCAATAAGTTAATCAATTATATATTCGCCGTTGCTGTTTACAGGCTCTTCCCACCTCTCGACCAATTTGTTGATGCCGTTCCGCCAAAAAACGCCTGGTCGGGTGTCAAAGAAGTTGGTGAGCCAGTTTAGTCGAATAGCTTCATTCAAGTGGTGAAGCTGGGCAATGTAGAGCTCCTTGTTGACCGTGGCATTCTTTTCGAGCATTTTCCAGTGCGCATTGCTCTCCCAGTCCCACCAAACACATTTCTTGATCTTCTATGGATGAAGATCCGGCTTGACTCTAGGCTTTAAGCCTATCTCCTGGAGCCACCCACGCCTTTCTGTGCTTCATATTAATGTATAGGCACCATTTCTCATCTCAGGTGAGGACCCGGTACAAAAAGCAATGTTTATGACCGCTTCTTGCTCAAATTTCTTGAAAGCGACTTTCTTTGTTTTTTCTCGTTGAGCTCGTGAGACACCTAGGCTCCCACGCACCCAGGGACCTAATTTTTTGGTATAACCCATTGAATGAAGATGATTGAGAATCGTTTTATGGTCGCTGCTAATTGTTTCCGCTGATTCGCGAATGGTTTTGCGACCGTTCTCCTGCAAAAGTGATTTGAGATATTCTTCATCGAATTCAGAAGGCCTACCGCTGCGGGACATTTCATCGACGTAAACGACGGAAAGTCGTCATTTTTGAACTTTGCAACCCATTTTCGTGCTGTAGATTTGCTTAGGTATGACACCTTCTCCGTACACGTCGCAAACGTTTCGGCCTGCTTCAATAACTTTTTGACCTCGAGGAAAAGTAAAGAAGAGCAGGTGTCGAAAATGTTGATTTTTGCCTTCTGGGTATCGCCATTTCTAAGCCTCAAAACTCATAAAAAAATGAATAATTTAAAACCACAATTAACATGGTTTTGTAGGGCAGAAAGAGTTCCATCGAATGAAAACTTACCCTTTGCCAAACAGCAAGGAAATCGTTGTAAAAGTAAAGAAAATATAAAAGCGCTACGAACTTAGGTATTCCCCAACCATGAAGGACTACTATATATATAAAAATTTAATGAGGTATTGCCGCAAACAGCAGAGCAGTAAATGAGCAGCTTAAATTGCATAAATGAAATCGTCTTGACTTTATATGACTTCATTAAAGCTTCCCTACTAATTTGCATAAGAGAAATATGTAAGTGAAATGCTGTGTCAATATTTCGAATGGAAGTGAACGCCATTTAACTAATCAGTGCAAATTGAAAAGCAACAACCTCAGAACGCCACCTCGCTTCAATTAACATAAATCCATAAAGCCGTCGTAACATATCTCAAGGGGCTTTGGATTTGCCATTCCTAGTGTGCAAGCGCCAGTACTTATAACACTTGTGTATGTAGGTGTATGCGCATGTGTCTGTAATATGTCCCAGCTTGAAAACATTGGCACTTCGGGCATAGTTTCACTGCGTTGCACATTTCATCCACGCATATTTACAGGGTGCTTTGTTAGCGACTGCTAAGAGTTCAAGGTCATATGCTTTGGCTTAAAATTGGTGTCCAACTCGAACGCTTCGTTTTTATTTGGTAGGATAACCCTGAACTATATATGTAAGACTATATCTCTTGATGTCGAAGACTTATGCTCAGGAAAATAGGTGTATTTGAGAGCCAATAAAATTATCTAATAGCTAACGTTCAAAATTATTTTTTCGTTCAAATTATTTCAAAACTAGCGATCAGTGTAAAAAAGTTCAAAAACTAAAAAAATGTGGACCTGTTATTAATTTCACATTTATAGATAGGCGGCTATTCAGTCTTAACAACTGCATCTAATCTTAAACTTCATTTTTACTATTTTAGAAGCTACAGTCATTTGAGGTTGAACTTGAAATTCGAAATTTGAAAAAGGCGAGCCAAGAAGCACCGCGAGATTGGTAACTCTTAAAACACTCAGGCAAAAATCCTATTGTATTCAAAGCTTTGGGAAGTAAAAGGGTTGATAGTCAAGGAGGAAAGGAGAGAAGTGATAGAGAGAAAGCGAGAGGATAGAATAGGGACAGAGACAGAGATAGAGATGTAGATAGATATAGAGATAGAGATAAAAATAGTGATAGAGATGGAGATAGACATAGAGATAGAGATGTAGATAGAGATAGAGATAGAGATAGAGATAGAGATAGAGATAGAGATAGAGATAGAGATAGAGATAGAGATAGAGATAGAGATAGAGATAGAGATAGAGATAGAGATAGAGATAGAGATGTAGATAGAGATAGAGATGTAGATAGAGATAGAGATGTAGATAGAGATAGAGATCGAGATCGAGATAGAGATACCTAGTCCTGTGAGAATTTCCGAAACTCTTTGGCTAATCTGAAAATATACTCGAGTTTGAGGGAACGAATTTTACATGACATCGAAACCCAAAATTCGTAGTCTTGCCCTAGCAAAGGCAGGACACTCACAGAGAAAATGCCCAGTGATATACGGTTCCCCTAAGCAAGACAGGCAAATATGGTCCTCAATGAATTCAATGGTGGTCATATGTTTTAGAAAGAAGTCCAACAGTTTTCTGTACGGGCTTGCCATAAAACACTTAAGAGTTCTGCTACGTTCTTGACTGGACCACCACTCTTTATGTAAATTGGATGTATAATCGCTCATCCAATTCATGATTCCTTTAGAGCTGATTCCGATTATTGGCTCTGATTCCTGTAGGGTAACAGCTGATCCGCAGTTGGCCAATTCATCGGCAATAGAACTAACTTTGCAAAGTTCCCTAAAGTTTATGAATACTGTTGTTGTTGTTGTAGCATCGTAAACATTCCCCATAAATATACTAGGAATACTGCTGAAGTAGCAATCCTTGGTCGGATATAAGTCCGGGTGGCTCCGGCTACGTAGAACGGACTGTCATGGGAATTTTAGGGAGTGGAACCCCGGACACGAAAGACCAACTGACAGAAAAAACTTTTTCTAATAGCGGTCGCCCCTCGGTTTAAAATGGCAAACATCCGCGTGTATATCTGCCATGAAAAGGCTCTTCATAAAAATATCTGCTGTTCGGAATCGGCTTTAAACTGTAGATTGCTCCATTTGTGGAGCAACATCAAGACGCACACCTTAAATAAGAGGAGGAGCCCTGCCAAACACCCGTATTTATACATAATCAAGTTATCCTTGAAAATAAGTCATTCATCATTTCAAAAGTTTATAAAAAATTGTAAGCCGTGTTGTAATTTGAAAAACTTTAACTCCCTTTGACTTTGGCGCTAATTCTGTTGGAGGGGGAACCTAACGGTTTGCTGCTTTTGATAATGAAATGCACAACGGCATGAAACCTTAAAGGCGAGGAGTCCAAAGAACTTTCTGAGTCCTTCGTATATCGTATTGGGGCCAAAGGGTTTTCGGAATAGCACATGAAGAAATGGAGCTCCATCTTTTCTGCGCTTTCCTGAGAAATAATTTGTGCAGTTCTTCTTTAGCACCTGTCAGAGGTATGCCGTTTACCGGGTTGGAGGCCAATTCAGTCCCTTTCCTAGGAAGCTCATCAGCAATTTCATTTCCCATAGGAACATGTCCTGGAAGTACTGGAACCCAGATCAGAGAAATGTTCCCTGCACACCCAAGAGATTTTATCTCTTCTTTACATGAGTTTACTAATTTCCTTCTGGACCATGGTGTCATCAGAGCCTTAATCGCGGCTTGACTATCGGAAAAAATGTTAATATCTCCCTCTCTCCCGCGTTCCTTAAGCATTTTGCATTCCAGCAAGATCGCAAAGACTTCTGCTTGAAAAACATTAGCAGTGTTCAGCAATGTAAAGGAGACTGAAATATTGGCTGATTTAGAGAAAAATCCCGCTCCGACACCCGATTCTAGCTGGATGTTTCAATATAAAGAAATAAAAATAAAAAATTAGATTCTTTGAGGTTTCACTATTTTTATTTAAAGTATGACTCTTAACAATTCTATGTGAAAAATTACATCATTTAAATGTCTACCATTAGCTCGTCCGCCAAACAGTCGATTCATGAATGCCTAATTATTGGGAACGTTGAACGTCGAGGTATCGATGTTGAAGTTCGCTTAGCAACACTTTACGCTACAGCAGTAATATTCTTAACTGAATGTCTAGTTTTTGATCAGCCAGTCTATTTGCGTTTCTCATCCACGACAGAACCAGTTTCTTGAAATTTTTTCGTCAAGCTTTGAGTTGTCGCCTCATTCGGCCGATTATTTCACCAAACTTTGAATGGTCGCCTCATTCGGCCGATTATTCTCAGCGAAAAAATTACGAATTTTGCGTTATGTTTTTCTTAAGGGATTGGGGATAGTTAGAAACCTAAAAAAATATGATTTTCAATCATTTTTGCTTTATATCATAAAAATAAAAACATGACATTAATGCATAATGTTTCGACTTGACTTTAGCAAAATTAAAAAAGAAAAACATTAATAATTTTAAAAGCTATCGCTGTTTGTGTGAAGCCCGTTTCTCCAGAAGTCCCTTGCAGTGATCATCACAAGTCCTTGGAGATTCATCTAAAATCAATCGGGCAAGAGAAATTGGTTTTATTTATAGATAATCCTGTGCCTGATCGAAGCTTTTTTTTTTCAAAATTAACAATATGGCGGCCTCAGGAAATGCTTTTCAGAATTCAAGAAAAAACCGACAATTAATTGTGTAAAGAAAATCGAAATTTTTGAAAAAAGTCCTTCCTAGTTCCTCTGTTTTGCAAAAGCAGTATAAATTTTGTTGAAATCTACCAAGCGGGTTTTAAGTTACAGTGATCACCAGTTCAAAAAACGTAGTTTTGAGAAAAACGCGTTTAAAGATTAGCTATCGATTCCGGAGCGCCCGAGCGCCCTTTGTTAATTGTTGAATAACTCGAAAAGTATTTGTCGGATTTATTTAAAATTTTGACACAATATTTTTAAGATATTATAGGTACTTTAAGAGAATGCAAAAAAATGATCCAATTCTGACTACCCCAAACCCCTTAAAAATCGACCAGTTTCATAATAAGTTTGAATAATATTAACGCTTTGCTCTATCGCGTAAAATTGTATACTATCTGCTTGACAAATGAAAAAAAAAATTACTCACTACTGACATCAGAGCGCTGAAAGACCCTTTACTTGTACATGTGTATGTACATATGTAAACGTTAGCGTCATTCTGACGACGAAGGTGTGAAGAATTCCACAAATTTATGGCTCCATTCGAGTTCACTGAACTAACCTCGTATTTGTATGCACTAAGGCGGTCACCGTAACCGAATGAGTTGTGCGTGTCTGTCATTCAGTAAGAGCCAGGCTCAAAACCTGTGATCACGAAACACCATTTGGAGGTGAGTTGGAAATGGAAGGAATGGCAAACTTCTGTGTGCATTTCCACCAGGAAAATTACGCTCATAAAAAACTTCTGCCGTTCGGAGGCGACATAAAATTATAAGTCCTCTCCATTTGTGGGATGACATGATAGCGCACACTGCAAACTGGAGGATGAGCTCGGCCAGATATCCAGCACAGTATGTACGCGCTAATGCTATGCATATGTATGTATCATACTTATACATATATTTGTATATGAGGTATGTGTGTGTGTCGGTTTCGTGTCAGTTTGCATATGAAACTCAAGCGCCTAGAGGAAACAATTCGCGGTTGTTCATTGCTATTCCTTTGCGACTAAGTATTTACGTGTGTGGATGTGTATGTGCGTGTAGTTCTATGGAAATGTTCACAAAAAGATAAGGGAAGCATTTGCTTTGCTTGTGTGTGTTGTTTGCGCTAATGAATCAGTGTCACAGCGCAGTCATTATCGCGTATAGATTAATAATTACTTAGAATTTAACGCAAATATGTTGTTTAATTTGCCAAAAGATGTTGATTCAGAGGTAATTGGATTATTCACACTAGAATTATTTTTAAAATATGTATGCATGTATATTTTATACTTGAACATATGCAACAGTTCGGGTAATAATGCCAATAATATTCTATGGAAAATTTAGTCTTTAAGACATAAAGGACTTGGAGCAATTTTTGTAAAACCATGTTTTTTTTTTTGAATTCAGTAGGGGAGTTCCGTCTAGGTTGGGGTGATATCTAAGTGTTTCGCCTTTTCTTTCACACAAAGTATGTATGTTCATGCCCGAATATTTTTTATATAAAGGGTGGTTAAATTTCAAGGGTCGATGTTGAATGTGAACCTCACCTAAACGTCAACGACACCGTTGCACTTATTTCTTTGGGGCTATTTGAAAGAAAAGGTGTACGTCGATAAGCCAGCAACAATTCAAGAGCTAAAGGATGAGATAATTCGGCATATTAACGGCATAGAACCTCAATTATGCCTCAGCGTCATCGAAAACTTGGACCATCGGATGGAGGTGTGCCGCCGAGGCCGAAGCAGCCATTTGGCCAATATTTTGTTTTATGCGTAATTGAGCCATATCAATATTATCATAATAAAGAGAAATGACAATAATTTCCTAAAAACATTGTATTTATTCAAAATCAACAATGGCCCTTGAAACTTAACCACTATTCAGAAGAAAAAACCTAGGAACGTCGGAAGGTAGAAGTGACAGTCGGTCTCTAAATCAACTCACCCTAGACCGTAAACGATCCATTGCGATACCACAGTAGCAGTTTTTCTGCTACTCCTCGTTTTAAGTGCAACCCCATTTATTAATGGGTCCGGCACGCGAAGTGTAACTAATAAAAAAGGTCATAAATTTAGTTTGCAAAAATACTTTTATTCAATTCTAGCTAAAAAATTTACGAAAATAATAAAAAATTAAGAACCACTTTACTTTTGCTCAATATGACCACCTTCTGCCTCCACTATAGCCTTGAGATGGTTCAGAAACGAATCGCAAGCTGCCCGAATGCGACTTTCAGGTATTTTGCTCGCAAACAATGGCTTTTTTCAGCGCCTCGAGATTGGTGAAACTTTTAGTTCCGTCTTTGCGCTCCAAAACGGTCCAAAGGGAATAATTCATCGGATTCGCGTCTGATGAATTTAAGAGTCATTGTGAGGACCTTATGAAGCTCGAAACGTTGTTTTTTAGCCATTCTTGGTTCGTTCGAGCTTTCTGAGATGGTGCCGAGTCCTGTTGAAACGTACCTGGCCTGCCACTAAAATGTTTGCCTACCCACGGCTTCTAAGTAACCTCTAAAATACTTTCCCCATAATATTTCGCATTTACCTCGATGAAAACGATTGGAGAGCCCATATCTGCGGTTACAGCGACGCAAACCATTACCTGTGGCGGGTGCTGTCTATTTGTGGCGTATCGATAACTCAAATTCTCGTATGAACGGTCGGTCAAATAAATCCTATCGTTTTGGGAGTTTACGAATTGCTCGATTTGAAAAATTTTCTCGTCAGAAAACGAAATATTCAGAAATTGCCCGCTTTCGGCCAAGCGAAGCAACTCCTTCGCTCTCTCAAGCCTGACTTTTTGTTGCTTTGGTGTAAGATCAAGCACCTTTTGGATCTTCTAAGGCTTCAATTTGAGATCATGTTTCAGTATGCGGCAGATGGCACGGTCAGATGTTTTCAGTTCTTTCGCCATTTGATTGGCCGTCGGGGATTTTGCTTAAGTCGCTTCCTCACTTTTTGAACCAATTTACGTGACGTTGCAGTATTTTGATGACCACCTGCGACGACCTCACGATTCTCGATACTACTAGTATCATTTTAACGAGTAATGGTGCGATAAACAAAAACTTTATTTATTTTAAGGTGCTCGACTTCACGAAATTCACTTCTACTGAACCGAATCTCACTAAGCTTTCACTGGAACACAGCTGGGGATGTAACTTCCAACGCACTAACTCATTAAATAAATGGCGCCATCAAAAACATTTTTATGACGCCAGTCTTGTTTATTTTGGACTTCACCCTGTATTATAAGTGGTTTGCAATAAAAAAAATATATTTTTTTTCTTGAACTTATCTGCAAAAGTATACCAGGTCGTGCAACATTTTTGAGTAACTTTTTGACTAAATACAAAAAAAAGATTATTTTGAGTATTAAAAATCTTTATTTGGCTTCACGCGCTCCATGGCTTATTTGTTTGCATGCGCAGCTGTTTAGTTCACAAGTGTCAAATATAACTGACGTACGACGATATTTGCGAAAGTTATAAATTTTCTATTATTAAAGAGAAATACCACAACTATACCTTCATCTACACAGACGGATCTAAGATCGACAACAATACTACATACAGCATAATCTCACAAACCGAAGTTATAAAAATGTTAAACCTGCCAAGCTATAGCTCAACATACTCTGCAGAAATTATAGCCATATGTGAAGCTATAAACACAATAAAGACGGAAACCAAAAACTTCACAATATGTTCTGATTCCCTCTCGGCCATCAACTCAATAGTAAACATATACAACTACGATCACTATCCAACCACCATTAGAAACATTAAATAAAAATAAATAATTGGCGCGTACACTTCTGTTAGGTGTTTGGCCGAGCTCCTCCTCCTATTTGTGGTGTGCGTCTTGATGTTGTTCCACAAATGGAGGGACCTAAAGTTTCAAGCCGACTCCGAACGGCAGATATTTTTATGAGGAGCTTTTTCATGGCAGAAATACACTAGGAGCTTTGCCTGCCGAGGGGCGACCGCTATTAGAAAAATGTTTTTATTAATTTTGCTTTCACCGAGATTCGAAACATTATGATAGCGAAATACCCTAAAATCAAACTAATTTGGACGGACGTAATATGTACCATACCCCATATCCTCCTCCATTGCCCACTATACACCGCCCGCAGAAGACAAGTCTTCAGCAACTCAAACCCAATGACGCATCAATCTTCCCCAACCTCCGATTCAATATCTTTAATAATCAAATTCCTTAAAATAACCAACCTACACCATAGAATTTAAGACACAATACAAAAGCTTATAAGATTTACTCTTTAAGTCAATTCCTAAAATAAATAAAATAAATAAATCTTCCATTAGGGTGTTTGATTTTGCGCCACCTTGTGCTTTTGTCAACTTTTGCGAAAATTGAGGTCAACACTTATTCACTTTATATTATTGATGCCAATTCACTGCACGGAAAGAACAACAGAAGAACTGGCAATTGCTGTTTTTTTTTAATATTTTCGAGTTACAATTTTTTTTTATATTTTAAGTATTGTTCAAGTTTTAACCAAAATCATATAAATCAAATTTTCAGGCATTAATACATACATACAAATGTTAAATATACAAAACCCCTTGAATTGTTTTCGTTTTCTTTGAATTTTACCAACTCGTTTGAAAGCACTGCAATAGCAATTTAAATTTGTATGATAAGAAGGTAACATTCCAAACAATTTCCATGCCAAATCATTTTTGCGAGGTCAGCCTTTACTCACTTCAATGCTCAAGCATTCAATATGGTGCACTTGATTCAAATAAATAAAAGCCCACCTACTCAAATATGGCCATACGAAACAGATTTATTCTCCGAAATAAATTAAAAGTTCTTGCGTGAAAGTTTCGCCAGCTACTGATGGGTTACCTATTGGCTCTTCGAATTTTCGGCGCATCAAAAGCACAAAATTGAGGAACCGCCTTTTGGCCTTCGTGTTGGCTCTTGTAGTCAATAAAATCAAAAGTTGCACGTGCATAATTTCGGCAGAGTATAACATTTTCAGCGCTTGTCTCTGCGAAACTTCAATTCCATTATTGCTGATTTATTGGCTTGTCGCCTTGGCTGCAAATCTTTCACTTGCCTCGCGCTCACCCCGTTTGGCATTACAAATCGCTTTAATATTAACACGAAATCGTAGGCATAGCATTTCGAAGATTAAACAGCGATTGAATTCCTCAAGCCAATACTTTATTACGGGCAGACATTTAAGCACCGAAACAAAGATTTGGCGGACGTGAGGTATAGTTTAATGTTCTGCAAATTGAGCAACGAATTTTGATGGAAATTATTCATTCTTACAAGGGTAGATCAAAATGTTCGCAGAATGGAAATGTTGGAAAAACTTGCGCATGCATTTATTTTTTACTAAGCACTACTTAGCCACTCAACAGAATTATAAATACTTAGTTTCAATCAAATTGGCTCATTAAGTTCTGATATAATGTTGTATAAAGGAGTAAATCGGGAAGAATATAGGTATGTTTGAACTATGGGAACATTAAGTTTTGTGTCGTGACTAAATGCCTTAACCCTAGCAAGAAGATTCTCTATACAGCAGAAATCTCATCTTTTTATGGGTATTCTTGTCCAAAAAAAAAGCAATGATTTATAATTGGCTACGTCTATTCAAATAACGTAAAGGGTCAATCGGGCACGATTAGCGCTCAAGTCGCCCAATTTAGACGACATCCCCAGACAATGTTGAAAATTTGGAAGAACTTATTCGGGAATACAAGTACACGACCACTTCGAAGAGCCTTTGGCATGCCTAACGTTGCGCATAATCGGAGCGAAGAATGTGTGAATAAATTTCGCTTCACGAGCCTTTGAATCAGTGTATATGGCAAAGAAAACGAATACATTTAAGAAGCAGATTTTTAAGGAAGACGAAAGTTGAATGCATAACTAGGAAAGTGAGTCAATGAAGAAAACGATACAGTTGCTTAAGAAAGGTCTTAAAAAGATTATAATGACTAGTTTAGGCTGAGCTGGGGGTCTGAGGATAGCGAGACTGTTACCTCAGCTTTGGGGTGAGCTCATTTGCGGCTTTATTTATTTGAAATTTATAGCT
Source organism: Anastrepha obliqua (assembly GCF_027943255.1). NCBI lineage: Eukaryota > Metazoa > Arthropoda > Insecta > Diptera > Tephritidae > Anastrepha > Anastrepha obliqua. The sequence goes on from NC_072893.1 coordinate 48,656,402, forward strand.
CAATAGGCCTATCAGTGCACGCCAACCAGATATATATATTATATATAAAGGGTTTTCCAATCAGAGGTGTTATTTTGATATTCAAAGAAAAATGCTATTTTTAAATATAAATGATCGGATGTTTATTTCATTATAAAGAGGAAGGTATGCCGTTAATAGTGGAGAATAACATCAGGCAAATGACCACCACGACTGCGCTTACAGGACAATATTATATCCTTTTCATGAAATTTTCCATAACCGAATTGCAAAGTGGCTGCCCTATGTTCTCGATAGCCTCACGAATTCCACCTTTGAAGTCTTCAATTGACTCTGTGCTGTTGGAGTAGTCCTTCTCTTTCCCGTGGCCCCAAAGAAAAATGTCACAAGGTGTTAAATCACAAGATCGCGGTGGCCAATTGTGCTCACCTCTTCGAGAGATAACACGGTCCGGAAACTGTTTCCGTGAAAGTTCATGGTTTCGTTGCTTGTGTGGCACGTAGCGCCGTATTGTTGAAAATAAACGCGGTCCAGATCGATACCATCCAATTCCGGCCACAAAAAATCGTTAATCATCGCTAATCTAATCTAAATAACACCTGTTATTGGAAAACCCTGTATAAAAACTATCGCAAAATTAATCACCCAATTTTGTTGCTAAATAACTCTTTTACTCCTTAAAAAAAAATTATTTCGAGTGAGAGAAATCTTTATTTTGACCATTACGCACTCCATTGCATGTCTGTTTGTCACGCTTACACCCGCTTTAGTCCAGTTCTTTCTCTTATTTGTGGTGTACCTCTTGATGTTTCTGCACAAACGAATGTATCTTCAGTTTTCATGACAAAAATACCCTCGTAGGTTTGCCATTGCCTGCCGAGGAGCGACCACTATAAAAGCCACTTTTTCTAACAATTGGTGTTTCATGTCCGGAGTTTCGAGCACGGGCACTACCCAATGCTAGTCACGCACCTATCCATTCGGCTACAGCGGCCGTACAAAAACTCACTGACATTAATTTAACCCATTGACGCCGGTGAATAGAATCTCTGTCATCAAAAGACTTCGACAAATCACGGTTTCTTGGTACAGATTTTAGATTGCTAAATGATTTGCTGGCTTCCTTATTAATACATCTTCTGCAAATCAATTTTGGCTGACTCCTATTTCTAGCACCTTGAGGATTCCACTGCAAAGTTGAATGAGCTATTTCATCCGGATTTTTTTCGCTCTGTTAGACCCCAATCGAGACAGCCCAGCAAACGTTGTCGCCTCTTTGGATATCCTTGGCTGGATGTCAGATGCTGTACCACCGTCGGTGGTCAAGATGCTGCTGAGATACTCAAATTCGTTTACAATAGTAAAATTAGTACTTTCAAATATTTTTTCAAAATAGGTCTACACAAAAATGATTAAAAAGCTTATCGACACAATCGAAAATACAGATTTGTATGCTATTTTTGACTTTTATTGCAAGATTCATTTAAGAAAACTTCAATAACTCTACCAAATCTCCACCGGCTTAAGCTTCAAAACTGTATTTGGAAAGATATTTTCTGTCGCTTTATATTCTTAAAAAATTAACACATACACGGACTCGGGTTGTTCTACAACTGCATGACAAAACGGTCCTTCACAAGAGTCTTCGGTGATGGCTACCCTATACAACTTTCAATGTATGGCTACCCCTAACCACCTGAGGAAAAAAAATTAGAAAATTTGTGATAATTTTTTAAGAATTTTCAAAATTTCATCAAAATTATAAACTTTTTAAGCAGACTTTTTTTCATGTAACTACAAAATAACGTCGATTTTTGAAATTTTTTTTAACTGTACTAGGCTTTTTCTTCCATTTGAGAAAAAAATCTGCTTTTGTAGAAGAAGAGGCAAAAAAAAAAATTTCAAAGATCAATGTTATTTTGTGTCACTTAAGCCTTGTAGCTGGAGAAACAAAAAAAAAAACGGCAAATGGACAGCCAGGCTAATGAAAGACCTCACTAAATGGCAGGAGCTTCGGTGAAGTAAATTTTTATATAACGCAAATGCTTTCAGGGCAAAGGTTTTTCCAGAAATATCTGCTCAAGATAGGAAAATGCGTTATACCTCGGATGCATACATATACGATGATGCAGCCGAAAATGGCGCTGAACCCACCTTTTTCCATTGCATGCGTTGGGAATAAGAACGTCGAACGGTGGAAAGCGCAGTCGATCACATAACCACTGGAAATGTAATCGGCAAGATGCTAAGCAGTGATGAAACGTGGGAAATCAACAGAGGTTTTGCGAAACAGATTCTCCGGATGCAAAAGTGGGGCCTGGATGCAGGCACTCAGGTATATACCTTTTAATGAGGAAGAATGAACGCCACTCTGAAGTAATGCGAAAGCAGAAAAAAAGACACATTAACACGTCGTTTTACTAAAATTTAATCAACTGTAAAACTACACGCCCAGAAAAATTCTATAACTTCTGGTTGAAGAGTTTAAAGTTTTGACGAAATTTTGAAAAATTTGGAATAATTTTGTACAAAGTTTGAAACTGTGCCCTATATGGTTTTGTTGTAGTATGAACTAGGTAGGTAGGTAGGTATATTGGTTGCCATTTGACACACCTAGGCCTGCTGTAGGCCCATTGTCTCCTCACTCTACAATGTCCTCATTGAACCAACCTGTGGCTTTAATGTATCTAACAAGGCTCGTTATTTTTAAATTAGTTACTTCTGCCAAGTCATTAAAAGAACGTTTACCTAGAATATTGAACCTTCTTCTACCCAGAGCCATGCTCCCGCATAGAAAGTGTTCTATAGTCTCTTCTTCTTCAATGTCAGTACAGCTTCTGCAATAGTTGTTACAGGGTGTACTCAGTCTGCTGGCATGCCTGCCTATAAGACAGTGCCCACTTAGAACCCCAAGAAGATTTCTCATGTCCTTCCTGATCAGTTTCAGCGGTCGGTTTGTGCGGCCCATGTTCCATTCTGGCTACGTCATCTTACTTATTGCATAGGTCAGCAACTGAGTTCATGTATGCAGCTTTGATCGTGTGTTTGTCTATTAGTAGCTTATAAGTTGCTAGAGGTAGAGGTATGTTCGCTTTATCTGGCTGGATCGATAATGTGGCAGTTGCCTTCTATGTCGCTGTGAACCGGCAACCAGAGCAGGTTTATTGTAAAATACTGTGATAGTTCTGTCAAAGTAAGTCTATATTAAAGTGTAGCTCTACTGAGTTACAAAAGTTTGTTGCTTGATATATGAAGGGGTATTCGTTTAGTATTCTTGCGTGACTCCTTCTGTTAGTGGCTAAGTAAAAAGATTCTCTTAGCCTAAGTGCTAGTTTCGCCGCCAGTTGGCTGCTGTATGCCTCAATCGGTAATAATTGCAACATGACATTCGTCGCCTCCGTGGGCGTAGTCTTTTGTGCCCCGCTTATGCAGAGCACCTTTTTAATACTTTCTAAATCGTTTACCATAGTTTTTTCTCAAGTGATGGCCACCAAACTAAGACACCGTATGTCATGATTGGTCTTACCACTGCTGTATGTAGCCAGTGTACTATTCTTTGGGTTAAGCTCCATTTTGCTTTCACAATTCTTTTGCATGTATAGAGTGCTGCGGCTGCTTTTTTACTCTATCATTAATCGTTTGTTTCCGCGAAAGTTTCTTATCTACTAGTCCTAGGTAGCTTGCCTCTTCGCCAATTGACAGTGTGATTCCCTCAAGGGTGCGGGGGGCTTAAAACAGGTATCCTGTGTTTTCTGGCGAACATGATTATTTCTGTTTTGTTGGGATTTACCCCAAGACCACTCGAAATAGCCCACCGGCTTACATCGTTCAAAGCATTTTGCATTATATTGCAGAGGGTATCTGGGCATTTTCCTCTTATTAATATTGCAGCATCTTCTGCGTAGGCCACTATGTGCACCCTCCTCTTCTCTGGATCATTTAACAATCGATTTATTGCCAGTATCCACAGTAGAGGAGAAAGTACACCGCCCTGAGGGGTACCCCTCCTGACCGATCTGCGTATCATCGAGAGATCCAACGTCGAAATAACGAACCTGCCTATTAGCAACTGTTCTATAAACTCCACAAGTCCTTCGGCGATACCAAAATCAATCATCGCGCTTGTCATGGCCTCCGGTAAGATGTTGCTGAAAGCGCCCTTTACAGGATTTTCCAGTGGCGAAAATGCAGCTGATCATCTTTTTCGACTCTCGAGGCATCGTCCATAAGGAGTTTGTACCTCCAGGAAGTACTTTAAACGCGGCACTTGACAAAGAAGTGCTCCTTCTGCTGAAAAACCGCGTCGTCCGGGATCGGCCCGACCTCGTCAACAATTGGACCCTTCATCACGACAATGCGCCAGCGCACACCGCCTTCCTCTGCACCTCTGCATTGGCCAAGATGGGGGTTCCGGTGCTTCCCCACCCTCCCTACAGCCCAGACCTGTCCCCTCCGGACTTCTTCTTGTTCCCGCGCCTGAAAAGAAAGCTGAAGGGGAGGCGTTTCGACTCCATCGAGGCGATCCAAAAAACTGTGACAGTCGAATTGAACGCGATTCTGGCGGATGAGTAAGGCTCATTACTTTTCAGTCAAACCCTGTATGTCTAAGAAGGTTACCAGAGAATACTCTTTACTCTCTATTGATTTCTCTATCTCTGTAATTAGTGAATTTAGTGTTGTCTTTGTGGATTTACCTGTAGAGTATGCATGTTGTGATCTCGCGAGTAGCGACGGTATCAAGCCTTTTCTTATAAAGGTGTCTATTAATCGCTCTAACCTCTTTCATTGAAATGAGGATAGGCTAATGGGTCTGCAGTCTTTAGGTCTCACATGCGAGTATGAACTATATTTTTATTAAAAAAATTGGTGTGCTTATAATTCTGCAACGGCGTGTATAGAAGAATTCCTATGGCTACGATTTAATAGCGACTGGGCCAAATTTAAAGCTTAAAGAGAAATATACCGAAAAGTACAACAAATTTAGCATTTAATTTCACATCTCTTGCCCCTTACAGCTGCGACAACTTTTCCGCCACCCCTTGTGCTTATTCACCATCTCAGTGATTTTGACTTTCAACACTTTGCTGGTTATTTACTAAAGTGTGTACACATTTTAGCTCGGTTTACTTTCCTCCCGACTTGTTGAACTTGTAGAAAGTTAGTGGCACTTGTGACGCAATGAGTCATGCCGTCTGCACCAAAGACAAACGCCGCTTGGTATGGTGGTGGACGTGCCACAAGCGCTAGCATTGCAAATAAATCATTTTGAGGACTTCAGGTAGGCGAGTATTTTTAGCGAGCATTGCTGACACGTAGCAGGGCAGGTCCGGGTAATTGCAAACTTCCAATACTTCCGTAAACACAATTTCGGGTGATATCAGTGCCCATGGGCAAACAGTGGATGATATAGCCGGCAAACAATCGCCTGTAATTGCTTTATTTATATATAGGTATAAGCTTTGGACACACACAAATACATATTTACACTTCCGTAAGTGGTACATTCCAAGTTCGTGCACACAGGTATGAAATTAAATAACGGAAATTAAAGCTATTTGTTAAATTGTGCTTACAAACGCACTTATATACATATTTTTTTATACATACATACATACATACCTACATACAAAAAGAAAATGATTCATTATCACTTCCGTTTGGATTTGAGAAAACATAGGAAACTTTTGCAAACTGATGATCACGTGCCGAATAATCCTGAGAGATCGAATCCTCACTGCTCCTTTAATGTAACGAGAAACTTGAGTCCCAGCTCACAGGGCCAAAAAAAGCGGACACATTGGCGAGACCCATAAGACCCCAGCCCTTCCCTGCTATAAGACAACACACCATCAAGGAGAAGCTTAGGAGTAAACAGCTAGGCATAAGGAAGGTTTGTTGGCGCCAAACTATATTACTGCGAAGGTGCAACCAAAACAGGTTTAAAAAACTCATAATCGTTTTTAAGTGGAACAATGCGTTTAGTTAAAGAAAGGACAATCGGTTTGCTATTAAAAGTATTGATTGCGCTGAAAACGCACTCAACTTCTGCATTTGTGTATGGCAATGATGGTAAGGTTAGTGTTTGTACGCGTTAAACTAAGCCCTTTGATCTATCGTGCGCCCCTTAGAGCCTAATTTTAATTATTTAGCGAGGAATCGAACCAGCTCCTTATAAGTCTTCATTCTCCAGTAAGTACGAGTGCAGGATTATGGGTCTCCTGTACCCTAATGCATTACTACTGGTGATTAAGTATTCCGTAGACTCCTCTTCATCACAGGAGAACTTATTAATTTTTATATTAGAATTTAGCATTGCATAAGCTTTAAGATTATTCTGGAACTTGTAAGATGACTGTCAAGCTGACAAATTAGGTCCAAGTCTGCAGTTAACCGGTATAGTTTTTGGAGCGGTCTGGAAATCATTGTCCACATCTCGTAGCGAACGTCGATCTACTGTTTGAGGGCTCATTGCCTTCAATCCAAGTGATAAATCATAAGCCAAAAAATAACAAATTTAAGATAATGTAATTTCAGCGTTGTAATTAAAGCCAGTTTTAAAGAGTTTTTTTTTGTGACGGTTAGGTATGCCTTAAAATGCATTCGCACTTACAGTGACTACTGTCGTGTGCTTCGTCGAATGGTATGCCACTAAAATGATCCCTCCTCCTCTCCTGGATGTTTCCTCTACTCCGGAGCTACGGTAGTACGCCATCGGAGGTAGAGCAGATCCAAGTAGACATTCTAATAAAGACTGCTTCTTCTATCCTCCCTGCGTCCAGCGTCGCCAGTTTTGGAGCCAGGATCCTGCTATCGGCACAGCTTCTCCTCATTAGATAGGTTAGTTAAGGTTTGCACGTCGGTTAAGCATCTTCATCCATATCAAGATTTTTGGCGCCCAGGACTCACTCTATGTACGTGCGCTTTCTACCATTTTTTCGCTGATGTTGTCTGCTCTTAAGGAACATTTCCATTTCTCACATTTGACGAATGTGTGGTCTGCATCGTCAATAGCTGCATCTGCGTAGATGCATACATTGGCTTACGTTTTCTCTAGTTCGTTGCTCGATATTGGCAGAATATGGCGAATACCCATGTTCAGATAGTAGTATACAGAAGTCCACCTATCCGAACTATCTGTCATACCATTTATCTATAGTTTGGTATAAGTCTCGTCGTTCATTTGTTCATCTTTCGTCTCTGACTCTCAGCGCTTTTCCATATTTGTACTGTGCGTGCTTTAATTTGTTGTTTTGCACTATAGCACGGACGCATTTGCCGTTTTCAAGGATTACGTTCTCTTTGTTCTCTCGCTGGAAGATCTATAGGTATCGTGCCGCTGATAAGCTTGAGTTAACCACGCCAATATTGGCGACAGTAAACTTTTTAATCAAAATTAATCAGCTGCTTCTTATCAATTTTTGTTCTGAAACGCGTTACCGAATGGCAAAATCATTAAAATTATGGCTAAAGAAAGTGAACAATGCGAATATCGTTAAGATATGTTAATAGATTTCACTGCAGGCATTAAACCTTTTTTTGGGCTTTTTATTTTCGAAAACCACTAAATCTGGTGCTTGTGGTGCAAAGCTGGCAACTAGGAAAACTCGTTTAAATAAGAGTTTCGCTCAAACCCCTAAAAATAGTCTCATAATCTAATATCTTTTTCCCTTACTCTCTTACTCACTTTCCTCAGAGATTCCTGGTTTGTCATTTGATGGCGAAAACCAAGACGAATCTATTCACGGAAGTGACATTCGAGCAACATTTTTTAAATTAAAACTGTCGAGGGAAAGAGAAAAGAAGAATGCAATGAATGACAAATAAAATTAATTTTTTCGCGCATTCACAATACAACAACAACTTTCCGTCAATCCGTTTTACTGACATTTCCAAATTTAAGGCGAATGCAAGAAGAAGAAATCAACTACACCTACGACGCTTAGAGATACGTCTTGGCGAAAACAATTCGTAATGCACAGGCGAATATTCGAAAGAGCTCTAAATGTTGAACTCGCACTGCTCCTTTTTTTTTAAAGAAGATCCAGTAAAAATAAAAAGCAGTGATAATAAATAAATGCATTTCACTAAGTCAGTTCAAACCCCCACCTCAGCACAACTCGCATTTTGTGCAAAATAATAGAGTAAACAAATATCAAAGAGTTTAATAAAATCGGATCACATTAAAGGTGTAAAGCCTCAAGTTTCATGCGTGACTACCATTCGGAGAACGTTGGTTTAAATCTTCGTGAAACACTAAAATGGAGAAAAGTTTTTTCTAATAGCGGTCGCCCCTCGGCAGGCAATGGCAGGCCTCCGAGTATATTTTTGCCATGTAAAAGATCCTAGATCTTAGCACCGCCAGAGCAGGGCAGCTAAGGAGAAGGAGCTGAAATGATTCCACTTCATCCTCCGCATACATCCGAAGCAAAAAAAAGGATTCGAGGTAATTCCATATCTTACAGCATGCATTCCTCGTGCATAGTGACCTGTGAGAAAACCCACGAAATTCGAGAGCTGATATTTTGTCAACCTCAGAAGCTTGCCCGAGCGCCCCCGTTCCACACGTGGCCAGAAGCATTTCGCGACCTTACAAGTTTGTGTATTTGCCCAACGCTCGCTGAGTTGGCGCGAAGCCCATCTTTCCAGGAGCAGACCCCAGGTAGGCAGGGGGATCCCAATTCGCGGGAAAATCACCTCACATGTCCCTTGTCTGACCAGCTCATTCACCTCACAGTTTCCCGTAATGTCGCTGTGACCAGGAACCCAGATGAGGCTGATGTCAAAGAATTAGGACGCAGTCAAAAGTGAGGCAAGGCAAGGCATTCCCTGACCAGTTTCGCATGCACCGTCACGGGCCCGAGGGCCGTTATTGCCGCTTGACTGTCGGAGTAAATATTTACTTTCTTGACTGTTAGTACGCATGTGAGCAGCCAATTAGCTGCCTCCTTGATTGCGGCTACCTCTGCCTAGAACACACTGCAGTGGTCCGGTAACTGAATTTGAGTCTGATGGGGAGCTCCTCGCAAATACTCCTCCGCCAACCTTTCCTTCCAATTTCGATCTATTCGTGAAAAAGTTCACCAGGTTCTGTCCCCAAGTATGACCCCCCGTCCACTCTTTCCTTGATGGAATGTGAGTGGAGAAAGTTCCGGTTGGACTAAGCGAGGGTATACATTGAATCGTTGACAGAGGGATGAACTTAAAGTTTCTAAGGATGCTTGTGTGCCCATAAGTGAGGTTGAGCCTATAGCCCGAACCCCTCAGTCTGAGTGTGGTACGTCGGTGGTTCGAAGGTAACTAAATACAAAAAATTTGTGGATTTTGCATCTAAATATTATCATTAACTTTATTCCGTAACATTTTTGCTTGTTTAAAAAAACAAAAACGCATAGAGTCGTCTTCCAAAGAAAATCAACAGACAATCAAATAAATGCAAAGGAACTGTAAACTTGTTTATGTAAACAGATTTAATGAAATAAATAACAGATATAAAATTTACAATAACAAAAAACAATATAAAATGTACTTATTTCAATCAAAATAAAACAAAATAGTTTCCTTTTCCAATTTGCTTAAACTTGTCTCAACGGAAATATTGCTTTAGTGAGTGAAACTTTCAACAAAAAGGGATATTTCTTTGGGAGCGCTGCGAAGGTAGTGCAAAAAGGAAGCGAAAAGGAAATTTAAACAAACCAAAGTGAAAATATGCAATTGCTACGAGACGATTACTGTCCTTTTCCCAGAACTGGCAGGCGATTGTGATAACGTTTATTGCACGTCCTGGTAGAGACACTGACTGGGCAGCTTTTATTGTTCTTTTATGAGTCCTTGTGGTATTTAAATGGCAGAGCGGGGTTGATGGGTTTATTTAAAGAGTTCGGATTACTTACTTAGGATGTTTTAACATTCAATTTTTATTGAGTGGTAAGAAAATCAAGATCAATCAATTCTAAAAATAGTAGCAATGATAATCTGCGGAATTAGCAGATTTAAAAGCTTGCTGTAGCAGCAGAGCGATTTTGGATGACTACCACTCAATTGCTCGTAGGATTGGCGCGCCTTGTGGGTGTAAATAAATTTATTTACTTATTTATTTACACTGTGCGACAGCAATTTTTGGGTCCAAACCAAATCAATTGCAAATGAAAGTACTCATATTGAATAGTAAAACCCCAACTGGGTTTTGGTGTACCGGGTCACAATTTATTTACAGTGTATTAAAGTTTCGCAATATTGATCAAATGCCATCTTAAATAATATGGTATATATATGTATATATAACCCGAGCCTCCGGGTTAGTATGTTTTTCGAGCCTTGAGCTCCAGAATAATGTTGGACAACTTCTGATACTAATGACATCTTGAGGTCACGATGTAAATCACTGTTCCTCACATACCATGGTGCGTTTACTGCCTTCTTTAGAAACTTGTTTTGAAATCGTTGTATTTTTTCGATATGAGTTTGTTTGGCACAGCCCGATAGCTGTATACCATAAGTCCACACAGGTTTAAATACTTGTTTATAAATTAAAAGTTCAAATACTTGTTTATAAAAAAAAGAGGAGACCTTCTTCCAGTAAGCCAGTTTAATTTTTGCATTTTGCGGTTTAATTCCACGTGTTTTATTTTAACGGGCTCTTTCCAGCATAGTTTGGCATCAAGCGTCATCCCTAAGGACTTCGCCGTATTGGAGTAAGGCATTTTCGTGCCAGAAATATATACAGGATGATATTGAATTTTTTTGTTTGTATAATCCACATGAAGTGACTTGGCTTCATTAAGTTTTATACGTCACCTTGTAGTCCATTCGGTGATTTTGTTAGCATCTTCCTGAAGTTTGCGAGTGGACTGTGTTTCATCTTCTCCAATTGCTAAAATGCACGGATCGTCAGCAAAGGTAGATATAGTGCTAGTCTCTGTGAAAAGCACGTAAATTATAGGGTCAAGGATACTGCCTTGTGGAACCCCGGCTTTAATTCGCTTTATGCTTGAATAAGAGCTATCGCACTTGATCCTGAAATATCTGTTATTTAGATACGAAGTAAATATATTAGGTCCGAAAACTCCATGGAAGCAAGATTTTAATTTTATGGAGTAGTCCGTCATGCCATACTTTGTCGAAGGCCTGAGCAACATCGAGATATATGGAAGAGCACACTTTTTTCTCTTCGATTGCTTCTTCTATCACTTGTTCGGTTGTTGAGTGCTTTGCTCGAAATCCGAACTGGTGCGTAAGAATAAAGCGTTTGTTTTCAATCAAAGGCTTTAACCGCTGCAGAATTATTTTTTCGAGTAGTTTGGACATTATAGGTAGCAAGGAAATCGGACGGTGTGATGACACTTCGTGAGGACTTTTGCCAGGTTTTGGTATCATTATTACCTCTGAAATTTTCCAGTACGTTGGCACATATTTTAGCTTAAGGCATGTATTTATAATTTTTGTTAGCTTAATCAATGTTTTTTGAGGAATATTATTTAAGGTTTCAGCGGTGATAAGATCGAAGCCGGGTGCTGTTTTAAATTTCAGGAGATTTATTTCACGCTTTATCTCTGCAGGCGAAGACAAAGAGAACTGGGTTCCAGCTTGATAAATATCTGTAAACAATGGTGCATGATGTGCTTCATGAGGTTTAAATGTTTTTTCTAAGTGATCAGCAAAGACTTCCGTTTTTTCAATATCGCTCTTAGCGCACAAGCCATTGGGTTTCTTAATTGGAGTGTTTTGTATAGTTGGTCTTTTCAAGTATTTTGTAGATTTCCATAGGGTGTAGTCAGTTCCTGTATATAGTGATTGAAGGATACATTTTCCAGTTTATTGATTTCTTCTCTTAAATGTTGAGTCCTTTTATTTAACAAAGTTTTTAGCGATGGTTGTCGGGTTCGTTGCCACTTTTTTCCTTACTTCCTTCATTTGGCGATAAGGGAAAATATTTCATTAGGATAACGAAGTCCAGCTTGTTTTGTTGTTTGAGTTGGTGTGCTATACCGTGCGGTATTTTGGATTTGTTGGGTAAGCATTTCATTATGGGACGAGAGTGTATTTTGTTTTTCAACGTTTTGATTAAGCGTATATTTGAAATACTTCCAATCAGTAAACTTGTTGGTCAAAGTAGGCGCTCGTTATTTAAGTTCAATGCCTTCACTTAGTTTTAAATATGCGGGTGAATGATCTGAATTAAGGTTTTTCTTACAATGAAGAAGTCAATTAGATCTGGAGTTTTATTTTGGTCTGACATCTGGACATCTTTCGTGTTGAAAAGTCTAGAACGAATGATGGAGAAACACATTCGAGTGGGGGTATTGCCGAGAAGTCCACTTAATAGAAATCAACACGCTTACCAGAGTGAAAAACCATGTGAATCAGCCTTACACGATCTTGTTAGCAAGATTGAAGCCGGGCTGGAAGCTGACGAATACACAATGGGCGTGTTCGTGGACATTGAGGGGGCTTTTGATAATGCTATATTACTTTGGGCTCGATATGTTCTTCTGCCGAACGGCATGGAGTTAATCAAATCATTGTAAAATTGATACATTCCATGCTCTCTGAGAGGCTGTTAACCGCTGGTGGGGGCAGTGACGAACAAATCACCGTCAGGGCCAAGCAAGGATGTCCCCAAGGGGGGGTTCTTTCTCCGCTGCTGTGCTGCTTGGTCGTAGACTCTCTACTTGCGGAGATGCAGGAACTCGGTTTTCATGACCAAACATATGCGGACGATGTCTGTGCGCTAACATCGAATAAGTCCCTAAGGAGGCTTTGCACGAAAGTGCAGAGGATTCTGGACAAAATCGATGACTGGTGGGATATTAAATATATTCCATTTAAAAAAATATCCAAATGTTGAAGAAATTCAGCCGCGGTGGTTCGCATCACATCTATGGCATCTTAACAGCTGACGAGTGACGAGATGAGCCGGAAACAAAACAGCAATCGACACTGTGGGTGTTCGAAGATGAACTTAAGGCAGCATTAGTTATTCGCGGAACAAGCAACTCAAAGCAAATGGTTGCATATTTTTTTTGAAAAAAATCTAGTCGTATCGCAACTCTGCCATAGAAAACCTCAAAACAGTCAATTCTAATTGGTTCACAATGATTTGTTTGCCAGAAGTTTTTGGAGAGCCAAGGAAAAGCAACCGCCGAAGATGAATCATCCACCAACAAGTCTATGCGAACTCTCACGTTTCGCCTCACACAAAAGAGTTTTTGAGCACTCAACAGATGGAATAATGGGTCATCCGTTTAAGAGCTGTGATTTGGCACCCAATGATTTCTTTCAGTTCCGAAACATCAAAAATAAAATGGAACGTCAACGTTATTCAACGCCTGGAGAAGCTGTTGAAGCCTTCAAGCAGCTTGTTTTTGAGGTATCCACTTCGGAGTGACAAAAGTGCTTTGAAAATGGGTATTTGCTTGCTTGAGCAGAAGTGTATTATGGACTTTCAAGGAGAATTCGAAGGCATTCTTACAGCGCTCCAACGTGCGGAAGACCTTGCATTATTTTTCTTTTAATGGCTATTTCCACCTGGAAACAAGTTTTATTTATTCCCCTTTACTAGTGTACCAGTAGCAAATAATTTTATTGTGAACTTTCAGTCTCATTTTTTTGACATCTGCCTTTAAGTGGTACTGAGTTGAACATGCGATACTTTAGGATGTTTATAAACTGATTTTGTTTGCATTTGCATACGCGCTTGTGTTCGGCTGCCCCCATAGCATTTGGCATAGAGCCAGGATATCCAAACCTTAGTATTTCCAGCAAATTTACTTAGTCATTCCATAAAATCTGTGACAAATTTTTCAATGCATACGACGAGAATGAATTCGCAGAAAAAGCTTCCGTTATTTTCGTATGCATCTGTTCGTATCCATCTGCTTGCAAATTATACTCAGTTTCGTGGCAAAGTTCGCTTTTAAGAATGCAGTGAGAAATAAGGAAAATCGCATTGCAGTGATTGCATTACAAAAGTGTGGTAAAAGTGCAAGTCAGATTCACAAATTGCTGAAAAAAACTTTATTTTCGTTTTTCCCAAACGTCTGAAGTGACAGACAGAAACAGAAGTTGTCGTCCTCGCGTGGTTCGAACCAGTGCACAGTGGCGGAAATGGCGGAAAACTTGGCCAAAATTCGGGAAATGGCAAGGTAGAAATTCGTTCCAAAGTAACTAATTTTCATCTAGATGGCAACTGTGTATGCTATTCTGAAGGGGAAACCGGTTTTCCCGGGCATCTCGAGCGTTCTCGCCATCTTTATACTTTTTCCCGCGCGTAACTTTTGTATGTCAGTCAATAGCCACAAAATTTTGATATTTTTCAAGTGCAACTATTCATTCCGTACAAATAGATAGTGGTACTGATGGTATGTACTGCAAAATTTTTCTATTCATATGAAATTCAACTTGTGTTTGTGCATAGTCGATCATAACACGAGAAGTTTCTATAGGACCATTTTTTTCAGAAACAAGCGATAAAGATCTCGTGTGGAGTCGACAAGCCATATTTGACTACTTGTTCAAAAAATTCCACCTTACTTTTAATGAACAATTGGCTATTTTGCATCAAAAAGCAATCGAAGAAAAGCGTGGCCATTATGAAATCGATCAAAACACAGTAGAGACATTGAGGTTGACGCTCGGTAAAATGAGACAAAAGTGGAATGACTGCTGTAAAATGAAGAATCGATTTTTGCAAAAAAAACGTGAGTTGGCTCGGAAAAACTATCACTATAAAGGTATTATGAACAAATAATCATAATTTACATGTACAATCGTGTGTTGCAACTTACTGAATTGATGACTGACCATTTTTAGCAAAAAGCTTAATAGTCAAACGGCCATTTCGATGAGACCATATTATGTACCATAAAATTTAATTTTATATTCATGTTCAGCATCTCAAAACACCCCTATATATGTGTTTTTGAGTTATTTCGAACTTTTTTCAACTTTTGGCCAGGTTTTCGAGTAATTCCGCCTCTGTGCAGTGCAGCCATAAAAGCCGTTCGAGAAAGAATTCGCAGAAATCCTCTTAGAAAGCAGAAAATCATGTCCAGGGAAATGACTGTATCGACCAGATCCATGTCAAGACTAATCAGAGATGATCTCCACATGAAAGCTTGCCGTCGCTCAACTGGTCATCTTTTGACAACGCGCTTGAAGAAAATTAGACGCGGTCAACGGCCACGAAAATATCCTTTTCACAGATGAGAAAATTTCCTCTATTGAAGAAGTTTTTAATGATCAAAACGACAAAATATATGCTAAAACTTCTAGAGGCGCAAAAAATGTTGCTCCTAGGGTTCAGCCAGCCCCTGTAATAGTTTGGGGGCGAGTGTCTTGTGAAGGCGTTACATCTCTTCATTTCTGCGGAAGACAGATTAGGAGCGTGGCAAAAGTGGTAGGATGTCTCAGAAGACGTGGTGTGGCAGTTGCGCAGTACTCTCTTCAATGGAGATCTTCCAGCAAGATTCCGCTCTAGCCCATAAGGCAAAAACCGCCCAGTAGAGGCTAAAAACAATATTTCTTCATTCATAGCCGCAGAAGATTGGTCATGTGGAAGTCCAGATCTGCATTCATTGGACTAGAGTTTGTAGTCAGAATTGGCGAACACGACCTGTTCAAGACCTGACGGAAATTTGGAAAGTCTCAAACAATGTTTGGTTCAGGCAGCGTCGACAATATCCAAGGAATCCGTGCGTGCTGCAAGAGCTAAATGGCCTAATCGTTTGAAGGCTTGTGGAAAAGCAAATGGTGACCATTTCGAATGAAAATTAAATGTTTTTTTTTTGTAAATATTTACATGATTAAATGAAACTAACTTCATTAAAAAAAATATTCAATTTCATATCTATAACGAACTTAACTTGTAACAGAATTTATAGCAGGACTAGGAACTGTAGCGGGTTTTGTACTATAAAATTGTTTTTTTGGACAAAATTTATTCTGTGCCTATACATTCGCTGTGTTGTGCACTGTGTATGTACTTATATACATTTGCACCGTTAGTGACACACAGCACACAACTCGATTCAAATATTGCGAGAAATTTATGTGACAGTTGAGTTTTGCACATTACTGCAAATGAAGCGGTTTTCTTAGCAGGAACGGGTAAAATTGTGTCAATGAAAATGTAAATAATTTTGTGTACTCTAATCTAAAATTCAATATCAAGTTTTGCTTTAAAATTGTTTGATTGAAAACCGAATTTTAGAATTTAAGTTTAAAAAATGTTTTGGGCGATTCTTAAAAAATAAAATATTTTTGAGTTGATTTCACAAAAAAAAAAAATATTTTTGGGCCATTCTTAAAAAATAAAATGTTTGTGAGTTGATTCCTGAAATAAAAAAATATATTTTTGGGCGAATATTAAAAAATAAAATGTTTGTAAGTTGATTCCTGCAATAAAAAAAAAATATTTGTGGGCGATTCTTAAAAATAAAATATTTGTGAGTTGATTCCTGAAAAAAAAAATATTTTTGGGCGATTCTTAAAAACTAAATTATTTTTGAGTTGATTCCTGAAATAAAAAAAAAAAATATTTTTGGGCGATTCTTAAAAAATAAAATATTTTTGAGTTGATTCCTGAAATAAAAAAAAAATATTCGTGGGTGGTTGTTAAAAATAAATTATTTGATTCGCTCAAAACAAAAAAATTTTTGTTGGTCGATTGTTAAAATATGAAATATTTTTGAGTTGATTCCTGCCATGCAAAAAAAAGAGGTTGTCTGTAAAGTCGGTTTACTGACGATAGTTTAGTCATAAGAAAATATTGATGGAATGGTTGCAATTTTCAAAACAACAATTTAATTTTATTTGTTTGATAACTATTTTGTATGGATATAGAGGAGGAGGTAAATGGAATTGCAATGGAATAGGTCAAGTTACATTCACACAAACGTGAAAAATTACGAAACATTTATCAAATTCATGATAAATGCACGATTGTGTATCAGACGTTAATAGGTCAACAACACTAAGAGGCACCATCATCGATTTGCCTTTTTCAAGGCACTTTACACTCGAAACACTCCCTTTCATTTCCTACTTTTCTATCATCGTCCTATTCTCAACAGAGAAATGGTTCATTACCATGCACACAGGAAGAAGGCATATGCAAATGCAAGTATGTGAATTTATATACCTACATATGCGCATACACATACATATATATGCTCACTCAAGTAGGACAGAGCCAGATGTCGAACGTTGCCGAACGCGGGGACCGATTGTGCTCTTTGTCGTTCGTTCCGCGCTCTCGCTTGCAGTTCATTCAAGGTAACGGCAATGAGCAAGGTAACGGCAAATGAGCAAGGTAACGACAAATGAGCAAGGTAACACTAATGAGCAAGGTAATGACACATTTTTTCGTGCGTGCAGCCGGCTAAATCGAATTATAAGACGTTATCACGTCAAAAAATTGGGGGTGGTTGTTAAAAATAAAATATTTTTGAGTTGATTCCTGAAATAAAAAAAAATTTGGGCGATTGTTGAAATATTTTTGAGTTGATTCCTGAAATAAAAAAAAATATTTGTGGGTGGCTGTTAAAAATAAAATATTTGATTCGCTCAAAAAAAAAATAAAATATTTTGAGTTGATTACTGAAATAAAAAAAAAAAATTGGACGATTGTTGAAATATGAAATATTTTTGAGTTGATTCCTGAAACAAAAAAAAAATATGGGCGATTGTTAAAATATGAAATATTTTTGAGTTGATTCCTGCCAAAGAAACAAAAAAAATTGGGGGTGGTTGTTAAAAATAAAAAACTTATGAGTAGATTCCTAGAATAAAAAATTTTTTTTTGGGTGATTGTTAAAATATGAAATATTTTTGAATTGATTCCTAAAATAAAAAAGATACATTTTTTGTGGTCGGCGGTTAAAAATAAAATTTGGAATAAATTCCTGAAAAAAATTCTTTTGGCCGATTGTTGTCAGATTTTGTCTAAAGAAATTTTTTTCCACGGCAAGACTAAATGGAACTGAAAATCTTACGCTTTCACCGAGTGATTAATTCCAGGGCTTCGTTCTGCAGTTACGAGCTTATAACAGAAGCAAAATCTTACCAAAATACAAGCGCCTGAGAAAAATTTAGGCATCCGAATATCGGGTGCTTTTTAAGAGCTTGAGAACTTAAAATCACAATAGATAGATTTACTGGTCTTGCATGCCCTAAAATGATAATACAAAACTGAAATCTTACTGGAATGAATTTTTTTATTATAATAATCTGGTAGATAATTTCATCGGATTTCTTTTTTCAATATGATATCCGATATATCTGCCACGACTACGGCCCATTTGATCAGTGCAATTTTGGACTACTTTTTATAATAAATCTTGCCGTATGGCGTCAATGGTTGCTTGAATATTGCAATTAATCTATTGTCAAACGCGCTGTATGCCAAGTTGCGCTGTGTTATTGAAGACATCCGGGTCGATGTTTAGCTGATAAATTTTTAGAAATAAAACTTTAGTCAGCATGATTCTATAGCGCTCTCCATTCACCGCAATGGCAGCTCCTTCCTCATTTCGAAAGAAATTACCACCGGTGCAGCCGCTAGAGCTAATGAAATTCGCGAAAAGATTTTTTTCCTCAGTAAAATTCCACAATTGGGAAGCGTTGTTCTGACGTTAAACGATTCATGTTGACTTGCCAGACCTTACTGAACAGAAATGTTTCCCATTCTCAGCTGTCAATTCTTCTTATTAAATTGCGCGAAAACCGCGTACGGAATTTTGGCCGAGTTTAACAAAGCGCGTTAGCCGTTCCTGCTAACCGGTGCCAGTTGGGCACACCAAGTGAAGTCAAGTCCTTCTCCGCCTGATTTTTCCAACGCAGAAGAGCCTTTCTCGCCACCACCAACTGGTACCACATCGAATACGTTCAGAGCCGGAGTGTTTGTATTCGTTCGGACGACATGACCCAGCCAGCGAAGCCGCTGGATCTTTATTCGCTGCGCTATGTCTATGTCGTCGTAAAGCTCATACAGTTCATTATTCCATCGTCTGCGATATTCGCCGTTACCAACGTGCAAAGGTCCAAAAATCTTCCGCAGAATCTTTCTCTCAAACATTCCAAGCGTCGCTTCATCGGATGTCGTCATTGTCCACGCTTCTGCGCCATACGTTAGGTCGGGCATGATGAGAGTCTTGTAGAGTGTTAGTTTTGTTCGTCGAGAGAGGACTTTACTGCTCAGTTGCCTACTTAGTCCAAAGTAGCACTTGTTGGTAAGAGAGATTCTCCGTTGTATTTCAAAGCTGACATTGTTATCGGTGTTAATGCTGGTTCCTAAATTTAGGAAGTCTTTTACAACCTTGAAAGCAAAATTGTGAACAATGACGAGGGTGCCGATACGTGAGTGCGCCGACTGTTTGTTTGATGACAGGAGGTACTTCGTTTTGTTCTCGGTCATCACCAAGATTCCAATGGTTTCACTTTCGAAAAGGCAGAACTAACAGCGCGGTTGTTAAGGCCGATGATGTCGATAACGACTCCAACAATTGTACGCTCTTATAAAAAATGTGCCTGAGCGATTAAGTTCTGCGGCTCACACGATCCTCTCCAGCATCAGGTTAAAGAAGTCACACGACCGTGAGGCACCCTGTCTGAACTTTGTTAACATCAATTATCAATTAACAATATCTATAGTTCTCATGCAGCTAAAAAAAACACCCGATATCGACAGTCAGAATTAATGCCAATTAAACGCATCACTTCAAACTTTCTCTTGTTTTCAATTCTTTAGCATTTCCTCGTTTATTATATTTTTTCGCTCTTTTACTTCCTGCTGGCTTCGTTTGACATGTTTTTCTAGCCTCTTGTCGAATGGTATTTATCTTTGCTCAAGCAAGGATTTGCCTTAACTTCAGCATCTGGAACACAATGTTTTCTTTTTTAAAATACCAATTACTCTATTCCTCTATCAACGGTAAGCTCAAATAGTGCACGTGCACACAAGTGCATACTTACCTACTCGTGCTCATGCCTTGGCTCTAAATTGCTTCATAGACAATTTCCCTTCCCGACGTGTAATCATGTTTTCAAGCACGTGCAAATTTTCAGTTTTGATTTCGCTTATACATAGTTTCACTTTCACTTTCTGCATTCGGCGATGCTTGCGAAAAATTGAAGTCTCAAAAGTAGCTTCCTGCTTAGTATCCACTGCGTCTTGGCATTAAGTAAATTTGTTTATTTGAATACAAAATTCACTTACTCCAGCTGAGTGCAGATATTTTCAATGCTGTACACTCGCTCGTAAAATAGCAATGCAATTTCAGCAGCACCGAATGGAGAGGATGTGAAATGATGCTTGAAGAACTGCGTAACGAAATTGGACAATGTTGCTTTAGTAGTTTTGGGGTTTATGTAGTAAGCGGTAGAAATTTTTTGTTTCTAAAATCAAATACTTAGTGCCCATTTACACAGGGAAACATTTGGAAGGGAAACATTTTGTTCGTGGGAGAAGGACGGATGCGGCAGAGAGTGGCGGCACGTTTTGCGCTTCTTATTCGTAATTCCAATCTTAAAGTTGGCTGCAAAAAATGCTTCACAGTTGTTACATTCGTTTTCTTCTCTTGTGGGAGAAGGAAAGTTCTGAGTTCTGTCTTGGTTTTCAACCGAGTGGAAACAATCAATGATGACAAACATCAGAACGCTGCTTGGAAAATACGGCAGGGTAATTTTTGCTAGTAAAGTAGGAATGATTTAAAAAACTTATGGGGCATGTTTATGTTGAATTATACAATAATTTTTTCCCTGATTTCTAGATACTCAAGTTAATTTTAAGTTAAGTATTTATGCATGAAGTATTTTTAATTCAATTTTTTTTTATTCACGTACAAAAGTTTATATATATATGTAAACACAACAAAGTATTTATTATTTTCTTATTTAACCAGCTTGCACTTTTCATTACTTTGAGAATCTGTTGATGGACGATCTCCGCTTTTAGGATTAACGGGTTGTAAAATTAAGGGTGGTTAAGTTTCAAGGGCCGGTGTTGCTTTTGAATAAAATACACTGTTTTTTGGAAAATCATTGTGATTTCTCTTCATTATGATAATATTGGTATGGCTCAATTACGTCCGCCAAATGACCGCCGCGGTCTCGGCGGCACATCTCCATCCGATGGTCCAAATTTTCGATGACACTGAGGCATAATTGAGGTTCTATGCCGTTTTTTTTTTTGTTTTTTTTTTTTTATTTGTCGGGACAACTAGCCAGTGCAGCACTCAGACATTAATTAAGTCCATTGGATTCCCTTTTAATTTTCTTTAAATCTACCCGATCTCCGAAGAAATCTGAGTAGATCTTGTGGTGCCAAGGAGCCAAGATGGTCGCTTCTTAATACATCAGTGCCAAAGACCTCAAACCTGATTCGAGCGAAGGCGGGGCAGACACAGAGGAAGTGGTTCGCCGTCTCATCCTTCTCTTCACAAGCTGAGCAGAGAACACTGTCTGAGATGCGCAATCTTTCCATGTGCTTCGAAAGTGGCCCGTCGTCAGTCCAACCAGCCGTCTGCACTCCCCTCTGCTTAATGACAGAAGGGTTTGCGACAGTCGATCGGACATGACAGGTAGCATCAGTTTAGTCCATCTGCAGCCTCTCTCAGCCTGCCAAGCTCGCTTGTGGGTGGTAGTTACCCATTTGCTAACCGTGGCTGTGATGGTAGCAGAAGGGAGTGGCAAAACGGGCTCTGGGCCGACATAGTTCAGCCTGGATTTACAGGACTTGACTACCCCTGATGTGGTTGGAAGGCTGTCTAAGGCCATCAGCGCAGCTTGGCTGTCGCTGAAGACACATATAGATCTGTCTCTCCATCGCTTTTCCACAACAAAGTTCATCGCTTCTTGAACTGCATACACCTCCGCTTGAAACACAGATGCATGCATTCCAAGAGCAAAGTGCAGTTTTGTCCCACTGGATTCCACGTAGACCCCAGAGCCGGAGCCATGCTCGGTCCTGGAGCCATACGTAAAAATGCGAAAACAGTGTTGGCCGGGCTCATTTTCTGAGTTTTCCCACAATTGAGCCTCTGGCAGCACCATACTGTATCTCTTTTCAAGTACGACTCTTGATGGCATAGAGTCCACGGGCATGGAGAGAATCGTTAGACCGACGTCCATGCCTTCTCTATGTTCCAATGCTGGACAGGGGCCGTACCAGTTCCCATTGTGTTTCAGTCTGCAGATGGCCTTCAAGGCCTCCCTTTGGATGAAAGCATCAAGTGGTGGTAAACCAATCAGAGCATCTAATGCAGGGTCTGAAGTAGTCGGAAAAGCTCCGGTGCAACAGATGGCCACAGTGCGTTGTTGTCTCGATAAGGTCCTCTTGACTCCCACTAGAGAGAGTATACTCATCCAGATCAAGATTAGAGTATGCCGCTATTATTTGAAGACCGTACCAAATAGGTCTGTCTAATCGGATTGAGAGAGTTCAGAAAGTCTTTCTTCGTTTTGCGCTCCGATCTTTAAACTTTTCTGAACCTGTACCATCGTACCGGTCTCGATGTTTATTAATTGACTTAAAACCACTTGATAGCAGACGATCTATTCTATCGTGCTCATTTATTATTCGTATCATTTCTGGATCTATTGATTGTCCGTCCCTTTTAAGTAAAATTCAATTTTATATACCCAATATGAGGCTCCGACAGTATGAAACCTTTAAAATTGGCTTCTCGAGAACCAACTATGGGGTGAATGCTCCGATTCCTAGGGCATGTGCAGATTTAAATATGTTTTTCAATTCTTCTGGTGCTGATTTTACATGGCCGTATGGCATCTTAGTCAATCATCTTAAATCGTTCTTTTCATAGTATACTACTAAACTATTGTACATTAGCTTAATATAGTCTGTAAGAATGTATCCATTCAAAGACAATAAATAAATAAATAAATAAAAATAAATAAATAATAGGTCTTATCATAGCCGTGTAGATCCATAGGACCTTGCTAGGAGAAAGACCCCACGTTTTCCCAATGACACCTTTGCACCGCCAGAAAGCTGCAGTGCTTTGGATGTCTCTGTTTCAACGTGTGATTTCCATAGGAGCTTACTATCGAGGATCACTCCAAGATATTTAATTTCTTTGGATAGCTGAATTGTGACTTCTTTTAGCTTAGGCAGAACGAGTCCATCAAGCTTCCTCCTTCTGGTGAAGAGGGCAATCCCAGTCTTGGCGGGATTTGTCGATAGCCCGTTCGCACAGCACCAAGTGTCAATCCGATCCAGAGTTTTCTGCACTTTCCTGCAGATGTTCATAAGCGAAGGGCCTGTTACCAAACAAGCAACATCGTCCGCATATGCTTCTGCGTAGACTCCCGAATCTATGCCGTTAATGTGCCGAATTATCTCATCCTTTAGCTCTTGAATTGTTGCTGGCTTATCCCCGTATACCTTTTCTTTCAAATAACCCCAAAGAAAGAAGTCCAACGGTGTCGGTGACGTTTAGGTGTGGTTCACACTCAACATCGGCCCTTGAAATTCAACCACCCTTTATATCCGAACCAGAAGATGTTAGAGAAGTAAACGTCAAAAGCAACGAATGTTGCTGAAAACGATTTTACCCGTGTGACCGAAAAGATAATTTCCTGTGTCTCTGGAGACATCTGGAACATATGTAAATCGGCACTTAGCTGCTGAATGCCATGGAAAATATATAACTACATTCTGTCAAAAATAGCGGAAATTGTTCAATAAAACGCAAAATAATTGTTTAATTATTAAAATTTATTTTGTCGCCTTCAAAATAGTCTCCATTTGTAGCAATACACGTATGCCAACGATTAGTCCAGTCATCAAAACACCTTTTAAACGCGTTTGAAGAGATCTTCTTCAGCTCTTTCAGCGAATTCTCCTGAATGGCGTCTATCGACTCAAAGCGGGGTCCGCGAAGGTCCAATTTAAGTTTTGGGAAAAGGAAAAATTCATAGTGGGCTGAATGCGGTGAATATCGTGGTTGTTCGATGATATTTGTCGAGTTTTCGGTCAAAAAGTGTTCACAATATGAGCGTTGTGAGACGATGCGTTATCCATGAGTTTCCTTTCTATGCACATTCTCTCTCAAACGTCACATAACTTCCAAATAATATTCTTTATTTACCGTAGAACCATTTCAAACGAATTCCCAGTGCACAACACCATTAGAATCAAAGAAAACGTGACTTTCACTTTCGACCGACTTTGACGTGGTTTTTTGGGTTTCGGCTCATGTGAATAGCGCCATCCAGCCGCGTGTTGAGTGGTTTGCATGTCGAATTCGTATACCCACGTCGTTGACTGAAGTTTTCGAATAACGGTACTTTACAGCTACTTTTTCAATGTGTGCTCTGCTTGAGTGAACCAAATCAGATGGATGTATGCAGACTTTTGTTATACCTCGTTTTGGTTGCTTTTTTATTTATAGTTTAATAGTTATAAAGCAAGTGAAATAATTTAATTTTTGTAAATTTATGAATAAATATGAATTCTGAGAAAAACTACATCAACAGTTTTTTCAATTATTGTATACCTTCTGGTATACTCGTATAAGAAATTATGCTGCTGTATGTAGACTTAAGTCCTTCACTGTATGTACTCGTGTTTGTGTATACGTCATTAAAGTATGCACACAGTCTTCCATTTGTTTGAGTACGAAAAATAAAATGGAAAATTTTTTAATCCCCCTTTGACATAGTTTGCTTTTAATAGGTAAATGCGTATTAGGGGAAATGTAATATTTGCAGAACACTTTTAAGCAACGTGGTTGCAACATAGTTCCCAAAATGTTGTAAGACTGGAAAGTGAGTCTAAAAGAAGAGTTGCAATTTATGACAGTTAGTGAGGTTGATGTCCTGAATGCTCTGTCCAAAATTAAGCCTAATGCTACAGAGGATGATGGAGTCTCGCTAAAGCCATCCGAGTAGTTATTCAACGTGACCTTGTATATGAGGGGGTGGGAATGGCGATATCGCAGCATATGCAGTCGACAGCCTATCTGCTGTGATGTCTGAGTTTGGTCTCCTTGCAAACTAATATGGCTATGCAAAATGACGATGATCAATAGTTGCAGCACCGTCAGAATTGAGAAGAACAGCTCCGAGCCGTTTGATACCAAACGAGGTTTCAGACAGAGTAACTCACTGCCGTGTGACTTCTTTAACACGTTCCCGCCGGCGCTGTTATTCATGGTCTTCGCCCACAGACGGCAATGTTTAAGTCTTTTCGCTCTATCGGAAGCGATTGCAGGTCATAAAACGAAATTTTTTCATAAGGGTAGTCGTTTATGGCATCTCATCTCATAGGTACCGTTTAATAAAGTACCATTGGTGGTACGCGCTGCCTAAAGACGCAATCTTGTGCGGGCCACCGCTGGTACACACCGCCTCATGAAGCAATCTTGTGCGAGCACCCGGTGGTACGCGCCGGCGTGAACGTGTTAACCTGATTTTGGAGAGGATCGTGCGAGCTGCAGAACTTAATCGCTCCGGCACATTTTTTTATGAGAGTTTACAATTGCTGGCGTATGCCGATGATATTGAGATCATCGGCCGTAACAACTACGCTGTTAGTGCTGCCGTTTCCAAACTGGATAAAGAAGCAAAGCGACAGACCCATTCGCAGTGAACGAGACCAAAGCGAAGTAACTTCTGTCAACAAATCTCTCTTGCCAACAAGTGCTACTTTGAACTAAGTAATTGCCTAGTAAAGTCCTCTCTCAGCGAACAAAACACTTTATACGGCTCTCATCATGCCCGTCCCAACGTATGGCGCAGAAGCTTGGAGGATGAAAATATCCGATGAGGCTTCCCTTAGAGTATTAAAGAGAAAGCTTCTGCCGAAGATTTTTGAACCCTTGCATGTTGGTGATAGCGAATATCGTTGGCGGTGGATCAGTGAGCTGTATGAGCTTTACGACGACATAGACATAGCGTAGCGAATAAAGATCCAGCGCTGAAAGTATTGGATGCGGTATCAGCCGGTGGTAGCAGAGGAAAGATCAAGTGGAAAAGAACTTGGTTTCACTTGGTGTTTCTGACTGGCGTGCTTTGTTGCACTCCGCCAAAATCGCGTAAGCGGTTGTCGCGCCAATCAAGAAGAAGAAACCGTTCTCTTAATGGGGAAATCATTTTTATAGACGGATTTGGGCACCGCTCGGTGGATCCTGCTAGATGTCACTGTGGTAAATATGTTCTACGAAATCCTGTTTACGGTAACCTTGTAAAGATATATGTTTATGGAGGAAAGAGCCAGGCGCGAGATCGAAATATTTCGAAAAATTGCAAATGGTATGTGGTTCGATTCTG
Source organism: Anastrepha obliqua (assembly GCF_027943255.1). NCBI lineage: Eukaryota > Metazoa > Arthropoda > Insecta > Diptera > Tephritidae > Anastrepha > Anastrepha obliqua. Next base: position 48,682,667 of record NC_072893.1, read on the forward strand.
TTCGGATTCCTATTTGGAATATATTAAATATACCAGAAGAGATAGTTTTACCGAAAACGGAGCCGTTAACTGGTGCTGTGGTTGAAATATTTAAAGAAATCCAATTAATGGTCCGTGCTTGGATAAACACAAGGAAGTTTTTTGATGTTGCCCATAGGCTTCCCAGAAAGTATAATGCTTTGCCAATTCCGATTTGTAGTTTGAGTCGCGGGTAATATTTAGCGTCTTTTGTGCATCGAAAGTCAACTTTATGGCAGAGTTTTCAACTAGTAATAATATAATAATAGTGTGACTATAATCCCACAAAGATCTTTAACTGCAGCTGCTTCCTAGAGCCTCCCAGCATCAGGTTTTTAAAAGGACATCTACATAAAATAGCATTCGGAGGTTTCCCATAACCTTTCCATTATTGGAAACAAAAATATTTAAAATATTATTAGTGGCACATCCAATAAGTTGACATCGAGCCTACAACCTGCGGTCTACCAGTTAATGTGGCACAGACAAGTAGATTCGTCTACGGACGCACCTCAGACCTTCAAAATACATCTTTTCCATTTGTGTTAAAGCGCTTAATTATCGCACCGAAAGAGTCTTACGCAGACATAACAAAGTGTGAATGGCAAAAGTCAAAGATGCAAAGATAATTGATTACGAAACAAATAAAGCGCAACACAAAGTAAGTCAATTGCAACAATTGATTGCCTTAAATCAATAAGCCAGTGATTTGGGCACTCTGAAAAATTACCCACGTTTCATTAATGACCCTTAATGTAGACTCGTACATACATACACCTTTGGTGAAATGTGAAAGCATAAGCTGAGCGATAACTCGTACAAAGTAAAAGTCCCAACAACAAAACAATGCCAAACAATCTCACAAAGAAAGTATTCGCAGATTGATCTTTAAGTAATTCTTACTGGAAGTCGGAAGGGAATGTTTGGTGTGTACCTTTCGCACATTCGACTATGATCCATTTCAAAAGTACATTTTACTTTGGCTTACAGCTTGGAAGAACTGACGAGCCGGTAAAATCTACTGAATCAACTTTCACTTTTTATGGAATTGCTTGCAAAATTTGTATTCTTAATGTGACGTGTAGTTCTGTTTAAGCTTGTAAGCTTTTTCTTAGGCCCACTTTTCCCATATTGACGACATGATTTTTAAAAGTCTCCTAATAACTTCATAACGAACATCGATTCTTAGCAGAATTTCACGATTACTTAAACCTTCTTCATAAAACAATAATATTTCCCCCTCTCCTTTCGATAAATTACTTTTACTTAGCATTTTAAACAAATATTTGTAAAACTACATAAAATGTTAAATAAAACTGGAATCAAGTAACTTAACACGCGTCTATCTTGAACTGAAGTAATTAAACTCTCTATGCATCAGTCGAAAATTGTCTGCTCTAAATTTGTAAATCATAAATGAATGGAAATACCTGCTGCTCAAATATGAACGAGACGTTATCAATAAAACGGTCCGCGGATGACATATGGCAAAAATAAATTTTTTGTTTTTTGGTAGGACTGTTATAAGCTTACATGGCAAATTTCAGCGTGATAGCGTGATATGTCACATAGTTTGTTTTCTGTGCTACTGTAAACAAGTCAAGCTCGAGTGTGTTCTTCGAATTTAACGTTGGAAATTCAAGTTGAACAAAGAATTTGTTTGAAATTTTGTTATTCCAACAAAATTTCGGCTTCAGACGCCTTAAAAATGTTGCAGACAACCTATGGGACTCTGCTCTATTGCGTGCACGTATTTTCCAGTGGTACAAATCGTTCAAAGAGGGCCGTACATCAACCCAAAAAACCACGCCAAAGTCGCTCAAAAATTAAGGTTATGCTGACTGTTTTTTTCGATTACGAAGGTGTGGTGCACTCGGAGTTCCTTCCGCAAGGCCGATCGGTTAACGCTGAATATTATTTAGATGTCTTAAAGCGTTTGCGCGAGAACATTCGTCTTAAAAGGAAGGAATTGTAGGACAACAAGTCATGGTTCTTGCAACACGATAATGCACCAGCTCACACATCACGTCTTGTTCGCGATTATTTGAACAAAAATAATGTTAATATCGTTCCGCACGCACCGTATTCGCCTGATATGGCTCCATGTGACTTTTTCCTGTTTCCCAAGCTCAAGTTGCCGCTCCGTGGAAAACATTTTGAGACAATTGAAGTCATAAAAAAGAATTCGAAGAACACACTCGAGCTTGACTTGTTTACAGTAGCACAGAAAACAAACTATGTGACATATCACGCTGAAATTTGCCATGTAAGCTTATAACAGGCCTACCAAAAAACAAAAAAATTATATTATTTTTGCCATATGTCACCCGCGGACCGTTTTATTGATAACGTCTCGTTCGTATTTGAGCAGAAGGTATTACTAAAGTATGCGCAGATATACACAGTTCACTCTGTGCCTATTTTAAGGCTTCCTTAATTGTTTTGTGGACGTCTCGTTTGTTTTAACTAAATGGATTATTTAAAGCTTCATATGACCATCAAAGAATAGCAGAATTAATAACTCAATTGTCAAGTTTTCTTCTGGGGTTATCATCGTAAATGAGATGCATTGTGATGGGCGGATGCTTACATCAGCAGCTGCATGTATGTAGATAAGTGCATTCATCAATTGCTTCCATATCAATCGAGCGCCACAGAAATGAGCGAATAAAGAAGAGCACAGCTCGGATAAACAGAATTAACATAAGGCTTGAGAGGAGGAAAATCACTTACTCTGCCATTTTATTTCGCTACTCAATCAATTTTCGCATTGGAATTTTTTTCTCCGTTTTGCGTCACATGAATTAAGAGTGGCATTGTGTGGCAATTAACACGTGTCACAGTGTGTCAATGCGAATAAGGGAATAAATAAACAAGAAAGCAGCAGAGATGGTTAATCAACAATAAGTATAAACTCAACACTTGTCCCAATGAGTTACATATTACATTATGTTCACCCAGTATTAACCCACTCTAAGGCGGCTCACGGAGCAAAATGGGTAAAAGTCGACAATCATTAAATTAGAACTGCAATAAAATTAAGAATAAGTATAAAATTTGCGTATGGGTTAGGTTAGGTTAGCCGGGGTGATTGCCTAAGACAAGAACCTCGGTGGCTCTAAGTCTCATTGTGATAAATGCATTTGATTTCCAACTCCTAGCTAAGTTAAGACACTCTCCACCAAACTATTACGGGAATTGGATGGTGGCCACGCTGAACCCTAGGAGCAACATTTTCTGCGCCTGTAGAAGTTTTAGCATAGACTTTGTCGTTTTGTTTATTAAAATCTTCTTTAACAGTGAAGATTTTCTCATCTGTGAAAAGAATATTTGCGAGAAGCTGAAGCTCAACAACGCTGCGGGCGAAGATGGCATACTACCTGGACTAATGATTGCCGACCCGCAAATATCAGCGGAAATTCTTCATCCCCACATCACCGCCATCTGGAGCAATGAAAAGCTGTCTCCGTCCTGAACAAAAGGCATCATAGTGAAGCTGCCCAAGAAAGGCGACCTGTGTGACTGTGGCAGCTGGCGAGGAATAACCCTACTTAACACGATCTACAAAATTGTTGCCGCGATCATACAAAGAAAGCTCAAAGATATCGAACGCTGCTTAAGAGACGAGCAAGCTGGTTTTCGCCCTCATCGAAGCTGTGTTGACCAAGCCAACACACTTCGGATTATATGTTCGTTTCATCAAACATCTTGAGGAGCTGGACTTCGCCGAAGACATCTACCTCCTCTCTCACAAACTCTCTGACATAGAAGCGAAAGCGGACAGACTAGTCGCGCTGGCACGCACTTTCGGACTGGAGGTCAACATCGCGAAGACCAAGGCTATGAGAGTTAACCACAATAACGCAAGGTAGATATTGGTTGATGGATGTCAGGTGGAATTTGTTGAAAGCTTTTGCATCCTCGGCTGCATCATCACGGCAGATGGTAGAGCAGATGAAGATGTCAACTGCAGGCTAAACAAAGCAAGGGCGGCGTTCGGGCGATTGCAAATCGCAAATTTTCTGGCGCACTAAACTACGAATATTCGGCTCGTGCGTGAAGTCCGTCTTGTTGCACGGAACTGAAACATGGCTGGTCTCTAACACTATCACACAAAGGCTAAAATCCTTCATCAACAAATGCCTCCGCATCATTTGCAGAATATTCTGGCCAAACACCATCAGTAACGACGCACTGTGGAGATTAAGGAATGAGGAACCCATCCTTAGCCAAATCAAACGCAGAAAATGGCGATGGATAGGTTACACATTAAGCAAACCACCAGATAGCATCACGAGCATAGCATTGGGCTGGAACATGCAAGGGAGCAGAGGTCGCGGTCGCCCCAAAAAACACTTGGAAGTGGTCGATGTTGCGGGAACTAGCAGAGCCGACATTACATGGGACGGTGCAAAAACAACAGCACAGAACCGGGAACAATAGAAGAGTCTTGTCGGAGCCCTATGCTCGCGAGAGGAGTGAAGAAAGCAAAAAAAGCGCACAAATTTAAATATTCTTTATTTTTTTAATTTTTAATAGTTCCTTTCATACCACTTTTATGACCTTCAGTGCTCTAACCTATTTGAAATAAAATTTAATTATTTTTTCACACCTGCGTCATCAGTTAAGTTCGCTTCAACTCTGAATTCTTGTGGTCCGTGGTTGGAATTTTTATGGCAGTAATTATGGCCGCACGTAGAAATAAGAAATTTCCACATTAAAAAGGAAAATGAAAGAAATGAGAAATGTTCACCGGCTAGAAGCAATCTAATGCCATCCATATGTAAGTACGTAGCTCCTAGTAATTTTATGTTTACAAAAATGCCAATAGAAATTATTCGTTTATAATGGATTTAAATTTTGCCAATGGCATCACTGTGACTATTTAAGTTTTTGCAGGAAAATTGGCAAATGGTAAATGGTTTTTATTACCTTCTGAATTGGCCTGAATTAAGTCGTCTCACAATAAAATACATTTAACTGAAAGTTTGAAATTTCCCCTAAGACTTGTCTTCAAACTAATATACCTACACATGTGTATGTAAATACATGCATATATATATACATACGTACATACATAGTTGTAAATTTGTTTGCAAATTACTTTATTTTCCTACAATTTTTCCCAAAGAGAATACATACATAACTGGGTTAACCGAAGTTAATAGTGAGGCAGTAAATTGTTGTTATTTTGCACAGGAGCCATGCATACAAATACAAAAATATGCTCCAAGCTCACAGAACACAAACACACACTAATGCAAACTTGTTCACTCTTAGCTAAAACCAAGGTGAAACTTTCGTATTGTTTGAATCACAAACATTTCTTGGCTAAGTGACAATTATTTTCTCTTTTGTTCTTGATCTATGACATGCTTCGCTTCCGGCTTTACTTTTGCTACCTTATTTCCAAAGGATTCATATTCTGATCAGAATGGAATGAATATTACTAAGAATTTATGTGTTTTACTGCTTTTAGTCTACAATAAATAAATAAAAAATAAATGATAAATATTGACATTTTCACACTTTGGGCCTTTGGGAAATTCTGCAAACTTTCTCTTTATCGCAAAATCATAGCAAAGAAGAATAATTGAATAGCTGAATAAATAAAAACGTTGCATAAAGCCTCAATCCAAAGCGGATTGAATACTGAAGGTGGCGTCTTCCCAAAAGGGTTACTTGATTTTTCGCAATTTTGACGAGTCTGACGTCAGCCTCCTTTCGAAGGAAGAGAACTTGCATGCTTGTGAAAATTCAGGGAAAATTCAGTGAATGGATGTGATTTGTGAGATTTATACTAGAGAAATGGCTTAAATTGCCACAGCAAAAACTATTATTAGTTGGAGAAAAAGAAATCCATTATTTTTGCGTAACATTTTTGCACAAATGGTTTAAAATTGTTTTATGACAGATATTTAGCTCCTCAGCGATGTTACAACTACTAAAACTACACTTTTGCATGCCTCTCCGCGTATTGTGGCCGCTTCTCGCACAGTGCTCGGTTAAATCGCATCAATTGCAGGCGATACCGATCCCCAGTGATGGTTTCACTTGGTTTTAACAGTAGGTTCCACTAAATACATGACATAACCTTCGCAGCGTGAATATTCGGCCTAGGCGAAGACGTAGAAGCATGACCGGGCAGTCCCCATGACTTTCTTTTCTTTGGATTGCTGTAATGAATCAATTTTTCATCACCCGTCACTATGCGATGAAGAAAAAAACCCTTCCATTTTTGCCGCTGGAGCAGTTGTTCACAGGCGACGTTCAACATCCCTCGGTTTTAACTCATAAGGAGCTCAAGTCCCCTGTTTCTGAATCATTCCCAAAGCATGCAATCGCTTGGAAATGGATTGGTGGGTAACTCCTAATACTGAAGCAAGATCTTCTTGCGTTTGACACAGATCCTCATTGAGCAATGCCTCCAATTCAGCGTCTTCGAAGGTTTTTGGCCTTCCTTCACGCGGACGGTCGTCAACATCACCGTCAAAATCACCGTCTTTGAAGTGATGGAACCAACCTCGGTACGTTGTTTTGCTTAAAGCAGCATCTCCGTAAACTTTTTGTAGCTCTCGATGCACTTCAGCCGCTGTTTTTTTTCGAATGAAAGAGGAAAATCAACACTTCCCGCAAATGACGATTATTCGGCACAAAGTCAGACATTTTGACAAAACCAAAAGTATATGATACCAAAATGAAATCACTAATGTGTCGAAAGAGTTTGTTTACCATATGACTAAGCTTGGTTTATGTCGTTTAGGTTATGTTAGAATCGACTAGCACACACTGCTTGCGACATCTATTGAGCGAGAACTTAGTTGCACACTTAATATATCACCGCCTACATAAGGCAGACACACGCTGTCAACTGCCTAACTTACGTAATGAACTGGTCGTGGTCTTGGTCGCCCATCATCACATTCGACCTCTCCTGCAGCACAGCGATTGGTTTCGTAGAAAACCTATTTGCCAACAAATGATTTGTGTTACGACCAGATTGGTCATTGGTGTAAGATGTTAGATCGATCGGTCAAAAAAAGCTGCGAAATGAGCGGTTGCAAGTCTGGAACTCAGACATTTTGTTCAAGTACAATAAGTTCAAGAAAAAAATAAAAAATAATCTAATGCTAAGAAAATTATTAATTTGAAAAATTGAAGCGTAAATGCCCAATCCCAGCAAAAGGCGGGAGAGATATTTTTACTTGTACAAGGTAAAATAGGAGTCTAATAAAAAACGGACTTCAATTTCGCTCATTTTTATCAAAAATTAGTCTAAAATGATTTTTTGAGCGATGTTTCCTGCGAGCTCGAGATGTTTGATTCCTCCTTATAGGAGTTTATCAGAAGAGAGCTGCAATACGGCGACGACAGGGCCTTGATCGCAGCTTGGCTATCGAAAAAAATATTAATGTCTCTCTCTCAACAGCGATCTTTAAGCATTTTGCATGCTTGCAGGATCGCGAAGATCTCTGCTTAAAAAAACGCTGCTCGTTTCCGGCAGTTTAAAAGAGCCTGAAATATTGGCTGATTTTGGCTTTGCTCCCACTCCAGATTCCATCTTGGATCCGTCAGTGACAACAGACCTCTGACCTTTATCCGCGCCCACTCTCCCCTCCTTCCAATCTTGCCTGCTCGGAAGGATAGCCCTAACACAACCCTCAAAACCCAATTTGCCGATAGAGAGACATGTACGAAGTACAGAGAAGGAAGGGGAGATCTGCTTCAAGATGCTACCATGTCCTACAGGAAGTTTCCTCCAACAGTAGATTGTGTCGCAACTACAATAGGGAATAATGACAGCAAACAAAGCATTTTACGCCCACACAAAATTGCTGAAGTCCAAACTGCTAACGCGTAAGTAAAGTAAACTACGTCTCTACCATTCAATACTCGTAATACTACCGATGCTATCCTTTGGCTGCGAGTGCTGGACATTAACAAGCAAAGATGAAAGATGGAGCTTATGAGTTTTCGAACGAAAAATGCTCCGAAGGGTGTTTGTCCACATTCACTGTAACGATGGGTTGCTAAACTGATGCCAGGGAGAAGATGTTGTGAAACACATTAAATCACAAAGGCTTCGATGGTTAGGTCACATTGTGCGCATGATATTTTTACTCTTTTAAGTTATTTACAAATGTAAATTAATTTTAAATAATTTTTTCCTAAAGCCCCAGTATCGAAATTCGAAGGCCCATATCTCGAAAATTCCTCTCGGAGAAATTACTTTTTTACCTATAACCCAAACTCTTAACAAAATTGTTTTGGTCCAAAACCCCGAAAAAAAAGTTGATTTTGCTGCTTAGTGTTATTTAGGTGGTGTTGAAATGCGTTTGCATTGTGCGGAAGTGAGGAAATGAAATGAAAAATGAAACTTTTTCCATGGCCATGTGAAATGCAGGATACGATGTTTCTCAGAATGTTAAATAACGTCATGCAATGGAAACGGTTTATATGCATATCAGTCGGAAGTTGCACATTTTGTGCTGGTAATTTCTTAAATAAAAATCTTTCTCTAGTTCGAAATTGAAAATTTTGTGGTTGCTTCCTGGTTGCTAGTCTGGGTTCAAGAACTCGTTGCAAATCAAGAGTTCGTTGAATTAAATTTTCAGTTACAAAGTTTTTTTTCAGAGTTTCCTGCTGTGCTTCCTTAAAACTCCCGTAGTACCATGAAGCAGTTAAGCAAGAGCGCGTATTCGGAGGAAAAAGAAGAAAGTAAATTTCTGGCCGTGAGCTCGCGCTTTTGATATAAACTTTGTTGTGGTGAAATGCAGAGAATAAAATGTTACAAAGAACGAGAGGAAAAAAAGAAAACTAAAATGTTTTGTGATTGAGTGCAATTATTAAAGTATACATGTGAAATTGGTTGAAAATTAACAAAAAGTAGGCCTCTTCTATTCGCCATTGCTCCGCTCACTATCTTTAGCTTAACGAAATATTTGCATGCGAAAGCAACAACAAAGTTATCGCGCAAGATCTAGAATGATAGAATACAAGATTATGTATATATATAATAGGACTATGGTTAAGTTCGTGCGGTTTTTTTCGAATCCACGAATCGATCCATTTTTTGACTTCATCGTAATTACGGAAGTGCTGGTCAGCCAGGCCATGTTGCATCGATCGGAAGAGATAGTAATCGGATGGCGCAAGGTCTGGACTATACGGCGGGTGGGGTAGGACATCCCATTTGAGCGTTTCTAAGTATGTTTTGACCACTTGTGCAACATGTGGCCGAGCATTGTCATGTTGCAAAATAACTTTGTCGTGTCTATCGGCGTATTGCGGCCGTTTTTCTCGCAGTGCTCGGCTCAAACGCATCAATTGTCGTCGGTAGACATCCCCCGTAATCGTTTCATTCGGTTTCAGTAGCTCATAATACACAACACCCAGCTGGTCCCACCAGATACACAGCATAACCTTCAGGCCATGAATATTCTGCGCCGACGTCGATGTTGAAGCATGGCCAGGGTATCCATACGTTGCCCGACGTTTTGGATTGTCGTAATGGACCCACTTTTCATCGCCAGTCACAATTCGATGCAAAAAACCCTTTCTTTTGTGCCGTTGAAGCAGTTGTTCGCATGCCATAAAACGGCGTTCAACGTCTCTTGGCTTCAATTCATACGGCACCCAATGGCCTACCTTTCGGATCATTCCCATGGCTTTTAAACGTTTGGAAATGGTTGATTGATCAACTCCCAAAGTTTTTGCAACCTCTTCTTGCGTTTGAGCCGGATCTTGATCGAGCAATTCCTCCAATTCGGTATCCATGAACTTTGGCGGCGCACCCTCGCGTTCTTCGTCTTCCAAGCCAAAATCACCACTTTTAAAGCGTGCAAACCACTTCTGGCACGTTCGCTCAGCTAGAGCATGCTCACCATAAACTTCCACCAAGATACGATGACTTTCGGCTGCTTTTTTCTTCATATTAAAAAATTCCCCGCAAAAACACATTATTTGGCACGAAATTCGACATTTTCAAGTGTGGTAAAAATATTGTTGTTTACGCTTCAAATAAAAAACTTATACTGACGTTTGTGCCTTACGACAGTAGCTCTCCAATGAATGTTTGGAAATGTGGATCGATGGAATAATAATCAAGTTACGCCATCTGTTGTAAAACCGCAAGGAACTTATTCATAGTCCTATTATATATATATATATAATTGGCGCGTACACCCTTTTTGGGTGTTTGGCCGAGCTACTCCTCCTATTTGTGGCGTGCGTCTTAATTTTGTTCCACAAATGTACTTATGAGATATTTCAATAAATTTGAGATATTTCAATAAATTTAAGGCATCTGTTTTAGATTAAAAATGCAAATATGCAGTGCATGAACAGTACGTAACCAAACAAAGCAAACCTTCTGCCTGAGTTGTGTGAAAAAGTATCAAATCACATAATAAACTTAAACTTTTACCAGCTTCAGAACAGCTGATAGAAGTTGTCCCCACTTCTACTTCAGTACAGCCGCCTTTATCCACAAAGCCATTCTCCATAAGCCACACCAACAATTTCTCATCCCCCACATCAAAAGTCAAAAAAGAATTTGCAAGCAATTTTGGTTTTATAGTCGATTACGGTATGGCATGGACAGTATGTCACGTCCACATGGCTGTGTGCTCTTAATTATAATGATAATGAATAAGTTATTCTAACATTTTCTATTGGTTTGTGCTAAAATCCCTGGTTGGGGTCAGGATAATCTTAGCCAGCGCAGGCAAATAGTCAACATACCTACGGGGCATTTCACGTCAGGCGGACAGGAAAAAAATTATACTCTGGAATTTATTTATATTTTGGCTGATTGTACTTCTACTAGGTAAATTTAAAAATTTAAACGATTTTTTTTTATATGAACCAGTTGCTATTTATTACAGTGTAGAATAGAGCATTTTTTTAAAGATTTCTCGTTACTCAACCACTTTTTATCTTGGCTTGAGTAACTGAAGCAAAATTTTAATTTTATTTAAAGGTCATTTTCTCACAAATAAAAGAAAATATAAATTTTACCTGTTTTGATGAAAAAAGTTTTAATTATTATCTTTAATCAAAAAAATTCTTAGGGTGAGATTTCATTATAACGGAAAGTCTTCCTAGATAGTTTAGGACAATATTATGGTCGGGATCTTTTAACGATTTTCTTAAGTTGAAATGTTTAGTATTACTTCAGAAGATCATTACTGCTCAGGAACCCAGATATCTCAAAGATCTTGCCATTCGCTAAATTTAGTCTCGATGAAATACAGTTTTTAAGTGACTGAACGTCAATGCTTTTGGTTTTCTGTCCGTAATAGAATTTATAAAAGGGAATTTACGCTTCAGAAGTGAATTGCTGTGTTACTTTGCCGAATATTACCGAATGTCCTCAAAAAATAACATTTCGTTCTTCAACTCCAATCAAATACCAAACGGCTCGGAGAGGTCCTTCCAAATTCTGACGGCGCTGCTGGTGTTGAGCGTCGAGAAGCATTTTTAGTGATTCCTCGCCGCTCATCGCGCAACGTCCCGATTCATCCCAAGGGAGCCGAGCTCCTCGTGAGTATTCGTCTGAATCTTGAAGACTCATGACAGCCCTCCACACTTCCACAGAAGTTCCTCCAAGAGTCCCTCTTGGCCTTCCTAATTTCGGACTTGTAGATTCCAAGTCCTACTTTATACAGTTCCCATCCTGAGGGAGACTTAATTCTTTTAGCCCTATTAAAAAGGCGTCTGCACGAGGCCCTAAGCTCAGAGAGCTCTGCTGTCCACCAAGGTTGTTTCTCCTTCTTAGGGAGCGTTCTAAGTGGACAGGAGCTTTCAAGAGCCTCATTACAAGCTGAGGTGAAGATCTCCACCAGATCATCGATCGCTCCCTCCGAGAGATCTAAATTTTCCCTGGGTGCTTCGGGGAGAAGGTTCAGCAGATTCCTGCCGTAAATATCCCAGTCCGTTCTCCTCAGATTCCTGTAGGAGGGTCTTTTTGGACGAGTTTCAGTGAGAGAGAATTGAATATACCTGTGATCCGAGAAGGAGTGAGTGTTAAGCACCCTCCAATCGGAAATTCGGTTTAACAGTGAGGAGGAGGCCAGAGTAAGATCCAGCACCTCCTCCCTGGTTGCGGTAATGAAAGTGGGGTCCTTACCCCTGTTGCAAATAAACAAGTCTTCGTTTAAAATAAAATCAAAAAGTGACTCACCTCTTGCATTTATGTTGGAACTTCCCCAACAGGTATGGTGGGAGTTTGCATCCGTCCCTACAATTACGCCGGTTTTCCTGCGCCTCACTTCAGCCAGGGCTTCCCTCAGCATCATCGGAGGTGGCTCCACCTCGTCCCCATGCGCCATATATGCCGACCTCAGCCATAGCTTCCCAGCAGGGCCCTCTAGGCTCACAGTCACAATGTTTTCATTGCTAAAATTAGGCAAGATAAATGCATTAAGTTCCTTCCTTATGAGCATACAAGATCTTGGTTTACCTAACCCGCTGTACGCTATCAGTTTATATCTTTTCGTCCTGAGTCCAGAAATGTCGCTGCTGTTCAGCCACGGTTTCTGGATCAGAACTATATCAACTCCACCTTGTTCAAGGTGGAGCAGTAGATTGGCGGACGCCGCCTTAGAATGCTGAAGATTTATCTGAAGAATAATCATCTTCGATAATCCTCTCCAGCATCCCAAGGTCGGTGTCCTCACTTTTCGAGGCCAGAAGCCTCTCCTCCTCCGCCCTGTCGAAGAATGACCCTATGCTAATAACGGACCCTGGTCGTAAGGGAGCGTCACCAACACTGTCAGCCTCCGACGTGACGGAGTCTATCTCCATGTCCACAGGAGCTTCCTCAGCTGTGGGCCCTTCTTCCTCCCGCGACAGTAATTGGCGACGATGTGTCTTTCCCACAACAAATGCGACACCGAATTTGCGCTCCTTTACATGGCAGCTGTAGTAGACGTCGCAAGGTCCTATGTTTTTCTTGCCTTGCCCCGTCCATCGCATTTCTTGAATGGCAGTGATGTTAGCCTTTACTCTCACGAGGACATCAACCAGCCGGGCAGAAGCACCTTCCCCATTAAGGGACCGGACATGCCAGATGCATGCCCTCAAATCGTAGTCTTTATTTCGTTTGCAGGAGTCGTCATCAGTAAAGATAGTTCTCATCCGAGGCTTTGTATATATTTTCATTGGGGGGGATTTTTAAGTGGCGAGTCCCAAACCCAGCGCCCTACCAGTTATCCTAGAATGCTTCGTCTTCGCACGTTAGCTCACTCCCGGAAGGGGTTTTCGGAATTTATCCAGAGGATACTTGGGCTAATCCCGGAAGTTGTGAGCTGCTTGAGCCATATGCAGAAGAATCGTCCTGGCCATTCCCAAGGGAATGGCGATCAGTAACTTTCCCCACTTGCGTGGACTTCTACACATGGAACCATCCTCCATCTACCATCCTTTACTATTACAATACTATTTTTTATCTTTTCTTTAATACCTTCTAAAACTTGAAGTTTTTACTACGAACTATAATTTTAATTTTATTGTTAATTTTTGGTAATCTAGAATTTAAATATGTAAGCTATTCTTAGGGTCGATCATTTTAAAAATAACTTATAGTTGTATGTTTGACATAAATAAAATAAATAAGTAAAATAAGTAAATATTAATTAATTAATTTCTGAATAATTTGGCTATACGTCATATTTGCAAAATATTCGTATTTAAAGTTTATTTAAATTATTTAAAATATTCTTTCTTCACCCTTTTTTAATATAATTTTTGAAATGTCCGATTTTCCTGGTTTGTGTTAAAAGTTCCTAGTTTTTGTTAAGGGATACTGAGAGACACCTGTAAACGGCCATATTTTCCTTGATTTTCATTAAAATTATTTAACATGAAAGAGTCAATATATTTTTTTAAATTGTTTATTTATACATTAAAATAATATAAATTTTTTTTTAATCATTTAAAATGGCGGATGCACACTCAATTCTGCCAGGAAAGTCACAGCGAGGCTTCTCAATCGGCACGCATTGTAGCATCGGCGTCAGTGACCTAAATACAAAAAAACCAAACATTTTTTTGTTTGATAATGTCATAATTTCTATATGGATTCAAAAAAATGGAGAAAAATATGCGCGGAATAAAATGCTTAAAAAAAATGAATTTCGGGGCGAATTTTCCTACGATTTTTGCTTCGAAAAAATATTTTTTTCGAAAAATTTTCGAAAACTTCAAAGCCATAGAAAGTAATATCACAAAAAATATGTATGCAAAATTTCAGTGAGATCGGTCAATAACTTTTCGAGTTATCGTGTACGCCAATTCGGAAAATATAATATAGCTTGGAGAAAAACGCGTCTAAAGTCGGCAACGTAACTATACCTCTCCCAGCGCTCGAACGCAAAGAATAGGGTCGTCACGGTTGACGATCTATGATATAAAAAATACTTAAATTTAAAAAACTTTTTTTTCGAAATTTTACAGGTATCTGTCCCCCTGTCCCCTTAAGCAAGCATTACGTTCCCTCCGATTTGAGTCGCCTGTTCCATGCTACAATTCTCGGCTGAAGCTAATTAATCTAGAATCTCTTGAAAACAGAAGGACAGCCCTTTCAAAATTTTTTTTTCGAAATTTTACAGGAACCTGTCGCCTTAAGTAAATAAAAGCCATCATTGATATATGAACCCAGCGGAGACAGTTAAAAATGGCTGCTTGATAAAGTTTTGAATTTACTATTTCGCACTACGTGTTTTCTATTTAAGATCATTGAAGAAAAGGAAATTGTCTATAGAAAGTACTCTGCAAATTATTTCAAAAACTAGTATCTCTTCTTATCTATCCAAAAAAGCTATAATACTTAAATTAAAGAAGTAACCTGCAAGCGGATTAAGGGTTCAACAAAACAAAAATAAATAATGGGCGCGTACACTTCTGTTAGGTGTTTGGCCGAGCTCCTCCTCCTATTTGTGGGGTGCGCCTTGATGTTGTCTAAACTCTCAACTAGTGGAGAGTAAAACTTCATAAGCTGGAAAAAGTTGTACAAGTACGTGAATAATACAAAAAACTTAACGATTTACACTCTTTCATTTAATATTCGGCCGCCGTAGTCGAATGGAGACTACCATTTGATAGAAAGAGTTTTTCCTAATGTCAGTAGAGGCACACCTCAAGGCGGTGCGCTCTCCTCTCGGTGCTGGCAATAAACTTCTTGCTAAGGAGCCTAGAGGACAGAGGACAGCACATCGTAGCATATGTGGATGATGTTGCATTTGCAGTAACAGGGAAATTTTTCAATACACTTTGTGAAGTCATGCAAGATTTACTAAACATGGTTGAAAACTGGTTAGAAACAAATCTTGTTGCCGGAAGTTTTTTATGCAAATTGCCAAGTTTCATATTTTTGTTGAAATTTTTTTTTGGTACGAGATTTACGAGAAACCATAATTATGGACACACTTCCATACCTATACCACGTACCCAAAATATGAACAAAATTCTAGAGCATCAGCCGCTAGCCCTCAAATACCCCTAAACTGTCTTTGAATGTGTTGGACGTATTGGTCGCAAGTTAGAATGATGGTCAGCTTTAAGCAAAGCTCTGTCATCACATGCTGCTAGAACCTTGACTAACATACACCGTAAAAGTAGACGTATGTGTGCGTATACATGTGCGTAAGCGTGTGTTTGCATGATTTGCTGTCGAGTCACTACTAATTGGCGTTGATTCCAAGTGATTAACCAACTTGTGACATCAACAGCAAGCATTTGCATATGCGGTAAGTATACATAAAACTTACATACATGCATGCATACATACATACATACACACATATACACGCACGCCCGCATGCATGCGTTAATGTTGCTCCTTCTGCTTGCAGATGTGGTGGTAGAGTGCGTGCTGGTTATGCTGATTGCGGCTAATGCAGTGCAGTTGATTAAAAGTACTCGTAAAAGAGAATGAATAATGAGAGTTTAAATTGCGTTAGTTCAGAAGCAGTGCTGAAAGTTTCTGAATTTCGAGTGATGTGGAGCATTTAATATGCGAAATAAAGCCAAAATTGAGTGTAATTACATATGAATGAGCTCGTAAATTAGTTCATTTCGAAATTGTTGATATGACTTTTGCGCAATGAGAAAATGAAACCGACTTTTAATGACTGTAATTAAATTTGTGGAGACGTTGCGTTTTGCGAAAGCTATTGTTTAAGTATTCATACATATAAAATCAATGAACTTCTCGCAAACACCGAAGAGAAATTTGGCTTGTCGAAGCGAAATAAACGAAATAAGGGCTTTGACCTTTGCACGTTGTGCCCGTAAATGAAAAAGCAAGTGTAAATAAATACCTTTTTACAATTGTCAAGTGTCAGCAAAAGTTCACGCAACTTAAGTGTTTTAATGCTGTTAAGAACACTCTTGAGAAAAGCTGCTAATAACAGGAAGTGCTGTTCAAACCAGTCTACTTATATACACGTGCCCGCGTTAAGGCTCTAAGTGAGTGTGCATATGTGTGTGATGCAGTAATAAGAAGACGAACAAGGTAGTGGAATATAAAGGGTGTGCAGTTTTGAGCTTCGTTTATGATAATAAGCGGAAATTAATATTTTTCGTAAATATCAGACCCTACCTGCTTGTCTCTTTGTTTTCATCCCTTTGCAGATTCTTATGATTAAACGGCATAGGAAACTAAGTGATCCTTACATTTTAGGTATATGACATAATCAGCAGTTTTATGTAAAAATCAACGGGTAACATTTTTGTTAAACGTTTTAACATTTCCTGGATATAAATTAGATGCAACTAATCATCAACAGCAACGGAAAATCTCATGGAGGAACAGCCATTATCATCAAAACAGACATAAATCATACTGAAAGACTGCCGTATGTGTCACCTCACATTCAGGCAACGACTATACAAATTGTTGACAACAATGGGCTTATATAATATTATATTAATTGAAACATCTGCCAAACATCTTGGAATCCATCTGTACTCAAAATTAACTTGGAAAGACATCAAAAGGAAAATAAAACAAATAAAATAAAAATTCGAAAATTGCTTTGGTTGGTAAGTAAAAATACCAAGCTTAGTATTTCCAACAAACTTTTACTATAAAACAGAGTCATTAAACCAATCTGTTCGTACGGACTCTTAGAGTGGAGGAAACTGCAAAAAGAACTCACATAAACAAAATACAACGACAATAATCCAAAATCTTCCGACAGATACGCAAAAAAAGATATCATTCATACAACGTTGAATAAACCATCAATCGAAGAAGAAATAAAAACGATATTTTAACGATATAAACCAGCACAAAAACAAAGAAGTCAATACACTCTCACAACTTGGAAGAAGAGAAATGTCTGAAGAGAAACCGACCAATTGACCTATTAAATTAAATATAAATTCTCGTATGCTAAATAACTGTTCCGTGTATGTAATTGCTAAAATTTAATCGCTGTATTCGTCTTGGCAATGGCCATGATGAAATATATTTAAAAATCTTCCTAACAAATTGTTAAAAAATGTACTTGTTGTCAGCATGACAGATGTATGATTAATTTGAGAAATAATAATAATAATAAAAAAATGTAACCCTCTAACTCAATAAATTAGTATTTTTCTGCCCCCTTTGTGGGAAAGAGCAAAAAATGCTCATAACAGAGGTGTTTTAACATTTCACTAGTTTCTCTACACTCTCATTTTCTCGTTTCAATCCGCTGCTCTAAAAGAATGTACATAATTCACTTTTTATTTTAAGTTAAAAAAACTTTAATTAGAGTATTATTACTGACAAATCTTTTCAACAATAATTTCACTGAAACAACATTCACAACGCTGCCACAGGTTATGCCACCCTGTATTCACATATTCGTCATACGCTTTCGGGCACAATATCAAAGTGATATTGGTGGTGAAGTGATGAGGTGGTGGGGTGATTAGGTGGTGAGGGGATTAGGTGCTGAAGTGATGAGGTGGTGAAGTGATTAGATGGTGAGGTGATTAGGTGGTGAAGTGATGAGGTGGTAAAGTGATGAGGTGATGAAGTGATGACTTCCCAAGGCACTCAAAGGTTAGGTCGCTTCCGTAACAAATCTGTCTTTCATTGTCCTCGCTTTGCAACTGCAGATATTTTGATGGCATATTTTTGGTCTGGTGGAGAACTGTAAGCTGCAGGTCAACAAGTTTGAAAGAATAATATTACCTTACAAAAATTTTAATTCAAGATTTACAAACTTGAAAATATGCATTGAAAGATTCTATTTAGAGAAAACCTGAATTAAGTAATAAAATTTCTGATTTAAAACTTGTTCTGCATTCATAGTCTGATAGCTTTTATGGAGAAAAGTGAACATAAGCGAACACCACTCTCTCACATCTCGAGCGTGGCGCTATAGCCTCGTAAAGCTGCTTGTTCCGGTCAGGTTTGAAAAAGATATGAAATAAATATTATTATGACACGTTTGAATTTTAGTTTAATGTAAGTTTATTAAATTTGTAAACTAACAAATGAATCTGGCACCTCGGAATACAAGCTTATCTTTTTCATAGCAATGGATTCTCGAATTTTATACTGATTCAGAACTATCTGAAAAAAGGTAAAACAGCACATAAGAAAATGTAAATTATACTTCAGAATAGTTCATAGTAATTCAGGAAGCGGAAAATATATTTCAAAATAGTCAAATTAGCTTCCAAACATTTTCACAATTTACTTTAGAATTATCAACTGAACTTCAAGAAAAATGAAATGTTCTTAAGACCTTCGCCTCATTTGAAATGGTGTTTTTTGTGTGTTTCTTTAAAAGCCTGTAAAATGAAAACGAAAAAAGATTTTTTAGTTTTGTTATCAGCATTTTATTTCTTGATTTATTGTTAAAAAATAAATAAAAAAATTTTTGGCCATTTGAGGTTCATTCAAAAAGTTGTCAGCTTTCAAAAAATGATCCTCACACGGACAATGGACACAGATATAGCCTATCGAACCGATTTTGGTGAAATAAAATTTAAATGGCGCAGAATTGATGTCGTTGTCGTTTGAACTACGATTATTTGAAAACAGGAAACTTTTTGTCGTTTTGATTTCAGACACCTGTGAGTTCCGGAATCCGTGTAGCCAGCGTCACACTTTTTGTTTAGAAGCCCATTTTTTGCAGGCTGACAACTTTTTGAACGAACCTTGTATGGCCAAAAATTTTTTTTATTTTTTAACAATAAACGAAGAAATAAAATACCGAAAACAAAACTAAAAAATCTTTTTTCGGTTTTGTTTTACACGCTTTTAAAGACACCTAAAACACACCATTTGAAATGAGGCGGGAGCCTTAATAATTGCGAAATGTATTTCAAAAAGTACCAGAAATAATTCATAAAAGTCAAATAAGCTCCAGTATAGTCAAATGAATTTGAGAAACCGTTAAATGTAAAGTGTAATTCATGAACAAAGTAAAATTGAAAGTGAAAATTATTTTGAAATAGCTCAAAAATTTCAATCAATTTGTTATAATTATTATGAAAGAATTTTGCGCTGCCAACTGAAATATCTTTTTTGTACCTTCATGGACTAAGAGTATTTCTACGAGCCCAGTTTTCTCAATAAATTGACGCTCCAATGGAGACAGTGTTCCCATCTTCACTCAGCTGCTTCTCCAACTGTTAGCTTCGAATCAATGCTCATCACTAATAGGCGGAGGTGTGGATTTTAGTCGGCATCCATTACCGCGGGCAAATTCTCACCACCAAAAACGCTGGTGCAATAAAATTACTTGCGTAGCTATCGTCTGTGAAATTCACCAGTTGCTTGCATTGAAAAACGAAAGGTAAACGAATTAGTAATGCGTCTAAGTTCACCAAGCGCGACCTCAGTTCAACGCTGGGGTGATTTCCCTACGGGGTTCGTACTGATTTGCATAGACCGAACTGAACTATGTGACTTTTAAAGTATTTTAAAGTGCGTGTGTGTGGTGTGTTTTTCATAGCGCGTGTGTTTTCCAAATGCAATGCAATTGCCTTCTCTGTTATTAATTCTAAAAGTGCGCGTGACTGCCATTTATCTCAGCAAAGCAGGCGACAACAAAATTTTTCATAACGACAAGAAACCAAAAATGGGGAGAAATGGAAAGAACTTCCTGTGTGCTTTACCTTACTTATATATTTAACTTTAGCAATTGACAGTCATGTTTTAAAACTTGGTGGCAAGCTCCTAAACGCTTTACTACCGCAAAGTTTGCTGGCGAACACGTTTTTTCGATTACCTGCAAAGTCTTCCACGCTGAAATATCATTCATTATGACGAAAGCTGCACGCAGTTTGGGCCTTCATTTTATTTAAAGGAAATGTAAGTCAGGCAGCAATAAAAACGCTACTTGACAGGCTTAAGAAGGAACTGGAAACAAAATGCCACACTTCCTTTGAGCATCGAAAAGAGATTCAAAATGAAGAGAAAAAGTCAAGATGAGTAAAAATGGCAAAAGCGAAGCGAAATATGTCAAATAGGTGCACTAAATCAGTGGAAGGCGCAAGAAATGCCACACCTCGCCAAGCAATGGATTAGGTGTTAAAGCATATTTGTATTTTATATGGCAGCTGCACGCCTCAAATTAATGATGAGGAATCTATTAAGTCGAAGCTACAGTTGAACAGATGGGCTTGAGATCCGCGATATTATCTGCCGATACAATTTTTTCAATAGATTTTCCACACGTTAAAGGAAACTGGCACACAATAGCTGAATATCCACGAAAATGGTAGGGTTGTGGCGATGATATCCGCTATGCTGTGGTACATATAAGCGTAGAAATGTACATACAGCTGTGCTCAAATTAATAGAAGCGCCCCGAATTGCAAAGTTATAATTTTAGTAATAATTTTTAATAATCTAAAAAATTAATTTTATTAATTTTCTTCATGTTTTTATAAAAGTATAATTTTTTGTTTCTTAAATAATATTTTAAAATATAATAATTACTAGAAATGGGACGTGGAAAACATTGCACGCCGGAGAAAAGAGCTCTTATATACCGTATGAGTCAAAACGGAAAAAGCTATGCAGAAATAGCTGAAATGATGATGTGCTTTCTGAAAATGGTTTATAATGCTCTTAATTTGGTTAAGAAAGAGTCATCCTATCTAAGCAAAAAAACGGAAAGAAAACCAAAACCGCGGAAAACAGATGTTAATGTCGATAGCGCTATAATACGCAAGAGCAAAGCAGATCCTTTTTAGTCGGCACGGCAAATAATGCTTGAAATAAACTAAGAATTTGATCTACAGGTGTCCAGAAAGCTTGTAGGAAGGCGACTTAACGAAGCTCAGCTGTTTGGCTGCATAAACAGAAAAAACCCACTCCTCTCAATAAGACATATCGAACATCGACTTGACTTTGCAAAAGCCCACAAAGACAAATCTATTCAGTTTTGAAAAAACGTACTTTGGACCAGTTGGAAAAACTATTGTTCGTCGTCCAAAAAATCAAGCGCTAAATCCTAGGTTCACAAAAAAGACGATTAAACATGGCGCCGGAAGCATCATGGTTTGGAGAGCTTTTTCCTGGCATGGTGTTCAGTCGATTGTTGCCGTGGTTGGTAAAATCGATAGATTTCAGTATCTGGATGTACTCCAGAATAAAATGGAGCCATTTGTGTTGGAGTTTATGCCATTAAATTGGGCATTTATGCAGGACAATGATCCAAAGCATACTGCAAAGACAGTGAAGTAATGGCTCAGAAGAGAAAAAATGAGTGTACTGGATTACCCGGCACAAAGCCCTGATCTCAATCCAATAGACAATTTGTGGAATGACGTTAAGATCAAAATCGCTAAAAAAAACTTTTAAAATTTTGATGATTTGTGGGCCGGAATTGAGGAGGCTTGGTACTCGATTCCAAAGGAAAGATGCCGCAAGCTTGTAGAAAGCATGGACCGACGGCTTGAAGAAGTAATCAAAAACAGTAAATATATAGGGTGGGCCATGTAAAATTTGCTTTTTGAATCGGCTATAAAAAACAAACTAATCAATATTTTTTCAAACTTTTTTTTTTGTATTTTGAAGACTGAACATTGTCATTTATGAATGGAAAATAATATCGTTCAAATGACTGCTACAACTGGCTTTACAGTAGGCCATTCGAGTAACCCAATTTTTAAGCATATTTTCGAGTGTTTGGGCTCCAATTTCGTGAATGGCAACTTCGATATTATGTTTTAAAGCGTCAGTCGTCTCTGGATAGTTCGCATAGCATTTGTCCTTAAAGGCTCCCTACAAAAAATAGTCCAACGGGCTTAAATCACAACTCCAAGGCGGCCAATTGATATCGGAATGCAAAAACGGTAGCCAAAAGTTCGAGAGCAACTTTCGCAGTGTGACAAGTTGCACCGTCCTGTTGAAACCAAATGTCGTCCATGTCAGCCTCTTCAATTTTTGGAAACAACTCGTTGAGCATGTCACGGTAACGCTCGCCATTTACTGTAACCGCGGCTCCTCGCTCATTTTCGAAAAAAATGGCTCGATGATGCCGCCAGACCAAAAACCGCACCAAACAGTGACTCGTTGTGGATGCATTTGCTTCTCTACAGTAACGTGTGGCTTTTCTGAGCCCCAAATCCGACAATTTTGCTTATTGACGTATCCACCGATGTAAAAATCAGAAAAGAAGAAGCAGAATCACCACTTTGGAAATATTTTCCAATTTTCTTCAAGCGTATAGCGTCCCATTATGTAAATGTCAAATCTTTAAGTAAATTATGAACACATTTGACATGTCATTTGTGTTAACATTCTTAAAAAAGTATGTGGTTCAAAAAGCAAACGCTATATGACCAATATGAGGGTACATATTTTATATTTCAATTAAAAATATTTTCTGACCAACGAAAAAGTAGTATAAATTTTTGCTTCATAAGTTCAGTGAAATACCGAATTAGGTTAAAAACCGCACATATTTCATATACGAGTATAAATTGATGTACATTGTTGCATGAAACCACAATAAAATTCGCTTTTTAATTTGAAATAAATATTCCGTGAAACAGTAAAGTTCACAAATATTCGTTGATACAGAAATATTGGAGTTCATTAAAAATTATTGGAAAAATCTTGTTTAAATAAAGCGAACTATCCCTGCAGAGAATTTTATACCTAACATTTAGCTCACTCTGTACGGTTGATTTTCAATTGGTTTCAATGACATACAGAAGTCATGCAAACTAGCGCTTCCGCATCATTTTAAAGGAATACAGAGAGTTTCGCATTAAGTGGTAGCCGCTATTCGCTTCTCATTGAATTTGAGAATGTTTGTGTAGCCACCGAGACTTCTCGAAGGCTTATATTGCCAAAAATAAAAAGACCGAATTCGTTTGACAATTAGAAAATTTATATAACAAATAAGAGAAGAGAGGACCTGCTGGTGCTCACGCGTAGGGCAACAGACGAGCAGAGTGCAATAGCAATAAATATTACATACATATGCACATATGTATGTATTTACATCAAAATGCCGTTTTGTTTCTCATTGCATCGCCGAGCAAATTACGGTGTAACAAGAATGATAGAAAGAAGATTGCGCCCATCAACAGTGCGTGACGTCACGTTTTTCCGAGTTGTGCAGTGTTGCCAACCATTTGCTCTTCAAAATAAATTTAGTGCTTTTTTATAGCCAAAATGCGAAAATTTTGAAGTTTCGTGTTTGTTTCTTTTTTTTTGTTTAATTTAAAGCTACCGAAACATTAAGTTAAAAAAAAACTATGTTATTAAAAAAAAGGTAAAAAAGGTCACTCTTATAAGATTTTACTGCTAATGAAAATTTTTTGACTCTTATAAAATTTGATAGTTTCAAAGTGCAAATTTAATTTTTGGCCCGTTTCAAGGTTATGCAAGAATATTAAATCATCTTTTCTCAACTCTTCGTAACATTGAAAACCTTTTTACACATTTTAAAAAGCGTTTGAGCTTACTGAATGTGAATTAAAACCATAGAGATGTTGTTTCTTCCGGCCATCAATCCTTAGTGGGACATAGGGCACCAAGAGGTATATTCATTGTAAAAATAAGCAACAAAATACCAGAAAATACTGAAAAAAGAGTAACTTATCTAGTTACATAACCTCAAATATAGCAAAAAAGTCGTTCCCTTAACAAAAGAGTCTCGCTTAACAAAAAAACTCATAAATTAAATTGTGCATAAGCAGAACACATTTATTTAAAAAAAAAACTCACATTCTAAACACAATTTGTCACGTTTACAAAGTTCTTTAAGTAATCCAATGAAAATTTGGTGTTTTATTTTTTTTAAATGGGCATATTAGTGCGTTTTTATGTCCAAAGCTAGGCAACACTGCAATAGCGAGAGAGAGATTTGACTGCTGAAAGCAGAAGAACACCAACAACAACTGCAATCGCGGGCAATGCTACCAGATGTTAAAAAAAGTAAAGCTAAATAAAACTGAGTGAATTATTGAACTAAAAAAAAGAGGTTGTCTGTAAAGTCGGTTTACTGACAATAGTTTAACGTGACAACGTCATAAGAAAATATTGATGGAATGGTTGCAATTTTCAAAACAAAATTTTAATTTTATTTGTTTGATAGATATTTTGTATGGATATAGAGGAGGAGGTAAATGGAATTGCAATGGAATAGGTCAAGTTACATTTACACAAACGTAAAAAATTACGAAACATTTATCAAATTCATGAAAGATATGTTCAATTTCGATTGTGCATCAGACGTTAATAAGTCAACAACACTAAGAGGCTTATACATACATATATAACATATGTTCACTCAAGTAGGACAGAGCCAGAACGCGGGGGCCGATTGTGCTCTTTTTTGTTCGTTCCGCGCTCTCGCTTGCAGTTCAAGCACATTAGCTTACATTTGCTTGCGTACGGAATAGATTCGTATATTTGATATGTCCATATGATTTGTATGCATCTTTACATATACATTTGTTCTTTTTGAAAATTGCGCGAAATTGTATATGTATATGCATGTTTATATACATATATTAGTATACAACATATTTTATAAGGTATGTGGTAAATATTACCATACATTTTTTCCTTCATATATAATAAAAAAATTAATAATAATAACATTAAAACAACAGGTATTATTAACAAACTTGGTTTTATTAGAAAATTCTTCAAGCAAATCAAATTAATAATAATCAATAAGAAGGCATATGCAAATACAAACACGTGAATTTATATATGTACATATGCGCATATACATACATATATACGCTCACTTAAGTAGGAGATAGCAAGATGTCGAACGTTGCCGTTCGTTTGCTTTGTATGCTTTGTCGTTCGTTCCGCGCTTTCGCTTGCAGTTCATTAAAGGTAACGACAATAAGCAAGGTAACGACAAATGAGCAAGGTAACGGCAAATGAGCAAGGTAACGATACATTCTTTCGTGCGTGCAGCCGGCTAAATCGAATTATAAGACGTTATCACGTCAAAATGTATATTTTACAAAATTATAAACATTACTTTTAATTAGAACAGGTTAAAAAATGTCATGAAGAAAGAACTAAAACTCCGAGACTAAATAACAAAAAAAAATGTTAAATCAAGTTACGAAAATGGTAATCTGGCCATACTGGAGCTAAAACCACGTAACTAATTGTCAAATTCGCTGAGCGCAAGGTAACGGCACCACGATAGGCGCTATCTCATTATTCTTTCCATCATGGGGTGTATATACATATGTATGTGCACAAGTATGCAGGTGAGAGCGAAGTCACTGAGCTAAAAACGTTGACTGCGCTGCCTGCGCTTGTTTCGCGGTTCGCTTTAGCTAAAACTCACTATTACTACCATTGAAATTTGAAATGCTTTACTATGATATGATGCTAAAGCCTTGGTGGCGTGAAAATCTCGATTTAGTGCACTATGCAGAACCGTTTCTAAAATTAATCTACATATATTTTATTTTGTTTATAATCCAAAGCACTTTAGTATTTTTCGCCCACCACTCTTTCTCTCAGTTCATCAAAAAGTTAGCCATGACAAAATTCCGCTTTAATCCGAGTAAAAAAATCTCTTATTTAGTAAACTCTGTGGAAATCAAAGTTAGGTATATCCTGCAGTCGGTACGTAACGCCTTTGAATGCGGTGATTATCATCCTATGCAATTCGTCTCATCTACTGACAAAAATTTGAATAAAAGTGTAATAGTTGTGAAATATTCAAATGCATGCAAAAATAGTATTCATTTAGGAGTACCATTTCAATTCACACGATATAAGGATGCATGCATTTATATAGATGCGCATACATACATACGTACACATATAGAAGCGCTTTACGTTTTGCTACATCAACGAATTTCTATAGTCACTTTTAAATTTTCTAGGTTTCAAGGGAAATGTATGCCTGCAAGCGTGATAATTAACATTTTGATTTGGTTTTTGTTTTTGGTTTTGAAAATTCAATGTAAAAAGTATAAAGCCAGGATTCCGTACTTTTCCTGACTTTGAAATTTCTTTCGCACGCGCACTCATCTACATTCATTTGCACACATAATTCGAAATGAAAATCTTTAAATTCGTGCGTAAGTCGGTATACAATCACATTATTAAAACTTTTGTTGAGTCCTTAATTTTAACTTTTTCAATTTTTTGAAATGAGAAAGACATTTTGTGTGGCTCAAGAGCTTCCTATGTACGTACATACATACACACATACATACATGCACGCAAATACGCAATGAAATTCAAAATTTACTCCAATAAGAATATCAAATGCAAAGTCTATGAAAACATCCGGTTAAGATTCTAAAGCAACGAAATGCAACACAAACGAAATAATTCTACAATGCAAGGGTGGTTCAATAGGTCCCTGAAAGTTGAAGTAAGAAATATTCTATTCACCAAAACTAATTTTTATGATTTTAATTTTTGATTTATTTTTCAACAAGCCTCCTTTTAGCTCCAACGAAGCCCAAATATTTAGACTTTCCAAGAAATATAATTTTCCGAGACCTTCAAAATAAGCATTTCTTCACTGATTATTTATTCGTTCGACTCAGATCTCTTACCGCTGAACAATATCTTCATACAGGGTGTATCAGAGGTGACGCCGAAGATCGCATTAGTGAAAAATTCCCAGACGGCATTTTTTCTTAAGACAGCTTTGACATTTGTCAAGTAGAAAGGGTTACAGTTTTACAGGGGTGCAGGAGGACTTACAAACTCATACCGAACATTGAAGGGTGGATGAATAGGAAGCATGACGATATTGACTACTACCTAACTCAGATACTCACCGGACACGGTTGCTTCCTTGAATATCTACATCGTTTCCGACAGCCCTTTTTGGCGGATTTGCTCGAATACAGTCGAGAGCGCAGAACATGTGGCCTTTCACTGCAGACGTTTCAGTGAAGAACTAGCAATGCTGGCGAAGGCATTCGAACACCCGCCATCCCACGCAAGATTCGTCCAGGATATGTGCTCGACCATCACTAAATGGGACGCCGCAAAAACGTTCGCGGCTACAGTCGTGACGAGGCTCAACCGCATTGACTGGGAAAGGAAAGCCCAGAAACGACAGCAGCAGTTGCTACTGCAGCAACAACAGCGGCAGCAGTAGTAGACGCAGAAAGATATACTAAGTATTCAATACTATTAAGATACTAAATTAATTAGGTAGCAAGACCAGCTAGATTATTTTTTATGCAATGTACTTAATCCAGCCAAGTCATAACTCGACAGTTCTTAGGAGAAAAGGAAGGGGGGGAGAATACCAAACAACCTTATAAAGCCTATTCGTTGATTACAAAGCTTTTGGTACCTTTGCTAGCAGGTGGGTAGTGGAGATGAACTGTTTTAGACAAACCGACGACAGACACAGACGTTTGAGCCAAACACTCACAACAGTACCGAACTGAAGACAAGATAATAGTTTGTGAGTATCAGACTATTGCATTTTCTCCGATGTTTAATTCCCCCCACAACCACTTTCGAAGCCAGTGGGAGGAGTGAGTACTATCGCCATAATCTCTATACGCCCACAGGAGCGGAACCTGGACGCAGGAACCTGTTGTGTCAGTAGACATAAGCGCGGCGCCACCTTGACGAAATGCTAACGGCGTTCCAGGGTGGAAATCAGCCGAGGAGGAGGAATGTTATAGTGTTAGTGGGAGCATGCCCTACATACCTTTGGTGTGACTGCACCTTTGATGATGTTTCAGACATTTTGATTTACACCTCCAGACAAAAAAAAACACAAAAAACAGGGGTACAGTTCTAAACACGGGTACAGTTTTACACTATACAACAACGCCTTAAAATTATTGAAATTTATTATGAAAATGGTCGATCTTTAAGAAAAAAATTAAGCGAAATTCGTGATTTCTTTTGATGGAAAAAATCGTCCGAATATGTCGACAATTCAAGGATTACTGAAACAATTACACGAAACTGGTTCTGTCCAAGAAAGAAAACCAAAACTAGACTAGCGCAAAGTGTTGCTGAACAACTTTCAACATACTTTCAAGTCGCGGTCGCCAAAGCCGTACCAAGCCAAAAAGGCAGAGCACCAATTTTAACGCAAAGAGCTTCAAAATTGTACATTGCGAATGTATCTTTTTTTTTATCGAGACTTGCAAGTACATTACTTATACAATCTTAAGTCTATTGTACTGCCCTCGGGTGCCCTTTTTAATTTTCTTTAAATCTACCCAACCTCCGCAGAAATCTGAGTAGATTTTGTAGAGGAGCTTCTTAATATATCAGTGCCACAGACCTCAAGCCCGATTCGAGCGACGGCCGGGCAGACGCACAGAAAGTGGTCCGCCGTCTCATCCTCCTCCCCATATGCGGGGCAGAGTGCATTGCCTGAGATGTCTACCTGTTCAATGTGCTACGCCCATAGAAAGTGGCCCGTCATCAGTCCAACCAGCTGTCCAGCAGTTCAACCATTCCCCTCTGCTTAATGACAGGAGGATCTGCGACAGTCGGTCGGACAGACAGGCAACAACAGTTTTGCCCATCTGCAGCCTGCAGCCTCTCTCAGCCGGCCGGGCTCGCTTGTGAGTTAAAGTAAGCCGTTTGCTAACTGTGGCTTTGATAGCTGTAGAAGGGAGTGGCAGAACGGGCGCTGAGACCAACTTCTTTGGGCAAAAAAACTAAAGAGTCAAAGATTTCTTTACCTGCGATACCCGGTTATGAATGTAGAAGGATGGCAGTCCTAGTTGAATGAGAAGTGCGCAGGTTCGAATGTCCAAGCATGAAACATTAAATAACAGAAAAGGTTTCCTCTAATAGTTGTGCCCCTCGACAAGCAATAGCCAACCTCCGAGGGTATTTCTGCCACGAAAAAGCTCCTCATAAAGAAACATCTGCCGTTCGGACTGGACTTAGAACTGTAGGTTCCTTCATTTGTGGACGTAACTTCAAGACGCACGTCACAAGCAGAAGTAGCAGCTCGGTCAAATACCCGGCAAAGGATATAACCACCAGTTAGGACGATTAAGCGCTACTTAAAATCACAAAGACGAGGGCTCCGAAAACGTTCTGGTCTACTCGCCTGGTCCGGTGTCAAAGATGTTGTTCAGCCAGATTTTAAGCATCTATTTGTTATCGAAGTTAACGCCCTTTATAAGATTTGACAGGGAGCGGAAAATATGGTAATCGATGGGTACAAGGTGTGGAGAATACAGCGGATGCTGAAGGACCTCCCATTTGAGCTCTTGGAGAGCGGCTTTTAACGATTTGTGCAGCATGGGGCCTGGCATTATCGTAAAGGAGTGTGGTTTAACCATGTCTATCAGGTCTTTTCAGTCGAATAGCTTCATTCTCGTGGTGTAGCTGGGCAATGTAGAGCTTCTTGTTGATCGTGGCATTATTTTCGAGCATTTCCCAGTGCATCATGACCCCCTCAGTCCCATCAAACACATATCATGATCTTCTTTGGATCAATATCCCTCTTGATTCTCGGCTTTGGAGTCTCTCCTGGAGCCACCAACTCCTTTCTTTGCTTCCTATTGATGTATAGACACCATATCTCATCTCCCGTGACGATCCGGTACAAAAAGCACTGTTTATGATGGCGGGCGAGATGCTGAGAAGCAATTTGAAGGCGACTTTCTTTGTTTTGTTTTTTTAAGCTCGTGGGCTATTCTTTCTTAATCATCTCATTAATTATAAAAGCGATGAACTTTTAGCCGTCTCTCATAAAACAATTTCCTTTCTCCCCTTTGCTGCTTTCCCATTTCATAGGTAAATCCATTCAAATTTGCAATAGAATTAAACAGAGGCAGAAGAAGGGGAAGTGCTTTTGGTGACAATCGAAATGGAATGTTTTCCAAATTTCGTGTATTTAAATTCGCATTCATACATATTTATGTACTAACATCCATAAAAAATCACTTGCAAATAAGTAACCCGTTTGTCACTTGAAGTGCCGAGAGGAGATACAGGTGGTGTATAGCCTGCGGTAGTGAAAAATGGATTGATATGATTTTGTCATTTTGCCTTTTTTACTCTTTGCATTGGCGTGCTTGGCTTTGCACAAAGTTGTTCATTTTGCAAATTCACAAAGTGTTTGAAAAGCTGCCGACAAAAAACGTGTTAGTCGACTTATACATGAATAGATGCGTATTTTTGTGTGGGCGTGTAACGGGTGTGCTTTTAGCCGCATCAGAGCTATCGGTCCTTATTTCCTTCCGAACGAAGGGAAAGGGCTGCCTTTGAAGTGAATGGCGAGCGCTATCGAACCATGCCGACTGAAGTTTTGTGTGCAAAAATTAATCAGCTAAACATCGACGACATTTGGTTCCAACAAGACGACGCAACTTGCGCTTAACAATCGATTTATTGCAAGACTCAAGCCACCGGTGACGCCGTGCGGCCAGATTTATTGGAAAAAGTAGTCAGAAATTGCACTGATCGAAGGCACCATGTAACTCGTAGTCACAATGGACATAAAATTATCTACCAAATTATAATAAAAAAAATCACTCCAAAAATATTTGTGTTTTTTATTATCATTTAAAGTTCTCGAACTCTTAAAAAAGCACCCGATACAAGCGTAAATAAAAGATAAGCTGCTGTACGGTGAAAATCTGAAGTCCTAATGGAATCCTAATGGAAAAATTGTCGTGCACTCGTTGTATGGAGAAATTGCGCAACACCGCCAGCGGCAAAATGCTCGAAAATCATTAAGAGCTTTGAGACACTTTAAACTTGCGTTTTAGTACACCAAAAATCCATGGGCTACAAAACTGCGAACACGCGTTTTTTTTTTTTAATTTTGATTAAAAGGTTTAATATTTCACATTTAAAGCATTTATGTTGATACTATTACAGGTGTTGCCGAAATTCTGGGCAAAAACCGAAAATGACATTCCGGATATTCTAAAAACTATTAAGGCTCTCGCCTCATTTCAAATCGTGTTTTTTTGGTGTTTCTTTAAAAGCGTGTAAAACGAAAACGAAAAGAAATTTTTCAGTTTTGCTTTCAGTATTTTATTTCCTGCTTTATTGTTAAAAAATTAAAATTTTTTGTGGCCATACAAGGTTCGTTAAAAAAGTTGTCAGCCTTCAAACTATTGGTCTTCCAAAAAAGGTATGTCGGTGGCGACACGAATTCCTGGACTAACAGGTGTCTGAAATAAAAAGACAAAAAGCTTCTTCTTCAGTTTAAATGTTCTTATCGTGTGAACTACTACCCAAAAAAAAAAAAAAATAATTAGACAAAATGGGGGACGTTCAAAGATGAAAAACCATGTTTCGATCCTTTTTTTTACTTTGATGGTCCGAAAAAAATACAAAATTTTTTTTCCAGATGATCATAGTTCACACAACAACGGCACCAATTCTACGTCATTTCAATTTTATTTCATCAAAATCAGTTCAGCATTGCCCGTGTGAAGACCATTTTTTGAAGGCTGACAACTTTTTGAATGAACCTAGTATGGCCAAAAAATTTGTCTTGTTTTTTAACAATGGATCAAGGCATGAAATACTCAAAACAAAACTAAAAAAATCTTTTTTTCGTTTTCGTTTTACATAGTTATAAAGAAACATCCAAAAAATACCATTACAAATGAGACGGGGGTCTTAGGTGAAATCGTTGAAGTGCCAGTCTGGCACTCCCCAACTAACTAGTACCAAAGGCTTTAAACATAAATCAAAATTTTAACAAATAGTGATGCAGAATTTTTGTGTTTTCCAGAAAATTCTAAAAAGTATTAAAATAAATACAAATTTTGAAAAACTAATTTTGTAGATTTTTTTTTATTTTCTGATATAATAGTGGATATAGCAGCATAGATGGGGAAGTAGATGATATCCCAGTCCCTCACGATGGAATCGTCGTATCCCACCCGACTTAGATGAAGTTAGGCGACTCAAAAACAACAAAGCCGCTGGAGCAGACGGACTTCCCTCCGAGCTAAACAAAGCTGGTGGTGTAGAACTGACCAACCGCATGCATCAGCTGATCCTGTAATCTGCGCAAATTACCCCGGAATAAACCTGCATACCATCGCATACAAGGTCATGTCGAGCGTATTGTGTGAGAGAAAGGGCAAGAGGTCTCTAAGGCCAGTTCACTCCGCCGGTTCTTGGCAAGCTCATCAACAATTTCATTTCCCTCTATGTTCCTACGCCATGGAACCCGGATACGAGAAAAGTTATCTGCACACGTAAGAGATTTGATCTCTTCTAACAGAAGTTGGCGTCGTCAGAGCCTTGATCGCAGCTTGTCTATCAGAAAAAATGTTAATATCTCCCTCGCTCCCATATTCTCTAAGCTTTTTTTATGTCTGAATAAATTAGTTACGCGTTATATGACGTTTGAGAGAACAATTTCGTTAAAACTGGCCAAATTTGTGGGAAACAAACTCAGGAACTCGCGCGCCATCTCCACCGAGAACTCGATAAATATCTTCAAGCAATCATCATATTCGCCTAATATGATTTCGAATGAATTTTTTTCGCTCTCGAAAATTACTATTAGGTAGGGGAATGAGTTCGTAGCGTTTTTACGAATACTTTTATTTAAGAAAAAGGAATTATTACATAAATAAGTTAATCAATTATATATTCACTGTTGCTGTTTACAGCCTCTTTCGACCTCTGGACCAATTTGTTGATGCCGTTCCGCCAACACTCGCCTGGTCTGGTGTCAAAGAAGTTGTTGAGCCAGTTTTTAAGAACCTCTTTGTTATCGAAGGTAACGCCCTTCATATGGTTTGACAGGGAGCGGAAAAGATTGTAATCAATCAGTGCAAGGTCCGCAGAATACGGCGGATGCTGAAAAACCTCCCATTCGAGCTTCGAGAGCCTGGAGTGCACCTTTGATAACTTGTGAAGTATGGAGCTTGACGCTGTCATAAGGGAGTATGGTTTGATCACGTCGATATATGTATTTGCAGTCGAAAAGACTTATTCACCCTGTGTAGCTTAGCAATGTAGAGTTCCTTGGATAAAGATCCGGTTTGACTCTCGGCTTTGGAGTATCTCCTGGAGCAACCCACTCCTTTCTTTGCTTGATATTGATGTATAGGCACTATTTCCCATCTCCTGTAAGGATTCGGCACAGAAAGCGCTGTTTAAGACCGCGTGTTGCTCGATGGCGGGCGAGATGCTGAGGAGAAATTTGAAGGCGACTTTCGTTGTTTTTTGGGTTTTTTTTTTTTTTGTTGAGCTCGTGGGGCGCCCAGGCTCCCAATTTTTAGGTAACTCCTATGCAATCAAAGTGATTGAGTATCGCTTTATGATCGCAGCTCATTTTTTCTGCCTATTCACGACTGTTTTGGCGACCGTTCTCTATCGAGATGTTTTTCATCGAATTCAGAAAGCCTTCCGCTGCGGAACTTGTCATCGAAATCAAAGACGGAATTTTTGAACTTTACAAACCATTTCCGTGTTGTAGACTCGTCTATGACACCTTCTTCATACACCCCGCAATATTCCTGCCTACTTTGGCCTCGATTTCGATGAAAACCAAAGAAGAGCAGATGTCGAAAATGCTAATTTTTGCCTCCTGAGCATTCCATTTCTAAGCCTCAAAACTAATAAAAAATTAATAACCCAAAAATACAGTTAACAGAGTTTTGTAGAGCAGAAAGAGTTCTATCGAATGAATACTTACCCTTGCCAAACAGTAAACAAATCGTTGAAAAATAGAAGAAAATATTATATAAAAATGCTATGAACTTATACCCCAATTCAATGCTTCGACTAAAAGTAGAATTCCGGCACGTTTTTAAAACATTTTTATAAATATATTATTTAAGTGTGAAACCATAAATTTTATTGAAAAATAAATATTCGTTTTATTGACCAATTTCTGGTACTTTTTTGACAGAATTTAAGTCTACGAGTACTAAAACGTTTGATGTTTCCAGTTTTCGCCTTTGCAAATACCTCTTAAGCCAAGCGTACACAACTTCCTCTTTACGAGCACACATACATACATAGCACATGCTCGGAAGTGGATACATCTTCATACACGGATTTGCAAGCTTCGGTCTTTCCGCTACTCTGCTGTAGCCTTTCCGCACATTTTGTAGCATTTAGGTTTGGCAAATATGCTCTTGTACACATAAATCCTTTACTCAGCTTTGGTGTAACAAAATTAAATATATTTCTTCCGCTTTGCTTTTTTCACAATCATCAAACTGAAAGGTTTTTTTTTATGAGCAGGTCGATTCAGCATTGGTTTAAGTGTTTGCACTTATCTGCGTAAGGGAAAATATAAACAAAAGCAAAAGTGAATATTTGTGCAGGGTGTCCGGTGGCAGAATTTGGAATTATAGGCTAAACTGAAAAAGAATTATTAATGATACGGACTTTATTTTTTTATTTTTGCTTCTTAATTAATTGCTCTAATTGTTACGCCGGATACACTCTTGGAAGCTGAGACGCCGAGCCCCTCGCTGGAGAAGGGATGTGGGGGTGCCACTAACCTTGCAAATGATTTATTTATTTATTTTTTTTTTAGTGATACTTCCACAAAAAAGTACGTACGGGTAAGACCGGGTATAAGATCGGGTTATAAGTTTGTTAGGGAAGGAATGAAACAGTATCGCGATGGTCTTTCAGGCCGAGTGCGGAGTGGCGCCATCTTTCTGAAACCTTGTGTGTTTACTGAAGGAAGGATGTTGTCTCATTATTGGCAGAAAATAATCGTTCAGCAGGTGCCTTGTCCCTTATACCGTCCACAAAATTTGTTACCCTCGACAATTTTGACATCGCGACATCGTGACTAAATAACCCATGGCCATACCATACGCCAATATCAGGCAAGAATGATAGATTTACAAGGTTTGGCCGCGCTTCGGCTGCCACGTCACATGGGATTTAAATCAAATAAAACAAAACAGAGTTTAACTTCAGGCAAAATATGACCCGTCTGAAGCAACACACATGTGTCAACGTTTAGCCCAGTCCTCCATGCACCCTTGGTAGGCCGACGAAGGGATGGCCTTCAGCTTCTCCGTCGTATTCTCTTTCATCTCCTCTATCGACTGAAATCTCCCTCCACGAAGTGGTAGCTTCAACTTGGGAAACAAAAAGAAGTCGCATGGGGCCATATCAGGTGAATTCGGTGCTTGCACGATGGTATTTACTTGGTGTTTGGTCAAATAATCCAGCAAAATTTGGGCTCGGTGCGATAGCGCGTTATTTTCTTCTTTGACTTCTTATTCTTTTATTATAGGTTTTCACCTGTTTTTCTTTACACAATTACATAGTTATAAATTTCAAAGTATTATTAAAATTCAAAATGGCGAAATGTTATTGTGTTAATAGTAATATAAATATATGTGTGTGGCACTTTCATGTCCCCCAACTTATTGTCCTTCCGCTGATGTCGAAATCCAGCTTTCGCACCATCTCTTTGGTGGTCTTCCAGGTCCGCGCTTTCCATATGGTATATAGTCCCTCGCTATTCGGATAATTCTGTCGTCACTAGCTCTAGAAACGTGATCATTCCAAGCTCGTCTTCTTGTTCTTATAAACTTCACTACGTCATTAACGCCAGTTTCGTCACTAATGACCTCGTTTCTAATACAGTCAAGACGTGTTTTTCCTACGATGGATCGTAGAACTTACATTTCAGGAGCGCGTTATCATCATGGAAAATCCAAGAATTGTTTGCCAACATTTCCGTCCGTTTGCGACGTACAGCATCTCTCAAACGCTTGAAAACGAATAATGATATTCTTTATTGACAGTCTGGCCTGATGGAAGGTACGCCTTGATAATCGAAGAAAACAGTCTTTCCCGTCAGCCCGGTACTTTTTGATCATAGGGGATTTACACAATCGTCTAATGAGTCGTTGTTCAGATAGAAGCGAAACAACATATGCTAAGGCTGTGCTGATTTTTTTCGTATATCACCAACACAATCTCAGTTTTTTCGTAACCATACCGCTTCGTGACCCCAGTTACGTCAACCTATCAACTGATTCTGTCGAATTCGCTGAGAGCCGCATAACAGTCTGTTATTGGCCACACCTTCTCATTTATTTTCCCCATATCAGACTGTTAATCGACGCTCAGCGAATTTGACAGAATCAGTTGATGGGCTGACGAAACAGGGGATGTGTTTACAATAAAACTAAAATTGTATTAGTGATATCTGAAAAAAATTAACAAAGTTTTCTTTTATATTACTTCGCTGCCGCCTGAACAACGACTGATTGGACGAACTCGGCTGCCAAGTATTCTGTGAGGTGTTTGCCGAAGTTGTTCGCGCAGATTTTGTTTTTCACCATAGTTAATGACCAAACCCGGTCAAATCATAATTCTGCCACGGGACACCCTGTACAAATATATATAAAAGCTTTTCCAATAACAGGTGTTATTTTGAATAGTCCGCTATTTTCGTAGATGTTACTTTTGAAGCTGTCATTTTTTGATATTTGACAAGTAAAAACTACGCCATTAATAAAAATGGAACGATACACGCTTAAACAACGCATTGAAACTATTAAAATTCACTATAAAAATGGTGAAAATTTGGCAGAGACTGTTCGTAAAACTCGTGCATTTTTGGGTCATCGTGAAGCGCCTTGTCGGACCGCAGTGATGTGAAGAATAAAACCCGTGCACGTCGCTCAAGAACAGCCGAAAATATTGCCGTTGTAGCCAAAAGTGTTGAAGAAAACCCAGGTTTGTCCATTCCTCGTCGTTCTTTGGAATTAGGCATTCCACAAACGTCATTACACCGTATTTTGCATAAAGATTTTGATCTTAAGGCCAGTTAACACAAGAACTCGAGCCGGCCGATTATCAACAACGTCGTGCCTTTGCTGATTGGGCCGTCGAAATGCATGAAAGTGATCCGGAATTTCATCGAACAATCGTCTTGAGTAATGAGGCCCATTTCCAACTCGGTGGCTTCGCCAACAAGCAAAATTGTTGGATCTGTGGCTCAGAAAATCCAAGAGTTATTGTTGAAAAGCCTGTCTATCCTCAACGTGTGACTGTTTGGTGCGGTTTATGGTTCGGCGGGGTCATTGGACCTTACTTTTTCGAAAAGGAAGCTGGATGAACAGTTAACGTAAATGGATTGCGCTATCGAGAGACGATTAACGAGTTTTTATGGCTGGGATTGAATGGTATTGATCTGGACAACGTTTATTTTCAATAAGACGGCTCTACGTGCCACACAAGCAACGAAACCATTGATCTTTTACGGGAATAACACCTGTTATTGGAAAACCCTTTAGTTATGTAGCAAATGGTAATACCTGGGAAGAGAGTTGGTTGGAGCTTAAGTGACGGTCTTACTGGTGAATTCATCACTGAATTTGCTAGAAAATTCACAACTGAACAGCTCGCATATCGATGGTTATGAATCGATCAGTTGCACGTATAAGGAATTTAGAAATCTGTTTTAAAATACATTACCAAAATAAAATGGATACGAGCATTTCCAGTTAATTTCCTAGTTAATTAAACAAATGGTTGGTATTCTACACGATTTATTAAATTTTAATTTTATTTGGCGTCTTTCTTTTATTTTCCCGAATCCGTTGTATAATTATTTATTACCTCAGTAAATTTAGTAATTTTCTTTAATTATTTATTACTATTAATAAAATTGATGAAGGCCGGCACTAATATTACTTTTTTTCGGTGTTGAAACGCGTTTGGTTGCTTTTATTGTACAAACTTAACTCTTTTTTTTTTTGTTTCGCCTCATTCGCCAACGCACAAATGCACGAGTAATGCATGGAGTAAATGCACAAAACTTTCTCTGAAAAAAATTATAAAAAATCTGCAAATTGAAACTATCACTTCATTGTATTAAATTTAAATAAGCTACAAAACTGCGTTCCAGAAACTTTTCAGGTAATTAAAACCGTAAAATTTGGTTGGCAAATTTGTCGATTTTTCCACACAATTTTAAAATTGTAGTGATATGGTTTTATTAGACAATGAATTGTACTTTATATAAAAATAATGAACATCCAAATAGGAAAAGAAAAAAAGTAAAAACTGTTGATGTGCTATCGTTCGTCGCGAGCTGTAACTGCAGCTGTTGCGGATGGAGAAAATATTCTGGATTTAAGCACACATACAAAATTTAAAGTCCATATTTCTCAAAAATAATAAAAAGAAACAATACTCCGATTCTAAAACGAAATTTCCTTTCTCTTTCAATGCAACTTGCAATTTAATTTTTTGCAGTAAAGGGAGATCAGATTGGAGCTTCTTTTTCCAATAGGGTTTTTTTGACAGATCACGCGTGACTACTGTCAAACTATATACATAATTTTTTTAGAATTCATCGCCATTTCATAATGAAAAGACGTACGCTTCAACAACGTTTAGAAATAGTCAAATTGAATTACGAAAATCGACGCTCTGTGAAAAGTGTTCATCGCGCGCTCAAGTCAACTTCCGCGGTGAAGCCCATTTTTGGCTTAATGGCTACTTCAAAATTGCCGTATTTAGGTTGAAGAGTAAACCGGACACCATTCAAGAACCAAGCAACAGCCATTATATATATATATATATAATTGACGCGTACACCCTTTTTGGGTGTTTGGCCGAGCTCCTCCTCCTATTTGTGGTATGCGTCTTGATGTTGTTCCACAAATGGAAGGACCTAAAGTTTCAAGCCGACTCCGAACGGCAGATATTTTTATGAGGAGCTTTTTCATGGCAGAAATGCACTCAGAGGTTTGTCATTGCCTGCCGAGGGGCGACCGCT
Source organism: Anastrepha obliqua (assembly GCF_027943255.1). NCBI lineage: Eukaryota > Metazoa > Arthropoda > Insecta > Diptera > Tephritidae > Anastrepha > Anastrepha obliqua. Next base: position 48,721,846 of record NC_072893.1, read on the forward strand.
ATTAGAAAAATGTTTTTCTTAATTTTGGTGTTTCACCGAGATTCGAACCTACGTTTTCTCTGTGAATTCCGAATGGTAATCACGCACCAACCCATTTACATCCATTAAAAACAACCGTCTGGTGCGGCCTATGGGCTGGAGGAAACATCGGGCCCATATTTGTTCAAAGAAGAGGCTGGCGCCAATGTAACAGTGAATGGCGAACACTATCGTGCCTTGATAAGCGACTTTTTGATGCCGGAAATTGAAGTCCGTGATCTTGAACGCGGGAAACAATGGATTTACTGCGCCGTCCTGTCGGTGAGCAATTTATCTCTCGTCTCGGACTAGTGGATTGGCTACCAAAATCGTCTGATATCACACCTTTGAACTTTTATTTGAGGAGATGTGTAAATTCTTAATGCATAGGGGGTAAACCAACTTCGATTGGAAGCCAACATTGTTGTTGTTTATAGTTGGTTGTTTATGGTTGGCCGAATTACGGCGCAGTTGCGGCCAATATCTGAATAATCTCTTTAAGGGGGAATTCTGGTCTAGAAATTTGGAAAAATCGTTTTTTTGCATATTCTCAAAGTTTAGACCTCAAAATTCTGTCACGTGGTGTCTAAGCCGGCCGAGTGGAGCGAATCCCACAATGAACGGCAGATGTTACCAGACGATTTGAGGACTCGTTCTTTCCAGCAAATCTTTTGCATCCCACACAGTCTTTATTGATTCTATACATACATACATATGTGAAAATCATATTCTAGGGATCAAAATAAGAAACTTTGCCGAACGAACCATACATCTAAAACGAATTCTGATGTCCCCCAATTTGGGTCGAACTTTTTAGTTTCTTTTCTCATGTAAAGGCAAAAAATGGTGATATTTTGAAATGATTGTATTGTGAACCCCCCAGGGGAGTTTCAGGGGGTGTGTCACTGGCATGGGTGGATCGGCCGTCCAAAGTTAGTGGGGGTCGGTCATATATTTGGACTCGATTGGAGCACTCTAAATGGATCAAAGTGGGATTTTTCGTTCGACCCAAATTGGGGGACATCAGAATTCGTTTTAGAGGTATGGTTCCTTCGGCAAAGTTTCTTATTTTGATCCACGCGATTTTCTCAAAACAATTTTTTTGGGATGGTCGTCATGATATCTCAAGTTCTACTTGACCGATCGCTTTGAAGTTTGATAAGAATTTTTAATTATACATCTGTCTATCGCGCCTGCCTCGGATTTTTAAAAATTTAAGTTTGAAGTATTTTTAAAAAATTTGAAATTGTTTACCCTTTACCCTGAGAGGGTACAAAAATTTTTTTTTTAAGCTGACGCCATTTTGTGAATTTTTTTTCTTTGATTTGGCGTGATCCGATAGCGACATCCGAACTAGTGAAGAATTTTTTTTATTTGTTTGTTTTAGGGTTGGAATCTTGTGAGCACTGTTTTTTATGTAGCCCCCACTCCGCCGGCTTATAATTCCACGATTTTTTTATCTTTTTTTTTATAATTTTTTTTTTATAATTACTTTTCCAATATTAATAAAAACCATAAAAAGGATATTAAAAATGTTTTTCATTTTTTTATTTTAGTTTTAAAAATACCTACAATTAGGGCGTCTAGACCAGAATACTCCCTTAAGAAATAAATGTGATGAATGGTTCTTCACAAAAGTAATCAAGACTGCCCAATCAATTTGAATTTACGTTGTTTTATTGCAATTTAAATTCCGATACTTTTAAATTGATCTTCCTTTAAATTCTTTAGTTGGTGGGTTGTTTTCGAATTCTGCCCCTTAGCCAACTTAAACTGTGATTTTGGTGTTTTTCATATTTCTTTGAATAATTTTCTTATAAGGCGTAGATACAAATTATAACACCTTCTAAATAACTTTATTTTAAAATGCCTGAATACATTTCTTTGAATAATTTTCTTATAAAGCGTAGATACAAATTATAACACCTTCTAAATAACTTTATTTTAAAATGCCTGAATACATACGTACATACATAAAATTACATATAAAATTTTTATTACATTTATTGTTTTTTTATTATTTTCTCAATTTGAATACAGCAATAAAAATTTGTAATATTTGCACGTTTTTATTTCAAAGCTTGTAATCTGTTGTTGTTGCTGCATAATATTGCATTTGTTCAATGCTCAGACACACTGCAGCGTAAGTCTGACAGTTGTTTCGATGTTCATAATATTTTATTCTGGTAGCTACGTTTCTTTGGAATTTCCTAAATCTGTATGCTAAAAATGTGGAATGGACCTAAATGCGCAAAGTAATATATGTAGGTAGGTATGTATATAAGTGAATAAGCGCATATGTACAGGGTCTCTCAACAAAAGCTATATTTTTCCAAACAAAACAAAATAAAGAGTATAGATGAGAGTGATAAAAAATTGTACTGTATTAGAATAGTAAGATTTGGCAATTATATGAAAAATGATATCGATCAGATACCCACAACGACCACGAATACAGTTGTTCATTCTTTCGTCAAAATTTTCCATCACTTTTTGTAAAATGGCGGATCTATTTCATTAACTAAGTCACGGACTTTGAGTTTTACGACTGTAACCGCTTTGATTGGCTCTAACTTTAGCATATCGCAGAAAAAAAAGCAATCCATTGGCGTTCAATCGCATGGTCGAGGCGGCCAATTAGCAGCTTAAGAATGGGAAAATGTGCGGCCCGAAATGTCAATATTACATATATTAGGAATGCGAATATATTTAGATTGACCGATTCGACACCGCGCCTCTACTTTAAGGTTAAGCCAGATGCACTAAATTTGCTTCTCCCCTGTTAAGTATGCAGCAAGTTAAGCCTTTTGTTTCTTACCAATTCATTTGTTGAGCAGATCGCGGCATCTCTAAAAGGGCATATGAAATGGTATGTTGAAAGTGCACACTGCGTTCACGTTAGAGCCATGCCTTGAATCAACAAGCTCTAGCTAAAAAGCGACTATTTTCAAGAGCCACAAGGCGCACGGTATCACAAGGAAACTACGGGGTATCGAATGTAACTAAAATGCGGCGCTTTCCGGACATCGCTACTTTTTTCGCCATTTTTGACAACCGGATAAATCAGCGCTGCAGATAAACAAGCAAAAGAAAGAAAAGTTACTTGGTCGTAAATATTTAGTGAATGGCTTAGTAAGATTGTGATTTTCAAATAATGCAAGCGAATGGAAATGAAGTGCCGCATATTAAATTGTGAAATCCCGAATTGTAAAAATACCTCCAAATGCGGGTTTTTTCGTTTTTTGCCGATCTTGTATTCTATAACTTTTGTGTGAAATGCGCTGAGAGAATTCTGCTACTGCATTTCCGATGACGTGGTAGCCAAGTTACTCTCACAATTTTGCTTCGGATGGTCAAGCCTTGTACCTAATCTATCATCCTTATGAAACTTGGAAATATTCAATCTTTATTCTCTTACTCTTTACCTTTCTCTCTCTCTCTCTTTTTCTCCTCTCTCTCTCTCTCTATCTCACTCTCTTGTTAGTCATTAGGAGAGATGGGCAAAAATATGATTTTCTATGGGCCTCTTCTTTTCGTCAAGAAGTAGCAAGTGAAGAATACCAGTAGATGAAGCAACTGCTAGAAATGAATATATGTTGGCAACGCGGGAAGAGAGCTGCCTTAAATTACATGTGTTGGTAAGGCAGTGCAGCCTAATGAGCTATAGCTCTACTCGCTAGTGGTGAATCTTACTCGATACACGGGTCTACGAGTATTAGGCTTTTGCAGAGGGCCGTGAAGTCGAGGAAGATTTGCGCCGATCTGGTCGCCCATCAACGTCTTTAACGGATGAAAATGTCGACAAAGTCAAGGAAAAGGTGCTGGAGAACCATAAAACCATCATTTAAGTTCGAGGGAGGTAGCTCGTGACTTCAGCGTATCTCACGAATCAATTCGCAACATTTTATACCATCAATTGGGCATGAGACGCATGGCTGCTCGACTTATTTCAAGAGAGTTCAACTCCTTTCAAATAATTCATCGGAAGAAGGTAGCAGAAGACATCCTTGAGCAAGTGAACTCGGCCCCAACGTTTATTCAACGCATCATATCAAATGATGAGACGTGAGTATACGAGTTTGGCACGGCAACCAGTCAACAGGCGACTGAATGGCGCTATTCACATGAGCCAAAAAGTGAAAGTCATGCTACTCGTTTTCTTTGATTACCATGGAGTTGTGCACTCGGAATTCGTTCCAAAAGATAAAGAATACCGAATATTATTTAGAAGTTATGGGACGGTAGTCTAGCGTAAGTTCACTAACCTGTCATCCCAGAGGCTGTGGGCGCGAATCCCACGTAAAGCACGGTCCTCGCACTTTTCCAAACTTACCTACTTTCTTAGTTTCTAAAAAAAAATTAATTCTTCAACCCCAATAACCTTATCCTTCGAATCCTTACTCCCGCACAAACAGTCAGCGCATTACTTGCCTTGTGGCTGCTAAAACAAGCATCAGTGGCGTCAGCAAGAGGAAGCAGACAATCGCGGTGATAGCGCAGACACACCAAATTTAGCCAAGTCCTCAACCATCTGTGCGATCCATCTGCCAGAAAAATTTGACACACAGATGGCGCTTCAAGCAGTAAAAAGGCGTTGTTCCTAAGCAACGACCGGTGCGCATTCCCACTGCTTAGGACTGGTAGCGGTAGGCTAATCACCTACCCTGTCAGAAAGCAAATAGATTAACGAAACCAACGTAAGACTGAGTCTTGTCGAGGCCTTATGCTCTCGAGTGGCGTGAACAAGGAAAACAAAAAATGAGAGAGAAGGAAGGAAGTGCGTAGGAAACCGCTCACTTTGTGGAAAGAAAACTCATGGATCTTGCACCATGATAACGCACCGTCTCACAAGACTCATATTGTGAACACTTTTTGGACGAAAAACTTACATTGGCACTCCGCGGACGCCGCTTTGAATCGATGGAGGTCATTAAGGAGCATTCACTGAAGGAGCTGAAGAAGATCTCTTCAAACACGTTTAAAAAGTGCTTTGATGACTGGACTAATCGTTGGCATATTTGAATTGCCTCGAATGGAGCCTATTTGAAAGGCGGCGAAATAAATTTTGATGATTAAACAATTATTTTGCGTTTTATTGAACAATTTCCGGTACTTTTTTGACAGAGTGTATATGTAAATAATGGGAGCTTACGCCCGTTTGGGTGTTTGGCCGAGCTCTTCCTCCGATTTGTGGCGTGCATCTTGATGTTGTTCCACAAATGGAGAGACCTACAGTTTTAAGCCGACTCCGAAGGCCCGATATTTTTTTTTTTGGTAAGGAGCTTTTCATGGCAGAAATAAACCCGGAGGTTTGCCATTGCCTGCGGAGGGTCGAGCGCTACCTGGAAACATCTTTTCTTTCATTTGGTTTCATGTCAGCGGTTTCGAGCCCGGGCACTACAGAATGACAGTTACGCTTCAACACGTTCAGCTACGGCGGCCACCCACTCACCCGATTTAATGCGTTTAGAATACCTTCTGCGAGGCCATGTCAAAGATAGAGTTTATGTGAATAAACCAACCATATAAAGAACAATAGGAAAATATGAATTATTATTCATGAATTGTGGACCCACTACTGGATTTGAATATAAGGAGCTATTGAATTTCCGTTGAACAAACTACTTCAATTTGAATTTAAAAAAACTCAAGCCTGGAAGCTTTTCCTACCATCTGAATTTTTGTCCTTTTCTGCATTTTGTTGCAATATATTGTAATTTCCGCACTATGGAAGCCATGAACTACTGCCGTAAGCCAGTTATGCATCAAACCACTAGCTATTGTCGGCCGCTCACAAACATAAAGACGCACGCACATGAATGGTAGCTCTGTACTCTTAAAATTAATTGAGTTCTAACATGAAAGTCTCTTCATTTATGTAAAATCAAAGAAAAGAAGAAATTGTAAAAGTTTCTTTACGCGTCATTTTGACTTGCCTACCTGTAGTCATTCAGCCAAACAATTGACTTTGAAAAAATTTGACAACATCCTCAGGCAGACCCAGGCTATTTTTCATCTTCCCTCTTCCCTCTCATGTTTGCTGTCCAACCATTTTGGCACTGTCATTAATCTTCGTCCGCTCTGCCAAAGTCTTGGGAGTGCCACAATTTCACAGACAGGAAGGGGATCCTTAAGCTTGGGTTTGTTTGCATGTACCTACAAATAAGCAGTCGTATATGCCACGCATTGATATGTGTTGCGTTTTGTTGGACTGAATGGCAGGCAGTTTGTGTAAATAATAGTCAAAAGTGATGAATTATTGTACGCCTCATATGAAAGGAATTTAATTTTTTGATTATGCTAGCGCTGCACTACTTTTAGTTTGTATAATAATTTTATTTTTATGTAAACCTTTATAAAATAAAATAAATAAATAAAATTTTTTTATTTAAAAACAGATTTACTATTTTTGTTTAAAGCACAGCCATAAAGGTAGTGTAAGGAGGCGAATACGTTCAGATATGAGGAAAATATGCGATTGCTATAAGTGCATGTATGCCGCCTACGAGGGCTGATCAAAATGTTTGCGCAATGAAGATAAAAGAAAGATAAGAAAGCGGAAGTGTGAGACTTTTCTTTCGGCTAACCGCACTAAAAGTCACCCCTGCCTGCTCCGTTTCCATTTGTCCGCGAAAGTACCGTTAGGTATTACTTCATGGAGGGGTAGCGACCTGTTGCCTTTCTATGAAAATTTGCGAAGACGCTCCACACAACGCAACTTTGTGATGATTTTATTTGCTCCATTGTAAACAGCGGACCAATTTCCTTTTGACTAAAGTATAATATTGACCAGGTTTTAAACATTAATTCTTTCCTTACCTTATTTCTCAAGTCAACACTTTCGGCTTCCAACTGCGGACAGACAAAAAAACAGAGTTCTGCTTCTTCAAAAACGTCATTTGCACAGAGGGGGCAGTAAGGGTCGCCTTCACGTCCAGATTTATGTACGGGTCTGGCACTCGAAGTGTAACCAATTAAAAAGGGCATACATTTTGTTTGGAAAATTACTTTTATTCAATTCAAAGTATGAAATGTGTGAAACTAATACAGAATAAAAAATCAATTTACTTCTACTCGATATGACCACCTTTTGCCTTCACTATGGCCTTGAGACGGTCCATAAACGAATCGGAAGCTGCCCGAATGTGACTTGCAGGTATTTTGGCTCACTCGCGAACAATGGCTAATTTCAGCGCCTCGAGATTGGTGAATCTTTTAGTTCGGACCTTGCTCTCCAAAATGGTCCAAAGAGAATAATCCATCGGATTCGCAGCTGGTGAGTTTGAGAGCCATTGTGTGGACGTGATGAAGTTCGGAACGTGGTTTATTACCCTTTCTTGGTTCACTCGAGCTTTGTGAGACGGTGCCGAGTGCTGTTGAAACGTTTATGGTCTGCCACCGAAAATGTTTGTCTGCCCACGGTTTCAAAGCAACCTTAAAAACACTTTCCCGTTAATATTTCGCATTACCCTTGACGCCAGACTCGATGAAAATGCTTGGAGAGCTCACACCTGCGGTCACAGTGGCCCAAACCTGTGGCGGGTGCTGCCTCCTGGTGGTCAATCGATTACTCAAATTTTCGTATGAACGGTCGGTCAAATAAACCTTTTGGTTTGGGAGTTTACGAATTGCTCAGTTTGAAACATTTTCTCCACTAAATGTTACAAATATTACATTACGCTACTTCTTCAACTCTTTTAGTTTTCAAAGGTCGTAGCTGGACAAACTTAGTTAAATGACCTTGATACACCATTATGAACTTATATTCGCCCTCTCTGTTTGACTGCAAATCTATCAGATCAACTTGACATCTTAAGTTTAATTCACAACTAACCATTGGCTGCACAACAATACCTTTCTTAGGAGCACTGTGTTTCATTTGACACTGTTTGCATAAATTTAAATACAACATTACAATATCTTATCTAATATTTTTGTATTTAACTTGCACTCTTTAAGCATACGTGTTCTTCCTCCGTGGCCTATTCTGGTGTGAGTTTCATATAGTATACTGCAGAATTCTTATTTGGTAACGTAATACTGTATGTTCGTTTCCCCTGGTTTTAATGGTACAATTAACTTCTCTTCATCATTAATTTTTAAAACAACAAAACTTTTTAATCGTCTGTAATCCAAAGGTGTCTTACATTTAATTTTAGCAGAAACCACTTCAGAAACAATTTTAGAATACTTTTCTTGAGAAAAATAAAAATAATTGGCTTCTCGTTTACCCGCAATTAATGCACTTAACTTTTACTGCAGTATCCATTTAGTATAAATTAGGGTATCGGGAAAAAACTTAAGAAAACGTTGCTCGCGCTATCAAAGCTTGCATAAAACTGACACAGCTGATTGACTCCGAGCAGACCAAATGATTTGGCGGGAGAGAGCCTGTCACATAATTTTTTACTCTTTTGCTTCGGACCTCCACCAGAGCATATCTGTGATTGTCGACACACACCGGAGAGTGTTTGAACGTACAACAATGTTATTCGATCTTTCACTGACGTATTTGGTATATGTTGACATTCACCGGTGAAAGTCGACATTCTCCTATTTGGGACATTCACGGTAACATATACATACATTTGTATTAAGCTTCTCCTCCTATTTGTGGCGTGCGTCCTGATGCTGTTCCACAAATCGAGGGACCTACATCTTTAAGCCGACTCCGAACGGCGGATGGTTTTCTATGAGAAGCTTTTTCCTGGCAGTACTTCACTGAAGGATTTGCCATTGCCTGCCGAGGAACGACCGCTGTTAAAAACTTTTTCTATCATTTGAAGTTTTATGCACGGAGATTCGAATCAGAGCGCTTCATGGTGGGTGCCATGACAAATGTAGTAATTTAATGCCCTTCCGAAAATCTAGCCTTAAATATCCTTGAGTTTCCTAATGTTTATTTTGAAAAAAAAATATATGTTAACGGCATATATGCGTAGTAGTACATACTTCGAGTTTGTTCTTTTTGAGAAATTTAATTTTCCTCCTTGAAATAAAGTATACGCAGTGGCTGCCTTAGTTTACGTTTTCGTCTTTGAAAATTAAAAGCCCTTTAAAAAATTAAATTAATGTGCAAATGAAAAACTGAGTATACATCATTACTATATGGAATTTAGAGCTTTAAATGCGCATGCTATTTTTTCTGGATAATAAAAAAGGTTGATTTTTGTCACACGGTATAAAAATGCCATACTACTTCTATAGTCTACATAACAGGTGGCCCTAAAGTAATCCTCCTATCAGAAAATGCTATAAATTTTGCGATTGGCCCCTAATGTCGGTTCTGTTTTGACATTTGTGTAGTAAACACATGCGAAATACCCGTTAATAACCAATGTTACGCTACACTGCTCCAGAACGCGGAATATTGCTGACTATTTATTTGACCAATAATCGGTCGGTGACTTTGGCACAACGTGAATTTCGTCGCAGATTTCCTCGCCGTCCAACGCCTACTGGTGAAACACTGCGACGTCTAGCCGCGCGCCTCGAAGAGACTGGCACAACACGAGATGCTGCCAGGCGTGGAAAACCCCGGAGTAGCCGTTCTGCAGAGAATATTGCTGCTGTAACCGCAACTTGATGAATTGGGATTGGAAAACATGTGGTTCCAACAGGACGGTGCAACGCCACACACTGCACGTGTCACAACCGATATGCTGAGGGATGCATTTCCCGGGCGCCTAATCTCCCGTTTTGGTTATTTGCACTGGCCAGCAAGATCGCCTGATTTTACCGATCCAGACTTCTTTTTGTGGGGCTTTTTGAAGTCGTGGGTTTATGTCAACAAGCCTCAGACTCTTGCAGCTCTTAAAGACAATATCCGTCAAGAATGTGAGGACCTATCGCCGGAAGTTTTGGCCAAAGTGATGGAAAATGCCATAAAAAGGGCTCAAATGGCAATCAACTGTGGCGGCGGCCATTTACATGACATCATATTCTCGACTTGATGTAAAAAAAATTAAAAGACCAAATAAAAATAATCCACAAGAAGAATCAAAGTTTTTAATTTTTTTTTTAATTACAGCTAAAAAAGATCGCAAGGTTACTTTTGCGCCACCTTGTATATGCTGCTTGCTTAGTCCAAAAAAGCAATGGTAGCCACCATCTTTCCATCCGATTGGGACACATTGAACTTCCCAGACAGTGCTGTACCTTTTTGGTTTACTTACTTACTGCTGTCCTGATCTCCTCGTGGATCATAGGGCCTACACTATTCATCTAAATCACACTCTGTTAGGTGCTGCACGGCAAATGTCCAGTTGTAGTTTGCGGCATCGAGTTCTCGATCGATGATTTTGTGTCAAGTGTTCGCTGGAGCTTCAGATCGTCTAGAACCTTGGAGATTCCATTTCAGTGCCTGCCTTACGAATTGGGGCGCGGGTTTCCGGAGCATGTGACCAAACCAACGCCACTTACGCCTACCAATCTCAATCGGTACAGTTTCTTGGTTCTTTAAAATCTTCGTTTTTTATTTTTTGCGGCCAGCTTATACCAAGTAGTTTCGCAAAAATTTGTTAAAAATTATTTGAATAATATTCATAACGGGATGAGCCTTTCGCATCCATAAAAAAGCAGTCATTTAACATTGGACTTAAAGATACGCAGCTTTGTTTTATGTGCGATTTGTCCCGATTTCCCTTTATATATGTACATACGAGTATATATATATGGCCATTCCATTGTTAGGAGTTTGATCGAGCTCCTCCTCATATTTGAGAACACAGCCAAATAATAATAAAAATTAACTTTTTGTTTTTTTTAATAGTCTCCATGGAACAAAAAAATTATTCTCCCGCATTCGTTTAAACTAATTTTCAAAGCTCTTTTGCCACTCAGAATTGGATACCTCCAAATCGAGGTGTTTAAAGGCTTTAACTGTTTCTTCAGACGTTGAAAAACGTTGATCTTACATTTTATTTAAACCTTCGGGAAAACTGTTAGATGCCAAGTCAAGTCTATAAGGCGGATGGCTCATTAATTCGATATTTTGTGTGTTCTAAAGACTCTCTTGTGTGAAGCCATACGTGAGAGCTCGTCTTTTCTTGCTGAAGAATGATTCGTCTTCAGCGGTTGGTTTTCCTTAATTCTCTGAAAAGTTGATTATTGTGAGCTTCTTAGAAATCACTGTTTTAAATTTCTCTAGTTGCACAGTTGCGATATGGCTAGAGTGGTTGAAAGAAAGACGACCAAAGCAGACCATTTGAGGTGCTTCCTCCGCGAACAACTTATGTTGGATTAAACCCGTCTTGGAACATCCATACTTTCGAGTGCTTTTTAGGCTAAGTGTCAAATTACGCGGTATTCAAAGAGCGCAAATCTTATTGACGGAAAAATGTTAATATTGAACGTATGTTGGTCCCACTAATGCACATTGATGACTCTGTGTTATCAACTGGCGCAGAAAAATAGATTGTTTCTTGCACAACAACTGTTTTTGGAGGGCCTGCACGGAATTCATCCTGATAGGATCGACGTCCACGTTTGAACTTTGTGTATCACCATTTCACAGTGGCTAAGTGCGGTGATTCAACGTCAAAAGCCAAAATAATTTGTCAGAAGTGGATTGTTCTGTCTCGATAATCTATCTACAGCACATCACACGCAGCGATGCAAAGGCGCAAAATATAAAAGGCAACCCTCGTGCGGAACTGGGGTTCCTTTTACGGAATTTTTTCACATTGTTGTCACGTGGTGAAGTATCCGCATGTGAGAATATTTATACACTTATACTAAATATATACATAGATTTGCCACTGCCTGATCGGTGTTGGAAAAAGCCTTTAATAAATGATGTAGGCGCCAAAACGCACAGTTACACTGCTCATCGATAAATACACGCAAGCTGACGAAAATATCAGAATTTGTGTGCCTTCCTTAAGTTGTGAAAACTTTGAATCATGAATGAATAAAATCGATTATAACACATCCCTACTTGTACGAACATACATACAAATATACACACTCTGAGGAGCAAACGTGAACATGAAAATTTATACACCGCCGCTTCAAACAAAATTAAGCACGTGGTTGAAGTTTTTGACTAAATTCTATATCTAATACTAATATTCGAATGAAATTTGTGCCAGATCTTTCCACTAACAAAATCAAAGTTTATTAAAAAAAAAAAATGTTGCTAAATTTCTGACTACTTCAGTTAAATCAAGGATGGGAGAAAAAAGTTCTTCGGGCATGACTTGAAGTCAGCTATAAAAAATATTTTAGAATTCAAAATAATTTTCTTATTTTTATTTGAGATTTGAAGAAATATATAATTTACGCCTCAAATTGTTGTAAAGTATCCATGCGTTGGTTGTACATATACCAAGGGAAGTATAAAAGACTTTCTTCCACCATTTGGTAGACTTTCTATTATGATTGTAGAGACTTATGAATTGATCAGCCCGATCAACTCCGCACATTTTCTGTCGATAGAATGCAATTGCTTCTGGGCAGTCTATTACCACTTGATGACCTGACTTGTCTTTTTTTTTGAAATTTTAGTCATATTAGGTTTATGACAATTAGTCATTAACAACACTTCTTTTTTGTCTTGCCACTTTGTACACATAAGTCCCGTATCAGTACACCGAAATAGTGCTTCGCCCCGTTTAAGTTTTCCTGGCATTGCCGGAACATTTTTGCGGTTAGCCATGCAAGTGCCAACAGCAGCAAAGCTAATAGTTTCCGATAAATTTACACTTGTAAAAAAGCGATCAAAGCATAGAACCACATCAGGAGCCTTTATTGTAGAAGCTTATGTCTTCACAACTCTTTCTCCAAGAGTTAATGAATCAACACTTGATTCTGAACCTTTACCAACGTACACATTAAGGTCATATGTATATCCAGAATCAGCATCACAACGTAGCCATAGTTTGATACCACGTTTGACTGGCTTCAAGGGCATATATTGCTTGAGTGAGGAACGACCCTTGAATTTAGTCATGCTTTCATCTATACTTTGATGTGGGCTGTCTTGGCGACATTTACTAAAAGTGTGCTTCAAACAAGAAATTAAGTCATCGACATAGTAAGATTTTGATGCATTTTCAGGCTTACTAGGTGCTGAAAAGTATAATTTGGAAGTAAGGACCATATATCTGTCACGAGAAATACAGCTTTCAATTGTTCGATTGCCCATCGATTCTTTTTGACTCCAATAGTGCGTTAGCCCTGGTAGTTTATTGTACGACATGATGAGCATACACCCTAAAATTTTTTGGATTTCCCCCTTATCGGTAAGCTTTATCAATTTCAACTGTTTGCCTCTTGTTTGGTTAAATAACTCCAAACGCTAATTAGTACAAGCTACTATGTGTAAACATAAGGAATGAGGGAACATTTTATGGAAAATCTCCAATGCAGTGGATTGCTTTGAGATATTGCTCAGTATTTCACAGGGCCTTTCTGGTGGAATAATTTTGGCAGTACTAAATGATTCGCTTGGCAATATCCAATCAAGAATACGATTATTATGAACAAATTCACGCTCAGATTCAGTGACTGATTTTCTGGATTGCTGCAGAGCCCGCGGTGCCGACGCAGATGTTGAAGGTCCATTTCATCGTCACTTTCATTAGATGAAGAATCTGTTTCATCTCCGTTTGGTTCGTAGTCGTCTGTTGAATCCGCATAAAAATCTGGCATACTTTCAATCATGCTTTCTAGCTTCTTTTCGCTCAACGATCTCTTTTTCGTCCTGGAATAAAAGACACTTTGTCAACACACCTGCGGGTACATATATGTACCAGCAGAAACTACTGTTACTACATAACGAGCATTTCGACTGGTATGTCGTGAATAACACGCGTAATGTTGGCTCTCAGAGCTTCAATCGTAGCTGGTTTATCAGCATAGACCTTGGACTTCACGAATCCCCAAAGAAAAAAGTCCAAAGGTGTGATATCACAAGATCTTGGTGGCCAACTCACAGGTCCTAAACGTGAAATCAGCTGCTCTCCGAAATGACTTCTCAATAAAGTCATTGTTTCACGAGCTGTATGGCAAGTGGCTCCGTCTTGTTGAAACCAAATGTCGTAGAGATCATTAGATTAAATTTCAGGTAGCAAAAAGTCCGATATCATGGTACGGTAGCGAGCACCATTCACAGTTACGTTGCGGCCATCAACATTTTTGAAAAAATATGGACCGGTGATTCCACCAGCCCATAAACCACACCAGACCGTTTTTTCTCTGGGTGCAAAGGTAGCTCTTGAACCTGTTATGGTTGCTCTTCATCCCAAATACGGCAATTTTGCTTATTGACGTAACCATTGAGCCAGAAATGCGCCTCATCGCTGAACAAAATTTTGCTCGAAGACAGCGGATCTTCTTCAATCTTTTCAAGAGCCCAATCAGCAAAACGGTGACGTGCAGGAAGGTCATTTGGCTTTAGTTCTTGTACGAGCTGTGTTTTGTATGCTTTTAAATGAAGATCCTTCCGTAAAATTGACCAAGTTGTTCCATACGACAGTCCAAGTTGCTGAGAACGGTGCCGAATCGATTGATCGCGGTTTTCACATACACTCCCTGCTACTGCCGCTATATTCTCACTGCTTCTTGCTGGGCGTGGTCTATTCGGTCGAGAATTATCCACCAATGAATATTCGGATTCAAATTTGTTGATGGTATGTCGAATAGTGTTTAAGGCAGGCCGATTATGTTGACCATAATGCGGTCTAAGCGCACGAAAAACATTTGTCACAGAACGCTGATTTTCATAATACAGTTGAACAATTTGTAGACGTTGTTGCGGTGTGAGTCTTTCCATGATGAAATGCCAAACGCTGTTCAACAAATCCACGATGACAGTTTGCCACAACTCGCGCGTGATCTGTAAAAAAAACGCAAATGAAAAAAACTCCTCTTAATTGATCACCCGTTACATGTACTTTTAGTCTATTTGACATGTAGTCTATTTGACTTTAGTAGTCAATAAAATTTCAATACGAATCAGATACAATATCAAATCTACATACCTTAATTCTGATAGGGTTTGTGCTCCAAAATATTACAAAAGTTTGTAGTTACACTTCTGGTTTACCACTTTTTTTGCTAAAAAATACTAAATAAGGCAAACTTCGCAACATAAACATGTATATAAAAAGTCAGCTGTTGAAATTTTAGTAACCTCACTTTCATCAACATTCAGGGTTTCTAGACGGTGCAATTGTATACCGTTTTTAGTGTACCACTCGGGACGAAAGGGTTAAACCCATGTATTTGAAATCCTATGCAGATACGTCATTGATAGAATGCAGGAAAATTAAAATAATGGAATTGTTTTTTCCCCTTACCCAAAAGGAATATGAAGAAAATAGTTGTTTGTAGATAATTCTTTACAATTAAGTCATCTCAACACCTGATACAGTCTTATTGACTGAGAGCAGATCAGCCACACTGCGATGGGCGAAGTTTTCTGTTTGTCTGCGCACAACCGAGTTCCACATCTGAATTTCTCACGCTTTTGATTTTATTACATTTGTAATGCGATATTGTAGGTCATCGGAAATTTTTATTTAATTCGTTTTCGCAAAGCAACTCTATACCAACTCAACTTTGAAATTGATGGTTTTTTGCTGATAACTTTTTTTATGAAAATATATGACACCAACATCATCAGCCTTAAGGGGTAACACCACTCTACACGCGTAAAATAAACACGATTTTTAAAGAATTTTTTTGTATAGAAAGAAAGGGAAAACAATCACTCTGATTTGGGAAGTTATTACTTATATACTAAAATACAAAACTACAAAGTTTGATCGAAAAATTTTACAAAATGGCGGTATTGGAGACATTTTTGTAATGTGGTTTCTCTTGAAGGAGCTCCGCGGCACGCAGCACAGAGGGTGCAAATTTTAATCTGGAACAAGGAAATTTATTTTTTCTTAATCTAGATAAGAATAGCTAGAGAAACACGTAGGGAATTTAAAAAATATTTATTTTTGTGGAATTAGCAAGCATTTGAAGAAAAAAACTCTATTTTGGACTAAAAAAACGGCACTTAAATAATTATATAATAACAATCGTTTAAATTAATCTATCGAAAATCCCCTACGCTCTTCTCTTAAGAAGGTTATTTTACAGACGTAGTGAAAAACCTGATTAAAAATATTTAAAATTGTTTGAGTTATGCTGCGTGCCAATTTCAGAAAACGTGTTTTGAGAAAAACGCGTTTAAAGTTTGGAAATTTGGAGAAATCGTTAGGTAGCAGTCACTAACGCTTGGTTAAAAGCTTAAAATATTTATGAAATAAACTTCGGTAACGTATAAAACTTTTTGTTCTGTATTTTAAAAGGTTCAAAGATTTTTTTAAGCTTATAAAAAAAAAATCTATTTTTTGAAATTTCTACAGTGGTGTTACCCCTTAACTACCGCGCTGTTAGTTCTGCATTTTTCAGATCAGATACAGAAGCGAACCAATTGGGTCTGGTGGTGAATGAGGACAAAACGAAGTACCACCTGTCATCAAACAAACAGTCGGTGCATTCGCATATTGGCACCCACGTCACTGTTGACAGTTATGATTTCGAGGTTATAAAAGACTTCATTTATTGAGGAGCCAGCACTAACACCAATGACAATGTCAGCTTTGAAATCCAACGGAGAATCTCTCTTGCCAACAAGATCTACTTTGGACTAAGTAGGCAACTGAATAGTAAAGTATTCTCTCGAAGAACAAAACTAACACTACACAAGGCTCTCATCATGCCTGTCCTAACGTCAGGCGCAGAAGCGTGGACGATGACAACAACCGATGAAACGTCGCTTGGAGTGTTTGAAAGAAAGATTCTGCAGAAGATTTTTGGACCTTTGTACGTTGGCGACGGCGATGAAACAATGAACTGTATGGACTTTACGATGGCATAGACATAGCACAGGGAATGGATACCAACGCTTCGGTTCTCATACAAATATTTTAAAATTAAATAGGAAGCAAATCATTTTCTGTTTCCTTTAAAATCTCCTGCTACGTAAAATTAACACTTTAACTAAAACTGCACACACTCGCATGTGAATGAAATTTCATAAAATATTCTGCTATATTAATGTTCTCTTTACTCCCTAACATATGCCCGTATGTATGTGTGTATGCTCGTATATCAGTATAATATTTTGCGCTCCCGACTTTGTGACGTTAGACAAATTGTAAAAGTTTTGCTGTCGGGAAGTAAAAGTTTGCAAGATAGCATTATTTCCTTCACTTTCTAAACTTAAGTGATTCACAATCACATGAGATTGCACCGAACAATTCACAACAATTTTTACCTACGCCAAACACACACACACATGCACATGCTACAGTTACAAGTATACGCACACTTGTGTAATTGACTGTGATGCAATTCATTTTGTTTGTGTTAAGAGTTTGTGCACAGCTCCCCCATTTTCGTATTACGGCACTGTTACTCAAGTCACAAATAGAACACTGAAACGCTTCTCTTCGTCGGGGGGTGGCTCCCAAAAAGGTTGAAATATAACAAATAAAATCAATTTGGACGGCATCTTACCTAAGGTGAAATTAGGTTTGTAAGTTAGAAAAGCAACAAAGTTGAGTATTCATGTGTTGTGGATATTTTTGGCTGGCTTGAGTAAAAAGCTAATTAACCAAAGTTGTTGACCAAACTATTTATTTAAAAGTATAAGTATGTATAAGATAGTTTATTGGCCAGCTGATTTTAATCGACTCTCCCTCTCAAGGGGGGACGCGCTGACATTAAAAGCAAACTGTACTGGAAAGATGTTTTGCCAACCGAACTTGTCACGAATATACTAAGTAGAAACTAGGAATGTTTTTCGACCTCTACGACTAACGGATTTTTGCGATCTCGTTATTGCAGTCTCAGGATCTCCGGATAATTATGATATTATGTACCAACTTAATTTGAAAAAATCACACAAATATTAATTATTATAATAGATAAGAAATAAATGCATGTTGAGTATATTTTTTTAGTTAAAGTAAAAATTCAATTAATAAAGCAAAAGGCATTCCTCAAATTTATACGCATTTACTAAGAAGGCTAAGTTTTAAGGGCCGATGTTGATTTTGAACTAAATACAATTTTTTTAAGAAATTATTGTCATTTCTCTTCATTATGATAATACTGGTATGGCTCAATTACGTATGAAAGAAAATATCGATCAACTGGCCGCTGCGGCCTCGGCGGCACACCTCCATCCGGTGGTCCAAATTTTCGATGACGCTGAGGTATAATTGAGGTTCTATGCCGTTAATGTGCCAAACTATCTCATTCTTTAGCTCTGGACTTGTTGCTGGCTTATCGGCGTACACTTTTTCTTTCAAATAACCTAAAAGAAAGAAGTCCAACGGTGTCGTTGACGGTTAGGTGTGGTTCACATTTAACATCGGCCCTTGAAATTTAACCACCCTTTATAATTTGATGTTTCATGCCTGCAGTAGGCTTCGAAATATAGTCGTGCACTAACCATTTGGTTGGTACAAATGATTCGTCAAAAAGAAATAAACAGTCAGAAAAAATAAATATCTACCTCAGTTGAATTTATTTATAGAAGTAAGTAGGTCCGACTTAGGTAAAAAGCTTTAACAGAATACCAACTGTATGTTGTTTTTCGTTTTTTGTTATTTATTTATTTATTTATTTTTTTTTTTTGTTTGTTTTGCATATGCATATTTGAGTTTTTGTGAGTCGAATTATTTCCCACAATTAAGTTAAATATTTAAGTTGTGTCATGGCATTGCGGCAATTTAGCTGATTTAAGCTACCCTTTCTATGCCTGCCAGCCACTCTTACTTTTCACAGCTGGAAAGTAATATAATATGTTTTTAACACGAAACTTGCTTATAATGCTCCCCTTACATTCAATAAAACGCATACGTAATACCCCACTGAAATAAATTTAAAACCATAAGTATGTCAAGCAGAAGCTACCAAAGCAAATACAAACAATTTCGGGCGCAGGTAAATAGTGGAACATTGCTTACTACGCCATTAAATAAATACAAATGTTTACATTTACCCCTCCGAATAATGGATTGTACAGTCATTTTTTATTCAACCGTACAATATTTTACCCTCATCGTGAGTAGCTAAAATATCTATACGAGTATGTGAAAGAGGAATTTTTCCTAACATTGCATATCTATGAATATATCAACATACATCTGTACCTGTACATACATGGTTAAACATTTGTGTTGTTTCAAGTCCTACAGAAACAACAATGCCAATTGAAATGACATTGAAAGTTGTATACCATTTTTTCAGGGGTCAGTAAGGCATTAAAATTACCTCAAAATGGGTATGCATGAATATGTATGTACATATATAAGAATGTGTACATAGAGTAGGGGAAACGAATTAAGAGCAGCGTACTGTGATTACAGAGAAGAGTGAAAATACAAGGCTGTGAAGGAAGCAAAAAAAAAAAGTGCTTGAGAAGAGTAGGATATGAGTATATTTTGTGTGTATGTAGGCATTATTTTTTTAATATTTCATATTTATGTATTTCTGTCATGATTGAATGAGCGGGTTCAAACTAAGCTTAAGAGTTTTTATATGTATAGAAGCGGTCAATGTGGTTAACAGTTCCAAGCTTTTTCTATCATAAACGAATGCTCGCAACTATTTTATACGGAGGTAAATGTGAAACACTGTAAACAAAACAAAAAAAAAAAAACATGGGAAAAGAGTAAAAAAAAATTGTATATAACTTTAGTCACAGTTATGACCTCATCATTTGATGAAAAACGCTTTGCACGCTTGAATTTTTTTAGATCTGGAAACAGAGGGAAGTCGCTAGGGCCATATAGGGGGATCTGGTAGATGCTCCAACAATTCGAACTTTAGTTCAAAGATTTTAGCTATTGCCAAATTTTCTTCTGACTCTGCGCATTGTCCTGATGAAAAAGAATTTTTTAGTTAACACACTGCGTCTTTTTACACGAATTTCCTTCTTCAGCTGGTCTAAACGGTTACAATAATACACAGAATTTATTGTTTTACCAGTTTTCAAGTTATCCACAAACAAAATTCCCTTACGGACGTCCATGACGTGGGTCGTCTTCAAGGCTTGTAAATTCAGCAACTGATCTTTCTGCTGTACTAATTGACGGCGGAAAGTCAGTATACATTTTCAAAATTCGAGCTAAAAAAGGCTCCCCGGTAAGAAATTTTGCTCGAATGAAGGAGTTATTCAGGAAATTGAGGCCTATTGTGAGGCAAAAGATAAATCGTTCTACAAAAGTCGTACTCAAATGTTAGAGCAGCGCTGGAACGATTGAGTTTTTCTTGATGGAAATTATGTTCTTCTTAATTGGCGCGATAACCGCTTACGCGATTTTGGCCAAGTTTAACAAAGCGCGCCAGTCGTTTCTTTATCGTGCTAACCGGTGCGCGTTAGACACATCAAGTGAAGCCAAGTCCTTCTCCACCTGATCTTTCCAACGCAGAGGAGGTCTGCCTCTTCCTCTACTACCACCAGCTGGTACCGCATCGAATACTTTCAGAGCCGGAGCGTTTGTATCTATTCGGACGATCATCGTTCCATCCCCTGCAATATTCGTCGTTGCCAACGTGCAAAGGTCCAAAAATCTTCCGCAGAATCTTTCTCTCAAACACTCCATGCGTCGCTTCATCGGATGTTCTCATCGTCCACGTTTCTGCGCCATACGTTAGGATGGGCATGATGAGAGTCTTATAGAGTGTTCGTTTTGTTCGCCGAGAGAGGACTTTACTACTGAATTGCCTACTTAGTCCAAAGTAGACCTTGTTGGCAAGAGAGATTCTACGTTGGATTTTAGACTGACATTATTATAAGTGTTAATGCTGGTTCCAAAATATACGAAGTCTTTTACAACCTCAAAATCGTAACTGTCAACAGTAACGTGGGTGCCGATACGCGAGTGCGCCGACTGTTTGTTTGATGACAGGAGGTACTTTTCTTTGTCCTCGTTCACCACCACGCTTTGCTTCTTTATCCAGTTTGAAAAAGGTAGAACTATCAACTAACTAACTCAATACCATCGGCATACGCCAACAATTGTACGCTCTTATAAAATATTGTGCCTGAGCGATTAAGTTCTGCGGCTCGTACGATCCTCTCCAACATCAGGTTAAAGAAGTCACACGACAGCGAGTCACCCTGTCTGAAACCTCGATTGGTATCAAACGGCTCGGAGAGGTCCTTCCCAATTCTGACGGCGCTGCTGGTGTTGAGCAACGTCATCTTACATAGCCGTATTAGTTTTGCGGGGATACCAAATTCAGACATAGCGGCATACAGGTAACTCCTTTCCGTACTGTCGAATGCAGCTTTGAAGTCGACGAAAAGATGGTGTGTGTCGATTCTCCTTTCATGGGTCTTTTCCAAGATTTGGCGTATTGTGAATATTTGGTCGATGGTAGACTTTCCAGGTCTGAAGCCACACTGATAAGGTCCAATCAGTTGGTTGACGGTGGGCTTCAGCCTTTCACACAATACGCTCGCTAGAACCTTATAGGCCATATTTAGAAGACTAATCCCGCGGTAATTGGCACAAATTGCAGGATCGCCCTTCTTATGGATTGGGCAGAGCATACTTAAATTACAATCGGCAGGCATGCTTCCATCCGACCATATTTTGCATAGGAGCTGATGCGTGCACCTTACCAGCTCCTCGCCCCATGTTTGAATAGCTCAGCCGGCAGTCCGTGGGCGGCCGCGGCTTTGTTGTTCTTTAGACGCGTTATCGCTATTCTCACCTCGTCATGGTCGGGTAGCGGAACGATAATTCCGTCGTCAACGATTGGCGTATCGGGGTTTTCACATTCTCTGTGACATACGCAGCAATCACTGTTTAACAGGTTGGAGAAGTGTTCCTCTATAATATAAGATTGCCCTGGATGTCGCTCACTAGATCTCCGTCTTTGTTCTTACAGGAAAATGCCCCGTCTTGAAACCTTCTGTAAGCCGCCGAACTTTCTGGTAGAATTTTCGGGCGTTGTTCCTATTGGCCAGCATCTCAAGCTCCTCGCACTCACGTATTTCGGCCTCTCGTTTCTTCTTTCGGATAATACGTCTCTCTTCGTTTTTCAGCTCTCTGTAGCGATCCCACATGGCTCGCGTTGCGCCCGATCGCAGCGTGGCTCTATAGGCAGCAGCTTTCCTTTCTGCGGCAGCATGACATTCCTTCCAACTATTTTGGAAATTACGTTGATGAATAAAGCTAATATTGAACAAAAACAAAAACGAGTGTTCTTTGTTAGACACGGGGTCTATGGGTTAAATTCAATGGAGAACCTCTTAGCAAACAAGTTTATAAGGCGAACACCAGTTAAGTTGCCTCCTGCACCATAAAAACCCTATTCAAGAGGAATATGCAAAAATTGAGACTTTCAGTTGCTTGTAAATTCGACTAGTGTCACTTGCAAGAAGTAACGGAGGACATTCAAGCTATTGACTCATTATTTTATAATGTTTTTCTTAATACCAGGTAGATACCTATGAAATGAGATTTTCAGCTATTAGTCCATAGATGTCACTAGGAGTATTTTTAAACCTTCCCAAATGTCTTGTTTTTTTCGTCTATCATCTATCAATAATATTCAGTTCATTGTTTGTTGCGTTTCATTCAACAATGCATTTTTGTCGCTCTTAAAAATGTCGAATTTCGTGCCTTCAAACTACGATTTGCGGACATCGTTGATTTTCTGTTATCAATTGAAGAAAAACGCTTCTCAAGCTCATCAAATGCTTATTGAAGCTTATGGTGGGCATGCTCTAAGTAGAGCACAGTGCTTGAGGTGGTTTGAAAAATTTCGAAGTGGTGATTTTAGCGTGGAGAACGAAGACCGTGGCCGGCCACCGAAAAAGTTTGAGGACGCCGAATTGCAAGCACTGCTGGATGAAGATGATGGTCAAACGCAAGAAATGATGGCAGAGCAGTTGGGAGTGACCCAAAAAACCATTTCCAAACGTCTGAAAGACATGGGCATGACTTTAAAGGTCGGAAGTTGGGTGCCGCATGAACTGACTGAAAGGCAGCAAGATAACCGAAAAACCACTTGTGAAATGCTGCTCTCCCGGTTCAAAAGGAAGTCTTTTTTGCATCGAATCGTTATGGGTGATGAAAAATGGGTGTATTTCTTCAATCCCAAGCGTAAACGGTCGTGTGGTCCGCCCGGTCACAAGTCAAAAACAACGGCCAAACCAAATCGCTTTGGCCGCAAGGCAATGCTGTGTGTTTTCTGGGCGTGGGATGATTTGGTACGAGCTATTAAAACCAGGTGAAACAGTTGACGGTGCACGCTACCAACGACAATTGGCCGATTTGAACAGCGCTATACACCGAAAAAGCCCAGAATATGCCGATCGGCGTCACAAAGTAATTTTTCTTGATGGCAATGCACCGCTTCATCGAACAAGAGCGACCCGGGAATTGGTGGAGACGTACGATTGGGAACCACAGGTGCATGCGGCTTACTCACCAGACTTAGCGCCTTCCGATTATCAATTGTTTGCATCAATGGTCCACGCACTTTCTGAGCGGCGCTTCAATTCTCACGAAGAAGCCAAAAAATGGCTCGATGATTGGCTTGCGGCCAAAGACGGCCAATTTTTTTGGCGCGGCATCCACAAATTGCCTGAGAGATAGGGAAAACGTGACGCTAGCGATGGCGATTACTTGGAAGAATAAATTTGTAACCAGGTTTTGTTAATAAACGTTTGAAATTGAAAAAAAAGTCTGATTTCATAGGTATTATATATAATTTAATTTAATTTTATATTTAGTCCCATTTATAAACTTACTTCTACGCCCTTGAGAAATATTAAATTTTTACAATATAGAAATAAAAATCAGTCCTTTATGATGATTTATTCTTACTTTTGTTTACTTCTCGTATTTCGAAAGGTAAAAAGATTTAGCTTCTGGTTAACAATTTTTTTTCAGTGTCCCATTAGCGTTTTCGCTTAGTGTACTATGCATCTGTCCATGTATCTGGGTGCACAACTTGATTGCTGTCCAGATGATCACCAAGAAAAGTAGTCTAATTTAGCAGCGTCCATTGAGTGCACTAAACATTCGTATATTTTGTTTAAATTGTTAATGTGAAACAGTGAAGGGACAAGTACGAGTAAACTCGTGGTATTTTCTATTTGATCAACGTTGGCATTCTTGGCAGACTATAAATTATGTACATAAAGCGATGCAGGCAACTTTGCAGATCTTCAATTCAATTCACAGGAAGCAAACAGAAAAGGACAAATGGAAAATTTTAGCTTTAATTAAAATAAAAAATAAAAAAACTGATTCAAATAATTGTCAAGGCACACACACATTGCGGCGGCAAGTGGAACGTGGAGCAGAAGTATATGCGACATGTCAAGCAAATTAAAGTGCTACATACATTTAATCTGATTTACAACAATCGCTTGAGAGACTTGCGCATAGGAACTATTTGATCATCAAATGTATTCAATTAAAATAATATTTCGGTATTATTAATTAAAATATTTTGGTTTATTTAGTTTAAAAAAATGTACATTTAATTTAGTTTAAATTAAAGCATTTACAAAAGTTTCTTAAATTAAATTTAGTTTAAAATATTTTAATTGTAAATAATTATATCTATAATTGGCTATGCAAAATTTAGCTATATTTTATGTAAAAAAATTCAGAAGCGTACATTTCACGTTAGTACAATCCGGCAGTGATGTAAATAAGTAGCAAGAAAGTTTGTAATCATAAATGAATTCACATGTGGGAAAACTGAAATGAAAAATAAATGTTGAATTGATAATATAATAAAATAGTTTCCAAGTGTATTGTTTCAATCGAAGAGTTTAAGGGGTTAGGAGTAATAAAAATTTTCAAAAAATTTAATTTTTCTCAAAGTATAATATCTTAAAAATATTTTGTGAAAGTTTGAAGTGAATACGACAAATACTTTTCGAGTTATTCAACAATTAACAAAGGGCGCTCGGGCGCTCCGAAGCAGATAGCAAAACTTTAAATGCATTTTTCTCAAAACTATGTTTTTTGAACTGGTGATCACTGTAACTTAAAAACCGCTTGGTAGATTTCAATAAAATTTATACTGCTTTCGAAAAGCATAAAAAACTCGTGCCTGATAGAAGGATTTTTTTTCTAAAATTTTGATTTTCTTTAAACAATTAATTGTCGGTGTTTTCTTGAAATTCTGAAAAGCATTTCCTGAGGCCGCCATATTGTTAATTTTGAAAAAAAAGCTTCGATGATTATCTATTAATTATCTATTAATAAAACCAATTTCTCTTGTCCGATAGATTTTAGATGAATCTCAAGTCTGCAGGCGCAACAAAGAAGTAAAAGCCAAGATGCCTGGATTTTAACCCCGCCAGAGCAGGGCAGCTAAGGAGAAGGGGCTGAGATGATTCCACCTCATCCTCCATACATCCAACGCAACGCGAGGACTCGAGGTAATTCCAGGTCTCACAGCATGCATTCCTCACGCATAGTATTCTGTGACATTATCATTCAAATGCCACGTGATATCAGTATATCAAATGATTTGGTTTTATATTTTTTCGTTTGGCGGATGCCGGCACAAAATGAAATTACGAAAATGAATTCCATGTGTACCATCGACGTATGCATGCCGGCTTTTCATCCGTTCGTAGTTGGCCCGTTTCTTTTTCTTTTCTACTTTTTTTTTTGTCGTGACTTTGTAATGTACAAAACGTTGTTGTTGGTCTAGTGCCACCACCTTCAATAAATTCGTCTGGCACCAAACAGTAGAGTTCAGTGTTAAATGGTGTCTATTTAATTGTCTAATAAAGGGTAGTTAAATTTTAAGGGCCGATGCTAAATGTAAACCACACCTCAACGTGAAATTCTTTTCTAGATTTCATTTAATTTTTTTTTTTCCAGACTAACTCAATTTGAACCATGGAAAGATACATAATCAAGCAATGCGTTAAAGTTATTCAGGTTTATTGTGAAAACGGGCGTTCAAATCAAAATGCATATCGCCCACTTCATCTTCAGTGATGAGGCACATTTTCACCTCAGTGGATTCGTCAATAAGCAGAATTGCCGCATTTGGGCGAATGATAATCCAAGACTGATTGCCGAAAAACCAATGCATTCACAAAGAGTGACTGTTTGGTGCGGTTTATGGGCCGGCGGCATCATTGGGCCGTATTTTTTTTCAAAATGAGGCCGGTCAGGCAGTCACTGTGAATAGTGTTCGCTATCGTGAGATGATAACGAACTTTTTATGGTCCGAATTGAAAGATATGGGTGTGGGCGATATGTGGTTTCAACAGGACGGTGCCACTTGTCATACAGCTAACGAAACAATGGCTCTTTTGCGCGAAAAATTTGATGGCCGAATAATCTCACGCCGCGGCGATGTCAATTGGCCGCCAAGATCATGTGATTTGGCACCGTTAGACTTCTTTCTTTGGGGTTGTTTGAAAGAAAAGGTGTACGTCGATAAATCAGCAACAATTCAAGAGCTAAAGGATGAGATAGTTCAGCACATTAACGACATAGAACCTCAATTATGGCTCAGCGTCATCGAAAATTTGGACCATCGGATGGAGGTGTGCCGGTGAGGCCGCGGTGATCATTTGGCCAATATTTTGCTCTATGCGTAATTGAGTCATACCAATGTTATCATAATAAAGAGAAACGATAATAATTTCCTAAAAAAAATTGTATTTTATTCAAAGTCAACACCGGCCCTGAAAGCTTAACCACCCTTTACTTAGAAAAACCATCAATACTGCAACCAGTAATTTATTTTCTATTATTACAATATTTTCCCACAATTTTGATGGACTTACTTTATTGTGAAAAACCAAGTACATTTGAAATTGCACAGTATGCCATATGGCTTCTTCAACTGCTCCTTTTTATTGACCATCGTGCTTTGTAAATTATAGCCATCGTAACGACGCCAGCAATGATTCAGGTCGCCTAGAAGAAAAAGAAAAATTATATTTTTATCACCACTTCCATTTGATGTTGCAGACTCTATGTAAAAGCAAGAAAGCCATTGTTTATTTTCTCATTTTTAAAGTGACAATAGACTCCTTTTGTTGCTATACAGCGCAGGATGTGAATATACATATCTATACGGGCATATAGGAGAATAAATATATCTGTGTTTTCATTGCAAAAATATGTTTTTACTTTGACTTGCAGACACGTTTAAATGGAAGATGATGAAGTGCAAACAGAAGAGTAACATTCGCTGGGTCTTCGTATTGCAGCTGCTGGCATTTAACAGACGCCTGAGTTCTGTTTTTGTTTTGTTTTGTGCAGTAAGTCTGATTTACGTTTTTAGAATTGCTCGTTTTTTATTATTCATTTATGTTTACTTATTACGGATTTGACTTAAGTGTAATAAATGGAATTTAATGAAGCTTTTTCGGCAACAATGTCCAAATTAATTAAATATTAATATATTTTATCAGCAAGAGGCAAGCAAAAAAGTAACCCTGGAAACAAAGTAATTATTATACATTCGTAAATATTTGAGAACTCTTGAGCAGCAAAAATAGATTTCTTTTAACCATTCTAATTTTTATTTATGATTCATTTTCCTCTACCTTTCGTAATTTCTGTTGGCGTGTGTTTTTCCTTATTTTGCTTGATTCCAAAAATAAACTTCCACATTTCTATAATATCGTTAGAGCCGTTTCCCAGAAACAATAATACAAGGTGAAGTCCAAAATAAACAAGACTGGCGTCATAAAAATGCTTTTGAAGCGCCATCTTTTCAATGAGTTAGTGCGTTGGAGGCGGCTTCGGTCCTCGCACTTTTACAAGATTTACCTACTTTCCCTCTTCCTAATAAAACAAAACAATTCGCATTGCTCAACCCCAAAACACTTATCCTTTCCATCCTTACTCCCGCACAATAGTCAGCGCATTATTTGCATTGTGGTAAAACAAGCAAAAGCAAAGGAACCCACACAGTTACACATTTGCTCAGTGGCGCCAGCAAGAGGAAGCCGGCAGCCGCAGTAATAGCGCGGTCACACCAAATTTAGCGGAGTCCTCAACCATCCTTCTGGCAGAAAAATGTGAAACACAGATGGCGCTCCAAGCAGTAAGAAGGCGTTGTTCCTAAGCAACGACAGGCGGGCATTTCCACCACTTAGGACTGGTAGTGGCAGGCTAATCACCTACCTGTCAGAAATCAAATCGATTAACGAAACGAACGCAAGACAAGCCTTGTGGAGGCCCTCTGCTCCCGAAAGGAGTGAACAACGAGAAAAAAAACAAAAAAAGTGCGTTAAAAGTTACATCCCTAGCTGACTTACAGTGAAAGCTTGGTGGTATTCGGTTCAGTGGAAGCTAAATTATTGCGTCTAAAGTGTCAGTATATTTGTGTCCTCGGTACAAAAATGAGTTTTGAACAGAAAGCTAATATGAAATTTTGTTTTAAAATCGGTAAATCGCTAACCGAAACATTTGTTTAGATGAAAAAAGTCTATGGCGATGAGTGTCTATCTCTGGCGCGAAATTCATGATTGGTTTACACGTTTCTGAGATGGTTGAGTGGTTTACTGGTTTCAGAGATAGTTGTGAGGACATAAATGGCAATGAATATGTGGGCCGCCCAACATCAGTAATCACCGAAAACTTCATCGAAATCGTTCTTAAATTACCAAAAATCTACCGAAATCATCGTTGAAACTCATGGAATCGGAGTTGACATCTCCAAAACATCGACTTTTCGCATTTTAACTGAGCATTAGTCCTACTTCAGAAACCAAATAAACTATCGGGTGACCCAAGTTCATATCGGCCACTCTGCATGAAAGATACTCTGGGTGAAATCTTGGAGAAATTAATCTGCATGCGCCTGGGGCAGCATCTGGAGAAAGTGCCGGCAGAACTATGCGGACATCAGTTTGGCTTCCGAAAAGGTCGTTCAACCATCGACGCCGTCAGGAACGTGACAAGCATTGCAAGCGAGGCTATTGAGGGTGACAGGTGGACGATTGGTGACAAAGAATACTGTTCAGTTGAATATCAAGAATATCAAGAAGGCTTTGAATATCAAGGAAGCCTTTACTCGGCCCCAAGTTATGAAGGCTCTGGAAGAAAACAAAAAAACACCAGCATACCTAGTACCGGTTTTAAGC
Source organism: Anastrepha obliqua (assembly GCF_027943255.1). NCBI lineage: Eukaryota > Metazoa > Arthropoda > Insecta > Diptera > Tephritidae > Anastrepha > Anastrepha obliqua. Next base: position 48,750,980 of record NC_072893.1, read on the forward strand.
GGTTATCTGTCAGAAAGATTAAGGTCAGAAGAGGCATGCAGTGACGGGCGGGGCACAGCAGGGATCTGTACTGGGCTCGATCCTATGGAATGTGCTATATTATGGAATACTGCAACTTCCAAATGATAGGATAGACGACATCGCGTTGACCATAGTCGCCAAACAATTCTTCAGATTCAGAGCATCTGCAGCGAGGCAACAACAAAGGTCAAAAAATGTCTAACGGCGGTTAAACTCCAGCTAGCAGGACAAAAACCAGCAGCAGTTCTCATTACGAGTAGAAAAAAGTTAGAAACGAGTACACAAAACATTGATGAGTTTAACGTCACAACCAAGATATTTGGGTGGAATGTTCGATGCGTTACTAAGCTTCAACGAGCACATTAAAAAAGCATGCGGAAAGGCAACCATGGTAATGGCGGTACTCTCAAGAGTTTTTAGACTAAGTGCCCTTAGAGTTGCCTGTATTTTCAGGACAGTGTCGTATGTAGCAGTCGGTGTCATATCGGGCAGCATGCCTCCAGATGGTCTCTGAACTGGGTAGAGTCTACAACAAAGCCAAGAGCCTAAACAAGCGACTAACGGGGGAAGAGCCTAAGAAAGAAAGACAGGGGACCATAAATGAGTGGCAAAATAGCTGGGACCTAGCGACAAAGGAGAGGTGGTGACACGAATTACTACCTGACACAGTTCCTGACGGGACATGGATGCTAAGGAGAAGAGAGAGAATCAAGTAATGAAGGGTAGACACAGACTGAAACATATATGAAGAGCCATACTGGCCAGCTTGGCCCTGCGATGCAATACTTAAACGGCGATATCGCAGGGCAAACTAAAACTACAGAGGTCCGAGTTAGGGTTTAGTACGTAGGTGTACTGTTTCGCAAGTCCAGTTTAGTACTTATACTGACTGTGCGTGGTCCCGAATGAGGTGCACCTTTAGCGATCAGTATGAATCGTGCATACCGTCTATGTGGACGATATCTATGTAAGATTCCCCCCCCCCCCCTTCGGATAAAAGAAAAAAAAACCGGTTAACTGAGGACCAAAAATTGCTCAGAATTCAACATTCGAAATACCTCATTAAAGAGGCGAGAACTTCCTTTACAACCTTGTAACTGATGATGAAACGTGGTATTTCCAACATGAACCTTAAATTAAGCATCCAGTGCCCCAGACGAGCCACCACGTAAAACATTGCGTTAGGGGAAATCACAAATCAAGTCGATGCTCTTTTATTTTTACGAGTCCAAGGGAATTGTCCACAAGAAATTCGTGCCAATGGGCCAAACCGTCAATGCAATTTTCTATCTTAGCGATTTGCCACGTTTATTGCATCGCATTCGTCGAACTCGCCGTGAATATCGCGCAGTAGGAAGCTGGCGCTTATTGCATGAAAAAGCACCATCTCATCGACTGATTTTTTGACTAAAAATCGCATTTTAACCATCAATGACTCACCGCCTGATATGCCTCCCTGTGAAAAATTGCTTTTGCCCATGAAAGCAAAACATTTTGCGTCCAGAGAGGCCATCCAAAAATCCAAAAGGTTTGTACCGACATCCTGAAGAACATTCCGGTCAATGACCTGAAACATTCTTTCGAAAAGCTTTTAGATCCCGCAGAAGGGTGTATCGAGGCCAGAGAGAACTATTATGAATAAATAAACTCGAAATTATCAGAACAAAGCTTCTGTCGTTTTTATTTGAGCTCAGCCTTGTTTATTTTGGACTTCACCTTGTATAATTCTATCATATTTTTCTGTCAGTCAAATTCCTTGAGTACGTTGAGTGCACAGCTCGCAAGACTGAGCTTTGCCGACCTCTGATTTCAAGTGTGTGTTCTAGAATCTATAGCTTCTTTGACTATTTTTGTGGAAATATATTGGGATGGCAACTAAGTAATTGCGCATTTTACTCATAGATGGCTTCAGTTGAATTTTCAAGTTTACAGCCGTAGTAAAAATGTAAAGCACATTTTCTTATTTGATAGTACGAAATTCAGCTTTCAATCAGTAAAAAGAAAGTTTTTTGATCGGTTGCGTAGTTTTCGTTTGGCGTTCGTTGAAGAATGGAAAATTAAATGGAACATTTTTGTCATATTTTGCTTTTTGTTATTTCCGCAAAGAGAAACCCGCATCGCAAGCTCATAAAAAGTTATGTGCTATTTATGGTCGCAAAGTCTTAAAAGAACGGCAGTGTCATAATTGGTTTGCCAAATTTCGTTCTGGTGATTTGTCACTCAAAGATGAAAAACGCTCTGGTCGTCCAGTTGAAGCTGATGACGCCCTAATCAAAACTAAATATAATCGATTCGAATCATCACAGTACAACACGTGAGATTGCAGAGAAGCTTCATGAATCTCATACATGCAATGAAAATTACTTAAAACAACTTGGCTATCTTCAAAGACTCGATACATGGGTCCTCACGAACTGAAATAAACGCATTTAACAGCTGCGATTTGCTAAAGAAACGTAGTGAAAATGATCCATTTTTAAAACGACTGATAACTGGCGATGAAAAATGGGTTGTTCACAACAATATCAAGCGGAAAAGATCGTAGAGCAGGTCAGGTGAACCAACTCAAACAACATCAAAAGCTGATATTCATCAAAAGAAGGTTTTGTTATCAGTTTCGTGGGATTATAAAGGAATTGTCTGCTTTGAACTCTTACCACCCAACCGAATGTTCAATTCTGATGTCTACATTGAACAACTAACGAAATTAATCAATGCAGTTGAAGAAAAGCGGCCCGAATTGACAAATCGAAGGAGTATTGTATTCCATCATGACAATGCAAGCCCACACGCCAAAAATTATTGGAACTTACTATGGAGGGTTTTCCCACATCCACCATGTAGTCCTAACCTTGCACCATCTGATTACTTTTTGTTTCGATCTTTACAAAACTTCTTGAATGGTAAAAATTTCAATAATGATGATGATGTCAAATCGTACTTGATTCAGTTTTTTGCTTATAAAAACCAGAAGTTTTATGAACGTGAGATTATGATGCTGCCTGAAAGATGCCAAAAGGTCATTGATCAAAATCAGCAATACATTACAGAATAAAGGAAAGGAACTAAATACCATGAAAAACTTGTCGCTGATTTTCTAAAAAAAAAATCCGCAATTACTTAATTGCCAACCCAATAGGTAATAATGCAACGAAAACCATACAATTTAAAATTTCGAGCTTTGTACAAAATTAAAAAAAAAATCCTTAAAATTTGTAGCTCTTTCGTCAGAATTCTTAGGTATTCGAGGTACGGAGTTTAGTAACCCATTCAATTCGGGTGTGTTATTATTATATCAATTGGAAATGGCTCGAAATTCATGTTAATTTTTCATGTCATGTATTTTCTGCCATATAAAGAATGCTCGACCACCTCCAAAAAAATTACATTGTAATTAGGCCAATGGTCTTTATGGCTAGTGGTTAAATCACATTTTTTAGGTTTAATTTATTAATCTGTATAATAAATAATAAAATTAAAAAATCGTAAAAGTCAACGCGATTTTTAAGCCAATTTAAGTGCTAACACCCAGATTTTTATTAAAATAAAATTATTAAAAAGTTGTATATACATACATATATTCTAGTTATTCTCTATAATGTAACCTGTGTGAAATGTAAAAGTTAATAAAATACAGGTTTGAAAAATAATCGTCCAAGAAGTAGAGTTTCAGCATGTCTTAATATATCAAAAATCTCCGTATCTATTTAGTTTTAATTTATATATTTTAAATTTAAGTTTTTAATTACGAGAATTGCTTTATTAAATTAAATTTGAAATACCTGAAGTGATTAAAGAAATTAGTTCATTCTCGAATTTTTTGGGCTTTTGGTTTCTCATTTTCCAGCCTTAGTAGCAAATAACTATGAAATGAAAGACTTGTGGAACTCTTAACTGTAAGATACTCTGCAAATCTAATGGTGCATGTAAATAAAATTAATATCTGAATAAAAAATAAAGAAAGCATAAAAAATACCTTATATAATTTTTTGCCACATAGCGATTTTGAAAGGCAAATGGGTTCGGTAGTGTCCGCCTTAAGAGACCCACTGTGAGCGTGGAATATCAAATGTGGAATATCCAATTACAGAAAATGTTTTTCCTAAAACACCATTTGCCGTTCGCAGGTGACGCTGCAGGTTCCTTAATTGTGGAAGAACAACAAGTCGCCTGACACCCAAGGAAGGACGAACCCGGCGCGGTTACATAAAGAAGTCTCTTTTTTGATGAAGTAGCAATTTGTCTTTTTTTTTTGTTCTTTGATTTACATTTCTTTAAATCTACCCAAGCTCCGAAGAAAACCTAATTCGAGCGAAGGCAGGGCAGATGCACAGAAAGTGGTTCACGGGCTCTGGCATAACGGGCTTTGGGCCAAAGAAGTTTTCCTCAGAGCCCATCCTAGCGAAGGAGTCAGAGATCTCGTTACCCACGATACTCACGTGTCCCGGGTCGCATGTTAGCATCAGGCTATTATGTCTACCGACATAGTTTGACCTGGATTTACAGGACTCGACTACCTCTGATGTGGTTGGTGGGATGTCTAAGCTCATGAGCGCAGCTTGGCTGTCGCTGGAGACACATATAGATCTGCTTCCCCAACTGTTTTCCACAACGAAGTTCATCGCTTCTTGAACTGCATACACCTCCACTTGAAACACAGATGTATGCATTCCAAGTGCAAAGTGTAGTTTTGTCCTGCTGGATTCCACGCAAACTCTAGAGCCGGATCCGTGCTCGGTCCTGGAGTAATCTTGAAAATGCGAAAACAGTGCTCATTTTCTGAGTATGACCACAATTGGGCCTACGCACTGTATCTCTTTTCAAGTACGACTCTTGATGGCATGGAGTCCACGGGCATCGAAGTCCATGCCTTCTATGTTTTCCAATGACGGACAGGGGCCGTACCAGTTCCCATTGTGTTTCGGCCTGCAGATGGCCTTCAAGGCCTCTACTTGGATTAAAGCATCAAGTGGTGGTAAACCAATCAGAGCATCTAATGCCGGGCCTGAAGTAGTCGGGAAAGCTCCGCTGCAACAGATGGCCACAGTGCGTTGTAGTCTCGATAAGGTCCTCCTGACTCCCACGAGAGAGAGTCTACTCTTCCAGACCACTGATGCACAGGTGATAATAGGTCTTATCATAGCCGTGTAGATCCATAGAACCTTGCTAGGAGAAGACCCAACGTTTTTCCAAAAACCTCCTTGCACTGCCAGAAGGCTGTCAGTGCTTTGGATGTCCTTGTTTCAACGTGTGATTTCCAGAGGAGCTTACTATCGAGGGATATTTGATTTCTTTGGATAACTGCATTTAATTCCTTTTGTGATTTAAATTAATGCTGACTTAGAAATTATTTTTTACAATATTTATATATTTGACTCAAAAAGTTATTCAGAGTTAATCACATTTTAAGGTTTTTTTGCCTAAATAAATTTTTTACTAAATCAAACAAAAAAGGTTTTTGATGAATGGATAACTTTCAATTGTCAAATATTATTGACGTACGACTCCATTTGCAGAAATTATATTATAAGTCTTAGTATAGGGTGACTAATTTAGGGATTTATTTTAGAGCTTTTATGAAACTCAATTAAAGCTCTCGAAATAGGAGACTTTGAGAGACCAACATAGAAAAACTCCGAGCTACGAACTACTTAGAGCTCTGGCCGGAATATGAAAGATATACCTCTCAAGAAGCATCGGACAGTCAACAGCACCACGAATCAAATCAAAAATTAAACACAAAGAAAAGATTACTCTCCTGTTCTGCAATGATTTTAAGTTGATCAATAAGTATCGCGCTTCATAGATAAGGATAGAATCCGAAAAACGTAAAGTACGCAACTCGAAATGTAGGAATACTTTCTGGATGCGTTAAATTCCAGCAGCATTGCACGTACTTATATACCTATGATAATACGGAGACCAACTGAGGCATGCATAATCAAGTTTAGAATGCGCAAACGCCGTATACAAAAGCTTTAGCGTATAAAGGTCAGAGTTGCTGAGCAATTCCATAGAAAAATGGAAAAAAAAAACTTATCGAAGAACGCGGTGTGGTTTTTTTTTTGCAAATTTTAATAAAATACTTTCACTGCTCGGCCTAACTGAATCAGTAGACTATAGTTAAAATCATTTTATTATACTCGTAGTTTAAGTGGAATTGTTGAGTTGCATGAGATAAGAAATACTGAAACGGAGGCCGGGGTAGACCATTCAACAATTTAGGAAAATTGCACTGAAAATTGAGCAGGATGGCCAAAAGAGTTCACATTAAAATTTTACAAAATGCCGCAAAATGAAAGGAATTTTTAAGCCCTAGGGCCTCATAGCATTTTTCTCATAGGTTATGAAAAATTAACTGACAGATCTAAGATTAATGAACAGTTAGGTGGAGGAGTTTTCTCTGTAGGGCTGGGCATTTGTGTGTACTTGCGCTTGCTTAATCACTGCAGTGTCTTTCAAATTGGAACTACGGCCGCTCAAAATCGCTACTGAATCTTAGGAGACAGATACTGAGGGTCCACATAAACACTTTTGTAGAAAATGTCAAGTTATTAAAGAAGAAGAAACCGTGGCACACTTCTTGTTTACATGCATTGCTCTATACGGAAAAAGACCCTCCATGCTTGGATTCACCTTTCTTGACAGCATTGAAGAAGTCTCTTAAATAGGGTTGCTGAAATTAACAGAATTTATTAAAATCACAGGTTGGTTTAGAGAAGGCTCAGGAGTGTAAAGGACGAGCGCCACTGATATCACAATGGAACTATTCGTGCCTAAGTGTGTCGGATGACAGCCATTTCACCTAACCTAACTTATGGAAAATGCGGAGACCCATATGTAAGCAAATATTTGTATCGTAGTTTTTTCGTTTTATGCCACCTCAATGATTAAAACTCTCAATTTAAATGAAATTATAGAGACATTAAAGAGATATTCTCGCAAAAACTTTATTTGAAATCACACAAAACTATTCAAGCTCTATTCGAAAAAAAAACTGCTAACGTCTTTACCTTCAATTTGAGCTATAGAGGATGAAAATCTGCGTTATACTCTTTTTATAAGCAAGAATGTAAATTTCTAAAAAGTCGTGAAAAGGAAATAACTCTAAAAATGATACAAATCGCAACTTTCGTCGCTGCTAATATTTTACGGGTTACAGAGTCATCCTGTCCAGGAAAAAATCAAAAATTGAAAGACGAAAACATAAACAGAGGCCTCCACTGCGTATACTTTATTTCATAGAAAGGAAGGTCAACTCGTCCCCTTAGTATAACAATAGCCTATGTGCTCATAGGCTATTATTTTTTTATTGAATTTTTGGATTCTCCATCGTCGATTTTATATGTGGTCAAAATTTTGTCAAATTCTAGTTCCACAAAGTGGGTCAAAACGTCAGTCAAAAAATAATAAATATTTGCAGACATAACGAGATTTGAGTGAGAGCTACTTTCGACAAAAAGTTTGAAATTCATTTTCTCAAAACATCAAAAAATTTATAGGCTATTTTAATACTAAGGGGACGAACTTATCTTTTACGTTTTTATAAAACTTCTTGCTGTTTTATAAAAACGAACGAATGAATTTGTGGTATGAATGAAGTAAAGGATAATATTTAACGCACATTTTTTTTTAATAATTCATTGGGAAATTTCAAGGATATTTTGGATACATTTTTGAAAGTACATTATTGTACACTGCATGTGTTCTGGTGAAAAACAAAAAAAAATTCTTTTAAATGACTGGATATATCCGTCGTCCACTGGTCCACTGACTCTTGTCGTAACCTCTTGTTTGCCACCAATCCTGGGCGACTTCAATGCATCTTCTCCTTTAGCGCGTAGAAGGTTGAGACATATCGGCCTTTGCAGCCGGAAGAGAGTCGGCCCAACACCGCTCTATCTTAAGTTTAATAAAAGACCTGAGTCTGGATCAGATATTGCAATGAGTAAAGGGCGCAAAAGACCTTAAGATCGAAGAGCAAATCTCCAATAAATCTAAATCTAAATCGATACGACTTCGTTTGATACCCATATAAATATCAGGTCAGTCCATAAGTTCGTGCGTATTTTACCCATAATTTCACTTTTGTACGATTTTTGCATACAAAAAATTATTCGCGGAATATCGTCTACTCAAATATGAACGAGACGTTATCAACAAAACGGTCCACGGATGACATATGGCAAAAAAAAATTTTTTTGTTTTTTGGTAGGACTGTTATAAGCTTACATGGCAAATTTCAGCGTGATATGTTACATAGTTTGTTTTCTGTGCTACTGTAAACATGTCAAGCTCGAGTGTGTTCTTCGAATTTAACGATGGAAATTCAAGTTGAACAAAGAATTTGTTTGAAATTTTGTTATTCCAATAAAATTTCGCCTTCAGACGCCTTAAAAATGATGCAGACAACCTATGGGGACTCTGCTCTATCGCGTGCACGTGTTTTCCAGTGGTACAAATCGTTCAAAGAGGGCCGTACATCGGTTGAAAACTTGCCTCATGGACGTCGTCCAGCAACATCAGTAAACGACGAAAACATCGGAAAAATTGTGCTTGAAAATCGCACAAATCGCAAAATCGGTTAACGCTGAATATTATTTAGACGTTTTAAAGTGTTTGCGCGAGAACATTCGTCTTAAAAGGAAGGAATTGTGGGACAACAAGTCATGGTTTTTGCATCACGATAATGCACCAGCTCATACATCACGTCTTGTTCGCGATTATTTGAACAAAAATAATGTTAATATCGTTCCGCAAGCACCGCATTCGCCTGATATGGCTCCATGTGACTTTTTCCTGTTTCCCAAGCTCAAGTTGCCGCTCCGTGGAAAACATTTTGAGACAATTGAAGTCATAAAAGAGAATTCGAAGAACACACTCGAGCTTGACTTGTTTACAGTAGCACAGAAAACAAACTATGTGACATATCACGCTGAAATTTGCCATGTAAGCTTATAACAGTCCTACCAAAAAACAAAAAAATTATTTTTGCCATATGTCATCCGCGGACCGTTTTATTGATAACGTCTCGTTCGTATTGGAGCAGAAGTTATAACGGAACTATTTATATTTTCCTTGATATGTTGTGCATTCAACAAGTGATTTTAATCGCGGATAGAAGCACGTGTTGTTAAAAATAAAATGGAATTTTCGAACGCGTATAATAGGCATGTTTTGTATTTTTTTTATAAAAGTGGTAAAAATGCAACAACTGCTGCTGCAGAAATACACACTGTTCACGGAGAGGATACCGTGAGTGTAAGGACTGCGCAAAAGTGGTTTTCAAAATTCCGAAGTGGTAACTGCGACGTGAAAGATGCCCCGCGCGCTGGTCGTCTTGAAGTCATTAACTCCGACGCCTTGCTCGAACTCGTGGAAGCTGAGCCAAATTTAACAGTCGATATGATAGCTCAGAGGTTAAATTCATCGCATGGAACAGTTCATAGGGACCTGATTCAGTTGGGAAAGGTTTCAAAGCTGGGAACATGGGTTCCGCATAGACTTTCCGTCGCCAACCTTCAGCAGAGAGTGAATGTGTGCTCTCAGCTGCTGCAACTGCTTTAAAATGAAAGTTTTTTGAACCTTATCGTTACTGGTGATGAAAAATAGGTCCTTTACAATAATCCTGTTCGTAAACGCCAATGGTTAGATAAAGATGAAACACCAGAACCGACCCCTAGAGATGGCCTTCACCCCAAGAAGATTCTCCTGTCTATTTGGTGGGATATGGCCGGTATTGTTTATTATGAACTTCTGGAATCAAACCAGACGATAACTGCTGATTACTATTCCCATCAGCTATCAAACCTGAATGAAGCTCTTAACAAAAATCGACTGTCTTTAGTGAATAGACGCGAAGTTTTGTTTCACCACGACAACGCAAGACCTCATACCGCAAGGCAAACATTAGGCAAGCTTAACGAGCTCCACTATACTCTCCGGATATTGCACCTTGTGATTATCACCTTTTCCGTGGACTTCAACCCCATATGAGTAACAAAAGAACTACTCCTCAAAAGAAGCTATAAAAACGGATATCGAAGCGTATTTTGGCTCCAAGGACAAAAAATTTTTTGAGCAGGGAATTAAAAATTTGCCTAAACGTTGGGAAGACATTGCAAATAATGAAGGAAAATATATTATTGATTAATAAATACTTTAAACATCTTTTTTATTAATTTTAAAACCACCTTTTAAAAACGCACGAACTTATGGACTGATCTGATAATACAGATTGAGTATAAATATTTAAAATAAATTTTTGAAAATTTAGACTTTCTTTTAAATTAAATTGATAAGCAAACGCAAAACCGATTATGCAGCATTACCATATAAAATTTATAGTTTCAGGTGCATAGTAATTTGTATTATTAATTATTTTTACAGTCGAGTGTAATTTGTAAGAGCATGAAAAATTGAGTATTCAAGCAAACGACGAATATATTGTATAATAAAAAAAGATATTTGGGATAAAATATACGCCGGTACAAGCAGAAAAATTTAGGTTTTTTTTTGGTTTTGTTTTCTTTTTTTTTTTAATAGAGGGCGTATATACAAATACAACGCATCTATCCTTTGTTCTAATTTCTAATAGCAGTCGTCTCTCGGCAGCCAATGGCAAACCTCAGGGTGTATTTTTGCCATGAAAAAGCTCCTCGTAGAAAAATAGCTGGCATTCGGAGTCGGCTTAAAACTGTACATAGGTCCCTCCACAAATAGAGGGAGGAGCTCGTGCAAACACCCAAAACGGGTGTCAGGGAGTAATTTTATAAAATGTTCGTTGAGCCGAGCTTTTCCTCTTTCAGCTGTGCGCCTTCCACTTTTTTCCACGCATTTATTGTAAACTTATTAGAATCTATTTTTTTATATTTTCACTTTCTCACTTTAATAAATGATTTTGCTTTTCATTTACTGCAGCACAAAAAACCACATCTCCAATTCCATATCAAATAATCCTTTTCATAAGAATTTAGCTTAATTGGCAATTAAGAAGAATCAAGAAAAAACTGCTTTCACGTTTATAATGAAAGTATGACGCTAGCGATATTTTCACTACCAGCAACTCATCAACTCACGTCTTATGTGTCCACCCCTTTCATGATGATGACGGTCGCGTCCCTCCAGCTGGCCACCATGCCCATTTGTTGCCTCCGCCATACCGCTGCTCCAACCCTGACGCACATTTTCATGACAAATCAACAGTGAACTAATGACCAAGAAATAAATCACAAAACGCGCCATTGAAAGTCAACTCACAAAACAAAAAGGCAGCTTATTTGTTTTCTTTGTAGCTCTATAATTCGTTTCTTTTTTTTTTTTGTTTTGCTTTTATTTCTTTTTTTTCGACGAAATAAGTTTTTAGAGTGCTACTACTACGCTTTTAGTTGCAGGAAGTGATTATCGTTTGAAGCCGTCTTCACGTTCTTTTTGATTTGGCTGCTATTTGGGCCGCAATTAATTTATCTACGTTAAGATTGCCAGCCAGCTCAAAAAGGTTTAATTGTGTTAAGGTGTTTTCCTGCGAATATCCACATTCACCGCCTTTCCGACATTTATGCACAGCGAGAGCCACCCCTGTACTGAGCATATTTTCACATCAACATCGTTGCTCTGTGCCAGGCAACCACCTGCGACCTACGCAACTTGTGCGATTTTATGTGGGTGCTCGAAAACCGCTGATGGCTGATGCTCAAGTAGCAAACGTTTAACAACTGCTAACTGCCATCAAAGGGAATGTATGAATATGTACGAGTATATATATAAGTACATATATATGCACACAGTTTGTATGGCAGCAAAAATGCTAGTAATTGGGGGTGAACAACCAACCAAGCCGCACATTCAGCTTGCGTTACTTACTGCAAAAAGTCAGAAGTGTGATATTTTTAAAACTAATAGCAACAACAAACAAAAAATTCAATTTATAAATATTTTTTTTTTTTCATTTTTGACACTCTACTGTTTCCATCATTACACCAACCAACCACTCTTACTTTCGCGACTTGCGTGCGCAGCAACCACATCTCTAATGTTCAAAATCGACTGACAGCGCTTCACTTTGGATATTTCAATGCGAAATATTCTTTTAATGAATGAAAATACCCGTACTTACATGCATACCTACATACACATACACACCTACATACACATATATGTATATATACTTATGGTATGCGTGTCTGTAGCTCGCAATCAGATCAAGTGTAGAGTGCACATAAATTTTGACGAAATGAACGTGTGATCTGATTTGAGCACCCATGTCAGGAAGGTGGCTCGCCTCATTCAACTGCTATGATTCACTCCTACATCCAAGTAGATGAGAGTGGGTGTGTTTGTTTTACTGTTGACCCGTGAGTGCATCCCGCATATGCAAAGCTGCTTTGTTGAGCGTGCAAATACACGAGTATTATTCCTGTAGTAATTGAAATGACATTGATAGTGGATTTTCGTCATCATCTGTGCGTTAAGAGCAAAACAAACCGAAGCATAATGAGTTCCACCGAAACACTACGTAAGTGTAGTAGAACCTATTACATATATAATACAAAGTGTAAGTGTATGCGTATGTGCACAAAAGAGATTCATCTATGCCAAGCGGTGTACAAGGCGACCATAGAGCATTAGGAATATATTGTAATTTGATCTGAGCACCTTAAGCACACTCTTGAGTGACTTTGAATTGCACAAATTTATTGTAGTGCAATATGTGGGTTGGACTCTCCATATGGTGACGATATAAAGTGAAATGTGTGTGACAATAGGAGCTGAAAGAGGAAAAGATGTTTGCATACGTCGCAGTATAGTGAGCACAATAGTGAGGCGATTTGACGAGCTTCAGGTAGTGAAAGCTTCCACAAATTCTAGGTGATATAAAGTTTGGCGACTTATCTAGTACAAGATCAGGCAGGTTCTGCTGTAATGAAGAGGAGTCTATGGAACACTAAATCAACAACTATCAGGCATTAGGCCACAGGAGACACAGAATTCCGGGCTCGTACCTACTAGAGGAAGGCCTACAATAGCTCCCCCCTAAGGAGCTGATTCGATTCCTCAGTGTACTAAAAATTTATAATTAAGTGATTAGGGGAGCACAATAAATCAACCTAGTCGCAGTGCTTAAAGCCCTTAACCTAACCCGTACAACCATTATCATTACCAAGGTACAAAGAACAGCTTCTTTATGCATCATCGGCGCTTTAAGGACTACCCTAAACAAAGCGCGGGATATGCTAATCAAACTGTCTGCTGAACTCTTGTAGGGAAGCACGTGGCCACCGCCTCGCCACTTAGACCTAAAAGTAGGGTACTATGGAAAGACCGGCGGTTTCACCACGCCTCTATTTTACGCACTCTGAATAGTCAAAATACGAAATAGAGTATTGTAGTCCTAGACTCACCTTTGACAGACTCTTCAAGACGAGCATATCGTTAAGAAGAGAGTCGCAAACACCAAGGCCATGGAGAAAAATGTCTTGATAGATGGCTAAGCAATTAGGTGGACTACGGAGTATTTTGGAAAAAATTAGGGCTTGAAGTATTCGTTCGACTATCAGACTACTGCATCGTCTATCAGGCAGAAGTTCTGGCTATAAAAGAAGTGGCTACGTGTCTAAACACTCGTACGCATGTCGTAACATAAACTACAATAAATATATTGTCGGATAGCCAGGAGGCCATTAAATCAATGAAGATCAAAGGTTGCACAGAAATGCCAAGTAGGCCTAAATGATATCAGTGTTGTATTCAAGATCAGCCTTATTTAACTTCCGCGGCACAGAGATATTGAGGGAAGTTGTAAAGTCGATGAATTAGCCAAGAAAAAAAACTACTCTTCAACTGCTCAGTGATAGAAGTACCATTGGGAAACCTATGGCCACGAGTCAGTTTATAATTAAGAATTACCAAGAGGTCAATCGGGCATGGAGAGATAAAAACACGTGCGTAGCAGTTAAGTTACTATGGCTGCAGATAAATAGAAAAAAGACGAAAGACCTGTTTGGCCTGTCAAGAGAGGATATCTCGCTGATCATGGCTTGCATAACCGGTTATTGGCTATTTGGCAGACATTCCTTGAGACCAGGAGTTCTCTTCCATGAATATTGTAGAAATTGTAGAGTTGAAGAAGAGGAACAAACAGTTGAGTACTTCCCTCGCAACAGGTTTTCCAGGTAGAAACGTTTTTCAATTCTCTTACGGAACTATCTGGCGCAGAGATGGAACCAATACTGCGCTTGGTGAGAGCCACAAAAAGAGTCTACGAAGAGAAGTAAATGAGGTTCCCGTGCAGCACAGTGGTATTATAACGGAGCTGCAAGGTCCAAGTGAGTTGATCGTACGCACCAACTACTATTATATCTACCCTAAGACTTCTTTCAAGTACTGCTAAATTTATTTATACACCTATAGGTAGGCAAATAGATTTCATTGTAGTCCTTCAGAGTAGTACACAACTGCTGATTTTGGAAATACAGGGTGGCTGATGAAAGCCGCTACCAAAAAACAATTGAATAACTTTTTTTCTTTTTAAGTTATCTGTTCCATTTTTGTTTTAATTTGCAGATTGATCCTTAAAATTTATTAAAATGGATAACTGGGACACGCAAACAAGAATTTGGATAGTCCGCCGCTATCACGCACTGGAGTCCGTAGTTTTGGTACAGAGAGAGTACAGGCGGATGTTTGGCGGCGATCCCCCGAGCAGATGGACCATAATGAGACTGGTGAATAATTTTGCTGAGCAAGAAACAGTCGCAAAAAGGCCTTATCATTGAAACCCACCAGTTCGGACGGAGGAAACGATCGCTGCTGTAGCTGCAGCTATACAAAGCAATCCAAGGGTTTCAACAAGAAGCTTATCTGCTCAACTTGGTGTCAGCCGACAGTCTTTGCAAACAATAATGCACAAAGATTTAGACTTATTTCCCTACAAAATTCAAATGGTTAACAAACTGAATGCAGCAGACTTGCTGATTCGCTTGGAATTTTGCCAGAAGATCCTGCAAATGGTGGAACATGGTGGAACAAAACATGTTAAACTGCCTTTTCATGTCTGATGAGGCCCATTTCGATTTAAACGGCAAAGTGAACAAACAAAATTGTCGAATATGGAGTACTTCTAACCCACAGATACTCCACGAGACGGAATTGCATCCTCTTCGCGTGACAGTGTGGTGTGCGGTTTCTTCACGCTGTATTGTCGGGCCTTATTTTTTGAAGAAAATGGTCACACCGTTACGGTTACTGGAGACCGTTATTTGAAAATGCTGAAAGAATTTTTCTATCCAGAATTACGCCGAAAAAGAATTCCTTTCAACTCTGTGTGGTTTCAACAAGATGGGGCAACGTCTCACATAGCCCAGACTGTTATGACAGAGTTGCGACGAAAATTTCCCAATAAACTGATTTCAAGAAACTCCGAATTTCGTTGGCCCCCAGGTCGCTTGACCTTACTGCACCTGACTTTTTCTTGTGGGGCTTATGTAAACAAGAAGTTTATAAAACAAAGCCAACAAATTTGGATGAACTAAAACAATCCAGTCGGGCAACAATTGCGGCTATTCCTGTCGCAACTCTCAAAGCAGCAATGAACAACTTTTTACTAAGATGCCGCACTTGTATCATCGAGCATGGGGGGCATTTAAATTCAATTATTTTTAAAACTAGTTAAGCTACAGTTAATAAAATTTAATGACCTTCAACTTGAAAAAAAAAATAAATGAATTCCATACACTAAAAAAAAAGTTATTTGAGTTTCTTAATGTAGCAAAATTCATCAGCCACCCTGTACTTTAAAAATGAGTCCAGTGAGGCTTTTCATCTAAAGAACTTAGGATTTGCGCATAATCATTAGCAGCGAATTTGGAGACGCTACTTCGTAAAGGTCGCAAAGGTTACAAATAGTTAAGTTACATAAATAGTGGAGGTTACATGCTAACGGTAATAGTAATAATATGTAAAGAACTCCAATTTTAAAATTGTTCATTTATAGGGGCATGCTCTGCAAACTGATCGCAGATGTGAGTATAGTAGATAATGGACTCTGAAACGTGAACGGGTCAGCTTTTTTTCGCAATATACGAGACTGCTATAGAAGAAGTACACATGCACCAAACCCCAGCGATGGTCAATTGTTTAATGCGAAGCCTTCTTTCTCGCACTCATCTTTAGAGATTATAAGACAGAAATCTACACCGATGAACCCAAGATATGGTAGACTGCGGGTTCGTAGCAGGATTCTACTCTAAATCACTTTACAACTTCTTTCCACCTCTCGACCAATTTGTTGATGCCGTTCCACCAAAAATCGCGTGGTCGGGTGTCAAAGAAGTTGTCGAAGGTAATGCCCTTCATATGGCTTGACAGGAAGCGGAAAAAATGGTAATTGGTCGATGCAAGGTCCGGGGAATACGGCAGATGTTGAAGGAACTCCCATTCGAGCTTCGAGCTCTTGGAGTGCGGCTTTGATGACTTGTGCAACATAGGGTCTGGCGTTGTCGTGAAGGAGTATGGTTTAACTATGTGGATCAGGTCTTTTCAGTTGAATATCCGCATTCACGCGGTGTAGCTGGGCAATGTAGAGCTTCTTGTTGACCATGGCATTCTCTTCGAGCATTTTCCAGTGCACCATGACCTTCCAATTCGACCAAACACACATCATGATCCTCTTTGGATGAAGATCCCGCTTGACTCTTTGCTTAATATTGATGTACAGCCAACATTTCCCATCTCCCGTAACGATTCCGTACAAAAAGTGCTGTTTATGACCGCGTGTTGCTCAATGGCGAGCGAGATGGTGAGAAGCAACTTGAAAGTGACTTTCTTTGTTTTCTTTTTCGTTGAGCTCGTGAGGCAACCAGGCTTCCAATTTTTAGGAAAATCCCATTAAATGAAGGTGATTGAGAATCGTTTTAGGGTCGCAGGTCATTTTTTTCGCCAATTTACGACTGGTTTGGCGATTGTTCTCCTTCAAAAGTAATTTGGGACGCTCTTCATCGAATTCAGAAGGCCTTCCGAAGGCGAGACGTGTCATCAACCTCAAAGTCGCCATTTTTGAACTTTGCAAACCATTTACGTGCTGTAGACTTGTCTATGACACCTTCTTCATGCACGTCACAAATGTCCCAGGCTGCTTCGGCAGTTTTTTGACTTCGATGAAAACCAAAGAAGAAGAACAGGTGTCGAGAATGTTTTTTTTGTCTGCTGGTTATTCCAATTCTAAGCCCCAAAACTAAAAAAATAAATAACTCAAAATTACTATCAACATAGTTTTGAAGAGCAGAAGGGGTTCTATCGAACGAATACTTACCCTTTGCCAACAGCAAATAAATCGTTGTAAAATAAAAGAAAATATATAATAATACAATGAACTTATTACCCAACCCAATGCATAGTATTAGGAATAAGAGCGTGAAATTTTGAGCACTCATTTTTTTTTCGGAAAGAATTTTATTAAATTTATTAATAGGACTATGAATAAGTTCGTGCGGTTTTTTTCGAAATTTGATACTTTATTGACGTAAAATGGTTACAAATTTAATATTCATAGTATTGTCCATCGCTTGCTACTACTTTTTCCCATCTTTCTGGCAATTCACGGATTCCCTTTGTGAAAAATTCGGTCGGTTTTGCTGCAATCCACGAATCGATCCATTTTTTGACTTCATCGTAATTACGGAAGTGCTGGTCAGCCAGGCCATGTTGCATCGATCGGAAGAGATAGTAATCGGATGGCGCAAGGTCTGGACTATACGGCGGGTGGGGTAGGACATCCCATTTGAGCGTTTCTAAGTATGTTTTGACCACTTGTGCAACATGTGGCCGAGCATTGTCATGTTGCAAAATAACTTTGTCGTGTCTATCGGCGTATTGCGGCCGTTTTTCTCGCAGTGCTCGGCTCAAACGCATCAATTGTCTTCGGTAGACATCCCCCGTAATCGTTTCATTCGGTTTCAGTAGCTCATAATACACAACACCCAGCTGGTCCCACCAGATACACAGCATAACCTTCAGGCCATGAATATTCTGCGCCGACGTCGATGTTGAAGCATGGCCAGGGTATCCATACGTTGCCCGACGTTTTGGATTGTCGTAATGGACCCACTTTTCATCGCCAGTCACAATTCGATGCAAAAAACCCTTTCTTTTGTGCCGTTGAAGCAGTTGTTCGCATGCCATAAAACGGCGTTCAACGTCTCTTGGCTTCAATTCATACGGCACCCAATGGTCTACCTTTCGGATCATTCCCATGGCTTTTAAACGTTTGGAAATGGTTGATTGATCAACTCCCAAAGTTTTTGCAACCTCTTCTTGCGTTTGAGCCGGATCTTGATCGAGCAATTCCTCCAATTCGGTATCCATGAACTTTGGCGGCGCACCCTCGCGTTCTTCGTCTTCCAAGCCAAAATCACCACTTTTAAAGCGTGCAAACCACTTCTGGCACGTTCGCTCAGCTAGAGCATGCTCACCATAAACTTCCACCAAGATACGATGACTTTCGGCTGCTTTTTTCTTCATATTAAAATAATGAAGAAGAATTCCCCGCAAAAACACATTATTTGGCACGAAATTCGACATTTTCAAGTGTGGTAAAAATATTGTTGTTTACGCTTCAAATAAAAAACTTATACTGACGTTTGTGCCTTACGACAGTAGCTCTCCAATGAATGTTTGGAAATGTGGATCGATGGAATAATAATCAAGTTACGCCATCTGTTGTAAAACCGCACGAACTTATTCATAGTCCTATTATTTATTATGAAGAAAATGCAAAGGTAAAAAGTAATTTTCATAACTGTAATTATTCAGAGTGTTTTTGTTTTATTATTCTGACTGTTTTTCTGACAACACCTGAGTAGAGCAATGGCTAACTGGTCAGCTGACATACACACGCACAAATTTGTCATTTCTCAAAATTCTGTCAACACAAATTAAATGTAATATATTTTAGTTTTCAAATACTGGCATGCCAGTGTATGCAAAATTAATATAAATTTCCTTACGCATGTTGCAAACAATTAAAGAGTTACATTCACTTCAAGTCTTAGCAATGGCTTTTTCCCTTCTCATTATTCCTTCCTTGTAACTGCCGCAAAATGCTGCAAATATACATAGTATTTTTCGGTTTCAAATATTTGTCAGATATTTAATGACAAACTCTCTTCAATTTCAAATTTTCCATTTTAATATTCTAGCAGTTAATTTCTTGTTGCAAGCAAAATAAATTAAAACTTTTTGTTACATTTGAAATTTGACTTGCAGCATTTCCATTAAAATTTGAGTATTCACTTGCGGACAAATAAAAATTTGTAAATCAAAAAGCTGTTTATTATTTTTTTCTTATTTTCGCTTCCTTTGAAATTTAGCTGTGTACGCAAACTAATTTATTCACACAAATTTTATTGCTTCAAATTTTTATTCTAGATGTTTTTAGTTGGGGATAGAAATGTTGTAATTTCGGATGGTTTTCTCGATATTTTAATAAAATATTTTGGTACTCATACATAAAACTTTGCCTGCTACCACAAAAAGGTACAAAAAAACTCGATACTTGCGTCGGCGTTCTATTGACCAAAAATGAAAAATGTCGGCAAAATACTATCGAAAATTTTGATTCGTTATAAACAGTCAGTTTGAGTTTACCGGATGGCCCCATTTCATATTTTTTGCGAGCATAATTTTGTGTTCACAGAAAAACATTGTAGTAGGCGTAGAGAGAGCATTCTCGATTTATTAATCTAATTTGTTTTTTTTTTTTCAAATATTGGAAATTGAATAAAAATTAAATTAAAAAAAAAACAGTGCGGCCACGTTAGAACAGTCGCTTGTGCCGTGATGGAAAGAACAATGAGATGGCGCCTATCGTGCTCCCGTTAGTTTGCTCTTAGAGAATTTGACAACGAGTTACGTGATTTTAGCTCCAGTATGGACAAATTACCATTTTCGTAACTTGATTTAACATTTTTTTTTTTGTTATTTAGTCTCGGAGTTTTAGTTCTTTCTTCATGACATTTTTTAACCTGTTCTAATTAAAAGTAATGTTTATAATTTTGTAAAATATACATTTTTTAATAATTAGTTAAGTACTTCACTCAATTTTATTTAGCTTTACTTTTTTTTTAACATCTGGTGGCATTGCTCGCGATTGCAGGTGTTGTTGATGTTCTTCTGCTTTCGGCAGTCAAATCTCTCTCTCGAAGTTTTTAGTTTCTTTTCTCATGTAAAGGCCAAAAATGGTGATATTTTGAAATGATTGTATGGGGAACTCCCCAGGGGAGTTCCAGGGGGTGTGCCACTGGCATGGGTGGATCGGCCGTCCAAAGTTAGTGGTGGTCGGTCATACATTTGGACTCGATTGGAGCACTCTAAATGGGTCAAAGTGGGATTTTTCGTTCGACCCAAATTGGGGGACATCAGAATTCGTTTTAGAGGTATGGTTCCTTCGGCAAAGTTTCTTATTTTGATACCTAGAATACGATTTTCGCAGAGCAATGAGCGATTTTTAAATCGACCCAGCCTAATCTATGTATACCGTGCCGTTACTTAAGAAGCTCAAAAACGCTCCGGCTGTGCAGATATGCCATACACTCCGTCTCTGGTTTTATTCAGATACTTTCTCTATGTTATTGTATTAAAAAATGGGTAACCCTATTGTCTTAAAGTGTTTATTATAGGCCAAGTGACCTCCACAGAGTAACCTGAAGCCCTTTAAATCTAGGGTTAGAGCAGATTTTGCTCCATTGGCATTGAAGTTCGAAAACTTTTTGGTGTGATTAAGGCCGCTTGTGCCGTTCCAGTGTTCCCTGATTTTTTTTTTTTTTTGAATCCATTTTTTGGTTTCCTGTTTTATATTATTTTTGTTAAAGCCGAAAAATGGGGTTGGTCCAATAAATAGCCCATCTGTCCCTTTTTTGGCATTCAAGTCTACCTTCTCATTTCCTTCGTTTCCTCATGTCCTGGTACCTAAATCAGTGAGACCTGATTATGAGTGGCCAGTTTGTTGAGTGCATTGTTACACTCTATTAGGACTTTTGACTTGACTGTGAAGCTATTCAAAGCTTTGAGAACCGATTGGCTGCCTGAAAGTATTTTAATTTTTACTTTTTCGAACCCTCCTTTGGATATGATTTCCACTGTTTCCGATATGGCGAAGAGCTCCGCATGGAAAATCGTGGTATCTGTACTTAGTGTTAGAGATTTGTGTGTTTTAGGCCCCACTATTCCTGTTCCTACTCCTTGGAGCGTTTTGGAATCACCTTTTCTTCGTTGTACCTTACTCATGATTTTACGGTAACTCACGTTTTGAGAAGATGTCCACCATACAAGTATTCTATGTATTAGGATTCGCCTAACTACAGAAGTATAGAGTCAATGTGTAACACGAGGTGTTAACCCCCAATTAAAACCGACTGTTTTTTTGCAAGGATATAATACAAAATGGGCCTTTACTTTCTTTACTCTTTCCTCAATATTAGGTATCTGCGTGTGTTTCCTATCCATTAAGAATCCTAAATACTTGAAATTTTCCCTCAAAGGAATCTCCACACCTTTAAAAACTACCGGACAGATTATAGAAAACCTATGTTTCTTTGTAAAGAGAATTAGTTCAGTTTTTGCGGGTTTTCTATCGAGTCCCCAGCTTCTAGGCGTGCCCATATTAAAGCGCAGAATATCCATAAGGGTTTTAGGATATTTGCCGTTTACAGCAATTGCCAAATCATCAGCGTAAATAGTGATGTGGCAACCTGCTCGAAGTAATTTTTAAATTTAATTTTATTTACTAGAATCAATTCTGTTCATTATATTCTGTTCGAATTTAATATGCATATTTTAAACCACATCAAATCGTTTCGTTTTGCCGCAACGCTCAATTTAAGCATTCCTGCTTCTCTGGCATTTCTATTATAAAAGGAAATTAAGCAGCTATTTCGAATTCACTATTCTAACCGAATATAACCAAAATTAACCAATTCATGTTAGGCCATGCAAACGTGGTATTCTTCTAATTATTACTTGCAGCACCATTCCCCGCTATTCCACGCGTGGCATCCACATGCAGCCTGTTAGTTGCTTTAATTACATTTTGATTTAGGGCATTTAACATATTTAACTGCTCATACGAGTATGAAACCAATGCTGGTGGTTCTTCCAGTTTGCTGGCGTTGGCGGTGAAACAACCGTGGCAGTTGTGCGTGTGTGAATTCAACAAACGGCACCAGTGGGTTCGGTTGGCGCCAATTACACCGTGCGACAGTACAGAAAACTTTTGCTATGCTTTTTGATAAGAAAAACACAGTTTTATGGTTTGAAATTATTAGCCAATGTAGTCTCCCTGAACATAAAAATACTTGTCCCATCAAGATTCCAATTTATGAACTCCATCCCTGAAGTGAGAATCTGCAAAATACGCTTCCACAGTTGTAATGACCTCATCATTTCATGAAAAACGCATGCATTTTTTTAGGTCTGGAAAGAGATGGAAGTTGTTAAGGGTGAAACCTGGTGAATGCGGTGGATGCTCCAGCAATCCGAACTTTAATTCATGAATCTTGGACTTTTGTCAAAATGCTCTTGTGCCACGTTGCATTGTCCTGATGAAAAATGTTTTTCTCTTTTGCAAACTGCGTTTTTTTCACGAATTTTTTTCTGCAGCTGATCTAAAAGGTTTCAATAATATTCAGAATTTATTGATTTACCAGTTTGCAAGTAACCCTCAAACAAAATTCCTTTCGCATTCCAAAAAACCGATGCGAACACTTTCTTGGCCGCTTTCTGGGCACAAGCTCCACAACGAGGAGCTGAAGAACCAGGTTCGCACCACTCTTTAGCCTCTTGTTTCGATGTCGGCTCATGGTAATATACACCCACTTGTTATCTATAGTGATGAGTCGATGCACAAAATCCGCTTTCGAAAACGCTCAAAATGTTGTTGCGAAAGTCGTATTCGAATGTGTTTTTGTTCTGTTGTTAGCGAATGTGGCACCCATTGAGAACACAGCTTTCTGAAACCAAATACTTCAGTCATTGCTCACACTGCCCAATGAGATGACTGTGGTCTCTACTTTCTTTCGATCACTCGACAATTTTCAATACGATATCCTGTATCTTTTCTACGATTTCTAGGGTTGTTGCTGGTTTTGGACGTCCTGGACGTCCACATCCCTCTTTAAAATTCAGCAACCCATTTTTCTACTGTACTAATTGATGGCGAAAAGTCCTTATACACTTTCAACATTCGTTCATAAATTTCCTTTCCTTTTAAACCTTCCAATAATAAAAATTCAGTCACTGCACGATATTTAATTTTTTCCATAGTAGAAAGTACTGTGACACGTCGATATTACACGGCTGCACACGCAAGAACTGACTTCCCTTGAATTTCTTCTTCATCTGCACAACTCCTGTGAGAACTCTGGTACTTGATATGATGAATCCAAGCATACATTTTGTCCTTTTATATTCAGTTTTGACCAGAGTGCTTTGGAGTCCCTGCAATGACAGAGATCACCTTCTATTAGTTTCAGCGATTACGTTCAAATCAATCGGAGTATACAGTTCGTTTAGAGGAATGCTAATGTCCTCTATCACTCACTGACGGTCCAGTTTATAGCCTTTCTTTGCTCACTCATCCGCTCTTTCAATCGCCTGCAATCCAGAGTGGCCGGGGACAACGTGCAGTGTTGTGTTGTTGGATAAGCGAGAGCGACCACCAGTATTCTTTAACATATTTTGAATTGATGCGCGTTGAGGCCAGTGCCTTGAGCGCTGCTTGACTATCAACAAAAATGGTAAGGCGTGCGCTGGAGGTAAGTCCATCAGTATTGTTGTTGTTGTTGTTGTAGCAGCATAAACTTTCCCGAGGAATGCCGCTGAAGTGACAGTCCTTGGCCGGATATAAATCCGGGTCGTTCCGGTTACGTAGAACCGACTATCGTGGGAACGCCCATCAGTATTGTCTTTTTCGATGCTTTGTCTATAGCGTAGATCTCTACTAGGAAGACGCTTCACCGGTCTGGGAGTCTTCGAGTACACTCCCGATCCAGTGCCATTGTCCATCTTTGAGCTATCAGCATAAAAATGGTGGTCACTATCATTTGATATGACTCTGGTCTGCCAATCCTTCCTGTCAGGTATTCGTATTTTATACTAATCAGATCTATCTTGGGAACCAGATAGTCTGTTGTCGATGCGTCTTACAAGTGTTCCACAGATAGTAGAACTGATGCATGGCCGTGCATATTTTTCTTTAGCATGCCTGTTGCTTTAACCCTAGAAATGGTTTAACCGCTATCCCTTTAACATATATCAATGGGTGGAATATGTACAATCATTTCCAGCGATGCCTGAGGATTGTGTCTGCACCGCCTCTAATCACACGAAACCTCCATAAGTCAAAACATCATAGCCGTTTCGTATTGCTTTATAAACGATTTCAGGCCCCTTTTTTGCCAAGTGTCCTCTTACAGATAAAGAGGGCATTAAAAGCTTTATTCATCCTTTCTTCGGGGTTCCTTTTCCAAGAAAGCTTTGAGTCCAAAATTATGCCAAGGTACTTTTTATCAAACGAGGCCAAGTGTCAGTTAGGTTAGAAGGTTCGTCTTACTCCATCAATAGACGGTATCTTACATCTGCTAAATAGTTCTGTCTTGGTCGCCCACTTAAAGTATTCCCTTAACGCTGATTGCATGAGCCCGCTGATAGTCGAGAGAAACTTCCCTGTCTTCAGGATGACTACATCATCCGCATAAGCCGCTATCTTGGTCCTTTTCTTGCTCATGATAATAGGCCTTTGTGTATGCGAGTACTTTTCAAAGCTCTTTTCCACAATCTCTGTTTGTTCGTCGTGTTCACAGTTGAAAGAAATACATCTTTGCTCGTATTTCTCAGTCTCCTATCTTATATGTCGCCAGTCACATGAAGATTTTGTTTTCTTTGTAAGTACTGAACTACTATTGCTCAAAAGATTTGCCTTTGTATGATAATTTCTGAGAGCATTTTAGCATCACAGTTAAATAAGGTCTTATGAATATATTAGGTGAAGTTGTAATGTATACAAATGACAATTCGGAAAGCCAGTTTCTTAGAGGACACAAAAATACACCGTGTATTTGTGGGCAAGTTCAAAATTCTTTTTCATAAATATAACTGAGTTTTATCTACTTCATCAAACAGGTCAAAACCACAAACTGGAGCGGCGTATTTCCGCTTTATACTGCTTTTTTTACTGCCAAAAAAATATTCCATTTTGTTAACAATTTTATTTTGTCTTTGCCCGGACAACCCCATGTAACGTTTTTACTATTTTTTGCTACGCTGCTTCTATTTAAAACATGTTTTTTGAATCTTTACTTTGGAGTCACCATCACTAATGACGTACTGTGGGGGTTAACGAACGAGGAACCGATCCTTAGACAAACCAAACGCAGAAAGTGGCGATGGATTCGCCACACATTGAGAAAACCACTAGATAACATCACGAGAACGGCACTGGACTGGAACCCTCAAGAGAGCAGAGGTCACGGTCGACAAAAAAATATTTGGAGAAGGTCGATGTTGCGTGAACTAACAGATGCGGACATCTCATAGAACGGTGCAAAAACAACAGCATAGAGCCGTGTACGATGGAAAAGTCTTGTCGAGGCCCTATGCTCCCGAGAGAAGTGAATAAGGAAAAAACTTTGGAGTCAATTTCACCCCTAGATAATTATATTCTGTCGATATTAGTATTTTTTCTCCTTTAAACGTCCACTTCTCTGTATTTGCTAACCTTCCACCTTGACGAAAAAACTTACTTGCCACATACCACCTCTTCAGCTGTCATGTAAATCATTCAGGTAAATCAAAAAGGGTAACGATGACATCAAAAAACCTTGTTTCACTCCTGACAATAACTAAATTTATCCGACATTTTCTCGCCTGTCCTGAATACAGAGGCTGTATTCTTATAAACCTTTTCGATGAAATCTACCATTTCGGTTGAAATGCCCAAGTTATGCAATTTGTAAATTAAAAGATGTCTTGGAACTGTGTCTAAAACTGCTTTGAAATCTAAAAAAAATGCAAAAACTTTCTTGTTTTTTGTAATATTTATGTAATAAAATAATTTTTTATTTAATTTAATCCTGTGAAACTTTAAAGCTCATTAAAAAATTCAATTGATATGATAATAAAAAACTGATTTTGAGCATAAATTTATGGTTTCACGGGCATATTAAATTTTTCCTGGTCGAAAGAAAAGTTAATTTTTGTCGCACGATATTAGCAACTCCTCTCTCTTTAGTATTTGAATGCTTCACATACTGCAGGGCATTTGTATGCCTGCGCACGTGTGGCCAAGCAAATGGGACCGTTAAGCTCGTGAAAATTATAGAACCACGACCCCATCGTCTGCGTTAATTACAACCGTAAAAGCGGTACGTTTGTATTTGCAAGACATTTTCTCTCCCATGGGCCGCTTCACCTTTTTGCAAAATATGTGAAGGATGAGAAGCCTTCAGTTGCTTTAGTCCACACAGTCGCATTGAGGCTACCGAAGGGCTTATGTCGTTCAGTTTGGCTGTCACAACTAAAAATTGTACAAAATTCCGCGTTTGAAGAATATCATTAAAGGAGCCAAAAATGTATTGTAAAAATTTATATTTGCAAAGTTACTGATTATGAGGAGCTTTTTCATGGCAGAAATACGCTCGGAGATTTGCCATTGCCTGCCGAGGAGCGACCACTATTTTTTTTTTTTGTTTTTTTGTGTCGGGACATACTAGCAAGTGCCTCACTCAGACACAATTAAATCCATTGTACTGCACTCGGGTTCCCTTTTTAATTTTCTTTAAATCTACTCGACCTCCGAAGATACCTGAGTAGATCAGGAGGAACTGCGACAGTCGGTCGGACATGACAGGTACATTAGTTTTGTCCATCTGCAGCCTCTCTCAGCCTGTCAAGCTCGCTTGTGGGTTAGAGTAACTCGTTTTATTTCGGGTTTCATGCACGGAGATTCGGGTATACACATTAGAAATATAATCTGGATAGACTGCTTAAATTGGATCTCATCACATCAGTTAAAACGTTTAGCTGAGACCTTGAGCTTAAAATCATTTCCAAATGCTGTGTTTATTTCCTAAATAGCGTGAATCCATCACTGTTGCGTTCCGGGCATTTGAGTCACCACGCAGACCTTTGGATTATGCCATTTATCAGTATCGTTTTGATGAACTTACGTTTATAAAAGCTCGTTCAAAGTTTCCAATCGGAAATATTCAGGTGGTGGCATTGCACGTGAATAAGAAGAAGAAACTTTAAAGCCATTTGTTCTGATTGAATTCCAATAACAGGTGAAAAAGGCAGATGTTAACTTTTAAAAATTTATTTAGTAATATGAGCGCGGTTCAATAAGTGCCCGTGTTTGATGACAGAGGGTGTTGGTGTTAGTGCCGTGTGCTGCCATCTATCAAGGAACGGCAAAACAAATTTCAGTTTGGAATTGGGAGCTATTCGAGTGAGACGTGTTTTGTGATTTTCGCTAAGAAGGAAAAAGAGGAGCATCGTTCGACAATTCGCTTTTTGTTTTTGGATCGAAAAAAATGCGAGGAGATAAAAGCAAAGGTGGATGCTGGCTATGGGGACACTTCGCCATCCATGACCACAGTTAGAAATTGTTTCAACGAATTTAAATGTGGGCGACCATCCGTTTTTGATGAGGAGCGACCAGAATGCCCGGCAGATGGATGAAATCATTCAAAAAGTCCACGACATGATTCTCGCTGATCGACGAACGAAAGCGCGCGAAGTAACAGAGGCCATAGGTGTGACGACCGGAATGGCACTTAATATTTTATATGTTAAGGTGGCGATGAAAAAATTGACGGCCCGACTAGTGCCGCGATTGTTCACGGTGGACAATAAGCGGATCCGGCTGTTAACTTCGAAGTAGTGTTTCAAGCAATTTCAGCGAGATCCGAAGGAATTTTTGCGTCAAATTGTCAACGTTGATGAAGCCTGGATTCATCAGTACACATCAGGAACTAAGCAACAATCAAAATAATGGATTTCTCCCAGTGAACAGTTCAAACGGAAAAGTCATCGCAAAATCAGAGAGGTATTTTGAAGAGTTCAATAAATCCTAATGTTTGGAGGGGTTATAAAAAATGATCGGAGCGTTGGAAGAATTGTATCTTTCTAAGAGGGGGGGAAAAATTGTAAATTATGTCTTCATTTCTAACACGGGTACTTATTGAACCCCCCTCGTGTGCGTCACCTAAATTAGAGCCCTCTAATGTCAACAAAAAGAAACCCAAAGAAAGAAAAACAATCAGTTAAAAAAAAATAAATTTTAGGCAAGCTAAAATCTGGACAAGTCTCAAAGGAGTGAGCCGACTGTTAGGACGATAAAACAAATGGAAGCTTCTATTCGAAAAAGTGTAGCCAGGCGAACTGTAAGCGCAAAATTTTCCGAATATCATCGAGATGATTTAATGGAAGCGTAGAAAAATCTCTAGTAATTTGGATAGAAGGCCCCAGGAAAAAAACTGCCAGTAGATTCTAATTCGATAAGACACTTGGCACCTTACCATTTTTAGCATTTTCAAAGAAAAGGTGTTGCTCCATCAACAGAATTTATTGCCAGGAAAAAAAAACTTGAAAAAATACACAACCTGCTCAACATTCAACTTAAAGGGGAAATCGCCTCTGGTGATGAAAAATCTGCGAAAGAATATCCGGCAAAGCTGGCAAAAAGAAAAATTGAAGAAAAGTCTTAGGTTCCTGACCAAGTATTTAATGCCGATGCGACCAGGTTATTCTGGGAAGAAATGCGCGGAAAAACTTCTTTGTCAGAATCTGAGAGATCAGCCGGAGAATTCAAAGCAGCTAAAGATGGGGTGACTTACTTCTTTGGGGCAATGCATCAGGTAAACATTAATTGAAACATTTACTGATAGATGCCATAGGAAAGGATTTGAAAAAACTACCTGCACATAGGCATTTCAAAAAAAAAAAACAAAAGCCTGAATGACGTGCACAATGTTTGAAGATTGGACCTGAAGTAAAAATTATTTAGAAGAAAAAACTCGTGAGTGCTTTGACTTTGACTATTGAGGAGGGATGAGTGGATGTACAATCACATAAGTATGCCTGAGTAAATTTGTAGAATTTGTACGCATGCGAGAGCATGATTGCCCTTTGGAGTTATAAACAAAATGAATAAATCGATTTTACTAAAAACTTGTTTTATTCTTAAGGGGTCCCAGTGGTCAAGAGCTCGAAAATTTAGAGTGTCTCCACGAATATTTTTTTACTGCAAAAAAAAGGGAAAAACGGTATTTAAATTTTTTAGGCTTTCTATTTAACTTCTTTTACATACAAAAATGAATAAACAATTTTTTTTTTTAAACTACTTGAGCGATTTTACGCAAAGATCTTGGTTTGAAGGCATATAAAATACAGTTAGTCCAAGGTTTAAAGCCGGCAGATCTTTCAAGCGTTGTAATCTCAGTCGTTGAGCTCTTAAAGAACTCACCGAAGATCCGCAATTTGGGACCCAAACTTTGTTCAGCGGTGTTGCCCATTTTGGGCTAAATGGCTACCTCAATAAACAAAATTGCCATATTTGGGCTGAAAGCAACCGAAGCCATTCAAGAACAACCATTATATCCATTGAATCAACTATTTCGTGCGACCTATGGGCTGTAGGAGTCATCGGCCCGTATTTCTTCAAAGACGTGGCTGGCGTCAATGTAACAGTGAATGGCGAACGCTATCGCGCCTTGATAAACGACTTTTTATTGTTGGAAATTGAAGCTTGTAGTCTCCACTATATTTGGTTCCAACAAGTCGGAGCTACTAGCCATACAGCCCATGAAACAATGGACTGCGTCATCTTTCGGTGAGCAACTTATGACTCGTCTCGGACCAATAACGTGTGATATCACACCTTTGGACTTTTATTTGTGGACAGTCAATTTGAATTTTCGTTATTTTATTTCAATTTAAAATCTGATACCTTTAAATTGATCATCCCTTACTTGTACAAACATACAGGTATACATGGCATTCGACATGTAAAGTACTCGAAAGCAGCAAATAAATGGCTTTTTGTCACGGCCTTGAAATAAAAAACAAAAATACTCACTCGCATGAACACAACAGAAACTCAAATGTATACAAATATATGAAGACAGTACACACAAGCATGCAAAATTTATTGCCATATTCTATCCCCCAACCTTAATTCAATTGTAAGTTTCCAAATTGTGTGGCATCCTTTAGAAGCTGTCCGCGGTAAGTACATAAATGGCCGCATGCGGAATTAAATTTCTGTTTCGTGGTTACATTATTTCACATTGTATAGAAGCCTTTGCCAAGTTTATATATATAAATATCAGCATCTTCGCAGTGAGCGTAGCAATTTTGTTGCATTTAAGCGAAAGATAATTTTGCTTCAGGCAAAAGCTGATTGCCTGTTTATCGTAAAAATATGCATAAACAAAATAATAAAGGCATAAAGGAATGAAATATAAACTAGTAAGGCCACATTAAATTTAAAATTTAGTACATTACTTTTGTATTTTTTTTTTTTCAAGCAAAATGTATTATACCTCCTCCTCTGATGTCAGAAATACATACACAATACTTTTATTTTCAATATTAACATTTATACCAACCACCTGCATATACATACATACATACATATGTGCACTTGCTCATCACTTATGCATACATCTGGACGCACTTCATGAATGGCCAATCAATCATACGTTTCTATTTTAATCCGGCAAAGACAATTTTCTGTGGAAAGAACGAATATTTTCATGCCCGTGAACGTGACATTTGTGAAGTTGCGGCATATAATTAAATTTTGAAAAACACAAATTTCTGAAACTACTTTTTCGAAAGATTGGCAAAATTATGTACTTGCAAATGTTAAGCTTTGCCACTTTTTCCTCTTGCATTTTTGGCGCAATTATTAACGAATTAAGTGCCGCTGTAGTCGGATGATTGGTGCGTGACTGTCTTCATGGAAGAAGTATTTTCTAATAGCAATCGCTCCTCAGCAGGCTATGGTAAGCCTTCGAAAAAGCTCACGTCATGAAAATGGCTCTCAAAAAGCTGTAGATATTGGCATTTGTGGAAAAATACCAAGCCATATGGTACAACGCAAATGAAGCATGTGGACGCCAATTATAAAAGTATATATAATTATATATACATATATGTATGCATATAAGTGCAGATTAAGATTTCTATTGAAATATACTACTGTGACAAAACGTAAGGTGAATTTATTTGTCAAACTTCGCGGGATTAAAATTTCGCTCTAGTTATTTTTTTCATGAGTTGGCAGCACTGTTAATAACATCTGGGCCAACTTTCATGTCAATGACATTATCAGTAATATATTTACGCTTGTGTTTACCAAACGACCAAGAGTGCATTTTTCGATTTTTACAATGTCTGATTTAATTGAGCAGAGAAGTGCCATCAAATTTTATTTGCGGAATGAAATTTCGGCTGCGGAAACGTTTAGCATGTTGCAGAATGCATTTGGTGATTCAACCATGTCGCAGAAAAATGTTTATAAGTAGTACAAAGACTTCAAAGAGGGTCGAGAACGTGTTGATGACTTGGAGCGCTCCGGACGACCATCGACGTCAACAGATGACCAACACGTCAATAAAGTGAAGGAGTTAGTGCTCAAAAATCGTCGGTTGACTGTTAAAGACCTTACTGATATGATCGGAATATCAGAAGGATCTGTGAAAACCGGTGCATTTTGAAAGACCATTTGGGCCTACGAAAAGTCAAATCTCGTTTGGTACCGAAAACTCTCAATTTCTTGGAAAAAAGTCGTCGCGTTGATGTGTGTGAAACAATGCTTTCAGACTATCAGGACAAGCTCAAATGCATCATTACGGGAGATGAGACTTGGATTTATGCTTACGACCCTGAAACAACCGACCAATCAAGCGAATATCGTGCTAAACGCGAAGCCAGACCGAAAAGAGCACGTCAAAGTCGTTCAAAAATAAAGGTCATAATGACAGTTTTTTTTCGATTTTCGTGATGTGGTGCACTATGAATTCCTTCCACCTGGCCAAACTGTTAATAAGGAATATTATTTGAGCGGTATGCGTCGTTAACGTGAAGCAATTCATCTAAAAAGATCAGAATTATGGGCCAACAACTCTTGGTTTTTGCATCACGATAATGCACCGTCTCACACTGCACTCGTTCTTCGTGACCATTTCGCCAAAAATTCCACGCATATCGTTCCGCAACCACCGTATTCGCGTGATTTGGCTTCGTGTGACTTCTGGCTATTCCCAAAACTCAAGGGACCACTCCGGGGAACGCGTTTCGAGTCGATTGAGGAGATAAAAGCTGAATCGAAGAAGGTGCTGATGATGGCTATACCGGAAATGGACTATTTGGCATGCTTCGGCGATTGGAAAAATCGTTGGCATAAGTGTATTTCATCGAGAGGGGACTATTTTGAAGAGGATGAAATTGATTTACAAGAATAAATAAAGATTTTTCATTTTACAACCAAATTCATCCTACTTTTTGCCCACAGTAGTATATATAAGGAGGGGTTTCCCGGCTTAAAAAAATCGACTTTTTTACCGATTCTTGTTTATTATACTTTCAAAGAAGTCTGTGCAAAATTTCATGACAAAATTCGTTAAATTGACGAAGTTATGCGTGATCAATGAACTCGGCGCGCTCCATAATACTGAGAAAGCCGAGAGGCGGTTTTTATTCCGAGAATTACTTCTGTCCTTATGCAGTTCTGAGATTTTTATTCGTACTGGTTAAAAGTAGATTAGCAGGCATGTAGTATAAATAATACAGAAAATTCTTCAATGTTTAGTGATACTTTTGTAGTGCATTTTGTAAAGCCCGAGACGAACAGAGACTACAAAGGTATGCCAGGCGGAGCCTTAATGCAACGAAAGAAGCTTGAATTTTACGTCGGGGTCAGCAAATGGTACAAAATCAATTGTTTGAAGAGGAAGAGGGAATACTATATAGTCCGGGAATAGCTGATTAACACGAAAATGCTGTGAGTCTTAAATATATACCTTTTTTTCACATAAATATTTTAATGCGTTTTTCTCAAAACAGCATTTTTCTATACGGCCGCCATGATATCTCGAGAACTATTCGGTCGATTGCTGTCAAATTTGACACGACCCTCGAAATAATATCTGTCTCTATCATAAACTACGGAAAATAAGATACATGCATGACTTTTTTTTTACAAATAAAAATCCAAGGAAAAAATGTGCGAAAAAACAAACTTTGCCTTTCAACCATCGCAGTTAAATTAATTTTCGAAAAATTTTTTTTTCAATGCCTCATACTGAAACTATATTCATAAGGAGTAAAATGCCATTTGAATTTTTTCTTTCAGACAACCTGGAGCTGAGTTATCGTGGCGGCCAGCGGTCTGGAATTTTCATAGAGATTTCACCTCGAGCGTTGTCAAAGCCACATTTTTCCAGAAAATCAACCAAAAATTTAAATGATTGATTTTATATAATGCATAATAAATATGGCTGTAAATTTTCCAAAAGATTCAACTGATACTTTTCCCAATAAAAATTCGTAAAAAACCTGTATTTTTTGGCGTTTGAAATGGGAATCCCCCCATAATAAGATATGCAACCTTGAGCAAAAAGTTTGCGGAATATAATCAGAAAATTAAAAATTCAAGTTTGTTCCTCAAAAGTAATATTAGCGCCTACAAAATAATCCCCCCTCAACTTCAACGCACTTATGCCAGCGTTTGATCCAGCTCTCGAAACGTTACTGGAGCTCTATTTTCGGTGTAGCCAACAGAGCTGCCTTCACGTTTTGCATAACTTCCTTTCGGCTACTAAAACGCGTTCCCCGTACCCCGTTAGTGATTCTTTGACTCTTTCCAACCGAAAAAAATAACAGGGAACCACATCAGGTGAATTCAATGACTGTTGGATGGTAATCGTTTCGTTCTTGGTCAAAAACTCCCTACTGTGCATTACCATGGTGCAAAACCCATAAGTGCTTTTCCACAAATCCTTCCTCTTTTGGCAAATTACCTCACGTAAATGTCTCATAACGCCCAAATAATAGTCTTTATTAACTGTCTGACCTTCTGGCAAATGGTGTGAAATTGAAATTTTAATAGATCGAGCCAAGGAGCACCAGGAGATTTGGTGGCTCCTAACACTCTCAGGCTAAAAAGCCCATTGTATTTAGCGCACTGAAAAGAGGGTAAATAGTGAAGGAGAAAAGTATCCGAGAAAGAGATAGGAAAGAATAGACAGAGATAGAGATAGTTAGTCCTGTGAGAACTTTCCAGATTCTTTGGAAAATCTGTAAATATCCTCCAGTTCTAGAGAACGAATATTACTCATTCTCACGACATCGGAACCCAAAACTCGTAGCCTTGCTCTAGCAAAGGCAGGACACTCACAGAGAAAGAGCTCAGTCCTATCCGTCTCCTCCAAGCACGACAGGAACATCGGGTCCTCAATGATTCCAATGGTGATCATATGCTGACCGCATGGATTGTGTCCTGTAATGATACCGAACATCAACCGAACATCTTTCCTTCCAAGTTTTAGTAGAAAGTTCGACAGTTTTCTGATCCGGTTTGACGCAAAACACTTTGCAGCACTGCAGCATTCTAGACCGGACCATTGATCTTTATGTAAATTGCATACATAATCGCTGATCCAATTCATGATTCTTGTAGAATTGATTCCGATTATTGGCTCTGATCCCTGTGGGGAACCGCTGATCTACGGTTGGCCAATTCATCGTCAATCTGGGTTTCTTGAACACCGGAGTGTCCCCATATAATTACAAGCGAGTTATGTCTTGCGACAGAATTAAACTTTTTCTTACAATCCTGAACAATCTTTGAGCTTTACTTCGCGTTCTCCAGGGCCTTCAGTGCAGCCTAACAGTCATTGAGAACTCCAATCTATTTCCCGTGCCATTTCCTCTCGATTTTCCATGCGGCTACTTTGAGGATGACAAAAATTTCTGTTTGGAAAACAGTTGCCATTTCCCCCATAGCATAGTGATACTTATTACTATCGTTTAACTACTATCCGGCTCCAGACCCTATTTCATTCTTGGACCCATTGGTAAAGAAAATATCCGTCAAACCACCCGGCATGCATTCTGGATTGCTCCATTGCGGGACATCTGACATCAAATTTCCTTCCAAATGAAACTGTGGGTATCAGGTCGCCTTTAGGTGCCAAAAACAGAGGATACTGCTCAGATAGCAACCTAAAGATTTCTCTGTGTCCCGAAGTTTCATCTTCGCACCAGAACCCATATTTATGGAGTGTACACATTGCTTTTATTGCTTCCTATTGTATCTTAAGATCCAAGGGAAGCAAATCAAGCATAGCATTTAGAGCAACGCCGGAGGCTGTACTCATGCAAATGGTGTACAATACAGTTATAATCTGTAAAAACAATGAGCATTGCATTCTTTTTTTACTGCAAGCGATGTGGTGTTGTTTGGCTTGGTGCATTCGGAACACTTCACTCACTCGCCTGATGTCTGGATTGCGTGTCGTTCCCACAAACCTACGTCTCGTCTCCAGTAATGATGTGTTTGATGAATGTGGGTTCGAATTCAGCCTTGAAAATCACGTATTTGGCGATATCAACGCGTGGTCCTTTTTGCATGAAATCCAATTCCTTTGCAACCAACTTTGCAGCAATACGACGCGAACCCAAATCAATAACTACAATGTCCTGAATGGATACATCAACAATGTTCAAGCTCTCTGCCAACTTTTCTTTCACTTTATTGTTGTTTCCATTAGCTTTCGATGTCGATGGGCTGCCACTGCCTTCGTTGGCTGTTTTCTGTGGAGTATCATACCGAAACGGTAAATATTTTGAATTAATTTTCTTCCTCCTTTCCATAATTTACATTCCTCTTCACTTCCCCTTTTCACATTCTCAGCCAGAACAAAGTATTTTCATACATTGTAACTTATCGCCTTGTACTTTGTCTTCTCGTTGTTTGCCTTTAGTTGGTTTTACTTCTTAGTAACACAAACTGCCACATTTTCATTTGTTAGCACAAAAGTCTGATGTAGGAGAAAGAATCAGCTATCGAGTGCATCGAGGCGAATTCAAATAATTCGCGTGGCATGCAACTATGTATTTCAATGAAAATTTTCAAACAAATAACCTAACCTAACTTAGCACCTGCAACACTTGCCAGATGCTGCAGGAAAAATATTTAGTTGTTAGTCAACAGGTAACGAAAAAAATATGCGCTTTATATTTCTCTATTTCTCTCTAAATGCAAATTTTATTTGAATGATGAATTATCTGCTATTTACATTCCACGTAAATAACACAACGGAACATTTTCTTGCAAGGCCAAGCGGTCTTCTTTATCCGTAAGAATATTCCAGTTTTGGAACAACATCAAGACGCACGCCGAATGATAATGTAGCATCGTAAAAAGATATAGATCTGATCTGGACGAACAAAATTAAAATTTTTTTTATTGATTGGCTGTTTGTCGACTGCGACCTGAAGAGATCTCATATGCAGAGATTTGTGCAGCCATGTACTCAAAAAGTTTTAGGCTGTTAATAAATCCTAAAACTGCTGTAGACCTAATTTCTACCAGGAGGTTTGGTTCTATAGTCCCATTTCCCAGGTAATTTAGTATGCATCGTGCCACTGCAGAGTCTATAGGAATAGTTTTCTATTGCACCTATCTTCTTCATGTGATAATTAAGTTTACAGGGTCCTGTTAGTAGTTCAGTGTAAAGTTTTATGTCCTTTCTGCTTAGGTTAAGGATTGCATCTGCCTTTAGCCGTTCTGGATCTATGAGTCTTTTTGATTGCCGCATGACCGGTTGGGCTCTCCAGTAATCGATTAGATCTCGTTGTTCTTGCTCACGCAGAAAGGCACTTTTGAAGCTGTTATTTACCCCACAGAAAGGTTCAGAATCAATAAAGGGAGTGTTTGCCCCCTTTTTCGTGGCCCTCATGTCCCAGAACCCACATCAAGGTAACAAAGTTCCTTGATGCTAAGGTGTTGAGGATTTTAAAACATTCCCAGACCAACCTTGAGTGGACTGAGAGGCTATCCAGCGATTTTAGAGCTGCTTGACTGTCAGAGAGAACGTTAATATTGGCACTGCGCGTGTCTCTCCGTGGACATTCTCTGGCACACAGCTCTAAGGCGTGGACCTCCGCCTGGAAAATGGAAGTGGTTTTCCCCAATCCCAGTTCCGGCACTACCGTTTTCCATTTTGGCCCCATCATTAAACCACACCTGTGCGCCTTGTTTTAGGAATATTTCATTGTTTCTCTACGCAGTCACTAATGACTACTTTGAATTTCTTGGAGAATTCTATTTTCCTTTCCATCTTGTCGTAGACTGTCGGGCACGGAGAGCTCAGAATTGATGCATTGTTTTGAAAGGAACAAAAGTAGCGCCCCTCTTAGCTCAATGACTCACAATTCTGAATAGAATATCATGAAATTTTACCAGCTGTCTTTTTAAGGTTAGTACTAACTGAAAAAGCGGTAGGTGCAATAAAACCAGTGCCATCTATGTATGTGTTAGGCTCGGGACTTTTCACCCCATGTGTTATTAGACAGCTCTAACGTCTTTTCACCAAAGTGCTCTAAAGGATAATTTTCCTAAATTGGACAGATGCCTAGGACGTGTCGAACGCTTTCAGCGACACCCAAGTTGCAAACTGTGCAGGCGGTAGAAAGTATTGTACATTCTTAAAATGTCTCGCATTAAGGTTACGAAGACTTCCTCTTGCTTTAAAAATTAAATTTATAGCGTAGGCAGAAAAATAATCACTAAAATATTTAATATCTAAGTTGTGCTAAGTCTAAGTGCCAAGTACGCATGCAAATCGTCTGATTCTCGTCTCGCGTCAGCAGAGTCCAGAAAAGTCAAACGTTTTTTTTATTCTTAAGATTATCTAAAAACGAAAGTATGAACACAGACAAGAGCTCAGAAGTAAAAGCATTAAGTGGCTGCATATTTCACATTTGTATTTTACCCAATAAGTGCCGAGGCGTACACACTTCTCAACAAGGATGGGCGGAAACCTGCGACTTGATAAGAATAAAACACCGCAAGACAAAGTGCGTATGTATGTGCTCTGAGTGTAAGGAGAAATTTCCGAAGCAAATCTGTTTCGATGTGAATCCTATAAGTCAAAGTATTTGGCGGCAAAAAAAAATTGTGTTTAAAATTGCAGCACTAGCAACGAAGGCCATCAGCTATCTGAATATGAAATACAAATTTACAAAAGTTACAATATTATTAAAATTTGCATAAAAGTAAGATTACAAATTAGTATATAACGTATCTAGTTATATCTGTCTTAGCAAATCATTTGATTTAAGGTAGTTGTGCATTGTTTTTATATTATTTGACGAGGGATCTTTCAATAGATCAAGAGGGGATGAACATCCAAAAGCTGTGCTGAAAGGCATTTGTATATTTTGGCAGGATGATAATATATGCTCCAGTGATAATTGTCCGTAGCATTTGGGGCATTTGTTTGGTGTAGAACGACTCAAAAGATGAGAGTAGGTGAGTATGGTGTGGCCAAGCCGTAAACGAAAAAAAGGTTTCAACATTTTTAAAGGCAAAATAGGTGGAAAGGTGGGTTTTATCCTTTTGTTATTAACAGAATCATAGGGGTGGGTGTAGAGTTTCCAGTCATCCAGTCCATCTCAAAAATTATATCTTGTTCATTTAGATGACGATGAAAAAAGTATGGAATATTTGCTACGCTTTTAGCAGCGACATCAGCATTTTCATTACCTCTGATTCCCATTTGACCAGAAATCCACATACCTAAATTTCAATTTATTTTGAGAGGTTTGAAGCATGTTACGGATAGCAACGATTTCTTGTTGCTTATTAGTCAGTGACTCAATGGCATCAATGCAGGATCTGCTGTCTGTACATATAACATATTTTCCTTTATTCTGTTTAGTATATTTGACAGCTTCATATAAAGCAGCTAGTTCCGCGGTGAGTACTGAGCATATGGGGTGAAGCAGGCCATGTTTAATTAATTCGCCATTTTCTTTTGTTACAGCTTAAGAAGAAGTTGAGAAAGAAGTTTTAGAGCCGTCTGTAAAAAGTAAATTCCAACCTAAATTCAACAATTTATCGCGTTCAAAAGCAAATATTTCTCTGTATTCATCTCTCGATGTTTTTTCTTTGCAGAGTTGCATAGTCCTGATTGCAAAGGGAATGTTTTTGATAACCCAAGCCGGGTATGTTTCTGTTTGATGAAATTTGGAGTAAGGAGGCACATCAAGTTGTTTAAATAAAATGAGACAACGAAAGATAACTGAAAGTTTTCTAGGCCGTGTTTTCCTTTTTAAAGCGTTGTTGAAATCCTTTGCAAGATAGATGTTTGACGAGGATGCAAATTTTGGAAGAAGGCGATAAGTGCAGTCATTAACTCTATCCTGTATAGTAGGAAGCCTCGATTTCGCAAGCAAGTTTCTCAACGGAGTTGTTGGAAAAGCTCGTAGAGATCTTCGAATGCCAATACGATAAGGTGTAGATATCATATTTAATGAGCGTTTATCGCATATTCCATAAAATGGTAAAGCATAATCGATCTTTGATAGTAGTATAGCCCTCATAACGTAAGCGTGTTCTTAGAAATAAGATACTTAATAATGCTTAATCTAGTTACAAGGCAGCCTTTTACATATTTACAATGGTTTTTAAAACTATGTATATTCAGAATCTACAATGAGGCCAAGGAGGTTGACTTCAGTTACGGAGCTTATAATGATACCATTGTGATCAAGTTGAAATCCAGTGCAAGAAAGCTTTCTGCAAATATGAAGGGTCTTGATCTTTACAAGTGATATAGACGTTCCTGAAGACAGAGACCATTCATCTATATCATTCAGAATATTTCTGAAAAGACAAGTGACATGTGAAAGATCAGAAATTTTGGTGTAAATTAATAAAGAAACGTAGAAGTCTATCAACTGTATCGTATTATTCAAAGTGTTGCGCGCCCGTTCATGTTTTGCGACCGAAAAAGCCAATTTTTTTATGACTTAAGTTGAAGTATCGGTCATTTTTTTAAAGGCTTGTAAACGTAAAATTATAATAAAAAACGGAAATATTTTTGTATTTAATTTTTTTTAGTTTTTATCAATAAGAATTTCGAACAAGTGAATTGTGTTCTAGTTTTTTTCGCATACTGTACGCGCATGCTATTATTTGCTTGACTGAGTCAAGGAATAAAGTGCACGGTGACAGCTGCAACAAGATGCTGAACAATGTAGCCAAGAACAACGACACGCGAATTCAGTTTTCGTATCATTCGAACTTTACTTTTTGTGATAAAATAAAAAAAATTGATAGTTATAGCTAGAATAGCATCTGGTGAGTTTGCGAATTAAACGTAAACTTCTACAATAGAAAGAGAAGATGTTTTGTATACGTATGCGGGCAAACAGGGCAACAAAAACACCAGAACGAACAACAGAA
This sequence comes from Anastrepha obliqua, assembly GCF_027943255.1. Classification (NCBI taxonomy): domain Eukaryota; kingdom Metazoa; phylum Arthropoda; class Insecta; order Diptera; family Tephritidae; genus Anastrepha; species Anastrepha obliqua. The sequence goes on from NC_072893.1 coordinate 48,791,529, forward strand.
CTTTTTTCTAACAACTCCACTGTGGCGGATGAGTGTTGTTAAGTCAAAAATTTAACCACGAAATATCGTCACTCGATAAAAAAGAAGTTAAGCAATATTTAAAGAACAACTTCCAAACTTTCATTCAGCAAAACAAAATAAAATGAATATTTCAAATTTGAAGGAAATTTTTTTTATTAACTTTCGTTTATTTGCAATCTATTTTTAAAATAATAAGCAAATTATCTAACTATTAACAATTTGACTTATATTATTGAGCTCCATTCAAGGAAATTAAGAAGAAAAAAACAAATTTAAAAAAAAAAACATTTAAAAAAGTAGTTTACAAAAAAAATGTTTCTAGCATAAAAAGTTAGATATTATTCAAAGGCAAACATTTTAAGCTTTCATTTGAGTAAAACAAAAAACTAAATAAAATTTCAAACTTTGAAAAAAAAAAATGATTTCTTTACATAAGATATTATTAAAAGGGAAAAATTTTAAGAAAAACAAAAATAAAATAAAAATTCCTAATTTGAAAAAAAAAAATAAGAAAATTGTTGACAAAAAATGGTTTTTTCTATAAGAAAAATTTTAAGCTTTTATTGAAAAAAACAAAAAGTAAATTAAAAATTCCTAATTTTAAAAATTTTAGAAAAAAAATAGTTCACAAAAAATTGTTTAAAAAAAAATCAAAAAAAGTTGTTTCTTTTCATAAGATATTATTTAAAAGAAAAATTGCAAGCTTTTATTTGAGCAAAAAAAAAAACACAATTCCACATTTGAAAACAAATTAAGAAAAGTACATAGTTTACAGCAAAATTCGAAATTTGAAAAAAAAATAAAAAAAGTAGCTTACAAAAAAATGGTTTCCTTCCATAAAATATTATTTAAAAGAAATATTTCAAGCTTCCATTTGAGCAAAACCAAAAATAAAAATTTAAAATTAAAAAAAAAATGAAAAATGTAGTTTACAAAAAAATGATTTCTTTACATAAGATATTATTAAAAGGGAAACATTTTAAGCTTTCTTCAAGCAAAACAAAAATAAAATAAAAATTCCTAATTTGAAAAAATTTAGAAAAAAAATAATTCACAAAAAATTATTTAAAAAAAAAATTAAAAAAGTCAAAAAAAGTAGTTCACAAAAAAGTTGTTTCTTTCCATAAAAACTTAGATATTATTTAAAGGAAAAATTTCAAGCTTTCATGGAGCAAAACAAAAAATAAAATAAAAACACCAAATTAGAAAAAATTAACAAAAACAAAAAATTAAACAAATTTTTTTTCTTTCCATAAAAAGTTAGATATTATTTAAAGGGAAAATTTCAAGCTTTCAATTGAACAAAAAAAAAAAAAAATTCCAAATTTGAACAAAATTAAGAAAAGTAATAGTTTACAAAAAAAAAAATCGAAATTTCAAAAAAATTAAAAAAAGTATTGTAGTTTACAAAAAAGTGGTTTGTTTCCATAAGAAGTTCGATTAAAGGAAACAATTTCAAGCTTCCATTTGAGCAAAACAAAACAGGAAAGCATCCAAATTTCAAAAAACATATTAAAAACAAAAATTGAAAAAAGTAGTTTACAAACAAAGTTTTTGTTTCCCTAAAGGGCTAAACATTATTTAAAGGAAAGATTTCAAGTTTCTATTTGAGCAAACCAAAAAAATTCGAAGTTTGAAAATAAATAAAAATAAAAACGAAAATTTGAAAAAGTGGTTTACGAAAAAATTGTTTCTCTTGACTTTTTTAATCGGAAAGAATATAAAGAAAACAATTATTTTATTTCCTTTTAGAACGTCGAGACTTTTACTTAAAATTCAAAAAAACAAAAAACCATATTTGATGCTCAACTAAGTTCTCGCTGTTTCTTTGATGAAAATACAACTACATTCTAAAGAAATGGTTACAAATGAATAATTGAAAGTATTGCCCATCGCTGGCTACTGCTTTTTCCCATCTTTCTGATAGATCTCGTATACCGTCGCAGTAAAACTGTTCATCTTTTGAGGCTATCCACGGATCAAGCCAATTTTTGATGTCTTCATATGAATGGAACTGCTGGTCAGCTAGACCATGTGCCATCGATCGGAACAGGTGAAAATCGAACGGCGCAATATCTGGAGAATATGGCGGGTGGGGTAGGATTTCCCATTTCAGTGTTTCCATGTAGGTTTTAACGGGTTTGGCAATGTGCAGCCCAGCGTTGTCAAGCTATAGAATCACTTTTTCATGCCTCTCCGCTTATTACGGCCGCTTCTCGCGCAGTGCTCGGCTCAATCGTATCAATTGAAGTCGATACCGATTCCCAGTGATGGTTTTAACAGTTCATAATAAATAACACCAACTTGGTCCCACCAAATACATAGCATAACCTTCGCAACGTGAATATTTGGCCGAGCCGACGACGTATCATAGAAGCATGACCGGGCAGTCTCCCGATTTTGTTCTCTTTGGATTGCTGTAATGAATCCATTTTTCATGTCCCGTCACTATGCGATGAAGATGAAAACCCTTCCATTTTTGAAGCTGGAGCAGTTGTTCACAGGCGAAAAAACGACGTTCAACATCCCTTGGTTTTAACGCATAAAGAACCCAAGTCCCCTGCTTCTGAATCATTCCCAAAGCATGCAATCGCTTGGAAATGGATTGGCGGGTAACTCCTAATACTAAAGCAAGCTCTTCTTGCGCCTGGCACGGATCCTCATTGAGCAATGCCTCCCATTTAGCGTCTTCGAAGGTTTTTGGCCTTCCTCCACGCGGAGGTCGTCAACATCACCGTCAAAATCACCGTCTTTGAAGCGACGGAACCAATCTCGGCACGTTGTTCACTTAGAGCAGCATCTCCATAAACTAGTACACACTGCTGGCGCACCCAATGCTTGTCCAAAAATAGTTAATATTTTTAACGTCTACTTCTCGGCAAGCCCTGAAGATTTTCTCATATCCTTTTGCACAACAAAGGCTACTGTATAGCAGAGTATCTTCACTAAATTTCATCATAACACTGTGGAACAAATTCAGGTTAGCAAAAGTTAGGTCCATTCTGAGAGTGGCGGGTGAAAATAGAGGCGAAATTAGAAGACCCGTATCGCGGCGTTTGTTTATGTTAGTTCGAATTTTTTTTTAATCGGCCTTCGAAGTTTGCAGTCAAATGCCGATTTTCAGTATATTGTTTATATGGTTTTTTGGCTATAACTCGTCGACTAATTGATATTTTTTCAATCTGTAAAAGCCAAATTATTGCTAGAGACCTGTGCAATAATTACAATTTTTGAAAAAATTGATTTCGAAAATTTTTATGGTACTTATGAGGCAAAATGTTGGAAAAATTATTTTTTTTTCATGTTTTTTGAAAATATTTTCAACAAAACTAAGTCTTTTTTACATTTTGTGTGGTCTATAATATGCTTCTCAGTTTCTTAAATAAATGTAATTTGAAAAGAAAATTACGGGATTAAATACTTTGGCAGCTACTTTGACGAAAGTCACAAAATGTTCGAAAAATTAACGTTTTCCTTATTATTTCTTAATATCTGGCAAGCAACTCATTTTTTTCGCTTTTTTTCTTATCTAAAATATAGTTTTCAATCCATGACATAAATATCATGGAAAAAAATATAGTATCAGTCGAAAATTTGTGCGATATACACACATTCATTACATAAAACTAATGTAAAAAAACCCAAAATTCCTAGTAAACACATAGTAATTAAAAATTCCCGAAACCATTAAATAAATATCGATTTCGGTAGAAGTAGTTAAAAAGGGATGTTTCAAGAATTAGGAACATTCCAAAAACAATTAAAGAAAAGGAAATGCTAAGTATGGATTAAAAAAGGGATTTTCCGAGAAGAATGCATGTTCCAAAAATAATTAAGGAAAAGGAAATTCCCAGAATACAATTAAGAAAGGGAATTTCCAGGAACAATCAATAGCTATTAAAATAATATTTGTAAACATTTGTGTTGCATGCGAACTAATTTTAAAAATAAAGATTCAGTTAAGACTCGAAACTCAGCCGAAGCTGATGTCTTTTAATTTTCGCTCGGTCGTGATAAAATTTGCTATTCATTCTTTTGGAACCTATTTCATTTATTGAGTGATTTAAGTTAAGTGTATCAGTTTCATAAAATTAACAAAAAAAAACATTCTATAATATATATTGTATTAAAAATGTCGGAACCAACATGTAAAATGAACCATTTTTGTAATATTTGTGGACGTTTCATAGTAAGCGATGAAAAATGCGGCAATGTGACTGATTCTTTTTTGGAAATCTATAGACAATATTTCTCGCAAGAGTTTATCAATGACGTAAACTATGCCCCTAAAAAAGTTTGCTTTAATTGCTATTCAATTCTTATGCAATGGAAAAGTGAAAAGAAGAAGGCTATGCCTTTTGGTGTACCAATGATTTGGTCAGATAATAGCCCACATCAAGAAGAAAATTGCTATGGATGTACCAACTACAATAAAACTTTGAATAGAAGGAAAACAAAGAATAAAACTTATGTAGCAGTGTCAAGTGTCCAATTACCATTACCGCACTCAGAATTCGTTCCAGTACCAACATACCGAAGTACTGATCTTCAAACAGGTATCAGTACTACAACCACCCCTGCCACACCCATGGATTTCTCCTCAGAATTCAACCCTGGTGAAGGTACATCAAATAAAACATCAAAGGACCCAATCCTAATAACACAAAACCAATTGGATGGAATTGTTGCAAATTTGTGTTTGACTCAGAAAAAATCAGAACGACTGGCGTCATTTTTGAAAGGAAATAATTTGCTGACGAAAGGTACAAAAGTAACAGCATATCGAAAACGCCAAAAAGAGTTACAAAAGTTCTTCAATGTCAATGATGCAAAAAATTTCGCTTATTGCAACGATATTGAAAAGTTAATGGAGGCGATAGGGTTAACCTATAAAAAAGATGATTGGCGTCTCTTTATCGATAGTTCACTAATCAGCTTAAAAGTTGTGCTTTTGCACAAGACAAATAGAATGCCTTCTGTTCCGATTGCATATAGCACTGACACTAGTGAAACTTTCGATAAATTGAAAGACATTCTGGAAGTAGTCGAATATAACGAACACCAATGGCGCATTTGCTGCGACCTCAAAGTAGTTTCCTTGATTACAGGCTTAACAGCATCTGGCCGTCCAAAATATCCGTGTTTTTTGTGCGATTGGGATTCACGATACGGAGAAGGTATTAAAGGAAGAAACCAGTACAAACAACATAACTGGAGTAGTCGAATTGGGCGAAAATGGCCTAATGACAATAGGCTACACGAAAGTCTTGTTCCTGAAATGAAAATTTTGTTGCCGTTGCTCCACATTAAACTGGGCATTGCTAAAAATTTTTTGAAATGTATCGCAAAAAGACCAGCAGTATTCAACCGCTTGAAAGATATTTTCCCAAGACTAAGTAAGGCCAAAATTCAGGAAGGGGTTGTTAATGGTCCCGACATACGGAAACTAATGAGTCGTCAAGATTTTGAGCAAGTTCTGACAGACCGAGAATTAAATGGATGGCTCGCATTGAAAGCAGTCATCAAAGGACTTTTGGGTAAAGAACGTGAAGAAAACTACAGGCAATCTGTTGCAAACATGTTGGCAGCTTTCGCTGAAATTGGGGTTAATATGTCATACAAAATTCATCTCTTGCATCAGCATCTTGAAAAACTCGCTCAACAGTTGCCAACTGAATCTGATGAGCAAGGCGAACGTCATCACCAAACTGCGCTTCCATTTGAAATAAGGTAACTATAGAGTGTGCATATTTTGAATTCCTAGATTTTTCTAATATCTTGGTCAGAGTGCACAATTTAAACATGTTAACGATTGAAAACTATTTTCGTTTCAGGTACAGAGGAAAGAAATCTCCAGATGCGATACTCGCTGAAATTTGTTGGTGGTATAAAAACACCTTTGAAGAAGAGGAAGACGAGGAAACAGAGGAAGAAGGGGAAGACACAGATGAAAATCCAGAATATCTGTTGGACGAAATAATCGATCTCTCTGATGATGATGACGATGACCAAGACATTAGAGAGAGCAGTGATGTTGATCCACAGCCGCCTGCTAAACGGCAGCTGGCCAAATTATTAATTTAATTTATTTTATTTTTCTACTTAAAACTTTTCATTATTAACATTTCAAAATTATATTTTTTCCATATTTTTATATTTTCTTTTTCTATGTTTCTTCAAAACCAACACTGAACAAAATTGGTAAATAAAAAATGAGAAATAAATTAATATTAAGCTCAAAAAACGCAAGTTTTGTATTATGACTGTATGCCTAAAGCGCAAATTGTCGACTAAGACAATTTTTTTTCAAATTACATTTATTTAAGAAACTGAGAAGCATATTATAGACCACACAAAATGTAAAAAAGACTTAGTTTTGTTGAAAATATTTTCAAAAAACATGAAAAAAAAATAATTTTTCCAACATTTTGCCTCATAAGTACCATAAAAATTTTCGAAATCAATTTTTTCAAAAATTGTAATTATTGCACAGGTCTCTAGCAATAATTTGGCTTTTACAGATTGAAAAAATATCAATTAGTCGACGAGTTATAGCCAAAAAACCATATAAACAATATACTGAAAATCGGCATTTGACTGCAAACTTCGAAGGCCGATTAAAAAAAAATTCGAACTAACATAAACAAACGCCGCGATACGGGTCTTCTAATTTCGCCTCTATTTTCACCCGCCACTCTCAGAATGGACCTAACTTTTGCTAACCTGAATTTGTTCCACAGTGTAATTGAAGAGCAATAAATCTAAGTTGCCACGCAAAACAAAACTCTTTATATGCCGTATGCTCGTATGCCTTTAAAAAGCTCATTCGCTTATCGTTAGCCAACAGCACAGCACATGTAACAAAAAAATCCGCGGCAATAATACCATTAATTTCTTACTGACTTACTGGCTGCGCTCTTTAGCAGACCTTCGCAGCTGCAGCATCCTTTTCGCTTTCCTTTGTGCCTGATTGCAACTTACATAGATGCAAATTTTTTTCTAACAGTGAGAAGGTTATTCTGAGTAGTCAATAAAAACTCCATTAGGCGAGTAAAAACTCTAAGCATTTTCATAAAGTCCTTGCCAGCTTGTCGGTTAGGGTGGTACATATTTCTATGGATAAGAAAAAATATTTCTCAGAAGCGGAGTGTGCAGTCATTCGAGTATTTCATAATAAAAAATAAATTAATTAACAATATTTAAGAAATAAATAGGATCATCAGTAGGAAATTGTTTTGCGAAATTAAAAATTTGGTGCTTTTCTAAAGACCTTCGACCGTCAAAAAATGCAGATTGAGAGTCGAAAATTTGAGTGAGCCATATTTCTAAACAATATTGCCGCCAATGACGATCGATAAACAGCAATAAGTATTAATGAAAAAAGTGCGCGAAAATGATGTCGAATGCCTTTGGTTCGAGTAGGCTGGTGCGGCATGCCATGTATACTATATATATATAATTGGCGGGTACACCCTGGGTGTTTGGCCGAGCTCCTCCTCCTTTTTGTGGTGTGCATGTTGATGTTCTTCTACAAATGGAGGGACCTACAATTTCCAGCCGACTCCGAACGGCAGATATTTTTATGAGCAGCTTTTTCATGGCAGCAATACACTCGGATTTTTGCCATTGCCTGCCGAGGGGCGACCGCTATTAGAAAAATGTTTTACTTAATTTTGGTGAGAGAGATTCGAACCAACGTTCTCTCTGTGAATTCCGAATGGTAATCACGCACCAACCCATTCGGCTACGGTGGCCGCCATACTTCGCGCAAACCCATCGAGTTTTTGAAATGTGTTCGATGATAAAATTACTCCCCGATCATGTCACTTGACGCCTCGGGACTATTTCACGTTATTGATCTAATTGAACGAGCGAAAAAATATTGCAACTGTAGAAACTAACATCGCAAAATCATCACTTCCTGATAAATTTCACTATACTGAGCAGAGTTTCAATACCACTTTTTAAGTGGTATTTGCAGTAGACTGTAGTAAAATAGATCGTAGGCTCTTTATGAAAGGCATGTTAGAGATAACTGCAATGAGAAATGATTTTTTACACATTTCTGCAGTTAGTGTGGATGAAGCTGATCGTTTTGGTTACCACTTCCATAGGAAATACGCTTAAATGTTCACTTTAAAAAATATCCGAGAAATCCATCCCAAAGTGACATAAATACACTGTACGAGTACTCTCTCTTAAGCAGACGCTTATGAGGAAAGTGTAAAAAAAGTTAATACTATTTTGTGGGAGGGTTGACCGATCAAGAGAAAAAAATGTATAAAAATACTTAAGGATTTGGAGATTCTTAAGAATGGGAGAGAAACATTAATATTTTTTCCGATAGTCAAGCTGCAATCAAGGCCCTGTCGTCGCCATATTGCAGCTCTCTTCTGCTTAACTCCTGTAAGGAGGAACTCAAACATCTCAAGCGTGCAGGAAATATTTCCCTTATCTGAGTTCCGGGGCACAGGAATATAGAGGGAAATGAAATTGCCGATGAGCTTGCCAGAAACGGATCGACAGAACCGGTGTTGTTGTCCCCTTTTCAGACATCGGGGGTCCCTTGACAGTTGTTAAAGGGAAACTGAGCAATTTCTTTCTCTGTCTCAACTCAAAAACACTATGGCCCCAATACGATAGAAACAGAACGCTTAAGGTGATGGGAATTTCCAAACTCATTGCTTTGTTCACTGGTCACTGAGTGATCGGTACTCATACGGAGAAGCTTCGACTTGCGTACAACCCCTATGGAAGAAGTTGTGGGAGTCCTGCAGAGAAAGAGACTGTTGAGGACTTTCTCTGCAAATGTGGGGCTCTGGCGGCTAGACGCTTAAGATTCCTTAGCGTGCCCTTTGGGGATGGCTTGAGGAAATTCTACGGCTTAGATCTCTTTTCTCTCCTCCACTACACTAACAGCACTGGATGGCTGTAGATGGTTTCTCTTCCTTAATTTTTTCGCAGGTCCACACTATGGTATCGAAATGGCACGTAAGTGCTATTTGTACTGTACCTGAGGTACTCTTTCCATCTAACCTACCTACCTACCTAAGGATTTGTGGTATACACTGAAAAAACTGTCCGCTTCAGTGAGATGTCCACATAAGAGAGATGTCCGTTAGGAGAGAGTATATTTTATTCACTGATAATGAGGGGAGTCAAACAAGTTTTTTCCAACAAAGGTCGAACCCAAATAGACAGTGGCAAACTTGTAAATGGAGCCTTGAAGAGCCTTGGAAAGCTTCTCATAAAAATCATCTTTTGTGGGATCAGGTCGAGCGCCGACAGACAGTGACATACCTCCAAATGTATGTCAGCCTCATAAAAAACCAACTGCTGTGGGGCCTTCCATTTGTGTAGGAACATCAAGGCGCATATCACAAATTGGAAAGGACAAGCTTGGCCTAAATATCTTTCTACATCAATTCTAGATTCAATAAGTGGATGTGGAGAAAGATTCTATATTCAAGGATAAACCAAATAAACATCACCACCGCAGTGTACTATTGCAAAAAATTATTAATCCAAGCTTCTACACGCCTTAAGGGGTCCCGGTGGTCTAGAGCTCGAAAGTTTAGGGTATTTTCAGGAATTTTTTTTTGCAATAAAAAAAAATGGAAAACGATATTTAATTTTTTTAGGCTTTTTTAACTTCTCTTACATGCAAAAACGAAAAAAAAAGATTTTTATTTTAATAATTTAAAAAATGGCACTGAAGTTGACCCTCCCGAAAAATTGGACCTGGGCGGTGTTGTCCATTTTGGCTCTTCTATTTATCTGAAACACAAAAACCAAAAAAATTTTTAATCAGTATGACTGTAGCTATGACCCGTTGGCTGGTTGGTTAGAGTGGTGATTCATCCAGAATCCAACTAGCGCTTCCGCACCATTTTGTTGCCACATCCTCGTTATCAACTTGTTTAACAGTTATTTACAGCAAGTCTATATCCAGTCTGTGCAGTTTAGGAACCTTATCAGGCTGTTGACGTCTATGCCAGGCAGTTGCTCGAGACTCTCGAACAGCTGTTTGCCAAGGGTTAACATTCTGTCCTTCCACAGGGCAGGGCATTCACAGAGGAAATGGAAGATTGTTTCCTTTTTTTTCGGTTGTTTACAACTATGACAGTACGTGTTGTGAGGGATACCCATTTTGGCGGCTTGTTCTCCGATAGACCAGAAGCCAGTTATGACTGCCGTTAGTCTACAGGCGTCTCGTCGCTTCATGTTTATCAATTTCGACGATTGCTTGAGGTTGTAGGTGGGCCATAGTGTCCTGCTGATTTTGCATTTCTTCGGGTCTCTCCATCTACAATCTGCGATTCGGAGGTATTTTAGGGAAATTGCGTTCTTAACTGCACCTAATGGTGTGAATACCAGTACTGGAAGAACGTTTCATGGCAGATCCCCCTCTTGCCAGTTCATCGGCTTTTTCGTTACCTTCTATGTTCCGGTGTCGCGAGACTCAAATTAAGGTTACTTTATGGTTTTCACTCAAGGTGATGAGGCTATTCCTACTTTGCTCCACCACTTTAGAGGTTGTTGTAGCCGAGCCCAATGCCTGGATTGCAGCTTGGCTATCCGAAAGAATAGCGATATTGCCCTTAAAAGAGAAATCTGCGATTAGTAGCCTACTAGCTTCCCCAGTTGCCAGTACCTCCGCCTGGAAGACATTGCTGGTATTAGGGAGACGCACAGATTTTTCAATTCCAAGTCTATGAAAATATATACCAGCTCCACCACCACAATCCATTTTACTGCCATCTGTATAGACTGTAGTGTCGAAGTTGTTTAGAGAGAATCCCTTATTCCATTCTTTCCGAGATGGAAAGAAATTGACAAAATTGCTATTGAATGTTACCGTCGGAACGATGTAGTCAGTCCTCACCGAGATTAGCTAAGCTTGTCGTAAGCTTCCAGCGGCCCGCTTCATTTAACCTAAATGCACTCATGGTTGCCGTCTTCTTTATATGTAGATCTATTGGAATAACATGTGTCAGTGCATTGAGTGCCTCTCTAGGACATGATCTGATTGCACTGACCGTTATTGCACAGGCTGATCTTTGTATTCTGCCGAGCAATTTGGTATTGTACTCTCTCCTTAGAGTTTTCCACCAAACTACCGAACCATACGATAAAATAGGTCGTAGCACCGCCTTATACAGCCATAATGTATGCTTAGGTTGAAGACTCCATCTACTTCCAAGCATACGTTTGCAGGCATATAAAGCAATTTCTGATTTCCTTACCCGTTCTTCGACGTTTAACTTCCAGCTAAGTTTGGAGTCCATAATTACCCCTCAGTACTTTGCACTGGGTGAAAGTGAAAGAGTTTGTCCGTTGATATTTGGTAGGGTAAAAGTTGGGACCTTGCATCTGATAGTAAAAGAGCATAAGTTTTGTTTTACGCAGGCTTAAACTTAGGCCACATCCTGTGGCCCAAGAGTTAAGCTCGCCTAACGCACTTTGGATGATGTCACTGATCGTATTGGGATACAGTACAGCGTACCCTGCCACTTTAAGCTCACCTCTATTAAGTTTTATTGAGATTTTCCTACTCACACATAGCCAAAGAAGTGGAGATAATACTCCCCCCTGTGGAGTGCCCCATGGACCTTCTTGGTTATGTTGATATTACCCATATTAGCTTTGATAATCCTGGTTTCTAGCATAGAGATGACCCAATTACTAATGCAACTGTTCATCTCTAGGTCTATCAACGCCCGCTGGAAATGGTGCGGTTTTAATTTTTACCCTCTAAAAACCGGATTATTTTTCAGTTTTTTAATAAAAAAAATACGAAATAATTAAAATAATAATATGATTCTAGCACGGGCGATAGCCATTGATGTTGTAAACAACATACTAAAATTTCAGACGATTCAGTTGAATAGTTGTTTTTTTTTACAACACCAGGCCGAAAAAAGTCATTTCCAGATAAATGAGTTTAAAGTTTAAGATACAGGACCGCGCGGACCACTCTCTACCTAGTTAATGGGCTGTAGAAGGTATAATATTGGGAATATCCGCATGGCAATTTCACAGAATATTCTTAAGATACTATTTTTTCGAAATATCTAAAAAACAAAAAATCGATGTTTTGAAATTTCTATACCACTGGCTTTCCTTAAATTACTTTGGTAGCTCAATAAAAAAAATGTAAAATATTTACATCACCCTAACTTCCATATCAGTAGACAGACTGTTTACATAAAAGTAAATTTATGAAACCAGCCACGGCACAACAATTTGTAAACTCATGTCGCTGCTGAGCAACGAACAAAGACTCTTTGAAAACATCTTCAACCTTCCTGTAGCTTGTCTGCCAGACACGAGGAGTTCGGCGAATATGTCAATAAAATAGAAGCAAATAAATTTGCATGCAAGCTTTTATTAACGACCATGACAATAGCGTTCGCCAACATAGCAATGTCTAGTCACTTGTCTGTCTGACAGGAACAAATTCACGATGAATGCCGCGGATATAAAAAACAGATGGGAATTGCTTCAGTCCCAAAATATGGGAGCCAAGGTATAATAGTAAAACCAAAAATAGCAAAAAGAAGGCGAATTTTAACTTTGTGCGACAACTGGAGGCAACAGTTATGTGTCATCATTCGTCATCTTAGATAGAATAAAAGAAAAAATGCCACTTTGAGACGCCAACAAGCAGACCTTCGCTGCGAGAAATCATGCACCGCTCATATATGTAGCTGCTCTGCAAATCAACATCCAGCAAATTAATGAGCAGCAGGAATCGTTGTTTCTTATCTTCGTTGATAACGAGAAAGCTTCGGATCGACTTAAGCACGATAACATATGGTGAGCATTACAACGAAAAGGAGTCTCGATAAAAATGCAGAGTTAATTAAAGCGCGACCAGATATTCGCAATACGCCAAGGCTAGGAAAATACCCATGAAAGGATAATCGACACACACCATATTTTTATCGATTTTAAGGTTGAATTTAACAGCACGAACCTGATGCTACAAAAGATCGTGGGAGTGGAAGCAATTAGGCCGATTCTAGTTTAAGGGTACCCCGGCCATCGACCTTAACAACCGCGCTGTTATATAAAAAAAAATAAATAAATAATTCGCGCGTACACTTCTGTTAGGTGTTTGGCCGAGCTCCTCCTCCTATTTCTGGTGTGAGTCTTGATGTTGTTCCACAAAATGGAGGGACCTACATTTTCAAGCCGACTCCGAACGGCAGATATTTTTATGAGGAGCTTTTTCATGGCAGAAATACACTCGGAGGTTTGCCATTGCCTGCCGAGGGGCGGCCGCTATTAGAAAAATGTTTTTATTAATTTTGCTTTCACCGAGATTCGAACCAACGACCTCTCTGTGAATACCGAATGGTAATCACGCACCAACCCATTCGGCTACGGCGGCCGCCGCTGTTAATATATATAGTTCTGGGTTTTCAAAATTGGGTAAAGAAGCAAAGCGAATAAGTCTGGTGGTGAACGAGGACAAAACGAAATACCTCCTGTCATCAAACAAAAAGTCGGAGAGTTCGCGTATCTATTTAGAAGGCTAATCCCGCGGTAATTGGTACAGAAGGCAGGATCACCCTTCTTATGGATTGGGCAGAGCACACTTAAATTCCAATCGTCAGGCATGCTTTCATCCGACCATATTTTGCATAGAAGCTGATGCATGCACCTTACCAGCTCCTTGCCGCAATGTTTGAATAGCTCAGCCAGCAGTCCGTCGGCGCACGCGGCTTTGTTGTTCTTTAGCTGTGTTATCGCTACTCTCCCCTCGTCATGGTCGTGTAGCGGAACGACATTTCCTTCGTCACCGGTTACGGTATCGGGGTCTTCACATTTTCTGTGACATGCGCAGCTATTACTATTTAAAAGGTTTGAGAAGTGTTCCCTCCATAATTTAAGTACGCTCTGGATGTCAGTCACCAGATCGCGGTCTTTTTTCTTACAGGAAAACGCCCTGGTCTTGAAACCTTCTGTAAGCCGCCGAACTTTCTGGTAGAATTTTCGGGCGTTGTTCCTATTAGCCAGCATCCCAAGCTCCTCGCACTCACGTACTACGGCCTCTCGTTTCTTCTTTCGGATAATACATCTCTCTTCCTTTCTTAGCTCTCGGTAGCGATCCCACATGGCTCGCATTGCGCCCGATCACAAAGTGGCTCTATAGGCAGCATCTTTTCTTTCTGCGGCAGCATGACACATACTTAGCGTAGCGAATAAAGCTCTAGCGGCTTCATTGGCTGAGTAATATCATCCGATATTCGATACGGTGCCAGCTGGCAGTCTGGGCTCGTAGCAGAGGAAGACGAAGGCCTCCTTTGCGTTGGAAAGATCAGGTGGATAAGGACTTGCCTCCTCTGTGTGCTTCCAACTGGCGCCGGTTAGTACGAGAAAGAAACGACTGACGCGCTTTGTTAAACTCGGTCAAAACCGCCTAAGCGGCTATCGCGGCAATCAAGAAGGTGAAGAATTAAAGCGCGGTACGAGGCTTTCGAGTGCTGAATCTTTCATGACGGAATTTCACCGGATACGATCCAAACTGAAGCTGGTGTAAGACAGAGCTGCATTTTGTCACTGCTTCTTTCCTTATCATGTCGCACAAACGATACATTCTTCAATATTGAAGTGGAAAATATGAAAAATCTTAATATTTTTCAATATATTGGAAGCCAATTTATCACAGATAGTGGATACAAACTTGATGTATCTATATAATTGCAGAAAGCATGAAGTGCACTCGCTATTCTTCGCCCATTGCGGCAGTTTAAGCAAATTCGCGTGCAAACAAAAATTCGGATTTAACTGCAATCTAAAGGCTTTTCTTCTGTAAGCGTGTGAAACATATAGTCCCTCAGCGGAAATTGGAGACAAGTTTCAAGCATTTAAGGCACATCTACGTATTTTGTGGCCAGACAATGGCCTATCCAACGCTGAATTGCATAGGCGGTGCCATCAAAAACGTGTTACCAAAGAACTCAGAGAACGCAAATGGAGTTGGATTCGCCGTACCTTGCAGAAGGAGGCACTGAAATCAGCAGACAGCACAGGAGAGGCAGACCGAGAGGTACTTCGCGACGCTGCATAGTGGAGGAATTTATAACCGTGGACAAAACCCTAACTTAGCAGGAAGTGAAAACGAAAACCAGCAACCGTACAGAATGGAAACAATTTACACTCGCCCTATGCTCCGCAACGGATATGAAGGAATTATGATGATTATTTATCTTCAGTCGCGACTTTAACATCCTTTTGGTATGCGTCCATTATTTCACTTATTGATGACTTCATTTACAGATCTCGAAGGCACACTTATCTCCAATTACTGCCCGACTAATCTGACCACGCCTGAGGCTATCGATGCAAATTACAGAAAATGTTCCTTCTAAGTACTAAATCTTTGGTGAAATTTGGCAGCAGCACTTGGAACTTTAAGTCATATCTGCGCACGGGGACAAGTAGCATACGACACCAGGCATTAAATCGATGAGAACAGTTTTATTGTGATTACTCCAGATTCGTAAACAAGTTACGAGTGGCATAAACATCGAAAGGTATGTGATTTCAACAAAACTAATAATACAACGAACGGTTCAAATGCTTAAGAAAACAAAAGCAAAAAAGGCGCTTGGGCTCGACAGGATTTCATACGAATATTTAAAAAATTCAACCAGTGAGTTATGCTGTGCAGGGGTTGTTTGAGAATGCTGAAAAATGACAACTGCGATTCATGAAGAAAACGTTTAAGTTCCAAGCTGTTCGCTTACTTATGCTATTAATTTAGAAAGAGTTGTCGAAGATGGTCACCTTTACACGCTTGGATTACACTTAAGCTATATCCAAAAACCAATCTTTGCATATGAAGCCTTGAGGCTTCCACGCGTCTTAATTTAAATTGTACATAAGCATAATACATTTATTTAAAAAAACGTACATTCTAAAGACAATTTGTCACGCATACAAACTTCTTTAAGTAATTCAATAAAAATTTGGTATTTTGTTTTCTTTAAATGGGCATTTAAGTCCGTTTTTATATCCAAATCTAGGCAATACTGCAGTAGCGAGACGAACACCAACAATAACTGCAATCGCGGGCAATGCTACCAGATGTTAAAAAAAAGTAAAGTTAAATGAAACTGAGTGAATTATTGAACTAATTTTTAAAAAATGTATATTTTACAAAATTATAAACATTACTTTTAATTAGAACAGGTTAGAAAAATGTCATGAAGAAAGAACTAAAACTCGGAGACTAAATAACAAAAAACAAAAGACCTAAATCATGTTACGAAAATGGTAATCTGGCCATACTTTTGCTACTAAGACGTCACTCATTGTCGAATTTCCTGAGAACAAAGTAACGGTACCACGACAGGCGCCACCTCATTATTAACTCCATCACGGTTCAAAACGTTTTTATATTTTCCTTTATTTTACAATGATTTGTTTGCTGTTTGACAAAGGGTAAGTACAATAAAGTACAAAAACACGCTTTTTGTACCGACTCATCACCGGAAATGAGAAATGGTGTCTATACATCAATGTGAAGAAAATAAAGGAGTGGGTGGCTTCAGGAGATACGCCAAAGCCAAGAGCCAAGCCGGATATTCATCCAAAGAAGATCTTGATATCTGTCTGGTGGTACTGGGAAGAGATGGTGAAGTTGGAAATGCTTGAAAAGAATGCCACATTGTCCAGCTACCCCACGTGAATGAGTCTATTCGACTGAAAAGACCTGATCGGCATGGTCAAACCATACTCCTTCACTACAACGCGATGTCTCATGTTGCACAAGTCGTTAAAGACGCACTCCAAGAGCTCGAAGCTCAAATGGGAGGTCCTTCAGCATTCGTCGTATTCTGCGGTCCTTGCATCGACCGATTACTAATATATCTTTTCCGTTCTTCCGCTTCCTGTCAAACCATATGTAGGGTGTTTACTTCGACAGCAAAGAGGCCCTTAAAAACTGACTCAGCAACTTCTTTGACACCAGATCAGGCGATTTTTGGCAGAACGGCATCAACAAATTGGTCGATAGGTGGGAAGAGGTTGTGAAAAGCAACGGCGAATATATAATTGATTAACTTATTGATAATAATTATTGTTTCTTGTTTAAACGAAAAAGCGGTAAAAGCGCTACGAACTTATTCCCCAACCTAAAAATTTGGCACCCTGCAACTGCTATCCATTGCCGAAACTGTATTTGATGTTGAAAGGAAAGGGTCGAGAATTGAAGACATTCAAATCGCTGTGACCAGCATCCTAAACAAAGCGGAAAGCGAATATATTGATTAAAAAAATATATTCATGTACACAAACGAGTATATTTTTGTGTGTGTGGTTATGCTCTGGATATTTCTATTTGTAAAAATTTCGGTTTTTTTTGGAATAGAGAGTGTTTTACCACTACAAGAAACATGTGCGGTAAATTGCCATTAAAATCAGCCAACCATGTACATATTTCCTCAACAAAATTCAGGTATTTATTACGCAATTTTGTTACCTGAGCCATTTACTTAGTTGTTTCCGTATTCTGCATTTAAGTTGCTGACTTCAGAGAAATGGAAAATTATGGCAAATATAGTATTTCGCTCTTTGTGAAACTATTTTCTAGCTATATAGATGTATGTGTATGTATTTAGCTTAATCTTTTGCATTGTGAAAATATGTGTATGTATGTATGCATTATATGTTAGAAATATATCTTTGCACATAAATGTGGCCAAATGTGGTCGGAAATATTATATTAAATACTCAGGCGTTTGTTTCCTGTAGTACTACTTATTCTTAAATTATGTTTTTGCACATACATACATATCTATAAGCAAATTTTAGTTGTTATCACCCAGCAAGCAAACTTACTATTTCTGCACCACTTCACTGCCTGTTTGCTGTGCGGTTAAAGTCACTCGTCTGCTAACTGCTTCCAATGCTAGCAACTGGTATTTTTATTATGGCGATGTTCTACGAAAGTTATACAAGTTAATGAACCAGTTGATTGGCTCCATCAATATTTGTATACTATTCGTCTAATCCTCATTTCATGAGTCCTTAACGCTTCCGTGAAGATGTTGCGTATTTCGTCCAAATAATAAATAAATGTGCATTGAGGAAAAAATTATAAAAAATCAATGGCATTTTTTAGCAATTTCAAACTTGCATTTTATTATACTAAAATTTTAGCAGCTAAAAACTGCATACAAAGAATCACTCGAAAATTCTAATTAAAACCATGAAATTGGAATGAAAAGTTTGTTGATTTTTTCTAATTTTCATATGACGTTTGAAACTTGGATTTATATGGTTTTTATTAAAAATAAGCTATACTTCCTTAAAAAAAAGGAACATTAAAGAAAAAACAAAGATAGACAAGCCTGGTCAAACTGTTTCCGTGTCATCGTTTCGTAGCGGAATGCAGCAATAAACAAAGGCGCAGCCAGCTAATCACAAGAATGGAGGGGGAACATTTTTCTAAATAATCCGAAATAATAACAGGTTAGATTAAGTTTATGTGGCAGTCTGTTCAGAATAGCCAACTCACTTAGAACTTTCAGCTTCGTTGAGGTATCACTGTGAAACACGGGAACCTCAGCGTTTATCGATCAGTGGAACCACTTAGACGCTCTTATGAAGTGTAGGATAGATTTCATGCCAACACCGGATAGTTCCGCAAGCGAGTCGAAAGAGTACTTTCTTAACAACCTTGCTCTATTCCTAGCGAAGGCTGGGCAATTACAGGGGAAATCTTCTACTGTTTCTTCCTCTCCCTCTTCTCTACAAATTCTGCAGTGTTCATGAGAAAATACTCCTAGCCTAGAAGAGAGCCTACCTAACAGCCAATAACCGGTAACACAAGCCACGACCTTCGAGATGTTCTCTCTTCAGAGGTTGAGCAATTCTCCTCACCTTTTCTTATCTATTTGCAGTCAAATTAGCTTGGTTGTAACACAGGTATTTTATTCTCTCCATTGCCTTTTGGCCTCTTGGAGAGTATTATTTTTTATTCCTTCGGCCGCCGTAGCCGAATGGGTTGGTGCGTGATCACCATTCGGAATTCACTGAGAGGTCGTTGGTTCGAATCTCGGTGAAAGCAAAATTAATAAAAACATTTTTCTAATAGCGGTCGCCCCTCGGCAGGCAATGGCAAACCTCCGAGTGTATTTCTGTCATGAAAAAGCTCCTCATAAAAATATCTGCCGTTCGGAGTCGGCTTGAAATTGTAGGTCCCTCCATTTGTGGAACAACACCAAGACGCACACCACAAATAGGAGGAGGAGCTCGGCCAAACACCTAACTGAAGTGTACGCGCCAATTATTTATTTTTTTATTTATTATTCCTAATTTCCAAGTTGCCTTAGGAATTCCAATATTGACTGTGTTTTCAAGAAGTGGAGGATTAGTACCCATTCTTGCTAGCTCATCGGCCTTGCGATTTCCTTCAATATCTCTATGTCCCGGAACCCATACAAGACTGTCCTTGAATTTGGTGCTAATGTCATTTAGAGCTGCCAAGCATTCGTGAGCAATCTTTGATCTTAGTATAACTGCTTCCATTGATTTGATGGCCGCCTGGCCATCCGAGAAGATATTTATTGTATTTTTACGTACTATTTTAGGTACTCGTTACCTCGTTTGTGGCTAAGGCTTCTGTCTGGTGTACGCTACAGTAGTCCGGAAGTCAGACAGATAATTTTGGGCTTGGATCCATCCGTGTAAATTTTTATTTCCCCTCTTCTCCATGGTCTTTGAGTTTGCCACTCTCTTCTTGACGGGATATTAGTTTGAAGACCCTGTTGATGGTGGGTTTAGGGAGAGAGTAGTCGACTTCTTCATTATAACTACTCATACTGTGTAATATAGAAGCGTGGCCGAACCGCCAGGTCTTCCATAGCGTCATAAAGGGTGTTTTTTTTTAGAGGTTAGGTTTTCAAGTTGGCACTACATTTTTCGTAGATGGTCTTTTTGACAGCTGTCACTTGATTTATGCTCAGTTTGGTTTGCCATTTCATAATGAATAGACTTACAGCGGAACAACGTTTGCAAATCGTGCAAATTTATTACGAAAATAATGGTTCGGTTCGCGCGACGCATCACAAGAAAATTTTGTTCAGCTATGAAGCTCACTTTTGGTTGAATGGGTATGTCAATAAGCAAAATTGTCGCATTTGGAGTGAACATAATCCACAAGCCATTGCTGAGACGCCGTTACATCCTCAAAAAGTCACTGTTTGGTGTGCTCTATGGGCAGAGGGAATCATTGGTCCATATTTCTTTAAAAATGAAGCCGGCCATAATGTTACAGTCAATGGAGAGCGCTATAGAGCCATGATTAATGACTTTTTCGTGCCTGAATTGGACGATGTTGATGTGGACGACCTTTGGTTCCAACAAGACGGCGCTACATGCCATACAGCCAACGCAACAATCGATTTATTGAAGGAAACTTTTGGTGAGCGTATTATCTCGCGCCGTGGACCTGTGGCGTGGCCTCCAAGATCGTGCGATATAACACCGCTGGACTATTTCTTGTGGGGCTATGTGAAGTCCCTTGTCTACGCAGATAAGCCCGAGACGATTGACGTCTTGGAAGAGAATATTCGGCGCGTTATTGCTGACATACGGCCCCAATTGCTGCAAAAAGTGGTCGAAAATTGGGCCTCCCGGCTGGAATTTATTCGAGCCAGCCGCGGCGGCCACTTGCCCGAAATCATTTTTAAAACATAATGGCAAACCCTTATCTTTATAATAAAGCTAAATTCTTGGTCATAACATTAAATTATATACGTTTTATTTCATCTTGAAAAAATAACCTCTAAAAAAACACCCTTTACTATTAAGTCTACGCGCTGAAGCTGCAGCCTCGTGTTTTCATACCATGCTCTAAATGAGCAGGCAAGTTGACTAGCACCTCGAGCGCTTTATTTGGGGTAGTCTGTAAAGCGCCGGTGGTGCGTAGAAACCCAGTTGTTTGGACCTTTCTCAGCTGTTGGATATAACTTTTGAGTTAATGACCACCACACAAGTATTCCATATAGCAAAATAAGCCGAACTGCCGAGGTGTAAAGCCAGTGTGTAATACGACTTTTAATTTTTATGATTTACCTCATTTGGCGACCGCAATTAAAAAAAAAAACTAATGAACCAATTCCAATGAGTCATAGCTTCTTCTATTCAGAACTAAAAAATATGTTGAACAACATTTTATATAAACTACCAGGCCAACCAAATGTTGTGGAATATTTGAACTGAAACAAATTTTTTTGTGTCGAGAAAAAAGATTAATTTTCCTTACTTAATTTTAAGAAGCTTTCAATAAATATATAGCTCGGTTTTCAGCAAAAGCCATATGAATCAAAGTTTCGATCTTTTTACGAAAGGCATTAAAATCAATCAAAATTTTTTACTTTGCAATTAGAATTTTTACAACACCTTTGATTATGTAGGTGTACAGCCAATTCAATTTTAGTAAAGGGTGGTTAAGTTTCAAGGGCCGGTGTTGATTTTGAATAAAATGCAACTTATAAAATAATTGTCATTTCTCTTTACTATGATAATATTGGTATGGCGTATTATAAATTACGTATAAAATAAAATATTGGTCAAATGGCGGCACATCTCCATCCGATGGTCCAAATTCTCGATGACGCTGAGGCATAATTGAGGTTCTATGTCGTTAATGTGCCGAATTATCTCATCCTTTAGCTCTTGAATTGTACCTGGCTTATCGAAGTACACCTTTTCTTTCAAATAATCCCAAAGGAAGAAGTCCACCGGTGTCAAATCAAATTGACATCGCCGCGACGTGAGATTATTCGGCCATCAAATTTTTCGCGCAAAATAGCCATTGTTTCGTTAGCGGTGTGACAAGTGGTACCGTCCACCGTTGAAACCACATATCGTCCACATCCATATCTTCCAATTCGGGCCATAAAATGTTCGTTATCATCTCACGATAGCGAACACTATTCACAGTAACTGCCTGACCGGCCCCATTTTGGAAAAAAATACGGTCCAATTATGCCGGCGGCTCATAAACCGCATCAAACAGTCACTCTTTGTGGGTGCATTGGTTTTTCGGCAACCACTCTTGGATTATCATTCGCCCAAATGCGGCAATTCTGCTTATTGAGGAATCCACTGAGGTGAAAATGTGAAAATGTGCCTCATCACTGAAGATGATTTTCCTCGAAAATTGGTCATTCACTGTTGCCATTTCCTGCCACCATTCTGACCATTGACGACGCCTGAAATGGTCAAGAGGCTTTAGTTCTTGAGTCAATTGCACCTTGTAAGCGTGTAAATGCAAGCCTTTGTGCATAATGTTCATAAACGACGAGCATGAGGGGTGCAATTGTTGAGGTGGACGAGTTGAGGTGGACGGCTCTTCAACCACACTATCGCGAACAGCAGCAATATTTTCTGCAGTACGAACTGCGCGAGCATGCACTGGTGTTTTCACATCTCCTACAGACCCGGGTTGCTCAAACTTTTGCACATTTTTTCCGATTGCACGCACATTTGGACGATTAAATTGACCGAAAAAATCACGAAGTACGCGATATGCATTTTGATTTGCACGCCCGTTTTCATGATAAGCCTGAATAACTTTAACGTGTTGCTCGATTATATATCTTTCCATGGTTCAAATTAAGTTAGTCTGAAATTGAAAAATATCAAATGAAATATACAGAAAAACTCGGCGTTTAAGTGTGGCTCATATTTAACATCGGCCCTTGAAAATATTTTTACATATTTTCAACGGAGTCACAATTTCTTCTACTTGCCAAGCCGTAATAAACTGTCAACCGATCAATTAGTTTACCAGTGAGTTTACCTTTTCCGCTAAGTGTTTTTTTTTTTCTTCCACCTTTGTCTACGGCTTCAATTTTTTTACACACTCGCGAAGTCGGGTTCCCATTCTTTTTTGAACATGTCCAAGCACTCTTTTTTCACCACTTCAACTTCATCGTAAGGCGCAGCTTTCAGAATTTCAGAGCTGCGTAGACTGACTAATATAGATGCCTAACAGTTTAAAATAACTATATTTTGTCTTCAGGTATACTATGAATATTTTATATTTGCATTTCAAGCGAAAATATAATGGCTGCTACTCCGGTTCCTATTTTTCGACCCTCAGAAACGTCTTTACAATTACAGCTACATCTCAGAAAATATTTACCGAATCGAATTGAAATTTTCGGAGGATATACTCAAATATATGTAAATTCCGAAAACGAAAAAAAAAACGATTTTTTGAAATTTACACTTATATATAGCCCCTTAAGTAATAACGTACAGGTTAAAGTTAAAAGTATAAAGTAAAGGGGCATTAAAAAAGAAAGATAGTTAAGGTTGGTCAAACTGTTTCGGTGCCATAAATGGAATAAACTTGAATTTTGAATTTTCGAGATATATTCAGGAAACTTTTTGATTACAGTGATATACATATACATACATATATTTGGGTGTTATTCCGTCATAATATTTCTCAACCAAGTCCTGCTTGGAATGCTGAAAAATTGATTTGCCCCGAAAACGTTCATAGTTTCGGGACTGACAGAGAGAGCAAATCTCTGTTTGGTTTGCTTTCTATTATTTTAATAATAATAGAAATAATATTTTAAAAATAATTTTCACATCGGCGGTCAAGCTATGCATATTTGCTACATCCAACGGGGGGCAGCCACACTCTCCTGTTCTCTCGCCTGGGTTCACCTTTGGCAATAAACTAAAATTTGCTTTGCGCACAGGAATATTTTCAGTCACTCGAAAACTATGTAGTATGACTTCTTCCATCAACAACCAGTTCATAAACTAGACTACCCGCTGAGTAGTTTCTCTTTTCACTGCAAGGTACTTCTGTGGGTGCTCTAATTGAGGTCATTGAATTGCGATTTCGGCAAGCGCAATGTGGATGATTTGTTGGTAATAGAGAATAGAGAAGGAGTAGCTTCAAAGAAAACCACTTACTTGCACACACAAAATGGTACTGGGAATAATCACAGCTATTAAGCAAATTGTGGTGCTTTGTGAAGTTTCGGTTTTGTAATAACTTGGTGACATTTGCACATTTTTGGTTTGTGGCTTAAAGATTTCACCTGTACCCAAGCAATTTGTGAATATCTTAATTACTTTGTTTATGTATTTTGCAAAATTATTAACTAATTCATTTGAAATAATACATAAAGCAATGAAATATTAATTTGTTAAATATGTCAAGCAACTTCAACTCAATATAGATCAAACAGAATATTGCATGTGTGTATGTGGATCTCTCATAAGGATGTCATTTTAATACTGCCTATTTTGAAATTAAAAAAGATATACAAGGTGAAGTCTGAAATAAACAAGACTGGCAAAATAAAAATGTTTTAGCTGACTTCAAGTGAAAGATTGTTGACATTAGGTTCAGTGGAAGCGAATTTATTGCATCCAAATTTTCTATCTTGGCGTTTTGAAGCGTTTGTTGCATCGCATTCGTCGAATTCTCCCTGAATACCGCGAAAGAGGAAAGTGGCGCTTATTGCATGATAATGCACCATCTCATCGATCTACTCTTGTGACTAGAAATCGCATTTTAACCATCAATTACTCACCGCCTGATATGGCTGCCTGTGGAAAATTGCTCTTGGCCACGAAAGGAAAACGTTTTGCGTCCACAGAGGCCATCCAAAAGGCTTGTCACGCAAAACAGTGTGTCAAGGCCAGAGGGGAGTATTTTGAATAAATAAACCCAAAGTTATCAGAAAAGAGTTCCCGTCGTGTCTATTTTAGTTTAGTCTCCTTTATTTCGGACTTCACCTTGTACAAACTGCCTCTATGATAAGTTCCGCGTTGTTATTGTAAGAAAATAGTGTTAGCAGCTGGTGCAGAACCTGCGAAAAAACTCTCAATCACTCAATGGTTGGAAGGAAATAAATGACTATAGATTGCACAGGTCGACAAAAATACTGATTTTTCTGGTTCTCTGTTCTAATCCATAAACATCGGAAAGGATCGAAAATTATCGTTTATTAGTCGTTAAAGCTCCATTTTGGACGATAAGCAGTTTAATACCTACGAAATGAGACATTTTTTCAATTTCAAACGTTTATTAACAAAAAATGGTTACAAGTTTAATCTTCAAAATAATAGCCATCGCTAGCGACACATTCTTCACATCTCTCAGGCAATTTGTGGATGTCGCGCCAAAAACATTGGCCGTTTTTGGGCACAAGCCAATCATCTAGACATTTTTTGGCTTCTTCGTGAGAATTGAAGCGCTGCTCGGAAAGTGCGTGGACCATCGATGCAAACAAATGATAATCGGAAGGCGCCAAGTCTGGTGAGTAAGCTGCATGCACCAGCGGTTCCCAATCGTATGTCTCCACCAATTCCCGGGTCACTCTTGTTTGATGTGGCGGTGCATTGTCATCAAGAAAAATTATTTTGTGATGCCGATCGGTATATTCTGAGCGTTTTCGGTGTATAGCGCTGTTCAAATCGTCCAATTGTCGTTGGTAGTATGCACCTTCAACTGTTTCACCTGGTTTTAATAGCTCGTACCAAATCATACCAGGCTGATCCCAGAAAACACACAGCATTGCCTTGCGGCCGAAGCGATTTGGTTTGGCCGTTGTTTTTGACTTGTGACCGGGCGGACCACACGATCGTTTACGCTTGGAATCGGAGAAATACACCCATTTTTCATCACCTGTAACGATTCGATGTAAAAAAGACTTCCTTTTGAACCGAGAGAGCAGCATTTCACAGGTGGTTTTTCGGTTCTCTTGCTGCCTTTCAGTCAGTTCATGCGGCACCCAACTTCCGACCTTTAAAGTCATGCCCATGTCTTTCAAACGTTTGGAAATAGTTTTTTGAGTCACTCCCAACTGCTCTGCCATCATTTCTTGCGTTTGACCATCATCTTCATCCAACAATGCTTGCAATTCGGCGTCCTCAAACTTTTTCGGTGGCCGGCCACGGTCTTCGTTCTCCACGCTAAAATCACCACTTCGAAATTTTTAAAACCACCTCAAGCACTGTGCTCTACTTAGAGCATGCCCACCATAAGTTTCTATAAGCATTTGATGAGCGTGAGAAGCGTTTTTCTTCAATTGATAACAGAAAATCAACGATGTCCGCAAATCGTAGTTTGAAGGCACGAAATTCGACATTTTTAAGAGCGTCAAAAATCCATTGTTATATGAAACGTAACAAACAATGAACTGAATATTGTTGACAGATGACAGACGAAAAAAACAAGACATTTCGGAAGGTTTAAAAATACTCCTAGCGACATCTATGGACTAATAGCTGAAAGTCTCATTTCATAGGTATATAATGTAAGAAATTTCATCAAAAAAATACAAAAAAGAAATAATTACTAAGAATATTCACTTTTTATCTGATTTTTCATAATTCTACATTTTATGCTATTATCAATCATTACTTTTGAATTAAAGCGTAAAATATTTCACACAAATTTTATAATAAAATTATGAAAAACCAGTAATGTCCCGTAAAAACTCGAAATATTGCTCTGGTTTTTACAAAAGCAAACCTTTAACATTAAAATAAAATTTTCTCTCTATTAGTAAGAGGTAGAAAAGAGAAAGATACGACGATAGTGCGAATGGCACAGCTTCTCATCATTACATTTTGTGGATGGATACGAAAAGAAAGAGCAAATCAGCTGATTTACTGATACCACCCAGGGTGAATTGAGTACTATAGGCGGCATCTTTTCAAAACAGTTACTTTAATTTTCGCGATTTTGGCAAATCTGATGTCAGGTCCCTAACTAAAACAACACAAACCAAAGGAGTAGGATTTGGGAAAATTAAATTTAACAAACTAATAAAAACGAAGTGCCGTGCATCTTAAACTGCAAAATCACGAATTGTGAAATTATCTCCATTGCAGTTTTTTTGCGTTTTTTTGCGGAAGACGCCGTAACAAGAAAGTGTGTATGTGTGCGTATAACTCCTTTTGTTTGTTTATTCATGAGCTCAGACGATACAACGAAATTGGAAGGCGCAATCTACAATATTTCTCTATCATTCTTGATTTGGATGGGCACGGCGAAAAAAACCACCTAATCAGCTGATTTACCAATAGCGCATCTTATAGATTTGCAAAGGCAAGAAGAAGCCGATTCCTTCAGCATTTTGGCCTACTTCTTTTATTCTACTGTTAAACCTGCGAAGAATTAACCCCAAAGAACTTTAACACTGCATGATATACAGTTCTTTCAGATCGAAAAAAGATTTTTTTCTGCTCAGCGGCAAAATCAGACATTTAAATGGCATAAAAAATATAAACACAATGATTTAGATTTACAAACGGTCTTTATTCTCGCTCAGTCATTTCCACTCTAATTCTTATATTTCACAGAAGCAAATCTCAGCCCGGAAGTGCTACTCATGTTGTCGCCCTACTCATTTTCACGCGCATTTGGCGGAAGTGCAGCGTAAATAGATTTCATAGCAACGACTTATTTTGTTATTCCCCTTTGGCAGACATCAGCAGACGTCAGCAAATTGTGTGCGAAAGCTGCTGTGCAACTATTCGCTGGTGTTTACTTACACATTTTTATTCCTCTATTTTTTTTTAGGGAATCACTTTGAATATTTTTCAATCAACCTCCATTCATGCATTCATAGTCAGCTGTCGCGAACGCGATGCAAAAGTTATCTTGCCGCTCCATTTCTATGCCGCTACCTCTCGCGACTTTTGAGATGCTTCAAAATGCTAAGCTATAGTGGACACTTTTTCATAGATTCATTTTTCATTGACAACTTCTGAGTAAGTGCTTCTGGGGATAACTGTTTTGCGACTGCTGTTTTCAATCTCTTTAATTGATTATTGAACCGCGGACACTCCCAATTGGCATTCACTTTTTATGTTTCCTTAATCAAAATTTATTCCATACATAGTTTAACGTTCAACTAGGTTAGTTCAGTTTCTGGCAAAGCTGCAACCATATTTACAAAAAAAAAAAAATAGTTCCACATATATGTACATACCACATTTGCAAGGACTCTCCTTTAAGGCTTAAAGAAGTTGAGTCGATATTTTTTAGTTGTATTAAGTATAACAAAAGTCACGTTCAACATATATGTAGATTCGTTATTTAAATCATTCATAATTTAAAAATTTCATTTTTTACTTTTATTGGTTCTTTTTCTTCGTCTTGATTGGCGCGATAACCGCTTACGCTATTATGCCCGAGTTTAACAAGGCGCGCCAGTCGTTTCTTTCTCGTGCTAACCGGCGCCAGTTGGAAACACCAAGTGAAGCCAAGTCCTTCTCCACCTGATCTTTCCAACGCAGAGGAGGTCTTCCTCTTCCTCTGCTACCACCAGCTGGTACCGTATCGAATACTTTCAGAGCCAGAGCGCTTATATCCATCCCGGCAATATGACCTGGCAAGCGGTGCCGCTGGACCTTTATTTGCTGCGCTATGTCTAAAGAAGCTCATGTATGTAAAGCTGTAAAAAGGTCCCTTCTTCTCTCCCTTCTCCTTTTCCCTTTTCCCTGTATGGTTCACAATATCACAAATTTTTTGAATATTTGTCGAGCAATGGCAACCATTTAACCTTTGTAAAGCTCACGCAGCTCTTTGTTCCATCGCCTACGATACTCGGCGTTGCTCACGTGCAAAGGTCCAAAAATCTTCGGCAGAACCTTTCTCTCAAACACTCCAAGCGACGTTTCATCGGCTGTTGACATGAGAGCCTTGTAGAGTGTTAGTTTTGTTCGTCGAGAGAGAAGGACTTTACTACTCAGTTGCCTACTTAGTCCAAAGAAAGTAGCACTTGTTGGCATGCGCAGCTGTAGGCAGGTAGGTGAAATGGTTGAAGCGCCAGTCTGGCACTCCTCAAGTAGCACTTAAGCGCCGGTTTGATACCATTATGAGACCTCCAACTAGCAGATATCTACAGCCAGCCAGATGTCTGCCGATCGTCCAGTGCCGGTGCACACAGCTAAGAGTTTGGCGAGGGGGACAAAGGACTTTTTCAGTCGTTCATATATTGTACTGGGGCCGATGCCCGGTTAGGAGATCTCTCTCTCTCAATTCAGTCCTCTTCCTGGCAAATGACCTCATCAGCAATTTCATTTCCCTCTATGTTTCTATGTCCATATTAGAGAAATTTTACCTGTCCACCCAAGAGATTTGATCTCCTCCTTACAGGAGTTTACCAGTTTCGTTCTGCACCATGACGTCGTCAGAGCCTTGATCGCGGCTTGACTATCGGAGAAAATGTTAATATCTCCCTCGCTTCCGCGTTCACTAAGCACTTTGCATGCCTGCAGAATCGCAAAGACTTTTGCTTGAAAAACACTAGCAGTATTCGGCAGTTTAAATGTGATAGATAAATTGGCTGATTTAGACAAACCCCCTGCTCCGACTCCCGATTTCATCTTGAAACCGTCAGTGAAGACAGAGGTGCAAGTTTCGGTGCAGATTTTCCCCTCGATCCAATCCTTCCTATTTGGAAAGATTGCCCTAGCACGACCCTCAAACTCTAGTTCGCATAGAGAGATATCTGTTGGAAGTTCGGAGAAATACGGTGTTGACTGATCGAAAATGCTACCATGCCCCTTGAGAGATTGCCTCCAGAGGCCAACCTCCTTTAACCTGATTGCACTTTGAGCTGCGATGGAAATTAAGTAAAAGTCAACGGGAAGTAAGTGCAAAACGACATTCAGGGCAGCACTGGGGCAAGTTTTACATGCTCCGGTGATGTCAATGCATGCAGTCCTTTGCACCCGTCCCAGTTAAGTGATATTATCGCCGTTCCGAAGATCTTCCCACCATACGTTAAAATTGGCAAAACCACTGCGTTGTACATCCACAGGACGACTTGTGGCTTGAGTCCTCATATTTTACCTAACATGGATTTGCAGGGGTAGTGTGTTGTTTCCAATGTGTTGTTTCCAATTGAGCTCGGAGTGAAGTATCACTCCAAGATATCTAAAGAGGGAGAACGTGGTTATTTAATTTGGGAAGTCCAAAGGGTGGAGGTTTATATTTTCTGGTAAATAGCACCCGCCCCGTTTTGTCAGAGTTGACTCGGAGACCGCAAGTGGTAGCTCAGCGACCGAAATCTCAGCCATGACTTAGGGAAACGGTCCCGATACCATTAGGACCAAGTCATCGGCGTATGCTTCTACCTTAAACGCACCCTTATTTAGCATTATCAGAACTTCGACAAAGCATCTAGCCAAAGTAGAGGCGAAAGGACACTACCCAGCGGCGTGCTACTGTGAACGAATCTAGTGACTTTAGCCCCTCTTGCCACCGCATTAACTTCCCTGCAGCCAAGCAGGGACGAGATCCAGAGATAGATAGATCTTTCCACCTCTAGTCTATCTAACGCAGTAGCAATTGACTCCACCCTGATGTTATTAAAAGCACCCTCTATATGTATGAATCTATTTGTCAAACACATTTAGGATAAACGAGGTCAGACTTACAGGCCTAAAGTCCTTGGTCAAGTTGTGTCCCCTCTTCCCTGCCTTGTGAATAAAAACAACCCTCGTTTTCTTCCAGTTGACGGGGACGTGATTAAGAGCGTGGCACACCAAGTAGATTTTCTGCAGGACAGGAACCACCGAGGTACTTGTATTCTAAAGCATCACTGGCAAGATATCGTCAGAACCAGGAGATTGAATGGGGAAAAACTATTAATTGCCCATGTGATTCTGTCAACTGACAGGATAGATTTCGCAGATACGCAAATGTCACTATTTACCAAGTTCGAGAAGTGTTCCCTCCATAATTTAAGCAAAGCAGTCACTAGAACGCCATCTTTGTTCTTACAGGAAATCACCCCGGCCTTGAGACCTTCCGTAATGGTTTAATAATTAAACAAACTAAGTAACACCCAAATATACTTTCAAGTTTATTTACAAACGGAACAAAGTATTTACTTATCACTATTTTATGCAATCTATAAGTTAGGCGGTCATAGGCTCGGTGCTACGTGGAATTTCCACCATCCAATCTTCTGTCCCCATCGCTTTGTGTGAAGGAGCAAGAGTCCTGCTGAAAGATGTATGGACTGTCACCGCGTAGACTATCAATCTAGGATTTAACTACTGTCTTGAGTCCTTGAGTAAAGAAGTACGGCGGCATGTCACGTCCTTTGTTGCTCACTGCACCTAAAAGAATAGCAGTGGCTGGAAACTGGAAACTGCGTGTGCAAGACTACAGGAGCCTCTGTAGTATTAAAACATAACCATTTATCGTTCTGATCATTTTTGTAGTTGGTCTTCTGGTCTTGGTCAAACCATAACATTTCAGACGATTCAGGGTGTTAAATTCTGGTTAGTAGGCATTTTAATAGGGCAACTCGCTCTTTTCGTGTTAACTCGGACATACATTGTCTTCTGCGCATAGCGTAAGATTTACACCAGACATCTTCATGGACATGTCGACGGATATGAGCTTCAGAAACATTAAGCTCCCTTGCAAGGTCCCTCAATGGTTTTGAAGAGTTCTCGTCAGTGATCGCTTGCTCTTGTTGAGCAAATTTTGCTGGTCGAACAGTGTCAGAACTTTCCTCGTCTGTTGTGTTTTACAACAGATTTTGCATCACTACCTTGTGCTTGTAATTCTCGGCGAACCTTATGCACGGACGAATAGACGCACTTAGGAAAATTTGAGATTTCTACATCGGTTCGACCTATAGCGATGATTACTGTGTATTTCTTCATTTCTCTTGAGTTAAGTTGTAGTCTTCCATGTCTTATCGGAAGAAGAGCAAAAAAAAAACACAATGTTTTGGGAAGTTATAGCTACATATGTACATATACAGTATGGATGTCCTCAAATATCGTATGCAGCCTTTATTTTGAGTATAAATGTCTTCATACTCGGAATACCTGTAAATGTATTGAATTATACTGTATTCGTCCATTGTTAACAGCCTGTAGCCTACTTCTGAATGCAGCAATAAAATGTCTCCTTGACAAAGAGCATAAACTTAAAAAGCTTGATCAATACTTTACGAGATATCGATCGCTACAGCCATCAATCGAGAAAATAATGAATTTATTTTTCTCCGACTAATATTTGCGAGTTCTTTATTGAGCCACTGTATAGGCGGATTCCCCATTCAGTGTATGAATACCAACCCTGGCATCAGTCTTTAACTGACAAGAATATGTAAACTGATCGCACAGCACTGGGAAATAAAAGATGGAATGGGCTGACGTACTCGATTCGGGAAAAGATGAGGGTGCAGTGATTGAAAACAAAACATAAAAACAAAAACAAAAACATATCTAGAATATAGCCGCAGCTAATACTGTTTAATATTAAAAAAAATATATATTTGTATTTGTTATATGATTTTGTAAAGGGTGGTTAAGTTTCAAGGGCCGATGTGGATTTTGAGTAAAATACAATTTTTTTAAGAAATTATTCTCATTTCTCTTTATTATGATAATATTGATATGGCTCAATTACGTATGGAATAAACTATTGGCCAAATGGCCGCCGCGGCTTCGGCGGCACACCTCCATCCGATGGTCCAAATTTTCGATGACTCTGAGGCATAATTGGTGCCGTTAATGTGCCGAATTATCTCATCCTTTAGCTCTTGAATTGTTGCTGGCTTATCGACGTACACCTTTTCTTTTCAAATAACTCCAATGAAAGAAATCCAACGGTGTCGTTGACGTTTAGGTAAGGTTCACATTCAACATCGGCCCTTGAAATTTAACCACCCTTTACAATAAACAAAAACTATTATTTCGTACTGCTTGTAGCAGCAATGTACATAGTTCATGGATGTAAGCAACGTAACTCTTATCCCTTAGTGCATTTGTTTGTGACACCGCATTGTAGTGCCCCTATCATCACTAAAACTCGTTAAGTTGTCAATCAAAAAAATTGCTCTCCAAACAGAGAACAATGCAAAAGTGGTAGTGTAAAGTAAGTTTTACTACGCTGATGGTGAAATAACATTTTTCCAATGAATAAGAAGGCATTTTTGTAATCTCTCATATCTTTTCATCGCAGTTTACGAACACTTGTCAGAAGATAAGCATCGTACATACACGCAAGGGGGGGCAGACAAAGTACAGTCGCCTTCGGGTGAGGAAAGCAGAAATTGCTCTGTATGCCTCCGAACGTATACTTGGAAGGAGATGGTGTCTTTTACCCAAGTTTACTATATCGTTGTATACGACCAATTTTATCATACGGATCGGTAATTTGGTGGAAAGCTCTTGGAAGAGATTCTTCTTCTTACGCGATTTTGGCCGAGTTTAACAAAGCGCGCCCGTCGTTTCTTTCTCGTGCTAACCGGCGCCAATTGGACACATCAAGTGAAGCCAAGTCCTTCTCCACCTGATTTTTCCAACGCATAAGAGGCCGTCCTCTTCCTCTACTACCACCAGCTGGTACCGCATCGAATACTTTCAAAGTCGGAGCGTTTGTATCCATTCGGACGACATGACCCAGCCAACGTAGCCGCTGGATCTTTATTTGCTGCGCTATGTCTATGTCGTCGTAAAGCTCATACAGCTCATCGTTCCATCGTCTGCGATATTCGCCGTTGCCGACGTGCAAAGGTCCAAAAATCTAACGCAGAATCTTTTTTTAGGACGGGCATGATAAGAGTCTTGTAGAGTGTTAGTTTTGTTCGTCGAGAGAGGACTTTAGCATTATTAGCAAAGTAGCATTTGTTGGTAAGAGAGATTCTACATTGGATTTCAAGGCACACATTGTTATCGGTGTTAATCCTGGCTCGGAAGATATTACAGTATCAAATTATTTGACACAATACGAAGATCAAAACTCATGCTATATAAGTGAAAGGCAACTTTGGGTGAATTTAAGTTAAAATGAACGGGTCGGTCAAGGTGAAAACGTATGGACATGCCAATCTATTATTGTGACAAACTCAGTACATCTCGCGGAGGACTGATTAAATCTTACCAACGGTGGCATTCAATAGAAAATTTGCCGCTCTCTCCCATCTAAGGATCTAAGGAGGAATGGAATAAAGGATTCTCACTTAACAACTTTGACACTACAGTCTACACAGATGATTCAAAAATGGGTTGTGATGTGGGAGTAGGTTGGTTTAGAATTAAAAAATCTGTGCGTCTTCCATGCATGCCTTCCTTGTACTCGCAGTGCCTTCCCGGCGGAAGTACTGGCAATAGTGTAATTTCGCTATTCTGTCGGATAGCCAGGTTGCAATCCAGGCATTGGATTCGACTAGAACAACTTCTAAACTGACAGAACAAAGCAGGAATAGCCTTACAAACTTGAGCGTAAGCCATAACGTTACCTTAATCTGCCATCGGAATATTGAAGGAATCAGACAAGCGGACGAACTGGAAAGTGTTCCCACGACAGTCGATTCTACGTTACCGGAACGACCCGGATTTGCATCCGGTCAAAGGCTGTCACACCAGCAGCATTTTCCGTACATATATGGCGAATGCTTATACTACTAAAACAACAACGAACTGGCGAGAGGTGGATCTGCCATGAATAACATTCTTGCAGAATGCAATCTCATTAAAATATCTACGAATCGCGTTATGGCCACAACTACAAACAAACGTTAAAATGTATGTATTAACAAATATGGAACTCGAAAGCGATAATGGGTATCAAAAATGGGTATCCCTTACAATATTTATTGTCATAGTTGTAACCAACCGGAGAAAAAGGACACGATTTTTCACTTCTTTTGTGAATGCCCTGCGCTATGGATGGCGAGGATGTTAAGCCTTGGCAAGCCGCTTTTTGAAAACCTCGCAGAGCTGGAAGGCATAGACGTAAAAAACCTTATAATAATAATAAGCCTAATCGCACAGACTGGATATAGTCGTGAAGGAATAAACTGTTAAACTTGTTGGTT
The DNA here is from genome assembly GCF_027943255.1 of Anastrepha obliqua. Lineage (NCBI taxonomy): Eukaryota > Metazoa > Arthropoda > Insecta > Diptera > Tephritidae > Anastrepha > Anastrepha obliqua. The sequence goes on from NC_072893.1 coordinate 48,826,412, forward strand.
GTAAGGATGTGGCAACAAATAGTGCGGAAGCGCGAATTGGATTCTTGGTGAATCACCACTTTATATATATAAGGTTGTCAAAAAAGTCTTGCGGTATTTTTATCGAATTTTCAATCGTTCATAAAATTGGTTATAATAATGATGCGATTTAAGTCAAATATGCGCCGTTTTATTCGATGACGAGTTCCCAACGAGATGCCAACTTCATAATGCCCCTCTTATAGAAGCTCGCTTCCCTATTGTCAAAAAACTCGGAGAGCCAATTTTCACAGGACTCTCTTGTGGACAACTTCCGACTACCAAGCTCGTTCGCCATGGACAGAAATAGGTGGTAATCACTTGGTGCGAAATCCGAACTATACGGTGGATGCAAAAGAACCTCCAATTCGAGCTCCCGAAGCTTCTGGCGCGTCACCAAAGATGTGTGTGGCCTGGCGTTGTCCTGATGGAAGACAATTCGGCCTCTGTTGATCAAAGATGGCCTCTTCTGCATGAGTGCTGCATTCAAGCGGTCCAGTTGTTGGCAGTACAGGTCCGAATTGAGCGTTTGGCCATAGGGGAGCAGCTCATAGTGGATGATTCCCTGCCAATCCCACCAAACACACAGAAGAAGCTTCCTGGCCGTCAATCCAGGCTTGACCGTCTGGGCAGCTTCACCGCTTTTCGACCACGACCGTTTGCGCTTCACGTTGTTGTAAGTGACCCACTTTTCATCGCCAGTCATCATCCGCTTCAAAAACGGGTCGATTTTGTTGCGATTCGCATGCATCCATACGGGCAAAAATGTTGTTTTGCGTCAAGTCGTGTGGCACCCATACATCGAGCTTCTTTTTGAATCCAAGCTTCTTCAAATGGTTTATAACGGTTTGATGACTCATGCCCAGCCCTTGGCCGATGCTACGGCTGCTATTATGCCGGTCTCTTTCGATCAATTCAGCGATTTTATTGCAATTTTCGACGACAGGCCTTCCGGACCGTGGCGCATCTTCGACCACCTCTGCACCAGAACGAAAACGTTGAAACCATCGTTGTGCGGTGGAAATGGAAACTGTATCGGAGATGCATTTTTACCTTTATCGTAGTAGTACTGTAAAATATGCCGTATTTTCTCTTTATTTTGCTCCATGTTTGCGACGCTATAACTCACGAACGACTAAAAGCAAACAACAATTAATCAAACACGTGTTAGCACGTGAAAAGAGCTTTCCAAAAAGCTCTAGCGTGAACCGATGCGACGAATACAACTAGAACTACGCGCTTGCAAAGACAAGCTTGCGGAAATACCGCAAGACTTTTTGGCCAACCTTATATTTATTGAATGCTCCACGATTCAGTAGAGCATTCAAATTATTACAATGTATCATCAAAATTGGAGGTCTGCTCGTCAAACATTCCTTTAGGAAGAAATCATCTTCACCGTTGAGGCTCACTTCCGTTTGAACGGCTTCTTAAAAAAGCAAAATTGGGGAGATTTGCGGTGGTGGAAATCCACTGGAGATTTATCTCCGCCTCTGAATTCCGAAAAAGCCACTGCTATTGTTAATATCGAACAGCTATAACAAAACTTTTGTGATCTACATATTATAGCTGATATGAATCTAAGAATTATGTGGCTCCACCAGGATAACGCCACTTAGGTGCCACACCGTAGGGAAACATTGAATTTATTGGATGAGAAGTCCGGGATCTTCGCAATCTCTCATGTTGGTGGCATTCGGTGGCAATTGAAATAGATCTTTACGCCACTCTACTGTTTTATGCGAAGTTGTGTAAAATCTCTGGTCTGTGCAGAAAAGCCGCACCCTTAAGGCCAACATATAAAAATAAAATATGTAATTCGAGTTTGGAATATGAAGAATAGGCTTTTTCTCCTTGCACTTTTCAAAAAAGTATGTAAGTACTGTTCGGTGTTTTCTTCCAGATAAAAAAAATAACGTCGGATATATGAAGAAGAGGCACATAACTGTCAGTTAAAGAAAATTGTCAAAATTAACGCTATTTCTGAGCCACTTGGACTTGGACTTTATTATATCAAAACCAAAACTCAAAGGACTATAAAACTGCATACCCAAAATTTGCTTAGCTTGCTGTAGCATTTGCCTCCAGTTCGATTAATCCCTCGCATGAGTTCTCCAACAAGGTATGCTAAACAGTTCAGCGTACCGATTTTTGCCATCCAACTATCGGAGTTTGGTTCTTCCATTGCCATGTCTTCTGCTCGTACCCAGTAGGATTTTTTTTGTGGGTTTGCTTCGTCTGCCCTTGTAATTTAACCAGTCTATCGTAGACGGCTAGACGGTTAAGCTAATCGCACCTTATATAAATAAAAATTGTCAATCAAATAAATAAGATTTGTCTGAGTCAATTCCGAACTTAATTCTAATTAACACAGCGGAGTAAAAGTTGATAAAATCTGGAGCCTGAGCTATAGATGCACAAAGTAAAGCCACCACCGCTTAATTCTTCAAGTGCTTTCTAATCCTGGTTCATATCCACCTTCCACTGCAATTATCGCCAATTGCTTTTCATTTGAAAAATGGAAAATCTTTTCCATATTTTTGCTTTTGTCTCCCAACCTCAGACATAAATCTTAAACAGAGAACGCTTTTCACACGCGCTTAATATTATTTCCAATATATCACTTAAATGGAATGTAATTTTTTGTTTAAATATCGGCCGGATTTTACGATTGTCATTACTAATTCCACGCTGTCAGAGTTCACAAAGAAAAGTCCCGCTGTCACTAACGCATAAGCGCCTTAAATTACACTTGTATGTATGTACATATTTTCACGTAAAGAGGTTAGGAGATAAATATAGCACAAGCCATGCGCACACAAACACACAGAAAGTTGGCCCTTCTGAAATATGTTCAACGCCTTCGCGGACAACCTTTCTCAATTAATCATCACTCAGAGTCAGCGTTGAGTGGAGCGAATTTGTAGACATTTAAATGTGCATCAATGAGCGTTGCTCTGGTTGTCGATTATTTACCATGGATTCGCTGGTAAGAGAATCAAAGGATGTGCGAGCAATAAATAATTCATTTGCGCCGGTTGCAAGATTTTAAGTAAATAATTCTTGAAGGGAAGAAGGTGGGATGTAATCAACACCAGTAGGTATTTAAAGTTATTGATAAGGGTGCCACGCAAATTTATGTTTGTACGTAAATTTCGATTTTAGAAAAATTGCAATATTTTTCATTTGCAGTCTTGACCAAAAATAATACATAAAAGCAATAAATAAAATTCATTTCAAAGGTGAACGATTCCATGTCTTGTGACCCAAGTATTTTGGGTCATTGTCGTCAATTCCTCTTTAATCTGGTTTATTTGCAGGGTTGAATATAAGAAGAAGTCAACTGTAAACATTTTGAGAAAAATTTAAATTAGATTTATTTAGTGTTGAAAACTTGGGTGCAGAGTTTTTTAAAGTGAAATATCTTCGATTTATGAATACATTTTTATTTTTTCTATAGGTATTACAAAAATATATTATAAAAAAATGAAAGGACGCTTCGATCGACTTACAAACGGCCGTAAAACGGGTATGCAATAGCGCAATGATGAAATGAATTCAGAAGGTGTGGCCAACATCAGACCGTTAACCGGCCCCCCGTCAATTTTAAAGAATCACCTGATTGGTTGACATCTCCGGGGTCATGACAGCGTTGAGCAAAATCACCGCAACCACTACAAATGCACTTCGCTGCCATCTATAGGGTGATTTTTTAGCTATTATCTTTTTAAACAGTTGATTTAAACAGCTGACGCACGTTTAGTGGTTTGTTTCACTGTCAAACATCTTCAGTTTGGTCTACAATTTAACCATGAATTGTCCTACAAACGAACAACGCTTGGTTAATGGTTAATGGTTGTAAAGGGTTAAGGTGTGGGCCTTTAGCACTGCGACCATATTGATGTATTGTGCACCCTATGCTGTCTATTGACTGTTAAGTATGCTTATGAAATGTACCATCTCCTTCTGAGGAAGTGATTGAAGGTCTTCATCTGTAAGTATGAACTTGTTTAAAAACCTTTTCCTTCTATGCGTCAACCCCGGACATTCGATAATGAGATGTTCTATAGACTCCTCATCTTCGCAGCAGAATCTGCAGGTGCTGGTGTTAGTTATGCCTAATTTATGTAAGTGTTTGTGGCAGGTGAAGTGACCCGTGAGGGCGCCTGTGAGAGTGCGAATGCTCTTTTTGTTTAACGTGAGGGCCATGTTAGCTCTTTTAGCGTTGAAACTTAGGAACTTTTTGGAGTGTCTAAGACCCTCTACATTGTTCCAATGCTGATTCAATAGAGTTTTGGCCCAGTATTTTACTTTTTGTTTTAGGTTGTTTTTGTTGAATTCGAACATAGGACTAGGTCCGATGAAGTTTTCATCTGCCCCTTTTTTGACTTGAAAGTCTGCCTTTTCGTTGCCGTCATATCCCTCATGTCCCGGTACCCAAATTAGTGAAACATTGTTTTTGGATGCCAGATTATTGAGTGCCTTGTGGCATTCTAAGAGGGTTTTTGAGTTGTAGGTATAGCTATCTAAAGCTTTTAGAACTGATTGGCTGTCCGAGAGTATTTTGATCTTTACTCTCTTGTGGTTTCAACGTTGCATGATGTTTACTGCTTCCATTATTGCATATAGTTCCGCTTGGAAGATAGTGGTGTCCCTGGTGAGAGTGTATGATTTGTGGATTCTGGGCCCCACTACTCGTGCTCCTACACCATAAGGTGTTCTTGATCCATCAGTGTACCATTTTTGTAAATCATCATTCATCCATTTCGGGTTTGTTTTCCACTCGATCCTCTCAGGAAAGGTAACTGTGTATCCTTTTATGAAACAGAGGGTTGGGTCAATGTGGTCTGAAACTTGAGCCATGCTTATGGTGCTTTTGATTTTATTTAGGATATTTAGGTGACCGGTGAGGTTGCCCAATTTGAAATTTTCTTTCAAGTGTAGCATGAGTGCTTGCGTAGCTGCTTCCTCTTGGATTGCTATATGAAGTGGTGGGGGATTAAGGAGTGCTTCCATGCCAGCTGTTGGGGTAGTTCTCATAGCCCCTGTGATGCATAGGCAAGCAAGCCTTTGTACTTTTCCCAGTTTGGTTATCGCTGTTTGTTGGATAGATTTGCTCCACCATACTAGTGCCCCATACAGTATGATTGGTCTAACCATTTGGGTGTATATCCAGAGGGCCATACTAGGGCTGAGGCCCCAGGATCTCCCTAGTAATTGTTTGGTTGTCCACAAGGATTTCGTGGCTTTTTTTGTTATATTACAATATTTATATGTGATTCCCAAGTTAGTTTTTTATCTAAGGTTAAACCTAGATATTTGACCTCTTCCTTTAGTTCTATCACTGTTTCATTTATTTTCAATGCAGGAAACTCTAACTTTCTTTTTCTTGTGATGGGGGTTATTGTGGTTTTGTTAGGGTTGATCGACAGCCCCTCCTTTTTACACCATTCCCATGTTGCGTTCAAGCATTTGGCTTATCCAATGTGTTAATATTGGGTTTGCACCTCTTTTTTCGAGTGCTGTTTCCATGGATTTGTAATTTGCGTTGTCGAAGGCTCCCTCTATGTCCATAAAGGAACATAGGGCTATTTATTTTTGATTTAGAGCCTTTTCTATATTGGCAACGAGTGTGTGCAGTGCTGTGACTGTGGATTTCCCTTTTTGGTAAGCAAATTGCAGCTTATGAAGGGGTTTTTTGAAGATTACTTCTTCTCTTAGATGGTATTCGAGTAGTTCGCTTGCAAATCATTGAATTTTATTAGAAAAATGCGTGTTCTGTTAAGAAAGTTTAAAGTCGAAAAATTGTGTTCCGCGACGAAGCTCATTTTTGGATCAATTGTCGATTTTGAAGTGAAGATCAGCCAAAAGAATAGCAAGAGCTACCAATGTATCCAGAAAAGGTCGCAGTTTGGTGCGGTTTATGGGCTAGGTTTATTGGACCGTACTTCTTCAAAGATGCTGCGAATCGTAACGTAACTGTGAATGGTGAGCGCTACCGTGAAATGATATCCAACTTTTTTTGCCCAAAATGCAAGAGCTTGTCTTGTATGACATGTGGTTTCAGCAAGACGCTGCCACATGCCACACAGCACGCGTAACAATGGACTTATTGAGAGGCGAGTTCGGTGAACATTTTAGTTCACTTTCGGGACCTGTCAATTTGCCAACCAGATCGTGCGATATAACGCCTTTAGACTATTTTTTGTGGGTCTATGTAAAGCACAGTTCAAAGTGTAACGTAGTGCGTTTTTATCAGAAAATTAAAGATCAAACTGTAGCATTTCAACCCAGAATAAACATGTGCTTATCTGAAAACGGAGAAATATTACAAACAAATCAAGAGATTTTAGAAAGATTGCGTAAGCATTTTAACGACCTTTTAAATAAGAAACACCCGGACGTGAATTCAGCTTGGGAAAATATAGCTACGGCTGAAAACAGTATTCTGCCACCAACATTTGACGAAGTCGTTGTGGCTCTTAAGAAACTCCAAAACGGTAAAGCAAGCGGTGAAGACTCTATAGCGGCTAAGCTCTTAAAAGAAGGAGGTGAACAACTGCATAAATATTTGTACCCCTTAGTGATAGACGCACGGGAAAGAGAATCTATACCCTCTGATTGACTGGGATGCATAATCTTCCCAGTGTACAAAAAAGGAGACAAGAGAGAATGTGCAAATTATCGTGGTATTTCACTGCTTAACTCTGCTTATAAAATTTTTTACTAATGTCCTCTATCATCGTATCAATGAATATGCAGAGACCATTATTGAAGGCTATCAGTGTGGATTCCGCAAGGGAAACTCCACAATCGACCAGTGATTTGTCCTTAGTCAAATCTTTGAAAAACACCACGAATATGAAAACGGTATTCACTGCCTTTTTATAGATTTCAAACAAGCGTTTGATAGCGACAGGAGAGATAACATTTTTTACGTACTGCTTAGTCTAGGAATTCCAGCAGACTTATAAGGCTAATCATTGTTACGCTCACGGATACAAAATCGAAAGTAATCATCCAAGGGAAGCCCACAGAGTCATTCGCTATTGAATCTGGTGTCAAACAAGGTGATGCACTATCCTCAGCCATATTAAATTTGATGCTGCGTTTTGTTTTAAAGAAGTCAACAAAGGTGGTACATTACTAATTAAAACAACGCAAATATGTGCCTTTGCAGACGATATCGCCATTCTTTCGAGGAACACAAACGACTTAAATGAAACCTTTTTAAAAATTGACTTCGTTAACGAGTGTAAAACACAAATGCACAGAATCTTCATGTAGGTGCATATACTTTTGAAGCGGTGCAACAATTTAAATATCTAGGTGTTATGTTCTTAAATGAAGATGACAGCTACAGAATTGGGTACAACTCGGAATTGAACGAACTTATCCAAGACGAGACAGCTGTGCGTTTTGTAAAGACGCAGCGTATGCGGTGGCTAGGTCACGTGCTCTGTATGCCTGTATGTATGCAACTACGAAGGAAAAGTAAGCGATGGAACATTTTGGAGGAGTTTTGTGAAGGAAGCTTTGACGCAACCCGCGTTGTAATGCTATGAATGATGATGTTAAAGCTCATGTCTATTCAGACAAGCCTGGTTCGATTAACGCATTTGAAGACAACATTAAAGCATTTAGTATATGTGAGATACCGGCCGAAACATTGGAAAGAGTATGCCAAAATTAGACTAAGCGGATGGACCATTTGAAGCGCAGTCGCGGTCAAAATTTGCATGGAATAATCTTCAAACATTAAATTATATGGACTGCACTATCGACTTAAATAAAAATTGCATGCATTTTTCTGAATTTTACGTGTGTTTTTTTTTTTTAAACTTTCCTATAGCTCTTAAAAATCACCCTTTTTTTAGTTGATGATACATCCAATATTCAATTCATTGCAACTTTGGAATGTTGAACCTCATTCGGAACCCACAGCTTTAAATGAAGAATCCTGTAATGAAGACAATGAAACAGTCGCGGAAGGAACTAACAACTTGATGATAAAGACGCATAAAATTACATCGGAGAAGGCAATATCAGCATTCAATATATGTATGCTTAGATTGGGCGTAGCGAAGCAATGCGGAAGGTCAGAAGCAGCCTGGCACTGAACAAGCGAGTGTGCCCAAAGCATACCAAAATCGATAATTTCTTTAATTTTAAGGTGTATTTAATTGATATAATCAAAACAAATAAACATGGATTGTTATCAGTAAAAAAACTATTTTAATTTATATGAAAAAAACATTAGAGGCGACAGCCTCGAAATAAGCACTAAGATCGATTTTTATTACTTGCAAGAATCGAGTTTTTACTGCGCCAATTTATTACTTAACAATTTCACTCTTTTCCAAGTGTCACAAGTAAAATGTCCGCAACATCCTGCTCCGAGGTAATAGCGCTGCTTGGAAGCTGTTGCCAATAAGCCGTCCGATAAAACCTTTAATTGCAGCCATATAAACGTGAAAGTGAAAGAAATCTGAGCAAAGCACTCGCAATAAACACCTCTAAACTCAAGTGAGCCAGCGACAGCTTAAGGGGTTAGGGGTAGTCAGAATTTTCAAAAAATCAATTTTTTTTTTTTTGCATTTTCTTAAAGTATAATGTTTTAAAAATATTGTGTAAAAATTTGAAGTGAATCCGACAAATACTTTTCAAGTTATTCAACAATTAACAAAGGGCGCTCGGCCGCTCCGGAGCCGATAGCAAAACTTTAAATGCGTTTTTCTCAAAACTATGTTTTTCAAACTGGTGAACACTGTAACTTAAAAACCGCTACGTAGATTTCAATAAAATTTATACAGCTTTTGAAAAACATAAAAAACTTGTGCCTGATCGAAGGATTTTTTTTTTTCAAAAATTTCGATTTTTTTTTAACAATTAACTGTTGGTTTTTTTTTCTAAAATCTGGAAAAAATTTTCTGAGGCCGCCATTTTGTTCATTTTGAAAAAAAAAAAAAAAAAAAAACGATCAGGCACAAGATTATCTATTAATAAAACTAATTTTTCTTGTCCGATTGGGTTTAGATGAATCTGCAAGGACTTGTGATGTTCACCGCAAGGGACTTCTGGAGAAACGGGCTTCACACAAACAGCGATAACTTTTGCAATTATTAATTTTTTTTTTTTGAAATTTTGGTGAAGTCAAGTTAAAACATGATGTTTTTATGCTATGTTTTTATTTTTGTTAAATAAATTAATTAAGTAGCAAAAAAAATTCGTGAAAATCATCATTTTTTCGGGCCTCTGACTACCCCTAACCCCTTAAGGCTCTGAAGTTTTGCTGGTCACAATGTGGCTTTGTGTTTTCATTCAACTTTCAAAGGAAAGAAATTTCATTAAAATTTGTTTACTCAGAAACCAAAAGAGGGCAAAATAATGGAAAACGTTTTCGGTTCATAACCACACTATAAGGCGTTTGAATTGGTTTATTCGTATTATTTTTTGCTGAAAGCAAAAAGATACTTAAATCAAATATTACCTTAGGTTTTTAATTCATGTTTGTAAAAATAAGTAAGAAGTCACAGTATAACTATAAAGCAGATAATTACTTGCTTTTTGAAATATTACTTTTAGTAAATCTATAAACACTTAACTACCCATTATGCCTTCACGACGTATCTGACCAGTAGGGTTCAACGGACATTTTTGAAAGAAAACTACGAAATTTTTAATGCAATAAATATTATCTTGGGAATTGGGAAAAATAAATTATTTTCCATAATTTTCTCGATTGAGGTAATGTATCGATCAAGCAATTTTAAGTTTATGCTCTTTGTCAAGGAGACATTTCACATTAAAAAAATTATTGTGCTGTTTTTTGTTTGCTTCATTCAGTTGTGAGTTACAGGGTATTAAAAATGGAAATCAACAAATAGAAGATTCAATACATTTTTTCTTTGATAAAGCAGAAAATGCAAGCCAGGCCGCTGAAATTGTGAATGGTGTTTATGCTGCCGATACTGCAACAGCTACAGGGTCCGGCACTGGAAGTGTAACCAATTAAAAAGGCCATAAATTTAGTTTGGAAAATTACTTTTACTCAATTCAAAGCAAAAATGTGTGAAAATAATATTATACAAAATTAAGAATCAATTTACTTTGCTCAAACCACCTTTTGCCTTGACTATGGCCTTGAGACGGTCCAGAAACGAATCACCAGCTGCCCGAATGTGACTTGCAGGTATTTTGGCTCACTCGCGAACAATGGCTTTTTCAGCGCCTCTAGGCTGGTGAATCTTTTAGTTCGGACCTTGCTCTCTAAAATGACCCAAAGAGAATAATCCATTAGATGCGCGTTTGGTGACGTTGAGAGCCATTGTGTGGACGTTAGGAATTCGGAACGTTGTTTTTTAACCATTCGAGGTTCACTCGAGCTTTGTGAGACGGTGGCGAGTCCTGTTGAAACGTCCATGGTCTACCACCGAAACGTTTGTCTGCCCACGGCCTCAAAGTAACCTCCAGAATACTTTCTCGAAAATATTTCGCATTTACATTGACGCCAGGCCCGATGAAAACAATTGGAGAGCGCCCATCTGCGGTTACAGTGGCCCAAACCATTATCTGTGGCGGATGCTACCTCCTCGTGGCCAATCGATGACTCAAATTCTCGTATGAACGGTCGGTCAAATAAACCTTTTGATTTGGGAGTTTGCGAATTGCTCAATTTGGAAAAGTTTCTCGTCAGAACACACAATGTTCGTAAATTGACCGCTTTCGGTCAAGCGAAGCAACTCCTTCGCTGTCTCAAGTCTAACTTGTTGCTGCTTTGGTGTCAGATCGTGCTCCTTTTGGATCTTGTAATGCCTGACTTTAAGATCAGGGATTTCGAACCATTTCACGTAACGTTGCAGTATTTTGATGACCACCTCTATGACGTTTCGCGATGCCACCAGCATCTTTGTAACGAGTAATGGTGCGATAAACAAAAACTTTATTAACTTTAAGAGGCTCGAGCTCACGAACAATCGTTGTTTGTGATTTTCCAGCCAAATATAATGCAATCACAGTATTACGTTTGAAATCAATTACTGATTTTTTTTTCGCGAAATGCTTCCGCGTGTATTAGCTGCTTGAGCGATGTGAAGTTGGTTACAATTCGCGTGCCGTACCCTGTAATTAAGTGCAATTTTGGTTTCGTCGATTCTGTTCAGGCATTTTTGATGTTAAAAGAAATGTAGATAAAATCACAGAAATAATATTTTATAAATCATTGAACGATTTGATTTAGTTCGAAGTCCCTTTGTTTTAATGAGAATCAGTAAATATTTCCTCAAGAACAATAAGGCATTGCAAGCACATCGAATTGGAGAATTAAGTGGCAAAACAAATTATGAAATTAACGAGTATCTTCTAAGTGATTATTCAAATGCCTTTCATGATTTTTAAAAATTGATAAAACCATTTACGTATTTGTACTAAAAAGCGAATGGGCATTCTAAGCTTATACAAATTATTGAGGACGCCAGCAACTGGTTAGTATTCCAAAGCAATAAGATTTGAGATGACGTGACTACGATGGAAAATGGCATTACAAGCCACTGTTGTAATGGCCTGTCAACTCCTTCGCTACTCTATCAAATGCGCTCTTCCGTCCGATTGAGTAGGAGGTGGGAGGCGATTTAGGTTTGGTCGAAAAATAAGCGCATAGAAGTATTTTCCAATTAATCTTTACTTGCTCTAATAGCTTGAGTCGGATTTTATTTTTTGTTATTTTTTTCTTTTTGTTATATTTTTATTTTTTTTTTTTTATTTGTTTTGTTTTTTTTTCATTGAGACACGTTGCATTAAATTTGTTAGTTTCCGCTTATTTTCTTCTTCCGGCTCAAGATTTACCAGTAATGGAGAATTACGAGAAATTCCTAAGTCGCTTGGCAGATACTGTATGTACATACTTGTCTCTATGTATGCATGTACATTTGTGCTTACACTACGCTTAAAATTAATAGCATTTTTTCTGTGCAACTTTTATTTTTTTGGGTATATTTTTATATTATTTAAAACCTACTAGAAATAAATGAATGGATTTATCTTTGTTCTTCTATTTTGCTGCGACAACCAAAAAAATATATTATTTTCATATAATGACAAAGAAAAATAACGAACCCGAATTTCTACGCAGACAAGTCAAGTGATTTGCATGCCAAGCACGCGCTCTGTATAATGTCGTCAGATTGAAACACAAACACAAATACAAATACATACATTTTGACATGCACACTTCGCATTTTTTTTGTATTTTTAAGTATGTATTGACAGTGATTTTATTCGTCCCACATCTGTACCAACTATGCACGTACATATGTATGTCTGTATACTCATATTTTGTCATTTTGTCTGGGTACGTATGTACATTCATGCATACATATGCATATATTATTGTACACTTGTATATGTAGATATGAATAAAAAGCATTCTCTCAACTAATTAAGGATGACATGGGATTTGTGCTTCATTTGTCCTAAGCATTGTTATAATGGAATTTAATTTATTTGACTTTTTTCCTTCGCATACGACTATGACCTTCGTGAGTACGACTATTCGGCGCGGTGAGTATTGAGTACACGGCGCGGCGTCGCGAATCAATAATGTCAGTGACTTTGTGCGTGTCGTTAATCTCGCAGTCAAATGCAATCCAATTGTTGTTAATGAGCCTGTAATGGTAGACGCAATATGCATAACATGCATCTGTATGTGTGTGTGAGAATTAATTTTGTATGCTGATATTAAACGAATGTAGACGACTAAGTGTGGATATCAATTTAGCAAGAGCAGACAAATCTAAAGTAGTTGTTTTTTGTTTTTGCAAATCATTTAAACATATTTCCATTATTGAATGTTATTTAAATGTGAATATTGCGAATCTGCCATTGGAAGCAGTTGGTTAATGTTGCCCACCATAAATTAATAATTTCCAGCAGGGATTTTTTTATATATATTTTTATTATTCTATAGTGTACAGCGTTCATACGTACAGCTTTTTTGCACAAATCTATTCTGTTATTTCAGTAAACGCATATTAAGGGGCAGATACCTGTAAACGGCCATATTTTCCCTGATTTTCATTAAAATTATTTAAAATGAAGAAGTCAATATATTTTTTTCAAAATTGGCATACAGTTTATTTATACATTAAAATAATATAAAAAATTTTTATTTTATTTTAATCATTTAACCCTTTCGCTACTGCTGGGACACTAATATCCCACAGCATGTTCACTTCCCCCTTACACTTGCAATTTTCATAAGAAACTCAACCAAAATGTCACAATCAGTAGCTGCGAACAGTACTTACAATTTACCGTTATCCGCATTCCACACTGTTTCAATCGTTTTTAGTTTTGATCAGTTGTTTGTGAGCAGTCGCTAATATTGCATCAAATTTACGCGTAATTTTGGTGAAATAATACGTATTTTTATAAGAAGTGTTAATTTTTCTAAAGAAAAATATTGCCCTTTTACTGGTAAGTACAAATATATTTTTTAATAAGAGTTTTGTGAAAAATATTCAGCGAAAATTAATTTTGGGATGCATGTGTCCCAGCAGGGCTTTATATGGGGACATATATGTCCCAGCAGTACGTTGTACATAATGTATCACACAGCTAATTTTTTTATTTTTGCAACTTCGTAGACAGCAAAAATGTCGAAATTAAATCGCGATCAAATTAGTGCATTACTTTAAGAAGATGATGATGAATCCATGGAATCAGGAACTGATTTTAGTGACGAAAGTGATGATATTTATAGTCCTGAGTTAGATAAAATAACTGGCAATGACGATTCTTCCAGCGATTCAGAGGAGACCGGATTGAGTGACGAGAATGGTGGCATAGACGATCAACCTGCACGAGGTGAGGAAGTCTCAGGCACGGTTATTTGGAGCACACCGAATGGGTCGTTTGTTTCAAGAAAATCGGTTAGTAACCACCGCGAATGCAAAATTGCAGTAAATATTGGGCGCCACTCAACCCTCTACGAAATTTTTCGCAAATTGTTTCCAAGAAGCATATCTTTGTACATTGCCCAAGCAATATATGCCACTCAAGCCAGTGAAACGGGGCATCAAAATGTGTCTTCGCTGCGATTCTTTGACTGGAGACACCTATGACATGAGTATCTTTTGTAGAAAAGAAGGATCTGTCCTTGAAGGGACACTCGGCGAACGAGTTGTGAATGATCTTGCAGAAACGATTTCTAACCCTGACGTGACACTTTGCTTTGATCGTTTTTTCACCACTGTTAATCTTATTAACAACATACAATATCCAGCTTTGGGAACATGCATGTCCAACCGGAAGAATGTTCCGAAAATACCAGAAAAATTGCAGCGAGGCGAAGCTATTTTCAAAGTTAATTCGGCGGGTACGAAGTCAAACTAAAACCCTTTAATTAATTTTTTAAGTAACTTTCTTGATTGCAGGTACCATAGCGGTAAAGTGGCAGGATGTCAAAGAGGAAATGCTGCTCAGTAACTGCCACACATCTGAAATGAGCACTGTTAGACGCGAAATGAAAGATGGAACTGAGGCAGAGTTTCCATGCCCTGACATCGTAAAGACGTACCGCGCAATAATGGGCGGTGTGGACTTGGCAGATCAAATGTCGGGATTGTATGATATAAACAGAAAATCAAATAAATGGTGGAAAAAAGTATTTTATCGTGGCATGATGATGGCTGCTGTAAACACTTGGGTTATATATTCGGAGCTGAATAGGAAGAAACCGGCCTTATTACCAGTGCTGGTCGAAATTGCTGAGTCGCTAATTGATAAAAGAAAGGAATGTACCGCATATAAACGATCCCGTCGGTCTAGAAGATCATCGAATAGGTACAAATCAATGACAAATGTGGGGGATCATTTACCCACAGAGCAGTCTAAAAGACGTCGGTGCGTAGCATGCGCCAATCAAAAAGTCGAGAAAAGAACAAAAATTATTTGCCGGGCTTGTAATTTGCCATTCTGTATACAATGTTTCGCTTCATCACATTCATAAAATAAATAAAAGTACAAATCATATGTTATTACCAAAAAAATGTTTCTACTTTCTAGGTGTAGTTTGTACCCTGTTGGGACAAATATATGCCATTTTTAAATACTGTTGGGACACATATGTCCCACCTCAAAATACCGTTATCTACATAAGTTACAAGCTTCATCATGTTTCTACGCACATAAAGTACCAATGGGTATCCAAAAACTCAAAAATAAAGTTTGAGCAAATCCCCTCTAAAAGTCGGAGCGAAAGGGTTAAAATGGCGGATGTGCACTCAATTCTTCCAGGAAGGTCGCAGAGGGGCTTCTCATAATGTCTTATGTTATAATTTCTATATGAATTGAACAAAAATGGGGGGAAAAAAATTCGCGGAATAAAATGCTTAAAAAAACGAATTTTGGGGCGAATTTGTCTACTACTTTTACTTCGAAAAATTAATAATATATATTTTTCCAAAAATTTTCGAAACTTTTAAATTCACATAGAAAGTAATATCATAAAAAAGGTGTTTGCAAAATTTCAGGGAGATCGGTCAATAACTTTTCGAGTTATCGTGTACGCCAATTTGAAAAATATAGTTTTGAGAAAAACGCGTCTAAAGTTTGAATACATAACCATACCTCTCCCAGCGCTCGAACGCAAAGAATAGAGTGGTCACGGTTGACGATCTATAATATAGGAAATACTTAAATTTACGTTCTAAAAGTTTTTTGACATATTCTTAGAGAATATTAACATTTTATGAAAAAACAAAAACAATTTTTTTTCGAAATTTTAAAGGTATTTGTCCCCTGCTCAAGAAAAACGATTGGTAAAGGTCGGGTACCTATTTTAATGGCCATATGTGTACGTGCGGACTGGATTTTATATATGCGCTCACATCTTGTTAAATTTAATTTAGGTGCGAGTGCAATAAATATTAGAAAAAATGCTTCAAGTTTTCGTTGTCTATGAGTTTGATTCCAAAAATTAGCAGCCAGTCTAAATTTCATTTTACACAAATGTGCACGGGTACATAAAATTTGCTTTCGTCCAAACTTAGGTCACTTTGTGCTTGCTTAAAACTTACCTCTACATGATAGTTGGGTGCGGTAATCGATCGATTTCGCCCCTTTTCATCAACAACATACCTTTACTAAAAAGTAATATTTGTACCCGTGATGAAAAAAAAATGCAACAGGTGTGGCCAACATCGGATCGTTAACCGGCTCTCAGCAATTTTGAAGGAATCAGCTGAATTGTTGACCTAACATGGAGGCAGCTGATTTGTTGACCTAACATGACGTAGCAGCCCAAGTTACTCTCGCAAGTATGCTTCTATCAGCCTTGATTTGTACCAAGTTTTATTAATGTCAATGTCGAGTCTCACTCTGGACGGCGTAAGAACAGATGAAAATGTTGAAACAGTGAAAAAAAAATCGTTTTGGAAAATCGTCGAATCGGTATTAGAAAGTTGTCGCAAATGTTGGAACGTCGGTTCGTTCGTGTCATGCACTTTTTTGGATGTTTTGGTCATAAGACGCGTATCAGCATTTGTTACCAAACTGCTTAACTTTGCCCAGAAAAAAATGTTTACATATTTTATTCTAAATTTCCCTTGGAATTTTGTATTCTTTGTCAGAAAATGTTTTCCTGCGATCAGTAAAATTCGGTGAATTTTCTAACGTAAAATGAAATAATAGACTCTTACCTACCTTTTTTCAATAAGAACACGAAGATAGCTGAAGCTAATTTGTTAAAAAATAAAATCGACAAAACGACAAAAAAAGTTATATTTTCGCACCGGAACTGTAAAACTCATAATATTTAAGACTTCTGCCAAAGTATTTCGAAAAATATTTACATTTACGTGAACTGGACCGATTTGAAAGTACCTCAAAAAATCCACTTTTGCATAAATTAAATTATTAGGTTGGGGAATAAGTTCATAGCTTTTTTATATTTTCTGTTATTTTACAACGATCTATTTGCTGTCTGGCAAAGGGTAACTCTTTCTGCTCTACAAAACTTTGTTAACTGTATTTTTGAGTTATTTATTTTTTTATTAGTTTTGAGACTTAGAAATGGAATACCCAGGAGGCAAAAATCAACATTTTCGACACCTGCTCTTCTTTGAGAAGGTGTCATAGACAAGTCTACAGTACGGAAATGGTATACAAAATTCAAAAATAATGATACCTCCCGTAGCAGAAGACCTTCTAAATTCGATGAAGAACGTCTCAAATCACTTCTAAAGGCGAACGGTCGCCAAACCAGCCGTGAATTGGCAGAAAAAATTAACTGCGATCATAAAGCAATTCTCAACCACCTTCGTTCAATGGGATTTAACGAAAAATTAGGAGCACGGGTGCTTCACGAGCTCAACGAAAAAAACAAAGACAAACCCTACGAACATATTCACCAACCTAATAGTTTTAAAATTTTTTTTGGCAAAAAATCAGCATAGAAGGTTTTAAGATTTTAAATTAAAGGTCTGGCTAAAGAGATTTAAGAATTTTATGAACAGAATATAATAATAATTCTGAGATTTACATAATATTAAAAATTTGGGTAAAAAGAGGTTGTCTGTAAAGTCGGTTTACTGACGATAGTTTAACGTGACAACGGCATAAGAAAATACTGATGTAAGGGTTGCAATTTTCAAAACAAAATTTTAATTTTATTTGTTTGATAGATATTTTGTATGGATATAGAGGAGGAGGTAAATGGAATTGCAATGGAATAGGACAAGTTAAATTTACACAAACGTGAAAAATGACGAAACATTTATCAAATTCATTAAAGATGTTCAATTTCGATTGTGCATCAGACGTTAATAAGTCAACAACACTAAGAGGCACCATCATCGATTTGCCTTTTCCAAGACACTTTACACTCGAAACACTCCCTTGCATTTCCTACTTTTTCTATCATCGTCCTATTCTCAACAGAGAAATGGTTCATTACCATGCACACAGGAAGAAGGCATATGCAAATACAAGTATGTGAATTTATATACAAATGCGCATATACATACATATATATGTTCACTCAAGTAGGACAGAGCCAGATGTCGAACGTTGCCGAACGCGGGGGCCGATTGTGCTCTTTATCGTTCGTTCCGCGCTCTCGCTTGCAGTTCAAGCACATTAGCTTACATTTGCTTGCGTACGGAATAGATTCGTATATTTGATATGTCCATATGATTTGTATGCATCTTTACATATAGATTTGTTCTTTTTGAAAATTGCGCGAAATTTTATATGTATATGCATGTTTATATACATATATTAGTATACAACATATCTTATAAGGTATATGGTAAATATTACTATACTATACATATTTTCCTTCATATATAATAAAAAAATTAATAATAATAACATTAAAACAACAGGTATCATTAACAAACTTGGTTTTATTTTAAATTCTTCAAGTAAATCAAATTAATAATAATCAATAAGAAGGCATATGCAAATATATACAAATACGTGAATTTATATATGTACATTTGCGCATATACATACATATATACGCTCACTTAAATAGGAGAGAGCAAGATGTCGAACGTTGCCGTACGTTTGCTTTGTTCGTTCCGCGCTTTCGCTTGCAGTTCATTCAAGGTAACGGCAATGAGCAAGGTAACGACAAATGAGCAAGGTAACGATAAATGAGCAAGGTAAAACTAATGAGCAAGGTAACGACACATTTTTTCGTGGGTGCAGCCTGTTAAATCGAATTATAAGACGTTATCACGTCAAAAGTTTTATAAAGTGAAATATTTTCGGTTCCTGAAATATCGGCACATAATTGCTGAAGCGTCAGCCTTTCTAAATATGCAGAAACCATGAACATCGGTTGCAAAACAACAGAACTGTCAAATCTCCTCGGTAAAGATGCTGTAACTCCCTTAATTTTGCTCTGATTGGCCTGAAACTTTGACATAAATCCTTTGAGTAGAATTAATATAACTCGCTCAGCTTTGCCCTGATTGGCTGGTAATTTCAAAATATCTTCTGTTTTAACTCCGCATATTGTTGGTTAAGCAACATTGCTTTGTTTTGCTAAGGTCGTCACACTTACAGCCTTTTTGAGTTTGTTCAAAATCTTCGCCTTTTCGGTTAACTTTAAAAAATTATATTTTTCGAATTAATTTTTCAGCGCGGGAAAACACATCAACTAATACTGGAAACTGGGAATTAGTATACCAAGAACGCATATTTGTCTAAAGAGAGGATTCCCAAACCTAACAAAAATGGAATTTAAATGTAATCACGCAAATAGGTTGAATTATTTTATGTTCACATTTTAGTGGTTTCTGACTATGTGTATCCTTTAGAGTAGTGAATATAAAAAAAACTTTATTCACCTTTTCGCGTGTGGGCTGTATATCCAATTTCTATGACAAATGTGGAATTTAATTTATTTTCATTATTTAAAACATGAATGCGAGATATGTCTTCGGTTTAATCAATAGGAATTATCAAACTATTTATGTAAATACATACATACACATACACATATACCATATTAATCCTAAAATAATAATAATAACAGCAGGGGCAAAATATGTAGGTACAACTTTTTTACTAGGGCAGCAGTAATCTTGGATTTATTTAATTAATTTAAATTTGATGAAAGTCCAATTCTCATATAAAAGAAATTTGGCTTTCGTCTGCTCATTTATCCGCTGCCCCATTCAAATGATAGATTAATGAATTTTACTGACTTTTCAATAGCATCAAAGAGAATTCAATAGAAAAGTGCGCTCTCTGTGTACGAGGGCGGTTCAATAAGTACCCGTGTTAGAAATGAAGACACCATTTTTCCAAATTTTGCTTTTTTTTATTTTTCAACTTTTTTATTTTTAAACAAGATACACCCTTCCCAACACTGCTGCCATTTTTTAACTCCTCCAAAAAATAGGATTGCCGAAATCTCCAAAATATGCCACTGTATCGGCGATGACTTCCTTGTTTGAACTTAATTACTTTTCCGCGAGCAATTTCTCCATGTTAGTGAACAAGAAAACGTCGCAGGGAGCCCGATCGGGTGAATACGGCGGGTGCGGCAACAATTCATAACGCAATTCAAGCAGTTTGGCGGCGCCAATTCTGGATAAAAGTGCTGATGCGTATTCGTGGTGAAGCAACACCTTCTTTTTCGCCAAATGCGGCCGTGTCTCCTTCATTTTTTTGTGAAAGTGATCCAATAACTCACTGTAGTATTGTCCAGTGATCGTTCTTACTTGCCCTTTCCGGCCGATGGGACTGCCTTCCCCTTCTTTAGAGTAGATTCACCGGGGGAAAACCATTGCTTGGATTGTTGCTTAGTTTCTGGTGTCCAATGATGAATCCAGCTTGATGACAATTCGACGCGAAAATTCCTTCGGATTTCATTTAAATTGCTCCAAACACTGCTTCGAAGTTAACAGTCACAACCGCTTGTTGTTGCTTGTGAGCAATCGCGGCAGCCATCGGGTAGACAATTTTTTCATCGTAACTTATCATGTAAAATATTGATTGCTCTTCCGGTCGACACACCTATGACCTCTGTTACTTCGCGCACTTTCGTTCGTCAATTTGCTAGAATCATGTCGTTGACTTTTTGAATGATTTCATCCATCTGCCGGGTGTCCAGGTCGCTCCTCATCAAAAACGTGGGCGAATTAAATTCGTTGAACCAACATTTAACTAATGTCATAGAACTCAAATCGTCCCTACAGACAGCATCCAACTTTGCTTTTATCTTCTCGCATTTTTTCCCATCAAAGAACAAAAAGCGAATTACCGAACGGTACTCCACTTTTTACATCTTAGCGAAAATCACGAAACACATCTTACTCGAATAGCTGCCGAATGCAAACTAACGTATCAATCTGTCTGAAATTTGTTTTGTCGTCGGTTGATAGATGGCAGCACACCAACTTCCCTCAGAAACGCCCTCTGTCATCAAATACGGGTACTTATTGAAGCGCCCGCGTAGCTAAGTCCAGACTTAAAGAAAGAATCATAATGCGTATAGGTAGTATTAATTCGTATTTGCTACAAAGCAGAAGCAAAAAAGCTTATATGAGCGAGTATGCTCGTATACATATGTACATATGTATATATGTATGTATGTACTTGAATAACTTAACTCAGAAGCCTGAATGACTCGTATTCACATTAGCACACAAGGTAAGCTTTCCATTCATAAAAGCTCACTTTTGTTTATACTTTGAAACTTGTTTATTTTGCCTATACACATACATATGTATATCCACACGCTCCCATATACATATATCTACACATTGGCGTTACAAAAGCACACTTAGCGAGAGGGGCTTTTTTCTGCTGTTGACTGTAACCAAAAATTCACAAAGCGAGAGGGGCTGATGAGATTTCCCACATTTCGTTCAATTATGAAATAAATTTTTTTTTATTCCCCATTTATTTTATACATCTGCCCTTTGACATTAAGTATGTTGTTTAACAAATTGGGCAGGATTTATATACATCGCTTAATGGCCAGTGTCAAAAGCGATAAAATTAAAATAAACGAAATAATAGCAATTAAATAATATACAAAAATAAATACAATACAAGTTTCACTTTACATGATTACATTTTACAACTATTTTTAATTATTTTTTTTTTTACATATTTATGGTTTTTTAGCATTTATCATACTAGGTCGCTTGGTCGGGTTCTCTTTAAACGCCTTTTCCCGTTTCTTTCCCTTTCAAGAAGTTTGTTAATTTCTGCATTACTGTGTGTGCGTATTTTTTCAAAGTGCCTTGTTGTTATCTTTTTGATTTCTTCGTCTACTCTTGCTATATTAAAAGTCCTGTGGATGTCATCATTTTTCGTGTACCTGTCAGACATGGTCAAAATTCGAAGAATCTTTGATTGCTGTCGTTTGATTTTTTCTATATGAGTTTTTTTAGCCGTTCCCCACACTTGTAATCCATATAGCCAGATTGGTTTAATCATAGTTTTGTACACCAACAGCTTGTTCTGTATAGTAAGTCTGGATTTGGAGCAGACTAACCAATGAAGTTGTCGAAGTTTTTCTTTTATTTGTTTGACCTTTTGCTTTATGTGGTGATTCCAATTTAGTTTGGAGTCCAAGTGAATTCTCAGATATTTAGTATGTAGTTGATTCTATGGTAATTGCTTTATCATTTATTTTAATTGGAACTCCGGTAAATTTTGTTTTGTTAGTAAATATAACCTGTACGGGTTTGTCTTCATTTATTTTTAGGCACCAGTTATCAAACCATTCCTTAACTGCGTTTGTGTATCCCTGCAGTTTTTCAGTAGCGATAATTAAGCTTTTGTCCGATGCCAGTAGTATTGTGTCGTCTGCGAACGTAGCAATTGAAGAATCAGTTTCGTCAGGAGGTGGTATGTCTGCGGTGAATAAAACATATAGTAGAGGGCCAAGAACGCTTCCTTGCGGAACTGCAGCAGTTATTTGATGAATACCTGAACATTGATTGTCATATTTAATATAGAAGCTTCGGTCGGTTAGATAGCTTTTTATGATGAGATAGTAGTCAAAAGGTAGCATTCTTTTTATTTTGTGGAGTAAGCCTTCATGCCACACTTTGTCAAACGCTTTAGCTACGTCCAAAAATACTGCGGCACAGTATCGATTGTTTTCAAGGTCTGATTGGATTTTATTTGTAATTCTATGGATCTGTTGAATGGTCGAATGTTTTTTTCTAAATCCAAATTGATGATCGGTATCATACGTTTTTGGTCTATAATTGGCTTATCCGATCATGCAGTAATTTTAGATATTGTCGGTAATAAGCTTATTGGTCTATATGATGACACGGTAGTTGGATCTTTACCCGGTTTTGGCAATGCAATAATCTCTGCCACTTTCCAGAGCTTCGGAAAGTATTGTAAGCGAAACATTGCATTAAAAACGTTTCGGAAGTATATATAGGCCTTGGTTGGTAGCTCCGCTAATGCTTTTTCTGTTATCATGTCATATCCGGGAGCTTTTTTATGTTTTATTCCTGTTTTGATGCAAGCTATTATTTCGTGTGTATTCGTCCTTTTTATTTTTGTAAAATCATAGTGGAAATTGTTTTGGTTGTTGATTTTCTTTTCTTCGTCATTTGATAGAACTTTTTCGAAGCAATTTGCCAATGTTTTCGCTTTTTCCTCTTTTGTAACAGCCCATGAATTGTCATCTTTTTTTAGTGGTGGTTGATGTTTTATTTGAGTTTTTAATTTTTTAGTACATTTCCATAAAGAGTAGTTTGTATCTTGATAGAGAATAAGATTCTTCAAATAGTTTTCGATTTCTTTGTTATTTCTCTTATTTAAGGTATCCTTAAGAATTTTTGTAGCTAGGTTTAGTTTTCTCTTGTCGTCAGGTGATCTAGTTTTTTGCCATCTTTTTCTTAACTTTCTTTTTTCTATAATTTGCTTTTTAATAGTAATGCCAGTTGTTGGTGTATTTGTTCTATTTGCTTGCTTTGGTGCCGATCTGATCCCTGCTTCGAGTACTACGTCATTAAAATGGATAATGGCATGTTCAATGTCAAGTTGCGTTTTTAATAAATTTTACTATGTATTTTTAAAAATATCTTGATTTCCAAAAAAAAACGGTGCGAAGTTGTCATAATAGAACAATTGTTCATCCCCTCTTACCATTCCACGTAGAAATCACATTTCTTGTGACGTGCAAGAAGCACTTCTGTGGCGACGCGAGGTTTCAATCTCCTTGCCTTCCACTTGTACCACTTTTAGGAAGTCGACACCAGAACTCCACACTCTAAAATCATATCATATTTACCAACAACGATGTTTGTTCAGCGTTCCAACACAACCATTAGATTATTTGTTATTATCATCATCATCATCATGTTATCATCATCATTATCAGCACTGCTTTCGAATTAAAAAAAGCTATATTTTGCGGTAGTTACTGTGTTGGGGCAAGTACGCCTGGTACTTATGTATGTATGTATGCTGACGAGAAAATACTGAGCTTTTACACTCGGGTGACTTGATACTTAAATACTTTCATCTAACGACGTAGCATTGCCAAGAAAATACTATTTAGGACAACCTACGCGACCACTTGTAAGTCCCTCTTTTTCAACTTGACAGAATAGTCAATCCTTTGGCCATTTAAAATCTAACTATAAAAGTCTCGCATCAGCTGAGGCAGTTCTTGGGGCACTTGCTCCAACACTTCGAACTCATTGAAAATTCCTTGTGTGGTTACTGCGTCAATTAAAAAAGAACTATCTTTCATTTCTCTGCTTTTATAATGTGAAATTTGACGCTGGCTATAAACTTTCATAAGCCTTACACTGAATCGCTATAAAATAGAAATGAATTATTATAAAATATCAATAATACGCAAATCATACCAGCTATAAATACGAACATTTCCTAAGTTATAAAATAAAATTTGCAGCATGTTTCCGCAACATTGTTGCTGCAACACCACTTTTGCAACGTCGGCTTTCTTAACGCCATCTACAGAGAGCTTTTAAGGCAAGAATTTGCGCTATGTTAAATGACCTTTCCCGTTTTATATGTATGTACACACAGAATTCGTTCGTAAGCGACTTAATACGGCAATAAGACTTACAATATTTCATGGCGTAAAATATATTTAAGAGAACTGATTTGCTGTTTGATCTTGTAAAAAGATTAACCATTCTAGACAATATAGGCTTTTTGAGGGCTGGATGTTTCAGTTTAAATTGGACTTTTTTCGAAAATCGTTTATTATTATATTCTTAAAAATAACATATCTGGAAAAAATTTAAGATATTAATGAGAAAAATCCTCCAATAAATATTAAAGTTATTCGCATGAGAATAGAAATACTCAGTTTTGCATTGCCCAAATTTAGGCAAAGTTCAACAAGTCGCCAGCACAGGCGCCGATTTTTAATTAGCTGGCTGGTTTGCTAGAGGAGTCATCAGCCTAGGCTCCAAAGGGTACCCGGAATCAGCTGCAAACAATTTTTGATTTCCAATTCTCTTGTTTTTATTTAAACATATTTTTATTAATTGATTAAAAAGCCTACCAATCAAAAATATTTCATGGTTTCCATTTTCAAAATTCCGTTGCATAACCTTTCGCACTGCAGAGGAACTCCAAATATTCAACATATTATCGAGATTCCATTTTAGTTTTCAATGCATACACAAAAATGTAAATGGTAAAACAATTATATTCTTGAATGAGTCCTATTTTTGGTTAATCTACATATATTTTTGGAGTTTTGCACGTTCGCGATGGCGAGTATCGCAAGCGATGGAACAATGCACTGTATGAGCTTTACGATGGAATAGACATAGCGCAGCGAATAAAGAACCAGCGGCTTCGTTGGCTGGGTCATGTCGTCTGAATGGATACAAGCGCTCCGGCTCTAAAAGTATTCGGTGATGTGCCACTGCTGGTAGCAGAAGACCTCCTCTACGTTGGAAAGGTCATGTGAATAAGAAACGACTGGCGCGTTTCGTTAAAATCGACCAAAATCCCGTAAGTGGTTACCGCGTCAATTATTCGAGCGAATACAATTCAAACATCAATGAATCCACAGATACTGACTTTTTGGCGCGGTTACCGTCAATGGCCGTTACCGCCAATGGCCATCTGTTTAGCATAATGTTAGCCGGTTTTCTGTCACCAGAGCTCAAGAACGTTCATATATCCGGCCTGTGATGCTAATAAGGCGACGCTGCTGGCCATGCAAGCGACACAATGATCGAAGTTGTGAAGAAGAAATTTTAAGGACTGGTCATGTTTCGCCGACTGTTTACCAAATGGAGGCAATGTTGTTGTTATTGTGGCAGATTAATAAACCCCTTTTTGATTATTTAATGGCATAGCTCCATATATTGCTGCCAGCTCGCGTCTCTTAGTCTTAGCTCTGCGCTTCTAAGCTCCGTCTTGATAGTCTATTGGTCCATTGTAACGAAGGGCTTAGATCCAATGAATAACGAGACCGCAGGCATTCTAGCCAATTCAACCGCTACTTTGATCCAAGTTATACCCTTATGTCCTAGGGTGTTACCTGTTACCTGGCATGTCCGATCGACTATCGCAGATAATCCTGTCATTAAAAGCAGACGGGACTCTGTAGGCAGCTGGTTGGACTAACGACGGGCCACTTTCTATGGGCGAAGCTCGTGGAAAAGATAGGCAGCTTCGACAATGCATTCTGCCCAGCATCTGCAGAAGGATGAGACGGCGTACCAATTCCTGTGCTCGGTGTTCGCTGGAATCAGGTTTAAGGTCTTTGGCACTAATGTGCTAAGAAGCGACCACCCTGGCTCCTTGGCACTACAAGATCTACTCTGATTTCTTTGGAGATCGAGCAGATTTAAAGAAAATTGAAAAGGTAACCCGAGTGTAGTACAATGGACTTAATGTTGTCTGAGTACTGTACTTGCTAGTTGTCCCGGCGAAAAAAGGGGGAAAAAATGTCCTGAGTCGGATACTATTGTGTATTCCTAGCAAATAGCACTCATAGATGTTTACTTATAGATACCAAGATTACTTATCTCATATTTAAAAAATACGAGGGTCGCTTCAAAAGTCCGTGCAAAGTCAGATATATGGCATTAGTTGAGTTTGTGGAAGTCGAGTGATTTTTCTTTACCATCACGACAACACACCAGCTCACGCCTCAGCAGTTGTGCTCACAAAAGTAATGAGAATAGGATTCCAACTCGTCTCAAATCCCCCTATTCTGCAGACATGGCTCACTCGAATCCCTTGGACTACTATTTGTTCTCCAACATGAAGAAATGTCTGTCAGCATAAATATTTAATTCAAACGGGGACGGAATTGCAGAAACGAATGGCTATTTTTCAGACTTCGACAAGTCCTATTATTCGGAAAGGATAAAAAAACTAGAACAGGGTTGGACGAAGCGTATAAATCTAGAAGGAGACTATGTCGAAAAATAAAATAAACATTTAAGTAGTTTTTATTTTTGCACGGACTTTTCAAACTACCCTCGTACTTTGTCGCGATACTTTTAAAGTAAGCTATGCTTCCATTTTTAAATCAAGTTTTATTTTTGTTGTTCCCTTTTTTCGTGTTAACATTAGATATCCTAGAAATTTGTTTGAACACGAGGGGGGTTCAATAAGTACCCATGTTAGAAATGAAAATACCATTTTTTAATTTTTTTTTTTTAAAAGAAAGATAAACTTCTTCTAACGCTCCGTTCATTTTTTTAACCCCTCAAAAAATAGGATTTGTCGAAGTCTCCAAAAAACTCATCTGTCTCAGCGATGGCTTCCTTGTTTGAACTACATTTTTTCCCGCGAGCCTTTTCTTCATGTTAGGGAACAAGAAAAAGTCGCAGCAGTTCATAACGCAATTCATGCAGTTTGGCGGCTGATGCGTAATCGTGGTGAAACAGCACCTTCTTTTTCGCCAAATGCGGCCGTGTTTCCTTCAGTTGTTTGTGAAAGTGGTCCAATAACTCACTGTAGTAGTGTCCAGGGATCGTCCTTCCTCATCATTCGCCACTCGAATTCCCAAAAATCGGCGCTATGCCCTTTCCGGCCGACGGGACTGTCTTCCCCTTCTTTGGAGTAGATTCACCGGGGCAAAACCATTGTATTGATTGTTGCTTAGTTTCGGGTGTCTAATGATGAATCCAGGTTGATGACAATTGGACGGGAAAATTCCTTCGGATTTCCTTTAAATTACTCCATACACTGCTTCGAAGTTAAAAACAGCATCCGCTTGTTGTTGCTTGTTAGCAACAGCGGCACTTATCGGGCCCACAATTTTTTCATCGCCAACTTATCATATAAAATATTAATTGCCGTTCCGGTCGGCATGGCCTCTGTTAGCTCGCGCACTTTCGTTCGTCGATCAGCGAGAATCGTGTCGTGGACTTTTGGAATGATTTCCTCGCTAACCACATCTACCGGGCGTCCTGATCGCTTCTCATTAAAAACGTCTTACTCGAATAGCTGCCAAATCCAAACTTACTTATCAATCAGTCCGAAATTTGTTTGCCGTCGTTTGATAGATGGTACCACCCGTCGCTAACACCAACTTCCCTCAGGAACACCCTCTGCCATCAAACACGTGAACTTATTGAACCACCCTCGTAGTTTCTAGTGTCTCACTTTGAATTCATCAAATTTTGTAATGTTCTATCCGCAATTTCCTAATACAAAACAATTCAAGGAGCTGATTTAACTCAAGTAAAGTCTTAAGTAAGAGCACCAGAGGGTTCAAATATTTCGCAAAAATTATAACCATGAAATTCTACTATAGAGCAGTGACTTTTCACGCATAATATATGGAATTATATGACTATATTTCCAAAACTTTGATCCACTGTACAGTGAAGCTGTGCCATTTGGGACTAAAACTTTGAGTGTTTTAATATTTTAATACTTTGTACGATTGAATAGCATTTTCGTCAACCTGTTTAATTTCTATTCTTGAAAAGTTTATTTGAAAATCAAATTTATAATTAATTAACACACCTCATTCAAATAAATGCCAATTTACGAGTATTTCCTCAACTCACTGAAATGTTCACTGTGCGCCAACGTGTTAATGTCGTTTCCTATACCAAATATGAACAATTAATAAATTACTTACAGATACTTCACATTTGTTTTTTTTGGCTGCGTGCGCTGTAATTTTCTATTGCGTCTTTGACGGAAAATAAGCGCATGCGAGATCTGCTGAGACGATGATTTCTAATACATTCAAACAAGTTAGGCCAGTTTCCACAAGCGTGCTAAATTTCATCTGAAACCGCTCATCGGTGACAAAGCATACACAACGACAAGTCATCAAAACAAAATTTATAAGAAGAAAACGATTAATTTATCTACGACTGTTTACTCTCCAAACGCGTAGAAAACTCAAATGTTGCTTCATGTGGAGGTAGAAATACCCAGTAGGGAAATATGCAATACAATTTCCTTAGGATTAGGGTTGGGATGTCAGCGTATTCCTCATTGGTGTACGTTGGCATTATCACGAGCAGAGATCAAAATCCAGTGCACGATTCAAGAACCGTTAAGTGCGCAAACTGTGAGCAACAAAATGTTCACCCGACCTTTTTCGATTGTCTAAATTATGCCAGGTACTAAACTGGTATTGTTTGGAATCGTTGTTTCGTTATGTTGCACTTCCTGCTGAGTCTATTCAGTTACACTTTTCTTAGAAGTTCATATACTTTTGGATAGCTAAAATGACTCGCTAGTTCTTAGAATAATTTGCAGCATAGTTTCCACACTGAATTGTTTTTGTTTTTTGAATGATGTGAAGTAGGAAACACTTCGAAACAAAAGCGTAAATTTAGAACTTTATGAAGCAGGAATTTTTCACTGTGCTGGGTGGAAATTTTTTTATTAATCAACGATTTTTATTAATTAACCTACCCTCGTTTCCCTTTAGATGAAAATAGAAAAAAAAATCGGACTTTCGAATTAACATTTAATAGAGTGAAAGTATAGTAAAAAAAATGTTTTTTTTAAATAATTTTTAAAATCAAATAACTCGAAAACGGTTAAGTTTTGGACATCATGTCAAGTAACCAAATTGATTAGAAATTACCCAAATATTAATGTTTTTACGTATTAAGGATGACTTTCCCGGTAACACTTTGTTGTGGTTGTTTTAACAGTAATAGAAGCCCCGTCAGTGTAGGTTATATCACCGGTCGTCTGTTACGACAGGTTGGGTTTAGAGGGAGAGGGCATGTGAAAAGATGGTTAGTGTCGTGCGGGGTACCTTCACATGCCGGACATATGTTTAGTATGTCGGCGTCGATTCTGGATAAGTAGGAGTTTAACCTACTACAGTATACAGAACGTAGTTCTGCCAGTGTTACGCGTGTCTCACGGGGAAGCTGGAGCTCTTTATCTGGAATAGGTGATGGTTGGTCTCCGATTACGGCATTCACAGGTCGGGAACTTAAGAAGGTGGTGACGGTCTCCCGATGAATGTCGTTTACTGACTGTCTAAATACTGTCTGGTCCATTAGATTTCTGTCAGTTTTGTCCTGGATCTCGTTGGCATAGTTCAAAAGGTGTCTCCTGGCATGCCTAGGAGGCGGCTCTGGCTCAAACAGGTGTCTGCAAGGATGAAATCTGCGGTAGCACACCAGCAGGAACTGCTTGCTGAGCAGTTTATTGTGCTCCAATACAGGGAACATTTGTGCCTCATTGTGTAGGTGTTGAATAGGAGACATCAGGAGCCAACCGGTCGCTGTCCGAATGGCAGTATTTTGGCATGTCTGTAGCTTTATCCACTGCGTGTCACTAGTTCCAACCGGCCAACTAATGTCGATAGCAATAGTTCTTTGTCTTTACCCCAAGTGCGGCCGGCAAGCGACTTGAGGCCCTTGTTGCGATTTTGGACCTTAGAGGCAATTGCGGTTGCATGCGCTGAGAAGGAGAGCAAACTGTCAAAGGTCACACTCAAAATTTTGGGATTGTTTACCGTCGGAATTGGTGTGACATCGACTTTTACCCTGAGGGACAGTTTGACATCCTTTGTCCAGTTGGTAAAGAGGGTCGCCATAGATTTAGCGGGGGAAAGTTGGTGATTCCTCGCAGCGAAAAAGCGAGAAAGGTCGGTAAGGTAGCAGTTCACTTTGGAGCACAGACCATCGATGTCATTGCCCGATGCCATTATCGTGCAGTCGTCAGCGTATGAGACCAGGGAGACTCCCTCCCGGTAACACAGTTCATCATTGCTAAACTTTGTACAAAAAACATTAAAATAATTTTATTTAAGTAATTTTTGATATTTTAATATTTTAGCCAGTACTTTATTAATATTCATCCGAACTTTTCTTGGCCTCTTCTGGGGTTCCCCAAGGAAGTATGCTAGGGCTGCTATTATTTGTTCTGTTTCTAAATGCCACAAGTAACTACTTTCGTTTCGCTAAATTTTTTATCTATCAAAATTTCGGATGTTAAGGCAGCATCTTTTAAAAACAAATGATTGCTTGAAGTGGTAATTTCAGGTTCATCAAAGTCCGAATATGTTCTACGCAGGGGAAATAGTGACTTAACAAGGGCCGCCATTTACTGGAACCCCCCAGAATCCCACAGACGTGGACGACCAGCGAATATCTGGAGACGACTGCTGGAGTCGGAAACCCGCACCATGCAGCTCAGCTGAAGTTACGAGATTGATGCATAAAAGAGCCGATTGGAAAAAATTCGTTGTGGCTCACTGTTCCACACCACAACTCTAGGAATTTGTTATGATGAAAGGCTGCGTAGCTAATGTCGGGTTAGTTCGATCACTATGAACATTTGAGAACATATAGGGTGGGCTATGTAAAATTTGCTTTTTCAATCAAACTAATTAATTAATCAATATTTTTTCAACCTTTTTTTTTTATTTTGAAGATTGAACATTGTCATTTATGAATGAAAAATAATATCGTTCAAATGACTGCCACGACTGGCTTTACAGTAGGCCATTGATCAACCCGATTTTTAAGTACATTTTCGATTGTTTGGGCTCCAATTTCATGAATGGCAACTTCGTGTTTTAAAGCATCAATCGTCTCTGGATGGTTCGCATAGCATTTGTCCTTAACGGCTCCCCACAAAAAATGGTCGTCCATGTCATTCTCTTCAATTTTTGGAAACAAAAACTCGTTGACCATGTCACGGTAACGCTCGCCATTTACTGTAACCGCGGCTCTTCGCTCATTTTCGAAAAAGGTTCTCAATATTTCCCCATTTTGTTCAAGCGTATAGCGTCCCATTTCGTAAATGTCAAACCTTTAAATAAATTATGAACACATTTGACATGTCATTTGTGTTACCATTCTTAAAAAAATAGGTGGTTCAAAGAGCAAAAGCTATATGGCCCACCCTTTATTATTTTCGCTGCTTGTTATGGTCACACTTATTCCTCAGAAACTAGTTTAAGAAGCGTGGCGAAAGAATCACTTGAATTTTTAATAATTCTTTTTCTATCGCCTATCGTTAAAAGTGGATACATTTGAAGAGCGAGGACTCAAGCTTGCCAACGGTGCTACCATCACCTTCAAAATGGGAGACCCTCATTTCAATGTAGGATACGGTGAACTAAACAGGGCTACTTTACTGGGGCTGCAGCCCATGACCGGGAAAAACTAGAGTCATTCCGCTAACGTAGAACTGGCTGCCATGGGAATTTCAATAAGAGCTTCAGCTGTTTCGCGAGATCCTCGTAACTTTATTTACTGTACGGATATTGTAGCAGGTAAAATTTCTATTTATCTAGAATCGTTCCCGACATATCAAATATATGTCCAACATGTGAAGGCACACCCCATGACACTAACGACCTCGTTTCCACGGCAGTCAGTTCTACGTTACCGAAACGACCCGGATTTATATCCGGCCAAGGATTGCCACTCCAGCAGCATTCCCTGTATGTAAGTGTGGGGAATGTTTATGCTGCTACAACACTAACAACCTATTCACATGCCTTATCAAACCCATTCACCTAACACCCCTCTTCCTCTGGACCCAATCTGTCACGAAACAGCACGTTTCTGGGTTACCGTTAGACAGGGTAAGAGTTAGACGAAGAGAACCGGTTACTACACCGCACTGACAGGGCTCAACAAGCTGCTACAACAAAAACAACGGCCTCTTTTCAATGCTTTCCAAAAAATCAGAAATTAACCATTCCTTTTTTGTGCCATATACCGTACATGATTCTTCTTCTTCTTGATTGGCGCGATAACCGGTTATGCGATTTTGACCGAGTTTCACCAGTCGTTTCTTGCTCGTGCTAACCGGCCAAGTGAAGCCAAGTCCTTCTCCACCTGATCTTTTCAAGGCAGAGGAATGCCGTTTATGGTAACGATGTGACTTTGAAGTTTTTCTTAACTCATCCATAGATATAGAAAGTTTATTTTCGCCCGTGCTTACAACACGTACAGCCTAGACCTACAGTGGCGTCATTCGGGATTAACGACTTAATTCGGAAGTATCTCAGTAATTAGGTGCAACGAATTCCGATTGACAACTAGACTTAATTCTCATAATTTCAGCGGATTAGGATAATTTTCGAAGGCAACATTGCTAGAACTAGAATAAATTCCAGTACTGAAGATGCTGAAATATTATGGGATCGTTTCAAAACAGTTCTTAATGAGCTTGCGATAAGTAACTTAAGCAAAAAAAGTAACTTAACAAAAAGTAAGTGGATGACGGATGAAATAGCGGCGCATATGCAACAGCGACTTACTCATAAAACTACAAATTTGTTGCAATATAAAGAACTTAATAATAAGATCCGTCGCAAAATACGCTCTGTAAAAATCAATGTAAGAAAGTTGAGAATTACAGAGGTTCCACGACGACTTTAATCTTCAAAAGAAGCTTAAAGATGTGGCCGTTATATACCGCAAAACAATGCCAACTATTCTAATAAATGACAAGAATGAAATTATTTTTGAGTCCAGCGTGAAAAAAAAAATCTAGCAAAAATACATAGATCCATGTATGAGCCACAGTTAGTTCAGACGTTGACAGGACCACCTATAACAAGGGATGAAATCAGAAACGCCATCAAAATGTCTAAGGACAACAAAGGAACAGGACCCAACGAATTGTCGTCTGAAATATTAAAGCTGGTTGATGATGACAATATTGAAATTCTTCAAATATGATTTAATTATATTTACGATACGGGAAAATACTCCCAAGATTAGCAAAAATCTACTCTTATTGCCCTTCCAATAAAGATTTCTGCGAAGAAGTGATGTGACTACAGACTGATAAGTCTGAGTCACTCTTAAAAAATAATTTTCAAAATTATTCACAACAGAATATACAAGAAATGTGAATTAACAATGGAAGAAAATCAATTCGGCTTCAAAGCAGGCATCGGAACACGGGAAGCTCTGTTCTCTGTAGAGGGCAGTGGGATTTGTGCCTCCTCGCCACACTGAAACTCAATACAACTGTGGGCTGAGCACGAATCTTCGGCAAGGACTCTCCAGTTCCTGATTGACCACCCAAGTTTTGAATTTGGTAAGGTGAGACCAATCAGCTCCTGCCTTCTAGCAATAGCAAACGTAGGCTGTCTGCCCTTTTTGGATATGTTTAGGCAAGAGGAAGCGATAAACTCGAACAAATGTGGGAGTAATGCCAAGAATTCGGCAGGATCGCAAATTGCTCACTACTATTAAGAGATGAAAAGCTGAATACTTACGACATATTGAGAGAAATGAGAAATATCTGGTGCTGCAATTAATACTTCAAGGAAAGTTAGAAGGAAAACGTGGAACCGGCAGAAAACTGTTATCCTGGCTGAGAAACATTAGAAAATGGACTGGAATCCAAAACATAGGATCATTATTAACAGCAGCAAGAGATCGAGGATGGCTCGATATGTAGAAGTCCACGCAAGTGGGGAAATATACTGATCGCCATTCACTTGGGGAGTGGCCAGGACGATTCTTCTGCATATGGTTCAAGCAGCTCACAATTCCCGGGATTAGCCCAAGTAACCTCTGGGTAGCTTCCGAACACATTCCAGGATAGCTGGTTGTGCGCTGGGTTTGGGACCCGCCACTTAGAGACGTATTATCCGACAGAAGAAACGAGAGGCCGAAATGCGTGAGTGCGAGGAGCTTGAGATGCTGGCCAATAGGAACAACGCTCGAAAATTCTACCAGAAAGTTCGGCGGCTTACAGAAGGTTTCAAGACCGGGACGTTTTCCTGTAAGAACAAAGACGGCGATCTGGTGACTGACGTACAGAGCAATCTTAAATTATGGAGGGAACACTTCTCGAACCTGCTAAATAGTGATAGCTGCGCATGTCACAGAGAATGTGAAGATCCCGATACCCCAATCGTCGACGACGGAATTGTCGTTCCGTTACCCGACCATGACGAGGTGAGAATAGCAATATCACGGCTAAAGAACAACAAAACCGCGGGCGCCGACGGACTGCCGGCTGAGCTATTCAAACATGGCGGCGAGGAGCTGGTAAGGTGCATGCATCAGCTCATATGCAGAATATGGTCGGATGAAAGCATGCCTGCCGATTGGAATTTAAGTGTGCTCTGCCCAATCCATAAGAAGGGCGATCCTGCGATTTGTGCCAATTACCGCGGGATTAGTCTTCTAAATATCGCCTATAAGGTTCTAGCGAGCGTATTGTGTGAAAGGCTGAAGCCCACCGTCAACCAACTGATTGGACCTTATCAGTGTGGCTTCAGACCTGGAAAGTCTACCATCGACCAAATATTCACAATACGCCAAATCTTGGAAAAGACCCATGAAAGGAGAATCGACACACACCATCTTTTCGTCGACTTCAAAGCTGCATTCGACAGTACGGAAAGGAGTTACCTGTATGCCGCGATGTCTGAATTTGGTATCCCCGCAAAACTAATAAGGCTATGTAAGAATTGGGAAGGACCTCTACGAGCCGTTTGATACTAAACGAGGTTTCAGACAGGGTGACTCGCTGTCGTGTGACTTCTTTAACCTGATGTTGGAGATCATCGTACGAGCCGCAGAACTTAATCGCTCAGGCTCAACATTTTATGACAGCGTACAATTGTTGACGTATGCCGATGATATTGACATCATCGGCCTTAACAATCGCTGTTAGTTCTGCCTTTTCCAAACTGGATAAAGAGGCGAAGCGAATGGGCCTGGTGGTGAACGAGGACAAAACGAAGTATCTCCTGTCATCAAACAAACAGTCGGCGCACTCGCGTATCGGCACCCACGTCACTGTTGACAGTTACAATTTCGAGGTTGTAAAAGACTTCGTTTATTTGGGAACCAGCATTAACACCGATAACAATGTCAGCCTTCAGATCCAACGTAGAATCTCTCTTGCCAACAAGTGCTACTTTGGACTAAGTAGGCAATTGAGTAGTAAAGTACTCTCTCGACGAGCAAAACTAACACTCTACAAGACTCTCATCGTGCCCGTCCTAACGTATGGTGCAGAAGCATGGACGATGACAACATCCGATGAAGCGACGCTTGGAGTGTTTGAGACAAAGATCCTGTGCAAGATTTTTGGACCTTTGCACGTTGGCAACGGCGAATATCGCAGGCGATGGAACGATGAGCTGTATGAGCTTTACGACGACATAGACATAGCGTAGCGAATAAAGATCCAGCAGCTTCGTTGTCTGAGTCATGTCGTCCGAATGGATACAAACGCTCCGTCTTTGAAAGTATTCGATGCGGTACGAGCTGGTGGTAGCAGAGGAAGAGGAAGGGGAAGGCCTCCTCTGCGTTGGAAAGATCAGGTGGAGAAGGACTTGGCTTCACTTGATGTGTTCAATTGGCGTCGGTTAGCACGAGAAGTAAATGACTGGCGTGCTTTGATAAACTCGGCTAAGCGGTTATCGCGCCGATTAAGAAGAAGAAGAGATCGAGAAGTTTATGATGAGGTTGTTAAAAATATAATTTAGTGTAATGATTAGTTATTGTAATTTATTTGGCATTATTTACAAGTGCCATAATTTTTCAAATGACACTGTTATAAGCGCATAATTTTATTTGTATTGTTTTCTTTTATATCTGTTCAACTGTGTGATCGCCCACATTCGAAATCGGATTGGCAAATAAAATAGAAGATGACTGTAGCTTTGTCGTTTTACTAAACTCACGCATGGGGTACAGAAAATTTGTTTCCACCCGACCTTACGACATCTACGTGTTTGCCTGGCTTTTCCTGCTGGGTATACACACAATGAATTCCCAATTAAGTTGAACTTGTATGTACACATGTATGTATGTATGTATGTATGAATGTATATATGCATGTACGTATGTTGTAACTCTGTCTTGTACCACTCTCACAGGCCAATTGATCGTTCAGTCGATTAAATAATAAATGAAGTATTGAATTCTGGTTTAATTTAACACTCTATTTATTTAGAAGTAATGGCACTAAAATAAAATATTTGCAAATACACTTTCTTAAAAATTTATTTATCGTTAAAAAAAAACACTGCATCCAAATGAAATAATGCACTCTTACTTCCTAATTAAATTATCCCCGTGACACTTAGCGTTCTATCACCAATTACTCCCCTCCAATGAATTACATACATACATACTCTACTATAGCTAACTGTTACTTATCACTGGCTTCAACTAAATTAAATTAACCGAGCAACATTTCACTTTATTGCATGCCGTTTTGCCATTTTGCCATTTTGTTTTAAGATCAAAGCCACATTTCGCTAAACGCACTAAGTTAATTGTAGTTGTGCTCCTCCTCGCCAAATGTCCACATCGACTCATCATCGTAATCCGCACCAGCACCCTCCTCGGCATTCTCATCATCTATTGGACATGCCGAGCAACGACTCTCATTAATGCCGTAATTAATACAGTTCGCGCCCACACATTCACAACAGCCATCGTGGAACCAGCGGTAACTACTCGCACCCATATTCTCGCAGTCGTGGGCGCACTTGTGATACGTTTTGCAATCATTCAAGTAGATAACAGTGCAATTGACTTGCGTTCCAGCCGCTGATGTATGCAATTTTTGTAGGGACGCTTGCCGGTCAATAGCATCGCCATCGCTCACAATGCTAGCGAAACTAACACCAAAACCGGCACCATAATGCCGACGTACGCTGGATGGCATGGCGAAGCGTATCACATTCCAATTGTCGTCATCTTCGGTCAGCGTCTCAAACAATTCCGGTAAACCTTCGAAAAGTCCATATTGTGATCTGGGCACCGCCGAGTTAAATATATCTTTCACTTTGGGACACATATCCAAGCAGGCGCAACACTCCCCGTACATGTTGCCCAAACATTTGAGACACTCGTGCAAGCAAGTGGCATTGCTTAAATTACACTGACAGCTCTGCGTCAAGAGACATTTGGAGACGATTGAACCACAAACGTATTCATTGCAGCCATCCAGGCTCGTTTCACCAGCAGCAATAAGATGCTGATAGCTAAGCGCCAGAAGCCCAAGTATGAGTAATTTCGTAGTAGCGTGCGTTAAATGGGAATTGCACATGTCGGATGTGATAACAAAAAATTATAATACATATACGACGAGCTGCGTTCAATCGCGTCCCAAACGTTGTATACACCTTAAGGATCCGAGCCAAACTAATGGGCAAACAAAGAGTGAACTACTTTAGCGTCGCGCTTTGTGGTGTAGTGTAAGAGCAACAGCAATAGCAAGCGAATGAAGAGCGCAAATGAGAAGTAAAATTTTGACTCTGTATTTTTTCTTTTTTTTTTGTGTTTTTGTGCCGTTTACTCTTTGTTGTTTTAGTTGTTATTTTTTGAGCGCCAACAAGGTTAAGAGAAAAGGATGTAATGATCAAACTCGTCACGCAGCTAAGCTAACGCCACACTCATATACATCTTCTGTTACATATATAAGCATACATACACATACACAATCGTAAGTACATACATTTTTACACATGCAGCCACGCACATCACATAGTTTTTATTGGCCGTTTTTCTACACCAGGTTTCTCTTTTTTGTGATTTCAATATGAATTTCACTTGAATTTGTAATTGCAGCGCTTCGAACAAAGGATAACAAATTAAGTGCATTCTAGCAACCACTTGACTGAGCCCATCATGAAGGTTTGTTGAAGGTGTAGTCTTCAGTGGGAATTGCCATTGTGGATACACTGTAAAAATACGAAGCAAATGGAAAATTTTAAGCCAGACAAAAAATGAGGCATTCGACTCACAAATACAGTGGCCCACAGCTTATTTCGTTTATTCGTTTATTTGAAAGAAGTAAGAATGTAAGACGTTTTTTCATAAGTTTTTTTTTGAAAAAAATTTCATTGTACAATCAAAGATACTTATATATTATGTACTTTTAAATAACTAGGGCTTACACCCTTTTTGAGTGTTTGGTCGGTTCTCTTCCTTTTTGTGGCGTACGCCTTGATATTGCTCTACAAATGGCGGTACCTACAGTTTTAAGCCGACTCCGAACGGCAGATATTTTTTTTTATGAGGTGCTTTTTCATGGCAGAAATGGATTCGGAGGTTCACCATTGCCAGAATACAGGTTCCGACACTCGAATTGTAACTAATTAAAAAAGCCATACATTTAGTTTGGAAAATTAATATACCTTTATTCAATTCAAAGTAAAAAATGTGTTTAGTTGGTAGGTTGGTTTGAGTGGTGATTCTTCCAGAATCCAACCAGCGCTTCCGCACCATTTTGTTGCCACATCCCCGTTACCAACTTGTTTACCAGTTATTTACGGCATGACTACATCCAGTCTGTGCGGTTTAAGAACCTTATTAGGTTGCTGACATCTGAGCCAGACAGTTGTTCGGGACACTCGCAGACTCTCGGATTTCGCCCAGGTCGCTTCTTCACTTTTTTAAGCATTTTACGTGACGTTGCAGTCTTTTGATGACCCCTTCCATGACGTTTCGCGGTGCTGCCGGTATCACTGTAACGAGTAATGGTGCGATAAAAAAAACTTTATTTACGTTAAGGTGCTTGAGCTGGTTGTGACTTCATTGATTTTATTTTTTCGCGTTTGCTCTCGGCAAAATGCTTCCGCGCGCTTGTAAACAATACTCTGGACTGTCATGTAGCCAACTAATAGACAGCTGAAGCCCGTGCATCATTTCAATTTATAAAAATTGTTTAAACACCTAACAGAAGTGTACGCGCCGATTATTTATTTATTTATTTTTTAATATTTTCTAAAGTAGCCTTTTTGTTTTAAAACGAATTCTTGTCGAGGCTGCATAAAGCCTACAAGTTCTTTGGTATATTCGCGGGCTAATTTCTGACACTCCTCTTTTTATGTGATATTTTTTTTTATATTTCGCTCAAGAACGCTCCCTAAATTCTCAATTACATTGAAATTGGGCTTTTGTGCAAGCGTTGCAACCACATGGGAACATTTTCCAATAAACTGTGGTTGAAAAATATTTGATTTGTGTTTGGAGTACTTATGTACCCTATATAAACGAAATATACCCGAAAACCAAATATTTCAGCACTTTCCAAGAAATTATTTGTCAATAAATTGAAATAAGTTGTTTTATCTATAGTTTCCTCTATGAAAGCTAAGTTTCCGAGCCCTGCTGGTGCCATACGACTCTAAACCATAACAGTTCTATGTAGGTTAATCGGCCGCTACTCTGAACTAGGTTGGTACCAGACAAATGTCTTTTCATCGGGATTAAAAGAATTAAATTTGGTTTCGTGAGGTTAATTAACGGCATAAAATAGTCAAAAAATTGTCTTTTGATTAAAGGATCGCTCGAAATAAGCTGTGAGCCACTTTATGTTTAACCCTGGATGAGATATATGTAAGTCAATCGAAAATCTAGTTTAAACAGAGGACAGATATTTTGTCAAAAAATGTAGAATATATTATACTATTCTCTCTTAAACCATTACCTTCACTTTTTCTTAAATGTTTAAGTTTAAAAAGTAAACCAAATTTATTTTTTGGAAATCGCCGTGTTGGCTGGCTATGGAAGCTGTGAGTAATATGGAAGAAATTTAACAGTTCTCAATATATGGATGCCGTGGAAAGATGGAGGGTGGCTTCTTCACACAGAACAGCAGCAGAAGCAGCGGTTTTATTTATCAGCGGAACCATCCCTATAGATATTTTAGCACAAGAGCGCAAACGGAGATGGAAGGCAAAAATGAGAGGAATCCTAGTACTTTGCTTATCCGATATTAGAATTCAAACGCTCACACTTTGGTAGGCAAGATGGAACTCTAAACGGTGCGGCAGATGGACAGCGAGACATTAGAAAGAAAGCACGGTGGGGTTAACTATTACCTCCCACAGTTTTTGTCCGGACATGGGTCCTTTCGCAAGTATTTGTGGCGAATGGGAAAAGTGAGCCTACCAAATTGCATATATGGAGATACTGAGTACGATGATGCGGAGCACCTCCTCCTTAAATGCGAGAGGTGGAACATAGAGAGAACAGCTCTGCGACGAGCTATTGGTGAATTTACACCTGAAGAAATAATCAAGAAAATGATGATTGACGTAGATAAATGGAATGCTGTCGCAAATTTTATGGAAAATAGTATCCGAAAAAAGAAGCCTGAAATGGAAACTTATCCTGAAGAGGTGACCCTCTACGCAGGGTGAGTAAGTAAGTGCCCTTCTTAGGACGCCGTCTTGGCCCTCTACCTCGAAGCAATGCGGAAGCAGTCCCGTGGTGAAGGGAAAAATTCAAGAGAAGAGGAGGGATATCTTTGGTGGAATCGCCACACATCTAACAGTGACGGTTACTATATGGTGCGAAGGCATTTTCCACCCAACCTCAACCCAAAAAAGTATTCATACTCAACTAAAAATTTTTTCCAGTTCAGCCTTGTGCCTTGTGCCGCATTCCGTTACACTCTAATGATCATTTTCCAAGTAGCTCTTGCAGTTGGCATATCTTTGGTGAACCAGCAGTGAACAGCTCATACCGATGGTAATACGTGCATCCTCGATTAATATGCAATGAATTTCACGATATATAAAATGAGATGGGTAGACCGCCAAGAATCGCTCTTGCATATGGAGCACTATTGAAGATCCTCTAATAAAACTTGCATGTGAGATTACCTCAAAAGGTTATATTTACATAAAAAGTTATCGATAATAAAAAAAAAAATACCAGTCTAACGGTTAGACGCGATAGAAGTGAAACCTTCCGTAAAACAAACTGAGAGAGAATGAGACGAAAGCAGCATTAGGGGCGGGA
This sequence comes from Anastrepha obliqua, assembly GCF_027943255.1. Classification (NCBI taxonomy): domain Eukaryota; kingdom Metazoa; phylum Arthropoda; class Insecta; order Diptera; family Tephritidae; genus Anastrepha; species Anastrepha obliqua. Next base: position 48,868,117 of record NC_072893.1, read on the forward strand.
TAATTATAGGTTCATTATAATATTGCTATAAAGTTCATATTTTATTTTCTTCATTTTATTATTATTCATCCTCAATGTTTTCAATTTCAACAAATGATACGAGTGGCGTCAATTGTTGTTTTTGATCGTGTTGTCGATTCAGTGCGATTGTTACACATTTTTAAATTCAATGTTGTATTGAGAAAGTCAATTGAAGAAACCGCTGTGTCCAATGCAAAATTTACGTTAAAATCGCCACTTAAAATCATTGGAACTTTATCGTAATCTTTTCTAAGTATCCGCGATACTTCTGGTGTATACTTTATTAAATTTTCGTGAATGAATTCCGTGATGCTATTTATTGATTTTTTTTTCTGTCGATATTCACGACACTTTTCTGCATTATTTTTCGGCATAATTGCGGTAAATATTTAAAAATTAAAATATTTACGAATATAAAAATACACACGCGGTTGCTATTATGAGCGTCCCCAGCAAAACCTGCGTGACCGAAACTCTAACACAATTACATTTTTTTGAATGTTACAAACACATATGCACGCAGGTTTTGCTGGGGCGTGACCGAAACTCTAACACAATTACACATATGCACTCGTATTTGTTTGAAAATCGACTTTTTTTTTTGGTTCTCCGTCACCTTTGGAATATGTGTAAACAGTAAGCAAACTTTATTCATATATTTTTCCTCATTTTTGCATCAGTAAAATTAAACAAACGCCGTAGCCGAATGGGTTGGTGCGTGACTACTATTCAGAATTCACAGAGAGAACGTCAGTTCGAATCTCGGTGAAAGCACCAAAATTAAGGAAAACTATTTTTCTAATAGCGCTCACCCCTCAGCAGGCAATGGCAAAACACCGAGTGTATTTCTGCCATGAAAAAAAGCTCCTCATAAACATATCATAAAATAAAATAAAATAACTGTATAAAAAAAAAATTTTTCTTGTGATTCGAACCAAGGATTTTGGATCGGAAGCTCACATTGCTAGGCGCTCGGCTACCGCGCCATGCTGTCGGCGCTGGCCTAAAAGTTATTTAGTTCGTCGCTACGTTTATATCAACATATAATATAACGCTTCGTAGCCAAGAGTGTCGCTTTTTTCGTTTCACTTTTTCTCAAATCACTCCCAAGCATGAATTTGCCTTGGTGGGGACAGCGGAACTCGGGGCAGACATTCCAGAAGACACGAGCTGTCAGATCTAGAAATTATGATAGTCACAAGTTAAGGGCCTGAACGTGGAATCGAAAATTAATAGAGTAATTCAGTCGTAAGGTGAACATGCACTTGTAAAGTAAACAGTTAAGTGTTGGAAATAAAGTAAATCAAGTTGTATTGTCATAAATTTGTGAATTTTATGTGGCAATCCAGTGATCGAACTCAGAGGAATTATTATGAGAGGTTTAGTTGGATGTTTAAATTCGTAACTTTATTACAAAATAATCGCACAAAGCTTTGATTTATGTACCTCAAGCTTTCAAACTTAGTGGGCTATTAAACTGTGTACCCAATTTTGTTTTGAATTCTTATTAAAAATTGTGAAATTTTTATGAAAACTTATAGATTTCTCCTAAATCTTGTAGACTGTATGAAACTTTGATTATTATGGTCTAAATTTTTATAAAAAAAATTATTAAAATAAAACTAAATAAGTAACTACATGTAAACATGTATCAATGTTATCAATATTCATAATAGTTTTGGGGGCGTGGTTTTTTCATTATATGCATGGCAGATGTTTTTTATAAAAAAAACTGTTTCATGACAGAAATGTACTACTAGAAAAGGCCTTTCCCATAATTTTATGCCTTATGGCCCCACGTATGCTTCAAGCTCGAACCAACCAAATAATAGTCACATATAAACGAACCGTCTATGGCGGTTACACTCGTCATAAATTACGATCTACATAAAAATTACTATACTGAAAATATCGAACATCGCATGACTGTCTTATCGATTGTCGATTGTTTTTCAAGAGCTATGCAATAACTGTGTCTTTACTGGGCTTTCGTACGCATGAGTAATTTCCACCTATACACACTCTCCCCAGCGCAGCATTGTTTTGTTATCCATTACAAAGTTATTGTGCTGAGAGATTACGAAATCAAAAATGCACAAACAATGAGAAACCTATACAGCCAGGCCCATACATACTATGTGTATGTGTGTGTATGCATGGCTTTGACTTCCAACAAGTGTTGCTTTCATATGTATGTACGAGTAAGTATACGAATTGTTTTCAAATGCTCAGCTTACATGTGAGAGCATACTTAAGTTGAGCGAGCTTAAAACGAAATTGACTGGTACCTAGCGGGTGAGTTCGTTATGAATTTGGATCTATGCATGCCTAGTTCACATTATTTTCTTATGATACTACTGTGTGACAAAAAATAATTTGTTTGAATATAATTTGTCACAAGCAAGGTAGAAAAAATTTACATACTCTGAGTTTTTAACCGGTCCTCAAAATCTATGCTTAGGACCGAAAAATCAAACTTTTATAGTATTTGCGTATTGAAATTAAATAAAGCCAGCAAATTGTGTTGTCATTAGCTTGTGATTTTTATTTAGCAATCCAGTGACCGAACTCAAAGGAATTTTAGAGAAACTTAATTTTTAATTTTTATTTTTTTTTTACTTACTAACGATTCTTCCACATTTTTTAGATGCATTGTACAAGTGCAATAAGCAATATATATAATATAATAAGCAATTTTCATTTGATAATCTAACTTGTTAAGAAAATCATTGCTTAATTTAATCGCTACTCGCTCTCCATAAAGTCTGCTACCGTTGTGGGTTTTAATCGCTTTCGAGAAGAATTCAGCCGAAGTAAGCTGTATGCTGCATCGTCGACATGATTTTTTATACGTTATTTGTTAGCCATGCCAAATTGCTACGTTACTTCAGTTACAGTTGCCATGTCAATATTACGAGAGAGATGTTATGTTTGAAGAAAAACGTAAATAAATATCCATATTGTTAAGCAATGCCTTGCGAAGAAGGTTAAACATTTGAAATTCTTGCACATTTCTTCATCATAAAAAATTCCCTCATTCCATTCGCTACAGAATATTTATGTATGATTTTATTTGCAACTAAAGCCTTAATGGGTTTTAATAATTTATAGATCGTTAAAATTAAAGCTTTAAATACCTTATTCTCCGCTTGGAATAGCTGGCACTCAAATATATGTTGTATGTATATTCCAGGGGGGGAAAAAATCAGAATTGCGCAGAAAGAAAGATTTAATACCTTACTCTTCTTAAAAGATAATATGGTGCCGACGTGTAGCTTTAGTAGGCATTAAGGGGTTATATACAGTTAGAATTTCCAATTAATAGATTTTTTTTTTATTTTTCTTCTTAATGTACATATATTTAAGAATATACAAAGAAAATTTAGCATCGTTCCGGTGAATATTTTCGAAGTTACACGCAAATTTGAAAAGGCGCTTCAGAGTGCTTAATAGTACAACGCCGGAGCCTATGTAAAGTGCTTTTAAACTTTAAACGCGTTTTTTTTTTCAAAATAGTGTTTTCAAAGTCGGTGACCAACATTACTCGAAAACGGCTAAGCCGCTTAGTCTCGAATTTTAACATGAGCTTCTTAAATATATTTTTTAGTAATTAATCCAAGACTTTTTCTCAGCGATAAATATTTTTTATAAACAATTTAAGGCCGAAATTTTGGTCAAAAATCGATTTTTTTTGTGAAACCGCCTTATTTTGCTTATTCCTTCGATTAATTACTAGATTTAACATTACTTTAACGAAATTTGTTTTGTTTTCTAATTTCAGAGGATCGAGTTCAGAGATATAGTGGTCACCCCAAAACGTCTTTTTTGAGAGAAGCTCCCGGAGATCAGTTGTAGCGCCTTTTCCAAAAAATATTTTTGGTAATACAAAGACTTAAAATAAAGTTAAAAGATAACATAATACAATATATATACAAATTTTTAGATCAATAAATATAAATGTTTTCTCAGATAAAATTCAGGAGTATTCCCTTTTATCGGCCTTCGAACTGTATATAACCCCTTAAGATTACTTTATATTTCAATGTCTACACTTTTTGGGATTTGGAATAAGTGTAATCGGGCGATCGTAAGAAACTTGTAACTAAAAATTTTAATTCCATTATTCACACGCTTTCAATTTGTGTCCATGGCATACCCTTGCATTATCCTTGAACCTTAACAACGGAATATTGTTTTGAGTAGGCATCGATCGCTGGCCGGCTAGATTCTCAGTTATTGTAGTTTACATTGAAAAATTCACAAATTCTTGATTAGATTAGATCGGAGATTCCCACACTGTGCGTTGGAACGTAATGAGTGTAAGTAGAAATAAAAATAATTCCTACAAAAGATGCTAAAGATTTATTACTTAAAAATAATTTTAAAAGTTGTATAATTTTCATTATTATTTTTTATAAAAAAATAAAGCAGTACTATCAATGAGAATGACGATTTTTGCTTCTCTAAAAAAAATCTCTGAAGCTTTGATATATTTACAACCATTTATTTCTTTAAATTGAGTTTTTACCTGCATTTCAAATTAATCACTGCCACTATAGACAATCCAAGAATTGTAGATTCAGGCTCATATCAAATGACGATTACAACAGTCACTCTCCCTTGACTTCTGAAAGTGCAAATGAGAATGGATGGATTGGAAAGACTTCCAAAACGGCCGTATTCATAAAGGCTCTCTGGAAAATATTTGTCTCAGTGGGTGCTTCATATCGATAAGTATCAACAGCAAACTCGAAGAGAAGTGCTTTCTCGAAGAGAAATACTTTTCTTCCAAAAACTCGCCTTCAAGCGGAATTCAGTTAGTATTTCCTTTCTCTTGTGTTATTTTTCTTTCATCCAATGTACGCACTTACATATTTCATAAAGCAGCCAATTGCAATATGCACGCTGGAGTTTCTCTTTATTTATTTTTATTCAATTTTTTATTGGCAATTTATTTTATTTTTTATTACTAATTTTTTTACAATTATTGCTGGAAATTTCGATGGAACACAACATTTTTTAATTTTACGTTGCGAATTTTTCATTATAAATTCTTTTTATTTGGGGGAATTTCTGGTCTAGTCAAATAGCAAAAATTTAAACTTGCAAGAACTAAGAGTTTATCCATCCAGTAATCGACGCCTACTTGAAACGATATTTTGTTGTTAAAGTTTAAGCAAAATATTCACGGCTAGAGACCACTTGACTGTCTGCACTGTGAGCTATGACCAAAAATTGGAAGCATCGTACGTTAACTCGATTACATTTATTCCAAGCATAAGGGGACAGATACCTGTAAACGGCCATATTTTTGATTTTAATTAAAATTATTTAAAATGTCAATATATTTTTTATTTTTCAAAATTGGCATACAGTTTATTTATACATTAAAATAATATAATTTTTTTTGTATATCAATCATTTAAAATGGCGGATGTACACTCAATTCTTCCAGGAAGGTCACAGCGGGGCTTCTCATTCGGCGTCAGTGACCTGAATACAAACAACCAACATTTTTTTTTGTTTATTAATCTCATAATTTCTATATGAATTAAAAAAAATTAAAAAAAAAAATTCGCGGAATAAAAAAAAATGAATTTTGGGGCGAATTTTCCTACTATTTTTGTTTCGAAAAAATTATTTTTTGGAAAATTTTCGAAATTGTAAATTCACATAGAAAGTAATATCATAAAAAAAGATGTGTGCAAAATTTCAGTGAGATCGGTTAATAACTTTTTGAGTTATCGTGTACGCCAATTCGAAAAATATAGTTTTGAGAAAAACGCGTCTAAAGTTTGAATACAGGAAAATTCCTCTCCCAGCGCTCGAACGCAAAGAATAGAGTCGTCACGGTTGTGTATCTATAATATAAGAAATACTTAAATTTACGTTCTAAAATTGTTTGACATATTCTTAAAGGATTATATTAACATTTTATGAAAAAAAAAAACTTTTTTCCGAAATTTTACAGGTATCTGTCCCCTTAAATCCTTCAGTGTAGGCATTGGGCTCTATTCAGTTTTTCATTAGTCTACAGTTATGGTCTACCTGCTCAAACAATTACCATTTGCGGCTGGGTGTATATGTGTGTATGTATACGAATACATACGCACATGCATACTTACTCGCATTCCTTCAATTGTTTATGTGGGCAAAACCACTGTCATACATACTTTTTCATACATATCTATGTAACTATTGAATACATTATTAATTGAAATAAAATGATACATTTCTCGCACTGAGCCTCTCTCTCTCTCTCTCTCTCTCTCACACACACTCTCTTTAAACGATCAGCACCAGCTTTTCTCTTGTATTTTATTGCCATTTTTTTACACTCTCTTCTAATGGTTTCTACGCTGCTTTGTGGTATTTATTTTGTGTAGTGGCTTAATGTCGTCGTTAGCTTGGTTTTATTTTACGTCTCACAGTGTGACTTCTAGAACAAGTTAGGCTGACAAATTTATTTTTGCCTCATTACTGGTATTTGCGAATATGTTGATTGTTAATATGTGAAGTTTTGTCTTTTCTATCGAATACAGGTTTTTGAGAGGTGAATATTGATTTACTCCTCTTCGATGCGGTTGAAATCTTTGAGGTCGCTTGATGCATAAGCATGCGTTATCAAGTATTTACAGTTCTTCCTACTACTACTACTTTCGCTAAAAAAATGCTTTTATGTGATAATGAAATTTATCTATACCTTAGAGAGGAGGAATCCGATTAGAGTTAAACACAAAATTTATGGAACTGCAACATCATTTTGAAGTTGTGGAAAAAGTTTAATATCCGATAAAATAATGCAAAACTTGGAGTCTGCAGTTTGTCATTGGAGTTTTTTATAGCGACTCTCACATGTTTCTGAATCTAGTAAAATAAAAACATGCACAGGAGCGCGAAAAGCTCTACTTAAGCAAAGATCAGTCCATACAGCGCATCAGCTTTCAATTTCAATTTCAAAAATTTAAAAAACATTAGTTGGGAATTTATAAAAACGTTGATGAATTTTAAGGCGACTGCATATAAGGTGTAGTTGCTAGAGCAGCGAATTCGTTATTTTTTCTTTTGTTTTCATGGCTTGAATGCCAAAGTGATCTGTTTTAATCTGCGATTTGATACAAACTGAAATTAGAGGAAGTCAAGAAATTCGTGGAATGCAAGCGAAATACATATAAATTTTCTTTTTGTACCACCTTTCAAGCAGTCGCCTTGGTTGTTAGCAAAATCACCACGAGAACGGTTAGTTGGAGGCCATAGGGATACCAGTTGAAAAGCGTAATGAGCAGCCAAAAAGCTACTATTTACTACCGAAATGTAGCAAATCGCCAGAGTTAAGGGGGGAGCCTGCTTTAGAGGCTTCAAAAAATCGATATTTTTTTTTTGCATAAATGTCTTCCCAAACTAGCCAAGAATGTGTCCTCAAAATTTCAGAAGCAAATTCAAATATTTTCGCAGTTACAGAAGAAATTGTGAGCAAGCGTCGAGCAAGTATACGAGCGGATTTTTTATATACAAAAACTTTGACGCGCGATTTCTCGGTTTTTTATTTTTACGATTTTTCCTAATTGGCGGAAAAGATAGACCCGATTTACACGAAGAGACATCTGGAAGGGAAACATTTTGTTCAAGTGCGAAGGACGGTCGGGGAAGAGAGAAGGGATTTTGTCTCCCGTACTCGGCGACACGCTTTGCTCTTCTTATTCCTATTTCTTATCTTAAAGCAATTTTTGACAGTTGCTTCATTCGTTTTCTTCCTTTGTGGAAGAAAGTTCTATGTTATGTGTTGGTTTGCAATCAAACGGAAGATAACAACGATGACAAACATCCGAACGCTGCTTGGGAAATGCACGATTATTTTTGCTAGTAAAGTAAGTATAATTTAAAATAGTTATGGGACATGTTTATGTTGATTTCTAATTTTTCCCTGCATTTCTAGATACTCAAGTTAATTTTAAGTTAATTATTTACATATGCACTATTTTTAATTTAATTTTTTTTATTCAAGTATAAGAATTTATAAATATATTTAAATAAAAAAACAATAAATTATTTATTATTTAACCAGTTTGCATTTTTCATTCATATATTTAAGAAATTGTTGACGAACGTTTTCCGCTTTACATGTAAGTGCGTGCTAGAATACATCCGAACCAGACGATGCTGAAGTATTAAATGTCAAAATGTCGCGGAAACATTTTTGCCCGTGTGTACGCGAATGAAACATCAAAAGAGAATTTCCAGTGTCTCCCTTCCAGATGTCTCCTCGTGTAAATCGGGACATAGGGAATAAGTTAAACGTTCTATCGAAGCGAGATAACATTGATTGTTGTTGTTGTTGTTGAGGTGGTTGAGCATTTCTGAGCTGAATATGTGTCCTAATTAGTGACCAGCACCGTTTTACTACCACTATCTCGTGTGATTGTTTCCAAGTCAGATCCATTTAATGAGGTCCAAGTATAGCAGCAAATCCTTTATCATTGATTGTACTCGTATTCGGAATTAAATTCTCTTCTAGTTGAACCTGATTAACCCACTTTTTAAACAATCTAAAGTGAATTTATTTTTTCCAAAAAAATTAATTTTTTTTTATTAGCGAAGAATTGTTGAATTTCTCACTTTTTGTTTAATTTTCTTCGTTCAACTAGAAGCTATACTATACCAAAATAAAAACTTTTTGGGTTTTTGGTTTCAGGTGAAAATTGCGACCTGCATCTTTCCCGCCGCACGACATATGCACACTCGAGGTGCCTCGGCAAAATGCTTGTACCAGGCATAATATGACATATATTTTAATGAAAAAATTTGAGAAGACTGTTGAAATATATAAGAATAAAACCAGAAAGTTTCGCTTCAATCGAGTATTTCTTTCCTTCCCAAAAAAATCCACGAAAAAATTGATTTTTTGAAGCCTCTAAAGCAGGCTTCCCCCTTAAGCAAAAAAATGTCAAATTGGATTCTTCTTTTGTGTGCTTTCTGTAGTGACGGGATGTTTTACAAGGTGGCGTAAAATTAATCGCTCTATTGTAAGATTTATATCATATTTTTGCAAATGGGTTCTACGTCAGTTATAAAGGGTGATTTTTTAGCTATTATCTTTTCAAACAGTTGGTTTAAACAGCTGACGCACGTTTCGTGTTTCATTTCGGTGTCAAACAGTTTGGTCTTTAATTTAACCATGAATCGTCTTACAAACGAACAACGCTGGCAAATCATTGAATTTTATTATAAAAATGCGTGTTCTGTTAAGCAAGTTTAAAGTCGAAAAATTGTGTTCAGCGACGAAGCTCATTTTTGGATGAATGTTTCAAATTGAGCATTTCGAAAACTCCTAAAATGATAGGGCTTATTTGACCGACCGTTAATACGAGAATATGAGTACTCGATTGGCCACCAGGAGGCAGCATCCGCCACAGGTAATGGTTTGGGCCTGTGACCGGAGGTGGGCGCTCTCCAATCGTTTTCATCGGCGTCAAGGTAAATTCGAATTATTATCGGGAAAATATTCCGGAGGCTGCATTGAAGCCGTGGGCAAACAAATATTTCGGTGGCAGACTATGAACGTTTCAACAGAACTCGGCACCGTCTCACAAAGCTCGATTGAACCAAGAATGGCTAAAACACAATGCTCCGAAATTCATAATATCCACACAATGGCTCTCAAATTCACCAGACGCGAAACCGATGGGTTATTTTGGAGAGTACCGTCCGAAGTAAAAGATTCACCAGTCTCGAGGCGCTGAAAAAGCCATTGTCTGCGAGTGTTCCAAAATACCTGCAAGTCACATTCGGGCAGCTTGCGATTCGTTTTTGGACCGTCTGAAGGCCATAGTCAAGGCAAAAGGTGGTCACATTGAGCAAAAGTGAATTGATTTTTAATTATAATGAATTTGACCTCTGAGCTATAATATCGCCTCTGAAATTTGGCTCAGCTTCCACGAGTTCGAGCAAGGCGTCGGAGTTAAAGACTTCAGGACGACCAGTCGCAGTTACCACTTCGGAGTTTTGTAAACCACTTTTGCGCAGTCCTTACACTCACGGTATTCTCTTCGTAAACAGTATTTATTTCTGCAGCAGTAGTTGTTGCATTTTTACCACTTTTATAAAAAAAATACAAAATATGCCTCTTATACGCGTTCGAAGATTTCATTTTATTTCTTAACAACACGTGCTTCTATCCGCGATTAAAATCACTTGTTGCATGCACAAAATATATCAAAGAAAATATAAATAGTTCCGTTATATTCCGTGAATAATTTTTTGTATGCAAAAAGTGAAATTATGGGTAAAATACGCACGAACTTATGGACTGACCTGATATTAATGCTATGTTTTTATTTTTGTAAAATACAGGGATTGACTAGCAAAAAAAATTATTGAAAATCATAATTTTTTCCGGCCTCTGACTACCCGTAACCCCTTATTAGAAAAATTGGTTTTGCCGCCGCATACTCCGCAATGCACTTAGTACGTAAAGTTACCCTGTCGCTTATATCCCGGCATTGGTCCGTTACGGGGACAGATACCTGTAAAATTTCGAAAAAAAAAATTTTGTTTTTCATAAAATGTTAATATAATCTTTTAAGAATATATCAAAAAATTTTTAGAACGTAAATTTAAGTATTTCCTATATTATAGATCGTCAGCCATGACGACTCTATTCTTTGCGTTCGAGCGCTGGGAGAGGTATAGTTACGTTGCCGACTTTAGACGCGTTTTTCTCAAAACTATATTTTCCGAATTGGCGTACACGATAACTCGAAAAGTTTTTGACCGATTTCTCTGAAATTTTGCATACATCTTTTTTATGATATTACTTTCTAGTATGTGAATTTAAAGTTTTCGAAAATTTTTCGAAAAAATAATTTTTTTGTAGCAAAAATAGTAGAAAAATTCGCCCCAAAATTAATTTTTTATTTTGAAGTATTTTATTCGGCGAATTTGTTTTTCCATTTTTTTAAATTCATATAGAAATTATGAGATTAATAAACAAAAAAATTCTTGGTTTTTGTATTCAGGCACTGACGCCGATGCTACAATGCCCGCCGATTGAGAGGCTCCGCTGCGACCTTCCTGGAAGAATTGAGTGTACATCCGCCATTTTAAGTGATTAAAATAAAAAAAAAAAAATTATCGGGTGTACAACTAATTAATTTCGTTTTTGTTACTAACCTCATATCTATTTATGTAGTCAATATTTTGACAGCGACAGCTATTCTATGTTAAAGCACGCCAAAAAATCAAGTAAATTTGATATGTCAGAGTGAATATTAGTAAACACACACATTTTTTTTTATTACTGTCAAAATGTCAAATTACGTTCCAACAAAACAGCATTTGCGGGGAGGTTGCTTTTGTTCTTCAATTTAAAGAAAAGTGCAACAGAAGCACATCGTTTACTCTCAGAAGCTTATCCTGAATATGCTCCAGAGGTTAGAGTATGTCAGCAGTGGTTTGCACGATTTAAAAGTGGTGATTTTGACACAGAAGACAAAGAGCGATCAGGTACATCAAAAAAGCTTGAAGAGGAAGAATTGGAGGCATTACTCGATCAAGATCCATGTCAAACTCAAGAGGAACTTTAAAAAACATTGGAAGTCACTCAACAAGCCATTTCTAAGGGTTTAAACGTAGCCGGATACATTCACAAACAAGGAAATTGGGTGTCACACGAATTGAGGCCGAGAGACGTTTTTGCACAAAAAGAAATCGTTTTTGCATCGTATTGCCACTGGCGATGAAAAGTGGTCTCATTACGACAACCCAAAGTGTAAAAGATCATATGTGAAGACAGGCCAACCAGCCAAATCGACACCAAAGCCGAATATTCATGGTTTGAGGGTGTGCTCTATATTTGGTGGGATCAGAAGGGTGTGCTGTACTATGTGCTGTTAAAATTGGGCCAGACGATCACGGCAGAGCTATACAGGCAACAATTAATACGTTTGAAGCAAGCAATAGCCGTAAAACGGCCAGAATGGGCGACCAGACACGAGAAATAGATTTTCCATCATGACAATGCTCGGCCACATGTTGCAGTACCGGTCAAAAATTATTTGGAAAATGCCGGATGGGAAATCCTAACTCGCCCGCCTTATAGCCCAGACATAGCTCCTTCTAATTACCATTTGTTTCGGTCGATGCAGAGTCACCTTTCTCGAATACGGTTCACCAATGCTGAAGGTATTAAAACATGGCTTGATGACTTTCTCGGCGCAAAAGATGAGAAGTTTTTTCGGGATGGAATCCATAAATTGTCTGAAAGATGGGAAAAAGTGTCCGCTTCCGATGGATAATATTTTGAATAAAATATTTTTTCACTTTTATACTTAAATAAATCGTCTTTTGAATAAAAAAATACGAAATTAATTAGTTGTACATCCAATATATTATTTTGATGTATAAATAAACTGTATGCCATTTTTGAAAAAAAAAAATTGATTTCTTCATTTTAAATAATTTTAATCAAAATCAGGGAAAATATGGCCGTTTACAGGTATCTGTCCCCTTAAAGGTTAATCTCTGCATTCAAAAATCATAAAAAAAAATTTAATTTTCCCACTACATTATTTTATACTCAGTTTTATTTTATTAATCGTATATATTATTCTCTCTTTATAATTTGTTTATTGTGCGACACAGACCATTAATAAATATTTAGTTAACATTAAAAATTAAACAGATCACGTAATATTTACAAGGCAACTTATACTCGATGTGCATATGCATGTCTACATATATGTCTGTATGTATTACATATTTTTAGCTTAGCACTAAATAAAAATTTACAAAATCTACAGTTTTATATCTACTCTATTTATATGTATTTATGTATGTATGTATATTCATAGGATTATGTGAGCGATTATCGATACATTAGAATAGCTACAACTAAAGGGCCATTTCGATATACATTTATTTGAATAAAATAGGTACCTATGTAAATGTTTATAAGCCACTAGGCTGAATTTTCAATGAAAATAATTTTCGAAAAAAAGAACTGTCGAGTAATGCTTTAAATACGTTTATACACAACTACGATATGCAAGTGAACATTTAGAAAGGAATAGCAAAAAAGCTTCCACTTAACAAATTTCTGTGCTAGACTTCATTCCTTTGGAAAAACTGCGCCAATAAGGCAATTCTCTTAAACAACACTAATCTGCACAACAAAAATCTGCACTAACCCTAAGCCGACTTATTCCTATGCAAGACAGACACCCTTCTGATTTCAAATATGGCTCACTTTTCTCCATATTTCACTAGTTTCGGGGGCGGCTCACTCATCTAATTGTTGCCCTATACGTGGACCGGGCGTTAATTTTAAATAAAAATCAGTGGAGTCAGTGCGCGAATTATAATTTTTTTTTTTGTGCAGACCAGCGCATACATCAGTCCAAGTCTCACATATGAATGAACCCACTTAGCTAACATAGTTGCACACTTCATTGCACTCTTCGAAAATGTACCCACATACATATTTTGATCAACACCTGTTCAAAAAGAGCAGCGTACACAGAAATCCAAAAACAAAACAAAAAATAGGAATCTTTAAAAGTTCACTACACTTTAAATGCTCCACATTAATTTAGCACTTAATTTATGGAATATTTATTAAAATATTCGCAAACAACGCGCTGACTTCGGTGCCGCATGCTGCTCATCGCACAGATATGCCATTTATGGTGATAACATTTCCGGCCGTTGGTTCAGGTTCGTAGACTTCGTCGTTGGTGCGCATCTCGTATGGCGCATCATAGAATTGCTCACTGGGTATTTGGTCGTAGATGTTCTCTGTGCAGAAAATAAATTAGTTAGCTCAAGCTTTAATTATTTGAAAAAAAAAAAAATTGAATTAGTCTACTATTTGCGCCTCTCACCCACCTGGTTTCCGTCCAATAGACGCATTGCCATTCACTCCACCTCTGCCGTTTACTTGAAACGTATTGAATGTCGCCGGTGGCCCATTATCCAAATGCATGCGATTATTCGCCTCCAGTGTTGAGTAGGACATCACTGCCGCATTGCGCTCGTCTTTGGTTTCCGCCGCCTGCACATTCTCGGTATTCTTCACCGGACGCGCTTTGTTACGATGCAAGAATATCAGACCAATAACGAAGAGTAGCACAATGATGACAGTCGCACCGATCGCAATGCCAGTACCTAGGCTGGAGCTCTCTTGCGCCTCGGTAGCTGCCACCTCACAACGCGGCTCGTCACCACTCCAAGTGCCATCCTCTGTGCATTTCCGCAGATATTGCCCGATACGATTGTAGCTCGGTATGCAGTGATACTCGGCGGAGCCACCATATAAAGTGGACTCATTCACAACTATCACACGACCATTCTCTATCATTGGTGGGCGTCCGCAGTCAACGGCTATAAGTCAGTGAAATTTAATTTATAGCTGAAATCAAATAGGGAAATTATCTTTGTGCTACTTACGTTTGCAACTGGGACTTTTGCCTGCCCATTTGCCATTCTTTTGGCAAACCCGCGTATCATTGCCAATTAGTGTTCGTCCCTTGGCACATTTGAATTTCGCTTGTGCGCCTACCGAGTGATCGGCTACATCGACTATTAGATTTTCACTGATGTCCGGCTCATCACAGGTAATTTCTCTGCAGGCTGGTTTTTCGTGGCTCCAGGTACCGTCTTCGGCACACAGACGACGTGATACGCCATCCAGCTTGAAATTTGGATTACATTCGTACAGTGCCGCTGCGCCATAATAAGTGACATTTGTAGCCAAGGTGACTTTGCCGTTCGTGATGTTGGCTGGAACGCCGCATTCGACGTCTAAGTGGTAAAAAAATAATAAAAGAAATTATTAAAAGGTAATTTTAATTTAATGGGCTATGACTCCTACATTTCACTTGAATAAGAGGGAATTTACAATGGCAAGATTTTGGACTTTGATCTAAATTTATCAGCGGAGGATTGGCAATGGGTAAAGAATCAAAGAAAATAATGCATCATAACCGTCATATGACTTGCGCTGTCGTTGAATTCCAGTAATACGACTATAAATACTTAAATATGCATTGCTGCCAGAAAGATACCAGTTGAGATCCATGCGATGGAGCTTTATTGCTTATGCGGATTACAAGAAGTGCATGAAGAATAGGAAGCGTGGCTATATCGACTATTACCTAACTCAGATGCTCATAGGACACGAATGCTTCTTGGAATATCTGCACCATTTCCAACAGGCTAGATCAGGTTAGGTTGGTATGGTTGCCCAAGGAATGAGCACACTTAGACAAGGAAAGACGGATTCGTCCTTCGTGATACCATTACGGAGGAGGTGAGGTGAGAGAGGAAGACCGATGGGATGCGGGGAGAAGGCGGGGAGAGGTGGTGCTGGGATGGTTAGGAGGGTGGGTTAGAGCGTATGGACTACGAACGATGACTGTGCTGCGTTGGCGTCAACCGCTTTGTGCTACTGATGAAATTCATCAGATTTCTAATATAATATCAACGCCTGCTATATCAGCAGGCGCAGCAAAGAAGTAAGAGCCAAGATGCCTAGATCTTAGCCCCACCAGAGCAGAGCAGCTAAGGAGTAGGTGCTGAGATGATTCCACCTCATCCTCTATACATCCAGCGCAAAAAGGACTCGAGGTGATTCCAAGTCTCACAGCATACATTCCTCGCGCATAGTGACCTGTGAGAAAACCCACAAGATGCGAGAGCTGATATTGTGTCAACCTCAGAAGCTCGCCCGAGCGCCCCCAGTCCACACGATGCCAGAAGGATTTCGCGATCTTACAAGTTTGTGTACTTGCCCAACGCTCGCTGAGTTGGCGCGATGCCTATCTTTCCAATTCTCTCCTCTCGCGGGGAGATCACCTCACATGTCCCTTGTCTGGCCAGCTCATCCGCCTCGCAGTTTCCCGCAAATTCCAGCAGACTAACAGCACTTTTTGCCCCAGTTGCTGGAATACAGTTGAGAGCGCAGAACACGTGGCCTTTCACTGCAAACGTTTCAGTAAGGAACGAGCAGTGCTGGATAAGGCATTCGAACATCCGCCGTTTCATACAAGATTTGTATTGGATCTGTGCGCGTCCATCGCTAAATGGGACACCGTAAAAACGTTCGCGGCTACAGAAGTGAGGACTGAACCAGAAACGACAGCAGCAGTTACAACTTCAGCTGCAACAACAACGCCAACATCAGTAGAAGCAGCTTTCCAGTGGGGATGAACTGTTTTAGACAGACCGATGATAGATAGAGACGCTTGAATCGACCACTCACTAAAGTATCAAAAAACAAGACAATAGTCAAGGTAAAAAAAAAACAAGTAAGTTGCACATTACTTACACAAGTATTGCACATTTTCCAATGTTTTATTTCCCGCTTATGAAAGGAGTGGTAGGAATAGATACTATCGATGGCTTACAAGCGCCGACAGGAGTGGAACTTGTAGGCAGGAACTTGTTTTGTCAATACATATAACCGTGGCGCCCCGTTGAAGAAATGATAACGAGGTTCCAGGGTAAAAATTTGCCGAGGAGGACAATCGTTATAGTGTTAGTGGGAGCAGCCCCCATGCACCACTCCTTACCCAAAAAGAAAAACCATAAACAAATTTGGCACAGGTCTATTTGTGGTGTGCTCCTTCCCATTTTTTCTGCTTCTGTTTTGACTGTAGGTCTGTTTTATGCAGCCTCCGAATGGTTGATGATGGTTTTTTATGAGGAGATTTCTCATGGTTTGCCATTGTCTGCCGAGGGACGAAACACTTTTCTCTCATTAGGTGCTTCATGCCCGGTAACGGTTACAGGTAACGCAGCGAACATGAAGGCTGCTATACGATTGACAAATTATGAGCATTTACCGTGTTTTGCTCATACTCTTAATTTAGTCGTGCGTGCAGGACTCCAGGAATGTGGACTGGGAACTAATTGCCATGCAGGAGCAACTAATGAAAAACCATTAAAGTTTAAAATGGACGTAGTGACCAGATGGAACAGTACCCTAGATATGATTGAGAGGATTTATTCACTTCAAGAAACTTTAGAAACGTCTCTTGGAGTCTTACACAATCCAGTAGAAAATCTTTCAGAAAGCGAATGGCAGAAACTGCCAGAAATAATAAAAATCTGAAGCCATTCAAAGAACTCACTGAAGAAATGTCTTCAGAAAAAAAGGTGACTGTTTCAATGATCCTGGCTTCGACGGAAAGTATGACCAGAATTTTGATACAGGAAGGAAACTGGCAAAAAAAATACTAACGGATTATAAAAGTAGGTTGAAGAATTGTTACAGGTACCCTATGTTATCTAAAGCAGCACTATTAGACCCGCGTTTTAAGAAGCTGGCATTTAGGTTTGATTTATCAAGTTATAAGTCTGCGAAAGATGCATAGAAAACTGAGCTGCAAAACGAGTTCAACTTTCATCAGCAATCTATAGGACCTACTGACTTAGCTATAACTACTAGCAACACTGACGCTGATAACGATTCAATTTGGAAAGATTTTGACGGTGTGGTGACGTCAGTGTCAGCTTCAAACTCTGTAGTTAGCAGCAGTATTATTACTATGAGGCAATATTTAGAGGAAAGAATTATATCTCGAAATGAGTGTCCTTTGAAACGGTGGCAAGCACGGGCAATTCTAAACCCGGAGCTCTGGAGCTTGGCTGATAAATATTTATCAGTTATGGCTTCTTCTGTACCATCTGAAAGGACTTTTTCGAAATCGGGCCAAATATTAAGCGAGAAGCGCAGCTCTATTCAGCCAAAGAGAATGGAAAAGATTTTATTTTTAAATATTAACCAAAGAATCTTGCAATAATTTTTTTAATGTATTAATAATTTAGTTTATCAAAAATATTTTTTGTTTTGTCTAAAATATGTTTTTATTTAATGTTTAATTTCAGTTCAGGATCGAAAGATTTTTGTTGTTTAAATGTTATTGTCAATAAATAATTTTTGACACCTATTTGTTGCTTTTTCATTAAAATTTAGGAGATTCTGCCAATACTTCATTTGCAGTTCTACACTTTCTTGTGACGCCGCAACGTCATACTGTACGCGTACCATACGATACAACATATTCGATTCGTTGCGTTATGGATAAGGTATCAAAAGTAACGAGTAACGTAACGATACGATAGTAACGAGTACTCATCGTTATAGTAACGAACATATACGGGTTTGCTTTTTTTCGTTACTTTTACACCTCTAATAAAAACTACTCAATTGTTTGGGGCTAAGCTTTTTTATTTCTCGACGTAGTCTCCTTTTAAGCTTCGTCCAACGCCATTCTAGTTTGTTGATCCCTTCTAAATACTCGTAATATGATTTGTCCAAGTCTAAAAAAATAGAAACTGATTTCTGCAATCACCTCCTCGTTTGAATAAAACCTTTTTCCCATCAGCTATTCTTTCAAAGGAAAGCAAAAAGAGGAAATAGTAGTCGGAGAGCTCTGACGGAACTAAGTCTGGAAAAGAGGGCCGATATGAAACGAGTTGCAACCATATTTCCTACAATTTTGTGACCACAACTGGTTCGTTGTCGTGATGGAAAAGTAAAATCACTCGACTTCCTTGATTCAAACGAATGCCAAACACAAAGAAATATACCGATCCGGCTGAAATTTGGTGTGTGTGTTCTTCCAAGAGATGCTACTAACTAAACATAATCTCGATACGCACCAATAGTGCCATCTCTCTGACTTTGCATGGACTTTTCAAATGAACCCCGTAATATTTTATTCAACCCCATTTGAGCTCAGCCTCTACTCATTTACTTACATACACATTCCGGAACTGCGCCACTCCATTGACCGTTGTCTTCACAGGTCACCAGAGCTTCTCCAACCATCTTATAGCCACGTTCGCAACGATATTTGGCCAGCGCGCCAATTCTAAATAGAAATAAAAGTCAAAGTGGTATGGAGAAATCCATTTAGCGATTTTTTTACTCACTTGTAAGTCTGAGCGCTATTTTGTGTCGAATCGGCGGTACGTATCAGTGTACGACCGTACATGCGGTCGTTGCCCGTGACGGAAAGCAAACTGTGTGCGGCCAATACCGGCTCCGAGCAACGAATCTCTGGAGGAGTGAACAATTTTATAGATAAATAAAAGAAAATTTGATAAAAAAAATTATAAAAAAAAGTTGTAGGTCTTAGACGGACATCTCACCTTCACATTTGGGCGAGGCATCGCTCCAAACCCCTGACTCTAAGCAAACACGTTTGGGCACGCCACTCAGCTTGTGCGACTGTGTGCAGCTGAAGGTCACCTCTGATCCCACATAGGTAGTATTCTGTGTGTACTTTACGGAGCCATATGGAATTGGTGTGATTACGCCACAGTCAATATCTGCAAGAAAGAGATTTGCATGAATTTGTGTACAAATTACGAACTTCCTTTCCGCGGCACTCACATTCGCAGAATGGCGCATCTGCGCTCCACTCTCCCGTTTCCAAACATTCTAGAGTGGGATTGCCGCGCAGCACATGACCCGGATCGCAATTATACTGAATCTTTGAGTGCACATTATAGTCATAGCCAACAACAAATGAACCAGCTGGCACATGAGGCGTGTCACAGGCGACCAGCTCACATATCGGTGCATCACCCGACCATTTGCCCTCCTTCGTGCAGTACAACTCCGATGGGCCATCCAACCAATAATCATCTTCGCATTCATATTTCACCATCGAACCAACAGTGGTTGAAGAGTTCACCAACATTGCGTGACCACGATCGGGGCGCGCTGGTGCACCACAATCCACGAAACGGCATGAAGGTGGCTTGCTGGACCATTCACCGCCAAGGCCACAGGAAATGATCTATCCGAAAAATGCAAAAAAAAACATATACCATAACAAGTTATGCTCATAATCAAGTTGTGTGGCAGTTGCGCATAAATAATTAATGCCGTTGCGCATTTGTTATTGAAAACAAAAGTTGACTCACCGGTTCGCCCACCAACACATAACCGGCCTCGCACTCATATGTGGCCGTTGAGCCGGCGCGCTTATCCGTCACACTTACACTGCCGCCGGCGATGCGTGGCGGCTCAGGACACCAATCGACCAGACATTCCGGCTGCTTGCCCGTCCAACCAGTCAACTCGCAAGTGCGATTCTCATTGCCAATGAGCGTATAATTCTCGTGACAAGTGTAGGTCGCTTGCACACCATAGCTGGTACGTTGTTCCGAAAGTAGAATGGCGCCATGCTCCAGTTCCGGCAGCGCACCGCAATCAACATCTGCGGCGAAGAATGGTGGTTTGAATAAAAAGTCGCGGCGCTTACATAAATAATTTCAATATACAAATTTTTCAACCACTCACATTTACAGGTGGGCGCCCGCCCGCCCCAAGTGCCATCAGCGCGACAAGTGCGCTCCGCATCGCCGATCAGCGAGTGACCCTTTGGACATTGGTATGTGATTTTATTACCCAGCGTGTAGTTGCGGCCAACGATTGTGGTGTTCTGTTGCGAGTCTGGTGAGCCGCAGGAAAGGGGCGCTAAACGTCAAAAGAATACAAGGTGAGTGGTAAGTGTTAGTGTGTAATTAAATAATAACTAATTCCAATTACAAATTACTTGTAATACTCACAATGCTGACAAATGAAGTGCAGGTAGTCCAAATTGCAGCCCACATCATTCCACAACCAGTTGCGCCCGCCATCCAACACCACACAATTCTGCTCGCCATTATAGTTGTTCGGCTGATCTTTGCCCCAGGCCGGTTTCTGCACCACTTCGCCTGTAAATATTTGCAAACAAGTATTTCGTTTAATGTGGCTATACAACAACGTTATTATTTATTCGAAAATTTGCAATCGCACAAGGCCAACAAATAGCGTTTAACGGTCCTACTACTGCTTTACATATGAACAAAGCCAATAGTCGTACAGTGCATGGCTTATATAATACAATTAATTTCATATAATTTCTCACTTTTAATAATCGATACTCGTACATAGAAAATGAGTTTTTAAAATGCGCGGTGGCACGCAAAAGACTTTCATTTTTTTAAAGAACATTTTACGGTCAACCAAACATGGCTGTAAGTTAAGCGTCCAAAGACGCCTTGGCCAGCTGCTTTTGCATACAATTAGCGTTTATTAAGCACGCCCATTGTAGTTACATGTGTAGATAACTGTGTGTGTATGCGTGTGTTCATCCAAATAGCATTCAAAAGTGCGACCTTTTCCTTTTAGCGCGCACTGTATTGTTTTCTGTTAACTTGATTTTCTATAAATTTATTTGAATATGAATGTCATATCGGGGTTTGCTGTTTATCGTTTTTGGGGTGTTTTTGTTTTTTGTTGTTGTTTGTTTGCCTTTGTTGGAAGGCAAGTTGGTATGTCGATTTTGGTCATCAAAATTTGTTTTCAATGCCACTTTCTTATGGTCTTGTGGCAATGCATATTCAATACCATTTTGATGACGTTTTGTATATTTACTTAAGGGGACCTGGTGGTCTAGAAATTTCCAAAAAAAAAGGTTTTTTGTTTTTTCGATATTTCTCAAGTATAGTATCTTAAGAATATACTGTGAAATTTTCATGCGGAAATTCCCAATATTATAGCTTCTGCAGCCTATTATCTCGGTAGAGAGCGGTCCGCGCGCTCCTGTACCTCAAATTTTAAAATCATTTATCTCGAAACGATTTTTTCGGCCTCGTGTTGTCAAAAAAAAAAATATTCAACCGAATTGTCTGAAAATCTAATATGTTTTTCACAACATCAATGGCTATCGCCCGTAGTAGAATCATATTATTATTTCAATTCTTTCCTATTTTTTTTTTTATTGAAAAACTGAAAAAACCTGATTTTTAGAGTGTCAAATTCAAAAACGCGCCATTTTGTCAAATTTTGTTTTTATTCATTTTTGTATGTAAAAGAAATTAAATAAAAAGTCTCTCCATCTTCTTAATTGGTGCGATAACCGCTTACGCGATTTTGGCCGGCGCCAACGTAGCCGCTGAATCTTTATTCGCTGCGTTATATCTATGCCGTCGTAAAGCTCATACAGCTCATCTTTCCATTGCCTGTGCGATATTCGCCGTTGCCAACGTTCAAAGGTCCAAAAATCTTAGGCAGAATCTTTCTCTCAAACACTCCATGCGTCGCTTCATCGGATGTTGTCATCGTCCACGCTTCTGCGCCATACGTTAGGACGGTCATGAGGAGAGCCTTGTAGAGTGTTAACTTTGTTCGTCTAGAGAGGACTTTACTGCTCAGTTCCCTACTTAGTCCAAAGTAGCACTTGTTAGCAAGCGAGATTCTGCGTTGGATTTCAAGGCTGGCATTGTTATTGGTGTTAATGCTGGTTCCTAAATAAACGAAGTCTTTTACAACCTCGAGATCATAATTGTCTACAGTGACGTGGGTGCCGATACGCGAGTGTGCCGACTGTTTGCTTGAAGACAGGAGGTACTTCGTTTTGTTTTCGTGCACCATCAAACCCATTCCCTTTGCCTCTTTATCCAGTTCGGAGAAGGCAGAACTAACAGCGCGGTTGTTAAGGCGATGATATCGAAATAAAAAGTCTAAACAATTTAAATTTCGTTTTTCATTCTTTATTGTAAAAAAAAATTCTTGAAAGTACCCTAAATTTTCGAGCTCTAGACCACCGGGACCCCTTGAAGCAGTAATTACTCGAATCTCAAAAGAATCGACAGTACCCGATTCTTGAAAGTATCGATTATGGGTACCGAATATATATATAGAATTTTTCTATTTAAATTTGATCTTGGTAAGAATTTGTAGTTAAGTTTAAAAATTTTATATTTCATTTTGTCTATATATTTACACGATTAATATAGTAAATAAATATAAATAAATTAATAGATAAATAAATAAATAAATTAGTTTTGTCAACAAAGCAATCTAGGCAGGTGGGTTAGCTGGACAAGAGTACCACGGGTACAGTACGAGTAGCACTAGGGTGCCATTTTGATACCATAACGTAGGCCACTACCTGCGAAAATTCACAAAACTTAGAGGAAGAAAAAGAATCTAGAGCCATCCAGCGTTGTTGATGTAGTGGAGAAGAGAAAAGGGATCTAGGCTGTAGAGCTGCCTCAGGCTATTTTCAATAGGCACACTAAGGAACTTCAAGCGCCTAGCCTCCACCCAGACATTTGCAAAGGAAGTGTTAAACAGTCTATTTCCGCACAGCGTTTGCAATGAGGGTTGTGCGGAAGTCCAAGCTTTTGAAGTCCAACTTTTTGAAGTGAAACTTCTTAGGCGTCGATGGACGAGCGAGAATGGAGAGTAAAATTTCAAGGCCATACAACGTTTTGGGCATTTTCGTTCCGCGAGAGAGAAAAAAGATATAACCTAGAGAAAAAGGAGAGAGAGAGATATACCTTATATATACAGGGTTTGCCATATTAAACTGACCCATGTGATTATTAAAAAAATATGGAAAAAGAAACATTTTTTTGTGTTTCATTGTGAAAAACATTTAATTTAGTTCAAGGAGATTCGTTTACATCACTTTTTGAATATGATATCGCGCAAGTGGTCGCCCTTAGCTCGTATAGCGTAATGTGCCCGTTTTTCGGCGTTTTCCATAGTTTTGGCCAGCGTCTCGGCCGATATGGCGGCTATTTCCCGTCGGATATTGGCCTTAAGTGCGCCTAGTGTCTTTGGCTTGTTGACGTAAACCTTAGATTTCAAATTACAGTAAAAAGTTATAGGGTTACTCAATGGGTCAGTTTAATATGGCCAACCCTGTACACTTTAGGCTAATCACGTCTCCCTTTTGTGCGTTCCTTCGTCTTTTCTCCGACTCCTACGTTAAGGTTCTAGTCTAGGTCCACGTATACATTATAGACAAGGCGCTAGAATATAACAGAGAGCGAAAGAGAGTGACGCATAAACTTACAGCATTCATTCTCTCTCGGGTCTCTCCCTCTTATTTCGCGACACGCACTTTTTTTTTACCTTTAACTTTGTAGTTGTCTAGAAAATTCAAGCAAAAACAAAATACAAGGTATCCCTACGTTACTGCTACTACCTTATTGATGTGCCTGTGGGGTCTCCCAGAAACCGCGGAAGTTTTGAAGTAGGCCGAGAATTCACTTGAATTTCTGACTAACAGTGACAAATTTCTAAAGTTCTGATTAAGGGCTTTGCTACTAAGCGGAGTATAAGGTCCAACTTTTTTCTAGAGTGCATTTGTACTTTGCAACGCCTTCTTATATTACCGTGCCATTCAAGGGCGGCGTAAAAGTGTAGGACCCTACATTCGCCAAACAATATCAAGAAGCACCTCACAGCTTAGAGGAGAAACTTGATTAAGCAGATAGCAAATGACTTAGGTGCATAAGTGCTCTTATCATGAATATGGCCATGCGTAAAGTGCTTTCCAAAGGCAAATAAAAAGTAGCTTGGAAGCAAACTTTATAAAACATAGATCGACGGATCTTTAATTTTTTAAATTTGATTTTACCTAATTTTCCATAAAAACATTGATCATTCTTTAATAAAAGCGATAGGAATCAAGTTCAAAACTGTATATGAAATTCGAAAAAAATCTTAAATTTTCCAGAAAATTTTTTAGCATTTTAATTAGAAACTTTAGGACATTTTTCAGGATGCGACTTTTAAGTCCATTAAATTTTAGTATAATACAGTGAAAGGGTGAAGTGATTAAAAAATCGCGTTAACTTTTGACTTTTTTTTGCTGTAGATGGTGAGGTGAATTTTCTTCATACTCGTATAAAACACATTTTTTATATGGATGAAAAGTTCAACATCGAAATCAAAAAATAAAATAAATTGCAAAAACGCTTTGATTTTCAAATTCTTCCAATTTTCACTTTATTTTATGGTACAGGAATAAATTTCCACCCTCGTAAAAGAATTGTCGCTGCTGGTACTATTTTTGTGTGCGCTCTAGTAATATACTGGTGATTTGAGGGTGTAGGTATATGCGAGGTCTCGATTGCAGTAGTTGGCATTCGTTTGAAGCGTAAAGATTCTTTTTTATCTGACGTCAAAAATGTCTACGTTCGTTCCGAAAAAACAGCATTTGTATGAAGTCATTCTTCATTATTACCTTTTAAAGAAAAGTGCTGACGAAACGTGTCGTATATTGACCAAGATTTACGGTAATCACGCTCCATCAAATACAATTTGTAAAGAGCAGTTTCGACGCTTCCAAAGTGACAGCTTCGACGTGAGTGATGAAAATCGCGAAGGGGCACCGAAAAAATTTAAAGATATTCAACTACATCAATTATTAGATGTAGACGCATGGCGAACCCTTGATAATATGCCTAAAGAGTTGGATGTTCACAGATCAAGCGTCGGTAAACGTTTGCACGAGAATGGAATGGTGCAGAAAGCAGGTAACTGGGTGCCACATCAATTGAAGGAGAGGGATGTCGAGAGACGTTTGGTGACGTGTGAGATGCTTCTTAAACGGCAGAAAGGTGGAAAACAAGAGGTTTTCTGTATCCGATCGTCACTGGTGATGGAAAATGGATCTACTATCTATCAATCTATTATTTTTCTAAGCGCCGAAAATGTTGGAGCCTGCCAGGTGCACCAAGTCCATCGACAGCGAAGAAAAATATTTATGCTTCTGGTGGAAACAGAAGGGTGTCATCTATTATGAACTCTTCAAACCATCTGAAACCATCACTGGAGATCGTTACTGACTGCAACTAATGTGTCTGAATCGCGCTCTCAAAGAAAAGCGTTAAAGGCCGAAATGGGACGGTAGACTTGACAAACTGATTTCGCTGCAAGACAACGCAAAGCCACACGTTGTTAAATCGGTCCAGAGATATTTAGAGGGACTGAATTGGGAAATCTTGCCTCACCCGGCGCATTCCCCAGACATTGCACCTTCGGACTACCATCTGTTCCGATCAATGCAGTCAGCTCTATTGGAAAGCGGTTCACTACTTACGAGAGCATCGCAAACTAGCTCAATGAATAATTCAAGTCAAAAGAATTCGAACTTTTCGTCAGAGGAATTCGTATGCTGCCTCAAAAATGGAGTAAAGTTGTAGCTTCCAATAGCACATACTTCACATGAAATCGTGTATTATTTAGTTTTTTAAGTAATTCGTAACTTTGACTAAGAAAGGACGGCAACTTATTCCCATGTCCAGTACTAAAATTTAATGGGCTACAAACACTAATAATTTTTTGTACTATTTTTTGTACTTTTTTGTACTTTTTTTTGTACTATTTTTTACACAATTTTTTATGTGGAGAAAAGCGAAAAAAAAACCCAAAATCAGGGCGATTTTTAAAGCGCTTTAAACTTTCACTTTCTGGTTATACAAAAATTGGATGAGCTATAAAACTGCATACTAATCTTTTATTAACATTTTCGAAACGTGGATGAAAATTTGATGAATTTTTCTGAATTTCGTATAGAGTTTGGAATATTAGCTGATATGGCTTTTATTAAAAAATTAGCTATGTTTTTATTGGAAATTAGTTAAAATTAAATTAGAAAAAATGCCAAAATTTGTAATCACAAGGAGGTATTTTGGGCCTTTTTGTCTTTCTTTGTGGTTCGACAATACTTTTCAAATGATGCATTCAACTAGCAAGTTGAGAATGTTTCACTTTATGATAACTCCAGTCGGGTCCTTCAAGTTGAGTTTACAAATTGCTTTTCTGCTATTCACACGGGAAAGTAAAATTTGTTCGCTACAAAAGGAGTTGAAGAATTTTTCTGCTTGCCATGCCAGTCTCTCGCACTCAAGATTGAATAGAGCCATTTGTGTCAGGCTCTACAGGTCGAGGCCAACGCAAGAAACAGCGCTAAATTCAATATAGATTTTCTTAATGAGACACCCAATATTTTTCTATACATGATTTATCGCTACTGCCTTCGAAGCTCATTGACCAACATCAACTCAAAGCGTTAGCTATTTGGGGTACAAGGTTTTTGCCATAAAGGCGAACTTTTTTCAATTAATTAGTCTAATTTTTCTCACCACTACTCTCTAAACAGCAAATTAGATTTTAATATATTTATGTATATAAACTTTTTAGGTGTGTGTCACTAAATGCAGCTCATAATAAAAGTAAACCGGTTACACTAAAACTTTAAATAAAAGAAGTCTCCATTGAACCTATAAAAATGTAAAAAAAAAACTGGCCACTGCGACTAGTTTACAATAAAATAATAAAAGTAATGATAAATTTCAATTTTGCTAATTTTAACATTTCGTGACAATGCGTACACACGCACACACATCTGTTTGGGGTTGTATTGGTGTAGGAAATATTAAGAGTGCGCAAATTCATACATCTCTGGTATAGAAATTGTGTGTGCGTGTGTGTGTATGCATATAAAAAACAGTAAAACATACATCACTTCAACATGTTTTTGGCGATGACATTTTCTTGGAATAAATTTGTATATGAAAAAGCAATCGGCTTACCATTAACCCATTTCCAGGTGCGCGAGGTGATGCCGGGCTCCTTTTGTGCGCCAATCCATACCAGCTGCGTCTTTAATTCCGACTTGCGGCGTTCCAATTCGGCGAGTATATAATCATTGGCAGCACCACGAAAATCGTGCACCAAATTGCCGCCTACAACAACAACAAAGCGAAAAATAAAAATAAAAATTCGTGCGAACTATAATACACCCATTTTCTTAACTGAATGTGCGAATAATTTGCATGTTTATAGATAAAAGCAATGTTTATATGTACATAAATATTTACAATTTCACACTCACCCGTTGATTTGCACATTTGCTGCGCCTTCTCGAAATTCTCACCCTTAGTCACATGAAATTCATAGCAAGTTTTCGAGAAGGTTGTCAATACCGTTTCCACACTCAGATTTGGACTGAGGCAACGATCGACGGAGAATTCATCATTTGTGAACACTTCAACTTCGCACAAACTCAGACTGCCCTCTACACCCACCAATTGTATAGCCACATACTGGCCAATGAGCGGACGCGCACAGGAAAATGTTTTTGTAATGCCTTCTTCCACGGTGCCCGGATACCAGGCGCACAGTGGATTACGTTGCAGATCAGCGCTGCTGTTGCCAACACGTATCTCCAGATCCTGTAGTGGCTGATGACCACAACAGCCGCGTGTGGTGATACGCACTACGCGAACAGCTTGTGGAGCTAACAGATCCACGCGCCACCATGGCGATGGCTCTTTTTGCGTTTCGGAACATTGCTGGCCATCGGGATTCTGGAAGAATTGAACAGAAAAGTACCGGAAAATACAATATAGGATGATACTTTTTTATGAAAAGTTTTATGAAACGGAATGTAAGAAAAGTAGGTATCAATCAGAATAGTGGATTGCCTAAAAAGTGCGATTAACCAATAAGCAATTTTCAAGTGGTTACTTTTTGGATTATTGGTTATTAGTTTTGAGGATAAAGCACTGCAAGCTTCACATCGTTTGTGCCGTTTCAAGGATTTAGCGAATTAGGTCTAGTACTGCTTCCGAGAGGAACTTTCGCACAGATTCCATGCATCCAGAATTAATCGTGTCGTCTGTTATGAGATAATCACTCTGGCTTTTTTTCCATTTATGCGTCCATGTAGGGCATTGCTCAAGCATGTAGTTTACATTTTTGTTCCCTACTATGCCTTCATACGCATAAATTGTATAATGGTCTAGAAATAGTGCAGCCCACTACGTCCTGTTAGAGTTTTCGTGATAATTCTTAGGATATTCTTGAATTCACGCATTTATTAAATGTTTTTGGTTGTAAGGCCTGAAAAATAAGATCTGTAGTTTTCAAGCCTGATAGAGAGGGTCTCATTATTGTCCCCTACGAGCTTGTGCCTTAGATGGTGCCCCCTTGCCAAAGCCGCAACGGGGCTTTGAGCATTTGAAGGGAGTTTCTTTGCGAGCTTGTCTGCAATCTCATTTCCTTCAATGTCAAATTGGTCCTGTACTCAAATATTATGAACTTTATTGGCAATGCGCTTACCAAGGCATCTTTCGTTCTGAAAATTTCGATACTAAACATGAATATTGGCCTGGTCGACTATTCAGAGAAATAAATAATGAAGTCATAGAAACTGAAGAAAGAGAAAATTAAGCAATTATCCACAAACAATTTTGAGTCGCTTTTGAATCCAAAAAAGCTACATAGACACATGAAAAAAATCGGCGTTTGGCTCTGACACGAATTAGCGGTATACAACTTATTGGATAAAATTTATATCTATGAAACGCTACTGAATGGAAAGGTAGCGGATTTCTGACTCAATGATTTAAGCGATATGCTTCGGTTGGAAATTCCTAGTCAACTGTCCAGTCCGGGGAAATGAATCCTACCCTTTTGAATTTATGCAAACTCTAAAGTGCATGAATTGGTACCCTGATGGCAAAGAAATAGAGAAGCGAACAGGTATACTCGTACTCTCTATCGTGATGGTCACATGACGTATCTGCACTATAAGAATATGCCAATGAAAATAGATACCTACTCTAAATTATGCTACCGAATCTTTAATAGAAAAGTCTTTTTTCATTGAAAGTGCCCCATTTTAGGAATTAAATAAATCCAAGAGTTGATATGATATTTCCACAATTGTTTTTGTTCTTCATTTTCATATTATATGCGGATGACATATTCGTATAAACTGACCTCAATTCCATTACGAATCGAACTTTACGACGCTATAGACTTAGCGCAGCGAATAAAGATCCAGCGGCACCGCTTGCTAGGTCAGGTCGTCCGAATTGATACAAATGCTCCGACTCAGAAAGTATTCGATACGGTGGAGAAGGACTTGCCTTCATTTAGTATTCCAACTGGCGCCGGAAACGCTTTTACCTGATTGCACTTTGAGCAATGACGAAAATAACATAAAAGTTGATGGGAAGTAAGAAGTTAATGGGAAACGAAAAGTCCTGGAGCAAGTTCTACATGCTCCGGTAATGCCAATAGACGCGGTCAAGACTTACTGAATAGAAATGTCAACACATTTTGCCATTGTCAGCTGTCAAATCATAGTTATCGATTTCGATAGTTCTCATGATAATCCAAAACATCCGATACATTGCCAGACATCGTTTGCACCCATTGAAAAACCCTTTATATGCATTAGTCAAGCTCGCTTGCAAACGTTTATTTTAATTGGTCAAATTTCTATCACTGTGCGATAGTAGTGCGTATTGACTACATATTTTTAAAACTATTTTATTTCCCAAAATTATAATTTTTCTCTATCATATACCCCCAAGAAATTTGCAAGGAAATGCGCAAGTGAACTAGTTCTTTTTTTATTAAGTTTCTTACCACTGAAATCTCGCTCATTACACTTACCTTATTCCCAGGATTGCCATCGTTAGCGAAATTCGCCGGGCCCGCGCGTGTGTATGAGCTCTGATTGACCGGCTTACGATAGGCAACATTGGTGCCACAAAAAGGCAATTCACGCTCCCAGCCGCTAAACGGATCGCATTTAATAGTTCGCGGTCCAAAGAGCTCATAACCTGAATCGCATTCGTATTTGGCCTCTATAATACCCGTGTCGCCGGAGATGGTCTGTACTTTGGCATTAAGTGGCACAGCAGGCTGCCCGCAAACTGAAAAATAAAAGAAAAAACACAAAAGTAAATATCACTAACCAGTAACGACGTGCCAGAAAGAAATGAAAAATGAGAAAACTGAGAAAAATTCAATGTTTATTAAATACCTTAAAAAGTATTAAACAAATTCTGTATTTACGCATGTAGATGTGTCGGTGCGTACAACGCAAAAAGCGCTATTAGAAAAGTGTCAATCAGCACACACAACTAAAAATACAATAACAAAGTAAACTAGGTTGCAAAGGCCGGCAACACTTGACTGCTAAGTAGTTGGCAAACAAGCGCTATTTCGGCTAGTGCCGCATTACAAACAAATTACAATCGCTGTAGGTATTTACAATAAACGGATAAGGTGCTACCGGCACAGACAGACACAGTTAATTAACAACAATTACTGTACAATTTCCTACAGCTTTGGCCGTTTTAATGCTTCCAGTGTAACTGGGTATATCTGCGAACGTATGAGACTACTTGTACGAAGATTTTTTGAAAATCTAAAAAACAAAAAATGTTCCAATAAACGGTATTAAGTGCCGCTTCATTTCTAAATACCAAAATACCGTAATAATTCCGCAAATGCGCCAATATAAAAAATGCGTGGCAAAAGAATTACATGAAAATACATATTTATGAGCGCAAGAGTGCATTGCGTTTTGTTTTTGTTGTTTTTCTTTTTTTTTTGTCTTGTATATCTTCAGTTAGGTTATTGAACTGCCACGCAATATTTCTAAAAAAAAAATTGCTTTTTCAGTTCATTCCACAGTCAACAACGTCAAAAACCCACAATCGTTGCGAACACCGGTTGGCTTTGTCAACTAACTGCTGCTTCACATTCACTTCGTGAGCAACGTCAATTTGCTGTCTTTTATTATTTTGTTTGTATGTTTGTGCTTTTCATTAAATTCGCTCCATATGTACATCTGTGTACATCTTTTTTTGCATTTTGCTCGCATTATTTACGGTTATTATAATGATGGTCTCACCTCAACAGCTGGGAATGATCTACTACTGAATGTCTACGCAAGAGTGAGTGGTGGTGGAGTAGTGTGTGGGCTGCAATTAAGTGGTGCATTTGACTGAAGGGGCGTGAGCAACATACGAGAGCACACACACACACACACACATGCTAGTTTACAAGTGTATGCATCGTTATTTATTTACCGTTTTTGTAAGGCTTAGCGACGTTATTTTCTAAGTCGAACGCAAAGTGCCGATATGTGCATAATCACCTTAGACTAAAGTAGTTCGGACTTAGAGGCTTTGTGCAATTGCACAGGGTGATTCAAGTGTGATGCAGATACGAATTATTTACGACATGTTCATTATTATTATTCTTATTATTTAAATACTTAGGTGTAGTACTCAGCATAAATGAGAATATGTCCTTATCTATACAAGGCCTTATTCATTAACAGAGCATACTTTGGCCATATCAAACTTATGAAGTCTTCATTGATATCAAAGGAACAAAAACTCCAGATGTTCAAAACTATAATAAGACCGGTTCTCACCCACGGCTGTGAAACATAGGTCCTTAAAGTTAATGAATTGAATTTACTGATGCGATTTGAATGAAAAATTCTTGGAAGAATATTCGGCCCTATACGATTAGAAGACGGTACATACCGTAACCGGCGTACAGGCTCAAGTCAAACGGAGTCTGGGGAAATAAAGTAAGCACTGGCTACTGGCAGAGATACCACCAGTTGTCGGAGCGGTGCACACTGTTCTCGGGTGCCTGTCGTTCTCTTCGGTAGGACAGATGGCCACGGTATTCCTTACGGAAGTCTATGCCATCTTGAATGTGGCGTACTGGCTAATTGAGAAAAAGTGGCGGGGCAACAGTATTGGAATTTGTAGTGGCAGTCAAGCTGCACTGAAAGCCCTTGCTAACTCACGCTGCTCTTCGAAGTTATTCGGTGAATGTAAGACAAAACTGAACAGTGTTGCAAAACATAACAAAGTTAGTCTTCTTTGGGTGCCTGGACATTGTGGTACGAGTTACCATTTCCCCCATAGCATAGTGATACTTATTACTATCGTTTAAGTACCATTCGGCTCCAGACCCTATTTCATTCTTGGACCCATCAGTAAGGAAAATATCCGTCAAACCTCCGGAATGCATTCTGGCTTGCTCCATTGCGTGAGCAATCTCACATCAAATTTCTTTCCAAATGAAACTGTGGGTATCAGGCCGTCTTTAGGGGCCAAAAACAGTGGATACTACTCAGATAGCAACTTAAAGACTTCTCTGTGTTCCGAAGTTCCATTTTCGTGCCAGAAACCATATATCTGTGGTCATAAGCAATAATCGCCTAAGTCGACTTAAGAAAGAAATGAATTATGTATACCAGCATATTCAACTAATAAAACTGTATATTTACGCGAAGTTCCTATCACTCTAACTATTTTTTTAGTGTAAATATTAATAAAAACATATTAGCCTAACTCGCAACGAAGCGCTATTGCATTTACTATATGAGTCTAAGTATACTTAAGAAGATGGTCAATTACAATAATGTTATATTTAAATGGCCTATAATAACTTAAGTTGTTTTTGCACCTAAATTTTTTTTAAGTTTGTCATACACAAGAGAGCTGACATAAGAGCCAAAGTGAAGGTGAGTGTTTATTACAAATTGGAAATATATATAAGCATGCACTATCTCTTCAAAAGTTGTTAATGCATTTTTGTTGTGAGTTTTTAAGAGAGCTATATCTTCATACGCGACAAATGCGAATGACATATGCTCTTATTCTTTTTGCAAAGTGCAGTTAGATTGGTATGCCTAAAGCGCCATTTTAAAATCATTTGAGTTAAGCAATTTCCTGTGATTAATGCAGAGGTTATAAGAGGTCAGAAAACAAAAGTTTCGGTAAAATTGAATATTTTCTGAACTAAAAAAATATAATAAAGCAATTAATAGAAATATTTAAAATTAATGAAATGGAAAACGAAGTATGTCGTTTTTAGAGGGCAGTGGGGCTGATTTATTAACAAATGTTTCTAATACTCCACTATGCAGTGAGAATGAGGCAGATAAATC
The DNA here is from genome assembly GCF_027943255.1 of Anastrepha obliqua. NCBI lineage: Eukaryota > Metazoa > Arthropoda > Insecta > Diptera > Tephritidae > Anastrepha > Anastrepha obliqua. The sequence continues at coordinate 48,901,719 of NC_072893.1, forward strand.
AAATTTACAGGAAAATCTCCGTTTTGACAGTGATGACTCAGTCCTAGATTCCGACTATGAGGACTCAACTTCTACTAATAATGGAAATAGTAGCAATTTAGATGATGATGAACTGCTCAACGAGGCCCCGACTACATCCCAAAGAGCTTACTCGAGGAAACAATCGTGCACAAGACGGAACTTGGGAAAGGCATACGTTAATGTAAAGGATGTTGTTGTGTCGGAAAGAAAATTGAGACCTCTTATTATTGATTGTCGCATGAAGTGAAAATCAAAGGTTCCGCTTGCATTTCAGAAAAGCATTTTTAATAAATATTAGTCGTTGGGTACGTACAATCAGAGAATTTTGTTCATTGGTTCCTTAATTGAAATCACCGACAAAAAAACTCAATATATGCAAAAACACCCTGAAAGGCCACGTGAGCGAAAATTTCAGGCTGCTTATTATGTTGAGTTTGAAGGCCAAAGAGTGCAGGCATGCCAAAAATGCTTCTACAGTGTTTTGATGAGAGTGCCAGTTTCGTCAAAACTGTTTTGAAGAAGAAATTACACTATCCTAACAGTGACCTTGTTGATAAGCGTGGATCAGGTGGAGGAAAAAATATACTTACGGATGATAAAGTTCAACTTGTAAAAGACTACATAAACAGCTTTCCAAAATACGAAAGTCACTATACCAGGAGAGATACAAGTTGCCAATACTTACATGCAGTATTATCCCTGGCCCAAATGTATACTTTGTTTTGCGATAAATACAAAGCCAACGTAGTTAGTGTTTCCTCATACAGTGGTATTTTTAAAAGTAAGTTACATCTTTAAGGCCTTTTTACACGATATGGTTTCTACATATGACTTGTCATTCTTTCTACACTCACGTATTGTCGTATGACTTCCAATGCTTTAAGTAGTTCAATTTATTTGCTTTTTTCTTACAATAAATAAATAACTCCAAAAAATGTTGCCAACAAATTAAGGAATAGGTTAATGTAGTTATGTGTCAAGCGAAAATAGAATCGTTTCTATTTTGTATCTGCATTTTTCTAAATAGACATACATATACATATGACAAAACATATAGTGTAAGAAGCCTTTTACGCTTCTTATAATTATTTAATAAAAAAATGTTTTACAGCCTGTTCTACGTGCGAAAAATTTAAAGCTAAAATTGCTATTGCTAAACAGGAATCCGATGATATTCTACTACGTGATTTAGAAAAGGAACTCTTAGCCCATCAGAGTAAAGCAGATTTTGCATATGAGTCAAAAAGAAATGACAAAACTTGCTCTTCCGATGATCCCAAAGTTAAAGTGTATACTTTTGATTTGCAGCAGTGCTTGCCTACCCCATACTTAAGAAACTCAATAAGTTTCTACAAAAGGCAGCTTTGGACCTATAATTTAACCGTACAACTGGCACCCCACATTGCTTTATGTGGCATGAGGCACTTTCTGCCCGTGGCGGCAATCAAATCGCATCATGCTTATTCAAACATATAAACAATCTTCCACAAGTTAATCATGCAATCTTTTACAGTGATTCCTGTATGGGACAAAATAAGAATTCATTCGTGTGTGCAATGTTCACATTGGCTCTTGAAATTAACCCCACTTTAGAAATTAATGATCACAAATTTTTAGAACCTTGGCACACGCACATGGAATGCGATGGGGATCACGCTGTGATAGACACAAATACATCATCCTCGTGACTGGTACAATTTTATATTATAAGAATTGTACGTTGCAGAAATCCGTTCAACGTAATTGAAATGAACTTACAAGATTTTTTTTGATTTCCAGCTTTTCTTAAAAACAAAGCTAATGTGAAGAACCAATAATCTAGATGGGGGAAAATTCGTTTGGAAAGATATTAGATGGATAAGATTTACAAAGAGAAATTTTGCAAAAATTCTTTATAAAACCACTTTAGACGAATATGCTCCTTTTAAAACATTGAACTTGTTACAACGTGGTGTAAATAGCAATAAGCGACATATCAATGCTAACACAAGACATTAAGATCAGCTCAAAAAAGAAAAAGGATCTCCTTGATTTACTACCATTTGTAAATCCATGCTTTCATCCTTTTTATAAAAGTTTGTTAACAGATAACTCAACTGATGTACATCCAGATTTAGTAGAAGGTGAATCAGAAACCGAATAACTTCGACTGATATACATATTATACTTATACTTTCAAATAAATAAATATTACATATAAATATTACAAAAATAAGTTTTCGGAAAATGTCATTTAGTTTAAAATAATGAATTTGTAAAATTCCTTTTTTTTTAAATAAACTCGTATTAGTGAAATGGACTAACTCTTTATCTTGATAAATTTATATATGCAATAGTTCCTTAACTCAATATGTGCCACACAAACAGCAACCAATTCTTTTACAATAAAAGCCTTAGTCAACATAGTCATTCTTATATCATATGTTATGTTTGCAATAAACACTTTTATTTCTCTTTATTAAATATCTCCTAAACAAAGGCAAGTTTCATTATAATTGTTTAACTGAGCATTGTGCTTGAAATGATCAATAATTATGTATTTACAGTTTTTTAAAGCTTCTTTCTACATTTCTCAGAAACGCTTCTGAATATAAAAAGCTATTTATCTCGGAAGCAAAGTTAACGACTTAGGCGATTATTGCTTATGACCACAGATATATGGAGTCTACACATTGCTTTTATTGCTTCCTGTTGTATCTTGCCTACCTACTTTCGTGCAAGTACACATATGTGCATTTATGCATTTTCCAAAAATTTTAAATAAGTTACTTATGGTACATTTCATACCTTTTGATTCACCCTTTTTAATTCAAACATTTCATATAGTATAACTATACGGATGCATTTATGTTAAATATGAATCTTAAATTGTATTGTGAATAATTTTTGGAGCAAAACGTTACGCTTCATTCCATTCGCGCACTACATTTAAATATTTTATAACTCTTAGGTAGGCATATACAAACTTATATGTATTGGCAGGCATATACACGTATGGAATACGTAAGTGTGTAGATATTATATCCATTTGTATGCATGATTCATATTTGCAGGAAAAATAACACAAATGGACATACGTAACATACATACCTACGAGTATGGATGGGTTGAGATATTATAAAGAATAAAAATATCTGGCTTGCGTGTATATTTTCAATTGATTTAAAGCTCACAAGTAATATCGAGGTAATCGAATATATTTAGTGCTCCAATTTTTAATTTAAAGTAATGAGATGATTGCAGTTTAATTCAGAATTGAATGAAGTTAAATTAAATTGGAATTAAAACTTAATGCGCTATTTAGTTTGCATGTTTCAATATTTGTCTGCATTTATTTTAATTTAGCTGTTATTAACTGGGGGGTTAAGAAATGGTCTGGCGTAGACGAGATATGCCCTCCCAGAACATTGGAGAGTATGAGTTGGAGTTGGCGTTGTCGCTTTGTTCATTTCGTGAGTCCATGTCATCACACGTTAATCCACAGCAAAATAAGCGACTACTGTCCAATCTGTTGTTACAGAAAACACTGATGACAATTTAAAATTCTCCACCGCTAACAAACACTTATAAATTCAGAATTGAAAGTAATTGTGCCAGTGAGAAAAAGGATCGAGGACATAAGAATTGTGAATCCCGCAGTCAACATTGCTTAAAAATCTGCCTTACGCCATTAAAAGATCACATTAACGTATGCAATGAAATCTCGAATCGTCAAGAGAGATGAGAAATGGTACCTATACATCAATATGAAGCAAAGAAAGGAGTAGGCAGCTCCAGGAGATACGCCGAAGTCGAGAGCCCAGTCGGATCTTCATCCATAGAAGATCGTGATATGTATTTGGTGGGACTGGGAGGGCATAGTGCACTGTGAAATACTCGAAAAGAATGCCCCGATCAACAAGAAGCTCCACATTGTCCAGCTGCACCGCAAGAATGAGGCTGTTCGACTGAAAAAATCTGATCGACATGGTCAAACTATACTCCTTCACGACAACGCCAGACCTCATGTTGCACAAGCCGTCAAAGCCGCTCTCCAAGCGCTCGAAGCTCGAAAGGGAGGACCTTCAGCATCCGCCGTATTCTCCGGACCTTGCACCGACCGATTATCATCTTTTCCGCTCACTGTCAAACCATATGAAGGGAGTTACCTTAGATAACAAAGAGGTTCTTAAACACTGGCTCAACAACATCTTTGACACCTGACCAGGCGATTTTTGGCGGAACGGCATCAACAAATTGGTCGAGAAGTGGGAAGAGGTTGCAATCAGGAACGAGCGAATATATAATTGATTCACTTATGGATATAATTAATGCTTTTCGTTTAGATAAAAGCCTTCGGTAAAAACGGAACTTATTTCCCAACCTGATGTGTGAAAAAGGATAAACCTACATATATTTGTGCGCGTATTTCCGTAAAAATTTCAACGTGCCCTAATTATTGATTTAATCATTGTTTAGGAAATCTTATTGAAAATAAAAGAAAACTATGCTAGGTGTATACCTATGAAATGAGACTACTTTTCTTTTAATTTCAAAAATTTATTAACAAAAAATGGTTACAAATTTAATCTTTAAAATAACAGCCATCGCTAGCGACACATTTTTCCCATCTCTCAGGCAATTTGTGGATGTCGCGCCAAAAACATTGGCCGTCTTTGGCCGCAAGCCAATCATCGAGCCATTTTTTGGCTTCTTCGTGAGAATTGAAGCGCTGCTCGGAAAGTGCGTGGCCCATCGCTGCAAACAAATGAAAATCGGAAGGCGCCAAGTCTGGTGAGTAAGCCGCATGCATCAGTGGTTCCCAATCGTACGTCTCCACCAATTATCGGGTCGCTCTTGTTCGATGTGGCGATGCATTTTCATCAACAAAAATTACTTTATGACGCCGATCGCCATATGCTGGGCGTTTTCGGTGTATAACGCTGTTCAAATCGTCCAATTGTCTTTGGTTGCTTCACCTGGTTTTAATTCGGCTTGCGATTCAGCGTCCTCAAACTTTTTCGGTGGCCGGCCATGGTCCTCTTTCTCCACGCTAAAATCACCACTTCGGAATTTTTCAAACCACCTGAAGCACTGTGCTCTCTTTAGAACATGTCCACCAGAAGCTTCTATAAGCATTTGATAAGCTTGAGAAGCGTTTTTCTTCAATTGATAACAGAAAATCAACGATGTCCGCAAATCGTAGTTTGAAGGCACAAAATTCGACATTTTTAAGAGCGACAAAAATGCATTGTTGTATGAAACATAACAAACAATGAACTGAATATTGTTGACAGATGACAGACGAAAAAACAAGACATTTGGGAAAGTTTAAAAATACTCCTAGCGACTTCTATGGACTAAAACTGGTAGAAGCTCGAAAGAAATAAAAGTCAAGAATTTGCGCTGGAAATATGCAACAAAAAAAAAAAAAATAAAAATTATAAGAAAAAAATAATTAATTTCGCCATGTACCTAGGACAAAGATGGTACCTACCACGGTTAAGTATTTGCAAATATTGCAGTCCAACTTCAAAGCTGACAACCTAAATTCCAGCACTTCATTGTTATGGGAATTTCATGAGCACAGCATCTATTAGTGTAGGGGCTATAATATTGAAGTACAATCACAAGTTAACACTTTGGAGGAATGCATTAAACCCAGACACTGCAGTCAGCGTTAGAGTTTGCCAATTAAAATAGTTAATCTTCATGAATAGTAATTATTTAATTGCTATAGTCCAAATGCACCGCACCTGTTTTTACTTAAATATGATTAAAGAAAAGTGCATAAATATTTACAGGCTTGTATAAAGTACATCGCGCATACATACATATTTACATAGACAAACAGAAAAAATTGCATGCATTTTTACTATGCAGAGACATTTTCCCCCGCTGCTGTCGTGAGAGCATTCGAAGAAATACTCGTAATTGTTTCGTACTTCGTATTGAATCATGTGAAACAATGTTTATGTGATCAAATTTGAATGCGTGATTATATGCTAATAATTCCATGTATACAATCGTCTATGGCGGCTTTCGATTCGCCAGCCACTTAGCGAGCGGGGAATAATGCGCTAGTATGTGGATGGATGGCAGCTCTTCTGACAAAGAAAAGCGTTATGAAAGCACTCGGTGCGAATAAGAAAAGTAAACAAAACCAAAAAATGCAGTGGAAAATATAAAAGTGGACAATGAACGATTAAATTTGGTAGGCAATCACGTTTTTATTTGCGATTGTGCAGAATATTGACAAAAAGCTAAAATCATGCAATACTCCTATATTTATTGCACATACATACTTACATACACACATACATACAAACAAGTACTGGGAAGCAATGGGATATAAGCAATTTGCTTACGAGCTAAGCAGCTATGAAAAGTTACGCTGTCCGCACACACCACAACTCGGCTTTCAGTGAATTTGACAGAATCAGCTGTTGAGCTGACGTAATTCTAGATTATTTTGTGAAAGATGCCGGAATGAGCAATGAGATGTGAATGTACGTAAGTACTTGACGAAGGAGACGCGATGCTTACCTAACTGAGAGACTGTCGCTTTGCTACCGGACCCTGGCGAGGTGCGAATAGCGATAACGCAGCGAGCTTCAAGCTGAGCTATTCAAACATGGCGGTGAGCAGCTGGTAAGGGGCATGCATCGGCTCCTATGCCAAATATGTTTGGATGAAGGCACGAAGGGCTAACGCGAGACTATCGCGTGCAAGATGATATCGAGCGTGTGCTGCGAAAAACTGAAGCCCATCATTAACCAACTGATTAGACCTTATCCATGTGCTTTATACCTGAAAAATCCACAATTAACCAACTATTCACAATACGCCAAGGATAAAAGGAACGATTTTCTTTCACACCTCAAATTTTCGTTGATTTTGAAGCCGCATTCGACAGCCGCAGAAAAGGAGTTGTCTACATGCCGCGTTGCCTGAATTTGGCATCCCAGCAAAACGAATACGACTAAGCAATACAAATAGTGTCATCAGAATTGAGAAATACCTTTCCCAGCCATTTGATATGGAACGAGGTTTCAGACAGGGGGATTCCCGGTCAAGGGACTTCTTTAACCTGATGCTGGAAAAGATCACGCGAGCCGCAGTACTTAATCGCTCAGGCACAATTCTTTTTAAGAGCGTAAAATTGTTGGAGTCATCATCGACATCATCGGCCTTAACAAGAGCGTTGTTAGTTCTGTCTTTTCCAAACTGGATGAAGAAGCAATGCGAATGGGTCTGTTGGTGAACGACAACAAAACGAAGTACCTCCTGTCTTCAAACAAACAGTCGGCGCACTCGCGTATCGGCACCCACGTCACTGTTGACAGTTATGATTTCGAGGTTGTAAAAGACTTCTTATATTCAGGAACCAGCATTAACACCGATAACAATGTCAGCCTTGAAACCCAACGTAGAATATCTCTTGCCAACAAGTGCTACTTTGGACTAAGTAGGCAATTCAGTATTAAAGTCCTCTCTCGACAAACAAAACGAACACTCAATAAGGCTCTCATCATGACCGTCCTAACGTATGGCGCAGAAGCGTGGATGATGACAACATTCGATGAGGCGTGACTTGGAGTGTTTAAGAGAAGAATGTTGCAGAAGATTTTTAGACCTTTGTACGTTGGGCTATGGCGAGTATCGCTGGCGATGTATGAGCTTTACGATGACATAAACATAGCGCAGCGAATAAAGATCTAACGGCTACGTTGGCTGCGTCATGTCGTCCGAATGGATACAAACGCTCCGGCTCTATGCAGTACCAGTTGATGGTAGTAGAGGAAGAGGAAGGCCTCCTCTGCGTTGGAAAGATCAGGTGCAGGAGTATGGAGAGAGTGATATGGAGAGCGATATCGTACTAAGGCGCGTTCGAATTGAAAATTGTAGTCTACAAAATGGCGAGAAACAGCTACAAAAGTTCTGTTGGAATCACTTTTTTCCGTGATTCGTAAAACATTTGGACCTACTTATTGGATCTTTTAACAGAAAATGTTTTCATTGGGGGGATTTTTAAGTGACGGGTCCCAAACCCGCACAACCAGCTATTCCCAGCTATTCTGGAAGGATTCGCCTTCTCACGTTGGCTCACTCCCGAATGGGTATTCGGAAGCTACCCACAGGATACTTGGGCTAATCCTGGAAGTTGTGAGCTGCTTGAACCATATGTAGAAGAATCGTCCTGGTCACACCCAAGTGAATGGCGATCAGTAGCTTTCGCCACTTGCGTGGACATCTACATATGGAACCATCCTCCTGACATCCAACATCCGAAAGAAGCGACGCTTGTAGTGTTTGAGAGAAAGATTCTGCGCAAGATTTTTGGACCTTTGCGCATTGGCAACGGCGAATATCGCAAGCGATGAGCTGTATGAGCTTTAGGACGTTGAAAAGATCAGGTGGAGAAGGCCTTGGCTTCACTTGGTGTGTCCAATTGGCGCCAGTTAGCACGAGAAAGAAACGACTAGCGCGCTTTGTTAAACTCTGCCAAAATCGCGTAAGCGGTTATCGCGCCAATTAAGAAGAATAAGAAAAGAAAATGGAAAAGAAAATTCCTATTCTTCTTCATGATGGGCGGAAGGAGAATAGAGAAAAATCTGTTCAAAATCGGGCTGACAAAGTATTTTATAATGTCACTTTGAGCGCAAGTCTGTGTGTTCTTCATTATTACTTTTCTATTAAGATTAGACATTAGATCTTTAGATATTTAGATAGGCATATTTATATCACGTCAGTCCATAAGTTCGTGCGTATTTTACACAAAATTTCACTTTTGTACTATTTTTGCTGGACTGTAAGGACTGCGCAAAAGTGGTTTTCAAAATTCCAAAATTCAAAACTGCTGGTCGTCCTGAAGTCTTTAACTCCAACGCTTTGCTCGAACTCGTGGAAGCTGAGCCAAATTTAACAGTCGATATGATAGCTCAGAGGTTAAATTCATCTCATGGAACAGTTCACAGGCACCTGGTTCAGTTGGAAAAGGTTTCAAAGCTGGGAAAATGGGTTCCGCATAGACTTTCCGTCGCCAACCTTCAGCAGAGAGTGAATGTGTGTTCTCAGCTGCTGCAACGGCTCTAAAATGAAAGTTTTTTGAACCTTATCATTACTGGTGATGAAAAATAGATCCTTAACAACAATCCTGTTCACAAACGCTAATGATTAGATAAAGATGAAACACCAGAACCGACCCCTAGAGATGGCCTTCACCCCAAGAAGATTCTCCTGTCTATTTAGTGGGATATGACCGGAATTGTTTATTATGAACTTCTGGAACCAGCCCAGACGATAACTGCTGATTATTATTCCCATCAGCTATCAAACCTGAATGAGGCACTTAGAAAAAATCGACCGTCTTTAGTGAAGAGACGCAAAGTTTTGTTTCACCACGACAACGCAAGGCAAACATTAGGCAAGCTGAACGAGCTCGGATGGGAGTTAATGCCGCATCCGCCATACTCTCCGGATATTGCACCTTGTGATTATCTCCTTTTCCGTGGACTTCAATCTCATATGAGTAACAAGAACGTATTTTGGCTCCAATGACAAACAATTTTTTGAGCAGGGAATTAAAAATTTGCCTAGAAGTTGGAAAGAGATTGTAAATAATGAAGGAAAATATATTATTGATTAATAAATACTTTAAACATCTTTTTTATTAATTTTAAAACCACCTTTAAAAAGCGCACAAACTTATGGGCTGACCTGATATAATTGCAATAATTAAATGGTAATTCACTAAGGGAAATTCCAGAAAAATTATGAAAAATTAAAAAAAAATGTTTGCAGATATTCATAATTTTAACTTTCGCACACATCCCTTTCAATGTGCTATTCACATATAGACAAATATACGCGAGTATGTTTGCACTTCTGTTGCGCTGATGGGTAACATTTATGCGCACAATTACCTACGCCAAAGGTGTAATTACAAATTAGTGAAACATACAATATTAGGCAGGTACTTCCCAAAACAAAATGTACGCGCAAATTAGGAGTAGATTAAAAAGAGTCTATAATTACTTGTATGTAGTAACAACTTTGAGACGGAATGAAGAAGCGAAAGGTGAAAGAAAGTGCAACTAGGCGGAAAACTTTTACAAAACCGTGAGCTTAAACGCCGCTAAGGCACAACAGCCGAAACAGCAGCGCACACAACAAAATAAGCCACGCATGCGCAGTTGAAAAATTTAGTGTAACAAAGACGTAAGCTTTGTTAACACTATTTTATGAGTATTTACATATGTAAATGTGTAGGTGTGGCTATGCGACTGAGTGGGCGACCTGGGTCCTCAAGTGGTTAAATATTATGCTGTAAGCGGCAAGTGAAATGCGTGCAAACAAATAGACGGCTGAGCACACATACATACATAAACTCTGTGTACTGCAGCGGTAGACGCACTGTCGGTGACTGTGGTAATGCGCCGCATTACATGCATTCCCACTTTTAAGTAGATTAACCTTTGACGGCTGCCGCTTTATTTACACACACACACACACATACGTGCGTATTATTAAGGTATAGGCGCGTCGGTTTTTGTTGTTTTCAGCGCGCTTTGCCAAAAATATTGCATAATTTTCATATTTCTCTTTTATTTATGTTGTGGAAAATGACATAATTATATTTTCACGTGTTTTTCTTTTAATAACCATTTGGCCTTGTTTTTTTTTTTGCTTTTGAGACTTTGACTTTTTTGAGGTTGGAGCAGCGCAGAGTGTAAAAGAGTTAATTAAAATTGGCAATAACCAACACAAATAATGAAAGCCGAATCGGAAAAATATTGCATGATAGAAAAGTTGTAAGTATTTGCATAATAACCTGCAATCAAATACTTTTTATTAGACCGTACGTTCACTTTTTGTTATCTTCATACCATTTCCATTTCCATTTATTATGTGATTGCGTAATAATATAAACATGAGCATATAATTAAAAATACACGCAGTTGCGTATGCAATGCGCCCATTTATAATTAATTAAACATATTGCATTTAATAGTATTTAATAAGTTGTCATTTGCCAATTAAAAATGCGCCTATTACAGCAGCGTTCAACGACTCTGCAGCGATACAGCAGAAATGTCATAAATTGTATACGAGGTGCGGCAATAAGTTCCGGAATTTATGATCGGCCTTCACAGCAAACACTATGGATCAATTTCTGGTCTACAAGGTGAAGTCCAAAATAAACCAGACTGAGCTAAATTAGAAACGACAGGCGCTTTGTTCTGATAACTTCGAGTTTATTTATTTAAAATAGTCCCCTCTGGTCTCGATACATTGTTTTTGTGCGATCGAAAAGCTTTTCGAAAGAGTGTTTCAGGTCATTTACCGGGAAATCCTTCAGCATGTCGCTACAAGCCTTTCGGATAGCCTCTACGCACGCAAAACGTTTTCCTTTCATGGCCAAATGCAATTTACCCGAATAGGTAGAAGTCACAGGAAGCCATATCAGGCGCGTACGGCGAGTGATTGATGGTTAAAATGCGATTTCTAGTCAAAAAATCAGTCACAAGAGTGGATCGATGAGAAGGTGGATTATCATGCAATAAGCGCCAGAGCGAATTCGACGAATGCGATGCAACAAACGCTTCAAAACGCCAAGATAGAAAATTGCATTGACGGTTTGGCCCGTTGGCACGAACTCCTTGTGGACAATTCCCTTGGAATCGTAAAAAAAAATGAGCATCGACTTGATTTTTGACTTCTTCAAGCGCGATTCTTTGGGTGGTGGCTTTCGGAACTTTGACGTTTAGTTTCAGATTCATGTAGGAAACATGAGCATCACTAACCATCACCAATTACAAAGTAGTAAAAGTTCTCGACTTTTCTCGCCTCTTTAATGAGGTCTTTCGTATGTTGAATTCTGAGCAATTTTAACTTGTGCGGGATGAAACAGGCATAGACCTTTCGTAAGCGCAAATAATCAGTTAAAATGAGATAAATCAATGTTTTGAAGATCTTCAACTCCATGAATTTCGACGTTGATTTCGGTTCATTTTTGATAAATTTACGAACAATTTCGATGGAGTTTTCGGTGATTACTGATTTTGGGCGGTCCGTATGTTCATTGTCATTTATGTCCTCACAACCATCTATGAAACGTGTAAACCACTCATGAACTCTGGCACGAGATAGGCAATCATCGCCATACACTTTTTTCATCAATTCAAGTGAACAACATTTGATATTAGCTCTTTGTTCGAAACTCATTTTTGTACCGGTGACACAAACATACTGACACTTTAGACGCAATAACTTCGCTTCAACTGACCCGAATGTCACCAAGCTTTCACTGGAAGTCAGCTAGGTAGTTAAATCAAACGCACTAGCTCATTAAAAAGATGGCGCCATCAAAAACATTTTTATGACGCCAGTCTTGTTTATTTTGGACTTCACCTTGTATAACTGGTGCGTTTTTTCTTTTTGCATGCCTGCTTCTTCAAGCCTGGAAATAAAGATTTGGCCGCTATCGCTTTAACATTTATATAAATGGGTGGACTATGTAGGATCATTTCCAGCTTCGATCGTCCTACACAAGCTAATCGTTAGAGTTTTATGAGATTCTTTAGGTGGGATTGTGTTTGCACCGCCTCCTACCACACGAAAGCCCCATTAATCCTGTAGTTTATATACGATTTTAGACCCCATTTTTTTCCAAATGTCCTCTTACAGATAATGAATATGATGATAATGATAATTACAAGCTTTCTTCATCCATTCCTCGGCGTTCCTTTTCCAAGAATGCTTTGAGTTCGGAATTACGGCTTCGTTCGATACGGCTTGTGTTACTCCATCTACAGACGGTAACTGAAAACTCGATATCTTATATCTTCTAGCGAACAGAACTAGTTCGGTCTCGGCTGGGTTAATCATTAGACGATTTGAGGTCGCACGCTTATTGCATGAGCCTGCTAAAGAAAAGGATATATAAGCAACTATCTTCATCCTTTTCTTGCTCGTTTTGATGTTTTACAATTTTTTTTCCTCCAGACGGTGTTTTCTGTTTTTCTGGACTTGTATAGAAAAAAATGTTGGGAATTTATATATGAAGAAAAGGTACATATCAGTTAAGAATTAAAAAAAACAACGCAATTCTAGAACCACTTGAAACTTGCACATTATTATACCAATTTTCAGTAGGCTACAAAATTACGTATACGAAATTTTTTGAAAAATTCGAATAAAAAATTAAAAATTTTAATGAAAATGTATTGCATTATTTTTTTTAATTTGCTCAAAGTTTGAACTTCGATATACTGTAGGAGAATGAGCAATATTTTCATTAAAAAATAGTAAAATTAAATAAGAAACAAATAAATTATCAAAATACTCCATTAAGTCGCTGCGCTAGATGTGGAAATTATTAGCAACAATTTTCCTGACATCCCTAGTTTTGTATTTAGGTGAACTATTTTTAACCTGAGCCAAATACTGGAACAACATCAAGACGCACGCCACAAATAGGAGGAGGAGCTCGGCCAAACACCTTACAGAAGTGTACGCGTCAATTATTTATTTATTCATTAAAGTCTGGCCAAACATTTGTATGCGTGAACAGCGCCAGTTTACTGCAAGGTAATCACATTCGCAACAAGATGTTATGCACAACTGTTAATAACTTAAAAATTTCGTCACGTTCATTCGAGCTAGATGAACTCCGCGTCTTTCGCTATGCTTTGACTTTCTTTATACATCACGTGCTATGACATAGTATTTTACTTAGATATGTTTGCAGTATGTTGTGTCGGAACATAACAGAAAATACAAGTAAGAAAGTAGTGTCGAAGTGTGGGAGTATACGAACTTCACATACCCGGTCATATAAATGAGGAGCATAGCTCACAGTGATCACACAAATCCAACATCTACTCAACACAACTTACTACAGCTCGCCAGGGAACAGGCAGAGAATCATGGATCCATAGAATTCGAAGGATCTGAAAACTCTTTTCCGTTGCAGGTTTCTATCCTATGATTAGAGGTTTCTGTCCTATGACGGTTGATCAGGGCTTCTTCTTTAAAGAAGATACGCAGTGGAAATACGTCAGAACCTGCTATAGAACCAAGCTCATAAGGCGAAAGAGGATGATTAAAATATCCGTGGTGTGTAGAAGATAACTAACCGTATTTAAAGGGCTACCTGCATGTCACTTTCTAATCGGCAGACACGCAGAACTACTACAGGTATTCCACAATTATTTTTGTAGAAGCTTCCTTGACGAATGAAAGACAAAAACCAAAGAGCTTCTTGTGTGTTGATGGAATTGTCAGGAACCATCTGTGCGGAAAGCCATTCGAAACTATTTGCATAAGGCGAATTTGAAGAAGATGCTCGATGTATAAAACGTATTCAAGTCGATCTATTTCTGAAGCGGATAGTAACCGATGATGAGAAATGAGGCACATACGAGAATAACATCTGAAATTATCGTTGAAGAATCGTCTGACATGGCCAAGCCAGCGTAGCCGCTGTATTTTTACACGCTTAACTATGTCCATGTCCCAATAGTACAGCTCATACAACTCGTTGATCCACCATAGGCGGTACTCCTCAATAACGCAAAGGGGGTCAAACATCTTACTTAGAATTTTTCTCTCGAAGGCTCCCAAAACTTGTTCATCCGCTGTTGACATCATTCATGCTTTGCACAAGTTAACTGAGGACCAAAAATTATTCACAATTCAATTCGAAAGACCTCATTAAAGAGGTGAGAAAAGACGAGAACTTCCTTTACAATATTGCAACTGGTGATGATACGTGGTGTTTCCAACATGAAGCTGAAAGTAAGCACTAAGCGTCAAAGTTTCGAAAGCCACCACCCAAAAAATCGCGTTTGGAGAAGTCAAAAATCAAGTCGATGCTCATTTGTTTTACGATTCCAAGGAAATTGTCCACAAGGAGGTCGTGCCAACGTGCCAAACCGTCAATGGAATTTTCTATCTTGGCGTTTTGAAGCATTTGTTGCATCCCAATGGTTGAATTCGCCCTGAATACCGTGAAGGTGGAAGCTGACGCTTATTGCATGATAATCCACCATCTCATCGATCCACTCTTGTGACTGATTTTTTGACTAGAAATCGCATTTTAACCATCAATCACTCCCCGTATTCGCCTAATATAGCTCCCTGTTACTTCTAACTATTCGGCTAAATTGTATTTGACCATGAAAGGAAAACGTTTTGCGTGTGTAGAGGCCATCCAAAAGGCTTGTAGCGACATCCTAAAGGATATTCCAGTAAATGACCTGAAACACTCTTTCGAAAAGCTTTTAGATCGCGCAAAACAATGTATCGTGGCCAAAGGGGGCTATTTTGAATAAATAAGCTCGAAGCCAATTTGTGGAGCAACATCAAGACGCACACCACAAAAAGGAGGAGGAGCTCGGCCAAACACCTAACATAAGTGCACGCGCCAATTATTTATATTTATTTTTTTAAGCTCGAAGTTATCAGAAAAAAACTCCTGTCATTTATATTATGTATAGTTCAGTCTGGTTTATTTTGGACTTTACCTTGTATGCATCAGTTATATTAACTGTGGAACACTTGCAAGGCGCATCGGAAACAGACTACCAACGCGCATTAATTCAAGATGTGTTAAAGAATGCAGTAGGTCGCTCTCGCTTATCCAACAACACACCACCACACTCTGTTGGATCCTCGGCCACTCTGAAGGGAAGGAAAATGAAGGAGCGGATGTTCAAAAAAAGGCTCAGAGCTTGACCTTCAGCGAGTGGTAGAGAACATAAGCATTGCTCTAAACGAACTGTACACTGCAATTGACTTGAGCGTAATCGCGAAATCTCATAGAAGGTGGTATACGACTATTAACTGCAGAATTTCCAAGTCTCTCTGGCCAAAACTGAACTTTAATAGAACAAAATATCTACTTGGATTCAATAGATCAACTACCAGTGCTCTCACAGCTGTTATAATGGGTTACTGCGCTATTGGCACCATAGCCAGTAAAATGGATGTACCTCGCAATGTCTTCTGCAGGAGCTGTGGTGATGAAGAAGAAATTCAGTTAGTACAACACATCCTCTGTAAATGTCCTACATTTCAAAGAAGCCGTGCAAAATATCTTGGCGATTATTTCTTCGAAGACCTGGGAAGTTTGCAAAATATCTCACTGGAGGGGCTAGTTACCTTCTATAATAGATCTAAGTGGCCTAAGCAGATTAGTTAGGGGATGGAAATCAAATGCAGGTATCACAACAGGCTGTAGGGCCACCCAGTGTAATGTCTTAGGCAAAAAACCTGGCTAACCTAACCGAATCTAAAACGATTTTTGAGCTACTTGAAGCTTGCATATTGTTATAGGTACATACTTAAAGTCAATGTTTTAGTTAAAAAATATATTAAAAAAATTATAAAGATCAAAAGTATCCTTGCTGTAATTATTTAACGTAGTGTAGTTCTTTCAAGGGTGCGAACGTATAAAAAGTCGCTTTTCTATTATTCAATTGAGTAGTTAAAATAGAACCACAAGATTTTACCTACTCTTAAGGCAGCCAGAACTACACAGATCTACGCCTGCCGCCAACTGTTGAATAAAAACTCTAAGCTTCGCTAGTTTTTGCTCAGTTGCACTATTTTTGCGTAGGTTCGCAGAATTATAATACACGTGTTGTAAACTTTACATGAGCTCGTAAAGGGTCTTTCAAAAGATGCGTCGAGATGTTTTTTTTATATAAAACGTGTACAAATTTAGATTATTTCGGATTTCACTATTTTCATATTATACAAATTACGGCTCTTAACAATTATAGGTGAAAAATTACATTATTTAAATGCCCACCATTACCATATCTACCGTCGATTCATCCACCAAACGGCCGATTCATGAAAGCCTAATTGTTGAGAGCCTTGAACATCGAGCAACACGACTGCAGCAGCTATTCTCTACAGAACGTTCAGTTTTTGATTTGTCAGTCTACCTGCCATTTTCTATCCTCAACAGAACCAGTTTCTTGAAACTTTTTCACCCACCTTTGAATTGGCGACTTATTCGGACGATTGTTTCCTACAAAAAAATCGCGAATTTTGCGATATATTCTTCTTAAATATCGACCATTTTCAAAACAAGATTCAATAATTTAAGGCTCTATTCTATTGTGTAAAATTGTGCATCCGTCTACTTTACGAATGTCAAAGATGACATAATGAAAGGGAACGTCAAGGAATTATTTACTACCGACATCTGGGCGTCACTTTTGAAATACCCTTTACCAGTTAATGCATTTGTGTGTTTATATTCTTTTCACATGACAAAGCTATTTATACTTTTGTTGTTCCGACCAACAGCCAACACACTTCCACGAGAAAAATAACAAACTGTCGGGGGTGGTGGTAACGCAAAACAGTTTTATTCGTAATAAAATATAACTGTATCCGCTTGCGCTACACATATTAAATGATGCCCACAGTATATTTACTGCTTTAAAAAAGAGGATACAAAATAAGTCCTCTGCTGTGAAAAGCAAAACTACTCAGCAAATATTCTGAGCCGTGAATTGGTTTTTCGATGGAAACAGTCTACTAGGACGAATTGGGCGAGTTGGAAAATGAACAACTAGAGGTATTAAAATAGTATTAAAAGAGCATTAAAAACTAATGATCTCTTATTTCTAACTAATGTTCTTCCTATTCTATGAACAGGAATTAGTGTTACCACTACTTATAAAAATAATTCATAAAGGTTTGAAGATGGATATTTCTAAGTTCTATTGAACTCAACTTAGAGTCTATCAATGGGATAATTTCGTGCATGCAGAACTTTTAAAACACTTGCATGGAACAAGGAACTCTGAGCATCGGAGAGATCTGGCAGGTATTGCTTTTTTAATGCTACAAAATATAGTAGTTTCTCGATATATCTGGCAGCCCTACTTCTGGGTTAAACCATCAATAGATTTTTGTTTTAATTCTTCATTATTTGAAATCTCTAACACTCATTTTCAGTATGAGATATTCACGAAGTGACAACAAAGTGCACTCTCTAACGTTTGATTAGGTTTGAGGAATATTAGGAGTGTTCATATCGACCTTCTTAGTTTGGCGACTTCTTAGATGCCACCTCGACAAAACCTTCCCTCTATGAACGATCTTTTCTTTTTTATCTTGGCCGCCGTAGTCGAATGGGTTGGTGCCTGACTACTATTCGAAATTCACAGAGAGAACGTACATACGTTCGAATCTCGGTAAAACACCAAAATTAAGAAAAACACATTTCTAATAGCGGTCGCCCCTCGGCAGGCAATGCCAAACCTACGAGTGTATTTCTGCCATGAAAAAGCTTGAAACTGTCGGCTCGAAACTGTAGGTCTCTCCATTTGTGGAACAACATCAAGACGCACGCCACAAGTAGGAGGAGGAGCTCGGCCAAACACCCGGAAAGGGTGTACGAGCCAAGTAGGCGCCCTTAAATTACTAAAAATTTTTCTAGTCGATTTTTTATTTGGCCATTGAACTTTAAAAAACAAAATTTACGCAAAACTGTCAACTAAGAAGAACACAAAAGTATGAAGATGGTGAGAATACTGCTATTAAACAATTTTACAGGAGCGTAAGCACGATGGAAATTTGGTACTTTGTTGAGGTTCGTTTAACGAAATCACCGTTGCCACCACTTAGGAAAGGTGATTACTATTAGAAACAACTTTTTCTATTACTTGAAGTCTCATATCAACAGTGGGTTTCAAACCCGGAATCTACCAAATAGTGCTCACGCACAAGCTTATTCGTAACCTTATCTTCCTTCTGGCTATTCGTATCGTTTCCATTGAATTCCAAACTTATTCGATGCCACCATCAATACTCGCAGCACCGACAACATTATCTCACCTGTCTATTTCGCGAACTGAATACAGAAAACGCCAAAGTAGTCGCCGCAATATTCCAATATTCATTGATACGAAACCAATTAACGAAACGACTAGCGCACCAGCAAACCAGCAACCGACATAAATATGTACTTGCAAAGCATACTCACGCATACATAAATAACTGTATGAGCACATCGAACGTTGGCTGATTTTAAATCGTGACACAATTCAGCCGGCAATTGGAGCGACGGGTGCATTGCTTTTCCTTATTTGCGAGGGTTTGTTCCACTTCGTCAACACAGGTATAGGCACGTCTATGCGCATGCGCAGCTGTGTATGTGTGTGTAACTATGTGATGCATTTGCACAGTGAATAATTTTAATTGAGCGCATAAGCTGTGTGGCTATATAATTAAGCGCAACGAGTACGTTTGTGAGTACATACATAGATAAATCTGAAGCTAATTTATAATGTTATCTCCGCTTATTTATTTTATTTTCATAGTCAAATGAGTAATAAAGTTTTTGTTTTTACTGACAAAACTTTAAAAATAAAAGTTGCTTGCGTGATATATTAAAATGAGTTTTGATATATGTATGCATATGTACATCTACTGTGAACGTCAAATAAGCGATAAATTCTGCCTATTTATTTATTTATTTTCTAGTAATATATATTTTTATTCTATTTTATTTTTTGTAAAAATATGGTTTATATTACAATGAGAAAGAAATAAACATATTTAAACTTTTTTACTCAGAACTTTTAGTAAAAAGTATGCAGTTTTATAAGTCACTGAATTTTGGTATAATAAAGTGGAAGTTTCAAGTACAGTCTGTGTCAGAAAAAAGGAATCGCGATTATTCATGAAATATAAAAGGTAGATTTTTTTTACATGAAACAAAACTACGAGTCGCAATTACTCAATAACCCGAGTAGTCTTCATCGTTGTCGAGTACAGTCTGGCATCTTCTTCATGCTTTGAGCCTGCTTTCTGTGTAGCTCGTCGACAAACAGGACTAGATTTTGCGAAGTTGACGCATGAGTTGCTTTAAAACAGGGGCTGGCCTTTCGGCAAGATGCGGTTTCATAGTTCCCCTCACATTTTCAATGGGGTTGGTTGGGGTTCCCCACACATTTTCTGGGGACTGAGAAGGCCAGTCCGATGCTGTAACCCCATTTTCTTGTTTTGCTGTTTCTCAATGTGTTTTTCTAAGAGCAGTGGTTTTGATGATGTGGGACGGTAGGATATGTTCGCCTCCTTGAGTCCACGTTCGATGGTGTTGATACTCACATTTATTCCCTTTTTAGTAAGACCTGATCGTGCTTGGCGAAGTCACAATGAAGGATCTCGCTTAAAAAGTTGGACGATCACTTTATCCTGCTTTTTTGTCATCACTCGCTTCAAGCCGAGCTCGGAAAAGTCAATTAGCACTGGCGTCGTAGCCTTTGAGTGATGCTATTATGCAGCAAAAAGCAGAATGAAATATATCTTGAAATTGCAAGAAAAAAACCGGTTCTTTTCTTCTGACACAGACTGTAGTTCAAAAACAACTTTGATTTTTGAACTTTTTTTTTGCTGACGGTTTGGGTATTTTCTTCCATATAAAAAAACTTTGTAATAGACGTTGAATGGAAAAAATTCACAAGGCTGGGACCGAGAAAAAAGTTTCAAAAATCTTATTCTTCTGCTTTTTGATTGGCGCTTTAACCGCTTACGCAATTTTGGCCGAGCCAGACGTTTCTTTCTCACGCCAACCGGCGCCATTTGGACAAATCAAGTGAAGGCAAGTCCTTCTCCACCTAATTTTTCCAACGCAGAAGAGGTCTTTCTTTTCCTCTGCTACCACCAGCTGGTACCGCATCGAATACTTTCAGAGCCGGAGCGTTTGCATCCATTCGGACGACAAGACCCAGCCAACGTGGCCGCTGGATCATTATTCGCTGCGCTATGTCTATGTCGTCGTAAAGCTCATACAGCCCATCGTTCCATTTTGTGCCATATTCGCCGTCGTCAACGTGCAACGTTTAAAAATCTTCTGCAGAATCTTTCTCTCAAACACTCCAAGCGACGCCTCATCGGAGATTGTCATCATCCACGCTTCTGCGCCATACGTTAGGACGGTCATAATGAGAGCCTTGTAGAGTGTTAGTTTTGTTCGTCGAGAGAGGAATTTACTACTCAATTGCCTACTTAGTTCAAAGCAGTACTTGATTGTAAGAGAGACTCTCCGTTGGATTTCAAGGCTGAAAGAGATTATCCGTTCTCCATTGGAAACTTGGACTTTATTGTACCAAAATTCAATGGTCTATAAAACTGTATACGGTAGGTACATTATTGACGGTATGATCAGATTTGAGAAGATACGGATCATATGTGGAATTTTCTTTAAAATTTTTGCATATAACAATATAGCAGTTCTTACCTTGTGAATTGTGTGTGTTTTATGAAAACAAAAGAAATGATAATTGTGAAGAGATTCGGCCTCGTAAACGCCGCTGCAGAGCTTGGGATGGAGGATAGTGTTTGCTTGGCGATCACTCAAGGCCAATGCAGCCTTACAACAGGCTTCGGTTGTATCGGATAGGTAAGATTTTATTAAAACAAATCACAAAAGAAAGCAAACAAAACAATATACAGATAAGTTCTGACATTTTTCATGTAAACAGCTCGAAACAATGAAATTTTGGGCAGCGGAGGAAACGTAGAAAAGGCCTAGGCGGAGTAGCTTTACATGATTAGTCCGTTTCTTGATGGACGCCAATTTGACAAGGCATGCATGTTGAATGAAGATTGAGCTATGGAAGTAATATTTTCGGGATGGGTCGATGGAAGAATGAAGAGGTACATGCAGACCTTAAGAAGCCTTCCGCAACATTTCATGTAAAGCTTCATCATTTGAAAAGATTTATTAAGTGTTGAATGTTGAAATAATTTCTGATTGCAACAGTTTCTCAACTGATCAATGCGCACTCCTGCTTAGTCTGACCGGAACATTCTCTACTCACATTCCTTCAAGAGGAGAGTGGGCGAGGTGCAATATTTGGAGACAAGGCCTGGTGAACCTGTTCATGGATGGCTCGAAGATAAATGGAAGGGTTGGTGGAGGAGTGTTCTGCAAGGAGCTCCTCATCAGATTCAAGCCTCAGTGTATTCCAAGCCTAATCTAATTAAAGAAGCAGCTGATTGGCTGCTCACTTGTTTAGTAACTGTAACTGAAGTTAATATGATATATACTCCGACAGCTAAGAGGCAATCAAGGCCCTGGGCTCGATAATAGTGCACTCGAAATTGGTTGGCGAACACTTGACTTCACTTTTGATCGCATCCAAATTCTTCGATATAAGGCACATCTTAGAACCTTGTCATAGCGACATTGCAGAAAACTACGAGATGGATCAGCTTTCTAGACAGGCCACCTGTGAGGTAGTTACCCCGCGAAACGAGAGGATTGGGATTCCGTTGACTACCTGCGGTCTGCTCCTAGAGAGGTGCACTTTGCGTCACCTCAACGAACGTTGGGAAAGTACATAAGCTTTTAGGCTCGCGAAACCAGTCTGCTCACGAGTGGGTCGGAGGCGATCGAGGGATCTCCTGAGGTTAAGAACATCTCAGCTCTTGAATTTCGTGGGTGCCTTTAGAAGGCATTAGCCGTTAGGTATACATGCTGTGCACTGGCATTACTTCGAGGCCTTTTTGTATACAGTTGTATACAGGTTGAGGTGAAATCAGCTTAGCACCTTCTCCTTAGCTGCTTTGACCAGGGTTAAGATTTAAGTATCTTGGCTCTCATCTCTTTGCTACGCCTGCTAATATATTGATATTAAAAACTCGCTGATCTTCGTCATACGTGAAAAGTCTAAAAAGTTGCATTTTAAAGATATGCTTAAAATATTTTTGCATTTGTAATTTGGTAGTCAATATGTCAATGATCTTCAGTGCAAAATTATAGATCAGAGTTTTAAGTGAGAAAGGGAAGTCTCAGGTAGCGATTGCCAATTGGGTGGGATTTTCGCTGTGCGCAATCGAATGTGCTATTAACTGATTTGCGAATCCCATCACAATAAATCAGAAAGTGGAAGAAAATGGCTCGCTAGTGAACGAGAATACCAAAAACTTATATGCAGGTCTCTCACGGATCGCAAAACATCCTCTGCTGACCTTGCAGCTGCCCTGTTGGAAGAAATTGGAAAATCCGTCCGTACTCAAACAGCTTCTGGAAATCTTCGAAAGGCTTCTGAAAGCAGATTTACAAGGATACAAAGCCCGGAAGAAGACGTGGCTTTCAGACAAAAATTAAACAAGACGTTTGGAATGGGCTCTCCGTTACCTACATTTGACGGAGGAAGATTCGTCGAATATTCGAATAATAAAGAGAACTTCGATATAAACTTAGTTTACATCGTTTCAAAATATCAACAACCATAGCAACTTACCCTAGTGCGGTTTTGAGAAAATAATATAAGCCTTATAAACGATTTTTTTTCCTTTCCTACAGGTATTTGGCGGCCGCCGTAGCTGAATGGGTTGGTGCGTGCCCTCCATTCGGAATTCAGTGAGAACATAGGTTCGAATCTCGGTAAAACATCAAAACGAAGAAAAGTTTTTTCCAATAACGGTCGCCCCTCGTCAGGCAATGGCAAACCTCCGAGTGTATTTCTGCCATGAAAAAGCTCCTCATACAAAATCTCTGCCGTTCGGAGTAGGCTTGAAACTGTAGGTCCATGCATTTGTGCGACAACATCAAGACGCACACCACAAATAAGAGGAGGAGCTCGGACAAACACCCAGAAAGAGTGTACGGGCACAGGTATTTGGAAAACCTGCTGTGACGTTGGTAAGACGACGTGTTGGCGAGGATCACCATTCAGATTGCGTAGTACCTCACTATTAAGCAAGGGGAGGCAGAGCTAAGATCTGCGGTTGTATAGCTGCTGATGGTATCGGCGAAATGTTTATTTGCGAGGGTCGCACGATGAGTCAAAAGAACATAAATGCATTAGAAACTGTACTTCTGCATTCGTTTTCGCGCATTTTCGGCGACACTAATTTTGATGCAGTTCAATTCCAAGAAGACAGAGCTCCTTATCACAAATCAGCGACTATGATGTGTTGGTTTAGTTAGTTTGGTCAGCACAGTCTCCAGTTCTAAACCGCATAGTGGGCTATTTTATAATGTAAGATAAAGGAACATAGCGTAACATCGCAAACAGCCTTGAAAATTGCTTTAATTCACTAGTGGAGCGTCATAAGTTCAGGCGAATTTGCAAAGCCTGTACGCAGCATGCGATTTTTTCAAACGTTTCAACGTTTGTTTAGTTGGTGTGATGGTTTTTTCGCTGAGCACATCAAATTCACTTTTTCCCATATTCGGTGCTGTTATGAAATTCAACTTCATTATTTCAATTTCACATATCAGTTTATTAGATTTATTGGAGGTTTGCACTGCGACCTCATGGCCTTTGGTCAGTAAGAAAAGCAGTGCGCGTTCTTCTGAAAGCTGCTTCTTCATACGCAAAATGTTGGATTTGAGGTGGAACTGTACTCAGGAACTTAACGATATACCCACTTACATTTATCTGATCAGCTCAGTTCGCTGCTTTCTTCATTGCGTACTTTTTTTGCCTACATCACTTTCCAATACCCACATCCCATCGTGAAAACCACATCACCACATTTGCATAGATTTTTATGTAATTAATTGCAAAAGCGATAAAAACCACTAATTTGAGCAAATAAACCATCCGCCCGTATACACTTCCGTATTTTCACTTTTAACTTTGTTTTCCCGATAGCTGCCTAGTAATAAATTGACTGATTTGACTGAGCGTTGGCCTGAGTAAATCAGCGATTTCCCTTTCAAACATAATGAACTTCCGCGCCAATATCAAATTGCAAACAAAAACGCACAATTGCGATAGCCAACAATTTTCCAATCAATTTTTTTTAATTTAATTCTCAGATATTTCCCAGGCATTATTTGCTTACACAAATGCCTATAAAATTGGACGTTATACAAGTTTCGCATTTAATGTGATTGATTGATTGCAGTGAGTGAATGCGCAGCTCAAATAAACGATCAACTACAAAGCCAAGTACTTTGGCTGGAAAACGTTGAACTGCGAACGTTAATAAATGCATGATTACTTGATTACTTATCTGGTTTGCTACATTTCGAACTCCGTGTAGAGCTCGTAACTTTACTCAACACATGTAAGCGAATATCTATCTACAAGGCTGTACAAAACATTGCATGTAAGTACGAGTATATTTACACGAAAGTGCGTCCGTTGGCTACGTAAGCCTTCATTTCGCATTTCTTGAGAAATCCATTCGTCGCCGCCACCATTGTCGCCGTAACAATTCAACGTTCACCCGTCTGTTCATCCACAATCGCGTTCATCCGGCCGACCGATAGCCTATGCGATTGGGTTCGTAGGTATCTTACGCGTTGTCACGTTGACTTGTTGTGGCAATTATTGTTGTGGTGGGTTTAAACGAGGTTGAGACTGTGCAACACAACGTCGCATAATATGTCACAAGTTAGTTATTTATTGTTATTAACTGAGTCGGGTAGTGTATGAGTTTTTGTTTCAACAGCAATTTGGTTGAAAGTGAAAAGCGCCAGACTTAGGCTACTGTGTTTTACAAGCTACTTTTGCATATAGAAATAATGAATTTTAAAATATACTTTATTATGGCAAGATTACCTCCCAATATCAACGGTATTTGAATTGTGCGACGGCTGGTAAAGAGCTATGCAGCGCCCATTTGATCCTTGAGGCTAAGGTTTGAGTTTCTAGAATGCTAAATTCGAAATGTCAAATTTGTGGGTGGAATTGGTGCTTGAATTCTCTGGACAACCGCAGAGTAAAAGGTAAATAAACTTAGGCACCTTAGAGAGCACATAAAGAAATAAAAAAGGTCGAATCTGCAGCTCAACAGCTATGATTTAGTTTATTGTTGAGCCTAATAGGATTCAGTGAGTAGAGGGACAGATCTGTCAGTATACAACACTTAAGAGTCTTTCTGATATCATTTGGGTAAGCTCTCAAACTGATAGCCCGTAAAGCAGTTGCTGCTGCAGAGCTGCCATGAACCATCAAAGCAATCATACGCGAACCACCTCTCAGATGCGTCAGAAGGCTTCTCCTTGAGCTCATTAATCTCCGGTAAACATATGATCATCATTGAATGGGAGCATTAAATTTCTATACAGATGGTTCCAAGCTACACGATGAGGTTGGCTATGGAGTATTTTCGAAGAAATTAAGACTTGAACCAACCTTTCGACTACTAGACTACTGCAGCGTCTACCAGGCAGAAGTTATAGCTTTAAAAGATGTCGCTACGTATCTAAATACGCATGCCGTAACAAAAACTACTATAAATATATTACCGGGTAGCCAGGCGGCCATTAAATCAATGAATGTGGCTATACAAAGATCAAAGGTTGCGTGAGAATGCCGAGTAGTCCAAAATGATATTAGTGTCCTATTCAAGGTCAGCCTTATTTGGGTTCAGGGGCACAGAAACATTAAAGGAAATTGTAAAACCGATGAGCTAGCCAGGAAAGGAAACCTGCTGGAAACTGCAAAGCCGACGAGCTGGCCAGGCAAGGGACTTGTGAGGTAGTGTGTCCGCGAAAGGAAAGGATCGGGATCCCCTTGACAACCTGCGCTCTACTCCTGGAAGGATGGGCATTGTACCAACTCAGCAAGCGCTGTGCAAGTAGATGAACGTGTAAGGTCGTGAAATCCCTCTGGCCACGTTTGGATCGGAGGCGTTCGAGGGATTTTCTGAGGATGACAAAATCTCAACTCTCAAATTTTGTGATCACCTTCACGGGGCACTATTCGCGGGGCATACATGCCTTGAGACTCGGAATTACTTCGATCGGCAGCATAAAGCGGCTAACACAGCTGCAAAGTAATCATCACCCCCCTCCTTTTCATTCTATCGTTTTCCCTCACCTCTTTTTCCCCTTTCATTGGTATCATAAAGGATGAGCCAAACTTCTTTCGTCTAAGTGGGCCCACTTTCTGGGCAGCCATTACAACCTAACCTAACCTAGCCAGGAACAGTACTACTCTTCAACTGCTCAGTGATAGAAGTACCATTGGGATGTCTGTGGCCACAAGCAAAGTAAGGATAAAAAATAATATTCTCAAGGAGACCATGGATGGAAGAAAATACGTGTGTTACAATCAGACTAATTCGGCCGCAAATAAATAAGAAAAAGGCAAAGAATCTGCTTAGCCTTTCAAAAGATGATATCTCGAATGTCGTGGATTGTATAACCAGTCATTGGCTATTTGGCAGACATTCCTTGAGACTAGTAGTTTGTCACCAAGAATATTTGTAGAAGTTGTAGAGAAAGAAAAAGTTGAGCACTACCCTTGCAATTGTCCAGCCTTAGCTAAAATCAGAGCAGGTTTTTAGGTAAACATGATGAACAAAAATGAGGCTCCCGTGTCGCCCAGTGGTATGGAGCTGTAAGGTCTAAGTGAGTGGGTCATACAGACCGACTACTACCATAACCTAACCTAAGCTAATCATTGAACCTCACAGAATATCAACACGCCTAAAGTAATACTCAGCTATAGAAAGCGCAGTCCGCACCGATTCACGTCCTATAATTACAGGCAGTATCCTCGTAGGACGAACTTCAGCTGCCTCGTGGAAGCATCGCTACACTAGCACAACCACTTTCGAAACTCCAAAACAGCAAAATATGTTACTGGGAAAGACTCATCACGATAATTTGTGAAATACTGAAATCTGCATGTAACGATTTAACGACCGAATCAATAGACGAGAAGCAACAATCATGTCCCCATACACGAAATGCACGACATTTTTTATGGAGAAAATGAGAGATACGGGTAGATTCAGTGAAAAAAGTTATCACAAATTAGCAAGAACTTTGAGTTTTGCTCTTATATATGCACTCTATATATGCACTCGAAATGTTCTCCAGCTGAGAGTGCTCCGAGTCTAAGGACATCCATTAGCTTCAGTCATACGTAGGGGCATGTCTATCTTTTAACCAGAACTGGAGTGAAATATAAAAACTGTGATCACGGGAATGACTCTCACACCAATTGTGACTCTCACATTCTCGACAGAAGTGCCCGAGAGTTTGAAGTAGTTCTAAGATATGAAGAGATTCCGATCTTTACACTCGGTTCAGAAATGGACATGGGAAAGCGGTCTGAGATCTTTTTCCAGTAACTATTCTTAAGAGAAGTTTGTAAAATTCTTTAATACTGAATTTTTAAAGCCGCACTCTAACTGAAAATGTATAGAAAGGTGTTAAAGACTCTTTCTCTCACAGCGCTACGTCGATCTGTCTAGGTGCAGGGACGTAAAGTGTGCCCAGAAGTAAGACAAGATGCATGTGCGTGAAAAGAGAATCCGAGGCTGGGCGTGCGAAATCAATCACACCTTTAAGTTGAAAAGAAGTCAAGAACAGGTACTCACCGCTCCGGAATCCCTTTAAAGCCAGAATTAGATATGTTTCTCGTTATTAAATCAGAAAATCAGTTGAATTAAAGCGATACGCAGAAGTGGACAACCAACTAATTTTTAACAAGCTTCCTTTTCTTCTTCAACTTTATTTATATTCATATTCTTTGGGGTGGCCTCGGTAGTCTAGCGTAAGTTCACTAGCCTGTCATCCCAGAGATTGTGGGTTCGAATCCCACGTAAAGCACGGCCCTCGCACTTTTCCAAACTTACCTACTTTCCTAGTTTGCACTTCCTAAAATATAAAAAATAAAAAATTCAATCCTCAAGCCCAAAAAAACCTTATCCTTCTAATCCAATACTCCTGCACAAAAAGTCAGCGCATTACTTGAATTGTGGCTGCTAAAAACAAGCAAAAAACAAAAAAAAAAGACACAGTTGTACATTGCATCAGTGGCGCCAGCAAGAGGGGATCGAGTCTTGTGTACTCTGATATACAACAAGCTTTGAACTTAAAATCTAACTCAGCGCTTGTACTTGTAAGAGTAGTCCGCATTTCATAATTTTACTTAATACACAGGAAGAATCAGACCATATTTCCAACTAGTATACCATGACTAAAATATCCAAAATCGTGTGACTGGCTTTCTAATATCTCGAAATTCCTCGTTTTACAAAACAACCGAGATTAAATGTCTGAATTACTAATACATAGCTAGTGGACTAATTTCCTCATTTACTCTCTCTCTCATTTACTTTAACGAACGCTGGATGAGCGTTGAATGTTGTGATTCTTTCACAGCCGAAAACAAGGTTTTGAACTGGAGTAATGGCTGAGCCCGGGACAAATGGCTGCCACATTCGAAGAACCACATAAAGAAACACACAAGAGCTGCAAAGATAGTACATAAACAGAATTCATCCTGTAAATTTTCTGCTAGTACTTCAAACTCTAATGCCCTGGTGTATCTGGTACACCACTTCTAGTTACGGGGAACTGAAGTTTAGAGAACTCAAGATGGTGTAAATACAGTCTCGTTAAATGCGCTGTGTAAGCCCACCACTAAGTCGAGATGTAAAAACACATGAGTGTTTTGAGGTCTAGAAAGCCTTTCCTGTCTCTGTGCTTAAAAAATATTTTTTTTTACAGCCGCCTCATTGACCTAACCTAAAATAACCTAATACAACTTCTAAAGGCAACAAGTGCAAGTCATAATACTTTTCTTACGTAAAATACTAAGTTTTCTTTACAAAAGTAAGAGTTTTTCACCCACACGCGTCACAAAATATTCAATTCACGCAGTGGGGCGACACGACTAAGCAATAACTTTTAACCCATGCTGAGCTACTGTGTTAGGCAGTACATACATTAGTCTCTAATATATGCGCATTATGGGAATAGCATATACAACATTTTTTAATGGGGAAATCAAATATTTCAGTTGATATTCTTTTCCCCTGTTCGGTGTGAATTATAGTATATCTCTCTTTTACAAATAGCAATTTCATATGAGCGAAAAATATAATATATCTACTGTACTCATTTGTATGCTTATAAAGTGGCTGCTCTGAAAAAAGTTCTAGTGTGAAATTTGAGTCGCAATAGCCGAATAAGTAGATGCTTGGCTGAAAGTTGAGAATTCGTTAGTTCGGATCTCCGTAAAATATAAATTTTATAATTTCTAAATAAAACATTTTAACGAAACTCCTCAGTCTGATTACTTTTTGACGAAAATGAGGAGTTTTAATCGTCAGTGTTGATTAATTTTAACGATATAATGTAGTGCTTGAAAAAAGTACTAGTGTGAAATTTGGCTATTTTTCTTGTATAGTAGTGATAGTCGAATGAGTAGATGTTTGGCTAAAACTTGAAAATTCGTGAGTACGAATCTTTGTGGATGAAACACCGAATTGGTGAGTAAAAGTTTTTTAACGAAACTCCTCAGTCTGATTACTTTTTATCGAAAATGAAGAGTTATTGAGGAGTTTGTGCTGATTACTTTTTGATGACTAAAATGAGTAGTTTAGAGCATAGTAGATATATTTTTCAGTTATAAGAATTTGCTATTGGTAAAAGAGAGATAGAATATCACACCGACAAGAGGAAACTATCAGAACTGAGGATAGTGATGATGATAAAAAGAGTGCTTATATAGGGTTTTTCAGTAAGAGCGCTTCAACTTTTGAACTTTTTTGAATAAAACACAAACGGTTTGACTTTTTTAACTAATTTTTTTTTTATTATCGAGTTTGAACATATACATTTAAGTATGAAATTCGATTTCTTTTGCATGACCACCGCGTGCACGTTTTACGAAGTCCAATCGTTGAACCCAATTTTCGACCACTCTTTTGCATAAATCGGCCGAAATTCCAGCAATTTCGCGTTCAATATTGACTCTGAGCTCACAAATTGTCGCCGGCTTGTTACTGTAGACCAATGACTTCATATAACCCCAAAACGGGACGGCTTGTTAAATGGACCGTAAAATAGCCGTAATGCTCTTAAAGTAGCAGCAACAGAACGATTATTTTCATAAAAAATTTGCACGATTTGCAATCGTTGCTTAAGTGTGTAGCGTCCATGATGAAATGTATACTAATGAATTTTACAAATGACAAGCGAAAAATAAAAAAATATTGCGTCGTTCGCCCTCCCTATCGGAAAAAAGTTGAAGCGCACCTATTGAATAACCCTATATGATAGCCAGCTGTCTTGTAGCGATAAGTTTAGTATATATGAATATATGTATGTAATGTGTGATGTATTATGGACACACTAGGGACGACTTCGGTATTTTTTTCAATCCCGAATCACGCGGAACGGGATTGAAATTTCAGGATTTATAATAGCAAATATGCATATGTTTGAGTGTTGAACAAAAACATTGTATGCCTTTAAATATAAAAATCACCTATATAAAGGGTTTTCCAATAACAGGTGTTACAGGTGAATGGATTGCGCCATCGAGAGATAATTAACGATTTTTTATGGCCGGAATTGGAGGATATTGATCTGGACAACGTTTATTTTCGCCCAGACGGCGCTACGTGACACGCAAGCAACGAAACCATTGATATTTTACGGGAAAAGTTTCCGAACCGTGTAATCTCTCGAAGGGGTGATCACATTTGGCCACCGAGATCTTGTAATTTAACACCTTGTGACGTTTTTGTTTGGGGCCACGTGAAAGAGAAGGTCTACGCCAACAGCCCAATGTCGATTGAAGTCCTCAAAGATGGTATTCGTGAGGCTATCGAGGACATAGGGCAGCCACTTTGCAATTCGGTTGTGGAAATTTTCATGAAAGGATATTGTCCTGCAAGCGTGGTCGTGGTGGTCATTTGCCTGATGTTATTTTCCACTATTAGCGGCATACCTTTCTCTTTATTTATGTTAAAAAATAGCATTTTTCTTTGAATATCAAAAGAACACCTCTTATTAAAAAACACTATATGTATGTCTATGCTTCTGCTGTAAAAAGTTTTAATACTGATGTAATTCTCTCGAGTTAAATAGGCGCAAAATAATTAATATCTAAGTCACGGAACTAGTCCCGAAAACCCGGGATTGTAATAACGGGATACCAAAAATTCCGGAATAATAAAAATTTAATACTTTGGGGACGAGTGTCGGCATATAGCCGCCCAAGCCGTTTTACCGTTCCGGACGCGTGTCGGCATGCAGTCGCCCAAATAAGTTCGTAGCTGCAAGACTCCCGACGTCTGTTGTTCTGAGCGATAAGATGCGCATAGGTATAGTAAAAGAGCCAAAGACATTAGAGGCCATTAGCGATGAAGTCTTATCTTCCTTATAATGTAAACTTACGATGTCAGACGACAGTATAGTCAGATTGAATTTCACTTCTTCGATTCAGTATCTCAGTGTCACTGCCAGAGGCTTTTTATATATTTTTCCGTACGCAAGATGGCTAAGGGATCTAGAGATGATAGGTTAGTAGTGACAGTTCTGACGAATATTACTTTGAATCTGATAAGACGGAAGATGGCGGCATTACTTCGTCAAGTGGAAGTGAAATCCGTGCAATGAAGAATGCCCTCAGGCATTTCAACATTAGCAGTGATAGCAGTTTGTTTATAATTATTTTTTGATTTTATGAACATTTTTTCTTGTGTTAAATAAAGCCTTAGTTTTTATAACGTTCAACTTATTTATTGCCTTTACTGCGCACTCCAATACCTCTCGTTCTCAGCGACGCTCGCCCGTCGAGCGGCTTCGTACCCAAAGGGTTAAAAAATGGGTATTCCTTAATACGTAAGCATGCAAGTGTGTTCATTTTTGTTGTTGTTATTGTTGCTGTGTTTTAGCAATATTAGTATTTGTTGTTGTTGGTGGTGGTGGTGGTAGTGTTTGTGTTGTTGTTATTAGTGTTTCTCGCATTTCGGTTCTTTAATAATATCAGATAATTGGAAATTTATTAAAATGCTTTCCAGAGACAGAAAATTACCTACTTGGCTGGTCCCTAAGCGCGCCCTCAATGACACTTCACGATTTCAACAACCCTACAGCATTGCAGCTGTGGCGTTGCCACTGAGAAAATCACACCAGCCAAGCTTATGGCTAAAGCTAGTTATAGCGATTAAAAACGATAAGCTTGACCCAAATATATAAGTGTGCACTAAGAAAAAAGGTAGGCCTTAAAGGTAAATAACTTACGCCACTTAAATGCCACGAATGCATAGCACAGGCAGGTGTGTGCTTGTGCCTCGTTATGTGTTGGTATGTGCACGCAACTTTCTACACGAATAAGTATTGGAAAACGCCACTAATTTTACACACAGCCAACAACTGCTGCCAACATACCGAAAGACTTTTCATTGCCAAATAAGCGCGCACAAGCGAACGACCTGTACGTGGAGTTAGTGGAAAAAATTAAAATAAAATCAAAATCCAAAAAACAAGAAACAAAAACAAAAGATTGCAGTCACGAACTTAAAATTCATATGACGACCATGTCCCAGTCATATTCATGCAAACATTTGTTTGATATTCGTGTAATTTAGGTTCTTTCTCGCCATTAGCAATTGGATAAGCCAGTCAGCAGAGCCAGTTTGTGTTGTTTCTTAGCTTTTGACATTTTTCCCGCATATACGAGTATAAGTGACGGCCGGTCAGTGAGCACAGCTGTTGGGCATACCCACACACACACACATTCATTCATGTAGCTCTGTGTAATCGCCATCAGTCGCACGGTGTTATGTTGCAATTGTGACACACTTACAAAGCTGTTAAAGTAAACGCAGCCGATCGTTGTGACTGTCATTTGGTTTATGAGGGAATTTCGCAAAGGTAAGATATACAGTTATGAGCTAGACGCCAGCCGGCAATTACAGAAATTAATTAAGCAAGAAAAAACCAAAAATAAAATCACTCGAAATCACATTATTTTGCAGAAGTTAGAATATTGCGCTGTGAAATATGATTACTGGCATACTCCTAGAGGGTCTCTCAAGTTGGAGTATGAATTTAAAATACTAAACACATGAGGTCTCATTATCAGTTTGTTTTCATATCAAGTTTAATAAAGGGGGTTTAATTTAAGGGGTTTGCAAAGTGACAGTTGAAATTACAGATGCGATTATTTTTATGTGATTTTTTTCTTTTTACAGTTAGCTATACTAGAAGTTCTATATCTGCAATTTCGCACCGATTACTATGTTTGAAAATTTTAAAGATTTCTGAATTATCCACATAAACTATAGGATCCGGCACTCGAAGTGTAACCAATTAAAAAGGTCATAAATTTAGTTTGGAAAATTACTTTTATTCAATTCAAAGTAAAAAATGTCTGTGCTGCACGAGCGGTCTGATGTTGGTTACACTTCGAGTGCCGGACCCTGTATAGTGTATGGCTCCAGCCGCAGTCGGAGGTGTTGGCGCGTGATTACTATTCGGAAGTGCACAGGATAGAAATCTGGGGCATAAATCACCAACTGATAGAAAACGATTTTTTTAATGGCGGTCGTTCCTCGGCAGGCAATGGCAAACTTCCGAGTGTATTTCTGGCATTAAAAAGCTATTCATAAAAAAATCGTCTACCGTTCGCAGTCCGCTTAAAACTGAAGCTCCCTCCATTTGCAGGAAAATATCAAGACGCGCACCACAAGCAGCCGACCTGCTGGCCAAATACCCAAAAAACCCAAAAACATCCACTATTTTTGCGTAATTTTTTTGCGCAAATGGTTAAAAACTGTTTTATGGCCCATCTTTACCTACTGGGCGATGCCATTTCTGTGATTTTATCGACATTTTGGACCTCGCGTCTGCCTGCGCGAGGTGCATCTTTAACATCAAAAAAGCCTGAACGCAATCGACGAAATCAAAATTACACGTAATTAGCAATTACAGTATTGGCAGCATAAACACCATTCACAATTGCAGCGGCCTTGCTGGCATTTTCGCCTTTATCAAAGAAAAACTGTAAAATGTACCGAAATTTCTCTTTGCTGACTTCCATTGTTAACACCTTGTAACTCTCAACTGAATGGAACTATGATTATGTTTACATATACTCGTACTTATATATCTGGCCCCAGTAAAAGTGCTGGTGGAAGCCCAATTGCCGCTGCCAAATTGATTGCTTCTTTGGCTGTTTGGCATGTTCTGTCGCCTTGTGGAAACTGCGTATCGTCCATAAATATATTGCGTTAAATACTATAACCATAGCACAGGGACCTGTTTGCTCAGTTTTGACAATTTAATTGGAATAATTTTTTATGAAAATATATTTCAGTCTGCTTCAAAAACAAATATACAAATCAAAGTTTCAGACTTTGCTTAAACTCTGCATAAGAAAAAAATTCAGGAAATGATTATTATAATGTGTGAAATTTTGATAAAAATTTCTTGATTTTCTTCATAATTTGAAATATGTGAAATTTTTATAAAAGTTTCATGATTTTCTTGTTAATTTCAAATGTATGAATTTTTCATAAAAATGTCTTGATTTTCTTGTTAATTTCAAATCTGTGAAATTTTGATAAACATTTAAAAATTTTTTTTATTTCAAATGTGTGAAATGTTTATAAAAGCTTCTTGATTTTTTCAAATGTGTAAAATTTTGATAAAAATTTTGTAATTTTCTTCTTGATTTCAAATGTGTGAAATTTTGATAAAAATTTCTTGATTATTTTGTAATTTCAAATTTGTGAAATTTTTATAAAAGTTTCTTGATTTTTTTTTTCAAATTTCAAATGAGTGAAATTGGTATAAAAAATTCTTGAGTTCCTTGTTAATTTCGAATGCGTCAAATTTTGATAAAAATTTCTTGATTTTTTTTTAATTTCAATTGTGTGAAATTTTTATAAAACCTTCTTGATTTTCTTGTTTATTTTGATAAAAAATTTTTGATTTTTTTTAATTTCAAATGTGCGAAATTTTTATAAAAATTTATTGATTTTTTTTTTAATTTCAAATATTTGAAATTTTTTTGATTTTTTTTTTATGATTTGGTTGATTTTCTTGTTAATTTCAAATGTGTGAAATTTTTATTTTATTCTTAGTTTCAAATGTGTGAAATTTGTAAAAAAATTTCTTAATTTTGTTTTAATTTGTACAAATTTGAAACTGTTAGCTCGAGTATAAGAAAGTGCAAGTTCCATGTGGCTCAAAAGTCAGGCTGAGTTTTTAAAATTTTTTTGCAGAGGCTAAAGGGTGTTTCCTTTCACATAAATTTCGTGCATTCCTTATGCATTGAAGATAATCGAAAGTAGGCTAAAAATCTTTTTACGGTAAGCACATTTTCTGCTGCATTTTGTCCATTTTAACCCCTAATGGCACCACCAGACCAAAATGTTCACCAATCACAAGATCTCGGTGGACAATTGTGATCACCTATTCGAAAGATAACACGGTCCGGAAACTTTTCCCGTAAAAGATCAATGGCTTCGTTGCTTGTGTGGCACGTAGGGGCGTCTTGTTGAAAATAAACGTTGTCCAGATCAATACCATCCAATTCCGGCCATAAAAAATCGTTAATCATCTCTCGATAGCGCAATCCATTCACCTGTAACACCTGTTATTGGAAAACCCTTTACAAACAGATAAGCAATGGAGCGCATAAAAGTCAAAATAAAGATTTCCATAACTCAAAAGCATTTTTTATTTAGTAAACAAGTTATTGAAAAAGAAAATTGGATGGCACACATAAATTTCAAAGTGATTTTCTGGGATGAACTGGGGTATTTTGTTTGATGTAGCGCAAATTGCGTCAAATTTCAAATAAATTATACTTATTCTGAGTCATATTAGCCCAAAATATCCGAAAGTTTGCAATTTCACTAAAAAAATGTCATAAGTTTCACTATTTTCAAAGTCGATTTTAACTATTGGGTCTTTATTGGTTCCCGAACGAAATCAAATTCTTATTCTTCTTTGTCTTTTATTATGGGCTTTTTTCCTGTTTTTCTTCACGCAATATAAATTACATTTCATTACACGGATAAACATAAAATTTATTGAAATCACAGTTCCAATATAATAAAATAAGAATAAAATTTAATAAAAATAAAAAATTTGCACAATTTTTAGTAAATTCATTTTAGTAAATGGTAGATTTTCTAATAAACTTCTGTTAAAAGGTACTAAATATAATAAACTGTGGCAGCATTCAAAACAAAACATTGCTAGAAGGGAAATGAGCACTGACAATTTTCTCAAACATTCAATGCACTGATTACGATTAGAGTCTTCTGACCCCGTACACGACTCCCTATTTATGCTTAAGTTCATTTAAGTTCTTTAGAAAAGAACTGTCTGTCTGTCTGCTCTCTTTCCTGCATCTGCAATGTAATCAATGGCGTAATTGATTACCCAATTTTACTTGAGCGAATAAGCTTTTATGTTCTGCAAAGAAATCTCGCAGTTTCTAGCCTCATTAATTGTGATTATAATATAATATAATTGGCGCGTATACCCTTTTTGGGTGTTTGGCCGAGCTCCTCCTTGTATTTGTGGTGTGCGTCTTGATGTTGTTCCACAAATGGAGGGACCTACAGTTTCAAGCCGACTCCGAACGGCAGATATTTTTATGGGGAGCTTAAGTATTTTGTGTTATACATATATTAGAACAAAGTACATTAGAAACTACCAAAAATGAACTCAATATACTTATGAAGTAATATTAAATAAACAAATAAAAAATTAACTCGAACTTGAAAGACCTTGTACAAACATATCTGGCTAGAAGTGTGTCGCCAGCATTTAGCAAGCAAATTTCTTAAACTGCCCGGTATGTGGCCAGCTTGTGCTACTGTCTCAAAGCAACTTTTGTTGACATTGTGAAATTTTCTTAGAAACTATGAAGCACACGCAGCCATACAAATTGCTCAAAAATCGGGAATGCTCTTAAGAAATGTTGAGACGGCATGACAATAACAAGAGTTCGTTGCTCTCTTGACCCAACAACAGCTGCGTTGCAACATGCTGACAGCAACAATTTGGCGATTTTTATCGCCTGAACTTAACTTCTGCATTGTGAAACTTTTGAAGTTGAGAGAAATCAGTGAGAAACGTAGCTAAGTAGATGAGATGAGAAATGACAAAGAAGTTGTGCACAAGCAATCAATGCCCTTTTTTTACTTTTTATGCTGCAGTCTCTCGGCTGCTTGCAGGCTCAAAAACAAAACAAAAAAAAACAACAATCAACTAAAATTGTACTTCTACAATTACAATAAATAATTTTTTTTTCATATTTATTCATTTTTTATCGCACTTCCCACATCGTTGACGAGTTTTCATCAGCATCATAAAACTTTGCTATGAACGAGCGCCACTAGACGCTTTGATGGACGTTTCAATTTGCTGGAAATTCATAGCGATACGCGTGGCGCTCAGCGCCAATTGCTTTTGACTGGTAAGCAATTAATTACATTTGTCTACAAATTGATTTACAGACACTTGAGTACTTGTAGGGGGCAAAAGGTGAGTGAAAGGAAAATGAGTGTTGATTTCAAATAAAATTTCTGAAATGCGTATGAAATGAAGTGTTGTCGATCATTAAAACTGTCCTTGGAGCAATGATTGATTTACGGAAATTTTTTTTCAATTTTTTTAATTAAAATTTTTTCGTAGTTCTCTAACTTCGGCGTGGTATAAGAACTAAATATCAATGGATTAGTGAATATTTATGCCTCATACACTTTTAGGAAAGTTAATGGGATCCACTTCTATAGGGTGATTTTGTAAGAGCTATAGGAAAGTTTTTCAAAAAAACTCAACTAAAGTTCAGAAAGTAACTTAGAATTCAATAACAAGAAAATAAATAAACAAATAATTGGCGTGTGCACTTCTAT
Source organism: Anastrepha obliqua (assembly GCF_027943255.1). Classification (NCBI taxonomy): domain Eukaryota; kingdom Metazoa; phylum Arthropoda; class Insecta; order Diptera; family Tephritidae; genus Anastrepha; species Anastrepha obliqua. The sequence continues at coordinate 48,940,347 of NC_072893.1, forward strand.
TAGCTGATTGGCAGAGCCCCTTCCCCATTTGCGGCGTGGGTATTAATGTTGTTCAACACATGGAGGGACCTACAATTTTAAGCCGACTCCGAATGGCAAATGGTTTGTATGTGCAGCTTTTTCATGGCAGAAATATACTCGAGTACAAATTATAAAAAGCATCTAGGAAAACTAAGCAGTAAAGGCCTTCAGCCAAGTCTACAAGTTATCGACATTACTTAAATAATAAAAAACATAGAAACTACTCGCCACTGACGCTTGGCCTGTGAAAGGCTGATGAATAATTTAAATGCATTTTTTGTAGTTGTGTTTATTTGAGTTAAGTAAACCCTCCAATTGTTTAAAATTGTTTTTGTTTTATAATAAACGTACGTATGTATGTGTTGCGTACACAAATATAATTATTTTTGGACATGATTTGTTTGCCTGAGACTGATTTTATGTTGCATGCAACTTTTTCAACATGAATAATTTGGAATAGATAAAGAATGCACACGAACACTAGTCGATTGTGTTTACTCATCACTTGCGTAAAATTAACTGCAATTAAAAAATAAGTATACATATTCGTAGTGTTTGTTGTTGTTGGCCGCTGCAAAACAGGTGTTGCTCTTGCTCGCGCAGCTTAGCTTACTAAGCCCATTTATTTTCCGGAGTATTTATTATGGTTACAAATACAAGAGTGATATTTTATAATGAATTAAATTATATTTTATAATAAAATAAATACAACTTTACACTTTTTAATTAGAATACAAGGCATTTTCCCACAAAAAGCACATAAATCCAAGTTTCATAAAAATTTCAAAATTTTTAATCAAAGTTTAAAAAAAAAATTGGGTGTGCCATTTATAGCCCTTTGAATTTTGGTACAATTAAATGCAAGTTCGAAGTGTGTCAGAAATCGATTTGATTTCTGTAATTTTTTTACGTCGCTGCTGGGTTTCGGTGGTCCAGAGCTCGAAAATTTAAGAAACTTCCTGGAATTTTTTTACAATAAAAAAATGAGAAACGATATTAAAATTTTTTAGGATTTTATTTCACTTCAGCGGCCTCGGAAGTCTAACGTAAATGCACTAGCCTGCCATCCCAGAGGTTGTGGGTTCGAATTCCACGTAAAGCACGGTCCTGAACTGTTCCAAATTTACCTACTTTCCCTATTTCTAAACAACAAAAAAAAATTCATTCCTCAAACCCAAAAACGAATGCTTTCCTAATAGCGCAGACGCCACACCACTTTAGCGAAGTCCTCAATCATCTGTGGGATCCTTACGCCAGAAAAATGTGGCACACAGATGGCGCTGCAAGCAGTAAGAAGGCCTTGTTAATAAGCAACGACAAGTGGGCATTCCCACTATTTAGGACTGATAGCGGCAGGCCAATCACCTAGCCTGCCAGAAAGCAAATAGATCAACGAAACTAACAAGAAGACAAGTGAACAAGGAAAAAAAATTACTTCTTTTACATACAAAAATAAGAAAAAAATAGTTTTTTAATTTTAATGAATTTAAAAATGGCGCTGAAGATGACCCTTCCGAAAAATTGGACCTGGACGGTGGTATTGTCTATTTTGGCTCTTCTATTTAACTGAAACACAAAAACCAAAAAAATTATAACTCAATATGACTGTAGCTATGTCCCGCTACTAGAATAAAAACAATTGACAAAATGGCGCTGTTTTGAATTTGACACTCTAAAAATCGGGTTTTTTTCAGTTGTTTAATAAAAAAAATACGAACGAATTGAAATAATAATACGATTCTAATACGGGCGATAGCCATTGATGTTGTGGACAACATATTAAATTTTCAGACGATTTGGTTGAATAGCTTTTTTGTTTTGTTTTTTTTTTTTTGAAAACACCAGACTGGAAAAAATAGTTTTGAGATAATGGAGTTTAAAGTTTTGAGAGTGGATATGCGAATATTGATGGCGGCTGCCGCGTGACGAATCTGACTCTACCTGCTAAAACGGCTGTAGAATCGAAAATATTGGGAATATCCAAAAATTTTACAGTATATTCTTAAAGCCTATGCTTTCGAAATATCAAAAAAATGGAGTTTTTGAAAATTCTTAACCTCCGGGACCCCTTAAGCGATTTTGGCCGAGTTTAACAAAGCGCGTCAGCCTTTTCTTTCTCCTGCTAACCAGCGCTAGGTGGACACACCAAGTAAGCTAAGTTCTTCTCCAGGAAGCCTTTCTCTTCCTCTGCCATCACCAGCTGGTATCGCATCAAATACTTTCAGAGCCGCAGTTTATTTAACATAACAATTAACAATTTAATTATTGGGCAATGCGCTAAATTCTTTTTTTTTTTAATTTGACTAAAAGCTGTGAGATGTCATTTCAAATTTGTTGCATTTTTGTTTTTTAATTTACTCAAAGTTTTAAACTTGGATTTGTATGGTTTGTGGAAGAGGATGTTATATAATTATATTTTCATAAAAAAGTATTAAAATTACAAAAAAAAGGAAATAAGTTTTTCAACCAAGTCATTGAGTCGTAGTGTCATGGCTACTTAACGCAGTGTACCACAAAAATAATTGTAATTTCTTTTGCGTGCGTCGACAAGGTTAAAAGTATTAGCTTAGAAAAAAAGTGAGTAGTTTCGACAGTTCATTGATGTTTGAGTGCAACCACATTTCAGGTTTTCACTTTTTAGCCAAACAGCTGGGATTTTTTATGTTTTTAAACAAACATACATACATATAAAGGGTGGGTCATCGGCTGTAAATACTGCATAAAATCATAGTCCAATATATTTTTTGCTTTTGCTTTATAAGAAAGACTAATAGAATAAAAATAAAATTCTTCAAAATGCTGCCACGATTAGACCTACAGTAGCCCATTCGGTCAACTCAATTTTGCTTCACCTCTTTTCCGATGCATTCGGTCCGAATTCAAGCAATAATGCAAGAACGCAGCGTTCAATTTGTCCACTCGAATGGAGCCTAAGAGCAACTTCGCCTGTTAAAAGCTTGCCGTCAGCCTTCTATTTGTTTCTGTAAGATAAATCGGCATGATAACGGTAGTCATATGTGGCTGCACTATGTGGCAGCAAATACCCACTCATTTATCAGAAATTTATTATTTTTTGGTTTTTGTAATGTTTGTAGACAACTTTTCCATTTCATTTCATTTTAATAATTTTTTTTATGGGAATACAGTTCATTCTAACATTATTACAAAAATGATAAAGAAGTAAAGAGAAAAGTTTTCTGCAAACGCTCAATTAAATACTCATTTACATAAATACCATCTACCAGCTTCCGAAGAAACAATAGTCCGAACGTTTGGGGATGACACTGTCGTACTCACAATTGCCTCCCACCTCCATGTGGCCTCCCGAAAACTCCAGCAAGGACTTGATAATTTAACTCATTCGTCCAAAGAGTGTCCCATAAAGCCAAACTAGACAAAATCTTCCCAGTTCACTTTTACATTAAATCGAAAAATTGCCCACCCGTTAAGTTCAATGATCCTCCACCCATTAAGCTCAATGATCTTCTTAATGGCGCGATAACCGCTTACGCGATTTTGGCTGAGTTTAACAAAGCGCGCCAGTCGTTTCTTTCTCGTGCTAACCGGCACCAATTGGACACACCAAGTGAAGCCAAGTCCTTCTCCATCTAGTCTTTCCAACGCAGAGGAGACCGTCCTCTTCCTCTGCTACCACCAGCTGGTACCGTATCGAATACTTTCAGAGCCAGACCGTTTGTATCCATTCGGACGACATGACCCATCTAACGTAGCCGCTGGATCTTTATTCACTGCGCTATGTCTATGGCGTCGTAAATCTCATACAGCTCATCGTTCTATCGCCTGCGATAATCGCCGTTGCCAACGTGCAAAGGTCCAAAAATCTTGCGCATAATCTTTCTCTCAAATACTCCAAGCGTCGCTCCATCGAATGTTGTCATCGTCCACGCTTCTTCGCCATAGGTTAGGACAGGCATGAAGAGAACCTTGTAGAGTGTTCGCTTTGTTCGTCGAGAGAGGACTTTACTACTCATTTGCCTACTTAGTCCAAAGTATCACTTGTTGGCAAAAGAGATTCTACGTTCACTCCAGCAATTACTTGATAAAATAACTCATTCGTCCAAAGAGTGCCGCATTAAGCCAAACTAGACAAAATCTTCCCAATTCACTTTGACACTAAATCGAAAAATTGCCCTCCCGTTAAGCTCAATTATCCCCTAACTAACGTCACAAAATATCTCGACATGCAACTTGACAGCAAATTTTTTTTTACCAAACGGAAGACTCTAGGAATAAAACTCAGAAGTCTGTTTGGGCTACTACTAGCCCGAAATTCTCGTGTTCTTCTCGAAAGTAAGCCCTCACTTTACTCAACTTTACTCCAACATCGAAATACTTCAAAGATTCCAGGCGAAAACTTTCAGAATGATCTCAACCGTCCCTTATTATACCAGCAATGCACAAATTCATTGTGACTTGAAAGCAACCACAATAATTGAAGAAATAAGAAAAATGCCACATCACACAACGGACGGCTCCAATCGCATGCAAGCCCTCTTGTCACAGAAATAATTGCAAATTCCATAAACTTCACCAGACTCTAGACATACTAGAAGCAAAGTTGAGACCAACGGACACCAAATGACAGCAATACGGCTGATTACACTGTTCCCGAACTTAGTGCGTGAAAGATTGATTGCTGGATGCCTTGTTTGGCGGCTTCTTACCGAAATCATAACTCGCCCACATGCATTCTTCAATGTGCTGCCAAAAACAGAGTAGTTAGCATGTTCCGAAAAAAATTAACAAACTGTCACTAAGGGGTCATTGGCTTCTGTTTGACTACACGTGGGTTTTCAAAGACCTAAATATGGTAAAATCTCTTAACAACATAGTCGCCGAGACAAAAATGAGTCTCATCTCCTGAAAAGATGATTTTTTTTTACAAAACCATCACCCTTTTACTGCTGCGCCATAGCCACACAGAGAAATTATATCAAAGTTAATGGTCATTTGAATTCAATTTCTTTGTTAACTGAATGTTAAGAAACAAATAAGATGAGGCATTTAGTCACATTCCCATGACAGTCGGTTCTACGTTACAGGAATGAAGCGAATTTATATCCGGCCAAGGACTGTCACTCCAGCAGCATTCCCCCTACATGTATGGAGAATTTGTATGCAGTTCCAAATCAACAATAACAACAACAACAACAAGCATTTAGTCAGAATTATTTGCTGAATACTGCGGCTTATGTTGAGTTGCTGAGATCTACGATCTTTTATGTTCTCAACTCCATCGAAAACTGCAAGAGTTGAAAGAGTACAGACTTAGGCGAACTCATACATGGTGGTGTCACTATAGTAGCAACAATATTTATATCAATTTTAGTATTTTGAATTTAAAAATTTCAATCAGAAGGTAAAAAAACAAATAAAGCAATAAAAGAAAAAAAAAAACATAACTGATATTACCTTGTTATTCGACTTACGTTACTCGACTCTCAGTGAAATTGGCAGTATCAGCTGTTGAGCGGACGTAATTGGAGAATTTTGTTAACATTTGTTTTCCTCCTCTTTTCTTTAAAACCCTGTTCAATAAATTGCAATCTTAATGAACCATTTCGACTCTTAAAGCCAATAGTTTAACTCTGATTCGAGCACTTTTGATATACCGGACCCGATTTTTACTACCAAGGAAACAATACCATCCGCTCTCAATATGTGATTGTTGAGGGTATATCTCTAAAATTTGATTCATTTGATGATTTTTTTCTTTAGCCGAACAGTTCTGAGTCTCAACGCTTTTTAAACTCACAGCTTCTTTGAACCAGCGCCAAAAAAAATCTGCCCGTCATGCATACTTGGCCCTTCGTGTTGATTAGGCGGGTAGAGGACAACCGCTGGATTTATTAATTGCTTATGAATGGCTGCCGTTGCCGAATGGGTTGATGCGTAACTACTATTTCGGAGTGCAGCTTGAATTTGATTTTTTTGTACTAGCGGTCGCCATTCGGCAGTCATAAGCCTCCGAGTGTATTACTGCCATGAAGAAGCTCCTTATAAAAGCCATTTGCCGTTGGGAGTCGGCTTAAAACTGTAGGTCCCTCCATTTGGGGACAACATCAAGACGCACACCACAAATAGGAGGAGGAGCTCGGCCAAACACTTAACATAAGTGTACGCGCCTATTATTTATTTTTTAATTTTTTTATGAACAAAATTTTTCATTCAATTCTTTTTTCTATTATTCTTTTTTTTGATTACAGGAATTTAATGTAACTTTTCATTTTTGTTTAGAAAATTTGATTTTTGGCACTATTGTTAGTTCTTTCACACACTCACCTACAATTGCACTCAACAAATTTACTATAATTTTTCCACTGAAATCTGCGAAATCTCATTCTTAGGCAAAGGCAGCAATATACTTAATTGAAATGGCCCGAGGTTCACGTGAATTGCTTGTCTTCCTCAGCGAACACGACGGTTGCTATTTCTATTTTTAGTCTTGGGCACATCTAGTTGTTGTTGTTGTTGTAGCAGTTCACTAGATGCTGCCAGTGCAACTCATCTAACGGCAGACTTAAGGGGCGAAACGTGTTGCTTCGAAAAGTTGGGCCCACGGCGAGAGGGGTTTAAGTGGACATATGAATACGTGGTTGGTATCGAGCGATATACCTTCACATGTGGTGGACCTTCACAATATAATACATTGAGTATGTCGGGTCGATTCAAGATAAATAGGAGTTTAATCTGCTCAAATATTCAGGTCATAATTGAACCAAAACATATAATGGTTGACGGGTGCCCGGTTAAATTTGTCGGCTGCACGACAGACAGCGGAGCAGATGTAGATGTCAACTTCAGGCTAAACAAAGCAAGGCTGGAGTTCGGGTGAATGCCTACAGTATAAGCGAGTACGAAAATCCCCAGGCGCTCTAAATTGCGAATATTCAGCTCATGTGTAAAGTCAGTATTGTTGTACGGGAGAGGCTATAGTCTTTCGTTAACAAATGCCTACTCACCATCTGCATAATTTTCTGGCTGAACATCATCAGCAACGACGCACTAAGGAGATCAACAAATGAGGGGCCCATCTTATGGCAAATCAAACACATAGAAAAGCACCAGATAGGATCCCGAGAATGGCATTGGACTGGAACCAGGAAGGAAGCAGAAGCCGCGGTCGGCCAAGGATTACTTGGAGAAGATCTATGTTGCGCGAGATAGCAGATACTGACATGACATGGGACGGCGCTAAAACCATAGCCTAGAACCGTGTATGATGGAAGAGTCTTGTCGAGATCCTATGCTCCCGCGCGTAGTGAACAAGGATAAAAAAATTAAAAATTGAGCCCAAGTTACGCGAGTCTCAAGAGACATCTGAAGCTCTTCATATGGAATGGGTGGTGGTTGAACGCAGATAATGGCATTCGGGGGCCGGGAGTTTATTAAGGTCTCTTAAGTCTCCCGATAAATGTCGTTTAATGTCTGTTTATACACTGTCCGGTCGTATAGTTGCAATTGTGTTTAGTACTGGATCTCGACGCATTTCTAGTTTTGTTACCCTTGGGGGAACTTGTAACCCCTCCAGGGCGCGTCCTTAGGTGGCGAATAGGGGATGCCTCTCTGTTATAGCGAGGTGGGTAGAGGGAAATGAAATACTTTTCACGACCCAACAAGTCGACCAGACAAGGTCGTTAAAAACTTAAAACAGTGCACAGGCTGAAAGTACCCATTTTACGATTCCTGGTCGGTCGTTAGGCTAGCTGGTGGCGACGCCAGCTAATTGATCAGCTCTACGGGGTAGTGTGGCTATCAGTAGGACCAATAGCCCCTTATCAGTATGGTCAAGTCTCTGCTGGTTTTGGGTTGCCGATAGCCGGGCGGGGGAGAAGGAACTCCCTGGGGTGGATTTTGCCTCCTCCTCTCATTTTCAAGGCACGGTCTCGAGAGCGGGGGCCGAAGACAAAATCAATACCTCTTAAACAAAAAACCCCTTAAACTCACGATGGAACAGCTATGCCGGTGAGCTTGCCTGACGGGGTAGAGGCAAGCTCAATAGCGAACTCCGTACAAGGTCTAGCGAACCTACGGTTTCAATTAGCCTTCCCATGGGGGCACTTCTCGTATAGTGGCCTAAAATATACCAAACTAAGACTCAGAAAACACTTAACAAGGTATACAGAATAGCTTGTCTGAGCGTTACGGAAGCAATGCGAACATGCCACACAGCGGCTCTAGGAATGATCACTGGACTCATTCCACTATATCTTGTAGCCAAAGATTAATCAGTGTCATGGTAATCAGTGCAGCTCTAAAGCTTCCTATTCTACTCCATCTCAAAGAAGGCAATCTTACAGGACATGGGTTCAATCCGGAACTCTCCGTGCCTCACAGCTCACGACAAGATGGAAAGGAAACTAGAACTCTCCAAAATATCCAAAGTGGTCATTAGTGAACGCTCAGCGTGGAGAAACAATGAAATACTTCTAAAACGGAGCGCACAGGTGTGGTTTACTGATGAGTCCAAAATGGAAGACGGTAGTGCCGGGGCTGGAATTGTCGGACCACATTTCAAAAAAGTAGTTGCTGTGTGCCAAAGAATGTCTACGGTGAGGCACGCGCGGTGCCATTATTAACATTCTATCTGACAGTCAAACAGCTCTAAAATCGCTGGATAGCTTCTTATTCCAATCAAGGTTGGTCTGAGAATGTTCGTACGAGTACAAGACGTAATTGATAGAATTAATTTTTAAAATTTGCTCTGCTTCGGCAATACAGTATACATTTGACATACATTTTAAACATTTGAAGACAATTTTCAAGCCAATGAGCCACCCTTTATGTGGCAGTTGTTTTTATATCGTATAAACAAATATATGTATGAACATACTTTTTTATTTGTAGATATGTTTTTAATCTGAAACATTCTGAAATACACGCAATTTAACGCACGCATCTGGGTGATTAGTAATCGGTCAAAACGCAACGAGATATTCGAATAAAAGTAGCAAAATCATGAGTTTCCAAACGTTTGTATGTACGAGTATGCATGCCTGCATGCGTTAATACGTATATACGCATATATAGCTATGAAAAAAAACCGGTTATTCACCACATCTGTGTAATTTGTAACCTACTAAATGCTTGAATGGCAAATTTCCATTTCCATCGAGTTGAAGTTGGCCAATCGATTTACTCAATTTTATGGATTCTTCTCATAGTCGGGCAAAATGAGCACAATAAGAGAACTTTCGAAGTTAAAAGTATTCATAATTTATATAAGCACATGTACTTATACATATACAAATGCAGATACTAAGAAGTGTGGAGGGCGCCGGCGAAAATGTCTCACAACAATAACACCACTACCAACAACTGCCATGAAGGGGAAACTGTGTGTATTACCGATGTCCGCCGCTATTTGCAGCGTTCGTACAAATCACACACACAGTTTATTTGATTTCTGTTTTCTTCACGTTCTTGCGCATCTGTGGCGGCGCTAACTGACCGTCGCGCCCGACTGACCGACTGACTGATTGACAGTGCGCCTCTTTTCTACTGCCATCATCATAAACATCGAAATCACTTGAATAATCACGAAACCAACGTCAGCCAGCCGTCTGTCAGCAGCAATGAACTTCTGAATATTTTCATGACACTTGTGAACAACGCTTTTTATTGTATTTGTGCCTCTTTATTTCACTTCTACTCTACCGCACAGCTGGCTACTGGCCACAAAAATAACTTTCTCTAAATGGAAATTTCTAATTTTGCTGAATTCATTTTCGTCTCTGAGTCATTTTAAGTATTCTTCTTCATTTTTGGCGGCTTCGCCAAACGTTCCATTCACACACACACACGCACTCACTCACACACTCATGCCAACACTCTCTGTTTACATGCCAGCGTGCCACAATTGCTTTCTACCTTATGCCTCTTTCACTGTTCGTTTCACTTTTTTCTCTAATCATTTCCATTTTGGTATTTATTCATTGCCCATAATTGCCGCAATTGCTGTCCATTTATCTAGTAAGCCCAAACGTCTGGCATTCTTTGCGTGAGCTGATCTGGTGATCTTACATTTTGGCAATTAAAATCACAACAAAAATCACTTTTTAAACTTCATCGCTAAACCAAATGGTCATCGCGTTAGTGCTGGTTATTTTTCTAAACATTAAATTTTTGTTTTATCACCATCGAGTGCGTCTAATTTTTATAGCTGCTTTTGTCGCATTCAGCCCAAGCTTTTTGCCTTACAGGCAGTCGTTAAATTGCATTAAAAATAATTATATTTACATTTATTTTATTTTAAGTGTCATTTCTACGTTGATTAAAATATATGGAACTTTTTTCGCAATTTGGCTTAAGAATTGCCTGTCTAATTTCTTCTGAAATTACTTTCCACGAAACCAGCTGCCCAAAAATGCTTTGTGAAATAATTACTGATTTCAGTTACTGATTTGAAATATACTTTCACTTTTGGGAATCAGAGAAATTTTTAAATAGATACTTATAGTATACGTGAGTTAAATATTCCTGCATTTACTTCTAATTCTGAACGTTTTCATTTGTAGTACATCAGGACGCACATCACAAATTGGAGGAGAAGCTCGCCGAAACACCTAATGTATGTAATTTACAAGGTGTCGCAAAATTAATCAATTTGTTCTTGAACACATTTTTTATGTTATTTTGACCTTTACGCTCTCCATTGAAATTGAAATTTGAAAAGGTCGAGTCAAGGAGCACCAGGAGATTTGGTGGCTCCTAAAACACTCCGGCCCATTGTATAATATTTAGAGCTCTGGAAAGAGGGTAGATAGTCAAGGAGGGAAGGAGAAAAGCATCAGAGAAAGAAATAGGAAATAATAGAGACAGAGATAAAGATAGTTAGTCCTGTGAAAATTTTCCAGATTCTTTGGCAAATCTGTAAATATCCTCCAGTTTTAGAGAACGAATATTACTCATTCTCACGACATTGGAATCCAAAACTCGTAGCCTTGCTCTAGCAGGACACTCACAGAGAAAGTGATCAATGCTCCAAGCACGACAGGCACAGTGGGTCCTCAATGATTCTAATGGTGGTCATATGCTGACCCCGTGGGTTGTGTCCTGTAATAATACCGACCATCAACCGAACGTCTTTCCTTCCAAGTTTTAGTACAAAGTTCGACAGTTTTCTATTCGGACTTGTCACAAAACACTTTGCAGTTCTGCAGCGTTATAGACCGGACCATCGCTCTCTGTGTAGATTGCCTACATAATCGCTAATCCAATTCATTATTCCTGCGGAACTGATTCCGATTATTAGCTCTGGCCCTTGTGGAGCAACAGCTGATGCACGGTGGGCCAATTCATCGGCAATTTCGTTTCCTTGAGTACCGGAGTCTCCTGGAACCCATTTAAGTACAAGCCTGTGCAGTGTTGCGACAGAATCAAGCTTCTTCTTACATTCTTGAACAATCTTTGAGGTTTGCTTCGCGTTCTCTAGGGCCTTCAGTGCAGTCTGACTGTCACTGACAACTTAAATCTGTTTCCCGCTCCATCTCCTCTCGATTATCCATTCGGCTACTTTCAGTATGGCAAATACTTTCGTTTGGAAAACATGTTGCCATTTCCCCCATAACATAGTGATACCTATTACTGCCATTTAAGTACAATCCGGCTCCAGACCCTATTTCATTCTTGGACCCATCGGTAAAGAAAATATCCGTCAAAACTCTCTGCATGCATTCTGGATTGCTCCATTGCTCACGCAATGGAAATCTGACATAAACTTTGCTTCCAAATAGAACTGTGGGTAAGTGATGACTGGTCTGATAAGACCCCAAGTTTTGCTCTACGGCATTGCTGAAAACTCTTCAGTGCGCGATTCACCTTCAGTGAAACGTGTGTCTCCAAGTCAGCTTCTTATCCAAGATCACTCCTAGATATTTAACTTCATCGGAAAGACCAAGTGTCACACCTTTCAGTGTTGGAAGACTGAGTCCATCCAATTTCCGTTTTCTCGTAAATAAGAATATGGTTGTTTTGTTCGGATTAACGGAAAGACCTTGTCTCATGCACCAGTCATCGATTTTGTCCATAATCCTCTACACTTTCGTTCAAAGCCTCCTTAGGGACTTATCCGATGTTAGCGCACAGACATCGTCCGCTTATGCTTGGACATGAAAACCGAGTTCTTGCATCTCCGCTAGTGGAGAGTCTACGATCAAACACCACAGCAGCGGAGAAAGAACATCCCATTGGGGACATCCTTGCTTGGCCCTGACGGTGATTAGTTCGTCAATGTGCTCACCAGAGAGTGGAATATATCCATTTTACAATGGTTTGATTAACTCCGTGTCGTGCGGCAGAAGAACATATTGAGCCGAAAGTGGCCTTATCAAAAGCTCCCTCAATGTCCACAAACGCGCCCATTGTGCATTCGTCAGCCTCCAGCCCGGCTTGAATCTTGCTAACAGCAAGCCTGTAAGGGTGATTCACATGATTTTCCACTCTAGTAAGCGTGTTGATTTCTACTAAGTGGGCTTCTTTCCATTACTAGTCTGTTTGTATTTCGCAGCTGCCTAGGGATCGAAATATTCCCTTACAAATTCCAGTTGACTCAGCAAAACGTATCTGCTTTATCGACGTCTCAGTTGGTGTCTTAGAGCAAGTCGAAATTTGAACTAGGCCAAAAAATTCCACTTTTCTGTTTAGACTCAACTATGTCTCATTGGCTGTGGTTACAAATGAAATTCTCACATCTGGGTGCCCAAAAACTTGAGTTGACTGTTCAGATCCATAACCACTCTTAGTGATTGAAGCTTTGTTGAAGGGCTTACATTTGTCAATTTTTTTTATGCTGTTCCGAACTTCGCTTCGTAAAAATTTTGAAGAATCTACATTTTAGAGTAAAGTATATTAGGGTCATTTAATTTTTTTTTTCGAAAATTCATACATTTTTCCAATTACGGAAAATGAGTTGAAAAATCCAAAGAAAATATTCCAGGTCAATGAGGGATACAAATTTTTCACGTCAACAAAAACCGGTCATTGGTTTATCGGAGAGCGAGTTAGTAGGATGGCCACCCCATATAATGATAGATGTAGAAGCTGCAATCAAAAAGATTCTAGGGAGACAGTCTTCCACTATCTGTGTGAGTGCCCAAGTCTGGGTGCTCTACGACTTAGAATGCTGGGAGAATTCTCAAAGCACAACTGGATAGAACTTGAGGGAAATAAAATAAATAACATATAGTAGGTAGATGTATAGCCAAATCAAAATGGTACCTGTTGTGTTAATTGAGCCTGGAATGTGCCACTCAGATAGCACCTCTATCAACCAACCAAACAATTTCTTCTTTTATTTAGATATGGCCCCATGTCCCACGAGTGATTGGAGACCAGAAGAGAGGAAGATTTAGATATAAGCATTCTTGATATATCAAATGAAGAGTAATAATAATATTGGCGGCCGCCGTAGCCGCCTAAACGTCAAGTTTTTTTCTGCATTTCATTTGACACTTTTCAATTTCAGGCTAATTCAATTTAAACCATGGACAGATACACAATCGAGCAACGCGTTAAAGTTATTCAGGCTTATTATGAAAACGGGCGTTCAAATCAGAATGCATATCGCGTCCTTCATCTTCAGTGACGAGGCACATTTCCACCTCAGTGGATTCGTCAATAAGCAGAATTGCCGCATTTGAGCGAATTCTAATCCAAGAGTGATTGCCGAAAAATCAATGCACCCACAAAGAGTGACTGTTTGGTGCGGTTTATGGGCCGGCGGCATCATTGGGCCGTATTTTTTCCAAAATGAGGCTGGTCAGGCAGTTACTGTGAATAGTGTTCGCTATCGTGAGATGATAACGAACTTTTTATGGCCCGAATTGGAAGATATGGATGTGGACGATATGTGGTTTACACAGCTAACGAAACAATGGCTCTTTTGCGCGAAAAATTTGATGGCCGAACAATCTCACGTCGCGGCGATGTCAATTGGCCGCCAAGATCATGTGATTTGACAGCGTTGGATTTCTTTCTTTTCGTCGATAAGCCAGCAACAATTCAAGAACTAAAGGATGAGATAATTTGGCACATTAACGGCATAGAACCTCAATTAGGGCTCAGCGTCATCGAAAATTTGGACCATCGGATGGAGGTGTGCCGCCGATGCCGCGGTGATCATTTGGTCGATATTTTGTTCCATACGTAATTGAGCCATACAAATATTATCATAATAAAGAGAAATGACAATAATTTCTTAAAAAAAATGCATTTTATTCCAAGTCAATACCGACCCTTGAAACTTAACCACCCTTTATTAGCTTGAGGACGTTAGAAAATGTTGATGTGAAGCTTGCATACTGGCCTTTTTTTAGTGGGAGTGGCACTGATTTACTGCTCTCTGGTCACAAACGCGTGCATGCATGTATGCGCTTGCATTAACAGCCTGTAAGACTTCTTTCAACAAATTATTTATATGCATGTACTTATACTCATATACATATGTATATATGCATATATCTTGCATTCTGTTCTTTCAGTTTGTTCTAAATTTGGTAGTACCGGTTTGCCATTCTAACACTGCCATCAATTTTTATGAAGTTGCTCCTGTTTTACCAGTTTGCCAACTCTTATATAATTTAGGTAATTTTTGCGGTACTTTTATGATTTTTTTAACAGACTAACACAAAATTTATGAATTTAAATTTGTTTAAAATGCTAATGAACATTTACACTTACTACAGATGTGAAGAGCCAAATGAGAAGTACATCTGTTTGTTAAATATTTCTAACCCGTTTTAGCATCTTCCAAGTTTGGTAAGCAAATGACTTAAAAAAATCGTTGAGCTGTCCGCTTATTTACTTATACATACGAGTGTGATGGTGAAATAGAAGTCTATATTCGGTATGCTCTAAGTTAATATTTTAATACTACATTAACTATTATTTTAATTGGTGAATTTTGTTAATTTATATGAAAGAAAAATTCTGCCGTTTTCGTGACTCAAGTGACAAGTTAAAAGCAGGCCACTGGATGTCGCTGGAGTCTAGATATTTCAGTAAGCAAATTTATGCTTCGATTTCCTAAGCGCCAGATGATTCAGTGATCAAAGGGCTAATCAAGTTAACATTTTTAATTATTTTATTTAATTAACTGAATTATCGGCGATCTCTTTTTGGTCATCTACGTCAACCTTCACACAAAAAGAGATTTATTTTTATAAGATAATCATAAAATTTGGCATGTTTTATGACTGTTACTTAAATATTTTACTTCATCATAGAATTTTCATTTGAAAAAATAGCTTAAGTCTCGGTAAGAACAAAAATTGTTTTCAGTAAATGGCCTCAGATGATAAATTTCAATTTTCAAATCAGCCGACTTGTTTAAAGTAACAAGATTTTTGAAGGAATTTCCAGCATGGCCCAAAGAAAACTAAATTTGTTTGCTCCACTCTAGAGATGTCAAAATTAATTGTTTGCCATAACTTTGACATAACAACCGATAAATTGTCTTAATGAGGTTAAGATTACCGTTCAGACACTTTTGATGTTAAAGATGCATCTCATACTGGTAGACCCGTCATCGAAAATGGATACAAAAGGAAGCTCGATGTTTGGGCGCCTCACCAATTCTCACCAAAAAAACAAGATGAATCGAATTCCCATCTGCGAAGCCTTAGCCAAACGGCATGAAATAAACCCATTTCTTAAACGAATAGATTTACTGTGTATTTGGTGGGACTTGAAAGGAATCATTTAACATGAGTTGCTTCGGTATGACCAAACATTAAATTCAGATCTCTACTGTCAACAAATGGACCGTTTGAAGCTAGCGATTGAGCAGAAGCGGCTAGCATTGGTCAACAGAAGAGGTGTTGTGTTTCATCATATCTGTGATGACTCACCAAAAACACCGGTAGCTGGGTTGGGGAAATTCTAAAGCATCCACCATATAGTTCGGATCTGGCACGAAGATTGTGAAAATCGCTTACTAGAGTTTAACGCCAGTAAGGTCCAAGACTTCTATGAGAGAGACATTATGCAGCCACCTTTAAATTGGCAAAAAATTATGTAACAAAACGGTGCATATTTAACTCAATCGGATAATTCGAAACTTCTTAAATAAAGTATTCAATTTTACTCAAAAATAATGGACTTCTTTTCCCCCAAACTAATACTTAAAGCTTGGCGGCCACCGTAGCCGAATGGGTTGGTGCGTGACTACCATTCGCAATTCACAGAGAGAACGTCGATTCGAATCTCGGTGAAACACCAAAATTAAGAAAAACATTTTTCTACAAGCGGTCGCCCCTCGGCAGGCAATGGCAAACCTCCGAGTGTATTTCTGCCATGAAAAAGCTCCTCATAAAAATATCTGCCGTTCGGAGTCGGCTTGAAACTGTAGGTCCCTCCATTTGTGGAACAACATCAAGACGCACACCACAAATAGGAGGAGGAGCTCGGCCAAACACCCGCGCCAATTATATATATGCATACTATATAATACTTAAAGCATGCAGGTCCCAAATGCCGCATTGTTTTTTTTTTCTTAATGCCACTATAGTGTGGATTGAGTAACCAAAATGCAAAGTCTTTTCACCCTGAAAGAAGTCGATCGCTTCTGCGAGAGATCTCATAAGCTAAATTCTGACTCTTTGTTATATGCTCCTTTCCTTTTTCTGAGGAAAAGAAGATAATGATGAGAGTCCATTACATTTTGACCACCAATAAACAGGAAATATTTTACTGGTAATGCGAATCGAATAATATTATAAATGTTTTCACTGCAATTCTTTCCAGTAATCAGAAAAAAATACTTTTACTGCAGTTTTCTCGGTAATCAGTAAAAAAAATATTTTAACAGCAATTTTTTTCAGTAATCAGTAAAGAAATATTTTGACTGCAATTTTTTTCAGTAATCAGAAAAAAAAATTTTTACTGGAATTTTTTGCGGTAAACAGTAAAAAACTATTTTTAATGCAATTTTTTTCGGTAATCAGTAAAAAAAAATATTTTTATTGCAATTTTTTTCAGTGATCAGTAAAAAAATATTTTGACTGCAATTTTTTCCAGTAATCAGTAAAAGAAATTCAGGAAACTTTTAGCCAAGTGGTGTGCAACTAACTACAACAAAAAACTATTAAAAAAAATAAACAAAAAACCAATAAAAAGTTTTGAAGTTCAGAGAAAGATTTTTGTTCAGGTTTCACTTTCGCGCAGATTTTAATTTCACCCGAAAACTAAGAAACGAAAATCTGCCTAAAAAGCGCCATACTTCTTCTGCAAGGTACATAAGCCATAAGCCAAAAAAAGTATATACATATGCGCACATATGCACTTTGCGTTTACATATGTGCAAGGAAATTAAGGCGCGGTGTGCGAACAGTTAAAGCTAAGATTCGTAAATTTTCACACCAGTAGGCAGCCATAAGAAAGTACGAACAGGAACTGAAAATACAATAATAAGCCCTCGCTTACAACGCCGCCGGACGCCAACACTTTAATAATGAACTTTGTATTATACTTAGTTATTGTGCTTTACTTTAAAAGCCTCATTGTCAGTCTACCGTACAACAAAAGCATGTAATGAAGAGTACTGAAAGAAGTATCGAAAAAGCTAAAATGTATCTGCAAAGTACACTTCAAAGTATTCTTTCCTTTTGCCGATTTGGCAGAGCGAAGTAGTTGAACTGCATGTAAAACACGGCTCAAAATAAACTGAGATTATCATTAGATTATACGAAGAATAAGCGCATATTTACACGCAGATATCTACAAAAAGTACGATACATCCGAGTACTCTACTTACACGCTTGCTACACGACGCAGTTCCATTTCGATTCGCAGCCAATTGACGTATTTCGAGTGCATTACACGTAAAAACCTGCACACATGGCCATGTAATAAGTGAATTGTCTACTTGTGTTGGTGAACTCACTTGCAGATTCCAAGACAAGCCTATCAAACTCGTATTACGAATACGAACGCAACCGCGGAGTTCGGCACTGCTTACTTTGGTATTTTGACGCTTTTGTTACTGTTGCATAGCGCAGCTTAATTCACACTTGGCTTGTTCGTGCAGTTTACTCAACAACAACAAGAAGATATGTATGAATGTAGGAATAATAGAAATAAGCAAGCGACCAACCAACCACTAAACCAACTTGTTGACTTGATGACCTTTAGCGAGCAGCTTAAATTACTAGCACAAAGTGCGATTCAAATTTGAATTCGAGTGCGAACTCAGAGTTTGAAGCAGAATTTAAAGCGAAATCGAAAAGCATGTTTCAAATTAAAAGATCGATCACTCTTTGAAAACTTCAAAATTGTGTTAATCAACTAATTAAAGCCTTTTATGTAGATGCAGTCGTTTTGGCTAATACTCGTAAAGACGCTTATGGACACACGCATACAGCCATAAAACTGAAATGACTGCTGGTGATTTTAAAATAAAGGCTATTCAGTAAGCTCTAATGCGTAAACGCGAGATTTGAAATGAATCTGTCTGTCTATTTGTTTGAACTAACCTCCTCGGCGCACTCGCGTATCGACACCCACGACACTGCTGACAATTAGGATTTTGAGGTTGTAAAAGACTTCGTTTATCTAGGAGCCTCCATTAGCAACTATTACAATGTCAGCTTTGAAATCCAACGAAGAATCTCGCTTGCCAACAAGTGCTACTTTGGACTAAGCAGGCAATTGAGTAGTAAATTCCTCACTCGACGAACGAAAATAACATTCTACAAGGCTCCCATCATGCCCGTCCTAACGTATGGCGCAGAAGCTTGGACGATGCCAGTATCCGATGAGGCGTCGCTCGGAGTGTTTAAAAGAAAGATTCTGCGAAAGATGTTTGGTCTTTTACACGTTTGCCACGGTGAGTATCGCAGGCGATGAACAATGGCATAGCGCTGGGAATAAAGATCCAGAGGCTTTGTTGGCCGTGTCATGTCTTCCGAATGGATACAAATGCTCCTGCTCTGAAAGTAATTGATGCGGTACAAGCTAGTGGTAGCAGGGGAAAAGGAAGGTCTCGTCTGCGTTGGAAAGATCAGGTGGAGAAAGATTTGGCTTCACTTGGTGTTTCCAATTGACGCCGGTTAGCACGAGAAGGAAAAGACTGACGCGCTTTGTTAAACTCAGCCAAAATCGGTAAAGCCGTTATCGCGCCAATCAAGAAGAAGAAGAACCTCTGAAAAGGTGGGAAATCTCTTTGATAGGTAGAGGAAAGCGAGATGACATTGGCGTTGAGGTATTTTAAAAAACGTTTTTAATGGACTTGAAGAAGGCTAGGAGGGTTTTTAATGAAAGCTACCAAATTAGAAACTTTCAAGCTTACCGTATGATTTTGAAAAGCCATTAAACATGCGAAACCTGACTCATAGAAAGATTATTGCGAGTCAATTGAATCTGTGACGAAATCTGCCAGACTAAGCAAAATTCCTGCAGATCTCTTGTAAAAAGGGAAGATGGGAAGTAGGCTGAATCTGCGAAGAATACTTAACTATCTTGTGTCCCCTGGGATCCGACAACTATATTGCTCCATGCGGCATTAATGGAGGTTCTTCTAGAACTTACATCTCCTCACATTAATATCCAGTGCCAAGTATAAAGGCCCATTCTAAGAACATTAAAAGCTGCTATTGTCTCCGGCGTTCATCAAAATCGCAGGAAGTTTGATATTCAGCAAACAATTCTTGGATTTTGCGTGATGATAATGCGACATCGCACTGAGCCCAAATTGTGCTGAATTATTTTATTTATTATTAAATTCCATCGCTCAAGCACCGTATTCACCTGATATGGCCCCGTGCGACTTCTTTTTGTTTCCCAAGCTGAAGTTACCCCATTGTGGAAGGAGATCTTAGTCGATATAGGAGATCAAAGAGAATGCGACAAAGGCGCTGAAGCCCATCTTTTCGTCAGCCTACCAGGGGTGCATGGGGGCTGTGTTCAACTTTGGCACATGTGTGTTGCTTCAGACGGGTCATATTTTGAAGGAGATAAAATAAATTTGCCTGAAACTAAGCTTTGTTTTGTTTATTTAAACATTTCCGGTACTTTCGGATCATAGGGTATTTAAAGCAATACAAAGGCGCGCTCCCTATAAACTTGAACGCAATAGTTAGATAGCAATCCATGCTGTCACCGTTTCCCGGTTACATCAAAATTGATTCTGGAATGTCTTGATTAGTAAAATATCTTAGGGCAGAACCATCAGGTATGCATCTTATCGGTTCGAGTGCACATGGAAATTATTGGGTAAAAGGGTAACTTCTCCTTCCTTATTCAGGAAGTAGAGGACAAAGACCAAGAAAATCATATTGGAGCCATCTACCAGGTTTATCGGAATCAAAATCAATCATCATCATCATCATCATTAGCGTTACAACCCGAGGTGGGCTTTAGCCTTCTCTACGATATTCCTCCAGGACTCTCTCTCTCTTTTGCTAGATATTTCCAGTTGGTTATTTAGCGCATTTGATTCGTATTATGTAATCACCTCTTTATTTTACCCGGGCGATATATTTTGCTGAATATCTTTCTCTCAAATACTGAGAGACTTTTCTTCGGGGCTTATCGGTCTCTCACTACTTCTACTTGTTTGTTGGTTGACTATGAACCTAACTCTCTTTGGTGTTGTCTCTTAATGAATCTTGCAAGTATTGTAATGGAGAAACCGCCAATCACGTGTTGGAATCGTGCCGAGCATTGATACATACGTGGCACAATCACCTAGGCAAACATATTTTAGCAGAGGAGGAAATAAAACTCAATAAAATAGGACAAATACTAAAATTTATTGACAATGAGAGATAAACCATTCTATATTTTATCAGTATTGATTCCAGTTCAAACTATGAGCATAAAGTGCAATTGGAAGTGACCACCTGACTAACAGCTACGAAGAGAGGACAGCAGTAACAAGTGACAGCCTGGGTAAAATTAAAAATTTTTTGTTCAATATTCGTTCAACTTCTCTGCACTTCTCCTAATCGGTATAGCGAATATGGGGGCTATGGAGGTTGTAACTGTCTAATTTACAATTTTGTTCTAATCTGTTGAAATTTGACGCACTTGCCCTTAAACTTTGGTGATTTACTCGCATTAAGAATACATTAAAAATGTTTCAACCAAGAGCCGCAACTAATCACGACGGGTGTTAGCTATAAATATTTAGTAGTAGTAGTAGTAGTAATAAATCGAATCGATTCGCAGATATGTAACTACTACAGGTAAATGGCACTGTACAATTATTCCGTAAATAACAGACATATACACACACATTAATGCAAAGGTTTAACATTTTAGTCGACTTTAAACCAGCAGAACTTTGTGCTAAAAATAGACAAACATGCAAATGATGTGGCGGCCGCTCAGGTACTCGAGCAAGTAAACTCATAACGTCTTATTAATTACTCAAGGAAATATGTGAATGGGTTTATGCACTACTATAAACCGAAAATCCGCACTCAAGTAAGTAATACATTCAAAAAAACACAAGCAAGCATAAGCTTACCCAGCAGGAAAATCCAGGAGTCGAACCAATGAACTTGGAAAAATGAATTTTTCAAATTTCTTCTTCTGCTGAATTTTAAACGGCGATGTACTAGGAAATTTCAACTGTTTCTCGCTAAAAATTCTGCAAGTGAAAGCCAAAATGGGGAAGACAATATCAAGAAACCAGCATTAAAAAATTGCCAAATTATGTTTAGGCGAGGCAAAATTGTTACAAAAGTTAGTATTATTGAGTATTGGCGTGGCACTTAGAAGATTGTGATTTCAATAATTCTGCTTTTCCGTTACTACTCAATTACCGCAGTAAGCGCCTAAGAGATCTTAAACAAAGCGCATCAGTAAACTTGCTTTCCCGTCCACGTTTTTGAACTTCAATGCCAACAGAGCAAAATCTTCCCTAACCCTAGATAAAAAATGCCTCAGGTTACTCTGTGGAGCACTTACAGGTCACTCTCCCTGTAATAAACACCTTAACACAATAGGGGTACCTAGTACAAGATCATGCAGGTTCTGCTGGGATGTAGAAGAGGCCATGGGACACTTAATCACCAACTGTGAGGCATCAGGTCCCAGGAGACACAGAATCTTGGGCTCGCACGTACTAGAGGAGGAAGACTTACAAATACTCCCTCCTGAGGAGCTGGTACGATTCCTCGCAATACTCAATAATTAAAATTAAGCCCTTAGGGGCGCATAATAGATCAATCTGGTCGCAGCGCATAAAGGCCTTAGCCTAAACCGTACAACCATTACCGTCACCATTCTTTCTCGTCATAACTGCAGCTAATTAAAAAAAGTCCTCATACACCTGGCCTTTTCGACACAGAGGAAGCTTTTCTCATGTCATCACCATCTCGTACCCATCGAGCACTTCCAGCATTGGAAAGAGCTTTTGTATCCACTCGTACGATGTGGCTTAACTATGCGGTCTAGCTGGATTTTTACTTCATTATATATTTTTTAATTTTTTCTTAATAACTGTACTTGAATTCGTATTAATTCATTTAAGTATATTATATAAGTAAGTTAGTTTTTAATCTGAAGTGAAAATGAAGAATTTTGTTACATTGGAAAACCACATAATCTCTCTATCCAGATTTGAAAACCGCAGTTTATTGCATCCGAGGGAGTAGTCAATTCGATTGTATTAGGCGAAGGAAAGGATATATTTTTCGATTTTGAAACTGCCACCTTGATCAAAAAGTTCCCCAGAACAACGGTCTGGTGGCGCTTTAAGTCAACTGATTTGAGTTCTGTTTTTTTTTCTTTTTTTGATTTTTTTTTTTTGATTTTTAAGATTGCCTCATCTGTGATTAGCATTCCTGCCAAAATATCTTGCAAAAAAGGGATCCCGTTGATATCGCCAAAGACATGATTTCCAAGGCTGAATCCGACCCGACATTTATCAAATGCATCATAACCCACGAGACGTGAGCTTATGAGTACGACAGGCAAACCAGACATCAGGCGAGTGAGCGGAGAGCTCCGAATGAACCAAAACCACAATAATGACACGACATTTTCAGTCAAAAAAGGAAGCGATGCTCACAGTTTTTATGGATTGCAACGGTATTTTACACCAAAAATTTTCGCCAGAACATCAGGCAGTTAATAAGGTGTATTATTTGGGCGTTATGAGACGTTTACGTTAAGCAATTCACCAAAAGAAAAAGGATTTGTGAAAGAACAACTCGTGAACTCGTATCGCACAGTGCCATCATTATCCGTGAATATCTGACCAAGAACGAAATGATTACCATCCAACAGCCATCAAATTTAAGTGATATGGCGCACGGGTAGTTTTTTTTTTTGTTTTTTTCTTTCTGTTTGATCGAGTCAAAAAATCACTACAGGGAACCGTTTCAGAAATGTTTCGAGAGCTGGATTAAACGTCGACAGAAGGGCGTTGCAGTTGATCGAGAGTACTTTGAAGGCGCTAATATCACAAATTGAGAGATAAACTTGTATTTTGAATATTCTGAATATATTCCGCGAACTTTTTGATTAAGGTGCTATACTCGGACGAAGTTTTGCTGTTCTAAATAGACAGTTAACAACTTCCAACTTCAGCGCTGTGGAAATCAAAGATATTCGAAAGTTTTCGATTAATTGATTTGAAGGGAGATAGCCGACCTAGTTTCCCGTACGGCATCAAAATGGGTTATGGTCCTAAGTGTATTTCATAGTGAATAATCGCTACAACCTAAGCTAATCTATACTCGAAGATTCTTGGATGGGCCAATAAGTTCCTGATAAGGTAAACAACACCCTAAGTGACATTTTTCAACTTCGCTCGATTAAATATTTGTCTAATGTTTTTAATTTCTCCAGCAAAACTTCATGCGGTGAACGAGGCCGCAGCACAAAGCGGACTAAAAATCAATATCGCGAAGACTAAAGTTATGCGCATCAACACCAGCGAATCGCAAGCTCTTCAGATTGCCGGCACACCCCTGGAAGATGTAGATGAACTCTGCTACCTGGGGAACATTATCTCCAAAAGCGGCTGACATACGTAACCGTATATCCACGGGATGCGCTGCATGCTGGATAAGGTGTGGAGAGCGTCTCACATCTCCAGGCATACCAAACCCAAGATTTTCAATGCCTATGTGAATGAAATCCGTAGTGTTGTATGGGTGTGAAACTTGGAACATATCGGCATGTGTACTACAGTCACTGCAAGCGACGTCGTTGCCTACGCAAGATTATACGCATATTTATGCCCCAGGTTATTAGTAACGCTGATCTCTGGATCGTGACCAAGCAAACACCAGTCCACATAGAAATTCAACGCCGTAAGTGGAAATGGATCGGTCACACGTTGAGAAAGCCCCATCAGCCGCAAGGCAGCCGCAGACGTGGGAGACCAGCCAATACGTGGAGGCGTCAGGTCGACGCAGAAGCAAAAACATAATTTCTCGCTATCCGATAAATTGGCATTTGTTTCAACGACAAACTCTTTATTCGACCTGAATTTCTTATCTACGAGCTATTTTTTCATATTACATACAGAATTTAGCCTGATTGATATAGGCCTAAAGCCTGGAGAATATCTTAGATGTAGTGCATTTAGTAACCTAATTCACGAAAATTCGTCATTGAGACTGAAGGAATCTGGGTCGGATGCGTTGTCTTGGTGAAAGATAATTTCTTGTCAAAAAAGAGAGCTAGGTAGGTTAAATAGTTTAAGTACCAGTCTGACACTAGCCAAGCAGCATCAAAGCGCCGTTTTGAGACCATTTTGAGACCACCAACGGCCAGACTATATACAGCTGGCCAGAGCTGTTAATATAGTAGAGAAGATTGATGGGATTTAGGTTGGCGCACTGCCCCAGGCTGTCGAAGACTTAAAGGAACCTTAATCGTCTAGCTGCCAAGCCCGGACATTTACAGAGAAGGAGATCACAATGGGTTTACCACAGGTCTAAGTGTCATTGCGACAGCCAATCTACCTACCTACAGAGAGAGTGGTCAACAGTCTTCTTCTCTGAAAGGTCTCCACAGCTTCTGCACTGTGGAGAGATGAGGTCGCTTTGCCTCAAATTTGCCCCAAATTCATTAGTTTCACTATTTTTAAGGTAATCTATGTGAATAACACCGTTCGAATCCAAGAAAAACTTGTCGTTATGACTACTGGAATGCTTCCATTCACCACGAGAGATAGACTGTCCCGACTGCCTCTTGATTTCTGGTGCTTGTCCTGGTCTAAGAGTGTTTTTTTCTTTCCGAGCGAGGTCGCTTTACTTAAAATCGTCAGCGAATTCCTTCAGTTTAACTATTTTTAAGGTAATCTATGTGAATAACGCTGTTCGGATCAAAGAAAAAAACTATCGTTATGCCCTTGCTGGGCGGCTTCTATGCACTGCGAGTCACGAAGTCACGACTGCTTCTTGATTTCTGCTTTATGTGATTAATACGTGGTTCATCCACGAACACGAAATGGCACAAAAACTGTACAATTATTTATGGTAAAGTGGGGTGCTCGCCAATATCTAGTTCCGCATCTTTTGTTCTACTAATAGAACAGCCGAAGCGAATTAACGCTTTCGGTACTGACGAGTCTACATATATATACCTTTAAAGCTTTTGTTTTTAGTTTGCTTGACTGTGCGTCTTTTTCGAGTGGCTTTGATGATAAGAAAAATATTGGACTTGAGCTGCCAAAACCATTTGATCCGCTTTTCTTTTGATTTTTTGCTCACCTGTGAAGATGTCAGTTTAAGTAGCGAAATGGTTCGCAGTTAGTGAAATAAATCGTATTCTAAATCACAAATTTCATTTGATCTGTCCTGGTTTTCCTAGCAGGGTTATTACACACACACATATACCATACATATTTAGGTACACTCATACATGCATACACACACATACATCGTTCACACACACGCACACACACTCAATTTAAAGTATACTGAATGAATGTGAAGTGCTAAAGTGTCAAAATATTAGTTTATAAACTAATCACTTCACGACCTTCATGCTCTGTTGAACTTTTTGTGTGTACCAAGAAAAATTCTCATTTTGTGCTTACTTTTCGCTACACTTTTGTTTTCAGCTCGTACACTCATGTGGCACATTGCGGTTGTATAGGTATCTACTTATTATGATTTTGACTAGCGGAAATCTCATTTCATTTTTGTTTACACAACCGAGATTTTGGCGTGCAAGTGGTGCGTGAGATATCAGGTATCTACGAGTATTTAACCAGATGGTGTCCATTACTGGTCACTCCGCAGAGTCTACTATGATACAAAGCAAGGCGGGAGATGTTGGACTCGAAATGAATTCTTTACGCTTTTTGACAGCTCATATGACAGTTGATGTTTTGTTTGCGCAATTTCTTATTTACGACGTCTGTGATTGGGCAATACGTACTTGCATGTCGAGTAATGTGATATAGATGCGTATGTTGCGGCGCTTATGAGAGAAGGGGGATGTTAGGCGTATATACATACATACATATGTAAATATATTCATTGTACGTGTATAGGTAATTGGGTTTTGGTATGTCTATAAGTACATTCGTACTCGCTTGTAAAGTAAAGTAGGCCAGACGTGATGCGATAATTGGAGTGCAGATCTCACTTTTACGGTACTTTAATTAGTTTAATGATTAGAAGGCGTATTTAAATTGCTTCGGTTTTTAAGTGTGGGTAAGAAATGCTAAAAACGATCAGTCGACTTGTTAAAAAAAATGCAGATATTCCACCCAGAAAAACTTCACACCAAAATTTTCAAAAATTAATAAATCTGAAAATTATTAAATTTAAAACAAAAATGTGTTCAGTTTACTGCTTATTATACTCAAATCTTCATAAATCACTACCTAAAAGTCAATATGGGCATATAGAGACCCCATACCAGGGTGTCAAATGATGCGCTCTTCACCAGAGGTAGCCAAAGGTCAGTTGAAATTGAGATTTACGAGCATAAATGAAGATGAATTGATTATACTTTGCACAAATTTGCGACTGACCTCTGTCAAATGTTCTTAGACTGAAATTCACAAGACTCACGACGTAAAGGTCGTTCCAAAGGATCTTGGCGGCGAAGCCTGCACGACGAATTCACGACAGCTGACAACTTACTGATATGGTCGCAAATAAAGCTTAAAGCCAGGAAACGATCCCAATGGAATTTATTTGTTTCGCGCTAGGAAATAATAATTGCAGGATCGCCCTTCTTATGGATTGGGCAGAGCACACTTAAATTCCAATCGGCAGGCATGCTTTCATCCGACCATATTTTGCATAGGAGCTGATGTATGCACGTTACCAGCTCCTCGCCGCCATGTTTGAATAGCTCAGCCGGCAATCCGTCGGCGCCTGCGGTTTTGTTGTTCATTAAACGCGTTATCGCTATTCTCACCTCGTCATAGTCGGGTAACGGAACGTCAATTCCGTCGTCGACGATTGGAGTATCGGGATTTTCACATTCTCTGTGACATGCGCAGCAGCAATTTTCCGACTGTGGGACTAAAAATTCCCTCCTTGCCCACCCTGGCGTTGAAGTCGCCAAGCACGATTTTTATGTCGTGGCGGGGCAGCGCTCATAGGATTATTCCAAGCGCTCATAGAAGGAATCTTTTTCGCATCGTCCTTCTCTTCCATCGGGGCGTGGGCGCAAATTAGCGAGATGTTAAAAAAACGGGCTTTAATGCGGATTGTTGCGAGTCGGGTTTTAAATGGTTGGTCCCAAACCCAGCGCACAACCAGCTATCCTGGTATGTTTCGCCTTCTCACTTTAGCTCACTCCCGAACGGATGTTCGGAAGCTATCCAGAGGATACTTGGACTAATCCCGGCAGTTGTGAGCTGTTTGAACCATATGCAGAAGAATTGTCGTGGCCCCTCCCAAGTGAATGGCGATCAGTAACTTTCCCCACTTCCCTAATTGAATAAATAAATAAACAAATTTTTACAATTTTGGCTTGACATCGAATCGTTCTGACCGTAAATGACCACAAGTTCCTACGCTGCGTAAAGAATGCATGCCGAAATTGATTAAAAGTATCTCATTAGTTGAAAACACGTAAGTCTTAACTTTTACTTTCACTTGCGTAGGCAGAGTAAATTGAAAATTTCGAAGCTGCTTTTCTCGATATTTCAGTTTTTTGGATTATCAAACTCTTGCGCCACTTTAAACATTTTTCCAGCTCCTGCCCACCCATTCCCATATTTTCACTTTCATTTCAACTCTTACTTTTAATTATACGTTTCGGTTGCAACTAATTTCGCAATCATAAGCAATTCCAAAAACACAAATAAAAGGAAAGCAAAAACATGGCGCGCTAATTTAAAGAGATTTAAATATCCTTCGCAGCAAACTACGAACTTCACTTCCTACAACTGGCGGCTAGTCGCTTGCCAGGAAAATTACACTACTACCGACAATAGCAACACAATAAAACACAGGTAATAGCTGAAAAAAGCGTATAAAAAACTGGAAAATGAAAAAAAAGTTGTACAAAATTTTGCATCATTTCTGGTTTTGCGAGTTCTTTTCCATTAAATTTGCGCTCGCAGCGCCTGATTCATTTCGCTACAGCCGCGCAATAATCGATACAAGAGCCATAGGCAAAAAAGTGGGTAAATAAATAAACTGATACAATAAAAGTAAAAGATGTTTGGCACCGGTTTTCAAAAACTGTAAATAATTCATACTCGCTTTTCGCTTTCGGCCGACCACCAACTTGTTTTGTCAGTTTTTATGTCATACGCGATTTTTGCTCTTTTTTTTTGGTGTTTTTTCTATATTTTGTCTTATTTCTCGAAGACTTGTTTTATGTTGGCTACAAATCGTGAAAAGAAAAGTTAAATTTATTTTAGCTTTAAATCATTTAATTACGTTGATTCTTACTAAGTAGATTCAGCAAGAAGCGTCACGAAATTAACAGCAGCGGCAAAGAATCAAATTTAACTGCGCTATGCGAAATTACGTAATTTTATTAACTTTCAGGCTTTTTGGTCAAAACTTGGAAATTTTCAATTTCTTTTCTAAGCCTGCGGTGGGCTTTTTGCAACCATTTCTAAACAAAGCCGTTCGTTGTGTTCTTTGTGTTGGGCGCATGCGTGTGGGCGACTGCTCAACTCAACCACAATTGCTCACTCTACCATGAAAATTAAGACTACAAAATGTGCACATAAGCAGTTTATTATTTGTTATTTCCTCATTTTTTTTTCTTTTTTCTTTAGCTATGATTACAAAATTTATTAATTTTTTCTCACAAAAAGCAAAAATCTGTTATGTTGTAATAATATTTGAGTATTGCGTGAATTGTAGTGGAAACGCTTCGTGCAAAAAGCCGCAACTGCCAACTAACGCCAATTATTCTAACTCTTCAATTACACAGACTAAGTAACAGACCAGCTGAGTAAACTGTGTAGAATTTTATGCTATTAGCGAGCTAATTTGCGCTTCCGCTCTCGAAACAATTTCATAGCAGCGGCCTTTTTTTTTGGAACATTTTGAAGCAGTTCAGTCATCTCACGCGCGGACTAAAGCGCTACATTTTGCTTAATCGACGCTTTATGAAATTTGTAACACACGCATAGCTGAATATCTGAATATGAGTAAAATGTTTTATAAAAAATCACGTGCGTAGTTTGTAATACAAATTTCGTTAGTTACAAGTAAATTCATTGGAGGTGCTGCAGTGGTCTTT
This sequence comes from Anastrepha obliqua, assembly GCF_027943255.1. NCBI lineage: Eukaryota > Metazoa > Arthropoda > Insecta > Diptera > Tephritidae > Anastrepha > Anastrepha obliqua. The sequence goes on from NC_072893.1 coordinate 48,970,020, forward strand.
TAAACTTATATATCATAAAGGAACGCTGTTTCATGCAACATTCGAAACTATAAAAAAATTAAAAAGTAAGGATACAAATTTATGAGGTGAGCAAACCGGAAGGCATAGCTTTTTTGTCAAAACGGCGCTTTAGTGCTACTTGAGGAGTGCCAGACCGGCACTTGAACCTTTCAGCTACCCCTTTTCACCTTTCACCTACCCTTTTTGTGGAATTAATTTTTTGTTTGGTTCAGGATGAAAATTGAAGTAGTGACAATTTTTTGAATCTCGAATTATTTTGGAAGTTATGGATCTGGGCGGTCCAAACTGCGGCTAGCGAGCCACACACGACTCTAAGAAGGATTATTTGTGGCTCTCGTTAAATGTACCCGAGTTCTCTTTTCAGTTTGGTGCTATTCTGTTACGCTTTTATCCAAACAAAACGTCTCACAATAATTCCTCAGATTAGCAGATATCACAGACCTTCTACATTTGGTAGTTTTCGTACGTTTTGTTTCACTTGACTTCGTTGTTAAAGTCTGTTAAGTAATTGCGGATTTCACTCATAGATGGCTTCGGTTAAATTTTTAAAAGGAAATAACTTTTTCAGAATTAGACGATGACGAGTGCTTACAAGATTTAATGTTTTTGACTGATGTCATGAAGCATTTTCAAACACTGAATTTACAATTGCAGGGGAACGATAGAAAAAAAATTGGCCTCTCGCAGTGTATATTTAGTTTCCAAGCACATTAAAAGTAAAACATTTTGTCTTCTTCTTCGAATTCAAAAAATTTTAAACAATATGAAACAAAAAACTCAACGAGCATACATATAAAAAATTTAGAAGGACTATTGACGGAATTTCAAAATAACAAGTTCCGGACCTAAGACATAGATGGCACTAGCTTTATTGCATTCATCCCTTTTTCAGTTATTATAAACCTCAAAATGACAGCTGTTAAAATTGCATGATATTTCATTCAATAGTTCGTGAGTTATTGTGCTAAGATTAACCCTACTTTTATTATTTTCAAAACAATGGATCAAAAAGATTTTCGTGTTTTAATTTTACACTGCTTCTTGATAGGCAAAAATACTGTTCCAGCGAAGCAATGGCTCCGCTCCATCAGAAACAGCAATAAACCGATGGTTTGCTGACTTCAAACGTGGTCATAGAGACACCGTAGGGAGATGATGCAGAACGCAGTGAAGGCGGTAACATCAGAAAACACTAAAAGTATCCGCAAAATCGTTTGGAATGAGCGAAAAGAGAAGTTGCGTGAGTTAGCTGACATCTTAAATATGTCAAAAGAACATCTTGTCTTTATATTGCCTGAGCATTTGACTATGAGAAGCCCCTGTGCAAAATGGGTGCCACATTTGCTCACTAATGACCAAAACCAAGAACGTGTTGATGATTCTGAGCAGTTTTTGGCTATGTTTAAACGTAATAAATCGGAATTTTTGCATCAACATGGGACAATGGATGAAACAAGGATCCATCACTTCAATCCGAAATCAAAACCATCGTCATCTGAGTGGACAGGAAGTGGTGAACCTCGTCCAAAGCGCCTGAAAGCACAGCAATGGGCTGGAAAGGTTATGACCTCGGTATTTGGGGATGTGAGTGGTTTAATATTCGTCGACTATCTTGAGAAGGGAAATATCATCAACAGTGAATATTACATAGCGTTATTGGAGCGTTTGATGGCCGAAATTGTAAAGAAACGCACGCAAAACAAATCAAGACAACGCGCCGCAAGTCAATCAAAACAAGGGCAAGGCTATATGAATTGAACTTCGAATTACTCCCACATTCACCGTATTCATCAATTTTGGCTCCGGGCAACCATTGGCTGTTCGCAAATCTAGAAAATGCTCGCTCGTAAGAAATGTTGCTCGAATGAAGAGGTTCTGGCTGAAACTGAGGCCTATTTTGAGACAAAATACAAATCGTTCTATAAAAGTGGTATCGAAATGTTAGAGTGGCGCTGGAATGCTAGCGTTGTTCTTGATGGAAATTGCGCTGATGAATAATGCTAATTTTGAACAAAAAAAATCGTGATTTCTTTGTCAAGCCAGGGACTTATCAGCCCATGTGTTAGTGGCAATTGTTTTTACAGTATGAAGGATATTGCGAAAAATTATAAAGTTGATCAAACCGAAAAACTTTTTTGGACTTATCACCTTTCAAGCGATACTCCATCAAGGCACATCGGATCAGATCCTGACTTATATAAAGTTTTAGCACCCCTTGTTAGCGGCCTTTTTTAATTTTCGGCACCTCTATAACTTCTATTGACAAAATACCAAAGTTGTTTTAAGCCCTCTTCCGACGTTTTTTTTTGTCTGCACCCAGACACAATTAAGTCCATTTTACTGCACTCAGATTCATTTTGAATTTTCTTTAAATCTAGAAATCTGAGTAGATCTTGAGGTGCCAAGGAGCCAAGGTGGTCACTTCTTAATATATCAGTGCCAAAGGCATCAAACCTGATTCGAGCGAAGGCGGGGCAGACGCAAAGAAAGTGGTCTGCCGTCTCATACTCCGCTTCAGATGCCCACCTTTTCCATATGCTTCGCCCACAGAAAGTGGCCCGTCATCAGTTCAACCAGCTGTCTGCAGTCCCTTCTGCTTAATGACAGTAGGATTTGCGACAGTCGGTCGGGCATGACAGGTAACATCAGTTTAGTCCATCTGCAACCTCTCTCAGCCTGACAAGCTCGCTTGTGGGTTGTAGTAACCCATTTGCTAACCGTGGCTTTGATGGCTGCAGAAGGGAGTGGCAGACCGAGCTCTGAGGCCAACTTCCTTGGCTCATTCTAGCTAAAGAGTCACAGAATTCGTTACCCGCGATACCCACGTGTCCTGGAATCCAGGTTAGCATCAGGATATTATGACTGCCGACATAGTTTTACCTGGACTTACAGTACTCAACTATCCTTGCAGTGGTTAAAGGGCTGTCTAAGGCCGAGAGCGCAGCCACTGCAGCCGTATATAGATCAGCTTCTCCATCTGTTTTTCAGAACAAAGTTCATCGCTTCTTGAACAGCATACACCTTCGCTTAAAACAGAGATGCCTGAATTCCAAGAGTAAAGTGCAGTTTTGTCCCGCTGTATTCCACGTAGACTCCAGAGCCGAAGCCGTGCTTGGTCTGGAGCCATCCGTGAAAATGCGAAAACAGTGTTGGCCGGGCTAATTTTTTGAGTTTGACCACAATTGAGTCTCTGGCAGCACCACACTGTATCTCTTGTCAAGTTCGACTCTTTATGGCATGGAGTCAAGGGTCTTCCGTCACTTTGAGCCTAAATTTAACTCATGTGCAAAATTTGATTGGAAGCGAAAGCCTTTGTGTGGGAAATTACCTTTTTTCCACATTTAATTTGGAGTGGCATTGAACTGCATTTTCTCGAACGAAATAACAAACCAATAGCTATTAAATTAAGTTGAAGCTGATAAATCCTACAGGAAAATATAAAATAAAAGTGAATCCACCTCTTCTACGAGGCTGAAGTCTGAGCAAAAATTATTGCGGTGCAACTTTTTCGACTTCCAAAAAACTTCGTAAAATCATATCAATAAATATATTTTCCAATATCTCTTAAGTACCTTCAATTTCACTACAACTAATTTCTACTAACTTACTTTGACAATTGGCCACGGCCAATGAAGAAATCAACAGCAATGCAAGTGACAGCCTCGTAATCGCCGACGATAGTCCCACTCGATGCATGGACATTTGACGCGGCCTAAGTGCAGCAGCAGCATCTATATGTTGTTGTTGTAGCCTACGCTTTATTATGTTTACTTTTACGTGTTCGCTGTCGGGATTTGCGAAGATTTCACCAAAATTGAAATTGAAATTGAAATATTTCAGGTTTCTGTGAAAAATTGGTGCCATTTTGATGATAGTTGATGAGATAGGCAGAGTTTGTTGTAGGCAATTTGTATGTGGTGGCGCTGTTTGTTTTTTGCTATTGTTGCTGAGCAGCTGTTGTATTTTCCTTTCGAATGCGCTAACTGCAAATGTTGTTGAACTGTTTCAAATGCAAAATGATGTAGGCGATGTGCGTTGCTGTTGCCCGAACTTGCAATGTTTTTTTGTTTGCTCTTTTTTAACTTTTCGTTGACGACGGGTATTGGCGCCACTGCAACACTCAAATACTAGTGCAAATATTTTATAGTTACTTTGTTTGACTGCTTTTGCTGCAGCTGCTGCTGCTGCTACTACCACTAATGCGCGGTATGTAACCCGGTTGTGGACAATAGTTTATGCAGTTTCGGTTACTGTTGCGCTGCTGGCTGTTCGCTGTTTGCTATTCGGCTGCACTGCACGTTTCGTTGGCTAATCGCTTGCCGCTTTTAAATACTATTACACTGTTTATTTTCGTTAATGTTGCTTTTTTTTTGTTTTGCAGTGCTTTTTTTGGTTTTTGTTTTTCTGTTAACTCAAATTTTAGTTGCTGTCGGCGATTATGTGAGCAACTCTGGCTGTGTTGCTTGCGGCGCTTGGCTAAACATTTTGTGCCATTCACCAGCTTATTTTAAATGGTCGGGTGTGATCGTGCGCGTAATTAATTTTATTTCACTAGTATGTATTTTTATTCGTTGTTGTTTGTATGTTGCCTTATCACTAGAGCCTGTGTTTTTTCACAACTATAATTTTATATTATTTTTCTTCACCTTTTTTTGTTTTTCTTTTTTAACTTTTTCACTTCACTGCTGTTGTATCTGCAATACACGCACACACATATACATTCAAGGCTAAATGCATTTAAAGCAGACAATAAAAATTGAATTAAAAAAAAAAAAAAAATATGTGTTTGAATTTTCGCATGCACAAACTGCAAAATTTTAATGAATTCACTAAATGCAAGGGAATTGAATAGCTATCAAATCATGTTTGTTTGCACGTTGAATACAATTGTCAGCTGGGCTGCAGTGTGAATATTTCACAGATATTACATTGTAAATAATTCAAGTGAAGTTTGTGCCTTAAGTCTTTCGTATAAACGTGTGACCTGTCAGAGCTTAATGAATTTGCAGGCGCTAAAAAATTTTGTATTTCCCCACGCTTTCTATGGCGGCTGCAGCATTGAGTGACAGCTTTGTACAAAACTTCCAGCCAGATATTGCAATTTAATGGTCGAAAGCAAAATGACCAATAAATATGGCTAAAATATGGTTAGTGCCACACTAAGTTTTGTGTAAAAACTAAAAACTAAATTAGAAACTGCACATATGCAAATTTAATTGAATAATGGCACCACTATGATGAGAAAATTTGATTTTGCAAGGTCTTGCATTTAAAATTTGTGGATTTATCCATTTATTTCAGCAGTCATAAGAAAATATTAACTTCCTATAAAGCGCGGGAAAATATTTTTCAACCGAACGCTGAAATGCATCGCATTTTGTACAAGGTGGCGAAAAATTAATCATCAAATTTTGTTTCTGATTCCAAAATCTATTTTGCTTGATTTTTCTTTCTCAATTTTATTTTAGTGGCTTCTGTACTCAGCTTTAAATTAGGGTTTTAAAAGGACATATACCTGTAAAATTTCGCAAAAAAAATTTTTTTTTCATAAAATCTTAATATAATCCTTTAAGAATATGTCAAAAAAATTTTAGAACGTAAATTTAAGTATTTCTTATAGAGGGTGGTTAAATTTTAAGGGCCAATATTGAATGTGAACCACACCTAAACGTCAAGTTTTTTCCGCATTTCATTTGACATTTTTCATTTTCAGACTAACTTAATTTGAACGAATGAATGAAAGATACACAATCGAGCAACGCCTTAAAGTTATTCAGGCTTATTATGAAAGCGGGCGTTCAAATCAAAATGCATATCGCGCACTTCGTGATTTTTTCAGTCAATTTAATCGTCCAAATGTGCGTACAATCAGAAAAAATGTGGAAAAGTTTGAGTAAAACGGGTCTGTAGGAGATGTGAAAACACCAGTGCACGCTCGTACAGCAGAAAATATTGATGCTGTTCGCGACAGTGTGGTTGAAGAGCCGTCCACGTCAACTCGTCGTTGTGTCCAACAATTGCACCTCTTACGCTCGTCGTTGATGAACATTATGCATAAAGACTTGCATTTACACGCTTACAAGGGGCAATTGACTCAAGAACTAAAGCCTCTTCACCATTTCCAGCGTCGTCAATGGTCAGAATGGGGGCAGGAAATGGCGAAGAAAATCATCTTTAGTGCTGAGGCGCATTTTCACCTCAGTGGATTCGTCAATAAGCAGAATTGCCGCATTTGGGCGAATGATAATCCAAACGTGATTGCCGAAAAACCAATGCACCCACAAAGAGTAACTGTTTGGTGCGGTTTATGGGCCGGCGGCATCATTGGGCCGTATTTTTTCCAAAATGGGGCCGGTCAGGCAGTTACTGTGAATAGTGTTCGCTATCGTGAGATGATAAGGAACTTTTTGTGGCCCGAATTGGAAGATATGGATGTGGACGATATGTGGTGTCAACAGGACGGTGCCACTTGTCACACAGCACCGAAAAAATGGATCTTTTGCGCGAAAAATTTGATGGCCGAATAATCTCACGTCGCGGCGATGTCAATTGGCCGCCAAGATCATGTGATTTGACACCGTTGAACTTCTTTCTTTGGTATTATTTGAAAGAAAAGGTGTACGTCAAGAAGCCAGCAACAATTCAAAAGCTAAAGGATGAGATAATTTGGCACACTAACGGCATAGAACTTCAATTATGTCTCAGCGCCATCGAAAATTTGGACCATCGGATGGAGGTGTGCCGCGGAGGCGACGGTAGCTATTTGGCCGATATTTTGTTCTATGCGTACTTAAACCATACCAGTATTATTATAATAAAGAGAAATGTCAATAATTTCCTAAAAAAATGTCTTTTATTCAAAATCAACACCGGCCCTTGAAACTTAACCATTATAGATCGTCAACCGTGACGACTCTATTCTTTGCGTTCGAGCACTGGGAGGGGTATAGTTACGTTGTATTCAAATTTTAGACGCGTTTCTCTCAAAACTATATTTTTCGAATTGGCGTACACGATAACTCGAAACGTTACTGACCGATCTCCCTGAAATTTTGCATACATCACTTTTATGATATTACTTTCTATGTGATTCTACAATTCGAAAATTTTTCGAAAAAATTATTTTTTCGAAGCAAAAATAGTAGGAAAATTCGCCCCAAAATTCATTTTTTTGGAAGCATTTTATTCCGCGAATTTTTTTTTTTTATTTTTTTAAATTCATATAGAAATTGTGACATTAATAAACAAAAAAATTTTTGGTTTTTGTATTCAGGCATTGGCGCCGATGCTACAATGCCCGCCGATTGAGAAGCGCCGCGGCGACCTTCCTGGAAGAATTCAGTGTACAGTCGCCATTTTAAATGATTAAAATAAAAAAAGAATTATATAATTTTAATGTATGTATAAATAATTTGTATGCCCATTTTGAAAAAAATATATTGACTTCTTCATTTTAAATAATTTTAATAAAAATCAGGGAAAATATGGATGTTTACAGGTATCTGTCCCCTTAATCAGTAAGATTTTGACTATTTTGGAAATAACAAACTACTTTTTTAATCTGACGGCACTCGCAACACTGAGCACTTCTGCATGACTACCAGTCGGTGGGGCTCATTGTTGTTGTAGCAGCGTAAACATACTTTCCCCATATAAGTCTGGGTGGGAACATCGGCAGATTTCGAATTTCTGTCTGCTGACATTAAACATTAAATTTTTGAAAAGGTTCGTCCTAGTTGAAAGCAGCCAGCCCTCAGTACTCAACTGAAAGCTTTCTATTATATTTATGGCAAAAAGCTCTTCAAAAAATTATGTGGCCCTTCGCTTATGAACATCTGCAGGAAAGTGCAGAAAACTCTGGATATGCTTGACATTTGGCGCTGTGCGAATGAGCTATCGGCAAATCCCACCAAGACTGGTATTGTCGTCTTAACCAGTAGGAGGAAGCTTGATGGACTCGTTCTGCCAAAGCTAAAAGGAGTCACAATCCAGCTATCCAAAGAAATTAAATATCTTGGACTAATCCTCGATAGTAAACTCCTTTGGAAGTCACACGATGAAACAAAGGCATCCAAAGCACTGACAGACTTCTGACAGTGCAAGGGGTTCTTGGAAAAACGTGGGGTATGGATGAGTAAACTCTCTCTCGTGGGAGTCAGGAGGACCTTATCGAGACTACAATTGGAACTGGTACGGCCCCTGTACGGCACTGGACAACGGTGTAGGCATGGACTTCAATCCAACGTTGCTTGACATGCCTCTTTACTCCATGCCATCCAGAGTCGTGCTTGACAAGAGATACAGTGTGGTACTGCCAGAGGCTCAATTGTGGTCAATCCACAGAAAATGAGACCGGCAAGCACTGTTTTTGCATTTTCACGGATTTGCTCTTGAAATGCATGCATCTGTGTTTCAAGCGGAGGTGTATGTTGCTCAAGAAGCAATGAACTTTGTTGTGGAAAACAGATGGAGAAGCAGATCTATATGTGTCTGCAGCCACAGCCAAGCTGAGCTCATGGCCTTAGACAGCCCCGAACCGCTTGAAGGGTAGTCGAGTCCTGCAAGCCCAGAGTAGACTATGACGGTAGACATAATAGCCTGATGCTAGCATGGGTCCCGGGACCCGTGGACATCGCGGGAAACGAAATCTCTAACTCTTTTTCTAGAATGGGCTCTGAGGCCAACTTCCTTATCCCGGAGCCCGTTCTGTCATTCTCTTCCAGCCATGATTAGGAAACGGGTTACTCTAACCCACAAGCGAACTTGAGAGGCTGCAGATAGACAAAATTGCCCAGTTACCTGCCATGTCCGACCGACCGCAGACAGCTGGTTGGCCTGATGACGGGACACTTTCTAAGGACAAATCACATGGAATAGGTGGGCATCTCAGACAGTGCACTCTGCCCAGCTTGTGAAGAGGAGAATGAAACGGTGGACCACTTTCTGTGCGTCTACCCCGCCTTCGCTCGAATCAGGCTTCAGGTCTTTGACACTTCAAAATCTACTCGAGTAGATTTTAAGAAAATTAAAAAAGGAACCCGAGTGCAGTATAATGGATTTAATTGTGTCTGAGTACTGCACTGGCTAGTCTGTCCCAGCAAAAAACAAAAAAAAAAGCTGTGAGACCTTCCTATGATTACTTAATAGAGTTGGAAACAAATTATTGGTACACTTTCGTCCGTTGCCCTACTAAAATCTTCCGCGGAATACTTTTGTGAAACATGTTAACCTTGTTTCTACCTTAAACACTTAGGATTTTTAATTATTTTTTTTTTTTTTGCATAAACCTCAAACGGGTCGGGTAAGAATTATTGCGCTAAACTGTTCCACAAAAAAATTCTGCGCAAAAATTTACTAGGTTAGGTTAGGTTAGGTTGAAGCGGCTGTCCACTGTAGGACACACTAAGGCTCATGGCCCATTGGGATGCCGCGTGTGGAACTAGCCCTTATCTCTTCTGAAACCAATGTGTACTTTTCAAAAATTTTGTATGATCCTTAATTTCAACAGAGCCGAGATCTTCTAATTCATTAAACGATTGTCCACCCAAAATGGCGAGTCTATATCCGGATAGAGCAGGGCAGTGGCACAGCTCTTCCTTTTTCGCCATTGTGCTGCATTCTTGTCTTCTCTTGTCTCTTGTCTAGTAGTGCTCAATTGGATTATGGTTTTAAATGAAACTAAAATCATATAAATTACATATAATTGGCACTTACACCCTTTTTGGGTGTTTGGCCGAGCTACTCTTCCTATTTGTGGCAGGACCTAAATAAATGGAGAGAAAGGAAAAAAGGAAGAATTATACCACTTCTGAACGGCAGATGTTTTTTTATGAGAAACTTTTTCAATGCAGAAATACACTCGTAGGTTTGCCATTGTCTGCTGAGAGGCGACCGCTATTAAAAAAACTTTTTTTTATCATTTGGTATTTCATGCACGAAGAGTCGAGCATACGCACTTCGGAATGATAGAATGGTTAGCTTTTCGCATAATTAATATACAGTCTGAAGAAGAGCCGAAACGGGCTGAAAAGAAAATATTTAGCAGTACCTCGACTCCAGCGCGCCCTACAGAAAAAATTCTTTCTCACACACAATAGACCCTCAGACTAATTTTTTGTACGAAATTATTGTCTATTAGTCTATGAAAGACACACAAACAAACGTAATTGTATTTGATTATGAATTGAAGATATGAATTAAAAGAAGAATATTTAAGTTCCTTTCAATGATAATTCCGCATACAGAACTGCGCTGAATTCAATTGTTTGTATGCACACTATTCTAACTATTCTTCGAGACTTAATCGCATTAGTTTAAACAAAGCGGATCTTAAATGTTCATATTACGGCAGTAAAAATTTTACAAAAGTTTGCTGCTTGAGTCTTTCGTTTAAAATGAAATAGCGGCTAAGCCGCTACAGTTTAGACAGGCGTACAAAGCTGGGTAAAAATGTCATTGAGGAAAATAGGCATTTAATTTGCATTTTACTATGCTTTGCACTACTTTTTAAGTTTCTTTTTGTTAAATCACTCATTTTATATATCGCCAAACTAGTTTATATTTTTATGAAATTTTTTAAAATTCCTTTTCCGTTAACATTTTTGCTATTTTCCTTGCCACATGCCTACCACTTAATTCCCTTTCACTTTAGCGTAGTTTCAAATTCACCAGTCCACCCCTTCGCCAGCAAGTAATACCTGGCTTAGCGTGTTTTCTTCCACAAATTGACCTCGTGTTACTATTTCATTAAACAAAAAGAGGGGGAAAAACACGAATAATAAATAATCGCATTCGCTTAACTTGTTCCTATATGCAGTACACATTCATGGCAAACATATATGAGTAGGCAACTTTTTATGCATTCAACGAATATTTCGAACACCTTATGATTTTCGTTTTCATTTACAGTTTGTTATATATTTTTTTTTTTTTTTGCATTTAACACTTCCAATACAATTTCATTCGAATTGGCGTATTGCACACCCACATATGCGCAGAATGCTCTCAAAAGCGGCCAACGCGACGTTCGTTTTTATATTCATTTGTTATTTTTGTGCACAATTGTTGTTGGCTCTTGTACTTATTTGGCTCATTGTTACACTTTTTTTTTTTTTTTTATTGTTGAAGCCTTTTGAATTCACTTTGTTTCGAATAAGAGTGCTGCGAATATTTTGTGTACTAGTGTTACCAACCACATTGCTGGCTACCACAAAAGTTCAATTTGCAAATATTTAAATATTCCGAAAACATATATTTTAAAATACCATTTAGTTCCTTGTTTGCTGGTCTGTTTTGCAGAACGATTATCGACGTCGCTTACCACTCAAAGCGCTCGCTGCGCACACACTCAACACGCCCGGATACGTCAGCACGGAATGAAAGTTGAATCGTAACTGGTTGCTTTTGCGAACGTTGAAGTCATAACAACGCTGCCCGTCACTTAGCCGGATAACTTGAAAGCCACTACGACCAACACCACTACAACGGCTACGAATTGGCGTCACATTTACCATCACCAACATTATTATGCTGATACTGCTGTTGCGGCTGCGACTGCGGCTGCGACTGCGGCTGCTTCTGCTGCTACTGTCTCTGCGTTGAAGTACAACTCCAACTCTGCGTAATGCCGACAATGGCTACTGTTGCTTATTTCGTGTTCATTGCTGTTTTCCCCCTTTGGTGTTGTTGCTTACCAGCCCAAACAGCTGCTACTGTCGCTGCGACTGCGCAGTTTGCAGTTCGCATTGCCCCTTTGGTGTTGTTGCTTACCAGCCCAAACAGCTGCTACTGTCGCTGCGGCTGCGCAGTCTGCAGTTCGCATTGCTCATTGTGCACTGTTTTTTGTTGTTGCAGTACTGCGCCTGCGTAATCGCAGACTAGTTGTTTATCTTGTTTATGTCGGTTACTCATTTTTTCACTTTTTTTATTTTTTTTTCTGATGGCCCTAGTCAGTGTTTAAGCTCACCTTTTAACTATTGTTTCTGTTATTCACTCGCCTGTTGGCTTTTGGCTTTGGGAGCGAGCACAGAGCGCATACGCGTTGAGAGTGGTTTGTTTCTTTTGTTTTGCTGTGTACTTACATGCCTCTGCATCTGTATACGTAAACCTGTATATATGCGAATATTATTGTTATCTCTGTTTAGGTAGCATTTATGTCGCAAATTCCCATAATACAATTGGGGTGAACCTTTGCCTTGCAGAGTTGCCAGTTTTGTCCACCGATTTAGACTAAAAGAAATACGATTTAAGCTCGAAATGCTGCACAGGGACTTATTGACAAGCCCTGACAATTTACTTGTTTTTTATTTAAAGGGACAAATACCTGTAAACGGCCATATTTTCCCTGATTTTCATTAAAATTGTTTAAAATGAAGAAGTCAATATATATTTTTCAAAATTGGCATACAGTTTAGTTTTTATACATTAGAATAATATGAAAATATTTTTTTTATTTTAACGATTTAAAATGGTGGATGTACAGTCAATTCTTCCAGGAAGGTCGCATCAGGGCTTCTCAATCGGCGGGCATTGTAGCATCGGCGTCAGCGACCTGAATACAAAAAACCAAAATTTTTTTTGTTTATTAATGTCATAAATTCTATATGAATTAATCAAAAATGAAAAAAAAAACGCGGAATAAAATGCTGCAAACGAAAAATTGAATATTAGGGCGAATTTTTCTACTATTTCTTGCGAATTTTTTCGAAAAATTTTCGAATTGTAAATTCACATAAAAAGTAATATCATAAACGAGATGTGTGCAAAATTTCAGGGAGCTTGGTCAATAACTTTTCGAGTTATCGTGTACGCCAATTCGAAAACTATCGTTCTGATAAAAACGCGTCTAAAGTTTGAATACAACGTAACTATACCCCTTCCAGCACTCGAACGCAAAGAATAGAGGCGTCACGATTGACGATCTATAATATAAGAAATACTTAAATTTAGGTTCTAAAAATGTTTTGACATATTCTGAAAGGATTATATTAACATTTTATGAAAACACAAAAAAAAATTTTTTTGGAACTTAAAAAAAAAAATAGTTTCGAACTTGAGCAAATTTAAAAAACAAAAGCTTAAAATTCAGCAAATTTCATATTTATTAATCAAAATTTTTAAAACGATTTCAGATGTATAGTCTTATACTCCATTGAATACTGGCATGACAAGGAACAAGTTCGAGGTAACTCAAAAAATGCGCTGATACAAAAAAAATTATTTCTTTTTTGCTGGCGATCTTTGCATTTTCTCCATATAAAATAAATAAATGCTCAAACTTAAAACAGAAATCCTCGACTTTTTTTTATGTTGAAGAAAACACTCAATAACGACAGAAAAAAAATTATTAAATATCAAATTTTTTAGACCCGTTGAATAGGTATTATTTGCGTTAATGGGTAGAGTAAAGTCGGGTATTGTGGGAACCATTTTACTTTGATATTAATTTCGGCCAAAATAATCGTAAAGGGAAAGCGATATTTTTTCTTTTTAACAGATATTTAATTATCTTTACAATTTATTGCAAAATATACCCTAATATAATAGTTTTCGTCTGATAATATAGAAAAACTGAAACCACCTGAAAAGTTGAGGAAAAGAAAAATGGTAATGTGGCCCAGGGTATTTGGGTAAAGTAAGCCACTACGTAATATCACCAAAAACAATTGTAAGAGTTAATAATAAGCCAATGAATTTAGTCATATATTTATTTTTATTTTAATTAATGACCTTCTTGGTCGACTATTTGAAAAAAATAAAATTATTAAACTTAGAATATAACTCCACATTCTTTACAGCAGATGGTGGAAATTTGTGTATCTCATACTCTTGCTCAAGTAAATCGAAAAACATCTTTACATTTTCTTTTATGAAACCCATTGCTCTATTAAACGACGTTTCGGTTGGAGAGCGAAAACTAAGCTCATTTTTTGTGCCTGCGCAGGAATCCATGCAGCCAACCTTTCCCTGCAAATTGCTTAAGGACCGAAAATTTGTTTGGCACTTTGGCAATTCCGTCAATTGAAACGCCAGGGAACGAATATCGTGCCTTGTGAGGCCGCCAAGTCCTGATTCCGTTTCTAATGTATATTTTACAAGATCTTTTTCTGTGGCTTCGTCCAGTATTAGCTTATGCCCAAGTGGGGTTTTTAAAAGCAGGCTAGGGGATGCATTACTCCTTGCCATACTTTGCAATGTAAAAGGCGGCACATCAAAAGTCTTTGATACAAAAAGTGTGCCCATCTCCTCATTCCTAACAGCTACAATGGCTTTTTCATCATACCGGGGTCCTATTTCCTTATTTCTCTATTTTTGACATGTCTAAATATGTATAATTGAAAAACACAAAACAGGAAAATTAACGAGAATTAAGAAAATACTAAGGTTACTCCCTTCACAATACTGGGCTACTAGTTCACAATACCCGACGCTGACTAGCCCACATTAGCCACTGTACCAGACAAAAGTATTACAAACTTTTGTTTAAATAATTTAAAAAAAGTTTCTTACCGCATTAAAAAATGCAAAATAGTTTAATAATTATATCTAAACTTTCACACTCTAAAAATAATCATTTGCTAAAAAATTCCATTAATATTATATTACACGCCACTGAAAAACAAATCGATTGCACTTCACAAAATATTTGCATCAACTGTTCATCAGTAAAGAGTCCAATTCAAAAGGGGGGCAGCGTAAAACATCCGTTATATGAATTTTGAAGTTCATAAGCAAGCTTTCTAGTGCATGTTCGTTATTATGAAAAATACAGACGTTGATCACATTGCCCGAATAGCCCACAATACCCGATCTTACTCTAATAAAACTGTATAAACAATATTTTTCTAAAAATTATGGTCAAAAAATGTAATATGTTGATATTAATTTCCTGAATTTTTTTTTTAATTTCAGTTCTAAAAACTTGGATGTATATAGATGCAAGAGAATAAAGTGTGGATGGTTGGTTAGTTGGGTAAAATGGTGATTGATCCAGAATCCAACTAGCGCTTTCGCACCATTTTGTTGCCACATCCTCGCTACCAACTTGTTCAATGTTATTTACAGCGTGGTTTTATCCAGTCTGTGCGGTTGAAGAACTTGATTAGGTTGTTGACGTCTAAGCTTGATAGTTTTTCGGGCCACTCGAATAGTGGTTTGCCAAGGATTGACATTCTCTCTTTCCATAAGGCAGAGCATTCAGAGAGCAAAGGGAAAATCGTTTCATTTTCTCTGGTTGCTTACAACTGTTACTGTGTATGTTGTGAGGGATGCCCATTTTGGCTGCTCGTTCACCGATAGACCAGAAGCCAGCTATCATTGTCGTGAGTCTCCAAGCGTCCCATCGTTTCATATTTGTCAGTATTGACATACATTTGAGGTTGTAGGTGGGCCAAAACGTTCCGCTAATTTTGCTTGTCGTCTGGTGTCTCCATCTACAATCCACGATTTCGAGGTATTGTATTTTAAGGAAATTGCATTCCTGATTACACCCAGTTGTGTGAATACTGATTACGCAAGAATTTTTTACATGGCAGATCCTCCTCCATCTGTGTAGACTATAGTGTCGAAGTTGTTTAGTAAAAGTCTCTTACTCCATTCCTACCGCGATGGAAAGTGGGTGGCAAAATTCTCATTGAATGTCAACGTTGGGATGATGTAATCAGTTCTCCCCGAGGTGAACTGAGTTTGTCGCAATAATAGACTGGCATAACCATACGTTGTTCATACATAGATTTTTAGTTGTGTACGGCGGGAAATGATGGGTGATTTCCACACTGGGATAAGGGCGGCGAAAGCTTGTCTAGCTTTTGCAAGACGATTAACAATACTTGCCAAAGAGTTGCGACATTTGTCAAGAATTGAGCCTGAGCAACAAAAACGGTCTACATATTCCAACGACTCATTGTTTTTACAATCGGTCGTCATTTCGGATAATTTTAGTTTTGTCAACGTTTATCTGCAGTTCTACTTTCGTTGAAAAATTAACTACCAATTCGATTTTCCTTTTCATGCTTTCAGCGGTGCTGCTTAAAAGGCAGTTTTCATCAGCGAAGTGTGAATCCTTGTTAGGCATCATGGAATGCATTTTTTTCCTCAGTTGCCTTAAGCATCACAGAAAAGTAATGGTTTCAGTATTGAGATGTAATGTGTCAGCCTTGTGTCACACCACATCTAACAGCATTTTTGTCCTCAATTTGATTTTCATGAAGAATGTGTCAAGTTGCCTGAGCAGACAATGCTTTGATAAGCGATATCATCTTCTTTGGTATTCCTTTGCACGCCAGCACTTTCCAGAGCGTCATGCTCTAAGGTGTCGAAGGCCTTTTCAAAGTCGATAAATACCAGGTAAAGCGGAGATCTCCACTCTACCGGCTGTCCGACGATGATGCGTAAACTGTTGACGTGACCCATCCATGATTTGTTATTTGCTCTTTCCTCATATTCGGCAATATCACTGAGACTAAACGCCTGCTCAGGATATGCGCTATTATTGATGCCCGTCAATTTTTTTTCGCTCGGGCAAGTCGCCTTTTTAGGGAAGCTTGACAATTATTGCTTCTGTAAGCTCATCCACTTCACTCAGGCACCGTGTTTTCTAAAAATTTGCGATAATTGGCTGTAGTAGTTCCGTAGTAGATATTATAGGCCCCAAGTGATTTATTATTTTTCAGGAACTTTATTGCATCACAGACCTCGGAATTACTTGGTTTTTTTTAAATATTAAAAACAAGTTTTCTTAATTCTTTTCTTCCAAAATATTTGGGAACCATCCATTTTTGCCATTTTTGAAAAACACTTCCACCTAACAATATTTTCAATTTTTTTCATTAATAGCAGAGGCTCAGTAATCTCTGAAAGTTTCGAGTTATATTCAAATACGCGCATCGAACTATTGAACAATCAGATCAAAGTACTGATCCAGCGAAGCGGTGGTAAATGAAAAAAGTATAGCCCATTGTCTAATAAAAATCATATAAATCCACTGTTTGAACTTAATGCAAAAACGAGAAAAATTCCACAAACTTTTCACCACATTTTCTCAGTTTTTATTATAATTTCTAGTAAAGATTTTGGTATGCAGTTTTATAGCGTATTGAATTTTAGTATAATAAAGTACAAGTTTGACGTTGTTAGAATATCCTTTTTTTTAATTTTTTTTCTTGACAGTTTGCACATTTTCCTTTTAACATTTTTACACACAGCATTGGCGAAAAAATTAGAAAAAAGTCCGACCGAGTTCTTCAAAAATGGCCAAAAAAATTTTCCAAAAATGTTTAACAAAAAATTAAATAGAGAGATTAAAGAGAAAATTTTTAAAAAGTATATTTCATTTTTTTTGCGGCTTCGGTAGTCTATCATAAGTGCACTAGCCTGCCATCCCAGAGGTTGTAGGTTCGAATCACACGTAAGGTACGGTCCTCGCACTTTTCCAAATTTACATACTTTCCCTGTTTTTACAAAAAAGAAACTATTCCTCAACCCCAAAAACTTATCCTTTCCATTCTTACTCCCGCACGATAGTCTGGCTGCTAAAACAAGCAAAAACAAAGGAAAACACACAGTTACACATTCCATCAAGTGGCGCCAGCAAGAGGAAGCGGGCAGCCGCGGTAAAAGCAGAGACACACCACTTTAGCGAAGTCCTCAACCATCTGTGTGATCCTTCTACCAGAAAAATGTGACACACAGATGGCATTCCAAGTTGTACCTTAGCAACGACAGGTGGGCATTCCCACTACTTAGGACTGATAGCGGCAGGCTAATCAACTACTCCGTCAGAAATCAAATAGATTAACGAAACCAACGCAAGACTGAGTCTTGTCGAGGCTGTATGCTCCCGAGGGGGGGAACAGGGAAAAAAATGTTTAATCTGACGCCGGTCGCCTTCGCCGAATGGGTTGGTCCGTCACTCTCATTCGGAAAACGCAGGTTTGAACCTCCGTCAAACACCAAAATGATAGAAAAAGTTGTTTCTAATAGCGTTCACAACTCGATAGACAATGGCAAACCTACGAGAGTCCTTCTGCCATTAAAAAACTACTCATAAAAAATATCTGCCATTCGAAGTAGCCTTAAAACTGTAAGTCCCTCCATTTTTGGAACAACATCAAGACGCCTACCGCAAATAGGAGGAGAAGCCCGGCCAAACACCCGAAAATGGTGTAAACGCCAAATATTTATCTTAAAGTATTGAAAAAAATTTTTTTATCATATCATTCTTAAAACCGTTATACTAAAATATTCCGCATTGAATAAATTTCAATAAATTTTTTTTTTTCAAAATTTGTTTCAGTTCACTTTTTATTATACTGAAATATCAAAAAAAAACAATTTCCAGACAAATTTACGAGAATGCCTAAAACTGCCTGGCTCACTTGGCATAAAATCTAATAAGAGAGAAAAAAAAACTGGTACGTCAATTTTAAATGGCTTGAGAATAAAGAATGAATTAACCAATCGAAATACATATAGGTATATTTTTTTGTGTTCAAATAAAAGGTTTGATAATAAAGCGGTGTATAAATATTATTTCTCTACAGGCGTCGTTTTCAATACCTTTCAACTTTGCTGTTCACGAGTAACCTCGCCGCATATAATCGAGTCGTTCCCACGCCAGTCGGTTCTACGTTAGCGGAACGACCCGAATTTATATCCAGCCAAGGATGATACTATAGATACCAGGTTGGCTCGTTAGGTATGGTGAAAAAAATAAATTTTGAGGAGAACTTTGGATTCTACGTCATTCGTTTTGTGTTTAAAAAAAGTTAGCTTTAGCTAAGTAAAACACAAAAGAATGACGTTTGAGCGAATTTGACAGATATGCCAACGTCATTCGTTTTGTGTTTCACTAAGCTAAAGCTAAATTTTGTGAAACACAAAACGAATGACGTCGGCATGTCTGTCAAATTCGCTCAGAGCTGAATAACGGCATCTAGTTAGTGCGCCTCTAAAAATCTTTTCACCATCATATCCAGCAGCATTCCCCGTTCACGTATGGGGAATTTGTGTACTGCTACAACCACAAGAACATTATACACTGTATTCGCATCTGCGCTGGATGGCTCTGTCTCTGCCTGCTGAGGCGGAATGCCTTCTATGCCTCGAGGGCGATGTGACATCTTCATGCATTTTATGTGAAGAGCCGCTCTTGGCTGGGTCTATATTATCTTTTTATAAAGGATAAGTCTGATATTATGACTGTTAGGCATGTGACTTTCAAGGACCCACCAGTCCTCTTAGTCTGCCTTAAAAAGTCTAAAGATGCCTTCGATATTGGGGGTCAGCGCTGTGATGTGTCGAGATACAAAATATTTTAATAATAATATTAAATAATAATAAGTAATAAAATAATATCGTATATCATACCATCTATCTTAAGTGGAAAGCAAAATTGCATTTTTAATGGTTGCAGAACAACAGTTATTTCTTTATTATCAAAACAAAGTATTTATGGTACGCCTGGCAACACATCCACAACACGCTTGCCACCAGCCAACCCTACACATTTATGCATTTTGAAAAACAATTCTGCACCTGAGAAGAATCTGTGGCAATTAAATGTTGAGCTGAAAAGACAACTGTAGAAGTTTGCATTAGCATACACACAGACATGCATACATGCATACATACATACATACGCGCATGTATTGTAAATAAGTAAATGCGAGAACGTTGCTTTGTTTGTGGACGCAATTTTTCGCAATCGACCGTTATAATGCATAAATATTTATAATTTGCACAATTACAAGGAATTTAATTACAACAATAGTGGTTTTGTATAATTTCCTTATTGCAACCATGCGCGTATGTATGTATGTGCGAGTGCATGAGTGTAAACTGCATATGTATGTATGTATGTGCATAACTACGCTCTTTGAAATGTGCACACCAACAAAGTCAAAACATTGCATTCGCCTGCATGTGGGAACCAAAATACGCGAAAGGGTCACCAGTTCGAAACACTGCTGCGAAGGCTTGCAGAAAATTGCTACCAGCCTAACCTGTTTGACTGCCAACATAGCCGCTTGCAAGTCGCAACAACAGTTGCTCAGAACTGTTAGAGTGCCAAAGTAACTAGGGCTCAATTTGTAATAGCACATAAAACAAGAGCAAAAACAAGCACAGAATTACAACTAATAAGCAAACTTACAAACTGGAGTTACTGCTTGGGCAACGCTATGAATGGCTAAGTAGGATTCTGCCCCTGCTTTCTATGTCAAATAGACGCAATTTATTGCAACATATTCGTATAAATTAGCCAATAAAATGCGCAAACGTCACTGCCAAGCCACAATGGGGAAATAAAAACATTCTGCAAAAAATGATTGCCACATTTGTTTACCTGCAACAATGCGGCCGCAACACCATTCACAATTGGCAAATGGAAGAAGCGCCTATCGTAAAGATACTCGTATTGACAATGCAGAAACAGGAAAATTAGAAATTGGGTCACACGCGTGCCGGAGCGCCAATACGAATACTCTACTTAACAAATAGAGATACGAGCACACAGATGTACATATGCACCTATACACTTGCATGTATGTATCTATGTATGTATAGTCATGCATGCAAGTCAATTGAAAGAACTGCTGCTACATTGTGGTCGCTGCTTGCGCCAAATGACTTATTGGCCAGCTATAACAATACCATCGTGCCTCTGAACTAACCTAACTCAAGGCTAAAACCAGTATATAATATTATTGTTTTCATTACGGCTGTTCTTCACGAGTATTGTTGCTCTTGATGCTGCATCTTAGGCATTCGCTTATGGCGCACAGTAAAAGGCTAAAAAGCTAATTAAAACATCAGCAGCTTTGCAAGAAGTAAAATCTCGTAAAATACTTATGCATGCACATAAAAATGTGTGCTAGAGCTTTTAGCAGAGAATGCTAATGAAATGAGAAGGCGCAAATGTTAAATAACATAAATGCCATTAATATTCTCTGCTTCTACAGCCCAACAGCAAAGCCTTATAAGAGAATGTTAACATTCTCTGGTCTTATTTTCAACACAATACATTCTCTGGTATAACTGCTGTTAATGCACTGTTGAAGCTAATATAATTCAACGAAAAGCTAAAGGCAGAAGACTTTTCACAAAACTTGCATCAACGAAAGCATAAACTTCAGTTGGCAATACTTTCAGTTATTTTGAAACCATGGGCACAAAGTTAACCCTCTGGTGCCGAAAAGTGTCTCAGTGAATTCTATTAAATACTCCACTTTCTGCAATAATTGTTATTTTTTCTGATAGAAATGTTATTGCTGATGACAGATGATTCCAATACACTGCCTTTTTTGGTTTTCACCAAAAATACTCCACTATTAATCATCTGTCTCACAGATATACAGTTGCGCGCACGAAAATAGCAGTACCAAAAATTTTTTATTTAAAAAAAAAAAAGTTTAATGATGTAAATCTGTATATAATTTGAAATTTTTTGAAATATTTTTCTATTATTTAACTAAAGGCATATTTAAATCAATTCTTTAACAAAAAACCAAACTTTTACTAACAAAAGATAGATTTTCATGGTTAACATTAAAATAGCAGTATGTGACTACTACAGTCTATGTCAGAAGAAAAGAACCGAGACAAGATATATTTCGTTCTGTTTTTCGCTGCATAATAGTCCCACTCACAGGCTACGACGTCAGTGCTAACTCAGGTTAGTGTCGTTCGAAACCTTCCCGCAAGCGCAACCAAACAGAAATGAGTGAGAAGTACGCGAAGCGTTTTGGGGCGGTAATTTTATGCACGGATTCGAAAAGGCCGAAATTATCTTACGCCGCGGCTGCAAAAGTAATTAAAAAATCAAAAAGTTTGTTGTGATGTGGAATCAGCGGTATAAAGTGTACAAAAATGTTTATGACTTTTCCGAGCGCGGCTTGAAGCGAGTGACGACAAAAAAGCAGGCTAAAGTGATCGTCCAACTTTTGAAGCGGGACCCTTCTTTGCGAGTACACTAAGCACACACAATTTTAGCTAAAAAGGGAACAGATGTGAGTATCAAAACCATCGAACGACGACTGAAGGAGGTGAACTTTTCCTACCATACCACATCATCGAAACCACTGCTCTCAGAAAAACACATTGAGAAACAACAAAACAAGAAAATGAGCATCAGCATTGGACTGGCCTTCCCTGTCTCCAGACGCCAACCCAATTGAAAATGCGTGGGGAATTATGAAAACGCATCTTACCGCAAGGCCAGTCCATGATTTAAGCAACTCGTGCGTCAAGTTCGCAAAATCCAGTCCTGTTTGTCGACGAGCTACGCAGAAAAGCTGGTTCGAAGCATTAAGAAGATGCCAGGCCATACTCGGCAAAGATGAAGTCTACACGGCTTATTGAGTAATTGCGACTCGTACTTTCATGTAAAAAAAATTCAAATATATATCTCTTATCCCTCATGAATAATCGCGGTTCCTTTTTTCTAACACAGACTGTAACTAAAGCATTCTGACCAAATTTATAAAAAACAATAAAAAAACTGAGTTGACAAAGTTTACAGATACCAAGTTGTAACTAATATTTATTTCTTTATTTCTTTATTTAAGTCAATCATAACAAGCTTGCTGACTAGATTTACTAGTTTACTTAAGAACTAAAATTAAATAGATAGTTCATTTGATAAATAATAAGTCTCAATACGAGACTGAAACAGCGGTTTTGTCATCACAAAATCGAGATCAAGACTTCCAAAAGCAGATTAAGCTCTTCAAGTCCTCTTATATTATATGAAGGACGAAATTAAGGTAATTATTGGTGCGCAACTAAATTCCAGTTGTTTGTCAATAGATGCCGCCAGCAATGTGCGCTAGTCGATTCTAACATAACCTAAACGTCATAAACCAAGCTTAGACGTATGGTCAACAAACTGTTTCGACACATTAGTGATTTTGCTTTGGTATCATATACTTTTGGTTTTGTGAAAATGTCTGATTTTGTGCCGAACAATCGTCATTTGTGGAAAGTGTTGATTTTCCTCTTTCTTTCCTCGAAAGAACCCGGGTCTGAAGCGCATCGAGACTTCCTTTTCTTTAGATTGCTGTAATGAATCCACTTTTCATCACCCGTCACGATGCGATGAAGAAAGCCCTTCCTTTTTTGCCGCTGGAACAGTTGTTCATAGGCGAAAAAACGACGTTCAACATCCCTTGGTTTTAATTCATTGGGTTCCTTATGTGTCCCCTGTGTCTGAATCATTCCCAAAGCATGCAATCGCTTGGAAATGAATTGGCGGGTAACTCCTAATACTGAAGCAAGCTGTTTTTGTGCTTGACACGGATCCACATTGAGCAATGCCTCCAATTCAGCGTCTTCAAAGGTTTTTTCCCTTCCTTCATGCGGACGGTCGTCAACATCACCGTCAAAATCACCGTCTTTGAAGCGACGGAACCAATCTCGGCACGTTGTTCACTTAGAGCAGCATCTCCATAAACTAGTACACACTGCTGGCGCACCCAATGCTTGTACAAAAATAGTTAATATTTTTAACGTCTACATCTCGGCAACCCCTGAAGATTTTCTCATATCCTTTTGCACAACTAAGGCTACTGCATAGTGGAGTATCTTCATAAAATTCATGAAAAACGACCCAGTTTGCAAAAAATAAAATTATTTGTCATCAGAACAATTCACCGAATCAGAAGAGCAATTTGACAATGGTTAAAATCTATGAATTAAAGTTTGAATGGTTGGAGCATCCATCGTATTCAACAGATTTAGCCCCTAGCGACTTCCATATGTTACCAGACCTAAAAAAATTCATGCGTGGAAAGCCTTTATTTATCAAATGATATGATCATAACAGCTGTGGTAGCGTATTTTTCATTTTGCAGCCCTTCCAGATTTTCACTTTAGGGAATTCGTAAATTGGAATCTCGTTGGAACAGGTATATTGATGTACAGGGAGACTGAATCGAATCCTATTCATATACATACACATGTACATACTCCAAGGATTACGGGATTGATGGAGGGTGGAGCAAGAATTGCCACGAGCGTGCCATCGATTCCAACTGTGCCTTTTATGCCAAACTGCACAAAATAGCTACGGAAAGGAAAATATTATATCAATAAATCAAAAATTACTGTTAATCACTCACATCCTGTTTTAATGATACTTTGTGCCTGCACTGAACTGGGAAACTTTACGCAACCCGTCGCTTTAATTATAAGTTTGGCTGCCGAAGGTATACATCGTGAGATGGATGAACGCCAGCGCATTTTCGATGGGATCCGTGCACGAGAAAGTATAATGCCGCCAGAAAGTGAGTACCCAAAGGTAAAGATGTTATTTGTGTATCATACGGAGCTAAATTTTCAATCAGCCGACTGCACAAAGTTTGTGTGGGTCGAAAGAAAAGGGCTTACTGTTATTACGAAGTCCACGAATTTTATATCTCCTAATTCTTTTTTCCTTATTTTTGTTCTCAGGGAGCCATAAAATAGCTATCATACACAATTCTTCCGCTTTATTGTATTAGAATTTCAATTTTTCCACAGCAAATGCAATTTTAACAGTTTATCAATACTTTGATTTTCAGCAACAGAAAGCCAATTATTGACAATTAAGAAATTATTAATAAATAGTAAATATGGTGAATTTATCAAGTGCACAGAATCAAATCAAGGCCCCGTAAAACCAAGTCAAAGCACTCACATATGATTCTTTAATTGCTTCTCGAACGAAAAATCCTGGCTGGACAAGTTGTCCATGACACCTCTTACTTAGGGGGACTCCATTCCTTTTTCCTTCCTTTTTAACGGTACTAAGTTAGAGATTCATATCACCCAGTTCTGATATTTTGGAATTACCGAAGCAGTTGCCGTTCCAAAAAATTTTAGCTACAAAAAAAATGTATTCGATCATTTGCTGAGAGAAAGTCAATTACAAATGCAATGTTCATTGAAAAGCAAAATATGTTGGAAAACAACACTCATAAATGTGTTGCAATATTTGCATATATAAAATATGATAGAATAAGAGTTCAGTGGCAACATTAAGATCGCAAGCGCAGAAAAGCTCAATGTGAATAAAGCTTCAAATAAAAAAGCTTCGAGCTTTGAATTTACTCCACCACAATAAGTTAGGCAATAACGAATCTCTGATCGCCTACAAATGTGTAAGTAAGGCATGGTTATTTGATAGTTTGTGAATAAGCATGATGGAAAGAATAATGAGATGGCGCCTATCGTGGTACCGATACTTTGCTCTCAGCGAATTTGACAATGAGTTACGTGGTATTAGCACCAAAATGGCCAGATTACCATCTTCGTAACTTGATTTAGCTTTTTTTTTTGTTATTTAGTCTCGGAGTTTTAGTTCTCTCTTCATGACATGTTCTAATTAAAAGTAATGTTTATAATTTTGTAAAATATACATTTATTAATAATTAGTTATATAATTCACTCATTTTTATTTAGCTTTACTATTTTTAACATCTGGTCGCATTGCCCGCTATTGCAGTTGTTGTTGGTGTTCTTCTGCTTTCAGCAGTCAAATCTCTCTCTCGCTACTGCAGTGTTGCCTAGCTTTGGATATAAAAACGCACTAAAATTCCCATTTAAAGAAAATAAAATATCAAATTTTTATTGAATTACTTAAAGAACTTTGTATGCCTGACAAAGTATCTTTAAAATGTGCGTTTTTTAAGTAAATGTCTTATGGTTGTGTAAAATACAATTTATGAGTTTTTTGTTAGGAGAAACTCTTTTGTTAAGAAACCGACTTTTTTGCTATATTTCAGGTTATGTAACAAGGTACTCTTTTTGTAAAAATGTGGTAATAGTTTTTTCAGTATTTTCCGGTATTTTCTTACTTATTTTTACTATGAATACACCTCTTGATGTCCTATGTCCCACTAAGGATTGATGGCCGGAAGAAACGATTACACCTCTATGGTTTTATTTCGCATTCAGTAAATTCAAACGCTTTTTAAAATGTGTAAAAAGGTTTTAAATGTTAAGAAGAGTTGAGAGAGGGGCATTTAATATTTTTGCATTAACTTCAAAGGAGCAAAAAATTAAACTTGCACTTTCAAAATATCAAACTTTATGAGAATCAACAAATTTGTATTAGCACTGAAATCTTCTCAGAGTGACCTTTTTTAACATTCTTTTGTTTAACAATAAAATTTTTCTTAACTTACAGTTTCGGTAGCTTTAAATTAAATACAAAAAGAAACAAACACCAAATTTTCGCATTTTGGGTATAAAAAGCCATAAATTTATTGTGAAGAGCAAATTGTTGGCAATTTGGCAAACGTGGCGTCACGCACTCTCTGATGGGCGTAATCTTGTTTCTATCATTCTTGGTGAATAAGCATACGTCCCCTGCAAAAAAAAATATGTTTCCCTTTTTCAATTTTTCCCCCTTTTGGAGTATTTTTCAGCCCCACAGCCAAGTTCAGCATTGCCATACAGTGAAATATGTAAGTATTGCATTTGGATCACAATAGCTTTATGCAGGATTACCGGGAAGGTCTTCTTAGATATTTGAGAACAATATTATTTTAGGCAATTTTTGATTTATTTGGTTATGAAATAATGTTCAAAACACAACCGTTTTCGAGATATTCGATTTTAAAGATTATCTTAAAGAAATACAATATATATATCACTTCCGCGCCAATTTTTTTTAAATGTTAGTTCAATGATCCGATTTTTTGCTTGCTTTTTTTTTAAAGGTATATCAAGTAATAAAGATTATCAAACAAATTTGACCCAAGCCCTGACAGTTGCAAATGGCTGCTTGATAAAGTTTTGAATAAACGATTTTTCATTAAGTATTTCCCTCTTTACTTCATTAATAAAAAAGTGTATGTGAAATATTATGCAAATTATTTTAAAAACTTGTATGTATTTTAATGCTAAATAGACAGCTGTGACTAGATTTTGTGATAGATTTCGTAAATATTTACCGAAACGCACCAAATGCTTCAGAAAGTTTCAGAAATTGCTTATTCTCGAAGCGAAAGAAACGCTCTGTCTGGGTGATATAAGGAGGATAAAGTACTACAATTTGAAGGAAGAAAAGGTAACCACAGGCACTAATTAATTGAGTAAAAAAATATTAGATACCTTATGTGAATTCTCTGATCAAGTGGAAAAATGAGCGTAACTTTACAGCATGGTGAAAAGATGTCAGACGTGCGGCCAAAATCACACCGTTGAAAGGCTCTCAGCGAAATTGAAAGAATCAGCTGATTGGCAGAAGTCATGACAGCGGTTTGTTTACGGAAAAAATTGAAATCGACGTGGTGCTATAAGAGAAAAACAACCCACTTTCCACTTATTTTATTTCCTTGCTGTCTGAACAACGACTGGTTGGACTAGTGTGTGAATATGTGTGAAATGAGCGGACAGAATTCTGCCGCCGAGTTCATGGTGAAAAAATTTCCACGGTGTGGCATTTAATCAGCTCTCAGCGAATTCGGCAGAATCAACTGAGGAGCTGACGTAGCTGGGGTCCCAAAGCAGTTTGATTACGAAAAAAATCAAAAATTGTGTTAGTGACATACGAAAAAAAAATCAACAGACTCCTCGCCAGTATTGCTTTGTTGCTATGTGAACAACGACTGATTGGACGAGTTTGCGAATCAATGGAAAATGCTCGTGAAGAATTCGGCTTCTGAATCCCCTGTGATATGGCAGCCGAAGCTACTCTCTCAATTTTGTTTTTCACCATAGCGGATGACTTTACACGACTAAGTAATATTTTACGGCAGTTCCATGAAGAGCGGAATTCGACAAATAACAAATTTATCGTGGCTTCAAAAGGTCAGTCGAGGGTAGGGCGCTGCTACAAAGTTTACAAATTCTACGAGTTTTTCGGTTAATTGCGAAAACCATAATTTCTTTTTTAATTATAAATTGTGTAACTTCGATCAATTTAATAATTTATTATCTTCTTTTGATTGTGACCCGTTGTTTTCAGGTTGTGATGTCTTAAGTTGATTTAGTATATTCAAATCAAAGGTGTACTGTCACCAGTCTTAGAGTCCATGCCTTGCCGAAGATTCTCTTACACTGCCAGACGATTTTTAGTGTTCGAGAGACCTTCTATCGACGTGCTTCTTCCAGGTAAGTTTACTATCTAGGATTGGGGGGAGCGAATGCAGCTCAGAAACCTACACAAGTTATTTAACTCAAAATCTCAAATCCCAGTTAAGAGTGGGATCTTACTCTATTCAGCTGTTTTAAAACCAATCTGGACCAATGGAAAACAACTGTGGGGATCCGCGGCAGCCTCAAATGTAGAAATACTCCAAAGATTCCAATCGAAGACTCTTAGAATGATTGTGAACGTTCCATTCTACGTCACAAAACAATCAAATTCTCTGTAATCTTTGGGGTCCCTACTATTTGTTCTGAAATTAAAAAGCTTGCTCTTGCTCATATGTTTTCGTATCAAGATCACGTTCCATGCCTTAGCTTCCATTCCATATTTCTCCGTTGGTTGGAGTTCTTCCTCTTGAATCGTAGGTCTGTGGCTTTTGTTGACAATCATAGTCATATTCTTTTATCGGGTCATCTGGAGTACCACAAGGTAGTGTTTTGGGTCCTTTCTTCAAGTTCTTGTTTATTAATGACATAAAAGACTTTTTTCATATTCCAAGTCTTTACTTTATGTTGTTGACCTCAAAATCTATTGTATTGTTTGAAACTCATTCGATTCGCAAATGCACCAACAAAAACTTGACGGATTTCTATCTGGGTGGACTAGTAATTAATTGTTTTAAAATATTTCAAAATGCTACCACCACACCAAGGGGTTTTCTCCTCTGAAAACATCTTATTTTATCTCTAATTCCCATTTGAGGTCGGTCAGTGAAATTTTGGACTTAGGAGTTATTTCTGATTTTGAGCAGCACAGAATTTAGAAGTCCTTATTCTTCTTCTTAATTGGCGCGATAACCGCTTACGGGATTTTGACTGATTTTAACAAATTTCTTTTCTTTCTCATGAAGTTTTTATACCCTGAAATTGCTTTACACACCATTTGTTAGTTCCAAAATAGAATAAGTATCTTTCATCTGGCGACCTTATCATGCCTGTCATATAACTGGAATTGGACCTATCCAAAAAATA
Organism: Anastrepha obliqua; assembly: GCF_027943255.1. Taxonomy (NCBI): domain Eukaryota; kingdom Metazoa; phylum Arthropoda; class Insecta; order Diptera; family Tephritidae; genus Anastrepha; species Anastrepha obliqua. The sequence continues at coordinate 48,999,141 of NC_072893.1, forward strand.
TTATTATGAAATATTAAATACAGAAGGAGCCGCCCTCCGAAAACCGCAATTATGACCAGGCTGAAGTCATGCATCATAATAATAAATAAAAAGTAAATGGACAAAGCAAACAAAACGAAAAGAATTTACATGTTTGTAAAAATTCATTGAATAGCTTGATAATATTGTAATTTGTGACATTTAAACTAAACACACTAACGAAAAGGAAGTGCTTTTTTTCATCAAAAACATTTTTATGACGCCAGTCTTGTTTATTGTTTATTGTGGACTTCACCTTGTATTTTAATATCTCATCTAGAGCACTTCGTAATTTAAATTTTTTGCTTATTGGGTTTATAAGTACTCTGCATACAAGGAATATACCCATTATTAGAGCTCTGATAGAATGCAATACAATCCATAAATCTTTTGAGATTGACTTTTTGCCTCGAAACACGCTTTCATTCAACTTCTCAATTATGTTTCTACGTAAATAATTGATTCCTTATGTTGAATTATATGTATTTGCTTCTTAAGTATCAAAATTATACTTGCATTTTTTATTTATTTATATTAGTATTTAAGACCTTTTGTTGATTAATTTTTACTGATTTTTAAATTAAAAATATAATTAAAATAATAGAAACTTCTACTGCAATAAATAAATAAACAAATAAATAAATCTTTTAAGTATAATAAAATTTTGTTTTACTTTTCTCGGCACTGTATCAGCCAATCATTTGTGTGTAGCGCTACACTCTCTGAGCCAAACACCAATTGGAAGTGAAAAACAAACTTTCCAGAGAGCCGCACGAACACTTCTACCACTTTCCCATCGTGTTACCACATTTTTAGTGGTGCTTCGTTGCACCTTTCCATGTCGATCGGTTCGACAAAGTTTAGTCGATTTTAGCTTTTCGTTGTGTTCGCATGTTTTCTCGTGACTTCGCGCGATTCAACTTGTACTGTCCACTAGAGCGGCCACGTTACGTACATATGTACATACATAGAACTTTTAATTAATTGATTTTCGTTTTTTTCAACTTGACGCTATTTAAGTACATATTTTGATTCGTGCGTGCGTGATTTGTGTACTCTGTGCGAACCAGAACGTGAGAGCCGCCGCTGATTATCACATACAAAGCGGCAGAAGGAGGCATTCCATTGGTGTTGTAACTTGTATGTGTGTGTGTTGCAACATAAATTTATTGTTTTTGTGTTCTTGCGTGTATGTCTAATAGCTAAAATGTTTGAAGCTGTGTACTCGTATGTGTGTGCTTATTCAAGTAATATCTCGGCTGAAAAGAAAAAATCATAAGGGGAAATAAAAAGCAAGCAGCAGCATTACAAAAATTTTACATTAAAGAAAGAAAAAACAAGAAATAAGCATTAACGGAAAACACGAAGGCAATAATAAAAAGATATACAATAAAGCTCAAAGTAAATAAGATTTCGCATTTTAGCATTTTTTGTTTATCGTGAAATGTTGGGATTTTGGTTTACTTGCTTCTTGTTGACTTTAGTTGTTGGTGTTGTTGTTGTTGTTGCTATCAGAGCTATTTTTGTACGTACATTGACACTTGCGCGCTGACTTTCTGTGCTTCCCACCAGACACGGAATATGTATGTGTGAATGTGTGTATGTGTGTGTGTGCATGTGTGTATGTGTGTACATAACACAATTCTTTTGTTTATTTTTCATATAAGGTTTGTGACGGTGGCGCAAAGCAATTAAAATAACTTTAAAACACTACCAACCATCGAATTTATGGCCCGCTCTGCCCAAAGCAGCAACAATGTTTACATTGTTGGCATTTTTCTCTTCCTTGTGAACAAAGTATTAATGCATAAAAAAGTTTGAGGCATAAAAAAGTATGAACATAATTGTTATATATATTTTTGTGTGTATGTACGTACATTTTTGAGTCAGTGAGTCTGTTGTGCGCATGCGCACACTCTGGTAATTTCATAGCCGCTAACCACCGTCTGCACTTCGTTCGTACTTGAGTACTTCTGCACAACAGATCTGCGTGATGAACTTGTCACAAAATTGCATACATACATACACACACACATACATACACATAAACACATATAAATAATTTAAATAACTAAATAAAAAATTTGCAAATTTAATTGCAGTCTAACGAAAAAGTGTAACAAGGTAAACAAAGCCACTATAAAAAGCAACTGTTGCTGCAAAAATAATAGTCAATAAGCAAGAACAAATGCAAATAAAAGTGCTGCTACAACAACAACAATAATAATAGCGCATAAAAGTGCGAGTGTGCACTCGTAAACCTACTAATCGAGGCAGCTGGTGTAAAACAAGTAATTTGATATGCGAGTTACAAAAATAAAAGCAACAATATCAACATGGCTCTACACAAGCGCAGTGTAATTTACTTGCTTTCATGAACATTAGTGCGGGTCACATTTTTATGCTGCTTTGTTTCTGCTGAAGTATTCCACTGGCAATTCTGGACTAAAAAGTTCATGGAAGCACAGCTGAAAAGTGGATTTCGAGCCTGCTTACCTTTAGCTTTAGGCAGTAATCCCCAAATTTTTTTTTTATTTTACAGAATTTTTTTCGAAGAAAATATATCCCGTTTTCCGTTACAAGAAACTACTTTTTAATACCTATTTTGCTCACAATCTTCCGCCAGAGAGTTTAGTACCAGTTTTTCACATTAACTTACTTTTTGTTTGGGTGTTTGGCCGAGCTCTTCCTTCTTTCTGTGCTGCATGTTTTGATGTTTTTCTACAAATGGATGAATCTACAGTTTTACACCGCTTCAGAATGGCAGATGGTTTTTTTATGAGGCGCTTATTTATGGCACAAATGCGCTCAGTGATAGGCCGATTGGCCCGCCGAGGGGTGACCACTATTAGGAAAAACGTTTTCTGTCATTTGGTGTTTCATGCCCGCGGTTTCGAACCTATGCACTTCTGATTGGCAGTCACGCACCAACACATTCGGCTACAGCTCCACTTCATATAAACAGATCAGTTTTTGTTGTTGTTGTAGCAGCATAAACATTATCCATACGTATACGGGGAATGCAGTTAAAGTGACAGTCTTTGGCCGGATATAAATCCTAGTCGGTATTTGTCTCTAATAGCCTTTTTTCATCTCATAACCAAGTGCAATTTTCTGAATAGGTAGAAGTCACAGGGAGCCATATCAGGCGAATACATTGAATGATTGATGGTTAAAATACGATTTCTAGTCAAAAAATCAGTCACAAGAGTGGATCGATGAAGTGGTGAATTATCAAGCAATAAGCGCCAGCTTCCTCCTTCGCGGTATTCAGGGCGAAAGCGACGAATTGGATGCAATAAACGTTACAAAACCTCAAAATAGAAAATTGCATTGAGGGTTTGGCCTGTTGGCATGCATTGCTTGTGGCCAATTCCCTTGGAATCGCAAAAAGTAATTAACATCGACTTGACTTTTGACTTCCCCAACCGCGATTTTTTGTGTGGCGGCTCATATGGGGCTTTCTATTCGGCACTTTGACGCTTAGTTTCAGGTTCATGTTCGAAACACCACGTTTCATCACCATCTGCAATGTTGCAAAGGAAGTCTTTTCTCGCCTCTTTAATGAGATCTTTCGAATGTGGAATTCTGAACAATTTTTGGTCCTCAGTTAACTTGTGCAGAATAAAACGTTCACAGACCTTTGGTAAGCCCAAATGATCAGTTAAAATACATAAAACGATGTTTTTGAAATATACAACTCCGATTCCATGAATTTCGACGATGATGTTGGTTCATTTTTGATAAATTTACGAACAATTTCGATGGACTTTTCGGTGGTTACTGATTTTGGGCGGCCCATATGTTCATTGCCATGCATGTCCTCACAACCATCTATGAAACCATCTTGTAACCCAGTCATGAACTCTGGAAGGAGATAGACACTCATCGCCATAAACTTTTTTCATCAATTCAAATGTTTCGGTAAAGGTTTTACCGATTTTAAAACAAAATTTGATATTAGCTCTTTGATCGAAACTCATTTTTGTACCGATGACACAAACATACTGATACTTTAGACGCAATAACTTCGCTTTCACTGAACCGAATGTCACCAAGCTTTTATTGGAAGTCAGCTGGAGAGTTAAATCCAGGAGTTACTAACTGATTAAAAAGATGGCGCCATCAAAAACCTTTCTATGATGCCAGTTTTGTTTTATTTTGGACTTTACCTTGTGATGTTATATATACACACACAAAATAGTTGTTGTTGTTATTGTAGCAGTTCACAAATGGTCTGCCTGTGAATTTTAGTCGGCGATATCATCATCTTAGGGTATGCCCAGGAAATATACTATTTCGGCAGGTTGGGTCCACACAAAATAGTAATTCAAAATGAAAAAAAAATATATAGTTTTAGTATATTAACTTTTTTTATCGCACAGTGTAAAATTGTAGTGAAAAACACGTGGAATTCGTGTGAATATAGTTTGTTCTGGCACATTTTAATGCCACAATTTTTTTACTATTATTATTTATTATTTTACTATCTTATTATTTATCATTAAACGTAAAGCTACAAGTAATTTTATACTTTTTATAATTTTTTCAATAATTAAAAATAAACGTTTTTTTTATTATTTAAAATTAAGGCAAGTAGACTTTCTTCCCTTGAAAGTAATCAAATAGACAAACTTTGCAATTTTACGCACTCTAGCGGAGTGATTCGAAAATAAACACCAAAAAGTGAATTGATTGTACCAAAAAAATTAACAAAAAAAAACTGGATTGGGGATTAATAACCAAAATTAAAACAGGAAGTCAAGCCGATGGCTTTCAGCTGCTAGTGCTAGAAATTAAAAGCCGAATTTGTAATTTTTTTACTTTTTTAAATAAATAATAGTAAAATAAGAAGGTTTGAACCCCATTTTTGTGAAATGCTTTTAGGGAATTTGTTGTTGTTAATGTTGATGTAATATAATATCATAAACAGTACGCATAAATATTTGCTGCAGGAGTAACGGTCCTTAGCCCCTTGCGATTTGGGGTCGTTCCGCTAACGCGCCAAAAGTCGTGAGAATTGCCGATAAGATACTTTAGTCGCCGTAACAAAGAAGAACAAGGTTGAAGAACAAATCAGCCCGCCCTAATGTTACATGCATACATTCCTATGCAAGCATATGAAGTGCTGCTTGTACAACAAAAATATGTGTTAACCTACTCAAATTCCCAACGCCCCATGTAGTAATAAGGTATTCTCTTCTTAACACTCATCTTCATCTTTTTGGGCAATTGAGTTTCATCAAAAAGTCTTTCAATTCCAAAAATTATAAAAAAAATTTCCATTTCAAGATCAACCACCACCTTTGCGTTTGCATTTCAGGAGTACCCCGCTGAGAGCCATGTTGGGAGCAGCAACAATGTGCTGGCTGTAACAGTTGTTAAACTACAATAAGAATAGCTTTTGTTTTTTTTTTCGTTTTTTAATTGTGCTCATATTGGAAACGTGTGTTTCCTACTTCGAAGGAAAGAATATTTCTCATTTTCTACTCTACTCCTATTTTCGCATTTAGTTCCGTTTAAACTGTCAATTATTGTTGTAGTTGGCATCATTTAAAAAAAAACTACCCTGCGAGAAACAGAACAAACTAGTGGAAATATTTCTAGCAAAGGCAGGAAAAGAACGGACGGAAGTCTAAATTTTATTAAATAATAATATTATAAATTAAATAAAATACCCATTTATGTTATGGTACTAATCTCTAATTGCGGTGAGTTATATCCTCTTTGATATACGTACCTTTTGTAAGATTTCTATGTACTCGTATGTACTGTGAGCATCAAAATAAAGTGTACAGAGATATATTTTACAAAAATAGTGTCGATTTAGTATTTTGTTGATTTCCCTTTTGCTTTGATAACGGAATACAGTCTTCGGGGCATCGATTCAACTAGTTTTTTTGTCACGTCAGATGAAATTTTATCCCACACTTCCTTTATTACGAGTTTCACCAATTCCATATTGGTGATTGTCCTTTTCCGGAACTGGCGGTCTAAATGTTGCGGAAATGTTCCATATTGTTTAAGTCTGGTGACTCTGAAGGATGATCCAGTGTCTTAGGAGTACGATAAAGCAGCCATTTTTTTACTATTTTTGCTGTATGCTTGGGATCATTATCTTGTTGAATGATCCAAGATCCCTGCAAGTCTAATTTCTGCACACTGGTTAGCAAATTATTTTGTAAAATATTCAGATAATCTGTTTTCTTCATGGTACTTTAAATAAAAACCAAATTGCCAACTCCGCTTGCCGCCATACATCCCCACACCATCAGCGAACCCACACCGTATTTCACTGTGGTTATCAAATTTTGGCCGGCATACTCTTTATTTTTGGTTTTCCAGACTTTAACCGGGTTTTTCTGCCCAAATACCTCGAACTTACTTTCATCGCTAAACAGGGCATTATTCCAGAAAGAAACATCCCAATTTTCGTATTTTTTTGCATAATCAAGACGTTTTTTTTTATTAACTGTCGATATTAGCGGCTTTTTCCGTGGGACCCATTTGCGTACAACGCTCGACGTATTTTGCTGGCACTTACGCTAGTATCCAATGCAGTTGAATCTTCTTGTGATATTTTTACCGCACTTTTAAAGAGATTTTTCATCACATCACGCATTATAGACCTTACTTCAGTCTCATGTAAAACTTTTGGATGGCCTGCACCTGGGCGATTTTCTACTTTGCCGAACTTTTTGTATTTGTCAACTATTTTTTTCACAGTATTATGACTTCTGTTAATAATAGAGCTAATTTCACGAAAGATTTTACCTTCATTGCGAAGCTTTAGTACCAGTTCTGTAACATCAGTCGAAGTTTGTTTATCCATTATTGAAATAATTAAATAGTAGAATTTAATTTACTGTAGACAAAAACTTTTCACTCTGCCGATCGCAACCAATTTAAATACAATATGAAAAAAGTTTCAATGCATCGAAAAAGGAAGTAAGCAACCAAATATAACAGTATTTTTACGGTACAACGTCGCTAAAATGCTACTGATGTACGTTGTAGACTTTATTTTGACGCGTAAAATATGCACTCAATTTTGTTTTTGTTTTAAAACTTTTGTTGTTGTAATTTATTTTTTGTTGTTTTCTACTATTAGGTAGAGAATCAAATACTAATTTAAAAAAACATTAAATTAAATTATATTGTTTTGTTACAAAAGACTGAAATAAAATCCATATTATAACAAAATGCTTTGTACACTTTATTTTGACGCTCACAGTAGGTTCCATGGACCACTTGCGATTTGGCTTACATTGATATTCGATGTTTCATAGGTCATGACTTGTATTCATTCCAGGTAAAATTCACTAGGCTGCGGTTCCTTTCCTTGCTAAGTTTTCTGCGAGGAAGAGGTTTTCTAAAACGAAATGTTTAACAGTAAAACACTAAAAATATTAACCATATATAAAAACGATTTTTGCTATTGCCTCAAAATAAAAATAAAGAAAGCTTGGCACACTTTCTTCAACTTCTTATAGAACAGCATTGCGGGCGCTTTCTTTATCATCAAAAATCAGCGTAAATTAACAAATAAATTTCCTAACAATGTCTAAGCCGAAAAATAGATTCAACAAAGGATTAAACAAAAACCAAAATAAACAAGTCGTTTAGTTTAAAAATACCATCTAATGTGCTAGCTTCGCCCTTTATCGTCGCCATGTATAAATAACTCCGCCAATGAAAATAATTTATGAATTTGGAACGACCTTGTTTTGGTAGGCCGCCTCTTCCAACGTGCATTGCTCTCCCATTCTGTGCTGCTTGTAAATATTTACACATCACTGTCAAAATTACTTAAAAGCGACATGCATACATATTTACACACACATGCACACACACAGATGTGCACTTTCCATTGCGGTCGACCTAAAAACGAAGGTAAAGTAAACAAAATGGTGTTAGTACAAAGTGATTTGCTTCAAATCCAATAAAAAACTGAATAGAATAACTATAAAATTAGTTATAGCAGCTAATTAGGACATTTGAGCTAAGTAAAGACATACATACATATGTAGTTTCTAAGTTGTATTGGGTATATCATACATGACTTCTCTCTGTGCACTAAAAACACAACAAATTTTAGAGGAAATATCCATTATTTCCCCTCAATTCGTCCGACAATTGTAAGTTGGTGAACTTGCATATGGAACGTATGTATGTATATATGTATGTATTTATAACTGTTGCCCTTCGACCTAACACGGGAATACGTAGAGGTTGTACATCAGGGTTTATGGTCATAATCTCATGTCCTTAATTGTACTAAATTCAACATGTCCATTTTGAGAATTTATATTCCATCTTGAGAATATACTTACAATTTGGAGGTCTTATCATGATTTCACCCATGGTGAAAATTATTGAGAAGGTGAACGGAGAACAGACCGTTATCCGGCTCTCAGCGAATTTGACAAAATCAGCTGAGAGGCTAACGTAACTGGGGTCACGAAGCGGTTTCTTTGCGAAAAAAAATAAAATTGTGTTAGTGATATGCGAAAAGAATTCACCCAATGCTGCTTCGCTGTCGTCTGAGTAACGACTGATTGGACGAGTATGTGAATATATTTCCAATGATGGCGGGGAATTTGGCTGGAGATACGATTGGGTTATATGTTATTATATTTATATATAATTGGCGTGTACACCCTTTTTGGGTGTTTGGCCGAGCTCCTCCTCCTATTTGTAGTGTGCGTCTTGTTGTTGTTCCACGAATGGAGGGACTTACAGTGTCAAGCCGACTCCAAGGAGCTTTTCATGGCAGAAATACACTCGGAGGTTTTCGATTGCCTGCCGAGGGGCGACCGCTACTAGAAAAAACTTTTTCTTGATTTTCGTGTTTCACCAAGATTCGAACCTACGTTCTCTCTGTGATTTGCGAATGGTAGTCACGCACCAACCCGTTCGGCTACGGCGGCCGAAATGTATACAGCTAATGCATGTACATATACAGCTTGGAATAAAAGTGATCTTAAAAAAAAAAATAAAAATAAAAAAAAAATCAAATTGACTAATCGCGATTAATTCATTAATCGGGATTACCGGCGCAGTTCATTGTGATTAAAATTGTTGTGTGACAGACGATTCTTACGCGGTTTAGTAACCCGATGATTTGCTTGTTGGTTAGTTTTGTCAGACAAAGATGGATCGCAGTCAACAAATACGAGTATTAATTAGCTGGCCTGTTACTAAGAAATAATTCTTTTAAAAAAAAAAATATTTTATTGCAATCTTTCAAACTGCTTCGAAATATCAAAACAATTAATGTAATTTCAAAAGTGTTAGTGCAAACTAGCATTGCATCCATTCTTTTTTGTTCTTCTCTTTAAAAGTTTCATGATCTTTTATTCACAATAGATATTAACCGTTATTTTATTGCCAATGTTGTGCAATGTTGCCATGGAAAATTCCCTTAATCCGCTTAAAATATGAGAATCAAGTCTGCTTGTTAAACCGCATTGGTTGCACTGAATTTCTGAGATAATTCCGTATAAAGTCTTTAATCCCGATTAACGCCATCGACTGTCTAGGATATTAGATGAATTCACCTTCTTTAAGGGGGGAAATCCATGTAGAAGCCTCAAAATCGGTCATTTATAAATATATTTTTAAAGGTGATAAAATAATTACTTATATTATTTTGAAGCTTTAACACAACTTTATTTAACCTTTCGAGAGTACAAAAAAATTTATTTTCATTTTTTTCCGGCTCAGGATGCTTTCTGGTCGGCTGCCTACGCCTCGAGGATCCAAACAGCTCTATTTATTACTCTTAATCTATCGATCTGAAACAAAAAAATTAAATTGGTTTTTTTTATAACATATTAACGGAAAGGATGAACCTATAAAATTAAAAAACAAGTATAAAATTAGTAAGCCTTTGAAAAAAGGCAGAATTTAGGGCTATTTTATTAACATTTTTAACCCCCAAAAAGTAATTTATCAAAGCAAAATATCCTAAGGTTTATCCTTCCGATAGTAATGTACAGAAAGGCCTCATCAAACTTCAAACAAATCGGTCGATAACTTTTTGAGTTACAGCACGAGCACTTTTTAAAAATAGAGTTTCGAGATAAATGAGTCTAAAGTAGAGGTACAGGAGCGCGCGGAATGCTCTTTACATAGTTAATGGTCTACATAAGCTATAATATAGGGCGGGCCATGTAAAATTTGCTTTTTGAATCGGCTATAAAAAAACACTAATCAATATTTTTTCAAACTTTTTTTCTTATTTGGAAGATTGAACATTGTCATTTACTGCCACGACTGGCTTTACAGTAAGCCATTTGATCAACCCAATTTTTAAGCACATTTTTGAATGTTTGGGCTCCAATTTCATGAATTGCAACTTCAATTTCGTGTTTTAAAGCATCAATCGTCTCTGGATGGTCTAGATGGTTCACATAGCATTTGTCCTTAATGGCTCCCTACAAAAAATAGTCCAACGGGCTTAAATCACAGCTCCGAGGCGACCAATTGATGTCGGAATTTCGGCTGATTATTCGGTTTTCAAAAACGGTAGCCAAAAGTTCGACTGTAACTAGCAGTGTCGTCTATATCATCCTCTTCAATTTTTGAAAACAACTCGTTGAGCATGTCACGGTAACGCTCGCCATTTACTGTAACCGCGGCACCTCGCTCATTTTCGAAAAAAAATGGCCCGATGATGCCGCCAGACCAAAAACCGCACCAAACAGTGACTCGTTGTGGATGCATTTGCTTCTCTACAGTAGCGTGTGGATTTTCTGAGCCCCAAATCCGACAATTTTGCTTATTGACGTAGCCACCGATGTGAAAATCAGAAAAGAAGAAGAATACTCACCACTTTGGAAACAGGCTTTCAATATTTCCTAATTTTGTTCAAGCGTATAGCGTCCCATTTCGTAAATGTCAAACTTTAAGTATATTATGAACACATTTGACATGTCATTTGTATTACCATTCTCAAAAAAGTAGGTGGTTCAAAAAGCAAACGCTATATGGCCCACCTTGTATCATACTTATTATACTTTCGAAAATATCGAAAAAAAAATCGAGTTTCTGAAAGTTTTACATGGACTTCCTCCCTTAAGCTGTGTGTGCTAGGGCAGATAGATTTAAGTCACTATATTTACCAAGGAATGCTCCTACGTTGGTCAGACTACACAACCTTCGAAGTGTTACAGCTTCGAAAATATTTCATTGTCAGTAAAAAACAAGCCATGTCAGTCGGTTTCACGCCGTTCCCCGGAGCATCGGAATTTCTCAATTCTCATTTTAAAAGATCTTTTTGCAAAAACACTCAATTCATCAAATTAATTCAAAAAGTGAAATGTCTTGGCTTTTTAAAGGCCCGAAACTTCTCAGGTTATTCTCTACAAAAGTTACGTTACATCCCTATTGACAAACCCTGCTTTTCGTTGATATCTGCATATGTGTATGTACCTTTTTATGTAAATCAACAAACTCACAGCAGGCTTTTAAATAGACACGGCAAAACAACAATTATTGACGAACCGTTAACGAAAAAATTTGCATTTCTGTGCTAAAAAGTTTTTGCGGTCTCAGTTATGTAGGGAACGAATAAACAACCAAAACTATTAAACAAATACCTCGCCGCCGTTGAATGACCAACAAACAACTATTTTCTTCTACAACTTTTTCTGATGTTTTTTTTCGTTTATTTCATATTATTTTGCTTGATGCATTTTCAACTCTCTCGCCGCAGTGATTATGTGCTTGGCATTAACTTGGCATGTCATGCGTTCGAAATATGCCATTAAAGCAACAATTCAAACAACAATGGAAAAGCGAAAAAGAGGTCAATTGCCTGGAATCAAATACTTTTTTTCGTTTTTTTTTTGTTTTTTGTATACAAAACATATTTTATGTGGTTTTCTTCTAGTGATTTGCTACTTTTTGTAGTTAAATTTTATAGTATACTTATACATGTACGTATGTATGCATGTACATATATATATAAATTTATGTGCTTGCGGGCATTTCACAGCTGTGCGCTTTTGTGATCTGCAGCGCTGTAAACATCAGTCATATAGACGAACTGCCAGAGGAAGAAACAGGCGCATAGGCGGGGCAAGCGAGCGTCAGTCAGTTAATGCATTTGATGCGTGAAGTTGAAAAGTTTTCACCAAATGCAACTTCGAACAATGAGTTTTTAAAGTCAATACATATGAATATACTTTCATACATACACATATGTATGAGTGTGAGTGTATGTGTGTATGCAGGTAGAATTCGTAGAAAATTGCTCTTTGCATGCCAACAAAATTCTTCCACGCCATGGTGTGATGCTCGGTTAGTTAGTTATTATAACGGTGATTGTCTTTCTAAAATGTTGCTGCCAGCTATTAGATGAAATTCCAAGTGAAATATACATACATAAAACTGTTCACTGTTTAAATGTAGGAAATTACTAATTACTACCGGGAATTGGTTACAACTTTCCATTGATCAGTGATGAGATTTTGTGTTGAGCGATTAGACATACATTCATACATATGTACATACATACTGGCATACACATACATGCACACATATGTATATCCATATGCATGCAACAGCAAAGGTCACATAATTTAACAAAATTCTAATAGGAAATAGCGGAAGTGGCTTGAATCATTTAAGCAATAGAAATATAAATGGATTTGGCTTTGATTTTAACAGCTAAGAATTTTAGAAAAAAAAATTCCAAGTTAGGAAATGTCCAATAATGTGATCGCTTTAGCATTGTAGCTAAAAATGTTGTGAAATTTCATGCAGTTGACAATTTATATATTTTTAGTCGTATTCGATAACACAAAAATTTATAACAGTTATTCCTAATTTTTGCAAGTAGGCGTTCGTTAACGCCATACAATTATCCATCAATCAAAAATGATGGAAAGAATAATGAGATGGCTCCTATCGTGGTACCGTTACTTTGCACTCAGCGAATTTGACAATGAGTTACCTGGTTTTAGCACCAGTATGGCCAGATTACCATTTTCCTAACTTGATTTAGCATTTTTTTTTTTTGTTATTTAGTCTCGGAGTTTCAGTTCCTTCTTCATGACATTTTACTAGCCTGTTCTAATTAAAAGTCATGCTTATAATTTTGTAAAAAATTCATTTGTTTTTAATTAGTTCAATAATTCTCTCTCTCTTAGCTTCACAGTCCGTGGTGGACCATAGCTTCGTCAACAATCCTCCTCCAATTTAGTCTCTCTCTTGCCTCATTTCTCCAATTACGAACCTTCATCGCTTTTAAGTCTGCTTCTACGTCATCTGGTCATCTTTTTCTGGTCGGGCTCTCTTTCTTCCTCCTACTGGACGCAAAGTAAACACCCTTTTTAGTACAATAATTCACTCAGTTTTATTTAGCTTTGCTTTTTTTAACATCTGGTCGCATTGCCCGCGAATGCAGTTGTTGTTGGTGTTTTCCTCCTTCCAGCAGTCAAATCTCTCTCTCCCTACTGCAGTGTTGCTTAGCTTTGGATATAAAAACGCACTGAAATGCCCATTTAAAGAAAATAAAATACCAAATTTTTATTGAATTACTTAAAGAACTCTGTATGCGTGACAAATTGTCTTTAAAATGTGCGCTTTTATAAATAAATGGTTATGTACAATTTAATTTATGAGTTTTTTGTTAAGAGACACTTTTTTCTTAAGAGAACGACTTTTTTGCAATATTTCAGTTTATGTACAATAACTAGATAAGGTACTCTTTTTGGAAAATGTCGTTATGGTTTCTTCAGTATTTGCTGGTATTTTGTTGCTTATTTTTACTATGAATACACCTATTATTGCCCTATGTCCCACCAAGGATTGAGGACCGGAAAGAACGATTACGACTCTTAACTCGCATTCAGTAAATTCACACGGTTTTTAAAAAATGTGTAAAAAGGTTTTCAATGTTAAGAAGAGTTGCGAGAACGAGATTTAATATTCTTGCATGACCTTAAAAGGAGCAAAATACTAAATTTTCGCTTTCAAAATATCATATTTTATAACAGCCAACAATTTTTCATTAGCACTAAAATTTTCCCAGAGTGACCTTCGTTTGTTTAATAAACGGTTTCTTTTAACTTACAATTTCGGTAGCTTTAAATTAAAAACAGAAATAAACAAACACCAAATTTTCGCATTTTGGGTATAAAGAAGCACTAAATTTATTGTGAAGAACAAATGTTTCGCAACACTGCACAACTTGGCAAACGTGACGTCACACACTCTCATGCTTGATCTGAAAACATATAATTGGTTGAACTTAATATTTGTAAACAAACGAATTTATTGTTTGTGGAATCTGGTATTAGATCTGTTCGTGTAAAAATTATTCAGTAACTTGTCAGTATCTTAATTTCCATTCGCTCTCAAAGAGAAAAATATAAAAAAAAAAAATTGATGAACGCGAAACCAGTAATGGTGCTCACACTCACCAATGGAAACATACGCGCGTATCAGCTGACACGATGAAACTAATGAGAGCCACATGTAAAAGAATTCGCACCACCGTTCCGATCCGTAGTATCGTAGATCGTTGTTTCATCGTGTCAGCTGATACGGGCGTACGGGCATACGTTTACGTTGGGGAGTGTGAGCACTATAACATTTTGTAAGTTTTACGAGCAGCTGATTAAATTGTTTGGCGGGAAAAATTACTAAAAGTAAAAATATTTTTCAGTTGAGCTACCTCGTTTTAAATTATTTATTATTCAAAAAAAAAAATTAAATAAAATAATAATTCAAATAATGCATATAAAATGAAATATAACGAGCTTAGGCATCACATGATTTTATTGTGTCCACAATAATTTATTCCAATTCATCATCACTGTCTGATGAATAGCATTCCTTTAGTAATTGCATTCTTGTGGCAATCGCAGCTTTCTTCATATCATCTTTGCTTCCGTCTATGGATGTGTTTGTATATTACCAAATTAGTTAATAACTGAAAAGTAGAATCCTAAAACACAAAAGTTGCCTTCAATGCTTTCGGAATCTGCAGCAACGGTGACTGGAGGCTATGGCTCAGAAGTACATTGGCCGATTCCTATTGAATATATGAGTTCAAATAAACTTTATAAATTTTATCTACGAAATAATAACTTTTATTATCCATTTTAATCACGATTTTTATTTAAATTTAGAATTTTTACTCAAGTAGCAAATTTTAATTCGTGTTTATTCTTACTTTGCGATCGGCTGTTTTTCTCACTTGCAAATTCTTCCAAGTAAAGATGTATCCAGTAAAAAGTGGCAACTTCCCCTCAAAATGAAATGTAATTTTTCGCTCTCTCTTTCCCCTACTTTTCAAGTTTTTTGGATTTATAAACGCCAAAACTTGATCATTTGTAACAATTCCTACAAATTATTTATTTGCTTCACGATCAAATTAGCATTTTCTCATATTCTTGTAGCTAAAGATTTATTGAAAATTCATGCATTTTGACAATTCATTATTAGTCGCCTTCGAGAAACAAACAAAAATCCGGTGACTATTCTAGGTTTGTCTTTAAAAATATTACATTTTTAGTTTTTAGGTAGTTACGAGTCTACGTTACCTGAACCAAGGACTGCAGCATGCACCGTACATGGGGAATGTTCACACTGCTACAACAACAATAAAAAAAATTAATTTAGGCAACCTCTTCTTTAATCAAATTTATAGCACTTGCTCACAGAGGCGGGTGTGGCTTAAACCACGTGCAACGAACGCCGCAATATCTCATAACACCTGTCATTTCTAGTATTTAAATTCGAAACAAACTTCAAGTAATCATCAGTTAAGCCATGAGTCAGAAAAGTGAGTGAATGGCATCAGTCATCACTTAACACGTTTGCGAATGTCTGCAACTAAAAATAATGGCGCCTTGAATATGCTTGTGAAAATGCAATTTCCACTTTTGGGTCATATTTTTATGAGCGACAAGAGCGAACTTACTTTAAAATATATGTATATACGAACATATTTATTTACTTGTGCATCTACCTACTCGTCTACATTTATACGTGAATATTAAAAAAATTGCTAGTTTAAAAATTCCAAGATATATTCAACATACATAATCAACACGAAGTCATCAAATCAAGCCAAGAATTTATGCAAATTAGCCGCTAGGCAACATACGAAACATAGAATAGTCTGCATATGCTTGTGCATACATACGCAATTATTTAGTATTTGTGTTTGTAGGTTTACCTCTTAGGTAAATTGTATTTTATGAGCAAACAAGAGAGAGAAACAAATATTATATTGTATTTAAACAAAAAGATTTTACCGCAATATTAATAACAGCAGTAGGCGTTTGCGCTCTTATTTGGTAGAACAGAAAATACCCAGAGAAAGTGGCTTCTAGAGTGAACACTATGCCAAAGCCCGCTGAGAGCATTAATTGTAAAATGCTTGGAATTTAACATGCATGAAGCGGTTTCAAATAACGTGCAGGGGTATGCGTACGTGTGTGTGTTGCATACTTGGTGCGATCAGCCAAGCAATCAAATGAGGCGAGAGCAAAGCCAACAAATGTGGAATATGCGGAATAAATTTCTCTATATTTGCATTTATACGAGTATGTGTTTGTGTGTGTGTGGTTCTCGAATTGCGCACAGCTGCCTGGCGTCAAGCTTTTCATGGCTTCA
This sequence comes from Anastrepha obliqua, assembly GCF_027943255.1. Classification (NCBI taxonomy): domain Eukaryota; kingdom Metazoa; phylum Arthropoda; class Insecta; order Diptera; family Tephritidae; genus Anastrepha; species Anastrepha obliqua. The sequence continues at coordinate 49,015,794 of NC_072893.1, forward strand.
GGCCAGGCACGTACGAAAAGCGTTAGGAGAGTAAGAGATAGTGAGAGAGAGAGGGAGAATTTGTAATTTGTAGGCGATCGGACTTGCAATGAATGTTGCCAATGTACTCAACATAGATTTACAAAAAATGTTGCTGCAAATAGGGGCAAGCAAGACTGCTTAAAATCATAGAGTTTATACATAAGTACGTATATATGTATGTACGAGTATAGCTTATTATAACTGAGCTGTTTTAAATTAGTCATGGCTCAAGCGCACAGAACAGAATCACACAATTCAAACTATCAATTGGAAAAAATATTACAAGAGTAAACCGAGGATGTAAAAATCGAAAATCTGAAGTCTTCCGCTGAGGCATTTACATCGATACGCACAAAGTTATTCAACCGCACCACTGATTTTGGGTGGGCGGCACATATGTATGTACGTGCATTCACATGCCCACTGAAAGCATCATTATCGGCGCTACAGCTACAACTCCAGCAATTTATTATGGCATTCATGTCTAAACATAATTCTCTTTTCAAGTCTTATTTTTAAATCTGGTCGGTTCACTATAATAAAAACAAGTATCAAATAGCCATTGGCAAACAGTATCATATTTATGTTTATGTTGTGGGGAAAATTCATGAGAATAACACAGCGAAATGGGAATTCAGTCACAGCCGCTACGATAATTGAGGCCAACGAACTCCACGTATTAGTTGCTGAGATTTGGTTATCATTAATATTTTATGAACGGAATACTAGCGCTGTGATATTAATAGATGTTTTGTGCTAACTCTTATTGGTAGACGTATTTTACTCAAAAGCTTACATGGACGGTTATCACCAACTTGTTTGGGTGTATGATTTATATTAAGTGGGTAATCACATAAGGTATCTTTTAGCATTTTCTCAGTTAGCCAGTAAAACCAGTCAAAGTTCGTTGTTGTTGTCCTTGTTGTAACAGTTCACCCAACCCTACCAGTGCGGTATAGTCAACGATCGTCATCGTCTATCTCATCTAGCATTTTGCCCAGGAAACATGCTGTTTCGACGGGTTGGATCCAGAGGAAGAGGGGTGTTAGGTGAGTGTGTTTAAGAGCGCATGTGAATAGGTGCATCGTAATTTCACATTCCGGACATACATATATTGGGTATGTCGGTGTGAATTATGGATAAGTAGGAGTTTAGCCTGCTGCAATATCCAGAATGTCATTTAGCCAAAGTTATGCGGTCCCACGAGGCAGTTGAAATTCTTCGTCTATGATGAATGATGGTTGGACTCCGATGACGGCATTCGGTGGTTGGGAGTTTAGGAAGGTGGTAAGAGACTGCCGATGAATGTCGTTTAATGTCTGTCTGTCTGCATACGATCCGATCTAGTAGTTTCAGTACCGTCTGGTCCTGGATCACGCCAATAAAGTAGTCGAAGTGATGTCTCTTGACTCGCCTGGGTTGTGGGTCAGCCTGTGGCTGCAAGTAAAAGTTCGTTATTGTGGTAGCCGCATGTACATTCCCCATACCTATACGGGAAATGCTGTTGAAGTGACAGTCCTTGGCCGGATATAAAGCCAGGCCGCTTCGATTACATGGAACCGACTGCCGTGGGAACGTGTAAAAGCTCGTAGATTATTTCGATTGAGTTCTAGCTGTCACTCAGAGATTCTAGAGCCATGAAGTTTTTGACTTGCTTTTAAACCGCATCAGTGGGCCGTAAACTAAGTTTCTTCCCATTTTTTTGGTAGTTCTGCATTATAACGCTTGTACGATCGTGAAAAGGCTCTAGCCAATGCAGACGTCGTTGGCTCCCAATTCTCTATGCTCCAGAATCCACTACTATTCTACATTTTTAAGGCTTTTAAGTTGATTCGAAAAAGTTTTGTTGCCGTTTAGAAGGCTCGATCTCATTTGATCTGAGTTTAAGTCTGGCCCAAGACATTGGTGGCCAAAAACATCAATTGTGGAGGTATTTTAGAATAGTAGTGTGTCATAATGCAAGATAGTTGAGTGCGTACCCCAGTCGCCAAATTTAACTTTGGTCTGAATATTACTGCGTCATTATTCGCATTTTACAGTTTAGATCCATCAGTAGGCCAAACTTAAAATACTGTGTCGATACATTTTATCATCGATTCACAATTATTTCTTTCAGTATTTATGATCAGCATAGTATCCGAGCATATGATAAGGAGATCACTGAGAAATAGCTAAAAAAATCTTCGTGCGATACTCAAAAAGATCACCCTCTATTATTAGGTAATGGTAGACAAAGGTCAAAACCAAGCTTCAGTCTCACTAAAAATGGAAATGGAGGTATATGGCTGCAATGACACCAAAGCACAAGTTGGACTGATTGGCTTGCTTGAAATTTTTATGCTGAAGGAATACTTGATCTTCTAAATTGAGTGTTTTGGTAGAACTTATACGACTACAATAAAACCATTAATTTTGCATACAGTCCTTGTCCTGGCAAAAATGTCTGAAAAAGGTCACTATTGGCATTAGCATTTCTCGATCTTGCAGTTTAAGGGATTACTGAACAGTATTCACGCACAAGCTCACCCACATCCGGGTTCCCACTCGTGATGATTTATCAAATTTGAGTTTTATGCAGCTGTGGAATTTTCTCAACATTTCACCTGCAACTTAATTCTGGAAGCATTGGGGTTCTTAGAGTTCTCTTTTGCAATTCACATTCTATCTGTTTGATTTGCATTGAGGAACATTTCTGGGAACATTAAATTGAATGTGTCAAACTGAATTTTCGCTGATCAATTAATCCATCTCGTGACACTGTACGTCGGCGTGCTGCTTTATTGTGGGAAGTGGCGTTGAAAATCCAAACAAAGCAACGAATCGCTGCAGCAATCACTGGCTATTTTTTATTTCACTATCTTTTAGTGCGCCTATATTTGTGTGTAGCCAGTTTTGGCTATAGCCAATTCGAGGTTGACTGCACACGAAGTCCGGTTGTGGTCGCTATTCCATGATAAATGTTTGAAATGAAAATAAAAATGCATTTTTCGTGTAGGCGTATGCGTACAGGCACGTTACGCTAAACGAATATGGTCAAGCAACATTAAAAAAAACTATCAAAAACCGTGACAAACTACATAAATCTACATTTAAATATATAAAATTGGAGTCTGTATTCGTGATTATCAATTTATTCCAAATTTTGAATTTTTTACAAAGGAATTTTTGTTGGTGTTTTTTTTAAGGATATAAATCTCATAAGTCATGCATGATGTTGTTGTTCTTGTTGCTGATATTGCAGCAGCAGCATAAACATTCCCCATACTTGTACGGATATAAATAAACACGGCGAAAATAATTGAGAAGGACCGTTATCCGGCTCTCAGCGAATTTGACAAAATCAGCTGAGTAGTTAACGTAACTAAGGCCATGAAGCGGTTTGTTTACGAATAAATAAGATTGTGTTAGTGATATGCGAAACAAATCAACCAAAGACGCTTCGTTGCCGTCTGAACAACGACTGATTGGACAAGTGTGTGCATATGTGTGAAATTATCGTACAGACTTCGGCTGACGAATCCCCTGTCACGTGGCAGCCGAAGTTCCCCTCAAAATTTGGTTTTTCGCTATAGTTATTGGCCAAACCTGAGAAATCTATATAAATCTATTGTCCTTACGATATAAATTCGGGGCGTTCCGTTAACGTAGAAGCGACTGCCTCTCTTCTCTCTCTTCTCTGTTCAAAGAAGATAGCGCTCCTATAGAACCCGATTAGTGCCCGAACGAAGCATACTGCTATAAGCTGTGCTCTTCTTAGTGAAGCATCCCTCGCCTTATTATTTTACCAAGCTCACTTCCGATGCAAAAAAGAGCAAGATTATGCTCCCATTGATCGTCACTGTATCGTGATATCAAACAGTGTTCTTAGAAGCTATGAGTAGAAGGGCAAAATTGGACATTGTTAGGTGCATATAGAGAAAAGGCGCAATCTAGAGAGGGAAAAATGTTATATAAAAATCAATGGAATTTTTCGGCCACTTTAAGATTAAGTAATATAACTAAAAATTTAATGCTTAAACTTAAGTAAAAAAAAAATTAATAAAAATGTGTACCAAAACCTTTCTAAAACTTGTAATTAAAAATCGTGGAATTGAGGTGAGAAGGTAGTGGGTTTTTTCCAATATTTGTATAACGTTTGAAAATTAGATTAATATGGTTTTTGTTAGACAATGAAATATACATCCATACAAAAATAATGGATAATAATAAAAGAAGTCGAAACTGGTCAAAATGTTGAGGTGCTATGCTTTTGTCGCAGAGAGTACATCTCAAACAATGGAGGCTTGCGAGTCAAAACGTGAAAAGAGTTGCCATATAATTTAATACAAAATAAAAATAATAAATAGTTGGTCCTCCTATTTGAGGTGAGCGTCTTGATGTTGCTCCACAAATGGAGGGACTTACAGTTTTAAGCCAACTCCGAACGGCAAATGGTTGTTTATGAGGAGCTTTTCTGTCATTGCTTGCCGAGGGGCGACTGCTATTAGAAACAATTTTTTTTGTGTTATTTTGCTGTTTGATGGACGGAGATTTCTACTGAAATAATCTTAATTAGCGACTAACGCCCTCTTATTACCATTGTTCTCGTATGATGCCTTGTTTTTTTATGTTTTAGTCAGGTCCAGATATAAGAGTAAATTTTTAAGAGGAAACACCACTGTGATTTTTCAAAAAAATCGATTTTGAAGTGAAAACTTCTTTAGAATCGTTGGGAGTGATTTGAGAAAAAGTGAAACGAAAAAAGCGACACTCTTGGCTACGAATATTACATATAAACGTAGCGACGAACTAAATAACTTTTAGGCCAGCGCCGACAGCATGGCGCGATAGCCGAGCGGCTAGCAATGTGAGCTTCCGATCCAAAATTCTTGGTACGAATCACAAGAAAAAAAATTTTTTTATACAGTTATTTTATTTTATTTTATGATATGTTTATGAGGAGCTTTTTTTCATGGCAGAAATACACTCGGTGTTTTGCCATTGCCTGCTGAGGGGTGAGCGCTATTAGAAAAATAGTTTTCCTTAATTTTGGTGTTTTCACCGAGATTCGAACTGACGTTCTCTCTGTGAATTCTGAATAGTAGTCACGCACCAACCCATTCGGCTACGGCGTTTGTTTAATTTTACTGATGCAAAAATGAGGAAAAATATTTGAATAAAGTTTGCTTACTGTTTACACATTTTCCAAAGGTGACGGAGAACCAAAAAAAAAGTCGATTTTCAAACAAATACGAGTGCATATGTGTAATTGTGTTAGAGTTTCGGTCACGCCCCAGCAAAACCTGCGTGCATATGTGTTTGTAACATTCAAAAAAATGTAATTGTGTTAGAGTTTCGGTCACGCAGGTTTTGCTGGGGACGCTCATAATAGCAACCGCGTGTGTATTTTTATATTCGTAAATATTTTCATTTTTAAATATATACCGCAATTATGCCGAAAAATAATGCAGAAAAGTGTCGTGAATATCGACAGAAAAAAAAATCAATAAATAGCATCACGGAATTCATTCACGAAAATTTAATAAAGTATACACCCGAAGTATCGCGGATACTTAGAAAAGATTACAATAAAGTTCCAATGATTTTAAGTGGCGATTTTAACGTAAATTTTGCATTGGACACAGCGGTTCCTTTAATTGACGTTCTCAATACAACATTCAATTTAAAAATGTGTAACAATCGCACTGAATCGGCAACACGATCAAAAACAACCATTGACGCGGTATTTCAAAGATATGTTGACAACATCGAAACCAAAGCATTTATATCATATTTTATCTAACATAAGCCACTCGTATCATTTGTTGAAATTGAAAACATTGAGCATGAATAATAATAAAATGAAGAAAATAAAATATGAACTTTATAGCAATATTATAATGAACCTATAATTATCCCGCTCCTAATGTTGCTTTCGTCTTATTCTCTCTCAGTTTGTTTTACGGAAGGTTTCACTTCTATCGCGTCTAACCGTTAGACTGGTATTTTTTTTTTTTTGGCATTTTCTTAAAGTAGAAATATTCAAAAAATTTTAACTTAAAATCTTGAAAATTGACGGAGTTATACCCAATACAATAAGTGAAGGTAGTGACTTACAACGGCTTTAAACGCATTTTTCTCAAAACGATTTTTCTAAACACGGTGACCTCGATTTCTCGAAGACTAAAGAACCGATTTTAATTTTTTTTTTAATTTTTGTACATAGGTATATTGGCTACAGTCGTACAAATCCGTTTTTAAAAATTCCAAAAATTTATATTTTTCCAAGCCTTTCGAAAACAAAAAAGGGCAAAAACACACTCATTTACCAAACTTGCACCATTGTCTCAAAAATGTATGTATAGATTAAGATTTTTTTTTGTTTATTGCTTTCAGATGAATTTTCACCGCTATATCGTGGCCACCAGGGTGCATCAGTTTTTTATGACACCATTGCATTAATATTAATAACAATTGATATTTTCAATATTTTTTTAATAATATTTTGTGTCACTATGTTTGAAAATATGTTATATTAAATAAATTATAATCTGTCCGATCCTCAAATAATCATCCCTACTCATAAAAAAAATTCATGAAAATCACTAAATTTTCACGCGTTGACAGTGGTGTCCTCCCTTAATTTTTGCTCTCTATGTCTGAGATTTCATTAATTTGCTGTAGGAAAGGTTTAGCGAGAGAGCAAAGTCTTCTTCTGGTTAAACTTGGACATTCGCATAAATAGTTGAAAAGACTTTCTTTCACCCCCATCCGCCTGACAGCTTCTGCAGATCTGATTGAAAGGAAGGTTGAGTCTTGCTGCATGATCTCCTACCTTCCAGTGACCTGTAAGGACTACAGTAATACATGAAATGTTTGAGCGAGAGCATCCTAACAGGTAATCCGTCCGCTGGATGTTGTACGACGGCCCTGTTTTTGTTGTACTGCATGTAGTTAACGGCGGCCACCGTAGCCGAATGGGTTGGTGCGTGATCACCATTCGGAATTCACTGAGAGGTCGTTGGTTCGAATCTCGGTGAAACACCAAAATTAAGAAAAACATTTTTCTAATAGCGGTCGCCTCTCGGCAGGCGATGGCAAACCTCCGAGTGTATTTCTGCCATGAAAAAGCTCCTCATAAAAATATCTGCCGTTCGGAGTCGGCTTGAAACTGTAGGTCCCTCTATTTGTGGAACAACACCAAGACGCACACCACAAATAGGAGGAGGAGCTCGGCCAAACACCTAACAGAAGTGTACGCGCCAATTATTTATTTTTTTTTTATTATGTAGTTAACTGCTTTCGGCTAAAGCATGGCAGTGTGACGCAATGGATGTTTTTTATTGTAATTAATAGGGTAGCAACTGCCACCGCCTCTGCTATGTCTAATGGCGAACCTTTTCTTGCTACCTCATTTGCTATCTCATTACCCTCTATATTCCTGTGTGGTTCGAACCTACGCACTTCCGAACGGTAATCACTCATCAACCTACTCGCCCGCCATTAGATTGTGAAAATAGAAGCTTGTATTCAACCAGATTGCAGCATAGTTTTTAATTTAAACAGCTTTTAGTTTAAAAGTTGTATTTGATTTTCATTTGAATTTTTTACATTTTTTCTTGAACTTTTGATTTTAAACTTCTCATCCTCTTAAAGGTGTGCAAAAGTTAACCAATTTAGCTCTACTTGGTTTTTGTTAATTATTGTTGTTATTATTGTTGTTGTAGCAGCATAAGCATTACCCATACAAAAGCGGGAAATGCTGTCGAATTGACAGTCCTTGGCCGGATATAAATCCAGGTCGTTCAGGTAACGTAGAACCGCCTGCCGTGGGAACGTTGAAGCCTTTGTTCGCCGATATTCGATCAAAGCTAGCAAAAATTAATTCGCTGTAAATAAAATATGTACTAAGCGCGCACACTTTATGTCAAAAGTTAAAAAAATATTTTATGAGCGACTTCCGCTACCCGAAATCAAGCAAAACGTATGTAAGTTATTCTGCAAAATCCCGTTTAAAGCCGGCATATGAAATCGCTGCTGTAAATGCATATGCGCGCATGTACTCGTATAAATGCCTGCCTTGTACACATCCATATGCACAATTGTGCCTGTGTATGTGTATGTACCTACTAAAAAATATTCATAAAATTGTAGGAAGTCCATTTTTTAAACGCCAAACGTGTTTGATGAAGTGGGAAGCGCGTGCCAGTTAGCACTCGGTAAGTGGTCGGCAGCGTCTTGCAAAAATTGTTTTTGTGTTTTTCCCCCAACAATTTTCATACCTAACTAAACATTTTTTATTTGTTTCGATTGAAGTGTTTTGTCATTCAAAACAGTGCTTGGGCGTAAATTTGTTTGTGGTTTCGGTCGGCCAAATAAAGCTTTCCTCTGCTCGTTTGTAGTTTTATGCACTTATGCGTAGGTATATGTGTATATGTAGATGTGTATGCATGTGGGGGTCATTCAATTGCGCTGAAGAGTAAATTACGGACATCAAATCGACCGCCCACAATTGTCTCGTTGGCTATTATTTGCTTTTTAAAAATGCTTTTGATTTTTTTTTTAATCAAAGCAATGAATGCACAAAAAAATTGATTAAAACAAACAAGCATTTTTAATGGCCTTTTTTGGAACTGCAAAGTGTTACAGAATCATTCAACTTTGAAGTTGACAATTTTAAGAGAGATGTTTTTTTGTCAAAAAATCAACGAATAGAAAATCCGGACATTTAAAGCAAATGAGAAAATAATAGGGATGCCAATATTTGCGTGAAATTGTGGTCCTGGGATTAGGGGATATTTCTAAAGTAATCCCGGGATAACACGATTCACATTGGAATAAAACTTTTTTGGGAGTATAGGAGTAAAAATTCAATAACAGGAAAAATTTAAACATAATGTGAAATATATACATAATCCTGCCATAAGTTCTGTTACAAGTTAAATCCCTTATAGATACGAAATTATAATATTTTTTTTAATGCGGTTAGTTTTATTTAATCGTAAATACAGGGTTTGATTGAAAAGTAATGAGCCTTCCCGCGCGGAGCATCTGCCAAGCGATCAACCGAATCGGCTGGTGGGAGAAAATGATCGTTGGACCTCCCCCTTCCACTAGAAACCGCTCCCAGTTCGCTGGCAACAGCGGTGCAGTCAACATCGCTCCGCGCGTGAAAGCTGTTTTAAAAGTGTGTTAGGATTTTGCAGTGGCGAAAATGCAGCGATCGTTGGAGCAACGTTACTCGATCAAATTTTGCGTAAAGCTAAACAAAACGAGTACCGAAACCATTGGCCTACTCAAGGAGGCTTACGGGGACCAATCTCTGTCCAGCGCCCAGGTAAAACGGTGGCACAAGTCGTTCAAGGAAGGCCGGGAGGACGTCGAAGACGAACAGCGATCTGGAAGGCCTTCGACGACGCAAACAGACGAAGATGTGAATCGGGTTCGTGAATTTTTTAACATTGACCGTCGTGCTAGTCTACGTGAGATCAGTGAAGAGCTACATTTAACTTATTACAATATGCGGGAAATCGTGACCGGAAAACTTGAAATGCGCAAAGTCTGTGTGCCAAATTGGTTCCAAAGGTTTTGACTGATGAACAAAAGCAATTGCGTGTGGAAAAGAGTCGTGAAGTATTGGAAAGTGACGAACAGGATAAAACCTTAGACCATTGTATCATAGGAGATGAAACCTGGTGCTTTGAGTACGATCCTGAGGGCAAGAGAGAGAGAGTGCGGAGTGGCACACGAGCCAGTCGCCACGACCCAAGAAGGCGCGCATGTCGAAATCCAAGTTCAAAACCATGCTGATAATCTTTTTCGACTCTCGAGGCATCGTCCACAAGGAGTTTGTACCTCCAGGAAGCTCTGTAAACGCGGCATTTTACAAAGAAGTGCTTCTCCGGCTGAAAAACCGCGTCGCCCGGGTTCAGCCCGACCTCGTCAACAATTGGACCCTTCATCACGACAATGTGCCGGCGCACATCGCCTTCCTCTGCACCTCTGCATTGGCCAAGATGGGGGTTCTGGTGCTTCCCCACCCTCCCTACAGCTCAGACCTATCCCCTCCAGACTTCTTCTTGTTCCCGCGCCTGAAAAGAAAACTGAAGGGGAAGCGTTTTGACTCCATCGAGGCGAGCCAAAAAACTGTTACCTCCAAATCGAACGCGATTCCGGCGGATGAGTTTAGAAAATGTTCCTGCAGTGGAAGGACCGCCACCAGCGGTGTATTGACGCTCAAGGGTCCTATTTTCAAGAATATTAGTACGTTTTCCGCTTTACATGTTAGTGGGGTGTAGAATATATCCGAGCCAGAAGATGTAAAGTCAAAATGTTGCCGAAAACAATTTTGCCCGTGTGTCCGCGAATAAAACATGAAAAGAGAATTTCCAATGTCTTCCTTCCGGATGTCTCCGTGTGTAAATCGGCACTTACTCGATAACTTTGTTGCTGCTTTCGCATGAAAAGTTTTCGTCAAGTTAACCGAGCATAGAGATAGCGAACGGAGAAGTGGCGCAGAGAAGAGGCCCAACGCATACGAACGAAAGCAAAAATAACGGAACTTTTTTCGGCGAATTTGTTCTTGCCGTATGCATTGTAAAATTTGTCATAACATTTATGGGAAGGCTAAGAATATGAAAGCGTACAAATTATTCAATGTTGCACTCAATACTGTAGAATGGCATGTGTTTTCTTCACTCAAAAACCCGCACAAAGCTCTGCGAATGTGTATCTTTTGTATCTTTGTATGACACACGCATTTTTTAACATTAGCGTTTTAAGTCGTCAGCTGAATTTGAGGGTATATAACTCCCCTGCGAAAGAAAATTTGAGAAACGAAATCGTCCTAAGTTGTAAAGTATTAAAATTTTCCAAAAAATGTTGCCAACATATTAATTATCAAAAAACTTTCTTACCGAATGCGCACATCTTTCGCCTAAATCATCTTTAAAAGCAAAAATGCTGAATTTTATTTATTAGTTTGAATAAAGTATATTAATATTTCCAATAAATTAATCTCTAGACTTGCGGAAAGAGCTTTGCCTAAATGTGTATGAAAATGTATTACATATTTGAAACAAATCAGCACTATGACTCAGCAGAAAAATATGCTGGGGCTATGCGCAGTACCTACTGTGCATTTTTTTTTTAATTTCGCACGTTTTGTGTTACCCAAACACTTTTGTTATGTAAAAAGTATATTAATTAAAATGATGACTAAACTAAAATGAAATATAATTATTGGCTGCAAGATATTAAACTTTCACATTTTTTGCGTTCGCTAAAACCGGGAAGGGTGCGAAACTATTTTGTACAACTAAACCAAGTTTTGTAAAATCTCTTTACCTACATTTATATGTAAAGGGTGGTTAAGTTTAAAGGGCCGGTTTCGATTTTGAATAAAATAGAATTTTTTTAAAAAATTATTGTCATTTCTCTTTATTATGATAATATTGGTATAGCTCAATTACATATGAACAAAATATCGGCCAAATGGCCGCCGCGGCCTCGGCGCCACACCTCCATCCGATGGTCCAAATTTTCGATGACTCTGAGGCTTAATTGAGGTTCTAAGCCGTTAATGTGCCGAATTATCTCATCCTTTAGCTCTTCAATTGTTGCTGACTTATCGACGTACCACTTTCCTTTCAAATAACCCCAAAGAAAGAAGTCCAACGGTGTCGTTGGCGTTTAGGTGTGGTTCACATTCAACATCGGCCCTTGAAATTTAACCACCCATTAAATATTAAATATTAGTGCACAAAAAAAAAAATACGTTTCAGTGCGGGTAACTTGAGTACTAAAGAATATTGGATCCAAATGCTGCATTTCCTTTTCTTGAGATTTCTAAAATTTCTGTTTTTCTATTCTAAAAAGTTCGCCGAGAATTTTAATTTCAAAAGTTTTGTCTCTGAGTCAGCAAAATTAATTGAAAACAAACCAAGACGAAAGAGGCGGTTTGGAATGCGAAGTAGGCCTGTATAATTTCGATAGTCTAAAGCATAAATGAAATACCTAAAAAATCTGTGCACCATTTGCTAAATGGAGGCTAACTAAACTTTTAATACAAATGTTTTTATGCTCCTAAATAAATATGAGCGCTGATTTCTAGCCATCTGCTCGAGCATATTTCACATTAAAATATTTCTGTAAAAACAAACAAACTTCAATCAAAAAAAAAAAGCACAAAAAGACTTTCCCATTTCCGCTTTTACGGTCAAATTCTCAAGGCCGAAGTTCAACTGCGAAAACATTCATTCAAAACATAAAAATAATCGGATAAACAAAAATATTTTTATTACACATTTAAGTAGGCACGCTTTCGATATGATCTTAACCACATTAGGATGGTGTCTCTTTACGAAAGATTTTTTATTTTACAATTTGCAACAGATATACATATGTACAGTGTGCTCTCTTTAATGGACTGAAAAATTTGTTCGCTTATAAGAAAAGTATAAAAAATATGTTACTAGAGGGTTAAGAAGTTATGTGACTATTGTCCGCTGAAGAGAAAAAAATTAAAAAATTTTCAAATTCTTTAGAATTTGTGATTTGCACTGAAAGAAGTGTCCGGTTATGGGAGGTGTCCGCTTAAGAGGGGTGTTCGTTAGAGTACACAGCAGATGCATACCTGTGATCAAAATAATAGGAGCGCGATGAATTACCAAGCTATTTTCTTGTATAGTATTTAACTCTTTTATGTTTTTGTCAAAGTATAATGCATTTTACAACAACAATCGTATAAATGAAAGTTCCCAACTTTGTACAAAATTCACAAAAAGTTGACAAATTAAAAGAAAATTATCATCAAAAATTTTCAACTTGTTACTAAGTCCTTAGAAAACTTGAAGGTATGGAGTTTTTTTAGACCATGAAATTTTAGGATAATAACAAGTTTCAAGTGGCTTAAAAATCGCCTTGATTTTTGATAATTTGTTTGCAAGCGATGTTGAGATTTTTCTTCCATTTAAAGCGCATTTGCGGAGGGATTTTACGAAGAGTATGGAAGAAAATGCTCAACAACTCAGCGCAAAAAAAATTGTCAAAAATCAAAGAGAACTTTCAGCCACTGATATTGAATGAACTACAAAATTGCAAACCCAGAATTCTTCTAGGCATTCTTAATAAAAAGTTGGAAATTTTACTCTATTCTTTTTAATTGCTAAATTTAAGCTGGCTAGACAGGCGACCCTGGAGATGGTTTCATCGCCAAAAGAGAGAAAATGGAGTTCCTTTGAAAATCTGTGGTTTACTGGAAACATGGCCCTCGAGCGGCACACTAGCTAAACGTGCAAAGTCGCGAGATCCTTCTGTCCACTGGTAGATCGGGCACGCTCGAGGGAACTTCAAAGGCTAACAAAGCCACAGCTCTCGAATTTGATCTGTATTCTTACCGGACATTGTCCGTTATGTATCCGTGCGGTTAGGCTTGGCATTGCTTGAAGTCCTTTCTGCAGAAGCTGTCTGGGGAACGAGGTGGAATCATCTCAGCACTTTTTTCTCAATTGCTCTGCTCTTATTGGGCAAAGATTTAGACTTCTGGGCTCTCACTTTTTCGTTACACCTGTGGGTATTGCGGGTTTAAATATCATACGCCTGATGAAATTCAGCAGGAGCTTGAAAGGACTAATACAAACGTAAATCGCCGGTGTTGGTCGTCATCCTCTTAGCCAAAGCCTCTTCTTCCTTTTCTTCCACCTTTATGGTTCCTTCCCTTCTCCTCTTCCAAGAATACATCAAGAAATTAATATATACTTCAAACAATGTCTCTATTTTAAAACATTGAAGTACAGTCGGAAAACAGAAATCTAAATTTTTACTGGTTGTGCTCGCCGTTGATTCAGTGGTCTTGAACGTGGAAAAGGTTCAAAACCATTGATCACCGGCGAGGGAAATCATGCCAATAAACATTTAGATTTCTATTATCTCTCTGTACTTTCGTATTTCAAAAGGGCACCTTTGTTTGTAGTAAATAAAGGTGAAGTCTAGATTAAAAAAGACCGGCATCATAAAAATGTTTTTGATGCCACCATTTTCTTAATCAGTTTTTGCGTTGGAAGTTACATCCCTAGCCGACTTCCAGTGAAAGTTTGGTGACATTCGGTGCAATGCAAGCGAAGTTATTGCGTCTAAAGTGTCAGTATGTTTGTGTCATCGGTACAAAAATGAGTTTCGAACAAAGAGCTAATATCAAATTTTGTTTTACCGAAACATTTAAATTGATGAAAAAGGTTCATGATAATCTATCTCGTGCCAGAGTTCATGAGTGGCTTACACGTTTCAGAGATGGTTGTAAAGGCGTAAATGACAATGAACTTACGGACCGGACCGCTCAAAATCAGTAATCACCGAAAACTCAATCGAAATTGTTCGTAAATTTATCAAGAACGAACCAAAATCACTGTCGAAATTCATGGAATCGGTATTGAATATCTCCAGAACATTGATTTATCGCAGTTTAACTGATCATTTGCCCCTACGAAAGGTCTGTGCACGTTAACTGAGGACCAAAAATTGCTCAGAATTCAACATTCGAAAGACTTCATTAAAGAAGCGAGAACTTCCTTTACAACCTTGAATTTCGTGATGAAACTTGGAGTTTACCCCATGAACCTGAAACTAGGCACCAAAGTGCCGAATGGAAGGGCCCAGAGAGTAACCGCCCAAAAAATTGCGTTTGGAGAAATCAAAAATGAAGTCGATGCTCATTATTTTTACGATTCCAAGGGAATTGTTCACAAGAAACTCGGACCAACTGCCCAGACCGTCAATGCAATTTTCTATCTTGGCGTTTTGAAGCGTTTGTTTCATCGCATTCGTCGAATTCTTGCATGATAATGCACCATCTCATCGATCCACTCTTGTGACTGATTTTTTGAATAGAAATCGCATTTTAACCATCAATCACTCACTGCATTCACCTGATATGGCTTCCTGTGACTTCTACCTATTCGCAAAATTGCATTGGCCAAGAAAGGAATCGAGGCCAGAGGGGACTATTTTAACACTAGAAGGGTCGCGTATCTAACTATACCTTCAAAGACCGCAGCCGTCAATTTGACGGTATTAGAGATTCAATCAGAATGCACATGAAATTATTGTATATTTCGCTTCGAAATTAAACAAAAATATTTAGAATTTTATTTTTATTAGTAGTTACAAATTAAGGATAGCACTTAAGTCGAGTAACATTTGTAACAAATAATATTATTTTTAAATCTATACATTTACCACAAACAGCTTTTTTACATATTGTGCAGTTTTCACATGTTCTATTTTTTTTTACAATTATGATTGACTTAACATTGCCGCCTCTTATTGTTTGTAGTAGATTGTTCACTTGTTTCAAAATTACTTTCTTGCCTTTGAGTCGTAGCAGAAGTAGTTCTTTTTTTCAAATACTCTGCACGTAGATCGTTCACTAATTGTAAGATGAAATCATGCCGAGAAATATTTATTCCCGTAACTTTTCGGTACAGAATCCATGAGTTTATAGCTGCTAAATCAAGTATATTGTAAAAAACCTGAACGGGCCATCTTCGTGTTCCAGCTCTTACGGTGTACTTTCGTGCCATTTGGTCAATGATGTCAACACCAAACTTCATTTCATTATAAAATTTTACTGGCCCGGGAAGCTTTTTCGATCAACTCCTATGCTCACATTTGAGTGCAAAGTGCTCAAAATAATAACATTTTTTCCTGGTTTTCCTTGATAGACAGTAAGAGTTGTATTAGTCTCTGATTTCAGTATAAACGATTTATATCGTGTGGTATGAATATTTTTACAAATTGGTGGTACTTCTCGTCTTGCACGCCGCATTGTTCCAACAATACTAGTCTTTTCGACCATTCGTTTTTTAGCCAGATGTATCGACGTGAAAAAGTTATCAGTGATCCTGAGATTTATCTAAGTATATTTTGCTGACTGCAACGTCCCACTTAAAAGGGTTCGGCGAAATACAAGTCCATTCTGTGCCGTCACTTGCTATCTGTAATATACCGACTTCTGCCCCGAAGTTGTCCTAGATGGACATCCACCGCGCCCTGTTCGTCCGCCACTAATTGATCTACGAGAAACCCCTCGACCTCTGCGCAAATTTACAGTAAAAGTGTTACCTGTATTAGGGAAATCTTAGTTCGTAGAAAGCATTGTTTTCTACTATTATCGCTGCCGTCAAATTGACGGTATGCGGTCTTATTAGGTATTTCTAAAGGAATTTCATAAACCACATATATACTAAAAGTTTTCTATAGTTATTTGAGCAAACAATAACAAATTAGGAAAAGTAATAAAATATGAAAATAAACAAAAAAATATTTTGCAAAATATTTAAGAATGAAATCGTGATGCCGTCAAATTGACGGCTTTGGTCTTTCTAGTGTTAAATAAATAAACTCAAAGTTATCAGATCAAAGCTCCTGTCGTTTCTATTTTAGCTTCATTTATCCAATTATTTTTACTCGGTTATTTTAGCTATATAAATATAGAGTGACCGACAAAAGTTTGCATACACCCGCCATTTCCATTGGCCTGGAAAGTTCAAAAACTTTACTGAAAAATTTGTTTACATAGTTTTATTTGAAAGCTATTTCTAATCTTTATCAACTTAAAAAATTCATACATTAACATAAAATAGCAAAGCTATGGCAAAAAAACCTAAAACCAACGTTGACAAAAGTCTACATACAGTAAACAAATATCTTACTCCAGTGTGAAAAACTTCACTTAACTCTAAGTAATATTACTTCTTAGTATTTAGTTGGTCCACCTTTAGCATCAATGACAGCTTGATTTTTCTACAGCTAATTTTTCGATCTAAAATTTCCCTGATATGTTCAATATCTATTCAAATCTTGGCTTTGCGGTGGTATATTTAATTGCCTTGGAGCATGGTAAAGCAGCCAATCCTTCACAATGTGTGCTGTGTGCTTTAGATCGTTATCCTGTCGAAAGGCCCAAGCTGAACCATCCACCGAAGATTTCAGCTCGACTTCCAATAGTGATTTTTACTTATAACGATCCATATTACCTTCAATAAATACTAATCTTCCAACTCCAGATGCAACAACAGCTCCCCAAACCAATACATTACCGCCACTGTGCTTTACTATTGATACCAAATTCTTCGGACTCAGTGCAGTATTTTTTCCTCCACACTTTTGCTCTTTCATCGCCACCGGATATATTAAGCTTCGACTCATCTGCAATTAAAACTTTTTGCCAAAAATCCATTCCCTTTTCCCTGTGTGCTTTGGCAAACTCCAGGCGAAATTTACGTTTTTTTTTTTTCAGAAATAAGAGGCCTTTTTCGTGGTGTTCTACTATGAAAGCCGTTTTTGTTCAGAACTCTTTGAATTGTTCTTGGATGAACACACTTGTTGGATGAGCTTGCTATATCCTCGGCCAATTTCGGAGCAGAAACTTTTGGATTTTTGTCCACTTCTTTTAGAATCAAGCTGACGTCTCTGCGAGATAGTTTGCTCGGGCGGGCACTGCGCGGTTTATTTTCGGCGGAACCACTATTTTTAAAGTTTTTTATAATGGTCTGGACTGTTGCATGACTTAAGTTTAAGATTTTTGAAATTTCGCCATATGGTTTTTTTTCTTTCCTGTGCTGAAGAACTAAATTTCTAACGTCAACTCATATTTCTTTTTTAGGAGCCATTGTAGATGCTTAAGTATTCAAATTGCTACTAAAATCTATATTAGCAAAGCCACAAACATAAGAAGAGGAAAGTAAAGTGCTTGTACTTCGTAAACAACGAAAAGGAGGGGTGTATGTAGACTTCTGTCGTCCACTGTATTATTTTTGCCTCAGTGGATATACATTATTTCTAGGATCAAAGAATGTAAATTTCAAATATCGAAAAATGTGCCACCTTAATGTATGTATGTAGATTAGAAAATCTCAGCACACACTAGCAAAGTTCTTGAACAATCTTCGAATAGCAACAGTAACTGGAAAGAAATGCTTGTAGGCTTAGTTGCCCATGCACGAGTCAACATAATTTTTCCAAATACACCAATTAATAAACACATTCCGATATTTATTTACACATTCACATTTGAGCATTAATTCAAAAGTATTCGATCATACATACATACGTACGCGTGCATAATCGGCCATATGCACAGAAGTTTAAAAAACTCAATTAAATGTGGCAAATAACAATCAATAATTTCGCTTTTTCGCTTACTAAGACAACAAACAAAAACTGCTGAGAAACAAAACGATAACAAATCAGGTGCCCAATTACTATTCTGTGGCAATTTCGCTAATAAAAATGCGATTAAGCTATTCCGATGGATGATTCACGAATTTAAATCGAAATCGCAAATTTAAATAACGAAGAAAAAAAGTGTTAAGGTCAGCAAGTGCGGTTGAATGCATTCACACGCGTGAGTGAGTAGTCGCTGGCGTTCGAGCGCACATTTCTTCTGAACAGCACTAAAGATAAATTTCCTGACTGAACTGATTTCTTTTTTTGCTCTTTGCTTGCTTTTATTTCTTCTAATTCACTGTTTAGCATTTTTGTGTAGCTTTTCTAATTGTGCAAATTGCAAACGTCTTGTGCCACTTAAATTTAGCATGGCAAAAAACATTTGTTTGGCACTTTTCAATGCGTTAGCCATATACCCTGTAGGAAAATCGCCTGTAATGAAGAACTGATATAAGACCTCTGTTTCTTCGTAGCGCTGGAATAAAACTGCCTACAATTACATTTGTTTGTAAAATAGTGAGTTATACTCGTTTTATGAGACATAACTAAACTCGCTAACGGCAAATCTAGCTCGAAAGCTTTGTTATAGCTTTCACATGCAAATTTTTCATCAAGGTAGTCGAGCAGACAACTAGCGAATAGAAGAGGCCTTTATTACATAACTTTGTTGTCGCTTTCATATGCAAATTTTTTGTCAAGAGAGCCGAACAGAGAGGTAGCGAGCAGAGTAGCGGAGAGAAGAGGCCTATTATAGAGATGAACTCGTTTGTAAATACTTTGTGCTATTGGGTGTGTGGCTTCAGAGAAAATTATTAATAAAAATTATACATTCCGTGAAAAAAGTACCAAAATGCCGAACCCAGCTACATCTTTTATAATAGGTTCCCATACAATTATATCATCTACTCTTTCGAGCTTAGCTCCCAATCCGTAATTAAATGGCGAGATTACACATACAAAATTTCTCTCCCAACATACGAGATTATAAAATATGGGGAATAAGTTCATAGCGTTTTTATATTTTCTTTTATTTTACAACGATTTGTTTATTTATTCGATAGAACTCCTTCTGCTCTACAAAACTATGTGAATTGTATTTTTGAGTTATTTAGGCAGGAGGCTAAATCAACATTTTCGACAACTGCACTTCTTCTTCTTTGCTTCTCATCGAGGTCAAAAAGTGCCGAAGTAGACCGGGACATTTGCGATGTGTATGGAGAAGGTGTCATAGGCAAGTCTACAGCACTGAAATAATTTGCACAGTTCAAAAATGGCGATTTTGACGTTGATGACACGTCCCGCAGGGGAAGCTCTTCTGAGTTCGATGCTCGCTATCGAGCAATACGCGGTCATAAACAGCACTTTTTGTACCGAATTGTCATGGGAGATGAGAAATGGTGCCTATACATCAATATGAAGCAAAGGAAGGAGTGGGTGGCTCCAGGAGATACGCCAAAGCCGAAAGCCAAGCGGGATCTATATCCAAAGAAGATCTTGATATGTGTTTGGTGGGATTGGGAGGTCTGGTGGGAAATGCTCGAAAAGAATGCCACGGTCAACAAGGAGCTCTACATTGCCCAGCTACACCTCGTGAATAAGGCTGTTCGACAGAATGCTTAATTTCAGAGTAAAACACCTAAACAGGCTACAAAGAAGTGTGTGCATGGGTATCACAGGTGCCATGAGCACGACATCTGGTGATGCCCTTAATGCCATTCTGAACTTGCAACCTCTAGAACTTCAAATTCGAAAGGAAGCAATAAAGGCGGCGTACAGGCTCAATTTAAACGGAGTCTGGGGAAATGAAGTAAGCACTGGCCACTGTCAGACATACCACCAGTTGTCGGAGCGGTGCACACTGTTCTTGATGCCGGTGGACAATCGGGTGCCTGTCGTTAGCTTCGGTAGGAAGTCTGATGTTTTGATCCCAGATAGAGACCAATGGTTAAGTCCAGAGAACCTTTTAACGGGATACAGCACACTTTCTACACCGACGGATCCAAAACCAGCGATGGAAGCGGATCTGGATGGCACTTAGACGAAGACACTAAGTACTTCTATGCCACAGGACAGATGGCCACGGTATTCCTTACGGAAGTCTATGCCATCTTGAAGGTGGCATACAGGCTAATTGAGAAAAAGTGGCGGGCAACAGTATTGGAATTTTAAGTGACAGTCAAGCTGCACTGAAAGCCCACGCTAACCCACGTTGCTCTTCGAAGTTAGTCGGTGAATGTAAGACAAAACTGAACAGTGTTGCAAAACACAACAAAGTTAGTCTTATTTGAGTGCGTGGACATTGTTGTATTGCAGGGAACGAGTTAGTTGATAACTTGGCAAATGAAGGCTCTACAAGTATGCCACTAGGCCCTGAACCCTTTTTAGGTGCCAATTCC
The DNA here is from genome assembly GCF_027943255.1 of Anastrepha obliqua. NCBI lineage: Eukaryota > Metazoa > Arthropoda > Insecta > Diptera > Tephritidae > Anastrepha > Anastrepha obliqua. Next base: position 49,036,415 of record NC_072893.1, read on the forward strand.
GCATCGATTCAACTTTGGATTGACGACTTCATGAGGTCTACCCACAGAGGTCGTTGATCTGAGTTGAACTCGTGCAGAGTAGCCAAGTGCTTTGTGAAAAAACCAAACAGGAAAAGAGCGACCTTTCTCCTAAAACTCAGCAGGAAGGACCTGAGAGTCACAACGTCTGTCCTGCATTTTCCTGAATCAGACTTAGACTATTGGGTTGCGATACACTGAGTATGGACAAAGTTCATACTCTTCCTCTTCCAGATCTCTTAAAATTCATCAATGAATCCAAGAGATTTGTGGAAGAGTGACCTCAAAATAATTTATCCGATTTTACCATCCACCTTTTATCTTTCCTATCTCTATTCTTTCTACTGATATCTATCCGCGTGTAGTACAATGGTCTCCTGACTGAGTTGCGTGGACTTGTCCAACCCCCCCACAAATCTAATCTAATCTAATCTAAGGCTGTTCGACTGAAAAACCCTGATCGACATGGTCAAACAATACTCCTTCGCGACAACGTCAGGCCAAATGTTGCACAAGTCGTCAAAGCCACACCCCAAGGGCTGGAATGGGAGGTTCTTTAGCATCCACCGTATTCTCCGAACCTTCCACCGACGGATTACTATCTTTTCCGCTCCCTGTTAAACCATACGAAGGGCGTTACCTTCGATAAGAAAGAGGTTCTTAAAAATTGGCTCAACAACATCTTTGACACCAGACTAGGCGATTTGTGGCGGCACGGCATCAACAAATTGGTTGAGAGGTGGGAAGAGATTGCAAATAGTAACGGCGAATATATAATTGATTAACTTATTGATATAATTAATATATTGTTTTTTGTTTAAATAAAAGTCTTCGATAAGAAGGCTACGAAATTATTCCCCAACCGAATACTTGTCTATTTCTTTCTTCTTTCTATGCTCTTAATAGAGCCTTGTAAAAACTTTGGAACCTCAAGAAAAAGTATAGAAAATACGTTTTATGGAAATAAAGAGTGATAAATAGGTACAGCCCAGTTTTTTTTCTACAGGGTCTATTCGCCACAAGTAAATTTATGCACATGTGCTTACATCGGTTCGTATTCTATTGTATAATGTGTATGTGAGTGTGTCAGTCCATTCGCTTTGCATTATCGTTGATTTTGCGGTAAACAATTAGATAAATGTTTAAGAATTATTTGGCAAAGAAAGCCCATACGCCAGTCAGTCGGCTTAGTGCGCGGAATTGACCGCTCCGATATCGACAACAGTTGAACAGACAACCAACACACTTACTACATACATACATACATATGTATAAGTGTATACCAACATTTATTATTGTTTCATTTGTTTCTTTGCTACTATAATTTTGCGCCGGAATTAATTAAAATAATTTTTTTTTTTCAGTAATTTTGTTTTGCTGGTGTAAATAGAATTTTCAATAAAAATTGAAGTTTTTTCATGCAAATCTCAAAAACTGTGTCGACAAGTTGTGGCATACAAATTCAGTGAGTGAAACATGCTGGAAATTTTATGTGTGTTCCAAATAAGTAATTGGAAATTTTGAATTTCCAAATAATAAAAATTGTTTTCACGCATTCGCATTCGGTCTGGTATGTGCTGGTATAAACGAACAGTGTGTAAGAAAAATATGCAGATGTCATTAAAGAAAAGCTTTTTTATCGACGTTTAACATACTAATTTCACATACGAAGTATGGCTAAAGAATTCGCGACCTCAGGTACTTAATAAATGAAAACTATGGTGTTAATTTTTTATTTCTCAGCTTAATTGTCCTCAAGTGAAATATACTTTTCGACTTGTTAATAGAAGGCTTTCTTGCCACTGCAGAAACGGCACTCCGCGCGTGAACTTATCACATCTCTTCTGAGCGACTGCCCTGCATTTCTGGTCCAGTAAATATGCACAGTGGTGGCCATTCTTTGCAGTCCCTTTAGACAAGTATTCCAGAAACCGAATGATATAAGTTTCGCATCAAGTAATAATATGCCCTCGCTATCCCAGAATATAGTAGCAATAGCCTTCAATACTGACATTGAATGTCTTTAGTGACCTTTCTACTTTACTGCAGTGACACTTTTGTGGACTCCGAATCATACTACTGCCTTCAGGTTTCATCAACGTTCAAATTGTGGATGCAAATTTTGTCGTAATAACTGTGATGCAAGTCCAATCGATGCCACTTGACGAGCGGTATTAGCATACGCGGCACGCAATCACACTGATTTTTTCATGTGAAGTCTTTCCAGTTCCTTCTTTGCTAATCTGCACCCCATTTACTGACTGTGTCACTATAAATTTTTCAATCGGCCAGTAATATATAGTTTTTCGACTTCTTGCATATTTTCCTCGGTCACTACCGTCGCTGGATGACCCGGGCGCACCAGAGCTGCTTTTTGCTTTTTTTAATAAGTAATTTTATCGAATCTGGATACTCCAAATTGCGAGAATTTATGATAATTTTAATTCGAATAAAGCATATTTTATATTTAATATATGTATGTCTATAAGTTCAATGTTCTGAACAAATTTCTATATCAGAACTACGTTTCTAAAGTAGAGAGTGATATAAGGGAAAATAGTAAATATTTTTGGCAGTTTATAAACGGCAAAAAGTCAACCACCGGACAGTAATTTACGGACATACAAAAAATGGGTAACTTTTGCAGATTTATTTCGTTCTCTTTATGCTTGTCAATAAGATACCGGAATAGGAAATACCACTTTTAACTTCTTCTTCTTCTTAATTGGCGCGATAACCGTTCACGCGATTTTGCCCGAGTTTAACAAAGCGCACCAGTCGTTTCTTTCTCGTGCTAACCGGCGCCAATTGGACACACAAAGTGAAGCCAAGTCCTTCTCCACCTGATCTTTCCAATGTAGAGGAGGCCTTCCTCTTCCTCTGCTACTACCAGCTGGTAACGCATCGAATACTTTCAGAGCCGCGAATTTGTATCCATTCGGACGACATGACCCAGCCAGCGTAGTAACTTTTAACTGCTCACGGACATTTAAAGGTGTTCAGCTCTCATTTAATGATGTACTAGGAAACCTCTCAACCTTGACAAATGACTCAAGCAGAAGATGGCTTCCCTCCTATATTATTAAAAAACTTTGCTAAATCGTTAGCTCAACCGCTAACAATAATCTTTAATAAAACGCTGGCTACTGGAGAATTTTTACATCATTAGAAAAACTCTTTTGTGATACCGGTACAAAAGTCTGGAGGCAAGTCGGATGTGAAAAATATCCGCCCGATATGCAAAATCTTTATACCTAAACACTTTAAAAAACGTTTAAACTTTACTGGTTCGTGATTTAATTCTCTTCCAAATTTCGGATCTCACATCCCTTCATCAGCATGGCTTTCGTAAGGGTAGATCTAATGTAACGAATTTAGGTTTATTCGTAAATTTTATTTTAAATCAATTTGCAACATGCCAACAATGCGATGTCATATACACTGACTTTTCGAAACCATTCGATAGAGTCAGCCATAGTATCCAGCTAAAAAAGCTGGATTCAATTGGTTGTCACCCTAGCTTACTTAAGTAGTTTGCATCTTATCTCACTGATATAACTCAATTCGTTCGTATAAACAATATAAAACCTGATGCCTTCAATCTAGTGTACCTCGAGGTGGCCATCTCGTGTCACTATTGTTTTTAATCTTTGTTAATGATATTCCAGACGTGTTTTTGGCATCGCGTTGTCTGATGTATGCAGATGACTTGAAAGATGCAGAAGAAATGATTTATTTACAGTCGTATAGAGGACGTAGCTGACTGCGTGAGACCTCAAGAGGACTTAACAAAATTGGAAGCTTGATTTTATGATAACTCCTCGCCTTTTACAGCTGGTAAATACCTTCAGTAGACGTAAAGTTGCAATTGATTTCGAGCACCACCAGCCTCACAATAATGTTTCTGTTATTAGATCAAACTTCGAATATTACAGCATTATCTGGGATTTATTCTATTGGGTTGGGGAATAAGTTAATCGCGTTTTTAAATGTTCCCTTATTTTAAACGATTTGTTTGCTGTTTGGCAAAGGATAAATATTCATTCAATAGAACACTTCCTGCTCTACAAAACTATCTAAATTGCAGTTTTGAGTTATTTAATTTTTTATTAGTTTTGAGGCTTAGACATGAAATATCCAGGAGGCAAAAATCAATATTTTCGACACCTGCTCTTCTTTGCTTCTCATCTAGGTCAAAGAGCTACCGAAGCGGCCCGGGACATTTGCGATGTGTATGGAGAAGGTGTCGTAGGGTGAATCTACAGCACGGAAATGGTTTGCAAAGTTCAACATATGACGACTTTGACGTCGCTGACACGTCCGCAGCGGAAGCCTTCTGAATTTGATGATGAACGTCTCACATCAATTTTGAAGGAGAACTGCGATCATAAAGCTATTCTCGATCACCTTCGTTCAATACGCTTTACCGAAAAATTAGGAGCCTGGGTGCCTCTCGCGCTCAACGAAAAATAAAAGCAAGTCGCCTTTAAATTACTTCTCAGCATCTCGCCCGACATCGAGCAACTCGCGGTCATAAACAGCGCTTTTTGTACGGAATCGTCACGGGAGATAAAAAATGGTGACTATACATCAATACGAAGCAAAGAAAAGGGATATTTGGCTCCAGGGGATACGCCAAAGCCGAGTGTTAAGTCAGATCTTCATACAAAGAAGATCTTGATATGTGTTTGGCGGGAGTGGGAGGGCATAGTGCACTGGAAAATGTTCGAAAAGTATGCCACGGTCAACAAAGAGCTCTACATTGCCCAGCTACAGCGCAAGAATGAGGCTATTCGACTAAAAAGGCCAGATCGACAAGGTCAAACCGTACTCCTTCACGACAACCATACTCCTTCATGTTGCACTTGACGAGCCAAAACCTCGAATGGGAGGTCCTTCAGCATCCACCGTATTCTCCGAATCTTCCACCAACCGATTACCTTTTTTCCGCTCTTTGTCAAACCGTATGAAGGGCGTTACCTTCGATAACAAAGAGGTTCTTTAAAAACTGGCTCAACAACATCTTTGACACCAGGCCAGGCGAGTTTTGGCGGAAGGACATCAACAAATTGGTCGAGAGGCGGAAAGAGGTTGCAAACAGCAAAGGGGAATATATAATTGATTAACTTATTGATATAATTATTGTTTTTTTGTTTAAATAAAAGTCTTCGGTAAGAAGGCTACGAACTTATTCCCCAACCTAATATTTTCATAAAAAATTGAAGCAGCAAATAAATTGTCAGACTGTGCCAATAAGTTATTGGGTATGACAGGTATTATTCTTCGACCATGGTCAGGATTTTTTTTTTGTTTTTTTTTTTTTTGCTTTTGGTGTTAACTGGTGGTACTACCTCATACCATAAAAAGTTATTTACGTTCAAAATTTCGAGCACGGTTAAGGGAAGGACTAAGTCAACGTAATAAATATCAATTGAGCAAAATAAGGCGCACCCTAATGCGTGCACCTAATATTGTTACCTGGAAGTTTGTGCTCCAAAATATTTAGTTCATATTATAGCAATGTTATTCAGCCACTTTCCCGCCCAATTATTTCTAGAGTGCTATACATTTTTCAGCAATTGCACGCCAAGCAATTACATATGTATGTATGCACGTATGGGTGAACGTGCCTGAAACTTAGTTTCGCTTTTTAGGAATAATTATATTATTTATTATTTGTAATTTTCCGAAAAAAAGTAATCAATTTAATAGCTTTGCGTTATTTTCCTCTTCCAGCAATACGCACACACACACACACAGACAATTGTTATGCGCTTCATAGATCGGTGCACGCCAATGAGCTCAGATAATTAGTACTTTTCGTAAAAAACTCATACGTACACTACTGCACACACACACAGCAGCGTCTAAAGTCACATACATATACACACACATGCATAAGTAGGTGCATACAAATGTATGTGCAAGGTTTGATGAGAACCTGACAAAACGGGCCAAAACGATTACACAGTCGGCACAATATGGAAGTGCATGACGACAGGCCAGTGAGTGTCTACGACAATTTGAAAACGCCGCCGCCCAGCATACAGACTAGCACACCGAAAGTAGTAAAAAGTGATAAGACGGTGCCGACATCAACTAAATCGCCTTTACCAACATCAACAACAACAGAAGCAGCAGCAGCAGCAGCACCGACTGGAACTATCACAGCCAATAGAGCAACCAGCTCACCCATTTACACCGATATTTCATTCAAGTTTAATGAGACTAAACAACTGAAAACAAATCAAGAGTCACAACAACCGTTTTTGCAGCAGCAGCAACAACAACTGCAATCAACACCTCAGCAGCAAACGCTTCCGTGCGCGAGTCAACAATACCCACCACAGCCGGCACTGCAACCGGTGGCGTCAAACATCACTGACCAAACAACACCAACAACACTGCAGTTTGCAGCGAATACAACGCCACCATCGAATAGCGACAGCTCAATACAAGCGCAGGCGAACCCGTTAATTACAATGCCAACATTGGCGCCAATAAGAGCTGATGTAACGGCGACAGCTACGCCAACTGCTGCGTCGACGACAGCCACGACAGCGGCTCGGAATGCAACTCCAACACAAAGACCGCTTAGTCAACATTCACAATCGGAGCATTACGAAGCCAGTCAGAGTATAGCCGCGGTGAAAGCAGCACTGAATGATGCTAAATCGAAATTTTTCGGTTTAAATGGTTACGCTCAAGACCATCAGCACAACGCGCCACAAACTAATATCGACAACCTAATGCATTCTCCCAATCCGAACAATAGTAACGAATCCCGGCTAAAGCAACAAACAGCCATACCACGCCTACTCATCGACAATCAATATCCTAAAGTACAAATCGTGACTACAGCCCCCACACCGCCACCAAAGTCTCCACCCAAATATCAGAACATACCGGAAAATAGCGCCATATTCCGTAATAGCAAAGCAACGCCACCTGAACGGCCGCCAAAGCCAGGTGAGTTAGTGCATCTCGTAAAGTTTTACGATTTGGTATGCGCTATGTATGTACGTATGTATGTGTCTATGGATTTTATCTTTTAATTATAATTTTATGTACATACATATTTGTGTAGTGGAAGCGATTGCAACGCCGTCAAGAATGACCGTCACCACTCTGCCCACCCAGCCTGATGGCATCGTGTCCACATCACCCAACTCTGCAGTGTTCTCTTCAAACTCGGCGCATTCGAATACCCCATCGCCATCGCCGACGTCACCACTGGATGGAGCCAAGATTTCGTTGTCACATTCACATGCCGCATACAAACCCATACCGCTAAATGATATTGATATTACGCAGCCATCACAAGTGAGTAAAAGGAAAATTCATATGCCTACTTCCCGCTTACTACCACCAGCTTTAGTGATCCACATACCTATATAGTATGAGTATGTAAACTAAGGCGATAACAACAAATATGACAACAACAAAGCTAGGTTGCATTTTTAAGCTCCACTGGCGGCAACTTACGCAATTAAATTTCTCTGAGCATTGCCACTGCAGTAAGCTAGCGAAATCTTCAAAAATCCTGCCTTAGCCGAGCCAATTTGTGCATTACTGCCACTCGTTTGTTCACAGATTCAAACCCAAAAATAGTTTTTTTTTTAATGATTTCTAGCAGGAAAATTAGTTTATAATAAAACATTCGTTCCCCGACAGTCGGTTGTACGTTATCGAAACGATCCGGATTTATATTCGGCCAAGGACTGTCACTCCAGCAGCACTCCCCGTACATGTATGGGGAGTGTTTTTGCTGCTGCAATAACAACAACAACAAAGCAGCATACAACTACAGGTACCTCCTTTTAAGAACAAACATCAAGACGAAAACCACAAGTTGGAGGAGAGGGTCGACCAAGCCAATTTTTCATAATTTTCAAAAGCACAAATAGTTTTTACATTCGCTCTTTACTTTGTTTACATTTAGCTCTTGGCAACTTGTTGTTTTATGTCTCAAAAACGTACCAAAACTACAACATTCGGATTACTAAAGAATTCTCAACCACACTCGATTGGTACGTCTTCCTTCTTTCTTCTAATGTGTATGCAGCTATTGGCGACTGCGCGACTTTGGCCAAGCTACTTTTGTTTCAAGGGACTAACTAACACCAATTACAAACACCAATGTTCCCATGACACTCGGTTCTATTATATGTTACCGGAACGACCCCGATTTATATCCGGGCAAGGACTGTCACTCCAGCAGCGTTCCCCGTACATGTATTGGAAATGTTGATGATGCTACACTCTTCTCGGGGTCCTAACAGGGCATTCTCAGATTGGCAGCCATGCCAGCAGACTGAGAGCAGAAGCTGTAACGACATCGAAGAAGAAGAGAGTATGGAACACTTGCTATACGAGTGCTTGGCTCTGGATAGAAGAAGATTCAATATTTTAGGAAAAAGTTCCCTCAATAACTTGGCAGAAGTAGCCAATATAAAAATAACAAGTCTTGTTAGATATATTAAAGCCACAGGTTGGGTCAATGAGGACAATGTAGAGTGAAGAGAGAAGGAACAGCTCCGGTGGTATCACAATGGGCCTACAGCAGGCCTAGGTGTGCCAACCGACAACCACTATACCTACCTACAACAAGCGTCAATTTTGAAAATGATCTAAGCCTTTGCACAGCTAACACACACACCAAATAAAGCCTATTATTTGTGCAATTGGTTTTTCCCAGCACGAAGTATGGCTTTCCTTCTTACATGTAACGCATTAAATCTTCTCAGCCCTTGGACCCTTCTGGTCGCCTAAATATTTTGCTGCCTATGCAAAACTCGAACAACTCATGGCTAAATTGACTGAGTTGCCTCATTGAAATTTGCCACCAGACAGGCGTTTTGTCATATATTTAATAGCATCAACATGATTAGAGAGAGAAGCGTCAGTCCAATGAGAGTCTAATCAGTTCGAAGTCGAAATTGTTAGTTATTGATAGATATGAGATCTCGATATCGTCAGCATAGCCTGATACTGTAGAAACCTAAAAAGGTATCTCCCTATAGCTCGAACCACATTTTCCTAAAGATTAGATTTAATAAATTGCGATGTAGAAATTCAAGCTGTTTGAACTCTTATTTTGGAGCTAACGATTCAGAGATATCTCCCAATTCCACAATTTTGCACCAACTCATTTCTGAGAGCAGGTTATTATTAGTGGAGATAGCACATTTACTTAAAAGTTAACTCATTTTCCAGGTTAGTATGGAATACAGTAGAGAATCGATAATCAGATGGTTGTCAGTTGACCTTCATTTCTAGTATCCATACTTCCATACTTTTAGCTCCTGTATGTTGACTTTGATATTCTTTGGTCGAGATATTGTTTATGGTACTTCGTCACAGAAGAGAAGGGGGTCATAGCTTCCGCTGTCTAGTATTGGCACAAATTTTTGTTAAGTTAAGTGGAGGTCGTCTTCTTGAAAAGATATTTGAATTATAATCATAAGAATATACACAAAATATTATCCTTAATTTCGGATGAGTTGGTTTTAAAATTATTATTTTCGAGACTTATTCCAAAGTTCTCTTACAAGGCGAAACGTCTGATTTATTCAGAGTTGATCCATCAGAGACTACAAGGTAAAGTCCAAAATAAACAAGAAATAGAAATGTTTTTGATGGCGCCAACTTTTTAATCAGTTAGGTCGTTGGAAGTTACATCCCTAGCCGACTTCCGGAGAAAGCTTGGTGGCATTCGGTGCAATGCAAGCGAAGTTATTGCGTCTAAAGTGTCAGTATGTTTGTGTCATCGGTACAAAAATGAGTTTCGAACAAAGAGCTAATATCAAATTTTGTTCTACCGAAACATTTGAAGTGATGAAAAAAGTTTATGGCGATGATTGTCTATCTCGTGCCAGAGTTCATGAGTGGTTTACACGTTTCAGAGATGGTTGTGAGGGCATAAATGGCTATGAACTTACGGACCGGTCCGCCCAAAATCAGTAATCATCGAAAACTTCATAGAAATTGTTCGTAAATTTATCAAAAACTAACCAAAATAATTGTTGAAATTCCTGGAATCGAAGTTGAATATCTCCAGAATATGGATTTATCGCATTTGATCATTTGGGCTTACGAAAGGTCTGTGAACGTTTCATTCCGCACAAGTTAACTGAGGACTAAAAATTGCTCAGAATCCATCGTTCGAAAGACCTCATTAAAGAGGCATGAAAAGAGGAGAATTTCCATTACAACATTGTAACCGGTGATAAATGCGATGTTTCCAACACGAACTTGAAACTAAGCGTCAAAGCGCCGAATGGAAAGCCCCAGATAGGCCACCACCACAAAAATCGCGTTTGGAGAAGTCAAAAATCAAGTCGATGTTTATTTGCTTTTACGATTCCAAGGGAATTGTCCACAAGAAACTCGTACCAACTGGCCAAGCCGTCAATGCAATTTTCTATCTTAGCGCTTTGAAGCGTTTGTTCCTTCACATTTGTCGAATCCGCCCGGAATACCGCGAAGGAGGAAGCTGGCGCTTACTGCATGATAATTCACCACTTCATCGATCCGCTCTTGCGACTGATTTTTTGATTAGAAATCGCATTTTAACCATCAATCACTCACCGTATTCGCCTGATATGTCTCCCTGTGACTTCTACCTATTCGGAAAATTGCCTTTGGCCATGAGATGAAAACGTTTTGCGTCCGTAGAGGCCATCAAAAGGCTTGTACGGACATCCTGAAGGACATTCCGGTCCATGACCTGAAACACTCTTTCGAAAAGCTTTTAAATCGCACAAAACAGTGCATCGCCAGAGGGGACTATTTTGAATAAATAAACTCGAAGTTATCAGAAAAAAGCTCCTGTCGTATATATTATGTATAGCTCAGTCTAGTTTACCCAAACTTTTCAAATATGTGGCTTTGCTGATGATCCTCGCGAGGAATATAAATGATCTAAAAGATGTCCTCCAAGCACTTCAAATAAAAGCAAAATTCTTTGGATTAAAGATCAATGAAAGCAAAACGAAATACCGCGCAAGACTTAACACGCTGAGAAAGGCACCGGATCTTACAATTGCAGATCATAAATTTGAAAGCGTGGATCAGATTAAATATCTAAGACTGTTTCTCAGTAGAACGGATGACGCAACGATTGCTATCCAAGACCATGCGTGGGCTGCAAAGAGAGCATATTTTGCCTACATTAAACGGTTAAGAAGCAAGATTTTATGTACTATAGAAGAACGAAAATAAAAATATATAAAACACTGATTCGACCAGTGGCTACATATGGATGTGGAGCGTGGACACTGAAAGCAGATGCAACTACACAATTACGCATATTGCAAAGAAGGATACTGGGTTCAGTTGGAGAAGAAAATGGCCTCTACCGCTTCAGATATAATAACAAGCTAGAGGAAATTCTACAAGGAGAAAACGTCGTACGGTTTGCTTAATCGCCTCGCATTCGATGGCTCGTACACGCTTGCAGAATGCCAGATGCAAAAATACCTCGCAAAGTTTTGGATGTATGCATATTTGGTGAAAAGTAAAGAGGGCGACCGCGGAAAAGATGGTTGGCCGACCTTAAGAACGATCTAAGAATCATAAGAGTGACCAACTATCGTAGTGTGGCTATGGAACGAGATGGATGGGGAAAATTGTGGTGTAGCTAAGGCTCACAATGAGCTGTCGTCCTATGCATGATGATGATGATGATTTTTAAAGTCTCTGCATCCGATCTCCATCCAGATGGTCTTCTGAAAAATCAAAATAGTAATGAAGATTGCATTAATTCAAGCACAATCCGGTATTTAAGCGAAAGAAAAAGCAATTTTAAACTAAATGACGGCTTCTCAAGAAAAAATGAATCGTACTTTTAATGAACATTTGTGTCTAACATTTTTTTTTTTTTCAAATGGAAAACATTCATAGGCAAGGAAAGCCGTCGATTAGTTGCTGAAAAATATGTACATATATTTATAAATAATATTTGCATAAAAATAGCTTGTTTCAGAAATGTAGCTACTAACTTTAAAACACAATGTTGAGAAAACTGCGTTCAAAGCTTCAGACGCAATTTTCAAGTAATCTGAGCAGGTAAGGGCAAATCTCCGAGTGTATTTCTGCCGTGAAAGAGCTCAGCATAAAAACCATTTGCCGTTCGGAGTAGACTTAAAAATTTAGGTCTTTCCATTTGTGGAACCACCAATTACTAAGTGGACCCACCAATGACTGTTATTATTATTTTTTTTTGCGCAACAATAAAATTAAATAAAAAAAAAATTTTTTCTGAAAATTCTGTATTCAACCAATTAGATGATCTAAATGTCACTTTTAAGGATTCGCCCATTTTTAGAAACAAGCTGTAATTAGCCGGAATTCCGATGCGATTTTCCTCTCGGCTAGCTTCCTAACTTATTTACATTTTCTCTTTTTTTCTTAATATGTTTCCTCTCTATTTTGAATTTTCAATAATACTCTCGGATATACCACTAGAACTCACTTTAGCACTTTACGCACTGTTCCATTTATTGTTGCTTATTGGTAGTAGACACACTTTATGAGAGTTATTTCGTCGTTAGGAGTTAACGTGCTTTTAGGATAACACCTACTATAAATATGCTAATGGAAGGTGGTTTTCAATCACTTGAAGATCGCACGAAATATCTCAGAAGTCGCATAATATACAAATTATTCTGAGCCCCAAATCCGACAATTTTGCTTATTGACATAGCCACCGATGTGAAAATCAGAAAAGAAGAAGAATACTCACCACTTTGGAAATAGGTTTGCAATATTTCCCAATTTTGTTCAAGCGTATAGCGTCCCATTTCGTAAATGTCAAACCTTTAAGTAAATTATGAACACATTTGACATGTCATTTGTGTTACCATTCTCAAAAAAATAATTGGTTCAAAAAGCGAACGCTATATGGCCCACCCTGGCCTACAAAACTAATGTGGATACCTGGACATTCGAACATACTCGGCAATCATCATGCTGACTATGCCGCAAATCTTGCCTTAAAATCGTGTTTGCACTTTTATAACCCACTTAGTACAACATCAATTAAAACCTCTACTCTAGAGCTTTAAAGTCTCAGCTGGACGCCAATTGGTATATTTACCAGCATGAATACAAAGAAGTAAATCCACACCGTTCCGCTAGCATACTGCCAACTTCGACTACTACTCGTACTTGGATGATCCAAGGTTTTGTACGTTTAAGGCTAGGCCATACCCTTTTAACACACCAATACCATTTTACAAAGAGTCCGTAGCCAATGTGGAACTTTTGCAACGCGAACCGCTTAACCATACGTCACATTCCCATTGTCCATCTATCTACGCTTTACTCACCACAACACCGGATAACGCAGATCCAATCAACATTCTCTCCATCCCTTCTGAAGCAAATACATATATTGTAATAAAAATGTCAAATTTTCTTAAAGCTATAAATATATTTCAACTTATTTAGTCTTAAAATTTATATTTAATTACATTTACTATCACTTGACTAAGCTGATAGCCCTGGTAGCTAGAGCTTTTATATTAGATTAATCTATAATTTTAATTATATTTTAATAAATAATAATATTTCTTCGTACTCACTGAAGGTACTATAGCATGCGTCAGCTTTATGTTAACGTTCAATTAAATGGTGCTCTGAGAGACCAATTTGATTTTATTTTTTTTGTTTTTTAAGGAGGTTGAAATGAAAATGTCAGAAACATCTCAAAGGTGCCGTCACACCAATGGTATGTGGGGCACGCTCCCACTAATGTTATAACAATCCTCCACCTCGGCTAGTTCTACCCTGGAACCACAAAATTATAACTTCTGGGTAGAGCCGCGCTTATGTCCTAAGACACAACAGGTACCCGCGTCCAGGTTCCTCTCCTGTAGGCGTATGAAGGCTATACACCGTCGATAGTCTCAATTACTCCCACTATGTTTATAGGAAGTCCAAAGTAAAGGAGTTAATTCACTACCGTCTTGTCTTCTGTATGATACTATATTGAGTGTTTCACTCAAACGTCTGTGCTTGTTGTCGGTTCGTCAGAACCTGTCCGCCTGCTCTGTTGCTGAAACGCTTTGCGTTCCCAATCAATATGGCGAAGTCGCGTCATAATCTTACCTGCGAACGTTTGCGCTGCCTCCCACTTACCGCTGGTTGCGCATATATCTCGTGTGAGGTTACTGGGCGACGGTTGATGACCCAGGGCTTGCTCCAATATAGCTCGTTCCTCTCTAAAGCGGTCGCAATAAAACATGACGTGTTCTGCGTTTTCGTCTGTATTAGGGCAGTTTGGACAGAAAGAGCTGTCTGCCAGCTTAAAACGGTGCAGGTATTCCTGAAACAGCCATGTCCGCTGAGCAACTGTGAAAGGTGATAGTCGATGTCTCCATGTTTTCTCATTAACCACTCATCAACACGTGGTATGAGTTTGTAGGTCCAACATCCACTTTGTGACTCATCCCACCGCTGCTGCCACCGGCCTATTGTCAGCAGTCGCTCCGCTGCTTTTTCTCCAGGTGTGGGCCGCGTTCCCTGTCTGTTATAGAGCCGAAACATTTCATCTGCCAAGAGGTTTAGGGGTATCTTTCTCACTATTACGCAGATTGCATCATCAGACACCGTTCTATACGCGCAAGCTGCGCGCAGCGTGCCTTGCCTGTATGTCTGGGTGACTTCCCGTAGATTAGACTTTTAGGTCCCCGCCCAGGTAGGTGCTGCATACGGAATTATAGAGTCAGCAACCAATGACAGTAGCCGTCTGCGATTTCCCTGGGGCCCTCCTATATTAGGGAGAAGTCGCGTTAGGGCACCATTGGTAGAAGCCGCCTTGGAACTTACAGATACCAATTTAACAGCTTTCTTTTCCCCTATGTTAAGTAAAACATAATAACAGAGCAAATTCCAGATCCAGTGATAGCCACATAATCTCATGGATGTTTCGAAGTACAAACCTGCTGCTGCGAACGATACTTATACCAATAAATTTATTTTTATAATTTCATGTTTATTTTTTATTGCTCAATCGTAATGCTTGTACGATTAATGTGTTATTTATTTTTAATTGAGACTTATTATTGTGTCTGCTACCTGTCAATTTACATTTTAGCTGTAACACCAGTTCTGAGAATAGAATTGCCAAGGGCAATTTAAATATAATACTATGAAAAACGGACATTATTTTCCTTCATACCTATAATCATTTAGCATTTCAATATAATCAGTTGACCCACTTTCTGCATTTAGAGGCTAGTTTTTGTTTGGAGTAGAATTCACCAATTTGCGATACCGCTAACCGAGGCAGAGAATTAAAAAGCCAATTAAATTTATTTATTCAACGAATTTAGTCTTTTTCTTATTGCTAATGCTTCATCTATGTCCAATGCGTGAGTAGCGAGAAGTTATTATTTTAATGGGATGCTTCTAGAATCCCACAATACAGATGCCAATAGTGTTTGCAATGTGAACGCATTAGAATAAGCTGACGCCAATGTGTTATTAAATTCACATTAACAGGTGCATAGGGGCGTAACGAAAGTGTAATGCAAACTTCAATAAAATCTTGCATTTGTTTGATCTTGAATCTAGTTTTTCAAACGCTATTAAATACGCTAATTATTATTTAATGAACTATAACATTTTTTAACAATTTCTGTTGCACCAGTTTTATTAAATAATTGCATTTTTAATGACGTTTACGTGCACTGAATTGCTTTAACAACTTCCTAATAGTATAAATTTTAAATAATCAAATTACGAAAATTACGAACTCATTATGAGGCTATAAATGTATATTGCGTTTTTAATCAACTCGAAAAATATTTGTAAAGTGTACGCAGACTTTATGGGCTATGGTTATTCATGTAAAGGGTGTTTACGTTTCAAGGGCCGGTGTTGATTTTGAAAAAAATACAATTTTTTAAAGAAATTATTGTCATTTCTCTCTACTATGATAATATTGGTATGGCTCAATTACGTATGGAAGAAAATATTGCCCAAATGGCCTCGGCGGCACACCTCCATCCGATGGTCCAAATTTTCGATGACGCTGAGGCATAATTGAGGTTCTATGCCGTTAATGTGCCGAATTATCTCATCCTTTAGCTCTTGAATTGTTGCTGGCTTATCGACGTACTCCTTTTCTTTCAAATAACCTCAAAGAAAGAAGTCCAACAGTGTCAAATCACATGATCTTGGCGGCCAATTGACAACGCCGCGACGTGAGATTGTTCGGCCAACAAATGTTTCGCTCAATTCGGGACATAAAAAGTTCGTTATCATCTCACGATAGCGAACACTATTCACAGTAACTGTCTGACCGGCCTCATTTTGGAAAAATATACGGCCCAATGATGCCGCCGGCCCATAAACCGCACCAAACAGTCACTCTTTGTGGGTGCATCGGTGTTTCGGCAATCACTCTTGGATTATCATTCGCCCAAATTGACGAATCCACTGAGGTGAAAATGTGCCTCACGATGTGCGCGAAATGCATTTTGATTTGAACGCCCGTTTTCATAATAAACCTGAATAACTTTAACGCGTTGTCCGATTATGTGTCTTTTCATGGTTCAAATTGAGTTAGTCTGAAACTGAAAAATGTGAAATGAAATGCAGAAAAAAGCTTTAGGTTTAGGTGTGGTTCACATTCAACATCGGCCCTTGAAATTTATCCACCCTCTATGTACAGATATGCTCTATTGAGTAAATGCCTCACACTCGCGATATTTTTCTGCAAGTTGCAGGACATATAGTTTTACGCCGCCTGTTCGAACGGCAGATGGTTTTTTATGAGGAGCTTTTTCGTGGCAGAAAACCACGCGGAGGTTTGCCATTGCTTACGTAAATGTAGGTTCCTATCTACCAATTTGTATTTCAAACCTGTGCACTTCCAAATGGTAGTCACGCAACAGTCCTTCCGGCTATGGCGGCCTTAATAATCTATTGTCTAGTAGTTCAACATTGCATTTTAATTTCCAAATTACCATGATTTAGTTGTTGTTTCAAAGCGCGTTTACTATTTCTCGTAACAGAAAAACCCAACTTTGTCGGGCTAAGAGAAAACCATATTTTAACAATTTGTGGCTAAAATCATCCGCCTTGGACGAGTTGGAAAAGTGGTCTCTGATTGGCCGCCGGTCGCCGTAGCCGAATGGGTTGGTAGTGATTACCATTCGGAATTCACAGAGAGAGAGTCGGTTCGAATTTCGGTGAAACACCAAAATTAAAAAAACATTTTTCTAATATCGGTCGCCCCTCGGCAGGCAATGGCAAACCTCCGAGTGTATTTCTGCCATGAAAAAGCTCCTCATAAAAATATTGCCGTTCGGAGTCGGCTTGAAACTGTCCCTTCATTTGTGGAACAACATTAAGACGCACACCACAAATAAGATTATATATATAATTGAAGACCTTTCAAAGAATCTTGACAACTGATTGTCAATTTCGCAGCTATTGCCCTATGTGAACGGATAGATACATTTTTGTGGATTTATTGTTAATCACTGCATAACTTTAATAAATTTGAGCACTTCCTTAGGATTTCTTTCCCAAATCAGTAATGGCTTTCAGTCACATCTTTTAAATGTAGAAGTCTTCATCTTGCATCGTAGAGTAGCGCTCTGACGTTTTATCTTCCAGTTCACAAAAACGGCTGGCGCTTGTTTTTAACTAATTCTACGTAGTTTCCAGAAATAATGACGGGACTACAATCAGGGGTTGAAATTGCTTCGCTACTTCCTAGTTTTCATGTTTACTCTCGCTACTACTCTGAACTAGAACAGATGAGTAATGGAGCAAATGGCGCAAAACAAACTTGTCTTACTTCGATCCCAGCTACGTTTCGTTACTGCAAGTAGCTCGGAGTTTTTTTTTTTTGTTTCCTTGTTCACTCCTCTCGGGAGCATAGGGCCTCGACAAGACTTGTCTTGCGTTGGTTTCGTTAATCTATTTGATTTCTGACAGGGTAGCTGATTAACCTCATTTTTCAAGCAGAAGGATCGTGCAGATGGTTGAGGACTTCGCTAAAGTGGTGTGTGTCTGCGCTATTACCGCGGCCGCCCGCTTCCTCTTGCTGGCGCCACTGAATGCATTGAGTAACTGTGTGCTTTTCTATTTGTTTTTTGCTTGGTTTAGCAGCCACAATGCAAATAATGCGCTGACTGTTTGTGCGGGAGTGAGGATTGGAAGGATGGGAAGGATTAGTTTTTGGGTTTGAGGAATGAGATTTTTTCTTTTTGTTTTTTAGAAACAGGGAAAGGTAAATTTGGAAATATGCGAGGACCGTGCTTCAGGTGGGATTCGAACCCACAACCTCTGGAATGGCAAGCTAGTGCACTTACGCTAGACTACCGAGGACGACAGCCGTAGCTCAGAGTATTAGTTAAAAAAAATGTTCAGTACTCTCTGTAGTAGGAGTGATAGTAGAAAACTTGGCATCGGCCGGAGCGCTGTTGGCGAAATTATTCATCTGTGCTGCAGCTAACGCCACTACTCTCACTTCTGGTGCGCTACTACTACGCCCATAGCTGCTACTTGAGCAGTGTTCGTTTTTGTTTTGTTAGATGCATTTTATATGCGGTTTTGCGGTGTTACACTAAATACATATATAACCAACAAATTAGGTATGTCCGTATACTGCAGGTTGAATACAACTTACAATTATATTTTCTATAGTTCCTGAATCCTCTAACTTTTTATAAAAAAAAATTATAAATTCAATATATCTATTGGTGTCTTAGCTATTTTTAAACGACTCTATATTTTTGAATATTCCGCTATATCTCATTTCAAGTCAAGTCATATATCATAAGTAAATATATATACAGTCTGTGTCAGAAAAAAGGAACCGAGATTATTCATGAAGTATAAAAGATATATATTTAAGATTTTTTTACATGAAAGTATTTACAAAACTACGAGTCGCAATTTGCAATAAGCCGTGTAGTCTCCATCCTGGCATCTTCTCGGCATGCTTTGAACCAGCTTTTCCGCGTAGCTTGTCAACAAACAGGACTAGCTTTTGTGAACTTGACACACGAGTTGCCTTAAATCATGGACTGGTCTTCCGGCAAGATGCATTTTCCTAGTTTCCCACACATTTTCAATGCGGTTGGCGTCTGGGGACTGGGAAGGCTAGTCCATTATTGTGACACCATTTCCTTGTTTTATTGTTTCTCAATGAGTTTTTCTGAGAGTAGGGGTTTTGATGATGTGGGACGGTAGGATATGTTCGCCTCCTTCAGTCGTCGTTCGATGATGTTGATACTCACATCTATTCCCTTTTTAGCAAGAATTGCGAGTTCTTGGTGTAGTCGCAAAGAAGGGCCCCCTTAAAAAGTTGGACAATCACTTTATCCTGCTTTTTTGTCGTCACTCGCTTCAAGCCGAGCTCGGAAAAGTCTTCAACATTTTTGTACTCCTTATACCGCTGATTCCACATCATAATAAGCTTTTTGATTTTTTAATCACTTTTGCAGCCGCAGCGTAAAATAATTTCGGCCTTTTCGAATGCGCGAAAAAAACTACCGCCTCAAAATGCTTCGCGCATTTCTAACTCATTTCTTTTGGGTTACGCTTACGGGAAAGTTTCGAACGCCACCAACCTGAGTTAGCACTGACGTCGCAGCCTTTGAGTGGGACTATTAGCAGCAAAAAGCAGAATGAAATACATCTTGAAGTCACAAGAAAAAAACCGGTTCTTTTCTTCTGACATAGATTGTACATAATGTTTCTACTTCAGAATTTTAATCGAATAGATTTTTTTTTAAATATTGAGCAAGCAGCAAAAGGTTGTAAATGCAAACAAGGAGTATATTTCCAGGAATACGCCAAGTGATTAGTTTTTACTTCAAACAATGTATCTATTTTAAAACCTTGGAGTACAGCCAGACAACGGAAATCTAAATTTTTCAATGGCCTTGAACCTTTTCCATTTTTATATTTGGGACAGGTAACAGCTGCACTAATTTTCTCATTTGTAAAAGCCAAGCCTTTCTCCGGGTTTTCCCAGTGTTTCGATAGCCTGGGTTTTCAAGATTTTCCATTTTTTGTCGCATTATCACTCTCCTACCTGCTAAAATTCGCGAAAATAGAAAAAAGGTTCAAAACCACCGATCAGCGGCGAGGGAAACTATAAGAATAAAAATTTAGATTTCTGTTGTCTGACTGTAGTTTACGGTTTTAAAATAGAGGCATTCTTTAAAGTAAGTATAAGCTACTAGCAGTAATGAAACGTAGCTTGGAGCGGAGTAAAACAATTGAGCGCGCTTTTGCGCTACCTGCTCCACAACTCATCTGTTCAAGTTCAGAGTTGTGGCGAGAGCCGAGCAATGTTTTCGGTAATATTGCTGCTGCGAAGTAGTTAATGCAAAACCCTGACAACAATGTGCCTTTTAAAAACCCAATTAGAGTTCGTACATGAGTGCTCTCTATGCAAGTTTAGGAGCCCACTTGATGCTCTTCTAGCAAAAAGAATAAACTGTTTTCCCTGCCTCTGCCCTGTACTTTCCATCCAGTGTCGCATGGCTACCGTGTCTTCCCAGGCGTTGATAATATCCGTGGTTTTTGATAAGCCCACAATTTCTCCAGGCAGTCCGCTTAGTTCGCCTGTTTCTTGTCATCATGGCCCTTATTCCTTGGTAGCCGGTTCAGCAATACGTCTTTCCTTGCTCCCAGGTTATTGAGGACAGTGAAGCAATATTCAACATGTTTCGGTGTTATTATGAGAGCAAAGTAAATAAAAATTTGGTAATATGAATAAAATGTTTTGATATACTGAAAAGAAAGTTACACAATTTTTTTATTTCGAAACGAAATAAAAGTACGTTTAAATTCAAATTATTAATTAGTGGTGGCCTAGCTACAACGCCATAGCCGCAAAATTCAAGCATTTGTCGAGTAGTCATGCCGTAACAATAAACAGCTGATATTGAAGGAGAATTAATAAAAACATTTGCATTTTGTCATGAAACCACGGATAATTTTCTACTAAGTCAATAAATTTTCCGTCGCTCATTTCTAATATGCAAATTTTTATCGCAAATATCAAAAGAAATGTTAAGTATTTCAAAGCTGCTTATGGTCACGGGGAAAACCCAAAAGTCAATAGACACATGGTTACGGCGTTATGGTGCGGCACCTACATTCTATCAAAAAAGTACCGGGAATTGTTCAATAAAACGTAAAATAATTGTTTAATCATCAAAATTAATTTTGTCGCCTTCAAAATAGGCTCCATTCGAAGCGATACACAAATGCCGATTAGTCCAGTCATCAAAGCACCTTTTAAAAGCGTTTGAAGAAATCTTCTTCAGCTCCTTCATCGAATTCCTCGTAATGGCCTCTACCGACTCAAAGCGGCGTCCGCGGAGTAGCAACTTAAATTTAGGGAAAAGTAAAAAGTCACACGGGGCTAAATGCGGTGAATATGGTGCATACGGTGGTTGTTCGATAATATTGGTCGATTTGTCGAGTTTTTGGTCAAAAAAGTGTTCACAATATGAGCCTTGTGAGACGGTGCCGTTTTGGGCCATATTGGGACGGTTTCTTCGCACTTCCCTCCTTCTCTCTCAAACGTCGCATAACTTCCAAATAATATTCTTTATTTACCGTAGAATCATTTGGAACAAATTCCGAGTGCACAACTCCATGATACCGACTTTGACGTGGGTTTTTGGGTTTCGGCTCATGTGGATAGCGCCATTCAGCTGCCTGTTGTCTGGTTGACTGGTTTGCATGTCAAACTCATGTACCCACGTCTCATAACCTGTTAGGATGCGCTGGATTAACATTAGGTCCGAATTCACTTGCTCAAGCATGCTTTTAGCCTCCTTCTTCCGATGAGTTTTTTGAAAGAAATTCAACTCTCTTGGAACGAGTCGAGCAGCCACGCGTCTCATGCCCAATTGATGGTGTAAAATGTTGCGAATGGATTCGCGAGACACGCTAAGGTCACGAGCCATCTCCCTCAAACTTAAATGATGGTTTTCCGGCCACATTTCCTTGACTTTGTCTACATTTGACTCTTTCATCCTTTGAAAACGTTTATGGGCGACCAGATCGGGGCAAATCTTCTACAACTTCTCAGGCCTCTGCAAAAGCCTTATACCATTCGTAGATCCGTGTTTTTGATAAAGTACATTCGCTATAGGCTTTCTGCAACATTTTCACCGATTCGGCACGCGAAATCCCGTTCAAAACACAAAATTTAAAACAAATTCTCTGTTCGATATTTTTATCCCTAGTGAAAATCGCAGAGCACACCTGCGGTTGGCTGATATAATTAAATGCTAAAATGAAGCTAACTGACAGATAACGCTCAAAATCTGCGACACTATAGAAGGCAGTTGTACCAACATTCCAGCAAAAAAAATTTAGATATATGTATGTACGTGTAACACGCTCTTTTTGAATGAACAATTCCCGATATTTTTTTGACAAAATATAAATCGTTTACAGTAATATCCATACGTTTGATCAGAACAGCTGATTGCTGTGGTTGCGGTTATGGCTAAGGTACGGCACCACTAATCGCAGCTACAATAATAAACAATCCGTTCTTTTCGAAGGTAACTTCATTCATAATTTCCAAGGTTACATAATTTTTACATCTAAGTTAACAAATATCAGCTTAACAACTAATAGTGAGAGCCAAAATGTAAATTGTTGTTTTTGTTATGTAACAAAGAGAAATAGATGGGTTTAAATCAGTGATGTCCATCCCATACATCAATTGATGACACGCATTCTTACTCTCCATCGATCAGTCGTTAGTAAACCAGCAACGAATAAACACCACGTTTGTCTGCGACGCTTAATGTATGCAATACAATACCCTGTGAGAACTTTTTTATGCTAGAGAATGCCTTTGGTGACTTGCAATGCCTTTTATGTTACAAGTCGTTCAAAGGAAGCTATAGATGTAATATCAAAAGACATTTCGATTCCTCCCACAAAAATTTTCTACTCCAATCCAATATTTATTTATTTTGGTTTAAATTTCCCACTGGGCTGCTCCCATACTCTCGTTCTCACTTATCCACTCACATTTTTCATTTTGGACAGCACTGGTTTAAATACTGTTATTAAAGAAAAGATCAGTTGGCACGGGAACAAATTAAGAAACGTGAAGAAGAGCTGGATCTCGAGCTGGATCTTCCAGCAAGATAATGACCCGAAGCATACTGCGCAAATCGTCAAGGACTGGCTGCTGTATTATGCTCCACGGCAACTACATTCACCTCCACAAAGCCCGGACTTAAACATTATTGAGCATGTTTGAGAAATTTCGGAGCGAAAGATTCGGAAGCACTCTATTACTAGGGCTCCAATCCGCAAAGAGAAGTTGCTGGAGGAATGGCAGAATATCTCGGTGGAGGAGCTTTAAAATTTAGCAGCTTTAATGCCCAGACGTTAAAAGCAGCCATTGATGCTGGTGGTGGCCCAACAAATATTAATTTCCTCAAATTTAATCAGTTTTCCTAGATAATTCTTATTTTCTAAATTCGTATGTACACTTTTGTCAGTGCCTTGTTTTGGTTTTTCGTGAATAACTTTTAAATTAAATACTGAAAATAATTTTTTTTTTTTACATTTGTTATATAATTACATAGATTTAAAACAAAACTGCATCATTACATTTCTTTTAAATGCTTTTGAATGGGAGAAATTAATAAGAAAAAAGGGGTCGTACGGAGAGTTTTGTTCGCAACTGTAAGTACATAATTCTACATCTATAACAAACAACAACAAATTTAGCACATACCAATCCGCAGACTTATTTTTAACCTCCGGCTACTGGGATTTCAGGATTTCTCGCAAAAATTTCATTGACAAACTTTTTGCAAAAACAATAACATGTCATGTCCTAACATGTTTTACTAATGCACCTATACAGAAGTATATGTGTAAGTGTGATAGCTGCCAAAACAAATGCAAACAAACAGAGCTACCTGGTGTTTTTGTATTGATCAAGTGTACAGCAATAACAACAACTAAGTACCCCGAAAGGGATAAGCAGTGTAAACAACGATTTGCTAGCCCCCATTTGCATAGGTACTTTCACTCACACTCACACATCTACCTGCATTTGCATGCGGACATGCGAGTACGCGTATTTAAAAATTTGTTATAAAAGGAAACGTCCTTTGGCAAAAATTATCAGTTGCATTCTAAATTCGTTTCCGAGTTAACGAATATTTTTTAACATTCCGAAAATGTCGAAAGTGAACGGTTCGTACTTCAAACAAGTGTTCCTGAATAACTTTGGGGTACCAGAATTTTTGATGAAATTATACGCACCAATGGCCCTGCGTCGATATTTTAAAAAATTATTTGAAACGATGCCAACGCCAAACGCTGGGTACCAAGAAACACCTAAAAGCAGCAGAAAAAGAACTCGTCAACGTTTCCAGAGAGCGAAAAGAAAACTTAGTTTTTAAATAACATTTATATTAATAAATCAAAATAATATTAGTATACAAATAAAAGGCTCAAAGCCAATGTAATAGGGTAAAGTATGCAATAAATAATATATTTATAATAAATAAAAGTGCGGTAAGCCTTTTTAAATATATGAACTTGAGGTTGTTTTCTTTCCGATTTGTATAAGGATAGTAATAATAACTTTGGCAGGTTCCGGTTGAATTTGTCATCTAATTTGTGACCCTGTTAATTTTTTTCGCAGCTGAAAGGCATTCAAAGATTTACAATAACCTTTTGCATTGGTTGGTTTATGTGGTGATTATTTAATAATCTAGTTAGCGCTCCTGAACCATTTTGCTGGCACATCCTCGCTAAGCCCCTGGACGAGCCGCGTTGGATTGGAATCGCCAAGGGAGTCGCAGAGAGACCAACCACCATCTGGAGGCGATATATGGATGCAGAAGCGCAGAAAGCAGGCTATTCGTGAAGACAAATAAAATTTTTAGCCTCAAATTACAATCTGTTTATTGAGGCCCTATGTTCCACGTGGGAATCACGAGAAAATATAACGCATGGACCGAGTTCCGGGCCCAACATTGGCACTAGCTTTATTGCACTCACCTCTTTTTCAGTTAGTACTAACTTTAAAAAGACTGACATGATATTTCATTCATTAGTTCGTGAGCTATTGTGCTAAGAGTGACGCTACTTTTGTTATTTTCAAAACAATGGATCGAAAAGAATTTCGTATTTTAACTTTACACTACTTTTTGATGGGCAAAAATACCGTTCAACCAAAGCAATGGCATGAAAAGATTTATGGGGACTCCACTCCATCAGAAACAACAATAAAATGAAGGTTTGCTGACTTCAAACGTGGTCGGAGACACACCGATGGTGCACAAGTGGACGTCCAAATGAAGTGGTAACATCAGAAAACATCAAAAAAATCCACAAAATTGTTTTGAATGATCAAAAAGAGAAGTTGCGTGAGATAGTTGGCATCGTAAAGATATCCAAAAAACGTCTTGTCTTTATATTGCATGAGCATTTGACTGTGAGAAGCCCCTGTTCAAAGTGGGTGCCGCGTTTGCTCAGTGTTAACCCAAAACAATAACGAGTTGATGATTCTAAGCAGTGTATGGCTATGTTTAAACATAATAAATCGGAATTTTTGCATCGATATGTGACAATGGATGAATCATAGATCTATCACTTCACTCCGGCATCAAAACGATCATCATCTGAGTGATCATCAATTGGTGAACCTTGTCCACAGCGCTCGAAAGCACAACAATCGGCTGGAAAGTTTAGGGTCTCGGTATTTTGGGTTGTACGTCGCGTAACATTCATCGGCTATCTTGAGAAGGGAAATACCATCAGCAGTGAACATTATGTAGCGTTATTTGTGCGTTTGAAGGCCGAAATTTCAAAGAATCGCCCGCATATGGCATAGAAAAAAATTGTGTTACATCGCTGTGCCACAAGTCAATCAAAACAATGGCAAGACTAATATACATGAATTGAACTTCGAATTGCTCCCACATCCACCGTATTCACCAGTTTTGGCTCCGGGCAACTACTGGCTGTTCGCAAATCTAAAAAATGCTCGCCGGTAAGAATTTTCGCTCGAATGAAGAGTTTATCGCTGAAACTGAGGCCTATTTTAAGGCAAAAGATAAATCGTTATACAAAAGTTAGAGTGGCTTTCGTTAAAAATATTAGGGCGCTCCTGGAATGGTTGAGTTGTTTGATGGAAATTGCGTTGATGAAGAAAGCTAATTTTGAGCAAAAAAACGTGTTTTCTAGGCCCGGGACTTTTCAGCCCGCTTATAATTACGATTAAGTTATACCTTCACCACTGTATCCAGTCTGAAATAGCTAATAAGGTTCTTTATGTCCGCACCTGCCAGCTCTTCGAGGTGCTTACAAAAAGCGGTTTAGAAGGCTTAAGATGCTTGTCTTTCATAGGGCAGTGCGTTCACAAGGAAGTAAATGTGAGTTTCCTTTTTCTACGGTTGATTACAACAAATTCATTTCAATTTGGCTGCTTGCTCATCTATGGGTCAGAGACCAGTTGTCACTGCCGTTAGTCTGCGGCAGGCTGCCTTTTTATGCAAGACCTGTTTGGTGATTTATTTTTAGCTTTTATTAAATATACCCGTATCTATTATTTTGATATTCCAAGGTCAAAATAGGGATTAAAGATAGTATAGTCCTAGAATTTTAAGACGATAGAAATAATATTCCGATTATTTGTAAACCTTCCTATTGAAGCTTTAGTCTGGCCAGCCCGTTTTTGCTTAAAGTTCTAAATGAAATATATTTCTAATTAAATTTATTTTCTATACAGGGTGTTAAAAAAGAGTTTCAAATATTTAAAGAGGTTATAACGGGTGATGACAGAAAATTTAGACATTTTGAAAATGTTGTAAAAATTATTTATTTTATTTCTTCACAGAAAGCTTACAATAAAACTATTTGCTAGTGATAGAGCATTAAGAAAAATTATTGTATAGTTAGAAAGTGTCAGTGATTAGCCGTAGGGCGAAGTCCTGTGGGGCTACCTGATAGACCTCGTCTTTATAGACCTCTCCGTCTAATTGGTTGTCTATGGAACGCTCTACTGGCAGCTCTCCATCTGGGCATTCTGTTCCTTTCCCCAGCCATCTGGCTCGTTGACTTTTTATAAAGCGTATTGCGATTCCATTATGTATTCAAGCGTCGAGCTCGTGACTGTATCTCATCCGATGATTTGCGGGATGCCCCTCTTTTGGTACAAAATTAAATTTTCGTTTATTTAAATACTTCTACGTTTTAACGGCGAAATGGAACGATGATTTGTCAGGCTAGACGACATGGTTGCCATCAGAATGATACTTTCCAAGGGAAGGAATCCTAATTTAACACAAACATTCCTTCTAATATACTTTTTTGTTTACTGTAAGTCTAGACGAAGGCTTCAACAAATCCTCTGAATTTTCTCTTCCGAATAGTGCGATTTAGTAAAGCATTAATTTTGGCTCAAAATTTGTGCTTCAACTAAAATTTTACATTGAAGTCACATTTTTAAATGGCATTTGGAAGCAATCGATTATTTCTTGTCACTTGAGATTTGTTGAGAGGAAAATAGCTTTGACCGTATTGACCGTGCCATTCTTTTCGGTGCACCATGAACTCCCAGTCCCACCCAACACATATCATAATCTTTTTTGGATGAAGATCCGGCTTTAATCTCCCTTGAGCCACCATCTCCTTTCTTTGCTTAATATTGATGTACAGCCAACATTTCCCATCTCCCGTGACGATTCGGTACAAAAAGTGCTGTTTATGACCGCGTATTGCTCGATGGCCGGCGAGATGCTGAGAAGCAATTTGAAGACGACTTTCTTCGTTTTTTTCATTGAGCACGAGAGGCACCCAGGCTCCCAATTTTTCGGTAAATCCCATTGAATGAAGGTGATTGTGAATCGGTTTATGAATGCACCTCCTTTTCTTCGCCAATTCACGACTGGCTTGGCAACCGATCTCCTTCAAAAGTGATTTGAGACGTTCTTCATCAAATTCAGAAGCCTTCCGCTGCGGGACGTGTCATCGATGGGAAAGTCGCCATTTTTCAACTTTGGAAACCATTTTCGTGCTGTACACTTGGCTATGACACCTTTTCATGAACGTCGATAATGTTCGAGCTACTTCGGCGTCTTCTTGACCTCGATGAGAAAGAGGAAGACGAACAGGTGTCGAAAATGTTGATTTTTGCATCCTTGTGATTCCATTTCTAAGGCTCAAACTAATAAAAAATTAAACAACTCAAAAATACAATTAACATAGTTTTGTAGAGCGGAAAGAGTTCCATTGAATAAATACTTACCCTTTGCCAAACAGCAAACAAATCGTTGCAAAATAGAAGCATATTTCAAAGTGCTACGAACTTCTTTCCCAACCTAATACATATGTTCGTGTGTATAGTATTCATTTACGATTATACTTCCTTCAAAATTTGTAATGTTCCTCTTTCTTGCTCATTACAGGCCGTCTACATGTCCACCACAGTACCGCAGAATATAAAAGGTAGTAAAATCGCCGGCAGACATACTCCAACAAGAAATAGTTTAAGGCACAGTCGCATGCTAGTTGTAAATAATAAAACATATCCAGGTAAGTGGCAAGGTGTTTGATTGCATATAAGCAGAATAACAAATTTAAAAGAAAACTAGAGCTTATTAATCGCTTTCAACTTGATTGGCGGCTTACTTATTTCTAATTGTTGTTTTTTGTAGTAGTACTGTTATACATTCGTCTTAGTACATAGGTATGTATGTATATATGATATGCATGTATGTATGTTTTTCCAATGGTAATTGCACACTCGTGTGATTTTGTAATATTTTGCTTCAATTATTACTAAGAGAATACATCCTTAATAACCTAATTGCTTGACCTCATTAATCCTTTTATTACTACTTAGCGGGTTGTTGTGTACTATTTAATATTATACTAACTAGAAATTAATAGACTTTACTCATATGTTCATGCACACATATGTACATATGTAACATATATTAGGGTGGTCTTATTTTTATATCGATAAAAAAATTTGTCTGAGTGTGCAAGGTAACTCTGCAAGTAGTTTGAAGTATCAGTGGCATTAAAAGTGGTTGCTTATTAATTTGAAAATAAATAATGCATAAAACTTAAGGCGATAAATATGTACAAGGTGGCGCAAAAGTAACCATGCGATGTTTTTCGGCTGTAATTAAAAAAAAAATGAAAAACTTTGATTCTTCTTGTGGATTATTTTTATTTGGTCTTTTAATTTCTTTTACATCAAGTCGAGAATATGATGTCATGTAAAATGCCTTTTTATGGCATTTCCCATCACTTTGGCCAAAACTTCCGGCGATAGGTCCTCATATTCTTGACGGATATTGTCTTTAAGAGCTGCAAGAGTCTGAGGCTTGTTGACATAAACCCGCGACTTCAAAAAGTCCCACAAAAAG
The DNA here is from genome assembly GCF_027943255.1 of Anastrepha obliqua. Taxonomy (NCBI): domain Eukaryota; kingdom Metazoa; phylum Arthropoda; class Insecta; order Diptera; family Tephritidae; genus Anastrepha; species Anastrepha obliqua. The sequence continues at coordinate 49,065,847 of NC_072893.1, forward strand.
AAGTCTGGAGCGGTCAAATCAGGCGATCTTGCTGGCCGGTGCAAATCGCCAAAACGGGAGATTAGGCGCCCGGGAAATGCATCCTTCAGCATATCGGTTGTGGCACGTGCAGTGTGTGCCGTTGCACCGTCCTGTTGGAACCACATGTTTTCCAATCACAATTCATTAAGTTACGGCAAAAAGAACTCGTTGATCATTGCTCTGTAGCGCTCACCATTCACAGTAACCGTTTGGCCCGCGACGTCTTCGAAGAAAAAAGGTCCGATGACTCCTCCAGCGAAAGCAGCACACCATACAGTAACTTTGAGCGGGTGTAATGACTCTTCGTGGGTTTCACGCAGATTTTCAGTGCCCCAGAAGGGTAAATTTTGCTTATTTACGTACCCGCTAAGATGGAAATGGGCCTCATCACTCATGATTATTTTTGATGAAAAATCATCTTCCTCTTGGTGGTGATTAAGGATGGTTTGAGCGTATGTTAGACGCGATTGGCGGTCAGCAGCTAACAGCTGATGCACTGTCTGAACTTTGTACGGAAACATCTTCAAATCCTGTACCAAAATTCGCTGTAAAGACTGTCGACTGATACCCATTTGTGTGGCACGTCGTCTGGTCGATGTCGACGGCGCTTCCATGACATCCTCGGCTACAGCAGCAATATTCTCTGCAGAACGGCTACTCCGGGGTCTGCCACGCCTGGCAGCATCTCGTGTTGTGCCAGTCTCTTCGAGGCGAGTGGCTAAACGTCGCAGTGTTTCACCAGTAGGCGTTGGACGGCGAGGAAATCTGCGACGAAATTCACGTTGTGCCAAAGTCACCGACCGATTATTGGTCAAATAAATAGTCAGCAATATTCCGCGTTCTGGAGCAGTGTAGCGTAACATTGTTTATTAACGTGTATTTCGCATGTGTTTACTACACAAATGTCAAAACAGAAATGAAATTAGGGGCCAATCGCAAAATTTATAGCATTTTCTGATAGGAGGATTACTTTAGCGCCACCTGTTACATACATTTATGAGAATACTGGTTCCAAAAACCCTAGAACGTATCTGTCTATTTGATCCCTTTATGCCTGTATGGAAACATGGAGCCTCACCTCAATGAGCAAGTAATAATACATGTCTCCTCTTGTAGTCAATTTTTACAGTGATGCAATTTTTTGTTCATAAGAAATATTTGACATCTGTGAACTGTCAACTGTCTGAATTAACTGCGAATAATATTTTTTGCACCAGCCAATTCGTGCAGCAGCCCTACCTCAAAAATTAATTATGTCTAATTTGTAGCAAAAAATTCCGCTAGTAGCGAATTTTATTTCAGCCATTTCTTAGTAGAAAAACTGCTGCCAAAATATTTCCTTTAATTACTGAAATTTCTGACAACTACTTCCGTTGATTTGAAGCTCCTAAATTTAGCATTGAAGGCAAGAAGCGTCTTTGTTTTACGAATTAGTGAAACGCCACTGTTTGAAAATGATGAAGAAGATCTGTTTCAAAGATTTTACGAAGTTTTTTGGAAATAAAGCAATTACATACACAAGTTTTTTCATATTTTTACAATATTCGCAATATTTTTCATGCTACATTTTTTTTCGTTCATTCCTCATTATTAAAAAAAAATCGAGTTTGAGCCGAAAAACAAAATTGCCGATAACTCTTGAAAAAAATTTTTTTCGGGTGAACAAAAAAATACGTGTCTCATTATTTTGACCAGAGAGCAACATATTTGAATTACATCGAATTCGAAGAACATGACCCAAATAGCCCGGTTGAATTGAAATGGAAAGCATCAGACGTGATTTGAACCAGCATCTGAATTTCTTCAACATTTCTTTACACGAATCGGCATGAGGCATTTTGGCTTTTATCAATTTTTACGGTACCTAACGAGGACAAATTTCATTGACCACCAAATGTTAATGCAGTATTGAATGTCCCACTAATGCCCACTATTTTTATAGATAACGACCTCTCGGCTTAGCCAGAGTAAAGCAAGCTGAGCAATGTCAATCCTCAACGCTCTCCAGTTCATTGGAGGAAAAGCCCATTCTCCTAACTTTTATACCGAGTAGGCAATGTTCCAATCACCTTTAAAGAGGCGGTCAAGACAGATAAGAGACTGAAAACTTTATTCATTGACCTTTGATCAGATGCTTTTTGTTACACATTATAAGGATTCCATGGTACATCAAATGGAAGAACAAAAGTAGAAGAAGTATTAATAAAAATAAATTTAAGACAATGGGTGCAGAAGATTGGCGAATATCCCCACTTTGGCCAGAGGAATATTGACCTTATTTCTGCTAGCTTAGTTTCCAGAATAATCTCCCCGGTTTATACTTAGTATATATGTACATACAGGTCTTTCCTAACCCCTTGTCGTGTTTTAACCGAGTCTGACTCGTGATGAAAGTTTTGGTTTGAAGTTTGAAACATGAATATGACGAGCCAGGCGCGTGAACAGATCGTAATGAATCGATGTAATGAATCGATTTCAAATAAATAATAAATACAAAAGGTATTAGAGTTTATTTCAGCAACAGCAGTATTGTGCAGAGTGGCATTTACATTTTGACTCGTATTGTGACCTTTCTCGCGCGTCAGTCTGATCTGTTTACCACGCGTTGACGCCTAACACTTGGACCCGAGTTTCGTCTAGCTAAATGGCACGGAGAGGGGTTAATACGAGTGTAAAATAATAAGACCAAAATGACAATAAGAAACGTTGCGGTAACTGTTTTCGATTCACCAACCACCTAACGAGCAGTAAAAAAAATTTCCCTTGAATCCAATGATGCTTGTGATTTAGCAGCACTCCATTATTTTCGTCTCATGTAATTCTGTTATGCAAATCGATTACTTTTCGCAATCTCATCTACAATTCCATTTCCTGCACTGGCCCCCCAAATAGGCTCAAACAAACAGACTAAGCACCCGCACCACAACACACTTAGGTGCCTGTGAAACTCACACTTGCCTGACAAAAAAATAAAAAGAAGAAGAGGTTTTTATTTATAATTTTTTACGAGGACTTGCTCTGAACTGGAATTTGACTGCAACATTTGTTAGATCAGCAAAATAAAAATCTTACCACCTTAATATTCATAAGTACATAAAGCAAATTAACTTACCAGCTATATACCTATTAACACAGTTCAAACTACTACGCAACTGGGATGCTAATCCCGAATCCCAAAAAAATCGGGACCAGAAGTGTTTCAGATTTCGGGATCCCGAAAATTTTTGAAATATGGAAATGAAAGAAGTAAAATATTGTGCATTACGAAATTTGATTGCATTAAAAGCCTGTGCGAATTGCAGCTTAGCATTAAAAATGCCTGAACGGAATCGACAAAACCAAAATTGCATGTAATTAGCTTTTGCAGCATAGGCACCATAAGCACCATTCACAATTTCGGTGGGCTTGGCTTGCATTTTCGCCTTCTCGCCTTCTCAAAGAAAAACTGTAAAATGTACCGAATTTTCTCTTTGTTGGCGTCCATTGTTAACACCCTGCAACTCATAACTCATAAGCGAGCAAACAAAAAACAGGAAGCGAATTTTTTTAGTGTGAAATGTCACCTTGACAACGAGCACAAACTTTAAATTGTTTGACCAATACTTTACGAGATATCGATCACTGCCGCCATCTAACGACGCCGAAGACTGGATTTCTTTATCGACAACCTAATATTTATAAATGAATCATCTCATTCAGTCGAACTGAGGATGAGAAAATGTGCTTTTTGAAATCTTAAATTTTTAAATTTTGTTTCATGGTATATTTAAATGTTTTCAATTATTTCATTTTTACTCTTAGTGAAAAAAGTTATGTCCCAAAGTGTATCCCGAGATTTGAATTTTTCACTTCTTGAATTTTTTTTTCCATATTAACCCTTTGGGGACGAGTGTCGAAATATAGCCGCCCTAGTCGATTTACCGTTCCGGACGCGTGTCAGGAGGTAGCCGCCCAAATTAGTTCGTAGCTACAAGGCTGTCGTGAGCCTGTCTGTCGTTCTGAGCGATAAGATGCGCATAGGTATAGTAAAAGAGTCACGATTTCATTCAAAAGCGTTAGAGGCCATTAGCGATGAAATCTTATCTTCCTTATAATGTAAACTTACGATGTGAGTCGACGGTAGAGTCAGAACGACTTTCTGTTCTTCGATTCAGCCACTCAATGTATTTTTTTTTGTCGGGACAACTAGCAAGGGCAGCACTAAGACATAAATTAAGTCCATTGTACTACAATTGGATTCCCTTTTAATTTTCTTGAAATCTACCCGATCTCCGAAGAAATCTGAGTAGATCTTGTGGTGCCAAGGAGCCAAGATGGTCGCTTCTTAACACATCAGTGCCAAAGACCTTAAACCTGATTCGAGCGAAGGCGGGGCAGACACACAGGAAGTAGTCCGTCGTCTCATCCTCCTCTTTACAAGCTGGGCAGAGTACACTGTCTGAGATGCCCAACCTTTCCATGTGCTTAGCCCACAGAAAGTGGCCCGTCATCAGTACAACCAGCCGTCTGCACTCCCATCTGTTTAATGACAGGAGGATTTGTGACAGTCGATCAGACATGAGAGGTAACATCAGTTTAGTTCATCTGCAGCCTCTCTCAGCCTGCCAAGCTCGCTTGTGGGTGGTAGTTACCCATTTGCTAACCGTGGCTGTGATGGCCGCAGAAGGGAGTGGCAAAACGAGAGCCCATCTTAGCTAAGGAGTCAGAGGTCTCGTTACACGCGATACCCACGTGTCCCGGGACCCACGTTAGCATCAGGCTATTGTGTCTGCCGAAATATTTGAGCCTGGATTTACAGGACTTGACTACCCCTGATGTGGTTGGAGGGCTGTCTAAGGCCATAAGCGCAGCCTGGCTGTCGCTGCAGACACACATAGATCTGCCTCTCCATCGCTTTTCCACAACAAAATTCATCGCTTCTTGAACTGCTTACACCTCCGCTTGAAACACAGATGCATGCATTCCAAGAGCAAAGTGCAGTTTTGTCCCGCTAGATTCCACGTAGACCCCAGAGGCGGAGCCATGCTCGGTCCTGGAGCCATCCGTAAAAATGCGAAAACAGTGTTTGCCGGGCTCATTTTCAGAGTTTGATCACAACTGAGCCTCTGGCAGCACTACACTATATCTCTTTTCAAGTACGACTCTTGATGGCATGTAGTCGAGGGACATGGAGAGAATCGTTGGATCGTCGTCCATGCTTTCTCTGTGTTCCAATGCCGGACAGGGGCCGTACCAGTTCCCATTGTATTTCAGCCTGCAGATGGACTTCAAGGCCTCTCCTTGGATGAAAGCATCAAGTGGTGGTAAACCAATCAGAGCATCTAATGCCGGGCCTGAAGTAGTTGGAAAAACTTCGGTGCAACAAATGGCCACAGTGCGTTGTAGTCTCGATAAGGTCCTCCTGACTCCCACTAGAGAGGGTCTACTCATCCATACCACTGATACATAGGTGATAATAGCTCTTATCATAGCCCACTCAGATTCACTGCCAGAGGAACCAGCAGCCTTTTTATATATTATATTTTATATTTTATCCTACGCGCAATAGTGATAGTCTGATGAATATTACTTTGATTCTGATAAAACAGAAGATGACGGCATTACTTCGTGAAGTGGAAGTGAAATCTGTGCAAAAAGGAATCCACTCAGGCATTTCAACATTGCAGCAGTGATAGCAGTTTGTTTATAATTATTTTTTGATTTTATGAACATTTTTTCTTGTGTTAAATAAAACCTTAGTTTTAATATCGTTCAACGTATTTATTGTCTTTACTGCGCACTTCAATACCTCTCGTTCTCAGCGACGCTCGCCCGTCGAGCGGCTCCGTCCCCAAAGGGTTAAAAGTTATGTTCCAAGGTAAACAAATTCCGGCATCTCTTTGAAAATATTTTAGAAATCGGGATCAAAGTTGTCTACTTTTTCTACTAATATTGGCACCCCTACATGGGCACATGTTACACAAATTGCTAGAAAAAAAAATTGTCTAAGCTCATTGACATTTAGTTGTAATTGCACTGTGGGATATATTCAATTTGTTTCCGTAGTAGCTTAATAACTGACAAGCGTAATCAATAATAATCAGCAAATCAAGTGCTATTTTATTTTTGTAATTTATAGTAATGTAAGTATGTACAACTCGGTAGTAATGTACACAGCAATGTAACTAACCAGATTTTATCGTAGTCGGTCTCTTAGGCATCCACCCAAGTGAGCGCGGTTAGTAGACAATTTACTTTTACAGAATAAACATCACTTCTGTTAAATGAAAAAAAAAAAAAATTTATATCTATTTGAAAGTGATTTGCATTTACAATTTCTATAATGGTTCATTCTTCGTACACAGCCACTCAGCATCCGAATCCAATGAATTTTAAATATCCGAATCTTGCCCGCTGGTTGCTCATACTGGAGATAATAGTTGGTCTACTAATATCATTCCTAGCAATTTGGATATTCTGCTTGGCGCCAAATACGGCCATACAATATAATCCCTACTGGAGCGGCTTAGTGGTGAGCAAACAATTTACTTACTATTTTTAATATAAAATTGCCTGAACACAGTTACATTTACTGGTTGGTTTATTTAGCCAGTTTTTTTTTAAGATCATTTATTTAATATTTATTAGTGAAATTTTTTACTGACGCTAAATTATTCAATTATTGCAAATAGGGTTTTAGAGTAGTAGGAACTAATGGTGAATATAATGAGAAATTGACACAATTTTTTTTTTTCATTTAAATTGCGGCATGAAAATCCAGAGTATTCCACCGGCTGTGAGATAACTGATGTGTTAGGCAATGCAAAAATTCAATGTTAGCTTCATTAATGAACGAACTCAAATTTACTTTCTACTTTTCAATTGCACATGAAAAACCTGATTTAAAGTGTTTAAAGGTATCGCTTAATTAATATTCCCTCCTTCTTGGATTAAGTCTGTCACAATGAAAATCTTACCTCTCCGCACTCCCATAGCTCCGAGTGGATGACACGAATCATGTGCAAGTAACTGCCGTCGTACACCTACGTACCTGTTGATAAGTTTTAGGTATATTTTTTAGATCCAACTTACAATTTTTGAACCAGGTGACTTTGCTTTTTTGGTAATAGATGAGGTTAGATTAACACGTTGAGCCCGGCATCGATATTACTGTACTTTCCATTTGGCCGGCAACGAGCGAGCAATCGGGAATATTCAGACTGGAGACTGGAGCGATTAGTTAGAAACGAATTGCAGCAGACAAAAGTACACTTTGAAAATATATTCTGTTTAGAGTGTTTCAATAAACTTCATTAAAATTACTATACATTTATTTTTTAACTATCGGTCTTAGTTCATTGTCGGTCCCTAGGGACCGACGCCGGCCAAACGGAAAGTTCACTGTCGGTCCCTAGGGACCGACGCCGGCCAAACGGAAAGTTCACTGTCGGTCCCTAGGGACCGACGCCGGGCTCAACGAGTTAAATGGCTACCCCTTGCTTGGGGCCCACTTGGAGAAATATTTAAAATTCGTCCGTTGTGATGCCATACAGGGTAAAACAAAAAGGAGAAGGGAAGGAAGAAGTAGCCTTGTGATTAGCGGATGATGACCATGCACTTACGACGACGCCGACGGTTGCTGATTTACGTTCGTAATTAGCCGCATCAAGCTACTGATGAGCTTCAGCGGATGTGTGATATTTAAATCCACAATATCCGCAAGTGTAGCGAAAAAGTGAGAGCCCACATGTCTAAATCTTTGCCAGACGAGAGCAGGGCAGCTGAGAAGAAGGTGTTGAGACACTTCTGCAGCACGGACTTGAGGTAATCCCAAGTCTCACCGCATGGACAGCTAAAGGACAATATCCGGTAAGGATACCCACCAAATTCGAGAGCTGCGGCTTTGTTAGCCTTAAGAGTTCCCACGAGCATCCCCGATCTACTCATGGCTAGAAGGATCTCGCGACCTTGCACGTTTGCGCTCGCTGAGTTGACTCTAGGCCCATTTTTCCAGGAGCAGACCACAGGTTCTTAAGGGAACCCCAATCCACTCATTTCGCGACGAAATCGTCTGTAAAGTTCCCTGTCTAGCCAGCTCATCGGCCCAGCAGTTTCCCTCTATGCCACTGTGACAGGGAACCCACATGAGCTTCATAACGAAGTATTCGAACGCAATCGAGAGAGAAGCCAGACATTCCCCGACTAATCTCGAACGCCCAAACAACGAACGCAAAGCCCTAATTGCCGCTTGGCTGTCGGAGTTAATATTTACTTCCTTAACGGTAATTACCGAAGTGAGCAACCAATCCACTGCTTTCTTAATTGCGGCTACCTCCGCTTGGAAAACACTACAGTAGTCCGGAAACCTGAATTTGAGCTTGATGAGGAGGTCCTCGCTGAATACTCCTCCACCAACCCTTTTTGGCAACTTTGTGAAAATTTGTGGAACAAGTTTAGGTCGATTACGTGCAGATGACAGTAATCCATCGGACCATTCAGAGAAATTGCTACTGCGATTTAGTCTCAAAGCCTCTACGGCAAGGCATTCAACTTCGATTACAGTGTCATTTGATATGCTTTTCATTAAGTGACATACCAGAATGGCGCGGAAACCACACCACATAAAAATTTGAGAACTCAAACTCTAAGAGCTTCACGTAAAACATAGCGATACAGTGATTACTGGAGCAATTGTTTTTTTAACCCTTTTGCATCATCGCTCGAAATGCGCGATGAACTCAAAATGGCTTGCGTCCATAATACCTTGTGTGGGCAAAGGTTTTATTATTTGTTCTAATGAAAAAGAATGCCACAGGATGGCCAAACTTCTTCAAACTTTAACAAAAAAAAATATTTTATTGCGGATTATTCCCTTCTTGGTGATAAGAGAGAGTTTTTGTTCGCGGACTATTCCATCGAATGATACAAAAGGATTAAGAGCTTGCAGACTGTTTGGCTGTCCAATTTTACTACATGTGAGGTGCCGCTACAGCCTAGGGGTTCTGTTTATGAGAATCATTCGGCTATATATGTATATATAACATCCCTTACATCCTTTTTGGATGTTTGGCCGAGCTTCTCCTCCTCTTTTCGGGGTGTGCATCTTGATGTTGTTTCATAAATGGAGGGACCTACAGTTTCAAGCAGATATTTTTTATGAGGAGCTTTTTCATGGCAGAAATATACTCGGAGGTTTGCCATTGCCTGCCGAGGGGCAACCGCTGTTACAGAAAACTTTTTCTTCATTTTGGAGCTTCACCGAGATTCGAATTTTGAATGGTAGACACGCACCAACCCATTCGGCTACGTATTCTGGCGCTACGGTGCCACTGTGCCACCCTTGCCAGAATGTGACATCGTTCTTCTTTGGATGCCTTGCAATCTGTAATTTTCCATAATATTTCATTGTTTATTAGAAAAACGAAGCAGATTCAAGAAGCGAATTAGAGGAGAGACTTGATGCCAAGCAAGTAGGACGCGCTACATCCTCATGGACCGTAACCCAACCTAACCGAATCTCGCTACAGCAGGATGTGCTGTCTAATGTCCAACATCCAATAACTTGTGAAAACAGCAGTTGGTGGAGATATACCCTCTGCTTCCACTTTAACGATGGTTAAGGTTTATTTGACGAAGAAAGGAAGCTTCCTATGGAATTTTAGATCATCCCATCTTAATTTAGACAAACCTAGCTGGCGTTGACAGATACGATCTCTTGATGCACAATAATTTCTTCTCACTCTAAGATATCAAGGTTTGCACTATGCGCGGGGAGAGCTCATTGGTCGTTTCGTTACTATGAATATTTCAGTGCTCACGCAGCCAAATCAGAGTGAAGCGATTTGTCGACGAACTATAATCAACTTGTATGTTTGTAAGCTATTCCTTGCGCTGACTTAATAATACCTAATATCACCATTGGAGTTACCGTGCAAGGGATAGACATCGGTCTGTGAATAAAATTACTGAACTAATTCCAAATGGCAAAGCTGTAAAGCGCTTACCAAACACAGTAATCACATAAACTTTTCGATATGGAGACCCACTGAATAGATTTCGCTCGCCCTGATTGGTTTGTTAGTTCGTTAAAGTGGTGATTGATCCAGAATCCAACTAGCGCTTTCGCACCTTCTTCTTGTCACATCGTCGCTATTAACTTGTTTAATTGTTATTTACAGCGTGGTTTTATCCAGTCTGTGCGGTTGAAGAACCTGATTAGGTTGTTGACGTCTAAGCCACACAATTGTTCGAAACTATCGAAAAGCGATTTACGAAAGGTAGACATTCTCTTACTCCATAAGGCAGCGCATTCACAGAGGAAATGGAAAATCTGTTTGTTAAAAACTGTGACTGTGTGTGTTTTGAGGGATGCCTGTTTCAGCTGGTTGTACTCCGATAGACCAGAAGCCAGCTATCAGCGCCGTGAGTCTGTAGGCATCCCTTCATTTCATATTTGTCAGTATTGGCGTTTGTTTGTGATTGTAGGTGGGCCATAACGGTCTGCTAACTTCGCATCTTGTCTAGTCTCTCTATCTACATTCTGAGATTTGTAGATATTTTAAGGAAATTGCACCCGCTGGTGTGAATATATACCCTGCAAGAATGTTATTCATGTCAGATCTCTCACTTGCCACATCATGTACTTTTTCGTCGATTTTTTTAAATGCTCCGATCTTCCGGGACCCAGATTAAGGAAACTTTACGGTTTACACACCGCTCGTTCTACTCGAAAGTTCATTTTGTAGCGCCGTGTATGAAGACATATGCTATGAAGCGTTCCGTAAGCGAACGTACGGTAAAAGGCAAGGAAAACAATTGCATTCGGCGGGTTTATTATCATTTGTACTTTTACAATTTAAGGCATGACCTTTTTAATTTTTTTTATTTTAGTTTAAAGATCAAAATACTCACAAATATGTAACTCGCACACAAAGGTTTGATTATTTTCTATGCGAACAAAGTAGCGGTGCTATAAATGACGCCACCTTTGTATTTTCTAAATCGTAATAAAATTTATATTGACTATTTTCTACTTGAACTCTGATAACCTTTTCAGCAAGCACTTGAAGTGAGTTACTTTTAGAAATATTCTGACCTAATACGAGGCTTGGCTTTTATATTTTACGCCCAATAATGGAAACACAGTAAAAATGATAATGAAATTGTACGAATGAGATAAATTATTCGACTAACTGAAAAAAGAGCAAATGAAGCTCGTAGGTGAAAACGTTTTAGGAAAGTCTATACTAAAAAATACCAAACATTTTGATAAAAATATCGAAACACAGCTCATCACACGCAGTGTTGCAAAGCCGCGAAATGTAAAAGACAACTCTCGTACCTTCATGGAGATAATACAGAAGCTGGCACATCTATTAGGATTTACGCTACATTTTTTTATGTTATGAATTGTAATATAAAAAATGTAATCAATTTTTTTTTCAACTGAAATTTTAATGGAATTTTTTCGACTTCAACTTTTTTATTGTAGTATTTGAGTACTAGGATTTACGCTGTATTTTTGCATTATGCATATGAATTATATTAATAAATATAAGAAACTGAAAAGCAATTAACATCTGAAAAAAGTACCTGAACGATTTTTAGTGGCACTCACTGTATGCGGTTCGTAATTATATCGCGAGTAAAAAAAAATTAATTGCGCAGTATTAAAAGAAATTAGAAAGTATTAGACAAATTTTCAAATTTGTATAAGTTTGTTGAGCAACAAAAAAAACATATTTTTTATTTTATTTATTTTCTATAACAAAAAAATTTTGTCGCTCAGCAGACTTATCTAATAAATTTTTTTATAAATAATAAAAAAAAAATTATTTTAAATACATAAAATAAAACCAAAAATTTAATTTTTCTTACTTTAATTATTTTTTATAAAAATTAAAAGAAATATATAACAAGAAATATAGAAAATAAATAAAATGAGAAATTTGAAAGGAATTAAATTAAAAAAAAAAAAAAAATTAAACTTAAAAAAAAATAAAAATTAAATTTTTAAACCAAATAAAAATTACATTTTTAAATAAAGAAAAAATGAATTTTTAAATAAATAAAATAAAAAAATAAATTCTTTTGTTTATGTTTTTAAATTTAATTTTTTTTTAATTTATTTTACTTTCCCTAAAACCATTTTTTTGTCGCTCAGCAGACTTATCTAATAAATTTTTCGTTTTATAAAAAAAAGTAAAAAAAAATTAAAAAATTTATTTTAAATAAATAAAATTTAACAAAAAATTAAATTATTTTCCCTTTAATCATTTTTTATAAAAATTAAAAATAAAAAAAAATGATAGAAAATAAATGAAATGCGAAATTTTAAGAGGAATTAAACTTTTAAATAAAAAAATTAAATTTTTAAATAAATAAATAAAATAAATAAAATAAAAAACAAAAAATTTATGTTTTTAAATTTAATTTTTTTAATTTCTCTAAACACCATTTTTTTGTCGCTTGTCACACTAAAAAAATTAAACAAGAAAAATTAAAAAAATTATTTTAAATAAATAAAATAAAACAAAAAAATAAAATTTCTTCACTTTAATCATTTTTTATAAATGTTAAAAAAAAATATATAAAAAAATTATAGAAAATAAATAAAATTAAAAAATTAAATTTTTAAATAAATAAAATAAAATAAAGTAGCATGTCTATGAAACGCAAACAACATAATCGTATGTTTGAAAGCAATCAAAAGCTATTTTTGCGACAACTAAAACAAACCTCGAACGTTCACGTTCAAAGGCAGGCGCGGCAGGCATCAATGGATGAATTTAGATCATACTGGTCGTCTATTTGGTCCAAACCTCAGCAATACAACACCTTAGCAAGCTGGATAGCAGAAGTGAAAGAAAAGTACTCTAGTATTCCAATACTCGGTTTCTCAGCCGTAACACCTGAAGAGCTTGCGAAAGTAGCTCGAAGGCTCCACAATTGGAAAACTCCAGGCTGTGACAACTTGCAGGCTTACTGGTTCAAAAAGGCTCACATGTATACACGACAAACTTGCAGTCCTCTTCACCAAGATAATAGCCGGCGAAGAAGAATTACCAAATTTTGCAACGCTTGGTACGACATATATGATTCCAAAATGTGATGAAATCAACGACCCTTCAAAATTCAGGCCCACCACCTGTCTGCCAGTTATTTACAAAATACTCACGTTGTGCATAACTAACATCTTTTATGAGCATATCGAAACACATAATCTGATTGCAGAAGAGCAGAAAGGATGTATACGTGCATCACAAGGCTGTAAAGAGCAACTGATTATAGATCAAGTTGTTCTTGGGTAATCTAAACAGAAGAACAGAAACCTCTATGCAGCTTATATAGACTGGATGAAAGCATTCGATTCGCTTCCCCACCCTTGGCTTACTGAAGTACTTCGTATTTACAACTTCGATTCCAATATCATACTCTTTCTAGAAAAAGTTATGCAACGCTGGAGGACAAGAATAAAAATACTTGGCCCGCAAAGCTCTCAATACACAACCGAAATAAACATTCGAAATGGCATCTTTCAAATGACTCGTTGAGTCCATTCTGGTTTGTTCTCAGCATGAACCCCTTAAGTCACATCCTGAATGAGACGGGACATGGGTTTATATTAAAACACGGACAGTCTGGAAGATTCCGACTGAGCCACCTTTTTTACGTAGATGATTTAAAACCCTACGCCAGCAATTCCAAACATCTAGAAAAGCTGTAGAAATGTGTTGAAATCTTCTCCAATGACATTAAAATGCCTATTGGACTTGATAAATGCCGAAAGATCACAATAGTTAAAGGTAAAGTGGTTTCTCGACATGTAACTGCGGAAAGTAGCGGAATCGACATAACAGAAATGGAGCCGGGAGAGGTATACTAGTACCTTGGATTTATGCAAAACAGCAGCATAAATACGATGAAAATGAGGAAAAATCTGATATTAGAATTTAAAAGGCGCTTTCACGCTGTCTGTAAAACACAACTTAATGGGAAAAACCAAATCCACGCTATTAATTCATTTGTCGTCCCGGTGGTATCGTATAGCTTCGGAATTGTAAAATGGTCATCTACTAAAATAGAAAATCTACAACGAATAATACGTACAATTATGACTAAATACGAATGATGCTACCTAGAAAAGCGGGTGGCAGGGGACAGATTGATGTTGGAGCACTGCATGACAAATTTATCTTAAACATAAGAGCATACTTCCAACATAAATACTCCCAATACGATCTGCACAAGGCTGCAATTGCTGCGGATGATAATTACAATCTCGGATGAATCAATCGTACGAAATCAGGCACGCAACCACAATAGATGAAAAGATTCAAAGATGGTCTGAAATGGCTGTCCACGGCGTATGTCGAAAAGACCTGCTGAGTCGACCAAAAATTGTCGCACTTATGGCTTAACAGGTCGATATTTGCCGAAACGGAGGGTACCATTTTCGCCATACAAGATGGTGTGATTCCAACTAGAAATTACATTAATTATGTAATGCGAGATCCAAATGCCGCTGCAGACAGATGTCGAAGATGCAATAGTTGAAGTGAGACATTAGACCACGTGCTAGCGGGATGCACCACACTGGCAAACTCTATGTACCTGAAGCGACATAATGACATCGCGAAAATAATCCATCTAAAACTGACGCAGATGTACAACTTCAATCCAAGCAAAATACCATACTTCAGATACACTCCAGAACCTGTTCAAGAAGGCTCCAACTACCTTCTATATTATGATCGAACAATTTTAACAAATGCCACAAGAGACCACAATAGGTCAGATATTTTCCTGATTGATAAATCTCAAACGACTGGTTATATAGTTCATATTACTGTTCCTCTAAAGAAAAACAAGCAAAAAACATATGAGGAAAAAATATCCAAATATTCTGACTTAGGCATTGATATCAAACGCCAGTGGAAGCTAAGGAAGGTGCACATACTACCAATTATCATCTCAGCCCACGGACTAGTGCATAAAAACTTAGCAGACAACACGAAAACTCTTCAACTCTCGGAATATTTAATTTTCGACATGCAGAAAGCAGCTTTACTCAATTCTTGTCATATAGTCAGAAACTTTTTACAGTAAACGTTTTTCTTGGTTGTAAACTTGTTAACTATTTTATATAATATTTATATATTATACATATATTTAATTGTTTAATTGTAATCTTTGTACCTGTTATAAATTATTGGCTTGCAGCACAGCTGTAGCCAATTAATGTAAATCACTCCTTTCTTGGGATGCAATAAAAAAATAATAATAATAATACTAAAATAAATAAATAAAAAACAAAATAAAATAAAATAAAATAAAATAGTCTGAACAGTGGAAATAAATGCAAAGCAATCAATACCTGGGCCATACCCCTTTTGACATACTCGTTTGGAGTAATAAAATGGTCTCAGACAGACATCCTTCGGATTGAAACGCTGATACGCACCACTTTTACAAAGTTCCAAAGCCATTACCCTCAAAGCGCTGTGGAAAGAATATCGCTTCCTCGAAACGTTGGTGGGAGAGGAATCATTAATATAGCGCGTCTACACTTCTCGCAAACTTTAAAGCTACGTACATATTTTCTAAGCAGCGAGTCTCATCTATTTAGAGCTATCGCTATGGCAGATAATGGGTTTACCCCGCTAAGTCTGATGGAACAGGATTTCCCAGTACCTGAGGGGGTTAAATCCCCAGCAGAAATGGTCGCAGCATGGAAGGCAAAAACAATACACGGTGCCCATCCGCATGATCTCGAAATGGAATGGATAGACGCACAATCATCCAATTTATGGTTGAAAAAAGGAAAGCTATTTTCTGAAACAGAAGGTTTCGCAATCGCTATCCAAGACCGAGTTATTCCAACAAGGAATTTCCGAAGGTCGATACATGGCGAGGCAATAGAAGATAGATGCCGAAGGTGCGGCATTTACGGCGAAACAATCGACCATGTAATTGCTGGATGTAGTGTACTTGCCCCCCGTGAATATGTCATGAGACATAACAATATAGCAAAGATCCTCCACCAACAACTTGCGAAAAAACACAGTCTCTTACAAGAAGAAGTCTTGTATTTTAAATATGAACCAAAGGCAATATTGGAAAATGCGAGTTTTAAACTGTACTGGGACAGATTTATATCCACAGATCAAACAGCAGCTGCCAACAAACCTGACATTATCTTGTTCGACAAGACAAATAAAACGATCGAAGTAATCGATATAGCGGTGCCCCTTAATCGCAACATCCAAAGCACATACTCCACCAAAGTATCGAAGTATGCAGCTTTGGCCATAGAACTGAAACGAATGTACTGTGGCAACTCCCAATAATTGCTATTTTCTCTTTCTCACTGTGAACGTCAGCTGTTCGTTTTTACTTCCGGTCGTTTGAGTCGGCCACATATTCTGTCTTTTCTGTCTTCACGTGTCAAGGTGACAACAACGAATTCCGCAAGCGCTCCTGCTTTATATTAAAAGATTAATTCATTTATTCGTGTACAATATATTTAAGTAAATAAAAACGGCGTTATCATCCACGCACCAAAATTGGTGACCCCGCATAAGAACATTTAATCGATAATACGTTAGTTGGTCGTGAATGACGAAAAAAGATGCCTAACAATGAGGAGCTTTCAAAAGAGATTGAAGCGCTTAAAGTTCAACTAAGCGAGGCATTGGCTATCAGCGCCCAACAATCAGCAGAGCAGATCAACCCATCCACTTCAAGCCAAATTACATCGATCGCGGAAGTCAAATTCAATCAGTTCTACGAAAACGATCCGGAACTGTGGTTTGTTATCGTAGAATCTCATTTTGAGGCACGAAAAATAACCTCAAATAAGTCGAAATACTTAAATACCGTTGCAAATTTATCAAGCAAGGTCGCATTACAGGTAAGGGGATTGCTTCTGGAGCCATTCTGCGATGAAAAGTATGAAAAATTGAAGCAGCAACTTATTTCAATTTACTCCGAATCTGCAACTATTAAATTTGAGAAGTTAATTTCAAACGAGCCGCTAGGTGATATGAAGCCTTCTCAGGCACTACATAAAATAAAGTCACTCGCTTCCAAAGATGTTGGAGACGACTTCATCAAGAGCTTATGGTTAAAAAAATTGCCGCAAACCACGAGATCAGTCCTGGCCGCATCAAAAGATAAATTAGACGATTTAGCCCAAATCGCCGACCGAATGTGGGAAGTTTCCGACAGAGTGTATATATCCAGCGCGGAAAAAGCTCCTCCGTTGGAAAGGACGCTGGAAGCAATACAAATTGAATTGGAGAAATTATGCTCACGACTCAATGCAATCGAAACTCAGAACCGTACGACGCGTCGAGAAACAACACCACGTCGACAGCGTGGCCGTTCTTCCAGTAACAATCGAATCGGAAAAGGAAGAAACGACGACAATGATTTGTGTTGGTACCACCAAAAATTAGGAGATCGCGCCAAAAAGTGTCGTTCACCGTGCTCATTCAACTTACAGTTAAAAAACTAATTCGTGCGGTGTCAACTCAGGCGCCGACACCATGCACGTCTTCAAAGCGCCTGTTTATACACGACATACTATCGGAGCATAACTTCCTAATCGACTCAGGTGCTGATCACTCAATACTGAAACCAACCCACCGTATGAAGGAACTCATACGCAGCAGCTACAACAAAAACAACACAGAAGAGTATGCACTATACTACGCCGCTAACGGGTCGCCGATACAAACATACGGTAAACGTTTGCTGAGCGTAAGCCTGGGGTTGAGACGCGAATTTCCATGGAATTTCACCATAGCAGATTGCTCAACATCTATAATCGGTGCAGATTTTTTAAACGAATATGGTTTGCTTGTAGACATCAAACGTAAACGGGTAATCGATCCATTGACTGCAGTGTCGTCCAAAGGTGAAGTAGTTACTTCGATCTCACCACAGGTAACTACCATCGATGTGACTAACAAATTTTCGTTTCTTTTATCTGAGTTTAAAGAATTACTTGACGATAAACCCTCGTTGCGAGTTAAAGAACGGGCGAATGTAACGCACTTCATTGAAACTACGGGACCACCGGTCACAGCAAAAGCAAGACGATTATCAATAGAAAAACTAAAGATTGCCAAACAGGAGTTTAACGAACTGCTCCGACTTGGTATCTGCAGACCCTCAAAGTCCAACTACGCTTCGCCGCTGCATATGGCACCAAAAACTAATGGAGACTGGCGTCCATGCGGTGACTATCGGCAATTGAATTCACGTACAAAGCCGGATAAATATCCGATTCCTCACCTCCAAGATTTTGCAAACATCCTGCACGGAAAGCGTATCTTTAGCCGCATCGACTTACGAAAAGCTTATCACCAAGTCCCAATCGAAGAGTCTCATATTCCAAAAACGGCCATCATCACCCCATTCGGATTATTCGAGTATGTTTTTATGTCATTCGGACTGCGAAATGCGTCACAAACGTTTCAACGATTAATTGACGAAGTGTTACGGGGAGTTGACTTTGCTTTCGCGTACATAGACGACATTTTTATCGCATCCGAATCTTATGAACAGCACGTCGAACACATTCGAAACGTATTCAAGCGCTTGTGTGATTTTGGACTAAGGATTAACGCTGAAAAATGCATATTTGCTGCTAGCAAAATAACATTTTTGGGTCATGAAGTCACAGCTGAAGGTGTTAAACCGCTACCTGAAAAGGTGGAACGAATTTTGTCTTCGTTTCATGTTAACGATTAATTTCTACCGCCGTTTTATTAGAAATGCCGCTGAAACGCAACAACGATTACAAGTTTTAATCAAGAATATTATAAAAAACGATAAAACACCTTTATTGTGGACTGACGATGCAAGACAGGCATTCCAACAATACAAAAAGCAGTTAGCAAATGCTTCATTATTGGTTCACCCAGCTCCAAACGCTAAGCTAATTCTGGCAACGGACGCGAGTTCAACGGCTATTGGAGGGGTAGTCCATCAAGTCGAAAATAATATTTGCAAGCCGCTTGGATTTTTTTCAAAACGGCTCAGTGACACCGAATCCCGCTATCCAACGTACGACAGGGAATTACTGGCGATTTATCGAGCAATAAAATATTTCGAGCACTTACTGGACGGGCGCGACTTTGAAGTTTACTGCGATCACAAGCCACTATCATTTGCATTCACTAAATTCAGCGAAAAAATTATTCCACGTCGTGCAGCGCAATTAAGTTACATCAGCGAATTCACAACTACCATTCGCTACGTTCCAGGAAAGAACAACATAGTTCCGGATATGCTGTCAAGAAACGACTCTATTGAACTGAAAGACATAAATTTTGAAGAAATGGCTGTCGAACAACAAAACGACAAATATCTCAACTCACTGCGCAACAACGACAACAATACGAGTATCCAACTTAGTCGAATCACAGTTCCTGGCACCAATACCGAACTAACATGCGATATTTCTGGTAACCGTATCCGCCCTTTTGTTCCTAACAAATTTCGAAATCTCATTATAGGCAAACTCCACAGCTTAAGTCACCCAGGGGTGCGAGCTACAACGAAGCTAGTTCAACAACAATTTGTGTGGGACAACATGCGACGAGATTGCAAACAGTTTGTGCGTCATTGCCTTGCATGTCAGAAAGCCAAAGTTCATCGCCACACACGATCACCTATCGAACATTACGACACCAGATGTGATCGCTTTGAGCACATCAACATCGATCTTGTGGGGCCACTACCCGAATCTAAAAGCTTTACATACTTACTGACTTGCATCGATAGGGCAACCCGCTGGCCTGAGGCGTTTCCCATCGCGAACATTTCTGCCGAAACGGTTGCGAACGCTTTGTTATCTGGGTGGATCTCTCGCTTTGGCGTACCTAAGCGCATTACAACGGACCAAGGTCGTCAATTCGAATCCGTTCTATTCAAGGAATTAAATTCGACGCTCGGAGTGAAGCATCTCAGAACGATGCAACGAACAATCCAAAAGCTGCAGAACGAACAATCCAAAAGCTAATGGAATAATTGAACGATGGCACCGTTCGCTAAAAGCCGCGTTAAAAGCAAAGTTAACAGACTGCGATTGGGTCACTGAATTACCTCTTATTTTACTAGGGTTACGCTCAGTTGTCAAGGACGATCTCAATGCATCTCCAGCGGAACTTGTTTTAGGGAAAACACTCACATTGCCAGGGCAATTTTTCAACGACCCTATCATAAGAACGAGCGACAATGACTTCATCACTTCATTCAAACAATCGTTAAGAAAAGTAAAGCCTCATGAGCCATCTTTTCATGATTCGCCGTCAGTTTTCATACACCCAGAGCTGCCGGAAGCAAGGTTTGTTTTCGTTCGAATTGGCGGTCACAAAACACCATTACAAGCACCCTACAACGGCCCATTTAAAGTTTTAGAACACGGAGCTAAACACTTTAAATTAGACATCAACGGCGAACATAAAATTGTATCAATTGATCGTCTCAAACCAGCGTTTCTTGAGAACTTAGTCGACGACTCAGACAATCGATCAGCAAATTCTAAACCGATGGCAATCGAAACACAGCCAATCAAAACTACAAGATCGGGTCGTCGAATCAAACTTCCTGCTCGATTGTGTAATTAGCGGGGGAGTCTTGTGGCAACTCCCAATAATTGCTATTTTCTCTTTCTCACTGTGAACGTCAGCTGTTCGTTTTTACTTCCGGTCGTTTGAGTCGGCCACATATTCTGTCTTTTCTGTCTTCACGTGTCAAGGTGACAACAACGAATTCCGCAAGCGCTCCTGCTTTATATTAAAAGATTAATTCATTTATTCGTGTACAATATATTTAAGTAAATAAAAACGGCGTTATCATCCACGCACCAAAGTACAAAGCGAGGGAAGTGAATATAATCCCAATAATTATATCGTCCACTGGATTAGTGCCTAAGCATTTAATAAAAAACTTGAAGAAGTATGACTGCCAACACCTCTTAGAAGACATGCAGAAATCGACCATACTGGACACATGTACAATAGTTCGTAGATTTTTAAATATTTAAGCAATAGTAATCGCATGGGCGTAGAACTTGGACTACGCTCCACCAGAGCACAATCCCTTGAAAATTTTATCCGGGATGTGTAATCTCCGGCAATAGCCGAGATGGATTAAGCTTAAATAAAATAAAATAAAATAAAATAAAATAAAATAAAATAAAATAAAATAAAATAAAATAAAATAAAATAAAATAAAATAAAATAAAATAAAATAAAATAAAATAAAAAAAAAATAAAAAAAAAAATAAAATAGGTCTATGAATAAGTTCGTGCGGTTTTTTTTAGAAATTTGAATTTCGGATCATTCCCATGGCTTTTAAACGTTTGGAAATGGTTGATTGATCAACTCCCAAAGTTTTTGCAACCTCTTCTTGCGTTTGAGCCGGATCTTGATCGAGCAATTCCTCCAATTCGGTATCCATGAACTTTGGCGGCGCGGCCAAAATCACCACTTTTGAAGCGTGCAAACCACTTCTGGCACGTTCGCTCAGCTAGAGCATGCTCACCATAAACTTCCACCAAGATACGATGACTTTCGGCTGCTTTTTTCTTCATATTAAAAAATTCCCCGCAAAAACACATTATTTGGCACGAAATTCGACATTTTCAAGTGTGGTAAAAATATTGTTGTTTATCAAATAAAAAACTTATACTGACGTTTGTGCCTTACGACAGTAGCTCTCCAATGAATGTTTGGAAATGTGGATCGATGGAATAATAATCAAGTTACGCCATCTGTTGTAAAACCGCACGAACTTATCCATAGACCTATATAATAAAATAAAAAAAATAAAATAAAATAAAATAAAAAAAAATAAAAAAAAACATAAAGCAAAAGAAATAAAACAAAATAAAATAAAATAAAACAAACAAATAAATAAATAAAATAAAACAAATAAATAAATAAAATAAAATAATGAATTTTTTATTTTATGTTTGGAATTGTTTTTTTGAGTTTGCTGGGCAAAAAAAAAATTTATAGATAATAAATAAAATTAAAAAAAAATAAATTTAAAAACATAAAACAAAAAATTTATTTTTTTAATTTATAATAAGGGTTGTTTGAAAGAAAAGGTGTACGTCTATAAGCCAGCAACAATTCAAGAGCTAAAGGATGAGATAATTCGGCACATTAACGGCACAGAACCTCAATTATGCCTCAGCGTCTTCGAAAATTCGGACCATCGGATGGAGGTGTGCCGCTGAGGCCGCAGCGGCCATTTGGCTGATATTTTGTTCCATTCGTAATTGAGCCATACCAGTATTATCATAATAAAGAGAAATGACAATAATTAAAAAAAAAAAAAATTGTATTTTATTCAAAATCAATACCGGCCCTTGAAACGGCAGCCATTTGGCCAATATTTTGTTCCATTCGTAATTGAGCCATACCAATATTGTCATAATAAAGAGAAATGATAATAATTTCCTAAAAAAATTGTAATTTATTCAAAATCAACACCAGCTCTTGAAACTTCACCAGTCTTTACTTTCCAACTCCCCGTCGCAATTTTTTAACCACTTTTTTTTATACAAACAACTTTTTTTTATACAAACAACTTTTTTTTAGAAGCCATGCAGATATAACCACCACCTCTTCTCTTAAAAACCTGTTCTGGTGTAAAAAATTCGCGGCGAAAGCAATTAACAGCATCTCATTATATGAAAAGATGTTTACTTTTACTTAGGCAGACATAGTTCCGGATGGTTCTATGTGTAGAAGTTCACGCAGGTGGCAAGTCCACTCTGATGTGGCAAGTCTCTGATGATCATACACCTGGGAGTTGCCTGGACAATACTTCTGCATACGGTTCGAGCAGCTCACAACTTCCGCGCTGCACCCAAGGATACTAGGCTAAGTAGCTTTCGAACACCTGTTTGGGAGCAAGCGAATGTGAGAAGATTAAACGGCACACTGGGTTTGGGACTCGCCACGTAAAAATCTTTCGCCAAAGAGAACTTCTCATCTGAGGAACTTTTTTCTGTTAGCTCGGCCAAAATCGCTTAACGCGCCAATCAAGAAGAAGAAGTCATAGTAAATTGAAAACTTTGAAAATTGAAAGTAAATGCGAAATTTTATTTAGTTTTTTTTTTTGGAATTGAGGCACTCTTGCAGCAAATGAGCGAAATATGTAGGCATACGAAGTGCACAGCAACTCAGAATTATAGAATACAAAACAGCTTAGAATATACCAGCCTCAGCGCTAAACTGCTTTGAAAAAGGCAAACATTCTTTGATTTCTCGATTTTTTCTTTTGTTTTTCCACAGCTTCTACTCGCTGGCATTCTTGGACTTGTGCTTGTACGCTATCAGCGTATTAAACGTCACAAAGTACGCGAGAATTGTTTCAAATTTTTGCGCGCCAACTCATATTTGCTAGCACTCTTGGCCATTCTGCTCTGCTGTGTGGCCCTATTCTGCGCTGCCTTGCACTATGCGCGTCTTTGCGCCGACGATACGCGCTGCGCACCAACAAACATACTGGAGGAGTTGGGATCCTGCACATGCACCTTCAATGTGGACGACGAAGTGACGGCATCGGCAACGAATAGTAGTGCGGCGCAAGTGGCGAATGGATTGCTGGACGAAGAAGTCGTGCCGGAAGTATTCAACGATCAAAGTTACAAAGTGGAATATCGGTGAGTGCAAAATATTAAGTGATGGCATCTCGAAAAGGAAGTGCATTGATAATCGTGGTTTGATATTTTTTGTAGGGATCTAAGCTGTAAAGAAGTACGCGGCGAATGGATAACCATCCTCGTATTGTCCACTGCGCTGAACTCGATTGGCTTTGTGCTGGCGTGCGGCTATGCTGTGCTGCTCTTTTGTTGTCGACACGGCGAGCAGCGTCCGTTCTATTCATCCGTCCAAACTACAAGTACCTTTTAACGGAGGTGCAAATACACACCCACACACCTACACACACGCACATACCTGTAGTATTTTTAACCGTAGACCTGCAAACATATGTACATGCGATACATATTTATAGATATTTTACTTATAAATAGTTTTATGATTTGTAATTTTTTTTGTTTTGATTTTGATTTTGTTTTCGTTTTAAAGTTGAAACAATTTTAGATATACATACTTACAAATGTATATGTACAGTTACATAGGACAGTGGCGCTTTGTACTTAATTCGCTTTTAAAAAAATAAGTTTTAACACTCTTAACTTTCACTTTGTAATGGTAAGACAGTAGTTTTGCATTATTTGTAAAATTCACTTATTTATTTCAATATGACATACAAACATATTTATTAAAAATCTGAAATAATACACTTACGGTTATAAAAATAATTACTTCTGCATACAATATTTTATATGCAGTTCGATATATATTTTAAAAATTAATATTGTAATTGCTGCTAAAACTACCTTGACTTTAATACAAAATATTTCAATTTGTTTCTTACTTGATATACATACATACACACACATGTACGTGTGTAGTTAAAATGTAAAAAAAAACGCAATTGTAAATTTTCGAAGACAACAGCTCACATACAAATTCATGTATGTACATATGTATTTTTTTGTTTTTGTTGTTGCAATGCAATGCGTGGCAAGTACAATACGATACCAACCATTTTGATATTATAAAACTAAAGTTAAAAAAATGCAAATTCAAATGCTCAATAAACTGAAAATGATGCGCAGATACTAACTGATGGTATTCACATTTCACTTCTCCGAATCGCTAATGAGTTATGAGTACACAAGTAAACTAAGCTTACACTACAAATATTTTTATGAAATAATTACTTATGAATAAGAAACTAAAATTCGTGAACTTTTGACAAATAACTCAAATCGACTTGGCACCTTTTGCCGGTTATACACCAAATTGCTGGATTTTAATGAAATATTTGAAATACACATTTCAAAAAGCGCATAGAATTTTGGTAGTCACCGGCACCTTTTGCCGGTTATACACTAAATTGCTGGATTTTAATGAAATATTTGAAATACACATTTCAAAAAGCGCATAGAATTTTGGTACTCTAAAGTTCAAATTTTAAGTGACTAAAGAATCGCGAATGACTCTCTGTCGTGTGACTTCTTTAAGGGGGGCCTGACTATCAGTCGGCTTCAAAAAATCGATTTTTTTACTGCAGTCGATAGATATATTATAGGAGAATATGCCCTCAAAATTTTATAGCCGAATTCAAAGTGATTCGTGTGAGTATACTGACTACCTTCTGAAAACTTTGAAACACGTTTTCTCACAACCATGTTTTTGAAAATGGCGTAAGATTAAAAAAAAACGACGAAAGTTATCGTTTCAAACCGATAATCTATATAAAGATATATATAAAGATAATTAAAATGCGCAACTAATTACATGTAGTGGTGATTCAACTTCCGCCGTCAGGGATCGCATCAACGCCGCCAACAAAGCGTATTACGCCCACCTTAACTTGTTCAAGTCCCGACTTTTGTCTAAAGCTACAAAGTTCACTATGTACAAGACTCTTTTTCGACCAATCCAATGGACTCTTAAGGTTGATGATTGTGTCAGATTGCTCACATGGAAAGAAAAATTTTAAGAAAGATCCGATTGAACTCTGAACTGAACGACCTAACTCAGAACGAGACAGCTGTGCGTTTTGTTAAAGCGCAGCGCATAAGATGGCTAGGCCATGCGATCCGTATGCCTGTTGACTGTACCGTGAAGAAAGCCTTGACAGGGAAGCTAATGGGCGTGAAGGCCAAAGGCAGGCCCAGGAACCGTTGGATAGACGCAGCGGAACACGATCTTAAGAAGCTGGGAATACGTAACTACGAAGCAACAGCTCAAGATAGACCGCTTTGGAGGAGCATTTTGAAGGAAGCTCTGACGACCCACGCGTTGTAACGCTATGAAAGAACTGATTAACTAACAAAATACAAAAAAAAAATCATTTTTTAATGTTATTTAACACCTTTTTTGAAAAAAAAAATTGCGAAAAAAGCACTTTTTTCAATAATTAATTGTATATTCCTTTTTTCATATTTTTATACAGGAGTAGTCTATTATATGCCTTCTTTTGTGTTTCAGGTGAAAACTACGACCGCAATCTTACACGCCGTTTTACTAGCGCGGCAACGAGAAGTTGTGCGAGTTCCCTCATATGACCGCCATTTTGTTTTTTTATTTATGTTAAAAAATTGTTTATTACTTTTCAATTATGCCTTCAAATAAATGCCAAAGGTTATTCCTATGTGTCGCTTTTTTCGCATCGAAGAAAAATCTAGAAAAAACACCTTTTTTTGAAGCCACTGATAAGAGGCCTCCCTTAAGCTGATGCTGGAAAAGATCGTGCGAGCTTCAGAGCTTAATCGCTGAGGCACAGTTTTTCGTAAAAGCGAATAATTGCTGGCGTATGCCGATGATATTGAAATCATCAACTTCAAAAGCCGCGCATTTCCAAACTACATAAAGAGTCAAATCGAATGGGTCTGGTGGTAAACAAGGACAAAACGAAGTACCTCCTGTGATAAAGAAAAAAAAAACAGTGTATCGCCACCCACGTCATTGTTACAGTTTTGATGTCGATGTTGTAAGATACTCCGTTTATTTAAGAATCTCCGTTAACACCAATAACAATGTCAGCCTTGAGATCCAACGAAGAATTCCGCTTACTAACCCGTACTAGTTTGGCTTAGTAGGCAATTGAGTAGTAAACTCCTCTCTTGACGAACAAAACCAACACTCAACAAGGCTCTTATCATGCCTGTTCTAACGTATGGCATAGAAGCTGCTCAGACTTGGAGTGTTTGAGAGAAAGATTCTGCGCAAGATTTTTGGAACTTGGCACGTTTCAAAATCGCGAAAAATAAAGTGATTGCCTTGGAAATACGCCAGCTTCAGTACCCAATTCGCCTTGGTTTCTACAATTCTTGAGTTATAACTAAACTTGCTAGCGACGAATCTTTTTCGTTAACTTTGTTTTCAAATGCAAATTTTTCGTCACGTAAGCCGAGCAGAGAGATAGCGAGCAAAGAAGTGGCGAATAGAAGAGACCTATTATTTTAATTGAAAAGTATTTACAACAAATCCTCCACAAGTATTCAATGACTTTTATCAGCACTTCTGCTCAAGAAGTAAAAGTTAAGTAAAATTTTTTGGCACGCAAATAGGCATTTTCAACACCATGAAATGCTTGTTAAAAGTTTTCGTTAAATGTTATAAAGTAAAAAGTAACGTCTATATGAAATACGCGTATTTGGCACAAATTTACAACGAAATTTTCAAGTTGCGCTCTCAATATTGGATTCGTTAATGCACGTTCAAGATTTACTAAGCCAAAAGCAAAGACAGGCAAAGTCAAAAAAGTGATTTTTGTCAAAAGTCCGCCTAATTGCATTGCCTTCATCACTTCATGATTATTTCCGCTGGTGGCAGTATACTATCGCCATACAAACTATACCAAATGCTGGAATACCATATCGTACGATCGACCCATTCGCTACCAGCTAACACGTGTCCAATGAAGGGTGAGTCGCGGGATCTGAAACGGGGAAATATTTATATTATATTTTGCATTTAAATAATTTTGTTTTTATAACATTTTAAAGAAAGTAATTTCGTTTTTCTCAATTTCTCCCTGCCAATACAGGTTCCAGCACTCGAAGTGTACCAATTAAAAAGGCCGTAAATTTAGTTTTGAAAATTACTTTTATTCAATTCAAAGTAAAAAATGTGTGAAAATAATACAAAATTAAGAACAAATTTACTTTTGCTCGATATGACCACTGTTTGCCTTGACTGTGGCCTTGAGATGGTCCAGAAACGAATCGCAAACTGCCCGAATGTGACTTCCAGGTATTTTGGACCACTCGCAGACAATGGCTTTATGTAGCGCCTCGAGACTAGTGAATCTTTTAGTTCGGAGCTTACTCTCCAAAACGGCCTAAAGAGAATAATCCATCGGATTCGCGTCTGGTGAGTTTGATATCCATTGTGTGGACGTTATGACGTTAGGGACGTTCTTTTCTAGCTATCCTTGGTTCACTCGAGCTTTGTGGGACGATGCCGAATCCTATTGAAACGTCCATGGTTTGCCACCGAAATATTTGTCTGCCCACGGTTTCAAAGCAACCTCCAGAATACTTTCCCGATAATATTTCGCATTTACCTTGACGCTAGACTCGATGAAAACGATTGGAGAGCGCCCATCTGCGGGTACAGCGGCCCAAACCATTACCTGTGGCGGGTGCTGCCTCCTGGTGGCCAATCGGTAACTCAAATTCTCATATGAACGGTCGGTCGAATAAACCCTATCATTTTGGGAGTTAACGAATTGCTCAATTTGAAAAAATTTCGTCTTAGAAAACACAATGTTCGAAAATTGACCGCTTTCGGCCAAGCAAAGCAACTCCCTTGCTCTCTCAAATCTGACTTGTTGCTGCTTTGGTGTGAGTTCATGCGCCTTTGGATCTTGTAAGGCTTGACTTTGAGATAATTCTTCAGTATGCGGCGGATGCCACGGTCAGATATTTTCAGTTATTTCGCCATTTGATTGGACTTCGTCGGGGATTTCGCTCAAGTCGTTTCTTCACTTTTTGAACCATTTCATGTGGCGTTGCGGTCTTTTGATGACCACCTCCATGACATTTCGCGATGCTACCAATATCATTGAAACGAGTAATGGTTCGATGAACAAAAACTTTATTTAGTTTAAGGTGCTCGAGCTCACGAACAATCCCTGGTTGTGATTTTCCAGACAAATATAATGCAATCGCACTATTACGTTTGAAATCCATTACTGATTTTCTTTTTCCGCGTTTACTCTCGGCGAAATGCTTCCGCGCGCTTGGAAACAATACTCTGGACTGTCATTTAGTCAACTAACAGACAGCTGACGCCCGTGCATCAGCAGCGCGAGCGGTCTGAAGTTGGTTACACTGCGAGTGCTGGAGCCTATAAATGAGTCCGTTCATCCTTCCATACGTCTGTCTGTCCGCCCATACGCACAAGAACTGGAGCAAAAATTGATATAATTCAATGAAATTTGACTAAAGTAGTTTGGCATTGAAAATGGACCAAATCAGGCAATAACTACGCCCACCTGCCATATAACGATAATTTTCAAAAAGCAGGACGCGCATAAAAAATCTCAAACATACAATCTATCAACTAAATAAAAGAAATGTGACGTTTCCACGCCCACTTTTGGGTAAATGCGTGCATCGACTTAATAAAACTTGTCCACTCGGTTGCCCATTTAGATCCGAAATAACATTATTGAGTTCGGAGAAAGACACGCCCATTTCTTTTTAGATGTGAACGCCAAATTGGGAGGGACGATGATGATTATCTGATGTTAACTGAGTTGTTTAATTTCTAAACTTAAATTTAGGAATTCCTGAACTAAAATTAAAGTTTACTGAAATGTGGGTGGGTAATGCCGTCCAGGCCGAATTCAGCCTTCCTTACTTGTTGGAGAAGGAGAAGAGCTCGATCAAACATCTAAAAGAAGTGTACGCGTCAATTATTTATTTAGTTTGAAATGAAATTTGAAAGGGTCGAGCCAAGGAGCACAAAGAGATTTGGTAGCTCCTAAAATACTCAGGCTAAAGAGCTTATTGTATTTAGGGCTCTGGAAAGAGGGTAGATAGTCAAGGAGGAAAGGAGAAAAGTATCAGAGATAGAGATAGGAAAGAATAGAGACAGAAGCAGAGACAAAGGTATTTAGTGCTGTCAGAATTTTCCAGATTCTTTGGCAAATCTGTAAATATCCTCCAGTTTTAGAGAACGAATATTTTTTTTTTTTTTTTTTTTTTTTTTTTTTGTCGGGACAACTAGCAAGTGCAGCACTCAGACATTAATTGAGTCCATTGTACTACACTTGGATTCCCTTTTAATTTTCTTTAAATCTACCCGATCTCCGAAGAAATCTGAGTAGATCTTGTGGTGCCAAGGAGCCAAGATGGTCGCTTCTTAACACATCAGTGCCAAAGACCTCAAACCTGATTCGGGCGAAGGCGGGGCAGACACACAGGAAGTGATCCGCCGTCTCATCCTCCTCTTCACAAGCTGGGCAGAGTACACTGTCTGAGATGCCCAACCTTTCCATGTGCTTTGCCCACAGAAAGTGGCCCGTCATTAGTCCAACCAGCCGTCTGCACTCCCCTCTGCCTAATGACAGAAGGGTTTGCGACAGTCGATCGGACATGACAGGTAACATCAGTTTTGCCCATCTGCAGCCTCTCTCAGCCTGCCAAGCTCGCTTGTGGGTAGTAGTTACCCATTTGCTAACCGTGGCCGTGATGGCCGCAGAGGGGAGTGGCAAAGCGGGCTCTGGGCCAAAGAAATTGGCCTCAGAGCCCATCTTAGCTAAGGAGTCAGAGGTCTCGTTACCCGCGATACCCACGTGTCCCGGGACCCATGTTAGCATCAGGCTGTTATGTCTGCCGACATAGTTCAGCCTGGATTTACAGGACTTCACTACCCCTGATGTGGTTTGAGGGCTGTCTAAGGCCATAAGCGCAGCTTGGCTGTCGCTGCAGACACATATAGATCTGCCTCTCCATCGTTTTTCCACAACAAAGTTCATCGCTTCTTGAACTGCATACACCTCCGCTTGAAACACAGATGCATGCATTCCAAGAGCAAAGTGCAGTTTTGTCCCGCTGGATTCCACGTAGACCCCAGAGCCGGAGCCATGCTCGGTCCTGGAGCCATCCGTAAAAATGCGAAAACAGTGTTTGCCGGGCTCATTTTCTGAGTCTCCCCACAACTGAGCCTCTGGTAGCACTACACTGTATCTCTTTTCAAGTACGACTCTTGATGGCATTGAGTCAAGGGGCATGGAGAGAATCGTTGGATCGATGTCCATACCTTCTCTGTGTTCCAATGCCGGACAAGGGCCGTACCAGTTCCCACTGTGTTTCAGTCTGCAGATGGCCTTCAGGGCCTCTCCTCGGATGAAAGCATCAAGTGGTGGTAAACCAATCAGAGCATCTAGTGCCGGGCCTGAAGTAGTCGGAAAAGCTCCGGTGCAACAGATGGCCACAGTGCGTTGTAGTCTCGATAAGGTCCTCCTGACTTCCACTAGGGATGGTCTACTCATCCAGACCACTGATGCATAGGTGATAATGGGTCTTATCATAGCTGTGTAGATCCATAGGACCTTGCTAGGAGAGAGACCCCACGTTTTCCCAAAGACACCTTTGCACTGCCAGAAAGCTGTCAGCGCTTTGGATGCCTTTGTCTCAACGTGTGATTTCCATAGGAGCTTACTATCGAGGATTACTCCTAGATATTTAATTTCCTTGGATAGCTGGATTGTGACTCCTTTTAGCTTTGGCAGAACGATTCCGTCAAGCTTCCTCCTTCTGGTAAAGAGGACAATACCAGTCTTGGCGGGATTTGCCGACAGCCCGTTCGCACAGCACCAAGTGTCAATCCGATCCAGAGTTTTCTGCACTTTCCTGCAGATGTTCATAAGCGAAGAGCCTGTTACCAAACAAGCAACGTCGTCCGCATATGCTTGTGCGTAGACTCCCGAATCGTTTAAGGTGGTGAGTAGAGGATCGATTACCATGCACCAGAGCAACGGAGACAGCACACCGCCTTGGGGGCAGCCTCTGTTAACCCCAGATGACACCAGCAGATCTTCCTCTGCTCGCACCGAAACGATTCTTTGGGCCAGCATCGAACGAATCCAATTTACTAGCACCCGGTCTACGCCGTGCCTACTAGCAGAGTTACACATACTATCAAAAGTGGCATTATCAAACGCCCCCTCTATGTCTAAAAAGATACCCATAGCGTAGTCCCTCCTGTCGATGGCCAGCTCTATCCTTGCAACAAGGTTTTGCAGTGCCGACTCGCAGGATTTTCCACTCTGATAGGCATGCTGAAATAGAGACAGAGGGTGAGCCTTCAGCGACTTCTGACGTATGCGCAGTTCCACTAGTCGTTCGAGACTTTTCAGCATGAAAGAGGTCATACTGATTGGTCTAAAGCTTTTGGGGCTGGTGTAGTCGTCTTTTCCAACCTTTGGGATGAAAGCGACCCTCACCATCCTCCAAGAGCGTGGTATGTAAGCCAGTGCCAGGCATGCCGAGAAGATTTTCTTCAGGGCTGCTGTCACGAACTCTGCACCCTCCTTCAGCATGGCAGGAAATATGCCATCTGGTCCGGGCGACTTGTAGTCGCCAAAAGATTTGATGGCAAATCGAATGGCGGCCACATTCACCACAGATCTGGCAACGAACCAGTCATGCCGAGAAGGTGTAGCAGCTCTGACAACTGCCTCTATCAATAAGGGCTGTTGCCGGCTGATGCTTATCTGATTACCAGGAAAGTGAGACTCCATCAGCAAGCTGAGTGTCTCACTTTTCCGCTCCGTGAAGGAGCCATCAGATTTCCTAAGTGACCCCAGCTTTGCCGTTGGGTCCCTTTTCAGGATCCTAACCAACTTCGCCGTGTCACTCAGAGATTCAATACCGCTGCAGAATTCCCTATATGAGGCTTTTTTCGATTCCCGAATAAGCCTCTTGTAGTTCTTCTGAACATCACGGTATCGCTCCCAGTCCTCTGCAAGGTTAGTCTTGAGGGCCCGGTTTAGGAGTTTTCTCGACTCACGCCTCAACATCTGGAGCTCTTGGTTCCACCAAGGAACGGGAGTCCGGCTCGGGAGAGGTCGAGTTGGACAGGCTGACTCAAAACAGTCGGTTAGGGCAGCGTTGAGTTTCTCAACAGCCGCCTCAATGGCCTGTTCTTTTCGAAGTCTTGGTGGCGCAACGTCAAGGTCCCGCAACGCCTCCCTAAACTTCTGCCAGTCTGTTTTTCTTGGGTTTCTAGAGGGCAATGGCATTTGTGCCTCCTCGCCACACTGAAACTCAATGTACCTGTGGTCCGAGCACGAATCTTCGGCAAGGACTCTCCAGTTCTTGATTGACCACCCAAGTTTTGAGTTTGATAGGGTTAGATCAATCACCTCCTGTCTTCTAGACGTTACAAACGTTGGCTGTGAGCCCTTGTTTTGTATGTCTAGGCAGGAGGACGCGATAAATTCGAATAGTCGAGAGCCCCGTCCATTGCACTTGCTGCTGCCCCAGATTGTATGCTGGGCATTAGCATCGCAACATAGGATGAGGCCCAGACTGCGCCGCTCACAGAACCTCACGAGACTAGTGGCCTTCCCGGGTGGTGGCCCTTCCAGAGCATCGTAAGGAAAGTAAGCAGATGCAATCACAAACTTCGACCATCCGCGTCTACCTCTATAACACACCTCAGCCGCTACCAGGTCTTGGCAACAGAATTGCTCAAGACCCGTCACAGTGAGATGGGATGATACTATAAGACCGGTCCTAGGTCTGCTAGAACTCCTGTCATATAGTAACGTGGCCCCTTTCAGCGCACTTAAGCCACAGAGACGGCCCCTAAAGACCCAGGGCTCTTGCACTGCTGTTATGTGGGGTAATGTGTGCAGCTGGGAAAGCCTTCTACTTAGTAGTGCAGTAGCGGCTTTGGAATGCTGCAAGTTAATTTGCGTCACCGTCAAGGGACGATAGCTACAGGAATCGTCCGAGTCAATCATTTGGGAAAGACATGAAAGCTGGCCGTCCCAAGGAAGAGACTCAGACGGTTCCCGTACCGTGAGCCCATGACATCAACACTGGCCTCGTCCACTCGCACCACAAGAGTAGCACCTTCCTTCCCGTCCCGGTTTTTACTCTTGGTGTACGAGACGACTCGCCAAAGCCTCGTGTTGATGCCCGGATTCTGGGCACGTAGACAGGATAGGACATCCGCCGTAGACAGGTCTGGATCCGGAATCCAGCAGATGGCCTTCCTGAGGGGTACACTCTCCTCGCTGTAGACTGCGAAGCGAGTGGTCCCCATGGGGGGCACGTTATTGACCGCGGTCCTGATCCACTCGAAGTTGGCCAGAGACGCGCACGTCACCTTTATGGTGCCGTCCTTTGTCTCATAGCCCTTCGCGTTGGCTTCCGGACCGGAGGCAATAACCCGACGCATCAGCTGGCTTTTGCAGTATTTGATTTCTGCATCCGTCAGCTGATGGTCGGGCCCCAGTTTTCCAACCACAGCCACAGGTCGTGGGCCAGCAGCCTTCTCGCTATAGGATGGCTTGGCCGCACCCTTGGATGTGCTTGGGCGAAGGTCCAGCTCCCGATCCTCCACTGACGAAGATTTCGCCGGGCAGACAGCTGTGCTGGACTTTTTGTCGAGGCGCCGATAGAGACGTGGCTCAGCAGAACCTTTTCCCGCCACATTGACTGGCGCCAAGACCGCGCTCGTACCTTGGGGGGTCGTGGCTCGGTCATTGGCGGCAACCGCAGGGCAGGGAGGTGTGCTGCTTTCAGCCGCCGTCTTTCTCCGCTTGCCTCGAGAGCGAGACAACTTGGGAGTGCCTGTGCCCACCGAAGACTCGGTAGCTTCCGTGGGTGTCACTTCCGCTGACCGAGGTCGTTTGGAAGACACAGACACAGAAGGGCCGGCAGAGCCACATGAGGATTTCTCCCGCATGAGCTCTGCCCGCCGCTTTCTTCTCTTCCTCCTTGCCGCGCTCTTCGATTTCCCAGCTTCTTTGGGAGGTCGTGCAGCCACCGAAGAGACCTCACAACTCAGGCCCTCAGAAGCAGGGAAACGTTTTTCAGACTCTGAAGGAGAGGAGATTGCGATAGCAACCCCCGTCTCCTCCAGGATGCGCTCTCGCTCGTAGAGCTGAGAGACTTGGGTAATGGTTGGGGCCTCCAGAATCCATGCCCCTGCCGCCGAAGCGGGTGGATTGCCACTTGTGTGGATTCCACCTGGAGTAATAGATCCTTTGTTTTCCATTACCTTTTTTTTGGTTTTTTTTCGGGACTCCTCCCTAGCCAGTTTGGTTCGCGGATGGCACCCTGATTCTATGCCACGTTTGAGTCATCACACGAGTGTTGAACCCACCCCAACAGGGAAGGCCACTCTTGTGATGCCAGGGTTCCCTATCCACCACCTGGGACGCGCCCGATGGGAGATCAGGCAACTCCGAATATTACTCATTCTCACGACATTGGAACCAAAACTTTGTAGCCTTGCTCTAGCAGTAGCCCAGTAAAACAGACACATCGGGTCCTCAATGATTCTACTGGTGGGCATATGCTGATCCCATGGGTTGCGTCATAGCTCTTGTTGTAATAGCTCTTGCTTCACACTACAAACCCGAAATTACTTTCTTTCCCACAACTAAATGCTTACGATCAGCATTAATTTCTTCTTACCTCAGTATCTGCGTTTGTGTGCGCTCCACAAATGTAATTGCCCAGCTCCATGGAAAGTCGCGCTTCTTTTCACAACCCAAGTACGCGGTGGTGCTGTGCAGGAAGATCTCACGTACGATGGTCGTTTTGTCATTTTTATCCTTTTTCGATATCACAATTTTACCATCACGCAATTCACACAAAAAGGATTTGAAGGATTTCGTGCGATTATCAGCGAATTTTAGCTCCTTGCCAGGTGTCACTGTTGCCAAATTCTTGACTGCGCGCTGCACTTCACGCAAAGTGTCGATCGGTTTCACAACGAGATAATTATTTTTCCGATCATCTTCTGGCCAATAGGACCAGTTGAGCACAACGTCAAATACTTTTAAGTCGTGATGCAGTGGACGCTCTAAACTGTCGTTCAGTATGACTTCGTGCAGTGAAACTTGGTGGGTTGACAATTGCATTTTGGGCGCTAGCTCGCGGCAGATGTCGTAAGCAGTGCGGGTCGGATTGATGGTTATATTCACCTGAGTTTTTTCCTATTGGCGGAAGATATATAAAATATAGGTTTTTGTTGGGTTGAGTGTTTTTTTTATAGAAATTTACCTCATTGGTGTTCTCCGGCCTGGGGTTGAGCACAACCCACATTTTCAGATCGCCCGACTTTTTCACCGAATCTGTCAGCGTTTCAGCGGCCGCGTAGTACTTTTGCAGGCACATCAGCATTTCTTGCTCTTTTTTCTAAAGTTGCAGATTTGTGGATTTTAAATGAAATATTATTTCCAAATATTTGCATATGAAAAGTAGCGCTTACCACTTCCTCTGGCGACAAGGGAAATAGATTTTTGTAGAGCGTTATTAAGTCAGCTAAGACATCCGCCTCCTTTTGTGAGTAAACCATTTCTTCCTGCTGATGCTAAAATTTCACAGTGACACAAATTACAACAAAATAAATGAGTGAATCAAAGCAGGAAAGTTCGTGAATCGCTTACATGATTTTGCAGCAGCGTTGGGCCCCAGATCATTGTCAAATTTTTCGTGCTCATCTTGTTCTTTGTCTTTTGCGAGCTTATAAATGCCAAATGTCCCACGATCTTCTTTAGGGTCTCCCGCTCGATTACGCTCAAACGAGCTAGCAATTCTTTATAGGCCTGAATCTTCTCAGCCGATTTCGTAAGTTCAGTCACACACATAAAACTCTCGGAAAGTTTGCCCATCAAACGTTCGGGCAGATCGCGCATAAAACGCTTCAAAGCATTCGCCACATCGTGTTCGTTATATTCGTTTCGTGTGATCTCGACATTGAAGGCGTCGGCGCGAAAGGCGGATAAAAGTTTTAGAATGGAATTTTCGGAGCCCGATTTGCGGTATATACCCTCCGACATGGATCCATGAATATAGACGAAATTTATGCACTTATCCACAATAACGGGTACATTGAACTTGGTCAATTGCTGATCGATCAGTGAGAAGCCGTTGTTGTGCGCCACTTCGCGTATGATATGGCGCCAAATTTTGGTTTCACGCGGTGAAGACATAATCATATAAACCGTAAATGGCGGGCAGTCAATCATAAGGCTAGGACCAGACTCCACGTGTAAATTGCGTATCGTTTCATCGCTGTCTTTGAGCACTGAAAGTGAGCGAGTATGGGCATGAAAAATAATCTCACAGTGAGTTGTCTCAGGCCACAGACTTACCTAAGCAGCGCGCTTTGCGCAGATCCATTTTCTCTACATTACCAGCCGCTTCACTGACAAATATTAAACGTCTTTGATTCTTCTTCAGCACCAACCAAGTGCCGCTCCATTCAGAGGTTATTGAATTCTTCAGGTAGCACCAACCGGCGCGATAGTAATGACAGGCATATTTCGGTGGTATAGTATTGGTCAGACTCTCCAAAATCTTTTGCATCCAGACACCTCTGCGAAATGACATGAATTAATCCCAAACCAAAAACAAAAACAAAATTATATAATACTAATAACATTTCAACTGAACTTACCTCTCCGATTCCTTGCTCACACCATACAAGTGTGCCACACGCTGATGCTTGCAATTGCCCGACGCAGTACTCGTCATAACGAGATTAGGATTCGACATAGCCTGCACATTGCTCGAGCTTGATTGGTTCTTCGGCACCGATGAGGTTATCTCGAAGCAATAGAAATGTGTCGAGTTATCTGTTACGCGATTATTACTCACACATTGCAACGTCGTAATGTAATCGAGTGGAATGTTTTCCTTGGGCGTTTTCATCTCCTGATCGAGGAATGTTTGGAATTGACGATCGCGCAAAATGGCTTTACGATTTTGCATTTCCTTGAGTATGTCTTCCACAACACCCGAAGGAAAACGTATCAGTGGTCCTTCGTAGCGCACGAGCAAAGGCGAAAGTGTTGGGCGCGGCACCATTTGAAGTGTCACCTTCAAATCGGATTTCGCGGCTATTTTGAAGCTGTTCTTGCGCGTGATGGCACCAACGCGTTGTTTGACGCTCGTAGAGAATACATTTACGCTGTTCATGAAACGTGAAGCGCGCGATTTTTGTTCGTTAGGTGTGAGTGGTGGGCGACCGTCGGCGCCAATAGCCTCCAAGTAGGATGGTGGTCCGTCACCTTCAATGTTCAGTTTATTGAAGGGATTTTGACGCTGCTGCTCATTGTTTTCTTTATTGTCTTGCACAAACCAGTGAGTACGATTTGCGGAGGCGCGCGCCAAATCAATATTGCTACCACTGGCGGCGGGTTGATCATCGATTCGACTCAAGTACGGACGCACGCGCTCTTCATCATCATCCAGCATGTTTTCCATACTCTCCGACAGTAGCTGCGCATTTTGATGTACAATTCTTAGCTGAGTAGCTGCTTGAGCCGTGCTATTGCTGGGCTTTGTATTCGGTGTGGGTAAAACTACAGTTGTTGGTTTGGGCTCTTCCGAGACTATGGCCGTTGTAGTGCCGGTAGCGGCAGTCTGATTATCTTCCTCTGATGTGCACATGCTGACATCATCATCCGATTTGACTTGGTCTCCTGAAACTGTGCCATAGATATCCTCCTCTAGCAGATGTTCTAATAGCAGCAGCTGATTGCTCTTGTCCGAATTGCAGATAGTTGCGGCTTTGCGACTCAAAAGTGGATCAAATTCTTTGATAACTTCTACAGGCGGTTTCACACAGCCACCAACTGCGCCCTCTGTAACCTCACTTGCTTTTATGGAACTAAAAGCGTTAGTTTGATCCTGCGAAGAAGCCTGTTTGTTACTGGTAGCCATTTCGAAAACCCTACCATAAGTTGCTTCCTCATTTGCATACACAGGTTCCGGTGTTGAGCACACGCTCTCCTCCACACTATCCGCAAAGTACTCCCACGACTCACTGCGGTCCGGTTTTGGCGCTCGCTTCTCCGCCTCAAGTATCTGTTTATGCAGTAGCAAAGATTCCTCGCGCTCCGTCGCAGCTACTTCCATATTTAGTTGGTGTAGCTCAGCAGAGTCAACATTCGGACGCAGCGAAGCGCCACCCACAGGCGACGGACTGTCACCCACACGTCGCAATTGTATTTCTTCATAGTTCTTGCGTCGCTTCAACCTCTGTGGCGGCTGTATTGGCTTGAGTTTGCCATAAAGTCCATGAGATATGTCCGCCACAACTTCTTTGGGGAGAACAGGTGGTGGAAAAGATGGCATGGGTGGCGAGGGCAAGTCTACTGATTCGCGTGAAACTGCATCTGAGCTATTACTCGTAGCATGCATTTCCTTCTCGGCCACATTTTGCAAGTTCGCATTGCTGCGTTGCTTCTTCAGCGCCACATTAGCCGCTTCAGCGGCAATGTGCTTAGGCACCATGAGCGATTTACTCATGGGTGCGTTACGCGTGAATGACGGTTGCGACGGGGCGTCTCTCAAAGCGTCCTCGTACGATGGCGGTGAAGGTAAATCCAAATCGCTGCGCGCTAATTTCAAGTTACGCGGCAAATCATATGAGCAATCGGCGGTGCTGGCGGAAAG
The DNA here is from genome assembly GCF_027943255.1 of Anastrepha obliqua. Lineage (NCBI taxonomy): Eukaryota > Metazoa > Arthropoda > Insecta > Diptera > Tephritidae > Anastrepha > Anastrepha obliqua. The sequence continues at coordinate 49,105,116 of NC_072893.1, forward strand.
ATCTTCGACAGCGTCTGCTTTACGATTCAACGGGCTGGTGAATGATATCGAACCGAAGACTTGATCGTTGGGCGGCAATGTTTGCGGGCGGTCAGTGTGAAACTGTGCTGTGGTTTCGGCTCTTTGCTTTTCTTTGTCTTTTTTGGTCAGCGTAAAATTGGCATTGAAATTTTTTCCGACACTGCGTAAACGATTTGCTGTTTCAGTGCTAATATTGCTAAAGTTCTTATCAAATTTATTTTTCACGCCTTTGGCTTTGAGTGCCACACGCTCGCCTATGGATTCGGTGAGAAGCTTGGAAGTGGAACCGATCGACTTCAAGAGCTCGCTGTTAGAAAGAGGCAAGGAAATGAATTAAGAACTGAAGGAATTCTTGTGTATGCCAGAAGTAAGTGTACATGTGTATGTATATATGCCCGTTAACCACGTTTATCACCTAATTACTTCCGCCGCAACAACTACCAAATTTCAGTGTGCAATATTTTAAAATGTATAAATACTCTTAAATTACTAATTAAAATTGAACTTAGTGTATTTTGTTGTGTTCACTGTAACCAACCAAACGGATCTGAAGTTTGTGAGCATGCGACCAATCCCTATTTATAGAGTCGACATTGTGTGTTCAAGCAAACACAAATAAGTGGGCTGTTTTGACTTCAAACATTAACAATTCAAGTACATAAACACATCGCTCATGAAGTTCCATTTCATTCCCATGGCATGCACCCAACCAAAGAGAAAAGAGAAATGGATGTCTTATAGCTAAAAACTCATGCAAGGAAGAACTGCATATCTACATACACACACACATGCATACGTGCATACATGCATTTCTAAATACATACATACAGATGTGCGCACTCTATTCCCCCAAAATATGCGCCTAATTAACGCAATACACAACTTCTACGCGCCTTCAGGAAATGCCACTAAATTTAGAATTCTTTGGCGGCATACACAAAGCCATGCAAGTATGTACATATGTATGTGTGTATGTACCTATAAATATAATGTCGTGTGTCAAAATCTCAACATCTGTTGCGCTGTTGTTGATAACCCCGCAGGGAAAAGCTGTCATTTGGCTACCCATGTCATGCTCGGCCACATCTGTCCTCAGACTGTTGGAGCTTTTCTGCAAGCAATCGCACCTGAATGGTGATATAACTGTGCTGTACTCTATTGACTAGTGGACTGAATCGATCAAATTTACTACTGGCGCGATATTATCGGAAAAGGGAAGCAGATCGTATTGGAACTCATGTGTCGAATCGATTACTATTTAATGAGTTTCGAGCAATCGCAATGGAATGCAGCGAGAAAAACCGAACGCTTCGTTGCATATCGCTGTGTACAACGCATCAACTGTTTATAGAAAAAAAAGCATGAAGAGCGATCTGGTAATGATAAACCAAACATTCATTAGAAGGATACCGACTACCTAACCCTCCTTTCGGCACCCGGTTCTGGCCAGACTGGCTTGTTCCTTTTTCATTTTTACCATATTTCTAAATTGAATTTAACATACCCCATGATCAAAAAGTACCGGGAATGTTTAATTTAAACGAACCGCGCAAGTGGGAACCGGTCCATATTTTTTCTTATGTTGGTAGAACTGCAAGAGAATAAAGAATATTATTTATCCGTTTTGAAGCGTTTGAGAGATGCTGTACGTCGCAAACGGCCGAAAATGTGGGCAAACAAGTCCTGGATTTTGCATGATGATAATGCGCCATCGCACCGAGCCCAAATTGTGGTGGATTATTTGACCAAACACCAAGTAAATACCATCGTTCAAGCACCGCATTCACCTAATATTACCCCTTGAGAACTCTTTTTGTTTCCCAAGTTGAAGTTACCACTACGTGGAAGAAGATTTCAGTCGATAGAGGAGATCAAAGAGAATGCGACGAAGAAGCTGAAGGCCATCCCTTCTTCGGCCTACCAGGGGTGCATGGAGGACTGGGTTAAACGTTGGCACATGTGTGTTGCCTCAGACGTGTCATATTTTGAAAGAGATAAAATAAATTTGGTTGAAATTTAACTCTGTCTTTTTTTATTTAAACATTGCCGGTACAAGTATTTCTATAATAGCTAACGACTTGAGGTAGGTAGGACTTTCAGGTAGCCTATAAAAACTTGATTGCTTTACCTTTTAAAAAAGTTCAACGAACGGGACAAAAATAGCCAGGCCTGGGAGCCCAACCGAAGGTTTTACAAATGGTGTCCAACGGTGGGTTAATAACAGTGAGTGGGCTGCTCTATGGGAAAACATTGATATTTCAAGTTGTATATTCAGTACACGCAGCCGCCGTAGCCGAATGGGTTGGTGCATGACCACCATTCAGCAGTGCGTAGGTTCGAATAGTTGATACCAAAATGATAGAAAAATTTTTTTCTAACAGCGGTTGCACCTCGGCAAACAATGGCAAACCTCTGAGTGTATTTCTATCATAAAAAGCTCCTTATAAAAAACTATTTGCTGTTCGGAGTTGGCTTAAAACTGTAGGTCCCTCCATTTGTCGAGCAACATCAAGGCGGACGCCACAAATAGGAGAAAACACACCGGCCAAACACCTAACAGAACGCGCCAATTATTTATTTATTTTTTTACATTCAGGTTGGCCCTGGTTGCCCGGTTGGTTGATTAGTTTGATAAAGGCAGCTCTCATCTGTCGTTTTACGCCTAAACAGCATTGGGAAATATTGCAAACTTATTTCCGAACTCGAGTGTTGTGGAGCCTAAGAGTGCGTTTATTGAAAAGAAGTCAAAATCATCTTTTCTTACGAAGTACCTTTTCATCCAGGTGACAAAGTTAACAAGCAAAGCTGGCGTATGAAGAGTTCAAAAACCGCGCACGCGATCGTGGAGAAACCAATGATTTACAGAGAGGGGTAGCTTGGTGCCGATTTCGAAACGGTGTCATCTTTAACGAATTTTTCTTTTCTACTGAAAACGCTATTTCGGTAAACGGTTAACGCTATAGAGGCATGATAAAAAATTGTCTATGGCCGGAAATTGAATTGAAGGCATGGACTTCGACTTGGACGATCTCTGGTTTCAGCAGAATGGCACGTGATGCCACACAGCTCATGCCATAAACGATCGTTTGCGCGCCATCCTGTCCCCTCGGAGCTGCGATTTCTCGGTAGACTTTTTTTGTAGAGTGTCGTGGAAGACTGGTATTATGGGAACCATCAATTAATAACTCAGGCGCTTAAGGCGAATATCGAGCAAGCCATTTGTTAGCCGCCGTAGCCGAATGGGTTCGTGCGTGACTACCATTCGGAATTCACAGAGAGATCGTAGTTCGAATCTCAGTGAAGCACCAAAATTAAGAAAAACATTTTTCTAATAGCGGTCGCCCCTCGGCAGGCAATGGCAAACCTCCGAGTGTAGTTCTGGCATTAAAAAGCTCCTCATCAAAATATCTGCCGTTCGGAGTCGGCTTGAAACTCTAGGTCCCTCCATTTGTGGAACAACATCAAGACGCACACCACAAATAGGAGGAGGAGCCCGGCCAAACACCCAAAAGAGGGTGTACGCACCAATTATATATATATATTTGTTAGATAGAACCAGAAATCGTTAGCAAGATTTTGGAGAAGGTGATGGGCTACTGCGAAGCCAAAGGAGTCAACCACTACATGGACTTTCCTTTCTATTTGCACTTCCCGCAGGAAAGGCGTGAGCTACCATTTGATTACACCTTCACTAGTTCAAGAGCAATCTAAATGTTTCAAACGTAAAAATATTTATTTTTTTTTATTTCATAATATAATTGTTTATTGAATTGATATTGGGAAAATCATAAAAGAGATGAACAAAATTTTAATTCAGTATTTTTCCCAAATTAATGGAACCCTTTTCTGAAACTGAGCAGATTTAATATGGTGGTTTTTTATACTACTTATGGTATTAGCAAGCAGAAACCCCCCCTTTCGGGACTAGTACTTTTCCCTACAGGGTGTATACATATGTACATACTTACATAAACATGAGCACACATACATGCTCAAAATGTATTTTAAGAAACGTCAACTAAGAACTTGAAAAAGTAAATCCCACGATTGAACTTCAAATAGGGAACTGTGACTAATAATAGAGGCCAAAGTGTTTCTTATTATCAGAAAACAGCTGGAAATGCGCCTACTGAAAATCTATGGAAGTAAATGAAAAAAAGGGTACGAATTAGGGAAGTGCGGCGCCTGCAACCTTGACTTACTTAGATTGAGTTCCTTCTCTGTAAATAAAATTAAGATAAAAAAATGTATTTACCAGAGAACTGACCAACAGTCAATCAAACAAAAGTGAACAGAAGAGATAAAAATAAAAAAAATACTTCTGTTAGGAGTTTGGCCAAGCTCCTCTTCCTATTTGTGGTGTGCGTCTTGAAGTTGTTCCAAAAATGGAGGGGCCCAAGCCGACTCCGCACGGTAAATGGTTTATATGAGGAGCTTTTTCATGGCAGAAATACACTCGGAGGTTTGCCATTGCCAGCCGAGGGGCGACGACTTTTAGAAAAAGCAGAGAGATACTACAACAAATTATCTGCTGAAAGAAATCCTTTTATAATACTTTGTGAAAAATTTTTGAAAATTTTATCAAAACTTTCAACTATTGAACTGGTACTTTCAGAATTTTTCTGTGTATGCAATTTTATAGTTCATTGAATTTTAAAAGATCAAAGTGCAAATTTCAAGTAACTACAAAACACCGTTGATTTTTGACTGTCGAGTTCTTACAAATTTTGCACAAAGCTTGAAACTTGGATTTCACCATATGGTGCTTCTTATATAATCACCTTAACTTTCATAAAAAAATAATAACGAAAAACAAAATAACCAAAATTGATCAAAATAATTAGTTGAGCTCAAGGGTATATGCATTTATGATTAAAATTGAATCATAAAGATAAAATTTATTGTACCAAGAAATCAAATAGTGCGTGCGTTGAACACCACAATACTCGTACCATTTATCGAGAAAACCATTTGCACTTCATAATATCAAATGCACGAAAACATAATACACCTGGTAGGAAAAATATTTACGCGGAACACAGAGTTCCCATTGAAGACTGCGAAAATTTGGAAAATTTGGTTTGCTTCTCAGAGTGTGTATTACAATACATTCTTGGAAATTATAGCAAAAACCTTAAAATACTTTTTCGAATTATGAGGATAAAAAGATTTCATCAATTGAATAAAAAGTTAAAATTTACAATAGTCAAACAATTATTGTAATACTTTAAGGGGGGAGCCTGGTTTATAAGGTCAAAAAAATCATTTTTTTTTTTTCGTTTTAAGCGATTCCTAATATATTTCAGAATATTCACACACAGTTACAGAGCCTAATTCTCAATATTTCCGTATATACAAAGCCAAAGGTAGGCGAGCGTTAGGTAGTTACACTGTGACCGGACAGCTATAGTACAAACTTTATCTTCTTTTCTCGACTTTTCATTTTTATGATTTCTTTGAATTGGCGTACATGAATGAAAAAAAACTAATGAAACTTTTGAAATGAATCACAGCTTGTTCCCTTCAGTATTAAATTCTCTTCTATTTGAACTAACAAAATATATATAAAAAATTTTTTCAAGATTTTTATACCAAGTTGAAATGAATTTTGTTTTTATAGAAAGGCATTTTTTTCTTTAAAACCTCCAAAAAGTTGAAATTTTGGAATTTCTCTCAGTTTTCTTAGTTCATCTAAAATAAAAAATTATGATAATTAGAAATCCATTTGAATTTTTTGCTTTAGATAATAATTACGAGCTGTATCTTGTACGCCAGTTGGAAACTCCAGCGTTGCAGCGCTCTACGAATTTCTATGTTAAACATTTTTTTCAACTTATTTTAACCAGTACAAAAATTTTTTATACTTTTTAAATGTTCATTAAAAGATAGAAAAAACTTCGCAGTGCTAAATTAATTTTTTCCTTAAAAAAAAATCGCAAAGAGATACAATTTTTAGAACCAGGCTCCCCCCTTAACATCGCTTTTTTAACTTGGAAATGAGTCTGATATATCAAACTTCCGCTTTGAGTGTTAAAATGTGGGCATAAAGATTTGAATACTGCAATTAATTCATAATTTCCTTTTATGAGGTTTCAAAGCAAAAGGCATCAAGTATCTTGACATTTGAAAGGAGAACTGATTTCATTCATACCTCCTAAATTGATTGCTAAAAGTCAAGGATTTAATACTCTCAACATTGGAAAGATTGATAGAAAATCTGTAAAGCAAAAAGTAAAAGCTATGCTTTAAGGGTTTATATGCCATCGTAATTTTCAAAAAATCGATTTTTTTCATTTTCGGAATGTAAGTATATTTGAGTATATCCTCTGAAAATTGCAATTCGATCCGGTAAATATTTTCAGAGATATTGCTGTAATAGTAAAAACGTTTCTGACTATGTAGGTATTAACATCTTTTGAAACTTTAAACGCGTTTTTCTCAAAATCGTGTTTTCGAAGTCGGTGGACACGATTTCTCAAAAACGGCTGAACCAATCGTCTTGAAATTTTAACACAACCTTCTCAGATATGTTCTCCAGATACTAATCGAAGGAATAAGAATTCTGATGATTTTTCCTATTTTTTTAGGCAACTTTTCGCGAAAATTTTTGTAGTAAATTCGATTTTTTTTTCCTATAGCCGCCATTTTATCAAAAATTAAAATGTTGACTACTCCTTCGTTGAATACCTAGCTTTATCTGTCCACAAAAATAATCGCATTGGTTTTCCGATTTCAGATAATCTAAACCGGAGGTATTTTGTGCACCGCCGAACGCTATTTTTTGGAGGACCCTTTGGAGATCATCTGCAGGAGCCGTGCCCTTCAATATTTTCACTTACTTTACGTGCTATAATTAACTTTAAAATAGACATTATTTGAATAATTAAAAATTGTATTTGTTTAATAAAATCGTTCTTTCTAAAAAATTTTCAAAAAAAAAGTGATTTTTTAGCCTTACAAGTGTATATAACCTATTAAAAGATTCCAACCTATCTGCGTAAATATCTTTAATGAATGTAGATAATTTTTTCATAGTTAATTTCAATGCACATCAACAAGCAGTAGAGCGGCTGATTCGACATTTTTTATACAATAATATAATCTGTCCTCCAAGTTGTCAAACTCTGTTGTCTAGATCAGCGTACTCAGAGGGTACACAAGTATTTAGAGAGCGCTCAGTGAGCTATGTCCTGCCGATCACTGGTCTGGAAAAGTCAAATATCAACAAAATACACGCCATTAGGTCACCTGAGCCTACTGACTACTAGATCCCGATTGAGACTAATGCCCAGTTTCACAGTCCGTGAAGTTTATTTATGCTTAAATAAAAGCTTAGCTAAGCACCATTTTGCCATTTAGGAGCTAGTTTCCCGCTTGTTGGGCTAATAAAACCTGTGTAAGATTACCCGAACTATTCATTTTGCATGGCCATGCGGGTTTTAGACTGCTAGGCAGAGCACTGAGATTTGCTTTTACGGTCTGTGAGTAAATCCCTTAAGCCGGATGAGAATTGTACATATAGGTAGTTGGAAAGTAAGCACCATGATGCGGCTAATGTAACATTTACTTACTTCTTCAAGGACTTGAGAATGAAATCCTATCTTTTCGGAAATTTTTTTTCATAATTATCACCTTATTTTAAAAGTTTCCAGAACAACAGCCAAGGTACGCTTTAAGTCAACTGATTTGAGTTCTGGTTTTTTAGTTAGGTTGCCATATCTGTGATTAATATCTTAAATTGTACGGCCATTGCTTGACAAAACTTACGCCGTCGTGAGGAGTAAATCTAGCTTTGCACGTGTTTTCTGTTGTTTATAGTTTTAAAAATGTATTTGAATTGCAACAATGAGTTTGTATTAAATTTTACGTTAAAAGAGCATTCAATGGTGCGAATACCTCAGAAATGTTGGAAAACTGTTTTGATAATGCTACTCTAAAGAAAATCGACGATTACGAGTAGCATGAATGCGACAGAAGGTAGAGTGGTAAGACATCCACATCGAAAATTGATAAAAGCATCAATAAAGCAAAAGTAAAGTTTATGGGCTTATGAGTGCGAAACGTAATTCAGATATCAGGTGAGTGAGTGGAGAGCCCCGATTAAAGCAATACGAAAATAACCATGTCTTTTTCAGTTCAACCATGAACTTCGGTTTTTATGGATTACAACGGTATTGTGCACCACGAATTTTTGCCAGAAGATTAGACAGTTGGAAAAGCCTATGATTTGGGCGTTATGAGACATTTATGTGAAGCAATCCCATAAAAATTAAAACGATTTGTGGGAAAACAGCACGTGGATTTTGCACCACGACAATGGAGCGTCCCAGAGTCCCATCATAAACTGTGAAGTTTTGGACAAACAACGAAACGAATACCATTCAACAGCCATCGAATTCGCCTGATATGGTTTCCTGCGAGTTTTTTCTTTTTGCTCAAGTCAAAAAACCATTACGGAAAACGCGTTTTAGCAACCGAAAAGAAGTAATAGAAAAATCTAAGACAGCTGTGATGGCTATATCGAAAATACAGTACCCGAAATATTTCGGGCGTTGGATCAAAAGCTGACGTAAGTACGTTGCAGTTGATGGGGAGTACTTTGAAGGCGACAATATCACAGGCGCATTATGAGCTAAGCGAAGGAAATAAGTATAAAATAGGACAACTCGCTTGAATATTTATTACACAAAACAGCACTTGGCTCTGGACTCAAACACTCTTTTTAAAGGGACTGATTATAACTTCGAAAAATTAAAAACCTTATAAGTATTTAAAAAAAAATTGCAACCGACATTAGACCTATTATATATATACATATATATAATTCGCGCGTACACCCTTTTAGAGTGTTTGGCCGAGCTCCTCCTCCTATTTGTGGTGTGCGTTTTGATGTTGTTCCACAAATGGAGGGACCTACAGTTTCAAGTCGACTCTGAACGGCAAATAGTTTCTTATGAGGGGTTTTTTCATGGCAGAAATACACCCGGAGGTTTGCCATTGTCGGCTGAGGTGCGACCGCTATTAGAAAAATAAAGTGCGTGTAGCGAAAGTGAAACTTTCAAGGCAGACAAAGAAAAAGGGATAGACCCGAGAGAGAATGAGAGAGAGAGAGAGAGAGAAATAATATGAATTCACAACATTTGTAGAGAATACAACAAAAGACAAAATTTACAAAAAACGGAGAAGGGTCGACCGGTGTAGGTAAACGTCGCACACAAACCGTGACAACAACGGGCACTACTCCGAGCGTTTATCACCCGCACAAACGCAGCGATTCCAGGACCGCAACAACGGCACAAATTACCGGAAGGCAATACCAATAAATCCGACGCCGGAATGGATAGCACTTTATAGTACGCAAAAGCACTAGCAGGGAAATGGAAATAAGCGAGACCAAAAAACTCCCCAAACAGTAGGCACCAAGGAAAAATAACGCCAAAAAGTAGGCACCAAAAATATATTTCCTACAAGTTTGCACGAACAAAGAAGCGCCAAAAAGTAGGCAGTGTTATTTCTCACTAGAAATTAGCAAGCACAAGGAAAAACTCAGGAAAAATAGCCTAAAGTGTATCTAAGATATATATACGGTATAGTTCTCTCTCTCTCCTTTTCCTCTACGTTATATCTTTTTTCTCTCTCGCGGAACGAAAATGCCCAAAACGTTGCATGCCTTGAAATTTTACTCTCCATTCTCGCTCGTCCATCGACGCCTAAGAAGTTTCACTTTACTTTTTCCTCATTTTGGTTTTTCACCGAGATTCGAGCCAACGTTCTCTCTGTGAATTCAGGGAAAAAGCTATATACCACTTAAATAAAAGGAAAGGCTGGCACTTTTGTTTATAAATATTTGCATACAATAATTAAAAATAATTTTTTACCAAATATCCGATTTCGAACTACTCATGCCTCGCTTTCGGAGGTTAGCTTCGAAAAATAGAGAAATCAATTTTCTACTTATGACTCAAATTTGTTCCAAATATTGGCTTCGTCCACTATCCAAAAAAAAAATTGATATTATACGGCAAAATATTACTATTAACCCCGGACACGAAACACCCATTGGTAGACATTTTTTCTGTTTCCCATTTTTCTAATTTTTACACTAGGGCAATCCAGAATTAAATTAGAATAGACTGGCATCATGGCATTTGTAAATTATGAAGGCAAATATATTTCATTCTTGTGTTGCAGTGCTATTTTTTTAAACCTAAGCTAGTCAATTTGATGACTGTTTTTTGTAGAAAATTTGCCTAATATCTCGAATCAGGTATTAACAATAAAGTCATGAGAACCAGTGAGTTCCCTACAGGGTGCATTCAAACGCTACAGCGAATGTTTGTAGGTCAAGCCTTAACATTCACTCATAAACGCCACTATGGCATCGCTGCAGATGTGGTTTTATTGTTATAGATTTGAAAGGCAAGTGAAATTTATGTAATTCCATTATTGTAATTGCGTCAGTTCAATGATATTTTTTATTAGTTTGCGCAATAAAAATGCAGCAGTTTGGATGTCAAAACAAGTATCCGGAAAAGTTGTTCTGACTGATGATGATATTTTAAAAGGTATAGTGCGTTAAAAAACTATTTATATATCCCAGGGACTTATTAGTAACAGTTTATTTGTTTTTTATTTAATTTTAATACTTTTTCTATGGGTACATCAGAATTGGGGGACATCAGAATTCGTTTTAGAGGTATGGTTCCTTCAGCAAAGTTTCTTATTTTGATCCCTAGAATATGATTTTCACAGAGCAATGGGCGATTTTTTTGCCTCCCCACAAATCGACCCGACCTAGTATACATATTTCATTCTCCTACAAAAATTATATAAAACTGAGTTTTAGATTATGTGCAAAATTTTTCATCAAAATTTCACACTTTTTAATCAGAATTGTTAGAAAATATTCAATTATGCTATAGTCTATTAAATTTTGCTATAATAAATTGCAAATTTCAAATAATTCAAAGTCACTTTTTGGTGTGGTTTTGGGGCTGCCGGAGTCATGCTTCATCGAAAATGATGCCGGTAACGCTGATACTGTGAAGGATAAACGTTATCGTGGCGGGATATCAAACTTTGTAAGGCCTGCATCAGATTGCATGGAGTTTGAAAATATGTGGTTTCAACAGAACTGCGCCACGAGGATTCCTGCACGCATTATCTCACGACACAGCGAGGTGAAAGGACCGTCAAGATCTTGCGATTAGGCACCATTGGATGTATTCTCTATCACTATGTATATGAAAAGGATGGTCTGTGCTAATAAGTCCGAAACGGTTTCAGAGCTAAAGAATGAAACCATATGTGTTATAAATGATTTACAGCCTGAATTATGCCAAAACGTTATGAAATTTTGTATATGTGCAGCCTGTGTTGCCAGAGGAGTCGTGGACATTTAACAGATATATAAATGTCATAGACTAAAAATAAAAAAAAAATACACTTCCATTCTGGTGAAAAGATTTCAAAGGTCAGCTCTTTGAAAGACCGTTACTCGGCTCTGAGCGCATTTGACTGAATCAACATATAGGCTGACGCCAGTTGCGGTGTGTCTATAAAAGAAAGATGAGATTGTGTTGGTGATATACGAAAAAATCAACCAATGACACCTCGTTGATACCTGAGAACCGACTAAATGGACGAGTGTGTGAATACATGTGAAATGATCCCCAAGTGACGTGGCAACCACTTCGCAATTTTATTTTTCACCGTAGCTAAATAGCAAATCTGGTAATCTTTCATCCTTGACGCCTATTGTGAATGTCGACTGACAGTAGAATATACTTTGTGGAAAGATAAGCGACAAAGAGTTGTTCGTAGTCGATAATTCAACGACAATTTGACACTCACAATACCATCGATAGTCAATAGTGGATGACAGCCTTCTAGTCGACACTTGCAATAGGGATGATAATTTCGAAAAAGTTTGTTGCGGTCTTTTTCAACCACACTGGATTCCTGGCAGAAATCATAGCTATCCAAAAATATGCATATGTATGCGTGCCTCAGTAGACAGAGTGGTGAGTCAGCCAGGAATTGAAGCATTTGGAACGAATATAATGGCCGTGTATTTCTTCAAGAGATGGATTATAATTCGGTATCAACCTTCATATTGTCAAAGACGACATAAAAAAGCACCGTCTAGGACTCATGCATTACTGACATTTAGGCGCCACTCTTGAAATACCCTTATATGAGTCTCAGAACACAAACACAGGACCGCCCAAATTCTTATATATAAACTTGTTTTTTGTCTCATTGTTAGTAGTTGAAGCCCTGTGTCCAAGTGGAGTTACCCCATTCTAGTTGATTCTAACTACGACTATGAGTACCTGGTTACTGCAGGATATGCGAGTGTGTGTTTGTAGGAAATTTTCATGTTCAAAATACGTTAATGTGCATAAAAACTAAAAATGTGCCTCTCTAAAACTCATTAAAAGTGCTTTTTAAGTATTATATTATAAAATATTTGAATATATAAGTAAATACGTACATACACCTGTGTTCATAGTAATAGTAGCGCGACATATTACAATGTTTTGACTTTTTTTATATTTTTTTTTCTATGAAAATATAGATTATACTACAACAAAAACCATGTACAGCGCACAGCATAAATATTGATACCCCACCACTTCTAAGTATAATTTTAAGAAATTTCACACATTATTATGGATTCTGAAAAAGTTTATTAATATATAAATAATACACTTTGTCCTCATTCGTAATCAAAAACGAAAGAATCAACTTTGTCTGCTGCATCAACAGCGGCAAGCAAAAATTTAAATGTAAGTAAGAAATTCGTGTAGCAAAAGTGTTAATACACTCGCACTTTGGAGTAGCCAATGCGCGAAATAACGGTAGTTTCGATTTGCGATGCTTCGAAATAATAGGCCTCTTCTATTCGCCATTTCCCCGCTCACTATCTCTATGCTCGATTAACTTGACCATGAAAATTTGCTCGCGAAAGCAACAACAAAGTTATCGAGTAAGATTCGCCGCTAGCGAGTATGGCTGCAGCTCATTAGCCTGCACTGCCTTACCAACATATGTAATTTAAGGCAGCTCTCTTCACGCGTTGCCGACTTATCTTCATTTGTACCAGTTGCTGCATCTATTCGCCACTTGCTAAGTTTTGGCGAAAAAGAGAGGCCTAATATTTGGGGGCACACTATTTTCAGTATAACTGATGAAGTTCATTTATTCACATCTGTGTTTACTTTTGTAAAGTCCTCTCTCGACGAACAAAACTAACACTCTACAAGGCTCCCATTATGCCCGTCCTAACGTATGCCGCAGAAGCGTGGACGATGACAACATCCGATGAAGCGATGCTTGGAGTGTTTGAGGGAAAGATTCTGCGGAAGATTTTTGGACCTTTACACGTTGGCAACGGCGAATATCGCAGACGATGGAACGATGAGCTGTATGAGCTTTATGACGACATAGACATAGCGCAGCGAATAAAGATCCAGCGGCTACGTTGGCTGGGTCATGTCGTCCGAATGGATGCAATCGCTCCGGCTTTGAAAGTATTCGATGCGGTACCAGCTGGTGGTAGCAGAGGAAGAGGAAGGCCTCCTCTGTGTTGGAAATATCAGGTGGAGAAGGACTTGGTGGTTTCACTTGGTGTGTCCAATTGGCGCCGGTTAGCCCGAGAAAGAAATGACTGGCGCGCTTTGTTAAACTCGGCCGAAATCACGTAAGTGTCATTTTTGCCAATAAAGAAGAAGAAGAGAGTTTTATGTACCATTCAATTTTAGTATAAAATATGCCAGTTTAAAGTAGCTCCAAATTCGCCTTTATTTTTGATATTTTTTTTTTTATATTTTATGGAAGGCATTTTCTTCCATAAAACGACTGCTCGAATTTTTTTTATAGGAAGAAAATGCACAAGACCGCTAAGAAAAAAATTTTCAAAAATCATCGAGAATTTTGAGCTACCTCAAAATTATACTCTGTTGTATCAAAATTTAATGGGCTGCAACTCGAATTCTGATTAAAAAGTTTGAAAATTTTTAGAATTTGTTTTTTTAATTTTGCACGAAGTTTTAAACTTTAAGTTGTATGGTTTTTGTTGCAGTACAAATTTAATTTTTCAAAAAAAATAATAATAATAAAAAATGAATAAATGGTCAAAACTGTGCGCTGCTATTATCGCCACCACAGCTGCACGTACATAAATACACATATACATACATACGTGTGCAGTCATGAAATTAGACACATACCCCAATTAATTGCCAATAAATTGAAATATATAAATGTTAGCGCTAGTAAGCATGCAAAAAATGCTATTCACCGATTAGAATACAAAAATTTTATTTTCATTGCAAATTTACTTGTCTTCAGTTTGATTGCACGCAAATGCAGTTGCAGGGGCATTGGTGATTACAGTGAATGCGCATTTTTCGTTCGTTTGGTTGCTGGCAGCAATGCAAGTGAACTTTTTGTTGTTGTCGTAGGCATTGTTGCGGCGGCTACTATCGTCACTTTCAAATTGCATATCAACATCATTTTCACCATCACGAACACTAACATCACTACCATCATTCAATGCGTAGCTGTTCAAATTGCAATTGCTCCCCGCATCCCCTACATACCCTGGCGAAGGTGATTTGAATTTCGCATTATCGCTGCTGTCATTTGAATCTTCCACCGACGAATTGAGTGTTGCATTCGAGGCTGATTTTTGTGTATAGCTGTTGCCAAATGTGCGCTCATTCAAGCCGCCGCCACCACCAACGCCACCACCACTGCCACCACCACCACTAGCGATCGTCACATTATAACTGCTCGTGGTGGACACTTCACTGCCGATGGAATAGCGCTGCGCGCGTTGACTACGTTCACGTTCCACACTGAGATATGACTTTGGTGGCAATTCGGGCGCCTTGCGCAACGCTGCACGACTATTCAATGGTGATGAGGACGTCGATGTGTTGGGTGAGGTTTCCTTGCTGATGGCGCCTGTATTGCGCGGTAGCTCGGGGTAAAGTGTTTGTGTTGTAGTTGTTTGTGACTTTGGGCGACTCAACACTTCTGTATTTTCGTAGATGTTGTTCGCATTTTCTATATCTGTATTTTGTGGTTTACGTGGGCGTGGCGCTGGTGTTGGTGTTGAATAGATGGGCGCTGACGAAACGACCGCTTCATTTGCATTGGGGCCGTACAGATCATTTGTTTCGGTGAGTATGGATTTGCGCGCGCTGCTTGTGTCCTCCTGATCGGAAAGTGAGCCGAAAAATATTTTATTATTCGGCACTTTCTCAGTGCAATTGGTGATGGTGTGTATGTTTTCTGAGTTTATGTTGAGATTTTTGTTAATCAATTCAACGGTAACATTTTCATAGTCAAGTTTGCGCAACTCGGGATAGAGGCGACGTGGAGCGGGAACGGGTCGGCAAGAGTCTTCTTGTTCCATGATGCACTGAAATGAGAGAGGAAACGGGTATCGCTAGAATTAATGCTTATTTACAGACACACATATGTATGTATGTTAGCTTGTAGATGTGTTAGTATGGAGGTGAGTGCATTGAGGACAGTTAAGTCGTATTATTTACAGAACTTCAAGAGATGCTAATGGTATAAAATATTCCTTTATTTTTAAAAGAAATTAGAATATTTAAGAGTTATATTATTATTTATAGGAGATATATACAATATAATCCTAACTTAATTAGCACACTGGCTACTAGGGCCTTCAGTGCTTTAAAAGTTACATAAGTTTCTTTGGTGTTAGTAAAAGTAATATGAAAATATTTCGTGCTTTAGATTTGTTTAAGTTTGGAAGAGGGACAGATATTTTGAGTTAAAGTTGAGTTTGATATTCAAAGAAAAATGATATAAATGATGGGATTTTTTTTCATTATAAAGAGGAAGGTTGCCGTTAATAGTGGATAATAACATCAGACAAATGACCACCACGACCACGCTTACAGGACATATCCTTTTCATGAAATTTTCCATAACCGAATTGCAAAATGGCTGCCCTATGCCCTCGATAGCCTCACGAATTCCATCTTTGAGGTCTTGAATCGACCCTGGGCTATTGGTGTAGACCTTCCTTCACGTCGCCCCAAAGAAAAAAGTCACAAGGTGTTAAATCACAAGATCTCGGTGGCCAATTGTGATCACCTCTTCGAGAGATAACACGGTCAGGAAACTTTGCTCGTAAAAGATCAATGATTTCGTTGCTTGTGTGGCACGTAGCGCCGTCTTGTTGCAAATAAACGTTGTCCAGTTCAATACCATTCAATTGCGACCATCAAAAGTCGTTAATCATATCTCGATAGCGCAATCCAAATCAAAATAACTCCTGTTATTGGAAAACCCTTTATTTGGGTGAAATCATTCAATTATTTATTTCTTGACTTATGCACTTTTATGTCTCATGCCATGCAGTGTAAAAATTTAAGAACGCGTAAAATAATATGGGTCTGCTATTCAATACTGAAAACCTGTGGTTAGTCAAAATAATTCTAGTTTATATTGCTACTATGTTGTTCAATAAGTTTTGGGGTTCGATAAGAGAGGGCTTTGCAACTAGCCTACCTTTCTTTTCTTTGTTGTGTTGGTATACTCTTCATACAGTGAAGTTTCCTTTCAATCTACCAATTCATTCTTTGTTTACAAGCCGTTTAGTATCGATGTGTCTCAGTATTTTCTACAATAGAAAAAATCAGTCAATGAATTTTTACTTTTGCAAGGTTTAGAAGCAAAGGAAATTTATGAAAGAATATGGAAAGTGCATAAGAACTTTTCCCCATCAATTAGTACAGTAGAAAGATGGGTTGCTGAATTTAAAGGTGATGCTACAAGCCTTGAGTCTCAAGGACGTGGAAAAACAGCAACAACCACAGAAATCGTAAAAAAATACAGGATATCGAGTGACTGAAAGAGATATAGTAGTAACCCTAGGCATCTCATTGGGCAGTGTAAGCAATATTTTGACTGAAGTATTGGGTTTCAGAAAGATGTGTGGAAAAAATGGAACAACATCACATGGGAGTGCGACTTCCTCAGCCACATTTAGAGCGTTTTCGAAAGGATCAAGTGGATTTTGTTCACGCTATGGATGAGACTTGGGTCTATCCCCATTATCCTAAATCAAAGCAAGCGGCTAAAGAGTGGTCTGAACCTAATTCTTCGACTCCGAATCGAGTTTGTGCCCAGAAATCGGTCAGGAAGATGTTAGCATCAGTTTTCGGGACGCGAAAGGAGTTTTGTTTGTGGATTACTTGCAAACTGGTGAAACAATAAATTCTGAATATTATTGTAATCTTTTAGATCAGCTAGAGGAAAAAAACTCGTGTAAAAATACCCAGTTTGCAGAAGAAAGGAGTATTTTTGATCAGGACAATGCATTGTGTCACAAGAGCATTTTAACAATGACTAGAATCCATGAATTGAACTTCGAATTGTTGGAGCATCCACCAGATTCACCAGATTTTCCCCTATCGACTTCCATCTGGTTCCAGATCTAAAAAAATCATGCGTGGAAGGCGTTTTCCATCAAATGATGAGGTCAAAACAGCTGTGGAAACTTATTTTGCAGGCTTCACAGATTCTCACTTCAGTGATGGAATTCATAAATTGGAATCTCGTTGAAATAAGCGTATTCATGTTCAGGGAGATTATACTGAATAATAAAGTGCATTGCAAATATAAAATTGTGTTTCTTTTATTGAACTACAAAACTAATTGAACAATCTGAGAAATAGATAGAATTTATTTGAGATGCTCGCTGAAAGCCTCCGAAACTGCGGCTGCATTAGTTTTAGTTTATATCATAATTTTAAAATTACGTAAGCTTTTTAAGTTAAAAGTAAAAGTAGAAAATCTCAAATATTTGCAAATCTCAAATACGCAAATTTATTAGGTGTGCGACTAAGTTCCCGCTGTTTGTCAATAGATGCCGCCAGCAGTGTGTGCTGGTCGATTCTAACATAACCTAAATATCATAAACCAAGCTTAGACTTATGGTAAGCAAACTGCTTCGACATATTAGTGATTTTGTTTGGTATCATATACTTTTGGTTTTGTGAAAACGTCAGATTTTGTGCCGAATAAACGTCATTTGCGGGAAGTGTTGATTTTTCTCTTTAATTCGAAAAAACGGCGGTGAAGTGCATCGAGAGCTACAACAAGTTTATGGAGATGCTGCTTTAAGTGAAACAACGTGCCGAGATTGGTTCCGTCGCTTCAAAAACGGTGACTTTAATGTTGACGACCGTCCGCATGAAGGAAGGTCAAAAACCTTCGAAGAGGCTGAATCGGAGGCATTGCTCAATGAGGATCCGTATCACAAGGCGACGACGTAGAAGCATGACCGGGCAGTCCCCATGACTTTCGTTTCTTTAGATTGCTGTAATGAATCCATTTTTCATCACCCGTCACTATGCGATGAAGAAAAAAACCCTTCCATTTTTGCCGCTGGAGCAGTTGTTCACAGGCGAAAAAACGATGTTCAACATACCTTGGTTTCAACTCATAAGGAACCCAAGTCCCCTGTTTCTGAATCATTCCCAAAGCATGCAATCGCTTGGAAATGGATTGGCGGGTAACTCCTAATACTGAAGCAAGCTGTTTTTGTGCTTGCCACGGATCCTCATTGAGCAATGCCTCCAATTCAGCGTCTTCGAAGGTTTTTGGCCTTCCTTCCATTAAAATCATCGTCTTTGAAGCGACGGAACCAATCTCGGCACATTGTTTCACTTAAAGCAGCATCTCTATAAACTTTTTGTAGCTCTCGATGCGCTTCAGCCGCCGTTTTTTTTTTCGAATGAAAGAGAAAAATCAACACTTCGCGCAAATGACGATTATTCGGCACAAAATCAGACATTTTCACAAAACCAAAAGTATCTGATACCAAAACAAAATCACTAATGTGTCGAAGCAGTTTGTTTACAATACACATATAATATCTAAGCTTGGTTTCTCACGTTTAGGTTATGCTAGAATCGACTAGCTCATAGTGCTGGCGGCATCTATTGACAAACAGCGAGAACTTACAATACAAAAAGCCGTTTGTAAAATTTGGCTGCTGACGCAATATACTTTACTTAACAAAAAAAAAGATATTTCTTAAAGAAAAAGTAAACCAATCCAAATTTGAACCAATAAATAATAGGAAAAGGTTTTTTGTAGTTTAAGATTTCAAGCAAAAAACAATTAATTTTTCCTTTTCTCTAGATTGTACTACAGATGTCTCTTCCAGGCAACTCTCACTGTTTTCAGATATAAAACTGGCCTCATTAAATAATATTAATTTAATGACGCTAATAGTGGGTTTACCCATGCTAATTCTCTAAAGGACATTAAATGGCTGGCAAAAAGGAGAAAAATTGCGTGTACAGCCTAGGCGTTCAGGTAGTTATAAAAACAATTCACATTTAAGCAACCGCCATTAGTCTAGTTTCCTACAAATTACTTGCACCACCTACGGTTCTTTTACTACGAAACTTCGCCGAATTGGCCAGTTAAGTCAAATGATTTGCCAAATTTACACTCTTTGAAAAATCATAGGTAGTAATGAAGACAATGAGATGCTGAATGTGAATGTATTGCTATTGTCCTTGCAAAATTGTTCCGTGTAAACGCCAAGTATTGTTTACATCTACTTTATTCATACTCTTCTCATCAACCTAATCAACCTAATTTCTCGTTTCTCGGGGTTGACCTAAAAGTATTAGATAATAGCGACCGCACCGCAGAAACAATTTTACACCTGCTTTTACCATTCCTTAAGTATTCAGTAAACAAATAAAAAATCGTGTTCGAACACTCATTTCTTTGAAAATATGGGCATTACCCACTTAATTGCTTATATGTAAGTAGAACAATAGATTTTTTATAGTCGTGAAAGTGAGTATCCCAAGAACAAAAACACCCTTCCATTGTATTATTTGTGGTACAATAACAAAAACAAAGTCTGCATATTTTTCTACGGTAGGAACAATGCAAAATTAGTGACATCCGCGAACCGCTATAGCGCTCTCATAAAATTCTACAGAATCAGCTGATTGCTTACTTAGTTATATATTATTTGCATACATTTTCTTGTTGTATTATTTTATTGTGTTTTATTTTTGTTTTCATTCACAGGGGAATTTTCCCCATAACGCGGTTCTCTTTCTTGTTTATTTCTTGCAACAACACAGCCATAATTACTCTCACGGTAGCTTACTCTCATTTCAGGTAGTTTTCATTAAGTTCAAAACAACTACAAAGGACACACCCTTTTCAAACTAAAGTAAGAGAACTGCCCATTGCAGTTCTCTAGTATGCAGATCGCGTACATCTCTCGGCTGGCCAAGCCTGCTTGCCATGGTTGTTACTGACGAGCAAACGGCTGTCTAAGAAATTGTTTAAATAGCGTAGTGAAAGGAAAATTTCTTCATTAGTCTTTAACTTTTCTCAGTTGCTGACATGCACAGTGATTTTTAAAGTAAAAGTGCATTTATAACTTACGCAATCCATAATTCGGTAACAATCGTAAGAAATTTGTGAATATTTCTCATCCACACATAAGCGCCGAACCAAATTCAAAATCATGGAGCTGTTTATCAATGAAAGCCAGCCAAATACAGGCTTAGCTGTATTGTTTCTAGTGATGGGTTGTATTGTATTGCAATTAACTAAAGCATCGAATGATGAGGAATTTCCCAATGAATTTCTGGATTTCGAGAGCGATGACGAATGTGAGCGTTTGGAATTGGGCACGAATGTGGGGCAACCGGATTCCCCACCGCTTTTAAAGGCTTACGAGTGTAGTGTGGAGCAAAGCCCAGCGTATGCGGATAGCGACAAGAAGCCGGTAAAACATAATAGTCGTGCGCGGCGTCGATTATTTGATTGATTGAGAAAAGCAGAAATGCATACAATAAAACGCGAAGCTATTTGTAAATGCAAGTAATGAGTGATAATATTTATTTTGAATAAAAAATATATATAGTATTAAAGATTAAATAAATAAATAAAATGTCTATTTATAGTTAAAGATAAAAAATTTGAAGTCTTTCATTTGAAACTAAAATCTTTTTTTACATAATTCAAAATATTTTTCGAAGGATGATCCTTTTGAAATTTTAAAAAGGGGAGCCAAGAAGCGCCGGGAGAATGGAAACTCCTAAAACGCACAAGCCCTTGTATTCAAAGCTCTGGAAAGTAAAAGGGTAGATAGTCAAGGAGTAAAGGAGAGAAGTGACAGAGAGAAGATAGCATAGAGACAGATATAGCTAGTCCCGTGAGAATTTGAGAGAACGAATTTTACTCATTCTCATGACACATCGGAACCCGAAATTCATAGCGTTGCTCTTCTTTTGATAAACATATGCCATACCCAATATGTGTTTGTATGTAGAAGATGTATAGGTCTTGGATTTTTTTTCTACGTTTTTAGTAAAATAAGGAAGTCGAACTCAAATTTTTCTGTGTCTCAAGTCAAAAAAGTCAGAAAGCATTAGAATGATTCACATATCTAAGGATGAAGTAAAACAGAAGCAGAAATGGGCAAATTCGTGGGGAGTCGTTCTAACGTCTTCTTCAACTTAATTGGCGCGATAACCGCTCACGCGATTTTGGCTGAGTTTAACAAAGCGCACTAGTCGTCTCTTTATCGTGCTAACCGGCGCCAATTGGACACACCAAGTGAAGCCAAGTCCTTCTCCACCTGATCTTTCCAACGCAGAGGAGGCCTTCCTCTTCCTCTGCTACCACCAGCTGGTACCGCATCGAATACTTTCAAAGCCGGAGCGTTTGTATCCATTCGGACGACATGACCCAGCCAACGTAGCCGCTGGATCTTTATTCGCTGCGCTATGTCTATGTCGTCGTAAAGCTCATACAGCTCATCGTTCCATCGTCTGTGATATTCGCCGTTGTCAACGTGCAAAGGTCCAAAAATCTTCCGCAGAATCTTTCTCTCAAACACTCCAAGCGTCGCGCCATACGCTAGGACGGGTATGATGAGAGCCTAGTAGAGTGTTAATTTTGTTCGTCGAGAGAGGACTTTACTGCTCAGATGCCTACTTAGTCCAAAGTAGCACTTGTTGGCAAGAGAGATTCTACGTTGGATTTCAAGGCTGACATTGTTATCGGTGTTAATGCTGGTTCCTAAATACACGAAGTCTTTTACAACCTCGAAATTATAACTGTCAACAATGGCGTGGGTGCCAAGACGCGAGTGCACCGACTGTTTGTTTGAAGACAGGAGGTAATTCGTCTTGTCACCGTTCACCTTTGCTTCTTTATTCAACTCGTTCATCTTTGCTTTGCTTCTTTATCCAGTTTGGAGAAGGCAGAACGAACAGCGCGACTGTTAAGGCCGATGATTTCAATATCATTGGCATACGCCAACAATTTTACGCTCTTATAAAAGAGTGTACCTGAGTGATTAAGTTCTGCGGCTCGTACGATCCTCTCCAACATCAGTCAGATCAGAAGTCACACGACAGTCAGCCACCCTGTCTGAGTCATTCTAACACCTGGCGCAATGATTTGCGGACATCACTTTGCCCCAGAAGATATTTTGTCTGGCAGAAAAAAATAATATTAAACCCCTAGCCATTCCAATGCTGGTTGAAACCGAGATGAAAATAATTCAAAAGGTGTGGCCAAGATCAGGCCGTTAACCGGCTCTCAGCGAATTTGAAAGACTCAGCTGATTAGCTAACGTCACCGTGGTAATGACAGCGGTTTGTTTACGAGAAGATTAAGATTTTATTGGTGATGTATGAAAGAAATCAAAACAGTCGTCTTTCACGCCGCTTCGTCGCCGTCTGAACAACGACTGATTGGACCAGTGTGTGAATACGTGAATACGAGCGGACGGAACGAGGCAACCGATCGCACTGATCGCACAATTTTGTTTTTCACCTTAGCATATTGTCCAAAGCTGCAAATCTAACATCCTTAGATTGAAACAATCAGTGCGCCGCATATCCGAAATTCTTGTACGCTTCCGCACAGGTACAGATTAAAAGGCATTAAAAACAAAGCGAATTTATAATGTAAATGTAAAAGTGCTGTTTAGATCCGAAATGGACCAACTCACTTAGATCTTAAAGGTCCGTTGGGATACCATTGCGGGAACCTCTTATCAAGCGCAAGAATTGATCAAATATTTACCTAGGAAACGTGCTCTGTTTTGAAGGCCGAACAATTGCAAAGGAAGTGCTCAACTGTTTCTTCCTCTTCCTCATCTCTACAGTTTCTACAATATTCATGGGAGAAAGGAATGCCTGCCAATGATCGGTTATACAAGCCACGACCTTCGAGATATCCTCTCTTGAAAGGCTAAGCGGTTCCTTTGTTTTTTTTTTTCTTATTTATTTGGAACCATATTAACCTAGCTACTGTGTCTTCAGCTCTCCATGTCCTATTGGCCTCTTGGATTGTTATTCTTAATTATTAATTTGCTCATGGTCATAGGTATCCCAATGGTACATCTATCACTGAGCAGTTGAGGAGTAGTTCTTTTCCTGGAAGTTCAACTACAGAGGTAGAAAACCCAGCAATGTTTGAAAAACCATATATGTCGTCGGCCTTATCTCTTCTCTCAGCAAGTCCGCGAGCGTACATATATCCACTTGTTCAAAAACGGTTTCCCTCTTCTCTGCGAGTCCTCAGCAGCCAAATGGTGCCAGAAACTAAAGTTTGAAGGCGGTGTATTGCGTAATGCAAACGATTTGTTGTTTGCGGAAAAAGTGGGCATTCTGTGTGTTGGCGAAATAAAAGTGGAGTCTACATAAATACGTATGTATGTGTATATGACACACTTTCGGACCCCATTTGAACGCTGAGCAGGTATATGCAAGTGGTATCATAATTTCTAGGGCAGTTAAGCGTCATTACTATATTCGCTGCCATTTCAGTACACTGAGTCGCTCTCACATTTTCTACACAAAATCAAAAAATAGAAGGTAAATTCTTTTAGGAAAAATCTTTTTCAAAAATAGTTTTTTTGATAGCGTTGCCACCTGAAATTCATTGTAAAACTAGCAATTTTCATAAAGTGGAATTTTAATGTAAAGATAACAAATGAATGGTGCTTAAACAAGTTTTAATAAAACAATATTATTAGTTGGAGTTGCCACCTAAACCAGCAAGTTTTTACATGTTGGTATTCAAGATGAGTAATTCATCAAAAAAATATACACTGGTAGTATGGGTATGAAGGTAAATACTTTTAGGAAAAATCGTTTTCAAAAATAGTTTTTTTGATAGCGTTGCCACCTGAAATTTATTGCAGAACTACGAATTTATCATAAAGTGGGATATGAATGTACAGGTAACAAATGAATGGTGCTTAAACAAGTTTTAATAAAAAAATATTATGAGTTGGTGTTGCCACCTAAACCAGTAAGTTTTTACCTGTTTGTATTCAAGACAAGTAATGCCTCAAAAAAATATACACTGGTAGTATGGGTGTGAAGGTAAATACTTTTAGGAAAAATCTTTTTCAAGAATAGTTTTTTTGATAGCGTTGCCACCTGAAATTTATTGTAAAACTAGGAAAGTTCATAAAGTGGAATGTTAATGTTTAGACAACAAATGAATGGTGCTTAAACAAGTTTTAATAAAAAAATATTTTTAGTTGGCGTTGCCACCTAAACCACCAAGTTTTTACCTGTTTGTATTCAAGAAAAGTAAATCATCAAAAAAATAGACCAGGCAGTAGGGGTATGAAAGCAAATTCTTTTAAGAAATTTAATTAAGATGGTGCTGCCACCTAAACCAACATGTTTTTACCTGTTTGTATTCAAGATAAGTAATTCCTCCAAAAAATATACACTGGTAGTATGGGTATGAAAGTAAATACTTTTAGGAAAAATGTTTTTCAAAAATATTTTTTTTGATAGCGTTGCCACCTGAAATTTATTGCAAAACTAGGAATTTATCATTAAGTGGAATATTAATGTATAGATATCAATTGAATGATGATTAAATAAACTTAAATACAAAATATTTGTAGCTGGGGTTGCCACCTAGTTTTTTGGAAATTCAAGAATTAAATACAAAATTAAATTAGTAAATAATTGTAAAAGAATAAGTATACATATATCGAAGAACAGGTAAACACAGCTTTAAAGCAATATTTTTTGAAAGGTGTTGCCATCTACAGCCATGGACAGATAAATAGCACAAATGTGAACCTTATATGTTAAGTTAAGTTTTTAGACCGAACTCTGCTTTGATCAAATAAATTTGTTTGTTTACATTTATTACCGTTGTTAAGCTTACATTTGTGCGAGGAGTTTACCGTTTCTTTTTTAATGAATTTTTTGCGTTCTATTTTATTTATGCTTATTGCTGTTTTGAAGTGGACACAAAACTAGCACATTTTAACTTGTGCGGCGGAGAGTAAAATTTTAATATTGTTTCAGGGATTTTTAATATAATTTTTTGTTTCTTAAATAAAATTGTAAAGTAATTACTAAATGCATGTCGGAGAAATGAGCTCTTATATACCGTATGAGTCAAAACGTAAAAAGCTATGCAGAAATAGATGAAATGATGATGTGCTCTCGGAAAATGGTTTGTATGCTCTTAATTTAGTTAAGAAAGAATCATCGTATCTAAGCAACAAAGCGGAAAGAAAACCATAGTCGCGAAAAATTGATGTTAATGTGGATAGAGCTATAATATGCAAGAGCAAAGCAGATCCTTTTAAGTCGGCACGGCAAATAATGCTTGAAATAATCCAAGAATCTGGTTTACAGGTGTCCAGAAAGCTTGTAGGAAGGCGACTTAACGAAGCACAGCTGTTTGGCCGCATAAGCAGAAAAAAAACTCTCCTCTCATAAAAATATACCAAACACCGGCTTGCCTTTGCAAAAGCCCACAAAGACAAATCTATTCAGTTTTGGAAAAACGTACTTTGTACCGACGAAACCCTAATAAATAGAATGGAATCAAATGGGAAAACTATTGTACGTCGTCCAAAAAATCAAGCGCTAAATCTTAGGTTAACAAAAAAGACGATTAAACATTGCGGCGGAAGCATTATGGTTTGGCGAGCCTTTTCCTGGCATGGTGTTGGGCCGATTGTTCGCGAGGTTGGTAAAATGGATAGATGAATAGAATGGAGCCATTTGTGTTTGAGTTTATGCCATTAAATTGGACATTTATGCAGGGCAATGATCCAAAGCATACTGCAACAAAGACAGTGAAGTAATCACTCAGAAGAGAAAAAATTAATGTACTGGATTCGCCGGATTCGCAGAGCGCTGATCTCAAACCAATTTGTGATACCGTTAAGGTCAGTTAAGAAGTCTTGGTACTCGATTCCAAAGGCAAGATGCCACAAGCTTGTACAGGGTGGGCCATATAGCGTTTGCTTTTTGAACCACCTTTTTTTTGAGAATGGTAACACAAATGACATGTAAAATGTTATCATTATTTACTTAAAGGTTTGACATTTACGAAATGGGACGATATACGCTTGAACAAAATTGGGAAATATTGAAAACCTATTTCCAAAGAGGTGAGTCTTTTTCTTCTTCCGCGGTTACAGTAAATGGCGAGCATTACCGTGACATGCTCAACGAGTTTTTGTTTCCAAAAATTGAAGAGGATGACATGGACGACATTTGGGTTCAACAGGACGGTGCAACTTGTCACACTGCCAAAGTTACACTCGAACTTTTGGCTACCGTTTTTGAAAACCGAATAATCAGCCGAAATTCCGATATCAATTGGCCGCCTCGGAGCTGTGATTTAAGCCCGTTGGACTATTTTTTGTGGGAAGCCGTTAAGGACAAATGCTATGCGAACAATCCAGAGACGATTGATGCTTTAAAACACGAAATCGAAGTTGCCATTCATGAAATTGGAGCCCAAACAATCGAAAATGTGCTTGAAGATTGGGTTGATCGAATGGCCTACTGTAAAGCCAGTCGTGGCAGTCATTTGAACGATATTATTTTTTATTCATAAATGACAATGTTCAATCTTCAAAATAAAAAACAAAGTTTGAAAAAATATTAATTAGTTTTTTTTTTTATAGCCGATTCAAAAAGCAAATTTACATGGCCCACCCTATAGAAAGCATGGAGCGACGGCTTGAAGAAGTAATCAAAAACGATGGATATAGTACAAATATACTAATCTGGTAAAACAATATTATTACTCAACTATCAGATTTGTTTACTATTTTTGCTTTTCTTGGTATTTTTTACGATGTACTTTTTATGTGTCTAGGAGGTTTCGTGAGTTATCAACGTTCTCCTAAATTAAATCAGAACTGAAATTCTTTTTGACCATTTTCTTGTTTTAAAGTTTTTTATTTTTTATGTTGCTTTTTTCTTACTAAAAGGTTAATATTTAAAAACAAATTCAAAGTCGTTCAAGGTCTAAATGTGCTATCATATTTATATGACCAGGGCTGTAGTTTTGAAGAAAAATTTTAACAAATAATATAACTTTATTGAGCCACTGTATTTTATTTTATTCTTAAGTGAAGCCGCGGACAACCACTACATATACATATTTGCTGTCCTGACTTTTTCACAGATGTTGTTATAACCTTTACTATTTGGACATACATACCAATAATAACACTGTCTCTCGTCAAACGGCGAGAATTTGTTCCAGTCCCCAATATGTGTATGTAAGTACATATTATACACACATACATACGTATCTATAAACGTGCCCTTCACGCTCGAATAACTCGTTGGCTTAAAAATAGAAGCATAACTAAAAATTTATTTCAAATAAATTTTCAACGTGTCATTTGTGTGCATTTATAGCGAATCGGCGACAAAAATAAGCACTTCTTAAATAGTTTACATTGCCAGGCGCAGTTCATTAGAAATGTATGCATGCATGTACATATGTATGTGTGTATGTATACTATGTATTTATTTAAGCATTTAAGCGTTGGCAGTATTTAATAAAACGTACACCAAGATTTTTAACTGCTGATCATATACAATATGTATGTATGTAAGTATGCATGTGTATGTACCTGATGCGAATTCTCGCATTACACGCCAGTGTTCCCCAAACATTTGCCACGTGAAATGGTATGACGAATTTCATGCTTTAAATGCCTTCCACCATTAAAAATACTCATTTAAGCAGGCATGCATACATACATATATCTTCCTCCAACGACATGTGCATACATATGTATATACATATACATATACATATGTATGGATTTGTATTACTTAACATTAACAGCAACAGCCAAGTGACCGGCATTTAAGATTAACATAAAAGCGCACAAGTGAAGAAATATTCGCATTTGCATGTCAACAAGTTGGCGACATAATTTTAATATATGAATTGGCACAACAAAAATGAGGAGAAGTAAACAAAGAAAACAACGAAAACAAATGCATTCAGTCATCTAAATGTAAGAGTAAATATGAATGCATGCAACTCTATGGTATGCACATACTTATGTATGTATGTATGTTTGTGGAAAAAAAAAATAAAATAAAATAAAAAACAAAAAAATAAAAATAAAAATGTGTAAATCATATTGCAGTGAGTATTAGGGAAGTCCGGTATTTCTGGACAACAAATTTATCGAAAGTTTTGCTACATGAATTCGTGCTACAGAGCAAATTCTGATAGTTAGACATAGGCTCACTGAGCATTCGCAACTAAAGGGTGGTTAAATTTCAAGAGCCGATGTTGAATGTGAACCACACCTACAAGTCAACGACACCGTTGGACTTCTTTCTTTGGGGTTATTTGAAAGAAAATGTGTACGTCAATAAGCCAGCAACAATTCAAGAGCTAAAGGATGAGATAATTCGGCACATTAACGGCATAGAACCTCAATTATGCCTCATCGTCATCTAAAATTTGGATCATTGGATGGAGGTGTGCCGCCGAGACCGCGGCGGCCATTTGGCCCATATTTTGTTCCATACGTAATTGAGACTTACCAATATTATCATAATAAAGAGAAATGACAATAATTTCCTAAAATTGTATTTTATTCAAAATCAACACTGGCCCTTGAAACTTAACTACCCTTTATTTGCGCGTAATAAAACAGTCATTGCTTCAATTAGAAGGGAAGATAAAAGAATAGAGAAATCTTCCGTTCGCACTGAAAGTATCTCAACTTGTGTTCGCCGAAAAATTGTCATTTTACTGCCTTGACCGCTTAATGATTTTGAATGAATAGCGCTCGTGTTCGGTGGCGAATAGCGCTCTAACGCACCAATCCGAGTGCTGCTCGCAGGTTTCGACATGTTTTTGTTATGGCCTCTGGTGACGGTCAAACATTGTTTGACAAGAACTTTATATGTGTGCGTGTCGGCTGATTGACGCTAATATCTAAAATTTTTGATTTTCATCATTCAAAAGCCGACAACAAGTATGTGTGACACGACGACACCCGACTGCACTAACACACACAAAGCTCAGTCAAGCATGCTGGACCGTCTCCCGAGGCCATTAGATTCGACACATTAACGAATCGTGTTTGCCAATCGCTGCTTGTCATTTGTATAGGTTTATTTTTTTATATTTTATAACGCAAAAATGGTGAAGTTGGTTTATGTTTGGAGCCATGTTTTTATATATGCCATACAAAATCAACTTACTAATTTTTCTTAGTTATATTATTTATATTTTATATATGTAATATTAAAATAATAAAACTATATTTTGTTTAATTTTTAATTATTGTATTTTTATTTTGAAACCATATAAACTTTTTAAACACAAAATAAAAAACCCTGACATTTTTGGTTACATTTTTGTGAAAAAAAAAACATCCGAGCGTCAAGTGGTTAATGAAAATCTTACGTAGCTAGCAAAGCTAACATCCCTAATACGCTATACGCTTACATATTTGTATGCATGTATGTACATACACATACATACATATTGATAGTTACGAATTATGCTAGCCTGACTGCGCTGCTCGCAACTAAAGTTCATTCGACTTGTAAAATCAGCAAATTTTGTTTATCAACAAAAGTCATCCACAAGCGAGTAAACAAACAAATTAATATAAATATGTACATATACATACATACATACATTTGAGTATGTATGTATATGCACATGTTTGCAAGAACAAGAGCAGAAATCACCAACAAGCACGTTAGGCTCGGTCAAATAAATTAAAAAGGGCTCAACGAGTACGAATATTTGCTTCATAAAATGCACTTGCATACATGCATACATACATACAGTTATACACATTTCCCGCTTCATTGCAATTTCTGATTTCTGCTGCACCTCTTAATTTGCTGATTTGTCGAGTCGTGGCAACTCGCATTACGATCAATTATGTCGAACGAAATCCAAATCTGCACTCGCAAAGAGAATTTTCAATACGTAATTGAAATATTGTAATATTTAGGAGAATGGAAATAAAATGCTGCATATTTTCTTATATGCATGCGCCTAGCTTTAGCGAGTGGCGAATAGATGAAGCAACTGGTATAAACATACATAAATTGCCAGCACTGGGAAAGAGCTATCAAAAATCACATTTATTTGGAAGCCATCAAGGAATATTAGTAATGAAATTTGCCTAATATCAGAAAAGAGAGTTTGCGGCTAGTTTTATGAAGTATACCCAAACTCGCTTTCAGCGAAACTTACTACATCACTTTGTTGTTGCTTTCACACGCACATGTTTCGTCAAGTTAGTTGAGCAGAGAGATAGCGAGCAGAGAAGTGGCGAATAGAAGAAGCCTAGTAATGAAAGTTGCTTAATATCAGAAAAGAGAGCTGACAGCATTGAATATAGTCAGTTTTATGAGGTATAACTAAACTCGCTAGTGGCGAATCTTACTGGATAACTTTGTTGTTGCTATCAGAAGCAAATTGACTGTCAAGCGAGCAGAGCCCGAACATACCGGGTAGAGAAGAAATTTTTAAATTTAATTTAAAGTAAAAATTTTACCATAACTAAAGTGCGCTTTACCTAAAATTTGTCTCAACGTTGGACCATGGCAACGGGCCAATGTATTTCAAATTTGACTAAATTCTTGAAATGGAAAAGCAAATAATCTCCGTTTTCAGTTGACTGATTTTCATTTTAATGTACATACTTTAAATTAAAAGGCAATTCCAATAATTTCTGATTAAAAAAACAAGTGGCAACTCCATTCAAAACATAGTTTTTTAATTAAAACGTTCTAGAACTTAATTTGCGTTATACCCTTCTCGGAATACTTAATTCAGCTGTAGTACTATTTAGCATTTGGGCCTTAAAAAAAATGGCAACACTACACATAAATGATTTTAATAAAAGTTTCATTCATTATTTTAAACACATTTTGTTAGCCACAAACTTATATCCTAACCACTAAATACATTAGAATCACATTAGAAGTTTAGGCATATATTTTGTCATTTTGCTTATTGCAAAATTCTTCAACAGTGAAGATTTTTTCATTTATGAGAAGAATTTCACCGATGAAACTGTTTGCATCTAACGACTAATTTTTTTCAAGCGGGTTGTCAAAAGATGACCAGTTGAGCGACGGAAGACCTTCATGTGGAGATTATCTCTAATTAATCTTTGCATGGATCTGGTCGATACTTTCACATGAGTGGACTTGATTTTCTGCTTTCTAAGGGGATTTTTGCGAATTGTTTCTCGAACGGCTTTTATGGCTGCACTGGTGCGAACCACGCGAGTCCGACCACTTTAGACCTGGAGCCAGGTGTCGATTTTGGACTACGTTTTTATGCCGTTAAATTCTTGACTATACTTGTGATTTAGCTTGCATGAATAACGAAAGTGAACGTCAGCTGGCGCACCCGCGGTAGGTGTGATTGTGGCAGGGTACGAAACGTGTCGAAAAAAAATGTCTACCAAGTCATTTTATACCGGCTGAAATTTTTTTCATGTAGTATTGATGTTTAGTAGAATAAAAAAAATAGTCAGTTGCGCGGTAGAGAGGGGAAAACACGACAGCTGAGCAGGTGAACTTGTAAAATAAATTAAAAAGTAAAACTACTTATACCGATTGAATTTTTTTTACATAATTTTGGACAAAAATATAATAATGATGGTTAGCTGCGTTTATAGCGGTGGAAAGACCGTCAGCCGAAGCAAGAATGTTTCATTAACATTTTTTTTTTGATTTTTGTGTTTCACATAAATAGAAGAGCCAAAATTGAAAACACCGTATAGGTCCAATTTTTCCGGAGGGTCAACTTCAGCGCCATTTTTTAAATTATTAAAATTAAAAATTTTTTTTTTTGTGTTTTGTATGTAAAATAAGTTAAATAAAAAGCCTAAAAATTTCAAATATCGTTCTTAATTTTTCTTATTGTAAAAAAAAAAATTCCTGAAAATACCCTAAATTTTCGAGCTCTAGGCCACCGGGACCCCTTATCCCGAGTTTTTTAGCACGCCTTTTGAACTACCAAAACCAGTTTGAGAGTTGAATTCTTTACTTGGCCTTCATTGCAATACTGCCTTCATATTTGCGTAAAATGTGGAATTGGTCTACTTTTGAAAGTGTAAGTCTTAACATGAAAGAAATATTTTGCAAAATGATTCATGCAATTCAATACCCGCATGGTTTTTTGTTTTATATATTATATAATATTAAAATTGGAATTTGTGCTCATTAATGTTGCCAGGTTGCGACCTCAATGGCTCGAATTCTCAAAATACTGATTATACTTCAAATCAAAGCATCCAGTATTGAAACTCTAAATGTTTGGCGAAAATTTGATATGTGAATATAACTTGACCTACATATACATACATATAAATATTATATCAATGTGGAGCATGCAGATAACCATATACATGCATACATATATACAAAAAATGAGTAATCTTTTACAAGTAATCGAATGTAACACCTTGAGCAAAAAGTTCTCGGAACAACGGCCAGGTAGTGCTACTTGAAGAGTGTCAGACTGGCACTTCAACGCAGAGAGCTTGAACAGGTGACACTCCAAGTCAACTGATTTGAGTTCTGTTTTCTTTTTTGTTGGGTTGCTATATTTTTGATTAATATTCCAACCCATTTTAACGCCATTGCTTGACATTTGTTAAAGTTACGTGGTCTTGAGTAAAACTAGCACTGCTTGTGTTTTCGATTGTTTAAAATTTTAAAAATGGATTTAAATTTACAACAATGAGTTTGTATTAAATTTTCCATGAAAAATAGATTCAATGATGCGGAAACCTTAGAAATGTTTCGAAACTATTTAGGTAATGATATTCTAAAGAAAACAGCCAACGAACGCAGTGGCATGAAAGCTCCAGAAAAGATGGTAAGTCCATCGAGGAAGACGAACGTAGTGGCCGGCCGTCGACATCGAAAACTAATGAAAACATCAATAAAGTGAAAGAAAAGTTGATCAATAATCGCAAATTAACTAACAGAGAGCTGGTAGAGAACTTGAACATAGCTTATGGATCCATTCAGGACATTGCAGTTAATGATTTGCGTTTGCATCGCATTGTTGCAAAGTTGGTCTCAATTTCAAACAAAAAAGACATGATTTCCAAGGCTAAATCCGACCCAAAATTCATCAAGCCTATCATTACTGGAAACGAGACGTGGGTTAATGAGTACGGCAATCCAGACATCAGGCGAGTGAGAGGAGAGCTCCGAATGAACCAAGACCACACCTCGTTTTCGGCCAAAAAGATAACGATGCTCGCAGTTTTTATGATCTACAACTGTATTGTACACCACGAATTTTTGCTAGATGATCAGACAGTTAATAGGGACTATTGTTTGGCGTTGTGAGACGTTTATGTGAAACAATTTGCCAAAAAAGAAATGATTTGTGAGAAAAGCACTCGTCGATTTTGCACCGTCGCACGAGTGCCATCAAAATTTGTGAATTTTTGACCAAGAACGCCATCGAATTCACTTGATATGGCTCACTTCGGTTTTTTTTTCTCTTTGATCGAGTCAGAAACCAACTACGGGGAATGCGTTTTAACAGTCGAAAGGAAGTAATGGGAAAATGGAAGACAGCTCTGTAGGCTATACCGAAAATAGAGCTCCAGTAATGTTTCGAGAGCTGGATCAAATGCTGCCATAAGTGCGTTCCGATTGGTGGTGAGTACTTTGAAGACGATATTATCACTTTTGAGGAATAAACTTGTATTTTGAATTTCTGAGTAAATTCCGGAAGCTTGAACGCTGATGAAGGTGTTAATAAAGGTGAATTTTTTGAATTTTCTGAGTAAAATTCCGGGAGGTTTTTGGTCAAGTTGTTAATAAAGGTGGTGTGTAAGTAGACTATGCAATTGAAATTATTAGCGCGAAATTCAAAACATTATTAGTGCCATCATTTGTTGTCAGAAATATCCCTAGTAGAAAGGTATTAAAGTCAAATATTTTTGTTTTTTGATTGTTTTTTTTTTTTGTCTAAAAATCTGAATCATTTCCGTTTCAGCTATTTTGCCACGTCAAATCGTCCCCAAAACCACTTGAATGGCTATTGTTACTTGTTAATTATACCACGATTCAATTTAATTTATGTACAGTGAACTCTCTCCTAACGGATACTTCTCACGGAAGCTTCTCGTAAACGGGCACCTCCATAAGCGGACATTTTTTTCAGTAGCGCAAAAATACGTAGGCATTTTTTAAACTTTTCTCTTTTGAGTGGACAACCCCCCCATAACAGGAAGCGGACACTTTTTGCCCTCAGTAAAGCTATTTTAATTCTCTCATAAGCGGACAGCTCAAAAACTCTGCCTTGGAGTTATCAAAATCAATAAATTTGTTATATGAGCCGTTTTCTTTGAAAGTGGTGTAAGTCCATTTTGACAAAAAAATAGTTAATGATAAAAATTAATACATTTTACTATCAACTGTTTATTTTTAAACTTTTTCCAAAAATATCTGTTAAAATTTTCATTCTTTTTATCATTAACTAATTTTTTGTCAAAATGGACTTACACCACTTTCAAAGAAAACGGCTCGCTTTTTCCTTTTTGCTGACTTTGAAAGTGGTGTAAGACCTTTTGAAGACATTTAAAGTAAAATTTTTGTTAATCACACTTAAAAAATGATTACCTTATAAATTTAAATCAATTTAATATTTAAAAAACATAAAATCAGTGCTTTAACATATTCCAATATTTTTGAAACCATTCAAAAGCAAACCCTTAAATACCTCCATATAATATTATATAAAATGGACTGTTGTTGGAATGTTGTTTATTTCATTCAATAAACGTGCAAGCAAGTGAGTCCATAGGCAGTGAGAAATTGTTAAGGGGAAGCTGAATTTGAGAAAACAAATTTCTCTAATGGCATTAGGATTTTTATACCGCAGAGGATGTAGTGGAAGCTCGGCAGTTGCTCAGTTCACCAACATTATTAATCTAGCTCAGAAATAAATTCAAGTTCATGTCGAAACTGTATAAAATTTAGGTAATCAAGCCTTCATAAACGATGAAGAAACCAAAAATATCAATACTAAAGTAGCAACTCTCGCTGGTCAACTCTTCTGAAGATGAAATAGAAAATGGGATTCACACTAATTCACTGCCTATAAAAAGTTTTCTTTAGCAACGAGAAAACTAGCCGCTTTTTCTTTATATCACAGCGACTTCAAAGGCGTTGAATTGCTTAATGACCTTCATATACATATACCACCAAGGTATTAAAATTAAAACAAAAACTCGCGAAACAAAAATTTCTGACCTTTTAAAATGAATTTGAATACCTTGTACAACAATATTTGTTTTACATTTGTCGTTTGTTTGCAAATTCTGTTTATTTTGTCAAGTATTTATGTATGTGTATATCTGTTCCGGTTTTGGAAAGAAAACTGATTAAATATTAAAGATCAGTCACAAATTATTTTAACATTTTTTACACTTTTCTCATAAGCGAACGCCTCCCATAAGAGGGCAAATTTTCAGTCCCTTAGGTGTCCGCTTAAGAGAGAGTACACTGTATATACATATGTACACTCATATTTAAGTGTGTATGTATACAAGCCTCAACTTATATCGAAAATTATTGTGTTACAACAACAGTGCGAGTCACAAATGGAATAACCCTATAGGCCAGCGAATGTTATTAGTCATGAAGTCAATAAAAAAATAAATTCTTGTGTGTACTCAAGCAAAACAAATTTATGTAGTAAGTGTGTGTTAATGTATGTAAGCGCATTTCAGCTGACCGTATTTACCGGAGAACTAGTATTTTTGGAATTTTACCTATCCCGTTCAATTCCCGATAACATCCCTTTTTTCAAAAGTTTGCCATTTTGTTATTTTTCAAAAAAAATGTTCCCATTGTCACACCTGCCCTTGTCACATTCTAGCTACCTCATGAAAGAGAATGACTATTGGACAACCAGCAGTGAAGAAACACTAGAATTACTAATGCAGACGCACTTTCCAGGTTGCCTCTGCAACGAAGACAGTAGAACCCACCCTATAGTTCACTACGAGAATCTCCCAATAGATTTTATAACGGAGGATAACATAAAATTTGCCATTGGCAGCTTCAAACCTTACAAATCACCGGCACCTAATGGAATCATCTCCGCTGATTTGCAACAAAACAAAACTTATGATTGCACCTACACTCGCCAAAGGAGAGAAAACCACACATACGAAACCGAAGGACTTCAGGCCAATTAGATGATAGGCCTTGTTGTTAAAATCTTTAGAGCGGTTCCTAGATGTGCATATCAAAGGAAGGATTAGCGACAAACTATCACCTTCCCAACAAACATACAGCAAAGGCAGATCAGTGGAAACAGGGCTCCATGAACTAGTTCACACAGTCGAGAAATCACTTCACTACAAAGAATATACCCTCGCTGCCTTTCTAGACATCGAGGGTGTCTTCAGTAATATATATCCGGAAGCAATTACCACTTCGCTAACGGAAATGGGAGTAAGCAGTGCACTAGTTTCGTTTATAGAACGAATGCTAACTGGACGATAAGCGCAAATTTGGGTGACGCATCCATTAAAAAATCTCCGATCAGGCGTACACCCCAAGGTGGGGTAATATCTCCACTTCTGTGGAACCTAACTGTCAATAATCTTCTACAAGAACTTGAAAAAATTGGAGGTAAAATAATATCATATGCTGATGATATTGTAATAGCAATCTCGAGAATCACCTTCCAACATTATGTGATCTCCAACAAAGATCTCGAGGACTAGAAGTAAATCCGGAAAAAACGGATCTGATACTGTTTAGTAGGAAACACAAAACACCTGCTCATCAACAAATATTCCTAGGAGGGAAACCACTTAGAGTAACAGAAAAAGCGAAATATCTAGGACTTGTACTGGATAGGAAGCTAAATTGGAGGCTCACAGTCGCAGAAAGAGTACGCAAAGCTCTTGGATAGAGGTCTAGGATGTGTTCGATTGAGAGATGCCCTCCACAAAACTGACAAGCCCAGGAAGGTGAGCCGAGGAGAAGATGTTCGTGTGTTAATTTGGTATGACCGAGTTTCAGACGTATGAAAGTTGTGATCTGGTATTTGGAAAGGGAAGCTGGGAATAGGGATTTTTTACAATCAAGATTTAGAAGGGTGTATGAATGATTAAATTGAGACCATTCAACCTTTTTTAAGTGGGAAGAATGTATAATGAGTATTTGACCAGACTAGGTCCCTCAAGTCAATTATAGAATACACAGATGGTGCCGTTAATCGGAATTAAAGACTTAATTCGGAGTTATATCAGGAATTAAATCCAACTAAAGCAGATTGACAACTAGACTTAATTCTCATAATTTAAGCGGATTTGGGCAATTTTCGACGGCAACATTGCCGAAAAATGGCAGTTAATATCTATTGTGAATGAAAAATAATGACATTTTTAAAGAGAAGAAGAAGAAAGGCTGGATGCAATGCTAATTCGCACTAACACGTTCGAAATTGTTTTGATATTTCGGAGCAGTTTTAAGATTTCTTTTTTAAATGAATAATTATTTCTTAGTTCAGTTCAGCTAATGCCCGTAGTTGTTGTCTGCGATCCATCTCTTGCTGACAAAACTATCCAATAAGCAAGTCAGCATTAGCAACAATTTTAATCAGGATTAACTGCGCCGGTAATCCCGATTAACGCCACCGTCTGAAAATGGCAGTATTTTCCGAGAGGTGACGCTGTGATCGATATATCTCAAATTGAAAACATATACAAAATTAGTTATCCAATTTTATTTATATATTTTTACGAAACAAAAAAACGATTTTGAGTGGTGGAACCCTTTATTGTGACCCTTACGTGCTCCATTGCTTGTCTGTTTGTTTACTGCAGATGTCTAGTTCACAAGTGTCAAATATGGTGGACGCGCGACGCTATTTGGAAAAATTATAAATCACCCGATAGGGTGATCCATTTTATGCCACCCTATACTTGCGCTAACCCCTATTTATTCATATCCTACGATTTCTTCTTATTACAAATTTATAATTAATAAAAATAAAAAAAAATTATAAATAAATTTTTTTTTTTTTTAATATTTTAAATATTTTGTATAACTCGTACTAGAACCAAAAACATATAACGCAAAGTTTCAAACTCTGTATACAATTATTTTCCAAATTTGATCAAATTTCGTTTATAGTCAAATTCCTTGTATACAGTTCTAGTTTTTAAGTAGTGATAAAATGGATACCAAATCGCTGGTCTTTTCATGGGCAATTCACAATTTTCTCTAACTGCATACCCATAGGTAGGGTGCCTTGCTGGCTTCTTACCGAAATTAGAAATTTATTACATTTTAAAATTCAGCCAAAATATTTCGAAAAGCTATTCAGACTTACGTAAGTTGGGCCGATTTGAAAATATATAAAAAAGAGCGTTTTTTTATAAATAAGATTAGGTTTTAAAAAAATTGTTCCCAAAAAATTACCTCCGACGATAAAAAAGTTTATGCATAAAAGTTCTGCATAAAAATATTTAAAAATGTTATCAACGGAATTAAAATAATGAAATTTTTGGAGTTATTTTCAAATCGATTCAACTCACGTAAGTCTGAATATTTTGCCGAAATATTTTGGCGGTAGTCTTAAAATATAATAAATTTTATAATTCCGATGGAAAAACCCTACTGAATTTTTTGTATGGAGAGTGATGCACCCTAATGTAAGAGGAGGAGTACTTGGTCTACACATAATATATATAGTTGTTGTTATTCTTAACGCATTATTCACCACTCAACGCTTCACTTGTTAAGTCTTATCAAATTTTGTTTATGTAACACTTTTCTCCAGCTATTCAAAGTAAAGGGTGGAACATCAGCTGAGTTTTTCTGTGTAGAATCATTGGTAGTGGCTTTTGCGGCGATTTTGCGTTCAAAACGACTTCGAAAACGCAATATCGTATCTCGGCATTAGAATATCTTCATTTGCATTTATTTGCCAAATTTTAGAAAGGAATTTTGTTCACTAGCCGACTATACTGCTGAGAATTCTGTTAATGGGAGAACTAATCTGAGAAATATTGTAAGTACCCGGGATTATTCACTTATAAGTTTCAATTAGCTCAGAAGTTGAAGACAATCGAGCTACGATATCATTTCTCTGTTAGGCGCATTTTCATCTCGGCGACTTCCTTATAAGCAAATTTGCCGAAATTGAAGCTCGGAAAACCCAGGCGCGGTTTTAGAGTTGCCAATACATTTTGTGTGTGCGATCGTTGGTGCGATTTTTGGATTAGCGGCACTATTAACCCATTCATCTTTGAAAATGCAGATGGCAGCATTGTTATGGTCAGCGGAAAGCACTAAAGAGGAATTTTAAGCAACTTTTTTTCAGCACTCTGGTTTTAGCCAAATGCTGTGCTGCCACACAAATCGAACAAATATCGCTATTTTGTACGCTAAGTGCGATAACTCATAATAAATGCTATTATTTCGATTTTTTTGTCCGTTTTTTTTAGAGATACCGGAGTTATGCGGACAATTCAGAAACAATTAGGCACTTAATATTATAATATTGTTCGTCGTTTTTCTGAATTTGGGGCCGAAATGATCGGAAATTAGCTGTAAAATTTGTTTGACAGGAGGGCATATTTCAGGGCCGGTCGAGGCAGACATTTGCAAAATTTAGCAATTTTCAAAAAAAAAGAATACTGCAAACTTTAAAACTTTTTATACAAATTTTTCAGAAAATCTCTGGGTATGAAGATTTATAGCCCATTCATTCTGGCATGATAAACTGCAAGTTTCAAATACTTTAAAGTTATCGTTGATTTTTTAAAAGTTTTTCCACCCGAGGTGTTGTATTTTTTTCCATATGAAAGCCCTGCAAATTTATACTTTATATGGAAGTAAATTCTCAAGAACGTAAGCAAAAACAAATTGTTAAACATCAAAGCGATTTTTGAGCGACTTCAAACTTTCACTTTATCACACTAAAATTTAATGGGCTACCAAAGTGCATGCCTTAAGGTTTTCTAGAAACTCTGATAAAAAGAAAAGTTAAAAATTTGGTGTAAATATTTCGAAATTTTTTAATTTTATTGTGAATTGTATACAAAGTTTGGAGTAGAATGAGTTTTTGTAGTAGAATGAGCTATATTTTTATATAAACATAAGAAAAAAAAAAAAAAAAGTAGTTAAAGTTAAAAGTAGTCTGTTATTTTGAACAAAGGTCTACGGGTCATAATTAAACGAAAGCTTTACAAGAGTTTTAAGCAAAAACCAGTTGTCAATAATTAACAGTATTTTGTATTGCATTTTTGAAGGGAAGCTAGCTGATGGGCAACCCTGTATAAAACATCAATAAATACTTCCTTTGAAATTATCTTTAAAGAAGACCAATATTAAATATAGCATTGCATTAACTGCATATACACTAGGGTGGTCCAAAAATGCATGGGAAAAAATTTATATTAAAATTTTTATGCTGCCGCCCCCCATAATGGTAAAGAATGAAAAATAAAAAGACCCGTATTTTTTTTTTTTTTAATCAGACCATATTTAATGGTGCCGCCGGGGCTTTGAAATATCCCATGTATTTTGCATGGGAAAAAAATACTTTTTCGTAGATTTGATGTAAAAACCTGGAAAATGAATATATTTTAAGCGGATAACTCAGTTTCTCTTCATAATTGGTCAGGGAATAACAACCAATTATGAAATAATTAATTTTTTTTGTATTAACTATTTTCATAAAAGTAATATAAAATATTGTTTTTCGATTTTTTCTTAGATTTTCGTTTTATGGGGGCTTTTCGGGGTTCTATAAAAAATAGTTAATACAAAAAATTAATTATTTCATAATTGGTTGTTATTCCCTGACCAATTATGAAGAGAAACTGAGGTATCCGGTTAAAATATATTCATTTTCCAGGTTTTTACATGAAATCTACGAAAAAGTATTTTTTTCCCATGCAAAATACATGGGATATTTCAAAGCCCCGGCGGCACCATTAAATATGGTCTGATTAAAAAAAAAAAAAATACGGGTCTTTTTATTTTTCATTCTTTACTATTTTGGGGGGCGGCAGCATACAAATTTTTTTTGGACCACCCTAATAGACACGCATACACATATACATACTATATGCACATGTTAATGTTAATGTAAGTGAAAGCAAATAAAGACTTCGACTGATAGCCTTCACTTTTGATAGAGCAAACAACAGATATTTACAAATACAGTAGGGGTATTCACACCGACCTCGTCGCTTCGTTACTTCACAGTTTTACGTATATTTGATTGTTGTAAATCCAACGAAAATACCTAAGCATCTAATAAAGCAAGCGCCGCGCTTTGGCAATTTGATGGATGGAAGAAAAACCAAGGCCAATAGGATTGAAGTTCAATTCGAAAGCGACAATATTTGCCAGTACTTACCAACATTTCTGACTAATGCAAAGAGATGCTTCTTCTACAATTTATGACCGCCCCCAAATGAAGATTTTTTTGAAAAATTCTCAAGTCAGTTGAGTTGAACTTTCTGGTAAAGTTGGAGTTTCTCAAATGTTCCCAAATAAGTTTTCGGACTCTCTTCATTTATATCGATGACCCGAACCTCTGTACTCCCAGCGATCCGGTTACAGCTTCTAACCAGCTAACTCAAGTTTTGCGGTTTCCCTTGACTTTTCCCTCTTCTACTAAGCTTACTTTTGGCCTCAACTCAACCATAGCATTTGTTGCATTTTCTTATACCGATTTTTTTTGGGCTCGTAGAGATTTCGGGGACGAGACTGAATTATGCAAATTATCAAAAATGATTATTTCGTTTGTCTTAACGTCAGTTTTTTAAATCGTCTAAAATGATTTACATAGCCTGACTGGACAGTTTGTGCACCAGCTAATTAATCTTAAAAACTACACATATCACTTCAGTAACATTACTTTGCAGTTAAAAATCTCAAATTATATCGTTTGAGCATTTTTCATGCGCTTTGTCGTTTTAAGGTGCCGAAGCCAAAGCCTGAGTACTTTGATTTTTTGTTTTTAAGTAGGCGAGGAGGGTTTGGCATGGCAAATGCAAATTAAACGTTAAACAAATTAAGTACGTATATATGTATGTATGTATGTATGTATGTACAATATAATATTATTGCATATCCAATAAAAAGTGA
This sequence comes from Anastrepha obliqua, assembly GCF_027943255.1. Classification (NCBI taxonomy): domain Eukaryota; kingdom Metazoa; phylum Arthropoda; class Insecta; order Diptera; family Tephritidae; genus Anastrepha; species Anastrepha obliqua. The sequence continues at coordinate 49,147,640 of NC_072893.1, forward strand.
AAACACTTTCATACGCGCTTCGACGCGGGATAGCAATAAAGGCAATAACCAAATGAAAATCAGAGCCACTGGGCGCAGTTGAAGACGTCTAAGAAGCCACTCGTCTATTATCAGTAATGTGCCGGAGTGATTCAGACTCAGTATATCAGAAAAGTAGAAAAACAAAATGCAGTCAGTGAAGGTACTTGTCATGATAATTTAGTAAAGAAAGTAGCGGTTTGACAAACGCTGGAATTGTATTTAAGCCAGTTGATTGTTTTGAAAGTCGTTTCACAGCTGCCGAGGTTCAGATGTAAGAAAGCAAAAGTAGCAGTGAAGATAAATTGAAAAGGAATTAAGCCCATATTTGCTACTAATGAACATACATGTACATACGTGTCATACATTTTATATATGTGTGTGTGAATGTGTGCTTATTAATAGGTGCAACATTATTATTTGCCCTGCAGGAAAATTCTTTAGTATCGAACTGGCGCCATTCTGGTGAATTTTTAACCAGGGCTACTTCACGTCCATTCACTTTTTATTTCAATTTATCGGAAAGACAAAATATTTGTCTACACTATTTATACCGAAGCGTACTGGTGCATAAGGGAATAATAATAAAGGGATATAAACATAGATATGTATATACCTATGAAATGAGACTTCCAGCTATTAGTCCATAAATGTCGCTAGGAGTATTTTTAAACCTTCCCAAATGTCTTGTTTTTTTCGTCTGTCATTTGTCATCTATCAACAATATTCAGTTCATTGTTTGTTACGTTTCATACAACAATGCATTTTTGTCGCTCTTAAAAATGTCAAATTTCGTGCCTTCAAACTACGATTTGCGGACATCGTTGATTTTCTGTTATCAATTGAAGAAAAACGCTTCTCAAGCTCATCAAAGCGACCCAAAAAACCATTTCCAAACGTTTGAAAGACATGGGTATGATTTTAAAGGTCGGAAGATGAGTGCCACATGAACTGACTGAAAGGCAGCAAGAGAACCGAAAAACCGCTTGTGAAATGCTGCTCTCCCGGTTCAAAAGGCAGTCTTTTTTGCATCGGTTCTTTCCGGTGATGAAAAATGGGTGTATTTCTCTAATCCCAAGCGTAAACGATCGTATGGTCCGCCCGGCCACAAGCCAAAAACAACGGCCAAACCAAATCGCTTCGGCCGCAAGGCAATGCTGTGTGTTTTCTGGGATCAGCGTGGTATGATTTGGTACGAGCTACTAAAACCAGGTGAAACAGTTGACGGTGCACGCTACGAACGACAATTTGCCGATTTGAACAGCAGTATACACCGAAAACGTCCAGAATATGCCGATCGGCGTCACAAAGTAATTTTTCTTGATGACAATGCACCGCCACATCGAACAAGAGCGACCTGGGAATTGGTGGAGACGTACGATTGGAAACCGCTGGTGCATGCGGCTTACTCACCAGACTTGGCGCCTTCCGATTATCATTTGTTTACATCGATGGGCCACGCACTTTCCGAGCAGCGCTTCAATTCTCACGAAGAAGCCAAAAAATGGCTCGATGATTGGTTTGCGACCAAAGACGGCCAATTTTTTGGCGCGGCATCCACAAATTGCCTGAGAGATGAGAAAAATGTGTCGCTCGCGATGGCTATTATCTTGAAGCATAAATTTGTAACCAGTTTTTGTTAATAAACGTTTGAAATTGAAAAAAAAGTCTCATTTCATAGGTATATGTGCAAAATGAAGAGGACACCCCGCTGTCTGTTCGTTAACTCTAGAAAAAATTTAAATACCTAAATATCTCAAGGTAGGTTGGTGAGTTTGTGATTGAAAATAAGCTGGATCGGGTGGTAACTACGCCCACTTGCCATGTTATTTTCAAAAGTTAAAAAAATGTGATATCTCAGTAATACGTATGTCTAAGAAATGTGTTTCTTGTTGTTATTGTAACAATATAAACTTTCCCCATAAGTGTTTGGGGAATGCTACTGGAGTGACAGTCCTTGGGCGGATGTAAATCCGGACCCTTCCATTAGCGTAGACTGACGTTAGTGACTGTCATGGGAGCGAAGAAAGTCTATTAAACTTTGTGTGAGCATAAAAATCGCATTAGATTTTACTTTGAAAATTATTTCCATCCAACGAAATAATTCAATGAAACGAATAATTCATGTATGTAAAATTTTAAATTGGTGTCTTTCAAAGTAACTTTGTGTTCATTTGGGCAAACTTCTAGCATGCAGAAAGTTGCCGGTCGGTTGAAAAGTTGAAGGTCGGTTAAGAACCGCTCCCACCACCAATATAACGAAGAGTTTCGAAGATGTCAAAAATTTGATGTTTCTGTAGCAAAAAAGGAAATTTGTTAAAATTTATTGGGACTAATGATATCAGATATGGAACAACATTAAGACGCACCCCACAAATTGCTTGGCCAAACACCCAAAAAGAGTGTACGCGGCAATTATATGTACAATATATAATGATATCAGCGCCCGCCGTAGCCCAATAGATTGATACGTGGCTACCATTCGTTAGTGCCCGGACTCGAAACTTCGTTCATGAAATACCTCATGATAAAGAAGTTTTTTTCTAATAGCGGTTGTCCCTCGGCGGGCAATGGCTAACCTCCGAGTGAAAAATACTTAGGAACAATGAAAACTATAATACTTCAGAAGGATGCAACCGTACGAGCAACCGTAAATCCGCAGCTTTGAAATATTTTTCTGAGTATAAAACAGCAAAATACGTTTCCAGAAAACATAAAGCGCGAAAGACTATTAGCCAGATTGATAAGATGAACGTTAAATTGTCTAAACAGGATCACAAGAACAGTGCTGCTGACATCCATCGAGAAATTTCTGTTCACCTGGGAATGTCAATAGCGAAAGGAACAGTTGCGCTTCGATTGCCAGAAGCAGGGCCTCCCAGTCGACTGGCACATGAGAAGCCATTGGTAACAGCACCGCAACCACAACGCCGGATTGAGTCTGCTCGAGAGCATACTTGTATATCTAGGACTCAAAATCAGTGGACTAATATTTGACGAAAAAATTTTTCAAATTGAGCAATTCTTAAACTCTCAAAACGATAGAGTTTATTTGGCCGACAGTTCATCCGAGAATTTGAGTTATCGGTTGTCATTAGGTTTGGGCCACTGTAACCGCAGATGGGCGTCCTCTGGAGGTTGCTTTAAAGACATGGGCAGACAAACATTTCGATGGCAGACCATGGACGTTTCAACAGGACTCGGCACCGCCTCGCAAGATTCGAGTGAACCACTAATGACTAAAAAACAACGCTCCAAACTTCATAACGCTCTCAAATTCACCAGACGCGAATCCGATGGATTATTCTCTTTGGGCCATTTTGGAGAGCAAGGTCCGAACTAAAAGATTCACCAGTCTCGAGACGCTGAAAGAAGCCATTGTCCGCGAGTGGCCCAAAATACCTGCAAGTCACATTCGGGCAGCTAGCGATTTGTTTCTTCACCGTCTCAAGGTCATAGTTAAGCAGAAGGTGGTCATATCGACCAAAAGTGAATTGATTCTTAATTTTGTATTATTTTCACACATTTTTTACTTTGAATTGAATAAAAGTAATTTTCCAAACTAAATTTATGGCCTTTTTAATTGGTTACACTTCGAGTGCCGAACATTGTAGTATGGATGCGCTCAAGTACGTTCAGATACTTCAAAATGAAATGCTACCTAGTGCGGAAAATAATTTACCGGTGATTTGAAAATTGCAATGAGAGAATGATCCGAAGCACATTTGGCATGTGGCAAACAAGTTTTTCGAAGAAAATTTGATCACTGTTCTGGATTGGGAATCGTCGAGTGCGCACTTAAATCTAATCGAACATCTTTCGTACGACGTAAAAGACTCATTCAGCGCGTAGAATATCACAAATTTGGATTAGTATTTGAAAAGGTCAAGGCAGCTTGTGAATCCATTCCTGTTGAACGTTGTAGAGATTTAATAACGTCAATGCAAGGGCGCTGTGCAGCTGTAATAAAAGATTTTCAACAAATAATTTTGCCTTTCGCCTGCATTTTTTTTTTTATTGGACTTTTATTTTGCTTCGTTCTTAAGTATTTTTCTCAAAAGAATTTCGGAAGAAGTTAATACCACTTTTGTGCATGAATTCAAAAATTATGTTTTGTTAGACCAAAAGACTGATGCAGATTGAAAATATTTATTTGATTTTATTGAAAAAAGTCTCGCATGGAAACAACTGGATATGGTTCTAAAGTATTTGTCAACGCTTGTAAGCTGAAGCAGAAACTAGTTTGCATAGGTCAAGATTTTCCTGCAGGGTCGATGCATACCTTTGTATTCATTTACAAGTATACATGCATATGTCTATGTGGTTAGGTTTTATGTGTATTTTTATAGAATTCATGTAATATGATTTTAAGTACATCAATGTATATATAAATGTTAACATAAAACATGAGCTCTATGGCAAAGCAGTTTGACTGCATTTTTTCATCGTCGCCTCTGGATGAAGCTTGTTGAATTGGGCGTGTATGCGGCGTCAATCGATCAAGTTGAAAGCATGTACGGATGTTCAATGGCTCAATTGTTGTTATATCTGTGCAAACGTATTTATATATAACGGGTGTTTCATTATTGATTTTCATTTTCCGTTTTCAATTAAAACACACACAAAAAATCAAGTAATGTGGTCAGGCCCGACGAGAGGGGAGGGATCGGGTACTTTTTCCCCCGGGCCCGGAGTTTTCAGAGGGGCCCGGACTCGAGATTATACGTATTTATATGAATTAGACATCATTGGAAAGGCCCCGCATTTGCAATTTTCCCCCGGGGCCCGGGTATGCTCTCTACGGCCCTGAATGTGGTAAGTAAGCCATTAAAATGGGTAAAAAATAAATTTCAAATTTGAATTGATCGAGCCAAGGAGCACCAAGAGATTTGGTGGCTCCTAAAACACTCAGCCTAAAAAGCCCATTGTATTTAGAGCTCTGGAAAGAGGGTAAATAGTCAAGGGGGAAAAGAGATAAGTAGGAGTAAGATATAGGAAAGAATAGAGGCAGAGACAGAGACAGAGACAGAGACAGATACAGACACAGAGACAGAGACAGAGATAGTTAGTCCGGTGAGTATTTTCCAGATTCTTTGGCAAATCTGTAAATATCCTCCAATTTTAGAGAACGAATATTACTCATTCTCACGACATCGGAACCCAAAACTCGTAGCCGTGCCCTAGCAAAGGCAGAGTACTCACAGAGAAAGTGCTCAGTGCTATCCGCCTCCTCCAAGCTAAACAAGCACACTGGGTTCTCAATGATTCCAATGGTGGTCATATGCTGACCCCATGGGTTGTGTCCTGTAATAATGTAGGCCATCAACCGAACGTCTTACCTTCCAAATTTTAGTAGAAAGTTTGACAGTTTTCTGTTCGGACTTGTCACAAAACACTTTGCAGTTCTGCAGCGTTCTAGACCGGACCATCGCTCTTTATGTAAATTGCATGCATAAACGCTGATCCAATTTATGATTCCTGCGGAACTGATTCCGATTATTGGCTCTAGTCCCTGTGGGGGAACCGCTGATCTACGGTTGTAACCTTGTAATCTATCATCCTTGCTTCGAAACCTCTTTCGTCTGTATGTAAATTATTTAAAGCACCTAAAGTTTAAGTATCACGAACACTTAAGCGGTGCATTTGGAGAGACACTTCACCTAAAAATTGTAAATACTAGAGTTGCTCCGCCTCTGTCTACACCGTATGGAGAGCGGCAACGAACGCAGCCCAACCTAAACTGAAAAAATCCAGCATTTTGTTCAGCTTTTAATTATTTTCTATTTATAACTGGCGCTGTGGTCATTAATTAATTGACTTCGTTTCATAATATTTCCTTAAAAGCTAAACAATCAATTGATTGCCCAATACTTGAAATGGTTCTCGGACACGTGCTGATAATCGGTGACAATAAATGTAAATAATTGCCACTTTCTACTTGTGAAATGAAAATGGCAAAATTTGTGAAATATCTTTAAAAAAAGACACGCCATGCATAGTCACACGAAAGTTGGTGTAAAAAGTGCCAGACACAAATTTACGTCACAAATTAGCAGGTGGCAGACTAGCTTTGAAAGTCAAATTTTTTTATACGTTTGTCCCAAATAGGTATTACATGCATACACACACATGCGTACACATAATAGGTATACATACATACATATGTGTTTATACATACATATAAGCGAACAAATGTCTCTTTAAAACATTGAATGAGTGACTGCTATAGAAAATCCTACAGCGACCACTAAAAGCTTTTAAACAATGAAAACCAATGGAGTTATTAAATGAATTCACCATAGGCACGACCGCAATAGTTAAGTAACCAGCAGCGCAGCAGCAACTGTAATGCAGTGTTTATTCAAAACACTATTGACACCGTCCCGCCCCTAAGAGCTCAGCGGTATGAGCAATACCAATAAGCGACGCGATAAAACATATTTTTGTTGTTTGATAAAGAAATCACTGCACCACCTATAAACATACAAATGTTCACTCTTATCATTATTATTTTTTTTTTTTCTGTTCCGTTAACGGCACATTTTTTACATCATTTAATCTACATTTCGCACACTGTCTTGCTTCAGCTGTTAAGAGCTCTTGTGAACCTGCCTGTGTGTGTGTGCATGCACTCTGAGTGTTAAATTTATTGGTGTACATAAATGGAAGTGAATAAAATGGGCTGGTGTGTGTGATTGTGTGTTTGCCAGTCACATTGCTCTGCCGGCTGTGGTGCAATGAAGTTACATGGGAAGCATTTGTGATTGTTTTACACAATGCACTTCAGCCGCTGAAAAATGTTAGTTATCTGAAATTTAGACGGAAATTCGTCTGTTGTTTGCCGCAGGTTTGTTTAGCGATTTTGGGAATGCATTGCGATTACATTGACGCGTTTCCGTGTCTAGTGAGCCAAGTACTTTGGAGATGGCTTTAAATTTTAATGAACATTGATTTATTTGTAGGTAGGAATGAGAAGTAAACTGAAAAAATGTAAAAAGAAAATTCAAAATATTGTGATTTATTAAATTAAATTTGATATGAATATTTTCGAAGGCAAATGAAATGTGCGCAACGAGTATTTTTTAATGCTTTCATAAATTTCCAAAGGACTAATTATGGTACACATGAAGATTTGGACTTTAAAATTTCAACTCTAGGGACTATGATTTCAAGTTGTTCGATTAAAGTTCTCAGACAATTTGTTTAATACCCAATCAATAATTTTATAGTAATGCATTTCACAATTTTAGAAACCCAACCGCTAGACGTATACATTAAGGAATCAGCTGTTTTGCTGACGTAACAGGCGTTATGACAGCGATTTGTTTACGACAGTGTTCGGCAAAAATTGGCATTGTGTTGGTGATATGCGAAAAAATCAACGCAGATACTGCTGTTGGAACTCTGTTAGCCAAGACTGGGATTTAATTTAGTTTTCAAAGCAATTTAGAGGCTGTTATGCATCACGCATGTTATCACGATTGTACCAACGATATTTTCCTTCGTCCATATTTACAATGTTTTGTATTGCTTATTTGTTTGCTTTGCCTCTATTTTCGCTTTGACGCGATTCCATATGCTTAATATCGGTCAGTCCATAATATTTTCTTTGATATATTGTGCATTCAACAAGTGATTTTAATCGCGGATAGAAGCACGTGTTGTTAAAAAATAAAATGGAATCTTCGAACATGTATAAGAGGCATATTTTGTATTTTTTTATAAAATATAGCACTTTACACGTGTAAGAGAATGTTGGGTAAAAAATGGGGTCTCCCACCTAAACTATCCAATGGGTCCTACACAGCCATTGTAAGACCAATACTAACATATGCGGCACTAGTCTGGTGACACGCAATAGAAAAGAAATACAACCAAACCAAGCTGAACAAGATACAAAGAACAGTTGTATCTTAACTAGAGCAGCGCTTAGCACCAGTCTTACTGAAGCACTCAATGTACTAACACATCCGAGGGCGTAGAGAACAGTGGCGGCTTATCTGGCAGGCAGCATGGTTTTAGAAGTGGCAGATCTACCTTAGAGGGCATCCAAGATGTAATAGCTAGCGTAGAATATGCCCAGGCAGGTAATCGATACTCCAAATACTTAGTATTACTAGCCACTCTGGATATTAATATAGAAATGCCTTCAACAGTCTAAGTTGGGAAGACGTAATTGAAGCTCTAAATGTAAAATTCAAGATCCCGAATAATCTACTGACGATTATTTGTAGCTATCTAAGCAATCGCGTGCTCTTATACGAGTACATACGACACGCGAGAAGGGTGTAAGACTAAACAAATAACAGCAGGTGCGGCTCAAGGATCAATACTCGGACCTAAACTCTGGAATATAAGCAACGATGAAATCCTTCGAATTGAGATGCCTGAGGATGTGCACTTAGTGGGATACGCAGACGACATCGCAGCTGTAATAATCGCTCGAAACACTGACGAAGCCAAAAGGAAGTTAAATCAAGTGATTATCCGAGTTCAGACATGGCTAGAAGACCATGGATTAAAGCTTTTGACCACAGAGAAAACAGAGCAAATCCTTCTAAGCAACAGACGTATCCCATTGGAAGTAGATATTCAAGTACTCGATGCCATTTTATCGACAAAAAGAGTGGTAAAATACCTAGGAGTGCAACTAGACACAAGCCTAACTTACTGGGCGCACATAAATCATGCTGCCACAAGAGCTGCTAAAGTAAGCGGCATGTTAAGTAAGCTCATGGCAAACCTTGGAGGTCCAATGCAGAACAAGCGAAAACTTTTAATGGACACAACGAACTCGATTCTCTCATACGGATGCGAAATATGGGCAGATTCGCTAAAAGTGCAATGCCGGGGAAAAATTTTGCAATCTGTGCAGAATGGCGGTTTTAGTTATCAGCGGAACCATCCCTATAAATATTCTAGCACAAGAGCGCAAACGGAGATGGGAGGCAAAAATCACAGGAATCCCAGTACCTCGCTTCTCCGATATTAGAATCCAAACGCTCACACTTGGGCAGGCAAGATGGAATTCTGAACGGTACGGTAGATGGACAGCGAGACTAATACTCGATCTAAAAAGTGGGTGGAAAGTAAGCATGGTGAAGTTAACTATTACCTCGCGAATGCGAAAAGTAAGTCTGACATGCGGACCACAACTTCTTTAAATGCGAGAGATGAAACATAGGGAGAACAACTCTGCAACGAGCTATTGGTGTATTTACACCTGAAGAAATAATCGAGAAAATAATAATGGTTGAGGAAAAATGGAATGCCGTCGCAAATTTCGTGGAGGACGTTATCCGAAAAAAGAAGCGAGAAATGGAAACTTATGCTGAAGGCCATTGAGCATAGGTTTCTCAAAACAGGTGACTAAGTAAGTGTCTTTCTATGGACGCCGCCTTGGCCCTCTACTTCGAAGCACTGCGGAAGCAGTCCTGTGGGGGAGGGAAAAATCCAAGAGAAGAGGTGGGATATTTTTAGTGGAATCACCACACACGTAGTAGCGACGGTTACTACATATATGGTGCGAAGGCATTTTTAACACAACCTCACCGCCAAAAAAAAATGTACTAACACATCTATTACAATTAGACTTACGTATAAAAACAATCGCTACTGGCATCGCGGTGAAACTCAGAGACATAGAAAGCTGGACAACAAGATCGTACGGTCACAGCAAGATCTTCCTACAGGGAGTCCCAGTGCTCAAAAACAAATCAGACTACACAGTCCCCGACCTTAACTTCAAGAAAGACTATACGGTACGTTTTCCACCGAGAGCCGAATGGAGGAAAGGAAAAGTGATTGGTACATTCGACGTTAAAATCTACACTGATGGTTCTAGAATGAACTGTGGTATTGGAGCTGGCCTCTTGTTGGAGCCACTCAACATATCCAAATCAATCCGACTTGCTGACTATGCCAGCATGTTTCAGGCAGAACTACAAGCAATCAGAGAAGCCTGCAAATCACTAAAATACTAAAAAGAGATTGGCGCAAGAGTAGCTATCTTTTACGTTTTTGCACCAAAGAGGCTTTTTATCTCCTGCTGAATTGTCTTATTTTATCTTTGGGATCGTGAACATCTTTTGTTCCGTTCATCTTTGGAGTTTTGGCAACAAAAAAAGCTGTTAATCTGGCAGTTTTTGTAATTCACATACAGGTGGATCTCCGTGCGATTTTAGAACCTGCCCGATTGTCAATAAATGTTGGAGATATGGTCACCAATATACAAAAAAACATAAAAAGGGGCCTAACCGGTGAAATTTGAAGCCACTTTTTTTAACAAAATCTCGTATATATGTACGTAGATACCAGCTTGAGTGAGTAATTCGCTATTTAATTACCTGATAACGCTGATTCATTGCATATATATTTTTATAAACAATTGAGTATCAAAAATATATGGGTACTGGCGGCCTTTCTTTCGCACTGATATTCAATTTCTTATCTACAAGCGTTCTTTGATAATAGTGAGTAGATACTTTCACGATACAGTTTTCCATGGCTCGTCTAACTATTTAATTTCATTTCTCTTTGTATTTGCTGCTACACAAATTACTTAGCCTCACAGATGTTTGTATTGACATTTACCTGATCAATATGAGGTTCTCTGCTGTATGGCAACTAATGTTTTTTTCTGAGCGCATGAGTGCGTGTGTGTGTTTGTGATCGATGTTTACTTTTCAGAAAGTCGCCAGACGACTGCTTGAAACGCACACAAAGACACGAGATAAATGTCAGAAAAAGATTAATATATGCATGCATGGATGTATCTATGTAGGTATGTAAGTACTTGTATGTGCATTTATATGTCTGTACATAATAGACTAAGAGCTGGCGGCCGCGGAGGTACTACGATAACACCTCCGGCTAGAATTTTGAGAAGTGGTTGGGAGAACCATGAAGCAGTGCCATTTGCAAGGATTTTGCTCAAAACCCCTGCAAAAAAGACGTCAGACAACTTAAAGTTGCAAAAAAAAGTTGCTAAAAAAATGTTCGTACCTCCGGCTGAAAATTTGTAGGCTTACTGTTTGAAGGTCACAAATGCTGTATATAAATCGTCAGACATCTAGATCGCTGCAAAAGTAGTGTCAGACGACCCCAAATTTGTAAATTTTTTTCGAAATTTTTTTTTTTTTACCTCCGTCTGACGTTCTCACATATTATAGTGGGCACTATTTTAAGTGTATATTTAAATCGTCAGACGGAAATACCGCTGCTAAGTCATCCTACAATATCCGTGAAGTTCCGGTCTGCCTGAATTTTTTTTTTTATTTAATTTAATTTATTTTTGTTACCTCCGTCTGACATTTTTACATATTTTTGCAAAAAGCATTTCAAGTACACATTTAAATTGTCAGACGAAAATACCGTTGCAAAATACCTCTGCGATATCGCGAACTTCCAGTCCAGATTGCTGAATACAGTTTCATCATTTATTTAACTTATTGAAATACTTTGTTGAGTTACTATACGCAATAAAAGAATATCGATTAAAGGGAAAATTTTACGCATGTGTCGTACATATAAAAAGTAAAAGATTCTTCGTCTGAATAAAATAAAAATGCTGATTTCAGTGTATTGTAGAGAATTATTATTGAATAGTTTGTGCGCTTAGTAAGTTTGTTTAAGAAAAAAAAAATATTATGACTAGGTACATGACACAAAAAAAAATAATTTCATCCCAATCTTATTTGAAGAAAAGTAATTTTTTTTCTATTTTATTTGTAAAAAAAAATAATTTCATTTCAATCTTATTTTGAAAAATGTAATTTCATTTTAATTATATTTAAAAAGAATTTTTAAATAGTAATTTTTTTTCAGTTCTCGTCATTATCACTGTGAATGTTGCTGGTATCGGAGTCGTTGCATTCATCGTCGAACTCGTCGTCTTCGATGATTATATCCTGTTCTTCATCCTCATCGGATGCGTATTGTCTTTCTGCCTCTGCAACATGATCGAAAAAATTAAATAATTAGATTATCATTAGAATTCATGTGATATCGATGATAATGACTAATAATATTAACATACCTAAATTTGTTGGCTGTTGCTGTGTGTCATCGAGAATAATATCATCAATTGCTGACGGCAACTGATCACCTTTAAACCATGTAAAATCATATTTTCCATCCTCGTTAATAAACCATCCATGTTCCTCGGGATGTTTAGTTGATGGAATATTTTGGTCCGCATTTAACCATAATTGCGCAATGTAACTTGTCCGTAGCAAGTGTTGATTTAATTCATCGGCACACAGTGGAAAATTCGACGCGTCAGTGGTGCTAATTTTTTTCTTGAATAACTCGGATTGGTCATGGTGTTTGTAGTTGGCTTCGAACATTACCAGACGAGCCTCATTCACTTTCTGCACTCCTTTTATATTGTATATGGTGCAGACGAACTCCTCTATTATTTGGTATGTTGCAGGATCAACATTATTCTCTCCCAGATCTGCGAAATTGATTGCTATTGTAACTTTTATCATTTAGAATTTGTAGCAGCCTTACATCGTTTGAGGTATGTGCTCTAGGTATAATAACATTTTCAATTGTCTCTCGACCATAGGTACGTAATGTTACGCAACGACCCTTAACTGTCTTCCTTATTTTTTCACAATAAATGCAGCCTGGGTGGATTTTCTCTACACTTTCGTTATTACTCTCTTCTACAGGTTGTTTTTCAACGTTATCAGTAATTTCGATATTATCATTCGTTACCTCTTGTTGCGTGGATGTTGATGCATTGGCTTGTTCTTCCCCACCACTGGTTTCCACTGCAACAGAATCCGTTGAAGTTGATGTGGATGATGTGGACGGTATGTCTGTGAGTGTACGAGATCCCATCAGTTCCATATATTTAGTAATATATTTTTTTGGTACAGCCGTGAAATTCTTATAGCATTGAAAGTGGCAGCCATGTGTTTCATTTATTTCCGCAGGCAAAAAAACCTCACTATACTTCAATTTCAATTTTTCCCGATCTTGACGCACTTCTAGACACTTCTGCAGTTTATTCGAATTTAGTAACGGTATTGAATCACTTTCGTCACTAAGTTGACAAATCACACACTTTTTATTAGACGCCATTTTCACACAAACGTTCTCTTTTCCCGACATTACTACACTAAGCGTGCCCAAACCTATTTTCCTGTTTTTTTCCGGCATTCTATATCAAGTATATACGTGCTACATATTCGTTTAAACGCATTGCATTTTTTTCGTTTACTTTAGAACTGTTTTAAGATTACAATAATAACAACAACAAATATTCTTCCAAACTATTCGTTTAGGTCACAGTAAACCATCGTTGCATTTGTTTATTATCTATTGCTTTATGTTGTAAAATAACGGGTGTCTATTTAAAATTGTGCTTAGAAATGCTACATATTCGTATAAACGCATAGTTTGTTAAAGAGTGCAGTAGTGAAATTAAAAGTGATTAACTTGTGAATATTGTTTGTAACTGAATATTTTGGTAAATTCTTACAATTTTTTTACACATTCATTCAAATTTCTTAGCTAAATTAAATTTTTTAACCTAATTTCTTCAGATTTTCTAAAATGCCTAAGGCAAAATACTTAAATGATGAGGAACACCCAGGAAGACCCAATTTATTTTTTATTTGCAATTCAAAAAATTTTTCGTAGCCTCATACTTTATTTTGTTTTTGTCACGCTGTGACAATTTTGTGTTGCCTCTTGTTGCTTTCTTTATTCCATAAATGTCTGCTTTCTTTAAGAAAGCACGCACAACTCCTTCCGATCTTCCAATTTTTTGTCCAATTTCACGATTGGAATAGCCCTCCTCATGGTAAACACTCATCATTTAAGTATTTTGCCTTAGGCATTTTAGAAAATCTGAAGAAGTTAGGTTAAAAAATTTAATTTAGCTAAGAAATTTGAATGAATGTGTAAAAAAATTGTAAGAATTTACCAAAATATTCAGTTACAAACAATATTCACAAGTTAATCACTTTTAATTTCACTACTGCACTCTTTAACAAACTATGCGTTTATACGAATATGTAGCATTTCTAAGCACAATTTTAAATAGACACCCGTTATTTTACAACAAAAAGCAATAGATAATAAACAAATGCAACGATGGTTTACTGTGACCTAAACGAATAGTTTGGAAGAATATTTGTTGTTGTTATTATTGTAATCTTAAAACAGTTCTAAAGTAAACGAAAAAAATGCAATGCGTTTAAACGAATATGTAGCACTGTATGTAGCTGGAGATAAGTATTTTGCAACGGTATTTTCGTCTGACAATTTAAATGTGTACTTGAAATGCTTTTTGCAATAGTATGTAAAAATGTCAGACGGAGGTAAAAAAAAAAAAATTTCGAAAAAAATTTACAAATTTGGGGTCGTCTGACACTACTTTTGCAGCGATCTAGATGTCTGACGATTTATATACAGCATTTGTGACCTTCAAACAGTAAGCCTACAAATTTTCAGCCGGAGGTACGAACATTTTTTTAGCAACTTTTTTTTGCAACTTTAAGTTGTCTGACGTCTTTTTTGCAGGGGTTTTGAGCAAAATCCTTGCAAATGGCACTGCTTCATGGTTCTCCCAACCACTTCTCAAAATTCTAGCCGGAGGTGTTATCGTAGTACCTCCGCGGCCGCCAGCTCTCCGTCTATAAATACATAATCAAGTAGTTAGAAACGTGCCAGCAGCAGAAGCAATGCTTGTATGCATATGTATGTATGTATGTATGTATGTATGTATGTATGTATGTATGAATGGCATAGCATATGAGGCAACAAACAACTAACCCTTCAAATTCATCCATCCAAGCAATGTTGCCGCAAACATTTAGCTTGTGCACCCACTTCCACTCCCACTTCCACTCCCCACCTGGTTTCTTCTAATTACACTCTTGTGACGATTGTTAACTTGTTTATTATGCATTCACTGCTGTGGCACAAAATACATTTTTTTTTTCGTTTACCTTTTTAAATAGCGCAAATCTCCATTAACTTGAATACTTCTTGGCTCGGTTCAGATACAAGCGTTAATTGTTCAACTTTCCAGCAATGAAGAAATACAGCCTTATTGTTTTTGTATTGTTGTTGTTGTTGTTGTTGTTGTTGTTGTTGTTGTTGTTTTTCTTATTATTATATTATACAAAGCCATCCAGTTTTTCGCATATTTTCGTTAATTGCACTGTGGCGAAAGAAGCTCAGTCCACTCTTTGTCGCGTTAATTTCCGTTTACACAAAAAAATTTCACCTTTTTTTTATTTAAAAATAAATAAAAATAAAATAAAAAATTAAAAATCAACGCCTTAACACACATCAACAGTACTTGTTTGTGTGTATGTAGACATATTTTCGCTTTTTAATTTATTTCACAACAACAATGATAATAATAAAACAACAATTGTGTGTCAACGCTGTGGTTTTCTTGCAAAATTACTGTAGTTGGTGCGTTTTGTTGTTGCCGTTATTAGCGGTGGTGTTGTTTTTCTTTTAAACATTTATTTTTATTTTATTTCTTTAAATTTAAACTCGTCTCGTTGTTTTTGTTTTTGTTTTTCATTTGTTTGTTATATTTTTATTTTTGTTATTTATTTTCTCTTTTGTTAAATTTGCAGTTTCTATGTCACTCACAGATGATTCACGCAGCAATGTCGCACAGTTGCTCTCTCACACCAATACAATTTTTCGCTCCAAAGGCACGCACACTTGCGCGTACTCGACGGCTAGTTGGTTATTCGATTTATCAACAAAACACCAACAAAAATTGATTTATATTTGTTACAAGTATGTATGCATGTATGTGTGTGCTTGTGGTAGTTGCTGTTGTGTTTGCTTGTGTGCACTGTCGATCGTTTTACGTCTCACAAATACTTTATTAAATGCAAAACTAAATGGTATCCATGAAATACACGACACTGTTGCACTTTGGAGAATTATTATCTTCTTTTGTGTTTTTTTTTTGCATTTAATTGGAAACTTTTTGAAAATTGTTGCATTTAGGTTTTCGTTTACGAATCGTAATTAATTTGTATTTCCATTTTAAAATCTCTATTGTCCATTAAGGTCTTAAAACCGGCATTGATTCTTCCGTAACCACAACACCCGTACCTTACGATCCGCCAACTTAAAAATGTTTACTGGCAGATACTTCCAATCGCAAGCGTTTTCGATGTGAATCGCCACTCGTTTCACACAAGCGACAGTGTTGCCTTTTTTTTGGTGCGGGTGAAATCTGCACTGAAAGGGAAAATGATAATAATAATGGAAATAATCATAATAATAAAATACAAAAAAAAATTATAAAGTAATAATATAAAAAAAGTAATAATAATTAATACACTAATATATGAAAAAATTGGAAATAATAATAATAAATAAAAATAATAATTAAAAAAAAATTATAATACAAATAAAAAAATAAGTAGTAATAATAAAATATTTTTTAATTTAGAGTACGATAGTATAAGAACTTATTAAAACAGTGTAAACATCTGATTTGCAGCTAAGCTGCAGCCAAGTTGTGTAAGTGCCTCCCAAAGAATCAGATGTTTGAACAAAAACAAAAAAAAAAAACTAATAATAATTAATGCTAATAATATATGAAAAAATTGGAAGAAATAATAGTAATAAATAAAAAAAATTAAAAAAAAATTATAATAAAAATAAAAAAATCTAAATATAATAATTTAATTTAAAAAATAATAATAATAATAGTTCTCCTAAACAAATTATTAATAAAAGTGCTACTAGGAAATTCGGTAATTATAACAGAATAAAATTTGCTATAAATTATGCCAAAAGCGGCATATGGAGGGAGATTCGCCAAACTGCAAAACCAGGAGCAAAGCACTGGAGGCTGTACAATGGAGTGGTCAGAATTTTCAAAAAATTGGATTTTTTTGTTTGCATTTTCTTAAAGTATAATATCTTAAAAATATTGCGTGAAAATTTGAAGTGAATCCGACAAATACTTTTCGAGTTATTCAACAATTAACAAAGGGCGCTCGGGCACTCCGGAGATCGGTGGCAAAAGCTTAAATGCGTTTTTCTCAAAACTATGTTTTTTGAACTGGTGATCACTGTAACTTAAAAACGGCTTGGTGGATTTCAACTAAATTTATACTGCTTTTGAAAACCATAAAAAACTCGTGCCTGATCGCAGGATTTTCTTTTTTCAAAAATCTCGATTTTTTTTCTCGAAAATCTGAAAAATATTGCCTGAATGGCGGATGGTTAATTTTGATAAAAAAACAAAGCTTCGATCAGGCACAAGATTATCTATTAATAAAACTAGTTTCTGTTTTCCGATTGATTTCAGATGAATCTCCAAGGACTTCTGGAGAAACGGGCTCCACAGAAACAGCGATAACTTTTACAATTATTAATTTTTTTTTAATTTCTCTAAGGTCAAGTCGAAACATGATGTATTAATGCTATGTTTTTATTTTTGTAAAATAAAGCAAATTATTGAAAATCATAATTTTTTCGGGCCTCTGACTGCCCCTAACCCCTTCAGCCTATCGCACTGTCTCAGGCGCAGCAATTTTTGTGATTAGCGGGGAGATACCTATTGACCTCATGGCCCGGGAACAAGTGGATGCGTCAGATTCTAAGGAAAAACACGCCACCACGAACGCCGCTGCCAAACCATGCAGCGGCGGCAAAGCCGATGGGACACTGAATCGAGTGGCAGATAGACGGCGAAGCTGATTTTTACAATAGATAACTGGATTCAAAGAAACTTCGGGGAAGTGGGCTATTTCAGGGCTCAGTTCCTCTCGGGCCACGGCTACTTCCGGAAATACCTATACCGCATGGGTAAGGAAAGCAATCCCAAATGCATACTCTGCGAAGCGTCGAGCGATGACATTTTTTAATTGTGACAGATGGCTCGTGATCGGCAAGATGCTTCAACGCGAGAATAACTGGAATGCGCTTAAAAGATACGTTGAAGGCGTATTGCGGATAAAAAAGATATATCTCGACCTAGTAAAATAAAGAGAAGCCTCACGGACAGAGACATAAGAAGACGAACCTAGAGAATGAAGCTACAGGCATGATGAATCCAAGCGTGGGTGAATAGAACTGGTTCATTTCATACACATCGCTCTAGGCCCTACCGAAGTAATGCAGAAAGTAGTCTTGGGAAGAGAGTCTTTCCAGAAGAGGAGGAGGGATGGTTTTAGTGGCCACACCACACAATGCAGTAGAGGACGGTCACTGTAAGTGCGAAGGCGTTTTGAACGCTAACTCTCCCACCCGCTTTCATACTATAGGCTCGTCTCCTTGTGTCTCTACGTCAAGTAGTACGTCATTGCGAGTCAATGTCTCAAGTGTCTGTGGTTGACGTAGGTCCATCAACTTCGTTTAGCCTAAAGGTGATGCCGCGCCAAGTGCTGCTACTATTGATTGCTGCCGTGCCTTGCGCTCCCAATATCGATATGGTGGAAACGCATTACGATTTTTGCTGCGAAAGCTCAAACTGACTCCCACTTCCACCTGATGGCATGGCATCGACATGCCCGACGATTGTTAGCTTGGAGGATACGCGGATGATTTTGCAGCAGTAGATGCGACAAGGCGGACACTTACCCAAACAATGATAAAGATCAAGACATGGCTCGGCTCGACAAAAAAACCGATCTCATCCTACTTACGAGGGTGCGCATACCTCTAGAAGTACTACTGCCGGTTTACACAGCGAACATAACGACTTCAAAGGTGTTGAAATATTTGGGCATCAGACTCGGCAATAAGCTAACTTATCGGGCACAAATCCAAATACGCTGCTGACATATCGGAGGCCCCATTGCAAGCAAGCGGAAGCTGCTTATGGACATGACGTTATCTATTCTAAATTCCATCAATCTTCGTTATTATTTTAACAGATCTGGCTGGCTGTAGATATCTGCCTGTTGGAGGTCTCATAATGGTATCAAAACGGCGCTTCAGTGCTACTTGAGGAGTGCCAGACTGGTACTGCAACCATTTCACCTACCTTCCTACCTTCATTCTGATCACCTTTTATTTTGAAAAATATCTAATGAAGTTTCAACGCTCATCCCCAGCTACGTAGCATGAGAAAAATTTTATAAAGTAAAATACTTTTAATATTTATTTAACAAAAAAAAATCATAAAATTTTCAAAATACATACATAAATTATATGCTCTTTATTTTAATCGGGGGGGTAAGGGATAAAAGTCGATTTTTTTTTTTGCATGTTATTGTAGTAAAACATTTCAAAAATACCGTGTTAAAATTTTAAGTCAATCCGAGCAAAACTTTTTAAGTTATAGAGCATAAAGCCGAGCCGCCTCAAACATCTGCCGGGACGCAGCAGTTGCGCGCGTAGCCCGTTACAAACTTTAAACGCGGTTTTCTCGAACCTTTTTTTTTAAAGTGCGTAGTCATTGGCATTTGAAAACTTCTCAACCGATCCTTTTGAAATTTTGCACACATATTTTACATATAAAAAACCTCCTCCCAACGTTTTTTTTCGCCATTTTTTTTTTATATTAAGGTGGTTTTACATCTACAAAATGGCGGCATTTTTTCGTCAAAAATCACTTTTTACTTCAAACGACTACCAAATGGCTGAAAATGAAAATAAATCGTCAAAATAAACGTTGTGGGGAAGTTTAACTCATACTTTAACTAAATTATTCGATTTTTTTGATTTCAGATGATTCTACGCTGAGATATGCTGACTACTGCAAAATGTATTTTTGAAAAGACGTCTACGTAAATGTGCTCTCATGCGCTCATTTTGCAATATTTTTACATGAAAATTTTATCAAATATTCTTGAAATGTGGTGTTTTTTTTAGCGTTTATCCCTTACCCCCTCCTTAATGTAAAGGACATTGAAAACGTTATCAATTTTCAATGCCCTTTCAACGAACCATTCACTTTAATAGCTAAATCAAATCTATTGCGCGCCTTTACTTCCATATCACCGTCACATTTGTATCCTTATCGATGTCCTTTTCAATATTAAATGGCGACAATCCCGTTTTGCAACAAATCTCATCGAAGCTCGAAAGTCCGGTGTACATCTTTTGTCGACCTGACGGCACAGAGCCAGTAAACACTGGATATTTGTGAATACAACGTATAAATTTATGTTGCAAACCAAAGATAACTAATTTCCTTTCATCTATGTTGTAATTTTGTGGACACAAGCGTTGACATATGGCACGTAGGGTAACGCCATGTATCATTGAAGCGTAAAATTGGAAGATTTTCTGTATTGACGGATGTGACTTGTCCGGATTTAGCGCCACATATTTCTGACAAGCATGGCTTAACGATGGAATTTTTACTAAACTCTTCAAGTGTTGTGTACACATATAGACATTGCTGTATTTGAGTATGGGCAGTAGATGCACCACACCGTAATAGGCTAAATTTTGTATGCAGGATTTTACCAGATTCGTTTCCACATCTGCCTCGGCAGCAATGCGCGCAATATGATTGATGCCATTGATGTAAGGGAAGATCTTGAAAAATAGAAAAGTTAAGTCGTTGTTCAAATCGTATTATTTTAAGTATGTTTGTATATTCGTTACCTGTTGCGTAGTTAAATCCCATTTGTCCAAAGGTGTATTTTTAAAATCAACTAAAAGTAAAGGCACCATGTGATCTTTGACGACAGGCGGGTCTGGCTTATGCGTAACTATTTTTAAATAAATAGTAGTATCGCCCTCTATTTGAGTTGAGAAAACACATTAAAAGCATTTCCAAATTATATTATATATATCCCGCATATAGCTTAACTAACCCACTATCGTAGTAACTCTCTTTTCGTTTAAGTCTTTTATTACAGTCTCAAATATCTTCTGCAACCTCAGCTTGCTATCGCCTTCTCTTGACAAAAAACACGACTCTTCCTCCATCATTATCTACGCCAGAAGACAACGTGTACGAGTTAGATTTTATAATTAATAGCACGCGGTATGCGACTTACCAAATACTCTGATAATTTCTTGACCACTGGTTCATATTGCACCGATCGAGAACAGGAGTCGCATACAAAGCATAAATTAAAAAGGAAGGCATTGCGCGCATATTTCTGCTGATTTTCAATACCCACTGGATAGCCAACGATTTTCACATCCATCGCATTTACGGTAAGAATACAACGTTGTAGATGTGGCTTAGGTATGATGTACACATTGATGGCATCGAATACTTCTTTACTCACATAATCAGCAGGCACCTGGGGATGTGAAATAAGCAAATAAATTTGTGGAAATCTTCTACGACCACTCACCTGGCAGCTGATTTTACAACCAGCGGTCGCATGGAATTCACTGAGGAAAATGCACCGAATTTGTCCTTCCCGACCACAGCCCTCATAGTAGTCATGATTGCTAACTTGCATTTTGGCCCGTATTTGGCTGCTTTAAAGGTATATTTTTAAAAATTGGTTTATTAATTTTGCTTCTGCTTTGTTTTCAATTGTTTTTGTTTACAAAATACCTTTGACAGTTGTGAGTGGTTATTGGCAACATATAAGTGCGGCCAAGTTACATCAAATATCAGGGCAGGGTTGCCTGTATAAAGATATATTTTTTGCTTCAAATAAGACCAGGAGAAGCAATAAATAGAGTTTACTATTTATTTATTAATAATTATAGTCCTGCTTACAAGGCTAACACTAGCATGCAACCATTTATTATAGCGCTAGATACTGAGACTTTCGGTTAATTCACGGATACTTAAACTAATCTGCATATTTATATCTGTTAAATGAGAAGAGTAGTTAGCAAGCTGCATATCGATAGGGCTCTGGAGAGCTGCTTCAAATACAGTAGTACCTCGATTCTTGCACATAATGAAAATAGGGCTCTGTGCAAGAATTGAGGTTGTCGCAAGTAGCGAGTCTTTTTTTTTTTTTTTGTATGAAAAAAAAGGCAATTTTATGAAAGAATTTGTTTGGAAAATAAGTTTATTATTTTTAATATGTATTTTAATTCAATTCGCTTAAGTTTAATTCGTTCATATGCATAAATATAGAAAGACTCACATACTTTATGGTGAACTAAAAAAATTTGAAATTTTTGTTTGTTTTGTGCAAGCTCGGTTGTTCAGTACTACGTTGCTTCAAAGTCTCTGGAGCGTCATAATATCGTCTAAAGAGGCATTATTTTGATCAGCCCATTCTAAGCAAATATTGTATGCTGATATAGTCTCCTCCTGTGTAACTTTCTTCGTATTTACTACCACGTGGTTTGTTTCTTCACCATCACTAAGGTCACAATTGATACAGGGATCTTCATTTTGTTCAAAAGACTCCAAAATAGCAATCCATTGCTCAATTTCAGAATCGGATATTTGCTGCAATGGTTCTATTTCTTGAAGCAAATTTGAAATTGCTTGAATATTGGATGTATCTTCAACAAGCTGTAAGCGTAACTCTAAAGGAGGAATGACATCTTCACTATCGGAGGAGTGACATCTTCACTATTCGGATGTTACCTCAAACAGTTTTTGAAATGATGACTGAATGGAGGTCACATTAACAGCAGTTCCAGGCATTAGCTAAAAAGCATATTGCGTGTTTTAAGTTGATGTTTCACAGAGATTCGTCTATTGTTTTTCCACGGCGAACGATGTCACTTAAAAGGCTTGTTTTGTAGTTCAATTTCGTAAGTCTTATAACATTCGGGTCCATGGGCTGTATAAGTGCAGTACAGTTTGGAGAAAGACACATTACAGATATTTGACCATCACTACTCATTAACTCGCCGTCTTTGGGATGGCATGAAGCATTATCAATAAGCAATACGGCCTTTTCGGAAAGATTTTCGTCGCGAAGGAACCCTTTTACCTGCAATTTTAGGAAATTTAAACTAATAAACGAATTTTCTTACAAACAAAGTTTACCAGATGTGCCTCTGGAGCAAATGTGTTGTGAAACCATTCCTCAAACAAAGCCAAGGTCATCCAAGCACTTTTATATATTTCCTTTGTAGACAACTGGAATATCCGCAAAATTGTTAAGTGATCGTGGGTTTAATGATTTCCCAATAACCCCTAGTTTTACTCTGTGATTTCCAGATGCATTCGTGCAAGCCAGAAAAGTTATTTTTTCCTTACTGATTTTATGTCCTGGAGCGGAAGTTTCTTTTGACCGCACAAGAGTTCTATCAGGCAAAAGCTTCCAAAAGAGACCAGATTCATCGGCATTGTATATCTGGTCCTTGGTCAAACCTAAATCAGCAATTTTTTTGTTCAGTTTTTGTAAAAATGGATTAACTGAATGAGTCTTATTCGAAAGGTTTTCTCCACATATTTTGAGTCTTCGTATTCCATATCTTTTTTTAAAGTTTGTAATCCAACCATTGCTAGCATGAAAGTCCCCCGATTTTTCCTGAATTTTGGCATGGAGAAACTTGGCCTTTTGTTTAAGCATATCAGAAGTGATTGGTAAATTCTTGGCTCGTTGATTTGCAAACCATTTCATCAATGCTCTTTCCATTTTAGGAAGCTCTGCAGGTTTAAACGTTTTTCTCTTCCCAGGACCAGATTCAGCATGCGCCAGGAACTTCCTTATGGTGTTCTTCTTATTCTTAATGCGGTTTATTGTTGACCTGTGCAAGTGAAAACTTTTGGCTAAGGCAACGATAGAAAATCCTTCACTTAGCTTCCTTAAGATTTCGGCTTTTTGCTTTATTGTAAGCAACGTAAATTTTTTCCCTGCCATTGTGAGAGCGCACTCAATGAAACGTCCGTTAAAACTGATTCAAATGTCCCAAAATACACGTGCGTAAGAGAATTAGCCAATCACAGCAATTCATTTCCGAAATAAATCGGGACTTCCCCGAATTTTATTGAATCTAAGGAACCGTTACCAAAAGCAACAAGGCAATGTCGCAAGTATCGAGTTCAAATTTTTTGAATGTCGCAAGTACTGAGTACGTAATGGAACATTTTTTTATGTTGCAAGAATCGAGGTATGCAAGTACCGAGTATGTACAAGAATCGAGGTACTACTGTACTGGAAAGAAGCACAATTTTCTAAGGAAGTGTCTTTTTCTTCATATACATAAATTGCTTTGGTGGAATATTTTGTAGTTTTTGGTTTGTTTAATTATTAGCAATATGAAAAAAAGACAAGGAGAAGGAATGGCTAATTTAATTGCGCAATTGTCTACTATTGTAGTAATAAACAGTTGGAGAAAATCCGTAAACGACGTTTACTGAAGTTTCAGAAAATTATAGCAGCAATATGCTTGCGACATTCGGCATTATATTTCATGATAAATATTTTTTATTGCGCATTACTTCGACTGAATGTTAACAAAGCTTAGTTGAACATTTTATTTATAACTGGAGATAATTAAAGAACATGGAAGGAAAGGGAAAAGAAATAAGCGTTTCTGAGAGGAAAATAATTATAAAAATGTGGAAAGACGGAAAAAGTTTCCGAAATATTGGAAAATCTATTGGGAGAACGTATTCCTCTATTCAGCGAGTTGTAACAAATTTTCGACAAAGTGGAATTTTTACATCTAAGCCCAGGTCAGGGCCTCTGGAAAAAAGTAATATTTTCAGACGAAAGTAAATTTTGTATATTCTGAATAAAAGGCCGTCAAATTGTTTGGCGAAAACCTGGAACTGCTCTTGAAAAGCAAAATCTTGTTGGCACGGTTAAACACGGAGGTGGCGGGGTTATGGTTTGGTGCGGCATGGCGGCAAATGGGGTGGGTCAGTTAGAATTTATTGATTCGCCGATGGATAAATGGGGATACTTAAACATACTAAAATGGAATTTCAAGCAAAGTGCAGAAAATCTCGGCTTATCAGGAACATTTTGGTTTCAACAAGATAACGACCCGAAGCGCACAGCTGAGATCGTTAAGCTTTGGCTCTTGTACAACGCCCCAAAACAGCTTAAAACACCGCCACAGTCCCCAGATCTTAACCCCATCGACCATCTGTGGGATCTATTGGAAAAAAAGAATTCGTCAGCAAGTGATTACTAGTAAAGAAGTTTTGCGGAGTGTCATGCAGGCAGAATGGAGGAAGATAACAGCAGAGGAAACCGATAAACTAGTAAGTTCAATGCCAAATAGGCTGAGTGAAGTCCTGAAGCAACGTGGATATCCAACTAAATATTAGATTTAATATTTGCATATAGCATATCATTGTATTGTATTAGACTTTAAGACTGAACGCAGACTTTATGGTCGCTTTATTTACTTGTTACAGCCATTATTCACCGTTATCTGTGAGGTATCTTGAAACTTATTTTTGTTTTTGAAACTTAAACATATAATAAACATATAAATATCTACAAATTTATAAAAATTATAAAATCAGGTTGTGTGTTTCATTCACTAAAAAGTTAAATATTGTAGGGTGAACGCAGACTTTGTGGGGCATGTGTATGTATGGATATGCGCATATGTATATAAATTTACATTTTTGTATTTGCATATGCCTTCTTCCTTTGTGCATGGTAATGAACCATTTCTCTGTTGAGAATAGGACGATGATAGGAAAAGTAGGAAATGAAAAGGGGTGTTTCGAGTGTAATGTGTCTTGAAAAAGGCAAATCGATGATGTTGCCTCTTAGTGTTGT
This sequence comes from Anastrepha obliqua, assembly GCF_027943255.1. Classification (NCBI taxonomy): domain Eukaryota; kingdom Metazoa; phylum Arthropoda; class Insecta; order Diptera; family Tephritidae; genus Anastrepha; species Anastrepha obliqua. The sequence continues at coordinate 49,173,244 of NC_072893.1, forward strand.
TGACTCATTAACGTCTGATGCACAATCGAAATTGAAGATATCTTTCATGAATTTGATAAATGTTTCGTAATTTTTCACGTTTGTGTAAATGTAACTTGATCAATTCCATTGCGATTCCATTTACCTCCTTCTCTATACAAATAAAATTAAAATTTTCTTTTGAAAAATGCAACCATTCCATCAGTATTTTTTTATGACGTTGTCACGTTAAACTATCGTCAGTAAACCGACTTTTCAGACAACCTCTTTTTATCTTCAATCTGTCTTTATTTATTATTCATTGGAATTAGGGAACAACTACTGAATGTTGGAAACCAGTGCCGAGCATTATATTCGTGCCATACATCCCACGAAGAAAGTGGTAGTCATGCTTCCATGTTATTAATGATGACACACCTTTTTCGATTTAAAAAATAGTTTTCATATACTTCAAATTTGTTTTTTTTATATTTTTTTATTCTAATTCATAGCCTCTTAAAGATCTCTCTTAACAACCAATTAAATCCATACAGTAGAAGCCAAAATAATTTACGCATATTGTTAATCTCCCCTATTCAAAAATTATTTAATTTTTTGTGCTGGCAACTCGAGAGCGCAGTATTGCATTTCGCACTCACTCATACTTGCAGCATTGCCAGTTGACATTCAGAAAAATTTCCCTCAACTAAAAATCAATGCAAGAGAACGTATGCGTATCAAAAAATTGCTCAAACAAACGCGAAGAGCTGCCAAATACCAACATTCAATAAAGTGAGTGTGTTGTGAACGGACCGTTGAATGCGGATATGAATGTGGGTCCGACGGCTATTGAATGAACGGAAGTGGAAAAGCGCGCGCACATAGACACAAAGTTAAAACAGTACAATAACAAAAACACCTGTGCCCAGTTACTGTGTATACATACGCTTAAAAGGAAATATTCTGAATAAAGCTTCTGAAAAATAAAGTTTGCGCACAAAATACCAAATCAAGGTGGATTAGCTATACAAGCAAAAGAAAATTTGAAATTAAAACTATTGTGACAAAGAAAAATACACAAATTGTCTCCTCAGCGAATGCATGCTAATTAGGGGATACTAAACGTAAACCGCAACAACAAACACACAACAGACTTCTACCTAACGTATCAGCTATCAGCAGCAGTCATAGCAATAAATTCTGCAATAACAACAAACCCAAAGTCAGTGACGTTAGCAAGTGACACAGAGCCTTCAGATGTTATAATTGACGACCTTAAGTACCTGTACACGGCTGCCCCTGAGTAGCTGCATATGCATGCATATTTGTGCGTCGTACATTATACATACGCATATACAAATGCCTGAACATTTGTGAGTGTGCTTGATATCGGCAATTGACATTCGATGTCATAGGCGAATTGCACTCGCTTCACTTTTATTGTGCCATTTGTTGTGTTTGTTGTTTAGTTGACTGTTTTTCATTCATATGTCTTAACTGTTGTTGTTGTTCTTGGTAGTGGCATAACAGGTGTAAATATATAGTGCGTGTTTGTTGTTGGCGTTGTATTATGTTATGTGGTAAGCTCGCTTTTCAGTATCCAAGGGATACTACATTTTGATTGCACACACGCTCGCACATGTATAAACATGTATGTGCATGTGCAAGTAAGGGAGGGTGGCTTTTGTAGTGATTTTCGCCTTATGAGCTCTGTAAGCCAAGAAGTATATGTAAATAAATGTGGGCAGCTCAAAAGAATATGCACTGCGCTGGCAAAAATCAATAAAGCAAAGTAAATTCTTATAAAAAACAAAAAAAAAAAAAAAAAAAAAAATATAAAAGAAAATCAGGATTGCATTACATTGTTGTTCTTCTGTATCCGCAGTGTGAAAATTCAGACATACTGAGCTACAAAAAGGCGGTGTCTGCTAGAAAGAAAGAAGAAAGTGAAAAGATCACGTGCCGAATAACATAAAAAAGTTAAATTGCATGTGAAGAGTAAGAAATGACCGTAATAAATATATACTCCTTTGAATTTCAATAAAAAATACGTACAAGTATCTAAGCCTGTGCGCTTATTTTGTATTTTAGGGAAAGTGAAATTTAGTGCAAATTATTTGTAAGCGCATAGCAACGCAAATCGACAGGATACCCGGACTCTACACTGCTGGTGTATTGGAAAGTGTTTGCAGTTCGCAGACCGAAAGTAAGGCGGCCAGTATTCCAGTAGGAAGAATGCTTATACGAAGCTACATGCAATTTTGAGAGCCAAGCCCAGAAATTATAGCGCATTGTAAGTATGGAAGTCAAATGTGAAGCTAAGCGCTTACACTCTTTTTTATTCTAATGTGTCTCTCTGTCATGTATTGTCTGTTTAAAGGGTGTGTCAAGCAAATTTATCATATAGTATTGATTAAACACAAAGAGTGCCGTTTCCCATTATTTGTGACAGCAATTTCATTTATTGTTTTCTTTGTTTTCAATGACACTTCCTGCGAGTTTAATCTTAATAGTACCTTTTGATGGTTTCTGGGTTCATTATCCAAACGTATAAAACTCAGCAGAAAGGATTTGAGAGTACTGGTGGGTGTAAGCACAGGGCACAACGCCTGTGGTCAGCACATGGCTGCCATGGGGGCCGTAGACAGCCCGATATGCCTATCCTGTCTTGAGAATGACGACACTGCAGAGCATTTTCTCTATAGCTGTCCGGCGTTTTCCAGAATCAGTCTTAGGATATTGGATTGCGATATACTGAGTATGGATAAAGTTCAACTCCTCCTGTTGTTGTTGTTGTTGTTGTTGTTGTTGTTGTAGCAGCATAAACATTCCCCGTGCATATACGAGGAATGCTGCTGAAGTGACAGTCGTTGGCCGGCAATAAATCCGGGTGGTTCCGGTTACATAGAACCGACTGTCGTGGGAACGCTCCATACTCTTCCTCTTCCGGATCTCTTAAGATTCATCAATGAATCCAAGAGATTTGTGGAGGACTGACCCCAAACTAATTTATCGCTCTTACCACCCGCATTTTATCTTTCCAATCTCTATTCTTTCTACAGACAAATCTAATCTAATCTAATCTGATCCAAACATATCAAGTGTTATTGGTTGTAAGTGATGTGCCACGATAGAAATTTCAAAGAATTTATTTTTTGTTTGCTTAAAATATGCCCTGATATCTCAAGAGTGACACATTCCAAAGTTTAAGATGGAGTTAATGTTTAAATACTGCTATTTCGAATTCTGACGCAGCTCCTCTCAGCGTGACGCGTATCGCGTACCGAAAGCTTTTTTCGCCAAACTAGTAAATAATGCAGAGAAATCTTGACTGATCTCAGTTACTGCAAAAATTGTTATATTAAATAAGTTCTACTATTCAAATATAAAAAGTGTTTTTTAAGAACTTGAGAACTTAAAAGTCAAAATAGATAATCTTCTTCTTCGTCCTCGCCATCGTTCCTTAGTTGGGGTCAGACTTCGTCGTACGCCATCTGCAGGTTACTCGGTACTGGGTTGTCCCTTTGTTGACTTCGCTTCGCTGCATTTTATTTTTAACAAGGCTTAGTCCGGATTTAAAGGGTCGGTCGCGCCCCGTTGATGGTAGCAGCTGTGTTACCAATTTCTTTGTTGCAAGCGATTTTCTCTCTATTTCTCAATTATTGGAGCCACATGACATTTTTTTTATTATCATCTGGTGGATAATTTAATTGCATTTATTTTTTGAATATTATATCCAGCATATGGGCGTAACGGCTAGAAGTTACATACATAGTCTATTTGATAAACCTAATTTTGGACTATTACTACGAATAAAACTGAATTATAAATCTAAATGAGCCAATCAGCAAAAATGCTACGCAAGCGATGGCCATTTGGCTCCAAATTTTTTCACGAGATGTATTTGAAGCCAAGACTCTTACGTAAAATTTTCCACGTAGTCGAAGGATAAAGGCCAATAAGTTGAAAATGACGACGAATCGACATTTTGGCGTTTTCTTCAATATTTTGCTCTATAAACTTTGCAAGCATGTTTTTTTTTTTTCAAAAAAAAAAAAAAAATATATATCATATACTTTTAAAATGACTTTTCCAGTTTTTAAACTTTCCAGTTTTTATTTATTGTTACAAAACCAGTTTTTTGGTGCTTGTTCCATTACAAATTTGACTACTTTGCTCGTTTTTGGTAGTGTTGCCCGTCTATTTTGACCGATTTAAGATTTTCAGTCGGTTTTATAAATGAGAACTCTGAGCTTTACCTTCATAGTAATTAAAAAAAAAAAATAATAATCTTCAAAGGTGAAAAAAGAGGGAAATGTTGATAGAGTTTTTTGGATTATAACTCGAAACAAGAAAGAAAGTCCGCAAAGAAATTGCCGATTTTTTTAAAAAAAGTAAATACATTTTTATTAAAACTTAGAATAAACTTTAATCAATTATATATTTTCCATTTTGTTCGATAATCTTTTGCCACCTTTCCGGCAAATTCATTATTCCGCGCTCATTGAAATTCTGGCCTTTATTTGCAAAAAACTGAACCAAGTGCGATTTTATAACCTTGTCATTGCCGAAAGTTTTACCATTTAAGGAGTTCTGCAAAGACCGAAACAAATGGTAGTCTGATGGTGCAAGGCCAAGGCTATATGGTGGATGCATCAAAAGTTCCCAGCCAAGCTCTCTCAGTTTTTGGCGAGTGACCAAAAATGTATACGGTCTAGCGTTGTCCTGATGAAATGTGACACCTTTACGATTGATCAATTCTGGTCGCTTCTCGTTGATGGCTGTATTGTCCTATTGTTGGCAGTAGACAACCGAATTAATCGTTTGATTTCTCTGAAGCAGCTCAAAATATACCATACCCTTCCAGTCCCACCAAACTGACCGCATAATCTTCTTTTGGTGAATATCAGCCTTTGAAGTGGTTTGTGGCGCTTCATCATGCTTGGACCATGATCGTTTTCGATTCACGTTATTGTAAACAATTAATTTTTCATCACCAGTGATAATCCGCTTCAAAAACGGATCGACTTAATGAGTTGGCTAAGCAATGCCCCAGGAACGTCGTCTGGGTTCCTGGACACAGATACATCCATGGAAATGGCATCGCGGAAGAGCTGTGTGTAAGTATTGCCAAATATGTGACCATCCCTTAAACCATCCTCAAAAAAGCTCTGAAGCAAGTCAGTCTACATCGCGCAAGGCAACAGTAAATGGACCATGGAGCCCACTTGTGAGATAGTTATCTCACAGACCCTAACCTGTCTAGAAGGAATGAGCACAGAACTAGATCCCCCATCTATCTAGACCGGTCTTCCATATCATTATCCAATGGTTGGTATAACTGCCGGGCACTGCCTAATGGCAGCATATGGGAAGAGTGTGGGGTTTCGCTCAAATGACTTCTGCCGCAGCTGCAAGAACGAGAAGACGGTGGAGACTTTTTGAACACTTTCTCTCCCACTATGCGGCTTTGAGAGAATGCGACATCGCTGTTTAAACTCTTACTTCTTTTGATATCTACCAGACTTGGAATAGGCTAGTATTTTATTATTTAGCCGAGAGACTAAGTGGTTTCAACCCATTGGAAATTAGATGAGGAAGTTGAGTTCAAAGTAGTGGTATCACATTGGACCTCTAGTCCTAAATGTGTGTTATACACTCTATACTCTTATAAAAAGTTTCAATTACTGTACCCTAACCTAACCTAAGCATGTGCCCATAATTTTGAGGCCACAATCAAGGCCACAGTACAAGTTGTTCGAGGGAACTGCTGATCATTGAAAACTTTCATCAAGTGGGTTTGGGCAATGTGGAGTTGGTGAAGACGTAGTTCCTACGCAAATTTGCACACTGCTACAGCAGCAAAAATTTCCTCGGAGCGCACTATTCTGTGTAGAAAAAATAAACTAAACTCACGTACTTTTTGTCTACTTACAGCACGCGTGGTTGGTGCTTCATTTTGACCAACAATTTTCAATAAATGCTTTCTTTATGTCACACATCACTCACTTTGGAAGTAAGTTGGCAATATTTTCCTTATTATTCAAGTGCATAGCAATTCACTTCGTTGCACGTTGGTTCGCGCTGCTTCGGACCACCCTATAGAGTATGTACTCCCCTCGAAGTATCCCAAATCGATACATTAAAATTTACAACACTTTTCCAATTTGACGGGACTTCACATCTCATTTGCGATTTTGTGGGCCTAAACGACCGAGACTTTTACTATTAATTGAACCGTAATAACACAATAACGGGCTTAAACGATGTAGAAATTGCGGTGTACTTTTCGTTTTGCTATATTTTGTTGAAATTACAATGTAATTAACGAATTTAATATTTTGTTCGCATATTCGCACATTCGCCTATTCACAAACTCTACGCCGCATGTAAACGTTTGGGAGATTATGTTGGGCTGTTGTTGGGCTGTTGGGAATTACAACAATGTTGTTGAACACATAATTACGTTGATACAAAGATAATACGTATTTTGTGAACGAAATGTGAATAAATATATATTTAAGTGCGTTTGCCTTATTAACAACATGCATGAGAGCCAATCATAGCACAAAAAATAAAAACAAAAAAAAAAAAAAAAAGAGAAATACTCAAGTGGCAGTTCCGTGCACTGCACGAACGTCGCCTTACCCGCTGTGTGTTGAAAATGTATTTATTACGGTTTTTTATATATTTTCTACCTGCTCTATATTTAAGTATTTGCTGTTAACATTTTGACCGGCAAAAGTATTTACAATGTTTGCTGTTTTGTCGCTTCCTATTTCCTCTTTTTACATCAAAGAAAATAAAATGTATTATGATGTTTTTACCGCATTCATATGTTGCATGCAACAAAATAATGTGGCAAGTTTGTAGAGTAGTTTTCAATAGACCTGACCTGTTAATGATAAGTTGACTTTTAGAAGGTAGCTTCACTTATTTTTCTCTTACGCCATATTAATTTTTTGCGCAGCCACTTTTTTATAGAAAAACATCCACCCTCACCCAACGTGTTAAACAGAAGTACATTTTGAACTTTCCCACGACTGTTGGTTCTATGTTACCGGAACGACTCCGGATTTACATCTATCCGGCTAATCACTTTCCTTCAGACGACAAAGATTGCAAGATTTGAATGAGGCAGCTTTGCACATCACCTTTTGAGTGCCTCACGCAAGTTAACTGATCAAAAGCTTAGTTATCTTAACAAAGCTATCAGAGAAACCAAAGTAAAATTTAAGCTTACTATCGATAACGATAACTATGATTTGACAGCTGAGAATGGCAAACTGTGTGTTTCTGTTCAGTAAGGTTTGGCACGTCATCATGAATCGCTATGTGCCACACAAGCAACGAAACCATTGATCTTTTACGGTAAAAGTTCCCGGACCGTGTTATCTCTCGAAGAGGTGATCACAATTGGCCACTGAGATCGTGTGATTTAACACCTTATGACTTTTTTTTTGGGGCCACGTAAAAGAGAAGATCTACGCCAACAGTGAATAAGAGACAAAAAAATTGTCGAAACTTGACAATAAGCTATAGCTAAATGCAGGATGAATAATTGAGAGAATACTCTAAGAATTACCCATTGGGAAGCCACAGAAGAACTCCGTCAAGCCAAAAGGCTTCTAAAAACTTTTACTTATTGTACTTAAAGTAGACATCAGGAAAATGGTAGGTTTTCTAAAAATTCTCTATTACTTAAATTACTATCTCTCAAAAATTCACATTGGCATTGTGACAGAGTGTAGACTCTGTCTGGAGGATGATGAAACCACAGAGGATATCTTGTGTAACTGTATTGCCTTGGCAAAAACAAGACTGCACATCTATAATCGAGGTGAAATGGATCCGAATGAAATTAAGAATGCTCCAGTTGCAGATATTTTGAAATTTGTCCGCAATGCAGAAAACTCACTGAACGTATTTGGCTTTCAACCACTTCCTAGCCAGAGGCAGGAAACATCTAGATTAAATAGAACCTGTTGTAATAAATGTAATAATAGTAGAGTCATTCAATGGCCTATATCAATGTCAGCCTGGAAATACAACGTAGAATCTCTCTTGCCAACAAGTGCCCCTTTGGACTAAGTAGGCAATTGAGTAGTAAAGTCCTCTCTCGACGAACAAAACTCTACACGGCTCTCATCATGCCCGTCCTAAAGTATGGCGCAGAAACGTGGACGATGACAACATCCGATGAAGTTATGCTTGAAGTGTTTGAGAGAAAGATTCTGCGTAAGATTTTTGGACCTTTGCACGTTGGCAACGGCGAATACCGCAGGCGATGGAACGATGAGCTGTATGAGCTTTATGACGACATAGAATAAGGATCCAGCGGCTACGCTGGCTTGGTCATGTCGTCCGAATGGATACAAACGCTCCGGCTCTGAAAGTATTCGATGCGGTACCAGCTGGTGATAGCAGAGAAAGAGAAAGGCCTCCTTTGCGTTGGAAAGTCAGGTGGTCTGGTGGAAGAAGGACTTGGCTTCACTTGGTGTCCAATTGGCGCCGGTTAGCACGAGAAAGAAACGACTGGCGCGCTTTGTTAAACTCAGCCAAAACCGTGTAAGCGGTTATCGTGCTAGTTAAGAAGAAGCGTTATTCAATACTACTTCTGAAACATGTAGCAGAACGCAAAAGATCTTTAAGGTAAAAGTGTCGGCCACTGAGAGCACATCTTCTGCTTAGGAACACAGTCCTGGGTGAACCGTTGCTTCATTTACAACCTTTCACCACCCGTCTCTATCTAAGGCTACTTCCTTCCACCCTAACACGTTCAGCATTGCAAGGTCATCTTCAACGTCTTCAAGCCATCTCTTTGGCCTCCAACAGGGCGCAATTCAACTGCCTTTCGAGATGTTCTCTCCTTGGCCCTTCTAAACACGTGTACAAGCCATCTTATAAATCTTATCACAGTTTCGTTTCTTGCTAAAAGTTCCAGCTCATGATTACATCTTATTCGAAAAGTACCGTTCTGCAGTCTTACTGGTTTATACACTTTTCGCAAAATTTTTCTTTCGAAGACCATTAGCTGATTAATGTCAGTAGGTTTTTGTGTCCATAGTTCGCAACCCTAGGTAAGCACAGGGCGGATTAAGGTTTTGTATATCCTTAACTTTTGGTCGCACGATAATAATTTTGACTTGAGCAGTTTCAAATTAGAGTAATAAGACTTATTTTCTACTAAAACTGTGTCATTAATTGTCATTGCCCTCATAAGCTGATATTTCGATGCCCAAATAGGTAAATTCTTGCACACTCTTGAATGCATAGTCTCCGATCAGCAGGTCATCATGCCTCAAACCGGACTATAAACATCGTTTTTTCTGTATTAAATCTTAGCCCAGTAGTTCGTTTCTAGTTTTTGAAATGCCCTCTGTAATTTACTCCTGCTTTTCACCATGATAAGTGTATCATCTGCATATGCACAAAGCTGGAACGACTTGCTGCATCACTGCGAACACTACAGATACTAAATTATTATTATACCCTGTGCTATAGTTATTTGAGACAGCGTATCTGCATATCTACATGGAGGAAAAATAAGTTGAGATTTTTTAAATTTATGTTTCAAAATAATGGAAAAATGTGACTTTATTCGTCCTCGTCATTATAATATTTGCTATTTATTTTATTTAAAATGTGTTTGCGTTTGAATCGCTAAGCATTTTATTCCGCTTTGAAAGCGCATTTCAATTTTTTATTTAATTAGCTTTTCTTCAAGTAGTGCAATTACAAATATATTTTTAGCTTTTACATAAGCCAGTGCTGAGTAATCAAAAATTATCCAGAAACAATTCAATAACACGTTATGTGAAATGTGTTGCAAAACCAAATTGAATTTGTATTTAAGCAAATGAATAAATACAAAAAAAATTTGTAAATATACACTGAGTGAGTGATTTTCATTCATTTGTTTTTATTTAAATTTTTTAAATTTAATGCACGAAAAATGACGAGACTAAACAAAGCAACTAAGGAAGTCTAAGCTCGGGTGCAACAGCATTTTTGCAGGTGCATATTTAACGTAGTTTGTTGTTAAACTTTATGAACAAATAAAACTTTTAGAGATAGCAGAACAAATTATAGGCGGAGATGAAAGTTGTTGATTACTGCAAACTGGTATACTCGCACATACACCCAGAAGGGGACACCATAAAGCCTTGTATAAAATTGGTTTTTTTATTGGATGCAATTATTAGGATATTTGACAAAAGATCAGTTGAAGGATTTTGCTGTTTTATTATTAGTTGTGCTCCGAATTTAATACTTTTCCGAGGAATATATTGGAAATATGTACACTAGGCCGGGTCGATTTCTGGGGGGGCAAAAAAAATCGCCCATTGCTCTGTGAAAATCATATTCTAGGGATCAAAATAAGAAACTTTGCCGAAGGAACCATACCTCTAAAACGAATTCTGATGTCCCCCAATTTGGGTCGAACTTTTTAGTTTCTTTTCTCATGTAAAGGCCAAAAATGGTGATATTTTGAAATGATTATATGGGGAACCTCCCAGGGGAGTTCCAGGGGGTGTACCACTGGCATGGGTGGATCGGCCGTCCAAAGTTAGTGGGGGTCGGTCATACATTTGGGCTCGATTGGAGCACTCTAAATGGGTCAAAGTGGGATTTTTCGTTCGACCCAAATTGGGGATATATTTTTTGTGGACGTGGTACAGGCGCACATAAATATGTAAAGCTTGAGTTTAAAATCCATCGACGATAAAAGTTGTATATGGTATTAAAAATGACGGTTGCCTGGTACGCCAGTACTTCTACCTCAATTTATAAGCAATGCTTTCGCTACAAAACTTTACTATTTGATATCATTAGGCGGCAAGCCATCGCCACTGCAGCATTACAAGTAGATGGCAAAATATTTTCAGTGAGACAATCACTACCTCCGCATTACACTTCATCGGTCTTTCATGAGTCCTACAAATGGTTGTTTGTGAGGAGCTTTTTCATGGCAGGAATACACTCGGAAGTTTGCCATTGATTGGCGAGGAGCGACCGCTATTAGAAAAAATCATTTTTCTGCTATGGTGCAGGGAGACTCGAACCTGTGCCTTTCCGAATGGCAGTAACGCACCAACCCATTCGGCTATAGCGGCCGCCGATCGTTTTGTTAACATTTTATATCAAATTTACGGAACAGAGCATTTTTTCTATGCAAATTCAGTGGTAAGATTGAAAGCGCTGGCGCCACAGAGTAAATATATCAAAGAAATATATAATATATGTAGGTGACTAATTATATTTACCATAAGAAAAGATTCAGGCGTAGCAACAGGATAATTTTTTTCTTTGTTTTTGGGTCATCATTTCATCACATGAGTCAACAATTTTCCTCAAATAACAATCACTAAAAAAATTAGTTAAACTATTCATATTCCATCGGGCTTACATGAGGCATTTTAATTATTTTGAAACAATCTTTTTTTATTTTATTTCTATTCTTCAAGTATGAATCACATAGAGTGCGTACAGAAAGCAATGAATATGTGGTTATGCACGTATGTATGTATATGTAAATAAAATAAATAAATTGTAAGCACCTCATAGAGTAACTATAAAACGTTGTTCGTACAAATTGCGCTGGTTAAGAAGCTTCGTTATTTGAGAAGCTGAGCTCATTCACTTACTCACTCACCTTAGCAATAAATGAGCATTGCCCCAGCACTTACCAGATCTTCTTCAAGCCTAGAGCATTTCTCTGGGGAGTACATTTTTATGTATGTGGATACATACACACATGCACGCAACTACATACATGATATGGAAGTATACTTATATGGGTCTACATACTTAAATGGCTACGGATGCATTACTGAAAATTAATTGCAGCCTATTATACAATGAACGGTAACTACCGGTCGGTAGGCTGGCTACGGCAGGCGGAAAGAGGGATCCAAGTGGGTACTTAGTTATCGTTTTTACAGTTAGTAGCACTTATTTTTTTGCTTTTCATTACTGTTTTATGACATGTACGTAGCTGAGCCAACTGTGCGTGTGTACTGTTTGCGCCACTATCAATCTGAATCATTTACACCTTGTCAGATTGACATGCACTAATTCAGATACTCGTTAAAAATCAGTTAAATACTGAAAACCTCATAAATATGCACTTATTGAACATACATACATACATACATATAAATAAATTCAGTGTGTAGGTGTGTGTAGTCTAGGCTTTTAGTGCTTAAGTACGAATATGAACTTGGGCATTTGCTGTGTATGTGTGAATATTGTCATGAGTAGATATGCATTTATAGTACAAAATAATAGTGGCGCGACATATTGCAACGTTTTGAGAAAATTAAAGGGTTATATACCTTGTGAGCCCGCAAAAATGAACGATTGTCATAATTTTTTTTAAATATGTTTTAGAACTTTTATTCGAATGAGGCGTCTATCATACTGAAGGGTAACTCTCGAAGAACACATTTTGGAATTTTTATTTTAAAAAATGTTATTATTTATTGTTGATATCGCCCCTCCCCCGAAACGCCGTTTTTTAGAAGATGCTTGCGGTGATCACGGTAGCGCATGAGCAGCTCAACTGAAATCAAAAAAATTAAATGATTTTTGTAGAAAAATGTTTTTTAGTGAATCTGAACGGTTTATTTACCAAAAAAAAGTTATTTTCGATATGAAAACCGCTTTGCACCAAAGAAACGATTTTTGACGGGTTGAAAAATTAAAAAAAAAATAATAATTCGAGCGAACTATGCAAATAGTTAAAAAAAGTGAACCGTTCAGATTCACGAGTTTGTAACTTCGAATAATTAAAAAAACTACCAGTCTAACGGTTAGACGCGATAGAAGTGAAACCTTCCGTAAAACAAACTGAGAGAGAATGAGACGAAAGCAGCATTAGGAGCGGGATAATTATAGATTCATTATAATATTGCTATAAAGTTCATATTTTATTTTCTTCATTTTATTATTATTCATCCTCAATGTTTTCAATTTCAACAAATGATACGAGTGGCTTATGATAGCTAAAATATGATACAAATGCTTTGGTTTCGATACAGCACACGCGGTTGCTATTATGAGCGTCGTAACGCGTACATATATTACACAGACGTACTAACATCACACAAACATTCGTAGGACGCTTGGTCTAAGCAAGTATTAGGTAGTGTAGTATACATACTACAATACTCACTACACTAGCGTGGCTCAGCAGTACGCAGTCACATACATATACGTACATATATCAACATATAACGCCTCGTAGTGTCGCTTTTTCGTTTCATCGAGTCTCAAATCACTCCCAACGATTCTAAAGAAGTTTTCACTTCAAAAAAAAGTTTATGCAAATCGGTCAAACAGTTTTTGATAAATAGTGATCACCGCGACGGTAATTTTCAAAAAACACGACTTCGAGATAATCGCGTCAAAAGTTTTGCGTGCACTTCATTTTCAAGAAAGGTCGCGCGCTTCCACGGTCTGTAACTTTCGTTCTAGTGCTCCGATTTTTATGATTTTTTGAATTTCTATTTTTAAGATGATGTACTTTTAGCATATGCCAAACAAAAATTTTCGATTTTTTAGTCCAACGCAAGGTATATAACCCCTTAAAAAATACAATAAAATAAATCACCAAGTTTTTCTAAAAATTTCAAACTTTTTAGCTAGAATTTTTAACCTTCTTCTTGGCACTCTATACATGCGTAAAGGTTTTATATTTCAGAAAGCCAGAAAAGAGTTTTAGGCCATTTAAAACTTATTTCATTTCAGTGACCAAAATTGTGTTTTCTCTCCTGAAATTTTAACCTGTTCTTTTTTTTTGTTGAATTTTATCGTTTTCCGACCTAATCCTAGCACTATTTACATTTGTAAGTATTGCAATATTTTGGGTTGTCATAAATTAAAAAAATAAATACAATAAATAGCGGGTGTTTATGAGTAAAAATACTTACTTTGCTTATTTTTTGAGTAATTATTTCACTTCGTTCGACTTTTGTTGTGCTCGGCACAAGGCGCATTCATTAAAGGCGATGGCACTAGACCAACAACACTGTTCTGTACGTTTGTTTGTCAAAGCAAAGTATTGAGAAACTAAAAAGCAAATAATGAATTCGCCTTGTTTCAGTCTGAGCTGACAGCCACATGGATACGGCGAAAGAAGAAAAATAACAACTCATCTGATTTTAATATATTCGCCTTGTCTCTACACAAACAAGCTTTTGGCATTGATTACACAGTTTTCTTGTTAATATTTTCCTTTTGGTTTCTTGGTGGTAGCATATGAAGCAAGATAATTTGAAGTTCGTATGCTCATATTTGCCATTCGAAATTTGCCAATATTTAGTGTTTATATACTTTCCTCAGCCAAGCATTCTATAGCACTTCGCTTAGGAAAGAATGAAATTATGTGCATAATTTAATAACAGTTGAAATATCATTTGAATAAAATTCAAGCGAGCTCCAGATTTAATGAATTTTTTATGAAAATAATATTAATTTTTTTTTGCAGGCAGTCTTGTGCATTTCCTCCAAATTTTTTTATGTAGAAGAAAACACCCGACAACATCATCAGAAAAAAAATTGTGAAAAACCGACGCCATTTTTGTGCCACTTAAAATTTACACTTTCTTCTTCTTTTTGACCGGCTCCAGTTAGATACACCAAGTGTAGCCAAATCCTTCTCCACCTGATTTTGCCAACAGGCCTTCCTCTTCCTTCTTCGAACATTTTCAGAGCCGGAGCGTTTGTATCCATTCCGACGACATGATTCAGCCAACGAAGTCGCTGGGTTTTATTCGCTGTGCATGTCTATGTCACCGTAAAGCTCATACAACTCATTGCAGAAGAGGATGGTTCCTTATGTAGAAGTACACACAAGTGACCAAGACGATTCTTATGCATATGGTCCAAACAGCTCACAGCTTCCGGGCTTCGCCCAAGTATCTTCTGGGCAGCTTCCGAACATCCGTTCGAGAGCGAACTAATGTGAGAAGGCGAAGCCATCCGGGATATCTGTTTGTGCGCTGGGTTTGGGACCCGCCACTTAAAAACCTTCTTCGAATGAAAACTAAAACAAAGCCTCAGATGAGAAAACTTACACTTTATTGTATAGAAATGCAATGGGCTATAAAACTGAGTACTGAAATTTTTTTAAAAAATATTTCTAAAAATTCTGAGTTACATCCCTTATTGAGCGTTGGGCCGAGCTCCTCCTCCTATTTGAGATTGATGTTGTTCCAAAAGTTGACGGATCTACAGTGTTAAGCCGAACAGCAGAAAGCTTTCTATGAGGAGCTTTTTCATGGTAGAATAAACTTTGAGGCTTGCCAATGTCGGTCCGGTGGCGCCCGCTATTTGAGACTTTTCTATCATTTAGTGTTTCATTCACGGCGGTTTGAATCTATAGTATGTACTTCTGAATGGTGCGTGATTACTAAAATATGAAATTTTGTCGAGAATTTCTTGAATTTTTTCATACATTTACAAAATGTTGGAAAATTGGATTGACATGGGGTTTGTGCGAAAATTAACTATATTTTTATTAAAAAAATATAAATATTGTAGATTTTCATCATTCGTTCATCATCGTTTTAATATTTCTATTTAGTGAGAATGTTATTCAAAAACAAAAATTGGATGGTTAGTTTTGCGCCACTTTGTATATATTAAGAGTGTAAGTTTTTGTAATTTGAAATTGGTGCGACGGCAAAGGTTTAAATTGTCAAAATTTGCTTGCACTTGTGACAATTTTTGTTTGACGACGCTAAACATTTTTTCTGTATGAAAAAAAAAAAAAAATGCGCAACAGCGTCAACTAAACCAAATTGTAAAAAATCAACGCGAATTCTGAGACACTTGAAACTTACCAAATGTATACCCAGGAATTTTCTGAAAATTTTAACTAAAATGTTTGAAATTTTTTGAAAATTTGTTGAATTTTGCAAGGAGTTTAGCCAACCAATCAATATACATATACATTTCCTTCTAACAAAACACATTTATTTTTAAATTTTTTGCAAAGTTTGAAATTTGGAGTTAAATAGTTTTTGTTGCACTACAAACAATATTTTGATAAAAAAAAACTTAAAAATTGTATAAATCTATTAAAATTCAAAACTAGCCAGTAGTCGTATGCTATTATTTTGGCCGCCACTGTATATGCATCTAAGAATAAAAATATTAATTACACAGCTGAATGCCATGGCATTACGGTTAATTTACAATCAGTGGCTAAACTGTTATTAGGCCAATTATTTGGTTGCGGTTTTCCAGCGCACTTATTGTAGTACAATTGTATGTTTGTATGTATGTATTTATATTTGTATGTATGTATGCATGTATGTATGTATGTATGTAAGAAATTGCATTTGCATACAGATACCAGTAACTTATAATATACATAATGGTTAACACGATTTTTGCAACACACCTATTTTTTCCAACTGGAAAGCTGTTTATCGATTTAATAGACAATTAAAAGAATTACAATGTCTTGAATCAATTTACGTTGTGATATAAAAAGTTTATTTAATTTAGGTCGTTTCCGTTCAGCTGCATTGATACTTATATACAAGTATACGTATACACTACTACATACATACATATAGTATATACATATGTGACGCTCAGTAAAAGGGAGCATTCACTAACAGTCAGTGGCAAGGCCTTTCACCAATTAGCGATCGCAAATTCTTTGGCTCTACATTCAAGGAGTCAATCGGCAAATGCTGTATAGATACATACGAAACTTAACCCTTTTTATGCGGTTGTCGGATAAATATTATTATTATTTTTTTATTGAATAAAATAAAGGGCGGTTAAGTTTCAAGGGCCGGTGTTGATTTTGAATAAAATACAATTTTTTTTTTTTAATTATTCTCATTTCTCTTTATTATGATAATATTGATATGGCTCAATTACGTATGGAACAAAATATCGGTCAAATGGCCGTCGCGGCCTCGGCCGCACACCTCCATCCGATGGTCCAAATTTTCTATGACGCTGAGGCATAATTGAGGTTCTACGCCGTTAATGTGCCGAATTATCTCATTCTTTAGCTCTTGAATTGTTGCTCCCTTATCGACGTACACCTTTTCTTTCAAATAACTCTAAAGAAAGAAGTCCAACGGTGTCGTTGACGTTTAGGTGTGGTTCACATTCAACATCGGCCCTTGAAATTTAACCACCCTTTATAATTAAAATTACAGGTTAATCTAATGTAATCACACTAGTTACTACGGCTATCGAATTAAATTCTACGGCTAAAATGCGGCTTGAAAACTGAGTCTGAGAACTAAAAAAAATTATAAATGGAAGGTATTTTTTTTGTAACTACAGATCTCTTAAAAATATTCTCGAGTTATCTTATTTTGCCCCAATAGGTACAGTTGTAATATTCATATTTACGAGATATCTATCACTACAGGCAGATGGCCAAAAAAATAAGGGATTTATTTTTCCCCAAGCTAATATTTTTTCAATTCAGCTCTTTGCATCTCGCATGATCGCCAAAGGTGTACTTATGAGGGTAAGTTCCATAAGAAATCCACACCTAAAAGTCCTAAGAGATGTTCTATCGAATTAGCTGGTATCTTTAAAATTTAAAATATGCGCTCCGAGTAAAGTGGAGATGCCCCTTTTTCTCGTTTATTTCTCGCCACTCAGTTTTCAGAGTATCCAAACCCTCTGTTCTAAATGGGTTAAGGAGCGAAATTTCAGTATGTTTTTCAACAGTTCAGCCAAGACATTTCAACAACATGGGCAACATTCTTGCCACACATTCACTCGTATAAACAGAAACACATACATACACATAAGTGTACATAAGAGCACAAAGTTATGCTTGAAAACAAAGGAAAGTCAGTCAGAGAAATGTAGATGAATGCAACTGCCTCCAACGGCATTCAGTAGCAAAACAAGGAAGTGTCTTAGCCAAGTTAAGTCTTCCTTGAGAATGGCGTTTGTTTGGTTCGTGAGACTGTAATAGGCTGTAAAAAAGTAGCGACGGGCAGCATCAAAAGCGGATGACGTCTCGAACGACAGTAACAAAAGGAAGAAATGCTTTTAAGAGCAACAAGAACAATCAGGCAAGAAACTCAACCAAAAACAACAAGCGCATAGGAATGCATGTAGGTATGTATGTGTGTGTGTAACTGCATTAAACAACTATACATATGGAGGTACTTACCATAGTCGTCAGAAAAAAGTGAGTGTATCGTACCGAAACTGGTTTAACCGCTTTTTGTGTTCTGCTCTGCTACGCGCCGGCAAGGAAAATGTTACTTGTTTCCTCCATCTACTCCGACTACTTGGCATAATGTTCGCTTGTTCTTGCATTCGTGGTTGTAGTTTTTTTGTTTTCATTATATGCACACACATACATAGGCATACTATACGAGTATGTATCGATTTCGATGTCGAAGTTGCTGTTGATATGTTGATGTTGTTTATTGTAGATGATGTTGAGTTTGCAACAATATTATTTTGCCGATGATGTTGCCCTCACTTGCAATGTTGCTGCTGCATTAGAGTTTGTCGTCTTCAACTCACTGACTTCTTTCTGATCTATGTTGGAGTATGTACATATGTACGCAAGCTGCTGTTGATTTTTCCCACTCTTTTGGCGTCTTACTCATCATTAGCATTAACCACACAACCGCTGCCAATAATAACAACAACAAAAATGTTAACAATCTCAGCATCAGTAGCACTGGAAGTCTGGCACAACAAAAACTTCGAACAATCTTTATGATTCATGGCCTTAATTGTTGTTGCTGTTGTTGTTGTTTTATTTTCCATTCTAGTTGATACTCGAGTTGAGGTTTAAGTATTATGATGCTTGTCGCGTTTAAACGTTTTTCTGTTACTCTACGCTGAGGGCTTTGACTTGTGTTCACCTTCCATAGTTTTTGTGTTCTTTGTCGGTTGAATCGCTTGACTGCTGGCGCTAGTTGCAGCTAGACACAAATAAAACATAAGTAATATCGATTGGATTATTAAATATCCAAGCACGTTAGAGATGAGGCACATTAAAGATACCCGCAATTTATTAAATATTTTCGAACATCAATTGCAAGCAGGGATTGTAGGATTTGCGAACAATAATAATAATAAATTTCTGAGCTTAATTGTATTTCCTAGAAAATATAATCACATATCCAGATTTCGAAAATATCTGTCAATATTTTCAAAGGATTTTAAAATAAAATAAATTCTAAGAGAAATACTCAAACACTCCCTGAAAGACAAAAAATGAAAGGCAAAGATAGTTTTTACTTTTTTGTGTAAGAATACATTTTTTGATTTTTTCTGTTATGCACTGAGATTTATTTTCAACAGAAAAAATTGTACCCGTCATTGTAATTATGTATTGGAACTCCATATACACGGGTATCAAGGAAGATCTGTTAAAGGTGACATCAGTAGACTGGCCGACTTGATTTGTTTTCTTTCACCGTCTACATTACAGTGTCAGCACAATATAAATGACGAAAAGTGGTTCCACTCGCACCATTATCGTGTGATTTTTACTCCAACGGAGTATCTGCATGTATCGAGTTTTATTTTTTTTTAATGAAGCTGATATTTCGAGTGTTGTTTTTTCGCTCCGAAATAGATATATTTTTTTATTGTTTTTTTTTTTAATATCAGAAATAATTTTGATCAGAAATAATAATTAGTTTTCTTTAGTTTTAAATTTCCCATCCAAAATAAGGTAAAAAACTCCAACTCACAGCAATACAAATTAATATTTTAATTTTTGGTGAAAAATATGCAATAAAACTGAAAAAATTATAATATTTTGTGATCAAAAAAATAAAACTCACAAAACAAGCATTATTTTAGAGCGAAAAATAGTCGGCCCCGCTGTGCCGATCGAAGTTCAGAGATACATCAGGAATTGAGGGTTCATTGAAAACAGTTAAATTTCCAGTCTTTATAAGGCAAGTTGCATAAAAGTGAGCTTAGGCAAGAGGTATGACCGCCATAAATATTTTAGCTCAATAACGTCTACATACATAAATATGAACAATTTTTTTGTAATTATGAAAACTGCAATTTTTCTTTTAAAATTATTAAAACTACAATTTAAAACTAATTTACGCCTTAAATGATACTATTAACGACGCAGTTAATTCCTCAGCTTCCAAAAAGTGTGGCGCTCACCTAATCAAGTTCGTTAATAGCGCTCAACAGCATTGCAAAAGTATATATATTGTTATCGGCAAATTGCTTTTTTATTTTATTAAATCCCTCTAAATTGGCTACTTCGATCACTGTGCGCCATGAGTCATACCCATTAAATGTATTGCAAAAGATAATAGGGTGCAAATTAGCAAAACTCATTTCAAAATATTAGCAAACGGTACATTTCGTGTGATAAGATAACACTTTTATGTACTTTTACGAGTACTTTTGCGTCAGCTGGCAGGTAAATACTGTACTGTGTAATTTAGCGCTGAATTTTACTTTTATTACTTGCTAATACGAGCTGTAAAGGGCAAGTTAATAGAAGGTTGTTTTTTATATTCAATAATGAAAACACAGTAAAATAATAATGAAACTGGCCTTATTGTTTTTTAAAATAATTTCCTTGTAAGTCAATGCCCATAATTTCCAATTTTCAAAACTCCTTTGCCATTCAGAAGTGGATACCTCCCAAGCGAGTTGTGTAAAAGTTTCAACACCTTCTTCAGGCGTTGACCTCGCATTTAATTTTTGATGGTCAGAAACAAAAAGAAATCAGTAGTTGCCAAATCAGAATTGTGAAGATGGATTACCCATTAGTTCGATCTTTTGAGTGTTCAAAAACTCCCTTGTGTCGGTCGATGCGTGAGAGCTCGCATTGCTTTGATGATGGATGATGATTCGTCTGCGGCGGTTGGTTTTTCTTAATTCTCCGAAAACTTCTGGCAAACAACTGGTTGTGTGTCGCTCAGAATTTATTGTTTTAAGTTTCTTTAGTGGTACATGTATGTACAATATGACCAGCTTTTCGGAAAAAAACAGTCGACCATTTGCTTAGAGGTTCTTCTTACGCGAACACTTTTCCATGGATTAAGCTCGACTTGAAACATTTATGCTGTCGATTGTTGTTTCGTTTCCACCTCATATGCATAGATATACCTAAGATGCGTCTGCTGTTACGATGTCATAGACGTGCTTTGAAACACCGCGGGTGAATTTCTTCAACATTTCTTTACGCCGATCGACACGAGTCCTCTTTGCGCATTTGACATGTGATGGGTAAAAACAATATAGGATAGGGTGGGATAGGACAAGATTGGAGAGGAATGAGATAGGAAAAGACATATATTTATGTTATAAATTGTTAGATACAACGTGGTTTGACAGTATACTCGTAGTGTATTTAGGATATCATAAAATATCATAAGAAGAGATGATATGATTGAATATGGTTGAATAGGAAGAGAAGAGTAGGATACGAAGCAATAGAAGAGGATAAAATCAAATAAAATGTGATGGGTCAGCACAAGATACGGTTGGCTTAGTTATATACAGTAACTCACAGCTTATTTGAGGCAGCCAAAAAAATTATTAAAATATCAAATATATTTTACGGTATTTTCATTACAGAAAAAAATCTTATATTTTTTTTAATTGTTAAATAACAAAAAATAACAAAAAATGTGCCTTTATAAGAAAGATATGGCAAATTAAAATAATTCAGTTACAGTTTTGAGGTCACAGCTTAAATGATGCACTTACTTAAAAGTATTCAAAAAACATAAACACATAAATATTTCGATTTCATGATTACGGCTAATACTTAGTGGGGTATTCTTTTTGATTCAGAACAGCTTTGAATTGGGAATTCATAGATTCTACAAGTTTTGCTGTATAATCGGAGCTAATATTTCCTTCGATAAATGTTAAATTTTCGACGCCTGAATAGGACATGCAATCCCATACCATCACACCGTCCCCGCCGTGTTTAACTGTAGAGCGCAAATTACATGGTTGAAGCGCGGTGTTTGGTTTTCTCAAAACGCAGGACTTCCATCAGACCTGAAAAGGTTACATTTGCTTTCATCCGCAAAAACAACGGACTTCCACAACGAAATGTCTTTGTTCAAATGTTGTCTGCAAAACTCTATTCTTTGTTTTCTATTACGAGCTTTAATCAATGGCTTATTTCCGGCAATTCTTCCATGAACATTTTCTTTGCCCAGAGCTCTATGAACAGTTTCAGGGTTATAGATCTTGCCTAAGTATTTTTCGACTTCGTTCGTTACTTTGCGAACAATACACCTCTTATCTGCATCATTAAATATTTTATAATATTTGACGCAGATCTGCCCTTATCTTCTATCCTCTTTTCGTGGCGAAACCTTTCTATAATGTGCTGGACAGTTGAGGAAGTAATAGCAACAATTTGTGAAATTTTTCGTTGGCCTTTGCCCTCTTTATAATGACGAATAACGTCTTCTCTTTTTTCAAGTGAGGTCTGTTTTCGCATTTTGAAAAATTTAAATTTTTTCAACTTTTCTTTACAAAATTTTTTTGATAATGACTTAAGCCGCTAAGCTAAACAGAAAAAAATACATTTCACCGTTATTACATTCTCAGAGAAAATATAAAATACACTGCATCATTTAAGCTGTGAGCATATTTTGATGAGAAAACTATTTATTTCTATATTTTTTCAGCAAGCTCTGTTTTGTTTTGTTTGGTAAATAGTACATACATATCTCATTACAGTCGTATACATTTTTTTATTAAATTTACTAAACATCGAGTCATTTTCTTTTTTCTGAAAAAGTATTACCTGCGTCAAAGAAGCTGTGAGTCACTGTATGTATGTAAGTATATATCCTTTGCATCCTTTGTTGTGTTGTTTGACCTCCTCCATCCTCCTCTTATTTGTGTTGTGCGTCTTCATGTTTTTCCCCTAAATGGAGGATGATTTTTTATAACGAGCTTTTCCAAGGCAGAAATACATACGGTTAGATATAAGTTTTACTACCATTTAGTGCTTCATGCACGGATATTTGAACCTACGTACTTCCGAATTGTAGTCACGCACCTACTTATTCGACTACGGCGGCGACCTGACTTTCGTAGAAAAAAATAAAAAACATTCAAAGAAAAATAGTAAAAACTGGTCAAAATGTCATTAGTGCTTCGGCGCTCCTTGAGAATATTGCTAAATGAATTGTATTTTGTTAATAATAATAATAAATGTAATATAATATATTTATAATAAATCGCAAGGGCAGCTCGGAGTAACTGTATTACGCCCATTGCGCCTCGTTATTACTATTGTACCTATAGAATTATTATTCTTTTTTGTTTTAATTTTATGTCCTTGTATGCGCTTATAAGTAATTTGCACAGCTGAATAACGTTAGCCAAAGTAATGCAGGCGCTTCAAGGATAATCATACTTATTTTTGATGACTACTTATTAAATAATCAATATCAATACTCATCAAGTTCAAATGTGAACTTGCATGGAACATCACTCATTTGTTTTCAACTTCCAACTCTAAGTGGAATTTATTATTTAGCAATGAAATGTCTGAAAAATTATTAATATTATATTTTATTTGTACCCATTCAAAGCGCTCAAAGCCACCAAATGGCAATGTAACACATACCTATGTACACCCTCGTTCATATAAATAGGAGTGCATAGCGCATTGCGACAGATTTTTATTAATAATGTTATCTAATTTTTTTTTATAAAAAACCAGTTAATTTTAAAACGAAAACCATGTAAATTGAAATTTTTGACTTTGTGGAAAATTAGAAACTATCCTTTTATACCAGTTGAAGTAAAAAATTCGTGAAAAAATACTCAGTTTGCAGAAGCAAAAAATGTGTCATCAGGACAATGCATCGCGTCGAAAGAGTATTTTGACAATGGCTAAAGTTCATAAATTAAAGTTCGACTCGTTTAAGCATTCACCGTATTCACCAGATTCGGCCGCTAGCGACTTCTATCTGTTTCCAGATCTAAAACATGCATGCGTGGAAAGCGTTTTTCATCAAATGATGACGTGGAAACATATTTTACAGCCCTCCCTGATTCTCACTTCAGGGATGGAATTCATAAATTGGAATCTCTCTCAAATGTATTTCAAACCAAACAAGTGTTATTCAAGTGAAACTTCTTAGGTGTCGATGGACGAGCGAGAATGGAGAGTAAAATTTCAAGGCCATGCAACGTTTTCGGCATTTTCGTTCCGCGAGAGAGAAAAAAGATATAACGTAGAGGAAAAGGAGAGAGGGAGCTATACCTTATATATGTTATAGTAGTTTACCATCATAAATTCATCCATTTTCGGTTGATTATTTGCTGTTGACCGTCTGATATTTTATATTATTTTATTACGGGCATCAGTCACAACGCTCTGTTTAAACATCGGCTTATTCAAGGTTTTTCGCAATGTTAATTGTTGCTGCAATGAATGAAAAGCGTTAACTAAAAGATTTCAGATTGCTCAGACTTGAACACAGGGAAATATATTTCGGTATACTTACAATTTCTTAACTGCTGATGGTCGAGCAATTTTTTGGTTTTAATTATTTCGTCCAAGCTCAGATCCATAGTCGTTGCGTACCGTATTTCCTTTTTTTCTCGATAATTGGTAAATTGGCGGCCGCCGTAGCCGAATGGGTTGGTGCGTGATTACCATTCGGGATTCACAGAGAGAACGTTGGTTCGAATCTCGGTGAGACACAAAATTAAGAAAAAGTTTTTTCTAATAGCGGTCGCCCCTCGGCAGGCAATGGCAAACCTCCGAGTGTATTTCTGCCATGAAAAAGCTCTTCATAAAAATATCTGCCGTTCGGAGTCGGCTTGAAACTGTAGGTCCATCCATTTGTGGAACAACATCAAGACGCACACCACAAATAGGAAGAGGAGCTCGGCCAAACGGGTGTACGCGCCAATTATATATATATATACATATATATAAGACACTTATGCCGAAGCAAATTTAATTTCAACGTCGCTGCTAGGTATTCACAAGGCAGATTCAATTTGAAGAATGTTTAGGAATTAACGCAGTTAAGGCCTCCGCATACGGGTCGTATCGTCAGTGGCTTGTCCGCACACAATGCAACTAACTATCGTAAAAGTACGAGTTGTTAATATATCGAGCGATGAAGGGGAATTTATTTGTAAATTTTGTCTATTTGTATTCTCTGCAAATGTTGTGAATTTATTTAGATATATATTCCTTCTCTCTCTCTCTCTGTCATTCTCTCTCGGGTCTCTCCCTCTTTCCTTGTCTGTCCTGAAAGTTTGTTATGTGTACTACGCTACACGCACTTTGTTTTTTACCGAACCACAAAACTTATTGAACAACGGTAGTAGAATACACCAAATTTTTATAAGCAATTAGTTAATTTGATGAAGATTTATTGATTTTTTTTTAATTTCACACAGTTTCTGTAGTAGTTTTTATAAAAAATTAGTTGAAATTAAATGAAAAAAATAATTGTAAACAATTCTCAATACACCCAACTCCTATTATTTTGAACACAGGTGTAATTAAAGTATGGAGTATATTCTACCTTCAGCGTTGACTGGATAAATAAGTGATTAGCCGACGGCAAAAATTTCCTAACCTAACATGCAACTCAAACAAATTTGACAAAAAAAAAATGTTAACAGTTTAAACATTTTTGTGTGTCGGTATTGATAAGTAGTTGTTAATACTCGTAGAGTTATGAGTAAATATGTAAGTAAGTACTTATTTGCTTAACACATATATCTAGTTATATTGGCCTATATGCGTCTATAAACAGTGAGTTGTGGCTTAAGTGTTTTTGGTTATGACCTTAAACCAAGGTGACGTGCGCGAAATTAACAATTATTTGTTATAAACATAACCGTGCAAAAAGCGCATAAGTACAAAATAAGTAAGTCGTAATGCGCACCTGTTCATACATACACACATATATGATACATACACATACGCAAATACATTCATGTGCAAGTTTCTTAGCATTTTACAGCGGTTATTACCAACTCGTGCAATCACAATTAACAGCTTTAGTAACCAGTACACAAGTGCCGTTGCACTTGGTTTTGTTTTTGCCTTTCCCTCGATTCGAATTGCAATGGGCAGGCTAAAAAATCTTCCAATGCAACTGTTGATCGTAGGCAAACAGTTGTAGAATCAACGGTGTGGCTTTACTATAAAACAGTTAGGCGGTTACAGACGCACAGGTGACTAAGAAAACACACTTCTACAAATACAATCATATAATATATATGTACAAGTAGGCACACACAGGAAAAACGTTAATATAGGAACTCGCATGTCCACATACATATGTATAAGTATGTTCGTATGTATGCACATTTATGAGTCGAGAATCAAAACAAACGAGTGATAAAGTTGTATGCGAAAAATAGTAAACATTAATAAAGTGATAAATATACAAATATATTTTTTATGTGAATACATTCACGCTTCAACTCATAAAGATCTTGGCTGTTGGCTATTAACGTCCGCATACGTAAAAAGATATATGTATGTGTGTAGACATATGTATGGGGAAGTAGGTATAGATTTATTTATGAAGTTATTTTTGCTGTTCTTTTTGAACTTTGATTGGACTGCGCTTTAAAGTGTCATATATGTTTAAGTGGATGTGCTTAGATATGAATCTGTTTTGTTTTTCGCTTTGCCAAAAACTATTTACACTTATATTTATAGTTGCCTTTAAGTCTATAATTTTCTGTTTATATTGTCTTTAATGGTTTTGGTCATAAAAAATTGTATAATTCTGTAATTGAATATGTAATTGAATATGTATGTGCAAGGTGGCGCAAAATTAATCAGCCAATTTTAGTTTTGAATAACTTTTTTACTAAATACAAAAAAAAAAAACAATACTTTGAGTGATACAAATCTTTATTTACCCACTCATTGCTTGTCTGTTTGCTTATAAAGGATGGTTAAGTTTCAATGGCCGGTGTTGATTTTGAATAAAATACAATTTTTTTAGGAAATTATTGTCACTTCTCTTTATTATGATAATACTGGTATGGCTCAATACGTATTGAACAAAATATTGGCCAAATGGCCGCCGCGACCTCGGCGGCTCACCTCCATCCGATGGTCCAAATTTTCGATGACGGTGAGGTATAATTGAGGTTCTATGCCGTTAATGTGCCGAATTATCTCAACCCTTAGCTCTTGAATTGTTGCTGGCTTATTGACGTACACCTTTTCTTTCAAATAACCCCAAAGAAAGAAGTTCAACGGTGACGTTGACGTTTAGGTGTGGTTCACATTCAACATCGGCCCCTTAAATTTAACCACCCTTTATATACTCAAGCTGCTTAGTTCACACGTGTTAAATATGATTGACGTACGACGTCATTTGCATAATTTATAAATCTTCTGGTTGGGTGATTAATTTTGCGCCACTCTGTACAACCATTACATATACGCATATAAAAACTAATGGAGCGCAATATAATGTATAAAAAATCTGCTTGTAAAGGCATGAAATAAGGGAAAATCAAGAAAAAAAAAAAATTAAAAACATCTGTTTAAAAAGACATAAAATAAAGTCGACTCAAAAAAACAAAAAAAAAAGACATGAAATTTAGCAATATTCTTATGAAGCGCCGAGCACCAAAGACATTTTGATCAATTTTTATTATTTTTCTTTGTTTCTTTGAATGTTCTTTATTTTTTTTTACGAAAGTCTAGCTCATTGTCATAAGGCGGGCGTCGTAGCCGAATTAGTTGGTGCGTGACTACCGTTCGAAAGTGCGTAGATTCGAATCTCCATGAAACAATTTTTTCTAATAGCGCTCGCCCCTCGACAGGCAATGGCAAACCTCCGAGTGTATTTCTGCTATATAAAAGCTCTTTATAAAAAAAAATCTGCCGCTCGAAGTCGGGTTAAACCTGTACGTCGCTTCATTTGTAGAACAACATCAATACGCACACCACAAATAGGAGAAGGAGTTCACATCCTCCAAAATAGGTCTAAGCGCCAATAATATATTATATATAACCTTACCGATAGGGTGATTAATTTTGCGCCATCTTCAAAAATAATCGAAAGTATTTCCTGTGTATTTTTTCGCGCTGAACACGAATCTGGACTTCACGTCAGGATTTTGTGTAAATGCCCCATGTGAGGCCTTAACGTTGCTTTTGGTTAAAAAGTTGGGACTAAAATGTAGGAAGCCGCAATTTAGGTAGCTCACGGCGAACAGACTACCTCAAAGGTCTTAGTACTTTTATTCCTTATTTGCAGCTTGGCTTGACGGCAGGTATGCGAAGTGGATCATATAACGGCAACCAAATAAAATAGGTACTTGTTGTTGAATCGATTTTTTTGTTTTCTTTGGTTTTTTTTGAAGGTTCCGCTTTTCTAAGAAGCGACTTTCAGATGATTATTGGTTTATTTCGATGCCACCTCTATAGACCCAAGTCTTGTCACAATAAACTTAATCACTGAACAATATTCGAATATTCTTTTGAATTACTAAGCCTTTTCTAAGCTCAAATTTGGATGCAGAATATCAAAAACCTTCGGAAAAACTAAGTCTGGTCCTTGATTCAGAATGTATAATGCCATATTTTGAATGTCACCGACAATGAATGCTACAGGGTCCGGCAATCGAAGTATGTATAACCAACTTCAGACCGCTCGCACAGCTCATGCATGTAACCGCAGATGGGCGCTCTCCAATCGTTTTCATCAAGCCTGGCGTCAAGGTAAATGCGAAACATTATCGGGAAAGTATTCTGGAGGTTGTTTTGAAGCCGTAGGTAGACAAACATTTTGGTGGCAGACCATAGACATTTCAACAGGACTCGGCACCGTGTCACAAAGCTCTAGTGAACCAATAATGGCTAAAAACAACGTTCGAAACTTCATAACGTCCACACAATGGCTCTCAAATTCGCCAGATGCGAATCCGATGGATTATTCTCTTTAGGCCACTTTGGAGAGCAAAGTCCGAACTAAAAGATTCACCAATCTCGAGCCACTGAAAAAAACCATTGTCCGTGAGTGGGCCAAAATACCCGCAAGTCACATTCGGGCAGCTTGCGATTGGTTTCTGGACCATCTCAAGGCCATAGTTAAGTCAGAAGGTGGTTATATCGATCAAAAGTAAATTTATTCTTAATTTTGTATTATTTTCACACATGTTTTGCTTTGAATTGAATGAAAGAAATTTTCCAAACTAAATTTATGGCCTTTTTAATTGGTTACACTTCGAGTGCCGGACCTTGTAATATATATCGTTCGCTATGCACTAGCTCAATTTTTTAGCTAAGATGACGTGAATACTGAATCTTGAAATATCCTGCAATTATAAATAAGAGCAATCGGGATTGCAAATTAGAGATGGATTGCTTATCTACAACTATTTCGGAAATTTTTGAATTACTACATTAATTCTAAACAATCGGGACTAAAAATTCAGGGTTCAATGATTTAGTTATAACTATTTTGTAAATTTTTATAGTCAGAATCAGAATCAGAATCATGTTTTATTTTAAGTATATGAATATACAGTTTAAAGTCAATTTTGCTTCGTTTTGCTAAAATACCTCTTGAAGTACTAAGTTTTTTCTGAGCTAAGATTCGTATTCAGCACATCAAAAGCCATCGGTGTAGTGATTCAAAATTTATGGAATGTCGGCCTATGATATTCACTTTGGTATAATTATATATGCATGAAGAACTATACAAATTTACAATTATGCATACGCACATATATACAAATAGGTCAAACATCTTCAAGTGAATCAAAGTCAAGCGAAATATTTCAACTTAATGCAATACTCAATAATAATTTGATAAAAAATGATAGCGCAATCTGTTAAAATTAAAGTAGCAAGCAGCGGAAAGATAATAACAAATACACGCCAACAACAAATAACACGATGTTGCATTTATGTAGACACTCGCCTGTCCATATGGCACATGGCTCATGTTGACGACAGTATCGGAACGAATTATCGTAATCAATTCATCAAAAGTGTGCCAATGATTCAATAATTGAAACATCATAGCAGCCAAAGTATTCATACACAATGTTGCAAGCCGTTACAAATTAGAAAATACTCGTACGCATGCGTGAAGTAATAAGCGCGCATATACATGCATACATACACACATACGCTCGCACGCTGGACCTACATGTTGCTCAGCATCTGCTTTTGTATTGTAACACTTAATGGTGAGGCAACATTAAAAGATGCGACTGTAATAAAACCAAAAACAAAAACAAAATAAGCAACAAAAACGGAATGCAAAAATTCCAGGCAACAACTGGCGGTGGCTCTTTGTGTATACACACACATATACATACAAAGCCATTCATTAACTTTTCCCCATAGATACATTGTTGCATTATTTGCAGACCCATTTCACGCTTACAAAATAGTTCAACAGTACAGTAACAGCGATTGCAATAACAATGAAAAAGCCATTAGCAATTCAAGACAATTGAACGAAAAATAGCACAGCAAATGTATGGGAATCGGGAAGATATGGCGAATCTATAAAACCCTAATTCAATCGGAAATTTATGCTCTTAACTTTTATTTCTGTATATACTGGGATTTATTACTTTTGGTTTGCAAAAATATTTCAGTGTATTTGGACATGTAGGTATGTATGTATGCACGGGTATGCTTGTGTGTGTGTATGCATACATTTAGGGGTTAAAAGGAATTGTTCCATTTAAATCCTATAAGAATTTCTATAGCTAATAAAAATTTATAGCCAAACATTTTAGGACAATCTCTATGTCGTTAAGATTCTGTGTACATACACAGATACATGTAAACCCACATGCATATGTAAGCCTGGAAGAGATCATTTTACAATATTTGAGCCGTTATAAATTCTTGTTAAATTTAAATACCTCTTTTTGAAATAACTTCAAATGCTGAAATCCGCTGAATCTCGAAATATCCCGAAGCATTTCGGAATCCCGAAAATTTTAATTTTTAATATTCAGGATTGTAAATCAAAGGTTGAATGTTGGACTGACTATTTCGGAAATTTTTCAAGTACTGCATTAAAGTTTTTCCTACACTTACGTCGTGGTTGGACATGCACTAAGAGATCTCTAGCCATACACGGCATTTCAGTATTAGACCTTCTGCCTTAATTGCAATGAATTTTATATTTTTCGGTTTGATTTAGGTACGTTTTTTTTGCTAAAATGACGTGAATGTTGAATCTTGAAATATCTCGAAAAAAAATCGGGATTCCGAAATTAGAATTTTAAGCAATTGGTATTGTAAAGTAAAAATCGGGTGATTCGATTTCTTCTTGATTGACCCGATAATCGCTTGAGCGATTTTTGTCGACTTTAACAAAGTGCGCCAGTCGTTTTTTCTCATGCTAACAGGCGTCAGTTGGACACAACAAGTGAAGCTGAGTCTATCTCCAGCTGATCTTTCCAACGCAGCGGAGACTTCCCCTTACTCTGCTACCACCAGCTGGTACCGCATCGAATACTTTCCGAGCCGCAGCGTTTATATCTATTCGGAGGACATGACCCGGTCAACGTAGCCGTTGGATCTTTATTCGCTGCGCTATGTCTATGGCGTCGTAAAGCTCATACAGCTCATCGTTCCATCGCCTGCGATATTCACCGCTGCCAACGTGCAAAGGTCCAAAAATCTTACGCAGAATCTTTCTCTCGAACACTCCAAGAGTCGCTTCATCGGATGTTGCCATCGTCCAAGCTTCTGCGCCATACGTTAGGACGGGCATGATGAGAGACTTATAAAGTGTGTTAGCTTTGTTCGTCGAGAGAGGACTTTACTACTCAATTGCCTACTTAGTTCAAAGTAGCACTTGTTGGTAAGAGAGATTCTACGTTGGATTTCAAGGATGACATTCTTATCGGTGATAATGCGGGTTCCTAAATAAACGAAGTCTCTTACAACCTCGAAATCATAATTATCAACAGTGATGTTTGTACCGATACGCGAGTGCGCCAACTGTTTGTTTGAAGACAGGAGGTACTTCGTTTTGTCCCCGTTCACCACCAGACCCATTCGCTTTGCTTCTTTATCCAGTTTGGGAAAGGCAGAACTGACAGCGCGGTTGTTAAGGCCGATAGTGATTGACATCGCCGACATACGTCCGAAATTGTACGCTCTTATAAAAAACTTTGCCTGAACGATTAAGTTCTGTTGATCGCACGATCTTTTCCAGCATAACTTTGTATAAGACATACAACAGCGAGTCACCCTGTTTGAAACCTCGTTTGGTATCTAACGTCTCGGAGAGGTTCTTACCAATTCTGGTGGCGCTGTTGGTGTTGAACAACGTCTTCAAGTGATTATCTATAACCATTTCGGAATTTTTTGAAGTACGAAATTACAGGTCTTCCTATATTTTTAGTGAGAACTCTTGCCATGTGCCTACCTTTACTATATTTCATTGTTGGCCCATCTGCCTTATTTAGCGCGTCTTGCGCTAAGCGACTTTCTTCCGTCTCCTAAAGTGGAATCTATTAAGGGAACAGATACCTGTAAACGGCCATATTTTCCCTGATCTTCAATAAAATTATTTAAAGTGAAAAAGTCAATATTTTTTTTTCAAAATTGGCATACAGTTTATTTATACATTAAAATAATAAAAGTTTTTATTTTATTTTAATCATTTAAAATGGCGGATGTACACTCAAGTCTTCCAGGAAGGTTGCAGCGGGGCTTCTCAATCGGCGGGCATTGTAACATCGGCGTCAGTGACCTGAATACAAAAACCCAAAAATTGTTTTGTTTTTTAATATTAAAATTTCTATATAGTATTTTGTTTCAAAAAATTTTCAAATTGTAAATACACATAGAAAGTAATATCATAAAAAAGATGTGTGCGAAATTTCTTGGAGATCACTTTTCGAGTTATCATGTACGCCAATTCGAAAAATACAGTTTTGAGAAAAACGCGTCTAAAGTCGGCAACGTAACTATACCTCTCCCAGCGCTTGAACGCAAAGAATAGAGTCGTCACGGTTGACGATCTATAACATTAGAATGACATCAATTTACGTTCTAAAAATGTTTTGACATATTCTTAAAGAATTACTATATACTAACATTTTATGAAAAAAAAATATTTTTTTTTCGAAATCTGCCCCTTAAAGTTGTGAAGGGGAAAGTGGCATGAAGAAGCTGGCAGATAAAGACTAGCAGATATGTAGGGATTGTGAGGATTCTGTATTTAAAGATGGGTAGAAGCAAATAAGCATGAAATCAAAATACAAATTTTACTAATGTCAGTTTCTTTATTAATTAGCCGCACCTCGTGTATGCAGCTTTGCAAATGTGACTGAAATTAATATTCAAAGCTTGATTTATTTTTCGCCCAAATATTCTGTAATTTCAATGGGTGAAAGTTCTTTAACCTACGAATACAAAGTATGTGGCTCAAATATTTCCAGTGGAGTGCATTGCGTTGATATGCTTCATATTATTTACTTTTCACATCACGCTTCACAACGAAAATCACATATACATATGTACATACCGTAAAAATATATTCAAAAATTCTCATTCATCCCAGTTGCTAATTAAAGTCAATCTTCGGGCTGCTAATTGAATTTTGCGCAAGCAAAAATAAAAATACTGAAGTTCTTTGCATTTCGGTTTTTGCTTTTTGTATTTAAGTTGTTAGATGAAAATGTGCAAAAAACAAAAAAATTGGAAATTATACTTATGTAAACTTTTTGGGAATTCAAAAGTTGAAGTAGCAGAGGCGGTGCTGCATGCCACACTGCCTACCTACATACCAATGTGTGCATGTGTAAGTAAGTCATTAACCGGCGCATTGAGTTTGTTTGGAGGCGCGCCAGTCATTTGCCTTTCATACGCTTACAAATATTCATACAATCTAATGGTTATGATTATGTGTTCAGAGTTTTGTTAGCTGATTTCTTTGATGGTTTTGTTTTCACGCTTTTGTTTTTGCACCATACATACAACTACAATTTATTGCAAATACATACAAACGCGTGTTTCGCTTGTGTCTGCCGCATAATGCACGGCGGAAGTAAATTGTCGGCGCGACACAATCGACGAACAGTATTGTGTGACGATATTTGTAGGCATTCATTCGATATGCTGTTTGATGTACATCCATCTGTATGTTTGTGTAAATTAATGCTGGAATTTGTGTGTGCAGCTAAATACCTATTTGAATGGCTTTATTGCACGAATATATGGCCGGAATGAATTTAATGAGCGCTCACATTGAACAGCAGCGGCGACAATAATTCATCGAACTGAATACGCAACATTTTCGAACACAAATACATACATACATATTTACTTATTTGCAAACATGCTAACATTTTTCTATATTTCTTCTTTCACACATCTTGCATACTATGCAAATTCCATTGACCAGATACTTTTTCAAATACGACTGGTCAGCTCGCAAACATTTGCATGCCACAAATTGGCGCGCCAATACCTTTTTTGTTCAGTTTTTGTTTTTTTTTTTGACTACTAATTTTACTAGCACTACTAGTTGCTGTTGTTTTGGAATTGTTTTATAATTTTATGATGCTGCAGCGTCATGTACATCTAATTTTCCACGCCCTCTGCTTTACATTGCCGGAGTGCCGTAATGTAGTTTCTACTCGTATTGTTTAATAGAGCAAATTGAATGTAAAATTTAGTGCGGAAGTGCCGCATTTGTAGCATGCAACAACAATTGCATGTGATTGCCAGATCGTAGTGTCTAATGAAATATTGGAATGTTGTCTGGGAAAAACAAGAGTTTCGAGAGTAATTTGATAACTATTATTTTCACATGGGCGTTCTACATTATATATAAAGCAAATAAGTAATAAATATCGACTAAAGTTTTGCTTTATGAAAGCGCAAAAGCATCAAGATATCAAAAGTTTTAATCAGAATTAAAAAAAAAAATTGGGAACGCGGTTTTATAGTCCATAAAATTTTAGTATAGCAAAGTGCAAGTTTCAACTGCCTCAAAATTTTGGTTAATTTTTGACAAATTTTTTTCCCAGACGATGAATGTTTCGCTTTTTCTCCGTATAAACAAAAAGTGCATTCGTTGGCTACATAGAGAAAACGTGTAATACTCTGAGGGAAAAACATTATCAAAAATCAAAGGAAATTTCTTGCAACTTCAAAATCGGACTTCGGTATACCAAAAATGTATATATGTAATATAAATATATTTTCCCATGGTTCCAAGGTAGAACATAGAGCTAAAATTTTATTAAAAAAATTATAAAAATTAAAAAACAAATATTTAAAAAGTCTTAAGGGGTTATATACAGTTAGAAGGCCGAAAAAAACGAATTATCCAGAATTTTTTCTGAGTAAACTTAAATTTATTGATCTAAAAATTGTACACATATTATGTTATCTTTTAACTGGATTTTAAGACTCAGTATTTGTAAAAATATTTATTTGGAAAGGAGCTACAGCTGATCTCCGGGAGCTGATCTTGCGATGACCACTATATCTCTGAACTGGATCCTCTGAAATTAAAAAACCAAACAGATTTCGTTAAAGTAATGTTAAATCTAGTAATTAATCAAAGGAATAAGTAAAATGAATTTTTTTGACAAAATGGCGGTTTCTCAAAAAGAAAAAAAAATCGATTTTAGTCCAAAATTTCGGCCTTTAATTGTTTATAAAGAAATATTTATCGAATTTTAAATTTGCGTGTAACTTCGAAAATATTCACCGTAACGATATTAAATTTTCTGTGTGTTTTCTTAAATATATGTACGTTAAGAAAAAAAAATAAAAAAAAAAAAATCGATTTTTTGGAAACTCCAACTGCATATTACCCCTTAAGTCAAGACTTGTCATAGAACATAGGGATATAATTAAATGGGTCGTAAAACTGGATACTCAAATTTTTTCTGAAAACTCTGATTAAAAATTTTGAAATTTTGTTGAAAACTTTTCGAATTGCTATAATTCTTGTACAATATAAAGTTTGAAACTTGGATTATTATAGTCTTTTTTATCGAATGAACATAATTAATATTAAAAAATATATAAGGAAAAAATCTTAAGATAAAACATGTCAATTCCGGGGGCTTTAATGCTATTTCTTACAGCCACATTAAAGAATGCATGAAACACCAGGAAAATATATCGTTTCATTGGTACATCTGCAAAAAATATCAATACTGAAGAGGTATCGGGTTATTAAACCGCCCTGTTGGTTCCGCTTTTTCCAAACTGGATGAAGAAGCAAAGATAATGGGTATGGTGGTGAACGAGGACAAAACGAAGTACCTCTTGTCTTCAAACAAACAGTCGGCTCACTCGCGCATTGGTACCAACGTCACTGTGATAGTTATGATTTCGAGGTTGTAAGAGACTTCGTTCATCTAGGAACCCGCATTAACACCGATAACAATATCAGCTTTGAAATCCAACGTAGAATCTCTCTTACCAACAAGTGCTACTTTGGACTGAATAGGCAATTTAGTAGTAAAGCCCTCTCTCGACGAACAAAACTAACACTCCTCAAGGCTCTAATCATGCCCATCCTAACGTATGGGGCAGAAGCGTGGACGATGACAACATCCAATGAGGCGTCCCTTGGAGTGTTTGAGAAAAGATTCTGTGGAAGAATTTGGACCTTTCCACGTTGGCGACATCGA
The DNA here is from genome assembly GCF_027943255.1 of Anastrepha obliqua. NCBI lineage: Eukaryota > Metazoa > Arthropoda > Insecta > Diptera > Tephritidae > Anastrepha > Anastrepha obliqua. The sequence goes on from NC_072893.1 coordinate 49,209,823, forward strand.
GTATCGCAGACGATGGAACAATGAGTTATTTGAGCCTACGATCCTATAGACATAGCGCTGCAAATAAAAAACTAGCGGCTTACTTGACTGGGTAATGTCGCTCGAATGATTACAGGGTTGGCCATATTAAACTGACCCATTGAGTAACCCTATAACTTTTTACTGTAATTTGAAATCTAAGGTTTACGTCAACAAGCCAAAGACACTAGGCGCACTTAAGGCCAATATCCGACGGGAAATAGCCGCCATATCGGCCGAGACGCTGGCCAAAACTATGGAAAACGCCGAAAAACGGGCACATTACGCTATACGAGCTAAGGGCGACCACTTGCGCGATATCATATTCAAAAAGTGATGTAAACGAATCTCCTTGAACTAAATTAAATGTTTTTCACAATGAAACACAAAAAATGTTTATTTTTCCATAATTTTTTAATAATCACATGGGTCAGTTTAAGATGGCCAACCCTGTACATATCCAAATACGTGCTAAGGGCGACCACTTGCGCGATATCATATTCAAAAAGTGATGTAAACGAATCTCCTTGAACTAAATTAAATGTTTTTCACAATGAAACACAAAAAAATGTTTCTTTTTCCATATTTTTTTAATAATCACATGGGTCAGTTTAATATGGCCAACCCTGTAGAAACGCTCCGGCTCTGAAAGAAGGTCTCCGCTCTATTGGAAAGATCACGTGGAGAAGGACTTGGCCTCATTTGGGGTTTCCAACTTTCGCCGGTCAGCATGAAAAAGAAACGACTGGCGCGCTTTGTTAAATTCGACTTAAATCGCTTAAGCGGTTATTGCGCCAATCAAGAAGAAGAAGAAGTGGTAACTCTCGCTGGTCAACTTTTCTGAAGATGAACTAGAAAATGGGATCGACGAGCACTTAACTTCTTACAAAGAGGCCTGTTTAGCAAGGGGAAAACTAAACGCTCTTTCTTTACATCGGATATATCACAGTGACCTCAAAGTTCTTGAATTGCTTACTGATCTTCAAATACACCTCCAAAGTATTGAAATTAAAGGCAGTCTGATTAAAGGATTTTTGACTTTTTTAAATGAACATAACAAATTAAGTTTTTTTTACCTTTCTCGAGTTTCTATATTGTAATAAGAAGTGTGTTTTTTTTTAATATTTATGTACTTATATATATCTGTTCTGATTTTAGAAATAAAACTGATCAGATTATACAGATCAGTAACAAATTATTTTATGGACTTTTGTGGAATTTCTCATAAGCGGATTCCTTCATAAGACTACAAATTTTTCAGTTCCCTAGGAGCCCACTTGAGAGAGAGTACACTGTAGTCCCTTTAAATATTTTCCAAAAGTCCACATGCTTTCAATGCAATTCGTTCACTTTAACAAATTTCGTTAGCTAAACAAAAGCTCAGTGTCATTTTCTTTTTTTTGATATTTTTTCTTTAATATTTTGAATGCTTATACAACTGAAAGCAAAGCATGAATTCTTACATACGCTAACGCATTAGTTATCAATTTACGTTACCCCGAAAAACATCGACACATAATTAGTCTACTAAACTTGACGTCGTGCCAAGGCTGGCGATCAAATGACCAACGTGGCTCATAAGATCGTTTTACTTCATTTTTCTTTCACATGCCTGTGCATTGGTTTAACGATGTTGTTTGTAAGCAGTTATGAGGAGCATAAAAAATTTGCTTTTATTTCATTATAAGTTTTTTACATTTTTATTTTTTTTTCTCATACCCGTATTTTTACTCGCATTCGAGTGTGATATAATATCTTTTCCTTTATAGCTCGCATTTCTTATTAGCTGTTATTTAAGTTGACCTTGAATACTTCTGCGCAAGTGTTTGTATTGTTGTGCTTGTGTGTAAGAGGCTTGAAGTTCTTTTGTCTACTTTGTGTTGTTGTTATAAAGAATAAATCACCTTGTCTAATCGTAAATCATATTTTTCAATAAATTTTAGTCAGTTGGTTTGGCTAATGGCCACGTTTTTGGCCACTTTTTGTAGTTAAATTCTATGAAGAGCTGTTCTTGTACACATTTTTTATGCCCTTAGACATCTATGAACTATTTTGTAATGTCTGCGGCAGTTGTGGAGCATTTTGCATACTCATGCGATGTTTCCTCGAGTTGGTTTTAACGAATCTTCTTGAGTCAGTTCTCCTCTTTAAAAACCTCGGCGTTTAAAAAAATCCTACTTTTTTCAAGCTTCACCTTTTCACTTGTTTTCGGTATAGCAGGCAGAGGCAGGCACTGGGAAACTTTTGAGCGTATTTCGGCTATGAAAAAGCTCCTCATAAAAAACCATTTGCTTTTCGGAGTCAGCTTAAAACTGTAGGTCCGTCCATTTGTGGAAAAATATCAAGACGCCCTTCACAAATAGGAGGAGGAGTCCGCCCAAACACCTAATATAATTTATTAAAAGTTGAAAATTAATTTTATATGCAGTTGAATTCCGCACAGCCTCTTCTGATAGTACGTGAATGTATCAAGAGAAAATTGGAAAGGGTATAAAGGGCAGCATTAAAGATTTCTCTGTGGTATTTCCATCTAGAGTAGATTGTAGAGATTTTGATGCAGACATCTACACCGATGTCCAAAATGGGTTGTGGTGTCGGGCTAAATTTCTACTCTACGCAACTATCCAAGTCAATGCGTGTTTCAGATAAAGCTAGCGTATTCAAGGCAGAATACCTAGGGATACTTGCAAATCCCCCTCCAACCACATATAAACTGAAGACAATCCTCACGGAAAGTCAGGGCCCTATAAAGGTGGTAAAATCAATCAACATAACTTCCAAGCATGTGATGCAGTATAAGGAGTAACTCGACTTGCTCAGTCTCTGGCTCGACATCATTCTAGTATGGACTCCAGGTAACAGGGATATCGAGAGTAATGAGAAGGCTTATGAGCTTGCTAGCCTTAGATCCTCCTTAAGCTCGATCGAAGTGCAACCAGTAGAAGCTCCCTTCAGCCGGATAGAGGTGGAACTAGAGTCTCACTATTACAGCATTGCAAATAGACGATGAATGGGATTAGCAACCTGTGTATGTCCAGGAAAACTTGGAATGACTGTAAAGTAACAAATACCAAGCAACTGTTTCGGTATAGGCATTGAAGGACACGGGACACTGTAAGTTAGGGGAGCACACAGCGAGGTTAAAAACATCACGCCAGAATAGTTGCCACAGTTGTGGAGAAGCTTATGAAGAGCAATGTTATCAGCTGTTGGCAAACTCTTTACCAAAAATATTGGCGAAATTTCAAATTTGGAATTAAGGTTTCTTATTCTCTTTCTATAGGGAATAGTGCTCTTGGACACTTGACTAGCAAAACAATAGAGGGTTGCTGTACTAATGATTATTACAGGAGTGCTGCCTTTTACCCCCGTGAAGGCTCTTGAGACTCTATTGGACCTTGTCCTCAAGAAAAATTCCGGACTAATTGCTATGCAGTCAGATAAAATGCATGCTTAATTTCAGATTTGAATTCAAGGATTCAAGAATTCTAGGAACTTTATGGAGGAAGCTGGATTACACTACTCTACAATTTTGTTTTGAATATAAGTTTTCCATTAGAGTCCCAGAAAGATTGGCTATCTTCATTGATAGCTCAAGACTAAATAGTTCCTGTGCCTGATTACTGCAGCGTCTTTCAAGCTAAATCAAACTGACATTAAATCTGTAAAAAATCAAAACACTTCCTCCGAAGTAGCAGTCTCACGTAGAGCTATTCTAAATGAGCTGGCTTAGTGATGGTAGGTTTGGCCTACAAATTAGGAAGCTCATCATCCTCGATAAACCCTCCATTTGTACCATCACCGAACATCGCTTAATTGTAGCGCATGGGAAACGTATGTGGTTTCCCCAAATGGTTCTGTTTCAGCTCCAGGAGGTAGAGAGTGTTGAAAACTTTCTCTCCCACTTCTCTCGGAGCTCTAGCTTTACTTCTTTGGAAACCTGGCAGGTTTAGAATCCAGCCAAAATATAATATTTCATCGTTTCCCCGACTAGAAATTTTGGTAAGGCGGTGATTAGGCGCAAATAAGGCAGACCGCATTCCAAATTTGCGCCTCACAAAGCAGACAAACTAGGCCCAAGTCCCGAAAGGTATCGCCACACATCTGCCTCATTAGGCGCAGGTTCGAAAAACCGAACTTCGGTAATACTCATAATGCCCTTCTACAAATCAGTTAGAGATTCCAATTTATGCCTAAGTGAGACATTGCCACAGATTTTCGTGACCACAACCAAATTTGGTATAGTTCTGGCATGCCAATCTTTGCCTTGCCTAACGTGGGCCTGGTAAGGTAATAGTGAGGCGTGCCTCAGTAAGGTCTGCCTAATTCGGACCTAACTGATTCTTCGGCATGCCTCACTGTAATTCTAGTCGGGTATTAGACAGAATCAGGGGTGGTGCAAACTTGAGCTCAAACAAATGGTATCACAATGAGCTCCCAGATTTAATTGGACCGCTCTACAGGCTTATGCAGAGTAGGAACCACTGTAACATAACCTAATCTAACCTAGTCACTCTTATATGGATTGATTACATTCTTGGTATTACTTACGTAATCCATTCGCAGATGAAATAATTTCCCTGCTAATATTTGACTACCACTTCCTTATTTCTTAGTTGCATATACTAATTAAGATCAAATTAAGGGTCAAATGGTTGGTAGCCAATTGCTACGGTAGGCTGTGCGCTAGGGCGGTACAGTAAGTCACACAAAGCCAACAAAAACGAAACCACTGCAAATGCAACAACAGATAATGACTGGAGCATTAACTTGTCATTATCTAAACGTATAAATGAACTACGAAAGTTTTTGCTGGCGTTGTGTAAAAATGTATTGTAATTATGATGCTTCGGCGCTAATTATAATTATCTGTATTGGATTACGTACCTACGTGAATAATGCATTGGAAGCACTCGTACATATTAGTAACTTTGCGCATTTTCCGTAATTTTTCTGCCTAAAGATGTCACCGGCATAACACAAAAGTCATGTAACGATTTTGCGGAAAAATTATTGCATAAAAAGGAAAATGTATAAAAATAGTAAAATGACATATTAAAGAGCGCGTTGTAAAAGTAAAAGAAACAAGCAAAATTACGAAAATTTCCTTCTATAACAAAAACATATTTTGGCTGTGACAAAAGCTGCCCTTACATAAGAAAAGAAGCAGACAAATGGCATTATCGTTCATTGAAAATGAAATATTATTACCAGAAAAACAATTCAAAAGAAGTTCGAGTGCTTACAGACTAATAATTGCCAATTGTTTGACTCCTAAGGTTTGGGTAAGTTAATTTTTTTTTTCGGTACAATAAAATTAAAAAATAAAAAATATATTTTTTCTTGCTTTGGAGTCATTACGAGTATAAAATAATATTGCAACCAACACGTGCTCTGATTTCTTTGAAAATTGCTTTTGTCATTGTTGTGTCGCTTGAAGCTCATTGCGCACGGAAGATTATTGGTTATGCTTTATGCACTTTTACTTTCTTCCACTACAATGTATTTTGGCATTTAGGCAAGGCAGGCACCGCAAAATTAAAAAAATAACAAATTAAAAAAATAAAATGTAATTTCGAAAAAAGGAAAAAAATAATAATAATAAGAGTTAATATGTACATAAGAAAATTTTCTTGCTCTTTTCGTTCCTCCACCAAGTTGAGGAAGGGCACGCAAACCCATTTGTGCAAAGGAGGAGCCCATTTTTGTACTTATGTAACCATGTGTATATATTTGTAAAGGGTGTTTCGTACAGGTTTAATTTGAAAATTAACGATTGGTTTTTATACACTGCCATTTAGAAAATTTTATGCACTCAGAGTACTATTTTCACACCATTTTTGTTAAAGCATTTTTCATTATTTATTTCGAAAAAAGTTTCCACGCTTCTGTCTATAACTGATTTACTTCATTTGCGTTAGCTTTCAGTAATTTTCATATCATATCTTCACAACTATTGGGAACAAAGAAAGCCGACATCATAATTTTTGCAATAGAAAAAATTGTAATAAGAAATACCTTCAAAAAGTGTAGTAAGAATATTTTTCTAAAATACAATTGGAGTTTTTTGAAATCCATTTGTAGTTTTCTGAAACAAATTTGTATTTTGCTGAAATAAAATTAGAGCTTTAGAGAGAAATAAATTTGTATCTTTTTGAAATAAGAGTGGGGTGTTCTGAAATTTATTTGTGGTTTTTTGCAATACATTTGATGTTTACGGAAATACATTTGTTCTTTTGTGAAGTATATTTGTATTTTTCCGAAAAAAATTGGGGTTTTCTGAAATTCATTTGTTGTTTTCAAGAATACATTTGTGTTTTCTCAGATAAAATTGGAATTTTCTGAAATACTTTTGTGTTTTCCGAAATATATTTGTTTTTTACTAAAATAAATTTATATTTTTCTGAAATTAAATTGGAGTTTTCCGACATGTATTTGTTCTTTTCTGAAATTCATTTCTTTTTTCTGAAATATGTTTGTTTGAAATTTGAAGATCATTTGTAGTTCTCTGAATTGATTTTTTTATTCTGATATTTCTACATTTAGGGTGATCTGAAATTCATTTGTTGTTTTCTGAAATAAATTTGTACTTTATTGAAATAAAAGTTTTCTGAAAAATTTTCGTTCTTTTCTGAAATATATTTGTATTTTTCTGAAATTTAATGGAAATTTTCTGCTTTATTTGTTTTTTGAAATTCATTTGAGGTTTTCTGAATTAAATTTTTATTTTTGAAAAAATGTTCATTTGTTGTTATCTGAAATTTGTTAAACGAATTTGTGTTTTTTGAAATACAGTCGAAGTATCCTGAAATTCACTTAAGTTTTCTGAAATAAATTTATGTTTTTTGAAATATAAGTAGAGTATTCTGAAATTCATTTGTTGTTTTCTAAAATTCGTTTCTTGTTGTCTGAAATACAGTTGAGCTTTTCTAAAATACAAGTGGATTATTCTGAGCCACTCTTGCTGTTTTCTGGAATTCGTCTGTGGATTTTGAAGATAGATTTTTGTTGTTTTAATAAATATCTGGTTTCTGAAATTCAATTGGATTTTTCTCAAACTCAGTTTTTCTAAAACTCGTTTGTGAAAAAAACCTTAGGCGTTTTAGAAATACAGTCGGAAGAATTGTAAAACATTTTTAGATTTCAGCAATCGTTTTTAAAAATCGAGGTTATGCGCGTTATGCTAATTCTACGCACACTGAAGGATCTCTCAGAATAAAAAAAAAACGTTCGATGAGAGCTTAATTTTGCATCCACGATGCCGCCATATCTTTGTTTATTGGGCTCATCTCTTTGTTTACTGGAGTCACTCACTGGATCTTATTTAAATTTACGAAATTGTTTGCTTTTTTTAATGTTTAGTTAAATAAAAAAGTAAAGAAATATAAAAAATTAAAATGACCTAAAAACCAATAATTTATACCAAAACTAAAAAAATTAGGAAAATATTTTCTTTAAAGTTATAAGAATTTTTTTTTGCCAATAAGGGCGTTACAGAGTCCCAACAAAACAGAGTAATTTTTTTCATAAAGAAAGAGTAACAGTGGTCATTTTGAAGAGAAATTGAAAGAAAATATTAAATAGAATCAAACGCTTCGTAGGTTTCGAAGACGTGGTGGCATGGGTTAATATTTAGTACAAAAATTTTTTAAAATTGGGCTTTTGGTAACCGAACAAATTTAGAGAGTAGCATCAAGAAAAAATATGTAATTCTTTGTGGCCGATGCTAATAAAATATATATCGATTCACCTCCTCGAAAAAGTGGTAAAAGTTCAACCAGTTCTGATACACCTTTGCTTTGTGTGGCAGTAAAGTCACTTTTATGATTACTGCCATGATTTAAAAGTACGAGTACACACTTTCATTTTAAGAGCTCATAACTAATGCAAGAAAACACACCCTTTATAAATATGCACAAGTAAGGCATGTCTTCAAGTAGTTGGCATGTCTCAGCCTTAATTCACCGCCATCAATGTTGGTTATTCAATAATTATGCATAGCGTGGTGTTTAATTAAAGAAGAAAAAAAGGAATTAAGGAAAAAATATATGCTATGGTTTATTCGTTTTTTTTTTCATTTGTTTAGTGTCTGTAAACGTATAATCAATTGCCGATAGTCTGCATGCATACGTAATAATGGTGGTGATATGCACTTCCATGGTGCTTTGACATGAAATAACTTGTTTGTGTAATTATGTGCATATTTGTAAAGAAATTACTTAAAAACAAACATAATCATATCTTCCATCTGGTAAAAAGAAAAAAATTTAAAACACAAAAGTTTGATTTGATTATGACTTTTGGTCAATTAAACAGTGCTACCTAGTAATACTAGTGGTCCGACGCATACATCCTTGACAAGTGCTTAGGTAAATGCGACTTCAAGGTTCAAATTAATAATTATAAAAAATCTACAGGATTTTTTTGCGACTGTAAACTTTCACTTTATTAGACCTAAATTTAATAAGCTATAAAACTGCATTACAAAAACTTTTTAGTAATTCAAATGAAAGCACTGGAATCAGGATGAAAAGTGTTTGTGATTTTTTCAATGTTTGTATACAATTTGAAATTCAATTTACCTATGAAATGAGACCTTTTTTTCAATTTCCAACGTTTATTAACAAAAAATGGTTACAAATTTAATCTGTAAAATAATAGCCATCGCTAGCGACACATATTTCCCATCTCTCAATCAATTTGTGGATGCCGCGCCAAAAAAAAAAAAACTGGCCGTCTTTGGCCGCAAACCAATCATCGAACCATTTTTTGGGTTCTTCGTGAAAATTGAAGCGCTGCTCGGAAAGTGTGTGGTCCATCGATGTAAGCAAATGATAATCGGAAGGCGCCAAGTCTGGTGAGTAAGCCACATGCACCAGCGGTTCCTAATGTACGACTCCCCCAATTCCCGAGTCGCTCTTGTTCGATGTGGCGGGGCATGTGGCGGTGCATTGTCATCAAGAAAAATTACTTTGTGACGCCGATCGGCATATTCTGGGCGTTTTCGGTGTATAGCGCTGTTCAAATCGGCCAATTGTCGTTGGTAGCGTGCACCGTCAACTGCTTCACCTGGTTTTAATAGCTCGTACCAAATCATATCACGCTGACCCAGAAAACACACACCATTGCCTTGTGGCCGAGGCGATTTGGTTTGGCCGTTGTTTTTGGCTTGTCGCCGGGCGGAACATACGATCGTTTACGCTTGGGATTAGAGAAATAAACCCAGTTTCCTTCACCCGTAACTATTCGATGCAAAAAAGACTTCCTTTTGAACCGGGAGAGCAGCATTTCACAAGTGTTTTCTCGATGTTCGCAAATCGTAGTTTGAGGGCAAGAAATTCGACATTTTTAAGAGCGACAAAAATGCATTGTTGTATGAAACGTAACAAACATTGAACTAAATATTGTTGACAGATGACAGACGAAAAAAACAAGACATTTGGGAAGGTTTAAAAATATTCCTAACGACATCTATGGACTAATAGCTGAAAGTCTCACTTCATAGGTATACTCCTGGTAAATGGATTTTGTTGCACAATGAGCCATACTTTTATGCAAAAATTATGAGCTTAAAAAAAAGGAGTAAAATAGTCAAAACTGTGCAAAATGTTGATGTGGCAACGTTTTTTTGTGGGGTGTTCTCATGTGGTGGCTTGAAAATACCTAATTTCCAAATGGAAATCTAGAAATTAAAAAAAAAAATTAAATAGAAACTGTACAAGTTTTCGCTATTCAGCCCATTGTAACTCGAAACGAAAATTCATTTATTATTTTAGCATTTATTTATTTACATAGTGAATTCCGCCACGAATCTCGTTGGCGCACGTTCGCAATGGCACTCACGCGTGGCTTAGCGCACAAGTATACGGACATACATACCAATAAACATAAATGGGTATTTGCAAACAATTAATGCACACGCTTTTGCGACTAAACACACATTCGTACATGCATAAATAAGCAGATACATTGACCTTTATCGATTCATATTTCCCATCGCAATTCAGTCGATAATTGGCGGCAGCACATTTTGCAAGTTCAATGCTAAGCTACTCGTAAACTCAACGAGATCGTTATTTATAGCCTTGTCAAGCTTTTTGACATAATTTCTGTTGAAATTTTTTCCTCTTATTCTTCGGTTGCCATTTTCCGCTACGTTTCTGTTTGCGCGCCTTGCTTTTGTTTTATAATATTTTTACAAGTAATTACTTTGTTTTTCTGTATCAGCATTCGCATTTTTTCCGCTTACTTACAACATGTGGTGCAGCAAAAACAAAAAACCAAAAAAACAAATTGCAACGAAATATGAGCAAATTAATAAGAAAGCAATTTATAAAAAGTAGCAAAAAAAAATTAATAAAAAAATATAACAAAAACAAAAAATATACACAAAACACAAATATTTGGCATTTGAAGTCTCCAAGTGCAAATAACTTTTGTTTTTACTTTTGCTTTTTGGTGCCTCTATGGCGGAGTCAATAAGCAACTATTTATGGCTTTTCGTTGCCCACTTTGCGTGATAAATTTAATACCAATTATTGTAAAGGCAAAAAAATGTTTTCATGCATTGTGTTGGACGTGTTAGAGCCGAATAGAAATTCCTCACATTTACTGTAAGCAATAAATTTCCAATATATCACCCAATTTCGAAATTCACTCGTGTGTTGTGAAGTTATTTCATTGGTTTTCAATCATCCTGAGACAGAAAGAAAATTGGTGGCGAATATACATATGTATGTATGCAATAACGGCTTCAAGTCTAGTATTTTTTATAACCTTTAAACTTTTAAATGAAATAACATTTTTTTATGAGTGGATGTTTAACTTTTTCACCAGAATTTATCTTTCTTATATCGAAACATTTAGTAGGAAAAACACAGCTTACCCGCATTCAACCTTCCCCTGTAGTGAACCTTTTTAATAATTGTAAGAATAGTAAGCGGCGGAGTACCCATCTCTCACCTCTTTTGCAATTTGTGGTTTGCGTCCAAGTGAACCTGTCCAATGGCACTCATTTAATCTAACCTAACTCAAGCCATGGAGCTGCAATGAAAATCGAATATTCATTGTTGAGGCATCTTTGCATTTGTCTTGCTTCTAATTTTCTGTAAATGGTTATTTTTTATTACGTGCCTCGATTTTCACTTAGTCGAATTCAGAACCATCAGTCAATATTGAAATAAAAATAAAAAAGAAGGATTATTTCCTTACTTTTCGTACAAATTTGCTATACTTTGTTGATACAGGGTGGGCTATATAGCGTTTGATTTTTGAGCCCCCTTTTGTTTTTGAGAATGGTAACACAAATGACATGTCAAATGTGTTCATAATTTACTTAAAGGTTTGACATTTACGAAATGGGACGCTATACGCTTGAACAAAATTGGGAAATATTGAAAACCTATTTCCAAAGTGGTGAGTCTTCTTCTTCTTTTCTGATTTTCACATCGGTGGCTACGTCAATAAGCAAAATTGGCGGATTTGGGGTCAGAAAATCCACACGTTACTGTAGAGATGCAAATGCATCCACAACGAGTCACTGTTTGGTGCGGTTTTTGGTCTGGCGGCATCATTGGGTCATTTTTTTCGAAAATGAGCGAGGAGCCGCGGTTACAGTAAATGGCGAGCGTTACCGTGACATGCTCAACGAGTTGTTTCCAAAAATTGAAGAGGATGACATGGGCGACATTTGGTTTCAACAGGACGGTGCAACTTGTCACACTGCCAAAGTTACACTCGAACTTTTGGCTACCGTTTTTAAAAACCGAATAATCAGCCGAAATTCCGATATCAATTGGCCACCTCGGAGCTGTGATTTAAGCCGGTTGGACTATTTTTTGTGGGGAGCCGTTAAGGACAACTGCTATGCGAACCATCCAGAGACGATTGATGCTTTAAAACACGAAATCGAAGTTGCCATTCATGAAATTGGGGCCCAAACAATCGAAAATGTGCTTAAAAATTGAGTTGATCGAATGGCCTACTGTAAAGCCAGTCGCGGCAGTCATTTGAACGATATTATTTTTTATTCATAAATGACAATGTTCAATCTTGAAAATAAAAAAAAATTTTGAAAAAATATTGATCAGTTTTTTTGGCCTACCCTATATAAGGCCTTATTCTGTGAAAGAAATAATTTTCCAGGAAGATGATGACCCGAAGCATACTCCACAGAATACCTAATACTAGCTGGTTGAGCAAAACTTTCAAGTTAACAAGTAGCCACCACAGAGTCTAGATCTAAACCCCATCCAAAATTTGTGGATTGGATTCCAAATGGAATGGGAACTTTATAATCAGGCTCATAGAAGGTTAGAGGTTAGGATAGGTAACTGTCGATGCCACTTCCATGATTGCGTAGAGAGACTGACTTATGCCTGGAGGCTCATTCTCGTATCACAGGCTCTTAGTAACATATTCTTATAAGAGCTTTAGAGCTGAGTAAAATTAGGCAAACGGCGATAAGATTAAAAAAAAATGATAATTACTTAAAACTATATGGCCGATAAAGTATCGCTTTATATGCCCGAGGCGGTGTCGTATAAGCCCCCTGGTAGATGACCAGAACTTCAAATGCAAATGATGCGCCTTGTGGAGGTTTCGAGGCTAAGTTGTTAGGAGGAGAAGGTCTTGGTTCAGCAGATCCGCTCAAGGCGTTGCCAGACTGAACCTCTGGTGGCTTATTCTTCTTGAATACGATCATTGCAATGGAGTTGAAGCCGTAGTGAACCACCACTGTCCGCGATAGTTGGGGCGCAGCTTCGTTGATAACAAAACCAACGTAGCACTTTCTGTGGCTTAAATGGTTCAGCTGTAAACCAGTTTGGGATGTCGTCACTATGAACAACTACAATTTTCGTCCTTGGTCACAGTTGTCCCACAGAACAGAAGATGCACGGTGCAAGCTTCGCACGGTCCTGTAGACAGCTCCGTTAACCGGTGTCGGGCCAGTGTGGTGCGTAAATTAGCCTTATAGATTTTATGGACACCTATTAAGATCGATTTACAATTATCTGGAGATATGTTACTGTCAGAGTGCCTCCTGTCTATAATTGCCATCGTCAGGTACTCTTTCGCCACCTCGTTAAAAGCTTTGAAGTGCTTTGCCTAGTACTAACTGGATTATGGGAGGGCTGAAGGCCCTTGGAAACAAGATGATCTCTTGGATCAACTCTGTGTACTCTCAAGAGATCTTTGCCTCGTAAAGGCCGATTCCTTCGGCGTTGAGGAGCATAGAGGGTGGGAAATGTTATTCTCGTCGCTTTTCACTACTTTGCCTTGGTCGCTCGTGACGAGAACTTCTTTGGCTCATTTTAAAGAGGCCCTTTCATCAGGCGTGGGATCGCCTTCCGGGATCGTGGACAACCTCTCCACTATCTAGGAAGTAGTACGCCTTTCCCATTTTGCCCTTACAGAGAGCGTTACCCTCTTTGGAGGAACAGGGGCACTGACTGAGCTCGTTAGTTTCTGCAATTCCGATAAAGTCAACTCTCGCGCACCTTGAATGCTCTGTTTTGCTCGTTAAGGGTTCATGGTTAGCCCCTTTGACGTCCTTGCACCTACTTAGCCAAGTTTGATTTTCCTTCAAGAGGTTTAATCTGTTCCATTTCACCAGTCAGCGACTTTTTCTCAAGGAGTTGAGCTTCAATACTTTTGCTTAATAGGCTAAAAACTTGTATAGCCAAAAATTTTCTAAAAATTCTGATAAAAAGTGTGAAATTTTTATGGAAATGGATAAATGTTTAAACATTTTGCACAAAGTTGTAAATTGAACTCTCTAAAAAAATATTTGGAATTCATTTAAATAAACAGCGCTTCCTTAATATAAAACAATAATTATATAAAAATAGACATAATTTCACTCTTAATTTTTTGGACCTCCTTGGTGTACACTCTTTCAATTAAATTTGCGTAAAGAAGCAATAGAGTGTGAATTAAACAGCTAAGACGAAGGCAATCGAAATCAATTTAAATCGTGTCTAATGCATTATCATACAGTTTACATAACGCACACTATTTCCGTTACGTATTTATAAAATAAAGGCCATACATATTTGTTTCTGAACATTTAACAGCCACCGAAGGGCCTACTACGAAATTTCGTAGTATCATAGTTAATTAGCAAAAGTGGGTTACTGTGTTGATGCTCACCACTCACTTTTCACTTGAATTTGGCACCCCTCAGTGACACGGCTACTTGCCACATTTCAACACACTTAAGCAAGTGCAGTTGTATTTGTTGAATTTTTCATGTAAATTTAATTGCGTGCATTTTGTGTATACTTTGCAGAGAAATCCATTGAAGTTATGCCTTCTGGTACATACCGAACTATGAAATCGGATTTTTTTAAATAAAAGTATTAGATATAAGTTCGTATTATCTTACAAGGGAAAATTTCGCTGTATTTAAATTATTTTTGCAAAATAATTTCCTATTTTTTACTTTTTTTTTGCCACACATACTGTAAGAGTCGTCTGTAAAAGCCGATGATACGACGAAAAATGTAAGAAGACGACAAAAAAACGTCTAAACTGCCTTCAAATCGAAAGACTTTCTTAGAACAAGTTTAATGATTTTTAGCTAGCTTTAATTTACTGTCATTGGGATGGTACGTTTGGGTGCTAGAAACTGAGGTATGGTGGGTGTATACTAGAACGTGGTACTGCAACGCCAAAACTTTGAAACAAGAAGAATTGCCTTCTCGAGATAAAAACATCAGCGTGTCATACTTTAGAATCTGACCACAAATACCGTCTAAAAATACTTTAACACTCAGGAGGTATCCCGTGGCTGCCCTGATTGTATGTATTTTAGCATGTCTGTAGCTTTATCCACTGCGAATATCTAGTGTCAGACGACCAGACAGGCGCACCATAGTTCGGAACGGGCCGACCAATTGCCTTAAACGTCACCATCAACATTTCTTTGCCTTTGCCCCAAGTACTGCCCGCAAGCGATTTGAGGACCTCGTTGCGGTTTTGGACAGTAATAGCAATTGCGGTTGTCTGCATAGAAAAGGAGAGCAGACTATCGAAGCTGACGCCCAACATTTTGGGGTTGCTTACTGTTCATATTGGAGTGTCATCGATTATGACCTTTAGCTGTAGTTTGACATCCTCCGTCTAGGTGGTAAAGAGGGTCGCCGTGGCTTTAGTGTAGAAAGTTGGAGATTCTTTGCAATGAAAAAGGAAAACAAGCCATCGATAGCATGGCGTCGGGCAATCGAATAATTGTCAGCATAGGAGACCAAGGAGACTCTCTTCGATGTGTAGAAATTGAAAGGCAGGAGTGATAGGACTCTGCCCTGCGGAATATCTTGCTTTATCTGTCTCTGTTTCGAGTTTTGGTCTCGAAAGCTGACTGACGAGTGCCTAACACTCAAATAGTTCGCGGACCACCTCTTCAGAACCGGCGGGAGGGTTGACTGTATAATGCCATTTAGTAGAGTGGAGTGGCTAACTGTATCGAAAACCTTCTTCAGGTCCAGCGCTACTAGCACAGTCCTCGCAGGTAATTGGGTGTTTATGACAGTGAAGGCTGTGGTGGTGCTGTAAACACTTCGAAATCCATGATTGGCTGGGGTCAGGTGTAAAAGTAGGAGTAGAGTGCTCCAAGTGTCTTCATTATTGAAGAATGAAGAGGTATCGGACGATAAGACTCCGCTTGGGAGGCGGGTTTCATAAGTTTCAGTAGTGGAACCACTCTCCCTGTTTTCCATTTTTTTCAGGCATTATGAGAGTGGCCATAGACGGGTTGAATACCCTTGTGAGAAATTCTACTACCAATGGACCCAGGTTTTTCAGCATCACCACGTTAAGTTTTTGCCTTCGTAAAAATAGGTGCTGAAGTACTGGTTCTCATTCTAAGCCGCATGGGGAAGTGCTTAAAAGCTGAGCGCTTTTGTCTTTGCCTTGTTGAATTTTACTTGGAGTGATGATGCCTTGTCAATCGCTTTGTATTGCCACTTTCGCATGAAAAAACACAACTGAATTCGATCAGTTGTTGTTGGTAGATTTTACTTGTAAAAGTTTCACCCGGGTTCAGAAGCTCATTTCACTTAACAATAATTAGCTTTGGCAAATGCGGCTATACGCGAAAGTTTCTGCTTTTATTTTATTTCTATTTTCTTTATTTCGCATTTTTGGTTTTTGCAAAGCGCATCACTTATATCCACTAAACTTATCCACAACCTTGACTACAAGGTTCTCATAAATTTAAGAGTAAATTTATTAAGAGTTAGAGTGCACTTGTTATTTGGATTACTGCTCCTATTCTCCTTATTCGCGCTTTGTTTGTCACACAGTTAAGTACATATTTTGCAAGTAGTTAGTCGAAAATTGGCAATACACATTTTCAGACTTTGAGTCGCCAATAATTCATTCTAAATAATTGGCATACTGCCAAGTATAGTTGAGAAAATGTCCTTTATATTTTATTGCTATTGTTAAGTAGAATAAAGCAGTGGATTTTTCAAGTTAAAGGTCAACATTGGCGTCAGTAGAAAGGTAAAAAAATGAAAAAAAGGAAAGGCCGATTTTGGCTGCAAAAGCTGAAGTTTGCACTTTAAAATTAATTTTTTTCTGAAACTATTATTCGGTGTTTTCAAAATTTCAAGATTTGTTGCAGCAATGAGAATTGCACTATTTTATTTGTTCTCTCTTTACATAATGCATATGTATGTACACACTCCGCGACAAAACGATGGCGCCTCAACATTTTGAATGTTCATTATTCTTTATAAAAGTATAGCCCATTATCTAACAAAAACCATGTAGGTCCAAATTTTATTGGGCTCATCATCATTAGCTAACCAGTCTTGTACAGGCCATTGGTGTCACCGGACTTGCGACAATGAATACTGGTATAAGGTTGTCATCCTTAGAACCAGTCTCTTCTGGGAAAGCCAGATTACTCAGTTCTTTTGTTTCCTTTCCTTCCACAGAAGTTTCCCACTTTGTGAGGTGCCCAGCCTCTGGTTGGGGTTAAAAGTTTCACCGCTAGAAGCGTTTGAGTTGGGAGATTGACAGTAAGAGGTGATATGCACCAGTTTTCAAGAACAGTATTCAAGTTGCACATCACTGCCAAAAATTTAAAAAATGTCCGCCACTTTCCATCCGACGTCCACGTCTTTAATTAGAATTTCTAATAAGATTTTTGGTATGCAGTTTTATTAATACATTTTTCTTTTACAAAACGTATGTTTGATATTACTTAAAAATCTCCTTGATTTTTTATAAATTTTTGCGCTGACGGTGTTTTGCACTTTCTCTATATGAAAAACAATGCAGAGTGCGAGCCTGTTGCAAAAAACGGCACTAATAATAGCCTTGAAGCGCTTACCAGCAGTTAAATCAAAACTGTAACTTTCTGCAGTGTAGAAGCTTCCGACAAGCACTTGCAAATTTTCAGATCACCTAATATGACAATAGTTTGTCGGCACACGAAGGAAGTTAAAAAAAATCCCCGAAATGTATAGCAAGAAAACAAAAATGAAATATTTCTATTTTTCCTTTTCGATATATTCTTTTTCCGTTCTAACCCTAGTAAATACTTCACAGAGTTTTTACAAAGTTCCTCAGAGTGAATAACATTTAGTAGACTTGACTTCATCAACACCTGTAACTTCTTTTTCCTCGAAGGATAAAAATAATCTGATTTTTTAATAATTAATAACAGTCTGAGATGCCTAAATCTAAACTAAGGGGAGCGCAGTTAGACGTATTCGAAGCCACACTCGCAACTTGACTTCTATGAAGGGGAACATTGCATGGCGTAGTATTTTCCCGAAATACTGACGACTTTTCCTTGATAATTGACCAAAACTTCATTCGAGCTTCAATTCAGGCTTATAGCCTTATAGCCTCCTAGTTATATCTCCAATAACAATACCTTTCATAAATATATCTGTTCTGTATCTGCATTCGCATGTGTACTAGACACGATGTTGCTTCTAAAGCGAACTGAGCATTCCTCGTACCCAACTTGTGCTGATCTTAGATATACCAAAGTGATCATTAAGGATATTTGAAACGATCGTAGAAGACTCCAACTCTTTCTGCTATTTTTTTTATTTGTTCAAACGTGCATCTTTCGGCATCTTTCAATAAATGGGATACTACTAAATTTTATTGAGATATTCAGAGAATTACTCTAAATCTACGAAACGGATGCAATTGATTTTCCACGTCGCAGTGCTAAGTTCTCTGCTAATAATAATAATAATTTAGAAACTTCAAACACAACACGAATCTAAATTTTTTCCATAGCTGATATTTTCTTCCCGATTAAATTTTTTATCCGGTGATAAGACTGAAGCTTATTATTTCAAGTGGTTTTGATCTTCGATTCCGTGAACTTTTGATTTTCCCTCGTGGCGACCAAATTTAAAATACGTCTGCTCAAAAAATATGTTTTTTCTGAATAAATTCGACAGCCAACTTCAGCTGTTTAAAAAAATTTATGGAAAAACAATCTTTTCTGGTATATTATTAGTTTATCCGACAGCAAACATTCCCATTATTAAATGAAACACGACTTCAATCATGGGGCTGGCTTCGTAGTAGCGCAGGATGTCTCGTTTTCCAAAACCTTGGAGACGGTTTCTGGCTTTATCCCGCAAATGGCTTGCTTGATATTCGCCGCAATTACCTGAATAGTTAATGGATAGTTCGGTTTTCAAGGACTTTCACATAATAATCTAACAACGTGAGGTCATAGTTTCGAGGTGACAATTGATATCGCCGAGACGGTTCGTAAAAAGATTGCCGAATTTAGCGCACAAAGGATCGATTGTGGCATTGGCTGTATGGCATGGCACACCATTTTTCTACAATCAAAGATCGTCAAAGACGACATCTATTTCCGTATCAATTTCCGCCTACAAAAAGTGTCTATCATGCGCTTGTAACGCTCAGTATGGAAAAGTATGATTTTGATTTCTTTAAAAAAAACGCATCGTGGGGTTTATCTCACACTGACTTTGAAAATAAGTTCGAAAAATGTTCCAACTTTGTTCAAGAGTAAAGCGATTCATTTCGTTCTGCGGAGAAAGTCTGGTTGTGAAAACTGTCACGTTTAGTGCGGGACTGTTGCGGAAGCAACAAATAGCTTTAACATTTTATTTCGGGAAGAAATGGTAAATTTTGCGTTCCAGGGCTGCTGAGCTGTTCACCATTTATTTAGGGGACATTTCGTTTTTACGTTCATTTGACCGAAAATGAAAAAAAAGCAGTTCAATTGTTTATCAATAATCCAATCTCACACACTTTTTACACAAATATGCGCCAGGAACAGTTGACCCTACATTTCGGCTAACAAAAAACAATACAGACCTTATATTTGATCACCCTGTATATGACGCGCATACAATTGGGAGATAATACACACACAAGAATATATATTCGTATGTCCGTACAATCGCTTTGCATTTAAAATCTACTAAAAGGTACAAAACATATTCGGCGACTCGAAATAGGTTAATGTGGATGGTTGCTCAGGTTGGGCTTAGCTGCCTCTTTGCATGCTGAAAAGGTGTTTCTGTAAACACTGTCACACAACACTAATTTACATATCAACGTGCTTAAGTGTGTTAGATGCGATACGTATGCAGGTATATAAATACGTACCGGTATATCTGTGGGTTGTATGTTCTACCCAATTTATTCTTTACGCTGGCGCACATATCAAAAGCGAATTAAGGTCGTCACTGTTGGGCTTGGGCAATGGGTGGGTGGAGTCAAACCTAAGTATAGGAATTACATGCATGTCTGTTTTGGTAAAATTGTAGCTTGATTACCCAAAAACTTAACCTACGTATGTAATGAAGAAAAGTTCTCATTTGTGTGTTTGCTACGCGGTTTGTTTTCACTTTCTGCCCTACTTCGTAAAAACGCGTGGTAGCCACAACATTTACTCTTCTTCGTTCCAATGGAAATGTATGCGTTTTTTTATATCTACTTTTTATTTTTTATTTATTTATTTATCGGTCTGCACAGAACACACCTTAATCAGGCAAGAAGACGCTTTGCGTTGGTCATGACAGCCGTAACGGCACGCTAGAAAAATTTACTTATCTGCTGTTACACCAACGTAACACAATATCGTTCGTGTTGTGCTGGAAGTTAAAGGCGAGCGCACGCTCTGCTGGTAAGCGCCTAGCAACTTGAGACTGCATGCGTTTCAAGCGCACCTCATTCATCATTCACTTATCAAAACGACGCTCATTCGTTGGTTGGTTAGGCTGCGTGCGCTTTTCATTCCATATCATTTTATTCATAAATATCTACCGACTGCCGAAAATGAGGAGGTTATTCAATTTGGTGGTTTTCATTTTTGTGGTTACTAATCTGCTAGTGGATTATTTGTTTTGTTAAGGCATTTTGAAATTCTATAGAGTGCGCTACATGCTAGCATCTGGCAGCTTTTAGGCGAACATAAAACTTGAATAGTTTCCTTCAATTTAAGACTAACAGCCAGCGGCAAAAGATAGCATATCAACATTTTTATTAGTTTTAACTATTTTTTTTTCTTTTTGCGAATGTTCATTATTTTTGTATTAAATCTTGGCTCATTGTTTAACTAAAACTATATAAATCGTATTTTCAAATTTCGTATAAAAATTATAAAAATTTCTATGTGGTGCATTTTTATATAGGGAAAATATGCAACACCGTTTGGGAGAAAAAATTTAAAAATTAACGAAATTCTTCAGCAACTTTAAACTTCCACTTACCAGGTAGATACCTATGAAATGAGACTTGCTTTCAATTTCAAACGTTTACTAACAAAAAAACGGTTACAAATTTAATCTTCAAAATAAATTGGACGTCTTTGGCCGCAAACCAATCATCGAGCCATTTTTTGGCTTCTTCATGAGAATTGAAGCACTGCTCGGAAAGTGGGTGGCCCATCGCTGCAAGCAAATGATAATCGAAAGTCTGGTGAGTAAGTCGCATGCACCAGCGGTTCCCAATCGTACGTCTCCACCAATTCCCGGGTCGCTCTTGCTCGATGTGGCGGGGCATGTGTGCATTGTCATCAAGAAAAATTACTTTGTGACGCCGATCGGCATATTCTGGGCGTTTTCGGTGAATAGCGCTGTTGAAATTGGCCAATTGTCTTTGGTAGCGTGCACCGTCAACTGTTTCACCTGGTTTTAATAGCTCGTACCAAATCATATCACGTTGACCCAGAAAACACACACTATTGCCTTGTGGCCGAAGCGATTTGGGATTGTAGAAATACACCCATTTTTCATCACCCATAACGATTCGATGCAAAAAAGACTTCCGTTTGAACCGTGACATTGGGTTGAAAAGTTTGAGGATTTCTTCTAAATTTTGTATAAAGTTTAAAAATTGGGCTTATATGGTTTTAGTTAGAAAATCAGCTATGCTTCTACACAAAAATAACAGATATTAAAAAAAGGAGGAAAAGTAGTTAAATCTAGTCAAAATGTTGATGTGCTATTCTTTTGTCGTGGGGTATATTTTTTTTTAATTTTTTACAGCACGACTATATTCAGTCTGTGCGGTTCAAGAACCTTATTAAGTTGTTCTCGTCTAAGCCAGTGAGTTGTTGAAGACTCTCGAACAGTGGTTTCCCCAGGGCGACCCTCTGTCCTTCCATAGAGCAGGGCATTCACAAAAGTAATTGAAAATTGTTTCGTTTTTCTCTGGCTGTTTACACCTGTGACAGTGTGTGTTGTGAGAAATGCCCATGTTGGCTGCTTTTTCCCTGATTCACCAAAAGCCGGGTATGACTGCTATGAGACTCTAGACCTCTCCACGCGCCATGCTTATCAATGTTGACGTTTGTTTGAGGTTGTAGGTGGGCCATAACGTTCTGCTAACTGCAATCAGTGATTTGAAGGTATTCGTGATTGCAGTGGTGCCAGTGGTGTGAATATCGATTCTGTAAGAACTTTATTCATGGCAGATCTTCATCTTGCCAGTGTATCTGCTTTGTAGCCCAATCCAGTGTCTGGATTGCAGTTTAGCTATCTTGCCCTTAAAAGGCAAGAATTCACTATCCTCCGGTGAATCTTTACACAAAGGCTTACGCGGGGAAATGTGTTTCCAAAATTCGCTTTCTGTAGGCCAAACTTACAGAGTACAAAAAGGTCATCGCCCCGGTAGAGATGAGTCTGACCGATGAAGTCACATTTCGACGCCGTTTCCAACAACTCGTTTCTCTACTTAAACTATTGTATGTATATGAAAAAATGTTGGGATACACCCGAATTTCATCCAACTGCTAAATTATTCATAGTTGAGGCTCTTTTTTGGCTTCCTTACCCTTTGAGTAAGTAAAAAATTACGTATTTTGAGTGAAAAAACACTACACTTAACACTCGAGACTCCATTGCATCATGAAAGTCACTTTTTGTTTGTGGTCTGCATCCCTGAAGCATAATTGGTTCATACATTTTTTAAACTGCAAGCCACCTAGCGGGTCCTGTATAAAATAGCCTATTTTCTTGTGTCTTTAACTAGTTCTAATTCAGCAGTTGATATGTATTCTGAACGCGTTTTGAATTGAACCATATACAGCCATTGTTTTTTTTAATTTTTTTTTTAAATATAGCCTATTTTCTAGTGCAACTAAGGTACGCACATTAGAGTGAACCAAAATGATGCGTAAATACGTTTTTTGAAATATTTCGACTTCAGCGCAATTTGCCAGGCCGACCCATAACTAAGAGCCATCCAGGCGATGTCATGAGTACAAATACATTTTTGTGTCAAAATCGATCAATCCGTTTAGGAGAAGAAGAATTACAAGCTTAAGCACACCAGAAATTTATCCCCAATCAAGTAATCAAAAAATCAAATTTATCCGAAAAAAAATAAGCAATTCTTCTGAAAAACCTTCTTCCCTTTTACACAAGTGCCGTGATATTGTCTTCCTCTTGAGCAGTTTTTGTTCTATTTTTCAATATTTTATAGCCGCTGATATTTGTTTTTCCCAAAAAGGGGTTTTGTTGCGTTTGTATGTTTTTACATATAATGGATTTTTGTTTTCACATTATCAAATTTCTACGCATTTATTTTATTTGCACATGCTATGAATTTCGTTGATGGCTTACCATGAAGTTGCGTCTTTTTCCACACTTAAACTTGGCTGAAATGAGTGATAGCCTTTTGTGACTCACGAGTGAGTGCGTATTGTCTGGAAAATTTGCTTAAAGGCTGTCTTCGTTATTATTGTTATTATATTAAATTGTAAAAGATACAAACATTATTTTGCGGTGAGCTACGCTGTTGCGAACGGAATTGGTGCGTTGCAAGCACACTGTGTGCAATATATTTTTGGATACTCAACTGTAAACCGATATTTACTCTCTGTTAAAAGTCTCTTCATAGTAAAAATGAAAGTAAACACTTGGACGTAAAAGCGGGTAATGTTAATTGAGGAAACAATAAATTTGAGAGCTGAATGAGTGGGTTAAAAAAAAATTATCTATGTGTAGTACTTTTTAGATTTTTACTTATTTGACAGAAATGCTATGCTTTAGATTTTAAAAGTTAAAAATGTATGTGAGTATATTTTTTTGTATTATTAAGCTCACAGTGTTATAAATTAAGATTTCTTCTTGGGACTGGAAATTACTGTCGCTAATATTGGTTTTAAAACTTTTCTTTTTACAAAATTTGGAAATCTGTTTAATATTCCCTTCATTCGATTTATTGAGAAGCTCTAATAGACTTAGATTAGGCAAATTGAATATTTTTGGGTAATTTAGATGAGGGTAATCGTTAGAAATGGATGAAATGGGCAGCAGTTCGGGAAATTTGGCATACTGACGGAACTATCTTTTTCATGAAGTGTGCGTGCGTGAGATTGATGTGGCTGAACCTTCGGCGTGTGATGCATCTGTTCATTATGGTTGAAGTTAGAAGTAGAATTGACAAAGAAAAAATATATTTACAATAGTTTTTATTTTTAAAAGTGATTTTGTTTATCATTTAGGCGTTTTCACAAAGACTTTTGGGTCATAGTAACATACATCCTGCATGGAAAATGGAAGGTCAGCCGACGTTATTCCTCAAGTAAACTTTGGCGAGAGGCCTGGTAGAGGCATGTATTTACAGAATGGCTGTCAGAAGGGCTTCAAATCCGATTACCACGCAAACAATTTCTTTACAGAAGGCTCCAAAGTGGCGGGAGGAATAAGAGCGGCTGTCTTCTGCCAGCAGTTTGATCGCCTAAAGTCTTTCAGACTTCCTAATCTCTGTAGCATGTTTCAAGCAGAGATCTATGCTGTAACCAAAGCTATATGGCTGTAATGACTAGCTCTGCGAGAATAGACAGGTCACAATTTACTGTTTACCAGAGCACAAGGGAATAGAGAGAAATGAGAGAGTTGACAAGCTTGCTAAAGCAGACACCAGCTTGCCCAGAATGAGTACGTCGAACGCTCAGTTTTGAAGACGGCAAACTAGACGAGAAACTAACTCTGGAAGCACAGTCTATATGGAAAGCTTCGATCTCTCACAGGATTGCCAAAATAATGCTACGAACTTGCAACGCGAAAACAATCAACTTTATTTTATCACTCCCAAGGAGGGGTGTTCTTTCACTCTTCTTGCTGAAATTTCATCCAAAAGATAATGGCGCATTTTTAAAATACCAGCTGTTATTGCGTCACTCGAAATATTTCCAGTTGGTGTTTATTGTTTAGAAATAAAAACATAAATTTGTAATACCTTCTGTTGTAATCTCGGAAAAATTCAGTGAGCGTCTGTTGTTAGAAAATTTATTAGAATCTATATGCATAAGTGCAATTACTTATATTTGTTAGACAAACTGCCACCGCTCATAAAAATATGTTGTAAATAAATAGTTGCATACAAATTAACAGAGGCTTGGTTCCATTAAATGTAGTTAGATGCTTTTTAGTTGCCCAACAACTATCGTTCGACGAGCTCGACCAGTGAGCTCATTTGCGTAAAGTCAAGTTCATCTTCATATAAGGGAACTTGACTTTCATTGAATACAATATGAATACGATGAATACAAAATGAATATTTCTATTGCCACAATTCCAATTAAATTTAAACTAACGTAGGACAAAAAATAAAATAATTAATGTTTATACTCGTACATACATATGTATGTGGATATGTAAATTTGTATGTGGATATGTAAATTTGTGTTATGTAAATGTGGATATGTTTTGGTACATGAAAAATTCAGGGAGAGTGATTGTGTGAGGTTAAGGGCTGGTAAAGAGTACTTAGAGGCTCGAGATTTTGTTTTTGTTTTTGTGGATATGATACTGGTTTCTGATGTAGAGTCGTGTGCTGAATACGATTCTGGGGTAAAAACACGTATAAAAAGAAGTATAAAAAATTGGAAGAGAAAGCACATAAATAACGTGTTTCGAGTGCTTTTATCCCTTTCTTTCTTAAAAACCTGACATGCTATACACTTCAACTTTTACTCAGTTCAAAACTTGATCCTTACACTATAAAAAACTATCTAAGCAGATAAAAAAAAAAAAATTATAAAATCATAAACTTTGAATAAAATGAGATTAACCCTTTAAAATCGAGCGAAGGTAATCGGATTGCAAATTATTATAATTTAAACTCATAAAAATGACTACTCAGGGGTTTTTGGCGTCGCTGATTTCAATTGGGATGTAAATTTTTCACAATTTATAAAGGCAGTAATCAGTGACTCCAAATCTCTCAGAACGTTCAAGCTAATGACCTTAGCTCAATTGTTTGATTTTGCGTCCGCTATATTTTCTATAAAAAAAAAGTTGCATTTTTTAGACCTGCGTATTACGTAACTTGCTGACTCAAAAAAAAAATTAAAATTTCAAATAAGATTTATGTATTTACATAAAGAATTCTGGTGGCACCTGCTGCCCATACCCACCATTCGGGTGGTCCCAGGTTCAATACTCACTGTGGAGATAAAACATCAAATGATAGGAAAAGTAGTAATGGGAACTTTGAATGGTAATGGAAACCTTCTAGTACATTTCTGTAATGAAAGAGCTACTCATAAAAACTATCTGTTGTTTATAAGGGGCACAGAATCGTAGCGCACACACTTTGTAGGACAAGATCAAGCCGTGCAATACGAGTTGGAACAGAGGCCGCACTCTTCATATTGGATTAATGCACCAATTTTAAGTGTAAATATATTAGGCGATTTCTAAATAGCAGAGTGGTGTAAATAAATATATTTTAATATCATCTGAATGCCCTTTATTGATACATTTTTTCGATTTTGGACCTTACGGCGAATTTCGTTAGAGCCTATTGAGATAGGGTCGGAAACCCCCAATAAGTTCTTGGATGTTTGGATTTATAGCGAAGCCAGTTGGAACAAAGCGATTACATCTTAAGTGATCCAAATATTTTGGGCATTGCCGCAAATTTTTCTGAAAACGGGTTTATAATAAACGGGTTAAATAATTTTGAAATTTTTTATTGCTGCATAGTTTTTTGAAGTGAGATATATTCGGTTCTTTTCAACATTTTTTGAATTTTTCGTTAATTTTGTAGAATAAAATATTTTTCAAACAAAAACAACAAAATGATTGTTTTACAAATATAATATTACAATTTTGAAACATTTTGTTCAAAACTAAAATACTATTTTCGAAATACATTTATATTTATTTATACTTCTATATATATTTATATTATTTTAGTTTTCCGAAAATAGCGTATTTTATCTAAAAAAATGTCCTTTTCTATTTAAAAAAGAATTGAAAGTATTTCACTGCAAGAAATTATGTACCAACATTTTTTAAGTGGAATAAGGCGTAAAAATTTTAATTAATTTAGAATTTTATTTTGAAAATTTTTTTTGTTCTTTTTTGGGAAATAATTACGTTTTTGTTGAAAATTTTTATTTTCTAAATACTACCGAAAACAAAAAACAATGATCCAAAAATGTTGAACAAAACATTAAATTGTATATTTTATCTTAAAAAATTTTAATGATAAAATAAACTAAAGGTATTTCACTAAGAAACATGTAAAAAGATTTTCCACTTGAAGTCTCAAATGTGTAATTTTTCAGAATTTTGTGGTTTTTTCCCAGATTTTCCAAAACAAAAAAAAAAAGAAAGAAATCCTAAGAATTTTGTATAAAAGAATGAATATTTTTTTCCAAAATGGTATATTTTAGGAAAAAAAAAATAAATTTAATATAAAAAATAATCGAAGATATTTTACTTTAAGAAACTATATAATAAAATTTCCCTCATAAAGCGTCCACAAATGTTTAGTGTTTTACATTTTTTTTTTGGTAATTTTAAAAACCGAATATACTTAAAAATATGTATGGAAAACAATTTTCTTTCCCAAATACTATAAAAAATATACTTAAAATTTTGAATAAAAGAAATATATTTTCCTTCCAAAAAAGTAAATTTTGTCCTAAAAAATTATTGTTTTAGAATTTGTTTTGTTACTTTTTTGGACAAAGTATACTTTAAAACAAAACCTTTTGTTTTCCAAATGTTACAAAAAAAATGCCAAAAATTTTAAATGAAATTCTTTTTTTTTTTCAAAAAATAGTATATTTTATCCTGAAAAGAAAAAAAAAATTTAATATAAAAAGCATCGAGGACATTTCACTTAAAGAATCTATAAACCAAAATGTTCCACATAAAATAAGTCTTAAAGACAAAATAAACTTAAAATTTTTTTTTTTTTGGAATAAAACTATTTTTTGTTCAAAATTTTTGTTCTCTGAATAATATAAAAAAAATATCTTAAAAATTTTGAACAAAAAAATAGATTTGTTTATAGAAGAAGATAAAAAATTATGTACAAAAATTTTCCATATAAAATAAGACTCAACATTTTATAAAGAAAAAATATTACAAAGAAAAAATATCAAGAAAAAATTAATTTTTCTCCCAAAAAAAAGTATATTTTATTCTAAAGCACAAAAATATTTCACTTTTAGAAACTATATAGTAATTATTTTTTTAAGATTACGACTTAAAATCTTAAATGTTTTAAAATTTTTTGTTAGTTTTTTAGGTTAAAAAACATCGTTTAAAAATTTTTTTTTGAAAAAAAAATTATTCATTAGCTGAAGAATTTTATTTTTCATATATTTATTACGAACAAATTTTGAACAAAAAATTATGCTACTTTCCAAAAATAGTATAAAAATAAAAATAAAAACTATATAAAATTTTTCATTAGAATGTCTCAAAATCAAATTCTTTTTTTTTAATTTTTTAGCTTACTTTTTATTAAAAATTTTACGATAATTTTAAAATTAAAGGGGCCAGATGTCTTGGAAATTTGCTGAAATCTGATATAAGAACGAAAGTTAGTTATAAAAAAACTTTAATTTTTTTGGAAAACATGAGCCTGGTATTCAAAAATAGTTGGCTTCTAAGTTCATACACTCCTTCACTTGCCTAATTCCATTTTTAAACATAATTTTGTATGATATTTGGGGCACCCTGCACTTTTGTAAATGAGTCTAATGAGCTATAGCCATACTCGCTAGCGGCGAATCTTGCTCGATAACTTTGTTATTGCTTTCGCATGCAATATTATAGGGAGCGGGGAAAGGGCGAATAAAACAGGCCTTATGTAAGTATTTTGCATTGTCCAGTCATACGAATTAGATGACAATAATTTAAAACAACAAAATACGTGGTAGGGAGCCAATTTTCTCGAAAGCAATTACTTACATGCAAACATATCTCAGATGCTTAGTCAACGTGGCGAGCTGGGTTTCAAATTCGTAAATCATTGCTTTGCAAGCTAGGCGTAGTGAGTGAATGTGAGCAAGTCAGAATTATGGCTGTACTTTAATTACACTTCAAAGACATTTAGCTTTAAATAATGATGAGTAAGTTTTAGAGCAACAATTGTTCTTCCTCCGCTAAAAGTTGCTGTAAAATATTTGTGGTTGCTTACCTGCCCTAGATGGGGCTGAACCTATCCAAAGTGCATACAAAGTATTTTATATGCATTTATGCGCGCAATAAATAATTCATCTTGAAAAATTCTCACTACAAGCTTTGCATTTAAATTGGATAATAATTGCGCTGTGATTTGCGCTGCGCTATACCGGCAATGTACTCGCTTGGGAAAATTCACTTTCACAGCATTCACGGTTAATTTTATTAAAAATTAGCTGAACTCTGCGTGCATAGCTATGAAAACAATTTAGCTTTGCGAGAGCTTTGGAAATGCAGAATGTATGGGAATGGATGGAACTGCGTAGTAAATACTTGTAGATATTAGCTCTATTTCTGCTTTGACTTTTCATGCATCATTATTACT
The DNA here is from genome assembly GCF_027943255.1 of Anastrepha obliqua. Taxonomy (NCBI): domain Eukaryota; kingdom Metazoa; phylum Arthropoda; class Insecta; order Diptera; family Tephritidae; genus Anastrepha; species Anastrepha obliqua. The sequence goes on from NC_072893.1 coordinate 49,239,124, forward strand.
TAAATGCCATTGTTAATTGGAATACCTCGTTAGGATAGTTTAGAATAAATAGTGTCCCCTAAAGAACAGGGAATAACTTGGAGAGCCATTGATGCGTTACTGACATCTACAGAACAATCAAGTGTTTCCTGAAAAGGTTGATAGAACTATTTACGGAGCACATTCCATGCGGATGACATCTTGTCTGGATAATGAGAATAGTACAGAATATTTTCTCTGCCACTGTCCAGTATGGCTTAAAACCCAGTTCTTGAGTATAGATGGTAGACCGTTGGACTGTCTTGAGTATGGAAGAACTACATACATTCACTTTCCCTCGAAAAACTGCTAAGATTCTTAAAAGAATTGGAAAAATTGCAATAAATGCAATAAATTCTCACTTTCTTGTTCTTTGCCTGTATTTAAAATCTTTTTCGTCGTCTTAGACACAATGGACAAAACAGCCTAAGTGTTTGGAAATTTCGGCTAGCCCTAGTCATGTTCTATTCCACTTGGATTGTCAAAAAAGTATTCGCTAATTGTGATACTATTAAATGAAAAAGAACTAGGCATTAGTGGCACTAACGAACCGCTGCATGATTAGAGGAAATTTTCGCAGGCGGTTAATAAATAAAGAGCGATAGCACAGAGTAGTTAGCTAAAAGTTAGTTAGTTCTAAGCATGTTCTAAGATGTCTGAATCTTAATCTTTCGAAAGCAGGAAAACTGAAAAGTACAATCTGAGATGATTCCAACTTAATATCGCCCACATAATTGTCAAATTCAGAGAGGACAGGGAATTCACACGACACTGAATGGGGAGTACAAGATAGAGGCAGGTTAAACAGATTATCTTTCCCTCCAGAAGCGCATCAAATATGCTCCTAAACCTGGATAAAGAGGACTTAGGAGCTCCCACTAGATACTACACGAGACACTTTTGTTTTCGTTATCATTTCAGCAAACTTAAATTAGTACAAACAAGCGTATGATATTTTTGCCAACTGGATGATAAAACTCCAGAGTCCATTCGCTGCGAATGTGCAGCTATCGCAAGAGAAAAAATCGTACAATTAGTTGGCGCAACTCCAAATCCTTTTGTGTATGGAACAAAAAATTTGAGGAGGTATTTAGATTCATCAAGATTCACCCAATAATAATAGAGAGACAGCTGACAGATACCTCGAAAGGCGCTTATGGTTGTGGTCATACAAATTACCTTCGGAAAGAATTAAATTAAGAGCACTCATAACAGTTGAGCTAGAGCTATATCGAATGCTTTGAATTAGATATATCACTCGTTGCGTGCACTCGTTGCGTCCACCTCGAAATCCATCCATCCAAGAACGTATCACAATTAGTCAATTATTTCGCGATTACAAGTATTAGAAAATTAGTAGTAAAATCATGTATTAATTTACTTTTACTAACACAGTTGTTTTCATTATTTGTTTACTCTTTCTTGCAGATTAATGTCACCTCCACACAATCAACTTGGCTGTTGTCACAAGTGAATCGCTATTGTTTTTACATCCACACCTCGTTAGAAGTAAGTAAGTATTTGCATATGCATGCAAATTAACACCTAAGCAAGCATACGCACTAAATATAAGTAATTAGCGTGAAAACTGAGAAATTATGAGTTTCACGCCATCATGCAAATAGCGGCAAATAAAACAAACAAAAACCATTGTTTTTCTACCTCAGTTACTTCCTGTCCTTTCGTTAGCGTAATCGCCCATAATACATACAAGTATTTGCATATGGGCTAGTAAACAATGTTACCAACACCGCTGTATGAGCCTCATAAAAGCATTAGAAATTACTAATGGCGTGGCATATTGCTTAATTCCGTAAAAGAAATATGTATTCGCAATACCAAACAATGAGCGGTCGTTTGGCTAGGGTTTGGTTTCTTTTTTGCTTTGAAGCTGACGCGGCGTATGAGTAACTTGGGTGTTCCTCATTGTTAGCATTTTGCGTATTGCAAAATCGTTACTGTTTTTGGTTTTTTTGCAAGAGGTCCACAATGCGAATGCAAGAGAGTGCGTATAAAAAGCATGAATGCATAGGGTACACAATGCAAGGTGGTTGGGAATATGCAAAGTTTATTATTCAAATATGTAAGTATGTAGTGACTTACAGTACGACGATTCTTTTGCCGACTGGTAGACTCCAAGATTTCGGTTTGTGGCTTAGTATTCTGACAATCTTTTGTATTTTCATTCTTATTTTTTGCATGGAGGCGTTGCATGATTACTTCTCTGCTATTCTTTGTGTTCATTGTACTTGTATGGGTACATACTTTTACGGCTATTGCAGACCCTCTTTAATGAAGCTGATAGTTTTTTCCGTTTCTTATTCTTCTCATTCATTCATTGTTTTTTTTGTTTCTTTTTTTTTTGTTTTTACGCATTGCTGTAAAATAAAGTAAGGTCATTTGAGTTAAGTGCGACGGCGTAATTGCTTTCGGCACTTTTCGGTGTTTTTCTTGCAAAGCAAACAATAGAATTTGTGTGGCGTGGAAACATCAGTTATATGCATACAGACATGCATACATACATTACAGGTTATTACACTCCAATTTTGGTCGTGATGAGTGATGGGGGAGGAAAAAAGTAGGAGGAGATTAGTGATGTTATCCCCATACCAGTGAGATTAGTGATGTTAACCCCTTACCATGACAATTAAAAAAAAAAAAATTATATAAAAATAAAACTATAACAAAAAATAACAAAATAAAAAAAATTAAAAGAAAATAAAAAAAATATTATGAAAAAAAATTTTAAGACATTTTTTTATAATTTTTGATTATTACAAACTACACAAAATTATTATTTTTACAATATCATAATATACTACGGCTTAAACCATGTCCAATTGGGCTGCGCCAATTTCTGAACAAGTAGGTTAGGAGTATCTTGTACGAGGTGTGTTCAAAAAGTATCACGAATTTTGTGTTTTTTCAAAAATTATTTATTTATTCATTAATGTCTATTTTGGCGCCTTCAAAGTAATCTACATGAGATATTATGCACTTGTGCCAACGTTTTTTTTCAATCTTCGACGTACTTCAAAAAATATTTTTTTTTATATTGTTCAGCTCCTCCGTCGATGATGCCGTGTTTATCTCGTCAATCATAGCGTAGCGTTGTCCTTTCATGGGCCTCTTCAGTTTTGAGAACAAGAAAAAGTCACAGGGGGCCAGATCTGGGGAATACAGCGGCTGTGGCATCTTTAGTGTGTTGTTTTTGGCCAGAAAGTCACGAACACAAGCAACGATGTGTGAGCAACGATCGTGATGCAAGAGCCAAATCCGGGCGTTTCTGGCGGATTCCTTCGCGCAAATTGCGCATAACTTACAGGTTATATTCCTTATTGGCCGTTTTGCCCTGAAGAAAACAGTAGGCAAAACCTTTTCAGTCGACCGAATTTGGCGCGCTTTTTTCGGTTTTGGTTCGTGCGGTAGCTTCCATTGACACGATTGAGCAAATTTGTGTGGTCGCGGACAGAGTCTAACATCTCATTAGCAATGTTCATGCGATGCTCGAAATTGAGTAGTTTGGTATGAATTTTGCGGCGACCCGTCTCATGCCCAAATCATTGAAAAAAAATCAAATGGCAAATCTTTACTTCATCAATTTTTTCGTCTGTTGTTGAAGTGCTCAGGTGTCCGGCACGCTTTTCGTCGTTCTCATCTTCTCGGCCTTCTGAGAACATTTTGTACCACCGATAAACCTTGCTTTGGTCCAAAGTATGATAGTTTCTTCGAATAACACAGTCAACATTCGGAATGCATTCGCGCACTTAATTTTGTTTTTCACACAAAACTTGATACAGGTTCTTTGATCCATCTTTTTGAATAGGTAAAAATCGAAGACGAGCCGAAACACGTGCAAGCAAAGCAACTGTCAACAATTAACTGAACATTCAAAATGGCCGAACTCGTCAGCATGAGTGAGAGACATGAATACCAACATATCGCCACAAAAAAAAACGAATTCGAATATACGTAAGCTGCGAAAATTCAAATTTCGCGATACTTTTTGAGCACACCTCGTATAAGGGTCATGCAGTGGTTTAAATAAATTTTAATTTTTGGTCGTGATTAAAATGTTTGCTTTCGGTTTCATCGAATTACAAATTTTTAGTACTATTTATAAAAAAATTGCCACAAAAGTTTATAGGGCTAAAAAATGAAATTCTAACCCAAAAACTAAATAACATTGATTTAGCTAACCAGAAAAATATTTAGAAAAGACAATTTTTTATTTTAGAATAATAAAGCTAGGCTTAAAAATTTAACTTTAGCCCCAAATCCTACGAATTTGAAGATGTGAATAACTGAAAATCATTGCAATGCTCGCGAGTAGACAAAATTCTTGCAAGGTTCATCGATAGCGGTACATGCCCCTCCAACAAAGTGTTGCAGTACATATGCGAGTCTGTACTAGCTGCTTACTATTCTCTATTTTAAGGCAACACCCTTGATTAAAAACTTCCCGGAATATATTCACAAAATTCAAAAAAAGTTTATTCCTCAAACGTGATATCAACTGCAACTCATTTATGCCAGCGTTTGATCCAGCTGTCGAGCTGCCCAGCTGTATTTTCGGTACAGCCCATCAGAACCATTTTCAATTTTTCCATTATGTACTTCCTTTCCGCTGTTAAATCGTGTTCCCCGTAGTGGTTTTTTTGAATCGATCAAGCAGAAAAAAATCGAACGCAGCCACATCAGGCGAATTCGATGGCTATTGGATGGTATTCGTTTCGTTCTTGGTCCAAAATTTACGGATAATGATGGCACTGTACGATGATGTGTTATTTTGGTCTGAAATCCAAGAGTTTTTTCCCAAAAATTCCCAAATTCCCAAATTTTGGCGAATTTCTGCACGTAAACGTCTCATAATGCCCAAATAATAGACCTTATTAAATGTCTGACCTTCTGTCAACAATTTTGGGAATACATTACCGTGTAATTGCATCGTTGTGAAGCATCGATCTCTTTTTCAACTGAAAACGACGTAGTTTTATGGTATTGATTAATTGATGATTAACTCATGTTTGGATTGCCGTACTCTTAAACCTACGTCTCGTCTCCAGTAATGATGCGTTTGGAGAAAGCTGGGCGGATACAGCCTTGCAAATCATGTCTTTGGCGATATCAACGCGGTTCCCTTTCTGCATGAAATTCAGGTGCTTTGGAACCAACTTTGCATAAACACAATGCAAATCATTAACTACAATGTCCTGAATGGATCCAGAAACAATGTTCAACTTCTTTGCCTGCTCTCTGATGGTTAATTTGCGGTTATTATCAACTTTCACTTTATTGAAGTTTTTATCAGTTTTTGATATCGACGTCCTGCTACGACATTCGTCTTCCTCGGCGGACTCACGATTTCTTGTTTCCCAACATTTCTGAGGTTGAATCCATTTTTAGCGCAAAATTTAATACAAACTCATTGTTACAAATACAAATATATTTTTAAAACTGTGAAAAATCTAAAACACGTAGACAGGTTGGTTTACTCAAAAAGGCGTAAGGAATGTGAAACACAGATGTGGCAACCCAACAAAAAACGAACTGAAATCAATCACCTTAGAGCGTCACTTGGCGTCCATGGATATTGTTGGTAAGACTATAAGTTTGGCTGTATTCCGGTGTGATTAACCTCATAATTTTTCCCACAGACATTTGTTTTAAAGCTCTACCTTTTAATTTTTCCCAAATTTGTTCCATATTCCCAACATTTGCTGGATTTAAAAAGTCGCTCATATAATCACCGCTCCAGACTACATATACCCACAAAAAATAACAAAAAATAGCCTATAGTGTGATCACGATCTTCGAGATCAAAATAAAGATCAAAATTAACAGGACCGTCACTTGAAATTATGTGTTCATCGAATGTTTCCTGCAATAAATTGATTATCTCACCCACTGTATGACGTGTCATGCCACTTTGATGATACCAAAGCATTTCTACGTTAATAATAGGTCTATGAATAAGTTCGTGCGTTTTTTTCGAAATTTGAATTTCGGATCATTCCCATGGCTTTTAAACGTTTGGAAATGGTTGATTGATCAACTCCCAAAGTTTTTGCAACCTCTTCTTGCGTTTGAGCCGGATCTTGATCGAGCAATTCCTCCAATTCGGTATCCATGAACTTTGGCGGCGCGGCCAAAATCACCACTTTTAAAGCGTGCAAACCACTTCTGGCACGTTCGCTCAGCTAGAGCATGCTCACCATAAACTTCCACCAAGATACGATGACTTTCGGCTGCTTTTTTCTTCATATTAAAGAATTCCCCGCAAAAACACATTATTTGGCACGAAATTCGACATTTTCAAGTGTGGTAAAAATATTGTTGTTTACGCTTCAAATAAAAAACTTATACTGACGTTTGTGCCTTACGACAGTAGCTCTCCAATGAATGTTTGGAAATGTGGATCGATGGAATAATAATCAAGTTACGCCATCTGTTGTAAAACCGCACGAACTTATCCATATATTAATATAATGGATCTGAAGCGCTCTTCATTGCCAGTAGAGTAGGGGCCAATGTGAAACCCCAAAACATGCAGAAATTTAACAAATCTATGAATAAACGGGATATCTATCAGTAAATTATCATAATTGTCAATAGCTGAAATCGCCGGGTTTCAAGGGCATCACTAAAAAGAGTTCTGCATTCTCATCATTTGGAAAAAACTTAAATAGAAATCTGAAACATGGGCATTTTGCACTTAATTTAAAAAAAAAAACTTAATATTTCTTCTTGGCACTTAAGTGAAGAAAATTGTAGAAGCCAGAGCGTTCTATACTAGAGTAAGAGGAAGGCCGAGAACAAGATGGACCGACGAACTAGAGGACAACATCAAGAAACTTAGGATAACGAACTGGAAAAAAGTCGCAAGCTCTCGAGACGTATGGACGTCCCGCGTGCAGCAGGCCAAAACTCAGAAAGAGCTGTAGAGCCAAACGATGACTTAAGTAAAAATTTAAATATTTTAGATACATCCATTTTATTTTCCGTATCGTAGGTTCGAAATTCCACTAATTTTCACGCTAACTTGAAGTCGGCATTTATGTTTCATATCCTGTCAAAAATGTAGTGGAAAATGGCTTCGTACGTCAATCATATTTGACACTTGTGAATTGAAATAGTATAGAAATAGGCGACCAGTGAAGCATGTAAAGGTCAAGAAAAAGATTTTCTTTAATTAAAATCTTTTTTTTTTGTAATTAGCACAAAAGTTCTTCAAAAACAAAAGTGATTGGATGATTAATTTTGCGTCACCTTGTACACTCAATATCCGCTTTTTAAGCCAATCATCAATCATTCATTTTCCAATGTTCAATTAAATATTTACTAATTCAGTTCATTGTATTAATTAATGTAATTATTCCACAGCTAAATTATGTAGCTGTTCACACGTTTCGCATGCAATCACCCGGATAAGCCCCATTTAAGAGAACGGAAAAGCTTTCATAGATTGCAGAATGAAAAAATTAGACAACAGTTAATTTAATTATATATATGTCGATATGTATGTATCTCTCTCACTGTCATGATATTATGCACTTTTGTTTATACGCTTATGTACGAAGAATTTAATTAAAGTCCCCCCTCTTTGCTAGATAAATACAACCTACGAAAACAATCAATATAAAGCAGACAAACTGACTTCTGTGACTGACTGCCGTTGCATAGCGCAATATCAGTAAACTGCACAATCAACACCTTACACTCTTAAAACTACCAATCGGCACAGCATTACGAGTGATATTAAAATGAAAAGTTTCCCAACGCTTAATTTTTTTTTCGCTTCTGTTTTGTTGCTCTTTTTTTGCAGCTGAAAAAATAATTAAACTGTCTGACATTTTCTACTGCCGCCAAACTGTCGGCGGAAGAACAGTAAAGGTAATTACGAAAAGAGACAACTACGTAACGTATTTCAAGCAGACATACATACACACACATACATACATATGGGCACACATGCTGGTGTGCAAATGGATATACGATGGTTATCTAAGTTAGGTGAATGGCTAGGACAAGTGACTGGTCAGCAGTTTAAATGTAATCGCAAGGTAAATCTAATACAGGGTGTACAACTAAGCTTTGAGAAGTGAGCGTGGAAAATAGACTTCATAAATTTCAATTAGAAAAAATTGTAATAGTTCGATTTATATTCTCTATTTTGTGGCCGGGACAACTAGCAAGTGCAGCACTCAGACATTGATTAAGTCCATTGTACTACACTTGGATTCCCTTTTAATTTTCTTTAAATCTACCTGATCTCCGAAGAAATCTGAGTAGATCTTGTGGTGCCAAAGAGCCAAGGTGGTCGCTTCTTAATACATAAGTGCCAAAGACCTCAAAGCTGATTCGAGCGAAGGTGGGGCAGACGCACAGGAAGTGGTCCATCGTCCAAACCTCCACAAACTTTTCATTACCATTAATTATTATTATTATTTAATTAATTAGAATTTCTAGACAAAATTTATAGACTTTTGAATGCTGTTCCGCTCTTTCTCCCTATAACAAATGTACAATTTTATATAAAGAAAATACGCAATACCGTCACGGGAAGAAAAAATAACGAAAATCGACGAGCAATTTGAGGCACTTCAAACTTGCAACTTATTGTACTAAAATCTAATGGATTATAGAAGTGCGTATACAACTCTTTTTTTAATTATGATTTGAAAATTTGGAATTTACATGAAAATTTGGCGAATTTTTATAAATCTTGTATAAGGCTTGAAAGCTGGTTTATTATGGTGTTTATTATTGCATGAATTATAAAAAAATAAAAATAAAAAAAAATAGTAATGAATAAATTGTCCAAACATGTAAAAATGTTGTTTTTTCGCCAGCTGTAGTTAAACTTAAAATTTTAGAGTTCTAAAAAAAGTACCTATTTCGATAAATTGCCACTAACACCGGTTGTAGTTAGCCGATTTACAATAGGTTGGTGTGGCTCATCACACATACCTCATTTACTTCAATAGTGGCGTAATCCGAAAGAATTTTTTTTTCGATAAGTACTCAGAAATAGTTAAAATCTTTTATTTTATGCTCAGTAAATTCATGGAGATATTTATTAAGAGTACCTCATTAGCATCGGTGGCCGCCGTAGCCTAATGCGTTGGTACGTGACTACCACTCGGGAGTGCGAATATCCGGGTATGAAATAGCAAAATGATAAAAAAAAGTTTTCTTTAATAGCGGTCGCCCCTCGGCAGGCAATGGCAAACCTCCGAGCGTATTTCTGCCATGATCAGCTTAAAACTGTTGGAGGAGGGAGATTACTTTTGCTTAAGGAGACGCTAAAAATGAAGACTTGGAGACCGTTTTTCTTCATGATGGAAAGAATAATGAGATGGCGCCTATCGTGCTACCGTTACTTGGTTCTCAGCGAATTTGACAATGAGTTACGTCGTTTTAGCACCAGTATGGCCAGATTACCATTCTCCTAACTTGATTTAGGCTTTTTTTGTTGTTATTTATTATTGGAGTCTTAGTTCACTCAGTTTTATTTAGCTTTTCTTTTTTTAACATCTGGTCGCATTGCCCGCGATTGCAGTTGTTGTTGGTGTTCTTCAGCTTTCAGCAGTCAAATCTCTCTCTTGCTACTGCAGTGTTGCTTAGAATTGGATATAAAAACGCACTAAAATGCCCATTTAAAGAAAACAAAACACCAAATTTTTATTGAACTACTTAAAGAACTTTGTATGTGTGACAAATTTTCTTTAAAATGTGCGTTTTTTAAATAAATGTGTTATATCAAATTTTTTAAAAACCAACAAATTTTCATTAATACTAAAATCTTCTCAGAGTGACCTTTTTAACATTCTCTTGTTTAATAATAAAGTTTTTTTTAACTTATAGTTTCGGTAGCTTTAAGTTAAAAATAACAAAACAAACACCAATTTCAAAGTTTTCACATTTTGATTTATAAAAAAGCACTCAATTTATTGCGAAGAGCAAATGGTTGGCAACACTGCACAACTTGGCAAAAGAGACGTCTCGCACTCTCTGATGGGCGCAATCTTGTTTCTATCATTCTTGGTTTTTCTCGATATTTTGAATTTTTTATTTACAACACTATAAAGAATATGTATTAATTTTTTTCATAAAGTAAATTTTACTGTCAAAGCAATGCTTGCTACTAAATACAATGTCAAAAGTACATTTAAAATTGTATCATCTTTAGGGTAATTTCACTTTTTCGTTAAAGGAAAGTGAAAACATGCAATAATGTCAAATACGAAAAAATAAAACAAAATTGAAAAACACGGCTTGCAAAATAACAAATCGGCTAATTGAATTGGTTTGTTGCCAAATGATGGACCGAAACGCAATTTCTCACCTAATCAATGCCAAATTTGATTGCAATTTCATAATATTGTACGCAATATATTTAAATGTATTCTTTTTTTTCCATTTCGTTTATGTTTCATCGGATGACTTTCTATACATGTCGACATGAAATGTGTTCACACTCATTCGCTAACAATACGTCAGTCAGTAGCCAACAAATGGCTTATTTATGATGACGACCATAATGGGCTTATTGTCGTTATTGTCATCGCTGGCGAGCAGTTTCTTCAACTCCAATAACTTTGAACCGAAAATGTCGCAAAAGCTACCTAATACAATATTTACCATTAATGCAGATGTATTTATGTATTATATTTATGTATGTATGTATGTATGAGAGCATGAATTTGCAAGCCCTTTAAGTGGCTATGTTTCACTTCGTTGCCTTTGCACCTACTCATTTTATTTTCTTTATTTTGTATTTATTGTTCGCTATTTGATATTTTTTGCAATTTTTTTATTTTTGTATTTTGCATTGTTTTTTTTTTTTTTGTTTTGTTTTTGTTTGCTTGCAATTTTCAAATGTTATTTTTATTGTTACAAGAAAGAGTAATTGCCAAGTTCAGAGTTGGGAAAATGCAAATAACAGCCGATGGCACGTGCAGAAGGTCTGCGAAGAGTTGGCAGCGTTTGATGCTCTTGAACTTTTGATGGAAAACTCTATTTACTCTATTTTCTAAAGTTCACAAAAACAAAAAAAACTTTCGCTTTTACTGTAAGTTACTCGCTATTGCGTTAAAGCCTATGGAACACGAATAATTTTGTTTTTGTATTAGAAACTGCAGGTCATCATACGATCTTACTTTAATAAGCTTTTTTGTTCAATAAATCGAAATAAAATAAAATAAAATAAAGTAAAATACAAAAAAATACAAAAAAATATATATAAAAATAAATAAAATAAAATAAATTAAAATAAAATAAAATAAAATAAAATAAAATAAAATAAAATAAAATAAAATAAAATAAAATAAAATAAAATAAAATAAAATAAAATAAAATAAAATAACAGTGAAACAATCGACCATATAATTGCTGGATGTAGCGCACTTGCCCCCCGTGAATATGTCAGGGGACATAACAATATTGGAAAGATCCTCCACCAACAACTTGCGATAAAACACGGTCTCTTACAAGCAGAAGTCTTGTATTTTAAATATGAACCAAAGCCAATATTGGAAAATGCAAACTGTACTGGGACAGATTTATTTCCACAGATCAAACCGCAGCTGCCAACAAACCTGACATCATCTTGTTCTACAAGATAAATAAAACAATCGAAGTTATCGATATAGCGGTGCCTCTTAATCGCAACATCCAAAGCACATACTCCACCAAAGTATCGAAGTATGCAGCTTTGACCATAGAACTGAAACGGATGTACAAAGCGAGGGAAGTGAATATAATTCCAATTATTATATCGTCCACTGGATTAGTGCCTAAGCATTTAATAAAAAACTTGAAGAAGTATGACTGCCAACACCTCTTAGAAGACATGCAGAAGTCGACCATATTGGACACATGTGCAATAGTTCGTAGATTTTTAAATATTTAAGCAATAGTAATCGCATAGGCGTAGAACTTGGACTACGTTTCACCAGAGCACAATCACTTGAAAATTTTATCCGGGATGTGTAATCTCCGGCAATAGCCGAGATGGATTAAGCTCAAATAAAAAAAATAAAATAAAATAAAATAAAATAAAATGAAATAAAATAAAATAAAATAAAATGAAATAAAATAAAATAGAATAAAATAAAATAAAATAAAATAAAATAAAATAAAATAAAATAAAATAAAATAAAATAAAATAAAATAAAATAAAATAAAATAAAATAAAATAAAATAAAATAAAATAAAATAAAATAAAATAAAATAAAATAAAATAAAATAAAATAAAATAAAATAAAATAAAATAAAATAAAACATAAGAGCATACTTCCAACATAAGTGCTCCCATTCCGAGCTGCAAGTGCTGCGGATGATAATTACACCCCACTTCGGATGAATCAACCCTACGAAATCAGGAACGCAACCACAATAGATGAAAAAATCCAAAGATGGTCTGAAATGGCTGTCCACGGCGTATATCGAAAAGACTTGCTGAGCCCACATGTCGACCAAAAATTGTCGCACTTATGGCTTACCAACAGGTCGATATTTGCCGAAACGGAGGGTACCATTTTCGCCATACAAGATGGTGTGATTCCAACGAGAAATTACATTAAATACGTAATGCGAGATCCAAATGCCGCTGCAGACAGATGTCGAAGATGCAATAGTCGAAGTGAGACATTAGACCACGTGCTAGCGGGATGCACCAGACTGGCAAACTCTATGTACCTGAAGCGACATAATGACATCGCGAAAATAATCCATCTAAAACTGACGCAGATGTACAACTTCAATCCAAGCAAAATACCGTACTTCAGATACACCCCAGAACCTGTTCAAGAAGACTCCAACTACCTTCTATATTACGACCGAACAATTTTAACAAATGCCACAAGAGACCACAATAGACCAGATATTTTCCTTATTGATAAATCTCAAGCGACTGGTTATATAGTTGATATTGCTGTTCCTCTAAACAGAAACATGCAAAAAACATATGCAGAAAAAATATCCAAATATTCTGACTTAGGCATTGATGTCAAACGCCAGTGGAAGCTAAGGAAGGTGCACATACTACCAATTATCATCTCAGCCCACGGACTAGTGCATAAAAACTTAGCAGACAACGTCAAAACTCTTCAACTCCCAGAATATTTAATTTTCGACATGCAGAAAGCAGCTTTACTCAATTCTTGTCATATAGTCCGAAACTTTTTACAGTAAACGTTTTTCTTGTTAGTAAATTTGTTAACTATTTTGTATAATATTTATATATATATTTAATTGTAATATTTTGTACCTGTTATAAATTATTGGCTTGCAGCTAAGCTGTCGCCAATTAATGTAAAACACTCCTTTTTTGGGATGCAATAAAAAAAAAAAAAAAAAAAAATAAAAAAAAAAAATAAAATAAAATAAAATAAAATAAAAGGAAAGGAAAGGAAAGTAAATGCAATAAAAAAATATATAAAAAAATTAAGCGAAAAAAAGTAAAAAAAAATAAAAAAAAAAATAAAAAAAAATTGAAAAAATTAAAAAAATAAGAAAAATAAAACAAAATAAGATAAAAGGGAAGGAAATACAATAAAAAAATGAACAAAAAAAAAAATGAATAAAATAAAAATGAAACAATTAAAAAAATAAGAAAATGAATCAAAATAAAATAAAAAAATGAAACAGAATAAAATAAAACAGAATACAATAAAATAAATCAAATACTTATGAAACATATAATAATTAGGTGGGTCTAAGGTGTCGTCAGTGTTATATTGTCTTATATCGTAAAGTTTTACTTCAATATTTAGAGCACTCGAAACTACAAGCAACTACTTTTTAAGTACAGGGTGGCGCAAAATTAATCACCTCATCGGAAGATTTATTATACGATATTTTCAAATGGCGTCGTACTTCACTCATATTTGTCACATGTGGACCAGACAGCTGCAGGTTGGCATCTGCAAGTAATCTTTCAAGGGGCAAGATAGCATTTTTAGGCAGCTGACATCGTATTTCTCCGAACTCCGAACATATCTCTCTATCCCCAAACTAGAGTTTGAAGGTCGCACTAGAGCAAACTTTCCAAATAGGCAGGATTGAAACTAGGCGAAAAACTGCACTGAAGCTTGCACCTCTGTCTTCACTGATGGCTCCAAGATGGAATCGGGATTCGCAGCAGGGGTTTTATACAAATCAGCCAATTTATGTATTTCCTTAATATTGTCGAATACTGCCAGTGTTTTCCAGGCAGATGTCTTTGTAATCCTGCAGGCATGCAAAATGCTTATGGAACGTGGGAACAAGGGATATATTAACATTTTCTCTGATGATCAAACGGCGATCAAGGCACTGACGACGCCATGGTGCAGATCCAAACTAGTCAACTCCTGTAAAAGGAGATCAAATCTCTTGGGTGTGTAGGTAATATCTATCTGATCTGATAGTGCGAAATGAAATTGCTGATGAGCTTGCCAGAAAGGGGACTGAATTGGTCTCAAAGACCTCGTATTCGATGATCGGCATTCCCCTGACTGTTGTTAAAAGGGAATTGTACAACTTATTTTTTAGGAAAGCGCAGAAGAGATGAAACTCCATTTCTTCGTGTGCTATTTCGAAAACCCTTGGCCCCAGTGCAATAGATGAAGGACTAAGAAAGGCCTGGGAACTCCACGCCATTCAATTTCCAAACTCGTAGCTGTGTTTACTGGTCATTGCACGATCAGCATACATGCGGAAAAGTTAAGTTTACCATTTAACCGCCATTACAGAAGCTGTTTAAACCTTTCAGAGAAGAAGAGTGTCGAGCACTTTCTCTGTATATATCCGGGTTTGGCAGCTAGACGATTAAGGTCACTGGCTGCTCTTTTCTTCGACAGCCTGAAGCAGCGCGCCAACCTAAGTCCCATCAATCTTCGCCATTACAACAACAGCGCCGGCTGGCTGTAGATATTTGCTTGTTGGAGGTCTTATACTGGTATCCAAACGACGCTTTAGTCCTATTTGGGAAGTGCCAGAGTGGTACTGCAACCAGTACGGCAAAAAGTTTTTAGAAAAATAGCCTGCATACCATCTATCCCAGCGCCATTTGACTTGATAGAGATAAAGCATTCAAGGACGTCGCAGTGATCAACACACAAAATATGGGGCTTACAATTTTTCTTGCCGTCTTTTCTATGCATTATTTTAACAAACTGCATATTTCAAAGCGTAACCTACACACGCCGGGTATGCATAAATGTTACACTCATACCAACCTATAATTAACTTAACTTATGCACTTTCGTAATTTTTTTGAATTATTGCTTATAACTCGAATTAAGCAATTCAATTGTTCATTGGTAATGACAGTTTCATTGCCTCGCCGTGCATTGCCATGTACAGTTCGAATGCAAATACCTAACATTTCGCAAATTTTTTAAAATGGTTAGCTGTCGAGTGGCAGCAGCGTTAAGTGACTGCCAACAGCTGAGCAAGTGCAACTGCGGTGCTAAAATTGTAACAGTTATGCGGCAATAAAGCAATTTGCAAGCACCACATCTCTACGTGCATACTTGTCCACACATACATATACATATAGTTATATATATAAAACAATGTGTTCAATGTAAAAATTTGCAGAAAAACGACAGCGATGTGGTGCAATAAAGCATTGGCATAGTTGCACTAAAAAACAGTATTTTTAGCTGCAGACAATTCCACCTCAAGCCCAACTATATATGCAAATATGAGTACTTGTGCCACAATGCGGGTAAATGAATTCAATTTGAGGCCAAAAATGCGAAATGCAAAATTGCGATTGTGCGAGTACGAGTCGGCACGCAAAACAATGCGCATGCGCAGCCCACAAACTTTTTGTATGCATACACACATACACACACACACTTACGCATGCTCTGGGGCGAGTGTGGGGCGCTGCTGGGCGTCTAGCTGGGTTTGTGTCTCGAGCAAAAACAAAGTGGCGCATCGCGACTAATTAAGTTGGTAGCATAGCGTCAATTATAGCAGCCCTGACACAGCTTTCCAATTACTTTTATGTTAACACTTTCCATGTAAAACAAAAAAAACACAGAAACAAAAAAGGAAAACATCCACAATAGAATAAAGCTGCACTTAAAAAAAGCACACAAGAAAAAAACCGCCAGTTGAATGCAGCGAAAAGGGGCTCACGTCAACGCCTACTAAAAATCATTTTGCTCCCCTTTGTGTTTCCCCAAACGCGGCAATGCAAGTTGCCACAAGCGGCCGCAACCTGCGACAAGCGCAAATATCAGCCGGTCGCGTGCTGGCGTTCACCATAGAAAGTGAGTTGTGGGAATATGTGGCATCCAATGTTTTTGCAACCATTCAACCCACTTAAAGTAAATCATGTATAAAAAGTCAGGGGCCTCGTAACTTTTCATTTCATGTCAGTCGAGTTCAACTGGGTAAAGTAGTTGCAGTTCAAAGACAAAAAACAAACAAAAAAAAATATATCCCACAAAGAAAGCGTTAAGACTGTTCAAAAATCTGTTTATCTTTGTGGCACACACACACATGCATACACATATGCATAAGCTTACCCTGCAGGAAAATTCACTATTACTCGTACTGCACTGGCTCGCTTTTGCTGGTTTTAGGTAATTTTTTCATGTAATTTTTTTTTCTCCTTCTTACTCCTTTGAGGTGCATAGAGTCTCTACAAGGCTTGTGGTTAGATGCTATTGTCTTTGCGCTGTCTCAGCTTGTGTTTGTAGCGGATAAGTAATGTAGAATGTGTTGTTTGGTCGGCCGCGGCTTCAGCTTCTCTGCGGATTCCAGTGTTGTGAGGCGGTTTTCTAAGAGCCTGCCTGACCCAAAATTTTTATATGAATTCAGACTTTATTTAAATCAAAGGAGAATAGAATAATTAGTGAGAAAATAGAAATTACGAGACACTGCAATCTGTACTTAACGACCTGGTCAAGTGGACAAAAAGCATCAGCCCGAGGATTATTTCTTATAAAACCGGCTTCAACAGATATAAGATATAATTTGAGGAACTGATAAGTTAGTGATTAAAATGAGCGATTTCCTGCCAAGTGATCCAAGTATTTTGGACAAGATTTTGAAATTTTCTAAAAATTGGTTTATTCGTAGACTTGAGTAAACTGGAAAAAATTGAGTAAGAGATTTATTAAATGGTGAAAGTTTTTATATGAAGTTTTTTTAAAGTATATTTGGCTCCTTTTAACAGTTTTCAACATTTCTAAAAAATTGTCTATTAATTTTTAATTAGAATACTCCAGCAAATCTTACACTTTTTGGTGATGGTCAAGCAGCGATCAAGGCATTAGCCTCAATTCAAGATGAGTTGAAGAATGCAGGAGGTCGTTCTCGCTTATCCAACAGCACAACACCACACTTTGTTGCGTTCTCGGCCACTCTGCAGTAGAGGGAAATGAAAACGCGGATGAGTGTGCAAGGAAAGACTCTGAGCTTGACCTTCAACGAGTGAAAGAGAACATTAGCATTCCTCTGAAAGAATTATACACTGCGATTGACCTGAGCGTGATCGCGGAAACCAAAAGATGGTGGTTTCTGACAACTAACTGCAGGGTCATCAAAATGTTTTGGCGAAAATTGAATCTTAAGAAGGCAATTTGTCTGCTTGGATTCAACACTACTAGCATCCTCACAGGTGCTATAAAGGGTCACTGCACTATTGGCACCCTAGCCAGTAGAATATCCGCACCTCACAATGACTTCTGCAGGAGCTGTGAAGATGAAGAAGATATTGAGTCGGTACAACACCTCCTCTGTGAGTGTACTGAATTTCAAACAAACCCTGCCAAATATCTTGCCGATTATTTCTTTGAAGGCCTGGGAAATTTGCATGAAATGTCTCACTGGAGAAAAAACATTTTTTTTTGCAAAAATAAATTCTAACTTCCAAGAGTTCTTCTTCTTCGAGGCACTCAACAATTTAGCCACAATCTCGTTGAAGGGGCTGATTGAATTCGCGAATAGTCGGGATGGTTTGTGGATATGATTGTATAGGACTAGCGGAATCTTTCCTGAGTACCACAATGTACCTCCGTGGCCAACGAGTTAATGGATCAGTCACCGCCTGATCTTAATGTGTGGGAATACCGATTCGTATACTCTTCTGCTTTGTCACTGTCACACTTTCGAGACAGGTGACGCGCCGCTGGCGATATAATTTACGAATTCATTCGTATTCGGTGAAATCTCATTACTGATGAATGAGAAATTTGTTTCACTAGTTCACGTTTTTCCTGCAGGGCACTTACCAAGTGCACATAAATTTAATTGCTGCTCATTGTACTTAAAAATACGTGCGCACATAATACTTTTCTACACACCACTCTGTTGCATAGATATTTACATATGCTCTTGCTCCAGTTTTTCACACATTTCTACGATTACAATTTGTATGCTGATTGTTATTTGCACTGATTATATTTTTCTATGTATTTATACTTTTTTATTATTTGAAAACATGAAAGTGCATCTGTTTTTTACTTCCACTTGTCGTTGTGCACTTTACACCCGTACCTTGAGCCTCCTCTCTTCATAGCGCATGACACTTGTACACACCTTTCTGGAATATTAGAAAATCAACATAGAAAATAACGAAAAATAAGATATCGTCATTAGGGTGGGTACATTTTTCGTCGTAGTTCCTTGCATATTCTGGTTCTATATTATATAGAATTTTAAGGAAAAAAGTTAACCAGATCATAGCTCCAAAATCAATTGCGAGAGCACAAAATTTAAAAGAAGCTTAATAAGAAGTTCATATAGTGCGAAAAATTTATTTTGCATACCTATTGTTTATTTAAATAACCCTTTGATGGCGCTAGAAAGCAATTATATGTATTTTTTAATATTGCAATAGGATTGTATTGGAAGAGGTTCGGATAAAAATCATCTACGGAGGC
Source organism: Anastrepha obliqua (assembly GCF_027943255.1). Lineage (NCBI taxonomy): Eukaryota > Metazoa > Arthropoda > Insecta > Diptera > Tephritidae > Anastrepha > Anastrepha obliqua. Next base: position 49,258,032 of record NC_072893.1, read on the forward strand.
TGTATAAAAATGTAGGTCACTCTGTTTGGGAAACATCCAGACGCACACCACAACTTACTCCTCTTGGGAGAGAAGGTTTCATACTACAATCGAAAAGGAAGGATGGTACAAAGGCATGAAGCCCGGCCGTAAGACTTTTCAAATTTACACAGACTGCTCAAAACTAGGGATTAGATAGCCTATCAAGCTACTAGACCGGAGCAGTATTTTCCAAACGGAAGTTTGTGCTGTGGGGAAAGCCGCGGAGCTAGCCTACACAAGAGCAAGAAAGAACTTAACAATTAATATATACGTGGACAGTCAAGCTGCAGTAAAAGCAATAACCTCATATTGTACTAAGTCCAAAAATGTCCAACGGACCAGGGAAGCCATAGAAGGTTAGCCACAAACAGAAGACTGCACCTCACGAAGCCATCGTAGCAAACGAAATAGTTGATGAGATTGCTAAAATTGCTATTAACCTACCTTTTGAACGAGAGTGTGACTTACAAAAACCGCTAAATATAATTTACCAAAAAATGGACTACTGCATGAAAAAGCAAGCGGATGCTAGGTGGACTAATCTGACCAGATGCCAAGCTGCAAAAGCCATGTCTAGAACTAACGACAAAAAAATTGACTCTGTTCGTACTTATGCTCTCGCGAAAAGGTTGCAGAACTAATATAGGTATGGGGTGACAGGGGTACAAGATAGGGATTGTTAGCAACGACAAATGCAGGAAATGCAGAGAGGATATAGAGGAAACTTTAGAGCATCTTCTATGTTTTTGTCCGGCATTATCAAAAATGCGCTTGAAATGCCTGGGAGCCCCACAGTTTGAGGGTCTGGAGGATATCTCGAAAATATATCCTGCTGCGCTGCTTAGGTTTACAAAAAGCGTTGAGATCCTACGTCATGTCTACTTTAAATCTTAATAAAGGTCAGTCTCCATCTGGTATCGCTAGGGACCAAAAGGTATATGCGTGGCTTAATACCAGCCGGGTTAACCTAACCTAAGACCACAAATTAAGAAGGAGCTTTAATTTGATGTTTGAGCGGTTCGGCAAGTCCAAGCACTCAGTCAGGAAGGCCATTGTACTGCAGCCGGATGGATTGCATGTATACAATAGATAGATACAATATGTATGGTAAGACGGAAAATAGGGTTTGAGGTCATTGTTTCGCAAATCTTTATGGATTCAATAATGAATCTTAGGCGTTCCGTAAGAGGAAGAGAATGAACTTTATGCATACTTAGTGCATCGCAACCCAACACTCCTCATTCTCAAGGCAGGATATGCACATCGGGTCGTCTAAGATTCCCATGGTAGGTAAATGCTCACCACAGACCTTGTGCCTTGTGATTAAACCCACCAATACTCTCAGGTCCTTCCTACTAAGTTTAAGGAGAAAGGTCGCTAATTTCATGTTTGGTTCTTTCACAAAGCACTTGGCTACTCTGCAGGATCCAACTCAGACAAACGTCGTCCTCTTGAAGTCGTCAAACCATAATTGAATCGATGCAGAATTAACACCTAGAAAGGGTTCAATGTGTAGTGGTATGCTTGCAATTAGCCAGTTTATTAGCCATCTCGTTCCCTGTAAAACCACAATGTCCAGGCACCCAAATAACACAAAATTTGTTGTGTTTTGCAGCACTGTTCAGTTTTGTGTTACATTCACCAAATAATTTCGAAGAGCAGCGTGGGTTAGCAAGGGCGTTTAGTGTTCAACATTCAAGATGTCATAGACTTCTAATCAGAACAGTAGCCATCAGTACTGTAAAGTAGGAGTACTAAGTGTATTCATGTAAGTATCATTCAGATCTGCTATCTTCACTAGTTTTGTCCGTCCGTCGGTGTAGAAAGTGTGTTGAAATCTCGTTAATAGGTTCTCTGAACTTAACTGGACTTAAGGAGGAGCTTGGCCAAACATCTAACAGATTTAATTACGCCATTTATATAAAATTACAAACGAACCAAAAAAAATTAAATTTTACAATAATTTCAAAATTTATTTTTTTTCTAATCGTTTATTTTTCCAAACAATTATTTCGGTTTTAGATACTTTTTACTTTAAACAGGACGTGCATTTTTTCTACCATAACTCCCTCTTAATTTTCCTATTAATTAAATACAGCTTCTTTTAAAATTTGGAGGCTCGAAACTGACGTTGGAGTTATTCTCTAGCGGACTTGTTTTCGTATATAATCCGAATCTGCTAGAAGTGAGCAGATTTTTCCGATGACGAGAAAAATCGTTCCACAAAAATTAGCCCACCCTAATGCATATATTTGCAACTGTATGCAAATGAAAATGTTGCAAGTGTTTTTCATTTTTGCTGCAAGTGTTCATTAATTTTATGTGGCGCCTTTTTATGTTGTTGGCCATGCAACGAAACAAGTCACGTCTGTATGCCTCCCTGAACTATTCTAATAAAATATGTGTGCCATTTTGGTCTATCGTTTGGCTAGGCTTACTTGTGTTGCTACAACCTTGAACGTATTTTTAATGAGCTTACAAATATTTGTCACATAAGTATTTATGAGTAGCCACAGTGCACTTAAAAAGGCCGCGTACGAAGTAATGAAAAATTTAACTTTCACTATTTTACACTTTTCGCAGGGGGATTTAGCTCAGTGCGCTTAGGGTAATATCAATTTCTATTTCGAATTAGCTTAACTGACTATTGACAGCTATAAATATGAAAATGTTCTAGATGATAATATTCCTATGAATCGATTTAGTCATGGCTTTCGGCTGCTTTGTGCCATCTGTTAAGAGTAAGAGTTCTGAGACTTATTGCAAACTTATGCCATTAAAGCAACGAATAATCCATTCGAAATTTCTTTCAATAGTAGTTCGTTTAATTATAAAATTATAGAAGAAAATTCTATCGATCGAATACATTAAATTTTTCGCAGAGTGTTTCAGACCTAGCTTATCATCCTCTACAGGCAGACTTCTTTAAAATTTTGCTGAATTCTGCCAATTAACAGTGGCTTTCTAGTCCTTCTTGTACACAAAATGCGTGAGAATTGCCCAGAGATCTTCAACTGAACGAGCCTGTGGGATGCTTGGCGGGTTACCATTTTTCGGCACAAATTGAATATTTTGATCAGTGAATCACTCCCAGCTGTTTGCAAGCTCCGACTGATATCAAGTGATCTCGTCTTGAATATGATAGTTAAGAGTAAATTGCTTTAATTTTGGCAAGCATTCTCGAATGTAAGTGTTACAATTGATGGCTTTGGCTACAGATTATTGAATAACAGGAACTGAAACACCATTCACTGAAATGGCGAACCAGACCAACATCTTTGGTTCAAATTTATCTTTGCTGCATACTTTACATTATCTGATGTTCCTTCAAAGTCCTCAATGTAATAAACATCATTTCCATTTAGTTCATGGTGTGAAAAGGTAAATAGAGTCCAACAACCAAAATGATGACTTTGTCAAGTGATTGTCGCGAAGTGCTCAGTAACGTTTGGTATTATTTCAAGCTGCCTGCCGATACATTTTGTTACTCAATTACGTTGCAAATAAGAAATGTTTTTATTCAAAATTCGGTACACTGTAGAATTGAGAGTTTTTGTGCACGTCCAGATTTTTTTATTTTGCTGCTCTTTACCTTTACGATAATCTTTGATACCCAGAAATGTAATAGCACGTGGAATTGGCTTGCCAATACACACCTTTAGAATTTGATCTGGGCTCGTTTGTTGGTGTGTTCGAAATTAGTTGGGGAATGCTGACTTCTCTCTTCGAATACTTCAATATTAGCCTCATTTAGGTTCCCGGTCATAACGATATAGCGAAAAACTACTGGGCCGATGAGGTAGCTAGACAGGCCACCCTCGCTACAGTTTCACCGCGCAATGAAAAAGATGGGGGTTCCCTTGAGAGCCTGTAGTCTACTCCTGGAAACTGCACGTCAACTCAGCTAGTGCTGAGAGAATTTCTAAGGCTCATAAATCCGCAGCCCTCGAATTTTGTGGGCATTCTTACCGGGCATTGTCCATTAGATATCTAGGCTGTGGGATTGCTTCAAGTCCTTTCTGCAGCAGCTGCCTGGTGGGTGAGGTGGAATCATATCAGCACCTTCTCCTCAAGCCGTCCTGCTCCCACGGGGTTAAGATTCAGACATCTTGGTTCTCACTTTTTTGCTACACCTGTAGGTAGAGCGGATTTGGATATCTCACATCTGGTGAATTGAATCAGTAGTTTGAAGCGGTGAATGCAATTGTAATTAGCCACCGTTTGAAAGTCACCCTCCTCTAATCCTAAGCGCCTCCTGCTCTCTCCACTCTGTATTGCAATGAATGAATTTGATTACTTGTCCAAGTGGCACCCATTTACCTTAGTTTGCCAACAAGGCTTAAGGCAGATTTGCGCATTTTAAAATTGTACGCTATTACAGTTGAAAATTTTTAAAGAATTGGTCTTAGACACTGAAATGGAAGTATTGTTAAGTCGGCCCGGTGCAGAATTCATAATTGTTTGTGACTTTATGCACCGTATTAAATGCTTGACTGTAGTCTCAAAACGATTGCAATAAAAGTTACACCAACAACACTACACCTTCGCAGGTGCTTATTCCGAATTTTCATCCAATTTATATTGCGCAACTTGATGATGTTCAACAAGCGCTTTTTATACCACCTCCGAGTACCCTTCTAATGGCAGATTTACAGGCGGGCGTTTTTAGAGAACCTTTTTCTAATGAAATCAATGGCATGTTAAAGGCTAGATAATTAAGACATTTTACCTTTTTACAATATTTGCAATATTTTTAATTGTAGTTCTTCTTCGTTAATTTTTTATAAAAATAATGAAGAAATGAAGCATGAAGCGAAAACCTATAACTAAATGTTTCAAACTTCAAAAATTCACGAAAATTTGACATATTTCAATGAATTCTTGGCAACATTTTAATCGAAATTCTTAGAAACTATTTGGATATGAAATTTTTATTCAATTTTAGGACAATAAAGTGTAAGTTTGAAATCGCCTTGATTTTTGACAATTTTCGTTTTTGCATAAGATGTTGAGAATTTTTTGCAAGTTCATGTCTGGGCACAAGAATTTTGATGCTATTTTGATTTTGTTTTGGGAGATAGGTTTGAGGAAAACTTAAGTAGCAAAAAAGGTGAGAAAATACGTTTTCAATATTGAGTTTTTCAAAATTTTCTTAACACTAAACCTACCGATACTTAATGTATTCCTATCTCTACCAAAGTGGGTCAAATGACCCGTCTTTAAAATGTTATATATTATATTACTAAGATCACATATATTTCTCAATAAAACAATTAGCAAGAGAGGAGTAAATCTTCGATGCATTTTTTAATAAAAGTCGTGAAGGCAAACGGCGATTTAATAATTTTATTTCTAAAAACTTTTGACAAAAAGTTTAAAATAGGTCATTTGACCCGTCATGGTAGGTTTAGTGTTAAACCTCTCTTCTAAAAAAATGGAAAACAGCATCAAAGGAACATTATTTTGCTTTTATTAATAAATTTTTTGAACATTTTCAAGCAAACCTTTTAAACTTAAACTTTTCTATTATCTGAGGTGGTTTTTTGGAGAAAATATTTTTAAACTAATTTTATTATTTGACAGTGCACTTAAAAATTTTGGAGTTATTTTCAAACGGGGCCAGTTGACGTAAAACTTAATATTTTTCCGAAATATTTTAGCAGAAATTTAGAAAAGTTAAATTTTTTTTAACTTTGTTGGAAAAACCCCACATCTTATTGGAGAGGCACTCTAACATACATATATATGCATATACTTTTATAGTACAACTATTGCAGGTTGAACAATTTACTAATGTAAAACAAAAACCCTTTCTCGATGTAGCTCACATAAACAGTCGCCTACTGTGTAATACTCTTAAAGTGAATAATAATTACAGAATCATAAAAACTCGAATGCGTTTCATTTAGTTAAAAGTGTTCGCCTGTCGCAAGCAAAAACTTTACTTCATCAAAATTTTATTACAGCAACAGCCCAGCAACTGTAGTTAACGCTTAATCACGCCCGCGCCATTAATGACCAAAAAAGACATTTTCCAAAGTGGTCAATGCCTTCGCATTCACGATTTGTTGTCATCTTTATAAATCACTAAGTTGGAAGCAGCCCAACGAACGTGCAATGACAGAGCAAAGGCATCAATTAGAAGCGCAATTCAGTAGCCGACTAGTTATGCAGATATGACTATTCGCACAAGAAGAAAAACCACTGACTTTTATTGCTACTTAATATGCCCGAGTGCCTGCCGCAGGGTGATATACTCCCTGTTAGCAATAAAGATGCGAAACAGCCACCTACAACAGTCTGCTGTAGTTTGCTATGACGCTTTTGGAAGATGCTAAAAAGGAAGAGAACAATGAGAAGATTATAAGAGTAATAAAAGACAGGCCATGAGTTCGGAGCTGTGAACGAATATTTGTATGCACTACTAATTTACTATACAGCCCGCGAAAAAATATAGCACCTTAACCTTCTGACAGATTTTGTTTATTTATTTATTTTTCAGTTTCAATTATTTTATTATTTTATTATTATTATTTTATCTAGTCTTATAATATTCTATATATAAGAAATACCAAGTTTCGAACTTTGTGCAAGATTTCGTCAAATTTTCATCAAAATTTTAAAAATTGTAATCAGATGCTAAATAAAATTTGGGCACTTAGTTTTATAGGAGAAAGTGACAGAGAGAAAGTGAAATTCTCGTTAAGTTTTCTTAATTTTTGTTCCTGACTGTGTTGCGTTTTATTTTTCATAAAAAAATCGTGGATTTGTTTTACGTAGAAAATGCGCGTGAAGGAAAAACAAATTATAAAAGTTCAACAGGATTTAAAAGCTTTAAATTAGTGTTATTACCCTTTTTTTAATTTGTTTGAAGTGAAACTTCTTAGGCGTCGATGGACGAACAAGAATGGAGAGTAAAATTTCAAGGCCATGCAACGTTCTGGGCATTTTCGTTCCACGAGAGAGAAAAAACGTATAACGTAGAGGAAAAGAGAGAGAGAGAGCTATACCTTATATATTTCAGAGTAATTTACTATAATAAATCCATTCATTTTCGGTAGATTATTTGCTGTTGACCGTCTGATTTTTGGCAGTTTATGCCGAAGCAAATTTTATTTCATCGTCGCTGCTAGGTATTCAGAAGGCAGATTCTCTGCAAATGTTGCGAATTTATTTAGATGTATATTCTTTCTCTCTCTCTCTCTCATTCTCTCTTGGGTCTCTCTCTCTCTCTCTCTCGGGTTTCTCTCTCTTTCATTCTCTCTCGGGTCTCTCCCTCTTTCTTTAAAATTTTGAAAATTTGTTCAATTTTCTAATTTTTGTATGAAGTTTGAATTTATATGGTTTCTGGTGGACAATGTGCCATGCTTTTACAAAAACAAAGAAAATAATTGACCTTAAAAAAAAATTCAAAAGTGTTTAAAACGTTGAGGTGCTTTAAAGGCTGCTCAATTTAGAGGTAACGGATTTTAAATTGAAACAAAGCAATATAAATTCAAATTGATTGGGCTGTCTTTATTTTTTTTGTGTAGAACCATTTATGGCATTTATTTTTTAAAGCCAGTCCCTTTCAAATGTTGGTCACAACAGCGCCGTAATTCGATCATCCATAAATACCAATTTTAAATGACTCGCTGGAGAACTTAGTTGTTCGACGGTCGGTATTTCCTGAATAACTTTAGTAATGTAGGCTTCCAATGTCTCAATCGAAGCTGGTTTATCCAGACAGCATTTGGCCTTTACATACTCTCACAAATAAATAATAGGTGTGATACCATACGTTCTTGGTGGCCAATCCACTGGTCTGAGACGAGAGATAAATTGCTCACCGGAAAGATTACGCATTGTTTCACGATCTGTATGGCTGTATGGGTAAGTCTTTCTTAGCTTTCATGGCTCTCGCAATTAACTTGCATAATTTTATTATTTCTTCTTGGTCAAACTCATTGTACTGCACAACTAAAATTTTATTCTCCAGACTATTTAAGGCCGTAGGCTGTTTTTTCGAATTTTCTTGCCCTTATTGTGCCACAAGTTCTCTCTTCTAGGCCGAGTAAGGAATTTTATACGCAAACTTTCCTTGGGATTTTCAACTTAAAAGATATAATATAAAAAATATTCAACTATAAAAACTAAAGGAAATTTTTTTAAAATACTTTCAAGGACTTGTATGACAATGGGAAGAATTATCCTGATATATGGCATCATCACACTCCGCGTAAACATGGCGAATAATTAGTAGTGTTGATAGTGTTTTCCGGTGCTGTATTGTCTGTCTGCCGTACAAGTATAACCGCCTCACTAGTAATAGGCCATCTGGCCCGAGCAAGTTAAATTTGGATTCATCTGAGAAGATGACTGTTTTGCAATCATCTACGGACCTATTAAAGTGGGATCAATTCCCATAAGACGAGATATTTCTCGTTTACTCTGATTATTTTGTGCCATTATTTCGCATTTCTTCTCATGACGTACACTTTGGATGAACCAGCTATTTCTGCTGAAAATTTTTAATTGTAAACTGAAAGTTATTGCAAAATGTATGCCTTCGAAGCAATAATTACCATACAGAATATTTCTGTAATGATTTAATATGTTTTATCAGAAATTAGCTCCTCATGCCCGGCGTCGCCCATGGATATTTCAATATAGAAATGTTTTGAATATAAAAATGTATTTCTGAACACGCTGACGTGATTGATTTTTAATTCATATCTCTAAAATGATTTTTATTTATGAGACGTAATGCCTCTCGAAGCCGATTCAATGAGATTATTGAGTGGAAACTTTTTTTGCCGTTAGGTGTATATACTCGTCCACACACTAAGTACAGAGCTGCAGTTAAACCAAGCGCATTTAATAAAGGCCTGCCTTTTTCAAGTATTTTCGCACTTTGACGACTCATATGAAATATATAAGGTTGGTAAATATTAGCGCACGCACCAATACAATTGCATTACTATGTATTATATATGTATGTGAGTAAAAGCGTTGTGTTTTATTTAAAATGAGAAACAGGTAATAAAACAGCAAGTGACCGGTTAACCAAAATAAACCAACTCTACGAAGTGCTTATATTCAGTTAAAAGAAAAACAAGCAAGTTGCTAAATATGACTCAGAGACGTATTGATAATCTGACAGCGGCGGTTACACACTGTGGTTACCGCAAATGTGTATTCACATACATACCTACACGAGTATCAACGGCAGTGGTGTTTCTGGTGTTGTTTCTCTTTGGATGATACATGATGAAGTCACCGCACAGATCCCTTGTATATGCCTACTAACATACATACAAACCTTTATACCGATATAAGTAAAGAAATTTGAATTCGATTTCAACCGATTATTTGATACCCAAAGTTTATGGTATAGTAAATATAAAAAGTGATCCGTTTAGTTTTTGGTATTTAAACTATCGATTTTTTAATTTAAATGTAATTTTAACTTTAGAATAACGTGTTCAAAGGATTGATGTGAGAGATATGTCTAGATAATTGTATATTGAATTTTCGCGTACTCCTCTGAATCCGGTGCTTACCTCTAAAGTTCTCGCTGTGACTTGAAAAGTCGACAGTTTTCAATTGGCCCGTTTCATAACTCAAACAATTCTCGATCGATTGAGTTGAAAGCTTAACTTTACCTCAATAATGATTTTGTTTTGAAATTTGGTATTTTTTATAACTCAAACAATTCTCGATCGATTGAGTTGCAAATTTAACTGCATCTCAATAATTTGAAATGTGATATTTTTTATAAAAAAATTTTCTGAAATTTTTTTGCTTTTAAAAATTTGAACATTTTTTAAACCTTCTGTTTTCAGCACAAATTTTGTATTTTTTTATAAAACAGTTTTCTGAATTTTCTTTTTAACAATTTAAACATTTTTTAAACTCGGTTGAAATTTTAACTATATTTCAATTATGATATTTTTTCGCGATTTGGTATTGTTTTATAAAAAAATTTTTTCAAATATTTTTTGAAAATTTGAACAGTTTTTAAGCATTCTAGCAAAAGTTCGGTATTTAAAAAAAAGGGTTTCTGAATTTGTATTTTTTTTATTTAAAAATTTTTTAAACTCATTAAACATTTTGCACAGATAGCAAACATGAACAATAATGATAGTACAGAACAAGACAGATTTTTTCTTAGAAATTTGGTATTTTTTTATAAAATTTTTTTCAAAAAATTTAATTTTTTGTTTTAGAAAATTTTAATTTCTTTTAAACTCGGTTGAAATTTTCACTAATGATAGTTTTTTTCGAAATTTGGTATTTTTTTTATAAAAAAGTTTTCTGACATCTCTTTTTTTGTAATTTCAACATTTTTTAAGCTTTTATCAAAAATTTGGTATTTTTTTATGAAAAGATTTACTGAATTTGTGTTTTTTTTTATGAAAATTTAAAACTTTTTTGAACTCCGTAGAAATTTTAGCTGTATTTCAATTCATAGTGATATTTTTTTTCGAAATTTGGTATTTTTTTATAAAAAACTTTTCTGAAATTTTTTTTTTGAAATTTCAACATTTTTTAAGCTTTTTAGCAAAAGTTTGGAATTTTTTTATAAAAAGGTTCACTGAATTTCTTTTTTTTTTGAATGTTTTATAGAAAAGTTTTCAGACATTTTTTTTTTTAAATTTCAACATTTTTTAAGCTTTTTAGCAAAAATTTGGTATATTTTTATAAAAATGTTTACTGATTGTTTTTTTTGTGTTTTTGAAAATTTAAAACTTTTTTAAACTCCGTAGAAATTTCAGCTGTATTTCAATTCATAATGATATTTTTTTCGATATTTGGTATTGTTTTATAAAAAAGTTTCCTGACGTTTTAATTTCAACATTTTTAAAGCATTTTAGCAAAAATTTGCTGAAAAGTTACTAAATTTTTTTTTTTGAATATTTAAAATTTGTTTAAACTCGGTAGAAATTTTAACTGTATTTCAATAATGATCTTTTTTCGAAATGTGTAATTTTTTTTCCAGAAAAAATTTTTTTGTAACCCACCGTTTTTAGAAAAAATCAATGTATTAAGAAAATTCTTATTTTATTTATTTATTGTATTAAGACAATAAATTAAACCCAAATAGATCCAATTAGCCACTAGCGGCTAAGGCCATCGGTCTGATATTACGTACTTCACATCCCTTCACAAGCATAATAAAAAAGTTAATCAGCGTAAATTAAAAATTGCAGTTGCAGTTCGAAAAACAAAGTAAAAACTTCATCGAAGAAAATCTGCACAGTTCCATTTTCTTTTAAACAACATTATTTTGAAACAAGAAAAGAAGTGCTGAATTCAGTGCCGATCGAACTTTTAGTATAATTTTAGTAAAATTAAATTTTGGCGGGCTGTTCATTTTTGGAATTAAAGAACTCATACGCTATGGAAGTTATAGCTTCCAGATGGGCAGGCGGGCGGTCCGCAATTTTGGGTGTTTGGCCGAGCTCCTGCTCCATTTTGTGTCATGTGTCTTGATGTTGTACCACAAATGGAGGGATCTACACTTTTAAGTCGACTGTTTTTTATAAAGAGTTTTCATAGCAGAAATACACTCGGAGATTTGCCACTGGTTGCCCTGGGGCGACCGCTATTAGAAAAATACGTTTTCTATCATTTGATGTTGCATGCACGGAGGTTCGAACCTATGCACTTCTTCTTCGCGAAAACCTATTCGGCTACGGCGGCCGCTTAAAATATAATATATTTATTTTTTCCGTCGCACTGTACGAAAGCCTTGAACAAAAAAGCTAAATTTTAGACTGGAACGATTAAAATTAAAAAAAATACGGAAGGAATTTTATAAAAGAATGTTTTTCATTTCATTTAGAAAATATTTACTGAAGCTACCATTATAATGTTAATATTTACAATTTCCTTAATTTAATTGAAATTTTGTTGGATACCAGCAAAAACGGCACGCAAAACAGGTTAATTCGTTTGCTTCAAAAGTTTAATTCGTTTGCTTCCGCAACTCAGCTGGTTGGCTTGTTCAATACCTAAGACTTAAATATGCCCACTCTGCCAGTTTGGTACCTAAATACCAAAAATGTTAAAATTTCAAATGAATATTAAACCTTTTTCAGCCGTATTTAAAAATATCCGTATCCAATTAATTAAATAATAATTAATGATTTATTGGAAGGCTCTCTAAAATTCATCAAATTGAACGCTTTGACTGAATAGACCCACTATTTTATTTTAAATTTTCAGGCCAGCAAGTTCGAGTTTCCTCTATTTGGTTAAACGAGGGCTTACACATACACAAAAAACCATTCACATACACACATAGTTTTCATGTATAGGATTTTCGAAAATGGCCAAGCAACAGTTTCGTGTTTACCCAAATTTGTTAAAAGAGGTTGCGGTGCATACATAAACATAATTTACACACACTTATATATGCATACATACATGTATATGTATTTATATAAGATTTACGCAAGTGACAATATTTTTTACTGTTTTTTTTTTGTATAGTTTTTTTATTTAATTTTTTTTTTTTTTGTCTTTTGTTTTTGGTTTTTTGCGGAGAACAGTGTCTCATCTTTGTTGCTCTGGTCTTTCTTGTTTTGTGTGCCCTTATTTGCTGTTCACGTTTGACTCATTTGGCATTCGAGCACTTAAGACTGTTGTACACACCCACTTACGTGCAACTAAATATTATATATACAAGACATCCCTGCCGTATTAGTAATGCATGTAGCGCACTTGACTCATCTTTAGGCACAGATATGCAGATTAAGTTTTCTTATTTGGCTACAAAGTTCAAAACATTTCAACTTTCTTTTACTTTTCTTGGCATGCAAAATCTCAAGTTTTAACAGATTCTGCAAATATAGAAATTTTGTTAGCCAAACCGCTGTGACTTTTTTCCTTAGTTTTTTTTTAAATTTTTAATTAAGATATTTGCGCTCGTTGTGTTTACTTTGTTTAGGTTGAGAACTTCTGTTTCTGAGAAACATTTTTAATAAAAAAACTAAAAAAAAAAATTATATACAATATTTAAAAAATTTTATTTAATTTAAAAAATGAAATATTTCAAAGATTAAATATTAAAATATCTTTTTTTTTAATTTCCTTGCTGTATTTAGTTTTGGGCGTAACTCTTATGGTTTTAAATTTCAATATATACATGGGAATGCTAATGTTTTGTACGCTAATTCGAAAAAAAAATAAAGAAACAAAATAAAAAAAATTTTGTTTGTAAATTCTATGGGATGGCTAATTTTTTGTACGCCAATTCGAAAAAAATAAAAGAAATTAAAAAATTAAAAAACGAATGTTTTTTTGTAATTTTTTTTATTGTAACCCACACGTAACTTTTATCGTTTTAAATTTCGATATCTCTATGGAATGTTATTGTAATTTTTCGTACACCAATTCGAAAAAAATAAAAGAAGTTTAAAAATTAAGAATATTTTTTTTGTTGTAACTTTTATTATTGTAACCCACATGTATCGTTTTCAATTTCGACATCTGTATGGGAATGTTAATTTTTCGTACGCCAATTCGAAAAAAAAAAATGGAAAAAAATAATTTTCTAATGTTAATTTTTCGTCTTTCTGTCACCTTAGAATTAAGTGATTATGTGACCTAACCAGCAGAACCGCTGTGTTTTAATTCACTGTACTAAAGCTATTTGATGTATCATAAAGCTCATACAGCTAATCGTTCCATCGTCTGTCATATTCATCATAATCACAAAGTTTCATGAATCTTTTTCCGAAGATCCCTCAAACCCTTCAATAGCCGCACAAAGAATGCATCATCGGCTATGCTTCGGACCAAATTTGTATGAAAAGGAAGTCCAGATTCTTGTGCGTCTAGTGATAACTTCACTTCTCAACTGTCTTCTAGTACTCGTTCATTCATTTATGCAGTACTCGTTGGCAGAATATATCGATGTTAAGCCTGTTCCTAGTCAGTCCTCTACTACCTGAAAATTACAATTGTTTACAGTGATTTGTGACCTGAATACGAATGCGCTCACAGTTTGTCCCTGATGACTGGGAATGCTTCGTCTTGTCGTTGTTACTGTACGCCCATTCCCTTCGCTTCGTATTCAGATTAGGAAAATCAGAGCAACGGCGTGAGGTTGGTTAGCCTTTATCTGCTCTGTGATGTTTACTGCTTTCACTTTATATAAATGCGCCCTTCATAATTCAGACATCCACTGGTGGCCTTTATTCTTATAAAAAATCGACCGTGTCTTAAAATTTTCTGTAGCCGCAGATTTTCTTACCTTCACATATTTCCGTCTTTCTTTCCTTTCTTTGACAAAAGGGTTTTTTTTCTTTCACAAATCCCAATAGCGGGATCGAATTTTTGGCTGATAGTGATCGAGGTCAATGCGATGTCATTCAAATAGTACGTAAATCTAAAAGAAGCTTACCATCCGACTTGTTGGTTTGGTATTCAGATTCATCATCATAGCATTTACAGCCCGGAGTGAACTAATGCTTCCTTTACTGTTGCGCTCCATACGTCTCGGTTCATTGCATGGCTTCTTCGTGCGTTTATGGCACGCAGGTCGCCTTTCACATCATCTGCTCACCTTCTTGGTGGTCGTCCGTGCTTGCTGCTGCCCAAAATGCGTGAGTCGAAAGCCTTCTTTACAATTATGCTGTCATCCATTCGAAGTACGTATCTCACTCATCCAAGACGTAACGCCTTCACGAAGCCTTGCCTATATTTTGTCCCTTTATAAGTTCTTCGATCTTATTGTTATGATTTATTCCATCAAGCTCTCGTACAGGACTAAACATTTTTCTCAATATTTTACGCTTAAAGATGCAGATTACAATACGAGTATTTGGAGCTCCGGTGAAGTTGATCAGCCTCATTTCGCCATGGCAGTGGGTAAACTTTCCGAACATCCCTTTTTTGGCCAATATGGCGTTTTCAGATTGTTACAAGGCAGCGCTTATAGAAGTGTTATTTAGTCGTGTAGTGGAGACTGAAGCTGAATCTCGTTTTGATACAAATCGTGGCGAGATGTTTGTCAACTTGGACGAAATTCATGGATATGAAGTCTCTATCCCACCACAAACTTGACACTGAAGTTGTGCTCCTTTACATGACAGCAATAGTAGTCTTCGCAGGGTTGGCTAAGGTTCTTGCGTTACCTGGGCCATCGCATCTCTTCGGTGGCGGTGGCATCAAGTAGGGCAAAGTAAAGGGGATAGAACATTCCCAGTGAAAACACTCAAGCCATAGCCCTTAAAATGTTAGACGCGATCGTTATCTAAATGTAAATACCTCAACCGCATCGTTACGCTGACTTTTTGGAAGTTGTTTTAACGTGGCGCGTCCCAAGCGCAGTGCACAAACATTCTGGAGTTTCTTAAAGCTACATTTCTAGAGCCATCTCCAAGACAGCCGTCTGGTAGCAGGATCATCGATTGCTGGAGCCCCTCAAGTTGAATGCATCAGAGCGACCCCTACAGGGTTTGCCCTGCCACTTCAGTGATTTGTGTGTGTGCTTTCTTTACTACCTATTTAATACTTAATCGAAATCGATTGTTGTGACCTGCTTGAAGTTTTTTCACTTATCGTAAATTAGCCTGCGAAAGGCAAATCGCTTTTTTAGACAGTTATGCAAAGGCTTACAGTTGTCTAACGAGGAACTACCGCTAATATGTTTTTACTTTTTTTTATAAATATTTTAAATTTTGCCCAGTGCTTAAAACCTTTCCGTCGAAGTACTTATTTTCAAAACGAAAATGGTATTCTAGAAAAACTAATACTTCTTCCGCCATTTCTATTCGTCATATTTTCATTTTGTTTTCTTCCAACTCAACACTTCTCATTCTCGTGAGACTTTCATGATTTTGCATATCTTTTTATCATTTTCCATGCCCTCATTCATTCCAACAAGACAATATTCGGGGTTAATGCTAGTCACAGTAGCTAATTCCCATAACATTGACATTAATTGCATTCAATTGACACTGCGAGAGACATCATCAGCTGAGCAAAGTAATGTGAACACAAGCTGAGAAAAGCAAATAATTATGTGTGCATGTAAATATTAAAGTAAATTAAGTAAATTTTGTTTTCTCTTTAATACAATTTTCCAGGTAGTCAAACAAAAAAGCCGCCTGTCGGTCGAAACGACTTCCTTCCATGAACATTACGTTAAACTTCGTTTAATAATGCATAAATGTGCTTGATAGTTAACTGCACCGTTAACACTTTCACAACCAACTAATTTCTTGACACACTTTGATAATGCAGTGGCTTGATAAATTACATTTGATTGCTGCTATCATATGGATTAAGAAAAAGTAGATATAAGTGGTCGTAAATGCACGCATACATATGTATATATGTATGTGTATCGACCTTTCACAATCAAATATGCTTTTAAATACAATTACTTTCATTTTATTTTGGTAACACTTTCTTCGAAATAAAAAGTAAAACTGTAGGTAGTGTCAATTGGAAAAAATTGCGTAATCGAAAATTTGAATTGACACTCAAATACCGGATTTAGGGCCGAGAAACGAGCTTGCCATAGATTTTATTTTGAACCACATTTTAAACGATTATCTATTTTAATAATGTATATATTCCATTATACAGGGTGGCGCAAAATTAATCACCCTATGGGAAGATTTATAATTTTTGGAAATGGCGTCGTACGGCAATCATATATGACAGTTGTGAACCAGACAGCTCCCGTGTACAAACAAATTTGAACATTTTCATCACTCAACCGACGCTCACTCGCAGCTGACGTCCTTTGCTCCAATAGGAGTTAAAGGAAAAAATAATAATAATCACTTTAACTCCCTTTTGTTATCTAGCAAAGAAGTTATTCTTAAAGAAAATCGGATGCTTAATTTTGCGCCAGAATGAACTACCTTTAATTCTGGTTTCAATGAGCTATAAACTATAAAAATCCGTTGACCCCTTAACACTTTTGACAAGTTTTGATATTTTATTTATACTCATTTAGCGTTGATAATTTTTTACGGAAATATAGTTTATTCTCCTACAAAAACCATATAAATTATTAAATGCGTAACTATGTTTTCGCTGTTTTTTTTTGATGAAAATACAACTTTATTCTGAAAAAAAAATGGTTACAAGTGAATCATTGACAGTATTGCCCTTCGCTGGCTACTGCTTTTCCCCATCTTTCTGGTAGATCTCATATACCGTCGCGGTAAAACTGTTCATCTTTTGAGCCTATTCACGGATCAAACCATTTTTTGATGTCTTCATATGAATGGAACTGCTGGTCAGCTAGACCATGTGCCGTCGATCAAAACAGGTGATAATCGGACGGCGCAATATCTGGAGAATATGGCGGGGGGTGTAGGATTTCCCATTTCAATGTTTCCAGGTAGGTTTTAACGGGTTTGGCAACGTGAGGCCGAGCGTTGTCATGCTGTAGATTCACTTTTTCATGCCCTCCGCCTATTGCGGCCGCTTCTCGCGCAGTGCTCGGCTCAATTGCTTTGTTTTAATAGTTCATAATAAATAACACCAACTTGGTCCCACCAAATACATAGCATAACCTTCGCAGCGTGAATATTCGGCCAAGGCAACGACGTAGAAGTATGACCGGGCAGACAAGACTTTCTTTTCTTTGGATTGCTGTAATGAATCCATTTTTCATTACCCGTCACGATGCAATAAAAAACCCTTCCGTTTTTGCCGCTGGAACAGTTGTTCACAGGCGAAAAAACGACGTTCAGCATCCCTTGGTTTTAATTCACAAGGAACCCAAGCCCCCTGTTTCTGAATCATTCCCAAAGCATGCAATCGCTTGGAAATGGATTGGCGGGTAACTCCTAATACTGAAGCAAGCTTTTCTTTCGTTTGACATGGATCCTCATTGAGCAATGCCTCCAATTCTGCGTCTTCGAAGGCTTTTGGCCTTTGTTCACGCGGTCTGTCGTCAACATTAAAATCGCCGTCTTTGAAGCGACGGAACCAATCTCGGCACGTTGTTTCACTTAAAGCAGTATCTTCATAAACTATTTGCAGCTCTCGATGCGCTTCACCGCCGTTTTTTTCGAATGAAAGAGGAAAATCAACACTTCCCAAAAATGATGATTATTCGGCACAAAATCAGACATTTTCACAAAACCAAAAGTATCTGATACCAAAACAAAATCACTAATGTGTCGAAGCAGTTTGTTTATCATATGTCCAAGCTTGGTTTATGACGTTTAGGTTATGTTAGAATCGACTAGCACACACTGCTGGCGGCATCTATTGACAAACAGCGGGAACTTAGTTGCACACCTAATAAATTTTCAGACTTTTTGCAAATTAAAAATAAAAATTGATCAAAATTTCACGAATGTTTTGTATTTTATCTTTGAATTTTGTTGTGATAATTTAAAGTATTTAACCATTTTCGTTGATTTTTGATCATTTTTTTTGCTGATGCTGTTGGGTATTTTCTGCCATATAAAACAATGTCAAGCGTTCGTTATATGGAGGAAATCAATAAAACCGACAGCCGTCAAAAATTGTCATTCAAACCTAGTGCTTTACTATATTAGACGAAGTTCGAAAAACATACACATAAATACGATGAATTAAAATTATTAAAAATATACACATGAGTTAGAAAAATTCTTCCAAATTCTGATAGAACTGTTTACTTCTCCCAGCCCGTATTAGTTTTGAGATGTTACCAAATTCATTGGTGGCATCATAAAGGTGAGTCTGGCGAAAATGTGCTTTCATAAAATCGACTTAGAGATTGAAAGTATCATTCTGCCGTTCATGGAGGTTTTGCAGGATTTGAGCATCTGGTCGATGGCAAAATTTGCAGGCTTAAAGCTACACTAATAAGATTTAATCGGCTTATTAAAATTTTGATGTTGTCTTCCTCTCTTCATTCAACTTTATACTCTCTTCATCATGCTTTTTCTCGACCATATTCTGTGTAGAACTTTGCTTCATCAGCTCGCCCTCATACTTGAAAAGCTCAGCTGACAATCCCTCAGCCGTTGTGGCCGCGCTATTGTAATTTGTACGTGGTCATAGGCGGTTAATGGGACGTTCACTGTGTCGCCTACGATTGGGGTTTCGGAGGCCACATCTTTGTTTATTTTTCTACTGGTGCGATTCGGTACAAAGGAGATGTGCTTCCTCCATAATTTAAGTATGCTTTGCATATCACTGAGATATTCTTACTGGAATTCGGACCGGCCTTGAATCCTCTTCTAAGTCGCCGAACTTTCACTTAGATTTTTCTTGCGTCTTTTCTGCTAGAAAACCAACAAAACTCTCGTATTCAAATCTGCTGCCGCACATTTATACTTTTGAAAAAGATACTCACTTTACTCTTGAAATGTGAATATTTAATTTCGGCGAAGATTTTGATGATTGACCAGGCTTAAAACTCAATTTTTTTAAAAGTAGGTTCTCTGTTGATTGATTTGAGTTGCAGCCCAACTTTTGCATATTTACGCGCTCTGGCGTGTCTTCGAAGTACTCAAACAGTTTGTTGTTCGTCAGAATTATATGGTTACATAAAATTAAATATTAGAAAGTAACAATGTTCATATTTCGCCATTTTTTTTAATATACTCGTATATTAGGTTCATAAACGCCAATACTTAGTTCGGGCATAAATCCTTCTATGGCATTGAACTTGAACTAATTAGTGTGGTGTACCTTCCGCTCCATACACTCATAATTAAAACTAAGGCAATTGAATAAAATTTGAAAAAAAACAACAGAAATACATTTTACGTAGACAAAAAAAACAAAATGAGCTTTAGAGTTCATCTTTTGTTAACTACGCATGCGTAAAAACTCCCACGAACCGGAAAACAGAAACAATAGCGATGAAAGACAACAAAAGGAAATACAATTTGTTTTATTTCTTTAGAATTCAACAAAAAATTCGTACGAATATGGATTTTTTTGTATTTATATCCCTTCATGCACGTACACAGTGGCGCTAAAAATAATAGCTGCGCGACATATTGCAAAGTTTTATTAATTTATTTGTTTTTTTTTTTTTTTACAAAAATATATTTAGCTAATAATTAAAAAAAAAAACACATTTTCTTCAGTTTTACAAAATTTCGAAGTTTGCTAAATGCAAGGAAACACCCTTAATCAAAAATAAAAATCGAAATTTAACTCTGCCTTAGACTTATACAATAGTATACTTAAATTGAATGGGCTACAAAATTTGATACATAATCAAAGCTATTCTAAAAATTCCGTCTAAAAATTTTGAAATTTTGATGAAAATTTGTTGATTTTTTTTTATTTTGTACAACGCTTGAAACTTTGAGTTATATGGCTTTTGTTGTATTATGAATTATGGATTTTAAATTGAAAAAAAAATAATGAGAATTCAAATTTATTGGGATTCCTTATTATTTGTGTATAGAATCATTCAAGATAATACAGACTTCGATTTCTATCATCAAAAAGTCGTTTATCATGGCGCGATAGTGTTCGCAATTCACTGTTACATTCGCGCCAGCCTCATCTTTGAAAAAATGTGAGCCAATGATTCCTCCAACCCATAAGCCGCACCAAACAGTTGTTTTCAATGGATGTAATGACTTCGGATTGCTCTTCAGCCAAACTACGGCTATTATTTCTTATTGACGTAGCCATTAAGCCAAAAATGGATGTTATCGCTGAACACCGCAACGTTGCCCTGAGGGTTAGGTTAGGTTAGGTAGTGATGGTTGTCCAGAGAGTGGGCCCACTTGGACGAAAGAAGTGTGGTTCATCCTTTGTGATATCATTGCAAGAGGGTAAAAAGAGGTGATGGAAAAAAGGACGAAAGGGAAAGGGATGGGGAGGGTTGAATGTTTATGGACTATGAACGGTGACTAGTCTGCGGGTGTGTTAACCTCTTTATACTGCTGATGAAGTTCATCAGATTTTTGTTATCAAGACCTGCTATATCAGCAGGCGCAGAAAAGAAGTGAGAACCAAGATGCTTGAATCTTAGTCCCGCGAGGAGCAGGTGCTGAGATGATTCCATCTCATCCTCCATAAAGCTGACGCAAAAAGGACTCGAAATAATTCCGTGTCTCACGGCATGTATACCCCGCGGACAGTGCCCCGTGAGGATGCCCACGAAATTTGAGAGATGAGACTTTGTCATCCTCAGAATATCCCTCGAACGCCTCCTATCAAAACGTGGCCAGAAAGACTTCGCGATCTTACACGTTCGTGTACTTGCCCAGCGTTCGCTGAGTTGGTGCAAGGTCCGTAGTTCTAGGAGTAGAGCGCAGGTTGTCAAAAGGATCCCGATCCTCTCCTTTCGCGGGCACACTACCTCACAGGTCCCTTGTCTGGTCAGCTCGTTGACTTCGCAGTTTCCAGCAATTTCACTGTGACCAAGTACCCAGATTATCTTTATATCGAAGAATTCTGATGCAATCAAGAAAGAGAAAAGACATTCTCTGACCAGTTTCGAATGCACCATAATAGAGCGTAGGGCCCTAATTGCCGCTTGGCTATCGGAGTAAATATTTACCTTCCTAACAGTTATTACGCAAGTAAGTAGCCTCCGCTTGGAACACACTGCAGTGATCCGGTAGCCTGAATTTGAGTTTGATGGGGAGCTCTTTGCAGAATACTCCTCCTCCAACCCTACCGTCCAGTTTCGAGCCATCCGTGAACAGGTTAACTAGGCCCTGTCCCCAAGTGTTGCCCCCGGTCCACTCCTCCCTTGGTGGAATTTGGGTGGAGAAAGTTCCGCTTGGACTAAACGAGGGCACACACTGATCCGTCGACGAGGGGATAAACTCAAAGTTTCTGAGGATGCTTGAGTGCCCATAAGTGAGATTGAGCTTATAGCTCAAGCCCTGAGGGTGCGACGAACAGTTTTCACAGAGCGTAATGCAATTAAACGATTTGTAAACGTTGTTGGGACGTAAGTCTTTCCTTGATGAAATGTCAATGAATACTGAACAAAATGTACTCATGTATGTATTTATTTAAGCACTCATTTATTTTAGCAACAGTCAAAAAACTCTATTGAAAAAAGTATATTACTTCCAATCAGATCACCCTTAGCATTTGTGGTTGCGGAATAGCAAGACCATACGAGCTCTTAATACTCACTAACTATACTTATTTACTTATATGGCCTGATCAAGGATCACAACCCGTTACCGGGTTAAAGTCGACCGCAACAAGTCCCGCCAGGCGTCTCTGCTTTGCGCGCACCTTCTCCAATTTGTTACACCAAGCGGTGATAGGGTTCCCTCGACTTGGTTCTTCCATCGGATTCATGGTCTTCCCCTACGTTGTTGTCCCCTAACTTGTCCTCTGAATGCCTTCTTTATTGGAGTTTCTGCAACCATACTTTCGAGGTGGCTTAGCCAGCGCAAGCACTGAATATTGATGCCGAATATTGGATCGAAAATATTCTGAAGTATCTTTCTTTCGGATTCGCCAAGAGAGGTTGCACCAATCTGCGACACAATCTATGCTTTAGCGCCATAGAGTAGCACGGGTAACATGAGCGTCTTGTAGAGTGTTAGTTTTGTCGGGTGAGAGAGGCCTCTGCTACATAATGGATTACTGAGACCATGGAAACATCTATTAGCAAGCCTGATTCATCAGTTCATCTCCAGGCAATTTCAAAAGCATAGTTGTGCGCTGAAATGCTGAATCCATAACGCAGCATATACTTCGTCTTACTCACGTTAACTGCCCGACTCACTCTAGCGAAAAATACTGCGGTAACATCCGGGGCCGCCGTAGCCGAATGGGTTGGTGCGTGACTACCATTCGGTATTCAGAGAGAACGTAGGTTCGAATCTCGGTGAGAGACCAGAAATGAAGAAACAGTTTTTTCTAATAGCGGTCGCCCCTCAGCAGGCATAGCAAACCTTCGAGTGTATTTCTACCATGAAAAAGCGCCTCATAAAAAATATTTGCCATTCAAAGTCGGCTTGACACTGTAGGCCCCTCCATTTGTGGAACAACATCAAGACGCACGTCACAAATAGGAGCAAGAGCCAATTCAGCCAATTATATTATATATAGATATAACATCTTGCTTACAGTGCCCTATGATGTGAACACCATCAGCATATACAAGGAGCTGGACACTTTTGGTGAAAATAGTGCCATTTGATGAACACCAGCTCGCTGCAGTACCCCTTCCACGAAGAAGTTGAAGAGGTCGTACGATAGTGGATATACCAGAAAAAAAAGAATTATATTATACCTGGATTGCTCTCAGTCTAAAGCTGTTTTACAATCCTCTCAGATTACCAAGACTTCTTGACTGAAGAACCCAATTATTGTTTAGTTTAAAATTCTTCACCAGATGTACCTAAAAGTGGTCTAATTATTATCAATTGCCTTTACGCCATGCCTAGGGCACATAGTGGAGCATTAAAAGATTTCCATTGCTGTCGATTTCTCGCTATTGCTTTAGCTGGTTCCCAGATAAAGAACTATCAACTGTTAGATACTCGGAGTCGATAGATCTGCGCCAAGATAATGTGGGCTATCCTAGTTTTCCCACAAGCTTTGAGTGTTACATTTTAATGCCAACCTATTGAGAAAATATTTCAGCTTTGGAAGCATGTGCCGCAGCTATCGTCACTGCCTTTCACTAACTTGAGTCACGACATATTTTTCAACGAATCTACCTCTAGGCACTTTTAACAACAACAAAAACACACTCCTATTAATTTTATGATATAAGAAAAAAGTAAATGTTGTCATTTTATTCACTGGATTGTCATTTTATTTTTTAGCATTTCACACCAAAATCATACAACGCGTAGCATCATGACCTTCTACTGGTGGTCACATTGGTTCTGGATAACAACTCTGAGCGGTGAGTATAATCATAATATGCGATTATATATATTTTTTCTTATTTTTTCTACGATACCTTTAGCTATCCTTTTGAGCATAACAATCGTGCAGACATATCCAAGTCAAGAGATTTCCTTAAAGTACAATCAAAACAGCAAGTCCGTGAAGGATACAGTTACGAAGCTACATCAGACGACGGCATCCACAGAGTGGTCCACCACGACGACAGCGGCGACAACAACAACCACTACTCCCCGACAGAGCACAGAAGAGAACGCAATTGTGGAACCTTTGCCACAACAAAGCCAAAAAGATGATGCGAAAGGTAGCGATGAAGACCTGTCGTCGGAGAAAGTTGACAGTAGCGCAGTGGTACAGATCGACAGCGAAACAGAGCAAAAGACTGCTGCGGAACAGGAAAACGTGGTAGAAAATGAGAACACACCCAGCACGAAGCAGTTTGAATATAAAAGATCTGCTGAAAGTTTCAATAAAACCTTAGACGATGTTAAAGACGATGATATGGCCGTTGAGGAGCCAAAAGTTGCTGCAGTCGTAGTTGAGCAGAGATCGGCAGCGGTAGAGGAAGGCACATTAAAGCTGAAACGTGATGATACAGAAATGAGTAACTATACGAACTTCAGTCGGACTTCCGTCGAGGCGGGGTGAGTATTTAGTATTTAGTAAAAGTGTTAACAGTACTTCAATTCGTATTTGTTTTTAGGTCTAATGCAACTTGCATGAGCTGCAACACTACAACTCACGAGTCCAATAGTACTACAGCAGCCACCCACACCTTACAGGCGCCCAAACCGGGAAGCATACCCACAAGCAGCTCAACAGCGTCACCAGTGACGCCCAAATCACGCTTAGACACCATGCACTCCGAGACTTTGGAGTGGTTGAATGCGATGGCTGCAGCTGCAGCACTACCAGCGCCCAAGCTGCTTACCAATGCGCCGCAATCAGATGAAATCGATCGTGAGATGGTAGGTGCCACAACAGAGTCGGCGACGGCAGAACAACGCGTGCCCTTTACACTGGAGAATGTCAACAAGGAGGAGGAACTGCGACGCGCCGAAAATGAACATCGATCACGCAAATCGAAAGTGCTATCGGCGGAATATAAGCACATCAATCGCTTCATCAACTTCTCAGCCGATTCGAAAAGCCTGCTGACGCGCAGCGCATCAACGGCACCCAATGATTTCGGCGGTGTCGAAGAGGGTAATATCTCCTCGGAGGCGTTATCGATACAGGTGA
This sequence comes from Anastrepha obliqua, assembly GCF_027943255.1. Lineage (NCBI taxonomy): Eukaryota > Metazoa > Arthropoda > Insecta > Diptera > Tephritidae > Anastrepha > Anastrepha obliqua. The sequence goes on from NC_072893.1 coordinate 49,283,103, forward strand.
GCAAGATCACCATGAAAAATGTGATGAAGCAAACTTACAACTAAAAAATAAATATATATTTTTTTGTTTTTCATTTTGTTAATGAACGCAGCGCACCTACTTTCTGGACGCCGGTGCCATTTCCGCCATTTGCTTCACCATTTTCGGTGTATGCTGCACGGTTGGCACGATTGGCATAGTGCTCTATCGGCGTAGATACCTCAATAAACCGCAAGCGCTCAGTGAGCCTGACTCGAGTGTCTACATCGATGATAGCACGATGCGTGTAAGTGTAAGGAATCGTTTAAGCAGGCTATGAGTTTATAAAGGCTGCGTAAATAAAGTTAATTTCTTTTGATGATTTGCAGGATAATTCCGATGAGATGTACAGTTTGGATAATGACTCATTTCTCAATTCGCTGGAGGCGATGACAATACAAAACTACTGGACCGATACCGTTAAACATACAAAGCTTTAATTTCGTTTACAATGGAATATACCTAATATATACATACATACTTACATACATACGGCCAACACATGCATATATAATTAGATAAACACATATACATACATATGTATATTAGGGTGGATCACTTTGTATGAAATGATTTTTACGACGCTGTGCCAAGCAGATTTGAATAATACATAAAATTCTATGAAAAAAGCATAAAACTAAAATAATAAGAAAATTTTATTTAAAAATTTTTAATTTAGTTTAATTTTAATAAATAAAATAATTTAAAAAAAAATTAAATACATTTTTACTTAAAATTATATGAAAAATTTAAATTTCTTTTTTCATTTTAAATATATTTTTTTAATAAAAATTTAATTGAATTAAAAATATTAAATAAAATGAAAAAAAAATTCTTAAATAAATTTTTGCATCAAATTATATGAAAAAGCTAAAAATTAAAATTAATTTTTTTTAATGTCGACGTCGTACCAGAAAATTCGGATTCAACATAAAACTCTATGAAAAACGCATAAAATTAAAATGATAAAAACAATGTACAATTTACAGATTTTTTAAATTAATTTAATTTTTAAAAATAAAATAATAATAAATTTACTTAAATTAATATAATAAAATTTGATAAAATTTTTAAATAAATGTTTACTTAAAATTATATGAAAAATTTTAATAAAACAAATTTTATTTAAAATTAAAAAAAATTATTAAAATTTTTCCTATAATTTTGAGTAATTATTTATTTAAAGATTTTATCAAAATTTTATTTTATTTAAAATTAAAAAAAAAAATATTAAAAATTAAATTGAATTAAAAATATTAAACATTTTTTAAAATAAATGTTCACATAACATTTTTTTTATTTTTTTTAATAATTTGTTTTTTTTATTTTTTAAATAATTTGTTACTTAAAATTATGTCGGAAAAGTCTAAAATTAAAATTATAAAGAAATTATATTTAAAAGTTTTTAATTTATTAAATTATTTAATTTATTAGAAAATTTTATTAAAAATAAAAAAAAAAATTTCGAATAAATTTTTACTTAAAATTGGATGAAAAGAACATAAAATTAAAATGGTACAAACTTTTTTTTTAATTTTTTTAATTTCTTGTTTTCTTTTGCTTTTGGTTTTAATTTATATACAAATTTTTTGATTAAAAATAAATTGAATTAAAAATTAAAAAAAAAAAATTATAATTTTTTTCATAAAATTATATAAGAAAAGTCTAAAATTAAAATAATAAAGAAATTATATTTACAAATTTTTAATTTATTAAAATACTTAATTTATTAGAAAATTTTAAATAAATTTAAAAAAAATTTTCGAATAAATTTTAACTTAAAATTGGATGAAAAAACCCTCAAAATAAGATGGTACAAACATTTATTTTTTTTTTTTTGTTTTCTTTTGCTTTTTGTTTTCTTTTATATACAAAGTTTTGATTAAAAATAAATTGAAAAATAAAATTAAAAAAAAAATTTAAATAATTTTTTTCATAAAATGATATGAAAAAGGCTAAAATTAAAATGGCAAAAACATTTTTTTCAATTTATTTTTATGATTTTTTTTTTAATTTTTTAACTTTTATTCTTCTTTATTTGCTATTCGTAATCGAATGTAAGCGATTATACAATTTAAAAGTAACACCATTTTTTGTTTAAATTTTTTTTTCCGATTACGAATAGCAAATAAAAAGGAGGAAACTTTTATTAAATAAAACTTTTTTTATTAAAATGAAATTAAATTAAAAATTGAAATAAAATTTTAAAAATAGTTCAAATAAATTTGTTTAAATTCAAATTAAATTATATTTCTTTTCTGTTTTTTGTAAGTTTTAGCTTCATTAATATAAAAAAAAATAACATACAGTCAATTTTCCTATTAGGATATTAAAAAAATGCCTATAAATTGCTTTGCAGCGCCATCAAGAGGTTCCTTATAGAAAAAATATGTATCAAAAATAAATTTTTCGCTCTAAAATATTCTTCTTCTTCTTAATTGGCGCGATAACCGCTTACGCGATTTTAGCCGAGTTTAACAAAGCGCGCCAGTCGTTTCTTTCTCGTGCTAACCGGCGCCAGTTGGACACACCAAGTGAAGCACTAAAATATTAGCTATTATAAATTTGTATTAAAAAAATAACATTCATAATACTTTCGCCAATACGAATTTTCAACTATTAATAGCGATAGCTTCTTTTCAGATTTGAGACGCTCGAGATTTTCTGATCTGATGTGCTTTTTCTTAGAATTTTTTTCTAGAATTCGAGTCTGCTAGGAACGATGTCGCAAAAATGGTCCGCCCTAATGTATGCACATAATTGCGTACATAATATAAATATTAGAAAATTAGTATAAAACCAAAACAATGCATGTTTGAAGAATTATAATTAAATTAGTTTGCGTCTACTAAACTCAAATTAACATAATCATTAAGTTTAAATATTTAGCTGTTAATAATGTGATTGAGATTCAGAGAGGCGGGAGCCTAAAATTTTATACATATATATATATATATTTATTCTATGTTTGTTACTTAAATGGCATTTCCTTAGAAATATTCGATTTAAAGTTAAGTCTCTTCGTTATTTTTTAGCCTCTGTCAATATTTGCACTTAGTAGCATTTATTAAATTCTTTTTTTATTTTATTTTACTTCGGACAGATGATGCTCAACGTTGCTTATGGCTGGCACAAAACATGAAAATCACAGATAATACAAGTATTTACATTTATTTGCATTTATTCAGAAACTTCAAATCTTTCCAATAATAGGGGGATTTTTCACCGAGCTCGGGCTTGCCGAAAAATAAAACTCTACTGAGATCCCTTACTTCAATACATCAATAGTGATATTTTAAACGCTTAGTGAGAAAAATTATAATTAATTAATTTAATTTAAAATTAAAGTAATTATCTATTGACCGCGACATGGCGTAATCTCCTAACATCATCCACACGTTAAACGCAATCGAAAGCGATCGCAAGGGTTTAAGGTTCGATAAGGAGACGATAGGTGCAAGACGTAGAAGACGATATAGTATACTCGTATAAAGATGAGTACCTCACAACACAGAGCGAAAGTATAATCTCCCTTAACATCAATACGCTTATTCCATCCCTGAAGTGAGAATCTGGAAGTGCTGCAAAATACGCTTCCACAGCTGTTATGACCTCATCATTTGATGAAAAACGCTTTCCACGCATGAATTTTTTAGGTCTGGAAACAGATTGTAGTCGCTAGGGGTCAAATCTGGTGAATACGGTGGATGTTTTAACAATTCGAATTTTAATTCATGGATTTGAGCCACGGTGCATCTTGTGACACGGTGCATTGTCTTGATCAAAAAGAATTTTTTTCTTTTGCAAACTGGGCATTTTTCCACGAATGTTTTTCCTCCAGCTGGTCTAAGAGGCTGCAATAATATTCAGAATTTGTTGTTTTACTAGTTTTTAAGTAATTCAGAAACAAAATTCCTTTCGCATCCCAAAAAACTGATGCTAACACCTACTTGGCCAATTTCTGGACACGAACTTCTTTCGGAGGCGAAGAACCAGCTTCACACCTCACACACTCTTTAGCCTCCTGTTTTGATTTATGTAAGATTATGGTGATAGATCCAAGTCTCATCTATGGTGTAGAATCGATGCACAAAATCTACTTTATCCTTTCGAAAACGCTCCAAATGTTACTGAGAAAGTCGCATTCGACGTTTATGCTTTTGCTCCATTGTTAGTGAATGTGGCACCTATTGTGTACACCGCTTTCTGAAACCTAGTACTTCAGTCGAAATAGTCAATGATATAACTATGCCTTCTACTTCCAAATCTCGTTTAGTTACTTGAAGATTTTCCAATATCCGATATCCCGTATTTTCTCTGGTGTTATTGCTGCTTTGGTCATCCGTGACGTGGATGATCTTCAAGACTTGTACGATCACGTTTAAATTCAGCAACCCATCTTTTTATTATAAAAGCAAAAAATTCACTTTCAACTTTCATTCATAAATTTCCTTTGCTTTTAAACCTTCCAAAAAAATAAAACATTAAAAATTCAATCACTGGACGGTACTTGATTTTTCCTTTTGTAGAACTCCCCTGTGACTCGTCGCTACTAAATGGCCTGTAAACAAAGAATTAATTGGCAGATTAAAATAAAACTTCACATTGGTGCATATGAAGGACGTGTCATTATAATAAAAAACAAAAAAACTTTAGGCTAGTAGCAACGCTCTATCTTATCGAGCCGCAAAACTTATTGAACAACCTAGTATAACTTACGCGTACCTCCTTTATTGGGTGGCTCCACATCCAATTTGTGGTGTGGCGCTGATAGTTTTTTATGCGAAGCTTTCTTTTGTTTTCCTTAAATGTAGAAAGTTTGCTTCAAGATTCAATTATTAAAGGTTTGCTCACTAGTAACATTCGATTTTTGATACTCCCTTACAAAAGGTTGCATTTAATAAGGTGAATAAAGTGGAAAATATTAAATCCTTTTTGTTAAAAATCGTAGCAAAAAAGTATTTTCTTACTTAAATGGAAACAAACTGCGAGCGATTTAAAAAATTAATTTTAATTAATATTTGAATGTAAATAATGGTACAAATAAAATTTATTAGCGAAAATTGCCAAGTCTAATATTGAAACAAACTATTTTGTTAAAAATAAATGATTGGCACGTACAATTCTGTTAGGTGTTTGGCCGAGATCCTCCTCCTATTTGTAGAGCGCGTTCCACAAATGGAAGGACCTACAGTTTTAAGCCCACTCCGGTAGATGGTTTTTTATGAGAAACTTTTTTCATGCTGGTACTGTGCTTTGCTAAGCCTCCTCTGGACACTTCATCCATCCATGGGAAGATGGGCTCATTGGAAATAAGTTCCGTCAATTCCAACTTTTTTATAATGAGGTATGCAATGTTATCGATCGTGTCGGGACTATCCAATTATTCTCCCTGTCGTAACTCTTGGGGAAATGCTAGCTCTTTGCTAAACATGAATTCCGTCTAAATCACCACATCATAAGAAATAAAGCTTTGTAAATTCACCACTCATCGATCTCGGATTGCGTCAATTACTCTATCATGTCCTGACTTAAGCGGTATGTGTTCCATGTCATACCACCATAGTCCTGAACATACCGATGAGAGCTCTTTAGCGAGTTGTTGCTTGTAAGCAGACCATTTTGAAAATGAAATGTGTTTTCTACAAATTTTACTTTTCCTCCACTTTTACTCAAAATTTCTAGAGCTAGCAAGCTTCTTGCTAAGGGAGCCGATTTGTCAAGAGAGTACGAGAAAGTTGTTTACTGAGCAAACCTTTTATCATTGAAACATGGTTTTCTTTTCATATTCAGTATTTTTTCGAAATGCATCTGAAATTTTCGATTCGATATGATATGAGTGCCGAGTTTAAATTTCATTAACAAAATAGTTGAGTGAGTAAAAACGTTTGTACATATATGTGTCTGCCCAGGTTCTTTTTTGTTTTTGTTTTGATATAATAGATTCTAAAATTTCAGTTAATTTTTATAATTTTTTGATTATTAGTAGTTTTTAATTATTATTAATTTTATGATTTAATATATTAATTATTTTTAATTTTATTTAATTAATATTATTTTGATTAAATTTTTTTAATTATTATTATTTTTTACATTTTTAATTACACTTATTTTTTAATTACTGTTATTTCTTAATTGTTATCCTTTTCTTAACTTTCGCTCTAATTATAATTTTTGTAATGTAAAATTTTTTATTTTTTTTAACTGCCTTTGTTTTTCTTTGCATTTCTGTTTTTTGCTTGAAGTTTGTTAGGAGTATCACCACAAACGGCATAAGCAGGTTGCGGTTGTTGTAGTTGTAGCAGCATAAACATTCCCCATGCGCATATGAAGAATGCTGCTGTAGTGACAATCCGTAGAACCGACTGTCGTGGGAACGAAATTACTTTCTAGTATAACAAAAAAAAAAACTAATATGCAAAAGTGAGCCTTAAAACTCTGCTAAATGTGATTTTCCTGTTGTTAAATTTCACTTTCACGACAGTCAGGTACTAAGCCGCCAACTACGGAAGGAGTTTTTCCGATCAAGAACTACAGTAGCAGTGATCTGATCGGTATATCAAGAACTGTTAACATTATTTTCTTACGTAATAATAAATATATTTTTGTTTTTGTAATAAGTTGTACAACTGTATGTCCGTTCCTCATTAGTAAAGACTACACAAAAGTACACTTAGACGCCGTTCGTTAATTCATCAGAATCATTCCTTCCAAACAAAATATGAAATAATTCAAATGTAATTATTGTTAACATTTTAATTAAGTATAACTGAATTGAATTAAGCTCGTAAGCATACCTTAAAGATAATGAGACTAGTGCATACCCAATAATATAAAAAACTAATATAAAAACAAAAACTTATTTGGATTTCATTGATAAATAAATATGATAATATTGAAAGACGATATTCGGTGGAAGTTATTGCAATTAAATATTTTGATATAACACGGGATAATAGAGAATAAGGTGTAACATTTTACAGTAAATAACATAAAAGCGTTAGAAACTTGCACAGTTTTAAAAGCAGTGTAAATATGGACTTAGTCCTCTTACTGATATAACAAAAAGGACAAGAAAACGGTTGAATACATTTTTTGCAATGTAAAAAATTATTCTACTTAAATACCAAAGTCGCACTGTGTGGAGTTTTAGAAAATTATAACTCTGTTATTGGAATTGGGAATTTTTGCTTTAGAGTTAAAAAAATGAGGGTTTCCAAATTTTTTTGATGACAAAAAGGCTGTGCGATACATACAAATTATTATTATGAGATGACGTGAGTGCATTTGGATTCCCGCCAGTGACAGTTCAGAGGATTTAGTTAAATTCGAAACACTCTTTATGATTATATTTTAAAAGCAGTGTAAATATGGACTAATTCCTTTCACTGAAGCAACAAAAGGCAGAAGTAAACGATGAGATAAATTTTGTGCAATGTATAAAATGATTCTACTGTTCATGGAATGCAAAAATTTGCGGTTTGAAAAAAAAAAATCAAAGGTTTAAGTTACTTTAGAGAGTAACAGAGTGGGCGGGGTGTAACATTTGGAGGAATCGCATGGAAAACATATTTACGGATGGCTCGGAAAATAGAAGAGTTGATGGAGGGGCATTCTGCTAGGAGCTCCCCATCAAGATCACATTTGGATTTCCGCACCCCTGTAGTGTTTTCCAATGAGAAGTCATCGATATTGTGGAAAACGTGGTTCTGCTTGCGTCTGTGATTACTGTAAAGGAGGTTAATATCTTCTCCAACAGCCAAGCGGCAATTAGAGCCTTGGACTCGTTGTTTGTGCGTTCGAAATTAGTCGGGGAACGCCTGATTTCTGTCTCGATTGCATCAGAATACTTCGACAATAGGTCCATTTGGGTTCCCGGTCACAGCAGCATAGAGAGGAACTGCAGGACCGATGGGATGACTAGACAGGGAACCCTGAAGACGGATTCATCGCAAAGTCGCGAGATTCTTCTGGTAATGGGTAGATCAAGGGCGCTCGAACTTCAAGTGGGCCCCTAGCTAGGGCAGCCATTTAACCTAAGCTAAATTACTTTTTGTCCTCAAAAAAAGAACGTTTTTCCACTTTTCTAGAGTTTTCCTCTTCGATTGATCTTTTTATAATTTTTGGTATGTGGAGATTAAAAATGATGCGTGAAAAAATACCGACCAAGCAAAAGTGCAACGTTTTCTACCCTCTATAAAACGTTACTTGGAGCTTTTTCCATCTGATTTTCATTTTACCAGCGTAAACAAGTTCGTCGAAATAGTTGAGCAAAAATTTGAATTGCCATTTGAGTGAAAAGAAGATCAAAGATCTGCACCACTCATGAATCACCCTATATGAGTGCTCCATTTAAGTACGATATAATACAAGATTAATAAAAATAAATAATTGGCGCGTACACTTCTGTTAGGTGTAGCTCCGAGCTCCTCCTCCTATTTGTGGTGTGCCGTGTTCCACAAATGGAGGGACCTACAGTTTCAAGCCGACTCCGAACGGCAGATATTTTTATGAGGAGCTTTTTCATGGCAGAAATACACTCGGAGGTTTGCCATTGCCTGCCGAGGGGCGACCGCTATTAGAAAAATGTTTTTATTAATTTTGCTTTCACCGAGATTCGAACCAACGACCTCTCTGTGAATTCCGAATGGTAATCACGCACCAACCCATTCGGCTACGGCGGCCGCCTGTCAAAATTAATCATCCAATTTTTTGACTAAATACAAAAAAAAAAAATATGTTGAGTGATAGTAATCTTTGTTTTAACCTTTACGCGCTCCATTGCTTACCTGTTTGTATACTGCCGCTGTCTAAATCACAAGTGTCGATTATGATAGACGCACGGCATTATTTGCAAAAATTAGAAACCTCCGTTAGATTGATTAATTACCGATGAATTGGCCAACTGCGGATTACCGATTATCCCAAAGGGACCAGAGCCAATAATCGGACTCAGTTTTGCAGGAACCATGAATTGGATCAGCGATTTTATGAGCAATTTACATAAAGAACGATGGTCCAGTCTAGAACGCTGCAGAGCTGCATAATGTTTTGTGACAAGCCCAAACAGAAAACTGTCAAGCTTAATTCTAAAAAACTTTTTTTTTAGAAAAGACGTTCGGTTGGTGGTTGGTATTATTACAGGACACAATCCATGGGGTCAGCAGACGACTATTATTGGAATCATTGGGGACCCGATTTGTCCGTCTTGCTGAGAGGAGCCGGATAACACTGAGCATTTTCTCTGTGAGTGTTCTGCCTTTGCTAGTGTAAGGCTACAAATTTTGTGTGCCGATGTCATGAGAACGAGTAAAATTTGTTATCTCAAACTGGAGAATATTTTCAAGTATACCAAAGAATCTGGAAAATTCTCACAGGACTGGCTATCTCTGTTTCTGGCTTTATTCTATCCTACCTCTTTCTCTCTGCCACTTTTCTCCTTTCCTCCTTGACTAATAACCCTTTTACTTTCCAGTGCTTCGAATGCAATGGGCTTTTTAGCCTGAGTGTTTTAAGAGTTACCATTCTCTCGAAGCTTCTTGGCTCGCATCTTTCAAATTTCAGGATGATTAATTTCTCGCCATTTTGCCTATAAAATCTATAGCTTCACGCGCATATACAATTTTTCCTACACAACCCAGCGCAATATTGCCCCAGCTGGACGAAACACCTCAATCAATTATTTTCTTATACACTTCGAAGTCCGGTTTTTAAAAGTGTTTTTGAAGTGAAACTTCTTTTGTCTCGAAGGATGAAACGCTGTGAGGAGTAAAACCATAGCGTTTCATCTACATGTGACGCTACGCCAGCGCCATCTGTTAAAAGCGTGGCGTGGATGAAACGCTGTGAGGAGTAAAACTACGCTAAACTACGTAAAACTCACGCTATGCCAGCGCCATCTGTTAAAAGACTGGCGTGGCGTGTCGTCGTGAATGTAATGCGGTCGTTTATTATTGCATTCTTATCGAATGTAATTTGTAAATATGACATTTGATTGACGGCCGCCGTAGCCGAGTGGGTTGGTGCGTGATCGCCATTCGGAATTCACAGAGAGGTCGTTGGTTCGAATCTCGGTGAAAGCAAAATTAATGAAAACATTTTTCTAATAGCGGTCGCCCCTCGGCAGGCAATGGCAAACCTCCGAGTGTATTTCTGCCATGAAAAAAATCTGCTCATAAACATATCATAAAACAAAATGAAATAAAAGTATAAAAAAAAAAAAAAAAAAAATTTTCTTGTGATTCGAACCAAGGATTTCGGATCGGAAGCCCACATTGCTAGCCGCTGGGCTATCACGCTGTGCTGTCGCCGCAAAATAATGTATCATAAATCTGTTTACCATACCAAAGACCATACACTTTGCGAACGCATTTCGGTGGAAACAGTTGACAGTTATCCCAAACACAATATTATATTAGTAACGCGAGACGCGTCATAGAGTGTGTGTGTAGTTTTGAGCAAATCTTACAAACATATTTTGTTTTGTTGATTGATTTCTGTTAAATATGGCATCAAATCAACAAAAACGGAAACCGAAAACAGGTGCTGAACGGCAACGTGAGTATTTGGAGCGTAAAAAATTAAGAGCTACTGTTGAACACCGTGACAGGGAATCCTCCGGTTGTACGATAAGTGATAATTTGTAGTACCAACAACAAGATGCGGAACTACCATTGATGCAGTATTTCATCGATACCTTGATAGATTAGAATGTAGATCATTTTTTACGTATTTCAGTTACCATAAAGCCCTTGTTTCATTTTTGGAAAACGAATCCAATAATGATAATGACAATGCCGAGAACCAAATGTAATTGAGTACAATAAATTCATTTCTTTTTATATTAAAATAAATAAATAATTCTGTTTAATAAAATTCCATTCCATGCTTTCCATGACTTCTGCATGCATTATATTGAAATAATAGTTAAATTATTGATTTGTTGATAAAAGAAGTTTCACTTCAATCGTGCGGGTTCCGTGAACTACCACACACTTTCTTTTTTTAACTAATTTTTTTTTTCATAAAATTTTATAACAACAAAGCCTCATTCTTGTACTTGTTGCTGCGTACTCTCATCCGTTCCATCACTTGGCTGGGATACTTGTGAAAGACGGCTCTCAAGCGATGCTTTGCTTCTACGCCTGCGCACCGATTCCATTGATTGAGTGCGCTTTTTCATCGATATTTCCGCATCATTCATTTGTCGGCAACTGTCCACAAAATAAATCAAATCAGGACTATTCAAGATTTTTGCCACAGCATAAGCCTCGTCGAGTATTTCCTTGGTACGTTCCACTTTATGGAGCACTGCTTGAGCTTTGCAAATTAATAATGTGCTGAGGAAGCGCCAAACGTTGCTGTTGCAATTTTTCGTTTCTGCATAAAAATTAAAATGAATGTTGTGAATTTAGTACTTAAGTAAGTATGCGGGCATGGGAGGTGAGTTATGTGAGAGTGAGAATATACCTTCAACAGCTTTACGCCCCACCGAACTACACTCGTCGACTCGGTTCTGTTTCAAATGGCTGCGGGCGATTTCATGCAGCAAATAACACTTCTCAATCGAATATTTGGAGAAGTGTATGCGTTTCTCCAAGCGTGCCAAATATTTTCTATATGTAAAGAAATAACATTTATGAATGTGACATATAAAATGTACAAAGACAAGTTTTGATGTATAGTGTGAACAGATTGGAGGTACTTGTTCCAAAAGGGGTTTTTTGGCAGAGCACGCGTGACTACTGCCAAACTAAATACATAGTTTTTTTCAGTATTCCTTGGCATTTCATTATGAAAAGTCTTACGATTACCAATCGTACAATTCTATACAAAAATGGACGCTCTGTGAAAAGTGTTCAACGCGCGCTCAGGCCAACTTATGGTGTACAGCGATGAGACCCATTTTTGACTTAACGGCTACGTCAATAAGCGAAATTGTCGTATTTGGGCTGAAGAGCAACCCGAAGCCATTCAAGAACAGCCATTACACCCATTGAGAGCCATCGCTTGGTGCGGCCTATGGGCTGGAGGAATCATTGGCCTATTTTTCGTCAAAGACGAGGTTGGTGCCAAGGTAACATTGAATGGCGAACGCTATCGCGCCATGATAAACGACTGGCGCAGGAAATTGAAGCTTGTGATCTCCACAGCACAAGACTTGCCATACAGTCCATGAAACAATGGATTTACTGCGTCGTTGTTTAGGTGACTAGTTTATCTCTCGTCTCGGACCAGTGGATTGGTCAACAAGATTGTGTGATATTACACCTTTGGAAATTTATTTGTGAGGGTATTTAAAGCCTAAATTCTTTGTGGATAAATATGTTTCCATTGAGGCATTCGATGCCAACACTACTAAAGTTATTGGGAAGTGTCCGACCGAAGCCCTGCAGCGAGTCACGAGTACGGTACACTAGACAGGGCCGGGTTTAAACTATGCAGCGCCTGTCTGGTCGCCTGGAACCAGTGATTCGCAGTGGACGAAGCTAAAGACTTGTCAAAATACTGCCATTAGAACTGCGACAGGATATGTCTTGATGTCCCCACTTCAACATCTACACGACGAGGCTCATATGTTCCCTGTAAAGGAGCACAATAAACTGCTCAGCAAACAGTTCCTGTTAGGGTATTACCGCAGGTCCTACCCATGCAAACTCCTGCTTGAGCCTGAGCCACCTCCCAGGCACGTTAGCAGACATCTCCTCAACTACGCGGACGAGATCCAAGACAAAACAGACCGACAATTACTGGATTGGACAGTGTACAGACAGACAATAAACGACATTCATCGGGAGACTCTTACCACCTTCTTAAGCTCCCGACCCCCGAGTGCCGTCATCAAAGTCCAACCACCACCCATTGTAGACGAAGAGCTCCAACTTCCCCGAGATTCGCGCGTAACTTTGGCACAAATTACTACCTATTCAGAATTGACCCCTACATACTAAACATATGTCCGGCATGTGAGGGCACCCCGCGCGACACTAACCACCTTTTCACCTGCCCCATCAAATACACTCATCTAACACCCCTCTCCCTCTGGACCCAACCTGTCGAAACAGCAAGTTTCCTGGGCCTACCGTAAGATGAGCGAGTCAAAGACGACCGGTGATTATACTACTACACTGACAGGGCAAAGTTACTGCTACAACAACAAGCGAGGCATGAGTCATTCAAAATTGGTGTTTACGGATGACCGAATTACGGCGCAGTTGCGGCCAACATTTGAAAGGGATTATCTTTAAAAATAAATTTCATGAAAACTTCTGCATAAAAATAACAGTGAGTTCCAATAAATTTGAATTTTCGTTATTTTATTTCAATTTAAAAGCCTATACATAGTTTTCGCAAAACATTTTAACCCATTAGTGTCCCTCAGTGTTGGTCTTGGAGTTAGAAAGTTCAAAGGCTCCACAAATTTATGCCTTGTCGAATTTTACTATGGATCTTATTTCACAGAAATTTCATACGATCAATAAAAATCAGCAAAAAATTCAAAATTTGTTTGGAAAAGAAGAGCCTATTGTAGATTGATTTGGTGTCCCACACTGTTACTTACAAAAAAAAAGAGGAATTTTAATTTGAAAACCAATCCCCTTACCTCATTTTGCATTGAACATTTATAATACATATATATTGAACCCAAGGATGATAGATTTGCCAGGTTTGCTCTTTAACTACTGTGATAAAGAAAATTGTGAGGCAAACTACGGCTGTCACGTCACGAGGGAGATTTAATCGGATTTTGCACGATCATTTCACATATATTCCCAGACTTTTCCGATAGGTCGTTGGTCAGACGGTCACGAAGTGTTATTGGTTGATTTTTTCGTATATCACTAACACATTCTCAATCCTTTTGTAAACACATCCCAAGAGACGTCAACCTATGAGCTGATTTTGTCAAATTCGCTGAGAGCCGAATAACGGTCTGCGGTCATTATATATTGAACCTATATCAAAGTATTTGATGAGATCCCTGCACGTCTTAAATTCACTTTTTAGCAAGTGACGGCTTACGAGTAATACTCGTTGTTGTAATACTCGTTGCATCATAAAATGTGGGAGAGTCCTTCATGTAAACATCTATGGTACACTTACTTATAAGCAATCATCGTATAATCAGTGGCATCCGGTTCTTGATAAGTGGATTTATCTCCGAAAACAAACGAAACTGCACGATCCTTGTTCTTGTCGGTTGGAATGCGCAACAAATGTAACAAACGGTTCTTGTTGAAATGGACTGGCTGTGAGTTAATCCGTTCAATGTAGCGATCGATGTAAGCCAGCGCTAAAGTATTGTAGACTTCATTGAGGAACTCGAACTTCCATGGCATAACACGATGTGTCTTCAATACCACATAATCGCCCATAACTTCTTCGACATATTTACTGAGTTTCTATGAAATTTTAGATGGGAAACGCTACTTGTATGCACTTATTCGTATACCAGCGAAATTACTTACATCAATTTTTCCCTTGGCTCTCATTTGACGAATTGTGCGCAATATCGTCAGCATATTACGACGCGTCTGGTACTGTATATGATTCAGATGTGCCTCACGATGCTTCTCCCAAACTGTCTTATCCGGACACTTGCGCATTTGCTCATTGTATAGCGGACTTCGTGCTTGAAGCATTTTCTAGAAATGAATGACAATACAGATTGAAGCGAAATAACCACCCCTATGTTCAAGTAGTGAATTTAGGGATTTCTTAATAAGTCTTGGTAAATTTGCGATCCCCCAAAAAACCTTGGCGGAAAAAACCTTTCGAACTTTGGAAAAAGTGTGTTTCGCTAGATCTCTCCTCGCACTCTTTGAGGTGATAAGAGTATAGAGTCGGAGCCACACAAAGTTTACGAGGGTTTATATGGCTAAACAGATCAAGACCATGGCTCCGCACGCGAGCTGTTATCTTTTTTTGGATAACACAGCCGGAGTTGTCTTACAAAATTTGCTAATCAGGCTATACATCTTTTTCTTCTTAATTGGCGCGATAACCGCTTTCGGCCGAGTTTAACAAAGCGCGCCAATCGTTTCTTTCTCGTGCTAACCGGCGCCAGTTGGACACACCAAGTGAAGCCAAGTTCTGCTCCACCTGATCTTTCCAACGCAGAGAAGGCCTTCCTCTTCCCCTGCTACCACCAGCATCGAATACTTTGAGAGCCGGAGCGTTTCTAACCACTCGGACGACAGGACTCAGCCAACGTAGCCGGACTATAAATACGAGCATTATAAATATATTGACCACAGCGTCACCTAGCGGAAACATTTTTGCAAAGATATTTGTAATTTCATCTGTGAAGGTTATGTAAATAGCAAAACTGGTAACTTGCAATGTTTAGATTTATTGGAGGCTGGTACGTCGACCTCATGATCTTTTGTGCCCTCTACTCATCACAGTACCTCATCTAGATCCCGTTCTCTTATTCAACTTAACATAGAGCTGGGTTGGACTGTGCGTGTGTGCCTTTCTTCCGGCGGCAAATGGCCAAGAAGTCTCCACCTTCTTCGCGCTATAGCGCTGGATTCAAGGAGAAGGTGAATTGGAGTCTCCTGGGATTGAACACAGAAAGGACAAGAATCAGTGAACTACGCAGTCGGCAATGGTATGTGAGGATGCCCATCCACATTCTCAATTTATCCTTAGGGAAAGTCATGAGGTCTTTGTACCTCTTTTGGTTGTACCCTTCCAGTAAGGATTTCGCCTGCCGTAGGGCTATAGTTTGGTGCAAGCTAAGCTCCCTTAGTTTTAGGTCTTCACTCCTAAGCTTCATCAAGAAGAAAGAAACAGCTATGGCAAGGAAAGGCTCGTGAAACTTGCTCTGTTAAAGGAACCCCAGTTTGAGGGGAGCATCACTCACTGAAGATATCATCTTTCGTACGACGCGCGCAGTAAACGCGGATCTGTGACATCAGTGTATGTTTTCATTTTGAGATATCCCCTGAAAAGAAAATCCTAATATACATACACAAATGGCGGTTTGCATAGCCGATTGTGGCCTCTATTGATCCGAGTTTGAAACCCACTGTAGGCACGAAGCATCAAATATCAGAAACGACTTTTCATCAATAGAACACGTTTTTTCTAATAGCGGCTGTCACTCCAACCTTCGAGTGCATTTCTGTCATGAAAGAGGTTCTCAGGCAAACCACCGAGTGTATTTCTGCCATGAAAAAGCTCCTCATAAAAATAAACTGTAGGTCCCTCCATTTGTGAAACATCAAGACGCACACCACAAATAGGAGGAGGAGCTCGGCCAAACACTCAGAAAGGGTATACGCGCCGATTATATATACATATATATAAGAGGTTCTCATAAAAATCATACTTTGCTCGGAGATGGCATAAAACTGTAGGTTCGTTCAAGCCAACAGCAAAAGCATACACCATAAATTACAGCGTTCCAACGACAGTCGGTTCTATGTTATCGAAACCGCCCGGTTTTATGTACGACCAAGGATTACCACTCCAGCAGCATTCACCGTGCATGTATGCGAAATGTTTATTCTGAACCATACCAGATAGAATCTTCTGTTTTTGTTGGATGCTGCAGCTCCGAGCAAATCAACTTTACAGACCTAATTGATCTACCTCTGGGTAGCTCCCGAACATCCGTTTGAGAGCGAGCTAATATGAGAGGGCAAAGCAACCAGGTATCTGGTTGTGGGCTGGGTTTGGGACCCGCCACGTAAAAATCTCTCCAAAGAAAAACTACGCGAATCTCGGATGAGAACTGCTTACACTGATGACGACCCCTATAAACCAGGTTTTCGCGCTAATCAAGAAGCAGAATTGATCTGCGACGCACTAGAATGTGAGAAAAATTGATTGCATGCAATAAAATGAGAAACGTCACTCTCGGGAAGGGCCTCAGCAGTGTATGCCCTCGCGATTACTGCCGTATTTTGACACTACGGTATGTTGCAGTTATAACTTTTTCAACCGAAACACTTTTCAAACCAAATATAAACTTTCTATCGAATACCCTGCGTGCATGCGCTTATACGAGTACTAAAAATTAGAAATTTTTTCGGATCCCATAGTCAGCCTACTCACAATTTGTTTATCTTACCAAAAATTTCTTTAGCACTTCATATTTGGTATGTGCCAGATGGCGCAAGAAAGGCGTGGAAACTTTGCACTGCGGCAACAGTAGGTGGGGATTTTCTCGCAGATCTTTCAGGAATAGTACATCAATCCAACTTTTGTTGTAATAAATTTGATTGAATACTTTGAATGCGCGTTCCCGCCTAGCGACCTCACGTGGTGACAGCAGCACTTCCTGTAAATCGTGAAATTTTAGGTATTTCCTTGTATTTTATTTTTTTTTTGTTTTGACGATTCGTCGCTACCTCCTTTTCGAGCATGCTAAGCACGTCACATTTGCCCTGCTCACGTAGTATTTTCCATAATGGGCGTGGATCAACGTATTTCCTGCGTTCCAAGTAATGCAAAACCTTTTCGAAAATCTTCTCATTTCTCATTATGAACGGACCAAGAGTTTCACCAATAGAATCGTTGAAATTCTCATTTACTACAACTAAACGATTCTCAAACGCCGCTACTTTATTGCCATAGAATACATGCGTATTGTCATGCAATTCCATTTTACAATTCTCGAATTGGTTTAGCTCATACAGCGCATCACAAATCTCAAGATTTATTGGAGCATTATTTGGTTCAATAGCTGCAAGAGAAAACTGTGTTTAAATATGCAAATGTGTGTATATATATTGAGATGTTTATCGGCAAATAATGCAAGCTCATGAATATATTATATGTATGTATGCATGTACCTCCTGCTGCCAGACCATCCTCCAGTGCTCCTTGCGTCTGCGCAATACTGCGCTTGCACTGGCTGCGGAAGTAAAGTGCACGGGAATCGTCATCCTTCAGCTCCAGCGATTTGTTGTAGTAGTTCGCTGCAATATCCAATTGTTGTTTGTGTGTGTAGAAAAGCCCCCAATCGCGATAGAGTATCTGCACATGTTCGTCACTCCAAGCGATCTTCTCCCACGGCAGTACTTGCACCTCCTGCATCCTGTCAATTTGCTTTAGTTTATTTTTGCTTTCAGAGTTAACGTTTTGATCTCAATACTTTTGGCGCACAATGATGGCTAGTTGTTGTTTTTTTTTTATTTATTAGAATTTGATTGCAAAATATTAAAAATAAATTATTTGGCCTTGAAAGCAGATTTTTGTAATTTTCTTATTTGTGATTTTGTTCATTTCACTTTCTGACGTGAAGAGACCTGATAGCGAACAAAATTTAAATTTTTCTTGCGTAGTTGAAAATTATTTTATTATTGAAAAACCGAAAACGACATGACATAAAAATCGTCACGCAATTAAAATATGTAAAACTATCAAACTTAAAAAACTGACTTACTGAATGTATAAATTTAATTTTTTGTTTGGCCATGTAGAATTTTAGAACGAACGTGTGATTTTCAAAATATGTAGAATCTGCAAGTTATTTTTGAAGCGAAACTTCTTAGGCGTCGATGGACGACCGAAAATGGAGAGTAAAATTTCAAGGCCATGCAACGTTTTGGGAATTTTCGTTCCGCCAGTGAGAAAACAGATATAACATAGAGGAAAAGGAGAGAGAAGAGCTATACCTTATATATATCTTAGATACACTTTGGGCTATTTTTCCTGAGTTTTTCCTTGCGGTTGCTAATTTCTAGTGAGAAATAACACAGCCTTGGTGCAAACTTCGAAATATAGGAAATAATAGCAGGAAATATATTTTTGGTGCATACTTTTTGGCGTTATATTTCCTTGGAGCCTCCTGTTTGGACGTTTTTTGGTCCCAATTTTTTTGCCGTTTTGCAGCCTGTATAGTTCCCGGATTGTGGACTTAACCATGCTCCGATGCCACCAGACCACAGAAGCGTAAGTGATGATTGGCGTGATAAGTGCTGTGTATATCCATAGGACCAAGGCAGGTTTCAGACCCCAGGTTTTACCAAAGGCTATGCGGCATTGCTGGAAAATCCTCAATGCGCGATTCACCTTCAGTGAAACGTGTATCTCCCAAGTCAGCTTCTTATCCAAGACTCCTAGATATTTAGCTTCATCGGAAAGACCAAGTGTCACACCTTTCAGTGTTGGAAGACTATGGTTATTTTGTTCGGATTAACGGAAAGACCTTGTCTCATGCACCAGTCATCGATTTTGCCCAGAATCCTCTGCACTTCCGTGCAAAGCCTCCTTAGGGATTTATTCGATGTTAGCGCACAGACATCGTCCGCATATGCTTGGACATGAAAACCGAGTTCCTGCATCTCTGCTAGACGAAGCACCACAGCAGCGGAGAAAGAACACCCCCTTGGGGACATCCTTGCTTGGCCCTGACGGTGATTAGTTCATTACTGTTCTCTACAGCGGTTAACAGCCTCTCAGAGAGCGTGGAATATATCCATTTTACAATGCCAGACCATTTTGTTTGATTAACTCCGAGTCGTTCGGCAGAAAAACATATCGAGCCGAAAGTGGCATTATCAAAAGCCCCCTCAATGTCTATGAACACGCCCATTGTGTATTCGTCAGCTTCCAGCCCGGCTTCAAACTTGCTAACAAAATCGTGTAAGGGGGATTCGCATGATTTTCCACTCTGGTAAACGTGTTGATTTCTACTAAGTGGACTTCTCGGCAATACCCACACTCGAATATGTTTCTCCACCACTCGCTCCAGACTTTTCAACATGAACGAGGTCAAACTGATTGGTCTAAAACTTTTTGCTTGGGAATAGTCATCTTTTCCTGGTTTCGGAATAAATACTACTCTTACGCGTCGCCATTGGGATGGTATATAACCAAATGCAAGACAGGCTGTGAAGATCCTTTCAGGCCCTCAATTAGCCTGTCTCCTCCTTTTTTAAGCATTGCTGGATATATATTTAGTCGGGTCCGGCGAACTTAAAGTTCTCAAAGGAAGACAAGGAAAACCTTATCGTTACTTTTGTGACTATCTGACTAGCTGTAGCTAGAGGTTCCACCGTTGCTATCGTTATTGTTCATGCCACTCTCTACTTCAGAGAGTGTTCTACTACCCGGAAAATGGGTTTCGAGTAGAGCATTAAACGTTTCCGATTTGGAAATGGTGTATCAACCATCAGGTTTTCGAATGGAATCCAGCCAGAGCAGCCTAGATGAAGAACCTTACAAAATCTCGCTGTTTCCCTCATTTCTTCGACGTAACTGCAGAAATTTCTATAGGATTCAAGTTTCGGATTATATATATACATATATTCATTTCGGCGGAATTTTCTTGTTATTATAATTTTTTTAATTCCTCGCAGTTTCTATAGATTTTCTTGTATGTATACGTAGTTGTTTGTTTTTATTGTACCCGATAGGTCTACACGAACTTCCAATTGGGCAGCCATTTTGTGACTGAATTTGCAAGTTAGAAGGTGGAATTTTTGAATGTGTATATTTTGATTGATTTTCTGAACATTTTCGTTTCTCCGGTTAATCCTCTCCCACGGCAATGTCGGTACTTATATCATTTTAGTGTTAAAAAAAATATTCCCTTCTGAGGCATGTTAACGTTTAATATTCCAATGGCATCCGATGCGTTTCCAAAAACGAAAAGGTTTTATATTCGAATTCGGTTTAAATTTGAATGAACGCCAGGGGCTCCGTATACAAAAACTGTAAAAAAATTGTGTACTATATTATATAGGGTTTTCCAATAACAGGTGTTATTGGTGAATGGATCGCGCTATCGAGAGATGATTAACGATTTTTTGTGGCCGAAATTAGTTTATATGGATCTGGACAACGTTTATTTTCAACAAGATGGCGCTACGTGCCACACAAGCAACGAAACCATTGATCTTTTACGGCAAAAGTTTCCGGACCGTGTTATCTCTCGAAGAGGTGATCGCAATTAGTCACCGAGATCTTGTGATTTAACACCTTGTGACGTTTTTCTTTGAGGCCACGTGAAAGAGAAGGTCTACGCCAATAGCCCAGGGTCGATTGAAGTCCTCAAAGATGGAATTTGTGAGGCTATCGAGGACATAGAGCAGCCACTTTGCAATTCGGTTATGGAAAATTTCATGAAAAGGATATTGCCCTGTAAGCGTGGTCGTGCTGGTCATTTGACTGATGCTATTTTCCACTATTAACGGCATACCTTCCTCTTTATAATGAAATAAACATCCGATTATTTATATTAAAAAAAAACATTTTTCTTTGAATATCAAAATAACACCTCTGATTGGAAAACCCTTATATATTTCTTAATGTTTTTGTTGCCTTTAGGCGACAATAATATTCAGTTTCAATTATTTCACATACTTGATTAACTTTGTAATTGCATATTATATTTTTTTTTATAAAATTCTGTTCTTTCATTACTGCGAATAGATGGAGTTAGCGGTGCGTCATTTGTATAGCTGTTTGAAACGAAAACACTCCCGTACTATATTTGAAAGATTTTTTTTATTGTGGTAATTTCAGTAAGTCACTTGGTAGTGGCATCTCTGGCTCTGGTTTAATGCCATGGTGTAATAATTACTTCGTGGTGTAATTTGTGAGCAATGAACACAGCCAGTTTTCTGCTAAATAATAAACAGCTGTTTGCCGGCAAATAAAATAATGAAATATTCAAAGTTGCTAAAAACGAAAACAATTCGGAATTTTTAGACCTTTTAATTTTTTTAAAACAGTAGGGTGGTCGTTTCAGTATGTTTGCGTGGTCTGATGTCTAATATTGCGTGGGTTTGCTGCTGGGAAAAAACACCGCTCCATGGAGGCTGGATGCGTTCAAAGGTGACATAGTGGCTTAGGGAAGCACACTAAAGACGTGGTGGACATTAACGAAACTGTTGATGAGCATTTGTTAGGAGGTGAAAACGAATTTTTGCATACATTTGTTGAACATATAATGGTTATTTTACTTCTATTGCAGAACTTTGCTTGCATCGACGCATATTTTGATATACTTGAAAGGTCGCATATATAGTCCGGGAGCCAGGGGTCATTTTGACCTCATCATTTCATTCCGACTGATTTTAATACTGAAGGCAGACGCCATCCAATGGATGACGAAACCAACCGTCACTTGGTCCAGTAGCGGTAGGTACGTGCGTGGGATGCTGTGAAACGTGTCGAAAAAACGTATTTTCGCCCCTCTACGGCGCAGATGACTATTTTTTTTTATTCTACTAAATGTCAACAATACATGAAAAAAAATTTCAGCCGGTATTAAATGAGTTGGTACAAATTTTTTTTCGACACGTTTCGTACCCTCCCACAATCACACCAAACGCGGGTGCCCAGCTGACGTTCACTTTCGTTATGAATGAAAGCTAAATCACAAGTATAGTCAAAAATTTAACGGTATAAAAACGCAGTCCAAAATCGACCCCAGACTCCCGGACTAATACGCCGTTAACGTTTCCCTCCGCACTCCTATTATACATATTAAGGATTGAACCTTCAGAGAGCAGCCCAATAGTTTTTCTTTCGTCGTCATCTCTTAAGTAGTGCCAAGGAGTAGTGATGGAAACAAATATTGCTAAAATAAAGAAGTTATTGAATAGATAGATTTTTGTTGTTGTTGCATTCCATGTACGGTTAATGTTGCTGAAGTGATAGTCCTTCGCCGGATATAAATCGGGGTCGTTTCGGCAACGTAGAATCGACTGCCGTGGGAACGTTTAATATATTGATAATTTTGCTATCGTCAACCTTTTAATTGCAAGTGCAAATAAAATTAAACTAATTACCAGAGGAAGCCTTGATGAACAAAAGGATTTGCCAAGTACCATTGCTCAATGCAAGGCATCTCGGAACTGCGGTATTGTGTAAGTTTGTGAAGCTGTGTAGTTGACACTTTAACGCGCGAAGAAGCAAGGCCAAGGAATTGAGCACAAACCTTTTAAGGTCGGAGACAACTATGTGTCCTCTTATAGTGTACATATATTTATATTATGTAAGTCACGACGGTTGTTATTGTTGTTGTAGCAGTATAAATTCCCCATACTTACATACGGGGAATGCTGCTAGAGTGACAGTCCTTGGTCGGATATAAATCCTGGTCGGTAACGTAGAACCGACTGTCGTGGAAACGCAAGTCATGACGCCAACCGAATGGGTTTGTGCGGGACTGCCATTAGATAGTCCCGGACATGAAATATCAAATAAAAGGAAAGGCTCTTCTCGGCACACAATGGCAGACCTCTAAGGGTTTTTCTGCCAAGAAAAAGCTCCTCTTAAAAGATCATTTGCCGAAAAAAGAGTGTAAGCACCCTATCGGAAGATTTATAATTTGTGTAAATGGACAAGTATTTCAGTTTTTCATGTGAGTAAATGTATGTTAGCACAATTTATTTTTATTTTAATGGAGAAAAAGCTAGTTACTGCCAAATTAATTTGCATTTGCCAAAAATAGCCGTAAAAATGTGAATAAATTTTGTTTTCACCGTAGGCACTAGATTTCTCTTGCATGCTCTGCGTAAAACTCTCAAAATTATTGACGCATTTTTCAAAGCGCACGCACATTTAGATAACAATTTTCAAACGAAATACCCGGAAATACTTCATTTCGTTCTTCCGCTGGAGTATGCAAATATGAATAACTGGTATAAAAGAATGCATACATACAAACAAACATATGTACATTTAAAAAAGGGATAGGAGAGCGGCGGGCATTTATGCATTTCCGGTGTGCATGTGTACGTACATGCCACAGGAAATTTTCTCGTATGTGTGTATGTATGTAGGTACTTTGTGTTCGATTGAAAATTTTCTGTGGGCGATAAACTGTTTATGACAAATGCGCTTGAATGTGGGAATGCAACTTATTTATGTACATATGTGTGTGTATGCACGAGTATGTATGTACATATGTAAGTGATTATTCTCTGCGGGAAAATGATGGAGTTCTGAATGTTATTTCTAAAAACCACAACAAATGGAAGTCGTTAAGATATAAGAAATCTTCATAACTCGTTCCGAAATACATCTAATCTGCCTGTGCTTTGACCTATTTCAGAAAGCGAGTAGAGATTTTGTGAGTTGCCGATACACTTTATGGGTTGTTTCCGAATGCGTGCTCCCCGGTTGTAGAAAATTTTGTATTGATAATCAGTCTGCATTTTTTAAGGAAATGCTAGGTGTATTCCTGAAGCCGCTATCAAGGTCAAGACTAGCTAGCTTTACAGCCTTGCAGTTGTTCTCCTTGTGCCAATGGCCTGGAAGCTAAACAAGGTGCGTAAAATATGTTTCAGTAATCTGGTTAAGACCAGACATTTCTGAAAGCAGCGACGTTTACATATTTGGATCTTGCTTTAGATAAAAGGAAATTCAAAGTTGTTAAAGAAAGAAAAATTTTGTGCAAAAGAATGTAATAAAGTAGTTCGATTTCTTCTCCTGCGATGAAGGATTGAGGGCGATCATCGAAAGCACGAGTAATCTACGATTACGGCGGGGGAGCAGAGAGTTATTTTTTGTATGTTATTCAGCTGTATGCCTAAATCAGCCGTGACATTCTTCGCCCAAGTAAAATGTTTCGAAGGGGAGTACAAAGCTTGTTGGCGTGAAGTAGTCAGAAAGTTCACCAAAGTAACCGTTTACTATTACGCCGTGTTATAAGCAAGCCACATGTTTCAGCTGAAAACAATACATTGTCCCAGTAGCTAAGAGGCTGGTTTTCAAATTGTTTTGCATATGCAACCCTTTTCTTTTGCGCCTGGTCACACATGCTTTGTACCCAGCCTGGTGCAGTCCTCGTCTAACTATTTTGGCATGGACTTCTTTGACAAAATATTGTTCTAGCTTCGCCCCGATCTGGGTTGATGTAATTTTCGTATCACTTTTCGCACAATTTACGATCGCTCTCGGTCTGTTAATTTGCGCGGACGACTACTTCGCTGCAAACTTGTTAAATTCGTTTGCCCTTTGAAGCGGTCAACAATGGGGTGAATGGTGGAATAGTTTGGTTCCATAATTTCTGCGATCTCCGCATGCGACTTTCCTTTTTCAAATACATTATTTTTTTTTTCGCTGTGATTCTGTGGTCTCCTTTCTTGTTGGACTCATTGTGACAAAAAATCTTCCACAACACATTAACTTTCACTGATCTTGCACACAAAACTAGTAAAATTTAAGTAACGGTATATTAGAACATATGTTTTGTAAAAAAGAGTTAGAAATGGGAAAAGAATGAGAAATTGTGCCTACACTCTAGCCCCTGAAAACTCACATTTTTACATTTTATATTCTATCACCTTTCCCGCAACAAATATAATAAATATAAAACTAGGCTTAAAAATTGAATTAAAGGTTGAATAGCATAACGCAAATGTTGTAATTCCTTCAATGAATGGGTAAAGCTTATAGTGTCTATACTTTTGTCCGGAACAGGAAACCATCGGATTCGCGTCTGGTGAATTTGAGAGCAGCTGTGTGGACGTTATGAAGTTCGGAACGTGATTTTTAGCCATTCTTGGATTACTCGAGATTTGTAAGATGGTGCCGAGTCCTGTTGAAACGTCCATGGTCTACCACCGAAATATTTGTCTACTCACGGCTCCAAAGCAACTTCCAAAATATTTTCCCGATAATATTTCGCATTTATGACGCCAGGTATGAAATCATGCGCCTTTTGGATCTTGTAAGACTTTGAAATCATTTTTCATTACGCGGCGGATGCTACGGTCAGATATTTTCAGTTCTTTTGCCATTTGATTGGCACTTCGTCGGGGATTTCGCTCAAGCCGCTTCTTCACTCTTTTAACCATTTCACGTGACGTTTTAATCTTTTGATGACCACCTCCATGACGTTTCGCGATGCAACCAGCCTCATTGTAACGAGTAATGGTGCGATAAACAAAAACTTTATTTACTTTAAGGGGCTCGTGCTGACGAACAATCGCTCGTTCTGATTTTCTAGCCAAATATAATACAATCACACTATTACGTTTGAAATCCATTACTGATTTTCTTTTTTTCTCGGCAAAATGCTTATGCGCGGTTGTAAACCATACTCTGGTCTGTCATTTAGGCAACCAACAGACTGCTGATGCCCGCTAACGGTCTGAAGTTGGTTACACTTCGAGTGCCGGACTCTGTAATAAAAAGCAGTGGTTCTCAATAAAACTCAATAAAAACTCAATAAAATGGGACAATACTAAAATGTATTGAGGAAGTTGGGCTCAATAATCTGAACTAAATAATCTCAATCAATGAAGGAGGCACAATAGATTTTGCGAGTCGCAGTGTTTAATTCCCTCATAATAATAATAATACATGAGCAAAATACATACCTACATACATATATGGACGTGCTCATATCGGTGGCTGAATCAAATGAGGCTCCGTGATTGTTAAAAAGCCGAAATGTTGGATTGAAAATTTGTTGTCATTATTTCATGTTTTCACTACCAGGGTTTTGCCAACAGACGTTCAACTACCTATACATACTTACATACTCGTACAGTTTCTGAGAGGATTTTCAGACTTCCATGTATATAAATGCAAATATATAGCTGGCCGTTTTAGCGCATTCCTTCCAATATTTGCATAATTTATGATGGCCATTCGCTTCGACCGACGTAAATTCGCTTGCATTTGCATTTGCTGCATATATGTATGTACATATGTACATGTATAATATTTGTATTTGTATCTCTGTCCGTGATTCTTGCTTGTGATTCTTGCCCAATCTTCTCTGACTGCGTCTCGTTGGACTGATTTTATTTGCGCACTATTCTTCAAATACTTCTTTTATTATGTTTCCGCTCATCTCCTTACCACTAAGTATGAAATTTCCTTGTATTTCCTGCTCTTATTCATATAGTCGAGTTTTTCAATCATCTGTCACCTTTCGAAATTTCTATTGAGCGCCTGTAAGTGCTTAAGTAGTGAACTTAAGTGCTTATTTTATATAGCGAGGAATTGAACCAGCTCCTTGAGAGATGATTTGTAAGTCTTCCTCCGCTAGCAGGCACGAGCCCAGGATTCTGTGTATTGTAATGCTACACAATTGGTGATTAAGGGGGTCTTCTGGTCTCCAGCGAAAAAAATCGATTTTTTTTTTTTTTGCATAATTTTGTTGTATGTGTATGCGAGAATACGCCACAGAAAGGATTTTTTGAAAATCGCATTTTTTCACATTTTTCTGGGCACCGAAGTGTACCCTCCTCCGGCCGTTTTCATCATAAACTTTATCTTTAAACGCGTTTCCCCGAAAATCGTGTTTTTTAAGCATTTTGGTCACACTTTTCATAGTAGTTATACTCCGATTTCAATGGTTTTGGTCTTAAAAGGTTCGGAAAACTTACCGCTAAGTTTCCCCGTGTACGATTTTTGAAATTTTTTTTCATTCCATTTTTATAACCTTTTAAAGTTCAAAAAATGAGCAAAAAAAATTTTTTTTTGCAAATTGTTGCATAACTTTTGAAAAAAATTAAAAAAAAAAAATCTGTCACGGGAAAACTTAACCAGGGCAACTCTGAAGACAACGCATATCTAATTTTTGCTTTCTGATTACCCAGGTGAAAAAACCGTGACCAAAATGGAGACCTGTTTCGTTTGGAGGTGGACGTCTTCAGCGCCATTTCAAGGTCGCGGGTGTTAATTTTTTTCAAAGTCAAAACCATTTTTTAAAAGCCAAGACATGTACCTTTAAAATAAAAAAAAATTTTTTTTAAAATATTCACAGGATTTGTCACAATCAATCCCCAAAAAAACCCTTCATTTCAGGGCCTCGAGACCAGAAGACCCCCTTAAGTGTTCGATGAACTCCTCTTCATCACAGCAGAATCTGACCTGCATAAACTAGTGCGTGATAGTCCTATTATATCGAACTCTTTACTGCAGGCAAAGTGGCCTGTAAGTGATCCACAGAGTCATCTAACACCTTTTTTATTTGGGGTTACAGCAGATTTTGTTCTGTTGGTATTAAAGTTCAGGAACTTTTCGGAGTGATTAATTAAGGCCGTTTGTGTCGCTCCAATATTCTCTGGTTTTTATTTGGATCCATTTTTTTGGTTTCCTGTTTTAGTTTATTTTTGTTAAAGCCGAAAAATGGGGTTAGCCCATCAAATGGCCCTTCCGTCCTTTTTTGGCATACAAGTTTGCCCTCTAGTCTCCTTCGTACCCCTCATCTCTTGGTACCCAAATCAAGGAGATCTGGATAAGAGTCGACAGTTTGAGTGCATTGTTACACTCTACAAGGACGTTTGAATTGTACGTAAAGGTCAAGGTTTTTTTTATTTATTTTTTCGAACACTCTTTTGGATACCATTTCCACTGTGTCCATTATGACGAAATGCGCTACATGGAAAATTATAGCATTTGTACTCAGTATTAAAGATTTGTGTGCTCTAGGCCCCACTATTCCTGCTCCTACCGCCTGGAGCGTTTTGGATCCATCTGTATACCATTTTTGCGATCATCATGTAACCATGTTGGGCTAGTGTTCTAATCTTCTCTCGGCGGGAGGATAGCTTTGTATATACGTATGTAGATACGTATATAAAATTGCCATTTTAAAAAATTAAAAACCGATCTTTACAAGGTATTCTAAGAAAACTTGGTTTACGGAGAAAAGAGATTTCTAAATAAAAAATTTTCAACTACATTTTTGCAACTGTTTCTATATACATGAAATCGCTCGTGTAAGTAATGACTATCATTTTGAACTCAAAATTTTTAAAATCGTTTCGTTTTTGACTAAGTTATGAGCATTAAAAAAAAAATATTTTCTTATATAATTAAAAATATCGATGTTGAGCCGAAAAACAAAATTGCCGATAAATCTTGAAAAAAATTTTTTTCGGGCGAACAAAAAAATACGTGTCTCATTATTTTGACCAGAGAGCAACATATTTGAGTTACATCGAAATCGAAGAACATGACTCGAATAGCCCGGTTGAATTGAAATGGAAAGCATCAGCCTTCATTTTATTGGGTTGTCAACTAAGTAATTGCGGATTTTTTTAGAAAATCAAAGACAAATTTTTCACGGCAGTATCTCGCCATCTTTCAGGCAGCATCCTAATCGCACGCTCATAAAACTTCGGGTTTTTATTAGCAACTGAACCAGTAGGTGGAACCAGTATATGTATATGGTGGATGTTTTTTTTTGTTTTTTTTTTTGTTTTGTTTTTATTATTTACATTGTAACTAGTTAATAAATTATAAACTAAGGAGCAATTTGGATTTAATTTTGTGCAATACAACTAAATTTAATAATGCTCTGCCCAAGGCTTGCAGAGAAGTGGGCTACTGCTGGAGTTGGTGCGGTTTTTTTCGTTTCAGCCTTTCTTTCCATTTACCGGGATCAATTAGGGCTGAGGCTTCGCTATTTATGGCATAGTCTTTCCATATGAGACTTTGCGTTTATGTTGATCGAAGTGACGAAGTGCATTAACGCGCATCGTACCTTATTTTGAAATCTTTGTATGGATTTTATGTTGGTTGAGCTTGAGCAGCACCATAGCTGGTACCCATAGGTCCAAAGTGGTTTAAACACCTGCTTATATAAGATAATTTTATTGTATAGGGATAAGGCTGATTGCTTGCCCATAAGCCAGTACATATTTCTAAATTTGTTATCTAACTGTTCTTTTTTCCTTTTAACGTGAGCATTCCATCTGAACTTGGCATCTAGTGTCATACCTAAGTATTTGGCGGAGTTGTGATACGGGATTTGCACTCCGTTTATGTATAGTGGCAGATATTTGATTTTCTGCTGTGTGAAGTCTAAATAAACCGATTTTGTTACATTTAGTTTTATGTGCCATTTGATGGTCCACTCTGGGATTTTATTTAAATAAATTTGAAGGTTTTTGATTGAGTCAATATGGGTTTCTCCTACCGACAAGATGGCTGTGTCGTCAGCAAAAGTGGCAAATCACATGTGAAAAGAATATACAGAATGGGCCCCAGCACGCTGCCCTGTGGGACGCCAGCTTAAATTTCCTTAAGTTCGATCGAAGAAGCGATCCGATAGGTAAGATTTTAGAATATTAAAATATTGTGTAGGTAGAAGCGCATTTATTTTGTTGAGGAGCCCACCGTGGCAAACTTTGTCAAATGCCTTAGACGCGTCCAGAAATACAGCAGAGCACACCTTTTTTTCCTCAAAGGCGTTTTCAATGATGCGAGTAATACTGTGCACTTGATCAATGGTGGAGTGTCTAGTGCGAAAATCAAATTTATGTACTGGTATTATATTTCTTTGATTAATAATTATGTTGAGGCGTTTGGCTAAATATGGTGTATGTGGCAAAACATCCCAAACAAGCTCCAATAATTTTTGCCAATTGACCCAAGATGTGTGTGGCATTGCATTGTCATGATGGAATGCAATACTATTTTCGATTTGTCAATTCGGGCCGCTTTTCTTGAACTGCATTGTTTAATTTCGTTAGTTGTTCAATGTAGACATCAGAATTGAACGTTCGGTTGGTTGGTTAGAGTTCAAAATAGACAATTCCTTTGTAATACCACCAAACTGATAACAAAACCTTCTTTTGATGAATATCAGCTTTTGATGTTGTTTGAGTTGGTACACCTGGCCTACTCCACGGCCTTTTCCGCTTGATATTGTTGTAAACAGCCCATTTTTCATCGGTAGTTATCAGTCGTTTTAAACATGGATCATTTTCATTAAGTTTCTTTAGCAAATCGCAGCTGTTAATGCGGTGCGTTAAATGCGTTTCTTTCAGTTCGTGAGGAATCCATGCATCGAGTTTCTAAATATATCCAAGTTTTTTAAGTGATTTTCAATGCATGCAAGTAATACATGAAGCTTCTCTGCAATCTCACGTGTTATACTGTGACGATCCGAATCGATTACTACTTTGATTAGGGCGTCATCAACTTTAATTGGATGACCAGAGCGTTTTTCATCTTTGGGTGAAAAATCACCAGAATGAAATTTGGCAAACCAATTTTGCACTGCCGTTCTTTTAAGGCTTAATAGACAGCTGAATTGTCAACTATCAAATAACAAAATGTGTTTCACATTTGTACTACGTCTGCAAACCTAAAAATTCAACTGAAGCCATCTATGAGGGAAATCCGCAATTACTTATTTGCCAACCCAATACTTATCTGCTACTAATTTCTTTCCCAGTGGAGGGAATTCAAATGGTGTGCCCAACATCAGGAGTCAGGTGGTTTGCTGACGTAACAGGGGATGTGACAGCGGCTTGTTTACGACAAAACGGTGATTAAATTTGAGGCATTGCTCGTGCTACGTCGCTGTAGACTGACTAGATTCGATACTCTCTTACGCATGTGAGAGCGCGCACAGGAGTTCGAACCCTGGATTGGTATTTACATACATATATTCGAAGAAAGAAAAAAATTAAAAATTAATAATGTAAATATTAAAGTTAGTGCAAGGTTGATATTCTATGTAATCTAATAAATTATATTGCAATACTGTTTTCGGGCTAGAAAATGGTAAAAGTGAAGAAGTTCTAGGAGCGTCGAGCATTAGATGAGAGAGCTTCGCATCAAGTCATCAATGGTCTGAACAGTGACTGATTGGAAAAGCGTAAACACGTAAAATGAGCGGGCACGATTCTGTCGCTGAATGCCGGATGGGCCAAAGAGCCAATTTGCACGATAACCTTTCACCCTGGGTTTTTTGCATATTCTCTTTTAAAATCTCATCTGGTCATTAGTTCGTTGAGCGCGATCCCAAAGTACACTTAAATATAAATACGAAAATGTGAAAACGATGAAAGAAAAATGTTAAAAAAGCCCTGGGACTCAGCTCACCATGCAGGCACGCCTACCCCGTTGACTTCTCTGCACTTTTTGGCCGCCAAACTCCACGCAGAGTGCAAAGTCATCGTGTAAATTGGCTCAAAATTATTCTCACAATTTTGCTTCGGATGGCCAAACCTTGAAATCTATCATCCTCGAATGGTCCCATGTTCACCTAATTATCTCGAAGCAATGGATGTTGCTTTTATGCGTACCACATGAAATTACTGCATGTCATAGAGTTCAGCTGTTTCGCCATACATAAATACATACATAAGCACGCATTTCTGTTTATTAACTTCGCAAATAATATAATTTAGCATACAAAAAGACTTATTTAGCAAATAAAATGTGTCACTGTAATTAATAAACAATATCAGAGAGAAGAAAAAATGCAGTAAATTGATCCGCCAAAAATCGTCTGATCTGCTGTCAAAGATGTTCTTGAGTCAGTTTTAAAGGATCTCTTTGTTATCGAAGGAAAAACCCTTCATATGGTTTGACAGGGAGCGGAAAAGATGGTAATTGGTATGTGCAACACCGAAGAATACGGCGGATGCTCGGGTGCGGAAGGACCTCCCATTCGAGCTCTTGGAGTGCGGCTTTGACGACTTGTGCAACATGAGGCCTGGTGTTGCCGTGAAGGTGTATGGCTTGACCATATCGACCAAGTCTTTTCAGTCGAATAGACTCATTCACGCGGTGTAGCTGGGCAATGTAGAGCTCCTTGTTGATCGTGGCATTATTTTCGAGCATTTTCCCGTGCACCATGCCCTCCCTGTCCCACCAAATACACATCCTGATCTTTTTGGATGAAAATCCGGCTTTACTCTCGGCTTTGACGTAGCCACCTGGAGCCACCCACTTCTTTCTTTACTTCATATTGATGTGTAGGCACCATTTCTCATCTCCCGTGACGATTTGGTACAAAAAGCGCTGTTTATGACCGCGTGGTGCTCGATGGTGGGCATCGAATTCGGAAGGCCCTCCGCTGCGGGACGTATCATCGACGCCAAAGATGCCATTTTTGAACTTAGCAAACCATTTCTGTCCTGTAGACTCGCCTATCACAACTTCTCCATACACGTCGCAAATATCTCCGGCTGCTTCGGCAGCTTTTGACCTCGATGACAAGCAGTGAAAAGTAGATGTCAAAAATGTTGATTTTTGTCTCGTTATTCGATTTCTAGGCCTGAAAACTAATAAAAATTAAATGACTCAAAAATACAATAAACATAGTTTTTAGAGCAAAAAGAGCTCTATTGAAAGAATACTTACTTTCTTAAACAAAAGAAAATCTAAAAATGCTGTGAACTTATTGGACAACCCAATATTTACTCTTTCCTACACTAAATTACAATTTTCCTATTTGGGAAATTATGGTCAATTGTACAAATTTTCACAGCGCAAGCTACTAGTTTTGCTCAAAATAAAATGTCAATCTCTCAATTGCCCCTATTTGGCTAGAGTTTTACGTATGCGAGTCCCAAAATCTCATAGGTTTTGATAATTATTAACATAACTTTAATTTACTCATGCCTTGTTGCCAAATTTCCCGACTTCAATTGCCACACCTCGTACAATGACGTTTTCATAAAAAATTCTACTCGGATGTGAAAGAAATGTGGGTAGTAAGGGGTGCATAAATTCTTCCCACTACTGTATTTATGTATGCATAGTTAGTAGCCGCTAAACGGAAAAGAAACCATAAAACAAACAAAACCCACTTAGTCAAATTGCACGAGCTTATAAGCCACCATATAATTAAACGCAGTGATTGGATTAATTTCAGTGCACGTGGAATGCGAAATTCTCTGGAAAATGCAGAGTAAAATGACGAGTGATTTTTGTGCTAATTTGAGGATATTTTTTGGTTTTGTTTTTTTGTTTTTTTTGGTAAAAATGACAAATAACTAGCCAACACTTCAGGGTAGTAATCAAATGCGTGATAAATTAAATATACAATTAAATTCAGTATTCATTTGAAATGCCAACAATTTTAAAAATTATAGTGGGAATATTGAAAAATTACCACTTTCTAATTAATTGCTCATATTGCTATTCATTTTTGTTTGAAATGCTGTGAAAAGCACAATTTTGGTTTTTGGTGTTTGTTTTTTGTTTTTGTTTGTTGGCTCACGCTGCACTCAAATGACAACTCATGTAGATTTTGCGGGAAAATTAGAGCGTAAAACCGCATAAATTGCAACATGGCTAACGGCAACAAAAAGAGCAGTCATATATTTATTTGTGTTTTTGCATGCAAGTGGACATTTATAATTGAGTGCATACAAATATACATACAAACAGTTTGACACATAATTCTTTTCACAATGTAATTTTGTTTGGTGCCATTATTTTCTCAGTAGATTCGTTATGGCTCATTACTTTGAACTCCTTTTGTTTTGCGTTGCTTTCACATCTCTAAGAAACATAAAGAAACACCAAAAACTTAATGGTATACTATGTTTTTTTGTATATTTTTGGAGACACCAATAATTTTTTCGATAGCCTAACTGCGATCAAGGCCCTGCCGTTGCCATGGAAGAGATCAAACGTTGCGAATGCACAGCAAAAATTTCTCTTATCTGAGTTCTAGTGCATAGGAACTTAGAGAGAAATGGAATCGCCTATAGGGTTGCCAGGAAAGGATCGACAGAACCTGTTTCAGTTGTCCTAATCTCAGACATCGGTGTCCCCTTGACCGTTGTCAAAGGGAAACTGCACAATTTCTTTTTTAAAAAAGCGCAGGGCAGATGGAGTTCTATCGTATCATATGATATCTCATATGGCCTCAGTATGACAGAATTAGTACGCTTAAAGTGGTAGAGACCCCACGCCATTCAATTTTCAAACTCATAGCGGTGGTCACCGGCCATTGGTTGATCTCAAGTGGTGAAGCTTTGACTTCCGTACAACCCCCTTTGCAGAAGCTGTGGGGATCCGACTGAGAAAGAGAATGTTGAACACTTTCTTTGCAAATGTCTGGGTCCAACAGCTAGGCGCATGAGGTTTCTTAGTATTTCTTTCGAGGATAGCCTGAGGCAGTTTTCTAGCCTAGATCCCGTTTCTCTCTTCGACTACATCAACAGCACTGGATGGGATGGTTTTTCTTCCTTTAATTTGTGAAATTTTTCGCAGGTAGGAGTCTACTTTATGGTATCAAAACGGCACTCTACTTGTAATGTATCTGTGGTACTCTTGCCTTCTGTCTTACCTATCTACCTCGTTGCTGCTGCACTTAGAGTTGATGGGTTAGGTAATTAAAAGTGTTGTTTGCAACATCGCATCAATAAAAAGGTTTTGACAATAATGCCGGCTTATCGTGCGGGTGAAAGGCAAATCAGCTAAACAAATAGCTAAAATGTTATAAATTGTGTAGGAAACGTAAATCGGGTATAGTTAAAACCCTCCAGTGGCAGATCAAAAAAATTCACACCAAGGAAGAAAAAGTCACTAGTGAAGTAAATTGTCGAAACAGGGCAGTGCAGCCTTAGAGTGATAGCCACAGATTTAGCAGACCACCATCACTTTTATCAGAAAATGGTAACCTTGACAAACTACTTTCTTTTGCTTTACCTCACGTTTATCACTCAGTGGAATATTAGCATAATGATCCATGAACGGATCCAAGATGGATTGCGGCGTCGGCGTCGATGTGTATTCGAAAGACCTCGAAGAAGCGAGGGGAATTGGAATATTATTTTTCAAGCAGAAGTTCTCTGGATAAGGGAAGCTTGCAGGTATGTATTTTTTCACATAGTCAGGCACTCATGTTAGTTTTAAAGTTACCAGGTTATATATCGTATTCAAAAATCGTTAGACAATGCAAAGAAAAATTTAATGCTTCCATAGGAACATAGAAGAAAATGATAAAGCTGATGAACTGTTGGTAGCAATAGGCTGTCCCGAAGGCGTGGGCAAAAGGGACAGGAACATGCCGCTGACAGATGGGCTAATACGGAAACCTGCAAAATAACTATACAAAAGTGGCCACAATTCAACAAACCCAGAACTGACGAGTTGTTAAGAAAACCACGAGCAGATATATTCAGAATTACGTCAACAATAACCGGCGATCATGTCAGGAAGATGGACTGACGTATAACGATAGATGTAGAAGCTGGGTACTCTATATCGAACAATACTGGAGGAATTCTCCATTGTATAACTTGAAAGAAATTGCAGAAAAGAAAATAGATGACCTAGGCAGATGCAGATTCATAGTCAAACCAAGATGGTTCGTCTAATAAAAAGCAGTGGCTCTACAAGTGGTGTATCAAAATCTCAACTTTGTGCTAACTAGGTCTGGGCTGTGTCATACAGACAGAACCTAAACTACCACCACCACCACAAGAATATTATACCCACAGTGAAATTCGGGAAGCTAATTGTAATGGTACCGGATTGTGGTTGTAGGGAAAATGGTGGTGAAATTAAAATTATTGAAGACAACATGACCAAAGAAATCTATTTAGATGGTTTACGTAACAATTTCAATCGAAGTGTGCAAAAACTTGGTCTCACTGGTCCAGAAAAATTAATCACCCAACTCATTAAAAATGGATCAACGGAACTACAAAACGTCTTATTAAGTCTTGCAAAACATATGGCGGCCGCCGTAGCCGAATATGTTGGTGCGTGACTAACATTCGGAATTCACAGAGAGAACGTAGGTTCGAATCTCGGTGAAACACCAAAAATAAGAAAAACATTTTTCTAATAGCGGTCGCCTCTCGGCAGGTAATGGCAAACCTCCGAGTGTATTTATATATATATATATATATAACATGTATGGGAAACCGAGATTATATCAAGAGAATGGCAGACTAGCATAATTATACCAATCTATAAGACAGACGACTGCGACAATTATCGCGGAGTTTCGTTTTTCAGTGCAGCGCTTAAAATCTTCATGAATGTTTTACACCAGGGATTGAATGGGTAGGGGAACAAATATTAGGCGAGTACCAATGTGATTATAGGAGTAGAAGGTCGACGACTAATCTAAGCTTTGTAGTTTGTCGAATATTCGAAAAGTTTCGTGAGTAAAAAAACAACCTGCATGACCTCTTTATTAGAATATTTTCTGAAAGCGTTCGTTAGTAAAATCGATAGATAAAATCTAGCGAAGTCGAACCCTTACTCTTACTCCTTACTCAGACCCATTCCAAAGTGCTCTTTCAAGGCAAATCGTCTGATTTATTCATAGTTGAAACAGGAGTAATGCATTTCTACGCTTGTGCTTAATCTAATGCTTAGTCTAGGATTAGGATAATTAAAGGTGTTGATCAATCAGATACTAAAGTATATTTACCAAAACTTTGAAAATATGTGCCTTTGCTGATAACCTGGTACTCGCAGGAAATATGAATGTTCTAAAATGCAAATTCGAAGCACTCCCAATAAAAGCAAAATTCTTTGGATTAAAGATCAATGCGAACAAAACGAAATGCCTCGCAAGACTCAACCCGTTGAAAAAAGCGCCAGTCCTTACAGTTGATTATCATAAATTTAAAAGCGTGGAACAAATGAAATATCTAGGACCTATTCTGAACAGAATGGATGCAGAGTTGGATTCAAGACTATGTGCAGGCTGCAAACAGATCATATTTTTCCCACGTTAAACTGTTAAAAAGCAAGCTTTTGAATAGCTCCCACCGAGCTGTAGTGATATGAAAGATGATGAAGATGATGATGGTGATGATCCAGCAAATCTAAATAGATTGATCCCAAGCACAAGTCTTACATATGCAGAACTTGGTTGCTACATAATTGCATAATTGCTGAAAAGTGCTAGATACTCATCCCAATGCCCAGATACATATCTGCCCAATCGAAAATTTCTGGTCGCGTGTGAAAAAGAAAGTGGAAAAAAGTGCCTTACAAAACAAAAAAAACTTGGCATAAGAGTCTACAGGAATAAGACCAAAAAAAAAAAATAGTTTCATCAATGCCCAGAAGGTTGAAATCGGCAGGTTGTCACACCAAATTCTAGCTTATTCAATAAGTTTGGGTTTTGATAAGAAAAACACAATTTTTCTGGTTTGAAATACACTTTATTCTTCAGTATCTTCGCCCAGAATATCAAATCAATGGTTTCAACGAGATTCGCATTAATGAGTTCCATCTCTGAAGTAAAAATCTGGAAGGGCTGCAAAATACGCTTCCACAGCTGTTATAACTTCATCAATTGATGAAAAACGGTTTCGTCGGATGAATGTTTTTTAGGTCTGGAAACAGATGGAAGTCGCCAGGGACCAAATCTGGTCAATACGGTGGATGTTCCTACAATTCGGACTTTAACTTTTCTTTAATTCATTTAATTCACGGAATTTAGCCATTTTTTTTGTTAACTGGATCTTTTTTCATTACTTTTTTTCCTTCAACAGATCAAATATTGTGGTTATAATAATATTCAGAATTTATTGTTTTACTAGTTTGTAAGTAATTCAGAAATAAAATTCCTTTCGCATCCTCAAAAAATGATGCTAGCACCAGCTTCGCCGATTTCTAGACACGAACTCGTTTCGGAGCCGAAGAACCAGGTTCACACAACTCTTTAGTCACTTGTTTTCATTTAGGATTATGGTGATAGGTCCAAGTCTCATCCATAGTGATGAATCGATGCAGAAAATATTGCTGAGAAAGTCGCATTCGAATGCTTTTTTTTATCCGAAGGGGGAATCTTTCATAGATACCGTCAGCATAGACTGCATGCACGATTCATATTGATCGCTAAAGGTGCACCTCATTCGGGACCACGCACAGTCAGTATTACTACTAAACTGGACTTGCGAAACAGTACACCTACGTACTAAACCCTAACTCCGATCTCTGTAGCTTTAGCTTGCCCTGCGATATTGCCGTTTAAGTATTCCATCGCTGGGCAAGTTGGCCAGTATGGCTCTTCATATTTGTTTCTTTCTTTGTCTATCCTTCATTAATGGCTTGTCTTCTTTGTTTACTGCGTTCGCATTCCTCTTTCCGCAGTTCCTGTAGCGCCTTTGCGGACCATTCTCTCATCTTGGCCCACACCAACTTCGATTGCAGCATGTGATTTACAATGTTGCCCGTGGTTATTCTTTGATCTAATATATCATTTCTTCAAAGGACATTCTTTCAGATGTGTATCTCGTGCAGGAGAAGAAGACATGATACACAGCATAACCTTCAGGCCATGAATATTCTGCGCCGACGTCGATGTTGAAGCATGGCCAGGGTATCCATACGTTGCCCGACGTTTTGGATTGTCGTAATGGACCCACTTTTCATCGCCAGTCACAATTCGATGCAAAAAACCCTTTCTTTTGTGCCGTTGAAGCAGTTGTTCGCATGCCATAAAACGGCGTTCAACGTCTCTTGGCTTCAATTCATACGGCACCCAATGGCCTACCTTTCGGATCATTCCCATGGCTTTTAAACGTTTGGAAATGGTTGATTGATCAACTCCCAAAGTTTTTGCAACCTCTTCTTGCGTTTGAGCCGGATCTTGATCGAGCAATTCCTCCAATTCGGTATCCATGAACTTTGGCGGCGCACCCTCGCGTTCTTCGTCTTCCAAGCCAAAATCACCACTTTTAAAGCGTGCAAACCACTTCTGGCACGTTCGCTCAGCTAGAGCATGCTCACCATAAACTTCCACCAAGATACGATGACTTTCGGCTGCTTTTTTCTTCATATTAAAATAATGAAGAAGAATTCCCCGCAAAAACACATTATTTGGCACGAAATTCGACATTTTCAAGTGTGGTAAAAATATTGTTGTCTACGCTTCAAATAAAAAACTTATATTGACGTTGTGCCTTACGACAGTAGCTCTCCAATGAATGTTTGGAAATGTGGATCGATGGAATAATAATCAAGTTACGCCATCTGTTGTAAAACCGCACGAACTTATTCATAGTCCTATTATCATTTCTTCAAAGGACATTCTTTCAGATGTGTATCTCGTGCAGGAGAAGAAGACATGTTCTGCGTTCTCACTAGCGTTGCCGCAGAACGAGCAGTCCTCGTGGCCGAGTCTTTGAAGAACTGTGCGAGGTAGTAATCTGTGTTTATGAACATAGAACGAATTGGCAGATTGATATGAAACGTGTCAACATAACAAAAAACAAAAACTTTAGGTTAGTAGCAACGCTATCTCTAATCGAAACCGCAACTTATCAAACAACCTAGTATTAATATAAAAATAGTCGTTTAAATTTATTTGAAAATAAATAAAATTTTGTTTCCATATAAATTTAAAGAAATAAAGAATTCTGAAAGAGTTTCACATAAAATATATTTTTAATGGCCTTTTTTCTAAATCACTTTAAATAAATAATTTTCTTGTTTTTACATAAATGACGGAAAAATGGAATAAGTTTTTTTTTTATAAAAATAAAATACATTCGAAATCCAATTGAAACATTTTACCTTGCCAAATATTTTCATATGAAAATATTTATGTGACAAACTGTGCATGCATTCATGTGTACATTATGCGTATGTAGAGTTAATTTATAATCCTATTTATGCTCTGCACTTGCAGCTGCCCATTGTTGACTTAATTTTGATTGTTAGCAAATACATTTATTTGCTTATTTATTTATTTATTAGCATAAATTGTTCTTTAAAGCATTATTGTTTTTTTTTTGTTTTTTGTTTTTTGCTCGGAGCAAATTAATTTTACGCAAACTCAAATATGTAAATATTTTCGCCTAGGTTACTTTTCGCTTGGCATTTCACACAAAATTTCAAATTCAAATTATCTTGAATTAAATCTGTATTATAAAGAGATGTTAATGTGACATATAAGCAAAGCAATAAAATGATAACAATAGCGATTGTGCGTTTATAAATAATAACAGTTGTGTGTAGCTGTGTTCGGGCACTCCTATATTAATTACGCCCTTTTTTGTTTCGTGTTGTTGTTAGTCGGAAACAAGAGATATCATGTTCACTTTACCGCAACCGGCAGTTCCGTAGGTGTGTGTTTGTGTGTGTATTCGAGTGTGTAGAGACCGCAGGTTATAACAATTCTCGCATGTGTGCGGATATTTTTCCATTGTCAACCTTAAAACTAAATGGTTGAATGCGAGCAAACATCTACATACACACATAAGTGTACTTAAGAGTACATAGCGTACAGAGCTTAGCATACATAGATATGTATGTGTGTATTCTAGTTGGCTTAGGATAGACTGCTGTACAGGGCGTTTAATTTACCGGTCTGCATGACAGCTTTTGTTTGATTGTGCCAGTGTCTGTTGTGTACGTGGGTTTTGCGGTGTTGACATTACAACATCAATCATTCTGTACAAAAACTTGGCACATGTAAAACACGCAAATAGAAGCTGCATAGAGCGCGCCCACAAATATGCAACAGCCAGGCTAAGGAGTGGTCAATTGTGGTAGTGATATTTATTTGTACTTTACTAGCGAAAAAAGTTTGCAGGGCAAAAAATTTGTGCGTGTGCGTGTGCATGTAAATGTAAATAAAAATAATAGAAATTATGTTTAATTAAAGTTACAATTTTATTTAGATGTAGAATAAAAACAATTTACACATAAAATTTAGCTGTGTGAGCGTGAAAGAAAAAGATGCTAAATTTTATGCCGCTGACTTTCCTCTACAGCCGTTGAAAAATACTTAAGAACGATGTTTTGGGAACCATATATGGGAATCTTTTATCGAGTACGGTGGCGTAACGATACTTTTTGCGCATGAATATGTTTGAATGGCATTGAAATGCCTTAATTTATATATTTCTATTGAATGGTTCGCATGGATTTTCTGCATTTTCGGAGGAGCAGTGATATTTTCGTGAGAAATGTACTTAATAACGATTCGGTCTTCGTCCATAATTTTGTGAATTGTTTTTTGTTTTATTTGTGACTGATATTTTTAGTGGAATCACCACACACGTTATTAGCGACAGTTACTATATGGCTAAAAAAAAAAACACAAAAAAAAAACACACCGCGCACATAGTGCAGATGTGGCTAATACATAAAGTACCTCTTTTGTTATCAACGCTTGCACAAAGCCCAGATATGAACCCTATAGAGCGTTTATGGGATCATTTGCAAAAACGATTAGAGAAACAGCACATAACTTCCAAAAATCAACTTAAAAACTTGCTCCAAGTCGAATGCCAAAATATTAATATAAATTCAGATTAAAAAAAACTTGATTCACTCAGGTTTGAGGGTATTCGACTACGGGGATATCCTACTAGATATTTATTTTTCCAAAATGTTATTCAACTTTTTCATACATAAATACTTTATTGCAGGAGTATCTACACTTTTGTTGTGTGAATTTTCGGATTTTCTATGGTTTTTTCCTTGTTGGTCGAGAATAATATTTGGTATTTTCTTATAACAGGTGGCGCTAAAGTAATCCTTCTATCAGAAAATGCTCTAAATTTTCCGATTGGCCCCTAATGTGAGTTCTGTTTTGACATTTGTGTAGTAAACACATGTGATAAACAATGTTACGCTACACTGCTCCAGAACGCGGAATATTGCTGACTATTTATTTGACCAATAATCGGTCGGTGACTTTGGCACAACGTGAATTTCGTCGCAGATTTCCTCGCCGTCCAACGCCTACTGGTAAAACACTGCGACGTTTAGCCGCTCGCCTCGAAGAGACTGGCACAACACGAGATGCTGCCAGGCGTGACAGACCCCGGAGTAGCCGTTCAGCAGAGAATATTGCTGCTGTAGCCGAGGATGTCATGGAAGCGCCGTCGACATCGACCAGGCGACGTGCCACGCAAATGGGTATCAGTCGACGGTATTTACAGCGAATTTTGGTACAAGATTTGAAGATGTTTCCGTACAAGGTCCAGACGGTGCATCAGCTGTTAGCTGCTGACCGCCAATCGCGTTTAACATACGCTCAAGCCATTCTTAATCACCACCAAGAGGAAGATTATTTTTCATCAAAAATAATCATGAGTGATGAGGCCCATTTCCATCTCAACGGGTACGTAAATAAGCAAAATTTGCGCTTCTGGGGCACTAAAAATCCGCGTGTAACCCACGAAGAGCCATTACACCCGCTCAAAGTCACTGTATGGTGTGCTGCTTTCGCTGGAGGAGTCATCGGACCTTTTTTCTTCGAAGACGTCGCGGGCCAAACGGTTACTGTGAATTGTGAGCGCTACAGAGCAATGATCAACGAGATCTTTTTGCCGCAACTTGATGAATTGGGATTGGAAAACATGTGGTTCCAACAGGACAGTGCAACGGCACACACTGCACGTGCCACAACCGATATGCTGAAGGATGCATTTCCTGGGCGCCTAATCTCCCGTTTTGGCGACTTGCACTGGCCAGCAAGATCGCCTGATTTGACCGCTCCAGACTTCTTTTTGTGGGGCTTTTTGAAGTCGCGGGTTTATGTCAACAAGCCTCAGACTCTTGCAGTGCTTTAAAGACAATATCCGTCAAGAATGTGAGAACCTATCGCCGGAAGTTTTGGCCAAAGTGATGGAAAATGCCATAAAAAGGGCTCAAATGGCAATCAACTGTGGCGGCGGCCATTTACATGACATCATATTCTCGACTTGATGTAAAAAAAATTAAAAGACCAAATAAAAATAATCCACAAGAAGTATCAAAGTTTTTCATTCATTTTTTTAAATTACAGCCAAAAAACATCGCATGGTTACTTTTGCGCCACCTGTATTTCACACGGGAACAATTGGACTTATTTAATTTTAAAACACCTTCGAAGTGGTAGAGTATCAACACTTTTGCTGTACACTGTATATATATATATATATATATATAGGTATACAAATATATATGTATACAATAACATTTACATGCATGTATGCATTTAGTTTCTTTGTAGTTGTAAATAAAATTATGTGAAAATTATTGTGCTGTCAAGCAGGTTTTTGAAAGGGTCACTTCACAAATCTTGCTTTATTTTATTCTGAAGGAGAGCTTTTGCCACAAGCTCACATGCAAATATAAATAAACGTTCATATGTGCTTGAGATATTCTAAGCACAATAGGGTGGGACAATCTTTCCGACCCGTGTCCTCCAGCGAGTCATTCACAATTCACAATTGGTGTTTACGGATGACTGAATTACGGTGCAGTTGCGGCTACCATTTGGAAGGGATTATCTTTAAGAAATAAATGTCAGAAATTGTTCTACATAAAAGCAATAAAGAGTGTCCCACCAATTTGAATTTTCGTTGTTTTATTTTCCTCCTCATAAAAAACCGTCTGGCGTTCGGAGGTGGCGTAAAACTGTAGGCCCATTTATTTGTGGGAAAACCCTCGACGCACACCCCAAATAGGAGAAGAAGTTCGATCAAATACCTATATATACCAATTATATATATAAATACATACTCTATAATCAGAAAGTACCGGGAATGTTTAAATAAAACAAAACAGAGTTACATTGCAGGCAAATTTATTTTGTCTCCTTCAAAATATGACCCGTCTGAAGCAACACACCTATGCCAACGTTTAACCCAGCCCTCCATGCACCCCTTGTAGGCCAACGAGGGAATGGCTGTCAGCTTCTTCGTCGCATTCTCTTTGAACTCCTCTATCGACTGAAATTTCCTTGCACGCAGTGGTAACTTCAACTTGGGAAACAAAAGGAAGTCGCGCGGGGCTATATCGGGTGAATACGGTGCTTGCACGATGGTATTCACTTGGTGTTTGGTCAAATAGTCCAGCACTATTTGGGCTCTGTGCGATGGCGCGTTATCATCATGCAAAATCCAAACGTACAGCATCTCTCAAACGCTTCGAAACGGAT
This sequence comes from Anastrepha obliqua, assembly GCF_027943255.1. Taxonomy (NCBI): domain Eukaryota; kingdom Metazoa; phylum Arthropoda; class Insecta; order Diptera; family Tephritidae; genus Anastrepha; species Anastrepha obliqua. Next base: position 49,327,657 of record NC_072893.1, read on the forward strand.
AAATAATTTTCTTTATTGACTATCTGGCCTCATGGAAGTTACTCATGGTGCAGTACGCCTTGGCAATCGAAGAAAACAATCAACATCACCTTCACTTTTGAGCGGCTTAGGCGCGATTTTTTCGGTTTCGGCTCGTCTTTGAAGCGCCACTCAGACAATTGTTGCTTGGTTTCCATGTCAAATTCACAGACCCATATCTCGTCGCCAGTAATTATTCATTTCATGAAGGTTGGATCAGTTTGGGCTTCAGAAATCATCTCCTCAGCAATTGTGTTTCGGTAGTGTTTTTGCACGAAATTCAGGTCCTTCGGAACGAGCCTGGCTGTATCGCGTCTCATACCCAAAACATCAACCACAATGATTTGTGTCATTCCATATGAAATGCCAAGTTCACTAGAAATCTCTCTTAAGCTGGTATGACGATTTTCAATAGTTCTTCTTTCACTTTCTTCACATTTTCATCGGTGTTCGACGTCGATGGACGTCCGGAACGCGGCAAATCTTCCACCTCTGTACGACCACTTTTAAAGTCTTTATACTACTCAGTGCATCGGAGGACGAAATTTCGTTCGCAACGCAACATTTCAAACAAACGCTTTGTTCATCAAAATTATTCATGGTAAAATGCGACAAATAGAAAAAACTTCACTGATGTAAACAAACGCCAGGCAGACACTAATGATCCGATGGCGCTAAAAAGTGACAGATGTGTGTCTTTCAGTCCTACCAACATAAGAAAAAAATATGGACCGATTCCCACGTGCGCGGTTCGTTTAAATTAAATATTCCCGGTACTTTTTGCTCATAGGGTACCCTATGTCAAAAAAATATCAAGAATTGTTCATTTAAAAAGCGCGCGGTACACAAATGTCTAAAATTTTTTGCTGGAATATTGGTACAACTGTCCTCTATAGTGTTGCAGAGTTTGAGCATAATCTGTCAATTAGCTTAATTTTGGCATTTAATTGAATCAGTCAACGGCAGGTGTGCTCTGCGATTTTCACTATGGATAAAAATATCGAACAAAGAATTTGTCTTAAATTTTGTATTTTGAACGGGATTTCTTATGCCGAATTGTTGAAAATATTGCAGAAAGCCTATGGTGCCTGTGCTTTATGAAAAACACAGGTCTAAGAGTGGTATAAGGCTTTGCAGAGGGCCGAGAAGTAGTGGAAGATTTGACTAAATCTGGTCGCCCATCAACGCCTTCAACGGATGAAAACCTCAAACCGACAAAGTCAGTCAAGGAAATAGTGCTGGAAAACTATCATTTAAATTTGAGGGAGGTAGCTCGTGACCTTAGCGTGCCTCACGAATCAATTCATAACATTTTACACCATCAATTGGGCATGCGAAGCATGGCTGCTCGTCTTGTTCCAAGAGAGTTGAATTTCTGTCAAAAAGATTCATCGAAAGAAGGCATGCTTGAGCAAGTGAATTCGGACCCAAAGTTTATCCAGCGCATCATAACAGGTGATGAGCCGTGTGCATATGAGTTTAACATGCAAACCAGTCAACAGGTGGCTGAATGGCGCTATCCCCATGAGCCGAAACCCAAAAAACCACGTTACAGTCGGTCAAAAGTGAAAGTCATGCTACTCGTTTTCTGTGATTATCACGGTGTTGTGCACTCGGAATTCATTCCAAATGATTCTACGATAAATAAAGAATGTTATTTGGAAGCTATGCGAAGTTTGAGAGAGAATGTGCGGGGAAACGGCCCAATTTGTGGAAAGAAAACTCATGGATCTGGCACCATGTTAGCGCATCGTCTCACTAGGCTCATATTGCGAACACCTTTTTGACAAAAAACTCGACAAATATCATCGAACAAGCACCGTATTCACCGGATTTAGCCCCCTGTGACTTTTTTCTTTTCCCAAAACTTAAATTGCCACTCCGTGGACGCCGCTTTGAGTCGATGGAGGCTATTAAGGAGAATTCGATGAATTAGCTGAAGAAGATCTCTTTAAAGGCATTTAAGGGGGTAGATACCTGTAAACGGCCATATTTTCCCCGATTTTCATTAAAATTATTTAAAATGAAGAAGTCAATTTTAAAATCAATAATATACAATTTTTTTTTTATTAAAGCATTTAAAATGGCGGATGTACACTTAATTCTTCCCGGAAGGTCGCAGCGGGGCTTCCCAATCGGCGGGCATTGTCGCATCGGCGTCAGTAATCTGAATACAAAAAACCAAACAATTGTTTGCTTATTAATGTCATAATTTCTATATGAATTAAACAAAATGAAAAAAAAAACAAAATTCGCGGAATAAAATGCTATAGAAAAAAATGAGTTTTGGGGCGAATTTTCCTACTATTTTTGCTTCGAAAAAAAAAATTGTTCGAAAAATTTTCTAAAAATTGTAAATTTGCGTAGAAAGTAATATCATAAAAAAGATGTGCGCAAAATTTCAGAAAGATCAGTCAATAACTTTTCGATTTATCGTGTACGCCATTTCGAAAAATATAGTTTTGAGAAAAACACGTCTAAAGTTTGAATATAACGTAACTATACCCCTCCCAGTGCTCGAACGCGAAGAATAGAGTCGCCACGGTTGACGATCTATAATATGAAAAATACTTAAATTTACGTTCTACAAATTTTTTGACATATTATTAAAGGACTATATTAACATTTTATGAAAAAAAAATTTTGTTTCCAAATTTTACAGGCTCGAATAGAGCCTATTTTGAAGGCGAAACAATTAATTTTGATGATTAAACAATTCTGTTGCGTTTTATTGAACAATTCCCGCTACTTTTGTTGACGGAATGGATACCATATACAAGTAGATCTTCATTGTCTTAACTCTCTCTCCAATTTAGTATTAATTAAAGATAGTTTCTAAGAAAATTTGGGGGGTTCGAATTGCTCTTTACAACTACAGTATAAAAAAAAAATGGTTTTCTTTAAATTGTAAATAAAAACCTTATCTGCTAGGCACGGCAGTGTTAAGCAAAATCGTTCCATACAAAATGACCCGCCCTAAAGTGCATATGTATATACGTACATACGTCAAATTGTTGAAGCATATCGCTTTCGGGTAAAACTAATGTATTTAAGTCTGCAGGAAAAGGGTGACAATTTAATTTATGTAACTGTACTACGACCCGTTTTTCCGATTTAAACAAAAAAAAAAAGTGGGAATGATTTGCAAATGTAGATGTAAATTTTTGTCCTATATTACTATTTTGCAAGTCCATTTTATGCATGCAAATTGTGTGAAGAATTAACGGAAATAAAGTGAGGGACGAAGATGTGATGCTGAAATTTAAAGTAACAAATTTGTTGGGCAGCAGTTTAGATTAAATTAATTTAATTTGACTTTTTTAGTTGTTCAACCTTTTGTTTTTACCTTCATATATAATCATTGTGACCTCATTGAACTAAAGTAACTCCATTCTTCGAAACTGAATCTAAAAGCGATAAGAAGATTTCTTTTATCATAATATTCAACAAAACTCTAGAATTAGGTAAAATAATGCACACTTTTGAAGTTGTACTTAATGGCATTGTTTGGCTTAAATGCTGCTCTCAAACTAACACTTAAACTGGGATGTAAAGTAGAGATAGCACCTTAACCCGTAAGCAGTCAGATCTCATATTGCTCGCGGTTGCTGAAAAGACCTGGTACTCACCAAAAGTCTAACGCTCCGCCTTTGGCTCCAAACGCAACATCTTGGAAAATCATATCGACTCATGGGCTAAACCTGGCGGTGGGTATCTGTTCTTAGCCACTATAACTTATTTGTGTTCTTGGATATGACAGAGAGATTGCACCATTGATGGAGCAGAATTGTGCAACAAGGATTGTAGCGAATGACCAGAAGACCAACGGTGGAACCTTCATAAACTGCGGCAGCTCTAAATCATGGAGCCTTTTTGATAGCCGAAAAGACGTCTGCCTGCGTTGTTTTTTGTTCCGTTTTGTAAAATGTAATGAGTAAAGAATTTATTCCCTCAGCAGATCATGATCCAATTGATATATTTTATATGATCCTCATGAACGCAGTCCTTATAGTTTTATATTGAGTGAATGAATAGGGGATGTAAATTTCCTTAAAATTAAGGCCAAACAGCGAGAAGATTGAGAAACTAAATATTTTACGAATACTGCTAATTAAAAAAATGCTGCTGAAAATATGATAAAAAACAAATGAAAAAAAGCTTTTTCCTTAACTAAAACAATGCAATCAAAAAACCCGAAGGATACACGACAAACAGCTATACGATGTTTGCTTATTTGTATGCATATATGTATATGTATATAAGTGACTATATATGTATATGCATTCACATATACACATGTTTATGTATGCACATACCCGTGTGCATATTTTTTGCTGGCAAATCCTTAGTGGTATTGCGATTGGAAGCTTATGGCCAGTAGCAATGACGGCAGGTTGATTCCCACTTCCGCATTTGCATTTGCATTTTGCTCACTTTTTGTCCGTACTAGCGGGGCAACATATTTGCAATATTTTATGCTTGCATACAGCTGAGCATTGTGCATAGCACTCAGCAAATACCGTCGGGGCATAAGCAAAGCTATCATTGTTGTCATTGGTGGCACTTGCGGCGCCGGTGTATTGACTTTATAAACACACTGTTGTAGCCCGGATGTGCAGTAGCTGAGGAAAAACCCACAGGTGTTTGGCTCTGTAGGAGGGGGTGTGAAGGGTAGGCATATATGGCAGTAAAAACAAAGCATTAATAATAATGAAAAAATTGCACATAAAATGCGAAATAACAAATTGCACTGGCAAAAGGCAACAACAAGGGCGTAGACTGCTCAACATTCAGCTGGTATTCGCAAAGCAAATTAGTTGAATCTACACAGAAAACTGCCGATGAAGAAGAATAATAAAGTTATGAAAGAATGGTAGGCTTCAATTGATAAACTGAAATTAATCCTTTTGGCCCCAACTTTTTTCCTGTGGAACGAACATTTTTTTTTTAATATTAATGCTATTGTATTTGTTTAAGAAGCAATTGCTCAAAAATTTTGAGTCGACACGCCCCACGGTTTGATCGCTGCCGAAAGTTGCTTGTGAGCAACTTTGGGCAATGGTGGTATACAATATAAACAAATTTTTTCTTTTGAACAACTTTTAATGATTTTTATTTATTTAAAAAAAAATAGGTATGATAAGACAAAAAGAAAATTAATTGTTATTACAGCAAAGGTGGACTTTGCATTTAAGGCATTTGAACATTGCGGTTCCTGTCTTGCACAATCTGCACCGTCCCTTTTCACTAAAGACTACCTAATGTTCCATTTTATCGTAACGCTGTGAGACTGAAGGATTTGGTTGGAACCTGTACTTTTTCGACTGTTGCGAAGACACGCTGCTTGATGGGGAGCCCAGGGTAGCTCTTTCAACATTCGATGGTCGGCCTTTCCTTTTTCCGAGCGAAGTAGTGACAGTAAGTAACTGATGAGCACTTCCTAGTTGGAATTTTAAATGTTTAAATGCTTCCTATACAATAGCCATGCGTTTGTAACGGATGTTCCGAGGCACCAATAGGAGATTCTTATGTACCACATCTTAGGTCTTGGACACTAAAATTTAAGTTTGTTGCTTTGGATTCCAACGTTTGAATATACCAACAGGTTCAATGCTTTCCCACGATGATATAAGTTGAAGTGGCTTATTGTCAAACCACTTGACGCATACAATATTATTGTTGATTTCACATTTCATATCGAAAGATCCCCTTCCACGCTTTTTAAGTCAGCATCTGAAAGTAGCTGGCAATTGCTTATGCGGTTTTTACGTACATTTCTTCTTGCAAATATGGCCATTTCTAATATTTGCCCTTAGGAAGACCTTTTGCCAAATATAAAACTATATCCGAAGATAGGCCCAATCCATAAGCATAGCAGGTATCTTCCCCAACATACAACGTAAAGTCGTACACTAATCCAGAGGTTCCAGCATGCGTAAACATTTGCAGACCCCATTTATGAGGCTTAGCAGGGTTGTATTGTTTAAATTAAGATCAATCTGTAAAAATTTAAACTAGAATGTTCATTATGACATTTATGAATGTATACCTTTGAACCCAATGATATGTTCATCAATGCTTTGATGTTCTTCCCGGGGTAGCTTTCCCAAATTATGTTGGAGAATGTCTAGTAATGAATGTATTTTGTTCAACTTGTTCAAATCGCCTATTTTGGATTGTTTAGTGTTATCGTTGAAATGTAAACATTGTTTTATTTTTCAAACTTTGCGCATGGCATTGAATCTGTTATAGCGGTAAGATTTAAATCTTTTGAGCATGCCATTTTGAGTTGAGGCAATTCTAAAACACCCATTTACAACAAAATACGTTTTAAATCTTCAACAGTGCATTTGAGCTCAATGCCGTGTTCTTGCAGCGCATACAAATCTGTTTGTTGTGTGATCAAATCAAAAACTTGGTTATTAAAAAAAGTGCAGAAATATTCTACTGGCATCATCACATCGTCGACCTTCTTTTTCCCAACTGGTCTCCGAAGATACAAATGGTCTTTTTCTCCAATTTAGTGTCTTGGGATCAACTTTTTCAATTATCAGCTACACCAGATTTCGATCCCTTCCAAATTCTTCTCTAGCACTGCAGAAATGCCATCCATCTCGCATCTCGTCAGAAGAGCCATAACAATTTAATGCCATAATGGCATAATAAATAATGTCAGAAGAGAAATACATTTTTTAGATACCGCCTTTTAGGTCTTATCGCTAGCACTTATCGTCGGTCATGAAGGTAGTCATCAAAAGACTAAAACGTCACGTGAAATGGTTAAGAAAGTGAAGAAGCGACTTGAGCGAAATCCCCGGCGAAGTGCTTATCAAGTGGTAAAAGAACTGCAAATATCTAACGGTAGCATCCGCTGCATACTAAAAAAATTATCTTAAAGTCAAGCCTTGCAAGATTCAAAGGCGCATGGTCTCACACCAAAGCAGCAACAAACCAGACTTGAGAGAGCGAAGGAGTTGCTTCGCTTGACCAAAAGCGGACAAATTCCGAACATTGTGTTTTCTGATGAAAAAATTTTTCCAATGGAGAAATTCGTAAACTCCCAAAACGATAGGCTTTGTTTGACCAACCGTTCATATGAGAATTTGAGTAATCGATTGGTCACCAGGAGGCAGCAACAGCCACAGGTAATAGTTTAGGCCGCTGTAACCGCAGATGGGCGCTCTTCAATCCTTTTCGTCGAGTCTGGCGTCAAGGTAAATGCGAAATATTATCAAGAAAATATTCTGCAAGTTGCTTTGAAGCCGTGGGCAGACAAACATTTCGGTGGCATACAATGGACGTTTCAACAGGACTCGGCATCGTCTCACAAAGCTCGAGTGAACCACGAATGGCTAAAAACAACGTTCCGTACTTCATAACGACCACACAATGACTCTCAAATTCACCAGACGCTAATCTGATGGATTATTCTCTTTGGGCTATTTTGGAGAGCAAGGTCCGGACTAAAAGACTCTCCAGCCTAGAGGCACTGAAAAAAGCCATTGTCCGCGAGTGGGTCAAAATACCTGCAAGTCGCATTCGGGCAGCTTGCGATTCGTTTCTGGACCGTCTCAAGGCCACAGGCAAGACAAAAGATGGTCATATCGAGCAAAAGTGAATTGATTCTTAATTCTGTATTATTTTCATACGTTTGTAATTTTTTGGACTTAATAAAAGTAATTTTCCAAACTAAATTTATGCCAGACCTTCTAAAGCGAAATCAAGCACGCTGGAATTGGATAGTGAATTATGGTCTCTAAGTGCGCGAAGAATAGGTGCATAGTTCGCAAAATTTGTCTTAAAGTTTCCCCTAGAAAAATAGTACAAATTGCAAAGACTTTATTGTGGAACATTAAAGCTTATTCGCTGAAGTAGAATTGACAGTCAACTATGCCATTAACAAAACTGAAAATAAAAGAAAGTGAAAGGACAGCTCTTCTCTTTTGTAGAGATTTCGGGATAATTAGCTAGCTAGGACGTAATGCCTGCTTAAGAAATATTTTTTGAGCGCACTTCTATTTATATATAGACAGTTGGTCAGAAGGTCCCGAAATGATAACAGCGAACTCTAAGAATAAGAGAACGAACAAGAGTCCTAAACAGCAGTTTATCGGTCAGAACTATTGGTCAGTTTAAAGGTCAGAACATTCAGATGTATGGCGACGAAAGAAGCCTAGAACCGAGTACGACTTTGAAAGAATAAAATTAATCTGACCACTGAAGGAAAATTTCGTATCAAATAAAACTCCAAGTTCCTTAAACTTTGTTACACTTTGTAGTAGATTATTAGAAATGGTGTAGGTTGTGTTAAAAATTTGCTGACGCCTCGAAAATGTCAAATGAAAACATTTTCTAATATACGTAGAATTGGAATTTTTTAATCATTCGCGAAGAGCGAAAAGGGAAACCATTTTCTTATAAGGCAGATAAAAGTGACAAAAAGAAGTGGCCCTAGAATGCTCGCTTGGGAAACACCTGAAGTAGCAACAAAGTGATTCGATAAAACTCCATCAATTTTTACCACGCACTGTCTGCTCATCAAATATGACCTAAGCTATTGCAGACAGGTGGCGTGAAGCACTAAGCTAGCAAACTTGCTTACTAGAATCTCTTACGACACTTTAACAAATGCCTCAGAGAAGTCAATGCAAATGCAATCAACTTGACGACCTTAGGAAAACTATGCCATACTAAATTCACTAAAAGCAGCCAGATTAGTAGGTGTAGAGCGGCTAGTTACAAAACCATGTTGGTTTGGGTATTAAATAAATGAAATCGTAACCGCAAAATAAATGTTGTCCTTTACAATGCATTCAAGCTGTTTAGAGATGCTTTGTAGCTTGCAAATCGCCCTATACCTGCGAGCATCATTTTTTCTTCCGCTTTTAAAAAAAGTTGTAATGATTGTAAATTTCCATTCATTTAAAAAAATGCACATACTGGGTTGCCCATATTCGACGGACCCATGTATTTTTTTTAAATCAAATAAAAATACAATTTTTTTGATGTTGACGATAATAGTCATTTTATTTGGTTCAAGTAGATTTGTTGACATCGCCTTTTTAATATGATATCTCTCAAATGGCCGCCTTGAGCCTGTACGGCGTGTTGTGCCCGTTTTGCAGCATTTTCCATAGTTTTAGCTAACATTTCGGCTGGAATAGCGACTATTTCCTCACGGATGTTGCTCTTGAGCTCTTCTATGGTCTTTGGCCTTTGATTTTAAATATCCCCACAAGAAGAAGTCAGATGGCGTTCAATCGGGCGAACGCGGTGGCCAGTCAAAATCGCCATTTTTCGACATCAAACGACGAGGAAACAATTTCTTCAAAAAAATCGATTGTGGTGGGAGCTGTGTGTGGTGGAGCGTCGTCTTGTTGAAACCAGAACTGCCTTATACGCTTTCGACGAATAATTGGCATCACAAAAGTGGTTATCATATCGCGATAACGCTCCTGATTGACGGTAACAGCTTTCGAAGAAAAACGGCACAATAATCATTTTCGCACTAACGCCGCACGAAACAGTGACTTTTTCGTCGTAAAGAGGTACCTCTTGAATTTCGCGAGGATTTTCAGTGGCGTAAATACGGCAATTTTGCTTGTTTACCGTCCCATTCAATAAGAAATGAGCCTCATCGGACATGGCGATTTTGTTCTTCTTCTTATTCTTTTGACTTCTTTTGTTGAATGTAAATTTCAACAATTTGGCTCGCGTGGCGTGTACTGTTCCACGGTAAAAATCTGCTTTGACTGACGCTTCCCACGCGGTATGTCATTAAGCGATCTGACGTCTCTATCAAAAGATACAGTGTTGCCAAATGGGTCCGTCGAATATGGGCAACCCTGTAGATAAATGTTTGTTAATAGTAATCTCAAGAGGAATGGCCAACGCTAAACAATTCTTGAGCAAGATAGCTGAAAGATGCTGACCATCTGTATGGAACGAAGGGTTGAGATAAAGGTTTGTTCGCTTTTGGTTAATACTATACACAATTGAAATATATTAGGATTCTTGAAATTATCGTTTAAAAGGGCTTCAACTTCTGGACTGTTCTTGCTTTTCATACTTGCTTGTTTGTTTTAATATTATTATAATAATATTATTGCGTGACTTTTTGTGCACTGCGACCTGAAGAGATCTATTGTGAGGTTAATAAATGCTAAAACTGCTGTAGGCTTAATTTCTATCAAGAGGTTTGGATCTATAGCCTCATTTCCCAGGTAATTTAGTCTGCGACGTACCACTGCTGGGCACTCGCATATAACGTATTCTGCTGTTTCTTGTGCTCCTTTGCAGAGTCTACAGGAATTGTTTTCTATCGCACCTATCTTTTTCTTGTGCCAATTAAATTTACAGTGTCCTGTTAGTAGGTGAGTGATAAGTTTTATGTCCTTTCTGCTGAGGTTAAGGATTACTTTTGCCTTTATCGGTTCTGGATCTATGAGTCTTTTTTTCGATTGCCGCATGCCCGATTGGGCTCTCCAGTAATCGATTAGGCCTCGTTGTTCCTGCTCACGTAGAACGGCACTTTGGAAGCTATTATTTAGCCCGCAGAAAGATTCAGAACCTATGAAGGGAGAGTTTACCCCTCTTTTTCGCTAAAGTGTCCGCATTTTCATTACTTTCGTGGCCCTCATGTCCCGGAACTCACATCAAGGTAACAAAGTTTCTTGATGCTGTTGAGGATTTTAAAACATTCCCATTCCAAACTTGATTGGAATGAAAAGTTATTCAGCGATTTTAGAGCTGCTTGACTGTAAGTTGTTTCTTTTAATCTTACAATCAACAACCTCGTTGCTGTTGCCCGATATGATGTGCACCTAGCGAAGAGCGCTAAGAGGCAAGAGGCTTCATTCCTTTATAACTGAAATATGACTGACATTGTGTGATAACGGTATACAATTTCCTGGAGACAAATGAAATAATGCCTGAGCCATCAAATTTTCATTTTAAATAACTTTTTTACTAATTAAAAAAAATTTTTTTTATTAAATATTTGAGTGATGGAAATTTTTATTCTTACATTTACGCGCTCTATTGCATGCCTGTTTGTATTCTACAGCTGTATAGTTCGCAAGTGCCAAATACGATTGACTAACGACATCATTTGCAAATACCATCTGTAAATCTGCCGACAGGGGGATTAGTTTTGCGCCGCCTTTTATACCTTTTTTATATTTATTTTTGGTGGGTGAGGTAGGGTTCAAAATGCCTTCGCACTTACAGCGACCTTCGTCAATAGCGTTGAATGGTGTAGCCACTAAAGCAATCCCTCCTCCTCTTCTGGGGAGACTCCCTTCCCGTAACTATCTTGCATTACTTCGGGAAGGCCCAGATCGGTGTCCATTAAATGAACCAATACTATTCACCCACGTCTGGGTGAACCTAGAAGAGAGGCAGCCAGCAGCCACTAACCTCCCCGAGGATTTTGCTGCCAGATTTTCCGACATAAGGTCAATACTGAGTATCATTTCCAGCGCCGCCGTTGGAGTGGTTTCCATCGCTCCGGTTATGCACAGAGCAGCTAGTCGCTGAATCCTTTTCAGTGGCATTAAGTATGTCAGTTTTCTTGTCACAGTCCACCATACTAAGGCCCCATACAGCAATATCGGTCTAACTACTGCCGTGTAGCACCATTGCGTCAGAGAGGTGGTGCCTTCTGGCGTCTTGTGGTCCGCATATGTTTGGAAGAATTCTGGTAAGGATACCGTTGATTGCCATTGCTTTAGAACCCATAGTAGCTAAGTGTTGCTTAAAGCAGAGCCGTGCATCAATCATTACACCTAGATATTTTATTGCCTCTTGCGACAGTATTTCATGGCCACCTATCCGCAATTTCATGAACTCTTTTTTCCTTCGCGCAGTTACGAGGACCGCTTATGTTTTTTTTACTGACAACTTCAGCCTCGCTGCAGAGAGCCATAGTTAGACTCTAGCTGCTGCATCATTAACTTCTCCATAGACCAGCGTTGCTTCATCCGGAAATTTTAACCTGAGCACTCCATCGTACATGGTGAGGGTCCAAAGACAGATCCCTGAAGGACGCCACCAGTGACTGTATATGTCTTTAGATCGTGACAGATCCCTGAGGGACGCCACCAGTGACTGTATAAGTCTTTAGATCGTGATCCGTATCATACTGCAAGATTTTATCCCTAAAATAGTTTTGTATTATGCGTATAAGATATCCAGGGACTTTTATATCTACAACTTCCTTTTGTAATGGTAACTTGTATTAAAACTTAACTTAAAGCCCTTGACCAACAAATTCTTACAAACTACTGCTTGAGACGCATTCTGCATATCTGGTGGCGAGACAACTGGATATCTAGCACCGAATTGCATCGACGATGCCATCAAAAACCAATCGCAACTGAAATAAGAGAAAGGAAATGGAGATGGCTTGACCATACGCTACGGAAAGGTGGCACTGTAATCAGCAGACAAGCGCTGAACCAGAACCCCCAGGGACAGCACAAAAGAGGCAGACCTAGGAACTCCTGCATCTAGCGAAGCAGTGGACAAAACAATGACCTGGCGGCGAGTGAAAAATATATCCGGGAATCGCCCAAAATGGAAAAATTTTACTTTGGCCCTATGCTCCGCAACGCTAGAAACGCTGGAGCACCTTTTATGTTCTTGCTCTCCGTTAGCTGGAACCAGATTAAAATACTTAGGAGGTTTACAATATGAGAAGTTATAATGCCTCTCTGGGTTAGAGCTTCAATGTTTACATAGATTCGCATAAGACGCAGACGTATTACAAGATGTATACTACAAGGAAACGTAAAGGTCTAGCTCCATCTCTTAACAGTAAGGACCAGTAGGTTTATGTGATGGCTTTCAGCCAGCCAGGTCAACCTAACCGAACCTAACCTATGCTCCGCAACGGAGATGAAAAAATGATGACGATGATGATGACTATTATAAATTAAATAAGTCTATATACAAGACTGCAGAAGGTTAATGAAAACATCATTAGGCAAAGAAAAATCATACTCGAAGAGGGTGCGGGTTTCCTATTTGGTGGCTTATTACGTTCCTAAAAAGGGTAGTCATTTCGAAGTTCTCTTTTTCGTACATTAAACTTTATTTTTTCCAGAAGGGCAGCACAGTCAAAATTATTCTTTATAATGCCATTTACAAAAGTTAAAGAGAGAACAGATCTTCTACTTTCCATAGGTTTGAGATTTGAAAGAAGTAAACGAGCATTATATGATGGAAGAGGTTCAGTAAGAAGTAAAGACCGCGAAGCGCACAAGGTGAAGTCCAAAATAAACAAGACTGGCGTCACAAAAATGCTTTTGATGGCGATATCTTTTAAATGAGTCAGTGCGTTAGAAGTTACATCCCTAGCTGACTTCCAGTGAAAGCTTGGTGTCATTCGATTTAGTGGAAGCGAAGTTATTGCGTCTAAAGTGCCAGTATGTTTGTATCATCGGTACAAAAATGAGTTTCGAACAAAGATCTAATATTTTGTATTGGCATGATTGCCTATCTCGTGCCAGAGTTCACACGTTTAAGGAGTTGGTTGTGAGGACCTAAATAACAATGACCGTACGGGCCACCCAAAATCGAAATTGTTCACAAATTTATCAAAAATGAACCAAAATCAACATTGAAATTCCTGGAATTTGAGTTGAATATCTCCAAAACATCCATTTCTCGCATGTTAAATGATCGTTTGGGCTTACGAAAGGTCTGTGCGTGTTTCATCCGCACTTCCTTGTACTTAACAAAAGCCAGTTGAATTTTCTCAATCCGGTTGATTGAGAATTGATGATAAGGCCACCAAATAATAGTGGCAAACTCAAGGTGAGAACGTATTAAAGAGGTGTAAAGCAGTTTTAATGTGTATGAGCCCGAGTCGGGTTTCGTCGAATGAAACCAAGTTAGAGAGTTGAAATGTTACGTAAAAATTTTCCCCGTAATTTTTTACTTTAAGTAGCTGTACACATCACATAACGAAATTATAAGGATAACATCGGTTGCTATGCCGCTTTATCATAAAAAAAAGGGTGAAAGAATTGACACTCCCTAAGAAATTTAGACGTTTACTTTGCAACTACCGGTAGACGTATTTTGTTTTTTGTCTGCTCTAGGAGAATCTACTAATTAATTCAGTGTGGGAACCTTATTTGGGAAAGGTTCAGTTTTAGCGTACAGTGTATTTTAACCGAACAACATATGGGTAAAAATATGGAAAAATATAAAAACTATTATTTATTAAAAATTGTGATTTTTGAGCGAGATTGAGTTCCATACAATAATTTCCATGGCTTATTCTGTATTTACATATGCAAAACAAAAAAAATCGAATAGACTTTGCCCCTACTGAAAAAAAGTGCTTATTGGAAAACCCTTTTCAAGCATATTTCTGGAAATTCTGAAATTATTTGTCACATACGAAGGGATGTGCTGAAATACTATGACGGGATATGTTGAAATTTGAAAAGGTATAGCCAAGGAGCAACAGGAGATTTGATGGCTCTTAAAACACTCAGGCTGAAAAGCCCATTGTATTTAAAGCTCTGAAAAGAGGGTAGCTCGTCAAGGAGGGAAGGAGAAAAGTAGATAGGAAAGAATATAGAGAGAGATAGAGACAGAGGTAGTTAGTCTTGTGAAAATTTTCGAGATTCTTTGATAAATTTGTAAATATACTCCAGTTTTAGAGAAGGAATATTACTCATTCTCACGACATCGGAACTCAGAACTCGTAGCCGTGCTCTAGCAAAGGCAGGACACTCACAGAGAAAGTGTCAAGTGCTCAGTGCTATCCGCCTCCTCCACGCACATTGGTTCCTCAACGATTCCAATGGGGGTCATATGCTGACTCCATGGGTTATGTCCTGTAATAATACCGACCATCAACGGAACATCTTTCCTTCCACAGGATATGTTACTAAAAAATATAGTTTTTCATTAAAAAATGTTGCCTCTTTTTGCCTCACCGTCACACTAAATGCACCCATGGCTCATCTTTGAGCTTATTGCTCTACACTTTGTTTTAGTTATCCTGTCAGTCATTGGGTTGTCTAGTACTTTTATTTTGTGGTGCATTAAACACAAATACGTATGCACTATGAAAAAAGCGTATGCAAGTATGCGTGTTTGTGCTTTTGTTTATTGGGATTTGGCCGTTGGTGGTATTAAGGCCGGAAGCGGAAACTGAACTTGTTTGTATTATATTTACGTGCATTACACGAACAACAACATACAGCACAACAAAGGAGTAGTTTGCAGCCAACGCAGTGGGA
Organism: Anastrepha obliqua; assembly: GCF_027943255.1. NCBI lineage: Eukaryota > Metazoa > Arthropoda > Insecta > Diptera > Tephritidae > Anastrepha > Anastrepha obliqua. The sequence goes on from NC_072893.1 coordinate 49,342,935, forward strand.
AGTTTATTGTAGGATTCTATGCTTGCTGGCCGAGTGTGCTGCAGCTGTGGCGCAGTACAATTTTCTGTTCTTGCTGTTGTTGTTTTTAATTTTTTACACATTTGTTCACGCTTTCGTTCGGCTTGAATACTACTAAGCCTGGTCAGTCATTTATTGGCATTGTATGTGGTGGCTCAACTGTTTGGCATGCCATGTGGCCATATGCTTTTATTTACGTGTATGTGTGCACGTGCGAATGTGTGTGCGTGTGTTTGTAAATGCTCGCAGTTGGCTGCATTTGTAGGATGTGTAAACTTGGAAAAACTGCGTGTTAATGCTGGGATTTATTTACTCCAAAATATTGTATGCACATGCGGTAAAGGGGTTTTCATTCGCAACGCTCGAATTTTATATTTTGCAATTTACACAAGTTTTTTACACACTCATATGTATTCGATGACTTAATGTGCGGAATATAGTCGCGGGTAGACGCCCGCATAGTAAAGTGGTTTTCGATGACAACTTCGGTCTCCCACAAAAATTAGACGAATGAACTTGAGGCGCACGATCTCGGTGGTCAGTGAGATGACTACGCTCACGAAACTTTCATCGAATAAATTCAATGTTTGCCCCCGTGCAGTAAGGCAAGTGGTGCCATCATCCTGTTGAAATCCCATCTTTATGAGATCGATATCTTCCCTCTCAAAAAACTTGATATAAATGTCCGATAAAGGTCGAAGCGCAGCTCACTTCGAAGGAATAGGGATTGTAGATAGCACTAGGGCGAAATTCGCAGCAAACAGTGACTTCTGCGTAACGTGAAGGCAACTGATGAATTGGCAGTGAATTTTCATCATTCGAATCTAGGATTTTTTGCTTGTTTAGGGAGCGACTTCAACATAAATCAGCCTCGAACTGTTAAGAAGACCATAAATTGAGTACAGCGCACGAAACGTTCAAGCTCAAACAGAGAAGTCAAATTGAGAACACTGTGCAACAAAAATCAACTTTTTTGTTATCTAAAAAAATTCATATTAGCGTGAAACCATAGATTTTATATCGTAATGCTGCGTCCACAATTTGAATTTTCTCGTAAGTTTAATTTTTGAAATGACTTTTATGCTTCGCATTTCGAAACTCAGACGAAAGAGAATATAACCAGCGATTAAAAAAATGTATGTTTACTTGTCGCCTTTACAATAATACCCTTTGAATTATGAAACTTATCATACAAGTAATTTTTATGCAAGAAAACGCGTGATACATCAGTGAAAGAAAATTGTCAAAAATCAAATTGTCAACGGTATTTTCTAGTCGTTTTATTGTACTAAATTTAAATGGGCTATACAACTGCATACCCAGAAAAAAATTAGTTAAAAAGCTTAAATTTTGAATTTTTTTGAAAAATTGTGTATAATATTAGAATCTTCTTTCTATGTTTGTTGTTGTTGTTGCTGCTGTTGTTTTTGTTGTTGAAGTGGTTGAGTATTTCTACTGAAATAATCCTAATTAGTGACCAGCACCGTTTTACTACCACCGTCCTCGTATGATGATGTTTTTTTTGTTTTTTTTTTTGTTTTTTTTTGTGTTCTAAGTCAGATCCATTTAGTGAGGTCCAAGTATACCTGTAAATTCTTTATCTCAATGTCTGAGATCTCATTAATTTGCTGCAAGAAAGACTAACCAAAGGAGTGGAGTCGTGCGCTGGCTAGCCCTGGACATTCACATAAGTAGTGGAAAAGGGACGAAGCTTCTGCTTGACAGCTTCGGCAGATAGGATTCAAGGGTAGGTTGAGTCTAGCTGCATGATCCCCTACTTTCCAATGGCCTGTAAAGGTTGCTGTGATGCGTGAGATGTTTGGCCGAGAGCAGCCTAGCAGATCATTCGTCCTTTGGATTTTGTGCGACGGCCATGTGTTTTTTGTTGTAATACATGTAGTTAATTGCTTCCATCTTCTTTCGACTAAAGCATGATAGTGTGAAGCAATGGATACTTTTAATATGTTGAGTGGGGTGGAGACTGCCACTGCCTCTGCCATTTTTAGTGTCGAGCCGTTTCTTGCTAGCTCATCCGCTATCTCATTACCCCGTATGTTCCTATGACCGAGAACCCATATCAGAGTGATTTCAAGCCAATGACTAAGCAATTCCAGCTCCTCTCTACACTGTAAGACTAGTTTGGATGAAATGTAGTTGGAGTCTAGGGCCTTTATATCTGCTTGATCGTCTGAGAAGATAGCTACTCTTGCACCAACTTTCTTGTAGAGTTTTAGTGATTTGCATGCTTCTCTGATCGCTAACAGTTCTGCCTGGAACACGCTGGCATAGTCAGGAAGACGAATTGACTGAGATAAGTTGAGTGGCTCCGAATGGAAGCCAGCTCCCACCCCACAGCATGTTTTTTTTTTTGTAGTATGAACTATATTTGTCCTAAGAAAAAAAAAAACAAATAGTGGTGCGCTTAGAATTTTACAACAAAGTAGATATGAGAAGAAATCGTATGGGTATGAATTAGTAGTGGTTAGGGAAAGTATGCTTGGAATTTCATAATAAATTATGATAAAAAATGTATATGTAGATGTTACCGTTATATATGTACTAATACATGCCCTAATTTCTTCCCTTTTGCTTTTTTAATATATAAAAACGTGAAAATAAAATAGTCGAACTTTCGTCCAGTGAAATAAAGTATACGCCATGGGTACCTCTGTTTACCTGAAAAGCTTCGAAGGAAAACTCGTTTCTATTTTATTGTATGCAAGAATCCAATATGCCAGCAGCACTTAAAAATCTCTCATACATGTCTTGCTTGCCTTCCACTGAATCCATAAATAAATATTTATCATTTCATATTTTACCAGAAATTCCATTGTAATCAACTTTTTTTCTGCAGACTTCTTCGATTATATTAAATTCACGCTAGACCGGGCTCCTCAACGGAGAGGTAAAGTTTCTTACAAGTTTTATGGAAAAAATTAAAAATTAAAAACTGTAGACACAGCATTACTATTTGAAATCTATAGTTTAACGTGTATATGAAATTTTTAATAACAATTTTTCATTTTTGGATTATCAAAAGAGCTGAGTTTGGTCGCACCTTTAGATTTCAACAAATTTAACACGCCTTTGAAGCGTTCTGTGGTTAAATTTCTCTGCTAAATAAGTATTACTGTCAAGCTTCAGCGCTCAAACTTGTAAAACATGGCCACTGTACACTGGTAAAGTTCGAGCGCACCTATTGAAAATCCCTTTACAATATGTGTATGTGTATATGTATAGGAATATGCACGCAAAGCATGAAATTGGTGATCACTTTTGCGGCTCAATTTGTTGTTGTTTTGCAATTATTTTTGCCAATATATACCCGTACTGAGTAACAATGCGGTCGAATTTGCTTCAAAGTTATGTGCGTAGTTGTGTTTGAAGTAGGCAGATATACAGAATACTGCGGGTAGTTGTTCTCAGCTGGTATTATCACTGAACATTTAAACCAATTTATGTGATATGAATGTGAGGAAAAAGATCTCAATCATATTACAGAATATTGGAGCTTTCTTTTTATTGCCACAAAAATTCATTATCTAGTGAGCTTTGATGTCTGAAGTCATAATCTGATCATTCTCATTCATTATTTTATATTGGGTTGGGGAATAAGTTCGTAGCGTTTTTACCAAAGAGTTTATTAAACAAAAAACAATTTTTTTATCAATCAGTTAGTCAATTATAACATATATTTGATGCTTTCCATTTAAATTCAACCGGGCTATTCGGGTCATGTTCTTCGATTTCGATGTAACTTAAATATGTTGCTCTCTGGTCAAAATAATGAGACACGTATTTTTTTGTTCGCCCGAAAAAATATTTTTTCAAGAGTTATCGGCAATTTTGTTTTTCGCCTCAAACTCGATTTTTTTTAATTATATAAGAAAAGTTTTTTTTTAAATGCCCATAACTTAGTCAAAAATGAACCGATTTTAATAATTTTGGGTTCAAAATGATCGTAATTACATACACAAGCGACTTCATGTAGAAACAATTGCAAAAAAGTAGTTGAAATTTTTTTATTTAGCAAAAAAGAAAAAAAATTGAAATTTTTTCGAAATTCAATATTTCAAAAAGTGTATTTTTTTTTTTTTATAACTTTTTCCAAATCAAAAGGACATCTCAAACTTTAATTGAGCTGCATGCCTAGTAGCTAAAATGAGTTGTTTTTGAGTAATGAATTTTTGAGTAAACACCCTGTTTCGCACTTTTTGTTTTTCGCAAAATAAAAAATTTTCAACTACTTTTTTGCAACTATTTCTATATGAAATCGCTCGTGTAAGTAATGACGATCATTTTGAACCCAAAATTATTAAAATCGGTTCATTTTTGACTAAGTTATGAGCATTTAAAAAAAAAAATCTTATATTATTAAAAAAAATCGATTTTGAGCCGAAAAACAAAATTGCCGATAAAGCTAGAAAAAAATTTTTTTTGGGCGAAAAAAAAATACGTGTCTCATTATTTTGACCAGAGAGCAACATATTTGAGTTACATCGAAATCGAAGAACATGTCCCGAAAAGCCCTTTTGAATTGAAATGGAAAGAATCTATATAAGAAATTTTTTTTTAATTGCTCATAGCTTAGTCAAAAATAAGCCGATTTGAATGATTCTGGGTTCAAAATAATCGTAATTACTTACATAAGCGATTTCATGGAGAAATAGTTGCAAAAAGTAGTTGAAAATTTTTTCTTTTGCAAAAAACAAAAACTGCGAAACAGGGTGTTTACTCAAAAATTCATTACTCAAAAACAACTCATTTTAGCTACTAGGCATGCAGCTCAATTAAAGTTTGAGATGTCCTTTTGATTTGGAAAAAGTTATAAAAAAAAAAAAATACACTTTTTGAAATATTGAATTTCGAAAAAATTTCAATTTTTTTTCTTTTTTGCTAAATAAAAAAATTTCAACTACTTTTTTGCAATTGTTTCTACATGAAGTCGCTTGTGTATGTAATTACGATCATTTTGAACCAAAAATTATTAAAATCGGTTCATATTTGACTAAGTTATGGGCATTTAAAAAAAAATTTTTCTTATATAATTAAAAAAAATCGAGTTTGAGGCGAAAAACAAAATTGCCGATAACTCTTGAAAAAAAACTTTTTCGGGCGAACAAAAAAATACGTGTCTCATTATTTTGACCAGAGAGCAACATATTTAAGTTACATCGAAATCGAAGAACATGACCCGAATAGCCCGGTTGAATTTAAATGGAAAGCATCATTTATATTCGCAGATCCTGTTTACAACCTCTTCTCACCTCTCGACCAATTTGTTGAAGCGGTTCCGCCAAAAATCGTCTGGTCTGGTGTCAAAGAAGTAGTTGAGCCAATTTTTAAGGCTTCTTTGTTATAGGTAACGCCCTTTATAAGGTTTGATAGGAAGTGGAAAAGATGGTAATCGGTGGAGAATAATAAGACGGATGCTGAGGATCGCCCATTCTAGCTCTTGGAGTGTGGCTTCGACGACTTGTGCAACATGGGGACTGGTGTTCTCGTGAAAGGGTATAGTTTGACCATGTCGATCAGGTCCTTTCAGTGGAATAGCCTTATTCACGCGGTGTAGCTGTTCAATGTAGAGCTCCTTGTAGACCGGAGCATTTTTTTGAGGATTTCCCAGTGCACCATGCGCTCCCAGTCCTACAGAAAATATACAATACATTTCATTATCTTCCTTCGATGAAGATCCGGCTTGACTATCGGCTTTGGCGTATCTCCTTGAGCCACCCACAACTTTCCTTGCTTCATATTGATGTATAGGCACCACTTCTCACCTCCCGTGTGTTTTCGGTACAAAAAGTGCTGTTTATGACCGCGTGTTGCTCGATGGTGGGATAGATGCTGAAGAGTAATTTGAAGGCGACTTTATTTTTCCTTGAACACGTAAGGTCCCCAGGCTCCCAATTTTTCGAGAAATCCCATTGAACGAAGGTTTCTGAGAATCGCTTTTGATCGCAGTTCATTTTTTTCGCCAACTCACGGCTGGTTTTGGCGACCGCTCCCTTTCAAAAGTGATTTGAATTTAGAAGTCGTTCTTCTGCGGGACGTGTCATTGACGTCAAAGCTGCCATTTCTGAACTTTGCAAACCATTTCCGTGCTGTAGACTCGCCTATGACACCTTCTCCATACACTTCGCAAGTGTCCTATGCTGTTTCTGCATCTTTTTGACCTCGATGAAAAGCAAAGAAGAAGAGCAGATTTCGAAAATGTTGATTTTTGCCTCCTGGGTTTTCCATTTCCAAGCCTCAAAACTAATAAAAAATTAAATAGTTCAAAATACAATTAACATAGTTTTATAGACCAGAAAGATTTCTATCGAATAAACACTTCCACTTTGCCGAACAGCAAGCAAAACGTTGTAAAATAAAAGAAAATAGGTGAATAGGTGAGTAGGTGAAATTTAAAAATTGGTATCCCGGAGCATACACTTTAAGCATTGCTTTGATGACCAGACGATTTTGGATATACTTGGTTTTATTATTCTCTTAAATTTATAGAAGATATTGAATCCTTATAATTTTCATAATTACTCGATTTTCATAAATAGTGCCTGAATTAACTGTGATTTGGGGATTTATTGACAAGTGTTGACACTTTTTTATTTAATTTTTTTTTTTTTTAATTTTAATAATTTTCTATGTGAATACCATTTAGTTTATTCTCCTACAAAAACCATATATTATATGGAAATCGCAGTTAGGAATCCCCTATGCGCAAATGAAAAAAAATTAAATAAAATAAATTTGAAAAAAATTTACAAACTTCTGGTGTCAATCCGGTGTAAAATCCATTTATTCTTTTCTTTAACACATTTTATGTCAAGAAATGCCTTTCACTGCTCCTCTGCGATGAAATCTTCTCTTAGAGGAATGCTTATGACCTCTACCAATAGTTGAAGGACGAGCTCAGAGCCTTTTCTTGCGCACTCATGCGCTTTTTCATCTCCCTCCACTCCAGACTCACTAGAAATCCAACAAAGTGTAGTGTTGTTGGATAAGCGAGAGCAAACTTCTGTATTCTTTAAAACATTTTGAATTGATGCGTGTTGATGCCATTGCATTGATCGCTGCTTGACTATCAATAAAACTGGTAATAGTCCGGAAGCCAGGGGTCGATTTTTTTTATACCGTTAAATTCTTGACTATACTTCTGACTTAGCTTTCATGCATAACAAAAGTGAACGTCAGCTGGCGCACCCGCGGTATAAGGTTTGCTGAAGGTAAGTCCGTCAGTCATATCGTTTTTGCTGCTTTGTCTATAGCGTTGATCTCAGCTTGGAAGACGCTACACCAGTCAGTTTCTCTATGAAATGGCGTAAATTTATGACTATCGGACGGCTGCTGGAGTACCAAAATACAAGCAATGGCGCGCATAACGGTCAAAAGAGATTTCTTTCACTCAAAATGATTCTTTTATTTAGTGGAAAAGTTTTTCGAAAGAAGAAAATGGCCTCAAGTTTTTATTATAGTCGCCTTTCTGAAATATTTTCTAATCTTCAATTATTTACTACACAATTGTCTTCTTGTACTCCCATTGCTCGTTGCTAAATTGTTCTGAGATGAGCTTTCAGTATTTGATCCCTCGGATAAACATCTTATTGTGTTCTCCTTCGTTCATTGAATTTCCACAGAGTAACTGTCCTCTTCTCGATGGGAGTGATAATCGCTTAAGTAGTATTGACTCTACTATATTAAGAAACTATATAAATAGCGAAATAACTTGAGAGGTTTGACCAGTGAAATTCAAAGAAATTGAGTTTTCTTGGCTTTCATTTTTTGAGATCTGGTGGATTTATATCTTTTAATATTTACCCCCTACTCCATTTGTGCAACAACATCAGGACGCACACCACAAATAGAAGGATGAGCTCGGCCAAACACCTAATGCGCCAATTATTTAGAGGAAAAAATTACTCTTAGAATCGCTATTGAGTGCTTTCGCTACTTCATAGTTATGTTTGCTTACCACCGATTTTCATAAGTTTGACAGTTTGGAAAGCACTGGAAGATTCACTATCTTACGACCTGGAAAATTTTCTATCTTGCACCAAAAGTTTTAGCAAAATCAGAGCAAAATTGAGGGAGTAATATCACTTTAACCGATGGAAATCATAGTCATTCAGGGAAAATCGAAATTTTTGAATGCTTCGCTGCTTCATAGTTTTGTTGGTTTACCACCGATTTTAAGTATGAGACTTAGATATAAAAGGTTTGGGATACATTAAAATTTGTTATCCTTTAATATAAAACAATAGTAAAGTTATTCGGCGGGTCATTACAATCCATTAAATGTAATGATGCAGGGACACTGGGACATATCGTAGGATTCCAGTAGCGGCAAACGGGGTAAAAATGACATACTTGAAGGTTTAAGGGGGAAAACAATTAAAACAATTAATTCTATTTTGAACTCTGTCACAGCTGTCTTAGTACGATTCCCACCGTACGGAAAACTTTCGGAACGAGTTTCTCGAAACTGCATTTTTCAAATTTGCTGGTATGCTATATTTCGGATACTTTTTTTTCAAATTTAAGACACCCGTGTTGAAAATATCTTTATCTTAAAATAAAATGTTTTCGAAAAACTAATTATTTTTGGCATTGCACTTCGTGCTTCGCCAGTTTTTAGCTTGATTTTAGCATCACCGCATCGCAATACTGGGAAGGCTTAGCCATCTAGTGCTTCCCATACCGCATCAAAATATTATATAACTATATGCTGCCAGGTAAATATCTGTGAGTTGGTTAAAAAATTAAGGATTATTATAATTACAAATTGATGAGAGAGAATTAATAACATTTTTCCTTAATCCTCCACAGATATTTTGTAATTAAACTTTAATGAACCTCGTTTATGTAAGGTTAAAAATGTGTAATTTTGAACAAACAGCGCTTGTGGCACGCATCTAACCAATAATGTTCACGAAATTTCCCTTCCTACCACTCCACACAAGCACATTATTCAAATCAAAGCATACTTTGTGGCGCTTATTTCTGCACAATTGTTGCTCAACTCACCTGCAGTGCAAGCGCATGTTTTGCAAATAAATTCAATTATAATCCCAGGTAATTGCAGCGGGTTAAGCGAGTAGTTGCAACAAATGAGCGGCAAATGACGGGAAAAGTGGTAAAAAGTTTATCCGCATACGGGGTGGTGCGAAAAGTTTTGTAACGTATTTTTGAGTAAAGTTTAAACATATTTTTTAATAATTATAATAAAATATTATAAAGCAGTCTAGCGTAAGTGCACTAGCCTGCCATCCCAGAGGTTGCGGGTTCGAATCCCACGTAAAGCACGGTCCTTGCACTTTCCAAACTTAACTACTTTCCTGGTTTCTATAAAAAAAACAAAAAATCATTCCTTAACCCCAACAACCTTATCCTTTCTCCCGCACAAAATTCAGCGCATTAATTGCTAAAATAAGTAAAATAACAAAGAAAAAGACACAGTTACACATTGCATCAGTGGTGCCAGCAAGAGGAAGCGGGCAATCGCGGTAATAGCGGCAGACACACCAAATTTAGCGAAGTCCTCAACCATCTGTGTGATCCTTCTGCCAGAAAAATGTGACACACAGATGGCGCTTCAAGCAGTAAGAAGGCTTTGTTCCTAAGCAACGACAGGTGGGCATTCCCACTACTTAGGATTAGTAGCGGCAGGCTAATCTCCTACTCTGTCAGAAAGCAAAATAGATTAACGAGATAACGCAAGACAGAGTCTTGACGAGGCCCTATGTTCCAGAGAGGAGTGGAAAGAAAAAAAAAGTTATAAAGCAGTTAAGTATCATCTTTTGCCATATTTCGGATAGCAACAATTATGACAACATTGTGCAGCAATTTCTGATTAATTGTCTGAGGGTGAAATGCTTCCAACTCAGGATAGAAAGTTAAACCCATAGAGAAAAGCCTCTAAAGCTTTTTGCAGTTTCAGGCGAACATTTTTTGTGTGACCATTTTTTTTATGCATAAAAAGGATTTAAATTGTGTCATTTGGGCGAAGATTGCTAAAGGGTTAGAGGTTTGGATAGAATTCATTTGAGGTTTGCACTTCGAGCTCATACTCTTTTGTGCCCTTTACTCATCAAAGTAACTGATCCTAACCCAGTTCCTTTATGAAACATACGATATAGCTGGATGAGAAGATGTATTGGAGTCTGCGGGTGTATTCAGAGTATTTACTTAAGTAGTCGCAGAAACGACAAGAGTCAGTGGACCATATCTCAACCCTGTGCAGATGACTGCGCTAACCGCAACGACCTGTGCAGAATGCCGCTGAGCACTCTCAGCTTAGCCTTAAGGAGGGTAAGGATTTTCCCTTGTATGACCCTATAATTTGGTGGCATCCAACCTTTCTTAGCCTAGCTTTGTACTCCTAAGCTTTTCCTTGATAGTGTGTTGTCACTTAGCAAGGCTGGGCTCTGGCGCTATTAGTAACGAAGCCGCAGCCTCTCTTACCAATGCTTCTGCTATTTCGTTCCCCATTATAAACCTTTATCCAAATTAGCCGGATGCGATTGCGCGTTTCTAACAAATTCAGTTTCTCGATACACTCAAGGATCAGTGAGAACGTCACCTCACAGGATGTCAATACCTTGAGTGCCGCTTGACTGTTGCTTAGAATGAAAAATTCGCTTATTCCGAAGATTGCTGTCTAAATTGATCTCTGCTCATAGATATGTAGTTAGATGGCATACACTTCCGTTTGGAAGATGCTTGGAAAACTAGAATGCTTGGTTCTAGCGCCAGATATACTCCAGCGCCTAAACCATCTGTATACCAGTGCAGGGTACACTCTTGGTGTCTCCTTTCAAATGCAGGTGTAGTCCGGTTTACCTTGTCGTCCAATTGAATTCGGAACATATCTTCAAATTGAATGACTTTAGTGATATCATCCCTCTGTAGCTGGTCAACTGGGAGCTATAGACTCAGCAATTTCATATTTGTAGATTACATCACTTTTCTTTTACCGAAACCTTCCCAAGTAATTGGAATAACTATATATATATATATAATTGGCGCGTACACCCTTTTGGGTGTTTGGCCGAGCTCCTCTTCCTATTTGTGGTGTGCGTCTTGATGTTGTTCCACAAATGGAGGGACCTACAGTTTCAAGCCGACTCCGAACGGCAGATATTTTTATGAGGAGCTTTTCCATGGCAGAAATACACTCGGAGGTTTGCCATTGCCTGCCGAGGGGCGACGGCTATTAGGAAAATGTTTTTTTAAATTTGAAGTTTCACCGAGATTCGAACCTACGTTCTCTCTGTGAATTCCGAATGGTAATCACGCACCAACCCATTCGGCTACGGCGACCGCCGTATTGGAATAACTAATAACCTAATAATTGCTGAGCACCTATGAGCAGTGTCAGCTCGAGCATGACCAACATCACAGCTGTAGGACAGGCCCACATTGCACCCGTAATGTGCACGCATGCCAAGCGCTGAAGCTCGATGGCCAAGCAACCGCGCAATATGTTATTAGTGACCTTATTCTCATGATGTTCATCCATCTTAGGATTCTTTGGCTATAGCCTAGACGTTTGCAGATCATGAGAGCCTTTGTTGTTTCGGGTAAGGTAGCGTCAGCATGCCTTTTCCACTTAAACTTGGCATCATGGACGAGCTCCTCCTCCTATTTGTGGTGTGCGTCTTGATGCTGTTCCACAAATGGAGGAACCTACAGTTTCAAGCTGACTCCGAACCCCAGATATTTTTTATGTGGAGTTTTTTCACGGCAGAAATACACTCGGAGGTTTGCCATTGCCTGCCGAGGGGCGACCGCTATTAGAAAAAACTTTTTCTTAATTTTTTAATCTTTCACCGAGATTCGAGAACGTCGGGTTCTCCCTCTGAATTCCGAATGGTAGTCACGCACCAACCCATTCGGCTACGGCGGCCGCCGGACGGGTTTATAGAGGGTTAAAATGTTCTGAAAAATTTTACGTCGGAAAATTTCACTAGGAGTGTTCTGAAACAAAATCCTTACACAGTTAACGTAGGTGCCCACAGAAAATAAGAGACTAATATCTCCCTTTCAATTGCGCAAGCACTTTTTATGCTCACTTTTTACAACATTTACTTTGCGATAATTGTGATTTTTTGCTGCAGCTTGTGCGCTATTTTTGGATGGTTAGCATAACAGCCCCTTATAAAAATACTCCATCGGAGTCAAATACTAGCTAGTAAATCCAGCCTAGAAATACAAGGAATATTCGAGCTAAAAGCTTTTCAGACAACCCTATATATGAATGTGTGCGTATGTGTTAGGTACTATTTTACATTTTATACTAAAAAAATAACCTCTCTCACACAGCTACAAGTATTTAAGCACGTGTATAAAGTATATTGTGGAAATTTCGTTTGTAAAACCTATTTTGTAAATAAATTATGCGCAAACTTTTGCATAATTTTCTGAAAGCTTTCCATAAAACGCACATCAACAGCGAGGGAGTTATGTTGTTTTCATGGAGTAGCAAGGAACGGATATTACTTATTTGTGAATAAACACTCACTTCGTTGATGGATAGATGTGTATGCCCGGCGCAGTGCAGTGAATAAAATTAAGTGGGATGTGTTATTAAAAAAAAATATAAATAAATAAATTTGCAGTTTTTGCCACATTTTTATCACATTTTTGGTTGGGTACCACAGGCCAATGAGTTTTTGTGTTGCATATCGGCTGTTAGTCGGAAAATCCATGGGTTCAATTTCAACTTATCGACACATAACTTGTGAACATGACACGATTTTTTTGGTGTTGGTCTCAATAGCGGTCGTTAATCGCAGATGAATGTCAAACTTTATAGAGAAGTTAAAAAATGTTCGCATAAAAACCATATATACATACATATACATATATACTGCCTGCATTACAAATTGAATAAGAAGTTAGGCCTAAATCTTTTGAGTCTGCATACGTCACACTTCAGCTTATGTTTATTATTATTTATTTATATATTATTTTTTTATGCTCACTGAATTCATTAAGCATATATCGAATTCTTATGCCGCATACCGTTATATACACATTTTGTAAAATATATATTAATTAATAAATATTTAATGAAGTGATTTAACGTTCTATCGTGCGCAAGCGAATTTTCAGCTTGAAATTGAGATCAGAATGTGATAAAAATGTGCGGAAACGGCAGTAAGGGTAATTCGTTATTTATAAAAGCGATATAAAGCGAAGAATTGACAGAATTAATTAATATTGCCTTGATGTTGAGATGTTCGGCTACGATTTTGATATTGCATTGAGGACAGCACTCACATGAATGTTGTAAAAGAGATAGCAAGCAGGGAAAGAGATAGCAAAAGAAAATTCGCTTGAACTGTTTAACTCAGCTGCATTTCCGTAAATCATAAATCATCCTATCCGTTCCTCTTGAAATTTATGCGGAATTCGGTATACTTTTTTATTGAAAGTGCGCCAATTTACATTTAACATTTAACATGTAACATGTAACATTTAACATTTAACATTTAACATTTAACATTTAACATTTAACATTTAACATTTAACATTTAACATTTAACATTTAACATTTAACATTTAACATTTAACATTTAACATTTAACATTTAACATTTAACATTTAACATTTAACATTTAACATTTAACATTTAACATTTAACATTTAACATTTAACATTTAACATTTAACATTTAACATTTAACATTTAACATTTAACATTTAACATTTAACATTTAACATTTAACATTTAACATTTAACATTTAACATTTAACATTTAACATTTAACATTTAACATTTAACATTTAACATTTAACATTTAACATTTAACATTTAACATTTAACATTTAACATTTAACATTTAACATTTAACATTTAACATTTAACATTTAACATTTAACATTTAACATTTAACATTTAACATTTAACATTTAACATTTAACATTTAACATTTAACATTTAACATTTAACATTTAACATTTAACATTTAACATTTAACATTTAACATTTAACATTTAACATTTAACATTTAACATTTAACATTTAACATTTAACATTTAACATTTAACATTTAACATTTAACATTTAACATTTAACATTTAACATTTAACATTTAACATTTAACATTTAACATTTAACATTTAACATTTAACATTTAACATTTAACATTTAACATTTAACATTTAACATTTAACATTTAACATTTAACATTTAACATTTAACATTTAACATTTAACATTTAACATTTAACATTTAACATTTAACATTTAACATTTAACATTTAACATTTAACATTTAACATTTAACATTTAACATTTAACATTTAACATTTAACATTTAACATTTAACATTTAACATTTAACATTTAACATTTAACATTTAACATTTAACATTTAACATTTAACATTTAACATTTAACATTTAACATTTTACACATAAGAATAGGCAAGGTAGCCACTTGGCTGACGGTTTTTCATGAGAAGCTTGCCACATATATTGAGAAATGTCTTTATTAGACTGTTTTTCTGTGATTTGATGACTAAAAGGGATACAGACAAGTTTAAAGATTATACCTTATTTCAGTCTGTAGCCTCTACCTGTAAATAAATGCCATTCTAACGATTCTCAGTAGACTCTTGGTACACATATGGTCATCTTCTTAATTGGCGGGATAACCGCTTACGCGTATTTGGCCGAGTTTAACAAAGCGCACCAGTCGTTTCTTTCTCGTGCTAATTGGACACAGCAAGTGGAGCTAAGTCCTTCTCCACCTAATCTTTCCAACGCAGAGGAGGCCTTCCTCTTCTCCTGCTACCACTAGCTGGTACATCGTAGAGCTCATACAGCTCATCGTTCCATCGCCTACGATATTCTCCGTTGCTAACGTACAAAGGTCCAAAAATCTTGCGCAGAATTTTTCTCTCAAACACTCCAAGCGTCGCTTCATCGGATGTTGTCATCTTCATCGGTGTTAATGCTGGTTCCTAAGTATACGAAGTCTTTTATAACCCCGAAATCATAGCTGTCAACAGTGACGTGGGTGTCGATCCGCGAGTGCGCCGACTGTTTGTTTGATGACAGGAGGTACTTTGTTTTGTCCTCGTTCACCACCAGACCCATTCGCTTTGCCTCTTTATCCAGTTTGGAAAAGGCATAACTAACAGCGCAGTTGTTAAGGTTGATGGTGTCAATAATTGTACGCTCTTATAAAAAATTGTGCCTGAGCGATTGAGTTCTGCGGCGCGTACGATCCTCTCCAACGTCAGGTTAAAGAAGTCACAGGACAGCGAGTCACCCTGTCTGAAACCTCGTTTGGTATCAAACGGCTCGGAGAGGCCCTTCCCAATTCTGACGGCGCTGCTGGTGTTGAGCAACGGCATCTTGCACAGCCGTATTAGTTTGGCGGGAATACCAAATTCAGACATCACGGCATACAGGGAACTCCTTTTCGTACTGTCGAATGCAGCTTTGAAGTCGACGAAAAGATGGTGTGTGTCGATTCTCCTTTCATGGGTCTTTTCCAAGATTTAGCGTATTGCGAATATTTGGTCAATGGTAGATTTCCCAGGTCTGAACCCACACCGATAAGGTCTAATCAGTTGGTTGACGGTGGGCTTCAACCTTTCACACAATACGCTCGCTAGAACCTTATAGGCGATATTTGGAAGACTAATCCCACGGTAATTGCACAGATTGCAGGTGCACATAAGGTGACCTTTTTCTTCTTTCTCTAAACGCTTTGTTTAATCAGAATATGCATTTTAAAGTAAATGATTCAAAATTTAACCACAAGTACTTCGGTTAGGTAAAACTCAAGTTTTGCCTGAAACTATTCTTTTGCGTGGAATAAACGCTTAGATCTGTTATAAAAAAAAAATAAATAAATAAGCGAACCACAAACATAAAACTTATCGACCCTCTTTATATAAAAACTTAAACAGTTCTGGGAGGAGTGTGATGAGTGATCAAGTTTTGATTAAGTGTTTTGTACTTAATTTTTTTTTATGATTTTTAAAAAAGTATAGTGAATTCAAAGCTTCAAACTTTGTATAGAATTCAGGAAAATTAAGAAAATTTCAATAAATTGTCATACAAAATTTCAGCTTTTTAATCAGAACCTTTATAAATCTTCAAGGTGTGCAGTTTTATAGCCCAGTGAAGTTTAGTATAGTAAAGTGTAAGTTTGAAGTGCTGATTTAAAATGTTTGCATATGCAAGCTTTTAAAATCTGGTTTTCATATTTCACTAATTTCATTTTTATTTCAAACCTGGCGCCTAAAAACTTACATAACTCTCGTACATGATTACCAGGCTTAGTGATTGCCGGTTTTTCTTTCTCACTGTAAATTGCCTACAAATCCTCGAATTATACCGCACGCATTATTCCGCCATTTTATAACCTATTTAAAATATGTACATAACATTTCCACCATATAAATATTAATCCCTGTAATCGCATATTTTTGCTCTTAATCACCATGCATCTAGTTTTAGTCCATGCAATTATGTATTTACTCGTCGTTGGACTCATTAAAAATACCATTTAATTGATGGGATTTAGGTGGTAATTTTTAGTCACATTTGCATACCTAATTAAAGGCTTAAAATATTTTTTAATTACCCTACCATTGATATAATAAAATATTTTGCTAACAACAACGCTTGCGGCGGCTGGCGTCCAGCGCTCAATTGGTCAGGCGGTCAGCCGGCTAGCAAGCCAACGAACCGTTAACAAAATGCTGTAAATAGTCGGCAAAAGTATTTAGCACTTTCTATAAGTGTGCGTGTGCGTGTGTGAGTTTGAAAAACGTTTTGCAGAAATGTGTTGACGCAAAAGCTATGAAGCTCTGCCTGTTACGTGGCGTGTTGCACGTAGCAAGTGTGCAATGTGAGCACACGGAAAATGTTGCCTGGCGCGTTTTATGGCACTGAGATTTTTAATTGCATTAATTTCATTTCATTAAAGCGTATCCACGGTTTGCCGCAAAATCCAAAATTTGCCAATCAAGCTACAAACATACACACACATACAAACAAGCATATGCAGTAAAAACGAAGGGGACAAGAGAACGCGGGTATAAACTCATATTTATGCCAGGCTAGTGGGTGTGAGCGAGTAGTTAGGTGGCAGGTGTTGCCATATATGCACTTGTATGCATGTAAGTATGTGTTTGTGTAGATCAGCAAAAAACTTCGCTTCTACATTAAAAACAATATGGCGGGTTCACGTACGTGCGCAATTAAATTTGGCATCAATTTTTAATTTAAAATAATAAAGTGGAAGGCCAAGCAAATGCAATAATTGGCGTATAAATTGTGGTTTTAATCAAATTACAGGTATTGCTAGTTGAGCCACCTGCGCCATGGCGGCGTGGTAAACAAACGCACGCACACAAGTACACTTCCAATGAAATTACAACCACATCTAATGCCACTTGTAACGTGCACAATGGGGTATTCGCCAACACATTGTTAACATTTTATAATATTTTCCCTATTTTTGGTTAATTTTTTGTTTGTTTTTACCGCACTCACATACGTACGCATTTCGCGTGCTTTGTTTGTGCAAACATTTAAAAAACATGCCGAGCATTTCCATTTGTACAGCTGTGGCACTCCCTTGCGCATATAGATTAAGGCAACTTAATTGTAGCCAAATCGTGAATAAATCCAAAAACATTCAAATATTTGTACCTGGCAATAAAACCTTAAGTAAATATTTATTCAAGCGTAAAATAAATAATTTTAATAAATTTTCAAACCGAAATTCGCTCTCTCAACTAGCACAGTAGTAATAATATTAAGGGTATTTGATTCGATTCCCGCTGTGGACTTTAAACACCAGCAATTTTTTGCTTTCAAACAGCAGTCGCACATCAGCAGCGAATGTCAGGTCTCCGAGTGTATTGGGTGCAACTAAAAAGTAAAAACAGATACAGCGGCTCATAGCGAAAAAAAGAAATGGAGCAGCAATCATTTATTGAAACATTAAGTAAAATCTAGAAATTATAATACGCAAATATTTTTTTTTAATTTCATATTTTTGAAAAAGTTGCGTGCAGCGCGTACACATAACAGAAGTGAAATCTTGAAGGCAGATAAAGAAAGAGGGAGACTCCCGAGAGAGAATGAGAGAAAGAGAGAGAGATAGAGAAGGAATATATATCTAAATAAACTCGCAGAGAGAAAATTTTTTTAAATTACTCATAACTTAGTCAAAAATAAGCCGATTTGAATGATTCTGGGTTCAAAATAATCGTAATTACTTACACAAATGACTTCATGTAGAAACAATTGCAAAAAAGAAGTTGAAAATGTTTTATTTTGCAAAAAACGAAAAGTGCGAAACAGGGTTTTTACTCAAAAATTCATTACTCAAAAACAACTCATTTTAGCTACTCGGCATTCAGCTTAATTGAAGTTTGAGGTGTCCTCTTGATTTGGAAAAAGTTATAAAAAAAAAAAAATACACTTTTTGAAATATTGAATTTCGAAAAAATTTCAATTTTTTTTCTTTTTTGCTAAATAAAAAATTTTTAACTACTTTTTTGCAATTTTTTTTTACATTAAGTCGCTCCTGTAAGTAATGACGATCATTTTGAATCCAGAATTATTAAAATCAGTTCATTTTTGACTAAGTTATGGGCATTAAAAAAAAAAAATTTCTTATATATTTAAAAAAAATCGAATTTGAGCCGAAAAACAAAATTGCCGATAACTCTTGAAAAAAAATTGTTTCGGGTGAACAAAAAAATACGTGTCTCATTATTTTGACCAGAGAGCAACATATTTCAGTTACATCGAAATCGAAGAACATGACCCGAATAGCACGGTTGAATTGAAATGGAAAGCATCAGCAACAACGCGCACTACTTCGAGCGTTTATAACTCGCACAAACGCAGCGATTCCAGGACCGCAGCAACGGCACAAATTACCGCAAGGGAATACCAATAAATCCGATGTCGGAATGGATCACACTTTATAGTACGCACAAGCAGTAGCCAGGAAACGGAAATAAGCGCCAAAAAGAAGGCACCAAAAACAAAAACGCCAAAAATATTGGGACCAAAAAACGCCGCAAACAGTAGGCACCAAGGAAATATAACGCCAAAAAGTAGGCTGTGTTATTTCTCACTAGAAATTAGCATTCATAAGGAAAAACTGTGGAAAAATAGCCTAAAGTGTATCTAAGATATATATAAGGTATAGCTCTCTCTCTCTCCTTTTCCTCTACGTTATATATTTTTTCTCTCTCGCGGAACGAAAATGCCCAACACGTTGCATGGCCTTGAAAGTTTACTCTCCATTCTCGCTCGCCTATCGATGCCTAAGAAGTTTCACTTCAAAAATTAGTATATTTTTGATATCTAACAAAAGAAATCACCTAAAATACGTAAAATCTCGCCCGCAGAGCCCTAAGAGAAGCTGATTCCCGCGGGCGCACAGCTCGCAACAAGCCATTTATCAGTGCCGTAAACTTTACTACCAGATAGTGGTTTGTAAGAGTTAGGTTAGTCTAGGTTAGGTGGCTTTTATCGGCAGCACTTAGACCTAAATAGTTCCATTATGATACCATTAGAGCTCGCCTTTTAGATTTCACATTTAGATTTATTGGAGGTTTGCACTTCTCATCCTCTTTCGTGGCCTTTGTTCATCACAGTACCTCGTCCAGACCCAGTTCCCTTATTAAACTTAAGATAGAGCTGAGTTGGACTGAGTGTGAGTGAGCCGCATGCAAATGGCCGAAATATCTCTACTTTCTTTGCGCAGTAGCGTTGCATTTTAAAAGAAGTCTCGTATCCATTTGCAAGCCGTGTTTTTTGTTCTTATTTAAGAATTCAAAGGTATTGAATTACAGTCACAAAGATTTTAAACCATTAGCAGCCAAATTAAGCCAAACAATCAAAATTAAAGAAAGAAAATCGTGTAAAACAACTAAACTACAACTCGATACGTGGTTAGCGTGAAGAGGCAAAACGAAAAAAAGCCTAAAATACAAACCTGCTAGATCCTTGGACGTAGTTGAAAATACCCCTTTGATATTGGAATTGGAAAAAAGTCTCGCACATTCACCTTCAAACAGCCATAGTAGAGAAATAGAAAAAGTAAGTTGAGAATCTTCTCATGGACAGCTTCCAGTAAGGACCCTCACTACCTATCGAGAGTTGCGGCTTCGCTAGCCTTTCTGTTATAATTTCTTATGGGCAACCATGTAACCTAACCAAGTCATTGAAGAACTTTCGAATTACTCCGATTCACATTTGATCAGATTATCACGAACTGGCATGCCTGTATAATTGCCAGCCCTCGCTAAGGAGTGTCGCTCCTCTCTAATTAAAAACTGATCACCGGTAGCAAAGAAATCGCCCATCCTTCTTTTGAACTAAGGTACCATCTCAAGGGCGCTTTACTTATTAAGGGGTCTAGGGCTTTCAAAAGAATCGATTTTTTTTTTGATATTTCGAAACTATAGACTTTTAAGAATATACTGTCAAGTTTTTGGAAGGATATTTCCAGTATTTTCGATGCTACAGCTGTTGAAGCAGGTAGAGTCAGATTCGGACCCGGCGGCATTAATGGTCAAAACTTTAAACTCAATTACCTCAAAACTGCCGTTTTCGGCGGCCTGGTGTTGTCAAAAAAAAAAAAAAAAAAAACTATTCAAGTGAGTTGTCTGAAATTTTGATATGTTGATTACAACATCAATGGCTATTACCCGTACTAAAATCATATTATTATTTCAATTATTTCGTATTTTTTGATTAAAAAACTGAAAAAAACCCCGATTGTTAGAGTGTCAAATACAAAACCTCGCCATTCTGTCAATTTTTTTTTTTTCTTTTTTTAGTACGGAACATAGCGTATACGTTCCTGCAAGCTGGAAGAAAACCAAGATGGTCTTCATTCCTAAGGCAGGAAGGAGGGGCCACGTCGTGGCCAAAGACCTCAGACCAATAAGTCTTACCTCCTTATTCTCATTCTTCGAAAGAGTTATCGATTATCACATTCAAGAGCACTTAACACCAGACTATCTCCAGCTCAACACGCTTACCTGAAAGGGAAATCTACCGAGATAGCCTTACATGAGGTAGTAGGAACTGTAGAGAAATCTCTGGAAGGAAAACAATTCACTTTGGCGGCTTTTATAGACGTAGAGGGCGCCTTTAATAATGTTACGGCTGAGTCAATTGTCACTGCCCTAAATAGGATAGGGCTAGAAAGACCTATCTACCTCTCGATCTCGTCCCTGCTGGGTGGTAGGGAAATAAATGCTGTGGCAGGAGGGGCTAGAATCACTAGGTTCGTACATAAGGGTACACCGCAGGGCGCCGTCATACCATTGGAATACCGTGGGATCTAAGAGAATAAGAGAACACATAACACTCTCTCGTGGCTTGGAAGTGATCTGCCGTGATCCAAGCTGGGGCAATCATAACTTTGATACAATTTTAAGGTATTTGTAGATTTTATTATTATTTTAGTAGATTTAACGAATAAGCTCTTTATCATCAGTTTAAAACAAAGAGTTTATATTCATAAGTTTCATATTCTTTATGGATATCTATCCCGCTCCAATCGAATGATAGTCACGCAAAGGTCCATTCGGCTACGGAGTTCGTTAGTATATTGAAACCAGACGGCCTATCTGTACTCTTAAACCGCCTGCTGGCCCTAGTTTTAAACCCGTTTAATTTACATAAGCGCATACATAAAACAGCAAACCGAAGAAGTAGCGCGTTTCACATGAAAAGAGTTTTACTTTTCCTCTACAAACCCTTTTATCTCAAATTTAGTGCTAAAGAGTACTAAGTTCGCTTAATTGTCCGTATTCACATGCAAGCACTTAAATAATTTTTAACTAACAAGAAAAGTAAGCTGCTAAGTAAGCAAGAAAAGCGACTTTATCATTGCTTTGTACAATTCTGCATTAACTATTTCCACTGCCTGTTTGAAAACAGCAATTTTTCCACACAATAGAAGTCATTTATAAAAATGCAACTTTCTTTGCGCTCAAATGCAACAAAACAAAAAAATATCAAATTTGATGAAGGTATACAGAGCTATTGTGCAAGAAGGACGCAAGGAAATAAGGAAAATGGGAATGTGTGTTAAATATTCCGAGAAAAATGAGAAAAGTGTAGAAGGCATAAAGGATAAAAACTGAGGCGACAGCAAATGCTATGAAATAATTTCACGCAGGCAACAGTCGGTTAAAAACGCGTATGATGGGAGTATACAAATATAAGCAGTCAACAGCAATAACAAAACCGCTGGTGCAATTTATCCGTTAAGGCAGCATTCTATACATACTTCTGCCTCACATATATTATATATAAAATACGTAAAATATACCTGTGTTCACAATAAGAGAAGCGCGCCGTATTGAACATTTTGGGTTACTTATTTATTTTTTGTTTATTTTTTTCCAAATTTCTTTTAAAATATAGTTGATACTACAACAAAAACTACATAACTTAAAGTTTCAAACTTTGCACGAAATTAAAAAAAATTGAAAAAAGCTTTCATCAAAATTGCAAACTTTTAAAACTGAAGTTTTAGACAAATTTTACATTATTTTTATTTCATTTAATTGTCCCATATCTTTGTAAACATATAGTTTATATTGCAATAAAGCCACATAACTCAATGTTTCAAACTTTGTATAAAATTTAAAAGATTAAAAAAAAACTTTAATCAAAATTGCAAACTTTTTAAATTGCAATTGTAGACAAATTTTTCATTGTTTATTCATTTTTTTTTAATTGTTCCATATCTTTGTAAAAATATAGTTTATATTGTTATACAATAGAAACCACATAACTCAAAGTTTCAAACTTTGTACGAAATTTTAAAAAATTTAAACAAGCTTTCATCAAAATTGCAAATTTTTTAAACTGAATTTTTAGAAAAAATTTTCATTATTTATTTAATTGTTCCATATTTTTGTAAAAATATAGTCTTTATTGGAGCAGAAACTACATAACTCAAAGTTTTAAACTTTGTACGAAATTTTAAAAAATTTAAAAAAACTTTCATCAAAATATCAAACCTTTTAAACTGAATTTTTAGAAATATTTTTGCTGGTTTATTTATTTTTATTTAATTTTTTTTTTCATATTTTTAAAAAAACTATATTTATACTACAAGAAAAACCACATAACTCAAAGTTTCAAACTTTGTACGAAATTTTGAAAAATTAAAAAAAAAATTTCAAACCTTTTATCTGAACTGAATTTTTAGAAAAATTGTTGTTGTTTATTTTGTGTTTAATTTTTTCCATATTAAAAAAAACATAGGTCCTACTATTATACAATAAAAACCAAATAACTAAAAATTGCAAACTTTGTACGAAATTTAAAATAAATCAAAAAAAACTTCATACAAATTTCAAACATTTTAAAAAGAATATTGGTACAAAGGGCCCAAAATTAATCATGCAATTTCGTGTTTGAAAAAATTTCTTTATTAAAAGAAAAAAAAGCGTGTAGCGTAGTACACATAACAGAAATGAGCGCCAACAAGTAGCCACCAAAAAAAAACAAAAAAAAAAACGCTCAAAAAATTGGGACCAAAAAACGTCCCAAACATGAGGCACCAAAGAAATATAACGCCAAAAAGTAGGCACCAAAAATATATTTCCTACAAGTTTGCACCAGCGCCAAAAAGTAGGCAGAAATTAGCAACCACAAGGAAAAACTCAGGAAAAATAGCCTAAAGTGTATCTAAGAGTGTATCTAAGTCCTCTACGTTACATCTTTTATCTCGTTGCATGGCCTTGAAATTTTACTCTCCATTTTTGCTCGTCCATTGACGCTTAAGAAGTTTCACTTCAAAAAAAAAAAAAAAAAAGATTCTGAATGAACGAAAACTTTACGCGCTCCACTGCTTGTGTGTTTGTAAACTGCAGCTTCCCACGAGCCGAATGTGATTGACGTGCGACATACTTCGCAAGAATTATAATCCTACCTATACGGTGATTAATTTTGCGCCACCTTGTATAACAAAGTAAAGTTTAAAATGGTTCGAAATTTGCGTTAATTTTTGATAATTTTCTTATAAGGGGAAAACGCACAAGTCATATACTCCGATAGAGCTTTCAGGTTCTGCAGGGGGGGAATGTGAAATCGTCAATTATATGCAGGCGCTCTAACGCAGAGGCGGGCAAGCACCTGGGTATACATATTTTACCAGAAGAGGAAACAAAACTTATTAGATATTCATATTTCATTGAGGGTAAATACTAAAGTTTATTGAGAAGGTTGAATCCAGAGAAATTCTCTGTATCCATGAAAGGGGTGCAATAAATTGTTGAGGAATCTCTGAAATCTCCGAATACTAAATGCAAAAAATCGCCAGCAAAAAAATTATAAAAAAGAGGTTATCTGAAAACTCGGTTTACTGACGATAGTTTAACGTAACAACGTCATAAGAAAATACTGATGGAATGGTTGTATTTCTCGAAAGAAAATTTTAATTTTATTTGTTTGATAGATAGTTTGTATTGATATAGAGAAGGAGGTAAATGGAATAGCAGTGTCAAGTTACATTTGCGCAAACGTGAAAAATGACGAAACATTTATCAAATTCCTGAAAGACATATTCAGAAGTCAACAACACTAAGAGACACCTTCATCGATTTGACTTTTTCAAGACACATTACACTCGAAACACTCCCTTTCATTTCCTACTTTTCCTATTATCGTCCTATTCTATACATACAAATATATTCTCACTCAAGTAGGAGAGAGTCAGATGTCGAACGTTGCCGAACGCGGGGGCCGATTGTGCCTCTTTGTCGTTCGTTCCGCGCTCTCGCTTGCAGTTCAAGCAGGGTAACGCCGCATGAGCAAGATAACACCGCATGAGCAATCTCA
The DNA here is from genome assembly GCF_027943255.1 of Anastrepha obliqua. Lineage (NCBI taxonomy): Eukaryota > Metazoa > Arthropoda > Insecta > Diptera > Tephritidae > Anastrepha > Anastrepha obliqua. The sequence goes on from NC_072893.1 coordinate 49,367,811, forward strand.
CGCCGCATTTTTTGGTGCGTGCAGCCGGCTACATCGAATTATAAGACGTTATCGCATAAAAATCCTCGAGTTTTTTTTCTACTTCAGACTTGCATTTTCGTAAATCAAAATTAATGTGCTCTAAACTGCATACCTACAATTTTTAAGTAAATTCTGCTCAAAAATGTGGAAATTTATTGAATTTTTTGAAATTTTGTACAAAGTTTGTAACAGTGAATATTAAACATTGAAGTTCATAGTTTTTTTATAAAAAAAAAAAAAAATAAATACATTGTCAGAACATGTTGCAATAGCTGCGCTTCTATAATTGTGAACACAGGTGTACGTCCTTATAGATAAAAATGCGTGGATTACTTGTGGGCGCTCATATGGAAAACGCGCTCATATCCATTCACGAGGAGTTCATTGTATATGTTGCGGGTTTGCATGCTGCCACAAGCATAGATAGCTACAGAAATGTGCGTGCGAAAGCGAAGTTTCAGCGCAATGTGTAAAACTTGTCTTGCTAGTTGCCTGATTTTATGTTTTCTTTGCAGCAAATTGTTAGTTTTTACAAAATATAAGTTTGTACTTTAGTGCTGTACTTCAAAAAACAAAAACACAAAAAATTTTTGTAATAAAAAAAAGTATAAAAAACTATGCGGCAATAATCTGTTGCAGCAAAATCCAACGAGTGTGTTAAGCAAACCATGGTTAGTAGCTACAATCATTGTAATGCTGCAGTTGCCACTTACCACACTTGCTCCGGCGTTCCAACTTTCGCTGTTGCTTCTAGGTTTTCGCTATTATATTTTACCTGAAAATATTTCTTCACTGCTATCTTGTCTTGCGATTACTATGAAAATTGCAATTGCAACAAATTTGCACGACAAAACTTATGCTGCCGCTGCGGTAGAATTATGGCAAACAAATTGTTGCCAACTACTACCTAGGTATATACCGAGGCTACGCATTTGTAACGAGTTCTGCTTCCCTTTCTGCCTCCCTTCTTTCTTCTGCTATATTTGGCGTCTGCACCTCGTAGTTTCGGCGGCGTGGCTTAAGAAGTCTACCCTTTGTTATGCGGTATATATGTTTGCACTTATATACTTACGATACTGCCAAGGATGTGAATTATTGTAGTGTCAGCGAGAGATATTTGAGGCCAACATAATTTTACACTACAATAAATGAGCAAACACAGCAAGTGGAAATGAGTTAACGTCGGGTAAATAGAAGATGATATGACCCACATATTTATGCATACATATATATATAATTATATATACCATGAATTCACAAATAAATTTGTACGCATGCTTATTTGCAAGTTTTATTGTTGTAGGTGCCACATAAATTTTGCATAACAAATAAGTTGTGTGACTGTGCGTATACGTAACATTTGTACAATTTATGCTTAAATTCATATTTTTTGATGGGAAGTGAAAAGTGACCATATAATCCTGAAAATACAAAATAATTAGATCATGTTTGTAGAACAAAGTTACAGTCCCGCTCGGCTCGGTTGGTTCTCTGTAGCGGATCAAATATTCTAAATTTTGGTCATGGTTTATATTACACGTAAAAGGTGTTATAAGTCGCTTTCTGATGGAAATGTCATTTTGAATTTCAAGTGGAACATTTCTGTGGATTATTTAAACTTTCTAGCTTCTCTCGAAACAGCTAAATTTGACAGAAATCTCCTTTCATTTAGGATATTTCACGATTAAAATATTCTACGAAAATATTTGTTGGAAAATTTTAGTCTGAAGAGCCGAAGACACAAAAGAAATTCTAAGCGCTTATTCGATATTGGCAAAAATTCTGTTTCACCCATAGAGATATAATAAAGACAAATTTGCCTTACTGCTGTATTGGGCAGATAAACTTATAATTATACTTATGGGTAGGCAAAACATTTGCATAGAAAGCAAGGACTGACGACCCAACACACCCGTTAAGATATACACGAACGGATCTAAAATGGGCACCGGTGTAGGATCAGGGTTATTTTGCGAAGAGCTTTTTATTAGTGAATCGTTTAAACTACCAAATCACTGTAGTGCTTTTCAAGCGGAAATAAACGCTATTCCTGAAGCCTTGAAATGGTTAAAGGTAAACAGAATATCATCAACGGATATCTACATTCTATCAGGAAGCCAAGCTACCCTACGAGCCCTGGATGCATTCCAAACAACATCAAGGAGTGTCTTACGTTGTCGCCAATCTTTAAATGAGATGGCCGAGCAATATCGTATAACCTTATGCTGGGTTCCAGGCCACAGAGATATACCAGGGAACTGTAGGGCAGACCAACTTGCAAGAGAAGGTACCTGTATGCCAGACATAAGTAATTTTATGGAGATACCTCTCGCAACTTGTAAGCTTCTTATTAAAGACACACTAATCAGTTCTGTAAATCAAAGATGCTTAGTGTGAACTCCTGTGAAATTGCTAAGCAAACATGCCCAAGGGTAAACTTACGTCTGTCCAAGAGTATTATAAAACTGAGCAGACTTCAAATCAGGCCCTTAGTAGAGGCCCTCACAGGACATTGTTTCATAGGAAATCGTGCAAGGAGATTAGGGGCTTACACGCATGGTTTCCGTCGTAGCCGCAGAAACGAGAAGGGGTTGGAAGCAATTCAACATCTTTTTTGCACATGCCCGGCTCTAGCCAGAAGCAGGAACCGATATTTAAGATCCTACTTCTTACTGAATATAGATAATCTATACACTTTAGGTATCAACAACCTTTTACGCTTTGTCAAAAGCTCAAGATGGTTCAATATGGAAAGGGAAATGGAAATGAATAGACCCCGCGGCTCACAACGGACCAATTTCGAGGTCTAAGTGGCATAGTTGTCTCTATGTGCGATGTGGCTGCAAAACCTATCCTAAGAACTGACGAACTAAAAGACGACATGAGGAAGGTCAACAAATGAAAGGGTTTTATAGGTCAAGATGATTCAATTGGTATCAAATATACGCAAATTGGACTGACGTTTGTTTTTTTGTTATTTAACCAAGTCTTTTATTTCTCCCGAAAATATAAAAATTACATTTTACACCTTGATTTGGGTAATTGCCAGAGTTCCTCCTCCTATTCGTGGCGTGCGCCTTGATGGGTTTCTACAAATGGAACGATCTAAATTTTTACATTTAAGAAATCAAAACAGATTAACGAAATCAAAGCAAAGACTGAGTCTTGTCGAGGCCCTATGCTCCCGTGAGGAGTGAATAAGAAAAAACACACTTTTTACACCGCCTCCAAACGGCACGCAGTTTTTTATGAGGAGCTTTCTTATGCTGAAATGCACTCAAAATTTGCCATTGGCTCACGCAACCCCAATAAGAAATACTTTTTCTATCATTTGGTGTTTTCTGTCATGGTATACGCCCACTAATCTATTCGGCCACGGCTGCCCTTATTATTTGACTGACAAATGTTATTTAGTCAACTTTTAGCAGTAATTTTTTTAAATGAAATAAAACAAACTTTTTTCTCAAAACCTTTATTATAAAATTCCCTCCCGGTTGAGTTCATCCAAGAAAAGCTTGTTTACACATAACCGTAAATTTCCCAATTTTTGTTTAGTTATGTACCTGTCTTTTGAATTTTCCGCCTGTCTGATACCTCTTCATTTAAATTTTTGCTAATTTCACATTTGCGAAATTGACCACATTTTGGTAAATTGTAAATTTTTTGCCTAAAAAAGGGAGAGGCATCAAAATAAAATACTACAAAAAAAAAGAGCGAACTTGAAAGACCCCGTTCTTAACATTGCTTTTGCAACGTATTATAATTTCCACCATTCTAAGTTGGAATTCTGGTACGCGCAAAAATACTCCGCTTCAACATAGTAGCCACGCTGTGGGTGTTTCTGTATTTAATTATCGGTCAGTCCATAAGTTCGTGCGTTTTTTAAAGGTGGTTTAAAAATTAATAAAAAAGATGTTTAAAGTATTTATTAATCAATAGTATATTTTCCTTCATTATTTACAATGTCTTCCCAACGTTTAGGCAAATTTTTAATTCCCTGCTCAAAAAATTGTTTGTCCTTTGAGCCAAAATACGCTTCGATATCCCTTTTGATAGCTTCTTTTCAGGAGTAGTTCTTGTTACTCATATGGGATTGAAGTCCATGGAAAAGGTGATAATCACAAGGTGCAATATCCGGAGAGTATGGTGGATGCGCCATAAGCTCCCACCCGAGCTCGTTCAGCTTGCCTAATGTTTGCCTTGCGGTATGAGGTCTTGCGTTGTAGTGGTGAAACAAAACTTTGCGTCTATTCACTAAATACGGTCGATTTCTTTTAAGGTTTGATAGCTGATGGGAATAATAATTATTATGATTATAATCAGCAGTTATCGTCTGGTTTGGTTCCAGAAGTTTATAATAAACAATACCGGCCATATCCCACCAAATAGAGAGGAGAATATTCTTGGGGTGGAAGCCATCTCTAGGGGTCGGTTCTGGTATTTCATCTTTATTTAACCATTGGCGTTTGCCAACAGGATTATTGTAAAGAACCCATTTTTCATCACCAGTAACGATACGGTTCAAAAAACCTTCATTTTCAAGCCGTTGCAGCAGCTGAGAACACACATTCGCTCTCTGCTGAAGGTTGGCGACAGAAAGTCTATGCGGAACCCATTTTCCCAACTTTGAAACCTTTCACAACTTTGAAACCTTTCCCAACTGAACCAGGTGCCTGTGAACTATTCCATGCGATGAATTTAACCTCTGAGCTATCATATCGACTGTCAAATTTGGCTCAGCTTCCACGAGTTCGAGCAAAGCATCGGAGTGAAATACTTCAAGACGACCAGCGCGCGGGGCATCCTCCACCTCGCAGTTACCTCTTCGGAATTTTGAAAACCACTTTTGCGCAGTCCTTACACTCACGGTATTCTCTCCGTGAACAGTCTTTATTCTGCAGCAGCAGTTGTTGAATTTTTACCGCTTTTATAAAAATAATACAAAATATGCCTCTTACACGCGTTCGAAGATTCCATTTTATTTTTTATCAACACGTGCTTCTATCCGCGATTAAATCACTTGTTGAATGCACAACATATCAAGGAAAATATAAATAGTTCCGTTATATTCCACGAATCATTTTTTGTATGCAAAAAATCGTACAAAATTAAAATTATGGGTAAAATACGCACGAGCTTATGGACTGACCTGATATTTCTCTTAAAAGTTCTACCACACCACAATTTTGTCACAATATGGATACTAATCAGAATCAAGATATTTATGCCCTTATTTAAATGTTGATCCTGTGGAAGAATATTTGCCCACTTCGACTTAATTTATAAAGACCCATGACCTTTTCTTCAAATTGCGTATTCATTTCAATATTTTGTAAACAAAATCAGAAATGCAACCGACTCGATTGCAATGATACTAGTATTTGCATAACAATTTGAAAGATTTGCTATTTATATTTGCTTTATATTTTCATACAAATTCATAGCCAAACAACTTATTATTGTTAATCTGAATAAACAAGCAGCGCAAATGGATGAGTGGCAGCAAAGCAAATAGATATTTACCAGCGAAAGGCGTGCACAAACATTCACATACACATACGCCCATGTATTTATTAATAAAAACAACATTTATATGTATGTAGGTATGTGTGCATGTATGTATGTATGTATGTACGCATGCATGTATGTATACGAGCACATCGAACCATGGGCAGCCTGTATAATTTATAAATTCTTATGTGGTTGTGTGTGTGTGTATGATTATGGGCAACTGTGAATGCAAATACACACATAAAATAATATATGAATGCATGTGTGTGTGTGTGTGTTTCATTTTCCAAAATCCTTTGGTAACGTTTCATTTTCCAAAATCCTTTGGTAAATCCCATTAGTTTGTAGCGTCGGTATACGATCTGATTGCATTCCACGCACGCAGCTCCCATCACTAGCAATATGACTATTATCACCACCATTCTCCCAACCAGGCTCACCGCATTCCTCACCCCCGTCACGACTACCATCAGCACAGCATCGCCATTTGGTTTAAGGAGGCACAGTGATGCTGCTCCAACTGGTTTCCTTTCTTGTTAACTTATGGCCGTGAGGAGAGGAGGCAAACTTTTGGGCGCATAAGCGAAAGTTGCGCGTAGCATTGGTGAAACGGCGACGCAGACTCTGGCTGTTGTGCGAAGTATTACAGTTTTCCATTTCATCCATTCGCTGAATATCATTTAAATGTAAATATGAAGTTTATCAAATAAATATGCTCATATAGATGCAGATTTGCTCTCAACTTGCGTGTTGTTTCACAACGCCATTTCAACATTTTGTTGCATATCCTTCAACGCTATGTACTGATGCTGGTTTATTTGTGTGCACCCAGTGGCTGGTGTAAGATTAAAATACAAATTTGGTACTGAAAATGAAACGAGTGCGTAATACGCACTCCGAGTAAACATACATATGTACATATGCGTGTGCATAAATGTACAGTAGCGCAAAAGAATACTGCCTGGTAGATGTCAAAAATGCGTTCAACAGTGCCAGATGGATAGACATACTACATGCCCTCCGCGCGATGCAAGTGCCTACCTATCTACAGCATATCATATCCAGCTATCTATCTGATAGGCTGTTACGTTACGAGAGCGACGCCGGAATCGTTTACTACAAGGTCACAGCTGGTGTGCCACAAGGATCCGTACTAGGGCCTCTCCTGTGGAACATTATGTACGATGGCATTTTGCGGCTAAAGGTCCACAAGAGAGCATCATTCGTTGGCTTTGCGGATGATATATCAATCGTATAGGCACGGCTCAGGGATGGCTAGGCGCGAACGATTTAAAGCTAGCTACGCATAAATCAGAAGCCGTATTTATCAGCAGCCGAAAGGTTAGAGTTGGGGACAGCATTATCGAGTCAAAGCCATACGTAAAATACTTAGGCGTCTTGGTAGACCACCGAATTAGCTTCCGAGACCACTTGAAGATACGGCGCAAATCATAGCTGGTCTATGCCCACTCGACTTGATAGCGTAGGAGTTGTACGAAATGCGACGTATGAGGAACAACCAAGCCCAATGCGACCAGCTGGCACTGAGAAAATGCATAAACCACCGCTGCATGGACCACTGGCAAACGCGATGGGACAGTGCAAATAAAGGTAGGTGGGTCCATCGTTTCATCCCCAACGTCGCAGCTTTACTCCAGAGGAAGCACGGAGAAGTATACTTCAATCTCTGCCAAATCCTAAGTGGTAATGGCTGCTTCAAAGCGTACCTTCACCATTTTGGACACGAAGAAAGCCCATACTGTAAGCAGTGCATGTGCTTCTCACGTGTCCCCGCTTCGGAAGAGTAAGGGCTAAACTGGAAGACAGCCTTGGCAACAGCATCACGCCCGAGAATTTAGTGCCGTTGATGTTGAAGAGCTAGGACAATTGGAACAGAGTCTAACACATGGCTGCAGAAATAATGCAGCAACTCCGACATAGCGAGCAAGCAAGGAGGATGCGCGAACGTCAAATAAGAACGTAAAGCAGCACACCTATCCAGAGATGGAAACGCTGGTATACTGACGATACCACTATTAGAAACTAACTTTTCTATGGTAACGAACAGGAACAGGGGGCGTATAGATCCGACAGGGGTGGTTGTCTTCAGATATGACTAAACAGTGGTGGTAATAGGCAGATGCAGCTTGTGACATTTTGCATCAGAACAGTAACTGACGTTGAGTGCAACGCTCAAACCGCCTCCCGACGAAATACTTGACGGTAGTGCCGGGGGGAACGGTACTTTAACGGTAGGTTAAAGTCCCACACTGACGGGATAAGGCTTTCGATGCTTCCTCCTTATAAAAACAAAAAAAAAAGTGTGCTAAAGACGATGGCACAGTGATTTGGTGGTGTTGGTGGAGGTGTTGTCTGAGTGACACCGCTCAAATTAGCACGAAAATGCTATTTTGATACACCACTTGTAGAACCGCTGCTTTTTATTAGTCGAACCATCTCTTCTGCAATTTTTTTCAAGTTAGTCATGGAGAATTCCCTCAGCACTTTATGTCGTAGAGCACCCAGACTTGGGCGCAGTGAATTATTAATATAGATAAGGTTTGACCATTTATTTCTTGCTTATTTAATTTTAAGAATTTTCTTATAAAAATATTCTGCATTCGAAAATAGTAGTAATTAGAATATCAAACTTAAAAAATCAACGAGTTTTTAGCAAAACTTAAAAATTTTGAGTACACAGTTCCCCCAAAGACTTGTAGTGATCACCAAAGGGACTTCTGTAGAAACAGACTCCACACAAACAGCGATAACTTTTACTATTATCCATCATTTTTTTGAAATTTTGCTGAAGTCAAGCCGAAACATGATGTATTATTGCTATGTTTTTATTTTTGTAAAACAAAGCAGGTAAAATGGCAAGAGTACCCCAGGTACACTTCAAGTAGCACTTACGTGCCGTTTTGATACCATAATGTGGACCACTACTTGCGAAAAGATTTAGGGAAGAGAAAAACCGTCTACAGCCATCCAGTGCTGTTGTTGTCGTGGTGGAGAGAGAAGGGATCTAGGCGGGAGAATTTCTTCAAGTCATCCCCAACGGGCACGCTAAGGAATCTCAAGCGCTTAGCCGCCAGAGCTGGACATTTGCAGAGGAAGTGTTCCACAGTCTCTTTCTCTGAAGGATCCCCACAGCTTCTGCAAAAGGGGTTATACGAAAGCCCGAGCTTCTCCGCATGAGTGCCGATCACCCAGTGGTCAGTGATCACCGCAATGAGTTTGGAAATTGAATGGCGGGGGATTGCCATAACCTTAAGCGTCTTGTTTCTATCGTATTGAGGCCATAATGTTTTCGAAATAGCACACGATGAGACAGACCTCCATCTGTCTTCCGCTTTTTTTAGAAAGAAATTGTGTAGTTTCCCTTTAACAACGGTCAAGGGGGCACCGATGTCTGAGAAGGGGACAATTGAAACCGGTTCTGTCGACCACTTCCTGGCAAGCTCATCGACAATTTCATTTCCCTCTATACTCCTGTGCCCAGGAACCCAGATAAGGGAAATGTTTCCTGAATGTTGGAGACAAGGCCTTGATCGCTGCTTGACTATCGAAGAAAATATTAATGTCTCCCTCCCAACAGCGATGCCGAAGCATTTTGCATGCCTGCAGAATCGCGAAGACCTCTGCTTGAAAAACGCTGCTTGTTTCCGGCAGTTTAAAGGAGACCGAAATGCTGGCTGATTTAGAGTAAACCCCCGCTCCCACTCCAGTCTGCATCTTGGATCCGTTAGTGAAAACAGAGGCATCTATATCCGTACCGACTCTCCCCTCTTTCCAATCTTGCCTGCTCGGAAAGATATCCCTAGCACACCCTTCAAAACACAGTTTGCGGATGGAAAGGTGAGTGCAAAGAACAGAGAAGGAAGGGGAGATCTGCTTCAAGATGCTCAAGATGTCCTACAGGAAGTTGTCTCCAAAGGCCAGTCTGCTTCAACCTAATAGCACTCTGAGCAGTAATGATTTTAACCTGCAGATCCTCAAGAAGTAAGTGGATACTAACGTTGAGCGCCGCAGTGGGACATGTTCTACAAGCATCAGTGATACCCATAGACTGCATTATCTCTAGTTTAGTGGTGCTGTAGCCTTTCTGAAGAGCTACCCACCAAACTAGGCAACCATATGTCAAAATTGGCAGAACCACTAAGTTGTACATCTAAAGTACGACACGTGACTTCATACCCGGTTTTTTGCCGAACATAGATTTACAGGCGTAGAATACTATAATGGCCTTCTTAATTAAAATAAAGAAATTGACTAGCAAAAAAAAAAAAAAATTATTGAAAATCATAAAAATCATAATTTTTTCAGGCTTCTGACTACCCCGAACCCCTTAAGTTAGGTTAGGTTACGGTGGCTGCCACTCGCCAAAGTGATCTAATGGAGATACCTTAGGCCTCAGTGAATATTGTAATACCTTTTGCGTGGGCTTAATTCTCCGTCTTTAGGTCCCGATGGGGTGAAACTATTTCGTCTCTTTTACTGCTGCCCTTCCCTACATTTCGAATTTTATCAACTACGCGGACTTTTTCCAATATAACTACATATTCTGGAGTTGTAATATCGAAACGGCATTTGGCCGGTATTTCAAAAAGAAAAAAAAAAATTATAAATAAAAATAAAAATAAAAATAAAAAAATTATATAATTTATTCAATAACTTTTCTGTGCTCAATAAAACTCGGCGCCTTAAAAACAAATAAATAATTGGCGCGCACACTTCTGTTAGGTGTTTGGCCGAGCTCCTCCTCCTATATGTGGTGTGCGTCTTGATGTTCTTCTACAAATGAAGGGACCTACAGTTTCAAGCCGACTCCGAACGGCAGATATTTTGATGAGGAGCTTTTTCATGGCAGAAATACACTCGGAGGTTTGCCATTGCCTGCCGAGAGGCGACCGCTATTAGAAAAATGTTTTTATTAATTTTGCTTTCACCGAGATTCGAACCAACGACCTCTCTGTGAATTCCGAATGGTAATCACGCACCAACCCATTCGGCTACGACGGCCGCGTCGGCGCCCTTCCATTGACGTAAATACATCATTAAGGAAATCATCAGCGCAGGATCGTAGTGATGGATTCGAAATCATAAAATAAATCTTTCTTGATGATGTTTTCCATACAAATTCAGCCATGAACGCCTTGAAGCTATTCAAATAATTATGTACACATGTACATATGTATGTAAGTATGTGTGTAAGTTGCAACAGCAGCAGCATCTGTGCGACACACGATTACGTATTCTAGCGCTGATAGCCTTGCATAACGCTTCCCATCCATTACGTCACCTTATCTATGACTTCTGTTTATTTCTGGCTGTTTGTTCCGGATAATATCGCCGAGTGGTTTGTGCAAGCCGCTCACGTATCGTAATATCCGTATGCGCCAGCCATATGCAATTGTGCAACATGCCAGCGCTTTCCTGCTTAAGCTTCATACCTACCATGTAATAGTTTTTGTTGCATTTTTTATTTTTTGTTTTTTTAATTCTTATTTTTTATTTGATACAACTCGGCAAGTTGTGCCAGCGTGCACGGGGCTAAGTTCGTTGGCATTCAAGTAGGTATTCACAAGTGTAAATTAGTGAGCGAAGATAGTGAGATGTGGTATATGTTTTTCATGTATTTTATTGTTGCATTACATGGCTAGCATTCTGATGTGCTGCACTTATACGAATGCAAACTCGCAAATATACATACAAATACATTTGTGCTATGAAATATTCATTCGCCTTTGCTTGGCTTTAGTTCTGCGGCTGCTTAATGTGTGCGTGTGTAAGTGTAAGTGAGTGCGTATTTGTATTGATGTGGTGTGTGTATCATGCGATGCGATGAGTTGAGCTGAGATGAATTGCTGTGAGCGCATGTTTTGAATTTTGCAGATTTTCACACTTTTCCTTTCCTTCACTCTGCTCACATTCCATTAGCAAGTGAGCGCACGTGTTTGCCGTTGTTTATTTTGGATTTTGCTTTTCCTAGCGCTTGATTTTGATTTGTTCGTCACATTTTTGTGCGTTGCTGCAGTCGACATTTTTCTTTTGCTCACTGCCTGCAATTTTCATTCAAATGCTTGGATTTTATATGATACGATTTTGATTGATTGCATTCGAAAATTTTTCTTCATGATGCTTCTCGGCTTCAGAATTTGTTTTAGTATTTTTCGTTATACTGTTATATAAGTATATAAAGGGTTTTCCAATAACAGATGTTATTTTGAATAGGATTGCGCTATCGATAGATGATCAACGATTTTTTATGGTCGGAATTGGATGGTATTGACGTTTATTTTCAACAAGACGGCGCTACGTGCCACACAAGCAACGAAACCATTGATCTTTTACGGCAAAAGTTACCGGACCGTGTTATCTCTCGAAGAGGTGATCACAATTGGGCACCGAGATCTTGTGATTTAACACCTTGTGACTTTTTCCCTTGGGGGCCACGTGAAAGAGAAGGTCTACGCCAAAAGCCCAGGTTCGGTTCAAGACCTCAAAGATGGAATTCGTGAGGCTATCGAGGACATAGACTTACATAAATGTACCCACACCGACAACCCTGTATATATTTATGTTACTATCCTATATTTCTCAATATAAATATTGCTCATTTATTTCTTCTAATATAACCGTTATCCGTTCGATAGGGCAGCCACTTTGCAATTCGGTTATGGAAAGTTTCATGAAAAGGATATAGTCCTGTAAGCGTGGTCGTGGTGGTCATTTGCCTCATATTATTTTCCACTATTAACGGCATACCTTCCTGTTTATAATGAAATAAACATCCGATGATTTATGTTAAAATATAGCATTTTTCTTTTAATATCAAAATAACACCTCTGTTTGGAAAACCCTATATTTATTTATTTAAATGCTCAAACCACTAGCTTAGAGCGACTGTAAAAAAATTATATAAAAAGTATCTAATAGACACTGCAAAACTTTGTTGCTAGGGTAGAGCTGGCCATCGACAGGAGGAACTACGCTATGGGCATCTTTTTAGACACAGAGGTGGATTTTGATATTGCCACTTTCGACAGTATGGGTAGCTCTGCTAGTAGACACGGCGTAGACCGGGTGCTAGTGAATTGGATTCGTTCGATGCTGGCCTAAAGAATAGTCTCAGTGCACGCAGAGGAAAATCCGCTGGTGTCATCCGAGGTTAATACAGATTGAATGGTGATCGGTCGTCGGCTCACCACCTTAAACGACTCGGGAGTCTATGCACAAGCATATACGGACGACGTTGTCTGTGTTCCCTGTAACAGGCCCTTCGCTTATGAACATCTGCAGAAAACTCTGGATATGATTGACACTTGGTGCTATGCGAATGGGCTATCGGCAAATTCCACCAAAACTGGTATTGTCCGCTTAACCAGAAGGAGAAAGTTTGATGGCCTCGTACTGCCGAAGCTAAAATGAATCACAATCCAGCTACCCAAGGAAATTGAATACTTTCGAGTAATCCTCGATAGTAAACTTCTCTGGAAATCAGACTCCTTTTGTGGGAGTCAGGAGGACCTTATCGAGACTAAAATGTTATCTGTTACGTCGGTGCCTTTCCGACTACTTCAGGGCCGGCATTGTCTACCTGTGATTAGTCTACCACCACTTTGTGTTTTCTTCCAAGGAGAGGCCTTGAAGGTCATCTGAAAGCTCAAACACAATGAGAATTGGTACGGCCCATGTCCGGCATTGGACAGCAAAGTAGACATGGACTTTGATCCAACGATACTCGCCTGGCCTCTTGACTCCATGCCATCCAGAGTCGTGCTTCACAAGAGATATAGTGTGGTGTAGCCAGAGGTTTAACTGTGGTCAAACTCCGAAAATGACTTTGGCAAACACTGTTTTCGCACTTTCACGGATGGCTCCGTGGAATCCAGCGGGACAAAACTGCACTTTGCTCCTAGAATGCATGCATCTGTGCTTCAAGCCGTCCAAGAAGCGATGAACTTTCTTGTGGAAAACAGATGGAGAGGCAGATCTATATGTCTCTGCAGTGACAGCCAAGCTGCGCTCATGAACCTAGATCGCCCCCCAATCACTTCAGGGGTAGTCGAGTCATGTAAGTCCAGGCTGAACTATGTCGGTAGATATAATAGCCTGATGCTGACATGGGTCCCGGGATTCGTGGGTATCGCTGGTAACAAGGGCTCTGACTCTTGAGTAAGAATGGGCTCTGAGGCCACCTGTTTTTTGCCCGGAGGCTGTTCTGCCACTCCCTTCTGCAGCCATCAAAGCCACGGTTAGCAAACGGGTTACTCTAACCCACAAGCGAACTTGGCAGGCTGAGAGAGGCTGCAGATGGACAAAACTGATGTTATCTGTCATGCCTGACCGACTGTCGCAGTTCCTCCTGTCACTAAGCAGAAGGGACTGTAGGAGGCTGGTTGAACAGATGACGTGCCCACAGAAAGAGGCAAAACACATGGAAAAGGTGAGCATCTGAGACAGTGCACTCTGTCCAGCATGTGGAGAGGAGGATGAGACGGCGGACCACTTTCAGTGCGTCTGCCCTGCCTTTGCTCGAATCAGACTTGAGGTCTTTGGCACTGATGTGTTAAGAAGCGACCACCTTGGCTCCTTGGCACCACAGGAAAAGAAAATTAAAAAGGAAAGCCGAGTGCAGTACAATGGATTTAATTGTGTTTGAGTGCTATACTTGCTAGACTGTCCCGACAAAAAAAAAAACTAAAAAAAAACTAATAGTCAAGGTTTTGCAACAGGCCAAGTTGCTATTATTGCGCCTCCCACTGTAAATGCTGCGCTTTTTTACCAATAATTTTCATAAACTCAAAAGGTCCTCAATTTGGGGTTATTCGCAGGAAACCGAGATTACATAATATACAGGGTTTGATTGAAAAGTAATGAGCCTTACCGCGCGGAGCGTCTGCCAAGCGATCAACCAAATCGGCTGGTGGGGGAAAGTGATCGTTGGACCTTCCCCTTCCACTAGAAACCGGTCCCAGTTCGCTGGCAACAGCGGTGCAGTCAACATCGCTCCGCGCATGAAAGCTGTTTTAAAAGTGTCTTAGGATTTTGCAGTGGTGAAAATGCAGCGATCGTTGGAGCAACGTTACTCGATCAAATTTTGCGTATAGCTAAACAGTTTGTACCTCCAGGAAGCACTCTAAACGTAGAACTTTACAAAGAAGTGCTCCTTCGGCTGAAAAACCGCGTCGCCCGGGTTCGGCTCGACCTCGTCAACAATTGGACCCTTCATCACGACAATGCGCCGGCGCACACCGCCTTCCTCTGCACCTCTGCATTGTCCAAGATGGGGGTTCCGGTGCTTCCCCACCCTCCCTATAGCCCAGACCTGCCCCCTCCGGACTTCTTCTTGCTCCCGCGCCTGAAAAGAAAGTTGAAGGGCAGGCGTTTTTACTCCATCGAGGCGATCCAAAAACTGTGACAGCCGAATCGAACGCGATACCGGTGGATGAGTTTATAAAATGTTTCCTGCAGTGGAATAACCGCTACCAGCGGTGTATTGAGGGGTCCTATTTTGAAGAATATTAGTTGTATAAGCCAAAAGGTTTAATAAAACTGCTTAAAAAAATAAGGCTCATTACTTTTCAATCAAACCCTGTAGTCCCGAAAATTTACCTCTCTAGCACTTACGTACGTGTTTAAAGTTTTAAGTAGCATAAGACTTCATTTACTTGGAAAATAGTACCCATATTATTAAGGGCGTCAGTATTGAATTCCAACTTTTGTACTTTCATCGTATAAAATTCTACATTGGGCCACTTTAGTAGGTCATGTTATCTCATAGGAACTGTACATAAGTGGGCTATGACATGCCGACATTGCCCAAATGCTATCCTATCCAAATACCACATTTTTGTTGACGGACCACTTAATAATTTACAACTCGAACACGAGCACTTCTGCCAATGCATTTACCATAAGCATAAATAAATTGATGCAGATATACATATATGTAGGAACATGTGAGTGTGTATGTGTATGTATGCGTGCAAAAGTTTATTTGTATTAGCAAAAACCATTTATGTAGTTACAGCTTTGTGACTATGACTGATTGAGCGACGATTTATGCCACATGCCCTTCGCCTGCTCGTACGACCTCTTACATAAGACTAACCGAATGGGCGGTTGGAAAAATACCTTCATAGGCGCTTGGCCATGGCAAACTGTCGTTGATATAAATGAATGCCGCGCAAATTTCGCAAATGAACTTCTAGTAATTTTAACCGGACGCTTACGCGTATGCAGATGCATTCATGGAAGCTGGGCACCATGAACGTAGTGTGCGTTTTTGCATCTGAATGGGCAATTGATAAATAAATTGTTTGAGCCTTGTTTAACGGCAGCTCTAATGCAGATGAGTGTCCGTGTGTGAGTCATCATGCGGACATGTTTAATTCGAAACCAGACATTTAATTGTGCTGTGCACAGGCTGTTCCGCTCTCTTTGGGAAAGTATTACTTACTATAATTTCTGCATTTTTATTTTGCAATTTATATACTGTAGGTGCTTGTTGATTTTTCCCCATCCTCATCAACTTCTGGTTTGCTAGTTAGTTGGTTGATTTGTAGTACTTAGTTCTTCCGCCATTGAATTGATTTGCGCGTAAGTAGAAATGATCTTTCCTTTCATTTTGCCGTATGCAGCTTGCTTTCCCAAACCAAAGTCGTGAGCTATTTAGTGAAAAATGGAAAGAAAGG
Source organism: Anastrepha obliqua (assembly GCF_027943255.1). Taxonomy (NCBI): domain Eukaryota; kingdom Metazoa; phylum Arthropoda; class Insecta; order Diptera; family Tephritidae; genus Anastrepha; species Anastrepha obliqua. The sequence continues at coordinate 49,384,043 of NC_072893.1, forward strand.
CGGAAGTTTAAAAGTTTTATTGTTACAGTTAAGTTTTCCTTAAACTACTTTAAAACGATTTCTTTAAAATTTTGCACGTGTCACGGTTAACATTAAAACTTTACATGGGATTGCGTATTTCCCCCAAGTAACAAATACACGACAATTAGTTCATATGGAGGAAATGCGCAACACTATCAGAGGAAAAAATGATGAAAACCCAACGATTTGTATTTTATTGTCATAAAATTTAGTGAGCTATAAAATTGTGTGCCCGTACTTTTTTTATTTTGATGAAAATTTCCCAGCATCTGAAGCTCCTCGCATTCACGCATTTCGGCCTCTCGTTTTTTCTGTTTTATAATACGTCTCTCTTCCTTTTTTAGCTCCCGGAAGCGATGCCATGTGGCTCCCGTTGCACCTGTTCGCAGCGTGGCTCTATAGGCAGCGTCTTTTCTTTCTGCAGCAGTATGACATTCCTCGTCGTAAAAATTGTTTTTTCGGGCGCGCCGAAAGCCGATTTCTTCTTCGGCGGCGGTACGTAGAGAACGAGAAAAGTTGCTCCATTGCTCGTGCATGCCGGATTGTTGGGCAGTGCTCTCTGAGAGCAGGAGTGAGAGTCGAGTGGTGAATCTTCTGGCTGTTTGTTATGATTGTAGCTTTTCGTTGTCGAACATTCTTTGAGTAGGTAGATGATCGGAATGATCCGAGTCGATGTTAGGTCCTCGGATCGTACGTAGATCTACAACACTAGAATCGTATCTTTCATCTATCACAACATGATCGATCTCGTTTCACATTTTTTGATCAGGACACATCCACGTTGCTTGGTGTATCTTCTTATGCTGGAAACTGGTGCTGCGTACTCCTTTAACACTTTGCGTAAAAAAACACGTAAGAGACGTGACCTTAAATCAAACCCTTGTTATCAAATATGTGATGCCTTTTTCTGGCCAAAAGAGATTCATAAGGCAAGTGGTTAGACTCATCTTCATTGCTACTATCCGTACTTGGTTTCGCTGGCGCTTCTAATTGGCTTCAGCTGCCATGAGGAAAATAAAGCGAAGGACACACTTTGTTGGTCTCGCCCAATATCGTCAATAAAGAAGATGAAAAGGAAATGCTAAAAATAAGAAAAAGATTTTTCGTAATATTTTTGTAATAAAATGAAACGCTCACAATTTTTCTTAAATGCACTCAGTCATTTGGTTATTTTTTTCTTGAGAAGAGTTAATATTTACTATTAAGTGGGGTGCAAAGTGGGCGGAAGGGCGCTAAAGTTCACATATTTTGTAATAGAACAAGTTTCACCAAACTCCTAGACTAGAGGTTCATGTGCGTGCACACTTAATTGTTGCACTAAACTGCACCTGCTGCATATTATATGAAATTGTTTTTGTTTAGGCTGCATAAACACTGATAAACGGCTTAGTGCCAATAGGGGTTTAAGCGAAATAAGTGCAGAGAGATTGGAGGGGGCTGCAGTGCATAGAAAAAGTAAACAAAATTTTACATTGCAAACATACAAGCACATGCGTGCATACCTGCTTATGTGCCTATGTACTTGAAGCCGTGCATGATTGGCAGGCATAACGCCTGTATATACAATATATATCTATATAAGGATTCATACGAGTATATATGCAAATATATATGGAGCTGCATATACGTGAAGCTGCATATAAATGCATCAACGCACATGCACTTAGTTATGCACCTATGCTTATGCATGTATACGTATGCAGATGTGCCGGTCGGTTTTTAGACGCTTGCATAGAAAAACACAATTAATATTATCGCAGCCGAGCAGTGCAGGTTGACCAGAAAGCGTCAGTCATACATTCGAGTGACGAGTAGAAGCACAGCAGCATGAGCCCCATAAGCCTGCATACAAACATGCGGACATACATGCATACATACATACATACACACATCCATAGGAGTGACTAGAAGTAATGCATGATTGCATTTCCATGCTCGATTCTCCTCTTCCGCTATTCTCTTTCATACGTGTCCGATCAATTCAATCTCTCAATCGGCTCAGTTTAGTTCAGTTGCCTGCTTGTTTGGCCGCATGGCTGCCTGCCTGCATGTGGACGTGTCAATCGAATTCACATTATGAGCTCAAAATTCATTTTGTATTAACAAAATGTTTTTGTATTAACGTATTAAATAACAATGCAGTTCACAGACCCATGCATTGCCATTAAACATTCACATACACGCGTACGCCCACTATGTCATGGGGTGCATAGTTGCAGCTACTTATTGGCTAAATGCAGATATTACCACAAAATGGCTAACGACGCAGTTGTGCTGCACATTTTGGCGATTTAATGAAATTTTGTAATGCCCAACGAGGAGGCTTTAATTGTCACAGTGGCAGGCGCTACGCGTACTCCATGCAAATATTCTCTCTGCGCCTATCGCTAATTATTGTAATACGCCTAAATGTATGCAATTGCCGTGATGAGTATGCAGTCGGTTTGTTTGTTCATCTAATTTATTTGATTTACTAGTAACTGCATGCTGAGCACGTTTTCCTGTGACCGGTCGAATTTGCCCAGTTTGAAACTTTTGACATAATCCTGGTTCTGTGCCATTAAATGTAAACAAAATCCTTTGATTTGTTTGGAAATTGAAATTAGCAACTGGCGGCTACCTTTGATAATGGCATTTGGTGTATAGTAATATTGAAATTGTTTGATAGTTGATATGATTAGGCAAATGAGTGGCTGCTCGGAGTATAATAAAAACAAAAAAATAAGTGGATTGGAATTTATATAACTCAGTTAATCTTGTAATAATTTTGCAAGCTTACTTTAGAAGAAAAAGTGCGTGTAGCATAGTACATATAACAGAAGTGAAACTTTCAAGGCAGACAAAGAAAGAGGGAGAGACCCGAGGGAGAATGAGAAAGAGAGAGAGAGAATAGAATATTTATCTAAATAAATTCACAACGTTTGCAGAGAATACAAATACACTTCTCACAAAAATTAAGGGAACAGTAAAATTAACTAAAATTTTTTAGTGAGTTTTGAAAGGCTATATCTCAGTAAAAGATGGTCGGTCGCACGGAGTTTCGAGAAAAAGCAGTTTAAAGCTTTTAACTTCTAGTTTTAAGATCTTTGAGCAAACATTTTGTTTATATAACGGTTATTTTGTAATCATCAGTTAAAGGGCGACATAAAAATTTTCGAAATTTTTTTTTTTGAATTCTCGCTACGATAACTTCTCTTTGAGATATCTGCATTTTACAAAAAAAAAATCATTTATTTTTTATCACTGATATCTCAGCAACTCATAGCCACACATTAAATGGGACAATGGTTTTGGAAAGTAGAATAAATTTCCTATAAAATCCTAATTTAATTTTTTGAGAAAAAAAAAAATTTTTTACCCTTAACGTTGATTTGAAGTTAACGCAGAAAACGCCTTTTTACGGTTTTTCAGAAAATCTGTCACTCACTTACAAATATTAATGTGGGGACTCATATTTCCACTGATTTTTACAGTTTAATGTTCCACTAATAACCCTGTAAATTTTTAAATCGATCCATCAAGCCATTTTTTCGGACCGATTTTACAAAAGAATTAAAGGAACAAGTGCATTGTTTTTAAAGATTGGCTAAACCTTATTACATAAACTTTTTTTTTTTTTTTTTTATTGAAACCTTATAAATATTTAAATACATTTCATTCTATTACACCTAGTTCACAACTATCAAGTAATATTAATATATTTTATTAAATTCAACAGTATTTACAGGAAATACGTATATAAATGGAAGACAGCTGACAGAATTTACATATATTTGTCAGTCATCAAAATTTCTGGAACAAGATCATTTGTTTTTTTTTCGTTTAAGTCTCCGGCATTGGTCATCTAAATTGGCAAGTCGCCGAGCCTCCGGGTTAGTATGTTTTTCGAGTCTTTCGACATGAGCTACAGCGTAATGTTTGACAACTTCTGATACTAATGACATCTTTAGGTCACGATGTAAATCAGTGTTCCTCACATACCATGGCGCGTTTACTGCGTTCTTTAAGAACTTGTTTTGAAATCGTTGTATTTTTTCGATATGAGTTTGTTTGGCACAGCCCCATAGCTGTATACCATATGTCCACACAGGTTTAAATACTTGTTTATAAATTAAAAGTTTATTTTTTATGGAAAGAGGAGACCTCCTTCCAGTAAGCCAGTTTAATTTTTGCATTTTGAGGTTTAATTCCACGTGTTTTATTTTTACATAAACTTAACAACAAATTTTTTTTTTCAATCTTATTAAATTTGAAATTTGAAATTTTTGTTTTTTTTTTTTTAATTTGCAAAAAAATTTTGTTCAACAACAATACTGAGTACTGATTGAGACTATTTAACCGCTGCGTACCCTAATTTTACTAACGTCAACTTTTTTAATTGATACCGCAAGACATTATTCAGTACTCGATCTATGGAATTCGTGCAATAAATTTATTAAATTTTCTACTCGCTAAATATACGTCCAAAAAACAGTTTTTTTTCAAAACTAATCTTTTATCAAGATAAAATTATTCAAAATTTTTTTCAAAAAAAGTTTTTTTTTTAATTTTTCCGATCATGCCTGGATGGCATTTAACTGAGACAGAAGTCGCTCGTCTAGTGACCTTGGTGGAAGAAAGATATATCGTCATATAGGCAACAGACTAAGCGTTAAGCTTTAAACTGCTTTTTGTCGGAACTCCGTACGACCATTTTTCACCGAGTTTCAGCTTTTCAAAAATCACTAAGAAATTTAAGAAATTTTACTGTTCCCTTAATTTTTGGTCGATAAAAGGTCGACCGGTGTAAGTAAACGTCGGACACAAACCGTGGCAACAACGCGCACTACTCCGAGCGTTTATCACCCGCACAAAGGCAGCGATTCCAAAACCACAGCAACGGCGCAAATAACCGCAAGGCAATACCAATAAATCCGACGCCGGAATGGATAGGACTTTATAGTACGCACAAGCACTAGCCAGGAAACGGAAATAAGCGCCAAAAAGTAGGCACCAAAAAAAATCGCCTAAAAAGTTGGGACCAAAAAACGCCCAAATAGTAAGCACCAAGGAAATATAACGCCAAAAAGTAGGCACCAAAAAATATATTTCCCACAAGTTTGCACCAACAAACAAGCGCCAAAAAGTAGGCAGTGTTATTTCCCACTAGAAATTAGTAACCACAAGGATAAACTCAGGAAAAATAGCCTAAACAGTATTTAAGATATATATAAGGGATAGCTCTCTCTCTCCTTTTCTCCTACGTTATATTTTTTTTCTCTCTCGCGGAACGAAAATGCCGAAAACGTTGCATAGTCTTGAAATTTTACTCTCCATTCTCGCTCGTCCATCGACACCTAAGAAGTTTCACTTGAAAAAGATATTAGGGATTTAATTCCGGTTTCAGATTCGATTCGCTAGGAACTTTCGGAGTCAATGACTGTAGAAGAAACTGGATTCGATGTATGCTTCAAAACAGAATTATTCTAGCATCAAGCGGAGGTGCTACGTTCAGCCAAATTGTGAGCAGAGGTACTCCCCAGGGTGGGGTCCTCTCCCCATTTTTATGGGTCTTATCGTTAACGATACTGCAACTCAATAAGGGGAAGTGAAAGTAGTCGCATACGCAGATGACGTCGTGATCTTAACAACGGGCCTACTTACTTCCACTATTAGTGAAATGCTAGAAGGAGCTCTGGGAAAGCTAAGTAAATGGACTACAAATAGTGTTCTGAAAGTAAACCCTAGTAAAATCCAGTTAATGGTGTTTACAAATAAAAAGAAAATATCACAGTTTAGACTACCGCCAATTAATGGGGTTGAAATTCCGCTTTCAGACAGAGCGACGTATCCAGGAGTAGTGCTAGTTTCGAAACTTAACTGGAGGCACAATGTGGAAAAGCAAGTAGAAAAAGCTTGCGCAGCTTTTTATATGATCAAAAGAGTTGTAAGCGCAAATTGAGGTTTAAGGCCTAAACTTGCACTCTGGATGTGCATTGCCTCAGTAGGGCCGTAGGAGTATTAGTATGGGAGCCTGCATTAAACAATAATAAATAAATAAAAAATAACAGTACAAAGTTAGACAGTTAACTAGCAGAAAAAACTGGAGTTATGAAATCGTGTCCAGCAGAGGTACTGAATGTCATACGAAATCTGTTACCAAAAGAATTGCAACTACAACTAACAGCAGCAAATACCGCCATCAAAATAAAAGAGGGTGGTTGTTGTAATTCGAGGATGTTTGGTCGTAGTCCAATTCTTGATATCCGAAGGCTAAACGCAACCCATCATCATACATTACCACTACCCTAGACTTCAGACTAGAATTTAAGGTAATGGGAGGAAAATTTAGTAATCGAGGAAAATACCAAGGCACTTTACACCGATTGATCCAAGATGAATTGCGGCGTCGATCCGGGTATATATTTGAAAGATCTACTTAGTAACTTCCAACTCCTATGGCCGGGGTATTGGAATAGTATCTCTGGGATAAAGGAAGCTTGCAGGATAATCAGAAATCATCCACAACAACTATCAGAAGAACGTATTTGTTCAGATATTCAAGCAGCCATTGCAGGCATAAAGGCACCAACAACCAATTCAAAAATCATCAGACAGTACAAAGAAGAATTAAATGCATTAGCACGCACATCAGACATCCCCCTCATCTGGGTACCTGGTCATAGGAACATAGAAGAAAATTAGATATTTGATGAGCTGGCAAGACAGGTGGCTTCCTCTAGAGTATCCGAAGTGGTAGCAGTGTGCTGCTCCCGAAGCATCTACAAAAAGGAGATCTTTTTGCAATTCCAGAAACAGGCTCTTGACAGATGAACCAGCACCGATACCTGCAAAATAGCGAAAGAAACGTGGCCAGATTACAACACGTGCAGAACTGACAATAATCGGCCATTGGCCTCTCGGAGACAATGCAAAGAAGATGTGGTGGCCATATAACGATAGGTATAGAAGTTGTAATTAAGAATAATCCAAGGAAACAGTCTTTTATGAGCTCTACGACGTGTAATGCTGGGGCTTAATGAACAACTTGGTAGCAATTACAGAAAAGAAAATAGATTACATTGGCAGATTTATAGTCATATCAAGATGGTCTGACTAAGTAACGGCAGTGGTTTTACTAGTGGTGGGTGGATGGGATGAGGGTTTGAAAAATAAAATTAAAATAAACTTACTGAACACGCCGAACTTTATCGCATTGTTTAGGGTGAGTTTTTTCATTACTCACCAAGGTGTCGACCTTGAAAAGGAATATACAAATTTTAAGTTCACGATCTTGGGATTTTAGTGTGTGGGATGTATAAGCCCACTCAGCTCATTAACAGCTGCCCCATATAAAGGCTCCTGCTATGAAATAATATACTACAGCTGCAAACCTAAAGATTCACAATCTCAACTCAAACTAACAAACTCATTATACCAACAGTACCAACTTTGAGGAATCTGCATTTTCGATTATCTAATTGAACATCATCAGAAGTTACATGGCAACCAAATATTCTGCGACTGTGCTGGGTAATTGAGTAACATGAGGTTCCAGGAAATGAGGTGAATGCGAAGCTTATAAGTTTTTATGCTTAGGCCGGAACCACTTTGTGGCCTTGGCTAGTCCACATCTAGAATATTGCTAAGTACGTGAGTACACGAGATCACCGATGGACAAAGCATTTCAACTTTTCTTCTGAGCATGAAAACACTTCGGGGCCTTAACTGGTCCATGACTATATGCTATATACTATATAGGTTGGTACACAGGTACAGAGCGAGGCCACTGATGGGTAAAGCCTTTCAACTTTTCCAAAAAAGTGTCCGACGGGCGAAGTTTTTCAACTTTTCCACTTTTCCTGCTTTTCCTTGTGACCTTAGAGCGTCCATATCCAGAATCTTATAAAATAAATGAGTGCTCCCGAAGAGAAGTTCTCGAACGGCGAAGCTTTTCAACTTTTCCTGCTGAGACCGGATTCATTTCATGATCTTAGCTAGTCCAGGTTTAGAAGGTTACAAAGTAGGTGAGTATACTTACTTATACGCGAGATCAACGACGGACGAAGCTTTTCAACATTTCTTCCTGGATCTGGAACCACTTTGGGACCTTGGCTGGCCCATGTTTAGAAAGTTACTAAGTAAGTGAGTATACTTTGGGCGATGTCATCGGCTGGCGAAGCTAATAAACTTTTTTGGAACTACTTTGTAACCTTAGTTAGTCAATGCCCAGAATGTCACAAAATGAGTGAGTAAGCCGGAAGCGAAATGACCCACGGATGAAGCTCTTCAACTTTTCCTACTGAGACTGGAGCCACTTTGTTGTCTTCGCTAACCCATACCCAGAATACTGGGTTGCCCATATTCGACGCACCCGACGGATTTCGATGGATCCTTGGGCCCATTCCAATCGACGAGGCTTGTCCGCAGGCAATAATCTTTGCGTCAATTCTTATACGGGAATAAATGCAAATTAATGCGGATAATTTGTTGCAAAGTGGCCCGAGCAATGCCCAACTGCTGAGAACGGAGATTTTGGGATGTCCTTGGCGATGTCTCAACACTGGCCCGTACAAGAGCAATATTCTCATCCGATCGCCTTGGTCGGTTTTGATTTGGCCTCTTTGGATTAGAAAGAGCATCACCAGTCGAAAACCTTTCGTAAAAACTTTAATGGTGTTCTTATAAGGCGCACTTTTCACATTATTTAATGTTTTATACGCACGTTGAGTTTTCACGATTGACTTCTTTTGTTGTTCTTCTGCTGGCGTGTACTGTTCCATGGTAAAAATCTGTTTGGACTGACGCTTCCAACGCGGTATGTCATTAAGTGATCTGACATCTCTGTCAAAAGATACAGGGTTGCCAGATGGGTCCGTCGAATATGGGCAATCCTGTATTATTAAATAAGATAATATATACATGGGAAAGCAAAGCCTTTTAGATATCTCTTTAATAGGATGCACACAACCATGCTCGGTCGGGTCGACATATGTTATGATACGATATATGTATAATACTTGACTGTTCGCATCTAAGCCGAATGGTTTGTCTACGGAGGCAGAAAGAATCGGGAATGTAACACGGTTCAACATATTTTATGTTACAGTTACTGTTTGGAGTGTGGCTACTCGTATTTGGCTACAGGGGGTTCCCACCATGATACTAGAATGTATAGGAAATATTTTTTAAGCAACAGTGTCTCCTGATTCTCATGGATCTGGACTGACTTTCTTCAAGGAAATTCTAGCTGATTCTACTTGTATTACTGGTAGGAGTCTGGCAACCACAGATGTTTTAGAATTCGCGAGTCTAAATATGCTTGCGTGCTGCGGTTGGTGCTGTGATATTAGCGATAGGCAACTAGTCGAAGGATAGTAAGCACTCATCACCATTTACATCCAAAGATGAAAATCTTAAAGTAGCCATTACTTATAGAAATTCTGTCCGTTGTTTCCCTTTCGCAAGCAGCGGCTCTTGGTTTAAAAAAAAATATAAAAAAACTCCAAAATATGTAGAGTTACGGCATTTTTCGTGTTCTACGTGAAGATGAGCAAATTATTTGCCAAACTTTCAAAGCCAGTCAACAGATTTTTATCTGCTCTTCTTTGTCAGTTAGCTGATTTTACATTTAGTCTCTATTTTTCTTATCTGAGCTTTTCTTTCCTAGTCAGTAGAGGCCTAAGTTAGAGTTTAAGTGACCTTAATGACAGATAGAATGCGTTTAATTTATATGGCCAAGCACCCTTGGTAATTTAAATCATCCTCTGTTCAATGAAATTTAATTAAAATTAATGATTAAACTCTTAAAAACAAACGCACTTTTTGAGCTATTTTAATCTTGCATTAAATTTAATGGACTTTTAAGATGCAAGCTCGAAAATTTTATAAAATTATGAAAAAAATAAAGTTTTGGCAATTTTTTTTTGAAATTTTTGCATGGTGTTTGTAGCAGAATAAACAATATTTTCATAACAAATTTATTCAAATAAAGTAAGAAGTAAATAAATCATCAAAACTCGCCAATAAGTCCCTGTACCATAGTTTTTAAATGCACCTGCAACTTTTAACTTAAAGCTGAAATTTCCTATACCTTTGCTATGAAGAGCGAAATAAACGCTTACATAATTTTATTCTCAACGCACTTATACATACGTGTACATGTTTATGTATGTTTGTGCCCCCTAAATCACACATCTGTATAAAACATTTCCTCTCAAGGTCTAATGCTTTCTTCCCACCTCTCACCCGTACCCTGCCGCACTCGTGTTCACGTCAAGAAGTTGCTCTACAAATGGCTGCTTAATTTTTTCCGACTGATTAATGATGCTAATGAGTCAAATGACTTGAAGCCGTCTTATGGCAGCAAACTAACTCTTAGCCTACGGCAACAGGTAGCTTTCGCTTTACTCATTCTTATTAATACTTAAGTAAGGCTGCTTGGCTGGCTGATTGTGTAGTCTGCCGTTGAACTGATTGTTGGTTTTTGTTAAGTTGACTGCTGGTAGATAATTAGGCGTACTTTTTGCATCCTTGTCATTTCGTTGAAATTACGCTTCATTGGCTACGAATATGCCAGCCAAGCAGCTAAACAGCGAGTAGGGCAGGCCAACAGAAACGCAACCAAACCCAACCTCCAGACAATCGGCACATTTTTTGCTCATATAGTAAATGGTTTTCTTCACATTGCAGGTTGCTTGAGTCGGTATGACTTTGGGACTATGAATGCGCTAATCAGCGCTGCGACTGCCATACGAAATTTGCGCCGTTGCATCTCCCTCTGAAATGAGCTTTAATGCGAGCAGGTGTTTGCAAATTAAACGGAAACTTTAGCTAATAAATTTCTTTCCATTTGTCATTAGCTTCATGAACTTATGGAAGTATAACTGCAATTTGTCCTTATTAAAAGGGGTAAGTGAATAATCAGGTTAGCTTTTGTAATGTATAATCCTTTTATTGGTAGAAATGTGCGCTAAATCTGTTTTGTCTTGTTGATGCACAATAAAATGCTAAGTAGCGAAGTGCAGTTAAAGCGCAGCGCATCCGTCCTGGAAAGTGAAATGGGCATGTTCGAAGGACGACTTCAAGAATCCTTCTCTATGTCTCTCTATACTGTCATATTGAGGTAGTCCCGCATTTTTCCAAGTCATAGAAAATGCAAAATCAGACTTCTATGGAAAATCGAAAGTGCTTTCAGAAGAACAGGATTTGAAATGTTGTTATTTCCAGAAGTTTGAACTAAATAAAAGGAGAATTCAGTCATCTTTGAATGCTCAGTTAAATGACTTGTCCTCTGAGAGACAACGGCATTTGAAGGGTGCCTGTATTTAATCCAAGAGACTCAGATACTCAAATAAAAATGTTTTATCTAATGTTCCAAATAGTAACTCAATAACTCAAGTACGAACCCAGAGCTGTTATGTACGGTTTTGTTTTATTTAATATAGTAAACACTAACAAAAGTTTTAATAATCTCAATTGCCTAAGATGGTTCCTTTGGTTCCTATTTGCAGACAACTTGCAAGGTAATTATTTTGACATATTCGGTTGATGGTGCTGCCAACCGTCATCAATCCTTGGTTATTTCAAAAGCACTCTACTTATATAACTAAGACGTATATATCATCTTGTGAAAAAAAACTAAAGCTATCTGGTGAAAAGTGGATATATTAGCTTGTGATCTGAAAGTTACATGGGCTCATAGAGGGTGAAGTCAAAGTTTTTTCTTTTTAATATGAACATCTCTTTTCTATTTTTCTCCTCATATACAGGTCAGCTTTTAACCGTGATTTTATTGTTACTGTTCTGGAGGTTACTGACGCAAGGATTCTATTTAGAGCGCTCGCTAGTCTTTACAGATCTCAATGCGTTAATCGCCCAAGTTATATCTGCCTGATATAAGCTACATTTGCCTGTTAGAAGCTGTATCTTGGCCTATCAATTACAAGGGGGCTTCAATAAGTACCCGTGTTAGAAATGAAGAAAACATTTTTTCTAAAAATTTTGTTTTATTTTTCATCATAGTCCCCTTTTAGAAAGATACACTTCTCCCAACGCTCCCCCCATTTTTTTAAATCCTCCAAAAAAATAGGATTTGTTGAACGCTCCAAAATACGCCTCCGTCTTGACGACAGCGTCCTCGTTTGAACTACATTTTTTCCCGCAAGCCATTTTTTCATGTTGGGGCACAAGAAAAATTCGCAGGGAGCCAGATTGGGTGAATTCGGAGGGTCCGGTAACAATTCATCATGCAATTCTAGCAGTTTGACGGCGACAACTCAAAAGCACCTTGTTTTTCGCCAAATGCGGCCGAGCCTCCTTCAATTTTTTGTGAAAGCGGTCCAATAACTTCAAAGTAAATATCCAGCGGCTAAGCTGGCTGAGTCATGTCGTCCGAATGGATATAAACACTTCGGCTCTGAAAGTATTCGATGCGGTACCAGCTGGTGGTAGTAGAGGAAGAGGAAGGCCTCCTCTGCTTTGGCAAGATCAGGTGGAAAAAGACTTGGCTTCACTTGGTGTGTCCAATTGGCGCCGGTTAGCGTGAGAAAGAAACGACTGGCGCGCTTTGTTAAACTCGGCCAAAATCGCATAAGCGGTTATCGCGCCAATTAAAAAGAAGAAAGCCCAATAACTCGGTGTAGTATCGTCCAGTGCTCAGTCTTCCATGAGTATGTCGTCGTTCGGATCGCACAAAAACATCGCTATGACCTTTCTGGCCGATGGGACTGTCTTCGCCTTCTTTGGAGCAGATTCACCAGGAGAAGTCCTATGTTTTGTTTGTTGCTTAATTTCTGTTGTGTAATCATGAATTCAGGATTCATCAGCGGTGATAACTCGACACAAAAATTCGTTCGGATCGCACTTAAATTGCTCCGAACACTGCTTCGAAGTTAACAGCTGCATCCGATTTTTGTTGCTTATGAGCAATCGCGGACTGCATCGTAGTCGAGTCAAAAGAAGATTTAACTTAGTAATTTTAGGAGTATGCGAGTTTATGGTTTTATTATGTAAAGCCCATCACTGTGAACTTAAGTTTGAGTTTTCGGGGTCGGGGGTTGTGTCCCGCGGCCGCCATCTTGGAAATAAGGGTGCAACTGGTTTTTTGCGTTTATCTCGTGAATTCCGAAAGTTACGAACATTTTGTAAGATACTTTTTTGTAGACAATAATATTATCTACAACTTTCATTCAAAACTTTTTATTGTAAAATTAATAATAAAAAAGTTATAAACAAAATTACGCGAAAAATTAAGGGATGAATTGTTTTAAAGCGTAATAACTTCTTTTTTATAGATTTTATGGAAAATATACTTAAGAGCTTTTTTATAGAGCATTCTTTTGTGAACATTTTTGTCTATAAGTTTTTTCCGCTATCTTTATTTAGTCGTATGATTTTGAGTTGCTAAGCGGAGCAACCAATACATTAGCGAAGCGCGTACATGATTACACAGGCCGACAAAATTTAACCAACATTCAGACCCAGAAACCAGACTATATATTTCCGAAGGTTTATGATGCGCTGAATCCAAATCTGGCCTCGGAAAATGTTCACAAAAGAATGCTCTATAAAAAAGCTCTTAAGTATATTTTCCATAAAATCTATAAAAAAGAAGTTATTACGCTTTAAAACAATTCATCCCTTAATTTTTCGCGTAATTTTGTTTATAACTTTTTTATTATTAATTTTACAATAAAAAGTTTTGAATGAAAGTTGTAGATAATATTATTGTCTACAAAAAAGTATCTTACAAAATTTTCGTAACTTTCGGAATTCACAAGATAAACGCAAAAAACCAGTTGCACCCTTATTTCCAAGATGGCGGCCGCGGGACACAACCCCCGACCCCGAAAACTCAAATTTAAGTTCACAGTGATGGGTTTTACATAATAAAACCATAAACTCGCATACTCCTAAAATTACTTAGTTGGCTATTTATTTTGTCTCTTTCGACTGGACTATCGGGCCGACGATTTTTTCATCGCCAACTTATCAAGTGAAATATTAATTGCCGTTCCGGTCGACACACCTATGAGTCTCTCTTACTTCGCGCACTTTCGTTCGTCGATCAGCGAGAATCATGTCATGGACTTTTTGACTGATTTCCACGTCCGCCGGACATCCTGGTCAGGTTTGGTTAGATTAAATGGCTGCCCTTGCGAGGGGCCCACTTGAACAAAAATTTAAAATTTGTTTGTTGTGATAGCATACAGGGAGAGGAGAGGGGAACAATCGAGATGGACGAACAGACAGAATCCAGGGCTTGGATTAGAGGATATGAGGGTTTGAGGATGACGAGCAACGAGTGGCGGCTTACGTTTATTTTAACCGCTTCAAGCTACTGGTGAAATTCACCAGATGTATGATATTTAAACGCGCAATATCCGCTGGTTTAGCGAAAACGTGAGAGCCCAGACGTTTAAACCTTAGTCCGATGAGAACAGGAGAGCGGAGAAGAAGGTGCTGAGGTGTTTCCACCTCATCCTCCAGACAGCTTCTGCAAAAAGGGCTTAAAGCAATGCTTAGCCTCAACGCAAGGACACCTAAGGGCCAGTGTCCGGTGAGGATACCTATCAAATTCGATAGCAGTGGCTTTGTTAGCCTTAGAAGTTCTCTCGTGCGTCCTTAATCTTCCCGTTGCGAGAGTGATCTCACGACTTTGCACGTTTGTGCACTATCCTAGCGATTGCTGAGTTGTTTTGTTCGCTTCTCATCAAAAACGGATGTTCGTTAACGAAAAAAATTCGTTGAACCAATACCTAACTAGATGGCGAAGCGTCCCCATAGACAGCATCCAACTTTCTACGTTACCGGAACGACCCGGATTTGCTATATGTCCGATCAAGGACTGTCTGTCACTCCAGCAGCACTCCCGTACATGTGTGCGGAATGTTTTGCTGGTACAACGACAACAACAGCATCCAACTTTGCTTTTATCTCCTTGCATTTTTTCCCATCCAAAAACAAACAGCTATACTGCTCTTTTTCCATCTTAGCGAAATTCACGAAACACGTCTTACTCGAGTAGCGGCCAAATCCAAACTAACTTTTCAATCAGTCGGAAATTTATTTTGCCGCCGTTTGATAGATGGCAGCACACGATGATATCCCCAACTTCCCTCAGGAATGCCTTCTGTCATCAAACACGGGTACTTATTGAACCGCCCTCGTACATTTGTCTTCATCGTATATATAAAGCTTGAGCTCTTTCAGCATCTCACGAACTATCAATCTAGACGAACCCTCACTGACTAGTGAAAGTGTTCCACATACTGATTGATAGCCCCACATATTTTAAAGCTTCATAGCCATTTTCAAAACAAAAAAACGCTCACTAGTGGCGAATTTCGATAAAAGTATTCCGAGGTGTAGTAAGAAGACTAATCATAATTCGGAACATATCCGTTTCCTGGTCTTGTTTGCATGATTTTAAACAGATAGATGGACAATGACAGAAGAGAAAGAGAGATAGAAAAGAGAAAGCACTTCTTATCAAATTCTTTTTCCTCGATTATGTTAAAGAAGAATATGAAGTATTATGTGGCTTCAGTGGATTTCCTTTATTCAAGCACTTTCGAACGCCAAACAGAAAACCAGAAGCACACTTCACAAACGGGTTCGTCATTCACCCAACTATGAATAATAGTGCAACTCCTTCGCATGTATTAGTGCCAATTTGCCGTCTGCGATTAGCTTCAACGGAAGTTAAAACTACTTGACTTAATTTCATTAATTTATATAATACGAAATGGAAGTTTTGTGCACGTGATTATGAACTCAAATTAATGAACTTGTCAGTGTGTGAAATTGCCGCGAGCACAAAGGCGGAAGAAGCAAGGAAGACATGCCAACTCTTTGGTGGTGAATGGGTTAAACGCTTGCGACCACTTACGGTAGGTGATAGACGTAACACGTACGCGTGACTGGATATGCTGACAATTTACTGTATGCATAAGTAGATAAAACGTAGTTGTAAGCAATTATGTTGATATATGCCTGCTGATTAAATTTAATCATATTATGGCGTCATATGCTGCGCATACTCGTATGTGTGTGTGTGTGCAACAACGTAGTCATTGTGTAAGCATTCCTCGGGCGCGTGACACCTTAAGCACTTAGTGTACACGAATAGAATAGAAATAGAAGATATTTATAGTAAATGGTAATTTGTTGATTATAATGAATTTCACACTTAGACGTAGTTGGACTTTAGGGATTGCTGTGTGAGTTGTGTTGTTATTTAAGAAAACTTACAGTCTATACCTTAGCAAATATCTATATATTGCCTTCTAACTTTATAAGCGAGAGGAGATGAGTTTTTCATACAAACTTGTACCGTTATTGACATAAAATATAATTTTTCTATTAGCATTCACTTAAGGCATTCTGCGTCATGGGGCATACTGAGCTGGGCAAAAAGTAAGGTGAATTTGGTTGTAAAATGAAAAATCATTATTTATTCTTGTAAATCAATTCCATCCCCTTCGAAATAATCCCCTCTCGATGAAATAAACTTATGACAACGATTTTTCCAATCCCCGAAACATGCCAAATAGTCCATTTCGGGTATAGCCATCAGAACCTTCTTCGATTCAGCTTTTATCTGCTCAATCGACTCGAAACGCGTTCCCCGGAGTGGTCTCTTGAGTCTGGGGAATAGCCAGAAGTCATACGGAGCAAAATCAGGCGATTACGGTGGTTGCGGAACGATATGCGTGGAATTCTTGGCGAAATGGTCACGAAGAGCGAGTGCAGTGTGAGACGGTGCATTATCGTGATGCAAAAGCCAAGAGTTGTTGGCCCATAATTCTGGTCTTTTTAGACGAATTGCTTCACGTAAACGACGCATAATGCTCAAATAATATTCCTTATTAACAGTTTGGCCAGGTGGAAGGAATTCATAGTGCACCACACCACGAAAATTGAAAAAAACTGTCATCATGACCTTTATTTTTGAACGACTTTGACGTGCTCTTTTCGGTCTGGCCTCGCCTTTAGCACGATATTCGCTTGATTGGTCGGTTGTTTCAGGGTCGTAAGCATAAATCCAAGTCTCATCTCCCGTAGTGATGCATTTGAGCTTGTCCTGATAGTCTGAAAGCATTGTTTCACACACATCAACGCGACGACTTTTTTCCAAGAAATTGAGAGTTTTCGGTACCAAACGAGATTTGACTTTTCGTAGGCCCAAATGGTCTTTCAAAATGGTTTTCACAGATTCTTCTGATATTCCGATCATATCAGTAAGGTCTTTAAGAGTCAACCGACGATTTTTTACCACTGACTCCTTCACTTTATTGACGTATTGGTCATCTGTTGACGTCGATGGTCGTCATGCTAAACGTTTCCGCAGCCGAAATTTCATTCCGCAAACAAAATTTGATGGCACTTCTCTGCTCAATCAAATCAGACATTGTAAAAATCGAAAAATGCACTCTTGGTCGTTTGGTAAACACAAGCGTAAATATATTACTGATAATGACATTCACTTGAAAGTTGACCCATTATTATTAACAGTGCTGCCAACTCATGAAAAAAATAACTAGAGCGAACTTTGACAAATAAATTCACCTTACTTTTTGCCCACAGTAGTAAAATATAATTTTTCTATTGGCATTCACATAAGGCATTCCGCATCATGGGGCATATTAAGCTGGACAGAATATGTCGAGTGTTTTGATCAAACCGCCTGGGAGTAAGGATGTCCTCTTTCATTTCTTGAGTAATTTTCAGACAGAAAAGTTCGCCAAAGTTAATCGCCTTTCAGATTGCAATAACTCATAATAGTTGGGCTGCTTTCTCGAATATACATAGGAGGCTGAAGGACCTCTCATACGAGTTCTTGGAGAGCGACTTTGATGACTTGTGCAACATGCGGCCTGGCGTTTTCGTGAAGGAAAATGGTTTGACCATGTCGAACAGGTCCTCACGCTGTGTAGCTGGGCAATGTAAAGCTCCTTGTTGACTTTGGCACTCTTTTCGAGAATTTTCTAATTCACCATGCTCTCCCAGTCCCACCAAACATATATAATGATCTTCTTTAGAGGAAGATCGGGCTTGACTTTTGACTTTGGCGTGTCTTCCGGAGTCATCCAATTTTTTCTTTGCTTCATATTGATGAAAAGGCATCATTTCTCATCTTCTGTGACGATTCGGTACGAATAGCGCTGAAGATGACTTTCATTGTTTTTTTTCGTTGAGCTCGTGTGGCACCCAGGCTCCCAATTTTTCCGTAAATCCCATTGAATGAAGGTGATGGAGAAGCGTTTTATGATCCCAATTCATTTTGTTCCGCCAATTCACGACTGGTTTGGCGACCGTTTTTCTTCAGAAATGGTTTGAGACGCTCTTCATCGAATTCAGAAGGCCTTCCATGCAAACCATTTCCGTAATGTCGACTCTCCTATGACCACTTCTCCATACACGTCGCAAATGTCCCCGACCGCTTCGGCAGATTTTAGACTTTGATGAAAAGCAAAGAAGAAGAGCAGGTTGCGAAAATGTTGATTCTTCCTCCATTTCTGAGCCTGGGCCAAATCTTGAAAGTTGATGTCTATTGTAAAAAGCCAAAAGTATGCGTTTTGGCTCGTCTTCATAATCACTTTAGCGTATTTCAGGCTAGCCATTAATTAGCGATCTGGTTAGGCAAAAATGAGAGAGCACTTTAATTACCTAGGTAGCCAAACGGCGATTATAACTCTTTATGGTGGGGTTGTACTAATTCCATGATTGCACGCAAAGGGCGGGTATCTTTTAACTATATGGCGACCAGGTCAAAGTGGCATACCAGGGAATTGTAAGGCAGACAAATTATCGAGAGAGGGTACTACCTGTGGCCTCCTCTTGAATATGGAGATTGAAAGTATAACCCTCTCACCCTTCTAACTGCGTGCGACTACTATCATTGTCACTTCAGCTAACACGAAATGGGTTGATAGCCTGACATGTAGTGATACAAAAAAAATTTGGAAACCCTTTCTATGTTAGTTGCTTTGATCAAAGGGCACTGCGGTCGACATGCTCAAAAGATTTAACGTAACTCATCTCGACTCTTGCAGAAGCTGCAAGAATGAGGCGGAGGAAAAGTCTGTCAGAGTGATCTTCTCTGTTACTATCCCGCGTGGCGTGCCCCTAGTCATAAATAAGTAGTAGATAGATAAGCTGCTACTGTGGTATGGATCGGCAACGGTTAAAGTGAGTTGGTTTAGAGACCGACTGCTACTTTTACCTACCTACCTAAGCAAATAGCAGATCCCACTTCGTTTTGGAACTTAAAACTCTATCATTAAATTTAGCCATCGAGGTTTGTGATGTCAAGTTGCAAAATAGCCAAGATCGCTGGGTCTGAATATGACTTTAACGGAACATCTACTCGGTTGGGAAAAGTTTAAAGGCTTATTTTTACTGGATATAAAAATATTTTCACTTACGAAAGGGCACTTCTGGTGGCTTACGTAATTAAAAGGTCAAGCACTAAGACAAAAGTGGTCTTTGTATTTCATATTTGATACAGAGAAGATGGAAGGAAAAGCGCCTACGATGCCTGGTATTACAAACATTACGCTTCCTACATTCGTCTACTTCTACTTCTTTGATTCGTTAATAAATCTAAAACAATTTTTGAGGGATAGAGAATGAAGTTGATTTATTCTTCACACACAGGACCCAAAAATAAACATCTAATACTGCAGGGAAAGCAGAGGTAGGGCTCGGTGTCGGAATCCTCCAATGACTATGACTGCTCTCGTGTCTGTGTGTAATTAAATAGGTGATTGTAGCTTTTTCCGAAGCAGCTGGATAAGAAATTCTATTACGATTCTGTTCGGCTTTTTAAAGAAGCACTTAGTTGAGTTCCACCAAACGATACCTGCAAATCATGGCCCATTAAATTGCTTTGGTTACTTTTGGATAACTGATGGGTCTATTGTTCACCAATACATAATTTTTATCCTCAGCTGCCATTTCTGAATAATTTTTGAATAAGTACGGACACTTCCAGTATGCTTAGGACATCATAGCTTCCAAAGCAGACTCCAATCGATTGGATCGAATCGCAGACTTTCATATCCGCACCACATTTTTCAATTATCCATTCCGGTGTTGCAAAAACATACAATTGCAAATCACCGGCCTAATATTCAGGTTGCATCTGAAGTTTTTCCTGCAAATGCCTTTCAGCACCAGTTTATTTCTTTGGCCTGGAACTCGACCTCGAAGAAAGTTTTGCTCAGATCTTCTAAAAGCAATTCTGAATGTCTTCGGTCTTGCACCCGGCCATGAAAAAAAGTTTGGGTAAATCTTCTAAAAGAGATTGGAGTCTCTCTATAGTTCTCTGGAACTCGAGCTGACGTTTCATTTTCTCGTAAAACCAACTTCTTGAGCGTGTTCGTTATTTGGGCTCAGCATTAATGGAGTTAGAACTGACATCTGCTAAAAAGAGAAATCCTCATGTAAAGGGGTCGTGGCCAGAAATTCATCAGCATGTGAATGACGCTATGAGTAATAAAGAAGTGGTAGGTATAAAATTGAATAGGAGTCAGTTAAGCACCTTCTGTGCAAACACACAGCTGTATTTAGGAGACGCTGATAGCACTTGATTATACATTTGGTAAGTTAAAGTCTGGCATAGTTCGCACAACAAACTCAAATTTATCAGCTAAACTGGTTGGGGTCTGATTTTGATGTTGTAAGATACTTCGTTTATCTAGAAAACAGCATTAACACCGATAACAATGTCAGCCTTGAAGTCCAATGGAGAATCTCTCTTGCCAACAAGCGCTACTTTGGACTGAGTAGAAATTGAGAAGTAAAGTCCTCTTTCGAGGAACATAACTAACACTCAACAAGGTTCTCATCATGCCCGTATGACGCGTAAGCTTGGACGATGATAACATCCGATGAAGTGGCCTTTGGACTGTTTGAGAGAAGAATTCTGCGGAAGATTTTTGGATCATTGTACGTTGGCAACGGCGAATATCGCAGGCGATGGAACGATGAGCTGTATGAGTTCTACAACGATATAGACATAGCGCAGCGAATAAAGATCCAACGGTTTCATTGGCTGGGTCATATCATCCGGATGGATGAAACGCTCGAGCTCTTAAAATATTCGATGCGATGCCAGCGGGTGCTAGCAGAGGAAGAGGAATACCTAGACGAAGATCAAGTGGAAAAGGACTTGACTTCACTTCATATGCCCAACTGGCGCCAGTTAGCGCGCTTTGTTAAATTCGGCCCACATCGCTTAAGCGATTATCGCACCAATTAAGAGGAAGAATTTGGGTCTTATATAACTTTTCTGTTACATGCAACTTAGATGTTACATTCACGTTGAGTTAGCTGTTACAATAATTTAGCACAACCTCAAATAAATATTTTTTCTTATACATAACACAAAAAATTTAAACCAACATAGTTTTCTTTACATCGTGGTGCACTCAAGTCTCTGTAAAGGAGCGACTTAGCTTTAAGCAACAATCTATAGTATTTCAACTTAAATTTGTTTGGCTGTGTGCAGCTCACCAATACTGTCGCGCTTTTGAAACGTACCACATATGTATTTATCTACCTGATACCCAACTGTGCTCATTCGCGTCTCGTTAATGATTTTATTAGAAGTTTTCGTTTATGTCCACGTAGACTGCGTGCAAGAAGCTATGTAGTTCAGCCCACCTATAAGGTTTACATCAGTGTCACGTCACTTCGCTAACCCGACAAATTGCGCAAGATGTCATCCAAGTGTTGGGCAAGTTTAATGGGGTATTGTGTGCACGAATGTTTGTGCCGGCAAAACACGTGTCCACAATCATCGCTTTTCAAATTACTAGTGCGTGCCTTGTGTGGAGGCTTCAATCCTTTGTCTCATTTGCCATGGCATTTCATCGCTTCCGCGTACAACAAAATGCTGTTGTTCGTTGGATTTATTTAATGCTTCGGAAAGCGTGTTTCCCATGGGCTTATAATGGGCTAACGGAAGTTAGTTAATTGTTTTGTAACGGTGGACATTACATGTAGGAAATACATTTTTTGCAGTGAGTGCTTCATATAAAACTTCAGTTATTTTATTGATAATGGCACACAGTCCTGATTGATTTTCGTAATTAGCTGGAAATACCAAGTGGAGCTAAATTTTCTGTACAGTCCGGGCGTATGAGTAACTTTCTGAATACAGGCAGGAATACACTGCGTTAAACATGTAACTGTTTTTATTGTTGTTGAGGTGGTTGAACATTTGCACTGAAATGCTCCTAATTAGTGACCAGCACCGTTTTTACTATCTCGTGAAATGATGAGAGGTTTTTTTTTTTTTTTTGTTTTTTTGTTGTTTCCAAGTCAGATCCATTTAGTGAGGTCCAAGTATAGGAGCAAATCCTTTATCTCGATGTCTGAGATCTCATTAATTTGCTATAGGAAAGGCTTACCGAAGGTGCGGAGTCGTGCCCTGGCTAGTCCCGGGCATTCACATAAATAGTGGAAAAGACTTTCCTTCGCCCCTTCCGCTTGACAGCTTATGCAGATAGGTTTGAAGGGTAGATTAAGTCTAGCTGCATGATCCCCTACTTTCCAATGACCTGTAAGGGTTGTAGTGATGCGTGAGATGCTTGGCCGAGAGCATCTTAACAGATCATACGTCCTTTGGGTTTTGTACGACGGCCATGTGTTTTTTGTTGTAATACATGTAGTTAATTGCTTCCATCTTCTTTCGGCTAAAGCATGATAGTGTGAAGCAATGGATGCTTTTAATGTGTTGAGTGGGGTGGAGACTGCCACCGCCTCTGCTATGTCTAGTGTCGAACATTTTCTTGCTAGCTCATCCGCTATCTCATTGCCCCGTATGTTTCTATGACCGGGAACCCATATCAGAGTAATTTCAAGCCAATGGCTGAGCAGTTCCAGCTCCTCTCTACACTGTAGGACCAGTTTGGATGAAATGTAGTTGGAGTCTATGGCCCTAATAGCTGCTTGACTGTCTGAGAAGATAACTACTCTTGCACCAACTTCCTTCTAGAGCTCTAGGGATTTGCATGCTTCTCTGATCGCTAAAAGTTCTGCCTGGAGCACGGTGGCATAGTCAGGAAGACGAATTGATTGAGATAGGTTGAGTGGCTCCGAATGGAAGCCAGCTCCCACACCACAGTTCATCTTAGAACCATCGGTATAAATTTCGATATCGTGTCTTCCAATCACCTCTCGTTTGCTCCATTCGGGCGAAAACGTACCGTAAAGCCTTTCTTGAAGTTAAGGTCGGGGACTGTGTAGTCTGATCCGTTTTTGAGCAGCGAGGGTCCCTGTAGGTGCATCTTGCTGTGACCGTACGACCTTGTTGTCCAGCTTCCTATGTCTCTGAATCTCACCGCGCTACTGTAGCTATTGTTTTAATGTGTAAATCTAATGGCAATAGATGTGTTAGTACATTGAGCGCTTCAGTAGGACTGGTGCTATGCGCTCCTGTAGTTAGGATACACGCTGTTCTTTGTATCTTGTTTAGCTTGGTTTGGTTGTGTTTCCTTTCTGTTGCAGGCCACCAAACTAGTGCCGCATATGTTAGTATTGGCCTTACAATGGCTGTATAGGACCAATTGGATAGTTTTCGTTGGAGACCTCATTTTTTTCTCAACATTCTCTTACACGTGTAAAGTGCTATATTCGCTTTCTTTACCCTGTACTGTATGTAATTGTAACACTTGGATTTATTAACCAGTTTTGACAATTTCTTTTTTTTCATTTCAATAATTTTTTTGGCGCAAAAATATAATTCATTCTTCTACTAAAGCCATATAAATCGAGGCTTCAAACTCTGCGCAAATTTAAACAATAAAATAATACATGAAATTATGTGAGGTATGTGCCATTCGAAGCCACAATTTTACTCCTTCTTTCAGGCAGCATACGAATTCTTCTGACGATGAATTCGAGTTCTTTTGACTTGATCCATTCATTGAGCCAGTTTGCGATGCTCTCGTAAGATATGAACCGCTAACCAATAAGGGCTTCCTGCATTGATCGGAACAAATGGTAATCCGGAGGTGCAATGTCTGGGGCATACGGCGGGTGAGGCAAAATTCCCCAATTCAGTATCTCTAAATATTTCTGGACCGATTTAGCAACGTGTGGCCCGGCACTGACATGCAGAAAAATCAGTTTGCCATGTCTACCATCCCATTCTGGCCGCTTTTTTTTGAGACCTCGATTAAAACGCATTAGCTGCGATTTCAGATGGCTTAAGGAGTTCATAATAGATTATACCCTTCTGAGCCCACAAGATGCACAACAAACCTCTGAAGCATGAATATTTTTTTTCGCTGTTGATGGACCTGGTTCACCTGGCAGGCTCCAACATTTTCGACGCTTAGGGTATTTCATAATAGATCCACTTTTCATCGTCAGGGACGATGCGATGCAGAAAACCTTTCCTTTTCTGCTGTTTAAGAAGTATTTCACACGTCTCTGGGTATCCCTCTCCTTCAATTGATTGGGTGCCACCAGTTACCTGCTTTCTGGACCATTCCGATCACGTGCCAATGTTTACTGACGGTTGATCTGTCAATATCCAACTCTTTGGACATATCATCAAGGGTACGACATGCGTCTTCATTTAATAATGTTTGTAGTTAAGTATCTTCGAATTTTTTTGGTACCCCTTCGCTCGTTCGATCTTTATCACTCACTCGCTTCTATCTACTTTGGAAGCGTCGAAACAACTCTTTATAAATTGTATTTGATGGAGTATGAATAAATAAACTATTAAAATGCCCTTCGAAATTTTACACATTTTAACCAAAATCTTTAGAAAGAGTTGGGGTATGCCGCTTTATAGTCCACTGAGTTTTGTCATAATAAATTGAAACCTTAGGCCATAAGTTGTGTTGATTTTTAACAATTTGAATGGGTGGGGATTTTGCATTGTGCATTTACTCCATCTAAGAAATACTTGATTTTTTTATGTGGAAGAAAAACACCCAACAACGTCAACAAAAAAATAAATAAAAATAGAAAAATGGTAAAAATCAACGCGTTCTCTGAACCACTTGAATTTTGAACTTTATTATACCGAAATTCCATGAGTTATAAAACTTCTTCTGCGTAAAATGTTGAAAATTTGGAGGAAAATTTGTCGATTTCTTATACATTTTGTACAATGTTTGAAACTTCACGTTACATGGTTTTTGTTGTAGTATGAACTTTTATAAAGAAATAATTAAAATTAAAAAATAAATAAATGAACAGACAAAACTTGTCAATATGTAGCGTAAATTTTCTTTGACGCTGATAGTGGGCCATTGATTTGCTTCACTTGAAACTCTCTATTCGGTTTATTCGGATGCCTTAAGCATAACGGACACGTAATAGCCACACAGTTAATACTGTAAGAATAACTCGGGGAAAGTCAAATTCCTTCTATAGCTAAAATATTTCAGAATTCAATTGTTTTTGACAAACCAAGTTAAATTACCGGCAATGAGTAGATGCTCTGTATGAATCCCAATATAAGAGAGAAAGTTGATTTGGTTTTTTAAAAAATTGTAAGAAATATACACTTAACAGAACCGTTTAAGGCTCTCGCCTACTTTGAAATGGTGTTTTTGGGTGTTTCTTTCTTTCTCGTAAAACAGAAACGAAAAAACACTTTTTATTTTTGTTTTAAGTGTTTTATTTCTTGATTCATTGTGAAAAAATAAGAATTTTTTTTGGCCATACGAGGTTCGTTGAAAAAGTTGTCAGAAATAAATTTTAAATGACGTAGAATTGATATCGTTATCGTGTGAACTGTGACCATTCGGAAACAATTTTTTTTAGTATTTATTTCGGACCTTTAAAGTCACTGTGAGTACTGGAATCCGTGTCGCCATACATTTTTTTGGAAGACCGTGTTTATATATATAATTGGCGCGTACACCCCATTTGGGTGTTTGGCCGAGCTTTTCTACCTGTTTGTGGCGTGCGTCTTGATGTTGTTCCACAAATGGAGGGACCTACAGTTTCAAACCGACTCTGAATGGCAGATATTTTTTATGAAGAGCCTTTTCATGCCAGAAATACACTCGGAGGTTTGTCATTGCCTGCCGAGGAAATATCCTAAATAATTTTTTTTTTTTTGGAAGACTCAGTATTTAATAGCAGATCAACACGCTTTAGTGGATCAGCCATACACTGCGTAAGCCCCAAGACGACATCACTAGAGTTACATTGGAGTGGAGTCCCCGAGGGAGCCTTAAACGGTCTTAGATGCGGAAACGCAGAAAGCAGGTTATTCGTAGAGACAAATAAAATTTCTAACTTCAAATAAATCAAATTATAATTTGTTTGTTCAGACCCAATATTCCACCGAGGATCCCACGGGGGAAAAAATATGTACAGGACATGTTGTCTTATGATTTCGGAATTCTTTTCTGAACATTGCAATGTGCATATCTGGGCAACGAGCGATATTTTAGAGCAGCTCTATAAAATCAAAATAACCACAGCATTCAGCTTTCAAAATTTAATATTTATGAAATTAAGTATTCTTCAGCCTTCCTCTATTCATTCGTTTACCAGTTAAATTAAATACAATTTCTAAAAAAATAATTTTTTGACAAATTTAACAAAAGCCAAATTCTTGAAATTACGTCAGTTGCATACTCAATTACTTTAGCTTTGCTTTGTGTTGCTTCCACTTTTTTTCACTCAACATTGCCATGTGAAGGATTTCAAGGATTTCTTCTTTATGCAACTGAAAATCAAAGCAATAATCAAGCAACTGCATCATAAATTTAATTTTATATTATCTCGTGCAAAAATGCTATTGCCGAGTGACCTTAAGACGCAAGCATGCCTGAGTGTATTCTTATTCTTACTCTGCTTCTTCTGTGCACATCTCAGTCTTATTTCTACATTTCTTCTCCTTTTTTGTGTCATTGTTCAAGTGCAGCACTGCGCTACTAATCCACTCAACACAGCAGTATTGTACGGCAGCGAGAGTTAAGTAAGGATTTCTTCTTCTTCATCACAACTGGCCGCACACTTTTTTGACGATAATTTTTAAGAATACATACACATATGCATATACCATATTTGAGCAAGTGTACTGTAGTCAACTCTACCAGTTCTGCATTACCAGTTCTGCATTACTTTACTACCAGTTTGCTTTGCTGCTGAAGTTTTAGTTCGTCTTGTAGCTTTTTCAATGTTAGCAACTGCTAACTAACTGCTGATAAGTAAGGATGCCCCACGAAAATGTCAGTTATCAACCTACATAAACATCAGTTTGGTACCAGTTACTGAACTGGTTCATAACAGACACAGAAAATACTATTCCCCTGTATTAATTTTTTTTTTTTCATTATATATTTTTTTTTTCATGTTATATAGTAAATCTAAAAAAACAAGGAAACATAAACAACAGTTTGGTACCAGTTACTGGACTGGTTCATAACAGGCACAGAAAAAACTAGTTCACTTTATTAATTTTTTTATTCATTTAGTAAACCTAGAAAAACAAGGTTTATTACTGACTACATAGAACTAACAGTAACAATTATATGTTACATATACCATTTACAACTATTTAAAAAATTTAGTTTTTGTGGCGAGAATTAGCAGTTGTGAAAGAGTTAATAACGCAAACAAAGATTGAGGATTCAAAGCTGCAAAAATATTTTATTACGAATTAAAGCATCACACAAAATTATTTTTTAGCAATCAATTTTTTACCATCTTCAAACTTAAGATAAAAAATACAAAATTTTGAGTAGAGTTTCCACATTCACAGAAATTTTGTGAATTCTGAACTGAAATTATGAATAGGTATGTGAAATAAAATATTGTAACGCCTTTAGCGAATTAAAGACACTCTCGATAGATGAGCGAATGATACAATATTTCAAAGCAATTGAAAAAAATATGGGTTTTGATACCAGTATTCAAAAATGTTATAAAAAAATAAAAGTTGAAAAATTTGTGATCAAAAAACTTTACTGTCATTTCAGCAGCATTCCCCATACATATATGGGAATGTTTGTGCTGCTTGAACTATCAAAGTTCGTCTCTGTTTATACCGAAGTTGAACCGAAATGAAATTTTTGAACCCGAAACTACACTTCGCTCGACCTCTGTGTAATATCATTCAATTTTCCATCAGATGAGTGCATTTGTGTACACTTTAAGCCAGCAATATTTTTGAAATGGGTTGCCACCTAACGAAAAATGTAATCAATTTCAAGGACATTTCCGCGCCTCAGAAAGATTCTATGTCAAGTGAACCAAGTATTTTTGAAATGACCATCAATCTTTCTGAAAATTGGTTTATTTGTAGGCTTGAGTTTAACCTTGGAAGCAAAAATGTATTCATTCATTTATAAAAAAAAATTTTAAATATTTGAGATTTATTCAATGTTCAAAATTTTGGTATGGAGTGAAATATCTTTGGTTCTTTCTGACATCTTGAACATATTTGTTTTTCAAGATAAAACTTCCTTATTGCAAAATTTTTGTTAAACATTTTTGGGAAACACCTTTTTTCCTACCATTTTGAAAAAAAAACTCTTTTCAGATTCTTTTTCTTTTTATTTTAGCCATTTAGTATTGACTGGTCACAGTTTTTTCTACAATGGAAAAAAAAAAATATATGGCGCAGTGTTTGAACTTTCATTTTTTTAACAAATTATTTGAGCAAATCCTCTTAAAACTAAAAAAATTAAATCGTTTGCCAGAGCAGTGCTGACTGAAAATAAATTGTCGTTCAAGTGGTTAAAGCAAATAAATTTATGAAGGAATATTAAAAATGTGTATGGACTTTTCGCCATCAATTAGCACAATGGAGATGGATGAAGAAGGATGGGTTGCTGAATTTAAACAGGGTCGTATAAGCCTTGAAGACGATCGTTAAAGACATCCAAAAAGAGCAATAACACTAGAAATCGTAGAGAAAATACAGAATATCGAATGGCTGAAAGAGATTTAGTAGTAGCACTAAGCAACTCATTGGGTAGTGTAGGCAATATTTTGACTGAAGTATGGTATTGAGTTTCTGAAAGCTGTGTGCACAATCGGTGCCGCATTTGCTAGCAATGAAACAAAAACACATTCGAATGCGACCCTCTCAGCAACATTTAGAGCGTCTTCGAAAGGATAAAGTAGATTTTGTGCATCGATTCATTACTACGGATGAGATTTCGGTCTATTATTATGGTCTTACACCCAACGAAAGGCTAAAGAGTGGTGTGAATCTGGTTCTACGGCTCCGAAGGGAGTTCGTAACCAAAAATCCTTCGACGCTAGGAAAGTGTTAGCATCAGGTTTTTTAAGACACGAAAGAAATTTTGTTTATGGATTCCTTGCAAACTAGTACAACAATAAATTCGGAATACTTTTGTAACCAGACCAGCTGGAGGAAAAAAATTCGTGGAAAAAGGCACAGCTTGTCCAAGAAAAGAATTATTTTTCATCAGGTCAATGCACCGTTTCACCAGAGCATTTTCACAATGGCTAAAATCATGAAGTAAAATTCGAATTGTTGGAGCATCTGCCGTATTCACCAGATTTGGTGGCATTCCATCTGTTTCTAGACCTAAAAACATTCATGCATGCAAGCATTTTTAATCAAATGATGAGGTCATAACAGCTGAGGAAGCGTATTTTGCAACCCTTACAAATTCTCACTTCAGGGATTGAGTTCAAAAATTGGAATCTAGTTGGAACAAGGAAGACTATACTGAATAACAAGGATTTTTTCAAACCATTTTATCGAACCGTAACACTTTTTGAACAACCTAGTATTGAGAAGAGAATGTGAGGCATTCATCGTATTCCAGATGACGGAGGCATACTTCAATTTCGAACGAACTAAAGCATTATTTAAGATTTTTCTAGTGCATGGGACTTTAAAATCATTAGCATAGCGTTTCAATACGCTTTCTGGCACTCGAAGTGTAACCAACTTCAGATCCTTCGCGCACGGGCAACAGCTGTCTGTTCGTCTGTCCAAAAGCGCATGATATCACACCAAAGCAGCAACAACTCAGACTTTAGAGAGCGAAGGAGTTACTTCGCTTGACCGAAAGTGGTCAATTTCCGAACATTGTGCCAGAGGTAATGGTTTGGGCCGCTGTATCTACAGATGGGCGCTCTCCAATCGTTTTTATCGAGCCTTGCGTCGAGCTAAATGCGAAATATTATCGGCAAATTATTCTGGATGTTGCTTTGAAGACGTGGGGAGACAAACATTTGGATGGCTGACAATGGACCTTTCAACAGGACTCGGCACCATCTCACAAAGCTCGAGTGCACCAAGAATGGCTAAAAAACAATGTCAACAACTTCATAACGACCACACAATGACTCTCAAATTCACCAGACGCGAATCTGATGGATTATTCTCTTTGGGCCATTTTGGAGAGCAAAGTCCGAACTAAAAGAGGCACCAGTCTCGAGGCGCTGAAAAAAGCCAAAATACCTGCAAGAAACATTCGGGCAGCTTGGGATTCATTTCTGGACCGTCTCAAGGTTATAGTCAAGGCAAAAGATGGCCATATCGAGCAAAAGTAAATTGATTTTTAATTTTGTATTATTTTCACACATTTTTTACTTTAAATTGTATAAAAGTTATTTTCAAAACTAAATTTATCGCCTTTTTAATTGGTAACACTTCGGACATGTCGGACCCTGGAGAGTTAATATGGATAATAAACGTGAAAGGCGATTTAAAAACACCATCAAGATGACGACTTTCATTGACTAAGACAAGAGTTATATTTCAAACATAATAAGTTGAAGAAAGAAGATTCATGGACTTGGAAAATCTCATGTGATAACACTTACTGGTATTAAGATATGGTTGTTTTGCACAATTTATCCGATAAAGAGGAGATTCTGCGAAAAAGTTGCAAATCATCTGCATAGGTTAAGAATTTAGAATACTTTAAACAACGACTAAAGCCATTAATGAAAATTATAAACAAGATGGGATCAAGACTGCGAACTTGTGTTACACCTGAAGTTGACACAAATGTAAGTGATTTAGCATGCCCCCATTTTGCAACTGGTATAAAACTAGTTACTATTGAACTACATAGTAAGATTTTGTCCATCAAATATCAGTTTATGAATACAAAATTTGTAAGGGGATACATGTATGTATGTATGTATGCAGGTATGTATGTATGTATATGCATATGTGTGTATGTATGCGGATATTCGTAAGTGTATTTCATTTCGACAAGATTTGCTCGAGTGCCAAGATACATTACAATGTCAGAGTATAATGCCAGTTACCCACACGTAGACGTACATGCACACAAGCACGGACACGTGCACACATGCCTTCTCATTCATATAAAATTTAACTGCTACAACAGCATCTACAGCAAGTGCAACAACGGCAACAACTACAACAACGGCAACAACTACAACAATGGCAACAGCTACAATAACGGCAACAACTACAATCGCAGTTGCATTTTCATTTCTTGATTTTTCATCGCTATTATGCACATACACGCCTATATATGTATGTGTGCGTGAATGCATGTATGTATATCCAAACTCAGTTAAGCGTACACACACACACACACATAGAAAAGTACATTTCTTTCCACTTTTTAGTATACATTATTTGAGTGTATTTGCGAGTAATTCATAGCAAAACTCTTAGATTGCATTACAATGGCAGTGGCCATTTCTTTTGTGCATTTCTTCAAATGCGAGACGTTTGCTGAAGCAATGGCTGCAGGAACAGCGGCAGAGGCAGAGGCAGTGGCAGCAAGTTTTGGCCGAGTGCACACACAGAATGCCCGAGTGACCGTGTATGATTCGCATTTCATATTTTCTTACAATGCAAGCTCCTCGAGTGTGCTTGGGCAAAACGTAAGCTGTTTAGTTAGATGTCGCTTTTTTAGTTCTTAGATTTTAGTTTTTCATTTTTCTAGACTTCTATTCTTATGCGACTTATGTGAAGTATTCAAGATAAATGGCAAGCATATGTCACGTACGTTATGTGAAACAAGAACTGGCATTTATAACAAAAACAAAAAAAAAAAGAAAAAACATTTACAACGATAACTGCAACAACAACAATGTACTAGAATAAATAAAATAGAAAATGTACTAAGAGAGCCCAGGCAAGAGGTAAAAGTTGAATTGTTTTCGGAGCGGAAATTAAATAAATTTATTGCATATTTGCGTTTGTTAAATGCCATTCATTTCGATTTCTGTGGATAGACTAACAAGTATAGGGTGTAGTTTCAAGAAATTTTTAAAATAAAAAAAGAAAAAAAAAACTTTCTTTATTTGAAATATTCGGATGCTTTCATTGAATTAAAGGGCAATAAACTATGAGGCGGCCGCCGTAGGCGAATGTGTGACTACCATTCGGAATTCCGAGAGAACGGAGGTTCGAAACTCGGTGAAAGACAAAATGAAGAAAACGTTTTTTTCTAAAAGCGGTCGCCCCTCGGCAGGCAATGGCAAGCCTCCGAGTGTATTTCTGCTATGAAAAAGCTCCTCATCTGGCTTTCGGAGTCGGCTTGAAACTGTACGCCCCTCCATTTGCGGAGCAACATCAAGACACATACCACAAATAGGAGGAGGAGCTCGGCCAAACACCTAAAAAGGGTATACGCGCCAACTATATACATATAAAGGGTGAGAAAAACGCATTTTAAGTTTTGCTACTTGTTCTCGAACGCTCTGGAGCGCCCGAGCGGCCTTTGTTGAATAATTTGAAAAGTATTTGTCGGATTCAATTCAAATTTTCACACAATATTTTTAGATATTACACTATAAGAAAATGCTTAACATTTTTTTAAAATTCTGTCTACCCCCAACCTCTTAAACTCGACCAAAATCGTGTAGGCAGTTATCGCGCCAGTCAAGCCTTCTATGGTTTCCCTGGTCCGTTCAACATTTTTGGAATTAATGCAATATGAGGTTATTGCTTTTATTGGTGCTTGGCAAAAACTTCTGCTTGGAAAATACTGCTCTGATCCGGCAACTTGTTTGGCTGCCTACTCCCTAGTTTTGAACAGTAGATACCCGCTCCCACTTCATCCAAAGTTTTAGAGCCACTTGTGTAGATGTGAAAAGTTCTATGGCCAGGCTTCATGCCTTTGTGCCATCTTTCCTTTTCAATTGTAGTACGAAACTTTCTCTCCCAGTTGAAGTACGGAGTCTTGTAGTCTGTGCAACCTGAACTCCATTTTCCTATTGAGCTGTGCCCGAAGGTTCTGCAGGTGAATACACCAGCAACCACTAGCCTCCTCGCGGATTTCGCTGCTAGGTTTTCCGCCATAAGGTCAATAGGTGGCATGCTGAGTATCATTTCCCGCGCCGCCGTTGGACTGGTTTTCATCGCTAGTGTTATGCACAGAGCAGCGAGTCGCTGAATCCTTTCCAGTGGCATTAAGTATGTCAGTTTTCTTGTCGCAGTCCACCTTACTAACGTCCCATACAGCAATATCGGTCTAAATGAATAAACTCCCAAAAATAAGTCATCATGCTGACTACACGCATAGCACAAAAGCTCGAGTTTCTTCTTCAAATAAAATAATTATGAACTTTGTATTAAAGCCTTCATGGCGCTATGTACTCAAATATGTTCTTCAAATGTGCGTGCATGCACAAGTTTTCTTAAAGCTATTTTCCCTTACTGTATATATTCAAGTTTAATATTTATTACCACATTTTCCTCTCCCATCCAGCATCAACCTTTTACTGCTTAATTTGCTGCTAAGACACAGAGGAGCTACGCAAAGCACCCAAATCAAGTTGAAGATTTAATTTTGATCAAATCAAATTACACATTAGAAGCTTACTTACCATAGACTACTGTGAAAGCTGTGAATAAGAAAGTGGGCATGAAGAAAAATACACAGGAAATACAGGGGAAAAATTAAATCAATAGAATAGAAAGATGGACAGCAACTGACGAATGGATTCGAGAGCCAATATTAGAATGGCAGTGCGTGGTCTATCCTTTGTACATACACGCATACATAAGGAAGTATTGTTGGACATATCATACAAACATAGTTTAGGTTAGGAAGTGAGTATGCGTATTATGTATGTATGAATGTAGTTGAGTATGAGGGATGTGTAATGCAATTGTAGTAAACGTCATTATGCTCGTAACCCTCGAGTGTTGTCTGATTGGCGAACTGCGTTCAACAAAGACGAAAGATACCAGTGCTGCCAAAAGTAAGTTTGCTTTATTTTTTCATGCATATATATACCCGAATACATATACATATGCATGCACATAAACATATACAATACATATACACATATACACATATGGTCGTTAAAATAGTCACGCTATCTCCCAGACATACAGGCAAGGCGCGCTGCGTGTAGAACGGTGTCTGATGATGCAATCTGCGTAATAGCTAGAAAGACACCTCTGAACCTCTTGGCAGATGAAATGTTTCGTCTCTATAACGGACAAGGAGCGTGGCCCACACCAGAAGAAAAAGCAGCGGAGCGACTGCTGACAATAGGCCGGTGGCAGCAGCGGTGAGATGAGTCACAAAGCGGACGTTGGATCTACAAACTCATACCTCGTGTTGATGAGTGGTTAATGAGAAAACATGGAGACACTGACTATCACCTTTCGCAGGTGCTCAGCGGACATGGCTGTTTTCAGCAATACCTGTACCATTTTAAGCTGGCAGATGGCCCTTTCTGTCCAAACTGCCCGAATACTGACGAAAACGGAGAACACGTCATGCTTTATTGCGACCGCTTGAGAGAGGAACGAGCTATTCTGGAGCAAGCCCTGGGTCATCAATTGTCCTCCAGAAGCCTCATATGTGCTCAACCAGCGGTAAGTTGGAGGCAGCGCAAACGTTCGCAGGTAAGATTATGATGCGACTTCGCCACATTGATTATGAACGCAAAGCGTTTCAGCAACAGAGAAGGCGGACAGTTTCTGACGAACCGACAACAAGCACAGACGTTTGAGTGGAACACTCAATACAAACCACCTATAAAGACAGTGGGAGTAATTGTGACTATCGACGGTGCATAGCCTTCATATGCCTGCAGGAGAGGAACCTGGACGCAGGTACCTGTTGTGTCTTCGGACATAAACGCGGCTCTACCCAGAAGTTATACTTTTGTGGTCCCAGGGTAGAATTAGCCGAGGTGGAGGATTGTTATAGTATTAGTGGGAGCGTGCCCCACATATTATTGGTGTGACGGCACCTTTGAGATGTTTCTGACATTTTGATTTCTACCTCCTTCCGAAAACAAAAAAAAAACAAAAAAAAAAACAACGCTGCCTTTATCTGTCGACTTCCCTGTAGCGCTCGGAAACATTTAAAGCTACTATTAAAATTTCGCATTTTTACAAGTGGCATCACTGCTTCGTTGTGAATTAAGATGCTATATTAAGATGCGTGTTTAGCTACACTGATTCGGTTATTTAAGTGTAATTTTGCGTAGCCACTAATTATTTTAATTTAATTTAATTTGAATTTTGCATTTTAGCTAATTATAGTAAGTGAAAAATATTGAATGCAACGTAAGTAGCGGATTAGACAGTCCAGTTAATAATTATTCGGTTGGGAAATAAGTTCGTAGGGATTTTATATTTTCTTTTATTTTACAACGATTTGTTTGCTGTATGGCAAAGGGTAAATATTCATTCGATAGAATTCATTATAGTCTACAAAACTTTGCTAATTATAATTTTGTGTTATTTAATTTTTATTAGTTTTGAGCCTCAGAAATGGAGTAACCAGGCGGCAAAAATCAACATCTTCGACACCTGCTCTTCTTTGCTTTTCATCGAGGCCAAAAAGCTGCTGAAGCAGCCCGGGACATTTGCGACGTGTATGGAAATGTTGTCATAGGCTAGTCTGCAGCACCGAAATGGTTTGCCAATTTCAAAAATGACGACTTTGACGTCGATGACACGTCCCATAGCGGAAGGCTTCTGAATTCGATGAAGAATGTCTCAAATCACTTTCGAAGGAGATCGTTGCCAAACCAGTCGTGAATTGGCGGAAAAAATGAACTGCGATCATAAAACGATTCTCAATCACCTTCATTCAATGGAATTTACCTTAAAATTGGGAGCTTGAGTGCCTCACGTGCTCAACGAAGAAAACACAGGCATTTGCCTTCAAATTGCTTCTCAGCATCTCCCCCGCCATCGAGAAATACGCGATCATAAACAGGTCTTTTTGTACCAAAGGGATATAGATAGATAGAAGCAAAGAAAGGAGTGTGTGGCTCCAGGAGATTCGCCAAAGTCGAGAGTCAAGCCGGATCTTCCTCTTAAGAAGATAATGATATATGTTTGGTGGGACTGGGAGGGCATGGTTCATTTGTAAAAGCTCGAAAAGAATACCAAAGTCAACAAGGAGCTCTACATTGCCCAGCTACACCGCTTGAATGAGGCTATTCGACTGAAAATACATGTTCAACATGGTCAAACCATACTCCTTTACGACAACGCCAAGCCCCATGTTGCACAAGTTGTCAAAACCGCACTCCAAGAACTCAAATGGGAAGTCCTTCAGCGTCCGCCCGTTCTCCGGACTTTGAACCAACCGATTACCATCTTTTTCGATCTCTGTCAAACTGTATGAAGGGCGTTACCTTCGATAGCAAAAAGGTCCTTAAAAACTGGCTCAAGAACTTCTTTGACACACTAGACCAAGAGACACCAATAATAAATAATATAATACGCAACATTGTACAGTTGAGGAGGGGGAAAAACCATCAGAATGAAGTGGTGGCAAAAAGAAAACGACTTGCACTACTGCTAATTTAATTGATAGTCTTGCCGCGAATTGGCGGTAGAATTGCTTGTAAAGTTCCTCTGTTTATGAACCTAAGGTAGAGGAAAAGTTTTGCTCACGAGCACAAGTCATGGTGTGGAAGAGAGGGTATAAAAAAACCTTATAACATACATACTTCAGAGCGATGAAATAAAAATGAATATATTTGGAAATAAGGCTAGGCGAAATGTCAGATGTCCTAAAGGACGTCCTAATAGTTCTCATCGCGACTTACAAAGCAAACGAACAATTACAATGGCGGACTCATGATGATTTGGGGATACTTCGCTTGGTATGGAGTAGGACCTATTCATCGCATATCCAATAAAATGGATAAATTTATTTACCAGGACATACTCAAGCGGTGAAGGGAATATACCACTTCCATTTCTTTATGTGCAAGATAATGACGTGAATGGTTTTTACAAAATAATGTTAAAGTTATGGATTGGCCAAGCCAGTCATCGGACCGGACTCCCATTGAAAACCATTTTAAACAAAATCACCAAGTTCTTTTTCTATCGCATCTATTTCTATTTCGTACCTATTTTAATGACCACATGAACATTTTTCTTGTCTGTTCTTTTATTACTTAAATTTAAGTTCTAAAATATCACTGAATTATTATTTGCATTTGTTATTGGTAGATTGACATCATTGGCAGCTCAATCTTCCTCCACAAGGAAATCCATAAATACACCTGGGCTTCACCCAGCGGGACGACATATTATTTAAGCATATATACCATATTGGCATTTGCCAAAAGCGGAGATGCCCTCTACTTGATATTAGGAATAAATGGTGGCCCGACATAGACAGTGACCACGACGACGTCAAGGTCAAGCTGAGATGCAGGAAGAAAACCACACACTGCGTAGACCTAAGCCATTAAACATACAGCTGCTACGCTATCCTGCGACCAGAAACTAAATGACAAGCGTCTTTCACGAGAAGCTGCTCACTAATCAAAACAACAAAGATGTTTTTTTTTCCTTGTTCACTCCTCTCGGGAGTATAGGGCCTCAACAAGACTTGTCTTGCGTTGGTTTCGTTAATCTATTTGATTTCTGACAGGGTAGGTGATTAGCCTGCCGCTATCAGTTCTAAGTACTAGGAATGCCCACCTGTCGTTGCTTAGGAACAACACCTTCTTACTGCTTGGAGCGCCATCTGTGTGTCACATTTTTCTAGCGGAAGGATCGTACAGATGGTTGAGGACTTCGCTGAAGTGGTGTGTCTGCGCTGTTACCGCGATTGCCTGCTTCCTCTTGCTGGTGCCACTGATGCATTGTGTAACTGCTTGTTTTAGCAACTCAAATGCAATTAATGCGACTATTGTGCGAGAGTAAGGATGGAAAGGATAAGTTTTTGGGTTTGAGGAATAAGTTCTTTGTTTGTTTTTTTTTTTTTTTTTAGAAACAGGGAAAGTAGGTAAATTAGGAAAAGTGCGAGGACCATGCTTTATGTGGGATTCAAACCCACAACCTCTGGGACGGCAGGCTAGTGCACCTACGCTGCACTACCGAGGCCGCAACAAAAATTGGGAAGCAACAAATGTCACGCTCAGTTAAACCGCTTAAGAGAAAATCGGCTCAGTAAAAGCCACCAATATCAAATCATGGATTTCTGAAACTATTTGAGGCATCATTCAGCGCCTTCCCTTCGATCAGCCTTCAGAGAGATGGTGAAGCAAGTAAAGCAAACGGCCAGAAAAGATAACTCAAAGTTCATTGGAGATCTTGCTAGCGATGCCGAAGCGGTAGCAGGAGAAAACAATATGACCCAGCTGTACCGCATAGTTGGCCACCTAACCAACCAGCAGAGTAACAGCAACCATTCGATGAGAGCTCTGAATGGTGCTTTACTGACCTCCAACGATGATCCGATCTGTCAATGGGGGGAGCACTTTGAAGCAATTAGCAACATTGCTCTTAGCACTGAATCTAGCTTCGAAGTGCGCAACACAAC
Source organism: Anastrepha obliqua (assembly GCF_027943255.1). Taxonomy (NCBI): domain Eukaryota; kingdom Metazoa; phylum Arthropoda; class Insecta; order Diptera; family Tephritidae; genus Anastrepha; species Anastrepha obliqua. The sequence continues at coordinate 49,422,769 of NC_072893.1, forward strand.
AACCAGCAGCAAAATAACAACATCCTGCCATAGTCCAGTGTAGATCAAGGATGTAATCAAGAAGCTGAAGCTCAACATAGCCGCCGGCGAAAATGGCATACAGCCAGAACTACTGATCGCCGACCTGCAGAAATTCTGCACCACCACCATCTGGGATAGTGCAAAGCTGCCTCCGTCCTGGACAAAAGGGATCATCTTGAAGCTGGCCAAGAAAGGCGATTTGCCTGACTGCGGCAACCGGCGAGGAATAATCCTGCTCCACGCCACCTACAAAATTCTAGTCACAATCATACAAGACAGACTTCAATGTATCGAACGTTCCTTAAGGGACGAACACGCCAACACTCTTCGCATCTTAGTAAAACAGTCAGTTGAGTGGCGGTCTCCGGTCTACACGCTGTTTGTCGATTTCAAGAAAGTATTCGACACAATTAAACAAGACTTAATATGGCCGGCGTTGAGTAGAAAGGGAATTCCGGATAAGATTATACGCCTCATCAGAGAACTTTACAAGAACTTAGATCATTTTGTATGCCGGCAGGATCGCGAAGACTTCTGCTTGAAAAATACTATTGGAGGAGATTAAAATAATGGTTGATTTAGGGAAAACTTCCGCTCAAACTCAAGATTTCATCTTGGATCCGTTGATGAGAACAGAGTTTCATGTGTCCATACATCTCCCCTCCTTCCAATCCAGCCTCCTTCTCCCAAGATAGCCGCACCACAACACTCAAAACCCAGTTTGGGGATGGAGAAAATTGAATGAAGTACAGAAACGGAAGGAGAAATCCATATATTTGTTATATTACGCTATGAACTAAAAACCACATAATTTGAATATCTGTTATTCTTAATTTAAAAAACCTCCAATTTTCGTATGAACGTGGGGTGCACTTATTTGAATGGCCATATGTGTATGTATATATGCACAATAAATGTATTTTCTAAAGGACATGAATTCTTAGGAATACGAACGCACCCAAATGCTACCAAATGAAATCCAAGTGATCATAGCCAAAGAAATCATATTCATGTATGTCCTATTCAGCATCAGAATCGCCATGAACTGATGCGGCGACGGTATCGCTTTCAAAGGCAATTACGTCAAGTATGTGATGTGGCAGCTTCTCCAGTTGTCTGCTCGGTACAAATAATTTGACTAGTCAAAGTTTGGTTAGCCAAGTATTTCGTTCATTTCACAAAAGATTTCAATTGCATTGGCTATTGTGTGTACAACCGCCGAAGTATTCCCAGTAGGAAAATGAATAATCCACAATTATTATACAAGCCTTCGCCATCGGCATACCTCCATCCGATGGTCCAAATTTTCGATGACGCTGAGGCATAATTGAGGTTCTATGCCGAATTATCTCATCCTTTAGCTCTTAAATTGTTGCTGGCTTATCGACGTACACCTTTTCTTTCAAATAACCACAAAGAAAGAAGTCCAACGGTGTCGTTGTCGTTTAGGTGTGGTTCACATTCAACATCGGCCCTTGAAATTTAACCACCCTTTATATGTGGTATGTGGTATGTGTCTTGATGTTGTTCCGCAACTTGAACTTTATGAACTTTTTCATGGCAGATATACACCCGGAGGTTTGCCATTGCCTGCCGAGGGGTGGTGTTTCACGGAGATTCCAGGCCACGTTTTCTTTGAATTCCGAATGGTAGTCACGCACTAACCCATTCGGCTCCGGCGGCTGCCAATTGCACTACTTATTTCTCAGGAAGGCGCAGAACAGATGTGGCTCCATTTCCTCGTGCGCTATTTGGAGCCCCAGTATAACACAGGATGCAGAAAGTCCTTGGGACTCCTCGCCATAAAATATCCAAACTCGTAGCTGTATTTACCAGTCATTAGATGATCGGCACTCATGCGGAAAACTTAGGATCGCCATTTAATCCCCATTGCAAAAGCTGAGGGAACGTTTCAGAGAAGGAGACTGTTGAGCAACTTCTCTGTAAACGTCCGGGTGTTGGCAGCTTGACGATTAAGACCACTTGATGCTCCTTTCTTCGACAGCATGAGGCAGTGCTCCAACTTCGATTCCTTCCACTTTCTCCGTTACATGAACAGCGCTGATTGGCCGTTCGAGGTTTATCAAAACGGTATTTTAATGCTACTTGGGGAGAGCCAGTCTAGTACTTCAACCATACCAGCTACCTACCTACCTTACATAATCCATTGTTTGTCTGTTTGTTTACTGCAGCCGCCTATGTAGTTCACAGGGGTCAAATATGGTCGACACTTACAAAAATTATAAAGCAATGGAGTGCGTAAAAGTCAAAATAAATATTTCCACCATTCAAAATCATACTTTTTTATTTATTGGAAAGATTATTCTAAAACAAAATAGGATGGTGTGCATATATTACTGTGGGCAAAAAGTAAGGTGAATTTGGTTGTAAAATGGAAAGTCTTTATTTATTCTTGTAAATCAATTTCATCCCCTTCAAAATAATCCCCTCTCGATGAAATACACTTATGCCAACGATTTTTCCAATCCCCGAAACATGCCAAATAGTCCATTAGTCAGGTATAGCCATCAGCACCTTCTTCGATTCAGCTTTTATCTCCTCAATCGACTCGAAACGCGTTCCCCGGAGTGGTCTCTTGAGTTTTGGGAATAGCCAGAAGTCACACGGAGCCAAATTAGGCGAATACGGTGGTTGCGGAACGATATGCGTGGAATTTTCGGCGAAATGGTCACGAAGAACGAGTGCAGTGTGAGACGGTGCATTATCATGACGAAAAAACCAAGAGTTGTTGGTCCATAATTCTGGTCTTTTTAGTCGAATTGCTTCACGTAAACGACGCATAACGCTCAAATAATATTCCCTATTAACAGTTTGGCTAGGTGGAAGGAGTTCATAGTGTACCACACCACGTAAATCGAAAAAAACTGTCAGGTTCATGCTTTATTTTTGAACGACTTTGACGTGCTCTTTTCGGTCTGGTCTCGCCTTTAGCACGATATTCGCTTGATTGGTCGGTTGTTTCAGGGTCGTAAGCATAAATCCAAGTCTCATCTCACGTAATGATGCATTTGAGCTTGTCCTGATAGTCTGAAAGCATTGTTTCACACACATCAACGCGACGACGTTTTCCAAGAAATTGAGAGTTTTCGGTACCAAACGAGATTTGACTTTTCGTAGGCCCAAATGGCCTTTCAAAATGCACCGGTTTTCACAGATCCCTCTGATATTCCGATCATATTAGTAAGGTCTTTAACAGTCAACCGACGATTTTTGAGCACTAACTCATTCACTTTATTGACGTGTTGGTCATCTGTTGACGTCGATGGTCGTCCGGAGCGCTCCAAGTCATCAACACGTTCTCGACCCTCTTTGAAGTCTTTGTACCACTTATAAACATTTTTCTGCGACATGGTCGAATCACCAAATACCTTCTGCAACATGCTAAACGTTTCCGCAGCCGAAATTTCATTCCGCAAACAAAATTTGATGGCACTTCTCTGCTCAATCAAATCAGACATTGTAAAACTCGAAAAATGCACTCTTGGTCGTTTGGTAAACGCAAGCGTAAATATATGACTGATAATGACATTCACATGAAAGTTGGCCCAGATGTTATTAACAGTGCTGCCAACTCATGAAAAAAATAACTAGAGCGAAATTTTAATGCCGCGAACTTTGACAAATAAATTCACCTTACTTCTTGCCCACAGTAGTATACCGCATTCCTACTGGGTCAGCTTTGTTCATACACACATACAAAGGGAATTCGACCATCGTTTGCTTAGATGCATTTCCAATTGTGTGCTCTTGATTACTTAAAATTTCAGCAACAACAATAATCTTACCTTCACTTGTTTGTTTCTTGTTTTTTGAGAGAAGATAACAAATGACAGCTGAGGAACGGCAGTAGTGAAATGACCAAGAACTCAATATTTCGAACTTGTTTACGATTAACATCCATGGGGAATATGAAAGCAGTACAATGGATCCTGCCTTAATAGTGGTAGTGATATTTTCTAAGCGTGTTGTTGCTGTAGCTCGTGTAAAGAAAAACAAAACACAAATAAAAAAATGTGGGCACAAGTATCCTCAACTTAATTTTCTTGCATGAACTCCTTTTCGTTTTATTGCTTAATTTTTAAGCTTCTGTTTAGTTACTGCTGATGTCGCTTCTTCTTTTTGCGCTTTTGTACAAAATATTTATAAAGCTGAGTGTCGTAAAAAGCTGAATAGAATTTAAATCTTTATTTAATGAAGTGAACAGTGGCGATAAGTTATTTATAATCTATTTGATTGGTTTCATAGAGTTTCCCAAATTGGGGGAACAAATTTTTATTAAGGACTGCTTTTTCGCAGTTACTTAGAAGTATTCTAACATACAACCATGAAATGTGTGGCAAAATGTATTATTCAACAAGAGTAAGAAACAAAAATTAATTATAGGACTTTGGGAAATTTCGCTTTATCTCTTATCATTGGATTTGACGGCGAATACGCTGTGGAATGCCAAAATCAAGTTTTGCTGATATAAAGTTAAAAAAAAAGAAAAACCAAAATATTCATCAATATTCTGAAGAATGGGTTTTATGCTGGTAGCTGTTGAATTCACGAGACGCTGTATCTTCCACGATTTAATGCAGCAAAAATAGGCAAGATATCAAGGGGCGTGCTATCATCTTCGGGGCGGCGTGGAAACTTGATAAAAATACTTTTGGTACAGTGGCCACTTTGGACTTGATATCAACTAGAAGTATACACTTGTGCTGGCTTTATTAAGTCAATTTATCCTTCTACAATGGTTTACAAACCACGCGTTTCTGACTCAACTTGGGGCATCATTCAGAGCAGAAATTAACTCAAAAGGCCACTTTTTAGCAGTGATTCCCTTCGGTCAGCCTACAGCGAGATGGCGAAGCAAGTAAAAAAATTAGCCAGAAACGATAAGAGAAAGTTCATTGAAGATCTGATCTGAACTAATGATTTTTTGTTATTTTTTTTTTATTCCTTGATATCTCTTGTCAAATTAACAATAAATAGTTTGTACATGAAATTATTTATATAGTTATATGAAAAAATACCACTCTTACTTAGAGCATAGGACGGAAACAAACTCAGACCAACGTGAGCGATCTTGTGCAATTTTTCGAATTTCATGCCAGGAACATCGTGATTGGTATTCCGCGTGTGTTGATCGCATCCAAGTTGTTCGTGGTCGTCCTCTTCTTCTGGAGCCTTGTGGATTCCATTCTAGGGCCATCTTTGCGATGTCAGTGTCTTCTTTGCGTAAGGTGTGCCCAATCCAACGCCATTTCCTTTCTTTGGTAACAGCAGCGATGGGCTTGCACATTGAAATATAATTATATAAGATTTTCGTTGGTGATAATTCTTGGCCAAAACATGCGGTGAATAATGCGCAGACATCTGCTGATAAATGTTTGAAGGCTATTGCATATGGTATCTGTGACTTTCCATACCATATGCAATAGCCTACAAACATTCATCAACTAATGATTGCCGGCCCGCAAATACCAACGGAAATTCTTCATTCCCACATAACCGCCGTTTGGAGCAATTAACAGCTGTATTCGTCCTGGACAAAAGGCATCATCGTGAAGCTGCTCAAGGAAGGCGACCTGCGTGTCTGCGGCAACTGGCGAGAAATAACCCTAATTAACACCATCTACAAAATTGTAGCCGCGATCATACAAATCAGGCTCAAAGATAGCGAATGCTTCGTAAGAGATGCCCTCACTGAAGCTGTGTTGACCAAGCCAATACATTTCGGATTATAGTATCATGGAATAATCAGTTGAGTGGCGCTCCCCGCTCTATATGCTGTTCGTTGACATTAAGAGGGCTTCCGACACTCTCAAACGAGACGCACTGAGTAGAAAGGGAGTTACCGCCAAGATAATCCGTCTCATCAAAGCCCACTGCGAGAACTCCGAACTGGCAGTGTTTCACAAAGGCGATATCAGCGATCCATTCACTACCAACGCAGACGTAAGGCAAGGTTATCCCCTGTCGCCCCTTCTCTTCGCAATCATCCTTGATGACGTCATGAGCCATCTGACCCTGCACTAAAAGGGCATTCTATGGAGTTTTACCAGACATCTTTAGGACCTGGACTTCGCCGATGACATCTACCTCCTCTCTCACTAACTCTTTGACATGCAAGCGATGGCAGACAGACTAGTCGCGCTGGCATGCACTGTCGGACTGGAGGTCAACATCGCCAAGTCCAAGGCTATGAGAGTTAACCACACTAAAGCAAGACATATAATGGTTGACGGGTGCCCGGTGGAGTTTGTCGAAAGTTGTTGCTATCTCGGCTGCATCATCATGGCAGATGGCCGAGCAGATGAAGTTGTGAACTGCAGGTTAAACAAATCAAGGGCGTCATTCGGGCGAATGCATACAGTATGGAGGAGTTCGCAAATCTCCAGACTCATTCAACTACTAAATTGGGCTCAAGTGTGAAGGCCGTATTGTTGTATGGAAGCGATGCATGGCTGATCCCTAACACCATCACACAGAGGCTAGAATCTTTCATCACAAACCCATCCGCATCATTTGCAGAATACTCTGTCCAAACACCATTAGTAACGACGCACTGTGGAGACTAACGAATGGCGAACTCATCCTTAGGCAAATCAAACGGACATGGTAACAATGGATAGGTCACACGTTGAGAAAACCACCAGATAGCATCACGAGATTGGCACTGCACTGGAACCCGTAAAAGAGCAGAGGTCGCGGTTGACCAAAAAACACTTGAAGAAGGTCGATGTTGCGCGAACTAGCAGATGCCGGACATCTCATGGGACGGTGCAAAAACAACATCACATAACCGTGTAGGATGGAAAAGTCTTGTCGAGGTCCTATGCTCCCAAGAAGAGTGAAGAAGGAAAAAAAATTATTCTAAAATTGGTGCATGAAAAATAATGCTAAATTTTTTTCTTTAATTTTTACAAAAATATAGTTTAACAAAAACCGTTTAAGTCCTGTTCCAAGCTTTGTAAAAAAATCTCAAAAACTTAATAAAAATAAAAATAAAAAATTTAAAACTTTTTTTCAGAAACCTTTCGGGTATCCAGTTTTGTAGCTCATTCAATTTCAGTATAATAAAGTGTAAGCGTACTATAATTTTTAGTTGACTTTAAACTTTTTCATCTGCGAAATCGACCCTGGTGCAATTATTTTCACGAAGTGCCATCAGATCTGTGGCTATGCTCACTATCTTGTTATTGTTTTAAGATACTTAAAAGAAAATTACGTCCAGTAAAGGAAGCTGATGGGATTTATAAAATAAGATGTAACAATGAAATCGAACAACTGATAACGGACCAAAACATTGTGCGCTTTGCTAGGGCGCAGAGGTTACGACGGTTTGAGCATCTACTCAGAATGGAGACAACAGAATGACGAAAAAGACCTTCAACTCTTATGCGAAGACCAGTAGAACACGTGGAAGACCCCTCAAGGTTGATGATATCTACGATGCATAAATGCTACAAGGAGTCAAGCAGTGAATCGGGACGTATGGAGCGATATTATAAAGCAAGCACTGGCTCACCCCGAGCGTTAATTGCCATGATAATGACGATGATGATGACGATGGAAGTATAAATTTGAAGTCGGTCCAAAAATGTGTAGATTTTTGAGAATTTTCTCCCATATAAAGCACATGCTCGCAAGTCTTCTGCAATATTTGCGTTACCTCGAGCAGTACGAGTGGCGCAAAATTAATCATCCAATTCAGTTTTTGAATAACTTCTTTACTAAGTAAAATAAATAAATCATTTTGAGTGATCGAAAACTTTATTTTGACCTGTACGCGCTCCACTGCTTCTCTGTTTGAATGAAGCTCACTAGTTCACAAGTGCTAAATATGACTGGCATCGACGCTATATGCAAAAATTATAAATATTACGTTGGGATGATTAATTTTGAGCCACCTTGTGTCATAGACTCATAGCCTCAAAGTCTGGCTGGATGAATATTATGACGCAAGTTTGTTAGTAAGCGCCTTCAAAGTTATGATCACTGACTCAGGGACACGGAAGTCATTTTTGATAAATTCCTTTTTTTTAATAAATTAGTGTTTAAAAAGCGGTGACCGTAATTATTAGAAGCAAAAGCAAAAATGGAAGACTTAGTCATTATTTTGTGATTTTGTACTTTGTAGCCAACAATATAAATTAAAACTCATTTCCTGATAAAGCAGCAATACCCAGGTTCTAGAAAGCTCGATTATACCCTAATTTAGACACTATTTTACTTGTTAAATTCTTATTTTACTGTTCAATAAGTTTCTTCATTTCTACACTGACATTTGTCTATAAATATTACCAAAGGTAGGTAGGTAGGTTAGATGGCAAGAGTACCCCGAGTACGTGCCGTTTGGATACCCTAATGTGGACCACTATCTGCGAAAAAGTTACGGAAGAGAAACCGACAACAGCCATACAGTGCTGTTAATGTAGTGGAGGAGAGAAAAGGGATCTAGGCTGGAGAATTTCCTCAGGCTATGCCCAAAGGGCACACTAAGCAATTTCAAGCGCCTACCCGCCAGAGCCGGACATTTGCAAAGAAAGTGCTCAACAGTCTCTATCTCTGCAGGATCCCCACAGCTTCTGCTATGGGGGTTGTACGGAAGTCCGAGGTTCTCCGCATGAGTTTCGATCACTCAGTTACCAGTGAACACCGCAATGAGTTTGTAAATTGAATGGCGAGGATTCCCATCACCTTAAGCGTCCTTTTTCTGTCGTATTGAGGCTATAGTGTTTTTGAGATACCACACGATGAGACATACCTCCGTCTGTCTTGCGCTTTTTTAAGAACGAAATTGTGCAGCTTCCCTTTAACAATGGTCAAGGGGACACCTATGTCTGAGATGGTGACAACTGAAACCGGTTCTGTCGACACACTCCTGGCAAGCTCATTGCAATTTTATTTCCCTCTATAATCCTGTGCCTAGTAACCCAGATAAGGGGAATGTTTCCTGCACGTTCGAGACGTTTGAGTTCCTCCTTGGAGGAGTTGACCAGAAGAGAGCCTTGATCGCAGCTTGACTATCGGAAAAAATATTAATGTCTCCCTCCCCATAGTGATCCCTAAGCATTTTGCATGCTGGCAGGATCGCGAATACCTCTGCTTGAAAAACGCTGCTCATTTCCGAGTTGATTAAGAGAAAACCCCCGGACCTACTTCAGATTCCTTCTTGTATCCGTCAGTGAAAACAGAGGTACCTATATCTCCCCTCTTCCAATCTTGCCTGCTCGGACACTCTGCTAGCACTCAGAACTCAGTTTGCTGATTGAGAGATCTCTACGAAGTACAGGGAAGGAAGGGGAGATCTGCTTCAATACGCTAGCATATCCTATAGGAAGTTGCCTCCAGAGGCCAATCTCCTTCATCTTAATAGTGCGCTCTGAGCAGCAATGGATTTATCGTGAAGATCCACTGGAACTAAGTGCGGAAGCCGTTGAGAGCAGCGGTGGGATTAGTTCTACATGACCCAGTGAAGCCCACACATGCAGTTCTCTGCACTCTCTCCAATTCAGTGGCGTTGTAGCCCTTCTGAAGAGCTACCCACCAAACTAGGCAACCATATGTCGAAATTGGCAGAACCACTAAGTTGTACATCCAAAGTACGACACATAGCTTGTGATCCCATTTTTTGCCGAACAAAGATGTACAGGCGTAGAGAGAGCTATAACTTAAACTGACTCCAATTTTCTATTGGCGTTTTGGGTAACGAATTTAGGCTCATGAAGTCTCATTTGCGATTAACAAAATCGTTTTCATTTTCCTTGCATGAAGACGAATCGAGTGGGGCCCAAACATTGAAGGGTATGGGTTTCCTTTTAACCTCCTTTATTCATCGTCGCCCTTGAAAGTCTTAATTTATGCGGGCATATCCTTTTTTCCGCAACGTTGCTTTCAACAAGCGAATGCATAACTAATCTTACATTTGTTTTCAGGATGGCCTCCTGTTTTCGCTTGTCTGCGCATTTGATGCAACTAAAAAGAAAGTTGCTAAGCCCCATAAGCAGCATAGCTTTTATTGAATTGAAATAAATGCTGAGTACTCAAGTTCAAAGGATAGCCTTAATTTATAACAACAAATTTCGTACAGTTCATTCTAAATCATAGACAGAACACCCGACATACTATATATACGTGCACACATAGGTACATACAACAGCGCGTAGACGTAACCAAAAATAACCCAATGACCAGTTGGGCAGCAGACCTGCCGACGAATGGTTGAAGTGAATAACTAAAATTGCAGAATAATTTGTGCAAATCAATTAAGGGAATTCTCTTCGGTTGTGCTGCGGTTCGAGCAGGAAAATAAGACCACCAAGCAAGCGACAGCTGTTTCAGATGCGAGTACATATACACATACACACACACATATACATATATAAATCGATTCCCAGACAACAGGCATGTAATGAAAACTGACAGGCTGTTCTTTCATATCCAATGGGCTACAGCCGCAGAAATGCGTCTGTGGCGAATAATTTAAAGGGATTTGAATTCAGAATGAGTTGAAGGCTTGGGATAATCAATATAGACAGACATTCCTAGCAGTGAAAGTAAAGCAAATTCGCTGTACAAGTCTAGAAGTGTAAGTAAGATATCCATCAGTTGTTCGCAATTATATGAAACATAGGGCGCCACATGCCATTATTTTGTTTGTGTTTTTTTCTTTTCAAGAATAAAGGGTCTTTCAAAAGACGCCCCTAGCTGCTGCTTTAAAATGAAATTTGTAAAAATGTAGATGCTTTTAGGATTCACTATTTTTATTAAAAATATGTCGCTTAAACCAAGCGAAATGTGCAGTTATGTAGGTTGGTTGGCTGGTTAGTTTAAGTGGTGATTCATCGAGAATCCAACTAGCGCTTCCGCATCGTTTTGTTGCCACACCCTCGTTACCAACTTGTTTAAAGGGTATTTATAGCACGACTTTATTCAGTCTGTGCGATTCAAGAACCTTATTAGGTTGTTCACATTTAAGCCTGAGAGGTGTTGGAGACTCTCGAACAGTGGTCTGCCCAGGATTAACATTCTGTCCTTTCATATGGGGGAGACATTCACAGAGGAAATGGAAGATCGTTTCTATTTTCTCCGGTTGTTTACAACTATGACAGTATGTATTGTGAGAGATACCCATTTGGGCTGCTTGTTCTCCGACACTTATGACCGCCGTTAGTCTCCAGGCGTCTCATCGTTTCATGTTTGTCAATATTGACGATTGCTTTTTGTGGGTGGGCCATTTTGTTCTATTTATTTTGCATTTCGTCTGGTCTCTCCATCCACAATCCGCGATTCGGAGGTATTTTTGGGAAGTTATATTCTTGACTGCCCCTACTAGTGTGAATACCGATTCTGCAAGAGTGTTATTCATGGCAGATCCCCCTCTTACCAGTTCATTTGCCTTTTCGTCATCTTCAACATTCCGATGTCCCAGGCCCCAGATTAAGGTAACTTTATGGTTTACACTCAAGGTGGTGAGGCTATTCCTACTTTCTTCCACCATCATAGAGTTTGTAGTAGCTGAATCCAGTGCCTGCATTGCATCTTGGCTATCCGAAAGAATAGCGATATTGCTCTTAAAAGAGAAATCTGCGATTAGTAACCTACAGGCTTCCCCAATTGCCAGTACTTCCGCCTGAAAGACACTGCAGGCATTGGTGAGACGCACAGATTTTTCAATTTTAAGTCTATGAGAATATATACCAGCTCCAATCCCCAATCAGTGAGAATCCCTTATTCCATTACTGCTCAGATGGAAAGAGAGTGGCAAAATTCCTATTGAATGTTACCGTTGGGACAATGTAGTCAGTCCTCACCGAGGTTAACTGAGTTTGTCGCAACAGTAGACTGGCATGACCATACATTTTTTCTTTCCAGTTGTGGATGTAATCCAGTTACTTTAAATCAGATGAATTTGTCTTGATAACTCTTCGATCGGCCATATTTGTTTTCCTTTGAGATTTTGCTTAACTACTGTCCAAACAATTTCAATAAGGTTGGCATCAGGCGCCTGTGAAGGCCAATGCCACATTTTAATCCAATTTCCCTGTTTCGGCCAAATCATTTTGTAGAAGCAGCCCCAAACATGTACCTTAACTCGAATGCTGAACCAAAAATGCTTAACAGTTCTTCAAATTGTCGCCCAACTATTCGCCCAAAACCAAAATCCATCGGTGGATCGTTTGCACAATTCCGTTCTGAATTTGCCTTAGCATGCAAATCTTTTTCTATGTGTTCCGCCATTTGAGGTTTTCTGCAGGTAAACGTACTCGAAGCGTGTCTTTGGATGCATTAACACCAATTTTCCTTAAAATTGCTTGAGCTCCACGCAACGATAAGTGGGACTTTGCCACAAACAAATCAATGTTCTTCTGATCTTGATTTGGAGGCTAGTTTCTTTGGGTTCCTCCGGCACGTTTTTAACTTCGGCATACCATTGCACTCATTCATTTATGAACGTCTTCGACTTATCTAAATATTTTACTGCAGTTGCACGTGACATCTTTGCACTTTTACGGTGCTGCTTCATAGGAAGATTGATTCAAATCGTTTGTCATGCGCGCGACCCTTTTTGTAAAAACAACATCTGTTTTCAAAAATAAAGGGTGGTTAAATTTTAAGGGCCGATGTTAAATGTAAACCACACCTAACCGTGAAGCCTTTTTTCTGCATTTCATTTGACACTTTTCAATTCTAGACTAACTCAATTTGAACCATGGAAAGATATACAATCGAGCAATGCGTTAAAGTTATTCAGGCTTATTATGAAAGCGGGCGTTCAAATCAAAATGCATATCGCGCACTTCGTGATTTTTCATGTTCAGTGATGAGGCACATTTTTCCCCTTAGTGGATTCTTCAATAAGCAGAATTGCCGCATTTGGGTAAATGATAATCCAAGGGTAATTGCCGAAAAACCAACAACCTCCAAAGAGTGACTGTTTGGTGTGGTTTATGGGCCGGCGGCATCATTGGGTCGTATTTTTTCCAAAATGAGGCCGATCAGGCAGTTACTGTGAATACTGTTCGCTATCGTGAGATGATAACGAACTTTTTATGGCCGAATTGGAAGATATGCATGTGGATGATATGTGGTTTCACTTGGTTCTTTTGCGCGAAAAATTTGATGGCCGAATAATCTCACGTCGCGGCGATGTCAATTGGCCGCCAAGATCATGTGATTTGACACCGTTGGACTTCTTCCTTTGGGGTTATTTAAAAGAAAAGGTGTAAATCGATAAGTCAGCAACACTACAAGAGCTAAAAGATGAGATAATTCGGCACATTAACGGCAAAGAACTTCAATGATGCCTCAGCGTCATCGAAAATTTGGACTATCGGATGGAGGTGGGCCGCCGAGGCCGATATTTTGTTCTATGCGCAGTTGAGCCATACCAATATTATCATAATTAAGAGAAATGACAATAGTTTCCTAAAAAAATAGAATTTTATTCAAATTGAACACCGGCCCTTAAAACTTAGCCACGCTCGTTAACAAATTTTACAACGCCAATTACGAAAAGAATTCGCCTATTTAGAAGCATTTAAATTTTTTTAATTACGGAACTTTACTTTTGAATTTTGCCGATCACGCTGCCAGACTGTACTTGAATTTAACTTCAAAAGTTATGGGAATACCACAATTAAACTTTCAGTAACTATTGATAATAAACTCAGCGATTAATGGAAAAATAAGACACAAATCTGGAGGGGGATGATTTTTCAAAAGTGACAAAAAAAAGTTTTCTGCAATTTTTTTGGGAAAAAAATTATTTTAAAAAGCATAGTTTAACCACAAAATGAAAAAAAAACATTTATAATAAAAATAATAGACTTTATAAATCGTTTACTAAAAATTTCAACACTGAACAGGTCTCAAAATTATTATAATTTTTTTTGTTAATTTTTGCACTTTACTTTTTATTGAGTCAAGCCTATAAATAAACCAATTTTCGGGAAAATTTATTAAAACGACCAAAATACTTCGATCACTTCACTTGGCATCGCTTCCAGGCACATAGTTCACATATAAATTTCTCGTAAAAATTACCAATTCAAATCAGTACTTTAGTACGCATTTACACGCAATTAGAATAAACGCAGCAGCTCGTTTCCCATTCTCCTTTGCAGCACAGGAATCGATTGCGTAAGTAAGAGCAGATTTTAATTGAAAACTAATTGGCAGTGTTAGTCAAGAAGGTCTTGTAGTGGAGACAAACAGTTGCCCGAAGGCAGGCAAACACCAATGGAGCGAGTGAGGCGAGTATCACAAACACAAGGAAGCCAAGGAAATACTCAATGAGTAAAGAAAGTAACGAAGCGAACGGGTGGCAAATTAACTTGTGCGTTTAGTAATTTTGCATTTTATTGGAAAATAAACTAGAAATACATAACCTTAAGAAAAAGAAAAAGAAAAGTATTGAATTATGCAATGCGCGTTCAAGTGTAAGTGTGTGTGTGTGTGGTTTGGTACTGACGCGACTCCAGTTTTTGTGGAAGTTGCGCCATTCTCTTGTGCCATATTTTAATTGACTTTATATTACAATATTTTTCCTTTTCTTAACCACAGTCCCTTGGCGTAAACAAAACTTTTAATTACTTAAAGGACATTTTGCATTTTATGTAAATTTTTTTATGATTTTTGCATTGGTGTGCTATTGGTCCTACAGCCAAGACTTCTGCGATACATATCGTGCATAATTTTGTGCTTGTTTGTATAAGTATATGTATATCTAGTGTATATGTATGTATGTTTGAGCAGCTTTATGAGGCTACCGATCGATTAATCGGCATAGAGAGAAAAGGTCTTTGACCGCATGCAGATGGCTGCTGACACCTTCTTCTAAGAAATGCCACAAATAGGAATAGTAATATGAAAATTATATTGTGTTCATAGCGTTTTGATATTTTCTTTTATTTTACAACGATTTGTTTGCTTTGAGGCATTCATTCGATAGACTTCTTTCTGCTCTAAAAAACTATGTTAATTGGAGTTTTGAGTTATTTAATTTTTTATTAGTTTTGAGGTTTAGAAATGGAATACCCAGGAGGCAAAAATCAACATTTTCGACAGCTGATCTTCTTTGCTTTTCATCGAGGTCAAAAAGCTGCCGAAGGAGCCCGGGACATTTGCGATGTATATGGAGAAGATGTCGTAGGCGAGTCTACAGCACGGAAATGGTTTGCAAAGTTCATAAATGGCGCATTGGAAGAAGACCTTCTGAATTCGATTAAGAATGTCTCAAATCACTTTTGAAGAACGTTCGCCAAACCAGCCTAGGTCCCAATTTTACGGTAAATCCCATTGAATGAAGGTGATTAAGAATCGTTTTATGATTGCACCTTCTTTTTTCCGCCCATTCACGACTGGTTTGGCCTCACGGGCTCAACAAAAAAACACAGACAGTTGCCTTCAAATTGCTTCTCAGCATCTCCCCCGCCATCGTGCAACACGCGATCATAAACAGCGTTTTTTGTACCAAATCATAACGGGAGATGCAAAATGGAGGCTATACATCAATAAGAAGCAAAGAAAGGAGTAGGTGACTCCAGAAGATACGCCAAAGTCGAGAGTCAAGCCGGATCTTTATCCAAAGAAAATCATGACATGTGTTTGGTGGAACTGGGAAGACATGGTACCCTGTGAAATACTAGAAAAAAATGCCACGGTCAACAAGGAGCTCTACATTGCACAACTACACCGCGTGAATGAGGCTATTCGACTGAAAAGACCTGATCGACATGCTAAAACCATATGAAGAAGACGACTATGCCAGTCCCCATGTTTCACAAGTAATCAAAGCCGCACTCCAAGAGCTCGAAGCTCAAATGGGAGGTCCTTCAGCATCCTCCGTATTCTTTGGACCTTGAACCGAGCGATTACCGACTTTTCCGCTCCCTGTCAAATTGTTACCTTCGATAACAAAGAGGTCCGTAAAAACTAGCTTAACGACTTCTTTGACACCACAACAGGCGATTTTTGGCGGAACGGCATACAAAAATTGGTCGAGAGATGGGAAGAGCTTGTAAATAGCAACGGCGATTTTTAATTGATTAACTTATTGAAAAAAATATTGTTTTTTGTTTAAATAAAAGTCTTCGGTAAAAACGCTGTGAACTTATTCCCCAACCTAATAAATCTTTAACCCGGTAGCGCCTACTATAGCTTTTATGCAAAGTCAAAAATTTATTATGGAAGGTAGTCTTCGACGCAAGGTAATGTCGTTTACTTGAATGGATGATCTCTTTGCCGCAGTTTATAGCAAATTTAAATATCTTAGCTAGCGTGGGGCGGCCAATGCAATCAAGAAGTGTTCCTATACTTGTTTTGAGGACTACCCTCCTGATTATATGCAAATCTAGCACGATTAGTTAAATTTAAGGGTGGGAAATTAAGAAATTGTTGGTTTTCTTTCGCCTCCACAAAGAAACCATGGGAAAGATTTGAGGATAATCATCTTCTCCGGATCTCGCAAAAGTAAAGTTTATACGACAAATCCAATGGCCTACATATATACCTTCGAATTGGAATCATCATAATCGAATTAACCCTGCTACTACGTTAGGGTCTTTTGATGACCCAAATTGCATATAACATCACCGTATTTCTAACTGGTGGAATATATTATATTTGAAAGTTCTTACTACTCAGTGCATCAATTGTTGAAATATATTGAATTCAATTAGTTTTATCACCATTTTAGGCTTAGGAAATTGTTTATTGCAAGTGCTTACGCATATCATGTTTGGGTCATTTTATGACCCCTATCATATTTGTAAAACGAATAGTAAATATATAATGTAATATCCCCTGTTGCAGGTCATGTCTGGAACACCTCTCTGTTGTGAATGCTGGAATGCATTTACAGTTATAATTTTCGTATTTAATAACAGCGAAACCAAATACTTTTAGTTCTGTGCTAAATATTGTAGTGATCAGTTGTTATTGTAAATCTAAGTTTATAGACGATAGATTTTGATAAAGCATGGAATCTAGACATACTGTAAGTATATATAATCTACATTTTTTTTCTAAATTCGTACTAGTATTTATACGGTAAAATTCGTTGTTGTATTTACTTGGCCATAATGTCAGCGTGGACAAATGACTGAGCATGACATTGGTGCATTCTTGAGTAGCCTCGAAGACGATGCAAGTGATGATTGTGATGCTAATTTTGTACTTGAGGAAGACGAATGTTTATCTTCAGAACAATCCATTTCCAGTGGCACAGAAGCCTTCATTTCATTGACCGTAACGTAAAAAGTGGACAACAATACCTTCTTTGCAATGCCTAAGTCGTGCAGCAAGTGAAAATATTCTTCACGGAAAACCTGGAGTGACTTCTTATGTTATTCATTGTATTTCAAAAATTCGTGATACTTTTGATGTATGCCTTACAGAAGCTATGAGAAGGGATATAATTCACTACAGCAATTTGCAAGGAAGTGCTGTTTTCGAAAATTTTCAAGCTATAGATGCTACTGAGTTCGATGCTTACCTGGGACTTCTTATACTTACTGGTATTTATTTACAATATATTTTTCCTATTGTAATTGTATAACGGACATATTATTCTTTTAGGAGTCTACCGGTCATACGGTGAAAGTCTTAACTCCCTGTGGGACGAGTTTCATGGACGTCCGGTTTTGAGAGCAATCATGTCTTTGGAGCGATTTAGCAATATTTCTCGTGTACTAGCATTTGACGATAGGCAAAGACGAAGATCAGAACAAAGAGGAGATAAACTTGCTCCTATTCGCACATTTTATGAGCAATGGAGTCAAAACTTGCAGCTGCTTTACGTTCCAAGTGCTAACATAACGATTGACGAAGAGCTTACTCCGTTGCGAGGTAGATGTCCTTTCAAAGTATACATTCCAAGTAAACCTGGGAAATATGGCATGAAAGCGTGGATAGCAGCGGATTCTGACACCGCATTTTGCTTACAGTTCCAAATATACTTGGGCAAAGTAAGAGACAATGCTGAAAGGAATCAAGGCGAACGCGTTGTTCTAGACTTAGTGTCTTCATACCGTGGACGAAATGTGACTACCGATAATTTTTTTACGAGTCATAACCTTGCATTAGAACTGCTAAAGCAGAAAATTACTATTGTTGGCACAGTAAGGAACAACAAACGTTTTCTGCCGGTTCAAGCAACATCACAAGAATTGCGTAAGCTTCCAATACACTCAAGTAAATTTTTTTTTCATGAAAAAGAAACTGTAGTTTTGTATGTGCCTAAAAAATTCAGAATGATTTATTTGCTTAGCCCCATTCACCAGAATAGCAACATTTTGGAAGATCATCCAAAAAAAATTTCGATGGAAGGCTGTGTAGAGAGCTCAGCCACATAAAATTGTAACCAAAGTTACTGATAATGTTGATGAATATCGTACTTGTATTTTTAGGCGGCTTTAGTCTGTCTAAACTGAATTGGTCTCAAAGCTACTGTAATTCCGGTCTAATACCTACTAGCCTCTCAACTATTCGTGAATCGTATTGCATTGTTGGTATTTCAAGCTGATCTCATTTTTGGTACTGATAGTATACACTTCAAACTGTCTGACTGTTACTTCACAGCCACTTTTATGGTTGTGCGTCCTGTTTCTCTAGTTCTGCTTGCTTAATTTATCTGAAAGAATTCAATTGCTTCGACAATTCTTTATACAGAAATTATATTTTTGATTTTGAAATGAATATTAAGTCTGCTCAAAAGGCCTTATGAAATTTTATCAACTCAAAAAAAGGATGTTCTACGATTCTTCGTAAAGGGGAAATCAGCGTATTCGCCAAGTGAAACAGCTAATTTATTTGCTGATGTTTTTAATTCGAACGAAGTTTACTCGATAATTGTTTCTGGAATAATTTTTCATTTAATCAAGATTCACAATACAGTTTTGGTACACTTTCCCTTTCAACTGAGAGTTTTATAAACGGAATCTTTAAAGAAATTCAAGGAAAACCTCGCAAACTGACTTTTATGGTATCTCGGCTATTTTGTATGAACGCTCCTCTTCGGGTGGATGCCGATCAATTCATTAGGCTTACCCTAACATGCAGAGTTTATTAAATCATTTATACAACAACTTTGTGCCAAAACTAGAATAGCGTTTCCTCTGTGAGGTCTTTGGCACTGATGTGTTAAGAAGCGACCATCTTGGCTCCTTGGCACCACAAGATCTACTCAGATTTCTTCGGAGATCGGGTCGATTTAAAGAAAATTAAAAGAGAATCTAAGTGTAGTGCAATGGACTTAATTATTGTCTGAGTGCTGCACCGGCTAGTTGTCCCGACAAAAAAAAAAAAAAAAAAATCTTAGCAAAGGTATCGGCTAAACTCAACAAATTAAATTATATAATAAATGATTTAGATTAGATTAGATTAGAGTTGTGGGGAGTTGGACAAGTCCAAGCACTCAGTCAGGAAACCATTTAACTACACCCGGTTAAATTTCAGTAGAAAGAATAGAGAGATAGGAAAGATAAAATGGGGGTGGTAAGACGGAAAATTTAGTTTGAGGTCACTCTTCCACAAATCTCTTGGGTTCATTGATGAGTCTTAAGAGTTCCGGAAGAGGAAGAGTATGAACTTTATCCACACTCAGTATATCGCAACTCAATATCCTAAGTCTGATTCTGGAAAATGCTGGACAGCAACAGAGAAAATGCTCTGCAGTGTCGTCATCCTGAAGACAGGATAGGCATATCGGACTGTCGACGACCCCCATGGCAGTGATATGCTGATCACATTCGTTGTGCCCTGTGACTACACTCACCAGTACTCTCAGGTCCTTTATGCTGAGTTTTAGAGAAAGGTCGCTATTTTCCTGTTTGGTTGCTTCACAAAGTACTTGGCTACTCTGCATGAGTTCAACCCAGACCAACGTCCTCTATGGGTAGACCTCATGAAGTCGTCAATCCATAGTTGAATCGATGCAAAATTGACACCTAGAAAGGGTTCAGGGCCTAATGGCATACTTGCAGAGCCTTCATTAGCCAATTTATCAGCTAACTCGTACCCTGTAATACCGCAGGGTCCAGGCACCCAAATAAGACTAACTTTTTTGTGTTTTCCAACATTTTCTCAGTTTTGTCTTACCTTCACCGACAAACTTCGAAAAGCAGTGGGCTTTTAAATGATTACTGTGTAGCGAAAAGTTGATGAACAAATTCCTTAACTCATAACCAATAAAATCCAATAATTATGAGAAACCGAATATAAATAAACAATCATAAAAAATGTTGTTGTTCTTTTTTGTTTCATTTTGAATGAGAAGGCCCGCTAAATTAATTAAATCTAAATAAAAAATCTGTGAAACAAACCTTCTTTTCACCACCCAAAGCTCTTCAAAGTACAACTGGACATAACCGCTGATTTAAATTAAATTACGTAAACGCTTTTAAGTGCTAACGAAGTATGTATTAAAAAACAGGAAGAAAATAAAACAGAAGGCAGAAAAAAGCAGGAAAATGGAAACATGAAGCAGTAAAAGTAAAATGGAAGGCATATCACAAAATCTGTTAAGGATGAGTTGGGCAAAAAAGGCACAAAGTTCATTAGCTTTCAAATATTTATTGAGTGATTGGATTAAAATTTTTCTGGTAATGCGTAGAATGCAAGGCAGCTTCTTTGCTACTCCACTAACTATGCAAGTCGCTGAAGTGTGTTGCTGCTGCTGTCTTAACTAACTAATTAGGTTGAGATGCCTGCGCTCTTTTCACCCAATCCACTCTCATTTCTTCAAGCTGTCATTTATGAGTAAGTGCGTTTACATTTTTTTAAGACTATGTTTTTTTTTTCTTTTTGTTTTCTGCTAAACTTTAGCACTTACTGTCGTACTGCCTTTGTAAGTGTTTTTTAATGCGTTCTTGTGCGAGAAACAATGTTGCCAGTCACTCTGCCATCGACACTGGACGCCAGAGCAACGTGCTGCAATTTCTATTTTATGTAGTGAAACTCCTTTTCAGCTGCTTGCCGGCAAATTCTTGCTACTGCTTTATTACTCAGTGTCATTATTGCAATTTTTATTTTTGCTTTACCAAAGTTGAGCGCTCAATGGATGGTAGAGTCGATAATTCCGATTGTTTTAATTTAAAGCGATTTACAATTTTTTTCCTATTTGCTGACATTTAGAATAACAGGAAGTTTAGGAAGTCATATTACTTTTTTTTATTTGATATTATGTGATGTTTAATAATGCGGGAAGTAGCCTGACTCAAATTGATTTAAGTCGAGGCACATCAACAAGGTAGTAGTAGCAGAGCGTCCCTTAGGGTGTTTGAGAGAAAGATTCTGCGGACGATTTGCGGACTTTTCCACCCTGGCGATGGCGAGTATCACAGGGGATGGAACAATGCGCTGTATATTTTCGACGAAATGGACTCAGCGGCTTCGTTGGCTGGTCCATGTCGTCCGAATGGATACAACCACCCCGGCTCTGAAAGTATTCGATGCGGCACGAACTGGTGATAGCAGAGCACGAGGAAGGTCTCTTTTGTGTTGGAAAGATGAGATGGAGAAGAACTTGGCTTCACTTGGTGTGTCCAACTAGCGAGGGAAAGAAATGACTGGCGCGCTTTGTTAAACTCGGCCAAAATCGCGTAAGCGGTTATTACGCCAATCAAGAAGAAGAAAAAGTAGTAGAGCAGCTGTTTCTAGTTTTTAACAATTTAGCTTGTGGTTTAAATTGTCAAACTTTGTTTACCTTTCAATTTGTTGTTGCCTAGAGCAGCGTACCTATCGAGTGCTCAGTGAACTATGGCTTACCGACCACTGGCCGAGAGAATTCAAGCAACAACAAAGTACTTGTACACGCCACTAAAAATTTAACATTTCAAGTGTGACTTTCTTGAGGTTTCAGGCAACAACAAATACACGCCAAATGCCTTATAGATGTACGAGTACTTACCTTGTGTTCAGCAATGTCTTTGCTTTTACGCAAAATCATCTCAAAAAGTGTGTTCAGATAATTTGTTTTAAATAGGAACTAAGTTACGTTAAAATTCCGGGGTTTACTTCAAAATTTTGGCAAATAAGTTTGTTCCAAAATAAATTATTTGAACCGTTTGTTGGATTAGGTTGAAGTGGTTGCCGCTCTCTGTAAGGATATGTAAGCAGAGGGGTTCTTTTAGGGTTGGCCACCCATTGTTTATCAGTAGTTTTGACTCAAGTTCTTCTCAAATCCCAAATATGGAGAAATCATTTCGTCGCTCGGAAAACTGATAAAATACTGTGGATGGCTGCCGATTCCAAGCCTGCCAGGCGTCTAACGAAGTAAGAGTTTACACAGCGATATCGCGTTTTGGCAAGCACGGGATAGTAGCTGAGAAGGTGTTCAACGCTGTTCACAACCTCCTCGTTCCTCAGCTGCGCCAGAAGTCAGTTGAGGCCAACCCCATGCGCTTCTCATGTGTTACCATTAGGAAATACCCGGTGATGATACCAGCCCCCACTCTTTTTGACGGCTGATCTAGATTGATTAGGGATCTAATTCTGCGCTCATTTTTTCTAGGCCAAACTTTTCTACTTATCTCACAAATAGGTTCCGTAGACCATCTATTATTGACTTGCGCGATGTAGACCAAGCTAACCCGCAGATTGCTTGAGTATAAGAGATGCCCACATCTTGAGCAGAATTCACTTATTTCAGATCAGTTTTCCTTCCAGCCAGCTTATCCGTAGTACCAATTTGTAGGAATGTCTATTTGAATTGTACTTATGTATGTATTGTATTTTGTGCGAACACTACACAACCTTTACTATTAAAACTATCAGCTACACAAGAATCGATATCTTGACTATCGATTGTTTTACGCACCGACTCATCATTAGCCCATGTGTATACAGTATTGGGCATAATTTAAGCAATTTTTATTAATTAGAAATAATAATTGATAAAAAGTCAGAAGGAAATCTCAACCAGAGGATTGAAGGAAGAAGTATGCAAAAATTAAAACATTTAATATAATTAAAGAAAAAAAAAAAACGGAAATTGCAAACAAGAATTTTCCGATTGAGGAATTTAGTTTTCTGAATTTTTATGTAAAAAACTTTAATTTTATTTACTACGAGGTGTAACAATGACGATTGCGGAACATTCAAATAGAAATACAAATTAATTTTGTTATATACCTTCGATTGGCGCGGGTGTTTTTGGGTGTTTGGTCGAGCTCCTCCTCCTATTTGTGGTGTGCGTCTTGATGTTGTTCCCCAAAATGGATGTACCTACATTTTCAAGCCGACTCCGAACGGCAGATATTTTTTATGAGGACCTTTTTCAAGGCAATACCGAGCGGCGACTGGTATTAGAAAAAAAATTTCTTCATTTTGACCTTCACCCAGATTCGAAACTACGTTCTCTCTCTGAATTCCGAATGGTAGCCACGCGCTTACCCATTCAGCTACGGCGGCTCTACGCGTTGACTTCAATATTACCCACGATTGAACTCACGCTCACGAACGTCGAAAGCTGGAGCAATTTCGTTGCAGTTAGTAGGGTGTCGCAATGTTGAATTGCTATATATGCAGAGTATATGCCGGCGCATTCAGATCCAGCAGTTCTCTCTCAGTACTGAAGTTCAGGACGCAAAGAAGAAAACGCATGCCGGCAGCTGCTCTAAGGCGCATGGAATTCTTCAGTAGCTGTGTCCGGAAGGAATACATGTATTGGGTTCGCAACTAAGTAATTGTGGATTACACTCATAGATGGCTTCAGTTGAATTTTTAAATTTGCTGACGTAGTACAAATGTGACACACATTATGTTAGTTGATAGTTGGCAATTCAGCTGTCAATCAGTAAAAAAAGTTTTTTTGTCAGTTGCGCAGTTTTCGTTTGTCATTCGTTAAAAAACTGAAAGTCAAGAGGAATATTTTCATCATATTTTGCTTTTTTATTTCCGCAAAGGGAAAAAGGGAACGCAAGCTCATAAAAAGTTATGCGCTGTTTATGGTGACGAAGCCTTAAAAGAACGGCAGCGTCAAAATTCGTGTGTCAAATTTCGATCTGGTGATTTTTCACTCAAAGATGAAAAACACTCTGGTCGTCCAGTTGAAGTTGATGACGCCCTAATCGATTCAGATCGTCACAGTACAACATGTGAGATTGCAGAGAAGCTTCATGCATCCCATACATGCATTGAAAATCACTTAAAACAACTTGGTTATGTTCAAAAACTCGATGCATGGATTCCTCACGAGCTAATAGAAACGCATTAATAGCTGTGATTTGCTAAAGAAAATTAATGAAAATTATCCATTTTTAAAACGAATGATAACAGGCGATGAAAAATTGATTGCTTACGACAATATCAAGCGGAAAAGATCGTGGAGCAGGCCAGGTGAACCAACTCAAACAACATCAAAAGCTGATATTCATCAAAAGAAGGTTTTTTTGTCAGTTTGGTTTATAAAGGATAGTCTCCTTTGAACTCTTACCACCCAACCAAACAATCAATGCCTACATTGAACAACTAACGAAGTTAAACAATGCAGTTGAAGAAAAGCGGCCCGAATTGACAGGTCACTTGGCAAAAATTATACGAGCTTGGTTGGGATGTTTTGCCACATACACCATATAGTACTGACCTTGCACCATCTGATTACTTTTTGTTTCGATCTTTACAAAACTTCTTGAATGGTAAAAATTTCAATAATGATGATGATGAAAAATCGTACCCCAGAAGTTTTATGAACGGTGGACTATGATGATGGCAAAATGTCATTGAGCAAAATGGGCAATACTTTACATAATAAACTTATTTAGTTCTATGGAAAAATTGTCTTTGATTACTTACTTTCGCGCCCTCTTACTTATTTTATGGGTATCGGAGTCATACTAATCTTCGTTGACTATCCGTCTCATTAAATTCTCTGTCGACTCCCTGAATGTGAATGCAAAAATTATCACAGATTGATTTTATCACTCATTTTTGCTAATTTTCATGGCACCTCGAAAAAAGTTATTCTCAATAAACACGTACAAATTATATCAACTTCAAAGTCTGACGAAAACTAGAGAAAGTTCGTCTTCTTTCTTTAGTTCTCATAGCTAATGTAGTCAAAGAGTCCGGGCTATGATGGGATCAAACAATTTGGCGTAAAAATTCTAGTAAAAATTATTAAATTGAAGCAATCGTTTTCATCAAAATTCTAAATAAATCGGCAAGAATATAATTTTTTTTATATAATACTTATTTTAGATTTTGTCACTTAGTTGTTAGCCTCGTTACTGCCACGCAGCTATGCAAAATAAGTATTAAAAAATTGCATTTCCGACTCAGCCGAAAAGCTACCTAACTTTTGCACTTTACTGTACATGCATTCACAACACCCATACATATATATGCATGTGCTTATTATTGCCTCATTCTTCATCATGCTGCTGCTGCTGTCTTAACTTGACATTGCTGTGCATCATCTTCTCATCATTTAAACTTCTCCGCTAACAACAGCACTCTCCATCTGCTTCCACTTCCCCTCCAAATTGCGCTCAGAAAAGCATTCTCTTGCAACGTCCAGTCATTGTTGGTGCTTTGGCGATTTCTTTTTTGTTATTATTTATTAGTTGCTGCAAGCAAAAACAAAATCCTTTCTGTGTATGAGCATTTGATGATGAACTCATCAACAACTCTGTGCGTGCATTGCATACAGAAAATAATTGTTTACTTTGGAGTGTACTCGTATTTGTTTTTGTTGTTTGTTTTTTGGTTTTTTTGGTATATTTTTGGTTGCTGTGCGATTTTCTGCTTTCCTTAAACTTTTAATTTTTTTTTTTGAGTTTCAACTGATGTGTTTTTCATGCAAAATGGATGAAGAGAAACTTTTTTAGATTATGTAAAAAAAATTAATTACATTATTAAGTAACCGTAGTAATTATCGGTCCTTTCTGATTAGCGAATATTGTTTTGGAAGTAATTTTTAACTGCTATTTGTAATTACAACCAAAAAATGGGTGTGGTAGTTAACAAAAATTTATTTTAAGCGCTGTGTATGCTCAATATCTGGAGCCCACGGAATTATTGATGAGTTTTGACAATTTATTTGTTTCTTAAATAATTTTTAATACTTTTTCTATTATTCACTTCCAAACTGCCAACTTCCAACAGCCATACTAAATGGATTCATTCTAATATTAAAAAAAAATTACAAAATGCATCAAGGAAACTGCATGATCATCGACCATAAGTAAAGGAGCCCCAACAACGGTATCTCGCTAAGAGACAGACTTAAAGAAAAAATGTTAAACCAAGCAATGAAGTGAAATCATATGGTACTATCAGCCTGACAAACATATTTAC
Organism: Anastrepha obliqua; assembly: GCF_027943255.1. Taxonomy (NCBI): domain Eukaryota; kingdom Metazoa; phylum Arthropoda; class Insecta; order Diptera; family Tephritidae; genus Anastrepha; species Anastrepha obliqua. The sequence goes on from NC_072893.1 coordinate 49,449,100, forward strand.
GGATGGGTCGTAGTCGGACGGAAGAGTTGGTTGGGAAGCATTCTCCGAGAAGCTCCCCATTAAGCTCAAACTTCGGCTTTCAGACAACTGTAGTTTTCCAAGCGGAGGTAGCGGCAATTAAGGAAGCAGTGAATTGGTTGCTTACTTCTGTAATTACTGTACAGGACGTAAATATTTACTCCGACAGCCAAGTGGCAATTACAGCTTTAGGGTCGTGGTTTGTGCTTTCGAAATTAGTCGGGAAATTCCTGAGTTCCCTCTCGACTGCAACTGAATACTTCAACATTAGGCTCATTTGGGTTCCCGGTGACAGCGGCATAGAGGGAAACTGCAGGGCTGACTGAGCTGGCTAGACAGGGGACCATGGAGATGGTCGTTTCATCGAAAAATGAGAAGATTGGGGTACACTTGAGGACCTGTTGTCTACTGCTGGAAAGATAGGTCTCGCGTCAACTCAGCGAGCGCTGGGTTAGTGCGTAAACGTGCAAAGTCAGGAGATCCTTCTGGAGACAGGTGGATCGGGGGCGCTGTTTGCTTCTTTCCATTCTTTCCATTTCCATTATTTTGCCAAGTCGGTCCCTCGCAAGGGCAGCCATTTATCCCCTCCTATCCTATCTGTCTTCTACCAGTTCTGTCAAAAGTTTTTGAAAAAGTTTTCCTTAAACGTTTAATAATGACCACCACGACCACGCTTACAGGAAAATATCCTTTTCATGAAATTTTCCATAACCGAATTGCAAAGTGGCTGCCCTATGTCCTCGATAGCCTCCCGAATTCCATCTTTGAGGTCTTGAATCGACCCTGGGCTGTTGGCGTAGACCTTCTCTTTCACGTGGACCCAAAGAAAAAAGTCAAAACATCAGCTCGATTGCAGGCAAGATCATTCGACAATTGAGCACTTGACCAGAAAAGAATTTCTTCAGCGCTTTTCCTGGACATCCTTTCGACAGAGTGTGGCACCAAAGTCTACACTTTAAATTAAAAAAACAAATTACCGCTGAATACCTATTTGCTGCTTAAATTTTATATAAATTCTGTTCTAGGTAAAGTAAGAAAATGAATTCTCCAATTTTCAACAATTTAAAGCTGGAGTTCCACAAGGCAGCGTTTTTGGTCCAAGCTTGCATCTAATTTCCACACGAATGGGATGCTGACGGGTTCTTTTGCTGACGACATTGCTGTTATAACGACAGCAGCTGATCCCACAGTAGCCTCTTCTAAGCTCCGAATCGGCATAAATAAAATCTCCAAATGGCTTTAGAGCTAGCGCTTTAAAGCTAGCGCTTGAAAGTGATTGAAGTATTTTCACATGTAACTTTTACCATAAGGAGAACCGGCTGCCCACAAATCAACTTAAATTTTACCTGAATCCCGCAATGTGATACTGCCACATACCTGGGAATTTATTTGCAAAAGCGGCTTACGGGAAAACGCATATTTTTGCCAAAAGGAAAGCCCTCGGATTAATGTTTCGAAGTAGGTATTAGAAATTCCTCCCTCTCTATGGACAAGCAGGTTATCCTTTACAATTCTGTGTTCCAACGAGTCTGGACTAATGGAATCCAACTATGGGGTATAGCATAAAATTCAAATTTGGAACATTTCTATTCCAATTCTACGCACACTGCTAAACGCTCCGTGGTAAGTGACGAATGCCAGATTCGTCGGGACTTAAAAATTCCTTTAAAAAAAGGAAATGAAAAATTTAACCAGCAGATACCGAGATCATCTTCAATTACACCCAAATGAACTGGACTCTACTCTCATGTCACTGTTGCGTGTCTTTTTAAGGTTGGAAAGAAAAACAGCTCGTCTAAAAGCTACCTATAAAATATTGAATTTTTTTGCTAGAAAGGATATTTCACAGGAAAGTATTAAAGGTAATACTTAAATCAATGTCAGTTTTTAAGTAAATTCACATATTTCTAAAAGGTCTTTAATGAATTATAAGAATAGACAAAATATAAAATAAAAAGAAAAAAGAGGTTGTCTGTAAAGTCTGTTTACTGACGATAGCTTAACGTGATAACGTCATAAGAAAATACTGATTGAATGGTTGCATTTTCAAAAGAAAATTTTAATTTTATTTGTTTGATAGATATTTTGTATGGATATAGAGAATGAGTTAACATTAACATAACATAATATACTTTAACATAACATAACATAACATAACATAACATAACACAACACAACATAACATAACATAACATAACATAACATAAAATAACATAACATAACATAACATAACATAACATAACATAACATAACATAACATAACATAACATAACATAACATAACATAACATAACATAACATAACATAACATAACATAACATAACATAACATAACATAACATAACATAACATAACATAACATAACATAACATAACATAACATAACATAACATAACATAACATAACATAACATAACATAACATAACATAACATAACATAACATAACATAACATAACATAACATAACATAACATAACATAACATAACATAACATAACATAACATAACATAACATAACATAACATAACATAACATAACATAACATAACATAACATAACATAACATAACATAACATAACATAACATAACATAACATACCATACCATAACATAACATAACATAACATTACATTACATTACATTACATAACATAACATAACAAATTACCCCGTATTAAAGCACTTATCAACAGCTTTCATTTGATACCCATATTGTACATACACAACCAAAGGTTACCCGGGTCCACGTTTTGACCTATATCTCGAGACCCCAGTCACGGAGCGGCATGAAAAATACTCTGTACTAAAGCATTCACCAACAGCTTTCATTTGATACCCATATTGTACATACACGTCCGAAGGTTACCCGGGTCCACGTTTCCACCTATATCTTGAGACCCTATCTACCAATAGGTATTCAAACTATACGGAAATCATCTTCAATACCTACTTAACAATGTGTGTAAGTTTGGTTTAATTCGGTTCAAAGACACGGCGGGTCCACGTTTTGGCATATATTTCGAGACCCTAGTCATCAATAGGTATGAAAACTACCCCGTATTAAAACACTTATCAACAGCTTTCATTTGATACCCATATTGTACATACACAACCAAAGGTTACCCGGGTCCACGTTTTGACCTATATCTCGAGACCCCAGTCACGGAGCGGCATGAAAAATACCCTGTACTAAAGCATTCACCAACAGCTTCAATTTGATATCCATATTGTACAAACACATTCTAGGGTCCACGTTTTGGTCTCTATCTCGAGACCCTAGTCACGGAGCAGCATGAAACATACTCTGGACTAAAGCATTCACCAACAGCTTCCATTTGATACCCATATTGTACATACACATCCGAAGGTTACCCGGGTCCACGTTTTGACCTATATCTCGAGCCCTATTTCCAAAATAAAATATAATCCATGTTACTCGTGGATGATGTAGCTTTCGAATGGTGAAAGAATTTTTAAAATCGGTCCAGTAGTTTTGAGCCTATTCATTACAAACAAACAAAGTTTTCCTCTTTATAATATTAGTATAGACAACATATCTTATAAGGTATATGGTAAATATTACCATACATTTTTTCCTTCATATATAATAAAAAAATTAATAATTATAACATTAAAACAACAGGTATTATTAACAAACTTGGTTTTATTTTAAATTCTTCAAGTGAATCAAATTAATAATAATCAATAAGAAGGCATATGCAAATACAAATACGTGAATTTATATATGTACATATGCGCATATACATACATACATATATACGCTCACTTAAGTAGGGGAGAGCAAGATATCGAACGTTGCCGTTCGTTTGCTTTGTTTGCTTTGTCGTTCGTTCCGCCCTTTCGCTTGCAGTTCATTCAATGCAATGAGCAAGGTAACTACATATGGGCAAGGTAACACTAATATGAGCAAGGTAACTACATATGAGCAAGGTAACTACATATGAGCAAGGTAACTACATATGAGCAAGGTAACTACATATGAGCAAGGTAACTACATATGAGCAAGGTAACTACATATGAACAGTAATGAGCAAGGTAACACTAATATGAGCAAGGTAACTACATATGAGCAAGGTAACTACATATGAGCAAGGTAACTACATATGAGCAAGGTAACTACATATGAGCAAGGTAACTACATATGAACAGTAATGAGCAAGGTAACGACACATTTTTTCGTGCGTGCAGCCTGTTAAATCGAATTATAAGACGTTATCACGTCAAAAAGTTATTCATTGCCCTGGAAAACAAGATAAATTCGAATCTAAAGTTCTGTGAAAGTAAAAAAAAGTTATTCACTTCTTTGCAAAAACCACATAATCGTAAATATCAATTTAAGGTTTTATACAAATAAAAAAATATGTAACAAATTTTCATTAAAAGTTGACATTTTTTTAATCAAAATTCTTAGAAAAATGTCAAGTGTGCATTTGAGGTGGTATGACAAAGTGGAAGTTTTTCATTGATTTCGGACAATTTTTTTTGTTGAAGTCTTGCTAATATTCTACCTATAAGGAAGGCTTGGCATCAGAAGAAAATAAAAATCAACACGATTTCTGAGCCACTTAAACCTTGCACTTTATTTTACAAAAATATGTTATAAAAGCGTGTTCTTAAAATTTTTCTTAAGATTCTGACTAAAAGGTATTGAATTTTAACATAAATTCAGTCAATTTGATTTTTTTTAACTTGCACAAAGTTGGATACTTGGCACAGGCAAAATTGGGAGTCTGTGTGCTTGTATTTGTACAAATACTACCTGAAACAGCCATGCCCAGTTAAAAACTGTGTCGGCATGAAGGAAACATTTCCAATGTGTTCTCCGGATCCATTTCTGTATGTCGGGGATCATAGTGAAAGTGGTTCTTCGCTTCCCACTAACGTTGCATTTGGTCTAGCAATTTTGCAGAGCGTTATCACCGATAGGGCATCCCTCAGGCGTGAGGCTTTGTTACCAGATATCCATGAGTTTTTTGCATGCTGGTATTTTTGTTTCATGCGTTTTACCTTTATGTCGAGGGGGATTCTGCCTGCTATTATCCCTGCTGCTACGTCAGATATGGTCCTGTAGCCTCTAATGATTCGAATATTCTCATCATATTCATAATCTGTACACCCGTTTAGCCTGTCTCAAGTAGCTGGGATATTTCAATGCGTCACCCCACACTTCCACTTCTTCTTTTAGTGATTCTTGCCCCTCCTGCCTCAGCAGGGACGAGGTCCAGAGGTAGATAGGTCTTTCCACCTCTAGCCTATTTAGAGTGACTGTTTATATTTATAAAACAAAAACAACGTTGGATTTATATATTAATTTTCGCACCCCGTTGCCGAAAGCGGACGGTACGAGCTAATAATGGTCAGGGCAAGTATAGAATTTATTTAAATAATAAAGTTAGTGAATACAATTAGCGCATTCATTATTTCTCATGTCGATATTTAGTTGTGTTTCGCAATAAATTTGTGGTGTGCATCTTGAAATTGTCAGCCACCGTAGTCTAAATGACCAAGTTCGAATATATGTACCTCCGTTGTTTCACTCACAGTAAACCATAGTTGCGCTTTTTCATGAATCTGCGCTGACCATTCCGGCCTCATTGCAATTAAAGGTGTTAAAAGCGAAACTCGTCATTAAATAAGTTTAGTATATTTATATGTCTCGTAGAATTCTCGGCGCACCTACTAAATTTACACTACAACTTAGCATTTACCGCCAATCAAACTTCCGCATCGGCAGCTACAAATTAATTACCAACGTACAATCATAGGTGTGTGTGTGTTCATAAGTTTAGTACTACGTATTCCCGACAAGAAAAACTAGAAAATTAGTAGAGTAAATTTCTTGTTCAATACTACAGTCTGACGTTGCTTATAAAGGGTGATCAGATTGGAGGTAGCGTGATTTTTTCCAATTTTACCGAAGTTTTTTGGCTTATTACGGGGACTTCTCTCACGCTTCGCGTACTTCTCACCCATTTTTGTTTAATTGCGTTTACGGGAAAGTTTCGAAGGACACTAATCATAATAAGCAGAACGAAATATATCTTGAAGTTACAAGAAAGAAACCGGTTCTTTTCTTCCGACATAGACTGCAGACTAAGAAAATCATATAGTAAAAATAATGGTTATTAGGAAATCGGCTAATCCGTATTCATTCAAATTTTTTACTGATATGCCTGTTGCCTACAACGAAAATAAAAGTGCTTGGATGATCCTAGCTTCATTTGAAGGATGGGATTTCATGGAACATTTGTTCCAGAATTATGTTAATTTTTTGACTTGTTTATTCTTTTGAGTTCTTATACGCAAAATCTTCCGGAAAAAGCACTTCTTCTTACTGATAATACTCCATGCCATCTTAAGGAAGGCGAGTTAAAAGCTGCGACGGTTAAATATCGGTAATGTGCTTAACGCCAAACTGTACGGCTCAAAGACAGCCCATTGAACAAAACGTTATAAGGCTTACTAAATTGAACTACAAAAAATCTCTCTTAAGTCACTTTGTTGCTTGAGGAGAAATTACCGATGAGTCACTACAAACTATCGACCGAAAAATTCGATTTACCTTTTAGCTAGAGTAGGGGATGCTCTTCCGAGGCTTTGCACATCTTCTCTTTAAGGGAGATTTTTAAGTGGCGGGTCCCAAACCCAGCGCAAAACCAGCTATCCTGGGATGCTTCGCCTTCTCACGTTGGTTCACTCCCGAACGTGTGTTCGGAAGTTGTGAGCTGCTTGAACCATATGCAGAAGAATCGTTCTGGCTACTTCCATGTGACTCGCGATCAGTAACTTTTCCCACTTGCGTGGACTTCTACACCGCAGAAGCGTGAGCGATGACGTCATCCGATGAAGAGACGCTTGGAGTGTTTGAGAGAAAGATTCTGCGCAAGCTTTTTGGACCTTTGCGCATCGGCAACGGCGAATATCGTAGGCGATGGAGCGATGACCTGTATGAGCTTTACGACGACATAGACATAGCGGACTACATTGGCTGGGTCATGTCGGCGGAATAGCTCCTCTGCGTTGAAAAGATCAGGTGGAAAGGACTTGGCTTCCCTTCGTGTGTCCAACTGGCGCCGTTTAACATGAGAAAGAAACGACTGGCGCTTTGTTAAACTCGGCCAAATCGCGTAAGCGGTTATCGCGCCACTTAAGAAGAAGAAGGAGATGGATGCTCTTACTTCAGTTCAGTCATCATTTTTAAAACTGATTGACTGAACCAACGTCTGACTGGGATTGCGGCGACATCATTCTCTTTCGGAGTTGCGTTTACAGATAGCTGAGATGCATCCACAATTCAATATACATTTCAAGAAGTAGAGCCAGTACAGCAAGTTTCCCAATCTGAAGTCTAGCAATGGATTGTTGAGCCTCATTCGGAACTCACAGCTTTAAATGAAGAATATCGTAATGAAGACGGCAAAATAGTCGATGAAGGATCTAACGACGTGATGCGACGTAAATACGAAGAAAATTTCCACGGAAGGGGGACTATAACCATTCAATAAATGCTGCAATTGGGCAGAGCAAAGCAATGCTTGCTTAAACGACGTAATGACGCTGCAGAGGCTCAAAAAGAGTCTCATACTGAACAAGCGAGTGGTGGTACAAAACAAACCAAATTTAAAAATTTCTTTAATCTCAAATGAAACTTATGACTTTAAAGTGTATTTAATTAATATAATAAAAAACAAATAAACTTGGATTGCTATCAGGAAAAAAAACTATTTTAATTTGTAGGAAAAAAACCTCAGTACTTGCGTCAACCTCAACTTGCACCGAACCCGGCTATCATTACGCGCAAGAATCAAGTCTCATAAAAACTCGAACATAAAAATTTTCATTTCAACTTTCGTGGTTTTAAATTTTTGCCTAAGCCTGTAGTAGCTACTCTTAAGGTAATTGCGAATCTCTTCATTAATTATGTTGTAAACAAATGGCATCAATCTTCTAGGCCAGATGGTGGGTGAGCTAAAAAGTAAATACCCATATCCATACCTGCTCTTCTCGTCACATACATAAATATGTAACGGCCGTGGCCTCGCAAGTTCCGCTTCCGCTACTGGTTTAGAGTGCGGTCGTGATGTAATAGTGTGTCGCTATTGAATTGTGTTAAATTATGGAATGGTAAGAAATATATAAAATTTTTTGTTTTTCAATTTTTTTTTTTTTTTTTTTTTAATGGAAATACTTTATTTGCAATCTATCTTAGAATACAGATATTCAGCAAAAGAGATCTTATTACCTAATGACAGCATAGTATTTACACTGGTGCAAGACTACATAGAAAACTATAGAATTTTTTCTTTTTACAATTCTTATGCATATTTAATGTTATTAGATTTAATTTTTACTCGAAAATTGTATAACTTACTTCATGTATAGCTTTATATTTATTCATATTTCATATTTAGCTTTTTTTTTTTTTTTTTTTTTTTTTGTTTTTTTTATTATTATTATTAAGTTGACAAATTTAAAGGAATGGCAAGTCTAAGACATGATTGCGCTCTAATCGTCTAATTTCATTGGTTGTGTCCAACAAGCAAATAGCATTTGTGTTTACATGATTTGACAATCTTTCAATGTATCTCTTAGAATATACTGAGATTTCTCTCTTAACAAATGGAATACCTAGATCCATGTGTACGGCTTCGTTTGTGATAAACCAAGGTGCATTAACAAGTGTTCCCAAGGTCTTTGACTGGTAGCGTTGCAAAATCTCCACATTGGACTTACTAGCAGTTCCCCAAAGCTGTATACCGTAGGTCCATATAGGCTTCAATATAGCTTTATACAATCTAACCTTGTTTTCTAGACTAAGTTGAGATTTGCCCCCAAGTAGCCAGTACATTCTTTTGGTTTTATTTTTAAGCTGTTGATGCTTAGCTTTAATATGATTTTTCCATGTGAGGCGTCGATCAAGATGCATTCCCAAGTACTTGACTGTGTCGCTAGTAGGAATTTGATGACCATTTAAATACACTGGAGGACATTGTTCTCTTCTTAGTGTAAATGTAACATGAATCGACTTTTCACGATTAATATCAATTTTCCATTTATTGAGCCAAGTTTCCAAAGTGTGTAAGTGATTTTGTAGCAGGGAGGAGGCCTCTGCAGGGGACTCACTAGAAGCGATGAAGGCTGTATCATCAGCAAAAGTCGCCACTTCTACCTTTTCTGTTGTCGGCATGTCGTAAGTAAATATCGTATACAAGACTGGGCCTAAAACGCTACCCTGAGGCACACCTGCGTTGATACTATATATTTCAGATGACGCATCTTGGTGCTTTACATAAAAGTGCCTGTCGCTTAGATAAGATTTAAGCACTGAGTAAAAATGTGCTGGGAAAAGTTTTTTAATTTTAAAGAGTATGCCAAACTCTGTCGAATGCTTGTTGTACGTCAAGAAAGGTTGCAGAACAGTATTCTGTTCTTTCAATCGCATCTGTAATAACATTCACAATTCTGTGGCATTGTTCTGGTGTGCCATGCCCAACTCTTAACCCAAGCTGATGTTCAGGAATGATATTTTGATCCTCAATTACAGGTAACATTCTTTTCAAAAATATTCTTTCGAATATCTTCGAGAATGTTACGAGCAAACTAATGGGGCGGTAGGACTTGACGTTATTTTCAGGTTTGTTTGGTTTTGGGACCATTACTACGACAGCACACTTCCACTGTGTGGGGTAATGATTTACATTCAAGATACCATTATATATTTGTGTGAGTAACTTTATAGCATTTTGTGGTAAAGCCTTAACAACTCTACTATCAATACAGTCATATCCAGGACTTTTACAGTTATTCAGTCAGGAAACTTCTTCAGTAACTTCGTCATCTGATATTTGTGTGATCAATTTGTCCTCTGAAAGTGTCGAGCCTATGATTTTTTGAATTTTTAGTCAACGCTGTTTCCTATTCATCACTCCACAGCGACAGCAATACGAGCTAATTTAAGCTGGTTCCAAAAATTTATGCACGGCCATATGAGGAACATAGAAGTGATGTGGCCATTCTTCGTTCCAAACAGTTTGATGCTAATTAAATTTCCAGCAGGGATTGTGCTGCCGATTTGAATGCGTCTTTGCACGCAAAGAAGTCACAGATCAATCGACAATTTAGGGGAATTAAACTTCAACGAGTAGTGTGTATACAAATTCAGTTGAAGCGTGATTGGTAATTAGTTTCAGTGGATGCACTTATACAAATGCATACCCGCGTACACTCATATCCACGTACAACAAATATTGAAGTAGGATTTCTGCTAATGCGTTAGAGATTTGTTAGTTAAAGTTCTCGCTCAAAATCACTTATAGTTTTGGTTATTGATTTTCATTTCTACTTCACAATTAAAAAAAAAAAATGTTCATGCTGCGATTAGTGTGATTAGGTAATTATTTAATAAGTTATATATGTATGTATATGGATACCCTAGAGCAGACAAGTGGATAATTATTTATTGTTTTTCTAATTGCGCTCTGAGTGAAATGTGCATGGCCAATACACAACTTTTATTTGATTTTTATTTTTAACCGGAAGTGTTGCGATACATTTTTTTAAACTAATTTGATTACAGCCTGACGATTTGACAGTCTGGCGAAAGAAAACTGAGAGTGATGCTGATGAATTAAGTGCGAATTAAAATGAATAGCGCAGAAGATCGGTGCTTTGACCTTGACTGGAGGGGAAAAAGAGGGACGATAATTGTGAAATAAAGTCGTGCTTGATTTATCGCTTTAAGTGCTTACTTTATTGCCACAAATTTAATTACGGCGATTGGTGGTATGAACCAAATTAGTGATTACTTCTGAACTAAACAGTAATAGCTGAGCAAACGAGCTATAAAAAATCACTTTGGGGGCATTCCAAGGAACATGTTTAAGTGCGAGCATTGTACTAATTTAGTTAAGAGATTTGCTTGCTATATAACATCGCATACCTAAAAAGACATAATTTTTTATTTCATAGGGAGGGACCTTTAAGTGACGGGTCCCAAACTCAGCGCACAACCAGCTATCCTGCTTCGCCTTCTCACGTTGACTCACTTCCGAACGGGTGTTCGAAAGCTACCCAGACGATACTTGGGCTAGTCCCGGAAGTTCTGAGCTGCTTGAACCATATGTAGAAGAGTCGTTCTGGCCACTCCCAAGTGAATGGCGATCAGTACCTTTCCCCACTTGCGCGGACTTCTACATATGGAACCATCTTCCGAACAGAACAAAACAAACACTCTACAAGGCTCTCATCCTGCCCGTCCTAACGTATGGCGCAGAAGCGTGGACGATGGCAACATTCGATGAAGCGACACTTATTTGAGAGAAAGATTCTGCGTAAGATTTTTAGACCTTTGCACGTTGGCAACGGAGAATGTCGGATGGAGCGATGAGCTGTATAAGCTTTACGACAACATAGACATAGCGCAACGAATAAAGATCCAGTGGCTACGCTAGCTGGGTCATGTCGACCGAATGGATACAAACCGCTCCTGCTCTGAAAGTATTCGATGCGGTACCAGCTGGTGGTAGTAGAGGAAGAGGAAGGCCTCCTCTGCGTTGGAAAGATGAGGTGGAGAAGAACTGGGTTTCTCTTGTTGTGTCCGACTGGCGTCGGTTAGCACGAGAAAGAAACGACTGACGCGCTTTGTTAAACTCGGTAAAAATCGCATAAGTGGTTATTGCGCCAATTAAGAAGAAGAATAAGACTGAACCTTATCATACGCAGCGATTTTTATCAACTTATTTTCCTATTTAGACAGTTTGATTCATATTTATTTCATCGCTTTACTTTCCTCATCCACTTAATCAATATACATTTAGCGATTTAGTTAATTTAGACGGTGCTCGCATTTTTTACGAGGAACCATAAAATATTTAGAACTCTACTCCCCTCAACAGCCAGCGCACCGTGGAGGCACAATATTGAAGAGAGAATCAAGAAGGCAACAGTTGCCATTTATGGATGTAGGGGCGCTATCGCCTAAAGTTATATTCTGACTATACAACAGAGTTTTAAAGCCATTTTGGTCTGGTTGAATTTGCTGAAAAGAACGGCATCACTTAAGAAGCCGGAGAGGGTCCAAAGGTCTGCTGTTAGTGGAGCCAGCTTATCGGTCAATCCTACTCTAGCGCTGAACGCTATATTGAGCGTGGTGCTCGCAATCAGTTAGAGGTGTTCCGGTTATAGGCTTAAGCTACGGACACTCAAGTATTCTTAGAAACGTAGAGTTCATACCTATGATGCTTGGGCCGGAGCAGTACTTTTTCAATGCATATTCCCTCAGGGAATGAGTAGACGGGACGCAACATTTGAAGGCAGAACATAGCAAACATGTTTACGGATGACTCGAAGTCACGGACGGAAGGGTTGGTGGAGGAGTATTCTGCGAGAAACTCCCCATCAAGAGCAAATTTAGGTTACCGGACCACTGCAGTATTTTCCAAGGGAGGTAGTCGCAATTAAAGAAGCAGTGGATTGATAGCTTAGCTCTGCAATTACCTTAAGGCAGGTAAATATCTATTCCGACAGCCCGGCTGCAATTATTTCTCTGGGCTCATTGCTTGTGCGTTCGAAATTAATCGCTGACTTTTCTCAATTGCATCCGAGTACTTCGATATTAGGCTAATTTGGGTACACGGTCACAGTGGCACATGAGCTGGGCTTAAGAGCTTGCCAGACAGGAGACCCCTCGATGCGGTTTCACCGCAAAATGGGATGATTGGGGTCCCCTTGACAACCTGTGGTCAGGTCCTGGATAGATAAACTTCGCATCAACTCAACGAGTGCTGTGAAAGAAGAAAGTCGGTAAATTTTTCTCGCCACGGGAAGATAGGGACCGCTTCTCAAATTTGGTGCGTGTCCTTACTGAGCATTGTCTGTTAGGTATCCGTGCGCTGAGACTTGGGATTGCTTTAAGTTCTATCTGCAGAGCTGTCTAGAGGATGAGATAGAATCGTCTCAGCCCCGTCCCCTCGGCTGTCTTCCTCTAAGTTTCAGATATCTGGGTTCTCACTTTTTTACTACACCTGCGGATATTGCTGATTTAAGTACAACACACCTTGCGAATTTTTTCAACAGCTTGAAGCCGTTAACGCAATGTAATTAGTGACCATTTGGTTATCATCCTCCAATCCAAATCCTCTTCTTCCCCCTCGCCGGTCTTTTTGCTTTGGTTTTTTCCCCTATGTATGGCATCACAGTAGTCGAATTTAATTCTTTGTCAAAATGGGCTCTCACTTGGTCGAATGCCTGCTAATTGAAATTTAAGTTTGCTCTGCCTAATGTACAAGAAGGGATATTCTGCAATCTGCACTAATTACCGCGATATTAGTCTTCTAAATATCGCCTATAAGCTCCTAGCGAGCGTATTGCGTGAAAGGCTGAATCCCACTATCAGCCAACTGATTCGACCTTATCAGTATGGTTTTAGACCTGGTATTTACAGCACGCCAAGTCTTGGAAGAAACCCATGAAAGAAAAATCGACACACTCCGCCGATTTTGAAGCTGCATTTGACAGCAAGAAAAGGAGTTGCCTATGTATATGCTGCGATGTCAGAATTTAGTACCTGCACAAAACTAGTACGGAGTGCGAAGTGACATTACTCAATACTTGCAGCGCCGTCAGAATTGCGTAGGACTTCTCCGAACCGTTTGATACCAAAGGAGGTTCCTGACCGGGTGACTCGAGGTCGTGTGACCTGATGCTGAAAAAGATTGTGCGAGCCACAGTGCTTGATCGCTCAGGCACACTTTTTTTAAGAGCGTACAATTTGGTTGTGAATGAGGGCACAGCTAATTTCATCCTATCATCAAATAAACAGTCGGCACACTTGCGTATCGGCACCTACTCACTGTTGACAGTTATGATGTCGAGGTTGTAAGAGACTTCGTTTATTTAGGAGCCAGCATAAACACCGAGAATAATGTCGGACTTGAAATACATAGGGGAACATCTCTTGCCAACAAGCGCTATTTTGGACTAAGTAGGCAATTAAGTAGTAAAGACCTCTCTCGACAAACAAAACTAACACTCTACAAGGCTCTCATCATGCTCGTCCTAACGTATGACGCAGACGCTTGGACAATGACAACATCCGAAGAGACGTGCCTTGGAGGGTTTGAGAGAAAGATTCTGCGTAAGATTTTTGGATCTTTGCACGTTGATGGCGGCGATTATCGCAGGCGTTGGAACGATGAGCTGTATGAGCTTTACGACGGCATAGACATATCGCAGCGAATAAAGATCTAGCGGCTACGTTGGCTGGGTCATGTCGTCCGAATGGACAGAAACACTACGGCTCTTAAAGTATTCGATGCGGTACCAGCTGGTGGTAGCAGAGGAAAAAGAAGGCCTGCTCTGCGTTGGAAAAATCAGATGAAGAAAGACTTGGCTTCACTTGGTGTGTCCAACTGGCGCCGGGTGACAGGAAAAAGAAACGACGGGCGCGCTTTGTTAAGCTCGGCCAAATTCGCGTAGCCAGTTTTCGCGCCAATCAAAAAAAAGAGAAGTCTCAAAGCGAGGTAATTTCGCAAACGCTCACCGATTCAACATAATTTCTGTGAATGCGAAGGGAACTTATTTTGCGATATTCTGTGCATCTGATGAAATCAAGTGATGCGGCAAGAGAAGTTCAAGCTACAAACTAGAAAAATGATTATCACCAAAGCGTTCGGCATAACTGAAACAACTTTAAGAGGTGTAGGTGATCCGAATGTCGCGTTTCTGAGCTGGTATTATTTGGAAAAAAGTAAAAAAAAAAAAATTAAAAAAATAATAAAAAAATTAAAAAAAAACTATGCTCAAAACAAAACCAAAGATAAAATGAAACCTCAAAATTGACAAAAGAGCAGAAACGAGTACGCATCTCATTAAAACTAAAGATACAAGATTGACCAGAATTCAAATGCAGCTTAATTCGGCAGTTGGCAAGCTGGAAACTCGTGCTTTTTGAAAGCGGTATTCTGCTTTTGTTATGTTATTTGTTTTTTATATTTTGTTTTCACTGCTTTTGTACCGCTGCTGTGTAATGGTGAACTGCTTCCGCATCTTGAGGAAAGATTTAATTGCAAATACAAACACATTTAATTGAATATATCGATTGAGTTCTTTATTTACAAGACAAAACTGAAGGTACACATCTGTCTATTTAACAAAATAAATAAACAATTCAACTATTCCATTCGACTTCCTTTAATTTTACTGCACCGGCAGGTACATTTTGCTTAAATTTCCACTCAAAATCTCATTCTCAGCATCCGGGCGCGGTCTTTCATAACCATAACCACCAATACTGAAGCCGCTGCTCACTTGTGTTGTTTGGTCACCATTGCTGAACTCCACACTTCCCCCAAAGCCTGAACGTAGTCCGACACCATCACTACTAATAACGGCACTGGTTGCAGTCTGCGCTTTCGCGCCATCTTCTTTACCGCCAACGGCAAGCACTTCAAAACTGCTACTCGGAATGCCAGTGCTTATCGCGATTTCGCTTTCTGTATCCTGCGTTGTGGATATCAATGATGTAGATTTCTCCGTCGTAGACACAATCTCCGATGTGGATGTCTCGAATGTGGATATCCCCGTTGTAGAGACTGCAAAATCATTTTTAGTTGTAGTTACAAACGCGGGCGCTTGAGCGAGTACTGTGGGCTGAACAGCGATAGCAGTAGTGCCAACAGTGGTGCCAACAGGAGTGCCAGCAGTAGTGCCAATAGTGGCGCCAAAAGTGGTGTCAGTATTGCCGCCAAAAGTGGTCCCAGTAGTGGTGCCAGTATTACTGCCAATATTGCCGCCAATAGTGGCGCCAGTAGTGCTGCCAACATTGCCGCCAATAGTAGTGCCTACAGCTGCCCCGATTGTTGTGCTTAAAACTGATTTTTCTGTGCTTGTTACTATTGGTGCTTTTTCCGTGGTGGTGGTGCTGGTGGTGGTAGTAGCGCGAGTAGTCGTTACCGGCGCCTTTGTAGTTACCTCCGATGTAAAGCTATTATACGTTTCCGTTGTTCGTCTCGTTGTGGTTGTGGGTCTGCTAGTAGTGGCGCCTCCTTTGAATTTGAAGCCGAATCCGAAACCGCCACCGATGCTGCCACTGGCACCAGCGCCGCCACCAAATCCGGAAAGTAGACTAGTGATGAAACTCAGTTTGCGACTTATAATGCTAGCGGGTAATTGAAATAGGCCACCGGATGCTGAAGAGGAAGAGAACGACGAGGAAGACGAGGAGCTTGTGCCGGTAGTTGGAGCTAAAAGTAAAATAAGGAAAGTTGTTGTAATTTTGTTTCATTAAATTAAGAGGAGAACAGTTATCTTTGTAGATGTTGTGTTTTGTAAATAAAATAGGTTAAAGTCCATGAGGTATTATTATTAAAATCTTAAGGTTGACGTGGCCTCAAGAATATGGAGTTAATACTTCTGACCAAGAAGCACATCCCGTTAAAAATTAGCATGCAAACTTGCTCAAATACGCTAACCACAAAGAGGTTTTAAAGTACCTAGGCATAAGACTGGACCCAAGACTAACCTTCTGGGCTCAAATAAAGTATGAAGCAGAGAAAGCCGCTAAGGTGACATCCCTACTCAGTAGACTGATGGCAAAAATTTGGGTCCAACTCAAACGAAATGGGAAATAATGATGGCTACCACCCTCTCCGGTTTCTTATACGGAGCTGAACTGTGAAAAATGCGCTGAAGGTAAATCACCGGTGTAAGCTCTTTGCATCAGTACAATGAACAGCAGCTCTGAACTTGTGTCTGCCTACCGCACACTATCAGGACCAGCCGTTCAAGAGATAAGTGGTTCAATAACGATAGATTTGCTAGTGTTTGAGAGGAAAAATCAGTAGGCATGAAATAACGAGAGTATGGATGAAGGAGTAAGTAAACTTGTGGCGCGCGGCATAAAAGACAAATCGATAAGGCTATGGCAAGACCGCTGGAGAAACGAAGAAACCCCGATTGGTCGGGCTAAGACGTCGCTAGACATGGTACAGCAGGAACTTCAGTGAAGTAAATTTTTATGCAAACCAAATGCTTTCGGGGTACGGATATTTCCAGAAATACCTGTCCAAAAGAGGGGAATGCGAAAACTTCACGCACATTGCGAACAAGAACGTCGAATAATGTTGGAGAATGCAGCCAGCCACATGACCACTGAAAATATAATCGACAAGATGCTAAGCAGAGAGGAAACTGAGGAAGATGATTTTCCACATCAGTGGTTTCGCAAAAAAAATTCTCCGCTTGAAAAAGCGAGACGTGGACCCAGGCATACAAGTATATGTAGATCTTGTTTGATGAGGAAGATAGGGAACGCCACTCTGAAGTAATGCGAAAGCGGCTCCAGAGTGGACGATGGTTCCAAAAGAGGTGGAGTTTTATTTACTTTCCGGACATATGGTACCACTAGTGCGACGGCAGCTTGGATGATGCATTATTATATTTTTTCAGACTTCGCTGGACGACGTAAATTATCAGACCAAAGAGGTAGCGGAAAATGATTGTTCCACAAATGGAGGCAACTAAAGTTTTAAGTCGGCTCCGAACGGCAAATGAATTTTTATGAGGATGTTTTTCATGGCAAAAATATTGGCGGAGGTTTGTCATTGTCTGCCAAGGGGGAACGCTATGAGAAATATTTTTGTTTTTTTATCATTGGCATTTCGAACTTCGCACTTTTAGAAAAGGCTTTTTCTTCATTTTGGTGTTTCACGGAGACTCGATAATCACGCACCAACCAATTCGGCTGCGGCGGCCGCCATCGAATCAAAATTAGCCTTACTTGTTTGATTTAGTTTTGTTTTTTTTTTCCTATGCACCTAATTTTACCTTCTGAAATATTTTTTTTTTCATTATTCCAATTGTTATTAGAACAGGTATACTTGGTAGCTCGGTGTAAGGGGTCTTTCAAAATACAAAAAAAAAAAAAAATGTTTTAAGATGAAATATGTAAAACTTTCGATTCTTTCAGAATACGACTCTTAACAATTCCATGTGAAAAATGACATCACTTAAATGTTCACCATGGCATTCTGGGCCGTTTGCAGCTAAACTCAGCCAAACAGTCGATTCATGAAAGCTTAATTGTTGAGAACGATGTTGAATGCTGTTCAGGAGCACTTTGCGCACAGCAGCAAATTGGCAATTTAGGTTCTGGTCTGCCAGTTCTTCTTCTATCCTTGGCAGCCAGTTTCTTAAAATTTTTTCACCAACTTTTGAATTGTCGACTCATCCGGAGTTTTTCAAAAAGGTTCCATTTTCCACTAGTTCCATCAAAAAAATTACGACTTTTGCAATATGTTGTTTTTAAGGTTGGCTTAGGTTTGGTTATGGGGGTAATCGGTCTGTACGACCAACTCACTTAGTTGTGAATCCACTATGCAATACGGGAACTTAAGTTATTTTTCCTCGTGGAACCATTTTGTGGCTTTTATGAAGCGCAGGATTGGTCCCATCTCCACGCCGGACAATTCTCTAAGCGAATTGAAAAAATATTTTCCTAGAAAACCAGCTCTGGTTTTAGCTAAGGCTGGATAATTGGAAAGGAAATGCTTAACTCTTTGTTATTTTTTCTCATCTCTATAAGTTCTGCAATATTCATGGGATAAAGCTCCTAGTTACAAGGAATGCCTGCCAAATAGCCTACGACCGGTTATACAAGCCACGACCTTCGAGATATCCTCTCTTGAAAGGCTAAGCAGTTTTTTTGAATTTTTCTTATTTATTTTCGGCTATAGTAGCCTAGATGTTACACAAGTGTCTTCATTTCCCCATAACCTATTGGTCTCCTGGATAATATTTTTTTTTGTATCCTTAATTTTCTTGTGGCCATATGGTCATCCCAATGTTACTTCTATCACTGAGCAGTTGAAGAGTAGTACCTTTTCGGGCTAACTCCTCGGCTTTACAATTTCTCTTAATGTCTCTGTACTACGGAACCCAAATAAGGTTGACCTCGAATATGACACTAATATCATTTAGGGCTGTCCAGCCTTACTGTACAACCTTTGTTCCCCCAGTATAGCCGCATTCATTTGTTTAATGGCCGTCCGACTATCCGATAATATATTTATTGTAGTGTTTGTTACGGCATGTAGCCATTTCTTTTATAGCCTTCTGCCTGATAGACGCTGCAGGTGTCTGGTAGTCGGACAGATAGTTTAAGCCCAAGTTACCTAGAAAATACACCAACCTTATCATCTAGGTTGAAACCATCTGTATAGAAATTCAATTTCCCCCTTCACCATGGCCTTGGGGTCTGCCACTGTTTTCTTGGACGGTATTAATTCCCCCCTTCTCCGTGGCCTTGATGTCTGCCACTCTCTTCTTGACGGTATGCTCGTCTTGAGGAGTCTGTTGAAGGTGGGTCTAGGAATGGATTTCTCGTTTATGATTATTTAGAGTGTGCAAAATAGAGTTCTGGCCAAATCACCGGTATTTCCATAGCGCCATGTTGTTCTTAAGGATCGACTATTTTCATAATAAGTTTCAGTAATTTTAACGCGTTGTTTGTTCGTGTAAAATTGTACATCAGTCAAAGATGCCAAAAAACAGGTACCGTCTAGGAACTATTCACTACCTTTCATCTAGGCGCCACTTTTGAAAGACCCTTTATAATATATGGAAAATCTTTGAAAAATTCTATCACGAAATTATTAGTGCATATTCAAACAAAATATTCTAAGATTTGAAGTAACTGCTACTTTTCTCTATATTTCCGTATGAAAGTACTTTCCCAATCACAATACCTCCAACGTCACAATACTTATCAAACAACTACATTCCACTTGCACTCCATACCACCTTCACCTTCACCTACCTCTGGTCGTTAAGACAAAGAAATTTGACGGCAGCAAAAAAAATGGTTTCGCCTCAGTCTGTTGCCACAACACGGCCAAGGTGCCGAGCAGGAGCAGTGTGACTGCCAGTTTTGACATGTTGGCTGCTTCAAATGCTATACTTTAATAAATTTTAACGCTAAAATATTCTACTTCCGCCACTTATACTCGTATCAGGAAAATATCACTGTGAACTTTTACTGATTCTGCTTGTGTCGCTAACGTCTTTGGCATTCGCCTACTAATTTGGTACTGAGGTTGTGTTTTTGGTCAGCTATTCACTTAACACACGAAAAACCAAAGCTAGAGCATATCCATGTTGCGAATCTGTGAAATACCTGATCAGGTGTACGCTAATAATAAAAATATTGTACTAATGGGGTGACGCATGCAAACTTGGCAGGTATAGGCCAAATTTCTCATTAACCACCAATTAAATTCACTCAACTTTAACGTTGCCTTTCGCCTGTTTGTTAGAAATAAACGTTTTACGGCATTTTCATGTTTTATGTGCAGAGTGGGTTCTGAACTAGCGACCTTCGATATGCCATGCATGAATACACCACCTTGCTAAATCTGCTACTCGTATATACATATGTCTAGACATATATACGCTTATGTGTGCGTGTATGAAGTACAATCAGCGCAATACTGTTAATCGAAATCAATGTCTGCTTTGTTAGCACTATTTTTTGCCAAATCTCTTGCATCTCCTTCGTATTTAATTTGTTTATTTATGCATATTTTTTACTAACGAGTATTTTTGTGTTCCGCGATCCACAAGCAGCGCAATGATAAA
This sequence comes from Anastrepha obliqua, assembly GCF_027943255.1. NCBI lineage: Eukaryota > Metazoa > Arthropoda > Insecta > Diptera > Tephritidae > Anastrepha > Anastrepha obliqua. Next base: position 49,469,762 of record NC_072893.1, read on the forward strand.
AATGTTCTCTTCAAGCCACTGTCAGCGTAGCATAAATCTTCTCTGTCCATTACCAGTCATTGTTAATGGGCACCCAGTAGACGTGTAGAATTTTTAATGTTTCATAATAAAATTACAACAAAGATGTAGTATTGTGTACAAAAATGGTACAAGAAAGACGGCAAGTAATGAAATGAAACGTGACTTTTTATTTATTCCATCGTTGGCCGGCGACATTCACGCCATTCTCGAAATGTGTACGCGTGCGCATGCGTCACACTTTTATGGGCAGACAGACCAATTTCAGGTGCTACTCTTAAACCTTTACACCTTTTTCAGATTTTTGTTTTGTTTTTGTAATTATTCCAGGAAAATTTGTAGCGTTTTAAACTCCAGCACTGGAGTCGATGACTGCTTTATTTGCCAACTTAATGCTGGTGGGGAAATACTACTGCGGTTAAATTCTTGAAATATATCTAAATGCAAGAACAGGGTCAACTCATTAGCGCTTGAGGAGCGGCGATGTTTGCTGTCTGTATTTAATGATACGTAGATATGTTCAGTTAATGAATTTTAGAAAATTTCCTTAATTAATTAGTATGTTGTGACTTTAGTTTCAGAAATTTATTTAAACCTGAAATTAAACTTGAGTGAACACATTGCGCTTGGTAAAAAAAAAAAACCAAAAAAAAAAAAGACCAGAAAACCAAACGTCGCACACATACTTATATCCTTTAAAAGTTATGCCGAATACGCTGGCGATAATTGATTTTCAAGACTTGCACAAATAAGAGAATTGCTCGAGTTTGGCGTTGAGTTGATATGATCGCTTGATCATATGATCTCATCATCATATGCGCGATTTATTTCACATCAAAATTTTTCCTTACTTGTTATCGATATAAATCGATCGGAAATCTATCTTTTGCTAGCTTATTTGATGGAGTAAATCTCTTTGCAGAAATTTTCAAATCTTATTTTAGGCGCGTTATATTCGTCACTTCTCTGCTCACTTCATGAAAAATTTGCTTGTGAAAGCAACAACAAAGTTATAGAGCAAGATTTAGCGCTGGCGCTTATTTTTATACCTCATGAAACTGGTCTAACTCACTATTTTCAATGCTGTCGACTTTCTTTCCAGAGAGTTTCATAAGACCGCGTTCATACAGAACAACTTTTGATACTTCAACCATGCGAATTCTTTTTTGATGTTGTCCGTTCCGTTCACACACTGCAACAGTGTTTAGTCTATAATCAACAACAACATGAAGAAGAAGAAGTAACGAGTTAAAGCAACAAATGCTTATCTCTTTTTTTTAATTTTCATAGACCCTCGAGTGGATTTCTGAAACCAAGCTGAGCCTGTTTATTTCCATCACCTCTCGCCGTGGAGCTACCGTCAAGTATTAACTCGCGGAGAGGAAAGGCGATTAGCCACCGCCGCCACCGCAATCTTTCCAGACGACTCATCTCTTTTATAATCGCCTGCCGCATTCCACTTTTTCTTCGAGCGCAGCATATGATGCACAAATTTTTCCGGCAACGGAGGTTCTCCGAAGATTCTATGAAGAACGTGGATGCTTTTTCCTTGGCGTATTCGAAGTGTGCTTTGAAAGACAGCCTTTTTTCTATCATTATTCCCAAGTATTTGGTTGCGGGAACGATCGATATGTTAAAGTCTCCGAATCTTAAAGAGAAATCTTTTGGTTTTTTTCGGCTGGATATAAGTACTGCTTCGGTCTTTTGTTGCGCTGTATCACACTTCAGAAGACTTCGTGAGTTCGAGGATGACGAATATAGTGGCAGGCCATCGAATCCGATAACTGATGAAAACTTCAATCAAGAGAACAGTTGATCAAAGAAGAAAGCGATGCTCACGGTTTTTATGGATTACAACAGAATTGTACAGCACGAATTTTTGCCAGAAAGTCAGACATTTAATAAGGATTATTATTTGGGCGTTATGAGAGGTTTACGTGAAGCAATTCATCAAAAAAGAAAGAATTTTTGGAAAAATCACTCCTGGATTTTGCACCATGATAACGCATCAAGGCACAGTACCATCAGTACTCGGGAATTTTTGACCTATAACAAAACGAATGACGTTCAACAGCCGACGAATGCACCTGATATACCTAGTTCTATGCAATTTTTTGTTTTTTTTTCTGTTTGATCGAGTCAAAGAACCACTACGAGGAGTGCATTTTAATAGCCGAAAGGAAATAATGGACAATTCGAAGACTGCTCTGATGGCTATACCGAAACGAGGGTTAGGCAGAAATATTTCGACAACTGGATGAAACGCAGGCATAAGTGAGCTGCAGTTGATGGGGAGTACTTTGATGGCGATAATAATACTTTTGAAGAATAATCTTATACAGGGTCTCGCAGTCGAAGTGTAACCAACTTCAGACCGCTCGCGCAGCTGATACACGGGCATCAGCTGCCTATTAGTTGGCTAAATGACAGTCTAGAGTATTGTTTACAAGCGCGCGGAAGCATTTTACCGAGAGTAAACGCAAAAAAAGAAAATCAGTAATGGATTTCAATCGCAATAGTGTGATTGCATTATATTTGACTGGAAAATCACAACCAGCGATTGCTTGTGAGCTCGAGCACCTTAAAGTAAATAAAGTTTTTGTTTATCGCACCTTATAACGAACAATGATACCGGTAGCATCGCGAAACGTCATGGAGGTGGTCATAAAAAGACTGCAACGTCACGTGAAATGGTTCAAAACTGAAGTGAGCGAAATCCCCGACGAAGTTCGAATCAAATGGCGAAATAACTGAAAATATCTGACCGTAACTTCCGCCGCATACTGAAAACTGATCTCAAAATTAAGCCTTACAAGATCCAAAAGGCGCATGATCTCACACCAAAGTAGCAATAAGTCAGCAAGTCAATTTCCGAACATTGAGTTTTCTGATGAGAAAAATTTTCAAATTGAGCATTTCGTAAACTCTCAAAACGATAGGGATTGTTTAACCGACCTTTCATACGAGAATTTAAGCCATCGATTGACCACCAGGAGGCAGCATCCGCCACAGGTAATGGTTTGGGCCGCTGTAACCGCAGACAGGCGCTCTTCAATCGTTTTCATCGAGCCTGGGGTCAAGGTAAATGCGAAATATAATCGGAAAAGTATTCTGGAGGTTGCTTTGATGCTGTGGGCAGACAAACATATCGCTGACAGGCTATGAACGTGTCAACAGGACTCGGCACCATCTCATAAAGCTCGAGTGAACTAAGAATGGCTAAAAACCATGTTCTGAACTTCATAACGTCCATACAATGACCAGCACTAAACGCGAACCCGCAAGCTCCGAACTAAAAGATTCATCAGTCTCGAGGCGCTGAAAAAAGCCATTGCTGGTGAGTGGGCCAAAATACCTGCAAGTCACATTTGGGCTGCTTGCGATTCGTTTCCTGACCGTCTCAAGGCTATAGTCAAGGCAAAAGGTGGTCATATCATTTTGTATTATTTTCTGACATTTTTTACTTTGAATTGAATAAAAGTAATTTTACAGACTAAATGTATGGCCTTTGTAATTGGTTACACTTCGAGTGCCGGACCCTGTATTTTAAATTTTCTGAATATATTCCGAGAACTTTTTGATCAAGGCGGTGTACAATAAAAACAAACCGTATATTCTGGCAACTGCCTCTTAAGTGGGTCTTAGAAACAAACATTAAAATTTTATTATGACATAATTTAACTCCAATTGTCCATTCAGAGTCATTCATTGTGCAAACACCAAATACAAAAATAGAATTCGGAGACCTCATTTATTACATAAAGGGAAAAGTAAAGCACAAAAAAGAAGTGAATTCGTTAGTCAAATGATGTTAGCCACTGTTTGGTCTTACGTAGAGTAGCTGCTATTTAGTTTCTCTTTCGTTTTTAGTTTCTCTTTAAAAAAAAAAATATATAAAAAATATGAAGAAGATAACAGCAAACAAAAAAATACTTTTAATGCGACATTGAACTTGAATTTAGTTATTCATGGTTATGCTAAGATTTTATTGTTGTATTTATATTGGTAGCGTAAATGTAATATTTCCATGGAGGCAGTGCTCGTTTTGTTTGTTTCTTCAGCAGAGACCTTTTATTTGTTCACCGAACGATCACTGTTGAGGGGCATTTACATATTGGGTGTGATAAAAAGTTCGGCAGCAAATTACCGTTATACAGCGTTAAACTTGAATACTGCTTGTAGGATCGCGTAAATAGATCGCACTGGTAACAATAAATATAGTTCGCTATAAAAGTGATACTTTTTACATGAAAATTAATAAATACATGGATAATCTAATGAAACCCAAAAAATGGAGTTATACGCTTCAGCACATCTATGTAATGAATTGATTAAAAATTCTGGATGTTTTCCACTAGATGTGGCAGTGAGTCACATCTCGCGATGTACGAGTATACAGGTGATACTATCCGACGATTAAAGGGTTACATACGTCCAGAATTAAAAAAAAAATCGATTTTTTTTACAGATTATTATTCTTTATAGTTTTAAGAGTATTTCTGTAAAAGTCGATTGGAAAAATTCCTCATAAATATAAAGTTATGGTAGAAAATGTAACTGCCCGACGAGAGTTTGATGCGCACAGGCAGCTGTCCTTCGTTTGAGGCAGCTGGTCTCAAGCGAAATGCACTTGAAAGTTTGAATTCTTTTTTCTCGAAACTACTTTTCCGGCACGGTCTGCTTGAATAACTCATACAGTTTTTAATATTCTTTCATGCGGTTTTTTTTTAAATACTCGAAAGTTTTTTCTCTGTACATTTGATTTTTGATATTTTTACCAAAGAATTTTATAAACATAATTAAAGTGTGACATTTATGACGTAAAACGTATACTTTTATTTAAAATGCCATAAATTGCAAAGTTTTTCGAAATTCAAAAATCCGGCTTCACAGACTATAACTACAGCTGTATTTTAAAATAATTTTTTTACTTCTTACAGATCCATCAACATTTTTTTTTTAATTTCCAATTTTATTGCAATCTGTTTTAAATTTAAGCAATAAGCAATACATATATCTTAACCCTAGAAAACTAAGCCCCGCTTCTGAGGCGCAAAGATTGTCATTTTTACGTATTTCATTATGATTGAATGCAAGTGGCAGCACGAGCTTTCAAACCATTATAGTAGTCTCTTGTGTGAGTTTGTGAGCTGTCGCTAAATGAGTGTGTGAGCTGTCGCTAAATGGAAGCGAAATAGAGGACAATTTACAAAAGGATTTCGGTTCAGACGATAGTCTAATTGATCCAAACTTTCAAATTGAATCTGAAGATGAAGTTGAAAATATAATTGTACGCAATCAAGAATTGACTCCTGTTGCAGTTTCACCTATAGATGTACCACAAAGTAATGACCAACCTAATGACTCTTTAATAACACTGGTTTACAGCCAAAATGCACCAGAGACGCCGTTATGAAATTCCTATGTAAAATCACCGTCTGATTCCGAAAATCAAGGTTATTTTTTATTCTATGGTAACGTTTTTGAGATATTTACGAATTACCGTTATTTCAAAAAAACAAAAAATTGGGCCCACTTAATCATATATATCTCGAAAACGAATTGAGCGATTCCAAAACCGTTTAAAGCTTTTAAAAGGTAATAAAATTTCCTATAAACTGTGTGTAAAACACTTTTTGATAGGCCCTGCAGATTCAAAGATAACGAACTATCATAACGGATTTTTTAAATTTTTTTAGTAAAAATATAAAAAAAATTGTACTTTGAGAGAAAGGATCTCGAAAACTTTTTACTTTTTCGTGTATTTTTTGTTTTCACTCTAAGCTCTGTTTTATTACAAAAAAAATAAACTTTGATTAAACAAAATCGATGAACTAATACAAAAGTTACAAGCATTCAAGTAAATATATCCATATAGTAAAACTTAAGTATCCTACAAATAATAGCATATGTACTGTATGTATTCTGTCTTAACTCTATGATCTTATTTTATAATTGAAAAAGTTATGTGTCTTGTTTTGACGCTTATTTATATAAGGATCGGTTTCTCTTATGAGAAACCAACAGTAGTCACCCATCATAGCGACATCCCAGAATCCTTGATACCGACTTTCAATCATTTTCATTTGCTGGTGAAACCTTTCGCCATGCTCGTCACTTTCGTCGCCAAGATTTTGCGGGAAAAAATTTAAATGGGAGTGCATAAAATGAATTTTTAAAGACATATTTACTCCTGAAAGAAAATTAAAAAAGGAATTAGATAAATACGTAAGTGACACATTAGCATATAATTTTCTTAGGCTGGGTTAATCTTCCAATTCAGAACAAATTTTGGTCGTTCTTGTTTGTTCGGAGCAGGGCAATAAATTTAGATTAAGAGCTATATATTCTCATGTAAATTTAAAAATTTGCTTTAAAATTTTTTGTTTAGTTTTAAAGTTAACTGAGAAAACGGTCTTATATACATATATATATATATTGTATATATAACGGTCTTATATGTGTTTTTTATTTACCCATTTCCGCATTGTTTTTGATTAAATCGTTCTCTATCAGCTCGAAGGACTTTTGTGTTTGCCTAAAAAAGAAGTAACGACCTTTTCAAAAGAGTCCCACGCCGCTGCCTCCACTGGTGACAATAGTTCTTTGAAATGGGTATTGACCATTATTTTCCTTATTTGCGGCCCCACAAAAATCCCTTCCTTTATTTTTGCTTCTGAAATCTGTGGAAAGATTGTTTTCAAATAATGAAAAGCTTCGCCTTCTTTGTCCAAAGCCTTGACAAAGTTTTTGATAAGGCCGATCTTGATGTGGAGCGGAGTATGAGTATTTTATGTTATCCACCCCAACTTGAAACGCGATTCGTTCTGGCCAATCCTTTATGATGTAGTGGTCTTGACGTGCTCGGCTATCTCATTTGCATAGAAAGCAACAGTATTTTGTGTATCCAGGTTGTAGACCACATAGCTTTCCAACGACTTTTAGATCGGTACATATTTTTCAATCATGTTCTTCGTATTTAATTAATTCAAGCAATTTTTGCATTGTCTCATATGTTTCCTTCGCATTTACTGCATGCGCGATCGGGATAGATGGCTTTTGGTTGCCAATATGCAATAATACGGCCTTTAAACTTAATTAATTGCCGTCTATGAACAATCGCCACTCTTTTGAATCATATGGTTCACCAAACTGTTTAAATAGACCAGCAATGTTTTTGCAATAACAAACACTGTCCTTCTTCGTATAGTACTGGGAGAATTGTTCGTGACGAGTCATATAATATGTTACCTTAACACCGGATGAAACAAATTTAAATTGTTGCATACGAGAGGCGTGTAGTTTGGCCTTTTCTTTTGACAATTCCAAATCCCTTATCCAATCATTGAGTTGTGCTTGTGACAAAGGGTTTCTTTCGTTTTCCGTTTGCAATTCAGTACAACATGATGCCGCGTAATCAGATACTGCTGTTGACAATGAAACTGGAGCCGAAACTAAAGTTAAATTTGATTCTGGCAATGTAGCTTCCGTTGAATTTAGTTCTGGTAATGACACTGTAGATACGCTCGCATAGGTTACTTTTCTTGACTTTCCAACCCCAAATACTTTTGTAGTACAAATATAGCAGTCCGTTGAATGGCAAGTTGGTTCCCTCCTCTTCATTGGTGTAATAAATTTCATATGTCGCCTAAATAGATAGTTTAAGAATCATATGTACATATGACAGAATAATATGTACATATGCTACTATTTGTAGGGTACTTAAGTTTTACTATATGGATATATTTACTTGAATGCTTGTAACTTTTGTATTAGTTCATCGAATTTGTTTAATCAAAGTTTATTTTGTTTGTAATAAAACAGAGCTTAGAGTGAAAACAAAAAATACACGAAAAAGTAAAAAGTTTTCGAGATCCTTTCTCTCAAAGTACAAATTTTTTTATATTTTTACTAAAAAAATTTAAAAAATCCGTTATGATAGTTCGTTATCTTTGAATCTGCAGGGCCTAGCAAAAAGTGTTTTACACACAGTTTATAGGAAATTTTATTACCTTTTAAAAGCTTTAAACGGTTTTGGAATCGCTCAATTCGTTTTCGAGATATATATGATTAAGTGGGCCCAATTTTTTGTTTTTTTGAAATAACGGTAATTCGTAAATATCTCAAAAACGTTACCATAGAATAAAAAATAACCTTGATTTTCGGAATCAGACGGTGATTTTACATAGGAATTTCATAACGGCGTCTCTGGTGCAGAAAAAAAGTTGAAATTTGTGATCCAGTGTAATCAAGCCTTCCGAAGCTACTGTAAGAGGTAAGAACAATTTCATTTGGTCGACTGAACCGTCTTCTATAAAACGAAGGTCAAGTATAACTCCAGCGAGGAATATTGTTCATATTTTACCGGGATCAAAGAGAGAATTTAGGGATGTTACAAAGCCTTTAGATTGTTTTGAAAAATTTTTCACACCAAATATAATTGAAGAAATTCTTCTTCATACCAACGAAGACATTAAAGTTAAATCCAATAATTACAAAAAACAAACCACAACCACATCATTAACTAGAACAGAAGAACTTCGTGCTCTCCTTGGAATTTTGGTTTTAAGTGGTGCGCTAAAGAACAACCATTTGTCAACTAAAGAGCTTTTTGATCCTTTGCTCTGTGGATCTAAAAATGTTACTACAATGAGTATGGAACGTTTAAGATTTCTTATAAATTGCCTTCATTTTGATGATCGGAACACACGAGAAAATAGAAGAAAGACCGATAAATTTGCTCACATTGGAAACATATGGGCATATTCAGCTATGTAGAGACAACTTTAAACCGGGGTCATATGTGACAATAGATGAACAGCTACTAGGATTTAGAGGTCGATGTCCATTCCGAATGTACATACCAAACAAACCAGCTAAATACGGAATAAAAATTGTGAAAAAATTTTAATACAGTAGCTGGCGAACCGTTAGGTTCTTATTATTGTAAGCTTCTAACTAGAACTATACATGGAACAAATAGAAACATAACTGCAGAGAATTGGTTCACTTCCATACCATTAGCAGAACAGCTATTAGCGGATCCTTATAAGTTAACTTTAATTGGAAATATCAAAACTAACAAGAAAGAAATTCCAGATGAGTTCAAGCATAATACATCCCGTCGTATGGGAATATCCATGTTCGGTTTCCATGAAAAGTTAAGTCTTGTTAGCTATAAAGCAAAGCCTCATAAAACTGTTTTTTAATATCAACTGTGCACGACGAACCCACACTTAACTCACTATCAAAAAAACCTGTAATTATTGAATCCTATTTATAATGCAACAAAAGGTGCTGTTGTCGCTTTTGATCAGATGTGTTGTCATGCCAGCTGCAGCCAGGCGTTGGCCATCATGTATGTTTTACGGTATGATAAATATGGCAGTATTGAATAGTTATATTCTCTATGTTTCAAACTGTGACCAAAAACAATGAGCAGAAGGGATTTCATAAAGGATCTTAGTAAGGATTTGTGCTGTGACTGGCTCTCAATCAGACTTCAAGAAAGACCATCTATGCAAAAACGAGTTCGTGAAGCAATAACCGACTTCATTCATAGCTCCGAAGAGCAGCAAGAAAACACTGAACCATAAATAAAGAAAGGGAAAATATCAATGTGCAATTACTGTCCAGCAAGCAAGAAACGTATGAGTGTTTATTATTGTGCAAAATGCAATAGAACATACTGCCTGGAACATAGATCCCCAAATTGCTATACCTACGTGTTATATAAGAAAAAAGGTCTGAATTAATTTTTATGTACAAAACAAAATATTAATAATATATTTGAAATTTTTTATTTTTATGAAACTTAGTACAAATAGCTACAAGAAAAATATGAATTTTATGTTTTTGTTTTAAAGAAAAAAAAATTATAAAATTTTTTCTAAATGATATCCTTGCAAAAAAAAAAAAATGTAAGTGTTAATTTAGTAAGTACAGAATTGGCTTATAAAAACAATTTGATGAAATATTTTTTTTATATTATAGTTAAATACTCCAACTCTCAAAAAATAAAATGTTTTTCAATACAAAAACTTAACAAAAATTAGAGAAGTATTTTGTTTTTTAAATAGTAGCCTGATAGGCGAGCTTTAGTTCTAAGTTAAAAAAAAGGTTTAGTTTTCTAGGGTTAAGCTAATAGGGCGATCCTGAAGAGCGCGAGATAGGTGAAGTCCAAACTCACCCACAGACTTTTCTCACCACATGCTATAGAAATAGCATACTGAAGCATGAAGTTAGAGCCGTGACATTTTATTATTATTATTTATTTCATCATCATCTTTTGGCTCTACAGCTCTTTGCGAGCTTTGGCCTGCTGCACGTGGGTCCTACATACGTCTCGAACGCTTGCGACTTTTTTCCAGTTCGTTATCCTAAGTTTCTTGATGTCGTTCTCTAGTTCGTCGGTCCATCTTGTTCTCGGCCTTCCTCTTGCTCTAGTGTTGAACGCTCTGAATTCTACGATTTTCTTCTGCGCCCTCGTACCGTCCATTCTTGTAATGTGACACAGCCATCTTAACCGCTGCGCTTTGATGAAACGTATAACATTTTCGCCCTTTATCAATTGATCTAGCTCGTCGTTCCATCTTATCCGGCACTCGCCGTGATCTTTGATTGCTCCGAAAATTCTTCTGAGTACTTTTCGTTCGAAGGCTTGCAGTTTTGTTTTATCTGCTTCAATTAGCGCCCACGATTCAGCTGCATAGCATAATACTAGTCTAATGATGGTTTTATACAGAGTCAATTTGCATTGTCTGTTTATTAGTTTTGATTTGAAGAGTTTCGTTAACGACGCATACGATCTGTTCGCTGCTAGAATTCTCTCATCGATGGTGAGGCTCATTGAATTGTCTCAACTCAGTTCGAAGCCTAATTATTATTTATTTATTTATTATTATTATTATTTTTTGTTTATAACAGGTGGCGCTAAAGTAATCCTCCTATCAGAAAATGCTATAAATTTTGCGATTGGCCCCTAATGTCAGTTCTGTTTTGACATTTGTGTAGTAAACACATGCGAAATACACGTTAATAAACAATGTTACGCTACACTGCTCCAGAACGCGGAATATTGCTCACTATTTATTTGACCAATAATCGGTCGGTGACTTTGGCACAACGTGAATTTCGTCGCAGATTTCCTCGCCGTCCAACGCCTACTGGTGAAACACTGCGACGTTTAGCCGCTCGCCTCGAAGAGACTGGCACAACACGAGATGTTGCCAGGCGTGGCAGACCCCGGAGTAGCCGTTCTGCAGAGAATATTGCTACTGTAGCCGAGGATGTCATGGAAGCGCCGTCGCCATTGACCAGACGACGTGCCACGCAAATGGGTATCAGTCGACGGTCTTTACAGCGAATTTTGGTACAAGATTTGAAGATATTTCCGTGCAAAGTCCAGACGGTGCACCAGCTGTTAGCTGCTGACCACCAATCGCGTCTAACAAACGCTCAAGCCATCCTTAATCACCACCAATAGGAAGATGATTTTTCATCAAAAATAATCATGAGTGATGAGGCCCATTTCCATCTTAGCGGGTACGTAAATAAGCAAAATTTCCGCTTCTGGGGCACTGAAAATCCGCGTGTAGCCCACGAAGAGCCATTACACCCGCTCAAAGTCACTTTACGGTGTGCTGTTTTCGCTGGAGGAGTCATCGGACCTTTTTTCTTCGAAGACGTCGCGGGCCAAACGGTTACTGTGAATGGTGAGCGCTACAGAGCAATGATCAACGAGGTTTTTTTGCCGCTACTTGATGAATTGGGATTAGAAAACATGTGGTTCCAACAGGACGGTGCAACGGCACACACTGCACGTGCCACAACCGATATGCTGAAGGATGCATTTCCCGGGCGCTTAATCTCTCGACTTGATGTAAAAAAAATCAAAAGACCAAATAAAAATAATCCACAAGAAGAATCAAAGTTTTTCATTTTTTTTTTAAATTACAGCCAAAAAACATCGCAAGGTTACTTTTGGTGGTGTGCCCGTTTGAGGTGCGTTACGTAGGTGTTTGGCTGAATTATGGCCTTGGCAAGTGCGTTGGGATGGCTCGACAAACGACTGCTGTATTTGTCACTGAATCGTTTTATCTCCTCCCGTATTGAACGTATCCTCGTTTTGTTGCATAGTAGCTCGTTGCCGAAGTAAATCGAGTCTCCAGTGATTAATCGCAGTATCTTTGCCTAAATCCTTTCTATGATGTCAATGTTTGTTTTCATCGCCGCTCCCCATAGTTGGATGCCGTAAGTCCAAATGGGTTTAATTACGGTTTTGTATAGAAAAAGTTTGTTTTCTATGTAGAGCTTCTGCATTTGGTCATTATGTGTTTTTGCCACGTTAGGCGTCTGTCCCCGTGCATACCCAAATATTTCATGTTATCCGCTTGTGGAAGCTGTTGATCGAATAAGGTGGCGGCAGTACATGTTTCTCGTTTCAGTGTGAAGGTAACTTGCGTGGACTTTGAACATCAACATTTGAAGGAGAAATGATGCAAACCGTGGAGCAACTTCTTTTTTAGTGTACTTTGGGTCACGTGATTTTTTATATATTAATTTTAGTAAAGAAAAATTTAAAAAAAATTTCTATAAAGCTTAAGCACTAATAAACAATGTATACATTTTTTTATATTTATCTCTGTTGTTATTCCTCCTAGAAAAAAATTTTCTTTTAGCGCGTTTTTGGCGCTGCTGGACGTATGTAACCCCTTAAGGCGTGAAAAAGAGGAACGATCCTATCACCCCTTTTCAACCTCTTTTTCTCCAATCCTTATTTATTTTACCTTCTCTAGGACTCAACTTCAATGACTGTCACATAAGTGCTGGAGAAATCAATGACCTTTGCACCACTTGCCTTAATTATATTTTTAAATTTAAAATTTTTTTTGTTTTACTATTTTCTCCAAATTGCATATTTATGGTTATTCAAAGTTAGGAATTAAAAATAAGTTTCGTAATATTCATTTTCTAAACACATTCCGCATTCATTTTCGTGCTTCACAACATCGAATCAAAAACTAGCACACTGAGCCCGAATAAGAAACAAAGGTCAATGTAAGCATTGTTATTTCATTGTTTAGTGCATAAATATGTATGTGCGCACAACTGTAACCCAACCTTTGTAGCCATGATTAAGGCGAAGAATTGGTGATGGTTGCCTAAGGAGATAGGAAATGACAAAACCAGGAGACAATAAAGGAAGAAAGTAGCCCAAGGAGGCAAAGTAGCCCAAGGCAGCTCATAGCCCAAGGAAAGTGTCCTTAATAATTAAAAATCTCGTCGACAAACAGGACTAGATTTTGCGAACTTGACGCACGAGTTGCTTTAAATTATGGACTGGCCTTCCGGCAAGATGCGTTTTCATAGTTCCCATCATATTTTCATTTTGGGATTGGCGTCTGGGGACTGGGAAAGCAAGTCTTATACTGTGACGCCATTTTTTTTGTTTTGGTTTTTCTCAATGTGTTTTTCTGAGAGCAGTGGTAGGATATGTTCGCCTCCTTCAGTCGACGTTCGATGGTATTGATACTCACATTCATACCCTTTTTAGCCAGAACTGATCGTGCTTGGCGTAGTCACAAAGAAGGGTCCGGTTTAAAAAGTTGGGTGATCACCTTATACTGCTTTTTCGCCGTCACAGCCGAGCTCGGAAAAGTCATCAACATTTTTGTACACCTTATACCGCTGATTCCACATCACAACAAGTTTTTTGTGATTTTAATTACTTTTGCAGCCGCGGCGTAAGGTAATTTCGACCCTTTCGAATGCGCGCATAAAACTACCGCCTCAAAATGCTTCGCGTATTTCTCACTCATTTCTGTTGGGTTGTGCTTACGGGAAGGTTTCCAATGACTCTAACCTTAGTTAGAATTGGTGTCGTAGCCCTTGAGTGGGACTATTATGCAGCAAAAAACCAGAACGAAATATATCTTGAAGTTACAAGAAACAAACCGGTTCTTTTCTTCTGACACAGACTGTATAAGGAAATGGACGCAGCAGTGGTTTTACAGAAATAGGGTTGAGGTTATGAAATGACCTGCACAGTCTTCAGACCTCAATCCAATGGTGGTGCGTTGTGAAGACAAGTAACAATAATAATCATAATCAGCTTTGGGAAACATTAGAGCGGGCATGGAAATCGATACCCAAGGAACGATGTGAAAGTTTTGTTAATTCGATGCATCGACGATGTGTTGTGGTAATATCGAACAAAGGATACACTACTAAGTACTAATTATTATTAAGATTATTTAAGTATTATTTTTCCATTAAAACTGATGGAAGGAAGATTTATTTATTAAAACATATTTTTTTTTTTATTCAAGAAAGTCATAATCAATTTAATTTTTATGGGGGTTCAAATATGCAAAAGTTCGAATGAAATTTAATTTTAATAACTTTATAATGAATTATTTCTCTAAGTTTACTTTCATGATTTTATTCTTAACAGTCATAACACGGTGCTACAAAATAAAAAAAAAAAATCGAAAGAACTCTTCAAGTGATATGGTGCACGTTTTAGGTCAAGAAACTTTTTATTTATTGTTAAAAACCCGATTTATGGTGTTTTTGATGAAGTAAAAATACATAACTAACATATTTTTCAACCGGTTTTTTATTTCAATATTGTCTTGGTAAGGGGAGTGTATGTGCGTTATGAATGTATATAATTCTAAGATTGAACGAGTGACGTTCAAAAGAAATTTTCAATAACAAGCTCTGATGTGTGCAATTTTTCCACGTTTTTTTTCAATTTGATGCAATTTTTTGGCCACTATTCATCAACGGGCACCACAAATGTATACATATTTCTAAACTCCAATAAAATGTGCTTAAAATGAACTATTTTTCATCTTCATACATTGCAAGATGTAAAAGTTACAATTAAAAAAAACAAAGTTTTTTTCCACATTTTTAAAAATCCAGCTGACCCGAGACTGCAAAACGAGCAAATTTCAACAAAGAAGACAGAAGATTCGTCTGAATCCAGTGACGGAAATTTAAATGCAGGTAGTGTAGATTAGGGCGGATCGATTTAAAAATCGCTCTTTGCTCTGTGAAAATCGTATTCTAGAGATCAAAATAGGAAACTTTGCCGAAGGAACCATACCTCTAAAACGAATTCTGATGTCCCCCAATTTAAAAATATCACCATTTTTGGCCTTTACATGAAAAAATCAGCTAAATGGCTATGGTTTTTCTTTATTTTTATTTATTTATAATAATATTTTTTTTTTTCTCTTAAGAAATTTATTTAGTCAGAACATATGTAAATGAAAGAATTAATTTAAGTGAGTTATAGAAAAGAAACTAAAAAGTTCGATCCAAATTGGGGGACATCAGAATTCGTTTTAGAGGTATGGTTCCTTCGGCACAGTTTCTTATTTTGATCCCTAGAATATGATTTTCACAGAGCAATGGGCGATTTTTTTGCCTCCCCACAAATCGACCCGGCCTAGTGTAGATAGACTTTATATGCCAATTGGAGCAACTTTAAATGAACGTCATTTAGTATTAAATGAAGACTATCGTGATCTTATACGAGATTTAGGACTATCATCAAGACAAACAGAAATTCTCGGGTCCAGATTAAAGCAGTGGAATCTTGTGGAAAATGGATTCAAAGCGACATTTGCACGAGACAAGGATATAACATTCTTTGAACAACTTTTCAAAGCGGACGAAGTCGACCATAAACTTGTATATTGCACGGACGTAGATGAATTGTTTTTCTGCCTCAATAATGTTAGGATAGGTGAGGTTTAGTTAGGTAAATACTACGTCCGGGTGAGTCAGCAAATTGCGTAATTTTTGCATTATTTTTCTTGACGTTATAATATTCTTCTACGGGCTCGGAGTAAATATACTTAACCCTCACTGGCCACACCCCAGCCAGGCCACAAAGCGGTCACACCGGGGTAACTCATTACCCCACGCTGAAAAATTCGGTTTTACAGAATATTTCGATGTTTTAAGACATAGAACTTGTTGTGTTATATTTGTTTAATATTCCTTTAACATTATTAACGATTTTTATTACTGAACTAACAAATGGATTTTTAAAAAGTAGTCATGAATGTGAAAATTTAGCAAAAATGGCTTTTTTTATAAAAAAATTCATTACTCCGCCATTTTTCAATATTAAGGGCTAAAATTTTAGAATTGTATGCACAACATATGCTACGAGCCTAAAAAAATATTAGTATCTGCCAGTCTTTCCAAAAGTATATTTATTTTAGAAAATAACTGAAGGGAGAAATGAAAAACATTACATACCATAAAATTAATTTTTTTGTGTGTTATTAGCTTTTAAATACATTTTTACGTACAGAAAAGTTTAACAAATTTTACTTTTATGATATTTTAACAAAAAAACATTTACTCAGAGTCCCATTTCATTCACCAATACACGTAGTGCACAAAGGCAACCGATGAATGCCGCAAAATGGACTTTTGCTGAGCATCCAACACGTGTTTTTTGTCCTTCTTTCGATCACATACCACGCATCTCCGCGCTGAATCGAAGTTAACTTTTTCCAGGTCACCTATTTCTGGGTTGGTGTCAATTTCTCAGATGCTCTTCATGATCATCTGCAGCTCTTTCCGAAGAAATTGTTCTTCCAATCTCTGGCGTAGCATCGGAAAGGTGAGATGTAATCAGTATTTTCAAAACGATAATCGCAGAAGTGGACTCCCGTGTGCCACTGACCTTGAGTTTCCACATAATGCGGGAATTGACAGCTACTTGATCGAGCATCCCAAAGAAAATCCGCATCGGCCACCTGTACGTTTTGCGATATAATATGTTTATTTATCATATAAAAATGAAATAACTTATTTAACATGAACAATCAAGATTCTACAATGATTAGAACCGAAACAATTTTTTTATTAAGGGGTTACAGGGGTTTTGTCGGGTAAAAAAAGGCCTATTTTCAATATTTTTTTTTTGTAAAAAAATATTTATTTAATTCAAACCTCTTCTGTCTTATAGATACGTACTTAAAGAATAATTTCTGAAATTTTCAAAAAAAAAATTAAAACTCCACCACTGTGACGTCATTTTCGGTGATCCCTCGAAAAAAAGGTGCCGTTGTCATCATAACTCCTGACAGGCTCATCAAAAATGAAAAAAAAAAAATAAGTGTTTCAGTCCAGACCATAAGCTCGTGCTTGAACGAAGGAAAGAAAAAAAAGTAAAAATTGGAGTTTTGGCAGACATTTTTCCAAAAAAATTAAAGTTTCGGTCAAATTTGCTAGCCATTTTTTTTTTAAATAGTTGTAATTGAAAAAAAAAAAAAAATCCTTCGTTCAAGCAGGAGTAAATTGTATTTTGAACACCTGTGTAAAATTTCATCAAGATCGGTTGAATAGTTTTCGAAAACATATGACAACCGACTTTGAAAACACGGTTCCGAGAAAAACGCGTTTAAAGTTTTGAGTAACAATAAAAGTGGCTTAGAGCGCACCCAACCAAAGGCTGTATCTCCGAATTTATTACGAGTATTCGGATCGACTTGAAAATTTAGGATCATATTCCTGAGATGTTGTAGAAATTAATAAGCCAAAAAAAATTAAATCGATTTTTTGAACCAACGAAACCCATGTAACCCCTTAACAAAATATCAAAAACTTATCTTTATTTTGTTTATTGACACTGCAAACAATTCGATTTAAAAAAAAAAATCTATGTCGATCAACGGTTGCGGCCACACTGGGGTAACTAGTTACCCCACGTCGACAAAACTGATGCTCACCATGCCGCTACGCATTTTTTCCACTTCTTATGTAATGCAGTTAAATCTCACACTTGTTAACTATTGACAAATGTCGTTACTTGTATCAATTTTTAAATTATTATACCTGTTATTCCGCTTTTCTTGAGCCTGGGGTAACTATTTACCCCCTGTGGCCGGTAAGGGTTAATTATACACGTATTTTGCGAATAATAACGGAGAACCGCACTAAATTTGGAAATATGAAAGTAGTTTCTTCGACACATTTTGATCGATTTTTGAAATTCAATGCTTTTTACATTCGAAATAGACGGGCGGCCGCCGTAGCCGAATGGGTTGGTGCGTGATTACCATTCGGAATTCACAGAGAGGTCGTTGGTTCGAATCTCGGTGAAAGCAGAATTAATAAAAACATTTTTCTAATAGCGGTCGCCCCTCGGCAGGCAATGGCAAACCTCCGAGTGTATTTCTGCCATGAAAAAGCTCCTCATAAAAAATATCTGCCTTTCGGAGTCGGCTTGAAACTCTAGGTCCCTCCATTTGTGAAACAACATCAAGACGCACACCACAAATAGGAGGAGGAGCTCGGCCAAACACCTAACAGAAGTGTACGCGCCAATTATTTATTTTTTTTTTATAAGACTTTCTATTAATAAATAAGCCTTTCATTTCAATATTATCGGCAACATCTCATTAAACTCACAAAAATTGGATTGATTGATTACAATTTAAGTTTTGTGTTGAAAAATCAGTGGTTATTTTTGCTTAGTGTGAAAAGTAGAAGACATGCATCAGAAGAACTAACATTTACCTCAACAAAACTGTTTCAAGATTGGAAATCGGATAAAATGCAGATGAGTTACGAACTTTTAAGTGTGGGAAAACACCCAAAATCGGTTTCTTAACGATAAATAAAAAAATTGAGGGTGTTAAAAATTTTTTGAATACGGTTCCGCGTCGTTCTCGGCTAGATCTGCAGTGCTCATTATGTCACTTCAAAAGTTCTGACTCACGGTAGCACCGCGTAATTCCTTAAAACAGAAGCATTAAATATATTTAACATACATAAATCTTACTTCTTCCGCCTTTCATTCCCACTGTGTGGCTGCTACTATTTATTATTTAAAATTTGGTTCAATAACTTACTTGTATAACTTATTTTATTTGAAAAAAAAGAAAAAATCACATTACTTCTCATTCTTCCTACAACCAATTGCATCAAATGCCGAAGTCAACACCACGAAATACGTGAGAAAGCACAATTTCCTACTTTTATGGCGCCGCAGTCTGAGGACAGGAGTCACTACTTGCAAAATTAGTATTGAAGTAGTTCGAAAAAGTAGTCGCTACAGAGTTGTAAGTTATGCATGTAGGATATATACATATATGTACATATATACGTATATACGCTAGCATGTAAGCCGGGTGAAATGATAAGTGCAAGATACCTTTTGAATACCACAAATTCAAGACATGGGTGCCAGGCGCAAAAAATTAATGTTCTAATAGCCGTGAAGGGTACTGGTGTGGCAAGTAATGAAGCTGAGGAAAGCATACAGGTGTATGTTTGTGCGTACAAAAATGAGTATGCACACATTTGTCCTCACAAATATATGCACATATTTGGCCGATGCAATGAACCAAGTTAATGTTTGTGACCAACGATGTAGGTAATGTCTGACATCATTAATCAGCCGAAATGGTGTAAGTAGACATTTTTACGAGCGCTCTCTGGAACCCAGGAAACCACACACGCACACTATTATACATATGTATATATGTATGTATATGTGAATGCATTCATTCATGCGATTGGGTATAAGAGTGCATTAGGGTGCCTCACCAAAAAGGGTCTAGTTTTTTCCACCGGAATAGTAAAACTTATTATAATCCAATAGTTTCGCCAAAATATTTCAGAAAAATATTATGACCTACGTGGGCTGAATCGATTTAAAAAAATCAACAAAATCCAGTCCGCTTAAAAGGTCTGTGTAAAAATATTTACAATAAGAAAAAACGAAATCAAAACAATGAGATTTTTAGAGCTACTTTCAATCCAGCTCACGCAAGTCTTAATATTTTTTTTTATTTATTTATTTACATGAGAATTAATTATAAATAATTAATCCACTAAAGATAAGCACTAGCTACGATTTCCAAAGTGGGCTCCATGCATTGCAACCATCTAGAATTATTGCAGGTGTAGAGAGTACATTTGTAATGCGTATAAGTTTTCCGACACTGAATTTTGGATGAGGGGGGATATGCCGAAGCTTGAAGCCTATGTCAATTTCAATGGCATTGATGGAAATATTTGAGGAAATGGGGATTTGCTTGGGGATTATAGAATTTTTTTTTACCAAGAGGGCCTTATGAAAGTAACTATTAAAAAGGATTGCGCTATCGGCAGATGCTTAACGATTTTTTATGGCCGGAAATGGATGGTATTGATCTGGACAACGTTTATTTTCAACAAGACGTGCCACATAAGCAACGAAACTTTTTTCTTTGGGGCCACGTGAAAGAGAAGGTCTACGCCAACAGCCCAGGGTCGATTCAAGACCTCAAAGATGGAATTCGTGAGGCTATCGAGGACATAGGGCAGCCACTTTGCAATTCGGTTACGGAAAATTTCATGAAAAGGATATTGTCCTGTAGGCATGGTCGTGGTAGTCATTTTTCTGATGTTATTTTCCACTGTTAACGGCAAACTTTCCTCTTTTTAACGAAATAAACATCCAATCATTTATATTAAAAATAGCATTTTTCTTTGAATATCAAAACAACACCTCTTATTGGAAAATCCTTTATTTGTGAGGAGTGTATGCAGTTTTGTTTGCTGCGAGGTGAGATTCCTGTAGTGCAATTTGCTTAAAATGGTGAAAATTGCTTAATGCGTAGATTTGGGTCAACATATGTACATACATAGTTGTTGTATAGACCTTTTAAATTGCACCGAAGAATTCGCATGATCTATCCCGTGTGTTGAATGTCCGTGGGTAAAGGTCGTTAAAGGTCGGTTGTTGAAGTGTGACAATAGGTTTGAAATGAGTGCGATTGTTGTTGTGAAGTCAATAGACGTTGTTGTAGCGTGGTCAATCGGTAGTGAGAAAGAGTCATCGACTGCAGTTGTTTCTGTGTGAGACTGTGTGCAATTTGTTGTATTTATTGTAGTAGTTTCGCTTTATTTTGATTTGTTGTTCATGTACTTTATTATTGCATTTGATAGAGAAAGAGAAGAGAGAGAATTTTCTGCTTCAGTTTGGATACTTTGTTTGATATTTACGGTTTCTTTGCATGTGTAATTGTTAGCTATGCTGGCGAATGGGGCTGATGAAGAGTTGGAAATTTGGTGGTATTTGCGCTTTGTGAAGCTTTACGAATTGAACATTTATTGTCTGTTTGCATAGTTAGCATAGAGAGGAAAACTAAAGATGCTAGAGAGAAATGCCAAAGTATTATGCTGAAAACAGTGAACGACGTAAACGCAGTCCCCTGTCAGCTGTTACGATCAAACTAATGAGAACCCCATGTAAATGAAAAATTCCTTTCTTCTGTATCGTAGTATCGTAGATTTTATTTCAGGATTTTTAAAAATTCCCGTAAAACCCTGTCAGCCGATTGCTCTCTCACCACAAAGTGTTGCGAAGCAGTACATTTCGATATCATTTACAAAATAAACTAAGAACAATTATAATTTTTATTGAAATAACTTAAAAACACTGTTGAATAATGTTAATTATAGATAAATGAACTATTTTCATTTGTTGGTTCTTGGCTTTGGTTTATTAAACAATGAAAAATTGTAACTGATAACGCGGAAGTGTGAAAAAGTGTGTAAGCAAAAATATCAATGGCAACATTGTATAGCTACAACCAAACACATACACACATACACACCGATGTATTGTGTAAATATGTAACTAAAAGAACGCAGTTGTTCTCTAAGGGATGAGTTTTTGTGCTCGTTAGGGGCTGCGGTAAGGGACTGCGTACGTCGTTCAGATGGTAGATGCATTATGGAAATAATAAAGAGATGGCACCTATCGTGGTACCGTTACTTTGTTCCCAGCAAATTTGACAATGAGTGACGTCGATATCCCGTAAAGTATCGATCAAATAATTTGAAATTTATGCTCGTGTGAGTCACAGTGTGTTAACAATGGAAGTCTACAAAAAGAAAATTCAGTACGTTTTACAGTTTTTCCTTTATAAAGGCAAAAAGACGAAAATGTAAACCAGGCCGCTAAAATAGTGAATGCTATTTTTTTGATGCTAAGGATAAAATCACAGAAATGATCGAATTTGACTGGCACTTTAGTAATCGTAGCATCGCCCAAGAGCTAAAGGTCGACCATAAAACAGTTTTACGCCATTTGCTCAAAGCCGAATTCAAAAATATGATCGATGTTTATGGCATACCAATTAACATCAAAAAAGATGAGGGATTGAATTTTAATCTGCGAAGCCTTGGCCAAGCGAAATGAAATCGACCCATTCCTCAAACGGATGGCGACTGGGTGTGAGAAACGGATCACATACGACAATATTGTGAAAAAACGATCGTGGTCAAAGGCTGATGAAGTAGCTCAACCGGTGGCCCAACCAGGACTAACGACCAGAAAGGTTTTACTGTGTATGCGGTGGGACTTGAATGGAATCATTTATGACAAGATACTTTCGTATGACCAAACACTAAATTCAGATCTCTACTGCCAACAGCTGGAGACTTTGAAGCTAGCGTTTGACCAGAAATGACTAGAATTGGCCAACAGAAGAGGCCTTGTCTTCCATCACGGTACTTCACACACGTCTGTAGCGACTCGCCAAAAATTCCAGGAGCTTTGTTGGAAGTTTTAATGCATCCACTTATAGTCTAAGCCTGGTAACAATTGATTATCAGCTTTTTCTCTCATTGCAAAACTTCCGGAGTGATAAGAAATTGGCATCAAGAGAAGTTTGTGAAAATCGATTACTAGAGTTTTTCGGTAATAAAAACCAGGACGTCTACGAGAGAGGCACTTTAAAATGGCAGCAAATTATGCAAAAAAATAACGTTTTGAATTTTACGCAAAAATAAAGTATTCTTTTTCCCAAACTAATATACAAGGTGAAGCCCGAAATAAACAATACTGGCGTCATAAAAATGTTTTTGTTCTGTGCTATCTTTTCAATGAGTTAGTGCGTTAAGTTACATCCCTAGCTGACCTTCAGTGGAAGCTTGGTGACATTCGGTTCAGTGAAAGCGAAGTTATTGCGTCTAAAAGGTCAATATGTTTGCGTCATCGGTTCGAAAATGAGTTTCAAAAAAGGAACTAATATCAAATTTTGTTTCAAAATCGGTACAACGTTTACCGAAACATTTGAATTGATGAAAAAAGCTTATGGCGAGGATTTTCTATCTCGTGCCAAAGTTCATGAGTGGTTTACACGTTTCAGAGATGGTTGTGAGGTCATAAATGAGAATGAAGATACGGGCCGCCCAAAATCAGTAAACACCGAAAACTTCATAGAAATTGTTTGTAAATTTATCAAAAATTAACAGAAATCATCTTTGAAATTCATGGAATCGGAGTTGAATATTTCCAAAACATTGATTTATCGCATTTTAACTAATCATTTGGGCTTACGAAAGGTCTGTGCACGTTTCATTCCACACAAGTTAAGTGAGGAACAAAGATTTCTCAGGATTCAACATTTGAAAGATCTCATTAAAGAGTCGAGAAAAGACGAAAACTTCCTTTAAAACATTGTATATGGTGATGAAACATGGCGTTCCCAATTTGACCCTGAAACTAAGCGTCAAAGTGCCGAATGGAATGCCAAAGACGAGCCATCACCCAAAAAATCGCGTTTGGAGAAGTCAAAAATTAAGTCGATGGTCATTTGTTTTACGATTCCAAGGGAATTGTCCACAAGGAGTTCGTGCCAATGGGCCAAACCGGCAATGCAATTTTCTATCTTGGCGTTTTGAAGCGTTTCGCCCTGAATACCGTGAAGGAGAAAGCTGACGCTTATTGCATGATAAAGCACCATCTGATCGACTCACTCTTGTGATTGATTTTTTGACTAGAAATCGCATTTTAGCCATCAATAACTCACCGTATTCGCCTGGCGTGGCTCGGAAAATTGCATTTGGCCATGAACGGAAAATTGTCGTTTCTATTTTAGCTCAGTTTTTTTTATTCTGGACTACACTTTGTATGTTCCATACCTTACAATGCTTAATACACCTTAGACACCTGTCGAAGAGTAAGGATATGTGACAAAATATTTAACATGACAGGGCTTCTACCCAAAATTTGCAAAAAAGGTTCGCTTTTTTTCTATTTAGTTCGTTTCAAGAAGCTTTCAATCTTTTCGCCACCGTTCCTTCTGATCTCATAAATTCTGTGATTTCTTCGGATGCTCCACCAACCTGCAGTTCTCTAGTTTGTTACTTAATGCATCAGCCAATTAATTTCCTCTCCACAGTAATTAAGTGCAAGTTTATTAAATTTTACTATCTCTGACTTTTTGCTTCAAATCAATCCAGGATACTTCTTACATACATAAGTACATAGTTAGCACTTTAATTAAATTATTTTGTGGATCAACTTAAAGTTAACGCTTATTTTTTAGACTCACCCTAATGCATGGTACACATGTTCATACAGATATACCAAGTAGTAGTAGTTGCCTTATTTACAAGCTTCCATTACAATGAAATTTACTAAAAACTACGAAGAGAGAAGTACGGAAAAGAAAGCTGAAAAATTTGCGGTAAATTCTTGGCCTTAAGATCAGAAGGCAAGTGCTAGGAAATGGGGATTAAATGCTGCCAAATTCCGAGTTTTCTTAAAACGCTGTGTAATGCGTGCTACTGTGTCTACAAATGTAAGCCCTCCTCTACGCATGCATGACTTTCTGACTCTTAGGCCATTGGAATTTGCTCAAATAATTCCAGCTGCTTTTGATCAAATACGCACGTAAATGAGTGTTTTTTGTTTTTTTTTCCTTAGGTGGCAAAATATCTCTTTTATGTTTAAAGAAATTTCGTAGTTCTCTTTTGATTTATAATTTGCTGCATTTGATCGATTCGGCGTAAGAGGTAGCATTGCAGCTTGTTTTTTTAAGAAAAAAGTTGCAAATTATTAATGGATTGAAAACATGCGACGTTGCCTTGTTTGAGCCCCATGCATATTTTGCATTGCAAAATCTTCGAAGCGCTACGAGTCGTGTGTCGAAGAGTTGTTAGGCATTTCTCAACACTGATTCTTTTTGCTCCGGAATACATATCGAGTTTGTTGTTTGAATTCCTTAGAAAGACTGTCGGAAGTTGCAAATTTTGCGTATAAGTGCCTTTTAATTTTATTACCTGGAGCATTTTTAACTTTCTTTTCTTTTGGTGCGTAATGCAGTTTGGGCAAAAAGTAAGGTGAATTTGGTTGTAAAATGAAAAATTTTTATTTATTCTTGTAAATCTATTTCATCCCCTTCAAAATAATCCCCTCTCGATGAAATACACTTATGCCAACGATTTTTCTAATCCCCGAAACATGCCAAATAGACCATTTCCGGTATAGCCATCAGCACCTTCTTCGATTCAGCTTTTATCTCCTCAATTGACTCGAAACGTGTTCCCCGGAGTGGCCTCTTGAGTTTTGGGAATAGCCAGAAGTCACACGGAGCCAAATCAGGCGAATACGGTGGTTGCGGAACGATATACGTGGAAATTTTGGCGAAATGGTCACGAAGAACGAGTGCAGTGTGAGACGGTGCATTATCGTGATGCAAAAACCAAGAGTTGTTGGCCCATAATTCTGGTCTTTTTAGACGAATTGCTTTACGTAAATGACGCATAAGGCCCAAATAATATTCCTTATTAACAGTTTGGCCAGGTGGAAGGAATTCATAGTGCACCACACCACGAAAATCGAAAAAAACTGTCATCATGACCTTTACTTTTGAACGACTTTGACGTGCTCTTTTCGGTCTGGCCTCGCCTTTAGCACGATATTCGCTTGATTGGTCGGTTGTTTCAGGGTCGTAAGCATAAATCCAAGTCTCATCTCCCGCAATGATGCATTTGAGCTTGTCCTGATAGTCTGAAAGCATTGTTTCACACACATCAACGCGACGACTTTTTTCCAAGAAATTGAGAGTTTTCGGTACCAAACGAGATTTGACTTCGTAGGCCCAAATGGTTTTTCAAAATGGTTTTCACAGATCCTTCTGATATTCCGATCATATCAGTAAGGTCTTTAACAGTCAACCGACGATTTTTGAGCACTAACTCCTTCACTTTATTGACGTGTTGGTCATCTGTTGACGTCGATGGTCGTCCAGAGCGCTCCAAGTCATCAACACGTTCTCGACCCTCTTTGAAGTCTTTGTACCACTTATAAACATTTTTCTGCGACATGGTCGAATCACCAAATGCCTTCTGCAACATGCTAAACGTTTCTGCAGCCGAAATTTCATTCCGCAAACAAAAGAATAAAATAACTAGAGCGAAATTTTAATCCCGCGAAGTTTGACAAATAAATTCACCTTACTGTTTGCCCACAATAGTAAATAACCAACATTTTATATACCTTCGGAGGTTTGCTATTGCCTTCTAGTTGTCCACGATATTCGATGCAGTTTTAATATGGAATGTATGAGAAAACCAAGAATGAAGTTTATAGTGAGGCTTTTTGGAGTCTTTAGCAGGTTAGGCTAGATTACGCTTACGAGCGATTTCATCTCAAGTGGTACAAGTATTTTGTATTTCGGCAATGGTTCTTCCAAAATGTGACTCATTTGTATGTTAGGCCGAGTATAATAAAATGTAAGCAGAAAGAATTAGAAAAATTTTAATAATTTGGATATTTATCCATTTGAAAATTTTGGTATAGAGGTTTGAAAGTGAAATACCTTTGATAATTTTTAACATTTATATTTTTTTTGTTTAACATAATATACTTTATAAACTACTATACTATACTATATACTTTATAAATTTTTGTTTCGAGTAAAATTGAATATTTTTGTCTAAAAGAGTTTTCTTGCCATTTTTGGAAAAAAAAATTTTCTGGAAAATTTGTTATTATTATAACTTTTTTAAAACTATTATTATAACTTTTTCCTTCCAATGCTTTCTTGTGAGACATTGTGCATTCATTCCATATGATAATTTGACACGCTTGGAGTACTTTTCCCATTCCAGAGTTTTGCTAATGTTGCATGCTGGTGCCTCAGTGTTTTGCAGATGCAACGGCAGTTTCAATGCCGAATGCGCTGTTCGGCCACCATCCAAAAGAGTCGCCGCAATTCCAGATGATGCAATAGCCAGTGCAATATTATTTTGTGATCGTATGGTTGCCAAAATTAGAAGAAAAGTCTTGCCTGTACCACCGGGCGCATCTATAAAAACAGTCCATCGCTTTGTTCTGTGATTGCACGCATAATTCTATCAAACGCAATGCGTTGTTCTGGAATCAACTGCGGAAGATTTGTTCTAACGAATGTCCCCAGTTCGTCAGAATCATAGTGTGTTTACCGTTGCAAACCACTATCGAAAAGGTTGGTTGCAGGTCGGTTTGAAGCAGGCATTCCCAGTTGCACCAGTGTCTTGTTAGCGATGTCTTCAATCAAAATCAATGTCTCATTATACACGTTTGGTGTGAATTGAATGTCCGGATTTCGATTCGCAGCGCAGAAATAGTAGAATATCTTCACTCATGTAGTCCATAGTTATATCTATGAACATGTCATATACGTTTCCTTTGTGTAAAAATACATGGTCATACTAATTTGTATGGCAATCGGTTGAACGGGGCAGAAGTTGCTACTCTGCAGCGCCACCTGGTGGCGAGTGGTAGCAATGAGCATATTCTACAAACCTTCTCCGTGGAAAAATACATATATATATACCAATTTTTATAATAATAGGCTCAGTAGTTTTTGAGTTCATCGATGACATACAGACAAACATTCATGCTTATATAAATATAAGTATAGATTATATTATTATACATTTTTTAATTTATTATGATAATTTTTCAAACTATTATTATAACTTTTTTTCTATTTAAATTACCAAATACACATGTACATCTTTTCTAAAGACTTCTATAACTGAATCATTAAATTTGATTTTTTCTTTCATTTTAGGTTATGTGTAAATGGTTAAAAGTTCTCAAGCCCTTGCCGCTCCATCTAGGAAATTATCTTATTTGAAGGCCATTTCCCGTATCCTTAATGGCTATGAAAGATTCGAGCTTCAATAATGTGGAAAGAAATTTTGAAAGTTAAAAATTGAAGTTGGAAAAGCATTTTGTAGTAAAAATTGTGAAAATAATTAAACTGAAGTGCTCTCTGACTTTTAAGAATCGAATCAGAAAATTTTGACTTATAGAGGGTGGTTAAATTTCAAGGGCCGATAATGAATGTGAACCACACCTAAACGTCAACGACACCCTTGGACTTCTTTCTTTGGGGTTATTTGAAAGAAAAAGTGTACGTCGATAAGCCAACAACAATTCAATAGCTAAAGGATGAGATAATTCGGCACATTAACTGCATAGAACCTCAATTATGCCTCAGCGTCATCGAAAATTTGGACCATCGGATGGAGGTGTGCCGCCGAGACCGCGGCGGCCATTTGGCCGATATTTTGTTTCATACCTAATTGAGTCATGCGCAAAATCTAATCGAAATCGAAGACCATTTTTCAAGAAACTTCTACTTCTTGTTACATTTAATATAGAATAGTTGTATACATACAGGGCGACGCAAAATTATTCTTTAAATTTTTTTTTGAAGTTTACTAAATGAAAAAAAATTAAATTTGTGTAGTGGAAATCTTTATTTTGACTTTTACGCACTGCTTGTCTGTTTGTAGAGTGTAGCTGCGTGGTTCACACGTGTCAGATATGATTGACGTGCGACACCGTTTGCAAAAATTGATTAGGCTGATTGATTTTGCGCCAACTTGTATGATATTCGCATTTATATTTAGATTTTTAGTATTTTTTAGTAATGAATTGAAAATTCCAACTTTCAAATAGTTTTTCTTATTTTTCCTTTTAATTCCTGTTGAGTTTTTCCTTTAAAATTTCTACAGCCTTGCATCCATGCTGTATTAATCACATTTTTCTTATTACTTTATGCTTTACTTACAGTTAGCTGGAATTTCGTGCTGAAATATACCATTAAGTATGGCCATAATTTGACTTCGTATATACGAGGGTGAAAAGTTATTAAAGTCCATGCAAAAATAAAGACGACTTCAGGGATCCCGGTGGTTTAGAGCTCAAAAATTAAGGGTGTTTTCAGGAATTTTTTTACAATAAAAAAATGAGAAAGGATATTTAAATTTTTTAGCATTTCTATTTAACTTCTTTTACGTAAAAAAATTAACGACACAATTTTTTTTTATTTTAATAATTTTAAAAGTGGCGCTGAAGTTGACCCTCGCGAAAAATTGAACCTAGATGGTATTGTCCATTTTCTGCATTACTGTAGATATGTCCCGCTACTAGAATAAAACAAAAAATACAAAATGGCGCGGTTTTGAATTTGACACTCTAAAAAGTGTTTTTTTTTCAGTTTTTTGATGCTAGTACGGGCGATAACCATTGATGTTGTGAACAAATATGAAATGACGATTCGGTTGAGTAGTTTTTTTTTTTACCACACCAGGCCGAAAAAAATAGTTTTGAGAGTGGATAATACTACCATTGATGCCGCCGCGTGAAGAATCTGGCTCTACCTGCTAAAACGGTTGTAGAATCGAGAATACTGGGATATCCTTCCAAAAATTTTACAGTATATTCTTAAAAGCCTATACTTTCGATGTATCAAAAAACAAAAAATCGATTTTTTGAAAATTCTAGACCCGAGACCCCTAAATTGTTTTGGGGCAAACTTTTCGCTTTTTGACATAGCCTACTTTTATGCTTATACCCCTCCTCATACGCTGTTCTACTTTATTGATCTCTTCCGCATGATAGAATTTGTCCAAGTCTGAAAAATAGCCGAACGTTTCAGCAATTATCTTTTTCCCTCGCCAGCCATTCTGTAAATTGGGGAGTAAATAAAAGTCCGATGGATCCGAAGGAGCTAAGCCTGGCGAATAGGGGAATGTGAAATTAATTGAAACGCTATTTTCATTGATTTTGCGACCACAACTGCTAGGCCTTGAGTTAGTGCATTTTCATGATGGAAAATGAAAATCACTAGCTTCACTCGACTTCCTCGATTCAAACGAATGCCAAATACAAAGTGATATACCAATTTAGCTGAAACTTTGTGTCTGTTCTGCCAAGAGATGCTAATAACGAAACATAGCCTCGATACACCGCCTCTGACTATTTACAGACTTTTCAAACGACCCTTTTTGGGGCCTGCATAGCTGCGAGCTCTTGTAATATTATACAATTTATTATTATTATTATTATTTATTAGGAAATATATATACATAGGTATATTAAACCTAATTGCATATAAGAGTACTAGCTACAATAGCCATCGGCCCCGAATATATTTATAAGTAAGTTCTTAGTATTAAAATTATATTAAATTACGCTAAATTAAGTTACATTCTACTAAAACATTAAAAATTTTCAAAATATTTACATAGGATGGTGTTCTTAGCAATTTTTGATACTGATTAGTAATAAAATGTTTTTGTCTAATACTCACTAAAACCAAACAAGTGTTGAATATATGATCGACGGACATAATATTGCTGCAAAAAGGTTGCAAAAGGCATGTTGGTTTTGGACTTCCGGTGAGAAGATGTTGGTGAGTTATTAGCGTATGCCCGATCCTTACTCGTGTGAAAATGGTTGCTTGTAGACGAGTGATATTGCTGGGGTAGAGAAGTTTATCGCGAGTTGGGTTAAGGTTGGAGTATCGATGCTGGTAATTTTTCCATTCTGTGAGTCGCTTTTGGTGGGAGTGTTGACGTAATATTTTCTCCAGGTCGTTATAATCGTTTGTCTCATATTGAAAAGTAGGCGCTAATCCAAAGTATTTCGCTGCGGTATCAGCTTGTTCATTACCAGGAATTCAGGAATGCCGACATGGCCAGGTACCCAGAGCAAAGCAACTTTTTTCCTATATTTAATGCAAATGTCACGGATCTTGACTATTTTGAACTGCGTTTAAGCAGGAATAACTATCCGAACATATAACGAATTTGCCCTTTTGATGAATGACATATTCTAGAGCTTTGTGTAGAGCAAAAGCCTCGGCAGTAAATAGCGGAGGGAGGCAGTATATCACCTCTGATGGTACTGCCGTTCGATGAGGTAACTGCAAAGGCAGTGTTTGTTGCTTTAGAGCCATGTAAAAATAGTTACAAAATTTTCATGTTTGTAGTTATTGATGATTTCCAAAAATTATAGAATTTAATTTATATACATATGCATGCACATATACATACATGGCTTTTTCTTAAAGTACTTCGCCCTTCAAGTTATACAAAAATGCAGTGTTTTTCTCATTCATTTTACCTCAATGAGTATACTAGTATGTGTGCCTAAGTATGTATATATGTTTGTGCCTCCCATTCATTTTATTTCTACTTACAAGATTTATTCTTTCACGTAGTCGTTTGTTGCATTTGAGTTCATGAACTGCCGTTTTTCGCAGACATTTTTTATCTCTTCACCCATCGTTTCTGCTGCTATGAACAATGCAATTTACTACCTTTGTTAATATTTTATATATTATATGTATGTATGTATGTATGTATGTATGTATGCATGTACAATATGTATGTATGTGATATGGGGTAAGGTATAACTCAGCTAGTCTCTTTATTGCTCTTCCTTTCATTCGGCCGTTCTAGCAATACTCTAGTCCACTCCAGTCCATGCCGCAGCAACGCTCATTGTTAATAGAGCATTTTGATTTATAAACGCGTTAAAATTATTACCTTGCACCTTGGTGACATTGATTTAGCGCGTCTGCCCATTTCTTCTGCATTCCACCTGTGAAGTATGCGCACTTATCCATGCACAACTCCTGTGATGTGATTTATACATATACATATACATGTACATTTACATGTACCATACATATACATATCTACACTATATTTAACTATGCACATAACGAGGCAGTACCTATGACTTCTGGGACATGTTAGCAATGAGTGAGGTTAAGGGCATGAGTGTATTTATATGTTATGCGGCTAAATCACAGCTCCAGCAGAGATCACTCGATTTGTCATGCTTAGAATGTAGGTAATTCTCGGTAATGAGTGGTTACTCTGTACCAGTCTAACCAAGGCCTACCTAGTTTGGTGATACCCTAAATTTTGCCATCGATATCGCATAGTTGTAGGTTCGTTAAATGCGATCTCTAAATTAGCTCAAACTACTTAAAGGGAGAGTCATGTAAAGTGGGTTGGTTGGAAGGGGCCTGTAAAGCGGTGGCTATAATCGTGCGGTAAATCTTAGATATGTTGGAATTTATTTTGGATAAGTAGAGTGTAACGTGATAGAATATTCACAAGGTTAATTTTTTATTTATTTTTAAATTTTTTTCAAATTTTGTGTGTTTTTGGGCTTCCAATAAATAGTTGAAATTTTTTTCTTAAAATAAGACATAAGGGTGGGTTGATGGGTTTTCAGATCCAAAAAACAAAAAACAGTTTTAAGTATTTCCTTTTTCAGTCAAAAAAAAAAAAAAATTAAAGTGTTTCCTTTAAATAAAACATAAGGGTGGGTTGATGGGATTTTAACCCAAAACACAAATAGCTAAAATTTTTTTCTTTAAATTAAGAATAAGGGTGGGTTGGTAAGTTATCAGGTCCAAAAAAATGAATTTAAGTTGTTTCTTAAAAAAAAAAAACACGAGGGTGTGTTGATGGGTTTACAGGTCCAAAAAACACAGTTTAAAGTTTTTTCTTTAGATAAAAGATAAAGGTGGATTTGTGGGTATTCAGGGTCCCAAAAGTATACCTATATCACAATACCTTAACTTACTCTACTAATAAGTACAACAAAACCTTATTTAATCACCAAAAGAGAGTAAATAATTAAGAAAGCAGTAGAATCATAATGAACTCACATCTCACTTGTCTGTCTCTATCCTTTAAATCCTCTCCCTAGGCTTTAAGTACAATATTGCCGTTCCAATCCATGCAGTTGTTATTTTTGCACGCTAATAAAAATACATGTATTTCCAAAGGGCCAACAAGCCTTATTTTTCACATAGACATATAGGTACATATGTGCATATCCCTACGCGTGCATTTACAAATAAAATATATAATATATCCACAATATATGGATTTGCACACAACTTTTGCTTCAGCCGTAATAGCCACTTGTTACTGCGCATTGAGCGTCAAACGCCTGGAAAACATTTAGCCATTTTTTTAGAATACACAGATGAGCAGCAAACGTTTTTTTTTTTGCAAACTTTAAAGTGCATTCAACATTTATACGCGAACTCATGCACTACCACTTGCACCTGTAAATTGAAACTTTCGTTTCAGCGAGCAACTGAAGTGAACTATCGAAACCGGTTCTGGACTGTGGTTTTTTCCGGCACATACAAACTAGTCAAAAAGAGGACAAAGTAACTGAGGCGCCAAACTATGTTTCATCTTAAATTTTTTTATTTATTTATTTATTCATGTAGTACAAATAAGACTATGGTGTTTTAGAAGTACTTAAACTTATATAAATTTTCACATGAAAAATTTCAGTAATCTAATTACATTAAAGTTGTAATATATATATAATATAATATATACATTAGGCCGGGTCGATTTGTGGGGAGACAAAAAAATCGCCCATTGCTCTGTGAAATTCATATTCTAGGGATCAAAATAAGAAACTTCGCCGAAGGAGCCATACCTCTAAAACGAATTCTGATGTCCCCCAATTTGTAAAGGCCAAAAATGGTGATATTTTGAAATGATTGTATGAGGAACCCCCCAGGGGAGTTCCAGGGGGTGTGCCACTGGCATGGGTGGATCGGCCGTCCAAAGTTAGTGGGGATCGGTCATACATTTGGACTCGATTGGAGCACTCTAAATGTTTCAAAGTGGGATTTTCCGTTCGACTCAAATTTGGGGACATCAGAATTCGTTTTAGAGATATGGTTCCTTCGGCAAAGTTTCCTATTTTGATCCCTAGAATACGATTTTCACAGAGCAATGAGCGATTTTTAAATCGACCCGCCCTAATATACATATACGTATACCCTTTTTGGGTGTTTGGCCGAACTTCTCCTCTTATTTGTGGCGTGCGTCTTGACGTTGTTCCACAAATGGAGGGACCTACAGTTTAAAGCCGACTCGGAACGGCAGACATTTTTCATGATGAGCTTTTTCATGTCAGAAATACACTCGGAGGTTTGCCATTGGCTGCTGAGGGCCGACCGCTATTTGAAAAAACTTTTTCTTCATTTTGATGTTTTACCGATATTTGAACCTACGCTTCTCTGAATACCGACTGGTAGTCACGCACCAACCCATTCAGCTACACCGGCCTCCAGTCTGCGTTACCAGTCCCAAATTTAGAAAAAAAAAATCTTTTAAAGAATTCACCATATAAGGGAAACCACGGGAAAGCCAAGCCGCGGACCAGTTACCACAACCAATTTATTACAAACCAATCGATTTTTACTGCTAGGTTAGAAGTATAGCTTACTCACGCATTAATACATCCACGGACACACACACACACACACACGCTCAATGAGCGCATTCACATCTATATAAACTAATTTGCGATGACAGAAAAAGTTATAAACATTTTTATCTTAAACCTTATACACTTCAACAAAGTTTGAAAATGCATTTGCGGTAACCCAATGCGCTGCTCCTCTTTTATGCTTGCGTATGTGTGTGTGCGCTTCAGTACAAACTCATATCCTAGAGGGGAAAACAGTTGTTTCTAATTGGTGCGCTTTTAGGGACCTCGGAATAGTAACTGGGGAGTTTTTAACGTTTATTTTCGTTATAATTTAATTTGGCCTGGAAAATAATAGGTGGTGGATTGGATACAGAGCGCGAGTGTCGTCAACGATTCTAGACTCAGCCTATTAGTAAGGAAAGTCATCATGAACCTTTAACGCCAGAATAACGCTTCCAAATTATAGAAATTTACTTCACGAAGTTCATAGAACACTGGAGGCATCCACTGGTCCTTCTTTCTTTCGAAATTAAGAAGGAGCTGCCGTTACGGTGAATGGCGAACGCAATCGTGCCGTGCTTGCTGAACTTTTGTTTCTAAAAATAATCAGTTAAAGATCAACAACATTTGGTTCCAACAAGATGGTGCAATTTGAAACCACCCCTGATGCCCTACGGCCAGATTTATTGAAAAAAGTAATCAGAATTTTTACTGATCGAATGAACCATGTAACTCATAGCCATGGCGGATATATGCCGGATCTACTATTGAAAAAATAAATGCCATGAAATTATCTAAAATAAAAAAAATTCATTCCAACAATATTTCTGTTTTGTATCATCAATTTAAGTTTCGAAGCTCTTAAAAACACCTGTTGGCAAACATTTTTTGCAATTCATTAACTTTATTTACAATTCAATAACTTTATTTAAATAAGGTGTACAAAATTAATTAAAAAATTTGGTTGCTCTGTCTGCCCTGCTGTCTGTTCGCGAACTGCCTTTTTTCCTACACGGCTTTCGATTTTCTATGTTTCTCCCGTTTTTTTCTTTTTTCATCGACCAATCACCGATCGACACGCATTTCAGTGTTGCTTTTGAGCCACAGTGGGATCTATCCTGACCGAGCTGCCACACTGTTCGTAACAGCACCCTTTCCCTGTCTTGGAAGTGTGCATCAATTTGCGCTTTTTTCTCATTATTTCATCCACTGAGCGAATCGCTGCGTCTATCAAATGCATTATGAAATAGTTTCTGAAAATATTATATTATTACGATGTGAATTTTCCACCTCCAAATCCGATGTGCAAGCTGCCTAAGAAGTGCCGAAGCAGTTGGATTTCTCGATACACGATTAGCCCTTACCCAAGTTAATAGATTCCCCACGATAGTTATAAGCGCAATGCCTGAGCTTTGTCGAAATTATAGTATTTTAATGACTAAACACATATTGGTAGTAGACTTCCTGAAAGTCTTTGTCGCGTTGACTCATTAGGAGCTCCTCCGATACCGTCTCTATGAGTCGATCGACTCACGTAGCGACTCGCTATGCAACAAAGCAAAGATTATTAGCATAACTGGTTACTTTATAGCATAACTCGTTACTGATTAGCGCAAAAATGTTCGCCATGTCGCTAGAATAATCATGAGCACTCAGGATTTATAAGCAGTTCGGTGCAATCCGAAAACCTCTCGAAGACTCTCCCCTCCTAGTCGCTGACCGTTGAACACTGCCCGATTTCGCGGTTGTAAGATACTTCGTTTATCTTGGAACCAGCATTAACACCGATAACAACGTCAGCCTTGGAATCCAACGGAGAATCTCTCTTACCAACAAGCGCTACTTTGCACTAAATAAGCAGTGGAATAGACAAGTCTGCTCCCGATGAATAAAACTAACACTCAAGAAGGTTCTCATTATGCCCGTCCTAACGTATGGCGCAGAAGCTTGAATGATGCAAATATCCGATGTGGCGCCTCTTAAAGTGTTTGAGAGAAAGATTCTGCGTAAGATTTTTTGGATCTTTGCACGTTGGTGATGGTGAGTATCACAGGTGATGGAACAATGTGCTTTATGAGAACTACGACGTCATAGACTTAGCGCAGTGTATGAAAATCCAGCGGCTTCGTTGGCTGGGTCATGTCGTTCGAATGGATACACACTCCCCGGCTCTGAAAGTATTCGATGCGCTACCAGCTGGTGGTGGCAGACGAAGCGGAAGAACTTGGCTTCACTTGGTGTGTCCAATTGGCGTCGATTAGCACGATAAACAAACGACTGGCGCGCTTTGTTAAACTCGGCCAAGATCGCTTAAGGGGTTAGCGCGCCAATCTTTTGTAAAAGAAGAAAGAGAAGAGAATTGTACCTCATATAACACATTCGGGCGCAAAAGACCATTAGGTCGAAGTGTGAACTTCTAATAAATCTAAAACTCCCACTTACCTCTGTCTATCCTCATTCTCATACTCTCTCTAGGCTAACACCAAAAGTTTTCATAATTAGCAACTGATTGAAAAGTCAACATAAAAAATCTCTTCATTATCAGCAAGACTTGCATTTGCCAAAAACTGGCCGAACCAATCGGGCTTTTCTTGGAAGGCAGAACGACTAATAATGCGTTTGACTCTCTCTGCACAGCCACCGGCCATTCGACTTTCGTGTGCTGGGGCGCACAGAGTTTGCATTTCAGTGTGTGTGTGCATGCGTTACGTTTATCCTGCTGCATGTGTTGTTGCTGAGTTATGTTTTTGGTTCTTTCTTTCTTTCAGCGCAGTGATGCGTAAATATATGAACTTTTATGCTGAGCACGCGCCACTTCCTTTCACTCACATACACACTCACACGCACTTCCGATTTCTCTCTTTGGTGGCAATGCGTAAAAAAAAACACAAAAAAGAAAAAAATGGAGCAAGTGCAGATGTGTGTGAACTTGAGTGGTATTAAGGTTATTTGTTCCTGTGTGTGCTGGCGTTGGTGCATTTTCTACAGGGCTACTTAACTGAATTTCAGAGCGCGACATGAGTGTCAAACCTGCATGGAAAGTAACAAAAACAAAACAAAAAAAACTTTAACAAAAAAGTTTAGCTATTCAGAAACAAAAATACAGGTTAAAAAAAGGAAGAAAAGTAGAGCAAAAAATATTTGCGCGCCAGTGCGAAATACGAACGAAATGTAATGTACGAGTATTGCTTGCAGTTGCGTGCGATATTGCGGTTGAGAACTAAGTTTAATGCGAAAAAAGTTTTTCGAAGGCTGAAATGTAAAAAAAAATAACCACAAATACAGACATACGCACAAAAAAGCTATGCATCTATGTAAAAAATAATTGAACTAAAAATCGGATAATATACAGCGCTTTAGCTCTTCCTTCGAGTGGCAACACAGTTTAAAATGCATGACTGCGTCTGTGATGGCCGTTCGGTGTATTCCAATTCAATCGCAACGGAGTGCTTTTCGCGTGCGTTCAATTAAATTAAGGGGGTCATCTCGTCTGTTCGGTTCGCAAACTGTATTTTTTTTTTACAAATTACCTCTACATCTATGCATACATATAAATATTTGCTGTGGAGTACGTAAGTGAAAGGATTTTTCGATACTCGCGAAGCGTTAGAAAGTTACAGCGAAAAATAAGCCAGGTGCTCGGGATGCGAGCGCGCATTTTCCAACTTTTTTTAAATTGCCTTTGCCTTTTGTGCTCAAATCTGTACACAGGCACCAGGTTGAACTATGAATAAATGTTTATTGGGTCTTCTCAAGCTTTATGAATATCTTCAAAAAATATAGCTGTGAAAAATGGCAAGCAATGGGATGGGTGATTTAGTAATCTATGTGCACATAAACTACGATAAATTACTATAATATGTATTGGGTTGGGGAATAAGTTCGTAGCTGATTGTGTATTGTTTACTTTTACTTGTAGAATGTACTATTTGAATGTTTATGGGTTGTTTTGGTGATACCGAATTTCTATTGTTGTTTACTTGATAATGTATGTGAAAACAAGTCCTATCGGATTGATGTTGTTTACTTGATAATGCATGTCTATTGACCATGGACTGAAGTGATTAGAAAAGAAGAAAGTCAGGCCATGTCGTTAACTCGCTTTGCATCACAGGAGCTATGAAATCAACTCCAATGGCAGCTCTCGAGGCTATCCTCAACCTAACACCGATTGATCTCTATAAAGAAAATCGGGCTGCAAACTCAGTTGTGATGTTACAAGCAACCGTACAGCTTCCCTCTAGAACCTTCGCATATAGCTCTATTACTGGGAATGCCACAGTCAACTCAGATTATATGGTTCCTGTTATGAGTTTTGGAAAACCACTAAAGGCCGGTATTGAAGATGGTGAAGTGGATAGCCCAAAGGCTTGGTTCCGAGGAGTAACCCCATCAATGTATTCACTGATGGATGAAAATGGAAGAGGTGTTGGTGCTGGCATATATTGTGCGGACTTAAGCATAAATAAGGCATTTAAACTCCCTAATAATTGCGCTGTGTTTCAAGCTGAGATATTTACTGTAAAGAAAGCAGCAGAGCTTGTATGCACAGACGCAACAATTACCTGCGCAATAAACTGTTACGTGGATAGCCAAGTGGCTATAAAAGCGATAAAATCATACTGTGTATCATCCAAAAATGTTCTTGAATGCAAGGAAGCAATCAACAAGCGCGCTCGTAACCGTAGGCTTTGTGTTTATTGGGTTCCTGGGCATAAAGGCTAAGAGGGAAACGAGACAGTGGATGGAATAGCTAAAGAACGCGCGAAAATTGGAAGGGATAAAATAAGTCAGATACTTAAACCACTGCGCACAATTCATAAAGAACTAGAGCAACGCACGCTAAGAAAGGCAAAAGCCGTGGCTTAGCCTAACCAATTGCAAAGTTGCCAGGATCATGGGTAAACTCGCATATGATGACAAGTATATTAAATCGGTTATATCGTTCGATAGAAAAAACTGTAGAACTTTAGTTGGTATACTAACAGGGCACTGCCTAGTTGCAGCCACGCTTACAAGCTAAATTTTACCATTAACAACGTTTGCAGGAAATGTAATGAGCCGGGTACAAGAGAAATCTTGGAGACTATGCTGGCTGGGTGCTTACAACTTTGAAAGGCTAGAATCTATCCCCGAGCTGGAGCTTGAGCGGCTCCTAAAATTCGCGAACAGTACGCGTATCTTGAGTGATGTATATTTTCGCTAAATAGGACTCTGATCAGGTGTCGCTATGCACCAAAATGGTCTCTGCGGGACTTCGGCCAGCCAGTATAATTTAACCTAACCTAACCCATTTAAAAATTAAAAAAAAAAAATTTTTTGCGATTATTTCAATTATGCCAGGCACTAAACGGATGGTGTTTGGAAGCGATGCTTCGTAATGTTGGACTACTCTCTGAGTCTATTCCATTGTTCTGCGAATTTTATATATTTTTTTGTAGATGTTAAAGAATATACCAACTTTTTCAAAGATTTGCAGAATAGTTTCCATCAAAATTGTGAGAAATCGAAAATACAAATCTTTTTCAAAAAGCCATTTTTAATTTGAACTAATTTTTATTTCAACTATCGTTTGTAAAAAATGGACGTAAAGCATAAAAAGAGAGATATTTTTTTAAATAATTTTTAAAATCGAATATTTTAGTTAAAATTTGGGTATAAATCTTGCCGCAACTAGTCAGCACTATATGCAACTAAATGTAAAAAAAAACAGAAAATTACAAAATTAAATAAAATATCAGAAATGAACTTCTCATGACATTTTTGACAAGGCAAATTCGAAATGTTAACATTTTATCTATAGCAAACAAAATTGGAATTTACATTAGCTTGGGGAGTATAAAACGAAATGAGATATTTACATTTTTTTTTTTAATTCAGCCCAGTGAGGAATGCACCTGCGCGATGACTGATACGCGTTTTGATGCTGATTCCAGGTCGTGCAATATAAGAGGGGGACTTGTGTGAAATGTAAGGTGGTCGAAAATAATTTTTGCTATAAATATTCTGTTTAAGCAGGAATGGATACTCTATAATATAAAGTAATGCCGCCAATTCAAATTCATATTTAACTTAAGCCAAAAACCTAATTATCAGGTCAGTCCGTAAGTTCGTGCGTTTTTTAAAGGTGGTTTTAAAATTCACAAAAAAGACGTTTAAAGTATTTATTAATCAATAATACATATATTTTCCTTCATTATTTACAATGTCTTCCTAACGTTTAGGCAAATTTTAAATTCCCTGCTCAAAAACTTTTTTATCCTTGGAGCCAAAATACGCTTCGATGTACCTTTTTATAGCTTCTTTTGAGGAGTATTTCTTGTTACTCATATGGGATTGATGTCCACGGGAAAGGTGATAATCACAAGGTGCAATATCCGGAGAAACAAAACTTTGGGTCTATTCACTAAGGACGGTCGATTTTTTTTTAAATGCCTCATTCAGGTTTGATAGCTGATGGGAATAATAATCAGCAGTTATCGTTTGGTTTGGTTTCAGAAAAGGACCCATTTTTCGTCACCAGTAACGACACGGTTCCAAAAACTTCCATTTTCAAACTTCCATTTGCAGCAGCTGAGAGCACGCATTCATTCTCTGCTGCAGGTTGGCGACGGATAGTCTATGCGGAACCCATTTTCACAGCTTTGAAACCTTTCCCAACTGAACCAGGTGCCTGTGAACTATTCCACGCGATGAATGATTTTCAATAATTTTTTTTCCTAGTCAATTGGTTTAAAAAAAAAAAGGTTTACTACATTGTATTTCGACTAGACAAAATTTCAAAAAAAGAAAAAATTAATAATTGTAAAAGTTATCGCTGTTTGTGTGGAGCCCGTTTCTCCAGATGCCCCTTGCGGTGATCATCACAAGTCCTCGGAGATTCGTCTTAAATCGTTCGCACAAGATAAATTTGTTTTATTAATAGATAATCTTATGCCTGTCGAACCTTTTCAGATTTTCAAGTAGAAAACCAACAATTAATTGTTTAAAAAAATCCGAATTAAAAAAACAAAAATCCTTCGATCTGGCCCGAGTTTTTTATGTTTTTCAAAAGTACTATACATTTTTTGGAAATATCCCAAGCGGGTTTTAAGTTACAGTGATTACCAGTTCAAAAAACTTGGTTTTGAGAAAAACTCACTTAAAGTTTTGCTATCGAACCGGAGCGCCCGAGCGCCCTTTCATAATTGTTGAAAAACTCGAAAAGTGATTGTCAGATTCACTTCAAATTTTCACACAATATTTTTAAGATATTATATTTTAAGAAAATACAAAAACAAATGAAATTTTTTGAAAATTCTGACTACACATAACCTCATAATGGATAAAAACTGACAAATGATTGACTTAATTAATGCTCACGTTCACTTAATTTCATTTCGTGCATATTTAATGTTTGAAGCAATCATATTTAAAGTGATAGAAGAATACTTACATAGAGTCTTTGCATATAACTCTAACTTAACCTTTTGTAACTAGTCCACTTCTAATTACACTCGGACTAGT
The DNA here is from genome assembly GCF_027943255.1 of Anastrepha obliqua. Lineage (NCBI taxonomy): Eukaryota > Metazoa > Arthropoda > Insecta > Diptera > Tephritidae > Anastrepha > Anastrepha obliqua. The sequence goes on from NC_072893.1 coordinate 49,511,652, forward strand.
TTGACTTCTTCCATCAAATGACAGTTCATTAACTTGCCAATTAGTAGTTGGACATTTCACACATTCGGACTACACTCATCATCCATCTCTTACCAGTTCATGCACAAGAACTTTTGCTGAGTAGTTTAACTTTGCACTGCAGGGAAGCAACATTTTTAAACATTTTGAACAAACTCTGCTTAAAATTTCTGCCTTCTGATTTGATGCTCTCATACATCACTTAGCCCTGAAAAAAAAGAAAAATGTGTATGATTGCGTATTTGTAGCTGGATAAATGTAAAGCACACTTGTGTTCTGGCCTCCGAGCAAAGGTACGCATGTAGATTTTTATGTCGGCATGCAAACGTTTCTCTTGTAAATTTATGATTTTCAATAAAATTCCAATAATATTTTTTTACGCTAATGCGACAATGCAAGGCGAATGTCAATGAAATAAATAAAAGATGTTCCAACAAAATGCAAATAAACAAGAAAGGCAGCACAATTTGGAAATGCCAGAAGGCGACAGCAGTCATTTTCGAATGAACACGGCCGGCAAAAATAATGATAAGCAAAAGCTGTAAAACAGATAAAACGAAAACAAAAACAAAAAATTGAAAAAATACAGAACATCGGCAACACATGTCGCTGAATGTCACAAAATTTAGAAAAGGGTATGCAAAAGAATGATTTTACCTCAGCAAAAGCTAATAAATTAGGCCTAATATGAGAGAGAGTAGCGCAGCCAGTGGGAGGCGCAGTGTAGAGCCGTGGCAAGAAGATGGCCGTGTGTATGAAGTGTCTAAGGGCAATTGCTATAAATTGTCAAATTATGTTTTCTATCGCGCAATTTGTGTTCTGTATGTTTTATTTCATTTTACTTGGGTATTTGAACCTTCTTTTATTGGGATTTTTTCCACATTTCCTACTTTATCGTTTGATGATACTGCCGAGTATTAGCAGCGTATCACGTAGCACGTAGGAGGGGCGCGTATTGTTGATTGTGGGTTGTGATTTATGTGGCAAAGCGGCAAAGGCGCAAGAGGTCAAGAGGTTTGCAGCTTTCACAATTCACAATTCGCAGCTCGCAAGTGTGTGCCATACTGATGGTCGAAATAATAGAAGCACCAGTTTTAGCTACTACAATTTTTTTTCTTTAATTTGTTTAAAAATATTACTCATTATAGTTTGCCCCAATTTAGGAGTGTTTTGCTCGCTTTCCAGACTATTAGGTGCCTTGAAATACAGAAAAAACGATATAGAGCTAGGATTGACCTCGTAAGGACAAACGGACAACGAATGCTGATTCAGCAGCCTTAAAAACTTATATGCATTTTTTTTTAATTTTTCCGGTGAACATTTTGTTTTTGACCTTGAAGTGAACTTCAATTTGATCACGCAAGGGCAAATTTACACCGAATTCAGACTCACCAATTGCGAAAACGTATTTATCAACTTCTCTTTTTAATTTTTCCGGTGAACATTTTGTTTTTGACCTTGAACTGACCTTCAATTTGACCCCGCAAGGACAAATTGATAACGAATTCAAACTCAGAAACTTCAAAAATGTATATGTCAATTTTTTTGAAGTTATTTCGGTGAATATTCAATGTTTGACCTTGAACTGACCTTCAATTTGACTCCGCATGGACAAACTGACACTTAATTCGTACTTTGCAATTCTAAAAACGTTTACATCAATTTTTTTTCGATGAATACTCTGTGTTTGTCCTTGAACTGACTCCGCAAGGACAAATGGATATCGTATTCGGGCTCAGCAACCCCAAATTTTTTCGGTGAATATTCAAGGTTGACCTTAAAAAAAAATTGGTTTTTAAGCTTTTAGGTAGTTAAGGCAGATTTCACCCCTTAAGGGGGGTTGAATATTTGCGTACTTTCCGGGATGTCTTACCGTTGATTAGAACTACAAAAAGAGACATGCCAAATCGAATTTGAATACAAAAAATTTTGTATTTTCAAAGTTTTTCTGATTTCTCTGATTTTTCATACAAATTTCTCAGTTCAAGGGCTTGTTTTGAAAAAAAAATACCAGTCTAACGGTTAGACGCGATAGAAGTGAAACCTTCCGTAAAACAAACTGAGAGAGAATGAGACGAAAGCAGCATTAGGAGCGGGATAATTATAGGTTCATTATAATATTGCTATAAAGTTCATATATTATTTTCTTCATTTTATTATTATTCATCCTCAATGTTTTCAATTTCAACAAATGATACGAGTGGCTTATGATAGCTAAAATATTATACAAATGCTTTGGTTTCGATGTTGTCAACATATCTTTGAAATACCGCGAAATTGTTGTTTTTGATCGTGTTGTCGATTCAGTGCGATTGTTACACATTTTTAAATTGAATGTTGTATTGAGAAAGTCAATTAAAGGAACCGCTGTGTCCAATGCAAAATTTACGTTAAAATCGCCACTTAAAATCATTGCAACTTTATCGTAATCTTTTCTAAGTATCCGCGATACTTCTGGTGTATACTTTATTAAACTTTCGTGAATGAATTCCGTGATGCTATTTATTGATTGATTCGGTGAAATATAAATTGCCACAATTAAAACTGTTTTTCCATTGCTCAATCTGATCTCGCATGCATATATTTCTCCCACTTTAGAGAGCTGAACAGACAGTGATTCTAGTTGCTGTACATTCAGATCTATCTGTGGAGTTACAATACGAGCACCGTCATTTTGATTGTGGTATATTGCAACACCGCCTGCAATTGCGGTAAATATTTAAAAATGAAAATATTTACGAATATAAAAATACGGACGCAATACAGCACACGCGGTTGCTATTATGAGCGTCGTAACGCGTATAATACACAGACGTACTAACATACACGCAAACATTCGTAGGACGCTTGGTTTGAATTTTTTATACATATGTATGTATGCTATACTATGGCCTAGCCTATGTACGTACATACATATTTGTGTTCTGAACTTCCAGCAAAACAATGCTTATTAATATACACATATGCATCTACATACAACCGCACACACAGGCCACTCACTTTATTCCTGTAAAGGCGTATGTCGTCCAAAGCTAAAATTCTATGCCTAGCGACTACAAGAACAAAATGCATTAATAGGCGCAGGCGTAGCGGCCATCATCCTAGTTGCCATAGCGCTGAACAGTCGCGGCGGCGCCGAACAGTTTCAACTATTGTACTGTGCAACAAAAACTCATCATCAAAAAATTGATTTATAAATTCGAGCTCATAGTTCTAAGAGCAAGTACTTTCATTCATAAAACGAGCCGCCCATATGCGAATTTTCTCGACAATTCGAAAATAGTCAATATTGGAATATTTCGCGTAGAATTATTTGCCAATATTCAATTTTTGTCAAGTCGAGTGCCCGCGGCTCCGTAAATATGTTTGCACCCATATATGTATGTAAGTATATGTTTCTAAATGCTCGACAACCGCAGCTGCCTGTTCAAGGTTACTGTACATTAGGCCGGGTCGATTTGTGGGAAGGCAAAAAAATCGCCCATTGCTCTGTGAAAATCATATTCTAGGGATCACAATAAGAAATTTTGCCGAAGGAACCATACCTCTAAAACGATTTTTGATGTCCCCCAATATGGGTCGAACTTTTTAGTTTCTTTTCTATAACTCACATTCATTCATTTACATATGTTCTTACTAAATAAATTTCTTAAGAGAAAAAATAGATAATATTATAAATAAATAAAAATAAAGAAAAAACATAGCCATTTAGCTGATTTTTTCATGTAAAGGCCAAAAATGGTGATATTTTGAAATTGGGGGACATCAGAATTCGTTTTAGAGGTATGGTTCCTTCGGCAAAGTTTCTTATTTTGATCCCTAGAATACGATTTTCATAGAGCAATGAGCGATTTTTAAATCGACCCGCCCTACTGTACATGCAATGCTGTGCCTATGAATGCGCGCTGGATTTCTTGAGAAATTTTACCGTATGTTTTGCTGTGGCGAGGCACATATGTACATACACACAACATATATACATACATATATAAATTCACAAATTTAAATTTGCTTATGCCATCCTTCTATGTGCCTGGTAATGAAGCATTTTCTATACATACATATATATACGTATATCTTTTTCTTCTTGTTTTTGGTGTCGCTTTTTCGTTTCATCGAGTCTCAAATCACTCCCAACGATTCTAAAGAAGTTTTCACTTCAAAAAAAAAAAGAAATTAAATGCTTACACTCGAATCTCTCCCAAAATCATTAATGAGCCTTTTAAAAGCAAAATTATTAGAATCAGTATAAAATTGGATTCATGAAAAGAATTTGTGGAAAAATCCCCATTGTGCCGGTTTGCGCTGATGATCCATAAAACAGAAAGTAAAAAAGTGTCGAGCATTCGTTGCACATCACTGTCAAGAAAAAAAAAAATTACTAAAAATCCACGAGAATTTTAAGCCACTTCGAATTTGAAATTTATCGAAGTAAAATGTAATAAAAAAAATCTTTTAATTTTAATTAAAATCTTGTAGAAAGTTTGAATTTTTGATTTATTTAATAATTATTGTAGAATGAGTATTTTTATAAAAACTTGAATATTTTTATAAAAATTTGAATATTTTTATAAAATGGAATTTGAATATTTTTATAAAAACTAATGAAAATTAAAAGCCCCCAAAAAGAGCATTAAGAATTGTTAAAAATATCGCGGTTCTATTATTTTGCCCATAAGTGTAACATACATTTGTGCATATGTACCCACATACAAACATATCTTGCAGAGTGCTGCGAAAAATCTACGAAAAAATGCCACTAAGCGGCAAAGGGCACACAAGCGATTTTACACTACTTTTTCAGCGCAGTTTTTCAGCAAAAAGCGAAGGGCTTTCTTTTTCTTCTCGATTGCATTCTCCAATTCTGTTTTTGCCCCAGCAATCCTACTATGTGTCCATGAGAAATTATGCAACGGTGACGTGATTTATGTATAGCCATCATGCAACGGGTTGCCATGCCATGTGCGTGTGTGTGTGTTCATACTTTTTGGTATCTGTGAATAAGTCGCAGCCGGTTGTCCACGCACAATTTTGAGTTTAGCTTTTTCAATGCAATTCCACTCGAGTGCGTTCAATAGATAAGCGGTAGGCTGACAATTTTTCCCTTAACAAATGTGTCAACGCGATGTCAGTGGAGCATCAAAGTACACAACTTCTAGTCACCACAAAAAACAAAACAAAAACACAACAAAAAATTATTGCTTGCAGTTCACTGGCGACTTTAGTGGAGGCGTACGGAGTTTGACTTTTGATTTGAACATTTTTTCTCCGGCGTATGGCTTGGCTTTTTCTGTGTGGTAGGTGTTGGAAAGGCAAATTTGTGCGCCTAAGGTTTGTGAAAAACTTTGCAAATGTAGCTCAGCTGCTTCTCTGATTGCAGGTTTATTAAAAAATAAGCGGCCAAAAAAGTGGAGGCCATAAAGTTTACAACGTTAATTGAGTAAAAGTAGAAAAAAAGCGCGAGAGAAAGAGAATATTTGCTGCGTTTTTTTTTTCTAAAAAAGTTTTGCCAGATATTGTGAGAACTTTTCGACGTGGGCAGGAGTTATAATGAATGGATGTGCCAGAGTTCTCATAAATCAATATCTTCCAAAAAAAAAATTACTTCAAAACACTCGCTTTTGATAATTTACGTTAGTAGATACTATTGTACATACTTTTGACATAAACTGTATTACTTTTTAAGGCCAATGCTTTTGAAAAATCTTGTGAGAGCATTGACGTAAGGTGGAGAGGACATAAAGTGGGGGTTTCTAGTGACAGTTAAGCTGCTTTGAAGACCTTAGAAGCCACTGGGATTTCTTAAAAAATAGTTCAGGAACTTAAGTTGAGGTCATCTTGTTGCAATTTGGAATGGTTGAAATGATGAGCCCGTCAACCGTGACGACTCAATTCTTTGCGTTCGAGCGCTGGGAGAGGTATAGTTACGTTTGCCGACTATATTTTTCGAATTGGCGTACACGATAACTCGAATAGTTATTGACCGATCTCCCTGAAATTTTGCATACATCTTTTTGATGATATTACTTTCTATGCGTTTCAAGTTTTCTAAAATTTTTCGAATAAATAATTTTTTCGAAGCAAAAATAGTAGGAAAATTCGCCCCAAAATTCATATTTTTTTTTTGAAGCATTTTATTTCCAGAATTATTTTTTCCATTTTTGTTTAATTCATAAAGAAATTATGACATTAGTAAACAAAAAAATGTTTGGTTTTTTGTATTCAGCTCACTGACGCCGATGCTACAATGCCCGCCGATTGAGAAGCCCCGTTGCTACCTTCCTGAAAGAATTGAGTGAACATCCGCCATATTAAATTATTCAGATAAAAAAAAATTTTATATTATTTTAATCTATAAGTAAAGTGAATGCCAATTTTGAAAAAAAAATATTGACTTCTCCATTTTAAATAATTTTAATGCAAATCAAGGAAAATATGGCCGTTTACAGGTATCTGTCGCCTTAAATAAAAACCTTAACTTATTTATATTTATTTTTATTTTTATCGACAGTACTCATACATTATCATAGTTCCATTTTTGCTTTCGAGGTCCGTTGCGATTTTTCCAGACAGAACCCTAGCGTCGCTTTATTTTGTCAAAACAAGAAGAATTTACACATAAACTTAATTACTAAAAACAGCAAAAGAGTTCTGCTACTAAAATTTCACTACACATGCACACACACACACACATATATATAGTATGTAAATGCATAAATTTACATTTTCATATACTTTGATCCATGTGAGTGCCAACGGCGACTACGCTGACTTACACCACTCCTACTTATGATTTATTGTTTCCACCATTTTATTGTAACCAAAATATGAACCTAAATTGAGTTGTCAATCAAATGACATGACTGCCAATGACAGCAAGATGACTGAATGTGAAGTTAGAAGGGAAAGCGGGGAAAGCAGCGAAAAGAGGCGGAAAAGATGAGGGAAAGGGAAGAGTAGTTCATCTGTGCTGGAAAAGTTCTGGCGCTGAGTTAAGCAGAGCGAGCAGTTGGCGACTGCCATAAATTTATGGCAAATGAGTGAGTTGTACATGCATTTTAGTATATCTACAGTTATATTTTATGTTGTGTGTTAATGCGAGCGTGCGTGACTCGGCGCTCGCAGGCACTTACTGAAATGTAACCATAAATAGCCATACATCACACACTGGTCAAGCGATAATCCGCAGGAAAGTGTACGAGTAGGAGTATGTAATTATCAGTGTTTGTAGCAGTGGTGTGCTGCTTTATTGCATGTGTGATGGTGATTGTTTGGGCGTGTTAATGTCCGCTGTCTGTGCCTCACCAATTGACGACTATACTCAGAGTACAGAGTGACAAGAGAAAATGCATTTCATGTCATTTCAACTATTGCTCACTTGCTTATTACGACTCTCACACCTCCATACGTGCATGTAGATAAATGTGATGTACATGTGAATGTGTGCAAGTGGATGGGTGTGTGATTGTAGTAATTTTGATGGATGTTATTTATATACCCAACTATATTTGCTGCTCCTTGAGTGTGTTTGCTCACGTGCTCACCCACATTCCCATATTAGATATGGTATAAATTTATAAGTGCCGTGTGTATAACGGATATGAATATCACAAGTATTTACACAGCAAACAATGTTGTCCATGAAGTTCAAGCTATCACTTTCTCTCCCCCTCTCTAGCTCTGTCTGACTGGAATGCCTTTGCAATCAACAACATATTGACTGAAAGATTTTTAGTTATAATTGATTGAACGTTTTACAATAGCCGCTCTCCGGTATGTGGCGACAAGCCACAAGAATAGTTTTGTCGAACGGTGACGTTCTTCGCCGAAGAAGAAATCGGATTTCGGAAAAAAAATTGGTACGACGAGAAATGTCTTGCTGCCGCACATAGAAGGGATGCTGAATAGAGATCCACGCTGCGATTGGCCGGGAGCTAGGAAAGGAAGAAAGACGTATTATGAGAAGGAAGAAACGCGAGCCCGGAATACGTGAGCGTGAGGAGCTTGAGATGCTGGTTAATGGGAACAATGCCCGAAAGTTCTACCAGAAAGTTCGGCGGGTTACAGAAAATTTCAAATTATGGTTTTCATAGAGGTTTCAAATTTGGAACTAACACTTCTGGAACTTGATAAATAGTGTTAGCTGCGCATGTCACAGAAAATGTGAAGATCACGATACCCCTGCCGTTCCGCTACCCGACCACGACGAGGTGAGAATAGCGATAACGCGGCTTAAAAATGACAAAGCCGCGGGAGCTGCGCACTGTCAACTGAGTCATACAAGCACGGCGGCGAGGAGCTGGTAAGGTGCATGCATCAGTTTCTATGCAAAATATGGTCGGATGAAAGCATGCCTGCCGACTGGAATTTAAGTGTGCTCTGCATAATCCATAAGAAGGGTGATCCCGCAATCTGTGCCAATTGCCGCGGGATTAGTCTACTAAATTTCGCCTATAAGGTTCTAGCGAACATATTGAGAGAAAGGTTGGAGCTCACCATTAACCAACTGATTGGGCCTTATCAGTGTTGTTTTCGAACTAGAAAATCCCCAGTCGACCAATATTCATAGTACACTAAGTCTTGGAAAAGGCTTATGGAAGAAGAATTGATACACACCATATTTTTGTCGATGTTAAAGCTGCATTCGACAGCACGAAAAAGGAGTTGCCTATATGCCGTGATAAAAATGACGCTGCTCAATACCAGTAGCGCCGTTAGAATTGAGAATGACTTCTCCGAAACATTGACATCATCGGCCTTGACAACCGCGCTTTTGGTTCTGACTTTTCCAAACTGGATACTGGTGCGGTGGTGAACGAGCAGAAAATGAAGTGTCTCCTGTCATTAAAGAAACAGTCGGCACACTTCCGTATCGACATCCACGTCTCTGTTGACAGTAGATGATTTCCATTTCAATACAACCGGGCTATTCGGGGCATGTTCTTCGATTTCGATGTAACTCAAATATGTTTCTCTCTGGTCAAAATAATGAGACACGTATTTTTTTGTTCGCCCGAAAAAATTTTTTTTCAAGATTTATCGGCAATTTTGTTTTTCGTCTCAAAATCAATGTTTTTAGTTCAGTTATATAAGAATTTTTTTAATTGCTCATAACTTAGTCAAAAATGAAAAGATTTTAATGATTTGGGTTCAAAATGATCGTCATTACTTACACGAGTGACTTCATGTGCTAACAAAAGCAAAAAAGTAGTTGACAAATTTTTTATTTTGCAAAAAAACAAATTCGAATACTGAAAATGTCTGATTTTGTGCCGAATAAACGTCATTTGCGGGAAGTGTTGATTTTTCTCTTTCATTCGAAAAAACGGCGGCTGAAGCACATCGAGAGCTACAAAAAGTTTATGGAGATGCTGTTTTAAGTGAAACAATGAGTCGAGATTGTTTCCGTCAAAGATGGTGATTTTAATGTTGACGACCGTCCGCGTGAAGGAAGGCAAAAAACCTTCGAAGATGCTGAATTGGAGGCATTGCTCAATGAGGATCCATGTCAAACGCAAGAAGATCTTGTTTCAGTATTAGGAGTTACCCGCCAAACCATTTCCAAGCATTTGCATGCTTTGGGATTGATTCAGAAACGGTGGACTTGGGTTCCTTATGAGTTAAAACTAAGGGATGTTGAACGTCGTGCTTTCGCCTGTGAACAACTGCTCCAGCGGCAAAAAAGGAAGAGTTTTATTCATCGTATCGTGACGGGTGATGAAAAATGGATTCATTACAGCAATCCAAAGAAAAGAAAGTCATGGGGACTGCCCGGTCATGCTTCTACGTCGTCGCCTCGGCCGAATATTCACGCTGCGAAGGTTATGCTATGTACGTGGTGGGACTAAGTTGGTGTTATTTATTGTGAACTGTTATGGTAAAACCAAGCAAAACCATCACTGGGGATTGGTATCGACTTCAATTGATGCGACTGAGCCGAACACTGCGCGAGAAGCGGCCGCAATAGGTGGAGAGGCATGAAAAAGTGATTCTACCGCATGACAACGCTCGGCCTCACGTTGCTAAACCCGTTAAAACCTACCTCGAAACACTGAAATGGGAAATCCTACCCCACCCGCTATATTGTCCAGATATTGCGCCGTGCGATTATCACCTGTTCCGAACGATGGCACATTGTCTAGCTGACTAGCATTTCCATTCATATGAAGACAAAAAAAATGGCTTGATCCGTGGATAGCCTCAAAAGATGAACAGTTGTACCGCGACGGTATACGAGATCTACCACAAAGATGGGAAAAAGTAGTAGCTAGCAATGGGCAATACTTTTGATGATTCACTTCTAACCATTTTTTCAGAATAAAGTTGTATTTTCATAAAAAAAAAAAAAAAACAGCGAGAACTTAGTTGCACACCCAATATTACCGGAAAATACAGTATAATTATGAGTAGCTGTAGTAAAGTAATAATTACCACATATAATTCGTGAGGAAAAAACTTTACGGATCAGTGTTATTGGACCCGCATATTAGGTACAATTTGAGTCATTCACTTCTGTTCTAATTCACTACTTTTATCTTTGCTGAAAGGACATCAACTGGTTCCATCTTAAATTTATTTGGCTAGTAAAACCGGAAGCGTCTACGATTCTAAGAATATTGATTTGAGTATCATCCCTAAGGGACTTCTCGACGATATTGTCTCTTGGAAAAATCTCCAAGAGAAAGCATGAAGAGGTACTATATATATCACTTCTCTGAGCATTAAAGCTACACACAGTTAATTATAGGCTGGTTGCGATGGCATAGATTACGCGGGCCACTTGGCAATTATTACCTTACGAAAATATGGACATATATTTGACAGCTAATGTGTCTATAAAGGCTCGAAATAATACCGCAAGCTCTACCTCGTTCCGTTTGTAAGAAGTTACAATCCCAGCCTTGCTTCGAAAAGCTTCCGGCGCTAAATAGAGGAACAAGTTCCGTTGGTGCATTTTTGACAAGACATGCGCACTGAACTCAAAATTGATTGATCGATTATGGAAAACCTTGAAAATCATTAATTGCCGTAAATTATGAAATGATTATCAACTTCAGCGTTCAACATCCTTTCGGGGTGGACTACCCTTTATGTTTGTATACAAAGAGCAAGAGGCTCGCGAGTATTACATTTGCTTTCGAGTATTGGTAGTAGCTAAGTGATTTCTATTCAACGCATTTTTACCGACATTTGAACATCCATCCTACACAGAGCAAAAAGTACCTAATAAAATTAATAAGATTGTCTTCATTAGCAGTTTTTGGACTCAGGGGTAGTCAAAACGTGTAAAACAAAAAAAAAATATCATGTGAAATTCCCTTTGGTTTGATTAAGAAATTCTTATTGATACGAGGGGTGCCTTTTATATTTCGGGATTTGGCAACCCTGGTGGTGCAATCTGGCAACTGACAGCTGTATCGCAAAGTTTTACATTTTTTGGCTTTTACGTACTCAGAACGTTTTGAAATACCAGCGCTATTTGTGTTGTTTACAGTAACTTAAAAGATTCATCTCGGTCCAAAAATGGAATTAAATCGTGAACATTTTCGTGCGATTATTTTTTACAACTTTCGACGTGGATTAACTCAGCAACATTGCATGGATGAACTTAATTCATTTTTTGGCGATGAAGCTCCATGAAGGACCAGTGTTTATCGATGGTATGGTGAACTCAATCGTGGTCGTAGTTCACTCCAAGACAAGTTTCGTGAAGGTCGTCCAAAATCAGTTGTTGTTCCGAAAACCATTGATGCTGTGCGCGAACTGATATTGCAAGATCGTCATGTGACCTATCGTGAGATTGAGACAATCTTGGGCATTTGTGGGATCCGCATACATTCAATATTGCATAAACATTTGACTGCCAAAAAAATTTGTTCGCGTTGGATCCCACACAATTTGTCAATCGCTCAAAAAAAGGCTCGTGTCAATTGGTCGAAGGAAATGCTCAAAAAATACGATCGCGGGGCTTCGAAACACGTCTATGACATCGTGACAGGTGATGAATCATGGATTTACGCGTATGAGTCCGAAAGTAAACAGCAGTCGACTGAGCCAAATCCAACAAAAGTTGTTCGCGCACGAAGCACTTCCATGCAAATGGTCGCCTGTTTTTTTCGAAAAAACTGGACATGTCGCAACCGCACCACTAGAGCAACGCAGAACAGTAAATTCTGAGTGGTACACAACCATTTGTTTGCCAGTTGTCTTCCAAGAAATTAGGAAAACCAATCGCCAAAGACGGATCACTCTTCACCAGTACAATGCGAGCTCTCACACATCGGCTCAAACAACTGCATTTTTGAGCACCCAAAACATCGAACTAATGGGTCATCCGCCGTATAGTTCTGACTTGGCACCGAATGACTTCTTTTTATTCCCGTACGTCAAAAACAAACTGAGAGGTCAACGTTTTTCGACACCTGAAGAAGCGGTTGCGGCATTCAGAATGCATGTTTTGGAGGTACCTCTTTCAGAGTGGCAAAAGTGCCTCGACAATTGGTTCAAACGCATGCAAAAGTGTATAGATCTTCTTGGAGAATATTTTGAAAAACAATAAAGTGAATTTCGATGATTAAAATTGGTTTTTGTTCTCTAATTCCGACATATAAAAGGCACCCCTCTTATTTTTGAAGGTATCTTTATGAATATTTTTATAAAGAAAACATATTAATTAGATTTTTAAAACTTAACTGTCGGTTTGCAAAACTCAAAATGTTTTGTTTCGTATTTTCTAGTAATTGGCATACATGAATCTATGTATGTTCGTAAGTAAATATATTCATATCAGTGAAATGCTTAGTTATGTAGCACAACATAACGGTTCATGCATTCCTTTTTTTATTTCTATGAAAGTAGAAAATACTTATTATATTTTCAGTTTCAGTTTAACAAGCAAAGAGTGTAGACCAAAGTGCTAATTTTTCAGTGTAATTCGGAAACTATAGAACGAAAATGTTGGCTACATCACAACTGCAGTCACATGGAAGCCCAGAGTTGCAGAAATTCGAAAAAGCGTTTCCTTAGATGCCATCTTTAAGGATTGGCCACGGTATAGTGACTACAGTGGTTATGATCTCGTAAGTATCTGCTACTAAGTATTTTTTTATATTTATGAAATTTTATTCATTTCTTCACTAGATCGAAATAGACTCTGGAAGCTTTTACGCAGGCAAGGGAAACTTATTGTTTCTAAAATTGGAATCCTTTTATGAGGGCATATTGAACATTTTTGAAAAGAAATAAAGGACCGCCCTTCCAGAGAGTAATATTTAAAACACCTATACAAGAAGGATATTTCAAATGGTTAGTATTTGGTTTCATCTTAATTGCTCCAATTTATATTAATTATTATTTGTATAGATAGTAAATATTGCATTACACAATTCTTCTGCATGCATTACTGCCTCTTCAGCGCCTTAATAAAACCAACAAACCTACTATAGTCGATGCTTAAAATGATTTTGCCACTTTCGTAGCAGCAACGAATGATATTCAACAAGAAAAGATATTCTGAAAGAAAAGAGAAATGTCAACCCAGAATCATTGCAGTTGGAACTGATATTACGTGAGTTTGCGCATTTTATATTTGTTGCGATGGCATAAAATGGAAATACTTAAGGCCATTTAGATTCGAGGCTGCACACCAACTGCGTAAAGAATATGCCAGAAGCATTTCCTCTAGAACAAACATTTCACTAACTCTGGCTATTAAATCTTCGCTGAGCTTCGCAAATTATTTATTGAAAAACGATTTTTTTCAAGAAGAATATATATTTAGAAGTATTGAAAATATTAAACAAGAAAATAGTAACAGCACTTATCTTCATTAGTATCTGATTTAAACTTGTAGAAAACAACAAATGTACTTATTTTTCAAGGCATTGCTGCATTGCGATAATATAAATATTTATGAAATAATTAATTTTTTAGTGTAAAATAATAATGTCCCGCTTTGCGTAAAAATGGGAAAATATAAGTTTTTCACAAAAGGGTGTAAAGGGTTTTTCAATTGGCGCGGATCGATTTTGGCGCCCTGTGGCAGCCATTTTGTTTTGGTGACATCTATCAAATCTTTTGTTTATTATTCAGTTGTTTATGCCAAATCATCATGGCAAGTTACACGATTGAACAGCACGTTCAAATAATAAAACTTTATTATCAAAATGAGTGTTCATTAACGCAAACGTTGCGCGCATTGCGCCCATTTTTCGGTAGACGTGGTGGCCCTTCCAATTTCTTATGGCCCTTATTGAACCATATGGGCCTAGACGACATGTGGTTCCAGCAGTACGGCGCTACGTGCCACACAGCAAACGCCATTTTATTCCATTTCAACATCTACCCGCCCTTATTGAAAAACCCTTTATATAAAATAATAAACTTTAAAGAACTAGATGGGCCACCTACACATTTTTATGACCTAAATAATGGACTTAAAGTATTAAGGTTGTAAAATATTGGCACTAAATGTATTCAAAAGAAATAATATTTGTGTATTTTTAAATATAAATACATAATAATACGCAATAATAATGTTTGAATAAGAATAAATAAAAGGTACTCCATTTAAAATTTGAAAGATATCTCTACGAAAATATCAATAAGATTATCTTCTCAATAACTTGTGATATCTCTTTGGATATATTAATAAGAACATCTTATTGGTAATATATGATACCTCTATAGATATATCAAAGAGAATCTCTGATAATTTTTCGAAGATATCTCTTTGAAGAATTTAAGAAGTTATTCTTTACAAATATATGAAGAGCTTTTTCTTGAAGAAAATCCATAGAGATATCATATCATTTTTGTTCTATTTTATTAGGTGATTTTAGCTCTGTGTATGACCCAATTTTTTTCTCATTGTCATTGCTGTCATAAGTTAAGTTTTCCGCAGAATTGTGTATGGCTTGGGTGCGGCCAGTCACCAGAAAAATGCATTCTTCTGTGTCTAATTCTTCCAGACTTGAATAAAAAGAATTTTAAGTAAAAGTTTCAATCCTAGAAGAGCACAAGAAAACCCCTTTCTTCCTCGTATACATTTTTCTATCTCTATTGTGGCTGCAAAGTTTAAATATTCACTAAATATTTTTTACATATTTTTAAAATATATTTTTTTGCATTTTTTTTAAATATATGTAATTGCATAAAAAATATGTTTCGCTTAAATACATTTTTCTGAAATAAATTTAAATTAAATTTATATAAATCAAATTTGACCACAAATATAAATTATAGAAATTAATTTTAACTCTCATTCGCACATTTTTCACAACTTCATTATTTATGCGCATATTTTTTCTCAATTTTTTTATTCATATCTATGTATGGCTTGGTGTATGTATGGCTTGGTGTATGTATGGCTTGGTATATAGTATATATGTACGGGTATATGGGTGTATGTGTCATAAATATACAAACATAAAACTTAGATATGATCTACAATTAAGTGATACGCTTTATTATTGCGTCATTCTGCATGACTTCACTGCCACGACCAAGCCCCTTCCTCGCTTCTCACTACACAGCTTTTATGGCTATGTCCGCTTTGTTTGCTGCTTTGCTTTACTTTATCCACAGCAAGTTGACATTTTACATCTTCATCTACTTGGAATCTGTATTTTCCGTTTATTATCTAGGCAGCGTTGCCACTGTGAGGCTTTGCTGGTCTACTTAGAATGCAGATATTTTTGTTGTTGTACTATTGCAAAAAATGAAGTCGTAATTTGGTATATCTACGAGTACTTTAGCATAATTACTCCATTGGCTTCAGCTGGCCAACAGCAATACACCGGAAAAAATATTGTAAACTGAGGTGCAGCCAAAGTAATCGAGATATTAGTGTTCAGATGAGACATTTCTGACAAGTTTGCTTAAAGTTAAAGTTTATTGTTGAATATGAATTTTTGATAACAGCAGCCTGCGGTAACTGATAATCAGTTAAGAGTTGGTCGATCGGCAGACAATTCTCTAAATTCTTTCATTATAAGAAATAAGAAGTTAAAAAAATTATGAGGGCAAAACAATTTAAAATTCCTTGCTATATTAAGAGGTTACATACGTCCCGTTTCTTCAAAAAATCAGTCTTTTCGATATTTCGAAAGAATATACTGTATACTGAAATTTTCATGCGGAAATTCCCAATATTATAGCTTCCACAGCTCATTAACTAGGTAGAGAGCGGTCCGGGCACTCCTGTGTCTCACACTTTAAACTCGTTTTTCTCAAAACTTCTTTTCGGACACGGAAATGTTTTTCCTATAGATTTGATTTCTGATATTTTTATTAAAAATTTTTATAAACATAATTGAAGTGTGACATTTATGACGTTAAACGCATATTTTTTTTAAAATGCCGTAAATTGCAAAAATTTTCGGAATTCAAAAATCCGGCTCGACAGACTATAACTACAACTTTATTTTAAAAGAATTTTTTTACTTTTTATAGATCCATCAACATTTGAAGGGGCCGCCGTAGCCGAATGGGTTGGTGCGTGATTACCATTCGGAAATCACAGAGAGAACGTTCAAATCTCAGTGAAACACCAAAATTAAGAAAAACATTTTTCTAATAGCGGTCGCCCCTCGGCAAGCAATGGCATACCACCGAGTGAGTTCGGAGTCGGCTTGAAACTGTAGGTCCCTCCATTTGTGGAACAACATCAAGACGCACACCACAAATAGGAGGAGGGGCTCGGGTGTACGCGCCAATTATATATATATATAGCCTTTTTGGTGACATGGCATAGATTGCGATTCGACCGCTTCACCTCAACAAAAGAAGAAGTTTGAGAGTAAAAGCATATTTTTGACCTCAAACATAGCCAAGTCGAAAGCTGCAAAATCAGACGTGTTGACTTTATGGGACATAACCTCTACAATTTTTCGTCGCTTCAGACAAACTCAGGCTTAAAATGTAGGTCACAAAATTGTCTTTCAGAAAACCTATCTTATATAAAAAAATTTTTTGTTCCAGAAAAAAGTTAATAAACTTTGATAATTTAGTAAAAAACGTCAAAAATGCTTTTTTTTTTACTTTCAACAGCTGTTTTGCGAAAACTACGATTTCCATTGACACGAATTATATATTACCATGTAGGTTATATGTGTGTCTTTCGAAATTTATGCACTTCAAAGAAATTGCGCGCACTGTTTTCGAGATTGCAGGTAATAACTGCACTATTGCCCAACCAACAGGTTTTTTGGGATTATCTCGGAAACCGTTCTTTGAACAAAAAAAAATTAAATTTATTTTTGGTTTCAGCAACTTCAAATTAGTTTAAAAAACGCCTTTTGGCTCATAATATCGAAAATTTAGCTTTCCTTTTAATATTTTCCCAGTGTAGCGCGGCTTTTGACTTCTGTGACATACAAACTACGAGTGTTGCTATGCTAATT
The DNA here is from genome assembly GCF_027943255.1 of Anastrepha obliqua. NCBI lineage: Eukaryota > Metazoa > Arthropoda > Insecta > Diptera > Tephritidae > Anastrepha > Anastrepha obliqua. The sequence goes on from NC_072893.1 coordinate 49,529,072, forward strand.
TATTTTAATTTTTATCATGACTTGGACGTTAAATTTCTTCAGCATTTTATGTTTTGGAGTGCCTTTGCTGTTGTTAATTTTTTATAATTTTCGCATTTCTGCAGTCTATTTGTATATTTACATATATAGAGTATTTTTTTGTTGCGTATAAAGCGTGCAGTAAAAATGGCCAGTGATTATGACATGACATGAAACTACAAAGTGCTCAACGCCATTTGGGTAAATTAAAATGTCCTTCTACCGCCAGAATTCCTTGCTTAGTATACAACTACTACTCATACACTCATACACACCTACATGCACACATGCACTTAGTACCAACTTGGCTTCTTGGTAGATGATTTGTCTTGTGGCCTTTGCTTGTTTTTTGTGTGCTGTTTTCTGTGGTAAGAAAACTTAGCTGAACATTTGAATTATGTTGTTCTTTTGCGGGTGGACAACCCACTGTTAAACATAGCTAATTTTTAAGCTAATAAGGAAGCCGCTTTATTGGTGGTTACTTTTAATTTTTGTACTCAAAGTGTGTGTGAAAGATATGCATTTCTCGTTAAAATAATGTTTCTTTAAACTAACAGTCTGTCTCCAAGCAAAAATTGTTCTATTAGCGGTCACCCCTCGGCAGGCAATGGCAAGCCTTCGAGTGTATTGCATGTCATGAAAAAACTTCTCATAAAAAACATTTGCCGTTCAGAGTTGGCTTAGATTGCATGCTGCTTCTCATGGGAGCTCGAGCTCAGAGCTCGAAACTAAGTAATAATAATTTCTGTAGGAGCTGTTGCATAGCATATTCTCTCTGTCACTAGCGTAGACTTTTACTCGATTTGATCAAATTCATGAAAACAAAAACCAAATCTATTTCATAGAATTTCAGTCGTGAGCTGCTCTTCATATATTCTGAACGAATCTGCAAAGAATCTACTACGTCCGGCGGATTTAAGGCTCAACGTCACTATTGTTGAAATAGTATATTTTTAATTACTGCCAGTGACGGCTATTTGTGGTTTAAGTCAATTTAATATTAAACTTTTTTTTCTGTTTTTTTTTTGTTTGTTTTTTTTTTTGGTGGGTGAAGTAGGGTTCAAAGTGACTTCGCGCTTTCAGCGACCGTCGTCTGCTGCATTGTGACTACGAAAACCATCTCCCTTCTCTTTCTGGGGAGACACCCTTCCCGGACCACTTTCTTCATTACTTTGGGAAGGCCCAGGACGGCATTCATAAAGAACCAATTCTATTCAGCCACGTCTGGATCTACCATATTTGTAGTCAGATTTCATGCTATGCTATGCCATCTTGTGGCTCTGTCTGTGAGGCTTGACTTTGTTGTACTGTGTCGAGGTTTATCTTTTTTTACCGTAGTATTTCCTCGATGTATCTTTTTACCGCGCTTCGCGTTTGAAAGTTTTACCGACGCGATGCCGCCGTTTCGCTTCCTCAGGGCATCTCTTTCCGCGAGCCATTTGTTACAACTAAAAAACGTGTGTTTAGCGTCATCGCTTTGCAGTATAAGTATATGAACTTGGAATTTATTACCTTGTCGCCTTGCGATCGCCAGTTGCGCGAGTGGAGCTGTGTTGAGAGTAACTCACTTCCCCGAAGCTCCCTTTGGAATGGAATGAGCTTCCCCGTTCATCTGCCACTCGGTTCGGTGTCTCGTTGACTTTGCCACCGCAGCCTGGTTTGGCATCTCAGTTCCGCGACCCTAGTGCTGACGTGTTTATTGTCGGAGTATCCTGTATCCATTCATTCCTGGACCATAAATGCGATGGGTATCTCTCCGCTAAACACAAATACTCCAGCGCCAGAGTTAGTGCGGTAGGCTAAGGCAACTGTGAAGGCCGCTGTTCGTTGCACAGTCACTTTGTGTTTGGCTTTGCAGTTTAGCGCATCTCGCCATACTTCCCTGCCGCACAGGAGAATTGGGCTTGTGGCCGACATGATTAGCCTTCTTTTGCTCTTTGTTGGTCCAGCGATGCTTGCCATTAATCTGCATTCCCACGATCTTTGCTGCTTTGGTAGTCGCATGTCATATCTGAGCCCAGAAAGGAAGCCTGCAGTCAAGCTAAATGCTTAGGTTTTCCACGGCTTTTTGGGTCACTAGAGCCGTGGCGCCTATTTGCATGCTGACCTTGAGCGGTATGTGACCTCGTGTGATCAGGATGACTTCCGTTTTATGTTTGGCGAGTTCCATGCCATGATTCTCATGCCATACCTATGTCCTTATCATAACTTTGTTCAGCTTCCTCCTAACGGTCGCGGCCAGTATGACCACCTCATTATCATCCGCGCATCTTCTGGCATTTCTATGCTCAAAATTTCGTCGTAGCTCAGATTCCAGGGATCGGGACCGAGAATAGATCCTTGGGCTCGTTACCGTTTTTGTTTCCTGACCATCTGGTGGGTCGTATAGCAGTTGATGCTCACCCAGTTACCTCTGGAGAATCTTTAGCAGTTATGCAGGTATCGGAAACCTTTCCTGTAGTGATTTTGTATTGTCTATCCATCATAAGCCGTTAAAGGCGTTTCGTGTTGTATTGACTCAATTTCTTCTTCATTCTCGCAGCTCCCTCAGGAGTCATTGTAAAGTACACCCATTCTTCAAGCTAGGGTACCAATAGTGCAATGACTCGTTATAATACTTGTGAGAAAGCTGATAGTTGATCTGTTGAATCCGAGTATACATTTTCATCAAGATTCAGCTTTGGCCAGAGTGCTTTGAAGACCCTGCAGTTAGTAGTCAGAGACCACCTTCTACTGGTTCCCGCGATTACGCTCAGGTCTATCGCAGTGTATAACTCGTTTAGAGGAGTGCTAATGACCTCTACCGCTCGCTGTAGGTCAAGCTCAGAGTCTTTCCTTGCACACGCATCCTCTCTTTCATTTTCCTCCACTCCCTCCGGAGTGGCCAGGAACCCAACAAAGTGTGGTGTTGTGCTGAGGGATAAGCGAGAGCGACCTCCTACATTCTTCAACTCATCTTGAATTGATACGCGCTGAGGCCAGTGCCTTGATCGCTGTTTGAGTATCCGCAAAAATGGTAAGGTTTGCTGCAGATCTTATCGATTTTGTTGCATTGTCTATAGCGTTTATCTCTGCTTGGAAGACGTTGCACCAGTCTGATAGTCTAAATGAGCAATTTAAGTATAAATATGGTGGCCACTCTCATCTGATATGACTCTGGTATGCCAATCCTCTTTGTCGGGTAACTGTATTTTATACTCTCTTTTCAGATCTATCTTGGGAACCAGATAGTCTATTTGAGATACGTCTTGCCAATTTTCCACCGATAGTAGGGCTGATGCGGTGTGCAAATAACCGTACGTCTTTTCTTTGGCTTTGCAATCTGGTCCTTGGACACTGTGGATACCCAGGGCCGTGGTGTCGACCGCGTCGCTGACTACTGATATAACTGACAGTTCACTTTCAGAATAGTCCTTTATTTTAGCCTGACTTAGGACAAATTTTTTTATCACAGTAGTTTACCCTTTGTCCAGACCTGCGGTAGCCATCTCAACAACATTTTATACCTGCTGCCAAGTTTGAACACTGTCATCCCACTGGGAACAGAGGTAGACCAGTGAGCCACTCCCTAAGAGACAGACGCTTCTGGACTTTTTCGAAACTTTACCTCACACCATAGTAAAAGTCCATTTTCAAGGCTATTGAAGAGTAACGAACACTTGCCCGTGAAGCTTAACAGCTACCTCTCTGCTGCGTACAGAATGAGAACTGTGGTACCTACTACCAGTCGGCACCCTCGGTGAGGGTTTAGCAGAGGGTCATAGTATTTTGAAAATATAATTTCATAAAAAAGGGCATATAAAGCAAATTAGGGTCTTTATAATTTCGTCTTTCAACTCGGAACTGACGCATTTCTCCACAGGAGTGTAGCTAGCAGGCGGTTCACAACACACCCACACCTGCTTACCATATTTAGCGCCGAGTGCTGTTTTGAAGTTCTACAACACAAATCGTTATTGCTTTTGCCATAACTTTTTCTTGCATCCGCCTCAGTATACAGATATGACGAGACATTTGCTTCCTAGTTGGCTTGCTTCCGTTTCAGTGGCACACTGGCAAGTAATATGGACGCCATCAACCGCAGCCAGGGAAAAACCAAAGAAAAGTGGGCAAAAGCGACGAAAGGGAAGAGAGAGAGCAGGTGAGCTGGAATAAGTGCTTCTAACTGTGGGTGTACTTTTCTATAAAATAAGAATCACTTTTTTGTTGGCCATTATGAAGTACTTTCTGCCTCGGCATGGCGTAAATGCCACGCACTTCTGCTCATTCAACAAATACCACTACACCACACCGTAACTTCGCCTCTGATCAACTGGCCATTGTCGTTGATGAATGTTTATGAAATTCATAAAATGTAAAATAGCATATTATCATTTGCCTGCGCATGATAAGGGCAAATTGCAAAATCGTCTCAAATTCTCAAATGGCTGGCGTTTACGCAACGTTGCACAGCCAGGCGGCTCAGTGTTTGTGCGTGTGCGAGTGCGAGTAAAATATAAAAACGTGAAAGCCAGCCACTGTGCAAGAGAATCAAAAGTATGAACAGAATTTGCGGTAAGAGGATATCAGCGAGGAGGCATTAAGGGGCATAGCAACAAAAGAAGGTCGTCTACGGGTCGTCGACAATAGTTCTTGTTTTAGACGCTTGGCCTTTGTCCATTTAACAAGACGAATCGTTCAACGTTAGCTTCGTTATGATAAGTCGACAACAAACTAACAAAGATGTGATGAATAGAGAATGGCATGAAAGGTGCCCAGCAAATACTACTGTGAACTTCAAACATCAGCATAGCCGGTGTGCTGTGTTGCGTAACCTAATCAACGTAACTTTGGTCAGTGGTCAGCATCCAAGCAGTACGCAAAGCTACTGAAACTTGCAACAAGTTGCATTCCTAGGATTTTGTAAATATTTGCAGTTTCTTAAATTAGAGCGAGAAAATTAAGGAAATCATTAAACAAATTAGTTGGTTTTAGAAATAAGAGAACTAATATTTTTTCAGCAATAAAATCAAGTTTAAAGTTCATCATCAAAACACTAAAGAATTCAACAAAAAATTTATAGAATTTTTTTCAAGTCATTGCGAAAGTTTTGTTCGTACTTTTCAATAGATATCACCATTTCAACATAAAGGGTGCCCAATTTAGAGGTATCGGGTTTTAAATTGAAATGAAACAACAAAAATTCTATTGATTGGGTAATTTTCATTATTTTTGATTAGAAGCATCCATGACATTTTTATTATTTAAGGGGTTAGGTGGGTTACAGAGGTTAAAAAAAGGGTATTTTTACTATTTTTTTTTTAATATATACAATCATATATTTTATTTAAACAATTCAGCATATCAAAGATACATATTTAAACAGTATTTTGTGAAATTTTTATTTAAAAATTCCGAAAACTCAGCCGTTGGTACCTCATCTCCGTTAACGTCTCACAAAAAAATGCTCTTGCCGTGGACAGCATAACTCATTATTGGTTCATTTAAAATCAAAAAACCAAAAATATTTCATTAGTACATGGATAAATCTCGTTACTGGACGAAGGAAAAAAAAATAAAATTTAATTTGAATTTTTGACAGACTTTGAACAAAAAAACACATTTTTTGGTCAAATTTTCGTCATGTGTTGGCTCGAAAAAATTAGTTGTAATAAAAATAAAAAAAAATCCTTCGTTCAATAACTTGATAATGTTATTCCAAAGATGTGTGCAAAATTTGAACAAAATCGCTTCATAACTTTTCGAGAAATCGTGTCCACCGACTTAAAAAATCGAGTTTTGAGATAAACGCGTATACCTGCGAAACGCTGCACTGACATGGCCTGATGGGCGGAACTTCTGAAGGGTCTATCTCGTAGAATTTTACTCGGATCAATTTGAAATTTTAGGAGAATATTTTAAACATATTATACTATTTAATAAGACAAAAAAAAAATCGATTTTTTGAAATTTTCAAACCCACCTAACCCCTTAAAGATAACCACTTTCAAGTGTTGGCCGCAACTGCGCCGTAATTCGAATATCCATAAGCACTAATTTTGAATGACTCGCGGGAGGACTTCGATAGGTATCTCGTGAATAACTTTAGTATTTGTCTCAAGCGAAGCTGGTTTATCCACAAAGCATTTAGATTTCGGTGGCCAATCCAAAGGTCCGAGATGAGAGATAAATTGCTCATCGAAACGACGGCGCAATAAATCCATTTTTTCACGGGCTGTAAGGCAAGTAGTGGCTTGTAGCGTCTTGTTGGACTCGTAACGTCTACGAAATAAATGTTGTAGGGCTAACGAGTTTAAATTTGCGGCATCTAAGAGTCGTTTATCGTGGCGCGATAGCGTTCGCCATTCACTGTATTTAGTTTGAGAGTAGTCACGCGTGATCTTCCCAAAAAACCTTTTAAATACGTATGTATGGTGCATAGTGACACTCTAAAGCTGACCTATTGAACTGCATTTACTGAAGTACGAAGAATAGCCTTTGGTTGGTAGCCGGTGGTGTATGCGTAACCTTTGCCGTGCACATACATACGTCTTTCTTATGTTGAGGCTCGGCCAATTTACACACACTCACTTGCCACAAAGCTAGACGCCAATACCAAAGAAGCAGAGGAGGAACAAGTAAAAAAGAAAGGATGCGGGAAATTTTCAAAATGATACGCAAGGGTCTCAAAAATGCGATTAAAAAAAGCAAAGCTTCCTGCTTTAAAGAACTGTAGGCCAAAGCTGATGAAAATCCGTGGCGAGGAGCGTATAAGTTGGTGATGTCTAAGATTAGTGGTTGCAAGGGAAAAGCGCCGACTTGTCGTGTTATCTTAAAAAGGTTGTGGAAACCTTTTTCCCAAGACAAGAAGATGAGCAAGAATACCGACTACCAGCAGACGCATCATTTATTACAGATATACGTACATGCCCGGAAACAGAGGTAAATACAGCCTTGGGTCATTTTGGAAACGCTACAGCTTCAGGACTTGATGGAATACCTAACGGAGCTCTTAAAATCGCACTGAAAGAAGATACAAAACCCTTCACGGAGACGCATCAAAAGTGTTTTCGAAATGGTGTCTTCCCAAAAATTTGGAAACAGCAACGACTTGTCCTTTTGCTGAATCCAAATAAGACGCCGGGTCAACCAGCGGATGGGCAAAATTTTAGAACGGCTTATTGCTGATCGTTTGGAGCAGCACCTTATTGAAAAAGAAGGCTTGTCCGACAACCAATATGGGTTTCGCAGGGGGCGCTTGACTATTGATGCAATAAAAAAGCTTATATCCATAGCGGGAAATGCCATTGAAGGAACAAGATGGATGCATGGTACCAAGGAGTATTGCGCCGTCACAACATTGGACGTAAAAAATGCATTTAACTCTGCATGCTGGTCCCACATTATGCAAGCTTTAGGGAACCTGGACACGCTACCATATCTTCCTATTGCGTTTGATAAAAAGCTACCTGCCAGATAGAATACAACTCTATGACACAGACAAAGGAGTTAAGCAATATATGTAGAGTAACTGGGGGAGTACCGCAAGGCTCTGTGCTGGGCCCTATGTTGTGGAATGTGTTCTACGATGGAATCCCCCGCATCCCAATACCAAAAGCAGTCCAATTAATCGGATACGCGGATGATATTGCGTTGGTAATAGTGGCAAAAGAGCTTCATCAAATGAGTGCGACAGTTCACAAACTAAAAAACTGGCTTACATCGTCAAGCCTACAGCTTTCGGGCCAAAAAACTGAAGCAGCTTTGATCACAAGTAGAGAAAGAATTGAGAACATTACACTAAGCATTGACAGGCTTCACCTCAACGCCCAACCGTACTTGAAATACTTGGGAGTCATGATTGATGCACGCTTAAACTTCAAAGAGCACATTGAAAAAGAAAGCTTGAGAGAAAGCAGCGACGCTATCTCGAATAATGGCTAACATAAGCGGGCCAAGCCAGAACAAAAGGCTACTACTGGCAAAAGTTACCCAATCCATTGTAATGTATGCTGCATGGGGACAAGTGTTAAAATACGAAAAAGACGACAAGAGTACAAAATCTCTGTTTCGAGTGAGTCGCAAGCGCTTTTCGCACTGTATCCCATGAAGCTATCGGGGTAATTTCTGGCATAATGCTCCCAGATATAATGGCTCTGGAAAGTAAGAGAATATATGACAAAAGCCAAAGTCTTGGCAGGTCGTTAATAGCTGAGGAGCGCAAAGAAATCAGATACGAGAGTCTGTCTAAATGGCAAAGACGCTGGGATATAACAACCAAAGGGAGATGGACACACCGACTCATTAGTAATGTGCAGGCATGGGTCGATAGAAAACACGGTAATGTCGACTTTTATATGACGCAGTTCCTGACAGGACATGGTTGTTTTAGAGAATACCTCTACAAGTATGGCCATGATGATGGAGTTATATGCTCAATTTGTGCCAAGGATAATGAAAATGCGGAGCATATTTTCTTTCACTGCCAAAGATATATTGGGTAGTCGAAAAAGTCTTTTCGTATTTCTAATCAAAGTTCAACTAATTTTTTTTATATTTTTAATGAATTTTATTAAACCAAATATGTACCATTTTGGTCGACCACCTTTTGCCATTTTTCTTCTAGAGATATTATTCCAACAGTGTAAAACTTTTGGGGTTCCTCGGCGAAAAACTGCGACAAGTAATTTTCACAGGCTTCTCTTGAAGCCAACTTTACTCCATTAAGGGAGTTCTGCATTGACCGAAACAAATGGTAGTCCGATGGTGCAAGGTCAGGGCTATATGGTGGATGCATCAAAACTTCCCAGCCAAGCTCTCCCAGTTTTTGCCGAGTCATCAAAGATGTATGTGGCCTAACGTTGTCCTGATGGAAGACGACGCCCTTTCTGCTGATTAGTTCTGGCCGTTTTTTTTCGATTGCTTGCTTCAATCTCATCAGTTGTTGACAGTACAGTCCCACCAACTGCACAGCATAACCTTTTGAGGCGTCAATCCTGGCCTTGCGACCATTTGTTGAGCTTCACCACCCTTGCACCATGAACTTTTTCACACATTATTGTCGTATTTGATCCACTTTTCGTCTCCTGTTGTTTCACAGACAATTCATGTGGTACCCAAACATCGAGCTTATTTTTGTAACCAGCCTTTTTTAAATGGTTCAAAACCGTTTGATGATGAATGCTTAGTGCCTTGGCGATGTCATGGCATTATGTGACTTTTTCAACGATAGGTCGACCGGAGCGAGGTGCATCTTTCACATCGAAATTTCCAGAACGGAAGCGAGCGAACCATTGTTGTGCTACACGAACTGATACAGCACCGTCTCCGTAAATTTCACAATGAATGGCTTGCGTGGCATTCTTCCGTTTTTTATACAAAAATTTCAAAATAAAGCGAATTTCTTCATAATTTTCACTCATTTTTGAACAGCTATAACTTTTTTTCAACTTCTCCGAATTTAATTTTTTTTTTGGTTAAATGAAGCTTAAAATGCTTAAAAAGCTTTCCAACACCATATGATATGACACAATGTGATTGGTAGCACTGGAGATAGATGACTCCAACGACATCTATTGACTAAATACGAAAAGACTTTTTCGACTACCCAATAGTAAAGAACGAGAGTTTTTGGAGAACCAAATGGCAGAACCAATAACATCCGACAATGTTGCTCCACACATGCTACAATCTAAAGAAGTATGGGATTGTATAAAAAAATTGTCAGCGTTCGTACTCAATGATTTGAGACAAATGGAGAGAAGGCGAAAAAGCGAAAGCATACCATTAAATAGCTGAAATTCCATAGTTGTAGGTGTAGTAACTTTTCCTGTAGTAGTAGATTTAGTACCTTACGGTTTTGCTGTGGGACCACTTTCTAGATAAATTTATTTGGATGCAGGTAAACTGACGATACCAGACATAGAAACTTACCTTTCTGTGGTATAGACAGAGACATGTTGGGTGGGGGAGTACTGTTATGACAAGGGTGGCTCTCTCATCAGATGACCTAAACAGTGGGTGGTAAGAAGCAGATGCTACTTTCGACGTATTGCATCAGGACAATAACGGACGTTGAGTTTAGTGCTCAAACCGCCTCCCGACGAATACTTAACGGTTGTAGCGGGGGGATCGGTACTTTGACGCTAGGAGGTTTAGTTCGGGTTAAATTTCCACACTGACGCGGTTAGGCTTTGGATGTTTCCTCCTCGTAAAAAAACAAAAAAAAAACAAACACGCCACTCTTGCCTGCTCGCCTCTAAGCATTTGGGCTCGCAGAGTTATGGAAGTGGTGCTTCTCATGCATTTGTTTTTGTCGCTTTTATTGTTAGTGCGAGTGCGCATTATTTGCAGGTTTTCTGCCAATTTTTTCTGTCATTCATGTTTATGCTAATAGCTTTCGTCTTTATTAGGGTGTTCGCTATAGTTTACGGTGAGTCTGTGTGTGTGTGTGTGAAAAAGCCGAGCTAAAATAGTAAATAGTTTGTGGAATGTTGAAGAAGCTTTTAAATTACTGCAAATTTGCTCACTTCGTACTTTTTTTTTAAATTTATCACTGCTACATATCGTAGACTGAGGAAATTTTGTTTTTGTGAGCATATTTTGCAACTCTTTTTTTCTTTACTCAGTGCGCTATTTTGAGAGTACGGCGCTGAGACACAGATACTAATTGACTCGTTTTGTATGCTGCGTTACTTTAATTTATTTCACTTAAACTTTCCATTTTTTGCCTTCTATTTAATGCTCGTATGCTCGCTTGATATTTCTCTAAATAGCAAATGCCTGCTGCTGTCTGCGCTACCCTGCATTGCCGCCCAAGTTTTGAAAGTCCGCAGAAGTCAAATTCTATGCTGCTTATCCAAAGCAATCAAATAGCTGTAATTTTGTTAAGCGTACAATAACAAATAATTATGGACTGTATAAAAATTGCATAATGATTAGTTAATGTGTCTGCCAACTGCTGTTGCAGCTATTAGTCAGCGGCAGGCGGTTTATGAATCAGCACTGATGGCTCATTATTACGTTTTGCATTATTTTTTCACTTTTTTCTCGCTTTTTTGATGGAATTTTTATGCTAATTTGTGTTAACACTGAGGAGTCATGAGATGTCTATTATGATAAGTGCCTCCTGTGCGTACATTAAGGAGCGGTAGAAATATGCTATGGAAGCTGCGCCTTCTTTTGCGGTGCGTCGTATTTGGAGTGATATACTAACCTCAATTTAAGGGATAGTCTATTGCAACGTAATTTAATCGCTTACACGAGCGAATTTTTTAAGACCTATAGGTATCTTAAGCATTGTATTTTTAGACTGAACGCTGTTTACTGCTTGGAATGCTTACTGCTCGGTGGTTTCATTTTCTTTCTCATAACCTTAAAGTTTCCAAAACGATTTTTACTTTGAAATGAGAGAAGAATGTACAGACACTTTTAATTGATTTAATATTCATCGTTTTTGATTTGTAATGCGAAAGCAAAAAATTGATTATCAAATGTTAAAATGATGCGTCTGCCCACCTGCATCCATCTGTGTTAAGGCAAGCGGCTATAAAAATGTGTATTTTATTTTTAAATCCCACAGATATCATAATTTGCTGGCATGCCTCTAGTCCTTCAATGGAAAAGGGCCTCTGTCCGGCTGATTAATGTCCTAGTAAGAGGAAAGACTTACATCAGCGCCATCCAAAAGGTGCCATGACCGGGACAACTCAAGGCGGTCAATGGACTATGGGACGTACACTACAACTGCCATGTAAAGGAGCGCAAATTCAATGTAGCTTTTGTATTGCAAGTGAGACTTCGCCGCCAAGTATCTTTTCTCACTCCGGTGTACGAGCGGCTCTTCAAAATCTGCATCAAATCGAGATTCTTCTTCAAAATCCGGCTCATTTGTGGCGACACGCCGACGGAAGAGAAGGATGATGTAATCAAAGTTCGCTTCTATGAGCGCCAAATCCATAATATTCCGGTAGATCCAAGACACGCTTCCATTGTTTTAGACGTAAGTGCGCTTCGAGGACCCAACAATGTCCCATTATTATCTTATCGTAGCCAAGCTCCGAAAGATTCGTGGCTGTGCAGAAAAACATGTCGGTCTAACTACACACGGAAAGTTCGACAATCGAAATCTGTAATCGCAGATCACAGACAGTCAGCGGATTCGGCTTTCGACTCTCGCTCCTACTCTCAGAGAGTATTACTCAACAAGCTGGCATGCGGCGTCAATCAAGCGTAATTTTTCGCTCTCAACGCATCGACGTCGTAGAAAAAGACTTTAGTTCAGACGAGCTCGAAAAAGCAAGTGGTATGACGAAGAATGCGACGGCGCCGGCCAAAAATGGTATGCTTTTAGGTTTTAGTTACGGGCAGGTGCAATGCGAGATTTGCTTGATCACTACCAGGTGTTAAAAAGGAGAGAGAGAGACGTATTATCCAATACAGGAGCGAGAAAAGCTTAAGATGCTTGCAGATAGGAAAATCGGCAGAAATTTCTACTAAGAATTTTGCGGTTTGAAGACTGAAGAGATTTCTAGCAAGTACAAAGGAAACCGATCTGGTGACTGACGTCCCACTTGCTGAATTGTGGCAACAGTGGAGGTTACAAATAAGGTGAATATCTCAATCTCCCAATACTTGAAGACGACTGGCATTTCGTTACCCGAACATGACGAGTGCTCACAGGAATAGCGCGGCTAAAGACTAATAAAGCCAACTGACTGCCAGCTAAGCTGTTCAGAAATGGCGGAAAGAGCTGGTATGCAAAATATAGTCGAATGTATGAATGACGATCCCGCTAGATTCGCCTTCTGAATATCACTTATAAGGTCCCATCCCACGGACAATATCTTTTGCGAGAGTAAGTATCCAAAGATACAAAGTTACCAAGTGTTACGAAGTTACTAAGTGGACAATTGAGTAATAAGGTCCTCTCTCAACAAAAACGACACTTTATAGTCCACTCATTGCACTGAGCAGAAGCGTGGATGATAACACAGAGCGATGAGGGAAAGATTTTTGAATCTTTACTATGGTGAATATCGCAGAGGACGACACAATGAGCCCTATGCGTCATAGACAGGATACAGTGAATAAAGAAAGAAGTCACCCTTTGGCGGGAAAAAGCAAACCTGTGAGCTCATTTCTCATAAGAAACAGTTTTTGATAAAAACTATCGATGTTTGGAGACAACATAAGGCTCCTCTACCTGTAGTACAGCTTAAACGTGGAATAAAGGCTCAGCCAAACTCCTTACGTACTACTGAAGCTATCTGGGTATAGCTCATACAGCTCGCTGTTCCATCGAATACAGAACTCATTTTCGCCTACGCGAAGGGGACCAAAGATTTTTCGGAGAATTTTTTTCTCGAACGTTCCCAGTGCTCTAATCTCTCTATTGTCGTCATTGTCTAAATTTCTGTGTCGGGGATGATTAGGCTTTTGTGCAGCGTTGTTTTTGTTTTTCGAGAGTGGGCTCTACTTCTCAATTGCCTGCTGAGCTCAAAGTAACACCTGCTGGCAAGAGTTATCCTTCGTTTATTGTCTAGGCTGGCGTCGTTCTGGCTGTTAACACTGGTACCTAGGCAAACAAAGTCCTTCACCACTTCGAATTCGCGGTTGACAACAGTGACGTGTTGTCCATGATGCGAGGACTCTTTGTTTGTTTACAGCAGATACTTGGTCTTACTCTCGTTCACCGCTAGACGCATTTTTTCTGCTTCTTTCTACAGACTGGTGTACGCTAAACATACGATGGGGCTGCTTGTTGACAGTATCAATATCGTCAGTATACGCCATAGCATTTTTGTAGTAGAAAGTACCAAAGCGGTTGAAATCAGCAGCACGAATAATTTTTTTCAGTAGAAGATTAAAGAAATCACACGAAGGGGAATCACCTTGCCTGAAAGCTCGCTTGATATCGAATGGCTTGGCGAAATCTTTTCCGATACTGACGGAGCTTACCGTAGCGCCTAACGCCATTTTACAAAGCAGGAAAAATTTTACGGGGATGCCAAAGGCAGACATAGCGTCGTAAAAGCAGTCCCTGTTTGTGCTATGAAAAGCAGTTTGAAATCGTCGGTTTTCTCCAGTTGGCGGCGTACCGTGAAGATCTGGTCAATTGTAGACCTACCAGGTCTGAAACCGCACTGATGAGGTCCAATCAGTTCTTTGACAATCGGCTTCAGTCTCTCGCATATTACACCCTATAGCCCTTGTACGCGACGTTAATAAGTCTTATCCTATGGTAATTTGCGCAGTGCGTAGGATAACCCTCCTTGAGAATTGGGCAGAATACGCTTAGATTCCAGTTATTTGGTTGTTGCTTTAATACGGCCATATCACACCGGCTGCTCTGCAAAATATGGCCGTATTAAAGCAACGACCAACTCTTCGCCTCAACAGTATTAAACGAGTAATAATAATTGGCGCTTACATTTCAGTTATGTGTTCGGCCGAGCTCCTTCTCCTATGTGAGGTGTGCCGACTCCGAACGGCAAATGGTTTTTTTTGAGAAGCTTTTTCATGCCAGAAATATATTCTGAGGCTGATCATTGCCTGCCGATGGACACCTGCTTTTTGAAAAAACTTTCTATTATTTGATGTTCATGATCGGGGATTCGAACCTATGTACTCTTGAATGGTAGTAATGCGGCCACCATTCGACTACTCTCAGTTACTCACCATTCTCATGCACTCACCATTTGCTTGCTGTATCTCTTTGATCCAAATTATCGATGTGGATTTCATCTTTTACGTTTATCTTCCCTTTCAACAAAGTTGGTTTTTAGTGCCAGCAGAATTCATGACGAAGAAATGTCATTGAAATATCATTTAAAATACTGAATTCATTAAAGGAATGCTCGTTTTGTCTATTAGATTTTTGTGTTTAAAATTTTTCTTTGATTTACTTTTTTGCTTCGAGTACAAATTGGAATCATAAATAAGCAAAATAAGTGCTAAATATGGTCTTATTGTGTAATAAAATGAAAAGATATTAATTTATTTTATTTAAGCATACATTTTATTCTAATGTATGCGAATGTGTATGACTGGTGCATAAAATCTGTGAGCAAAGTGAATAAAAAACTCACCCTTCTCTGGTCGATGCTGATGCCTCAACCTAATGCGATGCTTATAATGTTGGTAATGCTAATAGAAAAAATTATGTTTCCTTTGAATAACTATTTATGACGTTAATAAAAAAGGCAACAACTACCCCATCCTATTGGAAAAATATTGCGCTTGTGGATGGGCGGCTTAAAATGAATGCCAGCGCAACTTTTTCAGTACGAAAATAAGCACCAGAAAAAGTAACAAAAATTCTTAGAAAAAGAAAGCACTCATATCTCTCGGTGATGACTTTTAATACTCTTTATTTAACTTCTTTCATATTTAAATTCTTTTCATCCAAATGCACGCGGCATCACTTAAGTCGTTCTCAGTTTGAGTGCGTAAGTTCAAGCCAATTTAATGTTCTTCATAGCCATTTTTATACAGCGCAATATAACTTTAAGAGGTACTTATTATTTATTTATTTCAAAGCTAGTTTACTCTCTACTTTTGCTATTTACGCATTTGTATGTTTTCTGATTAAAAACATTGTCGTATATTTTTTATGACCTCGAATATTTGAAGATATTTTCATAGAGAGTGCTAAATAACGATTGCACAGGTACTATTAACAAGTTGGCAAACTTTCTTTTGATCTTATTTAATTTTAATATTTTTTTGTATGAAAATAAAGCTCATTCTTTGGCAGCAACTATATAAATCTATGTTTTAAACTTTAAAGTTGGATTTCGTGTCTACTGTAAGAAGCCAAAAATACGCATTTCGACTCAACTTCCTGATCACTGTAACGTATTTCAGGCCGAAACTCTAGTCATTAATGTGGTTGGTGTCTGGTTTAAGTAAGCCGGTCGAGGAATAGGTTCATCGCGTACCACCTGGAGTCTACGACAAGCATATGCGGACTACGTTGCTTGTTTGGTAACAGGCCCTTCTCTTATTAAAATTTATAGAAAAGTGCAGAAAGCTCTGGATATGATTGGCACTTGGTGTTGTGCGAATGAGCTATCGGCAAACCCCACCAAGACTGGTATTGTCCTCTTCACCAGAAGTAGGAAGCTTGATGGACTCGTTCTACCTAAACTAAAAGGAGTCACAGTCCAGCTATCCAAAGAAAGTAAGCAAACCTCGATAGTGAAAGTCACACGTTGAAACAAAAACATCCCAAGTACTGACAGCCTTCTGGCAGTGCAAGCGTGTTTTTGAGAAATCGTGAGGTCTTTCTCCTAACAAAGTCCTATGGATCTATAGGGCTATGATTAGGCTTATTATCACCTATGCATCAGAGGTCTGGATGAGTAGATTTTCTATCGTGGAAGTCTGGAGGGCCTTTTCGAGACTACAACGCACTGTGGCCATCTGTTGCACCGGAGCTATCGCGGCATTTGATGCTCTGGTTATTCTACCACTACTTGATGTTTCAATCTAAGCAGAGGCCTTGAAGGCCATCTGTAGGTTGAAACACAATGGAAATTGGTACGGGCCCTGTCCGGCATTGGACAATAAAGTAGGCATGAACTTTGATCCCACGATCCTCGCCATGCAACTTGACTCCATGCCATTCAGAGTCGTGCTTGACAAGAGATAGAGTGTGGTGCTGCCAGAGGCTCAACTGTAGTCAAACTCAAGAAATGAGCCCGGAAAACACCGATCTCGCATTTTCACAGATGGCTCCAGGACCTAGTATGGTTCCGGCTCTGAGGTCTATCTGGCATCAAGCGGGACAAAACTACACTTCGCTCTTGGAATGCACGCATCTGTGTTTCAGGCGGAGATGCATGCTGTTCAAAAAGCGATGAACTTTGTTGTGGAAAACAGTTAGAGAGGTAGATCTGTGTGTGTCTGTAGCGAAAGTAAAGCTGCGTTCATGGCCATAGACAGCCCCCCAACCACTTTAAGGTTAGTCGAGTCCTGTAAATCCATGCTGAACTATGTCGGTAGATATAATAACCTGATGCTAACATGGGCCCCGGGACATATGGGTATCGGGGGTAACGATATCTCTGACTCTTTAGCCAGAATG
Organism: Anastrepha obliqua; assembly: GCF_027943255.1. Lineage (NCBI taxonomy): Eukaryota > Metazoa > Arthropoda > Insecta > Diptera > Tephritidae > Anastrepha > Anastrepha obliqua. Next base: position 49,546,158 of record NC_072893.1, read on the forward strand.
GGATCTGAGATCAACTTCCTTGGCTCGGAGCCCGTACTGCCATTCCCTTCTGCACCCATCAAAGCCACTGTTAGCAGAAGGATTACTTCAACGCACAGGCGATCTTGGCGGGCTGAGAGAGGTTGCAGATGGACAAAACTGATGTTACCTGTCATGTTCAACCGACTGTCGCAAATTCTATTGTCGCTAAGCAGAGGAGACTCTATGCAGCTCGTTGGACTGATGACGCTCCACTTCCTATTGGCAAAGCACATGGAAAAGGTGGGCATCTTAGACACTGCACTCTGCCCAGCATATGGAGAGAAGGATGAGACGGTGGGCCACTTTCTGTGCGTCTACCCAGCCTTCGCTCGTATCAGGCTTGAGGTCTTTGGGCTTCAAGAAGCGACCACTTTGGCTCCTTGGCAACACAGACTCTACTCAGATATCTTCTGAGGTCGAGTAGATTTAAAGAAAATTAAAAAGAGAACCTGAGTGCAGTACAAAAATCCTGGTGGTGCTCTACAGGCGCAGAAATGAAATCTATAGGCCTATGGAACGAATTGTGATCGCCAGCACGTCCTACGTATATATATATCTGGTTAGGCAAAAATTAGACTATCTTTCCAGAAATCTGATAGCTACGCAGCGTTTAAATTTCTTGGTGGGGATGTCACTAATACCATCATTGCCTGCAAATGCCTGGTATCTCTTAACGAAATGAAGAAATATTCGCGCATTCATTTGTTATGGATGGCAGGACATAGTGACATATCCGGTAGTTGTAAGGTAGACAAATTAGCGAGAGAAGGCACTACCAGTAGCCTCCCTGTTGATATGGAGATTATAGGTATACCCCTCTTAATATACATCTGAAATGTAACCCTACAAAAGGACTTCAAATGGCCAAAATGGGACATTAGCCGCACAAAGGTGCTACTTAATCGATCAAGGAAAAATGTCTATATGTTGGTTGCTTTGATTTTAGGCCACTGTATCGTTGGCTGACATACCCAAAAGATTGAACGTAGTTCATTTCGACTATTGCAGAAGTTGCAAGAAGGAGCAGTAGGAATATTCCGTCAGACATCTTCTCTGTTACAGTCCCGTATGTCACGCCCCTAGGTTTAGATACTCCGATAACTGCTTTGAGGAGCATAGAGCTTCTGCAAGGCTTTTTCAATATACAGCTGCCCAGAATATTCCTGAGCTTGGTGCTTCTGAAAAATAGCGAGCTTGCTCAAATTTTACATAACCGGCCCGATGCAGGCCTTGAATTGCTCAATCTGTTATTGTTTTTACGACGTTTACTTTCAGCGCAGCTTTGCTTGCCAACGTTACTAGTGCGTCCGCCTTCGCTTGCATATCGGTGAACTTATGCGTTAGGAAACAAATATCATCAGCAAAATCCAAACCCTCCAGTTGCCTGGGGAGAAAGCATGTAATGCCTCTGGAGTACGTGGTGAGTTGGCTGATGACCTCATCTCAGACGATGGCGCAAAGAGCTGTGTTAGAAGACTGCCCTGTCTAACTCCAGCGTTAGTTAAGAATGTGTCACTTATGGTACCAGTGTGCAGTACTGCCAGTTGAGAATCCTCATCAGGCGAATTATTTTCAGTGGGATTCCTCTAACTCCATCTATTCAATGCGAAATTACGCTGCGTTTAATGGTGTTGAATGCCAACTTGAAGTCAGTAAACAACAAGTATAGCGACGAGCGCCGTTTGGCTGATTGCTCGGCTATGACGCGTAACGTTTTTCTTTGAGCAATGCAGTTGCATTGGGGCGGAATCCCGCTTGCTTTTTCTTAAAGAGCTTTCGACGTGCTTCAGTTTCGCTTCAAAATTGTTGCACGTAATATACTCGTAGAGACGGTGTTGGGTAGCTGTATGCCTCTCTAGTTACTACAGTCACGTAGGTCGCCTTTCCTCGGAAGTTTGACGATAATACCTTTGGTCCACGAAGATGGCAGCTGCGCGTTCATCCACTTTGCGGAAATACGTGGATGTAGTAGTTCAGCCATTGTTTGCAGGTCTGTTGACAAACGCTCCGATTGGATTTCATCTTTACCCGCTTTACTATTCGTCTCTTTTAGAAAGAACTAACTTCTTCGATCCCTACTTGGCGAAACTTTTTTTTTGTTTTTGTTTTTTTTTTTGTTTTTTGTCGGGACAACTAGCAAGTACAGCACTCAGACACAATAAAGTCCACTACACTCGGACTACCTTTTAATTTTCTTTAAATCTACCCGACCTCCGAAGAAATCTGAGTAGGTCTTGTCCGCCACGAGTTTCATCAATGATTAGCTTTAACTATTGTAAAAAAAAAACTTTCTCATTAGCGGCATTGCCATTTTTGCACAGCTTTAAAATTTTATTTCAAAATTACTTCTGGTCAATTCGCTCAAATCCCAACGCGTGTGCAAATTTTCTGCCACTTCGGCGAACTGTCTGCTATGCAAAATTGTAAATGGAAATAAGTTAATCAGTAGAATATCTTTGTTTCAAATTTAACTTACGAACCATGAACTAAAATCTTGTTATCACGCTTACTTAGTTAGCAAAGGGGGCGGGAATGAAGGGACATACTCGGGACAGGGATTCGAAGAGCAAAAAAAGAAATAATATCAAAATCACACCAGAGAGTTTCAAATGTAAATTTGCTCCCTTCTCTAATAGTGGCACATATCGGCGACCCAGTTCATGAGCTCAAAGCCGAATTCGTGCAAAAATAGCAAAAACAAAAGAAACACACAAAAAAAAAAAAATAAAAGCTGGGAGTACATAAAACTGGTTGGGCTGGATAGCGAGCAAGTAGTTGGCTGAAAGGACATTTTTATTGAAAGCCACTGGACTGTGAAGTGGCGTGTCAATAGTCACACCATGGCTACAAACGAAAATTGCATGCAAAATTAAGTTACTCACCTATACATGCACAATATAAACTGTGCAAAAAAGAAAAAAAAATTGCAAATTTAGCAATGAACTGTACAAAGAAAATAAAGAAGCAGAAAAAACTAATAAGTCGAAATGGCAATTGTAGATATGTAGAACAAAGCAGCGACGACATATTGAAATGTGAAGCTCTGAACAGACAGGTGGTTGTGTAAGTGTAAACGGGCGTATCCGAAGGGGTTTGTCTGTGAAGGTCTCGGCGTGCACAAATAAATGAAACTAACTGTGCGTGTGTGTGTGTAATATAAATAGGTGGGGTAAAAGTGTGGCACTTGATGGCGATAAAGGTTGCATATACGTAACACGCATATTTTATTAAGAATTTGCTTATCTCAACCGTGAAAACAAATCCCTTCTTTATACTATTCTGCAGACTTATCCTTTGGAAGCTGGAGGAGAATCGAACTGGACACAAACTATTTGCATAGTTGCAAATTATCTTGTCAATGCGTATTTGTATTTGGAGTTTAGCTGATAAGAGCGGGTATGCTCGCACATAGGGTGAGGAAATTTACCAATGGCTAGTGTAAAAGAAAGCACGAAAGAAAGTATCAATTCCGTGAAATTTCCACGCGTTGCATTAGACATTGAGGTCAATTACAAAGGGTAGAGAAGGCATTAACTCTGAGATGTTTATTTTTATTACATAAAACGTTTTATATAGGGTGGTTAGGCTTCGAGGGCCGGTGTTGATTTTGAAACAAATACAATTGTTTTAGGAAATTTTTGTCATTTCTCTTTATTTTGATAATATTGGTATGGCTCAATTACGTATGGAACAAAATATCGGCCAAATAGCCGCCGCAGTCTCGGCGGCACACCTCCAAAGACCACCAAATGCAAATAGTTCTTTATCTAAAGGGTGGTTAAGTTTCAAGGGCCGGTGTTGATTTTGAATAAAATACAATTTTTTTTTTTAAATTATTGTCATTTCTCTTTATTATGATAATATTGGTAGAGCTCAATTACATATGGAACAAAATATCGGCCAAATGGCCGCCGCGGCCTCCATCTGATGGTCCAAATTTTCGATGACGCTGAGGCATAATTGACGTTTTATGCCGTTAATGTGCCGAATTATCTCATCCTTTAGCTCTTGAATTGTTGCTGGCTTATCGACATACATCTTTTCTTTCAAATAACTCCAAAGAAAGAAGTCCAACGGTGTCGTCGACGCTTAGGTGTGGTTCACATTCAACATCGGCCCTTGAAATTTAACCACCCTTCATATTACATATTATGAGCTCCATTACTCGAAAGTCGCTTACTGTTGACTGCAGCCATTGTACTTGGAGTCTGACAGAGCCAATAGTTCTACCCCTAATTATATTTTCCTATGGTTGTGACTCACACCCCTATACATAGACTTGCCAGCAACGCAAATGTCTGATAAGTTTTACCTTTCGGTAGACATAACTATTTTTTTTTACGTAAACGACGCAGTGGGTGAGTTTTACCCCAATTCATAAACTTTTTCCACAAAGAGAATTAAACTTTACTCATATTGGGTTGGGGAATAAGTTCATTGCGTTTTTATATTTTTATTTATCCCAAAACCCAATAAAGACGCGACATTTGCATCGTCATACCGACCAATAATTGTCTATTGCCGACAATATCAAAAATATTTAAGAATCTGCTCTTTGATCGCATAGAGCCCATTATAACAAAAATAAATTTAATTCCCCAACATCAGTTCGGACTTAGGCAAAAACATTCGACAATCTAACAAGTGCACAGAGCCGCTCACAAATTTAATAAAGACTTCAACAATAAACAAGTATGCGTGGCTGTATATCTCGACGTAGCTAAAGCCTTTGACAAAGTATGGCATCCTGGATTACTGCACAAACTCCAATGTGGGTTGCCATATGACTAATGACTACTTTCTAATGCTAAAAAGTTACATCCAAGATAGAAATTTTTTTATTAAATATAACGACGCATGTTCATACATTGAGCGTATGAACGCAGGAAGACACTCTGTATCTTATCTATACCGCAGATTTACCGGAAATACCATCATTGCGACGTTTGCAGATGACACATCTCATAGAGATCCGAAAATAGCACAAACAAATTTACAAAACGACCTCAACAAAACACTGGACTGGTTCAAAAAATGGAATATAGAAATTAATGGCGAGAAAACGAGTCAAGTCAATTACACGAACAGAAGGGTAAGCATTAGGCCGGATCGATTTGCCCATTGCTCTGTGAAAATCATATTCTAGGGATCAAAATAAGAAACTTTGCCGAAGGAACCATACCTCTAAAACGAATTCTGATGTCCCCCAATTTGGGTCGAACTTTTTAGTTTCTTTTCTCATGTAAAGGCCAAAAATGGTGATATTTTGAAATGACTGTATGGGGAGCCCCAGGAGAATTCCAGGGGGTGTGCCACTGGCATGGGTCGATCGGACGTCCAAAGTTAGTGGGGGTCGGTCATACATTTGGACTCGATTGGAGCACTCTAAATGGGTCAAAGTGGGATTTTTCGTTCGACCCAAATTGGGGGACATCAGAATTCGTTTTAGAGGTTCCTTCAGCAAAGTTTCTTATTTTGATCCCTAGAATACGATTTTCACAGAGCAATGAGCGATTTTTAAATCGACCCGCCCTAGTAAGCATAGACTCATTAAAGATTGAAAACTCTGACGCGATTACTAATACGAAAGCTAAATACATACGCATTACAATTGATGCTAAACTAAACTGGAAGAACCATATAATAAAAAAAAGAAACGAAATTAAAAATCGTTTTCGACAACTGTACTGACTGCTAGGACCTCAGTCAAAGCTCTCGCTGCAAAACAAAACCTTAATTTACAAAACGACAATTGCACTAATTTGAAAGTATGGTATAGAAGTTTGGGGCACAGCTTCTAAATCCAATTTGACAATACTGCAACGTGCCCAGTCGAAGATATTTAGGACAATAACAAATGCACAATGGTATATATCAAACGCTGATATTCACCGCGACTTAAACATCGACACAGTTGACGAAGCAATACAAATTGCGAGCAGCAGGCACATAAGCAGACTTCTGACGCACACAGATCCGACGATGAGGAAGCTTCCCGCTGAAGAAAAATTCAACTAAAACGAAAAACCCCGACAGACCTCTTGTAATATAATAACAAGAAATATGTTTATGTAATTATCTAAATTATTTTAGTAAATATTTTACAAATGAACTACATATTCCTAAATGATCCTGAAGTGCAATGGCCTTACAGTATCACTTAACTGTCCAAATATCTTTAAAACAAATTACTTATTGTTAATATAGACAGGTGTAATATTTTTTGGAAGCAATAAAAAAAAATTTATTTTACAACGATTTCTCTGCTGCTTGATAAAAGGTAAATTTTCATTCTCTAGAACTATTTCTGCTTTACACAACTATGTTAATTGTATTTTTGAGTTACTTAATAAATTTTTTATTAGTTTTGAGGCTTAGAAATGGAATACTCAGAAGGCAAAAATCAAAAGTTCAGACATCTGCTCTTCTTTGCTTTTCATTGAGGACAAAAGCTGCCGAAGCAGGCCGGGACATTCGCGATGTATATGGAGAAGGTGTCATAGGCGAGTCTACAGCACGGATATGGGTTGCAAAGTTCATACCCTGTGATCAAAAAGTACCGAGAATGTTTAATTTAAACGAACCACGCACGTGGGAACCCGTCCATATTTTTTTTTGTCGGTAGAACTGTAAGACACACATCTGTCACTTTTTAGCGCCAACGGATCATTAGTGTCTGCCTGGTTGGCTGGAGATGTGGCCAAACAATTCTTGGATTTTGCATGATGATAACGCGCCATCGCACTGAGCCGCAATAGTGCTGGACTACTAGACCATACACCAAGTAAATACCATCGTGCAATCACCGTTTTCACCTGATATGGCCACTTGGGACTTCTTTTTGTTTCCCAAGCTGAAGTTACCACTTCGTGGAAGGAGATTTCAGTCGATAGAGGAGATCAAAGAGAATGCGACGAAGGAGCTGGAAGCAATCCTTTTGTCGGCCTACCAGGTGTGCATGGACGACTGGGTTAAACATTGGCACCTGTGTGTTGCTTCAGATGGGTCATATTTTGAAGGAGGTAAAATAAATTTGCCTGAAATTTAACTCTGTTTTCTTTTGTTTAAACATTCCCGCCACTTTCTGATCATAGTAAATGGCGACTCCCGCAGCGTAAGGTGTTCTTAGAAGGCGCACTTTTCACATTATTTAATTTTTTATACGTACGTAGAGTTTTCACAATTGACTTCTTTTGTGAATGTAAATTTCAACAATTTGAGAGCGCTCGCGTGGCATGTACTGTTCTATGGTAAAAATCTGCTTGGGCTGGCGCTTCCAACGCAGTATGTCATTAAGCGATCTGACGTCTTTGTCAAAAGGTACAGGGTTGCCAGATGGGTCTGTCGAATATTGGCACAATCAGACACCTGCATTTAGGTCCTTCTTTTGTGGACATATGGAGATTTTACGACAGCGATAGTATCTACTCCTCCCACTGTGGATAATTGGTTATGGAGGAACAGGAAATTGGCGAATGAAACATCAGGAAATTGGCGATAGCGCAGTATATACGAACTATTACCTTATCTTCTTTCTGATGTTATTGAGTACAATTCCTCTCAAGCTTCGACACTTATTCATCTGTTTATTTTATTGACGTTCACTTCCACACATTTTTTAATTTTCATCGTTGCTACTTTGTCGTACCACTTGAATTGTCCGGGCGCCTTTCACTTGTCACCTTTTTCGTCATCGTATATAATTTCTACATTGCCAAGTATCCGTCATTTATTCTGCCTTAGTACTAGTTTCAAGGGCTTTCATTGGTGAGAGGCAAAATCATACTGAACACAAATTACGTAGTATTGAATGGGGCGGCCTCACATATTTCCATTCATTGCAATCCCTTATTATTTATGGAAAGCTATTCATTGTACCATCTGAGCTGCATAGATTCATATACAAGCCGTAGCTGAAACAGGGTAATAATCAGTCTCACTATTAAGTTTTCGGATTGTACGGATACAAACGTTTAAATCTCGCATGTCTCCATGATTTTGTAGTAACTCACATTTTCTAGTGTAACCTAAGCTAGCCGAAATAGCTAATAAGGCAGTGAGTGCAGGAGTAAGGCAGTCGATGATGGCTTCTTTGGTCTCGTTGTCATGATGACCAACCATCTTGCATTCCTTGTTTTTGATATAACATCAACACAGGTGGTATTGGATATTTTAGCGGCACGCATCTGACTCGAAGAACTCTAATCCCTTGCGGGAGTCGCAATGACTGAAGAGGATTTTTTTCCTTTACCTTTTTCGTTTGAAGTATTTCACGCTAAATTCTGCATAGTGCCTTAGTCATGGTTTTTTTTTTTTTGTTTTTGCGTTATACTTATATTATTTTCCGGTTTTAGTTCTCTTTCTTAGGTTGTACGTTTTTTTTTTTTGTTTTTTTTTTTTATGAGCTGCCTTTGCCATTGTGAACACCGTAAAACTGCTTTGGAAAAAAGTGAATTCAAGCATTTTGCATAAAACGAAAATTTAGCTTAATTAAAATGTTTGCTAATTCAAATTCCAACCAGGATGTGAGATGCATTTCAAATATTTATAAACAATGTAGTAGAAGTCACGCACACAAACGCACGTAACCAAAGCAAATGCTGCCGGGTCCAGAGCTGACTTCTTCATACGAACTCGTACTACCTCAGCAGTCAAGAGCGCCATTTAATTTGCAGAACTTAGAGGGTTGCGGCACATCACTCGTTGCATATAGCACTTGAACATAATTGAAATGCAGCTCAACCAACTTTGGGGAGATTACACAGTTGAAAAGCTGTAGCTGTTACAGTTGTCGATTCAAGACGTAAAAAGTTACCAAGAGAAGCTGAGAAAAAGCTGATAATAAGAAGAAAAAATGTTATAATATTTAAAAAGTGTAGAAACTTTGCGCTTTTCACGTCCAGTTAATGTAAATAGTTTGTACCTCGTTGCAGTTTTCTTTTTAGTGATTTTCTTTTTCGTTAATTTTTAATTTTTCTTTGCTGCTTTAGCTTCTTTTTCTCTCTTTTCACGCTTCGCTGCTGTGCTAAAGTTTTTGGTGGGGTCCGACTATTAAAATGCGTAGAGGCGTTAGGAAAGTAGAAGGAAAGGCTAAAGAAAGAAGAAGTGATGTTTTTAAGCGTGTTAACTTTATCAAGAACTGTAGAAAACTTTTCATACCAACTTCAGTAATTTACAACTACAAAATTTTATTTTTATGAACACTTATATTTAATATATACGTAGATATGTATACAGATATGTTTGAGGCAACCTTCATGCAACTGATTTTTGCAAGAACTTTTAAGCTCGGACATTTAGTTGCTGAAATAGTTAGTTACGTATAACAATTAAAGAGCTTATGTTATGTTATGTTATGTTATGTTATGTTATGTTATGTTATGTTATGTTATGTTATGTTATGTTATGTTATGTTATGTTATGTTATGTTATGTTATGTTATGTTATGTTATGTTATGTTATGTTATGTTATGTTATGTTATGTTATGTTATGTTATGTTATGTTATGTTATGTTATGTTATGTTATGTTATGTTATGTTATGTTATGTTATGTTATGTTATGTTATGTTATGTTATGTTATGTTATGTTATGTTATGTTATGTTATGTTATGTTATGTTATTTTATGTTATGTTATGTCATGTTATGTTATGTTATGTTATGTTATGTTATGTTATGTTATGTTATGTTATGTTATGTTATGTTATGTTATGTTATGTTATGTTATGTTATGTTATGTTATGTTATGTTATGTTATGTTATGTTATGTTATGTTATGTTATGTTATGTTATGTTATGTTATGCTATGTTATGTTATGTGAAATACTCACACAGTTTTCTTTCAAAGTTCAATTTAATGCGCTCTAGCCGAGGTTTTGATACTTTTCTCGCTGGAAAGCAGTTCGGTGACCTCAATATGTGGCTTTCTGGTACACAGATGGTTCCAAAATGCTCCAAGGAGTAGGAACAGGAATAGTAGGGTCTAGAGCACTAAAATCCCTAACCCTAAGTACAGATACCATGATTTTCCATGCAGAGCTCTTCGCCATAATGGAAACAGTGGAAATCATATTCAAAAGAGGATTCGAGAAAATAAAAATTAAAGTAATTTCGGAGAACCAATCGGTTCTCAAAGTCTTGAATAGCTTCACAGTCAAACCAAAAGTCCTAACAGAGTGTAACAATGCACTCAACAAACTGGCCACTCATAATCAGGTCTCACTGATTTGGGTACCAGGACATGAGGGACGCGAAGGTAACGAAAAGGCAGACTTTTATGCCAAGAAAGGGGCAGAAAGGCTATTTATTGCCTCATTTTCGGCTTTACCAAAACAACCGAAAACAGGAAACCAAAACAAAAAAAAAAAAAGAATCCAAATAAAACCCAGGGAATACTGGAGTGGCACAAACAGCTTTAATTTTTCATTCCAAAAAGTGGCTGCATTTTGATACCAACAGAGCAAAACCTGTTCTAACCCTAGCCAAAAAGGGCCTCAGACTATTATGTGAATCACTTAGAAGCCGCTTTTCCTGCAATAAAGAGTTCAATATAATAGGACTATCACGCACTAGTTAATGCAGGTTCTGCAATGCTGAAGAGGAGTCCACGGAACACTTAATCTCCAATTGTGAAGCACCCGGTCATAGGAGACGCAGAATCCTGGGCTCGCACCTACTAGAGGAGGAAGACTTACAAATGATCCCCCCTAAGGAGCTGGTTTGATTCCTCGGAATACTAAATAATTATAATTAAGTAATTAGGTACGCACAATAGATCAATCTGGTCGTAGTGCATAAAGGCCTTAGCCTAACCCGTACAACCATTACCATTACCATCACAGAAGTGGGGCGATGGTTCTACCGAACTATCGGAACGAGTTGAAAAGCACGCGATGATAACAGATCATACATAGGACTTTATTTTTAAAGGCCGCAATTTTCTGCTAGTAAAATTTCTATTAGCAGATACTTGTTTTTATCTAATAGCGTTCGCCCCCCGGCAGACAATGGCAAACATCCGAGTGGTATTTCTGCCACGGAAAAACTCCTTATAAAAAAACCAAATCGCTGTTCAGTGCCGGCTTAAAACTGTAGGTTTCTCCATTGGTGCGACAACATCAAGACGCGCGCCACAAATAGGAGGAGGAGCTCGGACGAACACCAAAAAATGTCCTAACAGGACACAATTTACAGGTATAAGAGCACTTTGGCTGTAAAATCTTTAAAAAAATTGTTTGATAGTAAATAAATCTGTGTGAACTTTTTAACCTCTGATAGTCTAAAAAGCAGTTGAGCTCCAAGTACGAGTATAAAAACACCGTATACCCTATGATCAGAAAGTAGCGGGAATGTTTAAATAAAAGAAAACAGAGTTACATTTCAGGCAAATTTATTTTACCTCCTTCAAAATATGACCCGTCATGTGCCAACGTTTAACCCAGTCCTCCATGCACCACTGCTAGGCGGACGAAGGGATGGCCTTCACCTCCTTCGTCGCATTCTCTTTGATCCCCTCTATCGACTGAAATCTCTATCCACGAAGTGGTAACTTCAACTTGGGAAACAAAAAAAAAAAGTCGCACGGGGCCATATCAGCTGAATACGGTGCTTGCACGATGGTATTTACTTGGTGTATGGTCAAATAATCCAGCTCTATTTGGGCTCGGTGCCATGGCGCGTTATGATCATGCAAAATCCAAAAATGGTTTGCTCACATTTCCGGCCGTTTGCGACATAGAGTATCTCTCAAACTCTCCGAAACGGATAAATAATATTCTTTATTGGCTGTCTGGCCCGATGGAAAGTACTCATCCTGCACTACGCCTACGCAATCGGAGAAAAAAGTCAACATCACCTTCACTTTTCTTTTTGATCATAGGGTATTTCGCTGAAGTTTGTTAAACAATTGTTGTATGCCTTTAAATTACATTAAACAGCAAATAGCAACTTGATATCCAACACTGAATGAGTTATTGCAGACTTAACCCGTCAGCTCGCGTCGTCACATCCGCGAACGTACAACTCGTCACTAAAAAACAGAGACTTCGGTGATGATGGTAATGGTAATGGTTGTACGGGTTAGGCTAAGGGCCTCTATGCACTGCCACCAGATTGATCTAATTACTTAATTATAATTCTTTAGTATACTGAGGAACCAAACCCGCTCCTTGGGGGGGAGCAATTGTAGGTCTTCCTCCTCTAGTAGGTACGAGCCCAGAATTCTGTGTCTCCTGTGGCCTAATGCCTCACAGTTGGTGAGTGTTTCATATCACTGAATGTACGCTTTTTATGGACTTTTACCGTAGGACTAATCATAATGAATTGATCGCGAAGCAAAACGAGTTGCAGAACGGTCGATATAATTCCATAAAGTCTGCTCGGTCACTCGAATGAATGAATGAAAATGAGGTATGCACTTCGATTCCATGACTTTTTGAGCCCTCTCATGATAGTATCTCATCCAAATCCAGTCCGCTCAATAAATCTAAGATGAAACTGTTGTTTTTTTTCGGGATGACGCCCATGAAGAAGAAACTCGTATGAGTACTGCTATACCGGGATAGCAGTAGGAACGACTTGTAGCCTCACAGCTACACCTACTTACTAAACACCTCTCCACTATCTACTACTCTCCCCGCGGAACTGTCCAAAAGGAATTACCTCATGGGGCTGGTTAGCTTTATGAGCTCTGCTAGTTATTTCATCTACAAACCTCCGCGCGTCTTAGATCATTGAGGATATAGTATTTTGCATGCGCGCAGATTCGCTCCCAGTTATCACCCGATTTTAGCATGAAATCTATAATATTTTCTCTCTTTAGTATACCACAAAATTCAGGAGCATAGCATTGGCATTGGCACAAGTCCTGATCAACGTCTTCTTCCCTCTGCGTGGCCGAATCTATGGCGGTATTTTCGAAATACTCCGTGCCCAGAAAGGAATTGGGTTAGGTGGAAGTTTGTTTCCCCATGGTTCCTTTCTAACCACGTCGTGAGAATAATACCCATGGTCGCCCATGCGACCATCTACCCTTCCGTGATCTGTTCCACTGGTCTTGCTAGTGGGCGTTCGAACGATACCTTTCTTCTTCTGCAATAGTTTTCCGATTTCCTCTACCATCGTGTTCAGATAGCCTTATATACACTCTCTGCATTTCTTTCGCTAAAATGTCTACGAGGACTAGTCCTGCTATAACGAATGAAGCATCGTTCGAAATTGTACGGAAGCCACAGATAGTCCGCAAAGCACTTAGCCGATAGGCGGCTTTCAGTTTTTTTGTGAAGCTATTTAAGTTCAGTGCATCAGCCCAGATCGGTGCGGCATACAAGAGAACCGAGCTGACTACCCTGCTGTATAGTGTTCTTTTGCTGTGGTCCGCCATTGCTTGGTATTATTTGCGACAGACAGGACTGCACACTTGTAGCCTTCTTCACAGCGTATTCCAGGTGCGTTTTGAAGTTTAAACGACTGTCAACCTTCACTCCTAGGTATTTAACATCGGGATTTGGACTAATATAATAGTTAAAGTCCTAACATCTATATTTATATCTTTTACTATCTTTCAGCTACTTATTAGGACTACATCGGTCTTATGCTCAGCTAAATCAAGCTTCATAACTTAACTTAACTTACTGTTTCGCTGGCGATCCTCTCAATTTCGTGGTTTGCTACCATTACAACCGCGATGCCATCCGCAAATCCAATGACTTTAGTTTTAGACGACATATCCAGTCTTAGAACCCCGTCATGCATTAGGTTCCATAGCAGTCGGCCCAAAACTTATCCTTGAAGAACCCCTGCTGGCACAATATACTCCACAACGCCTTTGTCACTTCTAAATCTCAGTTCACGGTTCGTGAGATAGCTCTCAATTTTTCTGCTGCCGGCTAGCAGTGTCAAAAGCTCGGTGGGGCTGAGCGTATGTCGTTTCTTCTAGCTGCATCCGTCCGAGATATCTAATCCGTACTCTCACTATTGTTGCAGATTCGTGAAGAAGGAGTTTCGGAGTTTCCGGAGATTTTGCACAGAAACAAGACGAGTCATTGTACTATATCATCTGCATGTCCTTGACAGCGGATGCTGTCTTTTGTCAGCAAGTGCTGGCCTCCACAGGAAAGATGATAGGATCTCTCTCCTGCGGTCAAACTTTACATGTTCAAAGTTGAATAGTACTGTGCGTCCTTGCGGTTTCAGCTTTCCTTGTGTGCAGAGCAAGAACTTTATCAATTTACCAACAGGCCTTAGCACGTTCTTCTTCTTTAGTGCGCGAATAACTCTCGAGCAAGAAGTGTCGTCGAAAGCTTCTTCGGTTTCAAGAAAGGCACACAACACTGTTTCCTCACAGTCAGAAGCACTTTGGATATTCGTAGGCAACAGGTACAGAGAAGTGCTCGTAGACCTTGCAGTATGCATTGGGTTTGGTTGGAGAGGTGTTGTTCGCCGAGTCTTGGTTCTGATTTCATTGTCTAGAACATTCTCCAGTGCTTTCTGTCTTTTCTCCTTTCTTTTTGGTATGAAAATCATTTGTGCTCTTCTCCTCACTTTTAATAAGTAGACCAGTGCGGGACTATCACCCATTATTCCAAGAAGACATTGTTGAATTACTCCGCCGCCTTGCTTTAATACCATCGAGCGCATTCTATCTACTACCTCTCTAGTATCTACCACTGTGCCTGTGGAATAGAAAGATTGTGCTCCTCCATGACATTTTGAAAGTAAAAGGCGTTAACTGCATCCAACTGGTCATTGGTAGCTGATATTATTGTTCGCTCTTTGACCCAGTCGAACGACTTAGTTGTAAGATTTCTAATTTCAGAAAATTCAGGACCTCCATTAGGTTAGGTTAGGTAGTGATGGTTGCCTAGAGAGTGGGCCCACTGGGACGAAGAAGTTTGGTTCATCCGTTGTGATACCATTGCAAGAGGGGGAAAATAGGTGAATGAAAAAAGAGGACGAAAGGGAAAGGGATGGGGAAGGTTGAGTGTTTGTGAACTACGTACGGTGACTAGTCTGCGGTTGTGTTAACCTCTTTATGCTGCTGATGAAGTTCATCAGATTTTTGTTATCAAGACCTGCTATATCAGCAGACGCAGAAAAGTAATGAGAACCAAGATGGTTGAATCTTAGTCCCGCGCGAGCTGGGCAGCTGAGGAGCAGATGCTGAGATGATTCCACCTCATCCTCCATACAGCTGATGCAAAAAGGACTCGAAGTAATTCCGAGTCTCATGGCATGTACCTATATGTCGCGATGCCCACGAAATTTGAGATATGAGATTTTGTCATCCTCAGAATATCCCTCGAACGCCTCCTATCCAAACGTGGCCAGAAGGACTTCGCGACCTTACACGTTCGTGTACTTGCCCAGCGCTCGCTGAGTTAGTGTAAAGCCCATCCTTCCAGGAGTAGTGCGCAGGTTGTCAAGGGGATTCCGATCCTCTCCTTTCGCGGGCACACCGCCTCACAGGTCCCTTGTCTGGCCAGCTCGTCGGCTTCGCAGTTTCCAGCGATTTCACTGTGACCAGGTATCCAAATTATCTTTATATCGAAGAATTCTGTTGAAATTGAGAGAGAGACCAGGCATTCCCTGACCAGTTTCGACTGCACCATCATAGAGCCTAGGGCCCTAATTGCCACTTGGCTACTGGAGTAAATATTTACCTTTTTACTACAGTTATTACACAAGTAAGTAGCCAGTTAGCTGCTTCTTTAATTGCTGCCACCTGCGCCCTGGAACACACTGCAGTGATTCGGTAACCTGAATTTGAGTTTGATGGGGAGCTCTTTGCAGAATACTGCTCCTCCAACCCTACCGTCCAACTTCGAGCCATTCGTGAACAGGTTAACCAGGCCCTGTCCTCAAGTTTTGGCCCCGGTCCACTCCTCCGTTGGTGGAATGTGGGTGGAGAAAGTTCCGCTTGGACTAAGCGAAGGCACACACTGATCCGTCGACGAGGGGATGAATTCAAAGTTTCTGACGATGCTTGAGTGCCCATATGTGAGATTGAGCTTATAGCCCAAGCCCCTCAGTCTGATTGCGGTACGTGCAGCGGTAATTCTGCCTGCGATGTCTATAGGTACCACATTTAACATTAGATTAAGCGCTAGAGTAGGAGTAGTGCGAAGCGTCCCACTCATTCCAATGAGTGCAGGCCTTTGAACTCTCTCTAGCTTTTTAGCTGATGTCGTTCTCTCTAGTGAGTTCCATCAGACGACGACTCCATATAACAGGATTGGCTTTATTATAGTATTATAGAGCCAAAATACAAATCTAGGCGAGAGCCGTCTTCTTTTGCCAAATGCGCCCTTGCATCCATACAAGGCGACTGTTGCCTTCCTTACTCTTCCTCAATGTTGGGCTTCCACGTTAGCTTACTGTCAGGATCTCCATTACATCTTCAATAATTTTAATCACAATACCAATATTTGTTAGGTGGCTATGCCCACATGTCGTTGGAAGCTGTCCGCCTCCTACTTGCAGCAAATTATTAGCGAAAAGTGCATTCTCTTCTCCGGAAGTAAAAATTCTTACATTTTTTTAACCTGCAGTGTAGTTAATTTTCGCAGACGCGTTCACCTCATTTGCATGCTGTAACATTGAATTTCCGCCAGCACATTGAAAACTGAATACTGCTGTTTTCGGTTCATTCCTATAAAAAGAGCTTTTTACTAATTTGATTTAATTGAACGTTACTGCCTTTTAATGTGGTGAGTAGTGCTTGTCAACAGCAAACACAACAACAATAAATCGGCAGACAGAATCCTCGGGAAAAAATGTTGCCCCAATAATGCTAAAAAGCAAAACGTAATCAAAGGAATAGAAATGCAAAAGCATGCATCGTCGAACTCAAAAAACGAAAACGCGGTAAGCAACAAAACAAATGAGCAGCAACGTTAGTGCGTATTTTCTCATCTTTGCTTTGTCTACTTACTCCCGTTGAACGCAGCTACGCGCATTTGGCACACAGCGAACATACATACCAAGAGCTTTTTTTTTGAAAAAAATTCATTTTTAACTAAAAAACTGTGGTTGCATTAGAAAATAATTAATTAATTTTACTAAAAGTAAACATTTCAAGGGTTAACTACAAGGAAGAATTATTTCAATCGATCGATCCGACTTTTAAAAACTTTGTTAAAATTAACCATTTCGAAGTGTATGTTCACGGGTGCCATGAGCACAACCTCTGGTGCTGCCCTAAATGCTATGCTTGATTTGCTCCCCCTGGATCTTAAGATACAACAGGAAGCAATAAAAACAATGTGTAGACTCCATAAATATGGTTTCTGCCAGAGAAATCTTTAAGTTGTTATCTGAGCAGTGTCCACTGTTTTTGGCACCTAAAGACGACCTGATACCCACAGTTTCATTTGGAAGGAAATTTGATGTCAGATTTCGATTGCGTGAACAATGGAGCAATCCAGAATGCATGCAGGGAGGTTTGACGGATATTTCCTTTACCTATGCGTCCAAGAATGAAATAGGGTCTGGAGCCGGATGGTACTTAAACGATAGTAATAAGTATCACTACGCTATGGGGGAAATTGCAACTGTTTTCCAAACAAAAGTTTTCGCCATCCTGAAAGTAGCCGAATGTAAATATAATCGAGAGGAGATGGAGCGGGAAACAGTGAGTGAGAGAGAGTCAGGCTGCACTGAAGGCCCTGGTGAACGCGAAGCAAACCTCAAAGACTGTTCAAGAATTTAAGAAGAAGCTTAATTCTGTCGCAAAACAAAACAGGCTTGTACTTATATGGGTTCCGGGACACTCCGGTGTTGAGGGAAATGAAATTGCCAATGAATTGGCCAACTGCGGATCAGCGGTTCCCCCACAAGGGCCAGAGCCAATAACCGGAATCAGTTCCGCAGGAATTGGATCAGAATTGGATCAGCGATTATGTGGGCAATCTACATAAAGAGCGATGGTCCGGTCTACAACGCTGCAGAGCTGCAAAGTGTTTTGTGACAAGTCCGAACAGAAAACTGTCAAACTTTCTACTAAAACTTAGAAGGAAAGACATTCGGTTGATGGTCGGTATCTTTACAGGACACAACCCATGGGGCCAGCATATGACCACCATTGGAATCATTGAGGACCCAATGTGCCTGTCATGCTTGGAGGACGCGGAGAGTACTGAGCACTTTCTCTGTGAGTGTCCTACCTTTGCTGAGCACTGCTACGAGTTTTGGGTTCCGATGTCATGAGAATGAGTAATATTCGTTCTCTAAAACTGGAGGATATTTACAGATTTGCCAAAGAATGTGGAAAATTCTCACTGGAATACCTAGCTCTATCTCTGTCTCTATTCTTTTCTATCTCTTTCTCTGATACTTTTCTCCTTCTCTCCTTGACTATCTACTCCCTTTCCAGAGCTTTAAATACAATGGGCTTTTTAGCCTGAGTGTTTTAGGAATCACCAAATCTCCTGGTGCTCCTTGGCTCGACCTTTTCAAATTTCAATTTCAATTTTCAACCATTCCGCATAGCTTTAAAACGCAAAACAACTTGTCGGAAATTGGAGCATTCTGTGTGACATTACAGGGTACGGCACTCAAAGTGTAATAAACTAAAAATGCCATACATTTAGTTTCGAAAATTACTTTTATTCAATTCAAAGTAAAAAATGTGTGAAAATAATAGAAAATTAAGAATAATTCACTTTTGCTCGATATGACCACCTTTTGCCTTAACTCTGGCCTTGAGATGGTCCGGAAACGAATCGCCAGCTGCCCAAATGTGACTTGCAGGTATTTTGGTTCACTCACAGACAATGGCTTTTTTCAGCGCCTCGAGGCAGATGAATCTTTTAGTTCGGCCCTTACTCTCCAAAATGGCCCAAAGGGAAAAATCCATCGAGTTCGCGTCTAGTGAATTTGATAGCCATTGTGTGGACGTTATGAAGTTCGGAACGCTGTTTTTTAGCCATTCTTGGTTCACTCGAGCTTTGTGAGATGGTTCCGAGTTCTCTTGAAACGTCCATGGTCTACCACCCAAATATTTGCCTGCCCACGGCTTCAAAGCAATCTGCAGAATCCTTTCCGGATAATATTTCGCATTTACCTTGACGTCAGGCTTGAAGAAAACGATTGGAGAGCACCCATCTGCGGTTACAGCGGCCCAAGCTATTATCTGTGGCGGGTGCTGCCTCCTGGTGGCCAATTGATGATTCAAATTCTCGTATAAACGGTAGGACAAATAAACCCTATCGTTTTGGGAGTTTATGAATTGCTTCAATTTGAAACATTTTTTTGTCAGGAATCACAATAATCGCAAATTGACTGCTTTCGGCCAAGCGAACCAACTCCTTCGCTCTCTCAAGTCTGACTTGTTGCTGCTTTGGTGTGAGATCATGCGCCTTTTGGATCTTGCAAGGCTTGACTTTGAGATCATTTTTCAGTATGCGGCGGATGCTATGGTCAGATATTTTCAGTTATTTCGCCATTTGATTGACCCTTCGTCTGGGATTTTTTTTAACCATTTCATGTGTCGTCGCAGTCTTTTGATGACCATCTCCTTAAAGTTTCGCGATGCTACCGGACTCATTGTAATGGAGCGATTAACAAAAACTTAATTTAGTTTAAGGTGCTCGAGCTCACAAACAATCGCTTTTTGAGATTTTCCAGCCAAATATAATGCAATCGCACAGTTACGTTTGAAATGCATTACTGATTTCCTGTACATACGAACGTATTTCGAAGCTCTATTTTATAAGATGTGTAGATATTTAGGTCATAAAAGTTTTGAATTTGAATGAATTTTTTTGAATTTGAAAAGGTCGAGCCAAGGAGCACCAGGAGATTTGGTGGCTCCTAAAACACTCAGGCTAAAAAGCCCATTGTATTTAAAGCTCTGGAAAGGGGGTAGATAGTCAAGGAGGGAGGGAGAAAAGTATCAGAGAAAGAGATAGGAAAGAATAGAGACAGAGATAGAGATAGTTAGTCCTGTGAGAATTTTCCAGATTCTTTGGCAAATCTGTAAATATCCTCCAGTTTTAGAGAACGAATATTACCCATTCCCATGACATCGGAACCCAATACCCGTAGTCGCGCTCTAGCAAAGGCAGGACACTCACAGAGAAAGTGCTCAGTGCTATCCGCCTCCTCCAAGCATGACAGGCATACCGGGTCCTCGATGATTCCAATGGTGGTCATATGCTGACCCCATGGGTTGTGTCCTGTAATGATGCCGACCATCAACCGAATGTCTTTCCTTCTAAGTTTTAGTAGAAAGTTTGACAGTTTTCTGTTCGGACTTGTCACAAAACACTTTGCAGTTCTGCAGCGTTCTAGACCGGACCATCGCTCTTTATGTAGATTGCCTACATAATCGTTGATCCAGTTCTTGATTCCTGCGGGACTGATTCCGATTATTGGCTCTGGCCCCTGTGGGGGCACCGCTGATCCACGGTTGGCCAATTCGTCGGCAATTTCGTTTCCTTGAACACCGGAGTGTCCCGGAACCCATATAAGTACAAGCCTGTTTTGTCTTGCGACAGAATTAAGCTTCTTCTTACATTCTTGAACAATCTTTGAGGTTTGCTTCGCGTTCTCCAGGGCCTTCAATGCAGCCTGACTGTCACTGAAGACTCCAATCTGTTTCCCGCTCCATCTCCTCTCGATTATCCATTCGGCTACTTTTAGGATGGCAAAAACTTCTGTTTGGAAAACAGTTGCCATTCCCCCCATAGCGTAGTGATACTTATTACTATCGTTTAAGTACCATCCGGCTCCAGACCCCATTTCAGTCTTGGACCCATCGGTAAAGAAAATATCCGTCAAACCTCCCTGCATGCCTCCTGGATTGCTCCATTGCTCACGCAATGGAAATCTGACATCAAATTTCCTTCCGAATGAAACTGTGGGTATCAGGTCATCTTTAGGTGCCAAAAACAGTGGACACTGCTCCGACAGCAACTTAAAGATTTCTCTGTGTCCCGAAGTTCCATCTTCGTGCCAGAGACCATATTTATGGAGTCTGCACATTGCTTTTATTGCTTCCTGTTGTATCTTAAGATCCAGGGGGAGCAAATCGAGCATAGCATTTAGGGCATCTCCAGAGGTTGTACTCATGGCACCCGTGATGCATAAACATACACTTCTTTGCAGCCTGTATAGTTCCCGGATTGTGGACTTAACCATGCTCCGTCGCCACCAGACCACAGAAGCGTAAGTGATGATTGGTCTGATAAGTGCCGTGTATATCCATAGGACCACAGCAGGTTTCAGACCCCAAGTTTTGCCAAAGGCTCTACGGCATTGCTGAAAAATCTTCAATGCACGATTCACCTTCAGTGAAACGTGTGTCTCCCAAGTCAGCTTCTTATCCAAAATTACTCCTAGATATTTAACTTCGTTGGAAAGACCAAGTGTCACACCTTTCAGTGTTGGAAGACTGAGTCCATCCAATTTCCGTTTTCTCGTAAACAAGACTATGGTTGTTTTGTTCGGATTAACGGAAAGACCTTGTCTCATGCACCAATCATCGATTTTGTCAAGAATCCTCTGCACTTTCGTGCAAAGCCTCCTTAAGGATTTATCCGATGTTAGCGCACAGACGTCGTCCGCATATGCTTGGACATGAAAGCCGAGTTCCTGCATCTCCACTAATAGGGAGTCTACGACGAAGCACCACAGCAGCGGAGAAAGAACACCCCCTTGGGGACATCCTTGCTTGGCCCTGACTGTGATTTGCTCGTCATCGCTCCCACCAGCGGTTAACAGCCTCTCAGAGAGCATGGAGTATATCCATTTTATAATGGCTTGATTAACTCCGTGTCGTTCGGCAGAAGAACATATCGAGCCGAAAGTGGCATTATCAAAAGCCCCCTCAATGTCCACGAACACGCCCATTGTGTATTCGTCAGCTTCCAGCCCAGCTTCAATCTTGCTAACAAGATTGTGTAAGGCTGATTCACATGATTTTCCACTCTGGTAAGCGTGTTGATTTCTACTAAGTGGACTTCTCGGCAATACCCCCACTCGAATATGTTTCTCCACCACTCGTTCCAGACTTTTCAACATGAACGATGTCAAACTGATTGGTCTAAAACTTTTTGCTAGGGAATAGTCATCTTTTCCTGGTTTCGGAATAAATACTACTCTTACGCGTCGCCATTGGGATGGTATATAACCAAATGCAAGACAGGCTGTAAAGATCCTTTTCAGGGCCTCAATCAGCCTGTCTCCTCCTTTTTTAAGCATTGCTGGATATATTCCGTCAGGTCCAGGGGACTTAAAGTTTTCAAAGGAAGATAAGGAAAACCTTATCGATTCCCTTGTCACTATCCGACTAGCAATATACCAGCTGTACCTAGAGGTTCCACCATTGCCACCGTTGTTGTTCATGCCACTCTCACATTCAGAGAGAGTTCTACTACCCGGAAAGTGGGTTTCGAGTAAAGCATTAAACGTTTCCGATTTGGAAATGGTGTATGAACCATCAGGTTTTCGAATGGAATCCAGCCTTACTGAGCGGTCTAAATGAAGGACCTTACAAAGTCTCGCTGTTTCCCTCATTTCTTCGACGTTACTGCAGAAATTTCTATAGGATTCAAGTTTGGCTTGCCGTACTTTCTTCTTATATTCTCTCTGTGTAAGTCGATGATTGGCCCAGTCCTCTTCTGTTTTGGTCTTCAAGGCCTTATTAAGAAGTTTCCTGGACCGTACACGAAGCTTGGACAGTTCAGGGTTCCACCAAGGAACCGCTTTCCCCTGTCTGCTTTGCCTGAGTGGACACAGTTCCTCGAAGCAATTGATTAAAGTACCTTCTAATTTCTTAGTCGCATCTTCAATCATTTCTGCTGATTTGAGTTTTTTCAGGTTTGGTAATCGCTCTGTTACAAGCTCACCATACCTGTCCCAGTCCACATTTCGAGGATTCCTACCGGAAGGTATTGATATTGTGTCAATTCCCAGTCGGAATTCGATAAGACGATGATCAGAAAGAGAGTCCTCTTCCAAAACTCGCCATCGGTTGATTTGATTTCCAACTGACCTATTGGTAAGTGTTAAATCAATCACCTCTTGTCTCCTTCTGGTCACAAAAGTTGGTTTGTTACCAGTGTTTTGAATGACCAAATCGGATGACAGGATAAAATCCAGTAACTTGAGACCTCTGGGGTTGCATTTGCTGCTTCCCCACACAATGTTCTGTGAATTTGCGTCACAGCCCACTATTAGCCCCAGATTATTGGATTCTGCGTACTTGACCACTTCTCTTAGCTCCCTCGAAGGAGGTGGCTGTACAGAGTCATAGGGTAGGTAGGCCGAAACTATGATAGCTTCGACACTGTTCCCACTTTTCCAGTACTTTATTTTTGCAGCAACGATATCTCCAGAGCATAGCTCTTTTAACATCGTGTGTTCGATCAACCTCGGCATGATAATACATGCTCGCGGTCTCACATTCCCTTCACAATGAAGTATTTGTCCCCACGACATAGCACTTAGACCACAGATACGCTTGTGACATACCCATGGTTCTTGTATAAGTATTATGTGTGGGTTTGTTTGCAGTTTTGCATGCCTACGGCACAAGAGAGCCGTAGACGCTTTGCTATGCTGCAGATTAATCTGTGTAAATATTACTTCAGTCATGAGACTGAGTATATTTACGCTTTGTCCTCCACCTTATCCTGGACGCGGAACTGGATCCGCCCCAGATGTAGGTGAGGACGGCAACCGTACTTCGACTTAAGCACCTTGAGGGACCCAAGATCGATACCCAGTACCAGGTGGGAACCCGTCTCCGAAGTGGTAGCGGATTTCTGCCTGGTGCAGGAGTATACTCTCCAGAGAGTCGTGTCAAGATCCTTGTTCTGAACACGGATGCGTTTGAGGAGTTCTGCTGAATTACAGGAAGGACCCGGAATCCAGACACTCGCTCGTACCAGCCTTTCTTTGCTACTCTCAACAAGAATAAACTTGCTGTTTTCGCAGGCTGGAATCTTCGCTATAGCTTTTTCTAGCCATTCTCGGGAAAAAGCATTGGAACAGTGCACCTTTACGATGCCGTCCACCACGCTTTTCCCCTCGAACGTCGGCGCGTCTTTCGACTCACCGATAGCTTTCCAAAGATAGCTGTCAAGATAGTCTTGTTGCCCTTTGGACAGTAGACCATCTTGTTTGTCGGTATGTATCTCCACCGTCATTGCCTTTGCTGCCATTCTCGCGAATGATTCGCCAGACGTTGACGGAAGAGTGTCATTCGACATTTGAGGTCCCTTAGCCTCTGCCTTGTCAGGCAAAGGTTTGTCTGCCTTGGATTGGGTCGAGGATGCAGGCATTTCCGAATTCCGTCTCTCGACTTTCCTCTTCTTTGCCTTTCTCCTCTTCCCTGTCGTTGGCACAGATCCCGTTTCGTTTCCGGAAGAGCGCAGCGCTACAGAGGAATCCTCTGTTCTGCCACGCTTTCCCGTTTCCGTTACAGGTGTCGAAGTTGACGGAGCTTGAGTCCTTGCCTTAGCTAGTGCTTCGGCTTGCCTCGCCTTCTGTCTCCTTCGTTTGATCTGCCTTGCGGTTAGACCAACACCTGCGTTCGAATCTCCAATAACTTCGGTCTTTTTACCGGTACTTACCTGATTCGCACCAGGTTTAACCGTTATCAAAGACTTACTCGGTACCAGAGATCCGTCTGAGTCTACTGAGAGATTGTCCGCCATCTCCACATCCTCCACAACTTGTTCAGTTGCTTCAGATCGTTTCGACGGCGGTGTATCACTCACACTCACTCGGCTCTCCATTGGCATAGCCAATGTGCCATGTTTCACCACTAGTAGTTCGCTTCCTCCGGAACCCTGGGTGTCAGTTCCGGTCATAGGGGAATGTGGGGTTCGGGCCTGCACATCCGATGCCCGAGCCGTCGATTGCTCGACGGGAGGATTTCCCAGAAGTGGGTTACCTCGTGCAGAGAGATCCTTGTTGAGCCTCCACATTGTAGAAAAATGCATTTTATACCTCCTGCCAGGTTGTCGGTACGGTACTCTCCACATAGTACTTGGGTGGCCACCAATTCCGCCGTTCCGCGGTTGAGTGGATACCCAATTCCTATGTGGAGCTGCCCTCTTAGTTCGTGGTAAGTTAATCTCCATAGAATGGGGTTAACTCCCCACTTAAGCCTCATCCCCGCGGCAAGGAGACCGACATGACAAGGCATAAAAGTTTTACTTTCACTTTTAGTTTCACTTTTGAATTGACGTTTTAATTATTATTTTATTTTAAGTTCTAAAATATAGTTGTCGTGAATTTAATTCCTATCATTTTAAATTTCATTTCTCAAAGTGGTTTAGATTTGTGCGTCCACTTAATGCGTCCGCTTAATTACTTACTCACTTACTTAATTACTTGTTTACTTATTTACTTATATGGCCTCATCAAGGATCACAACCCATTACCGGATGAAGGACGACCGCAACAAATCTCGCCAGTCATCTCTGCTTTGCGCGCGCCTTCTCCAATTTGTTACACCAAGCGGTGAGAGGAGTCCCTCGACTTGGTTTTTTCATCGAAGGCATGGTTTTCCCCTACGTCGTTGTCCTATAACTTGCCATGTGAACACCCTCTTTGCTGGAGTTTCTGCATTCATACGCTCGAGGAGGAGGACCTAAGATTTTCCGAAGTATTTATCTCTCAGATACACCAAGTACGGCTGCATATGTGTGCGACACAACCCATGCCTCGGCACCATAGAGTAGCACGGGTAAGATGAGCATCTTGTAGTGTTAGTTTTGTCGAACAAAGAGGTTTCTGCTACACATTTGCTTAGTGGGACTGTAGTAACACCTATTAACAAGCGCAATTCATCGGTTTATCTCCAGGCTGATATCGTTTCTTGTTGCGACGGCGGTGTCAAAATATATAAATTCCTTGAGAATTTCAAAAGTATCATATAGTTGTCCGCTGAGATTCTGTATCCAATACCCTGTGTATCTTTTCTAGTGGACAGCATATACTTCGTCTTACCCTCGTTAACCGCCAGACCCACTCTAGTTGACTCTTTTTCGATAGCGGAAAATGCTGCGGTAACATCTCGTTTGCAGTGCCCTATGCTGTCAATGTCGTCAGCTAATGCAAGGAGCTGGACAGTTTCGGGGAAAAGGGTGCCATTCCGATGAAGCCCTCTCCGCAGTATCTCTTCTATGAGGAAGGTCGCACGATAGTATGTCACTTTGTCTGAAACTTCGCTTTGTATTGAAAGGTTCGGACAGAGCTGGACGTTTTGCTCAATGTGATTTTGCAAAGCTTAATCAGTTTTGCGGGAATACTGAACTCAGACCTTGGGCGTATAGGCGTTCTCTTATCGGGCTATCAAAAGCAGCCTTATAGTCGACAAAGAGATGCTGGATTATGTCGTTATATTTCTCATGGATTTTTTCAGGTTTTGGCGTAGTGTGAAGATCTGGTCAATGGTGCTCTTTGCAGGTCTACAACAACGCTGATTGGGTCTAATCAGTGACCTGGCCTATGGTTTTAGTCTTTCACACAATACGCTCTACAGAACCTTACATCAGGTAGTGATACAACTGATCCGCGAGAGTTGCAACAGAGCAGAAGAGCTGCAATATCTTTTCAGTCGTAAAAGAGTTCAAGTTAAAAGTGGCTGTTAATAAAATTCTACGCAAAGGTGATATATTAGGTTGGGGAATAAGTTCGTAGCGTTTTTACTTTTTACGAACACCTTTATTTAAGCAAAAACAATTATTATATCAATAAGTTAATCAATTCCATATTCGCCATTGCTGTGTTCAACCTCTTCTCACCTCTCGACTAATGTGTTCATGCCGTTCCGCCAAAAATCGCCTGGTCTGGTGTCAAAGAAGGTCTTGCGCTAGTTTTTAAAGACCTCTTTGTTGTCGAAGGTAGCGCCTGTCATATATGTAGTTTGACAGGGAGCGGAAAATATGGTAATCGGTCGGTGCAAGGTCCGGAAAATACGGCGAATGTTTAAGGATCTCCCATTCGAGCTCTTAGAGTGCGGCTTTGACGATTTGTGCAACATGGGGCCTGGCGCTGTCGGGAAGGAGTATGGTTTGACCATGACGATCAGGTATTTTCAGTCGAATAGCCTCATTCACGCGGTATAGCTGAGCAATGTAGAGCTCCTTGCTGACTTTGGCATTCTTTTCGAGCATTTCTCAGTGTACCATGCAATCCCAGTCCCACCCAACTCGTAGCATGATCTTCTTTGGATAAAGATCCGGCTTTACTCTCGGCTTTGGCGTATCTCTTTGTGCCACCCCTCGCTCTCCTTTGAAGGCGACTTTCTTTGTTTTTCTTGTTGAGCTCGTGAGGCACCCAGGCTCCCAATATTTGCAGTTCACTTTTTCCGTCAACTCACGAGTGGTTTGGCGACCGTTCTCCTTCAAATGTGATTTGAGATGTTCTTCATCGAATTCAGAAGCCTTCCGCTGTGTGACGTGTCATTGAAGTCAAAGACGCCTTTTTTGAACATTGCAAACCATTTCCGTGTTGTAGCCTCGTCTATGACAACTTATCCATACACGTCGCAAATGTTGCGGGCTGCTTCGGCAGACTTTTGACCTAAATGAAAAGCACAGAAAAGCAGGTGTCGAAAATGTTGAATTTTGCCTCCTGGGTATTCCATTTCTAAGCCTGAAAACTAATAAATAGTAACTAACTCAAAAACACGATTATCATAGTTTTGTAGAGCAGAAATAGTTCTAGCGAATGAATACCGGGCAGCAAACATATCTTTGTAAAATAAAAGAAAATGTAAAAACGCTATGAACTTATTCCTCGACCCAATACATATACACACAGGGTGCGAAAAGCTATAAGTGAATATTGCTTTTGACAGAACTGAGCTCAGAATTTCTAGTAAAAAATTTTATTCCGATTCAATAATGAAATAGGTGCCGATTTGATGCAGGAGTGTCATAATCAAAAATAAATAAATAAAAAAGCGTTGAGTAAAACGGCCTCAAACTACTTTGACTACCGCAGTAGCAGTTATATTTTCATCCAATGAGATAATGATGTCGCATCCCAAGGTTCTTTATAGAAATTCGAATGAAAAACCGAGAAATTAAAATGCAAATTTGTGGAATTTTCCAAAGTTTTTTTTTACAAAATTCGTAAAATGGATTTATATGGGTTTTGTTAAACGACGAGCTATACTTTTACCCAGAAATAATAAAAATTATAAAAAATACTCAAAACTGGTTCAAAGGTTGAAGGGGTAGAATTTGTAGCGGGCTGCAATAATTTCTGTGTACTTACTTAAAAAACAAACAAAAAAAATTTGTTTTGTGACACTTGCGTCAAATGAACGATGGATTCTATGGTACGTTTGAAATTAAGGGATCTAAGCAAGAAGAAGCGATTGTGCTTATTCTGTTGCTTTATTAGTGAGGTAATCGCGTGAGCCTTTTTGGCCGGGTTCAATAGAGCCTGCTAGGTGCTTCTTCCTCGTGCTGGTAGCTCCAACACAAGCAAATAAAGCCAAGTCCTTTATACTTATCTTGTGATCTTACTTCCATGTAATTTCAATAAACATTGGTTTGAGGTCGTGCAAAAAAGCGAGAGAATAAGCGCTCAAAAAAAACGACTAATTTATTTGGGCCACTCTGCTATGCGTGCATATACGTACACGCACGCATACACATATACATATAATCCTATATATGTTCCTACGATGCATCCACACGCACTCTACATCCGACAAACAAACAATTTTTACTTGCATAATTAAAACTTCAACAAAATGCCCGACAACAACCAATGCAATCACCAAAACAACAACAACAGCCACCGTACAATAGCAACAAAAGGCTAAGTCACTTTTATACAAAAATACAAAACAAAACAAAAATAATGCATCTAAGCGGAAATACTGCCTGAATGCGTTTTTAAACGCGATAAGTTTTGGATACTGAAAAGGAGAGAATGGAGCGAGTGCCAGTCGCTGACGGAAGTAATGTTGTTGGTTGCGGTTAAAAATGGAATTCTATAATTTATGACAAAAGTTTGGCTTTCAGTGGCTATTCAGAAAATAATTTGCACGCATTTGTGCAAGTTTTCATTTTAGTTGGAAATTTAATTTAATTTTCCAAAAACAAAAGTTTTATACGCATTTAGGCAACAAAATATTTAGTAGTTAGAAATTTGCTAAATTATGTGTGAAGTTTTGTAAAATTATTACAAAAACAAAAAAACAAACAACAGAAGCGCGAGTGAAAGCTCAACGAAGTATTTCCTTGTAAAGAAAAAAAAACGAAAAAAGGGAAATAACTATGATACAACTACAAGATAGGGCCTATTTTCTTACACTGTTCGCTCTTCCATAGTGAAGTAGCCAATAGGTTGAGATGAAGAATAAAAAAAAAAGAAAACAATTTCGTGGGTACGTTATATGGAGGAAATGCGCAATGGTAAAAATGATCAGAAATTAACAAGAATTTTGAGCAACTAAAAATTGCATTCTAAAGGGCTTTTCATAAGAGGTGTTATTTTGATTATTTTTTCAATATAAATGATCGGATGTTTATTTCGTTATAAAGACGAAGGTATGCCGTTGATAGTGGAAAATAACATCAAACAAATGACCACCACGTCCACGCTTACAGGACAATATCCTTTTCAAGAAATTTTCCATATCCGAATTGCAAAGTGGCTGCCCTATCGAACGGATAACGGTTATATTAGAAGAAATAAATGAGCAATATTTATATTGAGAAATATAGGATAGTAACATAAATATATACAGGGTTGTCGGTGTGGGTACATTTATGTAAGTCTATGTCCTCGATAGCCTCACGAATTCCATCTTTGAGGTCTTGAACCGAACCTGGGCTTTTGGCGTAGACCTTCTCTTTCACGTGGCCCCCAAGGGAAAAAGTCACAAGGTGTTAAATCACAAGATCTCGGTGCCCAATTGTGATCACCTCTTCGAGAGATAACACGGTCCGGTAACTTTTGCCGTAAAAGATCAATGGTTTCGTTGCTTGTGTGGCACGTAGCGCCGTCTTGTTGAAAATAAACGTCAATACCATCCAATTCCGACCATAAAAAATCGTTGATCATCTATCGATAGCGCAATCCATTCACCTGTAACACCTGTTATTGGAAAACCCTTTATTATACTGGATTGCCCATATTCGACGGACCCATGTGTTTTTTTTTAAATAAAGAAGAACACAATTTTTTTGATGTTGACGATAGTAATCATTTTATTTGGTTCAAGTAGACTGAATATGATATCTCTCAAATGGCCGCCTTGAGCCTGTACGGCGTATTGTGCCCGTTTTGCCGCATTCTCCATAGTTTTAGCTAATATTTCGGCTTAAATAGCGGCTATTTCCTCACGGATGTTGCTCTTGAGCTCTTCTATGGTCTTTTGGCTTATTAATATAAACCTTTGATTTTAAATATCCCCACAAGAAGAAGTCAGGTGGCGTTAAATCGGGCGAACGCGGTGGCCAGTCAAAATCGCCGTTTTTCGAGGAAACAATTTCTTCAAAAAATCGATTGTGGTGCGAGCTGTGTGTGGTGGAGCACCGTCTTGTTGAGACCAGAACTGCCTCATACGCTTTCGACGAATAATTGGAGTCACAAAATGGTTATCATATCGCGATAACGCTCCTGATTGACGGTAACAGCTTGACCATCTTCATTTTCGAAGAAAAACGGCCCAATAATCGTTTGCGCACTAACGCCGCGCCAAACAGTGACTTTTTCGTCGTAAAGAGGTACCTCTTGAATTTCGTGAGGATTTTCAGTGGCGTAATCACGGCAATTTTGCTTGTTTACCGTCCCATTCAATAAGAAATGAGGCTCATCGGTCACGATGATTTTGTTCTTCTTCTTCTTCTTTTGACTTCTTTTGTTGAATGTAAATTTCAACAATTTGGGAGCGCTCGCGTGGCGTGCACTGTTCCATGGTAAAAATCTGCTTGGACTGACGCTTCCAACGTGGTATGTCATTAAGCGATCTAACGCCTCTGTCAAAATATACAGGGTTGCCAGATGGGTCCGTCGAATATGGGCAACCCTGTACAGAAATTTATGCAGCCATGAAACTGCGGCCCTGAAATTTTTTTAATTCTGATTAATTTTTTTTAAATTTTGATGAAAAATTGTTGAGTATTTATCTTCACGCCTTCTGCTTCAGGGGTTAAAGGAACTATTTAATCCTCTAGATTAATTCTCTCGACATTTACGCGCAAATACTTTATAGGCCTCTGAAATTGTTACAACCACGCTTGTCCCTCTTTTTCATGTATTGGATGGGGTAGATTGCCAGTTTTGCGGAATAACTTCATCTTTTAAGATTCTTATTATAAGTTGAGAAAGTATTGATACCACTACTAGACCGCGGTATATAATTAGTTCGGCTGTTAAGTCATCTTCACCGTTTGATTTGCCATTTAGTTTTCGTATTGTATTTCAACTTCCACCTCGCTTAGTGCTGCAATGCACAGAACTCAGAACTTCCTCCCACAAAAGAAGAACAAAATTAAGAAACTGTCAAAAATTGCTTCTGGATTGGAAATACGAATAAGAAGCGCAAAGCGTGTCACCAGTACGGCAGAAAAAATCCCTTCTCTCTTCCGCGTCCGTCCTTCTCCCGCGAAGACAAGGTTTCCCTTCCAAATGTTTCCTTGGGTAAATGGGCACTATTTTTTAGTTATAAGCTATTTTGGCAATATATAAAAAACTGGAACAAATTATTGGGGGCAAAATTAAATGATATGGTGCCGAGCTCGTTAGCTTGAGCTTTTTTTACTTTATTCTCTTTTTAATTTAATGCGAGATATCTCAAATAAAAATTATTTTACTTTTTGTGATTTTTCCCGCCAATAATTTGATCAGCTATTCGTAAAACGTACAAATTATTACTGGTTTGCGTTCATGTACTTCTTTTGATATTTTTCTCCTAGAGATATCTGCATATTAAATGAAGAAGCAGCTTTCTCGAGGGCAGACAAAATCCGCTGCAGGTCGGGTTCGTTGTCCGACATTGTAAATGAATCATCGGCTTAGCACATGACTTCATTTACTAGGAAATATCCTTTTGCCCGTGTAGATTTTACAGCAGATATTATCTCGTCCATAATCAGATTGAATTGGATAGCACAAACATTTTGTCGAAAAAATATCAGAAATTGTTCACTTAAAAAGCGCGCGTCTAATTTTTTTTTGCTGGAGTGTTGGTACAACTGTCCTCTATAGTGTCACAGAGTTTGATCTGTCAATTAGCTTGTTTTTGGCACTTAATTATATCAGTCAGCCGCGAGTTTCACTATGGATAAATATATCGAACAAAAAATTTGTCTTGGATTTTGTGTGCGGATCGTGTGCCGAATAGTCGAAAATATTGCAGAAAACCTATGGCGAGTGTGAGGTAGCTTGTGACCCTAGCGTGTCTCACGAATTAAGTCGCCCCATTTTACACTATCAATTGGGCATGGGACGCATGGCTGCTCGACTGAGTTGAGTTTCTTTCAAGCAGTTCATTGGAAGAAGGTGGTTGTGCAAGTGAATTCGGACCCAACGTTTATCCAGCGCATCATAACAGGTGATGAGATATAGGTGTATGAGTTGGATGTGCAAACCTGTCAACGTAAAACCAGGCGGCTGAATAGCGCTATCCACATGAGCCGAAACCCAAAAAACCACGTCAAAGACGGTCAAAAGTGAAAGTCATGCTAGTCGTTTTCATTGATTATCATGGCGTTGTGCACTCGGAATTCATTCCAAATGGTTTTAAAGTAAACAAATAATGTTATTCCAAAGTTATGCGTCGTTTGAGAGAGAATGCGCGTAGGAGACGGCCCAATTTGTGGAAGGAAAACTTATGGATCTGGCAACATGATAACGCACCGTCCCACAGATCTCATATTGTGACTACTTTTTTGACCAAAAACTCGACAAATATCATCGCATTCACCGGATTTAGCCCCCTGTGACTTTTTCCTTCTCCCATAACTTAAATTGCCACTCCGCGGACGCCGCTTTGAGTCAATAGAGGCCGTTAAGGAGAATTCGCCGAAGGAGCTGAAGAAGATCACTTCAAACGCGTTTAAAAGGTGCTTTGATGACTGGACTAATCATTGGCATATGTGTATTTCTTCAAATGGAGCCTATTTTGAAGGCGAAGAAATAAATTTTGATGATTAAACAATTATTTTGCGTTTTATTGAACAATTCCCGGTACTTTCTTGACAAAATGTAAGCTGTCGCCTTGTATCCACCCTATTGCCATCGATATTGGGGTTGATATTTCAATACTAGACTTGACGGAAGTGATGTTTTCGGTTTTGAGACTTTTAATTAGTATCAGGACATTGTTGCCAATACAGTGAAACCTTATCAAATGCTTTTGTCTGGACGATAAAACATTAAAAGCTGTTTTTTTTGTATTCAATAGCCTTTCGACGAGTTGGCGGAAGATAAAGATAACTATTTGGATTATTAATATTAAATAAAAAAACATTACTCAATCATTCCTCAAACCCATGTCCATTTGATTTCACTTTACAATCGTCATGCCAATGACGTTTCGGTGTTGATGATTTGTTCAAATGCTTTCATATCTTATCCTCTAAGGCTCATTATAAGTGCGTATAATCTACACAATTATGTACTTATGCGAACACACATTCCTACTTACACACATTTCCATGTACGTTGTTGCTACATTAATATACAAAATATTGTGATGTGGTCATTAAAATTTGACAGCATTTCTGAATTAGATTCCGATACGACTTGTCATGCTAGGTCAATTTAAATACATGCACACATACATACATACACAGATGAGGTATGGAACTCGTTGCGCTCGTCGACGTATAAGCAACTTCAGCACTTTAATTCAGTTTGTGGGCCAATGCAAGAGAAGTTAGTCAATTAAGAGCTTAATTCTTATTTGCAGCAGCTGCAAGTTTTAGTTTTCCTTTGCAGTTGAAGCTACGCATGGAGGAGACGCTTTGCGAACTAAAATTTCGACAAATCAAGATGATTGATCAAATTGAGCATCCAACTAAATGATAGGCTATGTATTTGGTCATTTAATATACTCCAATTCCCTTTGGTGATAATAGAAGACCATTAAGTTCCGAACGATGAATTTACATTATATGCAGGAATTATGCTTAGGCTTAGAAAATTAAATATCAGGTCAGTCCATAAGTTCGTGCGTATTTTACCCATAGTTTCACTTTTGTACGATTTTTGCATACAAAAAATTATTCGTGGAATATAACGGAACTATTTATATTTTCTTTGATATATTCTGCATTCAACAAGTGATTTTAATCGCGGATAGAAGCACGTCTTGTTAAAAAATAAAATGGAATCTTCGAACGCGTATAAGAGGCATATTTTGTATTATTTTTATAAAAGCGGTAAAAATTCAACAACTGCTGCTGCAGAATAAAGACTGTTCACGGAGAGGATACCGTGAGTGTAAGGACTGCGCAAAAGTGGTTTTCAAAATTCCGAAGTGGTAACTGCGACGTGTAGGATGCCACGCGCGCTGTCGTCCTGAAGTCTTTAACTCCGACGCTTTCCTCGAAGGAAGCTAAGCCAAATTTCACAATGGATATGATAGCTCAGAGGTTAAATTCATCACATGGAACAGTTCACAGGCACCTGGTTCAGTGGGGAAAGGTTTCAAAGTTGGGAAAATGGGTTCCGCATAGACTTTCCGTCGCCAACCTTCAGCAGAGAGTGAATGTGTGTTTTCAGCTGTTGCAACGGCTTGAAAATGAAAGTTTTTTGAATAGTATCAATCGTAACAATAAAATAATCTTACAATAAAAAAGTTCGATCAGTATGCCGCGAAAGTAAATTTTTAGATTTTAGGCTAAAACGTGTTTTGTTTTTCATTGGGAAAGGGTCTCAGTTGCCTACTTAGTCCAAAGTAGCACTTGTTTGCAAGAGAGATTCTACGTTGGATTTCCAGGCTAACATTGTTAACGGTGTTAGTGCTGGTTCTTAAACAAACGAGTTTGCTTACAGCCTCGAAAGAGTGACATGTGCGCCGATAAGCGAGTGCGCCGACTGTTTCTGTGATAACAAGAGGTAATTCGTTTTGTCCTCGTTCACCATGAGATCCATTTGCTTTGCTTCTTTATCGCTTTGGAGGAGTCCAAATCTATTCTGATGGTCAAGTGGCGATTAAATCTCTTGGTGGGGTTGTCACTAAGACCATCATTGCTCTTAACGAGATGGCGAAATATAACCGCATCTACTTGACTTGGGTGCCACGGTACAGTAGGTAGGTAGGTATAGTGATTGTCAGTTGACACACCTAGCCCTACTGTAGGCCCATTGTGGTACCACCGGGGCTGTCCCCTTTTCTCACTCTTCATTGTCCTCTCTGAACCAACCTGTGGCTTTAATATATCTAACAAGACTTGTTATTTTTATATTGGCTACTTCTGCCGAGTTATTTCAGGGAACTTGTTCCTAAAAAGTTGAACCTTCTTCTATCCAAAGCCATGCATCCGCATAGAAAGTATTCTATAGTCTCTTCGTCTCCGTATGTCATGATAGGCCTTGCCACTGCTGTATATAGCTATATTAGTATCCTATTTTTGGGGTTACACCCCATTTTGCCCCCAAAATTGTTTTGCATGTATGGAATGCCGTGGCTGATTTTTTTACTCTATCATTAATCGTATGTTTCCACGAGAGCTTCCTATCTAATACTAGTGCTAGGTAGTTTGCCTCTTCTCTAATTGACAGTGTGATTTCCTCAAGGGTAGGGGGGTTTAGAACAGGTTTCCTGTATTTTCTGGTCCATGATTAGTTCTGTTTTGTTGGGATTTACCCCAAGACCACTCGATGCAGCCCACCGGTTTACATCGTTCAAAGCATTTTACATTATATTCCAGAGGGTATCTGGGAATTTCCCTCTTATTAATATTACAATATCGTCTGCGTAGGCCTCTATGTGTATCCTCCTTTCCTCTAGATTCTTCAACAATTGACTCATTGCCGGAATCCTCAGCAGAGGAGAAAGTACACCGTCCTGAGGGGTGTCCATCTTGACGGATCTACGTATCGTCGAGGGGCCCAACGTAGAAATTACGAACCTGCCTAGTAGCAACAGCTCTGTAAGTTTCACAAGGCCCTCGGCGAATTTATTGCTCATTTTTATTCACTGGCATTACCTTTAACTAGAAGTACCAATAAAATTAGACACTTGAATCGACATTTTAAAAAAGAGGACATAGAATCAAAAAAATTTATAATTTTTAAACAATCTTTAAAATCGAAAATTTCTAAAACAGTTAATATTCCCGGCAACCCTGTTTACGTCGTTGAAAAGCGTACACAATTTAATCTGTTTTCGCTGTAGACCCTTTTGCTTATTCTACTAAAACAGTTACGGTATTTACTTAGTTAGATATTATCCATCTCTCTCTGCTTTATGGTCTGCGAACGCATGAGAACGCAGACGCAATCAATATTCTCTCCATCCCTTCTGATGCAAATATTATCAAAATGTCAAATTCTGTTGAAGCTGTAAATATCTTTCAACATATTTAGTCTTACAATTTATATTTACTATCATTTACTATCACTTGACTAGGCCGATAGCTCTGGTCGCTAGTGCGTTTACATAAGATTAATCTGTAATTTTATTTATAATTTAATAAATAAGTAATAATTACGAGGGGTGCCTTTTATATTTCGGGATTTGGCAACCCTGGTGGTGCAATCTGGCAACTGACAGCTGTATCGCAGAGTTTGACATTTTTTGGCTTTTACGTACTCAGAACGTTTTGAAATACCAGCGCTATTTATGTTGTTTACAGTAACTTAAAAGACTCATCTCGGTCCAAAAATGGAATTAAATCGTGAACATTTTCGTGCGATTATTTTTTACAACTTTCGACGTGGATTAGCTCAGTAACATTGCATGGATGAACTTAATTCATTTTTTGGCGATGAAGCTCCATCAAGAACCAGTGTTTATCGATGGTATGGTGAATTAAATCGTGGTCGTAGTTCATTCCAAGACGAATTTCGTGAAGGTCGTCGTCGTGATGCTGTGCGCGAACTGATATTGCATGTCATGTGACCTATCGTGAGATTGAGACAATCTTAGGCATTAGTGGGACCAGCATACATTCAATATTGCATAAACATTTGACTGTCAAAAAAATTTGTTCGCGTTGGATCCCACACAATTTGTCAATCGCTCAAAAAAAGGCTCATGTCAATTTTTCGAAGGAAATGCTCAAAAAATACGATCGCGGGGCTTCGAAATACGTCTATGACATCGTGACAGGTGATGAATCATGGATTTACGCGTATGAGCCCGAAAGTAAACAGCAGTCGACTGTATGGGTGTTTCAAGATGAGCCAAATCCAACAAAAGTTGTTCGCGCACGAAGCACTTCCAAGCAAATGGTCGCCTGTTTTTTCGGAAAAACTGGACATGTCGCAACCGTACCACTAGAACAACGCAGAACAGTAAATTCTGAGTGGTACACAACCATTTGTTTGTCAGTTATCTTCCAAA
The DNA here is from genome assembly GCF_027943255.1 of Anastrepha obliqua. Lineage (NCBI taxonomy): Eukaryota > Metazoa > Arthropoda > Insecta > Diptera > Tephritidae > Anastrepha > Anastrepha obliqua. The sequence goes on from NC_072893.1 coordinate 49,583,674, forward strand.
AAATTAGGAAAACCAATCGCCAAAGACGGATCACTCTTCACCAGGACAATGCGAGCTCTCACACATCGACTCAAACAACTGCATTTTTGAGCACCCAAAACATCGAATTAATGGGTCATCCCCCGTATAGTCCTGACTTGGCACCGAATGACTTCTTTTTATTCCCATACTTAAAAAACAAACTGAGAGGTCAACGTTTTTCGACACCTGAAGAAGCGGTTGCGGCATTCAGAATACATGTTTTGGAGGTACCTCATTCAGAGTGGCAAAAGTGCCTCGACAATTGGTTCAAGCGCATGCAAAAGTGTATAGATCTTCATGGATAATATTTTGAAAAACAATAAAGTGATTTTCGATGATTAAAATTTTTTTTTGTTCTCTAATCCCGACATATATAAGGCACCCCTCGTAATGTATTAAATAGAATAATTATAATTTAATTTCATTTTTAATTTCCCCTTAAATCTGCAGCATTCGATTTTTGAAACTCAGCAAATTTGACGTTTTGCCACGAAAATACTATGGCGTGTCGTAGTGCCTAATACACATAAATATGTAAATATTGGTGTAATTTGTTGTATTTGTATATTCACTTACACTACTCCTACTATATTATTTACTCAATCATTTTACCGTCGTTGTGTGTTTTCGCTCTTTGCTTGCTTTAGCGGCGGTGAGCACCTTAAATATGGTCAACAACTAAATAATTGAACTACTCGTCGTAATGGTTGACTTTCATTACCGCTAGCTTGTCTTATTTTCCTCGATATTGTGTCCTCTTAGTATTTTTGTTTCCTTTTTCTACGCGCTCTACGTAAAACTTGCAAATTCAACCAAAGTCTCTTCGCACACACACCCACACTCTGTACAGAGACGTGTACTTGCATGCGTATAAATATTTGATTTGTCATTACGAATACTGACAGCTAACCTGAAAAACTGAAGTGGCAGCTACTTATATATACTTGTGTATGTATACATATTTACCCACCAAAATGAGTAGCCTAAAGGTACTTAGTATTCGATTTGCCAGCACTTTGCTCTCTCCTCCTTCTCAGCAGGCGTACTCTCATCAATATTGTGCGTTTCCCCTCTACTGCGATTATTCACCAACGCAAAGTACTCTTTTCACCTCTCAACTTATTCTATTTGTCGAGTAAATCGCTATTTTTGGAAGAAGTACGTGATCACATTAATTTTGTTTGTTTTGTTATTATTTCTAACTTCACTTGCTGTAGCCAATAGTAGAACTCTGGTTAAGTACCAACGAAACTGTCACAACCAACAACAATAATCAACAATCACCTGCGTGCTAATAGTGTGTGAAAATGCGAAAATCACTGAAGTGTTTAGTTATCTTGTTGACCGGGCTTTGTTTTCCCATTGGCTTTTTGCCAGCTACTCGCCTTCTAAGGCAGTTTAGTGCTCAAAGATATTACATAATTGTTTGGCTTCGGGCAATTGGTTAATGGGTGCTTCCTCGAGTTTGCTTCGTTATTGGCCTAAGGCACGCAGATATGCTAACTTACTTCTGTACTTGTGAATACACATGTACATATATATGATTAGTGGAAATGTATGAGTGTAAATATTTTTAAACATTAACTGAGTCCTCTTTTGTATGTGCAAAGATATGACAGGAGCGCAACGTATATTGCATCCATTAACTGTTGGTTGCCTTTTCATTTGTTGGTTGGTTGCAGCTGGTAGGCAGTGCTAGCTGATTTTAAATGGCTGTTCATTTTATTGAAAGTTGTAATACTCAACTGATTATAATCATTTTTAATACGTTTATCATTCTCACCAGTATCGACATCAACTGCCCTTGCATAAGCGATTGGGACTTCGCTTATGTTTATATGCTCGTGCCCATTTATGCGTCCATAAATACCAACAACGACTGGTGAATATCCAACAAAAACTAATTTACGACCCTTTGGCTCAAATTTTGACTGATTTTGTTGCTTTTGTAGTGCTACCTACGGCTTTGCATCCCAACGTTTTAAGTGAGAAACCGATGGTTTAATACCAAACCAGCATTCGTATGGTGTTTTGCCGCCAAGAACCTTTGTGGGTGCACGATTCGTTAATAAATTGCTGTATTTACAGCCTCAGACCACAAGCTTTTTGTCAATTTCGGCCCCTCCAGCGTACAACATTCCATTTCGACTAATGTCCTATTCGCTCTTTCTGCAATTCCATGTTGTTGAGGCGTGTAAGCTACTGATCTTTCATTCCCTATTCCATTTGGCTTCAACTATGAACTAAATTCAGCACCTGGGTATCATTCTCCATTTTTGTCGCTGAGCAAAACCTTGATGAAAGATCCTGTCTCTATTTCGGCTTACCTTCACTGACCTTACCTTTGCGTCGTTCCTCTTCTTCGAAAATTCTCATCTTTAAACTTTCAATTTTGGGTAAGTCATCACGACTTTCAATGGCCACAACAAAGGTCTCCATGTCATCTGGCAGGCTACAAAGCAACATAATACTGAGTATGCCATCAGGAATAGATATGTCAATCTCCTTAAGGCTTTCCGCGTTCGAGCAAAAATTGTTAATTTGACTAGTGTGAGTTGCGTCGGGTTGAAACTAAAAACTTGAATAGATTCACCTTTATTGCAAGACCTCTAGCTCGATATGTGGTAGATAACTTAACCCAATCATCTTTCACTGATGAATTTATTTATTTATATTATTGGCGGCCGCCGTAGCCGAATGGGTTGGTGCGTGATCACCATTCGGAATTCACTGAGAGGTCGTTGGTTCGAATCTCGGTGAAAGCAAAATTAATAAAAACATTTTTCTAATAGCGGTCGCCCCTCGGCAGGCAATGGCAAACCTCCGAGTGTATTTCTGCCATGAAAAAGCTCCTCATAAAAATATCTGCCGTTCGGAGTCGGCTTGAAACTGTAGGTCCCTCCATTTGTGGAACAACATCAAGACGCACACCACAAATAGGAGGAGGAGCTCGGCCAAACACCTAACAGAAGTGTACGCGCCAATTATTTATTTTTATTTTTTATGTAAAAGCTCTGCTGCTTTCTATTCTGCGGTTGCTGTACAGCTAGAACATAATGTTTCAACCACGTGCCAATAATCCAACGTTACCAATAAACTTTTTATTTGGATTGACCAAACTGCATAGCTTTCAGTATCCAATTTTTCTATTTGTGCGATTTTTGCCATTTTATCGTCCAACGATAGGAAATGTTAATTTAAAGACCGCGTGTATTTTATGATGGAGCCTAACTCTGGGCCCATAGCCAATATTAGCGAAATAGAGTGTCCAAGGAATAAAACATACGACTATCTCGTTAAAGCAAATTTAATTCTGTGAAATATTTAATAGATATTTACTTATGATAATACAAAGGGGTTTCCAATAAGAGGTGTTATTTTGATATTCAAATGTTATTTAAAAAAAAATCAATGGTTTGGTTGCTTATGTGGCACGTAGCACCGTCTTGTTGAAAATAAACGTTATCCTGATCAATACCATTCAATTCCGGCCATAAAAAATCGTTAATGATCTCTCGATAGCACCGAATGACACCTGTTATTGGAAAACCCTTACAATCGGAATTCTTAGAGATAATATTGGAGAAAATAAGTAGTTTTGTAGTTGAGTTGTAATACAGAAAATGACGTGATTATGTTCTAATATGGTGTTTTTCTTATATTGTTTGTTAAATAATATTTTAATTATAATAATACTTTAAATATACTAACATTGGTCTTCTATTGGTTCTATTCTATTCTATTCTATTCTATTCTATTCTATTCTATTCTATTCTATTCTATTCTATTCTGTTCTATTCTATTCTATACTATTCTATTCTATTCTATTCTATTCTATTCTGTTCTATTCTATTCTATACTATTCTATTCTATTCTATTCTATTCTATTCTATTCTATTCTATTCTATTCTATTCTATTCTATTCTATTCTATTCTATTCTATTCTATTCTATTCTATTCTATTCTATTCTATTCTATTCTATTCTATTCTATTCTATTCTATTCTATTCTATTCTATTCTATTCTATTCTATTCTATTCTATTCTATTCTATTCTATTCTATTCTATTCTATTCTATTCTATTCTATTCTATTCTATTCTATTCTATTCTATTCTATTCTATTCTATTCTATTCTATTCTATTCTATTCTATTCTATTCTATTCTATTCTATTCTATTCTATTCTATTCTATTCTATTCTATTCTATTCTATTCTATTCTATTCTATTCTATTCTATTCTATTCTATTATATTCTATTATATTCTATTATATTCTATTCTATTCTATTCTATTCTATTCTATTCTATTCTATTCTATTCTATTCTATTCTATTCTATTCTATTCTATTCTATTCTATTCTATTCTATTCTATTCTATTCTATTCTATTCTATTCTATTCTATTCTATTCTATTCTATTCTATTCTATTCTATTCTATTCTATTCTATTCTATTCTATTCTATTCTATTCTATTCTATTCTATTCTATTCTATTCTATTCTATTCTATTCTATTCTATTCTATTCTATTCTATTCTATTCTATTCTATTCTATTCTATTCTATTCTATTCTATTCTATTCTATTCTATTCTATTCTATTCTATTCTATTCTATTCTATTCTATTCTATTCTATTCTATTTTTTTCGTTCTTAGATTTTACGTTTCTAAACAACTATTGGCTATACAACTAATTAATTTCGTATTTTTTTGTTAAAAAAAAAAACCATTTATTTAAGTATAAAAGTGAAAAAAATATTTTATTCCAAATATTCTCCATCGGAAGCGGCAACTTTTTCCCATCTTTCAGGCAATTTTGAATTCCATCCCAAAAAAACGTCTCATCTTTTACGCCGAGAAAATCATCAAGCCATTTTTTAATACCTTCAACATTGGTGAACAGTATTCCAGAAAGGTGATTCTGCATCGACCGAAACAAGAGGTAACCAGAACGAGCTATGTCTGGGCTATAAGGCGGGTGAGGTAGAATTTCCCATGCGGCATTTTCCAAATAATTTTTGACCGGTACTGCAACATGTGGCCGAGCATTGTCATGATGCAAAATCAATTTCTCGTGTTTGGTCGCCTATTCTGTCCGTTTTTCGAACGTATCAGTTTTTGCCTGTATAGCTCTCCCGTGATCGTCTGGCCCGATTTTAACAGCTCATAGTACAGCACACCCTTCTGATCCCACCAAACGCAGAGCATACCCTCAAACCATGAATATTCGGCTTTGGTGTCTGGTTGGCCTGGCTTCACATCTGATCTTTTACGCTTTGGGTTGTCGTAATGAATTCACTTTTCATCGCCAGTGACAATACGATGCAAAAACGATTTCTTTTTGTGGCGATTAAGCAGCATTTTGGACATGCAAAATCGTCTCTCAACGTCTCTCGGTTTCAATTCGTGTGGCACCCAATTTCCTTGTTTGTGAATATATCCGGCTGCTTTTAAACGTATAGAAATGGCTTGTTGAGTGACTTCCAATGAGTTTCCAAGTTCTTCTTGAGTTTGAAATGATCTTGATCGAGTAATGCCTCCAATTCTTCGTCTTCAAACTTTTTTGATGGACCTGATCGCTCTTTGTCTTCTGTGTCAAAATCACCACTTTAAATCGAGCAAACCACTGCTGACATACTCTTACCTCTGGAGCATATTCATGATAAGCTTCTGAGAGTAAACGATGTGCTTTGCATTTTTCTTTAAATTGAAGAACCAAAGCAACCCTCCCCGAAAATGCTGTTTTGTTAGAACGTAATTTGACATTTTGACTGTAATAAAAAAAAATTTGTGTGTTTACTAACATTCACTGTGAATGATTTTTTGGCGTGCTTTAACATAGAATAGCTGTCACTGACTACATAAATAGATATGAGGTTAGTAACAAATACGAAATTAATTAGTTGTACCCCCGATAAATAAAGTTTTGTGAAATTTGGGCATATTTCTGGATATTTTTGAAACATTTATCATTAAAATTTTAAATCTTAAAAACAAAAGTTGTTTGATCTAAACCGATAATAAAAATAAGAGATTTTCTTGGTCTTATAATGTTTTCGTTTAGGAAAGCTTTGATGCATTACCGCACTAGTTTGCTAACTGGTACGATGCTGATTCTTAACCCGTAATTGGCGCCAATCGCCAGCAATGAAAAAAGATACAAGGCGAAATACTTCAGCTGCAGAGTAAACTGACAGAAGTGTACCTCAGGACTGTAGGGTTAATATTGCTGCAGTTCATTAGATAAATGTGCATTAATGAAGCCATTTTTCGTACGCCTATTTACTTAGGACGATGGGACTTAGCACTTTGGCAATACTTAACTTATGACTTACTACTTGACCTTTTTCAATCCTTCTCCCCGCCAAGTAATGCCAGTTTTGGCAGAGTTTTTCTTTAGAAACAGCCCAACTATGTGGCCTTTCGGTTCGGTTCATCAAGTTTATTTACTTAGTGAGGGACAGTGGGGAAAAAATAATATAAATCACATATTTTGTATTTCCTTAATAAATTTACATATCATCCTGATTACGCAGCAGGGATGAGTGTGGCAAATTTTCTTATTTATTTGCGCAGGCATTCGAAGTTTAGTATTTTATTAATAAGGACAAGAAGAGTGAATCGCTTGGACGGAGAGGCACGCATGTATGTGTGATATGTATGTGTGCGATATGTAGGTATTAAGCAGTACTGCCTGGACAATGGCTCAATATGGGAAATCTAATTTTTGTTGCTGTCCCTGTATCTGTAGCTTTTGCTGCTTGGCTTAGAACTTATGGTCAAGTGCATAGTAGAAGAAATAGAAGAGCAGCAGACCCACAAAAGCTGAAAAAGTGAAAGACTAACAACAATAATAATACGCACTTTTGCAAAGTTAAACAAATAGTAGCTTCAACAAAAAGGACTAAATTCCTTGATTGCAATTGAGAAAATTATGCGAGGCAAAGTTTTTTGCCTCCTTTCTTCTTATTTAGCTTTGCCTTCTTGAACTCGTTTATAGTCTTTTGTTTCCAATTTTTTTTCTTCGTATTGCACTAATTTTTTGTTTTCTGGGCAAAAGTTAAAAACAAAAGCTGAGCGATTGGAGAAAAAATCGTACACACACACACGCACACACGAAATGGGTCAAGTAGCTCGACCAAGTAGCTCGGATTGGCCGCCGGCAGTGACCGGAAGGGGCCACAGTAAAGCAAATTAGAAAACTTTTGCAACTCATATTCGAGTCAAGGCAGCCTTAGCTTAGCTCTTTTTATTTACTTCATGCAGGGCAAATGCTTTGCTTTACAAAAAGTTGGGTACTTCTGTGGCGGCGCAGATTTAATGGTTATATTCCTAGTATTGTTGCTGCTTTTGTCTTTCTGCGAGCGCTAATTTTCAGATTTGTTTGAGTTGTGCGTGTGCGTGTGCGTGAGATTTAATAAAAAGGATGAACAACAACACTGTGGGCATAAAGTGTTCGGCTAACAGAAGTGGAACAATTGAAAGAGCAATGAAACATAAACAAGCGAGCGAATCAGTGGTCAGAGTGATTACAAAAAGTATTTGTGTGCACACAAAAAGAAACTTCTTAGTATGTAAATTAGAAACAAATCCTCATTGCACTTAGCTCTATGTAGTTAACTCTTAGCAGCGAGCTAAAGGAATAGCCATTCGCACTTGCACGAAGAATTTGTAAAAAACTAAAAAAGTTAAAATGTGATCTGCTAGACTTCTACTTAAAAGTAATGGCCGGAGTTGAAAAATTTTAAAAGGAAATAGTGAAATGGTGGAGAAGTTAGTAATTTATGTGAGATCATCATACGATTGCTCCTGAGCTCGAAACCCACTGTGGTTGCGAAACAATGACATGCAAATAAGTTTTTGCTTCTTATAGTTGCGCTTTGTCGGGCTATAAAAACCTTTCGACTGCGTTTCTGCCATGAAAAAGCTTCTTATAAGAAACACATTCTATTCAGAGGTAATATAAAACTGTGGACCTCTACCTAGAGTAGGACGCGAACAAGATGTACACAATAAATTTGGGGAAAAAGAGGCTTGGCCAAGCACTCAATACGGGATGCACGCATCAATCATACAATTGAGATGCATTAAACTACCCAATGATTTACCATATAACCCATTAAAACAAATTCCAATAAATGTGTGCCGATGGTCGGTCAAGGTGGCTCGACTGAGACCCTATTGTCGCCATGTTGCCACTCTTTTCTGGCCAACTCCTATAAGAAGGAGGTCAAACGTCTTGAATGGGCAGGAACTATTTCTCTTATCTGGGTTTCAGGGCATAAGAACATGGTTGGTTAGTTTGAGTGGTGATTCATCCAGAATCCAACTAGCGCTTCCGCACCATTTTGTTGTCACATCCTCGGTACCAACTTGTTTAATAGTTATTTACAGCAAGACTATAGTCTTGCGGTTTAGGAACCTTATTAGGCTGTTGACGTTTAAGCCAGACAGTTGCTCGAGACTCTCGAACAGCGGTTTGCCCAGGGTTAACATTCTGCCCTTCCATTCACAGAGGAAATGCAAGATTGTTTCCTTTTTCTCCGGTTCTTTACAACTAGGTAGGTAGGTAGGTAAGGTGGTTGTCGTGAGACGCACTTAGACCTTCGGCAGGTCCATTGTGATACCCCTGGAGCTTATCCTTACTCTACGTGTTCCTTTTCAAACCATCCGGTTGCTTTAATAAACGAACAGAGCTTCGTTAGTTTTAGATGGGCTATATCCGCTACATCGGTTAGAAATGCTGTATCGAGAGTGCGCAGCCTTCTCATAGCTAGGCTTTCATACTCACATAAAAGGTGTCCGACTGTTTCCTCTTCTTCTGTATTTAGACAGCTTCTACAGAAATCGAAGTACGGGAGTCCTAACCTTCTAGCGTGGCTGCCTATTAAACAATGACCAGTTAATACACCTATCATTTTTCTTATAGATTCTCTGTTGAATCTTAGCAAGATCTTCGATCGACCGCTGTTCCAGTTCGGCCATGTCTGTCTGCTTAGTTCGCATGTTGTGAGGTTGTGCCAGCTTGTATTTACCTTTTTGATGGTTTCCCTGTCTATAAGTAATTTACAAGTGGCTATGGGCATGGGTATCAGCGCCTTATCCGGTTCGAGATCGAGCGTTGTACCGGTTCTTGCAAGTTCATCCGCCTTACAATTTTCTGCAATGTTCCTGTGGCCTGGTACCCAGATAAGGTGCACCTTGTAGCACTTAGATACGTCATCTAGTAGTTTAAAACATTCTAGAACTGTTTTTGACGAGTGCGTTTTTGGTTCTAGCGCTTTTATTGCTGCTTGACTGTCCGAGTAAATGAAGACTTCATTTGTGGATAATACTCTCGTTTTTATTTCTTTAAGTCCCTCTTTTATGGCAGTGACTTCCGCCTGAAATACACTGCAATGATCAGGTAAGCGAAATGATTGGCATACTCCGAGTTTGTCGGAGTAGACCCCTCCACCTACTTTGTTGTCCAGTTTTGAGCCATCTGTGTAGATGTTTAAGTCATTTATCTTAACAATGAGCCCGTTATCCCATTCCTCTTTGGAAGGAAATACTGTGACGAAGGATTTATTAAAATTGATGTCCTTGGTCCTACAGAAATCCGTTGTGCTGGGAATGCAGGGGAATTGTTCTAAAATTGAGGAGTCTCCTCTTTGGTTCGTTCTGAGTAGGCCGATTTCTCTTAGTCTGAGAGTTGCTTTGGCAGCTGTTTGCTTACCGTACTGCTCTATTGGTAAAATGTTAAGCATAATATTTAGTCCATCTGTGGGTGTGGTTCTGAGGACCCCGCAGATGCAAAGACTGGCCATTCTTTATACGTGTGTTGTACGTGTCTTTACAACTATGACAGTATGTATTATGAGGGATGCCCATTTTGACGGCTTGTTTTCCGTTAGAAGCCATTGCTTGAGGTTGTAGGTGGCCCATAACGTCCTGCTGATTTTGCATTTCGTCTGGCCTCTCCATCTACAATCTGCGATTCAAAGGTAAATATTTTAGAGAAATTGCATTCTTGACTGCACCTAATGGTGTGAGTACCGGTACTGCAAGAACATTATTCATGGCAGATCCCCCTCTTGTCAGTTCATCGGCTTTTTCATTACCTTCTATGTTCCGGTGTACCGGGTCCCAAATTAAGGTTTCTTTATGGTTTTCACTCAAGGTGGTGAGGCTATTCACTTTAGAGTTTGTTGTAGCCGAGTCCAGTGCTTGGATTGCAGCTTGGATATCTGAAAGATTAGCGATATTGCCCTTAAAAGAGAAACCCGTGATTAGTAGCCTACAGGCTTCCCCAATCGCCAGCCTGGAAGACACTGCTTGTGTTAGGGAGACGCACAGATATTTCAAATCCAAATCTTTCAGAATATATATCAGCTCCAACACCATAGGGACATAGATGTCAAGGAAATTTCCAATGAGCTTGCTAGGAAGTGGTCAACGAAACCGGTTTAAGTTGTCCTCATTTCAACACCATAGGAATATAGAGGTCAAGGAAATTTCCGATGAGCTTGCTAGGAAGTGGTCAACGGAACCGGTTTAAGTTGTCCTCATCTCACCGTTATTAAAGGGAAACTGTACAATTCCTTTCTTAAAAAAAACGCAAGGCTGATGGAGTTCTTTCTTACCGCGTGATATCTCAAAAACACTTCGCCTCAGTACAATAAAACCAGTACGCTTAAAGTGGTGGAGATCCCACACCATTCAACTGTCAAACTCATAGCGATGTTCAGCGACACTCCGTAATCCGAACTCTTGCGGAGAAGCTTTGACTTTCGTACAACCTCCATTGCAGAAGCTGTGGGGATCCGGCAGAGAAAGAGAATGTTGAACACTTTCTTTGCAAATGTCTGGGTCTGGCGGCTAGGCGCTTGAGGTTCCTCAGTGTGCCGTTCGGGGATAGCCTGTGGCTGTTTTTCAGCCTAGATCCCTTTTTTTCTACTGCACTACGTCAACAGCAATGGATCGGATGGCTTTTCTTCTTTTAAACTGTAAAAATTGTGAACTAAATTTTAAGACTTATTCAATGAAAAATTTGTTTAAGTGATAACTCGTCAGTTCTTTTTAAAATTTTCATAGTTTTTTGTAATTTTTAGCCAAAATATTCTTTTTTTATTTGAATCTTTTGTTTCCAAAAATTAATCGGCTAAACATTGACTACATTTGGTTCCTACCAGATGGCGCAATTTATTGCAATATTCAAGCCACGTTGGACGCCAGATGACCTGATTTATTGGAAAGAGTAGTCAAAAATTGGACTGATCGAGTGGACGGACAATGCAACTCATAGCCAGGCCGGCCATATGCCGGATATGATATTCAAAAAATAAATGAATTTCACAACATTCCATCAGATTAAAATAAAAAAATGCATTCCAACAATATTAATGTTTTGTATTATCATTTTAAGTTCTCAAGCTCTTATAAAAATGCTCAATTTAAGTAAAGTGGCTGCAAATCATTCCGTCCCTTGGTTTACAGGGAAAGGAGAGGATGTGATGGCAGAAATAGGGATTTTGTTAGTGAGATATTCTCCGTGTGGATGGTGGACTGCATGAAGAAAAGCATTGAAAAGGTGTGGCCAATAGCAGACCTTTATCCGGCTCTCAGCGAAGTTGACGAATCAGCTGATGGGCTGACGTAATTGGGGTCACGAAGCGGTGTGTTTACAAAGAAACTAAGATTGTGTTAGTGATATAAAAAAAGTCAACATAATGTCATTTCATTACCGTCGGCACAACTACTGAATTGGCGTTGATATGATCGTGCAGAATTCCCCTCATAATTTTCTTTTTCACGGTAGTTATTGGCCAAGCCTAGTAACATAAGTCCATCAACCTTGGGTTGACTGCGCGTCATATCCTCCATTCCGCGAATGAGTGGCCAGCTTGCTTCCTAACTGAGCTGGCCTCTTAGTTCGTGGTCAGTTGGATTCCCAAATGGGATTAAACCCCTATTCAAGCCCCATCCCTGTGGCAAGGAAATCAACATATCAGGTGGATAACTGCGGCATCAAAATAGGTGTCCACTTATGGCCTCAGTGTCAGTCACTTTAACCTAACCTAATATTATTCATATTCATAGTACATTGTTTTCAGAACTAAACTTAAAGTTTCAAACTATCAGAGCTTATCGTGCACTTCGTAAGTAATGAAAAGTTCAACTTTGGCTTTATGCAAAACATAGTTCTACTTTTGGAAAATTTGTTTCAAACAAACGTAAGTATATTTCGCTCGTATGTTTGCATGTTTGACATTCAAATTTTGCTTGCACGTTCTGTACGCCAACTCGCCCCTTTTCTCTCAGACGCAACACTAAGTGCCTAAAAGTTTTCTTTCCTCCCATTCACTTTTGTTTTATGCGTCCTTTTATTTGGTCGCCAATAATCTGCTCTATTTTTCTCTAACTCCTCTTCACACACCCCTCTTAGCTTATTTACTCGGCTCCAATGTTGCGATCGTAGATTTAATTTTGTGTTACATATTAAGCAGATAACCTGCAATGAGCCTAACTTCGTTTCAGTTTGTCAATGTTGTATGATACGGTCGACTGATTCGGCTGCTTCGTTGGCTAGTTAGTTGTGTTGTTTGTTGGCCAATACTTTTAATAGGGTTAATCGTGAGTGAAATTTGTGTGCGTGCGTTTGTGGATTGCGTGCTAAAAGGCGCACTGGCATGTTTTACCTACTCACTCACTTATTATTCCTGCTTAAATGCCCATGTGTGTGTAGTTAGAATTTTATTGTGCGAGTATTTATGCTTTTCGGGTTAGGCCGGCGCCAGTCGCAGTGTTTCTTTTCGCTTGATTGTGAATCTAATGAACCGGCAAAATAAAAATTACCTACGTACGTAAGTAGTACGAAGGTTATGAGAAGGCTTAGAAGGTAAAGTATGGGAAGTTTCGAAGATAGACAGCAATAAATTTTTATTAAGGGCCAGTTAAAACGAAAATAAAAATTCATTTAAACTTCTTAGAAACTTCTAACATCACAGGTTGAGTAAAATACGCTACCTGGTATTAGTTTTGTTAAACTCAAATATAACCGCCTAAAGAACACAATTCTTGCAAGGGCTGGCCCTATTCCTTTCCCAATGTGGAAAAACGTATTTTAAGTCAAAAATAAACTTAAGGCGCTTAAATCTTCTGGAAAATTTTTGATTTCAATATACAACGATTCCATATCAAATGACCCAAATATTTGGGACATAGTCGTCGACTTACTGAAAATTATTTTTTATAGGTTTGAATAAAATAAGAGCTGCTAAACCAAATTTTGATAAAATATTATAAAGGGTGGTTAAATTTTAAGGGCCGACATTGAATCTAAACCGCACCTAAGCGTCAAGCTCTTTTCTGCATTTAGTTTGACATTTTTCAATTTCAAACTAACTCAATTTGAACCATGGAAAGATACACAATCGAGCTACGCATTAAAGTTATTTAGGATTATTATGAAAACGGGTGTTCAAATCCAAATGCATATCGAAGAAAATCATCTTCAGTGATGAGGCACATTTTCACGTCAGTGGATTCGTCAATAAGCAGAATTGCCGCATTCTACAGCAACAGACTGAATATTAGAAACTATTGGGATAAATTTATGGCTGAGGGATTTTTTTACAAACATAGCCACACCTTGTTTGCATTTTTTGTTGTTGGGGTTATTGCTAAAGTAACTAAGGTATTTGTTTGGGGCGTGAGCTGTTTTACTATGTGGAATGTGTGTTTCTTGTAAGCAAACTATTTCAGGAGATTACTCATGTAAAATTAAATCAAGGTCAACATAGTTGTTGAGAAGACCATTAATATTCCATTGTACTATCTTCATTGGTTTAAACCTCCTAAAGAGAGTTTGTTTCTAAGGTAGTAGCTTGAGAAAAGTCAGGATTAAGAGCGAACTTTGATGAGTTTGTTGGAAGAGAAGAAAGAGAAGAGGTGAATTCGTGTGGAATAGAAATCATTTGGGCGAGAGAGTTATCGTTTAGCATTCTTTGTTGTGTTTGATTATCATCTGAGTTCATTTCAAGTGAGTTGTTGCCTGAAACGGTAGTGCTTGGGCTATTTGTTGATATTTTGTTGTTTGTTGTGGGAGTATTTGAATTATTTCTTGGATTTTCGTTATTGTTATTGTTAATTTGATTTGATTTTGAGAAATTAGTTTGGTTTGAAATAATGTTTTGTTGTTGGTTGGTTGCGGATTGCTTTATTATATTGAAGAAAGGAGTCGAGTTCTCATTTAATTGAGGTGGAGTTTGTTGTTTGTGTAGAGCTATGGCTTCACGCATAGTGCATTTTTTATCAGTTTTAATTGAGATGATTTGATTCACTTGGATGAATTTTGGGCAATCTCTGCTTGAGGATGAGTGAGCACCCGAGCAGTTAGCATAAAAAGTGCGGGAGCATGACAAATCGCCGTGAGGGGGAAGTGAGCAATTTACACATACAGGTGTTTTTATGCATCATTTGAGTGTATGACCAAGTAGTTGACAACTCTTGCACCGCATGGAACTAGGGTAACAACTTACTTTTGTTGTATACCATGACACTTCAATTTTCTTAAGTAAGTGATAGAGATCAAAGGTTAATAGAATGACTCCAGAAGGTGCGGATTTGCCGTCAACGAATTTATGAAACTTGTATACAAAAGTAGTTCCTTGATCCTCTAAATTGTCAACTATTTCACTTTCAGAGACGTTATTTAAACACGGTGCAAACGACTTTAACGACAAAGAACCTCAATTATGCTTCAGCGTCATCGAAAATTTGGACCATTGGAGGTGTGAGGCCATTTGGGCGATATTTTTTTCTACACGTAATTGAGCCATACCAATATTATCATATTAAAGAGAAATGACAATAGTTTTCGAAAAAAATTGTAATTTATTCAGAATCAACACCGGCCCTTAAAACTTAACCACCCTTTATATTATTTTTTTAGTATATAAAAATAGTTTTATAAAGTGTTCTATACAGGGTTCTTTTCAACATTTTTATAATATTTGTTTTTTAATTTTTGACAATAAAATATACTTTTTTGAAAACAAAGTTTTTTTTTCCTAATAAAATATTTTTAAAACAAATATTTTGTTGATGAAAAAAATTCTGAGAAATTAAACATTTTAAGACTAATTCCTTGTGGAAAATTTTTCTTATAGTTTTTAAAATGAAATGCTTGCGTTTTTTTTAACATTTTTATAAGGTTTTGTTTTTAATTTTTGGAAAACAAAATGAATTTTTTTATTGGGAAATTTTGAAAAAAAAACTAACTTTTCAATGTTTTCATAATTTTTATATATATTTTTTTTAATTTTCGAGGATAAAATATATTTTTTTGAAAAGAATTTTTTTTCCAAATAAAATGTTTTTTAAAAGTATATTTTATCTAAAAAATTATCAAATAAAGTTCTGAGATGTTAAACATTTTAGGACTTATTCTGTGGGAAATTTTGGTATATAGTGTTTTGAAGTGAAATGATTTCAGTTCTTTTCAAAAATTTATTAATGTCTTTTCTTGTAATTGTTGAGGAAAATATACAATTTGTAGTTTAAAAACATTTTTAGTTTTTTGCTCAACATTTTTGCAAAAAAAATTTTTTTCGTCTTACTTCATCTGTCCAATACAAACCTCAGATGTCACAAATGCCAAAAAAAATTTGTTCCCAAAACTGTTGAACAAAAATATTATTATTTTTGCCGAAAGGAATTTAACAAATAAATTAAAAAAAAAAAACTTTTTTCCAAAAAAATTTTATCATATCAAATTTTTTCATACAAAACAAAAAATAAAAAAAAATTAAAAATTATAAAAAGTTAACTAAAACCGCAGATATTTGATTTTAAAGAACTGCATACGAAAATTTTGAACATTAAATATATTTTAATAATTTATAGGCTTTCTTTTTTAATTTTTAAATTATATTTATTTTTTGTAAATTTTTGGTTTTTAATTAAAAACAAGACAAAAATTTATAAAAAGTTGACAATAACCGAAGATATTTGACTTTAAAAACTCCATACCAACATTTTCAGCTTTAAATAAATCTCATTAAATTAAATGATTTTTGTTTTTAATTTTTTTAATTATATTTACTTTTTAAACGTTTTAAGTTTTGTGCTCAACATTTTTGTGAAATTGTTTGTTTGTGATACTTGGAAAACACCATCTTCAGATGTGACAAATGACAGAAAATCTTGAACAAAGAAATTTATTTTTGTTTGCGGAAAGGAGTTCACAAAAAAACTTTTCTAAAACGGAGTTCTTCAAAAAAAGAAAAAAAAAAAACGAAAAATTAAAGAAAAGTTAAAAAGAACCCATGATATTTGATTTTAAAGAATTCCAAACCAAAATTTTCAAAATTAAATAACTCTTACTCAATTAAAAAAAAAAATCAAAAAAAATCTTCTTGCTTCTTTCTATGTGCAAGCCCATGAAGCAATCATTAAAGGTGATGTAAGATGTCTAATTTTTTCCCTGTGTCGGCCATCTTGAGCTACTTAACAAATTCGTGATGTTCTCGTGGAAAATCTACTATTTATTTTACAGCAAATTCAAAAGAAAAACTACTCAAAAGCATAGAAATGAAAGGTTTTGCTAAAACAGCAGCCACTTACTATTTTTGTTGTGCCACAAAACGAGAGCAAAAAAGGCTATTTAATTGGTTCATCTCCTAAAAGGCAGAAGAAAAGTGAAAGATTGGGTAAAATCGTGCGGCACTTTATGAAATTCGGCCAGATCGAAAGACAACGAAGTTGTCTGGTGATGATTTTTCGCTGCCTATCGAAATATTTCATTGCTGGAAAAAGCCCGAGACGACCCATTCTTTGGTTGACGCTTCTACACAAACGAAGTAAATTCATCTTCAATTAAAAAGCATAGTTTTATTTAAACGATTTTTTAGATCATATACTGACTGTTGTATGTTGACCTAAAAAAGAATTGGCCGGTTGAAGGTTTGAGTTGCTTCAAAAAAAAAAGTTCATTGATGGTGTGGCATATATCATTTTCTTGCATATAAAAGATATGAAATTCAACACCGTAAGAGAAAAAGAAAAGAAAAAGCTTCTAAAAATGAATGCGCCTTCTTCTAAAATTTAATGAACTATAAAACTGCATACCCAAAAGTCTTCTAGAAATTCGGATTAAAAAGTCCTAAATTTTGATTGAACCTTTTAAATTTTTCGGAATTTCGTGCAAAGTTTGGAGTTTTACTCATACGACGTTTGTAAAAGAACTTTTTACGGATCCCGGACTTTGTTGAAGAATCAATTACATTTTTATTGAAAATTTTATCAAAATAATTATATGCAAAAATTGTATTTAAATATATATTGCACTTGCTGCGTTGGGTGCATTTATGTCGTATGCGGATTTACGGTTCAAAAAATCTTTGTAGATCATTTCTTCTCCAGTGAAGTCAGTTTGTGCAAAAAAAGTTAAAAAAAGAAAAATTGTTTAGTACCACTACAACTTAGGTGAAAAATCCGGGCAAGCGCCCACGAGAAGGCGCATAGCGAAGCGAATAAAGACCCAGAGGAAGGCCTCATCTGCCTTGTAAAGATCAGATGGATAAACACTTTCACTTGGTGTGTCCAACTGGCGAAGGTTAGCACAAGGAAGAAACGAGTTAAAAATGGCCAACATCGCTTAAGCGGTTATCGCGCCAATCAAGAAGAAGATTTATATTCACAGTGAAATCTAAAATAAACAAGACTAAGCTCAAATAGAAATGGCAGGAGCTTTGCTCTGATAATTTCGAGTTTAGTTATTCAAAATAGTCTCCTCTGGCCTGGATACACAGTTTTGCGCGATCTAAAAGCTTCTCTATAGAGTGTTTCAGGTCATTGAGCGGAATGTCTTTGAGGATGCCTGTACGAGCCTTTAAGATGACCTCTACGGACGCAAAACGTTCACCTGTCATGGCCAAATACAATTTTCCGAATAGACAGCAGTCGCAGGGAACCATACCAGGCGAATATATACGGTGAGTGATTGATGGTTGAAATGCGATTTATAGTCAAACAATCAGTCACAAGAGTAGATCGATGAGATGGTGCATTTTCATTGTTGGAAACACCACGTTTCATTATCAGCTTCAATGTTTTAAAGGAAGTTCTCGTCTTTTCTTCTTTTCTCACCTCTTTAATGGGGTCTTTCGAATGTTGAATTCTGAGCAATTTTTGGTCCTCAGTTAACTGGTGTGGAATGAAACGTGCACAGACCTTTCGTAAGCCCAAATGATCAGTTAGAATGCGTTTTGTAGATATTTTACTGCAATTTCATGAATTTCAACGATGATTTCGGTTCATTTTTGATAAATTTACGAACAATTTCGATGGAGTTTTCGATGATTACTGATTGGGGCGGCTCATATGTTCATTGTCATTTATGTTCTCACAACCATCTATGAACTCTGTCTCGAGAGAGACAATCATCACCATAAACTTTTTTCATCAATTCAAATGTTTCGGTAACCGATTTACCGATTTTAAAACAAAATTTGATATTAGATCTTCGTTTGAAACTCATTTTTGTACCGATGACACAAATATTCTGCAACTTTAGACGCAAAGCCTTCGCTTCCACTGAACCGAATGTCACCAAGCTTTTACTGGAAGTCAGCTATAGTCAGGATGTAACTTCCAACGTATCTCATTAAAAAGATGGTGCCTTCACATTTTTATGACAGCAGTCTTTTTTATTTTGGACTTCACCTTGTATTAACTCATGGTTCCCTTAATAAAGGGTGGTTAAGTTTTAAGAGCCGGCATTGATTTTGAATAAAATACAATTTTTTTAAGAAATTATTGGCATTTCGTTTTATTATGATAATACTGGTATGGCTCAATTACGTGTGAAACAAAATATTGACCAAATGGCCGCCGCGGCCTCGGCGGCACACCTCCATCCGATGGTCCAAAGTTTCGATGACGCTGAGGCATAATTGAGGTTATATGCCGTTAATATGCCGAATTATCTCATCCTTTAGCTCTTGAATTGTTACTGGCTTATCGACGTACACCTTTTCTTTCAAATAACCTTAAAGAAAGAAGTCCCACGGTGTCAAATCACATGATCATGGCGGCCAATTGACATCGCCGCAACGTGAGATTATTCGGCCATCAAATTTTTCGAGCAAAAGAGCCATTGTTTCGGTGCTGTGTGACAAGTGGCACCGTCCTGTTGAAACCTCACATCGTCCACATCCATATCTTCCAATTCGGGCCATAAAAAGTTCGTTATTATCTCACGATAGCGAACTCTATTCACAGTAACTGCCTGCCCGGCCTCATTTTGGAAAAAATACGGCCCAATGATGCCGCCGGCCCATAAACCGCACCAAACAGTCACTCTTTGTAGGTGCATTGGTTTTTCGGCAATCACTCTTGGATTATCATTCGCCCAAATGTGGCAACTCTGCTTATTAACGAATGCACTGAGGTGAAAATGTGCTGAAGATGAAGTCCGCGATATGCATTTTGATTTGAACCCCCGTTTTCATAATAAGCCTGAATAACTTTAACGCATTGCTCGATTGTGTATTTTTCCATGGTTCAAATTGAATTAGTCTGAAATTGAAAAATGTCAAATGAAGTGCAAAAAAATGCTTGACGTTTAGGTGTGGTTCATATTCAAAATCGGCCCTTAAAATTTAACCACCCTTTACAAATGCATTAACGGAATTTTGAAAAGTTTTGAGTTTTCTTGTACAGTAATATTTGTTAAACTTTACCCTGTCTAGTTACAGTTAATCACATACTTAGCTTCCGTTGCTGAGTTGAGCGTAACTGTAGACTGATGTAGGTACGTTCATGAATAAGAAATTGTGGAGTTTTTGCAACGCATCAGCCCTTACACCTAATTATCTTAATACAGTGTATCAAAACGTAAAAAGTCATTCGAATGTGTATAGTATTCTTACACGTACTTATATTACTTTCGACTAACTATTCGTTAAATATAACTTTCATTGCGAATTACAAAAATTATACTTATGCGAACAAAAGAAAAAGCGCTGATAATCAACAATGTAATGAATGAAAATGTAAAAACCCAAATTAGTGCGTAATCCAATGCAAAGAAACAGAAATTTTCCTCTTTCACAAACACATATGCTCTTAAGCACATATATACAGACACTCATAAAGTAATGTTAGATCAAACGAACAAACAACCATTCACTTAGCCATTACTGTCTGCCATGAAAAGTGACAAAAGAGCAAATAGCACTTACCATGTGTTCATGTGTATGTGCGTGTGTGTGTAGCGAAGGGCCGATAAACAATTTGCAAACTAACTTACTCACCCAACAACAGCAATAAGCGAAACAACAATTAGTGGCCGAACAAACAATGCAACTCCTATTCAAACTAATACTAAAGTTCTCATTTTGTTTTTTTGATAGCAAAAAGCAATTACGAGTCATCAATGATGGAGGTTGGCTGAAGTTATTCTGGAGCAAACAAGTAACTGTGAGATGTTTGTGAAATCTACTGCATGCGAATTGATGCCTTTAGAGAATATCGAGCTCTGACTAGTTCGTGATTTGTGGTGAGGCTTGACTAGCCAACTTTAACCTCAGTGTGCTGGATTAAGGGAAGGTTCAAAAGATGATTCGGATATGTTGCTTGAATTAAGAAATAGCAAAAGGTGAGTAAGGTGATACCTCACATGTATGGCAGTGTTATTGTTTTTGCCGTAACTACTATCGATTTAATATTAACACTTGTCAAGTTTCGGCCTTTAAAAACTTAGAACAAAGAAATCATATACAAATTGTTTGATAAAATACCAATTAATTTCAAGGCGCATTCGTTAAAGGTGGATACACTAGACCAACAACAATATTCTGTACGTTTGATTGTCAAAGCAAAATATTGGGAAACTAGAAAACAAACAATGAATTCGCTTTGTTTCATTCTGAGCTGACAGCCACATGGACACGGCGAAAGAAAAAAAAAAAACAAAACAGTTGATTTACCAACAAAATCTTTAATAGATTCGCCCTGATTAATTCCGACAATATTCGATTTACAAATGCTTCCAAGTGACCTCGATAAAGTTCTTTCTTGGTGTAATAGTAATGAATTGTTTTTAAATATTTCGCAATGCTATCTCAATTACTTTTGTCAAGTGGTTTTCTCCTTTGAAGACATCTTATTTTATCTCTAATTATCAATTGAAATATCGTTTAGCTGCCGGTAACTGAAATTTCGGACTTAGGAATTATTTTTCACGCAAAGTTCACTTTTACTAGGCAACGAAAATTCAAATTGATTCCGCATTCTTTATTATATCAGCTTTATTATATTAGTTCAGAAAGAGGGAGCTGGGAAAGGTTTTAAAGCTGTGAAAATGGGTTCTGCATAGACTTTCCGTCGCCAACCTTCAGCAGAGAGTGAACTTGTGTTCTCAGCTGCTGCAACGGCTAGAAATTGAACGTTTTTTGAACCGTATCGTTACTGGTGATGAAAAATGGGTCCTGTTCGCAAAGGTCAATGGTTGGATAAAGATGAAACACCAGAATTGACCTCTAAGATGGCCTTCACCCCAAAAAGATTTTTCTGTCTATTGGGCGGGATATGGCCGGTATTGTTTATTATGATCTTCTGGAATCAAACCAGACGATAACTGCTGATTATTATTCCCATCAGCTATCAACCCTGAATGATGCGCTTAACAAAAATCGACCGTCTTTAGTGAATAGACGCAAAGTTTTGTTTCACCACGACAACGCAAGACCTCATTCCGCAAGGCAAACATTAGGCAAGCTGAACGAGCTCGGATGGGAGCTAATGCCGCATCCACCATACTCTCCGGATATTGCACCTTGTGATTATCACCTTTTCCGTGGACTTCAATCCCATATGAGTAACAAGAACTCCTCAAGAGCAGCTATAAAAAGGGATATCGAAGCGTATTTTGGCTCCAAGGACAAACAATTTTTTGAGCAGGGAACTAAAAATTTGCTTAAACGTTGGGAAAACATTGTAAATAATGAAGGGAAATATATTATTGATTAATAAATACTTGAAACATCTTTTTTATTAATTTTAAAACCACCTTTAAAAAACACACGAACTTATGGACTGCCCTGATATTTGTGCAGAACCATTTATGACATTTACTTTTTAAAGACGTTGGCCGCAACTGCGCCGTAATTCGGCCATCCGTAAACACCAATTTTGAATGATTCGCTGGAGGACTTCGGTCGGTATCTCGGGAATAACTTTAGTAATGTTAACTTCAATCCAAGCTGGTTTATCCACTAAGCATTTAGACTTTACATGCCTCCACTAATAAAAGTCCAAAGGTCCGAGACGAGAGATAAATTGCTCACCGCCACGACGATGCAGTAAATCCATTGCTTCACAGGGCGTTTTTTTGGAATGCTGAACCAAATGTTGTGGAGATCACAGGCTTCAGTTTGCGGTATCGAAAAGTCTTTGGTCGCCATAGCGTTCGCCATTCACTGCTGCATTTGCACCAGCCTCGTCTTTGATGAAATGTGGGCCGATGATTCCTTCTGCCCATAGGCCACACCAAACGGTTGTTTTCAATAGATGTAATGGCTGTTTTTGAATGGCTTCGGGCTTCAGCCCAAATATGGCAATTTTGTTTATTGACATAGCCATTAAGCCCAAAATGGGCCTCATCGCTGAGCACAATAAGTTGGCCTGAGCGCACGATGAACACTTTTCACAGAG
Organism: Anastrepha obliqua; assembly: GCF_027943255.1. Lineage (NCBI taxonomy): Eukaryota > Metazoa > Arthropoda > Insecta > Diptera > Tephritidae > Anastrepha > Anastrepha obliqua. The sequence goes on from NC_072893.1 coordinate 49,606,393, forward strand.
CGCCGATTATCATAACACAATTGTACGATTAGGCCGCCGTAGCGGTATGGGTTGGTGCGTCTACCATTCGGAATTCAGAGAGAACGAAGGTTTGAATCTCGGTGAAACACCAAAATTAAGAAAAAGTTTTTTTCTAATAGTGGTCGCCCCTCGGCAAGCAATGGCAAACCTCCGAGTGTATTTGTGCCATCATAAATTCCCTCTCCTCTTCAAATATATCTGCCTTTATTCTCTGCCCCATCCTCTTTAAAAATATCTGCCCTTCGAAATCGGCTTGAAACTGTAGGTCCCTCCATTTGTGGCACAACATCAAGACGCACGCCACAAATTGGAGGAAGAGCTCGGCGAATCATCCAAAAAGGATGTAGGCGCGTAAACGTTGTTGAGGCGTAAGTCTTTTCATGACGAAATGTCAATGAATACTGAAAAAAATTATATATTTATTGTAGTTTGCCAGTTGTCTCGCGAGATCTGTGCAAAAATTTTACTGGAAAAGTATCTTCAATCTGATCACCCTATACGTCCCTGAGGAACCCCGGTAGAAGCCAAGAAAAGTGGTTTTGCATATACAGGGATGTCTATATTCGACGGACCCATCTGGCAACCCTGTATCTTTTGACAGAGACGTCAGATCGCTTAATGACATACCGCGTTGGAAGCGTCAGTTCAAGCAAATTTTTACCATGGAACAGTACACGCCTCGTGAGCGCTTCCAAAATTTACATTCACAAAAGAAGTCAATTGTGGAAACTCAACGTTTGTATAAAAAATTAAGTAATGTGAAAAGTGTGCCTTTTAGGAACACCATCAAACGTTTGAACGAAAGGATTTCGACTGGTGATGCTCTTTCTAATCCAAAGAGGCCAAATCAAAACCGACCAAGGCGATCGGATGAGAATATTGCTCTTGTACGGGCCGGTGTTGAGACGTCGCCAAGGACATCCCAAAATCGGCGATCTCAGCAGTTGGGCATTGCTCGGACCACTTTACCTACAACGAATTATCCGCATTGATTTGCATTTATTCCCGTATAAGATTCAATTGAAGCAAAGATTGTTGCCTGCGGACAAGCCTCGTCGATTGGAATGGACCCAAAAAACACATGGGTCCGCCGAATATGGGCAACCCTGTACAAATCTTTCCTAGTTAAGCATTGCGTGGCGAGAGGCATGTGTCTCAATGTTTTCCAGCACATGGCTGTAGTTTCTTTGATTACTGTTTGATTTCTAAGGATCATCAATTGCTAAACGGGCTAACAGATGCCAAATTTTTGCATCAATTTAACAATTTTTCCACTTCAAGTAGGAAGAAATGTTACAAAATTATTTTTTTAAATTTATAGAAAAATAAGTGGTAAATACAATGCGATTCCATCAATCCATTCATCAAGTTGGGACAGGCAAAAAGTTAATGTACTTCGAAAAATTTACAAGATTAAAGAGGATAACTGGACGTGGTATTTGCATAAGCACATATACATAATATATGTATGTAGAGACTAACACACGTGCACAGGTTTAACTTCGGTTTGAAATATTACCTATGGATGAACCTGCAAATCAGAGGCATGGCGAAGATGTGTGTGTGCCACAAATAATGGGATTTGTAATTGTATGTATGGGTATTTCGCATTTAAGTAAGTGCGGGGAAAACAATGTAATGGCACCGATGTTGAATGTCATCAATGCAAATTGAACAGCGTAATAAACTGAAGTAGAGCAAACTGGATTGGCAGAAAAGAAGGAAAATAAAAACACGCCAGTCGGAGTTACATGGAAATGGTAAAACAGCAACAATTGCAATTGCAGGTCTGCCTGCATAGCAATTTTCCCGCCCTTCCGCATTTGCACACCCTCATATATATACATATTACACATGCATACGGGTGTGCGTGTATGTGTGTGCTTACGCACATGAGCTGGATTTTCATAGGCACGCGTTTGTTCGGCCCTTTCTGCGCGCAATCGCAATCGCAAATACAATTGACATTGAAATGACATTTTTATGTGGCATGACAATCAATTTGCATAGTAAGTAGGCGTAACGTGGCATTTTAATGGAAAAATGGACAAGCGAACGACAGACGAGAGGACAGACAGCAATCGAGGAAAGGCAGAGGCAGAGACAGAGGCGGAGACAATCATTTGGACAGGCATTCAGCTACAATGGTACTCTGTCGAGGTGCATACGTGCCACAGTGGGTGGTTTGTTGGGACAATATCAGCCTGTGGCTACATATTGACAGAGAGACAGAAAGACAGATAGGCAAACAGACAGAGCGTCAGCCAAACATGTAGACATTGATGTAAACAATCAAACGTTGCTCAACAACAAATCGAAGAGTGACTACAAAAACAAAACTACGGCAAGGCAATGCAATTTCAGCAGAGGGTGGCACGCCTGAATACCTCAAACCATTTGCCACGCACAAGAAGAAAAAAAATGCTAATTTCATCGAGTGTGGGTGGGGGAGTGGGCGTTAGCGAGAATTGACAGATTTGATTACACGCTTCAATTGCACTTGAAAAGCGTCAAGCAGCGTACGAATAGCACTTAATTTGATTGCTGTGGTGAAAAAATTATTGGCTGTATTGAAGGTTGCGCATGTGAGCCATACAACATTCAATTAGGACGAGAAACTATCCGTATACCCAATTACTAATGGCGACCTCGCACAAAAATATCAGGCGCTTGAATAGGAAAGTGGCCTATATATATATATACACTCTTTTTTGGTGTTTGGCCGAGCTCCTCCTCCTATTTGTGGTGTGCGTCTTGATGTTGTTTCACAAATGGAGAGACCTACAGCTTTAAGCCGATTCCGAATGGCAGATAATTTTTATGAGGAGCTTTTTCATGGCAGAAATACACTCGGAGGTTTTCGATTGCCTGCCGAGGGGCGACCGCTATTAGAAAAAAATTTTTCTTAAGTTTGGTGCTTTACCGAGATCTGAACCTACGTTCTCTCTGTGAATTCCGAATAGTAGTCACGCACTAACCCATTCAGCTCCGGGGCCGCGGTTTATACATGGAAGTAAACGCGGAAGTTGACAAATAACAATTTTTTGCACGCAACTTATCTATACCACCTTGGTGAAAAAGTACCCGAAATATACTCGGAAAATTCAAAATACAAGGTTACTCCTGGAAAAAAGTATTACCGCCCCCAAAATACTTCCTTGAAATAAATTCAATATCAGGTGAATTCGATGGCTGTTGGATGGTAATTTTTCGTTTCTGGGCAAAAATTCACGGGTAATGAGAAACACTGTGGGACGTTTCGTTATCGTGAAGCAAAATTCAAGAGTGGTTTTCTACAAATCCTTACTTTTTTGACGAATTGCTTCACGTCAAGGTCTTGTAACGCCCAAATAATAGTTTCTGTTAAGTATTTTACCTTCTGGCAAAAAATCGTGGTGTGTTTACGTATATTCCAATTTCGATTTTTTCCAAAAGATGAATCAAAGAACCTTTATCCAATTTTGTGTGAAAAACGAGATTAAGTGCGCGGATGCATTCCGAACGTTGACTGTGTCATACGGAGAAGCTACTTTGGACCAAAACAACGTTTATCAGTAGTACAAAATGTTCTCAGAAGGCCAAGAAGATGTGAAAGACGAATAGCGTGCCGGACGCCCGAAAATGGAAATTGAAAATTGACGAAAAAATTGATGAAGTGAGGAAAATGGTTTTGGCCAATCATCGAATCGCCGTTAGAGAAGTTGCTGAGAACCTAGACATATCGATTGGTTCGTGTCATTCGATTTTTTTCGAAGATTTGGGCATGAAACGGGTCTCCGCAAAATTCGTACCAAAACTGCTCAATTGAAATTTGGTTCTTAAAATATCAGGCGAAAAACTGTCTTCGCAACCTCAGCTAATGGATCCGTTTAAAGAAAAACTTAAAGCTAAAATGGCCGAATCTGGAGACTTTTGCCAGAGAAAACGTACGCGTCACGTTTGGAGAAGAGAGCTCCAGGAGTAAAGTCCGAGAAGCAGCGAATCACGTTTTTATGCTGCTTAAACACCACTGGATCCCACAAGCTTAAGCTTTTGGTAATTGGAAAGGCGAAGAATCCACGCTGCTTTAAAAACTTTCAGTGTCCCACCAACTATAAGAGCTCGAAATCCGCCTGGATGACGTCGGCTATTTTCAAGCAATGGTTTCATGAGTCATTTGTTCCATAGGTGAATATTCCTTTTAAGTTTGGTCCGATTTTTAAGGTTAGCCGGTTGTTTTTTAATATTACATCGTTTTAAAGGAGAAAGCCTTACCGATTGAAGCTCTCCTCCTAATCGACAACGCTTCTTCTCACCCAGATGAAGCTGAACTGACAACGGAGAATGAACAAATTACGGCAAGGTTTATGCCACCAAATGTTACTCCCCTCATTCAACCGAAAGATCAGAATGCAATAAAAATCACTAAGTTGCGTTACAGAAACAGCCTTTTAGCTTCAATAGCAGCGACAAAGTCTGATTTGCTCGTATCGTTGAAAAAAATTAGCTTAAAATCAGCTATAAATCTTTTGGATGCGGCTTGGTTTCGTGTTGGTGAAGCAACATTAGCTAAGCGCTGGAACAGTATTTTAAATTTTGCGGTAAACAATGATGATCCCGAAGATAATGTTCCGTTGGCGGTTTTAAAAGAAAAATGGGAAGCTGAACTTCGCACCTTGATGAGCAACACCGTCGATCTCCTTAGTAGTTTAAATCCTGAGGTTAGTTTGTGTTCGCAGATATGCTCAAAGATATGTATGTGGGCCATTGGAAAACCTTTTTTTATTAAAAATTTCAGATTAAATTCACGTTACCAGCCATTCACGAATGGAACGACGATATCGAGGAGGGCAATGCAGATGACGATCAACAAGAATCCGATGATTGACAGCGTATCAGAGCAACTGGAGAAAATTAAGCCGACTGAAGCAGTTGAAATTTTCAACAAGACGTTAATATGGGCTGGTCATGAAGACGTCGATCAAAATGATATGAGTGTGCTAAGAGGCTAAGGGAGGAAGCTTTGATTCAAGTTTTAGAAAAACAGAAGATACAAAAAAAGATGACTGATTTTTTTAAATAAAACCATCGTATGACTTAATTTTCAATTAATATGTAAGGAAAACAAGAATAAAATGTGCGTTTCAATGTGAAAAAATACATTTACTTAGTCTTTTTGGGCATTCATTAAATGTGCGTTTAAATGTGAAAAAATATATTTACTTAGTCTTTTTGGGCATTCCAAAACGTGAAAACTTTTGTTAGCGTGAACTGCCTTGGTTTGAATTAGTTCACGTTATCAAGCGTGCGCTGTATTATGAAAACTAAGCATATTATTACTTTTATTTAATATGTAAATCAACAGCATTTCTCAACGAATTCTTTTTGTCACATTATTTTAACTACGGCTTATTTTAGGAGGATGTCTTTAAAGGATAGTAGTTTCTAAGCTATGGCCTTCGCGCTTCCATTAGACAGGCTGCATACGTGGACTATGTAGGAGGATTTCAAATTAAAGTAGTAAAAGTATTTTATTATCTGTTTCTGTTGTTTTATGATCTTTTTTACCACTACACTTTCCAAATCTGCGCTTTTAATGACCCCAATTAAGCGGCCTTCATCAGTTTAGTTCAGTAAATGTAATAATAAAACACTTTCAAATTTTATAATATTCGATTTTTATTTATTTAATTCTCACATTTCGCGCATGCCAATTTTTTATGTGTTGGTTGGTTGCTTTACATTTAAGTTCTTTCGTTTTCTGTTTAGTACTTTGAATTTTCATATCATTTCATGTCAACCTTATCATATTTAGTGTATGCACTTTATTTCAACTGGGTCTCTCTTATGGTAGTTCTATTACTCTATGTCCTATATGTAGTTGTATATATGTATAGATGTTGTTTGTGTATATATGTATGCTTAGTAATATATTTTTTCCTTAACTCTGCTATTTGTTGCTGTCATATAGTTTTGTTTTTTTTTTTCTTTTTTCTTTTTGTTTCGGTTTTGTGAGTAAAACAATTTCTCGTTACGAATTCAGTACAATACAATTTGCATTAATTTTAATTTACTTATTCATATGCACCTAAACATTTCATTATTAACCATTTAAAAATTTTCTTTTTTCAGTATTTTATTTTACACTCATTTTTTGTGTTCTTCATAATTTTCTGTTTCATATCTGTTTTTTCGGTATACATACAAACATATGTTTCCATATTTAGACATTATTTTTTTATGTAATTGGTTTTCAATCACTTGATTTTTTCACAGGCACACAAATACGTCGACGTGCTAGGCATAAATAAATATATAATTGCTGCTAAAGATTTAAGGAAAAAAGGACAAAATATATATATTTTTTTTTGCTTATCAGCCAACACATTCGCCAGTTTTTTAGGCCTCCGAAAATAATGCAAATATAATATAATAAAAGGGAGTTGTTAGCTAATGAAATAAAAATATTTTTTGGGCTGCTAGCGCATTACGAACTCTAGAAATAAAAATCATATTTAAATTAATTAGCAATATGACAAAATAATAAAAATATTAAAACAAAATAGTAATAATAGTTTAATGAAAAAGGTTGGTGATTTCTTGCAACATTGTACAATTTTGGATATGAGCTAAATTCATAAAACATAAAAGTCACTAATAAGAAGTGCAAAATCCTTGTATTTGTTTGAGAAGAAATGACTTCATTAATCGTCTTAAGGGATTATATACCTTGTGTTGGACTAAAAAATCGTAAATCTTCTTATGGCATATTCTTAAAGTACATCATCTAAAAAATATAAATTCAAAAAATCATAAAGATCGAAGCACTAGAACGAAAGTTACAGACCGTGGAAGCGCGCTGCCTTTCTTGGGACGAGAAGTGCACGCAAAACTTTAGACGCGATTATCTCGAAGTCGTGTTTTTTGAAAATTAGTTTTTTTTAATTATTCGGAGTTACAACCTCGTGAATCTGAACGGTTTACTTTTTATAAATATTTCCATAGTTCGCTGGAATTAATTTTTTTTTTAATTTTTCAACCCGTCAAAAATCGTTTTTTTTGGTGCAAAGCGGTTTTCATTTCGAGAAAAATTTTCTTTGGGTAAATAAATCGTTCAGATTCACTAAAAAATATTTTTCTAGAATGATCATTTAATTTTTTTGATTTCAGTTGAGCTGCTCATGCGTTACCGTGATCACCGCAAGCCTTTTCTAAAATACGGCGTTTCGAGGGAGGGGCGATATCAACAATAAATAATAAAATTTTTTAAAATAATAACACCAAAATGTATTCTTCGAGAATTACCCTTCAGTATGATATATGCCTCATTGGAATAAAAGTTCTAAAACATATTTAAAAAAAATTATGACAATCGTCCATTTTTGCGGACTCACAAGGTATATAACCCCTTAAGAAAACTTACCATACATTTCACAGCGCAAAAGGGAAAAGCTGGAATTTGAGCTGATAAAAAAAAGTAGAAAATTAAAAAAAAATTCTTATGTTCCACCTACAAACTATTGCATTCTTTGAGCAATTTTTTCTCCAATTAAATAAATATAGAGTTGTGCGTAAGTATGTATTTCCTTACACTTATACAAAATTGGTTTTTCCTTTGGTAAGTCCAGATTTTGAGAATCAATTCCGAGTTCCGAGTATGCAGTTTTTTCTATTTGACTGAACCTGCAAACGTAAAAACCTATGAAAAAGTATATTAAATAATTTTTCTTTTGTCACACAGCGCAAATATTTTGAGTAGTAATCAAAGCAAATTGAAAAGGTAGTAGCACTAGAGGAAACAAAAACAAAAAAAAAAAAATTAAAAAAAAATTACAGTGTAGTTTGTTTTTGCTTACGAGTCCTAGATTGTCAAAACCTCTAAACAAGGCATGCAAAATATGCGCTGAGTTCCTACGTTTGTGGACAAATAAGAGAAGGAATATTTAATTCATTTACGAAACTGTCATGGTCTAGAAGGAATCCGTGAACCACTACGATGGCTGTTATTTTTGTTTGGTTAACATAACTGACATTAAACGGAAAAATCGAGCCAAATGGGAATATACTTGCATACGGTCGGCATACAGACGTGTTTTAAGCCCTAAAATATCGCTTGAAGCACAAGCTGGTCGATCACAGGAGGAGCCTGTGCATTTAAAGGCGAATACTGACTGTAGGTATAGTGACGTGAAAACGTCAAGACCATTCAACTAATATGATTTAAACGAGCTTATCAGATATTTGGGTCTATGCTTCTGAACTTTTGGCTTTTAGCTAAGAAGCTTAGTATCCAAGGAAACTAAAATTTCTTATTACCGCACAAGAGAACAAAATCTTCTGAAATATTTTGTTGAGGAAGATGACTTAGTATTTTGTAAAGATATACCTGGTTTAATGGCTGCAATGGGACTATAAAATTACGTTTCTAATGAGTGGCGTTTATTCATAGACTCATCAAAACGGAGTCTAAAATGCATTCTCTTGCACAATGAGTCGTTGCAAATTGCATATTTCCCCCAAAAAAAAAGAAGAATATGCAACTGTTGCCCTGGTTTTAGATAAAATTAAATATGTAGAACACAACTGGCTCAAATGTGTCGATTTAAAAATGGTAAACTTTCTTCTAGGTAAACAAAGTGGTTACACAAGAGGTTACAGTAGAGCTAAAAGCAACATTGAATTAAAAATGGCTGGCCTACTCAGGAAAGACTAGTTCCCGGGCAACAGAACGTGATAAGTCCACCTCTAGTATCAAGGGATCGTATAATTTTACCCCTGTTACACATAAAACTAGGGCTTGTAATAAGTCTTGTCTTTTTCTATCAAACAACTTTCGAAAACTAAGTGCAGAGAAGATAAAAGCGGGAGTTTTTGATGGTCCACAGAGAAGATCTTTAATAAAATACTTAAATTTTACGAAAGTTATGACAGAGATCGAGAAAAACGCACGAAATGAGTTTGTTTGGCTTATTTAACATTTCTTTGGGGAATAAAAATTGTTTCGATTATTCCCAACATGTCGAAAAAATAATGAGTGACTTTGAAAGTCTTGGATGTAACATGAGCATCAAGTTACACTTTCTTCACAACCACTTCGACTATTGCCCTGCAAATGCTGGGGATCTAAGTGAAGAACAAGGAGAGTGGTTCCACCAGGACCTTCGTACGATGGAGGAACGCTATCAAGGCTACTGGAACGCAAACATAATGGTTGACTACTGTTGGAGCATTCAGAAGAGCTCTCTGCCTTCAGCTTCATAAGGAAAATCAAACAAAAGAAAGTTTTTTTTCAACTTAAAAACTAAATAAAATATGATTGTCTTTAAATATTAGTGTTTTTTGATAAAATTACTTGTGTGTCATATTTTTTTGAAATCGTCATACAAAATTGGACTAAGATGCTAAGGCATGCTGTTGTGTAGTGTTATGATTGAAAAGTTTTAAGTTTTGATGAAAATTTGTTGACTTTTTTGTTGAATTTACACAAACTTTGAAACCTGGATTATGTGGTTTTTGTAGTGGCGTGAATCATGATTCAATTATTAAAGGTTTCTTTACTTGTGATATTAGAATTCTGACCCTCCCTTACAAAAAGTTGCATTTAATAAGGGGAGGGAGGTGGAAAAATTAAATACCTTTTTGGCAACAATGGCATTAAAAAAACAAAAATGGTTAACTTAATTCAAAACTTATATTTATGCACTAATTTTTAAATTTTAAAACGATCGCAAAGTCGCGAATCGGCATGGCAATCCTCTTGCCATTTGGAGGGTGTAAGTAATTACGCATTGTTAAATGAAGTCTTGTCTAATGTATTTTTAAAGCGACGTGGTAAGTACTTGCGCAACCTATATTTAAAAGGCATCGGGCTCAGATTGTCAAAATGCCCGTCTTTCATGCGCATTGCCCCAAAATAATGCTTTAAAATATACTGCCTTAAGCGGTATGTCGGGATGTATTCCACATCGTTTCGGTGCTCGACATACCGAGCAAGTTCTCGCTCATATGCCTACCTTTTTCAAAACAAAATGATTTTCCTACTAATATTGCTTTTCCTCCACATTTACTCAAAACTTCTGTAGTTAGCAACCCAGTGTCTTGCTAAGGGAGCCGACTTGTCAAGAGGGAACGAGAAAGCTGCTTACTGACCAAACCTTTTATTAATGAATCGTGAGCGTGAATTATATTTAAAACTATAAAATTACTAAAATTAAATTAGGCACAAAAAGGTTGTCAAAAGTTGTTACTAAGTCCCTGAACTAGAATTATTAGACACAACGTATTTGTTTGAGAAATTCAACAATCTTGTTCTTGTTAGTTTTATTTTGTCTTCTTTGCGCTTTCTTCTTGCATTGTTTCGTAGTCATACTAAAAATAGTTCTTCCTTACTTACCACATTCGGAAGTGATGGACACACTCATACCAGTTCATTTTACGTATAGTGTTATTATCTCTCTCTTTCTCATATTTTGCAAACTTTTTTTATTGTTTATTTTATGTTGATTGCAATGATTTACCTTTGCCTTTTCCAAACTGGATAAAGAAGCAAAACGAATTGGACTGTCATCAGAAAAAAAACAAGTTATTGTCACCCATGTCATTGTTACAGTTATGATTTCGATGTAGTAAGGGACTTCGTTTATCTAGGAACCAGCATTAACACCGACAGTAATGTCAGCCTTGAAATCCATTATAGAATCTCTCTTGCCAACAAGTGCTACTTTGGACTAAGTAGGCAATTGAATAGTAAAGTACTCTCTCGACGAACAAAACTAACACTCTACAAGACTTTCATCATGCCCGTCCTAACGTATGGCGCAGAAGCGTGGACGATTACAACATCCGACGAGTCGTCTTTTGGAATATTTGAGAGAGAGATTATGCGCAAGATTTTTGGACCTTTGCACATTGGTGACGGCAAGTGTCAGAGCCGATGGAAAGTTGAGCTGCATGAACTTTGCACCGTCATAGACAGTGGCCTCGTTGGTAGGGTCATATCATCCGGATGGATTCAAACGCTCCGGCTATCAAAGTATTTGATGCCGTACCAGCTGGCAGTTGTGGAAAAAGAAGGCCTCCTTTGCGTTGCAAAGATGAGATGAAGAAAGACTTGGCTTCACTTGGGGTTACCAACGGATGACGATTAGCACGAGAAAGAAACGATTGGCATGCTTTGTTAAACTCGGCGGGTATCACGTCAATCAAGAAGAAGAAATCTCCGATTCGATTTAAAATAAAACAAATAAACAATTGGCGCTTACATCCTTTATTAGGTGCTTGGCCGAGCTTAAGCTCCTATTTGTGGTATGTGTCTTCATTTTTTTCCTACCTACAGTTTTATCTGCGTTCGAAAGGCAGATGGGTTTTTTTATGAGTAGCAAAAATACATTCGTAGGCTTGCCACTGTCTGTTGAGGGGCGACCGCTACTCGTATTAGAAAAAGCTTTTTCTATTATTTGGTGATTTCATGTCCGGTCTTTGAAGCAGACCCAATGATAGTCACGCACCAATCCATTCAGCTATGGCAGCCGCCTGATTGTATGATAGTTATTGCGAAGCTTTTCGAAAAAAATTTTCTCCTCTGTAATCGCAAAAAACCAAAAATATTGATTTGATAAGATAATGAATTAAATGTGTCATTATCTTGTTCAATGGTCGTTACCTTCCTTGAACTGCAAGTGAGAGCGCGGATCGAACGACAAAGAGCACAATCGGCCCCGCGTTCGGCAACGTTCGACATCTGGCTCTCTCCTACTTGAGTGAGCATATATATGTGTGTATATGTATGTATATGCGCATTTGTATATAAATTCACATATTTGTATTTTCATATGCCTTCTTCCTGTGTGCATGGTAATGAACCATTTCTCTGTTGAGAATAGGACGATGATAGAAAAAGTAGGAAATGAAAGGGAGTGTTTCGAGTGTAAAGTGTCTTGAAAAATCGATGATGGTGCATCTTAGTGTTGTTGACTTATTAAAGTCTGATACACAATCAAAATTGAACATATCTCTCATGAATTTGATAAATGTTTCGTCATTCTTCACGTTTATGTAAATGTAACTTGATCAATTCAAATGCGACTCCATTTACCTCCTTCTCTACATCCATACAAAATATCTATCAAACAAATAAAATTAAAATTTTGTTTTGTAAATTGCAACCATTCCATCAATATTTTCTTATGACGCTGTCACGTTAAACTATCGTCAGTAAACCGACTTTACAGACAACCTCTTTGTTTTAATTCTTATGCATGTGTCGTTTGAAAAGTTAGTACAAAGTCAAGAACATGCCACGTTTGGTGGTATGGAGGTTATGTTTAGTTAGTAGCAACACTTAGAAGAACTCGCACCGAGTTTCTTTGTGTTTGGCATTCGCTTGAATCGAGGAAGTCGAGTGATTTTCAAAAAAGTGGTTTCCCATCACGAGAACGCACCAGCTCAGGGCTCAGCAGTTGTGGCCCTAAAATCAATTGAAGTGGGGTTTCAATTCGTTTCATATTTCTTCTATCTTCAGATTTGGCTCTCTTAGATCCCTTGGTCTACTATTTGTTCGCCAATTTGAAGAAATGCCTGGCGGAAAAAAGATTTCATTCAAACGAGTAGGTGATTGCAGCAACTAATGGCTATTTTTCAGAGTTGGACAAATCCTATTATGCGGTAGAGATCACCAAACTGGAACGGCGTTGCGCGAAGTGCATAAGCCTGAAAGGAGTCTATGTCGAAAAATAAAAAAAAGTTTAGCTCAAACAACTAAGTAGTTTTTTTATTTTTGCAGGAACTATTGAAAAGACTCTCGTTGCATATAAAAGAGTTGAAACATAAATGCTCAGTGTTTGGCGAGTTTTTCAACCTCTCAGAGGCAAGAAAAATAGGCCGCTTGCACAAAAAATAATACTATTTTACTTCTCTTTGCTTCGAGCAAACTGAAAAAACTATGATGTCAAAATTGGTCAATTACATTTGTCGCATTCGCATACCCACCCGCACTTGCATGTCGCAAATTTTCAAGAATTGGCAATAGGCCGCTCCCCCTCCGAAGTCATGCCTAACGGTTGTGCCGCGGTGGGAGGGAAACGGAGCCGAGGTGGGTTTTTAGTGGGTGAGTCGAAAGGCAAGTCCCACACTTTTCAGCTTTCAATGCTTTGTGCCACCTCAACAAAAAAAAAAAAACAAAAACAAAAAAAAAAACACTTGCATGTGGGATAGTGTGATTTTGCTCGTTAATTGTGTAGTTAACATAAAAAATATGAAATTATGAATTTATGCAAATCAGCTGCGAGTATTGCGCGTAGATAGTGAATGTTTCTATGGTTTCCTGTTTTTGTTTGAATTTCACTTTTTTCGCAATTCATGGCAACTGTGGAGTTTTCGGAAAAAAGCTGTGCGTGGTTATTAATTAACATTTTGTTTGGATTGCGGTTCTGCTAATTGTATGCACAGTGGGATTATTTTTCAAATAAAGGGTGGTTAAATTTCAAGGGCCTATGTTGAATGCAAACCACACCTAAACTTCAAGTTTTTCTGCATTTTATTTGACACTTTTCAATTCCAGACTAACTCAATTTGATTTATGGAAAGATACACAATCAAGTCACGTGTTAAAGCTGCTCAGGCTTATTATGAAAACGGGCGTTCAAATCAAAATGCATATCGCGCACTTTGTGATTTCCTCGGCCAATTTAACCGTCCAAATATGCGTACAATCGGAAAAATTGTGGAAAAGTTTGAGAGAACCGGGTCTGTAGGAGATGTGAAAACACCAGTGCATGCTCGTACAGTTCGTACTGCAGAAAATATTCCTGCTGTTCGCGATAGTGTGGTGGAAGAGCCGTCCACCTCAACTCGTCGTGCCCAACAATTGCACCTCTCACGTTCGTCGTTGATGAATATTATGCATAAAGGTTTGCATTTACAAGGTGTAATTGACTCAAGAACTAAAGCCTCTTGACCATTTCAAGCGTCGTCAATGGTCAGAATGGTGGCAGGAAATGGCAACAGTGAATGACCAATTTTCGAAGAAAATCATCTTCAATGATGAGGCACATTTTCACCTCAGCTGATTCGTCAATAAGCAGAATTGCCGCATTTGGGCGAATGATAATCCAAGCGTGATTGCCGAAAAACCAATGCACTCACAAAAAGTGACTGTTTGGTGCGGTTTATGGGCCGGCGGCATCATTGGGCCGTATTTTTAACAAAGGTCGGTGAGGCAGTTCCTGCTCGGATGTTACCGCAGGTCTCATCCCTGCAGACACCTGCTTGAGCCTGAGCCGCCTCCCAGGCACGTCAGGAGACACCTCTTTGACTACGCTGGCGATATCCAGGACAAGACCGACCGTAACCTACTGGACCGGACAGTATTTAGACAGTCTACAAACGACATTCACCGGGAGACCGTTACCACCTTCTTGAACTCCCGTCCTGTGAATGCCGTAATTGGAGTCCAACCACCACCTATTGCAGATGAAGAGCTCCAGCTTCCCCGTGAGACCCGTGTAACACTGGCACAACTACGCTCTGGATATTGTAGCAGGTTAAACTCCTACATATCCAGAATCGACCCCGACATACCAAACACATGTCCGGCATGTGAAGGTACCTCGCACGACACTAACCACCTCTTCACATGCCCCCTCAAACCGACTCATCTAACCCCCCTCTCCCTCTGGACCCAACCTGTCGAAACAGCATGTTTCCTGGGCCTACCCCTAGATGAGCTAGACGAAGACGAACGATGATATGCCTACACTGACAGGGCTACCTATGCTGTTAACAACAACAACAACAGGCCGGTCAGGCAGTTACTGTGAATAGTGTTCCCTATCGTCAGATAATAACGAACTTTTTATGCCCCGAATTGAAAGATATGGATGTGGACAATATTTGGTTTCAACAGGACGGTGCCACTTGTCACACAGCTAACGAAACAATGGCTCTTTTGTGCAAAAAATTTGATGGCCGAATAATCTCACGTCGCGACGATGTCAATTGGCCGCCAAGATCATGTGATTTGACACCGTTGGACTTCTTTCTTTGAGGTTATTTGAAAGAGAAGGTGTACGGCGATAAGCCAGTATCAATCAAGAGTTGAAGGATGAGATAATTCGGCACATTAACGGCATAGAACCTCAATTATGCCTCAGCGTCATCGAAAATTTGGACCATCGGATGGAGATGTGCCGCCGAGGCTGGGGCGGCCATTTGGTCGATATTTGGTTCCATACGTAATTGAGCTGTACCAATGTTATCATAATAAAGAGAAATGGCAATAATTTCTTAAAAAAAATTGTACTTTATTCCAAATCAACACCGGCCCTTGAAACTTAACCACCCTTTATAACACATGTACGTTTGGGGTTGGCGTGTGTGCGTGTGTGTGTGTGTAAAATTTAGCACTAACTAAATATAGCGAAGCCAAAATACGCGCATCATAAAAATAAACAGGCTGCTGAAATAAATAAATCGCACGCGCACGTCCTTGCAAACTAATTAAGACAATAAATTCTTCACACAATTAATTCACACAATAAATTCACATTTACGATTTCCGCTGTCATACGATTTTGAATAGTGTTTTTTTCTGTTTTCTGTTTTTTACGAGTAATTTTATTTGCTTTAACAATTACCATTTATTTACATTTAATTTACAACATTTATGAATATGCGTACATAATTGTTTATATTTATTCAAATTTATGTCTATGTGTGTGTGTTACGTAAAATTTTAGTTATTTAATTAGTTGACAATTTATTTAGTTTTACGCTAACTACGGCAATTACGTTTTCGCTTAGTATTTAAATATTTTTTTTTGCTTTTGTTTTGCAAACTTTTTGTTTCTATAAATATAGTTTTTTGTTTTTGTTTTTGTTTTTATATTCGTATTTATAAGTTTTTCGTGGTTTTACAATAGTTTATTATTTTAATTTTAATTTTCATGATTTTTTGTTTTTTTTGCTTTTGTTTTTTGTAACTTGCATTCTACTCTATTTTTTTTTACATAATTTACATAACATTTGCATGTCGCTTTTGTATGGTTTTTTGCGTTTATCTTTGCTAATTATCTACACAAATCATAATAATTCGTACTCATATAAAATAACAACAAAAACATGATAATTCGATTACATGCACAATTATAGGATTTCATGTCGATTGAATTTTAATCAAAATCCTCTGCAGTTGGATAACATCGAAATTTGGTCCAAATATAAAAATAAAAAGGCCGGAGATTGAAAAGGGAAAATAAAAACATCCGTGGCGTATTCCTGATTATCAGAGCCGATCAATGTAAGCAGCGCTCAACGCAGACGCCACTACCCGAGGCGCATCACCGTCCTGGCAACGCTTGATCTACGAAACGCCTTTAACAGTCTACGATGGACAGACATTATAAAGGCACTACGAGAAAGGTTTCGAATACCTGCATACCTGCTAAGGACTCTCCAGAGCTGCCTGAGTGAGCGTGGACTGCTGAACGAAATACCAGATGGCCAAAAAAACCACAAGCGATAACGTCTAATGCAGCTCAAGGGTATATTCTCGGCCCCGATCTCTGGAATCTGAGCTACGATGAGATATTGAGCGCTAGAAATGCCGGAAGATACATATCTAGTGGAATACGTGGACGATATAGCGGCGGTCATACCAGCTCGTGGCATTGAGGGCACTAGGAAGAAGCTGAACCAAGTCATGACAAGGACGCAACTATGGCTTGAGAACCCCGGCCTGGAACTAGCCAAACATAAAACCGAAGTCATCCTTATGACACGAGGTCAAATGCCACTCGAGGTCACTTAAAAACAAAATAAATAATTGGCGCGTACACTTCTGTTAGGTGTTTGGCCGAGCTCCTCCTCCTATTTGTGGTGTGCGTCTTGGTGTTGTTCCACAAATGGAGGGACCTACAGTTTAAAGCCGACTCCGAACGGCAGATATTTTTATGAGGAGCTTTTTCATGGCAGAAATACACTCGGAGGTTTGCCATTGCCTCCCGAGGGGCGACCGCTATTAGAAAAATGTTTTTATAAATTTTTCTTTCACCGTGATTCGAACCAACGACGTCTCTGTGAATTCCGAATGGTAATCACGCACCAACCCATTCGGCTACGGCGGCCGCCCGAGGTCACTTAGTAACCCAAAAATTAGTGAAATACTTAGGTATTCAACTTGACTGCGCGCTTACTTTCTACTATCCATCTGGGGTCAGAGACGGCATGCGGCTACCAAAGCAGCAAGGGTCACGGGTATGCTAAGTAGATTAATGACAAACATCGGTGGGCCAACACAGAGCAAAAGAAAGCTAATTATGGCGGCCACAAGCTCAATTCTCCTGTACGGCAGCGAAGTATGGGGAATTGTACTAAACTGCAAAGTCGACCGCATTGTCTCAGGCGCAGCAATTTTTGTGATAAGCTGGCAGATACCCGTTGACCTCATGGTCCGGGAACGAAAAGATGCGTGGGACTCCAAAAAGAAACACGTCATCATTAGCTTCTCAGAACGGAGATGCCAAATCATGCTGCGGTGACAAAGTCGATGTGACACTAAACCGAGTGGCAGATGGACGGCGAAACTTATTTCATCAATTGAAAAATGCGTTCAAAGGCACATCGGGGTAGTGAACTACTTCTTAACTCAGTTAGTCTCGGGCCACGGATATTTCCGGAGATACCTATACAGCATGTGCAAGGTAGCCGATTCCAAGTGCATATACTGCGGAGCGCTGAGCGGTTACGCTGAACACACGTTTTTTAGTTGAAACAGATGGCTCGCGGAAAAAAATGCTCTAAGGGAGCAGATTGGCGACATCGCGCCGAGCAACACTAAGCATTGAGACTAACTTTAGACATATATTTGAGTACATAAAGAAACACACAGATGTAGCTCCATTCACTCGTCATGCCCAAGTGTGCTTATAAATACTTAACTGCCAAGCTCATATTACGCGAAAGTTCCTTTTCAAAATGCCGTACAAGCTGGATTGTGTAAATCTGTCGGCAATCGTTTGGGCGACTCAGTACAAATGAAATTCTGAAGGTGTTTGAAGATAAACCAATCTACCGTGCGACTATTTTTCGTGTTTTGAAAGATTGCTGGAATGGAAAGAAACCCACCAAAAGTAAGTGCCGCAACAACGAAAAAACTGCTGTGAAGTGCCATAAACAAGGTTGGTCAATCATTTCAAAGTCTGGCGTTCAGAAGATTTTGAATGCAATTTATCGTAAACGTAAGCAAGCACCAAAATGTACAGCGAAACAGTTCGTAAAAATACCAATTTGCTGCCGTGAACTTCGTCGTGACTTTGCGAATGACAAATTCATAATTTTGGATGATGAATCGTACTTCACATTTTCTCATCATGAATTGAGTGGCAACGACAGTTTTTACACTGACAACTGAGCAAAAAATACCGTTTGAGCCAAAAAAGGACAATTTTCCAAACGTGACACAGGCACATCCAATCGAAGATTTATGGGCAGTTCTCAAGCGGATGGAGCAAAAAAAGGCTGGGAGGCACGAAACGAGCAACAGTTGATCAATTAAATCAAGGGTAAATTTGTTGGCATTGGCTCAGTCTTTTCTAAGCTGGATACAGAAGCAATACGATCTAATGGTGAATGTGGATAAAGCGAGGTACTCGCCAGTGGGCGCCCACGCATATCGGCACCCACGGTAAAATAGTGACAAATAATTAGTTTTACTGCTCAAAACCTATCTAGGAATCCTCTTAAATGTATTTTCATTCCAACATTTCAATTGCACTGTGAAAATATTTCATGTGAATATCTGAGTCTTGTCCATTATTTGTATATTAACATAAATCGAAATTTTTTACTTTGTTTTTTAATAATTTTTTTATATATACAGTATACTCACAAAAATATATTCCATACAAGTAAAATTTACTCTACTTATATTGCAATCCTACATTAAAAAAAAAATTAACAATTGTAATTGTAAAGGAATTTCAAAAAAATACATTTCTTAAACTTTTATAAAATATGTGTACATATGTATGCAAGTAAATAAGTAAAGAGTAATACGTATATAAGTAATAATGCATATAGAGCATTTATGTATATAAAATATTGAGGATACAGACATCTGTCTTAAATATAAGCGGGTGCTAATAAAATGGACCAAAAAAAGATAATAAACAAAAAATTCAGACATTTGTATGTAAACAGCTGTTGGGTACACTTAATTAAAAATATAATTAATTAAAAATATTTATTTATAATAGAAATCTAACTAAAATATGCATTTTAAATAAAATCAAAAGGTTTTAAAGCAGTGAGTGGTTGCCTAATTTTTACAATTTTTAGATACGCTTTCATTGCAATATTTTTATATAATTTTTGTTGTTGTTGTTGTTGAAATTTTGTGTCTTAAAAAATTCAAGACAAAACGAGATGAGCAAGATGAGTTAGGCGCACTTTGACGATTCGCTGTTGGCGTTTATTTACGTACAAGCAGATTTCTGCACTAAATTTATTTCTATAATATATTTTCACTTATAAAGAGATATAGTAGTTATACATGGAGAGTTGATAGCATTTGTTTTCTCTTTGCTCACGGGTGTACTTACTGATACATACATAGGTGTGGGGTGCAAAAAAAGTTATTTGAAGAAAAGTGTGAAATTTACACACTCATATACATTTTTCGAGAAAGTGAACTCAATGCTTGATGTCAGATAAATGCCCTCGTTTGACAACTACAGTATGCACGCGATAAACGTAACCCTTGCAATATTTCCAATTCTACGATGGTTGCAAGAGACTTGCATTATGCCTTTTTTTGGCGGCAAATTTCGACGTGAAATGTATTGGCATTTTAAATAATGGTGGGGCATTAAAGCGAAAAACACTGTTAGGGCCAAATATTTTATAATGCTTTTTCAGAAAAAATAAAAAATGGCTTGCGATAAAAAAATGGTTGGCGATATAAAATAGCTTGCCGTAAAAATTGTTCGACCATAAAAAATGTTCGGCCACAAAAAATGGTCTGCCATAAAGAGTGTTATGCCATAAAAATGGTTTTTTATAAAATATGTATTGACATAAAAGTGTTTCAGAATCAAAATGCTTTGTTATGAAAATGGTTTGCCATAAAAAATGTGTTGGCATAAAAATGTTTTCCCATAAAAAATAAGTTGACGTAAAAATGTTTCGACATGAAAATGCTTTCCCATAAAAAAATCGTTTGCCATATCATATGTTTTTGGGACGACAAATTTGACACAAAATGTATTGGCATTTTAGAATTTTAGTCGGGCGTCAAAGCGAAATTGCGGTAAGGACGAAATATTTTGCAGCAATGTTTTTCTGCTAAAACAAAAACGAGTGTTTTGCCATAAAATATGTATTGACAAGACGTGTTTCAGAATCAAAATGCTTTGCCATAAAAAATGTTTCGCCATAAAAAATGTTTGGCCATAAGAAATAAGTTGACGTAAACATGTTTCGACATAAAATTGCATTGCCATAAAAAATGCTTCGCTATAAGAGATGTCTTGCCATAAAATATGTATTGACATATAATATATGGTAAGTGTTTCAGAATCAAAATGCTTCGCTATAAAATATGTTTTGCCATAAAAAATGCTTTGCTATAAAACATGTTTTGCCATAAAAAATTAATTGACGTAAAAATGTTCCGACATAAAATTGCTTTGCCATACAAAATGTTTTGCCATAAAAGATGTTTTGCCATAAAATATGTATTGATATATACGTATTTCAGAATCAAAATGCTTTGCCACGAAAATGCTTTCCCATAAAAAATGTTTCGTCATAAAAGATATTTTGCCATAAAAAAAATAAATTGACGTAAAAATGTTCCGACATAAAATTGCTTTGCCATAAAAATGTTTCGCCATAAATGATGGTTTGCAATAAAATTCATATTGCCATAAAATATGTGTTGGCATAAAAGTCGTTTTTTACGAAAAATGTTTTGACATAAAAAATTTTTCCCATCTTGTCATACACAATGAAATAATGCAAACTACAAGTATTGCGAAACTACGTGGCACTGGATTTAAAAACTTTTTGGGAAGAAAAAATTCCAAATATTTTTAGTTATTTTAAGAAAAATTCAAAATATGTTTTAATAAAAAAACGTGTTTTCTATTTGACAGAGTAGTTCTGATAATTTTCCCACTTAACTTTTCCATTGCAAAGGGCTTTACAAATTTTTTTGCCATGACTTCTATTAGTTGCGTTTATCGTGTTCATACTGTAGATAAAGTAAAAATATTCCTTGCGGGCGCTGAAAATGTTACTAATTAATTTCAACTGAACTGAAGTGACTCTATAAGAAAAGTCGCCAAATATTTTATTGAATCGCTGGAAATGTTGTTTGCTGTGCTGAACAGTTCCGCCTTGCTCTTGTTTAACCCATATACAACCGCCGTGTCGAAACGAGCATACTTTTTAGAAGTACTGAAAATGTTATTTTGCTCATTTTTATTTCAACTAAGGTTAAGTGGGATATCTGTAGACTATAAAAACCGAAAATTTTAAGAAATATTTTATTATTGTGTTTTGAAGCAGTTTTACAGACAAAGGATCGCCAAAAAGAATTTTTTCCAACCTACTTCATCCACAAAGTGGCTTCTCTTTCTTGTGTGAAATGGATGAAAATATTGAGAAGTATGAAAAGTAATTATGCCATGTATCGGCGAGTGTTTTGAAAATTTTCAAACTGTATGAAGCCATTGTCCGCAGTTGTGGAGCGTATTTGTTTTTCTAATGAAATTAAATAAATTAAGTTTTTTTAGAATTTTACTTTTGTAAAAATTAATGCTTAGCAAGTAATAAAGGCATTTTCGTATCTCCACTGCGAAGTTTTTTTTTGGCTACAAATGGGCGAAGGATATGAGAACAGCAAACATTTTTTCAAATTTATTTTTTGCTTCCCAAATGTGTTTTGTTGTTGCGTTTATACTTTTGTCCACAAAAGTTCAATTGCTTTTAACATCTATAAATATATTTTGTTGTTGTATTTATAGCCTTGCATACAAACCCGGGCCTTCCATGCCAATTTTTCCTATGTATCTGGGAAGGCCTGCTTCAACAACCACTCAAAACATGTCCAGCAGCACTTTTCAAAGTGTTCACACGTACATGGAGGAGCATATTTTATGCTGTTGCAACAACAACAACCATTGTAAAACCAATTTTATTCATCATCAAACACTGCTCAGCCATTTTCAGCGCTCGAGTTGGAATTTGTTTTTACTTTCCTTTTGAGTGATGTTTGTAGAATTTTTGTTTTTTATTTGTTTTAATTTTCATTCCTCTTTAACTGCTTCTCCTAGGACATCTCGTTTTTTATAATTAACGCCTTAGTCTTCACATATATTTTAGCTTTCAACAATTGCATGCCGTGGCGCACAATCATACAAAATTTGCTTGGTTCTGTTTTTGTTTTCTTTTTTTAATAATTTCCTACATTCTTATCTGCTCATTTTCATTTTCATTTTTAGTTGAGTTATAAATCATTTTACTAATAAAAAGCTTTTAGCTACTAACATTTTTTACAATTCTTTTGTTTTTCTTTCGCTTTATACACAATCACAAACGCAATGTTTTACTTGCTTGTTCTCATCACCTGGCATCAGCTGTGCAGATGTCCTTCTATGTCCTTTCGCTGGCGTTCAGCATTTGCTTGTCCGTCGCCGTATTCAATCCATTAATTGGTGCCGCTCGCTGTTGTTGTTGGTGTTGCTGTTGTTGTTGCGTTTCTATGCGTTTCAGAAATGGCAGCCGCGGTGGCACACTTCTACTGGCGATGCTCGTCGTATTGTTGCTGACCGATTTGCGTGCCTGACGCACAATTTGATGCAGCTCATTCATCTCCTCAACATCATTGCCTTGCGCTGTAGTTGATGTTGCTTTGGCTGCTATTGTTAATGATGACTGTTGCTGTTGCTGTTGTTGTTGTTGCAGTGCGGCTTTCGTGCCGCGACAATAGTATTCGATGTCATCGATATCACCCAGCATTGCCGTCATTGCTGAGGTGTTCGTTTCTGTCCTCGCCGCTGGTATTGTTTTTGTTGCAGTTACTGTCGCTGCTGTGGGTCTTATTGTTTTTGCTCTTCCTGCTGCATTGCTGCTTGTTGCTGCATTTGCTATTTTCCTGTAGTCTACTGTGGGCACATCCGGTTCATTGCCATACTCCTCTTCATCCAACGGCGTTGCCGTGCTCACCTCATCGCAATTATCGCGGTAATCATAAATATCATCGTCCTCGTCATCCTCATCCTCATCGTAGGCTGCGCTGTCTGGTAAATTTGATTCGGCATCTG
Organism: Anastrepha obliqua; assembly: GCF_027943255.1. Classification (NCBI taxonomy): domain Eukaryota; kingdom Metazoa; phylum Arthropoda; class Insecta; order Diptera; family Tephritidae; genus Anastrepha; species Anastrepha obliqua. The sequence continues at coordinate 49,629,714 of NC_072893.1, forward strand.
TTTTTAATAGTTTGGCTGCTGCTGCATTACGTCGTCCACCTCCATTGCCTCCTCTTGAGTTTCGCGATTTACTTGGAATTTTGTTGTAGCGTGCGGTATCGCGTACGGAGCGATTGCTGGTGCGCTGTGGACGAGAGAAAAAAAAGAATGAGGAAGTGATTAAGCAGGAATTCTTAAACAAATCGAGCGGGTTTTCTTGAAGTATGTAAGTATATGTTTATATTATTTTTCTTTTGTTGATATGACAGATACGTAAAAATTTACTAAAATATATTAGTAATCTCAGAGTATTTGGGTATGAGTCTGCTTTTTGTAAGCCTACATCCTTCAATATATTCCTCGTTGTAGAATTTCAAAAGCATTATGTATTAACAAGTTTTGACTACTTATTGGTTTCATTTCTAATTTGAATTATTTTCTAAATTCTGATTAATTAAACGAAGCGAAAAAATTTCGAAAAATTAAAGAAAATACTGAGCCACCTAAGCTATTATTTAATGCTCTATAAAAATACAAATAGGCCGTATATTTTATTTAATTTATTTAATTCTTTTAATTAATAAAAATTAAACTATTTAATTAATCAAGACAAAATTAATGAGTTAATCAGAATAAAAAAAAATTATTTTAGTATAAGTGACCCCAAATTTGAATTAGCTTCATATTGTCTTTGACTTTGGACAATTTTTTCCTTTTGCAGCGATAAATTTTTTTTTTTTTTTTATTATTACTTACATTGTAATTAGTTAATAAATTATAAACTAACGAACAATTTGGATTTAATTTTGTACAATATGAATATGCTTTTCACAAGACTTCCAGGGAATTGGTCTACTGCGTGAGTTAGTGTGGTTTTTTTCGTTTCAGCCTTTCTTTCCATTTACCGGGGTCAATTAGGGCTGAGGCTTCGCGTAGTCTTTCCATATGACACTTTGCGTTTATGTTGATCGATGTGGCAACTGATTCGATGCCAAGGTCGCGTTCGATATCGGTGTTGCGGACGTACCAAAGCTCTATAACAGCGCATCGTAGTACCTTATTTTGGAATCTTTGTATGGATTTTATATTGGTTGAGCTTGAGCAGCCCCATAGCTGGATCCCATAGGTCCAAATTGGTTTAAGCACCTAAGAGAATTTTATTGTGTAGGGATAAGGCTGATTGGCTGCCCATAAGCCAATACATATTTCCAAATCTTCTTTTTTCTTTTTAACCTGATCATTCCATCTGAGCTTGGTATCTAGTGTCATACCTAAGTATTGGGCTGTGTTGTGATACGGGATTTGCACGCCGTTTATGTATAGTGGCAGATATTGGATTTTCTTCTGTGTGAAATCTAAATGAACCGATTTTGTTTCGTTTAGTTCTATGCGCCATTTAATGGTCCACTCGGAGATTTTATTTAAATAAATTTGAAGGTTTTTTATTGAGCCAATCTGAGTTTCTCCTACCGATAAAATGGCTGTCTCGTCAGCAAAAGTTGCTGTGGAGCAATTTATGTCATTAGGTAAATCACAAGTAAAAATAATATAAAGATTGGGCCCGAGCACGCTGCCCTGTGGAACGCCAGCTTTAATTTTCTTAAGTTTGGAATATGTGTCTTCGTATTTTATTCGAAAAAAACGATCGGATAAGTACGATTTTAGAATATTAAAATATTGTTTTGGTAGAAGCGCATTTATTTTGTTGAGGAGCCCACCGTGCAAACTTTGTCAAGGGCTTTACACACGTCCAGAAAGACAGCAGAGCACACCTTTTTTTCCTCAAAGGCGTTTTCAATGATGCCAGTAATTCTGTGCACTACATCAATGGTAGAGTGTTTTGTGCTAAAACCAAATTGATGTACTGGTATTATATTTCTTTTGCTTAATAATTATGTCGAGACGTTTGGCTAAAAGCTTTTCCATCAGTTTTTGATATATCTTTAATATCTTTGGCATATTTATGACCTGTTGTGACAACCTTATTTTCCGAAGTACTACTCTGGGCTGCCTGTTGCATGAGATTAAATAATCCTAATATTTCATCATCTAAATCGGAAGTGTTGTTGCGGCGATAATGAATGAATTCATTTTTTTTCATACAGAGAAAGTACGCAAGAGGAAAAAAATGATCAAAAATCAAAAGTATTTTTTTCAGTTATTTTGTAATAAAATTTAATGGACTATAAAACTGCATACACAGATTTCTAAAAATTCTGGTTAAAAGCTGGAAAGTTTTGATAAAATTTTTAAACATTTTTTACCAAGTTTGTAACTTTGCGTTATGATTTTTGTTGTAGTGCAAACTATTTTGAAAAAAAAAAAAAAAATATCAGGTGGGTTTATAATTTTGCAGCGGGTTGTATCTGAGAAGAAATAGTAGGGGCACGAATCAGTCCTTTGCTGTCGTATGTCTACTCTCAGCCACCAAAGTCATTTTTACCATTCCACTCGTATGCCTACTCTCAACCACTACAGCAATGAATCATAGTACATTATTTTATATTGCATTTATTCACAGAACTAATACGTGTTGTTCATCCTCTAGAATCTTACATTTTCAATGGAAATTAATTCCGACCAGTACGGCAAATTTAAATCGACCACAAGGCTTAAAAGCGGTGAGGTTAAATATGACAGCATGGCGAGAATGTGGAGTATTTCATATGAGAATAGAAGAAAAAAAATTAACACTTTCGGAAATTATATACTTTAGATGGTAAAATATAATGATTTACTTAAATTTTTATTGAAATAAAGTTTTTACACAACTATTTGAATGATAAATTCTGGTACTAAAATCAGCTGGAAGATGTAGTGGACAGAAAATGCGGCACTTTTGGCAGCTGCCAGCTTTGCATATGCTGAGAAGATGAAAAATAAACTGACTGTGCCGAGTGAGAGCAGAATAAGTGCGCCATTATTAGCTACGGAGAGAAAACACCAAACCTAAAATCCTAATTTTCATGGGTGAGATGGATGCCGAAAGTCTCAAAAAAAAATTTATTGATTTGAGTGAAAAGAAATTTAGCTGGGGTGGTCAATGGTCAATGGAATTGGGTTTTGTATTTAATGATTTTTTACTATTTTCAATAAAGCAACATTTCATAAAGAAGTGAGCATGCCGTTCTTATAAAATTTATAGCCGAATCAAATCAAATTCCAAGCTAGACTAAATAGATCTTCTTCTTCATTATTTGCAATTCGTTACCGAATGTAAGCGATCATGTATAAAATATAATGTAACTATAAAATTCTATGCATACAAAATTAAATGAATACAATAAAGCTTAACAAATATGCTCACAGAAATAAAAACATTTTTATATATTAATTTTTTTTTAATATTTGAAAAAGCGTCTCTATTTCGGGCTAATTCCAAAAGATGAACAATATTTTCAACTCCGATCCATTGGCGTATATTTCGCAACCAGGATAATTTCTTCTGCCGATGCCTCGTCTTCCTTCAATTTTTCCTTGCACTATAAGTTGCAGAAGATTATACTTATGATTTCGGCATATGTATATGACCCAGGTAGGCTGTTTTTCTGCGTTTAATGCACCGTAGAAGCTCGTTTTCGCTATTTACTCTTCGAAGCACTTCAGAGTTTGAGACACGGTCGGTCCACGGAATTTTAAGTATTCTTCTTAGTATCCACATTTCGAATGCTTCTATGCGATTCATATCAGAAACTTTCATCGTCCAAGTTTCCATGCCATACAACAAAACTGACAGAACATAACATCTAAAAATTTAAATTAAAATTATGGTTTTTTAGAACGCTGCTGTATTTATAAAAGGCAGTTTTAGCCATTTCTATGCGGCATTTAATTTCCATTGAATCATCACATGTATCATTAATATATCGGCCAAGGTATTGTACTTAAATTTATTAACCCGTTCAATCGGCATGTTATTACTTGTCAGAGTGAGATTATTGTAGACATTCTTACGACTGATTGACATAAATTTTGTCTTATTGACATTGATTTTCAAATCATATATTTGGCTTTGTCTTGCTACACTATCGACCAATCGTTGGAGTCCTTCCATGCTGTCCGTTATTAAAGTTGTGTCATCAGCGTACCTTATGTTGTTAATATATAAATGGATCACCCTATTCAATCCTTTTTTTCTTATTTAATACAATTCAAACGGAATTCACAGAGGGAACGTAGGTTCGAATCTCGGTGAAACACCAAAATTAAGAAAAACATTTTCTAATAGCGGTCGTCCCTCGGCAGGCAATGGCAAACCTCCGAGTGTATTTCTGTCATGAAAAAGCTCTTCACAAAAACATCTGCCGTTCGGAGTCGGCTTGAAACTGTAGGTCCCTCCATTTGTGGAACAACATCAAGGCGCACACCACAAATAGGAAGAGAAGCTCGGCCAAATACCCAAAAAGGGTGTACGCGCCAATTATATATATATATATAATACAATTCTAACCACAATGGATATTTCCTTTTTAAATAAAACCAGTTTTTATTAATCGATTTTAGAGCGGGTATTGTATGAGGCGGTCACACAGTGTAACGCTTATAGCCAAAAATAGTAAGAATGAAAGTGCTAATATTTTGCTGAGAACCGATCATAAATATTCTATTTAAAAGGGTGCTGAAGGAGTTTTGGCAATTTCCTCTTTTTCATATAAAATTCACGCTTCTAAAGTTTTAACAATATTTAAATTTGTTTGCTTCAATAAATTACTTTACTTATTTTGTTAGGCTTTTGTATGGAGCAATTTTTTGCGCATAAAAAAGCTCCTTATAAAAAAGCATTTGCCATTTGGGGTCGGCATAAAACTGTGTGTCCCTCCATTTGTGAAACAACCTAAAGACGCATGCCACAAATTGGAGGAGGGGATCGGCAAAATATCTGACAGAAGTGTGCGCGCCAATTATTATATTTATTTTTTTTAACACTGTATATATTTAGCTTTCTAAGTGAATACGTGCGAATTCTTTACACGTTTTCAATTTATAAGAAAGGGCATTAAGTGCAAAATACAAAAAAAGACTAACAAAAAGTTTAAAACAAAAAAAGAACCCCACATACGTCCGCTGATAAAATATTGCTATTTGTTAGAAGGCAGCATGTATCATAAAGTATATACAGTACTTTTTAGTGCCCAAGATGTGATAATCTTTGTTTCCAAATAATTTTTATAATGCGAATTAATTAATTTATAAAGCAAGAAATTTTTGAATTGTTTGAGGTTTGGTACCAGGAAGCAAAAAGAAGTAATTTAAAAGCACTTAAAAATATGATAGAAGCTCAATTTAATAAGACTCTAAACGCTAACGATTGGGAAAAGGATTACAAACTCGAATTGACACTCATTCTAAGCTATGGGATTGAGGATGTAACAAGGGATTTTATGAAAAAGTGGTCCCAATTTGCTGCAAATCACATTTTTTTTTGTGGCTAGTCGGCTTGCCTTAAGACTAATCTTGACTATATTTCATATTTATGCTTCTATTGAGAAAATGAATACGACAACCAAATTTAATCAGTATCGAATAACTTTTAACACTTCCACACACAAGGGTGGGAGGCGTGACAGTAGGCCAATACTAAAAATATTTCATATTTCTTCTACTCTAAGTGAAAATAGATCATATAAAAAATATTACTAACCTATTACATATTACATGTTTCTATTTCTGGCTGCCGCTTATATGGGGACGTCACACTGTAGGCCGGCATCATCGCGCATACTTCCAGTATTAAATGTTACGTATACGCCACAACGCACATTAGTTGAATTACAATGCCGGGAACTAATCGTGCAGTTTGTGGTAGCTAACCACCGACATTTTTTGTGTGCACACACACGCACATCTACTATCGAGTATCGACATATATATTTATGTATTTACTGCAACATAGCGCACACCAAAGGCCTGATGCGTGCACTAACATTCATATGTAGATACGCGCATATTTTTCGTGCCCTCTAGCGGCGTATTAGCTAAATATAAACGCGAAACGCATATGTGTTGCAAATTATTTGGTAGGCAACCATAAATTGTTTAACTTTATGGCATTATGGTACATATTCGCTTTTGAATGAGCCTATTTCCTCTAAACGCCTAACTACCCCACGACCGCATGATGTGAATGCACGGCACTGTATGGCACAAATAACTGCACAAACCGAATTGATCTAAGCTGTATGAACCAGTCGAATAGTCAAACCAATTGGCCGCACCGCACCGCACCACATCACATCACACCGCTCAACCAATCAAGCCAAATAGGCGTAACATTCAATGGAGCAACAAACCAACTGACCGACGAAGCCAATGAACCATAACAACGGCCAAAAAGTCAAGCGCACATGCAAACTACACTCGTACAAATTTTGCTATTCAGAATTGCATATTGCCCCCCCATTTCCCGTTTGTCCATACACATACAACTGCTTCTACATCACCACTCGTTTAACGCGATCAGCCTACAACAGCCACTGGTCGATTTTATTTTTGCCTACGTGTGTGTGTGTGTGTGCGTGTGTTAGTGTATGCATCTTAGCAGCGCTAATAAACCACATAAATTTTAAAATACATAAAATAGCGCTCATGAGTGGCTAAATACAGGTTGGCTGCCTAATTTTCAAATACGAGCGTGAAAATTGGTGTGCAATTTATGTTCTACAGATAGCAGAAAAGAAAAAAAATAATATTACAAAAATTAAAATTAAAACCGAAACCGATAAATGCGAAATGCAGCGTACATTTTCGATAGTTTGACTTCCTTCCTCGGCCGCAGCATGGCATTATTCGTGAAATCTGTATTTTGGCTAGCGCGTTCAGCTGCTGTTCAGCAAGAACATTCACTGCATATGCGCCTATTAGTATGCTTACTCTTGTGTACATGCGGTATTTATGTGAATGAATATTTTATTTTGACCGCATTGTTATCGTAAATTAGCATAGTGTACTTTACACTGCACTGTTCCTATGTGGTGAGCCTGCTGACTAGAATAATGCCATTTAACTTTAGTTTATCCGAACAGCGTAATCTCCAAAGCATGGCTCATTACAGGCGCTATTCGCAATACGTTACGGGTTGTTATTAGCGTTTATGTTCGTGAGTGATTTTTGAAGCTACTAAATTGCGCATACAATTGGAGTAACTGATTTAATTCATTTAAAAATCATGCTAATTAGCTGTGTTGGGAATAATTTTTTTTTGTTATGCGTGTGCCAAATAAATTCAGCTACTTTTTCGGGATATTACACACTTTTATTCTCCTCTTTCAGTGCAATACAGAATTAGTATGAAATAAAATGTGTTATGGGGCGGGAAAATAGTATGAAAGGGGAATGATAGGTTAGATATATCTGGCTGATCTGAATTGATCTCACATAGACCACAAAGGTCTGGTGTGTTATCAGTGTTATTGGAGTCGTGTTAAACATAGTTCGTGATACAAAAGTACGTTGAAAAAGTTGGTAACACTGAAACTAAGCGAATTGCCATTAAGTCGAGCCCCTAATAATTTTTAATTTAAATAATTTTCTCACAAAACAGAATCTCGTGACTATCATCTACTGCAAGAATAGCAAAACGTGTTCGGTCGGCAATTGCGGGCAGCTCACTAACAAGGAAACGCAGATCGGCTCCCCGCGCATAATAAACCTTTGCTGCTGCTGTTTGGTGTTCTCTTTTCCAGCGGCCTAGATTTGTCTGCTGTTACTGGTTGTTGTGCGGGAGTTTTGCTGTACTGGCATTGCAGCTGTTGTGGTGTTTATTTTGCCACAAAATTCACCATAGTTATCGATATCGATAGTTCTAATGCTGCTAAAAATACAGCCGATATAAATAAAAAGTCCATCAAAAAAGTGGCGGGAAATGGTCAATGAAGCAAGCTATATTTATCACTCATTCAAATTCTAAATATTGTCTTCTATGTAGGCCCCTGCCGAAAAATACAAAAATAACAAATACAATAAAATTTGTTAAAATAGTCTTCATTTTCCAGAGCCGTTTTAAGTTTATGGCGTGAATAATATTTTCATTCGACCGCACACGGGGACCTCAAAGTGATAGTCTGAGTTCTGGAGAGACAGATAAAGCCAGCTGGAGTCATATCAAGTGATTTCTGACTATGCCAGCTTGTTCCAGGCAGAAATTTTAGCGATCAGAGAAGCATGCAAATCACTAAAGCTCTATAAGAAAGTTGGTGCAAGAGTAGCTATCTTCTCAGACAGTCAAGCAGCTATAAAGGTCTTAGACTACAACTCCATTTCATCCAAACTAGTCTTACAGTGTAGAGAGGAACTAGAATTACTTAGTCATCGGCTTGAAATTACTCTGATATGGGTTACCGGTCATAGGAACATACGGGGTAATGAGAGAGCAGATGAGCTAGCAAGAAAAGGCTCGACACTAGACTTAGCAGTAGCAGTGTTCACCCCACTCAACACAATCAAAGCATCCATTGCTTCGCGCTATCCAAAGGACGAATCACCTGTTAGGATGTTCTCGGCCAAACATCTCACGCATCACTGCAACCCTTACAGCCCATTAGAAAGTAGAGGATCATGCAGCTAGACTCAACCTGCCCTTCAATCCTATCTGCAGAAGCTGTCAAGCGGAAGAGGCGAAGGAAAGTCTTTTCCTCTACTTGTGTGAATGTTCAGGGCTAGCTAGGGCACGACTCCGCTCCTTTGGTAAGCCTTTTTTGCAGCAAATTAATGAGATCTCAGACATCGAGATAAAGAATTTGCTGCTATACTTCGACCTCACTAAATGGATCTGACTTAGAACAAAAAACATCGTTACACGAGGGCAGTGGTAGTAAAACGGCGCTAGTCACTAATTAGGATTATTTCAGTGGAAATACTCAACCACTTCAACAACAACCACATATTAAGTAAAAACGTGGCTGTGCAATGATATTTGCTTAGTTTTTCTCCAAAAATTCATTCATAATGATCGGCGTGTAAGACGATGCGTTATTGCGGTGTAAAGTTCAGTATTTTTTACCACAAATCTTGCCATTTTGAACAAATTTAATTTCTCAATTAATTTGCTAACATTTTTTCGACATACGATCACAGCATTTTTTTTATTTTTATTATTTTTGATACTTTTTTTCCTTTCAACGTGCGCTTTAAGCGTTGAATTTCCGGTACTTTTTCACAGAATAGTGCTGCAACATGGTAATCTCAGCATAACGTATGATTAAAGTGTGAGTCAGTCTAATAAATAGTTTTTCGAAAAGTAATAATTAGTTTAAAAAAATAATCGCTGGGATTTTTCTATCATCATCATCATTAGCACTACAACCTTGTGCAGGCCATTGCTTCCATATTTTTGTGGAATTTTTGTTGTTTTTTTCTACTCGGATACTCCGCACATTTAATCACGTAAATTGCGCTCATTATTCTCAACTCAATAACATATTTAAGTAGGTTTGTGCATACACTTGGCTCTGAGTAACTCCAATGTATGATAATTGAAACTCCTAAATGTAGGCTATTAAAAATAGTTGTGCTTTTCTCTCGCCATAGCCAAATAACATAAAAGCAGTCAACGGTGGTCAACCAACAAAACAGAATAGCTATGGTGAATACTTCAATACGACAACAACAGAAAAATAAAAAGAAAAAAAAAAAACAACAAAACCAATAAGATAGTAGCTATGTACTCGTATGTATACCAATAAGTGCAGCAGCAGAGCAATGACAGGAATACCAGATGCTAAACGACAAGCCATTCCTCAATGGCTATTGGCGGAAAATTGCTTTTCACTAAATATGCTATACTCTACATGCAAGGAGCGTATAAAATCATCTATATGTATATGTATGTGTTGGGTTTATATGTGTTGGGTTTATATGTGTACGAGCATTTATACCACGTTGCAAAGTTATAGAGCCAACACTTATACAAAGCACAAAGTTTGAAGTTTGCATTTATATCGTTTATATAGTAGAATGCCCTATATTTTTATAAACAAATTATGGTACGCTAAAAGAGATATAAGTAAATGGTCTGAAAATAGTCTAAACTTGGTTTAAAAATGATCTTCTCTGGGGGAAAAAAGGAGTTCCTAGAAAAACTGAGCACATCATCAAGGCGCTCTATCATAATGCGGAGCTAACAGTTCTTCACACCGGCACCAGAAGCACTTCATTAAGAACAAGGTCCGGCAATAAACCGTTCCGCTCGCTGTCGCTGCTTCTGTTAAGGTTACATTTGATGAAGTAATGCAGAAAGTGGAAAAAAGGAGCCATGGCATCACTCGGAAGTTATCCCGCCAACTACATGACCTGGACTACCCGGACGATATTTGCCTGCTTTCACACAGACGTTACGACATGCAGGTGGCCAACATCGATCTTCCAGTCATTGCTGCACGAAACATTGCTCTGGAATAAACAACAAAAAACAAACAGTAGCAATGCGACTCAATAATATAATATAATATTAGGTGTGCAACTAAGTTCCCGCTGTTTGTCAATAGATGCCGCCAGCAGTGTGTGCTAGTCGATTCTAACATAACCTAAACGTCATAAACCAAGCTTAGACATATGGTGAAGAAACTGATTCGACACATTAGTGATTTTGTATTGGTATCACATACTTTTGGTTTTGTGAAAATGTCTGATTTTGTGCTGAATGATCGGCATTTGCGGGAAGAGTTGATTTTCCTCTATCAAACGAATAAAAACGGCGCCTGAAGCGCATCGAGAGCTACAAAAAGTTTATGGAGATGCTGCTTTAAGTGAAACAATGGTCCCGTTGCTTCAAAGATGATTTTAATGCTGACGACCGTCCGCGTGAAGCAAGGCGAAAAACTTTCGAAGACGCTGGAGGCATTGCTCAATGAAGATTCATGTCAAACGCAAGAAGAGCTTGCTTCAGTATTAGGAGTTACACGCCAATCCATTTCCAAGCGATTGCATGCTTTGGGAATGATTCAGAAACAGGGGACTTGGGTTCCTTATGTGTTAAAACCAAGGGATGTTGAACGTCGTTTTTTCGCCTGTGAACAACTGTTCCAGCGGCAAAAAAGGAAGGGGTTTCTTCATCGCGTCGTGACGGGTGATGAAAAATGAATTCATTACAGTAATCCAAAGAAAAGAAAGTCATGGGTACTGCCCGGTAATGCTTCTACGTCGTCACTTCGCCCGAATATTCACGCTGCTAAGGTTATGCTATGTATTTGGTGGGACCAAGTTGGTGTTATTTATTATGAACTGTTAAAATCAAGCGAAACCATCACTCGGGATCGGTATCGACTTCAATTGATGCGATTGAGTCGAGCACTGCACGAGAAGTGGCCGCAATACGCGGAGAGGCATGAAAAAGTGATTCTACATCATGACAACGCTCAGCCTCACGTTGCCAAACCCGTTAAAATGTACCTGGAAACACTGAAAAGGAAAATCCTACCCCACCCGCTATATTGTCCAGATATTGCGCCGCCCGATTATCACCTGTTTCGATCGATGGCACATGGGTTAGCTGATCAGCAGTTCCATTCGTATGAACACATCAAAAAATGGCTTGATCCTTGGATATCCTCAAAAGATGAACAGTTTTACTGAGACGGTATACGAAGATAAAGATGGGAAGAAGTAATAGCCAGCGATGGGCAATACTTTCAATGATTCACTTGTAACCATTTTTTCAGAATAAAGTTGTATTTTCATCAAAAAAACAGCGAGAACCTAATTGCGCACCTAATACAAATCTCAAAAATATTGTAATCGTGCTGTATGTTCAAAGTTTCTGCTATCTTGGTATGGGCATAGCATTGACTAGCGGAGGAGCGGAAGAAGACACACGAAATTGTCTGCGCAAAGTGCGGCGAGCTTTTGGACGATTACAGCCAATTCAGAAAAGTAGACAAACAAGGAAACAAACGACCCGGTCGACTACGAAATCCCTGGAGGCATTCTAACTTTCGTGATTGAGAAGCAGTTAACCGAATGCGGGATGTCGCTAAGGGAACAGCTGTTAATTGAATTAGATATAAATGTTTTGTTGAATCCCTATGTTCCCCAGTGGAAAACAATAATAAAGGAATAAAAAAGCAAAAAATATGTTTGTAAAAAAAAATTATTTAAATTGAAAAAAATAGTAAATACTAATAAAGTCTACTTATAAATAGACAACACGCGATGGTTCTATAATTTTGTACCGGACTACATACATACTTATATATATATTATACATATACAAATTTATATATACGTCTGCGTAAAACTGTTTCATTATTCACATAGTTACTTATATGACTGTGTGTTTTATGTTTTTAAGTCAATGCTATGGTTTTGTTTGTGGTACACACACACACACATAAGTATGTGTATTTATGTTACTTGTAATCCTGTCTCTTTATTTTGTTGTTTAACTTTCTCGTGTTGTGCGCTCAACCATACCGATAAAATGGCAATAAACCAAATATCTGCGCGCGTACTGGGCGCCCAAGCACCCAAGCGCACACTGACATATTATATTTATGTAGATTTAAATGTATGTACGCGTGTAGATTTGCATATATTTGCACGTACATGTATGTATTTCTAAGTAAATAAGGGTGTATGTATGTATGTACCTAAAATAGCCATACAAGTGACGAGGCGGTTAATAGAGGGCCAAGCGCATAATAAGCGAAGCATTTGTCGTGCCTAAGCCAAAGTGCTTTCCCACCACTTACTCGTACGCAGCAGAGATGAGCTCACAAAAAGTTATACACTCGCACATTGCCATGCACATGCAGAGCTTATGGTCGCGTAAAACGCGTAGGCTCTTCAAAAGTACTTCATGATACATCGTTTAGTTATGCGCGCGTAGGTATGTATGTGTGCACATAAAAGTGGTGTATGTGTGCTCATGTATGTGTGAGTGTGTACGTACATATATTGATGATTCGCCCGAAAAAAGGGTTAAGCGTATTACGTAAGCGTGTCGTTACAGGAGCGTAGCTAAAAACCATTTATTTGTTTTGAACTTTACAATGCTAAGATGCTAAAGCGTGTCATTTCGCTAAATACGTGGCCCGCATGGCAGCGCTTTTTGTACGTACGAGCCCATATGCGCCTCATACGAGCAGAGGCATACGGTAGTGTACAAACACACGCACATATACTCATATACATAAATTCCCACATACATACAAATGTGCGCGCAAAAACTCCAGCGCTGTAATTCCTTTCTGTCTAACCACATCGCTTGCTTTTTCCCTACCATTTAGCTCTTGCCGCTTTATAGCCGCTTCCATTTTATTGCTTCTCTCACTCATTTTCCCGCATGCCTTCCGTTTAACCGCGACCATTTTTTGTCTACGCTACATACTTAGAGAGGATATGCCTGCTGTTTAGATGGCCCATACATACCGATGGTTCTGTTTATTTAGCCACAACGATGACGGATTGATGGCGCCGCAACGTCACAAACACCAACGTTCATCGTTCATCTTTAAATTGGAAAACATTTTTCAAGCAATTTACTTTTGACTGAGTGTTTAGTTATTTATAACTACATGAGAATTCATGTACTCTTCCTTGCATGTATGTGTGCGTAGAAATGTAGAATTATCGCATGAGTGACATCGGAATCGGAAACTTGTCGTAAACGTTTAAGTGGTAAAGAATTGAAATGGAAATTTTGTGAGCATTCAATCTAAATTAGTTGTAAAGCCTTTTATTTTTATGATACCCCAACACACCAGTAGATGGGATAGTCAAGGGCTTCCTATGGTCTGCAAATACTCGGTGAAGAAGTGGGCATAGCTACACTTATTTAGAGTAATAATGGCGCCTCTACAACTTCAGAGTTTCCCAAGTGAATAACTAATTCAAGTGCATTTTTCTGGAATTACTTGGCAAAGTAAGCGCTGTAAGAGCAGACACCATTGAAAGGTGTCTTCATAGTTTACCCAGTTTGTCGAAGATAATTGCCTACGCCACTGTTCGCAGTTATGGTTTTGAAGTTGTAAGAGACTTCGTTCATTTGAGAACCTTCATTAACACCGATGATAATTGCAGTCTTGAACTCCAGCGAAATTTCTCTTGCCAACAAGTTCTACTTTGAACCAAGAAACCAATTGAGTAGTAAAGCCCTCTCTCGACGAGCAAAACTAACGCTCATAGGGCTCTCATCACACCTGTCCTAATATATGGCGCAGAAGCTTTGGCGTTGGCAATATCTGATGAGGCGTCACTTGAAGTATTTGAGAGATAGATTCTGTGGAAGGATCGTAGGCGATAGAAACGTGAGCTGTATGAGTTTTATGACGACATAGACCTAGTGTAGTGAATAAAGATCTAGTGGTTACGTGCGCTGAGTCATGTCGTCTTAATAGAAATGCGGTATCGATGCGGTACCAGTTGGTGGCAGCAGAGGAAAAGGAAGATCTCCTCTTCGTTGGAAAGATCAGGTGGAGAAGAATTGGCTTCATTTGCAGTGTCCAATTGGCGCCGGGTAGAACGAGAAGTAGTCTATTGGAGCGCTTTGGAAACTCGACCAAAATCGCCTAAGCGGTTATCGCGTCAATCAAGGAGAAGGAGCACCTAATTCTATATAGAGTCCAGTACACACTATAGAGTAAAATACGCACCTAAGGACCCTTGGCGTCTTGATAAACCACAAGCTATGCTTCAAAGAACACTTCAAGCAATCTGCACTCACAGCTGCAAAGGTGTGTAAGTGACTTTCCAGAATTATGCGGCAATTTGGGCAGGCGCTGAAAGGTGCATACAGGTTAGCCAATCTAAGACAATCATCGAAGAGACGAAGCAGCCGCTGCACTCGAAATTAAAGCAGCGGAAGATGGACACAATCTAGACTTGCGAACCTGAAGGGAACGGAAACATGGGAAACTGAATTTCTATGTAACCCAGTTGCTTTCTGGTCATGGGTGTTTGTCGACAATTTTTGCAACGACTTAATTATGTCAGCGATCCACACTGCCAATTCTGCGTCGATAAAGTTGCAGGATCTGAGCACGCAGAGTCAGAATGCGTGCGATTCACAAAAATGCGGAGACTAGTCGAACGAGAACTGAACTACAGACTCAGCGCATTTGAATTCGTTCGAAATGTTGCCTTCACCTGAAAAGTGCGAAACTGGAAGTAACTACATAAAATCGTAATGGTAAAAAGAAGGCAGGATGATTAAGATGCACGAACCAATGAGGTGACAAAAAGTTAATTTACCGGCCCTGCTACGTAATGCCCTCAATGGTAGTGCTGCGAGGAACTGACAGGAATGAGTGGTGGGAGTTGTTTTAGTGCGTAAGTGCTTTCCGAACCCTGCATGCTTATAGCATGGGATATAAGTATTATTAAAGAGTTTAACCTTCAGGTCGGTCAGCATATCATAAAAACACTTAACTCTAAAGCTTAGCTATATTCTATAGGGACACATCGCAACAAATTAATAGCACGTCCACATTTTTTTTTTTGTTTTGAATACTCATTATTGTTGTCTAATGTATAACCCGTGGCTCAACAAAAACCACATCAATCCAATTTTAAAATTTAGTGTAAAAATTAAAAAAATTCCACAACCATTCCATTTCCTTTGCTTGTAATTACAATAGCATTTCTAGAAACATTTTCGATATGCAGTTTTAAAGCCTTTTAAATTTTAATATAAAAAGTGCGGCCGCCGTAGTCGAATGAGTTGATGTGCGACTACCATTCAGAAGTACCTGCGATCCCGAATCTTCCAACATGAAATACCAAATGATATACACACTTACAGAAAGTTATTTCTAACAGCGGTTACCCCAGGGGCAGGCAATGCCAATCCACGGAATATATTTCAGTCGTGAAAAAGCTCCTCATAAAAAATCATGCGCGGTTTGGAGCCGGCGTAAAAGTAAAAACAGTCGATTTGCGGAACCACGTCAAGGCGCTTAGCAAAAATAGGAGGAGAAGCTCGAGATATTTAATGAATTTAATTTGAATAAATTGAAAAATATTTTTGGAGTATGCGTCCTTTTTATTTAGAATTTTATTGGACTCGATTAATCCAAATTTATTATGAATATGAAATTTTTTGGGAATTTTCTACGAAAATGTTGTTTCTAAAGTTCGAATTGACTTAGACAATTTGCCAAATTAACTCATTTAATGCCACATAAATGAAAACAATGGACGTTAAATGAGTAAAATTAATTAGGAACTATGAGTTTTATTTGAAACAATGGCTTTAAAGAAATAATTCATGTACATTTATAAAGTATTTTAAAAAAGTAATCCATTTTGATCATTTCGAGTTTGTCAGATTCTTAAAATGTTCCTGAAAAACAGGAGGGATCTATAGTAGTAAACACATAACATCTTTATATTTTTCTTCCGTTACTCGTCGTGGCGGCCGCCGTAGCCGAATGGATTGGGGCGTGACTACCATTCGGAATTCAGAGAGAGAACGTCGGTTCGAATCTCGGTGAAAGATCAAAATGAAAAAAAAGTTTTTTTCAAATAAAAAAAAATATTTGCCGTTCGGAGTCGGCTTGAAACTGTAGGTCCCTCCATTTGCGGAACAACATCAAGACGCACACCACAAATAAGAGGAGGAGCTCGGCCAAACACCCAAAAAGGGTGTACGCACCAATTATATATATAGGGTTTTTTAATAGGTGCGCTTCAACTTTTTTCCGATAGGGAGGGCGAACGACGCAATATTTTTTATTTTTCGCTTGTTATTTGTAAACTTCATTAGTATACATTTCATCATGGAACGCTACACACTTGATCGTGCAAATTTTACTTTAAGAGCATTACGGCCATTTTACGGTCCATTTAACAAGCCGTCCCGTTTTGGGGTTATGTGAAGTCATTGGTCTACAGTAACAAGTCGGCGACGATTTGTGAGCTCAGAGCCAATATTGAACGCGAAATTGCTGGAATTTCGGCCGATTTATGCAAAAGAGTGGTCGAAAATTGGGTTCAACGATTGGACTTCGTAAAACGTGCACGCGGTGGTCATGCAAAAGAAATCGAATTACATACTTAAATGTATATGTTGAAACTCGATAATAAAAAAAAAAATTAGTTAAAAAAGTCAAACCGTTTGTGTTTTATTCAAAAAAGTTCAAAAGTTGAAGCGCTCTTACTGAAAACCCCTATATATATACCTTCTACTCAAATATGAACGAGACGTTATCAATAAAACGGTCCGCGGATGACATATGGCAAAAATAAATTTTTTGTTTTTTGGTAGGACTGTTATAAGCTTACATGGCAAATTTCAGCGTGATATGTTACATAGTTTGTTTTCTGTGCTACTGTAAACAAGTCAAGCTCGAGTGTGTTCTTCGAATTCTCTTTTATGACTTCAATTGTCTCAAAACCAAAATGAAATATATGAAGAGCAATTTGAAAGTTGCTGAAAAAATATATTGATTTTTTATAATTTTTGCCTTTATAATTTTTTTCGAATGCATAAAATGCTTTTTATCAGAGAAAATGCGAAACATCGTCATGAAAAAACAAATATCAACGAAATCCTTAAGCGAGTTCAAATTTGTACTTTGTAATACTAAAGTTTAAAGAGATACATATAAAACTGCGTACTAAAAAGTTTTGTAAAGCTTCTTTTTAATAACTTGAAAATCTTGTGAACTGTCTTTTGAAATTTCTAAATATTCTTTATACAAAGTTGAACATTTTGTGAACAACCTCTTAGCATATCTTAAAGGTTTATGAATTTCGCACAACTTTTCAAACCTTAATTTAATTTATTAAAAAAAAAATTACGAAAAATACGTTAGGGTGAAAAATGTACTATTATAAAAATATAAAGTGACTGAATTATGTACACAGAAGTGCGCATACTATTTTTGTACAAATAATTCTTTAGATTATTCCATTAAATTTTCCGAATCTTATCGTGACGTGGCATCAAAACTTCCAAAAGTTATTAAAACTTAACAACTCAAATGTAAGGGAATAGCTTTCGCTATTTCCCAAAATGTCACATTTCCGGTTATTAACAACACCTCAAACGACCACTTGAACACAAGCACAGGATTTTATTACCCAATCAAATCTTCTCATTACTCAACGCCCCCATTCCACTACACTCCAATTGATTTACTCATAACAGTTCATCTTTGACTTGCCATTAAATTTGCTGTTGAATATTTTAGCCATCGACCTTGACCTTTGCTGCTTACAATCACAAGTAATCATCAATTTCCATAAAATAAAGTGAACTCGTGTCTTGCCTTTGCTCTCCAGCTCTTGCAGGCTAGCGACTAACATGAAAAGCAGTGCCTGGCTCTGTTATGGAAACGTTTGGAAATTTACGACTTTTACATAATCAGCGTTAAATGTTAGCGTTGAAGCATTTATGTGCCATGCGACGTGTCAATCGAAAGTGGCGAGCAGCAGCAGGGGAATAATTTGCTCGTAAAAGGTAAGCAAGACAATATGCTGCAGGCGCTGGTGTACGCAATGTTGATGAACGCTGTCGATAGCCAAGCATACCAATACCATGCATAAAAAGTGGATGTAGCGCATATTATTGACGAAGAAGCAACTGAAATCGATACTTGTGCTTTACGCTTTTAATGCTGTCCAGGGCTGGAGCTGCTGGTGTTCGTAGGGCGCAGTGCTAAAATATAATGTGGGGATGCTGTTTGCGCTTAACGAATTTTTTAAAGAATTATAATTCCGTTAAGTTGTACAGGTTCGGAGAATTTTCGGAGATATTAAAATTGAAATACCTTCAAGAAACGTCTAGGCATGAGTGTACTAATTTCTCAGGCCACATTGTACAGGTTCGGAGAATTTTTGGAGATATTAAAATTGAAATACCTTCAAGAAACGTCTAGGCATGAGTGTACTAATTTCTCAGGCCACATTGTGGAAATATATTTTCTCAGTACCAAAAGTTAGATACTGGCGCAGTTGTAACTCACCAGCATGGAAAAATGGTAGAGTATCTCCTATAAAGCGTCTACTCTTCAGCCTTGTGTAGGACAGGGAACGTTCAAAGATCATAAAATCTTCCACAGAAACTCTCTCGCAAACGCTCCAAGGGAAGCGTCATTGGATGTTGTCTTCGTCCAAGCTTCTGCGCCATACGACAGGACGGGCATGATGACACTTTTGTAGACTATTCGTTTTGTTCCTCGAGAGATGACTTTACTACTCGATTGCCTTTTTGGTTCAAAGTACAACTTGTGGGCAAGAGAGATTCTCCATTGTATCAAGGCTGCTTTATTATAGGTGTTAGTGCTGCTTCTCAAATAAACGAAGTCTCTTCTTCTTCAAACTCATAACTGTCAACAGTAGCGTGGGTGCCGATACGCTAGTGCGCCGACTGTTTGTTTGACGACACGAGGTGCTTCGTTTTGTTCTCGCTCACTATCAGACCCATTCGCTTTGCTTCTTTGTCCAGAAATGCTTCGAAGGCAGAACTAACAGCGCGGTTGTTAAGCCCGATGATGTCAATGTCAACATCATTGACAAACACCAACAATCTTATAAAAAATTGTGCCTGAACAATTTAGTTCTCCCGCAGCACGATCCTCTCCAGCATCTGTTTTAAGAAGTGACACGACAGAGGGCCGCCCTTTTAGAAACCTCGTTTAGTATGAAATGGTTCGGAGAGGTCCTGCCCAATTCTGGCGGCGCTGCTGGTAGTCAACCCAGCCTTGTTAGTTTTTGGTTATAATTATGCGCCCATATTTTGCAAGTCGGCCTACTTTTAAGTACGTAATTTAAAAAATTCCAATAGTAAGAGAAGTCGCTTTCTTTGTGCTGCTTAAATAAACTTTTCTCTACAATTTGCAAAGCACTTTCTGCACAATATTGATATATTTTATTGTCACACTGAGAGATGTTTCTAAAGTATGCCTATTTTCAGCCGCTACAGAGACCTGATAACATAATTTGAAGTTAAAATGTATTTTGCTTGATTCTTCCATTTTTCTTTGTGCTCTTCGATTTTCGTTTAATAATATTAACTGAAAGGCTGAGTCTCTCTTGCCCCCACAAAACTTTCTACGCTTAATTTAAAGTGATTACATTAATTTCGCCCCCTGAATCAAGTCTTTCTTATTGTCAGAAGAGCCACAAAAGTTACAGTTGTGCGCCCCATCGTGTTGGGTGTCCGCAACCTTGTCATTCAGTGCAGTTACGACCCTGGTTTCTATCACTGCGTTACTACCCCTGGTAGGTATCAGTTGATGTTATTACTTGACTTTTTTTTATTGGAGCGCTTCAGGCAACGTACAGTCCGCCAATTATGCTGAACCGAAGTGTACTCGCATTGCCTCAAACTCACGCCCACACCACTGCGTACTACATAGCAATTACGTGGCATGTTGTTGGCTGCAAGGAGGAAATCACAAATTGTGAAAACAAGAAAACACGCGTTCATTCGTTTGCGTTTGATAAATTTATTACGCTTGTTATTTATTTCGTTTATACGCTTTCATTTTTGGTTTCTTATCATTTTGATTTCGAATTTGATTTTGCGGCCATTAGCAGGAGACCCAACAGCCATCGGCGTATCACTTTGGTGGGCACGTTTTCATTTTATTCATTGCGCATTCCATGCTGCTGCGTTTGCTTCATACTTTCAGGTTACTGTCACGCTGTTCATATTTAATTTGATATTCTTACCGAAATACTGCCCCGACCAGTGCCACATATTTCCATTCTATCGCCAGATTACGCGCTTCATAGAAATTTGGTTTTGGTACTGATTTTAAGGGATACTCGCCAGCAGACATAAATACGCATAAATTTATCTCACCATTGCGAATGCAGTAGTCAAAGCGAAGGTAAAAATGTTTTGATTGTAAGCGAAACAATTTAGATACCGTAAATTTTTGCTCCAGCTCGGATTTTCATCTAAATTGGCACGTGCCTATTTAAGTTTCCACGTCCGTATGTCTTCTTTTGTTGCTCTGTTAATTCCACGAAATGCTTATGAATTCATAATTTTGCTGTAAATTTCGCTCTTCATCTGCTAGCCACTTCTTGGAATCTCGGAATCTCATCAATCATCGCATGGAAACTTTGGCAAACTATTTGACAGACATTAAAGCCGAAGAATTAGTTTCAGACTGATTAGAATTGCACCAGTTGCAAAGTCGCCAACTATAAAAAAGTATATTTCAAACGGCAAAGATGCGATGGAGTCAATCACCTGCTCTTTTTGGTTCATTATAAACTAATTCATCAACTGGTGTAACACTGACATATGCTATGGTATCTCCTTAACTGGTGTGATGCTGGTACAGCGGCGCACAATTGATATTAGCTGCTGGTATTGAAGAAAAATAGAAGGCGAACTACTTCAGGTGCAAACTGGTGGTAAAGTACTAATTACTAGGTTTGATTATAACAACTTTACTCAGAATTGGTCGATTATTTGTTTTCGTGCCTGTGAATATTGCAAACAAAGCAACCCACCATAAATGACAAGAGATATTTGCTTTAACCTGTCACGGTTGCTTTTCCTCTTACCAAATTTATGCTATACAAAAAAAAGAAAGAGAAGAACCGGGGTTTTTCTTGTAACTTCAAGATATATTTCGTTCTGCTTTTTGCTGCGTAATAGTCTCACTCAAAGCTGCGGCACCAGTGCTAATACAGGTTCGTTCGAAACTTTTCCGTAAGCGCAGCCAAACAGAAATGAGTGAGAAGTACGCGAAGCATTTCGAAGCGGTATTTTTATGCGCACATTCGATGATGTGGAATCAGCCGTTTAAAATGCACAAAAATTTTGATGACTTTTCCGAGCGCGGCTTGAAGCGAGTGACGACAAAAAAGTAAGATAAAGTGATCGTCCAACTTTTTAAGTGAGACCCTTCTTTGCGACTACGCCAAGCACGCACAATTCTTGCTAGAAAGAGAACAGAAGTGAGTATCAACAGCATCGAATGACGACTGAAGGAGGTGAACATACCCTACCGTACCACATCCTCAAAACCACTCTCAGAAAAACACAATGAAAAACGCAAGGCTTGGGCTACCGAAAACATGGAACGCGATTGGAGTAAGCTTGTTTTCTCGAATGAAGCAACTTTATGGGGTTGAGTTCCACTTAAGCGAGCTTGGTCCACAAGCGATACTAAAATCCTTTAGCGCACTGCTAAAAACCCGGTGAAAGTGATTCCCGAGCGCGTATGTTTGGCACTCTTCACCCAAAATTTGAACGCCGAAAAAATGGTCGAAATTCACAAACGAGGATTTTTGAAGTCGGTGAAAAAGATGTATCCAAGAAGAAACAATGATTTGGTTTGCAAGAGCATAATGACCCAAAACACCAAAGTCGACTTTGTAAGGCCTAGAAACAAGAAAATGGTGTCACAGTAATGGTCTGGCTTTCTCAGTCTTCAGACGCACCGATTTAAAGCAACTCGTGCGTCAAGTTGGCATAATCTGGTCCTCTTTGTCGATGAGCTACGCAAAAAAGCTGATCTAAGTATGCCGAGAAGATGCCAAACTATACTCGACTCGGCTTATTGAGTACTTTTAAGTACCGAAAATTTCGGGAATAGGTGATTGAGTCCCGGAATAATTCATTGTTATTTCTCAGGTTAAAATATATGGGGTAAGATTGGAAATTTCGGAATTAGTTGATATGAATTCCGGAATATATATATATATATCTATATACATATATATATAATAAACGTGCAGACCTTCGTTAGTTTAAGATGCGATATGTCCAATGTACTAAAAATGCCGTATCAAGAGTGCGCAGCCTCCTCAAAATCAAGCTTTCGCACTCACATAAAAGGTTTCTGACTGTTTCTTCTTCTTCTGTATTAAGACAGCTTCTACAGAAATTGAAGTACGCGAGTCCCAACCTTCTAGCGTGGCTGTCTATTAAACAATGACCAGTTAATACCCTTGTTATTTTTCTTATAGCTTCTCTGTTAAATCTGAACAAGATTTTCGATCGACCGCTATTCCAATTGGGCTATGTCTGCCTGCATAGTTCGCATGTTGTGAGGTTTTGCCAGCTTGTATTATATTTACCTTTTTGATGGTTTCCCTATCTATAAGTATTTTACAAGTAGCTATAGGTACGGGTATCAGCGTCTTATCCGGTTGGAGATCGAGTGTGGTACCGGTTCGAGCGAGTTCATCCGCCTTGCAGTTCCCTGCTATATTCCTATGGCACTTACACTCTTTTTGGGTATTTGACCGAGCTCTTCCTCCGAACGGCTATTGGTTTTTAAAGAAGAGCTTTTTCCGTACAATGCGAGGTTTGCGCCAGCCGAGGGGCGACCTCGACTCTTTCAAGAACGGAGATTCGAACCTACGCACTCTCGAATGGTAATTATGCACCAACCAAGTCATATATCGAAGGTTATTTCCCAACAAAATAAATGTTCAAATAAAATGTAAATGTTAATAAACAGAATAGGAGTCAACAAAAAAACAACCCAATACATTGATTTTTTGAGAGATAAAGTATATAGTAAGTATATTCCGAGTATAAACCAAATATAACTAGGCATTTTCCAGAATATCTCCTTGAAAGCACCAGTTTATGGATTCACAGATATTTTCCAGAAAACATTTATTTGTGAGCAGTTGTGCGCAATATTAATGCCATATTGCAAGTATCAAGCAAATCCAATTATGAATGCGATTTCTATAAATACCTCAATTTTAGCGCCAGTTAGCTGGCCTAAATGGCTGTCTAACATTCCGACATATGCTCGAAACCACTCACTAAAATCTCTTTTCTTCGGCGCATGGAAAAAATCCACTCACATTTATAAGCTCAGGATAGCACAGGAAAATATTGGCAAGTTTTGACAACTCATTTGCTTCTCATATAATTTCAATCATTTCCTGTGAAAATATGGTTTATTCTCTTACAAAAATCATATAAATCTAAGTTTGAAACTTTGTGCATTTTTTTTTTAAGCACACTTTTATTGCAAGTTATACACATACATTAAGCAATATTTGTAGAATAACTTAAACTAGCAGCTAGAGAATTTCAGTCGTTTATGGGATGCACCCAGTGGTACAAGCCATTTCATTTTTTCCCACTAAAAGAGGAGATCTGTGGTGGATTTTCTTTTGAGTCGGGTGAAAGCAATGGGATTTGCTATCATTTCGGTTATTAAGGAGTTAGAGTGAGCTAAGAGCCTGAGATTGTGAGATGTTGCATATTTCTCTATTTCTTGCGTAACAGTGGATATTTGGAGGTCACGGTGTATTTGTAAGTTTGTAATATATATTAGTAGGGTGAGTTGGTGATCATTCTTAATGTTTTTGACTGAAATTGTTGTAAAACTTCGATATTCGATATTTGCCGCAGTGCCCCAAAGTTGAATGCCATATGTCCACACGGGTTTTAGAACTGCTCAGTATAAGAGCAATTTGCTTTCGACAGAAACTTGGGAATGACGATTTAAAAGCCAATGAAGGTCGGGTAACGCTCCTGTGCAGTATTTTTTTTTTGTTCGAATGCACTGTGAATGTATTCAAAAAATCGATGAACTTGTTGTATAGTCTGAGTTCTTTTCGAAAACCGAACTGATAATTTGAGTATTATTTTTCGTTCTTCGATAATTGGAAACAATCTTTGAAGAATAAAACATTGCAAAAGTTTGGAAGTGATTGGTAGAAGGCTTATTGGACGATACGATTCAACTGAATCTGGTTTTTTGCCAGGTTTGAGGACCATTTTAATCTGAGCCACTTTCCATTGGGCAGGAAAATTTCCCGTTAGTATAACTGCATTAAAAAAATACGTTAATAAAATAACTCCTATTTCTAGGAGCTCTTTGAGTACTTTGGCTGTAGTAAGATCGTAGCCGGGAGATTTATTAGTGTTCTGATTTTTAATGGCAGATTTCACGTCAAATTTTGAGAATTTACGTTTGGGTGGGTCCATTTGATAGGTTTGTGTTAGTATAGAATTTATGTCCTCTAGGGTACCGGGTGAAGAGACCATTGAATGTGGGGTAAATACTCTTTTTAAGTGCCGGGCAAAGGCCGCTGCTCTTTCAGAGTCGCTTTTAGCCCATTCATTATTTTCCATTCGAAGGGCAGGTATCTGGGACATAGGTCTTTTTATATTTCTAGCAGCCTTCCAGAGCCAATACTCAGAATTTGCTGTAGCGTTTAGACTACTGAGAAAGCGATTAAATTGTGTGTTTCATTTATTAACTTTGTGCAAATGTGAAAAAATTCAACGAGTAATTATAAAAATTTCACTCATTTTCTCTATATAAAAAGAAAGTCGAGGATTCGCCAAATTTGCGAGGCACTTGAAACTTGCTTTTTATCCTATAAAAATTTAATGGTCTTTGAAAATGCGTGCCCAAAATCATTCTAAAAGTGTGCAATTTTTATGAGAATCGATTGAGTGTTTTCTCGATGTGCATAAAATTTTTAAACTTTGAATTGAATTGGTTTTAGTGCAAGAAAAGAAGATGTTTTCATAAAAGATTATCAAAATTGAATGAGAGACATATAAATTGCCAAACTGGCCAAAAAGTCATATGGCCATAGTTATTTAAAGCAGCCTATAGATTTATGAAAACTATTGTTTAATATTCAAATTCTATACTTTCTGTTTCTTATTTATTCACAAGCGCATGTACTCGTGTATGTATGTGTGCGCATACAGACATTCAAGGAATAAAAGTAAAAAAAAAAAGTAAAGCAATTTCATTGGAAAGGAAATGAAAATATGCACAGATTAGAGCAGCTGTTGAAAATTGAGTTTATTTTCGCATATTAATTTTCACGCATTCCCTCCTCTAATACCCTCGGTTATTGCTGGCATGCGAAAGAATTTACATAAATAAATGTTCGTTTTCATATATTTCGCATATAAATTTGAATGTATTATTAAATTGAAATTCTGAATTAAATTCTAAATATAATATTTGAATTCCCAATGCTTTTTCTCGTCATAATTCAGGTGGATGGCCAGGAAATAGAATATTTTCATTACTGGTAGGCGTTTTCCAACTTATTTATGTTAAATTTATTTGCTCTGGCAAACTTAAAACAAAAAATGTGTTTTTATTGTAAATATTAGTTTTGTTTGGCTGCATTTGGTGCAGTGATGCCAGCAGGCTAGTAACTTTTTACAGTAAATTACATTCCATTAAAGTAATCAATTAAGTTTTGATGCTGATTAATTCATGCAGCCTGCGAAAACAATATAGAATAGAATATTTTCAACAGTTGTGACTACATTTCGTTGGTTATTTTAATTTTCATAAATTTTTTATAAATTCAAAGTTAATTCTACCAAAAAAAAAAATTCTACATTCGTTATATGGAGAAGATGCGCAGCACCGTCAGGCGAAAAACTATCAAAAATTAAAGAGAAATTCGAGCTAATTCAAACTCACATTTTATTACACTAAAAAATCGTATAAATCAAGGAACCAAACGTGGTGTAAAATTTGAAAAAATTCATCAAATTATCGTACAAATTTCACGCATTTTCTTCATATAAAAGGAAAGTCGAGCATTCGCCAAAAAAAATTGCCAATAATTCGATGCGATTTTTGAGAAATTCGAAACTTGTACTTTTTTATAGCAAAATTTAATGGACTGTAAAACAGCGCACCCAAAATTTTTCTAAAAACTATAAATAAATTAATTACAATTCTTGTGATAATTTTTTTCGATTTTTATAATTTTTATATAAAGTTTAAAATTTGGATTGGTTTTTGTAAGAAAATGAAATGAGCATTAAAAAAAACTAGTCAATTGTTAAAGATAACTTCAAATCGATCCAGACGTCGTAAATCTTAAGGGGGGAAGCTGGTCTAGAATTTTGAAAAAATCGAAAAATTTTTTTTTGTCTTAAAAGGTGCTTTAGGGTCTTAGAAATAATATACCAAATGAGGGATGCCAGCAAAAATGTCTAAATGCCCAAATTTTTCATTCGACGGCAGTGCCTCGCAGGTATGCCCCGAACGCTATTTACAACTTTAAACGCGTTTTTCTCGAAATCACTTTTTTTAAACTGGCCGAAGACATAACTCGAACAAATCTTTACCGATTCTTACGAAATTTTGACAATACATTCGAAATACCTTTCTCCGGAGACGTATGTAGGATTTTTTATTTATATTACATAGTTTTTTTTTTAATCAACAATTTTATGTCGTTCTTTATAGTGAAAATTGTAACTTTTTGTTCAAACGTGCACCATTTCGCGAAAAAACAAAATATCGAAAAAATCCTACGTACGTCTCTTTCTGTTGTTATATAGAAACTAAAAAAATTTTATTTTTTGATCCAGGACAAAAATTAAGGAGTTTACGTCTTCGGCAATGGACCCACTAGAAAAAAAGGCGCCTTAGGAGAACTGCTGGACAGCGGCCATTTTGAAATTAATTCAGACGAAAAATTTTGTATTTGTACCATGAAAGCTATATTATTAAACCTATTTCACAGATTTTCGATTGATTCCTTTGTTGAGTCAAAATAAATTCATAAAATATGCCCATTTTTTGCGCTCTAGACCAGCTTCCCCCCTTAATACAGTGAAACCTCGATATAACGAACTTCGTTATAACGAAAAACTCAACATAACGAATTTTTCTTAAAGCCCCTGAAAAAACCTCGCTTTTATGAAGTTTTTCATACAAAAATGCTCTACTGTATAGTTATAACGAAGATTTTCTGAGTCTGAAAGCCTCTATACCTTCTGCTCAAATATGAACGAGACTGATTTAATAAAACACAAACGGCTAATTATTGTTCAATTTTTATTTTATCTCCTTTAACTCTTTCCGTCTCGGTGGTTAGCGTTGCTAACCACCTATTTTTTATTTTTTTTACGACAGTTGCCGACATCTATATTTTTAATTTTGCACGAATATTGATTATTGCTTTCTTTTAAGTGAAAAGGGCGCTAATAGTTAGAAATACACCCACCACGTGTTGAGAAAATTTAAAGTAAAAATCCGTAGCCGCGCGTTTTTGTGAAAGCTAGAAGTAAAAATTCATAATAAATTCAATAACGCAATTTATGGTTTGATTTTTGTGCAAATTTAGTTCTTGTGGTGTGTTTGATACACAGTGGTTGCTTTCTTGCTGAAATTTCGATTATTTTACGAATATTTTTTATAATCAGTGGTGGTTAGCAACAATAACCACCGTGACGTAAGTATTCCTAGAACTTGCTTTTTTATACGGTCACTATGAGTGGGACTTTCTTTGGTATTTACAATATTTTAGGCAATTATTTCACGCCTGAGTGGCCAGTGTCAAAATCGATATTGGATGTGTGTGGGGCAGATGTACAAAATATCCATGAAGAGCTATTCGACGACGAGGATGACATACCATTATCAAAACTTTGTAAGTCAGAGA
The DNA here is from genome assembly GCF_027943255.1 of Anastrepha obliqua. Classification (NCBI taxonomy): domain Eukaryota; kingdom Metazoa; phylum Arthropoda; class Insecta; order Diptera; family Tephritidae; genus Anastrepha; species Anastrepha obliqua. Next base: position 49,658,004 of record NC_072893.1, read on the forward strand.
GTAATCGACACCAACCGCTTAGAGGCACACCTAGAAGATGCGCCTTTTGCAGTACCAAAAGCGTCCCTGTCCGCACAGTATGGCAATGCAGAACATGCCACGTCCCACTTTGCCTCCGAAAAGGAAAGACATGTTTTTCAGATTTTCACAAGAAATAATTATTAGTAAATCTATTACCAAATTTTGTATTGTCTTTTTTCTAAAAATAAATAAAAAAGTGAAGTAATTGAGTGCATTAGTTTTAATAAATTTTTGTACCCTTCAGTCATGGTGGTTACTGGTGGTGACCACCTTGTTTCTCAAAAACCTAACGGTAAATATTTTTTTTTTGCATTCGTGTGTTACTTGTATTCCATATTAACCAATTAACAACAAAAAATAAATTTTTTATGTCGCAGTAAAGAGCGTGACGGAAAGAGTTAAAGTGATCACCATTGGAGGCGATACACATACAACTGTGTCCAAAAAATAAGGTGACATTTGATTTTAAATTGCGCGCTTTGAAGGATTAGGAGAATTCTTTTTTTTTTTAGGTTGGTAGTACTGTGAGTGACATCTATGTCAAATTTCATGTGAAATATTCATTTACTGTTTGAGATACGCGTCGTTTTGTGAGCTGCTAAAAGTGAGTTTCTCGTTTTTTGCAATGTCGAAATTTGTTGAGCAAAGAATTTGCATTAAATTTTGTTTGCGGAATCAATTTTCGGATACGTTGAGGATGGTGCAGAAAGCCTTTGGTGATGAGGCTATGTCTAAAAAAAATGTTTACAAGTGGTATAGTGAGTTCCAAGCCGGTCGTGAACGTGTCGAAGACGAAGAGCGTCCTGGGCGACCATCAACCTCAACTGACGAAGCTCACGTCCAACAAATCAAAGATTTGGTGTTGAAAAACCGTCGATTAACGATTAGAGACCTTGCTGATGATGTTGGCATATCGAAAGGCTCAGCCAATACCATTTTGAAGGATGTTTTGGGCCTCAAGCGCGTCAAATCTCGACTGGTACCGAAAACATTGAATTTTTTGGACTCGTAATTCGTGATCATTTCATCAAAAACTCAACCCATATCGTTCCGCAACCACCGTATTCACCTGATCTGGCACCGTGCGACTTCTGGCTGTTCAGCAGGCTCAAAAGACCGCTCCGGGGACACCGTTTTGACACGATAGAGGAGATTCAAGCCGCAACGAAGACGGAACTGAAGGCCATCCCGGAAAGTGACTACAACCAGTGTTTCGAAAATTGGAAAAAACGTTGGCATAAGTGCATTGTGTCGGGAGGGGATTAAAGCTGAAGAATTCGCTGTACGTATGGGGCACAAGCAATTTAAGGCTAGCAGCGGATGGCTTGAAAATTGAAAAAAAAACGCTATGATATCGGATTTCGAAAAGTGAGTGGGGAAAGTGCCAGTGTAAGTGGCCAAGTTTGTTCTGATTGGAAAACATGTATACCATGTCTGTTGGCAGAATATCAGCCTCACAATATTTTTAATGCAGACGAAACTGGGCTATTTTTAAATGCGCACCAGATCGAAGAATGGCACTTGAATCTGAAAAATGCCACGGCGGAAAACATAGCAAGGAAAGACTCTGAATTTTATTTACGGTAAATAGTTCTGGCACTGAGAAGAGTCAATTGCTGGTAATTGGAAAATCGGCTAATCCAAGTTGCTTTAAAAATATTCAAAGCTTACCAGTGGACTTCTTTGCGAGCAAAAAAAGCTTGGATGACTACTGAAATATGGTTGGATTACTTAGAAAAATTTGACAACGAAATGACTAAGGCTAATCGCAAAGTGTTATTGCTCGTTGATAACTGCATGGCACACAAAAGCCCTACACCACTGAAATCTATTAAATTATAATTTCTGCCGCCAAACGCAACATCGAAACTGCAACCTCTAGATCTGGGAATAATTAAAAATTTCTAGCAATTTTATCGCAAAGAGGTGGTAAAAATTTTACTCCATGATATGAAAGAGGGGCGCAAGAGTAATATCAACGTTCTACAAGGCATGAGAATGGCCCATAAAGCATGGAAAAACGTAAAACAACAAACGATTGTCAACTGTTTTGCGACATGTGGCTTTGTCGACAGTCCAAATGTTTTGACCACAAATGATTGTGTTCAAGACAGCGAGAATGGCTTGTCGTTAAAAACCATTTCAATTTGAATGAACGATTTGATGATTTTGTTATAATACTTTCGATGACAGCGTCAGCACTACGGGTCTTATTACTGATGATGACATTGTTGATAGTGTTTTGAGCAGAAATACAGTCGACATTGTTGAGGAGGATGAAGAGGTCGAGAACGTTATCACTGCCAAAGAAGCTGAACAAATGGTTGAAAAGCTCCAAACTTTTCTTGAGGCACAGGAAGCTATACCAAAAAGTGCATTCGATAGCTTAGCATCTGTTGAGCGAAGTGTTGATGGCTGCATTCGAAACTTGCGCAAACAAACAAAAATAACCAATTAATAAAATTAATAAAATCTAATTGAAAAAATTTTTAACTTTTTATTTTTTATATCCACCCACTTCAGTGCAGTTTTATCATTATTTTGATGTAAACAGGTAAAACCAGTATTTACTACTGTGGGCAAAAAGTAAGGTGAATTTATTTGTCAAACTTCGCGGGATTAAAATTTCGCTCTAGTTATTTTTTTCATGAGTTGGCATCACTGTTAATAACATCTGGGCCAACTTTCATGTGAATGTAATTATCAGTAATATATTTATGCTTGTGTTTACCAAACAACCCAGAGTGCATTTTTCGATTTTTACAACGTCTGATTTGATTGAGCAGAGAAGTGCCATCAAATTTTGTTTGCGGAATGAAATTTCGGCTGCGGAAACGTTTAGCATGTCGACCATCGACGTCAACAGATGAGCAACACGTCAATAAAGTGAAGGAGTTAGTGCTCAAAAATCGTCGGTTGACTGTTAAAGACCTTACTGATATGATCGGAATATCAGAAGGATCTGTGAAAACCATTTTGAAAGACCATTTGGGCCTACGAAAAGTAAAACCTCGTTTGGTACCGAAAACTCTCAATTTCTTGGAAAAAAGGTGTCGCGTTGATGTGTGTGAAACAATGCTTTCAGACTATCAGGACAAGCTCAAATGCATCATTACGTGAGATGAGACTTGGATTTATGCTTACGACCCTGAAACAACCGACCAATCAAGCGAATATCGTGCGAAAGGCGAGGCCAGACCGAAAAGAGCACGACAAAGTCGTTCAAAAATAAAGGTCATGATGACAGTTTTTTTCGATTTTCGTGGTGTGGTGCACTATGAATTCCTTCCACCTGGCCAAACTGTTAATAATGAATATTATTTGAGCGTTATGCGTCGTTTACGTGAAGCAATTCGTCTAAAAAGACCAGAATTATGGGCCAACAACTCTTGGTTTTTGCGTCCCGATAATGCACCGTCTCACACTGCACTCGTTCTTCGTGACCATTTCGCCAAAAATTCCACGCATATCGTTCCGCAACCACCGTATTCGCCTGATTTGGCTCCGTGTGACTTCTGGCTATTCCCAAAACTCAAGAGACCACTCCGGGGAACGCGTTTCGAGTCGATTGAGGAGATAAAAGCTGAATCGAAGAAGGTGCTGATGGCTATACCGGAAATGGACTATTTGGCATGTTTCGGGGATTGGAAAAATCGTTGGCATAAGTGTATTTCATCGAGAGGGGATTATTTTGAAGGCGATGAAATTGATTTACAAATAAGATTTTTCATTTTACAACCAAATTCACCTTACTTTTTGCCCACAGTAGTATAAAGAATTTTCTTTCAGATTTCTTTAAATTTCGTTTTACCTAGGTTTTGCCAAAAAGTACTTATAGCGAATAAATAGATAAAACGAAAAATTTTCAGGCTCCCTTCAGATTCGTTGTATCGAGGTTTCACTGTGCTTTAAAATTAATGTTTTTTTCAAATTAATTTTTAATACTTTTCTGTCTTAGTTCTTAAAATGTAATAAATTTTATAATTCCAATAGAAAAAAAGTACCGAAGAGAAAAAAAAGTATTCAATTATTAGAGATAATTCGGATCAGCTCTCGTAAATTTTAATATTTTAAAATTAGTATTTTTTTAAATAAATTTTTAATTTTGTTTTGGCTCAAGACTTCAAATATAATAGATTCTATAATTCCAATGGAAAAAGAGTACCGATTTTGTTCATGTGCAAAGAGTGATGCACCCTAATGTACATACAAACGTTTGCTAAGCAGGAGTACATGCAGTGACTCGCTTAAATTACTACAACCCGTACTTATTTGAAGTGTTTCAAATGCAATACAACAAAGCAAATTTTTTTTAATCTCATTGAATCCTTTTGTAGTTGTCTATAAAAACCGAACTTACCTGCAGCACAGCAAATATGAGCGCAAACACAGTGATGACCAACAGACATGCGGCCACCGCAATGGCAGTAATTGTCGTCAGCGGTGAACCCACACGCGAAAAGAAGCCACCGAAGGCGCCACCATTTCCACCTACAGCATCCTCGTCCAACAGACCGCCATACAAGCCGCCACTATATGCACTACCGAATTGTTGTTGCTCAGCGGCCGCCGCAATGCGACGCTTGCCCGCCGGTGATGCATTGATGCAACCGCCTGCAAAAACAAACACAAGTGACATGTTGAAATCCATGAAAGAGTTTCGAATTGAGCGCACATTAATGAATATGCACACATACACACACACACACGTACATATAAAATGTATTGTATGTGCCTCACCAGCTGACGAATATCCACTGTCATTCACTTACCAGTATCCTTATCACAATGACAGCATGACTGATCCTCCGGTGCCGCATCGGTGGGACAACAGGGCACACATTGATTATTCAAACGATCCAAATGTAAGGGGAAAGCGCACGTTTTGCACGAATATTGGCCAGGCCCGGAGCAGGAACGACACGAGTCATGACACGTTTTACATGTTTGCGTGGGTGAGTCGTAGTATTGTGAGCCCAGGCACTCCATACAGAGGCCACCGTCTAGCATGAAATGCAGCGGACAGGATGTGCAGGCCAGTGGACCGGCACCTGTGGCAATTGTAGCGCGCGGTAATAGTTGGCGTAAGTGAATAGATGTAAAAGTAGAAGAAGAAGAAGAAAATAGAGTATAGAAAATAAAGCAAATGAGTTATATATTCATGGAACGTTGGTTGGCAAATCTAGCGTTGCTGCAAAGCATCAGATTTGTGAAAATTGAAATTTAACAAATCCACACACTCAGCGGCACGTGTTGCCAGTCGCTGTTAAACAGCTTTGCAACATTGGCAGAAGGCACACACAACTTACCGTTGCAAGTTTTGCAATAATGATGACACTTCTGACAGCCAAACTCAGACTTGTAGAAACCCTCCGGGCACTCGGGATGACATTCGCCGCCAGCCAACTGCCAACCTGTCGGACACTGAACGCACTGGTCACGACGCGGTCCGCTGCAGGTGTGACAGCTGAGGTAACACTTAGCGCAGGTGCCACGGTCGCTGTAATAGCTGCAAGGGGAGAAGAAATGTAGATTGTTGAAGAAAATAAAGTTTTAGCAATAGAGTTTATTGAAAGCAAAGAAAAAATACAAAAATAATCCTTAAGTGTAAATTTTTTATGCTAGTCATTACTGGCAACACAGAAAAGTGACGATGCGCGCAGTAGTTCGGCGAGCGAGCGGTGGTGGTCAGGGTGAGCAGCTGAAAGTGTGAAAAAGTTGTTGATAAATTTTCTTTCTACTTTAGTGCCATAGTAGTTGGGATGATGCTGTTCGTGCTGTTGTTTTTACAGCAGCTGCTTGTTAGCGAAAAAGTTCTGTGCACCGGCGGAGCGAGCGGACACACCTCTGCAACTTTAAAACTTTTAATGGTGACGCAATCTTTATGCTGCTTGTGTTATGAGTTCATGCAGATAGTTGTTATTTTAAATATTTGAACAGGTTAAAAAGTGACGGAAGCTTAATCGTGAGCACTTCAATATGATAAGCATAAATAAAATGGACAAATAAAAAAGAAATGTATGAGGTAATAAAGAGAAACTGAAAACAAAGTTCAAAATCAAATAAATTGAAAGGAAAAAGAGTTGCTGGAACGCTCGAAAGTTTTTTATGTCTCTTAAAAGATAAATTTCTAATGAATTTGTATGAAGTAAAACTAAAATAAATCGAAATTCTGAAATGTTTTTTTTGCCAAATAAAAATCTCCATTACAAAAATGTACATATGTTACACAACAAAAAATTAAGGTTTTAACAATATCATGGGATTTTTTCTAAAACAAAAAAGTTTTAAAAAATTTTTATATATGCAATATTTCAGCTTATAAAATTTTATTAAATTTACAATATACAAAAAAGAACAAAAAATATTTGCGAACGGAGGAAAATTAGTAAAATTTGAAATTAGTTTAATGCAAAGCGAAAAATCAATTCACAGATGATATTATGAGTACATGCCTCCTAAATGTATGCTTTAATATTGCTACTGAAGCTAAGAAATGTGTTTTGCAGCGAACAAAGAAAAAGGTGTAGATTAGCCGATAGCCCTGGCAGCTAGTGCTTCATTAATTATAATTTTAACTGTAATTAATCTAAATAAATAAAGAAAAGATTCAGATTAAAATTACAGCAAGGAATAAGGTAGAGGCGAAAATTTTGCTGAAGAAAAGGACAAAGGCAATGATAAAAATAAAGATACAAAAGGGAAGTTAAATTTAAATATTTAGTATAGGCACAAAGGTGAAGGTGAATACGAAGATAAGACGGGGTAGCATAAAAATACAGAAAAAGCGATAAAGGTAAAGATAAAAAATAGAATGCAAATAGGGGAAAAGATAGAGCTAACAGATAAAGATAAGGAGGCAAGGATAGAAATACAACTCAGTAAAAAACTAAGTAAAAAACGAACTACAATTAGAATTTCGACTGGTTGAAAAAATTAAATAAAATCAAAACGAAAAACAATTTAACTTAAGGGGACAGATACCTGTAAAATTTCGAAAAAAAATTTTTTTTTTTCATAAAATGTTAATATAAGCCTTCAAGAATATGTCAAAAAAAATTTTTAGAACGTAAATTTAAGTATTTCTTATATTATAGATAGTCAACCGTGACGACTCTATTCTTTGCGTTCAAGCGCTGGGAGAGGAATTTTCATGTATTCAAACTTTAGACGCGTCTTTCTCAAAACTATATTTTTCGAATTGGTGCACACGATAACTCGAATAGCTATTGACCGATCTCCCTGAAATTTTGCACACACCTTTTCTATGATAGTACTTTTATTCTATTATATTATATAAATACAAGTTTTCAAAAATTTTTCGAAAACGTAATTTTTTCGAAGCAAAAATAGTAGGAAACTTCGCCCCAAAATTCATTGTTTTTTTGAAGCATTTTATTCCGCGAATTTGGAAGAATTGAGTGTACATCCGTCATTTTAAATGATTAAAATAAAAAAAAAATTATATTATTTTAATGTATAAATAAACAGTATGCCAATTTTGAAAGAAATATATTGACTTTTCATTTTAAATAATATTAATGCAAATCAGGGAAAATATGGCCGTTCACAGGTATATGTCCCCTTAAAAAAAATAGATACAACTCAAATGTATAGCTTCGAAAAATATCCTATTATCCGCAGGAACTCTTATGACGTAAAGACGACGCTTTTAAAAATATTTAGAAGTGATTGTGGGCATTAAAAAAATGTTTTAAAAATTGGTGAGTAATCGAAGCAGAAAATTAAAAAAAAAAATTTTTGGAAAAATTTTTGAGTATTCAATCCAGAAAACTAAAACAAAATTTTTTTTTGTAAAAATTATTGACTTCTCGAAACAGAGTAACTGAAATAAGTAGCTCCAAATTTGCACAAAAAAACTAATATTTGGTTATTTCTTATAATATTTCATGGTTACTATAAAAAATAACAAAAATGAAATTATCTTACTTTAAAAAATTATTTACAAAATTTTTATATTTTTTTTCTTCTTTGTTAAGCAACTTATACCCACAGTAATAAAAATGCTACAAATAGCGCAAAAGAAAACGAAAATGTTGGCCCACATAAATTGACTATATGAAAGTAATAGAAAATTTTTGTCATCTTTGTTTCTTAAATGCTATTTTAGTGCAGAATTTTTGGCTATGAAAAGCTCCGATAATGAAAACGAACAACTCAAAACTTGAAAAATATTTGAAATATTTTTATAAACCAATTTATTTTAAATATAACTGAATATGTGACGATGTGAGCAATGAACTTTAAACACTTTAAAAAAATACCTTAATTCTCTCATTATTCAATAATTCGCAACTATTTTTGTAAACAGTGGCTCTGAAGCAGCAAGAAACAAATTACAAAAAGAAAAATAGATATGTTTGGCTGTTTTAGCATAATTTTTGTTTGCTGAATTTCCACGACGATGATGGGAAAAAGCTAAAAAAACTATATAAAAGGATTTATGCAATGGCGACGATGGGAATGTCTATGCTGCTATAACAACAACATGCGAAACATTTTAAAAAGCTATGAAAAGTTATTTAAAATTGATTTAATACTTTCTTCACATTGTTGCATTTCTAAAAAATTTTCTAAGAAAAGCTTCGATAATGAGTCCAAGAGAGACTTAACACGCGTCAGTTTCTTGCGGCAATTTGATAATAAAATCACTTCATTTTGTGTGAAAAAGGTGCAGCACAGCCAACTTATTTTATTTTTTTTATTTTTCAATCTGCTGTGATTTGTTTTTTACAAGTACACAAACTTTTCTCACTTTTTAATGTTTTCCTGTTGGAATTTAACTTTTGATGTTGAGTCAAATTGACATTTTTTGCCAGAGCTAATCAGAGCGCGTCATCAAAGTTCTTGTAAATATATGCTAGTTTTTATTAAATATGACTTTTGTGCAAAAATTTCTCGCTGTTAAATGCAAAGAGGATAGAAAAAACTGAAGACGGCTTTAAAACTATTTGAACGTGATTTTTAACATTGCTTTAGTAAACAATATAAGAAGCATCTCAAAGTTTTAAAAAATACTTTTAACTTTTTTATAAAAATATTTAAATTTTTTGATGAACTTTATTTTTTTTCTTTCTTGTATTTAAATTTGTTTTTATTTAAAATTTTTTTTTATAAAAATATTTAATTCTTTTTTAATATTTTTATGTTTTTTATAAACATATACACTTTCTTTCTTTTGTTTGAAATTTTTTTCTTTTATTTACAATTTTTTCTATAAAAAGATTTTTTTTATTTAAAATTTTTTTTAAAAAGAAAATTTTTGTTTGGTTTTTTTTTTTAATTTTTTTTTATAAAAATAATTACATTTTTTTATAAAAATATTTAAAATTTTTTTCTATAAAAATATTTAATATTTTGTTTGTAAAAATATTAATTATTATTTATTGTTATTAATATTTTTTATGTAAGTATTTAAGCATTTTTAAATTTTTTTTTTAAATTATACAAAAAATAATGCCAAAAAATAAACCTAATATTTTAAAAAAGAACGTGAAGTTATTTAGGAATACTTTGGAAAAAATATCCTGTCCACTAAAATCAAAATAAGTAGCTCGAAACTGTTAAAAACCGCTCGTAGTTTTTTTATAATAAAATTTATGTAAAAATTCCTGACAGTAGAAAGTTGCGACGATAAGGAAAAGTAATTTAAAACATTGCCTGCGGCTATCAAAGCCACGGTTAAAAAATGGGTTACTACAACCCACAAGCGAGCTTAGCAGGCTGAGAGAGGCTGATATTACCTGTCATGAGCCACCGACTGTCGCAGTTCCTCCTGACACTAAGCAGAAAGGACTGCAGGCAGCTGATTGGACTGATGACGGTCCACTTTCTATTGGCAAAGCACATGGAAAAGGTGGGCATCTTCGACAGTGCACTCTGCCCAATATATGACGTACTTTCTGTACGTCTGTCCCGCCTTCGCTCGAATTAGGTTAGAGGTCTTTAGCACTGCTATGCTAAGAAGCGACCATCTTGACTCCTTGACACCACAAGATCTACTCAGATTTCTTCGGAGATCGGGTAGATTTAAAGAAAATTAAAAGGGAATCCAAGTGTAGTACAATGGACAATCAATGTCAGAGTGCTGCACTTGCTAGTTGTCCCGACAATAAGAAGACACAAAAAAAAAAATTTGAAACATCTTTAAAAATAACTATTTGAAATTTATTGAAAATCATAGAAATATTTTTGAATTTGTTTGCAATTATTTTGAAAGCAGCCTCGGCCCGTGGACTTAGGAAAAAAAAAACAATACAGATCTTTAAAAAAATATTTAGATATCCATATCGAATAGCTAAATTGTTTTTTTTTTGCTTCCCTTAAATTTTCGATCGGCAGAGGCTGCTCACAAAATAATGGCAAACAAAATTCAAAAATATTTCGATAAAGTAAAATTTAAATATTTTTAAAAGTGTTTTAAATTGCTTTTACTTATCGATGCAACTTTCCATGGTCAGATATTTGATATATTCAAATTAGGATTCTGTTTAAAGTATTGGTTGAGAAAAGTGGCGCCGGCTGATAAAGAGAAAAGCTCTTAATATTTTTAAGTTATTTGAAAGGAAGGAAAAGCTACGAAAATGAAAAGAACCAAATCAATAATCCAAATATTTAAAAAATAATTATTTAGCAACATTTTTCGCATAATTTTGTTTGAAAAATGTGGCCTTTATTTAAACCAAAAAACATCGTTAACAATTTCTGCCGACAAAAGTGAGAATGGCATGCAGCAATTTTTTTATAAATTGTTTTTTGTTAATTATTATTTTTTAAATAAATTTTATTTAATGAAATTTTTCAAACACAATTTTCTCTACGAAGACATTCGGCCGCAAAAAAAGCTGAATGTTAAAAGAAAAATAAAGAAGGAAGACGCTGAAATATAAGACGTTGCTATAAAATATTTGATAAGATTTGTTTGAAGATCCTATTTTCATAAAAAAGCTAATTTGTAAAAAAATTTTAAATTATTCTTCAAAATTTCTAGTCTTTGAAAATTCACGACAAAGAAAAAAATCAAATTAAAAGGAATTCATAACACTAACACTGATGAGACCAATTCATATACGTTTAGTAAAATGAAAAAAAAAACAAAATTTTAAATAAGACTACTTTGAAAAACAAAAAATGAAAAAAATGAAGTAGTTAAAGAGATAAGAAATAAAATAAAAGACCGTCATATATGTAAATACGTATGTAGAGGTATATAATATATTTTGAAAAATTTCTGAATCGCGGAGAGCAACGAGAATTAAGGCAAGCAAATAAAAATAAGTTAAAAAATTCAAACATTCAAACATTACAAATTATAAAATCAATTAGTAAAAATCAGTAAAAAACTCGATTTAAAATTAGAATTTTAAAATAAATTTAGAAGATTAAATACTGCAATGAAAAAAATTTGTTTTTTTTTTAATTAACCCTCAAATTGCTTTAAAAAGGCAGAGCAGGCAAAAAACATACATACAGTTAATTGAATTTTCATACCTAGTGACTTAGCACCAAATTGAATAGTGACACAAAACCAAAAAGTTTAATACTCAGAGTTTTAGTTTTTGTAATAAAATAAAATGTCGCAAACAGCCATTAAGTGCAACAACTTTCAGACACTTTGTCACTTTTACAATATCAACGTCAAACGCTAACTATGTATGTACTCTCAAGAGCTCATTTCATGCTCCCTTACACCACCCTCGTTCTTCCCTCCACAATACTATCCCACCCCTTACGTCCTTCCCTCCTGCCTTTTCGAACGTAAATTAATGCGCTCTTTAATAAACGACAACAACTCCCATTAATTACCCATCAGCGCAGGTAGTGCGACATTCGCCGCTTTGCAGTTGTAATCCTTTGGCGCAGGCGGTGCAATTCATTCGTGACACGCACTGGGTGCAAGTGTGCAGGCATTTCGCGCAAATGCCCGCCTCCATGTAGAAGCCATCATCACAGCTACTGACGCAGCGATGCGATTGTAGGAGTAAACTTTGCGGGCACGAGAGGCAATTCGATTCGGTGGGTCCATCACAGGTTTCGCAGGTGGAGTGACAGGTGTGGCAGTGATTGTTGTCGTAGTACTCAGCTGCAAGTGATGAAGAAAAAGAGTAGAGAAAAATAAAAACAGAGTTGAGTGAATGAGTTGTTAATTAGTTATCTTCGGTGGTAAAAATTTACAAAATATTGCAGGCGATTGTTGTAATTTTTTTGAAATATATTTTTTAAATATATACATAATTATATAAATAAATATTGATATTTAAATATATGTCATTGGTTTTGGTTAGAAATAATAATAAATAGTGTTCAATGCAGTAATAAGCAAATTTGCGAGAAAATCAAAAAAAGTTAAAATATTGATTAGAATTTTTCATATAAAATATTTATCTTGTAAAGAAGGAACAAGGTATCTTTAAAACTGAAGAATAATTCGATTTATTCATAAACAAAACTAAAATTGTTAATGTTTAAAAAATAAAAATAAATGTTAAAATATAGTAAAATTAAAAGCATAGTGTCTCCTAGCCTTCATATTGGATATGCAAATAAGTTTCCGTCCTCTTAAAAGAGGTGTCGCTGCTGATACTATTTTTTTGTTCGCTGTAGTAATATACTGGTGATTTGAAAGTGTATATGTGAAGTCTCGATCGCAGTAGTTGACATTCATTTGAAGCGTAAAGATCATTTTTTATCTGACGCCAAAAGTGTCCACGTTCGTCGCGAAAAAACAGCACTTGCGGGAAGTCATGCTTTATTATTACCTTTTAAAGAAAAATGCAGCTGAAACGTGTCGATACGGATCAATATTTACGATAACCACGCTCCATCAAATGCAACTTGTAAAGAGTGGTTTCAAAGCTTCTAAAGTGGCAATTTTGACGTGAGTGATAACGATGGAACGAGCGAAGAGGCACCGAAAAAAGTCAAATATACTTAACTACAAAAATTATTGGATGAAGACGCATGCCGAACCCTTGATGATATGTCTAAAGAGTTAGCAGATCAGATATCGGTAAACGTTTGCACGCGATGGTAATGGTCCAGAAAGCAGACAACTGGGTGCCTTATCAATTGAAGGAGAGGGATATCAAGAGACGTTTGGTTACTTGTGAGATGCTTCTTGAACGGCAGAAAAGAAGAGGTTTTCTGCATCACATCGTCACTGGGGATGGAAAATGGATCTCTTGCGAAATACCCTAAACGTCGAAAATGTTGGAGCCTGCCAGGTGTACCAGGTCCATCGACAGTGAAAAAAATATACATGCTTCAAAGGTTATGTTGTGCATCTGGTAGGATCAGAAGGGTGTCATATATTATGAACTCCTTAAGCCATCTGAAATCGCAGCTAATGCATTTGAATTGAGCTCTCAAAGAAAAGCGGCCGTAATGGGACGGTAGACATGACAAACTGACTTTGCTGCATGACAATGCCAGGCCACACGTCACTAAATCGGTCCAGAGTCCACGTCACTAAGTCGGTTAGAGGGACTGAATTGAGAAATCTGGCCCCACCAGCCGTATCCCCCAGACATTGTACCTTCGGATTACTATCTGTTCTGATCAATGCAGTCAGCCCATATCGGAAAGCGGTTCACTTCTTATGAGAGAATCACAAGTGGCTCAATGAATGGATGAAGTCAAAAGAACTCGAATTCATCGTCAGAGAAATCCGTATGCTGCCTGAAAGATGGAGTAAAGTTGTAGCTTCCCATGGCACTTATTTCACATAATTTCATGTAATATTTAATTGTTTAAATAATTCGCAACTTTGGCCAAGAAAGGACGGAAACTTATTCCCATACTGAATAGATTCTCAGCAACCAAGAGGCTGTTCTAAAAATTTCTGATGGTTAACTTTTGAAAGGCATTAAAAAACTTTATCTGTTAAAGTAGAATTCTCCAACAAAGTTTATACTACTGTTAGATATACAATAGTATTTTATTATGATTATCTATCGCAAGTACTAAGATGTTCAATAAGTTGCGATTCGATAAGAGAGGGCGTTGCTACCTCGACGCAGATGAACTTTCATTTCAATTTGTCAATTCATTCTTTGTTTTTTTTTTTTTTTGTATTTTCTACAATGGAAAAAATGAAGTATCCAGTGATTGAATTTTTATTTTTGGAAGGTTTAGAAGCAAAGGAAATTTATGACCGAATGTTGAAAATAAATAAAGATTTTTGCCATCAATTAGGACATGAGAAAGATGGGTAGTTGACAAGCCTTGAAGTCGATCCACCTCAAGGACCTCTAAAAACAGCAAAAACACCAGAAATTGTAAAAAAAATAGAGGATAATCCTCAAGTGACTGCGAGAGATTTAGTAGAAGCCCTAGGCATCTCATTCGGCAGTGTAAGCAATATTTTGACTGTAGTATTGGGCTTCAGAAAAGGCTGCCGCATTCACTAACAATGGAGCAAACACATAAACGTTGAATGCGACTTTCTCAGCAACATTTAGAGCGTTTTCGAAAGGATAAAGTGGATTTTTTGCGCCGATTCCTTACAGTGAATAAGACTTGGGTCTATCACCTTAATATCAAAACAAAACAAGAGGCTAAAGTGTGGTTTGAATCTGATTTTTCGGCTCCGTAACGAGTTCGTATCCAGAAATCGACCAAGACGGTGTTAGCATTAGTTTTTGGGGATGCGAAAGGAATTTTGTTTGTGGATTACTTGCAAACTGATAAAATATTATTAAAAATAAATTCTGAATATTATTGTCTTTTAGACCAGCTGGCAGAAAAAATTCGTGAAATAATACCCAGTTTGCTCAGAAAAAAATCTTCCCATCAGAACAATGCACCGAGCTACAAGAGCATTTTGACAAACGCTCAAATCCAATTGGAATTAAAGTTCGAATTCGTTGGAGCATCCCCCAGATTTGGCCCCTAGCCACTTTCATCTGTTTCCAGATCTAAAAAAATGCATGCATGGAAGCGTTTTCAACAAATGATGAGGTCACAACAGCGGTGGAAGCTTATTTTGCAGCCCTTCTAACCCCTATTGCAGAAGCTGTGGGCATCCTGCAGAGAAAGAGACTGTTGAGCACTTTCTTTGCAAATGTCCGACTCTGTCAGCTAGGCGCTTGAGATTCCTTAGTGTGCCCTTTGGGGATGGCTTGAGGAAGCTCTCCAGCCTAGACCCATTTCCTCTCCTCCACTACATGAACAGCACTGAATGGCTGTAGGTGACTTTTTCTTCCCTAAATTTTTTCGCAGGTCGTGATCTACATTATGATATCAAAAAACGTAAGTGCACGTAAGTGCTACTTGAAGTATTCTTTTGGTACTCTTGCTAACTAACTAAGGTATGTAGCTACCTAGCCCTTCCAGATTCCCAATTCAGGGATGGAATTTATACTTATAAATTGGAATCACGTTGAAACAAGTTAATTAATATTCAGATAGATTATACTGAATAATAAAGTGCATTCAAAACCATCAAATTGTGTTTTTCTCATCGAACCGCAAAACTTATTGAGCAACTTAGTTTACATAAATGGCACTTACACCCTCTATTGGGTGTTTGACTGAGATCATTCTCCTATTTCTTGTGGAAGTCGTCATGTTTCTTTACAAATGGCGATATTACTCTTCAGGACTATGACAGCTTCGCCTTGGGTGAATCCATGTATATGTTACGGCGTTCTGTGTAATCGTCCCGCCCTAGGTCTACGACGCCAGTCCTAACTCAGGTTCATTCGAAACTTTCCCGTAAGCGCAACCAAACAGAAATGAGTGAGAAGTACGGGAAGCATTTCGAAGCGATAGTTTTTGCATTCAAAGGGCCAAAATTATCTTACGCCACGGCTGCAAAAGTGATTAAAAATCAAAAAAGTTGTTGTGATGTGGAATCAGTCGTATAAAGTGTACAAAAATGTGGATGACTTTTCCGAGCGCGGCTTGAATCGAGTGACGATAAAACAGTAGGATAAAGTGATCGTCCAACTTTTTAAGCGGGCCCCTTCTTTTGTGACTACGCGAAGCACGATCAGTTCTTGCTAAAAAGGGAATAGATGTGAGCATCAACACCATCGAACGTCGACTGAAGGAGGCGAACATATCCTACCGTCCAACATCATCACAACCACTGCTCTCAGAAAAACACATTGAAAAGCAACAAAACAAAAAAATGGCGTCACAGTATTGGACTGGTTACATTAATCTTGGTCCCGGGCCATCGGAACATTGAAGGTAACGAAAAAGTAGATGAACTGGCAAGAGGGGGATCTGCCATGAGTAAAGCTTTTGCAGAATAGGTATTTCCACCAGTAGGTGCAGTAAAGAGTACAATTTCCCTAAGATGTCTCTCAATCGCGGATTGTAGGTGGAGAGACCAGACGAAATGCAAAATAAACAGATCGTAATGACCTACCTACAACCCCAAGCAATTATCAACATTGACAAACATGAAACGATGGAAGGTCTGGAGACTAACGGCAGTCATAACTGGCTTTTGGTCTATCGGAGAACAAGCAGCCAAAATGGGTATCCCTCACAATACATACTGTCACAGTTGTAAACAACCGGACAAAATGGAAACAATCTTCCATATTCTCTTTAAATGCCCTACCCTATGGAGCGACAGAATGTTACCTCGGGGCCAACTACTGCTCGAGAATCTCGAACAACAATCTGGTTTAGACGTCAACAACCTAATAAGGTTCTTAAACCGCACAGACTGGATATAGTCATGCTGTAAATAACCGTTAAACAAGTTTGTGACGAGAATGTGGCAATAAAATGGTGCGGAAGTGCCAGTTGAATTCTGGAAGAATCACCACTTTAACCGACCAACCAACCATTGGACTGGCCTTCCCGATCCCCAGACGCCACCCCATTGGAAATGTGTGAGGAATTATGAAAATGCATCTTGCCGGAAAGCCAGTCCATGATTTAAAGCAACTCGTGCGTCATGCTCGCAAAATCTAGTCCTGTTTGTCGACGAGCTACGCAGAAAAGCTCGTTCAAAGCATGAAGAGGATGCCATGCTATACTCGACAACGATGAAGACTACACGGTTTATTAAGTAATTGCGACTCGAAGTTTAGTATATACTTTCATGTAAAAAAATTGTAAATATATATCTTTAATACTACATGAATAATCGCGGTTACTTTTTTCTGACACAGACTGTAAATACGCAAGCAAGGCGGTGATTCTAAAGATCTCGCTCTAGTATTGAGGAAGAAACACTCTTTGGTTAGCCAATTGTCGAAAATATTGAGAAAATCGTGAAAGTGGACTGGGACCAGCGTGTGGCATGTGAGCACTTATGCTCTGGCCCATGTATTGAAGATTTGTTAAAAATGGATTGAAGATTAGTCAGAAATTCTTTTTTAATTATTTCCGTATTTTTGTTAATTTTGTGGTCGTAAACCACCTGAGCGTTGAGAACTTTTTACTTCATCTAAAATTGTGCAACTATGACGCCATTACACTTAACTTCATTAATTTTCTTATGCGAAAAAGTGTGTGTGTGGACTTGAAAGTATTCTGCATTTACATGTAACTTTTGCAGATATTATATTTAATTAATACATTCACATAACACTACGCAGTGACTACAGTTTTCTCAGCCGGCACAACGCAAAGGGTGAAAGCGAGTAATATCATTGGAAAATGAGATGAAATTACAATTACGTAAAGTGAAGTGAAATGAAGTAGCAGCAGGGAAACAACCAGCTGAGCTGTTAGGCAAAAGAGGCCAATAAACAGAACATAACTGTATGCAACGTGTGCACACACCAGCGCAATCGTGTGTTAAATCAGAAAAGCAAAATAAAGAACGAAAAACAAAAAAAAAAAGTTATACTATGAAACTGATAATGCAAATGAAATGGTCAAGTAAAATTGCAAATGAGAATGGAAAGTGTAATTTGACGAATGAAATGAATTGGCAGCAGGCACTACAAGAAAAATAACGGCAATACAACAACGAGAGTGCATGGCAAGGAGTTGGTCGCATGCCTGAGTATAAACTCATTGTTGTTTATGGCCTCGTTTGTTTGCTGCTTCACGCAATTTTATGGCAATCATAAAGGCGTAACCGAAGTCAAATGAATCGAGTTGGTGGGTGGAGGTTGTGGCAAATTACCGTAGCAGCCAAGACTCGCATGGCTGGCTGCTTGGCTGGTCGGTCGCACCACTTGGATTCAAAAGCATCAACGCAACTCATTTAAATCACAGGACTCATCGCAAATTTAACGTGTTTTTAATTTCGCTTTATATGCAGTGCAAAGAATATGGATGCAGATGCAAATTGTTGTCGTGTAAATGGTAGTTGGCTGCATTTGTTTTCTCTTTTTTTGTGTTGGCAAGACGCTTTAATGACCCCACAACATGCTTGTGCAGGCGTGGGTCATTCCCTTTAGAATCGCAATTTGTAAAGACTTTTTTTTAAGGAATCACAATTTATTTATGGTTGAGTACATTGGTGATGCGTGGCTATTATTCGGTTATTTATTGTTGAGTTATGGGTCTTTTAATGCATGCCAGCATGAGAGGCTTCAGCGCAAAGTGGCAGAATGTTTCTGCGCTGCAGGTAGAGAAATCTAAATTCATATCAAATGTAGATGAACGTGAGGGATTTCTGTTGGCTTCAAGCATGTCAGTGTGCTGTGTAAGAGTGTTGGCCTAACAGGTGAACGAGCTGCGGCGATAGGCCTCACATCTTTTTAAACCTATAAAATTTAGCTGAGGTTCTTCTAGCGAGTCTCCTTAATATAGAAGTATAATTTGCAGTACATACCTATAGCTATTTGTGCCTTACTAGCTAAATCTGCCTAGCTTAGACTTATTACTGCTGGCACCTTAATTTTTCTAGTTTTTCTAGTGACTCCTCAAGGATCACACTCAGCCGGATGTCAGTGAATCGGGTGTCTCATTGTCCCTAGAAAGAACTCCTTAATGCAATGTATGCAACAGAATGATAGCCGATCGACTAATACGGACATTGAGTACAGAATAAAAAAAACCAGATCCTCCTTCGCTATGCTTAAAAGCATATGGTACTCGAGAGAGCTAATCACCAGAATAAAGCTAATGATTTTCAACTCTAATATGGAGTCTGTACTACAGGTACAGTATGGCTGCAAAATATGTGACGTAGCGCTTTCAACAACAAAAAAGCTCCAAACTTTTATAAGCCGCTCTTTAGAAGCTACACTCCGCTTATGGTGGCCACACAACTGGATTTCTAATGACGACTTCCGTGCTCGAAGAGAACAAAGTCAGGTTGAGATTGAAATACGCGAACGAAATCGCAGATAAAGTCAAAAGCTGCAAATCGACCGCTATGGAATTTATTTGTATCGGCACTTTGCGCCCACAGCTGGCGCGATAGAAAATAATAATGTAATAATAATTATTAGAACTGACCCGTTTCTATGGCTGCTCACTATGACTGAGATTAAATCTGCGTAAGAGCGAATACAATCACCACTACTCTAGCCTGTTTTTTAAGTAGTTGGCTAACCACCAAAGTTCACAGTAGTGATAATAGTATCAGTTGTGATCACTTGAAGGACCCATTGCACAGATCATTCCACAACGCAATATGTCGTGTATTCAATTTATAGCGAGCTCAATTGAGGCTACTTTTAATCACATCAAATAAAAAGGTTGTCCATGCACTTATCAGCTAAGTTTCTCTGTGTCAAATTTAGGAATTTTTCAAAGAGGGGTGGACTGTGGGGACCGTGCGGTTTTGGTGGTGTCTGTAGAATTTATTGATTTATTGATTTATTGCTTATTATTCATTAACTTGTGCCAAATCAGTAATATATGAGTGAGCAGCATGCAATGACAAAGCAATGCAAATGACACAGCTTTTTTTATGAACGATTTGAGGTTAAGTTTCTCTCAAGCAAGTGACTT
This sequence comes from Anastrepha obliqua, assembly GCF_027943255.1. Classification (NCBI taxonomy): domain Eukaryota; kingdom Metazoa; phylum Arthropoda; class Insecta; order Diptera; family Tephritidae; genus Anastrepha; species Anastrepha obliqua. The sequence goes on from NC_072893.1 coordinate 49,677,924, forward strand.
GAGTCGACCATAAAATCATACGATTGCGTTAGACTTTCTTGTAAGGTTTCGATGGTTTTTGTTAAAGACCTGTAATTGGTTGAAAGCTTGAAAATGAACATTTTCCCGGGCCATTGTTTAAATTAAGGTGGATCTATTCAGCAGAATATGAAGAACCTTTAAAGCAAGGGCATTAGAATGGGGTTGAACTTTATTCATACGTGAGTGTTTAAAAACTTCAGCACAAGGACTTATTGACAAGTTTTGAACATTTTTGTTTGTTTCTCATTTTACGAGGGTCGTCTGAAGAGTCCATGCAACGACAGCGAAATGAAATTACTGGCGCATATTGAAGTTATGTTTTGTTAGTAGAAAAAATACATACCAAGTTTTAGTTCAATCGGCCCATTTCTTTGTTTTTGGTATTTATTTGAATTGAGGACCTCGAGTGATTTTCCAAAAGGTCTCTTTCTATTACAACAGCGCAACAGGCTACTCCTCAGCTATTGTGATCGCAAAATTAATGGAAGTAGGACTACAACTCGTTTCATATTCAGCCATTCTTTAGAATTGGTTCCCTCGTATCTCTCGGACTTCTATTTCTTTCCCAATTTGCAGAAATGGCTGGCTGAAAAAATATTTTATTCAAACGAGGAGGTGATTGCATTGATTGAGGTTGATTGATTGGCTATTTTTCAGACTTGGACAAATCCTATTCGGAAAGAATCAACAAACTAGAAGAACGTTGGACGAAGTGTATAAGCCTGAAAAAAGCCTGCGTCGAAAAATAAAAAAAGGTTTACCCCATGCAATTAAGTCGTTGTTTTTTTGCAAGCACATTTCAAGTGACCCTCTTATTTTAGTACTTTTTTTTATTGAAAATACTGCACAACAATACAATTCTCTATAAAAAGTATACAAGTATATTAGTTTCAAACTTTGTGCTAATTAAAAAACAAAACCATTTTAAATTTTCATGAAAATATTAAACTTTCGAATCAGAGTTTTGAGATAAAATGTTGACTACAAACGGTTATATATTTACATCCATTTTGAATGTTTGGCCGAGCTCTTGCTCCTCTTTGTGGCGTGGGTCTTGATATTGTTCCATAAATGGATGGACCTATAGTTTCAAACCGACTTTGAACGGCAGATATTTTTTTATGAGAAGCTTTTTCATGTCAGAAATATACTCGGAGGTTTGCCATTGCCTGCCGCTGTTAGAAAAAATGTGTCTTAATTTTGGTATTTTACCAAGACTCGAAACTATGTTCTCTCTTGATTCCGAATGGTAGTCGCGCACCAGTCCATTCAGCTACCGCGGCCGCCAATGTATTTTAGTGTCATAAAGTCCAAGTTTGAAGTGGTGTTAAATGCGTTAATTTGAAGTAAATTTTATTGCTGACTGTCTCGTAATTTTTCTCCAATGGATGCTCGAAATGTTTTTTGTATAGAAAAAACAACCTAACATTGTCAGCAAAAAAATTGTCAAAATCAGAGTGATTTTGTATTTTATTGCATCAAAATTCAAAATTCGACATTCGAAAATTTTCTAAAGATTCTGCTAAAAAAGTGTAAAACTTTGATGAAAATTTTGTAATCTTTCTTTAAATTTTTTCTTAATTTGGAAACTTGGGTTGAGGTAAATTAACTATATTTTCAATAAAAAAAATTATTAAAATTAAATAAGGAACAAAAATTGTGAAAACGTGGCAGTAAACCCCTGCGCTATAGTTATTAAATGCACTGTGAGGGCACGCATGGGACATTCAAAAAATAAAATAAGTTCATTACCACTACTTATCCCCTCACAGCTTGTTTTCATCCGTTTCAGTTTCTTTATTTATTTATTTATATTATATATTTACGTAACTCTAACAAAAAATGCCACCCTTTAAGTGAAGAATTTTTGACTAAAGATAGAAGGACTATGAATAAGTTCGTGCGGTTTTACAACAGATGGCGTAACTTGATTATTATTCCATCGATCCACATTTCCAAACATTCATTGGAGAGCTACTGTCGTAAGGCACAAACGTCAGTATAAGTTTTTTATTTGAAGCGTAAACAACAATATTTTTACCACACTTGAAAATGTCGAATTTCGTGCCAAATAATGTGTTTTTGCGGGGAATTCTTCTTCATTATTTTAATATGAAGAAAAAAGCAGCCGAAAGTCATCGTATCTTGGTGGAAGTTTATGGTGAGCATGCTCTAGCTGAGCGAACGTGCCAGAAGTGGTTTGCACGCTTTAAAAGTGGTGATTTTGGCTTGGAAGACGAAGAACGCGAGGGTGCGCCGCCAAAGTTCATGGATACCGAATTGGAGGAATTGCTCGATCAAGATCCGGCTCAAACGCAAGAAGAGGTTGCAAAAACTTTGGGAGTTGATCAATCAACCATTTCCAAACGTTTAAAAGCCATGGGAATGATCCGAAAGGTAGGCCATTGGGTGCCGTATGAATTGAAGCCAAGAGACGTTGAACGCCGTTTTATGGCATGCGAACAACTGCTTCAACAGCACAAAAGAAAGGGTTTTTTGCATTGAATTGTGACTGGCGATGAAAAGTGGGTCCATTACGACAATCCAAAACGTCGGGCAACGTATGGATACCCTGGCCATGCTTCAACATCGACGTCGGCGCAGAATATTCATGGCCTGAAGGTTATGCTGTGTATCTGGTGGGACCAGCTGGGTGTTGTGTATTATGAGCTACTGAAACCGAATGAAACGATTACGGGGGATGTCTACCGACGACAATTGATGCGTTTGAGCCGAGCACTGCGAGAAAAACGGCCGCAATACGCCGATAGACACGACAAAGTTATTTTGCAACATGACAATGCTCGGCCACATGTTGCACAAGTGGTCAAAACATACTTAGAAACGCTCAAATGGGATGTCCTACCCCACCCGCCGTATAGTCCAGACCTTGCGCCATCCGATTACTATCTCTTCCGATCGATGCAACACGGCCTGGCTGACCAGCACTTCCGTATTTACGATGAAGTCAAAAAATGGATCGATTCGTGGATTGCGGCAAAACCGACCGAATTTTTCACAAAGGGAATCCGTGAATTGCCAGAAAGATGGGAAAAAGTAGTAGTAAGCGATGGACAATACTTTGAATATTAAATTTGTAACCATTTTACGTCAATAAAGTTTCAAATTTCGAAAAAAAACCGCACGAACTTATTCATAGTCCTATTAGGAAAATATAATATTTTTCTATAAAGAATCTGCATACATTTTTTAACTAAATTTGTTCGAAAGTATAAAATAAAGGCTCAAATCCCTTTGAGTCACCCAAAAACAAAAAAAAAAAAATGCCCCGCTCAATTCTATGCTTTCCAACATTCCTCGCAGCCACTCCTGCTGATCGCTCGACTCAGCATTGCTACCTTTTTCAGTCATCTGCCATTGTCCTACCTGTCCACGTGTCATTAAGCTAAGATGGCTATGCCACACACTATGCTGTGCAACGTGTTGCGAATGCAAGAACATCGCAATCAGCCAGCCAAATGGCTGTACAAATGACCTTTTTACTTTGCTTTATGTCCCAACGCTGGCCATTAAACCGTACAGCCCACACTTCCCAACTGGCCCAAATTTAAAAACTGCCTTCAATGTACCAGATTCAGTCTGGTCCACGTTCTGTGCTCTTTCTGGCCTATTTATCAGCTGCTCAACTGGCTGGCTGCTTGACTGACGTTATGCCTGTTTGCCAGCCGTGCTTGTGTGTTCGTTTGGCATGCAAATGAAGCTGTCACTCGCATTATGCCGACGAGAGAAACGATGGTAAAAGCTGCATCACTACGCATTCAACACCCGCCATCAGGTGCCTGAAAGGGCAGCGGCAGCGGCAACAGATTTCGATGCAATTGCGAAATTGCTATGCCTAAGGGTTGAGAGCAGGGCTAAATTTTAACTTTAAAACTGCCGCCGTTCAAGCATGTTTGAAGGCATACTTTTGATGCGATCACTTTTTTGCTTCAACATTTCCCACTGCCGCTCTTGTGATGCATCTACAATTTCCCACTTTACGCTCACGCTTTCACATCTTATGTGTAGGCGTTTCCATTGTCACTCTTCGCTGTTGTCCACGCCATAGCTTTGATGTCGTTGAGAAACTCATCAGAAATGTTGTCACCAACAGTTACGCATCAGCTGAGGCTAGCGCATCGTATAAGGTTGCAAAAAACAGCACATGCCAGCTATCGTCGTTGGTGATGTTTTGTGTTGGTTGGTGTATGGCGTATACGCAACCTCGCACAAATTGGCTTGTTTGCGCTGCTGATGTGTTGTGCTGGGGGGGGGGGGGGGGGGGGGGGCGAGTAACTGTTGTTCATTTTATATTAAAGTTTTACTTGCATTTTTAAATGGTGTTGCTTTTATTACTCCTTTGCCCTTATCTGGTTGCAAAGTGTGCGCGCTCTGAGTTGGGTGGTGTCACATTCCTCGCATGCCACACAATTTTCTCACTTGGCAAGTTATTAATGGCGTCGAAAGGTTGGAGAATTGCTTTTGGTATGAAATTATAGGCATCCACGGCTCAAGCAATATTTTTGTACAGTTGCAAAAATACACTTCGAGGTTTCGTTTAACACTTTAAGTTCTTTAGCTGCTGGCCTGCATACTCGGGTAATTATTTTAATTGCTAACTGTTTGTGTATTGAAATTGCCTCGGCCAACATTTGCTGGTGCTTGAATTTCACAGAGCAGCAAATTAAACATTTCTTGCGATGATCAAATGACATCCAGTGCTTTTGAGTTAATATTGCAGGCTGAATAAAAATTTTAGGTGAAAAAATTCAATCATTTTTTAAATAAAAGAAAGTGCGTCGGTTTTGAACATTTAAAAAAAATTTCACAGCTGCTCTTTTACACAACATTTGCTATTAATTCAAACGCGATTATTGCTATTTAATATGCGTTAGTGGTTTGAATTGATTGACTACTCTTGGCACGCTTTTTAGTTTTCTTCATCTGTCTGTACTTTTTGGACAGCACGGCGTATACGCAATCAAGGGGCTGCTCCAGTTGCATTCAAAGTTTGTGATTTTCAGAAAACAAAAAATTAAAAAAAAAAATAAATTGTAAAAAAATAAAAAGAATAAATAAAAAATAAATAAAAAAAAAAACTGAAAGAATAAAAAACAGCAAAAAAAAGGGGCGTGTCAACAAATAATCCAGATAAAAACCAGGGAATATCGAAACTGCGCAAACGGTCTTAATCACTCCAAAAAGATTGTGCATTTTAATACCCACAGAGGAAAAATCTGCTCTAGCCCTAGACGAGAAGGGCCACAAACTACTATATGAAGCACTTGCAGGTCACTTTGAATGCAATAAAGAGTTCTATATATCAGGTCAGTCCATAAGTTCGTGCGTATTTTACCCATAATTTCACTTTTGTACGATTTTTGCATATAAAAAATTATTCGCGGAATATAACGGAACCATTTATATTTTCTTTGATATATTATGCATTCAACAACTGATTCTAATCGCGGATAGAATCCGACACCTTGCTCGAACTAGTGGAAGCTGAGCCAAATTTGGCTCTCGATATGATAGCTCAGAGGTTAAATTCATCGCATGAAACAGTTCACAGGCACCTGGTTCAGTTGGGAAAGGTTTCAAAGCTGGAAAAATGGGTTCCCCATAGACTTTCCTTCGCCAAACTTCAGCAGAGAGTGAATGTGTGAATGCTTGAAAATTAAAGTTTTTTGAATCGTATTGTTACTGCTGATGGAAAATGGATCCGTTACAATAATCCTGTTCGCAAACGCCAATGGTTAGATAAAGATAAAAGAAACACCAATACTGACCCTTAGAGATGGCCCCCTGTCTATTTGGTGAGATATGGCCGGTATTGTTCATTATGAACCAAACCAGACGATAACTGCTGATTATTATTCCCATCAGCTATGAAACCTAAATGGGGCTCTTAAAAAAAACGACCGTCTTTAGTGAATAGACGCAGAGTTTTGTTTCACCACAACAACGCAAGACCTCATACCGCAAGGCAAGCATTAGGCAAGCTAAACGAGCTCAGATGGGAGCTAATGCCGCATCCACGATACTCTCCGGATATTGCACCTTGTGATTATCACCTTTTCCGTGGACTTCAATCCCATATAAGTAACAAGAACGTATTTTGGCTCCAAGGACAAACAATTTATTGAGCAGGCAATTAAAAATTGGCCTAAACGTTGGGAAAACACTGTAAATAATGAAGGAAAATATATTATTGATTAATACCATATATACTTTAAACATCTTTTGTATTAATTTTAAAACCACCTCTAAAAAACGCACGAACTTATGGACTGACCTATGTAATAATAGGACTATCACGCACTAGTTTATGCAAGTTCTGCAGTGCTGAAGAGGAGTCCATGGAGCACTTAATCACCAATTGTGAAGCCTCAGGTCACAGGAGACAGAGAGTCCCAGGCTCGCACCTACTAGAGGAAAAAGACTTACAAGTACGAGGAGTTGGTATGATTTCTCGCAATACCAAGTAATTAAAATTAAGCAGTTAGTGGCGCACAATAGATCAATCGGGTCGCAGTGCATAAAGACCTTTACTATAATTGGCAAATAGTTTTGCAAGTATATCGAATTTTGTGTGGTCGAAATTGTTTCCTTGTTTCCTAGCGCGGTGTTCTACGTTCTAGAGGATCTCTTCTACACAATATGTTGAAAATAAATGCTATGCCCTTTCGGACGAACTTTTTCAAAAACGAAAGCCACGGACAATTTAAAAGATTGCGCGAGTTTTAACACCTGCACCTTTTGATCGGTGAACGAAAATTAAGAAAAAATTTGTTACTCGTTTGTTTTTGTGGTCATTATTATGAATCTTTAACATAAAATACCCGATTTTGTATCGGTTGACCCCAAAAACTCCCGAAGAACTTAATTTATGCTAATTTCAAAAAATTTCAGAAGTATTGGAAATTAGATTCACTATTTTGAATTATGAAAATCTGAAAGCAGTTTGCATACAAAAGCCCCAGAAATCGTTGGGTTACGAATTTCAATCGCTTGTTTTTTTTTATTTATTTTAATCGAGATTAGAGCCGCCACTTGCAGTTGAAAGTGTGGCAATTTTAAATTAAAAGTGGACATAAGACCCCAAAATTTGAACCCTGTTAGAGTTTTGCCTGACAAACTTCATTGCATCTTCAGGGGTGTCACAAGGCACTATTTAAGGCCTCTTCTCTTCATTATATTTATTATTGATATTAGTACCTGTTTTTTATTTGCCAATTTTCTTCTCTCTGCTGATGATTTGAAAATATGTTCGGTGAAATTTTCTGTGAAAATATTTTCTGCCAGGATGTTCCTATGAGACAATCGCAGATTAATGTGTTTTTTCACTCATGCAGTTATTCTGGGATCACTCTAATTAAACTACTAAGAAATGTTTTCATGTTACTTTGGCCAAAACTCCGAATGTTCTTCAATTTTCTTATATTAGTTTTGCTAATACTTTACTTCAATCTGTTCTAGCTGTGATCTTTGACTCTCACCTTCACATTAACTTTGTTGTATCCACTTCTTACTCAATCTTTGGTTTTATATGGCGTAATAGCTCGAAGTTCTCGCACCCTACCACTCTTAAGGTACTTTTTACTTCCTTTATTCACTCTGGATTAGAGCATGTAGCATTTTTCTGGAGGCCGTGCCACCAATTTGCAATTGGGGGAATTGAACGTGCACAGATGGTGTTCCTCAAATATGTTCTCAGGTCGTTGAAATTTTCAAATTCTATACCTTGGTGGCGTCTTTTCGCCCTAATTTGGCAACATCGAAGCATGTAAAACTCACCCCAAAGCTGCCCTGATTGTCGTTTTGCACTTACTTCCCAACGACTTTTCCGTTATTTCCATCGCAGCTCAAAGTGCAATCAGGTTAAAGTAGATTGGCCTCTGGAGGCGATCTCTCAAGGGACATGGTAGCATTTTCGGGCAGTTCATACCGTATTTTTTCGAACTTTGAACATATCTCTCTTTCCGCAAACTAGAGTTTGAGGGTCGTGCTAGAGCAGTCTTTCCAAATAGGCAGGATTTGATCGAGTGGAAAATCTGCACCGAAGCTTGCACCTCTGTCTTCACTCACGGTTCCAAGATGGAATCGGGGGTCGGAGTAGGGTTTCTCTAAATCAACCAATTTATCTATCTCCTTTAAACTACCGAATACTCCTAGTGTTTTTCAACCAGAAGTCTTTGCGATCCTGTAGGCATGAAAACTGCTTAGGTAACGCGGGAGCGAGAGAGTTATTAACATTTTCTGCGATAGACAAGCCGCGATTAAGGCTCTGTCGACGCCATGTTGCAGAACGAAATTAATAAGCTCCAGTATGAAGGAGATCAAATCTTTTGGGTGTTGCAGGTAACATTTCACTGATCTGGGTTCCAGGACATAGAGCACATAGAAACATAGAGGGAAATGAAATTGCTGATGGGCTTGCCAGGACGGGGACTGAATTGGCCTCAGGGATCTCCTACCCGGTCTTCAGCATCCCCCTGACAATTGTAAAAGGGAAACTGCACAAATAATTTCTCAGGAAAGCGCAGAAAAAATCGAGCTCCACTTCTTCATGTGCTATTTCGAAAACCTTTTGGCCCCAATACGATATACCAAGGACTCAGAAAGTTCTTTGGACTCCTCGCCATTAAATTTCCAAACTCGTAGCTGTGTTTGCCGGTCACTGGACCATCAGCACACACGCAGAAAAGATAGGGTTACTATTTAACTTCTATTGCAGAAGCTGTGGGGACCTTTCAGAGAAGGAGACTGCTGGCTGTAGATATCTGCCTGTTGGAGGTCTCATAATGGTATCATAACGACGCTTTAGTGCTACTTGATGAGCACCAGACTGGCACTTCAACCCTTTTACCTACCTCACCTACCTACACCTTCCTGTAACTCTCGCTTTTTTTGAATAATTTAAAGCCTCTAGAGAGTAGCAGATCTTTACTCTCTTAATGTCTTTTGTTTTTAGTGTAATTAAAGGAGAAATCCATTTTTCATGCCTATTACGGAGCATTCACTTTCATATCCCTACTAGAACTTACCCATTTCAACTTAAATTTCTTCGCATGAATTATGCGCGTAATGCTCATATTGCCTGCGCTCTCAGACTTGACTTTTCGGTGTGAAAGAATGATTTTTATCACATTCTGAACTCTCTTTTTTAATTTATTTACTTAACTATCTGTAGTAGTTTAAGCTCATAGTAGCTCTAAACGGTTTGTGAAAACTATATCAATGCTTTGGGCTTGAAATAAATGAATATACGAAACTCAACTTTTCAGAGACTGCAATGCAATGCCTTATATTCATATACACACATACTTCAACATATTTATATGAGTATGTATTTGTACCTACAGATTTATTAACTCTTTGTCGATTTTATACTCACATTCGTCACAATTCTCACTGCCAGATATAATGCATTTGCCCTTCTTGTTGCGCGTCCAATTCTCATGGCACGTTAAACAAAAGCCATTGCTGCTACATGTTGCACAACCAGTCGGGCAGGCAACACATTCCTGACGCTTCTTGTCCGCATAGTAACCGTCCGGGCAATTATTTAAGCATTTGCCATCGAGAGCAAAGCGACCAGAACGACAGGTGATGCATTGCGATTCGGCGGAACCATTGCAAGTGGCACAAGATGAATGACATGACGCGCAACTGGAAAGAGATGAACAAACAAAGAGACACTTAGATAAAGGTAAGAAAATGCATATCGAAAGAATATATATTTTTAACGGAAAAAATCACAAGCGATACATTGGAAGTTTGCTGGGGAATATACAGCGATTTTTTATATTTTTCAATCAATAACCATACACACATATACATACGTCGTATACATACACATACATAGGAATAATAATAAAAATGTTGCTTTTGCTCTGTTTACTTATGCACTACGTAGGTGTCGCCAAGAAAATACCTTTCGATATTTATATACCATATTTACAAAGTTGTGAAAGCTCCGCACAAAAATTCCATAACTGTTATTGAAAAAACAAAAAAACAATGTTGACTGAAGAGCACAGAGTAATGAAATTCAGAAAAATAATCCAAAAATTGCTCATTCCTTTCCATGCAAAGCGGTGCTGCGCATCAGTTGCCGAAGTGTGAAATTTAATATTTTTGAATATTGTAAAGCCTTCGAACAATGCCACGCTGATGGGAGCTGGTGCTTCAGGTGAAGGCACCCAAAAGTATGCAAATTTTTATTGTAACAAATTCCACTCACTGCACTGGTGGTGATTGTGTGATTGAATAGAGTTGCTATCTGGTCTCTGTCGAATGAAACTGTTACTCAGTTATTTTTTCACACACACACATATAGAGATGCGCACACTTCTATACATTTATACATACAATAGCGGCCGATTTATGTGTGTTTGCAAGTTTTAGTTTTAATTTTTTCATTTTTTGCTGCGCTTTAAAGTTAACTACTTCATTTGTACCACAAACCTGTCGCAGCAGCTGGTTTTTCGTATGCGCAAATTTATATTTATACATATAAAGGGTGGTTAATATTCAAGGGCCGATATTGAATGTGAACCACACCTAAACGTCAAGTTCTTTTCTGCATTCCATTTGCCATTTTTCAATTTCAGACTAACTCAATTTGAACTGTGGAAAGATACATAATCGACCAACGCGTTAAAGTTATTTAGGCTTATTATGGAAACGGGCGTTGAAATCAAAATGCATATCGCGCACTTCATCTTCAGTGATGAGGCACATTTTCACCTCAGTGGATTCGTCAATAAGCAGAATTGCCGCATTTGGGCGAATGATAATCCAAGAGTTATTGCCGAAAAACCAATGCACCCACAAAGAGTGACTGTTTGGTGCGGTTTATGGGCCGGCGGCATCATTGGGCCGTATTTTTTCCAAAATGAGGCCGGTCAGGCAGTTATTGTGAATAGTGTTGATGATGTGATGAGTGATGATAACGAACTTTTTATGGCCCGAATTGGAAGACATGGATGTGGACGATATGTGGTTTCAATGATTTGACGGTGCCACTTGTCACACAGCTAACGAAACAATGGCTCTTTTGCGCGAAAAATTTGATGGCCGAATAATCTCACGTCGCGGCGATGTCAATTGGCCGCCAAGATCATGTGATTTGACACCGTTGGACTTCTTTCTTTGGGGTTATTTGGAAGAAAAGGTGTACGTCTATAAGCCAGCAACAATTCAAGAGCTAAAAGATGAGATAATTCGGCACATTAATGGCATAGAACCTTAATTATGCCTCAGCGTCATCGAAAATTTGGACAATCGGATGGCGGTGTGCTGCCGAAGCCGCGGCGGCTATTTGGCCCATATTTTGTTTCGTACGTAATTGACAATATTATCATAATAAAGAGAAATGGGAATAATTTCTTAAAAAAAAAAGGTATTTAATTCAAAATCAACACCGGCCCTTAAAACTTAACCACCCTTTATATTTTTATACAAATACATAAATATAGGCATTTTATATCTGAATTCCTACGCTACTATTTTTTGCATATATTTTATTTTTCCTCCCTCTTTTTTTGCGTGTGCAGTTTTCAAAGGCCTTTACCAAAAATACTCGCACACCTAGAAGCGAGATGCATTTTTTCATTGTGTGTGTGTACATTTTTCTCACACAGCTCAGTTTTGGCATTTTTATTTCCATTCTTTTTTACAAACGCCATTCCTGCAGGTGTGTGTGTATGCATGCATGGAATGGAGCTGAGTGGAGTGAATTTCAGGCAATGCCTCGCATGGTGCACGAATATTTCCAGGCGTTGGTATAAATGATATTTACTTCTCCATACACAGAAAACACTGCCATACTTGCACTGATACACACAAAAATGTATAGCAAAATGTTGAGAATATCTCAGTTGGCAATAGCAGCAGTGGAAACTTCTTCTAGGAGTACTTATTCATATTATTATTATTGGGCCATAATGTACTGCGACCTCCGATGTGGTCTGTTGTGCTGGATTGCAAACCTATAATGGGTTCTGATGAAATTAAGTGTCTCGTCATGATCTTTCATATCACTAATGGATTTAGTTTAGACCTTACTTTGATCTACCACAACCCTCAAGCTTGTTTTCTGTTTTATTTGAAGGCCTTCAGCACACCTTTATATTCCTGACACTCTTTCCTAAGAACAATTCTAGAACTGCGTCTTGAGTAATTTATTATATATATTGGCTTTTTATTCATTTTGAGTAAGAATAAAAGCCTTCCATCAGCAATGCAGATGGATTATGGGCGAAAGCGAACTGATTTGCTGAAAATCTCGCTCAAGTTTTTCTTCCTAACACCCCCAAATATTTAAGAGGGGAGCCTGCTTTAGAGGCTTCAAAAATACAGTTTTTTTACATAAATGTCTTCCCAAACTATCCAAGAATGTGTCCTCAAAATTTCAGAAGAAAATTCAAAATATTTTCAGAGTTACAGAAGAAATTGTGAGCAAGCGTCGAGCAGGTATACGAGCGGCCATATCGCTCAAAGTGCGATTTCTCGGTTTTTTAAAGTGAATTTGTTTTTCCAAAAAAATGATTTTTTTTAATTAGCGAAAAATTGTTGAATTTCTCACTTTTTGTTTAATTTTCTTGGTTTAGCTAGAAGTTATACTATACTAAAATAAAATTTTTTTTGGGTTTTTGGCTTTAGAAGAAAATTGCGACCTGCATCTTTCCCACCGCACGACACATGCACACTCGAGGCGCCTCGGCAAAATGCTTGTACCAGGCACAACATGACATATATTTTAATGAAAAAAATTGAGAAGACTGTTGAAATATATAACAATAAAACTTGAAAGTTTTGTTTCAATCGAATATTTCTTTCCTTCCAAAAAAAAAAAAAAACTACGAAAAAATCGATTTTTTTCAGCCTTTAAAGCAGGCTCCCTAATTAACTACAAGTTTCTTTACTCTCAGTTTTTTCAATCACCAAAGCGATTTGCCTGTAAGGAAGTACCCAAAAAAAACAAATAAAAACTACTATACCCCACTTAAAACCTAAAAAATTGCAACGTAATAACAGCAAAACCCTTAACAGAATTACCAAAAGAAGCTATAATATTTCACACGCAACTTTCAAAAAATAATAATTTTAAAACCAGAGAAGAACTCAAATAATGCCAAATCAAAGCACCCGATTAGTTTACTCCCAATTACATCCTAACTAATGGAAATCATATTTCTTCACACACTATTCCCCGTAATTGCGAAAAGTCAGTTGATTCCCAACCATAAATTTGGTTTCCGTAAGTAGCACAGCACCATTGAGTAAGTGCATCACCTCGTCGAACACATAAAAAACGGGTTCGAGCGTAAAAAATTTTGCACAGCAGCTTCTCTCAACATCTCTCAAGCTTTTGACAGGTTATGGCGCAGTGGCCTACCTTACAAAGTAAAAAAATCTTTTCCAATAAATTTCAATAATCTAATAAATTCGTATCTTGCCTATAGACACTTTTCCATCAAACAAGGCGATGAAGAAACCAATTTCCACAAAATAAGTTATGGTGTGCTTCCAGGACCGGTCCGAGACCCCATATTATACCACTTATTCACTCATTAAGTGCCCTAATCGGAACATTTGCCGATGATACAGCTGCCTTAGCTACAAATAAATACGCGCAGAAAGCATCTCTAAAATTGCAAATATGTCTCGATCGCGAATTAAAGCGAATGACAGTAAATCGGCTCACGTAAAATTTACAACTTGTCATATTCCTGTAAAACTCAATGGCATCGAGATCCCACAATCCAACGAAACTAAGAATTTAGGCATTCGTATGGGCTCAAAACTCGCTTGGGAAACTCACATCTTCACCAAAAGAAAAACTTTGAGTTTAAAACTTACTTCTCTCTACTGGTTACTGAACAGAAAATACCAATTGTTGCTACATACAAAATTTTTCTTGTATAAGGTTCTCAAGCCCATTTGAGCATTCAGTATCCAACTATGGGGTGCTGCAGCCAACTCAGATATCGAAATAACACAAAGATTTTAGTCTAAAGTGCTCAGGATAATAGTAAATTGCTGATGGATTGTCTCCATTGTTTGGGCTAACCATTGCTCCTCTTTTGCTGCTAAGCATGTACAATGAATGCCTAAAAGAAGGAATTTTTTCAAAAATATGGAAAAAACAAAAACTAGTACTAATCAGTAAGGGAAAGGGAGACGTCCGCTTATAGACCGTTATGTATGCTGGATAGCGCAGGAATACTCTTTGAGAAACTGATAAATCATAGGCTTAGTGAAGCCGTAGAGAACAGTGACATACAGCATGGTTTTAGAAGTGGCAGATCTACCTTAGGAGCCATCCAAGATGTAGTAGCTAGCGTAGAACAAGCCCAGGCAGGTAATCGATACTCCAAACGCTTAGCATTACTAGCCACACTGGATATTAGAAATGCGTTCAACAGTTTAAGTTGGGACGACGTAATTCAAGCCTTAAAGATAAAATTCAAGATCCCGAATAATCTATTGAAGATTATTCGTAGCTATCTCAGCAATCGCGTGCTCTTAAACGAAACACGAGAAGGGTGTAAGACTAAACAAATAACAGCAGGTGCGGGCCAAGGACCAATACTTGGACCTGAACTCTGGAATATAAGCTACGATGAAATCCTTCGAATAGAGATGCCTGAGGATGTGCATTTAGTGGGATACGCAGATGACATTGCAGCTGTAATAATCGCCCGAAACACCAACGAAGCCAAAAGAAAGTTAAATCAGGTGATGATCCAAGTACAGGCTCAGAGGACCTTCTAGCCAACAAACGATCCCATTAGAAGTAGATATGCAAGTACTCTATGCCACTTTATCGCCAAAAAGAGTGGTCTAATACCTAGGAGTGTAACTTGACTCAAGATTAACTTACTGGGCGCACATAAACCATGATGCCACAAGAGTTGCCAAAGTAAGCGGCATGTTAAGTAAGCTCATGGAAAACATTGGAGGTCCAACGCAGAACTCGATTCTCTTATACGGATGCGAAATATGGGCAGATTCGCTAAGGGAACAAATCCGGCGGAAAACTCTGCAATCTGTGCAGAGAGGCGGTTTTAGTTATCAGCGGAACCATTCCTATAGATATTCTAGCACAAGAGCGCAAACGGAGATGGGAGGCAAAAAACACAGGAATCCCAGTACCACGCTTCTCCGATATTAGAGCTCTAACGCTCACACTTTGGCAGGCAAGATGGAACTCTGAACGGTATGGTAGATGGACAGCGAGACTAATACGCGATCTAAAAAAGTGGGTAGAAAGAAAGCACGCTGAGGTTAATTATTATCTCACACAGTTTTTGTCCGGGCATGGGTCTTTTTGCAAGTATTTGTGACGAATGGAACGGAAAAGTGAGCCTACCAAACTGCATATATGGAGATACTGAGTATGATAATACAAAGCTGACCTTCTTTAAATGCGAGAGGTAGAACAAAGAGAGAACAACTCTGCAACGAGCTCTTGGTGTATTTACAACTGAAGAAATTATCGAGAAAATGATGATAGACGACGAAAAATGGAATGCCGTCGCAAATTTCGTGGAGGATATTATCCGAAAAAAGAAGCGTGAAATGAAAAGTTATGCTGAAGAGTATTGAGCATATGTTTCTCAAAACAGGTGACCCTGGACGCAGGGTGAGTAAGTAAGTGTCCTTCTTAGGACGCCGTCTTGACCCTCTACCTTGAAGCAATGCGGAAGCAGTCCCGGGGTGGAGGGAAAAATCCCAGAGCAGAGGAGGGATAATTTTAGTGGAATCGCCACACACGTAGTAGCGATGGGTACTATATGGTGCGTCAGCATTTTTAATCCAACCTCACCGCTAAAAAAATAAATAAAGAAAATGCCCAAATCCATACAGTGATCTCAAAATACCGCCGGTTAAAGTTGAAATAAAAAACTCAGTAATCTGCCATAAAAAAGATTCTGCCACCTAAATACTTTGGCATCTTTTCCAATGAGAGAAGTCGGTCATCATAAGAGGCTTAAAAGGAAAACCCCACTCGAAATAGTCTATTGAGCTTTTATATTTGTTGGCGTTCGCCTCACTGGATGCATCCGCACGAGTTAATCATAAAATATTTCTGGGAGTTTATATATGTACATATATATTTTTGTAAATATTAAGATTAAATCATTATTGTTTCAAAATAAGTTTTCAAATATTGTAAATGTTAATTAACAGCAGCAGGAAATAATGGGGTCAATAAAAAAAGGAAATATTCTAAGAAAAATCTGGCCAAATGAACTAAGTTTTACCCATAATCTGCTATTTTTTGCGAAAATATATACAATTTTTTCGAATTTGTAAAGAAAAGTTATTAAATAAATTCCGACAGATTCTCGTGAAATGTTAAGTGTTTCTGATTGAATATCAAAGCTTACTTAAATATCTCTTTACAAAAATTTTATAGCGAAATAAAAAAGAGCGGAAGCCATAAGAAAAAAATGTGAGCTGTGGCAACAAAGAACTTCGAATTGAGCTTCTCAGGAATTTTAGTAAGAAGCACCATAAAGGGCGACATGTTTATAGGCCATCTATGGGAAGGTAAGCAGTCTGAAGGATTTTGGCAGGAAGAGCATATCCTTTTTCAAATGCCAGCTGGGATATTTACATACCTACAAAAAAAAAAACACACGCACACACAGAAAGCTTTTACATGTAATTGCTAATGCTACACACATTTCAGTAGCAACAATATCGTTTGGGCGACATTAAAAATGAAGAATATGCAAAGCATACATGAATGAATGTGTTTGAAAAAAATTCGGTTGAACCCCGTTGAGAAATTATAACGAGAATATGGAAAATGAAAGTGTGACTGGCTGTAATGGAAATACTTTTTTTTAAAACTTTTCAATTACTTTTCTATTACTTATAATTTTCTTATAAAGGAAGCTTTTAACTTTTAATAAATATAAATTACTTCGGTTGAAATGGAAAATGGAAAATCATAGGAATTTGGTTGATTTACTGGTGAATCTAAAAATAAGCGCCGAATGTTAGCTTTAGATTTGCCATTCATTTCATAGTGTAGTGTAATCTAAGCTGAGGGAAGGCTGAAGCCAGAACGATATTAGAGTTCGCTTCAAGCTGCTGAAAAAATTCATCAGGTGGTTCATATCTAGGACTGCAGGACATAACAAATGAGTGAAAGCTAAGAAGTGTAAATTGAAGAAATGAGTGAAAGCTAAGAAGCGTAAATTGCAGCCACACGATAGAAGGAATGGCAGCTAATGGCGAATCTCACAGCATACATATCTCGCGGCCAATGTCTGGTAAGAGAACCCGCAAAATTCGAGAGTTCAGTCTTTCCTAACTTTAAAGCTCCCATGAGCGCTTTCGATTCACACATGGCCAGAAGGAGTTCGCGCCATAACAACTCTGTGTATTTGCCCCGCGTTTGGTGAATGGACGTGAGGCTAACCTTCCCAGTAGAAGACCACAGGCAATCAAGGGGATGCCAGTTCTCTTATATTGGGGTGACATCACCTCACAGGTCTGGCTCATCCGGCACCCAGATAAATCTTGAAACCTTACTTTAAAGACTTAGAAGGAATATTCTGAGAAAATCTTGTATTGTCTCGATGTATATAAAGTTTGCATTTTAAAGCCAACCACAATTAGTTTGCTTCTTTCTCTTCCTCCAAAAATATTAAAAGAAAATATGTTTTTTTTTTTCACTGGAAATGTCAAAGTTTACTTGAATAATTTTATTAATTTTTTTTAAATTTTTTTTACAATTAATAAAAGCGATGAAAAGTTTTTCAAATGCTTTGAGGAGAAACTGTCGTATAAGAAGTTATCTTGGAAGAGAATTGCGATGTTGTGAAATCTGATATTAAAAACGATCAGTTATGTTCTGGGTACTACGGGCCTGATAACTGAATACGTTTGTCACTTTCATACAAACTGACGTTAGACACCCTAAGGGTAAAAAAAGTGATGCTTCCTCGAGATTACAATGATCATAACTGTAAACGAGACATCGAAATTGGTTCGAAAAAAATCAGATCACTTTAAAGCCTACGATGACCTTTCGTGCCAAGTTTACACAATCAAACCCAAACATCTGACAGTAGATTCAAATTTATGAAACGACTTGCACATGAATTGACGTAGTCACACAAGCTAGAAGCCAGATAAACGTGCAAAGCTGCGCGATATCAACTCAAGACAGCAATAAAGCAAGGTAAAAGCTTGCATAAGCTTTGCGATAATGCTGAAAAGAATTCTTGGGGGTCAGCCTACAAGGTGGTGACCAAGAAGCTGAAGTCCGTTAAGAAATCCATACCAACATGCCCGATCTTCTTGAATGAAGTGGTAAACACACTTTTTTTTCAAACAAAGGAAGATGGTTTTTTAACCTCGAGACCAACCCTACACCAGTTTCCAAGAATCTCAGCAGACGAAGTTCTTCAAGCTGTGAATAGACTCGAAAATAATAAGTCTGCTGGTCCAGACGGGTTGTCTAACCAGGTACCTAAACTGGCCTTTGCCTACCCAACATCGAACTTCGTACACTTATTTTATACATATCTCGTGGAGGGAACGTTCCCATCGATATGAAAGCGACAAAGACTGGTTCTACTTGCCAAACCCGGCAAACCTCCCATGGAACCGTCTAGCTTCAGACCGCTTTGCCTACTCGACACGGCAGGTGAAGTACTGGAAAGAATAAGGCACTGTGCTTGGACCACTACTCTAGAACATCATGTACGATAGTCTTATGCGCCTCAATATACCCAATGGTGCTATCGGGTTATCGGGTTTGCAGTTTGTAGTAGTTATTACGGCTAAGAGACTAGGCGACATATGCGAAAAAGTTAATCAGTCAATAGCGTACGTTCATGGCTGGTGCAAAACGGCCTTCAACTCGCCGAGTAAAAAACAGAGTCCGTTCTCATATCGAGCCGGAAAAGAGTATTGTAGAAGTGGCAACTATACAAGTTGGCAATCACAGCATCACAACATTACCAGCAGTAAAATGTCTGGGAAGATATTTTTTATGAGGAGATTCGATCCTACGTTCTCTCTGAATTCCGAATGGTAGTTTCACACTAACCCATTCGGCTACGGCGGCCGCCTAATTGACTTACTCCGCTGTTTCAATGGTACTCCAACACTGATATATTTAGTGGCATCCAATCTTGCGCTCATACGGTAAAAGTAGGAATAGCAACTCACTTACGACAAATTGCCGTTATGGATTGAGAGAGAAACAGCGTTTTGTGAGAAATATCAGCACTTTTCTGCAGAAGTAGCGTCGCCATCAAAATTAAAATCTTTATCACACAAAAACCAAGGATAAATCAATCAAAGTAATCTGAAGGCCGAAATGCTGAGAAGCTGACATTCTGCCTTATGGTTTCGAAATCTAAATCAATAATTTGATTTCTATGCTATTAAAAAATATCGCTTTTAAAAAGCGTGACCGATATTTCAAACTCACTTTAGTTATCAGATATTCAGTTTTACGATCCTCTAATAAGCATAATCTTAAATTTCAAGGGTAAAATATCAAGCACTTCTGCTGCTAATTGAGGCACACAAAAAGTGTTTAACTAGTGGCCTGAATGATAAATGTAAAGCTTTGAAAATGTTCGCTTTGACTTCGGTTATGGTCGGCCCTAGAAATCGATATTCGGTCATACTCTAATTTTGTTCAATAAACAGTGCAAATCTAGTGCATCATAATTGAAAGCACATAGGAAAAAAATTATGAAAACACGTTTTTTTTCACTTGCAAACTACCAAGGGATATTTGTGGAATGTCCCAAAAAATTGAGTCAAAAGTGAAGAAATGCTTACGAACATAACACAAAAAAAAAAAAATTGCAACAAAACTTGTGGCAAAGTTGCATATTTTCTCTAACTGCAGACGTCTGTGACTCACTGTGTAAGTTTTGTCTATGCAGAGATACGAAAACTGCTGCGCTAAAGAAGTGGCTAGTGGCATTTGTTTTTTTGCTAAGAACTAGAAAAAACTGGAATAATTTATTATAAACTAAAGAGTGACTAAACTTCGGCTTTGGCGTAAGCGCCGGCTTCGCCTTCGGCAAAGAAAAAGAAAAAGCTGAACTTTGTTCGAACCATTTTTTTTTAAATGTATAAAAATTTTATTGATTTATTGTTATTTGCAATATTTTAGATTTTTGTGTTACTTTATTTGTGAAAATTTTTGATTACTGGTATCGAATCACTCATTTTTGTTGAAGAAAAACTCTTCGGCTCTTTCATGGAGTGAAACTGCTAAGTAATACATAATTCAGTAAATGTTCAGTACAGGTCAGTTCTATGCCGACAGAAGGTGCCGCTAGCAAGGCAAAAGTGTCCATATGTCCCATTGCGCCTTTGTAAATGTTCGATTCGGTTTCGGTTATGTTCGGCCCTAGAAATCGATATTCAGTCATACTCTACTTATAATCAATACACGGAAAATTAATATTTTTCAAATCCTGTGCGCCATAATTGAAAGCACATAAAAGAAAAAAAATTATGAAAACAAGATTTTTTTTGTAAAGCAGTTATGCGCAGTTTTTGTAAACACCGATTAAAAAATGTAAGCATGGGTGCTTTGGGGAAATTTACCTAGTATCGGTGAACCTTTTAAACTCTTTGATTGTCAGGACAATACTTTCTGGTCACGGCAACATTCTGGATTCAAACGGAAGGTCAGACTACGTAATTACTGAAGGTAAATTTGGCAAAAAGCCTAGCGTCGTTATAGAACAAAATGGATGGCGTCAAGGTATAGAATCCGCATGCCATTCATACAATTTCTTTACAGATAGATCAAAAATGGCAGAAGGAGTAGGGGCGGCTATCTTTTATTCACAATTTGATCACCAAAAGTTTTTCATATATTTCAAGCGGAAATCTGTGCCGCAACAAAAGCAGGTGAATTGGCTCTGGAAGTAACCCCGCTTAATACTCGGGCTAACATTTTCATTGATAGTCAAGCGGCTAATAAAGCAAATATGGCTCCTTGGACTAACTCGGAATGTGTTCCAGAATGCCGATTCAAAAAAGATGAACTCAACGGGAGTAAGCAGGTCACTATTTACTGTATACCGAGACACAAATGAATACAAAGAAATGCGAGAGCCAATGAGCTCGCTAAGGCAGGTATTCGTTTCTTGAGATAGAGCACGTCAGACATATACCCATCACTCTCCTTTCCGAAAACAGAACTAAATGAGAAAATAGCTGTGGAAATACAGTCGATAAGGCAACACTCAGCTTTTTTGTAGAGCCTAAGATCAGCACATTTTTCCTCCTTGAAGAATATTGCTAACAAAAGGCTGAACTCGTGAAGACGTGCATTAAGAACTACCTGAAATAATTTCTTCGACCCCAAATGCATAGCAGTGATAACGGCGGCCGCCCTAGCCGAATGGGTTGGTGCGTGATTACCATTCGGAATTCACTGAGAGGTCGTTGGTTCGAATCTCGGTGAAAGCAAAATTAATAAAAACATTTCTCTAATAGCGGTCGTCCCTCGGCAGGCAATAGCAAATCTCCGAGTGTATTTCTGCCATGAAAAAGCTCCTCATAAAAATATCTGCCGTTCGGAGTCGGTTTGAAACTGTAGGTCCCTCCATTTGTGGAACAACATCAAGACGCACACCACAAATAGGAGGAGGAGCTCGGCCAAACACCTAACAGAAGTGTACGCGCCAATTATAGTATAGTAGATAACGCAACGGACCCTAGAGGTCTTTGTGAGATCTTTTTACAGAACAGTCAGCGCTACCTAACCTAATTCTTTAAACTTCATGACATCTTTTTCACTCAGAGGGTACACGTAAATTTTGTAGGAAATACATTTTGCCCTTTTCTCAAAGGTTAACCAGGAATGATATTTACTTTTGCCCTTTGAGTCCTTTTATCTGCTACAAAAATTTAAAGTAAGAACTGGTTCCATCTACAGATGCTCTCCTCTTTCGTTTGATATCTATGACTGTTTTACAAGAAGTTTAAATATTTTTAATATATTTTTTCTGAATTCTACAAATTTTATCCACAAAATTTTATACGTCCCTGAAACCAGAAAAATATGTGAAAAACAGAAATTTTTCAAAGCGCTTTAATGTTTTATATTGGCTTTAGCAAAACTTTAATTTTATAATAAGACCCCATTTATGAATTTTTTAGAACCTTTTGATGCAAAAAAACCCCTCATAGGAATTCGATTCTTTTAGATTCGAATTCGCAAAATTTTCAATGTAATGAAATTTTTTTAATGAAAATTCATTTCTTGATACCGAAGAAGTAAATTTTAATTGAGAAATTGAAAATATTTAATGAACCTTCACAAATTGATTAATTTTTCAAAACTCGTTTCTGAATACCCTCATCACATGAACTAAATGGACAGCTTCTTTTTGGGTCTCATAAATAGCTTAGATTTTTGCAGCTTTCAAACCCGATTTAATTCTTTGTAGTTCTGAAATCATTAGTGTTTCTGAAATTTGTAGCAGAGTTTAATAAAAGTCAACATAGTTTTTCGGGCTCTTGAAGCTAATAGTGAATTTCTTTCTCCTCTTTTGTTTGCTAAGCAACTTCTTTGGATCAAAAGTTAATCTAAAAAAAGAAAGTTGTAAGACGCACGAGCGAGTTGTAATGCACAAAAGGACAATTTTTCAGATAAAAAGCAATTTGGAGCTAATTTAATTACTTCACAACAGCTTATGCTGATATGAATGTAGTAGTGAAGGAGCCCAGAAAATGCCTAGCGCTATGGTGATGCGTAAATAAGAGAGTGGAATTCAACGCTAAGTGCACTCGCTCGCCAAAATCGAGTGTCCACTTTATTCCTAATGGGCAACTATTGCACTGAAAATTCGAACAATGGGAATTTTTAAATATTTATATACATAAATATACAAATAGGTATGTACGAGTATGCATGTGATGCGGTAGGATATCTGATATTCAATTTTGAATTGGAAATAGATTGAATGCTTTTTATTCAATTCAATTTACGTTGAATGCGATTCGTGTTCGGAGGCAATAAGCGTGCAATGAACGGTAGTATGGTGGCATTGAGGCACTGAAGCACTGAATCACTGACGCTGAAAATGCTACATATAAGCACAACAAAAACAAAAGTAGCAAATAAAAAAGAACTGAACATATGGAGTAAAAAAGGAAGAGCAAGGATTGGTAGGAAAGAAAAAAGAGCAGCAAACAAAAGTGTGCAGAAGAAAGTGCCTTCCATTTATATCCACACACACATATGTATGCATGAACTACAATTACATGTGTCTATTTGAGCTTGACGTGGCACAAAATAATATGAGATTACAACAAAACAACAAACAACAAAAAGGGAGTGAGCAGACAGAAAGGCAGACAGACAAATGTAAGTGACATTGGTTCATTATTTTTTTCGTTTAGCGTGAACTGGAAAATTGCTTGAACATAAAATGTGACAAAAATTTTGTAGCAAATTGAAAGAAAAATATGCGTGGAAGGTAGATTAAAAACAATTCAATATTTTAACGAGTACTAAAAATGCAAAGTGCAGGGGAGTTAAGCAAATTCGCACTTTGCTGCTACGCGCAATTCAACTTTAGTGGCAATACGAAGCAAAACTTATCTGGAATTGCCGTTGCTAAAAGCCTTAATTACTTCATTCCACGCTCCGCGAAAATACCATGCGGTGGCTGGTAGGTGGCGCGCTACTCGCATTTGATACCTTTTAGGTTAGTGCCTACATAACTTTTGTAAAAAAAAAACAATATAAATCCAATATTAAAATTGTTTATATAAAAAAAAAATCCGCAAACTTTTCCTGAGCAATTCCAAGGTTTTTACTCCCCGTGCGGAGTTGCCTGATCTCGCATCGGGCGCGTCCCAGGTGGTGGATAGGGAAGCCTTGACATCACACGAGTGGCCGTCCCTGTTGGGGTGGGTTTAACACTCGTGTGATGACTCAAAGTTGGCATAGAATCAGGGTGCCATCCGCGAACCAAACTGGCTAGGGAGGAGTCCCGAACAAAAACCGAAAATAAAAACCAAAAAATAGATACAAAATAAAAATATACAAAAATATTGAATTTATCAGTAGGTTAGGTTAGGTTATGCTGCTAGTCGGCCTGCACGACCAACTCACTTAGACTTATAGGTCGGTTGTGATACCACTGTGCTGTACGGGAACCCCATGTACCTTCCTACGTGGAACCATTTTGTGGCGCTTATAAAACGTAGAATCGATCCCAACCCCACGCCAGACAGCTCGGTAAGAGAATTGAAAAAAAGTGTTTACCTAGACAACCTGCTCTGGTTTTAGCTAAGACTGGACAATTGCAAAGGAAGTGCTCAACTGTTTCTTCCTCATCTCTGTAACTTCTGTAATATTCATGGGGGAAAACTCCTAGTCTCGAGGAATGTCTGCCAAATAGCCAGTGACCGGTTAAACAAGCCACGACCTTCGAGATATCATCTCTTGAGAGACTAAACAATTCCTTTGTTCTTTTCTTGTTTATTTGCGGCCATAGTAGCCTAGCTGTTAGACACATATCTTCATTTCTCCATGACCTATTGGCCTCTTGGATAATATTGTTTTTTATTATTAGTTTACTCGTGTCCAATGGTACTTTTATCACAGAGCAGTTGAATAGCAGTACCTTTTCTGGCCAGCTCATCAGCTTTACAGTTTCCCTCGATATTTCTATGCCCCGGATCCCAAATAAGGATGACCTTCAATACGACACTAATATCATTTAGGGCTGCCCTGCATTCCTGTGCAAGCTTCGATCTGAGTATAGCCGCATTCATTGATTTGATAGCCGCCTGGCTATTCGAGAATATATTTATAGTAATTTTTGTTATGGCATTCGTATTTAGATATGTAGCCACTTATTTTATGGCTAGTACCTCTGCCTGATAGACGCTGCAGTAGTCTGGTAGTCGAACGGATAGTTCCAGTCCTAATTCCTTCAAAAATACTTCATAGCCCACCTTATCGTCTAGCTTGGAACCATCTGTATTAAAATTGTATTTCCCCCCTTCTCCATGGCCTTTGTGTCTGCCACTCCCTTCTTGACGGTACACTCGCCTTGAAGAGCCTTTCGTAGATGATTCTAGGAATAGAGTAGTCCATTTCTTGTTTGTGACTATTCAGAGAGTGCAAAATAGAAGCGTAGCCAAACCACCGGTCTTTCCATAGCGCCATACTTTTGAGTCTGAGTGCCGAAGCGGCGGCCACGGTTTACCCTGCCACATTTCTTCTTCTTTTTAATTGGCGCGATAACCGCTTATGCGATTTTGGTCGAGTTTAACAAAGCGCGCCAGTCGTTTCTTTCTCGTGCTAACCGGCGCCAAGTCCTTCTCCACCTGATCTTTCCAACGCAGAGGAGGTCTTCCTTTTCCTCTGCTACCACCAGATGGTACCCTACCACATTTAGTGCAGATAAATTGATTAGCACTTCCTTTGTTTGGGGTAGTCCTTAAAGCGCCAGAGATGCATAGAAAAGCTGTTCTGTGGACCTTACTCCTGATTTTAGCGTAACTCGCCTTTTGAGCTGATGGCCACCATACAAGTATTACATACATTAAGATTGGCCTAACTACAGAAGTATAAAGCCAATGGGAGGCAGCCAAATAATTTGCTATTTATCATCGTCATCTTTGGCACTACAGATCTTTGTGAACTTTGGCCTGCTGCTCGTTGAACCTGCATACAGCTGGATCGCTTACGAATCTTTTTCAATTCCAACTCCAATAAGTTGCTGTTAGTTGCTTAATACGTATGACTAACGACGGTTGCAATGTTGCTGCAAAGGGAAAATGGCAAAAAAAATGAAGAATCATGCAGACAAAGCCCTTCCACGTAATTTGTGTATGTGTTTTGATGGGGTCAAAAGTAATTGGAACATGTACATACATACATACCTATAATCATCTACCATATACACAATATTTTACAAAGAAAAAAAAAATCTTTATATTTTGTTGTGCAACTTCCGCTCAATATAAAATTGTGACAGCTTTAGTGTGCGCCTAAAAAATGTCCCCCCCTGTTTTTCATTATTTCATTATTACAGTAGCAGTAAATTATAGCTGAATTTAATTTCATATGTTTTTGTTGTTGCTTTTTTATAGCTCTGCTCTTGCGGTGTGTAAAAGCACGCAAAAAATTGAAAACTAGCCCGCAAGTAAGAAAGTAAAAAAAAAATGATTTAAAAATGTATAAAAGTATTTTTGAACTGCAGCGCAAAGTCTGTTTGGATATTTTTTTTTTCAATTTTCCTTCCGTGAAAATTCTAGCTGGCAGTTATTTCCATATTTATACGTAGAGGCTTCTCTTTTTGTTTAAATTTGCGCATCAGCCATTACTGCTCTCTGATCTGCCCAAGCTCATCAGTCATGGCAATTAAGCGCTTTATTTTTTGGCTACATCGGATCTTTTTTTAGCAACAACCTATTTCTTGCTACCTATTGGTGGTTAATTTAAAATGCTGTTTTTCACGATGAAATATTTGCAAAATTTTTGGTGTTTTTTCTTACTTTTTCATTTTCAAGTTATTAGTGTCGCATAGTGGCCGGTTGCGTTATCATAAATTGCAATTTCCAATAAAATGCAGTTGCGTTATTAATCGATGAGTTATTGAAAACGAAAACATTTTATGCCTCTAAATTCATACATACAACCATAAAAACGGAAATGCGTCGCTGTAGTTATGATTTGTACTGGAAATGTGAGATTTCACATACAAAGTTACGCTTGAAAATTTCGATCATATTTTTGGACTTCAAAGGTTTGCTGGAAAATATACTTTTTTCTATCAGTAAATACCGCAATAAGTCAGGTGAATAAATTTTTAAATTAATTTTTTGTATTCATAATTATACGAGCCATTCAGGGCACAAATCGATTCACTCCACTTTTTGATTCCACACGATTCACTCCTCATTTGAAATGGTGCTTTTTGGGTGTCTCTTTAAAAGCGTGTAAAACGAAAACGAAAAAAGTTTTTTTTTCTTTTTGGTTTCACTACTTTATTTCTTGATTCATTGTTAAAAATAAAAAATTTTTTTGCTCATACGAGGTTCTATTAAAAAGTTTTCAGCCTTGAAAAAAATATCTTCATATATACAAAGGACACAGATGTAGCCGGTTCGACTGAACCGATTTTGAAAAAATAAAATTTAAATGACGAAAAATTGGTGTCATTATCATGTGAACTATGATCATTCGAAAAAATAAAATTTTAGTTTTTTTTATCGGACCTTTAAATTCAAAAAAAGTGCCACAAAAGGGATTTTCATCTTTGAACGTCCGTCATTTTGTCAATTTTTGTTTGTTTAAAGATCGTAGTTCACACGATGACTAAGATTTTACCATTATTGAGAACATGTGAAAAAATATAAAATACAAATATAGGTTGTCAAAAAAGTCTTGCGGTATTTTTATTGAATTTTCAATTGTTAATAAAATTGGTTATAATAATGCGATTTAAGTCAAATATGCGCCGTTTTGTTCGATGACAAGTTCCCAACGAGATGCCTACTTCATAATGCCCCTCTTATAGAAGCTCGCTTCCCTATTGTCAAAAAACTCGGAGAGCCAATTTTCACAGTACTCTCTTGGGGACAACTTCCGACTACCAAGCTCGTTCGCCATGGACAGAAATAGGTGGTAATCACTTGGTGCGAGATCCGGACTATACGGTGGATGCAAAAGAACCTCCCATCCGAGCTCCCGGAGCTTCTGGCGCGTCACCAAAGATGTGTGTGGCCTGGCGTTGTCCTGATGGAAGACAATTCGGCCTCTGTTGATCAAAGATGGCCTCTTCTGCATGAGTGCTGCATTTAAGTGGTCCAGTTGTTGGCAGTACAGGTCCGAATTGAGCGTTTGGCCATAGGGGAGCAGCTCATAGTGGATGATTCCCTGCCAATCCCACCAAACACACAGAAGAACCTTCCTGGCCGTCAATTCAGGCTTGGCCACCGTCTGGGCAGCTTCACCGCTTTTCGACCACGACGTTTGCCCTTCACGTTGTCGTAAGTGACCCACTTTTCATCGCCAGTCACCATCCGCTTCAAAAACGGGTCGATTTTGTTGCGATTCAGAAGCGATTCGCATGCATCCATACGGGCAAAAATGTTTTTTTGCGTCAAGTCGTGTGGCACCCATACATCGAGCTTCTTTTTGAATCCAAGCTTCTTCAAATGGTTTATAACGGTTTGATGACTCATGCCCAGCTATTGGCCGATGCTACGGCTGCTACTATGCCGGTCTCTTTCGATCAATTCAGCGATTTTATCGCAATTTTCGACGAAAGGCCTTCCGGACCGTGGCGCATCTTCGATCACCTCTGCACCAGAACGAAAACGTTGAAACCATCGTTGTGCGGTGGAAATGGAAATTGTATCGGGTCCATAAACTGCACAAATTTTATTGGCAGCATGAGATGCATTTTTGCCTTTATCGTAGTAGTACTGTAAAATATGCCGTATTTTCTCTTTATTTTGCTCCATGTTTGCGACGCTATAACTCACGAACGACTAAAAGCAAACAACAATTAATCAAACACGTGTAGGCACGTGAAAAGATCTTTCCAAAAAGCTCTAGCGTGAGCCGTTGCGACGAATACAACTAGAACTACGCGCTTGCAAAGACAAGCTTGCGGAAATACCGCAAGACTTTTTTGACAACCTTTATAAAATATTTTTTCACCACATGATCGGTGCAATATGAAAAAAGATTGAAATAAAGCGCCATTTAATCTAAGGAAAATTACATACAAAGATTTTTTTCTATAAAACCTTTAGAGAACTCAAACACTAACAGAAAAGTAACCGTTAGTGTTTATTTATTTATTTAATTTTTATTTACAATATTTAATTTATAAACGTAAGAGCTTCGTAAAGTTCGTGCCGGAATAAGAAAGTTAAGGCGTTGCAAAAGAAACGCAATGTCACCACGAATTAAATTAAACTTCCTTGACTTTCTTGACCGTCTTCATTCAATCGACTTTAATCCAATTAATAACAAGCGGGAGCTATACGAGCGATAAGGCTCTCTAAGTATGCTATGTTCTAGGAGTATTTCTAGATATATCAGGGGCCTTTAACAACGTGACAAAAGATGCTATTTTAAATAGCATAGAGTCACTTAATGTGCAACCCGCGGTTTATCTATGGATAAGGCAGCTATTAGCTAGCAGAAAGATAAGAGCGGAGTGGAACAATGCGACCGTCACCAAATATGCATGCAGAGGCACATTTGAAGGAGGGGCACCAAAACTAGTGGCATATGCCGATGACATAGCTATAGTAGTTACGGGAAAGTAGATAGACCACAAAGTTTGGAAAATATGCATTAGCCGCTCTGAGCGAGTGCTGCTTTTTTAAGAGCTTGAGAACCTAAATTGAAGCAATAGACATTGAATTTGGCTTCTCAAACTAATTCGAACACCAAAAAATTGCGTTCTCGATTAATATTGGTCATTCCTTGTAATTCGCGTGCTGTGGCCAATGAATAAGAAGTATACTATGAGCATCCTGCAGCGTTTGAGATAGAAAGTACCTCCTAAGAGGTAGGAATTATGGAGACAAAATCATTGCAATTTACCAACGCAAGCAGGTCACCTCTTATGGCTATAAAAGAATGTTAATACCTATTCACCTGGTATGTCATCGTGTCATCTTTTACAGCTGTCACGTCTCAAGTTACTACGTCGCGGAAACTGTTTTTTTTATAAGACGATTAAGGTGATATAGAAGAATTCACACCAGCAGCTGAAGGCTATTAAAAAATTGCACTGTGATGCTTCATTGATTGAAAAAATATTGAAAGATGTATTGAGTGCATTGGTTACCATGGAGATTTATTTTGAGTGGAATACATTTTGGTTTGTGGACAAATTCTGGGTACTTTTTCAACCCAAGAAAATTTATAATATTTTATGATTTTGGTAATTTCCGGTAATGCCAGTCCTCTGCACTCACTCGAATTTAGTGATAATATAGCCCTTCCCACCAAACCAGGCGTCCCTCTGTTAAAAATGGGAGAACGACTACATTGTACCTGCAGAGAGCGACCAGCTACTCGTACAAATCCATTACATTTAAGTATAACAAAGTGCAAGTTTACATTGGCTTTTGAAACAAGCGCTGATTTTTGTTCAATTTTTTTTATTCACGGTGTAATAATTTCCTCCCGCATAATGAATGTTCCAAATTTTCTTTGTGTGGTAGAAAATGCGTAACACCATTAAAAAAAAAAATTCTTAAAAATCCGTGGGAATATTTAGCCGCTTAAAACTTGCACGATTTTATATATGTCTTATATAAGAGAAAATCAATAATAATTTTTTGTATCCAATAGTTTTCAACAATTTAAAAATCTAACTTTTTTGTGTTTCTTTACTGGTTTTTCTGATAAGTCCATCATATCTCAGAGGCCAAGTTCCTTTAAAAAGGTTAAGCAATTCACACATGCGAGCAGTGTTTGCAGAATTCTTCTTGCACAAAATCACGTATAATACAAAATTCTTAGAATGTGTTAGTGTGAGTTATGTGAAGTGATTGCGTTGATTGGCCTCAATGATTGCTGTGTTAGGTTCAAAAGAAGATATCAATCAGTCTGGGTTTTGTTTTTGGCAAACATGGAAGTAAAAACGCAAAATACGCTTAGTAAGAGATAAAAAGGTTTACTTTAAATAAGTATATAGACACATAAATGCAATTAATTGTTTTTTGTTTTTTTTTTTGTGTGTCTAAGAATTAAAGAAATATGTAAAAAAAAATTTAAAAATGTATAACCCACAGGCATTTAACGTATGGGGAAAAATCATTTTGAATTTGCGCACATCAGCAGCTGACCCCTATGTAGCTAATTGAATTGTCTTCAGTTACATGCTGTGCTTATATGTATGCATAGACTGGTTCATACATACATGCATACAAAATTTCATTGCATTTTCGATTAAAGCATACCAACCACTGGCAAAGGGTCAAGTGAAACATTTGAGTTTAATTGCCCCTGCAGTGCTGCCAAAACTGTTTGAGTAGTCGAGCATCATTTTCAACTAAAATGTTTACTCAAGCCACGAACATGTCCTTATAGGTATGTATGTATGTATGTATGCTTGTATGTATAAATGTATGCATGCATGCGTGTATGTATGTATGCATGTATACATCTAGATAACCCAGCCGACAGGCAATGTGGCCATGTTGAAGGATTATGAATGTTTACATACACTTGCACTTATTAACGCGAAATTAATGTGAATACGAACTAAATATGTGTATATGTATGTACGGTATATATGTATGTATGTGTTCTACAAGTTATCTGCATTGACTGCATTCAACCGAGATTTTGCTTACCGACAACTTAAGACTTACACAGCTCGAATGTGAAATTGATGCTTGCACGAATTTGCTACATATGTAAAAAGGGCCTTTCAAAAGATGCACCCAGATGTTGCTTTAAAATAAAATATGTGCAAATTTGAACCTTTCGGATTTCATAATTTGTATTCAAAATATCGCTCTTAACAATTATGTGCATAATTTAAATGCCCACCATGAGCAGGTCTACAGATAAAATACACCAAACAGTCGATTTGTGAACGCCAAATTGTCAAAAATTGTTGTTGCCCTCTCCTGTGAAGCTCTGCACCGGCGACCGCCCAATGCGGTGCGGCCGACTATCACCATCAGGCCGCAACGACAACAGCGGCATGTACAGCAGAACCAACGTAGGCAACCCACGTGTCCCTCATGCGCCGAATAGGGACCGTCATTTAGAGCAGCTTTACACTCCTCCAATTTAACTGCAACGGGCTTACGGGTGAGATTGATGAAAGAGTCGACTTTATAAGCCGGTACGTACTTCCAATAGCTGTGGTCTAAGAAACTAAACTGTACGCTAGCTCATGACCGCGAGCGAGACAGGTGGTCTAGCGTTTAAAGTCCACCACATTGTGCAGTATCGCCTTATCGATGAAGGCATCGACCGCATGGACAGCACTTTAAAATGTCAAACTGTCAGTAGCCAGCCGGTTAGGCGGTGCCGAGCTCGAAATATAAATGACGTCTACACCCTTTTTGGGTGTTTGGTCGAGCTTCTCCCCATATTGGTGGTATGCGTCCATAAATGAAGGGACCTACAGTTTAGGCTGAAATACCCTCAAAATATTTAATACCTATATATTTCCCTATCACCTGCTGCCCGGCTGGATATCGCACGGAAATTGGTGCGCTCATCAGAGGTGAAAACTGATTGGTAGTAGATGACTTTAACGTGCCCTATGATCGTTTGGTATGCTACGCTTGAGTAGGCAATTGCGACAGCTCGTCTGACATAACAATTGCTAAAGGGATGCCCGAATAAGGCTTCTGGAGGCAATTTGGAGACTCGGCAACTGGTCACCCAACACTAGCGGATCAAATGGAAAGAGCACTTGAAGACCTGAAAATGCATCACTGGTGTGAGTAAGCTCTGGTAAATCGTAAAGTTCCTGTCGATCCCGATGAAGGACAACGATAAGGTGGCAATCATTTTTAGTGGCTGCACTTCGTCGGACCCCAAGAGATATGCGAGATAATTTAGTCGGCAATTCATAATGCACTCTCCGGTCGACAGAAGACTGCACAAACTGCCGAACAACAGTGCGCCACTTACTTTCTCCAGCGATGAGGTTCAGGTGACCAGAAAGCAAAAGCTTTCTAAAGCCATTGATCCAGATGGATGATAAAAAACCCAGGTGCACTGGGTGTAGGATATCTCACAGGGGCATTCAACTGGTCCATAGCCACTCCTATAATTCCTGATAAGTGGAAAGCAAGGAGAGTGGTTCCATTTTTGAAAACTGAGGAAACCGCCAGCCAAGGGGAGTCTTATCGTCCGATAACTATCACCGCCATCAACACTCAGATAAACCGTGGGCTTAACCTAAACAGCTCCTGCGACAGGACTGTTCTAGTAGCGTTAGACTTGTAGAAGGCCTTCGACACTGTCATCCACTCAAGGCTGCTAGACGATATTATACAGCCAACCCTCCTGTTGGGACTGAAAAGGTGGTGCGCGAGCTATTTGAGTGGTCGGTATTCGTCAACCATCTTTCGCGGTCAAAACCTAAAACAGAGCCTTGCTTTTTAACTCCTATGTATCGAAGCTCTCCAATCACCAACGAGGGTTTCCCTGGTCTCTTATGCCGGTCTCGATAATGGCGCTGTGAAATGACATCGATGGGTTGTGTTCCAAAGTGAATGATTATCTCACCAGACTTTCTCGCTTTTTCACTGCGAGGGCTCTCCAACATTCCTCCACTAAATTCACGGCAACCCTCTTTGCTTCCTGGACGAAGGACGCCAAACTACAGCTAACGGTAAAAGTCGATGACACACCAGTACAATAATACGTAAAAATGTTGGGGGTCACCTTTCTACGCATACCACCGCAATTGCTACGAAGATCTGAAATCGCAAAATGGTTTGCCGTCAATACTTGGGGCAAAGACAAAGAAATCTTGCTGGGGGCATTTAAAGCAAATGGCCGGCCTGTTATAAATTACGCTGTGCCTATCTGGCCGCCTTAAACTAATGATTCGCAGTGGATAAAAGTACAAACTTGTCAAAATACTGCTATCAGGACAGCCACGGGATGTCTCCTGATGCCCCCTTCACAACACCTACACACTGAGGCATCAATCCTTCCCATTAAGGAGCACAACAAAATGCCCAACAAGATTTTTCTGCTAGGGTTCTACCGCAGGTGTCACCTCTGCACACATTTACTTGAACCTGAGTGACCTACCAGGCACGTCAGGAGACATCTCTCTATTTATGAGATCTAGGACAAAATACAGTTACAACTACTGGACCGGACAGTATATAGATCGACCCTACACGACATACATCGGGAGACTCTTACCACCTTCCTAAACTCGCGATCCCCGAATGTCGTTACCGGAGTGCAATCACCTATTGCAGACGAAGAGCTTCAGCCCATTGCGTTCTGGCTATTTTAGCAGGTTTAACTCCTACTTATCCAGAATCGACCCAGCATGTCAAGCATGTGAAGACACCCCGCATGACACTAATTATCTCTTCACATGCCCTATTAAACCCACTCATCTAACACCGCTTTCCCTCTGAACCCTATCTGACGAAATACAGCGCTTCCTGGACCTACCGTTAGATTAGTTAGACGAAGACGGCAGAGGACTACATCGCACAGAAATGGTTCAGTAAGCTGATACAACAACAAAACCCACAAATACATTTATAGAAGTTTATTATAATCTTGATACTTAATCCTTGGATATGAAATATGTAAAAAAAAAATAAAATAATAATTTGTACGATTTTAAAATATTCAAACAAAAAAATAATACCAATAATTGTCTCATTCATATTTTACTGTTACATTGTGCCGCAATAAACCGTACAAGTACGCACATTCACACATACATGGACCCATATATTGATGAGAAGTGTAATTAACGCATATTTCGCACTGCAACAAAAACTCTGAAATGTCATGCAGCTGCGAGCCATAAAAACATCAAAAGCAATCAGCCAGCGTATCAATTACCACAATTCGTTGCAACAGTGGCAAATAAACGGCGGCGGCAGAAAAACTCAGAATTCGTCAGACAATAGACAAAAAATTGATGTGGCTGTGTAATTACCTTTGTATTTTGTATCTGTTTATACGTACACACATACACAAACATACACATGTAGCACATAACGGCGTATGGCGCAATGTAAATTTAATTGAAAACTAATTACACTAACACTTGTGCGCAATAAATAAAATGTGGCGTATATATTTTTGATTTATGAATTGTTGGCAAATATTTTGCAGATATTTTTATTTTTTTTTTTAAATATGAATGGGTTTAATACTTGAAACTATCGCAGATATCTACGTCAATACATACATGCATACATATATTATTACCATGAGCATATTTTTGTATGGCTAAAAACTTTTATTCACACATTTAGTCGTATGAATCGAAACAATAGGATTTGTTCAAATTTGGTACTTCCGCAAATTACTCTGCAGCTATAGTTGTTGTAGTTTTGTTATTTGGTATGCGAGTATTCAAAAGTTTTAATTAATAGACGATGCGTACAAATGTGGTCGTATCATACATACAAACATAAATACTAAAAAGTCGATAGTTTGAGAAACTATTGCCGTTTTTAGGTAAGGATTTCTTAAAGTTTGCAT
The DNA here is from genome assembly GCF_027943255.1 of Anastrepha obliqua. Lineage (NCBI taxonomy): Eukaryota > Metazoa > Arthropoda > Insecta > Diptera > Tephritidae > Anastrepha > Anastrepha obliqua. The sequence continues at coordinate 49,713,175 of NC_072893.1, forward strand.
GCAGCCGGCGTCAAATGATAGTAAAAATAATTTCATGCAGTTATTATATGGGGAAAATGCACAACACCGCCAAGAAAAAATTTGTAAAAAAAGCAACGAAATTTTTTAGCAACTACAGACTTGCATTTTTAATACTAAAATAAAATAAGCTACAAAATTGCGTACAAAATATTTCTCTCGAAATTCAAATTAAAAATCGTGGAACTGGAATGAAAAGTTGGAAAAAGTGCAATTTTTCTAGTCTTCTTATATAGGGTTATTCAATAGGGGCGCTTCAACTTTTTTCCGATAGGGAGGGCGAACGACGCAATATTTTTTACTCTTCGCTTGTCATTTGTAAACTTCATTAGTATACATTTCATCATGGAATGCTACACACTTGAGCAACGATTGCAAATCGTGCAAATTTTTTATGAAAATAATCGTTCTGTTGCTGCTACTTTAAGAGCATTACGGCCATTTTCTACGTGTCATTGGTCTACAGTAACAAGCCGGCGACGATTTGTGAGCTCAGAGCCAATATTGAACGCGAAATTGCTGGAATTTCGGCCGATTTATGCAAAAGAGTGGTCGAAAATTGTGTTCAACGATTGGACTTCGTAAAACGTGCACGCGGTGGCCATGCAAAAGAAATCGAATTTCATACTTAAATGTATATGTTCAAACTCGACAATAAAAAAAAAATTAGTTAAAAAAGTCAAACCGTTTGTGTTTTATTCAAAAAAGTTCAAAAGTTGAAGCGCTCTTACTGAAAAACCCTATATATAAAAATGCATGTGTGTCTGTATGTCATCAATGAACTCACAAACTACTGGACCGATTATTATAAAAATTGGTGTACTATGTATTTTTCCACGGAGAAGGTTTTTAGAATATGCTCATTGATGCCACTCGTAACGAGGTGGCGCTGCAGAGTAGCAACTTCTGCCCTGTTCAACCGATTGTCATACAAATTAGTATGACCATATATTTCAACACAGAGGAAACGAATATGACATCGAATACTGCTCGACCACAGCAAATACGCACGCTATTTGCAATAACATCGACAACTTGCTTCCCATCCAATCCAAACGGTCAGCTTTGCGCCACTTATCGCCAAGCTTGCCAGGAACTAAATCTTCTTGAGAATGATGCACCTTGGGACACGGCATATTGAAGACATATGTTTGGAATGCCTGCTTCAAACCGACCTGTAAACAATCTTTTCGATCGGGATTTACAACGAGAAACACACTATGATTCTGATGAACTCGGGACATTCGTTACAACAAATCTTCCACAGTTGATTCCAGAACAACCCATTGAGTTTGACAGAATTGCACGCATAAGAACAAAGCGGTGGGCTGTTTTTCATAGATGCGCCCGGTGGTACAAGCAAGACTTTTCTTCTTTCACTAATTTTGGCAACCATACGATCACGAAATTGTATTGCACTGGCTATTGCATCATCTGGAATTGCGGAAACTCTTTTGGACGGTGGACGAACAGCGCATTCGGCATTGAAACTGCCGTTGAATTTGCAAAACACTGAGGCACCAGCATGCAACGTCAGCAAAAACTCCGGAATGAGAAAAGTACTTCAAACGTGTCAAATTATCATATGGGGCGAATGTACAATGTCTCACTAGAAAGCATTGGAAGGGCTTGATCGCACACTGCGAGATTTGAGAGGAAACAGACAGATCTTCGGTGGCGCACTCATTTTATTGTCTGATGATTCGGCCGATTTTGTCTGCAAGTGTACTTTCCAGCACAAGCAGTGGTGTACCATTTCTCTTGCTAACTTTGGACTACTTCGTTAAACCTCTTCGTGTACAAAATGTGCTTGAGACCATTAGCTCAAGGACGAAAATTAGCATACATAGCCAAATAGCGACTGAGCGTAAGGAGAGCTAAAGATGCTAGAGTAAATTGAAAGAGAAAAGTGCCTGAATATTAGTTTGGAGAAAAAAAAAATCCATTATTTTCTCGGTAAATGGCTGTAGTTTAGTATTACAAAAGTCAATTTTAGTAAGAGTTTAATTGCAAAAAAAAACAAAAACATGTCTACTGAAAAATTTACATTTCGCGCTTACGACCTTTTTGTGGTTTGGGCTCGATGTGCAGGTAAACATTTATGGCTACGGCATTTCTGTAAAAGTTACATGCACAACTTAGTAGCGATCTGCTATCTGCACTGAAATAGAATATTTTAATGAAGCCGCAAGCATGTCATGAAGTATATACATACATCCATTTCTATGCTTGTGCGTGCACCGAGCAAAAGGCAGTTTCAGAATAACAACATTAACTGAGTGATGGCCACTGCAACATGCCATAATTGCTTGCAACGTGGTGTTTAGGTAATGTTATGCATCTGTATATTTATGAGCGAACTTAGGCATTCGATTCTGAATCACTTTGGGAGATAACGGTATTTCGGGATCCTGAAAATTTTCGGGACGATTCGGGACGACTCATTCATTTTATATCAGTTGAAGATATTATTTACATGCAAGCAATCTTAAGTTTTTTAATAGATATTCCTGCACTTTCTCCATGCTAGCACATAATACAGGGTGCTGTTGCATCTCCCTAAAGGGTGGTCATTCGCAACGAGCAATAAAACACTAAAGTACTCACTCATAATGTAAGCTTAAAAAAGCTAAATGGAGCAACATTTCTCGTTCTCTACGTACCGCCATCGAAGAAGAAATCGGATTTCGGCGAGCCCGAAAAAACCGTTGGTACGACGAAGAATGTTGTGCTGCCGCAGAAAGAAAGGATGGTGCCTATAGAGCCACGCTGCGATCGGACGCAACGCGAGCAATATAAGATCGCTACCGGGAGCTCAGAAGGGAAGAGAGACGTATTATCAGAAAGAAAAAAAGCGAGAGGCTGAAACATGTGAGTGCGAGGAGCTTGAAGTGCTGGCCAATAAGAACAACGCCCGAAAAATCTACCAGAGTTTGGCGGATTATAGAAGGTTCTAAAGCTTGCAAGAACAAAGACAGCAATCTGGTAACTGACATCCAGATCCTACCTAAATTATGGAGGGAACACTTCTCGAACCTTTTGAATAGTGACAGCCACGCATTTCACAGAGAATGTGAAGATCTCGATACTCCAATCGTTGACAACAGAACTGTCGTTCCGCTACCCAAGTCCGCTACAAGTTATTTGATTGAAACATTTTTGTATTTAAAGAAAAATATTTTTGAAAATATATGTACATATGTATGTAAAAAGTAATTTGAATGCTGAAGAAAAAACAAATTTTTATAGTCACCTGCATTTTTTGCGAGTTTCGCTTGAGTAAGCGAAAAAAAACGGGGTAATCTTGAAGTTCGGGATGCTGATTCCCGGTATTATATGCGCTAGTGTCATTTAGATATATCAAAGGGTATCAGTTAATATGGTCCTGCAGTTTGGCAAAGACACCTTAGCAAACACACACACATACACACACATGCACATGTGCAATAACATGCATTTGATAAACGTTAATGCCGTGCGCTCGTAACAACTGTTAAGCAAAGATATGCATCGCTGCTTTAGCAGATTATTCTACACTTACTCACACATATGCACACGTGCATGACCTCTACGCATATTCACGTATGCAAGTAAGTTTTCAAGTCCTTTACTGCACAAAACGTGTCATGTGGCACACGGCAATGTGCAAGAAAATGTCACATTAATGACTTCAGAGCATAGCTACTCCCAAATCAGTGTAAAACATTTATTATACTGACAACAATGTAAGGTGCATGGGTTTAGGTTACACGTAGTGCATGTGTGTGTAAGAGGCTATGAAGTTGTTTGTGTGTTCGTCACATTAATGGTAGGAATTTTCAAGTTAATGTTAAAGTTTTGAGAATTGCGGCATAAAAAATTGATTTCTTTAAGGGGTTAGGGGTAATCAGAATTTTCCAAAAAATTTAATTTTGTTTTGCATTTTCTTAAGGTCTAATATCTTTAAAATATTGTGTGAAAATTTGAAATGAATCCGGCAAACAATTTTTGCTCTCTAGGGCAGATAGTAAAATTTTAAATGTGTGTTTCTCAAAGCTATGTTTTTTGAACCGGTGGTCACTATAACTTAAAAACCGCTTGGTAGATTTCAATAAAATTTATACTGCTTTTGATAAACATAAAAAAAACTCGTGCTTAATCGAAGAATTTTTTTTTTTAAAATTTCGATTTTTTTAAACAATTTTTTCTCCAAAATCTGAAAAATATTTCTTTAGGCCACCACATTGTTAATTTTGAAAACAAAACAAACCTTCGATCAGTTCAAGATTATCTATTAATAAAACTAATTTCTCTTGTCCGATTGATTTTAAATGAATCTCCAAGGGCTTGTTATGATCACCGCAAGGGACTTCTAGAAAACAGGCTCCACACAAGCAGCGATAACTTTTACAGTTATTAATTTTTTTCTTTTTTGATTTTGCTAATGTCCAGTCGAAATATGATGTATTAATGCTATATTTTTTTTTTGTAAAATAAAGCAATTGACTAGCTAAATAAAATGATTGAAAATCATCACTTTTTCGGGCCTCTGACTACCCCGAACCCCTTAATATCTGATCACAAATAAATGTCTCCAGATATTCGCCCAAAGTCTTCAGTGAATTGTAGTACATTTTCGATGATAGAGTCGCATTTTTTTTTTTGCTCTTTGGTAGGGAGAGAACTTAGGATGATGAGTGCTTCAAATCGCGTTTTTGCTAAACTGTATTTTAAAAGTCGGTTAATGTTATGCCTCAAAAAATAAATAAATCAATATAACCAAATTAACAGATCTTGTTGGAATTTTCCCCATTTCTTCGAGGCAAGATTAAAAGAAGGATATCTCTTATCACAAGTATCAAAAATTGGCGCCTGCACTCCGTTTTGGGTGTTTGCTTGAGCTACACTTCCTATTTGCGGTGTTTTTCGATAAATGGAGGGACCTGCAGTTTTATGTCGCCTTCGAATGGGAAATGATTTTTTATGAGTAACTTTTTGCATGACAGAAAAGCACTGGGGGGCTTGTAATTATCTGCCGAGGGATGACCGCTATTAGAAAGCTTTTCTTTCGTTTCATGTTTTATGCCCGGGGTTTCAAATACGCACTCTGCCGGATGTAAGTCATACACCAACTCATTCAGCTACGAAGTGCATATTCCCATGACAGCCGCTGCTACGTACCGGAATGACTCGGGTTTTACTCAACCAAGGTCTGCCGCTCCAGTAAACTAGCCCCGTTTAGTGCATCGTACCGAACGAATCGTAAATTATAGCAAAAATAGTACCTTTTTAAACCAATTCTGCCAAAAATTTCAATGTCAATTTTATATTCTCTATTTCATTCTTTCCTTTCTAGGTTTCACCATTTTTCATAATATTTATGGCCTTAAAACCCTAATATGAAACAAAATTGCCCCTGTAGAATAGAGAAGATTAAAAGACAACCCCAGATCCTATGTTTATTGCTCGACTTCAATCGAATGGAACAAAAGAATGGTCATATGAGCTACACAAAAAAATTAAAAATATTAAAATCTAAAGATGGTCAAATAAGTTATCCCGTGACTTCGTTGAACTCCTCATCCATAGATTCAAAAAAGAAAAATATAGGAAAAATATTGAAATTTTTTATCACGCTACTTCTTCGGATTGTATGAAAATCTGTTTTGTGGAAAAAAGTGCAAGGCAGACAGAGAAAGAGGGAGAGACCCGAGAAAGAATGAGAGAGAGAGAGAGAAAGAATATATAAAAAAAAAATAAAAAAAGAATATATACCTAAATAAATTCACAACATTTGCAGAGAATACAAATAGACAAAATTTACAAAAAACGGAGAAGGGTCGACCGGTGTAGGTAAACGTCGGACACAAACCGAAGCAACAACGCGCACTACTACGAGCGTTTATCACCCGCACAAACGCAGCGATTCCAGGACCGCAGCAACGGCACAAATTACCGCAAGGCAATACCAATAAATCCGACGACGGAATGGAGAGCACTTTATAGTACGCACAAGCACTAGCCAGGCAACGGAAATAAGCGCCAAAAAATTGGGACCAGAAAACGCCCCAAACAGTAAGCACCAAGGAAATATAACGCCAAAAAGTAGGCACCAAAAATATATTTCCTATGAGTTTGCACCAACAAACAAGCGAAAAAAAGTAGGCAGCGTTATTTCTCACAAGAAATTAGCAACCACAAAGAAAAACTAAGGAAAATGGCCTAAAGTGTATCTAAGATATATATAAGGTATAGCTCCCTCTTTCCTTTTCCTCTGCGTTATATCTTTTTTCTCTCTCGCGGAACGAAAATGCCCAAAACGTTGCATGACCTTGAAATTTTACTCTCCATTCTCGCTCGTCCATCGACGCCTAAGAAGTTTCACTTCAATAACTCAAACTAAACTAAAGACCCTAAAACTGCACACTGCTGGTGCGATCCGTTTTAAATGAGATAAAGCTAATTAATAATTTGCTCACAATTGGGTCCCTTATTTTTTCGTCTAGTGCATGGCTTTTTTTATTTTTGATGCGTGAGGTAGGGTTCAAAATGCCTTCGCGCTTACAGCGACCGTCGTCTACTGCGTTGAGGGATGGGGACACTAAAATATTCGCTCCTCCTCTTCTGGTGGCACTCTCTTCCCGTAGCTACTTTCTGCATTACTACGGGAGGGCCAAGAACGGCGTTTGTGAAGTGGACCAGTTTTATTCACACACGTCTGTGTCAACCATATTTGTAGCCATAGGCTCGTCTTCTTATGTCTGTATCTGTGCCGTGCTTGTGTCTATTGACCACAATTTGTTCCTGCGTCTAAGATACTTTCCTTTTGACTACGGAGGTTTCATGTTATCGTTAGTCTCCATTGCTCCGCTTTTTGGAGCGAAAGGAACAACGGAAAAAAGCAATATCAAATTTGTTAGTATCGACTAGTTCTCGTCTTATATCGTCGTGAACGTTACCTCAGGCGTTCGTGAGTGTCGTTCGTCAGTCAAACAGTTAGTGCTCCTTACTCAAGAGCTCTTACTCTTCAGCCACCAAACGGCTTATCGGAGGTACTGCCTTCCAGTTATAGTTTGATGCACATCTGACCGGTATCAGATTTTTCACTTGAACAGCTGACCATAAAGCACCTCCAGCGTCTGACGCTCGTCCCGAAAATGGTCACATTGAAAAAAAAAACGTGCTCTGCACCAAGCACCAATCAACTTTCTTTTGAGACCTCACATAAAAGGGCTGACCACTTAAAATTTACAAATGAAAATTCCATAAATCCCAGAGAGTTTAAAGGAAGTACTTATGCATATTTTTGCCTTCAAACCTTACGTAAATAATTTATATCTTCCAACTGATATTTTCTTTTTTTCTTACTTTTCCAATTCTTTTTCAATTTCAATTTTCTAAAATAAGAAAAATAAGATTCTAAAAAAATAAAAGTGACTGCTAACTAAGCAATACGAGTATACTATCCTGAATTTATGTCTGAATCCACTTGTACCCAGTTTTTTGAGTACAAATTAGATTTTAGTTAAGGCGTTAAAGGCTTAGAGGTTTATAACTATTATTCTTAACTTAAAAGCAGTAGTTTTTGTTAGTAAAACTATTTTTTACATTTTGTATTTAAAAGTAGTAGTCCCCACTTACTTGTAGTCTTCCGTTTCATAGGTGTGCAGAGGACAGGCGGAGTAGCATTTGTGCTCGTGCATGACTAAGTGGTGTTCGCAACTGGTACAGTAGTCGGGACGATCCTGACACGAAGCGCAATTGGCCTCACAGGGCACACAGGTTTTGTTATCATAATCTATGATATTAAAGGAAAAAATAGAAAAATCGTAAGTTCATTTTAACAAGTAAAAAAATGAGAAAATATAAAAAACTGTTAGTTTATTTTAACAAGTGAAAATGCGCTGCAAAATGAAATAGCGCACAGCTACTCTTTATCAAATATAATTATTTATGCATATACACATCAACCCATCGGGCTACAGCGGCCGCGAGCATATTTTCATTCACATATTTTAATATATTATACTACATTTTCTTTTCAATTATTTTATATAATTTTTCAATACTTTAATGTAAGTTATACGAATAATCTAAATAATAAAAACTATGTATGTGTTTTTTTTAGAGGTTAGGTTTTCAAGATGAAATAAAACGTATATAATTTAATGTTATGGCCAAGAATTTAGTTTTATTATAAAGATAAGGGTTTGCCATTATGTTTTAAAAATGATTTCGGGCAAGTGGCCGCCGCGGCTGGCTCGAATAAATTCCAGCCGAGAGGCCCAATTTTCGACCACTTTTTGCAGCAATTGGGGCCGTATGTCAGCAATAACGCGCCGAATATTCTCTTCCAAGACGTCAATCGTCTCGGGCTTATCTGCGTAGACAAGCGACTTCACATAGCCCCGCAAGAAATAGTCCAGCGGTGTTATATCGCACGATCTTGAGGGCACGCCACAGGTCCACGGCGCAAGATAATGCGCTCACCAAAAGTTTCCTTCAATAAATCGATTGTTGCGTTGGCTGTATGGGATGTAGCGCCGTCTTGTTGGAACCAAAGGTCGTCCACATCAACATCGTCCAATTCAGGCACGAAAAAGTCATTAATCATGGCTCTATAGCGCTCTCCATTGACTGTAACATTATGGCCGGCTTCATTTTTAAAGAAATATGGGCCAATGATTCCCTCTGCCCTCTGCCCTTTTGAGGATGTAACGGCGTCTCAGCAATGGCTTGTGGATTATGTTCACTCCAAATGCGACAATTTTGCTTATTGACATACCCATTCAACCAAAAGTGAGCTTCATCGCTGAACAAAATTTTCTTCGATGCGTCGCGCGAATCGAACCATTATTTTCGTAATAAATTTGCACGATTTGCAAACGTTGTTCAGGTGTAAGTCTATTCATTAGGAAATGGCAAACCAAACTGAGCATAAATCAAGTGACAGCTGTCAAAAAGACCATCCACGAAAAAAGTAGTGCCAACTTGAAAACCTAACCTCTAAAAAAAACACCCTTTAGATAAGTTTATAAGGAATAAATATTGTCTGGATACGTATACCCAAATAAGTTTTTCCTGCTTTCAGGACTGAAGTAGGCTAAAAAATCACGGAAATGTTTGTTATTGATTTAACTTTTGGGCTATTCGCAATAGAAACCAGCACCATGTGTCGCTATGCACCGAACTGTTCCAGGCGTGACTGTAGGTCTACCAGTTCAACATAACTTTTAGACTCAAGTCTTCCGTTCAGCAGAAGCAGTGATGCCTTATTTAGTTTTCTATTACGCCAAGATTTTACTTACTTTCATAGTATCCATCCGGACATACTTGCAGACACACAGCCAAGTCCACGACATGCAAATGAGCTGGCGCACAAGTCAGACAACTGTCTTGGCCAGCACCAGCACAAGTTTCACAGGACTCATGACATGGCCAGCACACACCGCCCTGATTGGGGAAGGAGCGCGGAGGACAGCGACTAACGCAGGTGCTGAAAAAGAAGCATAAGAAAAATTAAGTTATTTTTAAGCAATTCGAAATGTTTTTTTCTTTTTCTTTTCTTATCTACTCACTTGTCCAGTCGGTAGTGTTTGCAGGCTACACATTGCGTTGGGCCACGCCCATAGCAACCCTGCGAATCACATTCGGGGTCACAATCGTGCAACACAAGTTTGTTATTCGAATCGGCCATCACATTTTGGCGTTGCGGTGTCGGTATATTATGACCATCTACAGTAGCCACGGCTTGTTCTGGATTCGAACCGGCGCCAGTGAAGAGATTCTGATAGTTCAGATAGCCAGCAAATTGATCGGCATTATAGTAACCACCGTCATTCGTCGGCTGACCCAGATCCGATTCCGTTGGATAAGTGTACGGGTTGACGCCTGCTGAAACGCGCATCTGTTGCTGCATCAAGTCGCTCTTCAGACGCATTGGTTGTACTGCGGTGCCGTAGAAGATCAATTGCCACTTCGAGAGTATACCCGGTTGATTGACACGACGTCGACCGCCATTGATCACTTGCAACGTCCAGCGTCCCTCTGCTTTCTCACCCCAGAAGTGCACGCTCAGGAAGGGCCAATCGTCAAAGTTAGATTTGACAATATCGCGTGGACGCTCGAATAGTAGGGTGCTAGTCGTACCCATGGGGGAGGTGAGTAAGATGCGTAGATTGCCGCGTGGAAAGAAACGCAACGTTATGCGACACTGTACATGCTCCAGATAGCGCACTTCATTGATCGTGCCTGCACAACCATTCACATCCATATGTGTGGCCAGCGTATAGCCATAGGTGCCTTCGATTTTGCGATCCTCATTGTTTTCGCGTGACTTGCAAATATGCTGCGGCGGTACAGTGGTCCACTGTTCGGCTAAACTTACCATGGCGCCGGCATCCATAAGACCATAACCGAACTTGTGACTGTACTTTCGCTTGACACCATTCAATATCCAGCCACTCTCCTTCTCCAATGGACTCGGGCGCGATGTATAAACGACGAGGTATTGCATGTCACGCCAAGTCAGATTGGGATTCGCTTCGAGTGCAAGTGCGCAGATGCCGGCAGCGAGAGGCGCTGAAGCGGACGTGCCGGTGTGTTCGACAGTGCAAATGTGGTCGGGACGTAGGCGACCGTCCATGTCGACTGTAGCGACGCTTTTATCGTGGCCGGGCGTGCCAGAGCTGTAGGTGGTTGCCAGTGTGGAGGAGCATTCCTCTAGATACCAAGGCTTGAAGCTGGAGAAAGAGAGAAAGCGCCACGGGAAAAGAAAAGAGACAACATTTGGAATTAGGAGCTGAGGTAGAAAAATATATTTCTGGTATGAAATGTATTGCAAAACAAATTTGCAATTAATTTAATTTATGAGTATAGCGCGAGTTATGCTCTCAATTATATTGAAGGTAAAAATATCGTTAAGCTCTTAATTGACAATTAATATTGGCAGCAATGCTATGAAAAATGTTTTTCACACTTGGTTCACGCACACATGTAACCACAACCATTTAAAAAATGCATACAGCTGCACACAGAGAAATACACAGCACTAACAAAATATTTATAAAATACAGGGTTGCCCTGGCAGCGCTTGCTTTTTTAACTACCGATGTTTTTTATACCCTGACGGTGTGATTTTTTCGATTTTGTGTCACATTGCTTTTTACTTGAAACAAGTAAGAAAATATTAAATATTCGATTTCAGATTTTTTTCTTATTTTTTTTTTCGTTAATAGGTGGAACTTTGCTCAGTTGCTTGAAAGTTTCACGTAGGCATTCTCAAAACTTTTCGCATTATATGCAAATACGTACAGCGGACCAGTAAAAAACAATATTCAAAAACTACAAGACAAAAAAAAAATTGTTTCCAATATTTTTTCAAAAGCATGTTTTATAAAAAAAAAATTTTTAAATGTTAAAAACAACATTGCATGAATTTCAAACAACTCGGGAGTTTAAAAAAAATTAAAAAAGTGTTTCCAAAATTTTTTTAAAAATCATGTTTTATCAAAAAAAAAAATTTAAATGTTAAAAACAACATTGCATGAATCTCGAAAATCTCGCGAGTCTAGAAAAAAAAAAAAAAATTGTTTCCAAAATTTTTTTCAAAAGCATGTTTTATCAAAAAAAAATTTTTAAATGTTAAAAACAACATTGCATGAATCACAAAAATCTCGTGAGTCTAAAAGGAAATTAAAAAAATTGTTTCCAAAATTTTTTTGAAATCATGTTTTATCAAAAAAAAAATTATTTAATGTTAAAAACAACATTGCATGAAACTCTAAAATCTCGTGAGTCTAAAAAAAATTGTTTCTGAAATTTTTTTTAAAAGCATATTTTATCAAAAAAAAAAAGTGTAAATGTTAAAAACAACGTTGCATGAATCTCAAAAATCTCGTGAGTCTAAAAAAAAAAAAATAAAAAAAATTGTTTCCAAAATTTTTTCAAAAACATTTAAAAAAACAAATCGTTTAATGGTAAAAACAACATTGCACGAATCTCAAAAATCTCGTCAGTCTAATAAATAGGGAGGTTGAATTAGTTTTAAAGGTTTTTTTCGAAGATTTGGGGCTTTATTGTGAAAAAACGGTACAAAATATTTTATTCGAAGTATTGGCCATCGCTAGCTACAACTTTCGCCCATCTTTCGGGCAATTTCCGGATGCCGTTTCTCCAAAATTCTGGCCGCTGCTTGGCTATCCATGACTCAACCCATATTTTGGTAGCCTCGAACGAGGAGAACCGCTGGTCCGCCAAATCGAGACTCATATGCCGGAACAAATGATAATCTGGACTATACGGCGGGTGGGGTAACACTTCCCAGCCAAGCGTTCCAAGGTATTTTTTGACAGGTTGAGCAACATGCGGCCGAGCGTTGTCATGTTGCAAAATAACCTTGTCGTGCCTTTTTACCGTTTCCGGCCGTTTTTCTTTCAATGCCCAGCTTAAATGCATCAATTGCAGTCGGTAACGATCCCCCGTGATTGTTTCGCCCGGTTGGAGCAACTCAAAATATACGACGCCGACCTGATCCCACCAAATGCAGAGCATGATTTTCTTGCCGTGAATATTCTGCTTGGCCGTCGACGTTGATGCGTGGCCGGGCAAACCCCATGATTTTTTGCGTTTTGGGTTATCGTAGTGGATCCATTTTTCGTCGCCAGTCACCACCCGATGCAAAAAACCCTTCCTATTTTGTCGCTCGATCAGCAATTCGCACGTAAAAAATCGCCGTTCGACGTCGCGCAGCCTCAACTCGTACGGGACCCAATGTCCTTGCTTTTGGATCATTCCCAACGCTTTTAGACGCTTGCAAACGGTTGATTTATCAACGCCCAATGATTCAGCAAGCTCTTCTTGGGTTTGGCACGAGTCCTCGTTTACCAATTCCCCCAATTCCGCGTCCTCGAACTTTTTGGGCTGGCCAAGACGCTCCTTGTCTTCGGTGTGAAAATCACCACTTTTGAATCGTCGAAACCAGTACTCACATGTTGAAATCGACGGAGTATGGTCTGGGTAGGCCTCCTGCAGCAATTCACGGGCTTGGGCTGTATTTTTTTTTCAAATTGAAGCAGAAAAGCAAAGCTTCCCGCAAATTGCGTTTCGACGGCACGAAAGTTGACATACTCGGAGCACGAAAACACTGCGTTGTTTATACTTCAGCGAAATGACAGATACTGATAAACAAAGCCTAGGGATGAGGCTTTGTCATGAATATATATTCAGTATTGCCAACGCGATAAAGTGATAAATAGCGCCATCTGTGTGTCACCTTTAAAACTAATTCAACCTAAAAAAAATTGTTTCCAAATTTTTTCCAAAAGCATGTTTTATCAAAAAAAAATTTTTTTTAAATGTTAAAAGCAACGTTGCATGAATCTCAAAAATCTCGTGAGTCTAAAAAAAAAATAAAAAAATTCTTTCCAAAATTTTTTCAAAATCATGTTTTATCAAAAAAGAAATTTTTTTTTAATAATAAAAACGGCATTGCATGAATCTCAAAAATCTGGTGATCTCAAAAACAAACAAAAAATGGTTTCCACAATTTTTCGAAAAACATATTTTATCAAAATTACATGAAACTGAAAAAAATCTCGTGAATCTCAAAAAAAACATTCCAAAATTTTTTCGAAAACAGTTTAACCAAAAAAAAATAATTTTTTCCAGTTTACTTTTTATTATGCTCAAGTCTACAATAAACCAATTTTGAAGAAAATTTACACCAATATCCAAAATACTTAAATTATTATTTTTTTTAATTAACTTTTTTCTTAATTATTTTTTATTCGTTATGACTTGAAATTTTGTGTAGAATATCAAATTTTGTCCTCCTCTTCTTTACGAGTCGAAAACTATTGAAATTCTATTGAGCATAGATCAACATTTTCCCGATAGCTGGAGTCAAGATATTTTCAAAAAATTATATTTACACCCAGATTTGCTTCCCAATCAGAAAATATACTGTGGTGTTTTCGTTTCTACAAAAAATATTGCCCTTCCACAATGTACAAATGCTGTTGTTATTTAGCTACTCAGCAAATAGAACAAAACACTACGAGTATATCTCTACCTTTGTCTAGCACACGCATTTTTTAATATTAACGTTTTAAGTAGTCAGCAGATTTTCAAAGCAACCAACTCCCCTGACAAGGTTATTTTCTTTAGGCAATTCACATAAACTCATGCTTTGAGCTGGTCTTCTAAAAAATAGTCACAAGGCGTTAAATCGTAACATCGTGGCGGAAAAAGTGCTGCAGAACAAAGCAAAAGTTTTTTTTCGGGAGTTTCATTTACAACGAATTAATTGTTGCTTTAGCTGTGTGGCATGTGGCAACATTCTGTTTGAATCACATATTTTCAATATCCAATCTGCCAACAATACTTTTCGTACGTAACTCAAAATTCGCAGCGAAATTTTCAGTTCAACGTCGAGAACGAATGCCCACTAGGGTGGTCCAAAAATGCATGGGAAAAAATTTATATTAAAATTTTTATGCTGCCGCCCCCCATAATGGTAAAGAATGAAAAATAAAAAGACCCGTATTTTTTTTTTTTTTAATCAGACCATATTTAATGGTGCCGCCGGGGCTTTGAAATATCCCATGTATTTTGCATGGGAAAAAAATACTTTTTCGTAGATTTCATGTAAAAACCTGGAAAATGAATATATTTTAACCGGATACCTCAGTTTCTCTTCATAATTGGTCAGGGAATAACAACCAATTATGAAATAATTAATTTTTTTGTATTAACTATTTTTTATAGAACCCCAAAAAGCCCCCATAAAACGAAAATCTAAGAAAAAATCGAAAAACAATATTTTATATTACTTTTATGAAAATAGTTAATACAAAAAAAATTAATTATTTCATAATTGGTTGTTATTCCCTGACCAATTATGAAGAGAAACTGAGTTATCCGGTTAAAATATATTCATTTTCCAGGTTTTTACATGAAATCTACGAAAAAGTATTTTTTTCCCATGCAAAATACATGGGATATTTCAAAGCCCCGGCGGCACCATTAAATATGGTCTGATTAAAAAAAAAAAAAATACGGGTCTTTTTATTTTTCATTCTTTACTATTTTGGGGGGCGGCAGCATACAAATTTTTTTTTGGACCACCCTAATGCCCACTGGTGTATTTTACCAAGGCAATGGACTAAAATCTTAACGCCCCACAGTAGTCAGTTTCATGTTACCAGAACGACACGGATTCATATCCATCCAAGGCATCCTACTACAGCAGCACCATTTAAACATACAGGTAAATGTAAAATATTACATGCCGCTACAACAACAAGTAAGATTCTTCATTTAACTCACTTAGCACGGCCTCTGTTGGAGGGATATGGCAAACCGTAGAAATATTAAATATTTTGCAAAAATTGCAAATTTTCATAAATCGATTTTGATCAGATTGTTGAGGGTTTTTGGGAGTTTGTTTGGGTACACTTGGTTTTTTTGAGGGTCTTTCATTAAATATGCCATATAATTGTTGCTAATATTAATGGCGCAGACATGACGTTGACGTAACATATCACATTTGGAAACAGAATATGTTGTTGAGCTAAATGACGCCACTAGAGAACTTGGCTCAATTTTATTGCGCCAACTGAAGGAAGCTACCGCATAATCTTTAATACCAAAAAGATTCGTACTCGAGCAAAAACGATGGTTGTGACCAGCAAAAGAAACGCGCGGCATAATCAGTGAGCACACAAAATCGGTTGATTCTTTTGAGAGTACCTCTTAATTTTCACTAAACAACTCTAGTCCAGCTGGTGAGTCAAATAAGCTTTGCCAAGAAATTAACTCGAACTTCAAAGACCTTGTATTTGCATGCTTATAGGTATGAGTGGTATATTCATGCTCGCACACATACACCAACTCACATAAACAAGTGCATAAACACATACAAACGATTGTTAAATTTTTCATTAACCATAAAATGCCATGAAAGCCTTCATTAAGTGCCAATTAATAGCAGACCTAATACAGCGCCACTACTACTCTGCTTGTACCAATACACACCTAAAAGTAGGCTATCCACGTGCATGGGCAGCAAACACTTCAGCATTCGTATGAGCGATTTTAAATGTGAATAAATGAAGGCAAGGCAAATAATAAATAAATATTCAAATTAGTTTTATTAAAAAACAAAAAAAAAAAAAGAAAAACAATAAATAAATAATATTTCAAAATATGCGACACTGCAATCGAATGGAAGTTTTAAAATTTGATTTGAATCGTACGTATGTAGCAGCGTTCAATGTGTGCGCACAATGTACGAATGCAAAGCACCAACACATTATGATAGAACAAAATGACTTGCAATCGAATGAAATTAAATAAGTATTTGGCCATACCAACAGCAAAAACTATTGAATTTTTTCGTCACACGCTTCTAATACTCGTTTGACCGCTACAAATGGCAATTTTCATTTCGACCATAATTGACTTTTCTGCAATAGTTGATTGCAGAATAGCAACAGCAACTATGAAACTAACAGAAATGTTAAAATATTTCTGCTTGGAAATAAATAAATGGTTTAATTGAAAAGTGTGGCGTAGTAAATATTTTATTATTAACTGTGGTCGAAGCACCACACATTGCCCACAACTACAGCAACATTATTACTGTACTTTAGTGGTTGGTGGTTGCAATCAGTCATGCCAGTTTTGGATAGTGAAGTGAACGATATAAATTGAGTGGAGTAATTTTGAGTAATTAAAGTTTATGGTTGATTTTAATTTGTAATATTTTCTTATTATATAATAATTGCAAATATAGAGCTTTATTTCTATGGTTTAAACTCAAAGTATACTTTTATTAAAATGTTTAAATAGCATTTATGAATATGTAGCAATATTGATTTAATATAAAGCTTTCCATCCAAAGTATTAAGAGCGTTGTCCGAATTGTACTAGGCGGAGCACTCGAAATGCAATCAACTTCAGACCACTCGCGCTGCTGATATACGGGCATTAGCTGTCCGTTAGTTGGCTAAATGACAGCCCAGAGTATTTTTTACATGCTCGCGGAAGCATTTGCCGAGAATAAACGCGAAAAAAGAAAATCAGTAATGGATTTCAAACGTAATAGTGCGATTGCATTATATTTAGCTGGAAAATCCCAACCAGCGATTGTTCGTGAGCTCGAGCACCTTAAAGTAAATAAAGTTTTTGTTTATCGCACCATTACTCGTTACAATGATTCTGGTAGCATCGCGAAACGTCATGGAAGTGGTCATCAAAAGACGTGAAATGGTGCAAAAAGTGAAGAAACGACCTGAGGGAAATCCACGATGAAGTGCCAATCAAATGGTGAAAGAACTGAAAATATCTGACCGTAGTATCCGCCGCATACTGAAAAATGATCACAAAATCAAGCCTTACAAGATCCAGGGCGCATGATCTCACACTAAAGCAGCAACAATCCAGACTTGAGAGAGCGAAGGAGTTGCTTCGCTTGGCCAAAAACATCAAATTTACGAACATTTTGTTTTCTGACAAGAAAATTTTTCAAATTGGGCAAAACGATAGGGTTTATTTGACCGACAGTTCATATGACAATTTGAGTTATCGATTGGACATCAGGAGGCAGCACGCGCCACAGGTGTTAGTTTGAGCCCCTGTAACCGCAGACAGGCGCTCTCCAATCGTTTTCATCGAGCGTGCCGTAAAGACCAATGCGAAATATTACCGGGAAAGTATTATGTAGGTTGCTTTGAAGCCATGGGCAGACAAACATTTCAGTGGCAGGCTATGGACGTTTCAACAGGACGTCTCACAAAGCTCTAGTGAACCAAGAATGGCTAAAAAACAACGTTGCGAACTTCATAACGTCCACACAATGGCTCTCAAACTCATTAGACGCGAAACCGATGGATTATTCTCTTTGGGGCATTTTGGAGAGCAGTCTCCGAACTAGGAGATTCACCAGTCTGAAGGCGCTGAAAGAAGCCATTGTCCGCGAGTGGGTCAAAATACCTGAAAGTCACATTCGGGCAGCTTGCGCCTCTTGACCGTCTCAACGCCATAGTCAAGGCAAAAGGCGGTCATATCGAGCAAAAGTAGCATGTGAATCAAAGGCCTCCCGATCTTTTAACGAGAGACGCAAAGCAAAGGGGTTCGGTTTCGGTACTTGAGCTAATCTCGGAAAACGGGATTTAGCGTAATTCTCTTATTTATCTAATAAAGTAAGCTGTGCTAACGTAAGTATTCATAATAAAACGGGGTTATATAATCATTTTAGCTGACCTTAGTATCAGGCTACAAGTGGAAATAATCTTACTTACAAGTCGATTGTTCCAATCAACGCTACCCTTCGGGAATTTTAGAATAGACAATCAATAAAAGGCATCTGGAGTGATATAACTAAGTTCTGTTAATGAGAATATTGAAGGAAGGAATGACTGCATTTAACTGCATTTCGTAATAAAAGAATGCCTGTCTTGTTTTCAATGAGGACTAAAGTGAAGTTTCTGTGAATTGGCGTAGTAGGATATGCCATAATAAATAACCCGTCCCTTGTCTTTTTGGGGACCACCCTAATGTGGATACTTAGAGTAAAGGAAGAAAGAATGGAAATTTACAACTAATTTTCCTTCTTTTATTTCTATGATGCCCTGCGCCTGAAAGCTTACATGATGCTTGTAATGCTTGAAGGAGACGGGGACCTGGTGGCCTAGAAATTTCAAAAAATCGATTTTTTGTTTTTTCGATACTTTGAAAATAGTATCTTAAGAATATACTGAGAATTTTTCATCCGGAAATTCCCAATACTATAGCTCTTGCAGCCCACTAACTAGGTAGAGAGCGGTCCGCGCGCTCCTGTACCTCAAACTTTAAACTCATTTATCTCGAAACGACTTTTTTCGACCTGGTGTTGTCAAAAAAGAAAAAAAAACTATTCAACCACCAACAATTTTAATGTGCCATTCAGAACATCAATGACTATCGCCTGTACAAGAATTATTTTATTATTTCAATTATTTCGTATTTTTTTTTATTAAAAAACTTAAAAAAACCCGATTTTTAGAGTGTTAAATTCAAAACCGAGTCATTTTTTAATTTTTTTTTATTCTTTTTCAGATAAATAGAAGAGCCAAAACAGACAACACCGTGCAGGTTCAATTTTTCGGGAGGGTCAACTTCAGCGCTATTTTTAAAATTATTAAAATTAAAAAAAAAAATTGATTCAGTTTTGTATGTAAAAGAAGTTAAATAAAAAGCCTAAAAAATTAAATATCGTGTTTCATTTTTTATTGTAAAAAAAATTCCTGCAAATATCCTAAATTTTCGAGCTCTAGACCACCGTCACCCCTTAATCTGATTACACTGCGTAACAAAAACGAACTTTTTTTCTGTCCTATGAACCAAATATACTTTATCGGAAAGGGGAGAAAAATAAAAATACACGTGTATCGGCGATTTTGATGTACACGTCAGAATATTTTTTTTATGTATAAAATATAGAGCTCGTAGTCCACCTGTGTGAAAAACTTTAGATCAATTTTTAACCCTTTTTCCGTGATCCTATCGCGCTGAATTTCTGCAGGCAGACTCGTGGAAATGTTTTATTATGTAAAATTAAAAAAAAAAAATTTTTTATCAATTCTCAGATTTTCTTGATGTTTTTTTTTAATATTTTCTAAATTTTCGGCATAACTTGAAGAGACTCCAAATTTTTAAACAACTTATTAACCTTTAATTTATTGTTTCATACAACACACTCTGTGCCGTTTGTGTGTTTGTTACAGTTCCGGAAGTTCCGATCATCTGACAGTTGCGCTACTAGGAGACGTACATATACTTTGAAATTGTTTTAAGTTCTGTTGCGCGAAAACGTCTTTGTGTATAGCTTACGAAAAATGCAGTGCCCGACTCGAAATAACTTTTGTTACGTTTGTGGCTTATTCGCACCAAGTAAAAATTTTAAAAATATTACGAAAACAGTGGTTAATTCGTTTCAGAAAATATTCAAGACTGCTTATGTTCCTTACTTGTGGTATACTCCGGAAGTCGTGTGCGACTATTGCTATAGAAATTTATGCAAGTTTACTGATGGAAGGTCAACAATAAAGTACTCTGTACCAACAACGGAGCACTGCAGTGAACTGTGCTACTTTTGCGTAACTTTTACTCAAACTGAAGTGTACCAATACTTTCGCCGCAACAAAATTCGCTACGCTAATGTAGAATCGGTTGTTCTAGCGGTTCTGTACTCACCAGTAGAACGTATAGCGGCTTCAATGGAGATTTTTGATGATGTTCCCGAATTAAGGGATGGAGAACCAACAGTAGCACCAACAAAGCTATCAACATTTCTTGCATCGAATGCGAGATGCGGGGAACCAGAAGTATCGGAAGCAGTGGAATATAGTGGCGGCTGATTTTTAATGTAACAATTTTTAATTTTAATATAATAAAATTAATAAAATACAAGAATTGCTCTTTTAAAGTTATAAAATACAAAAAAAAAATTGTGACGTGCACATGAAAATCGCCGATACACGTGTATTTTTATTTTTTATCCCCTTTCCGAAAAAGTATATTTGGTTCATAGGACAGAATGTGTGTAACGCGGTGTTATAACTGGTAACATAAAATTTTTTGTTAGGCTTCCCATTAAATGCGATTTTTATTTTTAACAGAAGTTGAGAGTAAACTACAGTTGAGGTTTGGTTTAAAGCCAGTGAAAACGTCGAAAATATATAACGGAATTTGCGCTCGATTTCATTTAGAAAATTTTTATATATTTTCATTTAATTTTTGCATTCAGGTTTTTAAATTTCTAACAGCGGGCAAGCAAACAGCACGTCCACATCACTGTTAAATATAGGTATATTCCCCTCTCATCTGTATCAGTTATACGTGGGGCACAAAATGCAGGATTATAATAACATCTAATATGGCAGTCTTAGAAGTGTTCGAGGTAAAAGTATTCTGCGGACGTTTTAAGGACCTTTTCACAAGGGCTTCAGCAAATACTCCGAAAGAAAACAGGTTGATAAGCACCAAGAGCTTCACAGCAATGGGCAAAAAGTGCAGTGAATTAAAATGCAGCGGCTTCGCTGTACGAGAAAAAAGACTGATGCGCATTATTGAGCCCCGCCAAAATTGCATAGGCGGTTAGCACACCATTCAAGAAGCTTAAATGTAATAAAAAAATGTTTATAATATTTGAATAATCACACATTTCTAAAGTGAATTGCCTCTAAATGATATATTATTAAAAATATAAAAAGGAATACAAATACAAATTTCCTTTCATTTGCAGCATTAAAACTCAGCGCATTCATATTTTTCTACACACGCAAAATATATAATCGCATTTGCGCGCGGATTTTCCGAATAAATAAATTTCGCTGTGATTTTCGGCATACATTTCACTCGCCTATGTATGTACATATATGTTTACATATAAATATCTCCATTTGCATATGTATGTGTGATTTGCATGTTTGCATTTGTTCCCACCTCACTCGCTTCTCACTCACTCACACACATCAGCTACTGATGTATGTATGTATATATGAAGTAGGTGCATGCATATGTGTGTATGTGACTATAAATTTCTTACCCGCCTTGTGTTGCACTCGAAATGGATAATGTGAAAATTGAATTCGTGTAGCCATCACAATTGCATGAGTCCGTGTAGCGTCCACCATTGCCCGATGCCCATACAAATATTGAGCCTTTGCCCTGTCGTCCGCTTGTCACGCCATAGATAAAAGCGCGCCGCGCCAATGGTCCCGGACCATCTACGGTCGAGCCATCGTCCTCTGGACCCCAAGAGGCACTGTAGATGTCAATGTGCGATGGATTTAAACTCAATGCCTGTGCCTCTACAACATCATTCACTTTGCCGTCCAACATGCGGACGCCTGCAAAGAGAAAATGCAAGAAAGGGAATAAAATAAAAAATATCTGAGGTAAGTCAGGTTGATTTGTATAAAGTTTATAAAGGAGTATAAGCGGAAATTGAGATGAAGACGGGGATGAGCTAAGCTTACGAACAATGAGCAATGTAAGCGGAAAAATAAAAAATATTCGGCCAGTGGCCAGAATGTGAAAGCGAATAGTTGTTACACAGAGTGCAGCATTAAATTGATATGAATTGCTTAGGATATAATTAAAGAAATTCTCGCTTGTGATATAAGCCGCTTTTAAATGTATTTCGCTCACTGCTGTCACGTTTTGCTGCTGTTGAAAGAAAGGGTTCACTGCGTTGTCGCAAAGACCAACTGTGGTGCTTAGAAAAGTTCACCAGTCTTATCGCTACATGGCTTCAAACCATCCGACTCCTTTGAAGCAGTTCAGTTAGCCCTTCCAGGGGGATTTCCAGATATTCCGGATCTGCTTTGATAAGGACTATAAGTAGCGCTTTGAATAAAAATATATCTGTCTCTCCTTCATTGTGAGAGGAACTAAGGAAGCATTCCCTTACGCAGACGACGGGGTAAGTGGGTAAGTAGGCGATATATCCAACATCTTTCAGCTCTACAAATGTGGCACCGGCGTACCATTTTTGGGCAAGCTCGGTTAACTTCTCGTTACCTGGTTTGCTAATCTTGTTTGTGCGTTCGAAATTAGTTGCGGAATGCCTGACATCTCTCTTGAATGCATTCGAATACTTCGATATTAGGCTCATTTGATTGAAACTGCTGGGCTGATAAGCTGGCTAGACAGGGGACCCTGCATACGGTTTCATTGCGAAATGAAAGAATTGGGGTTCCCTTGAAAACCTGTGATCTACTTCTGGAAAAATGAATCTCGCGTGAACTCAGCGAGGGCTACCATAGTGCGCAAGCCTACAAAGTCGCAAGATCCAACCAGGTGTAGATCGGGGACGCCCGAGGGAACTTCTAAGATTAACAAAGCGACATCTCTCTAATTTGGTGGGTATCCTTACCGGGCATTGTCCGTGAGGCTTTCATGCGGTGAAACTTGAGATTACTTCAAGTTTTTCTGCAGAAGGTATCTGAAGGACGAGATGGAATCATCTCAGCATCTTTTTCTCTGAGGTCTCACTTTTTTGTTTCACCTGCGCATATTGCAGATTTGAATATCGCACACCTGGCGAATTTTATCAGTAGCTTAAAGCGGTTAGCGCAAATGTAATAAACCAGAATTGCTCGTTATTCTCTGATCCAATGCCCTTTCTTTCTTTTTTCACCTGTTTGGTTGTTTTTCCTCTGCGTTTCCCCCCTGTAAGGTATCAGAATGAGCGAATTTGTCCAAGCAGGCCCCTTGCGTGGGCAGCCATCTATTCTTTCCTATCCTACCCGGTTTTTTACAGTATCTCGGTACCCATACCAGGCGCAAAGCGAGCTGCTCTGCCACTTATTTAAGGAAGCGCATTATGTCCTTGTGTACTTAAATATTCAATTTTTGCAGTAAAGCTTTTCTTACGGGGTTAGCAGAATTAAGAATGCTTCTGCTTTGCAGGTTTTGTTTTTACAAAATAGCAGCAAATATTGCATTTACTTACCACCAATACTCGCATTGTAAGCTACGCCAACTCCGCAGTAGTTATTGAATGCGACCGCAGCCACTTCACCTGCACACCGGGTGCCGTGTTTGTTATCACCATTATCTTGTGGCGTTGGATCCGAATCGTTGCCGTTAATGTCGAAAGAGGCGTCGGGGTCCTGTAAGAAATTAAGGAAAGTTTATAAATTTTTTTCTGACTTTTTAGTAGATTTATTTCTATTATATAAATTAAAATTAGTAACGCAATAGCGGTAATTGGCCTAGATTTTTTTAAATAACTTGAAAATGTGGTCGAAATATTTCTCATTTGGGCTACTATGCAATTCGAAAGGCTTGAGCTTTTGGAAAATAGGTGGTCTGTAGTAGTGTAGTAGAAGGGTGCACACCCAAAAGATAGATGGATGAACTATATGGGGCCTCGGAATATTGGAGCTGCCACTAGACGAGATACTTAAAAATGGTGTGCTTCTCTGCGCTTCATGAGTAAAATAGTGACATTTTTTGTTTTTTAATCCAGCAGATAAACATTCTTCAGCATTACTGAGATCAGAACAATACACCACGTGAATGCGGCTGTTCGATTGAAAAGACCTGATCGACATGGTCAAATCACTGAGATCAGAACGTGGTGATCAGAATGCGGCTATTCGACTGAAACAACCTAATCGGCATGGTCAAACCATACTCCTTCACGACAACTCTAGGTCCTAGTTGCACAAGTTGTTAAAGCCGCACTCCAAGAGCTCCTTCAGCATTCTCCGGACCTTGCACCGACCGATGACCATCTTTTCCGCTCCCCGTCAAATCATATGAAGGACGTTACCTTCGATTTTTTTAATTTTATCTAGCCTGACGTTTTTCAGTCAGTTTTTCTTTTGCAAAAGAAGAGATTCTTATGCATTTTTGCTTAGAATGGGCATAGGTTTCGCAGTTGCTAGTTGGATGTAGGTGTTAAAGTGTTCAACAGCTGCGATTTATTTCTCATCAGATTTCGGTGAGTTTCTCAGATTAAGAGTGGCAGATGTTAATATTTGAAAGAGACTCCAATCAGCTTTCTTGTTTTGAAGGCAACGAATTTATGAATCAGATAAATACTGGGCATGAAACTTGGATTCATCTCCATTAAACTAGATTGAGGCAAGAGTTTACGGAGGGAAATAAAAAAAGGTAAGCACCTGCTATGAAAGTTAAGGTCTCACAATCGGTTTGAAAAATAATGACTTTAAGTTGTATTGAGAGGGTATTTTCTTCATTCGCCTTCTTAGTGCCTGGTGTTTTTTTAACAGCTGGAAGACTTTCTAATGAGTAAGTGCGTTGGAAGTTTCATCCTCAGCTGACTTCCAGTGAAAGTTTGGTGACATTCGGTTTAGTGGAAGCGAAATTATTGCGACTAAAGTGTCAGTATGTTTGTGTCACCGGTACAAAAATGAGTTTCGAACAAAGGGCTAATATCAAATTTTGTTTTAAAAATGGGAAACGTTTACCGAAACATTTGAATTGATGAAAAAAGCTTATGGCGTTGATCATTTATCTCGGGCCAGAGTTCGTGCGTGGTTTACACGTTTCAGAGATGGTTGTGAGGACATAAATGACAATGAACATACGGGTCGCCCCAAATCAGTAACTCCGAAAACTCCACTGAAATTTATCGTAAATTGATTAAAAATGCACGGAAATTATCCTTTAAATTCATGGAATCGGAGTTGAATATCTACAAAACATCAGTTTATCGTATTTTAAGTGATCACTTGGGCTTACGAAAGGTCTGTGTACATTTCATTACGCACAAGTTAACTGAAGGCCAAAAATTGCTCAGAATTCAACATTCGAAAGACCTCATTAAAGAGGCGAGAAAAGACGAGAACTTCCTTAAAAACATTGAAGTTGATGATGAAACGTGGTGTTTCCAAAATAAACCTGAAACTAAACGTCAAAGTGCCAAATGGAAGGCCCCAGACGAGCCACCACCCAAAAACTGGGGTTTGGAGAAATGTTTTTATGATTCCAAAGGAATCGTCCAAAAAGAATTCGTGCCAAAAGGCTTGTACTGACATCCTAAAAGACATTCTGGTCAGTGATCCTGCAAAACTCTTTCGAAAAGCTTTTAGGTCGTCCAAAACAGTGTATCGAGGCCAGAGGGGACTATTTTGAATAAATAAACTAGAAGTTATCAGAACAAAGTTCCTGTCGTTTCTATTTTAGCTCAGTCTGGTTTATTATGAACTTGACCTTGCGTGTCTGCCCCGCCTAGGAGTTACGTGGCGCATTCGATCGGTTCAATTTTTGACAACTTTTTCCACTAAATATGAGTTATAAGTCTTAATGAGTCCTGAAAATAAAAGAAATACAACCAAATCAAGCTGAACAAGATAAAAAGAACAGCGTGTATCTTAACTACAGGAGCGCTCAGCACCAGTCCTACTGAAGCGCTCAATGTACCAACTCATCTGCTACCATTACATTTACACATTTAAACAATCGCTACATGTAGCGCGGTGAGACTCAGAGACATAGGAAGCAGGACAACAAGGTCGTACGGTTACAGTAAGATCCTCCTATAGGTCAGACTACACAGTCCCCGCCCTTAACTTCAAGAATGGCTTTACTGTACGTTTTCCACCGAGAGCCGAAAGGAGCAAAGGGAAGGTGATTGGAAGATACGATACCGGAATCTATACCGATGGTTCTAAGATGAACTGTGGTGTGGGCACTGGCTTCCATTCGGAGCCACTCAACCTATCTCAGTCAATTGGTCTTCCTGATTATGTCAGCGTGTTCCAGGCAGAACTTTTAGCAATCAGAGAAGCATGCAAATCACTAAAACTCTATAAGGAAGTTGCTGCAAGAGTAACTATCTTCTCAGACAGTCAAGCAGCTATAAAGGCCTTACACTCCAACTCCATTTCATCCAAACTAGTCTTACAGTAAAGAGAGGAGCTGGCATTGCTTAGTCATTGGCTTGAAATCTCTTCGATATGGGTTCCCCGTAATGAGAGAGCAGATGAGCTAGCAAGAAAAGGTTCGACACTAGAAATGGCAGAGGCAGTGATGTATTCACCCCACTGAACTCATTAAAAGCATCCATTGCTTCACACTATCATGCTTTAGCCGAAAGAAGATGGAAGCAACTAACGACATTTATTACAGCAAAAAACACATGGCCGTTATACAAAATCCTAAGGACGAATCACTTGTTAGGATGTTCTCGACCAAACCTCTCACGCATCACTGCAACCCTTATAGGTCATTGGAAAGTAATGGAGCATGCAGCCGGACTCAATCTCCCTTTCAATCCCATCTGCAGAAGCTGTCAAGTGGAAGGGGCGAAGGAAAGTCTTTTCCACTATTTATGTGAATGTCCGGGGCTAGCTTGAGCACGACTCCGCTCCTTCGGTAAGCCTTTTCTACAGCAAATAAAAGAGATCTCAGACATCGAGATAAAGGACTTGGTGTTATACGTGGACCTGACCAAAAGGATCTGACTTGGAAACACAAAAAAAAAGCAAAAAAAAAGGCGTCATCACACGAGACAGTGGTAGTAAAACGGCGCTGGTCAATATTCAGTGGACATATTCAACCACCTCAACAACAACAAACGTTTGGCTCCAATTCAAGCACGAGCTGCATTTTATAGGCACGTAAGTTGAAATCCTTGCGTAAAATTTTCCACGCACTCGAAGGACAAATGCTAACAAACGAAGCGACATTTCGTCGCCTTCTTCAACATTTCGCTCTATGGGATTCACGCACAGATTTATTTTATTTATTTATTTTATTTAAAGACGTTATTCTGGTGTCAACACAGTTTGCCATTTTCAGCTGTGAAATCGTAGTTATCGATATCGATAGTTCTCATGCAGCTAAAAAAACAGCCGATACAGTTTTTTAAGAGCTACCAATTAGCTTAGAAGAGAAGGCTTTACTTTTGTTGAAGTCGGCATACTTTCAAGTTCAAAGCATTTTTGTTGATAATTTAACTAACTTCTAGGAAATATCTGAAAAATGAATTCGACCTTAATGAAGAAAAATAAGTACTTTTCATTTCACACACTGAGCCGCCGTCGTATTACAAAACTTTGTTTAATCATTCTTGACGCTTCATGCGCCATAACTTGAAATCAAGCTCCTAATAGCCTAAACTGACATTCCACAAGCCACGTGCGGTTGCCCACCCCTATCCTATGACACCCGCCACAAGAATATTAATTTTGGTAAATTAAAAACACAATAATATATCAGGAGTATTTATTTATTCTCCACTTTGTCTTGAGTCTACAGCCAGACGCATGAGTGACTATAAAAACAAAGCAGTCGCAAAACAAATAAATATTGACACACAACTCCATTCAACGTATGTTGAACTATGGGCGATGTTTTTTCAATGCAATAAAGAAAAAGTATGAGGGGGGCATAGCTCAGGCGAGGGTGATGGAAACCACTCTGCACCTGATTATTTCAGCTCGGCTGGAACATGTTTTTGTTTGTTTTTAGCATTGGCGCTAAAATTTATTTGCGAAATCATTTGGGAAATCAACGAAATGAGTTTCCTTTCCACTTTCAATGAAGCGAGATACATTTTTTTGTTGTTTTCAATTGCGATGTGTGCGCATTTATTTATTGTTACCTTTCTATTTGTGTAGTATCCTATTTCATAATATTTTCTATGTATTTTTTTTTTTGAATTTTTTTTTGCTACATATTTCCGTTGTCATTTCCACCTTTTCAGCGTGGATGGGCATAACGATGCTGTTTTTTGGCGGCGGCGATATAAGTTAGGCAAGCGCTTGGAGGTGAGAAAATATGAATATGTATATGTCGGTGTGTGTGTGTGTTTGTGTTTTGTTATACTATAACGTTTATTGCCGCTGGCGGTTTGGCAATAATTTTGAAAACAATCAACTCTTGAATAGTAGGTCATTTATATTATCGCTGCAAGGAGAGGTGTGCCGGATGTTGGCGGAAAATAGCGAAGCACAACAGCAACTACAATTTAGTGCTGGGACTTCGTTAGTATAATGGCAAAATGGCGCAAAGGTGCACAGCTGTTACCGTTTTCAATTCCGTACTTAATCATATTTCTTTTTTGCTACTTTGCTACTTCAAATTATTACTTTTTATTGCAGTTGCATCCACTTTCGTAGTATTTATAATAGTAGTACTTTGTTGCTCGTGAAAGACGAAGCAACTTTGCGTATCGGGTTTTAACTTTGCCAGCTTGTGGAAGACTATTTTTTCTATTTTTCAGAAAAATTGTATTCCAGCATTAAAATGTGCGTCATCTTAGTCTGGCCATAGTCTGGAATTATTGAATAACTTTGGCAATTCGTAACTGATCGGCGTGATTAATGAGATGGGCGAAGAAGATAGGGCACGAACAGGCGCAGGTGTAAGCACGTGAACCTGGTACTAAAGTTTCTATCACGATAGACTTAGGGCTAACTCTGGCCTACGCTGTTATTATCTCCTTATTAGACAACCAAGCCACTATTAGTGCTCTGCCAAATCGGATTTTGATATGCGTGGTAGTAAGGGAATATTTCATATTTTTGCCGTCTGTACAAAATACGGAATTGCATGGTATTAGGCCGCCGATAAACAGACAGCCACTATTCTTTTTGGGGCCGATAACATTTTGTGATCTCAATTCGTTCACTCGTACATCTACTCATAAAGGCCTAAAGAAAAGAAGTGGTATAAGAGATCTGTTACAAAAGTTCATATTTCACCATTGCACAGTGTGACTTTTTTCACTTTTAGGATGCCAAAATTAATAACAGCCAAACCAATGGAGCAATTCATTTCAAATTTCGCAGTGTGGTTGCAGATACCTAAATCTGATTTGAGAATAAAAATGGGCGTGATACGCCCACTTTTTCCCCTTGCCCACATATAAGGTAAAATTTCACATAATCATATTTTCTACTTTAAAAGCATTTTCCAGTGCCAATTTAAATACAAATTGTTTAGATTTCTTAACTTTAGCGCTTGCAACTCAATTTCGGCATACGTTTCGGTTACTGTGATTTTTTCTGGGTAACATGGGATTTGGGTAATTTGGGATTTATTTCTGCTGTATGCTGTCTATGCATATTATAGTCATGTGTTGAATCATTTGCATCTATTATCAGCGCAAGTGCTTGGTCTGGCGATAAACTTTTGTTGCGCTCTTTCGAAAGTCGATATTTTTTCAACACAGTACCTCTTGACGGTGAAGACAAACACAGCTCTTTAAATAATATTGCGGAATTTCTCTTACCGTTTGATCTAAGTCCCATTTCTGCCGCCATTAACACTTGTTCGCTATTTGATACTGCTAAAAGACTATTTGCTTTTCTTTTCTTTGTGCGAAGAGAAGAATCGGAAAACGCCACATGTGGTCTACCTATATTGGATCTAATGGAGGATGAAGTTGATGGCCCAACATCAAGACGGTATTTTCCAAAGTCTTCACTCTTGGAAAACCAACTATAATTACGGGCTAGAACACGGGCCTAAGCTCGGCAAGATCCCTCCCACTTTGAAGAAAATTGGAAAAACAGTTTTTTTTATACGCTCTCTTAGCTTTTTAGTATCCACGTCTCTTCCGATCACCGCAAAAATTTTCTCTAACACCGCATCACGACGCGTTTCTTTTGAGCTCGTCAGCGAAATTTCAAAAAGTTCTTTCCGAGGAATCGCCATGAAAACTTCTTTTAAAGCTGTGGTAGCAAATTGTAGCAAAATTTTATTCCAGTATCTGAAACACAGAATCCTAAAGGTCGTTTCGCTGTTAAAGAATGAACGGAACTCGATGGACCAATATAAGTTTTTCTCAGTAAAATATCAAAAATAATATTAAGCTTTGGCTGTTTTAGTGATATTTTACTGAGCGGATTTGTATCGATAGTAAAAACTTTATAATCCTCTTACTTACCCCTGAAGTACAAAATTGTTGAAATTTAATCAGCAAATACTCAATTTTATGAAATTGATACTTATTCGTATTATATATTTTGACAAACTTCACAGCGATGTTCGGATAATAAATAAAAATTATTCAATTGACGCACCGGCTTGTGTTTGTAAACGGTTATCTTTCTTAAAACTATTGTTTTGATAAATTTTGAGTACACTGTCGTAAAATTTGGTAATTTTTACACAACATACCGAAAGAAAATCATTTTCGCAGAACTTTTTTTTTTTAATTTTGGCATCCTAAAACGATAAAAAGTCACAGTGTGCATTGGTATTGTGCTGCGTCATGAGTCTGGTGACTTTCTCAGAGGTAGGTTCTATCATCCTGTGAGATTAAGTCCTCACTGGATCTTGAGTGCATCAAGAAACTGAATCTATTAGGAACGCACAATCGCATACGGGTAATTTGGATCCCAGGACACAGGGATATAATTGCGAACGAAGTAGCGAACGCATTGGCGAAAGACGATTAAACGATTCGAGCCCTTCCTTGCTATGCGACAACACATCATCAAGGAGAAGTTTAGAAGTGAAAAGCTAACACTAAGGAAGGTTTGCTGATACCAAATTACGGCGCTACGCCAGGCAAAATCCTTACTGGAAGGGTACAACCGAAAGAGGTTTAAAATACACCTAAGCCTCCCCAATGCTAAACTGAAAACTCTCACAGGCCCTTACAGACTGCGCAGTCATCTCCACATGATTGGGATATGGTCCACTAATTCTTGCCGTTTCTGGGACCAGTCCCATGAGACTCCAACACACCTTCTCCTTGAATGAAGAAATATGCTCCTATGTAAGAAATATGAAGTGTTCCTACGACTAAGTGTTGGATGTTATATTTTTTCGCAATCGAATTGGCATCCTGAGCGGTTTGAGCGGTTTTTCTTAGTCTGGTGAACGGCTAAAACTCGCAAGAGGTACTTAAACCAAGGTGTTCGGACAAAAATTTGGTTACTTAGGGAGTTCCTGAAGCTCCGCAGTTTACGCTATTACCCGGTAGAGGTTGTTAAAATTACCGAATACGAAAATATGAAAGAATGGCGGGACTTACGAGGCAGATCTTGTACCGAAAGCAAGTTAATTACTGAAGTACATTGGAAAGATGCTCCTGAAGCCTTGCATTTGACACTCTTACCCGAAAGGGGGAGCTAAAATTATTAAGTATGAAAATATGAAAGATGGATGGAGACTTTCGGGACAGACTTCGTACTTAGATGAAACTGAGTACTGGTAATGCAATGGCAGGGAGTTCTTAAAGCTTTGCAGTTGACAGTTTTACTCGAATGAAGTTATTAGAGTTATCAAGGGAAAGATTTTGAAAGACATAGTACTCACAGTGACCTAAACACTGACTTACATTAGGAGGGAGTTCTTGAAGCTCTGCAGTTGACATTCTTACCCGGCAGAGGGTGTACTAGGATTATCAGCTGTGAGAATATACAAAAAGGATCTATTGGGACTATCAAGAAAGACTTGGTGCTTGGAAGAAATCACATTGGCAGGGACTTTCTAAAGCACTGCAGTTGACACTCTCGTCTAGCAGAAGATGGCGGAATTATTAGACGCGAATAGAAGAAGGAACTTCCAGGACAGACATCTGTTCCAAGGGAGGTGAGTACTAGGATACACTGGGAGGGAATTCTTCCAGCTTTGCAGTTCACACTCTTACCCGGCAGGTGGCGCACTAAAATTATCAGCTGTGAAAATTTGAAAGAAAGGTGGGAACTTTCGGCACGGAATATATGCCAGAGAGAGCCTAATAGTGGGGTGCATAGGCGGATAGTTCGAGATGCTTTGGAGTTAACACTCTAACCTGGAAAAGGATCTAAAATTATCAATTGCGAAGATATGAAAGAAGGGTGGGAACTATTGGCAAAGACATGGTTCTTCAAATGGGCTAAGTATAGGGGAGCGTTAATAAGAATAATAAAATAAAACTTCTTGGATAGCTCTTCAGTTGACTTACTAAACTGCTGGTGTAGAGACAACGTAAATTTGCGCATAGGTTATAGTTTGTCTACACAGACTGAAAGCTGACTATGTCTCTGAGGGACTTTGCCATGTCTCAACATATTTGATTTGAATATCTCTGGCTACATGGTTTGATTGAAAAGTAATGAGCCTTGTTTTTTTTAAGCAGTTTTATTATTTTGGCTTATACAACTAATATTCTTCAAAATAGGACCCTTCAGCGTCAATACACCGCTGATAGCGGCAGGAAACATTTTTAAACTCATCCGCCGGAATCGCGTTCAAGTCGGCTGTCACAGTTTTTTAGACCGCCTCGATGGAGTCGAAACGCCTTCCTTTCAGCTTTCTTTTCAGGCGTGGGAACAAGAAGTCCAGAGGGGACAGATCTGGGCTGTAGGGATGGTAGGGAAGCCCCGCAACCCCCATCTGGGCCAATGCAGAGGTGCAGAGGAAGGCGGTGTGCGCCGGCGCATTGTCGTGATGAAGGGTCCAATTGTTGACGAGGTCGGGCCGAACCCGGGCCACGCGGTTTTTCAGTGCTCCACTTCTTTGTAAAATGCCGCGTTTACAGTGCTTCCTGGAAGTACAAACTCCTTGTGGACGATGCCTCGAGAGTCGAAAAAGATGATCAGGATGGTTTTGACCTTGGATTTTCGCCACTGCAAAATCCTAACACACTTTTAAAACAGCTTTAACGCGCGGAGCGATGTTGACTGGACCGCTGTTGCCAGCGAACTGGGACCAGTTTCTAGTGGAAGGGGAAGGTCCAACAATCATTTTTCTCCACCAGCCGATTCGGCTGATCGCTTGGCAGACGGACGCTCCGCGCGGGAAGGCTCATTACTTTTCAATCAAACCCTGTAGATTTGGATTAATATGATTTAAGAAATATATGCCTCGCTGATGCTGCGAATGATAGAAATTCAGCTACGAAGGTCAACTTAGTTTTCATGTGCGTCGCTGAAGTTAGTTGGGTATGCGGGATTTGGGAAGTGATTTTGGAATTATATTTTGAACGTTTTTGCAATACCCCAGCATCTTCTATTATCGTATTTTATAGTTGTCAGAATACTATGAAACACAATTTTCTTTTCCAAATATACAAATAACAGTCCTACGATAATGAGGCGCACATTCACTTTTTATTATTTACATATTTATTTTTATATTCGTGCTGTTTTTTTTTTTTTTTGTCGAAATAAATGAAAACATGAAAATATTTATTGTAGCATAAAAAATCATTCGGCCATTTGAGGGGTTATTCCAATACTTCAATTCCGATTGAATTATCTTTCAATCGCTTTCTGCCTTTTTTTGTGCGCGCTTTGCTATTGCGTATTTTCCTGTTTTTGTGACGCCATCATCCGATTTGTAGATAAATGTTATTACTTATACGCTATTACTCATAATCGAGTACTAAACAAACGACCAGAGCAAACTGGCAAATAAACGGCTCAAGTAATCCAATATTACCGAAAATATTTTCGCTAAGTTGACCGTCCAATCAATGCAATGGCGGTGGCAAAGAGTGGCAGAGAACGCGCGCGAGCCGCTGTACGAATAGTACAAAATCATCAAATGAGCTGCCCAACCGCCTGGAAAACGCGTGATTTGTTTGTAAAAATTTACATTTTTAAATTGAAAGTAAAGTAGAAAAAAAATCAGCACATACACACACACACAAGCGCACACAAAGACAAAGTTACACAGCACAAAAAGCAGAGGGTAGTGTGGCACAGATAATATTGATAAGGAGACGCTAAGAAGGCAGAAAAGCAGCATGAAAATAAACTTTAATGCAAGGCAGATGATCCGAGAATCAGCCATTTCTACCATATGTATATATATGTGTACGTGTGTGTGTGAGTGTGTGTATATGGGCACTTACAGCCATTTGCCTTAACGCCCAGTAATAGGCATTTGTATGCGTTGTTGGCCGTGTTGCTGTGTGGCAGGCCGTCTGGCTACTTTCTTGCTGATCCTTTGGACATCTTGCGCACAAATAATATTCTTAAACTGCTTAGATGTAACGAAGGAGAGCCGAAAAGCGAGCAAAGTAAACAATTTCAGGCATGAAAGTAACACTAGCCCGGCCGCAATTCAGCCACACTGCAAATGACATTTGAGAATATTGCTAGCTCGGCAACGATGATGACTGCGGTTAACGGTGTTCAATTTAAAATAGGATAGCAAAACCTGGCAAGGAGGCGTTTGAGTAAGGACATCCCCACACAACCATACACGCAAATACACACACACACACAGATAGTAACTCTCGCAGTGCTTTGCCGGTGTTATTGATACACAAAAAAGATTGCTATTGCAGATAATGACGATGATTTGACTGTTTATTTTTTTATTATATTTTTCATTTTTGCTCATTTTGAAATCTTCTTTTTTTTGCAGTGTCAAAAAAATGTTTTGCGGCAAGGTAGCTTAGCCCGGGCATATTTTTATGTGTGGCACAGGATAAGCTGGTGAGGTGTTGCTGAGTTGCAGATTAGAAAATTTCAAGTACATATAATATAAAATATGTACTTATGTAAGGAGATATTTAGATAATTTTTTTTTTTGAAAATTTGTATTTAAAACTGCGATTAGCCTGTCGTCGAATATTTGTAAATTTTTTATTACTTCCATTATTAAAGTTTTTCTACCAATTCCAAACGTCACTGTGCTGTAATAGAGAATTCGCTAAGACGGCAACTCATGAAGTCATTCACTGGATCACAGCATCCCTTAACTAGAACTCAAAGATTTATGGACAATTTATTTTTTGCTAATTTAATCTTAATAATTTTCTTCATTCTCCTACCAAAACACATATGAATCCATGCAGCAAGCTTTGTGCTAATTAAATAAAAATGCAACGAATTTTCAACATGATTTCAAACTTTCTAATCAGAATCTCTTAAACAATTTCGAGTATGCAGTTTTCTGGCTGATTGAATTTTGGTATAACAAAGTGTAATTCAAAGTGGCTCAAAGATCGCTTTAATTTTTGAATTTTTTTTTTTTAAAAGCGGTCTTGCGCATTTCTGCCATAGAAAGAAGGCTCGATATTTGTTATATGGAAACTTTAATAAAAATTACGTTAATTTATTAAAAAGAAATAAAAATTCTGAATATTTCCATTTTATAAACATTTCAAATTTAAATTTCTAATCTTCTTCTTCTTTCTTTGCATGTTCGTTTTCGAATGAAAGCGAGTGTAAAATGTGATCAGATTAGAGGTACTTTGTTTAGTAGGATTTCTTTGACAAATCATGCATGACTATAGTCCGTAGTATTCAGTATTCTTTGATATTTTATCATGGAAAGACTTACGCCTCAACAACGTTTACAAATCGTTAGTTTGTGGTACGAAAATCAACGCTCTGTTAAAAGTGTTCATCGCGCGCTCAGGCCAACTGATGGTGTTCAGCGATGACACCCCTTTTTGGCTTAATGGCTATGTCGCTAAGCAAATTTGCTTTATTTCAGCTAAAGTGCAATCCAAAAGTATTCAATAACAGCCATTACATCCATTGAAAACAAGCGCTTGGTGCGGCTTATGAGCTGGAGGGATCATCGACCCATATTTCTTCAAAGAGGGAGGGTGTGGTGCCAATGTAACAGTGAATGACGAATGCTATCGCGCCATGATAAGCGACCAATGACTTTTCAATACCGGAAATTCAAGCCCGTGATCTCTACAACATTTGGTTCCAACACTTCTACAAGACGGGGCCGGCGCGACTTACCATACAGTCCGTGAAACAATGGATTCACCGGACTTACCACGTTGTCATTGGGCAATTTATCTCTCGTCTCGAACCAGTGGATTGACCACCGAGATCGTGTGCTAACACACCTTTGGACTTTTGTTTATAGAGGTGTGTAAAGTCTAAATGCTTCGTGAATAAACCAGCTTCGACTAAGGCAATGGAAGTCAACATTACTAAAGTTATTTACGAGATACCGATCGAAGTCCTCCAGCGAGTCGTTCAAAATTGGTGTTTACGGATGGCCGATTTATGACGCAGTTGCGGCCAACATTTGAGAGGGATTATCTTTTAAAAATAAATTTGATCATTTCTCAGAATTATGAGAGGAATCGATTTAGTCACATCTGTTCGTCCATCTGTAGAATAAAAATCGTGCCTACCTTTTATTTGCTAGGCCTGAACTTCCATCCATTCACCTGCTATTATTAGTATATTTTTTAAATATTTAAAATTTATTACTACCATAAGCTACTCCAAATGCTAATTTCAGTTAATAGTAGAGCTCTCCTTGTCCAGGTTAATGCATTGTTTGATATTGTGAAAACTTCTTGCAATTTCACAATATAATTTTATTGCTTTAAAACGGTTATACTACCATTATTTGCATAAATTCGTATTTGCGCCATAACTCAAACTGCCACCACAAAATTATTTAACAACCAAACAAAAAAAAAAACAAACACCAAGACAAACTATGCGAAGGCTCCTCAAAGAGTAGACTTAAAACACTGTTGGAAAAAAATTTTAATTTTGTGCAACGAGAAACAAATGACTTTAGAACAGAGCCAAAAAAAGCAAAAATAAATTATTTTCATAATAGGCCGACTGCCACATTAAAGCGATGCAAGTTTGCCCATTTATATGCAAATTCCGAAATTACAAACGGAAGTCAGCTGAATTCTAACCCACAGGAATGGACAACAATTTTTAAATAATTGCAAATACAATTGTTTAACAAATAAACTGACTAACTAATCGCTTGAGGAGTTGCAAGGGTGGACCAATAAATGGGCTTTTAATGCTAAGAAGGAGTGGCGTTTACGCAACAGGCCCGATGTTGATGTTTTTGTACAAATGGAGAGACATACAGTTTTAAGCCAACTCCAAATGGCAAATGGTTCTTAAGGAGGAGCTTTTCATGGCAACACGACTTCCTACTTAAATATTTAGCAGTGCACCCTACGGTTAAATTAGCCCATATAGGTCAAGTACACAGAGTTTAAAATATGTATATATATAAAAATTGAATAAAACAATTTAAAAAAGTAGGAAAACGAATAGTATCCCAAAAGTGTCTATACAACTAAGTAAAAGCAAGTGAAGCACAAAAGCGGTAAGATTTTTAACGTTGTTTAATTGCAAAAGTTAATCATACGCCCGTGCTGCAGGGAATAAGAATATATGATACATGTATGTACATTGTACAATGTACGTTGTACATTAAGGTAGAGCAATTTTTGTTGGAAGAAAGTGTTTGGCAAATTCGGATTCTACACTGAAATTTTATGAAAATTTTTTTTCTGAAAATTATTTTTTAATAAAAAAATTTGTTTTTTCTATTGTAAAAAATATATTTTTTCTGAAAAAAAAATTTGTAAAAACAACATTTCCCGAAAAAAGAAATATTTTTTCTGAAAATGTTTTTTTTTTTCAGAAAACAATTTTCAGAAAAAAAAACACGTTTTGCTTGCTAATGCTCTGAAAATTATTTTTTAATAGAAATAAAAAAAAAAATTATTTTTTAATAAAAATAAAAACAAAAAAAATTTTTTTTAATAAAAATAAAAACAAAAAAAATTTTTTTTATTAAAAAATAATTTTCAGAAAAAAAAAGTTTTGTTTGAGCCAAAAATTTGGAGAAAAAAATTTTTTTTTTTCGAAAATAATTTTCAGAAAAAATATTTTCTTTTTCAGAAAACTAATTTTTGTTTTTAGAAAACCATTTTGTTTTTTGTTTTTTTAGAAAAAATATTATTTTTTTCAAAAAAAAAAACAAACACTTTTTGCTTGTTACAAATTTTTAAGAAAAACAATTTTTTTGTCATTTTCAAAAAGCATTCCCTCCTCAAATTTTTTTTCCTAAAATTTTTTTTCTGAAAATTATTTTCTGAAAAAAAAGAATATACATAGTTTGCTGAAAATTTTCTGACAATTGTTTTCTGAAAAAAAAATTAATTTTTTTAATAATTTTCGCCATCCTGTCACCCAAAGCCCTTTCTTATTTTTTTTTTGGGTTGGTGTCGAAATTCTGTATGTACAAAATTCTAAAAACAAAATTCTGCTTTTTAAAATTCTGCTTTTTTAAAATTCTGCTTTTTTACAATAAAATTCTGCTTTCTAAAATTCTGCTTTCAAAATTCTGTATTAAAATATAATGTTAACAATGTTAAAGAGGTAATGTAATTATTTAATTTATTATTATTATTATTTTTTATTATTATTCGAGATATTAAATAAAAAATAATAATAATAATAATAATAATAATAATAATAATAATAATTTTTTCTTCAGTTTCGATAGAATCCACAGTATTTTTGCGTAGAACTTCTTTTCGCGTGGGCTGCCTTCGGCCGCGCTTCAAAAAAATAACCCTCATCAGTCCAACGCCGGCTACGCAATCCACCGTATTTTTGCGTAGAACTCCTTTTCGCGTGGGCTGCCTTCGGCCGCGCTTCAAAAAAATAACCCTCATCAGTCCAATTCCGGCTACGCAATCACAGTATTTTTGCGTAGAACTCTTCTAAAAAACGACCCGCTTCGAAGGATTATTAAGAAAAGAAATGAATTAAGTCACACTAAATGTAATTGGCTAAACTTAAATATTGTTATCGCTTAAAAATATACATATGTAATATATATTTATGGAATAAATGTTTATTTTGTTACTTCTTGTGTGACGAAAATCACAAAACTTGAATAAAGCAGAATTTTTCGCATTAAACATGCAGAATTTTGAAAAAGCAGCATTTTAGAAAGCAGAATTTTAAAAAGCAGAATTTTAAAAGAGCAGAATTTTAAAAAGCTGAATTTTTTTGCAATTTACAGAATTTTGTCATCCAGAATTTTGTAATACAGAATAATGACACGCTCCCTTCTTTCTACCCGTCTGACTTCTTTTCTTCTCCTTCCCCTCCTCATCCTTCATGGTATGACAACGTTCTAATTTTGAATATTCGTACAAGTAGGCCCATCGCAAGGGAACCCAGTTATTTTTACTTAAATATATTTTATGCTAAAAAGTGAATAGGGGAAAAATTGGTGTTTTTGGCAAGCGAATGAGCAAAAAGCTAAAGATTTGCTTTGCGCTTTTTCGCATGGATAAAACAGTTATGTTCTTGGATTTTCCGTATACGAAATTTTTGATAATCGCAAAATATGCAAATATTTCTTAAATTTAAATTTATAAATAAAATTTTGTAAATCCTAAATTAATATACACCGGAGAAAAAATATATACTACTGTTTTTTCTTTTTAACTTAAATTATTTTTAGAATATAATATGATCAGCATTTTTACTTGACATTTAGCGCAGAAATC
The DNA here is from genome assembly GCF_027943255.1 of Anastrepha obliqua. Lineage (NCBI taxonomy): Eukaryota > Metazoa > Arthropoda > Insecta > Diptera > Tephritidae > Anastrepha > Anastrepha obliqua. The sequence goes on from NC_072893.1 coordinate 49,752,908, forward strand.
GAATATGCCATACACTTTCTTTGACAATTTTTGGCTCCGTATAAATGAGTCCTCCCTATTTTACAAACATACCTAGAAGCACATGCCGAGCGGCGACTAATCTCTGTTTTTGATTTAGATTTGCAACAACACTTAAGTTGTCTGACTTTTTCAATTATTGTCTTCAATTACAATTACAGCATAAAAGTTTTGAACTTTGCTTTAAACGATACATTTGTACGTAGAGATATCTAAAGGATTTAAGTTCAAGCTCAATCTGTGCCCTCCTGCTTGTGTTCTTTATTTATTGCATATTAGTAAAATTTAGCTCACACATACATACATACATATTTATTTACATAGGCTTGTATACTTACATAGTTTTGCGCAAGGTCAGGATGATTCGTTTGTATGCCATCGTCGAGTATAGAAACAACAACACTTTTGCCGGTGTAGCCCTTTTGCCAGGCCGGGCCGACATTCATATCAAGACCATCTTTGGCGCCGCCATTCTATTGAGGGTGGAGTTGGGATTGTTTTTGATATTGTGAGTATAATTTTATTTTCAATTTCATTTGGTTTGAAGTTTTTGAATATTTATTTCAGTTTATGCCGATGTGGGAATGTGTGCGTGCCATACGTGAATACGTCGAGGTATTATGTAAAAGAGAGAAAGAGAAAACAAGAAATAAATTAGAATAAATATTCACACAAAGTTTTAAATTTCAATAAAATATTTACAGTTCATGTTATGGATATTTCTTAAAATATTTAATTTGTGGCAGAAAATAGAATTTAAATAATAAATATATATAAACAAACTATGTACAACCATACAACCATAGGATGAAATTGGAAATATTTTCTATTTGTTTAGTGTGGCTTTGATCACGAGCAAAAATTACAAAGTTGCTTCAAAAAATATTGATATATACAGTGGCGGGCAGAACTGTATGATATGATGTTTTTTTTCTGAGTTTTATTTCTTTTATCTACTTACATTTATCTACTTTGTTTCCCAAGTAAATTTTTTTAATTCATTTAATTTTATTTTAATTTTGTCTCTTAACAAAATCCAAGACACATTGAAGCAGTTTCAACCGTTAGAGCAAAACCAGCAAGCGCAAAGTTAATTGTTTGTTTACAGTTAATCGCTCAAATACCAAAATCCATAAACAAAAATTGAGTGCCTAGAGTATTTTGAACAAAATTTGTCAGCTTGGAGACCAAATACACAGAAAAGGCAGCAAATAAGCCGCTCTTCTCCTACGTCTTTGGTATCCCCGCAAAACTTATACGGCTATGCAAAATCACATTGAGCGGTACGATAAGCTCCGTCAAGATCGGAAAGGACGTCGACGAGCCGTTCGATATCAAACGAGCTTTCAAACAAGGCGTTTCCTTTCGTGTGATTTCTTCAATCCCTTGCTGGAAAATATTATTCGTGCTGCTGAGTTGAACCGTTTTGATACTATGAAATATGAAAGTGGTGTATGCTGACGATATTAATGTTGCCGGACAGAACAACCGGAAGGAAGGAAGCAGAAAAAGTAGGTATTGCGGTGAACGAGAGTAAGACAAAGTGTCTGCTGTCAACATACGTCTTAGATAGCACGTCACTGTTGGCAACCGCGAATTTGAAGTGGTGAAGGACTTTGTTTATCTAGGTACCAGTGTTAAGAGCCAGAACGATGTCAGCTTAGAGATTAAACGAAGTATAACTCTTGCCAACAGGTGTCACTTTGGGCTCAGAAGGCAATTGAAGAGTAGAACCCGCTCCCCACAGAAGCTTGAACGATGACGACAACTGATGAGAGAGCACTGGAAGCGTTCGAGAAAATAATTCTCCGAAAAATCTGTGGCCCTCTTCGGGTAGGTGAGAATGAGTGCCGTAATCGATACAGTGAACTGTACAAGCTATACTGAGATGTGGTTATAATGCAGTGTCTGCACCAGCTTGGCTATGTCTCGAGGTTGAACGAAAGTGCCACGGCATGGCAGTCCTTCAAGAGAGAACCCACTGTTGGACGACGAGAAATAGGAAGACCTAAGACCAAAGAACGAGTTAAGGAGACCAAGTGAGGCATAACTCGGTATCATCAACTGCCGCCAGCAAGCGGCAAACCGAGCTAGATTGTTCCGTGACTTAGATTCGGCCAAAACCGACATGCGGATGTAATGCCATCTAAGTAAGTAAGAAACTGTTACTATCTGTTCAGGATGACTTGCTAAGCTATATCAATCAAGCTTTTATTAGACTGTGCATGACATTTAGCAAAACTCAAAGAATTGTCATTTCACATTTCAACTTTTTAATCCGAATCTCAAGGAAAACTTTGAGTATGCAGTTCTGTAGCCCATTTTTGATATAAGTAGTTGCAGATTTTTCAACACCTCGCTCATTTGTGCCCACGCTCGGATGGAAGAGAAGGACGATGCGACCGAAGATTCCTTTTCTGAGCACCTGGAAAGCTTCCATGAACACTGCCCCCGCCACGACATGAAAGTCATGCCCTCATGCCCTTTCTAATGTGTGGTGCAGAAGCTTCGACGATGACATCCGATGAGGCGTCACTTAGAGTGTTTGAGGGAAAGAGTGAGCGGAAGATTTTTGGATTTTTACGCGTGGGCGTTGGCGAATATCGCAGACCATGGAGCGATGAGCTATTTGAGCTTACGGTGGCATAGACCTGGCATAGCAAATAAAGATCCAGTGGTTTCGTTGGTAGGGTCATATCATCCGAATGGACACACACGCTCTGGCTCTGAAAGTATTCGATGCGGTACCAGCTGGTGGTAGCAGAGGAAAAGGAAATCATGCTGTGTGTTGGAAAGATCAGGTAGAGAAGGACTTAGCTTCACTTGATGTTTCCAACTGGCGCCGATTAGCATGGGAAAGAAACGACTCGCACTTTGTAAAACTCGGCAAAATCGCGTAAGCGGTTATCGCGCCAATTAAGAAGAAATTTGTGGTGCCGACTCTGTATCAACTAGCAGTCGTTACATCGCCCAGGAGCTAAGGAGTGACCATAAAATAGTTTTAAATTATTTGCGAAAGAATGGAAAAATGGAACTTATATCAAACAAATTTATCGTGCACTCAATTGTGTCCGCCACTGTATACGACGATACCGCATTCCACTAACACAACTCTTTATTTGCAAGGAATACTTGAGTTTTTTAAAGCTTTTGGTGTATGAAAGAAAATATATGTATATAATATTAAAAGTGTTTTCTTTTTTCGAAAGTATTATTTTCGAATTAAGCAGTTATTGCTCTTGACTCTGTATAAGGGTTTATTAAAATACCAATTAAAATATTGTCTAAGAACCAGCACCAATATTTCTTAAAGTAAAATATATTTCATATTCCATTGCATTTATTTACAGACTGTTGAATTTTCATATTTATTTCACTTCTAAAGATTAAATGTAGAATTTACAGTAGCTAACAAATGAATTTTAAATACCTTGATTGACTACGTTAAATTATTAGAAATTTTATTACGCAATACTACCCAAAAATGATTGTAGTATAGGCGCCTGGACACAATAATGTTAATGGGAACACCTACGCTGATCAATTCGCCAAAAAAGGTCATCAAAGTCCAATAACTAGCAGAGACAACTGCAACTTACTTGATATTAAAAATCATATTAAACAGCACACAAACAACACCTCAAATGGAATCTAACCAATGACTTGTATAAAAATATTAACTGCACAAAGGTCCATATAACAGATCTCATACAAGGAACTAAAAAAACACATACATGATTAAACGTTATAAAATTCGAGCGTCTTCGGTTAAGATAGACGAAAATAACTCACGGGCAATTTATGAATAACAAAAACCTAATGCACTCAAAGTTACAATAACTCATCTTCTCCTGAACTGCCCACTGCAAGGCGTCTGTACAGAACAAATATTTACTAACACAAACTCAATTTCCCTCCTCTTAGTCATATCTTCTTGAATGAACATATGAATTTTCACTAAAAAAACACATACACGATTAAACATTATAAAATTCGAACGTCTTCGGTTAGGATAGACGAAAATAACTCACGGGCAATTTACCTATTAATAACAAAAAACCCCATACACTCAAAGTTACATTTATCTACTCATCTTCTCCTGAACTGCCCACTGCAAGGCGTCTGTACAGAACAAATATTTACTAACACAAACTCAATTTCCCTCCTCTTAGTCATATCTTCTTGAATGAATATATGATACCTAATAACTAAATTTCTTCAAATAACCAATCCTTATTGTAGCATCTAAAATAAAACTTATATTTGGATTTCAAAATGGAAATATTTATGAATTTATCAGTTGTTGTTGTTGTTGTTGTTGTTGTTGTAGCAGTATCTTTAGGCCTAGCTATACCTCCTAACACAAACAGTTTGTAAGATTTATGTTATAAGGGAATTTTATCTAAATAAATAAATTGGTCCTTATCTGAATTTAATAATCTAAAATATGTTTCCTTCTATTTCAGAAGGTTTAGCTTCATCTGGTAATACTAAGGACCAATAGGTGATGGTCAACCTAACCTGGTCAACCTAACCTTATCTACTCTAAAACCATATAAATACAAGCCTCAAACTTTATGCAAATCAAATATTTCAAACTTTTTTATCCGAATCTTTAGAAAAATTTGAAGTACACAGTTTTATTACCCTTTAAATTTTGCTTCAACTAAGTGTAAGTTTTAAGTGGCTCAAAAATCAGGTTGATTTTTAACAATTTTTTTTGCTTACATATAATAAATACACGTAATTTTATTACATGGAGAAAATGCGTAACACCGCGAGCGGAGAAAACTATGAGAATTTAAGGCAAGATTTCAACCATTTTAAACTGGATAAATATGACATCACAATTCAATGTGTTGAAACTAATATACATGCCCAGAATTTTTGTGAAAATTTGTTCAACTTTATTTTTATTTCCGCAAAATTTGAAACTTGGATTTATATGGCTTTTACAAGAGGCTCAACTATATTTTCATTAGAAAATTATTCCTAACTTTTCAACAATTCCCAGTGCTACAGTTATTTAACGCAATTTACGTTTATGTGCATCTAAACTCACGTGGAATAACAACTCCTTTATTACAAAGAGACAGGATATCATCTGTATCGAGAAATTAAAATCCGTGGATGGTCCCAAGAATCAGTGATTCTTACAGTCCCAACCCTCTCATCGAGGAAGGTGGCATCTAATAATGCTCAGAGCGATTCGAATGCTGCTAAATAGGAAGTAATAAATTTTTATCGCAAACTACTAATGATTTAAAAAAAAGGAATCGATTCGGCGCACAGTGGGCGGACAGCAGAAAGAAATAGTTTTTCGATAGTTGGAATTTTTGACTTTTTGTGAAAGCGATTTCTAGTGAAATAAATAGACTTATGGAATCTAAAACGATTTTCGGTTTGGTTTTCTACGTGGGGTCTGGTCCAGGTACAAGCCATAAAATAAAGTACAGTGCAGCGTTTTCAGTAGAATCGATGTCTAAAGAAGAGGCAAGAGATCAATACTGAAGATTGAAGATGTTTTATAGAAGTATTGCTGGAGGAAATACAGTTGAATCACAATGTTTAAAGATGTTATTCACATTAGAGCTGAGGCTATCAAGGCTGAGAACAATGGGGTAATCCAGAGTGCATTCCAATAGGCTTGACGGATATTTTCCTTACGGATGGGTCCAAGAATGAAATAGTAATAAGTAAAAAGTATCATTACGCAATCGGCGGAATGCCAATTGTTTTCGAAATGGAAATTTCTGCCATTCTGAAAGTAGCAAAATGGATAATTGAGAACAGAGATGGAGCGGGAAATAGATAGCAGTCTGTATTGACAGTCAGGCTGCTCTGAAGGCCCTGGAGAACGCACAACAAACTCAAAGATTGTTCAGGAATATAGGTTAGATTGAAGCGGTTGTCCTGTGGGTCAGGCTCAGGTTCATAGCCCATTGCGATGCCGCTTGGAGAGCTCGTCCCTATCTCTCCTAAAACCAGTATGTGCTTTTCAGAAGTTTTAGAATATCTCTGATTTCTGCAGAACTGAGCTCTTCGAACTCATTAAAAAATTGTTTACCTAGAATAGTAAACCTACATCTGGATAGAGCAAGACAGTGGCACAGTAGGTGCGAGATTGTCTTTTCCTCCTCCTCATCTAGACAACTGCTACAGAAGTCATGTGTTTGCACACCCATCCTTTGGGCGTGTCTACCTATCAAGCAGTGCCCCGTTATGACTGAAATCAGTGTGTTAAAACTATGCTTATTTTGGCTTAGAAGAAATTCTGTGCGTTTAGCATTGGGAGTCGGCCACAGTGGTCGGGCGATTCTGTAGGTGGTTTCATTACGCCGTCTTTCGTTTGCTTTCCTTACAATTTCTTCAAGAATGAGTAGCTTACATATTTGTAAGGATATCCCTTTGTTATTTTTCTATCTACTCATTGGTCAATTTGGTGTCGAGTCTTGCTGAGTCTACAGTTACCCTCAATGTCGCGATGGCCAGGAATCCATGTTCAGGTGAAATGACTCAGCCATTTCGTTAAGAGATGTGCGACATTTGATGGCTACCTTGGAGGTTGTGAACTGCTTTGTGAGGGAAGAAAATAGAAATAAGCTTAATTCTGTTGCAAGATAAAATAAGATGTCTTGTACTTGCGGAGTTGTAGAATGACGTGGGGTTCAACGAAATGAAATTGCAATTGAATTGGCCACCTGCAGATCAGCGGTTTTCCCACAGATACCAGAGCCGATAATCGGAATCAGTTCTACAGGAATCATGATTTGTATGTACTAGCGATTATATATGCAATTTACATAAAGAGTGATGGTCCGGTCGGTAGAATGTTGCAGAACTGCAAAGGGTTTTGTGACAAGCCCGAAAAGAAGAGTGCCAGGCTTTCTTAAACAATTTTGTAAAACAGACGCTCGGTTGATGATTGGTATTATTATAGGACACAACTCATGGAGTTAGCACATGACCACCACTGAAATCATTGATTAACCGATGTGCCTGTGTTGGTTAGAAGAGGCGGATAGTACTGTGCATTTTCTCTGTGAGTGTCCTACGTTTGCTAGAGCAAGGCTACGAATTTTGGGCTCCGATGGCATGAGAACGCGTAAAAATCCTGCTTTCAAACTAGAGGATATTTTCAGATTTCCCTAAAAATCTAGAAAATTCGCACAGAGACAAGCTATCTCTGCCTCTGTCTCTGTCCATTTTATATTCTTTTTCTTATTTTCTGCAACTTCTCTCCTGTCCTTCTTGACTATCAACCCTTTTACTTTCTTCAGGTTAAATTATATTACAATAAACTTTTTAGCCTGAGTGTTTGAGGTGTTACCAAACAGTCGGTGCTTCTTGGCTCGCCTTTTTCAAATTTCAAAAGGGAAGCATCTTTTTCCCGAACTTGCACTTTCAGGGCCCTTTACGGACATGGAAAAGAAATTCAAATTCACTTGGTTTTAAGTTTTTTATACAAAATAGAAAATACATAGAACCATCAAATGGCTAGAAATCTACCTAGACCATCTATCTATCTGCATGACCAATATTTGCAAGAGAAATTTGTTTGTATCTAACTAAGCTTCAATTTGAATGCACTCTTCCAACGCCTCGCATTCAATAAGCAAAGGCTTGCGCACTAATACTAAAATTCTATTTAAATTTTCGCCTGCCACCGCATTTTAAATCGGTAACCATTCAATCACTCACATCAGTCTTTACTTTTCTGAAAGATGTTAGTTTACTTGCCTGAATATGAAAAGTGACAGCCGCGTAAAATTTACCTTGATGGCATAGTCAGTTTTTCGGACAATTTACCGTTCTCCCTTTAACACACAAACTATTTTTCGCATTCGTTTCATTTTTGTTTGCTTTCAATCCACTTTTGGCTACCCTCTACTGCACTGTGTTTTTGTGAATTTATGCTGTTTAAGAATATTTTACTCGTAAATCATAGCAAAGGCAAGTGCCGCCGCCGGGGGAGCTTGTCATTTGCTGTGGGTAACCGCACAACTGAAAGCAGGGTTTTGTCATATTTTTCACATTTTTGCGCCAAAACTTTGTCAACGCATTGTGCAGTAGGGATAATGCGACAGATCCTTGGTATAAAGCAGATGTCCTTGCACCGCCAGTTCGCTGGCAGCTTGGCTGACTTCTTCGGTTGCTTGCTCAACAGCTTTGGTTAGCTTTCTTCGACGGTCGGTTGCCGCTGCCTGTTTGCTTGCTCCTTGAGCATATACGAGTACTCAGTTGTGCTTCTTGTTGCTTTTGATGTTTTTGGTATTGTAGTTGCTGCTGCATTGCGGACATTGTCAAGTAAAGTTTACCTTTTTGGTGTAGAACTACAACTTAGCCACGCGTATCATCGTTCTTGTTGGATAAATTGCATTTTCTTGCATTATTTATTTATATGCATTTCGTTATTTCCCCTTTCTTCTAAACTACTTAGAGCTTTTGATTTATTTTTATTATTCTTTGCACCTTTTTACGCTTTGCTTGAGTGAGTGGGTGAGTGAAATGTTGTTAGTTTGTTTTGGCTTGGCTTGGTTTGGCTTTGCTTTGCTTGGGTTAGCTGTTGGTTCAGTGGCATTGTCAAATCGAAAATCCAATAATTCTGATGAATGCGAGAAAGTTTCAAATGGTTTTGTTGGATTTAAGTTGCTGAGTGGGTAAACAAAGATGGTGTGGGTAATGGGGAAGTGTTCAAGAAGAATAATATTTATCCCTGGGTAGCAAGTAGCAGTGAGTAATGCCCTGCTGTAGCTGGGTATTTGCGTTACTTATGTGTGATCATTGGCGCTATTGAATAATCGGAAAATATAACTAAAATTCGTGTTTTTTTTTTAATAGATTGCAATTACAAAAACTTCAAGAAAAACTCAACTTGGCGGGTAAATTCATGGCAATAACAAAAAAATTATATTTTAAGTGTGCAACGAATAATTGAGTGCTTGAAAGGCCACTAAAAATCTACTTCGAAATTTTTTCTTTAGATTGAAACTGAAGGGGTGGAAGGCGAATTGCACAGTGGAAACTTCGATCAAAAATTAAACTAAATTAGCCCAAATTAGCAAAAAAAAAAAAAATCCGCAACGTGGAACTCTTGAACTCGAAGTAATTACAACAGTTTTTGAATGGAAAAAAATTTCATAACATTTCCGAGTTTTATAATTTTCAATTTTATGAATATTCATTGCTAAGCTCTATATATTGAAAATAATTTTGAAAGAAATAATATTCATACATAATTGGCGCGGACACCCTTTTTGGGTGTTTCGCCGAACTCTTGCTCCTATTGGTGGTGTGCGTCTTGATGTTGTTCCCCAAATGGAGGGGCCTACAGTTTCAAGCCGATTCCGAACGGCAGATATTTTTATGAAGAGCTTTTTCATGGCAGAAATACACTCGGAGGCTTGCCATTGCCTGTCGAGAGGCGATCGCTATTAGAAAAAACTTTTTCTTCATTTCGGTGTTTCACCGAGATTTGAATTCTATGCCCCCATCTTATCTCAAGAGTTACTGAAAAAGTCCTTATACGAGGCTCCAAATCTAACGGCCATATAGCCACTAAGAGGGCGTCAAAATCTAATGTTCACATATGAAATCAAATCTTTGATTGAGAAAGTGGCAGTTTCACGTTGTTTGAGTACTGGCCAAAATTCATGCGACAGCTAGAAGAACGGAAAACTCAAGCGTGTGAATGCTATGACTCTTCAAGGCATAGAAATTATAGACTTATGCATACTTATAATTATTTCTTTAAAATACTTACATAGAATAACTAGTGAGGTATTAATGTCATACTTAGTATTAAGGGATAAATATACAACAATAATATAATAATACCAACTTTTAAATAGCTTACGAATGGAATTACCATTTGTCCATACATTACCCAATTAGGTTAACGCTCCAGTTAGGACTAAAACAAGCATTTCACTATAAATTAAATTAAATTAAATTGTGCAGGTCCCCATAAACAAAGTTTAAATCAATTTTTTGTTTCAAAACCAAAAAGGATTAAAGGTAATAAAATATAAGTAAAGTTTAAGGTAAAAGATGACCAAAGAATTAGTATTGCATATAAAAATAAATACCTACAAATGTATACTTTTCTAGCAGCCTAAGTGCATTGCTACGTATTGTTAAGAAATATATTTTTTATTTTAATTTCCCTAAATGTTACAAACTCTTCTTTCATTTTATCGAATTTGAAGAAAAAAATTAAATAAAATTGGTATATTCGCGTTTATGCATAAAAAAAGGTGGGAGGTGCTAAAAACTAAATCGTCCCATTATTTGTTTTAAACAAAAAGAAGGGATTGATTTCAAGCAACGGATATCTTTTTTTTTTTAATTTCTATTACTTTCATTACTATCTGGTTACCCTACAGATGTATAGAGGGCACAATAGATCTTTCAAGTGCTAAATGCCCTCATAATGCTAAAAGATTAGACGTTGCTTCTTGCCTGAATTCTGATATCGTACACTGATTTTAATCAGAATTTTTCACACAAACAATTTACCGGAAAACAATTTGAATATGCAGTTTAATGTCTTATTTATTTCTAAGTTCCAATTTTTTCGAAATACTCTCTAATTTTTGATAATTCTTTTCCCCGAGGGCGTTAAAAATTACCGAGAATTTTTTTCACTTGAAATCGGAGCTTTATTATTATTTCCCATTCATTGTGTGTCGAAAATAGACAACATCTCGTAAGAAACAGGTTTTAAAAATTAATAAGACCTTTTCTTCTTACAATTTGGAGTCTTATGACTGTTTAGTATCTGTTATGTGGAGAAATTAAAAAAATAAAAATTAACGAGAATTTTTCGCACTTCAAATTGTTTCGCTTTCGGTGTATGGCGAAAATAGACAACATCGTGAGGGAAAAAAGTTTTAAAAAATTAACAAACATTTTTCTCACTACAAATTCAAGATCTATTATTGTTTCGCTTTCGTTATGTGGCGAAAATAGACAACATCGTGAGGGAAAAAAGTTTCAAAAACTAAGAAGGCCTTTTCTCACTTAAATATGCAGCTGTATTACTGTTTTGTATGTGGCGTAAGTAATATAGAAAACATCGCCAGGGAAAGAAGTTTCAAAAAATTAACGAAAATTTGTCTCACTTGAAATTGGAGCTTTATTATTATTTCCCATTCATTGTGTGGGAAAAGTAGACATCATCGCGATGGAAATAAGTGTTAGAAAAATTAAGAAAATTTTTCTCACTTCAAATTGGAGCTTTATTGTTGTTTCGAATTTGTTATGTGTCGAAAATAGACAACATCGCGAGGGAAACAAGTTAGAAAATGAACGAACATTTTTCTCATTTCAAATTGGAGCTTTATTATTGCTTTGCATTTTTTATGTGGCGAAAATAGACAACATCGCGAGGGAAAGAAGTTTCAAAAAATTAACGAGATTTTTTTTCACTTCAAATTGGAGCTTTATTATTGTTTCGTTATGTGGCGAAAATAGACAACATAGTAAGGAAAAAAAGTTTCAAAAACTAAGAAGGTTTTTTCCCACTTAAATTTGGAGCTTTATTACTGTTTTGTATCCGTTATGTGGAGAAAGTAGACAACATCGCTAGGGAAGAAGTTTAAACAAATTAACGAGAATTTGTATCACTTGAAATTGGAGTTTTATTATGGTTTCGCATTCGAAAATGGATAACATCGCGAGGTAAAAAGTTTTAAAAAACTAACTTTAATTTTGAGCCACTTTAAATTTGAGCTTCGTTGTACTAGAATTAAATAAGCTCTAAAAAGGCGTACCCAAATGGTTTTATTTTTAGTTTTTTAATTCTCAACGAAAATTTCGAAATTTTGTTGAAAATTTGTAAAACTTTTGTAAGTCTTGTACAAAACTTCAAATTTGGATTAATTAAACAATAATTGAAGTTAAAAAATAAATATAAATAAATAGTGAAAACTTCTCTGTATGTGGGGCCAGTTAATTTTAATTTTATTGTTGTCCTTAAGTCAGCAACTTTTTTTGGGGTTGGAAAATCGAAGGCGCCTTAAAAAGTTAAATAAAAAAAAAATGTCAAGGCTTAACAATCTGTTGCGCTGCTTTATTTTGATCGTCACTGCATGTCCATCAGTTAAATTTACTTTCCCATAGTTTGCCCCGAAAGAGCATCGCCTGAGAGTTTGCTACTATTGAGGTTGTTTTTAGTTAACACCGCTTATTAATAGACTGAATATGACAAAACTTATACTTAAGTCAGTTATTTTCGCTTAGGCTAAACTCGGATGCCGTATTGGAATATGACTATGCGCCTAACTTTTGAACGATAATAAAAGGATTGATTTGCGCTTGGAAATCCTTGATGTTGGAGATCCGAAAAATATTTTTTTAATTATTTTTCTAGTAAATGATATGAATGAAACATAGAAGGATCTGGTGTTTCTTATTGACGCTGTTAGTTTGATAAAGAAAAATTCTGCTAAAATCGTGGCTATTAAGATGAAGAAGAAGCATGCCGAAGGTGCGGCTCTTAAATAATTGAAGTTCACGATAGTTTTTGTTGCTTTAAAATATTTAAAATTTTTGGTTTTCTACTATGCTGTCTATTAAAATCGGTAGGAATCTACTTTTTTAATTTCTGATGACGCTTTAGAGCCAAGTTTTAGGTCGAATTCCACTAAACAGTTTCACTAAAACTTTATGAAAGCAAAAAATGAACTGAACTAAATTTTAATGAAAAAGACTAACAGGAATAAAGTGATGAAAAATGATGAAAAAAATACTAACTAAAACTATTGCAAAAGAAGAAATTATAAATACAAGCCAATACTAATTCAAATACCAACTAAATAAACAAAATAAATTATAAACAATACCAAATAAAAACCCAAAATAAGAAAAAACTTCACCCCCGAGAAGGACCGCCATAAGGTAAAAAATAAAAATCAAATGAAAAAAGGAAAATAAAAATTCTCACATACTTCACTCACCAAGTACCACTGTTCCTTGAATAAAGGATCAGGAAATATGTTGTGCGACGTCGCTGCACGATATTGAATGCGAGGAGCGCGCGAGAGTAAAGACGAGCCGATGCGCGCTGACGCTGTTGGCTGATATGCAAGGCGGGGACCAGGTGCGCTAACAAAACCAGAGCCTGATCTTATCACATCATACGGACTGTAGCCCGGTAAGGTGGTGTAGGAACCGTCACGTTTCTTACGCAACTTTTCATGTTGCTGTTGCATCCATCGGACCTGAAGCGAGAAGTTAACGAAATTAGCACTTAATTAGTTAAACGAATTATTTCACAATAATCAGCAATAAATATAATATTTATAAAATAACTAATTACGATCAAGAGCATTATAATGGGTAGAAGAGGGTAGAAGAGCGCACGCATGTGAATGAGAGCAACTTTTATGTTTTTGCTCATTATCTGGTGGCGTCACTGCAAAAAATGTTTGAAAAATTAATAAAATATTCAAATATTCTGTTCTCCCGACAGCTGACCGATCATTCAGCCACTTTGGGACTTTTTATTTGTCGGAGTCAGTAGGCGCTGCTATGCCAATCACTCGCCATGGGTGTACTTAAGCTACGGAAAGAGAGTTTAAAAATACGGGATTTTGAATTTCGATACCCACTAAGGCCGTAAATGAGGCAAATAAGTTGAGTATGATATCGAAAGTGTAATCAGAAAACTACAAGCCTGCAAGCAGTTGCTTAGATTAAGAGGAGAAGGCGTCTTGGCTCAAAAAATTGGATTAACTTAAGTCAGTTTCTGAAATATGCACTAGGACTTCTATGCAGTTTCGGACTAAGAAAGCATGCGAGGCCTAACAACTGAAATCGAATGGTATTACCTCGTTTGGCGACAACTCAGACTAGGACGCTGAGTCGAAGATGATTTCCTTAGGGTTGGGTGGTTGTTAGGCAGTACATTTGATGCAACATCTCTCAATCGGCACTCATCGAAGAAAATCTACCCAGCTGTTAGAAGAGGCTTACAAAATCTACCACGGGTTAAACTGTCACTATGTGAGTTAGAAGCCAGCTGGCACTCAAAGTTATAGTAAATCAAAACTAGCGAAAACTGATGTTACCTGTCATGACCGACCGACTGTCGCAAATTCTCTTTTATCTCGCAGAATGAACCATAGGCAGCTGGTTGGACGGGCCACTTTCTATATGGAAAAGGTAGGCATGACAATGCACCCCGCCAGGCATGTGGAGAGGAGGATGAGACGACCAACTACTTTCTGTGCATCTGCCCCGCCTTCGCTCGAATCAGACTTGAGGTCTTTGGCAGTGATTTGTTAAGAAGCGACCACCGACAGCGATCTACTCAGATTTCTTCGGAGGTCGGGTAGGTTTTAAAAAAAAGGAACCAGAGAGGACGAGTGGACCCGAATGGACTTAATGTTGTCTAAGTGCTGTACTTGCTAGTCTGCCCCGCCAAAAACAAAAAAAAATAGTAATTCAAGGATTTTAAATGAGCTTCCGCGTGCCTATCGCTATTAAACCATCTAAATATTGTCCTCTGCTAAGTTTACGGGCACAGAAATATTGATGGTTATGAACTAATAGGAAAGCTCAAAAATAAGCGTCTGTCAGTAAAAATTTACACCTTTTATAAAAATTTTTAGTGCAATTTTAGGTATGCAGTTTTATAGCCCGTTAGATTTTGATATAATACAATGACAATTCGAAGTGTCTTAAAAATTTCGTTGAATTTTAACAATTTATTTTTTGATTTTTTGCTGGCGGCCTTGTGCTTGAAATTTTTTTAGAGAAAAAAGAACACCCAACACCGTCAGCGAAAAAAGAATATCAAAAATCAACACGGTTTTTGAGCCAATTGAAACATGCACTTTATTAGACTAAAATTTAATAGGCAATAAATCTGCTTGCTCGAAATTTTGTACGGAAGTAAGAAATTTTCATCAAAATTTTATGAATTTTTTTTTTGTTGCCAAGTATGAGACTTTGATTTATAAGGGTTTTAATAAAGAATGAACATAAAAAGATTATTAAAATTGACCCTCCATTGGGAAACCGGGTCTGGCCAGACTTTTTTGACTTAGGATGTGAACTTCACATATTTCTGTTATAGCGCACGACTTGAGCTTCCAGGTAGCGTTCTAAAATGGCATTTTCTATCGATTTATGGATATAACCTTTTAAAAAGGATCCTCGAACAGGACGAGAAAAAGCTAGGCCGGGTACCCAACCGAACTTAAAAAAAAAGTGTTCAAAGAGGGTTAGAGTAGAAACAAAGAAATTGTCAAATCTTTTCACTAAGTCTTAGTGGTATAATTATTTAACGTAGTGTTTCGGCAAAAAATAATAGCAGTAGCACTGCAACTTCAAAACTTTTTTTTATAAAAAATATAAGCTAACAGTTTAATTGAAATTCAAAGTTTATTACTCGTACAGGATTCTCCAACTGGTGGCTATCGACTTTTTAGCTTCGCTAGCTAAAATAACCTCTAGAGTATGTCAAAAACTTAGTAGGTAGACATTTAAGAAATTGGGCGCTCTTCCCTTGATGAAATTTGGAGAGTACTAAAAACGAATATAGAAAATCGACCAATTAGAGGAAATTGTGACTTAAGTTGGGAAGCTGAAATCGGAAAGCGGCGATTTTACACCATTTTCGAAGGAAATGTGATCACATTGCCAGCAAAAAGATCACAATGTGGTCTTCGAAAAGATAAATGCCAACCAAGCGCTCGAAAAGTAAAAGAAAAACGATTCGTGTGTATGAATTCTGTCGTAAGGAGGATGCTCGACATCGCATATATTGATACTATATATAAATGTAGATAAATGTATGTTCACCACTTGACTTCAAGCATATGCTTGTGTCCGGATTGTTGCATCTATTGCACTTCGCTCTTAGTTTTCAAAATATATTGCTAATATTTTATAATATTGATTTTCCAAAAAATTTTAGAAATTTAAGTACCGACAAGATATTTTTAGATTTATTTATAGCTTATCAATTGCTTCTATCTGTACTCACCTCCGGTTCAGAGTTTAAGGCGTTATGGTGCTCGTCACTGACACGCAATGAACGTTTGGCGACATGACGATGATGAAATAGATAATAGTCTTCGAGGGCACCAATCTGCAATGGAAGAGAAAAGAGTGAAATTCGTATAATTTATAATAAATAGTAAATAATCACAATTAACTATAACAAATACAATATAATAAAATAATTTAATAAAAGGGAAATAAGCACTGTATATATAATATTAAAGGCTAAATATATATAAAGGGAAAGGGTATTTTACCTCTAACATTGCATGGGTTTAATGGAATTTTATAGTTTTATTGTAACTTAGCTCAAAAATAGGCAAAAGAAAGTAACAGCGACTTTGAGAAACATATCAAATTAATCAGTTTGCACTGCAGAAATGTATTAAACCTAAAAATATATATATTTATGCATGTATTGGTGTGCATTTATATTGCAAAAAACAAAAAAAAAAAAACGAACTGTAAAAATTAAATTTCTAACAAAAATTACCACTTTGCCGCATTCCATACCATTCAGCAACAGTAATTCCACAACACTCTTAAATCCCTCGCAGTGGCAGTCGATTTTAGTTACTCATACGCCATGTACGCACACACTACTTGCACTCGTACTTCTATGTACATACAATAGCATAGCCTTGTAATATAAAATAAAAATCTCTTGCATACCCTTGGGCGCATAATGAAAACTTTTCGAATAAACGAAGAAGAAATCAGGAATCAGAAATCAAAAATCAGAAAATCGAAATCTGAACGTACCGTTGAGAAATGCTTTCCAGCAACAAGATGTTTATCACTTTTACTTACCGTTAGTGGTTTACTATGAAATTTACTTGCTTGTGCGCTTGAGTCCATACTTACCGAGCACTTACAGCACACAATCATGCCCATCCATATGCGCATGGCTGTGCTTCACTCTTGAGTGTGTACGTTTACTCATGTTTTTGTTATTGTTATTGTTTTTTTTTTTGTTTTTGTTTCTAGCTAGTTTCTCTAGTTTATTTGTATTGCATCTGGAATGAGTAGGAAATTCCCAATAGTATGTGGCAGCTATTGCCTGAAACAGCATTTTGATTGGAAAAACACTCGGGGTGAAAGTAGACAAAGGGAATGATCGGGTAAGGGAGTTTTCCACTGCAAAATAAAGTTGTGTGTAAATAAAAGTGGATTCTAAATTTGTGCCATTCAGTGGCCACTCATTGATGTGAGAAATAAAAAAAAAATTTTGCAGTGAGGGTAAAGTAAAGCATAAGATCCTACATATATTTGAAAAATAAAAACAGGAGTAAAAAAGAAATGGAATTATAATTTTCAAAAACATATGTAGACATGTATATAAAATTTAAAGACAAGATGATATTTTATGGAGTGACGTTTTTAATGAAATTTTTTAAATACCAGGTTGATATGAGTTAATTAGCTTCAAGTAGCTCTCAGTAGGCTCAACAGGAACACCAAGAACTAAGTGTGCGAAGACTCATCATATGGATTACATCTTTTCTCGCATCAGGCGAAGTCATTAAATGGAATCAACTTATCTCTTACGCCCAGATCTTCAAAACATTCTGCTTGTATGAATTTCCATTCCCTTCTCCAGTATATGGAGCACTCACAGTAGGTTACTGGCTGCTTTTCACTCCTTCAGCTCCTTCTGAAAACATTACTGGAGTCTCAGAGCTTAACGTACATCTTTCACGAAAGACTTGCGCTGCAGCTCGGTTTTTGCTGTTCAGTAAGAGGAGTAGCCCTAAGTAATTTAAGTGCTATTCTAGTCGCATAATATGAGTTATATTAAAAGTGCTGTCGTTTATTATTTGATTAGATTAGATTATTGATTCTGTGTTTATTTAAACTTGCAAATACTATGAACGTAATAAAAACATAAAACTCGATGTTCATCTAATGGACGAAAAATTGCTTATAAGCAATGATATGATAAATATATTACGTAAGTGCTTGCGAAACCTTATTCAAGTAATAAAATTGGTCGTTCGTCGAAAAGATGAAAAACTGAATTTCGAAACTCAATGCTGCCCAAAACGTATTCAAGAACTTGCTTAGTACGAAATACGTAATAAAACATCAAACCCGATGTGCATCTAATCGACGAAAAATTGCATTTAAGCAGTGGCATGATACACATATTACCTAAGAGCTTTCGAAACAGTATTCAAGCAATAAAACTATTAAATTCGTCGTTCGTCGAATAGATGAAAAAATTAATGTCAAGTTTCAATGCTGCTTAAAACCTATTTAAGCAAGTGTAAATAAATGAGTAATAAAAACATCAAACTCGATGTTCGTCTAATGGATGAAAAATTGCATATAAGCAGTGATATGGTAAATATATTACCTAAGAGCTTGCAAAGCGGTATTTAAGCAATAAAATTATTAAATTTCTTGTTCGTCGAATGGATGAAAAACTGAATTTCGACACACAAGAGTGTTTAAAAGCTATTTAAGAACCAGGTAAACACTACGTAAGCAATGAATTTTATAAACCTGCATTCACCGAATAGATGCAAAATTGAGATTCATTGATTTATTGATTATATTTCGATTAAAAACTTGAAAAATTGCACTTGAGTAGTGATATAATGAACTAGTGATATAATAATATGCGGAGGAACATGTAAGCAAAAAAGCTATTAAATTTAGCATTCGTCGAAAGGACGAAAAATAGCACTAAACTATTCAAAACCAAGTAAAAGTTATTTAAAAATATTGAGTAGTGAATTACTCACTCGAAAACCTATAGTTTAGTACATCGAATAGACGAATTTATACAATCAATGAATGTAGCAAATTTCCGAGCTTATATCAATATACATTTATTTTTCTTCGCTATTTAATTGAGGCGTAAGCTCGTTAGCTCATAATTTATTGAGCATACGGATCTTGGGTTGGGGCGTTACTACCCTTCGGAACTCAGAGAGAATGTATGTTCAAATCTTGGTGAAAGACCAAAATGGAGAAAAATTGTTTTTCTAATAGCGGACGCCCCTCGGCAGGCAATGGCAAACCTCAGAGTGTACTTCTGCCACGAAAAAGCTTCTCATAAAAAAAGTGCGTGTAGCGTAGTACACAGAACAGAAGTGAAACTTTCAAGGCAGACAAAGAAAGAGAGAGAGACCCGAGAGAGAACGAAAAAGAATATATGTTTAAATAAGTTCACAATATTTGCAGAGAATACAAATAGACAAAATTTACAAATAAATTCACCTTCATCGCTCCACATATTGACAACTCGTGCTTTTACTATAGATAGTTGCATTGTGTGCGGACAAGCCATTGACGATACGACCCGTGTGCGGAGGCCCTAACTGCGTTAATTCCTAAACATTATTCAAATTGAATCTGCCTTGTGAATACCTAGCAGCGACGTTGAAATAAAATTTGTTCAGCATAAGTGTGTTGCTTTTACCTAATAGCACTGCTTACATACTACGAGTATTCACAGTAGAGCAACCGCATCCAACTTTGCACTAAACATCAATCGGCTTTTGTTTACAGACGTACACCGGGACAAATTTTATTCTTTTTCGTAATATTTGAAGGTAAATTAGTTAAAAAATTCTTAATTTACCAATTATCGAGGAAAAAAAGAAATACGGTACGCAACGACTTTGGATCTGAGCTTGGACGAAATAATTAAAACCAAAAAGATTGCTCTACCATCAGCAGTTAAGAAATTGTAAGTATGTTGAAATATATTTCACTGTGTTCAAGTCTGACCAATCTGAAATCTTTTGGTTAATGCTTTTCATTCATTGCAGCAACTGCAAAACCCACGTAAAGACTAACCATTGCGAAAAACCTTAAATAAGCCGATATTTAAACAGAGCGTTGTGCCCGTGATGCCCGTAATGGAATAATACAAAACATAAACTGTCAAATATCAGACGGTCAACAGCAAATAATCAACCGAAAATGGAAGGATTTATGATGGTAAATTACTATAAAATATATAAGGTATAGCTCTCTCTCTCTCCTTTTCCTCTACGTTATATTTTTTGTCTCTCTCAAGTAACGAAAATGCCCAAAACGTTGCATGGCCTTGAAATTTTACTCTCCATTCTCGCTCATTCATCGACGCCTAAGAAGTTTCACTTCAATATCTGCCATTCGGAGTCGGCCTGAAACTGTAAGTCCCTCCATTTATGGAACAACATCAAGACGCACACCACAAATAGAAAGAGGAGCTCGGCCAAACACCTAAAAAGGGTGTAAGCGCCAATTATATATAATCCCATATATGTATGTATATATATATATATATATATATATATGTATATATACGAATCTGGAAGGCAGAAAACTTGTTCGCATTGCACTGGCTAAAAATCCAAAATTATTAAATTAATCATTCCCTATAGCAATTTAAAGCATCTTGAATGCGGTTGACACGAACACACAGACACACATTTACGTTAAGAAAATAAATCACGACACATACTTCAAATAAATAAGCCTTCATTATACACATACATACATACACACACATATATATTTACACAGTTTAGACATGCTTCTATTTGCCTTAAATTTTTGCTCACGTTCCATACCCGCATGCCAGGGAATTCTCAAATTATTTGCTATTGAAAATTGCATCACGTTGCACAAACGCAAAGAAAATGCATGCGTTGCAACTGTAAATTGGCAGTGACAAAGCGCAAATAAACCTATGTATGTATGTACTTATATTTTTGCACACACACACACACATACATATGCATGCCGTGTATGACTGTGTTAGCATCATCAATAGACACCAAATATTTGTACGCGCATTTTTGATTGCGGCATTCGAAGTATTTTCAAGCAATGCACAATGCTTTTGTGAGCAGGGAAAGACAAGGATTAGGGAAACGAAATGGAAAGCGGAAGGAGTGTGAATTGGTTCGAAAGAGTTTGCAAAAACTTTTCTTTTCTCAATAAATAGCTTAGAAGGAAATTGTGGTGGATCATCATCAAGTTTGGTGAAAATAAATGAAAAATAAGACTGTGCCGCTAAGTAGCTGAAAATTATATTTACTAAGCATATTTTCTAAATCTACGAACCTAACTCTGTGTATTAGATCTTTGAGAGAACTGAAACACGTAAATATACTCATTTAATTATTTATTATTCCTCAGCTTTTTTGGGCTTTAGACGCTGAAACATTTACTACTTTTTCTCATCGTTGTCTGCTTTCTCTCCAGCCAAAGCAATGTCGCATTTTGGTCACATGAAAGTAGACCTCAAGAGTTTTTTGGTCTTCCACTTAGTTTACTCTTTCGGCTATCCAATCTCTAGCAAAGGTGTCGCCGTTTCTGTACAATTTACTTATTTAGTGAAAAACTACACCAGCGAACCCCAAAAAAAAAATACCAAAATGAAGCATTGGCAGTATTCGGCAGTTTCAAGGGAATAGATTTAGAGAAAACCTCTCCTCTGACTCCCGATTTCATCTTGGAGCCGTCAGTGAAGACAAAGATACAGACTTTCCTCTTGTTCCAATCCTACATACATAGAAAAATTGCCCCGGGACGACCTTCAAACACCAGTTTGCGGATAAAGCCATTTGTGCGAGGTTAAGGGGTTAGGTGGGTTTGAAAATTTCAAAAAATCGATTTCTTTTTTTTTGTCTTATTAAATAGTATAATATGTTTAAAATATTCTCCTAAAATTTCAAATTGATCCGAGTAAAATTCTACGAGATAGACCCTTCAGAAGTTCCGCCCATCAGGCCATGTCAGTGCAGCGTTTCGCAGGTATACGCGTTTATCTCAAAACTCGATTTTTTAAGTCGGTGGACACGATTTCTCGAAAAGTTATGAAGCGATTTTGTTCAAATTTTGCACACATCTTTGGAATAACATTATCAAGTTATTGAACGAAGGATTTTTTTTTATTTTTATTACAACTAATTTTTTCGAGCCAACACATGACGAAAATTTGACCAAAAAATGTGTTTTTTTGTTCAAAGTCTGTCAAAAATTCAAATTAAATTTTATTTTTTTTTCCTTCGTCCAGTAACGAGATTTATCCATGTACTAACGAAATATTTTTGGTTTTTTGATTTTAAATGAACCAATAATGAGTTATGCTGTCCACGGCAAGAGCATTTTTTTGTGAGACGTTAAGGGAGATGAGGTACCAACGGCTGAGTTTTCGGAATTTTTAAATAAAAATTTCACAAAATACTGTTTAAATATGTATCTTTGATATGCTGAATTGTTTAAATAAAATATTTGATTGTATATATTAAAAAAAAAAAAATTGTAAAAATACCCTTTTTTTGAACCTCTGTAACCCACCTAACCCCTTAAGAGAAATGCGGCGTTAACTGCCTAAAAATGCTGGCATGTCCCTTAAGAGATTGCCTCCAAAGGCCAACTTCACTTAATCTGTTTGTTCAGCTATGAAATTAACTTAAAAGTCAATGGAAAGTAGGTGCAAAATGACATTTTAGGCAGTACTGGGGCAAATTCTTTATTCGGCATTTTTTAGTTCAATGTGAATTTGTAGTCAAATATCACCCCAAGATACCAAGCTTCCGATGAAAGCGGGAGAACGTGGTTATTCTGGGAAGTCTAAAGTGAGAATGTTTCTATTTTCTTTGTGGAGACTTATAGTCCTGGAGGCAGGGGCCATTTTGATCATTTCATGCCGACTGATTTTAATACTGAAGACAGACGCCATCCAATGGATGACGAAACTAACCGTCCGCTGGTCCAGTGGCGGTGGGTACGTGCGTGGGATGCTGCGAAACGTGTCGAAAAAAATTTTTAACAACTCATTTTATACCGCCTGAATTTTTTTTGTGTATTGTTGACATTTAGTAGAAAAAAAAAACAAAATAGTCAGCTTCGCCGTAGAGGGGGGAAAATACGTCAGTTGACCGCAATGATACATTCTTGCTTTCCACCGCTATAAACGCAGCTGGCCATCATTATTATATTTTCATATGTGTCCAAAATTATGTAAAAAATTTCAATCGGCATAAAGTAGTTTTACTTTTTAATTTATTTTACAAGTTCGCTTGGTCAGCTGACGTATTTTCCCCCCTCTACAGCTCAGCTGACTAGTTTTTTTTATTCTACTAAATGTCAACAATACATGAAAAAACTTTCAGCCGGTATAAAATGAGTTGGTAGAAATTTTTTTTCGACACGTTTCGCACCCTCCCACAATCACACTCACCGTGGGTGCGTCAGCTGACGTTCACTTTCGTTATTCATGAAAGCTAAATCATAAGTATAGTCAAGAATTTAACGGTATAAAAATGCAGTCCAAAATCGACCCCTGGCTCCCGGAGTTTTATAGCACTAGCTAAATTTTAGCAGAATTGACTTTGGACTCACCAATGACTTGTCAATAGTTGATTTTTCAAAATTTCACAAAATATTTTTCAAATACTTGTATCTGGTATTTGAAATATTTGTATCTGGTATTTGAAAAATATTTAATTAAATTTTTTATATTACAACAAAAACGTGTATTTTTCTTTAGTCCACGCAACCCTACTAACTCTTCAATTAAAACCTCGTACCCAGAAGCTCACAAACGCTCTCAGTTTTCAACATTCCAGCCACCAATTCTTCCAATGTTTACGCTATGAAAACTTGATTACAATTCTTGCTGTGATTGCTAATAAAGAGTGGTTAAATTTGAAGGGCCGATGTTGAATGTGAACTACACCTAAACGTCAATGACACCGTTGGACTTCTTTCTTTGGGGTTATTTGAAAGAAAAGCCAGCAACAATTCCAGAGCTAAAGAATAAGATAATTCGGCACATTAACGGCATAGAACCTCAATTATGCCTCAGCGTCATCGAAAATTTGGATCATCGGATGGAGGTGTGCCGCCGAGGCCGCGGCGACCATTTGGCCAATATTTTGTTCCATACGTAATTGAGCCATACCAATATTATCATAATAGAGAGAAATGATAATAATTTTCTTAAAAAAATTGTATTTTATTCAAAATTAATACCGGCCCGTAAAACTTAACCACCCTTTATAAACTAGTACAACTTTGACATCTAATCATTTGGTTTACTTTTTTATTGCAATGCAATCTTCACATCATTGCCACTGGCCTGTGGGAATATCGTTTCTTTTTCTTTTGTTGTTGTACAACTTTTCGCAGCACTCACTGCATTTTACGTCTAGTTTTCGCTCAGGTGCTCCTCATTTCGTTTAAAAGCTGCATTCAGTTGCAGATTCGCAAGCTAATGCTATAAGCGCGTATGTGTGCGTATACGTGTGAGTGCGTGTAAGAGGGAGGCATAATAAAAGTAGTAATGAAATCTGTGTAATGGTTACATCTTAATACACAAGTCACAGAGCGCATGGCATTTAAGTAGAATAAAATAATATTTTTTCGTAGAAGGCAGTTGAGAGTTAGAAAAGGAATTGACTACAAGTTGTATTGGCTGATCAATAAAGATGTTAAATAACACATAATTTATATGTAAGGCTACCCATAGGCTATATAGAGCCGTAGGCTTCATTCGCATTATACTCCCAATGGGCTGGTCTTACGAATTTCAGTAATTTTTTTATTCTTTGACTTACCTCACCTATGTTATGTAGAAGTTTTTGAATATTTTAAACTAAGAGAAATAGTTTTTTTAAACAGCAAAAATAGTATTTGTCAAAAGTGGAGGCAAAATTTTCCGAAATACCTACTTGTATTCCATAATACAGCAAAAATCGATGGGGAAACTAATTCTAATTTTTGAAAAGGAAATGCTGAGCATACTTTATCAGACGCTTAAGCAGAAGTAGCCGTAATTAAGGAAGCAGTGGGTTGGTTGCTAGCTTCTGTAATTACTGTAAATAAATGGTTTTTCAATGAGGGCGGGTAGATGTTGAAATGGAATAAAATGGCATTTGCTGTGTGGCACGTAGTGCCGTCCTGCTAGAACCACATGTCGTCTAGGTCCATATGGTTCAATATGGGCCATAAGAAATTGGAAGGGCCACCACGTCTACCGAAAAATGGGCGCAATCCGCGCAACGTTTGCGTTAATGAACACTCATTTTGATAATAAAATTTTATCATTTGACCGTGCTGTTCAATCGTGTAACTTGCCATGATGATTTTGCATAAACAACTGAATAATAAACAAAAGATTTGACAGATGTCACCAAAACAAAATGGCTACTACAGGGCGCCAATGTCGACCCGCGCCAATTGAAAAACGTTTTAGGACGTAAATATCTGCTCCGACAGCCAATCGCCAATTAGGGCCTTGGGCTCGTTGTTTGTGCATACGAAATTAGTCGAGGAATGCCTGACTTCGCTCTCGATTGCATCGGAATACTTCGATATTAGGCTCATTTGGGTTCCCGGTCACAGCGGCATAGAGGAAAACTGCTGCGCTGAGGAGCTGGCTAGACAGCTGGAGACCCTAGGGGCGGCTTTCTCACAATATGGGAGTATTAAAGTTCCCTTGAGGACCTGTGGTCTGCTGCTGGAAAGATGGGCCACGCGTCAACTCAGCGAGCGCTGGGCAAGTGCGCAAACGAGCAAAGTCGCGACGTCCCTCTGGGCACGGGTAGATCGGGGGCGTTCTAGAGAAATTGTAAGGCTAAAAAAGCCGAAGCTATCGAATTCGCTAGATATCCTTACCGGACATTGTCCCTTAGGTGTCCATGCGGTGAGACTTGAGATTGCATCAAGCCCTTTGTGTAGAAACTGTCTGGAGTACGAGGTGGAATAATCTCAGCACCTTCTTCTCAGCTGTCTTTCACTTATCGGGCAAAGGTTTAAACATCTGGGCTCTCACCTTTTCGCTACACCGACGGATATTGCGGGTTTACATATCACACGTCTGGTGAAATTCATCAGCAGTTTGAAATGGTTAAAACAAACATAAATCGCCACTGGCGGTCATCGTCCTCTGATTCGAAGACCCTCCTTCCTTTGTTCCACCTGTCTGGTTCCTCCCCATTCTCCTTTTCCCCTCCCCCCCCTTGTATGGTATCACAGCGCATAAATTTTAAATTTTGCACCACTTGGACCTCTCGCAGGGGCAGCCATTTAACCGATCCCAGCCTTATCAGATGCTTTACTGAATCAATTCAGTATGCAATTTTTTTTTTCAAACACCTTATAGATATGAGATGTGCGCCCCTTAAAAGCATAGATAATATTTTCCGTCAAATTCTATTTCAACTATTCAATTTCACACTTGAACAAATTTACTAAATGTTGTCTGCTGATGTCGTGGCAAGTAATTTTGTCGTAATGAAATAAAAAATAGAATTCAGAATGCAACTGCGATTCACAATGTGAAATACAAAGGCTTAGATATATAGGAAAATGCAACTCAAAGTAGAATATTTGCAATAATACTGATTTGCAATTATTTCTGTCGATTATAAAGTAGCTTGCATGCATGACAGATGACGTGTGGAAAATCATAATGGGTAATAATTATAATTTTGCATACAAAGAGCATTAAGCAAAAGCAGCCAAGCAAGCTGATTAACAAACACACATACACAACTTGCAATGTGATATAACACAAAAGCTCCGATCCACACACACACACACACATACATTAGCAGATCAGAAAGCTGCTTATTTCCAAAATTTTGCATAGAGCGAATTTTATGCTTGGCTACAGAATAAATAATAAATAAAAGTTGTGCTAAATATTTGAAAACCAACTATGTGAAAGGAGTCATTTTAATTTCGTCTGATTGGATGGCATGAAATCTGACAGTAAGTAGGCCGGGCGCATTCTCTAAAGACGTGTATATTAAATACAACACCGTCATAACAAGTAGTGGAACGAGGTGATCTGGAAATGTGCTGCTCACGTGCGTGCATGTGCGTTAATGGATTTTGCTAAAAGGATTTTTTTATATATATTCTTTTTTCATTTTGTATTTTTGTTTAACCATTTCTTTATTGCGATCTGTTTTTTAAACATTAAGCAACATTCCTACTTAATCTATTTAATTAATTTAAGGGACATTTATGAAATGCGTAGATTCGCCAAAAGCGCTGATATCCTACATGATGTCCTCTTTCAGTATTCATAGAGGTCGGTCTCCATTTGGTATCGCTGGGAACTAAAAGGTCTATGCGTGGCTTATTGCCAACTAGGCTAAGCTAACCTAACCTATGGAAGGCGGCCAGAGATGTAACCATTTACTACTTTTATGATAAATAATAATTTTTACTAATTAACTAATTTAATATAAAGTATTTTCCCGACTTTTTCTTGAGTTTGGTGAAGGTTTTGGGACTTGCAATTATTTCTGAGACGTGAGGGTTTGAGTGCACTTGGAGTCGCGCATTGTATGATGTGGCATATTTTCTTTATTTATTTATATGTAAGGGTAATAGTTATAAATAACCAATACATTAAAATTTAGCAAGAACTCTGGCTACTAAGGCCTTCGGCTCGAGATTTATACTTATAAGACTATTTTAGATAATTTAGAGATAATTTACATTAAGTATTAAAAACTAAAACTTGGTGTTATGTCAGATGAAACTAACAATAATTTTATATATTCAAGTTAGCTTAGATTTGAAATTTAAGGAAATCGTTAATATTATCTGAGTTTGCTAATTTCAGATGGTCAGAGGGTTTACTGTTCGGATCTGACCTAGGCCAGGACGCTCGATCAGGAGATGTTGTATGTACTGATAAATCTGGTATATTGCAGTATGAGCATGGTGGCTTCACGGCTGCATTTAGTAAATGACTATGAGTGGGAATTGAATATCCAATTCGTAGACGGACAAAAGTTCTGATACCTTTGCAAGGAGAGTCAGATGGGAAAATCGGTTTAGTTCCACGGGGATTATTTAATTTGTAGTAGTGATGATATGTGGCTCAATCAGGCGTAATTTGACGCATAGATCCGTAGGTCTTTAGGAGAGAAATGATTAAAAAAATGTAATGGCTGCATCCGTGCTTTCCTTGCACGTTCAACAGCGACTTCGTTGCCTTTGATTCCAGCATGACCAGGAACCCACAGAATTTTTATTGCCTCTTTTTTTCATATATAATATTTCTTATCATATTGATGAGTAACAGATCGTTTTTTGGATTGTGCAAGGCTTCAATGACGGATTTGCTGTCGCTGCATATCACATGTTTGCTACTGCTTCATGCAGTGCAGCTGCTTCTGCTGTGAAAGCTGAGCAGAATGTAGGCAGTGCACCGCCAGAAATTGTGGCATCGTCGCTATTAGTCACAGCAAATATTGTGCTGGTGTCCGATTTGAATCCGTCAGTGAATATAAAATCCCATTCTGCTCGAAAAGGAAGGTTCAGTAGCTACGCTGTAGTTCTGTATGTATTCGACCGATGCTGTTTCAATTTTTTTAAGGCAGAATAAATTTTTATAGAAACAGGATTTAAGGAAAACCCATTGAGGGTATCTTGGTGTTCTCATAAGGATCGGAGTCGATATGATGTTCAGTTCTTTGGCAAGTGTGATGCATCGCGACAGGACCGACGGCTTACATATTTTCTTATTTCTTCAATTATTGTGGTTACTTTAAGTTCACGATGGATTTGGGAATTTGTGGGGGGCGTTTGAGATCAATCTAAGGGGTTTCGACTGAATTGTTTGAAGTATTTCGTTGTTGGTGTTAGCTTCAGTGCCTCAAAGTTGAATGTCATTTGTCTATATCGGTTTCAAAATGCACGGCGAGATATTCTGTGACGTTATTTTGGGAAATGATTATACACTGAGCTGGCTGGCTGGTGGCTGGCCAAGTTTTTCGATTTAGTGACTTTCTAGGATTTTTTCTCGTTTGACTTAATGCGCCACTCTTGCAATCAATGAGTTATTCTATCAAGTTCTTTCTATAGTTTTCGGGAAGCCATATGGGAGAGGAAGTCAGATGTGAGTGCGGCAGTGTCATCCGCGAACGTTCCTAATATACTATTGTTTCTTTAGGAGCTGGTAAGTATAACGCAAGTATTGGATGAGGTCCATAATACTGGCTTGGGTACACCAGCTGAACTTTCACATAATTCAAACTATCCCAGGCTGTTTTTGGACAAAGAAATATCGATTTTCGAGGTAGAACTTAATAAATATGGAATTTGGAATTATATTTCGGTCTTCAATTATAGGCATCATTTGTTTGAGGGAAAGGAATTCCATTATTTTAGGCAATAGGCTGATGTGCCGATATGACGCGACTTATGCAACTCTTTTCCCTGGTTTCAGGATAATTTTTACTTGAGCTAGTTTCCATTCAAGGGGACCAAAACCACATAATAAAATGGAATTACAAATTTACGTAAGAACAGTGAGTCCTTCTTCTGGGAGTTGTTTTAGTATTTCTCCTGCTATGAGGTTATATCCAGGGATCTCCTTTTTTTAAATTTTCTATCTCTTCCTTAATTTCATTATAGGTGGGTCCATCTGGTATGTGTGTTCTAGAGTATCTTTTACTTTTTGAGCAGTGAGTCGATGGTGAGATCACTGTGTAACAGCCTTAGCAAATGTTATCTGAAGTTATAGTTTTCCAGTAATAAAACACTCGATGGATTTGCCAAATTAGCTCGATTTCTTTTCACAACCTATTCAAATTTTCATATCCCGGCTTAAGATGTTTTTGAGAAATGTGGCAAAAATGGTTCAAATATATGACTAAGGGAAATGAATTGCAAAAAAGATGCCGTAAAATTATCACGGTAGTATTTTCGTAGAACAATTTAGCTTCCACATAAAATATACAAAATAGTTCGTTTTGCGCTTGCTTTAACAAACCTCTCATAAACATCCTTCAGGAAGTCGTTGACGGATTAAAATGCTCTCGAAATGTATTCTTCGTAAAATTTTACTTGATGCTTTCGCAGGCAAAACCTTCATGTCACCCAGATTGAACAGCCTAGATAAATGTCAAAACTTTTTTACGAACGCTATTCCTAGAACGAACGCATGCCCGATTGACAGCATCCTTCGTAGAAAACGTCAACTAGGTAATTGATCGAATTCAGCTGGGTCCATGCAGTAGAGCCATTGGCAAATGAAATTCTTGGATCCATGTCAACGTGAGAAACTATGGCAGATAATTGATTTATGGGGTTAGGGGTAGTCAGAATTAAAAAAAAATCATTTTTTTGCATTTTCTTAAAGTATAATACCTTGAAAATATTGTGTGAAAGTTTGAAGTGAATTCGACAAATAATTTTCGAATTGCTCAAGAATTAACAAATGGCGCTCCGAAGCGGATAGCAAAAATTTAAATGCGTTCTTCACAAAACTATACTTTTTGAACTGGTGATCTCTGTAACTTAAAATCCGCTTAGTAAATTTCAATAAAATATATACCGATTTTGATTAACATAAAAAACTCGTGCCTAATCGAAGAATTTTTTCTTTCAAATTTTTGATTTTTTTTAAACAATAAATTGTCGGTTCTCGAAAATCTGAAAAATATTTCCTGAGGCCGCCATATTGTTAATTTTGAAAAAAAGCGCGATCAGGCACAAGATTATCTATTAATAAAACTAATTTCTCTTGTCCGATCGATTTTAGATGAATCTCCAAGGACTTGTGATGATCACCGCAAGTGACATCTGGAGAAACGGGTTCCACAGAAGCTGCGATAACTTTTTCAATTATTATTATTTTTTATTTAATTTTGGTAAAGTCAAGTCGAAACATGCTATGTGTTTACTTTTGTAAAATAAAGCAATTGACTAGCAGAAAAAAAAATTAAAAATCATCTTTTTTCGGGCCGCTGCCTACCCTTAACCCCTTATGTCAAACTCCGTACATAAAGGGATGCAAGTGAAAATTGGCCCTAAATCTAAATAATATTCACATATTTCTTAATTATTTTCAAGTATTCCAAGCACTTTCACAACCATAAACAGGAGTGCAATTGAAAAAACAAAAACACTATGCATGCCATGAGCGCCTAAAATCAGGCAATGTTTCTTTAAAATAAAGCGCTACAATTGTTGTTGCTTGTCAATCACTTACGAATTCTACTCGCCGCGTGTTGCATAACCAGAATAAAATAGAAATAAAAAACACAAAAACAAAAACAACAAATATCCAACATGCACATATTTTCATTTTACAGTTTTATATTGGCCATTGAGCCATTGACAACCGGCTACAGGGTGCACAGATAAGTAGATGTAAGCGTACGTAAGAGAGAAGGGCTGTAAGGGTACTTCCAAAGTCCATAGAATTGGCAACACTTTGCATGCCACCAAGTGGCAACCGATTTAGCAAAGCCTGTAAGGACTTTGAAACTGTCTATTGCTGTCTATAGATTTGTGTAGTTATTTACAGTGCAAGTAGTTGTTGTTGTTGTGACTTGCTTGTGTGTGTAACGTGTCTGTGTGCACGCCTGGGGGTCTGTAGTGTTGAGTACGTTAGAAACTTTGGATTTGCATTACACAAATTTGCAATATATTCAAGCTGTGTGCAGCAAAGTAATTGAAAATTTTGAGAGAAAATATAGAAATTAATTTAAAAAAAGACGCAAAGTGTGGAGAATATCCATTTCTAATTAGTTTTCATCTTATGTTAAAGACTTTTGCCTACACAGCAGGCGGCAAAACGATAGAAGACTCATCCATTTCCTTTTGATTTTTTTTTTTGTTTTTTTTTTTTGAGTTTCCACTATTTTTTTTTATAAAAGTGTAGCTCAATGTTATAAAATTCAACTGTATTAAACTGAGAAAAACTATTGGTGTCGAGTGCACCTCTTAATATGCGATAAGGCAAATCATATTTTGGCCCTTTAGCTGGAATAGAAAGCCAATTTTCTGCAGGACCGCCAAAAGTTATTAAAAAGAATTCCTACGTAGCCGTCGATTTCTATTTCTCCCCGGAGAACCATTCGAAGTGCAAGCATAGATTAGCACCTTACATAACATCGCATTGTCAAGGCTAGGCTCTGCATCCTAAGCTCACATTATTTCGAGGAAATAAGCCTCTCCTCAGTTTTGATGCTATGTTTTCTGCGGATTCTTAGTTTGCTGAATGGGGCAGATAGCGCATTTTCTAGAGAGAGAAAAAATTGCGCGCAAATATTGGAAATTCTTCAGTAATTTTTTAGGCCACATAGCCTTACATATACATACGAGGTGTCTTCAAAAAGTTTTTTCTTTTTTCAAAAATTATTTATTTATTCATTAATATCTATTTTGTCCCCTTCAAACTAGTCCCCATGCGATATAATGCACTTGTGCCAACATTTTTTTCCAAACTTCGAAGCACTTCAAAAAATCATTCCTTTTTTTTCTTGTTCAGCTCCACCTTCGATGCCCTCTTTATCTCGTCAATCGTAGCGTAGCGTCGACCTTTCGTGTGCCTCTTCAGTTTCGGGCACTAGAAAAAGTCACAGGGGGCCAGGTTTGGGGAATACGGTGGCCGTGCCATCATTAATGTGTTGTTTTTGGCCAACAAGTCGCGCACAAGCAACGATGTGTGAGCAGGGGCGTTATCGAGATGCAAGAGCCAATTTTTGTTCCTCCACAAATCCGAGCGTTTCTTGGGGACTGCTCCGCGCAAATTGCGCATAATTGGCAGGTAATAGTCCTTATTGACCATTTTACCCTATGGCAAGAACTCATGATACATAACGCCTCTGCAATCGAAGAAAACGCTAAGCAAAACTTTTACATTCGACCGAACTTGGCTCGCTTTTTTCGGTCTTAGTTCGTGTGGCAGCTTCCATTGAAATGATTGAGCTTTGGTTTCCACGTCATAACCATAAACCCACGGTTCGTCACCAGTTACGACCCTCTGGAGCAAATTTAGGTAATTTGGGTCGTCGCGGACAGAGTTCAACATCTCACTAGCAGTGTTCATGCGATGCTGCTTTTAGTCGAAATTAAGCAGTTTTGGTACGAATTTTGCGACGACCCGTTTCATGCCCAAATCATTGAAAAAAAGTCGAATAGCACGAGTCAATCGCTATGTCTAGGTCCTCATCAGCTTCTTTAACTGCTCAGGACTTCATCAATTTTTTCGTCTGTTGTTGAAGTGCTCGGGCGTCCGGCACGCTTTTCGTCATCCACATCTTCTCGGCCTTCTGAGAACATTTTGTACCACCGATGAGCGTTGCTTTGGTCCAAAGTAGCTTCTCCGTATGACACAGTCAACATTCTGAATGTATCCGCGCACTTAATTTCGTTTTTCATACAAATTTCGATACAGGTTCTTTGATTCATCTTTTTGAATAGGTAAAAATCTAAGACGAGCCGAAACACCTGCAAGCAAAGCAGCTATCAACAATTAACTGAACATTCAAATGGGCCGAACTCACCGGCATGAGTGAGAGATATGAGTACCAACATATTGCCACAAAGAAATGGCACTACTGGCCATCGAGATTATGTTTAGTTAGTAGCAGCTCTTGGAAGAAAACACACAAAGTTCCAGCCATATCGGTATATCTTTTTATGCTTGGCATTCGTTTGTATCGAGAAAGTCGAATGATTTTCAAGGAACGGAACACTAGGCAAGGCTAGTTTACTGGCGCGGCAGCCCTTGGTCGGGAAAACCCCGGGTCATTATGGTAACGTGGAACCAGATGCCATAGGAATGAGTGTCCTTTCACCCTTGCTTTTCAACTTCTGCATATTGAAGTTCTCCCAGCCACCAGAAGGAGTTTTTATGTTCTTCTATGCTGACGACTGTACTATAATGGCGTCGGGTAATCACACTGATGACATGTGTGCCAAAGAAATGACTACACCACCTGCCTTTCTCACATTTTCACTGCGAGGAATCTACAACTTTTCGCCACTAAGTCTATGGCGACCCTCTTTACCACTTGGACAAAGGAGGTCAAACTGTAAGTCAAGGTAAATGTCGATGACACACCAATACCGAACTCCTAACAAAATAAAAATTTTCGTATCACCTTCGACAGTTTGCTCTCCTTCTCTCCCCAAAACACTGCTATTCGAATAGCGACGGGATGCCTTCTGATGTCCCCACTACAAAACCTACATAACGAGGCACATGTGCTTACTGTGAAGGAGCACAACAAACTGTTTCTGCTAGGGTGCTACCGTTCCATGTAGACATCTGCCTGAACCAAAACCGTCTCCTAAGCACGTCTGGATACACCTATTCAATTACGTCCACGAGATCCAGGACAAAACGAATCGAAAACTACAGAACCGTCAGTGTTTACACAGAGAATTAACAACATTGAACGGTAAACACTTACCACCTTCTTAAGCTTCCGACCCCCGAATGCCGTAATCGAAGTTCAACTAGCACCCATAGCAGATAAACAGCTCCAGCTACCCCGAGATATCCGCGTAATCTTGGCACAATTATGTTCTGGAAACTGTGGCAGGTTAAACTTCCACCTATCCAGAATTGATCCCGACTCACTTGATATGTGTTCAGCATGTGAAGGCACCCCGCACGACACTAACCACCTTTTCACATGCGCCATCAAAATCACTTTCCCTTCGGACCCAACCTGTCGAAACAGCAAGTTTCCTGGTCCTACCATTAGATGAGCTACACGAAGATGACCGCTGATCTACATTATGCTGATAGGGTTACGTATGCTGCTACAACAACAACAACAACAACAACAACAGAGATTTAAAAAAAAATCCTTTTCCATCTCGACATCGCGCGATGTCACATCCTTGCTATTGCTATCGCAAAATTAATGAAAATAAAGTTCCAACTCTTTTCACATTCCTCCTTATTCGCCAGGCTTGGCTTTTTCGGATTTCTTGGTCTACTATTTCTCTCCCAGTGCGAAGAAATGACTGGCGGGAAAAAGATTTTATTCAAACGTAGGGGTAATAACAGAAACGAGTGGCTCCTTCCTAGACTTGGCCAAATCCTATTCGGAAGGGATGAACAAACTGGAACAGCGTTTCACGCAGTGTATAAGCCTGATGGGAGACTATGCCGAAAATAAAAAAGGTTTAGCCCAAACAACAAAGTGGTTTTTTTATTTTTGCGCGGACTTCTCCAACTACCCAGGAAAGGAAAGCAGAAATATCGTAGGTACACTGACAGGCTACAATTTGTTAGCGGCACACGCATAAAAGATGGGAATTTCAAACAATGATAGCTGCAGATTTTGGAATGAACTAGAAGGGAGGGAAACTCTAGAACACCTTCTATGCTCTGGCCCTGCGTTAGCTAGAACCCGAATGTAATGTTTAATAGCTCTACAATATGAGAGGTTAGAATGTTTCGCGGGGTTAGAGCTCCGGAGCTTGCTTAGATTTGTAAAGGGCGCATGTTTATTACAAGAAGCCTACAAAAAGGAAACGTAGGGGTCAAGCTCCTGGAACCACTAAGGACTAATAGGTCTACGTGATGGTTTTCAACCCGCCAAACTACCCGCCTACAGTTGTTAAAGAGGAGCTGCACAAATTATTTCGCAGGAAAGCGCAGAAAAGATGGAGCTCCATTTCTTCATGTGCTATTTTCCAAAATCCTTTGGCCCCAGTACCATAAGTGCAAGCCGTAGAAAGTACTTTAGACTAATCGCCAGCTAGACCAGCTAGGGTTACCATTTGCAGAAGCTGTGTGGACCTTTCAGGGAAGGAAACTGTTGGGCTTTTTTTCTGTGAATGTCCGGGTTTGGCAGCTAGACGATTAAGATCACTGGTTTCCACTCCTTTCTTCGACAGCCGGGGGCAGTGCGCCAACCTAAATCTCATCAATCTTTTCCATTATATCAACAGCTATGGCTGGCTGTAGATATCTGCCTGTTGGAGGTCTCATAATGGTAACAAAACGGCGTTTCAGTGCTGCTTGATGAGTGCCAGACTGGGTCTTCAACCATTTCACCTACCTACCTACCCTCGTACATACTTTCATATGGAAACCCTAACCATGTTTTTTTACGAATCGATTTTTTTTTTTTTTTTTTTTTCAATTTACTTTTAAGTTAAGTTAATGTTACATAGGATATTTCTATATATTGTATGAAAATAATGATATATAATATTTTTTATACCAAATATGAAAAATTATTTAAATGAAAATAAAATATTTTTGTTTTTTAATTATTTTTAAATAAAATATTTTTGTTTTTTAATTATTTTTAAATAAAATATTTTTGTTTTTTAATTAGTAAATGCTAAAGCTTTTTGAGGCACCCCGATGTGAAGAAATTTATTTAAATTCGTTTCCTACATTTAAGTATTTTCTATATATGCTTGCATCACACACACCTAGTCATATGTATATATATGTGTGTGTACGTATTTTCTGCTTTTGAATGATAAATCCAAAACTGATTTATGTACGTCTGCTACTGCAAAGCACATAGCTCACTGGGGAGTCATTACTTGCGGAATATCAAATATTTATGAGAGCCGAATGGCAATGTGAATTTATAAGCGAATGCAACTGCGCACATACATATGTGTGTGTATATATATGTATTGCACATATGCTTCCTGTGTATGCTTGTGTACGCGTAGAAATTTTAGCAAATATTACAAAAGAGGTAAACAAAAATGTATACACACAACTGCGTTCAAAATAATAAATAAATAAAACCTAAAAAAAAATGCATACAATTTTCCATCAATTTATTCAGAATTTCGGCGCTTTGAGTTGTAAGGTTTTTGTTATACAAAAAATTAAATACAGAATAAGAAATACTTCAAACTGGGTAATTTTTCGGACTTCTATTATTTTGAGCAGAGGTTTCCATCTTGCATAAATCTTTCTCTGGCATTCAGCTGCTTCAATACATATAACACATGGGCTGAAAAGTTCCGAGCCTAACACATAGGTTAGGTTTGTTTAACGCGGCTGGCATTAAGCCACGCATAGACCTTTTGGTCTCTAGCGATACCAAATGGAAAGCCTAATACTTAGATGGCACTAGTTTTATTGCATTCACCCAATTTTCTGTTAGTACTAACCTTAAAAGGACAGCTGTTAAAATTTCAAGATATTCTATTCATTAGTTCGTGAGTTATTATGCTAAGAGTGACGCTACTTTTGTTACTTTCAGAACAATGGACGAACAAGAATTTTGTATTTTAATGTTACACTAGTTCTCGATGGGAAAACATATCGTTCAAACAAGGGAATGGCTTGAAAAGTGTTATGGGAACTCCGCTTCATCAGAAATAATAATAAAACGTTGGTTTGCTGACTCCAAGCGTGCACGTAGAGAGATGATGCACAACGCAGTGGATGTCCAAATGAGGCGGTAACACCAGAGAGCATAAAAAAAAATCCACAAAATTGTTTTGAATGATCGAAAAGTGAAGTTGCGTGAGTTAGCTGACATCGAAAGGATATCAAAATAACGAGGTGTTTTTATATTGCATGAACATTTGGCTATGGGAAAGCT
This sequence comes from Anastrepha obliqua, assembly GCF_027943255.1. NCBI lineage: Eukaryota > Metazoa > Arthropoda > Insecta > Diptera > Tephritidae > Anastrepha > Anastrepha obliqua. The sequence goes on from NC_072893.1 coordinate 49,790,245, forward strand.
CTGTTCAAAGTGTGTGCCGCATTAGCTCACTGTTTTCTTTCATCAGCACAGCGCACCGTCACACAAGGCAATCAAAACAATGCCAAAACTACATAAATTCAACTTCGAATTGCTCTCAAATCCACCGAATTCGCCGTATTTGGTTTTCAGCGACTACTGGCTGTTCGCAGAACTAAAAAAGCAAAAAATTGCTAGTAAAAAATTTCGCTCGAATGAAGAGGTTATCGCTAAATGTGAGGGCTGTTTTGAGACAATTTTGAACAAAAAAAGTGTTTTTCTTGTTAGGCGCGGAAATTTTCAGCCCATGTGTTAGTTGTAAAATTGATTTTTTTTTCCTAATTTTTATTTGAATTTTTGTGTTATATGTTTCGTACGTATGGATTGAATTTTTACTGCATAGTATCGTAATTCAAATTTTTTGTGTGATAAAACTGAATTATTTTTTAATTATTTAATTTTTCGAGTGCTGAGGGAAGCAAATTTGAATGGCAGAATAGGCCGCAGCATTTTGGTGGACCGTGATTTTTGCAGTCGAGATTCAAATTTGAATCAGATGGAAGACCTTTTACATGGCATGAGGCCGATAAGGAGCTCAAACCACAAACTTTGCAAGCTTCTATAAAACACGGCTATGAAAACTTTATGGTTTGGGCATGCATGTCCTCAAATGGAGTTGGAAAGTTGAATTTTATTGAAGACACAATGAACAAATATGTTTGTTGAAAACTTCTGCAAAAAAATGTGGTTCAAAGCGCAGTCCATATTGAAGATGACTTACAAAACAATAGGCAAGGGTTGACCTGGACACAAGCCGTGGCAATAACGCGCACTACTACGAGCGTTTATCACCCACATAAACGCAGCGATTCCAGGACCGCAGCAACGGCACAAATTACCGCAAGGCAACACCAATAAGCGGCAAAAAGTAGGCACCAAAAAATTGTGACCAAAAAACGCCGCAAACAGTAGGCACCAAGGAAATATAACTCCAAAAAGTAGGCACCAAAAATATATTTCCTACAAGTTTGCACCAACAAACAAGCGCCAAAAAGTAAGCAGTGTTATTTTTCACTAGAAATTAGCAACCACAAGGAAAAACTCAGGCAAAATAGCCTAAAGTGTGTTTAAGATATATATAAGGTATAGCTCTCTCTCTTCTTTTCCTCTACGTTATATCTTTTTTCTCTCCCGCGGAAAGAAAATGCCCAAAACGTTGCATGACCTTCAAATTTTACTCTCCATTCTCGCTCATCCATCGACGCCTAAGAAGTTTCACTTCAAAAACAAGGTTAATATAATATATAAATATCCCACATTGTTGAAACTCTTGCACAATCACCGGATTGGAACGTCATCGAAAAATTGCGGTCGGTTTTGAAGACTAATACAGTACCTGGCCATTGAATTATGACCTATGGTATTTTTTCTATAAACTTCAAATATCAGGTAAAATTTGCAATATAATTTGGGCTTTTCCAAATAAAAAAAAGGTATTAAGGGGTTTTTAACCTGTCCTCAGATGTTTTTAAGAATTTCCGGTCAATTGGCCTGCGAGGATTAGAAAATGATCAGTTTTTTTGCTTATAAGTGAAAAGTTAAGTGTCCAAGTGCAAGTGCAAATTAATTCGATCTTGTGTGAAGAGCATAAAAAAACTAATTCAGATCGTCTGAAAGTGAAAGAATTGAACAGTGAATATTCATATACCTACAATATAACAACAGTAAGTATAAAATAAACATATCTTTTGAATTTGTCACGTGGATTATCCTTTTTTCAATTTAACCAGTTTGTTTTTTTAGAAAATGGGCCGAAAGTCGGATTTGACATCAGGACAAAAGCAACAAATTCCAGTTCTTTTGAAAGCCAATGCTGAGCTATGCAGACATAGCAAGAACCGTTGGAATATCCAAGGCGTCTCCGGTAAATGTTGCCAAAAAGTGGAAAAATACCAACAACGTTCAACAAAATTGTCGCCGAGAACGCATCACCTCAACCAGGCGGATCCCAAAATCGTCCAAAAACAGTTGTCCGGATGAGAAATGCTTCAAGTCGGATGATTTTAAAAGAGGTCCAGGAATCTGGAGTAAATATTTTGGAAAGAACGTTACGACGACGCTTATATGAAAATGAACTTTTTAAAAAGCAAACAAGCCAAAACTGACACCGTGTATGCGAAATCAGCAGAAACTTTAGGCACAACTTCACAGAGACTTCGACGCGGAATATTGGAAAAAAGGAAATTAAAAAAAACATTTTTTTCCTTTGTCAAATAGCAGTAAGAAGTTGAGAATATTCACACTTTTTTGTGGTTGTGTTTTTCTTTTTACAGATCATCTTCAGCGCGGAATGTCGATTGGAAGCGGTCACAAACACAGCACGTTTTGTTCGCAGAAGAGTCGGAGAACGATGCTCTGAAGATTGCGTGCTTCCAAGGGTTATACTTTGGGGTTGTATAACCTTAGAAGGACCAGATTCGCTACATTTTGTTGAGGGAACAATGCGCTCTGTACAGTACGTGCTGGAAAACGTGTTGGTGCTATATGTAGAAACTCTGAAGTGTCCCAGAGACGAATACACCTTTATGCAAGATGTGGGAGGGAGTGACTATACGTACTTATATATCCTGATAGATAAAGTATTTTCTGCAAAATTGGTTACAAATTAAGTTGGTATTTGATTTTCTTCCACCCTTAAATTTCGATCACTTTATTGACAATCAAAATACTTTGTTTACGCACTTCCTTAAACGCGTCGCTTATTAGAGTGGAGCAGAAATAAGACGCAAACTTGCAAAAACAAAAGCGCTGCTCATTAAAAGGCGTGCGCCCATTTGTATATATAAGTAAAGTATGTATGTATCAACACATATACATACATAAAGCTGCTATTCGAAAGCCACATCAAATAGCTTCCTCTACCCGCTTCGTATATTTTAATATTATTTCATTTACTCATTGCGCGCTGTTGTTATTACATATATACATACACACATACATATATGTATCATATATGAGTGTGCTCTTATTTATTTGAGCTATATATTTGCGCTCTTAACGGCCATTTTAGCAGTTCATTGAAGCATTTTCATACGCATTTATTTAGACTGCTTCGCTCACTCATTTAATTTGATTCGCATCGAACGCCCATAAATTCATAGTTTATTAGTTTATATGAATATGTGTATGTATGTACATATGTATGTATATTAGATTTGCCAGCGGTAATTGTTAATACCATCATATTTTTAATGCAGTCCCGGTATGCCGGGACTCGTCCTACGTCACAAGTTTTTTAAATTCAGTGAGAACAGAATTTATTATCTTATGCTGGGTTCCATGCCACCGAGATATACAAGGGAAATGTAGGACTGACCAACTTGCAATCAATGGTACCTGTATGCCAAATATAAATAATTTTAAGGAAGTACTTCCCGCGACTTGCAAGCTTCTTGTTATGGACGCACTAAACAATTCTGTAAATCAAAAATGGATTAGTGCCAATACCTGTGAATTTGCTAGGCATACATGGCCACGGCTGAATCTTTGTCTGTCAAAGAATATTATAGAATTGAGTAGACTTCAAATTAGTAGCTTAGTAGGGGCCCTCACAGGACATTGTCTCATGGGAAATCATGCCAGGATATTAGGCATTTACGTGCATGATTTCTGTCATAGCTGCAGGAATGGAAACATTTCAACAACTTTTTTGCAAATGCCCGGCTCTAGCTAGAAGCAGAAATCGATATTTAGGATCCTAATTTTTAATGATTGTAAATAATCTACACACTGTAGGTATCAACAACCTTTCACGTTTTGTGCAAAGCTCAGGATGGTTCAATCTGAAAGGGGAAATGTAGCCCAGCCTATCCCCTGCGGCTCACAATGGACCCATTTCGTGGTCTAAGTGGCATCGCTGTACCGAGGCGGCTGTCAAACCTAACCTAACCTAACCTAAGAACTTAAAAATTCTATATTTTTATAATAACCAGAAGTGTAAATCTAAAAAACCCGTGAAATTGCAATTTATCACAAATAAAATGTCTCCATACGAAGTAAGCGTTGAATATGTTCTGAAATTGGCAATACTGCATACTAGATGTATCACCGGAACATACACGAAAATAAAAAAAATTTGCCTAAAATTAACAAAAGTTTAATGATTTTTGGCGAGCGTTCATTTATTGCCATTACAGTGGCTCATTAAAGTAGCAGGAACTGAGATCTAGTTAAAAAGTACAAGAACAGGGTGTTTGATACCAATATATTAAACTTTGGAACAAAAAAAACAAGGTTTTCTTGAGGCAAAAACAGCGTTGTGTCAAACGCCAGGATCCGACTATAAATGCCGAAGAAATGTAAAAAAGTTAGAAATGTAAACAGGCGACCTCTACATTTGGCAATTAAAATTTTATTTTTAAAAATTTTTACTGGAATCATCGAAATACTTGCTCAGCAAAACTTTCCTAATTTTGATGAGCTTTAGTACTGGTATCAGGGTGGTTTAGTAGGGTCATAAGAACTGAGATCTGATGGGTGAGTATTAGAACGGGGTAATTAATAGGTTAGGGGTAATCAGAATTTTCAAAAAAATTAAATTTTTTTTTGCATTTTCTTAAAGAATAATATCTTGAAAATACTGTGTAAAAATTTAAAATGATTCCTAGAAATACTTTTCGAGTTATTCAACAATTAACAAGAGGCGCTCGGGCGCTCCGGAGCTTCCAGAGCAAGCAGATAGCAGCAGCTGCAGATAAAAGTGACAGATAAGCGCGCTAACGATAACACTCGAGAATGTAGAGTGCTAGAGTGCTACGTAGGCAACAGCAAATCGATATTTTGGAAGCTGCTATGACGGCTGAAAAACTATTATATGGCCCAGGAATGGATGACACAGTGTAAGTAATTAAATAATTCGTCTAACTCTACATAAATCGACAGCAAAACTTTAAATGCGTTTTTCTCAAAACTATGTTTTTTGAACTGGTGATCAATGTAACTTAAAAACCACTTGGTAAATTTCAAAAAAATGTATATTGCTTTTAATAAACACAAAAACTCGTGCCTAACAGAAAACATTTTTTTTTCAAACTTTCGATTTTTTTAAACAACTAGCATTACCCAGTGGGCTTCGCACCACCATACATAAAATGTTTTTTTATATCGCAAGAAATTTTTCATATTAAGTTTTCTTTATAGAACTCGTAAAATGTTTAAACAGTTGAATTAGTTGATTTTTTTCATTCAACATACTTTCTAAAGATGTCACAATAGCCTTTTCTGTACTTTTTTAAAATTTGATTGTGGTGGTCACCTATATACAGGTAAGGTGAAAGAGCCGATAAAAACTTGTAATTAAACTTTGATTCTTTAATTTCCATTTCAATTTTTTACGCTAAATAAATTATGCTAAAATAAATAAAGTTAAGAATGTTTTTCCAGTTCCTCCTGGAGCATTCAATTTTTATTATATTTTGCCACTTTGAACAATTTCACCAATTCATTGTGTTGATGGAACATTGTTTGCAATTCATTCACGATTGATCTTCTCGTATTCGTCGAAATTGCACAGCGCTGATCTAATTCACGGTTCTCATCACCAATAAAATATATTTGCAAAAATTGATGGTCACCATCTGGGAATGGTAGCAAAAACCCAGCTCTATGGTATATTTGACCTTGAATCTGTAAAGTTCGAGAAATATATGTAGATAACGGATCTGAATTTTTAAAAACATTTTAACTGGTTGTAGTACATAAGAATGCAATCTCTTAACCTGAAGGCGAGTTCCCAATTGGTCTATATCTGGAATCCTTAGTTACCCAGCGAAAAGAAAAGTCCTCTTTTCATTAGCATTTATCAACAACTTACAATGGATACTCATGTGGTTCAAACACATCCTAGGGCTATCCAGGTCCACGTTTTGGTCTATATCTCGAGACCCTAGTTACGGAGGGGCATTAAAAATACTCTATACTACAGCAATCATCAACAGCTTCCATTTGCTACCCATATTGTACAAACACATCTTGAGACCCTGGTATCCGATTTTTAAAATTTCAAAACACAAACCATCTACTGAATAGTCCAAACAAAGCCTAAAAATTTGGTTTGGATAGGTGAGACCGTTCTTGAGTTATAAGATTACCAAGGAAATGTAACTTCTTTTTATATATATAGATGAACAGCCGGTTTTTTTCTCGAAAATCTAAAAAATATTTCCTGAGGCCGCCATATTGTTAATTTTGAAAAAAAGCTTCGATCAGGCACAAGGTTATCTATTAATAAAACTAATTTCTCTTGTCCGATTCGTGATGATCACCTCAAGTGACTATTGGAGAAACGGGCTCCACACAAACACCAATAACTTTTCCAATTATTAATTTTTTTTTTTAATAATTATTATAATTTTTCTAAAGTCAAGTCGAAGCATGATGTATGTTGTATTAAAAAAACAAAAAATAAATGAAAAACAATAAAAAAATATTCAGGATTCCCTGCCCACTCTTCAGACTTAACGGTGTATCACGGTGCGGTTTATAGATTTTTTCAGAGCAAAAAGAGGTTTTTTTTCAAATACTTGCTATTATCTTAAGGGGGAAGCCTGCTTTAGAGGCTTGAAAAAATCGATTTTTTTTTACAGAAATGTCTTCTCAAACTGTCTAGGAATGTGTCCTCAAAATTTCAGAAGCAAATTCAAAATAGTTTCGGAGTTACAGAAGAAATTGTGAGCAAGCATCGAGCAAGTATACGAGCGGCCGGATCGCCCGAAATGCGATTTCTCGGTTTTTTATTTTTACGATTTTTTCTAATTGGCGGGAAAGATAGGGAAAAAGTTTAACGCCCTATCGAAACGAGATAACATTGATTGTATTCGGAGCTAAATTCTCTTCTAGTTGAACCTAAAAAACCTTAAGAAAGTTATGATTAACCCACTTTTTAAACAATCTAAATTGAATTTGTTTTTCCAAAAAAATGATTTTTTCTTAATCAGCAAAAAATTGTTGAATTTCTCACTTTTTGTTTAATTTCTTGGTTATAGAAGCTATACTATAATAAAATAAAACTTTTTTTGGGTTTTTGGTTTCAGATGAAAATTGCGACCTGTACTTTTCCCTCGACAAAATGCTTGCACCAGGCATAATATGACATATATTTTAATAAAAAATTTGAGAAGACTGTTGAAATATATAACAATAAAACCTGAAAGTTTCGTTTCAATCGAATATTTCTTTCCTTCCCAAAAAAAATCCTCGAAAAAATCGATTTTTTAAGCCTCTAACGCAGGCTCTCCCCTTAATTTGAAAAAATTCAAAATAAAAAACTAACTCCGAAATTTTGTGGTATATCTGAAATAAAAAATACAATTACAATACGGGATACCAGATCCCGTAATCCTGATATAAGTTTGGGAGTTCGGGATTGACATCTCAAAAATGTATACCTATACATACATAGAAATACAAATTTGTGTATTTAAAAGTATCACCGAATTAGTCGGTTTTTGTTTTTCAATATTCTTTCTAGTTTTCCGCTTAAATGAACCTACCATAAAATTACTGGGGCCATTATAACAATAAATAATGCTTAATTTGACGCTTTGGCTTGTTATCTTCTAATCTTTATGGCATAGGAAATAATTTATATATGTAAGCGAATTATATTTATATTCTACGAAGAACTTCTCTGCTTTGCGAGGTCATACAAAGAGGTCATGGCAAAATTGCCATATGAAAAAAATCATTCCATATCCGCCATCTGCCAGTCATTCAAAGCCGCATTTCATACTCGCATTGTAGCAAAAGCTTAACTTATGAACCAGTCTGTTACTATTTTACTTTTATTTACTAGCGATATTGAACTAATTCTAAACAAACTCGAAGCTGGTATTCAAAAATACCACCGATAGGATAGCCACGTAGAGCGCTCTTAAAGCGAATGCTTTGAGTAAACAGTGAAAGGATTATAGTGTCAACGTCAGACTTTATGTCTGCTCGGTAGACGATGAATTCATAGCAAATATTCCAAGGCTGCAAAGTTCGCTATGTGTTAATAAACCGATGATAATTGCCACATACGATGAATGCGAAAAAAGTTAGTTTCGCAGGTTATTTTTATTGTGAAGAAAATGGCAATGTGAATTTTTTTAGAATTCGATTGTTAAGTTAACCTTTCTTTGAGATTATAAAACATAAATACTTTTTATCTTATATCAAGGCGGGGAATAAGTTCGTATTTTCTTTTATTTCACCACGATCTGTTAGCTGTTCGGCAAAGGGTAAGTATTCATTCGATAGCACCCTTTCTGCTCTACTAAACTATATGAATTGTATTTCGTAGTTATTTAATTTTTTTTTAACTTTTGTGGTTAGAAATGAAATACCCAGGAAGCAAAAATCAAAATTTTCGACCCCTACTTTTCTTTGCTTTTCATCGAAGTCAAAAAGCTACCAAAGCAGCTCGGGATATTTGCGACGTGTATGGAGAAGATGTCATAGGTGAGTCTACAACACCGAAATGGTTTGCAAAGTTCGAAAATGGTGACTTTGACGTCTATCACACGTCCCGCAGTGGAAAGCCTTCTGAATTCGAATTCTTCATCCAAAGAAGATCATAATATATGTTTCGTGGGACAGGGAGGGAATGCACTAAGAAATGCTCAGAAAGAATGCCACGATCAACAAGGAGCTCTACATTGCTCAGCTACAGCGTGTGAATGAGGCTATTCGACTGAAAAGATCCGATAGAAATGGTTCTTACATAGTCCTTCACGACAACGCCATGATTCACAACTCATCAAAGCCGCTCTCCAAGAGCTCGAATAGGAGGTCCTTTAGCATCCGCCGTATTCTCCGGACTTTGCACCATCTTTTTCGCTCCCTGTCGACCCATATGAAGAACGTTTCCTTCGATAGCAAAGAGGTCCTTAAAAACTGGCTCAAGAACTTCTTTGACACCAGATCAGGCGGAACGGTATCAACAAATTGGTCGGGAGGTGGGGAGAGGTTGTAAATAGCAACGGCGAATATATAATTGATTAACTTATTGATATAATTATTGCCTTGGGTAAAATCGCTACGAACTTATTCCCTAAACCAATTCATTTAGGTCTAAAGGATCTTTCATGGTGAGGTTAAGTTAGGTTACATTGACGGACCGAAGCCACGCAGAGACAATTTTGTTTCATAGCGATACCAGATCAGGATCCTATTTCAGCGAAAATATGTATCGCTCAAGATTAACGTACTGTTCGCGAGTTTTAGGAGTCTCGCAAGCTCAGTTTAGGGGTCCATTCTAGTCTTTCAAGCACTCAGGTAGCACAGTCAAACTTTCGAGAGAGCCAGATATCAGTTCTTTTGTATCAGTTTCTTTTGTACCCGGCTTATTACATTTCTAGCAAGCATCCCTAGGAGTTGCTACACCAATTAAAGTTCTACAGTTTCTACTATCGAACGTTATAACTAATTCAGTGTACGTATCATCATCATCGTATGCGCGTTTAGGAGCTTTGCAATTGGTTAAACTAATCCGTCTGCATTTCGTCTCCCTTTCCCATGTGCTTCTCCATTTCTTTTTGAATTGTGCGCAGGGGTTTAAGTACCTGACTAATGTGATCCCCTGTAAAACTTGCACCCTCTCTTGCTATGCCCCGGAACGCAATAGACACAAAGTTCTGCCTTTGAAGGGGAGAACTTAGTCATTTTTGAAATATTCTATCTTTCCTTATCTATCTTTCATCTGTAACTTGTATAAGCTTCTTGCAAAAATAGCTCGCTGGCAGAAGATACCAAATCTCGTTCCACTGCTCGCCTGCGAAGGTTGGAATCTCGTCCAGGCTTGGAATGATATCACAATCGCAATTACTTCTACCTTGAAATGCATCCTCTATCCTTCATTGAAGTTTTTCTTTCTAGTCTCCATATATGCACGTAGCGAATAGTTCCAAGCCAAATGGATTTGTGCGTGGCTACCATTCAGGAGTGCGTAAGTTCGGGTCTCCGTTCATGAACATCACATAATAGAAAACGTTTTTTCTAATAGCGGTCGCCTTTCGATGGCAAACCTCCGAGTGTATTTATGCCATGAAAAGGCTCCTCATAAAGAATATCTGCCGTCCGGAGCCATCTTACAACTGTAGGGACCTCCATTTGTAGAACAGCATCAAGCCGCACGCCACAAATGGGAGGAGAAGCTTGACCAAAGACCTAACGGAAGTATACGCGTCAATTATCTTCGTATCTGGTACCTACTCTGACCACGGAGGTCCACGCTCCTTCGGCATCGCACGGCTAAGCTGGGCTCTAAGCCATCGTGTGGATCGGCAGGTTACGGATAGCCAGACGGCCTCTAGTAGTAAATTAGTAGCGAATGAGTTTTTTTTCGATCAGATGCCGCCTTTAACCCGAGAAGGAAATAAATTTGCTCAATTTGGAGGTACTACTCTGGAGTAGGTTAATTAATTGCAAATATGTAGTAAAACATATTGAGTGCAAATCAGTTACCAGTTGCCACCTGAGATCTATCACCTATGATCTTTTTTTACAGTAGAATGAAAGCATCAAAAATTTACTTGGCGATCGGTGTGGGACTTTAACCCTAACTAAAACCCTCTCTCATCCGCAAGGCTGCTCCTCCCGGAGCCTTGCAATTAAGCAATGCGTTGGAGGTCGTTATCGAGTACTTTACCTCAAATCGTCTGTATATGTTAATGTTGTTAATTTTCCGTTGCATGCGCTACTTGCCTGTCACGCTGTTATCGTTTGAAGTCCGCCTTTCGGGCTCGTTCATCCTCAAGCATCATTTTTGTTATATTCGTTGCAGCTACGCTAAAGGCTCGCTGAAAGGCTGTCTGTTGGGAATTCGCCGAAGGTCTTGAAGACCTCAATTCTTTCATTGTCAAAACGTGGGCTAATAAATAGAACGCGTCTTGCTTTTTCTAGTGTGTCAGGACAAACGAAACAAAAGGGGTCGCTTTCCAAATGAAAGCGGTGCAAATATTCCTTGAAACATCCATGGCTGCTCAGCAATTGTGTTACTTAAAATTCTACCTCTCCGTGTTTTCTACCAAGCCGTTTCGCAATGTCCGGTATTAGATTATAGGTCCAGCGAGCCGTTATTGAATGCTGCCAGCGCTATTACCACATGCTGTCATTGGTATCACGTATCACGTGTCAGCTATCATCTGTCACCTATCATCTGTCACCTGTCATCTTTCAGCTATCATCTATCACTTGTCATCGTGCTGCTATCACCTATCACCTATTACCAATGACCTGCCGCCTGTCACCTGTCACCTATTATCAATCACCAGTCACCAGCTATATATCAAAAAAAATTTCACTAGAAGCGTCGCTCATAATTCAAAACCCAAGCCTCCAAAGTAGGCACCCTATACATATGTATGTATGTATGTATTACCAAACAATATTTTTCATTTTCTTAAAAAACTTCCGTTACATGGAATATACTTATAGACAGATAAAAATAGATACTCATGAGAAATGTCACAATTTGGTCAAATTTCACGAATCAGTCACCAACACACACAAACACATCACCGCCTAATTCATTTACTCACCTGGCCCTTATTGTTGAATCCATATTTACTGGCAATTACGTCGGCCACTTGTCTGCCGGCCGGTATGTGCACCGCAAAATCATTCGTATACGTTGGTTGCTGTGGCAGGCTGTGCGTGCCACGCAGGCTATCCAATAGCTCATTCTGCAAGTCGAACGGCGCATCACTCGCCGCCGAATTTGTTTGCACGTAAACTGTGGGTTTAGTAATTTTATCACCACTACCACCATTACTACGACCACTACTACTGCTACTGTCACTGCCACTCCCAATGGGCATATCAACAGCATCACTTTCCCTACCGCTGTTGCTGCTGCTGTCGCTGGCACTGCCACTGCCACTGACATCGTTTAGTGGCCCCGCAGCTACCAGGCTGGCGAATGCTTCACTATAATCGCTTAGTATGATATTGACAGCTGTATCATTGTGGTGGTTATTCTTATTATTATTGTTGTTGTTGCTGTTGTTGTTCTTGTTAATAACATCATACTGATAGGCATCCGCTGTGCGCTCCTTCAGTGTATTGCGATAATTACTGCTACTCGTTGCATCGTTGCTGTTGCTACTCGTATTTACAATTTGATGACTAATTGGCGCTTGGCCGTCACCATCGCCGCTGGCACGTACAGTCACTACATTACAGCTGCTTAAAAATATTATAACAACTAATGCATACGTAAAAAAGTTGCTACTATGTAAAAATGTGGTGGCCCATGTGTTGCCGCTAGTGTTGGCTCTATTTGTTTTTGCTGGCGCTGGCGCTGACACTGTTGTTGTTGCCCTTTGGCATGTGAGTGGCACTCGTGGCCGAACGCAACACCATTTTCGTAATTGTGGCGTATTTTTGTCTTGCTCCGCTACTGAGTTGTGGCCAAAATTGCCATTGAGCTTATTTGGTCGATTCCAGCTAGCACTTTGTTGTTGTTGTTGTTCTCGTTGAGTACAACGCGTGTGGCAAGTGATTGCTGTTCCAGCTGTTGCTAATGTTGTCGCCCTTATTGATGATATTGAATTGTCACATTCATCATCGTTGTTGCTGTGTTGTGTCAAATGCATAGTTGCCTTTGACACGAACGTCGCTAGGGATGTGGTGGTGTATGTGTGTGCGTGCGTGCTGGCTCGTGTGTTAGCACTTATCAATTCCGCTGGTTGTTGTAATATGTTGTCGTTCGGGTTGTTGTTGTTGTTGTTGTTTCTAAAATACGATTGCTATGGAGTTGTGGTGGTAAATGTTGCGTCAAATTTTGTTGCCACATGCGTGCGGTGTTTTGTTGTTGTATCGAAGGAAAACAATTATACGCGAAGAAATGGCTGTAGTTGTTGTTTTTAATGCTTTATGAAGACTGCTATACTGCATGCACATAAATTTCGCACTATTTTACAGGAATGCGTGAAACTGAAAAATATGAAAAGAAAAATTTTGTCTTAACTTGGAATTGCGAAAACTTGTGGAAAAATAATTATTTGCAAATCTATTGAAACTTATTTAAGTAAAATTGTGTTTTAAGATATATATATGCACATATGGGCGGGGCCGCCGCAGCCGAATGGGTTGGTGCGTGATTACTATTCGGGAGTGCGTAGATTCGAATCGCTGTGAAACACCAAAATGGAGAAAAGATTTTTTTCTAATAGCTTTCGCCACTCGGCAGGCAATGGCAAACCAACGAATGTATTTCCTCCACGAAAAAGCTCCTTATAAAAAATATCTGCCCTTCGGAGTTGGTCCTTCTACATACAGATTGTCAAAAAAATCTTTGCATATGAAAATAAAAAAAGAAAAAATCAAAAGATGCATTGGATTTTAATTGAAATAACAACTTTTTTTTTTTTAACAATGTTGTACAAAACTATGCTTTCCAATATATTGAATAAAAAGAAATTCTAAGGCGATAATAATATGCTAATATTATATATACTAAAACATAAAAATAGACGCACATCTATCACTTTCAAACCTGGCTCCCAGCTATGTTTTACTGATGGGTCCAAATTGGAAAATGGTAGAACAGGGGCAGGAATCAATGGACCTAACTTCAAAAAATCGATTCCGATGGGATTCTACCCAACAATATTCCAGGCAGAAATACATGCCATTGAAATATGTGTGAGAGAATGCCTTAGCAGGAAAATGAGAGGTACTCACATCTACATACTTTCAGATAGCCAAGCGGCTCTAAAAGCCCTTCTATCAACAACTATCACCTCTAAATTGGTAATTGATTGCCTAAACCTTCTCAACACGTTAGGGAACCTCAACATAGTAACACTTGGCTGGATTCCGGGACATGAAGGACATGAGGGAAATGAAATGGCGGATGACCTTGCAAAACAAGGAGCAAATATGCAACTTACTGGTCCTGAGCCTTTCTGTGGACTCACAAAAGGCCACATTAACGAATTCCTTAGGAAATGGGAAGAAAGAAAACTTGCCGCACACTGGCTAAATTGTGCCGGTCAGCGTCAAGCCAAACTATTTCTAAGTCCCAACAAAGAAATATCTGACAAGCTACCCTCACTAAGCAAAGTAGATCTGCGTCTTTTAACAGGATATTTCACAGGTCACTGCAGCCTGAGGTATCATCTAAATAATATTGGTCTATCAGAGACAAATGTCTGCCGCTTTTGCGAAATGGACATAGGAAGCTCAGAACATGTGCTTGGTGAATGTCCTGCGTTCGGCAGACAGAGACTTCATCACCTTGGTGGTATCGTAGTATCTCCATGCAATCTTTGGAACAACAAATCCAAAATTGTGCTAAAATTTTAAAAAAGCCTAAAACTCTAGGGTTACAAAAATAGGCCTTTCACAATAGATTAGCTCTGGTCGCAGTGCGTAATGGCCTTCTAATAATAATAATAATAATAAAAACAGTTCAATTTCTCTGCTGTCACAGTTGGTTGAAAATCAAGTTTGGTAGAATTTTTGGTCTTTTGGGGATAATACTTTGTATGGTCCTCCTTGGGCATCAATTACCGCTTGAAGACGACCTCACGTTGATTTAATTAGTTTCGGAATATCACATTAAAATTGTGTTTTTTCGCACTCTTCTCTGATAAATCTTATTAATTCAGTTTTATTAATTGGCGATATTTTTCCTACTTTTCTTTCTAAATGAACCCACAAATTTTCTAAAAGTAATTCATCGTAAAAATACAAATTCAAAAACTTATAAAGATCGGAGCACCAGAACGAAAGTTACAGAGCGTGGAAGCGGGCGACCTTATCCATAAATGAAGTGCATGCAAAACTTTAGACGCGAAGTCGTGTTTTTTGAAAATTACCGTCGCGGTGATCACTATTTATCAAGAACTATTTGACCGACTTGCATAATTTTTTTTTATTATTCGAAGTTACAACCTCGTGAATCTGAACGGTGCACTTTTTATAAATGTTTGCCTAGTTCGCTGGAATTAATTTTTTTTTTAATTTTTCAACCCGTCAAAAATCGTTTTTTTGGTGCAAAGCGGTTTTCGTATCGAGAACAATTTTCTTTGGGTAAATAAACCGTTCAGATTCACTAAAAAACATTTTTATATAATAATCATTTAATTTTTTTTTATTTCAGTTGAGCTGCTCATGCGCTACCGTGATCACCGCAAACCTCTTCTAAAAAACGGCGTTTCGTGGGAGGGGCGATATCAACAATAAATAATAAAATTTTTTAAAATAATAACACCAAAATGTATTCTTCGAGAATTACCTTTCAGTATGATATATGCTTCATTTGAATAATAGTTCTAAAAAATTGAAAAAAAAAAATAGTATGACAATCGTCCATTTTTTCGGGCTCACAAGGTATATAACCCCTTAATGTCTGGACTTTTGGGCGGGGGATCAATAACTTTGGTGCAGTTGTAGAGTAACCAAGACCTGTATAAATAACATTTATGCTTGGGATCACTATCTTGATGGAATTTGTATTATATTTAAATTTGTTTGAGTTTTCCGGGTCAATAAAGCCGAATTTTCTAATACTGGAAATCAATACGCTCTTTTAAATATCAAGATATACTTCTTTGGTCATTATTTCGTCCAAAATTTTGATTTCACCCACTCCCGTTGTTGATATATGTACAACCCCAAACCATTACTGACAGTTTTCCAAACTTTACGGTAAGGATAATATTTTTCTTTTGTACTGCTGTGAGAGGCTTACGCCAAATTCTTTGGGGTCCATCACGGTAGTAGAGCATCATTTTCGTCTCATCTGAGAAAGTAACGTCACCCCAGTACTCTGTGGGAAGGGAAATGTGCTCAGTGGCAAACCGTAATCTTTTCTCAACGTTTTGTGCTGATAACAGGGGTTTTTTCCTAGCCACTCTTAAAGAATATTTGTGTTTTTGCAACACTTTTCGAACAGTTTGATGAGAAAATCTTAACCCGTAGTCTTTTTCCGCTTGAAGAGCTATTCCTCTTGTATTGCTTTGTGGGCGTCACTTTTTTTGGTCTGCCTATAGATCCTTTCAACTCGAGTCTTTCTTCATTTGCAGCACTGTTTATTATACTACTCGTATATACAGTTCTCATTTTGAGGGAAAACATATCGGCGATTTCTCTGGCTGATTTGCCTTTGTAGTGATTAAAATACACTAACTGAATAATATTTTTTGAAACTCGTTTTCCTGGCATTTCTTTTATTCAAATCTGAGATCACTTGTAGCACTGAAGACAATCACTTTATAACTAAATAATTTCTTACCCCTTTCACATTCCATAGCATTTGCAAAAAAAAAAAACCAAATGAATGAAATTCGCGGAAAATAACTGCATTTTATGTTGTTTTCATCAGTTATGCAAAGATTTTTTTGACACTTTTTAAATAGAGTAAACATCTTTTTTGCTGTTGTTTTTGTAATGTGTGTGTTTATTTAATAACTGTTGGCGCCTAATAGTCGGAGACAAGTACAGTAATGGAATGTGTGCATAAATTTTTTGTTTGCTTTTTTATTTGATGTTGGAATTCTCGACCAAAGCTAAAATTTAAAATTTTTGTTCACTATGCAAAGATATTCTTTACAAACTGTATGTATGGAAAACAGCAAGATCCGCATCACAAACAAGAGGAGGCCAAACAATTAACCAAAGTGTACGCGCCAATTATTTATTAATTTTTTGTGTGAAAAGATCGGGAGCGCAACGGATAACACAGTTTCAACTTTTTTTTGCTATTTAATTGTTGTTTTTTTATCTTTTTTTTATACAAAAAAGTGCTTAGACGAATAATCGATAATCCAGTTTAAAATGGAAATATTTCTTGAAAATTTCCAGATCCAGAAGAATGAAACACAATTCCGTAATTGACCATCCCAAATTAAGTTTACGCGTCTCGGCAATGCCAATTTAAAATCGAAATATTTTTTTTAGAATTTGCTGATACAAAAAATTAAACACAATTCGGCAACCCATTTTCCAAAATTGGGTTTACGTGCCTCGGTAGTGCCAATTTAAAATCGAATTTTGTTTTGAAAATAGTTGATCCAGAAAAATTAAACACAAACCCGTAATACACCACCCAAAATTAAGTTTTGCGCCTCGGCAGAGCCAATTTAAAACCGAAATATTTTTCGAAAACATGCAGATCTGTAATCTCCTACCCAAAAATAAGTTTATATGTCTCGGCATTTCCTCACTTTCTACTTAAAAGCTGTCGAAAGCAATGCCATCACACTGTGCCCACTCTCAAATCAAATAATTGCTAAGAAAAGACACCAACTCTAAAGACCCTGTACATTAGGTCCATGCATATCGGACAGGTAGCGCTCGCTTTTAGTATTTTCGAGTATTTTTCTATGCTGGCGAGTTATGCTGTACGAAATATTGCGTGGCTATGCCAATCCCGGCAAGCGCTTCCTCTATGCGAAAATACACTTTCTTAGTGTGTGGGTGCATAGCTTTTAACATGTACTCACACACGTATGCATGTACTGTGCATGCGTAGGTTGTGAACAATTGCATGTGACGGCGCAATAAGGGCGACAATGAGCAGCTCTGAATGGCGCTGCTAAATGAGTATTGTGTGCAATAACAATTTTTCGTGTATGGTTTCCTATTATGCAATACAATAAAATACTACGCATCGCACGCTCGCTTGTAAGGGAGTGGCGGGACATAAGGCGACAAAGGCGAAATTGTGCAATACACGCACGCACAAAAAAAATATTACATACTCGAACATATAACAATAATAATAACAATGAAAAGGAGAAAGCAAAAGCAAAAGAAAGAGGCAAATAGCAAATCACAACAATAAATTGAGAACATAAAGAAGCAGCCCACAATAGCGGCATACACAAATAAGTAGCGTTGGAGTAGTAAACAACAGGTGTATGTTACTTAGTAGATGTTTTTTGCGGTGGAGGGAGGGTGGTAACAGGGGAAGAAACTTGGTTTTGTTAGGAGTTAAGTAGGCATTACTATGCGCGTGTTTGCAATAAAGTGTTGTTGTATGTGCGAAGGAGGCACCGGTATTAGGTGGAATTTTCTATCCATGCATCCTGCTTGAGGGGATTGAGCTGCCAAAGTGGGTTAGTAAGTAGTTACTTGGTTTGCTTTTATTCTTTAGAAACGCGCTGCTGTGTGCCACTAGTATTTGTTGTTGTTATTGCCGCTGTAGTTCTAGTAGTTAATCAGCCACCTGCTCAAGTGTTTTCTTGACTGCTTAAAGGCTGTTGTGAGACAAGTTATTCATCACGTTGCCGTACCCTTCGGGGTGGTGTAAAGTATTTAAGCTAAAGCGGCCTCATTTGTGTTGGTGTACTTAAGTTTATATATACAAATATGTGCACGCGTGTGTGTGTGTATACATGTCTCATTTAGTTTCATACAAATGTGAAGTCGTTAACCGTTGAGTGATTATAACAAGTCTACAGTGCTTTGATGTTTGCATTTAAATTTTACTTTCAACACTCAAATTAATGTCACTCATACGCACTGGTGTACCACTGTAAAAGTTATGCCATAGACGGTAGGGATTAAATGCGAGCGACGTGTTTAGGATACATATTTCTTTTTCAAAAGTGGTCCTGTGGTTTTGTGCGCTTTTGTATGAAACTGTTTTTGTGCTCTCATTAATTTATGTTCTCATACCGAGTCAAGATGGATAGTAGCGGAGCAGAAGACATTAATTTGACAAAAAAAGCAAACTCAGCTGGTAATATCAGCTGTAGGTTGAATACAAATTTACGAAATAATATGAAAATATAATAGGACTATGAATAAGTTCGTGCGGTTTTACAACAGATGGCGTAACTTTATTATTATTCCATCGATCCACATTTCCAAACATTCATTGGAGAGCTACTGTCGTAAGGCACAAACGTCAGTATAAGTTTTTTATTTGAAGCGTAAACAACAATATTTTTACCACACTTGAAAATGTCGAATTTCGTGCCAAATAATGTGTTTTTGCGGGGAATTCTTCTTCATTATTTTAATATGAAGAAAAAAGCAGCCGAAAGTCATCGTATCTTGGTGGAAGTTTATGGTGAGCATGCTCTAGCTGAGCAAACGTGCCAGAAGTGGTTTGCACGCTTTAAAAGTGGTGATTTTGGCTTGGAAGACGAAGAACGCGAGGGTGCGCCGCCAAAGTTCATGGATACCGAATTGGAGGAATTGCTCGATCAAGATCCGGCTCAAACGCAAGAAGAGGTTGCAAAAACTTTGGGAGTTGATCAATCAACCATTTCCAAACGTTTAAAAGCCATGGGAATGATCCGAAAGGTAGGCCATTGGGTGCCGTATGAATTGAAGCCAAGAGACGTTGAACGCCGTTTTATGGCATGCGAACAACTGCTTCAACGGCACAAAAGAAAGGGTTTTTTGCATCGAATTGTGACTGGCGATGAAAAGTGGGTCCATTACGACAATCCAAAACGTCGGGCAACGTATGGATACCCTGGCCATGCTTCAACATCGACGTCGGCGCAGAATATTCATGGCCTGAAGGTTATGCTGTGTATCTGGTGGGACCAGCTGGGTGTTGTGTATTATGAGCTACTGAAACCGAATGAAACGATTACGGGGGATGTCTACCGACGACAATTGATGCGCTTGAGCCGAGCACTGCGAGAAAAACGGCCGCAATACGCCGATAGACACGACAAAGTTATTTTGCAACATGACAATGCTCGGCAACATGTTGCACAAGTGGTCAAAACATACTTAGAAACGCTCAAATGGGATGTCCTACCCCACCCGCCGTATAGTCCAGACCTTGCGCCATCCGATTACTATCTCTTCCGATCGATGCAACATGGCCTGGCTGACCAGCACTTCCGTAATTACGATGAAGTCAAAAAATGGATCGATTCGTGGATTGCGGCAAAACCGACCGAGTTTTTCACAAAGGGAATCCGTGAATTGCCAGAAAGATGGGAAAAAGTAGTAGTAAGCGATGGACAATACTTTGAATATTAAATTTGTAACCATTTTACGTCAATAAAGTTTCAAATTTCGAAAAAAAACCGCACGAACTTATTCATAGTCCTATTAAAATTTTAAATAAATTAAAAATAATTTTTTTTTTAATTTCCGCAAAATTATTAGATCCTTTGGTACTAATAATTTATTTATAACTCCGTGCGACAGTAAAATTTATGCGGAAAAAATTGCATATGCACGTGTAGCTTCAGATTTTATGTACAATAGTAATGCCACATACTCTGTTTCTCGTTTTTTCCACTTCGTTCTTCAAATAGTTGAACTTCTACGTAAAAGAAAAAAATTGAACTTTCTTGGTATGAAATATACAAAGTTGGAAATTTGCTTGTATATCACCTATCCCTAAGCATAACAAATCAGCAGATAAGCCGTCCAACTTTCGCCCGATTTCCTTTTTGCCATGCACCAGCAAGATTTTAGAGAAAATAGTTGCTAACCGACTAATGTGGTTTGCGTCCAAGCATACATTTTTAAACCCCAGCCAGGTTGTCTTTAAAAAAGGGCATAGAACACTCGATGCACTTATATCTTTGGACCATTTTTCGTCATGTGCCTTGTCTTATAAGAAACATATTACAGCACTTTCCCTTGACTTCGAAAAAGCTTTCGATCGCATCGGGATACACATTGTTAGAACCATCTTTAACAAAATCCTTGAGGACATTACTGCATGGTCGCTCGAATCTGGAGCGATTATATCATGCGAAAAATCCAATATCCTACATATTTGTCGGAGGAAGTGCTGTTCGGGTGTAAAACTAACCCACCATAATATACCTATAAGTAACGTGAGCCCTTTAAAAATATTAGGAATTTTCTTTTCCCTGCACCTTAAAAATAGAAAGAAGTAGGTGACTTCCCTACATCATCAGACATTTTCTTATCAAAGCCCTCTTTGCATTATTAGAAGTGTATACGAATCTGAAGTGACTAAAGCTGGTCTATAGAGAGCATAGTTGAGTTAAATGTTTCGCAGCTACATTTATGTAGGGCAGCCATTGACACAAAGCTCTCCTGACCGCTGGTTCAATTGAATTAGGTGAGAATTCTCACATTATTATTACTCCCATGCCACTCTTCCCGCCGCATACCGCGCGAGGCGGGGTCCATTTTCACCAAGCAGGAAGTTGCAGAGATGAGGAAGAGGAAGAAACAGTCGAGGTCTTCCTTTCCAATTGTCCAGCCCTAGCTAAAATCAGAGTAGGTTGTCTAGGTAAATACTTTTTTAATTCTCTTACAGAACTGTCTGGCGTGGGGTTGGCATCAATACTACGTTTCATAAGAGCCACGAAATGGTTCCACGAAGGAAGATAAATGAGGTTCCCGTGCAGCACAGTGGTATCACAACGGACCTGTAGATCTAAGTGAGTTGTTCGTGCAGACCGACTACCACCATAACCGACCGACTACCTAACCTATCCTTGTGCAAAGCTTGCTTCTTTTTCTTGCTAATTTAAGGCTTCTTAAAAATTTAAGCACATTCTGGAGTCTCTTGTCTCATAATTTATATGGAGGCACGGGAATATCACCAACGCGGGAATATTTTTTGCCTGGCTATTTTTTGCCAGGTTATAGTGGCTTTACTGTAAAGTTACCAGTTAAATTCTTAAGTATACTCTGCTGAGTGAAAGTTGCTTATCAGAAGTTCCTCTGTTCGGTGTTAGGAATTGTTTCGCTTGTCGCTGAACGTTAAAATTCCGCCAATGCTCAACGAATTTCTTCTCCTCCCACCTACTGAGAAGTTCATTAATGTGGCCCTCTGTAAGTCTATAGAAAGGCTATTCGCCAATTAGGGGCATGTTTGCCTGTTTTTAAGCTAAACGGTCCGCTATTTCATTTCCCTCATGCCCCTCTCAACTTAATAAAAATGATGTGTTCAAGTTGAGAATAATTCAAGTAGTCATATGCCATTTTTGAGTTGCTTATAGTTGATACAAAGGCCTATCAGACCTATCGATTCCCACCCCTGTTCTACCATCTTCTAATTTCGACCCATCAGTATACCATATCTGGGATCCAGGTTTGAAGCTGATAGGTTTACTTTTCCAGACCGTACGTTCTCTAATAAGAACATGAAAGTTCCTGAAGAGAATGGGTTTGAGAGATAGTGTATCAACCGGAAACCTTCTAAAATCTTTAAATGTCCTTTCATATCTCCAATTTTAGCTCAGAAATGCCTTTTTATGTTAAAGCGCTCAAACGAGCTTCTTTTTCAATAAAAACAGGAAGCAACGGTGTGCATAAGAACACACCTAATGCGTCTGTTGGACTTGTTTTCATCGCGCCTGTTGTGCCGATACAGACGAAGCGGTACCATTGTTGAGTTCATTTATCGCCTCTCGTTGCTTAACTTTAGGCCCGAACGCAAGAAAAGCGTAACTGACTATAGGTTCAACAACTGTACTTTATATCCAGTCAGTCATTCTGGGGCTCAGTTCCTATGCTTTTCCAAAAAGCCTTGTATAGGCAAATTCTCGCAGACTATAGAAATGTTTTTTTCTTTCTAATCGATTGATAAGATTTTTTCTGAATCCGACGCCATTATCGATAGCCAGCAATTGTGACACTTTGAGCAGCGTTGATTGCTTTCAATCGATTTTCTCTCGCTTGTTTAAATGCACTAACCCACTTATGGATTGTAGTTGTTCTTTGAGAAGAGTCTAAAAAGTTGAAAAAGGGCACAAACGACCAAAACCTAAAATAAATCTAAATATAAATAAATGACATCTTCTTCCGCCCTGCCTCGTGAAGAACTAATCTCAGCAAGGTACTCCATTTTTGATTAAGTAAAAAAATATCATTCAGAGAATAAGTAGTACAAGTAGGTACAGAAGTCGCAATTTGTGAGTAATCTTTGTATAAGTACTTCTTTTAAAATAAAAAGATTTTTAGCTAGAATATAAATAAAATTTTATTTATACGAAAATTCTAAAATTACCTAAGTCATAGTATTTTAAGAGGATTTTAAATGTTGTGACGTCATTTCTCACAGTGCCCAAGGCGCCACTAAATGGCTTTTATGACGATCCATAAAATATTTCAAAGGTAAACAAAATCAGCTGTTCGCCTCAAGAGACATTCAAATAACAGACAACCAGACAGACAGTTAGCGGAAGCTAAACCAAACAAAGTATTCGCGCACCCAATAAACAATAAAGCTCACTCACTCACACGCACACTCACTTCCTCCCACACTCAGTTACTCACCCACTCACTCACACAGTCACTCTTCCACTCAGTTACTCACTCGCTCACACACTCACTCATTCATTGTTCTGTCTTAGCAAAGTTTTATGACACGCTTAAATCCCTAGAGTCCAGCTTCAGCTTATTTGTACGTTATTTCAAAGCCAGCCAAAATCCACAAACCTACAACACAGGCAGACATTTTTATGACTGTAGGTATTTTTAGCTTTGTGCTGTAATTTATATAGGTTTATGCATGTAGCGGGGGGAATGTTGAACAGATTTTTTTTTAATCGTAAAATTTGCACGCAAAGGACTAGCAGTAAAATATATCTACACAAAAATGGCGTTATAGAATACAAATTTACAAAATATCTACATGTTCAAGGATTATGGAAGTAAACATTCTCTGTTTGGCTGTGTAATCGAAGTGTTTGCCAATAAATTTTAATACAAATGGAAGTTGTTTGAATTTGTATTACTTATGATAGCTGCTGGTGTTTGTTTAATATGCAAATATTATTTTGTGGAATTGTTCAAATTTGATTTATTTCTTACATAAATATCCAATCGATTTATTTATGAGTACATTGGGACTTTACCTAACGTACACCTATGAGACTTTCACATATATTAAAGGGGCAGTGACGTGCTCAAAGATTGAAATGAAAAAAAAAAAATTAATGAATTGAGCAAATAGCATTTCTGAGATACAGAAAATACTGTGTGTCTAGAATTCATACCTGCTAATCTCTATGTACATTTATTTTGAGTAGCCTGGTGAAGCAAGCGGACCCTTTTCCGTTACTTTGCTTGTAAAAATAAAACTATGCAATTTATATTTAATATTAACTTTATTTAATTCAACTATAAGTGCGGAAGGTAAATCAAATGGAAAAAAATACGAGGCGGCGGGTATGCTATGCACAAATATCTACCTTAGATCGGCTTACTGCGTTTTTCTTGAGCTGCTCTCATTGCAGCTATGCAAGCAGCGACGATGACTAAAACGAAGCGAGTGGTGTTTTTGGTGGGGAGAGCCTTTCTAGTGTGAGCATAGAATGCAATGCGTGAAATGACTAGCGGCGAAGACAACGAAGATGTTGTTGTGAAATGGATTGGTAGATAGTTGCTTTTCGAAAATAAAAAGACGAGCCGGTACTAAAATAAGAGCGCCGCTGAGCATAGTTTTTAGTGGGAGCTCGACCAAAGCCCTTGCATGAGTGCTAATACTCGTAAAAGCCAGCAAAAATACCTGCTGCTGCTGCAAATTTATATAACTCAATTCATGCATTACTTTAGCTAGACTACTAAGAGAGACTTTGCTCTTCCAAGCGCAGTTAAACACAGAAGCCAACAAAACTAACAGGTCTACTATGAAAAGCTTTACTGGTATAGGATGCCACGTCGGCCTGTCAAAAAACTCTTTTGGTTTCAATAACACTATTAAGAGTAATATGTATTTTCTGTGACACAGCAATTAAGCTGAGACACACACTCAAGAAAAAAAAGGATAGTCAGATTTTTAAATTGGCTCTCGAATTCGGGACTCAAAGTCACAATGCATTTTTTTCATAAGATGAAAAATGTACTAGCCACTAACTTTATATTGATTTATTCGGTGCAAAATTATTCATATCATTCAGAGCGGGAATTCAACTTTCACAAATGTATAGAA
This sequence comes from Anastrepha obliqua, assembly GCF_027943255.1. Taxonomy (NCBI): domain Eukaryota; kingdom Metazoa; phylum Arthropoda; class Insecta; order Diptera; family Tephritidae; genus Anastrepha; species Anastrepha obliqua. Next base: position 49,815,128 of record NC_072893.1, read on the forward strand.
AAGCCAGAGCACAAGGAAGAATATTAGAAAAATTGAAATTTTTGTACAATCTCTCATTTTTACGAGTAATAGAAACTAGGCTTTTTCTTCCATATTTTAAAGCGAAAAAAAAAATCGTCAAAAATCAACGCTATTTGAGGGTTATTTAAAACTTGCACTTTTCAATACTAAAATTCAAAGGCCCAAAAAATCGTGTACTCGGAAAAATTCTAGAAATTTTGGTTCAGTGTTGAAAGTTTTGATGGAATTTTGAGAAACTTTGAAAAATGTGCAGCTCCTCAGCGAAAAAAAAATCGTCAAAAATCAACGGTATTTTGTGGTGATTTATTGCTTGTAGTTTTACTACAATTCAATGGGCTACTAATCTGCACACTCAGAGTAATTCTAGAAAAGCTGAAAGCGGAACTCCTCAGGAAAAAAAATCGTTAAAAATCACTGGTATTTTGTGGTGATTTATGACTTGCACTTAGTCATATTAAAATTCAATGGCCTAAACAACTGCATACTTGGAAAAATTCTAGAAATTTTGGTTCAGTTTTGAAAGTTTTGATGAAATTTTGAAAAACTTTGAAAAATGTGCTCCTCAGCGATAAAAATCGTCAAAAATCAAAGTTAATTTGTGGTCGATTAAACTTGTACTTTTTCATCCTAAAATTCAATGGGCTACTAAGCTGCATACTCAGAAAAGTTCTAGAAAAGTTGAAAGCGGAACTCCTCAGCGAAAAAAATCGTGTAAAATCAACGGTATTTTGCGGTTATTCAAAACTTGCACTTTTGTATACTTAAATTCAATGACCTAAAAAACTGCGTATTCAGAAAAATTCTAGAAATTCAGATTAAGTGTTGAAAGTTTTGATGGAATTTTCAGAAACTTTGAAAAAGACGCAACTCCCCAGCGAAAAAAAATCGTCAAAAATCAAAGTTAATTTGTAGTCAATTAAGCTTGTACATTTTCATCCTAAAATTCAATGAGATACAAAGGGCTAGGAATACAAATTAAAAGAGTAGCAAGCACCATAAGGTAGCCCAAAATATTTCCCCTATATACAGATTTATAATTTTTATAAATGGTATCGTACGTCAATCACATGTGATAATCAACAGACAAACAATGGACCGCGTAAAGATCAAAATAAAGATTTTCATCAGTAAAAATTGCGTTAATTTATTTTTATTTAGTAAAAAAGTTTTCGAAAACAAAATTGGATGATTAATTTTGCGCCACTTTATAGAGAAATTATATTTTATAATATATTATTATTATAAGAAAACTTTTTTAACTTAATTTCAATACTGTTTTGGGCGAGCTATAAATAATCAAAATCCATTGGAGCTCGGCTGAGAAATTTGCCTATGTTTTAATTAATCATAAGAAAATTACTATATATATTTTGGAAAAATGAGAAACACTGGGAATTGAGGAATTTTTTATGGAAAAATTTACATATATTTCACGTTACTTTTATATTTTACCTTCGTACTCTGGCAAGAAAATTTTAAGAGGCATATTTTGCAATTTTTTCTCTAGCGAAACAATAAAATAAATAAAAGTTCTGAAAAACGCTATTTTTTTATTATCATTTATTCGGGTTCAGATGCAATTTAAAATATAGGCATTTCATCCCCCTGAATTCTCTAAGTGCGTAATTTTTAATCCTTTTATTAAATTATTAGGGCACCTTCTAAGCAAAAAATCATATTAACAATATTTTTGAAATTTTTTATTTGACCTCCTCAACTCTCCATTGGGCACCCGGATCTGACCTGAATAGCTTTTTCGATTTTGGAGGCATATTTCTATTATATCTAAGGATTTCAGCTTTTAAGTAATTCCCTAAAATTTAACGTTGTATCGATTTATGGGTATAACTTCTTAAAAAGGATCCTTGAACAAGACGAAAAAGGGCAGATCCGAATGCCCAACCGAAGTTTATAAAAAAAAATTCAACGGAGGGTTAAGAAGGCAAAATTTTGTGTTACTGTTAAACAAGTTGTACTTCTTCTCAAAGCGTATGCATCAGTAAAACCTTACACTCTCATAGTCACCCATCTTTTACCACACTCATTTCGTAGTATAAAAAAAAAAAAAAAACAAAAAAGAAAAAAACACCGGAAGTGCACTTCGGTCAACCTGCATGAAATCAGCGCGTCATTATTTCGTGCACTTCGCACAAATCGTCCCGCGCCTCCTACTAATTTCAACTCTACTCCAACACTAATCTCGCAACCTACAGAAACACCAGCGCATATACTCGCACATGTAAGGGTATGTGTGTGTGTGCGTATGCGCAAGTATGTCATTTGGCTAGCGACGAATATTCGCCAGGACACAGCTAATTGAATTGGATTTATGCTGCCGTCACTTGCCTAAGCCGCCACCTCAGCCATCTACCACCACCCATCATCAACCATTCAACAGCTATGGTCTCCTCTACATACTCGTCTAAACGAGCATAAGCTCGCGCCGATGCCAAGTTGATGAAAATTTGCTTTTGCCAAGTCGGTTTGCTGCAACTATGCTGATTCGAGCGGCAATATTGGCACAATGGCAGGAAAACGATGGCGATGATGAGGGACAAAGGCGTAGTGACCGGCGATAGCAATTGCGGGACATTGACTGATGTGCAGGAGTTTGGCGGCAATCAGCTCTTCAGCGCACATCAGCTGTGCATTACTGATTGTGACAGCGTCATTGCTGTCGCATTTTGTTTGTTCTAAGGTGCTGCCACAGCTGCTGCTGCCGTTGCTGCTGGTCAAATGAGCTAGTGAAAGGTCATGATGGAGTTATTCAAATATATTTTCAATCGCTAGATGCTACCTTATTCTCGCATCAATATTCGCTTTTTTTTCTCTCACTTTTTTCAAATATTCGCAATCAGCCTCGATGCTGTTTCTTTCTGTCGACACGAAGAACATTTGTATGCGTCAATGGCGGCAGGTACAATTGCGCCCACCAGCACCAGCACACACACTCAAACTCATACACACGTATGTATGCAAATAACAGTACACCACTAACATCGATGTCTGCTCTGTTGTTGCTATTGTGTCTATTGGCACAGCGAAAGGTGAATGCACTGAGGCAAGTCATGCTGACTGGATGTTAATTTGGCAAAGTGCTAATAAAGCGAATTGGCAAGCAGGCAAGCAAGAATTTAATAACTATTTGGCAATTGTTTGGAATGCAGCTGTCCAAATCAAATATGTGCAGACATTCAGGTTGCGCTTACTTTAAAATTTTCTCGCTCAGATAAAAGTTTTCGCGCATATGAATGAGAAGGGAATGAACAATTGGATGTAAAAGTACTTTTTTTTTTATTACGCACCTTTTTAAATGTGCTGCAGGGGAGGATAAAAAAGGTGGATGCACGCTTACTCAGTCATTGAAAACTATTCAAAACAATGCGGAAGCACACACACAACGCATTTACTAATACATACACACGCAATATACTCATTTACGTGCATTATTTTAAAAGTGTAAATGAACCTGTGCTGTAGAGTATTTCATTGTGTTTCGAAATGCTTTCTAGTGCCACAGGTATTTCAAGATTTAATGTAAACCTGAGTTCTTTTCTTTTTCGACTTTGCACAACAAAAGCAAAAAGCAAAAGCATTTTGTTTTTTGCGTAAGAATGCAATTGAAGTATGCCGACGACATGCATATCCTTTTAATTTTCTGCAGCTAAATATGGCGTACTCATAAACTCTAAAGGCAGTGTAAGTGAATATATGCACAGTGGCGGGCAAAATAATAGCAGCGTAACATGTTGACAAACTTTGACTATTTATTTTTTAATTTTTTATTTTTATAAAAAATAGTTCCTACTGCAATAAAAAGTATATAACACAAGCCGTGAAACACCAAAATTAAGCAAAAGTTAAGCAATGGCAAACGTCCGAGTGTATTTCTGGCATGAGTGTATTTCTGTTATTAATTTTTTTTATATTTTTATTAAAACTTTTTTATTTGTTTTTTTTTTTTATATTATTCTTATACTATTTATTAATTTTTTATTATGTTTTTATGAACATTTTTTTATATTATATGTTTTTTTATTTACTTATATTTTTATTATGTTTTTTTCATATTTTTATTATACTTTTAATATATTTTTATGTTTTTACTATATTTTTATTATATTTTTTATATTTTTTTATATTTTTGTTATATATTTGTATATTTTTATTATATTTTATTTTTATTTTTATTATATTTTGTTATATTTTCATTATATTTTTTTATAAGTCCGAAAATGTTAAAGCAACCCTCATAAATAGTCAAAACTTCGTTAAATGAAGCGCTGCTATTATTTTCCCCCCAACTGTTTACATGAGTATATAAGAAAAGAAAATAAAAAAGCTTTCAAGCAATTCATTCGGTGACTGACTGACTGAGTGCGTGAGTGCCATTTTCTTTTTGTTGCAAACATTTCTTTGTTTATTATTGTAAAAGTAAAATAAATGTAACATATCTTAATGTAGCCGTACATAGGGGAGACTTCATTAACAAATAAAAAAGCGTATTTGAGAAGATCTGCTTCACTTTTCCTACCAAGCATCTCTGTCGGTTTCCAAGCTATCAGGAGAAGTAAAAAGGGATGATAATTTTCCTTTAGATATATTTACTATATTTACTTAATCAAATCCCTATCAGAGACCATCTTTATACAAATAATTTAATATCCTTTATAACAATTCCTTCCTGTGCAACAATTTTACGGTGAGTGTCTGTTTAGTAATTCCTAGGCGATGGGATAAGCCTCCATATACTGGTCCGACTGCACGATTTTCATATTTTTATTCACATTTTCTACAATTAGTCCTACAAAACGTTCATCAACTTCGATCAACAACAACGCATCATTGGGAATACCACTTTTCTGTTGCGTTTCTCAGTGTATTTGGGCTATAAAGAGCACACATTTTTTAGCTTCCTGCTACGAATTGCCGTCTAGGTCGTAGTGAAACTGATGATTGTATCGCACTTTTTCCTTTACTACCTTTGCTATGGAATACTGCAACACACAACTGACTTCACCAAATTTGTCTAAGAACTTTATCCTTTATCTTTTATAACTTGTCCAATGTCCTATAGTATGACTCGATGCAATGTATATATCATGGGACATGGCTACGTCTAGCAGAAATCTCTCAGAACATAGGCGGTAATTTCTGAAACTATTGAACCAATCTAAAACTTCTTTCACTGATGGAAAGCTACAATTTTTCTATATGCCAATTTCCGAGTGAGTGAACTAGGGAAGCCTTACACCAATGCTCTCCTCTAAAATGAGACTAAGGTACTAGAATATGGATATGAAACGAAGGCTGGAGAAATGCTTTATCCCAGAAATATTTTCAGTAGAGTTTTCACCTACTTTATTTTCATCAAACATGTAAAAATAAATGTATGCACTTATGAAGCGTTCATACAATTGCAATGGAGTCAATGGAGTTCTTGTGAAATGTGTGGATTACTGATCCGATTTGATTCAAACTCAGAAAACATATTAGTTAAATCGGAAGAAATCCTTGTGCAAAGCTTAGTTCACCATGTGGCGCTGGCAGCCAGGTATTTCGAAAAGTTAAAATAGCTACAAATACTCAACGCTCTAGTAAGAAATAAAAATTATATTTATACTTTAAATCTTAGAAGCGATTCAACGTCAAGTGATTCAAGTTGTCAGAGAGGTTTTTTTTTTAATTGACTTATTCATAGGCTTGAGAAAACTCAAAAAAATAATAAATTCAATCAATGTTGATAATTTTGGTAGAGATTTTTAAAGAGAAGAATTTTCGGTTGGCGCCGTCGCCGAATGGATTGGTGCGTGACTACCATTCGGAATTCACAGAGAGAACGTAGGTTCGAATCTCGGTGAAACACCAAAATTGAAAGAAAAAGAAAAACGGTGGGCGGTCGCCCCTCGGCAGGCAATGGCAAGCCATGAAAAAGCTCCTCACAAAACTGTCTGCAGTTCGGAGTCGGCTTGAGACTGTAGGTCCCTCCATTTTGTGGAATAACATCAAGACGCACACCACAAATAGGAGGTTCTTGAACATTTACATACATTTTTTGTTTTTAGTTTAACTTTAATTTTTTAACTCATTTTATTTTTTTTTTTTAACTAAAAATAAATTAAATATATTAAAAATAAAGTTTTGTTCCAACTATGAGAAATAATAATTTTATTCCACCAACATTTTTTTACACAAATATTGAATTTTTTCCAAAAAAAAAATTTTTGAAAAAAAAATTTGTAAAAATATTCATTTTTTTCCAAAAAATGTTTGAGAGAAAAAAAATATTTTTCATTTTGAGACATATACACCTACAGATTTTTATCTTTTTTGTTTTTTTAAGAAAAATATTTTCGGTTCTTTCAACATTTTGTTTAGTGTTTGTAAAAAAATGTTGTTTGCAAGTTAAGTTAAGTTAAGTTAAGTTAAGTTAAAAGATTAAAAATAATTTTTTGCTTAAAAATGAGATTTAATAATTTAATTTTAGCAAAAAAATTTTCACAAATATAGATATTTTTCCAAAAACAAAAATTTCCAAAAAAAATTGTACAGAAATATTCATTTTTTTTTTAAATTTTAAGAGAAAAAAGTTTTATTTTTCATTTTGAAACATATACGCCTTAAAATTTTTTTCTTTCTTTTTTGAAAGGCAAATAATTATGCTTTCTAAATCATTTTTTCGGAAAAATATTAATTTTTTTGTAAGCAATTTTTCTTTCAACTACGAAGAATAATTTACATAAAATTTTTACAAATGAATTTTGTTTTTCTCTTAAACTTAAGTTGTAAACTTTAAGTTATATTTAAGAAACTCACTTAATTTTATTGTAAAAAATTTCCTTAATTTAATTTGGGCAAAAAATCATTTTTCATATGTGAAAAATATCGTCCCTCAGATCTTTTTTTTAATTTTATTAATTTAGTTTTTTTCCAAAAAAATTTTTTGGGGGACATCATATTGAGACATACGCTCTTCATTCAGATTTTTTTTCTTAACAATATTCCTTAGCAATATTTTCAACTATGTTTTAAAAAATTTTCAACAAAAAATTATTTTTCCCCCACCCAAAAAAAAATTTTTTTTTAATTTTAATTAATTTTTAATTTCAAAATTGTTCCAATTTCCTTCAAGCCTACTAATAAACCAATGTTCAGAAATATCGAAGATAAAATAATTTATTTTATCTTAATCTTAATAATAAAATAAAGGCCAAAAACAAAATGAGCAATTGAAAGTTAAGTTACCTACTTGCGTAGCCAAATAATCTCTGACGGTGGCACTGCAGCTGATATTGAAAGCGGAATAATTAAAGCCAGAACAACTTTTCCCTCGCTCAAAAGTTTATGGAATTCCAAACAGCCAACAACGAAAACATTGTTAAAGATTTTTAACTCCAACGTAAAATCAGTGCTCCTATATGGTCGCCATGTTTCAGATCTGTGCCCGTTGCAACAACAAAAACGTTTCAGACCTTCATAAATCGCTCCCTTAGAGTCAAACTGCGCATTGGTGGGTATAAAATAACTGGGTGTCAAACGTTGAGCTCTTCAGCCGAGGTAGGCAAAAGCTAGTTGAAACTGAGGTTCGCGAGCGTAAATAGAGATGGTTTGGTCATAGGTAGGTAGGTATAGTGATTGTCAGTTGACACACCTAGGCCTGCTGTAGGCGCATTGTGATAACACCAGGGGTGTCCCCTCTCCTCACTCTACAATTGTCCTCGTTGAACCAACCTGTGGCTTTAATATATCTTCCAAGGCTTGTTATTTTTATATGGGCTACTTCTGCCAAGTTATTCAGGGAACTTTCTCCTAAAATATTAAACTTCCTTCTATCTAGAGCCATGCACCCGCATAGAAAGTGTTCTATAGTCTCTTCTTCTTCTTCATGTCGTTACAGCTTCTGTAATAGTCATTAGTCAGGGTACTCGCAGTCTACTGGCATGCCTGCCAATCAGACAATGCCCTGTTAGGACACCAAGAAGATTTCTCAGAAGATTTCGGACTCACATCAGCCGTTAGTTAGAGTGGAATCCACAAGGTTTAAGCCAAAGGATTTTGTAGACGCAGCCTGTACGATGAATTCACGATAGCTGACGATTCGCTGACATAGCCTCAAAGAAAGCTTGAAGGTAACAATGTAATTTATTTGTTTCGGCACTTTGTGCCCCCAGCCAGTGCGCTAGTAAATATAAATAATAATTTGTCCTTAGCATTTACGCAATTCTACGCTGATACGTTAGATAAATATTCTCAACTAAATTTACAATCTTTAATAGGTCGCTTAAGAAGTTCACTTTCCGTGTAGCACCGTGCTATTCATAAGAAAGAGCCAAACACCATTGAAATACCTTAGAATATTCGCCTGATAGAAGAAAAGCGCGGCTGCGATAAAATTGAAATCCTTCACCATAAGTAACAATAATTTATATGTTTTCTAATGATGCCTTCATAAAAAAATTGTATACTTGGACCACCCGATATTTACATAAATACATATTTACCTACATACATACGTATAAAGTGGCTCACAGTTTATTTCATGCAGGCGAACTACCAAAGCTTCGAATGCTGTATTTTGAAAGCTAAAACTTTTTTTGAAAAAATTTAAATATAAAATAATTTATACGCAATTGCAGTATAAAAAAGGTTCTTCATATATTTTTTTAAGTTTTAAATAAAAAATATAAAAAACAAAAACACAGAACAGTTCAAAATTTTATGTCACAGCTTATTTCATGCAGTATTCATTTTTTCTTTCCTTTGGCTTTATTAACAGCTTTTAACCTTTCTGGAATTGACTCCAGTAGCATTTTTGTTACTTCCGGTCCGATTTTGTTTCACTCTCCAAAATTACGGATTTTTGTTTCCAGTAATGACCATAAATTCTCGATGACGTTCATTTCAGGTGATTTAGCCGGTGGTTGCATTAAATATGGACAGTGCCATATGAGCCATGTCTGCACGATTGCCGCCTTATGTTTAGGGTCATTGTCGTGGTAGAAACGGAAAGCTTGAGGTATTCCAAGTTTCGCAGCACTTTGGAGTAGATTATCTTTTAGAATATTGAGGTAAATTGTTTTGTCCATAATACCCTCGACAAACACTAAATTTCCAGCTCCGGCTGCTGACATACATGCCCATACCATTACACTGCCCCCACCATGTTTCACAATCGGTTTTATGTTGCTTTTGTGAAGTTCTGTAGTGGGTTTCCGCCAGATGTAAGACATTCCATCTCAACCGAATAGGTTGAATTTGGACTCGTCAGAAAATATTACCGTTTTCCAGAAATCATAATCTTCAATTTCGAGCTCTCTGGCGAAGGCAACTCGGCTCAATTGTTTATTTATGAATGGCTTCTTTCGTGCTACTCGGTCATTAAAGTCCTTTTCACTTAGTACCCGTCGCACTGTTTCGCCGCAACATGATTTGTCCAATTCCTGCTGAGTTTCGTTTTGCATTTTTGGAGCCGATAGCATTAGATTTTCTTTTATTTTTCGAACAATTAAACGCTCATCACGTTCGTCAAACATTTTATTTGGGCCAATCAGCCTTTATTTTACGCCCGATTTTCATGAACGAAGTGTTCAATGATACTTTGTACTTTCCGCTTTGAAAATGCTTGAAGACCAGTTTTCGCTGTTCAATCGTAGTACGTCGGCCCATTTTTTATAGGTATATTTTGTCCACTTGGCGATCACAAACATACTAAAAATTGCAGAAAACAATAACTGTGCTCTAGTTACATAGACTAGAAATTCAAAATACCGTTAACCAAGCGACTAGCCGCTGCCACAACATAAACAAGTGCTTGCATGAAATAAACTGTGAGCAAAGATACCGCATTGTGGATGCATTTCATCGCGTAGTGTGAGTGGGATCATATTTCCACGAATTCTACTCTACTCATTGTGTTAGCAAATCATTTAACTAAATATTTACATTAAATTTTTTTTTTAAATTGCGACAATTTTTCATTCTGCAATAATTTAAATTCATAAACTGAAACTGCATGAAATAAGCTGTGAGCCACTGTAGATATGTTAAGCATGTGTGCATATTAGGTTCTTGCATATTTGAACAGCAGCAATGAAATATAAACAAGAAGAATGTCAGAAACAAACTAAAATTCCATATAACAACTTTCAACATTTTTCATGCCAGCTACACAGTGCACAGCCATCATACTGGGACACATATACATATAAATAGCAAAACAAAACAAAAAAAAAAAACACAAAAAAAATTATGTACGTCTATTTTGCCAAAAATATGCAGACAACTACAAATTACAGCAATTTTAAAATGAATTTTTCTGACTAAATCCTTTAATATTTTTTTATTTTTAAACAAAATAGTTTTTCGCTGTTTTACATTTCATGTTGTAAAACTTGTTGTTACTGTCAATGTGTGTTTGCTTAGTGAAAAAATGTTCTGCAAAAATAAGGAACAAAAATGTAGAACAAAACTTGTGCATTTATACATACATAAATGCATAGATATATACATACATACATACATAACTGGACTCATACATGCATATAAACATTAGGGCGGGTCGATTCAAAAATCGCTCATTGCTCTGTGAAAATCGTATTCTAGGGATCAAAATAAGAAACTTTGCCGAAGGAACCATACCTCTAAAACGAATTCTGATGTCACCCCATTTTGGGTCGAATGAAAAATCTCACTTTGACCCATTTAGAGTGCTCCAATCGAGTACGAATGTATGACCGACCCCCACTAACTTTGGACGGCCGATCCACCCATGCCAGTGGCACACCCCCTGGAACTCCCCTGGGGGATTCCCCATACAATAATTTCAAAATATCACCATTTTTGGCCTTTACATGAGAAAAGAAACTAAAAAGTTCGACCCAAATTGGGGGACATCAGAATTCGTTTTAGAGGTATGGTTCCTTCGGCAAAGTTTCTTATTTTGATCCCTAGAATATGATTTTCACAGAGCAATGGGCGATTTTTTTGCCTCCCCACAAATCGACCCGGCCTAATAAACATACATACATACATACCCAGTTTATAACTACTTAGAATCATAAAGGAATCATTGCGAAGTCAAAACTCGGATAATAAGCAAGTTTAAGAGTGCGCAATGAAGGTATTTCCTTTATTAAAAAAGCCCACTTAAAAGGGCCTCAATTCATTCATCGAATGAGTCTTACATGGCTCTTATTGGGCGTGGCTTCACTTATATAGTCTCATAGTCATTCATAGTACTCATTTGAATATTCGCATGTGACCCTTTAGGCTATATGACCCTCGAATACTGTTAAGAGCGCAGAATATGGCGCCTTCCACTGCAAACGTTTTGGTGGAGCAGTGCTGGAGATGGTATACGAACATCCGCAATTTCACACAAGATTTGTCTATATCTTAAACAGAAAAGATGAAACGCAAAACCTCCCATTACAAAGATGACGACGAACGATTTGGACACATTTTCGACATTAAAAGTCCTGAATAGAAGTGACTGAGAATCTGCTGTCGTTATAATCGATAATGGGATGGTCCAAAACTGGACAGTGAAATAGGATATCATTTTCCAGTGATTTTTATTGATAAAAGCTTACACCCATGCAGAATATTGCATAATTTTTTCGGCCGAGATCTATGACCGTAAAGCTAGTAAGCATATTGGGCCTCACGCTCTTTAAAATCTAACTCCCTTGTAGATAATCAAGATTTGATGAAGGTCATAATGCCGGTAATGACAAACTTGAAAAGTGTCCAAGAATTTCGAAGATCACCACAATCGTGTTCGACTGGCACGGTGTCAATCTGCATTGATTTCTACAGGGTTGCCAATATTCGAGGGAGCTATCTGACAACCCTGTATCTTTCGACAGAGACATCAGATCGCTTAATGACATACCGCGTTGGAAGCGTCAGTCCAAGCAGATTTTTACCATGGAACAGTACAAGAAGTCAATTGTGAAAACTCAACGTGCGCATAAAAAATTAAATAATGTGAAAAGTGCGCCTTCTAAGAACACCATTAAACGTGTGTACGAAAGGTTTTCGACTGGTGATGCTCTTTCTAATCCAAAGGGGCCAAATCAAAACCGACCAAGGCGTCGCCAAGTACATCCCAAAATCGCCGTTCTCAGTAGTTGGGCATTGCTCGGACCACTTTACAACGAATTATCCGCATTGATTGCATTTATTCCGGTATAAGATTCAATTGGGGCAAAGATTGTTGCCTGCGGACAAACCTCGTCGATTGGAATGGGTCCAAAGAGTCATCGAAGTCCGTCGGGTCCGTTGAATATGGGCAACCTTGTAGACACTGTAGTCTCTGGGAAATGATAGCTTGTGTCATCGGGAGTAAAATGAGTTTCAAACAAAGAGGTAATATCAAATTTTCTTTTAAAATCGGTAAAACGTTTACCGAAACACTTGAATCGATGAAAAAAGTTTATGCCGATGATTGTCTATCTCGTGCCAGAGTTCAGAGATGGTTGTGAGGACATAAATGACAATGATCAGTAATCAACGACAACTCCAAATCAGTAATCAACGACAACTCAAAATCAGTAATCAACGACCACTACATCGAAATTGTTCTTAAATTTACCAAAACATGAACCGAAATCATAGTTGAAATTCATGGAATCAGAGTTGAATATCTCTAAAACATCGATTTTCGCATTTTAACTGAACATTTGGGCTTACGAAAGATCTGTGCACGTTTCATTCCATGGCCTAACGAGGACCCAAAATTGCCCAGAATTCAACATTCGAAAGACCTCATAAAAGAGGAGAGAAAAAACGAGAATTTCCATTACAACATTGTAGCTGGTCATGAAACGTGGTGTTTCCAACATGAACCTGAAAGTAAGCGTCAAAGTGCCGAATGGCCCCAGACTAGCCATCACCCAAAAAATCGCGTTTGGAGAAGTCAAAAATCAAGTCGATGCTCATTTGTTCTTACGATTTCGAGGGAATTGTCCACAAGGAGTTCATGCCAATGGGCCAAACCGTCAATGCAATTTTCTATCTTGGCGTTTTGAAGCGTTTGTTGCCTCACATTCGTTGCATTCGCCCTGAATACCGCGAAGGAGGAAGCTGACGCCTATTGCATGATAATGCACCAACTCAGCTCTTGTGACTGATTTTTTGACTAGAAATCTTATTTTAACCATCAATCACTCACCGTATTCGCCTGCTATGGCTCCCTGTGACTGCTACCTTCGGAAAATTGCATTTGGCCATGAAAAGAAAACGTTTTGCGACGGTAGATGCCATCCAAAAGGCTTGCACCGACATCCTGAAAGACATTTTGGTCAATGACCTGAAACACTCTTTCGAAAAGCTTTTAGATCGCGCAAATCAGTGTATTGAGGCCTCTGGGACTATTTGAAATAAATAAAGTCGAAGTTATCAGAGCAAAGCTAATGTCGTTTCTACTACTTTAGCTCAGCCGTGTTTATTTGGACTTGACCTTGTATAAGAAATAACTGGGAACTATTTTTAGTACATTCCCAAACCGACTGAACCTAATATTAAAATATTTTAAAAATCATTTTCGTGAAATATTTGGTTTTTTACTAATATGTGGGGCAGTTGCAAACAAAAGAAGTCCCCTATCCAATCTTTAAAAAACCTAAGGCCCACCATTTGTAGAAAAACTGCAAGACAAACGGAAGGGCAAACTTCGTCGAAACATCGTTGAAAGATGTAAATGGAATTCAAAATCGTCGAAGCTAAGTTGTAACTAAGCAAATAAAAAAATTAAAAGTTTGATAAAGCGTTCACTAAATTAGAAATCGTCTACTTCTGATTAAGGAATACAAATTGATAAAGCACCGTTAAACATTCAACAACACATATTCGTACATGCAATCACAACTACCTACAACAAACAGCTCGCACAAAAATCACTTAAAACTTCCATTCCAGCGCATATTCAATGCAATTTATTTTTTCTAAAACACGTTTCTCTCTTTTCAAAATGAACTTTTGTATTTGACGAATGAATGGTGTGACAGGCCGATGAACAGGACGAATAGAGCGACAGCCAACAAGGCAAAAGCATTTTTTCTTGGCTATCATTTTGTTGGCTATTGTGTGTTTGGCAACCTTGTTGTTGTCGTCCTATTATTATTTGTTGTTTGCTGTATTTTTTGTTTGTGAATGGTACTTTTTTTCTTGCTTTTTTGCTGCTTTTTTTGTTATTCCATCACTTGTTTACTGGGCTGTGTGTTGAATGGCTCGAGAGCCATTGCTTATTTTCTTGTTCTGCTGGGTCGAGAAGTTAAATGATAGATGCGTTAGGAAATTAGAAACTACTTTTGCATGAAGGCAGAACGAAGCCAACGGCAAGGAACAGAAAAAAAAGCAACAAGGAAGATGGAAATGAAAGCACAGGAATTTCACAAACTATTGCAATTATGAAGTGAAATGTGAAACAAATTTTACTAATGGAGCTAAGTTAATGAAAATGTGTATGCGGATATATATTTTCTTTTTTGAACAACTATTTAAATTTTTGCTGTGAGTTCAAACTCAAGTCCAGCATCAACTTTCAACATTAAATTGCGTTAAAGTGAATAGTACAGAATATTTAAACTTTTTTAATCATTTAACTTTTTTAATAACACTGAGTAGACTATTTTTGTAGAGGAAAGTCCAGCACGTCTCAATGAAGTAGTTCGAAAATTTCTATTTTTAGAAGTCTTTCTATTGCGTGTAAAAAGTGTTATAAATCAGTTTGTGATAGAAATATTACTAAATTTAAAGAAAATAATTTTTATGTAATAATATTTTCACGCCCTAGATTCCCTTCTTACAGGTAAATTGGGTCGCTTTTTCAAAGAAGCGCCTAAAAGTGCTTTTAAGCAGGATATTTGTGGTCTAAAATATTCTATGAAAATATAAGTCAGAAAATTGAAGTGGGGGTTATTGAAGCCACAAAAGCCGTAACGACAGGAGCTTTCTTCTGACAACTACGAGTTTACTTATTCAAAATAGTCTTCTCTGGCCTCGAGACACTGTTTTGTGCGGTCTAAAAGCGTTTCGAAAGAGTGTTTCAGATCATTGAGCGAAATTTCCTTCCTCTACGACGCGAAACGATTTCCTTTGATGGCCCAATGCAATTTTCCGAATAGGTCGAAGTCACAGGGAGCCATAACAGGCGCAAACGGTGAGTGGTTGATGATTAAAATGCAATTTCTAGTCAAAAATCAGTCACAAGAGTGGGTCGATGAGATAGTGCATTATCATGCAATAAGCACCAGCTTTCTTCTTTGCGATATTCAGGGCGAATGCAACGAATGCGATGCAACAAACGCTTCAAAACGCCAAGATAGAAAATCGCATTGACGGTTTGACCCATTGGCATAAACTCCTTGTGGACAATTCCCTAGGAATCAACCCTCGTAAAAGCATCGAATTGATTTTTGACTTCTCCAAACGCGATTTTTTGGGTGGTGGCTCGTCTGGGGCCTTCCATTCGGCACTTTGACGCTTAGTTTCAGGTTCATGTTGGAAGCATTACTCTCATCACCAGCCGAAGTGTCGTACAGGAAGTTCTCGTCTTTTCTCGCCTTTTTAATGAGGTTTTCGAATTTTGAATTCTGACCAATTTTTGGTTCTCAATTAACTTGTGCGGAATGAAACTTGCACAGAGCTTTCGTAAGCCTAAATGATCAGCTAAAATGCAATAAATAGATTAAAAAAAAAAATTATAATAATTGGCGCATACACTTCTGTTAGGTGTTTGGCCGAGCTCCTCCTCCTATTTGTGGTGTGCGTCTTGATGTTGTTCCACAAATGGAGGGACCTAATAAATAGATTGTTTTGTAGATATTTTACTGCGATTCCATGAATTTCAACGATGATTTCGGTTCATGTTTGGTGAATTGACAAACAATTTCGATGGAGTTTTCCGTGATTACTGATTTTGGGCGGCCCGTATTTCCGCTGTCATTTATGTCCTGACAACCATCTCTGAAACGTGTATACCACTCATGAACTCTGGCACGACATCGACAATCATCGCCTAAACTTTTTTCATCAATTCAAATGTTTCCGTAAACGTTTTACCGATTTTAAAACAAAATTTGGTATTAGCTCTTTGATCGAAACTCATTTTTATACTGATGACACAAACATACTGCACTTGAGACGGAATAGCTTCGCTTCCAATAACCAAATGCCACCAAGCTTTCACTAGAAATCAGCTAGGGATATAACTTCCAACGCACTATCTCATTAACAAGATGGCGCCATCAAATACATTTTTATGACGCTAGTCTTATTTCTTTTGGACTTCACCTTGTATGTAAATACCTGCGCTCAAATTAGCTCAATGCTGATGGTTGGTTGGCTGGTTAAAGTGGTGATTTTCCAAGATTCCGTTTAGTGCTTCCGCACCATTTTATTGCCACATTCTCAATGCCAACAAGTTATACTGTGATTTCTGCTCGATTATATCTAGTTTGTGCGATTAAGAAGCCTTACGAAGTCAGTTCTTCGAAGTTTTTAAAAAAGCAGTTTGCCAAGCGTTAGCATTCACGCCTTCCATAGGGCAGAGTCTTCAGAGAGGTTGATTACAACTCTTGCAGTATACATACATATATTGTAGGGGGATACCCATTTTGGCTGCTTGCTCTGCTATGGACCAGAAACCAGTTCTCAGCGTCGTGAGTCTGTAGGCATCCCTTCTTTTATTTTGCTTATCAGTGTTGATGTTTGTTTCTGGTTGTGGCTCAATATTGCACTAAAACTAAAAACAATATTGTAATTTTCTTTCGGCGGCCTCGGTAGTCTAACGTAAGTACACTAGCCTGCCATCCCAGAGGTTGTGGGTTCGAATCCCACGTAAAACACGGTCCTCGCACTTTTCCAACTTACCTACTTTCGTAGTTTCTCTAATATAAATAATAAAAAAAACAACCCAACAACCTTATCCTTCCAATCCTAACTCCCGCACAAAAGTCAGCGCATTACTATGTAGTATTATGGCTACTAAAACAAGCAAAAAACAAAGAAAAAGACACAGTTACACATCAATGGCGCCAGCAAGAGGAAGAGGGCAATCGCAGTAATAGCGCAGATACATCAAATTTAGCGAAGTCCTCTACCATCTGTGTGATCCTTCTGTCAGAAAAATGTGACATACAGATGGCGCTTCAAGCAGTAAGAAAGCGTTGTTTCTAAGCAACGACAGGTGGGCATTCCCACTGGTAGCGGCAGGCTAATCACCTACCCTGTCAGAATTCAAAAACAGATTAACGAAACCAACGTAATACTGAATCTTGTCGAGGCCCTATGCTCCAGAGTGGAGTGAAAAAGGAAAAAAAAATTTTTTTTCTTTCACTGTACAGTCAATATAAAATTATTTCTTATAAAAAAAACTAGGACGAGCTGTGCCCGAACTTTGTTCTATAGAAATGATCCACTCATAATGCGCTCGCAGGCTTATAAGGCCGTTTTGCAATTCGAGGCAGAGAACCTGAATTCAAAAGGTTGTGTTATTTATAAATTCAGTACATTTCTTAGAGAATAATGTACCCTTTTAGTGGTTAAAAGTAGTTTTGTAGAACACCTCCATGGCCAGTTCCTGGCCTTTAACTATAACAGTGGGATTTATATACAAGTTTTGATATTCTATCTTTTTTATTGCATTTTAATAATTGTTTATAAAAATGTAGTTCATTCTCCTATTAAAACCATGTAAATTTAGGCTTGAAATTTTGTAAAAACTTTGAAAACTTTAACAAATTTTCATACAAACTTTTCGAACTTTTTAATCAGAATTTTTGGAAAAAATTTGAATATGCAATTTTATAGCCTACTAGCAAACCCGGCGAACTCCGTTTCGTCACCAGATGGCTTCGTTTTTTGTAACATTTTGTTTGGGGATTAAAAGATGAAGAAAAATTATGTTTTTGTTTTATATTTGAAAAGGAAACATTTTATTTCATTTCACAATAGTAATGAATTCATTTCGATTACAAAAATGAAGTGTAATTTAGTTCAACTTCTCTAAGTAAAAAATGAAATTAAATACTGAATCGAAGCGTTGTATGCGCAAATTATCCGTTTTATTGAAGAGCTCTTTGGTAAACCACATTTTATGTTCTTTGGTCTGACGTTAACACAAACAAAGCGGATGGTTTTCCAACTCGTGAACACGCAACGTATAGCTGCCCATGTGAAAAACAATGATTTTCTAAATTTATCGCGCGAACACTAAGCTATTGGCCTTGCAACTTGATCATTCTCATTGCAAACGCAAGGCGAACCGGATATTGCAATCGTGATCAGTCAGAATCATTGGTATTCGAGGAATATATACATTTTCACCTGCGTACTTTCCGTTAATAATGGTTGCCTAATCAAATTCGGCATAACTCCTTTCACCGCAAGTCGAGTACCGTTGCAAAGTCGCGCTGGATTCAAATTACGCAATATTATAATAACTGAACCAACTTCGAGTTGCACGTTATGTGGTGGAAATTCTGGTAACTCCAGAGAGTTGAAAAACTACGTTGGAAAATTTACTACATCATCGGGATTTGTTATGGAATCAACGGATTTGTGCGTCACCAAATCGCCATCGATTTTTGATTGAATGGTGAAATTCAGTGCGTTTACAATGATACAACAGCTAACAATTGTTTGGAAAATTTTGCAGCACCGTGATCATTTTGAAGTTGAACTTTCATATTAGTGGTTAGCGATAATATTTTTACGTTATTCCACAAAGGTGATGCCTTCAGGAAAGCGTTCAAGTTAACTGCAGGCGCTCCCCGGGGAATTACTGGCAACGTCTGCCTAAATCGCCTGCCAACAATATAATCAAGCCGCCAAAGATGTTGTTATTTCGCCGAAGATCCTTCAGTGTGAAGTTAAGTGCTTCAAGTGATTTCTTATGTGCCGCTGGATCGGAAAATATTGCAATTGAACTGTTAGGAAACGAATAACTTTAACCTCAATTTCAGAATTTCACAGTGAACACAATACCGGTTTTAAATTAGCGTTTGAAAGAACGTGCGCGTAATAAATGTCACATGAAATTAGCTGAGCAGAGTATATGCTATAAGCCTCAAAGAGCCCGAGACCTTTCCAACGGATGCAAAACCGTGGAAATCGGTTCGTGCGTTCTGGAGTTATAGCGTCAGGAAGGAAAACCCGACTTATTTTTATATTATAGAATTGAATTTTTCTATTTGGTACTCGTATTTGCCTATGGAATTTGATATTAAGTAGAACATTGAATTGCCAACACAAACCTGTTGATTTTTTTACATTTTTTTTTTGTGTATTTTGTGCATTTTCTTCATGGGACGAATGCTCGCAAATTTTTTTATATGGAGGGAAATACTCAACACCATCTGCAAAAAAATTGTTAAAAATGAATGCGATTTTTGAGACACTTAAGCCTATCACTGTATTGAAATTCAAAGGGTTATAAAACTGCGTACTCGAAATTTTTCAATAAATTCTTATTAAAAAATGTTAAATTTTGAAGAAAATTTATTAAATTTTATTTCAATTTACACAACGTCCAGACGAAATGCAAAATCAGCAGAACGTTATGGCCCACCTACAACCTCAAGCAATCGTCGACATTAATAAACATGAAACGACGGGACACCTGTAGACTACGGCAGTCATAACTGGCTTCTGGTCTATCGGAGAACAAGCCGCCAAAATGGGCATCCCTCACAACACATACTGTCATAGTTGTAAACAACCGGAGATAAAAGAAACAATCTTCCATTTTCTCTGTGAATGCCCTGCCCTATGGAAGGACAGAATGTCAACCCTGGGCAAACCGCTGTTCGAGAGTCTCGAGCAGCTGTCTGGCTTAGACGTCAACAACCTAATAAGGTTCCTGCTGCAAATAACTGTTAAACAATTTGGTAACGAGGATGTGGCAACAAAATGGTGCGGAAGCGCTAGTTGGATTCTGGATGAATCACCACTCTAACCAACCAACCAACACAACGTCTGAAACTTGGAGTTATATGTGAGAGAACTGAACTGAGAGAATGAACTGTATTTTCATAAAAAACGTATTAAAATTAAAAAATTGTCAAAAAGTCCAAGTACTACAGTTATTCAACGCAGTGTACATATGTTTGGGTAAATTCAAATTAATTTCGCTGCCTGTAATTCTGATTTATAAGTCGTGTTGGTACACAAAAGTAATATAATTAAGTGGAACTAATTAAAATTTTACGAAAATAGGCAAAATTGCTGTGGTTGATGTTAAATATACATTTTAGTTTTTGTTGTTGCTTTCTGACATGTTTTCTGTACAACATAATGACTACATGCACACATTAGGTGATTTACCTGTCTTCTTTATCATTACAAGATATGCCACAATAATTACTGTTTGATTACATTTGTGATGGCTTACATGCTTTGCCTTATCTTTTTAATTTGAAATGTGCGTACACTCGTGCTCACATAAGTAAGGCACATTTTTTTAATTTTTTTATAAAAATATGTCATTATATAACAGAAACTTTATAAATCAGAGTTCCAAACTCTGTTGAAAGTTCAAAAAATTTAAAAAAGTCCCATGAAAATTTTCAACTTTTTAATCGGAATTTTCAAACAAACTTCTGTGCGTGCAGTTTAAGAGCTCATTTAATTATTACAATAATGTAAAATTTCGAAATCACTCAAAATCGTATTGATTTTTGACCATTTCCTTGCGCACAATATTGAGCAATTTCTTCCACGTATAAAGCACTTTTCCAGAAGTAGTTTACCAAACCCAAGCAACTTAGTAAATGGAAAATGGAATTAACCTGAAGAGTCATCTCATCTTATAGTAACCTCTCGAATCTATCGCATTTACGCTGGATTGCTCTCATGGACGAATGCAAAGAGAATTTCCATCGTACTTGTTTGATCTTGGAAGACGAAAGTACATTTTAAATCATCTTAAATACTAAAGTAAGACAGCTTTTGAAGAGCTGCATGAAACGAACGGATCTGTTAAACATCGCGAGAACAGGTGTGTTTAGAATTGGAGCAAACGTGAAAAGACCTTGGCCCCTAGAAAGGTAAGCTGCAAGAATCAAACTCTCATACAAAAATGGAAGAACAGAAAAAAAAGTGCAGTGAATCTTTCAAGGCAGACAAAGAAAGAGGGAGAGATGGAGAGAGAATAAGAGGGGAAAGAGAGAGGGAGAGAGAGAAAAAAACACATATATAAATAAACTCACAACATTTGCAGAGAATACAAATAGACAAAATTTACAAAGAACGGAGAAGGGTCGAACGGTGTACGTAAACGCCAGACACAAACCGTGGCAAGAACGTGCACTACTCCAAGCGTTTATCGCCCACATAAACGCATCGATTCCAGGACCGCAGCAACGGCACAAATGACCGCAAGGCAATACCAATAAATCAGACGCTGGAATGGATAGCACTTTATAGTACGCACAAGCACTAGCCAGGAAACGAAAATAAGCGCCAAAAGGTAGGCACCAAAAACAAAACACGTAAAAAAAACTGTGACCAAACAACGCCCCAAACAGTAGGCACCAAGGAAATATAACGTTAAAAAGTAGGCACCAAAAATATATTCCCTACAAGTTTGCACCAACAAATAAGCGCCAAAAAGTAGCGAGTGTTATTTCTCACTAGAAATTAGCAACCACAAGGAAAAACTCAGGAAAAATAGCATAAAGTGTATCTAAGATATATATAAGGTATAGCTCCCCTCTCCTTTTCTTCTACGTTATATCTTTTTTCTCTCTCGTGGAACGAAAATGCCCAAAACGTTGCATGGCCTTGAAATTTTACTCTCCATTCTCGCTCGTCCATCGACGCCTAAGAAGTTTCTCTTCAAAAACTTTTGAATGCCGGCTGATCCTCTGTCATAGTAGGATATGTTAACTTTTTTTTGGTCTTATAAATAAAACTTTATTTGTGGAAGTTTTTGCGAGCTTTAAGGAATTTAGACATAAAAAAAATTTTAGATATTTGAGCTGAGAGATAAATCTCGAAATTTCGGTAGTATAGAAAATTATTTTTTAGTGGACATTTTTGGCAAACTTTTAGAGTTTTGAGTTAAAAAATAAATCTCGAATTTTCGGTATTATAGAAAATTATGTTTTGTGAACATTTTGGGCAAAGTTTTAGAAATTTGAGTTAAGAGATAATCGAATTTTTGGTATTATAACAAACCATTTGTTTTTTTTTTTGGACTTTTTTGGCAGTCTCAGAGATTTTAGGTAAAAGATAAATCCCGAATTCTCAGCACTATAGGAAATAATTATTTTTCGGTACTACAGGAAGTAATTTTTTGTTTGACTTTTTGGGTTAAAAACTAAATCCCGCAATTTCGGGCCTATAGGAAATAAATTTTTTTGTTTTACTTTTTGGTTAACTTTGAGAAATTTGAGTTGAAAAATAAATCCTGAATTTTTGGTACTAAGAAAATAATTATTTTTTTTACTTTTTGACAAACTGTCAGAAATTTGAGTTAAAAAATAAATACCGAAATTTCGGTAACAGACGAAATATTTTTATTTTCGACATTTTTGGCAAACTTTCATAGATTTCAGTTTAAAAATAAATCACGAATTTTCGGTGCTATAGAAAATAATTTTGTTTTGTATATTTTTGGCAAAATTGTAGAGTTTTGAGTTTAAAAATAGTGTTGAAAGGTAGAGTTGTTTGACTCTTGACCTCTTTTCCGAAATTTCAGCTAAGAGATAAATCCCGAACTTTCGGTACTATTGGAACTAATTTTTTGCTTGACTTTTCATTAAATTTTCAGGAATTTCAGCTAAGAGACAAATCCCGAATTTTTGGTACTATAGGAAATAATTTTTTTATTTGGACTTTTTTGCAAACTTGAGTTGAAAGATTTTTATATTTTTATTTTAGACATTTTTGGCAAACTTTTAGAGATTTGAGTTTAGAGATAAATCCTGAGTTTTTGGTGCTATAGGAATAATTTGTTTTTGTGGGCGTTCTGAAAAAGTTTCAGAAATTTTAGAAATGAGAAAATAAAATTTTTTTTAAATTTTTGGCAAAGTTTTTAGATATTTGATTTAAAACATAAGTCCGGAAATCTCTGTACTCCAGGCAATATTTTTTTTTTTGTTGGCTTTTTGGTAAGCTTTCAGAAATTCCAGTTAAAAGGTAAATACCCTGATAGCGGAACAACTTAATAATAACCCCGAAATTTCGGTACTGGGAATCATAGACACTAAAGGCAATATATGGTAATTTCTCTTGAACCATATATAAATTCCTAGTATTTCACGAGAAACAACCATTTCCATTGGAGGGAACTGCAGAGTTTATCACTCATTCCTCTGCTATTTAGTAGTAGTACTCAGCTTGAATAAAGAAATATTTAACTTCGCCATGGGTTTATTCCCCACCGAGTTATCGGTAATTATAAGAGATTTATACCCATCGCAGTGTAATAGGCTGTCTGTGCAAAATATTATACAAAAACAAGAAAATTTAGAATAAACTCTACTAAACTAAAACAAGCAGTTAATCCGCCTCATAGTAGTACACTTAGAAGTCAATTAGTTGTTCACTCTCTTAAATTACATCTTCACTGACTGTGTGTGTATGAATTCATATGCGTATACAGATGTCCAAAGAATCTACCTTTACATTCATGAGGCCTAATTAGCCTATTTAATAATTCAATCGTGTCCAGTTGTTTTATGTAGAGACAAAAAAAGAAATATCTCTAATTTCGTTATCTCTGTAATTATGTACATGTAATTTTGCATTTGACTTTGTAACTACGTCCCTCAAGTTTGTATATGCAGGTGTATGTAAATTTCACCTGTGTTTAGTCAATGCAGCTGCTGCAAACGAATTGCATAATTATTACGATTTAATTAAAATATATTAATTACATGTCAAAGCTTTGTTTTAAACACAAATTAATAGCAAAATTTACACGACATTCACATATTCGGTTGTCAGAAATGTCATAATGCAGATATTGTGGGTATGTTTTTAAAGGACTCCGTTCTACGCTGTTTTCAATGATTGTTCAATGTTGTTGTAACCCATGATGGAAAGAATAATAAGATGGCGCCTATCGTGGTACTTTGCGCTCAGCGAATTTTACAATGAGTTACGTGGTTCTAGCTCCAGTATGGCCAGATTACCATTTGCGTAACTTGATTTAGCACTTTGTTTTGTCATTTAGTCTCGGAGTTTTAGTTCTTTCTTCATGACATTTTTCTAGCCTCCTCTAATTAAGGTAAGTTCAAACGCTTTTTAAAATGTGTAAAAAGGTTTTCAATCTTAAGAAGAGTTGAGAGAAGAAAATTTAATATTCTTGCATAACCTTAAATGGAGCGAAAAATTGAATTTGCACTTTCAAATTATCAAATCAGAGTGACCTTTTTTAACCTTTTTTCGTTTAATAATATAGTTTTTTTTAACTTAAAGTTTCGGTAGCTTTAAACCAACAAGAAACTTCAAAATTTTCACATTTTGGGTATAAAAAAGTACTAAATTTATTGTGAAGAGCAAATGGTTGGCAACACTGCACAACTCGGAAAATCGTGACGTCACGGACTCCGAGCGCAGTCTTCTTTCTATCATTCTTAGTTGTAGCCTATGTTGTGACTGTCACCTTGACAAAATTGCAAGTAAAGCTACACAAGTCAAGTGAATTTGCAGCAATTTTTTGTGAGGACGTGCGTGTTTCTATTTTTTTATAAGTAGTTTGGAACTAGACGACTTCACAAGGTAAAACTTTTCTTCCAGACTTAGCATCTATGTTTTGATAAAATTTAAGTAAATCGGTTATCTAAGCTGATATTTTAACCAACACCAGTTAAAATCTTAAAAAGAATATCGAACGCTGGAAATATGGTTACCCGAATCCGGTGTTTTCCCACAGCCTAATCTGTGAACGAATCTTTCAATCTTTCTGCTATGAAATTGGATGCGCTCACTGGTTACATAACTGGCTATAACCACTTGTATACTCAGGAACACTCAAAAGTACCTGAGTTCGTCTACCAACCTTATTTAAAATTTTAACAAGCATCCTGAAAATATCAAGGGAATTGACTTGGTGGTAGCGAATGCAGTGATTTCAAAGAGTTTCAAAGTGGACAGATATGTTAAAGGCACAGAAACTTTAAAAAAAACTTGTAAAAAAAAATTTCTTTTCCCAAAAAATGTTAATATAATCTTTTAAGAACATGTCAACAAATTTTTACAACGTAAATTTAAGTATTTCTTATATTACAGATCGTCAACCGTGACGAGAGGTATAGCTACGTTGTATTCAAACTTTAGACGCGTTTTGCTCAAAACTATATTTTTCGAATGCGGCCGCCGTAGCTGAATGGATTGGTGCGTGACTACCACTCGGAATTCACAGAGAGAACATAGGTTCGAATCTCGGTGAAACACCAAAATTAAGAAAAAGTTTTTTTCTAAAAGCGGTCGCCCCTGAGCAGGCAATGGAAAACCTCCGAGTGTATTTCTGCCATGAAAAAGCTCCTTATAAAAAATATCTGCCGTTCGGAGTCGGCTTGAAACTGTAGGTCCCTCCATTTGTGGAGCAACATCAAGATTCACGCCACAAATAGGAAGAGGAGCTCGGCCAAACACCCAAAAAGGATGTACGCGCCAATTATATATATATTTTCTTCCGAATTGGCGTACACGATAACGCGAAAAGTTATTGACCGGTCTCCCTGAAATTTTGCACACATATTTTTTATGACTTTCTATGTGAATTTACAAGTTTTCGAAAATTTTTCGAAAAATAATTTTTTCGAAGCAAAAATAGTAGGAAAATTCGCCCCAAAACTCATTCTTTTTGAAGCATTTTATTCCGCGAATTTTTTCCCCATTTTTTTTTTAATTCATATAAAAATTATGACATTAATAAAAAAAAAGATTTTTGGTTTTTTGCATTCAGGTCACTGACGGCGATGCCACAATGCCCGCCGATTGAGAAGCCCCACTGTGACCTTCCTGAAAGAATTGAGTGTACATTCGCCATTTTAAATGATTAAAATAAAAAAAAATGCTTATATTATTTTAATGGATAAATAAATTGTATGCTAATTTTGAAAAAAATATATTGACTTCTTCATTTTAAATAATTTTAATGAAAATCAGGAAAAATATGGTCCCCTTAAGGATTCAAGTTATGAATCTGATATCAGGCGGCCAATTATTGTTCTGTGGAAACAAATGGTGGAAGATGCTTTCCCCATAATACACCTTTTTTCATTAATTGTTTACAAAGGTACAGTTCAGTCTAAAAAAAATCATATGAATCCTCATTTGAAACTTTGTGCAAGTTGTCTGAACATATGAGCCACTTGAGGGATCGAATTCGTCGAAAAGGGCCAGATTTGCTGAAAAAAGAAGTTGTTGCATATACTGAACTTGTTTACATTTTTCATATGCCCTTTGCTGATAGCGGCACTAGACATTATCATACACTTTTTGCCGTATCCTGTTTGATTTCGCTGCTCCTAAAAATTTAAAAAACGGCATTGGCGATTGAAAAGATTTTTTTCGATCTTTCTTGCATGGAGAAAACAAATTTTTATAGCCTCAAAAAAAGTAAATGGGTTTTCTTACATTTTTTGGTAAATTTCTTAATCTTTGTTTTCTTAAATCAAATATTTAGGGTTTTGCTGGACCTTCTAAGAAATCAAATAGCTTATAAATTATGCGTCGTTATGCTTTTTAAATCAGTAAAATTCGACCAGATATCGGCATATTTAAATTAGATCAAAAAGGTACATAAAAACTTAGTTTTTCCAAAACAGATTTTTTTTTGTATTTTTTTTTTAAGTAAGTATAGAAAAACTTAACTTATGGACGTCATATTGCTACTGATTCATAATGGGTTTATTAAAAAAGCAGCCAACAGTTTTTTCTCTGTACGATTTCACCAATTCTAATGAAAATTCGATGTTCACTGGGAAAAGTGCTTTGAAGGCGATACAAGAATTTAATTTAAAATTATTAATAAATATTTATATGCATATTTTTTATTGGCTCGGGGCTCTTGAGTATGGATAGAGCAACCAGCATGAAGGTGCAGCCTTAAATTCCAAGTAGTGTATAAATGCTTCTATGCCCTATAGAAGTAACCTCTTCGAGAGCATCATTTCAAAAAGAATGCTTTTTTACGAGGTAAGCATATGAAAATTGTCATATAATTTTTCATTTTTGCACATTCTCTACCTGCAGACATACTTGTAAATATATGAGTACACATACCTTACACTCACATTATAATATACGATCAACACTTATCTAAATTCATTCGCACAATATTTCCGCAAATTTTTAATAAGCTGCTGATTACGAAATTTTAATTCAAATATTTTACTTTCAAATTCAAAATATTTTCTCGATTTGAGCGAAAATTATGCAACACTTGAGCCAAATACCAACAACGGATACGAACCAAAAGGCAAAGGTGCAATCAAGTAGAGGCAAGTGGAAAAAATGCCAGCATTACTAAATGTCAACAAGTGTCATACCGACACCAAAATTACCAACGTTTAGCGGTGCGAAAATGTGAGCAAACAAACAAACAATTATAGGTGTGTACCCCGCTGTGAGTGCATTTGTACATTTGGAAAGCAATGCAAAGAGCGGCAGACTGCAACGAATACCAAATGAAGACATAAAATGCGCTGCACTACCTAATGACACATATAATGATGGCCGTGTATCGCATACCACGTGCCACATGCCACATAGTTACAAGTAGAAATATATAGGTGTAAGTACATATTTATTTCCCAAAGATGCAAAACTGGTTTCAATAACAACAACAATTTGGAAATGGCACGAGTTAAGCCATACTTTGAAAAACAAAGAAACAAACGAAACATCGTAAATGTTGTATAAAATCGCAAAAATGTATGCAAAAAACAAAAAAAAACATTGTTCAATTGCCTTTAAAATTATTTGCGTGTGGGTTTGTGCGTAAGCGTTTCTTATTTAGTAATTACGTGAAATTAATATGCGAATTTGTCTGGAAAAAAATTGCTCAAGGATGGCTTTGTGTGTATAAAGGAGAAAGTTTGAACGAAAATATTGCGCAATGCTTCAGATTTGTTTTACAAATAGCAGCTCACGCACACAAACACAAAAGGCAAATCAAAAGCGTTAGCTAAGTATGTTAAGTGGGGAAAATGCATTCCGAGTGGCAAAAGTGTGCCATTTTACCGCAATTTGTGACACAAATAGTGCGTGGAAAGTAAGCGGAAGTGGCGTTGCAAAGCAAAGCAGCAAAATTAGCATTTGTTTTCAAATTTTTCAATGGAAACCCGGAGCAGGGAAGTGATGTATAAATTAGCGGAGAAGCGCCTTAAAATATGCCACTACAGTTGAGCAGCATTAAGTCTACACTTTACGTTGAATGGCAGATGATTCGTATGAAAAAGATGGTGTTAACTGAAATACTCTATTTGCCACTTTCATTTCGAAGAGATACCGCTTTACTTAAAGAAAATGTTTTTATCATTTGATGCTTCACGTCAACAGTGGGCACACAGCTATGGCGCAATTGATTTTTCATATTCATATTCATACTCATATTCATATTCGCACTCATATTCATATTCATATTCATATTCATATTCATATTCATATTCATATTCATATTCATATTCATATTCATATTCATATTCATATTCATATTCATATTCATATTCATATTCATATTCATATTCATATTCATATTCCTATTCATATTCATATTCATATTCATATTCATATTCATATTCATATTCATATTCATATTCATATTCATATTTATATTCATATTCATATTCATATTCATATTCAAATTTTATTCGTAATCATATTTATACTCATACTCATATTCATACCCATACTGTTATTCATATTTATATTTATATTAATATTGAAACTTATATTCATATTTACATTATTTTCTTATTCACACTCATTCTCATACGCATACTCATATTCATATTCGGATACAAATTTATGATGTTATTTATAATCATATTCATATTCATACTCATACTAATTTTCTTTCTCATATTCAAATTTTTATTCATAATCGTATTTATACTCATACGCAAACTCATACTCATACTCATACCCATACTCATACTCATACTCATACTCATACTCATACTCATACTCATACTCATACTCATACTCACATACATATTAATATTCTCATATTATATTACTATGCGAATTCAATATTAAAAATCATAGTCCTACTCGTACATATACTCATTTACTTACTCATATTCACATAAATACTCACATTCCCTTGCATACCCATATCCATCCACTCATATACGTATTCCACACCAGTTTTTTTTTAGAGCATTTAAAAAGTTGCATCATTATTTAACGTCACGCTCCTACAAAA
This sequence comes from Anastrepha obliqua, assembly GCF_027943255.1. Classification (NCBI taxonomy): domain Eukaryota; kingdom Metazoa; phylum Arthropoda; class Insecta; order Diptera; family Tephritidae; genus Anastrepha; species Anastrepha obliqua. Next base: position 49,844,538 of record NC_072893.1, read on the forward strand.
TTACCGTAGCACATAAATTGCGCTCATTCATGTGGTTCTGAAAAATATTTCCTATGTAAAGCGGCTCGAAAAAAGTGTGAGTGATGTTTGTGTGCGTGCACAAATTGCCACAATTTATGTGGCTTTTATGCTGAAGTGCTGCGAAAAAACTCTATGCTATTTTATTTGCACAAACCACCTAATTTTACACACGCATACATATCTATTTGCATATATATTTGTAAGATTATGTTTGGCACGCACGTCGACGCGCCTAATTTTAGGCTAGCAAACAGCGTATTTTTGAATTTTATTTTTTCACTTCAAAGCTTGCATTTTGTATTCTATGTGCTGGAGCTTGATGCCATGATGAGTAGTTTGGTTGCATACATTATGCACACGTAATCCAGCGTTGTTGGCGTTTTGTTGAAGCCACACAGCGGATGTAATTGCATACATATGCGGCATACTGCACTTTCACGCATACATGCACATCTATAAAAAAAATGTATGTAAATTCAGGCAGACTTACTCTGCCATTCTGTCGATATTCATTTTTTTTAATGTAGGCTTGCAACGCTTAAGTGGCACCATTAGGGTAGCTGTTTTGTTAGAGCACCTGAAAAGCCACTCGTAATTTGCATGCTTTTCGCTGCATTTTCAGTGCCGCCTATTTTTAGGTTTTTCAAAGTAGGCCGACGAGACGGCTGAAATTTATGTCTTGTTTGTCTTTTAGTCTCAGTTTTCACTGCATTTTGCACAGTTTACGTGTTTTTTTTTTGCTTTGCCTCGTGACAACGCTTATGTGATGTCTTCTGTCGTTCTTATTGAGTTACTTCGTAGAAACGTTGTGTATGCACCAAGAACACCCACGTACCCTATTTTTTAAGAGAAATTATTGAAATTTCATTATTTACTGCGTTTTCTTTGAAACGCAAATTCATATTCTAATACATATTTTTTATACCAAGTTTTACTCTCAGTTCAAAGATACATTTTGTACGTTGGGTTTCACTCAACTGTTAATATTCCTTTCAGGACTAACTGACTTAGTATGAAGAACTTTGATTTCGTTCAGATTTTTGATTCATTAAATTCGGTTCCTAACCTCAGCAACATGAAAGCCAATAGTCCGAAAGGTTTCATTAGATCAAGGAAAGAAGTTGGTCGCAAATAATTATTGATGAAATCAGCTACTCATACAATAATTGGCAATCAATTTCAGGCCTTTTTCTATTAAGACCAGATATAATTTGTCTCTTTTTCGAATTTCGGTGGCGTTTTGAAAACACTGAGTCTTAGACAGAAATTTCCGGAATGAGTGAATTGCCAATCTGAGAAACTCAGGACTCTGTTATCCTGTGAGATTAAGTCCTCACTGCGTCTTGAGTGTGCCAACTAATTTGGGTCCCAGGACACAGCGGTATAATTGGGAAGCAAGTAGCGGACGCATTGTCGAGAGAGACTGCGGCCTCGCTATTAATGGGACCCTTCATTCATTATCCATGCTATGGGATAACACACCATCAACAACAAGCTTAGGAGTTAAGAGCTAAGGGAGATTAACTGGCACCAAACTGTGGGGCGAGACCCAGGCTAATTCTCTAACGGGAGGGTACAGCCAAAGGAGGTTTAAAAAACTCATAATCCTCCCCAAGGATAAACTGAGAATGCTAACGGGCATTCTAACAGGTCACTGCAGATTGCGTAGCCATGATCGGGATATAGTCCACTGATATTTGTCATTTCTGCGACCAATCCCAAAGGATTAGAATACACCTTCTCCCTGAGTGTGGCGTTCTAGCGCGGAGAAGGTTGAGACATCTCAAAGAAAAAAGGCATATACGCTAAATGTGTCATTAGTTCAATAAGGAAACTGGGTCCGGATGAGGTGCTGTGATGAGTAGAGGGCACAAGAGACCATGAGGTCGAAGTGAAAATCTCGAAGTAATCTAATCTAATCCAATGACTTTGTAGGTTAAGAATTTGTTAACGTTGAATTTGTTCTCATCAACTGTATGTGCTTTCTCCTGTTTTCCTCTTTGCCGAATGTCTCACAGTTATGCCTTGTTGCCAAATTTCTTTTCAATAATTTTACCTACACCTTCTGGTCATGATCTGTACTCAAATTTACATTGAGCTTCGATTGGCTTACCACGAAGCTGGCGACGTATTTCAACTTATCTCAGAAGTTTTTTCAAGTGAAATGTTCTTCGCTACTCTCGCAAAGATATACAACTTTTTATGCCCAGCCAGCACTGACCAATTCTAATTAATATAGGAAGCAGAGTAATTGTATATTTCATCTTGTAGAATTCGTTGTGGGGGATGATCGAATATCAACTTGCACTACTTGAGCTTTATGCCAACGGCAAGTCAAATTCGCCAGCTACCTGCATGACACTGCATACGAACTCACGAAAAAGACTCAACTCCATAGTCAATGGATTTTCATACCTACACACAACTACAACCAACGGTTGCATTTTTCATTTACTTCTCCTGGAATTAAATATTGTTGGCTGTGCAATATTTTACAATAAAAATTTCAATCATTTATTTTCATACTTTTACGATTTTTACTTCGAGTATACTTATGTTTAAGTTCATGATTTATAGCGGAATTGCCATAATGATAGCTACGCTCATGCATCGTACGTACACCTATGTGCATAATAATAGCAGCGCAGCATATTGCAAGGTTTTGTGTATTTAGTTATTTTTTAGTTTTTTATTTTTACAATATAAGACATATAACCTAAAGTTTCAAACTTTGCAGGAAAAATTAAAAAAATTGAAAATTTTTTAACAAAATTCGACTAGGCAGTTTTATAGTCTGAATAGTGCAAAGGTACATATCTGAAGTGGCTTAAAAATCGCGTTGACTTCTGACAATTATTTTCCCAACCGATGTTGCCCATTTTCACCATATAAGGAATGCACGATTTTTTTTCTTATGGGGAAAATGCGCAACACCGCCATTGAAAAAAATTATCACAAATCAATGCAAGATTTGGGACACTTTAAACTTACATAATAATACTCCAAAATTCAATGGGCTACAAAACTGCATATTCCGAATTTTTTTTAAATTTCGACTAAAAAATGGAAATTTGGATACAATTTTTCGATTTTTTTTTTTAATTTTTTACAAAATTGAATATTTTCAGTTATATGTTATGTTGTATGAACCATGTTTTGCAAAACAAAAAAAAAAAATTGTAAACAGTCAAAACTTTAGAATACGCCACGCTGCTGTTATTGTGCACACAAGTGTATATGCAACAAAATAGTTCTTCCCTGCTTCAATGCGCATTTCTTAAATTTTTTACACTTCTATTTTACTGCATGTAGACATTTGAGAGTAAATTATTCTGCTACTGCATACTTACATACATACCGACATATGCAAGTTTGCACGAAAGCAGCTTTGTTTGCGTACCTCGCATACATTCTCGAGCTTTGCGAACTTTTTTTTGATTTCACATACCGGCGCGTCAACGGAATGTTGCATTTTTATTCATCAAATATTTTAAGCTTTACATATGCACATACATATGTATGTATGTTAACACAGTGAATCTAATTTTTGTACCGAATGTTCATAAGTTCCAAATTGCTCATACCTTCCTTTCAAAAAGTAGCAGCTAAAGATATATTCGAAATTTTTTTCTATGTAAATATCGAATTTACTTATGTCGTAATTTTGTCAGATAGTGGTTTTTCTAAAATAAATCATCATGTGGCTGAAATAACGGTGAGGTCTCGAAAATATTAACTTTAACCTACCGGAACTCGACAATTTCTAAAAAATCGAAGGCACAATCATTCGAGTGTTATGAAAAATTTAAGGCTGCTCGGCCTCTGGTTGGTGATTTATCACATTATGGTCGTTCAGCCACCTCTGCGGTTGATACGTGTGATGTACATATTTGATAATATTGAAATGATATGATCGTAAATCGCTCAGAAATAATTTTTTCTGCACAAAATTTCACTCATTAGAAAATATATCGGATATATGATTAGATGATGTGATAAGGCCATATGATTATATCACATCATTAGAACATATCACATGATGAGATCATATGATGGAATCCAACGATCGTTTATACAAAACTAGCTGACCCGGCGAACTTTGTTCCGCCCTAGGGGCACAAATGCACAACAGTAGGATGACGTTCGTGAAACGTGATAGCGCGCAATTTCATCGTTGGTATTGGAGGATTGGATGCCAAAAAGCACCATATCGCTGCCTTTCGTGACATATTTGCAAATGTATTTTATGGACCTTACTGAATTGCAATACTCAACGTTGCAATGTGTCTTGACCGTTTTGGAAATAAGTGGCGACAATCCAACTGTTGTCGACAACGAAATCCATTCTTTTCACTTTTGTTGTGATAGTTCGACCGTTATCATCGGGTGATCGACGCCGATAAAGTGGATAACGATCGTTGCCAGTAACAGTCTCCGCCCTTAACATTAACATTTTTATCGGTGTTAATGTTGGTTCCTAAATAAATGAAGTCTCTTAAACCTCGAAATCATAACTGTGAACAGTGGCGTGGGTGCCGATATGCGAGTGCGCCGACTTTTTGTTTGATGAAAAGAGGTTTGCTTTTCGTGTTGTCCTCGTTCACGGTCAGACCCATTCGCTTTGCTTCCTTATCCAGTTTGGAGAAGGCAGAACTAACAGCTCGGTTGCTAAGGGCGATGATGTCAATATCATCGGCATACGCCAGCAATTGTACGCTCTTATAAAAAATTGTGCCTGAGCGATTAAGTTCTGCGGCTCGTACGATGCTCTCCAACATCAGGTTAAGGAAGTCACACGACAGCGAGTCACCCTGTATGAAACCTCGTTTGATATCAAAAGGCTCGGAGAGGTCCTTTCCAATTCTGATGGCGCTGCTGGTGTTGAGCAATGTCATCTTGCATAGCCGTATTAGTTTTGCGGGGATACCAAATTCAGACATCGCTGCATACAGGGAACTCCTGTCGAATGCAGCTTTGAAGTCGACGAAAAGATGGTGTGTGTCGATTCTCCTTTCATGGGTTTTTTCCAAGATTTGGCGTATTGTGAATATTTGGTCGATGGTAGAATTTCCAGGTCTAAAGCCACACTGATAAGGTCCAATCAGTTGGTTGACGGTGGGCTTCAGCCTTTCACACAATACGCTCGCTAGAACCTTATAGGCGATATTTAGTAGACTAATCCCGCGGTAATTGGCACAAATTGCAGGATCGCCCTTCTTATGGATTGGGCAGAGCACACTTAAATTCCAGTCGGCAGGCATGCTTTCATCCGACCATATTTTGCATAGGAGCTGATGCATGCACCTTACCAGCTCCTTGCCACCATGTTTGAATAGCTCAGCTGGCAGTCCGTCAGCGCCCGCGGCTTTATTGTTCTTTAGCCGCGTTATCGCTATTCTCAGCTCGTCATGATCGGGTAACGGAACGACAATTCCGTCGTCAACGATTGGGGTATCGGGATCTTCACATTCTCTGTGACATGCGCGGCTATCACTAATAAGTAGGTTCGAGAAGTGTTCTCTCCATAATTTAAGAATGCTCTAGATGTCTGTGATTATATATTTCTGACAAAATTTATATTATATATCAAATTTTCTACTTAACCATAGACAAAATTACGTTTAGCTGTCATTTGCGTTTTGTTATTCCATATCAGATGCGTTTTTGTTATACCAAATTTTATAGAGACTTCATGGAAATGCGTTCGAATGGGATAAAAAGTATCCTATGTCAGTCTCCTGGTTCTAAGCTACCTCTCCACCAATTTTTAGCCAAATCGGTTCAGCCGTTCTCGAGTTATAAATGGTGTAACTAACATGACTTTCTTTTATATATATAATAAGATTTAGAAAAATTAAATCAATTTTCATTCAGGTTTGAAATTTTTAATCTAAATTTGTAGAAAAATTTCGAGTCTGTAGTTGCAGAGCACATTGAATTTCGGCAAGTTTTAAGGGAAGAGACTTGCACCTTATAACACCAACATTCAATGGGCTATAAAACTGCAAGTCGGAAATTTTTCTAAAGACTCATGCAAACGTTAATACCCTGAATACTATAAAATAGACAGAACAGACACATTAAATTCACAAAGAATTTGAAAACAAATGCAGAAATATTCTATTTTCAAAGCCATATTTACCCCTTAACTGCTACTCTTAAATTTTCAAATGCATGCAACCACCAATAAAATAATTTAATTTCAAAAACAAACTCACCTTTTAGTAAGAGCGAGAGGCCAAGTACCTTTCGATGTAAACGAACTAACAAAGCAATCGCTAAATGTAGGAAAAAGTGTATTTGGAAGGGACACTTTTCACACAGCGTGACAATGGCGACAGTGTCGGCAACGACTGTGACAATGATGGCGACACAATGGAGTTGGTGGCTGCTGAAAAAATACAAAATAAAAAGAAAGAAAGAAATTAAATTAATTACAAACGCGAAAAGTAAATAAAAAACAGATGCATATACAAATAAATAAAACATTGAAAGTAGACAAAAAAATAAAAAACATAGAAAAACCAAATTGGAAATAAAAGTAAGGGCAAAAAATAAATGGAAGTGCATCGAGAAACAAACAAAATAACTAAAAACGTCATTCACCTACTTTCAGACGCCATGCCATTAATTTCCCGTTCTTCTTTTTACGGGCGCAAACTAACGTCGGCGACACTCGATAAATTCAAAGTGAGAAAAGTAGTAAAAAAGATTGATTGAAAAAATATAATGAAATGTTAGTAAAAAAGAAGAAGCATTGCATTGCATGGCATAGCATAGAATTGGAAGATTTTAGTTGCTTCCACCAAACCTCTGCGCGTATGTATGTCCACAACTATAGAAATGTAGTTATCCTATTACTTTGGCACATTTTGCTCTTCCTCAAGCCATTGTGCCCTACTGAATTTTATTAATTCTAGAATTTTCCATGCAATTAAAAATTATTGACTAATTGCAAAAGGATGTTGTGAGTATGAATACTATTTAAAGGGAAAGAGTAAAAAAGGAAGAAAATGAGATAGCAGGAAGGATAAGTGGATAAAAATGTACTGGCAAATATGAAGAAACGGGAGTTGTTGTTGTCGCATATTGTTACCCTTCTACATTGTTTCATTCAATATTGTTTTTGTTGCTGCGTCGGCAGTTATTACCGACAATTTTTCACTTAAATAGTTGCAAACGAAGAAACGAGGAAAGAAATGAAAATATGTAAAGAAGCAAAAAAAAAATGGCATCTGAAGTTTGAAATATGAGCTTGAGCTCGAGCTTGAGCTTGAGCTTTGTACAGCGTTAAAAGGTCCAGCGCGTGGTCATTGCTGTCGGTTAGAGATAGTAGAGTTTAGTGGGTCAGGGGGTCAGAGGTGGTAGTGATCGGTTGACTAGTTGAAAGAATGCAATTATGCTGAAAAGCAATTACGTTAAAGAATGTAACTGTAACAGTGCGCCAGTGAATGAACGAGCAATGAAGAATATTAAGAATTGGATTAAAAAATGAAAATAAAAGTATGCAGTCGAAAGAGAAAAAACAAATATTAAAGTGTGAAAGTAGACAATTTTTTAGAGTAGCAATGGCAACTGGACTTTTTCAATTGCATTAAAGGCCCTGAGCCAAAGGACAAAGAATAACTGAAGATGGTGTAGCGAACAAAAAACAAACTACTATGTCGTAATTGACATTTGAACTGGTCACATACATATATACCGATATACGTATATGGAGGGCACAGAATGCATGGAATGTAGTTAGGCGAAAAAATTAGCATCAATAGGAACTCGCCTATCGATGTAAAATGAGAATGAATTCTAAGGCAAAGTAAAGAAAAATCATAGCGCATTTAAGCCTAGTAGCTTCTACACTCGACCATTCTTTAAAAAAATGTCCACAGCGATGATCTCAAAAGCCGCTATGTAAGTTTTCGGGTGTATTTCTAACACCAAAAATTTTCTAAATCTAAGTTTCTAAGCGTAAGTCAGTTTTACGATTATTATAAACTTAATACAAATATGTTTAGCTTTGAAAAAAAAAATTAATTAAAATTAAAAAAAAAAAATAATTAAAAAATTAGTACCGATTATTAATTTTAAATTTTCAAAATCGCTCATAAAGAAATGGAGCTCCATCTTTTGTGCGCTTTCCTGAGAAATAAGTTTTGTAATTTACCTTGAACAACAGTCAGAGAGATGCCAATGACCGATAGGAGGTATCTGAGAACAACTCAGTTGCCGCTTTCCTGGAAAGTTCATCAGCAATTTCATTTTCTTTTATGTTCCTGTGTTCTGAAACCCAGATCAGAGAAATTTTACCTGCACACCCAAGAGATTTGATCTGCCTCTTACAGGAGTTGACTAGTTTCGATCTGCACCATGGCGTCATCAGAGCCTTAATCGCGGTTTGACTATCGGAAAAAATTTTAACATCTCTCTTGCTGCCACGTTCCCTAAGCATTTTGAAAAACACTAACGGTATTTGGCAATTTTAAGCAAATCGAATAATGTGCTGATTTAGCGAAAATCCCTGCTGCGACTCCCGATACCATCTTGCAGCCGTTAGTGATGACAGAGGTATCAGCTTCGGTGTAGATTTCCCCCAAGCTCCAATATTGCCTACTTGGAAAGATTGCGCTGGCAAAACTCTCAAACCGCAGTTTGCGAATAGATGGATCGAAGTTCAGAGAAATGCGATATTAATTGCCTAAATATGCTACCATGCCTCTTGAGAAATTGTCTTCACAGGACAACCACCTTTAACTTCGTTTGGGAAAGTTCTAACTACATGCTCCGATGATGCCAATACAAGTAGTCTTTTGCACCTTCCCCAGTTTAGTGAGCTTCCACCAAACCTGGCATCCATACGTTAAAATTGGCAGAACCACTACGTTATATATCCAAAGCATGACCTGTGGATGTGCGAAAGTAGAAAGTTATGCGGCCCTTTTCTACCCGATTTTCAACGTGGATTTTGGAGTCAAGTATCACTCCAAGCCACTTAACTTTCGATGAAAACGGAAAAACGTGGTTGTTTAATATGGGAAGCTTAAAGTTTAGATGATGCTTGAAACTGATGTTTGCCGGTTTATTTTCAAATATATTTGTAATCGGTCATAAAATTTTATCGGTTCGCCATTTGTTGGTTCTATTCATAATTTTTTATTTTGTCGATTTATTACTCATAATTTTTATACCCCCATGCACATTTATTAAACATTATTTTGAATGTCGAATTTTACATCAAGTTTTAATCGATTTATCGATGAATTTATTGATAGCATAGATTTATTTATAGATAAATATCGATTTGTTCATAGAAATATTGATTTTTTTTAGATAAATATAAATTGTTTATAGATAAATATCGGTTTTTATATATAGATAAATACTGATTTTTTATAGATAGATATCGATTTATCTATAGATAAATATCGATTTATTATAGATTTATTTATAGATAAATATTGATTTATTTATCAACAAATATCTATTTATTTACCTATAAATATCGATTTATTTACCAATAAATAGTCTATAGATGAATACTGCTTTTTGCAGATAAATATTGATTTTTTATAGGAATATATCGATTTCTTTATATAAAAAATATCGATTCATTATAGATTTATTTATGGATAAATATCGATTTATTCAAAGATAAATATCGATTTATTCAAAGATAAATATCGATTTATTCAAAGATAAATATCGACTTATTTATCAACAAATGTCGATTTATTTATTGATAAATATGAAATTTATTTACCTATAAATATCAATTTATTTACCGATAAATATCGATTTATTTGCCGATAAATAGTTTATAGATAAATACTGGTTTACAGATAAATATTAATTTCTTAAAGGTATGTATATATATATCGATTTCTTCATAGCTAAATATCTATCTTTTAATAGCTAAGTATCGATTTATTTACCGATATACTTATAGCTAAATACCGATTTCTTCAAAAATAAAAATCGATTTCTTTGTCGACAAATATCGGTTTATTTACCGATAAATATCGATTTATTTATACATAAATATCGGTTTATTAATAGTTAAGTATCGATTTACTTGTAGATATATATCGATTTTGTTAAAGAAAAATATCGATTTTTTTATAGATAAGTATCGATTTATTTATCAATGAAACTGTGAGTATGTATGGTATCGATTTTTTGATAATTTTCAATTATCACAAATTAATAGTTTTTCTAATTCGATTAACAGTTTATTTTATTTTCATTATCGATTTTAGTCGGCTTTTTAAAATGCGAGTGAGATTCATTATCTGCCTCCACACCCCGAAAAAGTCACTTTTCGTTATGATTTTTCGTCTAAAGGTATAAAAATTCCTTGCCTTATCCAAATTCAAAATAAATTGGGTCTCATTTAGGCGAAGAAGTCATTCAAAAGTGGTTCACTAGGATGCTCCGCCTACAGCGGAGCCATGGAGGCCATTTACCCGAAATTATTTCCACTAACAAAGTCATCAAACGCATATAAATAAAAAATATTATTAAATGCACGACAAAAAAGTGCAAGCATTTGTGGTCATAAGTGAAGAAGTAGAAACTTTGCCAAGAGTACACTCTCAAACACACACACACATACTCCATCTGGTAAGCGCGAACAATTGCACTTTGTGGCCAACATAAGTCATCGGCAGAGTGATTCAGGTGAATTTAACCCTTTCACGATTGGTTTATCAGCTAAGATTATGCGCTTCCCGACGTTGTGAGGCCGCAACTTCCTAACTTCGCTGACAGCTGCATCACAGCAAAGATGTGTGCGCAAAATACGAGTGTATGCATTCACACGCACACACAGTCGTGCAAAGGCTAGAATTTCGTATAGAGAACTGAGCATTGCATATCGCATAAGCAAATGTGTGTAGAGTTATGGGCGCAATGTGTTGCTGAGCTGCAACGACGGATTCACATTTCGCATGCAATATTGCCGCAGAAAAATTGGTGTGAAAATGGAAAATTGCACGTTTCGCACACTTGCGTGCTACTGCTGATGATAGCGTCGGAGCTGGCGCTGGTGTTGGTGCTGGTAGTCGTGGCTGTGGCGTTGGCAGCTCCGTCGGTTATCATCATAAATCATGTTTTTTAGTTTTCGCACTGTTCCGTGTGTGTGCCCATGGTGGTTAGATGTTTTTTTTTCTTTTTGTTTTTTTTTTGGAGTGTTTTACTTTTTGTCCTATTTTCCAGTTGTGTGGCAACATTAATTCTAGCCATTCTTCATGTAGCCGCATCTTTTTTTATTTTTTATTTTACTTTGTTTTTAGTAGTGAAGCAATTTTTCGCGCGAGTTTTGGCCACAACAAACTTACAACATCACACGCGTAACTTTATCGATGTATATTCAAGGATGTATGCGTAGGTGTTGGTAATATTTTATGTGCTTTGTTTGAACTATGAAATTGTTCTGTCGCTTGAGGGTTACTGCTGTTGTTTGTTACTTGAGTTTTTACTATTGTTTCCTATTGAATAGCTATGAAAAATTGCTTACAAATGTACATTTGTTTATGTATATGTATGTGTGTGCCTGTTTGTGCATATGTAAGTGGAGAAGAGTGGGTTATAAAATATGTAGAGAAATAGAAAATGGTGTGCAATTTTTTTGCAATCTGTGTAGCTTTTTTTTCAAAGTATTGGATTCGCATGTCGGTGAAACGAAATTTTTCCATAAAAACTCTGTGAGCTTCTCTGATTACTTATGCCTGCCTGTATGTGTATATACGCATGTGAAGTGTGTACACCATGCGGCAGAATGGGGGCATAGCTACATTTTCACCAATTTTAACTTTTTTCCTTGAATTTTCATTATTTTTTAATATTTTTTTTTTAATTTTCTTGTTTTTTATAAAGTTAAAGCTCATGACCTTACAAAAACCATGTAAATCCAAGTTTTAAGCTCCCGAAAAAAATTAGAAAAATTCCACCAACTTTTCGTCCAAATTCCATGGTTTTGAATTACAGTTTTTAGAAAATTTGTGGTATGCAGATTTACAGCTTGTTGAATTTTAGTGATTGTACAATCAATTACAAGCTGTAAGTAGCTGAAAAATCAAGTTCATTTTTTTGTAATTTTTTTTTTATAATTTTCTCCGTACACGAACGCTCGAAAACATCTAACACCATCAGCAAAAAAGAAGTTAAAAATCAATGCGATTTTTGAGCCACTTCAAACTCTATAGGAATTTTTTTTTTTTTTTTTTTTGACATAAATATTCGTATTTTTACTCAACAAGTTAGTAATTTTGATGAAAATTTTCCATTTTTTACAGGGCTCGCAACTGTGAGTTGCATGTTTTTTTTTTTTGAGTATTAAAGTATGGGCTACATTTTATAAAAAAATATTTAATAAAAAAAATTAAAAATCAGAACTTGGCAATATGAAGCGCTCCTATTATTTTGAACGCTTCTGTAAATGGATGTCTCCGATGTTCCCTTGAAATATTGAAAAAAAAACGGGAGTAGAATTCTTGAAGAATTATGTTAATACCACTCACTTTTTTCTGCTTCCCTTCAGGCTGAAAATTCAATTCTCCTACTGCGAATTTTCTCTAAGCTCAGCAGATAGCGAAAATTTCGCTGTTAAATATACTTCCATACAGTCTGTTATATAAGAGCGTGGTCACTGTTACACGTGGATAAAAAATCAGAGCGTCCTGTTTTTTTTCTATGACATAGAGGGCACCTCAGTGCTTCATGCTTTTTGTAAAAAGTCAGCTGTTGTCAAATTTAGTCTTCAATTGAGTGGTTTTTCGAAATGAGTGCTGTTTACGAATCTCGCTTGGAGGCAATTTTTCTATGTTTGCATGAAAAAGGACCCAAATTTACGCAAACTGCTGCTGCGAAATACGAGTATATGGGAAAGTCGAAGCAGTTCGTTAGCAAGTGGATAAATCGCTATAAAAAGGTCGGTAACTTTGATGATGTTCCTGATCGCGGAAGTGCAAGCAAAGTCTCAAAAAAAGACGAAAAAAAGATTCTCGCATTGTTTTCGAAAGATCAAACTTTGGCTTTACGTGGAGCTGCTGTGAAATTGAAAGCAAAAGGTGTTGTTGACATATCTTACGGAACGATTCGCAGGCACTTGTTTGCCAATAAACTGAAATATCGCAGTACTTTGGAAAAACCAATGTTGAGTGTAAAACACGTTGAAAAACGAGTGGAATGGGCGAAGGAAAACTTGGACCGCGATTGGAGCAAAATAATTTTTTCCGAGGAATCCTCCTTCTGGGCATTTCCGAGCATCAAACACGTCTGGACAACTTCCACCAATAGTATGCTTCAACGGACTGTTAAACACCCCGTCATGGCCCATGTTTAGGGGTGCTTCTCAAACAAAGGTTTCGGTACTTTGTTCTTATTTACCCAGAATTTAAATGCCGACAAAATTAATAAAATATATCAAAAGGCTTTGTTACCATCTGCTAAGCAATGTCATATCAAGAAAAATGAAAGCTGAATGCTTCAAGAGGCCAACGATTCGAAACGTCGGAGTCGAGCGTGTAGCGAGTGGAAGGCGCAAAACGGAGTTGTCAGTTGTCACTTTAGATGGGCCATCTCAGTCATCGGATGCAAATCCCATAGAAAATGTGTGGGCTCTGATGAAAATGCAGTTTCGCAGACGCAAGCCATGTAATTTAGATCAACTTTCTCGACAAATTCGGAAAATTTGGAGGTGTTCTCCGGTAGAATATGCAGAAAAACTAGTGGAATGTGTGCCCCGACGGTGCCAGGCCATAATTGACAATACAGGAGATTGGACTTGCTACTGGGGTATTTGTATTGTGTATTTTGTATTGACGACCAAATTATCAACAAATTTGCGAATTTTCAAAAAATCAATTGTTGTTATTATATATTTAACAGTGGCCACGCTCTTATGTAACAGACTGTACATTCGCTCACTTTTAAATTAATTAAAATTTCAACATAGGGAAATATCGCTTTAAGATTGAACGCGCATTCGCAGGAGTGCGAGTATCAAACCGTATCGTAATGGCCTTCAGTGCGCGCTCTTCAATGACATAACTGTTGCACCGTAGCTGTCGACATATCCCGCAGATTATGCTGTTAAGATTTCGTTGTCGTTGTCGCCTCTTATGCGATTTTCCTTCAACGCCCTCCTTCCAAGCACGCGCGTTTACATTTCGCATGCAGCTCGCACAACTATTTTCTTCACACCTTTTTTCTATATCCTCTCAATACTTTTTATATTCATTTGCTTCGTGTGTATTTTTCACTTGGTTTTGCTTGTGATTTTTTGTTTTTTCGAAAGAAAATTATAGTTTTTCACAAGTTCGCATCACATCTAGCAGGTCTCGCACGTCCTGCAGCGCAACTCATCAGTGACACTTTTGTATTTCTGCGATATCCTCTTATGTGCAATCCTTTTCCTATTCAGGGTCGTTTTGTTTTAGGTTGTGTGGTGAATTTTCCATTTTTTCCTCTCTTTATGACAATGTGGATATAAAAGTAGAATCTGTGTCTTTTTCACTTCATTGCATCCACACCGTTGTTGAATAGGCAGGCTCAGCCTTCAAATCCCATTTTTTGTCTCACACATTGTCTGTTTCATATTTTGTCTAGCTGCTGCTTGTCCTATTGCTTGTCTGCTTGACTGCCGGTTTGTATGACTGTCGATTTGTTTTTCTCTTCTCGGTGCTGCCATTGAAGTCGTCGTTGCGCTCCACTGCGCCAAATGAGTTTTTTAGTCTACTGGGCTCTACCAGCAGCCGCATTTGTCTTTTCCAGCAAAGTTTTTCGCTTTTACCGCATTGACTTTTCTTTGGATTTTTATCCTCATTTGGTGTTTGTTTTTATTTTTGAATTTTTTTTTCGTGTTGTTTTTTTTTTCTTGGAAGCCATTCTCTGGCGCAACACGTACTTTGGTAATTTGAAATGCAGCGTCAATGTCGTCGTTGATGATGGCATTTGCCAACGTGCGCACGCGTTTTCAAGCCTTTCTCCGCACTTTGAACCGCTTCTGTGGCTCCGCGTTGTAGCCGGAAATCAGTGTGACGACGGTATATTGGAATTGGTAGCAACTTAGATCTTTTGCGCCATGCTCTCTACCCTTTCTTCCTCATTAGAGTTTGTGCTTCGTGGCGTTGGCTCAAGCAAAACTTGTTTGAATGGTTTCATATTCGTTTTGTTTTTTTTTTTTTTTTGGTTTTTGTAAATTTCAATCTTTGATTTCCTTTTCTTTCACACTTTTGTCTCTCTGAATTGGCAAATATGTCGACAATTTGCTCAAATAGTGAGTCAATAAAATTTAAGTTGCAATAAAATCGCATGACATTTGCTTCTGCATGCGGCGCATGCAAAATTGGATACTAAGTTCCTACAAATGTGCATGTGTATGTGAGTGTGAAAAAGTAATAATGAATTGTGCTTGTCTACTACGAATTGAACTTCAAATTACGTCAATTAATGTTTGACTATACAGATTGGTCTTTTGAAAATTGTTATTAGTATTATTTTCAGTGCTCATCACCGAAGTTCCTTTAGTCAGTTTAAACTCAGTGGAATGCATTAAAATGATATCAAAATATGGTACTTAAACAAGTAAGGCATTCAAGCGAAAGACATTTAGGGGAGTAAGGCATTTAAGCGACAGACACTTAAGCGAATAAGCCATTTAAGCGAAAGACACTCAGGCGAGTAAGGCATTTAAGCGAAAGACACTTAGGCGAATAAGCCATTTAAGCGAAAAACACTTAAGCGAATAAGCCATTTAAGCGAAAGACACTCAGGCGAGTAAGGCATTTAAGCGAAAAACATTTAGGTAAGTAAGGCATTTAAGCGAAAGAAACTTAAGCGAATAAGCCATTTAAGCGAAAGACACTCAGGCGAGTAAGGCATTTAAGCGAAAGACATTTAGGTGAGTAAGGCATTTAAGCGAAAGACACTTAGGTGAATAAGGTATTTAAACGAAGGACACTTAAGCGAATAAGTCATTTAAGCGAAAGACACTCAGGCGAGTAAGGCATTTAAGCGAAAGACATTTAGGCGAGTAAGGAATTTAAGCGAAAGAAACTTAAGCGAATAAGCCATTTAAGCGAAAGACACTCAGGCGCGTAAGGCATTTAACCGAAGACACTCAGTCGAGTAAGGCATTTAAGCGAAAGACACTTAGGCGAGTAAGGCATTTAAGCGAAAGACACTCAGTCGAGTAAGGCATTTAAGCGAAAGCCATTTAGGCGAGTAAGGCATTTCAGCGAAAGAGACTAAGGCGAAGAAGCTAGTTAAGCGAAAGCCATTTAGGCGAGTAAGGCATTTAAGCGAAAGCCATTTAGGCGAGTAAGGCATTTAAGCGAAAGCCATTTAGGCAAGTAAGGCATTTAAGCGAAAGACATTTAGGCGTGTAGGGCATATAAGAATTTGAAGTGTATAACTTTTCGTATATAGTTACGTCTTATTTATTGAAAAAGGTTAATTTTTGTTGTATTTTAACCATGGAAACAAATACAAATTTTAGTATAAAACAAATAAAAATTTAAATATTTTTCTTTACCATACATAAAAAATACATATCCGTCCGGATACTTTCCAATACAAAAATTTGTGTAAATTTTTTTAAAAATAGAATAGGGATTGAGATTCCTATTTTTAAAGCTACGCTTTAAGTCCTCTAGCGAAAGGGTTAAGGGTTACTTTCAAACCAGCTAAATGGCTATTCTTCTTTGAGTTCTTTGAGGCATAACTTGAAAAAAAAAATGGCTTCGTCTAAAAGAAAGCGAGAAAGAAAGCTTGATGATTCTGCCTAAGCTAAAAGGAGTCACAATCCAGAAATGCAAAGAAATCAAATATCTTGGAGTAATCCTCGATAGTCGACATGTTCGGAAGTCACACGTTGAAAGAAAGACATCCAAAACACTGACAGCTTTCTGGCAGTGCAAAGGTGTTTTTGAGAAAACGTTGAGTCTTTCTCCTAGCAAGGTCCTATGGATCTACACGGCTATGATTAGGCCTATTATCACCTATGCATCAGTGGTCTGGATGAGTAGACTCTCTCTCGTGAGAACCAGGAGGACATTATCGAGACTACAACGCACTGTGTGTCTACTAAAGGTTGATGTTTGGCCTAAGGCCGATTTTTCGATCAGTTTAAATAAAGAAAACGACTCTTTGGATAAGTAGTTTTTTGTATTTTTTTCTTATGGAGAGTTCTCAAACTACGCTTTAAATAAATTGAAAAAATGCGGTTAACACTCAGTAGCGGGCGAATATAGGTTAAGCCTTAAAGGTAAGCATGCGATAATCTGTTTTTCGCTGCATAAACAGACGGCACAAAGGGCAGACCGTTACAATTCTTCCGTTCTACCAAATTTTATATGTATAAACATTTTTCAGTTTTTGAAAATCCCTGATCTCTGTTCCTAATAAAGAACCCCAAATAATCGAAGTCCTGTCTCACCTTCTCAGAAACGTAAATTACATTAGCTTTGTTCAAAGACCCCAATAACAAACTAGATGAATTCCATTTACTATTTCCAAAGTATGGTCTTTAGCGCAAACATTGTTTTATGGATATTTAAATGCGCATTAGGCAGTAATGGGTTAAAGTTATCGAAATGGTCATTCCTATAGTGTGAAATTTATATAAATTTTGAAATAATTCAAACTTCGACTTAAGCACGATGTTTAAGTGCACATGTACATATGTAGGTACTTTAGCAGATAAGTGCATTAGTATTGAAGTGTGTAAGAGTACTTTGTTAGTTGCTCCTACTTATTAGGCAGCAACACCTTTTCTCTACTACGAGCACAATAATGCAGGCCTACTATAAAATATTTGTTAAATTTATAGACACGCATACATACCTACGAACTTTTATATACATACATATATACATACATACATACATATATACATACATACATAGATATATATTGTACAAGTACCCTGTAGTGAAATGAACTAGTTCTAAACTACTTTACAACTAGTAAAAGGCGCAGACGCAACTAGTCAGGAAACTGTCTTTTTTCCATACAAGCAACTAGTATTTTTTTAAATGGCGTTGCCCAGAGAAATGTGAATTTTCATTTTGTCATGGAACAAGTAAAAGAATGGAAACCTAAGATGTCTCAATATTTGTAAGTTCAGAATGAATGTAGAAATATTTGAGGTATATCTTCTACGGGATGCCCATCTGATCTGAACTGTTTTACGCTTGAGCCGCCGACGACGAATACTTGACTGGAGCCAATGCTTCAGTGTTGATATGCGTACGTAAAAGAATTCTGTGAGCCATGGCACTCTTTTTTGCCACCTGAGTTACGAGTAGCATACCAAGATCACGATGTAAGTAGGTCGAGGTTTCTCAAATAGTATGGAGCTTTGGAACATCGTTGTCAACATTCGAGTCAGCAGCAGTCGTTCGAACTGTTTGAAGAGCATCGGCAGCAGAGATATTTATATAGATCGGTCGCCATTTGGCGATTTTCCGGCTTCAGAATCATAATTACTTGCACCCTCTTCCAGTACACAGGAACGTATTTGAAAAAAAAGCATAAGTTGGTGAAATGAGGTTGTCATGAAGAAGGTTTTGCGAAGATTTGCAGAGAATAAATTTGTTTTTGTTCATTGGTTTTTCATATCTTATCG
Organism: Anastrepha obliqua; assembly: GCF_027943255.1. NCBI lineage: Eukaryota > Metazoa > Arthropoda > Insecta > Diptera > Tephritidae > Anastrepha > Anastrepha obliqua. The sequence continues at coordinate 49,863,181 of NC_072893.1, forward strand.
ATTGCTTTGATAGTACTAAATCTTTATTGTAAGATTCAATGACTTTGCTGCCGTTCTTAAGTAAGTAGTCAGTAGGCTTATCAAATGCAAGACCATTTAGAAATTGTTTGAAATTTTCATTTTTGAAGGTCTAGATTTGAACCTGCAGCTATTTTTTTGTTTGATTGAGTTTCAATTTGTCCGCAGAATATCTGGTTTGCTGCCAACGACGTCCAAGTTTTCGCTTGTCATTTATGGGCTTCTTCACATGTGGGGGGTATTTTTTCTTTTTTATTGTGAAATCTTGCCGGGGCGTACTGTTCCATGCTGCATTTTTAATTATTTGCGCAAATTGAAGCACTGCATCATCAAGACGATCAATGGTTGAGATACAGTCGGTGTCTACCATTTCAGGGAGGCGTTTAATTTAGTGCTGCATTTTCAGATATTTCTAAAAGGATCGGCGAGTGGACAGAGTTCAGGTCAAAACATTCGGAAAAAGAAAGAACTTTTGCCGAGTGTTTCTGAAGACAAAAAAGTGAATCAAGTCGGGTGCTTTTCTGGTGTCTGAAAGCCAATATGTTAGATTGCAAGCTCAATAACTTCAATTGTCGGATTGCTATCAGAAATATACCAGTCTCAAACTAGTTCCAAATAGACAAAAAAAAAATACTAGTCCTATTATGGACCAAAAAAAACCACACTAATTAAAAAGGGCAATTAAAAAATAAAATACATTGAGAAATACACAAGAAAATCTTTTTTTAAGTAAAGGGCTTTCCAATAACGTATAAATATAACGTAAATAATAAAGAACAGCCGAAAATATTGCTGTTGTAGCCGAAAGTGCTGAAGAAAACCCAGGTTTGTCCATTCCTCGTCGTTGTTCGGAATTAGGCATTCCACAAACGTCATAACACCGTATTTTGCATACAGATTTGTGTCTTAAGGCTTATAAAGTCCAGTTAACACAAGAACTCAAGCCGGCCGATCATCAACAAAGTCGTGTTTTTACTGATTGGCTTGTTAAAATGCATGAAAATGATCCGGAATTCCATCGAAAAATCATCTTGAGTGATGAGGCCCATTTCCACCTCGGTGGCTTCGTCAACAAGCAAACTTGTCAGATCTTGGGCTCAGAAAATCCAAGAGTTATTGTTGAATAGCCTCTCTATCATCAACCTGTGACTGTTTGATGCGGTTTATGGTCCGGCGGAGTGGGTCTGGTGTGGAACGAGGAGACGAGCAAACAAACAGTCGGCGCACACGCGCAGCTGCACTCACGTCACTGTTCACAGTTATGATTTCGAAGTTGTAAGAGACTTCGTTTATTTCTGAACCAGAATTAACGCCGATAATAATGGCTGCCTTAAAATCTATCGCAGAATCTCTTTTGCCAACATGTGCTACTTTGCACTAAATAGGCAATTGAATAGTCGAGTCCCCTCTCAACGAACAAAACTAACACTCTACAAAGCTCTCATCATGTCCGTCCTAACGTAAGGCACAGAAGCTTGGAGGAAGACAATATCCGATGAGGCGTCACTTGGAGTGTTTCGGAAAAATACTCTGTGCCAGATTTTTGGACTTTTGCACATTGACAGCGGCAAGTATTGCTGGTGATGCAACATTGATTTGAATGAGCTATACGACGGCATAGACATAGTGCAGCGAATAAAGAGGCCGCGGCTACGCTCGTAGGGTCATGTCGTGCGAATGAATACAAATGCACCGGCTCCCAAAGTATTCGCTGCTGTACCAGCGAAAAAGAAAGACCGGCTCTGCGTTGGTAAGATCAGGTGTAGAAGAACTTGACCTCACTTGGTGTATGCAGCTGGCGCCGGTTAGCGCGAGCAAGAAACGCGTCGTGCGCTTTGTTCAACTCGGCCAAAATCGCGTAAGCGCTTATCGCGTCAATCAAGAAGCAGAAGAACTTAATTAATATATAATTGAATAAGTACTCGTCTTGTTGACTTGCAACCTACACAAATAAAAGTTCATTAAAACTCCGAAGTCAAATAAAATTGACATCAATAAATCGTTTTGTATCGTCCTAAATCTGGTTCCTTTCAGACTAGTTCGATTTTAGTTAGGAAAAGCAATATTTTTTCTGCCTAATTTAAGGTTTGACTACAAGGTATACACATACATGCACATAGATGCTTCTTTTATCGTGTCACACTTTCCTCCTTACTCTTACCTCACTCCATCCGCTACTTTCATTTTCTAATACAGCTGTCATTTTATATGAATTTATTGCCTTCGCGCTCTCTGCATACATAATGATTTCGAAAATTTATTTTACGCCAACAAATGCCACAAACACACACACAAGCACATTTTTTATGTCGCACATTTTTTAACATTTTAACTTTTTTACATTACCCGCCACGCTTGTCGACTGATTTGCGTGCTTTTTACATTTTTTGAACTTTTTTAAATTTTTGCATTTAAAATATTGTATGTAGTTGTACTTTTTGCAATTGTTGTTGTTTTTTTTTTTTTGCAGAAAACTTCAGCAATTTATGCTAGCTTTAGCTGGCTGGCTAAATGTGGGAAAAATGAGCCACTGTGTGAGTGTCTGACTTCTAGTTTGAGTAGCGGAAATTGTGCGTATGAGCGAGAAGTCCTGCCTGGGCTGAGTCTAAAATTTTTTGTACCCATGTTGTTGTTTGTGGGCTCTTTTTTCATGTATTAGCGAAAGAGTTAAGCATTGAAGATAAATGTTGAATCTGTGACTGAAATTCTAAACAATTTGGCGATACAACGAAAGGGCAGAATTTATTGCTCGGCGCTGGCGCTTTTTTTGCCACAAAAGTGTGTATGTGTGTGGAAGCGCGTTTTTGAACTTTTACAAATGTTGTCATGGCGGTAATCAATATTTTAAAAACTTTTCTTGTGTAATATTTTCACTTTGATTGGCGGGGTAGCAAACTTTCTTTATGCATACGATTTTTTTTTTTTGAGATTTTTTCTACGGTAAAAGATTAATTTATCAATAAAAAGAAACTTATTGGGTATTTTAGATTTGTTAAAAGGTATTAAATATAGGGTTTTCCAATAACAGCCGAATGGATTGCGCTATCGAGATTTGATTAACGACTTTTTATGGCCGGAATTGGATGGTATTGATTTGGCCAAAGTTTATTTTCAACAAGACGGCGCTACGTGCCACACAAGCAAACGAAACCATTGATCTTTTACGGGAAAAGTTTCCGGGCCGTGTTAATTCTCGAAGAGGTGATCACAATTGGCCACCGAGGTCTTGTGATTTAACACCTTGTGACTTTTTTTTTTGGGGCCACATGAAACAGAAGGTCTACGCCAACAGCCCAGGGTCAATTCAAAACCTCAAAGATGGAATTCGTGAGGCTATCGAGGACATAGGGCAGCCCCTTTGCAGTTCGGTTATGGAAAATTTCATGAAAAGGATATTGTCCTGTAAGCGTGGTCGAGGTGGTCATTTGCCTGATGTTATTTTCCACTATTAACGGCATATCTTCCTCTTTATAATGAAATACACATCCAATCATTTGTAATAAAATATAACATTTTTCTTTGAATATCAAAATAACACCTTGTATTAAAAAACCCTTTATTTCTAATATGGTTTCACTGATATTTTGAGCGTGATTGAGTATTCGAACAACATTTTTTTTTTATATATGGGCCGTAATTTTACTCCCAGTCCATCCCCAAGAGAATGATGATCCGCGCCAGTTGCACCAAATAATACAAAAATACTTAATATATTATAATAGTCTAACTAACTGGTAATATTGGTAGTCGAAAAAGTCTTTTCGTATTTTGTCAATAGATGTCGTTGGAGTCATCTATCTCCAGTGCTACCAATCACATTGTGTCATATCATATGGTGTTAGAAAGGTGAAGTTAAAAAAAAGTTATAGCTGTTCAAAAATGAGTGAAAATAATGAAGAAATTCGCTATATTTTTAAATTTTTGCCACGCAAGCCACCAATGAAATTTGTGAAGTTTACGGAGACGATGCTGTATCAGTTCGTGTAGCACAAAAATGGTTCGCTCGCTTCCGTTCTGGAAATTTCGATGTGAAAGACGCACCTCGCTCCGGTCGACCTATCGTTGAAAAAGTCGATGAAATTATGGAAAAGATTGACCAGGACCGTCACATAAGCTGCCGTGACATCGCCAAGGCTCTAAACATTCATCATCAAACGGTTTTGAACCATTTAAAAAAGGCTGGTTACAAAAAGAAGCTCGATGTTTGGGTACCACGAACGGTTTTGAACCATTTAAAAAAGGCTGGTTACAAAAAGAAGCTCGATGTTTGGGTACCACAAGAATTGCTGTGAAAAATTTAATGGACCGAATTAACATCTGTGATTCTTTGCTGAAACGAAATGAAATCGAACCATTTCTGAAGCGAATGGTAACAGGAGACGAAAAGTGGATCAAATAGGAAAATAATGTGTGAAAAAGATCATGGTGCAAGGGTGGTGAAACTCAACAAATGGTCGCAAAGCCAGGATTGATGCCTCGGAAGGTTATGCTGTGTGTTTGGTGGGATTGGAAAGGAAACATCCACTATGAGCTGCTCCATCCTGCTCGAACGATTGGTTCTACACTTTACTGTCAACAACTGATGAGATTGAAGCAAGCAATCGAAAAAACGGCCAGAACTGATCAGCAGAAAGGGTGTCGCCTTCCATCAGGACAACGCTAGGCCACACACATCTTTGATGACTCGGCAAAAACTGGGACAGCTTGGCTGGGAAGTTTTAATGCATCCACCATATAGCCCTGACCTTCCCCCATCGGACTATCATTTGTTTCGGTCAATGCAGAACTCCCTTAATGGAGTAAAGTTAGTTGGCTTCAAGAGAAGCCTGTGAAAATTACTTGTCGCAGTTTTTCGCCGAGAAACCACAAAAATGGCAAAAGGTGGTCGACCAAAATGGTACATATTTGGTTTAATAAAGTTCATTATAAATATAAAAAAAATGAGTTGAAGTTTGATTAGAAATACGAAAAGACTTTTTCGACTATCCAATATATGAAATTAGGGTTATACAGGGAGATGACAGACAAGCTTCTTTTCGACATTCAATTTCGCTCGGGTATGAAATCTTGATTGTCAGTTTATTTTGATACGAGAGCTTTTTGAAAAGTGCGTTCAAGGCTAGATAATGGCACTACTGGCGCATATCGATATTATGTTTAGTTAGTGGAAACGCTTGGAAGAACACACAGAAAGTTTCAGTCAAATCGGTCTCTCGCTTTGTATTTGGCATTCGTTTGAATCGAGAAAGTTGAGTGATTTTTCCTTTCCAACTCGAGTCTCAGCAGTTGAGGTCACAAACTTAATGGACCCACTCATCTAGCACGCTTCTCCCTTTAGACCCAACCTGTCGAAACGGCCTGTTTCCTGGACCTACCTTTAGATGAGCTAAACGAAGACGACCGGTGATATACACTACACTGACAGGGCTTGTATTACTGCTACAACAACAAATTAATGGAAATATGGGTACAACTCGTTTCACATCCCCCCTATTCTCCAGACTTGGCTTCCTTGGCTTCTTTAGACTACTATTTGTTCACCAATTCGATGAAATGTGGAGGTGATTGCAGAAACGAATGGCTATTTTTCAGACTTGGACAGACTTGGATTATATTATTCGGAAGGGATCAACAAACTAGAAAGCAGTACAAGAGCCGATTGAGCCACGAACTCAATGGTGGAGACCATAAGAAACATCATTTATTCGCTTATTGGACTTCGGAGAATTTGAAAGACGACTTCAATTGACCTACTAGACGCTTTTGAGGATAAAGAAATATGGATGACTATGGGCATAGGACGACCTTAACTCAAACGCAGCTCGTTCAGTGACAATGACTTCACCAAAATGAATCTGTTTGACACGGGTTTTGAGCCACTGACGTCATTGGCCCGTACGATATCAATGACTTATTTCTTTTGCGCTGGATCGAAAGGTGTAAACCTGAATAATCTATAGATTCCATCTGGATAGCGCTAAACGCCACATAACGAGGTGCACAGTGGACAAATTCAGCAACAATGATTTGAGTTTCTGGTTATCTTTGCTGAAGTAGACGCGAATGAGCCAACAAAGTCGTGGGGTTTGACCCCACTAGACTGCATTGTGTAGCTTGACCCTTCTAGCCCTTTTTTGATTGCTTCCAAAGTCGCAGCTCTATGCACATATGCCGCATGCTCTCAGGGGCAATATAACTTAAGCTCGAATTTAGCCGCATCTATGCAGCTGATCGACTGAAAATTTAACCTTTTGGACCGCTGTCGAATGCGAAGTTGTGGCGAACATTTCAACGATGTCAGATTTCATACGTATCTCGCAACTTCTTTAGTTTCCCCCACACAACTCATGTTAAATCATTTCTCCATTAGCCCGCCCACATTGAAAAACTCTCCTTTAGCCTTTCACCCATCTTCAGCTCAACGAAAATAACCTTCGTCAAGTGACTGCAAAAAAGCATTTAAGCCGCTTGGGATAAATAAAGCCTAAACACAATAAATAAATAGTACAGAACAAGCCAATGAGCTCCGAAAAAAAGAGACTAAGCAAAAAATATAAAGCGGTGAAGGCAATCAAGTTACGAACAGATGAGACAGCCACAATTCGGCAAGCAGCAAAAATGTGCAGGCATGGCAGGCGGACGGTTGATTTAACAAAGTTCTTTTCACTAAATCACCAAGTTCTGCTCCAAAATCTGTATTATGTATTTATAAAGACATTCAAATAATTTTTGAAATCCTCAGTCAATGTGCGGTATTAGTTTTTTATCCCGGGGATTTTTATTGGTATTTCTTGACGTTTACAAAAGCTTTACAACTGCCAATAGCGCCCAACAGGTGCCACTGCATGAGAATTTTCGACGCATTGCTTTATTATTAAATTGTAAATGGCATTCACAGGCGGCGTAACAAATGATTGACAGATTGTTGGAATGTGTCATTTTTCACTCGCCGCTTTATTACCCTTTTGGCTTACTTTAAAATTTGAATTTATTTCCAAGTTTTACTTCTTGGATAGCTAAAGAGACATACTAATTTTTGAATTATTATAATTTGCAGCATAGTTTCTTTACAAAAACTTGTTTTTCGATAATATGAAGTAGGAATTAGTGAAAAATTGGACTGAATCAAAACTTTGTCACTGCTTTTAACTGTCAACAGGCAGCCTTTAAACTAAAAACAGAAAAAAATCGGACTCTTTAACCAACATGCGGCAAAAGTGGGCGCAGAAGCAATAAAAAAATAAATTAGAAAAAAAAATTTTAAAAAATTAAAAAAAAAAATATTTTAAAAAATATCAAAATGCAAATATTTAAGCAAATAAAAACAAAAATATTTCAAAAAAATATTAAAAAAAAAATAATAATTAAAAAAAATAAATAAATAAAAAAAAAAATAAATCTTCCAAATCGAATATCTCGAAATCGTATAAGTCTTAAATACCAACTCATATAACCAAATTAATCAGAAATGACTTAAATAATAATGTCCTGTTTGTGATGATACGATGGAGTGACAGACAGCGGCATTAAATGGACAATGACTTTCCAAGAATGCGCACCCAATAACTTTTGTTGAAATTTAAAGAGGCGAAATATCCTCACGTCATTAATTTTAATACTCTTTTCGTTTGTCCACTCAATCTGCCACACACACACACACACTCGCGGCAATTTAATACCAGCTCATGAAACTAAATAGGAGATTTTGAAGACACAGGCAACCATAAGACAAGCAGACCGGAACGATATTAGACCGTTAAGTACTGACAACGTAAGCACATTGACCCATACTCTGACACGCGCACATGTGTATAGATATGCACATATATATGTATATTGTATCCCTGTAGGTAAACTTACTATTTCTGAACGGCCAATTTCCTTTGCAATATTTGAATAGTTTTTTTGCAATAATTTTTCGATGCTAGCAACTGGTATTTCAATGACATGACGATGCACCAGGATTAGGCCGGTTAAGGAACTTAGTAGCGCATACATCAGAATTATATATAGTATGTTACTAAACTAGTTCATTAGAGGCACGAAATGTACTGGTCCAATTTGGGGCGAAAATCACCAGTTTGGGATTATTTGAGAAATTATATAAATGAAAACTGTTAAATGAAAATTTCAAAACTTTTTTATTACAATTTTTTAACTTTAAATTTTATATTATGATTTTTCTTTTAAAAATTGCACATTTTATGGAATTTACGCTTAAATTCTGATACTCAATTGAATGCTAAATTTGATAGTTATTAATTTATGTATTAAAATTTGATATTTATTTATTAAAATTTGATATTTATTTATTTATTTATTAAAATTTGATATTTTTTTATTTATTTATTAAAATTTGATATTTATTTATTTATTTATTAAAATTTGATATTCATTTATTTATTTATTAAAATTCGCTATTTATTTATTTATTTATTAAAATTCGCTATTTATTTATTTATTTATTAAAATTTGATATTTTGCCTTTTGATTTTGCTTACACAGACCACATTTTTTACGATTCACTGAGCAGCTGAAGGAGTTCGTCAATATTTAGAATCGTTTAAGCCTCACTGTGGTCATTTTTTATGCTCAAACTCTCTTCGAGGCATTTTGTTAACCAAAGCGACCACAATTTTTAGTCTTTGTTTTAAACACAATTTCCAAACTTTTTTCCAGTGCATGAGTTTCAATGATATTTTAAAAAGATTTGTGGATGATTTTGACTAGCAGATTTTTTTCAGCAGAAACTTTCTATACATATTAATTGCCCTTCGGGCCATTTGTGACTGAACAAAAAAAATAAAATTAAATTAAAAAAATAAAATTAAATTAAAAAAAGTAAAATTAAATTAAAATAAGTGCGAAACACTAGAGAAGGTGAAACCATTGCTGAGTTCTCATCGTCATTGGCGAACTAACTTCTGATCACAAACAGTACAGTATCTGTTCACCAGGAAGCGAACGTAAAACTTTCAATTATTACTCAGTCAGCAACATTTTTATTTGCTCACAGCGCAGCCAAATAAAAACTGAGAAAAAAATTCTCATTGAAAAAGAAAAAACACAGTATTTAATAAAATTCCATGTAACGATAACTTTAAAAAGTATTATTAAGGATAACCTTTCGATTTTTAGTTAATCGCTCAGAAAATGCAACCATATATCGAATTATGGTTTCTTAATCAAAAATAAAACTCAATTTTCGGGTGGTATTTTCTGCTCCGAAATAATGATTATTTTGGTGAGCTGTTATTTTTTCGATAAAAATAATAATTTTTTAAGAATCTTATTTTTTGATAAGAAATGAACAGTATTTTGTTTCTTTTATATTTATAAAATTGTCCAACAAAATTAATAGTTCTCAAGTTTTATTTAAAATTTTTTGTGCTGTTAAGAAATATAAACATTTCATGACTCGAAAGGCAAAAACTTTAATTTTTGTAGGAGAGTTTAAGTGTTAAGGTCATTTTGCGACCATTTCAAATCTAGCCATTTTTCGACTAGTCTAATTGTAGTCAGTTTAGGACTAGTCCAATTATAGTAATTTTAGTACTAGTTCAAATTCACCCATATAATACCAGTTCAGTACACTAGAGCGTTCGCTAAGTAGTTCGGCTTATCACTGCAGTGCTACAGGGTGAAAGTGACGTCGTGTGATATCTGTTGCAATAAATTCCTACGTCGAGTCGAACAGAAAGACCGTTCAATATGAATTAAATATATTGTTTTGGCAGCCCTCAGAGTCTAACCTGGCATACCCTGAGGAATAAGCTATCAACCATTGTGACCACGGCAGCAGTGCAAACTGCACCAGAGTCGAGTTTCTTATTGATATAATTTGTCGAATTTAACACTGGTTCGGCACTATCGAAAATAGCACAGAGAATAGACTAGTAGTAAATTGCTGAATTTATGTAGTACTAGTTCCGAACTATCGAAAAGGTATGTAGTGGAAAACAATTGGCACTACTTACCACACCACCCGGTATAATTCATGGGCTAAGTTAAGTTAACCAAACCTAGGTTAGAGGTCCTGCTGTTAGCCACAAAGCCCGATATCCACAAAGGCACATTACGTTTCCCAGGAAAGATTTTTCCTGTGCTATTCCTACATGTTTTTAAACTATCCTGTTCTTTTGGCGATCCTAATCAGCCTTTACAGTGAGGTGGAGCCTAAATTGTTCAAGTTCGCGAAGAAGTAATTATCCAGAAATCTGAAGCCTACTCATCGAAGTGCAGGGCATGCGAATAGGAAGTATAAAACTATTTTCTCTTGTTCGTCTTTACAGTTCCTGCAAAAATCGTTATACTCGTACAAAGTTTCACAAAATAATTCACCAACATTTTCAAAGGTGTTTAACCTACGAGAATTTTTCAAACACTCACTGAAAGACAAGAATTTAAATTATTTTTGTTTATGTCATAGAAATACTTTTGTTGTTTGGGTTTTTATTTCTGCACTGAAATTTATTTTCAACAGAAAAAATGTATCGGGTGTTTTTAAAGCCGCATGAAAACTATGTATATCGATAAATATGGTTTGACAGCTGAGAGTGGCAAACTGTGTTAACATTTCAGTTCATGAATCGTTTAACGCCAGAACAACGCTTCCAAATGTTGGAAATTTACTTTGAAGTAAAATAAAATAAATCTGTTCGCGAAATTCATAAAGTACTTGGTTCGGTCAGTATTTCTTTCGAAATGAGGAAGAAACTGCCCTTACGGTGAATGGATGACGCTATCGAGCAATGCTGACTGAAATTTCGTTTCAAAAAATTAATCAGCTAAATATCGTCGACATTTGGTTCCAACAAAGCGGCGCAACTTGCCACACAGCGCGCTTAATACTCGATTTATTGTAGTATTCAAGCCCCCATTGTTGCCATACGGAAAGTAGTGGTGGAAAAGTAGTCACAAATTGGACGATTGGACGGATCGAATTATTTTTGGATGGTTATTTCTAACCGCAACATATATCTAAGAGCCCGGTGCAGCGTCGGTGTTCCCATGAGCAGCGATATAATCGTTTTTGAGGGTCTTATTTTACGTTCACTGAGAGTTGGTCAAAGTTAACGAAATATTCTACAGGTATTCAGAAGCTCAGAACAATTCACAAATGTTTTGCAAACACAGCTGGAATGATAATCCTTGGCCTAATCCTCAACACAACTTACGAAAATAAGAAAATCAGAGGCGCTTACGTACTTGAACTCAATGCTCCACGGCCTATCTTAATCTCATTTTTCTAGCGCAGTCATCGATTCGTTCGAAATTCTTATTGTTATTTCGAGATATTATTATTTATTTAAAGAATATATAAATCGCAAATTTTAAATTTTAATTTCTAGCTTTAGCAGCCAAAGGTCCTCTCTTCGTAGTTCACGCAATAAATTCACCAGAAGTTCGCAATTTCGGTAGTAGTGGATTCCTCTGCGTGGTCATTAGACTCTCATCAGCTGGGTATTGTGCAATTACCTGCGGGGTATACAACACATTCACATACTTACCTACTATGTATGGTCAAAGTTAGCACAAAAAAGTTTTGTTTTAAGCAAAGAGCGAAAAACAAAAAAAAAACTCCATTCGGCAAAAGAATTTGAAAATCGTAAAAATTATCGTAAATATTTACGATGCACTTTATTTCGCTTTATGCGTCAAATATTCATTAATATGTGTGCGTGTGCAAAGGCGGGTGTTTGTGTCGCCACATACCCATATACGCGTATAAACAAAGCACATATGTACGTATGTTTGTATACATAGGTTTGTGCATATATGAATGAATTTGAATGAGCGTATGGAGTGGAGTCAGCGAAATAAGCATTTAAACGAGCAAAATCATTTGAGTTTCATATGAATTTTTCCACACTCGTCAAATAATAACGATAATGTCGAGCTGGTAATGGTTGTGATAATGCAAGCCGAAGGAGATAATGCGGAATAGCGGCTGCCAAGGCAGTAATTGAATGAGATAAATATTCTGAATGGGTTGCTAATTCTTGAAAAAGCTACGCTACTGATAATAGCGACATAGAAATATTATGAGGAATTAAGTTTGAGGAGGAATACTGTTAGCAAAAAAATATAATGAAAATAAAAAATGCAACATAAACTGAAATTGGTGATGGCATTTTTCCAAATAAGTTTTATGCAACAGAATAATTGAATTTTTATCTATTCAAAAAATAGTTTTACATATTCTGTGACGAGTTTCCCACGACAATAGTTCGCATTTGAAATAGTAAAAATGTATTGTGATTCTTATGACTAGATAACCGACTGCCAATATATGTCAACATAATTCTTGGCTAAGACTTAAGTTTTTTTCAATAAACAGCGCAATTGGAAAAACAAATTAAAAAAAACTTTTAATTTTTTTTTTTTAATTTTTTTTTAACTTTGCTCGTTCGTTTTTAGTTGTTAATAAAATATAATCTTACTAATTTTGAATGCAAATAGCAGATAATCTTATTGGCTTTCCGTGAGCATAAGACTACAACAACAAGATATAGTAACTTTTAGACACACCTTCACAGTGGGGCAAGACACATAATACAAATGCCTGCATTCCTAGGGCGTTCGAGTTGAGCTCCAGTTTTTAGGTTTCTTTCGCCATGAAGTATCTCTGGTCGGTAACAAAACGCCCTATATATCAGGTAGATATTAGTTTTAATACTATGACCCTAAAAGTTTGCTAAAGAAGCCAGTATGAGTTTAGAACCATCGCCAATCATCTTCTACTGAATTATATTTTCTACTAAATTTTTATAATATTTATCAAACCGTATTTGTCGAAAATGATTGCACTTAGTACTTTTATAGGGCAACGTTTTTAAAGGGGGTTTTTTTTTTTATAAATAAAAAACTGTATATTAACAACACATACCTATGAAATGAGATTTTTTTTCAATTTCAAGCGTTTATTAACAAAAAAATGGTTACAAATTTCATCTTCAAAATAATAGCCATCGCTAGCGACATATTTTTTCCATCTCTCAGGCAATTTGTGGATGCCGCGCCAAAACAATTGGCCGTCTTTGGCCGCAAACCAATCATCGAGCCATTTTTGGCTTCTTCGTGGGAATTGAAGCGCTGCTCGGAAAGTGCGTGGTCCATCGATGCAAAAAAATGATAGTCGGAAGGAGCCAAGTCTGGTGAGTAAGCCGCATGCACCAGCGGTTCCCAATCGTACGACTCCACCAATTCCCGGGTTGCTCTTGTTCGATGTGGCGGTGCATTGTCACATTGTCAGTTCATGCGGCACCCATCTTTCGACCTTTAAAATCATTGCCCATGTGTTTCAAACGTTTGGAAATGGTTTTTTGGGTCACTCACAATGGCTCTGCCATTATTTCTTGCGTTTGACCATCATCTTCATTCAGCAATGCTTGCAATTCGGCGTCCTCAAACTTTTTCAGTGGCCGGTCACGGTTCTCGTTCTCCACGCTAAAATCACCACTTCGGAATTTTTCAAACCACCTGAAGCACTGTGCTCTACTTAGAGCATGCCCACCATAAGCTTCCATAAGCATTTGATGAGCTTGAGCAGCGTTTTTCCTCAATTGATAACAGAAAATCAACGATGTTCGCAAATCGTAGTTTGAAGGTACGAAATTCGACATTTTTAAGAGCGACAAAAATGCATTGTTGTATGAAACGTAACAAACAATGAACTGAATATTGTTGACAGATGACAGACGAAAAAAACTGGTAGTTCTCGAATAAGAACACCTCTATATGAATACAAAAAGGGTCTTCTCTCGAAGAGGTGCTCACAATTGGCCACCAAGATCTTGTCATTTAACACCTTGTGACTTTTTTCTTTGCGACCACGTGAAAGAGAAGGTCTACGCCAACAGCTCAGGGTCAATTCAAAACCTCAAAGATGGAATTCGTGAGGCTATCGAGGACATAGAGCAGCCACTTTGCAATTCGGTTATGGAAAATTTCATGAAAAGGATATTGTCTTGTAAGCGTAGTAGTGGTGGTCATTTGCCTGATGGTATTTTCCACTATTAACGGCATACCTTCCTCTTTATAATGAAATGAACATCCGATCATTTATACTACAAAATAGCATTTTTCTTTGAATATCAAAATATCAACTCTGTTTGGAAAACCCTATATATTGATGTTTACACCATTTGTTGATTTTTTCCTATAGCTTCGAACAGCAGATGGTTTTCATGAGAAACTTTTCCATGGCAGAATGCACTCGGAGGCTTGCCATTGTCTGCCGAGGGCGACCGCTATTAGAAACAACTTTTTCAATCAGTTGGTGTTTCGTGTCCGGGATTTCGAACCTGTCGCATTCGAATGATAGTCACGCCCCAACACATTCGGCTACGGCGGCACGTAGAGTACGGAAAAATTATGCAGAGCCACGAGACTTCGCTCTATTGGTTCTTACATAAGACACGCACGTATCAGCACTGAAATTATGTATTTTATGGGCTGAGAAAGAGGACATTCTTTTTTAACGACAAGTTAAAACAAATTTGTCTTCACTTATTGTACTATTTTTTATTCGCGGTGCTTAGCGTCACTTAGGCAGTTGGCACAGATGAATCAACAAAAAAAAGAGGAAGAACATACAGACGCCACTTCGGGAAAATTTTTGTAAAATACTAAAAATTGTGCCTGATACCTTTGCCATTACAGAGATTCGATGGCAGTGGGTACCCTAAGTGCGCATTCTCCAAGGCATTCAGGCGGTTAGACTTGGCATTACTTAGAATACCATTTATGAAACCTGTCTGAAGAATAAAGAATGTGAAGTGGAATCATCTCAGCGACTAGTTCTGAGGTACCCTGCTTTCGCGAGAGAATAAGATTCAGGCTGTCATTGTTTAGGTACACCTGCATAAATAGTAGGTATCGATATTAGCCGCCTGACGGATTTTATCATTACTACGAAGCGACTACACCAAGTCGACGAAAATCCGTTTTACCTATTTGTTATCCAAGAAAAATTTTATATAGTATGTACGTGAAGCTATTGATTTCATGTGGTAAAACTGCAGGCTCAGGTTTTCATGTTGACATCAATGTAATTTTCTAAAGGATTTAGTGTTTAAAGGAATACATAAAAAAATGGTTTTAAATATTTATATTCCCTGCTTGCTGTTAAAATGGATATCAAACGAAAGATTATTAAAAAAAAATATTTTTTTTGACTTTTCGCTAAGACAAACATAGATTTTTTAGAATATCCATTGCGTATACTTTATTTCATAGGAAGAAAAACAACCTTTTTTTACGTTTTTATAAAACAGCAAGAAGGACGAAGTCAAGGTATTTTTTACTACATTCATAAAAAATGAGAGGGTTATATAAATACATTATTTCAAAAAAGTAGAATTGCTCTTGAGTTGATTGAAGGTTATGGGATTTATGTGACATGAGGGTTTAAGTGCGATTGGAGTCGTGCATTGTATGATGTGGCATATTTTCTTATTTCTTCATTTCTTCTGGTTACTTTAAGATCCTGATGGATTTTTGCATTTGTGATATAATAGGGGGCGTTTGGATTGTTTGAAGTATTTCGATGTTGGAGTTAGCTTCAGTGCCCCAAAGTCGGAGGTTATTTGTCCACATCGGTTTCAAAATACACGCCGAGATATTTTGTGACATTACAGGGTGCGGCACTCGAAGTTTACCAATTAAAAAGGTCATTAGTTTTGAAAATTACTTTTAATCAATTCAAAGTAAAAAATGTGGGAAAATAATACAAAATTAAGAATCAATTTACTTTTGCTCGAAATGACCACCTTTTGCCTTGTCTATGGCCTTGAGATGCTCCAGAAACGAATCGCCAGCTGCCCGAATGTGACTTTTAGGTATTTTAACCCACTTGCGGACTATTTTTTTTCAGCGCCTCGAGACTGGTGACTCTCTTAGCTCGGACCTTGCTATCCAAAATGGCTTAAAGAGAATAATTCATTGGTTTTGCGTCTAATGAATTTGAGAGCCATTGTGTGGACGTTATGAGTTTCGGAACGTTGTTTTTTAGCCATTCTTGGTTCACTCGGATTTTGTGAGATGGTACCGAGTCCTGTGGAAACGTCCATGGTGTGCCACAGAAATGTTTGTCTGCTTCAAAGCAACCTCCAGAATACTTTTCCGATAATATTTCGTCTTTACCTTGACGCCAGGCGCGATGAAAACGATTGGAGAGCGTCCATCTGCGGTTACAGCGGCCCAAACCATTACCTGTGGCGGGTGCTGCCTCCTTCTGGCCAATCGAGGACTAAAATTATTGTATGAACAATCGGTCAAATAAAGACTTATCGTTTTGGGAGTTTATGAATTACGCAATTTAAAAATTTTTCTCATCAGAAAACACAATGTTCGGAAATTGGCCGCTTTCGGCAAAGCGAAGCAACTCCTTCGCTCTCTCAAGTCTGACTTGTTGCTGCTTGCTATAATACTGCCTTGGGTACACCAGCTGACCTTTCACATAGTTTAGACTGTTCCAGGGCCTTTTTTGAACAAAGAAATATCGATTTTCGAAGTAGAACTTAATAAATATGTAATAAGCGTATTTTATTTTATAAAGTCAGTCAACGAGCCAAGCGTGGTCAAAGGCTTGAGATGTATTTAGAAAAGCCACTGTGCAATATTTTTTTTGCTCAAGTACTTTGTGTGCGGGGTTTATGAATCTATGGACTTCTCTGACTGTGTTTTTTACTGGAACCGAATCGGTGATTTGGAATTATATTTCGGTCTTCAATTGTAGGCATCATTCTTTTGAGAAAAAGGAATTCCATTATTTTAGAGGCAATAGGCAACAGGCTGATGTGCCGATATGACACAACTTATTCAACTCTTTTCCCTGGTTTGAGGATCATTTTTATTTGAGCTATCTACCATTGAAAGGGAACAAACCCAGATAATATAATGGAATTACATATATAGATGTTTACGTAAGAAAAGTGAGTACTTCTTCTGGGAGTTATTTCAGTAGTTCTCCTGTTATGAAGCCATATCCAGAAGCTTTCTTTTTTGCCAGTTTTTTTATCACTTCCTTGACTTCATTCTTGGAGTATTTGAGTCTATTTGGCACGTTTATTCTAGGGTATCTTTTACTTTTTGAGCAATACTTGAAGAGGGTTTGATTTCGTGGGTACAGTACACTCCGTTTAAGCGACGAGCGAATGTGTTTGCCTTCTCGAGATCTGCCAATTTTTTAGTTTCCTTTTTAATGGACGGTTGTGCTAGAGCTGGTTGTTATAAATTTTTGTTGCTTTCCATAGAGAGCAACCAGTGGCAGAGGTTGCATCAAGTTTGCTGAGTTAAGAGTTTTCTTGCGAGTTAAGTGTTTTCTTGTCCTCGGGGAGTCTGCCTCGTTTCCATGTTTCTTTTATTTCAAGAGATATCTGTGTGTGGTGTTGCTTGGAATTGAAATTTGAATAAGTGAAGGAGCATCAAGAGATTTGGTGGCTCCTAAAACACCCAGGCTAAAAAGCAAATAGCCCAAGCCCAAAAGACAGAGATAAATGAAGTTAGTCCTGTGAGAGTTTTTCAGATTCTTTGGCAAATATCTTCCAGTTTAAGGGAACGAATATACTCATTCTCATGGCATCGGAACCCAAAATTCGTAGCCTTGATTTAGCAAAGGCAGGACACTCACAGATAAAGTGCTCAGTGCTATCCACCTCCTCTAAACAAGACAGGCACATCGGGTCCTCAATGTTTTCAATGGTGGTCATATGCTGATCCCGTGGGTTGTGTCCTGTAATAATACCGACCATCAACCGAACGTCTTTCCTTCCAAGTTTTAGCAGAAAGTTTGCAAATTTTCTGTTCGGACTTTTCCGAAAACACTTTGCAGTTCTGCAGCGTTCGAGACCGGACCATCGTTGTTGTTTGGTGAGACATAAATATATGTTTGCCATTCATTAGGAAATTTCAAGAATATTTAAGGTCACATTTTTGAAGCTCATTAATATACTATTTTTTCCCAGCGAGAAGTAAAGAAGCAGTTGTTTAGTAG
Source organism: Anastrepha obliqua (assembly GCF_027943255.1). NCBI lineage: Eukaryota > Metazoa > Arthropoda > Insecta > Diptera > Tephritidae > Anastrepha > Anastrepha obliqua. Next base: position 49,881,197 of record NC_072893.1, read on the forward strand.
CTGAATATATCCTCTTTCGTTTGATATTCATAGGAATATCATAGAGGTAGTAGAAGTATTAAAAGCCATTTTGTGAAAACTAAATAATTTTAAAAGTGCAAAGTTCTTCAAACAAATATGAGTCAGCATTACTACTGTATAAAATCATCTTTACACCCGCAAATTAAATTTTCCCCGAACTACTTTTAATATGCAGGGAATTAGCAATGTCGTACCCAGGCAGCGTTTGCTGATTTCGCACTTGCCTACCACTTTTTCCTTTCTCACCACTTTTCCACCAAAGGTACATTAAAGTTCGAATTCAAAATTTTAATTCAATTCAGCTCGCTGATGAGCCCTCACTGCGACATTCTTATCTCAGGTTTAGCTTAAATCTTCTTAAGCACTTTTCCATTTCTACAGAAATAGCAAAAATATTTGCCAAATAATTTACCGCAGAATTTATGTTCACTTTATTAAATTTTCAGCTAGGAACTTTCATTTGCACCACTTCATTATATGCAAAAGAGGTGCTTGCAATAAATTTCCTTATCTCTCAGAGATATTTTTAAGTATGCATTTGCATTTGCAGTATTTCAAATTTTATATTTTCTTTAAATCAGTTAATCTTTTTCGTTTTTGTTCTATTTTTTTGGTACGAAAGATCCTTGCGTCACAGTAAGGCACAATTTTCCAAACAAAGTGAATCAAATGCGATTTTAAAAGTGTGAAAAAGTAAGTTGGAGTGGAAGCAAGTAAAAACGCAAAAGGTGGAGTAAGGTAAATTTCGGTTGGAAGTGAAGAAGCAAAAATGGTAAAGGGAAAGGGTAGCGCAAGTGCAGCCAAGCTAATGCTGCCGCCAGTAGATGCCAAAGAGTGCATGAATGAGAGGCGCTCAAGTATGGAAGAAGGCGCAGAAACATTATTGCCTTCATTTTGCGAAAATAACAAACGATATGCGATTGCTTGCACAAGCACGGGTACAGTTAGTTGCTAGCAATCACCGTTGAACATATGAATGTGTGCACATACAAGCACAAACTCATCTACTTAACTCCTTCGTGCACGACGACAACAGCAACAACAACAACAACAACAAGATGATTTGGTGGAAAAGCAAGAATATCATCAAGCTAGCGGTGACGGTGGCGGTAATGGCGGTGAATCTTGCAAACAACACGTTCAAATCAGTGGCAAGGCAAGCGTGCCAAGTGGAAATTTATTTTCATTGCAAGGACGAGGAGGGAAGCGGAGAGTGCACAGACAGAGAGAGAGAGAAAGCGCAGATAAAGAAGCCCAATAGTGGCAAAGAAGCCAAGAAGAAAGGATGACATCAGGCGCGTGTAAGTATAAAACAGGGATAAGGCTCGTGCGTGTTGCTTTTCCCCAGCATACAAACAATAATTTGTGTGTGTGTGCGTGCATATGCATGTTTGTATTATTTCACTGCCTGTGTACTTTACGGCATGTGAAAGTCTTTATTGCGCGAATATTTCACATTTTTTTCTACACATTTTGGCGACTGAAAACACGTACAGCAAACAACAACTATGAAAAATAAAAACAACAAAGATAAGGAAAAAAAAACCAAAACGAAGCGAAATCTGACTTGGCGGCTGAGAATTTGGAAAAAATTTATGTTCGACAACTAGGAAAGCAAACAAATTCATGAGAGTGGAAAAGAGAGAGGCAAAGAGCGTTTAACGACTAAGTGCGAGTATGCCAAAGGAACGAGAAGTAGCGAAGAGGCTGCAGCAAACTCCGAGAACGAATTAAATTTAGCGTACGCTATGCAAATAACTTAAAAAAATTGGCAACAACTAAAGCCAAGGCAAGCAAAAGTAAGCATGAAAAGCTTTAAGCCAAGGAAATGAGTGCGAAGGCAAAAACAAAAAAAAAAAGACAAACGAAAAAAGCAAAAAAAAAAAACAACGAAAATAAGCACAAAAAAACAAAAAAAAAAAAAGTTTCGAAAAATTAATGTGCTAGTGAACTGAAGAGGAAGTTGAAGGTTGAAAAATTTTCGTTGCGAGTCGAACAAAAATGCGAGCTACCAGTAGCAGAAGGAATAGCAGCAACAAAAAAAGTGCATGGCAGACTACGGGATGCAAAGCGAGAAAATAGCGAGCAAATGCAGACAGTGAGGAAGTGATGGTAGAGTGGTGCGCTGGGGTAGCTGGCCGTGGTGACTGTGCCAAGTGACGAGGTGGATGGGGAGAGTATTAACAAGAGCTGCACTCAAATTGAGCACATCATGTTGGCTTCGTATGCACGCGTTGGCTGCGATGTTGGCTCTATTACCAGCAAGCGGCAAACAGAGGCAGTGGAGTAGTAGAAGTAGTGCGAATGTAGAAGCGCAAAAGAGCAGAAGGGTATGCTGCATGCAGTCGTGCATAGAAATAATTTGGGAAATACGAGATATGTGATTTTTTAAAAGCTTTCACAGTGATCCCAAATCACGCAGTTATATTTATATGCATCTGTGTGCGCAATAATAGCAGTGCGGCATTTTGCAAAGATTTTACTCGTAAATAATTTATTTAGTTTTATAAAAAAAAAGATTGTTTCAAAATACTACAACAAGCACCACATAACGTCAATTTTCAAACTTTTTACATAATTTGTACGAAAAAATTAAAAAAAAAGAAATTCCAATTGAAGAATCTTCAGGAAATTTCCAGTAAACAGTTTTATAGCCCATTTAATTCGGGTATAATAAGGTGTACATTTAAAGTGACACAAGAAATAGCGTGGATTTTTTTTTTCATTTTTTCTGACGGATTTGGCCATTTTACTTCCCATAAAAACTAAAATAAAAGAAATAAAAAAAATAAAAATAAATAAAATTAAAAAAAAAATAGTGTCAAAAATTAACTTCGATTTTGGGTCACTTTAAACTTGCACTTCATTATTTCAAAATTGAACGGGCTATAAAACTGCATACCCAGCATTTTTTTAAAAACTCTAACTAAATGTTGTGCAAAGTTTGAAACTCTTAGTTACATGGAGCATAAACAATATTTTCAAATAAAAAAATAAAAGTTTATCAAAAAATTTGAAAAAAAACTTAAGTAAATAAATAGTCAAAAAACTAAAAAAAAATTAAACAAAAAAATAAATAAAGCTTTTTTTTAACATAAACAATATTTTCGTAAAATATACAACAATAAAAAAATAAAGATTTATAAAAAAATTAATAAAAAAATAGATAGTCAAAAAACTAAAAAAAAAATGAACTAAAAACATACATTAAGTGTTTTTGTAACATAAACAATATTTTCGTAAAAAATACAAATTTATAAAAAAAATTAATAACAAAAAAAAATAGTCAAAACACTAAAAAATTTAAAAAATAAATAACGTTTTTTGTAACATAAAGAATATTTTCGTAAAAAATAAAACAATAAAATACAAATTTAAAAAAAATTAATTAAAAAAAAAAAAAAACAAATAGATAAATAGTCAAAAACTAAAAAAAAAATTAATTAAAAAAATAAATAAAGTTTTTTATAACATAAAAAATATTTTCGTAAAAAATAAAACAATAAAATACAAATTTATAAAAAAATGAATAAAAAAAAATATATAAATAGTCAAAGAACTACAAAAAAAAATTAAGTAAAAAATAAATGAAGTTGTTTATAACATAAACAATATTTATGTAAAAACTAAAACAACAAAAGACAAATTTATAAAAAAATTAATAAAAAAATATAGTCAAAAAATAAAAAATAAAAAAATAAATAAAGTTTTTTTGTAACAAACAATATTTTCGTAAAAAATAAAACAAAAAAATACAAATTTATAAAAACATTAAAAAAAAAACAAATAGATGAATAGTCAAAAAACTAAAAAAAATTAATTAAAAAAATGAATAAAGTTTTTTATAACATAAACAATATTTTCGTAAAAAATAAAGCAATAAAAAAAATTCATATTTGTAAAAAAATTAATAAAAATAAATAGTCGTAAAACTAAAAAAAAAATTAAGTAAACAAATAAATAAATAACTCCAAGCTTTGCAATATGTTGCGCAGCTATTATTGTGAACACAAGTGTACATAGATGTCGCTAAGGCGGGGGCGAAGCAAATTCAGAAACAAACTGATGTTTGTGCAATTACAGAGCCGTTGAGCTAAATCCGGAACACATTTATGAGGGGCCCGGCACAGTAGCAATGCTGCTAGGCCAAAATTTGCTGATAATCGGACCCATTTGTAGTGTACCGCAAGACGATTAGTCGAGAGTAGAATAGACGAGCTGCGTCTTTGAAATCGATTCACGCCGGAAAATACTCTGAGTATATAATTGCGTGACTTCTTTTTACTCTTAACTGCCGCGATAACCCCTCACGCGATTTTGGCCGAGTTTAACTAAGCGCGCCAGTCGTTTCTTTCTCCTGCCAACCAGCGCCAGTTGAAAACACCTGATATTCCAATGCAGAGGAGGTCTTCCTCTTCCTCTGCTACCACCAGCTGTTACCGCATCGAATACTTCAGAGCCGGAGCGCCTGTATCCATTCGGAAGACATGACCCAGCCAACGAAGTGACAAAAGACCAGTTGACTCACTCAAGTTATTTTCCGAGCACTCCAGAAAATCTACACGCAATTTCCCGCATGTTAACTGAGCAGAGCAGAAATGGTGATATAAAGTCCTATTGTTTCATCCAGCAGGATCTCTGGATTACCGCGGACATTCACATAAAGATTCTACAAGCAGTTGATAAACCCTAAATGTACCCCCGGCCGTTGAGCAGACTTGTTTCAACAGATTTTCGTACCTACTCACAAAGCCGCGAAGCCTTAACTGTAGCTCCACAGCAACTATCCCAAATTTATGGTCAATAACTTTCAGAAAACCCTTGTTGCGGGTGTAGAAGAAGCAAAAGTGAGCACACAATTTCTTGATAGCAAATATGATCTGAAAACCGCCATCGTGGAAGTGATTAAGATAATAAACAGAGACAAGTTGGCTCTTATGTGAAGGCGCCTTAAGCTCATACATCCCACGTTTGGTGTCTGACCGAGCTTCTCCACCAATGTGTGGCGTACATCTTAATTGTTGTGGGTAGATAGGTAAGTGAAATGGTTAAAGTACCACTCTGGCACTCCTCAAGTAGCACTAAAGCGCCATTTTGAGATATTTATGAGACCTCCAAGAGACAGATGTCGACAGCCAGCCAGAGCTGTTGATGTAATGGTGAAGATGGATGGGATTTAGGTTGGCGCACTGCCCCAAAGTGTCAAAGAAAAGAGGACGCAGTCACTATAATCGCCTAGCTGCCAAGCGCGGACATTTAGAGAGAAAAAGCTCAACAGTCTCCTTCTCTGAAAGGTCAACACAGCTTCTGCAATAAGAGTTAAATGATAAGCCTAGCTTTTCCGCGTGTGTGCCGATTGTCCAATGATCGTGAACACAGCTACGAGTTTGGAAATTGAATATCGTGGAGTCCCCAAGACTTTCTGAGTCCTCCGTATATTGTATCAGGGCCAAAGGGTTTTCGAAATAGCACACGAAGAAAGAAGCTCCATCTTGTCTGCGCTATTCTGAGAAATAAGTTGTGCAACTTCCGTTTAACAACAATCAGCGAGATACCGATGACCAGGTAGGAAGTCTCAAGCAGGGCAAGCTTTTATTGTTGCCACCCCCAAATGGTCGATACTTATTAAAAAAAAGATACTCAGAGTCTTGAGTCAACTGGGGGCGATGGGTATTAGAAACAACTTTTTGCGATTTGATATTTAATGCCCACAATTGGCTTCGAGCTCAAGGCAACCGATTGTTAGTCACATACAAGCGACTTTAAATTTCAACTATGGCACGTCGATATATGCTCAGATGCTTGCCAATGGAATGCATGTCCAATAGTTTTATTTTATAGTTCTTTGCGGATTTACTTCGCTGACCCTGTATGGGTAATACTCGTAAGCAAACTCGTGACTACAAAAAAATAGCTAAGGCAATTGCTCTATACAGATTTCTTTATAAATAGCATATATATTTATATACCAAGCACGCACCATTTATTTTTTGTGACCCCTGCAAGTGTGAGAAACTTGAGCTGTGATCTAATATCTACGCAGTAACCCCGCTCATCTTTCAATTTCATATTAAGGTCACTTTGTCATAAACTATGCAGAATCCTCCTGTAATACTTTAAGTTCTGTACGCTTAGGTATATTTGCACGGATGTGTGTGCTTAAAAAACATGGCATACTTACAGGCGACTGCGCGCTAAGTACATTACCCTTTTAATAGGTTCATAAAAAGTCTCATAGTTTCATGTACCAAGATTTAATTAAAACACAAATGGTAATTAAATTACGATGCCTGTGGTTTTGTTAATCTAATTTCCTTACAGTGGCTAGTTGCTATGCCTTTAGGTGTAATTTTGTGTTACTTGATCCTTGACCGGATTTGTATGTGATTAGTAGAATGTGTTACCCAACTGAGATTAACACTGAAGAAAAGGGAAGAAATTTTAATTAAAAGTCGTTTGTACGGATTTAAATGCTTTAAAATGCGCCCAGATAGAGATTCAGGCGTTTTATGGCCAACTGCAGCTAAAGGTATGCTATTAAAATACCGCTAACGCTAAAGATAATAACGCAAAGGTGTGCGTGCGTGTTTATTTTATAATAATGGAGACAAGGTTTTAACAGTATCTAACAACAAAAAGGTAAGTAAGTTATGAGTATGCTAATTCTAACGCAGTCAGCCTAGGGCATGCAAATTATTAAGGAAATGGATTTCAGAAAAACCATTGAAATATTGGGCAATTAAAAATTGAAAGAAGAAAAGGTAAAATGCACAAAAATACAAGAAAAAACAAAAAAGAAGTTATAAAAAAGTGATAGCATTAATACAGGACAATTCTGTTATCAACCTTACAGCGCTTAGCATAGAGTAGCTGATGAAATGCCCCACCTATTCGTATATCGAAAGTACGTACATACATAGCCATAATAAATTTTTTCCTGAATGGTTCATTAACTTATGTGTTTTTTTTAAGTGAAAACTTCTTTAGGCGCACTTGAATTCTTTTTTTAGGCGCTACATTTTTATGTACGTAAATATGCTGTCGTTTTTATTTAGCAGAGAAAGTAACATTAGCAGTAGGCAGAGCAGTAGCTGTAACAGCAGAGAATGTTAATGCATATTCTGCGTTAGTTGAAAGTTTGTATGGGTAATTATATGCATATGTATCTGTGTATGCGCGTTTGGCTTTCTGGACGGATATTAGAATGATATTTTCTCATCAATATAATTTGGATTTGATGAAAGAGATTAAAGACATATGTACATATTTTCTGTTTTGATTGATTTATATAAAAATCAGGTCATATCCAGTATGAACTATTTAATACCGAAAAGAAATTTCCATTTATGAAATACAAAAAAAACAGTATTTTAAAGAAATTTTAATTAAAATAAACTCAAAAATTTTACCAAACTTTCCTGGTTTGAATTGTAAAAAAAATGTGCAAGAAAAAAAAAATGACTTCAGGACTTGAACCTGAATTAAATACGTGCCAAAAAACAAAACGAATAATTCCGTCGACTTTAGCTTCTGCACCACAAACTAACTGCCGTGCGGCCTTCTTAATCGCAAATTTATTCGCTTCGATTTCCTTAGTAGTGTGCCGAAAAATCTTATGAACTTCCTCAGTAGTTTGGTAAACGCAGAAAATATCTGAATTCCTGTCCTAGCGTGGTAAGTAAATATAGAAACCCTCCACTCGCGTCACTCGCGTGGTAAATATCTGCAATTCCCACCTCGTGAGGAAAGTTGAATTTGAAATTACCTTAGTTTGAAAAAAGCTCATTTAACATTTGCTCCTTCTCATTGCATTAACATTCTCTGGTAGCAGTCGTTGCAGCAGTAGCACCTCTGCTCTGCAACAACGAATAGAACGAACAGAACCCACAAGTATTGTGTATACAGAAAAACCTTTCAGAATTGTATTTGTACGTTCGCTTGCCGAATAAGTGTGTTCGTGTGCGGATGCCAATATGTTAACAGCGCATGGATTGATGCGTATGGCTTGTGTGCGATTGCGTGTATGAATAAAATAGGTGTTTTAGGAATGATTTAGGTTGCGTAAATATTAGATGCCGGACAGGCATAAAAAACATGAGAGCCGTTGTGGATTGTGGCAAGAGACAAAGAAGCTTTTAGCAAAATCACAAATAATATTTTTTAGAAACTTCAAATTGTGAATTGCAATTGAATTGCCCGTCCTAACGTATGGCGCAGAAACGTGAACGATGGCACCATCCGATGAAGCGACGCTTGGAGTGTTTGAGAGAAAGATTCTGCGCAAGATTTTTGAACCTTTGCACGTTAGCAACGGCGAATATCGCAGGCAATGGAACGATGAGCTGTATGAGCTTTACGACGACATAGACATAGCACAGCGAATAAAGATCCAGCGGCTACGTTGGCTGGGTCATGTCGTCCGAATGGATACAAACGCTCCGGCTCTGAAAGTATTCGATGCGGTACCAGCTGGTGGAAGAGGAAGGCCTCCTCTGCGTTGTAAAGATCAGGTGGAGAAGGACTTGGCTTCACTTGGTGTGTCCAACTGGTGCCGGTTAGCACGAGAAAGAAACAACTGGCGCGTTTTGTTAAACTCGGCCAAAATCGCGTAAGCGGTTATCGCGCCAATTATGAAGAAGAAGAAACTTGAATTGTATGATCGCTTACGTTCGCAAACGAACATGCAAATAAAGAAGAGGAAGGAAGATTGGTAAGATGTATGACTTGGAATTTTTTCTGTGTTTTGACCGCGACAAATGTAATAATTTTTTACCTGAAAATACTTTAAGTTTGCAAAGAGCTTTGGTGACTTTGTAAGCAACAAGATTTCAATTATTGTTGTTAAAATGCAATGCAAATATCTACGCAATAATGCTTAAAAAAAATAGAATTATTTCTCATAAAAATTAAAAATTCATTAAGGCATATTTTTAGAGTGCAGTGAATTTATTGCCATTTTATGTTCCACTTTGGCCTCGGTGGTCTAGCAAAGTGCACTTGCCTGTCATCCCAGAGGTTGTGGGTTCGAATCCCACCTAAAGCATGGTCCTCGCACTTTTCAAAATTTACCTACTTTCCCTGTTTCTAAAAAATAAAACAAAAACAAAAAAAATTCTCATTGCACAAACCCAAAGACTTATCCTTTCCATCCTTTACATCCACACATTTAAGCATTGCGGTTTCTAAAACAAACACAAACAAAGAAAAAACACACAGTTACACATTGCATCAAGTGGCGCCAGTAAGTCGAAACGGATAGCGCAGACACACCACTTTAGCGAAATCCTCAACCATCTGTGCGATCCTTTTGCCAGAAAAATGTAACACACAGATGGCGCTCCAAGCAGTAAAAAGGTGTTGTTCCTAAGCAACGACAGGTGGGCATTCCCACTAGTTCAGCACTGATAGCGGTTGGCGAATACCCTGTCAGAAATCAAATAGATTAACGAAACCAACGCAAGACTGAGTCTTGTCGAAGCCCGATGCTCCCGAGAAGAGTGAAGAAGGAGAACAAAAATGTTTCATTCTATCTCATTTTTTTAATACTTCTAAGAATAGTATAGAGGCGGCCGCCGGAGCCGAATGGGTTGGTGCGTGATTACCATTCGGAATTCACAGGGAGAACGTTGGTTCAAATCTCGTGAAACCAAAATTAATAAAAACATTTTTCTAATAGCTGTCGCCTCTCGGCAGGCAATGACAAACCTCCGAGTGTATTTCTGCCATGAAAAAGCTCCTCATAGAAATATCTGCCGTTCGGAATCGGCTTGAAACTGTAGGTCCCTCCATTTGTGGAACAACATCAAGACGCACATCACAAATAGGAGGAGGAGCTCGGCCAAACACCCAAAAAGGGCGTACGCGCCAATTATATATATATTTATTTATATTAAGAATAGTATAGAGCACTTCAAATGCAGGTTTGACTAAAATTTTTTCTCCTGCCTTACTATTTACTATCCCTCACTAAACAGTCGACAACCTCTAAGGTAGCCATGAAATGCCGCACATCTCTTAACGAGATGGCTGAGTCATTTCACCTAACGATAGCATGGGTTCCTGGCCATTGCGACATAGAGGGGAACTGCAGAGCTGATGAGCTTGCGAAAATTGGCACCAAACTGACTGATGAGCACATAGACACTGATATAGGTATACCCTTGCAAACATGTAGACTACATATCCACGAGGAAATTGTAAGAATAGCGAATGAAAGATGGCGAAACGAAGCCACTTGCAAAATAGCCCGACAGATGTGGCCGACTCTCAATGCTAAACGCACAGAACTTCTACTAAGGAGAGACAAACATAGTCTCAACATACTGACTTCAGTCATAACGGGGCACTGCCTAATTGGTAGGCACGCCCAGAGAATGGGTGTGCAAACACATGACTTCTGCAGAAGTTGTCTAGACGAGGAAGAGGAAGAGACGATTTCGCACCTTCTGTGCCATTTTCCTGCTCTATCCAGACGTAGACTCGCCAATTTGGACAAACATTTCTTTAATGAATTAGAAGATCTCGGCTCTGTCGAAATTAAGGATCTAGCAAAATTTTTGAATAGTACACTGTGGTTTCAGGAGGGATAAGGGCTAGTTTCCCCATGCGGCATCACAATGGGCTACGAGTCTGAGTGTGTCCACAATGGACAACCGCTTCAACCTAACCTAACCTAACCTACTATTTACTACAAAGCTTCATAAATAAATGCCTTTAGATTACATAAGAATTTTGTGGCCTACCACTATCCGAAATGCGGACTTGTGGCAGATCACTGCGTAAGATCCAATCTAAAAGGTGATAAGAGGTCGTAAATGGCGATGGATCGGGCACAGTCTCAGAAAGGATAGGGAAAGCCCTGGAATGGAAGCCACAAGAATACAGAAGAACCGCTCGTTCATGAAATACTTGGAGGCGTTCTAATCTTCGTGAATTAGAAGCAGTTAACCAAACGTGGGATGTCGTAGACAGAACAGCGGTTAATAGAATAAGATTGAAAAGCTTTGTTGAAGCTCTATGTTCCCAAGTGGAATAATAAAGGAGCAAAAAAATGGATTTTTTTTTATTTTTTATCATAAAATTTAAATTTTTGCTCTAACAATTTTATTTTTATTTGTGTATTTGTGACTCAATTGAGGAGGAAACGTCTGAACGGATTTGCACGAAATTGGACACAGATTGCTTATGAGCTGGATTAAAAAAGGGGTGCCTCTTTAAGAGAGAGAGAGATAGAGAGAGAAAGGGAGAGAAAGAGAGAGAGAGAGAAAGGGAGAGAAAGAGAGAGAGAGAGAAAGAATGCAGAGCGTAGTTCAAATGAAGTTCAATTAAATTAAATTAGTAAGTTCAGCCAAATATTTCAATACAGGCGTTAAATGAAGAAAGATTTAAAAGGGCTTATTTTCGAAAATATTTGAAAAATTAAATTCAAATGCAAATAACAAAATAAATGATATATAAAATGAATAATATTTTTTTGAAAGCATTGAAATATTTTTCTGCGTACTATAACACAGCAGAGAACTTTCACAGAAAAAAATAAAGCGCGAAAGGCTACTAGTCACATTGATGGGATGATCGCTAGATTGTCAAAGCAAAATCCTAGGAGGAGTCCTGCTGATATTCACTGAACAAATTTTGTTCAGCTGACCAACAATGAAAATAAATAGAGTTGGTTGAGAGGGTAGAAATTGCAAGTGGTGACCAAAACATGCAACATTCGCCCCTAAATTCATATCAGTAGTCACAAAGTACGAGAAGCTTAGTATAGATGTGGCGCAGAGAGGCTCATAAATGGTGTCGGACCTACTCACCGTATGATTTCAATCAATTTACCGGTGATTTGAAAATTTCAACAAGATCCGAGGCATACTTCTCGTGTGACAAAAAAGTGTTTCGAAGACAATTTGATCACTGTTTTGGATTGCGCTTCTTCGATTGCCGAATTAAATCGAACGTCACAAAAAATGCCCTCAGTATGCAGAATATCACAAATTTTAGTCAGTTATTTGAAAGGGCCAGAGCAGCATGGGAATTCTTTTCTGTTTAACGGTTTAATAGCGTCAATGCAAAGACACTGTGCAACTATAATGAAGTAAAAAGGATTTTCAAAAATCCCTTTCTCTTTCGCCAACATTTTTGTAGTGAAACTTCTTAGGCGTCTATGGACGAGCGAGAATGGAGCGCAAAACTTCAAGGCCATGCAACGTTTTGGGCATTTTCGTTCCGCGAGAGAGAAAAAAGATATAGAGTAGAGGAAAAGGAGAGAGAGAGATATACCTTATATATATCTTAGATACACTTTAGGCTATTTTTCCTGAGTTTATCCTTGTGGTTGCTAATTTCTAGTGAGAAATAACACTTCATACTTTTTGGCGCTTGTTTGTTGGTGCAAACTTGTAGGAAATATATCTTTGGTGCCTACTTTTTGGCGTTATATTTTTTTGGTGCCTACTGTTTGGGGCGTTTCTTTGTCCCAATTTTTTTTGGCGTTTTTTTTTTTTTTTGATGCCTACTTTTGGCGCTTACTTCCGTTTCCTGGCTAGTGTTTGGGCGTACTATAAAGTGCTATCCATTCCGGTGTCGGATTTATTGGTATTGTCTTGCGGTAATTTGTACCGTTGCTGCGGGCCTGGAATCGCTGCGTTTGTGCGGGTGATAACCGCTCGGAGTAGTGCGCGTTGTTGTCACGGTTTGTGTCCGGCGTTTGCCTACACCGGTCGACCCTTCTCCGTTGTTTGTAAATTGTGTCTATTTGTATTCTTTGCAAATGTTGTGAATTTATTTCGATATATATTCTTTCTCTCTCTCTCTCTCTCTCATTCTCTCTCGGGTCTCTCCCTCTTTCTTTGCTTGCCTTGAAGGTTTCAGTTCTGTTATGTTTACTACTGCACGCACTTTTTGTATTATTTAATCATTATTTTGCTTCGTTCTTAAGGACTTTTCGAAGCATTGAAGACATGAAGATGCTCATACTTACTAAGCCCATTTATCGTGCTTTCAATTGTTTTGGTTGATTGGACGGAGTTTTATACAAATAAACACACTTTTTTCTCCTATGCAAAGTAACACCTCCACGTATGAGTCGCTCTCTTTTACATACCTGTAAGAAAAAAAGGATTTTTTTTAGCAACATGCAGTAGATATTTTATAATTTGTTTTTTAGTTAGTTAGAGAAATCATAATAATGAGTATTAATTAGTATTGCACATATTCGTAAAAGCATCACAGATTCTTCAGCATTTCCTGGCCACTTTTTGACGTTGACCTACAAACGCTGGCCCTTCAACTTTACATTCCCTGTTAATTATTTATTTTAATAAATTTGCTTATTGCCTTTAAGATAGATTGCAAATAATAAATAAATACAAAAAAAATCGTTAACTTCTAACTCATGAGAGCTATTTTCATGATAGATATGCGCTCGTTGGCTTGCCATAGCTGGCGGAGGGAAGAGCGCTATGATAAAAAGACTTCTATGAGAAAAATACTTCCTATCACCTTATGTTCGCTTATGTTATGTATAACATAGCGTAAGAACCCGGCATTTGAGTTTCCGACTTCATTTTCATTTCTTTTTCAGGCGCACTTGCACCACTGCATAATTATGTACATACATACGTACATATGTTTTTTGCAGAGAACTTTGCTAAGCAACCAACCGACAATTATTGTGCCATGGGGCATGCTGCAGCAACATAAGTAAAATCATATGTAAACACGCATACCAATGCACGGTAATGCTAATGTTGTAATATTCACATTTATTTGACACTGCGGAGAGTCGAGAGCACTTACACACATACCTATACATATTCTTCTACTTGCCCAGCAGGAAAAATATGTGCTAGTTGAGGATTAGAATACTAGCAGTTCACGAATCAGCTCAACCAGTTGCAGTTCTATCTTTTCCCATGTGCTGCAATACCGTACGAAATGTCAAGGTCCGAACTAAAATATTCAACAGTCTCAAGGCTCTGAAAAAAACCATTGTGAGTGGTTTTTCTAGAGAGTGATGAAACAGAGTTTGTGGATCTCATTTTCCAAGTGACCTGCTCACTTCTGCAGAGGTCATACTTTTTGGATCTGCATTGCTGAACACATCCCGAGTTAGTCCATGGAGCCATAATTGCTTTAATAGCCACTTGACTGTCAATGAGAATGTTTGTTCGAGTATTAAGAGAATTTAATTCGGCCGCCGTAGCCGAATGGGTTGGTGCGTGACTACCATTCGGAATTCACAGAGAGAACGTAGGTTCGAATCTCGGTGAAACACCAAATTAAGAAAAAGATTTTTTAATAGCGGTCGCCCCTCGGCAGACAATGACAAACCTCCGAGTGTATTTCTGCCATGAAAAAGCTCCTCATAAAAATATCTGCCGTTCGTCGACGGCTTGAAACTCTATGGTAGGTCCCTCCATTTCTGGAACAACATAAAGACGCACGGCACAAATAAGAGGAGAAGCTCGGCCAAACACCCAAAAAGCGTGTACGCGCCAATTATATATGTATATATGTATATATATAATTCCAGTGCCAATTCAGCTGCTTTTGTTCCAGCATAGATTTCAGCTTGAAATACCCTACAATAATTAGGGAGTCTGAGAGATTTTCAAACCTAAATGTGGTTTATACTTTCTTATCTACAAAAAATCAACTAATTTGCAAAGGCATTAATGTAGTCAATAAGGGACTGGTATGCGCTATTCTATTAAATACCAGTACCTGAACAAGAACGTTTCCATACTAGTTTGGCTTTTTCCTTCAGGGTAGTTACACTCATACCACACACAGGCACATTTATTCACACGTAAAGCAACTGTAATGAATGCGTAAAGTGTGGTGAATTTTAATTAAAAACCGGAAGATGTTGCCTGTATCTGTGTTTAAACTAGAATACTGTAGCAAAAGTGTGTGTAGATAAATATTTTGAATGAAGAAGAGAATGTGACTTATGCATTACAATAAATGCAACAAAAGAAAGGATAAAGCGAATCACTAAAATTATAAATGAAATTTAAAATTCTTCATATTCCATTAGAAAGTAGAACTGAGACTGAGACTGCAAAAGCAGTTATGAAAGCTAACAATGCAGTTTTTTATTAGATAGATAACACAGGCCAACAACCAAAAAACTTTTTCGATAATTTTAACTAATTACTTTGTAATTTGGTGTCCTGATTACGAAAAAAATTATTAAAAAGTTATATCACCCATAAATTTTTCACATTTTACAATTAAGTAAAAATAAAGTTTATGTACCAAAATGTATCGGATATATTTCACAGTCCTGCGAGGTACAGTTTCTAAAACGGCTATGGGTATTTCTTGAAGGTTTTTTTATGCTGAAAACGAATACATATAACCTTGAAAATGCTCCAGCACGTCAGGATTTTTGGCAATTTGAGGTTAAATAGTCAAAAAATGCAGATTTTGGCCATTTTTTTAATTTTTTTTTGAGCAAGATAAATTTTTTTTTTAATTTTCCACAACGGCATCGCAAAGCACTAGTCTTCAGCTTTAAAATCCATTTTTAAAAATATTTTTGCGATTAATATAAAAAAAGTTATACTATTTTGAATTCGCCCTTTACAGGGGCGTTAGTGAGTTAGAAAGGTTGAATTTGCATATCTAAAAGTTTCCAATTCAAAATAGAATAACTTTTTTTATATTAATCGTAAAAATATTTTTAAAAAAGGACCTTAAAGCTAAGGAGTAGTACTTTGCGATGCCGTTGTGGAAAATTAAAAAAAAGCTTTACCTTGCTCAAAAAAAAAATTAAAAAATGGCCAAAATCTGCATTTTTTGACTATTTAACCTCAAATTGCCAAAAATCCTGATGTGTTGGAACATTTTCAAGGTCATATTCGTTTTCAGCATAAAGAAACCTTCAGGAAAAACCCATAGTGGTTTTAGAAGCTATAAAAAAGCGAGATTTTGCAGGCCTGTGTAATTTTTCCCAAAAAGCTTACAAAACTATTGACAATATTTTTACTTCATTTAAATGAACATACGGCGATAACTTTAAAAGTTGACTGGCGGAAAATTGGATTGATATTTATTTACAAAACAATTCACCTATAATAAATTATCCGTACTTTAAAACGCCAGTAATAAAATGTATTAATTTTTTGAAAATCATTTATACCAGTTAGAATATGAACTATTTTGAACGCTCATTCCAAAGAAGTCAAAAATCGAGTCGATCCTCATTTGGTTTTACGATTCCATGGGAATTGTCCAAAAGGAGTTCATGCCAACGGGCCAAACCGTCAATGCAATTTTCCATCTTGGCGTTTTCAAGCGTTTGTTGCATCGCATTCGTCGCATTCGCCCTGAATACCGCGAAGGAGGAAGCTGGCGCTTATTGCATGATAATGCATCATCTCAACGATCTACTCTTGTGACTCATTTTTTGAATAGAAATCGCATTTTAACCATCAATCACTCGTCGTATTCTAGTGATATGGCTCCCTGTGACTTCTACCTATTCGGAAAATTGCATTTGGCGGTGAAAAGAAAACGTTTTGCGTCCGTAGAGGCCATCCAACCTGACATCCTGAAGGACATTCCTGAACACTCTTATGAAAAGCTTTTAAATCGCGCAAAAAAGTGTATCGAGACCAGAGGGGTCTATTTTGAATTAATAAACTCGAAGTTAGCAGAACAGAGCTCCTGTCGCTTCTATTTTAGCTCAATCTTGTTTATTTTGGACTTCACCTTGTAGAATACTTCAACCTACAAACAGTATCGTTTTGACCCTTTTTCGGAGAAGTTTAAAAAACAAAGCGATTGCGATTGTTCGTCGCAAAATTTCATAAGGGGTCTTCCCAGACAGGATTTGCATAAAAGGAGCTTGAAAGTCTATAGTAACTAAAATAGCAAATAGTTCCCAAGTACCCCGTAAGATATGCAACGCTTTTTACTCTCCTAAGCGAGAAGGAACAGCAGAGCTACAATTGGATGAATTATGAGTGATGCAGATACCGATAATAGCGTTGATTGCGATAGTGACGAGTCGCCTCTTGTTAGAAATAAAGTAATGTCTTTTTTGGATAGATTATACCTTTTAATGACAAAGTATGGTATGATATATCATACGCTAGGAGAGCTGTTTTCAAAAATTCACCAAAAACCCACTATTATATAAAAGATTTTTATATTTACAGGGCGAGTGAGATAAAAGAGTAATTTGAAAAGAAAAGCTTTTTACATTTTTCGCGCCAATTCATGTAGTGTTTTTCGGAAAAGTGAATAATACCACGCAGGTGAGTTTTATATCTTAAAAAAAACCAAGCAACAGTATTATATACATAAAAACGTGCATTAACTCAAAGTTGAAACCATGAGGCGTCGAATACATATAAAATGCAAAAAAAAAAAAAATTTCCAAAAACCTCACCGTCAGTGACTTCCACTCAAAGGAAAAAACCCACAATTCGTCGAAAGTGGTCCAAAGAGAACTAAAAGCAAGAGAAGGCAAAACACAGCAATACGCGTTCACACTCCGTTTATTATAGCAGATATTTTGGATAACGATTTAAGTCCACTACAACTTTTGAAACTAATTTTTGATGACGATTTTATGAAATATATACAAGCACAGACTATAAAATACGCTGTAAAGAAAGGAGATGAAGCGTTGACCCTAAATCTTGAGAAGTTGTACACATATCTAGGCATCCTTACACTAAGTGCGTATATGCGGGACTATTCTCAACCATAATTTCAATTGATTACCTGATACATTTATTAGTTGCATTTTTAGGTACCAGCTACTCGGATGTACTGGGAAACAAAAAGTGATGTGTACAACCATTTATTGTAAGGTTTAATGGCGCGGAACAACTTCGAAAAAAATACATCGGTACCTTCATCTCAATGATAATACACAAATTGATGTGAATAATAAAGCACTCAAAGTGCAGCCTATTCTGGATCATTTAAATATAAGATTTCAAGAGCTTGGAAAACCATTTGGAAGAGTTTGATTCTAAAAATATAACAGTAGTGGGAACATTTCGCAATCGTATAGAAAATGCTCCTTTGAGCAATATGAAAGGAGAAAGCCGTGGTGCTTGTGAAGCAGTTAAGTCAAAAAATATCAGTCTAGTTAGGTGGAATGATAATAATAGCGTCGCTATAGCAACAAACTGTAAAAATGATAACATAACGACCTCAACAGGACTATGCAAAAGATATGATCGGCAACAAAAACGTAGACAAAACGTAAAGCAACCAGTAATCATCAAGGAGTATACTTGCGGAATGGGTGGAGTCGATCTCTTCGATCAGCAAAGGGCAGCTTACCGAACTCGGATTAGATCAAGGAAATGGTATTGGCCCATTTTCAGATTTTGTCGAAATGGAGCTATTGTAAACTTGTGGATGTTATTTCGAAAAGCTTATCCAAAAGTAACTCTTCTCGGATTTATCCGACATCTTACAAGAAACATTCTTTCAAAATCAATAGAACTTCATCCAGTTTCAGCACGAAAGAGGGAACGAGAAAACGAAACTAGATACGATGGAGTCGAGCACTATGTAAATTACGCAAGAACTCAACGCCGATGCAAATTTTGTAGCAAGTGTACAAAATTATATGCACGAAATGTAATTTCGGATTGCACGCAGTATACTGTTTTCACAGATATCATGTAACTGACTCATCAAATAACTAAGAAATTTGAAAAAGGAATAGATATATAATATGTCACTTTATAAATAAAATGTTGATTTGAATTCAAAACCTAGGTATATATTGTATTTTTATTTTCATAGAAGTAGCTCTCCGAATACGCTTATGTATGATATATCATACGCTTTGCCACGCCCACATCTTTTGAGATATTTTTTTGAAATATGTAAATGAACCGTTTAACAGCAACACAAAAATTTGGTGAAAATTTCAATCACCTATCTTAACCCGTTTTATGTGTGAGCATTAATGGGTTAATGGCGCACTTTTTTCAACATCGCACACAGTTTTCGTCTGAGAAGACCCCAACTGAAATTTTGCTGGAAATATTTTTGTAGAATAGTTCCACCCTCCATCGCTTACACAAACTCAATATTTTTTAGATTTTTTTAATAAGCATCAAAATGATCTACACTAGCAAGAAATATAAGATTAAAATATTCTATTCCTGCAACTTTTGGGCTGCTGCACAGTGTGCTTTGCTGCAACTGAACGCTTTATATTTATGGATATATTTTTTTGTTTACGTAAATGCAAAGTAGTTTTGTCTGCTGCCACAGCTGACTGGTTGAGTGCGCAAATGTTGTGTTCAAACCAGGATTTTAGTATTAAACTCTCTACATGAAAAGAAACTTTCCTAACAGAATCAACGTGAAGGAGAATTTTTATCTTTATGTAATGAGGCTAAAAGTGCCACGTCATCATAATTTGAAACGCACCATTTTCTGGCGACGATTATTCAAATTCAAGCCTAAACAAAACTCTAAATTATCTCTTGGTTCATGCGCCATTTAAGGCATGGAATAGGAAATAGCGCAATTTATTTCATTGAAAATGTTTACGTATTTATGCATCACACATGCATTGCCTTTTCACCTGCTACATGAGGAATTCTTTGCCAACCGGTCAGCCATAGTCCAACCTCTTAACCAGCTTATCGTCTGCTGCCTTGTAAGCGTCACAACTCCACTTTTCCTGCTGCTGTTGCAGCGCAGCGCAAACAGTTCGTGCAGCCACCAACATTTCGTGAGTGTTGTCAACATGACACATTTAAAACGGTAAATGGGCAATGCACACATATTCCTACACACACAGAAACGAACAACAAAAACAGAAAAACCAAAAAGCATTGCACTTCAGGCGCTCCACGGCACGCCACTTAACGCTCCACCACTTTCGGCTGCGTTGCTCCACTTTCGCAGCGCGGTCTATGCACTACCTTGACAGTGTTTTTGTTTTCGCTTTTAAGCTGCACCGGTTTTACTTTGTTACTTTGCTACTATTTCCCCTCTTCTCCTCCGCTACTCTTCCTCTCACTTGCTACTCTGAAATTTTATTTATTTATTTCGTTGTTTTTTGTTTATCATCTCCGCTTGCGCCATTTTCATTTTTAATCCAACTTCCGGCATAACTATACCTTGGCTATGCTGTGGTGCCATTGCGCCATGGCTGTATATTCCATGGATGCATCAGCATCCTCTACAATGGCTCCTCCAGTGTCTTTAGTAGGTCGATGGTGTTTTCTGTGCTGCTGTCGCTGACTTTGGCAGGTTTTTAAGAGCAACGGAAATTCTGCCAGCCACAGTCGCACCCAAGAGGCATTTAAGCGTTGTGTCGCTATTTGGAGCGAAATTCATGGAGTACGCAGCGTTTGTACTTAGATGTGAAATGAATATAATATATGCAAGTGAGTAAAAAATGTTGGTGTATGGGTGTGTTTACATTAAATATAAAGTCATGGTGAGTTTCAATAGGATAAAACTGCATGAAAAATATGAAATTATTTAAAAGTAAAACCAGCTGAGGGGAGTGAAAAGCTGGAAAATTAAATAAATAAATGAAATTTCGGGGGTTTAATGGTGAATTAAAATTATTTAGATAGTCATCCAAAAACTAAACGTCTATGGAATTTATCAGTTGGTTACACTAAGCGCCAGTTTTTAGAGCTGAATTTACGGTGATGATGTTACTGAGGCGCACCCCAAAAATAAGAAGCACCGGCCAAGCACCTTACAGAAGTGTACGCGCCAATTATTTATTTTATATTTTTTAGTTAAGAACAAGCAAAAGTAATTATTTATTTCTTATTTATTTCATGTTACCCCGCCGCAGTGTTTTGAAGCTAATTGAAGTCATAAAAACAGCCCATATATCAACCAATCCCACATCGACTACCAACTGCAGAGGAAGATTGGATTTTCAACCGTATTTAGCTGAAACGTAGTGTTTAACTTGTGAGCTAACTCAAATTAAACTGATATCGAGTTTTAATAAGAACCAAATGCATTGCGTCTAACAATATGCAGATGGCCAACATCTGATTAGCTTAGTGAAGGAAGGCGATCTATGATAGTGAGGAAAGCGGAAGGGGTACATAAAATGCAACTATTTTCTTACAAGTTCATTTACTGTATAGCTTTTTATAGCTTTGTACCTTACCGCACAATAAATGCCATTTAAATAAAATTGAAGAATTACAATTTTACCCAAATATGCCATTTCACAGATACCTAAGCAAAATCGGAGACAAACAAAATTACAAACAAGTAATTAAGAATAAGTAGTTAAAACAAAGCTCCTCATCTAAAAACCATTTGCTGTTCGGAGTTGGCATAAAACTGTAGGTACCCCCACACCACAAATAGGTGGAGGAGCTCGGCGGCCTAACACCTAACAGAAGTGTACGCGCGAATTATTCATTTTATTTTTTTTTTTACTTAAGAACAAGCTAACTCTTTCCCAAGGCACAATGAGTGCAGTTACTAGCACAGCTAGCAGCTTTGTTCTCGCGCAATGTAGCTCAGAAAAGAAGGAATAAAAAGTGTTGCCTATCCTAAGGGGAACTGTGCTGAACTATTTGCTGTTTTAGTTTCTGTAGACTTTTACGTTCTTTTTATGCAGATCCTATCTGAGAAGACCGCTAGTGAAATTTTACGCGGAAGAATTTTCTAGAACATCTTAACCCTCTAGTGACCTTATGAATACATTGTTTTCAAAGCTGTTCCGAAAAAGGGTTAAAATGAGCCTTTTTTGAGGGAGCTAGGGGGTTAAAATATTCTACGAAAATATTTCCCATGAAATTCTACTACACATGTTTCAACTAAGTATTTCGCTCAGAGAAGTATTTTAACCCTTTTTGTACATTTTCGAAAAACGCTTAGGTACATAATTTAAAAATTAATTAGTCTATACAAAAAAGCTCAGCTGAGAATGCTAAAAGCTGCGTAAGTTTTAATATATAGCGCATTGGAATTCTTAGATATTAGGCTCATCTGGGTACCTGATCTCAGGGATGTTACAGGAAACTGCTGGGTGGAGGAGCTAACTAGATGTGGGACCATTGACGTAGCACCCTCGCGAAATAAGGGAATAAAGATCTCTTTGACTACTTTTGGTCGGTTCTTGGAAAGGTGAACTTTGTGAATTTGTAAGATCGTGAGATCATTACGGCTATGGGAGCACTAAATGGGGGCTTAGAAGGTTAACAAAGCCTCAGCTTTAGAATTTTGTGCCCTTGACGGATATTATCCACAAACTGTGCATGCTGTGAGGTTTGGCATTACTTAGACCAACTTTTGCGTCAGCTGTATGGAGAATGAGGTAGAATTAACTTATTCTCCTTCTCCGTCGCTGTCCTGCACATATGGCGTTCAAATGTAGGCATCTTGGCTCTCACTTCTTTTTTGTTGATATAGGAATTGAAACTTTGTTTTTTGGCATATTTTTTTTATTAATTTTTAATTTTTCTTTCTTGATATCTAAAATACTGTTTCAAAATTTCAAGTTAATCGGAGAAAAATTAACACAGTTTCTATATTTGGAGTTCTTTAAAGAAACTATCTCTAAAACCGGTATCTAAAACTTGTTATTTTTAATGTCCGTTAAGAATCTAGTGGTCCAATCATGAAATATTTCAAATTACTTATTCACCTACACAATTCACCAGGTATTCCTGGAAAAGTAGTTGCACAACCAACAGTGTCAAGGTTCTCTGAGATTTCCTGTGACGTAAAATAAGGCGACTTGCTTTCCACATCTGCCTTTAATCTCCTTCTTCACTATGCGATAAGAAATGAAGTCAAGTTTAGAAACCTTCTTAGTAGCTCAGGAATAAAAATCGCGTATGCGGAGGATATCGCAATAGTGGCAAGGAACAAAAGGTATCTATTTGAAACGTTTTGCAACATTTAAAGCTGTGCAAAAGCATAAGGCCGTAGGATAAATGAAGACAAAACTAAATATCCGAACATCTCGCCCAACACAAAGAGATGAAATTCTGAACAAATCGAAATCGGAGCATTTACCTTTGAGGGAGTGCAATACTTCAAATATTTGGGAGCGTTAATAAAAAATGACAGTAACAGTAATAACGACGCAATACCAGACCGAATATTGCCAATTGCAAACAAAGCATATTACACCCACACAAAATTGCTGAAGCCTAAACTACTAACACGTGAATGTAAACTCCGCCTCTACCAGTCAGTATTGGTGCTGTCGTGCGGCTGCGAGTGCTGGACAATGAGAAGCAAAGACGAAGGAATCTATTACAATGTTCGGGCAAAAAGTGCGCCGAAGGATGTTTAGCCCTATACACTGCAACGATGGAACGTACCGCATACGCTACAAAGATGAATTGCTGAACTTATGCCGGGGGAAAAATGTGCTAAACACATTATATCTCAAAGGCTTCGATGGTTAGGACAAACTGTGCGCATGGGGGACAGCCGCGTCCAAAAATTCTTTTTAACAACAAATTCTCTAACGTCCCGGGCCCAAGAGCGTCCAAAGTTAACATGGCTTGATCTAGTCATAGCCACCCTGAAAAAGTTACGAGTTAGGAGCTGGAAGTCTATTGCTGAGTCGTGCAGATTAGAATTATTATGAACGAAGCTAAAACTCACCCTAAGCTGTAAACGCTGCTTGATGATGGTGATGTTGAGAATTCCTGGAAGTTTTTTTATTTTTTTTTTTTAATTAATCTTAAAATAATAAATTAATGGGCTCTTTCTAGCGAAAATCAAGCGCTTAGCCTTCACGTGCTGTGAAAAGTTTGAAAATCGAAAAAATCCTATAGGATTACCTCGAAAAATATCTCTTTCAGCAATGTATTTTGAATTAATTTTTTTCAAATGATTTTTGCCAAACATCCTTTTTGGGAGATGCCGCCAGAGATTCATTTTCACTCGCTCAATTTTCAGTAGTTTGCCGTGAGAGTTTTAGAAAATACTGCTCAAGTGTTGCAGAAACTTACTCATAGCAAAAAAAATATACTTAAAACATCAGTTTTTCTCATCCGAACTAACAATTTTCGATCAATTGTAAGTTGAGCTAAAGTAAATAAATTACGATTACGCAGTAAAAAGAACAAAATTCGACAATCGAAACTCTCTGAGACCTTAGCAGCTTTAGAAAAGAGAGACAGACACAATTTCTTCACAAATTCACCCGTAGGCACCGGCAGAACGAGTAACTTTCTATACGTGGCCCACATTTTTATACGCATATTTCAGCCTAACACCCACATTCGCACCCATGCACAAATACTCGTCGTGTGCCCATCGAGCATTGATTGCCATTTACAAGATAAAGCACACACACCCTGTTTTCAGGGGGAAAAAATCCTCAAAAACGCCATATAAAAATGAAAAATCGGTAATCGTACACTTGAGGAGTTGCAATTTTTCCTACTCACTGCCGCGCCAACCATATATTGATTCCTTAACTAACAAGCACATACTCCGCATGCCGCTTGCCCTCACCCCCATTCATCGCTCTTCACCCTTCTTAACCAGCATTTGGGGTTCGTTCAAGTGTTGGCCATGTTCTTGTTTGTCATTGTCACTAGACCGTGAATGAGGAAGGACGAAAAGGTCCTGGGTATCAGTACGGCAACGTGGCTGTAGCAGACGTTGTTAGAGTCAAACGCAATGTTGCGACCTACACGCTTTACCAATAATGATGTTGACGGGTTACAATCAGAATCTCGCTGACACACACGCGTGCATAAATGCTTCATTTATATCCTCCTCCTGCTTCCTTTTCTGGCAACTTTAGTTAGGACACGTAGGCATGCCCGTATATTATTGTGTTTTTTTCCACGAGTAGGTACGAACTCAGCTTGTAAGATTTTTCGCGTGTGCCTATTATTCATCATTGATTTGTTTGCTACGCATTTCTTTTAAATGTAATATATGGTGGATATATTACTTTGTTATTTATTTCTGCATACGCGTAACTTATTTTCTTATTTCGTGACTTTTCGCTGCTGCATAAGCAATTTTTGGCGATTCGATTGCTGCCAACTTACAATGGCGATTTATTGGAGGCCATTTTTTGTTGGCCAACCATGAAGTAAACGGAACGAGTTTATAACCGGCGCAAAACTATGACTTTAGGAGATGGTATTAGTTCTATTTCAGATCTTCAACTCTATACTTTTTCACAGCAAAATCCCAAGGAAGCTGCATAGAAAAATTGCGAGTCGGAGCATTGAAGGGTGTTTCCTACCAAAATTTTTCTTGGCATGCCAAACAGGCGCTGCTGTGGAGCCCCTTCCAACAAACAGGACGAAATTTAGGCAGACCACGAAGTACTTAGCGCCGACCAACAGAGGTGGAGAAATGAGCTGAATTTAAATGAGTTGAGTACAGTTCGTTTGCTAACCCTTCTTATGTTCTCAAAAGGCACTGCTGATGATGTTTCATATGAAATTTTGCTTGAATGCAGCTCAGCTTTAATTCTTTTAACCGTAAATTCGTCCGAAATTTCTCTGCATACGTACCAATTAATGTTGTAAACGCCGTTTGATGTTTAAAACTCATCTAAATATTATTTCTAAGGTATGCAGGTAATTTTCTACAAAATCGAGATTAATAAGACCAAAACTGATATCAAAGCAAGAACAAAATAAAGACTAAAACGAAGCTTAAGATCAATACGACTGTAGCGAATTGCTTGAATGCAACGACCGCTAGTGAATCAATCGATGTGCCGCGCCGTACTTGTACATTAGCCAGTGCACGCGGAGAAGAATCGGGCATTCCGTTGATTCTTCTAAAAATTGGTTTTTACGGACTTGGTGAGAAAGGTACTAATTTGAGATTTATTCATTGTTTAAATATTTAGTACACGAGTACACCTCGGTTCTTTTTTAAGTTTTTATAAATTTTCTTTAGCCTTTTTGAAAAAAAAAAAAACAAAATAATTTCAACCATTTCTCAACTAATATTAAAAGAAATAAAAAAATTAAAAAAAAAAAATGCAAAAAAAAATCTTTTTTGATAAAATAACTAACCTTTTTAATAAAACATATTTAAAAAAAATTTAACAAAACATTAAAAAAAATTAGAAAAAAATGTATTTAAAAAACAAAAAACTTTTAATTTGTAAATAAAGTAATTATTAATAAAATTTTAGTTTTTAAATGAACTTTTTTTTTTAATTGAAAAGAACTTAAATTTAAAAAAAAAGTTAAAAAATATGAAAAAAATAAATAATTGTTAAATAATTTAAATTTATTTAAAAAAAAGCTAAAAATAAATAAAAAAGTTAAAAAAAATATTTAAAAAAAATTTTATGAAATAATATATATTAAAAAAAATTTAACAAATTAATAAAAAAAAACTTGGAAAACATTTTATTTCTAAGTAAAATAATAATTAATAAAATGTTAATTTTTAAATAAAACTTTTTTTATTTGAATTTGAAAAAACTTTAAATTTTAAAATAAAAAAAGTTAAAAAAAATAAAAAAGCCTTATTGATAAAAAACAATATTTTAAAAATGCTTAAATATGTATTATAAAAAAAATTAAAAGAAAAAACAAAATAAAAGAATTATAAAACAAAAAAATTAAAAATAACCTTTTCGATAAAATGTATAAAAAGAAGTTAACAAAACATCAAAATAAAGAAAAATTGATTTATAAATAAAATAATTTTTAATGAAATTTTAGTTCTTAAATAGATTTTTTTTTAAATATTGTAGAAAAAAAACTTAAAATATATAAAAAGAAGTTAACAAAACATCAAAATAAAGAAAAATTGATTTATAAATAAACTAATTTTTAATGAAATTTAAGTTTTTAAATAGACTTTTTTTAAATAGAAAAAAAACTGAAAATTTTAAAATAAAAAAGGTTAAAAAAATTAAAAAATAAATGATTTTTAAATATATTAATTTAAATTTATATTAAAAAAAGCTTAAAAAAAATAAAGAAAGTTAAAAAAATATTTAAAAAAAATGTTATGTAATATATTAAAAAAAATTTATCGAAACATTAAAACACATTGGAAAAATTTTATTTATAAATAAAGTAATAATTAATAAAATCTTAATTTTAAAATAAAACTTTTTTTATTTGTAAAAAAAAACTTTAAATTTTAAAATAAAAAAAGTTAAAAACAAAAAAAACAGTTAATATATAAAAAAAGCCTTATTGATAAAAACAAATTATTTTAAAAATGTTAAAATTAAAAGAAAAATAAAAAAATAAAAAAATTATTAAAAGTAACCTTTTTCATAAAATATATAAAAAGAAAGTTAACAAAACATAAAAAAAAATTGAAAAAAAAATTTCTTAATTCTTGAATAAAAAAAATTTTAGTTTTAAATAAAATAATTATTAATAAAATTTTAATTTTTTAATTATTTTAAATTGAAAAAACTTAAAATAATATATAATATAAAATTAAAAAAAATAACCTTTTTATTCAAAATTTTGGTAAATGCTCAATTTTTTTATAAATAAAGAAAACTGCCTATAAAATAGTTGCATTTAATAAGAAGCAAGGATCTTTAAAATCTTCCAAAGAACAAGGACTTGGGTTCACTGGCACCGGTTAGCAAGAGAAAGAAACGTCTGGCGCGCTTTTTCAACTCGACCAAAATCGCGTGAGCGCTTATCGTGCCAATCAAGAAGAAGAATGTCCAAAATACGTGGATCACTTGACATGTTTAAGTAGCTCGAATAGTATCAGACTATATCCGAAAGTTTTTAATGTAAGCAAAAAATAAAAATAAATAAATAAATCAAAAAGTATTAAAAGTGCAACAAAAATTTTCATCAAAAATAGAGTTTCGTGCTGGAATTTTCCTTAAAAAGTACCACACACAAGTTGAAGATTTTGAAGACATAAAAATAAAACTATTTTAATGCTAGGCATGCAGAACAATTGAAGTGCAATTAATGGGAGAATATTTCAAAGTTTTTATAAATTTTGTTTTAAGCGTTTTGTTAAAAAAAAATATTAACTTTAACTTTTTTGATAAAAAATTAAAAAAAAAATTAACCAAAAAATTTTGTTTGTTTTTAAATAAAAAAAAATTGAAAGAAATTTAAATGTTTTTTGATAAAATATAATCATTTTAAGCTTTTTTGAAAAAAAAAATTTAATTTAAAAAAATAATGATACCAAAATAATAATAATGTTAGTAAAAAATAGTGACTTAAAGCTTTTTGATAAAATATGTTAAAACAATGAAACAAAATTATTTTTAGGCTTTGAAATAATTATTTAAAAAAAAAAATTAAATTATAATAATTTAAATGTTTTTTATAAGAAATAATCACTTTAAGCTTTTCGATAAAATATGTTAAAAACATAAAACAAAAAATTTTATTTTTAATTAAAAAAAATTATGATTTTAAAAAATTTTTAAATTAAAAAAATTTGTTTAACATATTTTATCAAAAAGCTTAAAATTATTAATTTTTATTAAACAACTTTTTTTAAATGCAATTTATGGGAGAAAATTTTTTAAAATATTTGATAAAAAAATAATAATTTGAACCTTTTCGATAAAAAATGGTAAAAAATTAAAGAAACATTTGAAAATAATTTAATTGTTTTTAAAAAAAATAGTAATTTTAAGCTATTCGATAAAAAAAAATAATGAAATAAAAAAATTTTTTAAATTAAAAAATAATTTAAAAAAAATTTGTTTAACATATTTTATCAAAAAGCTTAAAATTACAATATTAATTTTTATTAAACCACTTTTTTTTTAGTTCTTTTATATTACCTTTAAATTTTTTTTTTAATTTTAAATAAACAAAATTTTAAAATTTAAAAATAAAGTTTTGTGAATTTTTCTTCAATATATTTTATCAAAAAGCTTAAAATTATTATTTTTTATCAAACATCTTTTTTTTTAATTTTCTTAAATTACTCTTAATTTTTTTTTTATTTAATAAAATTTTTTGGTTGATTTTTTTCAACATATTTTATCAAACAGGTTAAAATTATAATTTTTTTTCAAAACGCTTAAAACAAAATTTATAAAAAATTTGAAATTTTCTCCCATTAATTACAAGTTTTTTTGTTTTAATTAAAAAAAATTTTGTTTCATTTTTTAACATTTTTATCAAAAAGGTTAAAATTATTATTTGTTTACCTAAAAACATTCTTTTTAATTTTTTAAATTATATTTTCATTTTTTTTTTTTAATTTTTTTAACACATTTTTACAGAAAGGTTAAAACTATTATTTTTCGATGAAAGATCTTTTTTTTATATTTCGCTTTTAACTTCTTTTAAATATTTAATTTTTATTTATATTTATATTTTTTGGATAAATATTCTAATATTAAAATGAAAATAAAAAATTTTAATTTTAAATAAAATTTTTTTTTTTAATTTTAAATTGAAAAAAAACTTAAAACTCTAAAAAGCAAAAAAAAAAAAACTTATTAAAAAATATACACAAAGAGCCGAAGCAGTTTCACTTTAAAATCTCTGCTTCTCCATTTTCGCAAAATGTCATGAAATATAGAATACTTCACAAAAAAATTGTATCTTCATCAAAAGCTGTAATTGACTGTATGCCATATCCACATATGTGAGTGTCTGTGCTTTCATACAATTCTATAGGAATTTAATTTTGCTTGAAATAATATGTTTTTAATTACTCACAATGGCTTGAATTAAATCGGACACTAATACACTCACTCACTTATATGTATATGCACCTTCATTTGTATTGAATCATGGAACAATATGGCAATAACGAATATTGCAAATCAAATGAAAGGAATGCAACTAAGAGAAGGAATTAACCCCAAAACTGAGAATGTGCTCGGAAGAGAAGCATACCAAATTTATGCACATAGTACATTCCCAGCAATAAATCGAACTACTTTCGAGACTACTTGGTAGAAGTAGCTAAACCCGTTAAATGACTTCAACTATAAGATGGCGGAAAATTCACATCAATATTGTTTTTAAATTATACTTTCACTAAATAAAAAAACAAAATAAAAAAATATTTTGAGCGATAGAAAACCTTATTTGCACTCCATTGCTTGTCTCTTGGTATACTACAGCTGCCTACTTCACAAGTGTCAAGTATCATTGACGTACGACGCCATTTACAAAAATTATAAATCTTCCGCAAGGGTGTTCTTCCGATTTTGCGCCACTTTGTATTTACACACAGGGTGTACTTCTAAGATGTGGCAGTTCTCACTCAATGCAGAGCTTTGGAAGCCATTCTTAACTTTTTAAATTGAATTTCAAGCTTTTGTGTATGAGGAGACTTATAGGGAGATTTATAGGAGAAAGTAGCAAATATTTGTTTAGTACATTTTAACCCATTATATCGCTCTGTTATTTTTTCGCACAAAATTAGCTTTCTGCATCAATGTAATTTCCATCAAGAACAATGCAACTATTCTAGCACCGCCCGAACATTTCAAAACCACTTTTGTAGAACGATTTATTTTTTACCTCAAAATAGGCCTCGGTATTTTCAACGATAATCTCTTTATTCAAGCGAAATTTCTTACAGGCGAGCATATTTTTTAGGTATCTGAACAACCAGTAGTCGCTGGATGCCAAATCTGACAAATGTGGTGGATCTGGAAGCAATTCGGAGTTGAATTTATATAGTTTTGCCATTGTTTCGATTGACTTGCGACTGACTTGGTTTTGGTCAGCAGTAAGCAAACGCAGCTCCCACTTTGAACAGAGCCTTTTCATAGTCAAATGCTCATGCAATATTTATATTTTAGTCAGCTCGTTATTTTGATATCTCTGCGATATCAGCTAACTCATGCAACTTCACTTTTCGATCATTCAAAATAATTTTGTGTTTTTTTTTTATATGTTCTGGTGTTACCGCGTTATTTGGAGGTACACTGCGTTGTGCATCATTGGCGTCTCTACGAGGACAGTTGAAGTCATCAAACCATCGTTTTATTGTTGTTTCTGATGGAGCAGAGTCCCAAGAACACATTTCAAGCCATTGCCTCGGTTTAAAGGTATTTTTACCCATCAAGAAGCAGTGTGAAATTAAAACACGAATTCTTTTGAAAATAACAAAAGTAGCATCACTCTTAGCATAATAACCCACGAACTAATGAATAGAATATCGTAAAATTTGAACAGCTGTTTTTTAAGGTGAGTACTAACAGAAAATTAGGTAAATGCTAAATAACTAGTGTCATCTAAGTATTAGACTCTTTATCTGGTATCGCTAGGGATCATAAGGTCTATGCGTGGCTTAATGCCAGGCGGGCTAACCAAACCTAACCTATGTGTTAGGCCCGAGACTTTTCGGCCCATGTGTTATGTGTGTTAATCGTACAATTAGGAATTTTTTCCTTGTGCACTGGTGTGTATAGAAGTTAGACTTGAATAATTTTTCTTTATTTATTATTCATTTTATCATAATTTCGTACTAATACTTCTATTGTACGTACTAATATTACTAAGATCATCTGATTCATTTTACCGTCTGCACCAATCAGCATCCTTTTTGGACTAGTTCAAAGACAACCATGAAATATACGGTAGAGTACCTTGAGAGACTTTTACCGCTTTTTAGCATGCATGTGTGTGTGTGTGTCTGATAGTTTGAGTTTTGACATAGAACCAGCTAACCAAACCCATGGCAAAGCGTTACAAAATGACACATCCATTGCGGCACATGTGGCAAGCAGCTTGCTACGCTTGGACCATAGCAAGCAACAATTGCTAGGATGTTGCAACGAGTGTAAATTAGTTGGCGTACGATGATTTCTTTTTTTTGTTTTTGTTTTTGGTATATGGGTATGCCTGTGTAAAAGCGTCTTGTGGTTAGCGCTGGGTAGCTGCAGAAAATTAATTTACTCCAGTACAAAGTGGAAACACTTTGTGCTGCAACAATTTTGCGCTTTTTCTAGCTGTCTCTCTCTCTTCCTCGCCCATTTGCTCTCTTTACACTTGTGTGCTTATGTTTTTAATTACTATATTTTCCATTTTTATTTTATTTGGGATTTAACAAGAATTGCTATGTAAACCCCAACAATAAATACATGCATACACCAACACAAACATATTTTTCACATGTACACCAATACATGAGGGGGGAGTAGTGACAGCTGATTGTGTAAATAACACCATAAATGTTTTAGCGTACATATTGTGTATGTGTGTGGGTGTGTGGGTGTGCTACGGATATATGGAACAAGGAACAAAGCTGGGAACCACATACTGGAAGTGAGTACATAATTTTCCAATGCTAGCATATATTGGATTTTTATAAATGTGCATTTTTACATAAATATTTTGTGTGAGGTACTTTATGTGATTGCCATATAAACTTAATTAAGACCAAGTGAAGTGAAATCGAACGAAAAGGCACGCCATATTTTTATACTAAAAACTTAAAGTAACAACATCGCTGCAACTCAGCCATGTATTTGCAAGTTGAGTTTTAAAAAATGCCTCCTTCCACCCTTCACATGTTGGCGATACATATTATATATATATATATATATATACAAAATTTTCAAAATCCCTCAAATACAATACTATTTCTAAAGAGGTTAGGGGTAGACCGAATTTTCAAAAAATTTGATTTTTTTTTGCATTTTCTTAAAGAATAATATCTCAAAATATTCGGCCCTGTCGTAGAATCCGTCGTAGAAAACCTACGAATACGAATGCCTATTACGAATACGAAAAAATTGTAATCGTCGGTTCCATGTGAACACGAAAAAGTGTTGCCAAACTCAAATGTAAAATTTTAATATTTCGACAACTGCTCACTTCAATGTAAAGAAGACAATTTGAAAAATCCTCAAGTTTTTTATCAAGTTAGCTGAATTTTCATATTAAAATTTATTCGTTGGCATGTGCGGTTGTGTTAATGGAGGAAGAGAGAAGTGGACGGAATCTCGAAATTAAGCGATGCAACATCCCTCTCGATATGGGCGAACTATTGTAAGTGCCTGCCTTTGTTGCACGGGAGACGCTGGATACGCCTTGGAATCTTCGCTGATGGCACCTTTTCGTTCACCTCAATGGGCAGCCCTGAAATGAACTATAACAACATACACGCAAAGGCACGAAATATTGTAGAAAGAACAATTTTCATCATCCACTTATAATGATGCAGCTTAAAATATTAGACAATCTATATATAGAGCACTAGTATAGAGTTTGTTCTTAGTGACAAATAAAAAAAATGTTAACACAAAACATTTGTAGTTTTCAATAAAATATGTGTATTAATTTTTTTTTTGACAACGCTTTGAGGCTCTTTTTTCTACTTCTAACATTTGTTGTTTTATTTGATTTTTGGCCGCATTCAAGCACTCCATGTTTCTATGGTGCCTACGCGTTTCTTCCAGGTCGGCTGCTTTCAGGTCGCACATTTTTTCAAGTGCCGAACACATTCGCTGCATAGTCGAAGTGAGATTGTCTAGCTTCATATTTTGCTGTTCAAAATGTTACAGACTCTTTGCTTGGAAGTCCTTTTGAAGCGCTAGTTGCTCTTTAATAAGATCTGCAGTACTTGTATCGACTCGCTTTTGGACGGTTGGTGTACGTCTCGTGGAAGAAGGACTTCAGTTATCCGACAGCATGGATACGTCCGGATCAGGTTCACTATTCTCTGCTTCGACAGTAGCAGGTAGTCCCACACTTACTGTGCTTGTGATACCGTGATGGGCTGGTCTCTATAGCGGTCAGTCTGATGAATTCTTCTTCCATTTCATTCAAGTGGTGCTACTTATATCGGCCACCGCCAGTTGTTGTTTGCTCCCTCTATAAGCCTTCCAATCTAACCACACTTGAAATAAAAATATTTTGTGCAAACGGATAATGTACTTATATAAAGCCCTTTATTTCCTTTTTCCAGGTTGATACATCTTTGGTTGGTGGGCCTATACTGTTAATTTCTTTTTGTTTATAGTTTAGTTAATATAGGATTTACATTTTACAGCTTTCTTATTTATTTCCTTTTAAATTTTCTTTTTATTACACGTTCTATTTTTGTCCGTTAGTCTAACGTGGTCGTAGAAAAATTGAACGAAACTGTAAGATTTGACGTTACGGGTGTATTCAGTGAATGCTACTCGACGAATTTCAAAAAACCCCTTCATAAGCTGTAATTTTCTTACCAAAAAGGGAAATCCACAGTCACAGCACTGCACACACCCGTTGTCAATATAGAAAAGGCTCTAAATCAAAAAGAAATAGCCCTATGTTCCTTTATGGACATAGAGGGAGCCTTCAACAACGCAAATTACAAATCCATGGAAACAGCACTCGAGAAAAGAGGTGCAAACCCAATATTAACACATTGGATAAGCCAAATGCTTAATCAGAGGATTATTAAAGCCTCGTTAGGCCAAGCTGAACTTAATGTCAGAACAGTAAAGGGATGTCCGCAAGGAGGAGTTCTTTCTCCACTGCTATGGTCCCTACTAGTTGATGACTTGGTGCAGCACCTAAACCATAAGGGATTTATAACCATTGGTTACGCAGATGACATATCTGTTATAATAAAAGGCAACCATGACTAGCACTAACAGACTTAATGCAAAATGCCTTGAACGCAACATGGGAATGGTGTAAAAAGGAGGGGGTGTAGACCAACCCTAACAAAACCACAATTATCCCCTTCACAAGAAAAAGACAGTTAGAGTTTCCAGCATTGAAAATAAATGAAACAGTGATAGAACTAAAGGAAGAGATCAAATATCTAGGTTTAACCTTAGATAAAAAACTTACTTCGGAATCACATATAAATAATATAACAAAAAAAGCCACGAAATCCTTGTGGACAACCAAACAATTACTAGGGAGATCCTGGGGCCTCAGCCCTAGTATGTCCCTCTGGATATACACCCAAATGGATAGACCAATCATACTGTACGGGGCACTAGTATGGTGGAGCAAATCTATTCAAAAAACAGCGGTAACCAAACTGGGAAAAGTACAAAGGCTTGGTTGCCTATGCATCACTGGGGCTTTGAGAACTACCCCAACAGCTGGCATGGAAGCACTCCTTAAATATCACTCACCTAAATATCCTAAATAAAATCAAAAACACCATAAGCATGGCTCAAGTTTCAGACCACATTGACCCAACCCTCTGTTTCACAAAAGGATACACAGTTACCTTTCCTGAGAGGATCGAGTGGAAAACAAACCCGAAATGGATGAATGATGATTCACAAAAATGGTACACTGATAGATCAAAAACACCTTATGGTGTAGGAGTAGGAGTAATGGAGCCCAGAATCCACAAATCATTCACTCTCACCAGGGACACCACCATCTTCCAAGCGGAACTATACGCAATAATGGAAGCAGCAAACATCATGAAACGTAGGAACCACAAGAGAGTAAAGATCAAAATACTCTCGGACAGCCAATCAGCTCTAAAAGCTTTAGATAGCTATACCTACAACTCAAAGACTCTCTTAGAATGCCACAAGGCACTCAATAACCTGGCATCCAAAAGCAATGTTTCATTAATTTGGGTACCGGGACATGAGCGATATGACGGCAACGAAAAGGCAGACTTTCAAGCCAAAAAAGGGGCAGATGAAAACTTCATCGGACCTAGTCCTATGTTCGGATTCAACAAAAACAACCTGAAACAAAAAGTAAAATACTGGGTCAAAACTCTATTAAATCAGCATTGGGACAACGTAGAGGGTCTTAGACACTCCAAAAAGTTCCTAAATTTCAACGCCAAAAGCTAACATGGAGCTAACATGGCCCTCACGTTAAACATAAAGAGCATTCGCACTCTCACAGGCGCCCTCACGGGTCACTTCCCCTGCAACAAACACTTACAGAAATTAGGCATAACTAACACCGGCACCTGCAGATTTTGCTGCGAAGATGAGAAGTCTATAGAACATCTCATTATCGAATGTCCGGGGTTGACGCATAGAGGGAAAAGGTTTTTAAACAAGTTCATGCTTACAGATCCTTCAATCACTCCCTTAGAAGGAGCTGGTACAATTCATAAGCATACTTAACAGTCAATAGACAGCATAGGGTGCACAATAGATCAATATGGTCGCAGTGCTAAAGGGCCATACCTTAACCCTTTACAACCAATAACCATTACTCTACGAATTTCGAATGTGCGTTCGGACCTATTCGAATCGTATGATTACAATTTCTTAGTTTCTACAAAAAACAGTCTACGACGGATTCTATGATAGGGCTGATTGTATGAAAATTTGAAGTGAATCCGACAAATACTTTACGAGTTATTCAACAATTAACAAAGGGTGCTCGGGCGTTCCGGAGCGGATAGCGAAACTTGAAATGCGTTTTTCTCAAAACTATGTTTTTTGAACTGATGATCACTGTAACTTAAAAACTGCTTGGTAGATTTATACTGCTTTTGAAAAAACATAAAAAAATTCGTGCCTGATTGAGGGATTTGTTTGTTTTCAAAATTTTCTATTTTTTTAAGCAAATAATTGTCGGTTTTCTTCTCGAAAATCTGAAAAATAATTCCTGAAGCCAACATATTATTAATTTTGACAAAAAAAAAATCCTTCGATCAGACACAAAATTATCTATTAGCAAAACAAATTTCTCTTGTCCGATTGATTTTAGATGAATCTCAAAGGACTCTGGAAGTACGGGCTCCACACAAACAGCCATAACTTTTATAATTATTAATTTTTTTTTTTTTGAAGTCAGTCTGATAGCAATGGAAAGAATAGTGTATTTTATAGACTTCCATAATCCTTATTAACTTTGTGCCATCAAAAATAGGTATTAATAATTAATATTCTAATAAATAAAAATTTTATAAAATATTCTAATAAATAAAATTAATAAAGTTTTTGTTTCTAAAAACTAATGAGGAAAATGATTAACTCTCATCCGGTCCTCAGAAAAAGTCACACAGAATGTCTCTGACGTCGAGAACGACAAAACAACAGAAAAGCTATTCGATTCGAACACCGAGTAAATACCACCGTTTTCACCTGATATGGCCCCGTGGGCCTCCTTTTATTCCCAAGTTCAAGTTACTACTTCATAGAAGGAGATTTCAGTCGATAGAGGAGATCAAAGAGAATGCGACGAAGGAGCTGACAGCCATTCCTTCGTCAGCCTACCAGGGGTGCATGAAAGACTGGGTTAAACGTTGGCATATGTGTGTTGCTTCAGACGGGTCGTATTTTGAAGAAGACAAAATAAATTTCCCTGAAATTTAACTCTGTTTTGTTTTATTTAAACATCCCCGGTACTCTCTGATCATTGTACAAGAATGACTGGGTAGGACTAATAACACAGCCCCACAAAAAAAAAAAATTTTAAGTCCCAGAAACTTGACCTCGGTTACTATATGTTTTTAGGGTCGCTGAATCCGAATCCGGAGTCAGTTTCACCCCATCAGGTCAATTTCAAGGTCAGTTCAAGATCAAATCATCAAAATCTATAAAAATGGGCCCTAACCATACTATCTTAGGGTTTTTGGGGTCGCTGAATCCGAATCCGGGGTCAGTTTCACCCCATCAGGTCAATTTCAAGGTCAGTTCAAGGTCAAATCATCAAAATCTGTAAAAATGGACCCTAACCATACTATCTTGGGGTTTTTGGGGTCGTTGAATCCGAATCCGGGGTCAGTTTCACCCCATCAGGTCAATTTCAAGGTCAGTTCAAGGTCAAATCATCAAAATCTGTAAAAATGTAAAATAATTATAATTATTAGGCAAACGTTATCTCTGCAATCACCCGTTCTAAACGCTTTATAAAAATTGTGGTTGTGGGACGAGTTGGAGCGGAGAGTGCGAGAGGGACCCGTTTCATCTGCCAGGGAACTAAACTAAAGGTCACACGAAGAATGGCTGATAATCGGGCCATCGATGTTATTAAGAGCAATGGATTTAGTATTAATATGAATTTTCTTAACTTCAAGCATTTTCATCAAAACGGCACTAAAGCCTACTTGAGGAGTGCCAGACCGGCACTTCAATCATTTCACCAAGCATTTTCGTATAATTATTTTGTTACCGTATTGAACGAACGGCCGCCGTAGCCGAATAGGTTGGTGCGTGATTACCATCTGGAATTCACAGAGGGGTCGTTGGTTCGGATCTCGGTGAAAGCAAAATTAATAAAAACATTTTTCTAATAGCGGTCGCCCTTCGGCAGGCAATGGCAAACCTCCGAGTGTGTTTCTGCCATGAAAAAGCTCCTCATAAAAATATCTGCCTTTCGGAGTCGGCTTGAAACTGTAGGTCCTTTCATTTGTGGAACAACATCAAGACGCACACCACAAATAGGAGGAGGAGCTCGGCCAAACACCCAACAGAAGTGTACGCGCCAATTATTTATTTTTATTTTTTTTTATTGAACGAATTTTAATGTTGCATGAGTTGTTGACTGTTTTGTGTTTTCTTCTCCTATTTTGTTTATGGCAATTATATTTTTCCAACTATTGCCAATATATTGAATTAAACTCCCATCTAATGAAAAAAAAAATTATTTTTCAAATTTTAACTATAACATTGCGCGTTCTCTAATCCTCTCCAATCTCACTGACCTTACAGAATTTCGAAAATCGATCTTTTCACGAGAACTCCAGCTATTAACTGGGCATGCTCGTATATGAAGCCGCTGAATTTATTTTTATTTTTTCTACTAAGAAGTATTAAATGTTTGCTAAAAGTTTTACTCCAAAAGCTTAGTGATTTTGCCTAGCTAAAGTTTTGAAATCTCTTCGTTCTACTTTTTTTTCAATATTTAGTTTTTCATTTTGAGATTTTAGTTTTTCGGTTTTTCTATTTTTTTATGAAACTCAACACTTTCGAAGGTTCTCGCGTACACGTACAGCTACACACCTACTTGCACACAACCATACAAATTCATCGGCTAGTGCGGCGTGAAGGCAGTGCCGTAAAAAAAGTAAAAACCAAAGTTATCGGTTCAACAGCAGTATTTTTCACAAGACTAGCAACAACAACATAGGTTTTATGAACAAATCTGCTTATGCCTGACTTTAACTTTGGCTGAAAGCTTTGGCCGCCTGAAAGCTGTTGAAATTCCATAGTGAATTTCGTCTGCTGAGTAAACAGACGCGCCAAAGGCAGTTACCGCAACGAAAACACATACAGTTGTGTGCGAAATTATAACAGCGCGACGAATTAAAAAACTGCAGGATTTTTTTGTTTTTTTTTTTTTTGTATTTAAGATTTTTTAATGTTTTAATAAAGGTATAAAGCATTCTGTACAGAAAAAACTTAGAACTGAAAATTATAAAACTTTGAATTTCATAAGGTTAGGTTAGGTTAGCCTGGTTGGCAACAAGCCACGCATAAACCTTTTGGTCCCTAGCGATACCAGATGGAGACCGACCACTATGAATACCGAAAGTAGACATCATATAGGATGTCAGTGCTTTTGGCGAATCTAAGCAGTGCTGGGAGATCCGCTTTTGAGACGTCCTCCAGACCCTCACACAATGGGGCTCCCAGGTATTTAATAATGCCGGACAAACGCACAGAAGGTGTTCTAAAGTTTTCTTAACATCCTCTCTGCATTTCCTGCATTTGTCCGTGTTAGCAATCCCTATCTTGTACGCAAGTGCAGCCAATAGATTATGACCTAATAGCATACCTATGATAGTTCTGCAGTCTTTTCGCGAGAGCGTAAGTACGAATTGAGTCAGTTTTTTGTCGTTAGTTCTACACATAACTTTTGCTGTTTTGCATGTGGTTAGATTAGTATCTTCCACTCGCCTTTTCATGTAGTCGTCATTGTAATTGTATTTAGCGGTTTTGGTATGTCGTTCTCTTGTTCAAAATGTAGTCTAACAGCACTTCTTGTCATCTCATCTACTATTTCGTTCCCCATAATGCCTTTGTGGCCAGGTACCAAGTAGATATGCAGCCTACTGTTTGCGGCTAGCCTTTCTATGGCCTCTCTGCTCCGTCGAACATTTTTAGACTTAATACAATATGAGTTTATTGCTGCTTGACTGTCCACGTATATATTAATTGTTGAGTTCTTTCTTGTTCTTGTGTAGGCGAGCTCCGCGGCTTTCCCCACAGCAAAAACTTCCGCTTGGAAAATACTGCTGTGGTCTGGCAGCTTGATAGACTGCCTGATCCCTAGTTTTGAGCAGTAAATACCCGCTCCCACTCCGTCTAAAGTTTAAGAGCCGTCTGTATAGATGTGAAAAGTCCAATGGCCAAGCTTCATGCATTTGTGCCTCCTATTCAATTGTAGTACGAAATCTTCTCTCCCAATTAAAATACGGAGTCATGTAGTCTGTGGAACCTGAGCTCCACTTTCCTATTGAGCTGTGTCCGAAGGTTCTGCAGGTGAATACCCGAGCAGCCACTAGCCTCCTCGCG
Organism: Anastrepha obliqua; assembly: GCF_027943255.1. NCBI lineage: Eukaryota > Metazoa > Arthropoda > Insecta > Diptera > Tephritidae > Anastrepha > Anastrepha obliqua. The sequence continues at coordinate 49,921,518 of NC_072893.1, forward strand.
GATTTCGCTACCAGGTTTTCCGCCATAAGGTCAATAGGTAGCATGCTGAGTATCATTTCCAGCGCCGCCGTTGGAGTGGTTTTCATCGCTCCTGTTATGCACAGAGCAGCGAGTCGTTGATTGAAATTCATAAGATTGCCATCAAAATACGTACACTTTTAAATTAGAACCTTTAGAAAAGTAAATATATAAAAAATAAATAATTGGCGCGTTTTGTTACCAAATCTCCTCCTATTTGTGGCTCCAAGCCGTACGGTTACGGCGGCCGCTTGCATACATACTTTCATTTTATGACCCATTCAATTTTAATGTTACAAAGTAAACGTTTGAAGTCATTCAAAAATCGCATTTATTTTTGACAATTTTTTTCGGATGTTTTATAGGGATGAAAATGTGGTAGAGTAGCGAAATTTTTTTTCAAAAATCAACGTGAATTTTGAGGCAGTTGAAATTTGCACTTTGTTATGCTAATATTGAATGAGCAATAAATTCGCATACCCGAAATTCTTCTAGAAATTCTGCATAATAAGTTTGAAAATTTTATGTAATTTTTTTATGTTTCATTTTTTTATTTTTACAAAGTTTGGAGCTGTGAGTTATACTCGTATGTTTTTTTTTTGTAGAATGCACTAAACTTTTATAAAAGCGAAAAAAAATAGTTAAAACTTGTTAATTCGACGCGCTACTATTATTATGCACACAAGTGTTTTCAAGCATATATTTTACTGTTACAAAAACGCACACAGACACACACATATATATATATATATATATATAAGTATATACATATATTTATAAATCTTGTATCTAAATCGTAGAATGCTTCCTTCGCCTCAGTTGCAGCAGCTACTTGCAACAATTCCCCTTCCAGCTGTTTTCGCCATTTCATACAATTTCATTGCATTTACCAAGTTTTACGCGCATCTAAGCCTCGGCTATTACTAATAGCATGCCCGTCTGCACTATATTCCCTACCTCTCTCCTCTCTCCCCTCTCCCCTCTCCCCTCTTTCGCAACCATTTTTAGTTAGACAACATCCTCCTTGGCTAAGGATTGCCACTTCAGTGGTGGCACTAACTGTTACAAGCACGGTTAGAGTGGCAGTGCCACAACCGCAACGTCAAGTGTGGCTATATCTGCAGTTTACAGTATTATGTATAGAGTTGTAGTTGTACATGTAGTCAGTGTGATGGCGATAATAGCTCTGAAATGTGGGTGGAGAGGGGTTGCTGAGGTATATGCGAGGCACAGTGAAAAGTTGCAACGAAAATAGCCAACAATATATCAACCGACATTTTCTATTGTAAGCATTTGATGGTATGCTATTGTCCTTGCCTTTGTTGTTATTGTTGATTTGCTATGTATGTGGGTATAGACTTGTAGTGGTAGTAGTTTGTGTACTTAAAGCAGAAGAGTGATTGCAGATGGAGGTCAATGTTGTGTACTTGTATCGTGCTGCTTATATATATATGTGTGTGTGTATGCGTATTAGTGAGTGGGTGAGTTTGTTGGTATGTGGCATTATTTGTCGCTGCCGGGGGAGTACCAAAATAGCTCGCTGGCATCTGCATAGTATCCTTGATATGGGGGTGTGTGTACAATATTTTTTCTCTTCGGCGAAATGCCTTTGAGCTGAAAAGCGTACAACTTAAGAAGGGGCAACTTCTTTTCTTTTTGAGATGTTTTTAGTTTCACTTTTTGACCAACAAAATTTGGTTGAGAAATTTTACTCAAGTTTATATAAAGTTTGAAGAGTTAAAGTTTATTTAAAGCAAAATTTTATTTTAATTTCAAAATCAGCGCAAGTATTAGAGAATATGTTGAATTAGAGAAATTTTTAATTTTAATACAGGGTGGCTGATGAAAGCCGCTACCAAAAAAAAATTGAATAACTTTTTTTCTTTTTAAGTTATCTGTTCCATTTTTGTTTTAATTTGCAGATTGATCTTTAAAATTTATTAAAATAGATAACTGGGACACGTAAACAAGAATTTGGATAGTCCGCCGCTATCACGCACTGGAGTCCGTAGTTTTGGTACAGAGAGAGTACAGGCGGATGTTTGGCGGCGATCCCCCGAGCAGATGGATCATAATGAGACTGGTGAATAATTTTGCTTAGCAAGGAACAGTCGCAAGAAGGCCTTATCATCGAAACCCACCAGTTCGGATGGAGGAAACGATCGCTGCTGTAGCTGCAGCTATACAAAGCAATCCAAGGGTTTCAACAAGAAGCTTATCTGCTCAACTTGGTGTCAGCCGACAGTCTTTGCAAACAGTAATGCACAAAGATTTAGACTTATTTCCCTACAATATTCAAATGGTTAACAAACTGAATGCAGCAGACTTGCCGATTCGCTTGCAATTTTGCCAGAAGATCCTGCAAATGGTGGAAGAAGACCAAAACATGTTAAACTGCCTTTTCATGTCTGATGAGGCCCATTTCGATTTAAACGGCAATGTGAACAAACAAAATTGTCGAATATGGAGTACTTCTGACCCACAGATACTCCACGAGACGGAATTGCATCCTCTTCGCGTGACAGTGTGGTGTGTGGTTTCTTCACGCTGTATTGTCGGGCCTTATTTTTTTGAAGAAAATGGTCACACCGTTACGGTTACTGGAGACCGTTATTTGAAAATGCTGAAAGAATTTTTCTATCCAGAACTACGCCGAAAGAGAATTCCTTTCAACTCTGTGTGGTTTCAACGAGATGGGGCAACGTCTCACATAGCCCAGACTGTTATGACAGAGTTGCGACGAAAATTTCCCAATAAACTGATTCAAGAAACTCCGAATTTCGTTGGCCCCCCAGGTCGCCTGACCTTACTGCACCTGACTTTTTCTTGTGGGGTTTATGTAAACAAGAAGCTTATAAAACAAAGCCAACAAATTTGGATGAACTAAAACAATCCATTCGGGCAACAATTGCGGCTATTCCTGTCGCAACTCTCAAAGCAGCAATGAACAACTTTTTAATAAGATGCCGCACTTGTGTCAACGAGCATGGGGGGCATTTAAATTCAATTATTTTTAAAACTAGTTAAGCTACATTTAATAAAATTGAATGACCTTCATTTTGAAAAAAAAAAAATAAATGAATTCCATACACTAAAAAAAAGTTATTTAAGTTTCTTAATGTAGCAAAATTCATCAGCCACCCTGTATTTTAATTTAATTTGTTTTGGGAATACCCAAACGCTCTTAGAATCTGCCCATCACTTCACTAAATTGGTTATGTGTAACAGCTTAACTTTTTTGTTCTAATATGAAATTAATAATAATTGTAAATGTCCCGTTTTAAGTATCTACAAATTAAGTGCCACCTAAACATGACTAAGCTTGTGAAATAATTAGCAAAATTCTTATTAAAAAAGTTAAAAAAGTTATGCCCGAATTCTGTAAGCAGTCTCAAGTCACTAATTAAGACTTTTCGTGGTGAAATTTGATTTTGAGACTATTTGCAATTCAGTAAGCAATCTCACGTCATTAGTCTCAAAAAAAAGTCACTAATTAGTGATCTACTTCTGAGCAGCTCATAAAACGAAAAATATAGAGGAGGAATTAATTATTTTATATACATATATTGCAAAAAACGCGCGAAAATGAAGCGAAGTAATATGTGTTGGGTAAAAATTTCTTAAGAACTCGAATAATTGTGCATTTATAGACGTTTTAGAAACATGCATAGACGGATTCTGGCAAGTTTACGCACCACGGAAGACCCATTCCTTCTGGAAGAAGACGTTTTCAGGAGGTTTTTTAGATTCCCGAAATCCTTCTGCTGGGAACTTATTCAAGATCTCAAACCACATGACAAGTTTGAGCGGAATTCGAGAATTGCATTTGAGCTTCGTGTGGGCTTGATATATTAATAGAAATACATAGGTATGCATTACAATATATTACTTTCAGTTTGTTTCAGTACTATATTTTCTGGCAAATGGCTCCTACCAAAACGTTATAGGAAACTGCCACTTCTCGGCAATGAGTCAACCAAGCGTGTCGAGATGTATTGAGCAAATTTGCAAACACTTTGAAATTAGTTTTCCCAATGCGGCGCAGCATTACAACAGCATGAACATGGTACAAAATATGCATTTGCACTATTTCAACGGCTTAAAATTTGCAGTTTCCTTAACAAATTCGGAATAAAAAGCGTCATAGGTGCTATTGACTGCAACATGTTGCAATACTTTCCCCGCAATCTTTAATCGCTGGAGTAGTACCTCATGAGTATATGAATCGCAAAGGATACTACAGCATTAATGTTGAAGCTGTGAGTCTAATTTTTCAAAATGTCAATGCACGATTCCCAGGATCATGTCATGACGCCGGTATATGGACAACTTCGCTGGTGAGAATCAAACTCATCAGGGAACACATTTTGGGAGCATTTAAATGGCTTTTAGGCGATTCAGGTTATCCTTTGGAGCCATAGCTACTAACACCAATAGCAACACTTTCTTCCGAAGAGATTTTCAATAAAACACATATAAAAGCAAGGAACACAATTGAGCGTGCCTTTGGAGTTATGAAATCACGATTTCGGTGTCTATCCAAAGAGCGCGTTCTCAGATATTAGCACAAAAATGCGGCAGCTATACACAATATGCTGCAAAGACGTGGCATATACGCTGATGAGGCCATGCCACCAGAAGACCCATTACCATGACCAGACAATAAGGTCAACGCACTTACACTTTAAAAGTTTTGTAAAAAATAAATTTTTTAAGCTTTATATAAACATCAAAAACTTTTTTATTTATAAGACTTTAAAACTAAATAATACAAAGCATTGATTTCGCTATCTCTATTTATTTTCACCATGATATTTGGTGAAATTCTTGTGGCTTTCCCTTACTGAATAGCAAAATCGTATCAAGTCACAAAAAGAGTCACTAATTTATAATCTCAATTTTAGTGACTTGAGTTGAGATTCGCTTACAGAATTAGGGCATTAGATCCATTGTGGTAATTTAATTTAATCAATTGCTGATATTTTATTTAAGTTGGCAGCGCTTATATATTACGCATTTTTTGTTTCACTTTATTTATTTCAATGCTCAACTTTAATAACTGAGATTATTACTATTGGCTACCAGGTAAGGTTGTAACTGGAGTAGAGTTGTATTTATAGTGGTGAGTAATGAATACTTCAACAACGTTTATATCAATCAAGTTTCCAGTTGCATTCAACAATTATCTTGCACATGGTGCACATTTTGTAATTTGAGTAGGTGGAAACTCAACCCAATTTGAGAGCATTTGAGTAACTTGCTTTGGTATACATTTTCTAATTTGAGTTGTAGCTCTTTGACAAAGGAATAATAATTAAAAATTTTAGTTAAAAAATTAATTATAACCCTAATAAAATTTTTCAAGTGGAACTTCTTAGGAGTCGATGGACGAGCAAGAATGGAAAGTAAAATTTCAAGGCTATGCAACTCAGTCCAATTTGAGAGCATTTGAGTAGCTTGCTTTGGTATACATTTTCCAATTTGAGTTGCAACTCTTTGACAAAGAAATAATAGCTACAAATTTTAGTTTAAAAATTAATTATAACCGTAATAAAATTTTTCAAGTGGAACTTCTTAGGAGTCGATGGACGAGCGAGAATGGAGAGTAAAATTTCAAGGCCATGCAACGTTTTGGGCATTTTCGTTCCGCGAGAGAGAAAAAAGATATTACACAGAGGAAAAGGAGAGAGAGAGCTGAACATTATATATATTTTATGATGAGTTTTTGTTGTAAAGTAGAATAGTTGAAACTGTTCGGCGCCGCAACTAGAATGATGGCCGCTACGGCTGCGCCTATTAATACATTTTGTTCTTGTAACCGCTAGGTATAGAATTTTAGCTTTGGACAACATACGCATTTAGAGGAATTAAGTGAGTCCCCTGTCCGTGCTGTACGAGCAACACTTACTTGTATGCTCTATGAATTCTCGCCTAACTATTTTTGTAAATTTTGTCGTTTTGTATTCTCTGCAAATATTGTGAATTTATTTAGATATATGTATATTCTTTCTCTCTCTCACTCTCATTCTCTCTTGGGGCTTTCCCTCTTTCTGCCTTGAAAGTTTCACTTCTGTTATGTGTACTACGCTACACGTACTTTTTTTAGTTTTATCTAAATGATAACTGGAGAGAAACACATCCATTGATTTGGTGGCATTTCTTCACTGTGAACTTTACATCTATTACTATATTTGAAATAGGTGGCACCAAATTCAGCTAACAATTTTTTTACCGGCTTGCATTTATTACATATTTAGTAGTATGAGTTTCACTTCCTTTGCTATGATAATAAAAGATTTTACTTTACAAATTAGTGGCAACTCTATCAAAATTATTTTCTTAATAAGCAATTTAATTGAATCGTTGGTATTAACATATACTTGGAGGGCCAAAAATACTTTCGTTTGATGCCCTTTTTCAAACTTTTCATTCTATTTCTATCTGTATATTTGAAGTAGGTGGCAACTCAAATCTTGCATTTGGTATACATTTTTTATTTTGAGTTGTAACTCTTTGACTTAGGAATAATAATTAAAAAAAGGCATTTTTAAATTAAACGGTAACTGCAGAGAAATTCATCCATTGACGTAATGCAATTTTTCTTCACATTCCACTTTATATCTATATTTATATTTGAAATAAGTGGCAACCTAGTGCAATATAAACGTTTTTGAATGCCTTGAATATTACTGTAAATGCTTGTATAACTTGTAATTTCACTTCCAAATCTTCAACAAAAGAAAAAGTGCGTGTAGTGTAGTACACATAACAGAAATGAAACTTTTAAGGCAGACAAGAAAGAGCGAGAGACCCGAGAGAGAATGAGAGAGAGAGAGAGACAGAGAGAGAGAGAGAGAGAGATAGAATTAATATATATCTAAATAAACATTTGCAGAGAATACAAATAGGCAAAATTTACAAAAAACGGAGAAGGGTCGATCTGTGTAGATAAACGCCGGACACAAACCGTGGCAATAACGCGCACTACTCCGAGCGTTTATCACACGCACAACCACAGCGATTCCAGGACCGCAGCAACGGCACAAATTATCGCAAGGCAATACCAATAAATCCGACGCCGGAATGGATATCACTTTATAGTACGCACAATCACTAGCCAGAAAACGGAAATAAATGCCAAAAAGTGGGCACCAAAAAAAAAAACGCCAAAAAAATTGGGACCAAAAAACTCCCCAAACAGTAGGCACCAAGGAAATATACCGCCAAAAAGTAGGCACCAAAAATATATTTCCTACAAGTTTGCACCAACAAACAAGCGCCAAAAAGTAGGCAGTGTTATTTCTCACTAGAAATTAGTAACCACAAGGAAAAACTCAGGAAAAATTGCCTAAAAATATCTAAGATATACATATATAAGGGATAGCTCTCTCTCTCTCTCCTTTTCCTCTACGTTATATCTTTTTTCTCTCTCGCGGAACGAAAATATCTAAAACGTTGCATGGCTTTGAAATTTTACTCTCCACTCTGCTCGGCCATCGACGCCTAAGAAGTTTCACTTCAAAAAAATACTAATATAAAAGAAGAAAATAAAATTGCAAAACCCTCTATATAATGTCTTTTTAATAAACAATTTAATTCAATATTAGCAAACAGGTTTCAACACCATCAAACTTTTATTGAAATTGCTTAGAATTATTTTATTCGATCCCCGAGCTCCACGAGGAGATCAGGATGGCAGTAAATAAGTAAGTTATTCGATCCCATTTACAGAACTTTTTAATGAATTTCCATATTTGAATTCGAAAGAGAGTAGTGAGCTGCCCTACAATGAAGATTTGTTAAATATCTTTCAATTGCCACATTTTGTTTGTTCACGTTTTTTGCATTTATTGAGTAATATTCGTTCTCTAAAACTGGATTTGCCAAAGAATCTGGAAAATTCTCAAATGACTAACTTTCTCTATCTCTGTCTCTATTCTTTCCTATCTATTTCCTTGATACTTTACTCCCCCTTTACAGAGTTTTAAATACAATGGGCTTTTTAGCCTGAGTGTTTTAGCTCCTAACCAAATCTCCTGGTGCTCCTTGGCTCGACCTTTTCAAATTTCAAATTTCACATGGGTATTAATCCATATTTCGTGTGATAAATTTAAATTTACATTTAAATAAACATTGAAATATTTTTAGATATCGGAACCCTCTTAAATGCCAAACACATTTTTTTGTAATATGGCAGCCCTATTTAATGCATCAATCAAATCAATCAAGTCTCTTTCAAACACTTTTCACTTTTGACACTTTTTTTTCTTCTTAGTTTCCTTTCTTCAGATACTAACGAAACACAAACATTCTTTGGATTACAAATTTTTTTTTAATCTTTCGCTTAACACCAATCTTATAATATCCTACTGAACTTATTACATACATTTCCATTATTTAACTCAATGGCAACCCTATCAAGAAATATACCATGAATAAAACTTTCTCAAACACTTTTCTTTTGATGTCCACGAAGTAGCTTAGGTTAGGTCAGCTAGGATGCTGGTCTAAGACGAGATATTCGGTGACTCTAAGGTCCATTGCGATACCTGAATTTGATTTCGATTCCCTAACTAAGTTGTTTAAACCACTTAAATGTTTTAAAGAGCTAATTAGTCCCTCCTCTTTAAAGTGCAGGACATTCAAAGAAGAGGTGTTGTGCCAACTCATTTTTTTCTTCATATTCACAACTTCTACAGAAGTCATTGTGAGGTACACCCATTCAACTGCCAATAGTGCAGCGACTCGTTACTATACCTGTGACATAAACCTGTGTTTAATAAACTTTTCGGATATCTGGTTTTTATGTGGCTAAGCTCAACACTTTATTCTTTCCCCAAATGATTTGCTTCTTTCTGCAGAAAACTTTCCCATACTCGTACTTGTCCGTTTGAATGGCTTGAAAGCAACGCTTTTTCCCTTACAACTTTCAGCTTCCAACTCCTTTATATGAATTAATGCTGTTTGAGTTGGAGAGTTTGTCGCAAGTTGGCAATTAAAGTTGGCGCAAGAAAAACGGTCATCAAAAGCTCACTAAACACGTGCACACACACAATATATACGCATTGGCGCAGTAATTTCCTTTTCACTATTGCAAATCCTTCCTGCCGCTGCTGCTGCTGATGCTGCTATTTTTCGTCCTTTATTCTAACAAACTCCTTTTGTTTTGGCTTAATTTATTCCTTTGTGCTGACCTCTATTATTCGCTTTTGTCTGTTTTTATTTGCTGGTTTCTTAGCTGTACTTGTGATATAGATCGACGAATTGATATGCGTGGCAGGCCCGCGGTTATTGGCCAATTCAATGGTGGCGGCGATTGAACTCAAGTACTCCAGCCCGTAGCGCAGTGCAACGCAAAGCATTGGACAGATGTGAATTGTGTGCAGTAAAGTGGTGGCGAAGAATGAAGAGACGTAGTAGGCGATTTTTCACTCATGCCTTCACCACACTTACACAATTCGAGCGCTTTTCTAATTTTCGCTGGTATCCTTTGCACGACTTTCTTTTTTTGCAACTTTTTTGACTTGGTCGCAGTGAAGTTTATCTTGTTTCCCCATTTCTTAATTTTTGTTTTTCCTTTGCTCCATAGCGGCGGCAACACTTGAATTGTGGCTAAGAGCAATTAAGTTTATTGATTTGAAAATTCAAAAGTAATTCTGCAGCACTTAGTTGGTAGTGTTTTGAGGCTGTGAGCGCTGTAAGTGGGTGGCAACTTGCAAATGAGTTGATTGTGTGGATAATTATAGTAGGACCTCATTAAGTGGTTGTGTTGAAATTGAAAGAGAAAATGAAAGTGAAAATAAATCCATAATTAAGTGAGTGTGTGTGTGTATGTGTATGTACATACCTACTTGTGATAAAGCGAAAAGCAATGAGCAAAGTAAGGGTGCTGGTAATGGTGGTGTTGGTGGTGAAGTGTAGTACTCTATTTGAATATTAATATAATTTGTGGCCTACTTTCAGGAGGCTTGTACTCATCAATTACGAACTTATCGAAGGGCGATGAAGAGCTCAATAGCAGCAATTAAACTTGTGAAAGGGAGGATCGGAGTTTGATGGAATAATGAGCATATTTTATGTGGTCGAAAAAATTATGGAAAAATTTTATACATTCCACATGGGGCAGTAGTGGTAGCCGAGTGGGACTATGGAACATCAAACGCTAGAAAAAGTAATTTCGTATAGCGGCCACCATTGGCAAGCAATGGTAGTCTGTTTATGTAATAGAGAGTTTATTTCTGTTGTGAAAAAGGCTTCTCAAATTCGAATTATCTTTATTTATGTGACCACTGTAGGTTTGAGAACTGCTGAACGAAGTGAACTCTTATTAATGGATATATTTGCTGGAGCTCCATCGACTGGAGAGAATTCGCGATCCAATTCAGATTACATTGAGAATATCGAAGTACATTTATTTTTTTACAATATTCGTAATAATTTTGATGCTTACTTTTTGGTTATTCTTTAATAAAACTTTTCAATAAGAACTTTGTAAATCCAAGTTCCGAGCTTACCACAAAATTCGCAAAAATTTAACAAATTTCAAAATATTATCATCAAAATGTTCAACTTTTTAATAAAATTCTTTAACTTTAACTTCAAGGTTTAATAGCCCACCGACTGTGCACGAAAATTTTTGTTACGAATTCTGGGCTACATTTCCCTCTTCATATTGAACCATCTATATTGTATAGATTATCTGATTGTATAGATTATTTTTATTCATTAAGAAGTAGGATTTTAAAAATCAGTTTCTGCTTCTGGCTAGAGCTGGGCATGTGCAAAAAAGATATTGAATTGTTTCCAACTCCTCCTCATTTCTGCAGCTACGACAGAAATCATGCGTGAAAACGACTAATCTCCTTGCATGATTTCTTATGAGACAATGTGTGAGGACCTCTACTAAGTGCCTGATTTGAAGTCTACTCAATTTTGGACAGACGTAGATTAAGCCTTGGGCATGTTTGCCTAGCAACTTCACAGGTGTTAGCGCTAATCCATCTTTGATTTGCAGATCTGATTAGTGCGTCCTTAATGAAAAGTTTACAAGTTGCGAGACGTACCTCCATAAAATTACTTATGTCTGGCATAACCTTCTCTTGCAAGTTGATCTGCCCTACAGTTCCCTGGTATATCTCTGTGGCCTGGAATCCAGCATAATATTGAGATAGTCATCTCATTTAGAGATTGGTGACAGCGTAAGACACTCCTTGATGTTGTTTGGAATGCATCTATGGCTCGTAGGGCAGCTTGGCTATCCGATAGAATGCAGATATCTGTTGATGATATTCTGTTTATCTTTAACCATTTTAGGGCTTCATGAATAGTGTTTATTTCTGCTTAAGAAACACTACAGTGATCCGGTAATTTAAAGGATTCACTAATAGAAAGCTCTTCGCAAAATAATCCTGATCCTACACCGGTGTCCATTTTAGATCCGTCCGTGTAGATCTTAACGGGTGTGTTGGGTGTTAGATCTTGTTCAATTCATTCCAGTCTAGAAAGGCTTTTCATTAGAAAATTCCTTTCGAAGCAAATAATGGGAGGGTGATAATCCAAGTCACTGGGTATATCCGTGTAGGAGTCTAAGATGGTTGAATGTCCATGTGTGACAGTCCTCCATTGTGAGCTCGCTTTGAGCCTTAAATCGGAGCAGGCCGCTGGGTATTTGCAGAAGAGATCTTGGGGTGGCGGACGTAATATGATATTCAAAGTCATGGATGGCGTGGTTTTCATGACGCCACATATTGCTAATTCCGCTGATCTCTTCACTTTATTCAATAAATTAGAATAGGTTTTTTTCTGCATAGCACACCACCAGAAAACATTTCCATATAGAAGAATGGGTCTGACGACAGCAGTGTAAAGCCAATGAGCAACCTTAGGTTTAATTCACCAGGTCTTGCCTAAAGCTCTCTTGCAGGCATAAAAAGGTAGGTTAAGATGTTTGACTTCCAAGTCAGTTTCCTATCTATGTTTAGTCCCAAGTACTTGGTTTATCCCGAAATCACATGAGCTTCCCCCTTGAGCATAATTGGACTTACCAGAGGGATTCTGTGTTTCCTAGTGAACAATATGAGTTGTGTTTTGTCTTGGTTGACTCCTAGACCACACTTGAAAGTATGTCTAGAGTATTTTGTATTAGGTCTCTTAATGTAGATACAAATTGACCAGAGACAGCAATAACAACATCATCGGCGTAAGCCCACCAGTATTAACAGAAGTTTATTTACAACTGCGTTCCATAAAAATAGTGAGAGGACTCCACCTTGCGGTGTACCCTCTACTTACCAATCTCCTGAGCACCGATTCTCCTAGTTTCACTTCAATGATTCTGCTATTTACCATTTGCCAATGAGGTCTACCAAGCCCGGTTCTACCCCAAGATCAGTGAGTGCTGCAGTATTATTTCGTACGTTCTATCTATGCAAGATTTCCTGAAATCAACAATGGCCTTTCACTTAGGTACATATTATTCATGAAATTCATTTCTATGAATATTTGCATGCAATACAAGCCAATAAAGTAATGTTTTTCGAGTGGCTAATGAAAATTTTGTGTACACCAGCATGTGGCTGAGCTATAATACAATAAATATGAACACATTTGAATGCTCTACTTAGGAGTATTTGCTATTGTTTGTGTTTAAGAATCGACAAATAAAAATCAATTTCAGTTCAATAACTTTTTCTATGTGCCACCGGTCTGTCAAATATGAAACGACTTATTTGCTTATCAAGGGTGGAGGTTGTAAAAGAAAAAGTAGAAGGCCGAATTTGTACTTACAGTCTGTTTGTATCCTAAGCCATTTAGATGAAAATATTGTACATAAATACATACATATGACATACGATTATCAAAAAATTTAAAGATTCATAAGCATACGAAAATATCACTTACCTCGTGACGATGCCGAGGACAAGTGCCTCTTTTTGACTCGGGAGACATCTGCCGTGGCTGTAGGGTGATAAAGTGTGCCGATGAATTCTCCAGGGGTTTTCTGGAGAAGTGCGTTGCTGTGGTCAGCAATGCCTGGGAGGGGCTCTCACTTAAGCTCATCCCATCTTCGGAGATCCCAAAAAGACCCAGAGCCCGCATTTGGCTACCGAAGGTCAATCTGGAGGCTCAAGCTTCAAAACCCTGAGGTTCCTATGGACAACTGGTCTATGATTAAGTTGGAGGAACCTCAGAAAAACAGCTCTACGGCACTGCTACTAATTTCTGAAGAGTCCCTGAAGGTACTCCAGGAAAGGAAGCATAAACTGCGTTTTAGCCTCAGGACGGCCAAACTTAAGATCTTCCCCGCGTCTGATGCTCCGGATGGCGAACTGCACGGAATAGCAAATCAGCTCAGCGAGTTTCGGCCGTCTGTAGCGGACGCGGTACCCGAAGCCAAGAGCTCTCGGAGCTCGACCATAAAACAGGCTTAGGTGAGCATCCTTTAACAAAGAAATGTTAACGGTAACACAAATTAACCTTCGCCACTCTAGTTTAGCCACCGATAACCACTATGTCATCCTATGGGAGGAAGATATAGATATCTGCCTGAACCAAGAAACCTTGGTTCGGCAGTCTAAGATCATGGGCCGACACTATGGTATTTTTTATGTCAAGTCGGAAGGTAAGCCTAGAGCTTGTATCCTCGTTAGGAATTCTATTAATGCCTTTCTGACTTCCCATTACAGCTCACCAGACGCGACAGTAGTCCGTGTAGAAGCATCTAGTGGCCGCTGCCACTGTTTGGTTTCTGCATGCATGGCCCATGAAAATGCAGCTCCTCCAGTTAACACCATATTTCTCCAAACTTCGAACAGATCTCTCTATCCGCAAACTAGAGTTTGAGAGTCGTGCTAGAGCAGTCTTTCCAAATAGGCAGGATTGGATCGAGGGGAAAATCTGCACCGCAGCTTAAACCTCTGTCTTCACTGACGGTTCCAAGATGGAATCGGGAGTCGGGACGGGGGTTTTCTCTAAATCAAGCAATTTATCTATCACCTTTAAACTGCCAAACACTGCTAGTGTTTTTCAAGCAGAACTCTTTGCGATCTTGCAGGCATTCAAAATGCTTAGTGAACGCGGGAAATAGGGAGATACTAACATTTTCTTCGATAGTCAAGTCATGGTGCAGAACAAAATTAGTAAACTCCTGTAAAGAAGAGATCAAATCTCTTGGGTGTGCAGGTAACATTTCTTTGATCTGGGTTCTAGGACATACAGGACATAGGAACATGGAGGGAAATGAAATTGCTGATGAGCTTGCCAGGAAGGGGTCTGAATTGGCCTCAGAGACCTCCTACCCGGTCATCGGCATCCCCCTGACAGTTGTTAAAGGGAAACTGCACAAATTATTTCTAAGGAAAGCGCAGAAAAGATCGAGCTCCATATCTTCTGGTGCTATTTCGAAAACCATTTGGCCTCAATACGATATACGAAAGACTCCAAAAGTTCTTTGAACTCCTCGCCATTCGATTTCCAAACTCGTAGCTGTGTTTACCGGTCACTGGACGATCGGCACACACGCGGAAAAGCTAGTGTTACCCTTTAACCTCCATTGAAGAAGCAGTGGGGACCTTTCACAGAAGGAGACTGTTGAGCTTTTTGTCTGTAAATGCCCGGATATGACAGGTAGACGATTAAGATTATTAGGTACTTCTTTCTTCGATAGCCTGGGGCAGTACGCCAACCTAAATCCAATCAATCTTCTCCATTATATCAAAAGATCTGGCTGGCTGTAGATATCTGCTTGTTGGAGGCAGGTATAATGGTACCAAAACGGCGCTTTAGTGCTACTTGAGAAGTGCCAGGTGCACTTCAACCATTTTATCTACCAACCAACCTCACCGGGCATTGGTCGTGAGGCTTTCATGTTGTGAAAATTGGAATTGCTGCAAGGTCTTTCTGCAGAAGCTGTCTAGAGGATGAGATAGAATCACCTTCTCCTCAGCTGCCCTGCTCTCGTCGGGCTAAGATTCAAACTCTGGGCTCTCTCTTTTTTGCGACACCTGCGGATATGACGGGTTTAAATATCACACACCTGGTGTAACGCATCAGTAGCTTGAGGCGGTTAATACGAACATAATTAGCCACTACTGGTCGTCATCCCCTTTTGCCTTTTTTCTTTTCCTTCTGTTTTTCGGCTTCGGGCCTCCAAATATTTATTTATAATTTATATAATTTTAAATTTCTAAGGCACTCTTATATTGATCGCAATTGTTCATGCAAATGCAGCTCTCCAACAAAGTAGAGTTATCTGCTTGAAATTCACATCCAACTTAAGTTCGCTTTGCTAAACCTAAAACGGCATGTTTCTATGCGCAAGTGTATGTATGTTCAAAATGTTAAGTGCATCTGCAATTCCGCTACATGCAGTCGTAGCTATGTACAATATGTACATGTGTTTGTGTCTGCATCAGCTTCATTCAACTTTTAATGGATTGAATTAAATAGTTGTCAGAGCAAATGCCAAGCCATTTGTGTGATGACAATCAAATGCAACAGTTGCAATACATAACGGCTCACACACACACTCGTCTGTCTAACGCAATTCTGAACGGCGTAGCATAACTACAATCTATGTATTTATGTATGTGTGTATGTATCTTTATAGAATACACTCATTCATGATGCTCACTGGCACGTACTGCACTGCAGGCAAGCTATTCGCTCTTAAGCTTTACAAAAGTGTCAAAACAGGCTCTCGAAACTATTTAGTACTGGCGTGTAAATGTTTGTCAGTGCATATCTACATACAAAAGTTTACATATATAGCTATGGGCATTGAAAGGCAAACAAGCACAAATGAATGAGAAAAAAAAACTATATGAAATCCATTTGAAAATACACTTTTAAATATTCGCTTCCCATCGACAAACCCTTAATGCCTAAAGTTCATTTTAGTTTATCAACAGCGACGGCCGTTGATGTCGCTGGCAGTGTTGTTATTATTGCTGCCCACTGAAGCGTATAAAGTGCTTCTGCCTTCACTCCAGCGATCACTTTCACACTTAATAACTACGAGTAAGGGCTGGCGGCCAGAGGCACCTACCGGCGCTAGTATGCAGACCCGTACAAAGATGTATTAAGGTGGTGCGCTAGTAAAAGTGCTAGTTCTTCCAAACTGGTCATAAAATATTCACAATGTTTTTGTAGCCAAACAAATTTTGGCTTTGCAGACGAGAAGTGGAGTAGGTTGAAAAAGATCTCTACAACTCAAGTTTTTTATAGTTTTTTTTTTCTCGAATTGGATGATAGAAAAATGTTTTACTAGGAATAGAACTTTTACATTTTATTTTTCTTTTTTTTCTTTTATATACAATAGCTTCAATGTATACACTTTTTTCATATCTGCGAGTAACATAAAAATGTATTACTAAAATCTCGTTTTTTTCATAAAAAAAATTTACTGAGGTTTTTTATTCTTTTTTTTTTTGTATATGGCTTTAGGCAAGGCGAATCTATTAAAGGTGGTTTCGGTAAATCAGCTGATTTGTTTTATTTCTTTTGCCGTGTCTATGTGGCTGTCAGTTCAGAATGGAATAAAAATAAAATTTATTTTCAAATATTAAAAAAAAAAAAAAAATATTGAAAACAAAAAGTTATTTTCAATTTCAAATTATTTTTAATTTGTTTTCTAACTTTTTTAAATAAAAGGCTTTAGATGTTAGAAAATATATTACTGAAAATCAAATTTAAATTAAAAAAATTGTGTGTAATCTTTTTTAAATTATTTATATAAAAAGCTGTAGAAGTAAGAAAATACACCGAGTTTTTCAGAGAAGCATTTTTTAATGAGATTTGTTTTTAAATATTTCCCAATAAAAGGTTTTAGCTGATAAAAAAATATATGGTACATATATCTCCATATTCAGTTTTCAATTCGTTTTTCCTGATTTTTTTCTCTAGTAAGTGGGCTTAGGCATAGAAAAATGTGTTATTGAAAGTTAAGTTTAAAAAAAATGATTTTGAAATTAAAAAAAATAAAATAATTTTTATATTTTCAAATTTGTTTTTTTAACTTTGTCAAATAAAAGATTTTAGGTATTATATTAGAAAATGTATTACAGAAAATCAAGTTAAAAAAAAATTATTCTGAAATAAAAAAAAAAAAAATTCAAATATTTTTCAAATATTTTTTTTTTTAACTTTTTCAAATAAAAGGCTTTGTGTTAGAAAATGTATAACAGAAATTCAAGTTAAAAAAAATTATTCTGAAAAAAATTATTACTTTGTAATATTTTTTTAATTCTTTAAATAAAAAGCTGTAGGAGTAAGAAAATATAGGTATTACTTAAAATCGATTGTTTCAGAGAAGCATTTTTTAATGAAATTTGTTTTTAAATATTTTCCAATAGAAGAATATAGAAAAAGGCTAGAAAAGTATGTGATATATCTTTATATTCGGTTTTAAATAAAAATTGTTTCTTCGCTAATTGGTGGAAACATGTTAAATCAAGTATTTCATATAAAAACTGTTAAGTAGTTTTTTTTTATTCTAAACCACCGGGTCTCCTTAAGATATCATGCACCTTTCGATTATGAGACACCTTAATGCACGTAAATATGTATGTACGTATGTATCATATAATAAGTTTGTAAAAATTATTGGTTAAGCTGTTGCCTGTCAATCGCAGCCAGCGGCATCGCTTGTTTGGCACGTGCTGCAGGCATAATAAAATACGAAATTTATTTCGATTGCACACTTTCAATACATTTGCGTTAAATGAAGCAAATTTAATCGTGTAATTGATTGCGAAAAGTAAACGAATGGCGCAACCATTGGAGGAAAGTGTGAAAAAATGAAAATCTTGCAAGACAAATGTGAGCAAAACCGTTATTATTTGCATATTCACAAGTGCAGAAATCAAATCAACAGCAGTGACAATAGCTCTGATGGGCGTTTTTTCGTTTTGTTTATGAAAAATTACCAAACAATGCATAAAAAGCAGAAGTGACCAATAAACAGTCAAAAAGGAATCACTACTTGGCATTAGAAATCGTTGCAAAAATATACAAATATTACTTCACATTTTTTTTCGTAGTTTATAGAGGATTTTTTAAATATTGGTTGTTAGGTCGTTTCTCTTTCTTTGAGTACAGTGCACCAAAGTAAATACCGAATTTTAAAAAATTTAAAGTTTCCGCTTTAAATACAGTCGTTGATAGATTAAGCTAGTTCAAGGTAGGCAGGTAGGTAAAATGGTTGAAGAGCACCTAGTACTCCTCAAGTAGCACTAAAGCGCCGATATACCATTTTGAGACCTCCAACAGGCAGATATCTACAGTGTTGATATAATGGAGAAGATTGATTGGATTTAGGTTGGCGCAGTGCTCCAGGCTGTCGAAGAAATGAGCTCCCAGTGACCTAAGTCGTCTAGCTGCCAAACCCGGACATTTACAGAGAAAATGCTCTACAGTCTCCTTTTCTGAAAGGTCCCCACAGTTTCTGCAATGGGGTTAAAGGGTAACCCTAGCTTTTCTGCGTGTGTGCCGATCGTCCAATGACCGGTAAACACAGCTACGAGTTTGGAAATTGAATGGCGAGGAGTCCAAAGAACTTTTTGAGTCCTTCGTATATCGCATTGAAACCAAAGGGTTTTCGAAATAGCAACCGAAGAAATGGAGCTCCATCTTTTCTACGCTTTCCAGAGATATAATTTGTGCAGTTCCCCTTTAACAACTATCAAGGAGATGCCGATGACCGGGTAGGAGGTCTCTGAGGCCAATTTCGTCCCCTTCCTGGCAAGCTCATCAGCAATTTCATTTCCCTCTAAATAACTGTTAAACAAGTTGGTAATGAGGATGTGGCAACAAAATGGTGCGGAAGCGCTAGTTGGATTCTCGATGAATCACCACCCTAACCAACCAACCAACTCAAACAATAACTAAAATTCTATCTAAATTGTAGAAAAATAATGTAGGTTCCCTAAACTTGCCTAGATATAATATACATACATATATACAAATTTATAAACACGCAAAACTAACGCCACTTGCACTACTTCGAGCAAACTGCATTTTCCCGCTCACTGCACCTACACAAACAAACGCGTTTGCCCAAGGCAGTGCTGATTAAATACTCACGATCGGCTAACTGTGTACTACGACCTGCAAGGGTTCAGGTGGTTAGTTAGCTCGACAACTGCCGCAAAGGTAGCAGCCGCTAGCGTTGGAATCTTACAAGGCAGCCACAATACAAAGTGGTGTTTTAAATGCAATTCTTGTTGATGTTGGTGCAGGCAGAGGTGGTGTACTCACTTTCGCTACGATTCGGCAACAATTTCAAGTCTTTGCTTTACTTTGGTTGCTTCCACATCTATTTTGTTTGCGGCAAAGCTGCAAGTAGACCAACAAAAGCATTTAATGCCAATAGCTACCGCTGCCACCAGCGGCAGGTGCTGCGCTGCACAACTTTGAGCTGCTTAAAACCGTGAAAGTTTGCTTGGCGAAAAGTTTGCACTTTTTCACGTTCGAAATTGTTGAAGTTCTTGACTTTTCGTTCACTTTTTATTTACAATATATGCACTTTTTTGGAGATTCCTTTTTTTTCGCTGGTTCATCTAACTCCTTCGCGTGTTTTTGTGCAAGTTTTAATTGTTTTTTTCTTTTTTGTTTTTTTAAGCACTTTTGTACTTTTCCAGGTTTTTCAGCATTTTTGGCTTTTGCAGTGCTTAAACTCAAATTAAGCTAACCCTTTCGTGCTCCCTCTCTCTTACTCTGTTTCTCTCTCCGTCTCCCTCTCCTTCTCCCTCTTCCTCTCCCTCTCTCTCTCCCTCTTAATCTCCTTTTCCCTCTTCCTCTCCCTCTTTTCTCCTCTCGCACTCCCTCTTTTCAGCTCTCCTGCAGCGGTCTTCATGCTGTGAAACGCTCGCACGCCTACCCATTCACTCTGTTGCGCGCTCTTTCTCCATGTTTTACTTTTCTTTTGTGCAACTTTCAATTATATTCAATTTATTTGTACTTTTTTCGCGCCACATCTTTGTTGCCACAATTGCAAAATTACCCGATATTAAGGTTTTAACCTAATTTTAACTAAAAGTGCCTCTTCGCACGCACACAAAGTCCTGCCAAACGTTTCATTCTGTGAACACAACAACAAAAGCAACACAGCGCAACAAAAACGGCGAAAAAGTTTGAAAACAAAATTAAAAAACGTCCATTGTGCGAGTATTATATGAAAACCATAGGAAATTTCAAGTGAAACTCGTTGAAAAACGCAAAAGAGACTTTATGTTGGTCCCATTGACCAAATTGCTAAAAAGTAATAGAAACTTCTTTTGTACAAATACACGCAACTACAGAACTATTTTAGTGTGCGCGCTGCTAGAGGAGTGCGGTGGAGTGAGTGTGGTAAATTGTGGCTGTGTGGAAGGCAGGAATGAAGGGGCGTATAAACTTTGACAGCGCAACGGCGCACATAAAGACGTAGTAAAAAGCATTAAATTTAAACAAATTGCGGTTATGTGGCAGAGGCAGTATTGTTTTTGTCGTTATATTACTCGGCTGTTGGCCATTTGGCCGGCTGTTGTTATTGTTGGTATCGTTAGGTTAGCTAATGGCTGTTTTTACTCTTTTCTCCTGCACTGCTGTACCTTTTGCACCCTTTTTGCGTCTCTACTTCTGTGTTTTTACTCGCCTTTAGTTGCTCCTTTCTGCTGCACTCGGCGGTACCTTTTTACGTCGTAGTCGCAAATCGTTTGCCTTTTCATTGCAAAGTGACAAAAAAATTGCGCTATTTTCGTATGCCGCATAAGTGCAATTATCGTAGACTTGGAAAATATACACCACAGTTGCACTAAATACGGCTGGAAATTAAAGAAAGTTTCGACTCTTTGGGCAAGTATTCGCAAATTAATTTGGGAAATTACATTTTTGTGTGGAAACTTTACAGGCGTTCATTTAGTTTTAGTGCGAACGCAAACAAATAAGTGCATTTTTTTCCTTCTTTCCAACTAAGAGCATTTTTCTCCTTATTTTTCAAGGCACTCTATATTGCTTGAGTTTACAGAATGCTTCAGTATACTGTGAGCATGGAGGCAACGAGGGAGAGCGTACTTGGAGGGTTAATGAACTTTATGTGGAGTCAACTGGCATTAAATTTAAAATAATTTAAGTGCGTGTCACTCCTCTTTTAAACTACTCAGAACGTGTTTCTTTACTCTCGTTGTAGCTGTAAATAGATAAGCCAGTAGAGCTCAAAAAGTTTTACTTCGTTGTCTTATAATGAAAACTGAAGTGTGATCAGTTTGGAGGTACTTTTTCCAAGAAGGTTCCTTCGCAGTTCACGCGTGACTACTGTCAAACTAAATACATTTTCTTTCATATAAATGAATACTTCAGCATCAAAAGACTCGGGTCTCAACAACGTTTGCAAGTCGTACGATTGTCTTACGAAAATCAATGCTCTGTGAAAAGTGTTCATCGGTCAACTGATGGTGTTCAACGATGAGGCTCATTTTTCAGTGAATGGCTACTTCAATAAGCAAAATTGCAGCATTTGGCGCCGAAGCCATTCCTGAACAGTCATTACATTCGTTAAAACTAAAAATTTGGTGCAGCCTATGAGTTCGAGGAATCTTCGACTCATATCTCTTCAAAGACGAAGCTGGCGCCAATGTAAATGTAAATGGGCAACGCTACGGCGCCATAATAAACGACTTTTTGGTGCCGACAACTAAAGTGATCTTCATGATCTTCACAACACGTCCGAGCTAAAATATTGTATCTCTGAAATATCAGGTCAGTTCATAAGTTCGTTCATATTTTACCCATAATTATTCGCGGAATATAACGGAACAATTTATATTTCCTTTGATATATTGTGCATTCAACAAGTGAATGAGGCACTTAAAAAAAATCGACCGTCTTTAGTGAATAGACTCAAAGTTTTGTTTCACCACGACAACGCAAGACCTCATACCGCAAGGCGAACATTAGGCAAGCTGAACGAGCTCGGATGGGAGCTAATGCCGCATATACTATACTCTCCGGATACTGCACCTTGTGATTATCACCTTTTCCGTGGACTTCAATCCCATATGAGTAACAAGAACTACTCCTCAAAAGAAGCTATAGAAAGGGATATCGAAGCGTATTTTGGCTCCAAGGGCAAACAATTTTTTTAGCAGGGAATTAAAAATTTTCCTAAACATTGGGAAGATACTGTAAATAATGAAGGCAAATATATTATTGATTAATAAATACTTCAAACATCTTTTTTATTAATTTTAAAACCACCTTTAAAAACGCACGAACATGTGGACTAACCTGATAGTTTTTAATAGTTTCTCTAGTTTGGCGTTCATTAGAGCCCAATATCGTTTTTGAGTGTTTTTCAGCTGCATGAGAACTATCGATATCGACAGCTACGAATGATTTGACAGCTAAGAATGACAAAGTGTTTGACATTTCGGTTCAGTAAGATTTGGCAAGTCTTTATGAATGCCAAAACAACGCTGCCACATTGTGGAATTTTTTTTCCAAAAACTGTTCTAGAAGTTCGTAAAACGAAGTGTTAGAGGAGACGCCGAAATGTCGATTTGTCGTTGCTGTCAACTTATCAGCCTTTGACCTTCGACTACATGGATAATTTTAAGGAATGATCTTGCTTATGTGCCTAAAAATACAGCTCGTGCAAGAATTGAAGCGAAATGACCAGCCTTTGTGTAGCATTTTTGATTTATTATTCAGATTTACTGGAAAAAAAGACAAAAATTGAGCTGATGGAAAGGACCATGCACCACTTAGCGGCGGCGGACATATGGCGAATATCATAATCAAAGAATAAATGCCATCAAATTATCACCCAGGTTTTGATAAAAAAATTCCTCTTAGCAAGATTTCTGTTTTGTATTATCATTTTAAGTTTTCAAGCTTCTAAAAAACACCCTGAAGTAGAATTATTATTATAACGTCGGCAAGGTAGATTAAAATTCTGAAAACATTTTTTGACGTAGACTGAGTTAGGTAAATGGTTGTCCATGCAAAGGATAAAAGAGGGAAATCAGGGCCACTGAAAGGATAAAAAAGAGAAAACAGGGCAACTGAGAGGATAAAGAGGAAATACAGGGCAGAAAATAGTAACTTATGTTTGGGAATTATGGACAAGAAGACCGTGTTTATCAAAAAAGTCAAAGCCACGATGTCTGGCTCTCTGTCTGGTAAGGGCAGGACCGCTGAAGAAAAGTTACTGAAGAAAAGTCATAACATATGACAGTACCTTAGAATTTGCAGTTTCAGCGATAAAAAACACGATTTTTGTTTAGATTTTGTGGGTGATGCCATGCCAACTTTCTCTTTACCTACCATTTTTCGCTACTTTCCAGACTTATCGAGTTCCCCTCACAAGCGGAAAGTAGTTGTCAGGAATATACTGCCAACACAAGCACGAATGCATAAGGTAGTAGCCCAGTGTGAAGGGTTCAAAAAATCGATTTTTTTTACATTTTTCGGAAGAAAAACATCTTAAAAATATACTATTAAAATTTCGGACATAAATTTCAATTATTTTTAAAGTTATAGCTAAAATAAGAGAGTGCGCCGTAGTGTGTATGAAAGCGTGTGACACGCCAGCAGCAGCTGTTCTGACCGTCCCCTCTTTTATTATCCGGTAAACAATACGCAGAAGCCAACTGTAAAGAGGCCAGAACTTTACGTAGGGTTCTAAAAGCTGCTGAAAATAACAACTTTGAGGAAACGGAAGGGCTGCTCTATGCACCAGGCATAGCTAATTAATGTAAGCATAATTTTTTTATAAAAAATCTGTTGTCGAAACTTTAAACGCGTTTTTCTCAAAACCATGTTTTCTAAACTTCGGGAATCACTGACTCAAAACTATTCAACCGATTTGGTTAAAAATTTAACCCGTTATTCTAAACACACATATCTAGATACCGAACCTTTAAAACATTTAATTTTTTAATAATAAACTATTTAATTTAAACAATTTATGAAAAAAAAAACTTTTTTCACAAGTCCGCCATTTTGTTTTTGTTTTTTTATTTTTATGTATATTTTAGGTTCGGGACCTAACATAAAGTCTACTAAATAATAATCTCTTTGAATTTTTTATTTCAGATGACTTTGGAAGGTTTTGTGTTTCCCCGAACCAACTCATCTTTTTTTTAAAGACTCCACTTTAACGTCAAAAATTTTAAACAAATTAATATAAAATTATATTAAATTTAAAAAAATTTTTTTATATACTTCAAAACACCAATAAAAACATGTAAAAACTTTAAAACGATCGCATATTATTTTCTTTTTAAAACAGATTCATGAAAAAACGTCGAAATTTCGGTCGTTACACCGGACTACTACCATAAAGAACAGCAGGCTCTTAGTCCCGGCGTCTACAATATTGCGAAAAAGCTAGCTATGCAGGAGAACCCCAAATATTTTCAGATTTATGAACGACGAGCCTAGAAAAATGAATCTTTCCAACCAGATGGAAGCTACAGCGTTCAGTTTGCTACTTAAGCCAGGAAAATAACCTGATAAACTAGCCGCAAGCTAGACTCACCAAGGAAGATATTAGATCGTGTTATATGTGATCGGCTCCATGAATACTTAGAAAACCCTAGTGGGCTCTCCAGATTAGTTTCCTTCGTGCAAGATCAACAGCGGATGCAATCCGAGACGTAATAACACAGCCTGGAAAGCTATCAGCGGAGGACACTCGGCTTTGAAACTTTGCGAAGTAATAACGTTGGGCATAAAAAACGCGGCAAATTGGTCTAACACACTGTTGCTCTGGAACATCTGAAGGTGCCGAGCTACTAACTAAGCATTCGAGGCCATTTCAACAAACGCATTCTGCGGTATGACACTGATAATGGCCCAAAATATATGAAGTCAAAGTAGAAGTTCCACAAGGATCGGTTTTGGGACAAACTCTTTGGAATACTATGTAAGATGGGGCTCTGAAATCAAAACTCCCGAAAAATCCAACAATCGCAGGGTAGACGGAAGGCATTGTGCTAGTTGTAGTTGACAAGCGACTTGATCATCCAAAAGCCAAGTGCAATGATGCGGCACCGAGAGTAAAGCGCTGGCTCAGCAATGTAAGTCTAGAGCTGGCTACCTAGAAAACGGAAGCAGTGCTGATACTATAAGAAAGAAAAAGATACTATAAAACTCTCATTTAGTGGTCACGAGGTATTGTCAAAAGAGTCAATAAAATACCTAGGAGTTATGATCGACACTCGACTTAGCTTTAAGTAACATCTAGCAGTAATCACTTATCGGAGGTCCGCAAGGGCAAAGAAGGCGATTATTAGTAAAAGTCGAGTACTCAAGCGTATGGGCAGAAGCCAAGAATACCCATATGCATGAAGTGGTGCACACACACAGGCGGAGCGCATAACGGGTTACATGCGCATATAGAACGGAAACCGACGATGCAATATGTGTTGTACCCGAACAGTTACCAGTTGCTATGCACGCAAGAGAGCTTCGCGCCTCTACAGCGAGCAAGGAGCAAAACCAACGGCAACAGGAAAAGCCATCGAGAGAGAGCGATCTATGTACGAGTGGTAAAGAGGATGGGAAGAGCCACTTAAAAAGCGATGGACGTCAAGCCAATATTCCATCTCGAGGAATAGCTGAAAAGAAAGCAACGTCATACTGATTATTACCTTACGCCGATACTCATCACTCACGGCTGCTTTCAACTGGTAGGTAGCCTATTTTGCCCAAGCTGCTCCAAGGCAATCGAAAGCGATTTTGATTGTTTCGCATGATTGTGTGCAATACTTCAAAGAGTTTCAGGACACTCACCTAGTCTTATCTATCTCATACGGGACATGTGCTCATCCAGTGCTAAGTGGGAGGCGTTTCAAGCGTTTGCTGAAAAAATTATGCTAGGACTGCTATTTATTATATCGCAGCGCAAGGTCCAGCAGCAACAGCTGCAATCGCAAGTACGACATAGAGATGAACCGTTTCTAGACAGGACGTCTACAAACACAGACACTTGAGTCAATCACTCACAATAATATCAGACAGAAGACAAGACGATAATTCGTAAATACTACGCTTTCACAAATTTTCCGATATTTTGTTTCCTCCAGAACTACTAATAAAAACAGTGGGAGGAGTGGACACTATCTTCTACTTCTTGATTGACGCGATAACCACTTAAGCGATTTTGGTAGAGTTTAACAAACCGCAGCAGTCGTTGCTTTCTCGAGTCAAGTGACGTCAGTTGAAAAACACCAAGTGAAGCCAAGTCTTCTTCACCTGATCTTTCCAACACAGATGAGGACTTCCACTTCCTCTACTACCACCAGCTGGTACCGCATCGCACGTAGCCGCTAGATCTTTGTTCCCTGCGCTATATCTATGTCGTCGTAAAGCTCATACAGCTTATTGTTCGATAGTTTACGACACTTGTCGTCACCAACGTGCAAAGCCCCAAAAATGTTCCGCAGAATCTTGGTCTCAAACACTCCAAGAGATGCCTCATCAGATGTGTTCATTGTCCAAGCTTCTGTGTCATACTTTAGGATGAAGAGAGCCTTATAGAGTGTTCGTTTTATTAGTCGAGAGAGGACTTTACTACTCAATTGTCTACTTAGTCCAAAGTAGCACTTGTTCGCAAAAGAGAGATTCTCCGTTGGATTTTTAGGCTGCAATTATTAGAGGTGTTAATGCTGTTTCTTAAATAAGGGAAACCTCTTACAACCTCCAAATCCCAAGCTGCTTGTGTCAATAGACATAAACGCGGCTCCACTTTTAGGAAAAGTGTACAGCGGTCCCAGGGTGGAAATCCGCCGAGGAGGAGGAATGTTATAGTGTTAATGGGGGCATGCCTCACATATCAGTAATGCGACGGCGCGTATGATGATGTTTCCGACATTTTGATTTTAACGTCTTACCAAAAAAAAAAAAAAAGAAAAAAAGAGGTACCTTGGCATGAAATGTTTGAGATATAATTAGTAATTTTTCGTTGCATGATGCCGCGACTCGGCTATATTAAAATAGGGAAGGAAAGTAGCTTCAATTGGACAGATAATTCCTTGAAATTTAATTGAGATAGACATAGTTTTTGGAATAACATTAAGATACACGCCACAAATAGGTGGACGAGCTCGGCCATATCCAGTAAAGGGTGTAGACGCCAACTCCCGTAAACTCCCTAAAATTTACGCGTTCATTTGAATAAAAGAATTTAATTTGGAAAAATAAAAGTGCTTGTGCGTTGCTTGTATGGATTTTTGTTTCACTTTTGTTTCCATTTCCTTCGAAATAATTTGATATTATTGCAATTTTCGCTTATCGATTTCTACTTTCCTGTAGCACCTGAAAAAAGTGAATGAATATTGAATCGCTGTAAGTGTGCACTGTATTTATGTATGTATGTAGGTCTGAACGTACAGCAGCAAGCAGGGCGTTACAACAAATCAATAACGTGAAAATATTTAACAAAAACAATATGCACTGTATACACTCATAACTGCAAAACAGCGTAAAGAAAAGCTGGAAATCCCTTGGCGGATATTGAAAAGCAGCAGTTGGAAGCGGAAAGGGTAAGAAAAGTGGAAAAATTCCATAGAAATGGGAGAAAGCTGCCGTTCTACGTTCTATGGTAGCTGCCAAAACAACGAAAGATACACGTACTCTATATGCGTTTGTATATGTGTAAGTAAGTACGTTTATATAGTATGTGCATAAGTAGGTACGCACGGGTGCACAGCAGCAATAAATTTCGATATACTTAGCGCACTTAGCACAATTCCGTACAAAGAAAAGATAAATTGATGCAAACATGTGCGCAAATATTTTGGCGTTCCCACACAAATACTTACACACACTCGTATATGTGTGTGCGTGTATATATATATAAGGCAAAGAGTTCTAAGAACGCAACGAGTTACGAAAATATTTTCGATAATACCGAAAGATTTGGGCTAACTTCAATTGCACACAGCCACACGTACTTGTTCACACACATGCACATGCACATGTGAGCCAGCGCAATACTGACCTACTTCTACGGATATGAAAAGCATGAGATATAGTACGCGCGCATGTATGTAGATAAATAAATATTGGAAAGGCTACAAGTACCTGAGACTTCCCTTTCTAAGGCGGGATGAAGAGAGAATCATCGCAGAAATAAGCCAAATAAGCGAAAGTCGACAGGCAGACGGCCTGGCTGCCACACTAAGAGCTAATGCGAAGCTCAACAAAAGCCAGGAAGAAGCCGGCAAGTCAGCGCGCGGCCCCAATGACAAACAACAACTATGCAATGTAGTAATACGGCAGCAGGAAGCGGCAAAGTAATGAAATTGCAATTTGAAGGATAAATAATTGCAGCAACGAGCAACTTTGAAAGTGACACGTACCGAATTTGAAAGCGGATAGAGCAGAAAAAGCAAAACAAGCGCGAATAAAGAAAAACTCGAAGAAACAGTGTGCGTGAAACAACAACAAGCAAAAAATAGCAAAAGCAAAAATGCAAAAAAAAAAAAAAATCGAAACACACCCAGCAGCAAGCAGATGCAAGAAATAGCAGACAATTCCAGGTATGGCGCACTCGTATGACAACGCAGCAGAAGTTAAGAGGACTAGAGCAGAGAAATGGCAAGGAAACTAGAGCAAACATCTCTTTCTTATATTACGTGTGGTATTTGTTGTTACAGTTGCTAGGCGGCTGCGTTGCGTGCGCGGCGCTGTAATGCAGCATCGAAGCGCTAACCGTCAACGGGAACTTATTTGGTTGAAGTTTTTCCAAGTTACGCTCCAATTTCACACAAAGTCAACTCTGCGAGTTGGATCGAATATTTGTTTATAAGACGCGGTGAAAATACTTGCAGAGCATGAAGCGAAAGTGGGAGAGATAAGAACCCAATGGTATTGGTGTATGCAGTAGTACGCGTAATGCAATGTAGGTGAAGTGTGTGTGTCTGTGAGAGGTTTTAATAAGAATTTCAATGCAAATTTGAATGGAAATGCGTGGAAAGCAAAAGCGAAGGTGTGGCGGCTGTATACCATAAGTGTGAAGGTGTCCAACATGGCGTATACGCAACTCTGACTGACTGACTTGTTGGTTTATGGTTTGGTTGGTTTATCTTGTAAAATATGTGCCGAGGAAGTTTCGGATCGACGACTTTCGATTTAGGTGAAATGATCTGAATTTTCCACTAGTCAAATTCAAAGTAATTGAACTGTACTCAGTAATTGCAATAGTATTAGTAGCCTATGTGGCGTGTCACGCTAGCTAAATTAGTATTTATTCGATAGTCAAATTACAATTCTACATTAATTAAAAAAATTATTTCGCACGAAATTCAGGCAAAGAATACCATCGTGATGCAAACGACTTGCTGTGAAGTGGAAGTAATTTCAAAAATCGATTTGAAAGTTCTAAGGCTGAACCGAATGCAACTTCAAATTTTTAAACATCACAAAAGCTGCTTAACTTTGTTTTATTTTTTTTTTATATTTTTATGGTATTACATACTATATTTTGGCTACCTCAAACAATGAGTATAGATCGAAAATGATGATAATGTCACGGAAGTTGTTGAGTCGAATCGGCTTCAAAAAATGTATGCCATTGGCCGAGAATGAAGAAGTCATTTATATGGGAAAAATGCTTAGGTCAGGTTGAAGCGGTTGTCCTGTGGAACACACCCAGGCTCATATCCCATTGTGATGCCGCGTGGGGAGCTTGTCCCTATCTCTCCTAAAACCAGTGTGTGTTTTTAAAAAAATTTTAAATATCTCTGATTTCTATAGAACTGAGGTCTTCTAACTCATTAAAAAATTGTCTACCCAGAATAGTAAACCTGCGTCTGGACAGAGCAGACAACTTCTACAGAAGTCATGTGTTTGCACACCCATCCTTTGGGCGTGTCTACCTATTAGGCAGTGCCCCGTTATGGCTGAGATCAATGTGCTAAGACTTTGGCTTAGCAGAGATTCTGTGCGTTTAGCATTTAGAGTCGGCCAAAGTTGGCGGGCGATTTTGCAGGTTGCTTCATTTCGCCATCTTTCGTTTGCTTTCTTTACAATTTCTTCAAGGATGTGTAACTTACATGTTTGTAAGGGTATCCCTATGTCATTATCTATGTGCTCGTCAGACAATTTAGTGCCGAGTCTTGCTAGTTCTTCGGCTCTACAGTTACCCGCAATGAAAAATGCTTAACATCACAGCAAAAACATTCTCAAAAATTAACAATAACCTCAGCTACTCGAAACTTGCATTTCATTATGTTAATAGACAGTGGGCTACAAAAATGCATAGTTCCAGAATAGTTCCAGATTCTGGAAAAATGAAATTCATAAAAATTAAAAAAAGTGTACACATAACAAAAGTTGTCACGGCAGACAAAGAGAGAGGGAGAGATCCGAGAGAGAATGAGAGAGAGAGAGAGAGAGAGAGACCCGAGAGAGGGAGAGAAAAACCGGAGAGAGAATGAGCGAGAGAGAGAGAGAGAGAATATATATCTAAATAAATTCACAACATTTGCAGAGAATACAAATAGACAAAATTTATAAAAAACGGTGTAGGTAAACGCCGGACACAAACCGTGGCAACAACGCGCACTACTCCGAGCGTTTATCACTCGCACAAACGCAGCGACTCCAGGACCGTAGCAACGGCACGAATTACCGCAAGGCAATACCAATAAATCCGACGCCGGAATGAATAGCACTTTATTGTACGCAAAAGCACTAGCCAGGAAACGGAAATAAGCGGCAAAAAGTTGGCACCAAAAAAAAAGCGAAAAAATTGGGTCCAAAAAACGCCCCAAACAGTAGGCACCATGGAAATATAACGCCAAAAAATAGGCACCAAAAATATATTTCCTACAAGTTTGCTCCAACAAACAAGCGTCAAAAAGTAGACAGTGTTATTTCTCACTAGAAATTAGCAACCACAAGCAAAAACTCAGGACAAATAGCCTAATATTTATCTAAGATATGTATAAGGTATAGCTCTCTGTCTCCCTTTTCTCTACGTTTTTTCTCTCTCGCGGAACGAAAATGCCCAAAACGTTGCATGGCCTTGAAATTTTACTCTCCATTCTCGCTCGCCCATCGACGCCTAAGAAGTTTCACTTCAAAAAGTTTGAGTAATTTTATTTAATTTTTTTGAATTTGTACAAAGTTTGTAGCTTCAAATTACACTACGTTTTTATAAAAACATACAAAAAAATACAAAAAAAAAAATTGTATAGAAAAAAAAAAAATTGCGAAACTTCAGAGACCCTTCGCACTTCTATTATTTTGAGCACAAGTCAATTTCAACTTCGAAATGCAACATAAAAGCACTCCAGAATTTTTATTTCCCTGCATCTTTTATAATTTTTCATATTCTGAATCAGAAACTCATTCACACTTTTTTAGGTTTAGCAAATTGGGATACTAAATTATGTAATTTTGAAAGAGAATATAATAAATCAGCAACATTTTTTTTTAATCTAATTGTAGTTAGAGCTACGGGTTGAAGAATAAAAACGTAAAAAAATAAATAACTGGCGCGTACGCTGCTGTTAAGTATTTGGCCGAGCCCGTCCTCCTACTTGTCGTGTGCGTCTTGGTGTTGTTCCACAAAAGGAGTGACCTACAGTTTCAAGCCGATTCCGAATGGGAAATGGTGTTTTTGTGAGGAGCTTTTTCTTGACTGAAAAACACTCGGAGGGTTGCTATAAGAAAAATCTTTGCCTATCAGTTTGGTATTTCATGCACGGAAATTCGAACTTACGCACTTCCGCATAGTAGTGACACATCAACCCATTCGAATAAAAACTTTAGCAAGAAGAAAAAATAAAAAAAATTGTATGCTGAGCACTACCACCGTACCATTCATACTTTTGAATGACCGGAACTGCAATATAATTATACTTGCACCTGACCTAATGCCCTTTCTTCACTATACTATTTTTTTTTTTTGCAATTTATTAAAAAATCTTTTCATGACTCATTCATGCCTTTTGCCACAATCAACGGTAACGAATTCAAAACGAAAAAAAGGTACTTTTATCACTTTTCATCATAAATTTTAGAAAATTTTCTGCGGAAAGAGAAAAAATCATTCCGAAAATATCATTCAGAAGCAAATGGATACCAGCTGCCAATGAAATTATGTAGAAAAAATGGAGGAAGTATAGGAAACATAGAAAAAATAGACAGTTAGCTAAGTAAACATGGCAGGGTATGCAGAATAAAAGTAAAAACGAAGCATGCAATACTTGTGCTCACAAAGGCAAAAGGACGCACTCACATATAAATGCACATATATGCAAAAAAATCTCTATTAACTAGGGTTTGTTCATCACAAATAGTGTAAATGGCTTTTGAATTAATATCTGTGTATGGGTGCATGTGTGTGTGGGCGAGTGTGAGTAAACCCAATGCAATGAAAGCATAATTGCGCGTGGAAAAGAACTACACGAAAGCACTGCACGTGCAATTCATGCGAAATTGTGTTGTCATTTGATTGTCAATGAAAAGAATTTTTTATTGAAGAAATAATTTCATACACACATGAATACATATGAAGGTGGATGCATGACTGTGTGTGTGCGCGAGACATAGTCCAGTGGTGCTTTGATTGCATTGATTGAAAACGATTTGATTTGCTCGGATAGTTGAGTTGATTTTCGATTGTTATGGGTGTTAGAAAATGACCTAATAGCATGCTGTTACATATTTAAAAACTTGTTTCAGATAAAATTTTTAAAGCTAAAAAACCAAAATAAATAAAGGAAAAATAAAAAAATATTGCATTTATTGCTAAATATTGGATATCTCTATTTTTTTAATTTTCAGGGCATAGAACAGCAGGACCTAAGATCTTTTCAACATTTAGTAGAGTTCACCGATATTTTTTTTACTGCATGACAATCCTGAAAATGCGGCTTGGCCTAAATAAGTGGTACAAAACGATAGAAGTTTATTGAGTGCCACTTCAAGTATTCTGAGCACAAATTCGTTCATAGGTTTGTTTTTGTTTTGCTGACAGTGTTGGCCATTTCCTGCCATACAAAGTACAAGGTGGCGCGAAATCCTACTTTACACTTCTGAACAAGACAAGTGCAGTATACAAACAGATAAGAAATAGAGCGTATGAAGGTCAAAATAAAGATGTCACTCAAAATAATTTTTTTTTCTAATTAGTAAAAAAGTTAATCAAAAACAAAATTGGATACTTAGTTTTCCACCAACGGTTTTTTGCGACAATTGTTTTTTAGTCGGAATTTTTTTAAGTTGTACAAAGTCTGTAACTTTGAAATATAGGTTTTTTTATATCAAAATGTAGTTACAAAAAATAATATTAGTTTTTTTTTAATTTTTCATAAAAATTTTGCTTTTAAAATGTTTGAAACTTTGCACAAAATTAAAAAAAAAATTAAAAATATTTTCATAAACATTTTTTGTTCCAATTTTTTTTAATTTGTGCAAAGTCTGAATCTTTGAGGCACAAGTTTTTTAGTATAAACTATATCTTTTTATAAGAAACTAGCAAACCCGGCCCGCTTCGCTGGGCACAATAAAATAGAATAGATATGGTTTAGAACAGAAAAGGTATGGTTTTCATATTATTTATTTCTTTATTCTTTATTCAAGCGCTTTGGCATAAACAATATTTATTGTTTTTCTATTTGTTTTTGAGTAAATATAAAATATAAATTGAAAATCAGGAAAAAAGAAGAACTCAACGCAAATAAATAACTAAGAAACAATCGTCTTTTTTCCTGATCATCCATGATTTTTTCGTTTCAATTTATATGTTTTTTAAGCATTGGAGCTTTTTTAACCATTATCGATTTATGTTTTCAAAAAAAAAAAAAAACGAAACACGAACACATAATTTCATTTGAACATTCGGATTTCACACTAAATTCTCAAATTTCGTAAGAAATTATTCACTGTTCCAAAATCCACTCCAAAAAAATCCACAAAAAATTTTTACACTTTGCACTCACGTCTTCTCCTTGTGGCATCCAAATCAGAAAGAAATATTGACACATTGTAACTCACACTGTCAATTCGACAGTTCAGTTCCGCCCCAAGCGTTAAAAAAGTAAACGACATTATGGCTGGTTCAAAAGAACGCTGTACGCGTTGCCAGTGTTCCGAATTACAACCGAACTTTACGAAACCCATTTTCAATACTTATTTAACAATGTGTGTAAGTTTGGTTTAATTCGGTGCAAAGACACGTCGGGTCCACGTATTGACCTATATCTCGAGACCCCAGTCACGGAGCGGCATGAAAAATACTCTGTACTAAAGCATTCACCAACAGCTTCAATTTGATATCCATATTGTACAAACACAATCTAGGCTCCACGTTTTGGTCTCTATCTCAAGACCCTAGTCACGGAGCGGCATGAAAAATAATCTGAACTAAAGCATTCACCAACAGCTTCAATTTGATACCCCTATTGTACATACACATCCGAAGGTTACCCGGGTCCACGTTTTGACCTATATCTCGAGACCCCAGTCTCGGAGCGGCATGAAAAATACTCTGAACTAAAGCATTCACCAACAGCTTCAATTTGATATCCATATTGTACAAACATGTTCTAGGCTCCACGTTTTGGTCTCTGTCTCAATACCCTAGTCACGGAGCGGCATGAAAAATAGTCTGAACTAAAGCATTCACCAACAGCTTCAATTTGATACCCCTATTGTACATACACATCCGAAGGTTACCCGGGTCCACGTTTTGACCTATATCTCGAGACCCCAGTCTCAGAGCAGCATGAAAATTACTCTGTACTAAAGCATTCACCAACAGCTTCAATTTGATATCCATATTGTACAAACACGTTCTAGGCTCCACGTTTTGGTCTCTATCTCGAGACCCTAGTCACGGAGCGGCATGAAAAATACTCTGAACTAAAGCATTTACCAACAGCTTCAATTTGATACCCCTATTGTACATACACATCCGAAGGTTACCCGGGTCCACGTTTTGACCTATATCTCGAGACCCCAGTCTCAGAGCAGCATGAAAATTACTCTGTACTAAAGCATTCACCAACAGCTTCAATTTGATATCCATATTGTACAAACACGTTCTAGGCTCCACGTTTTGGTCTCTATCTCGAGACCCTAGTCACGGAGCGGCATGAAAAATACTCTGAACTAAAGCATTCACCAACAGCTTCCATTTGATACCCATATTGTACATACACATCCGAAGGTTACCCGGGTCCTCGTTTTGACCTATATCTCGAGCTCTATCCACTAATAGGCATCCAAACTATACGTAAACCATCTTCAATACCTACTTAACAATGTGTGGAAGTTTGGTTTAATTCGGTGCAAAGACACGGCCGGTTAGCGAACACACACAAAAAGTTGACTTTATTTTATATATAAGATAATATTTGCCTTTTTTAGTTTTAATTTTCATAAAATTGTAGTTCATACTATAAAAAACCGCAAAACTTTAAGTTTGCACTTTGCCGAAAATTTAAAAAAATTAAATACATTTTCATCAAAATTTAAAATTTTTTTGCGAAAATTGTTGTACAAAGTCCAAACTTTGTGTTACATGTTTTTTAAGAAAGAAATGTAATATAAAAATTATTAGTTAGGAATTAGTAATGCGTTTTGCTGCTACTAATTGGACCGCCATTGTACAAGTATATCTTCTACTTCTTCTTAATTAACGCTATAACCGCTTACGCGATTTTGGCCGAGTTTAACAAAGCGCACAAGTCGTTTTTTGGTCATGCTAACCGGCGCCAGTTGGACACACCAAGTGAAGCCCAAGTTCTTCTCCACCTGGTCTTTCCAACGTGCCGTTGCCAACGTGCAAAGGTCCAAAAATCGTGCGCAGAATCTTTCTCTCAAACACTCCAAGCATCGCTTCATCGGTTGTTGTCATCGTCCAAGTTTCTGCGCTATACGTTAGGACGGGCATGATGAGAGTCTTGTAGAGTGTTAGTTTTGTACGTCGAGAGAGGACTTTACTGCTTAGTTGCCTACTTAGTCCAAAGTACAACTTGCTGGCAAGAGAGACTCTACGTTGGATTTCAAGGCTGACATTGTAATCGGTGTTAATCCTTTACAACCTCGAAATCATAACTGTCAACAGTGACGTGGGTGCCGATACGCGAGTGCGCCGACTGTTTGTGTGAAGACAGGAGGTACATTCGCTTTGCCTCCTTATCCACTTTGGAGAAGGCAGAACTAACAGCGCGGTTGTTAAGGCCGGTGATGTCAATATCATCGGCATACGCCAACAATTGTACGCTCTTATAAAATATTGTGCCTGAGCGATTAAGTTCTGCGGCTCGTACGATGCTCTCCAACATCAGGTTAAAGAAGTCACCCGACAGCGAGTCACCCAATCTGAAACCTTGTTTGGTATCAAACGGCTTGGAGAGGCCTTTCCCAATTCTGATGGCGCTGCTGGTGTTGATAAATGTCATCTTGCACAGCCGTATTAGTTTTGTGGGGATACCAAATTCATACATCGCGGCATACGGGAAACTCCTTTCCGTACTGTCGAATGCAGCTTTGAAGTCAACGAAAAGATGGTGTGTGTCGATTCTCCTTTCATGGGTCTTTTCCAAGATTTGGCGTATTGAGAATATTTGGTCGAAGGCACACTTAAATTCCAATCGGCAGGCTTTCATCCGACCATATTTTGCATAGGAGCTGCTGCATGCACCTTACCAGCTCCTCGCCGCCATGTTGGAATAGCTCAGCCGGCAGTCCGTCGGCGCCCCCGGCTTTGTTATTCTTTAGCCGCGTTATCGCTATTCTCACCTCGTCATGGTCGGGTGGCGGAACGACAATTCCGTCGTCAACGATTGGGGTATTGAGATCTTCACATTCTCTGTGACATGCGCACCTGTCACTATTTAATATGTTCGAGAGGTGTACCCTCCATAATTTAAGATTGCTCTGTACGTGAATCACCAATTCGCGGTCTTTGTTCTTACAGGAAAACGCACCGGTCTTAAAACCTTGTGTAAGCTGCCGAATTTTCTGGTAAAATTTTCGGGCGATGTTCCTATTGGGTAGCATCTCAAGCTCCTTGCACTCACGTATTTCGGCCTCTCGATTCTTCTTTCGGATAATACGTCTCTCTTCCTTTTTTAGGTCTCTGTAGCTTTAGAAGTATATACGTATATAATATTGAAATCAAGATTACAAAGCTTTTATAGACTAACCCAAGAGTTAAACTTTTAAAGAAATCATAAAAAAAGTTCGAGCTCTAAGAATTTTGCATTTAAATGAGTTTTGAACTTTTACGTATTAGATCCATCATTTCAAGATGCTAATAAGCTATTGGTTACAGGCTCATAGGTTGTATTTGCATGTTTTGTTCTTTTGCTTACTTTGTTTTTGTTGTTTACCACAGTAACCATTACTAAGCTTACTTTTGTGTATCAATACTTATATATTTATGTTATTCATATTTTGTTTTGCGTATCTAGGTCATGGAAAAGGAAACTGAGCTGCTTGCTACTTGTCTTCTCGGCTTGCCAAAAATTGTTAATTTCCAATTCAGACAGCTCCTTCAGCAATACCTTGCTTTCTGGCTTTATTTTATCATACTTCAAGGCGCTTAAACGTTAGCGCCACAAAATTTTTTCCATACCTTCTTAAGCAATGAAGAAAACGGAGAATACGCTTTTCAAAATTTAACTCATTGTTGCTCTAATAAATGCCCGCATGTGAATGACACATAGACAAAAACGAGCACAGCAAAATTGCTGTCAACCACAAATCCGGCTGTCTTTTAAAAATGAAATAAGCACTTGTCTACGCTAAAGAAATTCGAACCATTCCTGCAATCTCTGCTACTGTCATTGTCATTGTAATGTACAATAAGACTGTGTGAAGCCAGCTTCATTTTCTACATTCTTCAGGATATTATATCCCTTCAGGCTAGGCAAGCAATGGTCGCCGTACCCACACAGACACTCAGACACAGATACAGGCATAGAAAGCAGAGCCACACTGCCAACTTCGAGCGCTTTTTTTTTTGCAAGCCCTTCAGCGTGCTTTCATTACGCCACACCCCCTTTACACTTTCTTCAACATTTTACGTTCGATCGCTTTTTACTTCATTCCTTTCTTTCACATCAATGCATCCGAAATTGGTAAATTCTGCTGTTAAAGTAAATTCCCAGCACTTGATTATTTACTTTCGGTCACTTTTCCTCAATCAAAAAGCAAAATCTTTTGCAATTCCTTTGGGTTGAATATTATTGATAAAGTAGCAACAGCAGCAGCACAAAATGAGGTGGACAGGGTAGCGAAAAGAAGCAGAAAGAGACCAAACGGAAGGGCAAGTCAAGTTATAATATTGGCTATTTAAGCACTTTGACAGGGCTGTGATATGAGCTGACCATATCAAAAAGCGCTATGAAAGGCATATGCGAGTGCTTTTAGTGAAAAGGTTATGAGCACAAAGGTATAGAGATATGAGTGTACAATCCGGCAAAGGCGTAATGTAGAAAGATATATGCTGCTAAGTACATAAACGGCAACAAATTACTGGAGAAAAGTGCAAATCAATATACAACAAATATTACACAATACATATACATATATATGTACACACAAGACAGCAGCATGGGCCTGCGTTGAACCCTTTTCTGGCTGCTCTGCACAGAAGAGAAGCATGCAAGGATATTTCTAAATATATAAGAGATATTTTTTTCCATACATACATAAGTAAATATGTAAGCATACTCAGTACGAACGTAGTTAGGAGCTTTTGACACCAGAGAATATGATTATATTTTTCAAAAAAGGTAAGGTGTCAGTCAAAATTATCAGACAGCGACCAATTGGCTACTTCAATACAGTGCCAAAGATGGCGTACAGCTAAAAATAATATAGTAAGGAATTAAAGCGATAAGTTTAGTAAAATTTAAGTTAAAAGGAAGCTAAAAGGTTTTTTGAAGTGACACTTCTTAGGCGTCGATGGACGAGCGAGAATGAAGAATAAAATTTCAAGGCCATGCAACGTTTTGTGCAATTTCGTTCCGCGAGAGAGAAAAAAGATATAACGTAGAGGAAAAGGAGAGAGAGAGAGAGATATACCTTATATATATCCTAGATACACTTCAAGCTACTTTTCCTGAGTTTTTCCTTGCGGTTGCTAATTTCTAGTGAGAAATAACACTGCCTACTTTTTGGCGCTTGTTTGTTGGTGCAAACTTGTAGGATATATATTTTTGGTGCCTACTTTTTGAAGTTATATTTCCTTGGTGCCTACTGTTTGGGGCGTTTTTTGGTCCCAATTTTTTTGGCGTTTTCTTGTGAGTGCTATCCATTCGGGGATCATATTTATTGGTATTGCCTTGCGGTAATTTGTGCCGTTTCTGCGGTCCTGGAGTCGCTGCGTTTGTGCGCGTTGTTGCCACTGTTTGTGTTCGGCGTTTAGCTACACCGGTCGACCCTTCCCAGTCTTTTGTAAATTTTGTCTTTTTGTATTCTTTTATCTTGGAAGCAATTTTCCTTACGCCTTCTATAATGCACTCTGTGAGAGAAGCCCAATTTCATAAAATTATAAATACCCAAACACTAACTATTGGGACAAGGATCACAAACTCGAATTGACAAGCATTTCTAAGCTACGGGATTGTCGACATAACAATGGTCATTTTGATAGAAGTGATAAAAATTGGCTTTAAGCCACATTTTATGCGGCTGGTGTTCTTGCCTGTTGTGAAGATATCTATCATATCAATTGCAAACAAGGAATAACGGCAAGAAACGTGTATTTTCGGCAATGGATGCTTAAACTAAGGCACACACACACACATGCATGTGCAAAAACAGGTAAATACCCTATAATCAAACGTACTAGTTCTACAGTAGTTAGTCTTCTATGATTCTTCAATGACAGCAAATGGTATTTTTTACATACAAATTTCAATTTTATAGTTTTCAGTTACTGGACTAGTTCATAATGGGACCAAAAAGGTCTGGTCCGAAAATAACCAGTTTTCGACTAGTTGAAAGAGTACCAAAACAGCCGATTACTGAAAGTTTTAAGAATATTTTATTAGAAATATTACTTACATAGTTACACTGAACAACAAAATTTTTGCCACACGTGTGCTTAATGCGAATTATTACTTTTCTACAAATCATTATTATAAAACAGAAATAAGTTTTTATTCGTACTAAATTTTTTCTGCAACAATTTTTCTACCTATGGCGCCAAAATAAAGTAAAAAATGGCAAAAAAGGTTTGCCAATTTTTCTATTTACGGCGTCAAAATATATTAAAAAATATCAAAAAAGTGCATGGGATAAATTAAAAGTTCATTTTGGTTGATCAGTGTTACTAAACAGCTTCGACTTTTTAAAAAATAATTTGTTACAAATTAAAATTTTGCACAAAATTGTTACTGCTCAAATTTGTTGCTCGACTTAATTGATTTTAATTAATTTCATATAATACAATACAATATTTTTTTGGCTTATTCTGAACCAGATGAAATTTAAGTAACTTCAAGTGAACTTCTTTTCAAATAATACTATTTAAAAACATATTAAAAATAAGAACCACAAACTTCTTCAGCTTGCCATAACCACCACCAATCCGTACGATTTCTTTTTATATGCATAAATCTGTATGTGATTACCTTGAAGAATTAAAACTGGAATCCGAAATGACAAGCCACTTAAACAGTAAGAGTTTCACGTACCTGAAAGAATAAAAAGAATAAATCAATTAGTGAAAACAAAAATATGAAAAATTTGTATGGTAAATATTTTTAAGCAGACTATTTTAGTTGTAACTATTTGCGTGTAGGCCAAAAAAAAGGTTATGCCTTACTATTGGGCATCCCTTGAAACCCACTCATCTAGAGTTCCATTAAAAGTTCCTATTTAAGTTCCATTAAAAGTTCTTATTTATTTTTTTTTTTTGTTATTTTAATCTATGAAATAAAAACTACTTGGAATTGAATATCTGTTATTATTAATTTAAAAAAAAACTTACATTTTCCGTATAAATGTGGGGTGTACTTATTTTAATGACGATATCTGTATATATAGCTTTGAACCAACACTTTGCATATTTCGCCATTTCTGATTGACTCCTCACTAAAGCACATCGAAATAAATACAAATGCCGCTGACAGTATTAAAAATTGCACTACGCCAAAGGGTAAAAATCAACACGAAAAGGGAAAATACGCATTGAAGCTAACACTACTTGGGAGCCACCCGCCAAAGGCTGCAGACCAAAGATATTTAGAATACAAAAAAGGGTGAAATGAGGTATGGAAATACCTATGTTATCAAAATACAAACAAAAATTCTGTGTTCACGCACACGCACAGGAGTTGCATATATTGGAATACGCGTGGCACACAGCATGAAAAACGTGCTCGGAAATCATATGTTTGATGAAAGTTCCCAAGTTCCCGGTGTATGAATGAGATAAGACGAAAAATGGCGTTGAAAGACATTGATGAGAGCTTATAAATAAATAAGAAATAGTTTGAAACCAAGACTAGTTTGCGTTTCCTCTCTTCTCCATACAAGGCGATGTCCTGGGAAGGTTTAAGGGTACCCCGTTGCTTATATCCAAAAATAGGATTACAGTACAGGATATAAGATTTAGCTTCGGATCAAGGAAGCAGTTGAAAAAATCGAACCATAAGAAAGGAGTCTGATGCTGCTGTCCTAGTATTCCTACGAGGCTATTGGCCGCCATTTTTTGCCTTCTGTATGAAGTCATTGGGGTTGCGTGCCATCGCTGCTATTTATGCAAGTGAGACCAAAGATTAAAACTCGTCAAACAGCTTATGATACTACATTTTGCATATGGGTTTGAATCCTCGTTCATATAAAATTTAGCACAAGCAGACTGCCAGTCATGAACAGGGCAGCAAATGTGCTAATTGGATGCTAGAAACAGAAGCTGTTAAAAAACGATTTAAAATTGTTTTTTTCTTTTCTTAATGAGAGGACCCTCCGCACCTTTCCCAACAAGTATTTTAACAACAAAACATTACCGCATATGGAAAATCCATCAGTGTATACAAAAATTTCAAGTACGCCGAATTTTCTTCGGTGAAGCTCTACAGTTTCATACTTTTCTTCCAGATTTTTCACCCAAGCTTTTGTTAATCAAATTTTGTTCCCGACTGCGTATATTCTATCGATTTAATTGAAAATTATCTTAAATATTATAATGTAATAAAAAAAATTGCTTGTATATAAAAAAAATTCGATCTTTCGTTCTATGGAAAAAAAATGTCACAACAAAAAAAAATTAGCAAAATTAGCCACTGGAAACTTGCACAATTTTCTGTTACATACATATTTGTCTTTTTATTTAAAAAAATATAGTTTTCAAAACAAACATATAACTTCCAAATTTTTGTGCTGTCTAGCATTTTTCTAAAGATTCTTAGTCAGTTTGAAATTTTGATGAAGTTTTAAAATGTTTTTAAATTTTGCACAAAATTTGAAACTTTGAGCTATGTAGTTCTTGTTGTAATATGATCAACATTTTTATAGAAAATATAAAAAATTACATAAGTAATGGATTAAAATAAATTAACATAAAATTAACTAAATAAAAAATCAGTTAAAACTTTGCGATATGTTTGGTATTATTGTGACCACCACTGTATATACACTCTTGCTCGAAATAATAGCTATGCGGCAGTCTGATCAGTTCTGACTACGCTCCTTCTTTTTTTTTAATTATTTACACGCATTTTCTTCTTATCCAAAAATCATGCGTTCGTTATACAAAGAAAATACGCAACGCTCTCAACCATAACAAAATTTCAAAAATCAGTGAGGGTTAAAAATAATCTTAAACTTGCACTTTATCTTGCGCTTGATTGGCGCGATAAC
The DNA here is from genome assembly GCF_027943255.1 of Anastrepha obliqua. Classification (NCBI taxonomy): domain Eukaryota; kingdom Metazoa; phylum Arthropoda; class Insecta; order Diptera; family Tephritidae; genus Anastrepha; species Anastrepha obliqua. The sequence goes on from NC_072893.1 coordinate 49,964,355, forward strand.
CGCTTAAGCGATTTTGGCCGGATTTGATGTCTTTCTCGTGTCAACCGGCGCCAGTTGGACACACCAAGAGAAGCCAAGTCCTTCTTTCACCTATGCCACTACTAATAGGTACCAAATCGAATACTTTCAGAGCCGGAGCGTTTGTAGACTTCGCTTTGTGCTCGTTCACCACCAGACCCATTCGCGTTCGCTCTTTATCCAGTTTGGAGAAGGCAGAACTAACAGCGCTGTCGTTAAGACCGATGATGTCAATATCAGCGGCATACGCCAGCAATTGTACGCCCTTATGAGAACGTAAAGTTGCTCTTTATTATACAAAAATTCCATAGGGTTTGAAACTGCATACCAACTTTTTTTTTGTAAATTCTGGCTACAAATTTGGTGAAAATTTGTTAAATACAAATACAAATAAATACAATACAAAGTTTGAAACTCTGATTCATGCAATATTTGTTGTTGTATGAAAAGTATTTTTTTAAAAACAAAAAAAAAAAATAAAAGTGAAAAAAGTAGTCATTACTGGTAAAAATGTCGCGTACCTATTATTTTGATCATGGCCGTATATCTCTAATTTTCTGTAGCTTAAACTGTATGCTTATATGCATCTGTTTATCAATCTAGCCTTTCATCTATGTACGAGTGTGTATATGTAGTCATCTTTCTTTTATCACCCTATCTTACTGTCAATTTTTCCATCTCTCTGTCTCTCCATCTATTCCTTTATAAGAATTCATTTATTGCCGTGGCAATGCTTTTCTCACTCTATCTGGTTTATAGTGTTTCTATTCAGGACAGTTACATAGAATTTTTTATTACACTGCCAACATAAAGCGATATTTTTTAAACTAATCTCTCAACTTCAATTTCGATTCGACAAAAATCTATTTGCTCACAAATTTGGTTATCATAGTCAATCCAATTCCGGGCAAAAAAAAAGCAAAATAAAAACTTAAAAATACTTTAATTTACATTTCATTAGAATACTTTAGCAAAATGTAAAAGCAAATCACAATTTTATGCATAGAATATCTCTAATTAAAGCGCATACATAAATTTAGATTTTTCGATTGCATTTGCAGTAAATATTTAATATTCAAAAACCTACAGGCAGGCAGAATTCACATTAATTTAAATTTATGCATTACAATTGGCCGAACGCATGGTGAATTACCAAATGAAAACAAGAAAAAGACTGCATTGAATCCTTTGCATGGAACTGCTGCTGGTTTATTACAAGAACTATGTATATGGACCCACACGCATACGCACACTACCACACTTGCGTTGGATGCTTACTCGTATAATGATAAAATGAAAGCATTCGAGCATTCAAATTCCAATTTAAATTCAAATTCAAATATTCTTAAGAATAAATAGCTAATCTTGTCTAATAACATAAAACTTTACGACTATGTACGATTTGGATGAGTGGGCCGCTGAGCGGCTGAGCGAAGGACGCACCACTTACCACACTACGCAAAGCATGCGTTTGTATGTGTGCTTGCATACGTGATTTTCCTGCTACTCCATTTGCTAACACAATCCTTGTTGAAGCCCTACGTGCGTTTTATTATTCCTTTTTGTACGCTTTTGCCACACAATGCACGCTCGAATAAAGTTTTGATAAATTGACCAAAAACTGCTGCCGGAATTACAGTTTCAATTATGATTAGTGTAAGTTTTTTGTATAGTCTGCAGCTATACCATTTGTACGTATGAAGCCGGCAGTGTGACAAATGGAGATAGCTGCATAAAAGAGTAGTTTCATACACGCACTTTATGACTGTCTGCGAACTAGTGCAATAAGGATGCGCAGAGGAGCGGTTGGAATTCGGTTTTACAGTGACAAAGCTGGTGTCTACGATGGGTGTGATGATACTCTAAGATACGAGAAGTTAAAGAATACAAGTTCCACCTTCTAGAATATAATGGATGAGTTGAGTAGGAGGGAGTTCAAATCTCGATGGAAGATGAGGTCATTTTGAGAATATAAATAAATTTAAATTAGCTCTTAAATTTTAATAAATTATAAATTGTACTCCTATTTGTGGTGTGCGTCTTGATGTTGCTCCGTAAATGGAGAGACCTACCGTTTTATGTCGCCTCGGAATGGCAGATGGGTTTTTATGAGGAAATGCACTCGGAAGTTTGCCATTGGCCCTGCCGATGGGCGGTTTTTTGGTTTTCGTGCCCGGGTTTTCGCAACTGTGCACTTGCCTATGGTAGTTGGGTACCAACCCATTCGGCTTGGGTGGCCGAATTATAAATCTAAATTATTAAATTTGCATTCTAAAGGGTGGTTAAATTGTAAGGGCCGATGTTGAATGTAAACCACACCTAAACGTCAAGTTTTTTTCAGCATTTCATTTCACATTTTTCAATTCCAGACTAACTCAATTTGAACAATGGAAAGATACACAATCGAGTAATGCGTTAAAGTTATTCAGGCTTATTCTGAAAACGGGTGTTCAAATAAAAATGCATATCGCGCACTTCGTGAAGAAAATCATCTTCAGTGATGAGGCACATTTCCACCTCAGTGGATTCCTCAATAAGCAGAATTGCCGCATTTGGGCGAATGATAATCCAAGAGTGATTGCCGAAAAACCAATGCACCCACAAAGCGTGACAGTTTGGTGCGGTTTATGGGGAGGCGGCAGCATTGGGCCGTATTTTTTCCAAAATGAGGCCGGTCAGGCAGTTACTGTGAACAGTGTTCGCTATCGTGAGATAATAACAAACTTTTTATGGCCCAAATAGGAAGATATGGATATGGACGATATGTGGTTTCAACAGGACGGTGCCACTTGTCACACAGCTAACGAAGCAATGGCTCTTTTGCGCGAAAAATTTGATGGCCGAATAATATCACGTCGCGGCGATGTCAATTGACCGTCAAGATCATGTGATTTGACACCGTTGGACTTCTTTCTTCGAGGTTATGTGAAAGAAAAGGTGTACGTCGATAAGTCAGCAACAATTCAAGAGCTAAAGATGATATAATTCGGCACATTAACGGCTTAGAACCTCAATTATGCCTCAGCGACATAGAAAATTTGAACCATCGGATGGAGGTCTGCCGCCAAGGCCGCAGAGGTCATTTGGCCAATATTTTATTTTACACGTAATTGAGCTATACCAGTATTATCATAATAAAAAGAAATGACAATAACTTATTAAAAAAATTGTATTTTATTCAAAATCAACACCAGCCCTTGAAACTTAACCAACCTCTATTACACATTTTTTCATAGACTTTTCATAGATTTATTCTTATAAATTGGAATCACGTTGGAACAAGTTTCTTGATAATCAGGGAGCCTGTAGTCAATAATAAAGTGCATTTGAAGCCATGAAATTGTGTTTTCCATATCGAACCGCAAAATATATTGCACAAGCTAGTATATTATTGTGATTAAAGATTAAACAATATTTAAGAAAAAAATCATAAGCAAATCATTTAAAAAAAAGAAAATCAATTAAGGCTAATAAGTTAAAAAATTTCCTCCCCGTCTGAAGGATGGAACCTAGAACTCCCTTTACGGCATATAAACGCTCGCCCTTATCGACAACCGAGGCACCAGCGCATGCTCAGTTAAAGTTGTGGGTTTTCTTCCTAAAGGTCTTATTTTAGTTAAATCCTACAATTCCATTTTTCTAAAGATTTTATTCAAATTAACTATGCAAAAAGTAACTAGTTGAAAACCAGTTTCCAATTTCTAGATAAAGTAACCATTTAAGCACATCAAAAACCAGTACAGCCTCCAGAAGAGCGCGAACTCGGCACTACTTCTAAATTAATTCGATTTACAATAGGCTACTTACATATCTATTGAAGTGTGTATGTGTGTGTGGCTGTGTGTTGGAGGCAATTCTAACTTTTGACATTGAACATATTTTACGCAATTACATAAAAACCGAAGCGGAAATTCATATGGACAAAAACTGGTGGAAAGAGTTAGGAGGGAGGAAGCGGATATGGTTATGGATATAGATGAGCTGGGAGCCCAAAAGATTTCGACAAACAGAAAACGCGATGTTGTTTGTAAGTTAAATAGAACACAAAAAAATAAAAAACGAGAGCGAGAGATTGAAAAAGCTGAGCCAAGTAGGTATAAATTTATCAAAAAAGGAAAGCAAAGGAGTAGCAGAGAGAGAGAGCAAAATAGCAGTAAGTGCGAGTAAAGTAATGAACTATGAGCGCAGAGCTCACTAACTGCTCGCCCGGCAGTCTCTTAGTACCGCTAACCCTTGCCTCTCATTTCTACTATAAGTTTTACTTTTTGTGCGTTTATGTGCCTTATGCTTTGCTTGCCGAAAATTATTCATGCATGAAAATTTCAATTAAACTTTTTGCACAGCCAAGAAATTAATTGATTTATATGCCACTCTGACGGCACAGCAGTAGTCGTACGTGCGAAATAGTTTGTCTCTCCCCACACTGCAAGCGAACTCGCATGACAAGTATGTATGAATGTAAGTATGTAGACATGGGCAAAGATTTATGAATGAAGAGAACTACATTCGAACTCACACACAAGTTTAGTAGAGGCGCAAGTTTTAATGAAGTTGTCAATGGTGGGGAAAATTCGAAAGAAAGTAATCAAAATAATTATAATGGAACTGAATGACGAAATCTCTACTAGCAACTGGCTTGCTTGCTCACAATGAATAAAATGGAAATTGGAGAATTTGCGTAGTAACTTGAAATGGAAGTGGGAGAATTAATCCTACTTTATTTAGTTCTCTAAGTACAACGTCCATGTATACACAGATGGCTCAAAGCTCGATGTCAGGGTGGGCGGAGGTGTATATTCCGAGCAACTTGGAATCCTTTTCAGTTTTCGGCTTCCCGACTACTGCAGTGTCTTTCAAGCTGAACTGATGGCAATAATGAAAGCCGTGACACTGGTACAGTATGATGCGATACCTGGAGATGATATCTACATTTTCACTAATAGCCAGGTGGCGATAAAATCTCTCACAAAACAGTCGATAACGTCCAAGGTAGCCATGAAATGTCGCGCATCTCTTAACGAGATGGCTGAGCCATTTCACCTAATGATAACATGGGTTCCTGGCCATTGTGACATTGAGGGGAACTGCAGAGCCTATGAACTAGCGAAAATCGTAATCAAACGGACTGATGAGTACATAGACAATGATATAGGTATACCCTTGCAAACATGTAAACTACGTATCCATGAGGAAATTGTAAGAGTAGCGAATGAAAGATGGCGTAATGAAGCCACTTGCAAAATCGCCCGACAGATGTGGCCGACTCGCAATGCTAAACGCAGAGAATATCTGATAAGCTAAAATAAACACAGACTTACCACACTGATTTCAGTCATAACAGGGCACTGCCTAATAAGTAGACACGCCCAGAGAATGGGTGGGCAAGCACATGACTTCTGCAGAAGTTGTCCAGACGAGAAAGAGGAAGAGACGACAGCGCACTTTCGGTGTCACTGTCCTGTAGACAGATGTAGACTCACCATTTTTGGCGGACATTTTTTTAATGAATTAGAAGATCTCGGCTCTGTCGAAATCAAGGATCTTACGAAATTTTTGAAAAGTACTCATTCGTTTCAGGAGGGATAAGGGCTAGTTCCCCAAGCGGCATCACAATGAGCCATGAGCCTGAGTGTGTCCTACAGTAGGCAACCACTTCAACCTAACCTTAACTAACCTAAGTAGACTAGAACACTAGAATTTGGCAAAAACTTTATGTTGTAGCAAATAATCCAATTACACTCTTGATTTCTTCTTCTTATTTATATGAGAAAAAAGGTCGCGTGTTCACGAATTGTTCAATTCTGTGGGAGGGATGATTTCGATGAATTATTGCATAACTGATCTATAATATAAGAGAGGGAATTATACATATTTAGCTATTTCATGCCAATAGATCCAAGTATATTCGGTATTGCCATAAATTATTAAATTTTTTTATTTATTTTTCTTTTAAAATGAAATATATTTAAAAAAAGTTATTTGAGAAAAAATTTAACTTTTTCTGGGCAAAAATTTCGAGATTTATTCTACGTATTATTCAACACCAAGAGTTCCCGCTAAGATAATCTACTTCATAAGAACCCTTTACGAGAACTCCGAACTGGCAGTGCTTCACAATGATCCATTCACTACCAACGCAGGCATAAGGCAAGATTGCCCCCTATCGCCCCTTCTCTTCGCCATCGTCTTGTACAACGTTAAAAGCCACTTGACCCTGCACAAAAGAGGTATCGTAGGGAGTTTCACCAGACATCTTGAGGATCTCAACTTCGTCGATGACATCTGCCTCCGCCTTTACAAACTCACTGACACACAATCGAGCGCATACAGACTAGTCACGCTGAAGGAGGTCAACATCGCGTACAGGAGGTCAACATCACCAAGACAAAGGCTGTGAGAGTCAACCATGATAAAGCAAGTCATATAACCCGGCACCCGCCGCCCGGTGAAATTTGTCGAAAGCTTTTGCTACCTCGGCTGTCTATCACAACCGGCGACGGAGTAGATGAAGATGACAACTGCAGGTTAAACAAAGCAAGGGCGGCGTTCGGACGAATGCATACGGTATGGGAGAGTTCGCAAATCTACAGGCGCTCTAAACTGCGAATATTCAGCTCATGTGTTCAGTGATTATTGTTGTATGGAAGTGAAACATGGCTGGTCTCCACCACCATGACACAGAAGCTACAATCTTTCATCCACAACTGTCTGCGCATCATTTATAGAATATGCTTGACGAGCACCATCAGCAAAGATGCGCTGTAGAGATCAACGCATGAGAAGCCCATCCTATGGCAAACCAAACGCAGCAATTGGCGCTATCCACCGCCATACGATTAGAAAACCACCACTGGACTGGAACCCGCAAGAGAGCAGAGGTCGCGGTCGGCCAAAGACTACTTGGAAAAGGTCGATATTGCGCGAACCAGCAGATGCCGACATCCCATGGGACGGTGCAAAAACAACAGCCCAGAACCGTGTACGATGAAAGAGTCTTTTCGAAGCCCTATGCTCCCGAGCGGAAAAACCTAAACGTCATAAGGTAGTAGCCCGGTGTGAAGTTTTTTTTTTTAAATTTTTCGAAAGAAAAACATCTTAAAAATATACTATGAAAATTTCAGACAGAAATTTGAATTATTTTTAAAGTTATAGCTAAAATAAGGGAGCGCACCGTAGTGTGTATGAAAGCGTGTGACACGCCAGCAGCAGCTGTTCGGACCGTCCCCTCTTTTATTATCCGGTATACAATCCGCAGAAGCCAACTGTAAAGACGCCAGAACTTTACGTAGGGCTCTAAAAGCTGCTGAAAATGACAACTTTGAGGAAACGGAAGGACTGCTCCATGCACCAGGTATAGCTGAGAAATGTAAGTATAATTAAAAAAAAAACTCTGTTGTCGAAACTTTAAACGCGTTTTTCTCAAAACCATGTTTTCGAAATTTCGGCGAATCAGTGACCCAAAACTATTCCACCGATTTGGCTAAAAATTTAACCCGTTATTCTAGACACACATATCTAGATCCTTCAAAACATTTAATTTTTTAATAATAAACTATTTAATTTAAACAATTTATGAAGTAAAAAAATTAGATTTTGAGAACTTTTTCTACAAGGCCGCCATTTTGTTTTTGTTTTTTTATTTTTATATATATTTTAGGTTCGGGACCTAAAATAAAGTCTACAGAATAATAATCTCTTTGAATTTTTTATTTCAGATGACGAAGGAAGGCTGTGCGTTTCCTTGAACCAACTCATCTTTTTTTTAAGTACCCTTTGACGTCAAAAATGTTAAACAAATTAATATAAAATTAACTTTAAAAAATTTTTTATTATATATACACTTCAAAATACCAATAAAAACATGTAAAAACTTTAAAACGATCGCATATTATTTTCTTTTTAAAAAAAATTCATGAAAAAACGTCAAAATTTCGATCGTCACACCGGACTACTGCCATAAACCAAGCTTAGACATATGGTAAATAAACTGCTTCGGCACATAAGTGACTTTGTTTTGGTATCAGATACATTTGCTTTTGTGAAAATGTCCGATTTTGTGCCGAATAATCATCATATGCGGGAGGTGTTGATTTTCCTCTTTCATTCGAAAAAAACGGTGGCTGAAGCGCATCGAGAGCTACAAAAAGTTTTTATGGAGATGCTGCTTTAAATGAAACAACGGTTCAAGATTGGTTCCGTCGGTTCAAAGATGGTGATTTTAATGTTGACGACCGTCTGCGTGAAGGAAGGCCAAAACCCTTCGAAGACGCTGAATTGGAGCCATTGCTCAATGAGGATCAGTGTCAAACGCAAGAAGAGCTTGCTTCAGTATTCGGAGTTACCCGCCAATCCATTTCCAAGCGATTGCATGCTTTGGGAATGATTCAGAAACAGGGAACTTGAGTTCCTTATGAGTTAAAACCAAGTCATGTTGGACGTCGTTTTTTTCGCCTGTAAACAACTGCTCCAGCGGCAAAAAAGGAAGGATTTTCGTCATCGCATCGTGACGGGTGATGAAAAATGGATTCATTACAGTAATCCAAGGAAAAGAAAGTCATGGGGGCTGTCCGGTCATGCTTCTACGTCATCGTCTTGGCCAAATATTCACGCTGCGAAGGTTATGCTATGTATTTGGTGGGACCAAGTTGGTGTTATTTATTATGAACTGTTAAAACCAAGCAAAACCATCACTGCGGATCGGTATCGACTTCAATTGATGCGATTGAGCCGAGCACTGCGCGAGAAGCGGCCGCAATACGCGGAGAGGCATGAAAAAGTGATTCTACAGCATGACAACGCTCGGCCTAACGTTGCCAAACCTAACCGAAATGGGAAATCTTACCCCACCCGCCATATTCTCCAGATATTGCGCCGTCCGATTATCACCTACACCCTCACATGGTCTAGCTAACCAGCAGTTCCATTCTTATGAAGACATCAAAAAAATGGCTTGATCCTTGGATAGCCTCAAAAGATGAACAGTTTTACCGCGACGGTATACGAGATCTACGAGAAAGATTGGAAAAAGTAGTAGCCACCAAGGGCAAGACTTTCAATGATTCACTTGTAACCATTTTTTCAGAATAAAGTTGTATTTTCATTAAAAAAACAGCGGTAACGTATTTGCGCTCCTAATAATTATTAAAAAAAAAAATATTTGGGAAAATATTCAGAATTCTATGAAAGTTTATGAGTGTTGTGGCAATTAAAAAAAAAAAACAAATATATATTTATATATATGTGACCCTTACACTCTTTTTTTGATATTTGGCCGAACTCCTCGAAAGAGTTGAGTTTCCGAACTTCCGAACAAAGAGTTGAGTTTCATAATATTCAGGCATGCTATTTGCTCAAATGTGAGCTAAGCTCACACTTATATTAAAAATTGCCATATTTACTTTCCTTCCAAATGGATATTAGCCGCATGCCCCCCAAACACACATACACCTGTAAATATTTACTTATTTGCCAACAAGCCGCTTTGTTTATTGACCTTTGTTTGTTGAAAAGGTGTTGATTTGCATACAATGCTTTCGATGTTGTTGTACTTTTTTCCTCGACTCGATTATTACCAACTAAGCCGCCAGCCATTATCTTCCAACATTATGTTGTGTATTATGTCGGAAAAGTGTCAACAATGAAAAAAATGGAAATTTGCTTAACCTTTTTCAGTCTACCACCACAGGTGAGCATTGAACAATTTTTTTTTATTTAATTTTTTTTTTTTTTACTTGTTTAAACATATCGTTTGGTAGCCGTGCTTTATTTTTTTATGTACTCTGTTTTCAAGAACGCCAGGTGAAAAGGTTCTGTAGTGACTCATGAATTAGATTAGCTGTGGTGGCCGGTTGGATGGCAAAGGGAAAAAATTGTTTGGAATATGTTATGACTTGTTGTTTTTGGAATGTTATGTATGTGCAAAATATGTATAAGCTCATGTGATGTGTTTTTTATCTTAAATACAACGTCCGTCATCACTTTGATAAAGGTAGCCCAGCCATTTAGATGTGCGTTGATAGGCAGATAAATTCATGAGATTTGCTTTTTATGCAATTTTTTGGGGTATGTGGCATATGTGGCAGAAACGAAAAGGCATTTTATATATTATGGAAATTTATTACGCAATTACATAATTTTGGATTTGCATTTCTAAGGCGTGTGGCTGGGTATTGCCCTTTCCGAGATGGAAAAGGAAGAGGAATTAAAAATGCACGCAGAGTTTAGGTGATTTTGTTTTTTTCTTGCCACTACTTAGCGACTCAATATAACTATTACTTCAGCTTACTGTCTGTTGAGATATTGGAATCAATCGCGATATAAAGAAATCAATCGTGGAGATATAAAAAATCAATCGTGAAGAAAATAACAACTATGGAGACAATTGAGTTCCATGCAGTCATTAATTTTCTCACTAAGCAAGGGTAAACGATACCAATCGTGGTGAAGAGGCAATAATCTGTTTATAAAATTCACGTTCAGAAGCAATAGTTTTGAATAAGTGCCATAGTCCATCTTGCAAAGTGGAGAATCCATTGCAAAGCATGCGCACTCAGCCCGGCCGATTGAAGCGGCCGCCTCAGAAGGTGTTGCAAAAGTTGAATTCTTGTTCCGGAGAAGTACCCTGGAAAAATAAATAACTCGAAGAAATGACTGACTGACATTTGCGACTGATCAGAATATGATAACCTACAATCAGCTCAAAATGTATGACAAGATTTCATACACCTCTCACTTCAGAATGAACAGCGTGTTGAGTGCCAGGCGTATATTAGAAGCTGCGCATTAAACGCAAGATCGATTTAATGAACCAAATTTTTATTAAAAACGGAACTTGGATTTACACGCATGACTTTATTTGAAGCAGAAGTCCATGCAGTGCTACAAAAAAGTCTCAGTGTCGTCTAAAAAAGCTAACTTGTAGTCTTCAGAAGCCATATTATGAGCCGACCAAAGAAGTAGTAATGCACTAAAACTTCGGGGATTTGAAAAGTTCGAGTGAAATCAGAAAGATGGCACTACTGTCACATATCAAGTTTATGTTTAGTTTGTAGCATCTCTTGGAAAAACAAAGTTTCACCCAGATTGGCGTGGAAGTCGAGTGATTTTCAAAAGAGTACTTTTCCATCACAACAACGCAGCAGCTCACGCCTCAGCAATTGTGGTTGCAAAATTAATGCAAAGTTTGCTCCTCGGGATCGCTCGGACTACTATTTGTTGGCCAATTGCAAGAAATGGCTGTTAGGAAAAAAAAATTTATTCAAAAAAGGAGGTGATTACGGAAATGAATGGTGATTTTCAAACTTGCACAAATCCTATTACTCAGAGGAGTTCAACAAACTACAGCAGCGTTGGGCAGCGTGCATAAGCTTAAAAGCAGACTACATATGTAGAAAAAAAAAATGTATATCCCAAACAAATAAATAGATTTTAATTTTGCTTGGACTCTCGAATGCTTCTTTTGTATGCCTTATGCTCTGCTCTACACTAGTTTGCCTTGGAAATACTTAAGCACCCAACTCGTAGAAGAGATATAGTGCCTTTTCGGCTTATTATTTATTTTCAAAAATTAAAAAAAAAATTTTAAATGGTCAAAAAAAAAAAAAAAAATAAAAATCAAGAATTTAAAAGAAATTAAATGCAGGTTTGAAACTGCTAAAAATACGCCTAGATTTTTAATGATTCTTTTTTAAAATGTTTGCTTTATCTTCTTTATAAAGGGTGCTTAAGTTTTAAGGCTGTGTTGATTTTGAATAAAATACAATTTTTTTTAAGAAAATTATTATCATTTCTCTCTATTATGATAATATTTGTATGGCTCAATTATGTATGGAACAAAATATTGGCCAAATGGTCGCCGCGGTCTGTATGTTATCGATGAACTCAAAAACTACTGGTCCGATTATTATAAAAATTGGTATATATATGTATTTTGCCATAGAGAAGGTTTATAGAATATGCTCATTGATGCCACTCGGCACCAGGTGGCGCTATAGAGCAGCAACTTCTGCCCCGTTCAACCGATTGTTATAAAAATTAGTATGATCATGTATTTTTACACAGAGGAAACGAGTATGACCTGTTTTTAAATTTATTTTAGTTGTTGGCGTAGCAAAGCGCGCCGGGTACAGCTAGCTTCATATAAAAATGAATTTCTTCTGGATTAAAATGCGTAAAACCGTTTGTAATACACAAAAAAAAAAAACAACAAACAGAGAGAATCACCCCCACCTTTTATAAGTTCCACTTTTTATATGAAAAAATAACTATAAAAGCAGTCACCAAAAAAATTTGTTTGAAATCAAGGCAATTCTTAAGAAGCTTAAGATTTGCTTTTCTTAACCGCTTAATGATTTTGAACGAACAGCGCTCACATGCGGTGGAAATACTCTAACACACCAACCCGAGTGCTGCTCCCAGGCTTCGACATGTTTACATTACATACGACAATCGCTGCTTGTCATTTGTAATTTTTTTTTTTGAACAATATATGTAAACTTTTTAGAGACAAAATAAAACAAAAATCTGATGGTTTTGATTACATTTGTGTTGATAAAAGCCGAGCGTCAAGTGGTTAAACAAATTCAATGCACTTTAACTGCATATAGGAATTTTTTTCTCATTTGAAATGGTGTTTTTTGGGTGTTTCTTTAAAAGCGTGTAAGGTCGAAACAAAAAAAAAAGATTTTTTTTTTCAGTATTTTATGTTTGATTATTGATTAATTCTATACGAGTTTCGTTCAAAAAGTTGTCAGCCTTCAAAAAATGGTATTCACATGGACAATCGACACATATATAAGCGGTTTTACTGAACCAATTTCGATGAAATAAATTTGAAATGACATAGAATTGACGTCGTTGTAGTGTGAACTACGATCATTCGGAAGAAAGATTTTTTTAGTTTTATTTTCGGAGCTTTACGGCGAAAAAAGGGTAAAAAACCGGTGTTTCATCTTTGAACGTCCGCCATTTTGTCAAATTTTATTTTTTTAAAGATCGTAGATGATAACGACAATTATAATATACTGAACAGCAATCTTTTTTCTTTTTGAGTTCAGATACTTGTGAGTCCCGGAATCCGTTTCGCCAATGACATATTTTTTTTTGGACGGCTATTTTTTTAAAGCTGACAGTTTTTTGAACGCAGCTCATACCGCAAAAGAAAAATTTATATTTTTTATCAGTGAATCAGAAACTGAAATACTAAAACTAAAAGCAGAAAACCTTTTTCCGTACCTGTTTTACTCGCTTTTAAAGAAATACCCAAAAAACACCTTTTCAAATGAAGCGAGGGCCTTAAAAAGTTTACAAATTAGAAGAAAATTTGAGCTTTTCTAAATTTTGTATAAAGTTTGAAAGTTTTATTTGATTCTTATTCTTGTTAGATTTCATTTTTTATTGTAAATATTCAACATTACATTAATAAGCTTTAATTCGAAATTAAAAATCTTTAATTTGAATTTAAAAATCTTTAATTTGAAATTAAAAACCTTTAATTTGAATTAAAAAAAATATATTTAAAATAAAAAAACTTTAATTTGCTTATAAAAAAATTTAATTTGAAATTAAAAAACTTTAATTTGCTTTTAAAAAAATTTTATCTGAAATTAAAAGTCTTTAATTTGAATTAAAAAAAAATGTTTTTAAAATAAAAAAACTTTAATTTGCTTATAAAAAAATTTAATTTGAAATTAAAAAACTTTAATTTGCTTTCAAAAAAATTTAATCCGAAATTAAAAATCTTTAATTTGAATTTAAACAAAAAAATGTATTTAAAATAAAAAAACTTTAATTTGCTTATAAAAAAATTTTATTTGAAATTAAAAAACTTTAATTTGCTTTTAAAAAAATTTAATCTGAAATTAAAAATCTTTAATTTGAATTAAAAAAAAATATATTTAAAATAAAAAAACTTTAATTTGCTTATAAAAAAATTTAATTTGAAATTAAAAAACTTTAATTAAATTTAGAAATCTTTAATTTGAGTTTAAAAAAATTTAATTTTAAATAAAAAAACTTTAATTTGCTTTTAAAAAATTAAATTTGAAATTAAAAAACCTTAATTATAGTTAATAATAGTTAAAAACCTTAATATGGTTTCGGTAGGAATAAAAGATATTAAAAAAAAATAGAAAATAAAAAAAAATAACAAAAAAACTAAAAAAACTAAAAAATAATACAAAAATTCAAACGCGAAGAATATTACAAATAGAAATATTATAAACCAAATATCCTACACTCCGTTTTATGCACGCCACTCCACTTATACCGCTGAAATTTATGCCCTACTCTCCTCTTATATAATTATATTATTCCCCAACCATTCAATCGCCTTCCTCCCTTTGACATTCACGACATGTAATACCCTTTATTTTCCGTCGACATCTCTTTCCTGTATCATTTCCACTGCTGTCGCACTCCCTTTTAATGCGTTTCGAATTCCGTGCTTCCCTAACTCCCCACTTCCTTTTCCTTCCTGTCTGTTTATCTAAGGTGTCCTTTGTTGTCTGTTGATCTCACTTTCAGCCAGCCATTGTGCCCGCAATTGTTGATTATTATGCCAGTTGTCGCTTCCCATTGGCACGAACTCCACCCGCATTCCCCATTTCTCGTCCTACAAGCCATTGTAGCTCTGCTCGACTTTGTACTCCCGCTTGTCCTTGCTTATTGTGCTTTGTATCTGTCTGCATTTAAATGCTAATGTAATTGTATTTAATTTATTTATATTCTGTCCTTCCCTCCATTTACACATGTTTGCACCACCACAGACATATATACATGAATATGTATGTATATAAGTACATACGTGCGTCTAAATTAATACATATGGAAATGCATGTACATGTGTATGTATGTATGTAGAATTATGTGTATTTATTTGGGAGTGATATACATTTGATTGTTTTCTCACGTGTTTACTTATGCTTTGATTTTTGTTTCGGCGTTCATTTTATTGTGCGTAATATAAATATTTAGTTAGTGTCACTGCCTGAGTGTTAAGATTCACGAAATTAACATATTTTTGGGTCTTATTCCCCTTGGTGCGGTTTATGCTAATAAAGTTTTTATTTGGTAAAAAAAGAATAGCAGGGCTATTGGGATATCTATATACCAATACAGAATAATAAAACTTATGATTTTTGAAGAGTCTTTCATACAGACATAATTGTACGGCTGTTCATTTAGGTTCGCGGCTCGATAAGAGAGGACGTTGCTACCAGCCAAAAAAAATTGTTTTTGTTATGTTGGTACACTTGTCATAAGAATAGATGTGAAATTTCATTTCAATCTGTCAATTCATTCTTTGATTGCAAGCCATTTAGTAGCGACGTGTCACTGTATTTTCTACAATGGAAAAAATAAAATTCATGCAGTGATTTAAATTTTATTACTGGAAGGCTTAAAAGCAGCAGAAATTTATGAATGAATGTTGAAAGTGTGTAAGGACTTTGCGGCATCAATTAGTAAATACAATAGAAAGGTCTGTTGCTGAACTTGAAGGTTGCCGCACAAACCTTGAAGACGATCCACTCCAAGGACGTCCAAAATCAGCAACAACACCAGAAATCGTAGAAAACATACAGGAAATCATATGGAAAAATCATCGAGTGACTTAAAAAGTTTTAATAGAAGCCCTAGGCATCTCATTGAGGTTTGTCAGCAATATTTTGACTCAAGTATTGGGTTTCAGAAAGCTGTGAGCACAATAGGTGCCGCATTCGCTAACAATGGAACAAAAACACATTCGAATGCGACTTTCTCAGCGACATTTAGAGCGTTTTCGAAAGGGTAAAGTTGATTTTGTGCGACGATTCATCACTATGGATGAGACCTGGGTCTATCACCGTGATCTTAAATCAAAATAGCAGGCTAAGGAGTGGTGTGAACCTAATTCTTCGGCTCCGAAACGAGTTCGTGCCCAGAAATCGGCCAGGTGGGTGTTAGCATTAGTGTTTGGGAGGCGGAAAGAGGCTTTCTGGGGATTACTTGCTAACTTTTAGGCCAACTAAAGGAAAAAAATCGTAAAAAAATACCCAGTTTGCAAAGGAAAAAAAAAATATTTTTCATCAGGGCAATGCACCGCGTCACAAAAGCATTTTGTCAATGGCTAAAATCCGTGAGTTAAAGTTCGAATTGTTGCATCATCCACCAGATTTGGCCCCTTACGACATACTATAAATCTGTTTCCAGACTTACAAAAATTCATGCGAGAAAAGCGTTGATCATCATGAGATGAGGTCATAACTGCTGTGGAAGCGTATTTTCCAGTCCCTCCAGATACTCATTTCAGGGATGGAATTCATTAAGGGGTTATATACCTTGTGTTTTTCAAAAAAATCAAAATAAATTTTATTTCTTTATCGTAAAGTACAATCCCTTGAGAACATTTTCCAAAAATTTCATAGAGATCTGAGCAATAGATCGAAAGTTACAGCGTTTTAAATTGTGCGTCGTCACAACGTAACGTAACTAAACTTGAAACTTTAAACGCGATTATCTCAAAAACGTGTTTTTCCAAAAATGCTTTTGCGGTGGACGCGATTGCAAAAAAAGTATTCAACCTATTTTTATAATTTTTTTTTTAAATTGTTCGTAATTGATGTCGCCTCTTAGTGAACGATCAACTTTTTATGTATAAATTTTTATTTTGCAGATATGAATTTTTTAATGCCAATTTTAGGACTGTAGAAGTGGAGTTTTTTAAAAACATGTTCCTATTTTCACAAAAATCAAAATATTTAATATATTGATCGTTCACTAAGAAGATATAACCCTATACTAATGAAATCTTTTCTATTTTTTGATTTCAGTTGACTTGGTGGACTTGAATCGCGTCCACCGCAAGCCTCTTCCAAAAAAAGGGTCTTGGGGGAAAACGCCATAACTCCGCCATTTTTAAATATTTTTACACAAACAAAGCCTTTTTTTTTCTTTAAACATTGTAATATCCAATAATAAAAACTTTTATACAATAAAATTATTGCTACATATCTTTAAAAAAAACCCAACTTTCGCTAATTTCACCGGACCACAAGGTATATAACCCCTTAAATGAAATCTCGTTGGAACAAGTGTATTGATGCGACTATACTGAATAATAAAGTGCATTTCAAACCATAAAATTGTGTTTTTCTTATCGAACCGCAAAACTTATTGATCAGCTAGTACAAGGACTTATTTCCTCAAGTTACAGAAAATTGATTGATATATTTAATAAATCTTTAATAACAGGTTGCGCAAAATTAATTACGAATAAATTTTGTTTTAGTAAAGGGTGGGTAAATTTCAAGGGCCGATGTTGAATGTGAACCACACCTAAACGTCAACGACACCGTTGGACTTCTTTCTTTGGGGTTATTTGAAAGAAAAGGTATCGTCGATAAGCCAGCAATAATTCAAGAGTTAAAGGATGAGATAATTCGGCACATTATCGGCATAGAAGCTCAATTATGCCTCAGCGTCATCGACCATCGGATGGAGGTGTGCCGCCGAGGCCGCGGCGGCCATTTGGTCGATATTTTGCTCTATACGTAATTGAGCCTGTATTATCATAATGAAGAGAAATGATAATAATTTCCTAAAAAAATTGTATTTTATTCAAAATCAACACCGGCCCTTAAAACTTAACCACCCTTACTAAATAAAGAAAGATAACGATTTTGACTGATGGAAATCTTTATTTTGACCTGCACGCGCTCCATTGTTTGTCTGATTGTTTAGTGCAGCTGTCTACTTGACAATTGTCAAATATTATTGATGCACGACGTCATTTTTTAAAATTATAAATCTTGCGAATTGGTGATTAATTTTGCGCTACCTTGTATTAAGATAACTTTTTTAATACTGAAAAACTCTAAAATCTATCTGCTGGTCAGCAACTCAGTAGAGACTTACGTAGGGAGAGGTTGACGTGGCTGCCGATGGGCTCCAGGACAAGTATCTCTTCTCATTACGGACAAGTATCTCTTCTCCCAGGCCCCAACAATTCTGACATTTTCGAGAGTTTTTCATGAAACATATAAAATGGAGACAGAGAAGTCCACTTTTATATTGAGGCAATTTCTATCAGTTTATCCCGGCACTAGGGGATTTATTATTGATTTTAAAAAAATTTTAAGTTCTTCTTTCCCAAGATATATTTAAACTTAAAATTGCAAAAAAATGAAGGAGTTCATGCCAGATTGTTTTTTTTTTTAGGACCAGATCTATAACCCCTATTAGGCCACTTGAACAGGTCGCCTAATTTACTTTTATTTTTTTATTATCGGTGTTTTTAGTAAAAAAGTAAATAATTTGTACTTTTTTATTTATTATAGAAAGAATAAAATATGGAAGGCAACTGTCGTTGAAAAGTTGGTAGTGAGCCGAGCCAGGCGATCGCCGAGCATGGCTTTCCTGTGTGTCCTACTCTTAGTGCGGTAAACATTCAATTTGGATCCCTGCCAAAATAAAATGGCACACTCACCAGAAACGTCGAGAACTTTAATTACATCCGTCGTTTAATCCAGATTTACCACAAAGCGATTATCATATTTTTAAATATTTGCAAAATTTTCGTTATGTACATATCTAATGCCAAGACAGGCTACTGAAAACAAGCTGTGCAAGCCTTGCATTAAACACCAACGGGTTGAACTTAAGCCTCCTTCAATAGCTTCCCCCAAAAATATCGATTCTTTGCAGACATCCTCCAGGTTTTCAGTCCAAAGGTCTTGGCGTCGACGTGTCAATTCAGGTCTTCCTTGAGCGACATACCAGCTCACAATTTTTGATATTTTTTTGCAATTTCATTTGGTTCTATCTGCAGAACATGCCTAGCCCGGTAAAGACGCTGAAGCCTGATGTAGTCAGCGATTTCCAAGTAGTTTAGCTCAGCTAGGCATACAACATTGTGACGTAGGGGATATTTGACTCGATCTAGCATGCGATGTAGGATTTTTCGCTCAAATATGTTGAGCCTTTCCGTACCCACCTAACGCATCTGCCAGGTTTCAGAAGCATAGGCAACGCAAGACCTAATTATTGTTTTATAAAGTTTGAGATTCGGTCACTTAGTAAGAAACGAAGAATCTAGAGCCTGGAGTCTCGCACTAACTTTTTGTTTGGATATTTTGAATTATTCGGAGGAATTCAGAAATCCTTTAATCACGCAATTCAGAGATTTCCTTCAAAATGGGCAAAATCTATCGAACATAGCGCCGCATATGCGATCTAAATAGAATAATCCCTACTAGAGCTTTTTTCTTGAATATGTATGTATATACAAGTGTATGCCTTGTCGGCAAAATAGAACTATGGAAAATGTAAAAACAATTAAATAAATTTACTAACTAAACCAATGGCTACCAATTTGTTATGCAACTCAGAAAATGTGACTGATGCAATGACGCTGAAAACATTCACTCTAGAAACGCTCTAATGAACATGAATTTTTCAAATAACAAACGCAAACAGTAGATCAAATACCAAAAGACATACGAGAACAAGCAACAATTACAAAGGAAACAAATACGAAAAAAAATTATGCACAAACAAAAAATTACAAGCAAACAAAAGCAAAAGCAAAAATTCGAACGACTCACATTCGTTTCGATATTTGTAGCACTCGCAGAAGCAAAGTTAAGTTTAACGGCAGTAACAGCAAAATAAAACAACAGGTGGCAGCATTTAAAAGCACACAACGCCACACTCACAAATGCCACAGAGGCCTCGCGAGTGCACGATTCTTATGCAACAAATATGTGGTGGAGTCAATGTAATAGCCGGCAACTGTAACTCCGTTGGAACTCTTTGCCTGCCATTCTCTTTGGCTGGCAGTCGACACATTTGCAGTAAAAAATGTAATAAAAAGTCAACTTGAATCGGAATTGCTGCAAGCGAATTGAAGTTGGACTATTTTGCAGTAAATTAAATGCCAGTACCTGAGAGATCGCATTGTAGCCGATTGCAGATGAATACAGCCAATATTGCAATATTATTTGGAAAACCTACAAAAGTTGCCAACAAACGGTCCGGTGATTGCGTTGCCAAGAGATGAATGACAATGAGCTTAAGGCTGGAGCAGCAGAGGAGTGACGGTTAATTGTGACAACCGTCAAGGAGATGGCTTTACAAATGAACACTCAAACAATGCAAAGAAACCGAAAGCGGACATGAAAGGAGAAAAGCAAGCAATTACAAATATTTTCAAAGAAGACAATAAAATTTGTAAATTCCAGGGAACTGGGCTAAAGAAAATTGGGTAGCTCAGATGCGTGCAACGAAAGAATAGTAGAGAATGGTGAAAAAACTCAGATGAGTGCCAAGGCTGCTATCGAAGCCGTTAATCATAAAGTCACATGAATCGAAAATGGGTACAGGGTTTGCGAAAATGTCAAGGCATTTGAAAAAAATAGCCGCAAAACTATTTTCTAAAGCGACAAAAGTTGATGGCGTAATGAATTTTCTGTATACAAATTAATTTTTAATATGGAAGAAAGTGGGACAGTTAAAAAAGTGCGTGTAGCGCAGTACAAATAACAGAAGTGAAACTTTCAAGGCAGACAAACAAAGAGGGAGAGACCCGAGAGAGAATGAGAGAGAGAGAGAGACCTGAGAGAGAATGAGAGAGAGAGAGACACTCGAGAGAGAATGAGAGAGAGAGAGAGAGAGAAAGAATATATATCTAAATAAATTTACAACATTTGCAGAGAATACAAATAGGCAAAATTTACAAAAAACGGAGAAGGGTTGACCGGTGTAGGTAAACGCCGGACACAAACCGTGCGAACAACGCGCACTACTCCGAGCGTTTATCACCTTCACAAACGCAGCGATTCAAGGGCCTCTGCAACGGCACAAATTACCGCAAGGCAATACCAATAAATTCGACGCCGGAGTTAACAGCACTTTATAGTACGCACAAGCACTAGCCAGGAAACGGAAATAAGCGCCAAAAGAAGGCACCAAACAAAAACGCCAAAAAATGCCCCAAACAGTAGGCAACAAGGAAATATAACGGCAAAAAGTAGGCACCACAAATATATTTCCTACAAGTTTGCACCAACAAACAAGCGCCAAAAAGTAGGCAGTGTTTTTTCTCACTATAAATTAGCAACCACAAGGAAAACACAGGAAAATAGTCTAAAGAGTATCTAAGATATATAAGGTATAGCTCTCTCTCCTTTTCCTCTACCTAATATCTTTTTCGCGGAAAACGTTGCATGGCCTTGAAATTTTACTCTCCATTCTCGCTCGTCCATTGACACCTTAGAAGTTTCACTTTAAAAAGTAATAAACATTCACAAATAAAACCAAAGTAATGAGAACTGATCAAAATGTTGAGATGATCAGTGGAAATCCGTTGTTTAACAAGCAAAAATAGTTCAGAATTTAGCATACGAGGGGGTCAGATAATAAAACCCGAGGATCTTAAGAAACAAACAAAAAAATGTATTATAATTATCAGATTTATCCATCGAATAGTTTTGTTGTAACAGATTTGGCTCCTTGCTCCAAATTAGTCAGGACAAGGACGACATACTACCCATGCCCTTGGAAACATGTAAAGTTTTAATAGACAGACACACCATTACGGTTCAAAATTCCAACTGAATACAATTAAGCACTTGCACTATCAGTAGACAAACGTGGCCTGAATGGAAGATGGGTCACACTAAGAGTCTGTTCAAATTAAGTAGGAAGGACTTAAGATTCCTATTTGGGCACTGTCTAACAGGAAGACAATCCAGCAGAAGAGGAGCACCATTCAATGACTATTGTAGAAGCTGTCAGGATGTAGGAGAGGAAGAGACAATCGAACACCTTCTACGCGGGTGCATGGCTCTGTGTAGAAGACGATTGAGATTGATCGGTCTCGCTTTTCTGGACAACATTGCGGATGTTGCGGATTTCACACTAGCTATAGCCAACTTATCATAGGCCACATATTGGTTTAGAGAGGACCAATTAGTGTAAGATTAAGACAGTTTCGGTGGTACCATAAGGGGCCTCTAACTAGCTCAGGTGCGTCGAAGGATAGCCACTTCACGTAACCTAACCTAACCTAACAACTATTTTCTCATTTTCTATAAAATGGAAATAAAGTGAGTTTCCTTTGCTCGAAAAAAAAAAACGCTATCCAAACGAAAGCTTGCCCTATGGCGACTCTTTGGTATGGCTTGAATTTATTTATCGCTCGCTTATTCAATTTCTGGTCGCATTACTAATGTCGAATTATCACAAAAAAAAAAAAAACGAAAACAACAGAGGAACAGTTGAATAATGGAATTCTAGTGGTAAATAATAGCTAAAGAAGTCCGAGGTAGGTGGCTTTATAGACCAAAAGTGGCATGTGAATAGTTTTTTGTGTCGCTTGTCGCTTTAACTTTTTTCCGATAGGGAGGGCGAACGACGCAATATTTTTTATTTTTCGCTTGTCATTTGTAAACTTCATTAGTATGCATTTCATCAAGGAACGCTACACACTTGAGCAACGAATGCAAATCGTGCAAATTTTTTATGAAAATAATCGTTCTGTTGCTGCTACTTTAAGAGCATTACGGCCATTTTACGGTCCATTTAACAAGCCGTCCCGTTTTGGGGTTATGTGAAGTCATTGGTCTACAGTAACAAGCCGGCGACGATTTGTGAGCTCAGAGCCAATATTGAACGAGAAATTGCTGGAATTTCGGCCGATTTATGCAAAAGAGTGGTCGAAAATTGGGTTCAACGATTGGACTTCGTAAAACGTGCACGCGGAGGTCATGCAAAAGAAATCGAATTTCATACTTAAATGTATATGTTCAAACTCGATAATAAAAAAAAATTAGTTAAAAAAGTCAAACCGTTTGTGTTTTATTCAAAAAAGTTCAAAAGTTGAAGCGCTCTTACTGAAAAACCCGATACATCTGGCCAAGAACTATCGCTTCAATTGTGAGGACTACCTGACCTACCACAGATTACGAGCCGCTCCTTCACCAAACATATCATCAAGATTAAGCCTCTAACGTCAATTTTCTACCTTCATATTTGAAACAATAGACTGAGATTTGGACAGAACTAAGAAGGTATCGATTATAAAAACATCTATTATGAGAAGTCATCAAAAATTTGAGAAAAGTTGGATGAAATGTATTTATTGATTCTGGAATTAGTTAACCCACACTCGTTAGACCATCATTAAAGGTAAAAAGGTCTTCACAACCTTAGCAATAATGTAGGAATATGTACTATGTTATTTACGAGTGAAGTGGAATAGTCTCGATTGAAAGGTGACAGAGGAGTAAAAGTGCAAAAAAAAAATTTGGAGACGTGGGAAATAAAATCAAAGTTGGCGTTATTAACCCTAGAATCGTAAGATAGTTTTACCCTACGTTAATGCTAATATACGTAAATTTTACGTACAACACAAAAATTTAAAATAAATGTTCAACAAAAACTTATATATCTTCTGTTTTGATTTTATTTATTGAAAATACAAAGTTTTATGTTTCTTAAAGTGAATTATAAAAAAATGGATATGGACCTAGTTTATGTTTTATTTTAATAACAGTGTTTAAAAAACATCCGCTTTTAATAATATTTACCTGGTCGAATATAAACAACATTCATAGACATTGCTCTTCCGCTACTACGATGGACTGGATTGCTACTCCAAACATGACCATTCCTTCCCAAAAGTGGATTAAAACTGGATACATCTTCAATGTCATTTAGTTGTAGGTGCACAGTTGGTGCTGACTTCTGATTTTTTACCGAGGGACCTTTATTTTTTTTTCAGATGCCATATTTTGAGCGGACTCCACGGCTTTCATCAGTTCCTCTTCAAAAGTATTTTCCTGGAATTCAGGAGAGTAGTCTGGATCCTCCAAACTATCGTCACTGTCAAAATCAACTTCCTCTGCAAGGTTGTCCTCAGTAAAGCTTACATCGCTGTCAATACTGTCCAGGAGGGCTTCTATTTCTGTATCCGCAAGGCAACGACTTGAGTTTTCCATTATTTTCTTTTATTTCTCCTGAAAACCGCACGGAACATAAATTTCATTTACAAATATTTATACGCTAATAATAAGACCACGTAAAACTTACGTGCACACTTTTTTTAAAGAACGATTAAAGCTAAACGCGAAGTAACAACTGATTTATGATTCACTTGTCAATGCAACAATAAAATAAAGGAAGCACTCCCAAGAGGTCGTAGCGATAGCGCCAAACGGTAAAGTGTAACTGACTTTTCTTTGCGACATACACGTAAAATTTACGTATATTACGATTCTAGGGTTAAGAATGCAAAACAAACCTTTATAGCATATAGAATGGAGAAATTAAAGTTGGTATCTTAAATTCAATCCAAAACGAAGGAATTAAAACTCCAAAGATCTCGCTGAAAAAAGTCAAGATTGAAGGCAATTTTAATTTGATTTTTTAATACTTTCAAGGAATTTGTATATTCCATTTAGTCCAATTTGATAATGAATATTTTCATTTTGGTTTTTTTGATGTGTTCGGTTCAACGTATTTGCCTAATTCTGTCAGGCTATGGAGCAGAAGGTGTGCGCCATTTCGATATTAATTGCCTGTTGTGACCGATTTTTTAATTAAAAATCGCTTACTCGCTAACGCTGCCCCGTAATTGAATGACTTAGCATTGAGAAAATGCGAAATCCAAAAATGTCAATTAAAAAGGTTTGTGGCTGTATCTTGGGAAAAAATATTTATTGACAATAGGTTAGGTTGGTATGGTTGCCCAAGGAATGAGCACACTTGGACGAGGAAAACCGGTTTCGGCCTTTGTGGTACCATTATGAAGGAGGTGAGGTGAGAGAGGAAGACCGACGCGATGCGGGGAGAGAACGGGGAGAGGTGGTGCGGGGATGGTTAGAAGGTTCGGTGTAGATTGTGTGGACTAGGAACGATGACTGTGCTGCGTTTGAGTCAATCGCTTTGTGCTGCTAATGATATTCATATAATTTTTAATGTCAACGCCAGCTACATCAGCAGGCGCAGCAAAGAAGTAAGAGCCAGATGCCTGGATCTTAGCCCCGCCAGAGCAAGGCAGCTAAGAAGAAGGTGCTGAGATGATTCCATACATAAATCGCATTGATTGACAATATACGATATAATTTTAGAAACTGCAAATAGTTATATTGAGTCAGAAAATATATGCCTGTGCTGGTTCACGTACGCATTTGAATATAATAATTATGGGAGCCTCACTATAAAACTTTGACGAGTTACTGAGAAGAAACTCAGCTATTAGGGAGTTTTTTTTACAAAAATTAAGTAAAAAAATAAATTTAAAAAAAAAATTTTTTAATTTAAAAAATGTCCCAAAAAATTTTAGGAAAAAAATTTACTTGTTAGAAAAACGCAAATTTTTTCTAAAAAATCTTTAATGAGGGTTTTTGTTTTAGAAAAATTAAATAAAAAAAAAATTTAAAAAAAATTTTTAAATGTTCGAAAAAATTTTAGGAAAAAAATTTACTTCTTAAAAAAACGCAAATTTCTTCTAAAAAATCTTTAATGAGGGGTTTTTTTTACACAAATTAAGTCAAAAAAGAAATAAAAAAAAATTCCTAAAAATTTTCAGGAAAAAAATTTAGGTTTTTGAAAAAAAAAATTCATTTATTTCCCGTATTATAAAAAAATTCTAATGAGCGGGTCTTTTTTACAAAAATTAAATAAATAAATAAAAGAAAATTAAATAAAAAATATGTCAAAATTTTCCTTTTTCAAAAAAAAATAAATAAAATAAAATGTTCTAAAGGCACATTTTATTCTAGAAAATTAAAAGAGTTTATAAAAATGTTAAAAAGAACCGAAAATATTTAATCTAGAAAGCCCTGTACCAAGATTTTCAATATTGAATAAATCTCAAACGTATACATAATATTTTTTTTAATTTTTTTCAGTTACTTCTTATTAAACTCAATCCTGTGCTAATTTTCAGAAAAGTCGACGGCAAAGTCTAAAATACGCTTTAGACCCTTGACATGGAATGTTCAAATGCGAATTTTATATTTGTTGTTGCAAAGGGTGACGAGATCGTTCCTGAAGCAGAATTTTGATACCATCTTTTTGCAAATTTCCACACGTTTGGCACGCGTGAAACGTTGCATAAAGAAATATCAATCCTACTGAACATTTCGGCAGCTGGATGTGATTGGCAACATCAACTGGTGCTGAGACATGACAATTGAAAAAAAACTATAAATCATATATTTAAAATTCTTGTTCTTAAAAGCTGCAGAATTTATTTACAATTATCGATTTTTTAAGAGTTTATTTTGATATGTTCCTTTTTTCTTTATTTTCAGTGCGAATACATACAACACCACAACTTCATTACTCTAAGTGTTATTGTCAAAATTGTTTCCCAGGCAATTCGTCAATTTTTTCAGAAATGAGCTTTCGAAATCCCCATCACTGAGAGTCAGTCGCCTTCATTTATGTAACAATAAGCCAATCCACAAAGTCACTCACATTGATACAAAATTTGAAACGAAAGAGGGCAAATCACTGAAACTGCCTCTATCTCTCCTTGTGTCTCTCCCATCAAGTGTTACCTAAAGCGCTGGGTTTAACCGCGAAATTAAAAAATTGGCCAACAAAAAAATTGGCAGCATTGTGATGCACCGAATCGCGTAGCTGGCCTAGCCTAGCGACCTAAATACTTCTCCGTTGCTTGCCGCAAAAAAAAAAGATTGAATGAAAACTGCGAATAGGCCAATCAACTAACTGAAAAAAAAAAAATTAAAGCATAAGAAATGCATCGCAATCGCTCTCCACTTTATACCGAAAGCCACTTTTATGTTGTGGCGGCATTGTATAATGGCCAACAGAAATGCAGTCCAAATGCCACTTGGTCGAGAATGGCATTCACTTGTAGTGTAATTGAGTGTTGCGGTGAAGAGATTGGCCGCGGCGCAGTGAGCATTAGCTTAATGCAAAAAGTTCGATTTCGATTGTTCCTTCACCGCTAAATTAAACTGTTTTTCAATAAATGCGTAATTTGGTGAATAAATAAATGCTTAGCCTCTTACTTGCGGTATGCAGCTGATGGTTTTTATGAGAACTCTTTACGTTCTAGAAATACTCGCAGAGTTTTGAACGGCGTAACTGGCGAACCCGCGCATGTTGTTAAAATAATAATTTTCCAGTCATTTAACGAATATCGAATAAAGAATAATAAAATATTAGGGTCATTCCATTGTAATGGTTGTGACATTTCTGAGGCTTTTATTACTAAATTCTAAAAATTTTGCAATACCCGGATGCAGAAATAATAAAGGGCGGTTAATTTTTGAGGGCCGATGTTTAATGTGAACCACACCTAAACGTCAAGCTTTTTTCTATATTTCATTTCACATTTTTCAATTTCAGACTAACTCAATTTGAATCATGGAAAGCTACATAATCGAGCAACGCGTTAAAGTTATTTAGGTTTATTATGAAAATGGGCATTCAAATCAAAATGCATATCGCGCACTTCGTGAAGAAAATCATCTTCAGTGATGAGGCACACTTTCACCTCAGTGGATTCGTCAATAAGCAGAACTGCCGCATTTGGGCGAATGATAATCCAAGAGTGATTGCCGAAAAACCAATGCACCCACAAAGAGTGACTGTTTGGTGCGGTTTATGGGCCGGCGGCGTCATTGGGCCGTATTTTTTCCAAAATGAGGCCGGTCAGGCAGTTACTGTGAATAGTGTTCGCTATGGTGAGATGATGACGCATTTTTTATGAACCGAATTGGAAGATTTGGATGTGGACGATATGTGGTTTCAACAGGACTTGTCACACAGCTAACGAAACAATGGCTCTTTTGCGCGAAAACTTTGATGGCCGCATAATCTCACGTCGCGGCGATGTCAATTAGCCGCCAAGATCATGTGATTTGACACCGTTGGACTTCTTTCTTCGAGGTTATTTGAAAGAAAAGGTGTACGACGATAAGCCAGCAACAATTCAAGAGCTAAAGGATGAGATGATTCGGCACATTAACGGCATAGAATCTCAATTATGCCTCAGCGTCATCGAAAATTTGGACCATGGGATGGAGGTGTGCCGCCGAGGCCGCAGCGGTCATTTGGCCGATATTTTGTTGCATACGTAATGGAACCATACCAGTATTATAATAATAAAGAGAAATGAGAATAGTTTCCTAAAAAAAATTGTTCTTTATCTAAAATCAAAACCGGCCCTTGAAACTTAACCACCCTTTATAATAAAAATTACTAGTATGCTGATTATGGAATATTTTTCTTTCCATTTATGAGGTGGCCACCTGGTACTCCAGGTAACAATCTCCAATACGACAGGTTGCTGTAAAAGATGTCAATAACACATGGTGCAGATCAAATAAGTGTAAAGCCAACCATCTAAAAGAAACTTTTGAGCCATTCAACCTTAACCAGGAACATCGGAGTATCGAATCATACCTAGACTGTCTTTGCTCTATAGACATACCGATACCCTGCATAAAACCATCAGAGGTCCAAACTGAAATGACACGGATAAAAACTCAAAGTCTCCTGGTCGCGTCAATATTGATGACTGGCCAATTATAAAACTTCCCAAGAAAGAAGCGTTTGACCAAATGTGGCAGGAAGAACTTTTAAATAAAATCAAAAAACTAACGCCACTCAAATTTTATAAAATGTTTGAGGCATATTTATCTAAGAAGCGATTCACTTCAAAAATATCTGAATTTATTTATGAAGAGTTTCTAATGGCTGGTGTTTCTCAAGGTAGCAATCACTATTCTATTCTAGCAAAGACGACAAGTAAAAATCAACTGCGGTATCAAATTCAGCGTTTGTTTATTGGTTTAAGAATGCCAAAAATGTCAATATATTGCATTTTGAAATAGAAAATTAACAATTAAATTTTTATATTGAAGAAAACCCCATCTCTATAAATAAAAAAAAAAAATTGTCAAAAATCAACGCGACTTTTGAGTAACTTGAAATTTGAAGTCTATTTTGCCAAAATGTAGTGGACTATTGAACAACTAAATTCTGGTTGAAATGTTTCTAAATTTTTTGTATTTTTTATGAAATTCGCACAAAGTATGAAGATTTAATTTATATTATTATATAATTGTAGGAGAATAACCAGTATTTTTATAGAAAACAATTAAAATTAAGTGAGAAACAAATAAATTCACAAAACTTGTCCATAAGTCTCTATATTGTTGTTGTTGCTTAACGCAGTGTAGTTGATACATTCCAGTCAATATATTCAATATTGAGTATTTCAGTGAAATGCACTGAACGAAGTACCGAAACTATCGCAATTGTAAGTCGTTCGGTTTGTAATGAGCCTACTCAGACGTTAGAGATTCGCTCTGGCCACATGAAGTATGCCAAATTTTGCTAAAAATATTCCTTCTGATATCGAAATAGCTCAAGAAGGGAAGCCTCTTGTTGATTTCATGTACCGAAACTAATCCGTTTGTAGTGCGCAAGTATTTTTATTTTATTGTGTCGCTTTTAAACCCTTTCGTCACTTTATTTTAAACATTGCGCCAACAAAAATATACTAAAAATAATACCACATTGATCAAAAAGTTCCCGGAATATATCTAAAAGAACTCAAAATACATCTAAAGATATATCTAAAAGAACTCAAAGTGATATCATCGCCTTCAAAATACTCCCCATCAACGGCAAATCGTAGGGTGGCAAGCTAACAAAAAAGAAACACAACTCAAATCAGTTGACTGAGAGCATCCACTGGCGTTTGTAGTGGATCGATGGTAGACTAAGTGCGCTTAGATAAAAATCAACCAACATCGGTTACTCATTTTAGTGCAAAAAATATTAATGACAATTTTTAAATTTTTTTTTTTATTTTTTTTATATTTTTATTTTTATTTTTTTTGCCCACTTGAAATGTTCATATCAACTATGCCTGTAATACTACATATATCGTTTACACAAAATTGATACCCCCTTACCTTCAACGCTCTTACATTTATCTACTAGTTTAAAAGCCTGCAGAGAAAAATCTAAAAAATCGAATTAATACTTGAATTTTATGTGACCATCAAGTGAACCCATAAATGCAGACGACTGCCAGTGGCTCGACTGCACATCGTGTACTAAAGGCAACTAGTTGATTCTTTATAAGTGAACAGTTAGATGGAACTATAAAATTCGTCGATTTTCCACATGAATTTTTTCCCTGATTTTTTTATGGCATTTGATTGCGGCTCTACTTCCAAAAATCAATTCCACCGATGCAGTCGTTGAAGCTGCTTGGTGTTATTGCAGTGATAGAAGTTAGAAGATTTTTATTTACTTTTTTCCCGGTTTTATGCGACGTATGTACATGTATCTTTTAGCTTCGTTGCTTTTATTTCTATTTATTTAATTTTTTTATCTGCTGACACATTCTTTTAACTGCTACGCAATTCTATTTCATTTTATGGTGCACAGTTTATTGCCTTACCTGCTGACTGCGGTTTAGTGGCATTTTAGCATGAGTGCAGGCATACATACGTACATACCTTTGGTACTCGTATACAGAAATCTTGCACCAGTGTGGTGCAGGTACACTTGCAATTGCACTGCCACTGGCTCTCGAAATAAATTCGGACCATCGGTGTGTAGTCGTTTCGTGTTGGGAATATTTTTTTCACTTTTTTGCTCTTAATAAAAAACGAAACAATAAAAAAGCAGCTTTTATGTTTTTCATACTGTCGAATCATTTTGACGTTTGACTATCACAAAACCTTAGCTTTATGCTCCACGTCGAATGATAGCCAGCCGAGTGTTGTTTTTTTATGTGCTGTTACTGCCACCACTGCGGTGGTGTTGTCATACAACACATGGAATTTAGTGCATTTGCTTTAAATTTCTGAAGTTTAACACAACTAAGCAATTATTAACCCTCCGTTGGACACTTTTTTTAAAACCTTCAAGTGGACACCCAGTTCTGGCCTTTTTCGTCCTGTTCGAGGATCTTTTTTAAAAGGATATATCCATAAATCCATAAAAAATTAAATTTAAGAAAACTACGGGGAAGCTCTAGTCGTTAACTGTAATAGAAATATGTTAAATTCACGTCCAAAGTCGAAAAACGTCTGACCAGACCCGGCTGCCCAACGGATGGTTAAAGCAGCAACTAGTTTATAAAGTAATAAATTTCCTAAATCGTTAGATATAAATGGAAGGGCTTATTCAAAATCCTTTATTTAAGCATAGTAAAATTTTTTCGAAAAAATTGTAACCCATTATTGAATCTCGTAGTGGGTATTTTTCGCCCTTGTTGTTGTTGTTGAAGTGGTTGATTATTGTGTATGTGTTTTTTTTTAAGTCAGATCCATTTCGTGAGATCCAAGTATGAAGAGCCAAAATGGACAACATCGTCCAGGTCCAATTTTTCGGGAGGGTCAACATCAGCGCAATTTTTTAAATTATTAAAATTGAAAAAATATTTTTTTTTTCATTTTTGTATATTAGGTAAAAGTAGTTACAAAAAAACCTACAAAATTGAAATATCGTTTTTCATTTTTTTTTTATTGTAAAAAAAATTCCTGAAAATACCCCAGATTTTCGAGCTCTAGACCACCGGGACCTCTTAAAAGCTGAAAACGCTGAACAAGGCAATATTTTTTAACCGGACGTCGCAGCATTTGAAAAACAGTCTGAAGAGTATCGAGATAAAGGTACGATGGTTGTCTACAGCTGAATATATTGCTGAAAAATAGCTCCACCACCATCAAATATCTTGCTGGTGTTATCATGTCGATCACTCCGAAAGCGTATATAGTATATGGGCCTTAGACGCGTCGCATCGAAACTTATTACAAGCCACTCAATTTATTAGAAAGAGAAAGTTATAAAAAAATTTTCGGACTACGAGTCGGTCATAAAACGCACCATAACTGGATAAGAGACTTAGATGTATGCTTGCGACTCCGAAACATTCGCTCAATTGCTGAGTGAATACTAAATAGTGTCACAAGTCCAAAAAATCGCGCTAAAATTGAAGACTCAGAAAAGCGAAATTCTGCTGAATACGATGGTGATACAAGTTTTAGTCTTTAGTTGGCTCAAATAAGAAAGATTCAAGGACAATAATGAATGCTTGATCTGATCACATGTTGTCATCACATGATATTATCATATGATCTCATTACTTGAACTTATTACATGCATAGTGCATATTTTTTTTTTCAAAAGTATGATGGTAATAATCATTTTGGTAGACTGGCTTAAATATCAAAAATTTTCGTCTTTGATCTGATCACATGTTCCCATCACTTGATTTTACCGGACGCATGATATATAAAGTGTGTCAACCGGCGGCTGTAACTTACAAATATATTTAAGAAATGCTGAAAACGATTACTCGATCTGACCGATTGTTCTCATCACGTGATTTTATAACATGACCTCACCATATGATTTCATCATATAATCTCTGCGTATAAACCCACCGCATGATATCATCATGCATCATCATTTTATCACATGCATGATGCATATTTTTTTAACACAAATGTGATGATAATAATCATTTTGCTAGACTGACTCAAATAAGAAAGATTTTCGTATTTGAAATTTTCATAAAATGATTACTTGATCTGATCATATGTATGTTCCCATCACATGATCTCATCACATGATCCCACCGTATGATCTCAGCTTAATGATAATAATCATTTTGCTAGATTGACTCAAATAAGAGATATTTGCGCCTTTGAAATTTTCGTGAAACGATTATTCGATATGATCACATGTATATTCCCATCACATGATCCCACCATATGATCTCATCACTTGATCTTATGACATGCATGATGCATATTTTTTTAACACAAATGTGATGATAATAATCATTTTGTTAGATTGACTCAAATAAGAGAGATTTGCGCCTTTGAAATTTTCGTGAAGTGATTATTTGATTGATCACATGTATGTTCGCATGATCTCATCACATGATCCCACCGCATGATCTTATCACATGCATGATGCATAGTTTTTTATCACAAAAGTGACCGAGTCAAATAAGAAAGATTTTCGTCTTTGAAATTTTCATGAAATGATTACTTAATCTGCTCATCTGTTCGCATCGCATGATATTGTCATATGATCTCCACATATAATCTGATCATACGTCTGATGCACATATCGCACCCTAAATACAAAAGGGTCACAACTCAAAATGTACTTCTGCTCAAATATGAATGAGACGTTATCAATAAAACGGTCCGCGGATGACATATGGCAAAAATACATTTTTTGTTTTTTTTGTAGGACTGTTATAAGCTTACATGGCAAATTTCAGCGTGATATGTCACATAGTTTGTTTTCTGTGCTACTGTAAACAAGTCAAGCTCGAGTGTGGAAAATTTTGAGTTGTGACCCTTTTGTATTTAGGGTGCGATATATTAATTGATTTAATATTAATGTAAATTGCTCGAAAATTTATTCCTTTGCAAGAATAGCAGGCATCAGAATATATGTAATATATATCAGACATTTGAAATGGAATGTCGAGCTGCTTTTAGTTTCCATTGCCCCAATGACTCAACTCAATACGCAATAAAATATCAGCACATCAAATATAATATTAACGGATGTGGGTTAAGCATAATCCCAAATAAACGATTTTATTTACACGCCAGGTTTGCATTGTTCTTCAAATGTGTACAACACTATGTAGTTAGTTGCATGCCACCAAAATTGTGCAACATAATGCAATAACGAAAGGACTATTGACATTTAGCAGCCCACGCTGAGAATCAATTATCGAGTAAAATAATAAATAAATAAAAGTAAATAAAAAATCAAGAGCGGAGGACTAACAAATCTAAAAAATGCTACGCTAAAGCACTTACACGCATGCCTATGTATGTGGCAAAAAAACATACACACACAGAAAAAGTAAATTACTTTCCGACGTGCTCTACAAAGCGCTCCAAATAGCAAACCTAACTTTTTTAATTGTTTGCTGTGGCGCTAAATGAAACTGCAACAGCCAGTTTGTTGCAGAAATTCGTATTGCAAATGACCATATGAGGGTGGGCTAGAAAGGCAAGACTAAAGCAAGAAAATCTTTTCTGAGTTAGTTAGTAAGGGAATAACATTTTTTGAAACTATTTCAGCTGGTTTGTGCAACAGTTTTTTGCATTTGTACCTGTTGTAAGGTGTTGAAAATGGAAAATGTTGCACATTCTCATAAATAAGTAGATATTATAGAATTTAATCTAATCTAATTACAGAATTTAAAATCATGAAGTCATTAGCCGAATCAATCTTAAAATACCTTGGTGACTGTATAGAAGCGGGTCACTCAGATCATTTTAGATGATAAGGGTTTGAAAATCCAAAAGAGAGAGAATTCCGGAAATAGGTGAACATATATAATATGTACTACATATATGAAATGTTGTGGAATATTGGATACTTTGCTACCTCAGACACGCATTTGAGAATGATAAAGATTTCGTTTAGATGAGGACTGCTGCTTATAGCCAGTCGTAGACTTTCATCCTCTAGCCATTTCATGTTGGGCTTGGGGATGTTGAACCACATAGCGCTAAGAGCAAAATTAATAAACAGGTCAGCGGTTTTAACGTTTGGAATAGAGGTTGCAAAACACCATAATCGGTGTGACCACCATACCCCGGCGTTCGTCGCTACTGAGTAAAAAATACCACAGGTAATAAAACCACTTCTAACTTTTTTTCTACAAAATATCGTGACCTGCCGCTTCAAGTACCTTTCTGCATAGAAACAAAAGACGCGCTCCCTACCCAAAATAAATATTTAATTAATTATATCTACACCTATATATTATGTGATAATTTTTACCCGGTTGCGACCGTTTCTGTTTGTATTTGCCTAGTGACGAATCCCGGGTTAAGCGTTCCTCAGCTGTTTTAGCTCCAGTCTTCTTCTTTGGGTGCTTGTTGGGGTTGTTTTCTGGCATTTTTTTTGTTCTGGTTTTTGTTTCGGCGGAAAATTGTTAAATCTGACAGTGGAACAAAACAATACGCTGGCTCAATCCGCATTATGCGTCAAAGGCCATCTAGAGAAGCTCAACATCCCAAAGGAACAATATTTAAGCTCCCAGAGTCTATGAGAAAGCAGGCAGTGTTCACTCTGAAGCAGCTTTAAGAATGAATATGGAAAGTATGTTAATAAAATATGAATTTTAATTAATATGAAGTATAATTTTTTAAAAACGTCGTGTCAATGTCAGAAAACGCTCAACTCCTTAGCGAAAAAATTGTCAAACCTCCATGAGAATTTTAAGCTACTTGTAACTTGCACTTTGTGAGACTAATATTGAATGAGCTAAAAACTGCATACCTGGAATCTTTCTAGAAATTCTGAATAAAATGTTGGAACTTTATGATATATTTTTTTTTAGTTTGTTAATTTTTTGCGAATTTTGTGCAAAGTATGCAGCTTTGCATTATGTGGTGTTTGTTGTGGAATGGAACAAATTTTCATTAGTACTGAAATCTTCTCAGCATAAGTTTTGAATGCAAGAGTGACCTTTTTTCTCCTTATTTTTAATTATAGAGTGTTTTTACTTCACAACTTTGGTAGCTTTAAAATTAAAAAAAAAGAAACATACCTCAAACTCAATAACTTTTGGATTTTAGTTATGAAAAAGCATTAAATTTATTGCGAAGAGCAAAGGGTTGGCAACACTGCACAACTACACTAATGTGGCGCCACGTCTACCGCCCAGATCCATTTTTTGTTAGGTCAGGCAAATGATTTTGTATGAGAAGTTTTTTCAAAGTAGAAACGCACAAGAAATTTGCTATGGGCTGTAAAGGCCATTAGCAAAAACTTTGCATACAATTTGATACAACTGATCCGGAGGGGATTGAACTCGTGATTCAACGATTGATAGACACGATTAAGCATCTGTTGCCAAAGAATATTTTTATCTTAATAAAAAAAGTGCGTGTAGCGCATAACAGAAATGAAACGTTCAAGGCAGGCAGAGAAAGACGGAGAGGCCCGAGAGAGAATGAATGAGAGAGAGAGAAAGAGAGAAAAAGAATATATATCTAAATAAATTCACAATATTTGCAGAGAATACAAATAGACAAAATTTACAAATAAATTCACCTTCATCGCTCGACATATTGACAATTCGTACTTTCACGATAGATAGTTGCATTGTGTGCGGAAAAGACACTGACGGTACGACTCGTGTGCGGAGGCCCTAACTGCGTTACTTCCTGGACATTCTTCAAATTGAATCTGCCTTGTGAGTACCTAGCAGCGACGTTGAAATAAAATTTGCTTCGGCATATGTAAGTGTCTTGCTTTTACCTTACTTACTATTCACAACTTTGCACTAAACATAAAAAAATTCTTAATTTACCAATTATCGAGGAAAAAAAAGAAATACGGTACCCAACGACAATGGATCTCAGCTTGGACGAAATAATTAAAACCAAAAAGATTGCTCGACCATCAGCGGTTAAAAAATTGTAAGTATGTCGAAATCTATTTCACTGTGTTCAAGTCTGAGCCATCTGAAATCTTTTGGTTAACTCTTTTCATTCATTGCAGCACCAATTCGGAAAACCCACGTAAAAGGTTAACATTGCGAAAGACCTTAAATAAGCCGATATTTAAACAGAGCGTTGTGACTGATGTCCGTAATTGAATAATACAAAATATAAACTGTCAAATATCAGAAGGTCAACAGCAAATAATCAACCGAAAATGGAAGGATTTACGATGGTAAATTACTATAAAATATATAAGGTATATCTCTCTCTTCTTTTCCTCTACATTATATCTTTTTTCTCTCTCGCGGAACGAAAATACCCAAAACGTTGCATGGCCTTGAAATTTTACTCGCCATTCTCGTTCGTCCATCGACGCCTGAGAAGTTTCACCTCAAAAATAAATAAGATGATTTATTGTCAAACCTGATAACTTTGTGGGACACCCTCGTACGTATGTACTTATATATACCTATTGTACTATGTACGTACCATAAACAAAGCACTAAGTATTGTGTGTATTTGAAAGCGAATGCGTGGAATTTACGGGCACACATTTAATTTGCAACAAATGTAGCCAACATCTAAAATACACAAACATATGTATGTACATACATATAATATATGTATATATTTATATATATTTATTTGCACACATATATGTATGCACACATCCGTACATTCATATCTATGTTGCAACACACATTTGTTGCTACTCATGTCACGCCAATTCCTCGTTAGACATCGTTGCACTCACACACACACACACTTGTACATATTTATTTTCCCAATTCAATTTTGTGTCGCTTTGTAACATTATTATTTATTTTATTTTTTCATCTCATTTTTCTGTTTGTTATTTTCCGATAGCTGCTTTGGGTTTGTTTTTGGACTTCCTCAATCGCAGTCGGTGTGGCGGCCAATTGTTGTGAGTGGCGCGCACTATTAGTGTTGCGTTTGCGCAAAGACCTACATACAGATGCATGTATTGGCGCATGGCGCGTGGCCAACTCCATGCAGTTGCATACAAGTAAACAATTTTCACATACAAACTAACTTATATGCGTACAGCCATGTTCACAATAATAGCAGCGCGACATATTGCAGCGTGACTATTACAAAAAAATATAAAAAAATTGTATATAGTTCCTACTATAACCAAAGGGATATAAATTAAGGTATTAAACTTTGTATAAAATCATTTTTTTTTTAATATTTTGTTTTTTACATTTCACCAAAATTTTAAACTTTTTCATCAGAATTTTTAGAAAACATACGGGCATACAGTTATGTAGTCCTCTCAATTTTGTTCTAAAATTTTGTCAGTTTAAAATAGCTCAAAAATGATTTTTGTTCATTTTTTGAAGTGAAACTTCTTTACGCGCGTTAGAGTATAGTTTCAAGGCCGCGACACACGAGCGTTACGAGAAACCGTCACGAAATGTATAACCCTACGGTATGCAAGCTATTCTCCTTCTCCGCTTTGTGCGGTGCTCCGTAGTCGTTAGTAAAACAGCAGTACCGATAGCTAGACGATCAGCTACGATACCATTAAATCGCAAAAAAACTATAAATGTAAAATGTACACATTTTTCTGTAGTTTGAGCATGTGCCAGTACCATATACAAATCTCAGGGCGATGCATATTCTGAAATAGGCTTTGAATACGATACAGTCACAATCGCTAGTGTATGTCGCACTGTCACGTGTTCCTTCCATTGATGAATTGTTTTTAATTACACGCAATGATGATTTGAAATTCTACCAAGGCCGGAGACCATCAACAACAATGACATTGCAAGCAGAATTTCTAAGACTGTCGATGAATTGTTGGGAAACTCCTGATCAACAAATGATTCCATTTATACAAAAAAGAGAAGGATTGTCAATATACTCTTTTAAATGTCAAAGTCTACTTGCTCATGCTATTGACGTATTGAATCCAGTTATGGAAAAATGCAATGTGGTAGTTTTTCATGAGACTTGGTTGCGTGTAGTCGAGGAAATCAGTTTACCGATCAGTTTAACTGCATCATCCAGTGTAATAGAAGTAATGTTCGAACCGGAGGAGTCGCTATCTACTACAACAAAGCTGATACCGCGAATGTCCTCACACCACACTTACGATTTACCGCTGTACAGTCAAC
This sequence comes from Anastrepha obliqua, assembly GCF_027943255.1. Taxonomy (NCBI): domain Eukaryota; kingdom Metazoa; phylum Arthropoda; class Insecta; order Diptera; family Tephritidae; genus Anastrepha; species Anastrepha obliqua. Next base: position 50,002,993 of record NC_072893.1, read on the forward strand.
ATCAAATGCAGCTATAGCAGAAAATGTCGGTGATATTTGTATTTCTGTGTGCCGTGCGATAAATGGATAAAACATAGTAATTGTGGGTGCCTACATAACTCCGAATTTACATATCAACGACATTATCGCATTTTTACATGGTTTTGTTTGTTTTTACATGGTTTACAACGGGACGATCTGAAAACTCTCATATTAACTAGAGATTTCAATGTAAATTTTGCATCGGACAGTTCCATGAAACTAATAGGATTTTTAGAAAATCAGCTGAATTTACAAATGAGTAATGACCGCTATATTTCAACAACAAAATCAGGAACAACGATAGATGCCATATTTTCTCGCTATATCGACACAATCGAGTCAAGAACATATATTATATATCTAGGCTTACCACATCCCAAAAGCCAGCTAGCGTGACACTCACCTAAAATGATAAAAAAATATCTTGATAATTATAATAAAGCATCCATATAAATGAGCAGAACAACTGCAAAATGTTATTAAAAAAACAATAAAAACATACCAAATTTACAATAACTTAAAAAAACAAAAACGTATTACAATTCAATATACGTCAAATAACATAAACATCCTATAATTAATTCACATTTAACTATATCAATTTTCCCACACATACTTTGTACTTGTAGTAACAGACTTAACTAATTCTGTTCCTTTAGGCGTTAGCAAAAAATTTTGAAAATTTTTACAATTTTCATGAAAGTTTTGTCTTATTAACAATTCAGCCTTTATAAGGTCAAATGCCATTCTATTCCTTTCTTTAGAATATAAATTGTTTAATCTACTAAAAGTTCTTTCACAAACAGCGTTACTAATTGTAATAGAAGAAATAAATCAGATCAATTTAAATATATTTATCAAGTTATTTTTATCACATTTTTTGAAAAAGTAAGACCATATTTTGTCAATCGGAATATCTTTTGGCAATAGATCAAACACTTCTCGAAGACAGCAATATTCTGTATATAACATGTCATTATAAATAGAATTTGATATCTGTAAAATTTTTGGAAGCTCTGCTAATGTATCCCATGACAAAAGAGATTGTTTCAGATTTAAAACTGATATGTGTTTGTAGGTGGATTCATCTCCAAAATCATATCGTTGCTCCAAGTATGAAATAGCATTTGTTAAAAATTGATTTGCTTCTAATTTGAATGCTTAAACATCATTGTTTGAAATGTTTTTAAAAATAACCAAAACTCTACTTCCATAGAAGCAATTCTTTCTTCGGCTTTAAAGACTATAAGTTTACTCATTATGCTGTGAAGTTCCATTATTGTACAAGAATCATTTTCAAGCGCTAGTATAGCTGATTGGAATTCATGCATTACATTATGAATAAAATAGAAATACGCCTCTGATAATCCTTCAGAAATGCACTTTTCATCCGCATTATTTAGTTCACATCGGTCATCTGACATTCCATATGATACAAATTTCCAGATTTCTTTTCTACAGTTGTTTTTCCCCTTTTGCAAAAAGTACATTTTAACCGCAGGCCAAGAAAGTAATAATCGGTCAATTGCAGGCAAAAGAGAAAGCCATTGAGTGGGAACATGCCAAAGTAAATGCTTGTATTCGATACATGCAAACTCAAAACATTCCTTTAACTTTGCATTTGACAAAGCTGATGAGCTAAATTCATTGAAGGTTTTAATCACAAAGTTTTCTACGTCGGCAGATAAAGCATTTAATGCACTTTTGATGCAGTTATTTATTAAATGGCAATTGCAATTTGCCTTTATAATTTTCTGGTTTACATCTTTAAGTTTTTTAAATACGGAATTATGAACACCGTAATTAACTGCCGCATTATCAGCACTGTATGCTGCAATTCGCTGAATGTTAATGTTATTTTCAGTTGTTATTCTTACGATATTGCCAAAAATGTCTTTAGCAGCCTCTTTTGGGTCTTCATAAAAATCTAAAATTTTCTGATGTATTCCTGTTTCAGCATCGAAATATTGAACGGTATATGGATACGTTTTCACGTTTCCAATATTTGATGCGTCGCTGTTTACCGAAAAGTAAAAACAATCTTTTAATATATTACATCAGCTAATTTTTCTCGTGCGTATGGTGCCAATACGTTGCGTGTTATGGCTGCTGCTTTGGTACGGCCACAACTTATTTTATTAGCTATTTTACTGTCGCAAAATATTGAAGAACTTAGTTTTAATTGACAGTCTAAGCTGTTATAACTGAGCCCGTGAACAACATTGTGAAAAACGCACATTAGTTCAGCCTGGATATGTAGGTATGAATCCTCCTTTGAGTCTGCCGAAACAGTGAAGTTTACCATGCTGTGTGACAATTTTTGAGACAATACTAATTTCACATGCCGTTTTGCTGGGGCATGTTTGCGTAATGCTCGACTTCCTTCATATTTTATAGAAATATCAATTTGGCATAATTTGCAAAATGCGGTATAATCATCTTTTTTTTTAATCCATTTGCAATATTCTGCTTCTTCAATCCATCTATCGCAGAATATTGTATATCTTCCTTTTCTCTTTGAAGTTCCGGCATTTTCGTTATTTTCCATGGTAAATGAACGACACAAGGCTCATACATTGTAACAATATTCATTTAAACTCTTAAACGAATATAACATTTAACAATTTAAGTTAACTATACACATCAGAAAAATTTACGTTTAATTTCAATAAGCTGTTTAATGTTGTATTTTTTTAGTGATGGGCAAAAACAAGCAATAAGTCAATGATGAGTTAGGGGGGAAATTACAAGTGTTTCTTGGTTATCGATTGCAATGAATTATTGATATTGGTCAAAAAATAAGAATTAGTTTTTGAGTTTGGTGTTTAACAAATGATGATACATATTTTTTAATATTGAATTTTTTTAATTTTAAAAATTAGCTGGACAAATTATATTTTATCTTGACACTTGACAGGACCTAAAAAATCTTCACAATCAAGCTTATTCCAGACCATGTGGCAACCCTATATATATCCTATTTCAGTTACCACAAACCGATTGTATCCACTGCTGCTATTGCATCATCAATACAACTGTACTAAAATTATTTCAATCCTCATTAAAATATTTAAATTTAATCCAGAAATTAAGAAGTTTCACTTCAAATATTCGTACATAGTACGGCTTTTTTAATTTTTCATGTGGAGAAAAAAAATTGTTAAAACTCAACGCGATTTTTAAGCCACTTCAAAGATAAATTTTTTATACTAAAATTTATTGCATTATAAAGCTATAATTTTTCTAAAAAAGCTGTATAAAAAATTGAGTTTTTCAATAAATTTTCTAATTTTTTTAAACAGTCCAAACTTGGCAAAATGTCACGCTGCTGTTAATGTGAACACAGCTGTAGAAATTTATATTTGAATAAAATAATGCAGTTGTGTGTATACACATAAATATGTATTGTTTTGACATTTAGTTGTATTACTTGCTTGTTGTTGTTGCCTTTTTAACTGTTTCACCATTGTTTTTGTTGTTATTGCTGCTCGATTTTGGCTGCATTGTTGCGTGTGAGCGGTGAAAGTAAACAAAATCTGGCCTAATGCAAACGCGCGCGCTCTTACATATGCACATACATACAGTTATATGAAATAAAGTGCAGATAATACAACAGGCGCTGCTACATACAAATGAAAATCACCTTCGAAAATAATGTAAAAAAATTAGACAAATAAAGCCATGTTCAAACCAAGCAAATGTGGCTATTTAGAAGTGCAAGCAACATAATCTATATCACTCATACGCTTGTTAATGGCTAAACATGCAGACACAAACACACATACACATGCACGTACGCTTTTTAGCACGCATTGAATGTGTTATTGGGGTTTATGTAACAATTGCGCACTTCAGTGATGCCTGGCGGCCACAATAAAAATGTAAAAAATGTAACTAACAGCAAAGTAAAATAATTATAACAGTGGTCGCAAATAACTTGGCAACACAACATGTCTGGCACACACCAACGCCGAGTTGGGGAATAAAAAGAGAAGGAGTTAAAAATTGCACAAATATTTCTTCTCTCCAATTCCAAATATTTGTTGTTCACAAATTTTCGTTATGCGTTGCCAATGCGATGTTGGTTTAACTCAACTGAAGCAGTAGGAGTTTTAGGAAATGGATTAATGAAGTCCATAAGTTGCAACAAAAATATTGTATGTATGTAAATGTTACGTCAATTATATTGAAGTACGTCTTTTTGTCAAAAACTAAGTTTCAGGTTGTTTCAGGTAATTCAATGACTGAGACTGAGAGAAAGCGCTCGAAGGTACTTAGTACCGAAAAGAATAGGATTTTGTGGCCCTTTGTTTCTACCTGGAATTTTATGATTTAATATATATAAATTTACTAGTATAAATTCGCAACGTTTCCATACTGCTCAATCAATTTTTGGGTCAAATATCTCTCTATGTTTAGTTAAGTAGGCTATGTTATGAATTTTTGTCAAATAGTACCGTAAGTAAGATTTTTAGAGCTATCTCTACAAAAGCGTCACCTAAAGAATTAATTTGAAACAAAATATTTCCTTTCGAGTAGCTAATCTGTTTCCAATTTAGAAAAAAAAATGCTACCATAAATTCGATTTTTAGCGCCACTACAGCGATTTTTTACCACAGCACCACCTACCGGATTTCCTTTCATCTGACTTAAAGCTAAAGGTCTCCTGTGAGAACTACAAACGCGGAAAAATGGCAATATTTATATATATAAGATATATTGGAGGTACTATTACCAATAGATTTTTTGTTGATAGATCACGTGTGATTGCTGTGAAAGTAAATACATATCTTTTCAGTATTCTTTGACATTTCATCAAGGAAAAGCTTACGCTTCAACAACGTTTACAAATTGCACAATTTTATTACGAAAATCGACGCTCTGTGTGTTTGTCGCGCGCTCAGCCCAACTTATGGCGATTAGCGATGAGCCCCATTTTTTGGCCTAATGGCTGCGCCATTAATGGCTTAATCGTCAATAAGCAAAATACGTCACTAAGCAATATTGCCGTATTTGGACTGAAAAGCGTTTCGAATCCATTCCCTAATAGCCATAACATCCATTCAAAACAACCGTTTGGTGGTTATGAATCATCGGCTCATATTTCTTCAAAGACGAGGCTGGCGACAATGTAACAGGAAACCAACGCCATGATAAACGGCTTTTCGATGCCAGAAATTGAGGCCCGCGATCTTCACAATATTCGCTTTCCAGAGGATGACGCTGTTTGCCATACAGCCCGTGAAACAATAGATTTACTGCGCCGTCGTTTCAGTGATCAATTTATCTTTCGTCTCCGACCAGTGGATTGACCACCAAGATCGTGTGATATCACACCTTTCCACTTTTATTTGGAAGGGTATGTAAAGTCTAAACGCTTGGTGGATAACCCAGCTTCGATTTAAGCATTGGAGTCCAACATTACCAAAGTTATTCACGAGATAACGACCGAAGTCCTCCAGCGAATCGTTCAAAATTGGTGATTACGGATGGGCGAATTGCAGAGCAGTTGAAAGGGATTATTTTTGAAAGGCAGACAAAGAAAGAAGCAGACAAAGAAAGAGGGAGAGACCCGAGAGAGAATGAGAGTGAGAGAGAAAGAATATATATCTAAATAAATTCACAACATTTGCAGAGAATACAAATAGACAAAATTTACAAAAACGGAGAAGGATCAACCAGCGTAGGTAAACGCCGGACACAAACCATTCGATTATCATCCGCATAAGCGCAGCGATTCCAGGGCAATACCAATAAATCCGACGCCGAAATGGATATCACTTTATAGTACGCACAAGAATTAGGCAGGAAACGGAAATAAGCGCCAAAAAGTAGGCACCAAAAATATATTTCCTACAAGTTTTCACCAACAAGCAAGCGCCAAAAAGTAGGCAGTGTTATTTCTCACTAAAAATTAGCAACCACAAAGAAAAACTCAGAAAAAATACCCTAAAGTGTATCTAAGATATATATAAGGTATAGCTCTCTCTCTCTTCTTTTCCTCTACGTTATATCTTTTTTCTCTCTCGCGGAACGAAAATGCCCAAAACGTTGCATGACCTTGAAATTTTACTCTCCATTCTCTCTCGTCCATGGACGCTTAAAAAGTTTCACTTCAATAAATGTCATGAATGGTTCTACACAAAAATAATAAAGATTTCCCAATAAATTTGATTTTTCATTGTTTTATATTATTTGAATGAAAAATCCGATACCTCTAAATTCATCCCCCTTTTCATTACATTTACATTCAACATATTTTGTTTTTTTGTAACCACGCAAAAATACACAGAAATTGACAACAATACTAAATACTTAGAACGCAAAGACTTAAAAATGTGTGCAGGTTTGTTCTGTGTGTGGAATCTTCAAAGTGTTACAAGCCGTGGAAGACTAAAAGACCTCCCCCGGTCCCATGACAGTCGCTTCTACTTTAACGAAGCGACCCGGATTTATATCCAGGCAAAGACCCTCAACCCAGCAGCATTCGCAGCAAATGTATGGGGAATATTTATGCTGCTACAACAACAACCAACCTCTTCGTTAAGCAAACTTAAATAAATGGTGGTTGAATTTCAAAGGCCGATATTGAATGTGAACCACACCTAAACGTCAAGCTTTTTCTGCATTTGATTTGACATTTTTCAATTTCAGACTAATTCAATTTGAACCATGGACGGTTGGATACTCGCGCAACGCGGCAAAGTTATTCAGGCTTATTATGAAAACGGGCGTTCAAATCAACTGTGAGTGACCAATTTTCGAAGAAAATCATCTTCAGTGATGAGGCACATTTCCACCTCAGTGGATTCGTCAATAAGCAGAATTGCCGCATTTCGGCGAATGATAATCCAAACGTGATTGCCGAAAAACCAATGCACCCACAAAGAGTGACTGTTTGGTGCGGTTTATGGGCTGGCGGCATCATTCGGCCGTATTTTTTCCAAAATTAGGCCGGTCAAGCAGTTACTGTGAATAGTGTTCGCTATCGTGAGATAATAGCGAACTTTTTATGACCCGAATTGGAAGATATGGATGTGGACGATATGTGGTTTTAACAAGATGGTGCCAATTGTCACACAACTAACGAAACAATGGCTCTTTTGCGCGAAAAATTTGATGACCGAATAATCTCACGTCGCGGCGATGTTAATTGACCGCTAAGATCATGTAATTTCACACCGTTGGACTTCTTTCTTTGGGGTTATTTGAAAGAAAAGGTGTACGTCGATAAGCCAGCAACAATTCAAGAGCTAAAGGATGAGATAATTCGTCACATTAACGGCATAGAACCTCAATTATGCCTCAGCGTCATCGAAAATTTGAACCATCGGGTGGAGGTGTGCCGCTGAGGTCGCGGCGAGAAATGAGAAATGGCAATAACCTCTTAAAAAAATTGTACTTTATTCAAAATCAACACCGGCCCTTGAAACTTAACTACCCTTTATTAAATTTTCTTCATTAAAATGAATTAATTAAATTATAAATTTAATTTTCAATAGACTGTAAGAAGTAGTGCATTTTTTAGATTATTAAATCAATACATGAATAAAGACTTAAAATGCCTTCAAATGGATATAACCGTCATATACCTGCCCAAGTAGTGAGGTTAAGTCACCGGCGCCGCTTTAGAAATAACAAAGTATCTAAATTTTAATAACACTGAAGGTCACAAAAAAGAAATTTATGCTTAATTTTTTCATTTTATAGGAAGAAAAATTTTTGTTTTTACTGATTTTTTTTAATTTTTATATCACAAATTTGGACCGTTGATTTTTTAAATGATCATAGCTCACTTTTTATGCACTCGAATATAACCAAAAGTCAAAGCCTTCGAAGGCAACAATTATTTTCATACACATGCACATCGGATATCACAATTTCACACACTTCTTAACACTTTTCATGAACATTTTAGCTTGTTCTTAGCCAAATTTATTTAACGAAAAACTTTTATAATTAAGGAATACTTAACAATACTTCGAATCAAATTCGAATTTAAAGAGCTCACTACACAACTAATTTTTTCCTTTTCTTACAAACACTCTTCATCACTTAGCAACATTTCACTTTCCGCGCGTTACTTGCGACTTCCGTTTTTGTTATTAGCGCTGGCACTAACAGCAAACACCGAAAAGCTATCGCAACCGATTGGCATTGAAAGCAAATCAAAGCAAAGAAAAATCGGTAGCTAACAAATTAGTTAATATTTTTTTTTACTAAATGTATTTGTGTGTGTATTAGCATGTTGATGTATGCTATTGGATGTTGTTAGTGAATTTTAGACAGAGTCCGAAAATTAATGTACCGTTATGGCATATGCAAATGCATGAAATGAAAGCGAAAGCAACAGCAGCGCGCTAATAAAAAATATAGTTAATGCGAAAGCTTAAAAAGAGAGCAGAGAAATAAGGGGGAAGGGAGAACGAAAGAAAAGAGAAAAAGAGAAAAGAAGTAATTTTAAAAAGTGACAGTGGCAGTAGCAACAACGTACATACAAAGGTAGGCAGTGGGACTAAGTGAGCGAGTGAAGACCAAGTTGATGATTAGTATTCAATTTGCATAATTTTTTTTTTTCAGACATGAATTTAATTTCGGCTTTGTTGGCGTTGAATTAAATGTTTTTATAGTTAATTTTATTTTTTCTTTTTTTTTTTTGCTATCTTATGTATTTTTATTTTTTTTTATTTTTTTTTTATTTTTTTTATATTTATTTTTAATTATTTTTTATTTATTTTTATTTTCATTTCGTTTATGTATCTTCTTTATGTTATCTAACCCTCAAACTCTCGTGATCCAAGTCCAAGCACAACCAAAATTTGAAAGTAAATTTTCAAATAAGAATACCGGCTATACCTATGAAACCGGAATTTACGCATAGCTGGCGACAATCGCAAATTTATGAATTCTCAAACGTCATCAACCACATAGCAACAGCTTCAGCAGCGCTTCCCTTTTAGTACCCATCTATTATTCGAATTAAAATTAATAATTTTTAAGCGTCAGCTGAGGTACAAGCAAAATGCCAAGTATTATAAAAAGTAAGTGACAGAGATGGATAATAAAAATTCGATAAATTAATTTGAATTCATTAATCTTCTTGTTTTTTTTAACAGGCAATCCAATAATACTGTGCGATGCTAAAGCAAGACAAATTGCAGGTAACAAAAGCTAATTTTTACTCTCCTTTTGACACTTCTTTCTTAAAGCTGAAAAACAAAATAGCAGTGCGCGTCAGCGAGAAATAATCTTTGCGGGATTATAATTGAATTTTTTTACAATTGATTTCTGAAGTGAAATATTTTCTCTTTACGTGACGACTTCAGAAATTTCAGAGCTACAAGAATTGTGAGAGTCTACTACAAAATTTACCGATATGAGCAAACCTTCGGAGCCGAAACGAGAGGTCTGAGGCAAAGAAGCCACTTATTGTGATCTCAACTGGAAAAAGACTATGACCCAACCTGTGAAAGTACGATAAAATTGTTAAAAAAAAAACAAAAATTGACGAATTTTTTAAAACACAAAATGCAAATTTTTAATTACTTTATGCTTTAAAGATCAGTTTGGGCTACGAATGTGGCCTTAAAGCTTAGCTGTAAGACCAAAATTTTACACTCAGCCTAAAAGAAGAAAGCCTATCGCTACTTTTGCTCATAAACTCACCCACCTGAAGTAATGATTTGATACTGTAAAAGGACGCATAAAATTGTTAATCTCCTTACTTGACAAATGGCTAGGTCAAAGATGATCTAAATCAGGTACCTTCCAGAAGTTATTCACTACTGCCATCTAGGCGTCACTTTTGAAATACCCTTTATTTCCAGTAAAATACTTAGACCAGTATATTTTGTCGAAGAAACAATCGCTTAAGGAACTAAAAATAGCGTACAATAATTTGGACGCAAGAATTATGCAAACTTAAATTCGATCAAGAATTGTCAGGCCTATCTAAAAAAAGGTGTTCAATGAAAATATAACCTATCACTGGGCCAACACTACTCCACTCACTGGATGGTGTAGGCATTATTCCTTCCGATCATCACTTGACTGATGACCCTTTGATGACACATCGCCTAGTCAAGCAACATTTCACTTATTACGAAGAATCCACAAATTCCATTGACTTTTAGATCGCCTCAGCACAGGGAACAATTTTTCAACGAGTAAAATTTAGAGAGAAATCCCAGCTGTATTGCTAGGGAGAAAGCCATTCACAGAGGATGAACTAAAAGCTGCTGCAAAAGCAATGAAAAGCAATAAAGCGCCAGGATCTGATGACATAGTTGCGAAAATATTGAGAGTTTTGGCAAACGAATGCTCTCTTTTGCTACTAAACTTGTCTAAAACAAGGAATTTTTTCAGAAATATTGAAGAATACTAAAACTAGTATTAATTAGTAAGAGAAAGGAGACCCAACATTAGCGTCCGCTTATAGACCGCTATGTATGGGGGATAGCGCAGGAAAACTCTTTGAGGAACTGATAAAGCGTAGGCTTAGCGAAGCAGTAGACCACAGTGGTGGTCTGTCTAGCAGACCTGAACTTTAGAATATTAACTACGATGAAATCCTTCGAATAGAGTTGCCTGAGGATGTGCATCTAGTTGGATACGCAGACGACATTGCAGCTGTAATATTCACTTGAAAAACTGACGAAGTGAAAAGGAAGTTGAATCAGGTTATGATCCAAGTACAGGCACTAGAGAACCACGAATTAAAGCTGGCCACACATTAAAGCTGGCCACAGATTAAAGCTGACCACAGATTAAAGCTGGCCACAGAGAAAACAAAACTAATACTTCTAGCCAACTGTCGTATCTGATTAGAAGTAGATATGCAAGTACTCTATGCCACTTTATCGACAAAAATAGTGGTCTAATACCCAGAGGGTAACTTGACTCAATATTAACTTATTGGACGCATATAAACAATGATGCCACAAGAGTTGCCAAAGTAAGCGGCATGTTAGGTAAGCTCATGGCAAACATTGGAGGCCAAGCACAGAGTAAGCGAAGTCTTCTAATGGACACGACGAACTCTATTCTTCTTTGCGGTTGTGAAATATGCGCAGATTCGCTAAGGGTGAAATACCCGCGAAAAACTTTGCAATCTGTACAAAGCACCTGTACAAAGTGCCTGCGTTCTCACAGTGGCTTCATCTTACAGAACAGTAGCAGAAGCAGCGGATTTAGTTATCAGCGGAGCCATCCCGATAGATCTTCTAACATAAGAGCGCAAACCGAGATGGGATGCGAAAATCTGAATAATTCTAGAAACACGCTTCTCCGGTATTGGAGTTCAAATCCGCTTCTCGGGCATTGGAATTCAATGGCAAATAAGTTCGAACTCTGAACAGTACGCCAGATGCGCAGCGCGACTAATACCCAATTTAAAAAAGTGGGTATAAAGAAAGCACGATGAAGTTACCTCCAATACCAGAGGTAATAGCCTCACACAGTTTTTGTCCGGACGCGTGTCCTTTTGCAAGTGTTTATGGCGCATGGGAACGGTGAACCTACAAAGCAGCATATATGGAGGTACTGAATACGATGCTGCGGAGCACACCTTCTTTGAATGCGAGAGGTGGAACGCAGAGAAAACGGCTCTGAAGTGAGCTATTGGTGTATGCGCACCTGAAGAAATACCCGAGAAAACTATGATAGGCAAAGAAAAACGGAATGGCGTCTCAAAAATTTCCTTGAGGATATTTTTCGAAAACAGAGGCGGGAAATGAAAATGTATGGTGAACAGCATTAAGCATTAAGCCTGGACGTGGAGTGAGTAAGCGAATGTGTCCCTCTCAGGACGCCGTCTTGGACCTCTACCTCGAAGCAATGCGGAGGCAGTCCTGGGGTTTAGGAAGCAATCTAAGAAAGAAGGAGGATTGTTTTTAGTGGAGTCACCGGCATACGACGGTTACTATGTGGTGCGAAGGCATTTTTAAGCTAACCTCACCACCAAAAAAAATATGGAGTATGTAGTAAATCTTAAAAAATCCCGTGATATTCTAATGTATATTTTCTATGACATGCAGCGTTGTCAAATCCATCATCGTTTGGCGTTACTGCTTTGTGTGAGCTTTGGCCTGCTTAGCAAAATGTCTCTATTTGACCCGTTGTTCGGTGGATTCCTTACAGTTGCTTATTTTTATATTTCCTCATGCCATCTTCCTGTTCGTCAATTGATCTTAATCTTGGTCTACCTTTGGCCTTCGGTGTAAATGTTTTAGTGTCAATTATCTACCGTTGAGTTCTGGTAGGGTCCATTCTCATGATATAACCTAGCCATCTGATTTGGGCTTTGATGAAGCGGATATAATTTTCTCCTTTTATTAGTTGGTCCAGTCCCATCTTATGCAGCATTCACCGTTGTTGTCCTCGACAGCTCCGAAGAATTTTTCTAAACATTTTTTTTTTTTCAAATATTTGGAGTTTGGCTTTGTTTAGAGATAGAAAATTTTCGGTAAGCTACTGACTCCTTTTCGTGATATCGACGTAGCTCACCATGAAATTGAAAGTGCCGCTTAGTATATGAGAGTGCGAGAAACTAAAGAAATATATTTACATGTGCACACATATACATACAAGTATTTATACTGGACACCTTGCATAGCTGCGTCAATGTCAAGTTGACAAGAGCAGGTGTAAAGCAGAATACGAGTATAAAAAAATATCAAAAGCAGCTGAGACAGCATAACAGTTTATGTACGAAAATGTGTATGTATATGTGTATTTATGTATATGCATATGTAAGTATATGCATGTAGACATGTATACATGTGTTTGTATGTATGCATGAATGCATGAATGTATCGCTGTGTGTCGCATGCAAAGTATGATAGCTCAGTTGGTAGAGGCGGTAAGGAAACTGACTTTGGCTTTAAATTTTCAGAGTTCCTACTATTTTACATATATACGTACATGTATATGTGTGTGTATATTTTATTTACATACATATGTATACATATTTTCGTATACTCATATGCATACTCGCGTGCCAGTTCAACAACTGCTTTTCAAGTTGAATATTTTCTTCTTTTTTTTTTTGTTTTGTTTGCAGCCACTTTTACGCCGTCAGCCAATTGTGGTGACTTTGACTCTAGCAAGAAGCACAGGCATGAAAAAGCATCAAAACAGTCGATAAAAAAATAAATAAAAAATGTATTGCGGAAATAAGAGGAGCAAAACTTTTCTAAGCTAAACCGCAGGCAAACAAAGAAAATATAAACATTTTTGGATAGCCAAAAATTCGACACAAATTTGGCTTTGAACTTCACTACACGCTTTGAGTTGCAAAATGTTTGCGCAAATACATACATATACTCATAGATGTATAGAGAAAAAGCAAAGCACACAGTTAAGTGGTTAGTTGCACTTGACTCAGCTGCCAGCAGTATGTCACTTGAACCCGCTCACCCAACTCCGGTGAGAGGTTGATAGAGCGAGATTTGTTGAGGTGCAAGTTTTTCAAGGTGCATCTGCGGCTGGTTACATACATATGTACGTACACACACATATGAAAATATATATTATATGTGGCACACACATACATACACACTTAGAGGCGTGTGGGTGTGTTGGACTGGCTGTACCACGCAACTCAACTCCACGCCTTACCACATTGTGTGCGTGCACGTACGTACGTATGTATGTATGTATGTATGTATGCGTCTATGTATGTGTAAGTATGCGAGTAAAGTTGGTGCATTGTTGCAAGCAGTTTGCTTTGCAACAGCCGTGAAAAGTGTGTGCAGTGCAATTGAAAGCCGCACGTTTTACTTTTTACGAGTATTTCGTATTTGGTTTTTATTGTTTTTACGCTTAACACAACAACCCACTGGAGTTGCGTAATAAACATGTTGCAAGTAAAAGTTGCGTAACATTGCTGTTTTCATTTTTGCTTTCCGTTTTTTTTTTTTTTTCATTTTTCCACTAATAGTCGAAGCTGTGCGTTGCAAGTAGGCGTTGCTACTATGCCGAGATGTTCAGGCGGAAGTTTAATTGAGAGGTAGAGGAACGCTAACTGATGTTGAGGGAAGTTGAAATTGCGGTAAATTTCTTTATTTCTTCATTGCATTCAGCTATCAAATGAAAGGAAGTAGTTAAAAAAGCGGCAACTTCTTCAATTTTCATGCAATACCCAATACAATTAAAGATACAAACAAATGATAGGAGTTCAGGCCAATTAATAGCTTAAAAATCTTAGAAAAACTGCTTGAGAAAGTTGTTGTTGACAGTTATCAAAGAACACCATGAACAAAAAAAAATTTCAATCTGGTTTCAGAATGAAATGTTCATGCGAAACTGCAGTGGACTACCTAATAAACGAATAGACTTCAAAAGAGCTTTCCAAACAAGAGAAAGAGAAATACTGTCAGAGAAACGAAAAATGTATGGAATAAGAGATAAAGAATTAGAATGGTTCAATTCCTATCGAGGTTAGGTTAGGTTGGTATGGTTGCCCAGGGAGTGAGCACACTTGAACAAAGAAAAAATGGATTCGTCCTTTGTGATACCATTATGAAGGAGGTGAGGTGAAAGGGAAAGATCAATGGGATGCAGGGAGAGGGCGGGGAGAGGTGGTGATGGGATGGTGAGGAGCGCTTTGTGCTGCTGATGAAATTCATCAGATTTTTAATGTCAGCGCCAGCTATATCAGCAGGCGTGGCAAAGAAGTAAGAGCCAAGATGCCTGGATCTTAGCCCCGCCAGAGCAGAGCAGCTAAGGAGAAGGTGCTGAGATTATTACACCTCATCCTCCACACATCCAGCGCAAGAAGGGCTCGAGGAGATTCCAAGTCTCACAGCATGCATTCCTCGCGCATTGTGTCCTGTGAGAGAACCCACGAGATTAGAGAGCTAATATTTTGTCAGCCTCAGAAGCTCGCCCGAGCGCCTCCGGTCCACACGTGGCCAGAAGGATTTCGGGAACTTACACGTTTGTGTATTTGCCCAGCGCTCACTGAGTTGGCGCGAAGCCCATCTTTCCAGGAGCAGACCGCAGTTAGTCAGGGGGATCCCAATTCTCTCCCTTCGTGGGGAAATCTTATCACATGTCCCTTGTCTGGCCAGCTCATCTGCCTCACAGTTTTCCGCAATGTCGCTGTGACCAGGAACCCAGATGAGGCTGATGTCAAAGAATTCGCACGCAGTCGAAAGTGAGGTCAAGCATTCCTTGACCAATTCCGAATGCACCGTCATAAACCCGAGGGCCCTTATTGCCGCTTGGCTGTCGGAGTAAATATTTACTTTCTTGACTGTTAGTATGCATTTGAGCAGCCAATCAGCTGCCTCCTTGATTGTGGCTACCTCTGCCTGGAACACACAGCAGTGGTCCGGTAACCTGAATTTGAGTCTGATGGGGAGCCCCTCGCAAAATACTCTTCCGCCAACCTTTCCTTCCAACTTCGATCCATCCATGAACAAGTTCACCAGCCCCTGCCCCTAAGTGTAGCCCTCCTTCCACTCTTCCCTTGACGGGATGTGAGTGAAGAATGTTCCGGTTGGACTAAACGAGGGTATACACTGATCTGTTGACAGAGGGATGAACTCGAAGTTTCTAAGGATGCTTGAGTGCCCATAAGTGAGGTTGAGCTTATAGCTCCAGCCCCTCAGTCTGATTGCGGTAGGTGTAGCGGCAATTCTGCCTGCGATGCCTACGGGTACCACATTTACCATTGCGTTGAGCACCAGAGTAGGAGTCGTTCGAAGCGCCCCACTGATTCCAATGAGTGCCGACCTCTGAACTCTCTCCAGCTTCTTGTCTAGTGAGTTCCACCAGACTATGAGCAAACAACTCTAGGCGAAAGGTTCCATCTTTTGCCAATTGCGCCCTTGCACCCATACAAGACGATTGTTGTCTTCCTCACTCTTTCCTCAATATTGGGCTTCCATATAAGCTTGCTGTCAAGGATAATACCTAGGAACTTCACCTTGTCAGAAATCATCAGAGGAGCGCCGTCTTAAGAGGATTCACCGACAGGCCGCAATCCGTTGCCCATCTAACAACTGCGTTCAGATATGCCTGCATCAAGTTCCCATCGAACTGAAAGTGGAAATGGGACTATCACAAGGGTCCATCCTAGGAGCTTTACTATTCATTATTTACATAAATACAGGGTGACAAAAAATAACTGTATACTAACTTCTCCGTGCATTTAGATGAATGTAAAATTTTTTTAGCGAATGCCCTTATTTTGTGATTGTTGTGTGTGTTCTGAAGTACAAAAACCAGTATTCGTTTCTATTCCAGCTCTTTTTAAATACTTTGTGCTACGACGTCAAGTGGTCGCTCAGCAATTATAGCCCTGCATCAGCTAAGAGCACGTAACTGCGAGATAGCACGGAAGCTTCGAATTGCACGTTCATTGGTTTCTCGTGCAATCAAACGATTTAAGGAGCTTGGTAATGAAGGTGACCGCCTTGGAAGAGAAAGACAACGAACTGATAACACTTCCAACAACCGAAAAATCATCAAAAAAGGAATTCAACGAAATTCTATGGTGTCGATGTGGAAAGTTGCTCGTGAAGGGCCGACCGGTATGTGTAAACGCCCGACACAAACCGTGGCAACAACGCGCAGTACTCCGAGCGTTTATCATCCGCACAAGCGCAGCGATTCCAGACCGCAAGGCAATACCAATAAATCCGACGCCAGAATGGATATCACTTTATTGTATGCACAAGTACTAGCAAGGAAACGCAAATAAGCGCCAAAAAGTAGGCACAAAAAAAAAAGTAGGATCAAAAAACGCCCCAAAAAACAGGCACCAAGGAAATATAACTCCAAAACGTAGGCACCAAAAATATATTTCCTACAAGTTTGCACCAACAAACAAGCGCCAAAAAGTAGGCAGTTTTATTTCTCACTAGAAATTAGCAACCATAAGGAAAAACTCAGAAAAAATACCCTAAAGGGTATCTAAGATATATATAAGGTATAGCTCTCTCTCTCCTTTTCCTCTACGTTATATCTTTTTTCTCTCTCGCGGAACGAAAATGCCCAAAGCGTTGCATGGCCTTGAAATTTTACTCTCGATTCTCGCTCGTCCATCGACGCCTAAGAAGTTTCACTTCAAAAATAAATAAAGAATGAGTCGAAACTTGTCAATATGTGGTGCTTTTATAAATTTGTAATGGAGTAAAAATTTAGTATGACGGACAAAGTGCCTTGGGTAAGTTCAGACTCTCTTTGAAAGCGAAGCGATTTGTTGAATTTCTATTTAACATATTTTTTCAAATAACAGCAACTATCAACAACAAAAACATTCTAGCTTAACATTAATTATAGCAAATCGATTTTCAATCAAGCTCTTGCGTCTGGCTGAGCAAAAACTGGCAGCTGCAACATGCAACATACACACATTCAAACATGGTTTGAAGGACGAATTTGAAAAATTCACATTTAATTATTTCATCATTTTTTCCGTTTTGCTTTGTTGGTTTGTTGGCAAATTAATTATTTGTTAATTTCACCTCTCCGGCGGGCGTGGCCGCCCAAATTTATAGCAAAACATATCCGTGACATAGCCGCTATCCGTTTTGACGATAACAAATTTATCATTGACGCATAAATAATTGCATAATTTAAGTATTCAAATTTCATAAATGAGAATATGCATTGCTGTGACATTGATTTATGGGTGTCAGAATAAAAACCAAGTTTTATTCAAAATAATAAGCTTCTGTGTTATTCATTTCTAGTTAAAGTTTCATATTATACGCCAACATGATGAAGATTACCTTGGAAGCATGTAAAATAATGTTACCCTTCAAGGCTCAATAATAATAAGCCTTAACAAGAAAGAAACGAGAGTTCAGTATAATAAGCGATTGGAAAAAAATGGGATAATGGAAAAAGAGCAACGAAGTTCACGGAATCGACGAAGGGTATCCTTTAATGCTTAAGATATGAAGCATTTTTCACAAAACCATTTAAAGCCAGAGATCTAATCTAATTCCGAGGGCTAATAACGTTATTAGAGTGTGGCCTTCTAGCACAGATTCGCTCTAATTTTCCACAACCATTATCAATATCAATCAAAAATCTTTTACAAGCGTAATTATATCTACACAGATACATACAGACACCAACTTGTAGTTGTGTATGTAAAAATGTGCTGCGTTTTGCATTTGCCCAATGCGCCTTTTCTTGCCATTTATATGTATGCATACACAAACACTAATCAATTTCTGTTAACTGAATTCTCAACGCTTTTTCAATGCCAAGCTGCATACATACGTACATATGTATCTGCTGTGAGTGCTTTTGCGAAATAACAAACAAACAACTGGTACTCACAATCGGCAACTCGCAATCGCATGGCTTTTCAACCTTGAACTGCGTGTGGCACACTTTGCTGGGACTGCAAAACAATTCAGCTGACGAGCTGCAAATAGTCGGTCAGCGTTTCTGTCCCACAGCTGACTGTAAGCACATATTTATATACATACATACAAGCAGACAATTGTGTTCATGTATGTATGTTTGCGTGTATGTTCATATGTATGAACGCTTGCATGCATTTGGGACGCATCTGTTTAACTGTTTATGTCGCGCCCGCCACTCGCTTGTCGGCACAAACGGGTTGGCTTGAGTGACTGACTGACTGAGTGATCAACTGCCATTGCCTGAATGCGAGTATTTGCGTATGCAAAGTATTGTCAACAACAACTAAATACATACTGCACTAGCATATAAATAAATGGAAAACAACAACAACAACAACAATTCGACTTGACAATATTGTTGGCGAACAATCGTTGACATTTGTTTGCCTGCCACAGGTACTCATTTAATTAGAGTCGTCACATTTGCATAGCTACTGTGACACACACACACACGCGCACAAACACACGCATACACACACACATAAGCCAATATACTAAGTATATTGTCAATGAGTACAAGCAAATTCATGTTTACTTAGATGTAATTACATGAATTTAGTTTCGCGCACAGGTATTTGCAATGACATGAGAAAAACTACGTTGCCAGCCATGAACTGCTACATAAAAGGCGCTCGATGTCAATGAACTTCGTTCCAAAAAAAAAAACGTACATAATTAGCAAAAAGTAAATGCAATAACAAATAATAGTGAAAAAATGTGTTTAAAGCCAAAAGCCACCAAAAATTTTAAAGCTTGTCCGTTCTCTAATGACTACAATAACTGCCATGTCAGCCTATCAATCAATGACATTCTGCTGTCAATGAATAGCTTTGCATTGTTTAGTGTTTTTCGCAAAAAACAAAAAAAAAAAAAATAAAACAACAAGCAACAATATTCCCTTCTGTTAAGAATTTTACACACGTTTGCATTAAAAATTATGAAATTTTTATGAAAAATACCGCAGCGGAAATTTTTTGTCATTAACAGGTTTATTCTGCGCTATTTCATATTCTGCGCTGAATTCGTACCAGTAAATTTAGTCACCGACATATTAGACGCAGGCAATGAGTTTCGAATGACAATCCAGCTGACACATACTTGTTTACTTAAAAAAAAAAAAACTTTGCAAAATTAAGTGCTTTTTTTTTGTACTTTAAGTACATTACGTAACTATTGGCGTCTGTATGCTTACTCAACACATACAATCGCCCATAATTATGAAAGAGGATCCCTACAAGGCAGCTGACTATCATATAAGCACTCATATTATCATCATCACTAACCTCATCCAACTACACATTTTTGTTCTAGCCATGTGATATTCTATCTCTCTTTTCCAATAGCAATTTCTTGTAACTGAAAAATATATCTACTATGCTCTAAAGGCAAGGTAACTTCTCATTTTTGTTCTCAACAAGTATTTCGTCATCAAAAAGTAGTCAGCACAAACTCCTCAATAACTTCTCATTTTTGTTAAAAAGTAATCAGACTGAGGAGTTTCTTTAAAATGTTTTATTAAGAAATTACAAGATTTATATTTTTTTGTTTTCATTAAAAAGCTTTTACAGACCAATTCAGTGTTTCATCCACGGAGATTCGAACTCACGAATTTTCAAGTTTTAGCTAAGCATCTACTCATTCGGCTATGGCGACTATACAACAAATGCTGCTAAATTTCACACTAGTACTTTTTTCAGAGCAGCCACATTATGAGCATAAAAGGTAGTAGCCGTTAAGGTAACAGACGCTTGCTGGCGGGGCAACACGTGGCCCCATACCACTCGCTATGAGACTTAAGGCCTGAGCAGGTCAGGGTGGAGCCTTTGCACTTATTGCAGCTAACCGAAGTGGAGTTCGGGTGGAGCCGTTTATGGCATACGCAGCAATAGAATACCTCTGGACCAGAATTGGATTCGATACCAGCCCTGAGGAGAAGTATTTGGAGCAAGATTACTGCGAGGAGTTGCTCCTGTGACGTTAGGGGTTGGATGATAGACTGTTCACTAGACAGGGCTAGTTTACTGGGGTGGCAGCCCTTGGTCGGGAAAAAACCGAGTCGTTCCGGAAACGTAGAACCGGCTACCATGGGAATGGCGTTCACCTAACTTATGTCCGGCATGTGAAGGCACCCCGTACGACACTAACCACCTTTTCACATGCCCTTTAAGGCCCACTCATCAGCAATACCCCTTTCCCTCTGGACCCTACCTGTCGAAACAGCATGTTTCCTTGGCCTACCTCTAGATGAGCCTGACGAAGATGACCGATGATAAACTCTACACTGACGGGGCTTCTCTTACTGCTACAACAACAACAACAGAGGGCGTTCCTGAGAGAAGTTGGTGAACGAGAAAGTTATCGCCGAGACAGAGGTGTATTTTGGAGAGTTCGACAAATCCTATTTTTTTGGAGGGGTTAAAAAATGGCCAGAGCGTTGGAAGAAGTGTATCTTTCTTTCTATGTTGAAAAAAAATTTTTTTTGAAGAAATGGTGTCTTCATTTCTACCACGGGTACTTATTGAATCCTCTTCGTATTTATTTATAATTATTTTATTTATTATTGAAAAAATTTAGCTGTATCTGTAAGACTTATGCAACCACTTCAACTAAATTTCTGCCTTTAGACTTCAACAGTAGAATTGTTTGAGGGTCTGGAGAACATTTCAAAAGCGGATCTCCCAGCTCTGCTTAGATTCAGTATTCATAGAGGTCGGTCTCCATCTGGCATCGCTAGGGGCCAAAAGGTCTATACGTGGCTTATTGCCAACCAGGCTAACCTAACTTTAGACTTCTAGAGTAGAATTCTCTAAGTCCTATTAAAGTGCCCATTTCTTAAAAAGTATAAAGAGTGTTAAAATGTTTCAGGAAAATGTTAAGAGGATAATTTTACATGGGTTTGCCGAAAAAGGAAATCTTGTGGGTTGTACGGGCTCAGATAAATGCTTAGGAGAACTTATTATTATTATTCAAAAAGTGGTTCTTATAGTTAAATCTTAATTACAACAATTATCTACTCTATGGCTGCGGTGGTATTACAAAGTATTCAAACTCTTTTAACTTTATTCTTTAAATTTTTTTTATTTTTTAAATCTCAAAAATATTTTATTTCTTATAATTTTTAAAGCCCTTGCACTACCTGCCCAGTCGTTTTGAAATTTTGCAGAGCCATTTTGCACGTAATTCACCAGATATCCTCAGAAGCAAGTTTGGTGTATTGTTTTATTTATTATTAATCTTTCAAAAGCAAATTAACGCATTTTCTATCTAAAGTAGGTTCTTTGGCTTCCAGGTGCTACGACCAATTGAAAAATTGGAAAAACATCACCACAGTGATACTCAAAAAATCTATTTCTTCTTAGCATTTTGTTTTAAATATCAATCAATCAATTAATCAAATATTTTTCTTTTCATTTCAGCAAAAATAACTTTTTTTCGAGACAACTCCGCAGATTCACTTACACACACAAAATCTTCAATATTCTGCAAACAAAAATGTTCAAAAACTTTCCTCAAATGTTCCATGGTTTTATAGACTTTGACTGAGTAAGCTAAAAATATCTGTATCTCCGAAAAAATGCCTCAAAAACATGTCTTTTTTCACTAAAAAAGCTGATTCTAGGGATCGTAAATAGATCGTCCTAAAATATATTTAGCATTTTTTCGACGTTACTACAGAAATTTCTATGGCATTTAGAGCTTGAAATTGAAATCTGAAAAGATCCGAGCCAAGGATCACCAGAAAATTTGGTGGCACCTAAAACACTCAGGCTAAAAAGCCCATTGTATTTAAAGATCTGAAAAGTCAAGGAGGGAAGAAGAAAAGTATCAGAGAAGGAGATATGAAAGAATAGAGACAGAGATAGAGATAGTTAGTCCTATGAGAATTTTCCAGATTCTTTGGCAAATCTGTAAATATCCTCCAGTTTTAGAGAACGAATATTACTCATTCTAACGACATCGTAACCCAAAACTCATAGCGTGCTCTAGCAAAGGCAGGTCACTCACAGAGAAAGTGCTCAGTGCTGTCCGCCTCCTTCAAGCACGACAGGCACATTGGGTCCTCAATGATTCCAATGGTGGTCATATGGTGCCCCTATGGGTTGTGTCCTGTAATAATACCGACCATCAACCGAACGTCTTAAAGCTTACGACATACAATAATATGACGCTTACAACACTCTTCTGAATACCCAAATGAATGACAATTTAAATAAATTATTTGGCAATTACAACAAATATTTGGTTTCTTCTTTCGATTGCATATGCATTGCTAATGGATAACCTAACAAATGGCTTAGCTTGCAAATTTTTAAGTCGCTTATTCGTTTCTGAATTTCTTGCGTCAAGTCTAAGGAAATATAAATATCACTTAATTTCGAATTATTTTGTAACTAGTTATAATGTATCAGTTACCTTTCAGAAGGTGAGTCAATCACTTCGCGTAACGTGAGCTTTCAGTTGAGATAACCTGAGTAACAAAAATGCTACACCAGGAATTTTTAAATTACACAATGCACCCATTTACGCCTTTTTTCAGTTTACTTCAAATACTTTTTAAATTATTTTCTTTATTGCGGAGTTAAAAAGCAATAATCCAATTTAAAATCAAAAAAATCGTTGTTTGCTGAATTCCCTGAGTTGGATTTTCCTCACACTAAGCTCATCGAATAAAATCGCTCGCATGTGAAGCGATTTAAAAATCCGATAGTCCTCATGTAGAAATTCACTAAAACAAAGCCATTCACAATGGTATAATAAAATGCTTTGTTCTAAAGTTTCGGCACATGTGAACTGTTATCTACCAAAAACCGTACTTTAACTCCCCAATATATGTATGTACCCACATACATACATATGCATAGTTCTTTATCCGCATATGACATACAGTGTGTTTCACAAGAATTTCATAAACTTGAACCAACAAAACTTATAGAATTTGTTGGAAAAAATTATAAAAAGCTATAGATATAAGAAGGGATAGGGATAGGGATAGAGATAGAGATAGACATAGACATAGAGATAGAACCCCGCGGGTCAGGGGTTAGAATTTGCCTGAGGTAAGGTGTGCCTGTCGTAAAAGGCGACTAAAATCTTGGGTGACCAGTCCCTGAGTAGGGGAGCTCAACTGGCAGTGTCCTCGGGTGCAAGGTCTGACTTAGACTTAATCTCAGTACCACGAGGAACAGAACCCCTCAGAGTCTGCTCCTACACTAAGCGTCAAAAGCGGAGAGCGCGGCATAAGAGAACGCGTGTATAAAATGCTATCTCGATGAGGTATCTGTGTTAAAGGCGATTCGACACCGCCCTCAATAAAAAATAAAAAAGAAAAGAAGAAAGAAAAAAAAAAAAATTCAGGAGCGACTGACTCACAGTGGGCGGCAACCTGGTCAGCGTCTGTTCTCCATGTTAGGATCGGCTGTCCTTTTAATGATGTGGAGTGGCTTGCGAGCCATCAGGATTGTCTCCAGTAAGATCCTGATTAAGGTATACTGGAATTGAAGCAGATTGCGATTGGGATGGGGTATTGAATCTCTGTGATCTTAGTAAGTGGAGTGGAATCCAACTGAAACGGCTCACAGAAGGGTTCGCTGCCTCTCCGTCCTACTAAAACTTGGCAAGTCTTACGATATGTACAATGCCTGTTGCCACCTTTGGTGGCCACGTAGGTTGGGTTGAAATGACTCCCCATTAGTTCCGGTCTGAAGTCTGGCTCTGAACACTATACCCATAAAGGGCAGTGTCAACCCTCGCATGACCTCCCTGAACTCATAGATAACCATGAGACTTACGGAAGCTACGTATACTAGCGAAGATAGCGGTCGTGAGTTGGGACCCTTACAGCATGGAAAACATTTTAAACCTATAAATAATAATAGCAGGTGGAATCGAAAAAAAGATAGAGATAGAGATAAAGCTAGTAAACGGGAATGCTTTAAGAACCTGAGTGACGGCGTAGAAGAGAACCCCTGGGGAAAGGCATAAAAGATGGTGATGAAAACGGTTAAAGGTCCGAATGTACCGCAACCGGTATGCCCAACGCTCATGCGAGCGGTCATTACCACACTTTTTCCTGCCGAGGATGCATTCACGTATGATATCGCCGATGATCTTCAACCCACTCCACAAATGATCGCAGGAAAGGTTGTAGCCTCACTAGATCACAGCAAGGACAATAAAGCCCCGGGACTGGATGGAATACCCAACATTGCCCTCAAAAGGGCTATAAAATTGAGGCCAAACGTATTCGCCACCTTGTTTCATAACTGTCTCCTGGAAGGCGGTTCTCCGACAAATGGAAAAGCAGCGATTAGTGCTCTTGCTATAGACGGGAAAGCTATCAAAGTAACCATCATCGCATCATCCACTTTGTATGCCAGATAAAATCGACAAAATGTTGGAGCGAATATATGCAACAGAATACAGAACTTCTTGGAAAATACTGATGGTCTCTCTACGTACCAGGTGGTTTTCTAAAAACGCGCTTGGCAGTGAATGCAATAAGCATGGTAATGAGCATTGCACAAGGCACCAAAAGATGGAGGAGCTGGAGATCTGGTAACTACTGTGCGATGGTAGCACTAGACATAAAAAATGCATTCAACTCTGCGAACAGGAGCCAGATAATGGACGCGCTCGCAGCATTTAAAGTTCCGGCGTACTTACAGCGCATTATTGGCGACTACTTCAACAATAGGCTGCTGCTCTACGACACAGAGGCTGGCGTCAGACAATATAAGGTGACCGGTGGTGTGCCGCAAGGCTCGATACTTGATCCAATGCTATGGAACGCAATGTACGACGGCGTGCTTGCCATGGCCCTTTCAGCATGAGCAACACTTGTTGGGTACGCTGATGATATGGCGCTGGTAGTAGTAGATAAACGTCTAGAGCAACTGGCGGCCATATGCACTGACGCAATTTCGCGTATGCGAAAATGGTTGATAGCAGCCAAATTGGAACTTGCAGTGGAGAAGACGGAAGTACATAGTCTTGCTAAGCAAAAGGAGGTCAAGTAAAGAGATTGTATTCACTGTCGATGAGCCCTCTATAAGGTCTCGGGCCTTACACCAAGTACCTAGGAGTCATCATTGACTCAAGAATAACGTTCAAGGATCATTGTGAGGCAGTTAGAAGCTAGTACAGTGCGCTTTCACGATTTATGCCAAATATAGGAGAACCTCGGGAAGAAAACGAGAGCTGCTTTCAATTGTCACCACATCCGTGATAACATACGCAGCGCCCATCTGACATAATTAAGGACCACACACAGGTTAAGTGCGCTTATAGTAGCGAGCGCTTATCGCACTGTTTCAGATGATGCCATAGCAGTCATATCGAGGAAAATCCCTATAAATTTCTCGGTCAAAGATTACTTAACGGCGAGGGTCCGGGAGGAGCAACAGTTAGGACAAAAGCGGGTTTTAATTCGGTTTAAAGTCCCACACTGACGGCCACATTCGCCATAGGTTTTCGATGCTTTCCCACTCTACAATAAAAAAGAGATATAGAGATAGAGATAGAGATAGAGAAAGAGATGGCAATAGTGATTTGTATAAATATAGTTAGAGAGAACGAGTTAGGGGCAGCGCGCATATGAGCTAAAGTGAGCGCTGGAAATACAAATAAAATTTTAAATTTTTGAGCATTTAAAATACTAAATTAAAAAAAAAAACCTGAAAAGCTATAAAGCTGAGCATTCTTATGTATGTATGCTCTTTTGAAACCTACTGTATTATAGCATTTACACATACACAAACATGCATGCTTTTAATATGTGTGTATTTGTTCAACTAATCCTCTCGCATAAGCTACTACGAAGCAATTTGCAGTTTACCATGAAGCGGCAAGACGAATCGAAAAGACTGAACGCTAAGCTGCTTAAAGCAACCGAATGACGTTAGAGACGGCCGAAAGGGGGATGTGTGAGTGTGTGTGAGTTGGCGTGGTCTAATGTTTGGTATAAACGAAGTTTTTATCCTGGATAACTCACACACATACACATAGAAATGTGGTACTAACAAATTATTTCATTTTTGCTTTTCTCTGGCCAATTTCGGCTATTTGCACCGATTGTGGGGCTTCCTAGAGTTAGGCAGGCAAGTAGGTGCACTTTTTCACTCATTTTTATGTTCAGTTAGTTAATCGCCTTAGCAAATCCGTCTTACATTTTAAGGTATTTAAGCGCAATTTTCATCTCTGGTGGCGTTTTCTGTTTTTTTTTTTTTGTTTTTGTATTCTGCAGGTATTACTTTAGCTTTATTTGAAATCGTAGACTGCACCATCGAATGTAGTGGGGCTATTTTCTTGTTTTCCTATTTTCTTCGTTTTACTTCTCTTCACCAGTCAACGTTTCAAAACTAATTCGAGCTCACCTGCAAGGATTTGCTAGAAATTTGCGCTATTATTTTTCTTCATACATTCATGCAATTTCCAATAAACTGGGCGATTTTCAAAAACTACACCTAACATATCTTCAACAATCTCTTCTTTTACTTGTTTGCTTAGTATGGTTGCGCGCGATCTGCTTTGGAAATTCGCTGTAAGTTTATTTTCCCATTATGCTTGTACTCTTAAACTGCCGTAAAACTTTGCAAATTGCAACAAAGCTGTGGGGAAAAAGTTTACAACCCAGTTGCCACGTAGTCAATCGCCAGGAGCTTCTTGTTTCGCATAACACCACCCCGCAGTTTCTCGAATTCATCGGCATACATACAACGCTACACCTTTCTAAGCTGGCAAATGCCCACGTAAAAACCCACAACTGCACAAATGTACCCGCGTGCCGTTCACAGTGGTGAACAACCAATTTAAGGCAAAGTACTAAACAGCAGGCAGTAGACCGCATACAAAAAACATTGGCAGCCCACCAGAGCACATGCGAGTAGGGAACTTGTTAGGGTTTGCGCGCGCTAATGCTTCTAACCCTTAGAAGTGCACGAAACTATGTACGAAGGAAAACGGCGGCAGCAGCGAAGGTGGCACTGCCGCTTGGAGGGCTTCCTCAGGCAACTTTGATAAACGATACATGGCCCGGAACCTCATTTCTCAACTGCAAGCATCCCCTTACTGTATTCCATTATTCCTCTATGTTTACTCGCCAAGCCAGCCTAGCGTAAGGAAAATAAGGAGCAAGAGTGAACTTTTAATACAGTTCACCACTTTTTGGTTTTTGCAAATTAAAGGACTCAGATAAGAGGCATGTGTGACATAAAAGTAGAAGAAAAATGTTTGTGGGAATTTAGTTACATCTTGTAGATGTGCATATGTATTCACATAGCAACTTGAAAAAGTCTAGAAACATCTGCACTACACTTCTAATAGTCCAAGTACTAGGATAACAATCAGTTTGAAGTTTTTAATTGAACCAAATTGCAGCAAACTAACCAGCAGTGGAAGGAAAGTAATGAAAGAACAGCCAAAGGGCGAAATGTGTCTTAAAAGGACAACTAAAAAGCGAAGGGGGACGAAGGTAAAACAGAACTACGTGAGAAACAAATGAAAGAATATATCAACAACTAGTGCCAGAGGAGGAACAATCGGCCCCCAAAAAAGTGGCCCTACCCACCCTAGTTTAATCAGTTTGTCCAAGTAAGTAAGCAAGAGAGGCTAAGAAAATGTTTCACACTTTCGGCTGTTGCGAAATTGGGTTTTAATGAAAATTAATTCAATATTCAATCAACTCAAAAATCAAAGCATATGCACATAATTTAGACCCCCAATAATAATAGAGCGACATTTTGCAAGGTTTTGAATATTTATTTAATTTTTTTTTTTCAAAGAAAGAAAGAAATAAGTATTCCAGGTATGCACTTTTATAGTCCATTCAATTTTAATATAATAATGTTTGTGTTTAAATTGGCTAAAATGCGTTGCAGTTGATTTTTGATAACTTTTGTTTTTGAAAGTGTAACGCATTTTCTTCTCTAAAAAAGAATGAAACATTCGTCATTTGCAGAACATTGTACAGGAATTAAATGAAAACTGAGCTTAAAAAGACGATACTTGAAGAGTGGAACCAAATTAGTCCAGAATATACAAAAAAAATGGTTGACTCTATGCCACGTAGACTTCAAGCTGTAACTGACAGTAAAGCAGACCCCTCAAAGTACTAAATATTTAAAATTTTAAAAATAAGAAATAAATAGTGGCTCGTGTTTAACTGTACCATTTAAGCGACGGCGTGAATTCTCTGAATGTTTTTGTTTTGGTTTTTTGTTTTTTTTTTTTTTGACGGGTGGACATTTTTTTCTAGTTGTTGTTGGCAAAGAAATAAATTAAAATAATTAAAATGTATGCATATCCTCTCTTTTCATTTTCTCAAAATATTATGAAAAAGAGAAGACTTTACACAAAAATCGAATCTATATCAAATAAGGTATGAGTCACTGTATGTACATACACTGCGTTAACTAGGACTTACTGACTATTTTCCACAATTTATTTCCTTAATATTTATTTTAATAGTTAAATATTTTATGAACATATAGTTAATTCTCCTACAAAAACCATATAACTCTAAGTGACTTTGTCAAAATTTAAAAAAATTCAAAGCTTCGCATTTTGTTTATATAATTTTTAGGAAATTTTCGGAGTATGCAGTTTTATAGCCCCTTAATATATAAAGTAATTCAGTATAATAAAGTGCAAGTTTCAAGTGACTAAAAAATGAAAAATGTAAATGCAAAAAAAATGTCGAGCAATCGTTGTGTGGAGAAAATGCAGAAGGCAGCCATCAAAGAAAAACAAAATTCGAAAAATATTGCAACTTTCAGCACCATGCCCACTTTCTACTGATATATCTCAAACATGCCTCAACCTGTTACCCATCACAAGCAAGTCAACTAATAAATTCAAGAGAAAGACGGATAAGTCTCATCTTTCGTCTTCTCAGGGTTTTAGAAAAATCCTTATTAGGCAATATTTACTGGCTAATGACATCTGACAGTAGCTACATGTTTTTTTTTGTTGTCGAGACAGACTAGTAAGTACAGCACTCAGGACAACATTAAGTCCATTGTACTGCACTCGAATTCCCTTTTCATTTTCTTTAAGTCTATCCGACCTCCGAAGAAATCTGAGTAGATCTTGTGGTACCAAGGAGCCAAGGTGGTCGGCTTTTAACGCATCAGTGCCAAAGACCTCAAACTTGATTGGAGCGAAGGCGGGGCAGATGCACAGGAAGTGGTCCGCCGTCTCATCCTCCTCTTCACAAGCTGGGCAGAGTGCACTGTCTGAGATGCCTACCTTTTCCATGTGCCGAAGCATTTTGCATGCCTGCAGGATCGCGAAGACCTCTGCTTGAGAAACGCTGCTCGTTTCCGACAGTTTAAAAGAGACCGAAATGCTGGCTGATTTAGAGAAAGCCCCCGCTCCCACTCCAGATTCCATTTTGGATCAGTCAGTGAAAACAAAGGTGCCTATATCCCCTCCTTCAAGTCTCGCCTGCTCGGAAAGACATCCCTAGCACAACCCTCAAATCCCAGTTTGGGGATGGAGAGATCAGTGCGAAGAACAGAATTTTCTACAGGAAATTGTCTCCAGAGGCCAAGCTCCGTCAACCTAATAGCGCTCTGAGCAGCAATGGATTTAATCTGCAGATTCACAGGAAGTAAGTGCAGAATAACGTTGAGCGCAGCAGTGGGAGATGTTCTACATGCAGTTCTCTGCACTCTCTCTAGTTTAGTGGTGTTATAGCCCTTCTGAAGAGCTACCCACCAAACTAGGCAACCATATGTCAAAATTGGCTGAACCACTAAGTTGTACATCCAAAGTACGACACGTCGCTTGAGACCCCATTTTTTTCCGAACATAGATATATAGGAGCAGAAGACTATACAGGCCTTCTTAAATCGATTTTCTATGTGCAGCTTCCAGTGGAGCTTGGGGTCAGTTATTACACCAAGATACCGACTTCCGATGCGAGTGTAAGATACTGGTTTTTAGTCTTGGAAGCAGAATTAATTTTTTAGAAATTTTTTTAATAAAAATGTATATGTGTGTAATATTTTCTTAAACAAATTTTTCTTCTAAAATTTATTTTATTTAAAAAAATTAAAAAAAAAAAAACAATAATTATCCACAAAAATTTCCAAAAGAGCCTTGACTTCAAAAGGCTCTACATAATTTTAAACATTGTATAAATCTCAAAATTATTAATTTTTTTTTAAGTTTTTTTCAGCTTTTTTCTTACTATAATCGAGCCTACAACTAAACCAGTTTTCAAAAGCATTACCGACAATGTCTGAAATACGTGGACCACTTGACATGACATCGATGTTTGTAACTTCCATATATTGGAAAAAACTTTTAGTTTGAAAAAGTCGCATATTGGCTTGATATTGTCAAACTCCAGCATAGAAGTAGAACAATAAATAATGGACCACTAATATAGCTTTTAATACTAAATTAGCGCTACTTTACTTCGCATAACTTTTGGTGTTATTGTAAAAGCAAAACTAAAAACAAAACATTTTATCGCGATTCGCGAGTTATATTGAATCTTTTTTATCATTTATTTTAATTTTAGATGTGGTCATTTCTAGTTTTGAATTGATTTTATATATTCCTTTCTTCATCCTATCACCTGCAGGTTCTTTTGGTTTTTATGTAACTAACCGAAATAACCAGTTTACTAACTCTCTTGGAAGAACGCAAGCGTCGCAGCACATAAATCAAATTACCCCAAAAACCTCCAAAACTTTGCGAAGGCGCGAAAAATTAATCCACTCTAAATAATTTGAATTATTACGACAGTAGAAACAGTAAAAACATGGAAAACTGTGTCTACTAATGTGTGTGCATTTGTGCCTGAGTGAGTAGTGAGTGTGAGATGCGAATTGAATTATGGCCAGCAGAAGCGATGGAGCACGAATGATGTGCGTGAATGTATGTATGCATGTGCATATGTAGGTGTGTGTGTATACGTGTGCTTTTTTTATCAAGAACCTATTAAATGCCAAAGTTCTGCCACTACCAAAGGGCAAACAGCTAAACAACAACAAGAATAGCAGCATTCATGAATATGCGATAGTGGCTGAAACGCATACAAGCATAAATTAGGTACACTTTGGCAGGCAAATACATACATACATATGTGTGTATGTATACAGGGGGAGCAAGAGGGCGGGGCGGTGTGAATAGAGAAATAATTGTTGGCGTAGGCTGCTGGCTATGTATGTCGAGTCCACTGGTATGGGAAGATGGGAACGGCGTCAGCAAAGTGGTTGGACAAAGCGCCAGATGATAGTGTGAACAAGCAAAGAACACAGCCGAACGCGCCGCAGTTCGCTGAGAAAAGCATTAAAAGTGCGAAGAAGAGGAAAATGCTAGAACAAATGCGAGGCGACAAAAGTAAACATTGTTAGCACTTAAATGGCAAAATGCAAAGGCCTGCTGAGCTGGCCGCAATTTAGATACGCAGAAACATGCATGTCTGCCACATCGGCGTGGCATGTGGCCTCGGTGCGGTAGGTGGTGCAAGGCGTGAGAATGCTTCTTGTCGTGGCATTTATTGCAAAGTTGCGCATATTTGCATATAGTGCGATTTTTGGTGTGTGCAGTTGTTTGCTTGCGTTAACTGCTGCCACCGCACACAAATGATTCCTGCCGTACGCAACTGCAAGTTATAATTCACAATTTGCAGTTGCACCGCGCAGATGACGGGCGCGGCGAAAGTTCGCAGCACTCGCCTTCGCTTCTGTTGTGGGATTTCGCAGGCGCACTCCGTTGGCTGCTGTCTTCTAGCTATTTATTCCATTCTAGCGGCTTGCTGTTATTTTGCCGCAACTGGCCACCAACTGGGCTTGGCGGCGAGTTTCCAATGCAGCTGGAGAAAGTTCGCGTTGGCAGACCAAAGTTTGCACAGCTAACAAAAAATAATGAATACGTGTATTTATAGATGTATATACAGGATTCTTTAGAGGCGTATGGCATAGGAGCCCAACAAACTGCCCAAACAGATGCATTTCCAGCAGATTCCTTCTCAGTATATTCTTCTTTATGTGAAAAAAAATTTTTTTTGCGAAAAAAATTCTCAGAAGAAATTTTTTTTTTTGTGAAAAATGTTTTTTTGTTTTTTATGAAAAAACTAACCACTCTCACAATTCTGTCGGGAAAAAAAATTTTTTTGGGGAATTTTGGGATTTTTTTGGAACAAAATATACTTAAAAAATATATTTTAGGAAAAACATTTTTTTTTTGGGGGAAAATTGTGTTTGTGACAAAAAATTTGGGGACAAAAAATTTTTTTTGGAAATTATGGGATTTTTTTAGCACAAAATATGCTTAAAAAATATATTCTAGAGAAACAACTTTTGTAGAGAAAATTTTTTTTGTGAAAAAAAATTTTTTTTTGTGAAATATTTTTTCTGAGGAATTTTTTTTTTAGTATTTTGTTTTTGTTTTTTATGAAAAACTTAATTCTAAATTCTTTGGGAAAGAAAAAAATTTTGTTTGGGAATTTTTGGGATGTTTTTGGTATTTTTGTTTTTTTTTTATGAAAAACTAAACACTCTCAAAATTCTTTGAGAAAAAGAACATTGTTTTGGGAATTTTTGAAATTTCTCATATTTTGGGAATTTTGGAAAAAAACATTTTTTTTTTTGAGAATTTTTTTTTTGCATTTATGAATAAACTAACCACCCTTAAACCATTCCTTTTTCATTAATAGCTGAGACCGTGCTTAGTAATCGCTGAGAGTTTCATAAAGGGATTCCATTCACTTATCGAGTTATTTTCAAAAACGAACCAGGGACAAATTTGAGCAAAATACTACCCAAGCGACTACCCTAACTACGCACTTGAAGCTTTCAGGGATTACTGAGCATAACTCGATTAATAAATTATTAAAAATGAAAAATTATAGAAAATGCCAAAAAAAGCTATGAGAAAGCTTGAACAAAAAATTTTTGTTTTTTTCGAAATCTTTTTAATGTGTTTTAAAATGTTGAAAATCCTTTTGAAGCTTTCAAGAATTACTGAACATAATCCCAATGATTAATAAAATAATAAGAAAATGCTTAAAAAAAAGTCCCAGAAAGTTTGAACAAACAATAAATTTATTGTCCGAAAATTTATTTTTAAAAAGCTCAAAAACAAAAATGTTTTAAAATGTTTAAAAGAACCCAAGATGTTTGACTTAAAAAAATTTCAAATTAAAATTAAGACTGAAAAAATTTGAAAATTACAAAATTTTGTTAGAAATTTTTGATTTACTTTTTTTAACAGTTTGAGAAAATAGGCAACGTTGTTAGGAAAAAAATAAAATCAACACGAATTTTGCTCCACTTGAAATTTGATCTTTACTAAGCTACAATTTAATGGATTAAAAAACTGGGAGCCTCAGTTTTTGTTTTCTAATTTCTATTTCAAAGGTTTGAAATTTTAATGAACATTTTTTGAATTTTTTTAAAATTTGAAAAAAAATGTGTAGCTTGGATTATTGAGGGTCTTAATACATAGTAGAATGCACTACATTTTATAAAAATTCACTACATTTATTAATTACATAAATAACTAATTAAATTTAAATAATGTAATAAATAATTTTTATATAAATGATTTGTCAAAACTCTTCAAAATATTCAGGCGCTAAATATATTTGACTTTAATTTTTAAATCCGCATTCTCGAAAATGATTGGCATCAAATATGAACGGAAAAGCATAATTTTCGTTTGAGTAGCCCGCCACCGTGTTTTGCGAAAAATTCTAATCACCCTTTGTATGTTTTATCAACCAAACTTGTGCTTAATAAAGAACTAAGAATCCTCTCATTTTAGAAAAAAAAAAAATTTTTTAATTTTCATTTAAAATTTTTTTATTTGAAATCTGCAAGTCTTGGAATTTATAAGCCTAATAAAACTTTCATGTAAGATTTCCTGCCTGCTTTTACTTTTGTCTGAAGTTTCCACTCCACTCTCAAGGCTGCAAAACGCGTTAAGTTTGACGCTGCTACGGCGGTTGCGTCTGTATTAGTGTGCGTGCAAGTAAATCGCAATAAATTCATTTACATTTAAAATAAAATCAGAACAAATTCTGCAGCGGGTCAGGACGCATTTCTGCATTTAATTTACTCATTTCTGTTTTTTTTTTATTTTTTTTTTTTATTTCTTGGCATTTTAAAGTTTTTCCCCTTTTTATTTAATTTTTCTTTATGGTTCCTTTTGCGGAGTGCAATAAAATTCGCTGGAACTAAGAAATTTACGAGCGCTTCGTGCGGCAACGGAACTTGCCGCTATTTCACAACTTTAATTTTTAAACTGCTTGCTGTTGTTGGTGGTGTTTATAAAAAAATGTTTTTTTGTTGTTTTTGTTTCTTCCTCAGCTCTACCTAATTGAATTATATCTGTGCCGGCGGTACTGTAACACGCGGCGGACCATAAGTGAAGTTGTTGTCGTTTTTATTGTTGTTGTTGCTCATTTTTTGTTTACATCTGTTGAGACGGTTGTGCTTATTGCCAGTTTACTGTTTACTGCTACTCTCGCCCATTCGCCAGTTCATAAATAAGAGTTTTATGCTGTACATTGCACAAATACTTCGGCTACACGCAAGCATGTTGTTGTTGTCGTGACAATAAGCGCATTTATTAAGAAATATAACCTTTACGTTGTCGGCAATTGGAATGAACGCGCAGTGCTAGTGCAGCAACAAGAACAACATGAGCCGTGATAAAAATGAAAAAAAAAACAAAAAAAATATTGAAAAAATTGAGTAATAAATGGAAAACAGTGCAATCGACAATCAACAGACAGCAGTTATGCGTGTATTTGCCTATGTGTGCGTGTATGTGTGCATTGTTTTAAAAATTTGTGGCAACTCATTGCACGCTTAAATGAATTGTTTGCGCGGAATTTCTACTTTTTCATATAATGTGTGTTTGTATGTGCGTGTATAAGTGTGCGTATGTGTGAGTTGGTGCGTGTGTATGTGTCACTATGACTCAGCGTACATTTGCTCATCGCCGGCGTTTGTCTGTTCACTTGCAATTGATACCCTTTTAGTGGTGTGCGTGCTTGTATGTTTGCATCTGTGTATGTAAATATGTATTAAGTAGCGCCTGAAAGCGCGCAACAACTTTTCACTGCAAAGTGGGTTAGTAAAAATTTATTGCCTTTTTACTTGAAATTTATTTCAATTTGGTTGCGTCAATGCGTTTTATCACACTGTTGCAAGTTGGTGCTTACTACTTGGCTCGGAAGTTGTTTTGTCCTCTTCGCGTGTTTTTCGTTTTTTTGGAAATTGGTGCCGATTTTTGTCGTTGCGCGATTTATTGGTGAGTTGTTATTGCGTGTGCGTTCAGTTTGCGATTTAAAGATTTCTCATATTTATTTTACTATGCATTTGCAAAAAAATAATGGTCCTTCTTCAATTACTTTTTAAGGATTGAAGTGAAGTTATAGCAGAGTCAAGCCACGCCAATTGTGGGCCAGTGTGAGTGCGCTTGTTACGCAGATAGTTAATGTAAGGTTCGTATTATTGTAGAATAAAAATTATTTTTTGAGAGCAGTAGCCCTTTGTTGGGCAATGGTTATTCTCTGAGCGAAGTTACGAACACCACAGAATTTGCTTCAAAATCCATCTGCCTTGAAGTGATCAGCGCAAAACTGTTGACGCCTCCATTGTGAAGCAAGCGGAGGAGGTGCTTAGCCTACATAGCTTTCGAGAGCGCAGTTGCTGATATTAATTTACATATTGTAAAACACAAAAACAAAATTCCTAATAAAAAAAAATTGAAAAGTTTCTTAGTTAGCGTAACACTAAAATGTTTGGGTTTTGCGAAAATTAATAATCGGTTGAATCATCATCAATCATTATTCGTGTTAAGGAGACAGGTACCTGTAAAATTTCAAAAAAAAATTTTTTTTTTTATCATAAAATGTTAATATAATCCTTAAATAATATGCCAAACAAATTTTACAACGTAAATTTAAGTATTTGTTATATCATAGAACGTCAACCGAGACGACTCTATCCTTTGCGTTCGAGCGCTGGAAGAGGTATAGTTACTTTGTATTCAAACTTTAGACGCGTTTTTCTATATTTTTCAAATTGGCATACAGGATAACTCGAAAACTTATTGACCGATCTCACTGAAATTTTGCACATATCTTTATTATGATATTACTT
The DNA here is from genome assembly GCF_027943255.1 of Anastrepha obliqua. Classification (NCBI taxonomy): domain Eukaryota; kingdom Metazoa; phylum Arthropoda; class Insecta; order Diptera; family Tephritidae; genus Anastrepha; species Anastrepha obliqua. Next base: position 50,039,528 of record NC_072893.1, read on the forward strand.
TCTATGTGAATTTACAATTCGAAAATTTTAGAAAAAATAATTTTTTCGAAGCAAAAATAGTAGGAAAATTCGCCCCAAAATTCAATTTTTTTTTAAGCATTTTATCCGCGAATTTATTTCCCATTTTTTTAATTCATATAGAAATTATGACATTAATAAACACAAAAATGTTTGGTTTTTTGTATTCATGTCACTGACGCCGATGCTACAATGCCCGCCGATTGAGGAGCCCCGCTGCGACCTTCCTGGAAGAATTGAGTGTACATCCGCCATTTTCAATGTTTTTTTTTTTTTTTTTTATTTTAATGTATGAATAAACTGTATGCCAATTTTGAAAAAAATATATTGACTTCTTCATTTGAAATAATTTTGATGAAAATCAGGGAAAATATGGCCGTTTACAGGTATCTGTCCCGTTAAAGCATTAGAGGGACGGACAGGCAGACGGATTTCTGTGTGGTAGTCCCGCACCAACTCATTCGATTACTGCGGCGGCCGTTAATTAAAAACCGTGGAATTTTTATGTGGAAAGCTTGTGAAATTTTTATACTTTTTTCATAAAGTTTGAAATTTGGACGTATATGGTTTTTGTTAGATGGTGAGCTGTATTTTTATAAACAAAAAAAAAAACATGTGGATTAACAAGAAAGGACAAAATAGTTAAAGCGGGTAAAAATGTTGTCATAGGGTTGTCGTTTGTCGTGCAATGTACGCCTGCTTGTTTTAATTAAATATTTTTTTTATAACTATATATTTTATATTTATTTTTATTTATTTTATTATTATTTATTTATTTACTTACTAGTTATTTATGCATTTATTTATTTATTTATTTGTTAATTTGTTTATTTCTTATTTATTTAGTTGTATATTTTTTAACTTATTATCTATTTAGTTTTTTATTTAAAATTATTCACAACTTAAAATTACTCGATTTGGTCCATATATGCACTGCTGTAAGTGTAACATCCTAGGCTAACATATTGAAAAAATTCAAAGCTGCATAAACAGATGTCTAGGCAGGGCATTCAAGATATGGTGGGCCAATAACCTAAGTAAGATGAGGTATACGAGTCATACAAAATTCAACCGATAGCTGACTTCATAAAGCTATGAAAATGACAGTGAAAATGGAAGCGTATGACCACTTCACAAATGCCTAAGTGAAATTTGTTGCCAAGCTCTGGACTGGAACCCACAAGGTTGGTCGCCCAAAAATGTCATGGACGGGAACGGTTCAGAAGGAAGTCAGACCCTTCGACGTAGGAACGACGTAGCACGAAATTAAGCTACTGGCAAAGAACAAAACAAGATGGAGATGATTTATAGAGGGCCTGTTATGCTCTAATGGGGGAAGAAGGAACCGACGATGATGAATGTTATCTCTTATGAGCGAAATTTTTATACGATTTCAATAATTTTCATTAGCATATCTAGGGAAATCAACTGCGCTGTTTGTTCTATTTTTTGTAGAGTTTGATAAAGAAGTTCAAAAGACATTCACTAATACTCAAAAATAGGCGATGCTATGCCTATTTGTCAACTCACTAAAAAAGCTTCAAAACATTTGCCTTTATCATTACGTGAGCGAATTTGCTTAACTACAAAGCAACGAAGATTTCAATGCAGCAAAGAAAAATAACAAAGACAATATGCTTACGCTATGTTTGTTAGTTGAAATATATCTACCATCCACTGCAGCAGCCTAGTTGCAACTATTTACAAATCTGTATCTGACATTTTTGGAAAAATTATGATTTTATCGAGCCTGAGATCTCGCATTTTCTTATTTTGAATATGAACTGTAATATGAAGAATTTAAACTAAATTAAACTACTTAACAAAAAACTCAATTTTTTTATACAAGAACACTCTGCAGTAGTCGGAAATAGTAAGAAATAAGAAGAGCTGCCGTACTTTCGTTTGTTATCGCACAGTGTTTATGTCTGACAAGACCCCGACTGAAATTTTTCACAAATTTTATACTTTTTCAGATTTTTTATAATAAGTATTAAAATGACCCATACGGGTACGAAATATAGGCTCCTAAAGGCAATCTTAAGAGGGAACACCACTATGAACGCGTGGAAATTAAGCGATTTTCATGATTTTTTTTTATAAGTAGGGATGATTATTCGAGGATGGGAAAAATTATACTTTATATAACATATATTCAACTATACTGATAGAAATGTTTATCAAAAAAATATTAAAAACTCCAATTGTTATTAATATTAATGCAATGACGTCATAAAAAACTGATGCACCCTGGTGGCCACGATGCAGCGGTAAAAAATCATCTGAAAGCAAAAACCAAAAAAATGCTTAATCTATACATCAATGGCTATCGTTGTATGTGGCGGGTTTTTTTTTTTTGAGAAGGTGCAGGTTTGAAAAATGAGTTTGTGTTTTTACCCATTTTTTGTTTTCTAAAGGCTTGAAAAAATATTAATTTTTGGAATTTTTAAAAATGGCTATGTACGACTGTAGCCAATACATGTACAAAAATTAAAAAAAATAAAATTAAAATCGGTTTATAAGTCGTCGAGAAATCGAAACTCGTTTTCATTGGCCGTTGTAACTCACTGTCTGCACTTATTATATTGGGTACAACTTCGTGAATTTTCAAGATTTTAAGTTAACATTTTTTTTACATATTTTTGAATATATCTACTTTAAGAAAGTGCAAAAACAAAAATCGATTTTTTTGACAAATCACAGTGGTGTTCGTCCTTAATGGTAAATGTGTTTTTATGAGGTTTTTTAAATTATATAATCAACTTGAGACCAAACTAAGAAAAGTTCAAATACTTTAACAAATGTTGACGATTAGATGACCCAACATTCTACAGATTTCCGTCCCTCATAATTGCTATACCGCATTTTCGACTTCATTCTGTCATACAGTGTCCCAAAATTAATAAGAAACTTGTGGCTATTAATAAGATACGGTGCAACTAAGTATTTATATCATTCTGCATATTTTCTACTTACAATGAAATCCTTTTAAAAATACATTCAAGAGTTAATTTGCACTTCAAAAGTTTACTGGCAAAGTTACCTGGAAAGAAGAGAAGAAAAATTTTCAGAATTAAATTTGATGCGGATGAATTAATTTACTTTTGATGTTAGTAGTAAAGCATATCAGGGTGAACTTAAAAAAATGTTTGCTCAAGCACTTAAGTGATATTGTATTCGTATGTGATATATGATTAATAAAAAAGCTGGTTATTTGTAATATTTTTTTTTCATAAAATTTGCGTCACTATGTTCGAAAAGACGCCAAAAGGAATACCCAAACATTAAATCACTTCGTTCAACTAATTAATTAAAACACATTTTTTTGCCAAAATTCGTTTTTATTCATCAACATAGTCCCCTTTTAGGGAGATACAATCATTCCAACGCTTTTCCAATCTTTCGATACTGCCTTTGTAAAACGATTTTTCTTTGCCTTCAAAATAGGCCTCAGTTTCGGCGATTACTTCATCATTTGAGCCAAATCTCTTACCACGGAGCATCTTTTTGAGGTCTGCGAAGAGCCAGTAGTCGCTGGGGGCCAAATCTGGAGAATACGGTGGATGTGGAAGCAATTCGAAGCGCAATTCGTTCAATTTCTTTTTGATGGAGCAGAGTCCGTATAATGTTTTTCAAGCCATTCCTGTCATTGAACAGTATTTTTTTTCATTAAAAAACAATGATAAATCAGCACACGGAATTGCTTTGAATTCATTTTTTTTAAAAACTCAAAAGTAGCGTCACTTAAAGCACTGTAACTTGTAAACAAATGGTCGGATTAAAATATGATTTTGACAGTAAGCCTAAAAGGGTTGCCAACTTTCGAAAAAAATATTGATTTAGTACTAGTGCCGCCATCTATGTGTCAGTCACACAACGTTCTGGTATTGCCGAATAAAGGTTTGTGCTTCAATGAAAGATTTCGCATTAGATTGATATTTTATGATGGGTGATTTTAAATTGAAAATTCATATTGATTGGGCAATCTTTGTTATTTTTGTGTGGTACCATTCATGAAATTTATTTCTTAAACTTATTTCAAATGTTGGCCGTAATTCGGTCAGCCATAAACACCAATTTTGAATGACTCGCTGCAGGACTTCGGTCGGTATCTTGTTAGTAACTTTAGTAATGTTAACTCCCAATACCTCAATGGAAGCTGGTTTATCCTCAAAGTATTTAGACTTCACATACCCCCACAAATAAAAGTCCAAATGTGTGATATCACATAATATTGATGGTCAATCCACTGGTCCGGAATGAGAGATAAATTGCTCACAAAAAAAAAAAAACGACGCAGTAAATCCATTGTTTTACGAACTATCAGAAAAGTAGCGCTGACATGTTGGAACCAAATGTTGTGGACACCGCGGACTTCACTTTTCCTCATCAAAAAGTCATTTACCATGCCACGATAGCGCCCGCCATTCACTTTTAAATTGGCGCCAGCCTCGTCTTTGAAGAAATATTGGCTAACGATTTTCCCACCCATAGGCCACATCAAGCGCTTGTTTTCAATGGATGTAATGCCTGTGCTTGAATGACCATTAAGTCAAAAATTGGTCTCATCGCTGAACAAAAATCGGATCTTCGGTTTGTTTTTCGAGATCCCAACGACTGAAATTATGACGCTTTGGAAGATCGGCCGGCTTCAAATCTTGAACTAGCTGCATTTTATATGATTTCAAACTAGGATCTTTGCGTGAAATCGCCCAAGTAGTGCCATACGATACTCGTAGGCCAATTTGTTGAGATCGGCGCCGAGTCGATTCTTCCGGGTCTTCGGCAAAACTCTTATTTGCAGCCAGAATATTCTCTTCACTTCGGACTGTAAGTGCTGTAATCGGTCGAGTGTCAACCAATAATGTGAAATTATTCTAAATTTTTCTGAATATTGCGTACAGTAGGACGGTTATTGTAAACGGTTTTCGCGCCAATTAAGAGGAAGAAGGCCGGTTGACCATTAGTAAGCTTTTTCATGATGAAATTTCAATGAATACTGAAAAAAATGATTTATTTGGTTTGACAGAAGTCGCGCGTGATCTGTCAAAAAATCCTCTATTGGGAAAGTACCCCCAATCTGATTATCCGTTATATTAAATATATTTTTTTATTGTAAATTGTCGCAGCCAAAGACATTATTTTGTATTTTTGTTTGTCGATGTTCGTTTGATTTTAATTTTACTATTAAAATTGTAATTGGAGATAGCAACCCCGCCACTCAGCTCAAGCAAAAAAACCAAGCACTCAAACTGTTACACAACTAGGTGCCTCTAGGTGCTTCTGCACAATGCCTAACCCAACCTAAGTGAGAGGGAGTGTATTTAAGAAGTGCGGTGCTTAATATAGTTATTTGCTTCACTGTAATTTAGTTAGTTTTCTGAAAAAAAAAAATGTTTTCTATGTGTCTTATTATTGCTTGTTTTTATAACATTGATAAAATTTTATTTAAAATTCCCCCGAAAATAAAATACTCTGGTTGCACGCCTGTTGCTCATGAAATATTTTAGGACCTCGTACCCACTTCCCTATTCACAAAACTCTATTGAATAGTGTCTTCGACAAAAAAAATGAATTCCATATGAAATGGCAATTCTCTAAAGTAAAAATTAAATTAATGAGGAAAGGAAATAAAAAAAAAAATCAGACAGCGTATGATTCACTGAAAAGGACGTGAATAACATGAAAAGCAAATTGACAACAAATGAACAACAACAGGACTGACTCTAGAAAAAAAGAAGCACAAGGAGAATAAAAGGAGAAAGTACACCTACTAACAAGAGACACAAAAAGAAAACATTAAATAAATTCCGCGAAGCGAATGGTAGGCGATGCTAATTTCACATTGAAATCCTTGACGGCATTCATTTCCCTCGGTAGCGATGCGCTGACAGACTTTAAACATGCGACGCTAATTAAATGGCTTGAAAATCAGAAAAAAAAATTTACTATATAAATAAATGAAATATAAAAAAAGGCACTCGAGCGCAATTACAAAAAAAGACAAATAAAGAAAATTCTAAGATATGTAAATAATTACAGAAGTCTTGAAATAATAGCCGCCACGCCAATTCCGTGTCTTTTATGGAAGTGTGTATGTGTATGGACCCAAAGTGTGCTTTGAAGTTTTGTAAAAAAAAACCGAGAAAAGAAAGGAAAACCAAACAAACCCAGGCACCTTCACATGCATACCTATGAGCTTTTGAATTTGTAATTCTATTTTTGAAACTTTAATTTGTTTATACTCTTGTAGCTGTATGCATTTGTTATTTGCGTGCTGGTAAATCACGTCCTTCTCAAGGCGCCCAACATATGTCGTTGAGTGCTAGTAGCTATAGTATGTAGGAGTATGTGTGGGAAGCTGTTGCTAAAAGTAGCTGCTGTAAGTAGCAATTCAAACGATATGGCGCACTTTCAAATAGACGCGCATGTAAAATTTTAGAAGCAAGTAGATATTTTCTTCACATACCTAGACGACCTATGAACGAGTGATATGCAAATGTGGTTAGATGGCTTTGTGTGTGTTTATTCACGTATCTGGAAGAATTTGGAGCGCTTGCTTCTGCTATCCTTTTTGTAAGCGATTTAATTAAGGTAGACATAAATGAAGTAAATCAAATCAAGTATTTGGAGAATAAATAGAGTAGGTATTGTCAGGGCTTGACAGTTGACAAATTGCAGGATTTTTCGGTGAAATTTTTGCTGATTTTTTCAAAAAAGAAAATTGCTGAGGCGGTAAAGAGAAATTATGAAAAACAATACGGTAAGCTTTTTGATGCCACAAATATACTCGGTAATTAGAAAAATTATTTCACCAAATGGCATTTAAGGCCCATAAAAGGCTTCGATGGGAATAGACACTTATAGTTTTACTAATTCTCTTTCTTATTTTTATTCTTATTCCACTTTTTCACCCTTATTTCAATTCTAATCTACTTTTTTACAACTATTTCTCTTTTTATTCTACTTTTTTACTCTTATTTCTATTCTTATTATCATTTGTGTTTTAAAAGCATAAAAGCGGATCTTTTCGAATGCGTATTGCTAATTTTGTTGGAACAAAGAGGTTACCTTTTATATTTTGCGCCCAATATTGAAAGCGCAATAAAATAATAAAGAAAATGGCTCTATTGCTATTCAAAATATTTTTCGTGGAAGTCTATATACTTCAGCCTTCACTTGACACAATTTTCAAAGCACTTTTGCGACTCAGAATTGGATGCCTTCAAAACGAGCTGTTTAAAGGTTTCAGCAGCTTTCTCAGGTATTGAAAATCGTTAACCTCCGAATTGTTTTTTTTTTTTTGATAATCAAGAACAAAAGGACTCATAATGGACCGGTTGGTTTTCCTTTATTTTCCTAAAACTTTTGTCAAACAAATGGTTGTATTTCTCTAGTGGAGATAGGCTTCAGTTTCTGTATTGATTCAGCTGCGACATGATCAGATTTTCCAAAATAACAGACGACCATTTGTTTTAAGGTGCACCTTCCGCGCACAACTTTTTTTGGACTAGGCTCGTTTTAGAACATTCATAATGCCGATAGCTGTTTTGCCTCTGGCCTCTATACATAGGTCCAAGCCTTTCCACCTCTTACACAGACGTGCTTTGAACCACCGCGGCTAAATTTCTTCAGCCTTTCTTTACACCGACCCGCACGAGTCCTTATTTGTGCAATTGTCATATTATGCGATATCCAACGAGAACAAATCTTTCTGACGTCTAAATGTTCATGCAATATTTAATGTACGCTGCTTCCACTAATATCCAAGGATGCATCTATCTTCCGATGGCGATCTTATTGTTTGCTTCTGGAACAACCAGCGTTTTTGGATAGCCTTCCCGAAAATCATCCTGCAGAATCGTTGGCTACGTTGGAACTCTTTGTAGCAACACAGTTTAGTGGCAAAGTTTGGAGCTTCACGCCTGAAGTGGAAGTAAATTGATCAATGCACTCTTGTTTAGATTATCGACGTCAAAAATCATAACAAATTAACGCACGAAAATTTCCACGAGTTAATTTCGTCTTTTGGGCAAGATGAATTTTTCAACTCAATGAAAAAAGAAGTACTAAAGTCCGGAGTGTGAAAGTTATATGTAAATTTATGCTAAAATACATCAAAATTTTCGATAAAAAATATGGTTTTACGCAAATATAATAGGCATCCCTCGTAAAGATGAGAACACCGTTAAAAGTATTAAAGATCTCAGACTTTTCTTTTTTTCATAAATTTTTTAACTTATTGTTTTTCATAAAATTTTCACCATAATATTCCATGTAGGAGTGCACACGTGGATTGTGACACAGCGGAAGTGAGACACGGCTGAACCAATGTTTTTCCCTAAATGAGATATTAGTAGGATCTTAGAAAATACCTCGTGATGTTACATAACCTCAAATAGAGTCAAGAATAGGGTTTCTTGCTCTTCTCAGCCGTAATATTTGGAAAGAATTAAAAAAAAATTGGCTTCTTAGTAGCACAAAACTTAATTTCGGATTCAGCACATTAAATAAGACTAGACTTCGAAGACCATTGGCAGCTAGACGATTAAGGTCACTGGGTGCTCCTTTCTTCGACAGCCTGGAGCAGTGCGCCAACCTAAATCCCATCAATCTTCTCCATTACATCAACATCTCTGGCTCACTGTAGATATCTGCGTGTGGGAGGTCTCATAATGATCTCAAAATGGCATTCTAGTGCTACTTAAGGAGTGCCAGATTGGCTCTTCAACCATTTCACCTGCCGACCTGCCCGCAAAATTTGTTCGGCCTTTGCAATATTAATTACTAAATATTGATAAAAGCAGCACATTCTTTCCACGCCTTTTATACCAAGTCTCCGCTTTTTAACGCAGTTGTGATGTTATCAAATGCAAACTGGGTTTCTAATTATTGAGAGTCATGCAAGTTTAATACGCTGCCCGTAACTCAAAAAGTTGAAGGAGTCTCACTAGGACACTTTCAGTGATTACTGAGCATAATCTTGGCTAATAAAATAAAATCATAAAATTAAAAACTTCCGAATGGGGGCATCTTAACAAATGAGAAAATAAAACCAAAAATGTTTTAGAATTTTTTTTTAAATTAATTCCAAATATTATACTTTAAAAAACAAAAATTTGGAAAAAAAAAGATTTTCAAAATATATAATTTTTTTTCCAAATATGTTTATCAAAAACTTTTTTATTTAATACCAAAAATTATACTTAAAAAAAAAAAAATTTGGAAAAAAAGATTTTCAAAAAAAAATTTTTTTTCCCAAAAATTTTTCCAAAAAAATTTTTTTTAAGTTTTTAAAAGTTGTATTTAAAAAAAAATATTTATTTATTTCAGTTAAAAAAAAAAAATTTATTTTCCAAAAATTCAAAAAACAATTTTTTCCAATTTTTTTTTTTGTTTCAAGTATATTTGATCTTAAAAAATAATAATAAAAAATATATATTTTAAAAATCTTAAGAATAACCCAGAATATTTGAGTTTAAAAAGCTCTATATCAAAATTTACACCATTGAATTAAGCTCAAAATTATTAATTTTTTCTAAAACCTTTTTCAATTTACTTTTATTTATACGCTTGTCCACGAATGAACCAATTTTCATATTCGAATATAACTTCAAATGTTAATAGCATTCCACTAGAAAACTCTCAGGGATTACTGAGCATAGTCTACTTAGTAATGAAAAAAAAAAAAACAAAAATAAATAAATAAAAATCTGAGCTGGGGTGTTTTCGCAAATACCAAAAAAAAATTCTCGAAAAATTGTTACCAAAAGAATCTTATTTTTTCCCCCAGAAGAAAAACGTCAAACATATTTTTGGAAATTTTTTGTTTTTAGTATTTTATATCCTAAAAAATAATAAGAGAAAAACTAATTTAAAAATTGTTGAAAGGGACCTACAAAATTTGACTTAGAAAAACGTTATAACAAGATTTAATTTATTTAAATATTATTAAATTTTTCCAAACTTTTTTTCAGTTTACTTCTAATTGTACACTAGCCTACAAAGTAACCAAGAAGAATTTTAGAACCTATCCAAATTATTTGGATCACTCGACTACATTTTAAAGAGAACAATTTGAATGTTCGTTGCTTCAAAAAGGGGCAGATGTTTGTAGATCATTGCAGGCGCAATCGAGAGTATAAATATGTATGTATATTACATACATGTTTATTAGGGTGGTCCAAAAATGCATGGGAAAAAATTTATATTAAAATTTTTATGCTGCCGCCCCCCATAATGGTAAAGAATGAAAAATAAAAAGACCCGTATTTTTGTTTTTTTAATCAGACCATATTTAATGGTGCCGCCGGGGCTTTGAAATATCCCATGTATTTTGCATGGGAAAAAAATACTTTTTCGTAGATTTCATGTAAAAACCTGGAAATGAATATATTTTAACCGGATACCTCAGTTTCTCTTCATAATTGGTCAGGGAATAACAACCAATTATGAAATAATTAATTTTTTTTGTATTAACTATTTTCATGAAAGTAATATAAAATATTGTTTTTCGATTTTTTCTTAGATTTTCGTTTTATGGGGGCTTTTTGGGGTTCTATAAAAAATAGTTAATACAAAAAAATTAATTATTTCATAATTGGTTGTTATTCCCTGACCAATTATGAAGAGAAACTGAGGTATCCGGTTAAAATATATTCATTTTCCAGGTTGTTACATGAAATCTACGAAAAAGTATTTTTTTCCCATGCAAAATACATGGGATATTTCAAAGCCCCGGCGGCACCATTAAATATGGTCTGATTAAAAAAAAAAAAAATACGGGTCTTTTTATTTTTCATTCTTTACTATTTTGGGGGGCGGCAGCATACAAATTTTTTTTGGACCACCCTAATGTTTATACCTTCGACGGCACTTTTTCCAAAGACACATTTTTCAAAATGTCCGACAACTTTAAAACAAATAAATAATGAATCAAGTTCTGATAGACATTTGGTGGAAATACTTTAATAGTTCCAGCTGAGATTAGCACCAAATTGATATCGGTCATAGTTTTCTTAGAAGCTGTAAAAAATAAGACTGAGATGGTATACTAAAATTCAGAGGTTCGGTAACACCCAACTATTTTACATATCTCTTAAAGCGAGACAATTTCTTCTTCGCTAGCACTGGCCTTTTCCAAGCACTATTTTTATATGTTTTAACAATGTTTTTTAGCTGATAATGTCCCGTAAAATATACGAGTATTCCAAATAAGGTCCAATGAAATAAGAACTAAAAGAATAAAATACTTAAAAAAAATAATCAAAACTTCCAGAGCCTCCTGGAACCTATCAACTGGAAGTGAAAAATTCTGCAATTCTTCTTTCTTTTAGCGAATTTTACTCACCGAAGCGAGAAATTGCATCTGCAAAATGTGAAATTACACACACTTTCATACCACGCCCGCTGCCAAAGCTAATTAAAAAGCCATACAAAAACTCATTTACAACTACTTTAGTGCAACGCCTAGAATGCGCTCGAGCGTTTTCTTCAAAAGTTTATTTTCCGCGCAAAACTGGAGAAAGACAAAACTAGCGAGTGAAGTTAAGTTCGACTGACACAGTTCCTGTAGTTGGCATCTTTTTTGCCAATAAAATTACAAAAAAAAAAACAAACACAGCAGCTATCAACTAAGCTCTTTCTCCATTGCCCACAAACTAGGACAGTATTTACTAGGAAAATATATCCAATTAAAATTTTCGCTACTCTACTTACACAAGTCTAAACAATTTAAAAAGTGACTACAAGAAATTTCTACATAGAGATAAGTATCGAAACACCGAGGACTTGGGCAATTAATGCTGTAACGGTATGCACATACACGTACGTATGTTTGCACAACCAGTGTATCTGTATAGTGCGGCTGGGAAAAGTCAACAAGAACTGCCTATTACGATTGCGACACAGATGCCGGCAAAGCGTATGCCAAATGAGTGGCGTTGGCGGCAAAACGGTACAAAATTTACATTTTAAATTCTCGACAAACACTCGAAAATGTCCTTGTTGACTTTGCTGCCTAGCAGGCACCTGTTTGTAAGTACTTAGACCAGCCTGCAGTGCTCTCTTGTGTGGCGCTTGGAGGGCGGATGCTTCGAGCGAAGTGGCAGAGCAGTGGGCGCAGCGTTTACCAACGTTAAGTGAGCTGTGGAAAACTCTGCATATATTTACTCATCATTGGGAGTGCACGGGCTGAGTGAGAATGAAATGTGGTTGCAATGTATGGACATTTGCGCAGCTCTAGCGGCAAGTATTTTGCGAGTTGTTTAACTACTTACTACCTCTCATATGAGATATGTATGTACATATATAGAGTGTGGCGGAAGTAAGTTTTGATTTTGTATATTTTATTTCGACAAAAATTAAATCTGCTTTTTTTTTCTACATTTTCTAAATTTCTCAAAGTTTTCTTTACAAAATAATGGTTTTTATTTTGCATATAAGACTTTCAAATTATATATTAGATTTAAGTAAGAGAACAGAGCTTTGGTTTCTAATGGCTTTGTATTTGAAACTATTAAGTAGGTTGAGAAGGCGGTGAAGAATTACACACCATGTAGCACCTATGCGTCATCTTGAAACCTCTCGTGTAGTCGCCGATGACAAATCAGAACCGACCAGACAAATTGAAAAAATGTGTAGTATTTCGCAGATATTGTTGGCCACATCTTGCAGATATATGAACTTAAAACACTGACAGAGTGATCTTTCCCTTCTTCGTAAAAACTGAACATTTATTCAGAAGGTTTATAGTTTTTTCCTGTTCATTCTCAAATCTAAATTCCCATCAGTTATTGTTGCATGCAATACCCAACCTATTGGCGTCCCGAGTAGGAATAGAAGCAAACTTCTCAGCATCAACGCTGGGCTTCATTAAAAGCAATAAATAAATATAATAAAAATAAATAAAATTAAACTAGAAGTTAAATGATAAATAATAAAATAGCTAAACTTTTTAAAAGAAATAGAAATAAAAATATTATAAAAATAAGTTCCAAAATGTGACGTTTCATGTCATTTAAAACGAAAGCTGGACGTTGGACTGCAAAATGCACAAAATGGTTATGGCCAAACATCAAGGGGCTATTAATATAAAAATTCAATCTCATTCTGGAAATACTACAAAACTCTATAATAAAAACCAGAATACAACAAATGCAGATAATCGATTAAAAATCAATTTTTAAAGCTAGAATTGAGATATTTGGCATATACTTTGGCGAAGGCTGATTACAAAACCAGCAAAAAATTTATATTAAATTAAAAATCGTTTCTAGAAAATAAATAAAACTAACTAAACGATAAAATATAAATAATCGATAATAAAATAATGAATACAAAAGGGCAGGTTTTTTAGCTAAAAGTGATCGAAAGTTATATTAAATACATAAATTGTTAAATGATTTGTAGCAAAAGTTTACAAAATCTGAAATATGTATAGATTAAAACCGATATTAATATCGATTAAAAAAATATCGATAAATGTCTACACATAATTTTTTAAGAATTTCTTTAAATTATGTTTATAGCTAATATTTTTGATATTTTTTTTGGCTAAAAGTAATTACGAAAGCGATAAAAAAAAAAATCGATATTCAAATTAAAAAATCGATGGTAATGGTATTAAATGCTGTGTGAAAATGGCTTATGGGAACAGATTAATAAATTTGGAACATGTTTATAGATAGACCGATATTAAAAACGATAATGAAAATATTAAAATGATAACCCATAAATATATTATATAAGAATAGCTAAAGAATTGTTTAATCATTGATAAAAGACTTTTTATATTTATTTTATTACCATATTAGTAATAAGTGTTTTTTGTGAGTACTTGACCTTTGGAATATAAATAGTTACAAAACCGATTAAAGTGCGATAAATAAAATCGATAACAATTATTCTTAAAAATCGATAAAAAAGATAGTCAAATGATAAAAAACAGTAAGTTGATAACAAATATTTGATAAATAATGATTTTTGTAAGCAAAATTTTCAAAATTTCTAATATATTTATAAAAATCGATTGAAGAAACGATAGATAAAATCAATAATAAAAAATTTTTAATAAAAATCGATAATAGGGGTAGTAAAACGATATATTTTTTTTGGAAGTATTTGGAATATATTTATGAAAATCGATAGGATAGAACGATAAAAAAAATCGATAACAATTAATAATACAAATTGATAATAAAGATAGTAAAACGATAACAAGTAATGAGTTGATAAAAAAAAGATAAAATAATGATTTTTGCAAGCACTTCATATTTGTAATATATTTATAAAAATTGATAGGAGAAATGATAAATAAAATCAATAATAAAATATTGTTAATAAAAGTCGATAATAAAGATAAGTTGATAAAAAATATTTGATAAATAATGCTTTTTGTAAGCATTTGAAATTTCTAGTATATTTATAAAAATCGATAGGAGGAACGGCAAATAAAATCAATAATAAAAAGTTGTTAATAAAAATCGATAATAGAGATAATGAAACGAAAAAAATAACTAAGTTGATATATATTTTTTTTCGGATAAAATATATTTGATAAAAAATATTTGATTACATAATGATTTTGGTAAGCAAAATTTGCAAAATTTCTAATATATTTATAAATATCGATAAAAGAAACGATAAATAAAATCATTGAAAAAAAAAATTGTTAATAAAAATTTAAAACAGATATAGTAAAACGATAAAAAATACTGAGTTGTAAGTACATATTTGACATGTTTTGTAAGTATTTGGCATTCGGAATATGTTTATAAAAACCGATTAAAAAACCAAAAATAAAATCGATAACAATCAATAATACAAATCGATAATAAAGATAGTAAAATTATAACAAATAGTAAGTTGATACAAAATATTTGTTAAATAGTGCTTTTTGTAAGCATTGGACGTTTGTAATATCTTTATAAAAATCGATAGGACAAACGATAAATAAAATCAATAATAAAATATTTTTTAAAAAATCGATAATAGAGATAGTAAAAAGATAAAAAAATACTAAGCTTATATACATATTTTTTTTAAGTATTTGACATTTGGAATATATTTATAAAAATCGACAGGAGAAACGAGAATAAATAAAATAATACTAAAATATTGTTAATAAAAATCGGTAATAAAGATAAGTTGACAAAAAATATTTGATAAGTAATGCTTTTTGTTAGCATTTGACATTTGTAATATATTTAAAAAAATCGATAGGAAAAATTATAAATAAAATCAATACTAAAAAGTTGTTAATACAAATCGATAACAAAGATAGTAAAACGAAAAAAAAATACTAAGTTGGCATATATATTATTTTTTATTTGACATTTGGAGTATATTTATAAAAACCAAATTGGAGAAACGATAATAAAGATACTCAAACGATAAAAAATAATAAGTTGAGAAATAAAATTTTATAAATAATGCTTTTTGTAAGCATATGACACTTGGAAAATATTTATAAATAATGATAAGGCAAACAATAAATAATATCGATAGTAAAAAGTCGTTAACAAAAGTCGATAATAAAAGATACGAAAATGATAAAAAATAGTGTGTTCATAAATACATATATATGATACTAACTATTAAAAATCACTTCGTAAGGTAAAAATTAGAATATTGCAATTGCGTCAAGTTTAAAACATTTTAACTAGGTTTTTTTGCTTTTTTTTGTTTGTTTTCTTGTTCACTCCACTCGGGAGCATAGGGCCTCCACAAAACTCAGTCTTGCGTTGGTTTCGTTAATCGATCTCCTGCAGTTCCGTCAGATAGTTTTAAGAGTCGCCTTTCATGAGTACCCTTAAAATTACTCTTAGAATTATATGTTTTAATATAAAATACGTAGCCATATTAGAGTGATGCACGCTCCATACAAAGAAAAAAAAAAACACATACAAAAATAAAAAAATGTGTACTGCTTTTCCTACATATTTCTGAAACTATAATAAGTCTAAGATGTCCTCCAAAAAAATGTGAAAAAATATTAAGATATGCGTGAGCTGCACCGATTTCAAAGAATCTCTAAAAATGCCTTTATTTCGATTCCTTTGAACAAATTTTAAGCAGATCATTTAACCTTGAACTCTTTTATCAACTGTTTGTGTGCGTGTTTGTGAAAAAAATATTTTTAAAAACTAATTCTATTTATTAAAATTATTTATAAACCTAAAGAACAGTGAGTTTTTGCGGTATTTTCAAGTCGGTGCTAATATTTTTCTTCGCTCCTCCTTTTCGCTTTCGATATAACTGAGTTTTATCGTACATCTACAGGCATGCACAGAAACATGTTAATCTTATAATTGCATATGGATATGTACACATGTTCGACCATAAAATGATCCATTCACTTATCGGCGCCCGCACAACACACAATTGCTCATTATTCACGTTGTTATTGCACCTGACATTGCGGTTGTTTTCGTCGACGTTCAGCTAAATAGAAAATGCGCTTATGTATGGGAGGTGTGTTTATTTTATGCGGACAACATATATTTACAGAAATTTATGCGTGCGCGGCAGTACATAACTCTAGTTACAGGCAATAATCGCTTGAGTCGATTTAAGAAAGAATTTATTCATATTTTTGATACAACAAAACTCCTCACTCGTAACAAGACTCTATATTTAGTTGAAATTGCACACAACTTGTCAAAAAAGTTGCTTTCAAAAGCTTATTAAGACTCTTGTTTAATATACAAAAATTTACAAGGTTTCTCCGAAAATTCTATTTTCGACTTAGGCGTTTATTATTTGTAACCACAGTTGTATGGTACTATGCAAGTGATATGAGTTAATACCGTTATTCGCACAAAATTGAATTAGTGCCGAAATTCAATTAATTTCGTATTTCAATGCCTGCACGGTACAGAGCATAAACATAAACCAGTTCTACACCTCGCAGCTCGCAACTCGCACCACTGCTCAGCTGCCACTCCTCCATATAACAAATCCGTGTTCAGTTCAATGCGTCAAACCGTCAGCCACTAACCACCTCTAATCAGCGGTGTCTCATATGCTTGCTGTTTACGTGTGGGACTTGTTTGCGGTTTTGGTGCTGGTCCTCGTGCTCATAGCCGAAATTGTTGTTACACTCGTATGACGCACACATACACAATACATAAGTATATAGATGTTCCAATAATCAAGTTAAGCTGTATTTCACAAGATAATTCAATTTGTTTATGTGTAAATGAGCATCTTTACGTGACCCTCTGACAATTTGCGAAGCAACACCTCTTTATGAGCGCACATTTACAAGTGTGAGCATGTGTGTGTGTGTGTGTGTGTGTTGAAGCACCATATTTTTCTGTCATGTCACGCTCGTTGGTTATTAATAAATCATTAAGAAAACATAAACTCAATCGACAAAGCAGCTAATTTATAATTAATATATTGTACCCGGCCACATATTTATGCATACACACGCATGTCAATGCATATGCGAGCTACATGGCGTATGAGTGACATTACAGAGAATTGCGCAAAGGAAGAGTAGTGGAGTTGCGGTAAATTATTTGCTTGTGTCAACAATTATGGCGGAAGTTGAAAGCTTAATTCAGAAACAATCAACTGCAATTAGCGAGCAGAAATAAAAAAAAAAACGTAGAAATGAAATGTTGCGTATACGACCCACACAACCACCTTTGATTTGGCGAGGGTTTGAGTTTAAAGAATACTTGTAAAACTTTAAAATATGAGCACTTTTTACATAGAAAATCACGGAAAATAGATTAGCAATATTAAAAACATTTTAAATGTAATTGACTTTAAGAAAATAATTTAATTATAAACATAACACCGGCCGCTCAGAACATTATTTTAAATTTTCTGCCTTCGCACATCAGATTATTGCTCTTACTGCCTCCTATCTGAGACACTGATGCTCTGAGACCGAAACACTCTCTTCCATACTAAACATATTCAGCTTTCTTGTAAGCAGCACAGCTCGTGGGGCTCTGATATCGGTTCACGAAAGCTACCTTAATATCAAAACTCCAAGCAGGAAAGAGTTAGGTTGCAAACACAGTGCACGCTGAGACGAAGACGAAGATGAAGACGAAGCTGAAGACGAAAAACAGTGCAGAACAAATCGTATGAATTCGCTCGCTCGTACGCATAGTGCGCGCTGTGACGAAGACGAAGATGAAGACGAAACGCAAGCAATCAGCTTCAAACGCTGCTGTACTGAATTTGAAGACGAATCGCTTGCTAGTTACCGTGGTTTTTGTTTGTTTGTTCTGTCTATGCTTTGGCGCGTTAATTAAGTTAAGACAGTCGATAAACAAGTAATTAAATGAGAAGTAATAATCAATAAAAGGCATAAAACTAAATATATTTTAAACTATTTTTTACCTTAACGTCACAATTAGCCTTTCAGCACATATAATTGGCGTTTTATTAAAATTAGTCCAATTTTTAATAATAAGTGGCTCAATTTTAATTAGAATATAATCAAATGTGCTAATTGTCATTCTAGTATATTCCACAAATTTCTCTTCATCGTGGCGCAGCTCATCATACAAATGATGAAATTCACCAAATGCTTCTCTTCCCAAATTTATAGGGTGTACTTTTTTATTTACTTTTATACGTTTTAATTTAAAATATAAGCTTTGCTCAATCAGTAGGTCATCATCTGATGAGGAATCCATTGCGACTAACTTAACAAAAGCGCAACCAATTCGTCTTGCACTGTGCAACCTATTCGCTTACTCGCAACGCAAGCAATTTCGTTTTCAGCTTCGTCTTCATCTTCGTCTCAGCGTGCACTGTGTTTGCAACCTTAACTTTGAAATCTTTTGTGCTAAAAAATTATATATTTGTTATTTCAGCATTCTTTTAATACACTGGTACTAATAAAAAATTCACTTGATTACTTTTGGAGTCTTACCTAGGCGAAAAATGGTAAGCGAAACATTGAGAAATATCCATTAAATACGTCTAAAGGTTAGCTTATCAGTGATTTATGAAATTAGAATTAGTTTGCAATAAAATACATTTTTCTTTACAAACTGACCTAAAAAAATATAGTTTTATCTTCAGTTGCAAAAATTGAGCTTAACATTTACTCACCTTTTATTTTACTTTACAATTTATATTTTCTTTGCGAAAAAATCTGCCGAAGGAAGAATTATTGTGAAGCAAATTTATAATATGACCAATTATCAGAAAACTAAATAAAGTGGATGTAAGAATAAGTTTTGGGGTTTCTCTCAAATGTCTTCTGCCGCAGCTGGAAGAACGAGGTGGAGGTAGAAAACATACCTCTTCTGCTCCTGCATTCCTCTTACCAGAACGCAATATCGCTGACAAACCTCTTACTTCTTTGCATGCCCGGCAAGTTTGGAACCTTCAGCCATCTTTAGCCATCCTCAGCGATCCTCAGTTTTTTTTTCGATTATCCGAGAGACGAGATGGTTTCACAACAATGGAAATTAGAGGAGCAATTTGAATCTATACTAGTGGTATCACAGTGGCACTCCAGACCTAAGTGGGTTCCTCTACACCTTACCGAGAATAGCAACCACCTAAAAAAGGTAGGTAGGTGAAATGGTTGAAGTGCACCTGGCACTTCTCAAGTAGCACTAAAGCGCCGTTTTGATAGCATTATGAGACCTCAAACAGGCAGATATCTACAGCCAAACAGAGCTGTTGATATAATGGAGAAGATTGATTGGATTTAATTTGGCGCACTGCCCTAAGCTGTCGAAGAAAGGAGCTCCCAGTGACCTTAGTCATCTAGCTGCCACACTCGGACATTTACAGAGAAAATGCTCTACAGTATCCGTCTCTGAAAGGTCCCCACAGCTGCTGCGATGGGGGTTAAATGGTAACTCTAGCTTTTCCGCAGGCGTACCGATCATCCAGTGGCCGAAAAATAAAGCTACTAGTTTGGGAATTCAATGACGAGGAGTCCAAAGAACTTTTTGAGTCCTTCGTGTATCGTATTGGAGCCAAAGGGTTTTCGAAATAGCACATAAAGAAATGGAGTTCCATCTTTTCTGCGCTTTCCTTAGAAATAATTTGTGCGGTTCCCCTTTAACATCTGTCAAGGGGATGCCGATGTGGGTAGGAGATCTCTGAGACCAATTCTGTCCCCTTTATGGCAAGTGCATGAGCAATTTCGTTTCGCTCTATGTTCCTAAAACCCCTGCTCCGACTCCCGATTCCATCTTGGAACCGTCAGTGAAGACAGAGGTGCAAGCCTCTGTGCAGATTTTTCCCTCGATCCAATCCTGCCTATTTGGAAAGATTGCTCTAGCACGACCCTCAAACTCTAGTTTGCGGATAGAGAGATCTGTCCGAAGTTTGGAGAAATACGGTGTTAACTGCCCGAAAATGCTGCCATGTCCCTTGAGAGATTGTCTTCAGAGACCAATCTCCTTTAACCTGATTGCACTTTGAGCTGCGATGGAAATGACAGAAAAGTCGATGGGAAGCAAATGACAATGCATGGGAAGTCGAAAGGGCGGAGGTTTATATTTCCTGTTAAATAACGCCAGGTCCGTTTTGTCAGAGTTGCCTCGGAGGCCGCAATTGGCAGCCCAGCGACTGAGTACAGCCAGTGACCTTTCTAAAATCTCAGCCGTGACTGAGGGAAACGGTCCCGATACCAGCAGGACCAAGTCATCGGCGTATGCTACTACCTTAACCCCACCCTTATTTAGTATTATCAGCGTATGCTACTACCTTAACCCCACCCTTATTTAGTATTATCAGAGCTTCGTCAATAGTAATTAGCCAAAATAGGGGTGAAATGACACCTCCCTGCGGCGTCCCCCTGTGAACGAATCTAGTGACTTTAGTCCGTCTTACGACCGCATTAATTTCTCTGCAGCCAAGCAGGGACGAGATCCAGAGATAGATAGGTCTTTTCAAATCTAGTCTATCTAACGCATTTATAATTCACTCAGCCCTGATGTTATTAAAAGTACCTTCTATATCTATGAAGGCCGCCAAAGTGAATTGTTTGCCTTCCAGAGATTTTTGCTTGCTAAAAGATATTGGACAAGCCACTTTGAAGGTCGTCTGAAAGGATCGCTGCAAGTGTTCCACCTGCTTGTCCAGTTGATCAATTTGTTATTGAAAATCCTATTGAACAGAGACCAGTCAGTTCTTTTAGGGTGCCATATGACCCCATGGTTTCCCGTGCGAAATGGATTTCGAAAAGGATCAACCTGTGATCCGAAAAGGAATTTCTCTGAGACATCTTCCAATTAACAGCCCTACTGGCAGACGAATTAGTAGAGAAAGTGATATCAAGAGCCTCCTGTCAACCGTTTGATGTTTCCGATACTGGAAATACAAACGTGGGGGGGTTGCCCTTGTTACAAATAAGAAGATTTCGACTTATAATGACTTATATTGTCGCTTAAACTTAAAATATTTACGAAATCACTTTCAAAAATCTAAGAAGTTTCCCAAAGTGAAACATTTCAATATAAGAGCAGTAGTTAAGCTTAAGTACTACGTAAAATTGTTAGGTGCGCAACAACAAAATTAATTCTGCCACCTGCTTTACTGCAATCACCTTCGAGTCGTGCTACTCATTCCCTTCAGACTCAACTTCCGCCGAATTTTCGCTGGAAGCAAGACTTTTCTCATAGCCTCTTAACTTCAAGAAAAGCTCATCTCCGCCCGACAAAGAAGATTGGCTGCACCAACAAAAACAAGGGAATAAAATGAAATACAAATAAAACAACATAAACGGGCGCTTGTTGTTTATTTACCTTGAAGGAATTCATTTTCGCTTAGAGTTCATCCGCGGCATATTAAGAGCTGCAACCATGAAGTTACAGCAGTTGCAACGATTTGTTATTTCAGCGGTGTGCGGCGGTTAAAGGGCAAAAAAGCACCAGCGGCAACGTTTAGTTTGGATGTATGCAAATTGGCTTTAAATGCAAAAGTTGCCTGCGGATGTGGAGCTTATTTCTCTCGCTATTGGTGGCTGTGCTGCTTAATAAAGTGAGTTGTTTTAGCGCGCCGTATGGGAAGATATCAGAAGAAGAGGCTTAAATGGAAATTGATGAGGTGATAGATGGAAGTAGTATTAGGAGATTGTGTTTTGTAGGCGAAAGGAATTTCGAGGCACTGAAAGTATTGGATTTTAACTTAGAAAACAAATGCCTAAGCGAAGCAAATCGTTCGCAGGCCGAAGCATGAAAGGTAAGATCAAAATAAATTCTTGCACCATACACTACTCGGAGAATATCATAATCACCCAGCTTAATTCGGTCAAAAGGTGTAGGTACCTAACCAAAAACTTATTTACTTAAATATTGTTTGAATTTATTAAACAAATTTTTACGTGCACAGTTCAGTTTAATAATATTAATTATTTTTCACTCATATTTTGGCTGTCACATCCTGTTTGCAACATTAAATAATAAACGATAGCCTGTATAAAAATACAAAATAAAGCAGGTATAATCATTTTGCGTGACAAGTGTATTAGCATTACGTGAATAGTGGAAGTTAATATTCTGCACCATCCTTGCAATTAAACACTAAACTAGACAGACAATTTTCCGGACTTAAATGGGACTAGTCTGAAAAGGACTAGATTAGGACTGGTTACAAAACGATTTAAGTTGCAATGAAACGCTAAACTGGGCAGAAAATTTGCGGACTTAACTGGAACTAGTCTGAAAAGGACCAGATTAGGACTGGTTGCAAAACGATTTATTCATGGCAATTTTTTTTTCTACTTTTATTGAAGTATATTGTAGATCAATCGATTATACAAGAATAACTTTTTTATTAAATAAAAAAGTGAAATAAATGAAAATTACGGAAATTTTATTTTGACTTTTACGTGCTCCATTGCTTGTCTGTAAACTGCAGCTGTCTAATTCACAAGTGTAAAATATATTTGCCGTTAGATGCCATGTGAAAAAATTATAAATCTTCCCATGATTAGTTTTCCGCCAACTTGTAGGCAATTGAATATATCGCCCTTGCGACAACAAAAACATGTTTTATATTATTAGAAAAAATAAAAAAAAAATATTTTTTATACTACTTAAAATTTTATATTATATATTCTTTGAATTTCATTTATTTTTTTATTTTATTTAATTTTGGGAAGGAAATATTTTTGTATTTATTTTTCTTTTATAATATATATTATTAGTAAATTTAAGATTGTTGAATGAAACTGTATAATATTTTCAATTATACCAAATAAAAAGATTTTTTATTGTATTTATTTATATATTCCTGAAGTTATATGTAAAAAAAGCCCTTTTTAATCTCAAATTATCGATTTTGCTTCATGATTGGAAAATTCCTTTTTTTTGTCAATTTGGAACTAGTACGAGACTGGTTTAATTCTGACCGAAATCTAACAACTGGGAGCTCGTAGCACATCGTCACGTTAAACATGCTCGTTTTTCTGCATGAGAAAAAGCAAGTTACCTACCTAGCTGGGCCTACGACTCATAAAAGTTATGAAGTAGTTTCCAACTAGTCCATTTCACCACAGGGATATGCCAACGCAACCACATAAACATATACAGCTATGTTCACATGCATTCCCAACACGCCCACGTATGCATGCACGGTATGTTTTTAAATTAACAGCAACCGAATAGCGGTCCAACTGGCCAACGAATAACCCAACCGGCAGACCGAAGACAGCAAAAGCGGAAGCTGACTGGCAAACACTCCATAAACACAAAAAAAAACAAAAAGTAATAAGGCAAACAAACCAAAAACGCAGCTCTCAAATAAATAAATAACTCAAATGGAATGCATACGACCAGCAGGCAGGATAAACTGTCTGTCGAACAAGCGGTAAGTGGCTGCAGGTAAGTAGCGGGAAAGATGTCAGTCACAGTGCACGAAAATGCAAAAGTAGCAACAATTTTCCAAAATAAAATTCTAAAATTAGTTGGGTGGACTAGATTATCTTATTATATTGTATATAAAAAGAAGTATTTGATGCGCTAGTTTCAAGTAAATTGATTTCATGTTTAGTTGCTGGTTAATATGCGCAATCCGTGGAAAAAATTCCCTTTTTTGTTTTTTTTTTTATTTTTGTTTGTTTTTGTATAATCATTTTATTTGAATTACAAAAGTAACTGTAAGCTTTGTATAGCCTCCTCTCTTAAAAAAGTGGTGCCAATTTTTTAAATTCTAGTAATTTTAACCTTGAACTGAGCACAGAAACTTACATTAAGTTATGTGAGAGTTATAATAATAATAATAATTATTTTTTACTAAAATTTTTTAGCATTTTACATTCTACCAAATAAATATTTACCTCTTTAACTACGCTATTGAAATACTTTTAATATCTTAGAATCTACACTGTAGGCAATTCATGCCGTTTTTTGCAGCATTTTAGAGTCAGCTCCAAAGGTTTGCTTTAACGTGCTTACTAAATATGGACTAAATTAAAAGTCGAAGCCAGTCTTATTTTTCTTGTAGGGCCTGTAGTTCATCTACTTATGACACATGCAAGTTCCTGGGTGCATCACTAGCGGATTGCAGTATTGGGCTCTTCTACTATTCTTTTGCATTTTTTTTATAATTTTTATTTTTTTTTTTTTATTTTTTATTAATATATTTAATTTTGTTATATTTTTTTATAGATTCGTAGATACTTTATTTCATCCTTCATGTCAGTAAGCTCAAAATCATCTTCTCACTGGTGTTCAGAATCGACCAAAAATAATTTTAAAGCGCTTATGTTTATTTTTACTTTTTTAATTTTTTTTTTAACTTTTGCAATTTTTTATTGTTAATTTTTTTTTAATTTTTATAATTTTTTTGTACACTTTTTTTTATTTTATCCGCGTAATTTCATAGTTCTTTATGTTTATTTTTACTTTTTTAATTTTTTTTTTCGCAATTTGTTATTGCTAATTTTTTTGAATTATAATTCAATTTAATAATTTTTTTACACAACTTTTTTTATTTTATCCGCGTAATTATTTTTCGTGTTTTATTTTATATAATTTAATTTTTTTCAATTTTTTTCTAGATTTATTAAGCTCAAAATCATTTTCTGATAGGTCCTCAGAATCGAAAAAATAATTTTAAAGTCTTAATTTTTATTTTTAATTTGTACGATTTTTTTTAGATTTTGAATTTTTAATATTTTCTATTGTTAATTTTTATTATTTTTATTTTTAGAAATTCGGCTTAAGAAAAACATTATTATTTTTTATTTTACCCCCGTACTTGTGCCCAAGGATACTATAGCTTTGTTCGCTCAATGGCTGAAAGGATTTGGCTAGAACTGTACGTCTGCCCGTGGGCCTGTGCGTGTGCATGATAACTCGAGTAAAAATTTATATAAATCAGTCAAATTAAGGTAGGTCCGGTAGTGCTGCCTGATCTGTAAAAAGATCTCACGTAGACCTTTAGGGTCCATGTTACTACTACTACGTATTTGGAGTTGAAGATATTATTTTGTGTAATTCTTAATGCACGTCTTCGCGAGTTTTAACAAGCCGTTCAGCATTTTGTCAGCAATATCCGTCAAGGATGAAAAATATGCCGATCCGAGGCGAGTTGTGGAGTCCTACAAAGAACAGGGTAGTGGCAAAGTGGGTGTTCCAAAGTACCCCTAGCATTCGCTTCGTTTCTTGTGTTACACGCGTTGCTCTGGACTAATTCCATTTTGGCTGCGTGATGTGGGGTGAGCCAGTGTGCCATCGCTACTCCAACCAATATTTGGTAATCTTTTCTAGAAGGTGATAAAAAATAGTTTGTAGTGCTCGTATTCCTTAACATAATTTTGCAGTTTTGTACGGAGTTGAGTGCTTCTATATCGACTGCGTTTTCAGAGCTACTTCCTAATGTAGTTCCGTGGTAAAAATAGATTAAATAGCTCGATCATCACTCCCACCCCCACCACGAGAATGTTGTAGCCTTATATTAGACTAATTTGCTCATTTTTTTGTTCTTTTTTTTCTTTTGATTCATTCTTATAATTATTATTAATATTTCATGTACTTTTTATCACATTTTTTTATTTTTATGTTTTAATTTTTTTAATTTCTATTTTTTTAATTTTTAATTAATTTTTTTTAAGTTCTATTATTTTTTAATAGTGTTGTGGGTATTGGTATTTTGTATTTTCTTCTCTATATCCATAAGACCACAATCCTTAATTCATTTTCATATTGGTCTTCAGACTCAAGAGAATAATTTTGATGAATTGTCTTTTCCTATGGCAACTCAACTGCTAAGCTTGTGTAGATTCTCAAAAAAATTATAGCTTATTTTGTTTGGTGCATTTTAGAAACTGTAGTTTTATTTTCAGCCAAAATTATAAAGTACTTAAACAGTTATAGCCACAGTAAAGGCATGATCGGAGAGGTCAGTTTCACACAATTGCGGGTATGGCAAATGGAACTGCATCACTAGTTTTTGAAGTTTTCTGCACGCTTTCATGCAGTATTTCTTTTTTGACTTCAAGGCAAATTATTCCCATTTTATATACCATTTTTAGGTTTCTAACTCTTAGCTGGTTTATTTTTCGTCAAAATTTCTTCAGCAAATTTGTTGAGAATGTCTTCAGCTTTATATTCAGCGATCTTAAGAACACCTCAGTGCGAAGCTTCAATAAAAACGACCCAATGTTTTGAGATTTTCGCAACTTGTGAGGAGCTTTTGGTCCACAGTGCAGTGAATGTGGAAAGCATTGCAAAATTGAGCGGAGCGCATGTCTGTAGCGATAACAAGCAACATAGTAAATTTTTATTAAATTAAATTTCAGGATTGACAGTCGATATGAGACCGAAAAAAGATGCATGCGCACACACATATGTACGTATATTTATATACAGGAAAACGAGATAAGTATTATAAATGAATACTCTGAAAGTTGTCAAACGCACAAACTTACGAAAATGTTTATTGCGAAAACAATATAACGAGACAAAATGCAGAGCGCCGACTGCCGATTGCTGCAGTTCTGTTGCAACAACGCCTGACTTACAATGCACGAAAATGAATCTGTATACGTACGTCTCATATCCCTTAAAGCGCATACGCACACCTTCAACATTACTCATTAGCTTATTAAATCGCAAATATCCCTCCCATTCGCAATTTTGAAACAGTGTGTGGGTATTGAAAAAGTAACTACGCAATCATTGTTTACTTTCGGATATTGTTGTTTACATGGCAACGTGCAGCCATACAAAGTATTCGTTGCGTACAGAGCTGCTCACAATATTAGCCCAGCGACGTTTTGCATGTGAAAGAAAATGCCTAACTCCGTCAATGAAAAAATATTAAAAATCAACGCGAAATTTAAGCTACCTTAAACTAGCATAATATTTCAGCAAACTTGAATGGGATATAACACTGAATACCCAGAAGTTTTTTAAAACCACTGACTTAAAAATTTGAAAATATTTTGGCTTTTAATCTTGTAGAATATATGAAACTTTGAGTTGTATGGTTTAAAATCCATGATTTTTTAAAAAAGTAAAAAAAAGTCCTAAATAAAAGAAAAAAATATATAAATAAAAAACTCTAAATACACGAAAAAACTTTATAACATCAATTTCTAATATTAAATTTTTTTATATGAAAACGTTTTTATTTATTCTAAACTTTTTTATTTGTACATTTTATTTCTTTTCATTTACCTTTTTCTAATTTGTTTTGTAATTATTTTCTTAAATTTTTTGTTTCTTATTTATAAATTTTAAAAGAAAAATTATTATTTTTTATATTTAAAAATAGATTTTCTTTTATTTACAATAAATTTTTTATTTATTTCTTTTTATTTAATTTTTTTTCTTCATAAATTTTTGAAAAAGTTTTTTTTGTGTATATAAAAATGGTTTTTCTTGTTTTTAAATTTTTATTTATTTAAATATTTTATATCTTTTTTATTTAGTTTATTTAATTGTTTTTTTTTTTAATTCCTTTTTTATTTATAAATTTTATAAGAAAAATTATTATTTTTTTATATAAAAATGTTTTGCATTTTTTATAAATTTCAAAATAAAAGTTATTATTTGTTTTAATGTTTTTTCTTCTTCTTAATTTTTTTTTATTTATAAATTTTATTTCTTTTTTGTTTAGTTTTTTTTTAATTTGTTTTTAATTATTTTCTTTAAATTTTTGTTTCTTATTTATAAATTTTAGAAGAAAAATTATTACTTCTTCTATATAAAAATGCTTTTTTTTTATTTAAATTTTTATTTATTTATATATTTTATTTATTACTATTTTATTTTTATTTATTACTATTTTTTATATTGTAATTTTTGTTTTATTTATAAATTTTAGAAAGAAAACTTATTATTTTTTATGTAATATATAAAACCGTTTTTTTTTATAAATTTCAAATAAAAGTTACTATTTTTTTTTATGTTTTTTCTTCTATTTAAATTTTTTTTATGTATTATATATATCTTATTTCTTTTTTACTTAATTTTTTTTTTATTTGCTTCTAATTATTTTCTTTAATTTTTTGTTTCTTAGAAAAAAATTTTTTTTTATATATAAAAATGTTTTTTTTTGTTTTATTGTTTTTTATTGTTTTTTCTTCTATTTAATTTTTTCATTTATATATTTTATTTCTTTTTAAATTTGTTGTTAATTATTTTTTTAATTTTTTGTTTTTTATTCATAAATTTAAAAAAATATTTCTATTTTTTGTATATAAAAATATTTTTTTCTTTTATTTATAATAAATTTCTTATTTATTTCTACATTTTAGAAAAAAAGGTACTTTCTTTATACATTTTAGAAAAAAAGGTACTTTTTTATATAGAAATGTTTTTTCTTTTATTCAAGTTTATTTACTTACATATATACAGTGAAACCTCGATATAACGAACTTCGTTATAACGAAAGATCAACATAACAAATTTTTCTTTAAGTCCCTTGAAAAAACCTCGCTTTTACGAAGTTTTTCATACAAAAATGCTCTTTAGTTATAACGAAGAATTTCTGAGTCTGAAAGCCTCTATATAGCGAAGAAATTTTTCGACCACCTCTATGCAACGAAAATAAAATAAGGCAAAATCAAATTTATTAAAGTTCCGTTATCCCAAACCTCAGCATAGCAAAGTGAGTACAAAGCAAAATAAGCAAAAGTCCCTTAATTATGTTACGTGTACACCAAAATGTGTGAAATTGTAGTCACTCGTGCCTTGACTTTTGCTAAAATGAGTTCATTGAAACGTAATTCAATTTCTATGCGCGAGAAAAAATTAATAATTGATGCCGTTGATCAAGCTGATAAATCGAAGCAAGCAATTGCTTAACAATTTAATATTCCGTCGAGTACTCTTTCAACAATTTTAAAAAATAGGGAGATTATTTGCAACACCAAGGCATTAAAGATGAAAAGAATGCGGGCTGCTGAATATGGAGACATTGAGCACTGTTTGCTTAAATGGTTTTCACAACGTCAGACTCAAAACATTCCTTTAGGAGGTGCGTTAATTAAAGCCAAAGCTGAAGAATCGTACCTTAACTGTACCTTAAACCAACGGTACTCTCTGTATCATAGCAAGAAAATGCAAATAACTCTCTTGATAGCTGAAAAATGCTTATTTTAAATTTCATGTAAAAATTTTTATTTTCTAATCAGCAGTCGCTAGAGAGTTTAACATATTTGACCTACAAGTTTTGTTTTGTTTTGGATGCGAGAGTGCCATTTATTTTCATCAAACTTTTTTCACTCACAAGTTTAGTGAGCGGTGCTGGTCGGCCATAAGCTTAACCTAATCGATTTATGAGTGTTATATTGCAATTCGTATGAGTTATTTATTTGGCTCCAAGTATTTTAGCTCGCGAATTTATTTTGTGCATAAGAGCTTAGCATATACAAATCTTCTTCGGAAAAGAAAGTATTTTACTAGCGAAAGCTATTATCTTCTGAATATAAAAAATTTTTTTTTTTTTAATTTTACAAAAATTGTTTAAAAAAAAGTAAATAAATATTATATTATTTACTTTTTCAGAAATACTAAGATATTTCTTATATTTATACTTCCCCTTTGCTGTTTGTTATGATTACTTTCGTACTTATGTCCACTTTTTCTGCCAGCAATCACGGAATGAATTCCATTTGCCTTTTAATAAAAATACTCAAAAGTTGTAGTGTTTACATAAATTTTCCCAGTGACCCATTTAAGGTTGCTTGTTGCGATAATTCCCTTTTTTCTCACAAACTACAGCAACGAAGTAAAAATAAATTACTGAAAAACATTACGAATTCAACAATTTACATAAAATGAAATGACTGTCAGTTTTAAATTGCAAACTTCCACTTTGCATCTATAGGAGTGCGTATGGGTGGGCCTGTGTGTGAGTGTAGTGCAACACCTGTCGTACAGCAAGCGCCTACAACTATGCACGCCTGCCCACCGACGAACGTATTTTTTGCTTGTGCGTCTGCTCTTCTCTGTTGTTGGGCAAATGCAAAATTTCGATACAGTAGTTATTGGAGCAACAAGAATTGTATTATTGAAATTAAAAAAATATATTTATTATTACATATATACCGATTATACCCGGTTATCTGCTGGAAAATTTTCAACCACCTGCTTGCCTACTGACCTGAATTGAGGCAGGCAACGCAGATTGAAAGTACTCCTACTCGGTTAGTTGTATGTATGTACGTATAGACAAATATAGTCTGAATTAAAAGGCTATGCGTGCGGGTGACTCCATTCAATTTTTATTCGAATACACTCACGCACACGAACGCAAACGTATCGCAGGAAATCGCACATAAAAAACAGCAGCAAATAAAAATCGTGAAGCAGAGGAAGAAAATGTCACACAAACCGCCGCATGCATTCAATTTAAGTGCAATTAATTTGATTAAAATGAAATTGATAAAGTGCAAGTGTAGAGTGTAGAGTGGAGAGACGAGCACGCAGGTGGAGAGATGGAAACATAAATTGAAACTGGCGAGAAAATAAAATTGGAAAAGTGTCCAAAAAAAACACAGATTTGAAAATAAATGACTATCAGAGCAACTGATTGAGGGCGGAAAGCAGTGATAGCGTGAAGTTATGGGTAAATATTATTGTTATTGTTGGTTTTTAGTGGAAGCAGCGGCATAAGTATCAATATATGTATGTGCAAGTATGTCATATAAATGGTATGAATTGTCAAACTGTGAGGAAATTTTTATTTTACACTATTATACGGCGCGTCACCGCCGCAGAAAAACTAACTTTAAAAATTGTTGGATTATGTCATGAAATTTGGAAAACCCGTGATATTAGTGAGCAAGTCGAAACTAAATATTGTTGAACTATATTTTTTCAGTACTTACTTTTCGTTTGTTATCCTCCCTTTAACGATTCCCGATCACTTTTTGGCAATATCGAAATTATGCAATATTTAAAAATTTGTTTGCATGGGAGATGCCACACCGTCTACTTTTTATCATTATTAAAGCATTGATATATTAGGCATCGGCGCCAAATCCCTTTAATGTCAAATCCCATCTCAATCATAAAACGTTTCGAAACTAGGTAATGTGAAAAACTTGTCCGTAGGAAAGATACCACACCTTAATTACCAAGCTCCAAGCAGCTTCTGCAAAAAGAATTTAAGACAATCCCAACTCTCACCGCATAGATACCTAACAGACAATTCCCGGTAAGCACACCCAATAAATTTGAGAGCTGCGGCTTTGTTAGCTTTAGAAATGCCATTGAGCGCCCCCGATCTACCCGTGCTCAGAAGGATCTCGCGGCTTTGTACATTTGCGCACTAATCCAGCATTGACCGAGTTGTCGCGAGACTCATCCTTCCAGAAGCAAAGCACAGGTTCTCAAGGGAACATCAATCCTCTAATTTTACGGTGGAACCGTCTTGAAGGTCCTCTGTTTAGCCAGCTCATCCGCCCAGCAGTTTCCCTCTATGCCACTTTAACCGGAAACCCAAATTACCCTAATATCGAAGTATTCGGCGGCAGTCAAGAGAGAAGTTAAGCAATGCTCGACTGATTTTGAACGCATAAACAACGAGCCCAAAACCAGCCTGGCTGTCGGAGCACATATTTACTTCCCTTACAGTAATTGTAGGGGTAAGCAACCAATCGAATTCTTCTTTAATTGCGGCTGCCTACGCTTAGGAAACAATACAGTGGTCCGGTAGCCTAAATTTGAGCTTTTTGGGGAACTCTAACCTCTAGTTATTATTTGTTTTTTTTTATGCCTAGCTTTTCTTTAAAAAGAGACAGTAAGGGCTTTTATTAATATTATTGGAATGTTAAATATGTTTGTTTCTTTCCAATTTATATATTTTTTAATCAATTTCTTAATTAACAACAACAACAAAATAGGTGGCAACACCAGCAACCCAACAAAGATTTGCTTATTATAGCTTATTTAAACGTCTATCATCAGATGCTCGTATTTTAATTGATGGACAATTTAAGTGCTATTTTTGAAACATCAACGAAGTGGCAACACTAGAAAATATTACATTATTATTAAAGTTTGTGCATTTTTATTAAAGTTTCATTTGATACCCATGTTTTAATATTCAAGTGAAATTTGTGAAAAGTTTTTATTTGTCAATAAAATTCAGGTGGCAACACGAGCAAACCACAAAATATTTGCTTATTAAGGGTTATTTGAACGCCTATCAGCAGATGCTCATATTTTAATTGAAAGCAATTTAAATACTATTTCCGCAACTTCAACGATATGGCAACACTAGAAAATATTACATTTTTTATTGAAGTTTGTGCATTTTTATTAAAGTTTCATTTGATACCCAAGCTTTAATATTCAAGTGAAATTTGTGATAAGTTTTTATTCTTCAATAAAATGCAGGTGGCAACACCAGCAAACCAAGAAATACTTGCTTATTAAAGCTTATTTAAACGCCTTTCATCAAGTGCTCGTATTTTAATTGATGAACAATTTAAATGCCATTTCCGCAACAGCAACAATGTGGCAACACTAGAAAAAATTACATTATTATTAAAGTTTGTGCATTTTTATTAAAGTTTCATTTGATTACCACGTTTTAATCAAGTGAAATTTATGACTTGTTTTTTGAAATAAAATTCAGGTGGCAACGCTATAAAAAATATTTTTTGTTGGAGTTTGGATTTCCTGAAAGTACTTGCTAAAGTATATCTATTTTTCAATAATTTATTTTTTATTAAAAAAAAAGGTGGCAACACCTTGTTAGAGTGAGTGCTGCACATAGACCATCCACGAGCCAGTGGCTTTTCAATGGTGCAAAAAATGTTATAATCAGCGCGAGTGATGGTTTCCGAGTGATGCCTTTTCGCAGAATTTTTTTAAGTTTTTACGACTATAAACATAAATATATACATATAAACTTTCGAAAAGAAAAAATTGAAAAAAATGTAAGTCTTCCCCCCTGAGCCATACTTGAAAACGTTAATCCCATTTCACTTAATAAAATTCATTCATTAATAATTATTGCTAATCTCTTAATGTCCTAATTTGTGCATTTGTATTTGTTTATCTCTATTGTTTTCGTAGTGGCCGAATAATAAACTGATATTCATACAGTGCCTTTTAAAAAACATGCACACCTTTACGCATACCCACATTTTCATTGAATCAGGTTTTAATTTACCTATGACACCATTTTACCTCTTCCCATTTAAACCAAGTATTTGCTGCCACAGAAAATAATTAAGTACAGACAGCAACAAAGACATGCAGATGCACTAAAGCAACAATAACGAAGAGCAACAACACAGCTGCGCAAGTGATGAAAGTGAGATAACTGTAACTAATTAGTTTTGTCACTTCGAAAAAGTGAATGTATGCGTGCGTGTATGCATGTCACATACACACTTTCATACTTAATCCATAGTACCTACCCATACATGCATAATAAACAATTACAGTTGCATTTATCATGAACAATTTTATTCAAACACAATTCATGGGAGAAATTTCATGTTAGCACTCAAGGGAAAATGGAAAATTGACAATAAGTTGATAGCAGCTTTTTGGATATGCATGCATGGGTAAGAGGCGCAGGGTGAGAAGAGGAAATGAAGTGGCGAAAGGAAAAATAATCAGAAGTAGATGCAGAAGCAAAAGTTTCATTGGCGCCTCTGCTAAAAATACATAGCATAGGAAGAAGCAAATTAGATTGAGTGAAGTCCCTCTGTGGGCACACTGGGTAAATCGTTCACACTGAGTGGAATAAGTGCATGCACGCTTGCATATGCATAAGCATTCTTGTGCAGCCAATAAGTGACAATAAATCAAATATGAAAAAGCAAAATAGTTACATACAAATTTTTGGTATATCCGTTGGTTTAATTGTTGCGTCTACTCGTAGGCACGAGGAAGTGGGGAATGGCTTTAGTGCTCATAGCGATTGTGCAATATCCATGCGTATATGTGTGTGTATGTATGTGTTTATAGCTATCATATATATGTATAATCAGTATCTGACATATAACTGAGGTGGCAGATTCACATTTGCTCAACACATCGCTTAGTAATGGTAACTATTACTGAGGTGGCGCATGGCTTTTCCTTTCCATGCAGTTAGAAATCAGAGGATAATCTCACATACATACTCGTACATATGTAAGTATATTGTATAAATATAGCACTTAGGTCATTAAGTTACAAGAAAAAACAGATAGGGCTTAGTAAACCACTTTACTTAACGATTAACTTAAACTTGATTAACGAGAAAAGGGTCAAAAAGTGCTTCGTTGGTGTCGCAATAAATAAGACGTATAATTTCAATTATATGGCTGAAGACGCCGATACGTGCTATTTTATAAAAAAAAACACATTACGCGCCACTTCTCTTTACCATCGTTTTGGACGTTGCCATGAAAAACGCCTCATCATTTGGAGGCGGTATTACCTGGGAACGACAAGGGCGCCTAGCGGATATTGACTATTCAGATGACATCTGCCTTCTGTTCCACAACTATCTTGTCAAGGCAGCGAAGATTCAAGCAGTGCGAGAGTTGAGAAAGATTCAGAAAACCGAAGTCATGCACTTAAACACAGGAACTACGTAAAAGATCTCGATCTCGAAGATGAACTATCTTTCTGTTATCTAGGCTGCCTTATATCGATCTTTGGGGGTTCATGCGATGATATCAAAAGCCGAATAAAGAAAGCTCGTGTGGCATTTCGCTCTCTACAAGTAATTCAAAATGCATCACACATTTCACGATGCACAAAACTGGCAACTTTTAACTCCAAGTAAAGTTACTGAGGAAACTAACAAACTCCTCAACAGCTCAGGCCTAACCCAACGACTCCATCGAATCAAACTGTTCACATAAGGAAGGGACTAGAAAATCTCTTCATAAAATTCTCTTTATGTTATTAAAATTGTACTGCTCGTTAGTTTATGAGTAACTACAGGGTGGGCCATATAGCGTTTGCTTTTTGAAGCACCTATTTTTTTGAGAATGGTAACACTAATGACATGACAAATGTTTTCATAATTTACTTAAGGGTTTGACATTTACGAAATGGGACGCTATACGCTTGAACAAAATTGGGAAATATTGAAGACCTATTTCCAAAATGGTGAGTCTTCTTCTTCTTTTCTGATTTTCACATCGGTGGCTACGTCAATAAGCAAAATTGTCGGATTTGGGGCTCAGAAAATCCACACGTTACTGTAGAGAAGCAAATGCATCCACAACGAGTCACTGTTTGGTGCGGTTTTTGGTCTGGCGGCATCATCGGGCCTTTTTTTCGAAAATAAGCGAGGAGCCGCGGTTACAGTAAATAGCGAGCGTTACCGTGACATGCTCAACGAGCTATTTCCAAAAATTGAAGAGGATGACATGGACGACATTTGGTTTCAACAGGGCGGTGCAACTTTTCACGCTGCCAAAGTTACACTCGAACTTTTGGCTACCATTTTCGAAAACCGAATAATCAGCCGAAATTCCGATATCAATTGGCTGCCTCGGAGCTGTGATTTAAGCCCGTTGGACTATTTTTTGTGGGGAGCCGTTAAGGACAAATGCTATGCGAACCATCCAGAGACGATTGATGCTTTAAAACACGAAATCGAAGTTGCCATTCATGAAATTGGAGCCCAAACAATCGAAAATGTGCTTAAAAATTGGGTTGATCGAATGGCCTACTGTAAAGCCAGTCGTGGCAG
The DNA here is from genome assembly GCF_027943255.1 of Anastrepha obliqua. Lineage (NCBI taxonomy): Eukaryota > Metazoa > Arthropoda > Insecta > Diptera > Tephritidae > Anastrepha > Anastrepha obliqua. The sequence goes on from NC_072893.1 coordinate 50,075,651, forward strand.
TCATTTGAACGATATTATTTTTCATTCAAAATAAAAAAAAAGGTTTGAAAAAATATTGATTAGTTTTTCTTTTATAGCCGATTCAAAAAGCAAATTTTACATGGCCCACCCTGTATTAATATTTTTGTTTTGTATTATCATTAAATTATCATATGTAAGTTCTCAAGCTCAGTTATTAGTACTTGACTGGAAAATCCTAAATCCACATATACACACATACACGCGCATGTGTAAGTGCAGCTCATACACACATGCATTTTATATATTATGACAACCAGCATTAAATTACTGAGTCAAGTACTGCAATTGACGAGTATTTCTTGAGTTAATTAAACTTTATGGCAAAGCAATTTCGCGCATTTCATCAGTAGCTGATTTTATGTTCACGAATACATGCGTGAACAGCATTAAGCACAAATTCGCATACATTTCAACAAATGCGCGTAGTTTCAATCAAATGCATACACACCTTCAGACACTCTCAGGCAGCTTTATGAAAATGAAAGAAAAATGTAAAAAAAAAAAAGAAAAAATTGCAGCACAACAGAAGTTTACTTTCAATTATGAATTCGCATGTAATTTAAAATCGCAATGTACGATTACTTTTTGAAGCGATTTTATGGTAAAGCAGGCAATTGGCCAGTTAGTTTCTGGGTCACGACAACATATGCCAAAGTATCTCGAGCAGCTACTACAGCAGCCGGAGCAACAGAACGGCGGACGTCTGTTCATCAAATAGGTGAACGAATTGCTTGTTTGCGCTCGGTTTGATGCTTGACTAGCTGACTGCCTCATGGGTGCTGGAGAGGCTGGAGGCAGAGCGATTGCAAGCCGATGCTAATTTACTCGCATCCGTAAACAAATCAATCGAACTGGGTCAAGATAAATCAACTTTGAACTGAATGCAGTCGAGCGTGCGTGCAGCCGAGCGATACTGGCGGCAAAGTAGCGACGATCGAAGCGAGAGCAGCGCTTTAAAAGTTGCATTCAGACCAAGCACTTGAGGTAGCTATGCGCGGTGATGTCGGCAGCAGAATTTACTTTGCCCAATCCGAACTACACAAGAAGCTGCATATCAGAAGCGAAAGTGCCTTTGTGTGTGTGTGTGTGTGTGAGCTTTGTAAATAAATAAATATTAGTACGAGCACTCCTATGAATCAATACCGGCCGGATGTGTGAGTGTATGTACGAGAATTGCTTTATGTTGGCAAAGGTTTGCTGTGTTGTTGCACGCGAAAATGTGATTAAAAATGAGCGCACAATTTTTGAAATTAAATTCCAAAACTCAAAGTGAAACAGAAATTTGAAATATTAGCGAGTGAGTGAATGCCTTGAAGCACTCACGTGCCAGCAGCTTTTGGGCTTGCAACATTGGGCTTGCCACGTATGTGCACACATGGGCGGTGGGTGTACGATATGCATGTGTAAGCGCACGTGGCACGTATGGCAAATGCACGTGAGAATTTTGTTTGACTGCAATCTGCAGTGAGTGATGGCATTAATAACAACTACAACAACAAATTGATACAAACGTTCGGCCTCAAATTTGCCAAGCAAGCACGCTAAAGTGACTGTACATGTGTGGCTGTACATTGGTGAACATCTGTGTGTGTGCGCAAGCAGCATCGAGGAACACTTCCCAGCAGCTCAAATGTAATTAGCAACAAGCAGAGCCATGCAGTTAACAACGGCAATGGCAGCAATAGTAAAAAACTTTTGACATGTTAAGATACCATGAATCATAAGTCAATGTTGCAACATGAAAGCAGCAATGTTGCATGCACTATTATGAGCATTCACGGCACGATATGCCATACTCGACGATTGTGTAACCGCAATTCGCTGTTGCAAGCAAGCGCCTGAGAGGTAGTTGTTTTTGCACTTACCCTGATGTGCATAAATTCTATACCAAAAAAAATAATTTTTACAAATAAAGAAAGTTCTGGGAATATTTCTAAATTTTATATACCTGTCCTTGAAAAATCCATTGAAGTGATTTTGATTACAGGGTTTGATTGAAAAGTAATGAGCCTTCCCGCGCGGAGCGTCTGCCAAGAGATCAACCGAATCGGCTGGAGGGGGAAAATGATCGTTGGACCTTCCCCTTCCACTAGAAACCGGTCCCAGTTCGCTGGCAACAGCGGTGCAGTCAACATCGCTCCGCGCGTGAAGCTGTTTTAAAAGTGTGTTAGGATTTTGCAGTGACGAAAATGCACTGATCGTTGGAGCATTTTACAAATAAGTGTTCCTTGGGCTGAAAAACCGCGTCGCCAGGGTTCGGCCCGACCTCGTCAGCAATTGGACCCTTCATCACGACAATGCGCCGGCGCACACCGCCTTCCTCTGCACCTCTGAATTGGCCAAGATGGGGGTTCCGGTGCTTCTCCACCCTCCTTACACCCCAGACCTGTCCCCACCGGACTTCTTCTTGTTCCCGCGCCTGAAAAGAAGGCTGAAGGGGAGGCGTTTCGACTCCATCGAAGCGATCCAAAAAACTGTGACAGCCGAATTGAAATCGATTCCAGCGGATGAGTTTAAAAAATGTTTCCTGCAGTGGAAGGACCGCTACCAGCGGTGTATTGACGCTGAAGGGTCCTATTTTGAAGAAAAATAGTTGTATAAGCTGTATAATAATAAGGCTCATTACTTTTCAATCAAACCCTGTATCATTCGAAAAAAATATTTTTTTGATCAAGGAGTTCTCGGAACAACCGCCAAGTGACACTCTTAGTCAACTGATTTGGGTCCGTTTTTTTTTTTTTTTTGTTTTTTGCCAGGTAGCCACATCTGTGATTAACATCACCAACAAAATTCTATTGCCATTCCTTAACTTTTGTAGAAATTACGCCGCCTGAAGTATGCATACCTCTGCTCGTGTTTTCGATTTTCTACAATTTTAAAAATGAATTGAATTTGCAGCAACGAGTTTTCTATTAAATTTTGCGTTCAAAATAGATTCAATGTTGCGAAAACCTTAGAAAATTTTCGCCTATTATATTCTAAAGAAAACAACCCACAGTCGTTCACGAGCGACACGTCCGTTGCAGAAGAAATCGTGAGTCCATCGCGGATGACGCTCGTAGTGCCAGACCGTTAACATCGAAAACTGATTAAAACAATAAAGTGTCATTAAAGTGAAAGAAAAGTTGATCACTAACAGCATCAAAGAGCTGGCAGAGGTGTTATTCAATGGTAAGATCGTTTCTTGTGTGCACGTAGCGCCGTCTTGTTGACAATAAACATTATCTCAATCAATACCATCCAATTCCGTTAATAAAAAATCGTTAATCATCTCTCGGTAGCGCAATGCGTTCACCTGTAACTGTTGCTCCAGCTTTATTTTCGAAAAAGTAAGGTCCAATGACTCCGCCGGACCATAAACCGCACCAAACAGTTATACGTTGAGGATAGAGAGAGTCTTTTCAACAATAATTGTTGGATTTCCTAAGCCCCTGATCCGACAATTTTGCTTGTTGATGAACCCACCGAGGTGGAAATGGGCCTCATCACTCAATATGATTTTTCGATGGAAATGTCCATGCAATTGAATGACCCAATCAGCAAAATCACGACGTTGCTGATGATCGGCCGCCTTGAGTTCTTGTGTTAACTGGACTTTATAAGCCTTAAGACCCAAATCTTTATGCAAAATACGGTGTCATGCCGTTTGTGGAATCCCTAATTCCAAAGAACGACGAGGAATGAACAAACCTGGCTTTTCTTCAACACTTTCCACAACACGGCTACATAAGCAATATTTTCGGCTGTTCTTGAGCGACGCGCACGGGTTTTATTCTTCACATCACTAACTTGCCCCAATAGCTCGAATTTGTTCACTAATTTCTGTTTTGTGGTCCGATAAGGTACTTCACGATGACCCAAAAATGTTCGAGTTTTACGAACCGTCTCTGCCAATTTTCGCCATTTTTATAGTGAATTTAATGCGTTGTTTAAGCCTGTATCGTTCCATTTTTATTAATGGCGTAGTTTCTACTTTTCAAATAACAGAAAATGACAGCTTCAAAGGTGAAATCTACCAAACTAGCGGGCTACTCAAACAAACACCTCTTATTGAAAACCCCTTTATTTTGAATTATTTCAATATGTTCTGGGAACTTTTTGATCAAGGTGCTAAAGTTAAAACATTGATGGCTTTCTTAAAGAGGGCAACTAATCCAGCATTTTCAAATTTTCTATTTTTGTTTTTTTTTTTTTGCTTTAAAAATTCATTTATAGCTAGGTCGCAATGATTACTTTCGGAATGAAATTAGGCTCAATCACAAACTAGAAGTAATTTAGTTTACAAGCAATTTTAATCAGTAATCGTTTCTTTCAGTCCATAGTAAAAGAATCGATCACTTTTTCGATTTTTTCGAATTAATTTCAAAAATACTTTTTCTCCAATTCCATTGCAAGGAACTTTATTTTGTAGTTGAATTAGTTATGTGCTTGTAATGTAATTTTGCTCAAAGTACTTTGAAAAAAATTAATTTTCTTAAATGCAGTCGAAAGCCATGTTGTGGATGAGGTCATGGATCTGGTTCAATCAAAAATCGATACTTTCTAAGTTTTTGAGAATGAACCAAAAAGTTTTGGTAGCAAAATTAGATTTCTCTATCTGCTCCTCTATTTCTTTCATCGACTTCCTGGGCGATTCTATGTTCAATGTCTTTCAAAGTACTTGGAAAAATAATATTACATTACACATTGCAATACACATTACACATTACGCACATAATTATTTCCAATTACAAAGTACGAATTCTTGTAATGCGAATGGAACAAAAGACTACTTTTGAAAATACGTCTAATAAATTGAAAGAGTAAAGAATTTCTTTACAGCGGACCGAAGGAATATATTACCAGTTGCAAATACATTTCTGAGTAATTGCAATTCCTGTAATTTTAATTTATTCTAAGTACATTCTCGAGTAATTGTAAATGTAATTATAGTTGTAAATTCCTGATCAATTGTAATTATAATGTAATTACTTTTACCAAACTCCCAGTAGATTAACACTTCAGTTTGTTCAATAATCGCAAAAAAATTTTATAATTATAAATTTTTATAATTTTGTTTTTTCAAGGGCATAGTCTCTTTTAGTCACACCTTCATACTGAGGCAAGATAAGAATAAAAATTGCTGCTATTGGACTTCTATGTTCTTTTCGTCATGAAATTAACCACAGAGTGTAACCCTAAAGCCCTTCTAGTCGGTAACAGAAGCCTCCATAAAAGGATTGTTTACTTTTGGAATAGAAGGTGCATACACTTATACCCTATGATCAAAAAGTACCGGGAATGTTTAATTTAAACGAACCGCATACGTAGGAACCGGTCCATATATTTTTCTTATGCTTTTCGAGCCAGACAGTCCATAAAGAATATTATTATTTATCCGTTTTGAAGCATTTGAGAGATGCTGCGCATCGCAATCAGCCAGAAAGGTTGGCACACAATCCATGGATTTTGTATGATGATAACGCGCCATTGCACCGAGCCTAAATTATGCTTGATTATTTGACCAAACACCAAGTAAATACCATCGTGCTAGCATCGTTTTCACCTAATATGACCCCGTGTGACTTCTTTTTGTTTCCCAAGTTGAAGTTACCACTTCGTGGAAGGAGATTTAAGTCGAAAGAGGATATCAAAGAGAATGCGACGAAGGAGCTGAAGGCCATCGCTTCGTCGGCCTACCAGGGGTGCATGGAGGACTGGGTTAAATGTTGGCTCATGTGTGGTGCTTCAGACGGGTTATATTTTGAAGGATATACAATAAATTTGCCTGGAATTTAAATCTGTTTTGTTTTATTTAAACATTCCCGGTGCTTTCTAATCATAGAGTATATACAGACAGCAACTTATGGGCTCTCCAAGAGCGCAACTCATAGACTACCTGCACATAATTTATTTGCTTCTTCCAGTAGCCGCTAAAAGCTATAATCAGCGCTATTCCCAACTGGCGTCGTCAGGCGTTAGCAGCAAACACGTGCAACCTGCGGCCATCAGTTGCCCTTTAAGTCACATGGCAATGCATGTCATTTTCTGGAGGCTGCTGCAATGGTTGTGCTTAATGGATGGCTTAGAAATGGGTGGCCAAATAGTGCCAATGGAGCAAAGGTATCCAACTAAAAGGCGAATGCTAAACGCTCAATATATTGTAACATGCCGCGTCATCGAGTGGATTTCGGAATTTTGAACTGGAAAGCAAAACTAATGGAAGTAGGCGCAAAAAAACATTTTTTTAAATATATTGGGCCAATGGAAATTCCCATACCCGAACTGATTATTCAATAAAATTTGCATCAGTTGTAACAAATTGTTCCAACTGCGATCTGTATCACCGATATCCGCGAATCAACTCTTGTCTGCCATTGCGGTAGACGCTTTCATGGATGGCCGGTTTCAGTGCCCAAGGCCGCATTACGGAATTTTGTGTTTATGTTTATCTTAACTGCGCTTCATACGTAATAATGGTGGTAGTCGGGGCTTGAGGGGGTTCACAAATCTGTTCGTCAGTAAAAGGAAAGGTAATTGTGGAGTCAAGTCTAAGCCTTTCCTAATTTATGAGCAGTTGCGAAGTTCTACTGAAATACGTAATTCCTTTTAAGGGCTGAAGTGTCGCGTCTTTTCCTATATAAAAGCTGAAAATACGCGAATGGAATGCTCTTTATGTGGAAGAAGAAGAAGACTAGCACCGTCAAAAAACTGTTACCAAAACATCAGCAGTATTTTCTGGTCACTCAAAATTTGCACTTCACTTAATTTTTTTTTTTATGCTCCTGAGTACTCTTTTAAGAGCACTGAGGCCATCTCTTGCGTCGAAGCTTTTCCGACTACTTCAGGCCCCACATTAGATGCTCTGATTAGTATACCAGATCTTGATGTTTTCATCCAAGGAGAGGTCTTGAAGGCCATCTGCAGGCTGGAACACCATGGGAATTGGTACGGCTGCTATACGGCACTGGACAAGAGAGTAGGCATGGATTTCGATCAAGCGGTCCTTGCCATGCCCCTTGATTCCATTCCATCCAGAGTCGTCCAGAGATGCTCAACTGCGGTGAAACTCAGAAAATGAGCCCGGCGAACAATGTTTTCGCATTTTCACGGATGGCTCCAGGACCGAGCACGGTTTCGGCTTTGGCGTCCACGTGGAATCCAGCTGGACAAAACTGCACTTTGCTCTTGGAATACATGCATCTGTGTTTCAAGCGGAGGTGTGTACTGTTCAGGAAGCGATGAACTTTGTTGTAGAAAACAGATGGAGAGGCAGATCTATAAGTGTCTGCAACGACAGCCAAGCTGCGCTTATGACTTTAGACAGCTCCCCAACCACTTCAAGGGTAGTCGAGTTCTGTAAATCCAAGCTCAACTATGTCGGTAGACATAATAGCCTGATGCTAACATGGGTCCCGGGACACGTGGGTATCGCGGGAAACGAGATCTCTGACTCTTTAGCCAGGCTGGGCTCTGAGGCCAACTTTTTTGGCCCGGAGCTCGTTCTGCCATTCCCTTCTGCAGCCGTCAAAGCCCCGGTTAGCAAACGGGATACTCTAACCCACAAGCGAGCTGGCGGGCTCAAAAAGGCTGTAGATGGACAAAACTGATGTTACCTGTCATGTTCGACCGACTGTCGCAGTTCCTCCTATCACTAAGCAGAAGAGACTGTTGGAGGCTGGTTGGACTGATGACGAGCCACTTTCTATAGGCAAAGCACATGAAAAATGTGGGCATCTTCGACAGTGCACTCTGCCAAGACCACGGCGGACCACTTTTTCACTTCCTGTGCGCATGCCCCGCCTTCGCTCGAATCAAGTTTGAGATGTTAAGCTCTGACGTGCTAAGAAGCGACCACCTTGGCTCTTTGGCAACATAGACTGTACTTAGATTTCTTCGGAGGTCGAGTAGATTTAAAGGAAATTAAAAGGAACTCCAAATGTAGTACAATGGATTTAATTGTGTCTGAGTGCTGTACGTGCTGGTCTGTCCCGACAAAAAACAATTCTTTTAAAAAGCATTTGACCTCTGTAATGCTTCTCCAACGTACGCAATTAGATGCTGTCATCTTAGCATTGTCGCAGCTTGTTTTTGTGACGGATTAATCATGGAGGATGGATATTTTACAAGTGTTTTTTGACCGGCCGCGGCTTCTGCTTTCCTGGAGATTCCAATCAAGGGCCATTTTTGTGTTGCTGTGTTCACTAAAATTCAATTGACTTTAAAAAACGGCGTACCCAGAAAAATTTTAAATATTCTGATGAAATTGGTTTTGAAAAAATTTAAAAGTATTTTAGGAGGTAACTTTTGAGACCCTGAAGGGTTGAAAAATGTCGAGCAAGTGTTCATTTTTTTTTAATTTCAGGGTGTTGTAATACCAGAAAACGTGATTATCCACTTATGCGGTTATTGCTTATGAAGCCAGATCATTGTTTCTCGAGACAAAAGCCACATATCTTGAGGCAAATAAAGTTAATAGCTTTCATTTACTAATTGAATATCAATTACTTTTTTTTACAATAGAAAAACACTTTGCACATTCTCACGCTTACTCACGCTTCTCACGCATAATGGCGACCTTCGTACACTATATTCTCAGCCAGTTGGAGATAATAAGTTGTTAGCCTTAGAATATTGAATTTACCTGCAAATAAAGAATGAAAAAAAAAATTGTAATTAAAAACACTAGAAACTGAGCAAATATGTAACTAAGTAACTACATAGGTTTGTATTTATGACTTTGTATTTATGACTTGCACACATAAATGAATGTGTAATACGTAAGTGTAAAATTCGATGAAAACCGCAGAGCAACTTAACTAAAAAATCAATTATTTTCATGCTGCATTATTTAGGTCATAAGTTAAGGCCGTTAACAAATCCTCGCAGAGCTACAAACAAACAGAAGCGTAAGCATTGAGCAACAGAAGAATTTAATAGCTAAACAAATTAACATCTGAATAATGCACAGTGGTGTGTGCCATAGAAAATAAGTGAAAAAAAATCAAAAATTAAGTAATCGAATACTCGTAATTAAAATTATAAAAATTGGTCTCATTTTGATGCTAAAAACGCAGTTCACAAATTTTACTAAACGAGCAGGGAGGTAGTTAAAGCTCCTCTATTTTTGGACACCCCCTTTTGTGATCAACTGTAATTGGAATTCGCATCGCACGCAAAGCTGCGCTGCACGTACCGCAATCCGACTGAGATGTTCGAGCTACGTCCCCTTATGTGGTTCATCCCCTTATGGAACGATCAATTTAACCCTCTCTTAGTCCAAGCGGAACATTCTGCACTCATATTCTCTCAGGGGGTGAGTGGGTGGTGTGCAGCAGTTAGAGACAGGTCCTGGTGAAGCTGTTCACCGATGATTCTAAGATGAAAGGAAGAGTTGTTGGAGAAGTATTCTGCGAGTAGCTCCTCATCAGACTCAAATTCAGGTTACCCGACCAATGCTGTGGTAGCCGCAATCAAAGAAGCAGCTCTTTGGCTATTCACTTGCATAATAACTGCCACGAAATTAAATATTTGCTCCGACAGCCAAGCGGCAATTAGGACAGTGGGCTTGATGACGGTGCACTCGAAGTAGAGCAAGGAATATCTAGCTTCACCTTGCAACGCATCTGACTTCTTTCAAATAAAATAAGAGTAATCTTGGTGGCTGATCTTTGCGACATTGCGGAAAGAAACTGCGGGGCGTATAAACTGGTCACACAAAAAAGCTGTGAGGTAGCTTTCCCTCAGAGGATTGGGAACCCCTTGAACACCTGCGGTCCGCTCCTGGAAGTAGAGGCTTAGCGGTAGGCTTTCTTTGAGCCAGGGCTGGGCAAGTACACGAACTTGTAAGGTCGCGAAATCTTTCTAGTCGCCACGTGTGGATCGGAGGTGTTCGAGGCATCTTCTCAAGTTGACAAAATCTCAGCTCTAGAATTCTGTGGGTGTCACACAGGACACTATCCGCAAGGTATGCATGCTTTAAGACTCGGTATTAGTTCGAGTTATATTTGCCTCAGCTGTATGTAGAATGGAGTTAAATCATCTCAGCCCCTTCTCCTTAGCTACTCTTCTAAGATTTAGACATCTTGGATCTGATTTCTTTGATAAGCCTGCTGATATAGTAGGCATTAATATGACTTTTGTCTGACGAACTTCATCGGCAACACAAAGCGGTTAACACCAGCGGAACACAGTCATCGTTCGCATTCCACAAATACTCAAGTTGGTCCACAAATATTGCTCGTTCGAACACCTTTGGATTGTATGACAATTAAGTTTATAGACGCGACCGCTGAGCCAAGAATGGGTCTTGTCCAATAAGATAACTTTTCACCATGAAATTCAAAGAGCCCTACAGCCGAGCCTGAGTCTCTATAATATTTTTCTAAATATTTCCACACGATTGGCGAGTGTGAAACGATGCATAAAGAAATGGCCAACTTTACTGAATATTTTATTAGCTGGATGTCGTTGGTAACTTGGCAGCTGCTGTAAAATAAAATTGCTATCGGGTGCCTACGAATTTTGGCTTAAACTTAGCTACATTGCAAAAAGTTATCACCGTGGGGTATTAAAATTTCTTGTTCTACATACAATAACTTCCACTTGCTTCGGAAAATTGAAGTGCTTGAATATTGGGACGAGGTGGAAACTGATTAGGACATCTGTGGAGGCCCACAGAATGGTTATTTTCAGCAAAAACTAGCACATCATCAACACGAAAGAATGAAATTACCATTTAAGTCCAGTAGCATCTTAAATTTCTTAAGAAAATGGCTTTTGTGAGGAGTAGAGAGGTAGTGGATTGTCTGCGATAAAGGCATTCGGCGGTCGATAGTTTTGTAAAGACGTAAGAGTCTCCCGATGAATGTCTTTCAACGTTTGTCTATATACTGTTTGGTAGGGTAGTTGTAGTTGTGTTTTATCCTGAATCTCCTCAGTGTAGTTGAATAGTTGCTTCTTGGCACACCTGTGAGATGGCTCAGATTCTAGCAAATGTCTGCATAAGTGATTCCTTCAGTGGCACCTGCGTAGAAATTGATTGCTGAGCTGCTGAAAGCATGGAAGCCTCGTTGTGAACCTATTGCAAGGAGACATAAGGCGTTATCGCGTGGCTGTTCTAATTGCAGGTAATTTTGACAGGTCTGGCGTTTTGTCAACTGCGCATCACTAGGGTCAGGTGACCTGATGGGCGCAGCATAATTCTCCATCAGCTGGCAAAGTGCTTCAAATGTCACCAGCAACATTTTTTTGTCTTTACCGTAAGTGATTTGAGGCCGCCTTTGCGGCTTTGGACCTTAGAGCAAATTGCAGTTGGGTGCCCTGAAAAGGAGAGCAAGCTATCGAAATTGGTGTGCATTCTGGGGTTGTTAATGGTCGGTATTGAGAGTCTCTAACTACGCTTCTGAACTTCCACCGATCATTGTAGTCTCACTCCCACCCATTGAGCTCTGTCTGAGTCCCAATTAGTTCAGTAGGTTAAACTCCTACATATCTATAGTCGATCCTGACATGCTCATCATATGTTTGGCATGTGAAGAGACTAACGCATGACACCAACCAATTTAAGATTTCACTCAAGTCGATTGAAACTTGAAAAATTTTTTTTATTTAATTTAACATTAATATGAGTTATACGATAGCGCACAATTTTAAATTGCTTTATCTATTTGGTCGGTCCAATTTTCTACTTCAGCCTGTAGTCATCTTGAATAATATTAGGGCTGTTCCTGATCATGAAAAATTGTTTGCTGAAAAATTTGTATGTCAAACGTTATCCCTGATTCACTGATTCACGCTTTTTCACTAGCGCGGCCCCACTTTGCATTGGACCAAGCATACACAAATACATGCACATGCACACGCACAATCAAAAGACCTCACAAAGTAACGTTCAAATCACTTGAACTGAAAATATGTGAAAAACTCGGCGCTCTTTTCTTCCAATGCCGCGCTATTGCCACATCATGGGCACTAACGACGAAACAACAACAACAGCAGCAGCAAGAACGTCAAGAGCAGCGAGGCTGCATTGAGTAAAGCGTCACGTTGCCAGTTGCCAAAGAGTTTATGAAATGGCTTGAAAATTGAAATTGAAAATGGGAAATCCTACGTTAAACAAGTAGCAGCAATAATGGTGCATGCTACACTAACACACACACACACAGATACATACACAAAGACGTTACATGAAATGCCCGCTTGCAGTGCGCTTATTTGCGGTCACATGCGTTTTTCTTTGTGTGGCATACCAAACTGTGGTGGCGCCACTACAAACTCAACTTAACAAGCAGCCGCCGCCCCTACTCCTCAGTGGTAGTGTAGTAGTAGCAGTTCACCACAGAGGTTGTGACCGCAGCCGGTGCGTTGAAGGTGAGCGAACGAGTTGTGTGCTGCTTTTTATTGTTGTTGTCGTCGTCGTTCTTGGTGGCCGTATGGGAATTTATTAACGGCTGGCGAAGAGGGCTGATCTGCCCCAATCACAATGTAGTAGCCAAGTATGCGTGTGTTTGTGTGAGCCAAAAGTGTATGAGCTCATGCATAAAATGGCTCGTTTTTTGTTAGTGTCGCGCCACTGTCAAGGGACAGAGTGAGGCTTTTGCGTGGATGGGTTAAAATTAAGGTTGCATAAATTATGAGGATTAAAATTTAATGGACTATAAAATAAATGATTGTACAAGACGCGCACAATTTGTACGTATCATAGAATGGTGATGGAGTGTTGTGTGCGTAATGTTGAGTATCAGCGGGGGTGCATACTTGTTACCTTTGTATGTGTGCATGTGCGTAGCGGTCAAAAAGGTTGATAGACGCGCATACGAGCATTTGAGCAAAAGTCAAATGTTGCGGTTTGTCAGCATGAAATTTTTAGTTGATAAATAGTTATTTAAATGCATGGGTAGTTTTCAAGCCGAAAGTTAAAGTCGTGTCACATTTACCGTTATTATTCATTAGTCATACTAACTTGTCGCATGCTAGCTTTTTAAATGTGAGTAAGCAGGATTGTGGCTGATTTTAGTAAATGTTACGAAAAATTTTTAATATATAAGAATGCAATTTTTTTTTTATTATTTATTTATTTTACAAACATTTTTTTTCAAGTGGTTTCACTTGTGCTAGTTATTTACGACTTGTGCTGCATACATAGAAAAATTCAAGCTGCGTATATTTCTGTCCGCAAAACTCGCAATGTTGTCTGTCGCTAGACTTGAAATTTTAACATAATTGGCATATGCGCATATTTTCAAAAGTCGAATTCATAAAAATACCAAGAGTGTATTTTTTGAGAAAATAAAAAGAAGTCTTAGTGCAGACATTTTTTTGAATCGGGTTGCCACCTATTTAAAAAGTTAAATTAATTATATTCATGTGTAAGTCAACTAAAATACTTCAACATTGTTTAGAAAAGCCAGATCTTTAGGATCGAGTTAATCCAGTAATATTTATAAGTAGGGTTGCCACTTAAAAAAGCTGAATTTTAAATATGAATCGTCGTTATACACTATATTATAATATTGCCACCAAAGTAATTATTTTAAAATTTTTATAAAAAAATTACTATATTTGATTTTTATAAAGAAATTATTTTAAAATTTTTATTGAAAAAAAATTATTATAAAATGTGATTTTATATAAAGAAATTATTTTACAATTAAAAAAAAAATTATTATAATAATTGATTTTTAAAAAGATTTTATTTTAAAAATTATTATATTATATATTAAAAAAAAAATTAATATAACATGCGATTATTTATAAAGAAGTCATTTTAAAATTTTTATTTAAAAAAAAGTTACTATACTATGTGATTTTTATAGAGAATTTGTTTAAAATTAAAAAAAAACTACTACATGTGTTTTTTATAAAAAACTGACTTTAAATATTTATTAAAAAATACTGTAATAACTGATTTTTATAAAGAAATTATTTTACAATTTTTACTAAAAAAAACGACTATGTTTTATTTAAAAAAAACATTCTATAAAATGTTATTTTATGTAAAGGAATTATTTTAAAATTTTTATAAAAAAAAAATTACTATAATTTGTATTTTTAAAAAATGATTTTAGAATGTTTATTAAAAAAAGTTACTACAATTTTTGATTTTTAAAAAATTATTTTAAAATGTTTATTAAAAAAAATTACTATTACTTTTATTTTTAAAAAATTATTTTAAATTGTTTATTGAAAGAATACTTTTATTAAAAGAAATTACTGTAATGTGTGATTTATTATAAAAAAAAATTATTTAAAAATTTTATTAAAAAAAAAATACTATATAACGTAATTTTTTATAAAAAGTTTTTCATAAATTTTTAATTTAAAAAAAATCTATGAGAACATGTGTTTTTTAAAAAGAAAAGTTTTTAAAACCATTATAAAAAAATGTATATAATATGTAATTTAAAAAAAAAAGTTATTTTAAATTTTTATTAAAAACAAATTATTTTAAATTTTTATTAAAAAAAATTACCACAGTACGTTTTTATTTATAAAGAAGTTATTTTCAAATTTCTAACTAAAAAAAATAAACATTAAAAAAAATATTACATTTTTTACAAAGAAATTATTAAAGTTTTTTTTGCTTTTTTTCGACCTCAACCTTTTTCCTGGACTTTGCTTTGAAGGCATTTGGACATTGGGGTTCCTGTCTTGCACAATCTGCAATGTCCTTTTTCACTAAAGACTGCCCAATGTTCCATTTTATCGTAACTCTATGAGACTGAAGGATTCGGTTGAAACCTGTACTTTTTCGACTGTTGGGAAGACGCGCTGTTTGATGGGGAGCCCAGCGATACTATCGAGCTAGCTCTTTCAACATTCGATGGTCGGCCTATCCTTTTTCCGAGCGAAGTAGTAGCAGTAAGCAACTCATGAGCAACTTCTAGTTGAAATTTAGAGGAATATGCTTTTGCCTCGGGTTTATCAAGTTTAAATGCTTTCTATACAGGTCTCACAGGTCTTGCAACATCAATATAAGCTTTTCCTTTGGATTCCAACATTTGCATATACCAACAGGTTCCATGCCAAACCACTTGACGCATACAATATTATTGTTGATTTCACATTTTATATCGAAAGATCCCCTTCCACACTTTTAAAGTAGCTGGGAATTGCTTATGCGGTTTTACGTACAGTTCCTGTTGCAAATATATTATATATGCCCATTTCTTTTAACGAGATCAGAAGGCTTACTGACGTAAACCAATTATTGAAATAAAGCTTAAAATGTTTGTCCTTAGGCCAAATATAAAACTATATCCGAAGATAGCCCTAATCCATAAGCAGGACAGGTACCTTCCCCAACATACAACGTAAAGTCGTACACTAATCCAGAGGTTCCAGCAAGCGTAAACATTTTCAGACCCCATTTATGAGACTTAGCAGGGTTGTATTGTTTAAATGAAGATCGACATGTGACAAAAATTTAAACTTAAATGTTCATTATGAAATTTATGAATGAATACCTTTGAACGCAATGATTTGTTCATCAACGCCTTGATGATCTTCCTGGGGTAGCTTTCCAAAATTTTCTTTGAGACTGTCTAGTAAAGGACGTATTTTTTACAACTTGCCATAGTTCAAATCGCCTTTTTTGGATTGTTTAGTGTTATCGTTGAAATGTAAACATTGTCTTATTTTATTTTTTTCAAACTTTGCATTGAATCTGTTATAGCGGTAAGATTTAAATCTTTTGACCATGCCATTTTGAGTTGAAGCAATTTTAAAACACCCATTTACAACAAAATACGTTTTAAATCTTCAACAGTGCATTTGAGTTCAATGCCGTATTCTTGCAGCGCATACAAATCTGTTTGTTGTGCGATCAAATAAAAAACTTGGCTATTAAAAAATGTGTAGAAATATTCTACTGGCGTCATCACATCGTCGACCTTCAAAGTATTTTCTTACCAACTAGTCTCCGAAGGTACAAATGGCCTTTTTCTCCACTTTAGTGTCTTGGGGTCAACTTGTTCAAAGCAATTATCAGCCACATAAGACTTCGGTTCACATTCTTCTGCAATCATATCAGGTCAATCTCTATAGTTTCCCTTCTTTGCACGATCCCTTCCAAATTCTTCTCTAGCACTGTAGAACTCCCATCAATCTCGTCGTCAGAAAAGGGCATCTCAATCAAAGTTAACAACAATCCTCTCAATATCGTCATCTGGCAATCCTTTCTATCGCCGTCTCATAACTAAGTACAAAAATATTTATTACCACAATGGCCCAAGGTTGCCCACAAGCAACATTGCAACTTTGAAGATTACTCACTTAGTTAATACTTTTAACTAATCAAGTTTAAATTCAGTTTTGTAAAGTTAAAACTTTGCTAAAAAACATGGCACATAAACTTTTTACATTTTTTCATTATTATAGAAGTTAATCACTCACTTTAAAAACTCTTTTGAATTTCACAACAATATTTTCTGCACTGCACTTGCGGTTTATTCAACATAACATCGCTAAATGATCTGCAAATGATATTTTTTATTGCTCACATTTTGAGTAGATACATAAAAGTACCGTTATCATCTATAACGAACAGACAAAAACAAAACTAACGCTTTCCGTAAGCTGTTAAACTGCCGAAGTTGCTCACAGGCAACGTTGGGGTCGAAAGGGTTAACAGAAATTTGTATAAAACGTGATTTTTTATAAAGAAATTAATTAAAATTTTAATTTAAAATATTACCATAAAATGTGAGTTTTTACCAAGAAATTATTTTTAAACTTTTTTTAAGTAAAAATTTGTTTTCTCCTTCCTTATTTTAATGCATAAATTCCTATGATCGTCATCGAAAGTAACTAAATATTCTTAGTTTTCAAAATTTGCTTCTGTTTGTTGTACATCGATAAAAGTTTTTGAGAAGCATGAGTAAGTGCGTACTATCAGCAGGAAGTCACTAAGAATTATAATTTTTAAATACATTTTTTTATTATTTCACATTTCTGAACTATTAGTAATAATTATTGTTTCTCAATGTAATTTATAATAAAGATTTCGAAGAATTACTCCAATTTTGATAAAAATAAATGATTTTTACGTCGATTACTAACGTAAAACGAGCCAGAATTTTATATTCACAAGCCAGGCCGAAGAACCAGTCAAACAATGCATCTGACAATGGTTTAATAGCCTTGGACCATAAGGCAAAGATAACAAAACACTTTGGAAGAACTGAGGCAAAATAAGCAACAAAAATACAATTTTGATGCAAAAAGAGAAGTAAATTATTTTTTGATAAGACGAACTAAAATTTTAAATTCATAAGCTAGAAATTTTTAAATTTTCTTATTAAACTAACTATTTCTGCTCCTCAGCATAAAATTACTTCCTCCATTGTGATTTATATGAATTTATAAAATATTTGCTTTGCACTCGCTTACTTTTACGCCATTCCGCTCCCCTTCGTTTACACTATCAGCGCACAGTTGACTTTAGTATAACACTTTCAAAAACAAAAAACAACAGCAAAACCAAAGTTACACACGCAGACAGACATACGACAGACGCGCACACCAGTGATCAGTGCGACATTAGTAAGGCATAAGGCAAACAAAAAGTGTGTCATGCCAACAGCAAAGCAAAACAAAAGACATGAAAAAACGGAGTGTTAGTTGCTTATTGAACGCGGAGATTTTAATGCTTTGCCGGCGACAAAAGACGGAGGCGTGTGAGGTGCAGCAAAAAAGACGAAAATACAACAACAGCTGCACTAAAGCAGATAGTCAAATAGACCGAATGTTGTAAGGAGACACGCGGGAAAGCAGCACAAACAGCAACAACAACCACAATAGTTGAAAGCTGAACAGTTGAAACAGACGCGCTCGGCAGTAGAGCCAATTTCGCTATGCAACATGTTAGTGTATATGCATTTAAACGTTGCAACATGCTGTTCTTTATAGCGTTTCATATTTTCTGCTCTCATGTACGCTAAGGTGCCCTGTTGTAAATCTTTGTGTAGCAAGTCTAACGCTGAACTATTCCAATAAGGAGTATTAACCTATTACCAGTGAAACTTCAAAGTTCAGTTTAGGCTTAACTAGAATTCAACGTTGCACTTAATTGCTTATTCAATAGTTATTGTACGAGTATTAGAAGAGAGTTAGGTTGCATTGGCGAGACTAACAGAAGGCGTCGTGTTAACAGTACAGGGTTGCCCATATTCCACGGACCCGACGAATTTCGATGACTCTTTGGGCCCATTCCAATCGACGAGGCTTGTCCGCAGGCAACAATCTTTGCGTCAATTGAATCTTTCACGGGAATAAATGCAAATCAATGCGGATAATTCGTTGTAAAGTGCTCCGAGCAATGCCCAACTGCTAAGAACGGCGATTTTGGGATGTCCTTGGCGACGTCTTGGTCGGTTTTGATTTGGCCTCTTTGGATTACAAAGAGCATCACCAGTCGAAAACCTTTCGTACAAGCGTTTAATGGTGTTCTTAGAAGACGCACTTTTCACATTATTTAATTTTTTTAAAATGCACGTTGAGTTTTCCCAACGACTTCTTTTGTTGAATGTAAATTTCAACAATTTGGGAGCGCTAGCGTGGCGTGTACTGTTCCATGGTAAAAATCTGCTTGGACTGACGCTTCCAACGCGATATGTCATTAAGCGATCTGATGTCTCTGTCAAAAGATACATGGTTGCCAGATGGGTCCGTCGAAAATTACTAGTGTTAAAAAGTTAAGATACAGATAATCCATTTAACATCAACATTCAGTTGGCTCTGTTAAGCAGCTGTTAGGTATCTCTTGTCAGCAAACCTCAAATGTAAGCACAAAAATCAGCTATTTTAGATAATTTGGATTTGACGAAAATCAAAGCCTCTATTAGGCGGTTTTACTGCTGTCATAGTAGCTACAAAGCTCGAGAAGTTATAGGAATGACTCGAATTCATATCCAGCCAAGAACTGTTCCATCAGCAGCATATCTTACGAGTGTATGCAAAATTATTTATCGGTAGTATATCTGTGTTTTCAGTTATTCGCTATGACGTGAAAGATCTCAGCGGTTCTGTTAGGAGCAAGCGATAAAATAAATTATCCTAATTCGATAAAATTATATGTATGACGTAGACATTTGGGTGTCAAATGAAAGAAAAATATCAAGAGAAAGCAAAAATATATATTTTTATGCGGAACAATCGTTGGAGCAAAATTTGGAACATATTTTTTTTTTATTTAAAAATCTTCATCATGGCCAAATGGAAGAAAAGTGTGAACTTAATTCAAAAATATTTATATTTTTCCATAACAGTATTTGCGCGAAAAATGTCAAAAATTTTTATGGGAATCTTGTAATATTCTTCTTGGGATTTTTATGGGAATCTTGTAATATTCTTCTTGGGATTTATTCCCAAACAATTGTGATAAAAACCATTATGGACCGTTTTCACAGTCACAAGAGAACTTACAGATTTATGTTAACCAACAACTTTTCATTAATGTTCGACTATATTTAAGCAATTTGCATGCATTTGTTAAAAAATAGTTCAAATGGATGGTTTTGATGCAGAAAAATTTAAAACAAAAAAATTCTGAAATTCTGGTGAAAAACTAGAAAAACTAATTTACTACCATTGTACGAAAGTATCGCGCACATATCGATCTTTTCATGTTTTTGGCACTGTTTGATTTTATGTTTAAAACGGAGCTTTTATATAATGGGCGATTATTTAAGAGCTATAGGAAAGTTTTTCAAAAAAACACACGTAAAATACAGAAAAATTTTTCGATAAAAAAGTGGATCTTAAACTTTCTAAACAGAACACGCATTTTTATAATAAAATTCAATGATTTGCAAGCGTTGTTCGTTTGTAAGACGATTCATGGCTAAATTATAGATCAAACTGAAGCTGTTTGACAGTGAAACAAAACACGAAACGTGCGTCAGCTGTTTAAACCGACTGTTTAAAAAGATAATAGCTAAAGAATCACCCTTTATTTGGCACGTCCATGCCCATCTTCCAGTTTATGTTGTGCCTCCAAAATATAGATGATTTTCTTTAACCCATCGTTGAACACCTTTTTTAAAACCTTCGGTTATGTATCCGGGTCTTGCCTTTTTTCGTCCGGTTCGAGGATCCTTTTCAAAGGGTTATATCCATAAATCGCGGCCTCGGTAGACTAGCGTAAGTACACTAGCCTGCCAGCCCAAAGGTTGTGGTTTCGAATCCCACGTGAAGCACGGTCCACGTATTTTTCCACATTTACCCATTCCCTGTTTCTAAAAACCAAAGAAAGAAAAAACGAATCTCATTCCTCAAATCCGAGACTTTATCCTTTCCATCCTTACTCGCGCATAATAGTCAGCGCATTATTTGCATTGTGGCTGCTAAAACAAGCAAAAATAAAGAACAGCACACAGCTACACATTGCATTAGTGGCGCCAGCAAAAGGAAGCGGGCAATCGCGGTAATAGCGCAGACACACCAAAATTTAGCGAAGTCCTCAACCATCTGTGCATTCCTTCTGCCAGAAAAATGTGAAACACAGATGGCGCTTCAAGAAGTAAGAAGGCGTTGTTCCTAAGCAACGACAGGTGGGCATTCCCACTACTTAGCACTACTAGCGGCAGGCTAATCACCTACCCTGGTTGGTTGGTTTGAGTGGTGATTCTTCTAGAATCCAACTAGCGCCTCCGCACCATTTTGTTGCCATCTCCATCACCTACCCTGTCAGAAATCAAAATAGATTAACGAAACCAACGCAAGACTGAGTCTTGTCGAGACCCTATGCTCCCGAGAGGAGTGAACAAGAAAAAAAAAATCCATAAATCGATAGAAAATACATTTTAGAAAGCTATCAGGAGGTTCAAGTCGTCAGCTATATATTAAATATATATTTATATATATTAAATTCACGTTCAAAGTCGAAAAAGTTAGTCTGGCCAGACCCGGATGTCCAAGAGGTGCAACCAATCGTTTTTGGCAGACATATACGCGGAGGTTTGTCGTTGCTTTATAAAAAAATGCTCTATCTCTTAATGTTAAACCCGGGCTATGGCAAAGATGGCAAATTTTAGTCAATTTTACCTATTTAATTCAAAAAGCAGGTTTAATGATTACTGAAAAAATGTGTTACATGAAAAACAAATATTTGAAAAAATATAAAAATTTAGTATGGACCACTTTTTTTAATCTCGGTACTCGATATTCTTTTATCTGCCGTGGCGTGCGGAAAACACTCGCATGTCGATTTTCTACCAATTCGAGAGTATACCCAAAGTAAGGCATGTGCAACTAGTAGTATGGAATTACTCCATAATATTTTTAATACACACACATGCACCTATACCCACACACATATGTAAGTGCAGACAAACCAACACACGCACGCTTCTGACAAGAAACTGCATACGGCGAGGCGAGATTTAGCATATTTGCCTTTTGTTTTTCCCCTCTACCTATTATTGTATGTAGGTGTGTTCAGTATTCTGTGTGCTCCAGAGCTTTTGTCCTTTTATCGGCGCATGTTGCATGCATACGAGCATTACATTTATGTGCATTTGGGGGTGTTGTTGTTGGCAAGTGTATGGCGCATTCTACAATGATGACAACTATGAACAAGCCGCTATGTGGGTCAATGAGTGCGCAAACAGGATAAGTGCAAGCGGAATTTGTGCATCCTGTTCATCCTTTCGCTCGCACACACACACACACACACATTCACGTTCAGTTCTCCCTTTAGCTGGCCTAATGGCGGCTGTGTGCGGCAAAAAGTAGACGTAAAAGAAGAGGAAGATTGCTGTAAATACCATTATGAGCATGTTTTGCGAAGCTTATTCACTCGGACATGAGTGCGTTGCCATTTTTTTTCTTTTATTTTTCATCCTTACGCTAAGTGCGAGCACTAACAGACTATCCTCCTTTGTGCACTCTGTGCAAGCAGATTTTGTTCTGTAGCTGTTGCTTGCTGGCCATTGTCTTGATGTGGGACGTCGTTATGCATAAAATGAGATTAGCCTAGCAGGTGGTTGTACTGGGGTCAGCACTGTCTTTAGACGGCCAGCAGCGCGTCCAAATTCTACGATGGCATGGCATTGGCTGGAAAGTGCACTGAAATTTTTGCTGATTGTGTTTCTACATAACGTTACTTCCATGCACTTACTCGTATAGCTACTGATTTGGTTTTTTGCCACACGCCATCACTCTGGTATTTTGGCATATACATATTTGTCCACTTGGAAATTTGCATGCCTGGATGCGCTGTGCAAGAACTCAAGAGGAATATGAATAATATTGGAGGACACTTTTGTTGCGACCTTTTTCCTGCTTTGGGTGTGTTTTGCTTTTACATATTTCGTTTTGTTTTGGCGCCAGATAGTTGAGCTCTGCACCTTTGTTTTTGTATTTTGACAAATCACGTCACAAATGATTTTTCGTTGGCTTTATTTAAGGAGCGATATATTACTCTACAGAAAACCTGCGGAACTTTGAAGTTCGTGCAATCTTTTGTTACTAAATATGGTGCTGAATAGCCTTTTAGGCAAGGTCAGTTCGAGGTTACACAAGTATACACACTAGGGCGGGCCGATTTAAAAATCGCTCATTGCTCTGTGAAAATCGTATTCTAGGGATCAAAATAAGAAACTTTGCCGAAGGAACCATAACTCTAAAACGAATTCTGATGTCCTCCAATTTGTGTCGAACGAAAAATCCCACTTTGACCCATTTAGAGTGCTCCAATCGAGTCCAAATGTATGACCGACCCCCACTAACTTTGGACGGCCGATCCACTCATGCCAGTGGCACACCCCCTGGAACTCCCCTGGGGGGTTCCCCATACCATCATTTCAAAATATCACCATTTTTGGCCTTTACATGAGAAAAGAAACTAAAAAGTTCGACCCAAATTAGGGGACATCAGAATTCGTTTTAGAGGTATGGTTCCTTCGTTCAAAGTTTCCTATTTTGATCCCTAGAATATGATTTTCACAGAGCAATGGGCAATTTTTTTGCCTCTCCACAAATCGACCCGGCCTAATACACACCCAATCTGGCCAACATATCTAAATATCGTGCGTTAAGTTAATATAACTCAACGACATATTGGCAAATTTGTACAGCTTCTTGCTTTCTCATTTCTCTTTTTCTTCATTTTAGTTAAAATATATTTCACTTTCCTACGAAAACCACATAAATCCAAGCTTCAAGCTTTGTGTAATTTAAAACAACAGAAACCAGTAAATTTACTTAATAATTTCACACCTTTTAAACAGAATTTAAAAATAAGTTAGTGCATGTAGTTAAATGGCTCATTAAATTTTGGTATTATATGTTAAAGAGTGGCTGAAAAATCCTCTTGATTTTTGACAATTTTTGTTGCCGATGGTCTCATGCATTTTCTTCATATAATGAATGGCTTTATTAATACAATTTTTAGAAAAATTTCGAGTATGCAGTTTTACAGCGTATTCAATTTTGGTATAATAGGGAGCAAATGTCAAGTGGCTCAAAAAATGTTTTGATTTTTTTTTTTAATTTTTTTTTTTGGCAGTATTGTGCATTTTTTTCAAATAATGAATGATCGGAATTTCTTTTCTATGGAAGAAAACATTCAAAGCAAATCACGTCGAGTCCGCGATCAGTGATTTTCAGTGATTCAAATGAATAGAAGAATATGTTTTTTTTTTCTTTTTGCAAGACATTGTCACACATGGTGACACTATTAAATAGCGAAAATGAGGCAGAAGTAAAGGAAGTTGCAGTACGCAAGATATTTGGTCGACAACGATGGAAAACAGGAAAACCCTGTAGGGTTATGCTGAAATTTCACAGGAGGCAAGTATCGGAGCCTAATATCTACTCAGGCGGAATAAAAAAGTGGTAGTCAAATGCTCTGATGCAACATCAGTGGCGCCAGCAAGAGGAAGCAGGCAATCGAGGTAATAGCGTAGATGCACCAAATTTAGCGAAGCCCTCAACCATCTGCCAGAAGAATGTGAAACACAGATGGCGCTCTAAACAGTTAGAAGGTGCTGATCCACAACTTATTGCTCTGGTCTATTCTGGCTGACGATTTGGGACAAAACCTTAACAATAAAGGGTATAAAACAAGAGGTTATGTAGATGACATTTCTGTAATACTTAAAGGCAACCATCAAAGGACCATAAACTATTTATTAACTTTAATATAACCTGGGAGGGGTGTAGAAAAGATGGATCAATAAATCAACCCTTTCAAACCCACTTTTATCCCATTTACCAGGAAAAGGGTTCTAAATATACCCACCCTGGGAAGAAATGAAATAGAGGTACCTCTAAAGGAAGAGGTTAAATACCTAAGAATTATGATGAATAAAAAGCTCACTTGGGAGGCCCACCTCAACTCAGTAATAATAAAGGCAACGAAAAACCTTTGGACAACAAAAACAACTTTGGTAAATCCTAGGGTCTGAACCCTTCTGGATCTACACCCAAATGGTAGGACCTATCGTACTGCATTGGCTTATTGTGGGTTACAACAAATATCAAAATATATGTATCAAAACTGTGTAACCAACAAAGGCTGGCGTACCTAAGCATAACAGGGGCCATGACAACTACCCCAACTGCTAATATGGGAAGAGTGGAAAACTAATCCAACATGGCTAAATGATGACTCACAAAAATGGTACACAGATGATTCCAAAACGCTCCAAGAAGTAGGAGTAGGAATAGTGGACCCTAGAGCACACAAATTCCTAACACTAAGTATAGCTACCACGACTTTCTATGCGAAGCTCTACGCCATAATGGAAACAGTGGAAATCATATCCACAAGAGGGTTCGAGAAAGTAAAAATTAAAATACTTACACGCAGTCAATCCGTTCTCAAAGCCTTGAATAGCTTCACATTCAATTTGAAAGTCGTAATGGAGTCTAAAAGTGCACTCAATATGCTGGACACCCATAATCAGGTCTCACTGATTTGGCGTATTTGTATGCCAAAAAAGCGACAGAAGGGCTATTTATTGGACCAACCCCATTTTTCGGCTTCGTGGAACACTGGAACGGCACAAGCGGTCTTAATCACTCCAAAAAGTTTTTGAACTTCAATGCCAACAGAGCAAAATCTGCTCTAACCCTAGACAAAAAGGGCCTCAGATTACTCTGTGGAGCACTTACAGGTCACTTTGCCTGTAAAAAACACTTTAACATAATGGGATTATGTAGTACAAGATCATGCAGGTGCTGCTGTGATGGAGAAGATTCTATGGAACACTTAATTACCAACTGTGAGGCATTAGATCACAGAAGACACAGAATGCTGGACTCGTACCTACTAGAGGAGGAAGACCTACAATTGCTCCCTCCTATGGAGCTGGTTCGATTCGTCGCAATCCTAAATAATTAAAATTAAGCACTTAGGAGCGCACAATAAATCATTCGGCTCGCAGTGCATAAAGGCCTTAGCCTAACCCGTACAACCATTACTATTCCCAATGAACCTTATTACTGTTGGTTTGAGATTTGGAAAAGTTACTTAGGTAAATTTAATTGGCGCATACAGCTTTTGTTAGCTGTTCGGCTTTTTTTCTATAGATTTTGATGCTGTATTACGAGTAGGGAGACCTACACTTATGAAAGACAGATAATTTTTATACAACCCTTGCATACGGAAGTTGGTGATTGCCTGAGATATTGACAAAAAGTTTATGTGTTTTAGTTTCAATTTTTCATGTTCCCAGTGGGGGTCGAGCTCTGGGCCAAATGACTGTTTGTCACACACAAGCCAGCTCGACTGGATCAGGCGCTAGTATTTAACAGTCATTTAAGTTAAGTTATTTATAATACAGTCTACCTTGCCGACTAGCCAAATGAAGCGCCTAAGGATATGCTCCACTAAATTTTAAATTAAGTATTTAAATGAAAGCAATCAGAGGAAATTTCTTAATTAAATATCTTTTGACAGGTTAAATTAAATTCGTACGCATATACGACGAAAATCTTCCATACGCACACATTTTACCACAGTGACATGGCCACAATACCGCACATGGCATTCACACTTTAGCACACACACACACACACTTATGCGTGCAAGCAGTCAAACCGCAGCATATTCATAAATATTCGAGTATATTTGCATGTATGAACCCGTGGTTAACGTTTTCTTCTATACAAGCAAACTTACATATACACACGCACACAAACTAATTTATTCATGTGACAGCAATGCTGATTTTCTTCGGAAAACCTTAAACGCAGCTTCTACTTGGCTTTCTTATTCTTATTCTTCTGCGTCCTTTTCTTATTCGCTTCTCGATGCTCCTGTTTGCATGAAATGTAGCGGCATAGCTTTAATCCATCGTAATTCGCTTAACACTTTTCAACAGCTACTAATAATTTGCGCTTGAAGACACATGGCCCACATACGTGTGTATATATGTATCGCTATCAGCGTCTAGCAACGGCTTACATTACCGCTTACTAAGAGTATACATTTATTGTAAAATTTTCGACTGAAATTTTGAAGCATAAAAACACACCCCTTTCCTAGCAATACCCGCAATTTTAGGAGTAGACGGGCGAGGATACATATGAAGGGGTATTTGTATGTTTGTACATGAATTATTGTGTGGTTGACGATACTTAAAGTTACACTATACCAAAGACGCAACATCAGAGAGCTGAATGTAAAGCCAAAGCTTGTTCACGCATGCAAATAATGCTTTACTGTGTGTGTGTGTGAGTGGTGTGTGTGTGTGCTGTGTTTGCGTGTACTTGTGTCATGTAAAATTAATTTTTCATATCCGCCAGCTCCCATTAAGCAAATTATGATAGGCGTTGGTGACATGCCTTTGTTGGTGTTATTTGAAGATGCCATCTAAAGCTTGGCATGTGAGCGATTTGACATTTGCCGGCTTAAATCATAAAAATGTCAGTTGCGTATAAAAGAAGGGAGGGGAAATAAAGCGGAGTGATGGTTAACAGGCTGAAGGTTTTGAAGTTGCCATGTGAAAGTAAGCGTGAAAAAATATGTGAAAAATCCATAATCCTGCAGAGTGGCAATATTTTTTTAGCAATTACATTTTTGAACTTTTTGGTTCAGCCAGGTGCATGATATGTCCCTGCACAGACACTTCACTTCAAAGCATACAGAATGGGATGAGGAGAAATGAATGCTTTTTATACTGATTTAGTAGGCACTTCTGAAATGGAGCTTTCAAAATTTAATACATACATTCTGTCAAAAAAATATCGGGAATTGTTCATTTAAAAAACGCGCGTTACACATATAGAATTATTCAATAGGTGCGCTTCAACTTTTCTCCAATAGGGTGGGCGAACGACGCAATATTTTTTATTTTTCGCTTGTCATTTGTAAACTTCATTAGTATACATTTCATCATGGAACGCTACACACTTGAGCAACGATTGCAAATCGTGCAAATTTTACTTTAAGAGCATTACGGCCATTTTACGGTCCATTTAACAAGCCGTCCCGTTTTGGGGTTATGTGAAGTCATTGGTCTACAGTAACAAGCCGGCTACGATTTGTGAGCTCAGAGCCAATATTGAACGCGAAATTGCTGGAATTTCGGCCGATTTATGCAAAAGAGTGGTGGAAAATTGGGTTCATGGTCAAATTGGTCATGCAAAAAAAATCGAATTTCATACTTAAATGTATATGTTCAAACTCGATAATAAAAAAAAATTAGTTAAAAAAGTCAAACCGTTTGTGTTTTATTCAAAAAAGTTCAAAAGTTGAAGCGCTCTTATTGAAAAACCCTATACTAGTGTGTCTAAATTTTTTGTTTGCTGGAATGTTGGTACAACTGTCCTCTATATTGTCGCAGAGTTCGAGTGAGATCTGTCAATTAGCTTGTTTTTGGCATTTAATTATATCAGTCAACCGTAGGTGGGCACTGCGATTTTCACTATGGATAAACATACCGAACAAACAATGTCTTTAATTTTGTGTTTTGAACGGGATTTCGTGTGCTGAGTCGTTCAAAATCTTGCAGGAAACCTATGGCGAATGTGCTTTATCAAAAACACGGGTCTACGAGTGGTATAAGGCTTTTGCCTGGTGCTGGAAGTGGTGCTAGAAAACCTTGATTTAAGTTTGAGGGAGGTAACTCGCCACCTTAGCGGGTATCACGAATCAATTCGCAACATTTTACATCATCAATTGGGCATGAGACGCATGGCTGCCTCGTTCCAAGAGAGTTGAGTTTCGTTCAAAAAATTCATCGGAATAAGGTGCCTGAAGACATGCTTGAGCAAGTTAAGTAAGTGAATTCGGACCCAACGTTTAATCAGTGCATCATAAAAGGTGATGAGACGTATGTACCTATATGAGTT
The DNA here is from genome assembly GCF_027943255.1 of Anastrepha obliqua. Classification (NCBI taxonomy): domain Eukaryota; kingdom Metazoa; phylum Arthropoda; class Insecta; order Diptera; family Tephritidae; genus Anastrepha; species Anastrepha obliqua. The sequence goes on from NC_072893.1 coordinate 50,103,953, forward strand.
TAACATGGATCTTGCACCATGATAACGCACCATCTTACAAGGCTCATATTGTGAATACTTTTTTGACCAAAATCTCGACAAATATCATCCCACAACCACCGTATTCTCCATGTTCATCGGATTTAGCCCCCCCCCCTGTGACTTTTTTCATTTCTCAAAACTTAAACTGCCACTCCGCAGATGCCGCTTTGGGTAGATAGAGGCTATTACTTCACTGTAGGAGCTGAAGAAGATCTCTTCAAACACGTTTAAAAGGTGCTTTGACGACTGGGGTAATCGTTGGCATATATGTATTGCTACGAATGGAGCCAATTTTGAAGGCGACAAAATAAATTTGGATGACTAAATAATTATTTGGCGTTTTATTAGACAATTGCTGATACTTTTTTGACAGAATGTGGGGTGTGCGACTTTTTGACCAGTTTTGTAATTTTTTTTTTTAAATGTTTATTATTATTTCTAGTTTTTTAAGTATATCTTGTATCAAAAATTACATAATTTCGATTTTCAAATTTTATATTGAAACTAAAAAAATTCAACCAATTTAATAACCCGATCTCACGACTTTAATCTCCCGTTGGACATCTGTTTTAAAACCTTCGGTTGGGCCCACGCGCCTGGCCAGACCCCTATGCATTTACATGCATTTTCATCTGAATATGTGGCAAATGCGCTACATTTATTATTCAGTTTTAAGTATCACAGTTATGTATTTTTAATTTCTTACCATTTTCATTGGTCTTGGCATGCATTGAGCTACTTACAGAAAGAAGCAAAAGCAGTGGCTGAAAAAATTTTGGTTTGTGAAAAAAATGATTTTTCATTTGTTCTTTATTTTGACTATTTTCAAAATAGGTTGAAGAAAAAAAGATGATTCGACAAAGCTTTTCGCCTCCTTTTCTACAAAGACGGCAATCTCTCTTCGCTGTGAGTGTATCGCCTTCGGTTGGTTGGTTGACTAAAATATTCGCAAGCATAGTGATTGGTTTATTCAAAAATGATTACGTAGCCATATTAGTAGTGAATTCAGATATAACAACTGGATTATTCATACGAGTATGATTTTTGATGTTTGCATGGACCAATGAGTTCGATAATTTCGTCTCACATTACTTTTTCTGAGCCCACCAACTTCCTTGACGTCAAAAGCTATAAAGAAATATGTTTAATTTACGTACAAAATCGATAAAGGTCTGGGCAGACCAGGTGCCCAACGGAGGGTTAATTACAATTTCTATAAAGACTTTTGGTATGCAGTTTTAAAGATTACTCGTATTAGACTTTATTGTCAAAAAGTACTAACTGGAAGGTGCTAAAAATCACGTTGATTTTTTATAATTATTTCATTAATGGAGTTACTCATTTTCTACATACAAAAAAAATGTTGTGCAACTTTTCTAGTAGTTCGAATTAAAGTCCATGCAACTGTGATGGAAAGTTTACGAAATTTTTAAATTTTTGTTTAAAGTTTAAAACGTGCGTTTATGTTACTTTTACTATGCAATTCCTTACCTGCAAGGCTATACATTTACAAAAACAAAATATATAAAAAAAAAATTAATAAAAAAATAACCAAAAAAAATTAATAAAAAAAAATGTCAAAACTGATGTGTTATCGTTTGTTGCGGGTTGTACATAAGAAATTTTCTTATTAAGTGACTCTGAAGCCCTCGTAAGCGGTTCCACCCATGTTCATGAAAAACAAAAAACGCATTAGTCGATTTGGCAACTGCCTGATATTCCCTTGTTTGCCTGATATGTTCCTGGCCTTAGGTAAATAATGAAAGAAAAGTATAATTTTTTAAAATATTTTCAATTTTTTATATTATTTTTTCCCGGCATATTCTATATTTTATTTTCAAGCGCTTAGTGACCAGTAGAAAAAGGTCTTAGTTACTCGAGCTTCTATGTTAGCTAGGCCATTTATCGCTTAATTCCTTTGTTATAAATAAATAAATAAAAAAAGTTGTGGATTTCTTAGTGAAATTAAACAACTTATAGTATTGTAAAGTCTCCGATAAAACATTTAAGAAAAAAATTTAGATCTACATTTGTTTGAAAATTCGTTCAAAAGTCGATAAAATTAATTGAAAAAAAATTTTTTTTTGAAGAATTACGACCCATGACAGAAGATTTTATGTCTGTATAAAAATGTTTAAAATTTTCTCAACAAACCCACCGTAATCTCTCCGGGTGTAGTGCAATGGTCTACCAGACTGAGTGCTCGGACTTGTGCAACCCACCCACAAATTTTATCTAATCTAATCTCATCTAATCTAATCCCCCCAAAACTTGGTACTGTTCACGCAAGTCCATCTATTCGCATTATTTTTTCAAAAGTCTTATAATTGAATATATTTTATAATTTCAAGGCAAAAATAATCCCAATTTTTATGTTTCATATGGAGAGAGGTGCTCCTTTGTGATTCAGCATAGATTTAAAATCCTGCAGATGACTTCAGACTGCGTTCAAAATATAGCGCGGCCAAAAAAATGAAACAGTCTTCTTCTTCTTCACTTGGAGCGCACACCATATTCTTTCTACATAAACATTACTGATTCGCAGACAGATTACTGTGCATTAACCCGCATACTCCCGCGCCCATTGCTCAAACAAGCCTAAACACCTGGTGCAGCTAATTTTAGCTGGTATGCTTCCAGCTGCTACTTAACCACCTCCCTATAACTTAGCGGCAACAGAGCTTTGGCTGTAGCCGAAGGCAACACTTCGACTTAAAGTGCCTATGTATTTTACAAGCTACTAGGAAAAACGCAATCATGAATCGTTAAAGTCGCTTGGGGCGTAGCCTACGACACCGGCTGCAGCGCATCAAACCAGGAAAGAAAAGTGAACAGCTACTTAGATTTGGTTAGTATGGACGAATGATTGTGGTACATTTGCAGGCTGGCATCTGCGCCGTATCAGATTATTGAAATGGGATTATTATGATAGCATCAGGTTGACAGAAGAACTGAGGTGTGCTTTTTGCTGCTTAGTGAACACAGCAAACGGGCCATGCGCTCGCAACGAAGAGGACATCGACAAAGTGCGACAGCTGTGTGTTAATAGCCAATGTCGTGTTGTGGATGTACGATGTGGCACTGCGAAAGTGAAAAATAAAAAAAGAAATAAGAAAAAAAAAGAAAGAACATTTTTTTTTAAATGTTGAAAAAATTGTGTTCCCTTTCGTGTTGCGCGCTTCAAGTTAAAGATTTCCGCGTTGTGTTTTTTTTTTCATTTTCTCAATCACTTATTCATTGTATTACGCTTTCAATATTAAATAGACATACATACATTACGTTACACATAACAGCCAGTTGAGCTTACATACCCACGTTTACATCTCCTTGAAGCAGTCGGCATATTCTGGCTTTTGCGTCTATGTATAACGCGCTTTTCCTTTTCCGCAGATTCTCATACTTGTTATACTTTATTTTTGCCTTCGCCTCCGTAGCTCTTTAATGCCGCTTTGTCACTTATATTTTCATTTACTTTTGTGCCATGCCTTGCCTCAATGTAAAGTTTGCTTTAACTGGAATTAGTTGCTCATACGCCGCGTTGGCCGCCGGCAGGTTAAAAAAAATAATACTAACGTATGCTCTTCACTTTTCCTTTTTTACTTTTACGCATCTAAATTTAATTAGATTTTTTGCACATTTCTGCGGTAATGAGAAAGTAGAGGAATAGAGTAGGAGAAAGCCGCATGTAAAAGGCAAAGGCAGCTTAGAGTTAAGAAATCAAAGGCGGTAGAAGTGTTTCCTTTTTGCTGTGCTCAGTTGGGCGTTAAGCAAGGAAAGCTTTCACTTTCAAAAGCAGGCGAAGGAAAAGATTCTTTATGAGGACTGTTTTATGCAGTATTTTATTCGTTTTTAATGCATATTCATATACTATTTTTTTAATGGTTTTTCTATAATTAGACGAGGAAGAAGTAGAGTAAAGTTAGAAGGAGTTATAGGCAGGAATTTAACGAAGAATTTTCATATATTTACTGCTCTATAATGAATTATGCTCTACACTAACAACTAAAACACTCAAATTGTAAATGGAGATTATTTATAAATTATTTCCCATCATTCTTCATTTGTTTAGGTTTAGCCAACATACGCAAAGGTTAGGAATCCTACTATTTTTCTTGTAAGTATCGGCATAGATCGAAGATAAAATATACAGCAGGCCACCAGGCTGCAGGGAGCAAATAAAAAATGTGTTGCATTTGTTTTATGGAGAAAATGCGCCACACTGTCAAGAAAGAAAAAAAAAATTCAATAAACTGGATTTTTCAGCAACTTGACACTTGCACATTATTGTAGTAAAATTAAAGGAGCTATAAAACTGCGTACCAAAAATCTTTCAAGAAAGTCTACTGTATAATTAAAAATCGTGAAATTCGGCTAAAAGTTTTCAGAAAATTTTTCTATGACTTTTGTTAGGCAATGTTACCTGCTTTACGCGCGATTCGGGAGGATGGCTATCAACTCCCCAGATAGCGTGCACATTCGCATCAAACCGGCAGATGACAACCACAACACGCTCGCTGCGGGGGAGGTGGAAAAGGATCTCGGTATAGAAGAGATCCTGGAAGACTCCCTCAATATACAGGAAGTGGAGAAGGGTGAGCTGGAGGAAGTATCCAACCCCGAGAAGGTACTGAGGCCAGATGATGAAGGTCCTTCAGATAAACCTCCACAAAAGTAAGAACGCCTCAGCCAAGCTCCTGCTCAACTTAGAGAGAGTCGGCTATGTTTAGGAACCATGGATAGGATCGGGCAACATAGTCTCCGGTCTAAAGTCACATAACTACAACGCATACATCCCGATTGGAATAAATAAGGTAAGAACAGCGATAATGGTTATATTGATCTTCATCTCTCTTCAGACGATCTGACAGTGGTGGCGCTGGAGGGCTGCAAGGATGAGACGTTACTCTTTGGGTCTTGCTATGCGCCACATGATGAAGAAGCCCCACAGATAGAACTTCGGAAGCTGGTAGAAACAGCTGCCAGAAAGAAGCCCCCCTGGTGGTAGGAACGGACGCAAACAGACATCACACGGTTTGGGGTAGTGCAGTCATAAACGACCGAGGTGAGTCACTATTTAACTATATTTAGCTATATAGGTAACAGACGTGATGAACCAACATATGTTGGACCAACCTCGAAGAATGTTCTTGATTTAACCCTTTACATAAGCAAGCATGTTGTGGTACAGGAATGGGAAGTGTTGAGTAGGCACTCATTCCCTTCTCAGCTTTTACGTTGTATTACGCTCAAAAAATAAACTTATATCCTTTAGAAATCCTAAGAATTCGAACTGGGACTTGTTTTTGGATATACTATCAAAAACACCAATGATACCCTGGAAATACAGGTCACACGACGCACTTGAGAAAGGGGTTGAATTATTTGCAACTACTCTCGCCAAAGCCCTCAAAAGATCCGGCCCCCCCAGCACGTAATAGGCGCAAGGTGAAGCCTCTTTGGTGGAATAAGGTATTAGGGGCACAAAAGCGAAGGGTACATGAATTCTATAGGTTAGCCAAAGTTGCTGACAATGAGTTCTGTTGGAAGGAGTATAAGGATCTATACTGAAAGTATGCAAGAAAGACATACGTAAAGCCAAGAGAGATTATGGGAAAGCCTTCTGTAGCAGTATGAAAGATACTAAGGAAGTGGCTAGACTTAGGAAACTGTTACCCAAGAATCTGTATATGCCAAGAACAATACGAAAAATTAACGGCGAGTGGGTTGTCAGCTATGAGGACTCTCTAGAAGACCTAGTCAGCACACCATCTCCAGGGTGTGCGGACACTACAGATCTCGAACCGAGAGGAGATATTGTGCACGACATCCCGACGAACGTAATTACGACCAACAAGATAGAATGGGCTACACAAAGTTTCGACCCATATAAATTGCCAGGACTGGATGGAATCTTCCCAGCCATGCTCCAAAAGGTAAGCCATCTTGTGGTACCATGGTTAAGAACGATATTCACGGGATGCTTGAGGTTCGGCTATGCTCCTGTATTGTGGAGAGAAGCGAGAGTTGTGTTTATTCCAAAAGCTGGAAAAAGCAACCCTCTCTACTCGAAGGAATACAGGCCACATTTGACGGAGGGGCACCAAAACTAGTGGCATATGCAGGAGACATAGCTATAGTAGTTACAGGAAAGTACCTAGACACCAACAGTAATGTGATGAATAACACACTTAAAACGGTACACCAATGGACATCTCGCGCAGGGCTAGGGATAAACGCGGACTCTCCAGTTCTTGATTGACAACCTAAGTTTTGAGTTTCATAGGGTGAGATCAATCATCTCCTCACCACTCACAGAACCTCACGACACTAGTGGCCTTCCCAGGTGGTGGCCTTTCCAAAGCATCGTAAGAAAAATAAGCACATGCAATCACAAACTTCGACCATCCGCGCCTACCTCTATAACACACCTCAGTCGCTACCAAGTCTTGGCAACAGAATTGCTCAAGACCCGTCACAGTGAGATGACCCAGGGCTCTTGCACTGTTGTTAATGTCTGGGTGCTGCACTTGCTAGTTGTCCCGACCAAACCAAAAAAAAAACAAAAAATTGCCAATTTTAGTTTAAAAAAATCATTGAAAGCTTAAAGTAATAATTGCTTTGAGAAAAACCCAAGAAACAGAGATAACTTTTTTTTTTGATTAGCGCATTAAGCTTCTTAGCAACTTTTGTCATTCGTGCACGCTTCTGCGCCCTGATAAAAGGTGCATACAGGATGCGAAGCTTATGAAGTATTTTTGATCACAAATTAATTTAATTCTTTTTTTTTTTTGGTTTTATGCAAAGTAAATCAATATAAACTTAATTTAAAATTTTATTAATTAAAAGAGCAAAAGGTGCATATTTTTTTAACGTATTTCTTTTTAAATCTCACTGATAAGCGCACAAAAAAAATATTATCGCGTATAAATAAAATAAGAGAAATGTGTTACTTTAATTGAAATATTTTAATACATTTCATAGTGCATTGTATTAAAATTTATTGACTAAAGTATTAAAAGAATTTTTTTTTAATTTTATAAATATAAATGAACTGTGTTGGGATTATCTTGCATATTTTGTTTTTAATAAGCAATTTCTGTTTTGCACGGAGATTTCACAATTAATTCCAGCCACGCGCAATTTATGGCATCAACCGTCAAAGCTGACGCTGATAGCAAATAGCAGAAGCTACAAGAGCAACGGTCACGTTTGGCATTAATAACTGATTAAGTACACTGAGTGCATTGAGTACACAAGCAAGTATATAAAGGCTGGTTAAGTTTCAAGGGCCGGTGTTGGTTTTAAATAAAATACAATTCTTTTAGGAAGTTATTGTCATTTCTCTTTATTATGATAATACTGGTATGGCTCAATTACGTGGGGAACAAAATATCGGCCAAACGGCCACCGTGGCCTCAACGGCAGCATGGTCCAAATTTTCGATGAAGCCGAGGCATAATTGAGGTTCTATGCCGTTAATGTGCCGAATTATCTCATCCTTTAGCTCTTGACTTGTTGCTAACTTATCGACGTACAGGTTTTCTTTCAAATAACCCCAAAGAAAGAAGTCCAACGGTGTCGTTGACGTTTTGGTGTGGTTCACATTCAACATCGGCCCTTGAAATTTAACCACCCTTCATAATTTTATATATGTGCGCGTATATTTGTGAACATACATATACATACACGCACAGGCAGACAGTACTGCGAGTGAGCGAATCCAGATATTATTTCAATTAGTAATAGAATTTTATTAGCAAGAAAGCGCAGTGCAGTTGTCGTTAATGCTTATGAGCGTCCGGATTTCCTGTTCCTCAACCCAATGCAACTTAATAGCGCAAGTTGCGAGGGTTGTTACTGAAACTTTGAGATAGCCAAGTAAATGTAAATATTTAGAAACGAGAATGGGTTTGTTGCTTTTCCACATATCAACACAATTTTGCATATTTGAACCAATTTGTGAAGCATTCGGCGGGAGCCTCTTTTGAATGGCTGTGAAAATACCTTCTACTCAAATATGAACGAGACGGTATCAATAAAATGGTCGGCGGATGACATATGGCAAAAATAAATTTTTTGTTTTTTGGTAAGACTGTTATAAGCTTACATGGCAAATTTCAGCGTGATATGTCACATAGTTTGTTTTCTGTGCTACTGTAAACAAGTCAAGCTCGAGTGTGTTCTTCAAATTCACTTTTATGACTTCAATTGTCTCAAAATGTTCTCCACGGAGCGGCAACTTGAGCTTGGGAAACAGGAAAAAGTCACATGGAGCCATATCAGGCGAATACGGTGCTTGTGGAACGATATTAACATTATTTTTGTTCAAATAATCGCGAACAAGACGTGATATGTGAGCTGGTGCATTATCGTGATGCAAGAACCATGACTTGTTGTCCCACAATTCCTTCCTTTTAAGACGAATGTGCTCGCGCAAACGCTTTAAAACGTCTAAATAATATTCAGCGTTAACCGATCGGCCTTGCGGAAGGAACTCCGAGTGCACCACACCTTCGTAATCGAAAAAAACAGTCAGCATAACCTTAATTTTTGAGCGACTTTGGCGTGGTTTTTTGGGTTGATGTACGGCCCTCTTTGAACGATTTGTACCACTGGAAAACACGTGCACGCGATAGAGCAGAGTCCCCATAGGTTGTCTGCAACATTTTTAAGGCGAATGAAGCCGAAATTTTGCTGGAACAACAAAATTTCAAACAAATTCTTTGTTCAACTTGAATTTCCATCGTAAAATTCGAAGAACACACTCGAGCTTGATTTGTTTACAGTAGCTCAGAAAACAAACTATGTGACATATCACGCTGAAATTTGCCATGTAAGCTTACAACAGTCCTACCAAAAAACAAAAAATTTATTTTTGCCATATGTCATCCGCGGACCATTTTATTGATACCGTCTCCTTCATATTTGAGCAGAAGGTATGAATTACTGAATGATAGCAAATCTTTTTGGCGGCTACAAGCAAGTGGAACTAAGGTCAAGCATGCCGATCTTGTAATATCAGTTCATGCAGCACATTTTTTTCTATAATCAATGATTTTGCCTTCACGAAATTCATGCTGCCGCGTAGTGAGACAACGATTAGGTTCACAAAACCAGCGAAACACGTTGGGCTAAGACGACTGAAGGTTGAAGTACGTTAATCTCTACACTGCAATTGTTTTGACTCACATGAAAAGTCAAAGAAAATCACTGCATGAAAATATACGCAACCTCATTTAATTTCTTGACCATGACGTATATTTCAAGTACCGAAAAATAGCACAAATACCGTTCGTATGATAAAACGTGCAGGGAAGGATTACAATTACAAATATAAAACTTCACGATGCCAATATCAGATTTAACGAAATTTCACTCGTGTTGCCTCATCTCCAAACTCAAGTAACAACCCACGATTAGCGTCAAAATATCGCATCGTCTGCGATTATGTCACAACAGTGGATTACACATATACATACACATACATATCCAATTAAATGCCTACATATTTGTATATGCAGATGGATGCGCAAACACAGCAGCGCCATATAGTTTGTCAGCATAGCTGCCTTGATTGAAATTAAGCGCCTTGTGTGTATTCACAAAAGCTATGCAATGCGTGTATGTATAGTATGTGTATGTATGTCTACGCATTCAATTCGCTATCGGAACTGAGTCTCCTTGTCACATGTGACATTACCAATGAGATTATTCAATTTAACATTTGATTAAGCTGTCACTTATTGTCTATGTGTTGACAAACCTTGACACGACAGCGAACAGGAGGAAGGTGCAAAGAGTAGCAACACGGAGCTATAACCAAACCAGTTGTCTCAGTAGTTCACAACAAGTTGACTGCTTCTACATCTACAGTGAATGTAATATGCTTCGTGTGAAGACGTACATAAATAGGAGGAATGGCAAATGAAATGGTATCTGAATTGCGAGCGTACATTGCTTGCATTCAAACAAACGTGCAAGAGTGCAAAGAGGCAAAAGCAGACCACTTCGCAGAGTTCCCGAGGTGCAAGGAATTACATTTTTGAATTCGTTTTAGTTAGTCCCATTATGCGCTATTATTTTATGAGTTTGAGCTCTTTGACTACAAATAGTGACTAGGTGTGGCAATCAGCTTACCAAGCAGCAGCAGCTGGCTTGACGGCAACTCCCAGCTCACGCGAGCTATAAATATTTATTGTTATTATAAAATAATTTTTGAATTTGTTGGACTTGCCAGGAATGCCAATATCTGCGGTAGTTGGCGATTCTGCGATTTCGGGATATTTTTAATATATTCGCGGGATTGTGGAAGTAGTCCCTAAATATTATATACTTTTTTTTTAATTTTAATTTTAAGTAATTCAACAGACCTAGTCTATTTTATTAGACAAAATATCATAAATTGTTGATTCCGGGATTATGCGATATTTTTAGTAAAATTCCAGAATTTCGGGAGTAGTCACAAAAAAAAATTTTTTTTTAAGTGGAACTTCTTAGGCGTCGATGGACGAGCGAGAATGGAGAGTAAAATTTCAAGGCTATGCAACGTTTTGGGCATTTTCGTTCCGCGAGAGAGAAAAAAGATATAAAATAGATGAAAAGGAGAGAGAGAGCTATACCTTATATATATCTTAGACACGCTTTAGGCTATTTTTCCTGAGTTTTTCTTTGTGGTTGCTAATTTGTAATGAGAAATAACACTGCCTACTTTTTGGCGCAGGTTTTTTGGTGCGAACTTGCAGGAAATACATTTCTGGTGCCTACTTTTTGGCGTTATATTTCCTTGGTGCCTACTATTTGGGGCGGTTTTTGGTCCCAATTTTATTGGCGTTTTTTGTGGAGCCTACTTTTTGGCCCTTGTTCCCGTTTCCTGGCTAGTACTTGTGCGTACTATTAAGTGCTATCCATTCCGGCCTCGGATTTATTGGTACTGCCTTGCGGTAATTTGTGTCGTTGCTACGGTCCTGAAATCGTTGCGTTTGTGTGGGTGATAAACGCTCGGAGTATACATATATATTCTCTCTCTCTCTCTCATTCTCTCTCGGGACTCTCCCTATTTCTTTGACTGCCTTGAAAGTTTCACTGCTGTTATGTGTACTACGCTACACGCACTTGTTTTTAATTCAGAACAAATTCAAAATCAGCATACTGAGTTTTTATGCAATAAAATAATAGCGGTATTTGCTGATTTCGGGATTTCAGGAAGCTTTTGGTAAAATCGCGAGATTTCAAGCGAGCTAAAAATAATATAATATAATAAATTTTTGGATTCGTTGCATTTGGCAGGAATGCCAGTATATCGGTGATTTTTCATCCCGGAATTTCAGTAGTCATCCCGACACATATTTTTTTACATTGAGGAGTAAACATAGTGAATTTTTATAAAATAAAATATCAGTGGCATTTGTTGATCGTGGCATTTTAGGTCAGGAAATTTAGCGTAAAATACCAGAGTTCGGAATTAGTCCCGAAATATAATTTTTTTTTTAATTCAGGAGAAATTCAAGAAACATATTGAAATTTTATAAGATAAAATATCAGTGATAAATTTTGATCCCGAGATTTCGGGAGTAAGAGAGAGTACACTTTTTTGCTTCTTAATTTGTTGGGAGCATTTGTCGATCTCATGAGATTTTTGTGCAAGAAGATGCATACGAATTTTTTCAGTGAACATATTTTTAAAACAATTTAATCCTCTAACTATTCCTTAACAGGGCTTTTTAAGTGCTTATCATATAAAGGATGAACGAGACCCACTATGAGACACAATAATGTGTTAAAAGATTGACCCACTATGAGAACCAATAAGGAGTTAAAAGATTGGCCCACTATGAGACACAATAATGAATTAAAAGATAGACCCATAATTAGACACAATAAGGAGTTATAAGATTGACCCACTATGCGACACAATAAGGAGTTAAAAGATTGACCCACTATGAGACACAATATGAGTTAAGAGATTGACCCACTATGAGACACAATAAGGAGTTAAAAATATACGACGAAAAAATTGCTATTGAAATGTTATTTCATATGCTCGGACATTGTTTTTGTCGTAGCTTTTAATTTTAATTTAATAAACCAACCGCATGATATACAATATAAAAGAAAACTTAATTTGACCACCAAAAGGAAAAAATGTTTACCTTCGTGGGAGGAACCCTTAAGGGGCTTTGATATACTCGCCCATTTGAATTATTATAGTTCTTTTAAGAGGGCTGGAAAACATTTGTATTTAAATGGCCATACGAATTTATTTTGAAGTTCAGTTTCATGAAAACGATTTAGGCTAATTATTCTTATTATTATATATTACTTGAAATGGTCTCTCCCACTAGAATATTAAAATATTTGTAATGTAGAGCTGAAACATTTTCTTTACCGTATCAGTTCGGGTATGGCCAGGTAAGGAGGAGAGACTTTAAGTTAATTATGCAATTACTTGTTAACCTCTACGACGAATTAACCTCTGATATACACAAATTTAATTTCATAAACGAATTATGGTTTCAAAAGTGAAAACGTGATTTATCCTATATTATCCTCAGAACTCCTCCCCAGATAATTAAAGCGAATAGGGGAAAAATATACAACAATGGGAACTCCAACAGCTGCGAGCACAAACGTTGGAAATATAAAATATTTTATAATTGAAAAATGAAATCAATTCCAACTTTGTATGCAGAGAAGAGTGCATGTGTGTGTGTGTTGCTTGTACGTACGTGCCTAGATATTGAAAACGTAGCAAACAAGAATCGCAGCACAAGTGACTAATGGCATTAGGATGTAATTAAAAATAGAAATAGCAGTTGAAAGAAAAACGTGTCATAAGTGAACTAGTAAAAAGCAATAACAACAACAGCAATTAACAACCCCAAGCAATCCACGCAAATAAATAGCATAAAATCGGTTACAGCATTTTTCACACTGACACTGTAATTAGCAGCAACAACAGCAGCAGCAGCAGCTAACGACAATGGTCGATAATTATTGGCCTGACTAGAATGGCTGATTGTTTCACAACTAAGACAAGAAGTATAATAGCAATAACAACAAACAACATATTGCGTCACTGTGGCACTGTCAACAGCATTGCCATTCAACCGCGAAGATGACAACGTCTAATTCCTAATTATGGTGACAAATAATTAGCGCGCCAATTTGTATGCGGCACGGCAATCTAATTAGACTTAATGAAAATTCTGAAAACCAACAACAATGCTAATATAAAGATGCTACAAGTGCAACACCATCCACATCTTCAGTAAAAGGCACACAAGTGTGAGTGGCATGCTTGAGAAAATTAGCAGCGAGACTGTAAAATAATTTAGCTAAGGGATGAAGAGATACAAGAGATACAATGCGTTAAATAACCATTGCACAGAGAAATTGAAATTCGAGACAGGCAAGCCAAGAAGCACCGAGAGAATGGTAACACCTAAAAGACTCAGACTAAAAAGCCCATTGTATGCAAAACACTGAAAAGTAAAGGGGTAGATGGACAAGAAGGAAAGGAGAGCAGTGACAGAGAGAAAGAGATAGGATAGAATAGAGATAGAAACAGAGGCAGATAACTAGTAAGAGTTTTCCAGATTTTTTGGTAAATCTGAAATCTGCAGGGTTCCAGTTTGAGCGAACAAATATGACTCGTTCTCATGTCGTCGGGAGGACACTCACAGATTAAATGGTCAATGATATTCGTCTTCTTTAAGAAAGGCAGGCAAATCAGGTACTCAATGATTCCAGTGGTGGTCATGTGCTAACCGCATGGGTTGACCTGTAAGAATACGAATCATCAACCGAACGTCTTTACTTCCAAGTTTTAGTAGAAATTCCGACAGTTTAGTGTTCGGGTTTATTACAAATCACTTTGCAGCGTTCTCGACTGAACCATCGCTTTTTACGTAAATGGCATGCATAATCGCTGATCCAGCTCACCATTCCTGTACAACTGATTCCGATTAATGGCTCTGGTTCCTGTGGGGTAACCACTGATTTGCAGTTGGCCAATTCATCGGCAACTTCATTATCTTAAACCCCGCAGTGTCCTGAAACCCATATAAGTACGAGCTTATTCTGTCTTGCAACAGAATTAGGCTTCCTCTTACATTCTTGTACAGCCTTTGAGATTTTCTTTTCGTTTTCAGAATGGCAAAAATTTCCGTTCGGTAAGCACTTGCCATTCCTCCCATAGCGCGAAGATACTTAATAATATCGTACCATCGGAACCTTTTTCATTCTTGGACCAATCGGTAAAGAAAATATCCGCCAAATTTCTTTGAACGCACACTTAATTACTTCATTTTATATAAAATTTTCTTCCAAAAGAAACTGAGACATAAGATCGCCCTTAGGAGAAAAAAAAGTGGCCACTAATCCAGATACCATTTTAAAGATTTCCTTTGTCTAGAACTTCTGTCTTCGTGCCAGAAACCATATTTATGGAGTCTACACACTGCTTTTCTTGCTTTCTGCTGTATCTTAAGATCGAAGGGGAGCAACTCAAGCATAGCATTTAGGGCACCGCCGGAGGCTGTGCTCATGGCACCCATAATGCATAAACAAACACTTCTTTGCAGCCTGTATAGTTCCCGGAGTGGGGACTTAACCGTGGTCCGTCGCCACCAGACCACAGTGGCGTCAGTCATGATTGGTCTGATAAGTGCTGTGTGTATCTATAGGATCACAGCTGGTTTCAGACCCGAGATTGTACCAATGAGTACCAAAAATCTTTACTGCGCAAGCCACCTTCAGCCAAACTCGTCTGCTTTTTATCAAAGATTATATAGATATTTAGATTCGCCAGCCAACCTGAGTGTCTCACCTTTCCATGCTTGAAGAGTAAGCCCATCCAATTTCCGTTTTCTTCTGAATAAGACTAAAGCAGTTCGTATTGATGGAAAGACCTTTTCATCGATTTTATCTAGAATTCTCTGCACTTTCATACCTTATATGGAATAGGGTCTTAGTGACAAATTTTGATAATTTACTTACTTTTTATTTAATCCAAAGAATTTTCGTATAGAAAGGTAATTCATTCCACTGCAAGAACCAGATAAATCCAGGTTTCGAAAATTCAAAAAATTTTCGTCAAAATATCTCACTTTGTAATCAGAACTTTTACACACATTTCGGGTATGCAGACTTAGAGCTCATTGAGTAATTAAGTGCAAGATTGAAGGGACATCAAACTGGCGCTGATTTTTGATAAATTCTTCTTCCACATAAAAAAAAACAAATTGTCGAGCATTCCTTAAATGGAGAAAATGCGTAGGACCGGCAGCAAAAGAAAAAAAGAGGTTGTCTGTAAAGTCGGTTTACTGAAGATAAAGGGTGTTTTTTTAGAGGTTAGGTTTTCAAGATGAAATAAAACGTATATAATTTAATGTTATGGCCAAGAATTTAGCTTTATTATAAAGATAAGGGTTTGCCATTATGTTTTAAAAATGATTTCGGGAAAGTGGCCGCCGCGGCTGGCTCGAATAAATTCCAGCCGAGAGGCCCAATTTTCGACCACATTTTGCAGCAATTGGGGCCGTATATCAGCAATAACGCGCCAAATATTCTCTTCCAAGACGTCAATCGTCTCGGGCTTATCTGCGTAGACAAGCGACTTCACATAGCCCCACAAGAAATAGTCCAGCGGTGTTATATCGCACGATCTTGGAGGCCACGCCACAGGTCCACGGCGCGAGATAATGCGCTCACCAAAAGTTTCCTTCAATAAATCGATTGTTGCGTTGGCTGTATGGCATGTAGTGCCGTCTTGTTGGAACCAAAGGTCGTCCACATCAACATCGTCCAATTCAGGCACGAAAAAGTCATTAATCATGGCTCTATAGCGCTCTCCATTGACTGTAACATTATGGCCGGCTTCATTTTTAAAGAAATATGGACCAATGATTCCCTCTGCCCATAGAGCACACCAAACAGTGACTTTTTGAGGATGTAACGGCGTCTCAGCAATGGCTTGTGGATTATGTTCACTCCAAATGCGACAATTTCGCTTATTGACATACCCATTCAACCAAAAGTGAGCTTCATCACTGAACAAAAACCATTATTTTCGAACCGCGCGAACCGAACCATTATTTCCGTAATAAATTTGCACGATTTGCAAACGTTGTTCAGGTGTAAGTCTATTCATTATAAAATGGCAAACCAAACTGAGCAGAAATCAAGTGACAGCTGTCAAAAAGACCATCTATGAAAAAAGTAGTGCCAACTTGAAAACCTAACCTTTAAAAAAACACCCTTTAGTTTAACGTGACAACGTCATAAGAAAATACTGATGGAATGGTTGCATTTTTCGAAAGAAAATTTTAATTTTATTTGTTTGATAGATATTTTGTATGCATATAGAAAAGGAGGTAAATGGAATCGCAATGGAATAGGTCAAGTTACATTTACACAAACGTGTAAACATCATTATACTATTTACTTTTATATAAACATAACAACAATAATATATATACATATATATAAACACATAATTGTTATGTACATATATAAACATAACAAAACATAACATAACATAACATAACATAACATAACATAACATAACATAACATAACATAACATAACATAACATAACATAACATAACATAACATAACATAACATAACATAACATAACATAACATAACATAACATAACATAACATAACATAACATAACATAACATAACATAACATAACATAACATAACATAACATAACATAACATAACATAACATAACATAACATAACATAACATAACATAACATAACATAACATAACATAACACAACATAACATAACATAACATAACATAACATAACATAACATAACATAACATAACATAACATAACATAACATAACATAACATAACATAACATAACATAACATAACATAACATAACATAACATAACATAACATAACATAACATAACATAACATAACATAACATAACATAACATAACATAACATAACATAACATAACATAACATAACATAACATAACATAACATAACATAACATAACATAACATAACATAACATAACATAACATAACATAACATAACATAACATAACATAACATAACATAACATAACATAACATAACATAACATAACATAACATAACATAACATAACATAACATAACATAACATAACATAACATAACATAACATAACATAACATAACATAACATAACATAACATAACATAACATAACATAACATAACATAACATAACATAACATAACATAACATAACATAACATAACATAACATAACATAACAAGTAAGGAAGACCGCATGAGCAAGATAACGACGCATTTTTTGGTGCAAGTTACTTGAAACTTTCATATTGTTATACAAAAACTAAAAGTCTAGAAGACTGCATACCAGAATTTCTTTCAAGAATTCTGATTAAAAAGTAATAAAAAGCTATTGCGTGCTAAGTATTCGCAGTGAAAATAAATTGATACGTTTTCTTGTTTGAAGTCTACATAATTCATATTCTTAATGCAGGTATGTTTGTTGCTATTAAATGATTACATGTTTGCTTATCCTATTTTAAATATATTTCAACAAAAAGTTTGAAATTTAACCCTGCAGTAGTCGCGCGGTCTACATATGTAATCCACCATTTTTAAATTTTAAATTTCTTGAAAATCATGCATCGATTTCATTGGAGATTTTTGCTACTTGTAACTAACAAATAGAGAGTCACTCTCAGTGTTCCGCTGTTAATTGTCGCATGCAGTAGTGTCGCTAGAGGTTCGTGAAATTCATGGTCTACGTATGTATGCCGCGCGACCCATTACGTAAGTATTTTAAATTAGGTTTTATGCTAATAGCTAGTTATACTTTGTAAATAAAAGTGGACTTTTGGCATACTTTTTCATTTTACAATTTTGTGGAACTTTTCTGATAATATTTACATATGTATGCTACTCTGCTGAAATGACTTTGGACGAACAACTCTTGACCTTCAGAGGGCGTTGTTCTTTTCGGCAGTATATTCCAAATAAACCTGCTAAGTATGGACTGAAAGTTTTTGCACTTGTAGATGTTTATTACCCATACACCTATAACTTAGAAATTTACGCCGGCCAACAACCCGAAGGTCCATTTCGGTTAAGCAACGAGAGATTTGATATCGTGATGAGAATGGTGCAACCAATTTTGAATATACATATCAATATTACTATGGACAATTGGTTTTCCTCTCTGAAAATAGCAAAGCAATGATTTGATAATGGTATTACAATGGTTGCTACCGTTCGAAAAGATAAAAAAGAAGTTCCCCGAGAATTTAGAATAGCTAGAAGCAATCCAATATGCTCCTCAAAATTTGGATTTCACTGTCCATATACTCTGGTTTCTTATATACCAAAAGCCAACAAAGTGGTAATAGTCATGTCTACAATGCAGCGATTGATTCTGATACCGGAGATCAACGAAAGCCGGAAATAATAACATACTATAATCGCACTAAAAATGGCGTTGATCTGGTTGACAAGATGTGTTCTCTTTATGACGTATCTAGGAATTCGAGAAGGTGGCCGCTGACTAAGTTCTATAATCTTGTAAACCTCAATGCTCTCAACGCATTATGCATTTACAGTGCAAACAGTAACTATGAATCTGTCAAAAGGCGGGATTTTCTCATAGACTTAGCCTTGTCTTGGATGAAACCACTGGCTCACCAAAGATTAACACTTACCACGCTACCTAGAACACTGACATTTAAAATAAAAGACTTCTTGGATCTTCCACAAGTTGTAACTCATCAAGGTCCAACGCACAATAACTACGTCGGTCGTTGCTGCGATTGTGGAAAGGCCCGTAATAAAAGCACTCGTAAAGTGTGTAACGCTTGCAATAAATTCATTTGTCCTGATCATTCCAAGACTGTATATTCGTCATGTTTCGAAAACAATTAAAACATCTCAATTATCTTCTGGTTATTTTATATATATTTTATACTTTTCTGAAGTATCTTAATTTTTTGTTAAAAAATGAAGTTTTGGTTTTTATTTATTTTATATAAGAACAGAAAGTTAATTTATGTTATTTTTGATTAATATTAATAAATTAAACAATAACAAGAATACTCAAATCAAAAGCAATGGAAGAATTAAATATTTATCTCTTGTATTTTTAATTTTAAAATGGATTACATATGTAGACCGCGCGACCAATTACGTCAGTTTCAGGGGCGCGACTACTGTAGGGTTAAATGGAAAATTTCTTCAATTTGTTTGTAATTTGCACCCAATTTTAAATTTTCACTTATATGGGTTTTGTAGGAGAATGAACAATATTTCCAAAAGAAAACTATAAAAATTAAATTGGGCAGAAATAAATTGCAAAAACTTGTGAATAAGTCCTATTGATATAGTTATTCAGCGCAGTGTACATATGTATGTATGCCATGTGTATGTATGTAAAAAGATAAAAAAATAATACCCAAGTGTATATGTAGTTCAACTTGTCAATTTAATTGTTGTTATAGCTGCACACACTACAATTGTGTTACGCACTGCATGCAGTAGCAGCTGTAAAATTAGCGCTGTGCCTAAGCACATATACACACATACACGAGTATAAATCGCAAAAAAACTATTCTACATCTGAGGCATGCGAGTAAAAAGTAAAATTAAATTACGCCCAAGTGGCAATATCTTGTGATCCATTCTGAAGTAAGCGCAAGTGTGGAAATATGAATTTTTCAAGCTTAGTATATCCCACAATAGTAGGTATAACACCATTCGCGTATCCAACGTGTTTGAAAATGTTACGCATACGCCCGGGTGAACGAAGACACAAAGTGATTCGTTAGCGTTGAAAAAGTGAGCAAAATATAAAGATTTTATTTTTATTTATATATTTCTATTTATTTCAAATATTATATACTGTCAGACTTTTATGGAAATTAATTATCTAATATAATTTTTTTTTAGATTTTTAGCTACCGCTGCACCATATGATTTATTTATATATACGACTACATAGTCGATACAAAAGCCTCAGTCGGGAAAGACGCTCAATTGCGATGAGCCAGACCCAAAAATATCATGCCCGCATTAATGATCTAAACGATTTTTCTAAGTGCTAGAAGCGATGTAAAAGCACTCAATTCGGACCTCTACTGTCAACAACTGGCCACGCTGAAATAGTCAAACAGTTGTGGTCAGAAATGGGAAATGCTACAGAAAAGGCGAATCTGTTACATAAAGCCAACTTCAAGCCACATTTCACTTACAACATATCACTTAACGTGCCAGAAGCGCTGAATGGGAAATTCTGTGACATCTAAAGTAGAAAATAGAAAAAAAAGAAAAAAACCCTACTCAAACAGTTTTAACCTAATAATAAAACCCAAAACGGCTGCAGATTTAATTTCTACCAGGAGGTTTGGAACTGCATCCTCACCGTCCAGCTAATTTGCCACTGCTGCGTAGTTCCCTTGTTTCTTGTGCCTCTTTACAAAATCTACAAGAATCATTTTCTACCATGCCAATTTTTTCATATGTTAATTAAGTTTACAATATCCTGTTGGCAGTTCAGTGTAGAGCTTTTTGTCTTTTATGCTGAGGTTTAGGATTGCACCTACCTCTATACGATCTGGAATCTTTACGGAATCTATACGAATGAATCTTTTCGATTGGCCCATGCCCGTTTTGGCTTTTCAGAACTCGATTTGGTCTCGTTAATGCCGCACACGTAGAAGAGCAACTTTGAAGGTGTTATTTAGCCCGCAGAAAGGCTTAGGACCATTGAATGGAGTGTTTGTGCCCTTTTTCAATTCATTCAATTCGTGCTCCTCGTGTCCGGGTGCCCACATCAGAGTAACAAAGTTTCTTGATGCTTGAGTTTCGAGAATTTTGAAACATTTCCAGACCAGCCTAGATTGGAATGAGAGGCTAGCTAGCGATTTTAGAGCTGCTTGATTGTCAGAGGGAATGCTGATATTGGCACCATGCGTGCTTCTACGGAGACTTACTCTGGCACATAAATCTAAGTCATGGACCTCCGCCTGAAAAATAGAAGTCGTTTTGCAGTTGCCTTCTTGAAGTGTGGTTCGACAATTTCAGCCTTGGCACTGCCGTCTTCCATTTTGGGTCCATCAGTACACTACACCTGTTTGGCCTGATTTTCATTATTTTTTCACGCTGAATGATCACTTGGAGAATATCCGGAGTTTTCTTTCCATCTTAACAAAGACTGTCGGGCACGGTGAGTTCAGAATTCAATCCAGAATTCTTACATGCGCTGTAAGAGTGCCTTCTTTAAGATGAAATAGACGAGGAAGCCTTAGAACTGCACTAGCTGGCGCCAGTTTGGTTACAAAGTGAAACGACTTTGACATAGCGGCTTGTGGAAAAAAGTGTTTTTTTATTAATTTCACAGGCTGACTATGGACAGAATATTGGTCGAATGGAAAAAATCTAGAAAAAAAAAGTTTCATAATTACCCAAAAATTTACAGAAATCTAGAAAAACCATCTATCAAAATATTTTCAAATTTTAATGTTGAAATAAAGTGAAAGACTATAAAATTTGTATAATAGATTGTAAATTGGTGTGTTTACATATCCGTTAAATAACTATTGCACAGGGACTTTTTAACAAGCGTT
The DNA here is from genome assembly GCF_027943255.1 of Anastrepha obliqua. Lineage (NCBI taxonomy): Eukaryota > Metazoa > Arthropoda > Insecta > Diptera > Tephritidae > Anastrepha > Anastrepha obliqua. The sequence continues at coordinate 50,125,592 of NC_072893.1, forward strand.
GCAATTTATTTGTATCGCACTAAATTTTAATTTTATTATTCTCTTTTTGTTGTTGTAACTGTAGAACATTTGAAATTTTATTTATAATTTAATTTTTATTTTCTTCAACAGCACCGACCCACTGTGCAGAGACTCAAGGCAAGTTGTAAATTCCAGTATAGCTCCGCTATTACTAAGCCAAACAAATTGCTACGCACAATTTTCAGGCTTTACTGCTTTAGTATGCTTTTCACCCTATTTCTCTTTACTCACTCCATCCGCCCACTCTACGTTTGCCGTCACTCGGCACAGTAAATGTGGCTATATCCGCAGCGCAAGTTCATTAAATTTCAGCAAAATGATAAATTTCATGGCGCGCCAAAGCTGACAATTATCTGGGTACGGGGGGGATGAAGCGATGGAGCGAAGAATGTTCGTAGAAATGGAAGATATGCTCTTGGTGATAGTAGCTGAAATTTTTTAATAAACTTCAAGAAAGTTACTTATGTATTTATGCAGCAGTGTGGGATATGGTGATGAAAGCATTAGATTACATACGTGCGTAGATACATAGAAGCCTGCCTCACTGTTTATTAAAAGAGTCTGCTCTATTCTCGACTTAGTGGAAAACATTTCTTTTTAACAAAACGCTAGCTTTACTGCTTTCCATGAAAGCAATTTTATTTTTTTTTTTTTTGTATTCTTTATGGACCATAAATTTTTATTTATTTTTTATTCGTTGCTCAGCCTATGCGTAATTGCTTATTACGCCGTGCTGAAATTATAAATGTGTTACTTTTAAAAGTTAAAAGTTTCAGCATGTCTAAGCGCAACAATGCTAGCGTCCATCAGGCAGCCAATTAGTCTATCAAATATGTAAACTACAGTCAATTACCAATCAAGCCCGTGACTGCGTTTAGTTGCTTGCCATTTTCTGCTATTTTCTCATCAACTGCATAAAACACAAAATTGGATTACGTCACATTAGAAAAATCATGACCGACAGCAGCGAAGGGCAGAGAAGACACTGGACTTTTAAAAATCTCACTCAGCCGAATGAGTTTAATCAGAAGGGTAAATATATAGGTATATAATAGGGCAAAAGAAACAACATCAAGGCGCACACCACAAATAGGAGGAGGAGCTCGGACAAACTACAATTTTTTTTAGTGTTTGGCGCACTTTCGCTTCGTTAGGCCTCTCTTCTGGACCTTATTCAACCTTATTTCCGTATTTCAAACCTTATTTCAAACCTTCGGCATGAATTTTCTTAATTATGTTATCTGTTGTGTAAAACTACGGGCACCACTACTGACACTACTAACCAGCTCCCGGTCATCGCATGCCTTCTTGCCGATGAGAATTCAACTGACGAGATCGAGAGTGTTCAACTCAATGGAGGGACACACCATTAGTTCAAACATTTTAAATTAACAAGGCAGTCCAAACAAATTTCGCGTAGCCCTACTGACTTCGCAACTTAGATAAATGACTATCTACTTCTTCAACAACAAAAAAAAAAAAAACCATCTGCTTAGATTTTGCTCTCAAAGTGGAGCTTAGAGCAGCTCGCAAACATTCGCATTCGTCGATATGCTTTCTAAAGTAGTGCGTTTTCTCTCGATAATAATCTCAACTTATAAAATCGAATGACCACATCAAATGTAAAATTCAGTCGGTTGAAGTTAATTATCTGCTTGAAATCTGTGGTGAGAGTCCCTTGGACTATATGAATTAGTGCCTAGAATATTATTAAATCAATGAGTTAGAAAAACTGGATGCGGCTGATGTCATAACTGAACTAGTCAATCCTAAAAGTGCACACGGAAAGTCTAATTTAGTTAAATTGAGTAAAATTTTATTTCACTTTATTTTATTTAATGTAGTATTATAATATTAAATTTTGACCTAGTTTCTTATTTAAATTTCTTCTTATTTAAAAATGTTTTACTTTATTTTTATTTATACATTTTTTTTATTTTTTCCACTTTCGCTCTTCCATGAATTTTTTTTTTTTCCTTTTTCACTCCACTCGGGAGCCTAGGGCCTAGACAAGACTCAGTCTTGCGTTGGTTTCGTTAATCTATTTTGCTTTCTGGCAGGGTAGGTGATTAGCCTGATGATTTCAATTACTTCTGCCGTATCTATTTTATTGTATTCTATTTTTTTCAAAGAATATTTCATTTAAAATAATTTTATGTACCAGCAAAAAGAGCATGGGACACGTTGAATGTGCTCTAAAAGGCAGATACAGCATGTAGGAAAGTTAACCTTTTTAAAAAACTGATCCGATTTCAATTCAGAAGCAGCGAGAAGTTTTCAGCTCAATTGAAGGAGTTCTGCTGTATTGTATATGACTTAAAAGAAGTTGGCATATCCATGGAGGACGACTTTTTATAAATTTTGTTGCTTTGCTCATTACCTGACGAAATGGAGAATTTTGTGGTCACAATCAAGAGCAGGGACGCATTGCCTAAATTGGATAATCTCGTCGCGAAGATTCTGGAAGAGGAGCAAAGATACGGCGACAAATGCAGTAGCACAGAAACGGCTTTTTCGGCAAACGGATCGAAAAGGCGCGTTTGAATTTTTCGCAGTAAAAACATCAGCAGCGGCAGAGGTACAAACGGTGAAATCAGCAGCAATAGCAGAGTCGTAAGGAGTGAGATTGGTGTCGGTAGCGGCAGAGGCGCTGACAGCGGTAACAGCAGCAGAACAAGACAAAAGGAAAATGGAAGAGCGAAAGCACAACTTCCAGTAGGTACAACAACAACATAAAGTGCTTTAAGTGTGGACGGAGAGGTCATATACGTTCTCAGTGCCGTTTTACATATTTGGCATCGCCTACTATATAATGTATAATTGTAATTTTATAAGAGACCAGGATTGGTTTGCAAAGTTGTATTTAGAATTCAACATTTATTTTATTTTATTTTATTTTATTTTATTAAATTTATTTTTTTTTATTTTGTTTATTTATTATATTATTTTTTATTAATTTTTTGTTTTTATTGCATCCCAAGAAAGGAGTGATTTACATTATTTGGCAACAGCTTATTTTATTTTATTTTGTTTTATTTTTTTTTATTTTATTTTATTTTATTTTATTTTATTTTATTTTATTTTATTTTATTTTATTTTATTTTATTTTATTTTATTTTATTTTATTTTATTTTATTTTATTTTATTTTATTTTATTTTATTTTATTTTATTTTATTTTATTTTATTTTATTTTATTTTATTTTATTTTATTTTATTTTATTTTATTTTATTTTATTTTATTTTATTTTATTTTATTTTATTTTATTTTATTTTATTTTATTTTATTTTATTTTATTTTATTTTATTTTATTTTATTTTATTTTATTTTATTTTATTTTATTTTATTTTATTTTATTTTATTTTATTTTATTTTATTTTATTTTATTTTATTTTATTTTATTTTATTTTATTTTATTTTATTTTATTTTATTTTATTTTATTATTTTATTTTATTTTATTTTATTTTATTTTATTTTATTTTATTTTATTTTATTTTATTTTATTTTATTTTATTTTATTTTATTTTATTTTATTTTATTTTATTTTATTTTATTTTATTTTATTTTATTTTATTTGAGCTTAATCCATCTCTGCTATTGCCGGAGATTACACATCCCGGATAACATTTTCAAGAGATTGTGCTCTGGTGGAGCGTAGTCCAAGTTCTACGCCCATGCGATTGCTATTGCTTAAATATTTAAAAATCTACGAACTATTGCACATGTGTCCAGTATGGTCGACTTCTGCATGTCTTCTAAAAGGTGTTGGCAGTCATATTTCTTCAAGTTTTTTATTAAATGCTTAGGCACTAATCCAGTGGACGATATAATTATTGGAATTATATTCACTTCCCTCGCTTTGTACATCTGTTTCATTTCTATGGCCAAAGCAGCATACTTCGATACTTTGGTGGAGTATGTGCTTTGGATGTTGCGATTAAGAGGCACCGCTATATCGATTACTTCGATTGTTTTATTTATCTTGTCGAACAAGACAATGTCAGGTTTGTTGCCAGTTGGTGTTTGATCTGTGGAAATAAATCTGCCCCAGTACAATTTAAAATTTAAATTTTTTATTATTGACATCAAGTTTAAACTTATTTAATTTAATTTTATATTATTGTATTTTTTTAACTTTTCTTACCTGTCTTATTTCTTTATTTTTTTCTCATTTTTTATTTTTATCCTTCCATTTCTTTGTTCAATTAGTGCGGAAATTTGTTTTATTTTGTTTTACTTAATTTTGCTTAAATCAGTTTATTTTAATTAATTTTGTTTAAGTTTTGAATTTTTTATGTAGTTTCTTTTCGTTTGAATCTATTTTGTTTTTTTTTTCGTTTTACCCCAGCGCAACATTCCAAAATTATATTATTAAGAAATGTACGGCACATCTGAAGGAATGAATTTCGCATCAGTTTTGTCATTGCCAAATATTTTTATGTCTATGTTATGGCCTTGGATGTTGAGTTTTAGGACTATGTTGCTTTTTTTTTTGTTTGAAAAAGCGAACCATTGAAGCTCGCCCCGAGCTGAAGCTGATGTAGTTAAAATTATCTTGTTTTCGATATTTTGGCTTATATGTACTGGCATTCGTTAGTTGTGGACAACATTTAATTATTTTCTTGCATGTCTCACATTCACGTTGCTAATAACTTTTGACACATTTTCTGTATTGTTTACGACTACTAATTGCAGCGCTCTTAAGCGGCGGCAACAAAGTAATTGCGGTTAATGTAACTGGCAATTGTTTGGTTTTATTTGCTTACATTTAATGAAAACTTTGGCAATTGTATTATTATTACACGTGTTGTTGATGTTAATTTTATTTTCTAGATGCTACCCTGTTTTGCTATCTAACAAGACCATCTAAAGTAATGAATTGGCAAATTAATAAGTAGCAACTCTTAGCTTTGGCACTCCATACGAAAACGTTTAGTAACAAAAATAAATAAAATAAAAATAAAAACAAAAATAAAAACAAATTTTTTTCAAATTAAAAATTAAAAACAAAAAATAATAATGCAGGTTTGCAAATAATTAATGATTGTTTACACAGTAACCAGGCTACCAATTCTTATATATATCTGGAAAACTACAGGGTGGCTGATGAAAGCCGCTACCAAAAAAAAATTTAATAACTTTTTTTCTTTTTAAGTTATCTGTTCCATTTTTGTTTTCATTTGCAGATTGATCTTTAAAATTTATTAAAATGGATAACTGGGACACGCAAACAAGAATTTGGATAGTCCGCCGCTATCACGCACTGGAGTCCGAAGTTTTGGTACAGAGAAAGTACAGGCGGATGTTTGTCGGCGATCCCCCGAGCAGATGGACCATAATGAGACTGGTGAATAATTTTGCTGAGCAAGGAACAGTCGCAAGAAGGCCTTATCATCGAAACCCACCAGTTCGGACGGAGGAAACGATCGCTGCTGTAGCTGCAGCTATACAAAGCAATCCAAGGGTTTCAACAAGAAGCTTATCTGCTCAACTTGGTGTCAGCCGACAGTCTTTGCAAACAATAATGCACAAAGATTTAGACTTATTTCCCTACAAAATTCAAATGGTTAACAAACTGAATGCAGCAGACTTGCCGATTCGCTTGGAATTTTGCCAGAAGATCCTGCAAATGGTGGAAGAAGACCAAAACATGTTAAACTGCCTTTTCATGTCTGATGAGGCCCATTTCGATTTAAACGGCAATGTGAACAAACAAAATTGTCGAATATGGAGTACTTCTAACCCACAGATACTCCACGAGACGGAATTGCATCCTCTTCGCGTGACAGTGTGGTGTGCGGTTTCTTCACGCTGTATTGTCGGGCCTTATTTTTTTGAAGAAAATGGTCACACCGTTACGGTTACTGGAGCCCGTTATTTGAAAATGCTGAAAGAATTTTTCTATCCAGAACTACGCCGAAAGAGAATTCCTGTCAACTCTGTGTGGTTTCAACAAGATGGGGCAACGTCTCACATAGCCCAGCCTGTTATGACAGAGTTGCGACGAAAATTTCCCAATAAACTGATTTCAAGAAACTCCGAATTTCGTTGGCCCCCCAGGTCGCCTGACCTTACTGCACCTGACCTTTTCTTGTGGGGTTTATGTAAACAAGAAGTTTATAAAACAAAGCCAACAAATTTGGATGAACTAAAACAATCCATTCGGGCAACAATTGCGGCTATTCCTGTCGCAACTCTCAAAGCAGCAATGAACAACTTTTTACTAAGATGCCGCCCTTGTGTCAACGAGCATGGGGGGCATTTAAATTCAATTATTTTTAAAACTAGTTAAGCTACATTTAATAAAATTTAATGACCTTCAACTTGAAAAAAAAAAAAATGAATTCCATACACTAAAAAAAAAGTTATTTGAGTTTCTTAATGTAGCAAAATTCATCAGCCACCCTGTATATGTCACAAAGAAGTGTGTATTTTCGCACTCAGCGACCGGTTTTACATACATTGGATGTCTGGTTCTTTTGCCTAGTGTAATTTATTAAAAAAACTGGTACGAACAAATAAAGCTAAATTAGCTGTGGCAACCGCAATTGCAAAATTTGCTCATTTGCTTTACTCCGTTAAGTAGAAAAACTCAAAAAACAACAAAAACTTAAATGCTTTCCAGTCACTGTAATATCATTCGAAGAAGAGCTTCCCAGCCATATTTGCTCTCCACCCGTTTCAATGGTTTACCAAAATTACTCCACATCACATATACGCCGCGTTGTGCCGAATCGGAAAAAAGAGCAGCAGCCTAGACGAGCCAAGCCTTTGGGTAAACACTCAATATGATTATGTTAATCAGTAATCAACGGCATTTCAGGCATGCAGCCAACAACAGAAAATAAAGAAGAAAGAATGAAAATCAATTATGTAAAAACTCATTGACACCTCAGTTGTTGGGCTGTGAGACTGTGGGGCTTGAGGAAGTCCGAGCACATGACATCAGTAAAGTAAATTAAGCTGGCTTTCCAGAGTACACATACTTTTTACACGAGACTGAATATATTGGTTTTTTGCAACCAAAGCTTTCACATCTTTTTTATATTTTTTTACCTTAATAACACAACGAGCTTTTTACCGAAATGTAAATGTTGTCACTCAAATTGAAGTTTTATTGGTGGCAAACGGCGAGAGGATGTAAAAAGAGTATTTATGTTCAAAAGAGGATTTTGTATTAACATTTTTAGTTGTGCAGCAAACCGGGCTGTCCATGGTTCAGAACGGAACTAGTACATTTTGGGATGGTGTCTGCTTGTTGATCAAATTGGGAAGAAATTACTTCAACTGTTATTGCGAAAGAGGTGATGCCATTCGCTGGTAGGAGGGACTGAACCGATTAGACCGATTTAGTAATACTGAAATAAGCACTGTTGAAATTGAGGACGACTGTGCTAGGATTTGTATATATAGCGTTTTTCAATAGGTGCGCTTCAACTTTTTTCCGATAGGGAGGGCGAACGACGCAATATTTGGTGCGGTTTACATGCCGGCGGCGTAATTGGCCCATATTTTTTCGTTGAAGAGAACGATCGCCACGTTACTATGAATGGAAATCGATATCGCGACATGATAAGCGATTATTTTTGGCCGCAATTAAATGGTATGGACTTAGACGACATGTGGTTTCAACAGGACGGGGCCACAAGCCACACAGCACACGCTACAATTGATTTGTTGAAGAGTAAGTTCGATGAGCGCATTATTTCCAGAAATGGACCGGTCGAATGGCCACCGCGGTCGTGTGATTTAGACTATTTTCTTTGAGGTTACGTGAAGTCATTGGTCTACAGTAACAAGCTGGCGACGGTTTGTGAGCTCAGAGCCAATATTGAACGCGAAATTGCTGGAATTTCGGCCGATTTATTTAAAAGAGTGGTCGAAAATTGGGTTCAACGATTGGACTTCGTAAAACGTGCACGCGGGGTCATGCAAAAGAAATCGAATTTCATACTTAAATGTATATGTTCAAACTGGATAATAAAAAAAAAAATTTTTTTAAAAAGTCAAACCTTTTGTGTTTTATTCAAAAAAGTTCAAAAGTTGAAGCGCTCTTACTGAAAAACGCTTTATAAATTTTTATGGGATTTACGTGGATATCTGCCGACGCCGGTCTTGCCTGACGTTGCCCAAATATACAGTGAATTCAATCTCGTTCATCGCTACGAAATGCAAGGACTTCACGGAAAGATTAACTGAATGGGGATGTGTCACTAATCACTTATGTTACGTGCTTTGGTTCTTAGCAAAAGCTGCTTCCTGCGGGAATTGAAGTTTTAAGTTTGCCACTATTGGTGACTATTATCAGTAATTTTTCGTTTTTGCATAATATATTTCTTATCTAATAATAGAAGAAAGCGAATATATATCTACTTTTCTTTTTAAGTCTAATCTTCTTTTATGCCAACAAATTGTTTTCCAGCGGTTTTCCGTTTCATTTACCTCAACTATGCAGTGTATGGCTTTAAGAGTATCAGCATCATCGGCAGCTATCAGCTCTTCATTTGATGAAAAACGCTGGCTACAGAAAAATATTTAGGTATTAGTGAAAAGGCAGTAGTCGGAGGCAACTAAATTTGTTGATTTAGTTCAATGTTTGAGAAATGCAAAATTTGCTTCCTACTATTTAGTCACTGTCAAAAAATTTTGGTGAGCTGACATATTTTTTTTTTTTTTCATTTCTAAACCAGACCTTTTCTCATCAATCCAACAGATCCAATATGGCGAACATTTTGGAGGTCGCTGATTATAAAACTATAGTCGGTTTTACAACTGGATGGCAGTACAATTTTTAAAAATTATTTTGATTTTTGTTGACGCTTGGAAGTAGGGGCTTATGGAAAGTCTATCATACAAAAGTTACAGTGATGCTTCCAAGCAAAGGGATCCAAAATTAAAAAAAAACAAATTAGCAATAGCATTCAAGGTTTGTGTCATCATTTTTTTTTCGTTTTACAAAAATTTAATATTTAAATAATATTTTAAATTTTATGTGCAAATTTTTTGATAAACAAAGTTTATCTATTTAAAAAACAATGGATGGTTTGAGCTCTCATAAGGCATTTTATTTCCAAATCGAATCGAAGCACTTGCAAAAATTAGTGAAAAAGGACCAAGGAAATGGAATTCCGGAAAAATATTTTTATTTTTTTTATATTTATTTAAATAAGGGGTTTTCAACACATTTCAAGGGATTGTCGCATTCAAAATAATTAATATTACATAATTTTCAATTATCTAAAAAGAAATCAAATTGCCTAAATTAATTTAAAAAAAAAATTTTTTCTTCCATATTATTTTTAACTTCAACTGCTTGGATTTATACTTGCCCCAACCACTGTTAGTTCATGCCCATAGGATTTCTTTTCATCCACAAGCCGTTTCTAAATTATAAACGCAGTACTATTTTATATAAAAATATAACAAAAACGCAAAGCAAGGCAAAGATTCCAAATTCTTAAAAAATGTTTGAAAATTTAAACAAAACTTTAAACATCCGAACCAAACTTTTTTGTATTTTTCCTGGTAAGCAGTTTTATAAAACTTTTCTTCTTCTTCTTGATTGGCGCAATAACCGATTGAGCGATTTTGGTCGATTTTAAAAAAGTCGATTATTCCTCGTGCTCATCGGCGCCAGTTGGACACACCAAGTGAAGCCAAGTCCTTCTCTACCTGATCTTTCCAACACAGAGGAGGCCTTCCTCTTCCTCTACTACCACCAGGTGATATCACATCGAATACCCACTCAGAGCCCTTTTGTCGATCTTTTCTAAGACTTTGCGTATTGTCACCTTAACACTTGGGACATCGAGATATTCTTCTTCTGCGAAATTCGCAGCTGTCACTAATAACAAGTTCGAGAAGTGTTCCCTCCATAATTTAAGTATACTCTGGATTTCAGACAGCAGATCACCGTCTTTGTTCTTACAGGAAAATGCGCCAGTATTGAAACCTTCTGTAAGCCGCCGAACTTTCTGGTAGCATTTTCAGGCGATTTCCCTATCGGCCTGAAACTCAAGCTCCTCGCACTCATATATATCGGCCATTCGTTTCTGCATTCTGATAGTACGTCCCTCTTTATTCTTCAGCTCCTGGTAGCGACTGCAGCGTGTCTCTATAGGCAGCATCTTTCTTTCCACGACAACATGAAATTCCTTGTCATACCAGTTGTTTTTTTTTTCGAGCTCACCCAAATCCGATTTCTTCTTTTTCCGCAATATGCAAACAACGAGAAATGCTACTCCATTGCTCTTGCATGCCGGCTTGCTGGGCAATACTCTCTTAGGGCATCAGTCAGAATGAAGTGGCGAATCCTCTGGCTATCTGTTGTGATTGCAGCTTTCCGATGTACTTGCGTAATTAGATGTCCTTTTTTGAAACACAAAGGCGTGTTCATATTTTGGCTGCATCAGGATAACGATTCGAGTTGATATTGGATGCTCGGATGGTACGATTTCCGAAAATCAACAATATTTTATATAGTCACTTGAAACTTGCAATTTGTTGTACTTAAATTAATTGGATTAAGAAACAGAAACAAGAAGAAAAAATGCACCTTAAATATCTAGCAAATATTTGCATAATAAAATTTCGATTTTGAAATTAATCTAAAAATCGACTGTTGTTCGGTCAACAGAATAGTGAAAGTTTAAGTCGACTCTGCGGCTTTTTGTCTATACTTTGAATAATAGCGATAAATTAAATTTTAGTTCAGTAACTAAGTTTTATGCTATGAAAAATTATCATCTAATGGGCAACATTAAATTACTAAGGCTTTGCCAACTTTTCGATTACCAAAACACCTCTGCTATCAGCGGCTATAGAACAAAGGCTATAATTCGACTTGTTATTAATTCGCGTAACCATTTGAAATATAAAACTTTAAAATCATAAACACATTTTAGTGCCACTAGGGGAATGTATGTATGCGGTACGTAACAGGCTAGAAATATATTGAATGACGTAGCGTGTTCGTGGTGGGTTCCGAACTCAGCACATACCATTGCTATTCCACGCATATGACTGCACTCCGACAACCCTAGTATAGCAACGAATTTTAATTGCATTTAACGGTTAATGAATTAAGCGCCCAACCGCAGGGAAATTTACAGCCTCAGCAAGAAAGGATGAAATGAGCGAAGTCGGAAACTATATGAAAAGGCGATGAGTGAATGGATAAGCCAAGAATTAATGTGCATCGTTTTTCGTTCGTCGATTGTTTTCCATTTTTTAATCGACTACTTTAAAATTTGCTTTTTTTTTGTGGGTTTTTTCATTTTCGACATTGACGTTATGAGCTCTAGGCGTTACTTCTGGCAGCTGCTTGGCAGCTGGCAGCTGGTAGCTAGCAAGCCGCTTGGCTTTTTGTTTAATGAACTTACTTACTGCCTGCATTGCCGGCGGTATGTCAACAATTTCGTTAAAGAGGTTTAGTGCGCGTGTGTGCGTGTACATATGTATATTATAGTAATCGGCGGTGGCTCTGTGTTAGTCTGGTCACCCGCTGCCAAGCTGGCGCACTTAAGTTGAAGGGAAGCAATGTTAATTGTATAATTACATTTAACGAGCCGGCCCAGTACGAACTTTACTTACATGTTTTATACTATAATTGAATTCTTATCAATGCGTACCTGGAATGAGAAAGAAATAGAACATTATTAAAGCGGAATATATGTCAATGATTTCAAAAATTAATTTGAAGTTTTTTATTTCTTAAGTACTTTTGTATAAATTGGCCAACGGCCATATTTAAATAGATCGAAATAAGTTCGAATACAACTAATTTATGTTTTATTTTTCGAGTACTTAGTTCGTGTGAGCGATAACAACACTCGTATAAGGGGAGTATCGAAAATAAGCGAACAACTTACAGATGTCTCCATATGAGAGGAAAAATAGTGCAACGGATTAAGTAGATTTTTATTATGATATAAATAGAGGGTGATCGAATTGGAGGTACCTTTGTCAATAGGGGTTTTTTGGCAAATTGCGTGTAACTACTGTCAAACCAAATACATAATTTCCTGCAGCTTTCATTCACATTCCATCATGGAAAAACTTACGCCTCAACGACATTTACAAATCGTAAATTTGTATTACGAAAATCGGGGCACTGTGAAGAGTACTCAACGCGCGTTCAGGCCAACTTATTGTGTTCAGCGATAAGACCCAGTTTTGACTTCATTACTACGTCAATAAGCAAAATTACCATATTTGTGCTGAAAAGCAACCCAAAGCCATTAAATCCATTGAAAACAAACGTTTGACGTGGCCTATGAGCTGGAGGATTGGCCCATATTTCTTCAAAATGTAACAGTGAATGGCGAACGCTATCATGCCATGGTAAATGACTTCTTGATGACGGAACTTGAAGCTCGCGAAGCCCACAATGTTCGGTTCTAACACCCCGGCGCTACTTGCCATACAACCCGTGAAACAATAAATTTACTGTGAGGATTTTATCTCTCGTCTCGGATCAGTAGATGGACCATCAAGATCGTGTGATATCACGTGTTTCGACCTTTGTTTGTGGGGGTATGTGAAGACTAAATATTTTTTGGATAAATCAGCTTCTATTGAGGCATTGAAAGCCAACATTATTCACGAGCACTCCAGCGAGTCTTTCAAAATTGGTGTTAACGGACGACTGAATAGCGGCTTAGTTGCGGCCAACATTTGAAGGGAATTATCTTCAAAAAATAAATAGCATGAAAATAATAAAGATTGTCCAATCAATCTGAATTTTCATTGTTTCAATTCAATTTAAAATTCGATACCACTAAATTGATTATCCTTTACATTATGGTGTGGACTTAATCAGATTGGCTTCCGACATAAATTATTTATTATTCAATGACTAAAAAGAGTTCGTCATTTAGTGGTGTTAATACTTATTATAAGAGAAATTTGTTTCAGATATGTACAGTTAGCAGCTAATGAAGTGCTTTGATATTAAAATTTTGTAAAACTCAAAAACGGGAGGTAATCGATTTGGAAAGCGAAGTATCCATAAGGAAAGCACCAAATTACCTCCAGTTAATTCATCAACCAGCTTCTCCTCTACAGGCGAGCTCCCAGCTCGCCAAAGGCACGCTAAGTATGCAACATGTTGAGAGAGTTGCAAGAGAAATTATCTTCAAAAAAATGTCCAACCTTTGGGGCTTAATAAATTTTGCGACACTAATACCCAAATTACCAATTTTAGTATCACCTGCCGACAATCAACCACTCATGCGCTTGAAATTAATCAGCAGCCGAAGCGCCCCATTAGCACTTAATTGTATTAGTATTAGTATTAATTTATGTATTTATAGACAGACGCACAAAAACTAAAGCTCGGCACTACAGAATGTCACACTTTCATTCAAAATAGCTTACACAACAAATACATAACAAAGTAGGAAAGAAGACACTTTCGTTAATCCAGCCAAGTGGTTTGTCAACTTATCGAAAATCTAGTAGAGTGTTGTGCTAAGCGAAATTCACTGTCTTACCTACAAAATTGGAATGGCAAAAGCAGCACATAATTCAATTAAGAACGCATTGAGGTAAGAAGAACATCAGGCAAGAACAACAACAAGCCACAACTGGCTCCACAATAGCCTTGTAGTGGGTAAAACAAGGAAAGCAGGCAGAAATGCTCTACAGTAAGCTAAACAATCTTTCTCGTGTAGCTCAGTTTCTCAACTATGCCTTTGAGTAAGCATGCGGTGCTGTCAGCAAAGCTACTGGGTAGGCAGACAGGTAGCTAATTGTGCGCATTTATTGCATACTCACAACTATCTTTTGGTGTTATTGCTACTACCTTTAACTGCCTTCCATGAATTCCTACGATCAATGAGTTGGTATTCAGTGTACCTATGCGTGCATATGGGTATGTATAGGTATGTATGCAGGTACTATGTGTGTTATGCAGGTTGTTGTTGTTGCTATTCATGTTGTTGCTATATTACTATATATTCTAAAGCCGTTGAATTGTTAAACAATATTGTCGATTTTCCTTAGTTTAGCTCACAACCGAGCAGGCATTCAGCCATGGTGGGTGAACAATCAATATTATTGTTGCTATAATTATTGTTGTTATTGCTACTCCGGTGCTTTGTGGCATTTGGAAATGCTGAAAATTTTCAATTAATTGCACTTAAAGCACTCGAAGTGCACACTTTTGCACTTGAAGTGCTTCAACATAGTTAATTACTTATTGTTGACAATGAGCGCTACACACACACACACACACACACGTTTTTGTTGCATGATTGATTGCATATACGGGAACAGCTACAAATGATTCATGCACATTTTATATTCCAATAAATTATATGTGTTTAGATGCTGATGATTTAGAAGCAGGAGCGTTACTTTTCAGAATTTTACTGATCTCGGGATTTTCGGGATATTTTTTTGAACATTTCATATTCAAGTTAATTAATTAAATGTATTTTAGTAAATGTGTGCATGTTACTTTTACTTTTTTTGAATTTTACTAATCCCGAAATTTTCGGCATTTCCGGACTGTGGCGAAATTTAATGAAGTACCATAGAATTTGTGTTTTGAAGTGCATTATTACCAATCAAAATATTTTGGGATTTTGTTTTGTGATCCCGACATCCCGGGATGGCCCCGAAATTTGTAGAAGTATCGCTGAGTTTGTGTTTCTGAAGTACATATATTAAAATACTCAACAATCCATGCTTTTAAGCGACTAGTACCGGAAATTTCGAAACTAAAAAAACCCGATATCCCAGAACTGGCACCTCGGGATTGACACCTCTAATTTACTTTTACCGTCTGTATATTTTGAATAAACATAGATGAGCGCAATTGCTTAAAATATTGAGTAGCACTCCATGTCCCCAATGTGGTAAAGTTGAATGTTCATAGAAAAGTATTACTTAAAATGCACAGTTGAGGTAAAATATGAATATATACTTGTATTTGTTAATGAAACAAGAAAAGGAGGCTCTTCTTAAAAGTAGGTAGGTGAATTGGCTGAAGTATCACTCTAGCACTCCCCAAGTAGCACTATAGCGGCGCTTTGATACCATTTTGAAAGCTCCAACAGGCAGATATCAATACCCAGTCAGAGCTGTTGATGTAATTGAGAGAAGTGATGGGGTGTATATTAGGTTGGAGCACTGTCCCAGGCTCTCGACTATTTTGCGGTCCCGGACATTTACAGAGAAAGTGCTCAACATTCTGTTTCTGTCAAAGGTCACCAAAGCTTCCGCAATGGGAGTTAAATAATAAACCTAGCTTTTCCGCGTGTGTTCTGATCGTCCAGTGACCGGTAAACACATCTACGAGTTTGGAAATTAAATGGCGTAGAGTCCCAAGGATTTCCTGAGTTCTCCATCTATTGTACTGAGGCTAAAGGGTTTTCGAAATACTACATGGAGAAATGGACTTCCATCTCTGCTGCGCTAAGTTGTGCAATTGCCCTTTAACAACAGTCTGGGGATATCAACAACCCAGTTGGAGGTTTCTCAGACTAATTCAGTTTCCTTCCAAATCAGAGAACATTTTTCATGCCTGTAGGATCACAAAGACTTATTCCTAAAAAACACTAGCAGTATTCGGCAATTCTAAGGAAGTAGTTTAATTGGCTGATTTAAAGAAAACCCCTGCTCCAACTCCCGATTTCATCTTGGAACCGTCAGTTAAGACAGAGGTACCAGCTTCGGTGCAGATTTTTCCCTCATTCCAGTCCTGCCTACTTGGAGAGATTGTCCTGGCAGGTCCGTCAAACTTCAGTTTGCGGATAAAGAGATTTGTTCGAAGTTCAGAGAAATACGGTGTTAACTTCTTATGAGTGTGCTGTAGATTATTGAAGTGAAACTTCTTAGGCGTCGATGGACGAGCGAGAATGGAGAGTAAAATTTCAAGGCCATGCAACGTTTTGGGCATTTTCGTTCCGCGAGAGAGAAAAAAGATATAACGTAGAGGAAAAGGAGAGAGAGAGAGCTATACCTTATATATATCTTAGATACACTTTAGGCTATTCCCGTTAATTCGATATTATCGCTTATATCTATGATTTTTCAGGTAAAATTATATTATAAGCCGCTTAGTATAGGCAGAGTGTTGAGCGTTTTCAAGCCGAGCGATACAAGTATTTTCGATATTGCCGGAAATTTTTCTGAAAATTCGTTTATTTGTAAGGTTGCATATAAGAAGTAATCTGGAAAAATTTTTAAAATAAATTTTGAAAAAAGTATTATAATATTATGATTTTTCCAGAGTACCTATGTAGAATATTTTGCTAAACAATTTTTTTAAACCAATTATTTATAACATTTTCATACATTTCATTTGTTTCTATATTTTTTTTGGTTAAGATATACTTTTTAAAATAATTTTTTTACTTAATTTTTGATTCTAAACTTTGGTTCAATGTTTTTTTGCTATTTTTTTCTAAATTTCTTCCTCAATTTTTTGATTTTTGGAAAAAATTTGGTTTTTTTGTCATTTTTTTTTAATATCTCCCTGAGATTTTTTCTTTTTTTCCTTTTTTGGAAAAATCTTTTTTTGTCATTGTTTAAAAATATTACCATCAGATTTGTTCTAATTTTTGCATTTTTGGATTTTTTTTTTTTTTAAATGCCTAAGACTTTTTCTTATTTTTTTTCATTTTTGGGAAACAATTTTTTTGTAATTTTTTAAAAATACCTCCCCTAGATTTTTTACCTTGTTTTTAATTTTTGGGAACAAACTTTTTTGTATAATTTTTTTAAGATATACTTTATGTTTTTTCCTTTTTTCAAATTTTTCGAAATTTTTTTTATGACTTCAGACCTCTTCTTATTTTGCATATTTTAAAAATATCTTGCTTGAAATTTTTGTTTTTTTAATTTTTGGGGAGAATTTGTTTTCGTCATTTTTTTAAGAAACCCCCTCAATTTTTTGCTTTTCAGAAAACATTTGGTTTTTTTGGTAATTTTTTTTTAATATTTCCCTGAGATTTTTTCTCTTTTTCCTATTTTGGGAAAAACTTTTTTTGTCATTGTTAAAAGTATCAAAAGTATTCTCAGATTTGTTCTTATTTTTTTCATTTTTGGAAAAAAAAATTTTTTAAATACCTAAGACATTTTATTTTTTTTTCATTTTTGGGAAACAGTGTTTTTATCATTTTTTAAAAATACCTCGCCTAGTTTTTTTCTTATCTTGTTTTTAATTTTTGGGAAAAAACTTTTGTTTTATAATTTTTTTAAAAAATACCTTCAGTTTTTTCTTTTTTTTAAATTTTGGAAATTTTTTTTTATGACTTCAGACCTCTTCTTATTTTTTCATATTTTCTAAATATCTTCCTTGAAATATTTCTTTTTTTTTTCATTTTGTGGGAAGAATTTTTTTTTTGTAATTTTTTTAAATATCGCCCTCAATTTTTTACTTTTGGAAAACATTTGGTTTTTTTGTCATCTTTTTTAATATCTTCCTCAGATTTTTTCTTATTTTTTCTATTTTTGGGAAAATACTTCTTTCGTCATTGTTTAAAAATATTCTTCTCAGATTTTTTCTTATCTTGTTTTTAATTTTTGGGAAAAAACGTTTGTTTTATAATATTTAAAAAAAAAACTTCAGTTTTTTCTTTTTTTTTAATTTTTGGAAATTTTTGGTTATGACTTCAGACCTGTTCTTATTTTTTCATATTTTTAAAATACTCGTATCTTCCTTGCAATTTTTCTTTTTTCTTCATTTTTTGGGAAACATTTTTTTCGTAATTTTTTTAAATATCTCCCTTTGATATATGTACCTTATATTTTTAATTTTGGGAAAATACGTTTTTTAATCATTTTTTTAAATATCTCGCTTAAATTTTTTTTTCATTTTTTGAAACAAAATGTTTTTTTTTGCATTTCGAAAAATATCTTCTTCAAATTTTTTCTTATTTTTTTCATTCTTGGCAACACATTTTTTTTTTATTTTTTGTTAAATGTCTCCGCAGACTTTCTCTTATACTTTTTTCATTTTCTGGGAACAATTCTTTTTACGTCAAATTTTTTTTAATATCTTCCTTTGAATTTTTCTTATTTTTTTTGTTTTTATTTTTGGGAAAATATATGTTTTATAATTTTTTTTTTGTTTTTAATATCTCGCTCAGCTTTCTTCTTTTTTTAATTTTTAGGCAAAACATTTTTTTGACTTTTTTTAGAAATATCTCTCTCAGATTTTTGTTCGTTTTTCTTCACTAGTAGCTGAAACTATCCTCATTAGTCCCTAAAATTTGCAGAGTTGGATACGCATAATTTTCAGAACCAAAAATTTGCCTCTTCTGGGAAACTGATTTTTTGGCCAAAATCAAGATCTCCGTATTTACAGCCGAGCTTGAATTTCGATAATACTTTTTAACGATTTTCGTACACTCGGCAAGCGTGAAATTTTTACTGAACATTTTGACTGCTTGATGTCAAACTAACTTTGAAGGCTGTTCAACCCTAACCAGGAAATCTTTAATCATTGGCGACTGAAGTTATTGGGGAAAAAGTATTAAATTAATTAAGTAAATAAAAATCATATCAGAAAATATTCGTAGCAAATTAAAAAGCTTATTTGTAATACAATTTTTTCGCTTCAAAGTATCCTCATAATGCTTTTGCATGGCCAAATATGAAAAATTATACTGTATTTTTATATATATTTATGTAGGTATGTGTGTATGAGCATACTTACCGGCTATAATTGTGTGCGAATGGCTTAAAAATTACTTCATCAGAAAACCAATAGTTGCAAAAAGCAAAAAAAAAAGATATAACTGCAATTAATTACTTTTTCATTTGTAAACAATTGTGCTGAACAAAAGCGCCTGCTGAGCTATGCTTTACATTTTAACGCTTTCCATGCACACACACAAATATTTCTACTCAAATATAATTAAAATTGGCCACGCTTCTTTCACATGAAAGTTATGCACCAGCAAAGCTGATGTAATATGCTTTGTAAGTGCGCTAGTGTGGGTGAATGTGGGTTGCTTTTTGTATCATATATCTATGTATGTGTGTACGAATGCATTCAAGTCAATAAATACATGAGCAAAAAGCTTTATATGCAATTACCATAACAACGCAGCGGCTCCAGCCCAAAGCAGCTAATCGTTATGCGCTGCATGATATGTCACGTGTTTGTGTGTGCGTCTGTGAAACCCTCTGTGTGTATATGTAAATACTCGCTAAGTTATTGCATTGCTTGTCAACAGAAACAGGAACATTAGCATGCAGTTGAATTTAATTAATCATTGGCTTATCAGCCGTAAGCGCGTATTAGTAGCTTCATGAAAAGCCGGCAAACTATGCAACACGCATGCGGTTTCATAAAATAGGTGAATGGTGTGGCTGGTAAGTGGCTGGTAAAATCACAAAATTTAATGCTTTGGTATTTGGCAGCGAAAATAAAGCGTTAATTGTTTGACTCATTTGCAGTGTTATCGATAATTTTCGCTATTGTTTTTAGTAACTGTGGTGGCGCTTGCTGCTCAAAGTCACAAAATACAGGGTCTTGCGGATCATTTAAACATTTTTAGTTAACAGAAACATAGAATAAATTTACAGAATTATTTGCTCTTATCAAAGTTTCATTGTTTGCTGGTTACTTTTGGAATATGTAGGTAGGTTAGATGGCAAGAGTACCACAGCTACACTTCAAGTACTTTTAGGATATACAAAAAAAAATAATACAGGTAATTACCCGCAATGGGGCTGTCACCGTCATCCTGAATTACAGCAAAGTAGGCATTTTATCTTCTTTAAAATCTTGGAAAAGGCCCAGGAAAAGACAATCGGCATACACCATCTTTTCATCGACTTCAAAGTTGCATTCGACAGTACCTGTATGCCGCGATGTCTGAATTTGGTATACACGCAAAACTAAAACGCCTTTGATGTTGCTCAACACCAGCAGCGCCGTCGGAATAGGGAAGGATCTCTCCGAGCCGTTTGATGCCAAACGAGGTTTCAGACAGGGTGGCTCGCTGTCGTGTAACTTCTTTAACCTGATGTTGGAGAGGATCGTTCGAGCCACAGAGCTTAATGGCACAGGCACAATTTTTCACAAGAGCGTGCAATTGTTGGCGTATGGAGATGATATCGACATCATCGGCCTTAACATCCGCGCTGTTAGTTCTGCCTTCTCCAAACTGGATAAAGGAGCAAAGCAAATATAAAGAAGTATAGGTGGACGAGCTGGATAAAGAGGCAAAGGTGAACGAGGACAAAACGAAGTACCTCCTGTCTTCAAACAAACAGTCGGCGCACTCGCGTATCGGCACCCACGTCAATGTTGACAGTTATAATTTTGAGGTTGTAAAAGACTTCGTGTATTTAGGAACCAGCATGAACACCGATTACAATGTCAGCCTTGGAATCCAACGAAGAATCTCTCTTGCCAACAAGTGCTACTTTGGACTAAGTAGGCAACTGAGCAGTAAAATCCTCTCTCGACGAACAAAACTAACACTTTACAAGACTCTCATTATGCCGGTCCTAACGTATGGCGCAGAAGCTTGGACGATGACAACATCCGATGAAGCGACGCTTGTAGTGTTTGAGAGAAAGATTCTGCGGACCTTTGCACGTTGGTAAAGGCGTATATCGCAGGCGATGAAACAATGAGCTGTATGAGCTTTACGACGACATAGACATAGCGCAGCGAAAAAAGATCCAGCGGCTACGTTGGCTGGGTCATGTCGTCCGAATGGATGCAAATGCTCCGACTCTGAAAGTATTCGATGCGGTACCAGCTGGTGGTAGTAGAGGAAGAGGAAGGCCTCCTCTGCGTTGAAAAAATAAGGTGGAGAAGGACTTGCTTGACTGGGTGTGTCCAATTGCCGCCGGTTAGCACGAGAAAGAAACGACTGGCGCGCTTTGCTAAACTCGGCCAAAATCGCGTAAGCGGTTATCGCGCCAATTAAGAAAACGAAGAGAAGGCATTTCATCAAGCACTTGATGCAACTTTTTAAAGAAAAGTTAGAGCTCTGAACCTCTGCGCCTAAATTCTCCCATCCTTTTTTTGAAATAAACCATTCAATGGCAAGTGATTCAAGTATTTTGGATATTGTCTTAAATTTTTCTCAAAAATTGTTTATTTGTAGACTTGAGTATAATAAAAAGTAATTCGAAAAAAACTGATAATATTGAATATTTTTTAAATGTTGGAAATTTTGGTGTCGATTTTTTAAAGGTGAATATCTTTGGTTAAAATATTTTGTTTTATTTTTTCTTAAATATTTTATAAATTTTTTTTTTAATTTTCGGGAAAAAATTGTTTCTCAGTTTTGAAAACCCCTCCGATTTCTTCTCAGATACATCCCATCATCATCTCATATACATCTCAAATCACTATTTTTATAAAATATAGTACAAACTACAACAAAAAACATGCAACGCAAAGTTTCAAACTTCGTTAAAAAAAATTTTAAATTTCATAAATCCTTTTTTGGGCAAAATTTTCAGAATTTTTTTAGGTATGCAGTTTTATGGCCCTTTACACACTTAACACACAAAGTACAATTTTAAGCGACTGCAAAATGCTGTGATTTTTGACTATTTTTTCTCGCCGTTACTTCCATACAAAGTACCAAGCTCGAATTTTTTATATGGAATAAAAAGTCTAGCGCAATAAAAATTTAATATAAATTATAAAGGAAGTAAAGTTCGAAATGCTATCGGAAAATTGCTTTTCAGCAAATGCATGAATGAGTAAAAACAGCTGTGGTGAAACAGAGTTGCCAACCTATGAATCAGATGATTAAAAACGCACAATAATGCTTGTTGGCGCATCAATGAAGCCAAAATTGGACCACAATACTAAAATTGTTTTTCCAAGTATTTCACAAATAAACGGAAACAAAAAGTATTCGCATCGAATATTCTTAAAATTAATTAATCTCTGTATTTGTGTATAAAAAAGGCATTTTCAATAAGGGCTCTTTTTTATTATAGTCTGAGTTTTATCGCCTATAGTGGCTTCAGTCGGGCATATAGCGAAAAGACTTATTATTACTAGGCAACTTCAGAAAATTTCATAGAAAAAGTCTAAACAGTTCAAACCCCAAGATTTTGGTAGTCGATACACAACACTTCCTTGAGAGATAACCAAACCCTCCCGAAACTCTAAATCAGCCTGGTCTACAAGGCACAAGCCAACAGTTGTTAGACCACGTAGCGGCCTTGCCAGGTTATTAGACAGATTTGGCTTAGTAGAAATGAGCCAAGAACAATTTTCCTTAGCCTCTCCTTCCATTATTACCGTGATTGAGCCTTATCACTGGCTGCTGCCTATTGGAAACGCATTGGATGGGTAAGGAATTTCCCTCAAATGAATCCAATGTCGCAGCTGCAGAAAAGCTCTTGCCAGAATGCGATATCGCTGTTTAATCCTTTACTTCTCTGAAAGTCTGGCAGAACAGGAATCTGAAACCACCCACAATATGTATTTCATCATATCAGCAAGTAGAGAGGGAGACCTGAGCCCAATCAAGTGGAATACCAATGTGTCTCTAAGCCCAAGTGAGCCCCTCTAAATCCTTAGGGAGAGTGCATAGTAAAGTTGAATCATTCACATCTGCTACTCAACCGAACGAATTGCAATGAAAATTTCGCATTACTGAGCAGAAACCGAAGAACAAATCTAATGGATGACGCCAAAACAATAAAGGCCAAGTAGGCCATAAAGATCTTAGTAGGCGTACGCCAAGGGTGCATTCTATCACCATTGCTCTCTAACATCGTTTTGGAGAATGTCACAAGAACTGGAAGTGGGATTTTTTGGGGCCTGCAGGGCCGGCTTGCTGACATGAACTATGCAGACGATATTCGCCAACTATCACATATTTTTTCCGACTTGCCAACGCAACTCCAATCGGTACAGTAAGTCACCGCAAAAGCTGGGCTAGTTTTGAACATCTCTAAGCCTAAAGTGATGCGTACTAGCACGTGGAATACGCGCCGGTTTCTGATCGATGGTACCCTGCTGGAGGAAGTACAATCTTCTTGCTATCCGGAAGTCAAATGTCAGGTGGCTGGAGTGAAGACAGCAAAAACACTGCATTAGGTAAGCTCTAGCAAGTCGAGTCTGGAAAGCAACACTTACTTCGCAACGCACAAAGCTGAGGATCTTTGATTCTAATGGCAAATAATCTTTACTCGATACCTGTGAAACGTGGAATATAACAGCGGGCGATATAAATGCACTGCAAGTTTTCACTAATCGATGCCTTCGTAAAATCCTGAAAATTTTCTGGCCAAACACAATCTTGCATACTGATCTGTGGATCGAATGCCAATCTGCGCCAGCCCCAATACTTCTTGAGATCTGCAGAAGGAAATGGGATTGGATTAGCCGCTTCCTTCGTAAACAATTTCACGATTTAACAAAAGACGATATTGAGTGGAGAGACGCTGAGAGTTGGCCGTAGACGAGTAAGACCAACGAACACTTAGAGACGTTTGAAAACGCGAGCTGTGAACTTAACCTGGAATGAAGCTAAGAGACTGGCGCAGAACAAAACTGAATAGAAGTTGTTGTAGCCCTTTGTCAGTGCCTGAAACCATTTGGAAATAGTAATAATACAGCCGGTCAACATCGATTCGCCCATATTGAAACGCCCTAAAGTATTTTGTGGTCGCTTGCTGGCCAACAAGAAACTGACCAGCAGAGATGTTGCTTTTTTTATTTGTTACCATCATCACCAACCACTGCCACCACTGTTGGCCGTAATTCACTGACTGGCTGACTGACGCAGCATGACTGTGTGGGAGTTGGCAGTGGCAGTGGGATTTCCGCTTCACCGATTGCAGGCCGGCAGTAACAGCCACAGCAGCAATGATGGGAAACAAAGTACACCAACTAAGTGAATGCGTAAATAAGCAGCTGTTGGCTAGTTGAGGGGTGTTGCAAAAATCTATGGAATGAGTGGCAGAAAATAAGAACAAAAACATAAAAAAAAATAGGTCAGCAAGTGAACTGTAAGAGCTGGAGAGAAATTTTCTCTTTACATTTTTCATTTTACTTCCAACTTTTGCTTGCATTTTTACATTCCCTCCTCCCTCCTGAACTCCCACTTCACTTAGCACTTTATGTGCGCATTTTTCACAATACTGATTACTTAATAAAGTTATAAAGTTGATTATGGGCAAAAAATAAAAATAAAAGGTGCAAACGCGCATAAAAATGCAACAACGTAAATGGGGAATTATTAAGAGCAACTGTAAATGAGTAAAAATTTCATACTATTAATTCAGAGGTGGTTATCGAAAAAAAAACAAGGGAGCTTTTTTTTTGTAATTTTTTTTTCGGTTTGCAATGTGACCTAAATTCGGTGACCAGCACAAAAAAATTTCCAGATACTGCATTTTTTATAACACCACTCACGCTATCTATGTTTGGGTGGGTTTACCTGAAACAAAGCTGGAGAAAGTTTGAATGGAAATTTGCCATAGAAAGAGGGAAGGATGGAAAAAATTTTGCAAAAAATATTGAAAGCGAACTTTTGCTAAATAATAATTGCTAAGTAAAATGGAAACGAGGTCAAGGTGCTTTGGGTTATCGCTTCACATCAGCGAAGAAAATGAGAATTTAATTGGCAGCTTGGCAGCTTTCCTATTTCTGTTGTTCGTTTTTATTTAATTTCCTCGCTTGCTGGTGGCAAATGTAGATAATTTAAACAGAAGGATGAGCATATAAAGGGCGAGTGTGACTGTGTGTGTGCGTGTGCGTGTATACACAGCTGTAGATGTAGGTAAGCTAATCAGCTCATTAAAGTTCTCATTTGTTGTTTTGGAAGGAAATATCGCAGGAAGAATGTTCGCGTTGAAAGTAATTAACAGAGAAATTATTTGGCAAAAAATAGAGTATTTAATAGCAAACTGTATAATTTTAATTACCATGGTTTAATACAATTTAATACATGGTTTTATTTATTGGATCGCTTAGCCGTACGCTTAAGTCTAGCCTTAAGTTGCTAAATTTTAATCTAATTTGTTTCAAACAAATGCGAGGCGATATTTTACTTTATAAAGGGTGATTAAGTTTCAAGAGCCGGTGTTGATTTTGAATAAAATAAAATTTTTTAGGAAATTTTTGTCATTTCTCTTTATTATGATAATATTGGTATGGCTCAATTACGTATGGAGTAAAATATCGGCCAAATGGCCACCGTGGCGTCGGCGGCACACCTTCATCCGATAGTACAAATTTTCGATGACGCTGGGGCATAATTGAGGTTCTATGCCATTTATGTGCCGAATTATCTCATCCTTTTGCTCTTGAATTGTTGTTGGCTTATCGACGTACACCTTTTCTTTCAAATAACCCCAAAGAAAGAAGTCCAACGGTGTCGTTGACGTTTAGGTGTGGTTCACATTTAACATCGGCCCTTGAAATTTAACCACCCTTTATTAAAAAAAAAACCAAAATAATGCTACCAATTATGCACGCCACTGTGCATATACTAGTGTAACGTAACCAATAACCCATTTTCAATTAATTTTTCCTGCTATCAAGTACAAATACTTGCTCCATCTAATAATCACAATCGCGCACGCACGCATACACACACGCGCTTACTCAAAGAATTGAGACAAAAATTTCACGCCTGATTTATGAAGATAAGTTAAAAATCATATGAGTTTACAACATTTTTTGATGAGCCATAAATGTTGCAACATAGTGTATCATATTTTTAGTGCAGCTTTTAACGATGCACTCAGAGAAATCATAACCACAACTTCAAACAAAAAAAACCGAAAGAAACAAAAACGTATCACGCCAGCATGCCAGCCAGCAGGCACATTTACATTTGCACAAATATTCACACATGCATACACGCACGCATACAAACTCTCACACATACAGAGATGTCTTCTAAGTGTGCACGCGTGTGCCTTCTGTGCATTGGTGCGTATTTCCAGCGCACTTATTCCGCTTTTGTGCTATATTTTACGCAACATTTACGCCGTTAGCCAAAAGATTACTTTGTCACAAGACTTGCGACGTTGCAGTGCTGCTGCAACGGCAGGAAGCCACAAACGAGTTTGACAAAAAAGACAAAAAAAACAAAACAAAATGAGTTGAGCGAAAAGAAGAGAAAGCGTGGTAAGCGAACTGGTGAGAATGAAATATGGTCAAAAATATGAAATTTTGGCGAGAGATTAGTAAAAAACAACAGCAAAGCAATACAGCCAGTTGGAAAATAAAAGAAACGAAAAATTGTGTCTGCTTTGAACAAAAAAAAAACGCATTTTAGCGTGCTGAAGAATATTTTTTCGTTATAACTTTTTACTTTATTTTCCTTTTTATGACACTTTCCAGCCGGATGCTGAATATTTGGATACTCGTATTCACACAGTTCACAGTTGTCTTTTGTTTTAAATTTTCATTAGCGTCTTTTTTTTCTTCAAGCTCAAATGTATGGTATAATATAATATTTTAATTATAAAATAACAGATATTAGATCTATGCTCTGAAACCTGTCGTTAATACGAAATGGAGAAATGCAAAGCTTCTTTCACTTTTTAATTTTACTCAAAAAAAGTGCTACCAAAACTTGTGGGAAGGCATTTCAAACTCAAATGGAAATTTAAAAACTCTGGTAATCCCATAGATTAGATGAGATGAGATTTGTAACCCCCCACTTCAAGCACTTAGTAAAGAAGACCATTGTACTACACTTGCATAGATTAGAGTGAAAGGAATAGAGAGACAGGGTGGATACAGTATGGTAAGTATGGTAAGACGGGAAAGTCGGTTTGAGGTCAGTCATCCGCGAATCTTTTGGATTGATTGATTCATTCAATCTCAAAAGATCCGGAAGAGAAAGAGTGTGCACTTTATCCATACTAAGTATATCGCGCGCCAATAGTCTAAGTCAGATTCTATAAAAGCTACAGGCAGCTACAGAGAAAATGCACTGCAGTGTCGTCAATCCAATAGATGAAGTAGGAAGTGTGCGCGTTCACACTTTGCCGTGAAAAATTTTACTAATCAATAGATATTCTAGCCACGAACTGGTAATAGACGGAAATATTTAAAATAGATCCAGACAGCAGAACAAACATTTTTATTTTATATTTATTGTTTTAATTATTTCATTCTTCAGAGTTGTTTTCCGACTTGATATTTGCACCGATGTAACCCTTGGAGTGAGAATCCATGTCAGCTATACAGTTAAAATTTTGAACAGTATTTCTCAATTAGTGATGAGTTCATGGATTGTTCATCTCAATCCACCATTTATAACCTGAGCATTTATAACCTTATGCGTTGGAGCCGTCTCTCTGGAGTCCAGATTCTTTTTGCCAAATTGCAGTCTGTGTCAGAAGAAAAGAACGGGTTTTTTTCTTGTAATTTCAAGATAAATTTCTTTCTGCTTTTTGCTGCGTAATAGTCCTACTCAAGGGCTACGACGCCAGTGCTAACTCAGGTTAGTGTCGTTCGAAACTTTCTCGTGAACGCGAAAAAACAAAAATGAGTAAGAAGTACGCGAAGCATTTCGAAGCGGTATTTTTATGCGCGCATTCGAAAGGGACGAAATTATCTTAATTATCTTAAGGTTTGTTGTGATAAGGAATCAGCGGCATAAGGTGTACAAAAATGTTGATGACTTTTCCGAGCGCGGCTTGAAGCGAGTGACGACAAAAAAGCAGGATAAAGTGATCGTCGAACTTTTTAAGCGGGACCCTTCTTTGTGGCTACGCCAAGCACGATCAGTTCTTGCTAAAATGGGAATAGATGTGAGTATCAACACCATCGAACGTCGACTGAAGGAGGCGAACGTATCCTATCGTTCCACATCATCAAAACCACTACAGTCAGAAAAACACATTGAGAAACAACAAAACAAGAAAATGGCGTCACAGTAATGGGCTGACCTTCCCAGTGCCCAGACGCCAACCCCATTGTAAATGTGTGGGGAATTATGAAAACGCATCTTGCTGGAAGGCTAGTCCATGATTTAAAGCTACTCGTGCATCAAATTCGCAAAATCTCGTCTTGTTTGTCGACGAGCTACACAGAAAAGCTGGTTCAAAGCGTGAAGAAGATGCCAGGCTATACTCGACAACGATGGATATTACATACACGGTTTATTGAGTAATTGCGACTCGTAGTTTTGTAAATACTTTCATGTAAAAAAATTTTAAATATATTTCTTTCATACTTCATGAATAATCGCGATTTTTTTTTGGTTTGGAAAGAAGCAAAAAAAAATTTAATTCAATATAAAAAAAATTAATTTTTTTTCCAAAAAAATCTCTTGGAAACTATATTTTATCGTAAAAGTTGAGAAGTTTTCAAAATAATAATTTTTTTTTTTCATTATAAATTTTTTTTTTAATTATTACAACTTTTTTTTATTTCAATTTTTTTTTATTATTTTCAAAATTATTAATTTTTTTTATTATTAATTTTTTTAACTATAATTTATTTTTTTTAATGATCAAACGATTTTTAATTATTAGATTTTTTTTAAGTTCTAAATTTTTTTTCAGAACTTCTTCAGTTTCCTTCTTGTTATACTCAAGTCTAAAAATAAACACACTTTCAGCAAACTGGAATTCATGTTCGAACTAATGAATCTATTTCGGGTGTTTGGCATAACTTTTATCTTTAGCCGTGTTCTAAAAAAGTAGTCTAAATTAGTCAAAGTGTATCTTCCTGGCGGTCAGTTGACATCATCGTTACAGCTGACTATTCGATTATCGATTTGCTATAGACGCCATTGTTCGACTCTGTTCAACCGAAAAGTGGCCCATTTTATAAATTTCAAAACATAAACCAAACTTCTTTGTCATTTCGGCTGCCAAACTGGAAAAAAGCGGCTATTCATATCGTCACGTTAAAGAGCAAAAGGTCGTAACTAGTTTTGCCAAGCTGTTTTGTCGTTTGCATGAGTTTTTGCATCGTCCCCTTTTAGATGGAGATTCCCAATCTCAATTTCGAGCTGCCTTCTCCAGGTATGGGCTGGTCTACTTCTACGGCTGCTGCCTTGTGGGTTCCATGTAATGGTTCACCTAGCGATTTCGTCGGGTGGTTTGCGTAGCGTATGGCCAATTTAATTCCACTTATGTTTAACAATTTCAGTGTTGATCGATTGCTGTTGTGTCAAGTGTCACAGATTATCATTTGTAATTGTATGGCGCATGAAGATTTTGATGATTTGGCGAAGGCACTTATTGACACACACTTGTACTTTCTGTATGTCTTTTGGTGCTGTATCTCGCACGTTTCGCATCCGTACAATAGTTTGATTTTACGTTCGACTTAAGAATTTTTAGTCTTGCACGGCAAGAAATGACGCGTGAGTTCCACACTGGGTCTAGAGCGTCGAAAGCTTGACTAGCTTTTGGAAGCCGATTAACGACATCTGCCGAAGAGCCGCGATCTACATTTTTCAGCGACTCTTTGTAGCTGAAAAAGGACTTGTTACATTCGGTGTTAATTCGGAGAGTTTTGCTAGTTTTGTCAACGTTTATCCGCAGTCCTACTTTCGATGCAAAATTAACCACCAATTCGATTTAACTTTTCATGTCTACAGCGAAGCTGCTTAAAAGTCAGCTCCTAATACTTTCATACTCTACTTAAACTATAGCAGTACGACTTATTTGCAGGTTTCGACAATTTTTTTGTTTCTTATTTAATTTAGTTATTTTTTTTTATGAAAACAAAGTTCATTCCACCACAAAGGCCATATAAATTCAACCTCATTCATTCATCAACAAATTTTCATCAAAATTTCGCATATTTGAATCGGAATCTTTAGATTCCGGATATGTAATTTTATAACTGGTATAATAAAATGCAAGTCTCAAGCAGCTAAAAAATCGTGTTGATTTTTAAAAAACTGTGTTCGTTCTATAAAGAATGCCTGCACATTTTTTTGTATGGAAGAAAACACTCAGCACCCACTACAAAAAAATTAAAAAAAAAGCAATGCGATTTTTGATTTATAAAAAATAAATAGTAAAGAAACTAGGTGTGAATTGGGCCAGGTATCAGACACTGGTCCAGTTATGGGCTCTAGTCCTCTAAGTTTCTTTTACAGATGAGCCAGCACTACCTAACCTGGTTCAGATTTCGCTTACGCGTCTTGCTAGTGCTAATATTCAGTTTTCTTCTTCTAAGGAATCAAAATCGATAAGAAAGAAATCAATATGTGGGTTAATATATATGTATATATATAAATATATATATATATATATATATATATATGTATGTCATAAATACTGCTCGCTGCTACGTAAAATAATTTTGATGCAAAAGATAGACAAAACACCTTCAAATGGCAAACAAAAACGCGTTCATTTACTTTTGCTTAAGCTAAGCACTTCAAGCCTGTGCGCAGCCATGCATACTTTTCTAACCGTTTCATTCACCACATCTTTACAGTAAAACCTTTTCTAAATAAAAAGGCGTCTAAAAGTAAAACACAAAGCAACGGAATATACCAGAAAAATCGATTTGCCAGCATTTGCAACAACAGTTACCATGTAAAATTTGGCAAAGTTTACAAGTTTGTGCTCATTTCGATGATTGTATGCTGCTTATTTAAGTAAGCACTTAGATGCTTACATATTTTGCCTGAAAAATACTTAATAAATTCAAGGCCTTATCGTATGAAGTATCATCAGCGTCAAATTACATATCCATCAATTTCATAATGGCCCAAACCTTCATGTCAATTTGAGTATCAGATGTTTTTTCGATTTTTTCTTGTTTTCGTTTTCTTTGAAGTGCTTCCATATGTGTGGGTTGGTAATATTTCACGCATGAATTGAGGCATTACTACTACAGTAGGAGTTCTATGCATTATGTTTAAACATTTTTAGAGTTTGAAAGCATTTCAAAACAATTAAATAGGGCAAATAATGCAGTGTCATGACTGCTCACAAAATAACAAGTAAAAAAAATTCAATAATAGCAACAAAAGTGTGATAAGCATTGAAAGATTGTAAAGGGGATGTAATATATGGCAATCACTCGACAGAAATTACTAGATTTGGTGAAATTATGTAGCCATTTTCAGATCACTTGCATATACAGAAATGCGAATGTGTGTAGGTAGCTGTATGCGTGCGCGGTTCAAACGACCACACACAGTAGCGACAGTAACCCTGCGTTACAGTGCATAGGTTGAGATGAGTGCCGTCGTGGCCAACGGCCATGCACCCATTAAGCATCATATCACCAAACACATAACAAAGGCGAGAACGTTGAAAGCGTCAGATCTTCGCCTTTCGATTCAATAACTAAGAGTGAGTAGAGATTTTATGACAGAATTCCAACTTTAACTTAATTGGACATTTTTAGAGATTTTTTAACTGCATTCCAGCTTTCATTTAATTGGACATTTTTAGAGATTTTTTAACTGAATTTCAACTTTAACTTAATTGGACATTTTTAGAGATTTTTTAACTGAACTCAAACTTTAACTTAAATGGAAATTATTATAGGGGACATCAAAATGAACATAGGTATAGAAATATTTCTACTTTTCACATGATTAAATCTATGTACAGAGGAGTTTAAGATTCTAGAATTCTATGAATTCTATGTAGACAGACATTTACGTTTTATCCACCTTAGACACGCAATTCTAGAGTAGAGTACTTTGAAGACAAGAGGGGAAACTTTTAAAATTAAATCAAACAAGAAACGAAACCAAAATTTTGTATTTAATTTCATAAATTTAAATAAATACATACAGCAAAGAATTAAGTTGTCATGAACTATATTTTGTAACTCCGTGTCAAAGGATTATATATTGTAATGCTTCAACTATTCTACATATAAAACAAACAATAAATAGAAAGTTTAAATTTCGAAATTTAATCATCTTTGTGGCCTTTGGTGTCTCTCTTCTCCACTTCGCGTATAAAATTGACCAGCTCTTTTATGTATGGAAAAGAAAAGAATATTCCCATGACAAGGACCACCAGTTGGGAACTAGTTCTTTTTTTCCTGCAGGGTATGCCTAGCAGCAGCAGCAATTAATGTTAGCAATACACAACTACAATTTTTAATGTGATTTACTGCGTTTTTGCACGCAAATGCTGATAATTTAAATGCAATGCGCATTTTTTCGATTGTTCATATTTTTGTTTGTAATATTTTGCTAAATGTAATTGACAACTTCCGCAAATTTTTCTGCATATGTACGTACGTTCATGTGTATGTATTTGTGCACGTATGATGTACTTTAAATATTTATAAATATTCATGAGCATTTAGTCAGATAGTTGCTAGTTTATTGCCGCTTCTTCAATTAATTATAGATATTGAGCAGAAAAGGTAAACAATTTTTTTCTAAGAAAAAAAAAACGTGTAAATTACTTCATAAAAAGTGGTTTACAAGTAATCGCTGAAGCGTGTTTAAGGAAAAATTATAATATTATATATAATTATATATCCATCGATCCACATTTCCAAACATTCATTGGAGAGCTACTGTCGTAAGGCACAAACGTCAGTATAAGTTTTTTATTTGAAGCGTAAACAACAATATTTTTACCACACTTGAAAATGTCGAATTTCGTGCCAAATAATGTGTTTTTGCGGGGAATTCTTCTTCATTATTTTAATATGAAGAAAAAAGCAGCCGAAAGTCAT
Source organism: Anastrepha obliqua (assembly GCF_027943255.1). Lineage (NCBI taxonomy): Eukaryota > Metazoa > Arthropoda > Insecta > Diptera > Tephritidae > Anastrepha > Anastrepha obliqua. The sequence goes on from NC_072893.1 coordinate 50,158,206, forward strand.
CGTATCTTGGTGGAAGTTTATGGTGAGCATGCTCTAGCTGAGCGAACGTGCCAGAAGTGGTTTGCACGCTTTAAAAGTGGTGATTTTGGCCGCGCCGCCAAAGTTCATGGATACCGAATTGGAGGAATTGCTCGATCAAGATCCGGCTCAAACGCAAGAAGAGGTTGCAAAAACTTTGGGAGTTGATCAATCAACCATTTCCAAACGTTTAAAAGCCATGGGAATGATCCGAAATTCAAATTTCGAAAAAAAACCGCACGAACTTATTCATAGACCTATTATAATATGTAACTGATGAAATTTGCTAATGTTTCAACATGTGGTAAATAAAAAAATAAAAGAAAAAAAATATTTTATTACAAAAGAAAGTTTTCTTCTATTTTATTGTTTCACTTTTTAAATTACTTAATAATTTAATAAATTTGAATTAAATTTTTTTTTGTTATTTTTTTTTAATTGTTGCTTTTTATTTATTATAGAATCTTAATTTATTATTAAACAACACTTTTTTTCTGGGAAATTATTTTATGGAAAATTGTTATATCTTTGGAAAATAATTTTTTATTCGTTTTTTTTTTTATTTGAAAAAATAATTTTTTGCATATTCTATTAAGAATTTATATAAAACATAATTATTTTTTTAATAACACTTATTTGCTTATAAATATTTCTTTAGGAAAATTTTATTTTTTTCCCCTGATTAACTTCATTTTTTGTTTTTTTCTTTGAATTTTTTTTTTCACATTAATAACGAAATATTTTTACCTAAAAAAAACTTTACCAGAAATTTGCAATTCTTAAACATTTATAACAAATTTCATCATGAAAATTTTATTTTTTTCCCTTATGAACTTTTTTTTTTTAATTTTTTTGTAATCAAATTAATAACGAAATATTTTCACCTAACAGCAACTTTACCAGAAATTTGTAATTCTTAAGCTTTTATTAGAAATTTCATTAGGAATATTTTATTTTTTCCCTTATTAATTTGGTTGGTTGGTTTAAGGGTGACCCCGCATCGGAGTGCCACATAGACCGCAAGTTGGGTCCGTTGTGTTGCCCTAGAGCTCATTATATTATATGATTTCCCCACCTAACCCACATTTTTATTGTAGATTTTGGTCAAAGATATTAATTCGTTTCGAAAATTTGATGAGAGATTCGATTTTCAGGTCCGAGAGTACTGAAAGATTGTCAATTGTTGGAGAGCCTAGAAGAGCGAGTCGACTTCTGGCTAGACCCGGACAACTGCACAGCAAATGTCTGCTCGATACTTCCTCATCTTCGTCCTTGCAGTATCTGCACAGGTCGTTTTGAGGAACCCCGAGCCGACGTGCGTGAGTGCGCGAAAGGCAGTGGCCGGTGATAAGAGATGTTATATGCCTTAGTTCGTGTTTCGAAAGACTTATAAGGGTTTTTGTCTGTTTCAGACATTATTAATTTAATTTTTTGTTTTTTTTTATTCGTAATTTTTGTTTTTTTTTTTTCAAATTAATAACGAAATATTTTTTAATCAAACAGTAACTTTACCAGAAATTTGTAATTCTTAAGCTTTTATTACAAAAAAACTTTTGCTTTTAATTTTTTGTAGAATATGATTTTATTTGTTTTTGAAAATCAGTTTATAGAAAATTATTGCGTTGAAAAATTATTTGTTTCTGTTTGCCTACTATTTGATTAAGAAACTATTTCGAATGGATTTTTTTTTTTTTCAAATAATGTATACACACATTTTTTTTTTTAAATATTTTATTATTAAAATTTTAATTTGTTTACTTTAATTACTTTTTATATACTTATAATTCGATGTAGCCGGCTGCACGCATCAAAAAAATGCGGCGTTATCTTGCTCATGTGGCGTTACCTTGCTTAAACAGCAAGCGAGAGTGCGGAACGAACGACAAAGAGGCACAATCGGCCCGTTCGACATCTGGCTCTCTCCTACTTGATTGAGCATATATATGTATGTATATGCGCATATGTATATAAATTCACATATTTGTATTTGCATATGCCTTCCTCCTGTGTGTATGGTAATGAACCATTTCTCTGTTGAGAATAGGACAATGATAGGAAAAGTAGGAAATGAAAGGGGGTGTTTCGAGTGTAATGTGTCTTGAAAAGGTCAAGTCGATGATGGTGTCCTTGGTGTTATTGACTTATTAACGTCTGATGTACAATCGAAATTGAACATATCTTTTATGAATTTGATAAATGTTTCGTCATTTTCCACGTTTGTGTAAATGTAACTTGATCAATTGCATAGCGATTCCATTCACCTCCTTCTCTATATCCATACAAAATATCTATCAAACAAATAAAATTTAAATTTTCTTTTGAAAAATGCAACTATTCCATCAGTATTTTCTTATGACGTTGTCACGTTAAACTATCGTCAGTAAACCGACTTTACAGACAACCTCTTTTTTTTGTTTTTTGAAATAGCTTTTCCCTCAAACACGCCTCAGTTTACATAAAAAAGGAAAAAACTTCCGCAAAAATCGTTCACAAAATGTTTAATAAGAAAACTTGGTAATACAAAACAAAGTTCACACTTCCACGTTTAAAGTTTTCAGTACTCAAAATGTAGAGTTTTCAAAATTTGAAATTAAAGTATTTGAAAATGTTACCCATCTTAAGCCTTTGAGTAAGGCAGCCGCCGTAGTCGAATTGGTTGATGCGTGACTACAATTCGGGTACATCAACTACCTTCGGCGAAGGTTCGAATCTCCATGCATAAACTAGCAAAATGATGGAAAAAGTGTTTTCAAATAGCGGTCGCCCCTCGGCAGGCAATGGCGAATCTTCGAGTGTATTTATGCCATGAAAAAACTCCTCATAAAGAGCAACGGCAACTGTTGTTCGGAGTCGGCTCAAAACTGTAGGTCCCTCCATTTGTGGAACAACATCAAGACGCACGACACAAATAGGGGAGGAGCTCAGCCAAACAGCTAGCAGAAGTGTACGCACCAATTATTTATTTGTTTATTTTTTCAAATTATTTTTAATGAATTTAAAGCACCTTCTAGCAAAAACAATAAAAAATAAATTTTCGGAATTTCTATTCATTTCTAATCTCCGAAGATCCATTCATGATCAATTGGAGTCGCAAATTGGTTAATTATCACTTCAACTTAACTGAAAAACCTACCAGAATAAATCTCATTCGACATTGTTCAACAAAAATTTTTCACGAAAAGAATTTTTGACTTATCTCTTTAGTACGCCACTCATACACTCTCGCACCTACTTAGCTTTAATATTACATTTGTCTACTTACAAATTTCATGCATCATTTTCATGCTTGTATTCCTTTACAGCAGTTGAATAGTTAGTTTGCCAGAATACCTGGCAGTTCTGGAAAACTTTTACTCACAACCAAAGTAGTCAAGAATTTTCTGTAGTTTTCGCGTTTTATTTTTGTTCTGGTAAAAAAAATGCCTCAGGGTGCCTTTTAGTTGCAGCCTGCCGCTTTTATATCGCATTTTGCATAGACCTAGTTTTTACAAGTTGTTGCTACTGAAACTGGCAGTTGTGCTGTCAAGTGTAAAATTTTAATGTATGCATACAGTTCCGGGAAACTTGAGTTAAACTTTTATGCCGCTAGGTCTCTCTCAGCACTGACTCCTCAGCACTCCTTTATACAAACCTATGTATGCTTATACGTATGTATGTACAAATACACGTCAACTACCTTACTTACTTCCGTTCCTTTACAACTTATTGCGCTTGTCAGTCGCCTGTGTTCAGCAGAAAGCTCAGCATACTCGTAAATACTAAGGCTTGTAAGCAGCAAGTTCGCGTGTATCAATATACTTATGTACATACATACTATACCCACTTATTTTATTTATGCAATTGCAGTTAAAGAAATGCCGCCGACTCCTTCGAGGAGCAAGCGAAAAAGTGGCAGCACTGCGCTGCTGAGTAAACAGCGAAAGTAACTAAATAGCTACTAATTGAGTTACTATTTGCGCGCACTTTGCTGTCGAGTTTTATGTTGATTGCCGGCAAAATGTGGTAGCGGGATGTCTGTCTGTGTGTGTGTATGTGTAAAAGTAACTTCTAAAGAAAACTTCAGTTTCTGGGAATGCTTCACTATTGGAAAATGGAAAGAATATTTTTCAAAGCAAAAATGTAAAGAAGCTTGACTTCATTAAATTTAAATTTTTCGTTAACTTTTTCACTTCAAATTTTACTACTTGTGTTAACAACAGTGCAAATGGTTTGTTGATTTAAGGGATGCATTTACATAGTCACAAGTAAGCGCTTCAAAATTTGATGCTTGCTTTTCGGGAACTCGTAAAATCCATAGTGATCAGCATAGACTGCTAGAACGAGCAGAAGGGAAAAATTCTAAAAATATTATAGAAGAGATTTATCCAGGTAAAATCATATAATGTGAATTTACGGGTGAATGTCTATAGACCCTCGAAGACCCTCAAAAGTGGTGAAAATATCCAGCCAATTGGCGATTTTAAACAAATTCGCATAAAAGGGTTTTTGAGGACGTTGAATACTAATCTGGAGTGTGTTTTTCAAAATACAAAATGGCAGATCTGATATGGCGAACGTTTTTTTGGAAATAATCACTCATTTTTGATTTATCTTCGTAGAGGACAATTTTTGGAGTTGCTGATGACGAATTTCAAGCTTTTTTCAGGTTTTAAAATACTGGATCTAATAAGACGGACAACTTTCAAAAATAATGATCCCATTTTAATTAAATTTCATATAGAACAGGCGGCTATGGCTAAATGGAAGTCTTAGTAAGTATAGCTCAGGCAAGCGTATGCCTTCAATTAAATGCTATTGAAAATTTCACAAAAATTGTAAACATTGTAAAAATTAAAAAAATTTATATTAATTGAAAAAAATATAAATTAAAGCAAATGAAAAGTAAATAGAAAAAAGTAAAACGAAATTTTTTGAAATTAAAAATATAGTAATTAAATTAAAAGAAAATGAAAACTTAAATGAAAAAAAAAAACAAAAACATGAACTAAACAAATTTTATAAAAATTATAAAAACTAAAATAAAGTAAAAAAATGAAAATCACACCAATAAACGCAAATAAAACTAAACAAATAAAAAAATTTAAATTTTAAAATAAAACCTTAATTTAAAAGAAACAAAAATTTTATATATAAAAATCAATAAACCAAAAATATAAATAAGGGTAGATCAAAAAATAATACTGCAACTTTCCAGCTTTCATTCAACTTTCATTCTATTTTTTTTTTTTGGAAATTAAAATAATAAAAATTAGATGAAAATAAAAAAAAATTATATAAATTTAAAAATAAGTGCTTAAAAATTCAATACATTAAAACAAAAATATAAAATAGAATTAAAACACGACAGAAATAAAAAGGAGTCCAAAAATAGTCTCAAGCAGTTCAAAAAACTACATTTCTTTACACAATTTTTAAATAAATAAAAATTAGACAGAAAAAAAATTATAAAAATAAAGAAATTACAAAAAGACTAACAAATAAAAGTAAATAAAAACATTAAAATAAAAATTGTAAATAAAAACGTTAAAATAAAAATTTTAAATAAAAACTAAACAAATTAAGAAACAGAAATTCTGGAAAAAATCGAAACAAAAAGGGGTCCGAAAATGTAACTGCAACCTTCTTGTGGTAAACCTGGAAGCTAAATTTCTTCACACAATTTTTTTAAAAAATTAAAATTAAATAGAAAAAAAATTCTAAAAATAAAAGAAATTAAAAAAAAACTAAAAAATAAAAATATTTATAAACATTAAAATAAAAGTTTTAAATTATCACCATCATCATCATCAGGTAGCGATTACAGCTCAGGGTGAGCTTTAGCTTCATCCACAATCCTCTTCAAATCTGCACAGTTCATAGCAATAGATCTCCAGCTCCTAACTCGTAGCTTTTTCAGGTCGGCTATGGCTTGGTCAAGTCAGGTTAACCTTGGACGTTATCGGGCTCGGGTCATTAGACAATTCGTTGATAAAAAAGATTTTTGGGGGCGGCTGTCTTCCACGCGCACAGTGTGCCCTAACCATCGAAGCCTTTGGGATTTGATGTACCTATTTCACGACGTCTTCTCCCTGGCATAAGTTTAGCAACTCATCGTTGTAGCATATGGGGCCAAACACCCTTCGGAGTACTTTTCGTTCGAAAACTCTTAAGCTATATTACTTTCGTCTTTGCTTGTCAATGTCCAGCACTCGCAGCCGTAGGACAGCACCGGTAGTATTATTGACTGGTAGAGGCGGACTTTACATTCACGTGTGAGCAGTTTGGACTTCAGCAATTTTGTGTGGGTGTAATATGCTTTGTTTTTGCAATTGGCAATATTCTGCCGTGTATTGTGTCGTAACTACTGTTGTCATTTTTTCTTAACACTCCCAAATATTTGAAGTCTTGAACACCTTCAAAGGTTAATGTCCCGATTTGGATGTTTTCAGGTCTTCGCCTTTCTTCGCTGCGGGAGACCTTCAGATATTTAGTTTTGCCTTCATTTATTCTAAGGCCTGCTGAAACGAAATTCGTTATTACAGAAGGTTTCAATGAGATATCTACTACTGCGATATCATCCGCCTACGCGATTGTTATTCCTGTGCGACTAAAAAGGTTTCCAAACTTCACTTCGTTTTTTATCGCATAGTGAAGAAGGAGATTAAATAAAGATATTTTAAATATAAACTAAAAAACATGAAGGAATAGAAATTGTGGGAAAAACTTTAAACGAAAAGGGGTCCGAAAATAGTACTACAACTTTCTTGTGGCTTCATTTCTTTACACAGTTTAAAAAAAAAATTAAAAAATGAACAGAAAACAAAATTATATACGTAAAAGAAATTCTATGAAAACTAGAAAAAAAATTAAAAACATTAAAATAGAAATATAAAATAAAAACTAAAAAAAAAATTAAGAAATAGAAATTGGAGAAAAAACTGAAATAAAAAGGAGTCAAAAAACAGCACTTCAACCTTCTCGTAGTGGACCTGAAAACTACTTTTCTACAGGCATTACCTTTCAAATAAAACTGACTTTCATTCTGATTTTCAATTAGACCCGACGAAAATAAAATTTTCGAGAAGAGTCTAAAAAATGTAAAAGAATGCCATAAATTCCTTATAGTTACAGTTTAGGCAACAAAATAACGCAAGGTCATTTGGTCATTCGGGCTCAATGGCAGTCAATGGCAATTTAGTAGAACGTCAAGTGCAGAAAATTTTAAGAGTTATAAGTTTCACATAGATTCATGAAAGCAGAGGAAGCTCGAGGGTACAAGCACTTCAATTTTAATAATTGGCGTACCTTTTAAAATGAAGAAAAAATTAAAAAAATGGGAAAATAGGAAATGAAAAAAAAACATGCGGGGTTTGAGTATCTGCCAACAATGAAATGCTTTATCAATTTATTTGAAACTTAGGCTTTATATAACAAGAAAGTCGTAATAGTTTAAGTGTTAGATAGTCTAACGTAAAACTGCTTTCAGAACTGAATTTGGGTAAATTTTCTCTGCCTCTGATAGGGTTCTGGCCTGTACTAACCTGTAGTAGTGCTCAATGAATCAAGAGTCGAGCGCACAGCAAATAATGCCTGTATAGTATCTTCCTGCATCGCATTCGCTAACTTATGTACATAAAGGGTGGGTGATAAATTTTCCTGCATTAACCCATCACCAAAACCGATCGATATAAAGGATCTTCCCTATTTATGCTAGTGAATGCGCAGAGCCCTGGGGCCATCATTTTCAAAAAGTTGCGTTTTGCGAAGGTCAAGGACCATATTTATTCTGCGCATTCTTCTTCCATGCTTCCGTGTCTGACTTACCACTTTATGTTCAAGTACCTAAGAGCCGGTAGAGAAATGCAGGCGGCTTATCTTTTTATGAGTAGCCTTTCTTAGAATTTGTATATATGTCCCAATTGTTCCGTGGTCAATGGAATGATAGTCACATCCAAATAAGCTTAGCTATGGCATCAGATAAATCGCTACTCTGGGGGCTCAAAATAAGCAGCATTTTTGGAAGAAATAGTACAATGTTATAAGCACTACTCAGCGGTAGCACGCAATATAAAAGGTCGAAGTCTTAGCAATGGAAAAAATCTAGTCTCGATTGAGCGCAGAAGCAACTATCAAATACCGCCTTTTCTGATGAGATAAACATTCTCCTAGTCTTGAGCAGTTTGCGACAAACTGATATTTATGCAACTTTCTAAACTACATATTCATATTGCACACTTCATGGCAGCTACTCATATATATGTATCATTTAAGCCATGGAAAGAGTATTTGCATTTTTAATCAACTTTGGAAGTACACCAGCAATGCGCCTCAGTTTATGTGTACTAGTATATTCAGCAATGCGCTGCTTGCCTTTCTCTGATTATTCTGCCAAGTTGTAATTTGTCACTTTTTGTCACAAACAGTTGCATGTCAGTTTCAGTGTCGCGTATGTGTGTGTATTTGTGCGTGTGTGTATGAGTATATGCCTGTTTCAGCAACACATGTGTACCCCAAATTTTAAACCCGAAAGGGATATGCCAAGAAAGGGATCAGTGAGTAGCGCCGGATTAGTAGGTCGTAGAAAATGGAGCATTGAGTCAACATTTTCTGACTGACAACAAAATTTGGTAGCGTTTTTTTTTCTTTGTTGAAACTAGACGAGGCGTTCACTTTAATTTTTGTAGTTTTTGGCTATCCGACTTGTCTGAAGTAAATTCTTGACAGATGTGCTGATTCTCTGGTAGAAAATGATTAAAAATTTTAAGAAAATAATAGCACTAATTCATAAACACGTACATTTAAGTTTAATTAATAAAAAAGTATTAAAGTTTAGTATTTCATAAAACCATTTTCACAGTTTACTATTTTATAAGAAAATTTTAATAATGTAATAATCAGTAAGGTCTGACCTTGAACTTTACTTGCAGAGTGTACGCAGATGCTATGCGCCTACAAAAGTGCTCTAAGAGTGGGTAAGAGAAGCTCCTGGAGCGATTTTTGAAGTAGAAGAATCTATTATCTCGTTTGTTAAAAGCCCTTTATACTTCTTTCAGAGTCAGCCCAGTATACGCGGGCCTTCATGGTTCGAGAATACGCTTGAATTTCTCCTGGGCACATCCCCTCGCCTAGAGATACTCGTTCTCGACTGAAGGCGTCAATTTGCACAGCGGTAGATAATTGAAATGGACTCCACACAACTGCGGGGCTTGAGCATAACCACAAAACTACCTACAGGTATCTACGACGTTTGTTTTTGGAGATTTTTTTTTAATGTAACTGCAATCAAATGACTTGGAGCAGCTTTTTGGTTGTTTTTATTTTCAACGTAGTTAAGCTGTCAAACAACATAGACTTCTTTCGAGCAGCACAGACTGCTTTCATCTAAAGTTAGCTTTCGAAAGCAATTTTGACACACAAATTCCAAGCGGAGAAGAGTGGAAAAACAATTACTTCATTTCAACTGTCTATACCAGTCTCGGAATGCTATCTCAACGGCAGTCTCATCGACACGGATGGCAAGCAGCTGATGAAATTTTTTTTCTTTAAACAAATTGGAAGAAACTTCTTTTGGGGAAAACAGAAGTAAGGAAAAATAAACTGGAAATTAATTTTGCAAAATATTAAATTTGCATGGATTTTTGAGAATTTTTTTTTTATGATTGGAGTTGGTTCCAGTATTAGAAAAGCTGCTAGCACTAAAGTATTATGTCTGAATGGATGCTTGAACAGTAGTTTGAAGGTACTGCATTGATGCCCATGCATAAATAAATATTTTTCGAGAAAAATATGTACAGTGTTGCTGAAAACAATACCCGCGCGAAAATGGTGAAATGTTTTTACAGTTTTTTTTAATCTTTTTTTAAATTTTTTATGAAAATATAGTTCTTCTGCAACGAAAATCTTCCACCCGAAACTTTGAAGCTTTGTTGAAGTTTCACGCATTTAAAAAAAGAATTTGGTGAGAAATTTAAATTTAAAAATTTGAGCGATTTGCATCAAAGATTCACGAAAAAGTTCAACGAAAATTATCTAACTTCAAATTTTGTAAAAATGAAAAAAAAATGTAATTTAACTGATTTTCATCAAAATTTCAGAATTTTTTATGACTTTTTTAATTTTTTTATAAAGATATAGTTTTTTTGCAACAAAAATCATCTAACTCAAAGCTTCAAATTTTGAAAAAAAAAAATACAAAAAAAAATAAAAATTTTAGTGATGAAATAAAAAAATCAAATTTAGAATTTCAGTACTTTGATCAAAGTTTTACGTTTTTTAAACAGAATTTTTCGGAATTTTTTTTTTCGTAAGAAATATATATTTTTCTGCAACGAAAATCGTCAATCTCAAAGCTCTATAATTTCACAGTTTTTAATCAGAATTTTTTCAGAAATTTCCTTTAATTTTCTTATAAAAATATTATTATTTTTGCAACAAAAATCATCTAACTCAGAGTTTCAAACTTTGTAAAAATAAAATAAATTAAAAATTTAAGTAGCTTTCATCAACATTTCACACTTTTGAAACAGAACTTTTTGTCATGGTTTTTCTTAATTTTTATAAGAAATAACGTTTTTTTCTGGAACAAAAATCGTCAAACTCAAAGTAGTAAACTTTGAAAAATAAAAAAAAAAGTTTATTTAAAGGATTTTCATCAAACTTTCACACTTTTTAATCAGAATTTTTTCAAACATTTTAATTTTTATATAACATTTAGTTTTTTTTGAAATCATTTAACTCAGAGTTTCAAACGTTGTAAAAATGAAAAACATAATTGAAAATGTAAGTGATTTTTTCACCCTTTTTAAACAAAATTTTTCGAGATTTTTTTTTTTTTAAATTTTTTTTTAATATAGTTCCTATGTACAAGTATGTAGCATAGATTTGTATGCGCTGCCAAATTTGAAGGAAATTGTTGAAATGCAAGATAAAGTCCAAAATAAACAAGACTGAGCTAAAATAGAAACGACAGGAGCTTTGTTCTGATAACTTCTCTGTTTATTTATCGAAAATAGTCCCCTCTGTCTTCGATAAACTGTTTTGCGCGATCTACCTGTAAAACCTTTTCGAAAGAGTGTTTCAGGTCATTGACCGGAATGTCCTCCAGGATGTCGGAACAAGCCTTTTGAAAGGCCTCTACGGACGCAAATCGTTTTCCCGTTTCATTGCCAAATTCAATTTTTCGAATAGGTAGAAGTCACAGGGAGCCATATCAGGCAAATATGGGGAGCGATTTATGGTTAAAATGCGATTTCTAGTCAAAAAATGAGTCCCAAGAGTGGATCGACGAGATGGTGCATTACCATGCAATAAGCGCCAGCTTCATCCTTCGCGGTATTTAGTGTGAATACGACGAATGCGATGCCACAAACGCTTCAAAACATTTTTATGAGGCCAGTCTTGTTTATTTTGGACTTCACCTTGTAAATAATGTATCACAAATCTGGCATCGCCTAGAGTATAAAGACTAAATGTCTATTCATTGTGTTACACTTTTTTACTTCCTCTTGAATATTAACAAACGAGAACTCGTTGAATTAAGGCTCTGCGTTTTACTGCGTATTCTGAACAATTTGTTATGCAAAAGCTTTATTTTTTAACTGTTGGATTAAGTCATGAAATTTTGAGTTTCACATAAATATGAATTTTCACCGCTTGATTTCTCTTCAGTTCATTTTATGCACACACACATACGTACACGCGTATGTAGATATGCTACAGTGGTGCACTTAAATCTTAATTTATTTATATTTTTTGGATATTCACATATTTTCCAATTGAACTCTAAATTATGAGTTATTCAAATATTTTTACCTCAATTGAAATAAACTAATAACTGCATTCATAAGCAAAACCGATTAAATATTCATGGCGCATTCTGAGAGCCCACCTGCAAAGAAAAGAGAAAATACATTTTTATCAAATCATTGAAAACTGTTTTTTTTTTTTATTGAAGAAATTAAGCTACTGAATATTTGGCCTTTGCTTTATGCTGAGAAAAAGCACTCAAAGAAGAATTTAAAGTTGGTATTTTGTGGCAAGGCAACAAAGATTAAACCATAAGCTACAATACTAGTAAACTCGTTTTTTTTTATTCTAATCTTCATATGTGCATGGCTACATACGTATATTTTATGTATATGTGTAGTTTGTGTATTGCAGTAAACATGGCAACTGCCACAGAATATTTGAGGTAAATTTTAGATTTGACTTAAACCACAAACTGTAAGCCAATTAAAAGTCAAAAATAAGAAGAGACAAGCAACCGAATTGGAAAGTTAAGCAATACACCTATAATAAATACACGTATACCTATAAGTGCCTAAGTATATGCACAGCATACACCCTGCAGAGCAAACCTGAAAAAAAATTCTCCTTTGGAATTAACGATATGGCGCTAATTTTCAACTGCTTCCCTAGCGCGTTGATTTTTGACAAAAGCGCGAGCACAGAGCAACTTTATTTGCAAAGTACTTTTCCATGCCTTTTCCTCGTGCTGCCTCACTTTAAGAGACACCACCATTTCTAGGTTCCAGTACAGATTAACGCTTTGTTCAAGTGATCATAGAGATCGAAAAGATTATATAGACCCTGGACTTTTTTAAGCATATTTTGAGTTCGTTATTACAGTCTTCTGGTCTATAATTACGCAGTGACTGCCTGCAAAAAGAAGAATTTTAAAGTTACGTGCTCCATAATGCCTACCAACCTTTTCGTCATGCCAAGAGCACAAATTTCGATTTTCAAACTTCTACACTAATCCGGAGGTAATCAAATTTCTTCAGTGAGAAATGTTGTGCGAAAGCGCCAAATTTTTTTCTTTCATCATGAGAAAATTGAAATACTGTCATTGCTTAGAATGTTTTTAGAATCTACGTGACTGCTATTAATGAAGTAGACCTCAAAGTTGTAAAAGAGTCAAACTCCGTGATCTGATGGGCACAACTTCTATGTTGCATTTCTGTTCTTAAGATGGCAGCACGATCTTTTCCGTCCCCCGCAACCTCTCTGACTTCCACAACTACACGGGATTTTTGTCAGAAAGCGCTCCAATTGTATATCTATAGATGGAATATTCTGCAAGTCTCTAGCGCTAACTGAGGTATAGAGAATGTCCAAGACCAATTCGAAAGCAATGAAATTTCCGGCAGGGTATGCACTCATATAGGAAACACGTATATGCATGAACTCATGTTGCTGATGCTATTAAAAGCACATATTCATGAATACATACGAATGTGTGATTTAACTTAAGCTGAAGAGTACAATATTTTTACGATAATTAACGACATCGAAAAATATCCAAAGTTTAATAAAACATCAATAGGAGTGTGGTATACTACATACATACATATATCGATTATAAGATAAATAACGCTTATAGGTTTATTTACACACGCACACATGTATTGAATACAAATTCTAAAATACCCCCTTTTAATCGTTTGCGCAGTTAGTAACACATTGCGTATACGCAATTTTTATGTGCAGCCAATATGTAAATGGGCCGAGTAAATGTATGTGGGTATGTAATAGCAGATATTAAAGTACATATATACATACATATATCTCAGTAATAGAAAAGTACGCATACACACTTATGCACGTACATTTCTAATAGCTTATACAACCTTAGAAGGCTCTAAATGGAGCAAAAGAAATTCATCATCTTGAATATGAATCCCAATTAAATTCCTGTTCCTACAGCGCTAGGATTTTAAGCTTAGAACAAATGTTGCTAGAGCAACATTGCAGTAATAGACTGGCTGAATTTTGTACTTTAAGCAGATTTCTTGGAATTACTTAATTATGGAAAATATTCGCGTTTAAAGAGATTAATTAGTAGAAGGGCATTTACAAGTGAATTCTTTGCAGCTGAACAGTTGGCAGGAAAATGAGTTTCTTTGTATTCGCTCTTAAAAACGTATTTTACTTATGGGGTACAATAAGCTTTTTATCATTCTTTGCGAGTAAGGCGGAGGAGGAGGAGGAGGAGGAGAGCTGTGGAGTTTTACCTTCAATAAATCAAAAAAATTATGAAGAGAAACTCTGAACACTTTGTGTTAAAGGGCGGCTTATTCTTTAAAGAAATCAATAAGTAATATTAAATAATAAGCAAAAGTAAGAAGCAAAAAGTTTAAGAACTCCATTAGAATTATTTTCCTCAACGTAACACAAATTACTTAGTTGCTTTAAGAATGTATCTGATAGGCAACAGATAAAATCAGTAAGGAATAGTTTTATTTGCCGAGAGACTGCATCGATATAGAGTAAGCACTGAGCGGAATATTCCCTGTACCTGCTTTTGCCTTTGCCTCGCTTACCCTCTGCCTTTCTTCATCTGTAACTACTTTGTCTCCGGTTTCTCTCAAACAGCCTCTTACGACACATTTAAAAGGGCCCGTAAAGTACGAAAAAACCTATAGAAAATTTAATAGTTTGCGCGGCCCGATTCCTAAAATCAGTAAACATTTGTTGTAGTGGCTATCTAAGGCATTTGTGTTTTCATATAATCCATTTCGCGGCATTGCCACATATTTTAGTATAATTTGGGTACTTCCGACCGAGTCTTCTTAAAAGTTAACGGTTCTGAAAATTAACATTTTTGAATTTTTCATGCTTTTACTTCCACGAGTTATAGAAAATGATTGTTGAAGAAACTAAAGTGGTTGCTAATGAAGAGATAACCGATAAAAAGTGGATAGTAAAAGTAATAAAAATAAAATAATAAAAATGAATCGGAAATTATCGAAATAAGTACTAAATAATAAGACTTGATCGATAATAGTACTAATTCATCGATAATAATAAAAATTTATCGAAAAAAATTATTTGTTTTAGAATATAAATAACTAGTCGATAAACGAAGGAATAAATCTATTTGCCAAAAAGTTCCCAAAAGCTTACCAATAACAAAAATAAATCGAAAAAATTTAAAATAAATTGGCACTACTAAACACACATCGATAATAATAAAAAAAGTACTTACAAACTAAACTAAATCAATAAAATTGAAAAAAACCGATAAAAAGGAAAATTAAGCGCTTATAATTAAATACATATTTTGTTAATTAATCGATAAAAATCGATTTAAACGGTTATAGGGAATGATTGCAGAGTTACCAAAAACGAATTTTTAAGAAGAAAAACTATTTTTTTATCGATAAATGATAAAAAAATCCATAAAAGGGAATCGCATAGAATAAAAGTTTGTGATATTAAGAATTTATCGATAATAAAAAGTAAATCAGGCGTGCAAATAAATGCATAAAGATCCATTTTAACGATATAGAAAGTGATTGTTACTCAAAGTGGATTCTGATGAAGCTAAATTCTTATTATTTTCGATAACTGAAAGAAAATCTATAGAAACAGATCTATTAGAATAAAAATTTGTGATATTAAGAATCTATCGATAATAAAAAGCATATTGAACCTGTAAGTAAATGGATAACTCGCTTTAAAAAGCTTCCCCATAGAGTTCCTAAAATTTAATCGATAATAATAATAAATATAATCAATACTAAAAAATGCATAGTAACAGTAGTAAAAATATAAGTATTAAAATGAATCCAAAATAATGTAAAAAAAATTTAATAATAAGATTCAATCGATAAAAAGATTAATTGATAGTGGTAATAAATTATTGATAAAAATTATTCTATTGGCAAAATAATTAATTAGTTGATAAACAAAATAATAAACCTATTTCCCAAAAAGTTACAAGAACTAAATAGCAATAAAAATAAATCGATAGGAATACAAGTAAATCGATAACACTAAATATCAAGCAATAATCAAAAAACGATAATAATGGAAATGAATCGTGAATACTATTAATAAATCTATAGATAATTAATCAATTAAATTCGACTAAAATCGACACATATATTTGGTATACGTGGTACCTAAGAAGTTCTAAGAAAACAAACGCAACTAATTGGTTAATTTTGTCTCTTCCTTTAGCAGCGGTCAAGTGGCCAAAGAAGCAAATTCTTCAGATTGACAACCAATTTTGCGAGGTGGTGATCTTTTAACGAGCATGCGGCTCAGCGCAAACAACAATGCGACAGCCTGATTAAAACCAAGTACTGCAATAGCCATCTATCTGAATATCAAACTCTGTCGCCCAACAGGCATAAGGTACTTGGCTGAGTTTTGATGCATAACTTGAGAAATAGGTATTGTCCAGTATTTCTTAATGGCTCGAGTAGATTCATCAGCAAGCGCAAGTGGCTTTGAAGGTCGCAGCGAATTATGAGGTAACCAAATGGAAGGGAGCCTCTTTGCAAATCTGCTATTTTACGTGTCGTCAGAAACACATGAGGGTATATTTATGGACCTGGTAACATGCCCCTGCCACCACCTTTTAGTCTTTATTTGAAAGTAAACATAATACAGTTTTATCAGAATATTTTATGTAAGTACCGAGCACCAAATAAATGGCTAAGGGGATCCCTACTAATGATAGATGGCATCTCTACTTAGTAGACTGCAGGCAAAAATAGAGAGATCAACCCAAGGGAAGCGGGATATAATGGTGGGGGTAGCTTTCCGTTCATTTATACAGAGGTGAACTGTGAGCAAATGCGCTAAAGGCCAATCACCGGTGTAAACTCCTAGCATCGGTACAACGAACGGCAGCTCTGATACTTGTGTCTGCCTACTGCATAGTTTTAGGGTCAGATGTTCAATTTAATAAGTGGTTCAATTCCGATAGATTTACTAGCCTTAGAGAGCAATCAACTGTGGGCATAGAAGGACGAAAGGATGGAAGAAAGAGTAAGCAAATTGCAGCGCGCTAACTAAAGGAAGAAACGATTAGGCTATGCAAGACCGCTGGAGAAACGCAACACGCGGCAGAGGGACGACTAGGCTAATAAAAAACGTCAGTACCTGATACAGCAGGAACTTCGGTGAAGTCAATTTTTATTCAACCCAAATGCTTTCGAGCACGGGTATTTCCAGAAATATCTGTTCAAAATAGGGAAATGCATATACGATAACGCAGCCGAAGATGACGCTGAATGCACCTTTTTCCAGTGTATGCGAACGTCGAACGCTGGAGAACGCAGTCGACCACATAACCACTGAAAATGTAATCGACAAGATGCTCAGGAAAAAACCAAAAAAAAGACAAAAAAAAATGGTATCTCAACCAGTTTTACCCTAAAATTGTTCTAGAAAGTAGATATTACATATATATACAAACTCTTCAAGGGCCTAATAGTCAAAGGCTGACCTGATCAAATTAATGCATACGCCTGGTAGCCAACTTGCACCGACGGCACCTACTCCAGATTACCACCCTCTTTCTATAGACTTAACTTCATGTGTATGGAATTACTATTCACACACAGATGTATATATATACACATAAGCCATGCTACTATTGCCAAAATAAAATCCATGTTGCACATTGTGCAGATATTTTGTAATACAAACATATGAAATTTCCATATTAAAAATACGCGCACACATATACACATATAGGAGCTTTTGTTTTTGCAATTGCTATCACAATCAGCTGCCTCGCATTGAGGCAAGTTTTCCGCGCGCTTCACTTTCTTGTAGCAACTACTTTTTCATGCAAGTACGAATATATGCACATACAAAGACACAGTCTGTTTACATAATTTTTATTTCTTTTTTGTCGTTTTTTTCAGTTTTTTTTGCTGCACATTTTCGCTTGCATAATGCTGGCCGCCCACTTTTGTGTTTACGGAACTTTTGTTGGCTTTATTTGCGCCTGTACTGTTGTTGCCTGTCTTCACTTTTTCACAAACTAAAATAAGGAGTTGATATGTATGCATTTGAGCCATCTGTAACAGCAGCTCCCTGTCTAGAGCACTCAGCGTTTATAAGTCAAAAGCACAGAAACACATTCGCAGTTTAATATTTTGTTTACAACCTTCTTTTATAGCCTCTTTCGCGCTTCTCAAGCAAAGAGTTAGCATTTTTTTGCGTTTTTTTTTTTGTGCTTTTGTTTTTATTATTTTTTTGTATTTTTTCGCATTTTCACACAAAAGTATTTATGGCTTTAATCCAGTCTTCATCACCCTGCCAACTAAGTCAGTCAGACTGGTATTAGAGGCGCTTGGCGTATTTCATACGCACACTTCCATTATGAAGTCATTGAGCTGAGCTTGAAACTGAGCCACTCCGCAAACAGCAGACTTCTGCAAAGGGAATGGCAACAACATCTAACGCGCAATAAAAGTAAGAAAACATAGCAAACACCAAGAGTAGCTTTTTAAAATTCATACTTTTGTAGACACATGCAATGTTCCTAAGCGGATTTTGTGTTTCTTCATATGCGGACACATTTGTTCAAACGCTATGGGAACATTTCTAAATAAATATAAAATTGACTTTATTGACAATTTTTTTCCTTTTCTACTCAATATGAATATTTTGTCTAATTTTGCCTTCCTAGAAAGTCCTTCACTAAGTTCCAATAGACTATAACTGAACACATTTCCACACTTTTGCGCTATTTAATTAATTTTTTAATTTTGTTTCTTTGCGAGTATTCAACAAACATTCTGATTGCCAATTTTTCGATTTCTGAACGCAGCAAACTTTTCGCGTACTTTTATTTAGCAGACATTTTTGATTTAAATCTCTAAAATATTCAAAAATAAAAAAAAAGTATACTAAATATTGCAGGCATCTGGTCTGTGTCTTATGCCACCTAAGAGATATTTCGAGTCCACTACATTCCACAAAATTTTGAAAGTTTTCACAGCTAAACGTATCCTAAGGCTTAGGACATCCTACCGCCCTGTCTCAGATGCAGCAATTTTCGTGATCAGCGGGCAGATACCCGTCGACCTCATGGTCCGGGAACGAATGGATGCGTGGGACTCCAAGAAAAAACACGGCATCACTAGCTTCTATGAGCAGAGATGCCAAACGATGCTGTGGGGCCAAAGCCGATGGGACACTGAACCGAGTGGCAGATGGACGGCGAAACTTATTTCATCAATTGACCAATGCTTCCAAAGGAACTTCGGGAAAGTGAACTACTTCTTAACTCAGTTCCTCTCGGGAGATACCTATTCCGCATGAGCAAGGTAACCGATTTGATGCGATGACGCTTAACAGACGTTTTTTAGTAGTGACAGATGGCTCGCGCAAAGAAATGCCCTGAGGGAGCACATTGGCGACATCGCGCCGTGCAACATAATTAATAAAATGCTCGAATGCGAGGACAGCTGGAACGCGTAAAAGAAATACATCAATAACGTATGTACTAGGAAAAAAAATGGACCTCGACACAGTGCAACAAAACGAAGCCGCATAGATAGAGACACAAGAAGACGAGCCTATAGTATGAAAGCTGGCTACAAATATGGTAGACCCAGACATGGATGAATAGAATTGGTCCTCTATGGATGCCGTTCTGGGCAGTACCGAAGTAATATAGAAAGTAGTTCTGGCAAGGAACTGTGCCACCCCAGAAGGAGAGGAGTGATCGTTTTTGTGGCCACCCCACACGACGCAGTAGACGACGGTCGATGTAAAGGCGAAAGCATTTTGAACCATACCTCAGCCACCAAAAAAAAAAGGTTTGGGACATCTAACAGGTTGCGATTGATGAACACAGATTATGCTTCCCCCTAACACAGTACAGGAATAGGCTATAAAAACTGGGTTTACCAGAACACAGAGGCTGACATTTTTCATAACTCCGATTCAACACTTGCAACTCTAAATTTGTTGTCGTTCTCAGTGAGGTTAAGATTCCAAACTTAAAAGTGATGCCAACAATTTACAGTGAAATAAGATCTAGCTTCTTCTCCCATCAACTCTCACTTAGAAATACTTACAGACATTTAGACTACCATAGAGTTTTTACAAGCCTGGATCTATAAAGTTGGCACGACACCAAGACAGACCAAGATAGACCACGATTTTTCAAAGCTCGTTTAAATTGTAGATAGTCTCATCGTGATCTATGGTCCATGATAGCCGGTAGTGACCAACTGGAAATGTGTTCGTGTGCGTCGAGAATCCCTATAATACCTGCGAAACATAGCTTCAGCTTCACCCAGAAAATGAGAAATCAAATAAGTGTTCGTCCATCCGCCGGCAGGTGAGGAGGGGCACTTCGCAAAGTGATGTTCTCGTACCATTTCTCTAGGTTGTTGTTGTAAATGACGTGCTGGAGGAGCTGGTGAAAGGGTGCTGCAGGGGAATTGCCTACGCGGATCGTGGCAGGGATACCTGAAGAAGTTGGAGAGAGTTCACAGTTCGGCACTCATTGGAATCAGTGGGACGCTTCGAAAGATTCCTACGCTGGCGCTCAACGCAATGTTAAATGTAGTATCCCTAGATAACGCAGGCAGATTTGGTGCTGCACGTAGCGCAATCAGACTAAAGGTTCGGGCTATAGGCTCAATCTCACTTATAGGCACTCAAGCATTCTTAGAAGCTTCGAGTTCATCCTCTTGTCAACCGATTAATGTATACCCTCGCTTAGTTCAACCGGAACTTTCTCCACTCATATTCCATAAAGGGAAGAGTGGACGGGGAGATACACGATTACACGATTATATACGATTACTAATCGAGATACCTGCAAAGTATGGCATTTAACTTAGCCATAACTCGATGAACGCAGAAAACGCAGTTGACTGAGGCTCTAAAGAACAAATACCTAGATTTTTTTCATTTGAGTATTTACAGCGCATTAGACAACTGACCACATGGCCATCAGTTTTGGAGACACACCTAGTGATTTTTATATGAGCAAAATGAGCAAAGAGGTAATCAGTTGCTGGAACGACTAATTTTATTCTTGGCGTTTCTAACGCTTTCGCCTTTTTCGAAAACTATAAGCAGTTCAACTGAATTAAAGTTCTACTTTCACAATGTTTCAGGGCTTCGTTCGAAAGCAGAAGCAGCTCGAACTTTTAGTCAATATTTGGACTATGCTGTTATTGTATATTTGTTGAGCCTAACGATGATTTCTTCGATAGTGAACTCTTTGAGGTGAATTCTTCTAATAGGTGGAGATATTTTCAGCGCAGTGCAAGTCAAGCTACGCTTTTACTTCCTTATGATTGAAAATAGTAACATTCTTTTGGACCAACTGTGCATCTGGTTGAGTGGATCTCCGTCTACTGCATCACTGTTTTTTGTAGTTTTTTACGTTCCGCCCAATAGCTGTGATAAACTGTACTGCTCGCATGCTAATAATGCCATTTTCCTAGGTCATAAGGTAGGAGATAATCATTTAGGTGTTCTAGGTGACGATTCTTCAATAAGCTCGCTTGCCAATTTTTGTCATACGGTGATGTCTCATATAATTTTTAATTTTTGGGGGTTTTTATTATTTTAATGGGTTTTTAATAATACTTATACTTGAGGATTGTAAAATTACTTCTATTAGTCCCCTGTTTAAGAGTGCCAATAAAAATAATGACTACAATGTCTGTTACCTCTAATTTAGTTCACTTTATAGTTCACTGTATAAGAACTGGCATACATATATATGGTAGAGACCAATGAAGCGTTTTTCATTTCAAACGTTTATTAACAAAAAATGGTTAGAAATTTAATCTTCAAAATAATAGCCATTGCTAGCGACACATTTTTCCCATCTCTCAGGCAATTTTTGGATGCCGCTCCAAAAAAATTGGCCGTCTTTGGCCGCAAACCAATCATCGAGCCACATTTTTGGCTTCTTCGTGAGAATGAAGAGAAGAAGAAAAGTGCGTGCGATGAAAACAAATGATAATCGGAAGGCGCCAAGTCTGGTAAGTAGGCCGCATGCTCCAGCAGTTCCCAATCGTACGTCTCCACCAATTCCGGGGTCGCTCTTGTTCGATGTGGCGGTGCATTGGCACACTGTCAGTTCATGCGACACCCATCTTCCGACCTTTAAAATCACGCCCATGTGTTTCAAACGTTTGGAAATGGTTTTTTGGGTCACTCACAATGGCTCTGCCATTATTTCTTGCGTTTGACCATCATCTTCATCCAGCGATGCTTGCAATTCGGCGTCCTCAAACTTTTTCGGTGGCCGGTCACGGTCCTCGTTCTCCACGCTAAAATCACCACTTCGGAATTTTTCAAACCACCTGAAGCACTATGCTCTACTTAGAGCATGTCCACCATAAGCTTCTATAAACATTTGATGAGCTTGAGAAGCGTTTTTCTTCAATTGATAACAGAAAATCAACGACTTCCGCAAATCGTAGTTTGAAGGCACGAAATTCGACATTTTAAAGAGCGACAGAAATGCATTGTTGTATGAAACGTTGCAAACAATCAACTGAATATTGTTGACAGAAGACAGACGAAAAAAATAACACATTTGGGAAGGTTTAAAAATACTCCTAGCGACATCTATCGACATAATAGCTGAAATTAGGCGCAAGTCCAAGAGGCACAAAAATGTCGCTGATTTTTAGCCATTTTTTGCTGAGTTGTTGAGTATTTGCTTTCCTATAGAAGACTTTCTTTATACACCGAAAAAAAATATACTTAAACATTAAATATTGTATAATTCATAAAAATAGTTTTTTTTTACCGACTTTAAACTTCACCATATATTCCTGAAATTGGATGGGCTACAAAACTGCCTTTTGTGGTATTTTGGAAAGCAAGGTCCGAACTAGTCTCATACGTTCACCAGTTTCAAGGCGCCGAAAAAGTCATTGTGCGCGAGTGAGCCAGGCTACCTGCAAGTCGCATTCGGGCAGCTAGCGATTCGTATCAATACCGTCTCAAGTCAAAGCAAAAGTCAAGGCAAAAGGTGGTTATATCGAGCGAAAGTAAATTGATTCTTAAATTTGCATTATTTTCACACTTTTTTTACTTTGAATTGAATAAAAGTAAATTTCCAAACTAAATTTATGGCCTTTTTAATTGGTTACACTTCGAGTGCCGGATCCTCTATATATAAAACTGCCTACCTTCAAGTTTTTTAGAAATTCTGAATAAAAACTTGAAAGTGTTAATTTTTTAATATTTACAATATAATTTCCTTTTTAATGTTGTGGAAGGTTTTGAACTTTGATACAGTAGAAGATTTTCATTTAATATAAAATCAAATAATTGGCTTGAAAAAAAACAACAAAGAGGGGTTGAATCCCTTGGCTCGGTAGCTTACGGCCTAAAAGTTTAAGTCTATCAGCAAAAACTTTCTATAGCATAACTTCATAACCTGTTACTCTAGAGAGAAAGGCCACATCTGGCAAGATTTTCCAAAGAAGAGAGGATACTTTTTAACCCTCCGATGTTCGGTGCCTTATGATGCGGTAAGTGCATCATAAGGGTCTGCCCAGACCCATACAAATAATGTAAGAAATACGGTTTTAAAAATAATTTTATTTATTTATTTGAACGGATTAGTATTAATTACGAAGAGCAATTGGGTTTACAACTATATAGTTGCATGGAATGTTCATTAAGACATATGGGACGATTACATTTGCTGCAGTTATAACGAGTTTTACGTCGCTTTTTCGAAGAAGAAGCAGCACAATGGTAGCACGATGACCGTGTTGAAGCAACTTGAGCATATGGTTGTTGCTGTACTGCATCTGATGTCGATGGACAAGATTCCGGTACCTTAAAGTAGCGAAATAATTTATTTTAAATTAGTAAATATGAATACATGCATACACATATCTTTATACGCGGAGATATATGTAGTTGTGTATATAATTCATACTCACCTTGATATTGAAAAGATTCATTGCTTGTCTTATATGAGCAAACCTCCATACTAATGGGTTAGGCGCCCGTTTCGTCTTTTGTGGGATAACTAGCTGCCGTGCCAATTCAATGATAAATGAGCGCCTCTTATCACTCTGCTTTGCCGGATTCAGCTCGTCATAGATGATGGCCACTGCCAATGGTTTGTCGAGCGTTTGCACGAATAGCCAGTCAACATTTGATCCATTGTATCTACCCCCGCTTTAAATTTATTGTAGTCCAAAATTTGATCTGGCTTGAATCCTTTCAATGGATCGGTGCTTTGACGATAATGGGCAGTGGATAACATAATTACTGGCTTTATCGGCTTTGCCATATACATACGAGCACAGAGTGATATGATATTGTGATAACAAAATAAAGTGCTTTTAACATCACGCTTCGGTTAAGCAATTCATGCGGAATGAAGGTCTTATTTTTTCTTATGGTACCGACGAAAGCCACTCTACGATCCATGAACATTTCTGCCAAGTTGTATGTTGAAAAAAAATTGTCAGCATAAATAGTCCTACCGCTGTCCATATAATTTTCATTAATTTCATGACGACCCGTTCACCTTGATTCGTTTCTCGCTGACCACTTGGTGGTTTTCCGGTATAAATTATACCTTTCAAAGGGTAGTTTGAAACAGAGTCACAAATCCACCACACTTTCATGCCATATTTTGCCGGCTTATTCGGAATATATTGGGTGAATCGAGTGCGCCCACGATATGGAAATAACTGTTCACCGACGGTTACATGACAATCCGGAGTGTATGCTTTCTCTAAATTGGCCATCAGCATGAGCCATACATCGTCCAGGGCAGCAGATTTGCTTCGCTTCAACCTCTCAGCACGAGCACCACTGGTATCGAAACGGATGAAAGTAGTTAAGCTCTTGAACCGATTCAATGACATAGTGGCCTTATAAATTGGCATATTGTAACTGGCCCACAATTCTTTCGCTGGCTGAGAATTCGAGTGGAATACACCAGCAATAAGTAGCATTCTAAAAAAAGCATACATTTCGTCTTCGTTAGTCATTACCCAAGAACGCTGTTTATTACTGGGATGCTTTTCATTCCATAGAGGAAACGCTTCAACGGTTTTTCTGTTGGTTTCCCACACAATGATACTTACGATTTCAGGAGACAGCAATAGCTTGAAAAGAGCTTTATGACTCGGTGACGCTCCTCGTAGTGGCCCTTTACGAGTAAAAGTTGTAACATTGTGACAACGAGGCCTTCCAGGTGGTGGAGGATTTGAATTCTACATCTTACCATCTTTCGACCTGTATATAAGGCCCTGGGTAATAAATGTGCTGCATGATTCCATTGTGGTTGAAGCCTGAAGGGCGATAGCTTCTCTATACAAATCCTCAATATCATCATGGTTTTAATACAGAACAGCCTCTAACTCGATTTCTTGTTCTATATCTGATGCTTCACCGAAGTTATCTTCATCTGGAAAATAATCATCATCTTCTACGTCGCCACTTGTTTCAAATGGATCGGAGTCCTGTCCCATAATTTCTTCAATTTGTGCCTGAAGTCGCTGACGTTCTTCCGGACTCACATTTGCTACACTTAGCTTACGAAGCAAACAACTTCATCCATATTTACTTGTTCCATTTTATTTAAAAAAACACTTCCGTGTTCACTTTAATTTTCAAATGTCAACTAAAAAATTATCTCTGCCGCTGCCTCCGCTAACAGTTTAGTTGTTTACACCTGACGGTTAACCAATTTACATGAGAAGCTTATATGGGTCTGCACAGACCCATGTGAGCTTAATTAACGAAATTAGTTTAAAATTATTATTTTTACAACAAATATAGCAAAAATCTTAATTTTGCTACTTCATTGTGTTTAGCACACTACATTTTAGGAAGTCATGGACTAAGAAGCCTCAGATATTCAAAATAAAAGATCTACATACATTTAAAGATCGAATGGGTCTGGCCAGACCCATATGAACATCGGAGGGTTAAAGAGAGGATACTTTAAAGCAAATCAAAAATTTCCACTCTGGAATTATTCGTGTATCATTCAGAGGCTGGTGAGTTTAGTTGGCAGTTCGGCTAGAAAACTTAGTTATCTACACGTTAGACTTTTATTTTCAAATCACTTATGAAAAACGTAGAAAAACCAAAAATCAACAGTTCCTAAATAAGGCTCTTAGATGCATGGTCAAAGCACCATGATACTGCAGAAGTTCCGACATTGAGCGCGACCTTAAAATAAACTCCGTCAACACTAAAGTTGCAAAGATTGCAGTAGCGCATAGAGAACGAGCAACAAAACACATCAATGAGAAAGCACATAATTTAGTTGAAACCGACGGCTGAGACTCACTAAATCTGGCGATCTCATACATCTATAAAAATGCTTTATGTTATTTAGAGTAAAAATTGTATAACGTTGTCAAATTTAAGTTGTTTGTTAGTCGTTTGTAAATATTTATTTATTATTTAAGTCGTAATAAAAAAATAAAAAAATATAAAGAATTAAAAAAAATTAAAAATATATAAAAAAAAAAATTTTTTTTAAATTATGGGAGTTCAAAGTTGAGGATTGAACAAACAAAAATTCTTCAAACATAGATGAATTAATTTGCTGATAATTTTTAGTCTTCTTAGCCGCACTGTAAATCATGTTTGGGCAATTTTTCAGCTGAGTTGCGTAGTTTTTCCCACATTTGTTGCAAGCCGCAAATGTTTGTTTTCGTCTTCAATATTATGTGTCTTTTATGGGGGGCACCTCAATAGCAGCCTAAGCTTGCGCTGTCACCGGCAATGCTTCTAATAGCAAAAGGCGTCAGTTTCCTGCATTCACAAACTCGTTTTTCACTCGTTGACAACTTTTATTTCCATTTCGTTGTTGTCGCCTCTTTTGTTTGTTTTATACTTAACTATTACAGTTGTTTGTAGTATGAATTTTTTGCATGAGTTCGCACTGTTGCATGTTGGTATTACCTTTTTATTTCATTGTGCTTCTTTTTCTCCCCATTGTAGTTTTTATTGTCTCGGTGAGCGTTACTATTAGCTAATGTTCCTTTTACTAGTGCCATTGCCTTTCGCCATTATTTTCCGTTTTTTTTTCTTCTTCTAGCTGCTGCTATTATGCCAACTAGTTCCTTCATTTATACCCGACAATATGCCATTGTTATTTTCCGACAACAATTCATACGTTCCCTCTCTTTTGACTTACCTTGCTTAAACATTTTTTACCCATTGTTAGCTTTTGTTTTCAAGATTTTTGTTTTTTCACTCCCTTAATATCTGCAACAGCAAAAATATACAATATTCCCATTGTCCTAAGCGTCTCAGTTTTCGCTTTGACTGCATTTTTCTCAACGCTGCTGTGAATTTACATACACACCCACACATACATACGTATATATTGTATTTCCCCATATGTATCCGCTTGAATAAACTATGCAGTTAGTATGGAGCAACATTTGCTAATCAACAGCAACAGCCAGCATGAACGCAGCTTCGGGTTGTACACAATGCGCAGAAGGGCATACGCTGCTGGCGACAGCAACACTCTTTCCAGCAGTGCATCGGGCACGCCAGCCGTGGAGGGATATAGCACCAGGCGCGCTCGCAGCTGCTAGTGACACCAACGCTGACTTTTGCGCATGAAGCGCGCTGTTGTGTGGTTCTGCAGGTGGTGGCCGCGAAGCAATTTCAGTATTCTTGTTCACGGTAATCCTTTCTGTTTCCTGCTTACCCTGCCGTCCTTCATTTCAGGTCTGCACATGAGTTGAATATTATTTTTAATATATTTTTTAGGAAACCATTCTTTGTTTTATTCTGTATGTTGCGAGGTCGTTTCGCGAAGTCTTTTACTCGCAATGGATGCGCTTGAATGCAGTTCGCTGGCCGACGGGCATTTCAACGGTCACTGTTCCCATTTATTATTTAAATAATATGCGCAAAGCACTTAAATATTTAATGTGCAGCATAACATGCAGTATATGAATGAAAATTATAGTATATATTTAAACGTATAAATGCAGTTTTTAGCACTGGCAGAGTATCCACATGGGCAGTAGGATTATTACAGTCTTTAAGGGAACATTTGCAGGTTTACTCGCATGATAAACTACACTGCATTTACTCACTACAGCAGATGGACTTGAATGCATTCTAATTGTTTTTTATTTATTTCTCATATTTTTTTATGAAAATATAGTTCATTCTCCTATAAAAATCTTATAAATCCAAGTTTGAAATTTTTTCAAATTAAAAATTCAGCAAATTTTTTCAAAATTTCACATTTTTTAATCAGTATTTTTTAGAAAGTTTTATAGCTCACCAAATTTTGGTATAATAAAGTGCAAGTTCGAAGTGACTCAAAGATCGCATTGATTTTGGTCAATAAATTTAAAAAATGTTTACTCATTCGTTATTTGGGAAAAATGCGCAACATAATCACGTGTCGTACGTGTCGACTTTTTCTGGCCAAAAGTGAAAAGCTCGTATCAGATACTGAGGTCCTTTTGGAATCTAAAGCGCAATTCACTACTTGGAGGCATAAGCAACATTTTCTAGAAATGAACCTAACCATTTGAAATACATTTGACTCTTTCGTATAAAAATTGAATTTTTTTGATATATGTATGTACATTAGGAGGGGTCAATTTTTTTCGACATCATCCCTAGTAGATTTGAATTCTAGATAAAGGTCTAGGAAAAGAATTCCACTAGGCAGAGTTCTAAAGTCAGTTTCAAGTGCTCCGAACCTATTTTAATTAATGCGAAATAAATGAGAAAATTAATCTTAAAGGAAATATTGTGAATGCACTTTTTTTTGTCTTTGTTCGAACTTGTACTGGCGAATATTTGGGATAAAGAATTTACTTTTGATGTCAATTTGTTTTTCAAAGGATCCCATGACGGACCTGCAATGCAAATTGTTGCAATTCTTTTATAGTTTAATATACAATGTGATTCTCACTGTTTTAATGTAAATCTATTATCAAGTAAATTAAATTTGAAAATATTTTAAAAATTCATTCAAAAAACATTTTACCAATAGTTTCATATTTTACAAAAAAAAATTGTTTACCATTAATTTAATTTCTTACAAACAAAAATTTTTTGTTTAAGATTAATTTGATTTTTTCCAAAAACAAATTTTCTTCCAATCAATTTAATTTTTTACAAAACATTTTTTTTTCATTAATTTAAGTTTTTACAAAAAATTTCTTACCACTAATTTAATTTTTTCCAAAAAAAAATAGGTTTTACCATTTATATAATTTTTTACAAAATTTTTTTTTTTCAATAATTTAATATTTTCCAAAAAAAACTTTAACTACTAATTTCATTTTTACAAAAAACAAACTCGTTTACCATTATTTTAATGTTAAAAAAAAAATTTTTCATAAATTTAATTTTTGACAAAAAAAAAATTTTGTAACATTCATTTTTTACAAAAAATTGTTGTTTATCACTAATTTATTTTTTACAAAACAAAAATTTTTTCTCCATTAATTTAATTTTTTACAAAAAAAAAATGTTTCTTTTTATCGCTTATTTAAAAAAAAAAGTTTACAAAACCAATTTTTTTTACCATCATTTAATTTTTTAAAATCATAATTTTTTGTTTGCCATTAATTTAATTTCTTACAGAACAAAACATTTTTAACATTAATTTAAATTTTTGCAAAAAAATTTGTTTTCTTCTGTTTATTTTAAAAAAATTTTACAAAAACAATTTTTTCACCATAAGTTTAATTTTTTGCAAAACAAAATTTATGTTTACCATTAATTTCATTTATCACAAAATACAATTTTTTTAAAATTAATTTAATTTTTTACAAAAAAAAATTTCTTTTCACCGTTTATTTTATAAAAGTTAAAAAAAAAAATGTTTGCTTACCATTAATTTAATTTTGTACAAAACAAAATTTTTTTACCATTGATTTAATTTTTTACAATCTTTTTTTTATCACTAATTTAATTTTTTCCAAAAAAAAATTTTACCATTAATTTTGTTTTTATAACAAAAATCGTGTACCATAAGTTTCATTTTTTACAAAACAAAATTTTTTTACCATTAATTTTACTTTATATAAATTTTTCTTTTACCGCTTATTTAAAAAAAATTTAGAAAAGCATATTTTTCACATTAATTTAATTTTTTACAAAAAAAATATTCGTTACCATTAATATAATTTTTTACAAAACAAAATATTTTTTACCATTAATTTAATTTTTTACAAAAAATTTTTTATTTTTACCGTTTATTTTACAATTAACACCAAATTTCCAATTATTTTATTTTTAGATGCTTTTAATTTCATAACTGCTTTCTTATTTTCTTATTAATTAAAATTTGGCGATTTTGAAATTAACTTTAAAGTTATGCTGCAATGGAATTTTTTCTTACTGTTGTAGTACAGTGTAGAATTTCAACCTGTTAGGAACGCTGTCGGGAATAAATGTTCGAAACAAACTGGCCCGCCCTAATGTACATACATATTATATAATTACATACATATCTAATTTTTTCTAAAGTACATTTAGTAAATTACGAAGTCCTATTAGGAAATGTGTAGACCCAAACGGACGATGACACACTGCGAGCAGGCAAGCACCACTTTGGGATATTATGCTTGAGAGCCCTTCAAAATTCTAATGTCAAATATCTGAAAGCCGTTCTTGTTCTTTAAATACAACTTCCTCAATATGGGATAAGTATTAAACTGCCGTGCCGCCACATAAAAATACAAATAGAATGGAAAGTGTAAACTCAGCAGCGCAGGGATGCGAATGTTTTAATAACTACAATTGAGGACAATTTCAAAGGACTCATTAAGATTCAAGTTAGCCGCATATGGCAAAAGCATCAAGGAGGTCAACGAATTTAATTACCAGAGCGCAAAAATAATATCTTCCAAAAATGTCGTTGATGAAGTGCGAAATCAGTCCGAAAAAGCCGCACAGGTGTCCGGGTGATTATGTGATTTTATATGGAAAAACTAATCAATGAGCATCAACAGCAAAGTTCGCATATATAAGATACGAGTATATGTAAGGCCAATTATGGCATACGTAATCTAAACTCGAGCTGATACAACTACAATAGAGTGTCTAATATCCACAAAACTTAAGAGTTACGAGAGATATGCGAAATCACTGATGCAGTGAAATGAAACTTCAAGAGAATAAAAGAATGGAACCAGCATCTGTAGAGAATGGGAGACGATCGGTTGACAAAGATTGTGATGACAGTTCAACTACACCATGACCTCCAGGAAGACCACCAAAGCGTTGACACGAGTGTTGGACGTCTGGAACCCAATCCGAATTATGCAATTGTTATAGTTTTATTTTCATTAGTGTAATTTTTTTCGTTCTCTAAACGAATCATCCATTTGAAAAAATATATCCAATGATCACTGCCTTGGAATATTTGAATTCTTGAACCACTTCTTGGCTTGGTCTCATTTACAAGACAAACTCCACATTAATCATTTTAGCCACAATGACTTTTGTGTTGAACGACTCGAGGGGTCACCTTCTGCAACAAATCTCAAAGTATTTACCCTATATACATACACTCACATATACATGCATACAACATTTTGAGCTGCGTTCATGAGCACAACTACTTAGTTGTTAATTCAGCGAATCAGCAGCAGCCTCAGTTCCAGGCAATTCCGTATAAGTAGCAACAACAATGTCCACGAAAGTATATTTTAATTACGTAGCAATTAATTATAATTGTATTTATTAATGCTTATAACAACAAAGTGTCCGCTGTTTAACATTTGTCCATAAAATATGCACGCACACGAATATACAAATGCCTACACACCTACTCGCAGGCAATCACATACACATACAAGTGAATGCATTAAATTATTATAAGGACAAATAGTACCACATTATTCCCGGTATTATACGTATTTATGGATGTGTGTATGCATGTGAGTATACGCAACACATAAATTTTGCAATTTTCATTTAATTTTAATTTTATATAACCAATATTTTTTACACGATTTTTTCATTAAGAGCGCTCTGCGCTTATTTGTTTACATTTTATGTGTATCTTTCCACATGTTTTTTTTAGTTATATACTTTAATGATTTTGAATATTTTTGTTCTTTTACAATAAATTAATTTTTATTTATTTACACAGGGTCCTGTGTTACCAAGCGTTTTTGTTTTAAGTTCAAAATTGGATGCTTTTATTAAATTAGATAACTGGCTGTCGATAAAGTCATAATAGTTGCAGATTAAAACGTAAGTTTTTTTAATAAGCGGTTTGAGGTTTAGCCATAGAAGACGTCGGTCTGAGTTGGGCTCCTACAGCATAGCGAAGTGCTTTGTGAAAGAACCAAACAGCAAATTAGTCACCTTTCTCCTAAAACTTAGCAGGGAGGACCTGAGAGTACTGGTACTGAGAGTAAGGACACAACGTCAGTCTTCAGCGTATGTCTACCTTGAAACCATTGAAAAACCAATATACCTATCTTGCCGTGAGAATGAAGCAAAGCAGAAAAGTTTCATTATAGCTGTACAACTTTTTCTGGAATCAGACTTAGGTTGCTGGGATGCGATTTACTGAGTTTGGATCCAATTTATACTTTTCCTTTTCCGGATCTCTTAAGATTCTTCAATGAATCCGAAGTATTCGCAGATGAGAGAGTTCAAACCAATTTTCCCATCCATATTTCTTCCAGTGTAATGTATCCAGGTGTAGTACAAAGGTCTTTCAGACTGAGTGCTTGGACTTGTCCAACCCTCCACAAATCTAATTTAGTGTAACAGCGAAAATTATTTTTTACTTTATTTTATCTTTCTCTGTAGATGTGATGTAGAAAGAAATTTTATTGGCTTTTGGATGAATCTAAGCTTAACAACAATAAAACGATGGTTTGCTGACTTCAATCGTGGTCGTAGCGACACCAAGATACTGCACTACGCAGTGGACATAGCGGCGATAACAACAGAAAACATCAAAGAAATCCACAAATGCGAGCGAAAGATCGAGAAGAGAATTTGCGTGAGTTAACTGATATCCTAAAGATATCAAAAGAAATGTTGGCTTTATATTGCATGAGGATTTGAATATGAGAAAGCTCTGTTCAAAGTGGGTGCCGCGTTTGCTCACAGTTTTGATTCATTAAGTATTCAACACATTTGGCTCCTAGTGACCTCTGTCTGTTCGCAGAACCAAAAAACAAATGATCGCCGGTAAGAAATTTCACTCGAACGAAGAAGTTATCGCTGAGACTGAGACCTATTTTGAGGCAAAAGATAAATCGTTCTACAAAAGTGTTATTGGAATATTAGAGCGATGTTGGAATGATGGAATTTACGATGATGAATGAAGCTAATCTTGAACAAAAAAAAAACGTGTTTTCCTCGTTGGGCCC
Organism: Anastrepha obliqua; assembly: GCF_027943255.1. Lineage (NCBI taxonomy): Eukaryota > Metazoa > Arthropoda > Insecta > Diptera > Tephritidae > Anastrepha > Anastrepha obliqua. Next base: position 50,191,310 of record NC_072893.1, read on the forward strand.
GGACTATCAGATCTATTAGATAATTTTATTGGCTTTAGAGTTAATCTAAGCATAGGTATTCTGTGTCAAAATATATACTTTTTTAGAATCACCTTCGTAGTAATAAAAATATCTGCCATTCCTCGTAGCTTGATTAAGTAGGACTCCAACCTTCAAGTTTCTTTTGTGATGAAGTTAGCCACGGAAGGTAATTTTTAACGCTCTGTAGTCGGTAACAAAACACCCTGTTAATGCTTGCATAATAAATTATGTATTTTATAAACGCTATTCGATTAGCAAAACAAATTTTGATCGTCTTTAATGATTTCTCTTACAGCAGCAATATTTTGAATTGAATAGCCGAGATGAACGCATACTGGTGGGCTCTTTAACAAACCGTTATTCGGGTCTGAGCGAACTTAACAGAATCAGCTGCTGATTGGACGAGTGTTTGAATTTGTGTGAAATTATCGCGCATTTTTCGGCCATTGAATTCCCAAGTGACGTGGCAGCAAAAGTTCCCCTCACCATTTTCTTTTTCATCATAGCTAAATAGCAAACCTGCTGATTTATCATCCTTGGTATCGCAAGCCTCATCTCAAAATATCCTCAAGTTGGTGAATTTTAAATAAATCTACCAACTTCATAGTCGATTTTTGTGTTAATCGCAATGTAACTCAGTTTTGTAAATTTTAGAATTTTTACTTGCTAAAAAAGAAATTCAAGCATGAAAGACCCTATATCAAGAATTGTTTATACTTGCGTGGGTGTGTGTGTTTTTCGCTTTTCTTTTTTTTTTGGTTTTTTTCTGTTTTCCTTTTTTTTTTTGTTTTCTGACAGTGTTACTGACGGCTCTTTTTGTGCGTTTCAACGCTTGCGAGTGTCATGAATTATAAATAAATATTTACATTTATTATTTACGTTCAGATATTGTGGCACATGTTGTAGTAATGGCAATAAAGGGCTTACAATGCGCAGCATGATGACAGCAAGGACAAATTAAACAAAACACAACCGAAACAAAAAAACTGAGTAAAAATATTATTGAAAATGGGAAAATTGGCTAAAGAGAATAAATATTTTTCCACTTTAAAGCAATAATGAAAAAGCAATTTAACTTCAATAAAATCCGAATATGCTAAGAATTATACCCTAAGTCAATCGTAGACCACATCTTCACAATACGCCAAACCCTGGAGAACACCCAAGAAAAACAACTCGAAACACATCATCTCTTGGTCGATTTTAAGGCTGCCTTTGGTAGCACAGATAGAAATTGCCTCTATGCCGCTTAGTCTGAGTTTTGTATCCCCTCAAATGTAATACGGCTGTGTAAGATGACGTTAAACGCTACCTTCCTCAAGCTCAGATTGTCAGAATCGGAAGTAACCTTTCCGAGCCGTTCGATTCCAAATGACGTTTCAGGCAAGGGGATTCCCTATCTGCGCATTTTTGAACCTCTTACTGGAATTGTTTTCGCGGAACCGACCTAGATTAGTACTATCTTCCACAAGAGTACTTTGCCGATGACACCGACATTATTGGCAATACCAAGCGCGCTGTATATTCGACATATTCCAGTTTACAGAGAGAGACGAGCAATGTGGGTCTTTGCTGTTGAATGGGGGTCAGACAAAGTACCTGCTGTCAGCAAATAAGAAGTCTTCTCGTCGTGCAGGATATGTCAATTTGAAGTTGCAAAGGACTTTGTCTATATTGAGAGCAACATCAACAAAAAACTTACGTCAGCCTGGAGATCTACGGAGAGCAACTCAACAGCTCTTAGATTGGGCTCAGTAGGCAATTAAGAAGGAGAGCTCTCTCTTTCTGTTGAAGTAGAGATCCAAACTGTCACTCTACAACACGCTCATCATTCTTGCTTGCTATGTGGCGCAGAGGCATGGACGATGTCAACAGCAGATGAAAAAGTTTTGGGAGCCTTAGACCAAAGAAAAATCACCGTAAGACCTTTGATTCCATCCAAGTTGAAGAAATACGGTGAAAAAGGAAGTTATATGTGCTAGATAGGGATATGGACATAGTTAAGAGTGGCTTGGATATGTCACCCGTCTGAGCGAAGACGCTCCCGCAATGTAAATCCACGGCGCGGTATCACAAAAAGGAAGAACCAAGGAAGGAAGTACAGAAAGAGCTGGTGCGCTAATATGGATTCGGCCAAAACCTACTCAGGGTTGTTGGGCCACATAAGTAAGTGAGTAATTATATAAGTAACATCAGAGCCTAATTGGGCACAGTGGCGAAAAATTAAGTTCCCTATAGAGAGAAGAAGAAGGACGTCGTAGGATGGTTTGCGCATGATTACCATTTTGGATTGCACAGGTTCGAAGCTCTGTGCATGAAACAGCTTTTAGTAATAGGGGTTGCCCCTCGACAGGCAATGGCAAATCTCCGAATGAATTCTGCCATGAAAAATCTCCTCATAAAAATATCATTTGCCGTTTGGAGTCGGCGTAAAACTGTAGGTCCCTCCATTTGTGGAACAACTTCAGACGCACGCCACAAATAGGAGAAGGAGCTCGACCAAATACCTAACAACAGTGTTATTCGCGATTATTATTTGTTTATTTTTTATAACTTAATTGATTTATAATTTTTGCAAATGTCCTCGTATCTCAATCATATTTGAAACTTGTAAAGCAGAAAGCTGCCGAATACAACCAAACAAGCAAAGAAAGATTTCCACCACTCAAAGTCATTTTTTAATTTAGTAAAAACCAGCTCTTCAAAAACATCATTTGGAAGAATAGTTTTGTGTCACCTTATATCTCTATGCGCTGAACACGATTCTGAGATCCACAAGAGATGATTAACGATTTTTTATGACCGGAATTGGATGGTATTGATCTGGACGACGTTTATTTTCAACAAGATGGCGCTACATGCCATACAAGCTCCGAAGCCATTGATCTCTTACGGGAAAAGTTTCCGGACCGTGTTATCTCTCGAAGAGGTGATCACAATTGGCCACCGAGATCTTGTGATTTAACACCTTGTGACTTTTGTCTTTGAGGCCACGTGAAAGAGAAGGTCTGCGTCAACAGCCCAGGGTCGATTCAAGACCTCAAAGATGGAATTCGTGAGGCTATCAAGGACATAGGGCAGCCACTTTGCAATTCGGTTATGGAAAATTTCACGAAAAGGATATTGTCCTGTAAGCGTGGTCGTGGTGGTCATTCGCCTGATATTATTTTTCACTATTAACGGTATAGCTTCCTCTTTATAATGAAATAAACATCCAATCATTTATATTTTCATTTATATGAAAATCAAATTAACACAGCTTATTTAAAAACCCTACATTTTCCCGAAGTTCCTAGGTAGAACATAAAAAATGGTTAACCTTTTTGAACAAAAATATATTGAAATAAAAAACGTTGCAAACATAAAATCACTAACAATCTTTAAACATTATTAAACCCTCCCGCCACTCTATACAAAGCCGCCGTAATTAGAGGAGTCACTATGCGTGAATACCACGATTGGCCGACTACTCACTGCCAGCCATTGTGTAATTAATGACTAATTCGAGCTCAGAGTGAATAGTAATAATAAAAATATGGCTAGCAGAAAAAGGCCTTGCAATATTTCAGTTTTATTTGTATATTTTAATATTATATTACTTGTACTCGTATTTAGTAGGAAAAATGTCAGTATGTGAAATGATTAAGTTTAATCTGATGACAGTTTTGTCAGACAATTTTAGGCAGACACACCGGGTCGTAGTCAAGAATTTGTTGGGGAGCGTAAATTTGTAATAATTAAACATTTGTTTTTCAATTTCGTTTTAACATTTTTTCATGAAAAACTGAAAGAGTAAAATTTTTCTTTACACAAAAAAGGTGAAGAGAATCATAAATTTAGTACTCAAAATTTAGACCTTCATTCTCAAACCAACCTCTGACATTACAGATGACTTTATTATGATGTCAAGCATATTTTTCTTCTCCGGAGAGCTTCGTGAGCTTTCACACGAGCGCGGCGGCCATTCGACCGGTCCATTTCTGGAAATAATGCGCTCATCGAACTTACTCGTCAACAAATCAATTGTAGCGTGTGCTGTGTGGCTTGTGGCCCCGTCCTGTTGAAACCTCATGTCGTCTAAGTCCATACCATTCAATTGCGGCCAAAAATAATCGTTTATCATGTCGCGGTATCGATTTCCATTCACAGTAACGTGGCGATCGTTCTCTTCAACGAAAAAATATGGGCCAATTACGCCGCCGGCATGTAAACCGCACCAAACAGTGATTTTTTCGGGATGCAACGGTGCCTCATGAATCACGTGTGGATTGCTTTCTGCCCAGTAACGCATATTTTGCTTGTTGACAAAGCCATTGAGCCAAAAGTGAGCTTCATCACTGAAGATGATGAAGATGGCCGTAATGCTCTTAAAGTAGCAGCAACAGAACGATTATTTTCATAAAAAATTTGCACGATTTGCAATCGTTGCTCAAGTGTGTAGCATTCCATGATGAAATGTATGCTAATGAAGTTTACAAATGACAAGCGAAAAATAAAAAATATTGCGTCGTTCGCCCTCCCTATCGGAAAAAAGTTGAAGCGCACCTATTGAAAAACGCTATATATATGTGTATATATACATGTATATAATTGGCGCTTACACTCTTTATAGGGTGTCTTTGGGTATCTTTCAACCACCTTAAATGAAATTTTGGCATTAAAATTGGGCATTAAACTAAGTTACTTTTGAGACTTGGAATTGGCATTTTGGGGAGAATGTAACTGCTTATCCCCATATCTATTCTGCCGGGAGCAAAGCAGTTGGGATCTGCTAGAGGCAGTACGGAGTATTCTTGGCGGTCAACTGTTTGTCCACCAATTCTTAGAATTTTATAACTCGCTTTTATTTTGGGTAGACCGAGTAATCTTTGTACAGAAGAAGTTACAACAATTTTTTGGGATCCCTAGTCTATAAGCGCGCCAACGTCGGTTGTTTTTCCTTTATCAAGAATTGAAATATTTGCTGTAGGAATAAAGCTCTTTCTGTACTCATTGAGAATTGTGAGAGCACCTTATTATTGTCGTTTTGAGATGCATTTGTTCCTCTGGCCTATTTTGAGGTGCACGTCCTTGTTCACTTGAGACGTGACTTAGTTTTTTGCAGACTTCGAGTTTGTTGGCGTTTGCGCCCTCGATGGCTGCGGCGTGCTTTGAGGCCTCGCGGCTCTGGATGGGTAATGAAGAAGAGAATGGTGTCGACTTTGGCAATATACTCAAGTGAAATTGCTGCGACATTCAGCCTTTGAGTGTGAGAATGCCAAACAGTTTTTACAATAATTTTGTTCCTTGTTGAACTTATGCCGATCGTACACGAATAACTCTCTAAATCTTACCCAGTTCATCATTGAGTGATTGCTGTTGCATAATTTGCACGAAACTGATCGTTTTGGTTCAGTGAGAAAAGTATAGATTTTGCTGCTGAAATTGAATTTTTGAGGAGCAACTGCTGGTGTTCGTGGAGGGATGCTGGCTTGAGGAGGCTTTGGTTTATTCGGCTTATATGTGCTGAGCTATGCGATCACTTCGGAACGAGTCGTGTGGAATTGGTATATTTCGGACCAGAGTGGTAATAACTTTCTGGAATTGAGAGATTGCTCCCATAACGTAAGAGTTTCGTCTAGGAGTTTTGAGGAGCAGAAATATATGAGCAATGGGTCCCAACTTTCCGTGGAAACTCTAGTGTTGCTTTGAGTGTAACTGTAACTATAATATTTACTCACTGTGTTTATTTTATTGGTATAAAAAAATGCATCATTTTAAAATTTACGTATAAATTTTATTTTAGTGGGAGTCAAGGTTTCCCCCCTTTTTCAAATTCTTATGGCAAGCCAGCACAGAAATCTATGTAATCCTTACATTCTTTTATAAAGTATTGAATTTATATATAAAAAATCACCGCGAAACATTTTTGTGGAATATTTTAGCCCTCTAACTCTTCAATAGATGGACCTTTGAAGATCTTTTTGCTAGAGTGGGCCAAAAACACTGATAATAGGGGAATTAGCGGGTTAAAATGTACTACAAAAATATTTGCGAAAATATTTTATTATAAGCCGCCTAATACACCAAAGTTCATAATTCACCTTAACCACCGGGAATAAGCGGAAACGGAAAATGTGTATGAGTTAATTTCGTTAGTGTGAACTAAAAGAAATTATTTTGGTAAACTTTCAATATTTACTATAAATTACCGCACACATTTTTTAGGTTTTTTCGACTTATGTTGTGGGGTTTTAATTGAATTTTGACCTTTTGTGTACTAAGACTTTACTTAAAGTCATGTTATAGAATCTGAAAACCCCGTAATTTACTCCGGTCGGATTCGAATCGTGTCTTTTGAAACTGAAAACTCTTCAAACTAAACAAAAACATGGTAGAAAAAAGAAAAATGTTAATCTGTTAAAATATATTTTATAACAAATTTATGGGAAAATACATTTTTCATGCAGGAATACAATAGTAATTTTCAAAGCGTTGGTAGCATTGGTTCAAATTAAATAAAAAATATATGTCTCGTTTGTTTGACCATTCAAAAAATGTACTAGGATAGCATAAGAAAAAACTTTTTATTGTTTTTTGTTTTTTTTTTTTTTGTGTTAATAACTTATAATGTTGAACACAGCATTTACAGGGCAATTTTCACTTCAAATTTTTAACAGATTATTTTGCATCAGACCCAAAGCATCGGCGTTGCGAACAATGAAAAAGCCGTAAGTACGTTTTACTAGGAGTATTAAAAATGGATGTGGCAGCGCAACTAATAACTTAATTTATATATTTTATCCAACTACGTCTTAGTTATACAGAGAAATATAAAAAAGGGTTTTTCAGAAAGCGGTAGACGCTCAGCAACAGTGCAAACTCTGTCACAAAAAAGTTTCACATAAAAACTATCTACTGTACGGAGGTGGGATGAAACTGTGGATGCCTCCATTTGTATATGTAGCAAGTGCAGGTGATACAATTTAGAGCGGGTTAGAACCCCTGAAATCCCTTAATGTAATCCTGTATATAAAATAACACAAGAGCAAGCACATTTGATGGTAGAAATGGCAGTGGAAGGCAATAAGAATCTATATTACCAAAAATGATCAATACATTCGTTTGTGTGTAGGTATTTATAGCAAATAAAATATGAATAAAAAATGTGTGTCAACTAATATTTATGTTGTGTTAATTTTTTTACTTAGAAAAGGTAAATCACTCATCGGAATACTCATTTATGCCACTTTTTGTGGTTTTATTTTTATTTGTATGCAAATATAAAATGATAGTTTCGATTCGAAGGTGCATATGTATAGGTGTACTAATGTGCGCAGCTATTGAGTAAACAATTCAATTAAATATCGATGGTTAGAGCTCGAAAAGTCGAGACATTCATGACAAAATGTCATTAAAACTCTGTCAATCGTAACTTATTTTATGATAGCAATAAATTCGACACTCAAACTTTTCATAGCTCAAACGAGAAAAATAAAGTTATAATAATAATAAAATAATAACAAAATGTGGTGCAAAAATTGCATTATTACATAAAAAAATTTTTTTTTTTTTGTTGTCAAAATTTGTTAATTTTGGTAGTTAACAAAACCGATTTACGAAGCGAACTTCAATACTGCATATTAGTAACTTTGTTCCACTGGACCAAATGCCTTGCTAATAGTTTCACATGAAAATGAGAGTTTAGGAACAAAATTGCTATAATAGCAAATTTATTAAGGCCAAATCCTAAATCAGCCCATAGAAATAGCAACTGAGCCTGCAATGATTATTGGACTGCCCTAACAGCACTGCAAAATACTAGTGCCTCTTCAAGAACTATCCAGAAATGTAGGTTAGGTTAGGTTACGGTGATTGCCGTTCTCCATGAGTGGGTAGAAGGAGCCCACGGAACCCTTGGAATACCACAAATTTCGGCTCAAGTTCACTTGTAATTTCCAATACGGTGAAATCACTTTGTCTGTTGGAAAAACGATAAAATACTAGCCGATACCAAGTTTGCTAGACATTCAAAGAAGTCAGAGCAAAGATCGCGTTTTGGCAATAGTGGGGTAGTGGCAGAGGAAGTGATCAACTCGTTGCCCCTCCTCCTCGTTCTTGTGGAGGCGCCAAAAGTCATTTGAGGGAAACCCTATACGTTTCCCATGTGTTCCAATTAGGCAATACCCGATGAAGATGCCAACCATAGTAGTAATGGAAGGCCGCTATAGATTAATGACGGACCTATTACTTTGCTCACTCCTTCTAAGCCAAACCTGTCGTGTTATTTCACAAGTGGACTCTGTGGGGCAGCTACTGATTAAATGGAGCAAATTGTTCAGGTTAAAGAGGATGAAAATATGTGGGTATCATATGAAAGAAGATAACAAACTCATCTTGAGAATTTCTTATCGCAGTTATTTTGTGAGAAAACACAGTCAAAAATGTCCTTTAAAGTTTTTATCTTTGCATATCCTTGGCGCTTTTATTCAAGTTTAAAAAAAAAACTATGCTTTGTGAATTGCTTCATTCACTATCTTCTTCGTTTTCTTGATTGGCTTACCAGTCGTTACTTTCTCGTGCTAACCAGCGCCAATTGGAATCTAAAAGTGTAACCACGTTTTTCTCTACCTGATCTTCACAACACAGTGTAAACCTTTCTCATCCTCGGCTACCACCAGCTGGTATCACATCGAATACTTTCAGAGTCGGAACATTTGTATTCACTCGGATGACATGACCCAGCCATCGAAACCGCTGGATCTTTATTCATTGCGTTATGTCTATGTCACCGTAAAGCTCGTACAGCGCAGTGCTCCATCGCCTTCGATACTCGCCGTCAACAACGTGCAAAGGTCGAAAAACTTTCGTTTAAACACTCCAAGTGACGCCTCGTCGGATGTTGTTATCGTCCAAGGTTGTGCGCCATACGTTAGGATAGGTATGCGAGAACCTTATAGAATGTTAGTTTTATTCATCGAGAGAGGACTTTACTACTCAATTACCTACTTAGTCCAAAAGAGCACTTATTAACAAGGGAGATAGGAATACCATGCTTCATACACTGTAAAAAAAAATTCGAAAGTTCAGGTGAACAATACAAGGGAATTGAAGGAAACAAGCTGGTGGATATACAAGCCAAAGCTGGCGCAAATCTTCCTGTAGCTAACATGGCCGGTATACAACCACCTCTCTCAAAACAACGACTGAAAATAGATGCAGCAATGATTCGAGAAGCGAATTCAAGATGGGAAAGAACCAGCTCAAGAAAGATCGCGTTAATCATGCTACTCAGGCACAATCTCAAGTCTACAAACTATATTTTATTTCTTCTCAGGAAAGAGTGTAAGCTTGCAGTGGAGATATTGACGGGACACTGCCTCACTAAATCGTTCGCGCCCAAACTGCAACTAGTGCCGAACGATACATGCACAATATGGAACAAAGTCAATGCAAGAGGAACTCTGGAACATCTACTCTATCACTGCCCTGCACTTAGCCCAGCACAGATAAACTGCTTAGGTTCTAAGGGTTATCTAATAAGAGCTGTTATTTTTCAAAGAAAAATGTTATAATATTTTTTAATATAAATGATCGGATCTTCATTTCATTATAAAGAGGAAGGTTTGCCGTTAATAGTAGAAAATAACATCAGGCGAATGACCACCACGGCCAGGCTTACAGGACATATACTTCAAATTTTCCATAACCGAATTGCAAAGTGGTTGCCCTATGTCCTCGATAGCCTTACGAATTCCATCTTTGAGGTCTTGAATCGATCTTGGGCTGTTGGCGTAGATCTTCTCTTTCAAAAAAAGTCGCAAGGTGGTAAATCACAAGATCTCGGTGGCCAATTGTGATCATTTCTTCGAGAGATAACACGGTCCGGAAACTTTTCCCGTAAGAGATCAATGATTTCGTTGCTTGTGTGGCACGTAGCGCCGTCCTGTTGAAAATAAACGTCGTCCAGATCAATGTCATCCAATTTCGGCCATAAAAAATTGTTAATCATCTCTCGATAGCGCAATCCATTCACCTGTAACACGTGTTATTGGAAAATGTACATCATTTTCAACCTTAAAAAGTGTGGCAAATCAGAAAATTTGCAGCCTACTTATATTATCTAAACTGTGTATTAAAGGCAAATTATAAAGTTCTTAAACTCTCCATATAAACACTTAGTATCTCTATAATCAATTTGTGGTCTATATGCAGTCCACAGGATCAATCAAGTCCAACCTAACCGAACCTAAGGGGAAAACGGCTACAGCTCTCCCTTGTCTTTTTTGGCTGCCTTCTGTGTACTTAGAGAAGTTACGATTATTTTAGGACAACGCTGCATGGGAGCATTTCTCGAAACCACACTTTTCACACACTACAGAAATTGTAGTCACGCACCAATCTACTCGTATTAAGCTACGCCAGCCGAACATATGTATTTACGTTGCATTGAGGTGATTCGTGTAGAGAAAATTTGAGCACCGCTCCATTCTTCGTAGGCATCCTAGACAAATTTTTTGAAAGAAGAAAGAGATTTGATAAATTTCCTAAATTGTTTAACCAACTTTTTTAGCAAACCAAGAGCTCTTTAGAGTAAAAAATATAGATCGATAACTTAGAAAACTACGGCTCTTAACAATTATATATGAAAAATGATATCATTTTGATGTAGATTGTTGGACGCCTAATTGTTGATAATGTCGATAGATCGATGTTCAAGGTTGTTCAGCAACACTCAACGCCAGAGCAGCAAAATTCTCAACAGAACGTTCCGTCATCTAGTTGGTCGGCCAGACCTTTTCTATCCCCGACAGAACCAGTTTCTTCAAGCTTTTTCACCCACTTTTGAATTGTCGACTCATGCGGACTATTATTTCCACCAAAAAGATCACAAATTTCGCAATATTCTGTTCTTAAAGATCGACTATTTTCATAATAGCTTGCAATAATTTAAACGCGTTGCTCTATCGTGTTAAGTTGTACATAAGCCTGATTGAAAAATGTCAAAAATTACATAAAAAAAGTACCGTTTAAGAATTATTCACTACTGGCATCTAGTCGTGATGATGTTATTTTCATGCCATCAGGGTTGTCTTACCCCTTAAGCACAATTGTCATCCATGTCTGAGTGCTTAGATCTTCATTAAGCGCCTCCAGGCCTACTCAAATTCATACATCTATCCAATCAAGTGCCATCATATACTTTAATGGTAGTACGTTTCCTTGCATTTGTAAGTCACCGTAACGAGTAACGAAATGTGGGCGAAGAATATGCCAAAATCTTTTGGCTAGAACAGCTCAAGGAGTTATTCGACATTCTTCACTTAAATATGGAAACATCGCTGGGTATTATCAGATTAGAAAAAGAGAGGTAGGTCTCTGTATATCAAATAAGGCCTTGAAATCTAAAAAACCCCACCATCAAACTGGGAGTAAACCGCACGCAAAACATTTTGAGTTAAGCTTACTGGATATAGGAAAAAAACTTTCTTGCATAGGTATACGTTGCTTGAGACTGAAGAAAGTGAAGAAGAATAGACGCGAATAGAATGCCCTCTAAGTTGACTATCAACAGATTCTAACATGAAAAAGGCAGCATCTACCGAAAGTATCCATTCGTATACCCGCGCAGAGGAAAACCACTAGAACAACTATTATTTTTAGTTTGATGTTAGGAAGCACAAAATGTCATAATAATAACGCACAACTGAAGCAGCGAACAACGAAATCTGCTGAAGCAGAGGCTACTATTACATAATATAAGTAACGATATTAGTTGGTAAGTAGAAAATAGCATGCAGCGTTGTTGTTGTTGTGCCTATTATTAGAAAGTTGCTTTTATCAGGACAGCAATGCAAAAATATTGGTGGCGTAACAACAGAGCTGACAACAAGCATATCGAATATCAAAAATGTTGCAAATTGCGCAAAAATGAAAAACTGGGTGGTAGAGTTGGAGCATAAAAAGCCGCTTACGAATAACAATAAAACAATGTCATTGAAAGTAGAGACGAGACTAGAGGCACAAAGAAAGGAGTAGACAAGTACGAGAAAGTAAACACATTACAACACTACCCCCATTAGGCGAGCATTGTGTGTATGTATATGTAAGTAATACAAAAAATTCGAGGGAGCCGTCAGAGATTGCCAAAACAAAATATTGGCAACATTATCAAATCCTTTTTTTGCCAGCAAACGAGCATTGTGCGTTGAAAAGCCAAACCATTAAAGGCAAGAAAAATAAGGAACACAAAAATCAACTAACGGAGACAACCGAGAGACAGAAGTTGTTGAAAACGTGGCATAAATACAAAAGAAAAATGTCTTACGTACTTAATGCAAAGGTATGTACGAGTAAATATATAGATATATAAACATATATATATACATATACACATACACATACATACATGGGGCAAAAATAAGAATAATAGCAATAGAAATACAAGTGAGCAAATAACAGTCGAAGTACTGGTTGCAAATACAGCACAGAATAGTAAACAAAAACATCAAAAATGGTGCAGGGTCTGCATTAAGGGCGCCCGAACTTTGTAGTTAAACCAAACAGGCAGGTTAAGTTAAGTGATATTGCAAATTTTTTTTATCTGCGCACTTCTATCCACGAGGATTATAATTTTGTTCTCATAACGGTTGTTTGTAACAGCATAAAGGAATCTAGAAAAAAATAGACATAAAGAAATACCAAAATGTGCCGAATGATGAGAGCAGTCGATTTGGTCATGTTTGTCCGTCCATACGTCTATCCGTCCATGCGCACGATGGTATTGAAAATGTGTTATAAATCGATTAAAATCATATAAAGGTTGTTTTCAAAAACAAAAAAGTCAAACGAGATATCACCGTTATACGATTCCAAGAAAATATGCACTACGAGGTGAGGTCCTGGTATCCACTTTTATGGGTCCCAGCGTTAAACAGTATTTTACTGCGACTCAACAGAGGAGACGTGAACGTAGTAGCGTACGCAGATCACGTCGTTCATCTAACAACAGGTTCACTTACTTCTACTATTAGCGAAATACAGAAAGGAGCTCTGGAGCTACTCAGTTTTAGTTGAGCTGCGAGCAGTGGCCTAAATACTAGTCCAAACAAAACGGAACTAATGTTGTTTACAACTAAAAGCGAAATTCCCCAGCTTGGAGTACATATCAGCATATCTAGGAGTAGTGCTAGATCCGAAGCTTAACTGGAGGCAAAATGCAGGTAGAAAAGCGGGAAGAGAAATCTTATGTAGCTTTTTACAATTGCAAAAGTATTATCAGTACAGACTTGGGTTTAAAGCCTAAGCTCGTACCTTGGATATATACCGCCATAGTAAGACCGATTAGGTCATACGGAGCATTAGTACGGTGGTCTGCACTAAGCAAACAGTACAACGTTAGCCAGCTAACAAGCGTAAAACAAGCAGGCTGCGCAGAAAAACACTGGAGCTATGAAATTGTGTCCAGCAGGGGCACCCAAAGCCATGCTCTACCTGTTACCAATAGACCTACAACTATGACTAACAGCAACAAATAACGGCTTCAGAATAAAAGAAGGTGATTTTCGGAATGCTACGTTTTTTGGTCATAATAACACAGACAACCAAAGTCTTACTAGGGGAATTGGAATATAGCTTTTCAAGTACAAGTTCTTAGAATTATTGAAAGCTTGCAGGACAATTAGAAAATGTCCACAAAACCATCACAGAAATCACTCTTATCTGGGTACTTGACCTTAGGAACATAGAAGGAAATGAGAAAGCCGATGAACTGGCAAAACACGGGGCGTCCTTTAACGAATCCGTAGCGGTAGGGATAGGCTGTCCCCAAGGAGTGTGCAAAAGGGAGATCTTCTCGCTATTCCAGAAGCAGGCCGTTGACAGATGAGCTAACACGCAAAATAACTAAAGAAACGTGGCCCAATTTTCAAAAATCCATCAAACTGATGAGTTGCTGAGAACGCCACGCGCAGACATATTCAGAACTACGTCAACAATAACCGGCGACTGACCTTTGGGAGACCACGCAAGGAAGATGGAATGGCCGCACAACGATAGATGTACAAGCTGAAATCAAGAAAAATACAAGGAAACAGTATTTCACTATCTGTGTGAGAGTGCCCAAGCCTGGGTGCCCTATCACATGGAATGCTGGCGGAGTTCTTGATGGTTAACTTGAAAGAAATTGCAGAAAAGAAAATAGACAACATAAACATATTCGTAGTCATGACAAGATGGTTCGACTAATAAAATACGATGGTTCTACAAGTGGAGTATCAAAATGTATCAAAATAACATCTTTTGTGCTAGTTGGTCTCGGTATGTGTCACTCAGGCAACACCTCAAACACCACCGCCATACACAACGCAAGTAAAGTTTAAAAAAATTGGTGATGCTCCGCCCGCTTTGGTATAAATTCGTATATCCCGATAACGACTCAATAAAACTCACACAAACTTGGCACATGTATTGCTTCTCACTTAGATTCTAGCACAGATCTGACACAAACATTATTGACGCCGTACAAAACCACGCCCACTTTTGTATATGTCAAGATTAAATTTCGATCCGTTTGACAAATGTTACAAGCTATAACGACAGTTGTGTCAGAGTCTAATCAGCGGACGCATGGCGATCCTCTGTGTTTGGGTTTTCATTCTTGAGTTAATTAAATTTTGTGCGGTCCAAGTCGTCATATAAATTGGCAAACAGATGTATAAAAAAACTACGCGTGGCGTGAAATAGGCTGTAGTGGATTTTGTCGCCCATTCAACGCCTGACTAACAGCCGGAAACTAATTTCAATATTTTTTTTTTTTTTTAATTCAAAGCCTACTTGCCTTGAGGTAGCCTTTTTTGATTAAATCCCAAAACTAAATAACTTCCCATCAAATTTGTGGGTTGTAGTATTACCAAAACAACCGCTATACCCTGTTTCACATTCTGAGCGCACTTATTGGAGACCCCGTTCTATTTATATGTATATCTACAAATGAATTTGTGAGCAAATAAGTGAGTGTAGGAGTTTTTGAGCGGGCGCCATACCAAGTTGATACATACAAATAAATACCGTTAAAAAGTTACAAAAGTAAAGGCAGAAAAGTAAAGAAGTTATAAACAACGAGCCCAACTGCCTTCTTACAACAATGACAACAACAATAATAAAAAACAAGATAGTTGATCGCCTGTGTGTTGAGACTGCTTCCGAATGGCATTTTGAGTGGCGTGTCATCTCAGGGGAGAACTTTGAAAATTGTGTGTTAAAACGTATTTAAGTGCCCACCATTTATATTTAAACAAAAGAACGAGTACATACTCATACATACAAACACACATACATATATGTATGTGCTAAGTAGAAAGTCAAACGCCACATTGAAGAGACAATTTAGGTGCACATTAACAGATCATTTTGAGGGTGATTGTAAAAACGGGGCACAGCGCCGAGACTTCTTTAATGTGAAAGTAATGCTGTAAGGATACAAAAGTGAAAAGAAAATTTAATAATAATTTCAGTTCTAAGCGGTAAGGTTGTTCGCATTTGGTTGTGAGGTGTCGTGGAAGATCGATTATATGCGTAAAATTCAGAATTTTAGGGCGAACAACGCATGAGACATTCATTATATTGGGTCAGAAATACGTCAACGAGGTCTTGAAATTAGCATATGAATGAAATTTTATGCCATAAAAGACTAGAATCTAAAAAAAAAAAACAGTTCTGCACCAAAGAATAATGTGTGTTATTGATTTTATTTCATTCAGAAGTACCCAATTTTCAAAGAAATTTTACCGAAATCCGAAATAAAAATTTTTTTTTTTGATGGGCTGTTTACAATTTTGGTAACTGCTCGTATTCTCGCAGTAAAATAATGTCTTCTGGACTTTCAGCCAGACAAGTTGTGCAAAAGATCTAGGAACAACGCCATTTGCAAAAATTATTATAAATTAAAATTTGATATTAAAATTAAATCTGATGGAGTGAGTAATTTTGCGCCACCTTGTATAAAAAAAAATCGAAATATTTATATATTTTGAAAAACAAAAACTACTTTTTTTATTTTTAAATGGCATGAAACTTTTAAATTCAGTGAAGAATTTTGTAAATTTCATTCCACAAATTTGGTGTATACCTTTTTCTGATCGGTTAAAGTATTCTCAGATATTTAACATGTTTATGATTTGAATTTTTTCGCAGTTACTTGGCGATATATCCAAAACTGCATGACAAAAACCAAATTATGTAGATTCCCCAGGGCAGTGCGCCCACCTAAATCCCATGAATCTTCTCCATTACATCAACAACTCTGGCTGGCTGTAGATATCTGCCTGTTCGAGGTCTCATAATGGTATCAAAACGGCGCTTTAGTGCTACAGGAGGAGTGCCAGGTGCACTTCAACTATTTCACCTACCTACCTACCTACCCGGATTCAGTAGCCGACTATATTCGTACATAAGAATTGAGTAAGTGCTCAGGCCAGTAAGTCCCGACGACTGTCATAATTTTATCCACATTTTCGACGATTGGCCTATAAGAACGGAATTGTTGAAATCGCTGCTTTTCTGTTGGATAAAGCAGATGAACTCGACAAACTTTTCAGGTCGCCTACCTCGACTTTACGACCAAGGTCGTGGTGATACAGAAGAATGTATCGAAATTTCGCTTCTTTACCTCCTTTTTGGAATACCACAGAACTGACTTACTAAATAGAAAACTGTTGAAGAACTTTGTTTAAAACGTTCCTATTTTTGAAGCCCAATAAGTGCTTACTAAGGAATTGTAGCGGAAAATATTCAGATTTTGTACGACTTTCATGCACGAACTTCCACCTGAGATAAAAACAAATTTGTCTTTATATCAAAAAAGTTGGAATGAAAGATGCCAGATTTGTTATACAACATCTATTTATCGTGAACAAAATTTAAGGACCTGCGATGAGAATGCAACATTTATAATCATATTTTTTATTATGCAAGATAGTTTCAATATCCTTAAACCTTAGAAAACTACCCCTAAAAACATTTATATTGAAAACTTTATTGAGCCAATACTACGCAAAATCAACACCCTATAGCTCAAGGTAAAGACTTTATTAACTGCATGCTAATGTGCCACCAAGGCAATAATTTGACATCAAATATAATCAGCACAACCAAAACCTCAGTAAACAAAAATAAATACGAAAAATAGTCGGGTAGCACATAAAAAAGTAACAAATCTTGGCTTAAGTCAGAAGTGTCGGCTCAGGGCACTTAAATATCCAACAGCTGGTACGTGCGTAGGCAAAAATAACCAACATGCATACATAAAAACTATCAAAATGTATAGAACATGCTATATACAGTGTATGTGCAACTTATTATGAACGATAATAATACAAAAAAAATTTTAAACTCTAACAGAAGTTTCGGCTGATAAGTATTGTGTGTTTAGCGTAAAATCATCTCTGCTAATAAATCATTTTTTTTTAAGCTTGCTTTCCAATAGAGAAAACATCGACCGAATCTAGTGAAAATTGAATTAGTACTATTTATTCCTTACTAATTTTCGCCCAGAACGATGAGCTGTATGAGCTTTACGACGACATAGGCATAGCGCAGCGAATAAAGATCCAGCGGCTACGTTGGCTGGGTCATGTCGTCCGAATGGATACAAACGCTCCGGCACTGAAAGTAATCGATGCGGTACCAGCTGGTGGTAGTAGATGAAGAGGAAGGCCTCCTCTGCGTTGGAAAGATCAGGTGGAGAAGGACTTGGCTTCACTTGGTGTTTCCAATTGGCGCCGGTTAGCACGAGAAAGAAACGACTGGCGCGCTTTGTTAAACTCGGCCAAAATCGCGTAAGCGGTTATCGCGCCAATTAAGAAGAAGAAGAAATTTCGCCCAGTGGTTGTAATTCCTCCAAACTATTTGGTTCCCAAGATAGAAGTGAACAAAACCTATAAAATAAGTATACTCGACTGAAGGGATTGGCAACCCAGAGTCATATCAGATGGTTGTGGCCACCATATTTATACTGACAGCTCAAAGATCAACACTGGCACTTGATCGGAAATAATTATCCGTAAATTGCTCCTTTAAACTACCAGACCGGTACAGCGTCTTGCAAGCTGAGATCTACGCTCTATACAAAGTCCAAGTCCATTAGTTCGAGAAACCTTTCAAATATTGTTGATAGTCAAGCAACGATCAACGCACTGGCTTCAGCGGGCATCAATTTAAGTTGTGCTAAAGAATGTAGTAGGTCGCTCTGGGTTATCCAACAACACAACACCATACTTTGTTGGGAACCCGGCAACTCTGGAGTGGAGGGAAGTGAAAGCGCGGAAAAATGTGCAAAGAAAGGCTCTGAGCGTGTCCTTCAGCGAATAGTAGAGAACATAAGCAACTGTACACAGCAATTGACTCGAACGTACTCGCGGAAACCAACAGAATGTGGCCTCTAACTACTAATTACAGGGTCTTTAAAGCTCTCTAGCCAAAACTAAACCTTAAAAACACAAAAATTTTGTTTGGATCCAAGAGCTCAACTA
The DNA here is from genome assembly GCF_027943255.1 of Anastrepha obliqua. Classification (NCBI taxonomy): domain Eukaryota; kingdom Metazoa; phylum Arthropoda; class Insecta; order Diptera; family Tephritidae; genus Anastrepha; species Anastrepha obliqua. The sequence goes on from NC_072893.1 coordinate 50,209,840, forward strand.
TCGGCCTCCTCACAGGGGTTACGAGTATTAACGTGTCACTGCACTATTGGCATCCCTCCCAGTAGAATGGGAATGACTTCTGCAGGAGTTGTGAGGATGAAGAAGATATTGAGTCAGTGCAACATCCCCTCTGTGAATGCCCCGCACTTCAAAGCAGCCGTGCCAAATCTTTTGGCAATTATTTCTTTGAAGACCTGGGAAATTTGCAAAATGTCTCACGGGAGGGACTAGTTAGCTTCTTCAAAAAATCTAAGTGGTTTAAGCAACTTAGTTGGAGGTTGAAAATCAAATGCAGATATCAAATTTGGCTTTAGGGTCACTGAGTCTCTTGTCTTAGACAAGCAACTGGCTAACCTAACCTGTATTTGTCTCTTTATATATATTTCTCCTCTACCTCTTGGTATTTGATCTTTATCTGTATCTGTATCTGTACATTTATCTGTGTACGTATCTGTACCTGTATCTGTATCTGTATCTGTATCTGTATCTGTATCTGTATCTGTATCTGTATCTGTATCTGTATCTGTATCTGTATCTGTATCTGTATCTGTATCTGTATCTGTATCTGTATCTGTATCTGTATCTGTATCTGTATCTCTATCTGTATCTGCATCTATATCTGTATCTGTATCTGTAGCAGTAGCTGTATCTGTATCTGTATCTGCATCTATATCTGTACCTGTATCTGTATCTGTATCTATATCTGTATCTGTATCGGTATCTTTATCTTTTACCGTATCTACTAATACCGTATCTAATGTGTTGTACGCATACTGTACTTGTACTATACTCTAGTAGAAAAATACGAAAACAGTTAGAAAATAAAATCATGTACGAACCACAAATATAATTTCGGAAAATCTTCTTTATGCATTAAGAGTGACACAGCAGGGAGAACAGAAAGGATATTCGCCAATGCATACAACTATGTAACTACACTGAGCCAAAACTTGAATAGTGGAATTGAAAGAAAGTATGGAAAAAGTAGGTGGGGTTTTATTGAAGACAAACTTTTTACTTCAAGTAGGATTTCTTTCAATAAAATTGATAACATAAACAATTCGAAACTCGTTAAAATAAATGCCTTAGTCAGGCAAACTCTGCCATACACAATTAGAAGTTCATTAAAATAGATGCCTTAGTCAGGCAGATTCTGTCATACACTTCCAAGTGAATTTTATTGAAATTTCCTGGCAATTACCTTGAACGTGTTGACATTTTCACATTTTTTCAGAATATCTCCTCAGATTTTCTATTTTTACAAATAAATCATAAAAAGCATATTTAATTTGAGCGTTTTGTTTTTATTTAATTTTTATTTTATTTTTCTTATGTGGCTACAACCGTTTGTTGATTTGGGTGAAGACGAAGACACTTCGCCAGTTTTTGTACTACAACTTCATATATTTTTGTATATTCTATAATACATTTGCTATTATAAAGCTCGCACATCGTTCCATCGTTTACCAAGAACAAAGACCACGAACTTCGACGTAAAATGAAATAAGAAAAGATGCCCCAGAGTCGCGCAGGCCAAATAGCGAACTTTAGTTTTTTAAAGCAAAATAAATATAATAATAAAGTCATGAATTTTTTTGGAGAAACTGAAGGTGAAAAGGATTCAGACACCAGATTAGAACGTGAAATATCAGGTATTGGCCGTCGAAGTAATAGCGCGAGAGGATAGCGATGATGAGCGCGATATTATCATCCAAAATATTGCATTCTTTCCCGTATGGTCTAGGCAGACTAACCATATAAACGGATGTGGCCTGACCAAATCAATTTTAAAGTTAAGAAGGTTTGCCACAGCAGACTTAAAAGTTCAGCACGGTCTACAGCGCATATTTTTCGATAGATGCAGTTGCAGTCGGGAATCCGTTTTAGAGCAAAGGGATTGCTATACACATGTGTTAACAATAACAGCAATGCGACATATTACAAAGTTTTGACTATTTATTTATTTTTTATTAATTTTTTTTTGTAACCAAATATAAAAGTACTAAACTAAAAAACCACACCGAACCAAAATTTAAAAAAAAGTCAACAAATGTTCATTAAAATTTCCAAGTTTTTAGAGAATTATTTTAGAAAAATTCTGTGTTGGCAAGTTTTGCAGCCCTCTGGTGTAATATTGTGCCACCATTGGCATTGATGATTTTTTTGTTGGCGGTGTTATACGTATTGTTCCAAATAATGAATGCTCAAAACATCTTTTGTATGGAGAAAATGAATAGAACCGCCAGCAAAAAAAAATTGTCGAAAATCAACACGATTTTTGAGCCGCTTGAAGCTTGCATTTTTTTAGATCAAAATTCAATGGACTATAAAACTGCTATTCGAAATTTTTCTTAAAATTTTTTTTCTAAAAAAAATATTATAATTTATAATACCTAAAGGTTTGAAATTTTGGTGAAAATTTGTTGAATTTTGATAAATTTTGTACGCAGTTTGAAACTTGGACTCATACACGTCATTGTTGTAGTATTTGTTGTAAAAAGAACTATGTTTTTAAAAATAATGTATGGAAATTAAAAAGCAGAAGAAAAGTATTCAAAACTGGTGCAAATCTTGTCGTACTATAGTATTTTTGCAAGTTGCACAAATATTTATGAAAAGGTCGTCGTGGCCAAGAAACCTTGCATTGTGCCATTTCTAAAGGCATTTTCCAAACCACATTTTCCTCTGTGTATAAACAAAATACGCAGACTACCAGTGGGAAACTTACAACAACCGCATAAACACATAAGCACCTAGCGCTACGTACGATTTACAACAAAAGCTACTTTGTACACACTCAGGCTGATAGAATTTGTCATAAAGCTTGCCATTGTCGCTGCTAATGTTGCCTCTCTTTTCTTGGCATTTTCGTGCGAAAAAGAAACACATTTGTATGTAAAATAGTGCAAAGTAGCTGTATGTGCGCGTGTGTGCGTGCAGTAAGCCTCTGCAGTTTACGTGTTTGCCTAGGAATTTCCTCCTTCTTTTATGTTTCATCTATTTTTATTGTTATTTTTTTGCGGCTTTTCTTTTATAGGAACCGCGTTGATGTCTACTTTATGTCTCAGCAACTACGAATAATTTGTTGAGTTTCTTGCGCGGCATTATAAAGCAACAATATTTAGCGGCATAATGGCAACTGACATGGTGTCGTAAAAATTTCGCGCCAACAGACGTGCACCTCCAACACATTAACAAATAGAAATCAACATAGAAATACTTTTGAGGGTATGTGCAATGGTATTTGGAATATTTGAAGAATTTGGATGCACTTAATTTTTTTTTTTTTTTATATATATTTTGTTTTTTTTTTTTTTGTGAAAGAGAGTTACTCTGATTAATCATTATTGTGCCTTCGCAAGTATGCGTGTGACATGAAAATGCTTTCATTTGGCTTTGTTGCTTACATTTCAGTAATTTTATTTAGTATTAGTGGAGGGTCAACATCGTGTGTGGCTATCAGCCGACAAAAAACATCAAATGTCTGAAAGCGTTTTTCTAATAACGACAGGTAATGACAAATTTTCGTGTCTGTTTTTGCCTTAAAAACTTCTCACAAAAGCCATTTGCCCTGCGGAGGTGGTATGTAATTATAAGTCCCTCGGTTTATTTGCCCAAAAACATTACACAGAATAAATTATTTCCTGTTGTATGAACATAAAAACTTTGTTATTTTTGGATATTTTTTTTAGATGAGAGGTTGGTCGAAATTTCACTTTATTTCGAAAATAATATTAAATTCGGCTTTTTCGTCTCAAAAAACAAAAAATGTCATGCCCGTTTCTAGCCAACCTAAACCCTAAATGTAAAAACTGCATATTTTTCCGTACCACTACGACTACTTTGAAAAGTCCTAACAGGTCGCCATGAAAATGTCTGTGTAAGTACCCAATAAAGTGTGGAATAAAACAGCAAATGGTGACTACAATTATTCAGTTCCTGTAATATGGATGTTAAAGATGAAGATCTCGCTGGGAGACAATGCGTTGAAAAAAAAAAATCGTGAAAATCGTCGAGTCGGACCGGTATGTGCGCACATACTTTATTTGCCAGTAATCGAAAGTTAGCTAGAAAACCATTTGAATTCATTTCCATGAAACTCGTTTCAAGAAGAAGCCATTCGTTTAGATATCACATCAGATGGTGTCAATCTAAGGAACCTTTTATACCTAATTAACACCACCGAATTTTTGTTGAAATGAAATGAGGTCGACCCATTTTTGAGTCGTATGGTATTTGGCGTTGGAAAGCCGAGTCAAAATAAGAGTAAAAATAATCGTGTTAAATAGTGGCCAAATCAGAGCGCGCGGGAAATCAAGCAGGAATCGAGGTTCCACAAGGCTTTACACTGTGTTTGGTACAAATAGGGAGGAATCTTCTACTATGTGTTAAAACATCGAAACGAACAGTCAATTCCGACTAAAATTGTCAACAACTGACCAGATTAAAGCATGCAATGGATCGAAAGTGGGAAATTGTAAGAATGTGTCTCATGTCTTGTGACGCGAAAGAGCTCCGAGAGCTTAGATAATAGGTATTAGCGCGCCTGCGGTATAGCCAACATTTATCACCAAGCGATTATTAACTTTTCAAAGAATTTCAAAATTTTCTTGATAGTGCAAAACTGATCTCAAAAGAGAAGCTTGTGAAATTGGGTTAGTGAATTTGCCATTGGGAATGAAAACTTGAGAAATTATGAAATTGCCTTCAAATTGGGGGAAAACTATTGAACAAAAGAGAACACAAAATGTTATCTATTCAAATAAAATAGTGTAATTTTGAAGATTTCATAATCGAAGCAAAGCAAAAAATTCTGAGAACTGTTTCCTGGTTGTTCACTAAAAAAGTTGAAGCTGACAAAACCACAGAGATACACTGAAGCTTTAACGAATAAGTGACTGTCCAGCTGCACTCAAAGATACTGAGAAACCTTTGTCGGTTTTACGATTCACTTGAGCGTAATCGCGGAAACCAATAGAAGGTGTGCTCTGACTACTAACTGCAGGATCTCCTAAGCGCTCTGACCAAAACTGAATCTTAAAAGGACAAAATGTCTACTTTGACCTCACAGGTGTTATAACGAGTTACTGCACTATTGGTACTGGAGTCAGTGAATGGGTGTATCTCACAATGACTTCTGCAGAAATTGTGGGGATGAAGAAGAAATTAAGTTGGCTCACCAACTCTTCTGTGAATGTCTCGCACTCTACACAAACCGCGCGAAATATCTTGACGATTATTTCTTTGAAGCCCTGGGAAATTTGCAAAATATCTCACTGAAGGGAATGCAGGGTTCTCCTTAAAACGATCCAAGTTGTTTAAGCAACTTAGCTAGGCGATGGAAATCAAATATAGGTATAACCTAACCTAACCTAGAGTTTGGTAGGCCCTTTTTCCCCCTCGACAAGACTTGTGTTGCGTTGGTTTCGTTAATCTCTGAAAGGGTAGGTGATTAGCCTGCCGCTATGGTGGGCCCTATAGGACGTGGAAAGAATCAAAATATAACAAGCAAAGAAATAAAAAAGAGAATGGCATAGAGCGATAAATTCTCTGGTAAAAAACAATAACATCAATACAACAATAAAATTAATTCAAAAACAAATACCCTCCTGTTATGTCAGCACAATATCTGATACTATTACACCCACTGAGAGCGAGAAAATGATTCGCGGACTTTAAACTTTCTATCTTCCCAGTTGTTTTTGAGCTCTTTTGTTATTGCTTTAGTAAACATACAGAAGGAGTTCACACTAAGAAATACCGATGTAGGGCCGCGTTTTGTTATAGGATCTACCTGTTCATTGACGACATGCTATGGTGCATAGTCCCATAAGATTGCAGAGAGCCCAAAGGACTGCCAACTTTTTAAGATAGGCAAATGCTAAAAATTGAAAATTCATTGTTCGCTAAGTAGATTTCAGTGCTCTAGGAAATCAGTGTACGTTGCAGTCGGGTCAAAATCACAGCAAGGCTTTTGAGCGATTCTCCGAGTATGTCAAGTATGTGCAAATATTTCTGACATCATCATCACCAAGCCCTTTATCTTCTATTGTGGCATAGGGCCTCAATAAGGCATTTTCATGTGCCCCTTGTTTTGGCTAGCAATTTTAGTACGTTCCATGATTTCCGGATCTCGGAATTAGGGATATTTCGCAAATGCCGAGTTGTAGGCAACCGGACGGGTCACAGGCTGCGTATAAATGAAAGACAGTGAGGGCAAGCATTTTGGCGCCAATAACTAGTCATGCTAATAATATACATTTTCACGCATAGTTAGTCCCTACATGAGTCGTTAGGAATAAACAAAAAAAGGTTTAAAAATATACAAAAAAATTTTAAAAATATAAAAAAATTTTAAAAATATAAAAAAATTTAAAAAATATAAAAAAATTATAAAAATAAAAAAAAAATTTTAAAATAATATATAAAAACTTTTTTTTGCGTTAATATTTTTTAGAAAATTTTTTTTTTCTCATTAGTGAATATTTTTTAGAAAATATATATTAGAAGTGAATTGAAGTGAAGAAGAAAATTTTTTTTTTCTCATTAGTGAAAAACACCCATCTCAGATTTTTTTTATAAATATTTTCCTCTTAAACTTTTTAAAATCAAATAAACTTCAAGCTAACATAGTTTTTAGAGTCACATTGTACTCCCTCCTAACGGGCACCGCTCTAAAGCGAACATCCCCATAAGCGGATACATTTTTCAGTACATACCGCAAATCCTTAAGCATTTTTGTCTCTTGAGCGGCTAACTTGTCCGAAGTATACTATTTTCTTTTTTTACACTTTTCTCATAAGCAGACACCTCCCATAAGTGGACAAATTAACCAAAAATTAGTACAGTGTTTTTTTAATAATTTTTTTTTAAGTTTTTTTTTTTAATTTATTTTTTTATTTTATCGAACAAATTTATTAAAACATTAGAAAGGACTGAAGATATTTGACTTTAAAAATTTCTTCATCAAGATTCTCAACATCAAATAATTTATGAAATTATGAAATTTTGTTCAAACTTTGTTCCCAATTTACTTCTCATTACACTCAAGGCAACAAATAAAATAATTTTCAGCAAAAATTAAAACCATGTCAGAAATAATTATTTTCTGAGGTTTCTGCTATAGCTCAACACGTGTTAATGTGTCATGAATTTTATAACTTCAATTTTTTTTTAAATTTTTTTATCCAAATTTTTTTAATATAATTTTCTTGTTTTTAAATAATTTTTTGTTTTTAATTTAAATTTTTTTCTTAATGTTTTTTTTTAAATTAAACTTTTTTAATTTTTTTTGTAAGTATATATCTGAAAACATACCTATTTGAAAACAAAAGATTCCCAAAAAATGTTTATTCAATTTGTTTGATTAAATTTTTTTATATTTATTAAAATTTTTTTAAGTATGTTTGATTTCAAAAATTGAAAGGAAAGCATTAATAAAAATCTTAAAAGAACTGAAAAAGTTTTACCTAAATAAACTCCCTACCCAAATTTTCAACATTGAATAAATTTTAAAATTATAATATTTTATCAAACCATTTTCAGTTCATTTCAAATTCAAGCTGTACAACGCCTGCAGAATAAGATTCTCAGAGACATGGTCAACGCACCTTGGTATGTGCGAAATCACGACCTGCACAATGATCAGTCGGTGAAAGAAGTCGCTGACATAATCCCAATACTTGCAAATAAGCATGAAACCAGGCTGAAAGAGCACACAAACCCCGAGGCCACAGAGCTTACCAATACAGTTTGCACAAGAAGACTTCGAAGAACTAAGCCACGAGATTTAGTCGCCAATACTGATAATTGCTTGTAAAATATTTATAATTGCTTCTTAATTTCAATCTTAAGCATAGAATAATGTAAAAAAGGCGTAATACCATGAAATGTATACAAATTTTATAACGTTTCAATAACGAGAAAAAAAAAGTTCATTTCACATTGGCCTACAAATAAAAGCCAATTTCCAGAAAAATTTAAGACCCCGTTCACAGCACTTGGCTCACTTGACATGAAGTCCTTCTTGGGGCCGGACTTTTATAAGTTATTATTTGTCAATTAGCTCGTGGGGTAATGATGGGAAAGGCTTGCGCAGAAGAGACAAATCCAATTATACTTTGCCAGCTCCCATGTTTATGCGCTCACTTCGCAATTTCCTAATACAAATTGCTTTTAAGTGAATTAATTTGATATTAGTTGATAAACAAAAGTCAGCGAAGTGAGTCCCGGAATATCTGCTATCGACAAAAGCTCTTTTCTTATTAAAGGTGGTGTCACTAGAACAGCAACAATGTTTTGTACTTTTGGTTGTCAAAGCAAAGTATTGGCAAACTAGAAAGGAAATAATAAATTCGCCTTACTTCATTCTCAGCTGACAGCCACATGGACACGGCGAAAGAAAAAAACAAATCAGCTGATTTACCAACTCCACCTTTAATAGATTCGCCTTAAATGGGAATTTAATTTGAATTTTCTCAAAAGCCTTTTTTGAATTTTCTGTAGTTTTTGAAAACTTCAATGACTTCCTTTAAGTGTCAGTTATTATCAAATTTTAATTAGTTAATTAACACCAAATCTTTTAAAGCACATTCTAGCTTCCGCAGAAACAGGTAATTGCCACCTATAAATAAAAAACAAAAACAACAATGCCACAAAAGGCATTTTCGTTACCTAACAAGCTTACCACATTTTACGCATTGCATTTTATGTCTTTCAACAAATCCGTAGTAGCGACATTGTGAGTCAATATAAGCGAAATTTGTCATTTTTAATGGAACTGTCAATAAACGCCCCTCAAACAGCACCGTTAATTACTATGTACCCTCACGTGTGTGTGTGTATGAGTGTATGTGAGCTTTGTGATTATTACGGCCAACACATACACACAGTCACACACACATAAGCCTATATTTATAAATGCACGTGAGTTAAAATTGCTGCTTGCAACATAGAATTTGCTCGTTTAATGGGAATTTTATGCGTGGCAAAAAGCCATAAACGTATCCGCGCAGCAACAAAACAGCCAACGCATCAGGCCAACGCTTAATTAATAACGCTAAAGGAGAATGAGAGCAGCAAGAGCAGAGTAGTGGTACACGTAGTGGCAGTAAAAAAGAATTAAAAAACCAAAAAACACGCAGTTATAAAAAGACAAAATGGTCAGCACCGTTTATTGCGTGATGTGGCAAGTTCATGCCATACTTTGTTGCGTTGTGTCTGCATGTATGTATTCGTAAGCACGTATGTGTGTGCGTATGTATATTTATGACTTTTTACAGCTTACACGTTTGCTTTGTATGCGTGCACGTGTTTGTGTGCGCTGGTGCACGCGTTCATGTCAAAGCGGTAACACCTTTGCGTGTCGTAAAGCGTGTGTTGCACATGATTAAAAACTCGTGTCGGGCATTTTAAGTATTAAAAAAAGCAAACAACAAAAAACACAAATTTGCTTCATGAAAAAATTAGTGACTCACTGACTGACTGTCCGACCAACGACTATGACAGCTGCTCACTGTGACTGGTAACTGGTTAAATGGCCAATGGAGAGTTCAGTGCGGCAGCAGCTGAAAGGCTAATTTATTAAATGTGCAATGTACTTTTCACATAGACCCAGACAATAAATGTGCGAGTTTGATTATTTTTTTCTCAACTCTTTTAATACGTTTTTAATTATTTTATTTTAAATTTAAATGAATGTAAGCCAGCCATTGGCACATCATTGTTAGCTACGGCAAATTATTCAAATAATATGCCGACCAAGGTTATATAGCAAGCCCTGCAGGAAAAACATAAATAAGGCAGACAAATAAGCGAGGGCAATAAAAGATACGATACAGTGTGGATGAAAAGTTTTCGCTTGCGACGTAATAATTATAGTAATGCACTTACAGCTTTTTTCAGATAAGATTAGAATGGTTTGAGGTTTCCAGCTCCACCTCAATGCCTTTTATGCCCTGTACACCCCACAGTGCCTCATCCAGACCTAGTGCTCTTATTGAACTCAGCATAGACCGTATGTGTCTTTCTTCTGGCTGGCGGTCCAAGTAAAATGAAAACTCCTAAGTTTTTCGAGTTTCCAAAAATGGAAAAGTTTTACTGATATGCCTATTGTCTATGCCATGGAGCGAACAGCTAAAATACTTACTAAATTGAATTACAAAAAATTCCCTCTTAAGTCACATTGTTGCTTGTGAAGAGACTATCGACGAGTCACTGCGAAAAAAATGCAATATATTCTTTAGCTAGTGTATGAGCTGATCTTTATGCAACTTTCCAATTCAGTCATCGTTTTAAAAACTGTTTGAAAAATCGTGTGACTAGAGCTGTACTTTTTTATTCCTCTTTCGGACTTATATACTTGACTTTAGGAAATAGAACCATTGCAACAAATCATTCTGAAACTGAATAATGAATTGTTGAACCTCATTCGGGACTCACAGCTTTAAATGAAGACGAAGAAACAGTCGGTGAAGGAACTAACCACGTGATGCTAAATACAGAAGAAAATTACATCAGAGGAGAAGTCATCAGCATTCAATATATGCCTGGATTGGGCAGACCAAACAATGTTTGCTTAAACTCTGTTATGACGCTGCAGAGGCTCAGAAACAGCGCGAACAAGTGAGTCTGTACAAAATAAACCACACTCGATAATTTCTTTAACTTCACATGAAACGTATCGCTTTAAGGTGTATTTAATTAGTACAATAAAAACAAATAAACTTTGATTGTTAACAGTAAAAAAACAAAACAATTTTAATTTGTATGGAAAAAAAACCTCAGTATCGACAACCGCGAAACTAACACCGAGCCCGATTTTCATTATAGGCAAGAAACGAGTTTCTACTGTAGCTGCAAAATCTTAAATTAAAACTTCCGCGGCTGAATGGAGTACCCGAAAACATTTTTATTAAATCGCTGTCTCTGTTACACATCTGATACAAATGTTTGCAATCGATTTTCAACTAACTTTCCTATGAACTAGAGATTTGAAATTTTAGATCAGATCTGGGAAATACGGTGGCCATGCTAAAGTTTCTACGCTTTGGGGCATAATCCTGTTGAAAGATCCAATGATTAGGTTCAAATGTTTCACGTATCTCGGGGAAAGATTATTTCTACAGAGCTCTAAAGCTGTTCCCGGTCATTTTGAAGCCTAGAATTTTCAATTCGAATGCTCCATAGCATGATATGTTGCTTTCCTCATTTCTTAAGTCATGGAAAAAGTATTTGTATCCATCCGGTTTATCGAGATTGAACCTGGTTTCGTCACGAAATGGTACTTTTTTCATTCACCAGGATCATTATTTGTAACAAAACTTCAAGCCATGTAGTCCTTGCAAAACGAGGTGGCATTCTTTGCGAAATTTATTCAAGGGCGTTTTTTTTTAAATTGTTTATGCTTCAGATGTAGCTTTTTTAGAATAGTCCTTGGAATAGTGGATTTAGTGGCTGCCTCTAATCGAGAGAACTGGACTTTATGTCATGTACCTAAAAATTTAAGTAAGGCAGAGATATTATTTCTCAACAAACTTTCGCTAAATACTTCACCAAAGTTCGAGCAAATTTTGTGCTCAAGGCATTTGTTCCTGTATATAAGCAGGAAATTGTCGCAGGAGCTAAATTTGAAGAATGCGCTAAATGAGGGCTAATTCACGCCATTTTGCTAAGGTCGCAGCCAAATTGGCGTTTGTTCTGCAGCTCTGGTGCAAAAATAATTTTTCGATAAATTTGCTCATTTTTGAGCCAAATCGACGTGCTTGGAATCGTTCTGTTCGATGTGTTCTTTAGTTGCGACAGAAAGAGATGCTCTGAGGGAGGAAAATGTGATCGGAAAGTTACTTGAACATGAGGATACCTGGAATGCGGTTAAAAGATACGTTAAAGAGTACGGAGAGAAAGGATACACCTCGTTGCAGTACAACAAAATGAACCCTCGCAGACAGAGACATAAGAAGAAGAGCCTATAGCATGAAACTGGCTACAAGCATACTGGACCCAAACGTTGGCGAATTGGTCTTTTTTTGTGGACGTTGCTCTGGACCCTCCAGAAGTAATGCAGAAAATAGTCACGGGAAGGAAGTCTCCCCAGCAAAGGAGGAGGGTTTTAGTGTGTGACCACTCGATGCAGCAGACGACGGTTGCTGTAAGTGCGAAGGCATTTTGAACCCTACCTTACCCTAACTGTCGTCATGGCTTCGGTATTTTGACTTACTGATCAGCAAAACTTTGTAGCTGAAATGGTAATACTTTCTTCTTTTGTTGTTAGGGAATTATTGGCCACCCCAATACTTCCCTTTCCTCCTCAAATTAAGGGGAGGAATACATTGCATTTGTAATTATATTGATCACTTTTGTGCACGCTCCACCTTACGCCTTGAGTTGCTCATTCATTAAACTCTGTGAATGGATTGAAATAAAACTGCTGAAAAGAACCTTGTTTTGCATTTATTTTCTTAAAAACTCAAAATTTGAAATAAATGAAACATATGGCCAGCAACCTACTCTCAAACCATGGACAAGTGAATGCAGCGGAGAATCTACTGAGTCTTCTTGAACTGTTACTACGAAATAATCACCATTTGCTCGTAGGCAAAATAAGGGAGCCGAGCAGTAATTATGGTTTACATGGTTTATAAAAACATGCAGATCCAAAATAATATAAAATACATATATATATGCGCTTGTGTGTGTCATTATGCATTTACAAAAAATTCGACTCAACGAGCCAGCGATGCCAAGGCAATGCGAGGTTTCTAACTTTGGTTACGCAGCTGCCGGATTTGTTGATTTTTGGTTGCAATGGTCGGCGGCCGAGTTACGTACGAGGTTAAACGTACAAGCAAATATACAGTGGGACATATTCGTTCAAAATCACTTAATTTATTTCATTGTAACAAGCACATGAATTCTTATTCTTCTTATCTAAAATACACTTTCCACAGGGTTATCAAGCTCAATTTGGCATTTGAAGAAGTTCGGCTAAACTACGAAATTTCAGAAACTACTCGATGTCAAATAGAATATACCAACTTTTTCCAGAAAATGAAAAATCGACAATCTATTTAATACGACATTATTACTTTTCCTAAGTGCCTTGGCATGATTATTTTTAGAGAACAACAGATCCTTGGCTCTGACTACGGGCATGTTCGGCCGCAGTAGTTCAGTTTGGTTTTATTAGGTACGCAACTAAGTTCCCGCTGTTTGTCAATAGATGCCGCCTGCAGTGTGTGCTAGTCGATTCTAACATAACCTAAACGTCAAGCTCAGACTTATGGTAAACAAACTGTTTTGACACATTAGTGATTTTGTTTTGGTATCAGATAATTTTGGTGTTAAGAAAATGACTGATTTTGTGCCGAATAATCGTCATTTGCGGGAAGTGTTGATTTTTCTCTTTCATTCGAAAAAACGGTGGCTGAAGCGCATCGAGAGCTACAAAAAGTTTATGGAGATGCTGCTTTAAATGAAACAACGGGCCGAGATTAGTTCCGTCGCTTCAAAGACGGTGATATTAATGTTGACGACCGTCCGCGTGAAGGAAGACGCTGAATTGGAGGCATTGCTCAATGAGGATCCGTGTCAAACGCAAGAAGAGCTTGATTCAGTATTAGGAGTTACCCGCCAATCCATTTCCAAGCGATTGCACGCTTTGGGAATGATTCAGAAACAGGGGACTTGGGTTCCCTATGAATTAAAACCAAGGGATGTTGAACGTCGTTTTTTCGCTTGTGAACAAATGCTCCAGCGGCAATAAAGGAAGCGTTTTCTTCATCGCATTGTGACGGGTGATAGAAAATGGATTCGTTACAGTAATCCAAAGAAAAGGACTACCCGGTCAATTCACGATGCGAAGGTTATGCTATGTATTTGGTGGGTCCAAGTTGATGTTATTTATTATGAACTGTCAAAACCAAACGAAACTGCGTGAGAAGCGGCCGCAATACGCGGAGAGGCATGAAAAAGTGATTCTACAGCATGACAATGCTCGACCTCACGTTGCCAAACCCGGTAAAACCTACCTGGAAACACTGAAATGGGAAATCCTACCCCCTGCCCCACCCGCCATACTCTCCAGATATTGCGCCATCCGATTACCATTTGTTCCGATCGATGACACATAGTCTAGCTGACCCGCAGGTCCATTCATATGAAGACATCAAAAAATGGCTTGATTCGTGGATAGCCTCAAAAGATGAACAGTTTTACCGCGACGGTATACGAGATCTACCAGAAAGATGGGAAAAAGTAGTAGCCAGCGATGGGCAATGCTTTCAATGATTCACTTGTAACCATTTTTTTCAGAATAAAGTTGCATTTTCATCAGAAAAGTTGCGCACCTAATAGTTCAGCTTCGGCAAAAAATGCAGAATAATTCTTAAAAAATGTGTTGCCTCAAAAACTATATAGGTATAAGCTATTGGGCCCTTGAAAATGTTGGCTCGACCTTAAAAGTTAATTTTCTTTCGTCCCTTAAATATTTCTTTTAATCCGTTGGTCGTATGGTTTGCATGTATTTGAAATTTTCAGTTTCAAAAAAACTACTTTTTTTACTATTTTATTGAAAAGCACAATTTGTCTAGAATATTCTGCTACAAATTTCAATTGGCGTAAATTTTCAGAAGAGCCTTGCGATGTTCCGTTCATTAAACCAGGTTGGCCTATTAAAAAAATTTGTTTAGCAAAATTTATTTTTGAACCCGGTTTCCAGGATTTCACAAAAATAATTAACAAAGTTTGTTTTAGATTTTGCACACTTCTTCAAACTAAGATTGACTATTGCTTGAAGATTGGTTTTTATCTGATCTGTTTTTGGCAGACGATTGGTGGTGGAAATTGAACAAAAAATCGTAAGATTCGCAGATTAAAATCTTATTTGATTATTTTCTTCGTTAACACAAGAGGTATACGAATTTAAACCTACTAACCGAAATGTTTTTTTTTTTTCAATTTCAAATAAGTGAGGTATTCATGGGTCATTCATGAGTTTTTCATGAGCTATTCATGGGCTCTTCATGAGCTATTCTTGAGTAATTTGTGAGTTATTTATGAGTTATTTCTAAGTTATTCATGAGTTATTCTGACAACGCCAAGTGAACATACGTATTTTATATCTACTAACCGAAAATTTTTTGTTTTTTCGAATTCAGATAAATGAGTTATGTATTAGATATTCACGAGTTATTCATGTGTTATTTATAGGATATTCATGAGATTTTCATGACTCATTCTTGAGTTATTCATGAGTTACTCTGCCAACGCCAGGAGGACAGTGTTCTAAGGTATCACAGGAAATAGCCGAACTAAAATTCAATTTTTTTTTATTTCAGGACAGAGTTATCCATCTTAAATATTTTAGAAATTCCGAATTCATTTATGATATTAAAAAATAGTTTAAAATAAATTGTAAAAAAGGCAATGTATGCCAGTATTTTTATTTACTTGAATTTTTATTTACTACTGGGACTTCGATTTATGACATATTTATATTAACTTTTATTGCCTTTTAAATTGAATGTGTTTAATTTTCTTCATTTCCCAACACCAAATTGCCAAAAAAAAAAAAAAATTGTTCTATATAAATACATACATGCACCACTGTCTCGTATGTAGTTTTTGATATAACTTTTAGCAGTTGGTTTTTTACATTTTTTGTCCGCAATTATGGCTAATTGTTTCCTTTTCTTAGCCTCAAACCGTGTCGTATTACTTAAAAGTAAATACTAATGAAATTAATTAGCACCACTTTAGCTGCAATTATTTTTGTTCAAATTAAGCACAAAGGTCAAAAAAGCGAATAAAGCAACTAAGAAGGTTTCACTTTGGACTGTAACGAACTTTTCACGATATTACATACAGTAATTCATATATTTTGTTTAGTTGTTATATGTAATTGATAAATGCCCCAAAAGTGAAAGACTCTTATTTGTGTTAACAACTGGCGATACCCCCGTCATACTTCAGCCAGAGTATTTCGAAATTGAAAACAGTATCCGCAAATGTTTTCGTAGAAGAAGAAATGGAATCAGACTAAATATTTTGTCTAACAAGCAGAGTGCAAACAGAGTTCGAGATATAAGGGGCAAAAAAAAAAAAAAAGAAAAAAAGGAACTAAGAAAATCCTCTGTCATGCCCGTTCTTCTTCATGGGCAATGATGTCCGAAAAAGCTGAGGATGCACTAGAAATATTCGAGAGTCCTATTCTACACCTGCCAGTTTGACTGACTCAACAATGGACTTTTCATGTTTCAAATGTCAAACACATCATAAAACTTATAAAATGTAAGGAATGACCGATAATTTTCATATAAAATATCATTACACTCGGTATTCATGAACGGTAAACGAAAGCAAAGGCGGCTGCGCTGTGGGGACAACTAAAAAGAAAATGCCAGCTCGGTCATCCGAAGGAACTGTCTGCCCTCGGTATGAATAGCTAGTGCAACTTCGCAACTGGCGAGTTTTTTTGAGCTCTACGCAAGCCGACAAATAGCTGAAGAGATGATAAAGAAATCAGGCCGTACGCATAAATTATGGTCTTGTGGTGTCCGAGTGGCATAGTGTTCTTTGTAGGCATACAAGATTTGACTACGAAGTGACACGGTTTGACTGAAAATTGTTGATCATCATAAAGCTCTGAGAATTAAATGAACTAGACTATTTTATTGTATGAACAATTCCATGTCAAGAGATCCAGAAGGAAATTGGCGTAAATTTGTGTATAATAAAAAGTAAACTGGCAAAATTTTCAAAAAAAAATTTTTTAATTTTAAGATTTATTCAATGCTGAAAATTTTGGTACAGAGCTCTTAAAATGAAATTTTTTCGGTCATATTAAAAATATATAGTTAGAAAATTAGAAAACATTTAGAAAATGATCCGGAATTTTATCGAAAAATCATCTTGAGTGATGGCATCGTCAAAAAGTAAAATGGTCGGATATGGAACTCAGAAAATCCAAGAGTTATTGTTGAATAGCTTCTCTATCCTCAACGTGAGACTGTTTGGTGCGGTTTATGGTCCGGCGGAGTCATTGGATCTTACTTTTTTGCAAATGAAGCTGGAGCAAAAATTACAGGTAAATGGATTGCGCTATCGAGAGATGATTGACGATTTTGTATGGCCGGAAATGTTGGGTATTGATCTGAACAACGTTTGTTTTCAACAAGACGGCGCTACGTGCCACACAAGCAACGAAACCATAGATCTTTTATCAAAATAATACCTCTTATTAGAAAACCCTTATATAATTCACTTTGTGTGATTAAAAAGAGTTTTGTTTGGTTTTTTTCTATTTTTCTTTTCATTAATAGCTGAGACTGTGCTCAGTAATACCTGAAAATTTCGTAGTCAGTGACGAGTCTTTTTCTTTAAAATTATCTTAATCTTCAACTGATTCCTATTCTTTCATGAAGTGAAGTGAAACTAATTGTTCTTAGAATTTGTTTTTATTTGACTACTAAATGGCCACTAACCTCCATTAACAGAGGTATTGGAAATGACTTTGTGGTCGCGGTGTTCCCTAAAGTGTGTACTATAAGGTATTTATGACTCTTTTAATAAACTTTTTAGCTTCATATGCAAAATTGCCTTAAAAAGCCTAATTAGCCTAAATCTGTTGTCAATTTTGCTTCTTTTGTAACGCCTGCAGTTCGTATACATACATCCATATTTTAAGTCGGTATGTAAACGCTGAATAACTTTGTCATTTACCAACCGACCGACTTCAACATACATGTTTTCGATACGTGAATTCAGTACAATTTCAAACATAGATCGCTTTGTACCGAAACAACGCGCTGAAATAGTGACGCTATACATCGAAAATAGTCGTTCTATTGTGCTAACTCAACAGGCACCGTCTGACAATACTATTCGTCGTTTGGTGTCGAATTTGTTTGAGCATGGGATAGTAGGAGATCGTCAACATGCCGATCATCAACGACCAAGACGTTCCAATGAACTTGTTGAAGCAGTGAGGGAGAGCGTTGCCCAGGACCCAACAGTGTCGTATAGTCGTCGCGCTCAGCATTTTGGCGTCAGTGAAACCACAATGCGGATTGCCGACAGACCATTCACGTCGTTTGGAATATGGCCAAACAGTCGCTCGATTGGTTGACACTGAACCCAATTTTTGGAAGCAAATTTTAATGACTGACGAGGCACATTTTAACCTCTCTGGTAGCGTGAATGAACAAAATTGTCGCATTTGGGGAACAGGAATCCACACGAGTTCCATGAAACGCCATTGCATGAATGAAAAGTAACTGTTTGGGCTGGCATTTGCGTCAAAACAACCATTGGCCCATATTTGTACCGAGAAAACGAAACCGTCGATTATGTCTGCCCGCAAATGCGTGAGAAAGGTTTAGACAGTTACTGGTTTCAACAAGACGGTGCGCCATGCCACACTGCGAATGCAACAATTGAATTTCTGCAACGAAAATTCCCGGGACGCCTAGTGTCAAAAAGAGGCGACATCGACTAGTTACCAGAGATCACCTGACTCAACCCGCCCCGGACTTGTTTTTGTGGGGTTATCTTAAAAGTAAGGCTTACACCAACAATCGGCAGACTATTCACCAGTTTAAGGCAAACATCCGTGCCGAAATCGGCGGTGATGACAAACACAGAAAACAGATCGCAGTTTGTGAAGGCCACTTGATTGATATTGTATGAAAAAAATAGTTTTAATAAATTGTAAATAACCAAACCAAACAAAAATACCTCACTTATGCAAATCAGTTATCTTTTGCAAAGTTATTCTATGTTTTCATACTGACATAAAAGATGGCGCACCATGTACAATATTTGTAGTTTAGAATGCTACCACGATGTGATTACAGTACTGTTTTTGGACAATTTTTTTTATTTTTATTTTTTTTTAATTTTTATACCGTTTTTTACTTTTTTCCATATATCTTAGTTGTATTTTTGAATTTGTGCAATTTAAAAAAAATTTTAATATTGAATTTTCGTGTTTTCCGCGAAGTGTTTGTAATACTATTTTAAAACAATGTTTACCACTATTTTTTATATTAGTTTTCTAATTTTTATAATTTTTTTTCATATTTCTTAATTTAATATTTTTAATTTTTATATTTCTTTTGTAATCTTTTTAATTTTTGTGTTTTCCACGAGGCGATTGCAAGACTATTTCTGGAAAAATTTCACTACTACTTTTTAATTTATTTTATAATTTTTTTTAATATTTCTTAGTTCAATTAATATAATTTTTTTAATTTTTTTTATATTTTTTAATTAAATATTTTTAATAAAAATATTTAAAAAAAAAAAAAATTTCATTATCATTTTTTTAATTTATTTTATAATTTTTTGATATTTCTTTATTTCTTTATTTAATTAGTATAATTTTTATAATTTTTTTTTAATGTTTTAAGTTTTAAATTTTTGAGTTCTCCACGAGGCGATTGCAGGACTATTTTTGATAAAATTTCATTATCATTTTTTTAATTTATTTTATAATTTTTTCATATTTCTTTATTTAATTAGTATAATTTTTATAATTTTTTTTTTAATATATTTTAATTAAATGTTTTTAATTTTTATAATGTTTTTTAATCTTTTAAGTTTTTAATTTTGGTGTTTTCCACGAGGCGATTGCAATACTATTTTTGAAAAC
The DNA here is from genome assembly GCF_027943255.1 of Anastrepha obliqua. Classification (NCBI taxonomy): domain Eukaryota; kingdom Metazoa; phylum Arthropoda; class Insecta; order Diptera; family Tephritidae; genus Anastrepha; species Anastrepha obliqua. The sequence continues at coordinate 50,229,488 of NC_072893.1, forward strand.
ATTTCATTATTATTTTTTAATATATTTTATAATTTTTTTCATATTTCTTAATTTCATTAATTTAATTTTTATAGTTTTATTCTCATATACCTTAATTAAATATTTTAATCTATATAATTTTTTCAAAGCATTTTTTTGAAAAAATTTCATTACTATTTTTTTATTTATTTTATAATTTTTTTCATATTTCTAAATTTAATTTATACAATTTTTTTAATCTTTTTAGTTTTTATTTTTTTTTTGCGTTTCACAAAATGATTGCAGTACTATTTTTTTTTAGTTTTTGTTACAATTTTTGTATTTAGTTTATTATTTTACAACAGTATAGTTTTTATAAACCTTAAATTTTTTTCATAAATTTTAATGATTTTTTTAATTTTTGTGTGTTTTCTTATTTTTATTTCTCTTTATTTCTTTTACAATTTTTTATTGAGTTTTTTTCAAGTTAAAGTTTTTTTGTGATTTTATATATCGTCTTGTACGCTGGTTAGCTCAAAATCACTTTTCTGATAGTTCTTCAGGACTGGAAGAATTTAATTGTAATGCATTGTTGTTTTCGTTTGGTGCCTTTTCTTTAATTGTATGAATAAAAATTGGAAGTAAAGCAACCCAACTGCGTTTAACTGCAAGCGCCACCTCATGAGTTGAGCCTTTTGGATGAGCCAGACTTTTTATTCAGATTTACTTGAAAAAAATTGTTAAAAATTGGACTGACCGCATTTAACTCGTAGCTGCGACGAACATATGGCGGATTTCATATTCAAAAAATAAATGCCATGAAATCATCTAGCAGATTTTAATAAAAAAAAATCATTCAGCGATATTTCAGTTTTGTATTATTAGTTTAAGTTCTCAAACTCTTAAATAAAAACCCCATATAAGTACGCGCAATGCTTCTATTTGTAAAAAGTTCAGTTGCTTTTTTGTTTTGTTTTGGAATGGAATGCGCATTTGGCTAAGAAATACGAGTCCAGCACTTTCTTAATATTCTATGAAACAGAACTTTAAAGCTTAAAAAGATAATCAAGGCACACACGTCTGCATACAAATTAGAGAAGGTTAAAAACCTGAGCAGCAGCAGAGAGCAACCAAAAAAAAAACAAATTCTATAAAAATTACTTGAATTAAATATGGCTTGAAATTTGGTACTTTTTTTGAGAGTATCGACCAGTAAAATGAGAAAACTAAACCAAGAATAAAAAAAGTGTTTTAAAAGCGACGAAATTGTTAGCATAACTTACACAACCGTAACTAGCTTATACCCGTATGCACAAACACATACATATGTATATACCTAAATGCATATGTGTATGTGTGTACATCAGTCAGTTTGTCTTCAGCCACATAATAGTACTTGATTTGTATGCGAAGACTGGCGTCATGCCGGCGTCAAAACAAAACGCAACCTTTCAAAAGCATACAAAAAATATAAAAACATAGAAAGAATAAAAGAGAAATATCTAAAGAACGCAAAGTGTCTCAAATAATTGCTTAGTACAAAGGGAAGCAAATGAAAAGAAAATACAAAATTGCCTAATGAAAAAGAAAACACGCTAGCAGTAAATTTCATAAGCGACACATGCCATAATCCCATAGCAAAGTATGTGGAACTGTGCTGAGAAACCAACAAACCGATCAACCAACAGCCAATCCAACAAAGGTGTGGCGATTGTAAGGCGTCGTAATTGACGGTTGTGTTTGGCATACAAAGTACTTTTTAGAGGGAAGAAATTAAAGGCTGCATATGTGTGTGTGTGTGTGTATAGGCTACATATGGAGAGTGAAGCTCTAATGAGGATATTTTTCATTCCATACACATACACGTAAATTCTTAGCTAAATTTTTGTGATTTAAATGCAGCAAAAAGTAGTTAAATTTATTGCATAAGTCATAGGTCGCGTCCAACTACTAGTTCTGAATGCTTCAGAAAGTTCATACTCCTATTGAATTCACACTCATTTTCAGGCTCGTAACGAATTTGAAAGAAGGAGTATTTTATTATTATATTTAGCACTAAATTTCATATATATTAATTAGAGATTATATATATATACGTGTACGCGCCACCCTCTGTGGGTGTTTGGCCAGGCTCCTCTTTCTATTTGCGGCGTGCGTCTTAATGTTGCCTTACAAATTTGGGGACCCACAGTTTTAGGTCGACTCCGGACGGCAGATATTTTTTTATGAGGAGCTTTTAATGGCAGAAATACACTCGGAGGTTTGCCATTGTATGCCGAGGAGCGAGCGCTATTAGAAAAAACTTTTTCTTCATTTTGGTCTTTCACCGAGATTCGAATCTACGTTCTCTCTGAATTCCGAATAGTAGTCACGCACCAATTCATTCGGCGCTGCAGTATTAAATATTAATCTTATCCAGTCCGTTATCACTAACAAGTGACTTTGCTTACAGTGGGCGAGAGTATTTTCGCATTACCTTATTTACCTCATAAACGCAAAGCCTGTCTGCATAAGTTTGTGGATGACCAACTATATACTATAGGATGGCCAACTACTGGAGGATATTTAGAGATTTGCCAAAGAATCTGGAAAATTCTCACAGAACTAACAATCTCTATCTCTGTCTCTATGCTTTCCTATTTCTTTCTCTTACACTTTTCTCCTTCCCTCCTTGACTATCTACCCTCTTTACAGAGGTCTAAATACAATGGGCTTTTTAGCCTGAGTGTTTTAGGAGCCACCAAATCTCCTGGTGTTCCTTGGCTCGACCTTTTCAAATTTCAAAAAAATTTCAACTACTATAGACAGTTCCTGTTATCGCTTTCATTGCCATTGGACTAGTTTGACCCAGACGAATATATGCCCTAACTAATGGCTCCATTTTCAATGTCTTTAACAAGGGCCACACAATTTTAAACTGGACCAAAATGCCTCACACTATTGGGTGGGTAGATAAAAGGGGTTGAATTTGCTTAGGCAGATTAGATCTCATCTCTCATAATATGACACAAATACGCAGTTTTTCTTCTTTTACTTATAGTAAGTAAATCACTAACAGGTTGAATTATACGCAATACTTCTCACCTCAGTAATGCTGCCCTAGAAGATTCTATTCCGACTTGTATTTCTTTTGAATTGAGATCTTTCAGTAATTTTTCAATCTTTTCATTAATCCAACTGCCTAAGTATTTGAAATTCAGCAGTTTTCCTCTGGAAATGTCAATTACTGCTAAGTTCTTGCCAGAATAGATTTTTCTTCTGCTGAAGACTAGAAATTTCGTTTTATTAAAGCTTATTTTAAAACTGAACTTTTTACTGCAAAGAGTAACAGCCTTGACTAGTTCCTTTAAGAACTTAGACTGCCTGCTAAGAGTGTTGATGGTACAACAAAATATATAAAAATATTTATAAGGAATAACTTATGAAGCTTATAAGTTTTTGGCCCACTGGTGGACAATGGCTTTTTTCAGCGCCTCGAGACTGGCGAATCTTCTAGTTTGGACTTTGCTCTCCAAAATGGCTCAAAGAGAAAAATCCATCGGATTCGCGTCTGGTGAATTTGAGAGCCATTATGTGGACGTTATGAAGTTCGGAACGTTGTTTTTGCTTCACTCGAGCCTTGTGAGACGGTGCGGAGTCCTGTTGAAACGCCCATGGTTTGCCACCGAAATGTTTGTCTGCCCACGACTTCAAAGCAACCTACAGAATACTTTCCCCGTTATATTTCGCATTTATCGTGACGCCAGGCTCGATGAAAACGATTGGAGAGTGCCCATCTGCGGTTACAGTGGCTCAAACCATTACCTGTGGCGAATGCTGTCTCCTGGAGGCCAATCGATGCCTCAAATTCTCGTATGAACGGTCGGTCAAATAAATATTATCGCTTTGGGAGTTTACGAATTACTCGATTTGAAAAATTTTCTCGTCAGAAAACACAATATTTGTAAATTTACCGCTTTCGGTCAAGGGAAGCAACTCCTTCGCTTTCTCAAGTCTAAGTTTTTGCCGCTTTGGTGTGAGATCATGCGCCTTTTGGATCTTGTAAGGCTTGATTTTGAGATCATTTTTCAGTAAGCGGCGGATGCTTCGGTCAGATATTTTCAATTCTTTCGCCATTTGATTGGCACTTCGTCGTGGCTTTCGCTCAAGTCGCTTCTTCGTTTTTTGAACCATTTTACGTAACGGTGCAGTCTTTTGATGACCACCTCCATGACTTTTCGCGATGCAACCAGCCTCATTGTAAGGAGTAATGGTGCGATAAACAAAAACTTTATTTAGTTTAAGATGCTCGAGCTCACGAATAAGCGCTGGTTGCGATTTTCCAGCCAAATATAATGCAATCACCATTACGTTCGAAATCCATTTCTCCAAATCCAATTCCATTTTTCTCGTTTACTCTCGGCAAAATGCTTCCGCGCGCTTGCAAATAATACTCTGAACTCTGGACGGGCATTTAGCCAACTAACAGAAAGCTGATGGTAGTGAAAATTTCAGAAGGAAGCTCATCCAGAGCTGTTACTTTATTATCCTTGGATGTTTCGGTGGCATTTTTAAGTTTGCCTTATAGCTGGTTCCGTAAAATGTGAATCGCCGGATGCGGAAAATATTAGGCTGGACAAAGATTCATTTAAAACTTGTAGGATCGCGAATAACACATCGCATAACATCAATTATAATAGTAATAATAGTTCTCACTACGAAATGCAACCTTTTCTCACTTATTTAACTCGTTCAGCAAAAATATGGAAATCGTAAAAAATTGTAATGACAAAATTAATTTTCTTCTTTTTCAATTCAATATCGGAGGTAATCTAATGTAAAATAACCACATAAAAGGTTTTTAATCGGTAATTCTTATTCCGATTATTTCCAATTCCTTTGCGTTTCTTCGCATGTGTATTTACTTGAAGCTCATATAATTTTTTATGTTTTGTTTTTGCGGTTTGCTGATTCTCTTCAGTACTTTAACTTACGTCGATATACATTTTATATTTATAGTAATTTTTTTAACTATTTTCTTCGTACTTACGAGTTCCTTCTTCAATGACTGAGTTAATAAATATTTACCTGAAAAGAAAGAAATAATATTTTTAGAAAAATGTTGCATAAATTTATTTTATATATTTATTTAAAAGCTAATAACTTAAAATATGAAGTTTTGGTTTTTTGCAGTGACTATCCTGGACACAATACTTAAATTGCATATACTCAAATTTTTTAAAGAAAAAGAAACGAAAACCGCAAACATTGCAACTTTTTAATCAAGATATTAAATAGCAATCAAATCAAATGGAAAACCACAAAAATGGAACAAAAGGCACAAAGGAAATGGTGGAGTGGCAAATCAACAGGAAATTCACGCCATTGCCACTATTATTACCCAGCAACTTGGACGTCGCCTAGCCAACATTCAACCACAAACAGCTGTAATGAAAAGGTGAGGCGCCTATATGTATGCAATGCATGCGCACCTGATTGCCACAAAATCACACACACATACACACATACGCACTCAAACAAAAAACTCTCCACAAATGTATGTGAATCGAACTCACGAAATACCTTCTTCTTGCACTCGGCAGTCTTCATTTGCTCGCTTGCGTGAGCTGAGTATTTGTTGTGTTAGCGATTGTTTATTTGTATGAAAGATATGCATGCATGGTATGTAGCAAATGGCATGTGGCATGCGGCAAGTGTGATTTTCACAGCGCCCTGCCACTGGCTGCTTTCGCATGGAGCTCATTAAAATATTCTGCACGCATTCAAACGGCAATCAAATGAAATTTCATGGTAGCAATAGAATTTGTGGTTTCATCGTACATGCATACATACATACATATATTTATATATCTAAATTATATATATTTTCACTTAATTCGCTTATTTGTTGGCAAGTGCAAGTGTTGGCTTATACGCGTAAATATGTGCCCCATTTCGTGCTTCGCTTTTGTGCTGTTAACCTCTTTTTTCCTCTTGATTACTGACCGTGCAGTTATCCTGGCTTATTGACACAATTTATATGGCAATTGTGGTGAAACTTTTTTGTATTTTTTTTTATTTTTTTTTTTTGTTAGTTTATTTATTTTTTATTTCTTTTGTTTACTTAATTTTTTTATTAACCCGTATTTTAAAAATGAGATGCCATGATTGCAGTATGGCGTGTGATTAAACGCTTCAAATGTGTGCGTGAAAAAGAAAAGCGTAGGCACATAATTACTAACCTTTTTTTCTGCGTAACGGTAGTAGTAATTTACGTTTCACTTGATTATAAAAATAATAAAAAAATAAAGCAACAAGAATATGACCTGCTTACATATGGAATTCTAAATTTTTTTGCACTTCAGCCTTCTTCTAATACCGTAACCGCCGCAAAGAAAAGTCATTTAAACGAAATCATAAAGGAGCATAAACATAAAAACTCAATTTAAGTGTGACCTCCAATGGAGACCCACGAAATTGCAAATTATGCGTCACCGAAAATTCGATTAATTTAAATTAATATCACAGCTTAACTTTTATGAGAGCCTAACGCGAGCGCAAAGTCAGAAGTGTAGGATGAACTGAAGTAAAATAATGTGAGTACCTTGAGCGAACATACATACATACACGCAGTAGTGTTCCAATAAAGGGCATCCTTGTAGCATGAAGTATTGATAATAAAGGGTGGGTAAGTTTTAAGGGCCGGTGTTGATTTTGAATCAAATACAATTTTTTTAGGAAATTATTACCATTTCTCTTTATTATGATAATATTGGTATGGCTCACTTACGTATGGAATAAAATATCGGCTAAATGACCGCCGCGGCCTCGGCGGGACACCTCCATCCGTTAGTCCAAATTTTCGATGACGCTGAGGCATAATTGAGGTTCTATGCCGTGAATGTGCCAAATTATCTCAACCTTTAGCTTTTGAATTGTTGCTGGCTTATCGATGTACACCTTTTCTTTCAAATAATCGCAAAGAAAGAAGTCCAACGGTGTCTTGACGTTTAGGTGTGGTTCACATTCAACATCGGCCCTTGAAATTTAACCACCCTTTATTTGGAAAAACTGCAGCGAATTTTGAGCGGTCAAAACCTGAGTAGTGTAACAAATTATGAGAAAAATTTTGACAACACTTTTATATGATGGTGATTTTATTTTTACTTTTACATGGGCTTTTGTTTAGTATTTAAATTAGTATTTTGTTGCATGACCCTTATTCTTTAGGATTGCAGCACAACGGCGTTGCATTGAGTCAAGAAGTTTTTGACATCTTTCAATCGAAATCGACTCCCATGCGCTTTTCGCAGTTTCCCATAGTTGCGTATTAGATGTTGGCTTGCGTTGGGCTACTGCCTCCTTGACATCAACCCACAAACTTTCAATGGCGTTTATGTGTGGTGAGTGTGGCGGCCATTCCATTACGTTGATCTGACTCTCCACAAATCATCTTTTAGCAACTTTGCACGTGTGTTTGGGGTCGCTGTCTTGCTGGAACATCCAAGCAAGCGGCATTTTGTCTCTGGCATATGGCATGTCCTTGAGTATATCAACATTTGAAACGCGAGTCATTATTCCCTTAATCCAATGAATGGGTCCCACGCCTAGCCAAGAAAAGCTTGGCCAGTCCATAATGCTAGAACCACCATGCCTTATTGCTTTAGTTGTAAACTTTGGCTGGTATTCGGTGTTAAGTGGTCGTCTTACATATATGGTGGACCATACAAGACAATCTTCGACTCGTCCGACCATAAAATGTTGCGCCATTTGGTCGAAGGTCAATTTATATGTTTTTTAGCGAATCGAAGTCCCTTTTCTACATGCGTTTTTGTCAACAACGGTACTTTTCTTGGACTGTGGGCACCCAGGTCGGGCTCACGCAAACACCGACGAACAGTCGCAATGATCGAAGACTTTTATTTCAGTAGCAGCCGCAAACGGAAACTGCTTCGAGTATCTGACGATACACTTAACTTCTTTTGCCAACATTGCTAGCTTTCTTCCACGCTTTTTGCCACTTGGTTTGTACTTGATGGCATTACGTACCATTGTGTTTGGCCTGATTTGTGGCGTGCGTCTTGATGTTGTTCCACAAATGGGGGAACCTACAGTTTCAAGCCGACTCCGAACGGCAAAAGGTTTTTTTATTACGAGCTTTTTTCGTGGCAGAAATACACTCCGAGTTTTCCCATTGCCTGCCGAAGAGCGATCGCTATCAGAAAAACATTTTTCTATCATTTTGCTATTTCATGCAATGAAATTCGAACCTACACACTCCAGAATGGTAGTGATGCACCAACCCTTTCGTCTACCGTTTTGTATACTTACTTATTTATTTTTTAATTTAATTTATTCATTTAAAAAGATATAGTTAATTCTACAGCAAAGAAAATTTGATTAGAAACTTTTTTAACTTTGTACAATATTTTTAAAAATACGTCACATTTTCATAAAAATCTTAAACTTTTCATCGGTATTTCGTGAAAAATTCCACCAAAATTTTAAAAGCTTTAATACGAATTAAACAAAAAATGGGTATGCAGCTTTATAGCGCATTGATTTTCGGTGCAAGAAAGTGCAAATTCGAAGTGGCTCAAAAGTGGGGTTGAGTTTCAAAAATTTTTTTTTTTTTGCAGACCAAGTAGGGAGCAAATGAAATCAACGAGATTTTTGAGATATTCCAAATGTGCACTTTAATCTTTTTTTTTTAACTCCATTTATTGAATACAATCTATCTTGCATAACATTCATTGTTATACTTCATTAAAATTAGAATTAAAAAGATGGCATAAAAGCATAAAAGTTTTAAGTCTGCGTGGAACGTTGGTTTGGTGTGATAGGTTCGACACACGAGGATTTGGATGGTTAGCAAGCCGGTTGTTACATTTTAAGCTGATGTTACCAATTTCTTCATGTACAGATAGCACTTCAAGATCTCTATTTGATGCCAAGATTTTATTTTGAAGCTGAGCGCCAAATTTACCCTCCGAATGTCCATATTGGGCGGCCGCCGTAGCCGAATGGGTTGGTGCGTGATCACCATTCGGAATTCACAGAGAGGTCGTTGTTTCGAATCTCGGTGAAAGCAAAATTAATAAAAACATTTTTCTAATAGCGGTCGCCCCTCGGCAGGCAACGGCAAACCTCCGAGTGCATTTCTGCCATGAAAAAGCTCCTCATAAAAATATCTGCCATTCGGAGTCGGCTTGAAACTGTAGGTCCCTCCATTTGTGGAACAACATCAAGACGCACACCACAAATAGGAGGAGGAGCTCGGCCAAACACCTAACAGAAGTGTACGCGCCAATTACATATTTTTTTATTTTTATTTTTATGTCCATATTGGTTTCAGTATTGCTTTATAAATATATGAGCAGCTTATTGTCCAGCGAGAACTCTGAGTTAAGGAAAATTACCTAATGAAAGAACGAATTTTTCTTCCTAGCTGCTTCCGATTGGAAAATATTTGATATAACCAGGTCGTCAATCAAAATGAATGCCTAAGTATTTAATATGGACCACACTAAATAAACTGGGTATCTCGCAGTTGTTACGTTGCACTGGGGGACTAATTGCGAAGCGTAAAAGTTATTTGCGCTAGTTTTGCTTCATTGGCTTTTATATGCTCCTTTTGTTCAGCCATGTGCTAAGGCTTCGAGGTTTTGCTGAAGTTGATTAGGAGCAGTAGTAGCGAGACTATTTCTAGTCATTACTACAGTGTCATCTGCATATGTATAGCTGTTGTACCTATGTGTGCTAACTGATAAAGGTAGGTCGGCAGTGAAAAGCGCATAAATTACCCTGGGGTACCCCTGCATTTATTTCATAGATATTTGTAACTTCTTCAGATATTTGAACTCGAAAATGTCTGCTTTGTAAGTATGATTTTAGCAGCATAAAAAATTATGAGGAAGATTAATTTTTAGTTTGTTTAGCTGGCCCCCGTGCCATACCTTGTTAAATGCTTGTGATATGTCTATGAAGACGGCAACACAGTATTCGCTTTTTTCGAATGCTTCTCTGGCAAAATTGTACACAGAGTTGCTCTGCTCGATGATGAAATGATGTTTCCTCAATCCGAATTGAGCCATAGGGTCAAGATTTCTTTGTGCAATTATAGTGTTGCGCCGAATTAATTAGTAAAAGTTTTTCGAAGACTTTCGATATAATAGGAAAGCAAAGGAGGTCTATAAGAGGACGCCGTACCTAAGTTTTTTCTAGCTTAGTTATTAGGATAAAGTCCGATACTTTCCATTGCACTGGAAAATACTCTGTTCGAATCAACGCATTAAATTTATACGCAGCGAACTTAAAACCACAATTAGGCAGTTCCTTCTGTATTTTCCTCGTTATGATATCGTATGCCGGTGTTTTGTTTGGCTTTAATGCTTTAATCGTAATAGATAAAATTACAGTGACTTTAATAGATAGAATTTAATGGACGATAAAACTCCATAGAAAATGATTAAAAATATTATATTAAAAATTTGATGGAAATTATACAATTTTTTAAATCTTGAACAAAATTAAAATTTATATTTAGTTGGTCATTGTTTTAGAGTCGAATATATTTAAAGCAAAAAATATGTATTTAAAATATAAATAAAAAAAAATTTAGTTAAACCTTGTCAACCTTGAAGCTAAGTCCCCAGAATAGTTCTGAGCAGAATTGCCAACTTTTTTTTAAATACTAACAATTCGATTAAGTCAAATCTTTCTTAATCAATTTTGATTAATTTGCTCGAGTGTCAATTTTCTGTAGTACAAAAAAAATGTCAAACAAATAGCGTCCACTTCTGATCTGAGCACAGTTGCCAACTAATTTCAATACAGGTATTTTAATCAAAGTTCAAAGTAAATTTGTGAAATATTAAAAATTAATCTAAAAAAAGAAAAAATAATAACCAAATTAATGATGATTTAATAGCCCGTTAGAGATTTCCATATAGCCAATCAGTGAACTCTGCATTGACCAGCCGCTTATTTCACGAAAAACCGCATCCTTAGCGCACGAAAAATCACTATGTGAATGGCGCAATGCTTTTTCCACAGCTGCTTGGTCCAGCTGTTTTGTTAATTAGCAGTTTGCGCTGCCACAGCATAGCTTAATAAACGCTTTGAAAATATTACAAGTTTTCACAAGAAAAGCGCACACATACACTGAAACACAGCAAAGTTGCTAGCTGAAGGTCATAAACACGAAATTTACACACACAGACACACACACAAAATGTAATGTCTATTAACAAACGCCAAATTCACCTCAGGGGATGTCCGCTGTAAAAAGTGGCCATCTTAACGGTACTGTTTATTAATATTAATAAAATTATTTTAAGCGAAAGCAAAAACCACATAAAGATAAATATGTTAATTTAATGTTACGTTGTCAAAAACTGTCATGCAATAAAGATAAAACAAACAAAGGGGGAGCCTATTACAAAAGTGTGAAAATTTTGTTGCAGCTCTACAGGCGTTGAACCTTTTTACACAGTACAGTTTATTTATTATATTACTGAGTCATTCATGCGAGGTGGTGGTGTATGTAATTACGTTTTTGTCTTGTGGCAAGCTAATTGTTTTCCAACTACAAATTAGAGACCAGCAGATTTTGCCAAGGGCGATAGCGAGAGCAGGCAATCACGTGCATGTGTGTGTATACACATGTCTTTACATGTTGCTTTTGTGTTTTTTTTTGCGACAGGTTGACACACAAATGTTCAGTTAATATGCATATGTTTGATATTAAGACTTTACACAGGCATTTCATGATTCATAATAGGGATTTCGCAAGCGGAAAGGCTTTCAAAAGTGCCAGGAACGTTTAAGGAATGGAAGGAAAGGAAGGCCAAAGAACAGCGAAACAAGGAAACAAGTAGCAATTAAAGGGTTGGCGGCGAATAATTAACGAGCAAACACTAAATCATTTCATTAAATTATTCACTTTCAATTCAGAACTTTACTTAACTTAACATAACTTTACCTAACTTATCTCTGATCGACTTAATTTGACTTGACTTAACTGAGCATGACAAAACTTAACTCAACTTATCTTTGCTTAAGTAAACTTAACTTAACTTCATTTAACTTAACTTAACTTAACTTAACTTAACTTAATTTAACTTAACTAAACGTAAATCAACTCAACTTTTCATAAATTGTTTGAAGTTTACTTAATTTAACGCAATTTGACTTAACTTAGCTTGACCACATTTAACCCAACTCAATTCTATTTAGCTCAACTTAACGTAACTTAACTTTATTTAAAATATTTTATCTCACCTTAATTTAACTTATCTGGGCCTAACTCAACTTATTTTTAGTTAAATTATTTCAACCTAACTTAACTTAACTTAAATTAACTTAACTGAGCGTAACTAAACTTAACTTTTCATAAATTGTTTGAAGTTTACCTAATTTAATGCAATTCGACTTAACTTAGCTTGACCACATTTAACCCAACTCAGCCCAATTTAGCTCAACTTAACGTAACTTAACTTTATTTAAAATATTTTATCTCACCTTAATTTAACTTAACTGGACCTAACTGAACTTAATTTTAGTTAAACTATTTTAACTTAACCTAACTTAACTTAACTTAACTTAACTTAACTTAACTTAACTTAACGTAACGTAACTTAACTTAACGCTTAAGTAATCCTAACGTAAGTTAACTTAACGCTTAACTAATCCAAACGTAACTTAACTTAACGCTTAACTAATCCTAACGTAACTTAACTTAACACTTAACTAATCCTAACGTAACTTAAATTAACTTAATTTAACTTAGCTCAACTAAATTTAACTTAACTAAGCTAACGTAACTTATTCAACTAAATTTTCTTAAACTATTTGAACTTAACATAATTTAACCTTATTAAACTTACTTAAGGCGCCCCGGTGGTTTAGAGTTCGAAAATTTAGAGTATTTTCGGGAATTTTTTTTTTTAAATAAAAAAAATGAAAAACCATAGTTAATTTTTTTAGGCTTTTCATTTAATTTTTTTACATAAAAAAATTGAAAATAAATGTTTTTTTTTAATTTTAGTAATTTTAAAAATGGCTCTGAAGTTTACTTTCCCAAAAAATTCGACCTGGACGGTGTTGTCCATTTTGGCTCTTCTATTTATTTGAAACACAAAATCCAAAAAAAATTTGATTCATAATTTTTGCCTTTAGCTATGACCCGTTCTAGAATAAAAAAAAACTGACAAGTGACGCGGTTTCGAATTTGACACTCTAAAAATCGGGTTTTGTTTTCAGTTTTTTAATAAGAAAAAATACGAAATAAATGAAATAATAATATGATTCTAGTACGGGCGTATTAAAATTTCAGGCGATTCGGTTGAATTGGTTTTGTTTTTTGTTGACAACACCCGACCGAAAAAAAGGTTTCGAGAAAATTGAGTTTAAAGTTTTAACAGTGGATAATTCTACCATCGATGGCGGCGCGTGACCAATCTGACTTTACCTACTAAAACGACTGTAGAATCAAAAATACTGGGAAGTCTATACTTTCGAAAAATTAAAAAAAAAATCGATTTTTTGATAATTATAGACCACCCATTAACTTGACCTCATTTAACCTAACTCAACTCAATTGTACTTAAACTTAATTTATCTTAACTCATAACTGTGAAGAAGTAAAGCCCAACAATGTATTTTGGAGAGATCACTTTTCATTAAACAGGGCAGATACCGGTAAAGATCTATCTTGACGACAGATAAGGAATCAAGGTATACTACTTCGCGTCAATAAAAAATTGTACCTATATAAAAATGTGAAAATTCTCAGAAACTTGATCATAGAGAAACAAATAAATTGAAATGTATAAGTGGCTTTCGAAATATATGAGAGCTTTTTTTTGATCGAATACATGTGGAATCCCTTCGGGATATTTGCCAACTCTACTTAAAAGTGCGACATACATTGATTGTACTGCAATATAGGCTGTGTGAACGCTTATTCCACGCTGAAGCTACAAAAACGTTTTAATTGGACTTATACAGCACACTTTATTATTTTTTTTTCATATTTTTTTATGTAACTATTCAATATAAGTCCCTAACGAAGAATTTGTGTAGGCTTTTGCGTTATACAAATGAGTTATGATGCTCTGTACCCTCCTTGCAGAGTAGTTAGGTGCTATGTGAGGTGATGCGACTTCTCACGCTTCAGTCTTTCTTTGCACTCATTCAGATCGGTGAGAGCTGAAGCTCGCTGTTGACATGGTGGGAGAACCGCTTCATGTGCGAAATGGCATATTTTTGGATCGCTATTGCGAAACAGCTCAACTAAAGACTTTGTTTTGAAACCTTTGTATTTCCACAGTATTGCTGGTGCTAGAGCAACCCCATAGTTGGATGCCATACGTCCATATTGGTTTGAGTATCTGGTTATATAGTATGTGGCTAAAGCAGATCGCTTGCCCATAAGCCAACTCCTCTTTTCTCTTTATAACAATCCGTTCCATTTGAGTTCAGTATCTAAGATCATACCCAGATATATTATTTAGCGGTGTTATGATATGGGATTTGTACTCCGTTTATGTCTGATTTCGTTGTAGGTAAAGTCGATATATTTGTTTCATTTATGCTCCATCTTGTTTCCCATTAAAAGATGTTGCTGAGATATTGTTACAGTTTTTCAATTTACTCGGACTGGCTGTGGTATATTTCTGAATGATGAATAAGTCGGAAGTAAAAATTAGGTAAAGGATAGGCCCTAATGCACTGTTCAGTGGAACGCCGGCTGTAAATATATTTGAGTGCGAAGTGTGGATCGCTGTACTTGTATTGAAAAAAGCGATCTGTTATATATGATTTTAGTAGGTTGAGAGAGACCTGCGTGGCCAACTTTGTCAAAGACTTTGAACACGTCAAGAAAGACAGCGGAGCATACCTGTTTTTCTTCAAAGGCGTCTTCAATAACTCGAATTAATCTATGGACTTGGTCACTGTTTGAATTCTTTGCCCGAAAAATAAATTGCTGCGTAGGAATTATATTTCTCTGTTCAATTACGTTTTTCAGACGCTGGGCAAGAAATTTGATTATAAATTTTGATATCATAGGCAAGAGAGATATGGGCCGGTATGATTTTACGACGTGTAATGGTTTTCCTGGCTTGTTCAATATGATGAACTCAGCTGTTTTCTAGTAGATGGGAATACATTTTTTTTTTTTTGAAAATGGCGTTCATAATTTTTGCTATCCTTGATAAAGTATTTAGAGGGAGTTGCTTTAGGATTTCGCAGGTGATTAGATCCAATCCAGGCGACCTTTTTAAATTAAGCTTTTTAATATCTTTATTTACTGCACCATTCGTTGTTGGAGGGATTTCAGCGTTATTATCAGGAGTGGGAAGAAGAAAATCCGAATTCCGACCACATACACAAGCTAGACCGCTCCCTGAGAGCTGACCTTTTGTGTATGCGAAATTTGGCAGTAGTGCTGTTTTATATTCGCTTTAAGAATTTACGAAAACCAGCGGCTTGCGTCTTCAATCGCGCATCGGCTAGAAAGCAAACGTCTCCCTGTAGATGAGTGCCTACGAAAAATCTCCAGAATATGGCTTAGTGCCGCTCAAATGAAAATATCTTCCTGTGAAATCTCGAAATTGAAAATTAAACTCTAAAATTTGCCTGAAATAAAGCTAGTTAGGCTTTAAGTGTGTGCGTGCGTGCTCATTTTGCGCCGTCTGACAAGACCTTTGCTCATTAAGATCTCTTTGCGACGCCATATCAGAATTTTTTTCTGTTGTTTTAGCAACGGTGATGTGACACAATACACGTAGCAGTCAACTAAATTAAGAGCTCATGAAATATTGCATATACGTGACGGGCGTGTATTTAAGAATATTTAGTTGTTGTACGTATATTCGTATGTATGTGCATACGTAAATGTGTGGATGTCTATGTTGTATGCAACCTTTTAAATTTTATGAGCATAATAAAATTCCGTTGTCCTTGCCATGTCTGGTTGTTTTGCTGTCTTTGTAGCTGTCATTGGCTTTGTTCACTTTGCTCGCCGCTTGGCACGGCGTTGGTAGTGCTGTCAGCGTGCTGTCACTCGGTGGTTTTGGCTATAACTAAACCACAAGCAAGGAAGGAGCCCGCACACATATATATTAATGTATCTGTAACCAAACTTTGGAGGCAAGATAGAGAAAGTGGAAAACATTTCTGTCACTCAACGTAGCACACACATACATACGTACATACATATAGAGTCACACAAAGGGGCAAAAGGGCAGAGATGCTGTGGAAGCATAAAGGATTTTGTATTCCATTCAAAACTGACCGCCGCTCTAGCTGCACTTAACCGCTCCAGCACTTTTCTACCAATTTTCTTTCTTTTTTCACTTTTCTCTTCTTTATTTTCGGCTTTACAAAATCTCTTTTTTTATTTCCTTCTTGCGTTGCACTGCCTCTTTGAGCAATTTTCAGCGCTAGCATCATTATTATCCTTGGTGTTCTATTGTGGCATTTTAGTGCTCGTCCATAGTTTGGCCAAATAGCCAGTCACGTTCTTACTCATCTCCTTACACAGAAAAGCAAGGATGTGGGCGAGAAAAAAGAGAAAATCTCAAAACAACCAAACAAACTGGGTACCGTTACGGTAGCAACCAACCGCAACACATTGTCAGGGTAGTGGGTTTTCGGCCAGTCAGACTACATAAAAAAAAAAAAAAATAGACCAAGAGAAATAACTACTCGAGCAGCGCGAAGGTCGGAGTAGAGGTACCCACATTCCAACTTTCCACAAAGTCGTCATTAAAAGTGAATGCATTAGGCGATCTAAAGAATGCTGTCATCATTGTTGTACTTGTATAGTTGCTGCTGGTAGCTTGTTGGTTACAATGCTATTGTTGTTGCGCTTCTCTTTCTCTTTACTTGTATTGTTTACACCGTCACGGCTGCTGCCGATTCTGTGACTTTCGTTGGCATTGATGTTGACTGAATGCTAACTTATTAAGCTCAAGGATTCTCGAGACAAGCATAATGGTAATCCGTTTGCTTTAACTATAATTGAAAAGCTTTTTAAAGTTTCAGCAAAAATGCAAAATTTAGTGAAGCGGTGAAAATAGATGGATCGGATGGGTCATCCAGATTTTGTTTTCGAGCCAGAACGCTAGAAGCTAACGAAGAAGATATTAATGGGGAGTTTAGTATTGTACTTCGCCAATTTTTAAACATAAAATTTGGAATTTTTATATCAGGTTTTCGTAGAAGAAAGAGTCGACTACTGTTCCGTGCAGTTTGACATAAGATGGCGTTCACAGCTCACCGTCAGCCACACAAAGATACTCTAAATTGTATCGAGGAGCTGGGTTAGAAATTTAAGAATGGAATAAAATATTTAATTACCCAAGAGCGAAGAAGCACTGCGAACAAGAAGATATCTTGCAACCGGTTATCAGATTACTAGCGCCAGTTCTCCAAAGCACTTTCAGTATCGGTACCAAGTACTAAGATGACGTCTTTGCAAGTCACACACCTAGCAGCAATCATAGAAGTGGCTCTACAAGTTATTACCTTAAGAATTTTTAGATCCAGCTAAGATCGCACATTCACCTGAAATGTGTTGAGACAAGCATAGCCGACATTATACCTCTATTGATAAACTTATTCAAAGTAATCGATTATGACCGTTAAGCTCACTTGCGAGTAATCTTAAATATTCACACCTAATTGATTTACATAATTTATGCTAAATGGTATTCACTGATATCTACATCGCTCTATATACTTCATTGCTTTATTATATTCCTAAGCCTATCCAGCTAAGATTGCAAAATGGTACTGTTCCCGCAGAAAAAACGGGCCAACTTGCCGGGGATGAAACACATTGTAGTTTTTTTTCTTGTTTCAAGCTTAAAAGTGACAAAGAATACCGAGGCTCTGAGTGCCACAAATTGCGATACCCAGCCAGTTTGCCCTTGGATCTTTGTTTAGCATGAGATTCTAATGAGGCTCTAGTGCTAACTAAAGATCTATCGGCAAACTTGCTGGGAAATACAGCTCGCGAAAAAGTATATCACCTTAATACTGGGACCACATTTGATTACTAGGTTGTTCATTAAGTTTTGGGGCTCGATAAGAGTGGGAGTTGGTACTAGCCACAGGTTTTGTTTTTATTACTGTTTATTATTATTACTTTTTTTTATTTTTTACCTATTTTCCCCCTTTGCCAAATCTTTTTCCCTTAAAACAACTTTGTTTTTGAAGTTATTTTTAAGCTGTTAGTATTAAACTCAAGCACAGTAAAATAACTTTTGGTTGTGTGTTTGGTTAATAAATGAATAAATGCATGAACCTATGCGGCTTAGACTGCAAAATGGTACTGCTCGCAGAGACAATAAAACACATTACTGCTTTGCTTCATATTTGAAACTTTAAAGTGACGAAGGGTTCTACAGAGATGCCACAAGCTGCGATATTAGAAGCTCATCGAAATACGAAAGATCTCTCATCAAGTTGCCTGAGCGCTGCCGTACGAAATACTGCCCGCGAAAGCAAGTGCAGCACTCAAACACAATGAAGTCCATTGTACGGCACTCAGATTCCCTGCTCGATTTCCGATTTCCGAAGAACTCTGAGTAGATATTGTGGTGCCAAGGAGCCAAGGTGGTCGCTTCTTAACATATCAGTGCCAAAGACCTCAAGCCTGATTCGAGCGAAGGCGGGGCAGACGCACAGAAAGTGAGAAAGTGATCCGCCGTCTCATCCTCCTCTCCACGTGCTAAGCAAAGTGCACTGTCTGAGATGCCCACCTTTTCCATAGAAAGTGGCCCGTCATCAGTCCAACCAGTCTCCTACAGTCCCCTCTGCTTAGTAACAGTCGGTCGAACAAGGCAGGTAATATCAGTTTTGTCTAACTGGGTTAGAGTTGTGAGTTAGATTAACCCGTTTGCTAACCGTGGCTTTGATGGCTGCAGAAGGCAGTGGCAGAACAGAGTCTATTCTGGCTAAGGAGTCAGAGATCTCGTTACCCGCGATACCCACGTATCCCGCGACCCATGTTAGCATCAGGCTGTTATGTCTACCGACATAGTTCAGCCTGGATTTGCAGGACTCGACCACCCTTGAAGCGGTTTGGGGGCTGTCTAAGGCCATGAGCGCAGCTTGGTTGTCGCAGCAGACACATATAGATCTGCCTCTCCGTCGGTTTTCCACAACAAAGTTCATCGCTTCTTGAACAGCATACACCTCCGCTTGAAACACCGCTGAATTCTACCTAGAACCCACCGTGCTCGGATCTGAAGCCATCCGTGAAAATACGAAAACAGTGTTTGCCGCGCTCATTTTCTTGGTTTGACCGCAGTTGAGCCTCTGGCAGCACCACACTGTATCACTTGTCAAGCACGACTCTGGATGGCATGGAGTTAAGGGGCATGGCAAGGATCGTTGGACCGAAGTCCATGCCTACTCGGATGTCCAAAGCCGTACAGGGGCCGTACCAATTTCCATTGTGTCAAAAAATCGAGTGGCGATAGACTAATCAGAGCACCTTTTACCGGGCCTGAAGTAGTTGGAAAAGCTCCGACGCAACAGATGACCACAGTGCGTTGTAGTCTCGATAAGGTCCTCCTGACTCCCACGTGAGAGAGTCTACTCATCCGCACCACTGATGCATAGGTGATAATAGGTCTTATCATAGCCGTGTATATCTATCGAACCTTGCTAGGAGAAAGACCCCACCAAAAACGCCCTTGCACTGCCAGAAGACTGTTAGTGCTTTGGATGTCTTTGTTTCAAAGTGTGACTTCCAAAGCAGTTTACTATCAAGGATTACTTCAAGATATTTGATTTCTTTGTGTAGCTGGATTGTGACCCCTTTTAGCTTAGGCAGAATGAGTCCATCAAGCTTCCTCCTTCTGGTGAAGAGGACAATACCAGTCTTGGTCAGATTTGCCGATAGCCCATTCGCACAGCACCAAGTGGTAGTCATATCCAGAGTTTTCTGCACATTCCTGCAGATGTTCATAAGCGAAGAGCCTGTTACTAAACATGCAACATGGTCCGCATATGCTTGTGCGTAGACTCCCGAGTCGTTTCAGGTGGTGAGCAGTGGATCGATCACCATGCACCAGAGCAATGGAGATAGCACACCGCCTTGGGGGCAACCTCTATTAAGATGACACCAGCAGATCTTCCTCTGCTCGCCCCGAGACGATTCTTTGGGCCAGCATCGAACGAATCCAATTCACTAGCACCCAATCTACGCCGTGGCGAAAAAGGTACATCACCTCAATATTTTGACCAGATTTGACTAGTTTTTTCGTATATCTGTTTTTAATTTTCATTAATTCTCGGGAAAAATTTATAAAAATTTGGTGACTATTCACAAAAATTTCAAGCTTTTCAACCAAAATTTTAACTTTTTAAATTCGGTACGCAAGTTTAGAGACCATGAATTTCTATTCCAATAAAGTGCACGTTTGGCGTGGCTCATAATTTTCGTTGATTTTGTATGATAATAATATTTTCCTGAGGGTATTGCGCATTTTCTCCAAATAAAAAATTTGCCGTGCATTCAATGGAGTATTAAACTGCGTACCGAATTTTTTCTTAGTATTTTTTAAAATCGTAAAAGTTTTGCTCTGAGTTTCATGAGTTTTTATAATTTTTGCATAGAGTTTGAAATTTGGATTTATGGGGATTTTGTTAGACAATAAGCTATACTTTAAAATAATGAACCTTCAAAAAAAGAAATGCAAAAAAATAGTCAAAATGGGTTAAAATGTTGAGACACTGTGTACGGTTTTTTCTCGGGATGTATACAAACACTTCACTTGGTGCCTTTAAAGGAAGTGCAAAGCCTCCACAGTATAAAGAAAAATCAAATCGAATGAAGCGTTCCTCCAGAGCCAACACTGATACACAGAAAATGCGTCTCTAAGCTTTTGAAATAAAAAAAAATATAAGAGTTCATGATGTTCAAGTACTCCAATCGACTGAGGATGAACTCAAAACGAGGATTTTGTAGTGCTGCAGCTTAACGCAGGTCGGAGTTGTATTATAGTATAATATTTGTTATTATTATTATTATTTGTTGCTGTCGCGCCGTTTAGTGGCGCATAGTTCCGACACAAAAGATTGTCGATTATTTGCTTTTGCCTTGATCTGGGACCACGTTAGGTTATTATGATGAGTTGTATTAGTGCTGAAAAAGGTATTAAATTTTTTCGCCTAAATATCTCCAGTGACCAATATCTCGCGATGTTTGCATTGCTTCAGTCATTTATTATTAAATAAGTGGCAAATTAAAGACGACTTTTCACATCAAAAATGGTTTTTTGACATGTTTGTGTTTAGAGTAGCCAGTTGTGCGTTAGGGCCGCGCTATTAAATGAATGTGAAAAGGAAAAAATTGTATACACTTTTCAGTACCATCATGGCTGGAGAAGAAAAAAGGAAGCAGTCATCCAAAAAATATGTGCCACTTAACTCTAAATGGCACTTCTTTTTTTTATACGACAAAGCTCAACTTTGGTGAATGGATGACATCTTTTCTAATTTGATGGTCACTGCTTGTGAACAAAATAAATTCCGAATTTTTATTATTTGATTTTTTAGTTTTTCAATAATTTTTTTAATTTATAGATTAAATAAACTATATCAATAAATTCCAACCTTTTTTTTTAGATTTCGGTCAACTTAAACCCACGAAAATTATTTCGTTGATTATACGAAATTGTGCTGTCTAGGGTTAAGGGTCCGCTACCATATCGAATGCTTCAGCAGAGGGGTGATATCAGCGATCTGGTATTATGAACACCACAGCAGAACCTCATTTTCATAGGACAATCGTCCAAAGAAGCGATAAAATCAAGGAAATTGTGAGGCCGAGTTAGCTTGAGGGCGTTTATTTCATTGACCAAGAACGGGAGTTAAGCGAAAACAATAAAATATTATTAATTTCATCACCAAACTTAAGCGACAAGATGATCAGAACTCTTTGCTTCATCTGAAATACATAAAAACACAAGACTCGGTCGAACTTTTTTTAATAATTGGCATTGAAGTAAGTGGAGTAGAGGAAAGTACCTAGATAAAAGAAGTCCTTCCATATGGACACAATGTGAGCCCATTTATATAATTTTTATTTTTATATTTATTTCTTAAATTATTGTAATTTTAAATAGTTTTCCAAATACCAAAAAACTCAGTCGAACATTTTTTTAAGGATTGGTATTGAAGGAAGTGGAGTAGAGGAATACAATAAAAAAGTCGTTCCGTATGGACACAATGTAAGTCCATTTATATAATTTTTAGTTTTATATTTATTTTTTAAATTATGGTAATTTTAAATAATTTTCCAAACAACAAAAAACTCGGTCGAACTTCCTTTTAACAATTGGCATTGAAGGAAGTGGGGTAGAGGAAAGTATCTACAATAAAAGAGTTTTGACCTTCCATATGGACACAATCTGAAGGCATTTAATTAATTTTTGCTTTTGTTATTTTGATTTAATTTTAAATCATTTTCTCCGCTCTGTCAACAGTTTTGGCGATTTTAATTTAAAGATTTGTAACCGCCTTTTAGAAATATGTTTACGTCGCACAACTTTCTACCCGAAAACCGCTAATTTATTTTCACAACATTTTCTGTAAAACGCCAACCTGCCATTTACCATCAGCCAGCCCAAAACAGAGTATACCAAAAATTCTCACACACACACACACACTTGCATAAGCAGGAGTCTGTGCGACAGTCGAGCAGTATGACATTCAACGTAACTGCACTCGTTTGGTAGTTGGTGATTTTGTTGCTTTTGTGGTTTTCATGCATCCTTGGTGGCCATAATCGCAGCCAGTGGTTGAGCTACACGCGCACACGCTCACACACGCAGACTCACAGATACGAGTACAGCGGACGAGAGAGAGAGAGATATGAAAAATAACTACTATGTTTGGTTGCAAATTGGTTCTAAACCACTCCAAAGGCAAGCAACTTCTACAAAAATTTTCATACAAAATGCATTCGATGGCGCAAAATGTGGCTACTGCTAATTCCTGTTACCATTTCGACCTAATTTGACAACATGCAACTTTTTTTTTCGTTTGTTTTTCTTTTCGTTCTTGTTTTATTCATGCACTAAGCATTACGATTGCCACATTTAATGTGACTGTCAGCTATGTGGTTGAGCCATATCAGATACTGTGCACACTTCCCGCTATCCGCTCTCGTCAACTTAGTACAGCCCCAGCAAAGCTTTTCGAAGCATTTCGGAGCGCACTGCTGGGGCATTATCAGTGGACGCCGCTTCCTGCTACAGTTCTGCCCTTCATTCCACTTGTACAACTGACTATCTATCCTTTAGTACAACAGCAGAGCATGTTCGCTTGGCGACCGCGTTTGGCCTGCTAGTCTGCGCGTCTGCTTGTCCTTGTGGGTCGCGTGTCGTGTCGCCTCCTCGCTACGCCTGCTGTTAATTCTTGTTTGTATTTCTCCGCTGCCGTTTTGGCGGTCTTTCCGCCTGCTTGTCGTCATTTTGCACAGTCGCGCATTATCTTAGCTACTTTGTTGCTTATTTACAAATAAATTTACTTCAGCGTTGTAGAGGACGCATTGGCTACGCTTGTTATTATCTCTTTTTATTTTGGCTTTTTGCGTCATGTCTGTACTGTTTTTATCTAGCTATTGTTGATGCAAAATTAAATTTACATGTATTTTACTTATGTGCATGTATGTGTGTGTTTTTGTGTATTTACAAGCACACTGTATCCTCCTCTCGAGCAAACCTCATTTACAAGCGCCCGACTTTAACATGGCTGTGAGTCGAAAAACGATTCAATGCTGCCACTCAATTCGCGCATCTTCGTGTTAGTATCAATTTGTATTTGTTCTTTACTCTTCGCTTTTGTTTTTTGTTGTTAGCCTGAAATTTTAAATTTTAATTTTCAGTTTTATGTCGCAAACGTGGGTTGAGATCTGTTTGTGTCCGCTTGTCATGTTTGCTGCCTTCGTGGCCCTAACGGCTCTCGTGAGTTTCTATTTGTTCCCGCTTTGTGCGGGGAAGAGCTAATATACATATGTATGTATGTATGTATGTGTGGGTGCGTATTAAGCATTTTTTAATGGCATACATTAACTCTTAAATATTAATGTAAATTTGGCTTTGGGGAATCATAAGGATTTGGGTCATTGGGTTGAGTTACATATCCGCGGTCAAAAAGCCACTAAGTCGAAAGTCAAGCTTTGGCGAAACAGCACTATTTATATTTATATACAGTAACGAGCACAACTGAGTGCATGATGATATTTTTTTTTTGCTTTGTGCAACATTTACAATGTTTTTCGAATAAGAACTTTTTTGTTGAATTGTTTTCTTAGGTTTTTTTGTTGTTGTTTTTTCAAATGAAACTTCTTAGGCGTCGATGGACGAGCGAGAATGGAGAGTAAAATATCAAGGCCATGCAACGTTTCGGTCATTTTCGTTCCGCGAGAGAGAAAAAAGATATAATGTAGAGGAAAAGGAGAGAGAGAGCTATACCTTATATATATCTTAGATAGATTTAGACTTTAGGCTATTTTTCCTGAGTTTTTCCTTGTGGTTGCTAATTTCTAGTGAGAAATAATAATGCCTACTTTTTGGCTCTTGTTTGTTGGTGTGAACTTGTAGGAAATATATTTTTGGTGCCTACTTTTTGGCGTTATATTACCTTGTTGCCTATTGTTTGGGGCGTTTTTTGGTCCCAAGTTTTTTGGCGTTTTTTTCAGTGCCTACTTTTTGGCGGTTATTTCCGTTTCCTGGCGATAAACGCTCGGATTTTTGACGTCAGATAAAAAAGGATTTTTACGCTTCAAACAAATGTCAACTACTGCGGTTAAGACCTCACATATACACCTTCCAATCACCAGTATATTACTAGAGCGAACACAAAAATAGTATCAGCAGTGACACCTCTTTTACGAGGACCAAAACTTATTCCCATACCCAATATTTATTGATTCATACAAATTTATAAAACTGCAGCACTGGCTACGAGGCCTTCAGCCACAATCAAAATTTTATTCTGCCATTTCTTAAGTGAACTTAGACGCTGATTATTCATAACTACAGGTAATTATTTGTAGGGCTCTGGTGGTAGTGAAATTGCCCTTTTTATGTGGAGTGTCTGGAATTAATTTGTTTCTTTCGAAAGAGTATTTATTCTTTATTTTTTTATTTATTCTTTATATTTTTAAATCAAAGCATTTACATCGGCAAAAAAGATTTTTATTTCGGAATTTCGTTCGAAATTATCACTTGGCACTACGGAAGAATAGATAAACAAAGCCCTCAAATGCCCCTTGCTGCTCAAAAACGGATCAAACTACACAATCCCCGACCTCAACTTCAAGAAACGCTTTACGGTACGTTTTCCACCGAGAGCCGATTGGAGCAAAGGAGAGGTGATTGGAAGACACGATACCGAAATCCATACCGATAGTTCTAAGATGAACTGTGGTGTGGGAGCTGGCTTCCATTCGGAGCCTATCAACCTATCTCAGTCAATTCGTCTTCCCGACTATGCCAGCTTGTTCCAGGCAGAAATTTTAGCGATCAGAGAAGCATGCAAATCACTAAAGCTCTATAAGAAAGTTGGTGCAAGAGTAGCTATCTTCTCAGACAGTCAAGCAGCTATAAAGGTCTTAGACTCCAACTCCATTTCATCCAAACTAGTCTTACAGTGTAGAGAGGAGCTGGAAATGCTTGGCCATTGGATTGAAATCACTCTGGTATGGGTTCCCGGTCATAGGAACATACGGGGTTATGAGATAGCGGATGAGCTAGGAAGAGAAGGTTCGACACTAGACTTAGCGGAGGCGGTGGCAGTCTCCCCCCACTCAACACATTAAAAGCACCCATTGCTTCACACTATCATGCTTTAGCCGGAAGAAGATGGAAGCAACTAACTACATGTATTACAACAAAAAACACATGGCCGTCGTACGAAATCTAAAGGACGAATGATCTTTTAGGATGCTCTAGGCCAAACATCTCTCACATCACTGCAACCCTTACAGGCCATTGAAAAGTACCAGCTAGACTTAATCTACCCTTCAATTCCATCTGCAGAAGCTGTCAAGCGAAAGGCGCGAAGGAAAGTCTTTCCCACTACTTATGTGAATGTGCAGGGCTAGCTAGGGCACGACTCCGCTCCTTTGGTAAGCCTTTCTTGCAGCAAATTAGTGAGATCTCAGACTTCGAGATATAGAATTTGCTTCTATACTTGGACCTCACTAAATAGATCTGACTTAAAACAAAAACAAAACATCATCATACGAGGACGGCGGTAGTAAAACGGTGCTGGTCACTAATTAGGAATATTTCAGTGGAAATATTCAACCACTTCAACAACAACAACAACAACGTGTCTACGATTGCAAAATCATCAGGGTAGTCTATGGTGTCAGCTTAATTTTTTTAATACTCTTTTTATTAAATACAAAAAATACTTTTGAGAATGAAAATTAAATGAGAATTTTTCCTTTATATCCCCTAGGTGACGCTGTGGTCGATATATTGCTAAAAATCGTATTTAACCTAAAACGCTTGCTTCAATGGCGCAACAAAATGGTGATGTGTTTTTTTGGAAGCTTTAATTCACTACGCAACAATAGCTCGCACGCCAGTTGGTTCTAAGTTACCAGAACGACCCTGAGTTATAGTCGGCCAAGTACTGGCACTCCAGCAGCATCCCCAAAATATGTAGGAGGAATGTTTATGCTGCTAAACAACAACAGTAGCAACAGATATTTATTTGTTAGTTTTTCATTAGTAAATTGCTTCGCGATTTGGTTGGAAATAATAAACAAATTAGAGTGGAAATGAGGTCTTCGTAGAATATGACGTCATACGCGCTTTGTAATACAAAGCTTTCATCAAAAGCCAGCCACCTCTGAAGCTTATCAAAGGAAAATGAATATTACCTTATCCCTAATTCACATTCAGAACACCTACTTTCCAACTCCTCCATCTCTTTTCATAGTACAAATCTCACATTACGCGTGTGGGCGCCGCGGTAATACTACATAACTTAAGAAGAAGAAGAAGAATATAGAAACAACAACAATAATAACACAAATCAGCCAACAAAGCATTCAGGTTGTTGTTTGTACAGTCTTTCATTGCTAATGCTGCCTTTGTGCCGCCTACGGATTTCGCCTTTTCCACCAACTGACTATCCTTTTCACTTGCGTGTTGTTACTTTTTTGGCAGTTATTGAAAACAAAGTTTAGTATTTCGTTTCGCATTCCTATTTCCGTATTTGCTGTCTGCTAGCTTTTCCAATCGGTTTTATTTGCCTTGTTGGGGAGCGCATATGTACACATAAATATAGAATTTAACTGTTATAAATGGATAAGTGTGAGTAAACAAACTGTTTTCCTCACATGCACACCTACGTACATATGGGGATATTTTTAGATCGGCGTAGGAGTTCCCCCGGTTTTATGACGCTGTACTATTAAATAAGCGGGCATGTTCATATGTAGGCGTGTATGTGTGTATGTATGCATGTAAATATGATATTAGGGTACATCATTCTCCATATAAGAAGCCTAGGTGCTGTTTTCCTTGGGAATTATAAAAGTTACTATATTCTAAGACTTCCGCCACAACATTTCCGAAAAATATTAAAATTTTTTTTCCAATCCTGATTCCTTAATTCTTTGAAAAAATATTTCCTTTTAATTAATATTATTCATAAAAAAAGATTTTTCCATTTCTATTTTAGATAAAGTCTGATAGCAGTATAGCAGTATGATAGGTGTATACCTATGAAATGAGACTTTCAGCTATTAGTCCATAGATGTCGCTAGGAGTATTTTTAAACCTTCCCAAATGTCTGATTTTTTCGTCTGTCATCTGTCAACAATATTCAGTTCATTGTTTGTGACGTTTCATACAACAATGCATTTTTGTCACTCTTAAAAATGTCGAACTTCGTGCCTTCAAACTACGATTTGCGGACATCGTTGATTTTCTATTATCAATTGAAGAAAAACGCTTCTCAAGCTCATGAAATGCTTATAGAAGCTTATGGTGGACATGCTCTAAGTAGAGCACAGTGCTTCAGGTGGTTTTAAAAATTCCGAAGTGGTGATTTTAGCAGGCGACCGAAAAAGTTTGAGGACGCCGAATTGCAAGCATTGTTGGATGAAGATGATGGTCAAACGCAAGAAATGATGGCAGAGCAGTTGGGAGTGACC
Source organism: Anastrepha obliqua (assembly GCF_027943255.1). Classification (NCBI taxonomy): domain Eukaryota; kingdom Metazoa; phylum Arthropoda; class Insecta; order Diptera; family Tephritidae; genus Anastrepha; species Anastrepha obliqua. Next base: position 50,257,629 of record NC_072893.1, read on the forward strand.
CAAAAAACCATTTAAAAACGTTTGAAAGAGATGGGCATGATTTTAAAGGTCGGAAGATGGGTGCCGCTTGAACTGACTGAAAGGCAGCAAGAGAACGGTTCAAAAGGAATTCTTTTTTGCATCGAATCGTTACGGGAGATGAAATATGGTCCACCCGGCCACAAGCCAAAAACAACGGCCAAACCAAATCGCTCCGGCTGCAAGGCATTGCTGTGTGTTTTCTGGGATCAACGTGATATGATTTGGTACGAGTTATTAAAACCAGGTGAAACAGTTGACAGTGCACGCTACCAACGACAATTGGCCGATTTGAACAGCGCTATACACCGAAAACGCCCAGAATATGCCGATCGGCGTCACAAAGTAATTTTTCTTGATGACAATGCACCGCCACATCGAACAAGAGCGACCCGGGAATTGGTGGAGACGTACGATTGGGAACCGCTGGTGCATGCGGCTTACTCACCAGATTTGGCGCCCTCCGTTTATCATTTGTTTGCATCGATGGGCCACGCACTTTCCGAGCAGCGCTTCAATTCTCACGAAGAAGCCAAAAAATGGCTCGATGACTGGTTTGCGGCCAAAGATGGCTAATTTTTTGGCACGGCATCCACAAATTGCCTGAGAGATGGGAAAAATGTGTCGCTAGCGATGGCTCTTATTTTGAAGTAATAGTAAAATCGTATCGAAAGAGGGTTCACGCTAAGAAAGGATTAATGGGCCCGTAAAATGGGCCCGTTAAAACAATTTTAAAATATTTGAATCATGTCGACATCCAGTTATCCGCCGTTGTTTTCATAAATATACCGTCCGTCTAATAGAAAGTGTTCCTATGTACGCACCCTAAAGGTCCAAAAATGCAGCAAAATATTTGAAGAAATCGAACAGGGTTCATAATAAATAGTACCAACGATATGCCGAACTTGAAAACGTAGATGGCTTCTACGGATGAGGCCTAAAAGATACTACCTCTCCAAAGCAAGATCAAAAGATCATTGGTTTGTTTATGACAAAGCCGAACTTATCGTTGCGTAAAGCTGACGCAGTTTCAAGGAAAATTGGTGTTAATGTATCCAAAAACACGATTCGATGACGATTAGGTGCAGGAGACCTCGAACTTTGGAGCTCAACGAAAAGACCGCTGGTCTCATCGTAACACATTGAAAAAAGACTTGCGTGAACTAAGGCGAATTTGGACCGGAATTGGACAGACACAATATTCATAGGTGAATCTTTCTTTTGAACGAAAAATTGCATACTCCGGTACTGGTATTCTGTTGATGATGGACAACTTCAAGGAACTGCTAAGCTTCCAGCTAAGGTTCATACTGCGGGCTGCTTCTCCGAAAAAGGATTTGGTCACTCATTTGAATTTAACGGCAATTTAAATGTAGTTTTGATGTGTAAAATTTACCAAGGAGTATTGCCGTCAGCAGGGCAGATGTTTTGAATAACTAACCAGCCTTGAATTTTACAAGAAGGCCACAATTAGAATGATCAAAGCCGAAGATGCATAGAGTGGAAACAGCAAAATGGGATGGAAATGTCGGATTGGTCTTCACAGTCGCCTGACCTCAACCCTATTGAAAATTTTTGGGCAAGAGTTAAGTAAAAACTAAAAGGAAAACAAATATGGACGGCCAAACAGTCATCAAGGCAAATTGAGCTAATTGGGAGCCGATTACCTCCACAACTTAGGCAGAAAGTAACACTAAGTATGACTCGAGGATGTGAAGCAATCGTGGCTTATGGCTTTTATTGAATATAAAGCGTTTTATAAACATTATAAGCAATTACAATGCAGTTTGTTAGAATCGAATTAGTCAAATAGTTTCTTTGTTATGGCGAGCACGCTGCTATTAGTCAGACTGTATCTTATGTTTTAAGAGAAAGGCGCACATTTCATTTTCTTATTACAAAAACTTTGATTTCAAAACCTTCCAAACAAGAAGTAGATAGTAGATCTTAATTGTGATTTTTTACTGTTATAACTAGAAATATCTAATCATAGACACACACAAATATTATATATCGGCATAACTAAATTGAAAACAAAAAAGGCCGTGAGGGGGAATCTCAAGATATTCAACTTATTATTCTACAAGTCTGAACGTCATTTTTAATGGTGAGAAAAAGTTCAACTTGAGCGGGCCAGATGGAAACATAAAGTATTGGAGAGGCACACGCCGCGAAAGGTCAACTCGCTCTGCTCGAAGTTTTGGCGGCGGCTCCTTGATGGTTTGGGTAGCTTTTGGGCATCATGGGAAGTGACGTATTTGTTTCATTTTAAATCGCATGAACTCGCAAATGTTCCCATCGCTTCTTGAGAATGTTTTACTCGAATTTAGGAGAATCGAATTGGGGGAGAAAATTAACCAATTAACCAAACTAACCAATGAAGACCGCAATGAGTTTGCAAATTTAATGGCGGGGGATTCCCATCACCTTAAGCGTCCTATTTCTATCGTATTGAGGCCATAGTGGTTTCGAAATAGCACACGATGAGACAGACCTCCATCTGTCCTGCGCTTTTCTTAGAAAGAAATTGTGCAGTTTCCCATTGACAACGGACAAAGGGACACCGATGTCTGAGAAGGGGACAGCTGAAACCGGTTCTGTCCACCCCTTCCTTCAAGCTCATTGGCAATTTGATTTCCTTCTATATTCCTGTGCCCAGGAACCCAGATAAGGGAAATGTTTCCCGCACGTTCGAGGCGCTTGAGTTCCTCCTTACAGGAGTTCACCAGAAGAGAGCAGCAATACGGCGACGACAGGGTCTTGATCGCAGCTTGACTATCGGAAAAAATATTAATGTCTCCCTCCCAACAGCGGTCCCGAAGCATTTTGCATGCCTGCACGATCGCGAAGACCTGTGCTTGAAAAACGCTGCTTGTTTTCGGCAGTTTAAAGGAGACGGAAATGCTGATTGATTTAGAGAAAACCCCCGCTCCCACTCCAAATTCCATTTTGGATCCGTCAGTGAAAACAGGGGTCCCTATTTCCGTGCCGACTCTCCCCTCCTTCCAGTCTTGCCTGCTCGGAAAGATAGCCCTAGCACAACCCTCAAAACCCAGCTTGCGGATGGAGAGATCAGTGCGAAGAACAGAGAAGGAAAGGGAGATCTGATTCAAGATGCTACCATGTCCTACAGGAAGTTGTCTCCAAAGCCCAATATCCCTCAACCTAATAGCGTTCTGAGCAGCAATGGATTTAACCTGCAGATCCACAGCAAGTAACTGCAGAATGACGTTGAGGGCAGCGGTGGGACATGTTCTACGAGCACCAGTGATGCCTACAGATGCAGTTTTCTGCACTCTCTCCACTTTAGTGGTGCTGAAGCCCTGAAGAGCTACCCACCAAACTAGGCAACCATATGTCAAAATTGGCAGAACCAGTAAGTTATACATCCAAAGTACGACACGTGGCTTGAGAACTCATTTTTTGCAGCACATAGAATTCCAGGCGTAGAAGGTTATACTGGCCTTCTTAACTCGATTTTCTATGTGCAGCTTCCAGTGGAGCTTGGGGTGTATTACACCAAGATACTTGACTTCCGATGAGAGTGTACGGCACTGGTTGTTTGGTTTTGGAAGCTTAAAAGGTGGAGGCTTGCATTTTTTGGTGAATAGCATCAACTCCGTTTTGTCAGAGTTGACTCTGAGACCACAACTGGCAGCCAAGTACTTAGTGTAGGCAGTACAATTATGGAAGAATGGGACAAAATTGAAGTTACGTATCTCCGAAAGCTCATTTCATCAGTGCTCGATCGTTTAAATGAATTTATTTCGAAGAATGGGGGCAGCATAACTTATTAATTTCGTTTTTTGTTTATAAACATTACAAGTATTTGTTACACTATTAGCTTTGCATGGATATATTGTTTGTTTATGTTTCACTTAGGAAATATAATAAAATAAATTTTTATGAGATTGTCCTCATTACCTTGCCTTTTGCTTCCCTTTTACTGTACATTAGAATTCCAAAAAACCAAAGGAAGTACGAATTTTGATTTCTTAAAACACTGCTTCATTATTTATTTCTCTGAGGTACGAATACGCACCAGATGGTGTCGTCGATTACTTAGTTGACATTATAATGACTTCCTAGACTTTTATTCATCAATCATAAGTCAGATTCGTTTGGTTATCTGACAGGTGAGCTCCATGGACCATCAGATATTTACTCCTAGCATAAAAATCTATCGACTATTATTATTATTATCGGGTAAAGGGGCCCCACGATCCTAAAATTGGAGACTTCTGATATATTTAAGAACTTTCTCAAACTTTTGTTCTATATTAACAATAGACTTAGAGTCATACCACTCTATAAGCGAGCCTTCATTTTGCGAGCGCTACAGCATCACAGAGGATTTGCTTTGTCGTGCATCATCCAGCTCGCAAAAGTGGCAGACGTTTGTTTCTACAAATGCCAGCTCCTTAAATGATAACGAGGACTACAATTTCCATTGGGGTATTCAATGAAAGTGCGTAAGTTCTCCCTTTACAGGTTAGCTTTTTGGTCTTTGCTTTGATGATCTTCTAGATGGAGGTATAAACTGTTTTTTTTTGTCTCTGTCCTGAAGGCTTCAGCCGGTGTTGTATGAGTGCTGTGACTTCCACTGATTAATATCTTGCTTTAGGCGGGCTTTGCTAAGCCTGCAAAAGGGGTTTAGTTCATGGAATTTTGATGCAGTGCCTTATTTCTTTAACCAGTCTGCATATTTGTTGTCGTCATGTCCTTTATGTGAAGTATTCCTCCAACGAGTTTAGATGTTAAAAGCCTTGTTAACTGCGGTGCACATAAAACTACCTGGCTATCTGACAAAATTCAGATGCTTTTCGAAATTGGCGATCGATTTAAGTAGGAACTTAACAGAAGATAGTGGGATGCCTACCTTCTGAGCCGAGTTTTATTGAAAGAAAATTTTACAAAATGTATGAAAAGAAGAATACTAAGAGGTGAGGCAGTCACGCAAAATATATATCCCAGAATTATGGAAGGAATCCTCTGCATTGGAAAGATCAGGTGGTGAAGGACTAGGCTTCACTTGGATTGTCCAGCTGGCGCGCTTTGTTAAGCTGAGCCAAAATCGCTTAAGTGGTTATTGCGCCAATCCAGAAGAGAAGAGGAAGAATTATATTGCATATAAAGTAATATATAAAGTATTTTTTTTAACTTTTCGCTCAAGAAAATGTATTCTAATGTCCGCGTAGTAATTTAATATTTCGCAAAGTCCATAATTCGCGGTCACAGCCTGCATTTAATCGCGCGACTATCGTCAGCGCACTGTGGTTTATGTTCGTTTTTGTGGACTTTTAAATTTCGTACTTTAACGGTATCTTTTGTTGTTACGTCAAACCAACAGCCTTCCTTTGCACTGTGTTAGAGATGACGGAGGGCACGAAAGTTCACGTGTTTTACAACTCAAAAATCATATTTGTGTTTGTGGCTGACTTTTCTGTCATTTTATTGGAGTTTTATTGTTGCTTTTTTATGCTTCCTCTAGCTGCTGCTATAATTCAAATTATGCCATTCTGTAATTAGAAAATAAGACAAATAAACATTAAAGGCAACCCGCAAGCCACAAACCAGCCAGAGAGCGTGAGAAAGTCGTCGGAAGAAGCTAGGAGTAGAAGGTGAATATTCAGTAATAATACAAGGTGGGGAGGTTAAGGTATTACAAAAATATTTTTCAAAGTGTCATCATTAAAACATCTCGTGTGAAGTTTTACATTCCTTCTTGTTGTTGCTGTCACACACAGCGAGTTGTAAAACTTGTTTCAGCAGAATATCGATGCGAATGAATGGAAATTTTTACAACTTGTCCAGGTTGATACGTTTTGTGTAATTTAATTAAACGGTAGATGTAAAGTTTTACTTACACATACAGACAAGCGATTTGTCATATACTAATTGCTACCGGCAAAAGCGATACATGAGGAAAACGTGGCTTGGTATGTTAGTACTATGTTTTATGGAATGCAGGTCGCGGTCGCTCAACAGGCTCATAATTTTAAAAAGGCGCCACACTTTAGAGTGGATGAAGCTTTAGTCTCTGCGAGCCGCTACAAAATTTAATCTCTCTATGCACTCCATACAATTCCTTGGATAAAATTAAAAAAATTCAAATTTCATTAAAATAAAAAAATGTATCAAATTTCAAAAAATTTTGTCAGGTTTGTTCGCAATTTTTCAAAAATTGTGTTTTGATTTTTAGTAAAATATGTTGCAAAAAATTTAGAAGTTACACCAATATTTCAGAACTTTTTTTTCTAATTTTAGATATTAACTTTTTTAATTTAAGTTTTAGGTTTATTGTTTCGTTTTAACATTTTTTTTGGAGTCTAAAGATCTTTTTTTTATTTTTTTTTTTTTAAATATGTCGATTAATTTATGGGGAGCTTTTAGAAGAATTAGGACTTTGGCACACACTACTAGATTATTAACGTTTGAATATTTTGAATTATAAGAATTGGAGACAATTTCCTGTAGGACATAGTAGCATCCTGAAGCAGGTCTCCCCTTCCTTATCTGTTCTTCGCAAATTGGGTTTTGAGGGTTGTTCTAGGGCTATCTTTCCGAGCAGGCAAGACTGGAAGGAGGGGAGAGTCGGTACGGATATAGGTACCTCTGTTTTCACTGACGGATCCAAGATGGAATCTGGAGTGGGAGCGGGGCTTTCTCTAAATCAGCCAGCATTTCTGTCTCCTTTAAACGAGCAGCGATTTTCAAGCAGAGGTCTTCGCGATCGTGCAGGCATGCAAAATGCTTCGGGACCGCTATTGGGAGGGAGACATTAATATTTTTTCCGATAGCCAAGCTGCGATCAAGGCACTGTCGTCGCCGTACTGCAGCTCTCTTCTGGTGAACTTCTGTAAGGAGGAACTCAAGCGCCTCGAACGTGCAGGAAGCATTTCCCTTATCTGGGTTCCTGGGTACAGGAATATAGAGGGAAATGAAATTGCTGCTGAGCTTGCCAGGAAGGGGTCGAGAGAACCGATTTCAGCTGTCCCCTTCTCAAACATCGGTATCCCTTTCTCCGTTGTTAAAGGGAAACTACACAATTTCTTTCTAAGAAAAGCGCAAGACACATGGAGGTCTGTCTCATCGTGTGCTATTTCTTAAACTCTATGGCCTCAATGCGATAGAAACAGAACGCTTAAAGTGATGGGAATCCGCCGCCATTAAACTTCAAAACTCATTGCGGTGTTCACTGGTCACTGGGTTATCGATACTCATGCGGAGAAGCTTGGAATTCCGTACAACCCCTATTGCAGAAGCTGTGGGGATCCAACAGGGAAAGAGACTGTTGAACATTTTCTCTGCAAATGTCCGGCTCTGGCGGCTAGGAGCTTTAGATTCCTTAGCGTGCTCTTTGGGGGTGACTTGAAGAAATTCGTATCGTATTTTTCTTTACACAGGTAGTGGTCCACATTATGGTATAAAAACGGCACGTAAATGCTACTTGAAGTATGCGTGGGGCACTCTTGCCATTTTACCTGCCTACCTACCATAAGAATAGGAAAAGGTGGGGTTTTTAAAGCTATTCAGTGTATTTTATTTAAAGTTTTTTACTTCTAAATTATCTCTTTTTTTGTTTTTGAAAGGCCTGTAATTAATAGTTTTACTCCTAAAAGCTCACTATAATAAAGGTAGGTTCCGCCTTAATTTGTAATTTTGATCTTGGATAATCTTCATAAAAAGTTCATAAAGAAATAGAAGAAAACAAATTTGAAATTAGGTTAGCTGAACTGAACAACATAAGCAAATTTTTGATTTTAGTTTCAGAGATAAGGTTAAGTTAAGTTAGCTGGGCTGATCAAACATAAGCAAAACTTTTTTTTTTATTTGAGAAATTAGGTGAAGTTATCAACCTTTACTACACATAGCGCAAGCGTTTGAAGGTAATTGAAGGTTTTCTGATCGCATAAGTGGTCACTGATTCTGACAGCTCTCAAATTTTTAATGCGTCCCACTAGAAAACAGCCGTCAGCATAATTTCTATGTTCAACTCAATCCAGTTTTGGCGACCACATAAGCCCACTAATGTCATTGTTTCATTGTGACCCATTGCTATTTTCTGGACTATAATGCCTTACTTATGGCGGTACTGCTTTAATGGTTTTATTTTCAATAGTCAATATGCAATTTATTGCACGAATTTCATTTATTTTCTTTTGTTTTGCCTTCATTCATTTTTCGTAATTAACTTATTTCCAACCATCTGTGAACAAGCACTAAATTTCCATTTTGCTGATTTACAAATATGATTTAATTGAAAAATCGTTGATGCTGCTTTTTCTGTGGGTACAAATGAAAAAATATTAATACTTAATTCGTTTGCCAACTGCCAACGGGCAATAAAACACATCTGAAAATACTTTTTCTGAACCCTCTAAGTAGTGAATGGTCCAGAGATAAAAAATGTAGCAAAATAAGGAAACAATAAAATTGCGAAAAAGTCATAAATGTCATAATATTAGATTAAAAAATTCTACATACATATGCTAAGCGTATTATTTTGCGAGCTGTGCCTGCTGCAGAAAAGTTGCCAAGGTAGCAGAAATTTCGCTGAATGCTCCATTGAATTACGACATATATTAAATGACTATTAAATATGATTTGGAAATGAAAAAAAGGTCATAAGGAATGTAAACAGAAATTGCAGAGTGCTTGTGAGAAAAACAATAAGGCCCCTAAGACAAATAATTGTATGCGCGTTAGGGCGAGTCAATTTGTGTGGAACGAATTTTTTCGACAACGTTCCTCGCAGATTGGAAAACTACATGAAATTCTAAGAAAAAAGTCCATTGAAGCTTAGCACTAAAGTCAATTTCGAGCAACGAAATTTTTGAAAGAAAGAAAAGAAAGAAAATAATGAGAAAATTATGGCTATTAAGATGAAAAGTAGAAAAAGACACCTCATGGATCTGGAGGTAAATTAATAGACAAAGGTCATTAATGGGAAAAAAATGTATGACCGCATGTATATTTTGTAACTGGGGTGTCCCTAAAAACATCCAACACGTCATGGGCATCTGCACAATTTATAAACATTTTTGTTTAAAGGATTTTGCTGAAAAGACGTTAGAATTATCTCAGATTATAAATGAATTTTGAAACATATAGCACAAAGTTCCATACCTTGCACAAACTAAAAAATCAACAAATACTCGTCAAAAATTTCAAACTCTTTAGGACAATTCTGGGCGTGCAGTTCTTTCACTTTGAGCATAATTTTGGGCCAACTTAAAGTTGCCCAAAGTTTGCGTTGATTTTTGATAATTTTTTCACTGTCGTTGTTATGCAGGTTCTTCCATAAAACGAATGCTCGAATTTACAATATTTTTTTTTTATATGGCAAAAATATAGAAGACCGTCAACCATAAAAAAATTGTCAAAAATGAACGCGATTTCTGTGTTACTTCAAACTTGCACTTCAAATGGGCAAAATAAAATGGGTTACGAAACTGCTTACATAGAATTTTTAAGAAAATTCTGGTGAAATTTTTTTAAATTTCATTAAAATTCAATTTTTCTTTTGTTCAATTTGGTGCAAAGTTTGAAGCTTATCGTTTTTGGATATTGTTGTACAGGGTCCGGCGCTGTAATCTTATATATAAAAATGAATGTTTGTCTGTATGACATCGATGAACTAAAAAACTTCTGGACCAATTATTATAAAAATTTGTATATATATGTATTTTTTCACGGAGAAGGTTTCTAGAATATGCACATTGATACCACTTGCCGCCAGGTGGCGCTGCAGAGTAATATTTTGTATCCCACAACCCTTCAATAAACATCGAATTCAAATTAAACTTTGTAATGTCACAATTTTTTCGAAATAAACCAAATCAATGAAATGGTTTAGAATGAATTGAATATTTGTGTACTGATTTTTTTTTTAAGTCACTTTTCTTAAATTTATTTTAGTTGTTCGCGTAGCAACGCTACCCGGCTAGTTTTATATAAAAATAAACAAAAAAAAAGCGTTGTAATCTTCAGAACCGTTAAAAGCTTAATAGACTTTTGATAAAACTAAAATGTCCGAGCTACAACGTTGAGAAAGCAGCCCTAAATATTTTGTGAACTCCCTACGGTAATATTTACTTACACACACACATATACATACATTTGCAAAACTAGCGCTATATAATTAGTTCAATTTCCCTTTACAACTCTATACTACATTGCGAAAATACCAAATTTGCTCAATTCACACGAAGCATTAATTAAAAACACTATGCAGTCAAATGGTAATAGCGCACGCAGTGAATGCTCGCGGCAGGCAACCGCCACTAAGTGTATGCGCCAAATCAACCACAGCAGTGCTGAAGAAAATGAAGGAAGAAAAAATTAAAAATCTATATACACTTACACACCTACACACACACACATACATGTATATACGCGTAAGTAAGTGGGAGAGACGAAAGTACAAGCAAAGCTGATTGCTTTCAATTATGCAATGAATAATCACGTAATTAAAGGAAGAGCAGAGCTGCGATGGAGAGCGGCGGGGGAGATTGCGGGTGAGTGGCAGATGAGCGTTGAGAAAGTCTCGATGGAAATGTAATTAAAAAGTTGTGAACTTAAAACGTTTACACAACTGACTAAACCCATGGCGACAGCGGAGCTGAGCAGAGGAGCAGCGGAGTAGCGGAGTAGTGGCAGGATGGCACAGTTAAAGTGGTTGTATGTAGTATAGCGAGCGAAGTGACCACTTACCTGGTTAAATGTTGAAATGTTCAAGCGCGTAGCTGAGCTGTCTCACTCACTGCTGCAGCAAATAGGTATTTAGTATGTATGTGGCATGCAAAAGCCAATTCGATGCAGGAAAAGTTTATTAGCAATGCAGAGTAGAAAAAATGCAAAAAAAAACAGCGACAACAATTTATGCGTAAAAGGTGTAGCGAATTTTGGCTAGCTGTTGTTGTTGTTGGAGCACAAGAGCGGTGGTGAACGGACGCAGAAAGCAAAAAAATACAATTTTTGAGAAAAAAAACTAGCGAACGACCGATTTAGAGTAGTTGCAGGTGCCGGTGCACGTGCAATGGTAGGGCACGAGCACGTGAAAGCGCTTTCTAAAACACTTTTTAATGATTTTTTACAATTTTTCTTTGCTTGCTTTTGCCTTTTCGCATTTGGTTTTGCTTTTGCTTATTTTACGCTTGCTTTTGCTGTTTTTTTCTTTTTGTTCTATGCCCAGCCGATTTGACGCTAATCAAGCACAAATATTGAATTCAACGCGCTTTGTTGTTGTTGTTAAAATATATAGCACAGCAAATCGCAGAAAATTTGTGTGTTTGTTTTGCGACGCTTATTTATTTCTCTATTATCGCGCAAGTTTCATACTTTGACATTTCGCGAACATATTTCGATCTAATTTTTTTTCACTTTTGAAGTCACGTTGTTGATTTTATTGAGTCCGCTGCAGTTGGCACACAATTGAAGTTTAGGCGCACGCAGGAGTCACACGCTGGCTTCTTTGTGTGGATATATGGGTGTCTCTACGCAAGTAGGCTGATTGGCAGCGAAATGGCAGCAGCCAATAAAATACGAAAACAAAAAAAGAAATAAACAAAAAAGCCACGAAAAAAATTGATTGAGCTGCGGAGTTTACTTCCGCTTTTTCACTTATTGTCTTGCAATTTCTGCATGTACTCGTACACTATTACCGGCAATTGTTGTTGTTATCAAACTTCTGTTCTGCACAAGGCCTGAGGTTTGTGTTTTTGCTTGCTTGTGCAGCTGCTTTTTTTTTTATTTTTTTACTTTCTCACTTTGTTGTTTGTTTCATTAGTATTTTTCTTATACGATTGACAGGCGACAAAAGTTTTGTGTGTGGAAATTTTCTTTGCTGTTTATTTATTTATTTACTTTTGAAACTTTTTGTTTTTGAACACTGAGAATTTTGGTTTGCTGTTTGTTTAATTTATATTTTTGGGCTTGTTTTGCTTTCTTCTTACAAAAGCAATTGTTCGATTACGATGCCTCGAGACTCGATTACTTAATGCATTTGAAAGCAGAAGTTCGTTTTCTGGTAGCGCTTATGCGGATGTTGATATTGAAATTCTGCAAAGAAAAATATAAAATAAATTATTTACAGATGGTGACAGATTTGCATGTATTTAAATAAAATAAAAATATTTTAATAAAAAAAAATTGACTAGGATGGTACAAATGGCAATTGTTTTCCATAAATAAAAAAAAAAAACGGATAAATAGTTTTCTGTTTATTTTTTATTTTTTTAAATTTTGAGGTGGTTTCAGAAGCACTATAAAAATAGTTAAATATTTCTTTTTTGTATTTTTTAATTTTTTTTATTTTTTATTTTTAATTTTTATTTTTTTATTTTTTTTATTTTTTTTACTTTTTTTATTTTTTTGGTAAAGCATAGGATGCCATATTTTGCACGTTTGTGAAACGAAGTTGAAAGAGGAGATTAAATAATAACGACCTGTAAATATTTTGTACCAAATTTACCAGAAATCTTTTTTCCTGTGCAAATTCAAAGTTTATTAAAGTGTTGGCGGGACGGGTAAATTTTATTCATACACAATAAACAAAAAAAAAAAAACAAACACAAAACTAACAACAAAAAATATTAAAAAAAATAAATAAATAAAAAAAATTTAGTAAACAAGAAACAAAAAAAAATGCCTCATTTTTTTTTATCAAGTTCAAAGATTATTAAAGCGTTGGCGGGACGGGTAAATTTTGTTCATACACAATAAGCAAAAAAAAAAATAAAAAACACAAAACTAACAAAAAAACAAAAAATTAAAAAAAATAAATAAATAAAAACAAATTTAGCAAACAGGAAACAAAAAAAATTGCCTCGTTTTTTTGTGCGAATTCAAAGATTATTAAAGTTTGGCGGGAGGAGTAAATTTTATTCGTACACAATAAACAAAAAAAAAACACAAAACTAACAAAAAAAAACAAAAAAACCTCAAAAAAAAAACACAAAACTAACAAAAAAAAAATAAAAAAAAATTCAAAAATAAAACACAAAAATTTTAGGAAAACCAAGAATCAAAAAAAAAAATTGCCTCACGTTTTTTTTTTTAGTTCAAAGATTATTAAAGTGTTGGCGGGACGGGTAAATTTTATTCATACACAATAAAAAAAAAAAAACAAAAAAAAAAAACACAAAACTAACAAAAAAAAAAAAAAAAAAAAATTTAAAAAAAATCAAATATAAAAAACAAAAATTTTAGCTCACAAGAAACAAAAAAAAATTCCCTCATTTTTCTTGTTATACCTACAACAAATTTAGGTGGAAGCATCACGTAAAACTATTTTTTGAGCCCCCTTAATGTTAACTGATAAAAAAGAGTTGTTGTATGATATGTAAGGGATAAAAGGTCAGGATATTTACCCAAGGTGAGCACCAAGGAGAGAAATTTAGTAGGTATGTACACTTTATATGAATTACTGAAAAAACTTAATATTTTGAGAATGTTTGCTTACTGCACGATGAATCGTTTTGCCCACACGTCTGAAGTGGCAGACACAAAAAGAAGTGGTCACCCTTGCATGGTTCGAACCAGTGTAGCCATAAAAGCCGTTCGAGAAAGAATTCGCAGAAATCCTCTTAGAAAGCAGAAAATCATGTCCAGGGAAATGAATGTATCCAACAGATCCATGTCAAGACTAAATGGAGATGACTCCACATGACAGCCTTTCGCCGCTCAACTGGTCGTCTTTTGACAACGCGCTTGAAGAAAATTAGACCCTCCAGACGCAAGCAGCCATGAAAATATTCTTTTCACAGATGAGAACACTTTCACTGTTGAAGAAGTTTTTAATAAGCAAAACGACAAAATTTATGCTAAAACTTCTAAAGACGAGAAAAATGTTATTCCAAGGGCTCCAAGGGTTCAGCGTAGCAACTATCCCGTCTTTGTAATGGTTTGGTGGGGAGTGTCTTGTAAAGGGGTTACATCTCTGTATTTCTGCAAAAAATGGGTTAAGACGTGAGCGAAAGTGTACCAGGAGGATGTCTTAGAAGGCGTGGAAAAGCAGTAGTCTCTTCAATGGAGATCGTTAGATCTTCCAGCGAAATTCCTTTCTAGCTCAAAGCAAAAACCACCCATCTAAAAAAGGCTAAAAACAAGATTACTGGGCTCCTAGCCATAGAAGACTGGCCGTCCGAAAGTTCAGATTTGAATCCATTTGTGAGAATGTATGGTCAGAATTGGAGAACATGGCCTATCGAACACCTCACAGAAATTTGGATAGTCTCACGCAATCTTAGGTTCGAGCAGCGTCATCAATGTCCATGGACATTGGACCATTTGAAACGAAAATTTTAATTTTTTTTATATTTAAATAAAATATAATGGATTTAACTGGTAACAGAACTTTTGTCAGGACTAAGTAATATAATTAACGCTTGCACCCTTTATTGGCACCGAGCTGCTCTTCCCAAATACACTCAGATATTTGCTATTGCCTGCCGAGGAACGACTGCTATTAGAAACAACTTTTTCTATAATTTAGTATTTCATGCACGGAGATTCGCACCTGTGTAATTCTGAGTTGAAGTCACGCACCACCAATTCGGAAAAAAATATAATGAAGAACTACACAGACATTTGACAGGACAAAGGAATTGCTTAGCCTCTCAAGAGAAGATATCTCGAAGGTCGTACTTGTGTCAGCGGCCACTGGCTATATGGAAGGCATTCTTTGGGACTAGGAGTATTTTCTCATAAATATTCCAGAAGCTGTAGAGATGAGGAGGAGGAGAAACAGTAGAGCACTTCCTTTGCAATTGTCCAGCCTTAGCTAAAATCAGAGCAGGTTGTCTATGTAAACACCTTTTCAATTCTCTTACAGAACTATCTGGCGCGTGGATTAGACCAATCCTGCGCTTCATAAGAGCCTCAAAATGGTTTCATAAAAGTAAATAAACAAGGTTCCCGTGTCGCATAGTAGTATCACAACGGACCTGTGAGATCTAAAAAAATTACTATATATATTCATACGAATTTCATTAGGTTAAAGTCCAAATAAATCTCTCACAATAATTTATCAGAGTTCGCTAGATTGGCTAGATTGTCAAATGAAAGTCAGAAATTAATAGCAACACAACTTGCTTTTCTTTATTTCTACCACTTAACTGCTTGAGGATACTGAATTACTCATTACTTTTTATTCACTCGTTCACGCTCTTAACTTACGACTGAATGCCCTAGGTGCATGCACCTCTCGCTATCTGCTGTCACCATCACGGCGAATTCGTGTTTTGTTTCGGCATCTCACTCGCTCCCAATCGGTTCACGAAGTTTCATTGCTCGCAACAATATTTTCAGATTTCGAACAACGGCACATACTTTGTACCACCTTTCAGATAGCGCATGCAAGCCTCATCGCTCGATATCTTTGTCTTTCTAAGCGATCCATAAAGCGATAAATTTTGGACTTCTTCATATCGACCAGAACATCTGCCATCAACCGAAATAAATAACAATCGGAAGAACAACGTCTGGCGAGTATGCCAAACAATCAAATCATCAAATTGCGAAAGTAAAATACCTGTAAATGTTGTTGTTGCTCTAGCGATGGAGACCTTCAGTGAGTTTGCCTTCAGATAGATAGGACCTTCCATTTGAGTATTTCTAAGTATGTTTTCAACCCTTTTGAGATATGGTGACCGATGCTATTTTCAAAAATTATGTATACCTTCCCATAGGGTGATTAATTTTGCGCCACCTTATATGTCTCTTTCCGTAGCGAGGTTGTTTGGTGCAGACAGAACTTTCAGAACCATTCAATTCGGTTGCATTCTGTCTTTCTTTGCCCACCTATGGTCGCGGAATTAAGCGACCTTTCCCCCGAAGTTGCATAATGCAGACGTAGGGCATGACCAAGCCCAGAAGGTCTCTGCATTTTTATATCAAAACTGAAATTTTCGGAGTTGTTTAGCTCTGGATGTGGATTCTACTACGCTGAAACTCTTTTAGAATTGCTAGGGCGTTGGTTTGTTCTGGTTCACCACTGGCCCAAAGTATTTTGCAGAAAGCATCTGGTGGCCAGGCGATAATATTTGGTGAACTTTATACTCTTTCTAAGAACTAATTAGAATATTGACCCAAAAATCTATAACTTTATACAAAATTTGGTTTTCAGCCGTGGCTCCTACTCGACGTCATTCCAGGGTTTCCAAGGTGTTTCGCCAGGAATACCAAATTTAGGCAAGTGGCACATCTTGATTAGTTGTGAAGAGCCCTTCTCAAGATTTAATGTTTTGTTGGGCATGACAGATCTGAACTCACGCTGATAGGCGCCAGAAACCTTATAAGCGATATGACAGGCCTTATCCCGCCGCAAAAAGCGCAAAGCTCAAAATGACGTTTTTCTTTCCTTTTTTCTTAACAATATTAATCGTCTCTTGTTTCCATTTTATTTATATTCATTCGTTGCAATTAACGTTTAGCCAGAGGTTTTCGAACCAGACAACCAATATGTCACGCGCAAACACACTCAACCGCGAGGCCGCCCACAGGCACACTCGACTTTTGTAAAATTGACCTTGAAGACAAAAATTGTCCACCACAAATCAAAAGCCAACTTCAAAGTCTAGACTGACTGAATTTTTGATTGTTTTTTTGCTATTGTTTGAATTTTTTTTTTTTTTGTGAGGAAACTTTTGTCATAATAAAGCGCATTTTTCTGCTGGAATTTTAAAGAACTTCAATAATTTATTGCACGCAATTGCGATTACTAATCTTAGGAGAATTGCGTTGAAATCGTAATTCGCTTTACGATTACTAAATAAAAAGTTAGATACGAGAATATGTATGTATGTGTGAATTAGTCTAGGCTTAGGGCACACAATTGGCCGTTCATTGCTACGACGTCAGGACTTAAATGGGCAAATAATTGAGTCATTTTGACTTTCATTTTCATGTGTGAGCAAAGTAGGGAAAGTATTAGCATTTATAGCAAGGAAAAGTTACAGGGTTGGCGCAAAAGTCGTCCTTGATGCTTAAAGACATTATTTTTTACCTCGTTTATGATTCAGTTGGTTATACGACATGACCGTTTGGATTTTAAAGATTATTTAACAAAAAAAAATATTTTTTTGTTCGTCCTTTTTTTTAATATTATTTCAAGGCCCAAGTTTTTCTGGGCCGTCAACTTACACTTTTTCACTCAGTGTTTCCCTCATCACATCATTAACCCTTTACTGCATGAATTAATAAAACATTGAAAAACAATGATTTCACGGTGGAAATAATTTTATTTAATTATCAATAAGACATAATTAAAGAAAAATAATGAAAAATGTTATATATATATATCTTCTTTTTTTTCGCCGTAGCCGAATAAGTTGGGGCGTCACTACCATTCGGAATTCTGAGAGAATGTAGGTTGAAATCTCGGTGAAACACCAAAATAAAGAAAACGTTTTTTCTAATAGCCGTCGCCCCTCAGCAGGCAATGGCAAACGTCCGAGTGTATTTCTGCCATGAAAAAGCTCCTCATAAAAAAATATCTGCCGTTTGGAGACGGATTGAAACTGTAGGTCCCTCCATTTGCGGAACAGCATCAAGGCGCACAGCACAAATAAGAGGAGGAGCTCGGCCAAACACCCAAAAAGGGTGTACGCGCCACAAACACTAGTTGAAAATAAAGAAAACAGTTGAAAAACGGAAAAATTATTATCCGGCGAGTAAGACGACTTTATCGACTCCGTGAAAATGCATTTGTTTATCAAGAACGTAAAAAGCTTTAATCTACTATCTTTTTTATTTAATGAAGCACTCGCACTTCATGCCTCATTTGCCGTAAAGGGTTAAAAACAATAATTCTTGTATAGAAACTATTCACTAAATTATTCAAAAATCTGGTTTGTCTTTTTAGCCTACACTGGGGCTATAAAATGTTTGGAAAGTTTATACGAAAATCGGTCTCTGTCAGAATTAATAAGGCAGACTACCGATCTCGGAGATTAACGGAAGTAAAGTCGCGCTTAGAGCTGGAACACAATCGTAAAACATTAGCCTGGATACCACGGGGCCCAATGCGATGCGTTGGTCAGCGCCCCAAAAACGCAAAACCATTTAACACAGGACACGCTAACAATCTTGGTGGAGTTCGAAGCCTATCTAAACCTCCCACATCGAACCAAAGAGGTTCTAGGATGTTAAAGCACAACCAGCACCCTGCTACCAGATTTAAGTCTCCGGTCTGACTTCGTAGTCAATATTACTGCCAGTTGAGCTTCCATACAGCTTTGGACTGGTGGCCACACCCCAAATCCCACAACAGCACACAGAAGCTAAAACTAATCAACTGAACGCCTAAAAAATACTTCACCTTTTAAATACTCGACGCGCATACTGACTTAACAATTCGATATTCCGACGAGTGGAGATTACACCACTCACAGCATACCGTCCATCGGACTAATTCCCACACCCGTAAGATCCCTAATATCTGAGTACATCGGGCATTCGCAGAAGGCATGCACCCAGTCGTCTCTTGTCGACCCACAAGCACATTCCTCACTTTCAGACAGCTGCCTCTCATGTAAAAACGCAGTAAGAGGCCCTTGTCCTCTAAGGAGGAAGCTCAGGCTAAGGTCTAAGTCCGGATTTTGGACTTTTCCCGACAAATGAAACATCCCGTATGTACTTATAAGCCACAGGGCCTTTTAGACTATTGTTTCAACGGTCACTGCCACTTACTCCACACAGACTCATTCAGGAGCCTATTACCATGCGTTCTGCAGCAGCCTGCATAGTAGGACGGCATCTTAACGGAAAACAATTTTCTTCCACGAATATCTAAAGGCGAATATAAAGTATTTTATGTGGCCAAGTTGTGGTATCGAATCATGGATCCAAATTAGCTTTGATCCAAAACCGATTCACCGTAGCCCAATGGGTTGGTGCGTGACGGTCATTTAGTATAAAAACTCTAAACGATAGAAAACGTTTTTTCTAATAGCGATCGTTTCTTGGCAGACAATGAGAAACGTCCGAGTATATTTCTGCCATGGAAAAGAGAAAGAAGCATTTAGCTTTCGGAGGCAGCATAGCACCGTAAATCATCCATAAATAGGAGTAGGAGCTCGGCCAATCCCGTGCCAATTATTCATTTTTTTTATACCTTTCTATAGAATTATATGATAGTTTCTCCATTTAAATACGGTATACAACAAAAAATGTCTTGCCAAAAAATAGCAATTGAACTATCCCAGCAACTTAACTATACGATTGTTATAAGTCATAATGGTGAACGTTTGAATAGCTTGTCATGTGTGTACATATGTGTGCATGTATGTGTTTACATGTGCACAGATATACAAAACATTTCGAGCGTTTGCTATACCATCAGCAGTTTTTAAAGCCACACAAGCAAACCGGTTGTTAGCTAAGACTTTTCCTGCTTCTTTATCTACATCGTACACTGCTTTTTCCATTCATTCTTTCCCAATTATTTTGCCACAGTTGCCTTTGATTTTCTTTAATGCATTTTCACTTTTTTTTTGTTTTGATGAAAATCAAACAACATTTTGACCTAACAAAGTAGACCTAAAGTATTAAACATTTTTAAAGCATTGCTCAGACTTGAAAAGTAAACTATTTGATGGAGTAAAAGTTTTTGCTTTTGTTGTGTTTTTTACTGTACATTTTAATGTACGAACATCTTAAAGCTGTAAAGAGGCAAGCAAATAATTTAGTACGGTCAAAAGCAGCAGCTGCTGGCAAACATAACAACAAAATTTTCAGAAAAAGAAATGTAAAAACATTTTAAATTAAATAATCGAAGACTGTTTGCCGCTTGTGCAATGTGTTTGTTAAGTCATCCGTTAACGAAATTTATGTAATGCGAATACGAAGCCTGCTCGCTTGTGTGTGTTGCTGTTCGCGCATTTGCTGTTCACTGGAAAAGTTGTGCGATAATTGAAGCATAAAATTGAAAAGTGAAATAAGTGAGAGTGTGCGAAAAGCAATGTTCCCAGCCCTCGGAAGGCTGAAAAGGCTGAGAAGGGAGTAATACGCAGTGACTCTTATTTTCTTTTATTTATTATTTAATTTTTTTTTGTTTTTGCTGCTGCTGCGTTTAACTTAATGTAATTAGAAAACGCCGTGGCGATGTGATTGATACTAAGAGTAATTAAAACCATGGATTTTACTAATTGAAAAAAAATGTAATTAATTAAATTATATTAAATTTTATTATATTAAATGATAAAAAAATTAAATAACGGACAATAAAGTAGACTTAAATAGAAATGACAAGAAATAAATTTAAACGAAAAAAACGCAATACATGAAAGTTAACTAGAAAATAAAATAAGATGAAAAAATAGAAATTTGAATTATAAAATTAAAAAAAAAAAATTGAAACGAAATTGTAAACATAAAAATTATAGTATACAATAATTAAAACAGAATAAAAGAATATTACTTCAAATGCAAAAAAAAATGTAATAAAATAAAATACAGCAAATTAAAATTAACTAGAAAAAAATTTAAAAATAAAAATTAAAATTAAAAAATTAAATTAAGCAAAATGCGAGAAGATTATTTAATAATTTAAAAACTAAAATAATGGGCAATAAAGTAAAATCAAATAGAATATATATGAAATAAATTTTAAATGAAATAAAGCACAATAAATTAAAATTAACAAGAAAAAAGTAAGATAAAAAAATAGAAATTTAACTATAAAATTAAATTTAAGAAATTAAATTAATTAAAAAACAAGTAATAAAACAAATTAAACTCAATGAGATTTAATAAAATAAAGCACAGCAAATTAAAGTTAACTAGAAAAAAAAAAAACAAACAAACATTTAAATAAAAAAATAAAATAAAAAAATAAAAATTAAAACTTAGTGCCGTCTAAGCAATTAAACAAGCGAGTTAAGGTCTATCGGAACCAGTAATAATAGGCTTTCGATCAATATCGATTAAGGCTTGCCGGTGCCAGTGGCTTTGAATTAATATCAATTAAAGCTTGCTGATTGTATTTTATGTGTGTAGAAAACTCCTCTCCTACATCGATCGCCATTCACCATAACAGTTCCACTCAATTTAAGACTCCGTACCTTCAAATAATGCCCCCTCCCCCGAACTTCTCTTCAGCCATTTTAGCTATTGTTCTAATAAATTTTCATTGTCTTGCAACACCTATTCATAGCAACAAAATGCAAACGAAATTGAAAGGTAATTTACAGCAGCAGCAACAAGCCAACAAGCCAACTTAACGACTATTGTCTCTTAGTAATCAGGTTTGTGTTGTTGTCATTGTAATCGACAAACAACAAGTAAAGAGAAGCCAGCCAATACTAAAGCGATTGCTGCAGTAGTTTTGTGTGTTAATGTGGCAACAAAGCAGCCGTAGGAGCAGCAGCAGCAACAGCGTCTAGAAAAGCAATGACAGCCCGAACAGAGGCGCTAAGGAGAATTACATGTAAACTATGTAAAGTATGTGTGCGAATGAGTGTGTGTTTGTGCAGCACGAGTATATTATTGTACATAGTTGTGTGTTTGCGCATAACTAAACTGTTTGCTTCACTTTCTTGCATGGACAATGTATTTAGTAGTTGTTTTGTGTGTGCTACAGCGTTCTTGCCTTGCTGCAACATCAGCAACAAGCCAACAATATAATCTTGCTAAACAATGTTAGTTGTGTTGCTGTTGTTGTTATTGCGTTTGTTGGCTGCAGCTTTGGCTGTCGCCAATGTCTAAATGTCTGTTGCAGCTATCAGCACTGTTGTTGTCCTCATCATCACCAGCGCTGTTGCTGTACATTATCGTACTTGTTGTAGCTGATGATGGTGTTGTTGTTGTTGTCGTCGTCGTGATTGTCATGCACAGACATTACTGCATTCATAGCGATTATTGTTGTAGCTTTTGCATTTTCTACACTTCGCTTTTATCGCTATTGTTGTAGTGTTGTATATAAAGCGTTCTTTTTTTCACTTTTCTTATTTCATTTAGTTTTACTTACTTTTCGACCGCAGCAGCAACTAAAACGTCATAGTCACTTCTTTCCCCCCCGCCCATCTGTAATACACATACACACATACATTATTTATGTGAGCTGCCTCATTTTTGCTTTCGTATTTTGCCTTCCCGCACTTACGGCAAATTGTTTGTTGTTATTTTTGGCTGTTAAACTAAAAACTTTTGTAATTGGAATTTCTTTCTGCTTTAGTCCAAAATTTTATGTTAAAAGTTTGGCGTTTGTATTGAAAATCTTAGCCACTTTAAAACTTCTACAACGAACTATTAGAAACTCAACACACACACACACACGCGCATACATATATACGTCGTCTATACGCACAAATATGTAATTATGCACGTAAATAAGTAAATTCTACATAAAAAGGACCTTGAATTTGGGCATTTCTCTCTGCTCTGCTTAATAAATTTCACTTGAAGTCTAAAATTTGCAGTTTTTTTGCAAAAATCTTCAAAAGTATTTAAATAGAATTTGAAAGTTGGTGAGTTAAGCGAAATGTGGTCTTAATTGAACGCACAATATTTCAGCGTCTAATGAATGTGTAGTATGAGGTGGCACAAAATTAAGCACTCTAGGGCAAGATGTAGAATTTTTGCATATGGCGCCGTACCTCAATCATTTTTGACCCTTGTGAAGTGGACAGCTGCAGTATATAAACAGGCAAGAAATAATAGACCGGGTTTTTTTCCTTGTTCACTTCTCTCGGGAGCATAGGGCCTCGAAAAGACTTTTCCATCGCACACGGTTCTGTGCTGTTATTTTTGCACTGTCCCATGAGATGTCGGCATCTGCTAGTTCGCGCAACATCGGCCTTCTCCAAGTGTTTTTTGGTCGACTGCGTTCTTTGCTTTCTTGCGGGTTCCTGTCCAGTGCCGTTCTCGTGATGCTATCTGGTGGTTTTCTCAATGTGTGACCTATCCATCGCCACTTTCTGCTTTTGATTTGCCTTAAAATGGGTTCCTCGTTCGTTAATCTCCACAGTTCGTTGTTACTGATGGTGTTTGGCCAGAATATTCTGCAGATGATACGGAGGCATTTGTTGATGAAGGATTATAGCCTCTGCGTGATGGTGTTAGAGACAAGTCATGTTTCGCTTCCCTACAACAGTACTGCCTTTACGAATGAGCCGAATATTCGTAGTTTAGTGCAGCTGGAGATTTGCGAACTCCGCCATACTGTGTGCATTCGCCCGAATGCCGCCCTTGCTTTGCTTAAATAGACCGGGTAAAGGTCAAAATAGAGAATTTCTGCACTCAAAATTAAACTTTTTTTATTTAGTAAAAAAGTTATTCAAAAACCAAATCGGATGATTAATTTTGCGCCACCGTATATATAATATGAATGTTTATGTCTATCACTTAAAAATCACATGTTAGTTTAAGGTGCTACTACATTGCTTAGACGTGCATGGATGTGTCTTTTCAGATCCCGAAAAGTCCAGTACTAGTTGTCATTAATACCAGAATCCCAAAAAATTCGAAAATCAAAGTTTTAGTAAAACAATAGAAATTTGTTTTTCAGATCCCGAAAATCCCGGTACTAGTTTTCATTAATACCGGGCTCTCGAAAATTCGAAAATCAAAGTTTTAGTAAAACAATAGGAATTTGTTTTCCAGGTCCCGAGAAGCCCTGGACTAGTTTGCATTAATACCGTGATCCCGAAAAATTCGAAAATCAAAATTTTTGTGAATCAAATGAAAGTTCGATGCAGCTAAAAAATTGCTCGGGTTTTTAATAATTTCGTGTCTAAAGGCTCTTTGCACTTGATGCCACATGAAAATTAGTTTCTGGTGGAAAAAATGCGCAAGACCCTCTGCCAAAGAAAAAAGTAACAAGAATAACTCCCGTTATTATAAGTTGCTCTTGCAATATGAAAGGTGGGTGTTTAGGTGGGTAGGTAGGTAGGTAGGTAGGTAGGTAGAAGTAGCAGTTGTTGTTGTTGTTGAGGTGGTTGAATATTTCCACCGAAATACTCCTAATTAGTGACCAGCACCGTTTTATTAGCACTGTCTAGTGTGGTCATGTCTTTTTTTGTTTTGTTTGTACCGAAGGAGCGGAGTCGTGCCCTGCCTAGTAGCAATCGGAAGTCTTCAAAACAATTTACTTAGATCGTTGTCGATCCATTGTGATACCAGAGGAGCAGCAGATACCCGTTGAACCATTTAGTTTTAAGTGCAAACTCATTGATCTGGCTGACACTTATGTCTCTAAGGTCATCAGTGATAATTTAAAAACGATAAGGTTAAGCACCTAAACTTAGTGGCATGTCACGCAGAACAGTAACAGAGAAGATGTCTGACAGATTCTTCCTGCTCCTCATTCTTGCAGCTTCTGCAATAATCGAAATGAGGTACATTCAAGTTTTGAGCATGCTGATCTAGAAGACAGTGGCCTGTGATCAAAGGGACTAATTAAAATTTATAAGAAAATTTTTTGAATTTTTCTAAACTGCTTAATTTTTTTTTTTTGAACAATATTAAGAAAAATAACAAAAAAATATAACACCTTCTTCAGAACCATTTAAGAATAATCAATTCCTAATGAACGAGTTTTTTTTTTTTATTAACCAGGTCTTGTGGCTTTTTGCGCTTAAGCCTTCTTCTTCATTTATTTTTAGCACCAAAGCTGGAGGCCCACGAGTATTTTTATTTATTCAGTCTGTTTCTCTTTATGAGAATTGTCTATCTTGTTCATTATGTCTGGAACTGCGTCAAGAGCGAGCTCACATTCGAGATCAGAGCTACGGATATACCAAAGAGCGCCACGGTACATTTTAGCATTTTCTTCTGATACTTTGAATTAGTTCAACATTGACTTGGCTGGAACAACTCCATATCTGAGCGATATAAATCCACACAGGTTTTAGTATTTGCTTGTACTAAAACATCTTCTTTCGGGTAAATAGTCGTGAATGCTTATATTTCTATATTTAAGTTCAATCCCTTCGTTTTGTTTTCTTTCAATGTCGTGCCTAAGTGTACTTTGCTGTATTTGAGCACGGAATTTGTGTCCCTTTACTATGTACTTATATATGGGAAGGTATTGTATTTTGTTGTATGTAAAGTTTACATATACAGTCTTTGTATCATAAAGTCGAATTTGCCATTTCTTTGTCCAATCGTAAATGCGGTTTATGGCGATTTGTTTAAACTCGAAATGGTTTTACTTTATGGTTTTATTGAGAGTTTTACTCATTTAAAAACAAAGCTATGTTTCAAGGTGAATCCCAGAGTCCGGGGATTACTTTAAAATTATATCATTAAATTTAAAATCTGCTAATATTGGTTTCCATAATATGTAGTCGTGCCTACATGCATACATACATACATATTTATTTACATATACGGTGATGCATATTTATTTTTACTTCTCACTCAATTAAAATACCTTTGCTAATAGCTGAGCAAACGCTAATAAAATTTCTACTTCAGGCAAAGTAAATGTTTTTAACGTTTTTTTTTTTAGAAAAATATTTTATAATAAGTAAGGTTTTAATAGAAAATAAATGAAGATGATAATTTTTCGCTTGAAGCAATTATCATCGGTAAAGTGTGAAAGCAAGGAAAATTTAAGTGACTTGAGTCATTAATCTAAAAATTGTTGTATAAGTAGCTGCCTAGTAACTCTTCGAAAGAATAAATACCGAGGCACAAGACATGAAATATGATGGCAGAAGAACGAAGAGATAGGCCAAACTTATGTAAGCAGCGAGCGGTATAGGAAACATAGCAGATTTCTTGAATTTCAGCAGTTCATTAACTATGAGCAGAGCGATTAACGTGAGCTAAGTTTGTGGCTGTTGCAATTAATTTGTAAGTAACAAAAATAATAATTTATGCTCCATTCAGCTTCAGTTCTATAGTCGAAGATGTGTACATGGGATTTTTTTTTTGTTTTTGTTCTAATATTTTTTTAAATTGTAAGTGAAATAATTGTCGGTCTAAGAGAAAATAAAATAATTGTCTTGCATATGATCTTTTCTGAACAATACGAATAAAAAAATTTTTGTTAAAAATTTTTATTTAAATTTAGATAAATACTATGACGAAATTACAACAATTTCAAAAACAAAATCTAAAAAAATATTTCAAAAAATTTTAACTTAAGTTTTTAATATTTTTTTCAAAAATAAATAAAAATTTTAACAAAAATATTAAAGAAAATTAAACCAAAAATAAATAAATAACTTTATTAAAATTTTAAATTTAAATAAATAAAAAATTTTATTAAAAGTTTAATAAGATTTTTTATTTATTTTTGTTTTAAAGTTTTGAATATTTTAAATAAATATTGTTAACAAATTTAAATAAAATTTTTTAACAAAACTTTTTTAACAAACATTTTTTTTAATCGTAAAGTGCGGAAAAAATCCCGAAAATTATGAAAAAAATGTTTATTAAACATTTAATAACTTTTTTTTATTTCAATCTCAAGTGCTTAGAAAATTTTTTATTCATTTTTGTTTTAAATTTTTTTAATATCCTTGTTAAAACTTTTATTTATTTTTTAAAAAATATTAAAATTTTTTTCATAATTTTCCATAGGATTTGTTCCACACTTTACGATTAAAAAAATTTTGTTAAAAAATTTTATTTCAATTTGTTAAAAACATTTATTTAAAATATTAAAAAATTTAAAACAAAAATATATAAAAAATCTTATTCAACTTTTAATAGAATAAGTAAAAAATTTTATTAAAATTTTTAATTTCTTTCAATTTAAAATTATAATAAAATTTTTTGTTACTTTTATTTAAGTTTTTTTAACAATATTATTAAAATTTTTATTTATTTTTGAAAAAAAATATTAAAATTTTTATTTATAAGAAAATAATTTAATATTTTTTAAATAAATAAATAATTTTTTTTCAAGTTTAAAATTTTTATATATTTTTGAAAAAATACTAAAAACTTTAGTTAAAAATTAAAAAAAAAAACATTTTTATACATTTTTTATATTCTTTAGGATAAATAATACTTTTTAAAAAATATTTTGTAGAAAACAAAATTTCGGGTCAAATATCTTCAGTCCCTTTTAAGATTTTTATATATTTTTTTATATTTTTTAGGATAAATAATAATTTTAAAAAATATCTTTTAGAAAAAAAAAATTCTGTTCAAATATCTTCAGTCCCTTTTAACATTTTTTATACATACATATCCAAATACGTGCTAAGGGCGACCACTTGCGCGATATCATATTCAAAAAGTGATGTAAACGAATCTCCTTGAACTAAATTAAATGTTTTTCACAATGAAACACAAAAAAATGTTTCTTTTTCCATATTTTTTTAATAATCACATGGGTCAGTTTAATATGGCCAACCCTGTACATTTTTTTATATTTTTTAGGATAAATAAACCTTTTTAAAAAATATTTTTTAGAAAAAAAAATTTCACGTCGAATATCTTCGGTCCTTTTCATCATTTTCATATTTTTTTATACTTTTTAGATTAAATAATACCTTTTAAAAAAATATTTTTTAGAAACAAAATTTCTGAAGTGAGATATCTTCGGTCCCTTTTAAGATTTTTATATATTTTTTAGGATAAATAACACTTTATAAAAAATCTTTTTGAGGAAAAAAACTTTTGAAGTCAAATATCTTCGGTCCCGTTTAACACTTTTATACTTTTTTTATATATTTTAGAATATGTAATAATTTAAAAAAAAATTTCATATCAAATATCTTCAGATCTTTTTAGCACTTTTATACATTTTTTATATTTGTTAGGGTAAATTATACTTAAAAAAAATATTTTATAGAAAAAAAAATTTTCATATTCTTATACATTTAGGATAAATAAAACTTTTTAAATATGAAAAAAACTTTAAGTCAAATATTTTTAAAATTTTTATACTTTTTTTAAAAATATTTCCTCAAAAAATACATTTTAGAAAAAAATGAGTCTTTGCCATTTGAGAAAATTACACGATAAATGAATAAAACTCAAAACTATTAAATTTTTTCTTAATAATTCTCATGCAGAAACTCTTTATTTGAAACAGAGGCTCTAACACTAAAACCCTTTATTTCTTTGCTATTTAGTAAGCCTTTTATTTCACATTCATTAAATTGTTGTTACTATCCTTTTTGTATACATTTGCAACATGCAGACGAATATATTTATAATCCTCTTTTAGTTTTTGTCTTTTAATTGATTAATTCTTTTCTTAAGATATTCTTTACAATTTCAAATGGCACTAATGAATTCGAAGAAAAGTTTGAAAAATCCTTTCAAAGCGCATTTAAAACGCCCATTTAATTTTAAACACAAGACTTTTATGCATTTCATTGACATAGAACTCTTTTAATATAATATAAATTATTCAAAAGCTGAAATTCGTTGAATTCGTTGAAGTTGATACGAGTACTAAGCCTACATGGCAATTCATACGTACCTACACTAGCGTGCACAATAATAGAAAAATTCTGTGTATGTAGTTTTGTAGCTTATTCAATATTGCAATAATATTGTGTGGGTTTAAAGTAGCGCAAAATTTGCATTGATATTTGAGAATATTTTTTGTGGATGAATAACATTTCTTCCACATAACAAATGCTCGACATTTTTTGGTTAGAGTTATAGAGGAAATGCTCAAGACTTCTAGCAAAAAACAAATTAACAAAAATCCACAAGATTTCTGACCCACCTGAAACTTGCACTTTTCATTAGGTTAAGCTAGGATAAATCGCTGCCCTTGCGAAGGGTCCACTCGGGCAAATATTCAAAATTCGTCCGTTGTGATACCATACAGGGGGAGGGAGGGAAAGAAGAAGGAAAAGAACCAGACAGGTGTAAAAAAGGAAAATGGGGCTTTGGATTAGAGAATGACGACCAACAGTGGCTAATTACGTTCCTATCAACTGCTTTAAGCGACTGATGAATTTCACCAGATGTGTGATAATTAAACCCGCAATATCCGCATGTACCTATAGCGAAACAGTGACAGCCCAGACATCAAAATTTTTGACCGACGAGAGAAGGGCAGCTGAGAAGAAGGTGCTGAGATGATTCCACCTCATCCTCCAGACAATAGTAATAACAATTAAATGAATGTGAAATAAAAGGCTTACTAAATAGCAAAGCAATAAAGGGTTTTAGTGTTAGAGCCTCTGTTTCAAATAAAGAGTTTCTGTATGAGAATTATTAAGAAAAAATTTAATAGTTTTGAGTTTTATTCATTTATTGCGAAATTTTGTCAAATGACAGACTCATTTTGTTCTAAAAAAATTTTAGCAAAAAACCATTAAAATATATTTTTTTGAAGGTACTACTTACCGAAGTATAAAAATGTAAAAAATATTTGACTTAAAAGTTTTTTTCAATAAAGCTAAAGTGTTATTTACCTAAAAAATATAAATAATATACATGTTAAAAGGGACTGAAGATATTTGACCTGAATTTTTTTGTTTTATATTTTTTAAAAAGTATTATTTATCCTAAAAAATATAAAAAAATGTATAAAAATGTTAAGAAGGACTGAAGATATTTGACCTGAACTTTTTGTTTTCTAAAAAATATTTTTAAAAAGTATTATTTATCCTAAAAAATATATAAAAATCTTAAAAGGGGCTGAAGATATTTGACCTGAAATTTTTTTTTTTCTAAAAACTATTTTTAAAAAGTATTATTTGTCCTAAACAATATAAAAAAATGTATGAAAATATTAAAAGGGACTGAAGATATTTGGAATGAAATTTGTTTTTTCTAAAATATATTTTTTAAAAAGTATTATTTATCCTAAAAAATACAAAAAATGCATAAAAATGTTGAAAGGGACTGAAGATATTTGACCTGAAATTTTTTTTTCTAAAAAATATTTTTTAAAAAGTATTATTTATCCTAAAAAATTTAAAAAAATGTATAAAAATGTTAAGAAGGACTGAAGATATTTGACCTAAACTTTTTTTTTCTAAAAAATATTTTTAAAAAGTATTATTTATCCTAAAAAATATAAAAAACTATATGAAAATCTTAAAAGGGACTGAAGATATTTGACCTGAAATTTTTTTTTTCTAAAAACTATTTTTAAAAAGTATTATTTGTCCTAAAAATATATAAAAATGGTAAAAAGGACTTGAAGCAATCCCAGGTCTTACCGTATGGACACCTAACGGACAATGTCCGGTAAGGGTACCTACCAAATTTTACAACTGCGGACTTGCACTTTATTATCCCAAAATTCAATGGACTATAAAACTACATTCCCAAATTTTTCTAAAAATTCTTAATAAAAAGTTTTGCGTTGTTTACGAGTATGCGCCAAGTCTGAAACTTTAAGTTGTGTGGGTTTTGTTCTGCTAAAACTATGTTTTTATAAAAAACAAAAAAAATAAGTAAAAAAAAAATTATTAAAAAATTTAATAAAAAAATTTTATAAAAAAATGTTAAAAAAAAATCTATAAAAAAATTTATAAAAAAATTTTATAAAAAAAAATTATAAACAAATTTTACAAAAAAATGTAATAAAACATAAATAGTCACAACTTTGCAGTAAGTCACGTTGCTTTTAATATATTTCGAACATAAGTGTACATACATATGTATGTTATTTGCAAAATAATTAACATTTATTGCGTGTCTACTATAAAATTAAACTTTAATATGTGTGCGTATGTATGTATAAGTGTGACTATTGTTTTCTTTTAACGCACCATTAAAGATTAATACTAAGAAAGTAAAGAATCAATAATAAAATAGATAGCATTGAGTTCGGATATTAAAAACTAAACATATTTTTTTTACTTCTCTTGAGAACTCCTTAAAATTTGGTGCATGATTGGTGGCAGCACCTCTCAGTTATTCTTTGAGATGATGGTTAGTTAATCGGTGTTTGCATTTCACGAATTGTAAAGTGGAATAAAATAATTTACATACATAATTTGCTTCGAATACTGAAATAATTCGACAAGCACACTTTTTCAATTCAGGATACTTCGATTTTGGTACGAATTTTCAAAATTCACTTATATTTTAATTTTAGAGCTCGATCTTCTTGCATCTCTATTAGTTCTAATTCTCCAGTTGCTTTTTGGGTCATGATTATACAATATTAGAAATTTAAAACTCACTTTGAATTATGTAAATTTCAAATGGGTTGAGAAAAAACAAGAGCGAATGAAAAGGGAACACGGGCACATTTATCGGGAGCCACAAGTAATCCATCTAAGGGCCGCATGTGGCTCGCAAACCGCAAGTTTGCCCCTCTGTTATATATTATACTTATATTATACCTTCCTTAGAACTAAAGTAAAATTTTATAGATTCAAAATATAGTAGAATACTAAAAATTGGGTTTTTTTTACTTATATAGCAAATATTTATCTAAAGTAGAGTGAAGGCTGAGAGTCCGATTAAATTGTTTAGAGGCAATCCTTTTTATGGAAGAAAATGATTATTAAAGCAACCGTATTTGATCAAATAGCACAATGGTTTCTAGTAATACAAGCGGAGACTGTACTTTGCAGTAAAATATTATTTCATTCAATAGTATTTCGTTGCAGCAACACTTCAACAACTGTAATACTGTGCTTGATTTCTTGGTTCACTTGAAAAGAGACACTCAGTTTGGCTACAATATTTTGCGCCTTAAAGCTGTGAAAAGGGATCGGTGTTTTAAGCATTCTTTGTGTTTGGTCGAAAAAATGAACCGGACTTTATATTGATTGTCTCAGTTTACTGATTTCAAATCGATTGTAGAGGATTTTCGGAGCTTTTCAGTATGAGAATCACCACTGAAGAAATTATAGGTTCATTTCTATGGGCGAAACACATGTCGCGTAACTGGCCATGATAACTGCGATTACATTTTAGTCAAAAATAAAAAATAAAGAATCAAAAAAACATAAAAAAAACTAAAAAAACAAAAAAGTAAGCAAACACATTTAGCTACAGCAATGCAATACCGTATTGGGCAAAATCAGCAGTCTGGGTACAAGCCCCAAGGTAGCACAGGCAGTTAGTAGAAACCAATAAAAAAGTTGCAGTTAAATTTTGACTGTAGACTGGGCAGAATACTAGCTAAGAAAAACTATAAGAAAATTATTTAATTGACCTTGCGCACAAAGTTGAAGAAAATAGAGAGTCACTTCGCTTAATGCGGAAAAACTTAACAAAGGTAGTTGTGGTTGTTGTTGTTGTAGCAACATAAACGTATTATAACAGCTGACAGTTCTTGACCGGATATAAATACGGGTCGTGCCGATAACGTAGAACCGACTGTCGTGGGCGCGTAAAAAATGTAGTCGTTAACGCTAACAACAAAAAAAATCACGGAAGTGTTAATATGAGGTTCGTTTGAAAAGTCCGTGCAAAGTCGGAGAGATGGCACTACTGGCGCGTAACGAGATTATAAGTAGTTAGTCGCAGCTCTTTCATCTTTATTAAGAATATTAAAATTACAAAAGTTATGTAAAAAACTGTATCGAAAGGCGAAGAACTAATTTCTCAGAACGACAGAATGAATGATAAAACCCAATAAATCTCATATGAGGGCAATCAGCTCTTATGCAAGGCATATATTTTGATGGTTAACACTCATCAGTTCCCGAAAATGATCGAAATTTTACCATGTATGAATTGCAAGCGAGATTTTAGCTTGAATGCGGACTCAGACGTCTGACGGCTGATTATTTCGGTATACTTCAACATTTAATAAAAACTACAGCAAATGCACAAAATTAACTTTTACTTGAGGCCAAAAATATCACTAATGGAGAAAGGAATATTCATTTGTGAAAAGAATGAAAAAAAAGAATATAATAATCAAAAATAAATTCAACTCGGATTCAAGTAAAATCAACCAGAAATATATTCATAATGAAATGATTTGATTATAGCGTTGATTGCATAAAAATTAGCAATGATTATTGGCAACAGACGCTCGCGGCAATAAAAGCTCCAAGCATTTACTCCAAAACAAGCATACATATACACGCGCACAAATACACAAACAAACAAACAACACACAAAAACGTGCTTATGTACACACGCACAAAAAATTTCTTGAAACACTCGAAAGTGTGCGTATGTATGTAAGTATGCCAAAATGAGCAGCAACAATAATTTGAAAGAGCAAAAAGTGCTGATAGCCATCAAAATAAATGCACATCGATTGGCGAGCACGCACACACAAACACACTCAAATGATGAACACAGCCACCAACACACAATTGCTGGCGGAAAGTAAGAAGACTGCAGAGAAACGACAAACTGATCCGAAAAGTACTAGTTTGCACCTAGTATTTGCCGACTGAAATTCAATTAGTCCGAAAATTTTATTTATTTATTTATTGAACTAAATTGCAATGCAGTGAAATGTCAAACTAGTCTCAAAAATACTAGTTTGCAACTAGAACTTTCTGAATGAAATCGGACTAGTCCAAAAAAGATGAAATGTGTACCGGTTACAAAACGATTTATTTATGCCTATTTTAATTGGTTTCAGCCTTTTAAACAACTTTTATAAAACGAATACATATTCAATGATACATATATGGTCATTAAAAAGGTTGCACGTTCATACGGAAAATGCAAGCTTTTTAAATTAATAGTAACAGATATTCAATTGTATGCTATTTTTATTCCATAGATTAATATAACAAATATAAATAATAGTTCGAAGATTTTTTAAATGTAAGCTAATTACAAAAGGAGCAAAATGGAAATTTTGATGTGGTCTTTAAAATACGTACGAAATTGAAATAGAAACGATAAAAAAAGAACTTAGTGATTTTATTAAAAATGCTGTTTAAAATATTGAAGTTTAATCAATGTGATTGTCCATAACTTTTTGTATTCGATTTAGCATAGAATTGGTAACCTTGCGGCAGGTTTCTGTGGCAGTGGAACCTCATAGTTCTTTGATTTTTTGCCATAAATCCTTTTTATTATTGAATGTTTCCTTCCGATTCGCTGCTTTAAGTCTCCCCAAAGGTTTTCGATGGGGTTTAGGTCGGGTAACTGGCTGGGACAATCCATAATTTCAACATTATTTTGTAAAATCCATTCACGTACTAGCATCGAGGAGCCTTTTTGTCATTATCATGCATAAAATGCCACCGAAGAAGCATATTTTCCACAGAAAATCGTAGCGTTACTTCTTGAGTATATCTTTGTAAATAAATTGGTCCACTTCTTGAGTATATCCTTGTAAATAAATTGGTCCACTTTACTGGTAAGGAGGTAATATCCACTGTTTTTTACGTGAGTACCTGCTGGTGACAGCTTAAACCTACGGTACCCAAAGGCACACGGATCAAAATCAATAATCAATGATCAGGATTGGCACACTAACCGCCTTGGTAGGGCTCGAGGCCTGCTCATACCACTGCCGTTCTATGGGTGCCGGCACCCGGTGGCAATGCAACTCCACATCGGCCTAAAACCTACCCGCGCTTTAGGTCTTAACCACAACCACCACGAACTCCTCCCCGAAGGGCCGTTCCCAAAGAACAGGTCAAAGCGAACTCTGAGGGCTCCTGTTCCCCATGGTACCGAGTTATGGTCTTCGGTGAAACATCGTACCCAAAGACACTGCCAGTTGAGCACCCATACTGCTCAGGCACTGGTGGGCCTAGATTTTAGTCGCCTTTTACGACAGGCATACCTTATCTCGGGCATATTCTAATCCCTGCAGCGCTGGGGGGTGGTAAGGAGGTAAATAGGTTCTAACTCCACACCAAGATGACCATCCCCAAATCATTATGTTGGTACCTCCGTGCTTAAAAGTTTTTCTTTTGCGAACCGCGGAGAGAACTCTTCTCTCTTAGTTCGTCTGAGATTTCACCCAGCACGATTTCGAAATAAATTTATTTTTGTTTCTTCGCTCAAAAGTATGTTCTACCATTTTCTCATACCTCTGGCATACGTCATGAATTGCGCTCTTGGTGAAAACTCTTCCTATACCTTTCCTTTTTTCAACAGAGGAACTTTACGAGCTGTTCTGCCTCGTAGGTTCATGTTGTACAATCGTCGCCGTATAGTTTTCGCTGATACTACGTAGTTGATTTGAACTGCATTGACCTGTGATGACTTAAAAAAGAATTGCTTCTGGCTAGAGTCCCAACTAAATTATCAATAGTGTAAGTTGTTTTTTTTTCCCCACCACTAAAATGCAAGATTTATCCGCAAAGTACATATTTTAGAGTCCACGGAAAATTGCGATTTTTTAATGCGAATTTTAAGGAAATCAATAGATAACGGCAGCATTTATCTTAATGACCGTATCTGTATATTATGAACGCAATTGATTATATAGACGCTTGGCCCACAAAAATGTATTAAATATTATTAAAAAAGAAAAAAAAATATTTATTGTACATGAAACCTTTTTTATAACACATCATTTATTTAACCTTTAAAATGCACCAATTGCGATTTATTTATTCGTTTTATTTTTCTCAATCAATATTTAGTGTTGACGCTTCTTATTACTGCGATAATTCACCGTCGCAGCTTCAGTAATCGCAATTTAGCGTCGAAATTATCGAGTTTCTAATAAATTATAAGTGTCTTAGCTTTGTGTTTCTGTATTAAATTTATTCTAGTCAATTCAATGTCAAATAAAGGACATCGAAAGTGCAAGTATTTTAAATACGTTCACATAAAAAAGTCATAGAAAAGGCTTCACGGATCGCCAACTTTGAAAATGTGAAGCTTATATTATTAGCCCATCTAAAGCTGCTAAATAAAAATATGTAATATTTTAAATTATACTTAATAAATAAAAAGTGTTGATTGTGTATTCATGAATTTATTTTATTAATTAAAAATAATCTTTTTGTATTAAATAATTCATTTTAATCTGAAATTAGTGGTTTTGGTCCATAATTGGACTAGTACTTTTTTTATCCACTTTCAGCTAGTACGAGAGTGGTATATTTGCGATCGAAATCTGACAAGTGACCTCTCGAAGGACATCGCCTTGTTAATTTCACCAGTTGCTTGTATGGAAAAAAGATAGTTGCCTGACTAGTTGGGCTTGCGACTCGTACTACTCGTATAAATTGTGGAATAACTTACAATCAGTAAAATTGACTACAGGGTAGGTGTGCGTGCGTGCGTGTGTGTCAGCGCCGCCACCGGCAACTGCTGTAAGCTCATTGACATTTGTTTACTGACTCACTTAAATGGCAATTTCGCTGTGAAATTTAGGGAAAATGTTTCGCATGTTAATCAAATTTGAGCAAAGTGTCGCAATAAATTTGCCTTAAGAGCGATGGTGCGGGATGGACGATCAGTAGGCAATAGAGCAAAATAAAAAAAGTATAAAAAAGGTAAAAAAAAAATAACAAAATGAATAAAAATTAAAAAAAAATTTAAATAATAAAAAATAATAATAAGAAAAAAAAAAGTCCAGCGCATGAATGAATTGAATGCTAAAAAATGCGTAAACTTTGTTTTAATTGTCTGGCGAAAACAAATTAAAAATAATGCTCAAGTTTATCAATATGCGATGATTAAAAATAACCGTTTGCGCACAGAGATAATACATTAAATTTTAATTCAGATTCAGTTTTAATTATGTACCAAATTGAAGCGATACTCCGTTTGTTTATATAATCGTATTAAAATCTGTGTTCGCAAAATTAATTGCATTGCTAATTGAGGTGCGGTTTAATGTGGCAATAATAAAAGTCGAGAGTTGTTAAAAAAACCACACAACTTAAAGCGCAGAAGGAGTATTTATATAACTTGACTTCATTTATCCTCTTATTTCAGGCCGTATTTCAGTCGCCAAAAATGACTTTAGATGCGGATGCGTTGTTGAAAAACTGCAGGTGGCAATAATTAGAACTACACCACTGGAAGGAGAAAAAAATTAACACTTGATCTGTAGTGGCGCCACAAACCTGTGAATTTTACGATGTTTTTCAGCAGAATAAATAAATAAACAAAAATAAAAAATAAACTCGTCTAAAACTTTTTTTACAAAATAAACTCTGTACTTTATATATATATTTCTCGTGGTTCCTAGGAGAAACGTTAACTGATTCGTGATCCTTTTTCACACCGAAGGTTTATCAGGTTTACTATTTTATTGGCTTTATTAATCTATGAATTTTAAGACGGGTAGGAGATTCGTCTTCCATATCCCTTGAAAATAAATTCAATTTTTCGATTTCCATAGAAAAAATAGCACCCTTTATTTATCTTTGACTTATTTTCTTTACCAATTCATAGTTATTCACAGCATTTAAAGGAAATTAAAAAAAAATTAATTTAGCTTGAGATTCTTTGGAAAAATAACAACCAAAGCAACAAAAATAAATAACACACAATTTCGACACTGTCAATAAACTGTTTCTACAAACTGTAGTACAGAATTTTTTGTATTTTTTTTTATTTATCTCGGTTCTATTGCCTGCTAGCGAATCAATTTGCAGCACAATTTAAAGACTAAGTTGTAAACTATTTAAGACAATTTAATTGAAACCCGACTAGTAGCTGTTCAGCCACTTACCTATGAGTAAAACGAAACTGCCATTATTTTAAGTGCATAGATAGTAAAGAAAAATACGCTTAGAGTTTTCAAATTCGCTCACCGACACTCTTGAGCTGTGGCATTCTTATTGCACAACCTTTCTTTATTGCTTTGTGGCCCAGTTTGTTCGTCAGAGCTTTATTTATATGATTTTTTTTTGGTTCTTTTCTGTGTTGCTATTGTTGCGGTTGAAGTTCAACTCGGCACAGATTATTTTATTAATATCTATGAGTGCAATGTCTCTTCAAAGATGTTGGTCAAGTTCGTCCAGATTCATTCTAACTGGTTTGTTGTTTTTGTTTTTTTGTCTTTTAGTTATATTACTCAAGTAATTGAATTATTTAATCGATGCGTTTTTGTGTATGCTTGAATTTGAGGTACGCACCTACATATATACATACAAGCATATGGACGTATTTGTAAGTACTTAAGATGTCGAAATAAAGTTTAGCCTAGTTTTTCGTCCACTCTGCTCGAACTTTAATTGGCATTAATAATCAAAAATATATGAGAACTAACTTAAATTAAAGTAAAGACGGTAAACTGTTAAATCTTATTGGATTCAGTAATTTTTTTTTTTGCAAAATAATATTTTATAAAAATTCATATTTTCAGATATTTTTTCCATTTTTCTTTAATAGATACAGTTAAAGTATATTAGTATTAAGTAAGTATATTATATATTTTCAGGTCCTAAAAAGCTCTCAAGTTATTGCTACTGCTCTGTCTGTTCGAGTGGGAAAAAGAAAAAAATAAATAAAGGATACCACAATGAAATTTAAAGGCGGATTAAGGGATCTGTCTGCGTTACAAATATTTTTGTTTTAAATTAGTAGCTAAATATTATGAAGAAGTATGATAGATTTAACAGGTTTGCTCTTTAACTATGGTGAACGAAAAACTGTGAGGGGAACTTCGACTGCTACGTCACTCGGGAGATTCTGGGGCTCATACTCCCCAACATAAACGTATCAGCTGACACGATGAAACTTATGAGAGTCTCACGTAAATGAATTCTGACCACCGTTTCGTACCGTAGTATCGTAGATCGTGGTTTCATCGCATCAGCTGATACGGGCGTACGGGCTTACGCTTACGTTGGTGAGTGTCTGCACCATTCAGCTGAATTCTGCACGATGATTTCACAAGTATTCACACACTCGTCCCATCAGTCGTTGTTCAGACGGCAACGACGTGTCTTTGCTTTTTGTATGTGGATATCACTAACACAAGTGACATCAGCCTATCAGCTGATTCTGTCAAATACGCTCAGAGTCGAATAACTGTCCTTTAAAAACGTTTCACCATGCATTATGAAGACAGTCGGTTCTAAGAACTGTCACTCCCACAACGTTTTCCAAACACTTACGGGGAATATTTAGCCTACCAGAAAAACAAAAATAACGGCATCGCCGATTGGAGATATAATCAAATGCGAGATCAAAAGTCTTGCTGTGTAAAGAACTTTTAACTCTAAAGTCATAATTTAACGCATATTCGGAAAATTGTAAAGCCTGATTTATATTAACTGTATAAACAAATCAAATCCGCTTTATTGCCAATACGCCAATAAGCCCGTTTTCGTTTTGCTGAGCTGAATAATGAGAACAATTAGTATTTGCGAACTAGAAGAATTTTACTTTAAGTAGCCTAGACGGGAAGCGTAAATATTGGTGATCTCAAGCCTTTCTCAAAGCAGTGCGCCAAAGATGGAACTTTTTATGTGTCTACCTCATGGTTTGCGCAGGCAAAAGATATTAAGGAAGCACACCGATTTCCTGCGTTTCTGCAATAGATAATGGACTATCAAGTATTTGCAAAGCCTATTGGACGAAACTGTGGTTACACTTGGTGAAGGAGCTGCTGTTACTGGTATTCCAGCAGAATATCTCAGCAATATACCGATCGAAGAGCAGTAAAGAATTTTTAGAATTCTAATTTTCGACTGATCAGCTTTTAGTCAGCTGAGGCACTACGCAATGGGGAACTCAGAGTAGACCGCAGTCTATAAGGGCCTTTAGAATGGGTATTG
This sequence comes from Anastrepha obliqua, assembly GCF_027943255.1. Lineage (NCBI taxonomy): Eukaryota > Metazoa > Arthropoda > Insecta > Diptera > Tephritidae > Anastrepha > Anastrepha obliqua. The sequence goes on from NC_072893.1 coordinate 50,297,156, forward strand.
CACACATTTAGGGGTAAACATTTTATTCTAAGCGGCCAAACGTAATAAAATGTCGCTTAAATATTGCTAAATTGTTGTTGCTTCCAGAAAGTTTGCGCTCACCGAACAGGAGAATTCTCTTGAGTCCCCAAATATATTTCAGAAATTACGAACACATTGGATGACACTGGAAGTCAATTCCATCTAAGGCTCTGCTAATACTCTATAGGCATTTACTATGAAAATATTTTGCTTTAGCTGCACAACGTCGCTCGCCGATAGATGGAATAGCAGCCATAGTCTACTGCTGTAAGCGGCGGAAATTCATTAGGTTTCTAAAATTGTCTTATCATTGCAGTATTTTTCAACTTGAACGAAAGGCAGATAAACTATTACAATGCAAGATTTATTACTGCGCTTTAGCACTCATGCGGCAATGCAAGTATGAGTTGGAAGATATTCCATTAAAGCGTTAATTGCGCTAAAGATTAGCCTAGCGATTGTGGTTGAGTGCAGCGGAAAAGTTAATGTGCATACTACTGATTAGAATGACAATGAAATAACTAACAAAGAATACAACTGTTTCACATGCATTCGAATACAAATAAAATTTTTTTTTTGAAAATGAGAATTTAAGAAACTTAAAGATAAGCAGAAGTTGTGCAATTATATTTATTTAGAAGAATGAAATGAAGTACAATTAGTGCCTTGTGCCTAGTTTGGGGCGACCACTGTACAGATCTTTAAGTAAAAACACTCTCAGCTGGTCATCAACTGAGATTCACTGATTCCACTCGCTCTAGTTGCATTAAAAAAAGGATTCGATTTCTTAGAAAATCGTAACAAAAAGTCGGAAAAATGTCAAATTTAGATATATTCGCAATAAAGATAAAACATTTAAATAGATAAGAAATATATTAAAAATATTTGTTATTGCAATTGGTTTATTGTAAAGATATTATTTTGTATTTTTTGTTGATACTCCTTTGTTTTCAACGCGACCATAAAAATTCTAATTTGACACAGCAACACTGGTAATAAACATAAACAAAAAGTAAAAACCCTTCCGCCAAAACACAGGACAGGAAGGGTATTTTCACTAGTAAATTTGTAAAATTTGGGCGCGTGCTGGTGAACGATGCAGAATGGCGAGGTAGCGAAAGAAAGACAGATAGAGAGAGAGAAAGAGAGAGAGACGGATAAAGAGATACAGAGAGAGACAAAGATAGAGAGAGACAGAGAGAGAGAAAGAGGAGAGAGAGAGAGAGGCTACGTGAGTTGCTTACGCTACATGCTTACATTTTATGGAGTTGTTAGACGAGCTTTTGATTTGTAGCTGCTCATCTTATTCAGTTTTTTACCGTCAAATTTCCGGACTTTCAATTATCTTTATATTAATTTAAGCAGTTAAATTCAAATGCCCATCTTCTCCACCTCTAATGGGTCCAAGGGAAGACGGTAAGTAAAGGGTTTTCCAATAACAGGTGTCATTCTTGACATATTGTACATACAAAATACGTTCACATTCGGAATCTATGTTAGTTTCATGACAAAAAAAGAGCTGCTTCCGATTCATGAACCATCTAGCGGGTAGTGAATCAAACAAAACGAATCCAACATTGCACATGATTTGGCAGCACTGCATTATTTTCATTTTGCCGAACTGATATGTAATTCCACTAATTTCATCCCGCGCGAAAGTACGCAAAATAGTTTGAACAGTCGAAAGGCAAGCGTCCGATTTCTCATCAGATGGCGCTCAAAATGTTATGTAATTCCACTGATGTTCAAAGCATCCCACCTGGAAGTATAGAATATAACTAAATAAAATATGTATACTTATACTTGGAACCACTGGCCTAAGCATTTCCCATGACAGCTTAGCGGCCATAAACACTGCCGCTTGAACATCGCTAAATTGCTGTTGCTTTAGCATACAAATCTATTTCGCCTAGCGAGCAGCGGAATTCTCTAGTGAGCAGAGAAATGATGAACCAAAAGTGACAAATGTTTTTTTCTTTCTCCGATAAGTAGAATGAAATAAAGTTAAGACAATATAGTAATAGAAAAACTTGTTCTACAGGTGAATGCTGCTGTAAATTGGTGAAATAGATTTACGTTATTATAGTTTCACAACCAGAACGGGTGTACCTATTCTGACGATATGACCTATCCAGCGGAGCCACTGGATATTTCGCTGCATTATGTCTTTTCGCGGCAAAGTTCATACAGTCGACTGATTCTATCGACTTCTTTGTCATTACCAACGAGCAAAGCTCGATAGTTTTCCGCAGCTTTTTTTTCTCTCGAACACTCCATCGTCCAAGTTTCTGCGTCATACAAAAGGAACAGCATGGTGAGAGTCTTAGGTTAGGTTAGGTTGAAGCAGTTGTCTTGTGGGACACACTCAAGCTCATAGTCCATTGTGGTGCCGCGTGGGAAGCTTGTCCCTATCTCTCCTAAAATCAGTGTTTGCTTTTCAGAAATCTTGGAATATCTTGGAATTTCTGCAGAACTGAGATCTTCCAACTCATTAAAAAATTGTTTGCCTAGAATAGTAAACCTACGTCTGGATAGAGCAGGACAGTGGCACAGTAGGTGCGAGATTGTCTCTTCCTCATGCTCATCTAGACAACTTCTACAGAAGTCATGTGTTTGCGCACCTATCCTTTGGGCGTGTCTACCTATTAGCCAGTGCCACGTTATGACTGAAATCAGTGTGGTAAGACTGTGTTTATTTTGGCTTAGCAGAGATTCTGTGCGTTTAGCATTGAGAGTCGGCCACAGTTGACGGGCGATTTTGCAGGTGGTTTCATTACTCAATCTTTCGTTCGCTGCTCTTACGATTTCTTCAAGTATAAGTGGCTTGCATATTTGTAAGGGTAACCCTATGTCATTGTCTTTGTACTCATTGGTCTCATTGGTTAATCGGCTCTACAGTTACCCTCAATGTCGCGATGACCAGGAACCCATCTTACCTTTGGGTGAAATGGCTGAGCCATCTCGTTAAGAGATGTGCGGTACCTTGGAGATTGTCGACTGTTTTGTGAGGGATTTTATCGCCGCATGGCTATCAGTGAAAATCAGTGAAAAGGAGGGTCGTAAACGCTGTAATGGCAAGTGTAGGTGTAAAGTGTTATTTTTATTCGTCGAGAGATGACTTTACTAGTAAATTGCCTACTTAGTTCAAATAAGTTCGTTAGATTTCAAGCCTTCCATTATTATCGGTGTGAGTGCTGACTCCCTATCAAACCAAGGATGATAGATTACCAGGTTTGGCCATTCCAAGCAAAATTGTTAGAGTAACTTTGGCTGCCACGTCACCGGGTACTCGGCAGCAGAATCCTGCGCGTTCCTTTCACACGCATTCACCCACTCTTCCAATCGTCGCTGTGCAGACGGCAACGAAGTTACACGAGTGGATACTGTGTTAATTTTTTTCCTATGTCACCAACACAATCTCAGTATATGCGTAAACCAATCAGTTGATTCTTTCAAATCTGCTGAGAGCCGGTTAAAGGTCGCTCAATTCCGTTGTTCACCATAGCTGCAGGCCAAACCTGGTAATCTATCATCCTTGAACTGCTTGGAAGAAAGAAATACTTGTGTACGGATGGTCAAACCTTGCATTCTATTATTCATATTCCGTGTCTTTATTGTATGCAAAAAAAAGGCAGAATATTTGACCGCATCCTAACCGGATGAAAGTTTCCTATGAAAATACTCGAGTATAATTGCCTACAAGTGCACTGTTTGAAAATCAGTAAGCACCGCAGCGCGCCAAGCCAAGTTCCGGGTACTTTTTACTCTTTGTATTTGCTGCTTGCAAAGTAAATACTTACAAGGTATTGTTGCTGTTGATCGATTTTTTACTTATGTACGTATACATTAACTGATTTCTGCTTGTTCGTGTTTTACGACAGAGGTGAGAGTGAAGGAGAGTTAAGTAATTGCATTGCGAACGATTGATTATCTTAATCGGCGATTGAAATGCCTTTGTGCTGTTCTTTAATTCTATTATGGACAAATTATTATTTTTAATTTTTTTTTGTGATGAAATCTGCTTATTAAGCTTAGAAGCTTAGATAGCGGAACCCATCGGCACTACAAGTTCGCTGTCCTATACTTCTCTTTTGAAGTGATCAAATTACAAATACAAATAATTAAAGCAGAAATTGTAGACGCGCTGGCTTCCCTTTTGAATGCAAAAAATTCAGCAAAGAACGTGCAATATTGGGCCGTTCTTCTAAGGGCCAGTTTTCCAGTGCTCGTTTAACTGCGGTGAAGTTTTGTGTTCCAGGAGTCAAATGGAGTTAAGGGTATCTGATAATTAAAAAAATGTAGGTTGTTGTTGAGGTTGACTCATAGTCTTAAGCTTGAAAATAAAACTCAGAAATATTTATATTTATACAAATTTTAATAGAATCGGAGTTGATATGTAAGTCATTGTTTAAAATTAGTATAGCCTAAGCTGAAGCGTCGCATGTACGGATCATCGTTCATCCTTGACCATTTTGATCAACGTTTATTAGGTATCAATAGTGTCTTGAAGCTTTTACCTTTATCTTTGGTTCAATATAATAACCAAAGATTTTGCAGTGCGGGCCTTCATGTGGACATAAGCCTGGCGGCCAGTGGTATAGAAGGTTGCTGCAAGCTTCAGGGCTTCTTGCTATTTGCTTGAACAGAAAAGAAATTATGTTGTTGTTGTTGTTGGAGCAATTTGCTTAGCCCTAGTCACCGATCGTCGTCGTCTAACTTATCTAGACCATCGTCAGGAGACTCTTCAGGAGACAGATTCGTAGACTATCGCCTAGATAAGTTAGACGACGACGATTGGTAGGCGAAAGAAGGGTGCTGTTTCGACAGGTTGGGTCCAGAAGCAAAGGCATGTTAGGTGAGTGAGTTTTAGAGCGCATATGAATAAGCGGTTAGTATTGTGCAGTGTGCCTTCGCATGCCGGACATATGCCAAAGTTACGCGTTTCTCGCAAGGCATCTGAAACTCTTCGTCTACAATTGGTGGTGGTTGGCCCCCGATAACAGCATTCGCGAATCGGGAATTTAGGCAGGTGGTAAGAGTCTCCTGATGGAACTCATTAAACGTCTTTCTGTCTGTCTATGTACTGTCCGGTCCAGTAGTTGCAGACGTTTTTTGTTCTGGATCTCGTCATGGCACGTACCGGAATGACTTGGGTTTTTTCCCGACCAAGGGCTGCCGACCCAGTAAACTAGCCCTGAACACTCACTGAACCTCACAAGACAATTTATCCATGCATTCGGTCGCCAAAAAGGCTTTGACGGATTCGTAAGCTAGTGTGTTTTTTTTTTCTTCTGCCGCCAAATCAGCATCTCGACTCTTCTGCCCAACTCTCAGTTCATCGTTCCAATAACGGTTAGTATTGATCACTTTACTGTCATCATCAGTAAGCAATGCTTCAAAGTTTGTTCCTTCAACACCAGTTTTTGGCCTTTCGCCACTGCTGCAGATCTCCCTAAATAGTTGGTGCATTTTTCTTGACGTACCCGTACAGTTACCTGAAAAAATGCTAATTAAGTTTTCACGAAAAAATCAAGCGCATATTTAAAGAACTTTCTGTATAATTCCCAACTTCTTTTCATTTTTAGCCATTGAAAGCAAAGTTTTGAAAATAATTATTGATCGATTGCCTACATAAAAAGGCAAATTATTTTTTCTCAGATTTTTGTCATAAGCTACGTTTTGTTTTTCCCTTAGTCTCTTTGTTGATTTTTTCGTTTGATTTATTTATTAGTATCCTTAACTTCAAGTTACTAAGTGAAAACTCGTGTTATGCTGCCTTATAATTAGAGGGAAGCACCAGCAAACAGATGCCAGAATTCTACTGAAAATTACAAGTTAAAGAAAAGCACAAAATAATGACTACCCAAAAGTCCCCAGCCAAATGACTAAACAGTTGTAAACAACATTAACATAGTGCGCACAATAACAACAACAAACAACACAGCGCAAACAACAACCAACGCATTGAAAGAAAGCTGGCTGCCACATTTCAAAGAGTCAAGAAGGAAAATTTTGGAAAAATAAACAGCTGGTTGATAAAAAAAGGGTCGCATTAAATTAAAAACGAGACCGCAATGATAATATAATGATAATGATTAATTAAATGATTAATGAGTTCAAAGTAAAAATAAATATGAATGTGTTGGTGAAAAAGTGGGGAAGAAAAAAATGACGAGGAAGCTAAAAGAAAAGGAAATGAGCAGATATAGAGAACAAAAACTTCGTATAAAATTTCCCAAATAGTACAACTTGGCATACGAGATCAAGAGATACATGTTGCGCATAAAAGATGTTAGAATAATACAAGCCATAAATAAATAAATAGAAAAATTGTCTAACCTTTTCTATTACGAATGGAAATTAAAAAAATACAAAAATACAAAAATAAATAGCAACAACTAAGAGGCAAAATGGTATGAATATTTGCGAGAGACCGATTTTCAGTAGAAACACAATTCAACGGCAATGAAAACAAACCACAACAAGAACAACTATTTGTTTACAACAAGAATAATAACTACAACAGCACAGAAGATAACAACTCGCCTGTGAGTGCAAGCGCACAATCAGCTGGCGGCGCAAAACTCGCATACATAAATGTACATTTTTATACAGAATCTCATGAAATATAATATTAAAAAAAGAACCCTGTGCAATTCCAGCAGATGCACACTCACATTCACACAACACACAAACCTCATATGACACTAGAGGGGAAGTCCAAGTTTGATAAAATGCTAGAATGCTTAGATCGAAGTGGAAAAATTAGCGTAACTTTGCCATCACGAAATTGTAAGTGAGGCGTTTGAAAAAACGAATATAAAAATGCTAAGAAAGTCAGCATTTGTAAACAAAAATTAAAAGCTGGGTTAAGTTAAAGTAGACAGAAAGATAATAGAAAGAAAAAAGTTATTTGCAAAAAAAAAATTCTACAATTACGCCAGCTCAACAGCTGCTTCAACAAGTTCACTGAGAGCCGAGTAGCGGTGCTGCGATGTTGGCAACCTCATGGTGAAAAGATTTTTAGAGATGTACTACCTAGCAGCCGCCATAGCCAAATGGGTTGGTGCGTGACTACCATTCGGATTTCAGAGAGAGAACCTTGGTTCGAATCTCGGTGAAAGACCAAAATGCAGGAACAGTTTTTTCTAATAGCGGTCGCCCCTCGGCAGGTAATGTTTGCCCTCCGAGTGTATTTCTGCCATGAAAAAGCTCCTCATAAAAATATAAAAAAAATATAAAAAGCTCCTCATAAAGATATCTGGAATATCGGAATCGGTTTGAAACTGTAGGTCGCTCCATTTGTGGAACAACATCAAGATGCACGCCACAAATAGAAGGAGGAACTCGGCCAAACCACCAGAAAGGGTGTACGCGCCAATTATATACATATACTACCCAGCAGAACGTTATTCGGCTCTTAGTAATTTGACAGATATGTCGACGTGATTCATTTTGTGTTTCACAAAATTTAGTTTTAGCATAGTGAAACACAAAACGAATGACGTAGAATCAAAAGTTCCCCCAAAAAAATTTGCTTTTTCACCATACCTAACGAACAAACCTGGTATCTGTCCTCCTTGGCGCAACTTACTATATTCTCGCACCGGTGACAGAAACCTGAACTAGTGAAACAAATATCTGGTTAAGAAATGCTGCCATTTTGCCAATTGCAAATCGTTTCGCTATTCATACCTTAAGCAGCGACTTCCCCGTAGTACTAATTTCTAGTTAGAAATAACACTGACTACTTTTTGGCACTTGTTTGTTGGTGCAAACTTGTAGGAAATATATGTTTGGTGCCTACTCTTTGGGCGTTTTTTGGTCCCAATTTTTTTGGCGTTTTTTTTTTTTTTTGTGACTACTTTTTGAAGCTCATTTCCGTCCTCAACGTCAGATTTATTAGTATTGCCTTGCGGTATTTTGTCGCATTGTTGCGGTCCTGGAAACGCTGCGTTTGTGCGGGTGATAAACTCTCGGAGTAGTGCGCGTTGTTGCCTTGGTTTGTGTCCGGCGTTTACCTACACCGGTCGACCCTTCACCGTTTTTTGTAAATTTTGTCTATTTGTATTCTCTGCAAATGTTGTGAATTTATTTAGATATATATTCTTTCTCTCTCTCTATCTCTGTCATTCTCTCTCGGGTCTCTTCTTCTTTCTTTGTCTGCTTTGAAAGTTTCACGCCTGTTATGTGTACTATGCTACACGCACTGTTTTTTTCGTATGTTACCAACACAATCTCAGTTTTTTAATAAACACACTTCAAGTGACGACAGTCCATCACCTGACTTTGTAAAATTCGCTCAGAACCGAATAATGGTCTGATAGAGAGATCATCTTTCAAATCTTTTCACGATGAGTACGAGTCAGGCTGCCAAATATGAGGGGTATTTTCTTAGTCTTGCAAAACTCTTGCAAATTTGTTTATTGCATTTATTTGCAGTCCATCTTACGATACTAGTACAATAGTGTCCGCTATTCGACCAATAACAATTCTCACTGCTAGTAGTTGATTTTATACAATTTCAATTGAACCATGTATACAAATTCCTGAAATAAAATGCCATTTTTTTCCAAGCCCTGGGAGCGATTCATAAAGATTGTTTTAAGATTTTAAAATTTTCGTTAATTGTTTTATTTGGTGCACGCAATGTGAGATTAAGGTTTTAAGGGTGTTGTAGAATAAGCGGCTAAGGCTTTCTAATAAACAATGTGAATACTTTTGTGTACACACTTTTGGCTATGGAAGTATATATATATACGTTCCCGTAGTTCCTAGGTGGAACATAGGCCTTCAACAAACAGACAATTAGATTTATTTGAAGCTAGAAATTTTATTTCTCTCCACGAATAGAATTTCGCTTCTGCATTCACCTGTCGCCTCCAGGTGTTGGCTGGTCTCCCGCGTCTGCGACTTCATTGGGGATGCTAATCCAACGCAACTCTTGTGATGCCATCCAGATGCTTACACAATGTATGACCGTTCTACTGCCAGATATTTTGCCCTTTTAAGATTCAGTTTTAGCCAGACCGCTTTGGAAACCCTACTGTTAGTAGTCAGTGACCACCTTCCATTGGTTTCCGCGACTACGCTCAGGTCAATCGCAGTTTATAGCTCGTTGAAAGAAATGCTTATGTCCTCTACCACTCGCTGAAAGCCCAGCTCACAACCTATCCGCTCTTTCATTTACCTCCACTCCAGTGGGGCCGGAAACCCAACGAAGATTCTTGTTGTGTTCTGGATGAGCGACAGCGACTCCTGCCTTCTTTAACAGTCGGTTCAGTTGACAATAATAAATATTTCTTAGCCCCTACCGTCGCCATATTTTGTACGCTAGTCTGTAAGATTGTAATATCATAGACTAAATAAATAAATAAATAAATAAACTATGCAACTTATACATTTTTAGAGTCATTCTTTCAACTATCCTCTAACAAAGTTCATGCTCCAATTTTTTGTGTGTAAAAAAAGCTTAGCACCGTCAACAAAAAAAATTCTCAAAAATCAACGGCTTTTGCAATCGCTTAAAAGCTGAATTTTGTTATACTAAAATTAAATGGGCTATAAAACTGCATACCCGGAAGAGGTTCTAGAGCTTCTGGTTAAAAAGTAGAACGCTTTTAAAAAAAAAATCAAAAATGATGTGCGAATTTAAAACTTTACATTATAGATTTTTTACACTACAGTAAACTATGTTTTTATAAAAAAAAATGTGGTGTGCTTATAATTTCGCAACGAGGTATATATGAAACGAAATCGTAGAGCTACGAATTAATAAAAGTTAGTTAGTTTCGCATAACTTTCTTAAAAAATAAATTTTTGGCGCGTACACTTCTGTCAGGTGTTTGGCCGAGCTCCTTCTCCTATTTGTGGTGCTCCACAAATGGAGCGATCCACAGTTTTAAGCCGAGTCCGAATGGCAAACGATTTTTTATGAGGAGGTTTTTGATGGCAGAGATACTCTCGGAAGTTTGTCATTGCCTGCCTACCGAGGGGCGAGTGCTATTAGAAAATTTTTGTTCTATTATTTGCACAGAGATTCACATCTGCGCACTCTCGAATGGTAGCCAACTTTCTTACTAAATAAAAAATAAAATGACTTTGAATGATGGAAATTTAATTTGAGCTTTACGCTCTGCATTGCTCGCCTGTTTGTGTACTGCAGCTGTCTAATTCCCAAGTGTCAAATTTGATTGACGTACGACGGCCATTGCAGACATTTAAAAAATCTTTCGATAGGGTGATTAATTTTGCGCCACCTTTACGCCTTTAAACAAATTAGAATGTCTGTTTACTCAAAACTCGAAAAAGGCAGCAGTTTCTTAGTCACGAATTTGTGATTGTTTTAATTCGTTATAACTCTTACATATTTTTAAAGAATGAACTTCAGTTCGAATTAATAAATGTGTTCATTATTTAAGCTGTAGCTTACATACCGTTAGTTTCCTACAAAAATAATAATATTCTACAACTCAAAGTCGAACATTTTTATTGGATAATCGTGATTCGAGTTATAGGAGTTTGACTGTACTGGCAATCGCAAGTCACAAAAATTATTACCATTTTTCTTTTGCTTGTATGCACTTTATTTAATAGTTACTATCACAAAACCCCGGAATTTTCTTCTAGGCCGCATTTTCTCACGGAGTTGATGATAGTCGTAAAGTGAAATTCAGTCGACTTGCCGATTGGTCAGTGTAGCGATTAGCGATTAGTTGTGACCGAATGCGTGACTACTGGAGCCCGGGGTTATCACTGCATTTGCGCTTAAGTTTTCAGTAGTTTTCAGTATCTAATCAAGCGCAATTCGAAATTTTTTAGCTTAAGCACGAAATCTGATTTCCTCATTTTGATATACATATCTTCATATACATACTTGTACATAGTTACTACACACACAGCTGAAGAGTAATAATAGTACTTATAAAAATGGGATCGTAAAGTTATCAGTAACGCTGCTGCTGCTACTGCTGATCTCTCACGCTTAGGTTAGCAAATAGCAGAAGCAGCAATCTTTACAAGCGCTTACCGCCGATGTGCGTGTAGCAAAAAATGTATATGAATATGTATGAATTCATATGTTAGGGCGGTACGATTTGTGTGGAACGATTTTTTTCGACATCGTGCGACTATAAGACAAAAGTCATTTGGTGCTATGCTCTAACAAATTATGTTAAAAAGAAATTTTGAAAATATTGTAAAATTTATTTGTGTTTGGTTTTTTGCAAGTTTTAATTTGATTTGCATATAAAAAAAGTACACTTTTCCCATTACAATATCAAATAAATTTCATACACATTGGAAAGCGATAACTCGACAGCTCAGTAAGTTCAAAGTCGCGGTATTCGCGAAATTCGTAACAAAGTTCGATCCCTTGGCAAGCGCGTACAAAATGCTCCATACGTGAGAAAATAACCATTTTTTTGCGATTTTGGTTTTCTAAAAGTGCGTTGTAACTCGTAATCTCAGTTGTGGGAGTCCTACAACTCGTAGTCTTTGAGTCAACAAATGGTAGAATGGCGCTACCCCCTCTATCTTACCTTTATCGGTTTCCATAAGGCATTCGATACACTTCATCATCAGTCAATTTGGGATGCTTTGGCTTATATGGGTGTACCATCAAAATATATTGAGCTTACAGCAGCATTGCTGCCGCATTTTGTACAAAAACTGAGTGGACGCATAAAAGCCACGATGGGGGAAAGAGGAGGGTGTTGAGTATTTGTGGATTATGAACGGTGACTAATTTGCAGTAATGTTAGCCGCTTTAGGCTACTGTGTAGCAAAGAAGTGACAACCAAAATGCTTAAATCTTAGTGCCCCGAGAGCAAGGCAATTAAAGAGAAGATGCTGAGCTGATTTCACCTCGTCCTCCATACAGGACTCTAAGTAATTTGAAGGCTTACGGCATGCATACCTCGCGAATAGTGCCCCGTGAGGCCCCCACAAAGTTTGAGAGCTGAAATTTTGTTATCTTCAGAATATGCCTCGAACACTTCGGATCCACACTTAGCCAGAAGGATTTCGCAACCTCACAAGCTTGTGTACTTCCCCAGCGCGCGCTGAGTTGATACGAATCCCAGATTGTCAAAGGGATTCCGATTCTCTCCTTTTGCGCGAAAACTACTTCACAGTTCCCTTGTCCGGCCAGCTTGTCCACCTCGCAGTTTCCCGCAATGTCTCTATGACCGGTTACCCAGCCCGGTCTGATGCAATCGAAAGTTACACCAGGCATTCCCTGACCAGTTTCGAATGCACCATGATTGCCGCTTGGCTTTCGGAGTAAATATTTACTCTCTTGACAGTTATTACGCAGTCAATTAACTGCTCTTGACAGTCAATTAACTGCTTCTTTGATTGCGAATCTACCAGGAGTAAACTCCAGTGATCCGGTAACCTGAATTTGAGTCTGAGTCTGTCCAACTTCGAGCCATCCGTGAACAGGTTCACCAAGCCCTGCGTCCAAGTGATGCACCCAGTTCCCTCCTTTCTTTATGGAATATGGCTGAAGAAAGTTCCGCTTGGACTAAGCAAGGATATACACTGACCTATTATCAGGCGTATGAACCCTAAGTTTTTAAGGATACTTGAGTGTCTTAAGTAAGGTCGAGCCTGAAGCCCGAACCTCTCAGCCTGATTGTGCTAGAGTAGGAGTAGTTCGAAGCACCCCACTAACTCCAGACCTTTGGACCCCCTCCATCTTCTTAATTGATGTCGTCCCTTCCAGCGAGTTCCACCAGACAATGACTCCATATAACAAAATTGGCTTTTAAATGGAAGCATTACGAAAATGGCACTCGACTGGAACCCGCAAGGGAGCAGAAGTCGTGGCCGATCAAAAAACAGTTGAAGAAGGTCAATGTTGCGCGAACTAGCAGATGCGGACATCTCACGGGACGTTGCAAAAACAACAGCACAGAACCGTGTACGATGGAAGAGTCTTGTCGAAGATCTATGCCCCCGAGACGAGTGAACAAGGAAAACAAATGGTATTATTGAGCCAAAATACAACTCTAGCCGAGAGGCTCCATCTTTTGCCAATAGCGCCCTTGCATCCATACTTCGCTATTGTTACATTTCTTACTCCTCAATATTAGGCTTCCACGTTGGCTTACTGCCAAGGATTAAGTCTTGGTAATTCACCTTGTCAGAAAGCACCAACGGAGTGTTCCCTAAAGAGGAGAGTTGAGCTCTGGGTATTTTATAGTTCCTCCTGAATAGGACGAGCTCCGTTTTAAGAGGATTCACCGACAAGCCGCATCGAAAGCTAATGACATTACTCGTGCCGCAATCGATTGGAATTCGCAAGGACGCAGGCGAAAGGGTAGACCCGCGCAAACCTGCAGAAGGAGCCTGGAATCAGACATGACTTGAACCGGCATAGCTGATCCAGATGTTGGCGCTTGACAGAAAAAAATGGAGGAGCATTGTGGTGGCCCTACGCCGCCCCCCGCGGAACAATTAAAATTAACATGTACTCGTAAATTTAACTGGTATTTCCGGAAAAAGAAAAAAAAGCTTGTCCACCCTAGTATGTACGTATGTATATATGTTTGCTTGCAAATGATAGTAATGAGGCCAAACAGAAGCATATTATAAAAAACTGTATATTAAATAAATATATATATATACATATATATTACGTATAGATGTAAGCACTTACATATATACAGCAAAAAATATTTCATTACAAGGGCACTACTTGCACACAGAACAAAACTGAAACACTTAGTGCTTTACAAATTTTAATATTTACGGAAATGCAAATAAGTAAATACGTGCGTCTGTAAGTATGCACGTATTCAAGTGTGCAATCAAAGAGTGGAATACGCTATAGATAAGTAAATATTAATGAGAAGACCCAATTACATACAAACTCCATGACGCCGCCACAACTCGTCAACAAACCGACGCTCCAATTGAAATGAAAGTAAAAGTGCTTGGCACATAAGTGGTGATATTATTGGTGTTGTTAGCACAAAGGAAGTGGTATGTAGTAGCTGTTGACGCAGAGGGGAAGATGGGTGCACTCATCATAGTTATTGTGATGCTCAGTGCTCCAACTTGAAGTTGTAACTCTTAGAAGAGGAAACAGCCGGCATAACTGGTTACATTGAAACATGAAGGAGTTGCTATGCCACTCGCTTGCTATGCACGTACATATGTATGTATGTGTGTATATGTATATTGTAGTTGCTGATTACAGCCACAATAAGAAGAACAACAATAGCAACAAACTTAAGCATGCAATAATAGCAACAGCAAAGTTTTTTGGGTGATGTATGTAAAGTGAAGTAAATGGCAAAAGCCATGGCGACCATGGAGCGGCGCAATAGAGCAGACGCCGCACTACAAATGAAGAATAAATGCAGAAGGAGAAAATGAAGAGACAAACTGAGCTGAGAAAACTTGCGTTCGTATTAAAGACAGCACAAATAATCGTAATCAACAGCAGCAACAACGAATAAACATTTCATAAGTACGTTGGGAATGCAAATAAAAAAATAAAAAACGCTTGTAACGATAAAGTAAAGGAATGCAAAAATAGTGTTGCCATTTTTTAATACTAACTGTGAACAAATTTTTTTAAATAACTTTAACTAATTATTATAATGATGTTATGCGCGAGTAGTTGTATTTTTTATTTTTTTTTTTTTATTGTGACTTTTATACGTCCACGCAGCTATTTTTTGTGTTTTGGGATTTTTTTGTTTTATTTTTTTCTGAAAAATTTTAATTAACAAAAATGTATCAAAATTAGTGTTAATAGAAATTAATTTTTTATTTTTTAGTTACTTCGTATTAGTTCCTTCAAAATTATTCGACAGCTCTTGGCTTAATACAAATTCACGGAGAATTTTTTCTCCTCATTGGTCCGATTATGAATAAAAGTCCCTAGACAAGTTTTTTCCCCTTTCCTGTTTAAGAAAACGAACTTCGCAAAATGGAAAATGCATTTTAGGGAAAAAGTAAAACTATATAAAATGAAGAAATCGTTAGAATTGGGCACAATTCGGCTAAATATTTGATGGAAAGGAAGTTAGTGTAGTGTAAGAATGTCAATAATTTACTTGTAAAAGAAAACTCTTCTATACAGATAACCCGACGGCCTTTTTTTTTGGGACAGACCAGCAAGTACAGCACTCAGACATAATTAAGTCCATTGTACTGTACTCAGGTTCCCTTTTTAATTTAAAATCTGAGTAGGTCTTGTAGCACCGAGGAACCAAGGTGGTCGCTTCTTAACACATCAGTGCCAAAGACCTCAATCCTGATTGGAGCGCAGGCCGGGCAGACGCACAAAAAGTGGTTCACCGTCTCATCTTCCTCTCCACATGCTGGGCAGAGTGCACGAGCTTACTATTGCAAGCATTTTTTTCGTTTCATAAGTTCCTTTACACTAAGAAAATATGTTACAAAACTAAAGAGGAATAAAAAAATTTTTTTTTTTATACACGCACTTTGACCTGTGATTAGATATTCGAAACACTGCTAATGTTAAAGCTCTGAAAATTGCTTTAAAGGCTCCGCATATTGACAAGTTTTGGCTGCTTAGTTATTTATTTTTTAGTTTTAATTCTAGTTTTATAAAAATATGGTTGAAACTAAGTGTAACAAAGGCCTTAATATTAACACTCTCAAACTTTGTCAAAATTTATAAAAACTCGAAAAACTTTCAACAAAATTTCAAAATTTTTAATCAAAATTAAAAAAGAAAATCTGGATATACGGTTTACAGTTGATAAAATTTCAGTATAAGTCCCGATTTACACAGGGAAGCATTTGGAAGGGAAGCATTTTATTTGTGAGCGAAGGGCGAATGGAAAAAAGAGAGGGATTTTTGTTTCCCGTACAGGCGACACGCTTTGTGCTTCTTATTCGTGTTGTCAAATTTAAAGAAGTAAACGTCAAATGCAACGAATCTTGCCGAAAACAATTATACCCGTACAGCCGCGAATGAAACATCAAAAGAGAATTTGCAGTGTCTCATTTCCACTACCAAATTTAGCAAAGTCCTCAACCATCTGTGCGATCCTTCTGCCCGAAAAATGTGAAACACAGATGGCGCCCCAAGCAGTAAGAAGGCGTTGTTCTTAAACAAGGACAGGTAGTAATTTCCATTTCCACCACTTAGGACTGGTAGCGGCAGGCTAATCACCTACCCTGGTAGAAATCAAATCGATTAACAAAACCAACGCAAGACAAGTCTTGTCGAAGCCCTGTACTCCTGAGTATAGTGAACAAGGGCAAAAAAACAGCAAAGTGCAAATCTCAGGTCGCTCATAACTCTCGTTTAATTATTTTTTTCCCTGTGCGTCTCCCTAATACCAGCCGTGTCTTAAGGGCAATATCGCCATTTTTCGGATAGCCAAGCTGCGATAGCCAAGCTGGATTCGGCGATATCAACCTCTAAACAGGAGGAACAAAGCAGGACTAGCCTCACCACCTTGAGCGAAAACCAAAAAGTTACCTTAATCTGGGTCCCAGGACACCGGAACATTGAAGATAACGAAAAGCAGATGAACTGGCAAGAAGGGGATTTGCCATGAATAACGGTCTTGCAGAATCGGTATTCACACAATCAGGTGCAATCAAGAATGCAATTTCCCTCCGAATCGCGGATTGTAGGTGGAGAGACCAGACGAAATGCAAAATTAGCAGAACGTTATGGCTCACCTACAACCTTAAACAATCACCAACATTGATAAACATGAAACGATGGGACGCCTGGAGACTAACGGCAGTCAGAACTGGCTTTTGGTCTGTGGGAGAACAAGCAGCTGAAATGGGCATTCCTCACAACACATACTGTCACAGTTGCAAACAACCGGAGAAGAAGGAAACAATCTTCCATTTCCTCTGCGAATGCCCTACCCTATGGAAGAACAGAATGTTAACCCTGTTCGAGAGTCTTGAATTGGCTGGCAAAGTGGCTGCCCTATGCCCTCCATAGCCTCACGAATTCCATCACAAGATCTCGGTGGCCAATTCTGATCACCTCTTCGAGAGATAACACAGCTCAGAAACTTTACCGTCTTGTGGAAAATAAACATTGTCCAAATCACTACCACCCAATTCCGGCCATAAAAAATCGTTAATCATCTCTCGAGAGCGCAATCCATTCCAAAATAACATCTGTTATTGGAAAATAAAAACACTGAAGGCTACGCTCGTCGCAATACTGATACTTCCTGATTAGATTAGATTATCTACGAGGTTTGCACTTCGACCGTATGGTCTATTATGCCCATTATTCATCACAGTACGTCATCTAGACCCAGTTGCTTTATTAAACTCAGGATAGAGCTGGGTTGGATTGAGCCTATGTGCCTTTCTTCTATAGTTTCATTGCTTGTTTATTGATTTACTAACACCCGCAACATAACGGTAATTTCCAAAACAGCAAAAAAATCCTGATATATCTATTGTAAACGAAGTAAATTTACTAAAATCTGCTAAAAATTAAGAACCCATGGAAATCAATACATCGCAGGTGGAATTTTGAGAAATGAAAAATGCCTCGCCCACCTTTATATAAATGTGTATAATTCGATAAGAGCTTATCAAACTCACTCAAAAATCACTCCCAATTTTTATATGTTAAGATTAAATGTCCTCCGAAGCTTTGTTTAGTTTCTCTCTTGGCAACAAGTGCTACTTTGGCCTTAGTGGGCCACTGAGTAGTAAAGTCCTCTCTCGGCGAACGAAACTAACACTCTATAAGGCTCTCATCATGCCCCTCCTAACGTATGGTGCAGAAGCTTGGATGATGATATCCCAAAAAAAGCCTCCTTTGCGGTGGAAGGACCAGGCGGGGAAGGACTTAGCTTCACTTGGTGGGCCGAACTGGTGCCGGTTAGCACGAGAAAGGAACGACTGGTGTGCTTTGTTATACTCGGCCAAAATCGCGTAAGCGGTTATCGGGTCAAGAAGAAGAAGAATGTCAGTCCGTTTCTCTGATACTGGTGGAGGTGGTGGGGGAAGTGTTTTCTGAGTGACACAGCCCAGTCCCAATTAGCACAAAATATGCCATTTAGATACACCATTTGAGCAACCACTGCTTTTTATTAGTCGAGCCATCTTAATTTGACTATGAGTCCGCCCATGTTGTCTATTTTCTTCTCTGCAATTTCTTTCATGTTAGCCATCGAGAATTCTCTCAACATTCTACGACGTAGCGCACCCACATTTGGGCACTCACACAGATAGTGAAAGACTGTTGCCTTAGACTCTTCGTGATTGCATGACCAGCCCATCTTCCTTGCGTGGCCTCCCAAAGGTTGGTGGTCGGTTATTGTCGACGTGATTCTCTGATGTTGAAAGCTGTAACTCTCATTGCGTTTGAGTTTATTTGTTGTCAAAAATTAACAGCCAGTCCAAATTAAATTTTTCTGAAATATGCGCTGGTATACTTTAAAGTTCGGCCCTTAGCGAATTTAGCCACTCTTACTTGTTCTTTCAAAATTATTCTTGTAAAAATAAATTGATCTGAGACGATGAGTTCTTGAATTGAAATCAAACCAAAAGATGGAGTTTTCACCATGGAATCTCTTTTTGGTATCGAAGAAGAGAAATTAATATTAGTGCTTCTTAAACTTATTTCAAAACTCAGCACTAAATTTTCTAATTTTTAAATAGATTTTATTATTCGTAGAAAATTTGAATAACTTTTTGGGTCAAACAAAAATATTAGCTCCGGCAACACTAGACAAGAATGCAGAATACAAAGCGAAAGTGTGAAATAAATTAACAAAAAAACCATATTAAAATAGAAATATATACCAGTTTTAGTAAAAAAGAAAAATAATGCATAAAAGCCAACAGATAAAGATATTCACAAAAAAAAATGTTTAACTGCAAAGCAGAAGCTGCATCAGCAACTTTAACGAAGAGTAATGATGGCAAAGAAGAACGCAACGGCAATCAGCCTGTCATTTAGTCGTCAGTCAGTTAGTCTCACATCCATACATACATACATACATACACATATACACGTATATATGTAGTTGGTCAGATGAGCAGTGGTACATACAAATATACAATAGTAAGAAGGTATGCATGCAGTTGCGTCTGATGTCCACCGTTCATGGCAACTACTGACTAGAAGTGGCTAGAAATGATGACGATTCATAGATAAGAAATACTGGTTAGCAGAAAATACATAAAAGCAAACGAAGAATACATAGCTAGCAGATAATTGTAGTATAAAAAGTAAAAGTTCCTACATATATTTGTTGCCTTCAAAGAAGTAGCATAAAAAACTAGTTTACAGAGAGACGTCTGAGTTATGTTCAGTCTTTGTGCCAGGCGTAATTTAAATGTCATCGTTAAATTTTAAAGTTAGTATCAACTTCGGTGGTTATATTGAAAATTTGTTGTATATAAATCTTGAAGTACCTATTATTAAAGTAATATCGAAAGCGGAAAATATAGATTATTTTGGCAGCCGAAGTAAACTTAAGGATTTAATAAATAAAATAAAAAGAAATATTTCTTTAACTGTTAATATTGTTTTTTATCTAAAGGATACTTTTTATTTAAAGTACACTTTTTACCTAAAAGGCTTCGAGTTTGACTTTCAGTGAGTGGTAAAGACCATAAGCATTCCTCTAAACGAACTATAGAATGCGATTCACTTGGGTGTAACCGCGGAAACCAATAGAAGATGGTATCTGACTACTAACTGCAGGGTCTGCAAAGCGCTCGGGCCAAAACTGATAACTTGACGATGAAAAAATTGTCATTTGTGGACAACAAGCGGATGCGGCTTTTAACCTCGAAGCAATGCTTAGAGCAATTCAAACGAGATTGTCACCGTTGATGAAACCTACATTCATCATTACATACCAGAAACTAAGCAACAATCGAAACAATGGATTTCTCCCGGTGAATTTGAAGAAGACGAAGACAGTATTATCTGCTACTTCTTTTGCAATTTAATTTGCCTCTTCCTTAATCGGTATACCAGAATGACCCGGAGGCCACACGACATGAGCATTTAAGAATACAAACTTCGCGGGAGCTTCACGGAAAACAGAGCGACACAGCGAATGTTGGAATAATTGCGTTTTAAGGGGTACCGGTGGACTAGAATTTTCAAAACATTCATTTAATTTTTTATTACATTTCGAAAGTACAGGCTTTTAAGCATATACTGTCAAATTTCTGGAAGGATATTCAAAGTATTTTCGATTTTACAGCCGTTTTAGCAGATAGAGTCATATTTTTCACGTGTGCACTATCAAACCTTTAAATTCAATTACGTCAAAGACTTAAACAACGACATCACCAGACATTCAATTGAGTGGAACCCGCAGGGCAGTCGCCGCAGAGAAAGACCGTCAAACACATGGAGATGGATATGGCGAAGACGAATAAAACATGGAACGAAATAAATTACTGGCGCAAAATCGGGACCAGTGGAAACTGTTTGTTGAGGCCCTTTGTTCCATAAAGGAATAAAGGGTCAAATATAAAACTCGAAACTACTTTTTTCGGCCTGGTGTTGTTAAAAAAAACACAACTTTTCAACCGAATCCTCTAAAATTCTAATATGTTGTTCACAATGGCTATTGGGGATATCTTCCATACTAGAATCATATTATTATTTAAATTATTTCGTATTTTTTTGAATAAAAAACTAAAAAAAAACTGATTTTTAAAGTGTCAAATTCAAAACGGCGTCATTTTGTGAAACACTTTTTTTTTTGTTTTATTTTAGTACGGGACATAGTAACAGTCATACTGATTAATCATTTTTTTGGCTTTTGTGTTTCAGTTAAATTGAAGAGCCAAAATGGACAACGACGTCCAGGTTCAATTCTTCAGGAGGTCAACATCAGCGTCATTTTTTAAATTATTAAAATTAAAAAAAAAAAATTTCAATTTTTGTATGTTAAACAAGTTAAATGAAAACCCTAAAAAATTTAAATATTCTTTTTCATTTCTTTTATTATAAAAAAGGTTCCTGAAAATACCCTACATTTTCGAGCTCTAGACCAACCCGACCCCTTAAGCACTTTCAGGTTGACGGCGAACCTAATAACTTTTTCCTCATGCGTCTAATGAACAACATTTAAAGTCTTTAACTCTGCCCATAACTCTCCAAAGGTGGAGGCTGTGCGGCATTCTATTTTAAAACCAAAACTTTCTTTTTTGCTCGGATGCCAGCCTCCGCAGCCAACCGAGTTGGCCAAGACCAAAACATCAGCAGCACAAACATCAAAGCCATCAACTAAATATTCATGTAATTTTGGTGCAAAGGCGGCTCTAATTTCAGCTGTGGTACGGAAGGGTGGGTATGGCAATGCATAAGCTTTCCACAGCCACTAAAGGATCACCAATTTTGGTGTTGTTAAAAACGTATGAAATTTTTTTAAATACAAAGTTTGAACTGGATTTCGTGCCAGTATTATTGGCAGTTGTGTCATACATTTTAGCGTTGAATTATTTCAGCTTCATGTCGTGTCAATTTGTAGACATTTTATTATTTTGCTCGTATTATTTTTACTTTTAATTTGTTTTTTATAAATAAATAAAAAGTTTTAATTGTGTTTCATCACTTTGCAGTTCCATGGAAATGTTTACAAGTTTGTTTTTTTATTTCTTTCTCGCAATTTTAATCAGAATTGAATGACCGCACTTTGGGTAGAAAACATTTTTGCTTGCATATGCATTTGATTATGATTAAAACAGTATTTATGGTAATCGCAATCAATTTCAGAATTGAGATTCTCGGTTCAAGTGCAATTAATTAACTTACGGTAAACATATACGAGTAAAATATTTTCATATTTCAAGCAGATTAAAATGCTATTTCACAAAAAAGAAAAAAACAGAGAGGTGAAAAAACACTTTTGTTTCTGTAAATTGGATGTGGTTGTCAATATCGTATAGAAAAAATAAAAATCTTCATCGTGCTGAGAATAGCAGCAAAAGGCTGTAGAAGACGGCGCTCAGTAATGCAATTATATGCACAGCCAGAAGTCATTTTTAGGCATCTTTGTAATTTTTCTTTTATTCCTAGTGGAGGAAATACAAAAAAGACACACATAAAAACAGCCAAGTTATTATAAAAACCGTCGACCTCAATTGGTTGCTTATTGATGTTGTTCCATAAATGGAGGGACTTACTGTTCAATGCCACCTCTGAACAACAGATGGTTTTTAGTGAGCGGCTTTCTCGTGGTAGAAATACATAAATACACTCAATGGCTTGCCACTGCTTGCCGAGGAGCGACGCTGTTAGAAAAAACTGTTTCTTCATTTTTGGGAATTCATGCACATAGACTCGAACCTACGTACTCCGAATGGTAGTCATGCACCAACGCATTCGGCTACGGCGGCCGCGGTAGAAATATTAGATTGGCGGAAAGGAAATCCATTACTTCTGCGTGAAATTTTTGCGCAAATGATTTAAAACTTTTTTATGGTCGATCTTTAGCTTCTCGGCGATGCTACGATAACTAAAATGCCGGTCAACTTCGATTATCTATGCGTTGTTATCCACATTCTCCACATAGCCGACATATTCTTTAACATCAAAAATGCCTGATTAAAAGGGGATGGCAACTTTAGAAAAAACGTTACTATCATCTGGTATTTCATTGCTTGTAGTGGGTTGCGAACCCGGGACTCTAAGGAACGGTAAAGCTGTAACAAAGTTGTACGCCTGAGAAAGTCGGATATTTAGCTCAACTTTTTTCTGTTGGAACAACTAGCAAGTACAGCACTCAAACACTCGGATTGCCTTTTAATTTTCTCTCTCTCAAGAAATCTGAGTAGATCTTGTGGTGCCAAGGAGCCAAGGTAACACATCAGTGCCACAGACCTCAAACCTAATTCGAACGAAGACTAGGCAGACGCACAAAAAGTGGTCCGGCGTCTGATTCTCCTCTTCAGAAGCTGGGCAAAGTACACTGTCCGAGATGCCGACCTTCTTCATATGCTTCGCCCCCACAGAAAGTGGCCCGTCCTCAGTCCAATCAGCTGCCTGCAGTCATATCTGGTTAATGACAGAAGGATTTGCGACAGTCGATCGGACGTGACAGTTAACATCAGTTTAGTCCATCAGCAGCCTCTCTCAGTCTGCCAAGCTCGCTTGTGGGCTGTAGTAACCCATTTGCTAACCGTGGCTTTGATGGCTGCAGAAGGGAAGAGTGGCAGAACGGGCTCCAGGCAAAGAAATTGGTCTCAAAGCTCATCCTAGCTAAGGTGTCAGAGGTCTCGTTACCCACGACACCCACGTGTCCCGGGACTCATGTTAGCATCAGGCTATTAGGTGCGCAACTAAGTTTTCGCTGTTTTTTTGATGAAAAAACAACTTTATTCTGAAACAATGGTTACAAGGGAATCATTAAAAGTATTGTCCATCGCTGGCTACTACTTTTTCCCATCTTTCTGGTAGATCTCGTATAACGTCGCCGTTTATTTCGAATAAAAGAGGAATCAACACTTCCCGCAAATGACGATTATTCGGCACAAAATCAGACATTTTCACAAAACCAAAAGTATTTGATACCAAAACAAAATCACTAATGTGGCGAAGCAGTTTGTTTACCATATGTCTAAGCTTGGTTTATGACGTTTAGGTTATGTTAGAATCGACTAGCACACACTGCTGGCAACATCTATTGGCAAACAGCGATAACTTAGTTGCGCACCTAATATTATGACTACCGACATAGTTAAGCATGGATTTACAGGATCGTTAGTTCAACATTAATTGGGCTGTTTTTTTACCACAGTCAGAAATTACTTGCCAAGCTAAAAACTTACTAAGGATTTTAAACTTCGTTTGGACATTTCCTCTGCTACATTTCTTCTATCTGTAACATAAAAATTCACACTTGGAAGTTGAGAAAGGTTTGGCAGCCGCTTCGCACATAGGAACAACGATGCTACTTCGATTACGAAATGGGTCCGTTGTGAGCGTTGAGAAAAGTCCCAATACTAATAATTGATCACCATCCATAATTCAGCAGTTAAAACTCTTAAATATTTAACTCCGGATGAATTGGTTGATTCAGTCTTTTGCCATGTTGTTTTTTTTTTTTTTGTTTTTGTTTTTTTTTTTTTTAATTTTTGTCTGTAGCTGCCTAAACTTTGTATAATTTAAGCCCTTTCTTTTAGAGCATTTTAAATTTTCAGCTATCGTTCTACTCAATAAATCAGAATTTTTCCTAAAAAGCGCCTTGATCTTCTTCCGGAGCGTTTTTAACACCTTTTGCTTTGCCATTTCATCGCTTTCGCTTTTGACAGTCAGACATTTGCTACATCTTTCAACAACACGCGGGATGGTATTCTACGAAATATTTGCATTTGCATTGATTGTTTTGAAAATCCTATTTGGATTTTCAGTACTCAATCGAATCAATTTTTAGCACGCACTTATTTTTCACTGTTCAACTTGAAGACGAAACGTCTCGAGTTCTTTTGAAATTTTATATGAGTGTATTTATAAATATATGCAAATATTTAGCAAAGCGAGGAAAGAAAATTCTATTTTGAATATGAAAAAAATTGACAAACGTAATTTCAGCTCGAGCAAAACTTAACGGCTGGCGAGCAAAAAAAAAAAAAACAAAGATATTGCAATACTTTAATGAGTAGGAGCTTTAGGGTTGGTGGGTTGGTTTAAGTGGTGATTCGTCCAGAATCCAAATAGCGCTACCGCACCATTTTGTTGCCACATCCTCATTACTTTAGGGTTAGTGAAGGAAAACAAACATATATTTGTAAGAAGCGATAAGCTGCGCTTTTTCGAAGTGTTTACCTTTAAACTTTTTCACATTTCCTCTATATTTCCATGCACAAAAATGCATTTATTTCATTAGAAAATGCAACACATAACCTTTCTCAAGCTGCGTTATTGATTGCATGTGGAAATGTGAATGGTTCAGCTGTAAGTGCATAGCAAATTCAGAGCTAACTAACCTATTGACTGCCCTACGAGCCCTGGATGCATTCCAAACAACATCAAGGAGTGTTTTACGTTGTCGATAATCTCTAAATGAGATGGCCAAACAATATCGTATAATCTTATACTGGGTTCCAGGCCACAGAGATATACCAGGGAACTGTAGGGCAAACCAACTTGCAAGGGAAGGTACCTGTATGTCAAACATAAGTAATTTTAGGGAGATTCTTCTCGCAACTTGTAAGCTTCTCATTAAGGATGCACTAATCAATTCTGCAAATCAAAGATGGATTAGCGCTAACACCTGCGAAATTGCTAGGCAAACATGGCCAAGGCTAAACTTACGTCTGTCCAAGAGCATTATAAAATTGAGTAGACTTCAATTCAGGACCTTAGTAGGGGCCCTCACAAGACATTGTCTGTCATAGGAAATCATGCAAAGAGATTAGGCGTTTACATGCATGATTTCTGTCGTAGCTGCAGAAATGAGGAGGAGTTGGAAACAATTCCACACCTTTTTTGCACATGCCCGGCTCTAGCCAGAAGCAGGAACCGATATTTAAAATCCTACTTCTTAAAGAATATATATAATCTATACACTTTGGGTATCAACAACCTTTTACGCTTTGTCAAAAGCTCAGGATGGTTCAATATGGAAAGGGAAATGTAGCCCAGCCTCCGCGGCTCACAACGGACCCATTTCGTGGTCTAAGTGGCATCGTTGTCTCTATGTGCGATGCGGCTGCCAAACCTAACCTAACCTAACCTATTGACTGCTGGCCTTACCCACAGTCATAAATCGTAGTTGCAAAAATCCGTTAACTCCAAAAAATCCCACAGTGTAGATAAATTGGAGAGCCAACATAAACAAACAGAAGAGGAGAATAATTGTTTCGAAATGCATATTTTATAGTTTAACAATAAATTTGTAATAAATTTTGTTAGATGAAAAGAAAACTTCGAATCCGTTCGTTCGTTGCGGCTCGCTGAGCTCTTGCCCATGTGCACATACTTACATACATACATAGGTATTCCTGTATGTATGTATGTATGTACTTTAATTTAATTGGTTTGGTTAAAAAATTACGCAAGTATTGAGCTCTGTGGCGTTGATTATTTCTACGTTTGCTTCTTTGCTAACATTTTTCGTGGATCGCTTGTTGGGGCAACACAAAGCTGCCTTTTTCGTTAGAAACCCAAGCAAAGTTTGGTGGCTTACTGCAGAATTTGCACTTCAATTCGGTATACATATTTATGATATTTTCGCTATAAATAACACACCAACAAATTTTTTGTTTGAATACATTTTTTTTTTTGCTTTCGCTATTAGTTTTTATATACATATTTTTAATTCTCCTTTCGCATTTGCTTTTTGCTCCATTTTCGCACAAAATTAACTTAATCGAAAGTTATGATGCGAGGGACAGACATAAAGCGGAGCAGAGTTGCGACTCAAATTGATGTTAAAATGTGGTTACTTGTATTGGGTTACTTAATTTCTGGTTTCACGTAAATTCCACGATTTTAATGACGATAACTTTGTTATTTAATACATACATACATACATGTGAGCACATATAACATGGAATATATAGAAAAGTTTCCTGCAAAAAAAAACTGATTCGTCAATTTCTTTCTGCGTGTAACCTTGCAAGGGGGAGCATCATCAAATCGCTGGTAAATACTTAAATTTTTAAGCTGACTTTCGGTCGTGTTGGGATAGGTAGTAAAGTGGGTAGGTTGGTCGGTTGTTTGTTAATACTGAATATATAATTAAATTCTTTTTAAAGCATATACCAGGTTTCTTATATACTTTGGTAACTGTAATACATACACAAACACAATTATTGGCACGCACTAGCACACGAAAAAATTTGGGCAGAAACGAAAACGACAGCGTTCAAGTGACGAAATGACGATACGACCAAATGACGATGCCGATGCAATCAGAGTAGACGGATACGAGAAATTTGCAAACTACACTACGCTCGGTTTGGCGAATGATGGCTTACAAATGGATTTGCGTTGACTGTGGACCGCCACGAAATGTGCAACAAAAAAAAAATATAGAAACAAAAACTTTTCGTTACGTTAAAAGACGAAGTCACCAAAAATCCGACTGCTCTGCACCGATTAAGGTTTCAAATGGCGAAATAAACGCGCACTAAGTATTTAACTTTTACACTTTTTTCCACAAATTACTTATTTTGCAAACACTTTTTTATTTTTTATTTTTAATTACTAGCAAATATTTGTAATTTTCGTAACTCTGTACGTAACGAATACCGCCGAACACACCGAAGGCGAGGTTAGCGTGCGACTTGCGAATGCGTATGGACGACAACACGGACTACACGCGAAATCGTCAACAAACGAACCGTTCGTAAACACGCTCCAACTGAAACTGAACAGACCAACGAATGACTCCAATAACTTGGGTAGCGAGCGCTCCATCAACTATCAACTGCTCCAATAGCTACGACGATACGGCACATTTTCACCAACATACAATCAACGATGCTCACGCGAATGGTTGCAGAGTGAGTGGTGGTGAGTAACAACGCGAGACGCCGAAGTCATAGTCGGTAACAGCAATCAACGCAGCGCTAACGGCGCGACGACGAAGATTTGTGTATTAGCAAAGTCACGACGACCTCGCCGGCTCCAACGTTGTTGAAATGGTAGTGCACACAAACACACCGACACATCTGTGCAGCGACTAACATTCGTGACTTTGTCGGTAATGTTATGTGTGTGGCCGGTGTTGTACGAGATTTGTGAAGTAAAAAAGCAACAATGAGCAGCGAAATATGAAATACTATACAAGGCAGATGATGAGTGCACGACGATTGCTGTCGTACGCTATGCATGCATGCAAGCCGTTGGTTCTGCATATGCATATCGATATACATATGTACAAATGTAGGTGCTAATAAGTTTGGTTGAGATTTGAGTTGTAATATTGATGAGCCTAGCAAATATTGTGAGAGCTAGAAGACGTTAAATGATAGCTTTTCAGGTACAAAATTGTAACGCCATGTAAATTGAGATTTCACACTTCGCTTTGCATTGAAAATAGCTTTTCAGGCACAAAATTGCAAAACAATTTAAATTGAGATTTCTACCCTTCGCTTTGCATTAAAAATAGCTTTTAAGGCACAAAATTGCAAAACAATTTAAATTGAGATTTCTTACTTCGCTTTGCATTCGAAATTTCCAGATACCACAGAATATACAAAAAATTGAATAAAAACACTAAAAACAAGAAAACAAATTGTAAAATCACCAACAAATGACTCTCATCTCGCTGTTCCGCTGTCGCCGAATATAACAGTATTAAATATGCTATAGTTTGCATTAGTAAACAACAATTTCTTGCAGCGATGACTGCTCTCACCAACCGAAAGCTAACAGTAACAATTTCGCTTTTAGTACCAATATAGTGAAAAATCGAGCCCTCGAAATTACCGCCGATGTATTGACAACATTTAACAGCATTCAACAGTGTTAACAGCGAGTGTTTGAAGTTAAGTGCAAAACACAACTCTATTATCACTCCAACAGGTCTGCTAATGTGCTCACTATTGACGTACACTGTTAAGCACCCGAGAAGTTTTAGCTGCTGTGTTCATGCACTTCACAAAATTATAGCAACATTTTAGCAATAACGGAGCACATCTGCCTCCATAACTTAACTCTTAACTAACGTCTTCGTCGCGTTAGAGCCGAATTTTCAACAGCATTTCATTCGCATGCAAACTCGCTGTTAACCTGTAACACTCACACCACTTTTACTTCCGCTGTTACGTTGCTGATGCTCACGCTGCAACAAATGTTGCTAAACACGTTTTGATGCCGGAAAGAAAAGTTAACACTTCCGGCTTTATGTTTTCATGTATTGCTGCGACTAACGTTTATGAACTATGGCACTAGGTTGTTGTTGTTGTTGTGTGAATGTGATATCAATGTGAAACTGGAATAATTGGTAAACGAAATGTTCGCACTCTCGACTCTCTTTTGTTAAGAGAAGAGTAGGTGACTAAGCAATAGAGAGGTGCATGAAATAATTTTGAATTGAAAAAAAAGTTTGTTGAATAGATGCAACAAGCATTTATGCTGCAAAAAAAAACAACATTTTTTTTTTCGCTGTACGTGATGGAAAATGTTAAGAAAGGTTAAGTAATTTGCCTTCAAAGAGATTGAGTCATTTGACGAGGTGAAATTGAATGGTGGGAAATATTTGTTTGCAGAAATATATCGAGTTTTTGAAGTATAAATAAAATCGATTGCTTTATTTGAATATGTGTTAGTATGCGTACATCCAAATGTATTCTGTTAATGAAACTTTGTTTTAAGGAAGACTCTAGTAGCCAGCGCTTAACTTCAGTGGATTGATTATTTATAATTAGTTCTCATGTAAATAATAATAATAAAAATTAAACGAAAATATTTAAATATTTGAGAGAAAAGTCTCTAGCGTGGAAAACTAAGTAGTTAGAAGATTCAAATAAGCTGAGAGTTACTCGCCTTGTCATGTCCGTCTCCTTGCCGCGGGGATGAGGCTTAAGTGGTGATTTAACCCCATGCTATGGAGATTAACTTACCACGAAATAAGAGGGCAGCTCCATATAGGAATTGGGTATCCACTAGGGCGGGTCGATTTAAAAATCGCTCATTGTTCTGTGAAAATCGTATTCCAGGGATCAAAATAAGAAACTTTGCCGAAGGAACTATACCTCTAAAACGAATTCTGATGTCCCCCAATTTGGGTCGAACGAAAAATCCCACTTTGATCCATTTAAAGTGCTCCCATCGAGTCCAAATGTATGACCGACCTCCACTAACTTTGGACGGCCGATCCACCCATGCCAGTGGTACACCCTTGGAACTCGCCTGGGGGGTTCCCCATACAATCATTTCAAAATATCACCATTTTTGGCCTTTCCATGAGAAAAGAAACTAAAAAGTTCGACCCAAATTGGGGGACATCAGAATTCGTTTTAGAGGTATGGTTTCTTCGGCAAAGTTTCTTATTTTGATCCCTGGAATACGATTTTCACAGAGCAATGGGCGACTTTTTTGCCTCCCCACAAATCGACCCGGCCACCCAAGTACTATGTGGAGAGTACCGTACCGACAACCTGGCAGGAGGTATAAAATGCATTTTTGTACAATGTAGAGGTCAACGATGGATGGTTTTGCACGCGGTAACCCACTTTCGGGAAATCCTCTCGTCGAGCAATCGAGGGCTTGGGCATCGGATGTGCAGGCCCGAACCGCACACCCCTCTATGACCGGAACTGACACCCAGGGCCCCGGAGGAAGCGAACAGCAGACATGAGCTATCAAACTGGTGAAAACTTTTTTTTTCTAATAGCAGCCACTCCTGCGTACGCAGTAGTGTTTAGTACTGCTTAAAAAAAGCTGTCCATATATTTACAGTTAGGAAGAAAGTCCCTCTTTAAAAACAAGGTGCGTTCCAGTTGACAATAAATCTAAGCATAAAATTGAACTTACAAATAAATAATCGAAATAAGTTGAAAAACGTTAAAAAGTTCCGATTTAAGTTAAAGATTTTATGAAGCATTTTTTTCATTTCTCCATTTCTCTAACCCTCCACCTTCTACCTAAATGCGCATTTTTGATCCTTTCTCAGAACAGTAATGGTACAAGTTAAAAAAAAAACACATTACAGATACCTATGAAATGAGACTTTCAGCTATTAGTCCATAGATGTCGCTAGGTGTATTTTTAGACCTTCCCAAGTGTCTGGTTTTTTTCGTCTGTCATCTGTCAACAATATTCAGTTCATTGTTTGTTACGTTTCATACAACAATGCATTTTTGTCGCTCTTAAAAATGTCGAATTTCGTGCCTTCAAACTACGATTTGCGGACATCGTTGATTTTCTATTATCAATTGAAGAAAAACGCTTCTCAAGCTCATCAAATACTTATAGAAGCTTATGGTGGATATGCTCTAAGTAGAGCACAGCGCTTCAGGCGGTTTGAAAAATTCCGAGGTGGAGAGTTTAGCGTGGAAAACGAGGACAGTGGCCGGCCAGGACGCCGAATTGCAAGCATTGTTGGAGGAAGATGATGGTCAAACGCAAGAAATGATGGCAGAGCAGTTGGGAGTGACCCATTTACAAATGTTTGAAAGACATAGGCATGATTTTAAAGGTCGAAAGATGGGTGCCGCATGAACTGACTGAAAGGCAGCAAGAGAACCGAAAAACTACTTGTGAAATGCTGCTCTTCCGGTTAAAAAGGATGTCTTATTTGCATCGAATCGTTACGGATGATAAAAAATGGGTGTATTTCTCCAATCCCAAGCGTAAACGATCATATGGTCCGTCCGGCCACAAGCCACAAGCAACGGCCAAACCAAAACGCTTCGGCCGCAAGGCAATGCTGTGTGTTTTCTGGGATTAGCGTGATAGATATGATTTGGTACGAGTTATTAAAACCAGGTGAAAGAGTTGACGGTGCATGCTACCAACGACAATTGGTCGATTTGAACAGCGCTATACACCGAAAATGCCCAGAATATGCCGATCGGCGTCACAAACTAATTTTTCTTTATGGCAATGCACCGCCACATCGAACAAAAGCCACTCGGGAATTGGTGGAGACGACGCACAGTGCGGCCGATTCCCGAAAAGCTGGCCAAAACTCAAAAAATTAAGTAATTGATTCAGCGGGGTCGCTGATTACGAATTTGATCTTAAAATTTTGAAAATCCACCCCCTCCACCCCTATTGGCCACCCCCTCACGTGAAATAGCGTATATTCTAAAACATAATCAAGATGCATGTTAATTTATGTTTTCAGGGTCGCTGATCACGAATTTGATCTTAAAATTTTGAAAATCCACCCCCTTCCACCCCTATTGGCCACCCCCTCACGTGAAATAGCGTATATTCAAGAACATAATCAAGATGCATGTAAAATTATATGTTTTCGGGGTCGCAAGGTAGCAAGTGGTAGCAGCTGAATCTTGTTTTATTCAGTAACCATTACTTTTTTGAGTAACCTTTAATAGGTTTCAAAGCAGCATATGACGGCGTTGTATTACTTTACAGTTTGAAAACTCAAATTTTATAAAAAAAATTGCAAAAAATGTATCTACGTATTGCTGCAGCTAAAAATTTTGTGTCGAGGTATTGATATGTACTAAAGATTTCTCGTATTTTACTAACCTTCCGAAGATGATTCCATTTGGTTTTGTTCAATTTACTCCATTGCAAAATCTTTCAAATGTGTACAACTTTCACTATTCATCGACAGTAATACGATGCTCAAACGAAGGTCACGTTGCGACTGAAAATACAGAGGATACTTAGAGTACAGGACGTTGCTATGAACGGTTTTCACTACTCAAGGCATTACTGTAGCCAACCCAAAGACAAAAAAACTCTATCTAGAAACTTTTTTTTTCGACTTTTGGCCAGCTTTTTGCGAATCGGCCGCACTGTGCGACGATTGGGAACCGCTGGTGCATGCGGCCAGCAGACTTGGCGCCTTCCGATTATCATTTGTTTGCATCGATGGGCCACGCACTTTCCGAGCTGCGCTTCAATTCTCACGAAGAAGCCAAAAAATGGCTCGATGACTGGTTTGCGGCCAAAGATGGCCAATTTTTTTGGCACGGCATCCACAAATTGCCTGAGAGATGGGAATAATGTGTCGCTAGCGATGGCTATTATTTTGAAGATTAAATTTGTAACCAGTTTTTGTTTGAAATTGAAAAAAGTCTCATTTTATAGGTATCTGGTGCTGAGTAAAATTGTTCTACAGAGATTTTAATCTTACGATTATACTACATAGTGGCCACCGAAGGCGAAAAACGTGAAGGGTCTAAGCAAATATTTGCGCATTGGGTATATTTACATAGATGGGGGGAAACACACGTTTCTAAGTTTTAGTAGAAAGTTTGACAGTTTTCTGTTCGGGCTTGTCATAAAAGACTTTGCAGTTGTGCAGCGTTCTAGACCGGACCATCGCTCTTAGTGTAGATTGCATACATAATCGCTGATCCAATTCATGATTCCTGCAGGACTGATTCCGATTATTAGCTCTGGCCCCTGTGGGGGCACCGCTGATCCACGGTTGGCCAGTTCGTCGGCAATTTCGTTTCCTTGAACACCGGAGTGTCCTGGAACCCATATAAGTACAAGCCTGTTTTGTCTTGAGACAGAATTAAGCTTCTTCTCACATTCTTGAACAATCTTTGGGGTTTGCTTAGCGTTCTCCATGGCCTTCACTGTCACTGAAAACTCCAACCTGTTTCCCGCTTCATCTCCTCCCGATTATCCATTCAGCTACTTTCAGGATGGCAAAAACTTCCGTTGGGAAAACAGTTGCCATTTCCCCCATAGCATAGTGATACTTATTACTATCGTTTAAGTACCATCCGGCTCCAGACCCTATTTCATTCTTGGACCCATCGGTAAAGAAATTATCCGTCAAACCTTCCTGCATGCATTCTGGGTTGCTCCGTTACTCACGCAATGAAAATCTGACATCAAATTTCCTTACAAATGAAACTGTGGGTATCAGGCCGTCTTTAGGTGCCGAAAACAGTGGATACTGCTGCGTTTATAGAGTCTACCCATTCCTTTTGTTGCTTCCTGTTGTATCTTCAGATCATGTTTCATTACTTGATTATGATAATAATTAATAATCATATAATTTGTTTATTTTTTTATAGTTTTCTTTTATAGTTTTTTTATTATCTTTAATGGATTCACAAAAAAGTTGAAAAAAAATTTTTTTTTGGTTATTTCCATATTTGTTCAATAACTAAATTATTATTTTTTATTATGATAATGACTAATAATCATACCATTTATTAATTAATTTTTAATTTTTTTGGTTTTTGAGTATCTTTAATAATTTCATATACAAAAGTAAAAAAAAATAAATAAATAGCCAAAAAAATTGGGACCAAAAACGCCCCAAACAATAGGCACCAAGGAAATATAACGCCAAAAAGTAGGCACCAAAAATATATTTCCTTCAAGTTTGCACCAACAAACAAGCGCCAAAAAGGAGTCAGTGTTATTTCTCACTAGAAATTAGCAACCACAAGGAAAAACTCAGGAAAAATAGCCAAATGTGTATCTAAGATATATATAGGGTATTGTTCTCTCTCTCATTTTCCTCTACGTTACATCTTTTTTCTCTCTCGCGGAACGAAAATATCCAAAACGTTGCATGGCCTTGAAATTTTACTCTCTATTCTCGCTCGTCCATCGACACCTAAGAAGTGTCACTTCAAAAAATATATAGTCGTTTGATAATTTCCATAATCAATTTTTCAATAAGTAAATTATAATTTTTTCATTATCTTTCATTGCTTGGTTACGAAAGAATTTAATAATCATTTAGTTTATTTATGAATTTTTTACTTCTTTTTAGGTTTTGATTAAAACTGTAAATGTTTTCATTCAAAATAAAATTGCAAACAATTTGCATTGAGAAGTAACTATTCGCTTTTTAATTAAAAAACATATAGGTACATTCATATGCATAATCATTCCGATTAGTAAAATAATTTTTTCAAATATTTAAAGCTTCGACAGCATTGGCTTCAATATTCCGCACAGAAGCGTAGAGAATAAATTTGTGTGCACTTAAAGTAAATATTTTTGTAAAACTGCTAAGAAGTGGACTCTTCCCCTTCCCCTCCTTTCATTTCAAAGCTCCTAAGTATAGCCATAACCTTGAAAGAATTCACGGGGCTTTGAAATCTTTCAAATAAAGGGTGGTTAAATTTCAAGGGCCGATGTTGAATGTGAACCACACCTAAACGTCAACGACACCGTTGGACTTCTTTCTTTGGGGTTATTTGAAAGAAAAGGTGTACGTCGATAAGCCAACAACAATTCAAGAGCAAAAGGATGAGATAATTCGGCACATTAATGGCATAGAATCTCAATTATGCCTCAGCGTTATCGAGAATTTGGACTTAAGGATGGAGGTGTGCCACCGAGGCGGCCATTTGGCCAATATTTTGTTCTATACGTAATTAAGTCATACCAGTATTATCATAATAAAGAGAAATGACAATAAGTTCTTAAAAAAATTGTATTTTATTCAAAATGAACACCGGCCCTTTAAACTTAACCACCCTTTATTTCAGCTGCTGAATTCCATTTTACTAAATCTGATTTTAAATGCAAGCCTGTAGGAAAATTTGTATCTTCTGGATCACAACAAATAAATAAATTCTTATGCCAACTGCATTCCTAGCTCAGCGCTTAGGGATTGGAAAGGAAATTGATTTAGTCCCAAGGCGAAGACAGCCAGTGCCTTATTGAGCCACCTTTGCCAAGTAAGATCAGCAAATTAACCGAAGTAACTAAAGACACCCAATAATAACATTTTGCGCCGCATACCGAAACAAAATATTAGCTAATAGAAAACCCTTTCGATGAAATTTGCCTGAAAGTTGATATAAATTATGCCCGCATTCTTTCACTCACACAAATGCATACTTCTTTAGCACGCCTTTTTATTATTATTTTTCCTGAAACATTTATGAGCGCATGTATGGTTGTATGTGTAAATATATATATAGTAATGTGTGTGTGTATATAGTAGAAATATGCGCCTGCAGCACAGCACACATACACATGCAAAAAAATAGTCCCAAATATTTCTCTAATGTCTGGACATAAATAAATGGCAGCAGTAAGTTTTCCTCTTTTGTACATCGCTCAGTGGCTATTTTTCCTTTTCATAATTTTCTTCATTCCTGCCAAATGCTTATCAACAACCTTTTGATAGCTTTAAAAATTTAGAACAATTTGTGAAAGTGTGCAAAATTCCAAAAGCATCGAAAGCTCAAAAACCAACACACAAGCTGGCTATAAATACACGCACATACACACGTATACATGCACACGTACACACACAAGCACACACTTTCATGTTTGCCTATGCGACAATGACCCAATTTATTGTAAAAAGCGTCAGTTGGCGACGCTCTAACAAATCCTTTGCGCTAATAGATTACAAACGCCCGGCTGTCACTGACGATGCTTCCTAACCTGCCGTGCCTCGACTCCCGCCACAGAAAACTGTGCTAGCTGATGTTGCTATTCCGATTGGCGATGCTGCTTAGGCAGCTGTTGCAACATAGTGGTACATAAATGCAGCAAATGAAGGAGAATGAAAAATAAGGTATCGAAGGAGAAGAGGAGAAAAGGACCCGAAAGGAGAGAAGACTTGAAAGGAGGTTACGGTGTGCAAAAAAGTGGCGTTAAAAGTGTAAGTATTACAAGTATCTAATATGAGCTGCGCTTAAGTGTGTGTATATGTGTGTGTTCATGCATATCCGCATGTGTGCGTATGTGTAATTGCAAGTAGTTTTGCACAGCTGATGAATGCTTCAACAACTCGCTAGCAATCAGCTCATAAATGATGCTGTACACCGACTGGACGCAAACGCAAGAATGATGGGATATGTGGCTGCTGCAGCAAGCAGGAAGATGTTCGATAATAACTATGTAAGTATGTGCTCATCTATGTACATATGTAGATATAAGTGCATGTTTGAGCGAGAAGATGTTTTTGCTGATTTAATCCACAATTAGTGCTTGGGACGAGGTAGCAGCAGGAAAGCACTGTAACCAATGTTAATAGGCTTTGGTGAAATTTATATTTGGTTGTATGTATGTATGAATAAATGTGTGTATGTATGTATGTATGAATGAATGTATGCATGTGCGTATTTACGTGGACACCAACACTACTTAAGTGTTGATGACTGTGTGGGCGTCTGCAAATACTTGCTCTCGCGCACATACTTTTTGCGAGGATCTTACCTACAAATTTTTTTTTCGAACTGCAAAAGGGAGTCGGTTAGCTGTAAATATGTATAGGGCTCTAGAAGCTAGACCACCTGCAGGAAAGGTGTAATGATGCAGCAGCTAGGGTCCAACTATGGCTTTCTGCAGCGGGGCTAAAGTTGGCCGCACAAAAACAGAAGCCATCCTCGTAACTGCGCGAAGAAAAAAAGAGTTCATGAAGAGAAAGGAATGAGTATTTGTGGATTACGAACGGTGACTAATTTCCGGTTATGTCAGCCGCTTTATGCTGTTAATGAAGTTTTGATATCAAGGCCTGCTAATCAACAGGCGTAGGAAAGAAGTGAGAACCAAGATGCTTAAATCTTAGCCTCGTGTGAGCGGGACAGCTAAAAAGAAAATGCTGAGAGTATTCCCCCTCATCCTCCATACAGGGATCTAAGTAATTTCAAGTGTCATAGGAAGTTTGAGAGCTGAGGTTTTGTCATCCTCAGAATCTCCGTCGATCGCCTCGAAACTACACGCGACCAGAAAGATTTCGCGACCTTACAAGTTTGTGTACTACCCCAACGCTGAGTTTAGACGAGGCTTATTATTCTAGGATTAGAGCGGAGGTTTTCAAGGGAATCCCGATCGTCTCCTTTCGTAGGGAAACTACCTGACAAGTCCCTTGTCTGGTCAGCTCGTCTGCTTCGCAGTTTCCTGCAATGTCACTATGACCACCGGATTCGATGGGGCGTACCTACTATATTCAGTTTCTCACAGGATGACAAAGCTTTGAGTGTCCCCTCACTGTTTCTAAGAATGTCAACTCGTTCATTCCGGAAGTTTATTTCCAAGTTATTATCTGCTCCTTCAAGCTCCTGGTCCTGTATTCAAGCCATCTGTGTACAGGTACAGGGTACACTCCCGGAGTTTACTTTCAAACGCAGGTGTACTCCAATTTGCCTTGACGTACAGTTCAATTATGAAATCCGTTTCGAATTTGATGTTTCTAGAGATATCAGGTTACCTCTTTTTGCTCATTACTTTTCAATCAAACCCTGTATACCACTCTCAGATATATATACCACCCTCGTATATGCACTTGATACGAAAGACATCACATGAATACTGCTTGCTTTGTTAACCACTGGATGCCGATTAGTACGGCTTCTGCCCCCCTTTTGTCGCAAAACAAATATTATGTGAAGGTTAAATTAAAAAAGAAGATTTTTGAATTTCTCCAGACCCTACATGCATGCAATGTGTCCAACTACAACAACATGAATGCATGTGCACATACACGCAAACATACGGGCAGCCGTCGAAGGATGCGTTGGTAATAACAACCAGCCGTTAAATAACGAATGTTTACACACTTTTGAGCTTATAAAAAGAAAAGAGAGGAGAGAAAAGCAAAGAGTGTGTGAGTGGCAGCTAAAACTACTAAGACTAACGTCAACACCACGGCAAAGACAAAACAAAGATAAAAAAAAAAACAAAAAACAAAAAACAGCAACAACTACAAAACTACAATAACACCAACCCATAGTAACTGTAATAAGAGCAGGCCGAAGGTGCTGTGTAGTCTCGCCAATGCCAACAACAAGCTGAGTTGCAAGAGCAATGGCCAGTCGGAAGGTGGACACTGGCTCCATCCATCAACGCCAAAGGCCAGCCAGCAACAGTAAAGCTGACGTTTGCACAAATACACGCATACATACGTATGAATATACTAAGTACATACTTGCACAGAAGAATGACTGCAGGCGGCGTTGATGGCAGCCATCCTTGGGTGCAAGAGGGAGTAGCCGATGGACCCGTAGGTGTAATGGAAACAAACGGAATGGAAATTGAAGCGAGAAGTGAGAACTGGGAACTGAAATAGAAAAACATGCACGCACACACAAGTCAGCGTGACTGGTATTAAGCGTAGAGACAGGCTGGTTCATATAGTGATTTATTTATAAATATGCGAAAAATTAACAAAAATAAATTTTTTATTTTATTTATTTTTTTTTGTTGCTTAAAGCGCAAACATTTCCATTATTTATTGAAGACTATTTCATCGCTGTGGCTGCCTCGGCTAACTTCGCAGTGCACATCCAGTTAGCCTAGTGTTCCAAGACCTTGACGAATGTTTCTGGTTCTCTCTCACGATTGGCTTATGCGATAATAACCTTCAAGAAATGAATCGATAATGGTTTGTTCGGTTCTTCAACTGTGTGGCATGGCATGCCATCCTAATGAAACCAAGGATCTTTCCTTGTCGATGTCTTCAATTTTCATTTTTGTCATGCCGCTGTAGCATTCACCGTTGACTGAAATAAAGTTACTGGTAGAATTTTCAAAGAAAAATGGGTCAAAGATGCCACAGTTCGAAAATCTGTCTCAAACAGTAGCTCTTTGTGGATCACATGCGGGCTTTCTGATGCCCAGATGCGGCAGAAATTTTCTTAAAAATTAACAAAAATGCGAACGATATTGGCCTTTTTGTAAACGAGGGCAAAACCAAATATCTGTTGAAATCGAGGCGGCCTGCACAGATGCCAAATTTCCATGTGGGAGCCTATACTTTTGAAGCAGTGCAGCATTTTAAGTACCTAGGAGTTATGTTCGCATTTAGCGGTGATTCAACTTCCCCCGTCGGGGATCGCATGAACGCCGCAAACAAAGCATATTACGAACTTGTTCAAGTCCCGACTTTTGTCTAAAGCTACAAGACCCTTATTCGACCAATCCTAACATATGGTTGTGAGTTATGGACTCTTAAGGTTGATGATTGTGCTCCGGTTGCTCGCATGGAAAGAAAAATTGTAAGAAAGTTCTTTGGCCGAATAGTATCCGATTGAACTCTGAACTGAACGATCTAACTCAGAACGAGACAGCTGTGCGTTTTGTTAAAGCGCAGCGCATAAGATGGCTAGGTCATGTGATCCGTATGCCAGTTGACTGTACCGTGAAGAAAGCCTGGGCAGGACAGCTAATAGGCGTGAAGGCAAAAGGCAGACCGAGGAACCGTTGGATAGACGCAGAGGAACACGATCTTAAGAAGCTGGGAATACGTAACTACGAAGCAAAAGCTCAAGATAGACCGCTTTGGAGGAGCATTTTGAAGGAAGTTTTGACGCACCCCACGTTGTAACGCTATGAAAGAAGAAGAAGAAGATGCGGCAGTTTTATTAACATACCCGATGCATCACAAAAATGTGATTTGTTACAAAAGATGATTTTTAGTTCTTTGCGATAATTGCTCTCTCTCTATGATAAACTGCCTTTAGTTTCGAAATAAGTGTGCAATATTTCTCAACTCTGTAAAAAGCGACTTATTTCATTTCGCATGATACTAAATTTCTGTCAAGATTTGCAGTGGAAAAGAGCTGTTGGTGCCGAAATAAAGTGCCTAATATGATAAGAAAATAAGACACTATATGGACCACCCTGTACATGCATAAAATTGAAAAATATACGTGTGATTATTGCATATGTATGCAGCAGCCAAAGCATAAAGAACTTCGCACTCGCACTTGCAAATCATCTGAAATTGG
The DNA here is from genome assembly GCF_027943255.1 of Anastrepha obliqua. Classification (NCBI taxonomy): domain Eukaryota; kingdom Metazoa; phylum Arthropoda; class Insecta; order Diptera; family Tephritidae; genus Anastrepha; species Anastrepha obliqua. Next base: position 50,337,440 of record NC_072893.1, read on the forward strand.
GTCAAATTTGCATCACTTTCGGTTTAAATCAAGCTGCAGAATAGCTGCTAAACGGTAAATGTATGTGAGTATGTGTGTTTACGCAATATCACTGCATTCGAAATTTCACCCACAAGCCAACAAAATCTAACTATGCTATAGTAAAAATTGACGGATCTTCTCAGCGCCAAGCAGAGAAGCACGAAAATAATGCAAAATAAAAATCAGCTACAATATGACATCTTGTTGAACGTTAGCTGGCAGATGGATATAGAAATACACACACAGCAGTACATTGTCGGCCACCTGCTGCAGCGAAAATTCACCACGCAACCAACATATGCCGCCATACCCAGCCATTACTCATACGACCTGTCGTTCCTCATTATTATTTTCGCTTGAAGTTGGTTGAACGCAGGCAGCCTGATAATGGCATTATGCACTTGTCTTCGGTCCATATGAAGCATAGCGGATAAAACTACGAACTTCACGCACTCGTACATCAGACACAAAGCCATTTTTTTTTTTTTCGTTTTTGTGCTTGCATTACCAGCAATTCAACCCATGCAAACTGAACATTTTCATGCACTCGCCCACTCATTCAGAAAACTTACTCGATGATAAAAATGTGCTCACTTTTTTCATCACTCGGAATATTTACTTTAGTGCAGCGCTTTAATTTCCATTCTCGAGCTTTGCTGTGCTGTGCTGATGTACAAAGTTGTGGAAGCTTTTATTTGCCCCCTCCAGCTTTTCAGCACTGGCAAGTACACATTTCTGACGAGATTCGCCATTTGATATTCGGGTCAATGGTATTTCAGGAATTGGTGTATTTGTGTATGTGTGCAAGTGTGTGTGTGTGCGTTACTTGGTCATAATTTAGTTACATCATTTATAAATATTCAGCTTGATGCAATTATGTGACCACAGCATGTCAAAGGCAGTTGTGCCTAATGATCGGTCACCGGTCAGTAGCTGAGAAGGGAAAGGCTTGTAAAAATGTTGATGGCAGCCGATTAAGCCTTTTGATATGTGTACAATGAGTGGTTTTTAATGCACCAGCTTCTACAGAATTTCTCAAAAATGTAGCTTAACAGGATGACTGGGGTGATTGGACGTTTTTTTTTTAGAGCCAGAATAACGATTATCTGTCTCGAATTGCACAAGGAGTACCTTCCAAAGCGAATGTGAATATGAAGTAATGGCTACAAAACTGAAGCATTGGTCATTTTTATATGCGGATGACGCTGCCGTACCCGCAATTGGCTCTCACCTTCATGTGGCCTCCCAAAAACTACAGCAGGGACTTGTTAAAAAAACTCACTGGTTGAAAGGGTGGCGCATTAAGACAAATGAGACAAAATCTTTAATAAAATCGTCCCCCAAATGAACGTCAAAAAATATCTCGGCATGCATTTTGATATCAAACTTACATGGAAAACCCATATTTTCACCAAACGAAAGGCTCTAGGAATAAAACTCAGAAGCCTATATTGGTTACTACAACGATATTTTCATGTTTCTGTCGAAAGTAAGCTCTCACTTTACTCAGCTATCTTGAAACCTATATGGGCATGGGCATCCAACTCTGGGGCACTAACTCAACCATCGAAATACTTCAAAGATTCAAGTCAAAAAGCCTCAGAACCATCTAAAATACCCGTTATTATATCACAAATACACAAATTCATCGTGATTGTTAAGGGGGGAGGCTGCTTTAGAGGCTTCAAAAAATCGATTTTTTCGTGGATTTTTTTGGGAAGGAAAGAAATATTGGATTGAAACGAAACTTTCTGGTTTTATTGTTATATAATTCAACAGTCTTCTCAAATTTTTTCATTTAAATATAAGGTTGTCAAAAAAGTCTTGCGGTATTTTTATTGAATTTTCAATTGTTCATAAAATTGGTTATAATAATGCGATTTAAGTCAAATATGCGCCGTTTTGTTCGATGACGAGTTCCTAACAAGATGCCAACTTCATAATGCCCCTCTTATAGAAGCTCGCTTCCCTATTGTCAAAAAACTCGGAGATCCAATTTTCACAGGACTTTCTTGTGGATAACTTCCGACTACCAAGCTCGTTCGCCATGGACAGAAATAGGTGGTAATCACTTGGTGCGAGATCCGGACTATACGGTGGATGCAAAATAACCTCCCATCCGAGTTCTCGGAGCTTCTGGCGCGTCACCAAAGATGTGTGTGGCCTGGCGTTGTCCTGATGGAAGACAATTCGGCCTCTGTTGATCAAAGATGGCCTCTTCTGCATGACTGCTGCATTCAAGCGGTCCAGTTGTTGGCAGTACAGGTCCGAATTGAGCGTTTGGCCATAGGGGAGCAGCTCATAGCGGACGATTCCCTGCCAATCCCACCAAACACACAGAAGAACCTTCCTGGCCGTCAATCCAGGCTTGGCCACCGTCTGGGCAGCTTCACCGCTTTTCGACCACGACCGTTTGCGCTTCACGTTGTCGTAAGGGACCCACTTTTCATCGCCAGTCACCATCCGCTTCAAAAACGGGTCGATTTTGTTGCGATTCAGAAGCGATTCGCATGCATCCATAAGGGCAAAAATGTTTTTTTGCGTCAAGTCGTGTGGCACCCATACATCGAGCTTCTTTTTGAATCCAAGCTTCTTCAAATGGTTTATAACGGCTTGATGACTCATGCCCAGCTCTTGGCCGATGTCAGTCTGCTGGCATGCTTTCCAATTAGACAATGCCCTGTCAGGACCCCGAGAAGATTTCTCATGTTTTTCCTGCTTAGTTTCAACAGTCGGTTTGTGCTGCCCATGTGCGGCCCACTCCGGCCCCGTCATTCTACTAGTTGCACAGGTCAGGGACTGATACCATAGCCTGTTGACCACACTGATAGTGTGTTTATCTATAAGCATCTTGCAAGTTGCTAAAGGTATAGGTATGTTCGCTTTGTCTGGTCGGATCGGTAATGTGGTACCCAATCTCGCCAGTTCATTCGCTTTGCAGTTGCCTTCTATGTCTCTATGACCCGGCAACCAGAGCAAATTTATTACAAAGTACTGTGATAGTTCTGTCAAAACGTCGACACATTTTTTGACTCTCTTCGAGTTAATGTGATATTAGGCGATTTTAAAGCTTTCAGGGCCGATTGACTATCTGAATATATGTTTATGTCTCTTGTTGCGAGAACACCTTTATTTAGGGCTAGCAGGCCTTCCCTGATAGCCAATATTTCAGCTTAAAATACACTGCAGTGATCCGCTAACCGGAATGAGATGTTGGCATTCATTCCTTCAGAATGAAGGCCTCCGCCTACTTGATCATTTAGCTTGGAACTATCAGTATAGATGCTGATTCCGCTTCTATTGTCCATTACCCCATTGTCCCAATCTTCTCTCGTTGGGAAAGTTGTGGTAAAGGATGTGTTTAAATGCAACTCCACTGAGCTACAGAAGTCTGTCGTTTGATGTAGGAAAGGGTATTCGTCTAGTATTCTTGCGTGACCTCTTCTGTTAGTGGCTAAGTTAGAAGATTCTCTTAACCTAAGCGCCGATTACCGCCAACTGGTTTCTGTAGGCCTCAATCGGTGATAAGTGCAGCATGACATTCATCACTGCCGTAGTCTGCCTAGTTAATAGTGTCCCGCTTATGCCGAGACTAGCACCCCTTTGAATACTTTCTAGGCATTTTACTGTTGTTCTTTTTTCGAGTGTTGGCCACCAGACTAAGACACCGTATGTCATGATAGGCCGTACCACTGCTGTATATAGCCAGTGTACTAGTTTTGGGGTTAGGCTTCATTTTTTCCCCCAGAATTCTTTTGCATGTATAGAGTGCTGTGGCTGCTTTTTTTACTCTATCATTAATCGTATCTTTCCATGAGAGCTTCCTATCTAATACTAGTCCTAGGTAGCTAGCTTCTCTAATTGACAGTGTGATTCCCTCAAGGGTAGGGGGGTTTAGAACGGGTATCCTGTATTTTCTGGTGAATATGAATAGTTCTGTTTGGTTGGGGCTTATCCCAAGACCACTCGATGCAGCCCACCGGCTTACATCGTTCAAGGCATTTTGCATTATGTTGCACAGGGTATCTGGGAATTTCCCTCTTATTAATATCGCAACATCGTCTGCGTAGGTCACTGCGTGTATCCTCCTTTCCTCTAGATTCTTCAACAACTGACTCATTGCCGAAATTCACAGCAGGGGAGAAAGTACACCGCCCTGAGGGGTGCTCCTCTTGACGGATCTGTGTATCGTCGAGGTGCCCAACGTCGAAGTTACGAACCTGCCCAGTAGCAACTGTTCTGTAAGTTTCACAAGGCGCTCGGGTATACCCGAATCAGTCAGTGCGCTTGTTATGGCCTCCGGTAGGATGTTGTTGAAAGCGCCCTCTATGTCTAGGATGGCTACCAGAGAATACTCTTTATTCTCTATGGATTTCTCTATCTCCGAAACTAGTGAATTTAATGCTGTCTCTGTGGATCTACCTTTAGAGTATGCCTGTTGTGATCTCGCGAGTAGCGACGGTGTCAAGTTTTCCCTTATAAAGGCGTCTATTAATCACTCTAACGTCTTTAATAGACATGAGGAGAGGCTAATAGGTCTGAAGTCGTTAGGTTCCGTATGCGAGCTCCTACCAGCCTTTGGTATGAAAACCACCGAGACTTCCCTCCACCTTAGGGGAACTAACGTTGCCTAGCTATCGCACAAAATACAGGTGTGCTGTGAAGTAGTACCTCTTCGTAGGCATTCTTTACCGCAAATTTCTATACCCTGGACCTCCACCTGAAATACTGGTTGATAACCACCCACTGGTGCCGGCTACTTCGCTTTGCTAATATCCCATTTCACTTGAGGTCAGCTCATCTAGTACATCATCTCCAGATTTTTTGATCTTGGTTCGCTTCTATTTGTCTTATCTCATTCAGGCTTTCTAAACTAAAGCCTCTTGACCATTTCGAGCGTCGTCAATGGTGAGAACGGTGGCAAGAAATGGCAAGAGTGAATGACCAATTTTCGAAGAAAATCATCATCAGTGATGAACCACTTTTTCACCTCAGTGGATTCGTCAATAAGCAGAATACCCGCATTTGGGCGAATGATAATCCAAGATCCAAAGTGATTGCCGAAAAACCAATGCACTCACAAAGAGTGACTGTTTGGTGCGGTTTATGGGCCGGCGGCATCATTGGGCCGTATTTTTCCCAAAATGAGGCCGGTCAGGCAGTTCCTGGGAATGGTGTTCGCTATCGTGAGATGATAACACACTTTTTATGGCCCGAATTGGAAGATATGGATGTGAACGATATGTGGTTTCAACAGGACGGTGCCACTTGTCACACAGCTAACGAAACAATGGCGCTTTTGCGCGAAAAATTTGATGGCCGAATAATCTCACGTCGCGGCGATGTCAATTGGCCGCCAAGATCATGTGATTTGACACCGTTGGATTTCTTTCTTTGAGGTTATTTGAAAGAAGAGGTGTACGTCGATAAGCCAGCAACAATTCAAGAACTAAAGGATGAGATAATTCGGCACTTTAACGGCATAGAACCTCAATTATGACTCAGCGTCATCGAAAATTTGGACCATCGGATGGAGGTGTGTCGCCGAGGCCGCGGCGGTCATTTGGCCGATATTTTGTTCCATACGTAATTGGGCCATACGAATATTGTCATAATAAAGAGAAAGGACAATAATCTCTTAAAAAATTGTGTTTTGTTCAAAATCAGCACCGGCCCTTGAAACTTAACCACTCTCTACCTCTCCCCTCATTTCTCTACTCCAATCTACCAATCTACTCTCATGTTTTTCCCCCCCAACAAGCGTAAAATCACAATTCAAGTGTCGCCCCATATTTTATTTGCGTCATTTACTTTCGACTGTTCGCCTTATGAAGGTGTTAATAAGTGCATACGTACATACTTACATACATACACGCATGAGTGCATATATAAATTGGCAAATGTATGCGGCATCAAATGCCATGACGAATTTCAACTAAAATTGCAAAAATTTTACGCTACGCATATTTTATGTCTGCCCACCCGCTACTACTTATGCACATACATAAAAACATTCATTTACATAAACCTTTCCTTATTTGATTTACACCCAAATACCCACATATCAGCTGCATCCTTGACAGCGAAAATGCATTGAGTATTTTCTGTTATTATTACATTTGCTTTTACTTTTAGTTCTCTTTATGTTCCCGTACCTCCCAACTGCTTCTACATTTTGCATGCGCCTCTGCATTTTCATTTGTTTGGTTTTGTTCTTTTTTTAATTTTTGCATTCGCTTGATTTCATATTTTTCACCTCCTACGCAATTCATTGCTCTCTTCACGGATTGACTTTTAACACTCTGTTATGGGTTTGTCAAATCGGTTTGTTGTGTTCTTAACAGTTACACGTAAAGTGGGTGTTGTGCATCACTGTTGATTCGCATATGACATTGTTGGGCAGTGTGTGGCGCTGTGTATCGGCGCATGCGTCGGAAATGTCAAATTTGTATGAGAACGAGAGGGAGTGACCTTGCCTGAACCAGAGAGTAGATGTTACTCTTTACTGGAGCATATGAGGAGTTATTTGTATTTACAATCTGCTGCCGGAGAGTTACAACTCTCCCTTTTGTGTGTTGAGAAGCAGATTTTTGCACATTCATATTTATTCGCACTTATTTGGGAACTCGATTAAAAATGTGTAAGAAAATGAGTTTTCTCTCTTTCATAAAGAATAGCACGAAAAATGAAGATATGTTTATGATGCAACATAAAAAAGCGAAATCCTTGGCAATTTTTTGTGTTTGACTGCCTTTTCTTGCAGTTGCATCTGAATACTTCGCTCTTCAGCTTATATTGGTACCAGATCACAGGGGTGCATTGCAATAAAATGTATGGCTGATGAGCCCTGCTAGCCAGGGAAGCCTTGGGGCCGATTTATCTGTGCAAAAGTAATGTCGGAATTAGTTTGACTACCTGTTGTCTGCTCTTGGTTGCGGGTGGAGATTGAGTTGGCGCAGCGAAGATAGTAAAGAGATTTCTTTGGCTACTTGTGTTCCGCTGTCAGAAAGGGCTTGCGTGAAAAAAAACCTCGCCACATGCACATTTTTCCGCGCTACAGTATTGTGATCCTTTAGAATTCAAGAATGAAATATCGATGACAACTTCAATTTCTAATGCGAGTCGATTTAAGGGGGTAAACCGACTTAGATCGATCAAAAAATCGATTTTTTTATTGCATAAATCGTTAGTATAACTACTCAAGAATATATGGTAAAAATTTTAAAGCAAAATTCGCATTATTCCCGATTCTATGAGAACTTAAGTTACTGCCCTTCGGTTCCGCACCGTAGCGCGAGTTAGTTAGAACGACGTTTTTCTCGAAACTACTTTTTTTCAACTGGTGGGCATTCTAGCTTAAAAAGTTATCGACCAATTGTTCTAAAATTTTTCGGGATTTTTTCTTTATTCAATTCTAATTTAAAGCGTTTTTCAATAGGTGCGCTTCAACTTTTTTCCGATAGGGAGGGCGAACGACGCAATATTTTTTATTTTTCGCTTGTCATTTGTAAACTTCATTAGTATACATTTCATCATGGAACGCCACACACTTGAGCAACGATTGCAAATTGTGCAAATTTTTTATGAAAATAATCGTTCTGCTGCTGCTTCTTAAATCTAGATTTTTTCCAAAAAATCATCTTCAGTGATGAAGCTCACTTTTGGCTCAATGGCTTTGTCAACAAGCAAAATATACGTTACTGGGCAGAAAGCAATCCACACGTGATTAATGAGGCACCGTTGCATCCCGAAAAAATCACTGTTTGGTGCGGTTTACATGCCGGCGGCGTAATTGGCCCATATTTTTTCGTTGACGAGAACGATCGCCACGTTACTGTGAATGGAAATCAATACCGCGACATGATAAACGATAATTTTTGGCCGCAATTGAATGGTATGGACTTAGACGACATGTGGTTTCAACAGGACGGGGCCATAAGCCACACAGCACACGCTACAATTGATTTGTTGAAGAGTAAGTTCGATGAGCGCATTATTTCCAGAAATGGACCGGTCGAATGGCCGCCGCGCTCGTGTGATTTGCTCCTCTAGACTATTTTATTTGGGGTTATCCGACGATTTGTGAGCTCAGAGCCAATATTGAACGCGAAATTGCTGGAATTTCGGCCGATTTATGCAAAAGAGTGGTCGAAAATTTTTACAACGAATTATCCTCATTGATTTACATTTATTCCCGTATAAGATTCAATTGACGCAAAGATTGTTGCTTGCCTCGTCGATTGGAATGGGCCCAAAGAGTCATCGAAAGCCGTTGGGTTCGTCAAATATGGGCAACCCTGTACTGCAATCAGGACAGCCACGGTAGACCTCCTGATGTCCCCCCTACAACACACCTACACAATGATTCATCAGAGTCAGTACAATAAAATGCTCAGCAAGCAGTTTGTGCTTGAGTGCTAGCGAAGATTTCATCCATGCAGACCCTTGCTAGGACCTGAGCCGCCTCCCAGGCACGTCAGGAACAACAACTCTTTAACTATTCTGACGGAATTCAGGACAAAATGAGCTTACAACTACTTGACACGCTAAATGACATGCATCAGGAGACACTTACCACCTTCCTAAACTCCCGACCTCTGAATGCCGTCATCGGCGTTCAAACACCACATATTGCAGATGAAGAGCTTCAGCTTCAGTAGCAGACTAAACTTCTATCTATCCAGAATCGACACCGACGTACCCAACATATGTTCACCGTGTGAGGACACATCGAACGGTACTAACCACATTTTTTAATGCCCCAACAAACATACTCACCGAACAACCCTCTCTCTTTGAACCCAACCTTGTCGAAGCAGCACGTTTTCTGGGCCAACCGTTAGATGAGTTAGACGAGCATGATTGGTTACTACATCGCACTGACAGGGTTTAGTAAGCTACTACAACAACAACCAAAGACAAAAACTACATATACACACACGCACATTCTTGCTACGGCGTTTTCCGCATAAGAACGAAAAAAAACTGGATTTGGAGACTTTATATGCATTTATGCTTTCACAATTTAACATATGGCGCTTCGTTTAGTTTGTTTCATTAGTTTGTTTAGTTTAAATCTCACAAATCACAATATTATCAAGTCATTCACTGAACTGGTAATTTTTGTTCCTGTTGTTTGTTTTGTATTCGAAATGAACCTGACGTCAGACTTGTCAAAATCGCGAGAAATAAAGTAACTCATTTGGGAAAACGCCACCTTCAGTATTCAATTCGACTTGGTCTACATATAGGTAATAATACAGCGTAGCTAAAGTAACCAGTGGTGAATCTATTCTGAACCGGAACAAATACACTCGCAACATATGAAAGTGTATGACTGAAATCCTATCAATTTTCATTACCACTTCCTAGCCACTAACCAATTTTCCCTCCAAATCAAACTACGGAGTAATCATTGGAGCACCTAGCAAAGGCAAGCGCACCTCTGCCATATTATACGCTTCCACAATTTGCCTCACTTCCCTACATTTCCCCCTACACACTCGCCGCCTACTTCCCTATTTGTCTCTATTGCACATTACCCCATAGTTCCACATCTAATTTGCATATACGCACAACAGTAATTGGATTATAAAAGATATCGATGACGATAACAATATTGTGTGTTATTGCCTTGCTCTTCCCAATTTACAACACTTCTGCTGTTGTTGTTGCGGCGTCATTGATACCTTTGAGTATGATGTGGGTTGACGGTATGATTGTTTTTGTTGTGGATTTAAAGATGAAGGCGTTAAAGATATCTTTGTATGCATGTATGAGTATATGAATGAACCCTGCAGGAAAATCCACTAGTACAGAACTGGTTCATATCCGATGAAATTAGTGTCAAGACTGTGAAGTATTGTTTTTTCCCCCTGTTGTTGTTGTAATAGTGTTAAGTGACGGTCCTTGGCCATATGTGCATAGATACGGATCGTTTCAGCATCGTATGACCGAGTTTCGCGGTAGTTATAAACGGCGGACTCCGAACTGGTACTAAATTGAATAGATGATCTGCATTGACATTTTATATTTTTTATTTCCAACGAGTGCTGAATTCGGATTTCTTTTTATATACATACGTGGAAAATATTACTATTATTTGGCAAACAGAATTACCGTCCAGCTCGACTTCAAAAGAAAAACCCCTAAATGTATCAGCGACAACTAAATGTATCCCACGACAGTCGATTCTACGTTAGCGGAACGTTCCGGATTTATAACCGGCCAAGGAATGTCACTTCAGCAGCATTCCCCGCAGGTGTATGGGGAATATTTATGCTGCTACAACAACAACATTCTCACTTCAACCCAAAGCTATCCTCAAAATAAACACATTTCTAAAAAATCCTAAAAGCTTCCATAGGCATGAAAAGAGCCAAACAGGTGGAAAAGGGGATTTGGGTTAGAGGATGAGAACCAGCAGTGGCTAATTGCGTTCGTATTAACCGCTTCCAGCTCCTGATGAATTTCGCCAGATGTGTGATAATTAAACCCGCAATATCCGCCTGTTTAGCGAAAAAGTGAGAGCTCAGATGTCCAAACCTTTACCTGACGAGAAGGAGGTTTTGAGATGATTCCAGCACATCCTCCAGACAGCTTCTGCAGAAAGGACTTGAAGCAATACCAGCTCTCACTGCATGGACACCCAACAGACAATGTCCGGTAAGGCTCCCTACCAAATTTGAGAGATGCGGCTTTGTTAGCCTCAGACGCTCCGGGTGTGTTCGAATGCACCCGATCTACCCGTGGCCAAAAGAATGTTGCGACTTTGCACGTTTGCGCAGAGCCTAACACTCGCTGAGTTGACGCTAGGCCCAAGAGTAGACTACAGGTTTTCAAGGGAATCTAAGTCCTCCCGTTTTGCGATGAAAACATCTCTAGGGTCCCCGCTTCAGCCAGCTCATCAGCCCAGCAATTACTTTCTATGCCGCTTTGAGCCTAATATTGAAGTATTCGGATGCAATCGAGAGAGAATTCAGGCATTCCCCGACAAAGTTGGAACAAGCACTAACAACGACCCCAAGGCCGTAATAGCCGCTTGGCTGTCAGAGAAGATATTCATGTCTTTTACAGTTATTACAGAAGTAAGCAACCAATCTACTGCTTCCTTAATTACGGCTACCTCTGCTTGGAAAATACTACAGTGTTTCAGAAGCCTAAATTTGAGCTTGATGGTGAGCTCCACGCAGAATACTCCTCAATCAACTCTTCCGTCCAACTTCGAGCTATTCGTAAACATATAATATTGTCAATTCCCCTTTTCCAAATGTGGCACACCGCCCACTCCTTCCATGAGGTAATAAGAATGGAAAAAGTACCGCTCGAACCCATTCAAAGTTTTTAAGAATACCAGAATGTCTAGTATGTCTAGCTTGAGGCCTGAACACTGCAAACTGATTGCGGCGCATGCAGCGGCAGTGTTCCCTGCGTTGCCCACGTGGTACCTGTGGCGTAGCGTTAAGCGCTAGAGTAGGTGTGGTCCGAAACATCCCGCTGTATCCAGTGAGTGCAGATCTTTGGACCCTATGCAGCTTCTTAATTGATGTCGTCCTTTCAAGCGATGTCCACAAGACAAGTGCTTCGTACAACAAAATTGGCTTTATATATGTGTTATGTAGCCAAAAAGTAACTTTAGACGGGAGGCGCCAACTTTTGCCCATAGTGACCCTTCATCCATATAAGGAGACTGTTGCCTTCCTCTGCAGACCTTTACTCTCCTGAGTTGCTTTTTACTCCTTTTGTTATTGTTACTATTGATCTGCACGGCACATAAGCCATGCCTCTATTGACTGAATTGAACGAGTACACAAAATCTGTTTTCTGACAATGCCGACAAATGCGCCAGATTCGTACTAGCCCCGAGTAGGAAAAGAAAGCAGAACTATCGTAGGTATACTGAGAGGTCACAATTTGTTAGCCGCACACGCATGCAAGATGGGAATTGCAAACAGCAATAGCTGCAGATTTTGCAATGAACTAAAAGAGAGGGAAACTCTTGAACACCTTGTTCTTGCCCTGCATTAGTTCGAACCCGAATGAAATATTTAGGAGCTCTACAATATGAGAGCTTAGAATGTCTGTCAGGGTTAGAGCTTCAGAGCTAATTTAGATTCACAAAAGACGCAGGCATATTACTCGTACAAGAAGCCTACTACAAGGAAACGTGTGGGTAAACGTAAGCTTCATCTCGTATCACTAAGGACCAATAGGTCTATGTGATGGCTTTCAGCTAGCCAGGTCAACCTAACCTAATCGAACACAATTTTCCTTAAGTGTGCTCTCTTTTTCTTGAATTTCTTTGACTCTGTCCCATCCTATAAATTTCGCTTACTTTCAATTAATTTTAAACAAGTAGAAAGTCGAAGATAGACTAATCTGGGGTGAAATGTTTTGTTCGTCTCTTTTAGAAAGGACTAATTTAAGATTTTTCTGTCTCTACCAGGACTTCACGTAATAAAAAATCCATTCCATTTGAATAGGTTCAGAATAAATTTTGTTTGAAAAACTCCTATTGCTCGCTCTCTTCATGAATTCAATGAGATCTCGCAATTTATTGAATTTGATTTCACATTGTCCAGCAAAGCTTTCTGCTTAATTAAGCAGTTTGGTGTAATTTTACTAAACTTTTTGACGATATTTATGTAGTAGTTCATTTTTTTTGCACTTGGCATTCTTACAGTGCCACGCTCCTAAGCTACAGATGCCACTGTTTGGGGCGAAGGTGGCGACCTGGTTAACCTTGTTCCTCCGACAGTCGGTTCTACCGAATGACCTGAATTTACTATATATCCAGGCAAAGACTGTCGCCCCAGCAGCACTTCCCGTACATTTCGCTGCTAAAACAACAACAACAACGTGGTTAACATCTTATGATCGGCGTAATGCTGATGGGGTAATCGTACTCGTTCTTTATCAGCAATCACTTTCTCTACTTCCAATTTTTCCTACAGGGTTCATACTCGTATAGTAAATAGGAAAATATGCAGGTAACTGTGTGCCGAATGCGTGAAAGCAGGAAGAAGTAGGGCAGCAGATTTAAAATTTATTGCAACAAAGTATCAAACTGAGTAGACAAAATGGAAATAAAATAAATAAACATACCATGTAACTCCTGCATTGTTCTGTGAAAGAAAAGCAGGGCTCAAATCATACACATACACACACATACATACATACATCCATACGCAACAACACTTGAGTTATGATTAAGCGTGTCGGCTGGTGCAAGCCCAAGTATTAACATCGGGCGCAAGTGTTACCTTTTGAAAAGAAATTTAAATAGGCTCCCGAGGCAGTGAGAAACGAAAGTTGGTTGTGTTTAAAAAAAATTGCACTTAGACATTTGATATTTTATTGTATTGAAGAAAACAAAGTCAAGGCAGGCATTTAGTTACACTCAAGTGCAGAAATTATGTAACTCAAAAATATATTTCCTGAAATATTCAGTGTCAGACTGGTGGAATTATTTGGCAGTAAAATGTATTTTACAATGAAATCATATTAAGAAAAATACGCTGAAGCTCAGGGCAGGCTTTTTTAGGGTGAAATACAATCTTACATTTCATTATCGGTCTTTTTCCTGAAGGATAGCAGTTTGGCTCACGCTGAGAGATAAAAAATGATGCTCATTAGAACTCTACGTTCAGATAAGGCGAGGTAAATAGGAAGGGCAGGCAGCCGAGGCATTGCTTTCTTTCTTCACTTTTCTTCATCCAACACCTATTATCTTAGGAAATCTTAGAGGATAGGATAGCGAGTTGAGCTGGATGTGTGTGTGTGTGTGTGTGTGTGTATTTCAACCATATCAGACCTAAAAGTTTTCTTCTTCTCAAGATGGTTTCGCATTCGAGCAGCAGATGCTTTGGTCGTTAGATCATATCCCGCGTTTGACAGCTTCGCAGCCTGCAGCTAAGAAGGGCACAAGTCCTATTAGGTTAGAAGCTGCTGTCTCTCCGGGTAAATTTATTCCCTATCTCGTTCGATTGGTGAATAAATGAATAAATGAATGAATGAATTAATGAAGGACTGAATGTATGAATGGCATTGAGGTTTGCACTTCGACTTCACGGCCTTTTGTGCCCTCTACTCATAGCCGTTGCTCATCCCAGCCCATTTATCTTAAGAAAGAGCCCAGCTAAGAAAGAGCTGCGTGTTGCTGATCATATGCGCCTTTCTTCCGGCTGTATACGGCGCAGAGATATCTTAAACTTCTTTGTGCTATAGCATTAACTTAGACAAGAAAGTAAGCTGCAGTCTGCGGGACTAGTCAAAGCAACAACAGGAGTCAGTGGAGGCCCGGAATCCATTCTGCCACTACCTTCTACAGCCCTCAAATCCAAGGTTAGCAAATAGGTTACACAAGCGAGCTTGGCAGGCTGAGAGAGGCTGCACATGGACTAAACTGATGTTACCTGTCATGCCCGATTGACTGTCGCAAGTCCTCCTGTCATTACGCAGAACGAATTGCAGGCCGCTGGTTGGTCTAATGACGGGCCACTTTCTGTGGGCGAGGCACATGGAAAAGGTAGGCATCTCAGACAGTGTACTCTGCCCAGCTTGTGAAGAGGAGGATCAGACGGCGGACCACTTCCTGTGCGTCTGTCCCGTCTTCGCTCAAATCAGGCTTGAGGTCTTTGGCACTGCTGTGTTGAGAAGCGACCACCTTGGCTCCTTGGCACCACAAGATCTACTCACATTTCTTCGGAGGTCGGGTAGATTTAAAAAAAATTAAAAGGAAATCCGAGTGCAGTACGGTGGACTTACTGTTGTCTGAGTGTTGTACTTGCTACTGACCAGTGGAAATGTCCGGTAGCATTTTCAGTTTTCCCTCAAAGAGGGTCATGAGTTACCTGAATCTCTTTGGACTATTCCGGAGGTGTCTATCTAAGTTGGCCCCTGCACATAGACGGATAGACACTTCCGCTTGAAAGATGGTGATAAAACTACCCATTGGGATAGAATGCTTCATCTTGGGATATATATTCCAGCGCATATGCCTTCAGGTATTCTCCTGCTGTATCTGTAAACTAGTCTACGATGCACTCTTGGCGTTTCCTTTCCAGCGCAGGTGTACTTCAGTGTACTTTATCATCCAATCGATCCCGTATTTCTTTTCAAATTTAATTGCATTAGTGACATCATCCCTGGGTAGCCAGACAAGTGAGAGTTGCAGGGTCAGTCTTTTCACTTTTCTTTACCAAGACTTTCTTTAGTTATATTCAACAGGGTGCGCTTGGCTGTTTGCCAATAACTATGTGAAGCGGTGCTAGCTCGAGCATCAGCTCCATAGTAGCTATAGGGCTCGTGCGTATTCCTCTCTCTCAACTAGCGCTGCCGCTGCGTTGATACGACCTTCCATTCCCCCTGCGACCATCCCCTACTTGCTTGAAGCTGGATCGTACTGTGCAACACTGAGGTTTCAGCTATTCTTGCCTTTAGTAGGCAATCCATCTTTTTCACTTAGGTATTTGCGCCTTTTCTCTAGTCGACCTACTTTCGGGTAAAAAATTTTGTCGAAAGCTATCTCGATGTCGAGGAAGGCACAGAGTACTGTTTCCGCGTAGTCAAAAACAAGAAAACAACTGATGCATCGCCGTGTTCGTAGATCTTCCTGCTCTGCATGCATTTTGATTTGAATGGAGAGCTGCTGCTCGCAGAGTGGACAGTTTGGACTGTTTCCATGGTCAATAATCGTCTCCAATGCCTTCAATACCAGGGAGGTAAGACTAATCGGTATGAAGGACGTGGCTAGTGAGTAGTCTGTTTTTCCAATTTTTGGTATGAACACCATTTCCACTCTTCTCCACACTGCTGCGATGTAAGCTAATGCAAGACTATCTATAATGTCGCACCGCCCGAGCAGGCACTTGCCAAAGACTTGGCCTCCTCCTAGATACATCCGGAGCCATTTGGTTAAACTAAGAGGCGAAAGTATTGCTGTCATGTCTTTGTCATATTTTTGTCATGTTTCTGTCATGTCATTCTTGTGATTTGCTAGATTGAGTGGTCCTGTGCTCTTACCTTATTTAGAAAGTCGAAATACAAATAAGTCGTATATATGCAGGACAGAATACCGGCAGACAATCGGCGATTTGCAGGGATTGTCAATTAAAAAACTCTCGCCAAAAGAATGCAATTATCGGGTACCTGCCGTCGGTTATTGATATACAAGGGAATCCCTTTGCCAGAACCGATTGCTCTTACTCGACAATTATAAAGAAAGTTCCCTCTGAGTAACACGAAATACTGCACAGTGGACAAAATCAGGAAGCTGAAATTTGGATTTCTCGACGAAATTAACCTTCGCATAGACAACCATTTAACCGGACCTATAAAACTGCACCCTTGAATTTAGGTTGGTAATGTTTTTAAATTAAAAATGTGCGTGAAATTTTTTCTAATTTTTTTTTAACATATGATGCATTTTTTTTAATTTGTCTGCGAACTCTTCCAGATGCCGTTTTCCCCACCCTTTATTTCGCGTTTAGTCGCCTAGTGTTTATCAGCATATGTATGTAAAGCGTTTTTCAGTAAGAGCGCTTCAACTTTTTTTTGAATAAAACACAAATGGTTTGACTTTTTTAACTAGTTTCTTTTTTATTATCGAGTTTGAACATATACATTTAAGTATGTAATTCGATTTCTTTTGCATGACCGCCGCGTGCACGTTTTACGAAGTCCAATCGTTGAACCCAATTTTCAACCACTCTTTTGCATAAATCGGCCGAAATTCCAGCAATTTCGCGTTCAATATTGGCTCTGAGCTCACAAATCGTCGCCGGCTTGTTACTGTAGACCAATGACTTCACATAACCCCAAAGAAAATAGTCTAGAGGCGTCAAATCACACGAACGCGGCGGCCATTCGACCGGTCAATTTCTAGAAATAATGCGCTCAATGAACTTACTCTTCAACAAATCAATTGTAGCGTGTGCTGTGTGGCTTGTGGCCCCGTCCTGTTGAAACCACATGTCGTCTAAGTCCATACCATTCAATTGCGACCAAAAATAATCGTTTATCATGTCGCGGTATCGATTTCCATTCACAGTAATGTGGCGATCGTTCTCGAAAACGAAAAAATATGGGCCAATTACGCCACCGGCATGTAAACCGCACCAAACAGTGATTTTTTCGGGATGCAACGGTGCCTCATGAATCACGTGTGGATTGCTTTCTGCCCAGTAATGCATATTTTGCTTGTTGACAAAGCCATTGAGCCAAAAGTGTGCTTCATCACTGAAGATGATTTTTTGGAAAAACAGCAACAGCAACAGAACGATTATTTTCATAAAAAATTTGCACGATTTGCAATCGTTGCTCAAGTGTGTAGCGTTCCATGATGAAATGTATACTAATGAAGTTTACAAATGACAAGCGAAACATAAAAAATATTGCGTCGTTCGCCCTCCCTATCGGAAAAAAGTTGAAGCGCACCTATTGAAAAACGCTTTATGTAAAGACCGCCCATTGTTAGCCTCTCGTCGTCCGAGTATGGCAGGTATTCGTTGAAATTCGAGCCGTTTAAGTGGTACAGAGTACTTTAGTTTGTATCCGGATTATTTGTTATACCAGTGCAACAATCAGCATTTAAATAAAATGTACACAAATACATACACACATGCATATGTATGTCTTTGAATGTAACTTTTTTGCTGTATTTGTGTTTAAATATTTGAAAAGGCGTTGTTTTGTTGTAGTGGATTGAATTTAGGATTATCCTTACTTATGTCTCGGCAGGCGTTTCAATTTCAAGTTTTAAAGCCGGTTACTGAGCAACAAATCAATTTGGGGTTCATGGATTTAAGCGCCATCGATTTGATGAGGTTGATACAAACTGATATGGAGGGCATTGACAAAACTCCGAGTTGTAGTACAATTTTGCTTTAATACAGTTAGAGGAAAACGAGCTGTGTTATGTAATACGCGCACGAGTAGAGTATGAAAGACTTGGTTAGAGGAAAAGCTTCGTATGCTAAGAAGTAAAGATTGCTACATATAGAGAAAGGTTAAGAATATGTTGCCACACTTAAATGATACTGATGATGAAGTAGCTGCATTAATCTTTACATATAAACGTAATGAATACAATATTTAAGTGCCTGCCTCTGATTTAGAAATAGACGGCTTTTTTGGTTTTTTAAGTAATTATAAGTTTTCGGCCGCATAGAAAGACTGTTGGCATAGATGGCCGAACTGATGGTGAACTCTACAAAAATGAGATCACCTTCTACGCAGAAATTCTATCTCCCATTTCATCTTCCCTTCTGGGAACAAGATTATTTTACGTGGGAATGGAAAGAGGGAATTATGGTAAAGCTAGCAAAAATAGGCGACCTTAAAAACTGCAACAATTGGAGGGGCATTTGCGTGCTTCTCCCAGTAGCTAAACTTATTGCACGTATAATTCTCAACCAGCTAAAACACTACCTGGAAGCAACTATTAGCTCCTGCCAAGCCCGTTTTTGCAGTGGCTCCTCCTATGTCGACCAAATAGATACCCACAGAGTTGTCATCGAGTAACGTGGTGAATTTAAGTCTAACCTACATCTACTGTTTATTGACTATGTCGAGCGGGATACCACCTGGGCTGCGTTGAGGAGAAGAGGTATCCCTGAAAAACTTTTCCAGGTAGATACCTATGAAATGATACTTTTTTCAATTTAAAACGTTTATTAACAAAAAATGGTTAAACATTTAATCTACAAAATAATAGTCATCGCTAGCGACACATTTTTCCCATCTCTCAGGCAATTTGTGGATGCCGTCTTTGGCCGCAAACCAATCATCGAGCCACTTTTTGTCTTCTTCGATGCAAACAAATGCTAATCGGAAGGCGCCAAGTCTGGTGAGTAAGCCGGATGCACCAGCGGTTCCCATTCGTACGTCTCCACCAATGCCCGGGTCGCTCTTGTTCGATGTGGCGGCGGATTGTCACATTGTCAGTTCATGCGGCCGACCTTTACAATCATGCCTATGTCTTTCAAAAGTTTGGAAATGGTTTTTTGGGTCACTCCCAACTGTTCTGCCATCATTTCTTGCGTTGAACCATCATCTTCATCCAACAATGCTTGCAATTCGGCGTCCTCAAACTTTTTCGGTGGCCGCCCACGGTCCTCGTTCTCCATGCTAAAATCGCCACTTCGGAATTTTTCAAACCACCTGAAGCACTGTGCTCTACTAAGAGCATGCCCACCATAAGCTTCTATAAGCATTTGATGAGCTTGAGCAGCGTTTTTCCTCAATTGATAACAGAAAATCAACGATGTTCGCAAATCGTAGTTTGAAGGTACGAAATTCGACATTTTTAAGAGCGACAAAAATGCATTGTTGTATGAAACGTAACAAACAATGAACTGAATATTGTTGACAGATGATAGACGAAAAAAAACAAGACATTTGGAAAGGTTTAAAAATACTCCTAGCGACATCTATGGACAAATAGCTGAAAGTCTCATTTCATAGGTATCTGGCGTGGCCAAATTCTAAATTAAAAATTTATATAAAATTTGCCTTTGACCCACAATATCTCCTCCGCTTCACGACCGTTTTAATTAGAGTGAAAAGTTCTATTGAACCCAATTTTTTTCCAGTGAAACCGTTTTATTTATTTAGTTCCTAAAGTCGTTGGAAAATGAATTAATCATTTCACACAATCTGAGTATCCAGAAAGTATACGAGGTGTGTTAAAAAAATAAAGTGAATTTTTAAATTGTGCGGGCTAAGTATATTCGATTTCCATTATTACCTTTTTTTAAATTGGTACACTCGTCTCGAAGATTTTTAGTATGTTTGTGAGAGGCATAAATAAGAGAAGTGTTTTGCATGCTCGGCGATTTTCTGCTATCGAAAAGAAAAGGATCAAAGAAGTTGCATCAAATTTTGTTTAAAAACTGGAATTAAGTGCTCAAAAAAACTTGAAATATTGGCAGTGGCATACGATGGAAGTACTTTGAGTCAAAAAATTTTGACAAGTGGTACACGATTTTCACAGAAAGTCGAGAAGATGTCAATGACGACGCTCGCTCTGAACGGCCCAGCACATCAACAACCGATGAAAATGTGAAGAAAGTGAAGAAAATTGTTATGAAGAATCGTCGATTCACAATTAGTGAAATTGCTGATGATGTCGGCATATCGGTTGGCTCATGCCATGCAATCTTTTCGGAAATTTTGGGCATGAAGCGTGTGGCAGCGAAGTTCGTTCCGAAATTGCTGAATTTTGACCAGAAACAACGTAACGCTCAAGAATTGTGGGATGGCGCCAACGATGATCCAGATTTGCTTAAAAGGGTCAAAACTGGTGACGAATCATTGCTATTTGGTTATGACAACGAAACCAAAGCCCAGTCGTCCTAATGAAAGAGTCCAGGAGAGCCAAGACCAAAAAAAGCACGCCAAGTTCGATCAAATGTTAAGGTTTTGCTCACTGTTTTTATCGATTACCGTGACGTAAAACATCAGAACGCCTTACCACAAAGTCGTACGGTAAATAAGGAGTATTACCTTGAAGTTATGCGTGAGGCAATACGAGAAAAACCCCGGAATTGTTGAAAAAATGCATGGCTTTTGCATCATGATAATGCACATGCTCACTTATCTTTGCTTGTGAGAGATTATTTGGCGAAAAACAACTCCCTTTTCTTGCCCCAGCCACCGTATACACCAGGTTTGGCCCCTTGCGACTTTTTTCTGTTCCCAAGATTGAAAAAACCCATGAAAGGGCTGCGTTTTGCGACGATTGAGGAGATAAAAACCGAATCGCTGAGAGAGCTCAAGGGCATACTAAAAAGTGCATATCAGAGCTGCTTCGAGGATTGGAAAGAACGCTGGCACAAGTGTATTCTATCTGACGGGAAGGAGATAGAATAGAAATTGATGTATAAATAAATATTTTTTGAGAAAAATGAAAATTCACGTTATTTTTTTAACACACCTCGTGCATAGTCACATGTTGTCACAGTTGTCAGAGAGTTTTTTGGCAGCCTAGAGAGAGTAAAAGGCCAAGCTACACGGGAGAGTGAGAGAGAGGAATGTGAGTGGATTAAAGAGGATTTGTTACTTTGCTCCCAACGAATTTGACAATGAGTGACGTCATATGAGCTCAATTGGTGACCAGTATGGCCAGATTACCATTTTCGTTTATTGATTTATCATTTTGTTTTTTTTTTTTGTTATTTAGTCTCTTAGCTTTAGTTCTTTCTTCATGAAATTTTTGTAGCCTGTTCTAATTGAAATGTAATGTTTATAATTTTGTAAAATATACATTTTTTAATAATTAGTTAAAAAATTTACTCAGTTTTATTTTGCTTTACGTTTTTTAACATCTGGTCACATTGCCCGCGACTGCAGTTGTTGTTTATGTTCTTCTCCTTCCAGCAGTCAAATCTCTCTCTCGCTACCGCAGTGCTGCCTAGCTTTGGATATAAAAACGCACTAAAATACCCATTCAAAGAAAGTAAAATAGAAAATTTTTATTGAATTACTTGAAGAACTTTGTATGCGCGACAAATTGTCTTTAAAATATGCGTGGTTTATAAATAAATTTTTTATGGTTATGT
Source organism: Anastrepha obliqua (assembly GCF_027943255.1). Taxonomy (NCBI): domain Eukaryota; kingdom Metazoa; phylum Arthropoda; class Insecta; order Diptera; family Tephritidae; genus Anastrepha; species Anastrepha obliqua. The sequence continues at coordinate 50,359,021 of NC_072893.1, forward strand.
ACAATTTAATTTACGAGTTTTTGTTAAGAGAAACTCTTTTGTTAAGTGAACGACTTCTTTGCTATATTTGAGGCTATGCAACAAGATAAGGTACTCATTTTTGTAAGAATATCTTTATGGTTTCTTCAGTATTTTCTGGTATCTTTTTGTTAATTTTACTATGAATACACCTCTTGCTGCCCGATATCCCACTATAGATTGAGAACCGGAAGAAACGACTACACCTCTTTGGTTTCAATTCACATTCAGTAAATTCAAACGCTTTTTAAAATGTGTAAAAAGGGTTTCAATGTTAAAAAGAATTGAGAGAAGAAATTTAATATTCTTGCATAACCTCAAAGGAAGAAAAAAATTAAATTTGCACTTTCAAAATAGCAAATTTTATAAGAATCAACAAATTTGCATTAGCACTAAAATCTTCTCAGAGTACACTTTGTTTAACCTTCTTTTTAACTTACAGTTTCGGTAGCTTCAAATTAAAGAAAGAAACAAGCAAAATATTCCCATTTTTGGTATAAAAAAGTACTAAATTTGTTGCGAAGAGCAAAGAGTGGGCCACACTGCACAACTCAGGTGGTGTGACTTCACTCACTCTCTGATGGCTGCAATCTTGTGTCTATCATTCTTGGTATATGAAGGGTGGGTAAGTTTAAAGGGCCGGTGTTGATTTTGAATAAAATACAATTTTTTAGGAGACTATTGTCATTTCTCTTTATTATGGTATGGCTGAATTACGTATGGAACCAAATTTCGGCCAAATGGCCGCCGCGGCCTCGGCGGCACACCTCCATCCGATGGTCCAAATTTTCGATAACGCTGAGGCATAATTGAGGTACTATGCCGTTAATGTGCCGAATTATCATATCCTTTAGCTCTTAAATTGTTGCTGGCTCACCGACGTACACCTTTTCTTTCAAATAACTCCAGAGAATGAAGTCCAATGGTGTCCAATCACATGATCTTGGCGGCCAATTGACATCGCCGCGACGTGAGATTATTCGGCCATCAAAAGAGCCATTGCTACGTTAGCTGTGTGACAAGTGGCACCGTCCTGTTGAAACCACATATCGTCCACGTCCATATCTTCCAATTCGGGCCACAAAAAGTTCTTTATCATCTCACGATAGCGAACACTATTCACAGTAACTGCCTGGCCGGCCTCATTTTGGAAAAAATACGGCCCAATGATGCCGCCGGCCCATAAACCGCACCAAACAGTCACTCTGTGTGGGTGCATTCGTTTTTCGGCAATCACCCTTGGATTATCATTCGCCCAAATGAGGCAATCCTGCTTATTGACGAATCCACTGAGGTGAAAATGTGCTTCATCACTGAAGATGATTTTCTTCGAAATTCATCGAAAATTGGTAATTAACTGTTACCATTTCCTGCTACCATCCGGACTATTGACGACGCTTGAAATGGTCAAGAGGCTTTAGTTCTTGAGTCAATTGCACCTTGTAAGCGTGTAAATGCAAGTCTTTATGCATAATGTTCATCAACGACGAGCGTGAGAGGTCCAATTGTTGGGCACGACGACGAGTTGAGGTGGACGGCTCTTCAACCACACTATCGCAAACAGCAGCAATATTTTCTGCAGGACGACCTGTACGAGCATGCACTGGTGTTTTCACATCTCCTACAGACCCGGTTTGCTTAAACTCTTGCGCAACTTTTCCGATTGTACGCACATTTGGACGATTAAATTGACCGAAATATCACGAAGTGCGCGATATGCATTTTGATTTGAACGCCCGTTTTCATAATAAGCCTGAATAACTTTAACGCGTTGCCCGATTGTATGTCTTTCCATGGTTTAGATTGAGTTAGTCTGAAATTGAAAAATGTCAAATGAAATGCGGAAAAAAGAACTTGACGTTTAGGTGTGGTTCACATTCAATATCGGCCCTTGACATTTAACCACCCTTTAGTAGCATACCCATTAGGCCGGGTCGATTTGTGGGGAGGCGAAAAAATCGCCCATTGCTCTGTAAAAATCCTATTCTAGGGATCAAAATAAGAAACTTTGCCGAAGGAACCATACCTCTAAAACGAATTCTGATGTTCCCCAATTTGGGTCGAACTTTTTAGTTTCTTTTCTCATGTAAAGGACAAAAATGGTGGTATTTTGAAATGATTGTATGGGGAACCCTCCAGGGGAGTTCCAGGGGGTGTGCCACTGGCATGGGTGGATCGGCCGTCCAAAGTTAGTGGGGGTCGGTCATACATTTGGATTCGATTGGAGCACTCTAAATGGGTCAAAGTGGGTCGTTCGACCCAAATTGAGGGACATCAGAATTCGTTTTAGAAGTATGGTTCGGCAAAGTTTCTTATTTTGATCCCGAGAATACGATTTTCACAGAGCAATGAGCGACTTTTAAATCGACCCGCCCTAATACCCATACTCCCACTACCAACAACAGACACTTCCTTACTCATTCTATCCTTACCTCTTCTACTTATATTCTCAGATCTCTTCTTCGCGTTTCTTTATTTGCTCCCTTACTAACTGATCGTTTCTTTAATGTCATTATCTGAACCAATCTCTTTCTCTTTGTTACATAACAACAACAACTATTTGCATTTTGACACTCACTCTTAGCTTTTAAGCTCATATTTGTTAACTTAGAATTGTCTAACCTTGAAAATCATTGATAGAGCTTCTTTCGAAAAGAACGGATTATTATTATATGGTAAATATTTCAATAAGCCAAGTCTTTAAAGGAGCCTACTCGCGAATTCTGCACATGGAATTACGATTTCCAGCTTCGTTACATAAAGTTAAAGGAGTCCAAAAACCGCACTGTCTACCTGACACGCACCAGCCATGACCTGTGCGCGTTTGTAGTGCTCAGGAAAAAAATCTTCTTTTTTTTGGTTTTCTGCATGTCCTTTTGTGTGGGTACATAAACGGCACACAAGTCATGCGGCAATATTTGGCCAAAAGCCAAATGTGCAAACCACAAGAACAAGTGCAAAAACAAACGAAACGAAGCGAAACGTTAAGTCAATAAGTCGTAATTTTTCTGCAATGCGAGTTTTTATAAGGTGCACATACACGCGCACATATAAACATATTTATGGAGTTTTTTTGGTTTGTTTGTTTGTTTGTTGATTTCTTTGCTATTCTCGGACGCATGAACGTAAACAGAGCCGAGTGTAAATAGCATGAAATATGCATGGCCATGGAGGTCAGCTGGGCCTCTTGTCGCCGCCACACCAGAGGGTTAAATACACATTCTCAGCTTTTCTCAAACGGCAGCAAAAGCAAAAATAAAAATAAAAGTAAGTAAACAAGCAGCAGAGGATGCAAAAACGCAGAAAATGCGTTAATTCCAGTTGCACTGTCAGCTGTTGTTGTGTGCAATTGTCGCCGCCAAACAGACGGCCGGCCACACGGGCCACTTAGCGAATATCCAACATGTGGTGAGTATTGCCAAAAATATATTATAAGGCACACACGCCCTCAAGTCCACCTACACACACACACATACACAGACACATAGATAGACCTGTGTACGTTTATACATGCCAGAAACGTGACTTACCGGCAATCGCTTTGGCGCTACCAATTTGGCATGGCCTTTTACGTCAGCAGCAATAAGGAAACCTGTTTGACTGAAACGGCTACGGCGACGGCGACGGCCACATTTGAATATATATAAATACATTTGCATATTGAATATACACACATACGCGTGTATTTACTACATATATTGTTCGTAATACACACACACACACACACACTCACATACGAAAATTTACATTTTACTTATAACAGTTAAAAATATATAATATCTGCTGGCTGAGAGCACTTAACGAATTTTGGGCAAAATGGAAATTTTTTGCAGTGGCTTCACTGCCGAACTTTTTGCTTTAATTTTCTTTTATTCAATTTTATGCTTTTCAGTTTGATCGAATTGAAGACCAGATATTTTTATGATTTCGATTTGCATTTATTTATGAATTCGAGTTTTTTTTTGATTTAAGGAAATGCTATAATTTAAACCGAGTCAGCAGTTAGGCGGTTTTACTTTCGATTTCATTAACATTTCAAACCACTTCTAAATCGCACTTTTATGCGTATGTTTGTTTGTCCACCTATCTTTAGCTGCTTGTACGATATTCGCCGATTTGATGAGGAACAAACAAAGAAATAAGAAATAACCAAAAAAATTGGCCAAAAAGTGCTTAGAGTATTGGAAATCGGTGAACAAACCAGTTTATCTGCGTTAAGCAGGAAGCCTAGTAGCCGCGCAACTGAAGCACAGTGGAACAAATTACAAAAATATATAAATGTAATATATATATTTTTTTTGGTTTTTTTCAAATATATGGAATTTATGGGAAGATAATAAATGAAAAAAAACTAAACCACAGTGAAACAAATTAACCCTAATATCCTAATTTTAAAAAGTTACACTGATCCTAAAGTGAGACTCCGAAGCTCATGTAGAGAAAAGTGCTGAAAAACATAATTTTGGTAATTTATTTTATATTAACGAATTCCAAAACGTTTCCAGTCATATTTATTTCATTTTGTTTTTTTAAATACATAGCATTAAAAAATTTTTGTTTATAAAGTAATTAAGGACAAATTATTCAGTACATTTTTCAGACATTTTCTTAGTTTTAGAATGCTGGTTACAGATATTTTTTTTTTTTGCAAATTTGTTACAAATTTGCTTCTGCATTTTAGATATTTTCGTCGGACAAAGATGATGGCGTTTTCGTTTCAGGGTGGCAGAAGTACAGGGTTGCGAATCAACAGATGGTAGTAATACTGCTTTTTTTAGCTGATTGTGTTTCTGTTCGCAAAATATATGCAGACTGTCTTTTCTGTGTTTGTGACTCCACAAGGCTTTCTTCTCATTCCCGCAAAAACCAATATCTTTTGTTTTTCTTTTAGTCGTGCCACTCACGATGAGTTTTTATTCAAATAATGTAAGAAGCAATACCAGCAGCATTAATTAAATTTATAAAAAAAGCAAGAGGCCATCTATTGCACTTGCGCTTGATCAGAAATTCGTAAATTAGTTGGTGTCTACGCCCCCTTTGGTTTTATTATAAAATGTATTGAACTCTGAAATTTGTTTTCTTTTTTCTTCAAAGATGTTATCATCATATTGCATAGTTGACATGAAAATAACTGATTTTCTTGCTTTGAGAACATGAGAAGTAATAGTTATATGTTTTTGAAACCCCAAGATTGTTCAGTTAATATCTCTTGTTCGGCAAAAATTCTGGAGGAATACATGTTTTGTTTTTTCTTATCGTCCCCACCAATGTTAAGGCTTTACTCAATAGACCCCCAGCTAATTCTTTACTTGTGACGTAATTGTCCATAGTTACATTACGGTTAGTACCATGGTAAGGTTCGCATAGCTCCTCAACAACTTTTTGGCAAGACCAACAGCCCTTTGATTCCCATCTTTACCCGTCTTAAAAGTTTCTCAAAACGTTTAGCCCTCATAGAGGCTTTAAAAATCGTTATTCCACACAACTTGTCCCATAATAAATTCTTCTTCTTCTTAAGGAGAGGAAGAGGAGGCCTTCTTCTTCCTCAGCTACCACCAGCTGGTACCGCATCAAATACTTTCAGAGCCGGAGCGTTTGTATCCCTTCGGGCGACATGACCCAGCCAACATAGCCACTGGATCTTTATTCGCTGCGCTATGTCTATGTCATCGTAAAGCTCATACAGTTCATCGTTGCGGCTGCGATATTCGCCGTTGCCAACGTGCAAAGGCCCAAACATCTTACGCAGAATCTTTCTCTCAAACACTCCAAGCGTCGCTTCATTGAATGTTGTCATCGTCCAAGCTTCTGCTCCATACGTTAGGACGGGCATGATGAGAGTCTTGTAGAGTGTTAGTTTTGTTCGTCGAGAGAGGACTTTACTGCTCAGTTGCCTACTTAGTCCAAAGTAGCACTTGTTGGCAAGAGAGATTCTACGTTGGATTTCAAGGCTGACATTGTTATCGGTGTTAATGCTGGTTCCTAAATACACGAAGTTCTTTACAATCTCGAAATTGTAACTGTCAACAGTGACTTGGGTGCCGATTCGCGAATGCGCCGACTGTTTGTTTCATGACAGGAGGTACTTCGTTTTGTACTCGTTCACCACCAAACCCATTCGCTTTGGCTCTTTATCCAGTTTGGAGAAGGTAGAACTAACAGCGCGGTTGTTAAGGCACATATAGATCTGCCTCTCCATCGGTTTTCCATAACAAAGTTCATCGCATTCCAAGAGCAAAGTGCAGTTTTTTCCTGCTGGATTCCACGTAGACCCCAGAGCCGGAGCCATGCTCGGTTCTGGAGCCATCCGTGAAAATGCGAAAACAGTGTTTGCCGGGCTCATTTTCAGAGTTTGACCACATCTGAGCCTCTGACAGCACTACACTGTATCTCTTTTCAAGTACGGCATGGAGAGAATCGTTGGATTGAAATCCATGCCTTCTCTGTTTTCCAATGTCGGACAGGGGTTATACCAGTTCCCATTGTATTTCAGTCTCCAGATGACCTTTAAGGGCTCTCCTTGGATGAAAGCATCAAGCGGTGTAAACCAATCAGAACATCTAATGCCTGGCCTGAAGTAGTCGGAAAAGCTGCGGTGCAACAAATGGTCACAGTGCGTTGTAGTCTCGATAAGATTCTCCTGACTCCCACGAGAGAAAGTCTACTCATCCAGACCACTAATGCATAGGTGATAATAGGTCTTATCATAGCCGTGTAGATCCATGGGACCTTGCTTGAAGAAAGACGCCACGTTTTCCCAAAGACACTTTTGCACTGCCAGAAAATATAGTATCCTAAGAGCATGGTGAGAAATTTTCATGCGGAAATTCCCAATATTATAGCTCTATAGCCCATTAACTAGGTAGAGAGCGGTCCGCGCGCTCCTGTACCTCAAATTTTAAACTCATTTATCTCTGCCTGGTGCAGTCACAAAAAAAAAAAAACTATTCAACCGAATCGGCTGAAATTTTAATATGTTATTCACAACAACAATTATTTCTTTTTTTTTATTAAAAACCTGAAAAACCCCGATTTTTAGTGATCGTTTCAAATTCAAAACCGCGCAATTTTGTCAATTTTTCTTTATTCCAGTACGCGACATAGCTACAGTCATACTGATTAATATTTTTTTTGGTTTTTGTATTTCAGATAAATAGAAGAGCCAAAATGGACAACACCGTACAGGTTCAATTTTTCGGGAGGTCCAACTTCAGCGCCATTTTTAGAATTATTAAAATTAAACATCAAACCGTAAAAAAACTAAATATCATTTTTTCATTTTTTTATTAAAAAAAAGGCCTGAAAATACCCTAAAATTAACAAATTAATTAAAAAATTGAAAAAAAGTTATTTATTATATTTAAAATTGTAAGTTATAAATATATTTTTCAAAATGTCCAACCTTAATCAAATACCCAGGTGTGAATAAATTTTAAAGCACACGAATTCCATCCACGCACACTGTACAGCAAATGCTGCAGATTGCTGGCGCTTATGAATAGCGGGAAATGTTATTAATGGTTGTTGACTTTGCATTGATTTTTTTGTTTATGACGCATCACAATCAAACCAAATAGCAAAAAGGTAAGAAGAACTGCACAAATCACTTTTCATAATTACTTTCTAAATGGCTTTTAAAAATTCGCTCGCTTATCTAAATAACTTTTACGTATACGATTTTATAGGAACAACACACAACTTTTCCAAGCTTTGGCCGTCAATAATTCACGAAAGAACTTCCACTTTTACACAACCGAATTAGGAATTTACGTTGCCATCAGCACTTGGGCTTAATAACAGTAATTATTTCACTAAAACTAACTTCTTTCACTTTTATTTACTCAAAATAGAAAGGCAACTTTTGTGTGGTAAATACGCCGCTTCACTCAGCTGTTTGCTCGATTTAACTGTCAAATCACGTTTTTGACACTTTGCTTGGCAGCGCTTTTTGACATTACATTTTGGACCTGCAAAGCCGCCGCTTCTCCAAAATGGTAAGTCAACTGAAACTTGTTCTCTATAAAATCAATGTTCTCTGGTAGTAGTGCCCACATCAGACATGCGCAGTGAAGCGAAACAAGTTTGTAATGTAAATTAAGCAAGAGAAAACAAAAACCATAGTAAACCACTGTAAACAAACAAACAAACAAAAAATTCCGAAAGTTACAGTGGGTGGGTGAGCATATCAGGCAAATGTTATCAGCAGCTATACGCTGCATGCTAGTGAGCAAAGTAAAGAGCGTGGAGGCAATGCAATTAGTCTCCGATGCAATAGCGCTCTCTTCAGCTTTGTTGAACGTTGCTCTTTGTGGCTCCACTTTCCTATAAAATATCACGCAACATTGCAGCTAAAGCAACACTTTTTAAATGTTGCGCAACATTTCTCTACCTCTCTCTCTCGTTAGGAGCAACATGTTTAACAGTTGAATAGTTTTTTCGTTGGTGTTTATTTCGCTGTAACAGCTTGCTGTTGCTGTTAATATTTAGTTCTGTAGCTGTTAATACTTCTGTTGGTGTAATTTCATAAACAGCTAATCGTACGCTGTTTATGCTGTCTATGCATGTTAAGAGCATCTTAACGCAAATTTGAGTGAAATTTATTTCTTTGATATTGTAAAGTAAATATAATTCATTTATTGAAAATGAATCGAGTTATTTTCTGCATGACCTTGCATGATTCTAAGCAGTTTGATAAAATGCAATTTAGTAGTACAGAATTTTTTTTAAATTTCATTAGTTTCTCTCGTCCCTCGATAGCTGATGCATGAAGTGAGTAGGAAGTGATTCACTTGCTAACTTTTGAGTTTCTAGATAATTAATTAGCAGGCAGCTTTATTCTATTTTGAATTTAATAATTAATGAATTGGTCACTTGACAGGGGGCCAAACTGCTATATGCATGCGATAGGAAAAATATAATATAAATAAACTTCGTTTTTATTTATGTATGCACGCATATCTACATACACAAAAATGATTGATTGTTTAGCATTTTTAATTAAGTATTTGAATTGAAAGTAGAAGACAATTTCTGTAGGTCAAACGCTTTTGTACAAAATTTTGGATGAATAATGACTCCAAATACTTGTCCGTGGGGATGCTGATGAAGCATTTTTTGATAAATAAATTGTAAAAAAAAAAACACAGGGCGCTGCAAATTGATTTTTGTTGAACATATAGTTTTTTAATATTTTTGGCATAACGGGATTCATTTTTTATTAAATGAATTTTTTTGTCTCCACTTCAAAGCTGTTAAGCTTAAATTGTCAAATGTACGTGAAACAGGAAGTGAAAAATGCGTAAAATTTTAGCTTAAATTTTTTTAAGAGAAAAAAAAACTCAAAGGTAGAATTTAAAGGCGAGCAATGCAGAGCAATAGAAAAAAAATTGTAACGCCGTTTAATCAATATGTGTTTAACCATGCTTTTTGAATCGGCTATAAAAAAAAACTAATCAATATTTTTTCAAACTTTTTTTTTATTTTAAAGATGGAACATTGTCATTTATGAATGAAAAATAATATCGTTCAAATGACAGCCATGACTGGCTTTACAGTAGGTCATTCGATCAACCCAATTTTTAAGCACATTTTCGATTGTTTGGGCTCCAATTTCATGAATGGCAACTTCGATTTCGTGTTTTAAAGCATCAATCATCTCTGGATGGTTCGCATAGCATTTGTCCTTAACGGCTTCCCACAAAAAATAGTCCAACGGGCTTAAATCACAGCTCCGAGGCGGCCAATTGATATAAGAATTTCGGCTGATTATTCGGTTTTCAAAAACGGGAGCCAAAAGTTCGAGTGGAACTTTGGCAGTGTGACAAGTTGCACCGTCCTGTTGAAACCAAATGTCGTCCATGTCATCCTTTTCAATTTTTGGAAACAACTCGTTGAGCATGTCACGGTAACGATCGCCATTTACTGTAACCGCGGCTCCTCGCTCATTTTCGAAAAAAAATGGCCCGATGATGCCCCCAGACCAAAAACCGCACCAAACAGTGACTCGTTGTGGATGCATTTGCTTCTCTACAGTAACGTGTGGATTTTCTGAGCCCCAAATGCGACAATTTTGTTTATTGACATAGCCACCGATGTGAAAATCAGAAAAGAAGAAGAAGACTCTCCATTTCGGAAATAGGTTTTCAATATTTTCCAATTTTGTTCAAGCGTATAGCGTCCCATTTCGTAAATGTCAAATCTTTAAGTAAATTATGAACACTTTTGACATGTCATTTGTGCTACCATTCTCAAAAAATAGGTGGTCCAAAAAGCAAACGCTATATGGCCCAGCCTGTACAAATTTGGAAATTGAATGGCGTGGAGTTCCCAGGACTTTCTGAGTTCGCCGTGTTTTGTACTGTGGCCACAGGGTTTTCGGAATAGCACATGAAGAAATAGAGCTCCATCTTATCTGCGCTTTCCTGAGAAATAAGTTGCGCAGTTCCCCTTTAACAATAGTCAGGAGGATGCTACTGACAGGGTAAGAGGTCCTCAGATCAATTCAGTACCCTTCTTGGCAAGCGCATTAGCAATTTCATTACCATCTCTGTTCCCATGTCCTGGAACCCAGATCAGAGAAATGTTACCTGCACACTCAAGAGATTTTATCTCCTCCAGGCGGAAGGAGCAGTACAAAGTTACGCCGCTCAAATTTGAGGTTTTGTCTTGTTTGATGAAGTAAATAAAACTCTGTTGTATTTTTCAAAAAGAATTTTGCATTTGCCTACAAATACACCATCTTATTGTGTTCTTTCAGAAACTAGCTTTCAAAATTGTAATTTGCATAGATTACAACTTCACTAAGATACATTTATAAGACCTTATTTATACCCTGACGCTAATGGACTGTCACTCAGGTTCTCAAAAATTATGCTTGAAAGAGACATTTTTTGAGCAAAAGTAGTTCAGAACTTAGCAAGAAAAATAAATCTAAATCTTACTTACGAGATATCCGATTTGAGGCAGGGAATACCAACATAGGTGTACGTCTTTCAACTGTGAACTCGACGCACAAACAGAGATTGTGGAAAAGAGCTGTGAAAAGTATCCGGATATACAAGAATGATCCAGGTTCTATTGATAAAAGCTGTTTAAGCGAAACGAAAAGTTCTCTTGGATTTTGACGGCCAGATGCGAGCATACAAGTATCTACTTCGGGGGCCACAAAAATTTGAACTACTCTCTTTAAAATTTAAACAAATAAGAAAACATAGCACACTTCCTAGAAAGATTCCCTATTTCGAAACAAGTAGAATATAGGTGATTCGGACTATTCTACTTACAAGGTGATGGCACCATCTTTTTAATAACTTAGTGCGTAGGAAGTTACATCCCTAACTGACTTCCACTGAATGCTTGGTGACAATCGGTTCAGTGGAAGTGTACCGAAGCATTTGAATTGATGAAAAAAATTTATGGCGATGATTGTCTACATATCTCGTGGCAGAGTTCATGAGTGGTTTACACGTTTCAGAGATGGTTGTGAGGACATAAATGTCAATGAACATACGGGCCGCCTAAAATCAGTAATCACCGAAAACTCCATCGAAATTGTTCGTAAATTTATCAAAAATGAACCGAAATCATCGTTGAAATTCATTGAAACGGAGTGGAATATCTCCAAAACATCGGTTTATCGCATTTCACCTGATCATTTGGGCTTACGAAAGGTCTGTGCACGTTTCATTCCACACAACCTAACTGAGGACCAAAAATTGCTCAGAATTCAACATTCGAAAGACCTCATTAAAGGGGCGAGAAAAGACGAGAACTTCCTTTACAAAATTGTAACTGGTGATGAAAGATGATGTTTCTAACAATAAACCTGAAACTAAGCGTCAAAGTGCCGAATGGAAGGCCCCAGACGAGCCACCACCCAAAAATCGCGTTTGGAGAAATCAAATCGATACTCACTTGTTTTTACGATTCGAAGGGAATTGTCCACAAGGAGTTCATGCCAATGGGCCAAACCGTCCATGCAATTTTCTATCTTGGCGTTTTGAAGCATTTGTTGCATCGCATTCGTCAAATTCGCCCTGAATATCGCGAAGGAGGAAGCTGGTGCTTATTGCACGAAAATGCACCATCTCATCGATCCACTCTTGTGACTGATTTTTTGACATCGCATTTTAACCAGCAATCGCTCACCGTATTCGCCTGATATGGCTCCCCGTGACTTCTACCTATTCGGAAAATTGCATTTAGCCATGAAAGGAAAACGTTTTTCGTCCATAGGTGCCATCTAAAAGGCTTGTCCCGTCATCCTGAAGAACATTCCGGTCAACGACCTGAAACACTCTTTCGAAAAGCTTTTAGATCGCTCAAAGCACTAATATATACATTGGCTGAAAAGTCCCGAGCCTAACACATAGATTTGGGACTAGTTTTATTGCACTCACCTCTTTTTCAGTTATTACTAACCTTGAAAAGACACCTGTTAAGATTTCATGATATTCTATTCATTAGTTCGTGAGTTATTGTGCTAAGACTGATGCTACTTCTGTTATTTTTGTTATTTTCAAAGCAATGGATCTCAACCTCAGGATCTTTACTAAAAACTACTATGTCATAGAGGTTTTTATCATTTCCGTAAGCTATGTTCGTTTTTAATTTTATTTGACAACCCACTACAAACATTTTTGTATCAATAACATTTTTCCAGAGGAATAAAAAAAACTCTATTCTACTTCGCTCAAAAGCTATGGCTGGCAAATGTGTTTGGAAGAGAGAGAGAGATATTGGATTCGAAGCAGCTTACGGATGTAGACGCAGGCAGATCTATTCTATAACAACAGCAGTATTGCTATTTAATAGCCGCACTGCTTATTTAAAGTTGTTGCTGTTGTAGCAGCACAAACTTTCCCCATACGTACAAGGGGAATGCTGCTGAAGTGACAGTCCTTGGCCGGATATAAGTACGGGCCGTTCCGGTTACGCAAAACGGATTGTCGTGGGAACGAATGTTATTGGCATAATTTACGGCGGCTTACATTGACTTAATTTTCTTTATAGAAGAGAACTATGTATTTGAACGGTCTCTTCTTAATTCTTTCACATACACCGCAGCCAGAGCTATGTTGCGGAAAATTACGAAGTTTTTTCTCTTCAATAGGCGAAATTTTATACTTTTTCATTCCTATGTCTAAAAAAACAAGACTACTAAGCATGAAAAATCAACGAGCGCATCAAATGTGGCATATTTTCGAAAAAGTAGGTGTTAATAAGTGCCTGGGGCAGAAGAATCACATTAATATGCGCTTCTTGCTGTCATATACAAGAGAACATTTTCGATAACAATGGCCATTTGCAACAATGTATGAGTACCATTTAATAGCTTTACCCATTAAAATGTTGTAATTTTTTTTAGAATTTATAAATCGCTCTACATAAATTTTATAAATTTTTGACAATATTTCAATATCTAATAGTTTTTACCCATTAAAATTTTTAAATAAATCATTCACAATAAAGCACTGCCTTTTTATACATTTTACCCAATACTTTTTTTACCAAGAAAGTGTATAACTTAAAAGTAAAAAGTACGCTTTTATTCTATCTCCAAAAAAATAGAATAATATAATATATGCAACTTCAGACACGAAGGAAAGTACCAAAGCACCGCCTCCTGTTAAATATGAAAATAAAAAGATTTTCAAAGTAAATAGAACCGACAAAAAAAAACAAAATGTGTTTATGTAAATTGTAATCGAAAACATATAAGAAACTGCAAAAACAACAAACCCGAACAAATTTTAACAACAGCAAAAAAAAAAAACAAATGCAATATGCATTTCCACTTGCAGGGGAAAATAGACAAAGTGGCACACAAACAGCAACAGACATTGAGAAAATATGCAAACACTTTGCCCAATGCGAGTGCATATGTGCGTTGGTATGTGTAAGAGTGGATGATCTGCCAACTCAGACGTCGTGTCATACGTGATCCATTTATGTCACCACCATTACATTCACCTGACAACCAAAAACCTACAGAAATGTGCATTCATACACACACACACACACACCGCCTCTCCACGAAACACACACTCGTGTGTGTTTGTGTAATGCTCCAAGTTGTGTTCTCTTTATCGTGTAAATTCACCAAAAACTATTCAAGTGCATATCTATTGCACGTACCCATTGCATTCGGTTATTTACGGCGGAGTAGTTAGTTGGGGCAAAAAATGTTGGATTCCTCTGCGGAAGTGACAAAATAAGCGAATTGTGAAGGTAAAATAAATAGGAAAATAGTAAAAACAATACGGATTAGAATATGTGGAGGGCTAGATGAATTCGAGGAAGCTATTTCATGGGTAGCACTTGCACAAATTTGCATTTAGATGGAAATTCGTGTGACCGCGCTCACACCCCTTCCCGCGGCAACTGTGCGCAACACATACATAGGTGCGCTAGCAACAACAAAACTGCCAACCAAAAAATGTGTGACAATAGCGCAAATAGTTACAAGTCGAACGGTGGCCAAAATGTGGTGCGTTGCGATGTGGTGGCGCCAACATGCCGCTGGGTGGGCTTGAGGGCGTAGGTTCTGTTATTTCTGTTATATCTGTTGCTCTAATGCTGGCGTTGATGCCGCTGCTGTCATTGCCACTATTACTAAAACTATTTTTGTTGTTGCTGCTGTCGCATAGTCTCAAAGGCGTTGCGCGAGTGTTGTGCACTTCCAGCTGATTGTGTGAAATGCACGAAAAGACATTTCAGGTGCAATGTGATAGGTGTCTATCGCCGCACGCAGGAGAAATAGCAACAGCGCGCATATTAGATGGTATAAAAATTACACTTTTTTGCTTTTAAAATTTCTTCTAAATCATATATTGACTATAGATTTTGTGTGCTTTATGCATGTACATTGATTTCTAGATGGTTTGAGGAGTGCTGACTCAATTTTCAAGGGATCTGGTGGTGGCGCTATATAAATTATATCAATTTATTGATATAAAGCCGAGTATTACCTCATATAACACATATAACTAATTTAAATTCCCAATATCCCATGCAATTTTTATTATATCAGCGTTTGTAAAATCTCTTTCAGAATGAAGTTCATCCAGCCTAACAGCAAATGTTATGTTAACTGTGGTAGCCATATTAAATTTTAAGTATTGCTGAAAAGAGGCTTTCAGGCGCAGTCTGGGCACATGCATACATGTTGGGGGTTCCCTTTCACGTACGAAAAATGTTGAGCATTCATTATATGGGCAAAATGGCATTCATTACATGCCTTGTTAAGGACGCTAGCAAAAAAAAAAATCAAAAAAGGGCGTGATTTTTGCGTCACCTCAAACGTGCAATCGAAATTCAATGATCTATAATACTATAGTTTTTCCATGGTTCTGATTAAGAATTTTGAAATTTTTTATGAAAATTTGCTATGCTTTTTTTAATTGAAAGCAAAATGAATTTATATAATTTATGAAGCAAAATGAACCAAAAAACCAAACAAAAAATATAATAAAATTCAAAAATGTAATACATAATAAAAAATTTAATAAAATAATAAAAATAATAATTAAAAAATATGACAAAAATAATAATTAAAAAATATAATAAAATAATAAAAAAATAGTAATATAAAATAATGAAAAAAATAATAAAAAAAAAAAATAATAATAATTAAAAAATATAATAAAATAATAATTGAAAAATATTGTATAATAAAATAGCAAAAACGAAAATTAAAAACTGTAACAAAATAATAAAATAAAAATTAAAATGTTTGTATGTAATAAGTAGTAAATAAGTTGTCGATAAGTCCCTGGGCCATGTTATTTATCTATTAAAGATATAGGTTTGTTGGTCATGTAAGTAGCTCATCACTCATCACTCATCGCTTATCACTCTTCACTCATCCCTCATCACTCATCACTCATAACTCATCACTCATCACTCATCACTCATCACTCATCACTCATCACTCATCACTCATCATTCATCACTCATCACTCATCCTCATCACTCAGCACTCATCACCCATCACTCATCAGTCATCGGTCATGTTAGCTGATGCGGTTCCTCTAATTTCTTTGTCACATATTGCATATTATTTTGACACTCAAAACTATTTCTCGCTCATAGAAGTGGCAGACACTCAATACCATATCCCCGATTTAAGAAATGGATGAATTTATGCTTCTACGGTAAGAAATAATGAAAACATTTTAAAATTCAAAAAAATGGAATGGAGCAATATTGATTGGACAATTTGATATAATTTTAAATTAATTAAAATTTTTTTTTTGATTTGTTTATGGTACAAAAACACCACCCGGTTTTCTAAAATTTTCCTGAATTGGATGTGACCCAGGCTGTTCAATAATGACGCTTCGAGGGTAGGCAATAAGCAGTTGAACTTATTGCAGTTTGTTGTTAATATTCATCAAATATTTCAAGCACCAGACTTATTTTTTGCCATATTTAAGTGGGTTGCCTAGAAACTACTAGCGAAAAAAAAATTCCTATATATCAACTCATTGTGAAAGAACCTTTTTCAATTTATTTCTTTTATTATTTTTTTGCTTGCTTACGAAAACCTGTACCCCGTCAGTGTGGAATTTCAACCCGAACTTAACCTCCTACCGTCAATGTACCGATCCCCTTCTGATACCACCGTTAAGTAAATCATCAGAAAGCGGATGAACACCAGACTCTACGATAGTTACTATTCTCATGCAGTTCACCAAAAGGTGCATGTATGACTTTTAATAATGCGGCTAAATCACGTCCCTTCTCCTTCTTGATTGGCGCAATAGCCGCATGCACCAGTTTGGCCGAGTTTAACAAAGCGCGCCAGTCGTTTCTTTCTGGCGCTAACCGGCGCCAGTTGGAAACACTAAGTGAAGTCAAGGCCTTCTCCACCTGAGTTTTTCAACGCAGAGGAGGCCTTCCTCTTCCTCTGCTTCCCCCAGCTTGTACTGCATCGAATAATTTCAGAGACGGAGCTTTTGTAACCATTCGGACGATATGACCCAGTCTGTAAAGCCGCTGCACTATGTATTGGGTATGGGAATAAGTTTGCGTCCTTTCTTAACCAAAGTTACGAATTATTTAAATAATTAAATAATATTTGAACAATACCATGAATACCATTGGAAGCTACTATTTTACTCCATCTTTCAGGCAGCATACGGATTTTGCGGACGAAAAATACGAGTTCTTTTGACTTCATACATTCACTGAACCAGTTTGCGATGCTCTCGTAGGAAGTGAACCGCTCTCCAATAAGGGCTGACTGCATTGATCGGAACAGATGGTAATCCGAAGGTCCAATACCAATATGAGGCAAGACATCCTAATTTAGTTCCTCTAAATATTTCTGGACCGATTTAGCAACGTGTGGCCTGGCGTTGTCATGCAGCAAAATTAGTTTGTCATGTCTACCGTCCTATTCCGGCCGCTTTTCTTTAAGGCCTCGATTCAAACGCATTAGCTGCTGTCGGCAATGATGGCCAGTAATGGTTTCAGATGGTTAAAGAAGTGCATAATAGATGAAACCCTTCTGATCCCACCAGATGCACAACATAACCTTTGAAGCAAGAATATTTTTTTCGCTGTCGAAGAATCTGGCTCACCTGGCAGGCTCCAACGTTTTCGACGCATAGAGTTATCATAACAGATCCATTTTTCATCGCCAGTGAAGATATGATGCAGAAAACCTTTTCTTTTTTGCCGTCCAAGACGCATCTCACACGTCAGCAAATGTCTCTCGATATTCCTCTCCTTCAATTGATGTGTCACCCAGTTACCTGCTTTCTGGACCATTCCCGTCGCATGCAAGCATTTACCGACGGTCGATCTGTCAACATCCAACTCTCTAGACATATCATCAATCGTCTTCATCCAATAATTGTTGTAGTTGAGTATCTCCGAATGTTTTCGCTGCCCCTTCGCGACCTTTATCACTCACGTCGAAATTGCCTCTTTGTGAGCGTCGACAGGTTTCAGCAGCACTTTGCTTTAAAAAGTAATAATGAAGCTTGATTTCTCTCTTTTTGACGTCAGATAAAAGAGGATCTTTACGCTTCAAACGAATGTCAACTATTGCGATCGAGACCTCACATATACATACACCTTCAAATCACCCGTAGTTACTAAAGCGAACACAAAAAAAGTAGCAGCAGCGACAGCGGAAACTTATTCCCATACCAGATATGTTGTCGTAGAGCTCATACAGCTTATCGTTCTATCGCCTGCATTACTCGGCGCTGCTAACGTGAAAATGACCAAAAATCTTCCGCAGAATCTTTCTTTCAAACACTCCAAGGCACGCATCATCGAATGCTGTCATCGTTTCGTGTATAATGGTTTCGTTTGTAGAAGACCACGCAAGTGGGGAAACTACCTGATTGCCATTCACTTGACAATGGCCAGAACGATTCCTTTTCATGCGGTCCAAGCAGCTCACAACTTCCCAAATATCGTCCGGGTAGCTCACGAACGTCCGTTTGAGAGCGAGCTAATGTGAGACGGCGAATCAAAGTGGGGATATCTGGTTGTGAGCTGGGTTTGGGACCCGCCACGTAAAAATCCAAAACAAAGCCTCGTATGAGAACTGCTCATTCTGGTGGCTAAATCCTGTCTGCTAGGCGCAAATCGAGGATATACAAAAAACTCATGCTTCGCATCTTCCTCTTCATGACATACTGGACTAAGACGATTTAGGAGCTTCTGGTAGCAACCATGACCTGTCAGGAATTGTACTAGCTGGAAGTTAAGCTCACCATAGCTTCGACTTAATCATCTTCCGATATTTGAGATTAGCGTATAGGCCCACCTCTTTCGCAAAGTTTTCCCGACCATAGCCATTTTAGTAAGGATACAGCCTTCACTTCATCTATCCCTGATATGTTAGTGTGGCGCTGCTCTTTTTTCCCGTGCACCCTCGCTCGTTCTTCTGCCAATATATCTATGTGTCCGGGTGTCATGTCTGCAAGCATAGCTGTAACCTCGTACTTTTTTCTTCCATCTGATATGTCATATTCTAAAACTCGATTGCTCAGATAGCTTCTGACAATATTGTAAATGCAAATAAGCTGGAACAAATAGCTTTTTAATTGTACTAAGGAGATGAACCCAGTCTGCCGAGTTGTAGGCATTTTTCACATCCAAGGTCACGACTGCTCAGTATTCTTTATCACTGCTTCTCCACCTGGCTGCCTGTGATCCCGCTTGTAGCAGCTGAGCTTACCTTTTTTATTCCTGCTCTAGCGGACCTTTGCTTTCGGAACACTTAAAAGAATTAGTCGGTATTTTTCTGCCAAAAAGAAGGTTTCACCTTTTGGATATTCTTATTGTAAATCGGTAAGGGAAATAATTTGATGCTTACATTTTCGATATATGATGTGTTCAGCAGTTCTATGTAAAAAAAAAAAAAACAAAAAACAAAATCGACAACGTGGACAATTTTTGTCGAAAGTTTAAAACCTTTAAGTCCTCCAATTGCCGGGTCTTTTTTCTGTTTCATGGAAATGGGCCGAAAATACTTATAACACGGAGACATTGTGGGTCAAAACTTACTACAAAAATATTTGTCGTCAAATTCTACTGTAAGTCTCTTAATACACCAAAGTTCAAAATTGAACGTGAATGCCAGAAACAAGTCAAAAAGGAAAATGTGTGCGGAAACTTAATATATTGAATTTTTGACGTGAAACTTCTTAGGCGTCGATGGACGAGCGAGAATGGAGAGTAAAATTTCAAGGCCATGCAACGTTTTGGATATTTTCGTTCCGCGAGAGAGAAAAAAGATATAAAGTAGAGGAAAAGGAGAGAGAGCTATACCTTATATATATCTTGGATACACTTTAAGCTATTTTTCCTGAGTTTTTCCTTGTGGTTGCTAATTTCTAGTGAGAAATAACACTGCCTACTTTTTGGCGCTTGTTTTTTGGGGCAAACTTGCTGGAAATATATTTTTGGTGCCTACTTTTTGAGTTATATGCATTGGTGCCTACTGTTTGGGGCGTTTTTTCCCCCCAATTTTTTGGCGTTTTTTTGTAGCCTTCTTTTTGGCACTTATTTCCATTTCCTGGCTAGTGCTTGTGCGTACTAACTATAAAGTGCTATCCATTCCGGTGTCGGATGTATTGGTATTGCGATAATTTGAGCAGTTGCTGCGGTCCTGAAATCGCTACATTTGTGCGAGTGATAAACGCTCGGAGCAGTGCGCGTTGTTGCCACGGTTTGTGTCCGGCGTGTACCTGCACCGGTCGATCCTTCTCCGTTTTTTGTAAATTTTGTTTATTTGTATTCTCTGCAAATGTTGTGAAGTTATTTAAATATATATATATTATTTCTCTCTCTCTCTCTCTCTCTTTCATTCTCTCTCGGGTCTCTTCCTCTTTCTTTGTCTGCCTTGAAAGTTTCACTTCTGTTATGTGTACTACGCCACATGGACTTTTTATCAAGCAAATTAGTGAATTTAACTCTTACACATTTTCAGTTCTGAACACAGGGCCTTCGCTTGTCCAACTGGTGCCGGTTATCACGAGAAAGAAACGACTGGCGCGCTTTGTTAAGCTCGGCAAAAATACGCCAAAAAAACAGAAGTAAGCGGGTTTTGGTAAGAAAGAAAGAAAGATTTTAGTGTTTAAATTTCCTATTTAAATGGCTTTTTTGTACAATGAGTACATTTAGAGGCTGTTGCTCAAGCTGTTTATGCAGCTTCGCCAAAATATAAAACTCTATAGAAGTGAAAATTCCGTTTGGATGGGAAAGCCAGCGCTGCATTGGCATCTCAACTTTGTGCAAACTAGTACGCGGCTACAACGCCTAGGCAGTCACTACACCAATCAAGGAGAAGAATATGTTCACAAATCCATTTACCTTTCAGCCAATCCTCTTATAGCGTAACACACACACTCGCCATCGCACCTATTTGTACTAAGAATGGCAATATTAGCGGTAAGTAAGTAGTCTCGATATTTCGGTATATTTTTTAAATAATCTCGATATTTTGGGATTCGTCACGGGATTCACTTTGTACCATGATTTTTCTTATTAATTTGAGTAAAAATTCAATGACTGAAGGCATTTAAACAGACAATGGCACGCCAAGTCTTGGAAAATACCCATTTCAACGCTGCATTGGACAGTACGAAAGGGAGTTGCCTGTATGCAGCTAATACAGCTATGTAAAATGACGTTGCAGTCATCGACTAACTCTCGCGCCGATAAGACGTTTGTTTTTCGCATACGGAGTTTCGCTTGATAATTTTAGTATTCTCACTTCGCCTTTCGAGTTTTGTTGTTTTTTCTCTTTCTTCTCGCGTGTTCGTGTTGAAGCAAAGTTTTAGTTTTCGTAAACGCAAAAGTGAACCATGGCCCCGAGGCCAGTAAACTTCGAGGCTAACCGCTTCGCACTACTCGATACCGGACCCAGAAAAAAAAGAGACGTAAGCCTTCTATAAGTGTGCCGTTAACAGATTTCCCTTTTCTTCCCGAAACCAAAGGCACAATATTCGCTCCATTTCTAAATAACGTCCCGGAAGAGGAAATTGTTAGTGAACTTAGCTCTCAAGGAGTTGTAGCAGCCTATAAATTTCAAAAAAAAATAGACGGAAATTTTCGGCCCTCCGGAGTTCTATTGCTAACTTTCAATTTATATAATTTGCCCACTAAAATTGACGTTGCTTGGTGCAAGGTGTTAGTCCGGCAATATATTCCACTCCCCATGCGCTGCAAATCGTGCCAACTTTTAGGGCACACAACGAAACACTGTAATCGTACCCCCCTTTGCGATAATTGCGCCCTTCCCCCCCATTCACCATCTGATTGTAGTCGCATTTTTTGTGCTAATTGCTCCCAAGAACATCCCTCTTCCTTCAAAGAATGTACTAAATTCTTACAGGCTAAAGAAATCGTAAAAATTAAAACTATAAATAAATGTTCAATGCGCGAAGCCATCAAACTTCATAAACAACAGCAAACCCCTATAAATTCTCCTAACAGCTCATACGCTGCCATAGCTTTCAATTCAAATGAAAGCAATAAAAATACAATATCAACGGTTTCAAATAACGGCAATAATGCTGCCTTCACTCTAACTCAAAATAACAATAACAATGACACATCTAATAACTTACTTACTACATACAATACATCCAATAACTTAGCAAAAACAACTGAAAATTCCAATAACTCTTCAAAAACCTCTGAAAATTCCAATAACTCTTCTAACATTTCCTCTCTTACTGATCGTACTAACTTTGCAAACTCCCCAACAACAAATCCCTCATCACTCATAAATGTTCCCTCAGCAATAAATACTAATGAATACAAGTTCCCTTCTTACTCCCCAAGCTCTAATATCGCATATAATTCTACTAAGCTTAACGAAAATGATGCCAAATTTACCACAAATCAACTTTCCTCTAAAACCACAGCTTACTCTCATTCTCCTTTAACATAGTTCTCAACTGGTGACACTCAGCTCAACTGACTGCTCACACAAGTTGATTCTCTAACTTTCTATCTCTCCATTTTACTTTCTCTCAATCTCATTTCATATGATCTCAATTTTGCAATGGAATCTAAACGGTTACTCTAATAACTACAATGAGCTCCAACTATTAATACACGAACACACACCAACTATAATACTTCTCAATGAAACTCATCTCCCTTACAACGCTTCGGTTTTCACTCCAAAACAATACACTGGTCTTTTTCACAATCTACCACACATAAATACAAGCAAAAAAGGTATTGGGATACTCATAAGAAGAGGCATTCCTTACAAAATAAACTCCATTCAATCCAGCTTACCGATTCTCTCTATTGAAATTAACCTAGTAGGAAAAATAAATATTATTTGCACGTACCTTTCACCTGATCAACAATTCACTAGCTCAGATATATTGCATATTATTCACCAAGTCCATCCTCCAATAATTCTTGGCGGAGACTTTAATGCATGGAGTCCACTCTGGGGCTCCCCAAAAGCCAACGCTAGGGGAAAAAGTATCGAAGATGCTTTACTATCTTCAAACTTAATATGTTTAAATAATGGTGCCGAAACACACTTCTCAACCCATTCCTCCTTTTCACATATAGACCTCACAATGTGTACTGATTCACTTGCTACAAAATGCGAATGGAACGTACTCAACCATCTTCATGGCAGTGATCATTTTCCAATTATTTTAAAACTGTCTTTTGGTACAATTTCCAAAAATGTTAAATTTAATATGAAATTCATAACTGATCATGCCGATTGGCAGAAGTTTCAGTCTCTATGCGAAACAAATAATAACTGTAGCGCAATCGCTGATAACCCAAACCAAGAAAATGCACGTTTAACAAAAATTATTCGAGCTTCAGCTAACGCGAGCATACCAAAAACAAAGCCAGTAAGAAACACAAAGATTGTTCCCTGGTGGAATAAAGAAATTGCTAAGCTTCGGGAAAGAAAACAAGTAGCTTGGTATCAATACAAACGTTCACGGTCACTAGCCAACCTTATCTCCTTCAAAAAAGCAAATGCTCTCTTCCGACGAAGTGCAAAACAGTCAAAACGTAAGTGCTTTGAGGATTTCACAAGCAATATTAATCCATCCTCTAGTCCAAAAATAATTTGGAATGCTTTAAATAAACTTTCTGGAACACCTAGAAACCAAACCATCCGTTGTATGAAGGGGGCAACAGGTTCCATTATCGACCCAAAAGAAATTGCTGAGTTATTCGCAAGATACTACTCTGTAACCAGTTCAGACGATTCCTTTAGTTTACAATTTCAAACTGCTAAAACCCAAATCTTGTCAAACCACGACCATCCTTCTCATTATCTTACTTCTTCTGCTAAACAAATAGAATCATGTATATCTTACACTGAACTTGAGTTTGTTGCGTCCACTGTTAAAGGAAAATCACCGGGTTTAGACAAAATTTCTTACCCAATGATCAGAAATATGCCCAAAAGTCTCAAGCTACGATTGGTTAATCTGTATAACAAAATATTCGATACAGGTGTCTACCCCCAATTTTGGAAAACTTCTTGTGTCATACCTCTTCTTAAACCAAACAAGTCATCCGATGAAGTTGCTAACTATAGACCGATTTCTCTTCTCCCATGTATGGGCAAAATATTGGAAAAGATTATTGCCAATCGTCTAATGTGGTACGCTCAGAGAAACAAATACATATCATCGAACCAAGTTGCCTATAAAAAAGGACAAAGTACAACAGACGCTTTAATTAATCTCGATGATTTTATATGCAACGCTCTATCGAGCAAAAATCACATATCCGTACTATCCCTTGATTTTCACAGAGCTTTCGACAGAATAGGAGCTCATATTATAGTACGGCAGCTTATGAAATGGAAAATAGGTCCAAAAGTGCTACGTTTCGTCGCAAACTTTCTCACAAATCGCAAACTCAAAGTTAACGTAAACGGCTTTCTTTCACCAACACTTCCACTATACAATGGTACGCCGCAAGGCTCACCTCTCTCCGCACTTTTGTTTATTATCGCCTTTGATGATATCAGTCGAATAATAGAAAAATATAAAGGAATTGAGCACCAGATCTATGCAGATGATGTTTTAATGTACTCGAAAGTTTCCGACGTTCCTTTAGTTCAATCTCTATTTTCAAATATTCTTGCCGATATTGATACATGGTCGCTGGAGTCTGGTGCCTCACTTTCTTTAGAAAAAACCCATGTGCTTCATATTTGTAGGAAACACAAATGCACTGGGATAACTCTAACACATAACAACACTAACATCAAATGTGAAACACAGTTAAAAATACTAGGTTTAATCTTTGACTCTAAGTACAATTTCAACTCACATTGTAAATACATTAGAAGTTCTTTAATGACTAGGCTAAGCATTGTAAAATATATTTCATCTAAGCAATCACATATTCATCCGAATACACTCATCAATGTTGTCAGAGCTCTGCTTCTTTCGAAAATTGATTACGGGCTCCCTATTTATGGAAACTGCTCAAAATCGAATATCAAAATGTTGAATGCACCATACCATTGCGCAATACGACGAAGTCTCAGGGCATTTCCAACCTCACCTACCAACACCATTCTTGCTGAATCAGGACTACCCAGCATTCCAAATAGAATTATTGATCTCACGCGCCAACTGTTTGCGAAAGCGGTAGACAACACTAATCCACTACTTCACAAAACTTTCAAACGTGCCATACGCAAAACGAAAATACCTAGAATAAATTCAGCTATTATGAGGTGCTTAGATTTTGCTACAAAAAACAATATTTTATCCAACATAAAGTTGAAGACTATAAAAAGCCATCCACCTTGGAAGATCAATGACATACTTCCTCCCAACAAACTGTTGATGTTATCCAAACAAAACACACCAAACGAAGTTTTTCAACAAACCTTTACTGAAATAAAATCCAAATACCTAAGTAATGGCTGGAAGTTACTGTTCACGGACGGCTCCAAGTCTGCAGAATCTACCTCGTTTGCTGTTGTTACTGACACTGGCGAATTAATCTGTAACTGGCTTCTTCCTACAATGTGTTCTATCTTTACCGCTGAAGCGTCTGCAATTCTAAATGCAGTCCACTACGCTAGGAAAACTAAAGGAAAGTTTCTAATATGCACGGATAGTAAATCTTGTATGTCAGCAATAACGTCTCCGTCCAACCACAATCCAATAATTGAATCAATTAGAGACATGGTCATCGGCGCTCCTCGAAAGATTAAGCTTACTTGGATTCCGGGTCACGCTGGAATAAAAGGAAACGACTATGCAGATGCTGCTGCAAAAAATGTTATAAGGACACCTACTTTAGTCTACGACATTGTAACCAAATCCGACATACTCAACCTAGTCAAACATATAAGGTACCAAGAAGATGCAAGCGATTGGAAGACATACAAACACCATTACACAGAAATTAATGAAGACAAAAAGCGAATTACTTATACATCATCTTTACCCACAAGTGCCATGAGGGCTTTTACCAGATTAAGAATTGGACACACTATCATAACACATGCCCACTTACTGTCAGGTGATAGTCCTTCCAAATGTCCTTTTTGTAACCACACCGTCACTATCAAACATTTACTTACTCTCTGCCCGATCCTGCACAATTCATCAGTCAGCTATGACAACGTTGATATTATAAAACTGCTTAAAACACCCTCGGATGAAAATATAATGGCAATATATAACTTCTTGAAAAACAATGACTTGTTAAAATATATTTAAGATACTAACACTTAGCAAATAGTTTTTACTCATATGTAACTTTAATTAAAGTGGCGGCTGAAGGCCTCGTAGCCAGTGCTGCGTTTTGATATTTATGTAATAAAATTAGTTTTGTTATGTAAATTTAATAAAATAAAAAATAAAAAAAAAAAAAAATGACGTTGCTCAATACCAGCAGCGCCATCAGAATAGAGAAGAGCCTCTCCGAGCCGTCTGATACCAAACGAGGTTTCAGGGCGACTCGCTGTCGTGTGACTTCTTAAACCTGATGTTGGAAAAGATTGCCCGAGCCGCAGAACTTAATCACTCAGGCACTGCCTGCTACCCTGGTGGCGGCAGAGGAAGAGGAAGGCCTCTACTACATTACAAAGATCAGGTGGGACTTGGCTTCACTTGATGTGTCCGGTTCACACGAGCAAGAAATAACTACCAAAATCGCGTAAGCGGTTATCGCGCCAATCAAGAAGTAAAAGTTAATGTATTTGTAAATATTATTTCGGATTGTCTGATTTGATTCAAATATGCATCGTTGTTGTTATCATTTTAAACGTAGCTTCATAATTCCACTCTCATAGAAGTCTTGGTCCATATTGGCGAGAAACTTTAGATATCGATTTTCACAATCTTTTCTTGATACCAATTCCTTATCACTCAGCAAGTCTTGCAATGAGAGAAAAGGGTGGTAGTCGCTTGGTGTGAGGTCCAGACCAAATGGTGGATGTATTAAAACTTCCAAACCAAGCTCCTGGAGTTTTTGGCGAGCCACTAAAGACGTGTGTGGCCTTGCGTTGTCCTGATGGAACACAAGACCTCTACTGTTGGCCAATTCTGGCCATTCCTGGTCGATTGCTAGCTTCAAATGTTGTGCAGTTGTTTATAGTAGAGATCTGATTCCTTTCACGTCACACCAAATACACAGTTGTATCTTCCTCAAAGTTAGTCCTGGTTTACCCACCGCTTGAGCTGCTTCATCGCGCCTTGACCACGATCATGTTTGCACAATATTGACGTTGGTGATGAATTTCTCATTACAATCACCAATCGCTTAAAGACTTGGTCGCTTGCATTCCGTGTGGCCAAGGCTTCGTAGATGGAAATTCGATCCAAAATATATTTTGGTTTAAATTGGTCTGGCACCCAAACACCGAGCTTCTTTTTGAATTCAGTTTCTCGCAAACGATTTAAAACGGTTTAGTGATCGATTCTTAGCTCCTGAGCGATGCTACGACAACTAAATGGTCCGACAACTTCGATTATTTTTCCGATTTTATCGACATTACCGACATTTTCTTCAACATCAAAAGTGCTGTTGTTACAGTATCGGCAACATGTTTTGCTTATGTTTTTGAGGCAGTCGGCTTAGAGTTGCCAACTCACTTAGACTATGTGGGACCGTTATAGTACCACTATGTAACCCGGGAACCTTATTGTTCATTTTTTTTTCATGGAACCAGTTAGACTCTCTTATGAAGAACAGGATAGGTTTTTTCCCAACACCAGATAGTTACGTAAGAGAGCCAGAACGGTATTTTCCTAACAGCCTTGCTCTGCTCCTTGCTAAGGCTTGACAATTACAGTGGAAATATTCTACTGTTTCTTCTTCTTCCTCGTCTCTATAACTTCTGCAGTATTCATGCGAAAATATTCGTAGCCTAGAAGAGTGCCTACCTAACTTTCAAATGAGCGGTGACATAAGCCACGGCCTTCGAGACGTTCTCTCTTGAGATGTCAAGCTATTCTCCAGATCTTTTCTTATATATTTGCGTCCAAATTAGCCTGGTGGAGAGACAATTATTTTCTTCTCTCCATGACCTATTGGCCTCCTGAAGAACCTCTTTTCCATCGTTAATTTGCAAGTTGCTATAGGAATTCCATTATTGACTCTGTTTTCAAGCAGTGGAATATTAGTACCCTTTCTGGTTAGTTCATCAGCCTTCCAATTTCCTTCAATATCTCTATGTCCCGAAACCCATATAAGGCTGACCTTAAAGACGGTCCTAATATCATTCAGAGCTGCCGGACACTCCTCTGCAACCTTTGATCTTAGTAGAACTGCCTCTATTGATTTGATGGCGCCTGGCTGTCCGAAACCACAAACACCATTTACAATTTCAGCGGTCTGGCTTGAATATTCGCCTTTTCGCCTTTACCAAAGAAAAACCGTAAGACTTATTGAAATTTCACTCTGTTGACTTCCATTGTTAACACCCAGTAACTCACAACCAAGTCGCATTCATTAAAGGTTGTGTCACTAGACCAACAACAATGTTTTGTTACTCAAAGCAAAGTAGTGGCAAAGAAGAAAATAAATTCGGCTTGTTTCATTCTGGGCTGACAGCCGCATGGACACAGTGAAAGAAAAAAAAAAAACAAATCAGCTGATTTACCGATATCACCTTTAATAGATTCGACTTGCTCAAAACTGAATGGAAAAAACAATAAACATCAAAAGAATTTTTTAGTGTGAAATGTAACCTTGAAAACGAGCACAAACTTTATTTTGTGTGATCGACTACTTTACGAGATATCGAACCATCTACGGAGAAAAAATGGATTTCTTTTTTCCCTCATTAATATTAATTCTCATTGCAAATTAATTTCCTACAAATAAATTTCTCTTTTTGTGTATTGTAAGTTTTTTAAAATTTATTTTTATTTTTATTTATTAATTAAAATATTTTTTTGTGTTAAATTTTTTTAAATTTTGTAATAAACAAGTTTTTCCCACTCTGAATTTTTTATCTAGAAAATTTCGGGACGCCGAAATCAATACGGGGTATTTCTGGAATTTCTGTGACCCTAAGAATACCGCTATCACGGGAATGGCATCTCTAATCTGTGCGTACCTCACTATTTTGCGCACTTTATCATCGCTCTAAATTGCAGCTGTCTTTTGGTTTGCAAATGAAATATAGAAATTTCACACATAAATGTGGAAAAAAGTATGGGTTGGGCTTATGTTTATGACTAAAAATAAAAACCTTTTCGGTCGTTTCACCTTTTCGCACCACCTTCATATTTTCTCGGAATAACCAAACAGGCGAACGGTATTTACCGCCGCCAGACAGTTAGCACTGCACATCGCCCCACTACAGCCACATCTATAGAATATCCAATATTTACTTTTGTTCGACAAAGAACTGGCATAAACTAAAATATATTGAGGTGCAGAAACATACGCACACACAATACATAACACACAATACATACATAACACGCATGCATACATACACATACACACTTCCATATTAGTGGAGTGGCAATCGAGCTTTCCGTTGCTTGCAACAAGCAAATTTGATATCCTTTGGGAAATTCCATACCTACTTCGCACGGAAATAGGAAATTTTATTTTCATTCATGCATTTTTCCTGTTCCTTTTTGGCTTTCGGCTTTCGTCATTGATATGGCATTTCCTTACTAAAGCGTAGACATTGTGGCTACAACGCTTGCCGCTACTTGAAGTGTTTGTATGTGGTGTGTAGTGGTGGCGTTGCTGGTTTCTGCGGTTGGGTCTTTAGCTGTTGCTGTTCATAGAATTTTTTTCCCTACACCTTTTACCTTTTTATTATAACCAATAAATCATATTTTCATATTGTATTATGCACAATTATGATTATGATAATACTACAAAATGTACAGCCGCTCCGGCCGCACATGAGAGCAGCTCCCGAAAGGGGGCGGAAGGGGTAGAGTGTGTAGCTTTAAGGTATAATAGACGTGTGGCGATGGCAGAGATTCCCTAGTTGACTTCTGCTTGGCGCAAAGTGAACGGCGGCGCTTTTTACACATGTAGTGTGCTTTTAGGGGCTCTTACTTACATAATACGCTGAGAGCAAAATTTTCGTTGTTGTAATATTTTTTCATTTTCTGCCCATATTTCTCTGACGATATTGTTGTTGCTGCAACGCATTAACGGCCTGGGACGCTTTAAACCCCCGAAGAACCGTCGGAGCATTTACAGCATTTCGGGCAAACCAGTAAAGTACTGGCTGTCGCTGTAAACGCGACTGTCACACAAATTCGCATGCCATATAAACGGCGGCTATAAACATAAAAGCGGTCATACATTCACACTTTACTTGCAGGGTTGAAAAAAAATAAGGCATATTATGGCCATGAAGCACACAAAAGGAACTGTTTCTGCCACTTACACAGCCTCGGACGCGCCACATTTCTTTTGCTATTCCTTCTCGTTTACAACTCCCACAATAGCTGTGGTTCGCAATCGTTCGCCGGCTGGGACCTTTAGCGACTAGGCCAGCAAATGAGTACTCAGAGCAATGCGGCCATGGCAGGCTGTGTAAATTTATGATACTTTAAAGGCCACTAAAGTAACGCCGCGGGCAAAAAGGACACTCGTCGACGACTGCATATAAACAAACCATCAGTGGCATGAAAGTGCTGCGTTATATAAGAGTAAAAGTAAAATGCAATGAAATGAAAAGGGAAAGAATACTAAAATGATAGAAGAGGCCAGGAAAGCATGAGAAAGGTTCCTAGCTGAATGTGAGAGGAGTAGCACAGAAAAGGGCAAGGACAAGGCAGTGTTTGCATATTTGCAAGACAACAATTACGGGTTTTCGGTTTGGAGATGTGTCGTCGTATGCCTTTCGACGACGGTGTTTTGGCTATGAAAAATGCGTGCATCTGCGTTTGTATGCGTGCATGTAATAACTACTTATACATACAAGCAAACATTTTGTATACCTTTGCGGCAGTTATGCCAGGTCGAGTGCTTGAACCCTGTCCAAAGCAAGCAGCAGCAATGAGTACCCATCAAGGTCAGCACTCAACCCGGTCGGCGGCACGTGCCAGCCTCCGTCTGCATGTATGTGTAAATGCACAACAGCAATGTAATAAAAGAAAATATAAATACAGCATTCAAGGCATAGGTGATGCATGGCCTCACTGCTGGCAAATAATTCAATGCTCGGTTTGTTTGATTTTGATTTAGTATTCATTGCTTTTTTTATCAAAAAATTATGATCGATTGAGTGGTACTCAATTTGTGTGCGTTTTCTATTATTAAGTGTTTTATTTGCACTAAAATTTTATGCGCATCAATTTTTATTGGTGCTTATGGCTGGCGAGTCTGAGCGCCTGAGAGGGGTTAACTAAAGCTTATGAGGGAGCTCGTGTGATTATTTATTATACGCATTTGGGTGCATTTATATGAGGGTCATTGAGAATGAATCATAAACGGTCCAGATTACCTGGAAAACTTAAAGAGCAATAGAATTCCACCTTTAAATAACTGTGATTTTAAATAGAACGAGAAACTAGCATTTGCGATCGGTTGTGCCCGACAACACTATGCAGTAGCCAAAAAAAAAAATGCAGATGGTGTTCAACATGGAAACGGAGTACGGAGCGAAAAATTTTAATGCCATATTTCTTTCATTTCATTTCAGCTATTCAGTGTATGATTTAACAAAACTAGATAGCAGAACTTATTTATTTCTTAGGTAATTCTAGAAAGGACATTATTTCTTACAGACTAAAAACACGCGCGTCTTTATTCAGCATTATTTCTTGAAAAACGAGCTGCTAACATCACCAAGCGGCCGCCGTAGCCGAATAGGTTGGTGCGTGATTAACACTCGTGGCCTCCGAGTCAACTTTGACAAAACGGAGCTGGTGCTATTTACCAGAAAATATAAACCTCCACCCTTTCGACTTCCCAAATTAAACAACCACGTTCTCCCGCTCTCATCGGAAGTTAGGTATCTTGGAGTGGTACTTGACTCCAAACTCCATTGGAAGCTACACATTGAAAATCGGGTAAAGAAGGCCAGTATATCCTTCTACTCCTGCAAATCTATGTTCGGTAATAAATGAGGATCCGTGCTGTGGATGTACAACGCAGTGATTCTGCCAATTTTAACGTATGGATGTCTGGTTTAATGGGAAGCTACATACATTGGCATCGCCGGACCATGTAAAACTTGCCCCAGTGCTGCACTGAATGTCATTTTGCACTTATTTCCCATCGACTTTTATATCTTTCCATCGCAGCTCAAGGGTTAACACCGTATTTCTCCGAACTTCGAACAGATCTCTTTATCCGCAAACTAGAGTTTGAGGGTCGTGCTAGGGCAATATTTTCAAATAGGCAGGATTGGATCGAGTTGAAAATCTGCACCATAGCTTGCACCTCTGTGCAGAGGGGAGGAGAGGATTGGGATCCCCTTGACAACCTGCGCTCTACTCCTGGAAGGACGGGCTTTGCACCAACTCAGCGAGCGCTAGGCAAGTACACGAACGTGTAAGGTCGCGAAGTCCTTCTGGCCACGTTTGGATAGGAGGCGTTCGAGGGATATTCTGACGATGACAAAATCTCATCTCTCAAATTTCGTGGGCATCCTCACGGGGCACTGTCCGCGGGGTATACGTGCCGTGAGATTCGGAATTACTTCGAGTCCTTTTTGCGTCAGCTGTATGGAGGATGAGGTGGAATCATCTCAGCACCTGCTCCTTAGCTGTCCAGCTCTCGCAGGACTAAGATTCAAGCATCTTGGTTCTCACATCTTTTCTGCGCCTGCTGTTATAGCAGGTATTGAAAACAAAAATCTGATGAATTTCATCAGCAACATAAAGGGATTAACACAACCGCAGACTAGTCACCGTTCATAGTCCACAAACCCTCAACCTTTCCCATCCCTTTCCCTTTAGTCCTCTTTCTTCCTTCACCTCTTTTCCTCCTCTTGCAATGGTATCACAAAGGATGAACCAAACTTCTTCGACCAAGTGGGCCCACTCTCTGGGCAACCATCACTACCTAACCTAACCTAACTTTGCACCTCTGTCTTAACTGACGGTTAATCCTTAGAATTGCCGAATACTGCTATTGTTTTTCAAGCAGAAGTCTTTGCGATCCTGCAAGCATAAAAAATGCTTAGGAAAGGGAAACTCAGAAAAGCGCAGAAGAGATGGAGCTTCATTTCTTCATGTGCTATTTCGAAAACCCAGTGGCCCCAGTACAGTATACGTCTAAGAAAGTCCTTTGGACTCCTCGCCATTCAATTTCTAAACTCGTAGCTGTGTTTACTGGTCACAGGGTGATCGGAACACGCGCGGAAAAGCTATGGTTGCCATTTAGCTCCCAATACAGAAGGTTTGGGGGCCCTTCAGAGAAAGAGACTGTTGAACACTTTCTCTGTAAATTTCGGGCTTGGGAGCTCGACGATTAGGTTCACTGGACGCTCCTTTCTTCGACAGCCTGGGATAGTGCGCCAACATAAATCCTATCAATTTTCTCCATTATATCAACAGCTCTGGCTGGCTGTAGATATCTGCCTGTTGAAGGTCTCATAATGGTATCAAAACGGCGATTCAGTGCTACTTGAGGAATGACAGACTAGCACTTCAACCATTTCACCTACCGACCTACCCACCTACCATTCGGAAGTGCGTAAGCTCGAATCTCCGTGCATGAAATAGCAAAATGAAGAAAAAGTTTTTTTCCAATAGCGGCCTCCCCTCAGCAGGCAATGGCGGAACTCCGAGTATATTTCTGTCATGAAAAAGCTCCTTTCGCAGTTGGCTTAAAACTATAGGTTCCTCCATTTGTCGAACAACATCAAGACGCACACCACAAATAGAAAGAGGAGCTCGGTGAAAAATCTAACAGAAGTGTACGCGCTAATTATTTATTTATTTTTTAACATCACCAGGAGTCTCGAAAATCGCAATCGTAATAGAAAAGTAGAGCTCGAAACTCCTCCTTAAGCCTAGAGGGCTTACGATTAGACTAGTGTGCGTTTTTCTATCTCTGAGTATGATTTTCAAAGGAGAAATTGCGTTCCAATTCTTTGCTACCCTGCTGCAGAAAGAGAAGATACGAGCTGTCGAGACTGCCATCGAGACTTGAGCGGCGAAAATTGGTCGTATAATTACAATTTAAGTGTTGTCTGGGTAATCGCTAAGAATTATTATCGTAATTGAGATATCTTAATATTGCACATAAGGTGCTATGCGAAAGAATAGGTGAAAAAATAAAGGCAATATCAATGAACCGACGATTGGCCTTATCAGTATGGCTTTTGGCCTGGTAAGTCTCTTTATCATCATCATCATCATCACCGCATGCAGGCCACTGCTTACATTGGGAATTCGCGACAATGAGTTCTTGTATAAAATTGTCAGCCTTAAGACCCGTCACCTCTAGGAAAGCTAGAGCCACCCACTTCTTTTGTTTCCATTCCTTCCCCTACAGTTTCTCACTTTGTGTGAGACACAGTCTCTGGTTGGGCTTAACAGGAGATTGACTAGTAAGAGGTGTATCAAGATCAGTATTCAAGTTGACCCCTACTGCCCTTAAGGAAACCAACTCCCATCGACCAGAAACTCTCAATACACCTAATATTGGGAGTAGCGCGAGAAAAGAGTATTGATTTACAGTCACATAGACAAAATGCACTGAATAAAGCATTTCCGTTTGTCAAAATATGTCAGACGAATGGATGCGAAGAGTCTAACTCCAAAAGTATTCTATTTAATACCTACTGGTGATGGTGGAGGAGGAAGAGCCACGTTTTAGTTCAGCTTCTTCCTGGCATCCTCGGTACCTCACGCTGATATGATCGTCGCTATATCATTCGCGTATCCTACAAGATATGTGTATGTGTTTTCTGGCATTTTTATGCTCATGGTCTCGTCATAGCTCAGAGATCGTTTCAGTTTGGTCTTGGCATCCACTCTATAAACCCTGCGCAATTACGCCAACTAGCAAGGCCGCGGGATCCTTTTGGCTACGCTTGCATCAGAGCGCTCGCGGGTATTTTTAATGTTAAAAATACTAAGCTCTAGAATATATATGCATTACATCAAGTCCTTTCATGGTAGTTATCTGGATGCATGAGTTAGAGTCATCCCAGGACCTTCTTCTTAGACCGGGATTTAATGAAACATTTTTTTCGTGGGAGAAGCACGGACGGGAAAGAGAGAGGAGTAGCGGCAACACACTTTGTGCTTCTTATTCGTGTTATCAAACTTAAAGAAGTAAACGACAAATGCAACGAATGTTGCCGAAAACAATTTTGCTCGTGTGACCGCGAATGAAACATAAAAAAAGAATTTCCAGTACTTCCCTTCCAGATGTCTCTGTGCGTAAATCGGAATTTAGCAGTTCTGCACTCGTGGGACTAAGATGGAGATATTTGGGTTCTCATTTCCTTGCCAAGGCTGACGCGGTGAACGCAACCGTTATTTGCTATCTTTCAGTCTTCTTGTTAGTTGTTTTCCATAACCCTAAATCTCTATTCTCTATCTCTCTTTCCTTTTCTTTCTCCCACGAATTTACTTTCTCGTCTAAGTGAGTCTTCTCACGGGAAACTACTTAACGTAACATAGCTTTAGCTGCAGTTAATGTTTTTAAATTACGCAGGTTAAGAAGAAGAAGCAACGACTGGACTAATTGGACCAAAACAGAGCCTAGCCCCAAAATGAAATATAATATATTTTAATACTTATATTCACTCCGATATTTAAATTCACTCCGATACGGAGTAGATTTTTGCGCAACTATCGTTTGATGCGTCCTTGATTTGAGGCTCTTTGTGGATATGAAACAACAAATGAAAGATAATTTTTTTTTTAATTACGAGCGGCAAGCAATGGCTAACATTCGGGTGCATTAATGCGACGGAAATATTTTTCTTAAATAGGTCCCGCTTTTTACCTGATTTAGTATTTCTTAGTACAGTAGAAGGTCCTTAAAAACAATATATATTTAATATATTTTCTTTGCAAAAAGTAAAGAATGGCTCATTTAAGGGTTGATCGATCCGTATGAGATGGGAAATGTTCAAAGTGTTATAATCTTTTTGGTTATGGATTGAGCAAAACAGTTTAAGCAAAATTTTAATTACTTCAGATTGATGACACAAAAAAGATATCTATTTTTTTCTTTTTGGTGCATGAGGTAGAGTTCAAAATGCCTTCGCATTTACAGCAACCGTCATCTACTCCATCGAGTGGTGTGGCCACTACTAAAACAATCCCTGCTCCTCTTGTACAGAGACTCCCTTCGCAGGACTACTTTCGACATTACTTCGGGAGGGCCCAGAATGACAATGGACCAGTTCTATTGACCCACGTCTGGGTTTGGCTAGTCTTCTTATGTCTGTGTCTGTGAGGTTTCGCCTTGTTGCACAAAAACTGTTGCGCCTGTGCGAGACTGTGTGGCAGGCTGTTCGTTGCATAGACTTCAGTGCTTTGCGCTACGTCTTGCGCAGTTAGCGCGTCTCCCCATATGTTGTTGCTGTACAGAAGCATTGCGTTTATGGTGGCCATGATGAACCTTCTTTTACTCTGGGTTGGTCCAACAATGTTTGCTCTAGTCTACTCAGCATTCCTGCGATCTTCGCTATTTTACTATCCGCGTGCCGTATTGGGGTCCAGAACGTAAGCCTGCAATCAAGTTGAATGCCCAGGTATTTCACCGCTTTTTGAGTCACTAGAGATGTGTCCCCTAGTTGCATGCTGACTTCGAGTAGCATGTGACCTCGGGTCATCAGAATTACATCGGTCTTATGCTTGGCGAGCTCCAAGCCATGGTCCTGGAGCCAAAATTGGATCCTTAACATGACGTGGTTCAACTTCCTTCAAGCATCCTGGGTGACTCAAGCTGGTAAGATCGCCGCTATATCATTCGCGTGTCCCACGAGGTATGTGTCTTCTGGCATTTCTATACTCAGAGTCTCGACGTAGCTCAGATTTCATATATCGGGGCCGAGAATAGTTCCTTGGGATGTGCCAGACGTTACCGCTTTAGTTTACTGACCATCTGGTGTAACGTGCAGAAGTTCACGCTCGCACAGGTCGCTCCTTAGCAGGTATGCAGGTTTTCGAAATCTTTTTCACAGTACTTTTATTCTGTCTGCCCATCGAAAACTGTGAAAGGCGTTTCGTACATCAAGCCTTGCCAGGACAATGATGCGCCTCGGGTAGGCGCGTCGGCATACCACCTCCTCTTTTGAGCCAAAGGTCGATCTTCCACGTCAAAAGGATATCTTAGGAGGTTAAAACTCTGGGTAACTTACCCAACTAAGTAACCTACCCAACTAAGAACAAAATATGGAATTCCTCAAGGCAAGAACAATGGCATTTTTTTTTTTAATTTCAAATAACCAAGTTATAGTAAAAAAAATCACTTCTGCGGTTTTTAGAGAAATCCAAAAAAATCCAAAATCCTCTCAAAATTTGCGTTAAATGCAGATATGGAATTTTACAACTGTTTGCTTTCTGTATGGCGACTGCACCCGGCCTACTACAACACTTAAGTGAGTTTATAACCTTGGATTTCCGCGATGAAAAACTTCTCACCTATACTTTTAAAGTAGATAATTTAATTCTATACATTTTCAAATTCAACGCTCATCGGCACCATAATCCGCTTAAACCACACTTTCTTGTTTGTTTTCAATTTGCGTATAAACGGTGCCGAAATTCAGTCAAAGCAAAACGCAAGACGCAGCTTTTCTACAGCGAATCGTTGGGCGCACAGAAATTTATCAATTTCCCTTTTCAAAAGCCGTCACATCCTAGTCAACTATTGCCACCAATGCGCACACACCAACGTTCATCATCTCACTTGAGTTGCTAAGTTGTGTCCTTCGAGACATTCTTCGCCTGCTAACAAGTAGCGCTTGCCGGAGGGCGGAATGCGGCGGGGGGTATGCGCTGGGCGTCAGCTTAAGCCACAACAAAAGGTGTAACAGTTATATGCTGTCAGGTGGATGTCCACCGTTAGGGGTTGTGTTAAATGCTTTTCGCTTTTTATCGTGCATTTTTCCCGCCCGCAACGCCCCTTGTTTGCATTTTGTTTGTATGTGGTATGAATGGGCCCGTTGCTGGTAAAAAGTCCTTTGGGGTATGCAAAATCATTATGCTTTTAAAATGTTTACTCTTTGAGCGACCACGCCTCCCGAACCCCTCAACAGGCAAATACTTTTTTCTTTGAATGCTGATTTACAATGACAGCAAAATTAATGTTCTTCGTGGCAAGTGAGAATAGTGGGGCGCAAAATAAGTACTCCAGCGGCAGCATAGGGGCGTTGGAGGTACAAATGAGTGTACGTATGTATGTATGTGCAGGCAAGCATAATAACAGGCATTCCTACGGTTTCTGCACACGCCTCCTGCCACACACAAAGTAGTCTCTACTTACATGCCAAACGCGCCAGCTACGCCACGGCTTTGCTTCAGTTCAAATATCAGCCTCACCTCCACGTTTCCCCATTTAATGGCGGGTGTATTAGTGTGCGTTAGTGCTTTTGTCCTGACAGCTCTGCTTCCTCCCATTTATCTCCAAACCAAATCATTCTTTACTCCCCGCCCATCTTCCGCCCATCTCCCTTCTAGCCGCAGGTTTGGCGTTATCATGAGCTCTAAGAGTAACTCGATGGCGCTGATGAAATAAGATTATTTATTACTAAATTCTCTCATACCTCGGTCCACGAACGCATATCCCTTAGGCTCGTAGCCGCTCTTGTGGTTCGCTTATTCAGCTTGCCGTTGCCTTTCGGCCATCATAAATTGTTATTGGAGGCATTGTTGTCGCAAATAACGTAAATAACAATTTATCATACTGTAAAATTCCTATATAATATTACATATCGTAACAAGAGCACCAACATATTATTGATAACTTTTAATACGCGACATAAAAAATTGCAGAAAAATCTGAAGTCCGGACACGTGCTCGTACGCTGCGAAGAGCTTAAGAAGTGAGCTTAGAGGCTTGCGCTTTTGTTGTGTTTGAATTAATGATTGTTGATTTTCGATATCACGTAATTTGACAAAACTGCCTTGTAAGGGTTCTTGTTTTCTAATTTATGATGATTTTGTAATTGCCTGCCGCCGAGTTTCTTTACATGAAGGGATGAGCAAGACATATGAGCGATTCCTTTTTAAGAGATCCAAGGCGCTTTTTCCGAAAATTGGTTTATTTGTCAGCTTGAACATAATTCGAAGTAAACTGAACAATTTTCCAAAATAATTCAATAATTTTGAGATCGTTGAAAGTTGAAAATTTTGATATAGTACTTTAGTGAGAATTATTTCGATTCACTTTGTCATTTAAATTTTTGTTATAAATTTTTTTAGCGAAAATATACTTTTAAGAGAAAATTTTTTTTATTAAAAGCAATTTTTTTTGTTAAAAAATTTTGGAAAAAAAAATTTTTTTTTTTATAATTTTTGGAAAACATCCCTATGAGATGGGCCTTTAATTCAATAATTTTAAGATCGTTGAAAGTTGAAAATTGTATAGTACTTTAGGCTGAAGCATTTCGGTTCACTTTGACATTTCAGTTTTTGTTAAACATTTTTTAGCGGAAATATACTTTTAAGAAAAAATTTTCTTTTTTGGAAACATTTTTGCAGTGAAACTTCTTAGGCGTCGATGGACGAGCGAGAATCGAGAGTAAAATTTCAAGGCCATGCAACGTTTTGGGCATTTTCGTTCCGCGAGAGAGAAAAAAGATATAACGTAGAGGAAAAGGAGAGAGAGAGCTATACCTTATATATATTCCTGAGCTTTTGCTTGTGGTTGCTAATTTCTAGTGAGAAATAACACTGCCTACGTTTTGGCGCTTTTTTATTGGTGCAAACTTGTAGGAAATAGGTATATTTCTGGTGCCTACTTTTTGGCGTTATATTTCCTTGGTGCCTACTGTTTGGGGCATTTTTTGGTCCCAATTTTTTTGCCTTTTTTAGCCTACTTTTTGGCGCTTATTTCCGTTTCCTGGCTAGTGCTTTTGAGTACTATAAAGTTCTATCCATTCCGGCGTCGGATTTATTGGTATTGCCTTGCGGTAATTTGTGCTGTTGCTGCGCTCCTGGAATCGCTGCATTTGTGCGGGTGATAAACGCTCGGAGTAGTGCGCGTTGTTGCCACGGTGGGTGTACACCGATCGACCCTTCTCCGTTTTTTGTAAATTTTGTCTATTTGTTTGCTCTGCAAATGTTGTTAATTTATGTAGATATATATTCTTTCTCTCTCTCTCATTCTCTCTCGGGTCTCTCCCTCTTTCTTTGGCTGTCTTGAAAGTTTCACTTCTGTTATGTGTGCTACGCGACACGCACTGTTTTTTTTGGTAAAAAATTTTGGAAAACCATTTTGAAAAACATTTTGGATTTTTTTTTTTCAATTTTTGAAAAACATCCCCATTAGATGCGCCTTTTCTTTTTCAATTAGTAGCTAAGACTATGCGCAGTTATACTCGTAACAGGAAAAATATTTTTATATATTTTTTTGTTGAAATTTTTTTCAGAAAATTTTATTTTTTTGCCATTTGCGAAAAACACCCCTGAGAATTTCTCTTATTTTCCATTCATAGCTGAGACCATGCGGCCGCCATAGCTGAATGGTTTAATACGCTACTATCATGCGGAAGGTCATAGATTCGAAACCACGGGCATGGAATGCCAATTAATAGCAAACAGTTTTTTTTTTGAAATGATCGGCGCTATGCAGGCAATGGCAAGCCTCCGAGTGTATTTCTCCCATTAAAAAACTCCTCAAAACGAATCATCTGCCATTCGGGGGCGACATAAAACATTAAGACCCTCCATCACAAATCGGAGAAGGAGCTCGACCAAACGCCCAAAAAGGCTGTAAGTGACAATTATTTGAAAATATAAGTATTTCAAGCGACTTTAAAGTTTGCAACCCAACCATGGCTAGCAGGCCTTTTCTGAATTTTGGCATGTAATAATTTAAAAGGCATTATCTTGGAAAAATAAATGTCGTGAATGATTTTATACAAAATGAATAGAGGTTCCCCAATTAATTTGAATTTTTTTTTGTTTTATTTCAACCTGCTAAGGATCATCAGGAGCTAACTGAGTGAGTGTGAATTTCTGTATGACACAACGGATGGTCAGTAAACTAAAGCGGTAACGTCTGACGCAGCACAAAGATATATTCTCGGCTCCGATCTTTGGAATCTGAGCTACGACGAGGTTCTGAGTATAGAAATGCCAGAAGACACATACCTCGTGGGATACGCGGAGGATTTAGCAGTGATCATATCAGCTCTAGTTGCCTGGAGGAAGCTGAAGCAAGTAATGTTAAGGATCCAATTTTGGCTCCAGGGCCATGGCTTGGAGCTTGCCAAGCATAAGACTGATGTAATTCTGATGATACGAGATCACATGCTATTCGGGGTCAGTATGCAACTAGGGGACACATCTCTAGTGACTCAAAAAGCAGTGAAATACCTGGGCATTCAACTTGATTGCAGGCTTACGTTCTGCGCCCAGATACGGCACGCGGCTACTAAAGCAGCGAAGATCGCAGGAATGGTGAACAGACTAAGAACAAATATTGGTGGACCAATCCAGAGTAAAAGAAAGTTGATCATGGCCACCATAAACGCAATGCTTCTGTTAAGCAACGAAATATGATGAGATGCACTAAACTGTGCAAAACGTAGCGCAAGGCACTAGAGGCTGGAGAGCGAACAGCGGCATTCAAAGTTTCTTCAGTCTTCCGCATAGTCTCAGGCTCAGCCGTTTTTGTGATCAGCAGAGAAATACCTATCGAGCTCATGGCCCGAGAATGAGCGGAAGAACATGCAAACACTAATGCCGCGGAACGGAGATGCTAAACCATGCAGCGTTGGCAAAGCCGATGGGCCACTGAATCGAGTAGCAGATGGACAGAGAAGCTCATGCCTACAATAGGTAAATGGATTGATGGAAACTTCGTTGAAGTGGGCTATTTCGTGACTCAGTTCCTCTCATGCCACGGTTACTTCCGAAAAAACCAATACCGCATGTGTAAGGTATGTGACTCCAGGTACATATATTGCGAAGCACCGAGCAATGACGCCAAACCCACGTTTTTTAATTGCGATAGATGGCTCGTGGAAAGAAGTGCTCTGGGGGAGCGGATTGACGCCATCGCGCCGACAAGATGCTTGAGCGCGAAGATAACTTGCATGCGGTTTTAAAAGATACATTGAAGGTGTACAAAAAAGCGTAGTCTGTCTGTGAGATATAAGAATACATGCCTAAGTCATGAGGCTGTCTATTAGTATGCTGGGCCCAGACGTGGGTGAATAGAATGAACGTCATTCTTAGCCCTGCCAAAGTAATGCAGAAAGAAGTTCTGGGAAGGGAGTCTCCCCAGAAGAGGAGGAGGGATTGTTTTAGGCCCACACCGACGCAGTAGACGACGGTCACGGTCGCTGTACTTGGGAAAGCTTTTTGAACCCTCCTCACCCACCAAAAAAGAAAAAAAAATTTATTTACATTCCCTTTGTGGGTGTGTGACCGAGCTCCCCCTCTTATTTGTAGATGGTGTTTAGACATTTACAGTTTCATTTTGCCTTCGGACGGTAGAAGTGAATTCG
The DNA here is from genome assembly GCF_027943255.1 of Anastrepha obliqua. Taxonomy (NCBI): domain Eukaryota; kingdom Metazoa; phylum Arthropoda; class Insecta; order Diptera; family Tephritidae; genus Anastrepha; species Anastrepha obliqua. Next base: position 50,401,616 of record NC_072893.1, read on the forward strand.
GAGGTTTGACATTGGCTTCCGAGAAGAAACACTATTTTTCTATCATTTGTGGTTCCGTGAATGAAATTTGGAACCTGGACACTACCGAATGGTAACCACGTACCACCACATTCGGCTACGGCGGTCGCTAATGTTTACTCGTACTAAAAATTTTTGTTAAAAAGTGAATGTGGTGACGAGTCTCGGGATTAATTAAGAAATATCCCGAAATCCTTTTACAGACAGATTCGACGGTGAGTGTGTGTTGCGCTATACGAGGGTGGGCTGCAAAGTGAATGGATTATGAAACATATTATTTTGCGTGATGCGGTAGTAATCGCCAAAGCGATTTTAGCCGTTTACTAGCTGGCGAAATACAAAGTCTTGGGTTTTGTATCCGCCGTTTTGAAATTGCAAAAATTCACACCGGAATATTTGCAATTTATATCGAAAATCTAACGTCATGAGAAATGTATGATTATTATTAGGTTCATAAAAAGATTCTAATTCAAAAATAATAAATCTACCAGAAAGTTCGCCGGCTTACAAAAGGTTAGAGGACCGAGGCGTTTTCCTGTAAAAACAAAGACGGCGATCTGGTGACTGACATTCAGAGCATTCTTAAATTATCGAGGGAACACTTCTCGAACCTATTAAACAGTGACTGCTGCGCATGTCACAGAGAATATGAAGATCCCAAAACCCCAATCGTCGGCGACGGAATTGACGTTCCGCTACCCGACCATGTTGAGGTGAGAATAGCGATAACGCGGCTAAAGAACAACAAAGCCGCGGGCGCCGACGGACTGCCGGCTGAGCTATTTAAACAAAGCGGCGAGGAGCTGGTAAGGTGCATGCATCAGTACGCCAAATCTTGGAAAATTCCCATGAAAGGAGAATCGACACACACCATCTTTTCGTCGACTTCAAAGCTGCATTCGACAGTACGAAAAGGAGTTTCCTGTATGCCGCGTTGTCTGAATTTGGTATCCCCGCAAAACTAATACGACTATGCAAGATGACGTTGTTCAACACCAGCACCGCCGTCAGAATTGGGAAGGTCCTCTCGGAGCCGTTTGATACCAAACGAGGTCTCAGAAAGATTTTTGGACCTTTGCACGTTGGCAACGGCGAATATCGCAGGCGATGGATGACGAGCTTTATGACGACATAGACATATGAGCTGTGTGAGCTTTACGACGACATAGACATAGCGCAGCGAATAAAGATCCAGCGGCTACGTTGGCTCGGTCATGTCGTCCGAATGGATACAAACGCTTCGGCTTTGAAAGTATTCGATGCGGTACCAGCTGGTGGTAGTAGGGGAAGAGGAAGGCCTCCTCTGCGTTGGAAAATCAGGTGGAGAAGGACTTGGTTTCACTTGGTGTGTCCAATTGGCGCCGGTTAGCATGAGAAGGAAACAACTGGCGCGCTTTGTTGAACTCGGCCAAAATCGCGTAAGCGGTTATCGCGCCAATTAAAGAGAAGAAGAGAATTCTAAAAATCCATTCATGGCTCGTTTTTTTATCTACCATATTGATGACTAATTCAGAAAATCTATTATGGTGCGAAAAAGATTTAATACGAAAATAACAAAGTAAATCTCTGGCTTAGTCATAATTATCTACATTCCATTTTCGCTATGGAAATTGCTGCATTATCTTCATTTGTCATAAATGCAGTGCGATAAAAAAATGCGGTTTGCATTGTTTATCATAAAATGTATTAATTCATAAATTTTCCAATTCAAGCGATTGCGATGCTATCGAGATGTGCATTAACGTCAATAGCGCAAGCAAACACTCATACATGCGTAAATATGTACACACAAGCACACTTACATGCATACGTATTTGCAAATATTTGCTTAAGTTATCAGACAATACAAATGTGAATCTACGTCTGTATGTATTTTTCACAGTTATTCCATTGTAGTGGGAGCAACGCTTTTGACAACAGCCATTCGGTTTTCATTTACTACAGTTATTCATAACAACTATCCGGTTTCATCACTTTAACCGAAATGCGAACTGACAACGCAAGGGGAGCTGCACTCTAATAAAATGTAGTTTTTATGCAGCGATAAGAATTTATTCATTTTTTCCCAAACAATGACAAATGCGTGCTTTTTATGAACTTTATAATAAATAAATACGCATACATACATATACATATACACATACATATACACTACCATATATTCTACTGTACAGTAAATGTGCATGTGTGAGTGAATATGCAAATAAACAATTCATAGAGTCGCTGCTGAATGGCAAATGGATTGGCACATTTATCGTTGGCAATTCCTATAAAAGGTTATAAGTGATATGCATCTAGTTTTGTACACTGGGAAAATTTTTTAATGCGGCCAGCATAACATTACAGCTGATATGTAGAATTTATATCGAAGTTAAAATCCTCTTTAATGGAACTGCGAATTCTGTTTGAGTTCTATGTGTGCTGTCCTCAGGAGCCTTCCCCTCAGTAGTGGCTGAAATTTTGGAAGGTGCGTTGGCTACACTCAGTAGTTGGGCTGCCAATTGCGGTCTCAGAGTCAACTCTGACAAAACGGAGTTGATGCAATTCACCAGGATATACAAGCCTCCACCTTTTAAGCTTCCAAGACTAAACAACCAGTGTCTTACACTCTCATCGGAAATCAAGTATCTTGGTGTAATACTTGACCGGAGCTTGAGCTCCAGTAGAGCTGGAAGCTGCACATAGAAAATCAAGTTAAGAAGGCCAGAATAGCCTTCTATGCCTGTAAATCTAAGTTCGGTAAAAAATGGGGTCTCAAGCCACGTGGCGTACTTTGGATGTATAACTTAGTGGTTCTGCCAATTTTGACATATGGTTGCCTAGTTTGGTGGGTAGCTCTTCAGAAGGGCTACAACACCACTAATCTAGAGAGAGTGCAGAGAACTGCATGTGTAGGAACCACTGGTGCTTGTAAAACATGTCCCACTGCTGCCCTCAACGTCATTCTGCACTTACTTCCTGTGGATTTTCAAGTTAAATCCATTGCTACTCAGGGCGCTATTAGGTTGAAGGAGATTAGCCTTTGGAGGCAACTTCCTTTAGAACATGGTAGCATCTTGAAGCAGATCTTCCCTTCGTTCTCCATCCGCAAACTTGGTTTTGAGAGTTGTGCTAGTGCTATCTTTCCGCGAAGGCAAGATTGGAAAGAGGGGAGAGTCGACACGGATATGTTTTTCCTCTTTCCCTTTCCTGGTACCTCTATTTTTACTGACTGACCCAAGATGGAATCTGGGGTGGGAGCGGGGGTTTTCTCTAAGTCAGCCAATGTTTCGGTCTCTTTTAAACAGCCGGAAACAAGCAGCGTTTTTCAAGCAGAGGTTTACGATCCTGCAGGTATGCAAAATGCTTCGAGATCGCTGCTGGAGGGAGACATTAACATTTTCTCCGATAGTCAAGTCGCGATCAAGGCTCTGAAGACGCCATATTGCAGCTCTCTTCTGGTAAACTCCTGTCAGGAGGAACTCAAACGTCTCGAACGGGAAACATTTCCCTTATCTTAGAGGGAAATGAAATTGGTGATGAGCTTGCCAGGAAGGGGACTGAATTGGCCTCAAAGACCTCCTACCCGGTCATCGGCATCCCCCTGACTGCTGTTAAAGGGGAACTGCAAAAATTAGTTCTCAGGAAAGCGCAGAAAAGATGGAGCTCCATTTCTGCGTGTGCTATTTCGAAAACCCCGTGGTCCTAGTACAATAGACGGAGCACCTAGAAAGTCCTGGGGACTCCACGCCATTCAATTTGCAACCTCGTAGCTGTGTTTACCGGTCACTGGACGATTAGCACACACGCGGAAAAGCTAGCGTTAACATTTAATCCCCATTGCAGGAGCTGTGGGGACCTTACAGAGAAGAAGACTGTATAGCATTTTCTCTGTAAATGTCCGGGTTTGCAAGATACATGACTAAAGTCACTGGGTGCTCCTTTCATCGAGTAGTGCCGGCAAATATGAGCTCCTATCAAGGCCGAGTTTCTCCGTTGGTCCAAAGTAATACACCTTAAGGAAAGAAAGATTTATCTGCATTTATCCTAGTTGTTATTGTAGCAATTCACTAGGCGCTGCCAGTGCGGTGTAGTCACCGATCATCATCGTCTAATTCATCTAACAATAGGCCAAAGAAACGTGTTGTTTCGACTAGTAGGGGCTAAAGGAAGAGAGGTGTTAGCTGAGTGGGTTTAAGAGCGCATGGTTCGTATCGTACTGTGTACCTTCACATGCCGGGCATATACTGAGTATGTGAAAGTCGATTCTGGATAAGTAGGAGTTTAACCAGACCGTAATTGAGCCAAATCTACGCGTGTCTCACGAGACAGCTGAAGCCCTTCGTCTACAATCGGCGGTGATTGAACTCTGATAACGGTATTCGGCCAATTGCTTTAAGCATCGACAGCAACATTACTTTGTCTTTGCTCCAAGTGCTGCGGGCTAAGGATTTGCGAACCTTTTTGCGGTATTAGACCATAATGGCAATTGCGGTTGTATGCGCTGTCGAAGGTGACACTCAAAATTTTGAGGTTGTTAAAAGTAAGTAGTTACCATTCTATTACTAGTGAGACAAAACCTCACCCTAGACATGAATATCAAATAATAAGAAAATGGTTTTCGTCCTGCAATTGACAGCCGCTAGGGCGTTAGTACCAGTCTCTTATAAGAAATCTTGGAGTTAGGTAATAAACGCACGCATTTGAGTGAAATATAAAATCCTCGTTTTAATGTGGGACTGATTTCTGATGCATTTTTGAATAGGATTGTGCGGTTCAAAATGCCTATCACGTAAAAAAAAATAATATAATAATTTAATTGTATCATATTTTTGAGTTACTTAATTTTTTATTGGTTTTGAGACATAGAAATGGAATACCCTCGAGGCAAAAATTATCATTTTCGACACCTGTATGGAGAAAGCGAGTATACAACACGGAAATGGTTTGAAAAGTTCAAAAATGGCGACTTTGACGTCAATGGTGCCTTTTGCAGCGGAAGGCCTTTTGAATTCGATGAAGAACGTCTCCAATCACCTTTGAAAGAGAACGGTCACCAAACCAGTCGTGAATAGGAGGAAAAAAGGGGCTGAGATCATTAAACGGTTCTAAATCATTTTATTCAATGGGATTTACCGAAGAATTGAGAACCTAGGAGCCTCACGAGCTCAACGAAAAAGTAAAGAAAGGCGCCTTCAACGCTTCTCATCATCTCGCTCACCATCGAGCAACACGCGAATTAAAAACTAACAAGAGAGAACACACGCTTCTGGAATGTCCAGTATATCCTTAATGGGGCGAGTAAACAAATCCCCGGACGAGACCCACACTTCATAAAACCTATTGTTATTGTCATTGCTATTGCTATTAATATTACTAATGCCTTTTAATAAGAGATGTTATTTTGATGTTGAAAGAAATGTTGATCAGATGTTTATTTCATTATAAAGAGGAAGGTATGCCGTTAATAGTGGAAAATAACATCAGGCAAATGACCACCACGACCACGCTTACAGGACAATATCCTTTTCATGAAATTTTCCATAACCGAATTGCAAAGCCTTGGTACGAAATACCATCTTTGAGATCTTGAATTGACCCTGGGCACTGGCATATTGGCATAGACTTCTCTTTCACCTGGCCACAAAGAAAAAAGTCACACGGTGTTAAATCACAAGATATCGGTTGCCAATTTTGATCACCTCTTCGAGAGATAACACGGTGCGGAAACTTTTCCCGTAAGAGATGAATGGTTTCGTTGCTTGTATGGCACGCAGCGCCGTCTTGTTGAAAATAAACGTTGTCCAGATCAATATCATCTCTCGATAGCGCAATCGATTCACCTGTAACAACCGTTATTGGAAAACCCTTGCTATTGTTATTGTTATATCTACTATTGAGTCAAAATCTAATAGCTGAGTAATGCCTCTTAAATTCTCAGTTTCTCATTGGGGAAGTGCTCACGCCCGTCTTGTTACGGCTCTCGCTTAAATTTTGCTTAAAAGTAGCTGAGATCAGAAGAGGCAATGAACATTATTGCATGGTTGGACCACGCGAGGGCGTCTAAATGCACCAAGTAAAAGAGCGCGATTAGGGTGTTGAATTGATGATTGCGTAGAGCTCTGCCGTAAAGTACTAACGCTCATTCCAGTAGACGAGTTCACCACTCTTTCAGTGTCTAAAGAAAAAGGAGAAAAGGACAACGATGGACATTTAAAGCCGAACAGTAAAAAAATTGAGCGTCCTCTAAGACACATTGAAGGTAGGCTTTGCTCAAGTTAAGTTAAGCCCAAACTTCGTTCTAATAAAAATTAGAGTTTTGGTTGAGTTTTGCAGATTTTACAAGAAGTTCAAACTGGAGGATAAAACTGTGCATTTCCGACACATTTTCCGAATAGGGGAAAACGCGGGTTCATCTTTTGAAAAGTTACGTAAGGTTTGACAGACGCTACTGAAAGACAGCCAAATCGGTTCGAAAATCTCCACATTGATGTCTTTGATATCAAAGAGTCTCTTCAGTCAATTGGAGCCACCGAGTTTGATGAAGACATGTTTAAAACCAGCCAAGGACTGTCACTCCAGCAGCATGATTGAAAAATGTATATGCTACTACAATAACAACAACAACAGTGTCAAAATAGAGACAAATCTACTTTATACAACTCAAAAGATTCCAAAAATATTGATTTTCAGTACCAATGGAGGATATGTGTTGTCATTCTCCAAGTGGTGTGTCTACAAGCTGTCACTTGATTCACTCTCTTTAGGCACTGAGGATCTATTTTGATTCTCGAGTTATTATTCCAGTCCTCTCGTGAAAAACATACTAAGTATTGCTGTAATATCCAGTTCTAAAATTAATTGCAGTTAAGTGTGTTTAGCTTACGTAAAGTGGAGGAACCGAGGATAGCGGAAATGTTGCTTGAGCCTGATGTTCACCAATGTGGTGCTTTTGATAATGTTTTGAGCCTTATGGCTCGGATGACTCTGAGAAAAAGTCGCTCCTACTAGGAAGAGCTTCATGCGACGAACGACTGAAATATGTACGCCCGTTAAGATATGCAACAATTTGCCCAGCAAAAGAATTGGTATAACAACCTTTCCTTATTGATAACGACACTCTTGGTTATGTGGAGTACTTCGAATATCTAGGCAGCTTTCTTACGCCAGGTGGACCTTGACAGATATAAATAACTGTCTGATCAAGGCAAACTAAGCTTACGCTTCTCTTTCTCAAGTACGGAAACCACCGACAACCAATCGAACGACTAAATAGACAATTTTTTAAGGCTTGTGTAAAAACAGTGCTCCTTTACTGTGGCGAGACATGACACACAACAAAAGCCGCTCCACCAAAAATCGCTTGATCTGTCCTAAAAGAAGTTGTTGAGCCAATTTTTAAGGACCTCTTTTTTATCGAAGGTAACGCCCTTCATATGGTTTGACAGGGAGCGGAAAAGATGGTAATCGGTCCATGGAAGGGCCGGAGAATACGGCGGATGTTGAAGAACCTCCCATTCGAGCTTCGAGTTCTTGGAGTGCGGCTTTGACGATTTGTGCAACATAGGGCCTAGCGTTGTCGTGAAGGAGTATGGTTTGACCATGTCGATCAGGTCTTTTCAGTCGAATAGCCTCATACACGCAGTTTAGCTGGGTAATGTGGAGCTTCTTGTTGACCGTGGCATTCTTTTGGAGTATTTCTCAGTGCGTCATGCCCATCCAGCCCTATCAAACACATGTCCTGATCTTCTTTAAATGAAGATCCATTGTCATCTCCCGTGACGATTCGTTACAAAAAGCGCTGTTTATGACCGCGTGTTACTCGGTGGCGAGCGAGATGCTGAGAAACAATTTGAAGGCGTTATTCTTCATTTTTTTTCACTGAGCTCGCGAGCCAGGCACCTATTTTTTCGGAAATCCCATCGAATGAAGGTAATTAAGAATAGTTTTATGATCGTAGCTCACTTTTCACTGCCTCAAAAGTGAGTTCAGACGTTCTTCATCGAGATCAGAAGGCCTTCCGCTGCGAGGCATCAGAAATTAACAAAATGCAAAAGTAAAATAAAGGGCCTTTCAAAAGTAAAGACACCTTTTCAGTAGAGAATAATTCCTTTGTGGTACCTTTTTTATGTCGTTTGTCACATTTGTCAAGTACAGATGTATAATTTGCACTATGGAATTGGGCGTTAAAACTAATTAATTAAAAAAGCAAATTGCAACCTGAAAATGGTTAATCTTTAAGAACAAAATATTGCAGAATTCGTGATTTTTTGGTGGAAATATTCATGCGAATGAGTCGAACATACAAAGGTTGGTAGAAAATTTCCCAAACTGGTTCTTTCGAGGATAGAAACAGGTAGTTGCACCGACAGGCACAAAAATTAAGGTTCTGTTGAGAATATTGCCATTATAGCGCAAAATTAACTGAACAGATGAAGCTGAACAACCTTCAAACTCGATATCTCTACGTGCTCCAGAGTTAGACATTCAAGAGCAGACTGTCAGGTAGATTTTCCCTGCAGACGTAGATGGACATTTAAATGATGCCATTTTTCACTTATAATTGTTAATTTTGTGTTTCGTATTTTTTTTCCTTGTATTTTGAATCTTTGTTTAGTATTTTGTATTTTGAATATTTTTTTTTGGATTTTGAATATTTTTTTGTACTTTGAATATTTTTTTTGTATTTTGAATTTTCTGATTTTTGTATTTTAAGTATTTTTTCTTTTGTATTTCGAAATTTGTTTTTTGTATTTTGAATATTTTTTTTGTATTTTGAATATTTTGGTTTGTATTTTCAATGTTTTTTTTTGTATTATGAATATTTTTTTAGTATTTTGTATTTTGAATATTTTTTTTTTTGTATTTTGAATATTTTTTCTTTTGAATTTCGATTTTTTTTTTTTATTTTGATTATTTTTTTTGTATTTTGTATTTTGAATTTTGTTTTTAGTATTTTGAATGTTTTTTTTTATATTTTGAATATTTTTTTAGTATTTTGTATTTCGAATATTTTTTTTTTTTGTATTTTCAATATTTTTTTTTGTATTTTGAATATTTTTTCTTTTGAATTTCGAAATTTGTTTTTGTTTTTGGAATATTTTTTTAGTATTTTGTATTTTGAATATTTTTTTTTTGTACTTTGAATTTTTTTTTTATTTCTATTTTAAATATTGTTTTTTGTATATCGAATATTTCTTTTTTGTATTTTGAATTTTTTTTCTTTTGAGTTTCGATTTTTTTTTTTTTTTTTTAATATTTTTTTGTATTTTGTATTTTGAATTTTGTTTTTTGTGTTTTGAATATTTTTTTTGTACTCTGAATATTTTTTTTGTATTTTGAATATTTTTTTTGTATTTTGAATATTTTTTTTTGTATTTTAAATATTTTTTTTTGGTATTTTAAATATTGTTTTTTTGTATTTTGAATATTTTTTTTTTGGTATTTTGAATATTTTTTCTTTTGAATTCCGAAATTTTTTCCGATGCTTTCCACTTTACTAGATACCAGTTCTGGTTAATGTAAGACCAGTGTTAGGCGCTAACCAAATCCGCCATATAATCTCTCCCCAACTTAATGATAATCAAAAACTCTGCCAGCTATTTGACATCAGAGTAACATAGAACGGAAATATCCTTCAAAGTAAGCGTCACAATATTTCCCGTTCAAAATCATTCGACTATTTTCCACAGTGTTTCGTGAAATTTCATTATTTCGAAATTGTTTGCCTTAAGCAACTTTACTAATTACTGGTTGAGCGCCTAGCTGTCATTTAGTGTCTACCCTTAGGTGCATCAACACATTTAACTTACGAAACTTGCTTCTACATTGGAAATGTTTGAAGTCAAACGACAGGCGAAACCTTTTTTGCAAAGTTTTAAATCAATTTTTTATGCCTGTAAACTACTAGGCGTCTATCCGTATGATTTTCAGAAATTCTACTATCAAGGAGTATTGCAAGGCTCCAGAGCGGGCAGCTGTGTAGTCATAGCGGTAATGTGTATAGTTTTTGTGCTCTTCAACGTGGTGCTATTTACATTTACCGACAGCGAAGCCATTGCGAAGATTAGTAAGTGAAACGTGGAAAAATAAAAGAATAAGCAGCATTTTTTCCATAGTCCGCTCCACTTCCAGATCACCTCAACCTCATCATCGGCATTGTGCTCACTTATATTGCACCCGCCACTATGCTGATCGATCAGATCGCCGCTGTGCGGAATCAGAGAGCGCTTCCCGCGCTCTTCGAACGCATCGTTCATGTGGATGAAGGACTTCGCCAGCTGGGCATTTCGGTGGATAATACGTGTGTACAGCGTAGCATATGGCTGATGATCGTTTTGACGGTAATATGTGAGTTCTATATATTCTGGGCTTCTTTATTTTTGCTCGCCGATGAATTGGAATGGCGGATTGCGCTTTGGGTCTTCACCTCTTTACCAACTTTATTCAATACGCTGGATAAGATTTGGTTTCTGGATATACAATTGGGCCTGAGAGATCGTTTTGAAGCCATCAATGGAGCATTCGACTTAATAGCAGAAGATCAAGCGAAAAGGCCGGAACATTTGCAGAAGCGGCAGCAGCAGCAGCACGTGACACACAATGAAATAGTGTTGCACGCATCACTGCAATTTGGCGCTGAAGAGCCAGGCGGTATGTATGGAGTGTGGTGTGGCGTGGGGATGTAAAAGGTTTTTAAAAGGAAACCTGCATTGTTTGCAATTTTCTGCTTTCGCTTAGATATCAAATTGGAGTATCCTACGCAAAATGCTTGCGGTGATTCGCTCCATGACCAAACACTATACAAAAGATCTAACCTAAGCGTCAACTATGGCGGTAGTCAAAGAGATTTCGATGTCTTGCAAGAGCGTTTCATAAGCCTCTGTCAGCTGCACGATAGCACTTGTAGGATTGCTAAGCTGCTCAATGAGCTCTGGTGTTATCCCATTCTTTTACTGATGGCTTTTGGCTTTCTAGTTGTCACGTCACAGCTTTACTTTGTTTATTGCGCCACAATGGGTCAGGTATGTATGTATGCAGGTATTTGGGAATAGAACCTTTTTTATCATGCCTCAATAATCATATTTACATATTTCCCGCTTGCGCAGACAATTCCGTTGATTTTTCGCACTGCCAAGGAACCCGTCATCTCGGTGGTGTTATTAATCTACCTTAGCGGCAAATGTGTATCGTTGAATTTTTTCAGCTGGAAAACTTCACAGGCCTCACGTCACACCGGCATTTGTCTGCACAGGTGTGGTGTGGCCGCCGACACCAATGAGGTCTATGAAATTGTCAGTACGACCGTTTTTTCTTCTACTTTCTTCACTACGTTTTCCTTTTCTACCTACATTAAATTGGGTTTAATATTTTTTATTGCAACATTCATACAATTTCAGGTCAATCATTTGTCATTGAAGCTATTGAATCACACCGTAAATTTCTCCGCATTCGGATTTTTTACGCTGGACATGAGCACTTTAAATGCGGTGCGTGCCTCCCAGTGGCATTTTTTATTTACTTCCCTCTTTTCTAGGCTTCATATTGCCACTACCAATATGTGTGTGTGTATGAGTATGTGTAATAATTTCGTTTTTATGCGTATTTTTTATAGGTTTGTGGCGCCATAACCAGTTATCTGATTATCCTCATACAGTTCAATATGGCTGAGCAACAAGTGAAGATTTCCAGAGAGTTGGCTGCTTCAAATGAAACTGCAACGACAATGCTGGATGGAGAAAATTACACCGCTACGCCATTCGAGTCAACGACAGAGTGATAGGAAAAATGCGGGAACGGCCTGAATGTTTGAATGAGGGATAAAGTCAAATTTGAATAAAATGTTTGAATTATTTAGAATTTATTAAAATTTAAATTTAACTGATTTGGCTTGTACGACTGTGAATGTACATATTTGCGGTCGCCGTAGCCCAATGGTTTCTACGTGACAAGCATTTGGATTAGATAGCGGGAAGTTTGAAACACGCGATGAGCGTGCAACACCGTATAATAAAAAAAATTGGTTTCTAAGGCCCCCCCGCGGTAATCAATGGCAAACTTCTGAGTGCATTTTCGCATTAAAAAAATACCATCCAATATTCGGTGGCGATTTATAATTATAGAAGCCGTCGTTTGTGGAACAACATTACCAGGCACAGCAAAAATTGGAGTAGAAGCTTAAGTGGGCCACAAACACGCAACAAATAATAACAATCGGTTGAAATTCGTTGCGTCACACACTGTGGACCGGTTGCCGATTTTCATTTCACATTCTTCGCTGCCGCTGGAAGGCGGAAAGAAGAGAGGAGCGCTCTTCGATAAGAGATTTTCTTTTGTTATGTTGGTACACCCTTCCCAGGAACGTATTTGAAGTTTCATTCTGATCTGTCAATTTAATCTTTGTTCACAAGCCATTCAGTGTCGACGTATGGAAAAAATCAAGTATCGTGCAGTGAATCAATTTTTATTTTCGGAAGGTTTAAAAGCAAAGGAAATTTACGAACGAATGTTTAAAGTGTATACGGACTTTCCGCCACGAATTAGTGCAATAAAGGGTAGTTAATTTTCAAGGGCCGGTGTTGATTTTGAATAAAATACAATCTTTTTTAGGAAACTATTGTCATTTCTCTTTATTATTGTATAATAATACTCGTATGGCTCAATTACGCACGGCTCAAAATATCGGCCAAATGGCCGCCACGGCCTCGGCAGCACACCTGCATCCGATGATCCAAGTTTTAGCTGACGCAGAGGCATAATTGAGGTTCTATGCCGTTAATGTGCCGAATGATCTCATCCTTTAGCTCTTGAATTGTTGCTGGCTTATAGACGTACACCTTTTCTTTCAAATTACCCCAAAGAAAGAAGTCCAACGGTGTCCCATTACATGAACTTGGCGGCCAATTGACATCGCCGTGACGTGAGATTATTCGGCCATCAAATTTTTCGCGCAAAAGAGCCATTGTTTCGCAAGCTGTGTGACAAGTGGACCAGTGGCATCCTCCTGTTGAAACCACATATCGTCCACATCCATATCTTCCAATTCGGGCCATAAAAAGTTCGTTATCATCTCACGATAGCGAACATTATTCACAGTAACTGCCTGACCGGCTTCATTTTGGAAAAAATACGGCCCAATGATGCCGCCGGCCCATAAACCGCTCCAAACAGTCACTCTTTGTGGGTGCATTGATTTTTCGGCAATCACTCTTGGATTATCATTCGCCCAAATGTGGCAATTCTGCTTATTGACGAATCCATTGAGGTGAAAATGTGACTCACCACTGAAAATGATTTTCTTCGAAAATTGGTCATTCACTGTTGCCATTTCCTGCCACCATTCTGACCACTGACGACGCTTGAAATGGTCAAGAGGCTTTAGTTCTTGAGTCAATTGCCCCTTTTAGGCGTGTAAATGCAAGTCTTTATGCATAATTTTCATCAACGTCGAGCGTGAGAGGTGCAATTGTTGGACACGACGACGAGTTGAGGTATTCGGCTCTTCAACCACACTATCGCGAACAGCAACAATATTTTCTGCAGTACGAGCATGCACTGGTGTTTTCACATCTCCTACAGACCCCGTTTGCTCAAACTTTTGCATAATTTTTCCGATTGTACGCACATTTGGACGATTAAATTCACCGAAAAAATCACGAAGTGCGCGATGTACATTTTGATAATACGCCTGAATAACTTTAACGCGTAGCTCGATTGCTTATATTTCCATGGTTCAAATTGAGTTAATCTTGAATTGAAAAGTGTCATATGAAATGCAAAAAAAACTTGACGTTTAGGTGTGGTTCATATTCAACATCGGCTCTTGAAATTTAACCACCCTTTATTTATTATTGTGTATCGCGGAATTTTTAAGCAATGTTTTTGTGTGAAGTGCGTTTCTGAAATACTATTATATAAGTTCTATGTCTATAAAGTTGTCGCTAAATAGTAAATGAGAAAGAAATAAATTGTCAAAATTTTTGAATAATCTCTAAAGCTGCCCTTGAGCAGGCAAGTAAAGTATTGTGAAAATTTCCAAAAAATTGATAAACAAATCACACAAGCGACTAATAGCCATGCTGGATAGCTGCTTGGGCGTAGTTGAGAACGTTAAGAACTTAGAGCCCAGTGTATGAAAGCATCTCGCGGAATCAGGAGAGAGTTGCTGAATAATATGCTGATATATTTTTACCTTATAACGCTACAAACAGCTTCCGTAGAAGAAGTTTGCAACTAAATTAGTTATCACCGCATTGAATTTCTTGTGTCTGACTAAGATCCTCACTACTAACTAAATTTGTCACTTTATTACCCTCAAACGTCTCCACGACTGCTTGTTATTTACCCGTGTACCGAAAGGCTATACATTTAATTTTAATTTACAGCTGAAAATTGATTACTTTTTAATCATGAATTTACAGAATATTCGCTTTACGCTCGCTAAGCTGATTTGACGCCTACTTGTCTGAGAGTTCACTACAGCTATTTCAGAAAACAACCACGTACAAGTCCCTCCAATGATTCATTTATTTATCTATCTACATATCTATCACACTAGCCCTCTTCTCAGCCATAGAGTTTGCTTCATAGCGAAATCGTCGTATGTTTAGGAAAGATCAGCCTAGTGATGCCGAACTGATTTCAAACCTACCATCAGTGAGCCTGCGGCCTTGATTGCTCCTTTTAGCTATCACAATGCATGCTGACCTCCTTCGAAGGTTTTGTATAATATAACACTAGTCAGTGTCCAATCATTCGCATTTTTTTTTTTTTTTTTGAAGATTCAACAAGGCATATTCTCTTTTAATCAGCTTGTGGCATGAACTCAGGAATTCAATCGAGTTGAATTACATAGATTTAGTCAATTTGCATATAAACAGGAAAATCTTATTATTATCAATACATAACTTTATGCTAATTTCGGCAATAGGCAACCGCACCACTTACATATGAAATTATTGCGGTACATTCAAATGTTAATCTTCCGAACGAATGTCTAACCTCCGAATGAAATGAATTTCCAGTGCATAAATTTGTATTTACATCAACTCATTAGTGGTTGACGTACATATGTCATATTTGCCGCCTAAATAAGCGACAACCAGCTTTTGCACACCTCCAAAGCACAGCAGGGAAAATTTAAGCCTGTGAAATGAATTTCTGGTGAAGAGCTTGTGCGACTTCAGCAACTGCGAACCACTTCAGAGTTTAATTTGATGATCACGGCCGCTGGTGCAGTAAGTTGGTGTCACGTGTTGGACTGTAGTTTTTAAAAAAGAACTGTCGAGCAAGACGCGTTTTCATTGCAATTACGTTCTGGATACTGTAGCAGGTTTGTGAAGGCACCCAGCACGATACTAACCCCCTTTTCACATGCCCCATTAAACCCTCTCATCTAACATCCCTCTCCCTCTGGACCCCACCCGTCGAAACAGCTAGTTTTCTTGCCCTACCTTTAGATGAGTTAGACGAAGACGACCGGTGATTACACTACACTGACTGGGCAAAGTTACTGCTACAACAACAACAATGCGTTTTCATTGGCACGGCTATCTTAAAAAACAAAATAGTTAGAATTTTTGATGGAAAACCCATATTCTACAAAACTTAGATGATCATCAACCAATTCATCTTTGGAGAAATAGGTTCGGCAGCACTGGAATTGCGATATATATACAATTGGCGCGTACACCCCTCTTGGATGTTCGGCCGAGCTCCTCGTCCTATTTGTGGCGTGCGTCTTGATGTCTTTCCACAAATGGAGGGCCCTACAGTTTCAAGCCGATTCCGAACGGAAGATATTTTTTATGAGGAGCTTTTTCATGGCAGAAATACACTCGAAGAGGGCGCTCGTTAGTAGAAAAATCTTTCTCTTCTTTTTGGTCTTTCACCGAGATGCGAACCTATGTTCGGAATGGTAGTCACGCACCAACCCATTCGGCTACGATGGAGTTGTGACTAGAGGTCTGTGATTATTTCGAGATCTCTAGTCAAAGTATTTGTCGGACTTACTTTAAATTTTCACATAATATTTTTAAGATATTGTAGTTTAAGAAAATGCAAAAAAAAACAAATACAATTTTTTGAAAATTCTGACTACCCATAACCCCTTAAATTTCAGTCTTGTTCCCATAACCTAAACTAATTCCACATAAAAGCTGCCGAGGGAAAACATCATTTTCCATAAAAAATATTTCATATGTTCTCGAAGTGGTAATGTTGCACATTCATACTGATTTTTACACAGCAGTAGGGGCAAATTTTTTAATTTGAGTTCAAGCGAATTATCTTTTAAAAAGATTTGGACTTTACAAAATTGACCTAAAATCCACATCAACTTATCCAGCGGACTTTGGTGATAAAAAAAGCCCCGATTACAGGGCTCCGGTACTCGCATCCCTAGTGTAGACACAAATAGCGCTTTGTATACACACTCCACTATAAGTTCACACATACATACACACACTCGCATACAACGAATGCCAAACTCCATCACGCAACGACTGGCAGGCATATAAACAATCAAATATTTGAGTATGTGTGTGTGTGCGTACTTGTTCGCAATCAAACTCAACTCCCGAATTGCATGCAACGCGGTCACATTACCACCACACTTACTCCCACTACACATACACATATGCATAGGCATAACGCCCGTGGCGCAACAAGCCGAGCCTGCCTTTCGAGGTTAGGCCACAAACAGGAGCTGTTGGCGCTGGCACAAAGCTACGGCAACACCATTTCACTATGATTACACGATTATTTGGCTGTTTGACTGTTTGACTGCTTGGCTCTTTGGCTGTTTGACTGATTTCTAAGTGTGTAATTAATTAAATTTTCGCATTGCACAAATGTAAATGCAAATGCAAATGGATATTAATTAAAATGCCAATTAAAAATGTTTACCAAATATATTCTCAAAGCCTTCATTTCTATGGTTGCACATTAACAAAAACCTATCGAGCACATAGTTATGAGAATGAGCGAAAAAAATTCAAATATTACCACTATTCAGTGCAACTTGCTGCTGTAGCGCCTAAGTGTATGCAAGTCTCGTGTTCGAGCAAGGCGATCAACAACAAAAAAATGCTAATTACACAAGCAATCATCATCACCAAACGTCGCGATTGTTGCCAACATCATTAGCCCGGCAATGTTCCTAGCGTTGGGGGCATGAGAAAGTGCAGTGCCAGTCGCAACGGGAAGTGCGCGTGTAGAAGGCGTCATTGTGCCAGGCAGTCAGCTAGCAGTCAGTAGCAAACGCGAGTCGCCGTGAAATATTGTTTGGCTTTGGCATTGATGGCATAGCCTGCGGGTGATGCTTGCACAGCTGCTGCTGGTGCTGTTGCAACTGACTGCCGCCCCAGCTTCACTTCGCTTCGGTTGCATGTAACTGTGCAGCCATTCGCAGGAATGATGTAAAAATGGCAAATGCAATTTTTTTCCAACTTCGCTCATTTGAATGCGTCTATTTTATTTTGTGTCGTTTTTTTCTGCCACGCAGTTGTGCAAAAGCATATTTTTTTATATAAAAACACACAGAATGGGTAAATGCAAATGCCTAAAAATAGGCTGTAAAAAAATCAATGCCGCTGTGAAAAGCACAAAATAGTCTAAGCGCCGGTGTTGAAATGAAAAAAAGGTGCTCGGCGGCGAATTGCTATGGCGGTGTAAGTTGAAGAAATTCTACAAATATAACAAAAACAAAAAAAAAATCTAATTATATTAAAAAAAAACCAAAAAAAAAATCTCGCAAAAAGCAATATAATAAAGCGGTTTGGTCAGATCGAGCTGCACTCAAATTTGTGGGCTGGGGCTAACTGTTGTGTTGCATTTGAACGCAAAGATCCTAGGCAATGCTTAGCAGAGAATTTGTGCGAATAATATTCTTGTAAATGGAAAAACGCATTTAATTTTTTTTTTTTTATTATACAACAAACTTTTTTTTGCCTTCCGTCCCACCTGCGGCCAAAAGGATTTTGCCACTTTATATGTCAATGCCCGCGCCCAGCGTTCTCTGAGCTGACTTGTGAGACACCTGCTCAAGAGCAGTCTACAGGTACTGTGAGCGTCAAAATAAAGTGTACAAAGCATTTTGTTATAATATGGATTTTATTTCAGTCTTTTATAACAAAACAATATATTTTAATTTCATGTTTTTTAAATTAGTATTTGATTCTCTACTAATTACTAGAAAACAACAAAAAAATAAATTACAACAACAAAAGTTGTAAGACAAAAACAAAATTTAGTGCATATTTTACGCGTCAAAATAAAGTGTACAGAGATATATTTTACAAAAATGATATCGATTTAGTATTTTGTTGATTTCCCTTTTGCTTTGATAACGGAAGACAGTCTTCGGGGCATCGACTCAACTAGTTTTTTTGTCACGTCAGATGAAATTTTATCCCCTCATCTCTTCCTTTATAGTGAGTTTCAGCATATCCATATTGGTGATTGTCCTTTTCCGGATTTGATGGTCTAAATGCTCCCACAAATGTTCAATAGGGTTTAAGTCCGATGACTGTGGAGGATGATCCAATGTCTTAGGAGTATGATAAAGCAGCAATTCTTTTACTATTTTTGCTGTGTGCTTGGGATCATTATCTTTTTGAAAGATACAAGATCCCTGCAAGTCTAATTTCTGCACACTGGTTAGTAAATTATTTTGTAAAATATTCAGATAATCTGTTTTGTTCATGGCACTTTCAATAAGAACCAAATTGCTACCTCCGCTTACCGCCATACATCACCACACCATCACCAAACCCCCACCGTGCTTAACTGTGGTTATCAAATTTTGGTCGGCATACTCTTTATTTTTGGTTCTCCAGACTTTAACCGGTTTTTTTCTGCCCAAATACCTCTAACTTACTTTCATCGCTAAACAGGACATTATTCCAGAAAGAAACATCCCGATTTTCGTATTTTTCTGCATAATCAAGACGTTTTTTTTTATTAACTGTCGATATTAGCGTCATTTTTCGTGGGCGACGACCATGTAACCCATTTGCGTGCAACGCTCGACGTATTGTACTGGCACTTACGCTAGTATCTGATGCAGTTGAAACTTCTTGTGATATTTTGGCCGCACTTTTCAAGGGATTTTTCTTCACATCACGCATTATAGACCTTCAGTTCATTCAAAATTTTTGAACGGCCTGCACCTGGGCGATTTTCTACTTTGCCGAACTTTTTGTATTTGTTAACTATTTTTTTCACAGCATTATGGCTTCTGTTGACAATAGAGGCAATTTTACGAAAGGCTTTACCTTCATTGCGAAGTTGTAGTACCAGTTTTCTAACGTCAGTCGAAGTTTGTTACCCATTATTAAAAAAAATAAATAATAGAATTTAATTTACTGCAGACAAAAATTTTTCACTCTGCCGATCGCAACCAATTAAAATACAATATGAAAAAAGTTTCAATGCATCGAAAAAGGAAGTAAACAACCAAATATAATAGTATTTTTTACCGTACAACATCGCTAAAATGCTACTGATGTACGCTGTACACTTTATTTTGACGCGTAAAATATGCACTAAATTTTGTTTTTGTCTTACAACTTTTGTTGTTGTAATTTATTTTTTTGTTGTTTTCTAGTAATTAGTAGAGAATCAAATACTAATTTAAAAATCATGAAATTAAAGTATATTGTTTTGTTATAAACGACTGAAATAAAATCCATATTATAACAAAATGCTTTTTACACTTTATTTTGACGCTCACAGTATATAGGTACAAAGGCATTCCCACTCTACCTTAGCACGAAGTAACTAAACTAAGACGTTAAGAGTGTTAAGCCGGCTTTTCAGTCTAATCAGCTTCCTGCAAATTTTTCTCGTACCAGCATAAATTTAATAGCGAAATAATCAGACGCGACCAAAAGTGAAGTCTTCATGTGAAGTCTTCGTACGCAACTACGAACAATAGTCGTAATTAGGTTTTATGGTGACTCACACTTCTAATTTCAACAGTAGCTCGTCCTAACATCAGTTAACCCCTTGCCGTGCTTTAACGACTCTGACTCGTGATGAAAATGTTGGTCCAAATATGGATATGGCGAGCCAGGCTGTTGAATAGATCGTCGGATCAAACATAAACATCACGAGCCTGGGTCGTGATTGAATGTTAGTTTCTATCCGTACGCCCCCAGAGTTAGTCAAGAGTCTCTGATCTGTTTACCACGCGTGTTTGACGCGTAACACTTGGGCACGAGTTTCGTCGAGCTAAATGGGTCATACAAACTGTCATTGCGAAAATCACCAAATTGCCTCTGACTGGTAACTGTATTACAACTAATCGGGTAGCACTTAACTTAACTGCCTTTAACTTAAGGGGATGCTCTGAGGGAGCAGATTGACGACATCGACACCGAGCAACATAATCAGCAAAATGCTCGAACACGAAGACAGCTGGAACGCGGCAAAGAAATACATCAAGAACGTACTACGAAAAAAAAGATCGACCTCGACACAGTGCAACAACAGTGCACAGATAGAGACACAAAAAGACGAGCCTATAGCATGAAAGCTGGCACAAAAAAAAAAATAAAAAGAGGGGTGATATACATTTAGAATTTTCAAAAAATCGATTTTTTTAATTTTTTTTTCTTATTGAACATACATATATTTAATGAACATACATATAGAAGAAAATTGAACATCGTTCCGGTGAATATTTACACGCAACTTTGAAAAGGCGTTTCAGGGCGCTTGAAAGTACTCTTCAAACTTTAAATGTATTTTTCTCAAAATGGTGTTGTCAAAGTCGGTGATCAACATTACTCAAAAAAGGCTATACCGATTAGTCTCAAATTTTAACACGAGCTTCTTGAATATATTTTTTTGTAATTTTGGAAATTTTTTCTCACTGATAAATATTTTTTTATAAACAATTTCCAGCCGAAATTTTGGTCAAAAATCGATTTTTTTGGTTTTTGTTTTGAGAAACCGCCACTTTGTCAAAAAAATTGATTTTGCTTATGCCTTTGATTAACTACCAGATTCAACATTTTTTTAACGAAATCTGTTTGGTTTTTTAATTTCAGAGGATCCAGTTCAGAGATATAAAGGTTACCGCAAAACGTCGTTTTTGAGAGTGGCTCCCATAGATCAGCTGTAGCTCCTTTCCAAATAAATGTTTTTACTAATACTAAGTCTTAAAATACTGTTAAAAAATCAATAAATTTAAAAGTTTTCTCAGAAAAAATTATGGAAATTTCGTTTTTGTTTCGACCGTCTAACTGTATATAACCCTTTAATTTATGTAATTTTGACTTAAGAAAATTTACGTTTATGTTTACAATCCACTGTAGGGCGATGCCATGTCAACTGCTCCAGGTATTTAAGAAATTTTCGTAAGTTCTTCTAAAAACTGATTCATATGTAGAATTGAGTGTAATTAGAAGTAAACTAAACAAATTTTGGACAAAATTTTTTAATTTTGAGATTCATGCAATGTTGAAAATTTTAGTATAAATTTTTTAATGGTGAAATAGCTTTAGTTCTTCTTACAGTTTTAAAATTGCTTTTATTTTCAGGTATGAAATTTATAGAAAAAAAATTGTTTTTCTTTCTGAAAGAGAAATTATATTTTTCTGTTAAACATTTTTTAAAAACTTTTTTTTATTATTGAAAAGCATTTTGGTGGGATTTTTTTCATTATTCAAAAGCACCTTTCCTTCAGCTAGACTAGAATCCCCAGGGTCAGCAGAGGCACATGGCACCTTTGCATCGAAAGTGAAATAAAAGCTGTGAACAAGAACCTGGTGTGTCAGAAAGTAGAAGCAAAAGCAGGTAACAGAAAGGTGTGGAACAATTTTACTTTGGCCTTATGCTCCACAACGAAGATCGAGAAACTATGGTGCTGTTCTTTCCTTCAGAGCCTTTTTTGTATTAATAGCCGAATCGCGACGCTACAATCGATTGGCGTACGGGCGTACTAAACGAGCTGCGCTAGATCACACCCACCGGCTCTGAAAGTATTCGATGCGCTGCCAGCTGGTGATAGCAGAGGAAGTTGAATGATTCCTCTGCGTTGGAAAGATCAGGCGGAGAAAGATTTACTGTGGATGCGTAAATGGAAGAAATGGATTTGTAAGTGATAGAAGAAGAGGTAGTATCGCCTTCTGTGATAGAAACTGAATCTAAGTAACGTGCACTCTAGAACTTATAGAAACTTCACGTTTAGCCCAAGTGGCTTTACATCACCTATTGCGAGAGATAGACAGGGCTAGAACAGACAGCAGCTAGAAATAGGCCTTAGTAATTCTGCTCACAAATGCCTCGAGGTAGAACGAAAAGGCCAAAATCGTGTGAGTGGTTAGAAGGTGAAAAAAGTTGAATATAACTTGATAAAGTTTTTTATTATATTTTTTAATTTTTTAAAATATGTTCTATCCTAAAACAATTTAAAAGAAGAAATTATAAAAATTGTAAAAAGAACGGGAGTTATTTCACTTCGAAAAACTCTATACCAAACGCGTTTTTGGTCAAATTCAACAAATCGCACCACTAATTTCTTTCTCGTGCTAACCGTCACCAGTTGAACACACCAAGTGAAGCCAAGTTCTTCTTCACCTGATCTTTACAACGCAGAGAAAGTCTTTCTCCACCAGCTGGTACCGCATCGAATACTTTCAGAGCTGGAGCGTTAGTATCCATTCGAACGACACGACCTAGCCAGTGGAACCGCCGGATCTTTATCACTGCGCTATGTCTATGTCGTCGTAAAGCTCATGCATCTCATTGTCCCTTAGTCTAAGATAATCGCCATTACCAACCTGCAAAGCTCCAAAAATCTTCCACAGTATTTTCCTCTCAAACACTCCAAGCGTCGCTTCATCGGATGTTGTCATCGTCCAAGCGTCTGCGCCATACGTTCGGACGGGCATGGTGAGAGCCTTGTAGAGTGTTAGTTTTGTTCGTCGAGAGAGGATTTAAATGCTCAGTTGCCTACTTAGTCCAAAGTAGCACATGTTGGCAAGAGAGATTCTCCATTGGACTTCAAGGCTGAGATTTTTATCGGTGTTAATGTTGGTTCCTAAATAAACGAAGTCTCTTAAACCTCGAAATCATAATTGTTACAGTGATGTGGGTCCCGATATACGAGTGCGCCGACTGTTTGTTTGATGAAACGAGGTTTGCTCTTCGTGTTGTCCTCGTTCAGGGTCAGACCCATTCGCTTTGCCTCTTTATCCAGTTTGGAGAAGGCAGAACTAACAGCGCAGTTGTTAAGGCCGAGGATGTCAATATCATCGGCATACGCCAGCAATTGTACGCTCTTATAAAAAGTTGAGCCTGAGCGATTAAGTTCTGCGGCTCGTACGATGCTCTCCAACATCAGGTTAAAGAAGTCACACGACAGCGAGTCATCCTATCTGAAACCTCGTTTGGTGTCAAACGGCTCGGAGAGTTCCTTCCCAATTCTGACGGCGTGGTGTTGAGAAACGTCATCTTGCACAGCCGTATTAGTTTTGCGGGGATACCAAATTCAGACATCGTTGCATACAAATAACTCCTTTCCATACTGCCGAATGCAGCTTTGAAGTCGACGAAAAGATGGTGTGTGTCGATTCTCCTTTCATTTCAAGATTTGGCGTATTGTGAATATTAGGTCGATGGTAGACTTTCCAGGTCTAAAGCCACACTGATAAGGTCCAATCATTTGGTTGACGGTGGGCTTCAGTCTTTCACACAATACGCTCGCTAGAACCTTATAGGCGATATTTAGAAGACTGGATTGGGCAGAGCGCACTTAAACTTCGACTGACATGCTTTCATCTGTCTGTCGGCTCCCACGACTTTGTTGTTCTTCAGTCAGTTCATCGCTTTTCTCACCTCGTCGTGATCGGGTATGAGGATCTTCACATTCTCTATGACATGCACAGTTGTCACTATTTAATGGGGTTTGAAAAGTGTTCCCTCCATAATTTAAACACGTGTTGCTTACCAGATCGAAGCCTTTCTTCTTACAGAAAAACGGCGGAAAACTAATTTATTTAGTCCACGATATCGACAATCTTTCAGGCTAGTGAATTACTAAATGTAAGTTCATGTAATTAATTGCGAATTTGTTTAGAGGGAAATATATCGATCGCTTCCGGAACTACATACTTCTACCGTTACTGGGTACTCAATTGTACCCAAGTCTCGTGGCTTTTTTCTACACTCATTTTTTTTTCTGCATACAAATATTCTCATGCCACTTTAGTGCTTACTCCCTTTTAAGAGTCACTTCCACTATACCTTTACAGTATAATTCAATAATATGACTATCAAGATAGAAATGCTACCAGTTTTATTTACCTCCCTCATATAATAATAAACTGCAAGAAAGAATTTATATTCCAATAAAAGGCAGCTCCCTCATATATACAGGCAAGAATACCCGTTTCAACCCCACAGAGAAAATGAAGCAACTTTCTGACTCACAACTAGTCCTATTTCAATGCAATTTTGGACCACTTCGTTACTCTTGAGTGCGGCACTGTAAAAGCTGCTTCACGCTACAGTAGCGATCACGAATCAAACAAGACAAAATGTGTGAATGCTCATTTATGCTATCCGTAACAGGTAAGCTTGGTTCTATCCCGTTTCAGTCTCGCTCAGTCTCAAAAGATTTTTGTTCCAGCTAGATCGAACTTGGAACGGCATGGTTCCTGTTGTTACCCTGAATATGACTGAAGCGTGAATTGAATCAGACTGTATAATAGAGGGCGATCAATTTAGAGGTAGCGAATCTTAAATTGAAATAAAATAACGAAAATTCAAATGATTGGTCAATCTTTTTGTGAAGAACCATTCCTGGCATTTACTTTTGAAAGATAATCCCATTCAAAGTCCGCAACTTTGCCGTACCTCGGCTATCTGGAAACACCAATTTTCAATGACTCGCTGGAGGAATTCGGCCGGTATCTCGTGAACAACTTTAGTAATGTTGGCTTTCAATGTCTCAATCGAAGCTGGCTTATCCACAGGGGATTTAGATTTTATATACCCCCACAAATAAAATTCGAAAGGTGTGATATCACATGATCTTGGTGGCCAATCCACTGGTCGGAGACGAGAGATGAATAGCTCACCGAAACAACGACGCAATAAATCCATTGCTTTATATCTATTGGATTTAGATCAACCACAAGTTTTAAACTAACCAAGAAAGGGATGCAGAACGTATTAGTTAGTACTAGATTCCATATGAAAAATTTAGTACTGAGTTTAGCAGATCTCAACTATCAAACTTAGGGCTAATTTTAACCTAATGAAAGCGGTGCGTGCCAGACTAGATCTCATATACTGAATGTAATACGAGATTATATGTGTCCATCTTAGTATTAATTCTGAAACATCGAAGAAAAAGGGCAGGCAAGGAAACTAGATAACATCTATAGTACTAATTTCGTACCAACGAAAAAGGAATGCTGGGCGTATTAGATCTTATCTACCGAATTTAGCAACAGTTGTCATTTGTCGAGTTTCCGAGTTCCGAAGAGCTTGTTAGATCCCATATGCTGAGTTAGGTAATGATTTTGAAGTAATGAAATATGATACAGTGCGTATTGGATCTCATCTTTTGAATTCAGTACTGCATAGCTCGAAATTAATTAAAAAGGGCTGCCCAGCATACCAGATATCTTTTGTAGTACTAGTTTTGAACCATGAAGAAGAGACATACCAGATCTTATTTATAAATAGAATTTAGTACTAATTTCAAGAACTTACCAAATTTTGTCTTTCGAATTTAGTTCTAGTTTTGAACTAACGAAAAATTTGTACAGAGCATATCGAAATGTCAACTACTACCAAATTTGGGACTAACTAAAATATATCGGCCTTAACAACCGTACTGTTAGTTCTGTCTTCTCCAAACTGGAATGGGTCTGGTGGTGAACGAGGACAAAACGAGGTACCTCCTGTCATCAAACAAACTGTCGGCGCACTCGCGTATCGGCACCCACGTCACGGTTGACAGTTATGATTTCGAAGTTGTAAAAGACTTCGTTTATTTTTATTTTATTTACTATCTATTGTAATTTAATACCAGTTTAGAAGATAAGTGAAGGAGAACAATTAGAATTTCTAGCATATTTCTTTATCCAACTCTGGAGAAATCTGGTAACTAAATACAAACTAATCAATCCTGTTTCCCAGGCATTGCAATGATAAGGCAGGCAAACAAAGCAATGCGACCAGTCATTGTTCTAAGCTCACCACGAGCGATCAGTCCGCTAGTAGTGAATTTTCCTACATGGAAACTTTACATCAACGCACAAACATATTTAGCGGCTTTTGGACGCTGCGGCTTTTAAACATTTGCCATCATTTATTTTCGCTGTAACCCGCTCTGATTTCATTCAGTTGCATTTGCAGTGGCAAACTGTGGTTCATCTCTTTGTTGTTACTGCTGCTGAAGCTGCCTTTTTTGCAGCCGATGTTATTGCCTTGTTACGCGTATTTGCCATTTTAAGCATTCGGCTGTGGAAGTGACAGTGGCAGTGGCAGTGGCAATTGCAGTGGAAGTGGAAGTGTCAAAGGCAGAACGAAGCACGAAATACGTCGCTGACAATGGCAGTGACAGTGTTGTAAAAGTCTTTAACGAGCCAGCACTTAATTTTTCTGACCTCCTGCTCCGGCATATGCGCCTTTTATTGCATCTTCTCACTCGTTTACAATTTCATCAGGACCACTGAAGCGCACCACACACATACATCTACATGCATGCATACATATACACACCATACTCTCTGGTACCACTCATTCGTTTCATTCGGCGCATTCTTTTAAAATTTGGTTATATAGTTTTTTTATGTGCCTCTGACTTAAAAATTATTGCATGACTTTAATGTGCTGAGATTTTACGATGGAAAAATACTGTAATTAAAGAAAATATAGTAGTGGGAGTAAATTATAGTGGGAAAAAGTTGTGGGAGACTTACATGAAAATGGTAATGAAAACTTAGTCGACTCGATGTCTTCTGGCTTGACTTTCAGAGAGTTAATGTTGCCTTTTATGAGCTCACAGAAAAAGAATGAAGATAAAAGTGTGGGTTTTTTTTTAATTTTATTGCTTGTGGTAAACTGGCATCAGCTACTCTATTTGTCATGAAATTTGCTTTGATTTCGAAAAAGAGTTCAAATAATAAACTAAGGCAGGCTAATCACCTACCCTGTCAGAAAGCAAAATAGATTAACGAAACCAACGCAAGGCAAGTCTTGTCGAGACCCTATGCTCCCGAGAGGAGTAAACAAGGGGGAAAAAACTCAGAAGTACTGCTCAGGCTAGGAGATAGATTCGATTCGATGATCGTAAATTCGTAGACTAATTTCGTGCACTTTTTTCGAAGTAAAAACCAATAAAAGTGTACAGCGGCGACAAATGACGGCATACCAACATTTTTAATCAGTTTCTATTTTTTTTTTTTTTTTTTTTTTTCAATGTTAATTTTTTAAAAGCCATATAAATCTCATTTTCGAGCTTTACATAAAAATTAGAAAAATTGCACAAACTTTTCATCACAATTCTGCAATTCTTAATAATAATTTCCAGAAAAAATCTTTGTATGGAGTTTTATTGCTTATTTTGAAATAAAAAGTGCTGATGGTGTTGCGTATTTTTTTGTTTATAAAAAAGTTTTTGTGCATTTGGAAAAAAATATAACAAAGTACATTTTTTAAAGTGCAGAAAATTTCCGTTGAATTTCAAAAATTTGTTTGCTGACATTCCTTCTATTTTCTCCTTTTAAGGTATTCAAGGGATGTATACAAAAATCTGTAAAAATTCTTAGGTAGAATATCGAAGTTTTGCTGAAAACCTTGAAGAAGGAGAAATTAATTTTCTCGGTAAATGGCTGTAGTGATCGATATCTCGTAAAGTATCGATCTTTATGCTAATAATCGACCACGAAACAGTTTTACACCATGTACGCAAAAATAATGGCTAAAAAGATGTAACTCAAAGTTTCAAAATTTGTAAACAATTTTTATAGGTTAGGTTAAGTTAATCAAGTTGCTTGTTTAAGACAAGACACTCGGGGGCCTATGTCTTCTACCACTCACTGAAGTTCAAGCTCAGAGCCTAACCTTTGCCCATTCACCCGCCCTTTTGTCTCCCTTCCCCCCAGAGTGGCCGGGGACCCAACAAAGTGTAGTGTTGTGTGAATAACCGAGAGCGACCTCCTGCATTCTTTAACACATCTTGAATTGATGCGCGTGCCTTGATCGCTGCTTGACTATCATCAAAAATGGTAAGGTTTGCCGGAGGTGAGTCCATCAGTCTTATCGTTTTTGCTGCTGAGTCCATAGCGTAGATCTCAGCTTGGAAGACGCTACACCAGTCTGTGAGTCTAAAGGAGCAATTTACGGATAATTATTCCGAGTAAACTCTTGTTCTCGTGACATTGTCCATCTTTGAGCCGTCGGTATAAATATGGTGACCACTATCATCTGATATGACTCCGGTCTGCCAATTCTTTCTGTCACGTATTCGTACTTTATACACTCTTTCAAGATCTATCTTGGAAACTAAATAGTAGGACTGATGTATGACCGCGTGTGTTTTCTGCTTTAATCCTAGAAGCAGAATTCACATATATCCATTAAACATATGATATATAATATATCTATGGGTGGAATATGTAGGACCACTTCCAGCGTCGCCTGAGGCGTCGATCGGAGCGCACCTGTTATTGCTACACAATCTAATCGTTGGACTTTTATGAGATTCTTTCGGTAGGATTGTGTCTGCACCGCCTCCCACGAAAGCTCCATAAATCGAAATGGGTCTGATGATCACATTGTACGCCCAGTGGTTGTTATACGGTCTCAGGCACCATTTTTTTGTAAAATGTCCTCTTACAGATAAAGAAGGCATTACAAGGTTTCTTCATCCTTTCCTCGGTGTTCCTTTTCCAAGAAATTTTTGGTTCCCTGATTTATGCCAAGGTATTTGGCTTCGTTCGATATGGTTAGTGTTACTCCGTCTATAGATGGTAACTAAAAATTCGGTACCTTATATCTTCTAGTGAACAGACCGAGTTCGATCTTGGCTGGATTAACCATTAAACCGTTTGAGGTCGCCTAGTTCCCCTAACACTGATTGCACGAGCCCGCTGATAGTCTAGATAAACGTTCCTGTCATCAGGATGATTACATCGTCCGTATAAGCAACTATCTTGATCCTTTTCTTGCTCATGGGAATAAGCAATTCCTTTAAGACTAGGTTCCTCAGTAACGGCGAGATAACACCCCCTGTGGAGTTACTGTGGTGAGTGAGTTCGCGGTGATTGCTCTGTTAGATAGCATATTGCCTATCCATCGAATAATCTTTTCGTTCGTACTCATGTTCGACAACGCTGAATTTATCGATTTCGCATCAACTTTCTTGAACGCTTCTTCGATATCCAGAGAAGCTACCATAGTAAATTCCTTATTTTTAAGAGTTTCTCTGTTGCTTCAACAACTTCGTGCAGCGCTGTTTATACAGACTTATCCTTCTGGTAAGTGTGTTATGCCTTTCTGAAGTTCTCGGTTCTCTTGATATGTAGATTAATCAGCCTCTCTAATTTTTTATAGTAAAAACGAGGAGAGACTAATTGGTCTGAAATCTTTCTCAGTATTATGGCCCGGTTCTCCTGCTTTGGGAATAAAGATCACCCTGAACTTCCTTCATATATTATTATATTACTCTGAAGGCAGGGATTCCCTAAAGATCGTAACTAACCACAAATTAATCATTCCTATTGGCTGTTGTAACATCATTGGTTTGATTCCGTTCGGTCCTCCAAACTTGTAGGGTTGGAAGAGGAATTTTTTATAATAAAAATCAACAAATTTGCATTAAAATTACAAAATTTTCAATGAGAGTTTTTGGAAAAATTCTAGCCTATTAAATATTATTCTTTTTGTTGTCCGTGTTATTATTTTCTTCTATACAACGAATGCTCAAACATTTTTTTACTTGTATATGGAGTGAATGCGCTAGACCCCCAGCGAAAAAGAAATAGCCGAAAATCAACGCGAATTTTTAGCCACTTTGAATTGGTAAAATATTAAATCAGAATTTTATGGGCCATAAAACTGCATTCTGATTTTTCTGAACTTTTCCAATTTTCGAAAAGTTGGTGAAAATTTATTACAAATCATAGGTGGGCACACTGCATTATAAATTTACTGCATTACAAATAGCAGTAATCAGTAAAATTTTACTGATAATGAAGTTCAATTTGCATTACCAGTAAACTTTTACTGATAACTGAAAAAAATTTGCAGTAAAAATATTTTTTTACTGATTACTGAAAAAAAATTGCAGTAAAGATATTTTTTTACTGTTTACAGAAAAAAAATTGCAGTAAAATTACTGATAATATAATTTGATTTGCATTATCAGTATAATATTTACTGTTTATGGAAAGTCAAAATGTAATACACTCTCATCATGAAATTCAATCATTTATGTACTCAATAATTCTTTCTTTTTTTTGGTTTCTCTTATTTTCCTAAATAACAAAATAATAACCTCATAACTGTAACTGTCGTACAATCCAAACAAAAGAATTGGATGAAGATGCAAAGAAAAAAACAGGCCAATAAATATTTATTGCACGCTACACATATCTATACAACATAGAAAGAGTAGAGGTTATAAGATATATTAATTTTACATAAATTATCAGCTTCTTTGTCAGAATCGATTAACCTATGTTCTTTCGTGTGTCAAATTAAGTTTACTTCAATATAATAATAAGTACACTTTAAATTAAGAAGAATGAATAATTTGCAAATATTTTCCAGGGTATCAACAAGTCGGGTTCGCTAGACTATAAAGTCTTTTGTAATATTTTCCATGTGCGCAATCAAGGAATAAAACAGGTGATTATTCTATTCGGTCATAAGTTTGCGAGCGTAATCGTAAACCAATTGTTTCAGGTTCTCAATTTCGATCTGTAACTCCACGTCTGTCGAAACATTTTCCTTGTGCGAGCCACACTCTAAATATTTTGCCTTCAACCGATTTCAACAGAATTATGAATTCTTCAAGTCAGGATATAAAAGATATTCACAAAAGATCTTTCCAAAGGTAAAAAATCCTTCAATTTAATTGAAATTTTCTATATTTACATATTTTCTTACTGCACAGATGCGCACAACTTTGGAATAAATGCAATAGACTGAAATCTGCAGAAGTAGTTAATGGAGTGATAAATGCGAATTTAATAACTATAATATATATAATAAAAATATTTTTTTACTGATTACTGAAAAAAATACTGAAAAAAATTGTAGTAAAAAAAAATGTTAATACAATTTGATGTTCTATTTTTTTCAGTGATCAGTAAAAGTTTACTGGTAATGAAAATTAAATTGCAATATCAGTAAAATATTATATTTACTGCATTTTTACTGTTACTGCAAAGTGCCCACCTATGTTACAAATACAATAGCTTCAGAACTTAAAATGATAATACAAAACAGAAATATTTTATTATAATCTGGTGGACAGTTTCATGACATTTAGTTTTTAAATATGATATCCGGCATACATATGTATGTCCGACGAGGCTACGAGTTACATGATCCAATCGATCAGTCCAGTTTTTGACAACTTTTTCCAATAAATCTAAATGAGTACAATCAGCAAAAATGCACAGCAAACGATAGTCATTTGATTTCAATTCTAGCTCGAGCTGTATTTTATAGCCACGTTAGCCAAAATTCTTCCGCAAAGTTTTCCACCAAGTTTGTCCTTCGACTTCGTGCCCACAAGTTGAGTGCGACGTCGAAGTGGCATTTCGACGTATTCTTCAGCACTTCGCTCTATGAACTTCGCGAACAGGTTTATCTTTTTCAACGTAAAATTCCACAATTTAGAAGCGTTGCTCGGACGTTAAACGATTCATGATGACTTGTCAAACCTTATTGAACAGAAATGGTAACACGCTTTGCCAGTCTCAGCATTTTCACCATAGTTAGCGATATCGTTAGTTCTCATGGAGCTAAAAAAACATCCGATACAAAGTTTGAAGTTTTCCGTTATGTGGTTTTTGTTATTGCAAAAAAAATATTCTTAAAAAAATTAATAAAAAATGTATAAGTATTAGTCAAAACTTCGCAATATGTCGCGCTGCTTTTATTGCGAGCACAGGCGTACTTATACATACATAAGGACACCAGCTGTTTAGTAAGGTTTTTCTCTAATTTCTAGTATTCCTCTAGATATTGTCTTGCAAATTGCTGGAACTTACAAATTTATGCCGACTCCGAACTGCAGATGATTTTATGAGAAGCTTTTCGATATCACAAATACACTCAACCAGCATGTTCGTGTCTACAAACGACTTCGAACTCGGATACACAGAAAGATAATAATGCACAAATTCACTCCACATCCATTTTCTATCGGTGATCAGATATGGAACTCAGAGCCCGACAAAATACTCTGTTTTTTGCGCGGCCAGCTCTAGGTTAGCGTTGCTCAACCACCTTTGGATTCTCGCAACGGCATCATTGCACACATTCTTCAAGCAGTCATTACGTTTATGGCTCGAAGCTTGACGATACAATTAGCTTTGGTGTCTACTGTATGAAACCAAAAGTAAGCGTTCGGCTCATCTTTCTAATCACTGTAGTGTATTTGAGCGTGAAATTCTCGCCATTAATAAGGCAGCTGTCTGGTTAGGCAAAAATATGACTACCTTTAGGGAAATCTAGATTTATTCTCTTAGCCAAGTGACCATTAAATCTCTTGATGGTGTTGTCACTAATTCCATCATTGTTCCCAAATATCGGACATCCCTTAAAGAGATGGCGGAATATTTCCACATGCATCTGATATAGTTGTCAAGTTATAGTGGCATAAGAGGAATAGTAAAGCAAACGAATTAGTAAGAGAGGGCACTACCACTCGCCTCAATCTTGATATGAAGATTGTAGGTATACCCCTCTCAAACTACAAACTGTGAGCTACAAGTAGCATTAGCACCTCAGCCAACCCGAGATGGATTGATAATCTGTATTACACCGCCACAAATAGAATTTAGCTCGAATGGAGCATCAGGCGCTCACAGGCGCTACTCAATTGATCAACGGAAAAGTCTCTGTGTTATTTGCTTTGATCACAGGCCACTGTCTCCTAGGTCGACATGCTCAAAGATTCAACGTACCTCATTTCGACTATTGCAGAAGCTGTAAGAATGAAGAGGAGGAAGAGTCGTCAGACATCTTTTTTGTCACTACCCTGCGCGGCATGCCGCTAGTTTTAGATGCTTTGGCTCATCGTTCTTGAATGAAACTTAAGGCTAAAGTGAGTGTCAGCCAGCTCTATGAGTTTGCACTTCAAACAAAAGGGTTTCACTAGAAGTAGTAAGTAAACTTCAACTGTGATGTCCCAATTGATCGGTAATGGTCTAAGTGAGTTGGTTTAAAGGCCGACTGCCACTTCCACCTACCTATAGTCGTATCGCTTTAACATCGATATAGGCGCCAACTCAACACCTCACCCATTGCCTTTTTCGCCATAGCGAATTCAAAATAAAGTTCCAGATGAGTGAAGAAACAGCTAACGCCTGAAGAAACTTTTCAGAAAATAAATTTAAATCATATCCGAATGAACCAACATTAAAACGAGCAAATTAAAAGAAAACCACATTCAAGGCGAACTGCAGCACCCTGCCAGTTGCCATGAAAATGAGCGATTTTGCTACTTCATTGCAATTTTTTTATTTTTAATATTTTTTTTAAAAACTTCCTCAACTGTAGTGAGCAGAGCTAAGCATGCTGAATGGAGCACCTTTGAAAAAACTGGCTAAGAGCTGCAATGCGAAGTGTGTTTTATATGCATGTGTATGTATGTAAGCATGTGTGTATGGGACTTACTCCCAGAAGGTTGAACGCACTTATGCGTAAGGCAGTCTACAGCAGTTCTACAACAGTATTACAAACAATTTTTGGGGTCGCTTGCCTCGAGTAGTAAATATTTGCGATGCAGCAGCAATACAACAACAACATTTGTAGAAAAAACAGAAAAACGTGCACCCAACTCATTGCAAAATAATGCCGCAGTGACTTGATGCATTCTCGACATTCGCATGAGTGAGCAGCTGAATGAGTGAAGAGTGAGCCAGTGAGCCAGTGAATGTGCATGGCTGAGTGAGTTCTGGAGTGCAATGGCATGGCAGCCCGCCAGGCAATGGTGACCTTGTCTTTGTTCTCACACTGCCTTCAATCCATATGCACTATTTTCCCTTGCAGAGGCTGGTTGCTGATGCTGCTGCCGTCATGGAATTGAAAGCATCCAGAAGTGGTTTTACGCAAAGCCAAAGCAATGAAAAACACAAAAGAATTCATAGGAATGATGCAATTGTAGAAAATAAAGCCAAACGGAATCAAATATAAAAATAACAACAACAAAATACTATAGTGTGCAACAACTCTTAAAAATTCAACGAATTTTTCGGTGCTTATCGTGCATGTGCGTGCCAGTGTGTGTGCGTGTGCCCTTGCTCTTAAGTGGCTTACACGAATGCAGAGGGGTTAAGCCAAGTAAAACACATTTTGTATGTTTGCGTGTATGCGTGCATGCAGTTTTTGTAGCAGACCAAAGGCATAAATATGTTGCCAAGCAAATCAAGTTAGTAGTGGCG
Organism: Anastrepha obliqua; assembly: GCF_027943255.1. Taxonomy (NCBI): domain Eukaryota; kingdom Metazoa; phylum Arthropoda; class Insecta; order Diptera; family Tephritidae; genus Anastrepha; species Anastrepha obliqua. The sequence continues at coordinate 50,436,256 of NC_072893.1, forward strand.
GCACGCGTTAGTGCAGCAGCGTTTGAGTATTTCCAGCTCAAAGTAAGTTGAAGTGTTTGTTTCAGTTTTTTATATATTTTTTTTTTTAAATGAAAATGCAACTTTGAAGCTGAAAACGCATGAAAACGTACGTAAATAACATTTTCATTATTAGCACGCGTTTGACTGTGCGTTCAGAAGTGAGTGGCTACACATACATACATAAGCACATAAGTACTTTCGTCAAAATGCTTGTGTACATGAATTTTTGTTAGATTCAAAATAAAGCTCAATTCAAACTCAAATCATATGCGCGGATATTCTTTTATGTATCAGAGAAATGATGGCACAATAAAACTCGGTCTACTGTAGCAGAAAGCTCTTAGAACTTTCAACAGGTCAAATTCAAAAAACGAGCAAACTGTACGCTGTTTTCGAAACTCTAAACCCGAATCTAATACTTATATACGTTAATAAGTAAAACCACTATTATCCCATTTACCACGAAAAGGATTCTAAATATACCCACCCTGGGAATAAATGGAATAGAGATACCTCTAAAGAAAGAGGTTAAATATCAAAGGATTTATCTTGGATAAAAAACGCACTTGGAAGGCGCACCTTAACTCAGTAGTTAAAAAGGCAACGCAAAACCTTTAGACAACAAAACAACTCTTGGGTAAATTCTGAGGTCTGGATCTAAACCCAAATGGTAAGACCTATCGTACTATATGGGGCTTTGGTATGGTGGGTTAGGTTAGGTTAGCCTGGTTGACAATAAGCCACGCATAGACCTTTTGGTCCCTAGCGATACCAGATGGAGACCGATCTCTATGAATACCTATGAATAGACATCATGAAGGAAGTCAGCGCTTTTAGCGAATCTAAGCACCACTGGGAGATCAGCTTTTGAGACGTCCTCCAGACCCTCAAACAATGGGGCTCCCAGGCATTTTAAAAGCGTTTTTAATAATGCCGGACAAACGCACAGAAGGTGTTCTAAAGTTTCCTCAACATCCTCTCTGAATTTCCTGCATATATCCGTGTTAGCAATCCCTATCTTGTACGCATGTGCAGCCAATAGATTATGACCTGCTAGCATACCTATGATAGTTCTGCAGTCCTTTCGCGGGAGCGTAAGTACGAATTGAGTCAGTTTTTTGTCGTTAGTTCTACACATGACTTTTGCTGTTTTGCATGTGGTCAGATTAGTCAACCTAGCTTCTACTCGCCGTTTTCATGTAGTCGTCATTGTATATTGTATTTAGCGGTTTTGGTATGTCGTTCTCTTCTTCAAAAGGTAGTCTAACAGCACTTGTTGCTCTCTCATCTACTATTTCGTTCCCCATAATGACTTGGTGACCAGGTACCCAATAGATAAGCAGCCTACTATTTGCGGCTAGCCTTTCTATGACCTTCCTGCTTTGGACTTAATACAATATGAGCTTATTGCTTTTATTGCTGCTTGACTGTCCACGTATATATTAATTGTTGAGTTCTTTCTTATTCTAGTGTAGGCTAGCTCTGGAAAAATACTACTGTGGTCTGGCAGCTTGATAGGCTGCCTTATCGCTAGTTTTGAGCAGTAAATCCCCGCTTCCACTCCATCTGAAGTTTTAGAGCCATCTGTATAGTTGTGAAAAGTTCTATAGTCAGGCTTCATGCCTTTGTGCCATCCCTCCTCTTTAATTGTAGTGCGACACCTTCTCTCCCAATTAAAGTACGGAGTCATATTTTCTGTGCAACCTGAGCTCCACTTTACTATTGAGCTGTGACCGAAGGTTCTGCAGGTGAATACTCCCGCAGCCACTAGCCTCTTTGCGTATTTCGCTGCCAGGTTTTCCGCCATAAGGTCAATAGGTGGCATGCTGGGTATCATTTCCAGCGCCGCCGTTGGAGTGATTTCCATCGCTCCTGTTATGCACAGAGCAGCGAGTCTTTGAATCCTTGCTAGTGGCATTAAGTATGTCAGTTTTCTTGCCGTAGTCCACCATACTAAGGCCCCATACAGCAATTACGGTCTAACTACTGCCGTGTAGCACCAATGCATCAGAGAGGGTTATAGACCCCAAGTAACGCCCAGCATTCTTTTACATGCTCTGCTCAACGTTGTGCTTCCACAGCAATTTGCTGTCCAGTATTACTCCGAGGTACATTGCATGATCTTTGAGAAGAAGTTCGTTGTTGCCTAGCTTCGGTATGGTGGTCAAGTCAAACTACTGCTATATCTAAATTGTGTAAACTATGATACAAAGGCTGGCATGCCGAAGCATAACAGGGGTCATGAAAACTACCCCAACTGCTGGCATGGAAGCGCTTTTAAATTTAAAAGAGGAAGCTACTATGCAAACACTCTCTTTTGATATGAAAGAAAAACTTAGTCAGGAGATCTTACGGGACACAGGGTTCAATATGCAGTATGCATAACCCAGGCGAATGGCCACACGGAACCCGTACTTAATGTTATAAAGATATAGAAGATTATCTTCCCGTCTCAAAAATAGTACACAGATGGTTTCAAAACGCTCCAAGGAGTAGGAGCTTGAATAGTGGGGCCTAGAGCACACAAATACAGATACCTCGATTCTCCACTTAGAGAAACAGGGGAAATCATATCCAAAAGAAGGTTCGAGAAAGTAAAAATTAAACTACTTTCGGACAGCCAATCGGTTTCCAAAGCCTTGAATAGTTTCACATTCAAGTCATCAAGTCTCACTGATTTGTGTACCAGGACATGAGGGACACGAAGGAAACGAGAAGGCAAACTTGTATGCCAAAGAAGGGGCAGAAGTGCTATTTACTGGACCAACCCCATTTTTCACACTTCGTGAGATGTGGACTATGAAAATTAATGACAGTGCGCTTATTGCTAACTTCGAAAGGAAAATTTTAAGGAAAGTGTTCGGACCCATTAAAAATGAAGATGACAGCTACAGAATTAGGTACAATTCGGAATTGAACGAACTTATCCAAGACAAGACAGCTGTGCGTTTTGTAAAGGCGCAGCGTATGCGGTGGCTAGGTCACGTCCTCCGTATGCCTGCTGAATCCGCTGTAAAGAAAGCCATGACTGGAAAGATAATTGGTGCGAAGGCGAAGGGAAGACCGAGAAACCGAAGGATAGACGCAACAATGGGATTTCGCACCCCGCGTTGTAATGCTGTGAATGATGATGAACCCCATTTTCGGCTTTAACAAAAATTATATAAAACACTCCAAAAAGTTTTTGAACTTCAATGCCAACAGAGCAAAATCTGCTCTGACCGTAGAAAAAAGGGTCTCAGATTTCTCTGTGGAGCACTTACACATCACTTTGCTTATAATAAACACAATAGGGTTATCTAGTACAAGATCATACAGGTTCTGCTGTGATGGAGAGGAGTCTATTGAACACTTAATCACCAACTGTGGGGCATTAGGTCACAGAAGACTTAGAATGCTGGGCTCGTACCTACTAGAGGAGGAAGATCTACAATTGCGCCCCGCTAAGGACCTGATTCTATTCCTCGGTATACTAAATGATTATAATTAAGTAACTAGGGGCGCACAATACGTCGATCTGGTCGCAGTGCATAAATGCCTTAGTACAACCATTACCATTACCATTACCATGATGCTTGTCCATCAAAAAAATGCAAAACCGGAGCGGCCTATTGAAATTCATGGAATCTTGCGCTGTTATTCAGCGAGGCGTTGACCATCAAGTACCAGTTGACGTGAAGGGGAGCGGTCTATTTCCAATTCATGAAGATTTGCGCTGTTATTCAGCGCGACGTCGAGCGTACGTCAGCCACCAGACCAGTTTCCTTGCGAGTCAAGAATTATATGATATGTATGATATGATAAGAACTGTAATAGGTTTTCTTACACTAATACTTAACTTCTCCCTTTCGAAATCAAATCGAGGACAGACAAACAAAACATGTTCTGCGTTCACTACAGTTTGTAGTTAAAAAACAAAAAAAGGGAAGCCTTTCTTTTTTTACTGAAAATAACGTGGTTTTTTTGGCCTTGGTTTATTCGTGGCTCACCACTCACCAGCCGAATGTCTGGATTGCGTGTCGTAGTCATATAACCTGGTCTCGTTTCCAGTAATGATGCGGTTTGAGGAATGTTGGGTCGAATTCAGCCTTGGAAATCACTTCTTTGCATGAAAGTCAGTTCCATTGGGATCATCCATTTGCAGCAACACGGCGTAAACCCAAATCATTAACTGCTATCTCCTAAATGGATCTATAAGCAATTTTCAAGTCCTTGGCTAGCTCGCTGATTGTTAATTTGCAATTATTGATGAACTTTTTTCACTTTATTGATGTATTCATCAGTTTTCCATGTCGACGGCCTGACACTGCCTATCGTCATCCTTGATGAATTCATGATCTCTTCTGAAGCGTTCATGCCACCCGAAAACGGCTGTTTTCTTCAGAGCATCATTACCGAAATATTTTCCCAACAATTCTTAAGTTTTCGTACCATTGAGTCCATTTTAATGTAAAATTTAATACAAAGTCGGATTAGCAAATTCAAATCCATTTGCTAAACTGTAAAAAATCGAACACATGTGCAGAGGTATGTTTACTCAAGACGGCGTAACTTTTACAAATGTCAGTCAATGGCTATAAAATTTTGGTGGAAATCTTAATGACAGATAAGAAAACCTTGGTAGGTAGGTAGGTGAAATAGTTGAAGTGCCACTCTGGCACTCCTCAAGTAGCATTAAAGCGCCGTTTTGAAACCATTATGAGATCTCCAACAGACAGATGTCTACAACCAGCCAGAGCTGTTGATGTAATGGAGGAGATTGATTGGATTTAGGTTGGCGCACTGCCACAGGCTGTCAAAGAAAAGAGCGCCCAGCGACCTTGGTCGTCTAGCTGCCAAACCCGAACATTTACAGAGAAAATGCTCTACAGTCTCCTTCTCTGAAAAATCCCCACAGCTTCTGCAATAGGGGTTAAATGGTAACCTTAGCTTTTCTGTGTGTGTGCTGATCGTTCAATGGCCGGTAAACACAGCTACGAGATTGGAAATTGAATGGCGAGGAGTCCAAACGACTTTCTAAGTCTTTCGTATATCGCATTGGGGCCAAAGGGTTTTCGAAATAGCACATGAAGAAATGGAGCTCCATCTTTTCTGCGCCTTCCTGAGAAATAATTTTTTTAGTTCCCATTTAACAACTGTCTGAGGGATGCCGATGACCGGGTAGGAGGCAACTTAACAAAAACTAAAAATAGAACTCAAATCAGTTGACTTAGAGCGTCACCTGGCGCTTATTCCACCAACTTCTTGTTTGAGATGCCAGCTTCTTGCAGCTATCGTGTTTGCACGCAATTTCTTCCAAGCTGCCAATTTTTTATGAGAATTTTGCATTTTATCAAGCCTTGAATACCAAAAATTAGTTCTTCCTATTCTATTGTAATTTAATTCTCTTTTACATTTTCGCAAATCGCTTTCTTAGAATTTACTCCACTTGCACCTTATCCATAAATCCTTTCATTTTAGAAGCGCATAAAACGGATGAAACATATGAATTGTTCAGTGAGCGGCAAACCATTTTGACAGTTCTGCACTTTGCACTTTATCATTGATGCCACACAACGTCAGTAACACCCGCAAGCCACAAATCACTTGATACCAGTGCAGCTGCACACCCGGATGAAGAGAGATGAAGAAAGAGAAAATAATTGCAAATATTAAATATACAAATTTGAAACAAAAAAAGGAAGAGTGAGTGAGTACTTTGCTTTGACGCAGCGCTGCATATTTATTTATAATTTACCACTTTTGTAGTTCAGCAGGAGTGCAGTAGTTAAGAAAAGCCGTAGTAAATAAGCGCATCCCTGGTCGAAATGTTACATTTATGTACCTAAGTAAACAAAGAAAATTGGAGAAATCTTAAAACCAAACAGAGAAAGATTCGAAATGCTTAAAAGCAGTGGAGGAAGAACGCTCAAACCTACCTGTTAGGTAAGAATAATGTCTTCCCAGGGAACTATTTAGTTGCTTACCATATGTGTGTATTTGTGTTTGTATATACATACGTACATTAGGGTAATCAAGCGAAGCAGAAAATTTCTTGAATTATAGTACGTTGGTAAAAACACCTGGGCTATGTGGGTCAATTCTACTGCGGCTCGCGTCAAATGATGACTTTTTTTGATTTGACTATTTTTAATTTTATTACATGTCCATTATTTTTTATAGAAGTATAGCTTATTGTCTAACAAAATCCTTTTTCAAATTTAATCGAAAAATTTTAAAAAACCCACAAACTTTACATCACATTTCAGCGGTTTGTAATTACAGTTTCTAGCAGAAATGTTGGTGTGCAGTTTCATACCTCATTAAATTTCTGTGTAACAAAGTGCAGATTGGTTCGTCGGTTAAAGTAGTGATTCTTCCACAATCCAACTAGCGCTTCTGAACCATTTTGTTGCCACATCCTCCTTACCAACTTGTTTAACAGTTATTTACTGCAAGACTATATCCAATCTGTGCGGTTTAGGAACCTTATTAGGCTGTTTACGTCTATACCAGAGACTCTCGAACAGCGGTTTGCCCAGAGTTAACAATTTGTCCTTCCATAGGGCAGGGCATTCACAGAGGAAATGGAAGATTGTCTGCTTTTTCTCCGGTTTTTACAACTGTGACAGTATGTGTTGTGAGGGATGTCCATTTTGGCTGCTTGTTCTCCGACAGACCAAAAGCCAGTTATGAGTGACGTTAGTCTCCAGGCGTCCCGTCGTTTCATGTTTATCAATGTCGACGATTGCTTGAGGTTGTAAGTGGGCTATAACGTTCTGCAAATTTTGCTTTTCGTCTAGTCTTTTCACCTACAATCCGCGATTCGGAGGTATTCTTGGGAAATTGTACTTTTGACTGCACCTAATGGTGTTAATACCGATTCTGCAAGAGCGTTATTCATGGCAGATCCCCTTCTTGCCAGTTCATCTGCTTTTTCGTTAATTTCAATGCTTCGCTGTCCCGCGACCCAGATTAAGGTAACTTTTTGGTTTTCACTCAAGATAGTGAGGCTATTCCTGCTTTGTTCCACCACTATAGAGGTTGTAGTAGCCGAACCCAGTGCCTGGATTGCAGCTTGGCTATCCGAAAGAATAGCGATATTGCCCTTAAAAGAGAAATCTGTGATTAGTAGCTTCACAGACACAATTTGAAGTCTATGAGAATATATACCAGCTCCAACACCGCAGCTTATTTTACTGCCATCCGTATAAACTGTAGTGTCGAAGTTGATTAGAGAGAATCCCTTATTCTATTCTTCCTTAGATGGAAAGAGAGTGGCAAAATTCCTAAACCTAAAGTAACCGTCGGGACGATGCAGTCAGTCCCCACCGAGATTAACTGAGCTTGTCGCAACAATAGACTAGCATGACCATACGTTTTTTCTCTCCAGCGACCCACTTCATTTAACCTAAATGCACTCATGGTTGCCGTCTTCTTAATATGTAGGTCTATTGGAATAAGGTGTGTTAGTGCATTGAAAGCCTCTCTGGGCAGGTTAGAAATTGCTAAAATTTGTTTTCAAATTTTCGGTGATAACTATTGTGTTTAATTATAGATAACAAGAATTTTTTTACTCATTTCTTTTATCTGGGCGCATTCATGGAGTATGCAGAGAGTTTTTCGGCAGCCTAGATAGAGTAAAAGGCCAAGCTAGACGGGAGAGTGAGAGAGAGGAATGTGACTGGGTTAAAGGGGATTCGTTACTTAGCCATGATTGTAAGAATAATGAGATGGCGCCTATCGTGGTGCCGTTACTTTGCTCTCAGCGAATTTGACGTCGTATTAGCACCAGTGAGGACAGATTTTCGTAACTTGATTTAGCATTTTTTTTGTTTAATCTCGGAATTTCAGTTCTTTCTCTATGTCTTTCTTCTAATTAAAATATAATGTTTATAATTTTGTAAAATATAAATTTTTTTAAAATTAGTTCAATAATTCACTCAGTTTTATTTAGCCTTACTTTTTCTTAACATCTGGGCGCACTGCCCGCGATTGCAGTTGTTGTTGGTGTTCTTCTCCTTCCAGCAGTCAAATCTCTCTCTCGCTACTGCAGTCTTGCCTAACTTTGGATATAAAAACGCACTAAAATGCCCATTCAAAGAAAATAAAACACCAAATTTTTATTGAATTACTTAAATAACTTTGTATGCGTCACAAATTGTCTTTAAAATGTGCGTTTTTTTAAATAAATGTGTTATGGTTATGTACAATTTAGTTTATGAGTTTTTTGTTAAGCGAAACTCTTTTGTTAAGGGAACGACTTTTCTGCTATATTTCAGGTTATGTAACAAGATAAGGAACTCTTGTTTGTAAAAATATCTTAACGATTTTTTTTGTTGCTTATTCTTACTATGAATACACTTCTTGATGCCCTACATCCTACTAAGGATTGAGGACCGAAAGAAACGACTACACCTCTTTGGTTTCAATTCGCATTCAGTAAATTCAAACGCTTTTTAAAATGTGTAAAAAGGGTTTCAATGTTAAGAGAGTTGAGAGAGGGATATTTAATATACTTGCATAACCTTAAAAGAAGCAAAAAATGAAATTTACACTTTCAAAATATCAAATTTTATAAGAACCAAAAAATTTTCATGAACACTAACATTTTCTCAGAGTAAACTTTTTTAACATTATTTTGTTTAAAACACAGTTTTTTTTAACTTACAGCTGCTGTAGCTTTAAATTAAAAAGAGAATGAAACACTAAACTTAAAAATGTTCGCATTTTGGGTATAAAAAAGCACTAATTTTAGCGAAGAGCAAATATTTAGTTCAACTCAGCTCAATTCAGCACAACTTAGCTAATGTGACGTCCCGCACTCTCTGATGGGCGCAATCTTGTTTCTATCATTCTTGTTTTTTAGCTGATTAACATTTACTTGCGATTTTATTTATCGGTCTTCCGTATAACCCCTTATAGCAAGTAAGTACCAGTGTTCCAGATTTTTTTTTGGGAAAAACTATTATTTTACACAAAATTGTATTTTCGACACAAATAACTGTAACTTGAAAAATGAAGGAATTTTTTAGGGAAATAAAATTATGAATTTTAAAAAACCTGAGTATCCAAAAACAAAAAATTGATTTAAAATAAAATTAAATAAATAATTTCAATTATGTTTAACTGAAATTGAATATTTTAAGGGGTCCCGGTGGTCTAGAGCTCACAAATTTAGGGTACTTTCAGGAATTTTTTTTACAATAAAAAAATGAAAAACGATATTTAATTTTTTTAGGCTTTTTATTATATATACTTCTTTTATATACAAAAAGGAAAAAACTATTTTTTTTTTAATTTTAATAATTTTAAAAATGGCGCTGAAGTTGGCCCGGAAAATTGGACATGGACGATGTTGTCCATTTTGGTTCTTCTATTTATCTGAAACACAAAAACCAAAAAAAAATATTTATCAGTATGAATGTAGCTATGTCCCACTACTAGAATAAAAACTAGAACTAAAAATTACAACTGGCGCGGTTTTGAATTTGAGACTCCAAAAATCGGGGGTTTTTCAGTTCTTTAATAAAAAAAAACGAAATAATTGAAATAATAATAGGATTCTAGTACGGGCGATAGCTATTAATGTTGAAGCGTATTGCATATTGATAACATATTGAAGTTTCAGACGATTCAGTTTTGTTTGACACCACCAGACCGGAAAAAGTTGTTTCTAGATAAATGAGTTTTAAGTTTGAGGTACAGGAGCGCGCGGACCGTTCTCTCCCTAGTAAATAGGCTGTAGAAGCTATAATATTGGGAGTTTCCGCTTGAAAATGTCACACTATATTCTTAAGAGGCAATACTTTCGAAATATCGAAAAAATTAAAAACCGATTTTTTGAAATTTCTAGGCCACCGGGTCGCTTTAAATTAAGCCACATTTTTGTTTAATGAAATTCAGTTTCAATATTTTTCGCAAATTGTTACTTTAATTTTTGAATACATTTGATTAGATGGGCGAAAATGTAGCATAATCTCAAACTTTTTTTAAGAAATCTCTTGTTTTTAATTTACGGGAGAAATCTGGAATCGACACTCCCATTTCTTTTTACCGGCACAGTAGGAATTTTTCGAAAAATTTTATTCAAAAATCCTATAGAAGGCAATTTTTTACCGTTTTTAGTTATTTTTTCTTAAAATGCTCATTGGATTTCAGAAGAGATTGTCTTGGCCTAAATAAGAATCTTTGCTTATATTGAAGCACACCCTTGAATAGGGGTATTTGTATGAAAAGAAAGGAAAACTCTGAAAACCAAAAATTTTATTTTTCCAAGTAAAAAATTGAAATGGTAATTTATTTTTTATTTTTATTTAAATCAATTTGGTATTTTTAATTGTAATTCATATTTTTCTTAATTTTTATTGTAAACCTAAAAAAATGTAAGATATTTTAATTCATTTATTCAATTTTGAAGTTCCGGGGAAGCTATGTGGTAATTTAAATACACTGTAAGCTCGTCTAAAAAACTATAGTTAAAACTGTGAATATGGCAACACTGGCATACATATACCATCGGCTATACCTTTCGGGAGGCAAATATTTTTTTCGGAGATATGAGCTCAGGTCGAAGAAATCATAATGCAGGAATCATTTTTAAAACTCCATGTCAAGGGCCTTGCGCTTAATGGCTGTCCTGGCTTCTGGCCAATGAACATCTTTGTAACTACTTCAGAAGTTTTCAAACTAAATTATATATGCTTTTGAATAGAGTTAGCTTCAAGAATGTGGTTTCGCTGATAATCGGTTTTTATTGGCTGCTCCTAAATTATAATTAAAAATCCCAGGAAATCTTGGCTAAAACCGATATTCAATATATAGCCGTTTTTGTAAATAAAATATTTTTGATTTGTTCCTTTTCAAAACCTATTGATTTTTTTTGCAAAAAAAATAATTGTGGCAACACTGATACGCGTATTGTAAAATCCAAATAGTGCAATATACCATAATAAATATATTAGCTGCTTTCGATTCACCACCTCTCTGCTCGCTAGAGAGCTACGCTGCTCGCTATGCGAAAAATTTAGTTTAGCGATGTTGAAGCGACTTTGTTTTCAGCCGCTTCGCTCACAAGCGATGTGCTTAGGCCAGTGCTTCCAAGTAAAGGTAGGAATACTTTTGTATTATATTTTGCATACTTTCAGGCGGGATGCTTTGTAAAGCAAAGGAGTCACATAACAGTTTGTCAAGAAGAAAGCAATGCAGTACTGCCAAGCCCTGTGAAATGTTGGTTTCATGGAAAATTTTTCATTTTGTAGTTAGTGTATCGATAGCAGCTAATATTTCATATACCGGTTGAGAGGTGCAGACATGTGCTAGGCGAATGAAATAGTAAACTAGTATCTCGCTTTTGAGAATTGCATACTTGCCGGCGAGTGAAATAAAGTGAAGTTATTTTAATTTTTTTTTTTGGTTTGCCTATAGGCAAATGAGTTATTTTTGTAAAATGTGTCGATATGTTTTTTTGACTATAAAAACGACATTCCCACTTCGGTTTGGATAAATGACAGCCCTTGCGAGGGGCCTACTTTGACAATTAATCAATATTCGTCCGCTGTGATACCATAAAGGCGGGACGTTGGGAGAAACAAAGGAAAAGCTGGTAATAGGAAAAAAGAACTTGAGTTTAGAGGATGGCGAGCATTTAAAGGAAGACTTTTTACGTTCGCATGAACCGCTTCAACGTATAAGCCCGCAATCACTAGCTTCTGGTGAGTTTTTACATAATTGGAAAAATCGTTTATCATACCGATACATAAGTCTGGAAGCAAGTCGGAAGTCCAAAATTATCGCCCTATCTGCAAAATCTCTTGCATACCCAAACTCTTTAAAAAGCTAGTTCATGATTTGATTTTCTTTCAAATTTCAAATCTCATATCGCCCAATCAGCATGGCTATGTTAAGGGTAGATCTTCTGTTACGAATTTAGGATTATTTGCAAATTATGTCTTAAACCAATTTGAAACAGGCCAACAATGCGATGTCATATTCACCGATTTTTCGAAAGCGTTCAGCGTCAGTCCTAGTATCCTACTTAAAAAGCTGGGTTCATTGGTCTTAATTCTAGCTTACTCAATTGGCTCGCATCTTATCCAACAGATAGAACTCAATTCGTTCGTATAAATAACATAAAATCTGATGCCATCAAAATTACCTCAGGCGTACTTCAAGGATCTTGGGCCACTATTGTTCTTAATGTTTGTTAATGACATTCCAGACGTTTTCGGGACATCAGTCGGATAGAGGACGTAACTGACTGTATAAGACTTCAAGAAGACTTAACAAGATTGGAAGCTTGGTGTGATGATAGCTCCTTACCTCTTAATGCTGGTAAATGCCAGCACATGCCATTCAGTAGACGAAAAGTTACGATTGATTTCGATTACAAGTTGGGCACTACCAGCCTCAAACAAATTTATGAAAAGAAAGACTTGGGGGTCATATTTACATCGAAAATGTCGTTTTCTAAACATATAGACTTCATGATTGCCAAGTCTAGATCTATGCTTGGCTTTGTAATAAGGAATTAAAGGGAGTTCCAGGATATTTCTACGCTGAGGAATTTGTATTTTTCTCTTGTGAGATCAAACCTCGAATATTGCAGCATGATTTGGGATCCATTCTGTATTGGTTTATCTTTACGAGTTGAGAAGGTTCAAAAACGTTTCATTAGATTTGCTATTCATTCACTTCGTTGGCCTTGCAGTTTGCCTGCATATAAAAGTATATGTCCGGTAAGGATACCTACCAAATTTGAGAGGTGTGGCTTTGTTAGCCTTAGAAGTTCCCTCGAGCGTCCAGAAGGCATTCGCGACTTTGCACATTTGCACATTTATCGCGGGGCCCATCTTTCCCTCAGGTTCTCAAGGGTACTCTAATACTCCCGTTTTGCAATAAAACCATGTCCAGGATCCCCGGTTTACCCAGCTCATTAGCCCAGCAGTTTCCCTCTACGCCGCTGTGACCGGGAACCCAAATGAGCCTAATATGGAAGTATTCGGATGCAAGCGAGAGAGAGAAGTCAGGCATTTCTGATTAATTTCGAACTTACAAACAACGAGCACAAGGCCCTAATAGCCGTTTGGCTGTCGAAGTAATGGAATGGAGAAATGGAATCTTCGAACGCGTATCAGACGCATATTTTGTATTTTTTTTATAAAAGTGATACAAATGCAAGAACTGCTGCTGCAGAAATAAATACTGTTCACGGAGAGGATACCATGAGTATAAGGACTACGCAAAAGTGGTTTTCAAAATTCCGAAGTGGTAGCTGCGCGCTGACCGCCCTGAAGTCATTAACTCCGACGCCTTGCTCGAACTCGTGGAAGCTGAGCAAAATTTGACAGTCGATATGATAGCTCAGAGGTTAAATTCATCGCATGGAACAGGCACCTGGTTCAGTTGGGAAAGGTTTCAAAGTTGGGAAAATGGGTTTCGCATAGACTTGCCGTCGCCAACCTTCATCAAAAAGTGAATGTGTGCTCTCAGCTGCTGCAACGGCTTGAAAATGAAAGTTTTTTGAACCGTATCGTTACTGGTGATGAAAAATGGGTCCTTTACAATAATCCTGTTCGCAAACGCCAATGGTTAGATAAAGATGAAACACCAGAATCGATCCGTGGAGATGACCTTCACCCCAAAAAGCTTTTCCTGTCTATTTGGTGGGATATGGCCGGTTTTGTTTATTATGAACTTCTGGAACCAAACCAGACGATAACTGCTGATTATTATTCCCATCAGCTATCTAACCTGAATGAGGCACTTAAAAACAATCAACCATCTTTAGTGAATAGGCGCAAAGTTTTGTTTCACCACGACAACGCAAGACCTCATACCGCAAGGCAAACATTAGGCAAGCTGAACGAGCTCGGATGGGAGCTAATGCCGGATCCACCATACTCTCCGGATGTTGTACATTGTGATTATCAGCTCATCCGTGGACTTCAATCCCATATGAGTAACAAGAACTACTCCTCTAAAGAAGCTATAAAAAGGGATATCGAAGCGTATTTTGGCTCCAAGGACAAACAATTTTTTGAGCAGGAAATTAAACATTTGAATATATTATTGATTAATAAATACCTTACACATCTTTTTTATTAATTTTAAAACCACCTTTAAAAAACGCACGAACTTATGGACTGACCTGATATTTACATTTCCTAACTTCCCGCGTTCCCACCTAACTCACGCACTAATACAAAGCTGTAACTACACCTCTAATACAAAGCTGTAAATGAGTTTGTTGAGGTGAATACTGTATTTGTAGTAAATACTTAGTCTACTTTTATGCGCTTAAACACACAAACAAATCATGACACAATACAAATTTGAATTTGGAAGAATGCAGAACTGAATATTATTACAAAATGTACCTCATTCTTTAGCACCCAATTCAGCAACTTTGTATTTTATATTTATTTTTATTTTTATTTGGTTTTCAACGCAGACATGCAAAGAGACAAAGAAATTGCATTACGTAGAACGAACACATACACATAAATATAAATAACGACATAGACAACAAATAAGGAGAAGCAAATGCAGGAATGCAGCAAATCTACTATTCATATGTCTGCTCGTATTTGTTTATAAACACTCACACAAGCAAACCCATACATGAATTCATACGAAATCACTAACGCTACTTTGTGCCGGAAATGCTAAAATAAAATGACAGCTAGTAGCGCTGCCACAACCTCGCTGCATGCCCACCTCTGCGGCACTCACTTCCTCTGCTTTGCTCTTATTTTCCAATCTTATTTTTCCGACTCCTTTTGCCATACACCAAAGTCGTTTCGCCGTTTGCGCGTAAGTATGACTTAAGTGCATTTGCACCACATTCTCACGAAAAATTAGCAACAACAACAACAAATACACCTAAAAACAAACTAACTGAGCACTTCGCATTTTTCCACATATCACATATATTAGTTAATATAGTATGTATGTGTGCGTGTAACCGGGTAAGGAGTGTATGCATTTCTAATGCCCTGCTATGTGCAGGAAATTTCCCACGAAAATCTCATTTTAAAAGCAAAATAATAGTAATAATAATAATGCACTTTTATTGTTACTATTCTGCTTCCCAATGTGGCGCGGTCGTCATCGTCATCGACTTCGTGTTTTTGTGTTCATTCCTGTCTTTTATGCTCTCACTTGTAAGCTACTACCATTTCCTCTTAGGGTAATTGAAAATAACAATTGAAATGGTACGAGTAAGCCAGTGATTGGAGTTTGTAAACAAAGTCATTACTTTGATTTCTACATAAAATGGTTTTCTGCAATTTACTTATTTTTTCTTACAATATTTAGTAATTTTTTATGACTTAATGAGAATATTTGAATGGGCTCGAACTATGTTCAAAGTGGGCACTTAAGTTGGGGAGACTATAAAAAGCGTGTGATAGAGCAGTGAAGGTGGGCACGAGCAATGAAAAAAATTCTGGAGGCACTTGAGAAGTTAGTGATTGGAACCTTTATTGCTGCACGCACCAAAAAATGCGTCGTTATCTTGCTCACGCGTCGTTACCTTGCATGAACTGAGAGGCTGGTTAAATTTCAAGGGCCGATATTGAATGTAGACCACACCTAAACGTCAAGTTTCTTTCTGCATTTCATTTAACATTTTTCAATTTCTGACTAACTCAATTTGAACCATGGAAAGATACACAATCGAGCAACGCGTTCAAATTATTCAGGCTTATTATGAAAACGGGCGCTCAAATCAAAATGCATATCGCGCACTTCGTGATCTTTTCGGTCAATTTAATCGTCCAAATGTGCGTACAATCGGAAAAGTTGTGCGAAAGTTTGAGCAAACCGGGTCTGTAGGAGATGCGAAAACACCAGTGCATGCTCGTACTGCAGAAAATATTGTTGCTGTTCGCGATAGTGTGGTTGAAGAGCCGTCCACCTCAACTCGTCGTCGTGCCCAACAATTGGACCTCTCACGCTCGTCGTTGATGAACATTATGCATAAAGACTTGCATTTACACGCTTACAAGGTCCAATGGACTCAAGAACTAAAGCCTCTTGACCATTTCAAGCGTCGTCAATGCTCAGAATGGTGGCGGGAAATGGCAACAGTGAATGACCAATTTTCGAAGAAAACCATCTTAAGTGATGAGGCACATTTTCACCTCAGTGGATTGGACAATAAGCAGAATTGCCGCATTTGGGCGAATGATAATCCAAGATCCAAGAGTGATTGCCCAATGCACCCACAAAGAGTGACTGTTTGGTGCGGTTTATGGGCCGGCGGCATCATTGGGCCGTATTTTTTCCAAAATAAGGCCGGTCAGACAGTCACTGTGAATAGTGTTCGCTATCGTGAAATGATAACGAACTTTTTATGGTCCCAATTTGAAGATATGGATGTGGACGATATGCGATTTCAACAGGATGGTGCCACTTCTCACAAAGCTAACGAAACAATGGCTCTTTTGCGCGAAAAATTTGGTGGGCGAATAATCTCACGTCGCGGCGATGTCAATTGGCCGCCAAGATCATGTGATTTGACACCGTTGGACTTCTTTCTTTGATGTTATTTGAAAGAAAAGGTGTACTGCGATAAGCCAGCAACAATTTAATAGCTAAAGGATGAGATAATTCGTCACATTAACGGCATAGAACCTCAATTATGCCTCAGCGTCATAGAAAATTTGGACCATCGGATGGAAGTATGCCGCCGAGGCCGTGGCGGCCATTTGACCGATATTTTGTTCTGTACATAATTGAGTCATACTAGTATTATCATAATAAAGAGAAATTATAATACCGTCCTAAAAAAATTATTTTATTCAAAATCAACACCGGCCCTTGAAACTTAACCATCTTACATTGCAAAGAAAGCTGAATTTTTACATTCCTTGAATTTACGGAGAAATTAGGTTTTCTCATTTCGAAGTTTAATGAATGCAGAATTGTGTCAAGGTTCTTTTTATTGCTTTTTTGATACCGGATAAATAACACTTTTACAAACGTTTACCACTGCAGTTCTAAAAATTTGGAAATACCTATAAATGTCAGGATGATGAAACAAGGCATCCCAGTTAATGTTTAACAAAAGATAATTCAGTTTCAAAACGAGAGCTACTTTGAAGGGGGAAATATATTTGGAGAAAAAATAAAGACACTTAGAGGGTTACATGGTTTATTTGGCTTATTAATTTCTACAACATCTTAAGAATATTATTCGAAATTTTCAAGAGAATATTGGGCTTACGGCTCGCCGGATGCAAGAAATTCTGCGGTTTGATGGGCATAAGCAGTTCATTTTTAAACCAGTCTATATACCATTTTTATATTGGTAAAATACATGAGTGTATTGAGACAGTTGCTCAGACTCTATTGTCATCTGCTGCTGAAGAAGAAAAACAATTTACAAATATTGAAAATGATTTACAAGATACAACAGATGTGAGTGTTTCCGGTGACGGTAGCTGGAAGAAACGTGGTCTCTCATCATTATATAGTGTGAGTTCACTAATCGGATATTATTCGGGAAAAGTGTTGGATGTGTTGGTGAAATCTTCTTATTGTAAGTTATGTGAAAGCTGGAAAAAAAATTAGATACTGCAGAATATGAAGAATGGAAAGAAGAACACATTGAAACAAATCAATGCATCGCCAATCACGCTGGACCATCAGGAAACATGGAAGTCTCATCGATAATTGAAATGTTTAAACACTCGATTGCCAAATATGGACTGAGGTTTGTAAATTATATTGGAGATGGGGACTTAAAAACCTACTCTGGTCTTCTCAAAGCCCAACCTTACGGTGATGATTTTGTTATCAATAAAAAAGAATGCGTTAGACACGTGCAAAAAAGAATGGTGACTCGTTTGCGTGAGTTAGTAAAGAAAAAAACTGAGACAAAAATAATGAAAGGTAAAGAAACACAAAAAAATGTGAGCCGTCATGGGACCCCTGGCAGATGTGAAACATCGTGTGTGTACAAGTAATATGCATAAAAGATAATATTATTACAGGAATTAAATATAGCCTAATGAAAAAATGAAATATTACGAATTTCTTACAGAAAATGGTAACTTTATTTAATAAACATTTATTTACATGTGATATCAAAATTCGATATTAATATCAAGCCACAATTTAAATATTTTCACCTGTGACTTCAGTAATGGTTATATTCGATGTTTCCTCTGCCGGTATTACTGTGACGATTGGTCGATGATAACTAAAGTACGTTACAAAAGTATTGGATGAAATATTATCAAGATATCTCACAAATACAGCATCTATTGTTGTTCCATATTTGGTAGTAGATTCTGTTGGATTGTTGTTCATTTGCAATTGAAATTCTTTTTGAAGTGTGCTTTGAGTGCCGAAATTATTTGAATTTTTAAATAAAATAATAATAAAATAATAAAATATAATTAATAAAATTTTTTTTAAATAAAATTAAAAAAAAATTAAATAAAAAAATGACTTTGAGTGCTGAAATTTTTTGAATTTTCAGGTGGCGCAAAATTAATCATCCCGTTTTGTATTTGAAAATTATTAAATAAAATTTAAAAAAAATTAAATAAAAAAATTACTTTGCGTGATGAAATTTTTTGAATTTTCAGGTGGCGCAAAATTAATCATCCAGTTTTGTATTTGAAAATTATTATATAAAATTAAAAACAAATTAAATGAAAAAATGACTTTGAGTGATGAAATTTTTTGACGTTTCTGGTGGCGCAAAACTAATCATCCAGTTTTGTATTTGAAAATTATTAATATAAATAAAATTAAAAAAAATATTTAATAAAAAAATGATTTTGAGTGATGGAACTTTTGAATTTTCAAAATTAATCATCCAAATTTGTATTTGAAAATTATTAAATAAAATTCAAAAAATAATAAATAACACACTTTAACCCACATCATTTGTGAGTTGTTCCTTTGAAATTGGCTTAGCACTTGTCATACTACTACACATAAAATATATATATGTATACCTGAGTATAGCGTGACGACCCGTCGCCACGGCAAGCGTCGCCACGCCAACGATTCGGTTTACAAGTGAGCCTATAGATGTTTCACATCAAAAAACTCTTTCTGGCAAAGGTAAACTGACCCGTAAACTAATAGACAAATTAACAGTGTACTATGGTTAGGCGATAAGAAGAAACTGTGAATCAGTAGAAAAAATGAAAGACGCTATATGGGCTACCTATTATCACTATAGCTCTACAGATACAAAACCTCAGCACGGTAACTGTCCAAAAGGTCCAGACTCTTGGTGCGCTTGGCAACGAGCATCAGCTACAAGTACTCTTTCATCATTTAAGGTAAACTATCAAGTTCTGAAATGACACAAAAAACAAAACATGGAGATATGTGAATTTGATTTTGAGCAGAAGATTAAGGATTCCTGTTCTATTTTTCTTTTGAATCCTTAAAATTGCGTGCATATGAAATTTTTTTAGATATACTACTTATACGAGTATATATATATGAGTATTACATATATAATATATTAAATAATCCACGCACATGCATATGCGTTCCATCAACTACAAACTTACATACACTTATGACAGACATTTGTCATAAATGTTAATTTATCAAATCGCAAACAGCGCACATCACTCAAAAGCACACCGACAGTGAACAACAATAAAAGTGAAGTAGAAAATGAAGTATAGTACATAGTGCGATAGAAGTAAGGCAGCACGAAGCGGCTGAGTAACAGAAGACAGCTATCGCACTAGAAACTGTAGAAGTGTTAGCGGAACACGGAATAGAGTAAACAGGCGGAAGGAAGCAAAGGAACGAACGCAAAAGAAAAGCGATTTTTCGGCAATCTGCCACTTGCGATAAGTCGAGCACATATTCACAAGCACATGTACGACACACACGCACACATACACACACATTTAAGTGTAGCGACGATATTATCCTGTCAATGCATGCGTGTCCGCGCGCATAAAAACACGATAAGCACTAAACAGTGGAGCGTGCAGACGTCAAAAACTGTTGCCAATGGTGTTGACAATTTGATTGCAACGTGGTAACCCTACACGCACGCAACACCGCCTTTCGATGTCATCTGCGTACATTTGGCTGGTGGTGGTGTGAGAGGGGAGGAAGGTGTTGAGCTGGCGAGTTGATGATGTGCTTGTGTCACCGAATTGTCATTTGCTTAGTCGTGCCGACATGCGTATGTATGTATGTCTGTATGTGTCTTGACATCCAGCTGGAACCATAAAGCAGTGGAAGAAATAAATTTTTCAGCATTAACTGACATCTGAAAGCTGCTGAAAAGGCTCCATGCGGGAGTGTTTTATATCCCCCATTTTACACCTACACATTTTTCTTTTACCTACCATAAAATGTTACATTTGTCAGCATACAATGGAGACAACATACATAAATACTCGTTTATATGTAGGTGATGAACAAGAGGAGTTGTCTAATGGTCATTTGTAATTATTTAGAGGTAAAGATGCTGGGAGGCGTGGCAAGGAAAGTGCAAGTGCAAGGTACTTAAATGTGGAAACAGTCACTGTATGCATGTAAAGCAATTTCCGAAAATGACTTTTTATTTTTAAAAAGTGAACCGGTCACTACATATCCACTACAGTATCATATCACGCGATCTATGTGATGAGCAAACTCAGAAAACACTCAGTTGGAAGTATTTGCTATCTGGTATAGGCTTGGGAGAAGATGGTTGCACAGGAGTGGCAATCAATGGGCCTTACTTCAAATAATCAGCTTCCAATGGGTCTTTACCGAACAAACTTCCAAGCAGAATTACATGCCATTGCGATATCTGTGAGGGCATATTGATGCAGAAAAATGAGAGGAATGCACATTTACATACTTTCAGATAGTCAGCCTGATTACAAGCAGGAACAAAATTAAGAATATCACACTAGGCATAGACGGATATAACATCAACACCCAACCGTACCTGAAATATTTGGGAGTCATGATTGAAGCACGCCTAAACTTCAAAGTGCACATTGAAAAAGCTTGTGAGAAAGCAGCACGGGTAAACACGGCGCTATCTCGAATAATGGCTAACATAGGCGGGCCAAGCCAGAACAGAAGGCTACTACTGGCAAAAGTTACCCAATCCATTGTTATGTATGCTGCACCGGTATGGGGACAAGCGCTAAAATACGAAACATACGGCAAGAGTACAAAATCTCTGTTTCGACTGAACGCTATTAGAGTCGCAAGCGCTTTTCGCACTGTATCCCATGAAGCTATTGGGGTAATCTCTGGCATAATGCCCCCAGATATAATGGCTCTGGAAAGTAAGAGAATATATGACAAGAGCCGAAGCCTTGGCAGGTCGTTGATAGCTGAGGAGCGCAAAGAAATCAGATACGAGAGTCTATCTAAATGGCAAAGACGCTGGGATATAACAACCAAAGGGATATGGACACACCGACTCATTAGTGATGTGCAGGCATGGGTTGATAGAAAACACGGTAATGTCGACTTTTATATGACGCAATTCCTGACAGGACATGGTTGTTTTAGAGAGTACCTCCATAAATATGGCCGTGATGATGGAGTTATATGCTCATTTTGTGCCAAGGCTAATGAAAATGCGGAGCATATTTTCTTTCACTGCCAAAGATATAGTAAAGGACGAGAGTTGTTGGGGAACCAAGTAGCAGAAAGAATAACACCGGACAATGTTGTTCAATATATGCTACAATCGAGAGAAGTATGGGATGGTATCAAAAATTTGTCAGCGTTCGTACTCAATGATTTGAGACAAATGGAGAGAAGGCGAAAAAGCGAAAGCATAGCAATAGCTGAAATTCCATAGTAGTATGTAGTAACTTTTCCTGTAGTAGTAGATTTAGTAACGTATGGTGGTGCTGCAGGCCCACTTGCTAGATAAATTTATTTGGATGCAGGTAAACTGACGATACCAGACATAGAAACTTACGTTTCTGTGGTATGAACAGAGACATGGTGGGTGGGGGAGTACTGTTATGACAGGGGTGGCTCTCTCATCAGATGACCTAAACAGTGGGTGGTAACAAGCAGATGCTACTTTCGACGTATTGCATCAGGAAAATAACGGACATTGAGCTTAGTGTTCAAACCGCCTCCCGACGAATACTTAACGGTTGTACCGGGGGCGGGGGGATCGGTACTTTGACGGTAGGAGGTTTAGTTCGGGTTAAGATCCCACAAAACAATAAAAAAAAAAGTCAGGCGGCATTGAAAGTCCTTCTATCAACTACAATCCCCCCAAAAATGTTTAATGACGTGCTGAATCTTCTCAAGATGTTTGGGAACTTCAACACAATATTATAAGGCAGGGTTCCTGGACACGAAGGACATGCGGGAAATGGAATGGCTGATCTTCTATCTAAAAAAGAAACAAACATGCACCAAATTGATTCTGTACCTTTCTGTGCACTTATAAAGGGCCACATCAACGAACTTCTCAGGCGATGAGAGAAGAAGAAGTTCATTGAACACTAACAAAATTCTAGCGATCAGCGTCAAGCGAAACAATCTCTAACGCCGGACAGAGGAATTTCTGATAAGCTACTTTCGCTCAGCTGAGTGAACTTAAGACTTCCAACTGGTAACTTTACAGGCCACTGTAGCTTGAGATGTAACTTAAACAAACTTGGTCTCAAATTGGCATTCGTTTTATTTCTTTATCAAGACTGTAAAAGGGAGAACTAACAGCGCGGCTGTTAAGGCCGATGATGTCTATATCAACGGAATACGCCAGAAAGGGTACGGTCTTATAAAAAATGTGCCTGAGCGTTTAAGTTTGTGGCTTGCACGATATTTTCCAGCATCAGGTTAAAGAAGTCACACCCCAGCGCGTCACTTTGTCTGAAAACTCGTTTGGTATGAAACGGCTCGTAGAAGTCTTTCCCAATGCTGAGGGCGCTGCTGGTGTTGAGCAACGTTATCTTGCATATCCGTATTGATTTTGCGGGGATACTAAATTTACACATCGCGGCATACAGGCAACTCCTTTTCGTGCTGTCGAATGCAGCTTTGCAGTCGACAAAAAGGTGGTCGATTCTCCTTTCATGGGTTTTTTCCGAGACTTGGCGTATTGTATTGTCTGATAGGCAGGAGCTTCTGAAAACATATTGGAACTGTTTGCCCAATATTCGTGCAAGATTGATGTTTGATCAAGTGGATTGTCAAAGTAAAAATTCAAAAAAAAAATTGTGTCTCTACAATATGACCCTTGGTAACACGTATTCTCTCTCAAATGCTTCAGTACTCAAATAACAGTGCTCATATAATACTCTTTATTTACTACTTGACCCGATGGAAAGCATTCGGAATCCACAGTGAACTATAGAACGTCGACCCAAGAAAACAGCCAGCAAAATCTTGATTTTGAGTCGATTTCATCGACCTTTCTTTTAGGTTTTGTCTCGTCGAAAAAGTGTAGTTTTAAAGTGTAAATTGTTATTTAATTTGTATGTCATATGCATAGACCCTTGGCTCCATACCTATATTTTTTTTTTTTTTTTTGCGGTGAGGTTGGGTTAAAAATGCCTTCGCACCATAAAGTAACTATCGCTACTACGTGTGTGGTGATTCCAGTAAAAATATCCCTCCTCTTCTCTTGGATTTTTCCCTCCAACCCGGGACTGCTTCCGCATTGCTTCGAGGTAGAGGACCAAGACGGCATCCTAAGAAGGACACTTACTTACCCATCTTGCGTCCAGAGTCGCCTGTTTTGAAAAACCTATGCTCACTGCTCTTCAGCAACTTTCCATTTCACGCTTCTTTTTTCGGATAATATTCTCCACGAAATTTGCGACGGCATTCCATTTTTCTTCGTCTAACAAATCTATCAAATACACCAATAGTTCGTTGCAGAGCTGTCCTCTCTATGTTCCACCTCTCGCATTTGAACAAGGTGTGCTCCGCATCATCATACTCAGTATCTCCATATATGCAGTTTGGTAGGCTCACTTTTCCCATTCAAAAATTAATGAAATTTTTTTTTGAAAACAATATATACATACATTCGTACATGTGATTTTAATGCTTGGGCTGTGAACTGGGGATGTCCACGAACAAATCCAAGGGGTCAAGTTCTTCTGGAAACTTTGGCCATGTTAGACATAGTCCTTACGAACACAGGAAACCAGCAGAAATTCCAAAAGTCAGGAACGGGATAGATAATAGACCTTACCTTCGTGAGTCTCAACCTTGTTCGCTCCACGAAATGGTTCGTTAGATAGCATTGTACCCGAAGTGACCATCTCGCGATAATTTGCGAAATAAAGAAAGACGGCGAACCAAAGCTGCCAAATACATACGACGCGAGATAAAGGGTCGCCTCAGTGGAGGGTTAGGTTATCGAAGTCATGCTAGCAGATGTAACACTTACTGGCTATGCAACTGAGAAGGTTACGCAAGCTATGAAGCACCTAATAAAAGCATGCGATGCAGCCATGTCTAAAACAAGGCCTAACGGGCATAACAGTGAACCCGTTTACTGGTGGACAGCTGACATTGTGGAATTGCGTAACGAGTGCAAGAGAGCAGGCAAGTTTATCAACGTTCTGGAGGCACGCACAGTTTCCAAGAGAACCAGCTTCAGTATAAGCAAAAAAGGAAGGCCCTGAAAAAGTCAGCTAAAGGGACTAAATGACAACTATGCGACGAAGTCCCTTGGGAACTCGGGTACAGGCTAGTCATGAAAAAACTGAAAGTTTTCAAGCCACTCCCAACCATGTGCCCGGCCATATTGCGTAATGTATCATAGTTGAAACATTGTTACCCCTACAAGATTCTCTACAACCCACGATTTGGAAAGGTGTTGTGAAGGCGACCAAAATATGCAGTTGACAGACAAAGTCAAGCTCTTGATGATCACTAAACGAAAAGCGGCAGAGGCAATAACAGCGCTAACGCGCATAATGACGAACACCAGAGGCACTAGGCAAAACTGCAGAAGACTACTTAACACCGCGGTGTTATCGATTTGCTGTATGCAGCTCCAGCATGCCAATTACAACACATACTTATGTTAAGTTTATGAAATCAGTGTACCGATTAAGTGCCCTCAGAGTGTGCTGCGCGTTTCGCACGGTATCAGAAGACGCCGTTATGGTTATTGCAGGACAACTCCCAATCAATTTAATGGCAAAAGAGTACGCTGAAGTTTACAAAAACAAAGCTACTTAAGAACGGTAGACAATACGTAAGGAAGCAAGAGAGTGTAGCAGGAAAAAGGAAGTTCGTCCCTGAACGGACGCTGGACGTACCGCTTGATTCCCATAATAGTCAAATGGGTTAACCGTAAACATGAACAATTAGACTACTCTCTGACCCAAATACTGACGGGGCGTGGATGCTTTAAATCCTATCTATATTATATAGGTTTAAGCACGAAGACGATCCGTACTGTTCTCATTGTGCACCAGCTGTAGAAGACGCTGAACATGTTTTTTTTGTTTGTCCGCGATTTGTGTTCGAAACCTTTTCATGTGCTTCGCCCACAGAAAGTGGCCCGTCATCAGTCCAACCAGCCGTCTGCACTCTCTTCTGCTTAATGACAGTAGGAACTGCGGAAGTCGGTCGGACATGACAGATAACATCAGTTTAGTCCATCTACAGCCTCTCTCAGCCTGTCAAGCTCGCTTGTGGGTTGTAGTAACCCATTTGCTAACCGTGGCTTTGATGGCCGCAGAAGGGAGTGTCTTAGCTAAGGAGTCAGATGTCTCGTTACCCATCATACCCACGTGTCCCGGGACCTATGTTAGCATCAGGCTATTATGTCTACCGACGTAGTTCAGCCAGGATTTACAGGACACGACTACCCCAGATGTGGTTGGGGGGCTGCCTAAGGCCATAAGCGCAGCTTGGCTGTTCCTGCACTTATAGACACATATAGATCTGCCTCTCCATCGGTTTTCCGCAGCAAAGCTCATCGCTTCTTGAACTGCATACACCTCCGCTTGAAGCACAGATACATGGCTCCAGAGCCAAAGCCATGCTGGGTCCTAGAGCCTTCCGTGAAAATGCGAAAATAGTGTTTGCCGGGCTCATTTTCTGAGTTTGACCACAACTGACCCTCTGGCAGCACTACACTGTATCTCTTTTCAAGTACGCCTCTTGATGGCATGGAGTCAAGGGGCGTGTAGAGAATCGTTAGATCGAAGTCCGTGCCTTCTACTTTCCCATGCCGGACAGGGGCCGTACCAATTCCCATTGTGTTTCAGATGGCCTGCAGATGGTCTTCAAGACCTCTCCTTGGATGAAAGCATCAAGTGGTGGTAAACCAATCAGAGCATCTAATGCCGGGCCTGAAGTAGTCAAAAAAGCTAACATGCAACAGATGGCCACAGTGCGTTGTAATCTCTATAAAATCCTCTTCTCCCACGAGAGAGAGTCTGCTCATCCAGACCATTGATGCATAGGTGATAATAGGTCTCATCATAGCCGTGTAGATCCATAGGATCTTGCTAGGAGAAAGACCACACGTTTTCCCAAAGACACCTTTGCACTGCCAGAAAGCTGTCATTGCTTTGGATGTCTTTGTTTGAAAGTGTGATTTCCAGAGGAGCTTACTATCGAGGATTACTCCAAGGTATTTAATTTCCTTGGATAGCTGGATTGTGACTCCTTTTAGCTTAGGCAGAACGAGTCCATCAAGCTTCCTCCTTCTGGTGAGGAGGACAATACCAGTCTTGGTGGGATTTGCCGATAGCCCATTCGTACAGCACCAAGTGTCAATCAGATCCAGAGTTTTCTGCACTTGCCTGCAGATGTTCATAAACGAAGGGCCTGTTACCAAACAGGAAACATCGTCCGCACATCCTTGCGCCTAGACTCCCGAGTCGTTTAAAGTGGTGAGTAGAGGATCGGTTACCATGCACCAGACCAATGGAGACAGCACATCACCTTGGGGGCAACCTCTATTAACCCCGGATGACACCAGCAGATATTCCTCTGCTCGCACCGAAACGATTCTTTGGGCCAGCATCGAACGAATCCAATTCACTAGCACCAGGTCTACTCCGTGCCTACTAGCAGTGCTACACATACTGTCAAAAGTTGCATTATCAAACGCCCCCTCTATGCAATAGGCCGCTCTCCCTCCCGCGAAGTCATGCTTAACGGTTGTCCCACGGTGGGAGGGAAACGGAGCTGGGGTGGGGTTTTAGTGGGTGAGCCGAAAGGCAAGTCCCACACTTTTCGGCATTCAATGCTTTGTGCCACCTCAACAAAACCAAACGTGCATATATTCATACATACATACATACATACATACATACATATATATACAGACATACAATTAGATTTTTACCACCGCATTTTCATATTTTATTTTTACACGCCAATTTTTTATGGTCAAAACCTCTCAGCACATTTTGTATTGAGAATTTCCCATTTGTTTTGTTATTATTCGCTATTTCGCGCTGTTTCGTGACATTTTATGCGATTCGCCAATGTTCGCTTTGTTTGTTCAACGCTTGGCCAAATTTTTATCAAACCTCGCGGGTGTCCTAACTTCGTTTTTTTGTTTTGCTTTTATTTTCTACCAATTTATAGTAGACAATCGGCGCTCATCAAACACAGCATGACAAAGCAACAACATAAAAGAGCATAAATAACAAAACAAACAAAAAATGCAGATGAATTTGTGAAAGAATATAAATTGTGGAAATTTTATTGCGAAATGCCAACGAATTATGGCAGCGACAGCATTCAGACACGCACTCGACTGTTGCTGGCAGTACCCTGTGGAGTGATGTTGTGCTCAGAGTGTCTGTCCCCACAGACACTAGCACGTAATGACAATGCCAACAGTTGGACTGATTGAAGTGTCGTTTATCATACATATGTACATACCCGGATGTAGAAGCAGTGGGATGGGTACGTGGCTTGTGAGGAAGAAGAGTACCTCGTGAAATGATTGAAACGCAATTGAAATGATTCTAAAACAGAAAAGATCGAATTTTCTTTGTCATACGTGAAAAAATTGTCAACAAAAATAACTTTTTCGTGGCTTAAGCATTGCCGTAGCGTTGGAGATGTTTTTTTCTTTGTTATCAATAATCGCTAATAAAATATAAATAAATAACTGGCGCGAACACTTCAGATACTCAGGAGAGCTTAACGAGATACAGGAAGAATATTAGAGAATTAAAGTTGTTTCTTTGCGCGAATCGGAAAGAATTCGGAAGACGTGGCCAACATAATACCGTTAACCGGTTCTCTGCGGCAACAGGTGATGCAACAGTTGCTTATTTATTGAGATGGTGTTGGTGATATATGAAAACATGAAAGCCGCCTTCGCCCACATTGCTTCGTTACCATCTGAACAACGACCAATTGGACAGGTGCAACAATACGGCCCCAATTCTGCTACCAAATGACGTGGCAACTGAAGTTACTTTCATAATTTTGCTTTGGATGGCCAAACTTTGTAATCCGTCATCCTTGGTTTCTTGGCCAGTGCGGCTGATGGGGTGGTAGTGTTTAGTAGTTAATGCCTACCAGAAGAAGTCATAGGAAGTTTAGTGGGTTAAGGTCTCACACAAACGGGTACAAAGGCTTTCGATGCTTCTTCGTCGTCAAAAAACAACGAAAAGCACCACTTGCCGAAGTTTAAGTCTCGTTATAACTCGTCCACCAACATAACTGCTTCTTCTTCTTGATTGGCGCGATATTGGCCGAGGTTAACAAAGCGCGCCAGGCGCTCTTTGTCTTTTCTTTTCTTTTTTTTTCTTTTCTTTTCTTTTCATTTTTTTTTCTTTTCTTTTCTTTTCTTTTCTTTTCATTTTTTTTTTCTTTTCTTTTCTTTTCTTTTCTTTTCTTTTCTTTTCTTTTCTTTTCTTTTCTTTTCTTTTCTTTTCTTTTCTTTTCTTTTCTTTTCTTTTCTTTTCTTTTCTTTTCTTTTCTTTTCTTTTCTTTTCTTTTCTTTTCTTTTCTTTTCTTTTCTTTTCTTTTCTTTTCTTTTCTTTTCGTTTCTTTTATCGGGCGCCAGTTGGGCACAACAAGTGAAGCCAAGTCCTTCTCCACCTGATCTCTCCTATGAAGAGGAAGCCTTCTTCTTCCTCTACTACCACCACCTGGTACCACATTGAATGCTTTCAGAGCCGGGCCGTTTGTCGGATGACATAACCCAACTAATGAACTCACTGGATTTTTATTCGCTACGCTATGTCTATGTCGTCGTAAAGCTCACACAGTTCATCGTTCCATCGCCTTGGATACTGGCCATCACCAACGTGCAAAGGTCCAAAAATCTGCCGCAGAATCTTTCTCTCAAACACTCCCAGAGTCGCCTCATCGGATGTTACCGTCGTCCACTCTGCTGCGTCACACGTTACAACTGGCATGATGAGAGCCTCGTAGAGTGTTAGTTCTGTTCGTCGAGAGAGGACTTTACTACTAAATTTCCTGCTTAGTCCAAAGTAGCACTTTTTGACAATAGTTTCTCCGTTGGAGTATAGGCAACTCCTTTTCATGCCGTCGAATGCAACTTTAAAATCAGCAAAACTATGGTGTGTGTCGATTCTACTTTCATTGGTCTTTTCCAAGAATTGTGGTACTGAGATTATTTGGTCGAGTAGCGATATAACTACTTGAAAAAAAACTAAATAATTTTAAGTTCGTCAAAACTGATGTTACCTGTCATGTCCAATCGACTGCCGCTGTTCCTCCAGTCATTAAGCAGAAGGGATTGCAGACAGCTGGTTGGACTGATGACGGGCCACTTTCTGTGGGCGAAGCACATGGGAAAGGTAGGCATCTCAGGCAGTGCCTTGTACCCAGCTTTGGAAGAGGAGGATAAGACGGCATACCACTTTCTGTGTGTCTGCCCGACCTTCGCTCGAATCAAGCTTGAGGTCTTTGTGCGTCGAATCAGGCTTGTGGTCTTTGGCAA
This sequence comes from Anastrepha obliqua, assembly GCF_027943255.1. Lineage (NCBI taxonomy): Eukaryota > Metazoa > Arthropoda > Insecta > Diptera > Tephritidae > Anastrepha > Anastrepha obliqua. The sequence goes on from NC_072893.1 coordinate 50,466,137, forward strand.
GCGACCAACTTGGCTCCTTGGCACCACAAGATCTACTCAGATTTCTTCGCAGATCGGCTAGATTTAAAGAAAATTAAAAAGGGAACCGGCGTGCAGTACAATGGACTTTACTAGTCTGTCCCAACAAAAAAAAGATATTTCAAAATTTACTGAAAGCTTAGAATTATGTGATCAGAAAGTAGCGCCACTCAACCAGTTGCATTTTATCTCAGAATAATTTATTTCATGGATTCTTATTTTTTATTTCTTTTTAGTTTTTAATTTATGAATAATTTTTTCATGCACCCGGAATTAGGATTATAATCCAAATAAATAAATCGCTTCCAAGTTTATTGCTTACAATCTAAAATTTTACTATTCGTAACACCCTGCTTGATCTAAGTCGCTTTTATGTGCAACCGTCTTGCTGCCTGAAAGTATGCAATTTAACTTCTACAAATATTTAATGCGTTACAGTCGCTGGTGATAAAATGAGCTTTTAACGTGCGCTATTAACAAATGTTTATTCTACTACACTTAACCGCCTAACCCCTTTAGCACTCCGTGCCCTCAACAAATATTTTGGATTACCGCACCCACCTCACCCCCTATTTCAACAACGAACGTACAGAATCCTCCGAAAAATAATCCACATTGCACTCTGTGGTAAATTTCTGCCCGTCTAGAGAGCTTACGCCCAACACGCTGGAGTTACATCTTTCAACGCTGCTAAATGTGTAAAATTAAAATATAATATTTTTATCTCTGATCAGCTTCTGCAGAGTAATCAACGCACCGCAATAATAACTGAACTGTTACAACAACAGCAATAACAGCAGTTTACAGCAGTAATAATAAGTGCAATAATACGGGAGACAACACAGGCGGCGATAACGTTGCCAGCCACACATTAACAAACGGAAATCTGTTTATTGCCTATGTAATGGCGCGTATTCTAATTCAATAATTACATTACGAGAAACTTTACACCAAACGACCAGCGCCGTACGCCGCTTTGAGCTGACGTGCATGGCGAGGGAGTGCAAATTACTTAGTTGACAGCAAAGCAGACAACAGGCGCAAGCAGTGCCGAGGTGTAGTAAACTTTTGCCTTTGCAAGGATGTGCAAGAAGTCAAAACTTTGATGCTGAAAAATATTTACTACGTGGAAGTTTCACGGAAGTATTTACGTAGCACACAGCAACTTCAAGCGAATGGCCGAACAGCCAACGACGTTTCATGCGAACGATAAACAGGAAGACAACATGGCAATGGCGGCGGACGTAAATAGGCCATGAGCAGCGTGCGTGTGGATGAGTTGGTGGAGGCAAAGTCAACAATTACCATAATAAAAGTTTTAAGCTTGAGAAATTTCACGGAAACGGATGTAAATAAGATTGGTGTGACTCCTATTGGCCGGTGCGCTCGGTGTCAACGTCCGCGTGAAAGTCAGGTGGTATTGTTGTTTTTCCTGCTATTCGTAATGCTGGTGTCAGCACTGCATGGCAGCTCACGGTAGCCATGGCACAGTCAAATCTCAACGGCACGCAGGTATGTATGTATCAGGTCAGTCCATAAGTTCGTGCGTATTTTACCCATAATTTCACTTTTGTACGGAGAGGATACCGTTAGTGTAAGGATTGCCCAAAAGTGGTTTTCAAAATTCCGAAGTGGAAACTGCGACGTGGAGGATGCTCCGCGCGCTGATCGTCCTGAAGTCATTAACTCCGACGCCTTGCTCGAACTCGTGGAAGATGAGCCAAATTTCACAGTCGATATGATAGCTCAGAGGTAAAATTCATCGCACGAAACAGTTCACAGGCACCTGGCTCAGTTGGGAAAGGTTTCAAAGCTGGGTTCCGCACAGACTTTCCGTCGCCAACCTTCAGCAGAGAGTGAATGTGTGTTCTCAGCTGCTGCAACGGCTTGAAAATGAAAGCTTTTTGAACCGTATCGTTACTGGTGATGAAAAATGGGTCCTTTACAATAATCCTGTTCGCAAACACCAATGCTTAGTTACGATGAAACACCAGAACCGACACCTAGAGATGGCCTTCACCACAAGAAGATGCTCCTGTCTATTTGGTGGGATATGGCCGGTTTTGTTTATTATGAACTTCTGGAACTAAACCAGACGATAACTGCTGATTATTATTCTCATCAGCTATCAAACCTGAATGAGGCACATAACAAAAAGCAACCGTCTTTAGTGAATAGACGCAAAGTTTTGTTTCACCACGACAACGCAAGACCTCATACCGCAAGGTAAACATTAGGCAAGCTGAACGAGCTCGGATGTTGCACCTTGTGATTATCACCTTTTCCGTGGACTTCAATCCCATATGAGTAACAAGAACTCCTCAGGAGCAGCTATAAAAAGGGATATCGAAGCATATTTTGGCTCCAAAGACAAACAATTTTTTTGAGCAAGGAATTAAAAATTTGCCTAAACGTTGGGAAGAACATTGTAAATAATGAAGGAAAATATATTATTGATCAATAAATACTTTATACATCTTTTTATCAATTTTAAAACCACTTTTAAAAAACGCACGAACTTATGGACTGACCCCATAGTTGGGTGCTAAAGCAAGTGTGCAATGCAGGATACAAAAGTTTCACTGTAGGTAGGCTTATAAGTGTAGCTCGAGTAACCGACGGAAATCGGAAATTCCGGTGAGTGAATTTTGACTTGCGCTATTTACAAGTTTTTATGACAATTTATTAGAAGCCATTGAAGAAGGTGAACTACGAGTAAACGTGCACATGACTAGATTGTTTTTTTTAACACACACACAAAGCCATGAATTGAGCATATCACAAATGGAGCTGTACGGGGTTCGGCACTCGAAGTGTAACAAATTAAAAAGGCCATACATTTAAAATAAATTATTTTTATTCGATTCAAAGTAAAAAATGTGTGAAAATATTACAAAATTTAAAGTCAATTTACTTTCGCTCGATATGACCACCTTTTGCCTTAACTATGGCTATGAGACGGTCCAGAAACGAATCGCAAGCTGCCCGATGTTACTTGCAGGTATTTCGACCCACTCGCGAACAATGGCTTTTTTCAGCTCCTTGAAACTGATGAATCTCTCAGTTCGGACCTTGCTCTCCAAAATGGCCCAAAGAGAATAATTCATCAGATTCGCGTCTAATGAAGTTTGGAGCGTAGTTTTTAGCCTTTAACTTGAGCTTTGAGACGTCCGCGGTCTACCACCGTCTGCTCACGGCTTCAAAGCTACCTCCAAAAGACTTTCCCGATAATATTTCGCATTTATCTTGACGCCAGGCTTGATGCAAACGTTTGGAGAGCGCCCATCTGCGGTTACAGCGGCCCAAACCATTACCTGTGGCGGGCACTGCCTCCTTCTGGCCAATCGAGGACTCAAATTCTCGTATGAACTGTCGGTCAAAGAAACCCCATCGTTTTGGGAGTTTGCGAATTGCTTAGTTTGAAAAATTTTCTCGTCAGAAAAAACAATGTTCGGAAATTCACCTCTTTCTCTCTCAAGTTTGACTTGTTGCCGCTTTGGTGTGAGGTCATGCGGTTTTTGACTTTTATAGAGTTTTACTTTGAGATCATTTGTCAGTATGCGGCGAATGCTACGGTCAGATATTTTTAGTTCTTTCGCCGTTTGACTTCGACGGCGATTTCTCTCAAGTCGCTTCTTCACTTTTTAAACCATTTCACGTGACGTTGCAGTCTTTTGATGACCACCTCCGTGACAACTCGCGATGCTACCATCTCATTGCTCATTTTAACGAGTAATGGAGCGATAAACCGAAAATTCATTTACTCTAATGTGCTTAAGCTCACGAACAATCGCTGATTGTGATTTTGCAGCCAAATATAATGCAATCACACAATTACGTTTGAGATCCATTACTGATTTCCTTTTTCACGTTTACTCCCGGTAAAATGCCCATGCATCAGCTGCGCGAGCGGTCTGAAGTTGGTTTCATTTCGAGTGCCGGACCCTGTACGATAAAAATGTTGGTGAAGGGTAATACGGGGTAATATGTGGCTGGGAGAGTTCGTACGTTGGGTTGCCGTACTCTCACTCGGAGGCGTAACGGAAGATGGCACTGTCAGTACGTCTAACAAAGTCCACGATCTAGTAGAGATAATATATTATACTATAATTGATGTGACTTGAAAACAAAAAAATTTAGCCCAAGGACTTTGATCTCATCCCCAGATTGGAGGACATTATTAGAGATATAAAACAACGCTGGTAGATCATCACACGATTTGAAATTTAAAGAGATAAATTGTTTTTTTTTTTTAATTTAAAGAGACACATTAATTTGTACACCAAGAAACGAGTTCATTAAGACCAGCCTAGAGCCTAAGCATATCCTCTGAGTTTCTTATTGAAGTAAATATTTTGAAGTCGTCTGCATATAATGGGTGCCTGACAAATGAAAAGTATCTGCTAATATCAAAGCATCTGCTAATATCAAAGCATCTGCTGCATAAGACGAAGAGTAGACAACCCAAAACACAACCTTGAGGTGAAGCGGCGATGGAAGGGGCAAAATATTCACCCTCAATCAAAGCAACTCCTTTCACTTAGATAAGATTTTAACGATAAAAGGAAAACCGAATGAGAGCCATGAGAGCCCAGTTTACAAGAAATAATTTTATGTGGCATAGTATCAAAGAGGCCTTGAAGAAATCAGTGTAGATGCAATCGACTTGAAGCCCACCAGAAAATGACACATCTTTGGCCTCTGTTGCTTCGCGCACTCTTCACTTTCGTTCGTCGATCAGCGAGAATCATGTTGTGGACTTTTTGAATGATTTCGTCGGTAACCACGTCTGCCAGGTGTCCTCGTCGCTCCTCATCAAAAACGAATGGTTCGCCCAAGTTGAAATTCGTTGAACCAATGTCTAACTGTAGTCATAGATGGCGAAGCGTCCCGATAGACAGCATTCAACTTTGCGTTTATCTCCTCGCATTTTTACTCATCCAAAAACAAGAAGCGAATTTCCGCTTTTTCGATCTTAACAAAAATCACGAAACACGTCTTACTCAAATAGCTGCCAATTCCAAACTCACCTATCAATCAGTCTGAAATTTGTTTTGCCGCCATTTGATAGATGGCAGCACACGATGTCAACACTAACTTTTAAGGGTTAACATACGTCCAGCAGTGCCAAAAAGTGTTTTTAGAAAACTTAAACTTTATAAAAAAAATTATTTTAATTTTACGAATATTAGTACCTATATAAAAAATCACGTGACCCAAAGTACAATAAAAAAAAGTTGCTCCACGGTCTGCATCATTTCTCCTTAAAATGTTGATAGATCTGTAAAACGTAAAAAAAAATCTTATAAAATAAAGTTGTAGTTATAGCCTGTCGAGGCGGATTTTTGAATTTCGAAAAATTTTGCAGTGGCGGCATTTAAAAAAAAAGTATGCGTTTTATGCCATAAATTGCATGCTCTTATTATGTTTATAAAATGTTTTAACAAAAATATGAAAAATCCGGCTCGACACCGTATAGGAAAAACACTTTCGAATATTTAAAAAATCAAAAAATATTAAAAACTGTATGAGTTATCATGCAGATCGTGCCGGAAAAAGTAGTTTCGAGAAAAACAAGTTTAAATTTTCAAGTGCTTTTCGCTCGAGGTCGTGCGCATTTAAAGCAAGAACTTAAAATGAATTTTTTAATTTATTTTATTAATTTAAGTCTAATCGCCCATTCCAGCTTCATATTCTAAGCCTTCGTCATCAGTAGTAGTAGTAGTAGTATTTATTGCAAATAAAAGTAAAATTTACAAAATTTGAAATTTACTTATTGTAATATTAAGAAAAAAAAAAATATTTACAATAATTTAACGACAATGGCATGAGCCGTCTGTCGATTTATTTTTCATACAAAACAATTATTCGGTTTACGGTTTTTTAAAACCAGTTAAACTCTTTTATTAAGTAGTCTCTGTATCTAGATACATATTTAATGAAACGCCAAAGTTTAAGAATATCAATCAGCTGTAAATCATTTAAGGTAAATTCCTAAAAAGACTTTTCTGCATTCTCTTAATATTGGGCAGCGCACCAGAAAATGTGATATGTTTTCAAGCTCGCCTAAATTACACATTGACCAAGTTTTATTTTCTGTGTCAAATCTGTTGTTATATAAAACTACCATGTCACTTCTAGCCCTTATTATCCACATGCTTGATTCTATATTATATTTTTTTAAATAGACCAGACCTTTTGACCATTCTAATTCCTTATATATCCTACTAGTACTTAAGGCTGTTTGTATGTAGATATTCATCCTAGCCTGATTGTGGTTTGTTAAGGGCAATTTTGCATCTTCTATTCAGCTTTCTGATTGTTTGCTATCTGTTCGCCAAATGACATCGTTTTTACTAAACAAGTTCCTTAGATCTCTAATCCAGAAGACTTCTTTCTTTATAACAATTTTGGATAGGTAATGTTGCAGCCGATTTTTTGAGTATGTAATCAAAATTCTGTGCATATACTTAAAGAACAGTTCTAAAGTGAACAAATGATTTTCTTGCATGCCGGCTTCCAAAAAAAGTATGTCCGTAGGCATATGTGATGGTAGCTTCAGAATTCGCTTTATAAAACACTTTTGCAATATATCAATTTCTTCAAACCACCCGAAACCCCACACCTGTGCTGCGTATGATTGTATTGAACGACAAACTGCAAGAAAAAGTGCCCATTTAGCTTCAATTGAAATTTCTTTCTTTTTTAAAAGACAAGTCCACGAAGTATTAATACCATTCTTTGCTGCAGCTATTCTGTTTTCAACATGTTTTTCGAAATTCATCTGAGGTGTTATTTCCACTCCTAAGTAAGTATATGGAGACACAGTCTGTATTTCTTCCTTACTATAATACCACTTCTCCTCTTTCTTAAGTTTCCCACCTTTTCTGAACACCATTATATGAGACTTTGAGCGGTTTACTTCAAGATTCCACAGGTTGCAGTAGGTTATTAATCATCACTTGTAGTTTGCCTGGGTGATCCGCTAACAAAATGATATCATCCGCATATATATAAGTCTAATATTTTCCCCTTCTATGTTTAATGCTCCTTCTAAGCTTTCATGTAAGTCGTTTATGTAAAGAGCAAATAGTATTGGCGACAATAAGCATCCCTGTTTGACGCCTGAGTTTGTTTTGAATGTATCTGAAATTTCTGAGCCATTCCATACAATTGGCTTTGTATCGCTGTTTATATTCTCTATGAACTTCACTAGTTTCGTTGCAAGACTAATATGGTGCAGTTGTTATATTGTATCAAAACGTTTCTTGATATTCTATCAAATGCCGCTTTAAAGTTGACAAAACACGCGTAAACTTTCTTTTCTTTTATTTGAATCTTAAATGAACAATAGCGGCTGAATTGAATATATTGTCGACTGCGGAGTAATTCTTTCTGAAGCCGGGTTGATACTCGTTTAAGAAACTGCTCCTTTCAGTCCAACAAGTTATTCTTTCGTTAGTTATGCCCATCACAACTTTAGCAATGCAGTTCATGAATGAAATTCCTCTGTAGTTTCCTACCAGGGCAGGATCCCCTTTTTTGAAGATAGGAAAAACTACGCTGGTTCTAAAAGCCTCGTCTACTTTGCATTTTTCGTAAAGATTTGTGTAAGCACTTGCCATAGCCGCAATGCAAGTATCGGGAGCATTTTTTAAGAACTCGTAAGGAATTCTATCAATCCCTGGAGCTTTGTTTAATTTAACTTTGCTTAGCACAGATCTAACTTCGTCTGGTGAAAAAACTGCCCCATGCAGATCGTCAGGGTGGAAGTTATGTGCATACAAAATGTTCTTGTCATTAGCAGTAGGGCTCAGCCAATTTTCAAAATAAGCCTTAAATTCATGCATTGATATGGCGGAACTTATTTCCAAAGCTTCATCCTTTATCTTCTTAACAAATTTCCACCAACTAGCGCTATCTTTAATGTTGTTAATATTTCCTATAGCCTGTTATACCATTCTTCTCTATTCCTTTTACATACATATATACTTTTACATACATATTTATTTGCTTTCAATTTCTCCGTCATCAGTAAGCAATTGTTATTGTTTATTTTTTCCCAGTCGACGGTATGTTCTGGCCTCTTTTTTGTTGCTTTCATAGCCTTGATTCGTGCGTGTTTTAGCTGAGCTTCGTATGATCAAAAACAACTAACCTTTAGTTTCGCAAATATTAGCATATCGACCCTACACATACTCTCATAATGTTTTATGAATGTCCCTATACATACTTTAAAATAACAAAGGAACCGACAGACTGAAAGACTCCGAAAGTAACGGCCAGCTGTCTCAAACGAAGGACGCCTACCTGTGCGCATCAAACTCTGGGTGGGTTTACAGTTTCTACCATAACTTTGTATCTATGAGGAATTTTTACTATCGACTTCCACAGAAATCCGCTTGAAACTATAAAGAATACTAATCTGTAAAAAAATAGATTTTTTGAAAGTTCTGGACGTATGTAACCCCTTAATAGGCACAACAGTAATATACGGCTTGGCACATTTTTCAACTTTTTACAACGCAATGATTGAAATGACGTAAATTTTCAAGAACTGGTACATATTTGCACCAGCGCTATCGAGAGGGTTAAATCAATTTTCATGATTAGTATTTTCAAAGTGAAATATTTATATATTACTTTTCCATTTTATTTCCAATACGAGTCCTCCACGTGAACAGCCATTTAATGGCAATCGTTTCACACCTTTCAAAAAGTCATTCCCCCACCCACTCAAATGCATTTATCTGTAGCATTTTTAGCCTGCGCATTTCACTGCTCTTGTTTGGCTGCAAACCATCAACAATATTTGAGACTTTTCAGTTTTTGACAATCCTTTTCGCATCCCCCGACCGGTAGTGCCGCATCCTTTGTGTCCATTTCACTTTGGTACTCCTGAAATTTAGCCTCCCACCATTTTTCGTCCATTTATCATTGTTATCAATTATAAATATTTTTTAATTCATCATTGTTCCTTCTAAGTACCCCCTTCATTAATTCTATTGTCCAGAAAGAATGAAAACTTCACAGACAGTCACTTTCGAGTGAAAGTGTTAAATGATAAAAAATAATGGAATTAAATGATTCACCTGCACAACAGCTCAAAATGTCTTTCTCCTGTCTTCTTGTGGCGTAAATAATGTGATAAATTGTAACTTCGAAGACAAGAGGTGGTAAATTTGTTGAAAACAAATAAATAATATTGTATTATGCTCTCAACAAATGTTGGTGTATTGTTTATAAAATTTTAAAATATAGCCAATAATGGAATCAAAATTTGTGATAACTTCGAATTTACTCAAAGTAGAGACATCGCTGTGAGTGCCTGTGGAGATGGCTCTAATGACCTGGAATGCCGGTTAATAATGCGGCAATAGTCTGAAGCGTACTAATAATAGGAGTTCATTAGAACAAATACAAGGGTTGCCTTTTACATTTTGCGCCCTTGCAACACAATGTGTGATGAGCAGTAATTCGATACCTGCAAGACTATTCGAAGACTATTGGCCGTAATTCTGAGAAGTTTTGCATTTATACCGTTAAGCCATATAACCGCTTGCTGCTATTATTAAATTGCCCAACTTACCTCGATACCGAGCGTACACGGAATGGCCCTCGTAAGTATGGGTGTCTATGCATATATTTGAACATATTTAATGGCATTTTTAATTTCACCGAAATCCATTGCAGTTCTGCTGTTAAGCAAAACATTTGCATATGAATATTTTTCGAGTTTATAGTGAAGTGAAAAATACAAAAAAATAATTGACTAAAAATAGATAAACATATGGATGTCACACAAGCATTCACGCTGTCATCAAAAATGCATAAGTAAATACAAAAAAAAAATATTTTTTGGTATAGTTTTTTAATTGACATAAATGGCTGTATTTTATGCAAATCGGAGTGAACGGTGTATTATTAAGCTATAATTAAACATTTACTTATAGCCATAAATTAAAAATTATTTGTTTATGCGTATATGCGTTCCTACATAGCTTTTCTACTAAAAAATGGTCATACACTACTGGGCATAAAATGAAGTCAGAAAAAATAAATTTTTTGTTGAGACTTTAATAAATTTTATATTTCCGTTTTTTATTCTTTTATTTTTATTGGTAGAAGCACAATAATACCTTTTTTGCAACGAAAGTGTTGCCACAACATAGTCCCATTATTCATCAACCCAAATGTTGAAGTTTTTTTTTAATTTTCAATGGGAACTGTTTTGGTGGTATTTCAAAAATTCAGGTTGTGTAAACAACTTTGAAGTGAAATGTTTGTCAAAATCCTACAGAGCCATTTAAGAATGTTTTTCTTCTTTTTGGGACAACTCGCTCCAGATTAGCATTACTTTGAGCATTGTCAGCGTTCTAAGCTACTATAAAAAGTCTAAGACTTAAGTAAGACAGACCCAACGCATTTGGCATCAAGGCAAATAAAATTGCAAAAGAAACGGATTTTTTTCAAAAACATTTAATGCAGCATCTACGACTCGCCAAGAGTTATCCACTTCGTTAATTTTTTTTAACAATTGAGATCGACGAAACTAAATTCAAGGATTTTGAAAATTATGTTAGATCCTATGCAAGATGGAAATATCATAGGCCTCAATATTTTTCTAAGGTGATTACAGATGCGAGGGAAGTTGGGTATCTATGTTCATCAAGCAAGCAGTTAATGTACTCTGATCTCGGTAATCACGTCTCCGCTGAAAGCTACAGTTTTGAAGTAGCAAGAGAGGCTAGATTAGGTTAGGTTAGCCTGGTTGGCATTTAGCCACGCATAGACCTGTTGGTCCCTAGCGATACCAGATGGAGACCGGCCTTTATGAATACTGAAAGTAGACATCATGTAGGATGTCAACGCTTTGGCGAATCTAAGCAGAGCTTAGAGATCGGCTTTTGAGACGTCCTCCAGACCCTCAAACAGTGGAGCTCCCAGGCATTTTAAACGCGTTTTTAATAATGCCGGACAAACGCAGAGAAGATGTTCTAAAGCTTCCTTAACCTCCTCTCTGCATTTCCTGAATTTGTCCGTGTTGGCAATCTCTATTTTGTGAGCATGTGCGGCCAACATATTATGACCTGTCAGCATACCTATAATAGCTCTGCAGTCCTTTCGTGAGCACATTTATTGGAGGTGATAGTAGTGCAAATAAAGATCCCGCGGCTCCACTGGCTAGATTATGTCTTGATTGGTTTAAGTGGTTATGGTTTTCGCTCAAAGTGGTAAGACTATTCCTGACTTGTTCCACCAATTTAGTGATTGTTGTGGCCGCATCCAGTGCCTATATATCGGCTTTGCTATTCGAAAGATTAGCGATAGTAACTTACAAGCTTCCCCTCTTTGCCAATACTTCCGCCTCGAAAACACTACAAGTCTTGGGAAAACGCACAGATTTTTCAATTCTAAGTCTATGAGAATATAAACCAGCTCCATCTTTGAACCATCTGCATAGACTGTAGTGACAAAATTGTTTAGTGAAAGTACCTTACTCCATTCCTACCTAGATGGAAAAATACTGGCACAATTCCACAATTCCAGTCCTCCCCGAGGTGTACTGAGCTGACCATAAGCTCATTTCTTTCCGCGGTTCGCTTCATTTAATCTGGGATAACAAATGTCGGTGCATTAAGAGCCTCCCTATGACATAATCTAGTTGCATCAACCGTTATTGCACACGCTGATCTTTGTTTTCTGCCAAGTAATTTCATATTGTAATTTTTCCTAGAGCTTTCCACCCAACTACTGATTCGTATAATAAAATTTGTCATATAACCGGTTTATAAAAACATTAAGTATACTTGGGTTGAAGGCCCCATCTTTTTCTAAGCATTAGTTTACAGGTTTACAGAGCAATTTTTGCTTTCTTTACCCATTCTTCAATGTTCAGTTTCAGGCCCTGAATATTGAGTATTCCAAGTGGTAGATGGAGGTGGTACCAGAGGGAGAAGGACTATTTGCTTTGAAAAGTTAGAAGAATAAGTTGGCTTCACTTGGTGTGCATTTTTGAAGTCGATCCATAATCGTATAAGCGATTAATGAACCAAATCAGAAGAAGAGGTATGAAAGGAGAGAAGCCCTCATTCGGACTCGAAATACACGAGGAAGCGTGCTAAGTATGATGGAGCATCGATAATGATTTGAGGATTTCCTACCTCATTTGGAGTTGGAATTTGAAAATGATAGGCGATGTATTTAACAGTGTGCTAGAGACAGTTTTCAACACATTGAATGCCAAGCGCATTTGACGAAAATCTACACTGCAGTCCACGCACTTTTTTGTTAAAAAGCGGTGTGAAAATAACATTTTCATTCATTTCCGAGATATTTCCGAACTGTTTAGTGGTTTATTTCAGATCTTATAAAAGTTTTTTACGAAATAACACTGCACGATGGTAGGATGGTTCCATATGTAAAAGTCCATGCATGTGTGGAAAGTACCTGAACGCCATTCACTTGGGAGAGGCCAGGATAAATTTTCCGCCTATAGTCCAAGCAGCTCACAACTTCCGAGCTTCGCCTCTGGGTAGCTTCCAAACAACCATTCGAGGGTGAGCTAATGTGAGAAGGCGTTTTCTCCTAATGAAAACGAAAACAAAGCTTCAGATGAGAACTCACCACTGATGACGTCCACTGTGAACGAATTAAGAATTACGATTTGAGGGCAAAACGAGAAAAATATTGTACCCTGCGACGTATACTACAGCTGCCATGCAAAGAAGCGTAAATTCGGTATTGGATTTGTTGTGGAAGAGCGGCTTCATCGGTAGTAGGATCGTAAAAGGCGACAACATACGAAATTGTGCGAGGCATTTTCTGCTGTTTGGTGTAAGTGTTTGTTTACTCTGTGTTTTGTTTTGTTTTACTTTGAGTTTTTTATTCTTGATTTTTTTCGATTATTTTTCTCTATTTTTATTTTAATTTTGCAGATTTATATCCTATTGTAAGTTAAAAATGGCGAAGCAAAACCTTAAAGAAACTAAAATATTTCAAGTTATGGAAGGGAGTAATGACGATTTTTCGAGCGATGACCCTTTGATTGATGAGAAGTGGCTGTCAGATGACTTGGATACTGAGGTCGCTAATGTTAATATTGATCTTGGCGAGTAAAAAATAGATAAAGGTGGAACAAACTTTTCAGACGTTGTAGATTTTCTGAAGCTATCGACAGTTAGACTGAATTTTCTTCGCGCCAAAAGTACTTCAAATTCACCAGAAGTACTTCAAATTCACCAGAAGTACTTCAAATTCACTAGGAGACCAGGCTCGCAACCAATGCTTGTTTCGACGCATTTCTTCTACTCGTTGACAACGAAGTTCTTACTTGGATTGCCACAGAAGCAAATAAATGTAATACAATTAAATCAATTTAAGGGGGAAGTCTACTGTGACAAGGGGAAAAACAGGCTTATTTTCCGGATTTTATTTCTAACAAAATATTGCTCGTACATAAAATCTATTTAAACTCTTATCTTTATTATATATTTAAGTTTTTGAAAAAAAAATTTTAAGTCAAAATATTCAAAATGGCCGCTGTGTCACTTCTGCAAGCGCAGGTCCGCTTTTCTTAGGTGCCTAAACGGTGTACATGAAATCTTACGTTTCGGTGATATAAAACAAAAAAAAACAAAATATTGTTAATATATCATATACATAGTATTGACTCTCGTCTGACGTAGGATTATGTCGATAAAAAATTTTGGCGTTGAAAAAAAAATTCTTGAAATTTTTTTCTTTTTTTTTTGCCTAAAATTGATGTTACTATTGTTTAATATATAACAATTTAACAAATAACGATATCAAAAAAATCCTATGTCAGACGAGAGACACTATTGCAGAGAATATATAATTAAATTTTTAAGCTGATTCATTTATCAGAACTCGAGATATCGTGTACACCGTATACAAAAACTTAGTTTCGAGAAAAATGCGTTTAAAGTTTCAGTATTAGCAGGTACGCGCTTTGGAGCGCTTCGGGAAAAGGTCGAAATTTCAACGAAGAAAAATTTAGCCAGCTGTAACACATATTGTACCTTATTTAAGAGGGTTCAAAGTATTTTTTAAGCTAATAAAAAAAAAATCGATTTTTTGAAAAATTCACAGTAGACTTCCCCCTTAAATCAATGTTACCAGACCTTCGCGAAAAAAATGGATGCCAACAACAAACTTTGAAATAAGGAGGTTAATTATTCTTCTTCTGTGGACTTGTTTGGTGGTATTGGTCCAAAGATTTGCTGTACAACTTTTCAGCTCCGCGAAAAACAATGCCGCGAAATGGCTTTCAATTATTGCTAAGTTGCAACAATTCAAGTTTACCAGGCGACTTGGACTTGGTAAAATATAATCGCTAATGGACATATTTTGCTTTAGAAAGAACTATGAATCTTGAAACAAACAAAAAAAAAAAAAAAACAAAAAAACTAACTAACTAATGGACAAAATTTGTGAATATATACAACTTTTTTATTTAACAATAAAATTTATTAATATAATTAACTTCGAAACAGTTTATTTCCACCTCTATCGTACTTCGCGGTAATATTTTAGCACCTTTGTTAATTATTTTCTTTCTCAATGATATCTGTTCGTGTTTTTGCTTTCTTCTGCTAATTGCCCATTGCCTTTGCTAATTTTCTTCTCTATGCTGATGATCTAAAAGTTTATGCTGAACCAAAAATTCTAGTGATTCATCTGTCCTACAGACTGAGCTGAATAATTTATTTTCCTGGTGCCTTATAAATCGTCTATTTGCTAATATTGAAAAATGTCATAAAATCACATTTTCTAAGCTTGAAAACCTCCTGAATACTTCTTGGAGACCTTATCATGCAGTTCAAGCATATATAAGCTTGGGAAATAAGTCCATAGCGGTTTTTATATATTTTTTGTTATTTTACAATGATTTGTGCGCTGTTTGACAGAGGGTAAGTATCCATTCGATGGAACTCTTTCTGCTCTGCAAAACTATGGTAATTGAATTTTTGAGTTATTTAATTTTTTATTATTTTTGAGGCTTAGAAATGGAGGCAAAGGTAGCAGGCAAAATCAACTTTTTCGCCGCCTGCTCCTCTTAGCTTTTCATAGAGGTCAAACAGCTGCCGAAGCAGTCCGGGACGTGTATGGATTTGCGATGTATATGAAGAATGTGTCACAGAAGAGTCTACAGCACGGAAAAGGTTTGCAAAGTTCAAAAATGCGGCTTTGATGTCGAAAACGCGTCCCGCAGCGGAAAGCGTTCTTCGGTGAAGAGCTTCTCAAATCACTTTTGAAGGAGAACGGTCACCAAACGCGTCGTGAATTGGAAGAAAAAATTCACTGCGATTCTCAATCAACTTCATTGAATGGGATTTACAGAAAAATTGGGAACCTGGGTGCTTCACGGGTCGTCACGGAAGACGGGAAATGGTACCTATAAGTCAATATGAAGCAAACAAAGTAGTGGGTGGCTCCAGGAGATACGCCAAAGCCGAGAGTCAAGCCGGATCTTCATTTCAAGAAGTTCATGATATATATTTGGTGGGACTGGGAGGACATGGTGCACTGGGAAATACTCGAAAAGATTACCACGGTCAACGAGGAGCTCTACGTTGCCGTGAATGAGGCTAATCGACTGAAAATACCTGATTGACATGGCCGAACCAAACTCTTTCACGACACGCCATGTTGCACTAGTCGTCAAAGCCACACTCCAAGAGCTCGAAGCTCGAATGGGGGTACTACAGCATCCACCGTATTCTCCGGACCTTGCACAGACTGATTACCATCTTTTGGGCTCCCTGTCAACCCATTCGATCACAAAGAGTGCTTAAAAAACTGGCTCAACAACTTCTTTGACACCAGATCAGGCGATTTTTGGCGAAACGGCATCAACAAATTGGTCGAGAGGTTGTAAACAGCAACGACGAATATGTAAAAGGTTCAAAAAATGTTTCTGGATTTCGAACTACATTCACTGAATTTGTCAGACCTGAAACCAACATTCGAGTCTCGCTATCGATTGATTAGTATTGGGTTGTACGGAAAGTAATTTGTTTTTTTCGTTGTGAAAATGAAAGACGATCTTAAACCCAGGCCTTTTAGGTGGTCATAAACAGCTGAATTCGATACTTTTAACCTCTCACCGATCTCACGTGCTGTTTTTCGCCGGTTTGTATCAACTAATGCCTTTATCGCATCTTCATCAGCTTCAACCGGCCTTCCAGAACGAGGTGCATCTTCGACATCAAAATTGCCGGACCGAAATTCTGCAAACGAGTTCTGGCACTGGCGTATTCTCAACACATCTTCTAAATACACATCGGCTAATTTCTTTCTGGCTTGAACTGCATTTTTACCTTTCTATAGTAAAAAGTAAAATATGACGAAAATGCTGCTTGTTGCTCTCCATATTGAAAAGGGCACCGACCAAAAACTACTTCGTAAAATCAATTGAACTTATTCACACACAAGCTTGCTATATTAGCTGTCAAAACATATAATGACAAAGCGACTTAAGTGTGAAGTTAGCTGTGCAAAAATTTACTTAAATCCTCTGTCAGGAAAAAACGAAATTACTTTCCTCGCTCATTAAGTGACAGAGGTACTCTTCAGGTAGTGAATCTCTAAACTGTCCGTTCTGCACTTTGTTAGATATTAATGAATAAATAAATAAATAAAAAAACTAAATAGTTCTATTGGAGCCGGGTACTAAATTTGTACTAAAAAGTCTGAAAAGCATGTGAAGCATGTGAGATTTTTAAGAAGTGTTTAAATACGAACGATTATATTTTTAATGTTCGTATGAGTGTTCATTTTATGTGTTTATGTGTATGTATGCAAATTTAGAAACTTTCCGCTTTTTAGCTTTTTCTGATTAACTTGCTACGAATTCAATCAAATTATCATGGCGCAAGTTGTTTAACTAATCGCCAGATAAATCAATTTCGAGTCAAATTCGTTTTATTGCTGATAATTTTTTTTCATATTTTTTCGCATTGTGTAGACCGCAAATGAGCATAAAATATATTCAAAAATCACCAAACAACAACATATTAAAAATATTCAAATGCTTTTGCTTAAATTAACTCGAGCTAAGTCCCAGCTAAGAATGGAGAAGCGAAAGATTTAAACAACAAACGCGTGCCCACTTCTACGGATAGTAGCTAAAGCAATAAATTTTCTATCGAACTCAACTTTTAATTTATTTATTTATAATTTAATGCTTGTTGATTGTGAGCGATGAAATATAGGCACAAAGTGTAAGATTAATTTACTGCGAAGGTAAGAGGTTGTCTTATTTGTAGGTCAGCGGAATTTATAATTAATTTGTACTTGTACGCGTGGATCCATTATTACTGTTATGAAAACTGAGTCCATTACTACTTTGGTATTATAATTGTATAGTAGCAGTGATATTTTTCTGTGTTTTTTATTTATTTTGTTAAATTTGACACGCAAATAATTAATTGCATTATTGTTAATAACAGACAATGGGTTAAATTAAATTAGTTGAACTACGTGTTACCGAGCTGCTGATTTGGTCAAAATGCTGATCGACCTTTGAGTGCATATTTTTTCCTTCATTAGCTATTTGTGCATCACGTGCGCTTTGCCAATGATTAGGTGAATAGATGTGCTGAAATTTTGCGAAAAAGCATCTTAATGTACTTTATTTGCATACTCCAGCCCCAAAAGCTAGCTGTGTTTGCGAGCAACCATCATTCGGTGGGTTTACGGATCGGATATGGATAATGGAGCATTAAATTATAAAAAGCGGAGAAATACATTTTTTCTATAAGCGGTCGTGCTACGGCGGCCTTTCCTGCTGAATTTGTTGAAGAAGTGTTCAGGAAGCCTGTACGCATTTATACTTGAAATTGCAATGAAATTTGAAAGGTCGAGCCAAGACACACCGATGGGCTTGGTAACTCCTAAGACACTCAGGTTAAAAACCCTATTGTATTTAGACCTCTGGAAAGTTAAAGGATAGATAGTCAAGGAGGAAAGGAGAAAAGTAATATAACAGAAGGAAAAAGATAGGATAGTGGAAAGGAATAGAGGTTAGAGGGTGGTTAGACGTGTTTATAGAGGTTAGACGTGTGAGAATTTTTCAGATTCTTTGGAAAATCTGAAAATATCTTCCGATTCGACAGGACGAATTTTACTTTTCATACATCGAAACCCAAAATTCGTAGCCTTGCTCTAGCAAATGCGGGACACTCACAGTGAAAATGCTCAGTGCCATCCGCATTTTCTAAGTAAAATAGTCACATCGGGTTCTCAATGATTACAATGGTGGTCATATGGTGACCCTATGGATTGTGTCCTGCAATAATACCGATCATCAACCGAATGTCTTTAATTCCAAGCTTTAGAAGAAAGTCCGACAGTTTCCTGTTCGCGCTTGTCACAAAACACTTTGCAGTCCTGCAGCGTTTAAGACCGAACCATCGCTCTTTATGTAAGTTGTATACATAAACGCTGATCCACTTCTTGATTTCTGCAGGACTGATTCCGATTATTGGAATCCTTCGGTCCGTATGGGGTAATCGCTAGTTCGCAGTTGGCCAATTCATCAGCAATTTCATTCCCTGAACCCCGCAGTGTCCTAGAACCCATATAAGTACGAGCTTATTCTGTCTTGCAACATAATTCAGTTTATTTTCACATTCTTGAACAATCTTTGAAGTTTGCTTTGCGTTATCCAGAGCCTTTAGCACAACCTGGCTGTCAGTAAAGATTACAATCTGTTTCCCGCCTCATCTCCTCTCAATTATCCATTCCGCTACTTTCATATTGGCAAAAACTTCCATTAGGAAAACGCAATGGATATTTCACATCAAATTTCCTTCCAAATGAAACTATGAGTATAAGGTTATCCTTACAGGGTTTGATTGAAAAGTAATTAGCCTTATTTTTTTAAGCAGTTTTATTAAACCTTGTGGCTTACACAACTAATATTCTTCAAAATAGGACACTTAAGCGTTAATATACCGCTGGTAGCGGTCCTTCCACTGCAGGAAACATTTTTTAAACTCATCCGCCGGAATCGCGTTCAATTCGGCTGTCACAGTTTTTTGGATCACCTCGATGGAGTAGAAACGCCTCCCCTTCAGCTTTCTTTTCAGACGCGGGAACAAGAAGAAGTCCGGAGGGGACAGGTCTGGCTGTAGGGAGGGTGGGGAAGCACCGGAACCCCCATCTTGGCCAATGCAGAGGTGCAGAGGAAGGCGGTGTGCGCCGGCGCATTATCATAATGAAGGGTCCGGACGAGGTCGGGCCGAACCCGGGTGACTGCTCCGCTGTTGCCAGCGAACTGGGACCGGTTTCTAGTGGAAGGGGAAAATCCAACGATCATTTTCCCACACCAGCCGACTCGGTTGATCGTTTGGCAGACGCTCCGCGCGGGAAGCCTCATTACTTTTCAATCAAACCCTGTAGGTGACAGAGGCAGTGAATACTGCCTAGAAAGCATCTTAAAAATTTCTCTGTGACCCATAGTTTCGCTTTCGAGCCAAATGTCTTATTTGTGGAGCCTACACATTGCTTTTATTGCTTCCTGCTGTATCTTAAGATCCAAGGGGAGCAAATCAAGCATACGAGTAGCATATAGAGCATCGCCGGAGGTTGTACTCATGGCACCCGTAATGCATAAACATACACTTGTTTGCAGACTGTATAGTTTCCAAGGTGTAGACTTAACCATAGTTTGTCTCCACCAAGCCACAGAAGCATAAGTGATGATTGGCCTGATAAGTGCTGTGTATATCCACCAGACCACAGCAGGTTTCAGACCCCAGGTTTTGCAAAAAGCTATACCGTATTGTTGAAAGATCCTCAATACGCGATCCACCTTCAGCGAAACATGTGTTTTCCAAGTCAGCTTCTTATCCAAGATTACTCCTAGGTATTTAACTTTCTCAGAAAGACTGATGTCACACCTTTCAGTGCTGGAAGACTAAGTCCATCCATTTTTCGTTTTTGTTCGGATTGGCGGAAAGACCTTGTCTCAAGCACCAGTCATCGATTTTGTCCAGAATCCTCTGCACTTTCGTGCAAAGCCTTCTTAAGAATTAATCCGATGTTAGCGCATAGAAATCGTCCGCATATGCTTGGACATGAAATCCAAGTTCCTGCAACTTCGTTAGAAGAGAGTCTACGACGACGCACCACAGCAGCGGAGAAAGAACCCTTCCTTGGTGGCATCTTTGCTGGGCCTGACGGTATTTAGTTCGCCACTGTTCTCACCAGCAGTTAACAGCCTCTCAGAGAATATGGAATGTATCCATTCTGCAAAGGTTTGATTTCGTTCGGCAGAATAACGCATTGAGCCATAAGGGGCATTATCAAAAGCAACCTCAATGTTCATGAACACGCCCATTGTGTTCTCGTTAGCTCCAGCCCGGCTTTACTAACAAGATCGTGTAAGGCTGACTCGCAAAATTAACCTCTCTGGTAAGCGTATTGATTTCTCGGCAATACCTTCACTCGCATATTTACGTAGTCTGGCCATAAGCTCTGTGACAAATTCTACAATGCGTACGACGAGAACAAATTCGCAGAAAAAGTTCCGTTATTTTTGCTTTTGTTCGCATGTATTGTCTACTCTTAAATTATACTTAGTTTCGTGGCAAACTTCGGTTGTTAATAATGGAGCGGGGCGGTAAGGAAAATCGCATTGCAGTGATTCGATTACAAAAGCGTGATAAAAGCGCAAGTGAAATTTACGAATTGCTGAAAAAACTTAATATTTAGAGAATGTCCCTTGTTGCACGATTAATCGTTTTTCCCAAACGTCTGAGGTGACAAACAGAAAAAGAAGTGGTCACCCTTGTGTGGTTCGAACCAGTGTAGCCATAAAAGCCGTTCCAGGAACAATCCCTTAGAAAGCAGAAAATCATGTCCAGCCTATAAGGCAAAAACTATGTACTCAGTAGTGGTTAAAAAACAATATTCCTCATAGCCACAGAAGATTGGCCGCGTGGAAGTTAAGATCTGAATCAATTGGATATTCATTGGAAAATCCATTGGAAATGCATTAATATTTACATGATTAAATAAAACTAACTTCATTAAAAAAGTAATATAATTTCATATCTATAACAAACTTAACTCGTAACAGAACTTATAGGAGACCTAAGTATATACAAGTTGAAGTCCAAAATAAACAAGACTGAGCTAAAATTGAAACGACAGGAGCTTTGTTCTGATAAATTCGGTAGTTTGCTCTAGCTTCGATTCACTGTTTTGTGCGATCTAAAAGCTTTTTGAAAGAATGTTTTATGCCATTGACTGAAATGTGCTCCAGGATGTCGATACAAGCCTTTTGGATGACCTCTACGGACGCAAAATGTTTTCCTTCTATGGCCAAATGCAACAATCCGAATAGGTAGAAGTAACCGGGAACCATATCAGGCGAATACGGTGAGTGATTGATGGTCAAATGCGATTTCTAGTCAAAAAATTAGTCTCAAGAGTGGATAGACAAATGCATTGACCCGTTGGCACAAGCTCCTTGTGAACAATTCTCTTGGAATCGTAAAAACAACTGAGCATCAACTTGATTTTTGACTTCTCCGAACGCGATTTCAGGGTGGTGGTTCATCTGGGGTCCTCCATTCGGCACTTTGACGCTTAGTTTCAGATTCATATTGGAAACTCCATATTTGAACACCAGTTACAATGCTGTAAAGGAAATTCTCGTCTTTTTTCGCCTCTTTAATGACGTCATTCGAAAGTTGACTTCTGAGCAATTTTTGGTTCTCAGTTAACTTGTGCGAAATGAAACGTGCACAGAACTTTCGTAAGCCCAAATGATCAGTTAAAATGCGATAAATTGATATTTTGGAAATATTCAATTCCGATTCCATGAATTTCAATGATTATTTCGGTTAATTTTTTTAATTTAATTTAATTTACGAACAATTTCGATGGACTTTTTGATGTGTGAACATATGGACCCATTGCCATTTATGGCCTCACAACCATCTCTGAAACGGATAAACCACTCATGAGCTCTGGTACGAAATAGACAATCATCGCCATACACTTTTTTCATCCATTAAAATGTTTCGGTAAACGTTTTACCGATTTTACAACAAAATTCATATTAGCTCTTTGTTCGAAACTCATTTTTGTACCCATGATACAAGCATACTGACAAACATACTTAGACGCAATAACTTCGCTTCCACTGAACCGAATGTCCCCAAGTTTTCACTGGAAGTTAGCTAGGGATGTAGCTTCCAATGCACTAACTCTTTAAAAAGTTGGCGCCATCAAAAACATTTTATGACGCCAGTCTTGTTTATTTTGGACTTCACCTTGTATATGATTGGCGCTTACACTATGTTTTAGTTGGCCGAGCTCCTCCTCCTATTTGTGGCGTGCGTCTTGATGTTGTTGCGCAAATTGAGGAACCTACAATTTTAAGCCAATTTCTAATGGCAAATATTTTTTATGAGGATCTTTTTTATGGCAGAAATACACTCGGAGGTTTGCCATTAGAATACACTTTTTCTCCATTTTGGGGTTTCACGGAGATTTGAACCTACGTCTTACGGATGGTAGACATGCAACAACCCATTCAGGTACGGCGGCCACACAATTCACAATTGTTTTAATTTCATAAATTTTATAACTTTTTGTGCTCTTTTCTTTAATATAATCATCAATAATCTTCTATATATAATTTAATAATATTTGTGCACCGCCTTCTGTTGCAGAAGTAGCTTTCGTACCATTTTCGTTCCAGTATTTGTATTCCGTATTTTGGCATTTTTTTATTAGAATTCTTCTGTCAATTGTTTCGAATGGTCTCTTAAAGCCACTATACATTTTCGTTTAGCTATTTCTGATTTCCACATCGCGATCACAAAATTTAGCGCCCAGGCACGGCTAAGGCGTTGTCAAAACACAGATTGATTTTCAGATATCCTTCGGTTATTCTCCATACGCGCTTCTAAATGTGTATGTACGACCTTCTCAAGTATCATATTTTACTTTCAATCAACAGCATTTAAGTTGGGCGAAACTCCTCTGGCTTTTTAACTGTTTCAACGGGTATGACTGTTGGGACTTTCTACTTATGGGGGAGTCCCCCAGCGAAAGGTTTATGATATTCAGGCAGATTGGACCAATTAGCTTAAGAGCACACAATATCATTTTCGTATATATCAAATATAATTATATTGGCTGATCACCGCTAAGGCATTCAAAGTAATTTGTTTGTTCGATTCAAGCAAAACAAAAATCATGTAAAATAATATATTATTCAAATTAGTTTTGAGTGAAGAAATACTTCAGCTTGAAAAAATTTACTATTTCTTCAAATTTGTATTGCGTTTAATAAATAAATACCAAAATTTCAAGCGGACAACTTTTTTCTGCTCTTATTGGAGCAGAAGTTCGACCTGTCATATCACTGATTTTATGGTATAGATAATTTTTACAATTTTTTTTTTTGCTTTTGCTTTGCATGATTTAAAATTATTATATTAGCTGCCATATTGCAAACTTTTTATAATTTGTATACGTTTGGCAAGAGGCCTGTGGCGAGGTATTGATAATTGGCTGTTGAATGCTGACTCATCTTTTTGATCTACATACAGACAGCCAATTTGTATAAGCCTAGGGCTCCCAAACTTGTTTGTACCGGGACTGTGTTTAGAGAAAATATCGACAATTGTTTGCTGCAACTACTCAATGAGAACTCATTTTAAAAAATTTAGATTTTTTATTATTTTTATGAACTAGCTATGCTCAACATATTTTGCTGTGGTTGGTTTTAAACTCTCATATCATAATTTTGTTGAATACTTCTGAAGGTTTTATCAATCGCCTCTCCCGCACAGAAATCACGCGAAATTCTGGTTTCATTTATACCTGGGCATTTACTTACTAATACCTAAATCTGTCGGCATTTTAAACACCCAGACTAAGCCACAACAGTAGCTTATATATAGATGTATAATTGGCGTGTGCACCCCTTTCGGGTATTTAGCCGAGATCCTCCTCCTATTTGTGACGTTCGTCTTGATGTTGTTCCACAAATGGAGGGAGCTACAGTTTCAAGCCGATTCTGAATGGCAAATAATTTTTTGTTAGGAGCTTTTTCTTGGCTGAAATACACTCGGAGTTTTGCTATTGCCTGCCGGGGGGTGACCGCTACTAGAAAAATCTTTTTCTTTCGGCTACGGCGGCCTCTAACTTTAGCAGCACAATTAATGAGGGGACCAACTTGCTTTTGGAACATTCGTAAATTTTGAAATCCATAGAAAAAGCGGCACACATTTTTCCCCCCTTTTAAATCGATCCCATACCCATTTTTCCACTAGAATAGTTCTACTGCAGAAAATCTTGAAGCGAACAATTAAATAATCTTCAAAGCTATTGTACTGAGAATAGAGACATTTTCGGTATACAACCCTACAAAAGTGAAAATGCATAAACAAAACTTTGTTGTCGCTCCTCGTAAACTATTGAAAGTGCAGGTGAAGATGGTGTCGATCGGGGTGATTCCCTATGAAGTGGTATTTTTCTAGTCGATCAGTGTTCAATTAATAACGATTCCAAGATTGGTGCCAGATATTGAACCTATTTTTCTCAAAAAAGACGTTTAAAGCAATTACAAATCTGCAATCAACCGTCAGTATTTCCATGCTGCACTTCGAGTTTTCTCTACCAAAATATCTACCAGCTTTTTTCTTTCCCAACAGCGAAACAAAATATTATGATTCTGTTACAGACTATCGGAATAACAACATCTTAGACCCGTAATTTTTTCATACCTGCTTACAATCATAAGCTCGCGTTTAGGCGATATTTGCGTGCCGATTCGCACACTTTACAGCATCGCGGCGCATAGTTAGGGAACACCTGTTCTGTATAGGCAAAACATTCATTAGTTTCATGTCGCTTCTTCTTTTTTTGTCGATTTTGTTTTCTCGCTATTGCTAAACTATTTATTAGCCGGTGAAGGCAACGACACTGCCTTCACGCCAGCCATACAAAACAACAGGCCTGACCTAAGGCAAGTAGACAAAATCGCAAAGATGCACACAAATGTAAATATGATTTTTACATATGAATAAGTGTGTGTGTGTGTGTATGTGTGGACTATCTTTATTTATGTTAAACGTTAATCGTTTGTAATTCATTATTTGTTAGCAAATATCGAATGGTATGACGGAAGGTCATTCACACATGACCTACCCTAATGCGTAGCTGCGTTAATCATCTCGATCAGAGGTATTGGACTTTTTAATTTAATTTTCTTATTTGCTAACTCATTTTTTTAGATTTTGGTATATTGATTTCTTCAAATTTCAATGACAATTGTTTTTAATCTTAACATTTCTAGATTTTGCCTAAATTAGTATAAAAGCTGGGCGCTCGCAACGGTGAAGCATCAAAGTGACTTTAGCATTCGACCTCAGCAGCTGTCCAGAATTAGCCAAAATGGTGGGTAGAAAATAATTCAGTTCTTATAAAGACAAAAAAGAGTTTCTTTTTTAAAACATTGTTAAAAAAAAAGATATGGAAGAAAAAAATTAAGAATTATATTTTTGTATTAAAAACAACTTACAACAAAAAAAAATTTGGAAATATATATTAGACATACAAAATTTAACTTTAATATACTTTTTATACTCTACACTTTCCGTAGAATCTTTTTTTTCTCCTTTTTTTTGCTAAAAATTATGTTTTTTTCCATGAAGAGGTGTTGAGTTACTGATAAACTCATTTTTACTTCATTGTTAGAATAATTTTTTTTTGAACTTTGCACTTGTAAGACTTTGAGTTTTTAAAAAAGAAATAGTTTGGTTTATAAACAAAATTTAAGTGGCTCAGTTTTTTCCTTTTCAGAATTAAAAAAAAAATGAATTTAATTTAATAAAATTCTTATTATATTTTATTTTAATTTTTCATTAAAATTTTTATAGAAATTTGTTTTCAATTTTTTTTAATCCTTTTTTTATACTTGAAAAATTTTGTGCGTTTTCTACTGAAAAACAAAACTAGTGTTGTTTGTAAAAAAAAAAAAATTTTTGTTTTTCAAAATTCAATAATAAAAAAAATTAATATAAAACTGAAATTTAATTTTTTTTCCTTCAACTTTAATTTTATATGTTCTAGAATTTTTTTCTTAGATATTTTTTTAATTATTTTTTTTTTTGTTTCGTTTGTAAAATAATTTTAAGTGCTTTAAAAAATGATGCTTTTGGTTTTCAGAATTTAATATAGAAAATTTTTTATTAAATTCCATAATTAATAAAATTTAACAAATAATTTAAATTTAGTTTAATAATTAATTTAAATTTATAAACTTTCTTGCAATAATTTTAATTTCACTCGTAAAATTGTGTGCGTTTCCTAGCGAAAAAAACAAAAACAGTTTCGTTTGCAAAAAGATTTGAGTGACTCCAAAATTTATTTAAAAAAATTTTATAAAAAAAATAATTTTTTTAATTTTTGTAGTGTAAAATAAAAATAACTTTCAATGTAAAACAAAAAATATTTTGTTTACACAATTTATTAATAAAAAAAATTTATTTATATTTTTCTAGTGAAAAAAAATAGTTCCGATTATAAAAATATTGTTGATTGTAAAAATAAGTGCCTAAAAAATCATTTTTTTATTCTTTTTCAGAATATAATAAGAAAAAATGTATTCAATATTTCAACTTAAATTTATTTTAATAATTAAAATATTTTATTTAAATTGTAATTTTTTTAACTTTGTTATTTAAATTTTTTTAGAATTATTGTTCTTTTAATCATTATTTTTTATACTGTAAAATGTTGTGTCTTTGCCAGTGTTTTCTGATGAAAAGTAAACATAGTTTCGTTTACCAAAAAATTGTAAATGCCTGAAAAATTAATTTTTTTGTTTTTGAGAATTCCTTAAGATCAAATTTAAGTTTAAATATTTAATTTGATATTTAATTTAATATTAAATTTAATATATAAATTGATTCAATAAATTCATTTTTTTAGCTTTAACAAAAGTTTTTTTATAAATATGTTTTTAAAGAATTATTTTTTAGATGATATTTGACACACTGTGGTTTTTTTTTTAACAGTGCAGTGTTTTTTAATAAAAAGAAAGCGTATTTTCGGTTATAAAAAATTTGAAAATGCCTCAAAAATTAATCTTTTTTTTAGAATTTAATAAGAACAAATTTAGGTTTAAATGTTTAATTTGATATTTAATGTAATATTAAATTCAATCCTGAAATTTAAATTTGATTCAATAAATTCCTTTTAATCTTTAATTACAATTTTTGAGAGAAAGTTTTTTAGATTTTTTTTGTTTTTTTTAAGAACAATTTTTTTCCGCGTGGGAAATTTTGTGTGTTTGCCAGGGTTTTCTGGTAAAACAATTTTGTTTTTTAATTAATTTTTAATTTAAATTTTTTTAATTCTAATTTTAGTTTTAATTTTAAATTATTTTTAACTTTCCTTTTCCATTTTTTTTTAATTTAAATTTTGATTTTTTTAGATATCTGTTTTTTTTATTTTTTTTTAGATATCTTTTTAGAAATATTTTTTTTTTTATTTAACAAAATTAAAAAAATAAATATATATTCTAAACTTGCGAAATGTCGCTCCGAGCAAAATTTGTAATAGTTAACATAAAATAACTTGTATTTATAATTTAAAACTAATTTTCTAATTAACTTCCATTATTTTTTCTCAATGAAAACATTTCTTACCAACTCTCAAATCTTCTTCTTCCAGAAATTCGCCATTACCATATTAGCTCTCATTGGCTTCGTGGCTGCCGATGTTTCTCATCTCTCCGGCTCATACTTGCCTCCTGTAGAACCACAACCTCAATATTTAGTTCCTGTGCAACCAGAGCCACAATATTTGCCTCCTGTACAACCTCAACCCCAATACTTGCCTCCTGTACAACCACAGCCGCAATATTTGCCCCCTGCACCAGAGCCACAATACTTGCCTCCTGTACAACCACAGCCACAGTATCTGCCTCCTGTTGTACCAGAACCTGAGTACCTTCCTCCCGCTCCTATTGACACACCAGTCTACGAGGATGGCTACCGCTATAAAACTGTGAAGAAATACCGTTTGAGAAGCCATTAAAGTATTGACGGAATGGAAGACAACGAGGATTTGTTAAGAGAGGTTTTAAGATAGATTGAATATCGTTCCTAATTTGTACTTCCAGTATACAAAGTTTTTGTTAATTATTTTTTAGAAATTTTCGAATTTATACATTAAAGTTTAATATCAAAATCAGTTTATTCGTTTCTTAAACAAACTTCAACTGAAATTTAATTAATAGAGACGTCAACCCAGTTCGGGTACACAGAATAAATCGCCATCCATTCATTGGCCTGTGCATTCGTTGGTCACTTTCTTTAAATGATTTTAACTAACACACCACATTAAGCTGCATTTCTAATGCCCTTAATCCCTCCTATACACTATCGTTCTTTGACCAAATCAATTACCAGCCATCTTGAGTGGATTTCGCCTGCTACGTCTGCACATAAATATGCATTTATTCGCATTGAAAAGCTTTGCGCACCAAACATTCTTAAAAGGATAAAACCAGCTGTAAGCATAAATAATACATGTCGCAAAATATTAGCCATCAACCGAAGCAGCTATTCAAATACTTGCAGCAAAGTACATATGTATGTGTGTACATGCATACACTGGGGTTCACAATAATAGCAGCAAGACATATTGCAAAGTTTGGACTATCTTTTAATTTCTTATAATTTCTTTACTTTTATATAAAAATGCAGTGCTGGATTGATGAGGTCACAAAGACAATGATCTACATAAGACTGTTCTAGTAATGATAGTAAATATGCAGTTTACATTACAACAAAAACCATGTACTATAGTTCAAAATTTCAACCACTGTATAATTTTTTTTTAGAAATTCAGCGAGTTTTCATCAATATTTAAAATTTTAAATAAGGGTGGGGTTAAATTAGTAGCGTACGCCGATGACTTGGTCCTGAGGGTATCGGAACCGTTTGCCTCAGTCATGGCTGAGATTTTAGAAAGGTCACTAGCTGTACTCATTCGCTAGGCTGTCACTTGCGGCCTCCAACTCTGACAAAACGAAGCTGGTGCTATTTACCAGAAAATATATACCTTCACCCTCTCGACTTCCCAAATTAAACAACCTCGTTCTCCCGATCTCCTCGGAAGTTAGGTATCTTGGAGTGATACTTGACTCCAAACTCCATTGGAAGCTACACATTGAAAATTGGGTAAAGAAGGCCAGTATAGCCTTCTACTCCTGCAAATCTATGTTCGGTAAAAAATGGTCACTCAAGCCACTGTGGATGGACAAGGCAGTAGTTTTGCCAATTTTAACGTAAGGATGCCTAGTTTGGTGGGAAGTTCTTCGCAAGGGCTATAATAACACTAAACTGGGGAGGGTGCAAAGGACTGCATGCAATGGCATCACCGGAGCATGTAAAACTTGCCCATTTGCTGCCCTGAATGTCCTTTTGCACTTACTTCCCATCGACTTTTATGTTATTTCCATCGCAGCCTTTCCTGATTGACCTCTGGAGGTAATCTCTTAAGAGACATGGTAGCATTTTCGGGTATCCCCCAGAGTGTTGTTAAAGGGAAATTACACGACATATTTCTCAGGAAAGCGCAGAAAAGATGGAGCGCCATTCCTTGGTGAGCGCTTTCGAAAACCCTTTGGCCCCAGTACAATATACCGAGAACTCAGAAAGTTCTTTGGACTCCTCGCCATACAATTTCCAAACTGTCCGGTCACTGGACGATCGGCACACACGCGGAAATGATGGGGTTACCATTGCAGAAACTGTGGGGACCTTTCAGAGAAGAAGACTGCGGAGAACTTTCTCTGTAAATGCCCGGGTTTGGCAGCTAGACGATTAAGATCACTGGGTGCTCCTTTCTTCGACAGCCAGAAGCAGTGCGCCAACCTAAATCCCATCAATTAAAATTCTATGAGCCATAAAACTGCGTCCTGGGAATTTTTCTAAAGGTTCCTACTCAAGAGTTTAAAATATTTTTTGGAAGCTTTAAGTTACATATCTTTCGTTGTATCGGAAACTAGCTTTCATACAAAAATAAAATAAAATTAATTAAGAAATAAATAAATAGCCGAAACTTTTCACTATTTAACGCTGCTATTATTGTGAACACAGGTGTACGCACAATTACGAACTACACCTATTGTGCTGCGTGGCAGATGAACAGAAGACGGGTACAGGGCAAAATGAAGAAAATCCAAAATTCAAACAAAAGCAAACATCACCTTACGAATAAAGAAATCAGACCACAAATCCATTTGTGTGAATATTTGTATATGTGTACCCCGCAAGGTAATCCGCCAATACGGAACTGGTGCGCTAGAATTGGATTTAGAACCATGACTGGTCCGCACACTTTATTTTTCCCATATAAGTAACTGGTGAGTTTTAGACGTCGGTGTGGCTGGTGAATTTCATATAGAAGTGCCATTACACACCGCTGCATTCCTTTTGGAATATCTCAAAATTAGTACCGAATTATATACCGCCGCATTTCTTTTGGATATCTCAAAATTGGTACCACAGTCTGGATTGAAAACAGGTCTAGTATGCTTATGCACTTCCGATAGCTCTAAAACAGTGATAAATTCGACTAATTATGAGAAACAAGGCTGTGTTTGAAGCAATGAATTGAAAAGGGTTATGGGGTCTCCGCCTTATCAGATACAATAGCAGAATGGTAGTTTTATTTATTTATTTGTTCATTAAACACACAACCATAAAAGTAATTTACAGTGGATTGCTGAACTCAAACGTATTCGTAGAAGCACCTTAGAGAGATGATGCACAACGCAGTGGACGTGGAAATGTATTGGTAATACCAAAAAACATCAAAAAAATCCACAAAATCGTTTTGACTGATCGAAAAGTGAAATTGCGTGAGTTAGCTGACATCGTAAAGATATCGAAGGAAGTGTTGGCTTTATACGGCATGAACATTTGACTATGGGAAAGCTCTCTTCACAGTGGGTGCCACGTTTGCCCACTGTCAACCAAAACCGAAAACATCTTGATGATTCTGAACAATGACTATTTTTTCAATCATAGCTAACAAAGTTCAAAATTTTGAGCCTGCAATGTTGATTACCGCATGAATAACAGATTGGTTCCCAATTGATGAAATCGTACTAGTTGTGGACCAGAATTTTTTTTCACTAGTTCAAGACTTCCCTGCAGGGTAGACACTGTGCTGATACTTAAATTTATATGCGAAGTATGTGAATAACACTTTTCAAAAGCGTCTTCAATGGCAGCTGGGAGTCTACAAATAATCCAAGAAATACGATTGCTAAGCCATGCATGTAGAAATATGTAAATGCGTCCAAGAATTAATATTCTGGGTGGTTTATTGATGCGCACTGCTGCTGTACATAAGAACAAGTAAGGGCGCCACTGTTTTCGGTTGAGTGGAAATCCAAATATCTTTCGAATCAAATGAAATATTAAAACTTTAGGACAAATTTTATGCTCCAGCTAGGCGTTTAATGCGCTCTGTCACAAGCTCTCAGAGGATTTGTTAACCACAGAAGCAACTTCTTAAAGTAATCAGAAGTTGAAGTAACTGAGCGCATAGAGAATACTTGATTATGCACTCTTGAGACGACTCGAGTCGGTGAAAATTACTGAGTAGCGTCTCCGTGTAACTATCGAAATGTTTCTCACTATCTGGAATGCCTGAAAGCGTTTTTAAAAATATTAAATAAATAATTGGCGCGTACACCCTTTTAGGGTGTTTGGCGGAGCTGCTCCTCCTATTTATGGTGTACGTCTTGATATTTTTGCACAAATAGAGGTTTTCTTACAGATTTAAGCCGACTCCAAACGGCGGAGGGAGAGAAGCTTTTTCATGGAAGACGTACACTTGGAGATTCGCCATATTGCCGAGGCTCGACTGCTATTAGAAAAAACTTTTTCTATCATTTTGGTGTTTCATACACAGAAATTTGAGCTTACATACTCCCGACGTACTTACGTACTTAAGAAGAAGAAGCCCTATCGTCAGTTGCTGGAAAAAGTTGCTTTGAATCACTTCTTCTTCTTAATTGGCGCTATAACTGCTTACGCGGTTTTTCCAACGCAGAGGTGGCCTTCTTCTTCCTCTGCTACCGCCAGCGGGTACCCCATCGAATATTTTCATAGCCGGAGCGTTTGTATCCACTCGGCCGGCATGATCCAACCCACGTAGCCGCTGCATCTCATCGCCAACCTGCGAAGTTCTAAAAATCCCAGGTAGAATCTTTCCCTCCAAGTGACGCCTCATCGGATATTATCATTGTCCAAGCTTCTGCGCCATACGTTAGAACGGGCATGATGAGAGCCTTGTGTTAGTTTTGTTCGCCGAGAGAGGACTTTACTACTCAATTGGAGGATGGTTCCAAATGTAGAAGTCCGAGCAAGTGGCGAAAGTCACTGATTGCCATTCACTTGAGAGTGGTCAGGACGATTCTTCTACTTATGGTCCAAGGCTCACAACTTCCGAGCTTAGTCCAAATATCCCCTGGGGAGCTTCCAAACACCCGTTCGAGAGCGAGCTAATGTGAGAAAGCGAAGCAACCCAGGTTAGATGATTACGCGCTGAGTTTGGGACCCGCCGCGTAAAGCCCGATTCTCTTAGGGAAATAAAAACATCGTAATGGGATGAGCGTATCATTTTCTTCACAGAATGGTATAAATATGCAGAATTTACTACAGATTCAAATATTATGCAGCTTATTTCGCTGTTGCATAGTGGTTATAAATAATCTGGTTTTCCACTGAAAATGAACATTGGAACAAAGCAGTGCATGAACAAAAATGCATTGAGGTCCAATAGGAAATTATAGAAAAAAATGAATAAGTTCTTGAAAAGAAAACTAAACCAGTATTTTAAATTAGGATGCTCTAAAAATTGTTTTTTTCTTGGTGCTACCCCCCCCCCTAAATTTTTTCTATGGCCAAAAAATTAGACACACATTTTATTAATTTTTTATTTAAAATTCACCTGTGCCGCCAATACTTTCAAAATTACCATTGAATTCATATGGGAAAAATATTACGCTGAGTCGAAGATAGAAGTAAACCCAAATGAGGAGTAGCATAAAAAAATTAGTTTGTGTCCTCTTCAAGGTAGGTGGGATAATAAGTTGAAGCTGCCATCCCAAATCTGTGCAGATAATGTTGAAAGCATTCTTGTCCAGCCAGCAACTGTGTTAGGTAAAAGTCAACCTCTCCAAAGCTACGTTGCCACCATGCTTCGACATTCGGAATGAGCTCCTGTGTCCAGCGACCAGTGGAGGATGAGTCCCCTCTTAGTTGTCATTCATTAAGAGTTGAGCTATGTATGTTGCTCTCGATTCTGCTCCCTTGAAGGTATGTAATTCACGTGCACGTATGTCCATAGAAATCTTTCGGGCAATAACACATTGCGTCTTCGGATATTATCCTATGTCGTGGCACAAGCAACTCGCAGCACTCTTGTCTGGCATCACGCAGGTGTACAACTCGAGCTTGAGCCCATATTGGTGCGGCAATAAGCAAAGTGGATTCTATAGTTGTGGAAAGAAGTCTTCGTCTGGCGCCTTGTGCTCCGCTATATTCGGCAGCAGTCATGTCGGCGCGTTTGTTACAACAGCGACTTTGGCGCCCGCGACAGCGTGATCTTTAAACGCCCTGCGCGAGTGGATCACGATCCCAGATACTTTATCGCGGTTCTGACTGAATGTCTTGGCCCCATCCTGATATTGATAAATAATAAGTATATTAGCCCATCCAAACCACTCGCGAGCCTCCTTTTACGTATGTGAAGGTAACACATTTATAAAAAACAAAAAAATTAATTGCACCAACTTTTCTGGAAGGTATGGCAAACTGAAGAAGAGTTTTTTTCGGTATCAAGTACAATTAAAACGATCCTAGAAAAATATAAAACAATCATCGAAATTATTTCTATATTCGTTCAGTTAAATCAGGTCAACCAATGCAATCAGACCTTTTCCACCTCCCTGTTTCATTTCAGAGAGAGAGAATTCGTCATCTCTACTTGTTAGTCGTTAATTTCAGTAGAAGAGTTTTTAATTTAATTTTTTAATAACTATATCTCGAAATTTCCACCAAAACTGAAAGGGAATCGAGTATGAAGAATGGTAGTCACGCACCAGCACACTCGACTACGATGGCAGATTACTAAAGTAATATTCTGGGTATCACAATGGACCGCTGGGGTCGCTGAATGAACCTTTTTAAGAGCAGCTCGTCTCATCTAACCCTACCTCAAAAATTATTTTAGTTCAAAATTTCTCAAAGCTTGGTATTTTTGCATGAGCTTGGTTACATCCGACATAGTATATGAATTTTTGGAGGGTGGAAGGTAGGTGAAATGGTTGAAGTAACACTCTGGCACTCCCCAACGGGCAGAAATCGGCAGCCGGTCAGAGCTGTCTTTGTAATAGTTCCCGACTCTCGAAGAAAGGAGCACCCAGTGATCGTAATCATCTAGCTGTCATACTTGAACATTTACAGAGAAAGTGCTCAACATTCTCCTTCTCTGAAAAGTCTCCACAGCTGCTGAAATTAATTGGTAAATCTAGCGTGAGTGCCGACCGTCCAATGACCAGTACATACCGCTACGAGTTTGAAAATTGAATGACGTTGTGCATTTCGCTTTAATATCAGTCATTGGGATACCGATAACCTGGTACGAGGTTTCTCAGACTAATCCAGTTCCCTTCCCGGCAAACTCATCAGGAATTTCATTTCGCTCTATGTTCTTATATCCTGGAATCCAGAGAACTTGTACCTGCACACCCAAGAGTTTTAATCTCCTCTTTACAGGAACTGGCTAGTTTGGATCTGCACCACTGCGTCGTTAAAGTATTGATCGCGGCTTAACTATGAATTTTTGTTTGTCACGGAACAACTTCTTCCTAGTGAGTGAATGAGTGGACTCCCTCTGATTCCTCGCGGTAGCAATTCGCCAAAGAATGCGAAATTGCGCAGAAGGTAATGGAATTATGTGACATCTATTTGGAGAGCTACGAAACAGAATTGAGCTAATATAGAAGGTTGCGCCCTTCTGTGGTGACGCTGCTCGGGTCTCATTGAACTTGAAAGAATCAGCTTTCAGCTGATGTATGATAGTTGCAGGACTCAGTTTACTTACTCTTTGTTTTTTTTTTTACTTTTGTTTAGAAATAACTTCTTCTCTATTATATTTTATAGTTTATTATTTGTTTGTATTAAGCAAATCCAACTTTTCACTTTTAGAAACTCTCTTCTGAAACTCTCTCACAGACTTCGTCTATAATTATGCTAATTTTTTCACTACAATCTGTGTAATCTTCTATTCTATAGTTCCTATCATGAAAAGGAATCTACTAGAAATGGGTAACCCGACTTTTAGTGAGGAATGAAACAATTAGAGTGAGGTTAAAAGGACTGTCAGAAATAGAAAAAGTGACTGTAAAACGTACCGTGGAGCCACAATGAAAGTTATTCAGGCTTATTATGAAAACGGGCGCTTAAATCAAAATGCATATCGAAGCAATTCATCTTCAGTGATGTGGCACATTTTAACCTCAGTGGATTTATCAATAATAATTGCCGCATTTGGGCGAATGATAATCCAAGAGTGATTGCCGAAAAATCCATGCACCCACAAAGAGTGACTGTTTGGTGGGGTTTATGGGCCGGCAGCATCATTGGGCCGTATTTTTTCCAAAAAAAGCCGGTCAGGCAGTTACTGTGAATAGTGTTCGCTATCGTGAGATGATACCGAACTTTTTATGGTCCGAATTTGAAGATTTGGATGTGGACGATATGTGGATTGACGTCGCGGCGATGTCAATTGGCCGCCAAGATCATGTCAATGGTTTTCGAGAAGAGCGACACAACTCAAAACTAACTCAAAATTCGGAGTTTTGCCGTTAAAAGCAAAAATCAACTACAGAGTTTATATATTTTTATCTGGAAAAGCATCATAAGCGAATCTTGAAGCAATCCTGAGAGATGGCGTTAGTGTCGTTTTGTCAGGTGATCGAATTGGCGCGTCACTTATCTAGAAAACTGACCCAACTCAGTATTTTGTATTTTTGAATTATGTCACTTTTCTCGAAAACCATCGATGTGATTTGACACCGTCCGACTTCTTTCTTTAGAATTATTTGAAAGAAAAGGTGTACTTCGATAAGCCAGCAACAATTCAAGAACTAAAGGATGAGATAATTCGGCACACATTAACGGCATAGAACCTCAATTATGCCTCAGCGTCATCGAAAATTTGGACTAACGGATGGAGGTGTGCCGTCGAAGCCGCGGCGGTCATTTGGCCGATATTTTGTTCTATACGTAATTGAGCCATACCAATATTATCATAATAAATAGAAATGACAATAACTTTCTAAAAAAATTGTATTTTATTCAAAATCAACACCGGCTCTTGAAACTTAACCATTCTTTGTTTAGTTACGTATAAAGAGGTTTTTGTTAGTTGGGAAATATATTATAAAATTCATGCTTATTGAAGAGAAAGAGAGTTTTAATAGAGATTATTTTAGTCGTAGACGGTTGGTGCGACCATATCTTGGGGATCGGGATGAACATTCATTTTTCAGAACAACTTCGTTATGCTTAGTCTTTTCTCTACTTTTTCAAATTTTTAGCAAAAAGATAAGCGTTGTGCAATTAATTAATTTAAATTCCATTTAATTTTGATATAATAAAAAACACCGTCGATACAAACTTGCGCGATACAACATTGTTCGTTCCCTCCTGTTTCCAGACATAAAAAAATGCTTGAAAAGCGTTTTTTTTTGCAATAATGAGGACATAACAGCTGTGGAAGCGTATTTTGCAGCCCTTCCATATTTTCACTTCAGGGATGGAATTAATAAATTTGCATCTTCTTGGAACAAGTGCATTGATGTTCGTGGGCACTATACTGAATAATTAAGTGTATTTTGAGCCATAAGATTATGTTTTTCTTATCGAACGGCAAAACTTATTGAACAACTCAGTATTTTGCTGTCAGTCAACAGACGGCACGGGCCCATTGTGACGGGCCCTATGCATTGCTCGCAAAGCAAAAACGAAAGAAACTTTGGTGTTGGAGTGCTGAGTAACATTCGGAGTTTAGCAGTTTTTGTAACTGATATCACAAAAGTACACTTTTCTATGATCTGTGAACTCGTAAATTTCGTAGTTGTTTCCGAACAAGGAAGGCGAGAAACATTCATATTCACGCAAGTATTCGTAAATTCGCTGCTAGCAAATGAACGCAACGAGTGTGCGAGTCAACTCAACCATAATTCACTATTTATGTGCATTGAATAGAGCTGTTTGTAACATTGACAATGAGTTGCTATCACCAGCCAAAACAAGCATGAGGACGAAAGCTCGACCATACCGACGAGTGAGGAAATCCATTGAAGCCAATGTGAGGAGGAGGAGAAAGAAAAGGAGAAGGAGCTATCATTTGGGCAAAAAAGACTTATAACTAAAGCAAGAATAGAATTTAGCAAAAAGACAACAAATCTTAACTAAAAGATATTTGGTTGGACACAACCAAAACAACAGCAAACATAAGCAAAGAAGGACAACGGCGATGTGTTAGACAAATTTATTGGGGTGCGTGTGTGTGTGTGTGTGTGCAGTGAGGAAACCTTTCAGGGATAATATATGGTATACGTCCACTTAACAATAAAAAGTGAAAAAGCAAACGCAAAAGTAAAAAGGATTACGTGCATTCTTCCAGAACAAAGCGCTTTTCAATACACACAGGCGTATATGAAGAAGATGTGATATATAAATACGCATATAATGAAACCAAAATCAATTTGCATGACCACAAATGGCTTGACAGGCGGGATAAGTGCTATGGAAATTTTATTTAGTTTCAGCAGATTTATGCACAAAATTTATTAAGCTTTGGTAGACTGGACTACTGGTTGGACTACATACGTACATATATAGGTAGGTATACGAGGTGTGTTCAAAAGATAAGGTGAATTTTCAAACTTCGCGGGCTACGCACCTTCGTTTTTCGATTATATGTTCGAAGATATGTTCGCGGTTTTAGCAAAATATAGCATTTGTAATTTGTTTGTGAGCGGCATAAATAAAACAAGCATTTTTCATGTACGCCGATTTTCTGCTATCGAAAAAAATGTATCAAAGAAGTAGCATCAAATTTTGTGTAGAAATGGAATTAAGTGCTAAAAAATACTTCAAATGTTGACAATGGCATACCGTGAGAATACTCTGAGTCAAGAAAATGTTGAGAAGATGTCAATAACGACGCTGGCTCTGGAGGCTCCAGCACATCAACAACCGATGAAAATGTGGAGAAAATGAAGAAAATTGTTATGGAGAATCGTCGAATCACAATTAAAGAAGTTGCTGAAAACGTCGGCATATCGGTTGGCTGATGTCATGCAATCTTTTCGGAAATTTTGTGCTTGAAGCGTGGGGCAGCGAAGTTCGTTCCAAAATTGCTGAACTTTGACCAAAAACAACGTCGGATGAGCAATGCTAAGGAATTGTGGAATGGCGTCAACGATGTTACAGATTTGCTTAAAAGGGTCATAACTGGTGACATCAAGACCAAAGCCAAATCGTCATAATGGAAGAGTTCAGGAGAGTCAAGACCAAAAAAAAGCATGCCAAGTTCGATCAAATGTTAAGGTTTTGCTCACTGTTTTCTTCGATTACCATAGCGTAGTGCATCAGGAGCTCTTACCACAAAGACGTACGGTAAATAAGGAGTATTGCATTGAAGTTAGGCGTTGTTTGCGTGAAGGAATATGGAAAAGACGCCCGGAATTATGGAAAAAAATGCATGGCCTTTGCATCGTAACAATGCACCAGCTCACTCATCTTTGCTTGTGAGAGATTATTTGGCGAAAAACAACTCCCTTTTCCTGCCTCAGCTACCGTATTCACCAGGTTTGGCCCCTTGCGACTTTTTCCTGTTCCCAAGATTGAAGAAACACATGAAAGGGCGGCGTTTTGCGACGATTGAGGAAATAAGAACCGAATCGCTGAAAGAGCTCAAGGACATACCAAAAAGTGTATATCAGAGCTGTTTCGAGGATTGGAAGAAACGCTGGCAAGAGTTTATTATATCTGAGGGAGACTTTGAAGAAGATAAAATAGAAATTCATGAATAAATAAATATTTTTTTGTGAAAAATGAAAACTCACGTTAGCTTGAACATTTTTTGAACACACCTCGTATACGAATATGAGCATAAATGTGTGCAGCGGACTCTTGTTGGTGAATATTAATATAAACGAAATGATTAATATCCTTGTCAAGGATAATTGCATGTTATCAGTGTGTAAATCAGTGAATGCAACCGCTTTGAAGAGTTGAGGCCTTGTAATAACTATATTTTGCCTTGGCTTCTAATGCTAGTAGCTGTAAAATTTTATACATAGAATGCTGTGTTTTTTTTTTTTTTTTGATTTATTGTAGATACAACACGAAGCGTTGAAAGGCGAAGTGTGGGACTTGCCTTTCGGCTCACTGCACTATAAACCCAGCACTGCT
Organism: Anastrepha obliqua; assembly: GCF_027943255.1. Lineage (NCBI taxonomy): Eukaryota > Metazoa > Arthropoda > Insecta > Diptera > Tephritidae > Anastrepha > Anastrepha obliqua. The sequence goes on from NC_072893.1 coordinate 50,505,727, forward strand.
CCATTTGCCTTTGTTCGTGCAACTACCGTGACAGTTAAGCTGCACTGAAAGCCCTTGCTAACTCACGCAGCTCTTTGATGAATGTAAGACTTCGTCGGTGATTGTAAGACAATACTAAACAACGTTGCAAAACACTACAAAGTTTGTCTTATTCGGGTGCATGGACACTACGGTATTATAGGGAACGAGTTGGCTAAGAAACTGGGTAATGAAAGCTCTGCAAACATGCCATTAGGCCCGGAACGCGTTTTAGATATCAATTCTGTAGCAATTCCACTATGGATTGATGACTTCGTGAGGTCGACCCATTGAAGAAGTTGGTCCGAGTTGGGCGCCTGCAAAGTAGCCAAGTGTTTTGTGAAAGAACCAAACTGGAAATTGGCGACTTTTTTCCAAAAACTTAGTAGTACGAGTCTGAGGGTACTGGTGTATATAATCACAGGGCATAACGCATGTGTCCAACATATGGCTACCATGTGAATCATAGGCAACACAATATGCCTATCCTGCCGGGAAAACAAGGACACTACGGAGCATTTTCGTTGTAGCTACCCGGCGTTTTCTAGAATTAGGCTTAGGCTGTTCGGGTGTGATGTACTGAGTATGGATATATTTAATACCCTTCCTCTCCCGGATCTCTTAAGATTCATGAATGAGTCCAAAAGATTCGCGGAAGAGTCACCTCAAACCAAATTTTGTGTCTTACCATTTACATTGCCTCTATGCTGCCTCTCTATTCCCTTCACTGTAATGTATCCGGATGTAGTACAATGGTCTTCCTGGCTGAGTGCTTGGACTTTTCCAACCCCCCACAAATCTAATCTAACCATTAGGTATTGCTTCGCGTAGGGGCAGCAGCGTATTGCCTTTCTACGAGAGCTTGCCGAGACTCTCAGCGCAAAACAGCTTTTTGCTAATTTTATTCGGTGCATAAAATTTGTCTACCAATGTGAGAGGAGACATATACCTGTGTTCGTAATAATAGCAGCAAAAACAATTTGCTAGGTTTTGACTATTTATTTATTTTTATAATTTATAATTTAAGCTTTGTTTTTTATAGTAGAACAGAAACCCAAATTTCGTTCTCACAGCAGTCGGTTCTTCATTTCCGGAACAACCCGTATTTATATTCAGTAGGCACGGTCACTCCAGCAGCATATCGCGCACAATATCATTTTTTTTTACAAAACAACATCTTCCTTCTTGGAGAAACAATATTCTTGTTTCGGCTTTGGTGAAATGAGGATGACGACCGAACGATGACTGATTACTTTTCCAATAATCGCTTCAAGCTGCTGACGAAATTCATCAGGTTTGTGATATCTAAACCGCAGGTGTAGAAAAAAGTGAGAGCCAAGATGCCTGTATTTTAGCCGTACGAGAACAGGGCACCTGGTAGGAAAGTGCTGAGATGGATCCACCTCTCTCTCCGGATAGCTGTTGCAGTAAGGACTTGAAGCACTACCAAGTCTCACTGCGTGGATACCTAACGAACAATGTTCGATCGGGGTCGAGATCGGGATCTGCGGCTTTATTATATTTAGAATTTCTGTCAAGCGCCTTCAAATTACCTCACGAAGGATCTCACTTTTTTGCACTAAATCGATCGCTCGCTGAGTTGACGTGACGCCCACTTTTTCAGAATCAGGTCGCAGGTTCTCATGGCAATCTTAGTCCAATCATTTTGCGGGACAACCATCTCAAGGATAACATGTCTAGCTAGTTTATCCGCATAAGTGTTTCCCCTTAAGCCTCTACGACCAGGAACCCAAAAGGTCTTAATATCTAAGTATTCGTATGTAGTCTGGCGCTCGAAGTGTAACTAATTAAAAAGGTAAAAACTTAGTTTGGTAAATTACTTTTATTCAATTCAAAGTAAAAAATGTGTGAAAATAATACAGAATTAAGAATCAATTTACTTTTGCTCGATATGTCCACCTTTTGCTTTCATTATGGCCTTGAGACGGTCCAGAAAGGACTCGTAAGCTACCCGAATGTGACTTGCAGGTATTTTGGCCCATTCGCGGACAATGGTTTTTTGAGCGCCTTGAGACTGTAGTAATAAATCATCGAAGTGAATAAGCCATCGGATTCGCGTTTGGTGAATTTGTGAGCCATTGTGTGGACGTTATGAAGTTCGGAACGTTGTTTTTTAGCCATTCTTGGTTCACTCAAGCTTTGTGAGGCGGTGTCGAGTCCAGTTGAAATGTCCATAGTTTGGCACCGAAATGTTTGTCTGCCCACGGCTTCAAAGCAACCTCCAGAATACTTTCCCGATAATATTTCGCATTTACCTTGATGCCAGGCTCGATGAAAACGATTGGAGGACGCCCACCTGCGGTTACAGCGGCCCAAACCATTACCTGTGGCGGTTGCTGCCAATCGATGACTCAAATTCTCGTATGAACGGTCGATCAAATAAGCCCTATCGTTTAGGGAGTTCACGAACTGCTCAACTTGAAAAACTTTCTCCTCAGAAAACGCAACGTTCGGAAATTAACCGCTTTCGACCAAGCGAGGCAACTCTTTCGCTCTCTCAAGTCTGACTTGTTGCTGCTTTGGTGTGAAATCATGCGCCTTTTGGATCTTGTGAGGCTTGGCTGTGTGAGAATTTTTGGGTATGCGGCGGATGCTATGGTCAGAGTTTTCAGTACTTTCCTCATTCGATTGGTACTTCTTCGGGGATTTCGCTCAAGTCGCTTCTTCACTTTTTGAACCATTTCAAGTGACGTTGCAGTAACAAAAACTTTATTTACATTAAGGTGCTCGAGCTCACGAACAATTGCTGGTTGTGATTTTATAGGCAAATATAATTCAATCGCACTATTACATTTGATTTACTGATTTTCTTTTTTACTTTCGTCAAGATGCTTCCGCGCGCTTGTAAACAATACTTTGGAATGTCATTTAGCCAACTTACAGGCAGCTGATGCCCATGAATCAACTGAGCGAGCGGTCTGAAGTTGGTTGCACTTCGATGCCGGACCCTGTAAATGCTTACCTCCAAGTAGTTAAATACACAAGTAAGCAACTAATCAACTGATTCTTTGATTGCAATTAACTCCACTTGAAAAACACTACAGTGGTCTGGTAGCCTGAATTTGAGCTTAATGAGGAGTTCGACGCAGAATATTCCTCCACCAATCCTTTCGTACAGCTTCAAACCAGTTTAAGTCTTGCTTGTAGTCCAAAAACCTCAATTTTATTGCGTTTGGTTCACAGTTACCTCATTCAGCATTGCGTTAAGCGCTACAGTAGAAGTGGTCTGAAGTGCCTCGCTGATTGCTATGAGGACAGGCCCTTAGACACTTTCCAGCCTCGTAACCGGCATCGTCCTCTCCAGCGAGTTCCACAAGATGAATACTCCGTGCAACAAAATTGTGCCATTTTCATACCATTCACATTTGCGCTTTCTTCTCACTCTCCGGAAATGCTTTTTATATTCCTCAAATCACAAAGCCTAAACACTTATTTGGGCAGTTAAGGCAAAGAAGCGTAACTTGGCTTCTAAAGAACTAAATTTAGCAACCCAGAAATAAATACTTTAATCAATATTAAATTTATTCCAATTTTTGTCAACCGGCTTAGTGTTCGTCATAAATAAAAAAAAAGCGATTAACGTAAAAGTAGACATTTACAAGATTAAAAACGAAAAAAGAAAAATAACAGAGTAACAAAACTAAGTTTCAACTACGAATTACTATGTCGCCTTACGCCCCCATTAGAGACCTAAAAAATTAAATAAAGCGCCTTAGGATTACTGCTTGCATACAATAGTTACACAAGCACATATGCTCACACATACACATACAGGGTGGCCGAAATACTCGCACGCTCATTTTTGAATTGTTGCGTGCTTTGATATTAACAGCTCGAACCTTATTCTCCATGTCTCTCTATTTTATCTCTGAGGAGCAAAATGAGTCGCTTTACGTTTGAACAACCTTGGGAAATGTCCAAAATTTATTTTCGAAACGAAAGCTTTATTCATACAAGCGAAAGCGGTTTCTTATTGAAAAAAATTTGATCGAAATGCTGTGTGCTGATTTCTGCAAAAAGTTCTTGAAACTGGATTGCTAGTAAACTACATTTATGGTTCCTATACCGAGGATAGTGCTCAAACAATCTTGCGTGGTTCGCTTGAAACATCCATCTGAGTGGTCAAATCAAGGCAAAAGATCATTCGCTTTGGATCTTAGTACGACTCGAATTGAAGAGTTTGACCATAAAATCAGCTTGTCTGACGAGGTGGATACTGAAATGAGAATAGAATATGTTAATAAAAATACTTTTTTGCATTTAGGCATAGGGAAACTGGCACGAGAGCATCGAGCAGCCAATGCTTGTGGAAATACCATTAGAAACGAGTTTTCATCGAAGCTCTACAGAGCTATGGGGCATGCCATTTTTGCTCCGACACGTAGCGCCGTCTTATTGAAAATAAACGTTTTCCAGATCAGTACCATCCAATTCCGGATCCATTTTCGAAACAGTAAGGTCCAATGACTCCGCGGCGGAGTCTCCGCCGGACCATAAACCGCACCAAACAGTCACACGTTGAGGATAGAGAGGCTTTTTTACAAAAACTCTTGGATTTTCTGAGCCTCAGATTCGACAATTTTGCTTGTTGACGAAGCCACCGAGATGTAAATGGGCCTCATCACTCAAGATGATTTTTCGATGGAATTCCGGATCATTTTCATGCATTTCAACGACCCATTCAGCAAAAACACGACCATGTTGATGATCCGCCTGCTTGAGTTCTTGAGTTAGCTGGACTTTATAAGCCTTAAGACCCAAATCTTTATGCAAAATACACAAACCACTGCATCACAAAACAACGAAAGCAGATTCGGCAATTGAGAGCAGATAGAAGGTCTTACACAGAAATACAAAATATAAAGAATATTCATGTTTAGCCAAAATCATTTCAAATGCAATGAAATTTGTGAAAAACCCGAAAGAAAAGGAGATAAACGAAAAACTGCTCTGCAAGACGATCGCGGATTTTTCAGGTGCTCCAAAGAGAATCCCATGAAGTTAGCCATACAAATTTAACAAAGAGGTGAACTTAAATGTTTCTAACATGAATGCACGTAAGAGACTACGGAAAGCGAGATAAGCAGCTCGCAGCTCACGAAAAAAGCCACTCCTGACACCGAAACATAAACAAAACGTTTGGAATTTGCAAGAAAACCTTCTGGCTGGACAGCTGACATGTGGCGTAATATATTAATGGCGAGTCTAAAATAGTTTTGTATGGCAGTACAGATTCACGACTGTAAATTGGGCGTCTACCTGGTAACCAAAATCAGCCAGAATGCATTATGCCACTAAATATGGGAACTCAAAAATAATTGTAGGGGGATGTTTCTCATATTATGACGACCCTCGTCCGCCATACACAAAATAAATGGCATAATGGACACCAATATTCATGGGGAAACAATAAATCCGAATGTTATGTTGCCGTATTGTAGAGAGAAAATGCCAATAAAATGGGTCTACCAGCAAGGTAGTGATCCTAAACACACGAGTCGTAAGGCAAAGGACTGGTTTTGCGCAAATAAATTTGAAATTATGGAATAACCAGCTCAGGCCTTCAAAAAATCTGTGGGAGGACTTAAAAAGAGCTGTACGCAACGCCAAAACGAGTAACAAATCAACAACTTGGGGAAACTGCTTAAGACGCGTGGCTGAAGATTCCGAAGCAGCGATGTGAGCAATTGGTGGACTCAGTGCCTCGCGTTGTGCAGCCGTAATAAAAAATGTGGGAAATCGAAACCAATATTAGTTTCAACTTTGCTTGCAAACTTTAACAAGAATTTTTTTTTTGAATTTTTTTTATAAACTTGGTCAGTTGGTCAGTCAGGCGTTACTTATGCGAGCACTGCTATTTTGATATTAACCCTGAATTTTTATTTTTTGTTATAAAAAGTTTTGTATTTCGTTATAGAATTGATTTAAATAAGCATTCATTTAAAAAATAGAATAAAGTTCCAAAATAGTAATAAAAACTTTCTATTCACAGCATAGATTAAACATTTTTTCTAATTTTTTAAAGCATTTTTTGAAAAATTTAATATTTTTGGTGCTTCTAATTTCGTGCTCGCAACCGTATGGTTTCAGCCGAGTGACGCGTCTTTCCTCAAAGTTCGTCAAATAATCAGTATTTTGAATGTTGCGCTGGGCATTTGTGTGAGCTCTCCCTGAGAGATGCAACTCGATTGGGAGTAGTGGAAGAGAAAAAACTTCTATGCGTTGAAATGACAAGTGGAGAAGAATTTGGTTCCTATCACTCCCTTGAGGAAGACACAACTTGGGTTGTTAAATAAATAGGACACGAATAATCTAGAAACGATTAGTTCCAGAAGATTTCCTAAATATGTAAAGCGGGAATATTCGCTTTTTTTAATAAAGTCACAATTTAAATATAAAGGCAAAACTTATTTGACTTACTTTGCTTATTTATTATTTTTTTTTTTTAATTTACATTTTTTTTTTTTACTTTTTCTCAATATGCCTATTTTTGGCACACCCTTTATTTTTTTATTTTTATTTATGTGCTCAAATGCGATGAGCAGGCAACAAGCGTTGAGTGATATGACATGAATGATTTGCCTGCGAGGCTGCATCATTTGTCAACGTGTCAAGCGGCCCAAGACCCACCCCCACATAAGAAATAAGCCAAGCCGAGTATAATGAAATTGATATTGACGATGAGGAGCAGGAGAGATACAAGAAAAGGGTGGGCTAAAAGAATAAATGCAGAAGAAGGCGAAGCGGGGAGTTAAGTGAATGAGAGAAGAAAAAAGTAGCAAATTTTATTGCATTTGGCCCTTCTTCAAAATTAATTGAGTCGACTTAGCTTTTTCTACCACTTAAGCACTGAAGTACTGAATTTTGATGAAACGCCATTTATATTATAAAAAAATTAAATTAAATAATATAAAAATAAATCGCTTGAAAAAAATTTGAATAAAAATAAAAGTTTTTCGCCTTATTCTTCATATTTTGTTCTTAAAGCTCATAATTTTTTTTATATTTTTATTAACGAAGTTTTCTGTCCCGTAGGTGGATGGGCAGTCCCATACGAATACTCTACCACTGCATTTTTGTAGTAAATGTCTTTCTTCTTCACTGTTTTTCAAGTTCCTCATTTTTTTTTAATGGGAGGTCGAGGCCTGGACTGTCACTTCTATATCCGTTCTACTGTGTGGATGTGAAGCGTAGTCGGTATCTGCATCTGCGATGTGGAAGTTACAAACAATTGCGAACTGATGCCTTAGAGCCATCACTCGTATCTGGTGGCCAGACAACTGAATTGCAAACGAACAACTTCTTGATCGAAGCATATAAAAACGAAAGCGAAAATGGAAGTGGATTGGCCATACACTGCGCAAGAAAGCGACCAAAATAAGACGAATGGCGCTGGACTGAAGCCCACAAGGAACGCGCCGCAGGGGACGCCATAAAAGATCTTTGCGACGAGACTTAATGAGGAATTTTTAAAAATTTAGACGAATAACTCTCTCTCTCTCTCTCTCTCTCTCTCTCTCTTAGCTTCACAGTCTGTGGTGGACCTTAGCTTCATCAACAATCCCCCTCCAATTCAGTCTCTTTCTTGCCTCATTTCTCCAATTATGGACGTTCATCGCTTTTAAGTCTGCCTCTACGTCATCAGGCCATCTCTTTCTTGATCGGTCTCTCTTCCTTCCTCCAATTGGACGCAAAGTTGTTGGCATCCATATTACGTACTGAGCGAAGCATAAACTTAGTATTTTAGGCGTTGACATTCAGTCCTACAATTTTTGCTTTTTTTTTCTTCCAGCTTGAATATGCGAATTAGTTTGTTTTTGGTTTTTGCCATGAGGAGCTCAGTGAAATGTTGTGTCCATCTTTCTATTACTTGTCGCTTGTCACTAATAATATTTCCATTATTGTTCTTACAAACGTTGGTCTTGATTGGTAAGCTTTTGTCAGTCTTTTTATGTTTTGATACATGGATCTGACAATTTTGTTGGAGAAGTATCTTTCAACTTGTACAATCTGTTGTTTCATATATATTTTTTTCTTTGTCCTTATTATCTTTTTGGCTTCTTTTCTCTTATTTTGGCATTCGAGAAAGTTTGTTCTCGAACGTCTTTCGACGTATGCTTTTCTCGCTTGCTGCTTTATAATATTTGCTTTGCTGCAATCCTCATCGTTTGTTTCCGAACTCCTTTTACCGATTGTGTTATTTGCAATGTTAATAGTAAGATTTTTTAGTTAATTCCAGTGTTCATCGAAACTTACTTCGCTTCTTTCATTTGGCTTGTTAACAATATTATTTGTATTTGCTTCCAAAGATTTACTCTCATGGACTCAAATAAAGACCGAAAAGTAGGCAACATTGGAAAACACTCGTTTCGGCACAAAGTCGACGTGATACGAATTAATAATAATAAACATAACTTTTGCTCAAGGTCACCAATTGGAGGGTAACAACCAAGGATCGGGTCAAATGGAGACATTTCGTACAGCAGGCCAAAGCTCACACAGAGCTGTAGTGCCAAATGATTATGATGATTATGATGACTTCTACTTAGTATGAAGCGGCACTCGAAAGCGGAAGATATTTGTAGCTGAGGTAAAAAACATCTAAAACAGTATCATGTTGAATACCGCAAGGCACATTTTTTTTTTAATTTACATTCAGATTTGAATCGCTTTTGCCGCTTTCGGAGAGAGGTAGATCCCTGTGATTAAAAAAAATAGATTTTGTTGTGCAGTGTAATTTAGCAAAGCACTGAAATATTATTATTCGGCGAAATAACTCAGTTAATCAGTAATTTAATAATCGTCTTACCGTTCGAAAAGTTTAGTGCCACACTGTATGCATATAAGATGTTGCAAGTTTATTTTCACCCACTGTTCTGGTGATATTTATTTCCTTATTTCCTTATTTTATTATTTATTTATTTTGTTTTTGTGTGTGGATTATCTTATGTATCGCATGCATACGTTTTGCAGTATTTTTTATTTTTTGTTTTTTAGTTTTTTTTTTTTTTGGCACCTCGCTCTATTTGCTGGTTGTCTTCTTTTGTGTCTGCGTCACAGCATTTATTCCAGCTTTTTGAATTCAACTACTTGAGCTGCTTTTCCAACTTTGCCAGTCACAAAGGACTTGAACTATCCCAAAAGTAATTCAATGTTAAAGTTTTCATTTTTTTCGACAAACTGCACAAAAGTGCTGTACATGAGTACATATGCATGCATGCATGCATGTGTATGTGTGTGTGTGTGTGTGCATATGGAATAATAGTGTTAGTGGCTTACGGAAACAATTGCAGTGCCAAGTTTGTGAGTGTATGAAAAAAAAGTTTAGCTGAGTAAAGCGGAAAAAAGTTGATAAGTAGCAGAACGCAATTTTCCTCAAAAGTCGGGGTAATGACAGGAGCAACAAACACAGCAAGAGCCTTGCTTTTTTATCTCAAATATTTTTTTCTGTTTTTGGGAAATTCTCTTCTATTTTGACACAAAACTATAACAGCAATGGCACTATCCATTCGCTCAGCAGCTGCGTTGCTTTATTTACTTAGTTAATTTTCTTCAACATTTAGCTGCATTCCCTTCAACAGACAAGAAAGTCACTGGCGCTAAAGTTTCGCACCAATTGTGTGGCATGTGTGAGAGTGAGTCGTTTGGGTAACTTTTCAACTACTTCACTGTCAATATCAACTTATATATACAACAAAAATGTATGTACGTACCTATGTATGCTATGCCTAGCATTGTTTTCAATAATAATATGACGGATATTCTGCTGTACGCGTAAATCCGCATTTTATCTGCAAACGCTGTATTAAATACATATCAAAAACTTTCCCCATTTTTGTAAGTTTCTTATTTTAGTTTATTTCCTTGCAATGTATTTTTCATTTTCACTTGTTTATGACCAGTTACTTTGGCTCGCATTCGCTACTTTTAGGATTTCCCGGGGTGCTGTCATTTCCATTTTATGTTCACTTTCGTGGAAAACTATGCGGAAATGCACAGATGATGACGTTAGTATATCCACACGCATTTACGTTTGTTTACCAAATATTTTGCGCACAAAACGCACGCTTTTGGGCGAAAAACGGGTTCATACTTAACAAAAAAAAAATATATATATAAAAACAAAAAAAGCAAATACTAACCCTTTAATAGTTCTGGGATATGTGGGTTCAATATACAAAACGTAGTCCTAACTTAATCAAATTAGAACGTACAAGGGTCGTTCTAAAAGTACGTGCAAAGTCAGAGAGATGTCACAACTGGCGCGTATCGGCGGCTTTTGTTTAGTTAGTAGCTTCTCCTGGAACTACACACACCAAGTTTCAGCCAGATTAGTCTATTCCTTTGTGGCGCCTATGGCATTCGATTGAATCGAGGAATTTGAGTGATTTTCAAAAAATGGACGAAAAAGAATTACATTACTTTATGGAGGGCAAAACGTCTCAGGAGACTAAGAAAAAGCTTCAGACACTTTATGATGTTTCTCAACCCCGATTAAAGCAGTTTATACAGGGTCCGGTACTCGAAGTGTAACCAATTAAAAAGGCCATAAATTTAGTTTGAAAAATTTCATTCATTATTCAGTTCAAAGTAAAAAATTTGTGAAAATAATACAAAATTAAGAACTTTTTATTACTACCACCTTTTCACTTGCCTAAGGCCTTGAGACGGTCCAGAAGCGAATCGCAAGCTGCCCGAATGTGACTTGCAGGTATTTTGGCCCACTCGCGGACAATGGCTTTTTTCAGCCTCTTGAGACTGATGAATCTTTTAGTGCGGACCTTCCTATCCAAAAGAGCCCAACGATAATAATCCATTGGATTTGCATCTGGTGAATTTGAGAGCCATTGTGTTGACGTTGTGAAGTTCAGAGCATTGTTTTTTACCTATTTTTGGTCCACTCGAGATTTTTGAGACGGTGTCGAGTCCTATTGAAACGGCCATGGTCTGCCAGGGAAATGTGTGTCTACCCACGACTTCAAAGCAACCTCCAGAATACTTTGCCGATAATATTTCGCATTTACCTTGACGCCCGGCTCGATGAAAACGATTGGAGAGCGCCCATCTGCGGTTACAGCGGCCTAAACCATTACCTGTGGCGGGTGCTGCCTCCTGGTGGTCAATCGATGACTCAAATTCTCATATGAATGGCAGGTCAAATAACCCTTATCGTTTTGGGAGTTTACGAATTCTTCTTCTTCTTAATTGGCGCGATAACCGCTTAAGCGATTTTGGCCGAGTTGAACAAAGCGCGTCGTCGTTTCTTTCTTGGGCTAACCGGCACCTGTTGGACACACCCAGTGAAGCCAAGTCCTTCTACACGCTATGTCTATGTCGTCGTAAAGCTGATACAGCTCAACTAAATTTTTTTTCGTCAGAAAACGCAATGCTCTTCATGATGCGCCTTTTGGATCTCATAAAGATTGACTTGTTCATTTTTCAGTATGCGGCGGATGTTACGGTCAGATATTTTCAGATTTTTCGCCATTTGAATAACACTTCATGGTTCACTTTTTGAATCATTCCACTGGTCTAAAGTTGGTTATAATGCTTTCAAAAAAAAAAAAATATATATAGGACTATGAATAAGTTCGTGCGGTTTTTTTTCGAAATTTGAAACTTTATTGACGTAAAATGGTTACAAATTTAATATTCAAAGTATTGTCCATCGCTTACTACTACTTTTTCCCATCTTTCTGGCAATTCACGGATTCCCTTTGTGAAAAATTCGGTCGGTTTTGCCGCAATCCACGAATCGATCCATTTTTTGACTTCATCGTAATTACGGAAGTGCTGGTCAGCCAGGCCATTTTGCATCGATCGGAAGAGATAGTAATCGGATGGCGCAAGGTCTGGACTATACGGCGGGTGGGGTAGGACATCCCATTTGAGCGTTTCTAAGTATGTTTTGACCACTTGTGCAACATGTGGCCGAGCATTGTCATGTTGCAAAATAACTTTGTCGTGTCTATCGGCGTATTGCGGCCGTTTTTCTCGCAGTGCTCGGCTCAAACGCATCAATTGTCGTCGGTAGACATCCCCCGTAATCGTTTCATTCGGTTTCAGTAGCTCATAATACACAACACCCAGCTGGTCCCACCAGATACACAGCATAACCTTCAGGCCATGAATATTCTGCGCCGACGTCGATGTTGAAGCATGGCCAGGGTATCCATACGTTGCCCGACGTTTTGGATTGTCGTAATGGACCCACTTTTCATCGCCAGTCACAATTCGATGCAAAAAACCCTTTCTTTTGTGCCGTTGAAGCAGTTGTTCGCATGCCATAAAACGGCGTTCAACGTCTCTTGGCTTCAATTCATACGGCACCCAATGGCCTACCTTTCGGATCATTCCCATGGCTTTTAAACGTTTGGAAATGGTTGATTGATCAACTCCCAAAGTTTTTGCAACCTCTTCTTGCGTTTGAGCCGGATCTTGATCGAGCAATTCCTCCAATTCGGTATCCATGAACTTTGGCGGCGCACCCTCGCGTTCTTCGTCTTCCAAGCCAAAATCACCACTTTTAAAGCGTGCAAACCACTTCTGGCACGTTCGCTCAGCTAGAGCATGCTCACCATAAACTTCCACCAAGATACGATGACTTTCGGCTGCTTTTTTCTTCATATTAAAATAATGAAGAAGAATTCCCCGCAAAAACACATTATTTGGCACGAAATTCGACATTTTCAAGTGTGGTAAAAATATTGTTGTTTACGCTTCAAATAAAAAACTTATACTGACGTTTGTGCCTTACGACAGTAGCTCTCCAATGAATGTTTGGAAATGTGGATCGATGGAATAATAATCAAGTTACGCCATCTGTTGTAAAACCGCACGAACTTATTCATGGTCCTATTATATATATATTACCAAAATTAAATAGACTGATAAGCTGCATATCCAGCTATTTTCTGAAATTTTTTCTGTGGTGGTAAGTGTAAGCCCACTGTTATAATATTGTTTGGGGAAAAATAAATCTACTGTTTTCTAGGTTGATGGCTGTAGTGACCGATATCTCCTAAAGTATCGGTCAGCCAATATAAAGTTTACGCTCGTTTTCAAGGTGACATTTCACAATAAAGAACACATTAGCTATTTTTTGCCTGTTCCATTCATTTGTGATCTACGGGAGTTAACAATGGAAGTCAACAAAGAGAAAATTTTACAGCTTTTGCTGATTTTATGCGTAAGGCCTCTGTTGTTCTTTCCAACACACTTTACGACGTTTACCCGCTGCCTGCATTGTTCGTAAAGCAGCAGATACAACGCAAGCACACAGATTCACAGGGAATTGAAAAACAAGCAAGCATTTTTTTTGTTACTTGGGACCTGCTAACCCAACCTTTGACAATTTTGATAACTTCTGGCTCGATCTCATGAATAATTTGGACGATATTTGCCGTAAGAGCCTGAATCCTTTCGCTATTGTCTACATAATATCTTTGCTTAAAAAAACTGCAGAGCCCTAAAGGTGTCTAAGCGCGTCATTTTTCTGCAGCCAATTTGAATTTGTATTTTAATTTTAAATTGATTTTCATTAATTTTTATTTGCATTTCTACTTTAATTTTAACTTGAATTTTTTTAATGTATATAAAAAAATAATGAAAAGCAGCAACCGCATCAGTTGATAGTCTCAGGTTTTTCTCTCTTAATTTTTATTAATTTTGAAATATTTTAAAAATTTTCGCCTTCAGCAATAAATTTACGAGATGAATTTATTTGTTGTTCATTTACTAACGCTGCTGGAAATATTCTGCGCCACTGTGTATGTGTATGTGCGTGTAGGTATAATAAATTTCGCCAGATATTTATTATAATAAATATTAATATTAAGAGAATACACTTGAACCGGTAGGCAATAAAATTAATAGAAAATAACAAAAGAAATACTTTGCTCATCAAAACATAAAAAAATGTAAATAATTCACTCATATGCAGGAGCAATAAAGCTCGCTTAACTGGGTTGATTTTTTGTTCCCTATTCTGTTTCGATTAAAATTGCTTTGCTCTCTGCGCTATTAAGGTTTGCGCGCATTTTTATATTTATGGAATATTATGGCATTTAATTTAAATATGCAAATGTAATAATTTTATGCGCTGTTAATATGTTTCATAGCTACCCGTTGTTAATATTCGTGGCATTTTTCGGATATTAAATTATCATAATTTGCATACAATAAACCTACAAATATTTCTTCGAAATGAATTGCTTTTAATACTAAATGCTCAAATCAATTTAAAAAAAAAATTAATTCGCTTCTCTTATATACCTACGACGGGCTGTCGTTCCCCAGTGGAACCATGAATATATGAAATTGTTTTTTACATGGAGAAAGTGCGCATCACATTCAGGGAAAAAATTATAAAAAATCCGCAACTTCAAGTTTGCACTCTGTTATACTATTATTTAAGGAGACAGATACCTGTAAACGGCCATATTTTCCTTGATTTTCATTAAAATGATTTAAAATGAAGAAGTCAATATATTTTTTTCAAAATTGGCATACAGCTTGTGTATACATTAGAATAATATAAAAAAGTTTCATTTTATTTTAATAATTTAAAATGGCGGATGTACACTCAATTCTTCCAGGAAGATCGCAGCTGGGCTTCTCAATCGGCGGGTATTGTAGCATCGGCTTCAGTGACCTGAATACAAAAAACCACACATTTTTTGTTTATTAATGTCATAATTTCTATATGAACTAAAAACAAATGGAAAAAAAATCGCGAAATAAAATGCTTCAAAAAAAAAGCGTACTAGTTTTGCCTCGAAAAAATTATTTTTTCAAAAAATTTTCAAAAAGTTGTAAATTCACATAGGAAGTAATATCATAAAAAAGATGTGTGCAAAATTTCAGGGAGTTCGGTCTATAACTTTTCGAGTTATCGTGTACACCAATTCGAAAAATATAGTTTTGAGAAAAACGCGTCTATAGTTTGAATACATGAAAATTCCTCTCCCAGCGCTCGAACGCAAAGACTAGAGTCGTCATGATTGACGATCTATAATATTAGAAATATTTACTTAAATTTATGTTCTAAAAACTGTTTGACATATTTTTTTTCGAAATTTTACAGGTATCTGGCCCCTTAGTCAACTATAAAACTGCATACCAAAACTTCTTCCTGGAATTTTAATTAAAAACAATGATGAAAACCTTTGTGTGAATTTTTCTAGCTTTTGTATAAAGTTTGAAAATTGGATTTAAATGGTTTTTGTAAAACGACAAGACAACTGTTTTAATAAGAAAATAATGCACACTCAAAAAACAAAAAAAAAAAAAAAACAGAAAACAAAAAAGAAATACCAAAAATACAGAAAAATAGACAAAACAGATCAAAGTTTTTAAGCAGATATCACAGGTATCGCAGGATCACTCAAAGCTCCAAGGAAGGATTTAAAGTACTGTCTGAGCTATAAAACCTCGAAATGCATATATTAAAATGCCGAATACTTGAACATCAATTCTTTCGACCCGCAGCAAATGAATCCATTATTTCTACAATTCCTTAGAAATAATTTCAAAAGTATTTTTTTTAATTAGGTTGGGGAATAAGTTCATAGCGATTTTATCATTTTATTTTTATTATTTTATTTTTATTTAAACAAAGCATAATAATTATATCAATAAGTTAATCAATGGTATATTTGCCGTTGCTATTTACAACCTCTTCCCACCTCTCGGTGCCTGATATTCGGTCTGGTGTCAAAGAAGTTCCTCAGCCAGTTTTTAAGGACCTTTTTCTATCGAATGGTTTGACAGACAGCAGAAAAGATGGTACTCGATCGGTGCCAGATCCGGAGAATAGGGTGAATGCGGAAGAATTTCCCGTTCGAACTCTTGGAGTGCGGCTTTGACGGCTTGTGTAACATAGGGCCTAGCGTTGTCATAAAGGAGTATGGTTGGATCATGTCGATCAGGTATTTTCAGTCGAATAGCCTCATTCACGCGGTGTCGCTAGGTCATGTAGAGCTCCTTGTTGACCGTGCCATTCTTTTCGAACATTTCCCAGTGCACCATGCCCTCCCAGCCGTACCAAACACATATCCTGATCTTCTTTGAATGAAAATACGGCTTGACTGTCAGCTTTGACGTATCTCCTGGAGCCCTTCATTTCTTTTTTTGCTTCATATTGATTTATAGGCACCATTTCTCATCTCCCGTGACGATTCGGTATAAAAGTCGTTGTCTATGACCGCGTGTTGCCCGACGGCGACTTTCTTTGTTTTTTCGTTGAGTTCGTGAGGAACCCAGGCTCCCAATTTTTCCGTAAACCACATTGAATGAAGGTGAGTAAGAATCGTTTTACGATCGCAGTTTGTTTTTCCCGCGAATTCACGACTGGTTTGGCGACCGTTCTCCTTCAAAAGCGATTTAAGAAGTTCTTCATCCAATTATGTTAAAAAGGCTTTCCGCCTGAGGCCGCAATATTGTTAATTTTAAAAAAATCTTCAATCAGATTATCTATTAATAAAACGAATTTCTCGTGTCCGATTGATTTGAGATGAATCTCCAAGGACTTGTGATGATCACCGCAAGGGACTTCTGGAGAAACGGGCTCAATTATTAACTTTTGTTTTGAAATTTTGCTAAAGTCCAGTAGAAACATGATGTATTAATGCTATGGTTTTATGTTTGTAAATTAAAGCAAATAACTAGCACAAAAAAAAAACATTGAATATCATTATTTTTCCAGGCCTCTGGCTACCCTAACTCCTCAATAATTGAAAATCAATTGAGGTATGAACGTGGAATTACCGCGATTCGATAACTATAAGCTCCCCGGTTGTTAAGCAAGGGACCTTAGCACAGACTTCAAAGACTATTTCGAAAGTGCTCACTCCACAGGACAATGATGGAATATCCCGCTTCAAGAGCTGTCACAATAGTGCAATCTACAAACGTCCCCCGCTGCATGCATTAATTCGTGAAGCAAATAAAGATATATTTAAATATGCCTGCATACATTATTCTATACGCACACACATATTCTTTATCAGAGCTGTTGTACAAACAGACTTCCCTCATTCATCACTTGAATTTGTGGTCTGAAATGTCACACGATAAAATCACGCATGCGCTTATGCACATCCTTACGTGCAGGCTTACATTAATTCAAAATGTCGCCGCATCACACACGTATACAAACATACAAATGCTTCAAATGGGTGTCTCGCAAAGCTACTGGTTGCTCGATCCCCACCGTTCAGCCGCAAAAGCTCATTTCCGCGCCGATGCACTTCCAGGCACTACACTAATGCGTCGCCGAGCACTACCGCCGCCAAGCCATGGTGCAAATCCAACTTAAGATATGCAAAGTACTTGATGTAATGCAAATAAACTTACGTGCGTAAGAGCAGACGTATGGGTGCATATGGGTGTGTATGCACAAGAGTGCGTACCATGCGTTCATGAGCATATTAGGTTTCCTAGTGTATGTGTGAGTGCGTGTGTGTTGCACATTATCCTAGACATTTGGAATAGCCTTTATTACAAGTACGATTACTTGAGTCAGTGTCAGTACTGACTAAAGGGCACAATTGTGCGATTGCGTGCATGGTTACGAGAATTTAATGAAGCCGTAAACAGTAAGGATATGCATTTGTTCAAGATGGGTACACTTATGGTGAGGTTGAAGGCATGACTACCTTACGATTGCTACTACTTCAACAATCAGAGAGAGGTTTTACTCCTTGCGACAGCTCGAAGTCGCACTTCTTCTGCGCAGTTCTCTAAATAAAGACTTTTTGTTTGATAAAAGCAAAGAGTTTTACATAGGGAGACCAAATGGCGACACCATTTTATTTGTTACGCGCCCGATTCACACTGTGAATATGAAGAATCGCTTGGTAGAACAAATTGTGTCTAACGTAGCCGCTACCTCTCGGCAAGAAATAGCAAAGCTTCTAGTGAACTTAAGCGATGAAAAAGCTTTTTAAGGGGGACCTCTTATTAGTCTGCTTCAAAAAATCTATTTCTGTTTTACTGCAATCGATAGATACATATATTATAGGAGAATAAGCCCTCAAAATTTTATAGCGGAATTCAAAGTGATTTAGGAGTTACACGCCTGTGTACCGTCCCTCGTGTGAGTATTCTGTCTACCTTCTTAAAACTTTGAAACACGCTTCCTCAAAACCATGTTTTTGTGTAAGATTAAAAAAAAAACGACGAAAGTTATCGTTTCAAACCGATAATCTATATATATAAAGATAATTAAAATGCGCAACTAACTAACTAACAAAATACAAAAAACAATTCATTTTTTATTGTTATTTAACTCTTTCTTTGAAAAAAATAGCGAAAAAAGCACTTTTTTCAATAATTAATTGTGTTCATTTTTTTATATTTTTATACAAAAGTAGTCTATTATATGCGGGAAAACCTTCTGAATAAGACAAAATTTGTCTTTTGTGTTTCAGGTGAAAACTACAACCGCAATCTTACACGCCGTTTTACTAGCGCGCAACGAGAAGCTGTGCGAGATCCCTCATATGTCCGCCATTTTGTTTTTTTATTTATGTTAAAAAATTGTTTATTACTATTCTATCAGGCCTTCAACTAAATGCAAAAGATTATTCCTGTGTGTCGCTTTTTTCGCCACGAAAAAAAATTGGGAAAAAACACCTTTTTTTGAAGCCACTTATAAGAGGCCCCCCTTAAAAAACAATTTGTCATTCAAAGGTGACATTAAATTATGGGTGCCACCATTTGTAAGACAACTTGAAGAGGCACACCATAAGTTGGTGCAAAAGCTCGGCGAAACACCAAACAATGGATCCTAAAACACTTCATCAATACTAAACCACTCGAAGTAACCCGCAGTGAATATAACCCGAAAAGTTATGGGAATCCCACAATGAAACTTCCAGTGTTTACTGAGCATAGACTCAACTATCATCGAAACAAAAGAAACTTCTGAGAACATCATTTTATAGAAATAATAAAAAAAAACAAAAAAATTTCCCTTCAAAAAGCTCTATGTTGAATAAAACTAAAAGTTATTAAATTCTAAAATAGTTGAATCACTGGACATGGAATCACTCGACAACCAATGCTTTTTGTTTTTGTTTTTGTATTAAAGATTCTTATGCATTTTGCTCACGTTTTGGTGAAATTAAGTCCTCACTAATCCTTGAGTATATCAAGAAACTGCATCTGTTAGGCACGGACAATCCAGCTCATTTGGGCCCCAGGACACAGAGGTCTAACTGGGAACGAAATGGTGGCCTCGTTATTAATATTGGGTTGGGGAATAAGTTCAAAGCGTTTTTACCGAATTTTTTTATTTAAACAAAACACAATCATTATATCAATCAGTTAATCAGTCATCATTCGCCGTTACTGTTTACAACCTTTTACCGCCGCTCGACCAATTTATTGATGCCGTTCCATCAAAAATCGGCTGGTCTGTTGTCAAAGAAAGTGTTGAGACAGTTTTTAAGGACCTCTTTGTTATCAAAGGTAACGCCCTTCTATGGTATGACAGCGGGACATGGGAGCGGAAAAGATGGTAATCGGTCGGTAAAAGGTCCGGAGAATACGGCGGATTCTTAAGGACTCTCCATTCGAGCTTTGGGCTCTTGGTAGGGGTATAGTTTGACTATATCGATCAGATCTTTTCAGCCGAATATCGTCATTCACTCGGTTTAGCTGGGCAATGTAGGACTCCTTGTTGATCGTGATATTCTTTTAGAGCATTCGCCAGTTTCCATGCCCTTCCATTCCCACTACACATATCATGAACTTCTTTAGATCAAAATCTGGCTTCACTCTCGACTTCGGCGTATCTCCTGGAGCCAACCTTTCCACTCCTTTCTTTGCTTCATATTGATTTATAGGCACCATTTCTCATCTCCCGTGACGATTCGGTATAAAAGGCATTGTTTATGACCGCGTGTTGCTCGATGGCGGACGAGATGCAGAGAAGCAATTTGAAGGCGACTATTTATTTGTTTTTTCGTTGATCCCGTGAGGCACCTAGGCTCCCAATTTTTCGTTAAACCACATTGAATGAAGGTGAATGAGAATCGTTTTTTGATCGCAGCTCAATTTTGTCGCCAATTCACGACTGGTTTGGCGACTGTTCACCTTCAAAAGTGATTTCAGACGTTCTTGTTCGAGTTCAGAAAGCCTTCTGCTGCCTTTTGCAGCTTTTACAAAGTTACAACCAAAAGAGGTTTAAAAACTCAACTCTCCCCAAGGATAAACTGAGAATGCTCACAGGCACTCTCACGGTCTATTGCAGACTGGTTAGTCATCTGCACATGATCGAGATGTGGCCCACTGACTATTGTCATTTCTGCGACGAATCACAGGAGACTCCAATGCACTTTATCCTTGAATGCAGCTCTGTAGTACGGTGAATGTTGAGACATCTCGGTCGATTGTCAGGCACATACGCTCAGTCTAACCCAGCTCTATCTTAAATTCAATAAGGGAACTGGGTCTGGTCCACGTGAAAACCTCCAATAAATCCTATAGTGAGGACGAAACCCTCTCCATTTGGTCTTTTAATGCAGAATAAGCTTCAGATCTCCTTCGCTGCCGAACAGCTTGTCTTTCTCTCGAACACTTCAAGGGTCACATCATTACAGTGCTTCCACCATCCTGCCAGCGTACTACGGTTAACGTCTCTAGTTTGATCTGTCGATTTTTTGAATACTTTTGACCACCAAAATGACCACTGTGTTGTATTACAAATTTAGTTTTTTTAGAAATTCACAAAAAGTGTCATTTATTAAAGTAAGGAAATATGAAAATTAATTATCGAATATCGACAACCGAAAATTTTATAATCAACCAAAAAGGGGACGCCAATATGCTGCCAGAAGCTGCGATTTGACTACGTAAGGTATTTTTTTTTTTATGGAGTACCGTTAAAGATAAATGTTAAGCAACCATCCGCACTGTGGCCATCTATTGCACCGCAGCTTTTCCGACTACTTTAGGCCCGGAATTAGATGCTCTGATTGGTTTACCATCACTTGATGCTTTCCTCCAAGGAGAGACCTTGCAGGCCATCTGCAGGCTAAAACATAATGGGGACTGGTACGGCCTCTGTCCGGCATTGGAAAAATGAGAAGGCGTGGACTTCGATCCAACGATTCTCTCCATGACCCTTGACTCCATGCCATCAAGAGTCGTACTTGAAAAGAGATATAGTGTGGTGATGCCAGAAGCTCAATTGTGACAAACTCTGAAAATGAGCCCACCAAACACTTTCTGTGGGCGAATCACATGGAAAGGGTGGGAATCTCAGACAGTGTACTCTGCCCAGCTTGTGAAGAGAACGATGAGACGGCGGACCACTTCCTGTCTCCGTCTTTGGCACTAATGTGTTAAGAAGCGACCACCTTGGCTCCTTGGCACCACAAGATCTACTCAGATTTCTTCGGAGATCGGGTAGATTTAAAGAAAATTAAAAGGGAATCCAAGTGTAGTACAATGGACGTAATTAATGTCTGAGTGCTCCACTTGCTAGTTGTCCCGACAAAAAATAAAAAAAGAAAAAAAAAACCATCTAGAGACAATTCAATAGTTGCAAAACAAGATGCAAGTTTCCATTTCTCATCAGAAAAAAGAGGAAGAGGCAGAGAATTGTACAACCATAACAGAGTGATTTTTCGCGGTGCTGCCAGATGCTTTAAACGATGGGGAAATATAAGTCTTGCCAAGTCTTAGGATGATGGTCGTCCCATCTGGTTTCGGGTCTGTTTGCTTACTAACCGTCACAAAATTTTCTCATTTTAGCTTTTCTTGACTTGAAGAGTCAATTAAAGGAGGAGTATTTAAATTTAAATACAATAAAAATATATGCCTATGAATACGCGCAGCACCTTCAAGGAAAAAAATAATAATAGAAAATCAACGGAATTGTGTAGCAGCTTCAAATTACATGCGCCATAAAACTGCGTATCCATTTTTTTTTTGTTTTTTGCTTTCAATTTTAGTTTTGGATATTTTGAATATTTTTCCAATTTTTTAAATTTTTGTATAAAGTTTTATATTAGGATTTTCTTGATTTTTGTTAGACAATGAACTATGCTTTTATAAAAAAGTAAAGAGCATTCAAGGCACCGAAAAGTAATACAGTGAACAGTGGCCAAAACGTTGATGCGCTATCGTTTGTCGCGGCCTGTATGCTGTTTTTCCGATCTGATAATTGCTATTGTTATTGCTGTTTTGCTGCTATCAGTAACTGGTGCCAACAGCTTTTGTTCACTGCGCCTGTGGTCTGAATTGCATCAGGGCATCTATGTTGAAGCGGATGGTGGTAGATATGCAGACAAAGACCACGAATGCATTGCGGGTTGAACGCGTGGTTGTATAAGTGGCATGAATGGTGATGAACCAAAGTGATGTGTCGGTCAAGTGGTGAAGTGTGATGGTTGGTATTGTGTGAAACTGAGACGGTGATATTAGACAGATAACATCGCTTAATGCGCATACTTATATATGTGTGTGCGTAGCTAAATGCTGCAGCTGCTCAAATGCATGGCTATAAGTACTGAGATATCACGCAGAACAGACATGGCCATCTGCTGCATGCTCCCTTTTTGTTTCTCACCTACTGACCTATGACTTGCGCTTGATTGAATTTTAATTGAAATTATTTTAATTTAAATCATTGAATAATTTACGATTTCCATTCAACAAAATGTCCAAATGTGCGCTTTCTGTGTATGTTTTCTGAAGATTGCTCAGTATTACCTGCCAGTGAATTTTGCAATTACTTTAACTAAGTACATATTTTACTGTATTGTCATGAAAACTACTCAAATATGTAAAGCTTTTAATGTACATATACGTATTAGCACTGCACTGTAGGAAATCCTACTTGTCCGAAACTATCATACTGACATTTTCCAACTGAAGTAGCCCACCTTCTTTTATATTAATTTTACTAGCGGACCCGACAGACTTGGTTCTGTCAAATAGATTTTGAATGTGGTATTTCGACCTTAAGACGTTTTTACTCTGCTGACCCTCACACAGCGCCCTATCATCATGGTGACGGTTCTGTTCAGGAGAATTAAAGAAAAGGGTCAGCTCGGGTGACCTAAGTATCTTCGCTTCCACGAACTTTGGCCACCCTCTTGGGACCCACTAAAAACCCCGACTGATGTTTGCCAGAGGGCTTCCAACTAAAAGGAAAACTTAAGGTTCAAACCTGATTGAAAAATAATCTAAAGGGATAGTGGGAACCTAAAGGTGACAAATATTTATAAAATGGGTGCTTCAATGACAAAACATAGATACAATTAATTATTTATTACTATGATTATTATCAAGAGAATCATAATTATTAACAATTTTATTTTATTGTAGTGCTCTATGATATACAATGTTTTTTGTTTGACTACCTGGTGAATAATACAAACAAATCTGATGGTTTTCCAACACGGGCACAGGCAACATACAATTGACCATGTGAGAAACATGTGTTTTCTAGATTAATACCACAAACACCTAATTATTGCCCCTGGGACTCATTTATGGTTATAGCAAAAGCAAGCCGCACTGGAAACTGTAGTCGTTTAAATTCAAATGGTACATCAGTCGGAATCATTGGGATGCGTGATATCAAAACGTCTTTTCCTTTATACTTTCCTTTCAGTATAGTTGCTTCTATCACATTGTTCAATAATTTTTTTATCGCTAACATTGTGCCGTTGCAAAGACGCGGTTGGTTGATATTTCTCAACATTATAACTTTCAATCCAACCTGTAATTCAAGATTGTGAGGTGGCAATCCTGGTAAATCCAGTGAGTTTAAAAATTCAGGTGGATAGCTGACGACATAATCTTGGTTTGTAGACGAATCCACTGATTTATATATCCTCAATTCGCCTGTAATTTGTCATTTACATCTATGTTTTTTGCAGCCAATATAGCCCGTTCCCTCAACCAATGATGGTTTCTGTAATTTTGAGCAACATCTCGCCTTTTGAATAAGTTTATCTTTTGATCGAGTTAACTGACAAAAACTTTGAGAAAAGTTAATGCAACCAGTCCAGGTGTCTATAGGAAACTCGTCATTACCAATGTCAATGAGTTGTTTAGAGAATATGTCTCCATATTGGTCATTTTGCAACTCGACATGCATATTCTTGTCTAAGCGTAATACCATGACATGCTTCCACAAATTGAAGGACTTTAAACCTGCATTGAGTTCATCAACTGGCATTGATCGTGGAATCACTGGCAATGTTTGACGAAAATCTCCTGCTAATAAAATCATTGCACCACCAAATGGGTTGCGATTGCTCCGTAGATCTTGTAAAATATGTTTATCTTCTTTTCTTCTTAAATAAAAGGTGGTTAAATTTCAAGAGCCGATGTTTAATGGAAACCACACCTAAACGTCAAATTTTTTCCTGCATTTCATTTAAAATTTTTCAGTTTCAGACTAATTCAATTTGAACCATGGAAAGATACACAATCGAGCAACGCGTTAAAGTTATTCAGCTTATTATGAAAACGGGCTTTCATATCAATATGCATATCGCGCACTTCGTGAAGAGAATCATCTTCAGTCATAAGCCACTTTTTCACCTCAGTGGATTCGTCAATAAGCAGAATTGCCGCATTTGAGCGAATGATAATCCGAGAGTGATTGCCGAAAAACCAATGCACCCACAAAGAGTGACTCCGCCGGCGGCATCATTGAGGCCGGTCAGGCAGTTACTGTGAATAGTGTACGCTATCGTGAGATGATAACGAACTTTTTATTGGAAGATATGGGTGTGGACGATATGCGATTTCAACAGGATGGTGCCACTTGTCACACAGCTAACGAAACAATGGCTCTTTTGCGCGAGAAATTTGATGGCCGAATAAACTCACGTCGCGGCGATGTCAATTGGCCGCCAAGATCATGTGATTTGACACCGTTGGACTTCTTTCTTTGAGGTTATTTGAAAGAAAAGGTGTACGTCAATAAGCCAGCAACAATTCAAGAGTTAAAGGATGAGATAATTCGTCACAGTAACGGCATAGAACCTCAATTATGCCTCAGCGTTATCGAATATTTGGACCATCGGATGGAGGTGCGCCGCCGAGGCCGCGGCGGTTACTTGGCCAATATTTTGTTTCATACGTAACTAAGTCATACCAATATTATCACAATAAAGAGAAATGATAATAATTTCCTAAACAAATTCTATTTTATATTATTCAAAACCAACACCGGCCCTTAAAACTTAACCTCCCGTTATATTATCTACAATAATTTGTTGTGAAACTCTCTTCCTATATATGTATGAAATAAAAGGTATTTTTTCTTATGAACAAATATATTATTTTTTGTTTTTATAAAAACAATTTATATATGTGTGTACTCTTGAGTGTTGGAGTAGCAACCCTCCCGATGTCAGACAACACGCTTACCAAAGAGTAAAATCTTGTAAATCGGCTCTGCACAAGTGCTTTAGCATAATCGAAAAAGGGTTGGAAGTAAGGGAGTACACTCTTGGTGTATTTGTGGACATTGAAGGAGCTTTTGACAGTGTTGCCTTTGACTCTATGTGCTCGTCGATCAGAAGACGTGTAGTAGAAGAAATCAATCTCAGATGGTATCTGAGAGACTGCTTATCACAGATGAAGGAAACGATGAAGGAGTCACGGTTGAGGTTAAAATGGGCTGCCCACAAGGCGGTGAACTCTCTCTCCTACTTGTGTGCTTTGTTGTGGAGTCTCTTCTTAACAATCTCAGGACCGTTACTAGAAGCTATATGCAATAAAATGTAGACAGCTCTAAACAAGATTGAGCAATGATGTGAATTGCATGGTATTTCAGTGAATCCTGTAAAAAGTACTTTTCACTAGAAAACGCAACATCGAGAGCCACTTACTACACATTGAAAGGAGTAACACTGCTACTGTCTTCTGAGGTCAAATAAAAGGTGTTTTTTTTAGAGGTCAGGTTTTCAAGTTGGCACTACTTTTTTCGTAGATGGTCTTTTTGACAGCTGTCACTTGATTTATGCTCAGTTTGGTTTGCCATTTCATAATGAATAGACTTACACCTGAACAACGTTTGCAAATCGTGCAAATTTATTACGAAAATAATGGTTCGGTTCGCGCGACGCATCGCGCGCTGCGTCCAATATTCGGTCGACATAATCGTCCATCAGAGTCACTAATTCGAATAACCATGGATCGGTTTCGCACCACGTTTACTCTAGTGGATAATACGCATCCTCAGAGACGTCGTACAGTTTGCACCGAAGACGCTATTGCTGCTGTGGAGCAGAGTATCGAAGAAGACCCGAATGAGTCCATCCGCCATCGCGCGCAGCAATTGGAGATGTGCCCATCCACCTTATGGAAGATTTTGCGGAAGGATCTTGGTTTGCGGGCTTACAAAATCCAACTCGTGCAAGAATTGAAGCCGAACGACCATCAAGCGCGTCGCACGTTCGGTGAATGGGCCCAAAACGAGATGGCCACCGATTCCGATTTTCACAAGAAAATTTTGTTCAGCGATGAAGCTCACTTTTGGTTGAATGGGTATGTCAATAAGCAAAATTGTCGCATTTGGAGTGAACATAATCCACAAGCCATTGCTGAGATGCCGTTACATCCTCAAAAAGTCACTGTTTGGTGTGCTCTATGGGCAGAGGGAATCATTGGTCCATATTTCTTTAAAAATGAAGCCGGCCATAATGTTACAGTCAATGGAGAGCGCTATAGAGCCATGATTAATGACTTTTTCGTGCCTGAATTGGACGATGTTGATGTGGACGACCTTTGGTTCCAACAAGACGGCGCTACATGCCATACAGCCAACGCAACAATCGATTTATTGAAGGAAACTTTTGGTGAGCGCGTTATCTCGCGCCGTGGACCTGTGGCGTGGCCTCCAAGATCGTGCGATATAACACCGCTGGACTATTTCTTGTGGGGCTATGTGAAGTCGCTTGTCTACGCAGATAAGCCCGAGACGATTGACGTCTTGGAAGAGAATATTCGGCGCGTTATTGCTGACATACGGCCCCAATTGCTGCAAAAAGCGGTCGAAAATTGGGCCTCTCGGCTGGAATTTATTCGAGCCAGCCGCGGCGGCCACTTGCCCGAAATCATTTTTAAAACATAATGGCAAACCCTTATCTTTAAAATAAAGCTAAATTATTGGCCATAACATTAAATTATATACGTTTTATTTCATCTTGAAAACCTAACCTCTAAAAGAAACACCCTTTACTTAAGGATAATCCTAGCTCGTCAGCTGACCTGAAAAACCCACGTCGGGACGAAGGTCTGTCGAACACTAAAAGTCTTTTCGCAGTGTAAGAGAACCTTTCGCTAGACATAGGGTCTAAGACCGGCGATAGTACATTGGTTGTACATCATCCTGACTAGATGCATTATCTGGTGGAAGGCTATTATGGTTAATGGTTAAAACCCCTACCCAGACTACAGAGAAGTGCGTGTGTGGGTATCACAGGTGCCCTGGTGCCCTGGTGCCCTTAACGCCATCCTTAACTTGCAACCTCTTGATCTTCAAATTCAGTCTCAACCTAAACGGAGTCTGGGGAAATGAAGTAAGCACTGGCCACTGTCAGATATACCACGAGTTGTCGAAGCGGTGCACACTGTTCTCGCTCCATGCGGACAATCGGGTGCCTGTCGTTAGCTTCGGTAGGAAGTCTAATGCTTTGATCCCAGATAGAGATCAATGGTTAGGCCCAGAGAATCTATTAATGGGATTTGAACACACTTTCTAAACCAACGAATCCAAAAGCAGTGATAGTATCGGATCTGGATGGTATAATATTTAAACGAAGACACTACGCTACAGGACAGATGGCTATGGTATTCCGAACGGAAGTCTATGCCATCTTGAATGCATCATACTGGCGAATTGAGAAAAAGTGGCGGGATAGTAGTATTGGAATTTCAGTAACCATCAAGCTGCACTAGGATTCTAATTTAGATTGTAAATTTTGACTCTTCCCACTCAAAAGGTCGCTGACACCTGCCCTAGGGTATTGACGTACAAAATTTACCAGTTATTTGTATGGAAAAGAGAACGAAGTTGAGTCAGTTGTGCTTTTAAACTCATTAGAATTGCAACAGTTTGAATTCTATGGATTTCCCTGCAATGATGTCATATACCAATATTTCGCATATTTATTGCGTTGAATTCACCGATGTACCATACACACTTACATGCCATGTCATACTTTCATTTCCACTTCATGTTATACTAATTTATTGTATAATGACATAATTCTGCCTTCTCCACATTCAATTCGTCTAGCTTTTAAAGCTCAACTAAGCTACGTGCATTTGTATTATTGCGCAGCCGCAACCGCATTTCAATTTGCTATTCACATCACATTGCCAACAATGATGAATTTTCGGTTGAAGGTAATTGAAATTACTAATCACAGCCGTTGCCACAGCCACAGCCACAGCTCAGTTAGTAGTGACAAGCATTCGCCAATAAAAGTGCTTGTATGTAGGCCTTTGTGTGAGTATTTCTACATATTAAAATTTCTAAGTTCTCTTGCATATGCACGAGTGTGTGTGTGTGTGTGTGTGTATGTGATATGTAATTTGCCAATGAAGAGACCATTTATTAGTTGACACTTTAGCATTGATATGCTTATGATAATATTTTATTGTGG
This sequence comes from Anastrepha obliqua, assembly GCF_027943255.1. NCBI lineage: Eukaryota > Metazoa > Arthropoda > Insecta > Diptera > Tephritidae > Anastrepha > Anastrepha obliqua. Next base: position 50,534,412 of record NC_072893.1, read on the forward strand.
CAATTATGCCATTATTGTTGTTGTTATGCACTTTACGATTTAAATCGAAATGTGGCAAACACTCAACTGCACTGCTATGCATTTCATTACTTGCTCACCTTTAGCCTAATTGTTTCAATTACACTTTGAGATACTTGACAAAGTTCAATAACTCAAAAGAGGTTGCAACAACAAAGATTGTTGCACTTCAAATACTTGAAGGTTAACCACCGGCCAAAAGTTTGATTTTCTCAACCTGCTTTACGCACGTTTGTAATTTCTTATGGTTCTTAAGCCCTGATCAAGATTGATTAACCATAATTTACATCGATGGATGTATGTAATTTGTAGAAGGATAACACGAAGATGATGTCTCGCATAGGAATGGCCAGTGCGGCGATACCCATAGCAGTAAATCGAGGAAGGAAATGTAAGTATCTGGTAATATGGGATGCCAAGTATTTTCTGATATCCATGACCATAGATCCCAATATTAACTCTACTACAGGATTTTCCATTTCTTTTTTTTTTTTGGTGAAAAAGCAAATTCTGAGGGGAATCGTGCGGAGTATTTTCACATGCCGGACATATGTTTGGTATGTCGGGGTCAATTCTGGATAAGTAGGAAGCTGGAGCTCTTCAGCTGCAAAAGGTGGTGGTTGGTCTCCAATTACGGCATTCACAGGGCGGGAGCTTAAGAAGATGGTGACGGTCTGATCCAGTAGATTTCTGTCAGTTTTGTTCCGGATCTCTTCGATATAGTTTAAAAGGTGTCTCCCGACGCGCCTAGGAGGCGGCTCTGGCTCAAGCAGATGTCTGCAAGGGAGATTCGGCAGAGGAATTATGCGCACTCATTTTACACGTATTCAGAGACTTCTCCGAAGCAGCATGAGCGAGGACCGTGTTCATTTTTCTTTTTCATATGTCACCGACACAATCTCAGTGTTTTATAAGCATAGCCCAAGTGACACCAACCCATCAGTTGATTCTGTCAAATTCGCTAAGAGCCGAATAACGGTCTGTTAAAGAGCACATCTCTAAAAATCTTTTCATAATGGATTGTGGAGTGTCGACTATTTGTGAGGGCTGCGTGAATATCTTTTGGTCTGATCCAGAAGTAGTGCCCGATGGTATAATTTTTCACTGATATTCGACAACGCAATGCTTTACTAGCTTGCATACCAACTTTAAGGTTGATGTCTCTGTTATTATATGGCTTGTAAGCTATTAAAGTTGTTGTTTACTGAAAGTAGAAAAATCAGAGAAATATGTGGTAGTAGAAAGAAAGCAATTGAAAGACCTTACGCCTCTTCTTCATCGTTTATTTAGGATTTAATCTTTTTTACAAAATTCATTACAAAAAATTCAAGAAAGGAGTTTCTAAATGCTCCTCTTTGCTATTCATCAGATCCACCCGTGAGTGATTATCCTTAGTTCCCTAACCTTAAAATAATGGCGGAGGTTTGTAAATGAGTATCTTCAAGAGCTTATCTCATAGCACTATAAAGGTATATTAATTCAAGCACCTTTATGAAAAATGTATTAGTCTAGGCATTATATTGAAAAATAAAGTGAAAAAAAAATATCGCAAGAAAAAATTGTTTTTTTTATCCGTTCAAAAACTTTTAGTACTAAATGAATTTTTTTTCGAATGCCTTTTGCATGTACGGCCACTCTTGATGGATATTGCAGTGAAAAATCCAATAAAAAAATTTCCAAAAAATTTTTTCTTTATCACATCAGAAACTGTTCACCTCGCCCTCGTATAAATGATAATTGCAAAGATGATAGATTTACCAGATTTGAACATGGTGAAAAGATTTTTAGAGGTGTACTACCTAGCAAACCGTTATTCGGCTCTGAGCGAATTTGACAGATATGCCCACGGCATTCGTTTTGTGTTTCGCTAAGCTTAAGCTAAATTTTGCGAAACACAAAACGAATGACGTCGGCATATCGCTAAGCTTAAGCTAAATTTTGCGAAACACAAAACGAATGACACAAAATCCAAAGTTCTCCTCAAAAATGTTTCTTCACCATACCTAAGACCAAACCTGGTGTCTATCATAAATGAGATTTGGGCATTAACTATGGTGAAGAATAAAATTGAGCTACCAACTTCGGATGCTACGTCACAGGGTATTCGGCAGCTGAATTCTGCGCGCTCACACACTCGTCTAGTTAGTCGTTGTTCAGACAGCAACCAATCAACATCGGCGAGAACTGAGTTCATGGCTTTTCGTATATCACCAACACAATTTCAATTTGCTTGCAAACACATTCCCTGTTACGTCAGCCTATCAGCTGATTCTGTCAAATTCAGTGAGAGCCGGTTAACGGTCTAACAACGCCTGTAAAAATATTTTCATTATTTGCAAAAGCACACGCCCATCTTGGTCCCGTGTTAATGATGAGTGATATTTTACGAATACCTTCCACATGCACGCTTATTCTGATGAATTATTTCGGTCGCTTCCTTTGGTGGAATTTGTCCGATATTTAGCTATAGTTGGAGCTCTATTTCGATAATTTAAGGACGAATGTTGTACCCAAAGATTTAATTGTTCCTCGTTTTGTTGATAAAAACTCTATTTTTGGGGGGTCTTCTGAGAAAATAGATGCAAAGGCATTAAAACGGCTGATACTTGTGGCCAAATTGTAGTAGGTAAAATAACATGAAATGATTATTCAAGGAATTCTTCTTTGCAATAAATTGTCTGTTTCTTTGGCTTTGTGGGGTCTTGCACCAACTTTTTGAAATCACAAATCGTCAACATCCATAGCATGCAAGCATGAGAGAAAATATATCAGAGTAACTATGAGAAAATATTTTTTGGAGTTATTGTCAAGCTCAGATCATTAACCGACGCCCAGCGAATTTGAAAGAATCAGCTGATTGGCTGACGTAACAAGGGTGATAACAATGGTTTGTTTAAGAAAAAAACTGAGATTGTGTGAGTCATATACGAAAAAATCAAGGATGTCTCTACCGTTGCCACTTGAACAATCAAGGCCAATAGTAGGTAAATATAAGTTAAAATAAATTCTCACAGAATTGTAGAAACCAAAAAATTGGAAGCATAAGTAGTTGTAATCATCCCCTACGAAAAAATATCACGATTTCATAGCTTAGCTGAGGAGTATTTAAATTATGCGAACTCAATCGTCCCTTTTATCATATCGAAAACGAAAGTGAGGGATCCACCATCTAGTGATTCCAGGTTAATGGGCAAGCACCGAGCTTTATGGAATAGAGTAGGATCAGTGAAATATAGAGAATGTAAAGCATAACGGACATTGACTTTCTGTACTCGTTGAAGTTCACTAATATGATATAAATACTATGGTGTCCAAAAGAAACGAGCGAAATATTCTTCGAACGCCTAAGAGAAGTATGATATGTAACGCGTGGGCTAAAAAGTCCCACCCATCAAGGAAAACACTTTTTTTCTGTTAAAAATTTGCTTTATTCATCAGCGAAATTTCCATCAAGAATAACGCAATCATTCCAGCGCCGCTCTAAGATTTCAATATCACTTTTGCACAACGATTTATCTTTTACCTCAAAATACTTGTAAGCCTCAGTTTCATTTCTTACCGGCGAGCATTTTTTAAAGGTCTGCGAACAGCAATTGCTCGGAGTTAAATATGGCGAATATGGTGGATGAGGGAGCAATTGGGGGTTCAACTCATGCCATTGCTCAGAATCCTCAAGATGTTCTTGTTTTTGGTCAACAGTGAGCAAATGCAGCACCCTCTTTGAACAGAATTTCTTCTTCTTTCATAGCGTTACAACGCGGGGTGCATCAAAGCTTCCTTCAAAATGCTCCTCCAAAGCGGTCTATCTTGAGATGTTACTTCGTAGTTATGTATTTCCAGCTTCTTAAGATTGTGTTCCACTGCTTCTATCCAACGGTTCCTCGGTTTGCCTTTGGCCTTCACGCCCATTAGCTTTCCTGTCAAGGCTTTCTTCACGGTACAGTCAACAGGCATACGGATCACACGACCTAGCCATCTTATGCGCTGCGCTTTAACAAAACGCACATCTGTCTCGTTCGTAGTTAGATCGATTAGTTCAGAGTTCTATCGGATTCCATAGGTACCATCATCCATTCTTATTGGGCCAAAGATCTTTCTTAAAATTTTTCTTTCCATGCGAGCAACCGGAGCACAATCATCAACCTTAAGAGTCCATACCTCACAACCATATGTTAAGATTGGTCGAATAAGGGTCATAGTGAACATAGTGAACTTTGTAGCTTTAGACAAAAGTCGGGACTTGAACAAGTTAAGGTGGGCGTAATACGCTTTGTTGGCGGCGTTGATGCGATCCCCGACGGCGGAAGTTGAATCACCGCTACATGCGAACATAACTCCTAGGTACTTAAAATGCTGCACTGCTTCAAAAGTATAGGCTCCCACATGGAAATTTGGCATCTGTGCAGGCCACCTCGATTTCAACAGATATTTGGTTTTGCCCTCGTTTACAAAAAGGCCAATATCGTTCGCAATTTTGTTAATTTTTAAGAAAATTTCTTTTAAGTCATTCCTATTTCTTGAGAGAATAGCGATGTCATCTGCATAAGCACATATTTGGGTTGTTTTAGTTATCAAGGTTGGTACCTTTGTTGACTTCCCTTACGACAAAGTGTAGCATCAAATTGAATATGACTGTTGATAAGGCATCACCTTATTTTGCACATGTTTCAATAGGGAACGACTCTGTGAGCTTCCCTTGAATGATCACTTTTGCTTGTGTATTTGTGAGCGTTGCGCTAACGAGCCTTATTAGTTTGGCAGGTATTCCAAGAATAATACAACAATATGTGCTGGATCCTATCTCTTTTAACACTGTCAAAGGCTTGTTTGAAGTCAATGAACAGGCAGTGAACATCTAGCCCGTATTCATAGTGTTTTTCAAACATTTGGCTAAGAACGAAACATTGGTCGATTGTGGACTTGCCTCTACGAAATCTGCATTGGTAGTCTTCAATTATTCTTTCAGCATATTCGTTGATTCGTTCATAGAGAACATTTGTAAAGAGCTTGTAGGCCGTGTTAAGCAGTGAGATACCACGATAATTATCGCATACTCTCCTATCACCTTTTTTGTGTACTGGGAAGATTATGCATCCTAGCCAATCAGCTGATATGGATTCTTTTTTCCATACGTCTATTATTAAATGGTGGATGCACTTATGTAACTCCTCACCACCTTCTTTCAGGAGTTCAGCCGCTATAGAGTCTTCACCGCTTGCCTTTCCATTTCGGAGCTTTTTAGGAGCCACGATAATTTCGTCAAATTCCGGTGGAGGGATGATGTTTCAGCTGTAGCTATAGGCCCCCAAGGTGAATGCTCTTCTTGATGCTTATTATTTCGAAGATTGTCAAAATGTTGTCGCCATCGTCTTGAACAGAATTTACTCATAGTCAAATGTTCATGCAATATAAAGCCAACACTTTTTCCAATATCTTTGCGATGTCAGCTAACTCGCGTAACTTTGCTCTATGATCATTCAAAATTATTTTGAGGATGTTTTCTGGTATTACCGCCGCATTTAGACGTCCACTGCGTTGTGTATCATCTCTCTAACGTATCTCTACGACTACATTTGAAGTCAGCAAACCATCATTTTATTGTCGTTTCTTATGAAGCGAAGTCCCCATAATAAAGGGTGGTTAAGTTTCCAGGGCCGGTGTTGATTTTTAATCAAATACAATTTTTTTAAGAAATTATTATCATTTCTCTTTATTATGATAATACTGGTATAGCTCAATTGGACAACATGGAACAAAATATTGGCCAAATGGCTGCCGCATTCTCGGCGGCACACCTCCATCCGATGGTCCAAATTTTCAATGAGGCTGAGGCATAATTGAGGTTCTATGCCGTTAATGTGCCGAATTATCTCATCCTTTAGCTCTTAAATTGTTGATGGCTTATCGACGTACAGCTTTTCTTTCGAATAACCCCAAAGAAAGAAGTCCAATGGTATCGTTGGCGTTAAGGTGTGGTTCACATTCAACATCGGCCCTTGAAATTTAACCACCTTTTACTTTTCAAGTCATGGCTTAGCTCGAATGGCATTTTTTTCCCATTAAGAAATTGAAACACGAAATTCCTTTTAATCAATTGTTTTGAAAGTAACAAAAATTGCGTCACTCTCAGCACAATAACTCACGAACTAAATTACGTTAAAAAAACAACGAATAATAATAAATAATAAAATAAGTGGGCAAAATCCCCAATAGCGTGGCAGCGGAAGTTATTCTCACAATCGTATGGACAAACCTCGTAGTAGATCATCATTGATCCGGCGGTATCGATTAGTTGGACACTGTTCGCTAAGCGTTTTGATTCTATTTATACTCTAAAGCACGAAGCACAAACCGCAAATGAAGGTGGTTGCAATGAGTAAAAAACCACCATAAAACACAGAAATTTTTTGGAATAAAAAATTGCTTGAGCCAAATGCTCAAAGCGAGTATTAAAATCTTCAAATTGAAAGAAAAAAGTCGACAAAATTTTTTTTTTTTATTCAGAATAAAATCAATTTATTAAATTCATGTTTTATTCAGAGGACTGCCAAATTTGTTCGTGTTGCTCTGCCTTCTGCTCAAGTTCTAGTTTCTCTTTCACGCACACGGCTCCCGCTCTGCTAAACTTGTTTTCGCTTTTTATCGACCAATCAGAGCTGCAAATTGAGCAATAGTGGGATTTACGCTCACTGTGTGTGCTGCCGGACTATTCGCAGAACCCACTATTTCTCTAATCATCGAACGGTTTTTAAGGCAAATAGCGTTTCAGGTTTCATCTCAATAGTTTTCTCGAAACGAAGTCTCCCGCAGAGGCTCCTTTGTACTCCAATTAGTCAACTACTTGATCTCATTTTTACAAATTATTCCTTTGTTAAGACCAATTTATTATGATATTGAGTTTTTTTTGTAGAACAAACGAACTTCTCGTTCACTGATGCTTCATGAAATTGCATTTGTATGGTAATTATTTCTTTCAACAATAAACAAAAATGAGAAGATAGCGCATTTCCAATTATTTTTGCTCATTCCTTGGCCATGCAATTTGTCATTGTTTGGAAATTTTTTTGTGATAAAAAACTAGAAGCCACAATGGCAAGCACCTCCTGAAAAAACCTGCACCACCAGAGCACGATTAGAAACTAAAACAACAAAAAATGGTCGAGCACGATGCGCCACCGCAGGACATTTATTAGACAATGGGAACCGCAAAATGCCACAACAAAATGCTCACAAAAGTGCCAAAAACCGTTGATAGAAAAAAATGCTTGCAACAAAAGAAGTGAAAAGAAAAAACGACAGGCCAAACTTAAAAACAAAAAAAAAAAAATGAAACAGCAAAAAATGCTGCAAAATGCTAAACTTAGTGAAAAGTTTCGAAAAACAAACTAAGGCCAGAGACTTTGCTGCGCTGCTTGGTTGCTAGGTTGGATGTGCAATGCGGCAGATACAAAAACGAAGCTATTGTTGTATTTGTATACACCTATTTGTATGCGCATATGTGTGCAGCGATGTACGGCACTCGCATGAGCGCACGTAACAATCGGAAATCGTTTTGGCTCGCTAACTTTTGTTTATAAATTTTAGGTTTCCGATACGTTTTTGGTTTTTCCTTTTTTTACAAAATTCAAATTCTTGCACTGGAAGCGCTGAAGTGAATATGAAATGGAATTTTTACAAGTCAAAGCTAAGCACACATATGCATACTGGTATGCGCTCGTATGCAGATATTTATGGTGCATAGTAATGCGATATAGGCCCCCATATGCCACGGAAGTTGGCCATTTTACAGCGGCATTTTGAAGAATGCCGAGTAGGCGTGGAAGATTGCGCTTTTCCTGCCCGCCAGTTGAGCCTCTTGTTGTCGCCGATACAGTAATTCTTTCCATTTCTGTCGGCTGTTTTTGTTTGTTTTTGTTGTCACACGTGTGCAAATGCCAACGCTGGCGGCATGCGCGTCCAAAGTAATGTTTGCCGCAACATAATATACATGCAATTTCGCTGGAGTGCGCCTGTTTTTGTGGCACGTGAGTGTCGTAAATTGTTTAGAAATGAAGTTGAAAAGAAAGCGAAAAAAGACGAAAAAGAATTCATATCCGCCAACCAGAATGAAATCAATTGTGGAAACGACAATGCTCGCGCTCATGCGACAGTAAAAATGGTAATAGTGAGAAATTTTTGCATTGAACTTAAAATATACGATGCATATGAAATGGCTTAGGGCGGTTAGGACAATGTGGAAATTAAGAAAAAAGTAAACAAAAAAAAAATGTTTGCTTAACAAACCCACTAATATCTTAGTAATGGAATACATAAAGGATTAGGAAAGAACGGAATTTTAACTAACTGCAACTTAGCTTCATATTTTCGGCGAGTATTTTGGAATAGTCTTCTCAACATCGCGTGTAAGCTTCTAGCGAGCGAATTGTGTCAAAGGCTGAAGTCCACCATCAACCAAGTTATTGGACCTTATCAGTGTGGCCTTAGAGCTGGAAAATCCAAAATCGACCAAATATTCACAATACGCCAATACAATGAAAGGAGAATCGACACACACCAAAATTTTGTCTATTTTAAAGCTTCATTCGACAGCACGAAAAGGAGTTGCCTATATTCCGCGATGCCTAAATTTTTTGTCTCCCAAGCCGAATACGGCTATGCAAGTTGACACTGGTCAATACCAGCAGCACTAGTTCTGCCTTTTCCAAACTGGATAAAGAAGCACAGCGAATGGGTCTGGTGGTGAACGAGGACAAAACGAAGTATCTCCCGTCATCACACATACAGTCGGTGCACTCGGTTATCGGCACCCACGTCACTGTTAACAGTTACGATTTCGAGGTTGTAAGAGACTTCGTTTATCTATGTAAGAACCAGCATTACATATATATATATGATGTTGTTCCACTAATGGAGGGACCTACAGTTTCAAGCCGACCCCGAACGGCACATATTTTTGTGCTTTTCACCGCTATTAGAAAAATGTTTCTCTTAATTTTGGTGTTTCACCGAGATTCGAACCTACGTTCTCTCTGTGAATTCCGAATGGTAGTGCCGCACCAACCCAATCGGCTATGGCGGAACGAGCATTAACACCGATAAAAATGTCAGCCTTTAAGTCCAATGGAGAATCTGTCTTGCCAACTAGCGCTACTTTGAGCTAAGTCGGCAATTGAGTAGTAAAGTGCTCTCTCGACGAACAAACCCAACACTCCACCCCCCACTCTCATCATGCCCATCCTAACGTATGGGGCATAAGCTTGGACGATGACAACACCCGAAGAGTCGTTCCACAGAAAGAATCTGTGGAAGAGTTTTGGACCTTTACACGTTGGTGACGACGAGTATCGAAGGCGGTGGAGCAATACGCTGTGTAAGCTTTACGACGACATATACATAGCGCTGCGAATAAAAATCCAGCAAGCTTGTTAGCTGGGTTATGTCATCCGAATGGATACAAACACTCCGGCTGTGAAAGTATTCAATGCTGTACCAGCTGGTGGACACCGAGGAAGAGGAATTCCTCAACTGCATTAGAAAGATCAGGTGGAGAAGAACTTGGCTTCACTTGGTGTGTCCAACTGGCGCCGGTTAGCACGAGAAAGAAACGACTGGCGCGATTTGTTAAACTCGGTCCAAATCGCTTAATCAAGAAGAAGGGAACTCACACTTAATCACATAATTAAGGCGCTTTACCTCTTCGCAATATTCGAATATTTGGCTTGCTGAAGCACCAAATTTAAGAAATCTTTACGAATTTCAAACAATTGGCATCAAAATTTTAAATTTTTAATAAGAATCTTTAAAAAATGTCTACGTATGAAGTTTTATTACCCATTATATTTTAATATACAGTGGGTCCTATAGGCAAATGATAATTGAAGACATGATTTCCCATTCGAAACCAATATTTTTGTTGTTTTTTTTTCCTATTTTTCAGATAAGCCATGGAAGTCTACAACTTAACACAGAAATGATAAGATATGCAGTTATCGTCATTGCATGTGCAAATCACACCGATTTAAAAATCTCTAATATTCTTAAGGGGTTACTTGGGTTTCGTCGGGTAAAAAAGGCCTATTTTCAATATTTTTTTTCTATGTGAAAAATTACTTATTTAATTCAAACATTTTGCTGTCTTATAGATACATATTTAAAGAATAATTTCTGAAATTTTCAAAAAAAAAAAAATCAAAACTCCTCCATTGTGACGTCATTTCCGGTGACCCCTCGAAAAAAAGGTGTGTCCGCGTTGTCAGCATCAAAACTGATCAGAAAATAAGTGTTTGAGTTAAGACCATAAACTCGTGCTTGAATGAAGGAAAGAAACAAAAGTAAAAATTGGAATTTCGGCAGACATTTTTCCAAAACAATGAAAATTTCGGTCAAATTTGCTTGACATTTTGTTTTTTTAAATAGGTGTAATTGAAAAAAAAAAAACAAAATCCTTCGTCCAAGCACGAGTAAATTGTATCTCGAACACCTGTGTAAAATTTCATCAAGATCGGTTAAGTAGTTTTCGAGAACATTTGACAACCGACTTTGAAAACACGGTTCCGAGAAAAACGCGTTTAAAGGTTTGAGTAACAATAAAAGTGGTTTGGAGCGCACACATTCCAAACGCTGTATCTCCGAAACTATTATTCGGATCGACTTGAAAATGTAGGATAATATTCTTGAGATGTTGTAGAAATTAATAAGCTAAAAACAAAAATCGATTTTTTGAACCCACGAAACCCATGTAGCCCCTTAAACACGCCCGTTCATTCGTTCATTGGGGCCGCCGTGAATTGGATTCATACGATAACGACATTCATACAGATCAGGAACCTTTTGTCTTTTTCACTTCAGACACCTGTGCGTGGAATCCGTGTTTTTGGAAGTCCAGTTTTTGAAGGCTGAGAACTTTATGAACGAACCTCCTCTGTCCAAAAAAAAAATTTTTTAATTTTTTTATAATAGATCGAAAAATAAAATACTCAAAACAAAAATAAAAATCTTTTTTCGTTTCCCTTTTACAGGCTTTTAAAGAAACACCCATTTAAAATGAGGCGAGGAGCCTAAGGAAAGGTAAGAAAATTTTTCTGAACTACATTTATACGTAAATAGATACATACTCGTTTAAGCCTATTCGCCCAGTTTTATATACAGCTCAATCAAATGGAGAGGGTTTTTATTATAAGTAAAAGACGCATGAACATTTTGCACTACATTTGAAAATAGTAAATCTTGCCAAAAAACTTGATTCAAATAACTTCCACGGCTCGCTTTAAAGTAGCCCATTCTTTCATCGCAATTCTTCAGCACTTTTTCTTGAGTTTCGACCTCCATTTTATATGTTTTAAGTCTTGTATAACTTCTGGCTTGTTCGCTTGTAAAACGTTCCACAAAAAATGTACTAATTGAGTAAAATCGCTGTTTCTAAGCGGCCAACTGATGTCTGCCAATCGATTTTCGCAGATATCCGAATGGCTTTAAAATTTCCCGACTTTATTCGAAGCAATTCATTTTGTAAGATGGCTAACTATAAACTACATTGCCGATGCCCCACATATGTTTTATTAGCTATCAAAATCAAAAAAATACTACTCACTATATGATATATATATATATATATATATATATATATATTAGGGTGGTCCAAAAATGCATGGGAAAAAATGTATATTAAAATTTTTATGCTGCCGCCCCCCATAATGGTAAAGAATGAAAAATAAAAAGACCCGTATTTTTTTTTTTTTTAATCAGACCATATTCAATGGTGCCGCCGGGGCTTTGAAATATCCCATGTATTTTGCATGGGAAAAAAATACTTTTTCGTAGATTTCATGTAAAAACCTGGAAAATGAATATATTTTAACCGGATAACTCAGTTTCTCTTCATAATTGGTCAGGGAATAACAACCAATTATGAAATAATTAATTTTTTTGTATTAACTATTTTTTATAGAACCCCAAAAAGCCCCCATAAAACGAAAATCTAAGAAAAAATCGAAAAACAATATTTTATATTACTTTTATGAAAAATAGTTAATACAAAAAAAATTAATTATTTCATAATTGGTTGTTATTCCCTGACCAATTATGAAGAGAAACTGAGTTATCCGGTTAAAATATATTCATTTTCCAGGTTTTTACATGAAATCTACGAAAAAGTATTTGTTTCCCATGCAAAATACATGGGATATTTCAAAGCCCTGGCGGCACCATTAAATATGGTCTGATTAAAAAAAAAAAATACGGGTCTTTTTATTTTTCATTCTTTACTATTTTGGGGGGCGGCAGCATACACATTTTTTTTTGGACCACCCTAATATATATGGCTGTCTCTCAATTAGGGCACTTTGTATGGCAAATAGTAATAAAACTTTTTACGCAATAACAACTAAATCAATTGCGCTTTGTGGAAAGTGGAAAAATAAATATCTACAACCATTAGTTTAATTCAATAATTTCCAAATGATCCCCAAACTGGTATTGCAAACTGAATATCAAATTAACCAATAACTGCAATAATAAATCAAATTGAAAAGTCCGCAGTCCACAACCGCTGTTGACCGTACGCTGACAGCAAAATTTACGGCAAAATACAAGAAACAATGAATTTCAGAAATAAACAAAGTAAACGCCAAGAAACCCTACGCCATCACGCAGGTAAGTCGCCTTCAAGTCCTTCAGCGCGTACTCGCAGCGCAACGTGACTACTCAAGCGAGGAATTATTGCAGGTGAAAAGCTAAGCTGCACGTACTCATTACATACACACACGTCCACATGTATATGTGTGTATGTATGCAAGCAAGTATATTTACTGTCCTGTGCTGCACCAAATTGCATCGCATAAAATCAAATGCCACCAATTTTCGTACTTGTGGAAGAAGCCGTCGAAACCATGGCCAAATGCTGTTGTGTACCTCTAACATCAATTTACCCTCTGCCATTTGCTGTCTCCAACTATTCAACACTGAAGCGGTCTAACCATGAGGCTGTCAACCAACTCAGTGGACACTCATTCGCATGTGAGCAGGTCTGCTGCAAATGTCCAAGGAAATATTTAGTAGAGAGGAAATATATTAGTGCACGCAAATGCAGTGAACACGTCGCTCAGGAAGCGGGTTAAGGAGCAGACGTTAAACGAAAGAAAGCTAAAAACAAAGCACTTCACGTCGGCAGTGCTGTGTGGCATGCAACAAACAAGAAGCGAAAAAAAGAAAAACCAAAAAAAAACAATGTTGCATTGTGGATCGGGAAAACAATGGAATCCAAAGCAATATTTCAAATGGCACGAGCCGCAAGCGACAATATTTTGTTGTTGACTTGCTGTCAGTGCTGTAAAGCTATTTTTTGCTCCTCACTTTGATTTGTTTAGAAGTTGTTTGGCTTGCGAAAAATTTTACTTCGTTGCCAGTTTACCGAATTTGCCACTTTTCATAGTGGCAAGGAAAAAACATAAAAATGAAATTGTCCTTTAAAAGCGTTCTTTCTCTCACAATATTACACAAGTATGTATTAGGAAAAGGACAGTTTGAAAAAGCACGAACGTGCAGAACCGAAAAATTTTGCAAATGAAATGCAATGAACTACTCTACTTTTGATGAAGCAACATTGCACTTTGTTGTTTATCACTTTGGTTGCATGGTTTTCGGCTTTCCATGTAAAAGAGAAGTTTCGAGCGGGTTTCACAAAGAAAAGTGCATACTGGCATATATATTAATATCTGGCTACGGCTATCAAATAAATAAGAACGACTGAAGTAAAAAGTTTAGAGCATTTCCGCTAGAAGTCTTTAGCCTGAGCCTTACTTTGCAGCCCGCGAAAATAAAATATGGCACCGTAACATTTTGAACCGTTTTGATAACTTTTATTTTTTCATTTATTACCAGCTGTAAAAATATAGCTTTAAAGAAAAATCAGTACACAAATATTCAATTCATTCTAAACCATTTTGCTGATTTTGTTTATTGCGAAAAAATTGTGACATTACAAAGTTTAGTTTCAATGCGATGTTTATTGAAATGCTGTTTGTCTTGTTTTTCCATCCGGTGCGTAGCCAAATAAATCAGAAGGTTTTCCGACACGTGAGCAAGCCACATAGAGCTGTCCATGTGAGAAGCATGGATTCTCCAAATTTAATCCACACACTTGCAATTATTGTCCTTGTGCTTTGTTAATAGTCATTGCGAAAACGAGTCGCGCCGGGAACTGTAAACTTTTGAATTCGAATGGCATATCTGTCGGGATCATTGGGATACGTGGCAACAGTACGTCTTCACCTTTGAATATTCCAGACAAAATTGTTGCCTCGATAACATTGTTCATCATTTTCTTGACTGAAAGTCTGGTTTCGTTGCAAAATCATGGTGGATTTATATTTTGAAGAAGAATGATGGCTACGCCAATTTTCGTACTTGTGGCATGACTGGCAAATCAAGCGAATTCAAGAATTCAGTTGAATAGTTGACAACCTAGTCTTGATTCTCCATAGCATCGATGTCCTTATATATTGTCGTTTTACTGGGTATTCCATGCTGAATGATGAAGTTGATGGTATTGCCATCGATGTTTTTGGCTGCTATTGTAATATAGCACGCGTACTGAGCCACTGATGGTTTTTGTAGTTTTGTGCAATGTTTGGGAAATCTCTTCGTCGATGCTTTCTGTGGTCTTACAGAAGTTTGCTGGCAGGATAATAAATTGTGTAGATTCATCAATTTCCATTCGCCCATTTCGTTACTAACTTGTATGACAATCGGTTGAACGGGGCATAACTTGCTACTCTGCAGCGCCACCTGGTGGCGAGCGGCATCAATGAGCATAATCTACTAACCTTCTCCGTGGAAAAATACATATATATACCAATTTTTATAATAATCGGCCCAGTTGTTTTTGAGTTCATCGATGGCATACAGACAAACATTAATTTTTACATATAAGAAAGATTTATTTTTGTTTTTTTTTATCATTCGCCTAACAAAAAACCATATAAAGGATTCTTAAAAACGTTTTAAAACAAAACCTGTAAAAATGTAAATTCTTGCAGATTTCACTAATTTTATTCCAGCTCCTTATACAGCTCCTAAAAATTATTTCTATATGTAAAATCCGCCATACAGTCGGCTCATGAATGCCTTATTCTGGAGCACGTAGCGATATCGGTGGTGAAGGTTGTTCAGCAACACTTCGCGCTACAGCAGCAATATTCTAAACAGTACCTCCAGTCATCCGGGCGGCCGCCGTAACCGAATGGGTTGGTGCATGATTAACATTCGGAATTCACAGAGAGAATGTTGGTTCGAATCTCGGTGAAACCAAAATTAATAAAAACATTTTTCTAATAGCGGTCACCCCTCCGCAGGCAATGGCAAACTTCCGAGTGTATTTCTGCCCTGAAAAAGCTCCTCATAAAAATATCTGCCGCTCGAAGTCGGCTTGAAACTGTAGGTCCCTCCATTTGTGGAACAACATCAAGACGCACGCCACAAATAGGAGGAGGAGCTCGGCCAAACACCCAAAAAGGGTGTACGCGCCAATTATATATATATATATATATATATATATATATTATATATACCTCCAGTCATCCAGTTGGATTGCCTGCCCTTTTTCTTTCACGAACAGAATCAGTTTCTTGAAATTTTTTCACCATCCGTCTTCTTCCCTCTCCGCGTATTCTGGACACTATGCCGAACTGTCATGGCCGAATCTGTGGATCTATTTTCGAAATACTCCGTGCTCTGAGAGGATTAGGTGGTTATTTGACCTCATTTTATGGTCCATGAAATTGCTCCCAATTATTCTGGTACTATCCTTTATAAAGAGGTCGGACGGACTTTTCGCGTACGTGTATTATTATGCCAAAAGCGGTTGATTGCGTTTTGTTAAGACAATTCTGCTATCGAGACTTAGTTGCAGTCAAGATAAAGTATCGAATAAACGGAGACTGGGAAATTGAAGAAAGCACTGGCCACTACAAGTTGTCCGAGCGGTGCACACTGTTCTCGATGCCAGTGGACATTCGGGTGCTTGTCGTTAGCTTCGGTAGGAAGTACGATGTTTTGATCCTATACAAAGATCAATGATTACGTTCAGAGAACCTATTAACGGGATATCAGCACACTTTCTAAATCGACGGATCCAAAACCAGTGATGGTAGCGGATCTGGATGGTACTTAAATGAAGACACTAAGTGCCCCTATGTCACAGGACAGATGACAATGGTATTCCTTACGGAAGCCTATGCCATCTTGAATGTGGCGTACTGGCTAGTTGAGAAAAAGTGGCGGGGCAACAGTATTGGAATTGGTAGCGACAGACAAGCTGCACTGAAAGCCCTTGCTAACCCCCGCTGCCCTTCGAAGTTAGTCGGTGAATATAAGACAACAGTGAACAGTGTTGCAAAACACAACAAAGTCAGTCTTATTTGGGTGTCTGGACATTATGGTACTACAGGGAACGAGTTAGCTGAGAAACTGGCTAATGAAGGCTTTGCAACTATGTCACTAGGCCCTGAACTCTTTCTAAGTGTCAATTACTCATCGATTCAACTATGGATTGACGACTTCAAGAGATCTACCCATAGATGACGTTGGTCTGGGTTGAACTCGTGTTGAGTAGCCAAGTGCATTGTGGAAGAACCAAACAGGAAAATAGCGACCTTTCTCCTAAAACTCAGCAGAGAGACCTGAGAGTACTGGTGGGTGTAATCGGTGACCAACGGCTGTGGTTAGCATTTGGCTGCCATGGGGTCGTGGATAGCCCGATATGTCTATCCTGTTTTGAGGATGATGACACTGCACAGCATTTTCTCTGTAGCTGTTCGGCGTTTTCCAGAATCAGACTTAGGATTTTGGGTTGCGATATATTGGGTATGGATAAAGTTCATACTCTTCCTCTTCCGGATATCTTAAGATTCATCAATGAATACAAGAGATTTGTGGAAGAGTGAACTCAAACTAATTTATCTGTCTTATCACCCACATTTGATCTTTCCTATATCTCAATTCTTTCTACTGAAATCCGGGTGTAGTACAATGGTCTCCTGACTGAGTGCTTGGACTTGTCCAACCCACTCCAATCTAATCGAATCTAATCTAATCTAATCTAATCTGATCTAATCTAATCTAATCTAATCTAATCTAATCTAATCTAATCTAATCTAATCTAATCTAATCTAATCTAATCTAATCTAATCTAATCTAATCTAATCTAATCTAATCTAATCTAATCTAATCTAATCTAATCTAATCTAATCTAATCTAATCTAATCTAATCTAATCTAATCTAATCTAATCTAATCTAATCTAATCTAATCTAATCTAATCTAATCTAATCTAATCTAATCTAATCTAATCTAATCTAATATGTCGCTGAACATGAAAATTGAAAAAAATTAGCTTTATTTAATTTTTGAAAGAAACATTTTTTAAATCTTCAAGGAAAAATATGTGTATTAAAAAAATACTTCACCGGCTAAAAAATCGCCTTGAATCATCAATATTCGCTCTTGCCATGCAGGATTTCGCCGTTTTTCTTGTGCAGATCAGATCAACACACAATGCATCGAATATAACTTCAAACCTCACCCGCGATTTCGAAATAGCGTTCGATAGCGTAAACAGGAAGTGTATTTGGGCTGCTTTGCAGAGGAGAGGAATACCAGATAAACTTTTAGCTCTTATCAAGAAAGCTACAACTGCCCCTCTTGTCACGTCCTCCATAAAGAAAAATTATCAGAGCCTTTCATGTTTTTTTTTTTTCTTTTTTTTACGAGCTGGAAACATCGAAAGCCTGTACCTCTACAGTGGAGGACTTGAACCCAAAGTAAACCTCCCACCGTCAATGTACTGATCCCCTCCCGGTACAACAGTTAAGTAAATCGTCGGGAAGCCGGTGGAGCACTAGGATCAACGTCAGTTACTCTTCGCATGCAGTCCATCAAAAGTTGCATGTACTTTAGTCCTCCCCTAGTTTTGTTTATTCCCGAAGGAAACCACCCCAGTTGGGCGTATCCACCACCTGCCACCCACCATACTTGTAACACTTCGACTTTAGAGTCCGTTTCTTTGTCTAGTATCGTCTGTTTAGCTGCCACTTACCTCGTGCTGACCCTTTCATGTGTTGACTGGAGTTCGGCAGGAAGACGTTCTCAACGTTTTTTGTGCTAAGAAATGCCATAAAAGGGGTCTCCAATGGCGAATCAACAAAACATTTTTGAACTAGGTATTAGGTACAACATTTTCCTGTTATCGTATTGGATGTGCGATCTAAAATCGATGACTCAGTCAATGCAGAAAAAATTGCAACTAACTGCACTTAAAATCAACGTGGGAAAGACAAAAGCGTTTCACCTGAACTGCCGCTCATCAGATTCTTAAGGAGTGGGCACGCGGGTCTTGAAAACGTGGACAAATTTAGCTTACTTGGGATGTATGATCACAGCAGATGGAAGAAATGAAACTGACGCTGAATTTACAAAGGGAGACTGGCGCTGAATTTACAAAACTACGAATTTTTAATGCATGCGCCAAGTCTGCCCTGCTAAACGTCACTACAACATGGAAGGCCACCGCAGTGATCACTAGGCATATCCAAACGTTCATTAGTCGCTGCGTGCACCGCATGATGTAAATTTTCTG
This sequence comes from Anastrepha obliqua, assembly GCF_027943255.1. Taxonomy (NCBI): domain Eukaryota; kingdom Metazoa; phylum Arthropoda; class Insecta; order Diptera; family Tephritidae; genus Anastrepha; species Anastrepha obliqua. The sequence goes on from NC_072893.1 coordinate 50,553,060, forward strand.
GCCTCGAACTACGATATATCCAACACCGAATTACTGAGGCCGGCAAATCAATCCGAAGTAGCGACTGAAATCCGTATTGGTAAATGGCAATGCATCGGCCACACCCTGAAGAAGAGTGACGACAGTAACGTCAAACAAGCGCTGCAAAGGAGCGAGCCCCGTCCAACAGACATAGCGAAATGTAGGCAGAGCACGAATCACCGGCGCCGCGCAACGGAGGCTGAAATGAAGTCTTTGAATATGATCTGGAATGAACTTAGAGCCCTTGCATAAAATCAATGACGAGAAAATGATGGTCAATAAGACCATCGTGGATCACTTTTACAGCCGCACGGTGAAGTCCATCAAATGGTTATTAATTTTTATCATTTCTCCCTTTGAAAGGTACTTTTCTGACATTTGGACATTTTCACTGCCAATATTTTCAAAATTAGTCGATTTGGTTAGTCGTTTTGTAAACGATGAGGAATCAATTTTTTAGAAAATACTTCTATACTAATGGCACATAAAAATAATACAACTTTATTATCAAAATGAGGGCTAGTTAGTGAAAAATCCGCGATTATTTACTGCAGTTGCAGTAGCACTTTAAAGCCTATTCTATGTTTTATATTTGATACAACACTTCGGCAAAGAATCAGGCTACTTTCGTTGGACCTTTTCCGCTGGGAAATTCAATAAGATGCAATGGACCGCCGCACTCAAAGTGAACATAATTCCGGCTCAAAATTCTGAAATTCAGATAGTGTTGCCTCTTAGTGTTGTTGACTTATTAACGTCTGATGCACAATCGAAATGGAAGATATCTTTCATGAATTTGATAAATGTTTCGTAATTTTTCACGTTTGTGTAAATGTAACTTGATCAATTCCATTGCGATTCCATTTACCTCCTTCTCTATATCCATACAAAATATCTATCAAACAATTTAAATTAAAATTTTGTTTTGAAAAATGTCACCATTCCACCAGTATTTTCTTATGACGTTGTCATGTTAAACTATAGTCAGTAAACCGACTTTACAGACAACCTCTTTTTTCATTTCAATATCAACCCGCGCTTACTGGAAGACCCTCTATATACAGGGTTGCCCATATTCGACGGACCCATCTGGCAATCCTGTATCTTTTGACGTGTATCAGAGACGTCGAATCGCTTAATAACATACTGCATTGGAAGCGTCAGTCCAAGCACATTTTTACCATGGAACAGTACACGCCACGCGAGCGCTCCCAAATTGTTGAAATTTACATTCAACAAAAGACGTCAATTGTGAAAACTCAACGTGCGTATAAAAAATTAAATAATGTGAAAAGTGCGCCTTCTAAGAACACCATTAAACGTTTGTACGAAAGGTTTTCGACTGGCGATGCACTTTCTAACCCAAAGAGGCCAAATCAAAGCCGACCAAGGCGTCGCGAAGGACATCCCAAAATCGCCGTTCTCAGCAGTTGGGCATTGCTCGTACCACTTTACAACAAATTATCCGCATTGATTTGCATTTATTCCCGTATAAGATTCAATTGACGCAAAGATTGTTGCCTGCGGACAAGCCTCGTCGATTGGAATGGGCCCAAAGAGTCATCGAAATGGCTGAAGATGACGAACAATTTTGGAACAAAATTATCATGTCCAATGAGGCTTATTTCTTATTGAATGGGACTGTAATCTAGCAAAATTGCCGTATTTACGCCACTGAAAATCCTTTCGAAATTCAAGAGGTACCTCTTTACGACGAAAAAGTCACTGTTTGGTGCGGCGTTAATGCGAAAACGATTATTGGGCCGTTTTTCTTGGAAAATGAAGATTGTCAAGCTGTTACCGTCAATCAGGAGCGTTACCGCGATATGATAACCACTTTTGTGATGCCAATTATTCGTCGAAAGCGTACGAGTCAGTTCTGGTTTCAACAAGACGGCGCTCCACCACACGCAGCTCGCACCACAATCGATTTTTTGAAGAAATTGTTTCCTCGTCGTTTGATGTCGAAAAATGGCGATTTTGACTGGCCACCGCGTTCGCCCGATTTAACGTCACCTGACTTCTTCTTGTGGGGATATTTAAAATCAAAGGTTTATATTAATAAGCTAAAGACCATAGAAGAGCTCAGGAACAACATCCGTGAGAAAATAGCCGCTATTCCAGCCGAAATGTTAGCTAAAACTATGGAAAATGCTGCAAAACGGGCACAATGCACCGTACAGGCTCAAGGCGGCCATTTGAGAGATATCATATTCAAAAAGTGATGCCAACAAATCTACTTGAGCCAAATAAAATGATTATTATCGTCAACATCAAAAAAATTGTGTTTTTCTTTGATTTAAAAAAAAACACATAGGTCCGTCGAATATGGGCAACCCACTATACCCGGACTTGTAGTGTGGCTGGCCATACAAGTTATTAACGTTTCCGAGACTATGTCTGAATTGCCTTACGGAATGTAATTTTTGATTTTGTTGATGTTTACGCTAATGGCAATGTGAATCAGAGAGAGAAAGTGACAGCACTACAGTCGAAGCTGAACTTATTATCAGTCAATGCCCCAACCTGCTTATCAATACAAATGCAATTAGGTGTAAATACAAGCATTTTTTGGACAATTTAAGAACAATGCGACGACTGCAATCAAGCAAATGTTGTTCTTATTGTTGGCGTGCGACAAACAGCCACACAGTTAGCGTCCGGTAAACAGATGTGAACATCAATAAGCAAAAAATTAAAATAAAAAATCCTCTTGATCCGACGCTATCATATTTTTAAATACTAAATAAAAAGCAATTTCAATTTTTAATTACTTCTACTAAAGCAACCCGTATTCAAGTATTGCTATGTCGCTAGCGAAAACAAAATCCCCTTAATCGTGGTGACCTCCCTAAAGCTCATCCGATGCAAAATAGGCAGTTTCAGTGGCATTTTATGTCAATAACTCAATGCACTCTAACAAGTTCCATTTTGTACAGGAGCAAACAGGTTTCACAAATCATTACATTAATACGTTTTACGTTTTTTTTTTTCAGTTTTATTTCAATCACATTACAGATTCCTAATGGTTTTTTTACTAACAACAGTCGAACACATAAAATCTCCTCGTTTTTAAAATACAAAAAGTCACATTCTCGAAAATTCTAGCGAAATGCTAGGTTTTCAACTTAGCCGTGATAGCCGGATTTGGCACCGCTTGATGCTGAAGCTGATGCTGATGATGATGCATACGCAGATGATGAGCCGCCTGCACCATAGCCACCATGGCTACCACCACCTCCGTAACCACCACGGCTACCACCGCCTCCGTAACCACCGGCCTTTCCAGCTCCACCGCCATAACCTCCAGCACCACCGCCATAACCTCCAGGACCTCCGCCGAAACCTCCAGGGCCACCGCCAAAACCTCCAGGACCACCGCCAAAACCTCCAGGACCACCGTCAAAACCTCCATGACCACCGCCAAAACCTCCAGGACCACCGCCAAAACCTCCAGGGCCACCGCCAAAACCTCCAGCACCACCGTGTCCTCCTGCGCCACCAAAACCACCACCACCTAAGCCTCCGCCGAGACCGAGACCAAGACCGAGACCAAGACCTAAACCAGCACCGCCTCCTCCATGACCTCCGCCTGCGCCTTGGCTGCCACCGTAACCGCCAGCACCACCGGCTCCAACTCCACCGTAACCGCCAGCACCTCCGGCTCCACCTCCACCTCCGCCTCCAGCGCCTGCATCGGCAGAACTACCTGCTGAAGCAGATCCATGGCCTCCAGCTCCCCCTTTGCCGCCGCCAAAACCACCAGGACCGCCAAGCCCACCTCCAATGCCACCTGCGCCGCCACCAGCAGAGCCTGATCCGTGACCTCCGGCTGAGCCTTGTCCTAAACCAGCACCGCCACCTCCATGACCTCCGCCTGCGCCTTGACTGCCACCGTATCCACCAGCACCACCGGCTCCACCTCCACCTCCGCCTCCAGCGCCTGCATCGGCAGAACTACCTGCTGAAGCAGATCCATGGCCTCCAGCTCCCCCTTTGCCGCCGCCAAAACCACCAGCACCGCCAAGTCCACCTCCAAAGCCCCCTGCGCCGCCACCAGCAGAGCCCGAATCGTGGCCTCCGGCTGAGCCTTGGCCGCCAGCGTAACCGCCAGCACCACCAAATCCCCCACCTCCAGCAGAACCACCTGCTGATGCAGATCCTTGGCCTCCGCCTACGCCTTTACCGCCGCCAAAACCACCAGCACCGCCAAGTCCACCTCCAATGCCACCTGCGCCGCCACCAGCAGAACCAGATCCGTGACCTCCGGCTGAGCCCTGACCGCCACCATAACCGCCAGCGCCACCACCACCACCACCACCTCCGCCGAGGCCACCGGCAGAACCACCTGCAGAAGCTGATCCATGGCCTCCGGCTGCGCCTTTACCACCGCCAAAACCACCAGCGCCTTGTCCACCTTCAAAGCCGCCTGCACTGCCCAATCCTACGCCACCACTTGAACCGGCAGATCCTGATCCATGGCCTCCGGCTGCGCCTTGTCCACCACCGTAACCACCGGCACCACCAGCACCACCACCACCACCAGCACCTCCACCACCGAATCCACCACCAGCACCACCACCACCGAATCCACCTCCAGCACCAGCATCGGCAGAACTGCCTGCTGATGCAGATCCGTGTCCACCGCCGCCACCACCAGCTCCGCCATGTCCACCACCTATGCCTCCACCTAATCCGCTTCCAGCATCTGCACCAGCAGAGCCTGATCCATAACCTCCAGATAAGCCTTTACCGCCGCCGGCGCCACCACCACCACCGATTCCGCCGCCAAGTCCTAGGCCGAGACCGAGGCCAAGCCCACCAGCTCCTGCGCCACCGGCACCTGCGCCGCCAGAACCTGCACCATCAGCCCCTGCGCCACCTCCACCGTACCCGCCACCGCCACTGCCATATCCTCCACCGCCACCGGCAGAAGCCGACGAACTGGCACTTGCGCTACTGCTGCCGCCTAATCCAAGGCCTAGCAAACCGCCCTTGTCTCCGCCTAAACTAAGTCCAAGGCCACCACCTAGGCCCGTGCCCAAGCCCAGTCCACCTGATCCTCCGCCGCCATGGGATACGCCATAAGCTGCGAAATAGATAAACATTTTCCAATTATACTCGTGAGCCCTTAAAATGTCACCAGAGCTGTTATATCCTCACCATTGCTCAAGGCCAAAAAAACTGTAAATAATCCAAACACTGCAATCGCTCGCATGGTTAGAACTCAATTGCTTCTCACATTGATCGCAAATGCGCTTTTATAGAATTCGTTCCAGGCGCCTGTAAAAATTCTAAATAAAATACAACAATAACACAATGAGAAAGCAGTATCAAAACAAAAGTTCCTTCGGTGTCTACCCCGGCTATGATGGAGGTAAACAGAAACAAACAAAAAAAAAAAAGACTTGACTGCGGCTTAGCTGATAATTCACTTATAATATTAGAGCTACTTTTGCTAAATATACAGCCATCCACACACATACAAACAGATTTGTATATACATAGTGTCCATATGTACTTATCTTACAGTCCGGGGAAACCTCTATTCCCAGCCTTTACCAATCAGTCAGCTATAGAGATGATGCGTTCACTGATTACTTTGCATGTTAACAAGGTTTCAGATTGAGATGTGCGAAAAATATTATTCTGTTAATCCATAACTACTTACACATATGCACTACACATTGTCATGAGGTGTGTACCTATGGTATGTAGTGACACGCTACAGTCGGCGTACAGAATATTATAAGATTAATCAACTGATTCAATCTGGCACTAATAAAAACGTTACATCTTTGCATATTGTGTGCTCTGAAAAATTCACTAGCCAATAGACAAGAGAGGACGAATAACTCAAGCAAATTATATTACATCTGATAGAATTAGGCCCCTATCAAGAGAGTCCCTGTGGTAATCAATACACATTTCAAAGCTATCACTTTTCATAGACCGATTTTATAATCCACCTCAACTGCTTCTGTAAATTCTTTTTTTCTTTCCTTAATCGTCACAAAACACTTTCCACGAAATAATCGTTACTTGAATCAAGGGAATAGGACAAAGCTACATAGAGGCATGTCCAATGAATGTGGAACTTCCGAAAAGTTTTCATGGAAGTATTCGTGGAAAAGTAAACGCAAGCTGAGATATGTGAGCCAGGGAGCATTTCCATGACAAACGGCCCTAGTTTTTTAGGCAATATCATACATTTTTTTTTTAATTTGGCTTATTTGTAGGCTTGTGTAGAATAGGTAGGTAAGTTGATGTAGCGAAGGAGAGAAAAGGGATCTAGGCTGGAAAATTTCTTCAAGTCATCCCCAAAGGGCATGCTAAGGAATCTCAAGCGCCTAGACGCCAGAGCCGGACATTTGCAGAGAAAGTGTTCCACAGCCTCTTTCTCTGCAGGATCCCCACAGCTTCTGCAATAGAGGTTGTACGGAATTCCAAGCTTCTCCGCATGAGTACCGATCACCCAGTGATCAGTGAACACCGCAATGAGTTTGGAAATTGAATGGCGGGGGATTCCCATCACCTTAAGCGTTCTGTTTCTATCATATTGAGGCCATAGTGTTTTTAAAATAGCACACGATCAGACAGACCTCCATCTGTCTTGCACTTTTTTTAGAAAGAAATTGTGTAGTTTCAATTTAACGACGGCCATGGGGATACCGATGTCTGAGAAAGGGACAGCTGAAACCGGTTCTGTCGATCCCTTCCTGGCAAGCTCATCGGCAATTTCATCTCCCTCTATATTCCTGTGCCCAGAAACCCAGATAAGGGAAATGCTTCCTGCACGTTCGAGACGTTTGAGTTCCTCCTTACAGGAGTTCACCAGAAGAAAACTGCAATGCAGCGACGACAGGGCCTTGATTACAGCTTGACTATCGGAAAAAACATTAATGTCTACCTCGCAACAGCGATCCCGAAGCATTTTGGCATGCCTGCAGGATCGCGAAGACCTCTGCTTGAAAAACGCTGCTTGTTTCCGGCAGTTTAAAGGAGACGGAAATGCTGGCTGAAATAGAGTAAACACACGCTTCCACTCCAGAATCCATTTTGGATCCGTCAGTGAAAATAGAGGTATCTATATCCGTACCGACTCTCCCTCTTTCCAATCTTCCCTGCTCGGAAAGATAGCCCTAGCACAACCCTCAAAGCACAGTTTGCGGATGGAGAGGTCAGTGCGAATAACAGAGAAGGAAGGGGAGATCTGCTTCAAGATGCTACTATGCCCTACAGGAAGTTGTCTCCAAAGGCCAGCCTAATATTACTCTGAGCAGTAATGGATTTAACCTGCAGATCCACAGGAAGTAAGTGCAGAATAACGTTGAGCGCAGCAGTGGGACATGTTCTACAAGCACCAGTGATGCCCACACATAAAGTTCTCTGCCCTCTCTCTAATTAAGTGGTGTTGTCCCCCTTCTGAAGAGCTACCCACCAAACTGGGCAACCGTATGTCAAAATTGGCAGAACCACTAAGTTGTACATCCAAAGTACGACACGTGGCTTGAGACCCCATTTTTTGCCGAACATAGATTTACAAACGTAGAAGGCTATATTGGGCTTCTTAACTCGATTTTCTATGTGGAGCTTCCAGTGTAGCTTGGGATCAAGTATTACATCAAGATACTTGACTTCTGATGAAAGAGTAAGACACTAGTTGCTAAGGCGTAGAATAGGAAGTAAACTGAAGAAATTTCAGAAGCTGTTATTAATTTTTTAGATTTACTCCATCGTGAGAATTTTGATATACATCTTTAAAGTGGTACGTCTCCTGTTCTTTTTAGTAACTAGAACAATTTTTAGGGACAAATTATAATTAAAAATACTTTTCGAAAGATTTTTTATTTTTTTTATTTTGAAAAAAAAAAATAAACTTTTTTATTCCATATTAATAGGGATAAAATGTATGTAATACTACAATTTTTTAGGGATAAAATATAATTAAAAAATACTTTTGGAAACGTCTTTTATTTTTTTATTTTGGAAAAAAAATTAATTTTTTTTATACCAATTTTTGAAAAAATATATTATTTTTTGGTTTTTTTTTTTATTAAATAGGTATAATTAAACACAAATGCATTTTTTTTTTCAAATATTTGAGAAAACATTTTTCTTTCGATATTTTTCTCACTTTTTTCTTTAATAGCTGCTAATAGCGTGCTCAGTAATCCCTTAAAGTTTCGTAGTAGGATTACCATAAATGTGCAAGTTTTATTCAAATACGGACGACACTCGTTTTGAGTGTTTGGCTGAGCCCCTTCTCTTATTTAGGGGGTACGCCTTGATGTTGTTCCACCAATGAAAGGACCTATAGTTCTAAGTCGACTTCGAACGGCAAATGGTTTATTATAAAGAGCTTTTTCGTGGCAGAAATACACTCAGAAGATTACCATTGCCTGCCGAGAGGCGGCGCTGTCAGAAGAAACTTTTTCTTCAATTTGGTGTTTCACGCAGATTACGTTCTCCGAATGGTAGTCACGCACCAGCACATTCGGCTACGGCAGTCACTGTCTATTTATATTACAGGAACGTCAAAAAAAAATATTTCAGTGAAATCACAAAGGTACAAAAGATTGTTTTTGTCTAGTCACAACCACCTTTAATGAATGCGAATTGGTTGTGAGTTACTGGGATTCAATGGAAGTCAACAGAGAGAAAATTTGCTACATTTTACAGTTTTTCTTCGATAAAGGCGAGAAGGCGAAAATGCAAGCCAGACCGCTGAAATTGTGAATGGTGTTTATGGTTTCGGACAGCCAGGCGGCCATCAAATCAATAGAGGCAGTTATACTAAGATCAAAGGTTGTTGAGGAATGTCTGGCAGCTCTGAATGATATTAGCACCGTCTTCAAGGTCAGCCTTATATGGGTTTCGGGACATAAAGATATTGAAGGAAATTGGAAGGCCGATGAGCTAACCAGAAAGCGTAGTAATCTTCAACTGCTTGAAAACAGAGGTAATATTGAAATTCCTATGGCAACTTACAAATTAAGGATTTAAAACAATATTCTTCAGGAGGCCAATAGGTCATGGAGAGAAGAAAATACTTGTGTTACACTCAGGCTAATTTGGACACAAATAGATAAAAAATATCAGTAGAATTGCTTGACCTCTCAAGAGAGAACGCCTTGAAGGCCGTGGCTTATGTCACCGTTCATTTGAAAGTTAGGTAAGCACTCTTCTAGGCTACGAATATTTTCGCATGAATACTGCGGAAGTTGTAGAGACGAGGAAGAAGAAACAGTCGAATATATCCACTGTAATTGTCAAGCCTTAGCTAGGAGCAGAGCAAGGCTGTTAGGAAAATACCGTTTTGACTCTCTTACGGAACTATCTGGTGTTGGGAAAAGAGCTATCCTACGCTTCATATGAGAGTCTAACTGGTTGCATGACAAAAAATGAACGGTAAGATTTCCGTGTTCCACAGTGGTACTACAACGGATCTACATAGTCTAAGTGAGTTGGTAACTCTAATCCGACTGCCTCAAAAACATAACCAAACCATGTTGCCGATACTGTAACAACAGCACTTTTGATGTTGAAGAAAATGTCGGTAATGTCGATAAAATCGCAAAAATAATCGAAGTTGTCGGAAAAATAAAAAAGTGGATTTCTTTTTGCCCGAATACACCCAGAATTTCAAAGTGCCACTGGAAAAGTTAGCAGTCTAATTCAAGTTGAGTTTCTACAAACTGATAGCAGTAGTACAAAAACAACAGTTACTGGTTTTATGAGTATTTGGTTTTCAGAATTTGGCATTTCAAGCACTTGACATTCACCACCAAATCGCAAGAGCAAAAGTAAATCAGCTGTGCCAGCAAATTCGCTTTATATGAATGGGTCTAATTGATTACAAATTTGGGCACTTATAGAAATATAAATAAAATAAAATATTTTGCTAAAACTAAAAAAATCGTATCTTAAATAGCAAATCTAACTAATTCACAACCAAATAACGGCTCGCTATGCTTGTAGCGCAAGCGTCTAGTAGCCTAATCGTGTGCGCTGCGGGCGCTTGCGATTTGTATGCGAAACTGGTTTTTGTGATTTTTTGTCGAAATTTTACGATTCAAAACTTGCTGCCACTTTTAATATCAACAAATTAAGCTACGTAATGAACAAAAACAGAAACTCAAAAAAAAAAATTAAAAAAAAAAAAATAAAACACAAAAACGATTAAAGAAGGAGAGGGGAAAAGATTAAGAAATTTGTATAATTACAGCAGATAAAGGCAAAAACCATAAACAAAACCATTAACAAAAAAAAGGAGCTGCAAATATTCTTAAAAAAGTGGGAAAAATAAGCCATCTTGATGTTTGGAAGACACGCCTAAAAATACTTGGTGCCTTTGGGCATAAAAATGTTTTTGCCAGCAGTACACGATTTTTAACTTAAAACGAAGACATGGCAAAAATTTTCTGAAGGCAGCTTCACTTCTGCTTCTTAGCCGCTGAATGGCTGATCGTCTAACAAAAATTGTGCTTCGTTGTTTTGGTGGTGCCAATTTATTAACGTTTGTTTATTTTTTATTAACATTGCAATTAGTTTTACAAGTTTTAACTAACGAGCAAAATGCGTGGGTGTTTTATCTAAAGCAAATAATTTTATCGGTGTTCTGATTTGCAAAGATGTTGTTTACTCCAGGGGATTATGAGGCTTCTTTCGTTTAAGAGGTTAGGGGTAGTCAGAATTTTCAAAAAAAAATATATATTTTGCATTTTCTTAAAGTTTAATATCTAAAAAATATTGTGTGAAAATTTGAAGTGAATCCGAAAAATACGTTTTGAGTTATTCAACAATTAACAAAAGGCGCTCGGGCCATCCGATAACAAACATTAAATGCGTTTTCCGCAAAACTATGTTTTTTGAACAGGTGATCACTGTAACTTAAAAGCCGCTTGGTAGATTTCAATAAAATTTATATAAATTCGTGGCTTTTTAGAAGGATTTTTTTTTTTAATTATGATTTTTTTTATACAATTAATTGTCGGTTTTTTCTCGAAAATCTGAAAAATAATTCCTGAGGCCGCCATATTGTTAATTTTGAAAAAAAAGCTTCGATCAAGTACAAGATTATCTATTAATAAAACTAATTTCTCCTGACCGATTGATTTTAGAGGAATCTCCAAGGACTTGTGATGATCACCACAAGGGACTTTTGGAGAAACGGGATCCACACAAACAGCGATAACTATTACAATTATTAATTCTTTTTTTTTAATTTTGCAAAGGTCAAGACGAAACATGATGTATTAATGCTATGTTTTTATTTTTGTAAAATAAAGCAATTGACTAGCAAACAAAATTATTGAAAATAATCATTTTTTCGGGCCTCTGACTACCCCTAACCCCTTAAGGCTTGTCTTCCAATTGCCTAGGTCAGACAATAGAAGTTTCGCTATTAATATGTTGTTGAAATTAATCCATGTGTGACTCAGCATACTTTTGTATTGTGGTGCCAAGATCGCCTTCAAGGTCTTTATAGCGAATATATATTTAATTGGCGCGTACACCCTTTTTGGGTGTTTGGCCGAGCTCCCCCTCCTATTTATGGTGTGCGTCTTAATAATGTTCCACAATGGAGGGACCTACAGTTTCAAGCTGACTCCGAACGGTAGATATTTTTCATGAGGAGCTTTTTCGTGGAAGAAATACACTCGGAGATTTGCCATTGTCTGCCGAGGGGTGACCGCCCATTTTGTTGTTTCACCGAGATTCGAAACTACGTTCTATTTGAATTCCGAACCGCACTCGGTTAGATGGATTTTTAATCCAGTTATGGTTAGGGCACATGTAAATGATTAATATTCAGTTAAAAAATAACTAAGAAATAGTAAAAAATCCCCAAGCTCAATTTCTTAACAGTGGCAGCATTGCGTGTTTGTCAACAGAAACGATTTATTTAAAAAATTTGCAAGTGAAACTGCCTTGTAAAAGTTACTGTATCACGATCAAGTGGATGATGTTGATGTTTATGTGATGATTAATATTTCTCTCCAACTCTCTCATCTCTTCATACGGTTTAAATGACGTACATACCTGAATGGAAATTTCGCACTTAATCAAATTCAGAACTTTCAAACTAGTAGTAAGTAATAATAATTCGCACAAGCTCACATACATGAATTCATCCATACATACATACGTACACATTTTATTGAATATATTGAGGTAAACCAGTGATGTCCAAAGCCTGTACCCGCGCGCTTGTTTTGTTTTTGTATCACTCGTAGGCATTCATTTTCCATAATTATTGCTCTCTTTTGCTCCGTCACTGGCGTCACTGGCGCGCATTGGAAATGAAATTTGTGTACTCAGCAAAAATTTTAATTGATTTACAAAAACAATTTTTGAGCAGATACATAAAACCCAGCAGTCTTAGCCGCCATTGCCACACTTCGTACTTTCGTACAAAAAGCGGGAAAGTTTTTCAACAATGTTACCATGGACCCTTTTACCATAAAAATTACTTTTTTAATCCGTTTAATAAATTTTAGTTTTATTTTAGTGTAATCAATATACCAAATACATACAGTGATCACACGATTTATTCGTACACCCTGCCTAGTATTGTACGTAAAAAATTTAGTTTTGCGCAAACTATGCAAGAATGCTACATTCCGCAAACAAAACACCCGGTATTTCAAATCAAACTGAAGGGTTCCAAGGAAAGCAGGCAGACGTAGAAAAATGCTGCAAAATATTTATTCGTACAATTTCAGCAATATTGTTGCTGCAAAAGTAACAGTAAAAATTTAATATTGCTGAAAGCGGAACAAGATTGGGTTTTTTAGTTTTTCTCGCCGATTCAGTTTCAGTTGCACGTAATATCTCGATTGAAAGTGAAAAAATGGGACGAGTGCGGATTTACCATTAGAAATGCCTAAAATTGTTATTAAATTGTACTTGGAAAACAAGTCTCTGTGCGCAAAATCGGCAAAACAATTGGCAAATCATATTCTACGGAGCAAAGTGCTATTGCTAATTATGTTAATACTGGTAAATTGGAAGCGAATCACCACCAAACTGGAAGACGGAAAATATTGAGTCCACGTGAGAAACGCAACATAGGAGCATTAGTCGTGCAAAATCCAAAAATAACCTCCACGATACTATGCCAAACTATTCAAGAGTGTTTGCTTAAAAAAGTAAGCCCACAAACATTCCACAATTGTTTGCAAAACGCTGATTTTCATAGCAGAGTGGACGCGGCATGCCCTACATTTCAGATATTAACAGAAAGAAGAGATTGGATTTCGCCAAACGCTATATAAATGACCCAGATTATTTTTCACTGATGAGTCGAAATTTAATATTACCGGATCAGATGAGTCTCCAAAAGTTTGGCGAAAAGAAAATGCAGAACTGAATAAAAAAAATGTTATTCCTACTGATAAGCATAGATTCGGAAATGCGATGGTTTGGAGGTTCAAAGCTGCATGCAGAGTAGTAAAAATGATTTCTATTGATGATAAAAAGGACAAACATATGCATTTAAACATTTTAAAATGATAGTGCGGTTAAAGGGTTTTTGTTTCAACAAGACAATGAACCAAACTACTAATCTTATCTCGTGCAAGAATGACTTATTTACCAGCCAGCAGCTAAAACTCCACCTCAATCACCGGATATGAAATGAATTGAGCATGTTTGGAAGAAAGGAAAATCAGAAAGCACACAATAACATCAAAGACGTCATTAAAGACAGCTTTAAGTGTTAAGTGGGCGAAAATTGCAGCTAATGAAACCAAGGTATTGGTAAAGAGTATGCATCGACGTTTGGAAGCAGTTATTAAAGCTAAAGGCGGCCCAACAAAGTACTGCATACTCGTTTTTCCTATTATTTGTTTAATCAAATATTCTTCATATGGATATGTACAAATAATATTTTTGCATAAAATCGTGCCTTATTTCGTTATTGCCTTAAGTTCTCTAATTGCAGAAATGAATTTGGAAGTTTTTGTTCCTTAAATATTGAATAAACATCTTACTCTTTTATGAATGTACCCACATTTTTTTCTTTTGTATAAATCGTGCTAAGTATCAGGTGCATCTGTTTATAAACTGTGAGTGTACGAATAAATTGTGTGACCACTGTAGCATAGCAACAGTCGGTGTTGTGCTAATTGTTGAAAAAGGAACAAAGAAGCAACTCAAAACCACAAAACCTTAGATTTAATAATTTGGTAGTAATAAATTTTTTAAAGCGTCAACCGTGGTCATAATTACTTCCACAGCTACTGCCGTGTCTGCTATTATCCTGTTTTTGTGTTACCAATGATCATAGTTATCGTTCAAACCGAGCCGTTAGTTAGCCTCAAAGTGCTTAAAAGGCTGTTGAACCCACCCTTAGCTCTTACTGGGTTTCCTTATTTCAATTAAAAATGTGCCTGAAAGCACACACATTTACACACAGAAATATAGAACTCTTTCCAATGTATGAAAAAGAAATTTTCGGGCATCGCTGCTATAAACAGTTCTAGCCCTAGCATTGGTACGTGTCTCGCATAATTTGTTCGCGCGGACTTACCAGCTTGCCATTTTTGTCATTATCGCTTCTGATGTAGCTCATATAAGTACATATATAGCCTAAACGTAGTAGCATACAAGCTTACTTACCCATGTACATACCTACATACGTGTCTAGTGAATATTTTATGGTTTATTGCTATTCATGTGCCCATAATCGTATGCGTCAAAATGATTGAAAAAAATTGTCTCAATAATATAACAGTTTAGTAAGATGTCGATGTGATTTCACTGCCTATCATTGATTTTGAGTTTTTGACCTAATGGGTTTTCCAGGCATTCTAAAAAAGCAGTTTTTTTCAATTTGAACTGCAGTCAATAGCATTGATTTGAATTTGTTTTTTTAATTGCTAATAATTTTATTTTATTTTAATCACTTTTTGTTAATTTATATTGTGGATGTACTTGTGCTCGTAAAGAGTTCATAGCAACCTAAATTTATACTCAGAAAATTTTTTTCGTTCGCGTTTTTTGTGTGCGTTTTTGTTTGTTTGTAATCAAATATGATCAATAATTTGGACTTTTTTGTTCCAAAATAATATGAAACCACTAGAGAACAAAATAAAACAATCAAAATTCCAGCGCTTCAACTTAACTGCGTTAAATAACTGCAGCACTACGTTTTATAGACAAGACTTGACATTCCATTTATTGCTTATTTAATATTAATAATTTTTTATGAAAATATAAATAATTCCTATACAAAATGATACGAACCCAAATCTATACAAAATTGCGTGAAATTCGACTACTTCTCATCTAAATTTTAAACTTTTTAAGCTGAATTTTTAGTGTAACAAAGTGCAAACTTGAAGCGGCTAAATCGCGATAATTAAATGTTTTTAATTTTTTTTAATTGAAGTTGATTCTTTTTAATCTCTCCAAACTCTTGTTCATTTTCAACATTTAGAAATTCATTTTTATATGGAATAAAATAAAAAAAGCAGTAAGAAAAAATATTAAAAATCCGTGCAATTTTTCAGCTGCTTAAAACTTGAACTTAGTTGGTTGGTTGGTTTAAGTGTTGATTCATCTAGAATCCAACTAGCACTTCCATACCAATCGATTATGTGGGGGCTCTATGTTAAAATGATCGAATTTTGACGATTTTCAGAAATAACTGAGGTTATTTAAAAAAAAAAATGTGCTGTGCAGTATTAAGGGGTCCCGGTGGTTTAGAGCTCGAAAATTAAGGGTATTTTCAGAATTTTTTTTTATAATAAAAAAATGAAAAACGATATTTCATTTTTTTAGGTTTTTTATTTAACTTCGTTTACATACAAAAATGAAAAAAAAATTTTTTGGTAATTTTAATAATTTTACAAATGGCGCTGAAGTTGATTCTCAAGAAAAATTGGACCTGGACGGTGTTGTCCATTTTAGCTCTTCGAGTTATCTGAAACACAAAACCAAAAAAATGATTAATCAGTATGACTGTAGCTATGTCCCGTAATAGAAAAAATTGCCAAAATGGCGCGGTTTTGAATTTGACATTTCAGATATCGGGTGTTTTTTTTCAGTTTTTTTTATAAAAATGCGAAATAATTGAAATAATAATATGATTTGAGTACGGGAACAACATATTAATTTTTTAGACGATTCGGTTGAATAGTTTTTGTTTTTGTTGACAACACCGGGCCGAAAAAAGTCGTTTCGAGATAAATGAGTTTAAAGTTTGATGTACCGGAGCGCGCGGACCGCTCTCTACCTAGTTTATAAAGCTGTAGAAGCAATAATATTGGGAGTTTCCGCATGAAAATTTCACAGTGTATTCTTAAGATACTATACTTTCGAAATATCGAGCAAACGAAAAATCTATTTTTTGAAATTTTTGGACCACCGGGTTACCTTAAGGCAAAAAGCTTAAAAAAAGTTAAAATTCAAACAAACTTGTCTAAGTAAAAACTTAAACTTGCACTTTACAAAGTTTTGAAGCTTAGAACTTAGAAAAAAAACAAAGTACGCATCTCAATTTTATTACTTATTTTAGTTTAGATATTTGTTTACCAAAATCATGCTGAGTATAATACATTTCGTGTATAGATTCTGAGAAATCACAAAGGTATAAAACCAAATTTAGTAATTAATCATTTTCAATCCTTTCAGCTCTTTTCCGCTTTACTTTTTAGGGTTTGCACGGCTGTATTATAAGCACATACATACATACCTACACACAGACATATTTATCTGTTTTGCCATGTTTTTGCATTTTTACCGAAAATACCGATTTATTTGTTCTTCTCTTAAGCAATTCATATCAATCACACGAAACCAAATATAATATAAATTAACTTTCCGTCACGGACGTCATATTTGTATACCTAACAAGATTCTTAAGCTACATATTTAAAGGGTGTTTTATAAGTGCGAAAAATGAAGTCACGGTAATGACTGGGCATGGGCTTATTGAAAGAGTAGTGATATACCAAAAAATGTTCTAATAGCGGTCGCTCCTTTGCAGGCAATGGCAAACCTCCGAGTGTATTTTCGGCTCCTCATAAAAAACCATTGACCTTTAGGAGTCGGCTTAAAACTGTAGATCCGTCCATTTGTGAAACAACATCAAGACGCAGGCCACTAATAGGAGGAGGAGCTCGAAATGCTATGGTGTGCATGAAAAATATTCCACAAGTGCAAGATTACACAGTTGGGGAGGCCAACCTGCAAGGTGAAAAAACACTTCTTCGTTGTTGGAGTAAATTGCTGTGATATGCAATTAAGCCTGTTTACAGTGTCTGACTGTAGTTTAGTGATATTTGCAAACGCTGTTCTGATTAAAGTTTAGCCTTTTCGCGTCTCGAAGCCTACTGAATAACTGTCAGGAAATCATAATAAATTTGTGGTGAGACAGCTTCTGGTTTTCGTAACAAAATAATGCTTTTGGTCAGTGGGCACTAGGCCAAAGTTTCGATATACAGTCACTCACAATTTATTTGGTGCAGATACGATTTGTGACGTGTTCTATATTTCACAATATTTCGAGAAAATGGAAAAACAGAATATGCAAAGTATGGAAACAAGCTGCGTCGTGAATTCTCTGAATGCGTTTTCTTTTGCATTATAATGAAATGAGTGGACACTTTTGTACTTTTTTTTTACATTTTTGTATTTAATGTTGAGAAGTAAAATGAAATAAATTAAAATAAATAAAATATCTGCCTAATCCGTTTTTCCATTTATTCAGCAAAATGTTGTGAAATACACTTTACAAAAATTAATTCTTAATTCTAATTAAAAAGTTTGAAATTTGTATTTCAATTTGTCCAACTTTTCTAACGTGTGCATAAAAATTGAAATTTGAATTTACCTGTGATTTCTTTAGACAATTAACTATATTTAAAAAAAAGCCTCTAGGTACTTTAAAAACAAAAGAAGTTGTCAAAACTGGTTGACTGTTGAGATGTTGAGGTTCTATATTTTTTCGCGGTCTGTATTGAGAGTATGAATTACATCAGATCTTATAGTATGATATCGGTATGTTTTTCAAAATACCTTGGCCACATAACCACCAGTTGAGCTTTTTATAGCAAAACCATCAGAAGGAATATCTCGAGCTCAGCGACGCCTTGCAGATGTACCTTTCTTCAAAATCCCATCAGTTTTAAGTTCGTAAGACAAATACCGTATGCGGAATAATTTAACAGATGGCGCTGGCGTAGCGTCACATATCGATGAAACGCTATGGTTTTACTCCTCACAGCGTTTCATCCTTCGAGACAAAAGAAGTTTCACTTCAAAAAAACACACTTATAATTTTTTTTTTTTGAATTGGCATATTCAGAACTTCAATCACACAGCGTTTTAAAACTATCAAATGTTGCTATCCAAATTCTGAGTTGGTGGGCACAAATTAAAGTTGTTAATGCGTCCACCAGAGAATTTATTCTTGCCATAGTGAATAAATTCCAGTAAAAATGCTAACTATTGAATGTTTTTGCGCCAGTTAGACAACACACCGGCCGAATACAGAAAGTATCGCAGCCGAAAAGATAAATTTCAAAATAAATAAATTCAGGCTTACGCCGTTCACAGCAATCGGGAAGTTATCTGTCGACATTATAGCGATTTATGGCCTGTACTCTTACAAAACCAAGCTAACCAAAGATGTGAAACCCTGAATAAGTTGAACCAACGAAACTTCTCCCATTAGGCACTACAAAACTTATAATATGTCGCTATTGAGAAACCCTATATATTTATAAGTAAATTATCAGAAGCCCGCTAAGCTCTTCCATGTAGAGATATTACGCATCAACTTTATGGAACCTACAGATTTTGTGTATTGGTGCTGGGGCGAAGTCTTTGATGGAAAACCTTTTTAATGGGAAAGTCTTTTAAATTTCGCGCTACATATCAGCTGAAACAAATTGTACTACCACTTGGATTCTGGCAAAATTTGTTCACAATTCAACTATCCGCAATCATTTCCAAGAAAAACCCAACAATTAAATCTCTTTCTAATAAGCGTCCAGGTGCTCACGCAATCACAGCTGACGTCACCACATTCAGTTCAATATTGTCCACTTTGACACAGCTGTGCGCAAATGAAGCACTTCGATCCAAAAAGTAAAATCTATATGGGAAAATACAATCATACTAAAGTTGAATATAAAATTTCCCGTGATGCGCATCATTCTAAATAATTTTTAACACCAGATTCTAAGATATTCAGTAATAAATTATGGGATTTTTTTTCTTGAATTATTTATTTTGATTTCTTCATTATTCAAAAACCAATAAAAATGGAGACATAATTTGCGCTTAAGTGGTCATTAGTAAACAAGCCACAGAACTAAATATATACACGTGCACATACATACTTACATATGTACATGTATACCACACTTAACTATTTATTGCTTATGGCTTGTTTTTGTTTTTTTTTTTTGTTTTATGTCCATTTAAAAACGTTCACTCTTTATTTTCTGCTGCCATACGTTTCATGTTTTATCGATATATACATACATATGCACATACAGTGGAGGGCATAAAACTGTTAATAGGCCTAATTGGCATTGAAGAGGCATAAACTGGTATTTCCCTTTTTTGTTACTTAATATTTTTTCTGAGTATAAAAAGAGGTCTGCGATTTAAATTGATGTAAATCAATTTGTTTAAGTTGTATAATTATTGTACACGATAATGTCACCAATCGTTTCGAAGTGATCTCAGGTGTAAAACAAAGAGATGCGCTCGCATCCCTATTTTTCAACCTCGCACTACACGCTGTTTAACTGATATACATACAAGAGCCAGGACGCACATTTTTTTACAAATCTCCACAAATTTGCACCTATGCGGATGACTTCATAATTATAGCCGGAAACAAACAAGCGCTAAAGAAACTTATACGCCTAGAATCATCTGCTAGTATGGTAGGACTTGAAGAAAAAACGGAATATGTACTATATATGAAAGGTGCTGCATACAACGCAAGACAGCTATAGCTTTAAAATAGTCGTTGAATTCAGATACCTTGGAGTTACCTGAGCGCGCAGAAAGATGCATCAGTAATAATACGAGACAGAATACAAGCTGCAAATAAGTCCTACTTAACGCATACAAAACCGACAAAGTCGAGACTACTTTCAAGAAAACTGAAACTTCGAATATACATACAAAACCGTCATAAGATCTACACTCACATTACGTTGATTACGACTCAATTAATTTGTACGGCTTGAAGGTGATACTTACTGTAAATGTTTTCAGATACGTTAAAGTGCAAAGAATTCGATGGAACGGTCACATTCTGCGAATGAGTAATGATAGAATTGTAAGAGAGATTTTTGCAACAAATTCAAGAGGTGATAAAAGATGAGGTCGGCCGAGAAAAAGATGGAGAGATGGCATAGAAGAAGACGTACGATGACAAAAGAAAGAGTGACATGAGGACGAATTGTAACGGATTCAATGGTTCCCACCGAACTATGATGCTAGGATGATGATAATGATGATTTTTCGAAGTGAAAAATTTATATATAGGTATATATACATATATAATTGTGGTGTGCGTCTTGATGTTGTTCCACAAATAGAGGGACCTACAGTTTTAAGCCGACTCCGAACGGCAGATATTTTTATGAGGAGCTTTTTCATGGCAGAAATACACTCGGAGGTTTGCCATTGCCTGCCGAGGGGCGACTGCTATAAGAAAAAAATTTTTTTTTCTTAATTTTGGTGTTTCACCGAGATTCGAACCGACGTTCTCTCTGTGAATTGCGAATGGTAGTCACGCACCAACCCATTTGGCTACGGCGGCCGCGAAAAATTTACAAGTTACAAAATAAATTACCAAAAGTTGTGGACTGAAATTCTTACACTGCAACAAGAAAATCACAGTTTGGCGAATATCAACAGCAGAGTTGGGTATAGTAGATCTGTGTAAGAAAACTTTGAAACGCTTATCAGGCTACTGGGTCACCGAAAAGAAAAAAGGGATTCAGAAGTGCTCGAAAATTCACGACTTCTGAAGATCGCTTGCTAAAAATAATCGATCGATCGATTCCAAATTGCGGAGGATATTTAAAGAGTGTTTGTGGACGAAGATGAAGCGGAACTAGGCGCACGAGCAGTTTGACGGAGACCTGGAAAGCAGCGGAAGTAGAAAAGCCTAGTATATTAGTGTGAAAATCTAGCAAAAAGTAGATGAAAAATTCTATGAATTGGATGAGAAATTGTATGAGTTACGGTATACGACTTAGCCTACTTAATCTAATGAATCCAAAGTCGATATGTATAAATCCGATGAAATGACGCACATGAGACGTGGATCAGGCGAATGTTTTTCGGAGTACTGCATTAGAGAAAGTTAGAAAGAAAGGCAGCCTATGATTTCGCATTTGTTTTACCTATTACGATACCAAAAAATTGGTACTGATAGAAGAATCGGTTGGCGGAACTGCTTAAAAAATATTTTTGGGAAATTTCGAATAACCTCGATAGAAGAGTTATATTCGCGAATATATAAGCTCATGTTCCAATACGATGCAAACTGGTATGCACTCGTATTTTTAGTTTTTTGTTCTTAATTTATTAAGTTATACAAATTAAAAATAGTAAAATCGAATAACTTAAGTGCCTTTTGCGAGCAGGGGATTATTTAGCAGAAGTCAGCGTTTTTAAGATAGATTGGCTTGAAGACAGCTCTGATATGAACCTTTTCGAGAACCTGTGGCATATCATGAAGATGCAGGTAACCAAAAACTTGCCAAAAACAAACCAAGCAGAAACCAAAAACACTTGCTAACTTGAACAACGCGATGATGTGTGATAATGTGCGCACATCCTCTGCTCAAGGGTGATTTTTTAAGAGCTATAGGAAAGTTTTTCAAAAAAACACACGTAATATTCAGAAAAATGCATGAAATTTTTATTTAAATCGATAGTACAGTCCATATAATTTAATGTTCGAAGATTATTTCATGCAAATGTTGACCGCGACTGCGCTTCAAATGGTCCATCCGCTTAGTCCAATTTTGGCATACTCTTTCCAATGTTTCGGCCGGTATCTCACATATAAATGCTTTAACGTTGTCTTCCAATGCGTTAATTGAAGCAGGCTTGTCTGAATAGACATGAGCTTTAACATAGCCCCACAAAAAAAAGTCTAAAAGCGTTATATAGTACGATCTGGGTGGCCAATTGACAGGTCCCGAACGTGAAATAAAATGTTCACCGAACTCGCCTCTCAACAAGTCCATTGTTACGCGTGATGTGTGGCATGTGGCACCGTCTTGCTGAAACCACATGTCATGCAAGTCAAGCTCTTGCATTTTGGGCAAAAAAAAGTTGGATATCTTTTCACGGTAGCGCTCACCGTTCACAGTTACGTTACGATTCGCAGCATCTTTGAAGAAGTACGGTCCAATGATACCCCCACCCCATAAACCACACCAAACTGTAACCTTTTCTGGATACATTGGTAGCTTTTGCAATTCTTCTGGCTGATCTTCACTCCAAAATCGACAATTCTGCTTATTTACGTACCAATTGATCCAAAAATGAGCTTCGTCGCTGAACACAATTTTTCGATAAAAAGTGTGTCTTTGCAGAACACGCATTTTTATAATAAAATTCAATGATTTGCAAGCGTTGTTCGTTTGTAAGACGATTCATGGTTAAATTATAGACCAAACTGAAGATGTTTGACAGTGAAACAAAACACGAAACGTGCATCAGCTGTTCAAACCAACTGTTTAAAAAGATAATAGCTAAAAAATCACCCTAGTTGTTGAGCCGAGCTCCTCCACCGTTTTGTGGCGTGTGTCTTGATATTGTTCCATAATTGGAGAGACTTACAGCTTTGTGCTGCCTGTGAACGCAGATAGTATTTTTTTTTTGAGGAGCTTTTTCATCGCAAAATGCACTCAAGGGTTTGCCATTGCCTACCGAGGTGCGTTAGCTATTAGAAAAAAAATTGTTCTATCATTTAGCGTTTTGCACTCATAGCGGGTTTTGACACTGACACCTAACATTTGCTAAAATAGTAGTCATTTAAACATTTAAGAATAATTATAGAGGGAATTACAAAAGTAACGCCTAGATGTTAATAATGAATAAGTCCTGGACGGTATCTTTTTTTATGTCATATTTGATATTTGTCAAGTAGACAGAACTACAATTTGAATCATGGATACTTCCAATGTAGAACAACGCGTTGAAATTACTGAAACCTATTATGGAATTTGTCGATCTTTAAGAAAAACCTATCGCAAAATTTCTAATTTTTTTGTGGTGGAAATATTCGTCCGAATGAGTCGATAATTCAAGGGTTGGTGAAGAAATGTCAAGCAACGCGTTCTGTTGAAGCTAGAAAAAGGCAGATAGACTTTCAAACCAAAAACTGGACGTTCTGTTGAGAATATTTCTGCTAAGGGGCAAAGTGGTGCTGAGCAACCTTCAACCTCAATTAGGGATTTATGATCAACTTATCTGGCGGTTTTTAGCTGTAGCCGTGCTCATGGTGGAAATTTGAATGATGTGATTTTCACATATAATTGCTAAGATTCGCATTTTAATAAAAAATAGTGAAATCTGATTAATCTAAACTTTTACACGTTTTATTTTAAAACAACTTCCAGGCGCACCTTTTGAATCGTATTTTCACATAGAAAATGTTTTCGTTTGAGAAATACTACAAAAAGCAACAGAAAATGTATTTTTATTTAAGTGTTAACATTTTTATGTCTACCACAGTATTCATACACATACACGTAAGCACATTGAAGCGGCATTCCCACGCCAACAAAATAATTTAATCGCTAACAGCATAAAGCTAACTCGCATAAATTTGTTAGAATTTTAAGGTATAGAATTCTATGAATTAAATATTACCAATTAAAAAAATACTAAATTAAAAAGAAATACTAATAAAAAATAGTAGAAAATAAAAGTAAGATACGTAAAACAAACACCAAAGAAGTAAAATTAACACGCGTTAAAAGAGATACGAGTATTTGTTCATCTAAGCAACTATTCAGCAGTCAAAGTACAACAGCAAATATAGAATGACTAAGCCCGTGCCGATCTTTTCATTGGAGTAATTACGGGAAACTCCACTGTCAGGCAGATTGTGAATGCAAATAATAAAATAATGCAGAGCTTGCCAATGAAATTTGTTGCAATTAGTCAGTGAAAAATTTGCAGTGCCATTAACTTTTTTATTATTTCAGTGGCACCTGAGCCATATTCAACAGGTAATCGCAGTAGAGCAAAAACAACAACAGCAATGTATTTTGTTTAAGGTTTTGGTTTCTAGAATTTCAAAGTCTATAAATAAAAATTCAAAGTTTGCAGTAATTTAAACAAAAACTTAGCAGTTTAGTGACTAAATAAGTAGAAAAAATTTAAATCAGCTGTTCTACTGCTGCTGCCAATTGAATGGGCCTTGGTATTTCTACATTAAAAAAAAATCAGGGTATCCGAGTGACAAATTTCATCATTAGGGAATGATAGGCTCATAGTCATAGTCAAGTCAAAGGCGACTTGAATAAAGTTAAAGCATACTTAAGTTAACAGTGTAATTTAATCGATAATAATAAATGCTAAGTTTACTCCTAAAGGCGAATTCAAGTTTAAAGTGGTCAAAAGCTGGTACTAAATCCACTCAGAATATTTTTAAGTTAAATAAAAATTTTATTTCATATTATTTCAGGTCATATAAGCCGGACGTTTTTTGTACGGAAATGTCAATGTCAAAGAAATGAATCGTTTGAAAAATTATTAAAAGTGATTTAAGTTGCTTTGTTGTCAAAAAATGTATGAGTAAAATTAAGTTCAACCCACTCGAAATTAGGGATTGCGATTCTTGTTCTGGGTACCAATTCGACATGATACGACCACTGCTGAATCGAGCCTTGTTGCCTATTTTCAAGAAAAACTTAACTTTCACTCCGATGCGTTCGATATGAGGGCCCACTAGCGTAAGTTGTGCCTTTTCACTGGAAAGTGTGACGGATCAGTTAGTTTTCTGCACTCGATAATTCTTTGTTTCTTTCGTTATAATTTTTCAGCCACTTTGGATTGTGAAGCATTTTATTATCATGTCTCAACTTATATGTATAAGTTAAGGGACTTACGCTATGACACTTTTCAAATAAATTCATAAAAATAAATTTAGAAAAATACAGAAAAATATAAGTATTTACACAAATAAAAAAAATGAATTCGAAAATATTTAGAAAAATGCAGAAAAATAAATTTGGAAAAATTAAAAAAAATTCAGTAAAATAAATTTGGTAAAATGAATTTGGAAAAATCCAGTAAAATAAATTTAGAAAAAAGCACATAAATTTATTTAGAAAAATTGAGGAAAACAAATTTTGAAAAAGTAAGTAAAATAAATTTAGAAAAAAGAAGAAAAATATATTTAAAAAAATGCAGGAAAACAAATTTTGAAATATTCAGTAAAATAAATTTGGAAAAACTCAATAAAATAAATTTGGAAAAATTCAGAAAAATAAATTTAGAAAAATTCACAAAAATAAATTTAAAAAAATGCAGAAAAGTAACTTTGGAAAAATTCAGTAAAGTAAATTTGGAAAAATTCAGTGAAAGAAATTTAGAAAAATCCAGTAAAAGAAATTTTGAAAAAAGCACATAAATTTATTTAGAAAAATTGAGAAAAACAAATTTTGAAAAACTAAGTAAAATAAATGTAGAAAAAAGAAGAAAAATATATTTAAAAAAATGCAGAAAAAAAATTTTGAAATATTTGGAAAAATTGAGTAAAATAAATTTCGAAAAATTCAGTAAAAGAAATTTAGAAAAATTCAGAAAAATAAATTTAGAAAAATTAAGAAAAATACGGTAAAGGAAATTTAGAAGAATTCAGAAAAATACTTTAAAAAAAAACCAGAAAAATACATCTAGAAAAATTCCTAAAAATAAATGTGGTAAAATAAATTTAGAAAAATGCAGAAAAGTAAATTAGGAAAAATTCAGTAAAAGAAGTTTAGAAAAAATCAGAAAATATTTTTAGAAAAGTTCCAAAAAAAGCAGAAGAATAAATTTGGATAAATTCAAGAAAATAAATTTGAAAAAATGCAGTAAAATAAATTTAGAAAAATATATTTAGCAAAATTAACAAAAATGCAGAAAAATAAATTTAGAAAAATTCACAGAAATACGGGAAAATATATTTGGAAAAATTCAGAAAACCATAATTAGAAAAATGCAGGAAAATATATTTGGAAAAATTCAGAAAATATTAAGGTGGTGAACAAAAAGTTTAGATATAATGTGAATATAAAAATTAAACAAATGGTTTTATTTAATAGCTAAAAATTTGTAGACTCAACAAACAAGATCCAGGATACTTGAAGATCTAAGACGATATTGACTTATATGCATCTGCGTTACTCATCGTCTAAAAGAGAAATCTAAAATATTGAAATAATTATACATTATAGACCTTGGACTGCTGCTCCTATACTTCTGCCTCTGTATCCGCTAAAGCGGCTGTCATAGTACAGTACTTATATGCATATATACATACATACATAGGTACATACATACACACAGTCAGAAATGTAGGATTGCACCTTTTTTCAATTCCTGGAATTGTAGAAATACCAGAAAAATATTAATAATGTTTTTGTAGATCCCCACTCATTTGCACAATTTTTTTGCTAATAATATAATCGTCCCACGAGATATAACTAATATTTACATATTTATTTATGCATATTTATTGAAGCTCTTGCTAGAAAAAGAAGCGTGGACGATAGAGTGCGGTGTTATGGACTACGTTGGAGTTTTGGAGGCCAACTATGAAACAGTAACTGTGCGAGGAAAAGCCTGTTACTGCACCAGTGTTTAGATTGAACGTCCAGCACTACCATCAGACCGATCATTACGTAAAGATTTCTGGTTTGATGGAAAGAACTTTCTAGGGGAAAAAGCTTAAAAGATAGAACAAAGAAAGGCTTTTCTTCAACAAGATCGTTTAGTTTGTTTTTATTTAAGAGATGAGTTCAAAAGTTAATTTTCGTTGAATTTGTAATATATTTTAGCTGAATTTTGGGAGCACAAATTGCAACAGAATTTTAGATTAGGTTAGGTTAAATGGATGCCTATACAAGAGCCCAGAGAAAATATTAAATTCGTTGCGATACCATACAAAGGAAAACATAGGAGAGATAACATAACAATGAGGGAATAGAAAGAGCACCCCCTTGCTTTGGGTCAGAGGAGTATGACGACCAAACGATAGTTAATGTCATTTGACTTAACCGTTTCAGGCTACGGAATAAATGCACCAGGTGTGTAATATATAAACCTTATGTAACCACAGGTGTATTAAAAGGTGAGAATCAAGATGTCTGAATCTTAGCCCCGAGGGAGTAGGATAGCTTAAGATAATGTGCTGATGTGTTTCCACCTCATCCTCTCGATAGCTGCTGCAAAAAGAAATCGAAGCAGTACCAAGTCTCACCGCACGGATACCTAACGGACAATGTCCTGTAAGGATACCGATGAAATTCGAGAGCTGCGGTTTTTTTAGCCTGGAAACGTATCGATGGTTGCTTGGATATTTAGCTCATCCGTCCATCAGTTTCCCGCTATGTCACTTTGACTAGGAAGCCAAGGCATTTCCCGACACCAGTAGTTACGGAAATAAACAACCAATCCACTGCTTCCTTGATTACTGCTACCTCTACTTGGAAAGCGTTGCAGTGGTCCGATAGCCTGAAATTGAGTTTAATGGGAAGCTCCTCGCAGAATACGCCTCTCCAACTCTTACGTCCAACTTCAAGCCATCCGTAAATATGCTTACCATGGCCTCTCTAGCAAGAATACAATCATTATGAGGGTGAACTCATAGCTTCTAAGCTTGCGTCCTGAACACTTCAAATTGATTGCAGCACGTGAGGCAGCAGTTTTGTTTCACGAGGTCCACAGCTACCACATTCTGCTTTGTGTTAAGCGCTAAAGTAGGAGTGGTCTGAAGTGTACAATTAATTTCCATGAGAGCAAACCAATGGACCCACTACAGCTTCTTAGCCAACATCGTCCTCTCCAGCGAATGTTACCAGACGTGGATTCCATTCAACAAAATTGGCCTTATAATTGTGCTTTATAGACCAAATGTAGCTCTAGACGACAGGCCACATCTTTTACCGATGGCACCTCTGCATCCCTACAAGACGACTTTTCCTTCCCTAATCCTATCTTCAATGTTGGACTGCCGTGTTAGACCTCTGAGAGGAGTTAGGCTCTACGTATTTTATATTTCCTCGTGAATAAGACGAGCTCTGTGCTTAGAGCTAAGAGTTCATAATCTGTTCGGTTCATTTGGCAACTACATTTAGGTAACCCTGCGTCATTTCATAGAGATTATCTAAAAACTGTCCTCTGACAAAATTTAGCTGAATTTTCAGAGCACCAATTGCAACACTACGTAACAAAATAAAAATAATGTCTATTTAAATGCTATAATTTTTACTACTTTTCTGCTGAATTGGAATTATGGCTTTCGCCAATTACACTATGTAACAAAATAAAAAAAAATTCTATTCAAAAGATTAATTTTTGATGTTTTTTCACATACGTTTAACTGGCTTTGTGTGATAGTTTTTGTTATGTTAATTTTGAGAGCACAAAATACACTATGTAACAAAAAACAAGAACGGTGCTTATTCCAAAGTTTAATTTTCAAAAAATTTGCTACAAATGTCAGGTTTAATTTCAGTGGTGACTTTCGTCATATTAATTCTTAGGCCACCGTAGCCGAATCTCGATGAAAGACCAAAATGAAGAAAAAGTTTTTTCTAATAGCGGTCGCCTCTCGGCAGGCAATGACAAGCCTCCGAGTGTAAATTTTGGGAACGCTATTTACACTATGTAACGAAATAAAAACATGTGTATTTAAAAGCTCAAATTTGTATGAAACTCTTACGCATATCTGGTTGGATTTGAGAGATGATTTTCTTTTATTAATTTTGAAAGCATTAAATACACTATGTAACAAAAAAATTTGTCCATTCAAAAGTAAAATTTTCGCAAATTTGCTGTATGTGTCTGGTGTTATTTAAATGATGGTTTCTGTTACGTTAATTCCGTGGACACCAATTACACTATGTAACGAAATAAAAAAATGTATTATATACAGTAGGTTCTGTTTTTATGCGGCTTTTTTTTATGCGATTTTGAAATAGTGCGGTTTTTTTTTTAATTACAAAATGCATGTCGACCTATCAGGAATTGTACATATAAACAAGATTCTAAACCAGGTAAGCAAAAACTCATCACAGATTACATCAGAAATGCTAACCCTACAAGTATGGAAGATATATAAAGATATAATTTTCAAAGATACAATATTTTGTTTATGCGATTTTATTTAATTATTTCAGATTCATGCGGTCTATGGAACGTATCTATAGTAATAATATGGGACTAGTGCCCTTTTTTATGCGATTTTATTACATTATTTCAGATTTATGCGGTTTTAGCATTTGAAACGTATCTATAGTTTTACTATAGAACTAGTAGCTTTTTTTATGCTGTTTTTTTTTTATGCTGTTTCTTGCGGAACGTATCTACCGCATAAAAACAGAACCTACTGTAATAGGTACATTGAAAAGCTTAATTTTCGATGAATATACCCCATATATCCGGTTTAATTTGAAGGATCATTTCATTTTTCTAATTTTGTGAGCATGAAATACACTATGCACCTATGTATAAAATAATAAACTATAAACAAATATGACTCTTCAAAAATTTAATTTTCGACAAATTGGTACACATAACTGGTTTAATTTAAGTAGTGGCTTATGTTGGAAATAAAAAGGATGTGTACTTCGAAGTTTAATTTTCGATGAATTTGTCAAATATAACAATTTACGTGATAGCTTTTTTATGTAAATTTTTAGAATAACAATTACACTATGCAACAAAATAAATAAATG
This sequence comes from Anastrepha obliqua, assembly GCF_027943255.1. Taxonomy (NCBI): domain Eukaryota; kingdom Metazoa; phylum Arthropoda; class Insecta; order Diptera; family Tephritidae; genus Anastrepha; species Anastrepha obliqua. Next base: position 50,583,032 of record NC_072893.1, read on the forward strand.
TGAACTTCAAAGCTTAATTTTCGATGCATTTGTCACATATAACAATTTACGTGATAACTTTTTTATCTAAATTTTTAGAATAACAATTACACTATGCAACAATATAATAAAATGTCTATCCAAAAGCATATTTTTCGAACTTCTTGCTACATGTATATTACATATATATACAATTTGCGTGAAAGCTTGCGTTATGCCAATTTTGAGGGCATCAAATACACTATGTAACAAAATAGACAAAAATTTGTATTCAAAAGTTTGCGGGAAATATGTCACATATATCTGCTGCAATTTCAGATATGATTTTCTTGTACTAATTTTGGGTGCATTAAACACACTATGTAACAAAAAAAACAAAATGTTTATGCTGAGCTGTCATTTCTGTTTCCTTATTTGGTTTGATACCCAAAGCATAAAAGCCAACAAAAAGTGGATGGAATACTCGTATTAACAATTGCTCGATGGAATTTGCTTATACTTATAACTCAATCGACAAAAATAATAATAGGCTTTAATTTAAGACCTAAGCACTTTTTCTTCCCTCAGCTGCACATATCTAAAAAAAAAAATATGTAGCAATATTTATTTTGTTTTTCTAAAAGAACTTAATTTTATTTTGACCCTTAAAAACTATGTAAAAAAACAAGTTTTTATTTGTCGTAAAAAAGAAACCCATTAGAGGAGTTTAGAGATTTCATAATTTTATTTTTCAATAGGCACCCTAATACTCGAATATTTGGCAGAATGCGTATTTTTGCTTAAAAGTTTTAAACTTCCGTACCTCAATTTTTCGTAGAATTTTACGTAAAAATAAGATACCGCATTTATGCCATAAACTGATCGATAGCTATTAAGCTTCAATATACACGAAATTCAAATTCTATTAATCCAACAAAAATGTTATAATTAGACAGGAAAGCTGATGAATAATTACCAATCATAGCTAATAAAATCTCTTCCATTTAACTTTTTTGCCGTTGTAATTGTTTGCTCATTTCTGGAAGATTACATAAACAATTCGATGGGTAATTAGTGAATATAAAAGCAATAAAAAGTTATACAATAATTAGTATTATGTAAATATGTATGCAGTTTAAAAAATCGTGTCTGTGCAAATGGTTTTCTCCAAAAAACCAGTTTCGTAAATAGTCTCCAGCAGATGTAGGTATGTATGAATGTATGTATGTATGTATGAGTGTATGTATCTAAAATGTTTTTACTGCAAACAAAAAAGGCCCAAAAGCACAAAAAACAACCAACTCATATGCATCTATCAGTACAAAAATAAATTTGTAATAAAACCAAGTTGAAGGAAAAAATATATAAATAGACTCAAAACAATAGTCACTAGAAGAAAACAGCTCAAACGCTTAGGGAACGCTGAGCAATTCAGTTCTCAATAAGATTATTCAGCGGAATTCTTAAACAGAAAAGCGGCGATATAGTACCGAAGGTATATCATCAGTAGATCACTTTAGTAGTACAAAGTTATAGTCCAGCGTATCTCAGTTTTTTTCTACAGCTGGTTAAAGTGTCCAAATTGTGGCCTTAGAAATCTTTACATTCCGCGTAAAAAGTGTTATAAGCCGATTTCTTATAGAAATATTATTGTCAATACTTTATAAGTATAGTAGAATTTGGCGAGGATAATTTTTATGGAGTACCTTAACTTCCCAACTTTCCTTCCTGTGCATTAAATTTACCACTTTTTTTAGAAAAGTTCAAAAAGACTTTGGAAAATTTCAGTGCGCCTCAGTGAAGACACAAATCAATAAAAATAAAAAAAATAATCGGCGCGTACACTTCTGCTGGATGTTTGGCCGAGCTCCTCCTACTATTTACAGTTTAAGCCAACTCTGAACGGCAAATGGTTTTTTATGAGGAGCTTTTTCATGGCGAAACCACACTTGGATCATGCAAATGCTGACAATAAGATCAAAAAGATTATTTATTCAACGAGATCGTTTTATTTGTTTTTATTCAAGAGTATATTTTATGGGTTCAAAAGTTAATTTTCGTTGAATTTATGACATTTGGGAGCACAAATTGCAACAGATTTTAGATTAGGTTAGGTTAAAGGGATGCCCATACAAGAGCCCACGTGGGGAAAATGTGAAATTCGTTGTGATACCATACAGAGGAAAACATAGGAGAAATAACATAACAATGAGGGCAAAAAAAGGAAAAATCTCGATGGTTCCCTGCCTATTTAGCTCATCCGTCCATTAGTTTCCCGCTATGTCACTTTGACTAGAAATCCAAGGAGACTAATATCGAAGCAGGCGAGAGAGAAGTCAGACATTCCCCGACACCAGTACTTACGGAAATAAACAACCAATCCACTGCTTCCTTGATTCCATCTACCTTTCACCTTTTACCTCTACCTGCGGAAGTACACTTGGAGGACACAAATGCTAACAATAAAATCGTTATCTCATTTTAGTATCATATTTTGCACCGTAATCATTATCCGTTTCTGCATGATTCGTTTTTTTCAATAAAAATTGTATGGAGCATCCACAAACTAATTTTTATAGAGATGTCCGAGCAATTTGCTTTTTCTCTCGTACTGATCTACTTTCGCACGCTAACACACGAAGCACTGAGGCAGCAGATGAGTGGAAAATGCAAGAAATAGACACCAAGTCAATAGGCCATCCAAGAAAGTCATTCATTACAAGCGAAATTGTTCTCATAGCTGCAGGCTCTCGATGGAAAACATGCAAGCAATCTCATGCTGCCGGAGTGGAGTACAAGATACTCACGGGAGCTCCTCATGATGAGCGGTAAAGCACTAAATACACAGAGGCTAACACCCACATCATTTTCGGAAGACACCTGCAGAAACTGATGTAACAAAAACGAGCCAGAATCCTTGAGGTGCCTGCTTTTCGTGTGCTTTGAGCTCCAAAGGAAATGCCGGAAATGCAGGAGCTCAGAATTTTTAAGATACCTGAGTGATATTAACTAAGTTTAACATAAGTCAATTGCTCCGACTCGTCAGCTCTACGCGTGGGTGCAGGTGCGAACGGGAAGCGAACTAGAAACGCTGTTATTGCTAAATCATACCCACCTGAACTCAATCTCACCTATCTCTCAGACTATCAAGTTTTTATTCAGACAATGGCTTGGCCAGAGCAAGCACTAATTGTCTCGACAAACTTCATTTGAAAACGCTTCCGTCGCTCCGTAGCTCGATGGACCTTAATCAAATCAAAAATTATTATTCCAATCTAAGATATGCCGAAGAAGTGATACATTTTGAAAGGTGTGTATCAGCTCCAGAAGAAAGTATGTTTTTGCGTGTATCTAGCTAGCTGCCAAAGCTGGTTTGTTACAAACTTTTTCAATGTTGTAATGTTATTATATTACCTTTTATGACTTGCCGCATAACTAAGTATTTAACATTTCGTATCTGTATACAAAAAAAACAAAAAATAAAACTTGTAATAATTACTGACTTGTATTACTAATTTTTGCTACTTAACACTTTTATGGAGGTGGATGTTATACAAAAGTTGAAAGTTGTAAAACCGAGTAATTGGCACATAAAAATCACGCTAAGTTATGCAACAACTACAATTAATGGCATTGCTCACCTCAAAAAGTATGTAGATGTACTTAATGTCATTACAGTAACGTACAAGGAAATCCAGATACCAAAAAAATCATTACTGGTTTTCCTTTGGAGTCCAAATAAAGTAGTCAAATTGCAGCTTCTAGACAGAAAATTAGTATCACCGAGCGATTGTGCAATTTTCGAAGATTGTGCGCAAAGGGAACTGAGGTTGATTGTGCGGTGAAATGGATGAACTCTGCGGAAATGGGCAGACTAGTATTTTCTGGATACCAGGGCACAAAGGAATAGAAGGAAAGGGGAGAGCCAATGAACTTGCTAAGGCAGGTATTCGCTTGCCCCCATTAAACCCTTCGCTCTCCTTTCTGAAAACTGAACTCAATGAGGAATTAGCTCCGGCAACGCAGTCGATATGGGAACACACAACCTCGTACAAAACTACTAAAATTATGTTTAGGGCTTGGAAAACGAAAACTGCAAACTTTATTTTATCACTGCCTATAAAAGACTGCAAAATATTGGTTGCAGCACTAATGGGGCACTGTCTCACCTCACATTATGCAGCCAAATTGAGATTAGTCCATAGCGATGAGTGTAACACATCCAACAAAACGGATGCTGGGGGTACATTTGAGGCACCTACTTTGCCACTGCTCGGCTCTTTGTAAGACTCGACAAATGTGCTTAGGAGCGGCATATTTTTCATCTTCGAAGGATATTGCTAGCAAAAGGCTGAACGGCTTGCTAAACCTCGAAAAGACGTCTACTAAGAATTACGTAAAATAATAATTTGACTCCAAATACAAAGCAGTGGTAGCGGCAGGCTAACCACCAATCTGTCAGAAATCAAAAACAAATTAACGAAACCAACGCAGGACTGAGTCTTGTCGAGGCCCTATGCTCCCGAGAGGAGTGAACAAGAAAAAAAAACATAGCAGTGGTAGCATAATGGATCCTAGACGTCTAAGTGAGATCTTTTTACAGATCAGCCAGCACTACCTAACCTCACCTTGATTGTATGTGGCATGCAGTGTCGTTCTGTAGAAATCATCCTTTCGAAAAAATCGATTAAAATGGAGCGGTAATGCAGGCTACTGACTGGAACGGCAGTTTCGTTCTTAATTTTCAAAAATAAATATAAATACACTTCTTACAAAAATTAAGGGAACAGTAAAATTTCCTAAATTTCTTATTTATTTTTGAAAAGCTGTATATCGGTGAAAAATGGTCGCACGTAGTTTGAAATTTTTTTTTGATTTTTTTTTTTTAAATTTAATAGGATACTTATGCAAAAATGCGAAAAAGTGAAAAATTCAATTCTATGTAATAATGTTTAGCCAATGTTAAAAAACAATGCACTTGTTCCTTTAATTCTTTTGTAAAATTTTGATCAATCGGTCCGGAAAAACGGCTTGATGGATCGATTTAAAAATTTGCAGGGTTATTAGTGGAATATTAAATTGTAGAAATTGATTTTCTGAGAAACGGTAAAAAGGCGTTTTTTGTGTTGACTCAAACCACCGTTAAGGGTAAAAAAATTGTTTTTCTCAAAAAATTAAATTATGATCTTGTAGGAAATTTATTCTACTTTCCACAACCATTGTCTCATTTATTGTGGGGTTATTAGTTGCTGAGATATCAATGATCAAAGATAAAATGGTCTTTTTTCGTAAAAATGATCGTAGCGAGAATTCAAAAAAGCTAATTGGAAGCATTAATTGACATAATTTGGCATAACTGAACTTTCTTAATGTTCAATTAGGCCCTGGTACTTAAATGCGTACAGATTAACCCTAGCTTGTAAGATGTATAGCGGAGGTTTTTCATAGTAGTTTTTTCCTTCGAAAAAAAGAAAAAATCGGTTAAAAAACCAAACCTGTGATAAATATACAAATATAATGATGTAGAATTAAGATTTATATCATATTCTGTAAATTGTGCGATAACATAAATTTTGTAACGTTTTCTACTTAATAAACTCTTATCTTATCTTTGGCATTGGTACTGTGGGCGTTCTACTGAGGAATGACATATATGTAATATAGTTATATGCATAATGTAGTTTACTCGATATGAGTGACATTGGGCGCGTGCTCGCCACGATTTTGTTTGCTCATAGTTAGTCCACCTTGCACCTCTTCCCCTCTGGTTTATCTTAAAAGTTTCCCAGTTTGACTTTTTCTTGGACACTATTATACTGAACAGAGCCCATGTTTCGTTCACTGTTTCGAAGCCATGTCCGATTGTCGATCTTGCGGATGAGTTTTTCATATCTAAGGTCATATTTTGCAAAACATCATTAATCCATGTGGTAGCTCTCACAGGAAATTCGTAGGAGGAAGTGGGCCGAGATCGGACATATTATCAGAAAACCAACACAAGAAATATCAGAGATGGCCTTAGAGTGGAGCCCTAACGTTATAGGCACAGAAGGCGCCCCAGGTAAGTCATTGACTTTGGCACGATGCGCCTTATAATCGACTCTTAAGCAAACGATAATAAAAATCCTCACAGGGCCCGAAGTTCTCGTTTCGTAGTCTGTTTACCAATAAGTTTCAAAACATATTTGCATAGCTTATTGAATTTTAGACTATTCCATTTATTTTCTTGATATCAAATGTAGATGAGGTCAATAACCTTTTAAGCGCTCATACAGCATACATCCGCCATGACCTTTTTTCCCCGTGGACATGCAGAGGTGTGGCCAACGGCGAACCGTTAATCTGCTCTCAGCGAATTAGGAGGAATTAGCTGATTTGCTGATCTAATAAGGGATATGACACGTGTTTATTCAGAGAAGAGGTCGGCGAAAACTAAGATGGTGTTAGTGATATACGAAAAAAGTAACGTAACCATTGCTCATACAACTTTATTGCGTTCTGAATCTCGACTGATTGGAAGCGCGTAAGAATAAGTATGAAATGAGCCTACCCAATTGTGCTGCCAAGTCTCGAATGACCGAACTTTTTAATCTATCATTTTTGGTATAAGAGTATATCCGCAATGTAGAAAAGTGAGCGAATGGCTTTAGCCTTAGTTCGCTAATTTACATTTGTTTGGCGAATACGACATCTGCTTGATCTGTTTAGTGACACCTCACACTAAGTTTGGATCACTGAGCTTGGATTAGGATTGCATTTTTGAAATTTAGTTAGTTTTTGAGGGTGTCTCCGGAACTATAACAGCGATAAAAAAAGTGCTTTTCCAAAGTATATTTCCTTTTTTCGTTCTCAACGAAATTCGCAAAATACTTCTAAATTTAAAACATGAAATCGACAAAAAACGGTAATGCTACAACTGAGACCCCTGTAAAACCTACTTGTAGAGAAGTGATAAAATGTTTTCGATAACAAAAGAGAGTAGGGCACAAGCCATATGATATCAATTGCAAATATTTCTTATTGTGATTGTTGCTCTTTGACCTCCATCTTCTGGTTTTCCGCGTCCGTATTGTGGGAGTCGGCCACCTGCGTAAATATAGAAATTGGCAATAACTCGAAAATGGCATGACCTATGGGTCGAAATTTTTTTATTTTCTCTCTTAGTACCCGACCTTTCAGTGGTGTTAATACGCAGCATTTGAGTTCTTAAAGCAGGTTTGAGTGTGCTAGGCCTTTTCTTCCATATCAAACAAATTCCAGCAAGCAAAGGGTGACCAAATTGTAGGTACTTTTTCTAATAGGGGCTAAGGGATAGATCACGCGTGACTACTGTCAAACTAAATACATACTTTTTTTCAGTATTCATTGGCATTTCGTCATGGAAAGACTTGCGCCTCAATAACGTTCACAAATCGTTCAATTGTGTTACGAAAATAGACGCTCTGTGAAAAATGTTCATCGGGCGCTCAGGTCAACTTATGGTGTTGAAAAACTACCGTATTTGGGCTAAAGAGCAACCCGAAGATAATCAAAAACAGACATTATATCCAACCGTTTGATGCAGTCTATTGGCTAGAGGAATCATCGGCTCATATTTCTTCAAAGACGAGGATGGCGCCAATGTAACAGTGAATGGCGAACGCTATCGCGACACGATAAATGACTTTTTGATGTCGATGCCCGAAATTGAAGCCCTTGATCTTCACAACATTTGATTCCAACCAGACGGCGACGGCACTACTTGCCATACTGCTCGTGAAGTAATGGATTCACTGCGTCGCCGTTTCGGTGAGCAATTTATCTCTCGTCTCAGACCATTCGGTTGGCTACCAAGATCGTGTGATATCACACTTTGGACTTTGAACGTTTTGCGGATAAGCCAACGTGAATTGAGGCATTTGAAGCTAACATTACTAAAATTGCTCACGAGATACCGATCGAAGCCCTCCAGCGAGTCATTCAAAATTAGTGTTTATGGATGGCCAAAGATTGCTCAGTAAAACTGAATTTTATTGTATTACTTCAAATTAAGTCCTATACCTCTAATTTGATCACTCTTTAGTTTACAGCAGAAAAATTTGCTCCATTATGGAAGGTATGGAAAATTTTTTTTCACAAATGTCTGGACAATAATACATCTGGATAGGACCCAGGCATAAGTATGTGGAGTGACTCTATAAGTATATGGAGATTTGGCAACTAATTAAAAAAAAAATGCGGGATTTGTCCTGCATCCAAACGGCGAATGACTAAATCTTGAAGTGCCAAATGTCAAAAAAGCTTGTCAGGACAGCATAAAATTGAGTTTTAAGTGTTTTCTGTACAAAATAAAGTTTAGAACTTATAAAACAGAGCTTTTATTTTAGTCTTAGGCATAAAATATACATTCAGAACTAATTTGTGAAATTTAATTTGATTAATGTTAGTTTTTTTACTTTTTTGTTTAATTTTGTCAGAGGCTATGAACCGAAAAATAAACAAAAAACAAAAAATTTGTATTATTTAATTTTTAAGTTTATATTAAAATAAATAAAAAAACATTCAACTATTAAATAAATATTACCAATAAAACATGGCATTCTTATTATGTGGTTTTTGGGTCAAAGTGCAATCCGGGGTAATTTTAAAAGTGGATGTCGGCGCTTTGACTAAGAATGGCTTTACCATCCTAAATATTGGAATGCCCTTCTAGGGTTAAACAAAAAGCATATTTGAAGCAGAATATGCGTGCACAATCACAAAATATTTTATGCACGAATTGATCTTTCCGCAAAGTAATTGGAAATGGGCAAAAAATAATCAGTGAAATTATAAAAGGTACTACAAAAAAATATCTGTAATGTTAAGTAATTAATTTACATTGCAAGAGCTACTCTTTTATCAGGAGCTCCACAACTTACATCTTTTTATTGCGTCTTCCCCTTTAATTTATACTCAGAGTGTTCACATGGCTTCTGGTGGTGACCGGACGCTTATTTTCCAATTCTGTCTTTAGATATCCCTAAACCACTCTGATCAATTGCAAAAATCAATCAGCTTATCGAGTGAAACTGGGCACAGGTTCTCGGATAAATGTTCCCATATAAATCTAACAATAAATTTACAATTTTCTGTGAACCCGAATTCACTGGCATCAACTGCTTGCCTTCTTATATAATAAGCTTATTTCTAATTCTCGTTTCTTTATTTATTTTATTTAAAAAAAATGGGTTTCCTGTCTGTGCGTTCTTTCGTAAGGCCTGCATGGCATTAGGTAGTCAATAATGAGTAATAAGAAAAAAAAAATTACAATAATAAATCATTAAAATTGGCTACTAAAATGTCAAATATTCTTTTTAATCACATTTATCCGCGTTTAAACTTTCAAATCTATTGCATATTAAATTACAGAACTCAACTCCAAAGGGGCAATTAAAAAAATATATTTACATACAATTAAATTGCAGAAACGAGTAATTGTCGACGTAATTATTATACTTATGGAATGCATTGTAATTAATTTAATGCTGAATCGGAAATATTACTTAATGCATTCTCGAATTCCGCTGGCGAATATACAAATTTTACATTAACCAGCAAAGTGGAAATAGGAATGAAGAAAATGTTTATATAAAGCAACGAAAAAACTTAATGAAAAATAGGTAACTAGATATTTAGTAGCTTATTTTCGTTTTAGATCAACTTTCGTTAAAATTAAATAGAAATCGACTCAAACAAATAATAAACCTCGGAGTTAAGTTAGATCGATTTACTTAATTTGCCCGCGGCGCCTTTTTCTAGTGGAATGGAATGGAATGGATTTTGGGATACATGGAAATTTTCCAAAAGCTCAGGCAATCATATGATTTTTTAATGATAACCTTCCGGCTATGCTGGGCCCTAGAACTGTACGCTCCAAAGCAATCGCTTAGTTCGCCAATTTATCAGCCCGTTCGTTGCCTTTAACATCACATTTTCTAGTAGCCAGATGGGTTCATGCCGATTCCATCTTGCAACGGACTTAAGCCTCAATTTACATTCTTGAACTATTTTTGTGGAGGTGCGAGTGGTTTCTACGGCAGCTTGGCTGTCACTACAGACCCTGATTTTAATTTCTCGCCACCTTTTATTGATTACCTAGTCTGCTATTTTAAGCATTGCAAAAACCTCCCACAGAAAGACTGTTGCCATCATTCTAAAGCAGTAAAACATTGAAAGTCATTGTACAAATGCCATGCCGCTCCAACGCCATTTCCAGTCTTGGAGTAAAAAGTTCTTACCGAATTTCACAAGTGAGTGTCCCAGTGATATTCATAGCTTCCTTGTAGAAAGACTAACGATATTCTCTCTTCAAAAAAGAGTCTGCAGGTAAAAGTTTTTCATTAGGTGCCAAAACCGAAGGTATTGCTTTGACAACCTCTCTCTCCAACAGTCCATGAAGTCAACACATCGTGTTCATAGCCTACTCTTACCTCGCTAAGATCAGAGAGAGCACATCCAACAAGGTATTTAGTGTCGATATTGACGTCTTACTCATGACGCTGCTAATGCCTGGAAAACCAATCCTTTGTGGACATAAATTCCCGGTTAACATAAAATCCCTGGTTCTTGGCCACAAAGCAAGAAAATTAGTCTGACTTAAGCTATGAATATTCAGGCCTCTGTATTACTTCCCAATACTAATGGGTACCAGTACGAGTATTGACGCAGCGATGCCGTTTGTGGAACAAAATCGGGATGCACGCCACAGAAACGAGAAAGAACTCTAAGAGAAATGTACGCGCCAATTATATATTTATTTATTTATGGATGCCAGCGTACAGTCGCCGAAGAAGAAATTTCCGAGCTCAAAGAAATGATGCAATGAGGAATTAGATGCTGCGGTAGAACGAAAAGATGCTTTCTATAGAGCCTCACTACTAATGGACACAACGATACTACTGTGGGCTTGAGAAATTAAAGGAGACATATTTATCGAAGAAAAAAAAAATAGACAAAAATATATGAAAGCAAAGTCTTTAAGGTTTTGTCGATAGTAAAAGCGTCCGAAAATTCTATTAGAAAGTTTGGCGGCTTACAGAATATCAGAATTGCGGTGTATTTCTATTAGAATTGTGAAACGAATAGGAATACGCTGTATAGCCGTACTCGTAGTATAGGCCCAACAAAGCTACAGGGGCCAACATAAGGTCGATTCTTCGTTACCGGAACAACCCGGATTTATATACCATCCAGGCTTGTCATTTCAACACCACGCCACACCACGAGAAATACTTCAACAGCAACGGCAGTTAACAGACTGTTGCCAGAGCTATTCCACATACTATACCACTAATTTGTGAGTGGTTGTTAAAGTAAGGGTTTCATTACTACTTTAGTGCACTATGGCCAACCCTGAGAATTCAAATACAGTCCCGTGAAGTCGTTTGGTATATACATCAGCTCTCATGCAGAAAATGAATATAAATAAAGAAGAGAGAGAGCGAGAGAGAGAGCAGCATAACTGCTTGAGCACAAGGCTGCCGAGATGCAGCCAACTTCCCATTATTAACATAGACGATGTACATGTAGTAATAGCTTAACCCACGAATGTTTCACATTACTTCCCAGATATAGCTTTAAAAAGTTGGTTTCGGCAGTTTTTCTCATTTTTAAGAAATACGAGGGAATTTATACTGTGGTCATATACAAGATCAAACCTTGAAATACCTATCGATCATAGTTCTGCTAGAGGAACGCAGGTGTCAAGCCAGAAATATGGTACCTAGAACTACTCAGTCGCTAACTTAAAACCAGCTATGACGTTGGACCAAAATAGCTATAACTACCAACTTTCAGTACCACAAAAGTCCTTTTTTCAGTCCTATGACGTCTGATATTTGAATAGATATGTGTGTCCTACAAATGAAGAAACCTACGAGAGCAAAAAATAGAAGATTTTCAATTGTATGTCACCTCGGAAAGTAAGATCGTTCTTATGACAACTCTTTGTAAGGCAGACATTATTTGGAAGATTTGCCATTGTCATTGAAAAGCAATTTTCAGCATTTCACCTTCCACAGTGAGCATCGAACCCGCGACCAAAGGAATAGTAGTAAAAACAACTTAGTTACGTTATGTGGACTAATACTTACATCATAAGTTCGATATTACGCCCCAGCTGAACAAGACTTGAAACTTCTTCTAGAAGTACTTTTGGGCCTTCTCATGGCAAATCTGTCACTCTCATTTGTTTTAATAAATGATAGGATTAGACTAGAAGTACTTATGGTCCTTCTCTTGGCAGATCTTCTGCAGGTTTTCCGTTGTTCCTTTCTTTGATATGAGACGATCCACTTGATAAAGGCTTACACTTTCCTTTCTCTGAGAAAGGCTCACAGGCAGTCATCCCTAAAAAAACCAAGACGTCACACCAGAATAGCGATAATAAAACGGCGCTAGTCGCTGATTAGAATTATTTCAGTATGGCGCTGAAGCCTGGACAGTCAAACAATCAGATGCAACCGCTCTTGGAGTTTTGGAGAGGAAAGTATTTCGCAAGATTTTTGGTCCCGCTCACGTAGATAACGGAATCGAATGAACCACAAGCTGTGAGCTTTAAGGATATATTGACATAATCAAACGAGACACCCTGCAGTGACTCAGCTGGCTGGGTCATGGCGTCCGTATGGGAGAAAGTGCTTCCGCGAGGAAGGTGTTTGAAACGGTAATTGCGGTCGATGGCAAAGAAGACGTACTCGGGTCCGGTTGAAGGACCAAACTGAAAATGATCTGGCTTCTTTTGGCACAAGAAACTGGAAAAGGTGTGCTGCAGAGACACCTCGCGAGACATTATTCGGTAGGCTGTAACTCGGTAACGGGTGATACGGCCATTTAAGTAAGTAAATAAGTAGAAATACGCAATCATTTCAACAGCAACAACAACAACAGCAATATTAAAAAAAATATATATTTTAAGACTCTTTCTTGTATTATACAGGCTTTTAATTTAGTTTAAGTAAAGGCGTGGAAAAAAAATTTAGTTTAACAAATAATCTGCTAACTTTTTTTAAAAATAAAAGCTTATTTAAATACCTTTTTACATAAATTCTTTAAAATATACTAAAATATGAAAAGCAATAAAAACACGAGTGCAGTTTGAACAAGAAAGCCTTTGAGCTAAGAACTTCCAATTGAGCTTCCCAGAAATCTTGGTTAGAAGCGTCATAAGGGTCAATATGTCTTCTGTGGGAAAGTGTATCAGCAGGACTTTGTTGGAGAAACATTCTTGCAAATACCAACTGGGTCTCATCAGCCTCATTATCTTTATTCTGGTGCTTTTCGTCAAGAGCTGCTGATAGCCAAAACATCTGCATGATTCAGGGCGAAAAACTGCTAAAACAAGGTAATTTTATAAACATTTCCCAAACAGTGGATTTCCTGAAGCTGCAATATTATATAATATTTCCAAACATGTCTACAGTGAAACGTAGACATCACCTTGGACTTCAAATTAAATAAAACCCACATCCGCTAGAAAATTGCGACGCCAATTCCACGGGTCTTTCCTCCCATGACGTTCTCCACAGCCTGAAATACTGTGTTTTGCTTAATCAATTCATCATTTATTCAAAAGCACTCTAAACTGAACGTCTCTCCAACATTTTTATTGCCACAACAATGTACGTAAAGTAAAAATCCAAATATTTCGAAAAACCCAAAATGTAAAATTTTTAATTATTTAAAATGTGATGTCTTCATTTAAATAAGCAACTCAGCAAATTCCCTCAATGAGCAACAAGTTTCCGGTAGTGAAATTCCACGCTACGCGAATGTTGTTTTTACCAATATGTACATATGTATTGGTAGTAAAAAAATATTAGTAGGAGTATCACTAAGTTAGCCATACGCTTGGGTATTAATGCATGCATATTTCCGTCCCATGTATATAGACTTGCGCTCACATAATTAAGTCACTTCAATTTTTTACGATAATCGCAATATTTTTTTAGCTAAATTTTTTTCGGAATTTTTTTTAAAAATATGATTCATCAACAAAATTTTATAAATAAAAATTCAAAAACAAAATAGTAATAATTTTTTTCCATATGAAATCTATTTTATTTGTGGTATAAGTCAAATATTTTTAAAATCTAGTTTATCAGCTATTTCATATATAATCCTAATAAAATAACATAATCTGAAGATATTAGTAGTATGCCATGAAAATTAACTCGATAAAATGTGTTTATTTTTTGGTTGGTAAACAAAATACTTACTTAGGTGGCCATAACAACCCGTTACCGACTTACGACCGACCTCACTAGCTCTCTCCAGGCGCCTCTGCTCCGCGCACGCCTTCTCCAATTCTGTACACCAAGCGAGCATAGGGTTTCCTCCACCTGATCTTTCCACCGGAGCAATGGTCTTCCTCTGCGTCGGCTCTCTTGGACTTCGCCCTCGAGCACCTTCTTTGCTGGAGCTTCTTCATCCATACGCACGACATGCCCTAGCCAACGCAGGCGTTGGATGGCGATGCGTTGAAGTACGTCAATGTCGGCGTAGAGCTCATACAGCTCGTGGTTCATTTTTGAACGGTAAAATACGGTTACTGTTTTTTTGATAGTGGTGTAAGTCAGTCTGTTCAAAAGTTTGGCAAAATAATTAGTAATTTTGTCACGTTTTCAGATAACGGTTCAGGTATAATCAAGTAATCCTTTTAATGTAAAAACATACTATCTATAGTTAATTGTACACATTACATGGTGAAGAAGTATAAGTAATGCTCCCAAGAAATGGAAACGAATAAGACTAATATCATCTTCAGGTGAATCAGTTCATACTTTAAAAGTGAAAGAAAGCAACATGAAATCCCCCTTTCTTGATTTCATTCATGAAATCAACGTAATTATGCACAAAATACAAGAAAGAGAAATAGTGGAGAGGAATATGCAACAAAAGAGCCTAAGCATGTGAGTGGTAAACTTTTCGCAAATAGAGATTGCCTTTGTTCCAAAAAATGTATAAATGCAATCGGATATGAAGACAGGAAACCTAATTTGGATTTTTTTTTGGAAATTAGCAAGTTTCGAAAAACAGAAATTGTTTCTGTATGGTTTGGTTCAAACCCAGATGACCCATAAATTACGAAGGATATATGAGAAAATGTAGTTGTAAGTTTCATCTAAATACACGGAACTCAGAAGTTTCTGTTTATTCAACTTTTTTTTTTTTTTGATACTTTCAAAATATCTAACGGAAGATTAAGCCGTGTCTTAAATGCTAAAACACCTGGAACGGATGGTCGTGCCAAAAAGGCTGGTTCGTCTACAAAAACAGATGAAGGAAAAATAAAAGTGGGAGCCATAACACGAGATCACATCACACTTCAGCTCGAAAGTATCTAAGTGCTGACTTTTTTTTATAATTGGCGCGTACACCCTTTTTTGGGTATTTGGCCGAGCTCCTTTTCCTATTTGTGGTGTGCGTCTTGATGTTGTTCCACAAATGGAGGGACCTACAGTTTCAAGCCGACTCCGAATGGCAGATATTTTTATGAGGAGCTTTTTCAGGGCAGAAATACACTCGGAAGTTTGCCATTGCCTGCCGAGGGGCGACCGCTTTTAGAAAAATCTTTTTCTTAATTTTGGTGTTTTCACCGAGATTCGAACCGACGTTCTCTCTGTGATAAAAGTAATACATCACGTGTAAAGGAGTAGACTTACAGGAAAATATACAATACGGAGTTCAACTTAAATTTTCATACTCCTCGTAAAGACACGTGCCAAAAGCGTGATTTGCTAAAACTAAAAATTGAAGCATCCAGTAATGAAGACGAGAGGTTGCATGGAAACTCATGATTCACATCTTAACAGAGCCGAACAGGCTAGGAAAAGTGTAACAGATGGCATATGTATGTATAAGTGAATGTTATGGAGTGAATATTACGGATTCACATTGGATCTACAGAAAACTTTCCAAAACTTTCTGTTTCGGTAGCTTATTATGAACGCAACATTTAGGTATGTATACAATTTGCAGTTTCATAATTTCCATAATGAAAATGCTAAAATGTATCCATGGGATGAAACAATGGCGTCAAAAGGATCACAGGAAGTTGTGTCCTGCATTTTGAAGTGCATTCGGGACATTGCCACTCAAAAGCATGTCATAGCTTACAGTGATGCCTGCTCAGGACAAAATCGTAACATGTACATAGCTTTAAATTCGTTGAAAATTGTTCAGCCATCTGATAATAATGTTGAAACAGTTGATCATAAATTTGCTCATTATTTTTTGCCAAATGAGCGCGATTTTAGTTTGAATGAAACTAAAATTAAAAAATCGAGCTATGTATACATACCTAAGCATTATTATTATTTAATAAAAATATGTAAAAGCAAAACCCATTTTCGATTGTACAAATGCCTCAAAAAAATTTAATTTCAATTAACCCTAGTAAGACAACGCTATTGTCTAAATGACGTATCATCTTCTTGTGTCAATTAAGGGTGGAATAAAAAAAAAAATTACTAAGTTTTTAATTGAGATCATTTATTTCATTTATTTTAAGTCAAATAAAGTAAACAAAAACATAAAATAATACATAACGGTAAATAAATAATAAAATTCATTTTGTCATACAAAACGTAACAAAAATTAGGCAGTCTTCACATAAGGACACAAATTGATTTCTTAAATCTAAATGAATGGAAATTTTTTAACTTCATTTGCACAACAATGCATCGAATAATCATTCAAAATAAAAAAAGCTAAAATCGAACAAGTTTATATGCACGTGTTGCAAACTTGACTTTGGTGCTCTCCACGCAGAGGTGTTTTATATACGACGCATACCTTCTTTGACATGCGTCTTATTTTTGACGGGCAGAAACCACAGTATTTTCTTTTTTTTTTTTTGGTTCTTGTTGATCTGTACTGCCTTCCCGATCACTGTTGGTATCATCAGCATAGACGTCTGGAACACCACTGCTTCTTCCAGCGCTGTCGGTTGAGTTTTGTACGGCAACTTGAATGCTGCTGCGCAAAGTTTTTGACAGTGAAGGAATTTCCAGTCTTTTTTTCATCCATGGTGTTGTTAACGATGAGGAAAGTGCCTTCATATAATCTTTACGGCTCAATGGCTTTTTATTGATACTCATTATGTTATGGCAATATATGATATACGAATTAATTAATGCTATATTTAACATGCCATAAAAAACTGCCATCGGCCATCTATTAGTTTTTCGCGAACACGACATCACGGAACACATTTGATCAAATGTATCTACCCTGCCTTTATTTTGGTTATAATACAATATTATATTCGGCTTTCCTGTTGCATCATCAATAGTACCTTTCTCATTATTAGATGAAATAGAGTCATCACATAACTGCTCTACTTATTTGTGAGTCATCTAATCTACATATAGATGACATATTTTCAACAAATCAAAACTAAACAAAAACAAAAATAGAACGCTAAGATAGTGAAACGAAACCCAAAAAGTGCCAATAATTTATATAAACAATATGCAATTTCAAAACCAAAAAGTAACACAAACGATAATGGTACGTCTTTTCGACGAATGTTATGATCATAACTCAGAAAAAAAACTCACCTTGAAAAAACAACCAACACCAAACAACTGCAGCTACTGACTGAGCAAACTGAGCATGTGAAGTTTCTCCGACAACAAACAAGAGATTGAGAGCGTAAGAGAAAAAATGAGTACGTCATTTCGACGTGCGTTATTTTACTAAAAGAATCAACGAATAATGGAAAGAAAAAAACCAATGGTTAAGCTGTGATTTCTAAAAAATGCTCCATATAAGATGTTTTCTGAAGCTTCGTTGGAAGACAATTCCGAATTCAAAGTATTAGACCTCTCACCTAAAAGGGGAAGACCTAGAATATAGGAAGATATTAATTTGCTTCCATCATACACAACCATTACTCCAATAACAGAAGAAAAACGTGAAGATATGATGGATTTACTACCCGATATCCCACCAATTTTTCACAAACACTTTATTTTCCTAAATACTAATAAATAATTTACTTAGTTATAATGAAATGAGTTTGAATAAAATGTTAATTTCTAATAAAAATGTTTTCTTGATGGCAGGTATAAGTCATATAAATATATAGTTATGCAGTTAATTTTGAAAGTGGTATAAGTCATTTCAACCTTTCAAAACCACATTTCCTTTTAAAAATGCATGCAAAAATACTAAGTATGAAAAATATTGCGAATATTGCAAAAAGCTTAAGTGACTTAATTATGTGAGCACAAGCGTGTGTAAACATGTATGTATATACCAAAAAATAAATGTTTTACACGACTATATTGTGCAAACATTGCAAAAAATTTATTGCAACTAATAAATACTAATATATTGCAGTATATAATTTAGAAGCACAGCGAAATTTAAACTGTAATTCGATAACCTTTAACAACACCGGGGCGTGCCCACATTTCAGGAAGGTGCGGGGGGTGGATTGCTCGATTAGGCACTCGCTTATCTGCCTATTCTTTGTTATAAACATACACGTACAATAACATACGTACAACAAATGTGATTTGGAAAGCGTGCTTTGAAGTCACATTTACGTTGGCGACTTGGCTTGAGTGCACAAAATCTGATAAGAAGAAACTGAAGGTATTATCACGCCGTGCAATTTAATTATCTATCAGTTCATAACATTCACGGAACCGAGTTTAGTGATATTTTGTTCGCCTAAATGGAAATGAAATGGAGCTGAATTTTTCCAAATGGAAAAGTCTAATAGTATTTTAAGTGAACGCCAGTACTGGACAACTGGTCCACTCACCCCCAACTCGCCATGTCAATAGACAGTTTAAGACTAAATAAAGGTTTGAAAGGCACTTTTATATAATATTAAGTTTTTTCACATAGCCAATAAATCATGAAAACCGTCTTCAAGCTTGTCAAGTACTACTCTAATGGTTACCTTGCCACTGAGGAATCGAAGGCGATACGATCGCCCACGAGCTGTTAAGCGGAAGATCGAACATATTTATGAGACCTGAATCATGAACTGAGGGATTAGAAGGTCGTTAAATTTCTAAGTACTAGGTGAGAAACTGAAAGCGGCAATAGACTGTGGAGCAGGAAAGGTTAATTTACTTTGGAAAATTTTGGGTATGAGTTGGTAGAAAGAACAATAGGTCGTTAGTTAGAAATGTCATTAAAGTGTTTACAGATTACCTAGCCGATTATAATCGACTGTAGAGTGGTTAGGAATGTACATTAAAAAAAGCCAATACTTTACCTGAAAATCTGCGCTTATTTTGCACAATACTCGGCATCAGACTGGTTCAGCATTAAACCTTTAAATTTTTGTTTAATGAAACTTTTGTATAACCCTTAGAAATGCGCTATCAAATTTCTTTCAGCATTCACTAGCTTAACTGGAAATATCTCTGGCAACCAGGGTTAGGAATATACATACATATTTGGGATAAAAAAAGTGTAAGAGGTAAAGAAGTGCTAGTGTGAACACTTCGAACAATTTCGTTGGAATACAACTTAGCGCTGAGGTTAGAACTTTTCATGGTACGCCGCTTTTAATGAAGATTTCAAAGAGGCCTCACCTAGGCACCAACCCTTTACTACCATTACCTGGCATTTTTGTAAGCTTTGCAAAAGCTATGAATGGTTGATTCGTGAATAACCTCCTGAAAATCAATGCGCACATCTGAACCAATTGAAGATACTATGAACGATATATACCTGTCATATAAACCTGTATATGTAGAAACATGTCTAGTTAGACTAAAATCTTTTCATCAAGTACGCCTTTCTTCCGAGTGTATTTAGTATTTTTAAAGCAGAAGATAACGGGATATGGGAAGCTTGCAGGATAATAACAAACCATCCGTAACAATCATCATTAATTTTTTCAGATAATCCAGCAGCCATCTTTTCATTAAGTCACCTATAATCAGTTCAAAAATCGTGAGACAATGTAAAGAAGAACTGAATGCCTTAGCGCGCCATAGCTATAGAGGGATGTATGGGGATGTTCATCTGGGTACTTGACCATAGGAACATATAAGGAAACGAGAAAGCTGTTGAATTGACAAGACTGGAGGCATCCTATAACGAATCCGAAGCGGTAGAAATAGGCTGTCCTCAAGGCGTGCGCAAAAAGGGATCTTTTCGCTATTATAGAAGGAGGCCGTTTACAAATGGATTAACACGGATACCTCCAAAATAACTAAACAAACATGGCTCAATTTCACCAAATTCAGACTAACGAGTTGTTAAGAAAGCTATGAGCAAACATATTCAACATTACGTCAACAATAACCGGCCACTGTCCTTTGGGAAACCATGCCAGGAAGTTGGGATAGATGTATGCAGAAGCTGGAAGCAAGAATAATCTTTCACTGTGCGAGTGCCCGAAATTGGGTGCCCTATGGCATAGAATGCTAGAGGAATTCTCGATGGTTAACTTGAAAGAAATTGCAGAAAAGAAAATCGGTGACAGTCCACTTCTTATCCATCACACAGGGCGGTCGTACGTCTGAACGATTTACGTTCGAGCGCATTCAGTAGTGAAACTTTTTATTCAGACGTCCAATCGGCCTAAATGAACCGTCATTGTAAAGGTCTTGGAAGTTGCATACTGAAAATATGATTTGGTTTGAATATTTAAAATTGGAAAGAAATAAGAAACGTACTTCATACATTCTACTCATCAAATATATAATATTAAACGAGGTGATTCTGATTTTATGTGGCGTCTACACTGAATCATATTTGAAAATATTGTGCTATATACTTTATATGGGACAAGCAGCGCAGACTGGGAAGTAGTAAAAAATTTTTAAAATTTCGATTGAATATTGACCGTAGTTGAAACGAGGGTTGAAAAGTAATGAGCCTTATTTTTTGAAGCAGTTTTATTAAACCTTTTGGCTTGTGCAACTAATATTCTTCAAAATAGGACCCTTGAGCGTCAATACACCGCTGGTAGCGGTCCTTCCACTGCAGAAAACATTTTTTAAACTCATCCGCCGGAATCGCGTTCAATTCGGCTGTCACAGTTTTTTGGATCACCTCGATGGAGTCGAAACGCCTCCCCTTCAGCTTTCTTTTCAGACGCGGGAACAAGAAGAAGTCCGGAGGGGACAGGTCTGGGCGGTAGGGAGGGTGGTTGACGAGGTCGGGCCGAACCCGGGCGACGCGGTTTTTCAGCCGAAGGAGCACTTCTTTGTAAAATGCCGCATTTACAGTGCTTCCTGGAGGTACAAACTCCTTGTGGACGATGCCTCGAGAGTCAAAAAAGGTGATCAGCTGCATTTTCGCCACTGCAAAATCCTAGCACACTTTTAAAACAGCTTTCACGCGCGGAGCGATGTTGACTGCACCGCTGTTGCCAGCGAACTGGGACCGGTTTCTAGTGGAAGGGGAAGGTCCAACGCTCATTTTCCCCCACCAGCCGATTCGGTTGATCGCTTGGCAGACGCTCCGCGCGGGAGGGCTCATTACTTTTCAATCAAACCCTGTATGTCGATTGTCGATTTTATTCGCATATTTTCGAGCAGCCCAGGCAAATAAGCAACGAGCACTCGCTCACCTGCTCGATGCTCCTGGTTTTTTGTCAGACTTTTTTCTTTGATTTTCGTCGGAAAACTAAAGAAAAGCTGATAAATAAAATTGACAATTTCTTGATAATTGTTCAAAAGTTTCGAACAAATATCTAAGCCAATCTATTAAAGGTGGTAACGGTAAATCAGCTGATTTGTTATTTTTTCTTTCGCAGTCCATGTGGCTGTCAGCCCCGAATGAAACAAGACGGATTTTTTGTTTTCTATAATACTTTGCCAATACTTTTCTTTAACAACCAAGCGTACAAAATATTGTTGTTGCTCTAGTGCTACCTTTAATGAATGCACCTTGATTTAAGCAGTTGAGGAATGAACGAGTGTCGCACTGCCGGATATATACCCGGGTATCTGGCGCTTTACTTTGGACGTCGAACTATAAGATGGCCTCATATGCGTGACTGTTTGTGCACCTGCTCTTAAATTTATTCGATTACATACTTACTAATTTTCAGAAATTTGAACTACATGGCAAAAAAGTAAACATGACCAGTCAGTGTAGCCAAAATTTACCACATATTAAAGGCTGCTATGGCCCAATCACCCACTTTAAGGGGGGGTAGGGTCACAAAATCGAAATTTTTTTTCTTCACTCATCTTATAGTAAATCATTTCAAGAATGTTGTGTCAAAATTTTAAGTGGATCGGAGCAGAACTCAAAGTTATAGCCTTTGTAGGCACTCTACCTCGAATGCGGAGCATCGATAATTTTTCAGAGTCATTTTTTCAAACGCGTTTTTCCCGAAACGACTTCTTAAAAGTCGGTGCCAATCACAACTCCGAAACTATTCAACCGATTCTTTTCAAATTTGGCACACGTTTTCTAAATCAAAAATACCTCCCCCCCACACTGTTTTTTTTTTATTTTTTTTTTTAGGGTTGTTTTTCACTTACAAATATGGCGAAATTTTTCGCCAAAAATGCTCGTTTTACGTTTTTTTGTCACCAAAACTACAAAAATGAAAAAAAAAAAAATTTTATTCATGTGGGGGGAGCATTACGTCATACTTTAACGGAAAAATTCGACTTTTTTGGTTTCAGATGATTCTACGACGAATGCCGATTGGCACCGCAGAGCACCTCTCGAAAAACATATCTCCAAAAAAAACTCTGTCATGGGCTTATTTGTCAATATTTTATTATTAATATTTTTTAAAAACTTATTGAAAAGATGTACAATAACATGCAACTGATTTTATTAAAGTATCTTAAGCCATATTTCTGTAAAAAATTCAAAAAAAAAGTGTTTTTTTTTAGCGCTAAACCCTACCACCCCCTTAAAGCAAACATCTTAACATCTAATCATGTACAAAATTATTTGCAACAAAAAGTTTTGGCTTGTAATCCTGAAATCCCACGGGTTCCTTAACCGTAAATATTGTTTAGATAACATCTTTTTTCTTACCATAAGAAAATGATCAAAAAACGCCATTATCACACTTTTAACACTTAAAGATGGAAGTTAAAACTTAGTAACTTTTTCTATCCAAGAAACATATCACATTCGTTCTGAATCAGTTTCCCACAATACCGCAAATGCTTTTCAGTAAGGCACTTAAGATCTGAGGGAGTTTGCCTACGCCGGTAAGGGCATGATGTGTCAAAGTTGAGAACAAACAAAAATGTCTATTATGTCTGGACTTTTTTGTAAAGATGATGGATGACCACAGTCCGACTGCAAATTACATTAATTAATTTGCTTGTTTGTATGAGTGCATACGTATGCATTACTTTTCGCGCCTTAGGGGACACTCAGTTGCTCGCAAATGTAGTTAAAGGCACAATTAAGTTGACGGGCATTCTCGCATTTGCAACTTGATTTAGCAGCTGAGTATTATTTATCGTTTTTAAATAACGCATACTTAATAAATTAACGTGGTTGTAGCTGCAACAACTGCTGAGAGAACAACTTTAAGACTTGTAAGAAAAATAAACCCAAAACAAAAGCGAAAGTTAGAGCGATTGCAAGCATTCATGTTACGAATCTGTAATATGAGTACATGCAATCGCCCTTACTTGGCTCACTCACAAACGCCTACACATAAGTAGATGTACATATATGTATAGGAGGATGTATATGATATATATACACGTACATACGTACATGAAGAGATAAGTAGCTATTCAAACGTTGACTGACAGCGCTCATCAATTCAGCATGCACCTTTGCGCTTGCATCTGTATTCCCAGCAGACATATTAAAGCCGCTCGCCCTGAGAACATCGTTCGACAATTCTATGGCAACTCAAACCAGATTGAACAATGTTAATTTCTTCTGCAAAAGTAGCTACCTCTGTATACCAGTAACATAACTTTCGATGGATTTGCTAAAGTTAGCTTGCATTTTTTTTTTCAACCCCTTGAGTTGGAGAATAGGTTCATAGCGTTTTTATATTTTCTTTTATTTCACAACGATTTGTTTGCTGTTTGACAAAGGTAGATAGAACTCCTTCTCCTCTACAGAACTGAGTTAATTTTATTTTGAGTTATTTAATTTTTTATTAGTTTTGAAGCTTAGAAATGGAATACCCAGGAAGCAAAAATCAACATTATCGATATCTAAACTTCTTTCCTCCTCATCGAGATCCAAAAGCTGCCGAAGCAGCCTGGGACGTGTATGAATTTGTGGCATGTATAGAGAAGGTGTCATAGGCGAGTCAGCACGAAAATGGTTTGCAAAGTTCAAAAAAGGTGATTTTGACGTCGATGATACGTCCCGTAGTGGAAGGCCTTCTGAATTCGATGAAGAAGGTCTCAAATCAATTTTAAAGTAGTACGATCACCAAATTCTCGTCTTAAATTGCCGAAAAAAACGAACTGCGATCGCAAAACGATTCTCACTCACCTTCATTCAATGGGATTTACCGAAAAATTAGAAGCCTGGGGGCCTCACGAATTGAACGAAAAAACAAAGAAAGTCGCCTTCAAAGTCGCCTTCAAAGTCGCTTCTCAGCTTCTCGCGCCCCATCAGGCAACACGCGGTCATAAACAACGAATCTTGTAACGAATCGTCAAGGGGGAGAAATGGTGCCCATATATCAATATAAAGCAAAGAAATTAATAGGTGGCTCCAGGAGATATGCCAAGGCCGTTTATGATATATCTTTGGTGGGACTGGGAGGGCATGGTGCCCAAAGAATGCCACGGTCAACAAGGAGCTCTACGTAGCTCAGTTGCACCACGTGAATGCGGCTATTCGACTGAAAAGACCTGGTCGACATGGTCTAACCATACCCCTTCACGAGAACGCCAGGCCACATGTTACACAAGTCGTCAAAGCCGCACTCCAAGAGCTCGAAGCTCGAATGGGAGGTCCTTCAGCATCCGCCGTATTCTCCTTGCACCGACCATAATTTCCGCTCTCTGTCAAGCTATTCGACAAAAATGAATTTCTTAAAAAACTGGCTCAGCAACTTCTTTGACACCAGATCAGGCGATTTTTGGCGAAGTGGCATCAACGAATTGGTCGAGAGGTTGTAAACAGTAATTGTTGTTTTTTGTTTAACTAAAAGTCTTCGGTATAAACGCTACGAACTTATTCCTCAACCCAATACTAAAGTTTTCATGTCCGGTCTTAGTGGTTTTCAAAAAAGTTAAAAAAAATACTTAAACTCTATATCTGAGCGAAATTACAGGTTAGTGCATATAGGTACAGTAGAATTTCACCTAAACTATTTTCGTAGAATATTTTAACTCATTTGCCTTCACCTAAAATGGTCGTTTTGAATATTTTCGCATAAACCTGTTAAAAAAACAAATTTGAAAATTCGTCAGGAGCCTAAAATTTTGTAGAAAATTATTCTTCAGATATTTTTACTGGGGATCTGCTCAGATCCAAGATCATATCTTAAAGTTCTAATAGGGCTCTGTGCCAATAATAAAATAATCCAACTGCGTAAGTGATAAGCAACATTTCTTTTCTTCTTTTTCTGTTTTTGTGCAAAACATTTGGAAATTGAATGGAACAGAGTTTAAAACCAACTGTAATGCATACAAGAGGCCAATAAGAGAGGTTGTCTGCTAAGTCCAACTTTGATTTCTCTGCACTTAAATTGAACTAAACGATTTCATACTTGATGGATTTAAAGAGGCTTAGCTTCGTATAAAACTGTTAATGTTTCTTTACCAATCCCTGAGTGAATTGCAGCATATAATAGATGCAATCCGCGATTATAACATTCAATGGGGCCTTAAAGTACAGTCTGTGCCAGAAAAAAGGAACCGCGATTATTCATGAAGCATAAAAGATATATATTTAAATTTTTTTTTTCATAAAAGTATGTACAAAACTACGAGTCGCAATTACTCAATAAGCTCATCGTTGTCGACTATAGTCTGACATTTTCTTCATGCTTTGAACCAGCTTTTCTGCGTAGCTCGTCGACAAAGAGGACCAGATTTTACGAACTTGACGCACGCTTTCATAGTTCTCTAACATTTTCAATGCGGTTGGCGTCTCGGAACTGGGAAGACCAGTCCACAACTGTGACGCCATTTTCTTGTTTCGTTGTTTCTCATTGTGTTTTTCTGAGAGCAGTGGTTTTGACGATGTGGGACGGTAGGATATGTTCGCCTCCTTCAGTCGACGTTCGATGGTGTGGATACTTACATCTATTCCCTTTTTGACAAGAATTGTGCGTGATTGGCGTAGTCACTCGCTTCAAGCCGTGGTCGGAAAAGTCATTAACATTTTTGTACACCTTATGCCACTGACTGCACATCACCACAAACTGTTTTGATTTTTTAATCACTATAAGATAATTCACCCTTTCGTGAATAAAAATACCGCCTCGAAAGGTTTCGCGTACTTCTCACGCATTTTTGTTTGGTTGCGTTTACGGAAAAGTTTCGAACGACACTAACCTGAGTTAGCACTGGCCTCGTAGCCCTTGAGTGGGACTATTAAGCAGCAAAAGCAGAACGAAATATGTATATCTTGAAGTTAAGAAAAAAACCGGTTCTTTTCCCCTGCACAGACTATAAATTTGAGCAAGGTGTTTAGAATGTAGCAGATTTCCTTCTTCTTATGGTTGAAAGTTTGGTGACGAGAATATCGAGATTGTTAACGGATACAAATACCTGGACGTACAAACTCTCCTATACGGAACACTTAAGTCTGAAGCTTGCTGATTCTAAAACCGCTGTCAATGCAATTTGGCTAAAATATATTAATACTCCTCGAATCTGCATTTTAAATAAACTAAACATATATGATGCGTCCTCAAGGTCGAACATTTTTATGGGGCGCAAATTTAGGATGTCGACGAATACGATTTAGTACAGGGACTTCTACATTTCTTTATAAAAAAATTGTTTTTTTTTGGCGCCAAATACTCCAAATTATATTATTCACATCGAAACAGATTTGCTTCCGCAATTCTACATACACTCCGAGTATAAGGCGGGCTTAGTACTATTCACAAGAAAGTACCAGATAGCCAACGGGTATCAGATACCCCACCTCCGATACTTGAAGGAGTTGAATTAATACTTAAAACATCTACTAAATACTTAGGGGTTGTTTTAGTTAGGGGATTTAAGTGGACGGAAGAGCAAAGAATGCTTCTTATACACATGCAGGAAAATGCTCGGTCAGACTTGGAGATTATCAGCTCGACTCGCACATTGGATTTACCTGGCGGTCATTAGACCAATAATGCTGTATGGTTCGCTGGTATGGTTGACGACGTGCGATAAAACGACATGTGTCAAAAGATTTGAGAGCGTGCATAGGATTGCAGAAAGGTGTTACCGGAGCACAACTTCAACAGTGGCAATAAAAAGACTTCTCGACTGGTATCCAATCAAATTACTAGAAAGAAACACAATCAAAAGATCTGCACGGCTGCATAAGGCTGACAATGAATGGACAATTCTCGCAAAGGATTTTTAGTCACAGTAACATGCAGGACATAAACAGAAGGTCAGACAGCCTTATTCCACAAGTAGACTTTGTAAGAGGCCTGGTTTTGTAATAGAACAGGATGGCTGTCAGAGGGGTTCAGGATCCGATTACCATGTATACAATTTTTTTACATATGGATCCAAAATGATGCAAGTAGTAGAAGCGGTTGTCTTCTGCCAGCAGTTTGGTCTCCAAAAGTCTTTTAGGCTTCCTAATCATTGAAGCAAATTTCAAGCTGAAATCTACTCTGTAACCAAAGCAGTTGAATTAGCGTTGGAATTTACTCCTCTCGACCCTCCCATAAACAGTGCAGTAATGGCTGCAATGACTAGCTGGAAATGCATGCAAGACTATAGATCCAAGATGGACAATATCTGCCAGATTAAATAGGACACAATTTACTAGGTACGAGGGCACCAGGGATTAGAGGGAAAAGATGGAGTTCACGAGCTTGCCAGGACAGGCGCGCGTTTGCCTATGCTGAGTACGTCGAGCATATATCCTTCACTCTCAGTTTTTGACCTAACCTAGGGCAGAAATGAAAAGGAAAAATAACGGAAAATTGAAATTTGCATGACCAACTTTGACATGATGGAAGGAATTTGTGATGAATGGAAGCAAACATGTAAGCACGCATAAAATTATCAGTACCGAACACGAAAAAATTTTGTACCAAGAAAACTACTCGCTTCGGGAAGAAAGCATTAAACATTTGCTGACAAGTACAGGTGTCGAGGAATCTTTATTTATGACTCCAAATGTTTGCTGGGTGTTTGTGTACGTATGTATGTATGTGTATGCACAGCAATCGATTGCACTGCGCTGATTTTCACCGATTCGGACACCACTGCAAATCAACAATCAATGCGCACCACAGCGCGTTTCACTCCTCTCCCCTCTGCCCCCTACCCTACCTACGTCGCCAATGTCATTTAATTGTGGGGCAGCAGCACGAGCGCTGCACATTTGCACCGTCCCGCTCCATCAATTAGCGCGCCATTGGCATATTTTTGTTTGTTTGTTTGTTATTGACAATTCTACTTTATTCACTATCTCAATACGCTCCTCTTTTTTACAATTTCATTTGGTCTTTCTTTTAAATTTGCTTGCTTTGCATTTTCCAGTAAAAAGTGAAAAATAAAATAAAATGGAATAAAATAAAATTACTTATTGGCATTTGGATTTTCCCATCTTTCTATGCAAATGCACGTAAATTCTATTTTTATTCTATTTCGAAAATTTTGCTGCTGCGGCTTCGATTCACTATGCACATCTTCGTTTCACTGCGGCAGCGCCAAAGCGTTGTTGCACTGGTCTCGCCAGCCACCGCAGCTCGGGTATAAAATAAAATTGCAAATACTCAACTGGCACAATTGCAACTTAGACACCGTAGTAAACGCGGATACGAATTTACTTAGAGACTTCGAAATGCTGCATCAATCTAAGCGCACGCGTTGCGCACGGCCGCGGACGTTAACCGCGTTTATTTTTATAGCCTTCTGCTGCATTGGTGAGTACTCAAATAAATATGCGGTTTGTCTGCAATACTCCCCAGTGGAAAAGTGCTGAATGTTCGATTGAAATTTGCAGATGCGTCCAGCGGGTATGGCCATTACGGCGGTGGTGGCGGTTATGGCGGCGGCGGAGGTGGTGGCGGTGGTGCAGGCGCAAGTAGTTCCGCCTCCGCAAGTGCAAGCAGTTTTGCCTCAGCTGGTGCTGGAGGGCACGGTGGTAGCTGGGCGAGTGATAACACAATTGGTGGCGGTGGCGCTTCCAGCGGCGTTGTTAGCAATCCATTTTTGACAGGTAAAGGTGCGGGAAGCCCCGGCGGCCTAACAATATCAATTAACAGAGAGGGCAGCGGATTAATAAGTGGTTTGCTCAATGGCTTAGGAAAATTACATGGCGGTGTTATTGGTGCACTTGGCGGTGGAGGTGCAGGTGCAGGTGGCGGTGGAGCTGGTGGAGGTGGAGGCGGTGCTGGTGGAGGTGGCGGAGGTGGCGGTGCAGGTGGCGGCGGTGGTGGTGGTGGTGCAGGTGGTGGCGCTGGAGCCGGTGGTGGCGCTGGAGCCGGTGGATTTGGTGGTTTCGGTTCAGGCTGTGCAAACGGAAGATGCGGTAGGCCAAACAGTGGCGGTTATGGCAGTGGCGGTGGCGGCAGTGGCTGTAGTGGCCCATCGTGTGGCAGTGGTGGTGGTGCTGGAAAACCCATTTCACCGCCGAGCTCTATTTATCTACCGCCTGTACAATCTCCTGGTGGACAAAGTGGAGGCTGTCAGAGTGGAAGTTGTGGACGACCTGGCTCGCCTGGTAGTCCAGGAGGATTAGGTGGTCCCGGCGGTTTTGGCGGTTCTGGTGGAACTGGTGGTATTGGAGGAGCTGGCGGATTTGGAGGATCTGGTGGTTTTGGAGGATCCGGTGGACACGGAGGCAGTGGTGGAGCACCTGGCGCACCCGGCAGCCCAGGCGGTTCTGGATATCCAGGTGGTCCAGGAGGATTAGGTGGTCCCGGCGGTTTTGGCGGTTCCGGTGGAACTGGAGGTATTGGAGGGGCTGGTGGATTTGGAGGATCTGGTGGTTTTGGAGGATCCGGTGGACACGGAGGCAGTGGTGGAGCACCTGGCGCACCCGGCAGCCCGGGCGTTTCTGGATATCCAGGTGGACCCGGAGGGGCCTCTGGTGGTTTTGGTGGTGCTGGTGGTCATGGTTTTGCTGGTGGCGCTGGTAGTGCTGGCGGGCCTGGTAGTCCTGGCGGACCTGGTGGTCCTGGTGCACCTGGTAGTTCTGGTGGTCCTGGCGGTTCTGGTGGCCCTGGAGGTTCTGGTGGCTATGGTGGTAAAGGTGGTTACGGTGGCGCTGGCGGAATTGGCGGTGGAGGACACGGTTCTGGATTCCCAGGCGGTTCTGGTAGCCCTGGTAGTTCTGGGGGTCAAGGTTTTCCTGGAGGACCTGGTGGTTCAGGTAGTCCCGGCGGCTTTGGAGGCTCTGGAGGACACGGGAGCTCTGGTGGTAGCGGTGGATTTGGTGGTAGTGGCGGATTTGGTGGTAGTGGCGGATTTGGTGGTAGTGGCGGATTCGGAGGCTCAGGTGGACACGGTGGAGGCAGCCCTGGTGCTCCAGAAGGACCCGGATATCCGGGCGGCCCTGGCAGCCCTGGTGGTTCAGGTTATCCTGGTGGCTTAGGCGGTCCAGGTAGCCCTGGTGGACCTGGTGGCTTAGGCGGTCCAGGTGGCTCTGGTGGTCTTGGCGGCTCAGGCGGGCATGGTGGTTCAGGTGGTTTTGGTGGTAGCGGCGGTGGTGGCGCTGAACCTGGCACGCCAGGTGGACCGCCGAGTTTTGGCTGGACAGGTGAATTAGGAGGGCCACAAGTTCCAGGTTCAGGTGGTACTGGTTGTACGAGTGGCAGTTGCGGTAGTTCGAAGCCTTATGGTGGCAGTGGTGGCAATGGCGGTATCATCTTTGGACTCTCTGGCTTGGACTCAGCAAGTGCTCACAGTGGAGCGAGCGCATCAGCGAACGCAGGAGTAGGCAGCGGTAGTCATGCATTTGGACTGCCTGGTTCGGGCGGAGGAGGTGGTGGAGGCGGCTGTGGCAGTGGCAGCTGTGGTGGCGGCTGCGCTAGCGGCAAATGTGGTGGGGGTGGCGGTGGTGGCGGCGGTAAAAGGGGCTATGGCAGCTCGTGGAGTAACGCCGGCTCCTATGCCAGCGCCTCAGCCAGCGCACACTCCAGCAGCTTTGCGGGAGGCTATTAAGTAAATGGGAAGACGTACTTAGCAATAGTTGTAGTTTTACTGCTCATTATCGTTTGTATGGAGGAATGTACAACATTTGTAAATATGTATAATATTTAATTAAGTAGCCATATGATAATATATATAATATATATATAATATAAACTTTTAATAAAATTAATAACTTAACTAATTGAAAATACATTAAAATCTCTGAATGGGTGTCAGCCTTCAGCCTTAAGTCTTTAGCTCTCTGCTCATCACACACTTCTTCATGTCTGCCACAAACGCATCTGGAATTGTGTTAAAATTAGCATTAAACATCAAACGGGTTGGCCAATCTATGGCATTGCAACTCCTACAAAGTCACGGTAAATGTACTCGTAAATGTTTGCCAAGAATAAGGTCGCATATTCGTCATGCGATCGTTGCTCGTACATGTCATAAGGCTGCGTCTGCTTGCACTTCGAGTGCGTTTGACAAATGCATTATAAATTGCCTGAGCGCGTACACACACATGCGATTTTCATGTTCAGTTATTCACACTCACACATACACACAAAAACACAGCTATATATTTACTCATAAACTGCATCATTAGCCGACCGCTCCAGTTGTCCTTTCAGAGAAGCCTATCAACATTCAACCGCCAGTTGACAGAGCAGTGAATGCCATTTTCCCGGCGAGAACGGCATCAAGTGAACAGAAGAAATAGATTTTAACAAGCCAACGTAAGCGCCTTTGATCTCTGTTTAATAATAAATCAATCATTTTCAAGCTTCTAAGCAACCCAACAAATTACAATTAAGCGCTGCAAACTGGATATTTAGGTCCTGGCGCTCGCCTGCTCCCTCCACTGAATGAAACAACCCCAGAAACTCTAGGAATTCCAATTGTACCACACAAATTTTGCCACTCAGTTAGTTGGCTTAACCGAACAACATCGAATGCCAATTTATTTTTAATGTGAAATTCATTTCATAATGCTTATTTAAAGCGCTTATTTCTATGATAATTGTTAACGAAGTGAGGATGCAGCAGACACAGGCTTCCATGCTGCTAAATATATTTATTTGGATACAGAGAAGTACAGCATAGACTCTGTAATATTAAATATAATAAGGCCTAAATGCCTTTCTCATTTCTCGCCTGATTTTGAATTTGATTGCTGGGTGGTTGTTAGATTTTCAGCTGCTGGTAGAGAATTTCTGAAATTGTTATTTAATATGTGACAACAGCTGTGGCTGCCAATCAGCAAAGTAAGTTGAGGAGAGTTGGGAGGAGAATTTTTCTATTGGGCAAAGCGCTCTTATTTGATTCTGTTAAATATTTAAACGTGTTTTTTATTGTTTAGATGTGCGCAATTCAAGAATTATTAAATTTTGTTTTTAACCGATAACTTAGAAACGCGGGTATTTTTCTTTTTGCAAAAATATAACTTAATTTCAATTACAGATTAACGAGTATACTGAATGTTCACCAGAACCAATTTATTTTTATTATTATGAGCGAATTTTGCACTGATCTATTGTACTCCTTCTTGGATTCAAAGTACTTCTTTGCGCCTAACTCAGTAGCTCCTCAGTAAATTTAAGTTTTTTTTGATGCCAATACAAGCTTGGCAGTTTAATTTTCGTCCAAATCGAACTTTCCAGTTCCAATGAAGTAAATTCCCAGTTTAGTAGACGATAATTCAATCTAAAGGACTGCCATTAGAAGATAGAGAATTAGTTACCACTGGGGAGTCCGCCCCTTTCCTGATTAATTTATCTGCTACTTCGTTCCCAGTAATGCCTATGTGCCCTATGAGTTTAAAATTTGGAGCACAGGAGCGTGCGGACCGCTCTCTACCTAGTTATTGCGCTGTATTGCGCTGAATCTATAGTATTAGGAATTTCTGCATGACAAGTTCACAGTATATTCTTAAGATACAGGGTGGGCCATATAGCGTTTGCTTTTTGAACCACCTATTTTTTTGAGAATGGTAACACAAATGACAAGTCAAATGTGTTCATAATTTACTTAAAGGTTGGTCATTTACAAAATGGGATGTTATACGCTTGAACAAAATTGGGAAATATTGAAAACCTATTTCCAAAGTGGTAAGTCTTCTTCTTCTTTTCTGATTCTCACATCGGTGGCTGCGTCAATAAGCAAAATTGTCGGATTTGGGGCTCAGAAAATCCACACCTTACTGTAGAGAAGCAAATGCATCCACAACGAGTCACTGTTTGGTGCGGTTTTTGGTCTGGCGGCATCATCGGGCCATTTTTTTTTTTTCGAAAATCAGCGAGGAGCCGCGGTTACAGTAAATGGCGAGCGTTACCGTGACATACTCAACGAGTTTTTGTTTCCAAAAATTGAAGAGGATGACATGGACGACATTTGGTTTCAACAGGACGGTGCAACTTGTCACACGGCCAAAGTTACACTCGAACTTTTGGCTACCGTTTTTGAAAACCGAATAATCAGCCGAAATTCCGATATCAATTGGCCGCCTCGGAGCTGTGATTTAAGCCAGTTGGACTATTTTTTGTGGGAAGCCGTTAAGGACAAATGCTATGCGAACCATCCAGAGACGATTGATGCTTTAAAACACGAAATCGAAGTTGCCATTCATGAAATTGGAGCCCAAACAATCGTACTTAAAAATTGGGCTGATTGAGCTCGAGCACCTTAAAGTAAATAAAGTTTTTGTTTATCGCACTATTATTCATCTTCTACTGAGCTTCCTGAAATCCAATTTCAGCTAGTCTTAGATTTTAAGAACTCGGCTGATCACCTATTCCTTTTTCATCTATCTAAAGTAGCCATTGCGTATTCTGACGACTGAGGGGCTAATTACCTTGAAGGCGTAAATGCTAAATTTCAAAACAATAATGGACTAATGGGTAGTGCAGCGCATGAAATTTCACGAATTAAAGAGCAACTGCAGTTACAAAAACACGAAAAAAAATTTGAGAAAATAATTCCCATTAAACGTCGAAATTTCAACGCTAGGGAAGTGCATACAGCAGAATAAAAAGAAAAACAGCACATAGACCAGCGCAAAAGCAAACGTCGAGTCAATTGGAAATCATTGCAACTTATTCCCCAAACGATAAAATACAACAACACCTCCAGCGCGTCAGCCTTTCATTCTCACTCGCTGCATTCCAAGAAGTAATTCCACTTGTTTTGCTTTGCGTCACTCTCAGTTGCCTGCAATCAAAAATATGTACCAACACAATAAAAAGTGTGCGAGAGTGTGTGTGTGCGTGTGGGTGCAACTCTTGAATTTGGTAGCAAAAGACAATAACGAGCAACCGTTTTTGTTTTTGTGTTTTTTCTTTTTGTCAGAGCTCCCAAAAGGAGGATGTATCTCAGATTTCTAGACTTGACTGCAGTAGGCGATTTATGTGCGAGTATTGGCAATGCAATTCACAAGGCCAGGCAGAACATGAATGTAAGTATGTATGTGCATGTGTGTGTGTTAGTGTGAACAAAAGAAAACATACTTCGCCTGCTCCTTGCTTCTCTGGACATGCCGTACTTACATGCCGATATATTCATCTGATTGCTAGCAACAAGAAAAACAACAGGCAGATAGGTGGGATAGGTCCCTGTTTTTTTGTTTTTGTTTTGTCGCTCCCTTGCCCCATGCACGAGCATTGCTGCCGAATTGCTTATTTGTTTTCATTTTGCCCGCTCTGCGTCAATTTCAATTTTCCCTGCTTTGCAGAAAGATATATAATTTTCCTGTTGTAAGTTTCAGCATCCTCTTATCCTCAGCATCCACTATTCGCCTGCGGCCAACTTGTTTTTCAACAAGCACTTCCACGCTCGCCTTCCGTTTGACTCTGTTTTTATGACATTCTGTGTTTTTTTTTCTCCTGTGCTGTTTTGTGTTTTTTACCCCCGCTAGCAATGGCTTTGCTGCCGCTGTTGTTGATGTTGTACTTTATAGTTGATTTTTCCTGTGCTGAGCGAGTTTCGAGCATTTCTGCTCATTGACTGACAGTGTCATTGCTGTTGTCTTTCCGTAGCTGATGTTTATTTTATTTCTTCTTTGTCGCTGTTGCTGATTTGTGCTTACTGAGGTGTGTGTGTGTGTGCGTGTATATATGCATGTGTAGGTATGTATGCGGATGTATGCATGTGATGGAAGCCAGCAAGTCAATATCTGCCACAGCAAATTGCGCTGCTACCGCTCCATTGGTGTTGTAACTGCTCATCATCGACATTCTTGTTGTTTGGGTGGCTGCTTAACAATTTCTTTATGTTACTTTACTTTCCACTTCCCACTTCCCACTTCCGATACACCCATCCGTCATGCATGCACTACAGCGTAACTGTTCCTGTATCTAACAAACTCAGCGTAGCTGCCTTCCCAATTCACTTGTTCATCAACATTCATCGCTTTTGCTCTGTTCCGCTTGATTCGCTTCAATATACGAGCACGAGTACGCTTCCTGAGGGAAAGCTTTATAAATGTTGTGTGTTCTTTTGTTGTTGCTGTTGCTGCTGTTGTTGTTGTCGCAATGACAAAGACGCTCACTTCACCATCATCGTGTACGTGTTGTTGATTTCTTGATAACCAGCTTGCCGTCAATATTTCCCCCAAATTGGGGAGCGAGTAATTGCTTCAGCTTAGCAATGACATGCAGATTTTCCGCGTGATTGGAAGTTGCAGCCAAAGGCCTCCGGGGCTACACCATTCAATTGTTATTTGATTTTTCCGATATGTTTACGAAATTGAAGTTGGCACAAAACTCCAACTCCATGACTCAATGGAATTTAGGAGGAGGTTGGCCGAAATATAATTAATAGTTATAAGGAAGGTGGGTAGACGCGATCAGTGGTAGGTCATCCATTGTGGTATCATTAGATCTTATGTGACTCTCAGTTCGATTTGAAGCGAAGTGTGAACCTGGCTCTTCAGCTCCGAAACGAGTTCGTGCCCAGAAATCAGCCAAGCAGTTGTTAGCATCAATGTTTTGGGATGCGAAAGGAATTTTATTTGTGGATTACTTGCAAACTGGTAAAATATTATTAAAAATAAATTCTGAATATTAATGTAATCTTTTAGACCAGATGAAGAAAAAAATTCGTGAAAAAGACCCAGCTTGCAAAAGAAAATTTTCTTTTTCATCAGGACAATGCACCGTGTCACAAGAGAATTTTGGCAATGGTTAAAATCCGTGAATTAAAGTTCGAAGTGTTGGAGCATCCACCGAATTCATTATATTCGGCTTCCAGTGATATCAATTTGCTTCCAGACTAAAAACGCTTCATGCGTTTAAAGCGTTTTTCATCAAATGATGATGTCATAACGGCTGTGAAAGCGTATTTTGCAGCCCTTCTAAATTAAAATCTCGTTGGGGCAAGTGTTTTGATGTTCAGGGGCACTATACTGAATAATAAAGTGTATTTCAAACCATGAGGTTGTGATTTCTTATCGAACCGCAAAACTTATTGGCCAACTTAGTTTCTCTGTTAACCATTAATACCTGACATGGGATCTTGCTACTCGGCGATATTTAAAGGGTTATACCTATACCTTGTGTTGGACTGAAAATCAAAAATTTGTTTGTGACATGTTCTAAAAGTTCACCATCTTAGAAATATAAATTCAAAAAATCATAAAGAACGGAGCACTAGAACGAAAGTTACAGACCTTTTTTGGAAATGAAGTGCACGCAAAACTTTAGAGGCGATTATCTCGAAGTCGTGGTTTTTGAAAATTACCGTCGCAGTAACATTATTTATCAAAAACAAATCTGAACGGTTCACTTTTTATAAATATTTGCATAGTTCGCTGGAATTAATTTTTTGATTAATTTTTCAACTCCTCAAAAATCGTTTTTGGTGCAAAGCGGTTTTCATATCGAGAAAAATATTTTGGGTAAATAAAAAGTTCAGATTCACTAAAAAACATTTTTCTACAATAATAATTTAATTTTTTTTGATTTCAATATTCAATCGCACTCATCTCTATCTTTTCCTTCGAATAGTCCGTGAGATTACACTGATAATATTTTTTTTCTATTTTATGCACGTATGAAAATACCTCTGTAGGCAAATAAGTTATACAAACGCTAAAATTGCATTAGCGTTTAAGTTCTTTGTTGAATTGTGCATGTATAGGAGTATATTAAGCTTAAGTATGGAAATATTAAAGCGTGAAATTCTTCTCATTTCATTTTATGACCACACATCATATCCGACTTTTAATTACTCTTGAATATGTGTAATTATGAGCGTGCATGTCTATAACTTCCGCTAATTAGACCTTTTGTGCGATTCCGTACATACTCACACTCATGATCATACTTATACCCATATCTATACTTATACTCATATATGAATACATCAGCGCATACGAACGCATTGACACGCACCCTCGAAAATGTGCGCACAGGTTGCTTTGCATAAAGTCTCAGAGATATTTAAACAGAGTCCGGCACTCGAAGTGTAACCAATTAAAAAGGCCAACAAATTTAGGTTGGAAAATTACTTGTATCCATCTCAGAGTAAAAAATATGTGAAAATAATACAAAATTAAAAATCAATTTTTTTTTTTTACCTCGATATGACCACCTTTTGCCTTGATTATGGCCTTGAGCCGGACCAGAAACGAATCGCAAGCTACCCGAATGTGACTTGCAGGTATTTTGGGCCACTCGCCGACAATGGCGTTTTTCAGCGCTTCGAGACTGGTGAATCTTTTAGTTCGGACCTTGCTCCCCAAAATGGCCCAAAGAGAATAATCCATCGGATTCGCGTCTGATGAATTTGGGAGCCATTGTGTGCGCGTTATGAAGTTCGGATCCTTGTTTTTTAGTCATTCTTGGTTCACTCGAACTTTGTGAGACGGTGCCGCGTCCTGTTGAAACGCCCATGGTTTGCCATCGAAATGTTTGTCTGCCCACGACTTCAAATTCCGGCCATAAAAAATCTTTAATCATCTCTCGTTAGCGCAATCCATTCACCTGTAACACCTATTATTGGATCACCCTCTATATCCTACCTAAGCCTCACAACTCACGGGTTAATATATAATATCTAAATGCTTTGACGCACTCATATATAAGTGTATTTCCAATCTTGCAAGCTGAGGTGGAATGGTCTTGATAGCTATTTGGATATCCTGGCAGATTAATATCTCAGCGTCACAGATATAACGAAAACTTCTGCCTAAAAGACTGGTAATGTTACTACCAAGGGCAAACGAGAGTTGAATACGTTCCGCTTCGTAAAAAGAGTGCACCTCCAGAGCTGGAGGTCATTAGTGATCCGTTCGTGTACAAAATGATAGCATCGAATGGATTTTGTTGCAACCATTTGTTTGCCGTTCGTATTAGTCGGCGTATTAGTCGCCCAAATTAGTTCGTAGCTGCAAGGCTCGCGACGTCTGTCGTTCTGAGTGATAAGATACGCACAAGTACAGTAAAAGAGTCACTTTTTCATTCAAAGATATTATCTTTCTTATAATATACACTTACGATGTGAAACGACGATAGAGTCAGAACGAATTTGAGTTCTTCGATTCAGTCTCTCAGTGGTACTGCCAGAGGAACCAGGAGGCTTTTTAGGCTTTTTTTATATATATTTTATCTTACGCCCGATGGCTAAGCGATCTAGATATGATACGTTAGATAGTGACAGCTCTCACGAATATTACTTTGAATCTGATAAGACGGAAGATGACGGCATTACTTTGTCAAGCGGAAATAAAATCCGTGCAATAAGGAATCCAATCAAGCATTAAACCATAAGTAGTTATAGTAGTTTGTCTATAATTATTTTTTTAATTTTATGGAAAATTTTTCTTGTGCTAAATAAAACCTTAGTTTTTATAACGTTCAACGTATTTATTTTCTTTACTGCGCACTCCAATACCTCTCGTCCTCAGCGACGCTCGCCCGTCGAGCGACTTCGTCTCCAAAGGGTTAAGAAGTGGGCAAACGCTTGGTCAAAAAACAATGTTTGATAATCAATACAGATGTCTCCATACAGACGCAAATCGATCTTCCCGTATAAATAAATCTATCTATGCCTTTATAAATAAACCAAGCGAAGTATGCCGCTCGGAAGAACAACCTTCATGAATTGCATAGACTGAGCCGGGAGCTAATTGGCATTAACGGAAACTCAAACCATCCTATTAACTCCTAAAATGGGGCCCTTATTACATCGGAACGTGAGCAAAAGACTAGATGACAAATGGCTAATCCTGAACCCTCCAACCCACCAATTCTAACATCGAGCTCTACCTCGACACCTACCTAATATGCACACTCTAATAGCTGTTCACCGATATCATCCTCTTCCACAACTCTAGAAGAAATAATTAAATCGTGTCTTTATACAGCTGAAGTCCAGAAGAGCTTCGGGTGGTTATATGAACCCTTCTGTAATCCTCAAAGCTGACCCAGCCTTCTCAGCGCAATATTTTGTCTCTCTCTTTGATGCGATTTGGCGGGTCGAGGAACTGCCTAATGAATAGATGACCGCCATTTCGGTGGAAAGGGACCTCTCCGTTTGCAAAAATTATAGAGGCATCACAATTATAAGTACCCCAACCAAAATTTTGTTCAAAATGCTGTTTAATAGAATCAAAACTCATCTTGAACTGAAACTTCGTAAACAGCAAGCCGGGTTTCACACTAACAGGTCGTGATGCTCCGATCATATAGTCATTCTTATCATAGTTGGCTGATATTTTGTTGAGAATTGGAAGAAAATTATCCGTTGTCAACTTCGTATAGAGAGATTCTCTCGAACCATCGAGCGTAAGAGACGTACCAACCATTAGTTTTCGATTGCAGTTCGAGAGAATTTAGACCAAACTCTTTTATGTACTTATACTCGTAGATGGATAGGAAGGGTCGCATATCTATAATCCGCTACAAGATCACATCCGGTGATAATTTCCACTTGTTTTGTTTGTTTTTTTTGGATATAGTTTAAAGCATTAGTCTACGATGGTCCTGTAGATAGCCTTGAAGAGCTCCAGTTGCGAATCCGATTCCCCTAGGGAGTTTTAAAAAGTTTCCAACTTTCTCCAAGTTTCAGACAACAATTTTGTGCCTGCTTGGAAATGGAAGGACGCCGCCCTGAACATCTTTTCTAAGTTTGTATTTTCGTTCTTTCTCTGTTCGTATGTTTGCACGAATCATATGCACAGGTGATTGTCAGTAGATGTTTCAAAAAAGAGTAACTTGATATATCGGATATGCGGATACTTTTTTTTTTTTTGCTCTCTTGGTTCATACCTCCTTCATATTACCTCCATACCACCCTATATTATTAGGCTGGAAAGCGTAAGTTCGAATCTCTGTGCATGAAGATCAAATAAAAATAATAAAAAAAGGCATCATTGGGAGCATGAAAAGGTTCCTAATAAAAACCATCTGCGGTTCGAAGGCAGCATGAAACTGTAGGTCACTCCATTTGTGGAAAAGCAACAAGACACACGCCACAAGTAGGAGAAGGAGCTCGGCCAAACACCTAACAAAAGTGTACGCGCCAAATATTTATTATTTTTTATTATTAGATATATGTGTTATTAATAATTTATGAAGAAATTCCAAACTCAAAGTAGACATAGATCCAGACAGGCCAGTAGACCGTGAATATGGGAAAACTTTAGTTACATCACAAGCGCGACGACTGCGTAGTTTATTTTTGGCGAAAATTTTTCAAGAATGCCAACTTGTTTGTACATAGGCCCACATGCACACATTAGGGTGCACCACTCTGCATACAAAAAAAGACATAGGTGGTATTTTTCCATCAGTATCATTAAATTTTTCTTATTTCAAGACTTCCACAAAAATATTTCCAAAAAATTATAAAATTCGCAGGAGCTGTACCAATTTAAAAATGCTTTCAAAATTTCATTTGAATTTTTAAATATTTTTACGCTGAGGTTTTAAATTTAAGATTTTCTATTATTGATTTTTCTCTTTCATTCGAAAAAAACGGCGGCCGAAGCGCATCGAGAGCTACAAAAAGGTTATGGAAATGCTGCTTTAAGTGAAACAACGTGCCGAGATTGGTTCTGTCGCTGCAAAGGCGGTTATTTTAATGTTGACAACCGTCCGCGTGAAGTAAAGCCAAAAACCTTCGAAGACGCTGAATTGGAGGCGTTGCTCAAAGAGGATCTGTTAAAACGCAGAAGGGCTTGCTTCAGTATTAGGAGTTACCCGTCAATCCATTTCCAAGCAATTGCATGCTTTGGGAATGATTCAGAAACAGGGGGCTTGGGGTCCTTATGAGTTAAAACCAAGGGATGTTGAACGTCGTTTTTTCGCCTGCGAACAACTGCTCCAGCGGCAAAAAAGGAAGGTTTTTCATCACATCGTAACGGTTGATGAAAAATGGAATCATTACAGCAATCCAAAGAAAAGAAAGTCATGGGGACTGCCGGGTCATGCTTCTACGTCGTCGCGTCGGCCGAATATTCACGCTGCGAAAGTAATGCTATATATTTGGTGGGACCAAGTTGCCTTTATTTATTATGAACTGTTAAAACCAAGCAAAACCTTCACAGGGGATCGATATCGACTTCAATTGATGCGATTGAGCCAAGCACTGCGCGAGAAGCGACGCAATACGCGGAGAGGCATGAAAAAGTGATTTTACAGCATGAAAACGTTCGGACTCACGTTGCAAAACCCGTTAAAACCTACCTGGGAAATCCTGAAATGGGAAATCCTACCCCACCCGCCATACTCTCCAGATATTGCGACGTCCGACTATCACCTGTTCCGATCGATGGCACATGGTCTAGCTGACCAGCAGTTCCATTCATATGAAGACATCAAAAAATGACTTGCTCCGTGGATAGCCTCAAAAGATGGACAGTTTTACAGCGACAGTATACGAGGCGGCTGCCGTAGCCGAATGGGTTGGTGCGTGATCACCATTCGGAATTCACTGAGAGGTCGTTGGTTCGAGTCTCGGTGAAAGCATAATTAATAAAAATATTTTTCTAAAAGCTGTCGCCCCTCGGCAGGCAATGGCAAACCTCCGCGTGTATTTCTGCCACGAAAAAGCTCCTCATAAAAATATCTGCCGTTCGGAGTCGGCTTGAAACTGTAGGTCCTTCCATTTGTGGAACAACATCAAGACACACACCACAAATAGGAGGAGGAGCTCGGCAAAACACCTAACAGAAGTGTACGCGCCAATTATTTATTTATTTTTTATTTATACGAGATCTACCATAAATATGGGAAAAAGTAATAGCCAGCGATGGACAATACATTCAATTCACTTGTAACTATTTTTTTCATCAAAAAAACAGCGAGAACTTAGTTGCGCACCTAATATTATCTGAGCTTATTTTTGGAAAGAAAGTTCATTGGTAAAATTTTTAAATATTTTAATGCATACCTTTTAAATTTAAATTCTACCAGTACCTGAGGTGATTTTGTGAAAAAAAAAAAAATTTTAATTTTATTTATAAACAAATTGATTTTTGGCAATACTTACTTTCTGAGCTTTTAAATTTAAAGTTTTCCATCATTTGAGCTGATTTTTGGAAAAAAACTTCATTGATAAATTTTTTTAATATTTTTGCGCTGAACTTTTAAATTTAAACTTTTTTATAATCTGACCTGATTTGTGGAAAAAAGTTCATTGATACAATTTTTAAATATTTTTGCGCTGAACTTTTAAATTTAAACTTTTCTATCATCTTTGCTAAATAAACAAAAAATTGTTTAACTAGAATATTTTTTATATACAATAAAATATAGATTATCGAAGGTACCTATTTTGAAATCTCAGTATTTTTCGGAAATAATTGGCTGAAGGCTTAAAAAAGTAAATTAAAATTAAATTGAAATAATATTGATGCTTTCTTTATTTTTGTATGTGGAGTGATGCATACAAATATAATATAATAAGTTTTTGTGAAGCCCCCTTAATGTACATACATAGATATACTCCTATGTAAGTACACATAAACTCAAGCTCCAGCTCACGCTCTCGCTCATAAATAGAATCATATTATTTTTCGTGTGTCAACGCAATTTATGCTTCCCATAACTTTATGCCTCCCCCTCTTCCTACTACCACGACTACTTCTCCACTTATTTGTGTTTCGCCTCGTGTTTGAGTGCGGGTGTCTGTTCCTCTGATTTTCGCCATGTCGGCAAACATGTTTTATGCTCATCTTTCGCTTACCAAAGATAAAGTAAATTCAGTGTACGTCTTATACGGTAGTTGTTGTTGCTGTTGGTAGTATATGCCGCAAGAAGTTGATCATTAAATGTTGGCATTGACATTTAATACGCCGCAACCGTCACCACCACTGCCATTACTACCACAATGCCAGGCAGGCGGTAGCAGTAAAGCATATTTCATCACCACTATCACCCATTTCATCATTATTATTTCAGTCGTCGCATTCTGTGGTCGGGGATGTTCATCTTCTCAGGGTACAAAGTGTAGTTAGTGACTATCGTCAG
The DNA here is from genome assembly GCF_027943255.1 of Anastrepha obliqua. Taxonomy (NCBI): domain Eukaryota; kingdom Metazoa; phylum Arthropoda; class Insecta; order Diptera; family Tephritidae; genus Anastrepha; species Anastrepha obliqua. Next base: position 50,626,686 of record NC_072893.1, read on the forward strand.
CTGAAGTCAGCCAGTGTAAGGCAAACCAGCAACTTAAATGTCAACAGTAACATTTGTTTTAGGCTGCGCCGCTGTACATACTTTTGTTGGCTTCAATACCATTACATGGGATATTATTAATCGTGGTGGCGATGGAGGCGGTTGAGGCTGACTAAATTAACAGCTTTGTGAAATAAATTCTAGGACATTAACTTTGATAGCGCGTCATAGAATGTGGGCAAAATTTGTAAGTATACATTTAGTTAGTATTCTAGAAAACTTAAATCAACTACTTTCAAACGAATTTAAATGTTCCTGGAAATCGCTTAGAAACTAGAAATGCAAATAGACATAAAAATTATTTATAGGTTTACTGATCGGTAAGGTTAAAAAACGGGTGATTGGCCCATAAACTTGGACACATATAGAGGGAAGAATCCGACAGAAGTGTGAAATTACTTTTCATTTTCGATATACCTATTCTTGTTGAAACCTCTTATTATGGTAGTAGTCCGGTGTAACGACCAAAATTTCGATGTTTTTTCATAAAACTTTTTTAAAAAGAAAATAAATTGCGATCGTTTTAAAGTTTTTACAATACATGTTTTTATTGGTGTTTTGAAGTATATAAAAAAATTTTTAAAGTTAATTTTATATTAATTTGTTTAAAATTTTTGACGTCAAAGTGGAGTCCTTAAAAAAAAAGATGAGTTGGTTCGGGAAAACACACAGCCTTCCAAAGTCATCTGAAATAAAAAATTCAAAGAGACTATTATTCTGTAGACTTTATTTTAGGTACCGAACCTAAAATATACATAAACATAAAAAAACAAAAACAAAATGGCGAACTTGTGAAAAAGTTCTCAAAATCTAATTTTTTTTCTTCATAAATTGTTTAAATTAAATAGTTTATTATTAAAAAATTAAATGTTCTAAAGGTCCGGGATCTAGATATGTGTGTCTAGAATAACGGGTTAAATTTTTAGCCATATCGGTTGAATAGTTTTGAGTCAGTGATTCCCCGAAATTTCGAAAACAAGGTTTTGAGAAAAACGCGGTTAAAGTTTCAGAGCAGCTGCTGCTGGCGTGTCACACGCTTTCATACACACTACGGCGCGCTCTCTTATTGTAGCTATAACTTTAAAAATAATTAAAATTTCTGTCTGAAATTTTTATAGTATATTTTTAAGATGTTTTTCTTCTGAAAAATGTAAAAAAAAAATCGATTTTTTGAATCCGTCACACCGGGCTACTACCTTATGCATCGACGTTAATCTTCAGAGGTTAGTAGCAAAGTTCTAGCGTTTTTTTCAATATTTTTTTTTTATGTCATATTAAAATTGATTTTATTGGTGGCAGCTGATCCCACTTCAATGTTAGCATCCGATATTATTACAAAACCATTAATTTTTTATTTTATTAACTTCTCAATTTTTCTTCTTCTTCTTTGGTATAATAATCGCTACGGCGTTTTTGCTCGAGTTCAACATGGCGTGCCACTCGCTTCTTTCTCGTGCTAATCGGCGCCAGTTGGACACTCCAAGATAAGGCAACTTCGCCTCCAAATCTTTCTAAAGACATGGAGGAATTCTTCCTCTAGAAGCGTTTGTATCCATTCGGACGATATGACCCAGCCAACGGAGCCGCTGGATCTTTATTCGCTGCGTACAAAGTTCCAAAAATCTTACGTAGAATCTTTCTCTCAAACACTCCAAGCGTCGCTTCAGCGGATGTTGCCATCGTCCACGCTTCTGCGCCATACGTTAAAACGGGCATGAGGAGTTATTGAGTGTTAGTTTTGTTCGTCGTTAGAGAACTACTCAATTACTACTCAATTTCTTACTTAGTCCAAAGTAGGGCTTGTTGGCAAGACAGATTCTCCATTGGACTTCAAGGCTGATATTGTCACTTACAACCTTGAAATCATAGCTGCGACGGGAGATACCTAGTATTGTTCTCGTTTAACACCAAACCTATTCGCTTTGCGGCTTTATACAGCTTGCAAAAAGCAGAGCTAACAGCGCGGTGATTCCTACAAAAAGTACCTCACTGATTTTCACTAGGAAACACAATATGGAAGGCCTGTTACTACCCACATTGGAAGTGGTAACCCTGCAACTGTTTTATGAGGTTAAATATTTAGGAGTAATCCTAGATAGTAAGCTTACTTGGAAGAAGCACGTCGAGCAGAAGGTCTCTCGAAGACTAAAAGTCTTCTGGCAGTGTAAGAAAACCTTTGGCCAGCCATGGTGTCTAAGACCGACGATAGTACACTGGTGTACCCATTCACCCTGATTAGACCCATTATTAAATACGCCTCTGTAGTATGGTGGAGGGCTATAATGGTCAATTCCAGAGTAAAACTCCTAAACAGGATACACAGAAGTGTGTGCTTGGGTATCACAGCTGCCATGAGTACGACATCTGGTGATGCCCTTGATGCCATTCTGAACTTGCAACCTCTAGATCTTCAAATTTGAAAAGAAGCGATGGAAGCGGTGCACGGGCTCAAGTTAAACGTAGTCTGGGGAAATGAAGAAAGCACTGGCCACTGTTCTCGATGCCAGTGGATAAGCACCCGCGTTAGCTTCGGTAGGAAGTATGACGTTTTGGTACCAGAGAGAGATAGTTAAGTCCAGAGAACCTATCAATGGGATATCAGCACACTTTCTACACCGGCGCATCCAAAACCAGTGATGCTAGTGGATCTGGATGGTACTTAGACGAAACACCAAGTACACCTATGCCACAGGACAGATGGCCACGGTATTCCTTACGGAAGTCAATGTTACTGGCATACTGGCTAATTGAGAAAAAGTGGCGTGGTAGTAGTATTGGAATTTGTAAGGACAGTCACGCTGCAGTGAAAGCCCTTGCTAACCCACGCTGCTCTTCAAAACTAGTCGGTGAATGTAAGACAAAACTGAACAGTGTTACAAAACACAACAAAGTGTTGGCTGCCTGCCCATTGTGGTATTACAGGGAACGAGTTAGTTGAGAAACTGGCTAATGAAGGCTTTGCAGGTATGTCACTAGGCCCTGTACCCTTTCTAAGTGTCAATTACGCATCGATTCAACTATGGATTGTCGACTTCATTAGGTCTACCCATAGAGGACGTTGGTCTGGATTGAGCTCGTGTAGAGTAGCCAAGTGCTTTTTGAAAGAACCAAACAGGAAAATAGCGACCTTTCACCTAAAACTCAGCAGAAAGGACCTGAGAGTACTGGTGGGTGTAATCACGGAGCACAACGCCTGTGGTCAGCATATGGCTGCCATGGGGGTCGTAGCTAGCCCAATATGCTTACCCTGTCGTGAGAATGACGACACTGCACAGCATTTTCTCTGTAGCTGTTCGACGTTCTCCAGAATCAGACTTAGGATATTGGGTTGCGATATACTGAGTATGGATAAAGTTCATACTCTTCCGCTTCCGGAACTCTTAAGATTCATTAATGAGTCCAAGAGATTTGTAGAAGAGTCGGCTCAAACTAATTTATCCGTCTTACCACCCACATTTGTCTTTCCTATCTCTCTATTCTTTCTACTAAAAACTATCCGAGTGTAGTACAATAGTCCCCTGACTGAGTGCTTGGACTTGTCCAAACCCCCGTAAAGTTGTAAAGGCCATGGATGTCAATATGAAGCAGCAATTGCGCGCTCTTATAATAAATAGTGCATGAGCGATTAAGTTCTGGGGCTCGCACAATTTTTTCAGTATTAGGTTAAAGATTTTTTGATCTTTGATTAATAGTTTTTTTTGGAATGAGTAGTTTCAACCAGACCGTGCAATGTTGTTTCGTGAATGTTCGAAATGCTTCGTGGCTTTTATTTCTCGACCAGAACTCGGTGATTTTTAGCATTTTTCCCAACAATTCAAAAACTTTTACTTTATAATTTTTTAGCTTTTAGAAAATTGTTTTTATTTTTAACTTTCTTTGGTTCTATTCCTTAATTGAGTCCCTTGAGGCTCATTTCATATGAAATTCTCTGATATTATCGCAAAAACCTTAAAGTACAAACCTTCAAAACTATTGTACATTTTTCTAAATCTTATGTTGGAATGCTACTTATGTCGTTACCTTTAATTCCAGGTGTAAAAATGATCAAAAATCCATTCAGTAGTTTTTGTTTTATAAGCGAAATTGGAAAAATGTTGTTATTTCTATGGATAAAATAGCTGCACTGTGATACCCAATTTCATAAGCTGGATTTGATCGGCCAACCCTTATGAGCTGTTCTCAATTCGATCGCCAGTACCTTTGACAACAGGCATTTTAATCCCGGCATATTGGATCCCTTGTTGTGTGAGAGATGTAAGCAGCAGTCATTTTCCTAAACTTGCAACTTCTAATGTAACAGAAATGGGCACAAAACCGTTTTGATTTCCATGTATCAGAAAGAAATTACAACGCTCCGATTTGCCTACACACCCCCTTCCGCTTAATTATGAGTACGCTATAACTTACGTGACAGACTGTAAAAGTATATACAGATCAGCGCAAGTCCTTGACAATGCAATGAATTTGAAGCGACAGCGCTTGCTAACCCGCCTTGCGGCCTAACAATCAAACCACTAGACAACCATTAGTCAGGGAAGCTCTCTGCTCACTCGTCAGTCTGCCTGTCAACCTAATCCACCTTGCTCGCCGATGCTGCAAGTACGCAGATTGTCAGTTTGCCGACGTTTGTGTCACATCATTTCATCAATTTCGCGTGCAAATAACTGCGTGCATGCATACATGCACATACGCGTACATATACAAGCAACCTTAGTATTTGTGATTGATGCTTTATTGAACTTAGACGCTAACCATAAACGCACAGATATTTGCAGATTGAGTCATTGAAGGACTTTAACCTCAACCATAGGCGACATGGCGTTGCAGTCCACTACAAACGGCACATCCGAACGCATATAAATACTCATTCATAAGGTGTGTGTGTGTGTATGTACGCAAGTGTGTATGTATGGAGGCTTGTGGTACACTTCAGCAATCTGGCATAAACGCAACTGTAACGGTTAGTGTACGAGTATATGCGGCATTGAAGCCACAGATAACGGTAATAGCGCTTTACTACAAGCATAGTGGCTGCGCACAAGCAACCCCAACGATATCATTACGTACGGCTTTGACATTAATAACACTGACGGTATTGTCAATGGAGATTGTCGATATTATAATTCGCAAATTGAAGAGGCAAGCAGCAGTGGCAGAGCAGCGAAGTCTGTAACAGTAGTAGTAGTAGTGGAGGCATTTGAGTGTTAGCAGTGGCAGTCAGTGGCCTTTGGCGATAAATTACTTAGAATGTGGGCAAACAAAGCTAAACCAAAATTTCTCAATCTAATTATAGTAGGACAATATTATTAGATACTAGAAATGAACAAGTGCGTAGAGGAACAATTCCTGCTGAGGCAGAGTTTGTGGAAAGTCTCACAAACTATTAGCATTGGGCGAAGGCTTACACCTCTTTAGTTTGTTCCTTGATAAGTTTACTGAGCGAAGCCATACTTTAGCCATGTAAGTTGCACAGACTAGGTTTCGCTCGAACAGCCGGTGAATGGCAACTGGATTCAGTACAAACTTTCAACTTGACCTATGAAACCTTTTATGGTAAAAAACTCAGTTCCGAATAAGTTTTCAGAGAAGTTTTGGGGAATGACATCAAACTTCGTGACCTTAGTTATGAAAATTAATGGACAGGTAGAAAAAAAAGATCTGCCTCGGTAGTCTAGCGTAAGTGCACTATCCTGTCATCCCGGAGATTGTGGGTTCGAATCCCACGTAAAGCACGGTCCTCGCACTTTTTCAAACTTTCGTAGTTATAAAAAAAAGTTCAATCCACAACCCCAACAACCGTATCCCTCCAATCCTAACTCCCGCACAAAAGTCAACGCATTCATTGTGGCTGATAAAACAAGCAAAAAAATAAAAGAAAAATACGCATTACACATTGCATCAGTGGCACAGCAAGAGGACAGTCGCGGACAGTCGCGGTAATAGTGCAGGCACACCAAATTTAGCGAAGTCCTCAACCATCTTTGCGATCCCTCTGACAAAAAAATGTGAAACACAGATTCCGCTCTAAACAGTTGGAAGGCGTTGTTTCTAAGCAACGACAGGTGGGCATTTCCACTATTTAGGACTGGTAGCGGCAGGCTAATCACCTACCCTGTCAGAAAGCAAAATAGATTAACGAAACCAACGCGCAAGGCTGAGACTTGTCGAGGCCCTATGCTCCCGAATGGAATGAACAAGGAAAAAAAGAACAAAAGTGGGTCAGGGAACAAGTGAAAATATGTGAATACTAGGTACTTCAGACTTTTTACAAATGAAATATTAAGTTCAATGAAATTTTAATATTTAGTACACATTCCTTTTTGCCTGGAGATTTCATTAAGACTATTTGGCACGGAGTTAATTAATTTTTTAGTCACACCTGGACTCAAGTTTCGCCATTCTTATTGGAGTACCTCTTTTAATTGAGTTTTGCTAGTTATGTTTGTATGTAATTTAAGCGACACGCCTACCGAGTTCATCCCACTAATCTTCGATGGCATTCAAGTTGGAAGACTGTGTTGGTTTTGGAAGAATGAGAGGCACATGATGTATGATTCATATTCGCACACCGTGGGCAGTATGCTTAGGATCCTTATCTTGTTGAGAATAAAAGTTATTTTCCAGCATACAATTTTTGTGCACTTTCATGCAAGTTTTCTTTTAAAATATTAAGGTAAAGTGATTTATCCATAATACCATCAATAAATACAAGATTGCTGAAGCCTGCTGTTGACATACATCCCCCCACCATTACATACCCATCCCCATGTTTCTCCGGAATTGATGTATTGCTTTTTTCGAATTCAGTATTGGTTTTTCTCCGATTGAAAAATCTTGAACTTACTTACTAAAAATAAAGTTGTCCTAGAAATCAAGTGGCTTAGTTTCCTTATATTACTTTGCAAACTCCGTCCTCTTATTTTTATTGACTTTGCTGATGAGTGGTTTCCTTCGAGCCATTCGCGAGCTCTACCCGGCACGTTTCAGGGCGCTGTGAACTGTTTTCGGATGGACGTCTTTATTAATCTCCTCTCGATCCTCTGCTACCACTTGCGTTTATGCAATTTTTGGGTTCTTCCTTATTTTTCTGATTACAAGGCGTTCATCAGTGAGGGTCAATTTGCGAGGCCTTTCAATATGAAGTTTGCTTTTAAGGTTTGTTTCCCTTTTAAAAGGCTTTTTTGTGCTATAAGTAGTAAAACGACTTCGATTTAGCGTTTGACCGATTGCTGCACATGATTTGCCCTCATTATGCATATGTAAAATTATTTTTCTTTTAGCTTCAGTTGTGTCTGCTTGTTTCCGACCCATAGATAGATGCTCACCATTTCACCTGGTTGAAGTACCGCTCTGAGATTCCGTAAGTATCACCAAAGTCGTTTGATACCATTTTCAGATATCCAACAGGCAGATAACTACAACTAACCAGAGCTGTTGATGCAATGGAGAAGATTGATGAGATTTAGTTTGGTGCATTGCTTCAGGATGTCGAAGAAAGGAGCACCTAGTGACCTTAATCGTATAGCTTTCAAACCCGGATATTTACAGAGAAAATTCTCAACGGTTCTCTTCTCTGTGAGGCCTTCACAACTTCTGCAATGAGGGGTAAATAATAAACCTAGCTTTTATGCGAGTGCGCCGATCGTGCAGTGACCGGTAAATACAGCTACAAATTTGGAAATTGAATGGCGAGGAGTCCAAAGGACTTTCTAAGTCTTTCGTATATCGTATTGGGGCCAAGGCTTTTCGAAATAGCACATGCAGAAATGGAGCTCCATATTTTCTGCGTTCTCCTCAGAAATAATTTGTGCAGTTCTCCTTTATCAACTGTCTAGGCGATGTCGATGATCTGGTAGGAGGTCTCTGAAACCAATTCAGTCGACCCTTCCTGGCAAGCTCTTCAGCAATTTCATTTCCTTCCATGTTCCTATGCCCTGGAATCAGATCAGAGAAGTATTAGCTGCACATCCACGATCCCTAACCGTTTTTATTTCTGTAGGATCGCAAGGTCCTCTGTCTGAAAAACTCTAGCAGTTTTCAGGAGATAGATAAATTTACTGATTTAGAGAAAACCCGTGCTCTGACTCCCGATTCTATCTTAGAACCATCAGTGAAGACGTCCCAGCTTCGGTAAAGATTCTTCCTTCGTTCCAAGTTTACTTACTGGGAAAGATTGCCCTGGCATGACCCTCAAACTCCAGTTTGTGGACAAAGAGATCTGTTCGAAGTTCAGAGAAATACGGTGTTAACTGCGTAAAAATCCTATCATGTCCCTGGAGATTTTGCTTGCGGAGGCCAACCTCTTTTAACCTGTTGGCACTTTAAGCAGCAATGAAAATAACATAAAAGTCGATGGGAAGTAAGAGCAAAACGGCATTCAGGGCAGCACTATGGCAAGTTCCTCATGCTCCAGTAATGGCAATACATGCCGTTCCTTGCACTCTCACCAGTTTAGTGATATTATAGCCCTTCCGAAGAGCTTCCCACCAAATCAGGCATCCATACGTTAAAGATCGCAGAACCACTACTTTGTCTATCCAAAGCCGTGGGATAAGAGTTCATTAAATTTCGCTATGTTTAGAGTAGATGATGTATTTTAAGCGTCCAATCATTCACAGTGACTATCAACCCTCAATCTGGCAATTCCGTGGCATCGACACATTTGCAGAACGAGCACACACTCGTCTAACAACAAATTTAAAAATCGGTATAATTTCCGCAACGCTGATTAAAATTTTTCTGCCAGCGATAAAATATATATCAATCAATTGGACGATGATACTTGTAATACTGAGAAGCGTCATAATTGTGTATGTTGGCGAAAATGGTGGTAGGCACTTGCCGTAAGTAACGAGCCCTGCCGGCAATGCCATATCATTCGCTTGTACTTGCATGCGAGCACTTCATCAATTACCACCATTTTACTTATCAATAAAATCAAAGCTCCACGTACAAAATGAACGGAGTAAAGGGTGATCAAATTAGAAGTATCGGGCTTTAGATTTTATTTATTTGTTTAACATAATCCCTCTCAAATGTTGGCCGCAACTGCGCCGTAATTTGGCCAGCCGTAAGCACAAATTTTGAAAGACTCGCGACTCGCTGAAGGATTCCAGACGGTATCCTGTGAATAACTTTAGTAATTTTGGCTTCCAGTACCTCAATAGAAGCTGGTTTTATTCACAAAGTATTTCGATTTTACATACCCGCTCAAATAAAAGCTTAAAGGTGTGATATCATACGATTTTGGTGACAAATCCACTGGTCCGAGACGAAAGATAAATTGTTGACCGAAACGGCGACGCAGCGAATCTATTGTTTTACGTGTTGTGAAATATTGTGGAGATCACGGCCTTCAATTTCCGGAACCGATATCAAAGCGTCGTTTATCACGGCGCGATACATATGCATATAATTTCCTTTAGCTCGTTTTGGGGCGTAGGGCCAGAGCAAACTTATTGAAATCATTTCGATTGTGAGCCAACTGTTTTAATGAATCCCTCTACTTGGGAGTTTAATATATCCGTATCCACCATGCGTCGCCAGGAGGTCTTTGGTCTTCCACGGTTCCTTGCACCTTGCGGATTCCACCACAGAGCAGGCCTGCAAACTGCGCCGGCATCTTTGCGGAATGTGTGGTCTATCCAGCCAAATCGTATGCGTTTGATGCTGAGCTCGATTGGGAGTTCGTTGGTGGAAATAAGCCTCCTAACACGAGACCACCAGATTCTTAAAATTTCGCGTAAGCACGCGTTGACGAAAGATTTCCATCTTTGGATGAGCAACACCGATTTAACGTTGGAATTGAGGACTCGTAGCTAAGTTTTGAGCGATATGAAATTTGAAACCCATATGTTGTGCAACTGTGAAAATGCGGCACGAGCTTTGTTGATACGGTGTGCGATGTCTTCAATCGTCCCGCCTGGTGGTGTGATTTTACTTCCGTGGTAGCAAAATTCCGTCTTACGATTGATTTCTTCTCCACACACAGTAAACTGGGGGGTCTCGATTTGCAAGCAATTTGAAATGAGTTCAGACTTGCCAACGTTTATTTTAAGGCTCACTTTGCTTGCGACGGCGCTGAGCTGGTTTAAATTTGTTTGCAGATGTGACATTTTGACGGACAAAAGCGCTATGTTATCTGCATACGCTAATTCTTCTAACTGATCATGAAAATTCCAGGGTACGTCGCATTTGCCTGTCAGCGCTTTATTCAGCACATCGTCGACGACTATGAGAAATAGCAATGGCGGCAAGAGGCAACCTTGTTTCACACCGAATTTCGGGCGTATCGCATCCGAGAGTTGTTTGTTGTGTAAAATTCTACATACAAAAGCTTCATAATGAGCTCTGATAATGCTAATGACTTTCGCCATTCACTGTTACATTAGTTGCAGCCTCGTTTTTTAAGAAATATGGACCGATGATCCCTTCATTCCATAGGCTACACCCAGCGGTTATTTTCAATGGATCTAATGACTGTTCTTGAATGGCTTCGGGTTGCTCCCTAGCCCAAATACGGACATTTTGTTTATTGACGTAGCCATCAAGCCAAAAATGGGTCTCATCGCTGAGCCAAATTCGGGTCCCAAAATGCGGATGAACACTTTTCACAGAGCGTCGATTTGTAAACGCTGTTGAGGCAAAAGTCTTTCCATTATGAAATGTCAACAAGTACTGAAAAAAAGTATCGGTTTAGTCAGGCGTAAGCTTTCAAAAAAACTATATTGGAAAAAGTACCACCAATCTGATCACCCTCTGAATGTAGAGACCCTGCATGTGCCTGAAGGTCGATTTATCGGTATGTAAATATGTATATACCTGTATGTATGTATGTAAATTTAGTGTAACATACTCGTGCACATAAATGCATACTACGAAGCAGTACTTCACTTTTAAATAAAAGTACTTCAATCTTTGTTTAGCTATTGTGTAATGTGTACGTGCCACTTACACACACATACACACATATTCAGGCATAATTATCGTATTCACAAAATTTTCTATCATACATCCTTGTACACACACACACATCTATCTACTCGTGCTGCTTATGACGGTTACCGTGACTAGACACTCAAAAGTATGTAGCAACTTACTTGGTTCATTATACTGATGGATTACCCTGCTCGACATTAATGACACCGGTGTTGTCGTTGATGAAAACGATGAAGGTTGGAGCATACATAGTTAACGCTCTTAGCTATTGGATATTCTTTGATTCTGTCTGCCCTTATTGTTCGGCAGCTTAGTTAAGTGAGTGAGTTATAATCAATGTGGCTGATGAGCTTGATAAATATTCATCATTAAAATTGATAACCAAGGGCAACCAATCAGGCTCAGACCTAACTTGACTGAGACAAAGTGGCTTTGGCAAATGTTACCCTCACGTAGCGGCATGTTTGTTGGCATAAAGCACTTGGCATGTAAAACATTTTGGAGTGCCATTGAAGCTCTGGATATCGATATGAATGAGTTCAATCGAATTCTGTGTTATATATAATCATAGAAACACGCGTGCATTGTATGAATAAGTAGATTTTTCAAATGTTCACATATGATCCAACCCATTCCACGGCTGCTGGGAACTTGCTAGCGACTCTCATTCGCTTAATTCAGGCTTGGACGATGGCAGTGACGGGGCGAAGGATTAAACATGCACGTTTTCGCGTTTTTCCTTTTGCTACTTTTATTTTCATACATTTTTTCAAAAAGTATAGCTCATTCTACAATAAAAATCATACAAATGAATGTTTAGAACTCAGTGCAGGAACGCTTTAAAAATGATTTATGTGTGAGCCATATTAGTGTTGTTTATAAGAGCTTTCATCTCGGCAAAAAAATAAACTTTTTCATTACAGAAATACGCTCGGAGATTTTCCATTGCCTACCGAGGGGCGACCGCTATCAGAAAAAAAAAAATACCAGTCTAACGGTTAGACTTGATAGAAGTGAAACCTTCCGTAAAACAAACTGAGAGAGAATAAGACGAAAGCAGTATTAGGAGCAAGATAATTATAGGTTCATTATAATATTGCTATAAAGTTCATATTTTATTTTCTTCATTTTATCATTATTCATCCTCAATGTTTTCAATTTCAACAAATGATACGAGTGGCTTATGATAGATAAAATATGATACAAATGCTTTGGTTTCGATGTTGTCAAAAAAAATACCCAAACGGACCGAAGAAACAGACTTACAAATTTCTTCCATTTTCGTCTACTTGTATTCATATAAAAATTTATGTCTCTTCCCACCAAAGCTAAATGTATTAGTATATTTCTTCTTGTATTTATTCAAGGCTGAAATCCCGGCGGTACTGCAATACCGGGTCAACCCGTGGCAGAGAAGGAGCAAGCCCCTAACACACTCCGCCCATTTCCAAAAATTAGTTTAACATTTGTTGTCCTCCGATGGAGGATCTATCAGATGTTAAGCTGATAACCACACTACCTAGTCAATACATTTTAAATAATAAACCTAATAAACCTTTTGAGAATTACACGCTCACAAAAAAAAAAATAATGTACGAAATATTTATACCGATTCACTTAAACTGACTTTCAGTATCTAAACCAAAAATAGAAAAGCCAAAAAACTGTTTTCAATAAATAATCAGAAATGTCCTACAATGCAAATTTCAAAAAAAAAAAAATTTTATTTCTTGCGATTCGAACCAAGAATTTTGGATCGGAAGCTCACATTGCTAGCCGCTCGGCTATCGCGCCATACTGTCGGTGCTGGCCTAAAAGTTATTTAGTTCGTCGCTACGTTTATATGTTGTAATTCGTTTCACTTTTCCCAAATCACTCCCAACCGATTCACTTAAACTGACTTTCAGTATCTAAACCAAAAATAGAAAACCAAAAAACTGTTTTCAATAAATAATCAGAAATGTCCTACAATGCAAATTTCAAAAAAAAAATTCCATTTTCGTCTACATGTATTCATATAAAAATTTATGGCTCTTCCCACCAAAGCTAAATGTATTAGTATATTTTTTCTTGTATTTATTCAAAGCCGAAATCCCGGCGGTACTGCAATACCGGGTCAACCCGTGGCAGAGAAGGAGGAAGCCCCTAACACACTTCGCCCATTTCCAAAAATCAGTTTAACATTTGTTGTCCTCCGATGGAGGATCTATCAGATGTTAAGCTGATAACCACACTACCTAGTCAATACATTTTAAATAATAAACCTAATAAAACTTTTGAGAATTACACGCTCACAAAAATTATTTATATCAACATATAATATAACGCTTCGTAACTAAATAACTTTTAGGCCAGCGACGACAACATGGCGCGGTAGCCGAGCGACTAGCAATGTGAGCTTCCGATCCAAAATCCTTGGTTCGAATCACAAGAAAAAATGAAAGTTATTTTTATTTAGTTCGTCGCTACTTTTATATCAACATATAATATAACGCTTCGTAGCCAAGAAGGTCGCTTTTTCGTTTCACTTTTCCTCAAATCACTCCCAACGATTCTAAAGAAGTTTTCACTTCAAAAACTTTTTCTGTCATTTGATGTTTCATGCCCAAAGATTGGAGCATAGACACTTCCGATTGGCAGGCACGCCCCAACCCATTCGGTTACGGCGACCGCCTCTAGTACCGTAAAAAACTTATACAATGATTTTTGTAGTGATGGCAGTTCACTCAAAATAAATTGTTACGCCTGAAAATATCGAGCCTGTGCACGAAAAGATTGAGCAAGACTGTTACGTCCCATATAGTGAGATTGACACATCCTTGGGTTTTAGTATGACGAGCATCAATAAGATTTTGAGTGATCAATTTATAGCAGAAAAGATGTGTGTTAGATCCCTCATATGGCTGAGTGCATAAGTCTTCCTGGTGTTTGGCCGAGTTATCTCAACCTTATCCGTGCTATGGTTTCACAAAACAGATGTGAAAAGGAAGGAGAAGCTTTGATTAGAGGTTATCTACCAACAGTGGCTATTAACGTTCGTATATCTTGCTTCAAAGTGCAGGTGTCTGATATTTAAGCCCACAATATCCGCAGATGTAGCAACAAAGTGAGAGCCCAGATGTCTAAACCTTGGCTCGACAAGAGCAGGGCAGCTGAGAAAAGGGTGCTGAGATGATTCCACCTCACACTCCAGACAGCTTCTGCAGAAAGGATTTGAAGCAATCCCAAGTGTCACCGCATAGATACCTAACGAATAGTGTCCGGTGAGGATACCTACCAAATTCGAGGCCTGCGGCTATGTCAGCCTTAGAAGTTCTCTGAAGAACCCCCAATCCACCTGTGACCAGAAAGATCTTGCGACTTTCCACGTTTGCGCACTAGCCCAGCGCTCTCTGAGGTGACGCGAGTCACATCTCTTCTGGAGTGGTCCACAGGTTCTCAAAGCAACCCGAATCCTCCCTGCTTGCAATGAAACTGTCTCCAGGGTCCCCTGTCTAGTCGGCTCATCAGCATAGCAGTTTCCCTCTATGCTGCTGTGGCCGGGAACCGAAATTAGAATAAACTAACTAAAGCTCTCGAAGACAAAAACACAGCTTCTCCCGGGTGTACTAGCCCACCATTGGACTCTTGTTCATATGACCATCTTATAAGCAGTCCCGCACAAGGATTTTTGTATGATCTATAGAGTTTGGAGACAGACAGCAGACATGCATCGTACTGAGCAACCGCTTTTTCGAGGATCTGGGTAGACAAAATCTCGCTAGTGAGACTTATTGTATTTACGAACTACCGATTCAAATCCATTTATGGTTACAACTTGTCAAATTTCTATTACGCAACGCAATGAGCTTCTATGGCAACTGCTTTAACTGCTTTTTAAAAGCAGCCGCTATAGGTTAAACTCAAATAGCCTGTATTATTAGCAGCTCCAGAAAATGAAGTTAACATATCATTAAAATCAACTTAAGTTGAGTTAGTATATTTTGCTTCCCCTTTGAGATGGCGCTTATTTCTATCGCCTTGAAGCATGCCACTGTGCACCTTACTTGGTTTGAAGGCCATCCAATACCACTTAACACAATCACATCTGTTTGAGCAAAATTTAGCACAGAATCCGCAGTTCGTGAAATCTTTGGTTAACAGCAAGAAAAATATTTTTCTAAAATTTTCTTACATTCGCAACTAAACATTCTCGCAGCACTCAAGCACCGCAACAATCTGTCCAACAAATTTACTCCTCAAGCATAGGTATGACTTAAGCAACACTTTTCACACTCAATGACAGAGAGATAAGCGCCAGAGAATGGGACGATGAACGATACAGAAGCCAAGAAAGCCAGTGCCAAGTGAGCCAGTCAAATTTGAATTGGCGTTGCTTTAAATCCATATAAAAAAAGGTAAAAACCGAGACTGAAACAAGTGCACAATATTTTAAAAATTTCGACAAAAATTCATCAAAAAAAAAAAAAATTAAAAAATGTCGGGTACACTGTTCTACGAGTATAGCGTAATAAATTTTAGTATAATAAAGGATAAGCTTGAAGTGGCTCAAAATTCTATTTAATTTTTAATGTTTTTTTTTTTACTTTGTCGTTGTTAAGCAATTTCCCATATATAAAAAAAAGCATCGTACATTCGTTATGTGGAGAAAATGAGCAGTACTCAAAGATAGCCCGCAGTCAGTGACCCATTTGACAACTAGCTTTAAGGGGCAGCTTCTACAGCACTTTCAAATTTTTCATTTTGTTTTTTTTTTTTTTTTTGCTTCAAAAATTCATTTCTTATGTAAAGAATATATTTTCAAGCGTAATAGAAAGTCTACAAAACTCGCTTTAAGGCCAGTGAAGTGATGAGCGTCGAACGAAAAATGAATAAGAGCGAAAACTTTAATCGCGCTTTTTCCGCGCTGTAATCAACATATCAACTTAAGATATTATATTACAGTGAAGTTCTTTAACTTATAGGCCTTTGCATGCACCTCAAATTTTATATTAATTAACACTAAAAATATTGTTTCAATCAATTATTTTATAAAAGAAAAGGTGTAGTTTTTTCTTTTTCACTTCAAACTTTCAATTTTTTCATTTAAAATAGGTAAGTGCACATCGGAATAACTTATTTTAATGAAAAATTTTTGTCTTGTCGATTTCAGTTTATTATAAGAGGCTGTACATACCCGGCGCAAATTAAAGGAGCCACGTTGGAGCAGCTGTAGAAATAGCACGGAAGCTTGAAATTGCACGTTCATTGGTTTCTCATGCAATCAAACGATTTAAGGGGTTACATGGGTTCCGTAGGTTCAAAAAATCGATTTTATTATTAATTATTTTTAATTTCTACCACGCCTCAAGAATATTATCCTAAATTTTCAAGTCGATCCGAATAACAGTTTCGGAGATACAGCCTTTGGAAGGTGTGCGCTCCGAGCCACTTTTATTGTTACTCAAAACTTTAAACGCGTTTTTCTCGGAACCGTGTTTTCAAAGTCGGTTGTCAAATGATCTCGAAAACTACTTAACCGATCTTGATGAAATTTTACACAGATGTTCGAGATACAATTTACTCGCGCTTGAACGAAGGATTTTTTTTCCATTGCAACTCTTTAAAAAAAACAAAATATGAAGCAAATTTGACCGAAATTTTCATTTTTTTGGAAAAATGTCTGCC
Source organism: Anastrepha obliqua (assembly GCF_027943255.1). NCBI lineage: Eukaryota > Metazoa > Arthropoda > Insecta > Diptera > Tephritidae > Anastrepha > Anastrepha obliqua. The sequence goes on from NC_072893.1 coordinate 50,643,330, forward strand.
AAAATTCCGTTTTTTACTTTTTTTTTCTTTCCTTCGTTCAAGCACGAGTTTATGATCTTAACTAAACACTTTTTTTTGATTTTTCATTTTTTCGATGATCCTGTCAGGAGTTATGCTGACAACGCGGACGCACCTGTTTTTCGAGGGGGCACCGGAAATGACGTCACAATGGAGGAGTTTTAATTTTTTTTTTGAAAATTTCAGAAAATATTCTTTAAATATGTATCTATAAGACAGCAAAATGTTTGAATTAAATAAATAATGTACGTAGAAAAAAATATTTAAAATTAGCTTTTTTTTACTCGACGAAACCCATGTAACCCCTTAAGGAGCTTGGTAATGAAGAGGACCTTTATGGAAGAGGAAGAAAACGAGCTGTTAACACGTTCAACAACCAAAAAATCATCAAAAAAAGAGTTCAACGAAATTCTATAGTCTCAATGAGGAAAATTCCTCGTGAGACAGGCATCAATCGTCGCCTTATAGCAAAAAAAGAACTTGGACTTAAGCCTTATAAACTACAAAAATGCCAGCTGCTCACGGATGAAAACAAGAAAATAAGACTCAAAAGATGTCGCTCGCACCAACGTCGGGCCGCAGGTACGGGCTGGGAAACAATCGTCTTTACGGATCAGAAGTTGTTTGTCCTTGAACAAGCTCACAATCACCAGAACGACAGAAATTGATCCACAGAAGCGCCGCCGGCCCATAAACCGCACCAAACAGTCACTCCTTGTGGGTGCATTGGTTTTTCGGTAATCACTCTTGGATTATCATTCGCCCAAATGCGGCAACTCTGCTTATTGACGAATCCACTGAGGTGAAAATGTGCCTCATCACTGAAGATGAAGTGCGCGATATTCATTTTGATTTGAACGCCCGTTTTCATAATAAGCCTGAATAACTTTAACACGTTGCTCGATTATGTATCTTTCCATGGTTCAAATTGAAAAATGTCAAATTAAATGAAGAAAAAAACCTGACGTTTAGGTGTGGTTCACATTCAACATCGGCCCTTGAAATTTAACCACCCTTTACAATTGGAGGAGCCTAGAATTTTATGCCATCTCTGAACGGCAAATGGTTTGTTTTGGGAAAAGCTTTTTCATACACAGAAATACACTCGAATGTTTGCCATTGCCTGCAAGAGGGATTTTCTTCTTTATCCTGATTGGCGCGATAACCGCTTAAGCGATTTTGGTCGAGTTTAACAAATCGCGCCAGTCGTTTCCTTCTCGTGCTAACCAGCGCCAGTTGGATACACCAAGTGAAGCGTAATCGCATCTATTGAATGGCAGTGATGTCAGAATTTACTCTTACGAAGACATCAACCAGCCGGGCAAAGGCATCTTCGCCATTAATGGGGCGGACATTCCAGGTGTATGCCCTCAAATCGTAATCCTTGGTTCGTTTGCAGTGGTCGTCCTCAGTGTAATCAGTTCCCATTCGAGGATTTATTTCCATTTACCTACATTGGGGCGCGTTTTTACTTGGCGTGCCCCAAACCCAGCGTACAATCCTATATTCTAGGTTTCTTCGCCTTCGTGCATTAGCTCGCTCTCGAACGGATGTTCGGAAGCTACCCAGAGGATACTTGGGCGATGCCCGGAAGTTGTGAGCATGGACCATGTACAGAAGAATTGTCCTGGCCACTACGAAGTGAATAGATTGTAGAAGGAAAGGCCAGATGAAATGCAAAATTAGCAGAACGTTATGGCCTACCCACAACCTCAAGCAATCGTCGACATTAATAAGCATGAAACGACAGGACGCCTGGAGACGAACGGCGGTTGTAACTCGCTTTTGGTCTATCGGAGAGCAAGCAGCCAAAATGGGTATCCCTCACTATACTTACTGTCATAGTTGTAAACAACCGGAGAAAAAGGAAACAATCTTCCTTTTCCTCTGTGAATGCCCTGCCCTATGGAAGGACAGAACATTAACCCTGGGCCAACCGCTATTCGAGAATCTCGAACAGCTGTCTGTCTTGGACGTCAGCAAACTAATAAGGTTCTTAAACCGCACAGACTGGATATATTATATATAGTCTTGCTTTAAATAACCGTTAAACAAGTTGGTAAGAAGGAAGTGGCGACAAAATGGTGCCGAAGCGCTAGTTTAATTCTGGAAGAAACACTACTTTAACCAACCAACCCAGTGAATGGCGATCAGGTACCATCCACCACATATGAAACCATCTAGAAGTTGATCACTTGATCACTGTTAGAAAAAAAATTTGCTGTTTCATTTACAGTCTGTGTCAAAAGAAAAGAACCGGTTTTTTTCTTGTAACTGCAAGATATATTTCGTTCTGCTTTTTCCTGCGCACTCAGGGGTTACGACGTCAGTGCTAACTCAGCTTAGTGTCGGTCGAATCTTTCCGGTAAACGCAACCAAACAAAAATGCGGTATCTTTATCCACGCATTCGAAAGGGCGAAATTATCTTACGCCGTGGCAGCAAAAGTGATTAAAAAATCAAAAAATTTGTTGTGATGTAGAATCAACGGTATAAGGTGTACAAAAATGTTGATGACTTTTCCGAGTGCGGCTTGAAATGAGTGACGACAAAAACGTAGGATCGTCCAACTTTTTAAGCGGGACCCTTCTTTGTGACTACACCAAGCACGATCAGTTCTCGCTAAAAAGGGAATAGATGTGAGTATCAACACCATCGAATGACGACTGAAGGAGGCGAACATATCTTACCGTCCCACATCGTCAAAGCCACTGCTCTCAGAAAAACACATGGAGGAACAACAAAACAAGAAAATGGCGTCACGGTAGAAGACTGACCTTCTCAGTGTCCAGACGCCAACCTCAATGAAAATGTGTGGGAAACTATGATAACGCATCTTGCCGGAAGGCCAGTCCACGATTTAAAGCAACTCGTACGTCAAGTTCGTAAAAGCTGGTCCTCTGTCGACGTACTATGCAGAAAAGCTGGTTCAAAGCGTGAAGAAGATGTCAGGCTATACTCGACAACGATGAAGACTAACAAGCCGATTGAGTCATTGCGACTCGTAGTTTTGTACATACTTTTATGAAAAATAATTTTTAAATATATATATTTTATACTACATGAATAATCGCGGTTTCCTTTTTCTGACACAGACTGTATTTTACATTTATTTATCATATTTACCGGACGCTATGCAGTAAATGAGTTCCGGCAGCGGCGGCGGCCCATTTAGCAGAAATATTGTCCTCAAAATAAATACCAAATAATCTGTGTAGGCAGTCACCCGACATCTTCTTCTCACCAGTTCCTCCAGCTATTCGTAATGTATAGTAAAACAAAGTGAAATATTTGTTGTAACACTACCCCTTACAATTTCCAATTTAAAAATTGTTAGTTGGAATATTTTGATTTAATAATTTTTTACATTTATTGCATTTTTGGTAGCTTTTTAATGAATTAAATCTTTTTTCATTGTACTTGGAATGGGTTACTCTGTGTTTTAAAGGAGGCATGCTGTGCATACTAAATTTGTTTTCGGAAATTGAATTTGTGTGAGTTTTATGGGAGAATGAACTATATTTCCATAAAGAGAAATTGAAATTAAATTAAAAAAATAAACTAGTCGACAAGTCTTAGTACTTTAATTATTTTAAATTCACCCACTGACCTCCTATATGGGGAAAATGATGTATTAGCTGATCGACTTCAACGAAAATGTATGTATAGCTGAACAATTCTCTTTTTTCTAGGCAAAATATTACATCAATTTGGCTCATTTTATCATTTTAATAACTTTTTTGCTCAATGCAAATTTGATATCCCTTTTAATGGTTTTACTTTTGAAAAGTATTTTAAATTTATTAACATTTCTTGTCTTAAGTTTGCTAACATAAAATTATTCTCCTTACTCGCGTTTCCCTATAATGCATTCTAACTACGAGTACCAACTACTGGCAATGCGGGATGAGAAGCACTTAACAACATTTCGATGCTGCACCGGCGAAGATAGCAAATACATAAAAGTCGCGGAATAATTATGTAAATAAATATGCAAAAAGTGAGCAACACAGAAAGCCTTAAAAGATAAGCATAAACTGGCGGAGCGAAAGATACCAATACTCGAAACTACTTAGGTGGAGTAGCAAAACCCCAAAGCAGTGCAGGGTAGCTTAAGACTAGGTAGCATTGCGATACTTAGCAATCCGAGTTACTTAGAGTGGACGAAAGTGCAGCGATGGGACAGCGCCAGAAGGTGAAGAGAGTAGCATTGCAATGCTGATAATATGCAAATACAGAAATCTACCGCAGCCATTGCAATGATATCAAGGAATATGGCGAACTAATTTATATTGTGATCAGAGCATTTATTTGTGGATGGCAGAAGAGGAAAGTGAGGCGGTTAAGTTGACAAGCAAATGCTTGGCATCGGAAGGTCACTCCATGGAGGTTGCCATGAGCTGAGGCAGTCAATGTTTTGGTCGTTGAAAGGATTGCAAGGAATGCAGGGACAAGAACGTGAGTTATTATGAATTCACGGAAATGATTGGTTGTCGCTACAGTCGCCGAACGTTAGTCCATATACAAGAAAAAAAACTAGTGATGTTCGCTGTTAAGGTAAAGGTGAGCTCAATATTGCACAAATGTATCTTGCCGATGAGTCCAAGTTGTACGACATAATTTGAGCAAATTTTGCTGATTGTTGTTCCAGTTGCTTGAGTTGCTGTTCTCTTTGCTGTGCAACATTTTTGAATTTATTGCATGCCATTATGATGGTTGGAGCTAAGCCAAGCATAAACTTGCAAGCACTCCGATGCGGGTAGTACGTAGTGCTTGCTTGCAGCGAACGCCTGCCCCTGATTGAGACCAACAAACAACTAACGGAAAGGGAAACGGAAACGGATATGCCGAAGATAACGTCGCGTATGATGGCTATAGGAATGTTGAAGACAGCAACTATGGCGACGAGGATCGGAGCACACCAAAAATACCAACAACAACAACAACAACAATTATGGCAAAAACAACATTACCATCAACATCAACTGAAAAAGCAGACAACAGACGAGATGAAAGCAACACTGACACGATGAACCGGGCAAAGAAATGAACGTTAAAATTTGAGTTTTATGAGCTGGCGTCAGTTATTAAGGCCAGCGATGACTATAATGAGTAGAACATGGTGTTTTCAGCGTAAAGAAAAGAAATTGGTAAAACAGCATGAAAAAAATCATGAAATAATTCCTGCGCACTCCAGCAAAGCAGAGGAAATTGGTGTACAGTCGTAAAAAAAAAACTATAAAAAATTTATAAAATTAAAATCAGGTTAGAGGAGTAGATAACTTCTTTGACCGAAAATGCTATAATTTTGGTTTTTGCAATCGCTATTTTTAACTTTTTCACAATAAGCGCTTTTTATTTCCATTTTTGGCGTTTGCATTTCACAAATTGCATTTAATTATACCAAAAAAAGGTGCACAAAATAAATGAAATAAAAACAAGGAATGAATAAAATGCAGACTAAAAAAATAAGCTAAAGGGTGTGTGACCAAAAACCCTGCGCAATACTTTGCTTTAATCTGTAAGCCAGAATGTAAGAGCTGCACTGTGTGTCAAGCGGAAGCCAAATTAGAGAGTAATGTTTTTAAAAAAGTAGATTCATATAAAGAGTGGTTAAGTTTCAAGGGCCGGTGTTAGTTTTGAATAAAATACAATTTTTTTAGGAAATTCTTGTCATTTATCTTTATTATGACAATACTGGTATGGCTCAATTACACACTGAACAAAATATTGGCCAAATGACCGCAGTGACCTCGGGGGCATACCTCCATCCGATGACGTCCAAAATTTCGATGACGCTGAGGCATAATTGAGATTTTATGCCGTTAATGTGCCGAACTCTCTCATCCTTTAGTTCTTGAATTGTTGCTGGCTTATCGACGTACACCTTTTCTTTCAAAGAAAGAAGTCTAACGGTGTCGTTGACGTTTAGGTGTGGTTCACATTCAACATCGGCCCTTAAAATTTAACCACCATCAATTTTATAAAAGTAGAAATAAATATATTGATCGTATATTACCAAACTGTTTACAGAGAAAAGCTTGTCAAATAAAAAAGAATTTTGAAAAATTAACAAAAAACTGCTTTCCACAAAATTAAAAAAAAATATTAACTTTTTCTCAAATAATTCTTCATGTATATTTTCTCCACAAAATAAAAAAATAAAAAATTATATCGAAAAATTAAAATAAGAAGTTTAAAAATAATTTTCAAAAATGTCTCAACCTAAAAAACAATGAAACATAGAAATATAAAAGAAATCTACAAACAAAAAATTTGTTTGGTAGAACTTTTTCGACAAAGTTTGAAAAAAATATAAATTTTTCCCAAATACTTTTTTTAAATATATTTTATTAAAAAAATTTAGAAAAAGAAACACAAACAAATATTTATGTTTTTTAATATCTTTATTTATTATTATTACTTTTTTTAATATATTTAGCTATTTTATTCCAAAAAAAAACAAAAATTGAAATAATAAAACCAAATGGCATTTAAAAGAGTTTATAGAAACTTCCAAATAACTTAGTTCGATAAAGTTTGAAAAAAAAAATACATAAATTTTTTTCTCAAATATTTTTTTAAAATATGCATATATGAATTTAAAAGAATTTTTGAAAAATACAAAGAAATTAATAAAAACCAAATAAAAATAGTAATTTCTTTTTCACCAATATTTTTTTTAATATATTTTATCCAAAAATCGATAAAAAAAAACCTGAAAACAGAAAATTTAAAAAACGCACAAAAACAAAACTGCAAAAACAGAAATTTAAAATAGACTTAAAAAAATATTAATTTTTCCTCAAATAATTTTTTTAAATTTTTTCAGGCAAAAAATAGCATTTTTTTGTGTATATTATCAAAAAAAGAAACAAAAAAATAAACAAAAAAAAAATAAATAAAAAACAAATTTAAAAAGAACGTTAAAATATAAATATTTTTAAAAATAATTATTTTATATAAAAAACATATTAAGTGCGTAACTAAGTTTCCGCTGTTTCTTTTATGAAAATACAACTTTTCTTTCTGGAAAAATGGTATCATTGAATGTATTGCGCATCGGTGGCTATTACTTTTTCCCATCTTTCTGGTAGACCTCGTATACCGTCACGGTGAAACTGTCCATCTTTTGAGGCTATCCACGGAGCAAGCCAGTTTTTGATGTTTTCATATGAATGGGACTGCTTGTCAGCTAGATCATGTGCCATCGATCGGAACAGGTGATAATCGGACGGCGCAATATATGGAGAATATGTCGGGTGGGGTAGGATTTCCCATTTCAGTGTTTCCATTTAGCTTTTAACGGGTTTGGCAACGCGGGGCCGAGCGTTATCATGCTGTAGAATCACTTTTTCATGCCTCTCCGCGTATTGCGGCCGCTTCTTGCGCAGTGCTCGGCTCAATCGCATCAATTGCAGTCGATACCGATCCCCAGTGATGGTTTCGCTTGGTTTTAAAGGTTCATAATAAGTAACACCAACTTGGTCCCATCAAATACATAGGATAACCTTGGCAGAGTTAATATTCGGCCGAGGCGACGACGTAGAAGCATGACCGGGTAGTCCCTATGACTCTCTTTTCTTTGGATTGCTGTAATGAATCTATTTTTCACCACCCGTCACGATGCGATGAACACTTGTTCACAGGCGAAAAAACGACGTTCAACATCCCTTAGTTTTAACTCATAAGGAACCCAAGTCCCTGTTTCTGAATCATTCCCAAAGCATGCAATCGCTGGGAAATGGATTGGTGGGTAACTCCTAATGCTGAAGCAAGCTCTTCTTGCGTTTGACACGGATCCTCATTGAGCAACGCCCCCAATTCAGCGTCTTCGAAGGTTTTTGGCCTTCCTTTCCGCGGACGGTCGTCAACATTAAAATCACCATCTTTAAAGCGACGGAACCAATGTTGGAACATTGTTTCACATAAAGCAGCATCTCTTCATAAACTTTTTGTAGCTCTCGATGCGCTTTAGCCGCCGTTTTTTTCGAATGAAAGAGGAAAATCAACACCTCCCGCAAATGACGATTATTCGGCACAAAATCAGACATTTTCACAAAACCAAAAGTATTTGATACCAAACCAAAATCACTAATGTGTCGAATCAGTTAGTTTACCATATATCTAAGCTTGATTTATGACGTTTAGGGTCTGTTAGAATCGAATAGCACACACTACTGGCGCCATCTATTGACAAACAGCGGGAACTTATTTGCGCACCTAACAAAAAATAAAACTTACAAAAGAATTTTCCAAAATTACCAAACAACTTTTTTTGCCAAAGTTTAAAAAAAATATTAATAAAAAAATAAATATATAAAATATTATTAAATAAATTTTTTCAAAAAATTAAATAATGAATAAAAATTAAAAAAAAAATTTAATAAAGCCTAAAAAACTTTTGTTTTTTTTTTCAAAAAATAATAAGAGCCAAAACATAATAAAAGAATAAAAAAGGGAATTTTATAGAAATTTTTAGGTCCATTTTGTACATGTTTTAAATAATTTGTTAAATACATTTTATAAACCAAACAAAACATAAATAAAAAAATTAAACAAAATCCTTAAAAAATTTAAAAAATAAATTGGAAAAAAGTTTTCAAAAATTTTCAAACAACTTTTTCGACAGCGTTTGAAAAAACAATTTTTAATTTACTAAATACTTTTTTTAAATATATTTTTCCAAAAAAAAATAAAAATCAAAAAAAATGCTAAACCAAGAAATTTAAATAAAACCTAAATAAATATATTTTTTTAAATTTTTTAAGTTAATTCAATCGATCATTCAATAATCAAAAAAATTAACAAAAACCAATAAATGAATTAAAAAAGAAATTTACAAAGAACCTGAAAAATATATAACTTTTTTTTAATTATTTTTTTAAATAAATTTGAACAAAAAAAAAAAAAAGAAATAAATAAATTAGTAAAAGAAATTATAAAAAAAACACTTAAAAACTTTAAAAAATAAACTTAAAAATAGTTTTCAAAACCTTCCAAACAACTTGTTTCGACAATGTTTAAAAAAAACACCTAAATTAGTTTTAAAATACTTTTTTTAAATATATTTAGTACAAACAGAACACAGCATAAGAAACTTAATTTTCATTATATCACTTATTTTTGCAAAAAGCATAACACTGTAATCTGATTGTCTGCAGCAGATCAAAACAAAAAGTTAACCAATACTTTAACGAGAGAATATTGACAGACAGAGATCCTGAAAGTAAAATAAAAAGACATCAACTGCAAAATGGTAATTACAGAAATTTTAATAAAATGTTAGGTAATGAATAAATAAAATAGTGGAAAAGCAAATAAAAAAGGATGTAAGAGCAGAGTGAAAACATTAAACTAAAACTTGAGAATGCCATAGAATTCAATCAACTGCCAAAGGGATGAGTACGTGCACATACATATCATAGAAACATGATAGAATGGCAGGATAAGCAGCAGATATTTGAAAAGGGATTTGCGAACTCATTTTGGGTACTAATTAAAATCAGAAAAAAATTCATTTTGAAAAAAATTAAAGGAAATAAATAAAAGACAGAATATTCTTGTAGATATTATAGTAAACAGGGCATCCAAACGTATTTGCAATATTTACCCTTACCATCCTTCTGTCGATATGCCGCTCGTATGTATGTATGTATGTGCAATAGCCAACATGAAAATCAGTGTGAGTCTAACTTTAGTTCGCTTGTGCTACCAGTAGCTGATTTCGATTCAATATCAACCAATGTGCAGATGTGCTAAAATAAGAAAGAAATGGAAGATAAAAGCTGGCCAAAATAAAATTAGTTTGGTCTCGGACTTTTATTGTCTAATTTGTCCGTTGCTTACGTTACACTTTGGTTGGTTGAAATTAATTTTTTTCTTTAGCAGTTGGGATGCATATATTTTTATAATTCATACACACATATTTGATTTTATATTTTTAGAATCCAACTGCCGCATACACAGCTACACGAATTTGCTTTTAGTTTATTTTACGAACTCAGGGCATTTAGCACCAACCACAAGTTACAGTCATCATGGCTTGATGTGGAAAGTACAACTTGAAAACTATGTAGTAGCGCAATATTTTTGAACAAAAACAAAATCTTTTAAATAAAAGGGAATGAAATTCATATGAAATTTATATTTCATGCCTGCAGGCAGGGTGCAGTTAAACCAAACCTAAACTAGGCTAAATGATAGTAGGGGTCAAAACACTCAACATGGAACTAAACTGAAGATGCACGAATGGTGGTGCAAGAGAATTTGTACAGGTGACGCCACCAATTATATTGAAATGTATAAAACATCGATATTTATGTATAATTGTTTAAATATAATAAATATTTATACATAAAAAATAAATAAAAAACTTAATAAAAAAAAACAAAAAATTTAATAAAAAATTTAGTAAAAAAAATAAAAAAAATAATAAAAAATGAATAAAAAAAATTAATCAAAAGTATATAAAAAAACTTAATAATAAAATAAAATAAAAAAATAGTAAAAAAACAAATAAAAAAATTAACAAAAAATAAGTAAAAAAATAAATTTAAAAATTCATAAAAAAATTTAAAACGAATTTAAAAAATTAATAAAAAAAAATACAAAAATTAATAAAAAATTAAAAAAAATAATAAAAGATAAATAAAAAAAGGAATAAAAAAAATTTATAAAAAATTTATAAAAAAACTTAATAAAAAAATATAAAAAAACAAATAAAAAAATTAACAAAAGAAATTAGTAAAAAAATAAATTAAAAAATTAATATAATAAAAAAATTACAAAAGAAAAATAAAAGAAATTAATAAAAAAATGCTGATCGGAGGTGGCGAGTGGAAACTACTTGCGCTACGACCAGACAAATCTGGCCATCCTACAATCTGAAACAGACAAAAACCCTTATAAGTCTTTCGAAACACGAGCTAAGGCATATAATATCTCTTATCACCGGCCACTGCCTTTTGGGCACTCACGCACGTCGGCTCGGGGTTCCTCAAAACGACCTGTGTAGATACTGCGAGGACGAAGATGAGGAAGTATCGAACAGACATTTGCTATGCAATTGTCCCGGTCTAGCCAGAAGTCGACTCGCTCTTCTAGGCTCTCCAACAATTGACAATCTTTCAGTACTCTCGAACCTGAAAATCGAATCACTCATCAAATTCTCGAAACGAATTAATATCTTTGACCAAAATCTACAATAAAAATCTCGGTTAGGTGGGGAAATCATATAACACAATGAGCTCTAGGGCAACACAACGGACTCAACTTGCGGTCTATGTGGCACTCCGATGCGGGGTCACCCTTAAACAAACCAACCAATAAAAAAATTAATAAAACAATAAATAAAAACATTAATAAAGTATATATAAAAAAACTTAATAAAAAAAGTACTAAAAAACAAATAAAAAAATTAACATACGAAATTAGTAAAAAAAAATAAATTAAAAAATTAATAAAAAACGAAAAATAAATAAAATAAAATTAATAAAATAAACGAAAAAATTAATAAAAAATTAACAAAAAATAAGTAAAAAAATTAATAAAAAATAAATAAAACATGAATAAAAAAATTAATAGAAATAGTAAAAAAAAAAAACAAATAAAAAAATTAACAAAAGAAATTGGTAAAAAAATAAATTAAAAAATTAATAAAAAAATTAAAAAAAAATAAAAAAATTAATAAAAAATAAATAAAAACACACCAAAAATTATGGGGTTGACTAATTTACTTCTAACTATACATCCTCTACATATATTACCTCGATAGGAATTTCGGAAAGAAAAATCCGCTAACCAGAGCCATATTGCGAGATTAAGGATGTTGTGGAACAACAAAATAAATAATTCGCGCTTACACTTCTGTTAGGTGTTTGGCTGAGCTCCTCCTCCTATTTGTGGTGTGCGCCTTGAAGTTGTGCTACAATTGGAGAGACCTACAGTTAATGCCGACTCCGAACGGTATATATTTTTTATGAGCAGCTTTTTCATGGAAGAAATATACACGGAGGTTTACCTGCAAAACGGCCACTATTAGCAATAAAATTTTCTAATTTTATGGTGCCTCATTTCCGAGCTTTCCGACCCCGGCGCTATCGTAAGGCAGTCATGTCATTTGGAAAATGTATTGATTTTGCGGTATTTTTCAAATATGAGGTCCTACTTGAAACCTCTATACTTTCATCAATTTGCTTTAAATTCTATTTGTAAGTCTTTTTTGTGCTTTTGAAGTGAAACTTCTTATACGTCGATTGACGAGAGAGAATGGAGAGCAAAATTTTAAGGCCATGCAACGTTTCGGGCATTTTCGTTCCGCAAGAGAGAAAAAAGATATAACGTAGAGGAAAAGGAGAGAGAGAGAGCTGTACCTTCTATAGGGTGATCAATTAAGAGGAGTTTTTTTCATTTGCGTTTTTTTTACAGATCGCGCGCGAGTTGTGGCAAACTGTCATCGTGGATTTGTTGAACAGCGTTTGGCATTTCATCATGGAAAGACTCACACCGCAACAACGTCTACAAATTGTTCAACTGTATTATGAAAATCAGCGTTCTGTGCCATACAGCTCGTGAAACAATGACTTTATTGAGAAGTCATTTCGGAGAGCAGCTGATTTCACGTTTAGGACCTGTGAGTTGGCCACCAAGATCTTTTGATATCACACCTTTGGACTTTTTTCTTTGGGGATTCGTGAAGTCCAAGGTCTATACTGATAAACCAGCTACGATTGAAGCTCTGGAAGCCAACATTACGAGTGTTATTCACGACATACCAGTCGAATGATTGAAAATTGGACCTTCAGAATGGACCACCTTAAGCGTAGTTGCGGCCAACATTTGAATGAAGTCATATTCAAAAAGTAAATGTCAAAGAATGTCCTTTAAAATGATAAATAAAGGTTTTGAACATAATTTACATTTTTGTTTTTTTTTTTAACTATTGAAAAAAGCACCTCATGATTGATCACCCTATATATATCTTAGATACACTTTAGGCTATTTTTCCTGAGTTTTTCCTAGTGGTTGCTGTGGTTTCTAGTGAGAAACAACAGTGCCTACTTTTTGGCGCTTGTTTGTTGGTGTAAACTAGTAGGAAATATATTTTTGGTGCCTACTCTTAGGCGTTATATATCCTTGGTGCCTATTGTTTGGAGCGTTTTTTGGTGCCAATTTTTTTAGCTTTTTTTTAGTGCATACTTTCTGGCGCTTATTTCGGTTTCCTGGCTAGTGCTTGTGCATACTATAAAGTGCTATCCATTCCGGCGTCGAATTTGTAGTTATTGCCGTGCGGTAATTTATACCTTTGCTGTAGTCCTGGAATCGCTGCGTGTGACCGGGTGATAAACGCTCGGAGTTGTGCGCGTTGTTGCCACGGTTTGTGTCCGGCGTTTACCTACACCGGTCGACCCTTCTCCGTTTTTTGTAAATTTTGTCTACTTGTTTGCTCTGCAAATGTTGTTAATTTATTTAGATATATATTCTTTCTCTCTCTCTCTCTCTCTCATTCTCTCTCGGGTCTCTCCTTCATTGTTCGTCGGCCTTCAAAGTTTTACTTCTGTTATGTGTACGCACTATTTTTTTGTTTTTTTTTTTTCGTTTTTTTTTGTTTTGTTTTTGTGAGGTGCAGGTTTCTTCTACTAAACGTAAGTCACGTTTCAAATTTCTGTTTTCACTTTACTCCGTTTTCTCATGTGGGCATCTTCCTGTGCTGTGTTTACCATTTCATTTTCAAAACTGCATTAAGCAAATCGGATCGCTAAATGCGCACCTGTAATTGGCGGCTTCAGAATGAAAATTGAGCTGTAAAATCGCGAAATGACAGCTGATGTTAAGACAGTTGATGGCAAAAAATTCGCTAAGATAAATGGAATTTAACTGTGAAATTCGCGGTATTCACCTAATATTTCTGTTTTAACAGATATTTTTTAATATAATCTACAGCAGGTGTAGATGTGGGGTTACATATCTAGCGAGTGTTCCGCAAAAAGTGAATATTGTTGTTTCTTTTCATACAAATTATGGCCATCTTATTCCATGACTTTCTCCAATATGAGATAATTTTCAGAGTGAAGAGAATTTCGTAATTACAAAAGTGCTACAAAATAATAAAAGTCTATACAATTATTGATTTTGCAATGCAATGCAGACAAATTAATGTTTGTATGTTAATAAATTTATTTCAAGTCTCCGGCAGCAGCTCTAACTGGCCAAATGGTAAAATCGACTAAAGTTCAGTTTTCAGTAAGATTAAAATCATTTCATTTTTCCATATTTGTAAGCTACCCATTTGCTTAGCTCAAACTTATCACTTATTTTGTTTGCGTTTTGCACTACCCCCCAGTAAGCAAGCAAATTCTTATGTGAGTGCAATGGCGTATGAGTGACATTTCCGGGTATCCAACTCTTTTCGCAACTCAGCATCAGTGCTAACAAAGAATTAATTGCAATAGTGAATTCGAATTAAAATCGAAGAGCGTAATGTAATCTTGTTGTTATTTTGCAGTGCTGCCTTTTGTTTTTCACTGAATTGCTTTAGTTTGCGTCTGAGTTTGCAAAGGCTTACTACAGCATTTACTGGTTTTCATTTCATATTCACTTGAAACCCTCAAAGTAAACACATGTCAAATACTTACGCCAAACTTTTCATGTATCACTACAATCTCTATTCGTAATTTATTATGTTGCCAAGCAGCTGTGTAGCAACTACGAAATACCAACATTCCCCAAAATGGCCTTAATGGCAGGTCATTTTCGTAATTTCACTTAATAAAAGTTACAGGCAAAACTCATAGAAAGTAAAGTATTCAACTATAAATTACAACATTTACCAACGCTCTTTTTCCCCAGTCCCATTCATAATTTAACGCATGCACATACACACACACACACAATTACACTCAAGTGTTTCTATCAAAATGACACGCTTTGAAATGGACTGTCAAATACAGACGTCTGGCAAAAGAAGTCGTCGTTGCAGCAAAGCGCCCCAACTTCAAGCACAAAGAAGAAGCCAAAAAAAAAAAGAAAAAAATTAACAGCAAAAGTATGAAACTAGAAAAGTAGTAAAAACATAATTTGATGTGTATTAAAAAGTAATTTGGTAGCCTACAAAGGCAAGTCGTCGAAACTATGAGGCAACAAATGAGCAAGCAATTGGCAGGTGGCTGCGCTGTGTGGGTGAGTTTGTGAGCGCAAAATGGGGGTAGTCTGAGTGGCGTATGGACTCAGCAAGCAGCGAAAAAGGCAGTTGCGCTTGGCCGTCCTGGCGCTTAAGGCGCTTATTAAAAGTCAATAAAAATTAAAAAAAAGTGCAACATAATTACAAAAACTATTTATTAAGGTATATTTTTTTTTTGTTGACTATGAAAGGTTCAAGGTATATATGTACATTTGTAGGTATTATTGAAGCGAGCACACTTTTGAAGTTTAATAGAAATGAGTAGGCATTCTTTTTATATTCAATTGAGTAGAATTAGTGTTTTTTAATTAAGGAAAAGCTTAGCTTATTTTTCTATTTTTTTATTCTTTAAGCAGATAAACATATACATATATACGTCATACATCTACACACATTAAGAAGAAAAATGTTTAATACAGGAAGTAGTCAAATGCCAGTCGTAGCAGAAGAAACTGAGTATGCGGTTAAAAAATGTCTTCCTCACTTAACTTGAAATTAAATCATTTAAGTTAAAAAAATAATTTATTTTAGGGAGGACTATCTGAAATACGATTAATTGAATTGCATAAAGGAAAAAAGAAATTATTTTTTATTTTTAATCTTCATTCCCTTTTATATTCTCCACATAATCTCCATTAAACTCCATACATTTTTTTAGTCTGTAAATTTACAGTAAGTAAAATGGCTTCTTAAGCTCAGCATTAACCGCAGTTATTATCGACGTTTATTTTCTAGAAAACGCGGATGATAATGAAACAGTTATGACTACACGTAATGTAGATGCAGCAAGGCAGAAACTTACACAAGACACAGCTCGACTTGCATGACCTTAATTTAACTCCCGAAAAGACATACTTACGAGGGTGCGCACACCTCTAGAAGTAACAATGCCGGTCTACACAGAGAACATAACGACTTCAAAGGGATGAAATATCTGGGCGTCAGACTCGACAATACGCTGACCTATTGGGCACAAATCCAATACGCTGCTGAAAAATCTGCCAAAAATGTCTCAGCGCTACATCGGAGGCCAATCGGAAGCAGGCTGAAACTGCTCATGAAACGACGGTATCTACATATTTTACTATACGAATGTGAAATATGGGCGGGCACACTTAAGGGGTCCCGGTGGTCTGGAACTTTCATAAAATCTATTTTTTTGGTTTGATATTTCGGCTTATAAAAATATGAAATGAAATGAAATTTGAATAGATCGAGCCAAGGAGCACCAAGAGATTTGGTGGCCCCTTAAACACTCAGGCTAAAAAGCACATTGTATTTAAAGCTCTGGAAAGAGTGTAGATAGTCAAGGAGGGAAGGAGAAAAGTATCAGAGAAAGAAATAGGAAATGATAGAGACAAAGATAGAGATAGTTAGCCCTGTGAGAATTTTCCAGATTCTTTGGCAAATCTGTAAATATCCTCCAGTTTTAGAGAACAAATATTACTCATTCTCACGATATCGGAATCCAAAACTCGTAGCCATGCTCTAGTAAAGGCAGGACACTCACAGATAAAATGCTCAGTGCTATCCGCCTCCTCTAAGCAAGACAAACACATCGGGTCCTCAATGATTCCAATGGTGGTCATATGCTGACTCCATGGGTTGTATCCTGTAGTCAAACCGACCATCAACCGAACGTCGTTCCTTCCAAGTTTTAGTTGAAAGTTTGACAGTTTTCTGTTCGGATTTGTTGCAAAATACTTTGCAGTTGTGCAGTGTTCTAGACCGATTTATTTTCTTTATGTAAATTGTATACATTATCGCTAATCCAATTCATGATTCCTGCAGAACCAATTCCGATTATTGGTTTTGGTACCTGTGGAGTAACCGCTGGTTCGCATTTGGGCAATTCATCAGCAATCTCCTTTTCCTTGAACACCACAGTGTAACAGAATTAAGTTTCTTCTTACATTCTTGAGCAATACCTTATGCTTGCCTTGCGTTCTCCAGAGCCGTACTGTTACTTTTGGTTAGAGTCTACGAACAAAAAACAAAAAATTATAATTTAATTTTCAAATTTAATATCACATTAATATTAATAAGGATTATTAATAAATTATTAAATAAATATTCCGAGTAAAAATTACATTTTTTTTGTATGGAGTTTGGGTCTAAGTGCAATCTGTGGTAAGTTTAAAAATGGTTGTCGTCATTCCGACGAATAATGTTTCTACCGTCCTAAAAATATTAATTCCTAGGGTTAAGCGAACACACCAGAAATTACCTACGGGTAAATATCCTCCCATCATCCGTGAAAGCGTGCTAGACGCCGTAACTCAGGTTTAAAACAATCACTTTTACAGGACATACTAAGCTTGCCAGCCACTTGTAAGAAATTTCACTGCTCGGCATTCGGTTTGGATTTCATGAAACCAGGTTTTGATGAAAGTCTAGGGTGATAAATTATCCTTTATTGTTGACGTCATTTTCAAGATGCTGTTACCCAGCTTAAGGGGTTCGGGGTAGTCAGAATTTTCAAAAAATTGGATTCTTTCTTTAAATTTCCTTAAAGCATAAAAAAATTTGAAGAGAATCCGACAACTACTTTTCGAGTTATTCAACAATTAACAAAGGACGCTGGGGCTCTACATAAATTGATAGGTTAGGATAGGTTAGGTTGAAGCGGTTGTCCTGTGTGACACACTCAGGCTCATAGCCCATTCTGATACCGCGTGGGGAGCTTTTCCCAATCTCTTCTAAAATCAGTGCGTGCTTTTCAAAAATTTTAAAATATCTCTGACTTCTGTAGAACTGAGATCTTCCAACTCATTAAAAAATTGCCTACCCAGAATAGTGTACCTGCGTCTGGATAGAGCAGGGCAGTGGCACAGTAGGTGCGAGATTGTCTCTTCCTCGTCCTCATCTAGACAACAAGTCTTGTGTTTGCACACCCATCGCTTGGGCATGCCTACCTAATAGGCAGTGCCCTGTTATGACTGAGATCAATGTGCTAAGACTGTGTTTATTTTGGCTTAGCAGAGATTCTGTGCGTTAAGCATTGAGAGTCGATCACAGTTGACGGGCGATTTTGCAGGTGGCTTCATTACGCTATCTTTCGTTTGCTTTCTTTACAATTTCTTCAAGGATGAGTAGCTTAGGTTATCCCTATGTCATTATCTATGTGCTCGTCAGACAATTTAGTGCCGAGTCTCGCTAGTTCATCGGCTCTACAGTTACCCTCAATGTCGCGATGGCCAGGTACGCATGTTACCTTTAGGTGAAATGACTCAGCCATCTCGTTAAGAGGGATTTTATCGCCGCTTGGCTATCAGTGAAAATGTAGATATCATTTCCGGATATCGCATCACACTGTATCAGTGTCGCGGTTTTTATTATTGCCATCAGTTCAGCCAGAAAGACACTACAGTAGTCGGGGAGCCGAAAACTGAAGGAGATCCACAGATGTTCGGAATATACACCTCCGCCCACCCTGCCCTCGAGCTTTGAGCCATCTGTGTATACATGGATGGACTCGCCCTGTCTCACATCGTCCCGTTCCCACTTTTCCTTTGAGGGTAGGAGGGTCGTAAACGATGTAATGGCAAGTATAGGCGGGAGTGCATAGTCCACCAGTCCGGGAAGCCCCAAAGTGCCAGCCAGGATTTTACCGTGACCATAATCCGTGTTAGACCACTTATTTAGAGTGTTCAGCCTTATAGCTGCACTGCATGCGTTCTATATTGCCTGCAGATCTACCGGAAGGAGGTTTAATGTCGCATATAATGCTTTCGATGGTGTGGTTGACCTGGCGCCGGTCAGAACAGATGCTAGTCTTTGAACCTTGTCAAGTTTCTTGATGTTCACACCCTTCTGAAGGGCATCCCACCATATTACAATACCATGTTAGAGAATTGGCCTAACCACTGCTGTGTAGAGCCAATGTATCTTTCTGGGTTCCAATCCCCATTTCTTCCCAATAAGCCTTCCGCAGGAGTACATTGCGGTCATAGCTTTACGTGCTCTGTCTGCGACTGTGAGCCCCCAATTTAGCTTCCTATCTAGTACAAGTCCTAGATATTGTGCCCCTTAATTACTCTAAGTGGTTTCCCTCCTAGGAATATTTGTTAAACAGAGATACTGAAAAGTAACAAATCCGTTTTTTTCCGGATTTACTTCTAGTCCTCGACTTTTACACCAAAGTGATAATCTTTTGAGAGATCTTTGTTGGAGGTCACATAATGTTGGAAGGTGTTTCCCCGAGATTGCTATTACAATATCATCGGCATATGATATTATTTTACCTCCAATTTTTTCAAGTTCTTATAGAAGATTATTGACAGTTAGTTTCCACAGAAGTGGAGATATTACCCCACCTTTGAGTGTTTTCCGGATCGGGATTTTTTTATAATAATAAATAAATAAATCGATAGCAGAGCTTTAAATTCGTTTTTCTCAAAACTATGTTTTTTTGAACTGGTGATTACTGTAACTTAAAAACCGCTTGGTAGATTTCAATAAAATGTACACTGCTTTTGAAAAACATACAAAGCTCATTGAAGGATTTTTTTCGAAAATTTCTGTTTTTTTTTCGAAAAACTGAAAAATATTTCGTGAGGCCGCCATATTGTTAATTTAAAAAAAAACCTTCGATCAGGCACAAAATTAGCTACTAATAAAACTAATTTCTCTTGTTCGAATGATTCTAGATGAATCTCCAAGGACATGTGATGATTATCGCAAGAGACTTCTGGAGAAACGGGATCCACACAAACAGCGATAACTTTTACAATTATAATTTTTTTTTTGAAATTTTGATAAGGTCAATTCGAAACATGATGTATTAATGCTATGTTTTTATTTTTGTAAAATAAAATAATAAAAAATTATTGAAAATTATAATTTTTCGGGCTTCTGATTACCCCTAACCCTTTAATAAAGGCACCTTTGAAAAATTTATTACTTCTTTTATTCATTAAACCGCTACCGCAACTGCTTCACTTCATTTAATAATGAATATGCCGGCTCAGCAATTCATGGTGGCCGTTATGAATTTGTGATCAACAGATACCTATAGAAAGGTAGGTGGGTTAGATGGCAAGAGTTCCACGGGAACACTACAAGTAGCACTGGAGTGCCGTTCTGATACCATATTGTAGACCACTACCTTGTGAAAAATTAAAGGAAGAAAAATCCTCTACAGCCATGCAGTTCAGTTGATGTAGTGGAGGAGAGAAAAGGGTACTCGGCTGAAGAGCTGTCTGAGATTATGCACAATTGGCACAGTAATGAACCTTAAGCGCCTAACCGCCTAACCCAGACATTTACAAAGAAACTGTTCAATTGTCTCTTTCACTGCCGGATTCTCTCGGTTCTGCAATGGGAGTTGCACGGAAGTCCAAGCTTATCCGCATGTGCTCCCATAACTTAGAAACCGGCAACCAGCGCTATGAGTTTGAAACTTGAATGGCGGTGGATCCCCAGTACTTTAAGCGTCCTGCTTCTCTCGTACTGAGGCCAGGATATTTTTTAGATAGCACACGGGACGATAGAATTCCATCTCTCTTGCGCTTTTTGAAGAAATAAATTGTGCAGTTTTCTTTTAATTTTTTTAAACGGTTCAGAGGACACTGATGCCTGAGATGGGGACAACTGAAACCAACTCTGTCGACCTCTTCCTGGCAAATTTTGTACCAATTTCATTTCCCTTTATGTTTCTATGCCCTGGAACCCATATAGGAGAAATGTTCCCGGCACGTTCGAGACGTGCTCCTTACAGGAGATGGCTAGAAGAGAGCTACAACATGGCAACAACAGATCGCAGCTTGACTATCGGAAAAGATATTTATGTCTCTCTTGCAATAGCGATCCCTAAGCATTTTGCATGTCTGCCGGATCGCGACGACCTTTGCTTGAAAAACGCTGCTAGTTTTCGGCAGTTTAAATGAGACTAAAATAGTGGCTGATTTAGAGTAAACCCCCGCTCCCACTCTAGATTCCATTTTCGATCCATCGGTGAAAAGAGAGGTACCTATGTCTATGCAGACTCTCCCCTTCCCTTATCTTCAAAACCCAGATTGCGGATGGAGAAATCTGTACGAATTACATAGAAGGAAGCAGAAATCTGCCTCAATATGCTGTCATGTTCTACCGAATAGCGCTCTGAGCAGCAATGGATTCAACTTGAAGATTATTTACAAGTACATGGAAAGTAATTTCATAATTTCTCAGTTTTTCCAGATACAATTTTAAGATGCTGCTCACGGAAGAGTATAGTAAAAAAACTAAAATTCATGCAAATATTCTTAACATCACAATGCCGGTCTTGGGATTTTCGAGCACGAGGAATCTGAGATAGGAATTTTTCCTATATCAAAAAGAGGCATTAACAAAAATATGAAAAATGCCACAATTTAATGTTTTTTCGTTTTGTTAAGAATGTAATATAAGCAGATCTAATATATTTCTTTCGGTATTCTTGTTATTCAGCTAAACCAAAAAAAAATCTCTGACGGTTTTTGCAAAATTAAATTCCTCCTGCGTTAGACAAGAAAAAGATATTTCAAAAATCTCAGCCCAACTTTTGTTTAAACTTTCACGCGTTTTCAGTTACTCGTACACTTGACGCAAAAGTAGTCAGATCTTTCAATGAGACTGTACTTAGACAGATGAAGGTTCGCGAAAAAAATGATTCTTCAAAAATGTAAGGCCTATTAAAGCAAATGCGAGGAGACCCGTGCAGGGTGTAGAATGCATTCTCTCCCTGCCTCTCCTCCAAAACTCATCATGCAAGCATCGTTGCAAGAGCCTCTGAAGCTGGCGCTCAAAGAACCAATCGTCGTGTGCTCATAGCGAATGCGATTCTCTGCCGGCGTTCAGACTGATTCATCTGCCGTTAGTAGTTGTGTCTTGTACTCATTCCAGATGTGAATACAAGTAACCCTTAGGGACTAGACTAACTTAAATTTTCCTTTTGCGTCTGCTGACACGTTTTGCGAAACATCACTTCGTGTGCCATAAAGGGATTATCGCAGAAATTTGAAATATTTATAAATGTTTTTATTTATTTTCTTCTTTCCAAAAATTTAACAAAACCACATACATGCGGACAAAAAAAGTTGCGAAATTTCCAAACTTAGTTAATAAGCAGGTATGTTGCCTCATTTTAAGCAGACGTGTGTCTTGTCGAAACAATGTCGCAAGTTGCAAAACAGAAAAGTAAAAGTAATCGAGCGCCCATAAAACTTGAGTTGTTACTTGTAGCCACAGAAAGCAAGTGCGTACGTATTGAGGCTGGAGGCAGCTATGTACAGTGTGTGGCTAAATTGTTGTACGCAGAGGATTTTTTCAAGTCAATTTTTCTTTCGCAATATTCTAAACGCTTTTAGCCTTTAGCCTTTTGCGCTAGAATTTGTCACCGGAGCACAACTTCAACATTGCCAATAGAAAGACTTCGCGAATGGCATCCAATCAAATTAGTAGTAAGAAACTTAGCCAAAAGATCTGCACTAAGACTAAGGATGACTAGTAAATTTTCACAAAGACTTTTTGGACACAGTAACAGGCAGGACCTATACAGAAGGCCACGGTAAAACAGAAGGCTACGTTATTCCACAAATTAATTTAGGCAAGAGCTTTAAGCAGAACTCTTTACAATTTAGACTGTTTATTAAAACCCGCCAAGACACTGGTAACACTACGAACCCTTGTGTTCTAGGTGAGATCTCTTCAGATCAGCCAAATATACTTAACCTAACTCAGCTACGAATAATGAAATTTCATGTTTTTAATTGTTTCTTGTGTACTTTTCTTATAACCTCAAAATAATGTTGGCTGTGGCGAAGTCTTCAGCCATTTCCTCTAAGAAAGCATCGGATATAAAAAAAATACTTTTTAGTCCTACAAATCGTTGTCAGCGAGAGGATTGAGTAGGTGTTTTACAATCTACGGTCTGTAATATAAAGAAAATATTTCATGAGACCAAATTGTTATAGCCAAGGCGGGCTGGCCTATAATATGTGGAGCGAAGCGTCGCACATTCGGGTAGCTTCATTCATTTTTTGGATTCCTCGACGAACAAAACTAACACTCTATAAATCTCTCATAATTTCTGTTCTATCGTAAGGCGCAGAAGCTTAGACGATGACAAAATCCAGTGTGGCGTCCCGTGGAGTGTTCGAGAGAAAGATTCTGCAGAGGACTTTTGGACCTTTGCACGTTGGAGACGTAAACTCTGGAGTATGGATGGCTTGAAAAGGGAAAATATTTGTTTTGAATGCATTTCATCCATTGAAACATGAAAACCAATACCTGAGCTTGGGATGATACTTTTGACATTTCAAATTCACATCTTTCAATTTGATGCTCGAGACATCCCTGAACAGATTTATGAAAGTTGTGTTGAGGAACGAGTGAAACATTCACTCTCCGCTTCCACAGAATGGAATGGTATTCAGATTGTATCTATTTCTTAACCAGAATTCTGGCGCAAGTTCGCAAAACAAACTAACGAGATTTAAATATTTATTCAATATATTTAGTCATTTTGTAAGTCAAGGAATACAAAGTTTCTTACAGACTACATAGAACTAAGAGTATTTGTAGGGAAGTCTAAACCACCCTGGTGGTCCGAGCAGCTAACCTCACTACGAGAATCCCATAGAAAACTATTTAATCTGGCCAAGGCCACGAGAAGGTCGGAGGACTGGCAAGCCTATAAGGCTGAATTGAAAAACTACAAAAAAGCAGTTAGAACTGCGCAGCGTGAATCATGGCAAAATTATTGCAAAGAAATTGAAGAGACTTCAGAAGCGGCCAGATTAAGAAAAATTCTCTCAAAGACGCCATGCAACCTAGGCTACCTACAAGGTCAAGGGAATACATGGACTACGTCAAGTGAGGAATCGTTAGGTCTTCTTCTAGACACACACTTTCCAGGTAACACGCCGGTGGAACAAAACCATTCCGCCAATAATGAAAGGCAATCCGACCTAGGAATTCTCTTAGTTACACACTCAAAAATCGATTGGGCTATTAATACTTTTGGTCCTTATAAATCGCCAGGAATGGACGGGATCTACCCCGCTGAACTACAGCAATCACGGGGCATTGTACTACCGTTTATCAAAATTGTCATTAGAAGCTGTCTTAACATGGGCTACATCCCGCTAGGATGGAGGGAGACGAAAGTCTCCTTCATACCCAAGGCAGGTAGGTCCTCACACACTAACCCTAAAGACTTCAGACCCATTAGTCTAACGTCTTTTCTTCTCAAGATCCTGGAGAGAATAATAGATGAATACATACGGAGTGTCGTGCCTTTAAATAGGCTCTCTTCGGCGCAACACGCCTATACTAAAGGGAAGTCCACAGAAACCGCCTTACACTCACTCGTCGGGTTGGTCGAAAAAAGCTTATCAGACAAAGAGTTTGCATTGGTTGCTTTCGTAGACATAGAAGGCGCCTTCAACAATATAAATGCAAACGCCATAGTAGATTCATTAGAAGATTTTGGAGTTGAACCACACGTCGTAGCCCTGATAGAAGATATACTCATCAAAAGAAAGGTAACGGCTAAATTAGGAAGCACTACTCTAAGCAGACAGGTCTGCAGAGGCACACCGCAAGGTGGAGTCCTCTCCCCTCTTCTTTGGATCCTGGCAGTAAACTCCCTGTTGCTGACCCTGGAAAGAGGGGGTTGCCACGTCACAGCTTACGCAGATGACGTAGCAATAGCCGTTAAAGGCAAATATCCTAATACCCTTATGGATATTTTGCGCTCTAACATGGCCACGCTTAGAAGCTGGACTGAGAACAGGGGACTCGATATAAACCCCTCAAAAACTCAAATAATTCTCTTTACAAAGAAACATAGGCTCCCTGCAATCTCCCCGCTAATTTTTAAGGGTGTGGAGATTCCTTTGAAAGAGAATGTCAAGTACCTAGGACTCATATTAGACAGGAAACTTACGTGGAAATCTAATATTGAGGAAAGAGTAAAGAAGGCCAACGTTGCATTATACACTTGCAAAAAAGCGGTCGGTATCAAATGGGGACTAACACCCCGTATTACGCACTGGCTCTATACTTCGGTAGTTAGGCCAATCCTAATGTACGGAATACTTGTATGGTGGCCATCTGCTCAAAAGGCGACTTACGCTAAAATCATGAGTAAGGTCCAAAGAACAGCTTTTTTATGCATCTCTGGCGCTTTAAGGACTACTCCAAACAAATCGCTGGAAGTGCTAATCAACTTACCTGCCCTAAATCTGGTAGGAAAACACGTCGCCGCCGCCTCGGCGCTCAGACTAAAAAGTATGGCGCTATGGAAAGACCGGTGTGTTGGCCACGCTTCCATTTTGCACTCTCTGAATAGTCATAAACAAGAAATAGACTACTCTATCCCTAGACTCACCTTTGAAAGGCTCTTCAAGACGAGTATACCGTCAAGAAGTGAGTGGCATACAACAAGGCCATGGAGAAGGGGGGAATTAAACTTTTACACAGATGGCTCCAAGCTAGACGATAAGGTTGGCTACGGAGTTTTCTCGAAGGAATTAGGACTGGAACTATCCGTTCGACTACCAGACTACTGCAGCGTCTATCAGGCAGAGGTACTAGCTATAAAAGAAGTGGCTATATACCTAAATACGCACGCCGTAACAAAAACGATTATAAACATATTCTCGGATAGCCAGGCGGCCATCAAATCAATGAATGCGGCTTTACTAAGATCGAAGGTTGCACAGGAATGCCGGGCAGCCCTAAATGACATTAGTGACGTATTCAAGGTCAGCCTTATTTGGGTTCCGGGACATAGAGATATTGAGGGAAACTGTAAAGCAGATGAGCTAGCCAGAAAGGGTACTGCTCTCCAACTGCTTAGTGATAAAAGTACCATCGGAATACCCATGGCCACGAGTAAACTAATGATAAAAAACCACTTCATCCAAGAGGCCAATAGGTCATGGAGAAATGAGGATACGTGTCTAACAGCTAGGCTACTATGGCCGCAAATAAACAAGAAAAGAACAAAGGAATTGCTTAGTCTCTCAAGAGACAATATCTCGAAGGTCGTGGCTTGTCTAACCGGTCACTGGCTATTTGGCAGGCATTCCTCAAGACTAGGAGTTTTCTCCCATGAATATTGCAGAAGTTGTAGAGATGAGGAAGAGGAAGAAACAGTTGAGCACTTCCTTTGCAATTGTCCAGCCCTAGCTAAAATCAGAGCAGGTTGTCTAGGTAAATACTTTTTTAATTCTCTTACAGAACTGTCTGGCGTGGGGTTGGCATCAATACTACGCTTCATAAGAGCCACGAAATGGTTCCACGAAGGAAGATAAATGAGGTTCCCGTGTAGCACAGTGGTATCACAACGGACCTGTAAGGTCTAAGTGAGTTGGTCGTGCAGACCGACTACCACCATAACCTAACCTAACCTAAGAGTATTTGTAAGAATTATATCTACATACATGGTTCGATACTATTGAAAGAGATTATCAAGGGATAATATGAACTTAAATTTAGATAGCTATAAATCAGAAGCCAAAGAACTTCAAGTATGGTTGAACTCATTCAATGTTCTAATCCTAGTTGCTTTCGAGGCATAAACAGTTCTAACATGCCCTAGGAAGAATAAATCATTACTCCGAAGGTTTTTTCGAGGTATGTGAAAATGAATGCGCTCTAAAAGTAAGCAGAGTGACAATAAACTTCTTCTACTTTGTAACAATTTTAAGTTTAGTAATGAACACCTTGCATTATATGAAGGAATCGGATCAGTGAAGTTCAAAGATCTGAGTGCTAAACGAAGAAATTTCTTTTGAAATGCGTTCAAGTGTATTGATGTGGCACTGATGATAAGGCCTCCAAATAAAGACGGCATACTCCAACTTGGATCGTACAAGTAAAGTAAATCGTGACTTCAAAGTATAAGGAGCCGTAAAGGCGGAAGAAAACAGTCCCATGAAGGCAAACGTAGAATACGATTTGGCGATGACAAAAGTTAAATGACTTAGAAACTAAAAGGGGGAGTCGAGGATTATTCCTGAATCAGTAATTTCATTAAGAGTATTTATACGTCAGTAGCAGTAGAATGAAACCCAAAACTTATTAGTTTAAAGATTAAGGTTGAGTAGCAGACTTTATCGAAGGTCTTGAAAAAATCTGCATAAACGGCATCAACTTGAAGGTTATTATTGAAAAATCTGAGAAAATAGCAAGATTAGTAGCAGTTGACCTACCAGACATAAAACCATGCTAATTACTTGAAATATTTCGTTTTACAGCGAAGCATAATTTTTGCTTCAAAAAATATTTAAAGAGCTTTGAAAATGTTGAAAGTTTGGAAATAGGTCTGTAGTACGCGATGCCATTTTTATTCCCAGCTTTGAATATAGGTGTGCTAGAGGTCACTTTCCACGTATTTATGAATTGTCAACAAGCTAACGATTTATTAAAAACAAGCAGAAGTAGATAGGCAAGAGCACAGCGTTGTTTGACATAAAAAGATGATAATCCATCAACATCCACTTGCCATGAACTTTTGATGTGCTGAATACCATCCCAAATATCAGCAACAGTTAACTGTAGAGAAACAGAATTAGCAGAAGAAGCAGTGGAATCTCAATTCTATCTAATTGATTGTGACGCTGGTACAAAATTGGAACTAAAAAAATTCTGCAAAAAGGTCAACAGCCTCCTTGGTAGAGGAAGCGTTCTTTTCTTTAAAGAAGACATCCAAGAGGAACAGAACAGCAGTTTCTGGATTTTCATATCGCCAGAACGCTTTAGGATTTGTTTTAATTTTAATAGGCAATTAAAACGCACTGAGTTGATCTTGGACCTTAACCCAATTGAAAAGGCATATGAAAAGCAGAGCTAAGAAAAAGTTTCCAAAGAAAAAGTTACTACTATATTAATAAAAAAAAAAATTATAAAAAACGGCGGGTCCTTCGGTTGATCAGGGCATGAAAGCCACTGAGGTCATAAAGATTCATTAGATATAGAATTTATAATAAAATATTTTTCGTACTTCTATTCTAAATAATTTTTTTGTTTTGCCCCAGAGCTACTTATTATCACATGTCTGATAGTAGACTACAACCGTAAGTCCCATCTACTGTACGTAGTTCAATACGCTGTTACATTCAGATATATTGCGCTGAATAACCGCAAGCAGCTTAGTACTGGAAAGAGCAGTTGAACTTTTAATTAAATAAATTTGGAAAAATTTCAGCAATCAGACAACTTTCGAGCAGAGACATGCGTCGACCAGCTAACCAAGCCAAGCAAATAAATACCAAATGGGATTAGAAGTGTAGGAACATGTAAAACACAGAAACAACACGCGCGTAAGAATATTTACATACACTGGGGGAAGTGAACCTGAGGGTGGGATGATATACTCCTATGCCTCATATAACACACAATCATACATATTTACCTTTATAAGTTTGTTTGAGCATCCATGAAGCACTCAAATTCGAATGCATTCGTACCTAGAAAGTGGCTTCGATAGGGCTCACATACAGCTGAAGCGCATCCTGTATTAATTAAAGTTTAGTATGCTCGCTTTCGAATACAGCAGCAAATATTTTATAGATATTTATACCTACGTACATATGGACATTAAGGTGATTCACTCTGCTTATAAAACCAGAGCGTAACTGATGCAAGTGGATCTTAAAATTTGATCAAGTTACGGCTTGCACCAAAATAGTTCAGCTGGCGCTGAATTGCGCTGAAAACGTGCGACAAAAACCAAGGAATTTTTTTTTTGTTTTGGTGAAATGAAAAACTAGATTTTGCGATGTATTTAATCGCTTGACAGTCAATTTTACACACACAAAAAGCAATATACTGCGCAAAATCAGGTCTAAAGTTTTAGAAAACTGCTTTTTTGTTTTGCTAACTAAAGTGAGTATATTTAAAGGAATTTGAGGTATATAATAAATTCCAAAAATTAGTCAAAATAATAAATAAACAAGTGAAAATTATCTGGAATCGAAAAATAAAAATTATTCCAAATTTCAAAGTCCGGCACCCGAAGTGTAACCAATTAAAAAGGCGAACAAATTTAGTTTAGAAAATTACTTTTATTCAAATCAAAGTAAAAAATGTGTAAAAATACTACAAAATTAAGAATCAATTTAATATACTTTTGCTCGATATGACCACATTTTGCCTTGACTATGGCCTAGGGAGTTTCCGCACTGCTCAATTTTAAAAATTTTT
Organism: Anastrepha obliqua; assembly: GCF_027943255.1. Classification (NCBI taxonomy): domain Eukaryota; kingdom Metazoa; phylum Arthropoda; class Insecta; order Diptera; family Tephritidae; genus Anastrepha; species Anastrepha obliqua. The sequence goes on from NC_072893.1 coordinate 50,672,703, forward strand.
TTGTCAGAAAACACAATGTTCGGAAATTGACTGCTTTCGACCAAGCGAAGCAACTCCTTTGCTCTCTCAAGTCTGACTTGTTGCTACTTTGGTGTGAGATCAGGCGCCTTTTGGACCTTGTAAGTCTTGACTTTGAGATCATTTTTCAGTATGCGGCGGATGCTACGGTCAGATATTTTCAGTTCTTTCGCCATTTGATTGACACTTCGTCGGGGATTTCGCACACTTTGAGTGCCGGACCCTATATAAAGTCAGCAGAATGGAATTTTTTTGAAAAATAACTATGTATATAAGAAATTTTCAAGGATATTCAGGAACAAGTATAAGTGAAAATTATCTGGAATTGAAAAAACAAAAAAATAAAAATAAATTTATTCATTTAAAATTATTAAATATATATTTTTTTAAATAACTATGAAAATGTTTGAAGCATAAAGTTTTAACAGCACATTTTCAATACCTACTCGTCTCTGTGCACTAAAAAAGTAAATTTTTTCAGTAACAGAGAATTTTTTCTTTTATTTAATACTCGAATTCTACTAATGTTTTTGTATATTCTTTCTGTAATTACATTCCTGAAATTTCAGGGTCCTTGAAAAAATTCCAGAAGTCGGCGAGAAAAATTAAAACCAAGATTTTATTCTATTTTGTGAGTATATTGAGTTTTTTTGTGAATAAAATTGACTGTCAAGCGATGCAATCGTCAAAAAATTCAGTTTTTCAAAAAACTTTTTGTTTCTATTTTTATCGCACGCTGTTTTCTGTGCAATCCAGCAAACTATGAAGCCATAATTAAGCTTAAATAACTTATTAGAATTCATAGCTTTACCAAATTTTAAGATTTCTAAATTTATAGTGTTTATCCTGCTGTTTATGGCTATAAAAGCTGCCAAGGCAGCTCTCAGATTAAGAGAAATCGGTCTACTCAGAACGAACCCGAGAGGACACTCTTCAATTTAAAAAAAAATCCCCTGCATTCCTGTTACAACGAATATCTGTAAGACCAAGGCCATCAACTTAGATAAATCCTTCGTCACAGTATTTCTTTCCAAAGAGGAATATGAGTGCGAAAGCTTAGCGAAAAGGAAGCTCCACACTCTTGACATGGCATTTTTCATTGATGTAGCGGACATAGCGCATCTAAAACTAAGAAAGCTTTGCTCGTTTATTAAAGCTACCGAATGGTTTGAAAAGGAACCCATAGGGTAAGGATAAGCTCCAGTGGTATCACAATGGACCTATAAAAGGTCTAAGTGTATCATTACGACAGCCATCCCACCTACCTACCTACCTAGTGGTACAGGGCCTGCCTAGTATGAGACTTTTTTTAGGGTCCAATTAAGTACATATTTTGAACGTTAAAAAGCCAAGAACATGCAAATTTAATATGGCATGAAACAAGTTTTACCTGCGAAAAAAAGCGAGTTCAAGGTTTTTAATATATGGGTATCTTTCATCATGAGTTGGAATCATTTCACCACTAAAAATGTTGATAAAAAATATATTTTTGTAACTCATAAAATATGCCAAATTTGGTAATTCATTTAGAAAATCAGAAACATTTTGTTTTGTTTTTTTTCGGTGGCACACCTTAACGTACTCGTACATACACGTGTGCATATTTTTATTGATAATTCTGTTTTTCTCTTTGAATTTGTTGCATTCAATAAATTTTCGTTCTGCTTGTACTCGATATTGTCAGCTCATTCAGTTTGTTCGACCATTCGTCCGATGCTTCGTTCCTGTGCACTTAGCTAAGCTCTACTCTTGTTGGCACTTGAATGGACTATTGCTGTTGTTGTTGTTGTTGTGTTTGTTATCATTCCTGGTACTGTGGTTTTACTGCTCCTTCCTGTTTACAACTTTTATTTTGTTTTGCTCTCAACAAAATGCAATTTTATTAAGAATATTTGGATATACGATTGGCTTACAAGTGAATTCAACGAATATGGGCCAACAAGCATTCTAAGGGGCAATTCCATATTAAATGGACTTTATGTAAGGTAAAGGTTTTCTACAAATTAACTCATCTTAAGTTGGTTAGTTAGCTGCTCAGTTGGTTAAGTTAGTTAAGGTATGAATTTGATATATTGAATTGAACAGCATTGACTTAACGCTCGGTGATTCGTTGATATTTTCAAGAGTATATTAAACCCCATCTAGCACTTTTTCGAAAAAAAAAAAATAATAATTTGATTATTCTATTTAAGAAGCATTCGCTACTATTTTATGTTTTCTTATATTAGTGTAAAATTGGAACTAAGATTTTTTTCTTCCTAACCATTTCTTTTTATTTTTCATGCAAACTGCCGTAAATTCGAATTACCAAATCAGAGGAGGTATTTTTCTTTCTCTGCCACCAAGTTACGACACCGGATACTCTAAAGACCGGATCATTTGTATCCATGACCGAGTCACCAGAACTTTTTTCGCTTTATTATACATTCATGTACTGGTTTTGTTTTTTGTTTGGATTCAATTTATTGTGAAGGACAAAAAAAAATGCTTGCATTCATAAAAGGTATGCGGGACTGACGCTGCAATAAAAGAGGTCAGCAAGCGCAACAGATCAGTTGTCACCAGCTGTTAAGTGTGAGGCTTTCCTTTCCGAATGCAGTACCTCTCGCTTCTGTAAATAAAAAGCCTTCGTGCGCATTAGAGTTGCTTCCATTTTCTATTGTTTGTTAGTACATCGAACTCCTGAAGACCGTTAATGCTGTTTGATGGGTACCTTGGCGGGATAACAGAGCTGGTCCCGAAAAACATGCACTAGATAGGGCGCTGTGGAGGGCGAGCAAGAGCAATTCCCGTAGATAGTACAATTCTTAATATTTAAGAACTCAACAAATAACAACGAAATCATCCTATTCATCCGATATGTCTCTGCTATTCTCTTAAATTTTTTTCACGCTTTACTAAACTTAAATTATCCCTTCCAAACAGCCATTTTCAGTCGACAGTAGGCATTGAAGAGAATTAGAGGAAAGAACTAAAATTTGTTTTGAGAAATACGTTTAAAACTTTTTTTTTTGTTTTTGACTGGTTTAGTGGTTTCGGAAAGGACCTATATTGAAGACGATACAATAAACTTGAGTGAACTAAAGGGCCTTTCAAGGGTGGTGGGTGCTGTTTTAAAATAAAACATGTAAATATGTAGATTCTTTCTAGTTTCAAAATTTTTATTCAAAATATGAATCTTAAAAATTTTATATGAAAAACGGCACCACTTAATTGTCCACCTTAAGGGCACCCGGTGGTCTAGAAATTTCAAAAAATCCATTTGTTTTTTCAATATTTCAAATGTATAGGATCTTAAGAATATACTGTGAAATTTTGATGCGGAAATTCCTAACGGTATAGTTTCTACATCCCATTAACTAGAGAGAGGTCCGCGCGCTCCTGTACCTAAAATTTTAAACTCATTTATCTCCAAACGACTTTTTCCGGCCTGGTGTTGTCAAACAAAACAAAAAAACTATTCAACCGAATAGTCTGAAATTTTAATATGTTGTTCACAACATCAATGGCTATTGGCCGTACTAGAATCCTATTATTATTTCAATTATTTCGTATTTTTTTATAAAAAACTGAAAAAAAAAACCGATTTTTAGAGTGCCAAGTTCAAAACCGCGCCACTTTGTCAATTTTTTTTTTGTATTCTAGTACGGGAAATAGCTACAGTCATCCGATTAATAATTTTTTTGGTTTTTGTGTTTTAGATAAATAGAAGAGCCAAAATGTACAACACCTTCAGCGCCATTAAAAAATTATTAAAATTAAAAATTTTTTTTTTCATTTTTGTATGTAAAAGAAGTTAAAGAAAAAAACAATTTTAATATCGTTTTTAACTTTTTTTATTGTATAAAAAAAATTCTGAAAGTACCCTAAATTTTCAAGCACTAGACCATCCCTCAAACTCGAGGGTCCCCCCTTAATACGGCTTCAGTTAAAATACGCCAAACAGCCGATTCAAGAATGCCTAATAGTTGGGAATATCGAGATTTCGTTGGTGAAATTTGTTCAGCTGTACTTTGCGCTACAGCAGCAATATTCTCAACAGAACCAGTTTCGGGGAATTTTTTCATTAAGGGGGGGGTAGGGTCACAAAATCGAAATTTTTTTTCTTCACTCATCTTATAGTAAATCATTTCAAGAATGTTGTGTCAAAATTTTAAGTGGATCGGAGCAGAACTCTCAAAGTTATAGCCTTTGTAGGCACTCTACCTCGAATGCGGAGCATCGATAATTTCTCAGAGTCATTTTTTCAAACGCGTTTTTCCCGAAACGACTTCTTAAAAGTCGGTGCCAATCACAACTCCGAAACTATTCAACCGATTCTTTTCAAATTTGGCACACGTTTTCTAAATCAAAAATACCTCCCCCCTACACTGTTTTTTTTTTATTTTTTGTTTTTTAAGGTTGTTTTTCACTTACAAATATGGCGAAATTTTTCGCCAAAAATGATCGTTTTACGTTTTTTTGCCACCAAAACTACAAAAATGAAAAAAACAAAATTTTATTAATGTAGGGGGGAGCATTACGTCATACTTTAACTGAAAAATTCGACTTTTTTAGTTTCAGATGATTCTACGACGAATGCCGATTGGCACCGCAGAGCACCTCTCGAAAAACATATCTCCAAAAAAACTCTGCCATGGGCTTATTTGTCAATATTTTATTATTAATATTTTTTAAAAACTTATTGAAAAGATGTACAATAACATGTAACTGATTTTATTAAAGTATCTTAAGCCATATTTCTGTAAAAAATTCACAAAAAAAGTGTTTTTTTTTTAGCGCTAAACCCTACCTCCCCCTTAACCTCTTAATTGCCGACTCATTCGGACGATTATTTCCTCCACCAAAGTCACGACGTTTGCGATATGTTTTCTTAGGATGCGTTTTCCTATCGTCTAAAATTTTATATCTGTCTACTTGACAAATGTCAAAGATGACTTAAAAAACAAATTATTCAGAACTTACATCTAGACGTCATTTTCGAAATACCTTTTATGAACGTCTTGTATCTTTTGGATGAATTTCTGATACTTTTTCGACAGAGCGTGCAAGTACATCTTCCATTTCAAAATCAACCTTACATTTCGTAAAAAATGTCTCCTACTTCTAAAGCACAAATACTCGCACACGCACTCACATTCACACTGAAAAATATACTCACAATATTTATAGAATTATTTCAAAATTGAAATAAATAAAAATATATCCGAAAAAGGCAACAACGAGTCAACCCGTACATATATATTTACGTACCGGATTTCTGTTGATATTTGAAAATTTCTGTCCAACTGCAATTCTCAGCTGTCCGCCCAATTGCCTATTGGTTGTTGCCCAACTACTTTTCCGAGTTTGCTTTTGAATAAGCACTTACCATTCTCACTTTCTACTTCGCTATTCCCCTCTAAATACACACACACACACACACACACACACCCTTTTCCTAATTTCCCTTTTTCCGCCACGTCAAGTGTCCTTTCTTTTCTTCTGTTTACCGGCCGGCCTACTTGTCGGTCGTTGCGGTTTGTCTTCGATAACGATTCCTTGTAATTTGTTGCGTTCTGTGACTGTGGCTTGCAAAGTTGGTCAGCAAATACCGTTTGCTTGGCGTCCTGACTGACTGCTGCAACATGGAAGAGGTTGCAACTTTTGTTTTATGTCGTTTGGCCACAACAAATTGTGGGCAGATTTTTGTTTGTTTCAAGCATGAAAAACGAGATGAGGATCTTCTTGTTGCACATTTCAACAGTTGACAAAAAAGGAAGAAGCAAAAGTGGGAACATAAATGCAGCAGTGGCGGAGTTTGGTGGTGTTGCAGCAAAGTGTCCTGCCGAGCGTACGTCTTCTTGCACCGCAGCTGCAGCTTGTACCGTTGGCAGTAAATCGTTTTAGTCGTAAAGTGAATTGTGGCATCAGTTGTAGAGATTTTTCAAAAGTATCCTTATTCAACAGTCAACTCTAGTCCTTGTCGTTGTTGCTGTCGTTGAATTTGTTTTTTTTTTTTTATTTGTTGTATAAACTCTTTCAATTACAATAAACTGCTACACAACTTTGGCAATTCAATACGAATATAAGCCAGTCAATGTGGTGCTCAATAGGAATACTCATACACACACCCACACACACATGTAGTTGTATTTGTAGTTGTATATTTACAGTGAAGCAGAAGTATGTAAGTACTTGTTTTTAGTTTCCCAACCGGACATGTAACTACTCATTTAATTCTTAAATATACACAAGTACACACACATATATGTATAATTATATATCATTAGGGAGGTCCGAAAAAAACCGAAAACTTTAATATTTTTACGATCAACCGAAAACAATTAAAGGCAAAACAAATATCGCTTTAGTCCCAGACTGGTGGACTGTGCACTCCTGCCTGTGCTTGCCATTACAACCTTCACGACCCTCCTCTACTCTCAAGTGAAGAGCGGGAACGCGATGATGTATAACAGGGCGAGTTCATTCATGTACACACAAATGGCTCAAAGCTCGACGGCAGGGTGGGTGGAGGTGTCTACTCCGGTACATCTGGGGAGATCTCCTTCAGTTTTCGGATTACTGTAGTATTTTTCAAGCTGAACTGATGGAAAAAATAAAAGCCGTGAGACTGGTGCAGTGTGAGGTAATACCTGGAGAAGATATCTACATTTCCACAGATAGCCAGGCGGCAATAAAATCACTCATACAATAATCAATAGCCTAGAAGGTAGCCATGAAATGTCGCATATCTCCTAACGAGACGGCTGAATCTATTAACTCACATGGCAAAGATAACATGGGTTCCTGTCCATTGTGACATTGAGGGTAATTGTACATAGAGCCGCTGAACTAGCGAGACTCGGCGTCAAGTTGACTGATGAGTGCACCAACAATGGCATAAGCATAACCTTACAGACTTTAAAGCTACTTATCTTTGAGGAAATTGTAAGAACAGCGCATGAAAGACGGCATATCGTGAGACAATTGTGGCCGACTCTCAGTGCAAAACGCGGCAGACATGCCCAGAGAATGGGCGTGCGAGTACATAACTTCTGCAGAAGTTGTCTAGACAAGGAAGAGGAGGTGACGATCTCACACCTTTTGTACTATTGTCCTGCTTTATTTTTCTGTTTTTTGTTTTCCTTGTTCACTCTTTTCGGAAGCATAGGGCCTCGACAAGACTTTTCCATCGCACACGGTTGTGTGCTGTTCTTTTTACATCGTCCCATGAGATGCCGGCATCTGCTGGTTCACGCAACATCGACCTTCTCCAAGTGTTTTTTAGTCGACCGCGACCTCTGCTCCCTTGCGGGTTCCAGTTCAGTGCCATTCTCGTGATGCTATCTGGTAGTTTTCTCAATATGTGACCTATCCATCGCCACTTTCTGCTTTTGATTTACCTTAAGATGGACCAGAATATTCTGCAGATGATGTGCAGGCACTTTTGATGAAGAATTGTAGTCTCTGTGTGATGCTGTTAGAGACCAGCCATGTTTTATTTCCGTGCAACAAAACGGACTTCACGCCTGAGCCGAATATTCGTAGTTTAGTGCGCCACAGTCCTGCTCTATACAGACGTAAATCTACCATTTTAGGTAGACAATTATTCTGTGAACTGGAAGATCTCACTGTGGAAATCAGAGATCTTCTAAATTTTTAGAAAATTGCACACTGATTTTAGGAGTGACAAGGAACTTCACAAGGCATCACATTGGGTTATGATCCTGAGTGTGCCCACAGTGGACAACTGATTCAACTTAACCTAACCGAACATCGCTTTTCGAGGTTATCAGACTGTGTATTAAAATAAAAATTCAGTACTTCAAGTTTTTATACATCACCCTAATGCTGATGGGATTCTATTTATGCATCTATTTGCATCAGATTTTACTATTGGTCATTGTTGTTGTATTTTCAATCTCTCTGGTCCTAAAACAAAAAGTTTCTTTTCATGTCCCAGCTCGATATTTAGCTGCAGGAAATAGCAAAATGTTTGAATGTAGTTGTATTAAATTACTCATAGCCTAATTGGGCCATATGGAATGAATCCTTAATTTAGTGTACCTTGTATTTGTAATGAATAAAGTCCTGTTTTTTGGTATTGATATTTATTGGAATTTTTGTGTGTATTTTACGAGGGTTGCTATTTACATTTCCGGCCTTGGGCACTGCTGGTGTTGTCAGGCGCCCTATCACGGAACCATTGCAAAGTTTGACATATTTCACCATAAACGCACACAGAAGGTTTGGTTATGTGAAGCATATTAGAGTTATTTACAGTGGCTTTAAAAATTAATCTCGGCAAAAAAAAATGGAATTAAACCGCGAACATTTCTGTGCGATTATTTTGCACAACTTTCGATTTGCATCAAGGAGACAAGAATGCATCGATGAATTAAAAACATTAAACTCGTATGGCGAGCAAGCACATTCCGTAAAAAACTGGCACAGCACTGTGGTCGGAAATTCTAAAAAACGCACCAAAACCTCGAAATATTTTTGTCACCGATCGGGATTGACTTCGTCGTGTTTAGAGTGCGTTACTGTCGAGATGTTTTAGAGATGTTCCCGTGCATTTGTTTTGAGCAGGCAGCCGCTCGACCTTGAACATTCCGATGAATGGGCGTGACGCTGCAGTATTGCCTCGCGCGTGCATCCGAAAGTTTTTGTTTATAAAAATAGTACAACTATTTTGAGAATATCCGGGTCTGATGGATTTTCATCGCGATTCTAATTGATATTGGTGCCTGTCAGAGACGTCCAACGAAAGGGTTTTATTTCTCTTTTGTTTAATAAAAATTTCAATATTGAGTGAAAAATTAGTTCAAGAGTTGAACCGAGTTGAGCTTAGAACCTTAGAGTTTCGAGATCGGAAAAGTGTCTACAATAAAATAGCGATTCAATCAACTGCTGATTCTTGCGGATTTGCCTTTATAAACGATTTTCGTGTGACCACGCGCGTGCCGTTTCCCGAGCACGGCTGGCGCGGCGGTGCAGTGTGAGTCCGGCATACGGCCCGACCGCGACGCGGCCGTGCGATACGGAGAATTTGGGTATCCCTAATTCTCATTGTGTAAAAGCGTTAATCAATGCATGTAGGGATCGTTTATCTCAGTTCAATATAATATATAATTTTTATTCCATATTTTCCATTTTTTGTTTTCAGTTTCTAAACAAATGGAAGTATCGTGGACGCGGCGGCAAATGTTTAAGGCGCTCTTTAATAATGTTGACGCAGACTTCGAAGTAAAAATCAGGATTCTGACTAAAAATTAACTACTTGTTCTCCCGATTCATGCCAAATTTCAACTACATCGAAAGGACCATTGAAACATTTTTTTTTTTGCTAATTGAAGAAGAAGTGGCAAAAATTTTATCGCAAAAGAAACATCTTCGACGAAAAATTCAAGGACTGGCTGGATGCTTCAACACTCGTAAATGTTGTGGTAAAATACGCATTTTTTGATAATACCTACTAATTTATCATTTTTATTAATGGTCGTTGTCAATCTGAAATTCAAGAAGCGTTCAAAGTTGAATTGAATCTGTTAGTTGACCGTCCGAAACCTGGTATGGGGAATTCCAATGATGGGAATACCGCGAGACGTTTCTTTGAAAACTCCGAAATACCCTGTAGAATTATTGGCTTGAAGAAAGAATTATTCGACCGATTTTACGTTATTTTACAAGTAGTATACAGCGGTTTTAATGTAAATGTACCGTGATTTGAGAGCTATTCCACAGAAACTGCCGATTAATATGTAACTGAATATTCATGGTATTATATGCCCACCACTGTCCATAAAGTTCTTATCCATGGCGCAAAAATTATCCAGTCGGCTATTTTGCCTATCGGACAGTTATCAGAAGAGGCACAACAAGCCCGAAATAAGGACATTAGGAATTACAGGGAGCACTTTTCGCGGAAATGTTCTAGAAAAAGTACAATGGAAAACATATTCCATTTGCTTATGGTAACTTCTGATTCCCATATTTCTAGTTTGAAAAAGTTAAAGCCGAAAAAAGGAAAGGCATTATCTTCGGAAGCGCTTGCATTGTGGAGTTATGAGAGAAGCGAGAACCAAGATACTGAAAGCGATAACGAGACCCAAAGCGATAACGATGATTAAAGTGTGATGTAGCATTTTGTGAAGAAAACATGTTTATCAATAAAACATTTCTCATTTTCCTTACGTGTTATTTCCATTATTTTAGGAGTTCACCTAAAACTTATAATATACACAAAATAATTAGCCATTCTGTCATTCTGCCATTTTGAATATTGAAAAATTAACATCATTAAGCGACCTCGAAAATATAAGTATCAGTTGATTTCGACTCGAAACACGATATTTTTATGACAGTTGGCCGCCATTTTGAATTTTGAAAAATCAACATCATTTTCGAATTCAGCGACCGCAAAAACCGTCAGGTAAGTATATTTCATTAATTTTTATAACCGTTTAGTGATTTTGGTGCGTTTTTTGGAATTTTCGTCGCCTAAAATCAGTTGTAATGCCATAAAATATCGATGCTGTGCGCGTCATGTCACATGCCGTGAGGGTGCGGCCTCCTTGGGCATTAATATGACGCGCATCAATAAGATTTTGCATTACCACCTTTTAGTAAAAAAAAGTTTTATTGAAATTGGTTCCCGCAATTTACCCCTTGGTTAGGCAAAGTGCTTCGAAAATTGGTTGCAATGAATGAAAAAGTGTGCCGAACACCATGGAGCATATTTTGAAAAAGAGTGAAACCGTTTTCAATCACCAGTCTCCATTTTTTCATATATATATATAATTGGCGCGTACACCCGTTTTGGGTGTTTGGCCGAGCTCCTCCTCCTATTTGTGGCATGCGTCTTGATGTTGTTCCACAAATGGAGGGACCTACAGTTTCAAGCCGACTCCGAACGGCAGATATTTTTATGAGGAGCTTTTTCATAGCAGAAATACACTCGGAGGTTTGCTATTGCCTGCCGAGGGGCGACCGCTATTAGAAATATGTTTTTCTTAATTTTGGTATTTTCACCGAGATTCGAACCGACATTCTCTCTGTGAATTCCGAATGGTAGTCGCGCACCAACCCATTCGGCTACGGCAACCACCATTTCCATTTTTTCATTATTGTGCCAGAAATACAATTTGCAACCCTCGTATGTATGTAAATATTCAATATTGCTTAAATTCAATAAAGGTGCTCTAATAACAAGAAGAATTTTGAGTTTGCAATCGAGGGTAGGTCGATAAAATTTGAAGAAAAAAAATATTTTATTCTAAAAAATTCATTTTTTTTTTTACACAAGCGTAGTTTTTTTCAGTTAATCACTTCATTTTTCTCCAGCTTTCTGATCTCCCCTTTGTAATATTACATAATTTTTCTAGGTTCTAAAAATGCATTTTTGTTTCAAAGGAATTTAACCCAAATCGATATTTTTTCTCACCCATTCAGACGTTTTTACTTCAATTAAATAAACCACAGGTACTGATCATTTTACTCCTTTCAAAGTAATTGGCTTAAATGAGACTGCGGCAATCCAAAACTCTGTCACTAGTACATTGAAGATCAGCACACTCAGTCTTGGTCATTGTAGATTTTGTAGATTCATAAAACATTCTCCAACAAGTGTTTAGCTATTTTTCTTGTATTAAAAAGTGTAAGGTTTGGCAATTATTTTGGTGTGGTAATAAGTTTCCATTCTCGTAAAAGAGGCGCCGTTGCTGATACTCTTTTCGCGTTCGCTCTAGTAATTACTGGTGATTTAAAGGTGTTTATGTGAGGTCTCAATCGCAGTAGGTGACATTCGTTTGAAACGTAAAGATTCTTTTCCATCTGACGTCAAATATGTCTACGTTCGTCGCGAGAAAACAGCAATTGCGGGAAGGCAAGCTTCATTAGTGCCTTTTAAAGAAAAGTCTAGCTGAAAAGTGTCGTATATGGATCAATATTTACGATAATCCCGCTCCAGCAAATATAACTTGCAAAGAGTGGTTTCGACGCTTCCAAAGTGGCAATTTGATAAAGATCATGACTGATAAAGATCGAGAAGGGGCAGCGAAAAAATTCGAAGATACTCAACTACAAAGGATGATGGCTTAAGACACATGTCGAACCCTTGATGATATGTCTACAGAGTTGAATGTTGACAGATTAACCATCGGTAAACACTTGTATGCGACGGGAATGGTCCAGAAAGCAGGTAACTGGGTGCCACATCAATTGAAGAAGAGGAATATCGAGAGACGTTTAGCGACGTGTGAGATGCTTCTTTTACGGCAGAAAGGAAAAGGTTTTCTGCATCCGCATCGTCACTGGCGATGAAAAATGGATCTGTTATGATAACCCTAAGAGTCGAAAATGTAGGAGCCTGCCGATCTGAACCAGGTCCAACGACAGCGAAACATTCATGCTTCAAAGGTTCTGTTGTGCATCTGGTGGCATTAGATGGGTGTTATCCATTATGAACTCCTTAAACCATCTGAAACCATTATTGGCGATCGTTACCGACTGCAGCTGATGCTGCATGAAAACGCCAGGCCACACGTTGCTAAATCGGTCTAGATATATTTTAGAGGGGAAATCTTACCCCATCCACCGTATTCACCAGATATTGCACCTTCGGATTCCCCTCTGTTCCGATCAATGCAGTCAGCGCTCATTGGAGAGCGGTTCACTTCCTACGAGAGGATCGCAAACTGGCTCAATGAATGGATGAAGTCGAAAGAGCTCGAAATTTTTGTCAGAGTAATCCGTATGCTGCCTGAAAGATTGAGTAAAGTTGTAGCTTCCAATGGCACACACTTCACATGATTTTATTTAATTGTTTAAATAATTCGTAGCTTTTGCTAGGAAAGGACGGAAACTTTCTCCCATACCTAACAAATGACAAACGATATCGTACAGATATCCATCGCGTCCACGGTTTACTGATAACGATTCTTTCATAAAAAGTTTCAATCGGTTCAATTGGCTCTGTATAGACTCTATATTTGAAATGCATAAAAATAATCCACTGGTGTTAAATCGCATGACTTGATGCGGCCATTAACAGCTGGATTCCATGAACTTATGCGATCGAAAATTTTCATTTATTGTTTATTTTATCATTGTTTCGGTGGCTGTTTGGCTTGCGTGTGGCACGATTTTGTTGAAGCAACTTGTCACGCTCCGGCTTTGAAAGTATTCGATGCGGTACCAGCTGGTGGTAGCAGAGGAAGAGGGCGGCCTCCACTGCGTTGGAAAGATCAGGTGGAGAAGGACTTGGCTTCACTTGGTGTGTCCAATTGGCGCCGGTTAGCACGAGAAAGAAACGACTGGCGCGCTTTGTTAATCTCGGCTAAAATCGCGTAAGCGGTTATCGCGCCAATTAAGAAAAGAAGAGAACTTGTCAATGGTATCCACGTCATCAATAATAGTCCAAAACTCAGTTGTTAACATGGCTCCTTAGCGTAATCCCTTGACCGTAACCGCATTTCCAGCCGAATTTTCGGAAAAAATGGCTCCATCACGGATCCAGACCACATAGCGGCGCATCAAACAGTGCAAGGACTTGTCAAGCAATCATTCTTGAATTAGCAGAAGCTTAAATGAGGCAATTTTGCTTGTTGCCGTATCCAAGTATTGGAGAAAGTCGAGAAATTGACAAATTCGGATCTTCCTCAACACTGTGCAAGCAAGGCTGCGATGTTTTCACTTGAATGAGTCAGTCGAAAGAGACGCATTGGTGCTGGCACTTTGACAATTTTACGAATTTTCGGAAGTTCTTAATAGGAGTTTTAATATTTTAATAATAATTTAATATGCAGTATGCAGTATATTCGGCCGCCGTAGCCGAATGGGTTGGTGCGTGATTGCCATTCGGAATTCACAGCGAGAACGTAGGTTCAAATCTCGGTGAAAAACATTTTTCTAATAGCGGTCGCCCCTCGGCAGGCAATAGCAAACCTACGAGTGTATTTCTCCCATGAAAAAACTCCTCATAAAAATATCTGCCGTTCGGAGTCGGCTTGAAACTGTAGGTCCCTCCATTTGTGGAACAACATCAAGACGCACACCACAAATAGGAGGAGGAGCTCGGCCAAACACCCAAACAGGGTGTACGCGCCAATTATATGTATATATATATACTTTTATAAAAACATAAAAAAATAAATTGCAAAAAAGAAAGTAACTGTTAAGAAGGTCGAAAAAAAGCGAATTTTCCAGAATTTTTTCTGAGAAAACTTTTAAATTCATTGATCTAAAAAATTTTACACTTATGTTATCTTTTTACTGTATTTTAAGGCTTAGTATTAGTAAAAAATATTTATTTGGAAAGGAGCTACAGCTGATCTCCGGGAGCTCCTCTCAAAAAAGACGTTTTACGGTGACCACAACATCTCTTAACTGGATCCTCTGAAATTAAAAAGCCAAACGGATTTAGTTAAAGTAATGTTAAATCTAGTAATTAATCAAAGGAATAAACAAAAATTATTTTTTTGACAAAATGGCGGTTTCTCAAACCAAAAAAACGATTTTTGACCAAAATTTCGACTTTAAATTCTTTATAATAAACAGTGCGCGTAGCGTAGTACACACAACAGAAGTGAAACTTTCAAGGCAGACAAAGAAAGAGGGAGGGACCCCAGAGAGAATGAAAGATAATGAGAGAGAGAGAGAGAATATATATCTAAATATATTATATATATAAGAGGGAGGGACCCCAGAGAGAATGAAAGAGAATGAGAGAGAGAGAGAGAATATATATCTAAATATATTCACAACATTTTCAGAGAATACAAATAGAAAAAATTTACAACCAAATTTCCCTTTATCGCTCGACATATTGACAGCTCGTACTCTTACGGTAGATAGATGCACTGTGTGCGGACAAACCACTGACTATACGACCCGTGTGCGGAGGCCCTAACTGCGTTAGTTCCTTCAAATTGAATCTGTCTTGTGAATACCTAGCAGCGAAGTTGAAATAAAATTTACTTCGGCATAAGTGTCTTGCTTTTACCTAATAGAAAGAAATACGGTACGCAATGACTATGGATCTGAGTTTGGACGAAATAATGGAAACCAAAAAGATTTGTCGACCATCAGCAGTTAAGAAAATGTAAGCATGTCGAAATATATTTTCCTGTGTGCAAGTCTGAGCAATCTGAAATCTTTTCCTTAATGCTTTTCATTCATCGCGAAAAGCCTTAGATAAGCCAATATTTAAACAAAGCGTTGTGACTGATCCCCGTAATAAAATAATACAAAATATAAACTGTCAAATATCAGACGATCAATAGCAAATAATCAGCCGAAAATGGATGGATTTATTATGGTAACTTACTCTTTCTCTCTCCTTCTCTTCTACGATTCATCTTTTTTCTCTCTCGCGGAACGAAAATGCCCAAAACGTTGCATGACCTTGAAATTTTACTCTCCATTCTCGCTTGTACATCGACGCCTAAGAAGTTTCACTTCAAAAATTTATCGGTGAGAAAAAATCTTCGATTAATTACTAAAAAATATATTTAAGAAGCTGGTGTTAAAATTT
Organism: Anastrepha obliqua; assembly: GCF_027943255.1. Classification (NCBI taxonomy): domain Eukaryota; kingdom Metazoa; phylum Arthropoda; class Insecta; order Diptera; family Tephritidae; genus Anastrepha; species Anastrepha obliqua. Next base: position 50,688,238 of record NC_072893.1, read on the forward strand.
GAGACTAGTCGGTTTAGCCGGTCTCGAGTAATGTTGGTCACCAACTTTGAAAACACCATTTTGAGAAAAACGCGCTGGCGCACACTGGGGATTTTTGTACAGAGATGCGGAAAAAAGTATACATCCCAAAAAATATTTACATTTTTACTACTAACGAAGTTGTATATATTTGTGTATGAAAAGAACATGTTTAAAAACTATTTTTCAAAAAAGATTTAAAAACAATGTTTTTTAAAATTCATATTTTTTTTTTTTTTTTTTTTTATTAATATAAGCCAGCAAATATTTACGCACAGGATACATGTAAGTTCATAATTCTGAATTACCCTCAAAATGTCAAAACAAAATTAAAAGTGTTTCGTTATCATTATGCACACACTAGAAAGCGTTTAGTTATTATCATTGCCAAAAAATAATCAGTGGCGCCTGGTGGCACCTGCAATTGATTAAAACTGAAAGAGACATATATATAAAAAAAAACTGTAAGTCGGAGTTTAGTAATTCTTTTTGATTTTATTGTTGGTTCTATTCTGGAATTTAGAAATACCACTAAACATTGCGTAGGTGGTATGTTGCAAATTTGACTTTTTTCCGCTAAATGCGGCGCTCCGGCCTTGTACTTTCAAGCACTCTGAAACGCCTTTTCAAATTTGCGTGTAAATTCGAAAATATTCACCGGAACGATATTAAATTTTAAGTGTGTGTTCTTAAATATATGTACATTAAGAGAAAAATTAAAAAAAAAATCGATTTTTTGAAAATTTTAAATGTACTTATTTCTCGCGCTCTAATTAATTTGAACACGGGTGTAGGCACATAAAGTTAAGACTTTAAGTTAAATTTTATTCGAGCGTGAGCCCAGTAGACTTGCAAAATATACTTTCAATCGAAAAACTAGCTTAAATTTTCTGTGTGATGCGCATTGGGCTGAGAAGTGCAGCCCCAGAGTTCACAATAAACGTACCCAGACATTTTCTATACGTCCAACCATTTCAAGAAAAGAATTTTCATTTTCAAAGCATATGCACATCTTGAAAAGAAAAGATCTTCTGATATGTACAGTCGTCACCCATGAGCATGCAATGTAAGAAAATTGGGCTCCACAGTGGATTCATATTTAGCTCCTTGAATCTAATTGCACGGCCTCTCCCTCAATATTGCCCGATAACAACTTGAACGGCATAACCCAAGCACAACTTCGAACTTTGATGGTTTTCTTTCTGTTAATCCACGAACTTCTAGAAAACCGCTGCACTCAGTTCGCTCCAGTTCATTGAAACAGATACAGCTCGCACTCCTCGCAGAGTGCTTCTCTTCACTCTGGCACACAAGCACACAAATACACGTGCACTTGATGGGTTTAACGTCGCAACTAAGATATTTGGGTGTAATGATCGATGCTCGACTAAGCTTCAAGGAGCACATTAAAAAAGCATTCGGATAGGCAGCCATAATGACGGCGGCACTTCAAGAATTATGGCCAACATCGGTGGTCCCACTCAGAGTAGAAGAGCGCTCGTGGCTTAAGTTACCCAGTCTACACTCATCAGCACCCAAATGGGGTAAAAGCCCTGATTCAAAAAACATACGCGAAGAAGGCGGAAATATTTTTTAGACTAAACGCCCTTAGAGTTGCCTGTGCTTTCAGGACAGTGTCGTTTGAAGCAGTATGCGTCATATCGGGTATCATGCCACCAGATATACTGGCCTCTGAACTGAGTACAGTGTACGACAAAGCCAAAAGCCTAAACAGGCGACTAACTGCGGAATTAACCCCGGGCAACATTGTAAATTACATGTTGCAGTCGAAGTTGATGTGGACCAAGATGAGAGAATGGTCCGCAAATGCGTTACAGGAACTCCGGAAAAAGGAATGGGAACGCAGTAAACAAAGAAGACAAAAATGTAATGAAGTGTAAACGGAGACAGAAACATAAACGAAGAGCCATACTGGCATACTCGCTTGGTCCTGCGATGCAATGCTTAAACGACGGTATCGCAGGGCAAACCAAAGCTGCAGAGATCGGAGTTAGGGTTTAGGTGTACGTAGGTGTACTGTTTCGCAAGTCCAGTCTAGTAGTAATTCTGACTGTGCATGGTCCCAAATGAGGTGCACCCTTAGCGGTCAGTATGAATCGTGCATGCCGTCTATATTGACTAGATACCTAAGATTCCCCCTTCGGATAAAAAAAAAACATACACTAAATACTAAACTGTTGTTTTTTATCATTGCAAAGCTTCCATTCTTGTGACCAACTAAATTGTGTAATAGGACTATGAATAAGTTCGTGCGGTTTTTTTCGAAATTTGAAACTTTATTGACGTAAAATGGTTACAAATTTAATATTCAAAGTATTGTCCATCGCTTACTACTACTTTTTCCCATCTTTCTGGCAATTCACGGATTCCCTTTGTGAAAAATTCGGTCGGTTTTGCCGCAATCCACGAATCGATCCATTTTTTGACTTCATCGTAATTACGGAAGTGCTGGTCAGCCAGGCCATGTTGCATCGATCGGAAGAGATAGTAATCGGATGGCGCAAGGTCTGGACTATACGGCGGGTGGGGTAGGACATCCCATTTGAGCGTTTCTAAGTATGTTTTGACCACTTGTGCAACATGTGGCCGAGCATTGTCATGTTGCAAAATAACTTTGTCGTGTCTATCGGCGTATTGCGGCCGTTTTTCTCGCAGTGCTCGGCTCAAACGCATCAATTGTCGTCGGTAGACATCCCCCGTAATCGTTTCATTCGGTTTCAGTAGCTCATAATACACAACACCCAGCTGGTCCCACCAGATACACAGCATAACCTTCAGGCCATGAATATTCTGCGCCGACGTCGATGTTGAAGCATGGCCAGGGTATCCATACGTTGCCCGACGTTTTGGATTGTCGTAATGGACCCACTTTTCATCGCCAGTCACAATTCGATGCAAAAAACCCTTTCTTTTGTGCCGTTGAAGCAGTTGTTCGCATGCCATAAAACGGCGTTCAACGTCTCTTGGCTTCAATTCATACGGCACCCAATGGCCTACCTTTCGGATCATTCCCATGGCTTTTAAACGTTTGGAAATGGTTGATTGATCAACTCCCAAAGTTTTTGCAACCTCTTCTTGCGTTTGAGCCGGATCTTGATCGAGCAATTCCTCCAATTCGGTATCCATGAACTTTGGCGGCGCACCCTCGCGTTCTTCGTCTTCCAAGCCAAAATCACCACTTTTAAAGCGTGCAAACCACTTCTGGCACGTTCGCTCAGCTAGAGCATGCTCACCATAAACTTCCACCAAGATACGATGACTTTCGGCTGCTTTTTTCTTCATATTAAAATAATGAAGAAGAATTCCCCGCAAAAACACATTATTTGGCACGAAATTCGACATTTTCAAGTGTGGTAAAAATATTGTTGTTTACGCTTCAAATAAAAAACTTATACTGACGTTTGTGCCTTACGACAGTAGCTCTCCAATGAATGTTTGGAAATGTGGATCGATGGAATAATAATCAAGTTACGCCATCTGTTGTAAAACCGCACGAACTTATTCATAGTCCTATTACAAAAACCGCATATGTTGCTGCCGCCACTACAAATTTTAAATGCTCTTGCTGGTTGATCTGGTTGTGTGGTCATTTATGTTAGTTGTTTTTGTTGTTGTTATTAAGATTGTTGGCAATTTGCTCGCCGGACACTCCATTAAGTGCATAAATAGCTTTGCGGGCTTAAGTTCCTGCTGCTACCGTTGTTTTTTGCCCACTAAAAAAGCGCCTTGCCCTTTCCTCCTGGCAATGCCTATTCTTTTGTGTGTAGTTATCTACTTGTTTTTCACAATTTTACAAATTCTATTTTCTATGACCCGTAATTCTTCTAACGATTTTTCTTGTGTTCTTCAGCTACGAACTTTTTGTTTGTTGTCCACTCGCCGCCGCAGTTGGCAATTATTTTACTGGCAGCAACTGTTGTAAACGTTGCTGCAACACTTGTGTCATTGGCCATTTTTTAGTTGTTGAGTAAATTGCAGTGGTCAGCAGCAGGTCTGTTGCATGGCTGTGGATTAAAGAAAAACACAAACAAAGAAATCCACTAATGCATTCAAAGAGTTGTATAAAAATTTCAGTTATGTATTTCAGTATATCTGGTCGCCTTGTTGCTGCTTGTTGCTGTGCCAAGTTGAAATGTTGGCCTCCATGTCAGAGTTGTCGGTAGGCATTCCACATTCGAAGTATTTTTGTGCATGTTTTTATTTTTGTTTTTGCTACTTTTTTGGTTGTTGTTGTTGTTGTTGTTGCTTTTGCTTTTGGTACGTTTGACTCCGTTTGCTTGTTAAACTGCAGTTCAGAAAAATGTTTTATGACTCTGAAGTGACCATTCACTTTAAGGCCAAGTATGAAATGCCCAGAAAATGCTCGTTGTATGAAATTTTTTGTGTTTATGGTTTTGGTGTATTTGTTTTTTTTTTTTAAGGTTTTGCCTTTTACTGGACATAGCATTTGACAAGCATTTAGTCGTCCATTTTTCATGTTGCTATTCTCTCAGTCATCTGCGTTTTAATGAATGTCTGGAATTATTAGTGAATGAGTAGAGTCGAGTGTCCTTTGAATGTGGCAGAGAGCAATTGAAGGTAATTGAATGGCGGTTGTCGGTTCAGCTGGCTAACTGATTTGTGTTTCAATAGAATAGAGTTTGCGGTTGAAGGAAACCAGTGTAACGGTGAGTTACGAGTCTAGACGTTGCCCAATGCATTTAAATGCTTGTGTGAGACATGCAAATGCCAGAAGTTTAATTTAGAGCGGTGCAGTTGTTCATGCATTGGCGATAACTCATTTCGCCATCACGTTGCGCCTGTACAAGGCGGGATGTTCCAAAGGCTAGTTGTGCGTTAAATAAAGTGACACTGAGAAGAAAATTGAGGTAGGAAGTGATAAGGGCAGAGATGCATTATATTAGATTGGGGCAAAAGCAATCCATAATTTTTATTTTTTTATTTCGCGCAAATGGTTAAAAACAGTTTTTTGGTCAATCTTTAGCTCCTGAGCGATGCCACGACTACTAACAAGTCCAACTTAGAGTACAGGGTAAAGAAAGCGAATATAGCACTTTACACGTGTAAGAGAAAGTTGGGAACAAAATGGGGTCTTCAACCAAAATTATCCAACTGGTCCTACACAGCCATTGTAAGGCCAATACTAACATATGCGGCACTAGTTTGGTGGCCTGCAACAGAAAGGAAATACAACAAAACTAAGCTGAACAAGATACAAAGAACAGCGTGTATCTTAACTACAGGAGCGCTTAGCACCAGTCCTACTGAAGCGCTCAATGTACTAACACATCTCTTGCCATTAGAATTACACATTAAAACAATAGCTACTTGCAGCGCGGTGAAACTCAGAGACAGAGGAAGCTGGACAACAAGGTCGTACGGTCACGGTAAGATCCTCCTACAGGGACCCCCGCTGCTCAAAAACGGACCAGACTACACAGTCCCCGACCTCAACTTCAAGAAAGGCTTTACGGTACGTTTTTCACCGAGAGCCGAGTGAAGCAAAGGAGAGGTGATTGGAAGACACGATATCGAAATGTATAACGACGGTTCTAAGATGAGCTGTGGTGTGGGAGCTGGCTTCCATTCGGAGCCACTCAACCTATCTCAATCAATTCGTCTTCCTGATTATGTCACCGTGTTCCAGGCAGAACTTTTAGTGATCAGAGAAGCATGCAAATCCCTAGAACTCTACAAGGAAGTTGGTACAAGAGTAGCTATCTTCTCAGACAGTCAAGCAGCTATTAAGGCCTTAGACTCACACTACATTTCATCCAAACTGGTCCTACAGTGTAGAGAGGAGCTGAAACTGCTCAGCCATTGGCTTGAAATTACCCAGAATTACCCGGTCATAGGAACATACGGGGCAATGAGATAGCGGATGAGCTAGCAAGAAAGGGCTTGACACTAGACATAGCAGAGGCGGTGGCAGTCTCCACCCCACTGAACACACTAAAAGCATCCATTGCTTCATACTATCATGCTTTAGCCGAAAGAAGATGGAAGCAAATCCCTACATGTATTACAAAAAAAAACACATGGCCGTCATACAAAATCCAAAGGACGAATAACCTGCTAGGATGTTCTCGGCCAAACATCTCACACATCACTGCAACCCATACAGGTTATTGGAAAGTAGGGGATCATGCAACTAGACTCAATCTACCCTTCAATCCTATCTGTAGAAGCTGTCAAGCGGAAGGGGCGAAGGAAAGTCTGTTCCACTATCTATGTGAATGTCCGGGACTAGCCAGGGCACGATTCCGATCCTTCGGTAAGCCTTTCCTACAGCAAATTAAGGAGATCGCAGACATTGAGATAAAGGATTTGCTGCTATACTTGGACCTCACTAAATGGATCTGACTTGGAAACTGGTCACTAATTAGGAGCATTTCAGCTCAGACATGTTCAACCACCTCAACGACAACAACAACAACAACAACTAACATGCCGGCCAACATCTATTATTTTATCAAAATTTTCGACATTAGCGCCATTTTCTTTGATATCAAAAATAAGCGAACGGAACGGCGAAACCGAAAATGTATATAAACAAATGTGGCCCTGGTGAAGCGAAAAATTGAATGATACCCACGAATAATAATACAAGAAATGGTATGTAGTCAATTGTGCTTGAATGCTGGGGCAGTAACGCGAATACTGCTTAATGATTGGTAATACACAAATAAATCGGCTCGATGGGTTCCACGAATTTTGAGTGCGTATCAAAAAGAAACTAGAGTACATTTTGCTGACTATTTTTTTAGGGAAATTCGAAAACGGCGACTCTCCATTTAACTCGATACAACGTTCAGAACGTCAACCAATTTCTGCATGGACTTTTTTATGTCATCTAAGGGAATGTTCTTTAATACCTGTGTCACGGCTGCTTGAATGGCTGGAATATCATTATAAAATGCACCTTTCATGGCAGTTTTCAATTTAGGGAACAGAAAATAGTCGCAGGGTGATAGATCAGGAGAAATAGGAGGGTGGTCGATGACACAAATATGTTTTTGCATCAAAAATTCACGAACATTTTTGGTTTTGTGAGGTGGTGCATTATCATGCAATAAAAACAGCTGTTTTCCCTCTGGATATTCAGGTCTTACATGAAAAATTCTTGACCACAAACGATGTAAAACTTGTATATAGTATTCTCCATTAATAGTTTGACCTTCTGCAACAAATTCCTTGTGTACAATACCCTCGGAATCGTAGAACGTGATCAACATTGTTTTGATTCTTGACTTCTGAAAATGCAATTTCTTTGCTTTTGGCTCCCCTTTCGTGTTCCATTCTGCAGATTGACGCTTAGTTTCAGGGTCATATTTAAAGCACCATGTTTCTTTACCAGTTAAGATTGAATCAAGAAAAGTTGGATCGTTTTCAGATGTTGAAATGATGCCTTTACAATGCTCTACACGAGCGATTGTTTGATCTTCATTTAATTGGTGTGGAATAAAACGTGCACAAACCTTTCTTTTACCCAAATCGTCAGTTAAAATTTTCCAAATAGTACCAGTAGACGAATTTAATTCTTCAGCCAACATTCTTACAGTGAAATTTCCGTCAACAGCAATGATTTCCCGGACTTTTTCCACCAGTTCAGCACGATTACTTGCTTCTGGATGACCAGGTCTTTCATCATCATTCAAATCTTCACAAACATTTTTAAATGGTTTAAACCAATTATATACATTTGAACGAGCTAAACAATCATCAACATAAGCTTTTTGCATCAGCTCGTATGTCTCACTAAATGTTTTTCCAAGTGTAACACAGAATTTAATATTTGCTCTTTGCTCCATTGTATTTTTACGACACAAGCACGAAACATACTGTCAATAAAAGACGCGTAACTTTTTAACCTGTCAAACGATTTACATGAAGTTGGCTGCGGTTGAAATATGATCAAAGTTCAATAGATAACTCTACGTGTTCCATGATTTAAATAAAAAGTTCTGTTATTTATTGAACATACGTGTATGCGACGATAATGCGCCTACCCACCCTGCTAAAATGGCAAGTAACTTCATTGCATTTGCTGGGATCGAAGAAATCCGAGCATCGCCGTATTCTCAAGATTTGGCACCGTGTGGTCTCTGGTTACTTCCAAAAATAAAAAAAAATAAAAAATGTGGAGGAAAAGTGTTTAGTAGCACTTTTTTTAGTTTGTGGTGGTGAGGTAGGGCTTAAAATGTTTTCGTACTTACAGCGACCGTCGTAAGCTGCGTTGAATGGTGTGCCGCTAAAACAATCCCTACTCTTCCTCTCCTGGATGGTTCCTCTGCCTCGGAACTACGGTAGCATTCCATCGAAGACAGAGAACATCCAAAAAGGCGTTCTGATAAAGACTGTCTCTACTACGCTCCCTGCGTCCAGGTCGCCAGTTTTGGAGCAAGCGTCATGCTAACAGCTCCTCTTCTAATTAGATAGGGAGGTTAAGGTTAGTATGCCGGTTAAGCATCTCTGTCCATGACAAGTTTTTTGGCGCTAAGTACTCGCTTTATGTAGGTGCCAATTTTCTGTGCTTTTAACAATTTTTTTGATTCTGTTGTCTACTCTTAAGAGACCTGACTTGCCTTCGACACCTTTCCGATCTAATTTCCATCTCTTCATTTGAAGAATGTGTGATCTACATTGCCAATAGGTGCATCTCCGTAGATGCATTTAGTGGTTGCCGTTTTCTCTACTTTGTTTAGATATTTGCGAAAATACCTATGTTCAGATAGCATCTGAGTTAAAATATAGGTTCACCTCTCTAAACTGTCTGCCATACCATTTATTTGTCTTTCGTCTCTGACTCCCAGCGCTCTTGCCATATTTGTAGTGCGCGCGCTCTAATTTGTTGTTCGGCGCTATGGCGTTTGTCGGCTTCTTTTCAAAGATCCAAAGTTCTCTTCGTTCTCTCGCTAGAAGATCTATACTGCTGCTGCCGTGCGATACGCTGAAGCAACACGGAGGCCAGCAGTTCTTTGGGATTTGGCAAGAATCTTGCGGTGATACTCAGCTTTAAGGGGTCCCGGTGGTCTAGAGCTCGAAAATTTTTGGTATTTTCAGGAGTATTTTTTAATAAAAAAAATGAAAAACGATATTTAAATATTTGAGGTTCTTTATTTAACGTCTTTACATACAAAACTGGACATATCTATTTTTTTTAATTTGAATAATTTTAAAAATGTCACTGAATTTGACCCGAAAAGTTGGACTTGGACGGTGTTGTCCATTTTGGCTCTGCCGTTTTGGCAAGAGGGACCCGGGAGCTGGTGGAGACGTACGATTGGGAACCGCTGGTGCATGCGGCTTACTCACCAGACTTGGCGCCTTCCGATTATCATTTGTTTGAATCGATGGGCTACACACTTTTCGAGCTGCGCTTCAATTCTCACGAAGAAGCAGAAAAATGGCTCGATGATTGGTTTGCGGCCACAGACGACCAATTTTTTTGGCGCGGCATCCACAAATTGCCCGATATGTACATGTGAAAAATGTGTCGCTAGCGATGGCTATTATTTTGCAGATTAAATTTGTAACCATTTTTTGTTAATAAACGTTCGAAATTGAAAAAAAAAAGTTAATTTCATTGGTATAAAAAAAAATATATATTTTACAGCGTCGGTATTGTTATTTAATAGCCACACTTCGCATATAAGAATACTCCTGGTGTTTAGCCATAAAACATTTATAAATTTTTTATCTACATATAATATATATGTCAATGTATTTCCTTTCAGCATACACGCATGCACATACACAAATATAAATGTTTGCCTACATCAGCGTACGTATGTTTACAGAAGTGTATGCGCGTGGTATAGTGTCAACAACAACAAATTGCCAAACATTATAGCCATGTTGTAAAATTCAACAATTGGGTATTACGTTTATTAATCCGTATTTGTTTTGCGCGCTGATGTTGTACCAGCAGCATACAAGCGCAAATAATGCACACACACGAACATGCACGTACACTCATGAAAAAAAAATACAAAACAATTTACGTGTGTCTCTGCATCCTTTTTCATAAGGTTAGCACCAGCTTCGTTTGTTTGTTTTTTTTTTTGTTTTATTTATTTAGTTTTTTTTTTTGGTACTTTATTTTATTTTATTTTTCTACTTTGTTTGCTTTTACTAGTAACTTACTGCAAATTGTGCGCTACATTGTTGTTGTTATTATTGTTGCTGTTAGCCTGTCATTTCTAGGTTAATAACTCATCATAATCACTAAATTTATCATCGCAGCCAAGTTTTGCTGTCTTCCTTCGCTTTTTGTCTTTGTATGTACAGCTGTTTGTGTATGTAGTTGCCCACTCTCTCAACTACAACTACAACTCCCGAATGTATGCTATAACTTTTGAGATTGTTACCATTATTTTTTCATGTTTTGTTTTTTATTATTACTGCAGCGGCAGCGCCCACTATTGATTTAGCTTTCTTCTACCATCTCCTCTACTTACACCTACTTACACATACACACAGAACATTAAATTCTGCCGCCGCACACCTTCCAGCAAATCAACTTGCACTGCACACCCACCACAGCCACACAACCACCACCACCACCCAAGCCTCACACACTGCCCTTTTCGTTTGTTTGCCTATTTGTGAGTCTGTATTAGTCATTTTGACATTTGTTTGTTCTGTCGCATTTTCGTTAGTTCAAAGCTTATTGTCGCTGTTCACTTTTTCTAATCCCATTTTTCGTACGTTCTTTTTTTTTGTTTTTTTGGTTTTACTTCTTTATTTCAGGTTTTATGCTCCTTCAGCTGTACACTCGTAGTGTAATGCGCTTTGCTGAAATTTATTGTTGCTTTGGTCAGTTGTTTTTTTTTGCCTTTTCACTCCCTTTTGTTTGTGCTCTTTTTTCTTTTATGATTTCTGTGGATTGTCCAAACTTTTCTCAATGCGCTGATGTGGATGTGTACGTCTCCTGTATGCTGTCTATTGTTCCTGCCGTTCCTGTTGTTCATTCGCATTGCATTGTGCTCGTACTGGTAATCTGCAGTGTAATCAAAGACGATTTTCCATCACATGCACTATTCATAAATCAGCATTTCTTTCATCAAATCCATTATTTGCACTTTACAGCACTCGGATTACTCATACGCTCATCTTCAGAGTTTTTCGTTTTTATTATTTCAAAGCCGTATTTTCGTGCTTAGTTGTCTGCTGCTACGTATGAAAATTTCAAATGCTTCGATGAGCAAATATTCTGCTCGAAAAAGTACTCGTTTTCTCAACTTACTGTTTCTGCGAATGGCGTCCACTAAAGCATCTGCTAAAATCAATTGTTAGAAGAGCAGTTTGGCCAACTTGTGATCTAGAGAAATACAGCAATTTAATGAAATACTTCACTCATGCATTCTTAAATACAAATAAAGACAGCCATCTTGGTTGTGTTTTCATCAATTTTGTCATACCAAGTAAACATTCAAGGATCAGTAGCCGATATGTCACTTCCAGCAACATTTTCGAAAAAAAAAATTGGTCAATGCTGCAGCCTCCATTCGAAATTTCACTTCCAACTATCACCTCACGCAAATGCATTGGCTTCTCGACGATAACGTGCTGGCTTTGTCATCTGCAAATGAGATAATCTTTCAACGTTTTGCATATCTAAAGCAACTCAGTTTACTCCACGTAGGTGTATACTACTCAAGAATGATAGAAAGAAAATTGCGCCCATCAGAGAGTGCGTGACGTCAGGTTTTCCCTCGTTGTGCAGTATTGCCAACCATTTGCTCTTCACAATAAATTTAGTGCTTTTTTACACCGAAAATGCGAAAATTTTGAAGTTTCGTGTTTTTTTCTTTTTTTTAAATTTAAAGCTACCGAAACTTTAAGTTAAAAAACCTGTATTATTATACAAAAGAAGGATAAAAAGGCCAATCTGAAAAGGTTTTAGTGCTAATGAAAATTAGTTAGTTCATATACAATTTTATATTTTGAAAGTGTGAATTTAATTTTTTGCTCCTTTTAAGGTTATGCAAGAATATTAAATTTTGAAAACCTTTTTACACATTTTAAAAGGCGTTTGAATTTACTGAATGCGGATTAAAACCAAAGAGGTGTAGTCGCTTCTTCCGGCCATCAATCCTTAGTGGGACATAGGGCGTCAAGAGGTATATTCATTGAAAAATAAGCCACAAAATGCCATAAAATACTAAAGAAATCATAATGACATTTTTACACAAAGAGTACCTTCCTTATTTTGATACATAACAATACAGCAAAGAAGTCGTTCCCAAAACGACTCCCTAACAAAGGAGTCTCGCTTAACAAAAAAAAACGCATAAATTAAATTGTACATATCCATAACACATTTATTTAAAAAAACGAACATTTTAAAGACGCATGGTCAAGTGGAAGCTTAAGATAAGGCCCACTCTGGTAGGCCACTAACCGCTTACATCCTTTTAGGGTCTTTGGCCCAGCTCCTGCTTCAACTATTTGTAGTATAGGTCTCAGTGTTTTGCATAAATGGAGAGGCAAAAGTTTTACGCCGACTCCAACCCACAGATATTTTTTTATGAGGAGCTCTTCATGACAGAAACACACTCCGAGGTTTGCCATTGTCTGCCGAGGAGCTACCAGTTTTAGAAAAAACTCGTGCTATGATTTGAGTACTCGTGCCCTGGGTTTCGAACCTCTGTATTGCCAAGTGGAAGTCCCGCGCTCAACCAATATGTAAATATATATATATATATATAATTGGCGCGTACACCCTTTTTGGGTGCGTCTTGATGTTGTTCCACAAATGGAGGGACCTACAGTTTCAAGCCGACTCCGAACGGCAGATATTTTTTATGAGGAGCTTTTTCATGGCAGAAATACACTCGGAGGTTTGCCATTGCCTGCCGAGGGGCGACCGCTATTAGAAAAAACTTTTTCGTAATTTTTTGATCTTTCACCGAGATTCGAACCGACGTTCTCTCTCTGAATTCCGAATGGTAGTCACGCACCAACCCATTCGGCCACGGCGGCCGCCAATCACTTATGTCAATAAAATAGTGGAAATCGTTGGGTCAAACTGATATGTGATCACTTACTATGTTGCCCAGTAAGTGAATAATAGTTAGGAGCTGTTTCGAATCACTTCCAAAGGGTTAGTCTCAAGAAAAACGTTTGCTGCATGAGTGTCACTTGTATTTTAAATTGAATTAATAACAGCACTTCTTGGGTGAAACGCAAAGAACTCGACGCGTTTTGATGCGAATGGTAACTGGTGATAATATATGAATCACCTGCAAGCGCAACAGTCGAAAAACATCAAGGCCAAATCGCTATGAGTCGGCACAAATAATGCTAAGCTCATATTAAAAGGGAAGAAAGGTTTGCTGGGTGCTGGGCGCGATGGAAAGAAAATTATACAATACAGCGAATTAACAATACAGTTCGAGATTTTATTATCAACAACTCCTCTTGAAGCAGACTAGAATTGGCTTAAAGGAAGCGTGTTGTGTACCATGATGACTACGTCTGGGCGCACAAATCCTTAACGACGCGTCACGAGCTCCTAGAAAATGGATGGAAGGTTATTTTGTCATATAACCTATGATCGGGAATGTTTAAATAAAATAAAACACAGTTAAATTTCAGGCAAATTTATTTTTTCTCCTTCAAAATATGACCCGTCTGAAGCAACACACATGCCAACGTTTAACCCAGTCCTTCACGCACCCCTGGCATGTCGACGAAGAGATGGCCTTCAGCTCCTTCGCCGTATTCTCTTTGATGTCCTCAATCGACTGAAATCTCCTTAAACGAAGTGAGAAACATAAAAGAAGTCGCACGGGGCCATATCAGGTGAATACGGTGCTTGCAGGTTGGTATTTACTTGGTGTTTGGTCAAATAACCCAACATAATTTGGGCTCGGTGCGATGGCGCGTTAACATCATGCAAAATACAACAATTGTTTGCCCCCCTTTTTCGGCCATTTGCGACGTACAAAACGGATAAATAGTGACAGATGTGTGTCTTACAGTCCTACTAACGTAAGAAAAAAATATGGACCCGTTTCCACGTGAGCGATTCGTTTAAATTAAACATTTCCGGTACTTTTTGATCATAGGGTACTTCCGTATAGCGTAGTTTGGCAATTTTGTATGACTTTGACTGTTCCCATATCGACTGCGTTCCTAGAGCTAGTGCCTCATTCAGTTCCGCTTTCAGAAAGAAGACTGATGGGTATACGAGTATGTCTGAGGTGCTCAATCTCGGCAAGCGAATAGCTGCCTTAGTGACCTCCTCGGCTATCCCACTTCTTTCTACATATTTCTTTGCTTCCTGGTATCCCGTAAATAGTGACGTTCCCATTTTGGCCCACCCATTTTGGATCTGCACTGTTCAACACATTTCCAGTTAGAGCAAGGCGCCATAATTGCTTCAATAGCCAACTGGGTATACATGAGAATGTTTTTCCAGGTATTAAGGCCCTCGCCTCATTTGAAATGGTGTTTTTTGGGTGTTTCTTTGAAAGCGTGTAAAACGGAAAAACGGAAACGATAAACGATTTTTTATTTGTATTTATTTTCTGTATTTTATCTTCTAATCTATTGTTAAAGAATAACAATTTTGTTTTAGCTATACAAGGTTCGTTCAAAAAATTGTCAGCCTTCAAAAAATGGTCTTCGCATGGATAATGGACACAGATATAGTCGGTTCTACCGAACCGCTTTGATGAAATGAACTTTAAATGACGTACAAGAGATGTCGGAAAAAGGTTGGCTAAAGTAAAAAAAAAGGGTGAAGAAACGGTTTTTCATCTTTTAACGTCCGCCACTTTGTCAATTTTTTTTTAAGAACGTACATAGCTCACACGATAACGACATTCATACTGAAGAAGAACCTTTTTGTTTTCTTGATTTCAGACACCAGTGAGTCCTGGTATCCGTATCACCAGCGACATACCTGTTTCTGGAAGACCATTTTTTGACTGATAACTCTTTGAACGAACTTCGTATGGCCGTAGCAACAACGCGCACTACTCCAAGCGTTTATCACCCGCACAAACGCAGCGTTTCCAGGACCGCAGCAACGGCACAAATTATCGCAAGGCAATACCGATAAATACGACGCCGGAATGGACAGCACTTTAAAGTACGCACAAGTACTAGCCAGGAAACGGAAATAAGTGCCAAAAAGTAGGCACTAAGAAAAAAACGCCAAGAAACTGGGAACAAAAAACACCCTAAACAGTAGGCACCAAGGAAATATAACGCCAAAAAGTAGACACCAAAAATATATTTCCTGCAAATATGCACCAGCAAACAAGCGCCAAAAAGTAGGCAATGTTATTTCTCACTAGAAATTAGCAACCACAAGGAAAAACTCAGGAAAAATAGCCTAAAGTGTATCTAAGATATATTATATAAGGTATAACTGTATCTCTCCTTTTCCTCTACGTTATATCTTTTTTCTCTCTCGCGGAACGAAAATGCCCAAAACGTTGCATGGCCTTGAAATCTTACTCTCAATTCTCTTCACTTCAAAAATTGTATTCCTTAATAATGGATTAGGATACTCAAATACTCAAAACAAAAATAAAAAACCTTTTTTCGTTTCTGTTTTACACGGTTTTAAAGAAACACCCAAAAACACCATTTCAAATAAGACAAGAGCCTTAAAAGGAGGTAATTCCAGAGCTAATTCAGCTGCTTTTGTTGCGGCATAGATTGCAGCTTGGAATATACTACAGTAATTAGGCAAACTGAAAGACTTTTGGATATCGATTCGCGGATAAAAGACAGTCCCTGCTATTCCTTCCGCCAATTTGGACCCAACTGTAAAGAAATTCTAGGAATGGTATATGGATTCTTGACCTTTCTGCCATCCATTTGGCTATATAATGAGTCTAGGTCTTTTTCCAAATTTAACTTGTGGAATTACTCAGCTGAAAGGTAAGAAATAACTTGGTTTTTGTCGCTTGATATAATATATAATAAAAACAAATTTAGGCACTTATGATGTTTCCAAATTTGCAGAAGCAATTGGTTCGACCACAGACACTTTGCACCACACCAGAGGCGACTGGCAGCTGCTACCACTCATCGAGTTTCCAATGAAACCTAGAAAAAACATTTTCTTACACTGCAAAAGATGTATAATGAGCACTTTATGTTAGAATTTGAATTGACTAGGCAGTTTTTATAAAAAAATAAAAACAACAACTTTTATTTTTTCGGTCTCTAGATTAGCATAAACCCCTAAAAAGAAGATTTCAATCACGCCACAGATAAGAAATGATTTTTTAAGAGCTATAGGAAAGGTTTTCAAAAAATCCCATGTGAAATTCAGAAAAATCCATGCAATTTTTATTTAAATCAATTATACAGTCCATATAATTTAATGTTTGAAGATTATTTCATGCAAATGTTGACCGCGACTGCGCTTCAAATGATCCGCTTAGTCAAATTTTGGCATACTCTTTCCAATGTTTCGATCGGTATCTCACATATAAATGCTTTAATGTTGTCTTCCAATGCATTAATTGAAGCAGGCTTGCCTGAATAGACATGAGCTTTAACATTGCTCCACAAACAATAATCTCAAGGCGTTATATCGCAGGATCCGGGTGGCCAATTGACAGGTCCCGAACGTGAAATAAAATGTACACCGAACTCGCTTCTCAACAAGTACATTGTTACGCACGCTGTGTGGCATGTGGCACCGTCTTGCTGAAACCACATGTCATGCAAGTCAAGCTCTTGCATTTTGGGCAAAAAAAAGTTGGATATCATTTCACAGTAGCGCTCACCGTTCACAGTTTCGTTACGATTCGCAGCATCTTTGAAGAAGTACGGTCCAATGATACCTCCTTCTGGATACATTGGTAGCTCTTGCAATTCTTCTTGCTGATCTTCACTCGAAAATTGACAATGCTGGTTATTAACGTACCCATTGATCCAAAAATGAGCTTCGTCGTTGAACACAATTTTTCGATAAAAAAGTGGATCTTCGGCCAACTTTCCAAGAGCCCATTCACCAAAAATTCTGCGAGGCGCTAGGTCTTTCGACTTCAATTCTTGCACCAGCTGTATTTTGAAAGGCTTTACACCTAAATCCTTTCGCCAAATTTTCCACGTTGCGTTGTTGAGTAACAGAGGCCCAATTGCTGCGAACGGCGACGAATCGATAATTGATGGTCATCATTTGCGCTGGCCGATACAGCTGCAATATTTTCTTCAGTTCGCACTCTACGTAAGAGTGTTGATGGTTTGATGTCCAATAATGTAAATTTGGTTCTAAATTTAGTCACAATAGCTCGAAAAGCCGCTTCAGTGGGTCGATTAAACTGACCATAAAATGGAAGAAGCGGGCGATAAACTTTCTTAACAGAACACGCATTTTTATAATAAAATTCAATGGTTTGCAAGCATTGTTCGTTTGTAAGACAATTCATGGTTAAATTATAGACCAAACTGAAGATGTTTGACAGAGAAACAAAACACGTAACGTGCGTCAGCTGTTTAAACCAACTCTTTAAAAAGATAATAGCTAAAAAATCACCTTTTATTATAACCGCCGGTGAAGTATTTAAGATGATCATTAAATGCAATTAATTTTCAGCGAATATAAGCAACATTTCAGCTGTCGAAAATTTAAAAATACTGCAGTAGAATCGCAAAATCTTATCACCCGGGGCATCTGCCCTGTGCTATGTGACTTCATTCCACGGCTACGCCACAAACGCGCATTCCGATCAAATATATGTAATTACATACATATAAATATGGTGGTCATTCGTCAACAGTCAGCAGTCAACAAAAAATCATTGAATGTTGCCACAAGTGCACGCTTCAATTATCTTTATTATGCGAGTGTATGAGTGCATGCATTTAAATTGTTTTATGTATATGCAACTTGTCTACCAATCTGCTGGCCGTGGCTGCTGCTGAAGCAGAGATGTAATAGGAGGAGTACCACCCACCCATCGCTAACCAGCAACCACCAATGGTGAAGGCAGCCTAGCCTGTGTGCGACTGTTTTGTGTATGTGTGTGCATAAACAGCTATACGAGTACATGTATTTAATTGTGTGTGTATACATACACATACATACGAGTATGCGATGTCAACATGTTGCACACATCAATATCAACAAAGGCATTTGTAGGATTTATGTTGGTATGCGTTGGATTCTATGTATTTTAGCCTGTGTATGTGTATGTGTGTGTGTGCACTTTAGAGTTGCAGCCATCATCTGGGCGTATTTGTATAGCAACAAAATAAATATTGACTATTTTATTTGTTATTTCAACAATTTTTGTTGACACAGCGACGCGCTGGACCGTAGAACAAACACATAACGTGCCACATTGTGAGCCAATAACAACAACCACAACAAGAGTTGCTGGAGCAGCCAACAGCTAACAGTTAGCAGCCAGCATCGAACACCCAGCGCCTCCACATCAATAGCAAGGGCGCTGTGGCAATGACAGCTGCAATATTTCTTTTTCAAATATTAAATTTTCTATATAGAATTTGAAATTATTTTTGTATAAAGAAAATTTTTGTTGCATGCAAAATGTCCCTGTCGGTATTTGCAATCAAACGTTTTTGTCTTCAGCCACTTTATTTATTTAAAGCTTTGCACAAAACTCCGCATTAGAAAAAAAATTCACAAAAATCGTAAATACTCTCCTGTGTGCCGAAATTGATGAATATGAAAATTTAACATCGCAAATTGTTTTTTTCTTTTTTAATTTTTGTTAACTTTTTTCAAAACATTAATTTCGCAAGCTTCGTCTGGTGCATGTTGCATTAATTAAATGTGCTGGGGTCGCGATATTATCGTTGGAGTTGTTTGGCAAGGTGAATATTTAATGGACGACGGCGCAGAGCAAGAAATTTACAAAAATATGTATATTCATACATACATATATGAATATATGTGGATGTATGTAGCTTATAAGTATTCGGTTGCCATTGAACTTTTTTCATTCTTTCAATCTCTTAATTTTAGGTATGCATTTATCGCACAGCCAGATGGTTGAAAAAAGTTGAGTGCGTCAAAATGCAGGAATTCAACGCTGTTCCTAAGTAAATAAAATTTTATGGATAAATAAATGTATGGGAAACAAAATGCTTTTGAAAAAGCTCAATTATTCAAAACTATTAGGTGCGCAAATAAGTTCCCTATTCCCTAACCCAATATATCAAATGTTGAGTCGCTTGTGGATATATGTCGATAAGGTGTCTTATTCACAAGGCCACTAGGATTAGATTAGATTAGATTTGTGGGGGATTGGACAAGTCCACTCACTCAGTCAGGAGACCATTGCACTACACCCGGACAGATTTAAGTAGAAAAAATAGAGATCGGAAAGATAAAAAGTGGGTGATAAGATGGATACATTTCGTTTGAGGTCACTCTTCCACAAAACTCTTGGATTTATTAATGAATCTTAAGAGATCTGGAAGCAGAAGAGGATGAACTTTATCGATACTCAGTATATCGCAACCCAGTATCCTAAGTCTGATTCTGGAAAACGCCAGACAGCTACAGAGAAAATGCTGTGCAGTGTCGTCATTCTCAAGACAGGATAGGCATATCGGGCCGTCTATGAACCCCATGACAGCCATATGCTGACCACAGGCGTTGTGCTCCGTGATTACACGCACCAGTACTCTCATGTTGAGTTTTAGGAGAAAGGTCGCTATTTTTCTGTTTGGTTCTTTCAAAAAGCACTTGGCTACTCTGCACGAGTTCAACCCAGACCAATGTTCTCTATGGGTAGACCTCATGAAGTCGTCAATCCATAGTTGAATCGATGCGGAATTGACACCTAGAAATGGTTCAGAGCCTAGTGGCATACTTGCAGAGCCTTCATTTGCCAATTTTTCAGCTAATTCGTTCCACAATGTAATACCACAATGTCTCGCCACCCAAATAAGACTAAGTTTGTTGTGTTTTGCAACACTGTTCAGTTTTGTTTTACATTCACCGACTAACTTCGAAGAGCAGCGTGGGTTAGCAAGGGCTTTCAGTGCAGCTTGACTGTCGCTACCAATTCCAATACTGTTGCCTCGACACTTTTTCTCAGCTAGCCAGTATGCCACATTCAAGAAGGCATAGACTTCCGTAAGGAATGCCGTGACCATCTGTCCTGTCTTAGTGTCTTTCTTCTAAGTACCATCCAGATCCGCTACCATCACTGGTTTTGGATCCGTCGGTGTAGAAAGTGTGCTGATATCCCGTTAATAGGTTCCCTATCTGGGATCAAAACTTCATACTTCCTGCCAAAGCTAACGACAGGCAACCGATTGCCCGGCGGCATCGAAAACAGTGTGCACCGCTCTGACAACTGGTGGTTATCTGACAATGGCCAGTGCTTACAGCATTTCCCCAGACTCCGTTTAACTTGAGCCTGTACGCTGCTTTCATTGCTTCCCTTCGAATTTGAAGGTCTAGAGGTTGCAAGTTCAGAATGGCATTAAGGGCATCACCAGATGTTGTACTCATGGCACCTGTGACACCCAAGCACACACTTCTCTACAACCTGTTTAGGGGTTTTACTCTGGAATTAACCATTGTAGCCTTCCACCATACTACAGAGGCGTATTTAATAATGGGTCTAATCAGGGTGATGTGCAACCAATGTACTATCGCCGGTCTTAGACCCCATGTCTTGCCAAAGGTTATCTTGCACTGCCATAAGACTTTTAGTATGCGAGAGACCTTCTGCTCGACGTGCTTCTTCCAGGTAAGCTTACTATCTAGGATTACTCCTAAATATTTAACCTCATAAAACAGTTGCAGGGTTACCCCTTCCAATGTGGGTAGTAACAGGCCTCCCATATTGCGTTTCCTAGTGAAAAGCACTAAGCTACTTTTTCTAGGATACACCGAAAGACCACGCAATTTGCATCAATACTCAATCTTATTTAGAGCTACCTGCATTTTATTGCATATAATTAAAGTGATCGTCCTGAGATTAATACGCACACATCGTCTACGTAGGCTTGGGTGTGTCCAATTTCCTGCAGATCATTAAGAAGAGAGTCCACCACGAAGCACCAAAGTAGGGGAGAGAGTACACCACCTTGTGGGCAACTCTTCTTATCCTTAACCCTGACTCCTTCATCGCTTTCTCTATCCATGGTAAGCAGTCTTTTGGATAGAATAGAGTGGATCCATCTGACAATGATTTCTTCCACTCCATAACTTCTGATAGAAGAGCATATGGAGTCAAAGGTAGCATTGTCGAAAGCACCCTCAATGTCCACAAACACACCGAGAGTGTACTCTCTTGTTTCCAGCCCTTTTTCAAGGTAAGGTTTCCCACTTTGATAAACATGTTGTCTGCCGTTGAGAGGGTTTCCACTTAGAACCAAACGCCACAATTGTGGAACATAAGCGTGCGCAAAAATGCTATAAAGATTCTTTTCAAAGCCTTTATTAGTCGTTCTCCGTCCCGCTTGAGCATGATTGGGTAAATGCTATAGGGTCCTGGGGACTTTTTTCGAATGACGAGAAGGCGAACTTTATCGTTTCCTCGTTAACTATTCTGGATGAAATAAAACAATCACGTCTACTGGTAATTATATTGACATGATCAGATTGATCGGTAGAGCTTTGACCAACAACATGCCTGGAGCCAGGGCCACTAGGAAGAATTGGATTTTTAGAAGTGGGCTCTCTTAATAACTTTTACTGCACTCTGGTTTTGGAAACAAATTTCCGCAGCTTAATTACTCAGCTTTGGTGCGAGTCTTCGCATTATAAAATAAAGGTTCCATTGGATTAGAGAAGTGAAATAAATTGTGAAAATGTGAAGTGAAGAAATGTATTTGAAAATCGCAATTTTCCAAATTTGAACTTTAATGAGGTTTTATTATATTTTATTACATTTTTTGATTACAATTTTTTCATCAAATTTGTTCTTATTTAATTTAATTTTTTCCAAATATCGATAAACATTTTTATTTACTTATTTCAATTTTTTTTGTTTTTTGCTACCGTTCATTTCATTAATCATTATACCTCATAAGTCTACACGCCGCGCACCATTGCTGGGTACACACGTATAGAATCCCAAACGTTCAGCAGCATCTTTATTGAATTCTTTAGTGAAATTTGTACGCATCGTCGCTATCACATCGTCCACAGCATCGCGTTGCAGCAGCGTAACAGTGCAGCCACCAAAGCCACCGCCGGTCATACGTGATCCCAAAACACCAGAACAATTAATGGCCGCATCGACCAGGACATCCAATTCACGGCAGGATACTTCGAAATCGTCACGTAGAGATGTATGTGACTCTTTCATTAGTGCGCCCATCTGATGATGATGGTGGTGGAAGTGCAGAGCAGAGATGCGGGGGTGTGGTGCAGTGAAGTAGAGTGTAGCGGCGCAATAGCGATCCAAATATAAGCAACAGCAGTATTTAATGACATGGCGTTGGGAACACGTAGCAGGCATCCATGGCGTATGCGTTACCGGAAGAGCGACACATAAAAGGAAATAAAAACAATGGAAAAATACGTAAGTACAAATGTCCACATGTAAGTGTGCATACATGTTTAAATAACTGTTAGTGTGTGTGTGTGTTTGTAAAGCAAATATGCGATATAGCGTGAAAGTTAAAATTAAATTAATTGCTAGTGAGCAGGGTCACTCATAAGGTCGCTTGTAAATAATTGATAATCATAGTGACAGTAACTTACTTTTTTATATTTCGCGTTTTCAAATGCTACATAAAAATATACGGATAAATAAGCTGTGAAACTTGGGAAACTAAACTCTCTAAAAGCTGTTTCTATGTTTTCATACCTGCGTGTTGCCTGTGGGCTTCGAAACGATTGAAACGATTTTCATGAAATTTTGTTGAGTTGGTAAGGGTTTGCCAGTGATTAAAATTGAAATTTGAAAAAGGCGAGCCAAGAAGCACAGAGAGATACGTAACTCCTCAAGCACTCACGCTAAAAGGCTCATTTTACTTAAAAGCTCTGGAACGTAAAAGAACTGATAGTCAAGGAGGAAAGAAAAGAAGTGACACAAAGAAAGAAATGGGAAAGAATATAGGCAGAAACAGATATAGTCAGAGGCAGATATAGCCAGTCCTGTGAGAATTCTCTAGATTCTTTGCTAAATCTGAAAATATCTTCCAGTTTGAGAGAACGAATTTGGCTCATTCTCATGACATCGGAACCTAAAATTCATAGCCTTGCTCTAGCAAAGGCAAGACACACACAGAGAAAATAATTTAGAAATAAATTTGGATCCGATAGGTGACGCAGGAGTGGAGATCTTAAAATATATAGTAAAGAGGTGGCCATCGTAGGCGAACGGAATTCAGAGAGAACGTAGGTTCGAATCTCGGACTAAAGACCAAAAGGAAGACATTTTTTTTCTAATAGCGGTCACCCCTCGGTCGGTAATGGCAAACCTCCGGGTATATTTCTGTCATCAAAATGCTCTTCATAAGAAAAGAAAAAACAAATATCTGCCGTTCGGAGTCGACTTGAAAGTGTAGGTCCATTCATTTGTAGAACAACATCAAGACACACGCCACAAATAGGAGGAGGAGTTCGGCCTAAACAACCAGAATAATGTACCCGCCAATTATATATATATATATATGTATATATATAGTAAAGAGGCTTCAGTTGATATGTTGTTGGTGTTCAAAGTTTACCATTTCTTAAGAAATTACAAAATTCTTTTATCTGATATAAAATATACACTCAACAATTTTATGTGGAATCTTGCAAGAATCATTTTTTGAAAGCACATACCTATACATATATACATAAAGCAAATTTTGATTATAGTCCAAAAGTGTTTCTCATAAAATTTCGAAATTCATATAAATATCCTACCCCAGTTTCTTTTTTTTTTTTGGGAAAAATTGGATTATGTTGTATAGTGTAATCTGGAAATACACTACCCCTCGAACTATCCCTTGGCCTTAGTTGCATTCCATTGGCGAAACCATGATTTTTTTGGAAAAAGTTGGATTTTGTTGTAGAGTGTAGTCCAAAAACACTACCCCTCACATTATCCCTTGGCCTTAGTGGCCTTAACCTTAGTTGCATTCCATTGTCGAAACCATGTTTCTTTTTTGAAAAACTTGGATTTTGTTGTAGAGTGCAAGCTAGATGTGCACTACCCCTCATGTTATACTTGAACTTTTGTCTGGTTATTTTTAATTTTTTTACCTTATTTTGTTTTTTTTTTAATTCAAATTTGGTTGTACAGTGTAATTTACACTCGTATTACTGCTTGACCAGTTACCTTATTCTGCTGGCAAAACCTTTTTTGTTTTATCTTTTTGAAAAGTTTTAACTTTTTTTGCACAATGTAATCTATAAGCACATTATTCCTACTATTCTCACTTGGCTTTTATTTATTCGCGTATCTCTCGTTACCGCTCCGTTGATAAAAACTTGTTTTTATTTTTGTTTAAAATTTCATTTTGTTGTAGAGTGTAGTCCATAAATGCAGAACTTCTCTATTTGCTCTTTGACATTCTATTACCCTATTACATTCCCAAACCCTTGTTTTTTTTTGAAAAATTTTAATTTTGTTGTACAGTGTAATCTATAATTTCAGTAAAGCTCTTCAATTTACCTTTTCACTCCATTTGTAAACTTTGGATGTTTTAGAAAAAGTTGAATTTTGTTGAACACCGTAATTTATAGATTCACTATCTCATAAAAGGAGGCGCAGAAATTATCACCATATCGGTAGTGTTATAACTTTTGCAATTGGCCACGTACGTTAGTCATATTTGACACTTGTGAACTACACAGCTGAAGCGCATAAAGGTCAAATGAAAGATTTCCAACACGCAAAAATTCTAAATAAAAAAATTATTCCAAAACAAAATCGAATAATTACTTTTTCGCCACTTCATATTATCCCTTCATCTATATATTCCGTTGGCGTAACTTTGTTTCGAAAAAATATGTCGGTACTCGAGGTGTATTTGTGAATGGTAATCAGATTGGAGGTACTTTTTCCAATAGGATTCTTTGACAGATTACAAGTGACTACTGTCAAACTAAATACATAATTTTTTCAGAATTGATTGGCATTTCACCATGAAAGGACTTACGACTCAACAATGTTTATAAATCGTACAATTGGTCTTACGAAAATCGACGCATTGTTCAACGCGCGCTCTGGCCAACTTATGGTGCACGAATTTTGTTCAGCAATAAGGATCATTTTTGGTTTAGTGACTACGTCAATAAGCAAAATTTCCGTAATTAGACTGAAGAGCCACCGGAAGCCATTCAAGAACAGACATAACATGCATTGAAAATAACCGCTTGGTACGGCCTATGGGCGGGCGGAATCATCGGCCCATATTTATTCACTGAATGGCGAATGCAATCGCGCCATGATAAACGGCGTTTTGATCCACACAAAATACGTCTAAATTAATTACTCTTTGTTTTAAAAAAAACTATTATATTTGCTGTGCATTCAAATTACCAGCATCCTTCCAAAGTGTATAGTTACCAATCCCGCTTAATACTCGTTTGAAAACCAAAGGTGGCTAAGTGATACTCCAATCATTTTCTTTTACACACAATCATTAAATACTCACCCACTATTTTCATTACATAGCCACCAAATGCGCGCTGCTTGGCCAACACAGCGCTCAATGAGACTTATATTAAATATTCGCATTCGATTCAATATCTTCATTAAAGTGTTGAAAGTGATTGCATTTGCAAGGAATTTTATTGGAATTGTGAAACGTCAGTCAAGCGTTTGACCATAACTGCTTTGTTAGTCGCCGCGGTTAGGTCAATCAAAGCCACCAGCGCACCACCAGCAATAACCTCAAACGATATTACATATCACTTGCAACATTCCTTTTTTGCAATTACAAACATGTCAATTTGCCGGAAATGAAAATGAAGCGAGTCAAGAGAAGGTTCAAGAGCTGCCTGCTTTTATACCCTTCAACCTAAAGCAGCAAAAAATATTATACGAATTGGAGAAAGGACGAAACTTAAAGTTTATAATGGGCGTGTGAATAGCACAATTTTTACAAACCAGATAGATTTTGACAGAAATTTACAGACACATTTTTGTATTTGGCTGGTATTTCTCTAGCGGGCCCTATTTCGCAGCAGATGTGATATGAAAGCCTATTTTTTTTTTTTGGAATGTACAAAATTTGTTCAGAATTTTTTCGGTGTTTTGTGTAAAATTCTCTCAATATTCTAAAACAAAATTAATAAGACAAATAAGCTGTTTTTTTAAGAAAAACAAATTAAATGAAATCACAATGGAACAAGTAGAGATATTTAGACGTATGAAAAAAAAAAAAACAAAAAAACTAAAGGGCCGTTAAATTTTAAGGGCCGATGTTGAATGTAAGCCATACCTAAAGTTCAAGCTTTTTCTTCATTTTATTTGGCATTTTTCAATTTCAGACCAACTCAATTTAAGCCATGGAAAGATACACGATCGAGCAACGCGTTAAAGTAATTCAGACTTATTATGAAAACGGGCGTTCAAATCAAAATTAATATCGCGCAGTTCGTGATTTTTTCGGTCAATTTAATCGTCCAAATGTGCGTACAATCGTAATAATTGTGCAAAAGTTTGAGCAAACGGGGTCTGTAGGAGATGTGAAAAGACCAGTGCATGGTCGGTACAGCTCGTACTGCAGAAAATATTGCTGCTGTTCGCGATAGTGTGGTTGAAGAGCCGTCCACCTCAACTCGAAGTCGTGCCCAACAATTGCACCTCTCACGCTCGTCATTGATGAACATTATGCATAAAGACTTGCATTTACACGCTTACAAGGCGCAATTGACTCAAGAACTAAAGCCTCTTGATCATTTCAAGCGTCGTTAATGGCCAGAATGGTGGCAGGAAATGGCAACAGTGAATGACCAATTTTCGAAGAAAATCATCTTCAGTGTGCCTCATCACTCCTCACCTCAGTGGATTCGTCAATAAGCGGAATTGCCGCATTTGGGCGAATGATAATCCAAGAGTTATTGCCGAAAAACCAATGCAACCACAAAGAGTGACTGTTTCGTGCGGTTTATGGGCCGACGGCATCATTGGGCCGTATTTTTTCCAAAATGAGGCCGGTCAGGCAGTTACTGTGAATAGTGAGATGATAACGAACCATTTATGGCCCAAATTGGAAGATATGGATGTGGACGATATGTGGTTTCAATAGGACGGTGTCACTTGTCACACAGCTAACGAAACAAAGGCTCTTTTGCGCGAAAAATTTGATGGCCGAATAATCTCACGTCGCGGTGTCAATTGGTGATTTCACACCGTTGGACTTCTTTCTCTGGGGTTATTTGAAAGAAAAGGTGTACGTCGATAAGCCAGCAACAATTCAGGAGCTAAAGGATGAGATAATTCGGCACATTAACGGCATAGAACCTCTAATATGCCTCAGCGTCATCGAAAATTTGGACCATCGGATGGAGGAGTGCCGCCGAGTCCACGGCGGCTATTGGCCTTATTTTGTTCTATGCGTAATTGAGCCATACCAATATTATCATAAGAAAGAGGAATGACAACAATTTCTCATAAAAATTGTACTTTATTCAAATTCAACACCGGCCCTTGAAAATTAACCACCCTTTATAATTTGATTTCGGCTCGTTACTGATTTACGGCAAAGTTTGTTTTTGATTCTTTCCGCTGTGGAAGTTTGAGTCTCTATAGACAGGAGTAAAAAAATATGCTGCCACATTCAACCCCCATCGTTCTCCTTACGTTCTCACTTAGGGTTGGTTAGGTTAGGTTAGGTTGAAGCGGTTGCCCTGTGGGACACACTCAGGCTCATAGGCCATTGAGCTTTCTCTATTTCTCCTAAAACCAGTGTGTGCTTTCAAAAATTTGAGAATATCACCTATTTCTGCGGAACTGAGATCTTCCAATTCCTTACAAAATTACAAAATTAATGAAAGCCAAATATTTTCTATTTGTTTTTGTGTCAAACTTGCGAGTCGTCGAAAGAAAAAAATGTTTTTGCGAATAATTTAATTATGTTCTAAGAAATGTGATTGCTACAAAAATCCTCTTTTCTCGTTGGTAGTGGTAAATCAAAGTCTAAACAAGTGGCAGTTTTTTATTTAATTAATTGAAAATTAAGATAACAATAGTTTTGTTTACCATTATTAGGTACTGTAAAAATGATAGGAAAAGTTTTGTTTTTCCAATAGCGGTCGCCCCTCGCCAGACAATGGCAAACCTCCGAATATATTTCTGCCATGAAAAAGTTCCTCATAAATATCATTTGCCATGCGGAGTCGGTTTACAATTGTAAGTCCCTCCATTTGTGGAACAAAAGCAGGACGCACGCGACAACTAGGAGCAAGAGCTCGGCCAAGCACCTAACAGAGGTGCACGCGCTAATTATTTATTTATTTATTTTTTATTTTTTGGTTCTATTGATTTCGGCTGTAGAGGAAAATTTTAAGGCACAAATATTTTGGGTTACTATGATATTTTTGGTGCTGTTATTTGCTTTATTTAATAATTTTTTACAATTCCTTGAAAAGTTCGGTTTGAAATAGCGCCATAAATTGATTTAAGGTAGTTTTAAGAAATCGTAAACCATCGTGCCTTAATCGCATGAATTAATAAAATTTTATTTTCAAATTGTTTTCCATTCTCATACACTTCTTCTTTCACTCTCGCAAGTTGTTATGGGAAGAATACTAGAATTACTAATTAATGGGAATTATTAGAATAGTAAATACTAAATTCTAAATATTCGTCAATGTAACTTTGCGGCACAGTTTAATGGTTTAGAGAATTGCTCATTTGCCCTTTGCCAGGACGTGATTTTCCAAATTATTTAATGTCAAAAATTGCATTCCATCTAAACTCTCTCAAACCCTGCTTCTAAGTTTTCACTTTAAAAACTATGCAATTTTTTTAATTCTCTTCATTTTCTTTAATGATCCAGTGATCGCCTAAGCGATTTCGACCGAGTTCAACAAAGCGCGCCAGTCGTTCCTTTCAACTGCTAACCGACGCCAATTAGAAATGCGAAGTGAAGTCAACTTCTTCTCTACATGGAACTATGCAGTGGAGGCCTTCTTCTTCCTCTGCTGCCAATCACAGGCATCGAATCGAATACTTTTGGAGCCAATGCTTTTGTTTTTGTCTATTCATACGTCATGACTCGCTGCACTCCAATAGGAGATAAAGAAAACGTTGCTGATGATAATGATAATATCTTCATATGTTGTCTGAAACCTCATACAGCCTTTCGATATTCACTGTCACCAATGTGAACGAACACTCCAAGGTCCATCACATCAGGTGTAGTTACTTATTGTGAAGCTTCTGCGTTATGCAATAGGTCGGGGGGCATGATGAGAGGCTCATAAAAAGTGAGCTTTGTTTCTTGTGAAAGGACTTTACAACTCAATTGCCCACTTCGCCCAAAGAGAGAAACCGCAGTTTGGCAAGAGAGCAACCGCGCTAAAGCTCCTATCCCTTAGGTATGCTCATGGTCTTGAGTTAGAGCACACTTTAGTTAGGGTATTGCCAAGAGATAAGGGTCCCTTTATTTTTAAGTATATCAAAGTCAGTTTAGTGACTATGAAGTAGCTCTACAAAGCGCCTACTTTGCGCAAACTTTTATTGCTTTACAAGAAATCTATTACTCATTTTTATTATAATCCCACAATTATAATAATTATTATAATCCCCAATACTTATTATTTTAAGTGAATACCTTTGTTTATATCACATAAGGCGCAACTGTAAAAGCCTGCTGAAGATGAACCCGAGGAGTTGCATGACTTCAAGGTGAAACTTCTCTTGTTACAAATTCAAAGATAAAAAAATAATTAAATGATATAACTGTGTTAGTGTGTATAAAATTTTCAGAATTGTAATTTTTGTTTCT
This sequence comes from Anastrepha obliqua, assembly GCF_027943255.1. NCBI lineage: Eukaryota > Metazoa > Arthropoda > Insecta > Diptera > Tephritidae > Anastrepha > Anastrepha obliqua. The sequence goes on from NC_072893.1 coordinate 50,718,142, forward strand.
ATTTTATTTTTTTATTTTGTACATGTTGAATGATTCTTAGTCTGGAGCAGCCCCATATCTGTGCGCCGTATATAATTATTTTATTATTGAAGGATAGCGCTGATTCATTTCCCATAAGCCAATTCATGTTTCTATACTTTAATTTCATTCCATGTTTTTTCTTTTCATGGGCGTTCCATCTAAGCTTTTCATCTAGAGTCATCCCCTGCTATATATATTATAATATATTGGAACATATTTAATTTTGTTCTGGAAGAAGTTGAAAGAATATCATTTTCTGTATCGTCAGCAAAAATAGCTGTTACGCAGTTTGGATTGCATGACAGATCACAAGGAGCAAATATAAGAAAGTGCCAAGTACGCTTCCGTGGGGAACCACCCCTGCTTTAATTTTCTTGAGGTATGAATATGAATTTTGTTTTATTACTCTGAAGTAGCGGATAAATACGAACGTAGTACAATGAAGTACTGTTTGGGTAGTAACGCATTTATAATCATTAGGAGCCCATAGTGGCATACCTTGTCGAATGCCTTGGTGACATGAAGGAATACCGCAGAGCAAGTTTTTATTCTTCAAAAGAGTTTTCAATTATTCGAACTATCCTATGAACTTGATCAATAGTCGAATGCTTCAGGCGGAATTCAAATGGGTGCGTCAATATAATTTTTTTCATTTTCTATTATTATATTGGATATTGAAATAAGTTTCCGTCCTTTCTTAGCCAAAGTTGCAAATTATTTAAACAATTAAATAACACATCATATTACCCATATGAGAAGTATTTGCCATTGGAAGCTACAACTTTACTCCATCTTACAGGCGGCATACGGATTCCTCTGACGAAAACTTTGAGTTCTTTTGACTTGATTCATTCAATGAGCCAGTTTGTGACGCTCTCGTAAGAAGTGAACCGCTCTCCAATAAGGGCTGACCGGATTGATCGGAACAGATAGTAGTCCGAAGCTGCAATGTCTGGGGAATATGGGCAAGATTTCCCAATTCAGTCCCTCTAAATATTTTTGGACCGATTTAGCAACGTGAGACTTGGCGTTGTCATGCAGCAAAATCAGTTTGTCATGTCTACCGTTCCCACAACTAAGAAGGAGATGCTGAGATGATTCCACTTCATGCTCCATACGTCCATCGCAAAAAGTGGTAGAGGGCATAAGCAGTCCTCTAAACTTGAGCATAGTAATCGCAAAAACCAATCGAAGGTGGTCTCTAACTACTAACTGCAGGGTATTCCGCTCTGGCCAAAACTGAATCTTAAAAGGACAAGAGATCTACTACCAGAGCCCTCACACATGTTATAAAGGGTCACTGCACTATTGACAGTCTAGCCTATAGAAAGGATGTACCTCACAAGGACTTTTGAAGGAGTTGTAGAGATGAAAAAACAATAAAATAGGTATAACACCTTCTCTGGAAATGTCTTGCACATATGTCAAATATCTGGGCGATTATTCCTTTGAGGGCCTGAGAAATTAGCAAAATGTCTCACTGGAGGGACTAATTTCCTTCTTAAAGAGATCTAAGTGGTTAAAGCAACTTAGTTAGGGATGGAAATCAAATGCAAGTGGCACAATGGGCCACCTGGCTAACCTTACCTAAAGCCATGCTATACCTATTCGCAAATGTTTCAATTAGATTTATTGCCCGCAAAAGGGTATACAAACGAAATATTTATTTCGCGTCCTTTTTGATCCTCGTCGTACAAATATACATTTACGAGTATATTTGTGTTTAATTGTTAAAGAGAGTGTAAGGTGTTGTTATTGTTGTTCAATGTAAGGGACCTATTACGGTCACACGAGCAGCAGTTGATGAGAATATTGAACATTAATAGAACTGCAAGGCGATAGGTTATTACATTTCCCACACGTACATATTTGACAAAGGCATGCGAAGCTGTAGAGCAAAAAAAAGTAATACAACACCAAGAAATACTAGAAAGCCAGAGCAAAACTCGAGAAAGAGCAATGTACTTTGCAGCTACGGGTAGTCGTAGTAGGTGTAGAATACAAGAATACACGAAACGAAGGAAGAAAAGAAAATTGTAGCGAAATTGAGACACACACACACCCACAACCATATCAAGCAGGCAGTGCGAAGTTATAAAAATGTGCATATTTATGTGTTCATGGGCTTGTACTCACACGTCCACTAACGGAAGCGGAAATTAGCTTTCTTTTATTATTGCCGCAGCCACAACTGTCATCTGTGGCTACTAGAAAAGTGAGTGAGAGAGAGGCGTGCGCACACAATACATTTTTACGCAGACAAGCACACATTTAGACGTGCGAAATTGTTAGTTGTACCTACGGTCGGTTGTGTATGATACAAAAGTGTGTTTGAGCAGCAGCATCAAGGACGCAAATGCGTTTTATGTTACTTTATTAAAGCTAAGGAAAATAGTGTACGAGTATAAATACCAACATGGCAAGAAACAAGTGTGGGTGAAGTGAAGTATACAAAGGCAGTTTAAATAGAATAGTTAGCCTTTATACGGCTTTGAAAGCAAATATCTCCAATAAAATTAAGAGTTTCTGAGATTCGAATGAGCAAATACACTCATCGCTCCCGTGCAAAACGAAACCGCGTAAAACGACATACAGAGCTCATGCAAAGTAAACGGATGTGTTCTATAAACTTCAAACCGGTGTAAATCGATCTAAGGAAGACAAAGAACAGTCAAAGTTATGTAGTGGGCTATGGTAGAGTCACACTTGCCTCTAAGCCTGCGTGCTCAGTTTAAGCGCCAATAAGAGGCAAAGAGGAATACATACATTATACGTTACAACCGCCTACTCAAACAATTGGTTCTGCTAACTTTTGAAAACACTGTTCAACAATTTTAAGGTACGATTATCATTATTTCCTAGCGCGCCGGCTGGGGGCGCAAAGTGCCGAAAGAAATAAATTCCATAGACATCAATTCCTATATTTTAGTTTTATTTGCGGCCATAACAGCAAGTCGTCAGCTGTAGTGAATACATCGTACAGGCTTCGTTTTTCAGATTCTTTGGGCCGATTCTTCGATATTCTGCTGATGTCAGTTGGAAATTTCGCTAATCCATTTCCACTTACGCTCGCCAACCTCAATTTCAACTGGCCTTTGCCTACCTCGGGTGCGGAGCTCATCAATCGACGCCCAAATATGACTCTAAGAAGACGGTTTTTGAAGGTCTGAAGCTTTTTTATTGCTGCGATGATTTTACGTTGGAGTTAAAATTCCTCAGATTTTCTTTCGTAATGACCTGTTTGGAATACCGAATAGTTTTGAATGAGGCAAATATGCTCTGGCTTTTATTATTCTGCATTCGATATCAGATGCAGTGCCACCGTCAGGCATTATTTGGCTACGTATATATACGAGGGGTGCCTTTTATATGTCGGGATTAGAGAACAAAAACAAATTTTAATCATCGAAAATCACTTTGTTGTTTTTCAAAATATTCTCCATGAAGATCTATACACTTTTGCATGCGTTTGAACCAATTGTCGAAGCACTTTTGCCACTCTGAATGAGGTACCTCCAAAACATGCCTTCTGAATGCCGCAACCGCTTCTTCAGGTGTCGAAAAACGTTGACCTCTCAGTTTGTTTTTTACGTACGGGAATAAAAAGTAGTCATTCGGTGCCAAGTCAGGACTATACGGCAGATGACCCATTAATTCGATGTTTTGGGTGCTCAAAAATGCAGTTGTTTGAGCCGATGTGTGAGAGCTCGCATTGTCCTGGAGAAGAGTGATCCGTCTTTGGCGATTGGTTTTTTGGAAGACAACTGGCAAACAAATGGTTGTGTACCACTCAGAATTTACTATTCTGCGTTGTTCTAGTGGTACGGTTGCTACATGTCCAGTTTTTCCGAAAAAACAGGTGACCATTTGCTTGGAAGTGCTTCGTGCGCGAACAACTTTTGTTGGATTTGGCTCATCTTGAAACACCCATACAGTCGACTGCTGTTTACTTTCGGGCTCATACACGTAAATCCATGATTCATCATCTGTCACGATGTCATAGACGTGTTTCGAAGCCCCGCGATCGTATTTTTTGAGCATTTCCTTCGACCAATCGACACGAGCCTTTTTTTGAGCGATTGACAAATTGTGTGGGATCCAACGCGAACAAATTTTTTTGACAGTCAAATGTTTATGCAATATTGAATGTATTCTGGTCCCACTAATGCCTAAGATTGTCTCAATCTCACGATAGGTCACATGACGATCTTGCAATATCAGTTCGCGCACAGCATCAATGGTTTTCGGAACAACAACTGATTTTGGACGACCTTCACGAAATTCGTCTTGGAGTGAACTACGACCACGATTGAATTCACCATACCATCGATAAACACTGGTCCTTGATGAAGTTTCATCGCCAAAAAATGAATTAAGTTCATCCATGCAAGGTTCTGAGTTAATCCACGTCGAAAGTTGTAAAAAATAATCACACGAAAATGTTCACGATTTAATTCCAATTTTGGACCGAGATGAATCTTTTAAGTTACTGTAAACAACACAAATAACGCTGGTATTTCAAAACGTTCTGAGTACGTAAAAGGCAATAAATGTCAAACTTTGCGATACAGCTGTCAGTTGCCAGATTGCAACACCAGGGTTGCCAAATCCTGAAATATAAAAGGCACCCCTCGTATATATAATTGGCGCGTACACCTTTTTTGGGTGTTTGGCCGAGCTCCTCCTCCTATTTGTGGTGTGCGTCTTGATGTTGTTCCACAAATGAAGGGACCTACAGTTTTAAGCCGACTCCGAACGGCAGATATTTTTATGAGGACCTTTTTCATGGCAGAAGTACACTCGGAGGTTTGCCATTGCCTGCCGAGGGGCGACCGCTATTAGAAAAAACTTCATTTTGGTCTTTCACCGAGGTTCAAAATTAGGTTCCTCTCTGACTTCCGAATGGTAGTCACGCACCAACCCATTCGGCTACGGCTACCTAATTAGGTAAATTTGTTGAAATCTTCAGTGGGTTGTCCGTACAACGTAAATACGTGCAAGGTCTACAGGTCTACCTTCCCCTGCACTAGAAACCGGTCCCAGTTCGCTGGCAAACAGCGGCGCAGTCAACATCGCTCCGCGCGTGAAAGCTGTTTTAAAAGTGTGTTAGGATTTTGCATTGGCGAAAATGCAGCGATCGTTGGATCAAAGTTACTCGATCAAATTTTTCGTAAAGCTAAACAGTTTGTACCTCCAGGAAGCACTGTAAACGCGGCATTTTACAAAGAAGTGCTTCTTCGACTGAAAAACCGCGTCGCCCGGGTTCGGCCCGACTTCGTCAACAATTGGACCCTTCATCACGACAATGCGTCGGCGCACACCGCCTTCCTCTGCCCCTCTGCATTGTCCAAAATGGGGGTTCCGGTGCTTCCCCACCCTCTCTACAGCCCAGACCTGTCCCCTCCGGACTTCTTCTTGCTCCCGCGCCTGAAAACAAAGCTGAAGGGGAGGCGTTTCGACTCCATCGAGGCGATCCAAAAAACTGTGACAGCCGAATTGAATGCGATTCCGGCGGATGAGTTTAAAAAATGTTTCCTACAGTGGAAGGACCGCTACCAGCGTTGTATTGACGCTCAAGGGTCCTATTTTGAAGAATATTGGTTGTATAAGCCAAAAGGTTTAATAAAACTGCTTAAAAAAATAAGGCTCATTACTTTTCAATCAAACCCTGTATAACCATTAATGGTCATTGACTTTGTGTTGCTAACGTTTATACGCAACTCAACACGTTCTGCATGCGTAGCTACACCGTTGAGCACGCGTTGCATATGTCTCCTTTGTTGTGGTATTAAAACAATGCCACCAGTACAGGGTTGGCCATATTAAACTGATCCATGTGATTATTAAAAAAATATGGAAAAAGAAACATTTTTTTGTGTTTCATTGTGAAAAACATTTAATTTAGTTCAAGGAGATTCGTTTACATCACTTTTTGAATATGATATCGCGCAAGTGGTCACCCTTAGCACGTATAGCGTAATGTGCCCGTTTTTCGGCGTTTTCCATAGTTTTGGCCAGCGTCTCGGCCGATATGGCGGCTATTTCCCGTCGGATATTAGCCTTAAGTGCGCCTAGTGTTTTTGGCTTGTTGACGTAAACCTTAGATTTCAAATTACAGTAAAAAGTTATAGGGTTACTCAATGGGTCAGTTTAATATGGCCAACCCTGTATATTCGAGATCATCTAAATGTTCCATACTGATTGGGTTCTAGATAATACTCTGCAAGGCTGAGCATCAAGGGCATTGCACATCATCAACTATGATCAGAAACAGGAGCGGCGACAGAATACAGCATTTTTCCACTCCCGAAACTGGTTCAATGGGGTTATAGCACTCTGCATTGAAAATTTGAATTTTAGGACTATATTATATGAACCCATTTACCTGGGACTCCCTTACGCCGGAGTGTGCGCTGCAGATTCTTTGATGCTGCAGTCGATTAAAAGCCTTTTCAAAATCGACCAGAACGGGGTACAGTATTTCTTGCATTTGAATGATTTGTTCTGAAATTATCTAGAGAATAGCTATTTGATCCACACCCGATCTGCTCGGTCTAATACCAGCTTGGTGCTGGCGTAAAGTGTAATCAGTTTTGTCGCTTATTCGATTAAGAATCACTTTGCAGAGAATTCTGAGAATTTGTACCCCACAACAACATGACACCCCTTCAGTTCCCACAGCCTTTCTCTTTCTGTCAGTTTCCCAGATGATTTAAAACAGTTCAAACAGCATTTCAGCCGTGATGTTATCCATTCCGCCAATCGTATGAGCGAGAAGGGAACAGCATTAGCTTAGTTATTCATGCGGACTATTTAGTCACAATGTCACAGTAGACGAGTGAGCAACGTGCGTTCGCAATCGATGCGTATTTCAGAGCCAATGATTCGACAGCAACTGCTCGTCGTAGATTTTGAACACATGATAACGTTTACGTAATGCCACAAGTGAATATTTCATTCGCTGACAAATTGGTTCGGTGGCAAAGAGCCCACGGCCGGTACCCAACCGGACATCGAGAAGAAATGAAAATATTGAACTCGCCGCTATAAGTTTACACGATGCGTCTGCCCTGGGACTTCCCAAAACTATTGAGCATGAAATATTGAGGAGCGATCTTAGACTTAGGCTATATTGCATGGTTTCTTCCTCAACAAATTGTTAAGCGGTTTGGTTTTGGGGTCGACTATTGACTACTGATAAAGTGTGCCCAATAGTATACAGATTCTTTATCGCAGCCTTGTGGACTGTATGTATGAACAAACTTTTGTTTCTGGGAATTGTTGTTTTTGTTTTTTATGTTGCTGTTGTTGAACACATGTAATAGAAGAACCACGCAGCAAAGGCCATTTTTGTACAATATATACATGTGATTTCTGGGGATCGAATAAGAATCAGCCCTTAACGGACTTCGCGCATAATAATTTACGTTCGAGCTACGCACTGATTTCAAGATATATTGAACCTGCGTATTTCTTTCAATGAGTGACGGTCTCGAACGGGAATTATGATGCTTGAAGTCCGTTGTGCGCCACGTATTTTATGCGCAACATCTACATCCCATACTTGGATCAGTTCACTACACATCTACGGGATCGATTTTTGAAGCATCGGAACATCTTGGCGAATTTAGCTTGTCTTTTCCGCAAAAGAATGCCAACTTTCGATGAAGCGTCTTGTAAAGATTGGTTCCAATCGTATGCTCCAATTTTGCAAGATACGTTCGAGGAAAAATGGATAAGTGAAGCTCAAATTTGGAGAGAACGAATCGCAGGTACAGACAACCATAATCCGCTTGAAGCCTTAGATATTTGCAAAAAGGACGCCTTTCCAAATGTCCACCAAATTCTTCAGATAATGGCGGTTTTGCCCGTTACCACGGCAGCAAACGAAAGGTCTTTTTCCACGCTACGACGCTTGAAATCTTACTTGAGGTCTACAATGAGAGAAGATTGTTTGAATGGACTTGTTTCTATGAATATCCATCGCAACGTGAAAGTAGACATTGACTTGGTATTCAAAGAATTTTTTTCCGTACCTCGAAGAGTCGCAATGTTATCGGCACATTGATCAGCATTGGGAAAAGTGCATACAGTCATTATACTTGGAATAAAACCATGTTAAAATGTTTTTAATAAGATTGAAATTAAAATATAATGACCTAAACCACAGAAAGATTTGGCGAAGTTATTTTTCATTGCAAAATATTTTTAATGTATATTACTATAATATATTCATTGCATAAAACAGAACAGAAAAAATATTTTATTTCTTTTAACATGTAATCCATGCACACGATTCTTAAACACTCAACAAAAAGGCAATTTTTCTTTACTAACTCTTTTAACGTATATAAAAAGAGGTTAATCGGATTTGTCAAATTTATTTGTAAATGAAATTTCAATCCAGAACCCCCCCGTGGGCTGAATCCTGCGCACGGCCCTGCAATGGCACAGTGTAAAGTCTATAGCTTGAGACTATGTTTATTGTTTGTTCGATTCAGTTGTGAGTTACAGGATGTTAACAATGGAAGTCCACAAAGACAAAAATATTTAAGCGCCACAACAATTGAAATAAAAAACCATAATGGATAAAATTTTCATTTGCGAAGCGCTTACCAAACGAAATGAAATTTATCCATTTTCTACACGAATGGTGACTGGGGCTGAGAAATCAGTCCCATGGGACAATATTGTGCGAAAACGATTGTGGCCAAAGCATGTTAAAACAGCCTAAACCGTAGCTAAACCACGACTAACGGCTAAGAAGCTTCTACTGTGTATTTGGTGGGACTTGAAAGGAATCATTTATTAAATTCATTTACTAAATTCAAATCTCTACTCCCAACAACTGTACAACACTTGAAGCTAACGATGGACCAGAAAGGGCCGGAATTGGTCAACAGAAGAGGTGTTGGGTTCCATCAGGACAACGCAAGGCCAAATACGTCTGTAGTGGCTCGCCATAAACTCCGGGAAATTGGCTGGGAAGTTTTAATACATCGACCATTTGGTTCGGACCAGGCACCAAGCGATTACCATCTCTGTCTCTCATTACAAAACTTCCTCAGTGATAAGGAATTGGTATCAAGAGAAGAGTGTGAAAATCGATTGCTAGAGTTTTTTGCCAATAAGCACCAAGACTTTTATGGGAGAGGCATTAGCTACCTTTAAAATGGCAACAAATTATATAACAAAACAATGTATATTTGACACGAGTCGTACCATCCAAAACATCTTAAATAAAGTTTTGTATTTTAGGTAAAAAAATGTTTTTTTCCCCCCAAACTAATATAAATTTCTAATTTACAGAACGACTAGCCTCACCCTATACTCGTTCTAGTACAAAAGAATACATTTGGTCTCTTCATAGGGCATTCTCAAAGTGGGAGCAGTTCATTCCATATTAAAAGAAAGTGAAATTAGGCGAAAATGTCAGATCTCTACGTGTTTGCTGCGACAGCTAAGCTGCGTTCATGGCCTTAAACAGCAGGGCAGTCGAGTCCTGTAAATGCAGGCTGAACTATGTCGTTGTCCCACAAAAAAAAAAAAAAAACGAGAATGTTCCTTGCGTCTAATCTGGGACAAATGGCATTTTTTGCAGGTTTATGCACATTCAAACACAAAGAAAATTCTCATCATCATGAAAGTGGCCGTTACACTGCGTAATTCTATTCTGAACTCTCGTACATTGTGCATTGACAATATCACCCTAATCAAGACTTTATTATTATTTGCAAATCCCAGGTTATCTGGATCAGTCCAACTCCTGTCTATATCTATTTAGTGTGGAGGTAGTACAGTCATCAATTCATGTGTGTATGAGAATGTATGAGCATAAGTTTGTGCTCACTTTAAGCTATAGCTCATTATACATGCACACATACATATAATATACACTCGCGTATGTATGCGCATATCCATTTTTCTACTCATTCATTTAAATGCGTGTGTGTACATTTGCGTAGCAGCGTGACCCTTGGGCCATACGACAGGCCAAACTGGTAATTAATCTTTCTTTTGTTTCTACTGCTTTGCTTTTGCTGTTCACTCACTCTTCCCACTTATGTATGTACCCATTCGTACTCTCGTACTCTCGCCTCTTGTCTGTGCTTAATGCAATGCTCCCTTTGTTGTTGTGTTTCGAAATCACTCTTCCCACATTGCACAACAGTTAACGGTTCACGTATTCATGTTAAGTGTTTTTCGCTTGTTGCCCTAAAGGCATTTAACAGCCGAAGTGGCCAGCGGTCGTCATTAATTACTCCAAATTGGCAGACTAAAGTCAAAAACTAGTTGAAGTAAAAACAAAAAAACATGAATACAACCTTGATCAAAAAGTTCCCCGAATGTATTCAGAAAATTCAAAATACAAATTTATTTCTCAAAAGTGAGATTCTTGAAACATTTCTCTATTTTCGATATAACCATCAGCGCCGTCTTCGATTCCTCCATTATTTCCTTTACTAAAACGCATCCCCGTAGTAGGTTTTGACTCAATCAAACAAAACAAAAGAATCGCAGGGAGCCATATTAGATGAATTCGATGGCTGTTGGATGGTATGCGTTTCGTTCCTTGTCAAACATTAACGGTTCAAAATGGCACTGCGAGACGATGCGTTATCTTGGAGCAAAATCCATTAGATCTTTTCCTGCAAATCCTTTTTTTTGCAGAATTGCTTCACTTAAGCGTCTCATAACATTTGGGCATAGTAGTAGATAATAGTCTAAGTCACCAGATCGTTGTCTTTGTTCTTTTCCTATAAGAAGACCGCGGTGATTTCCTGTAAGAAGAAAGACGGCGATCTGGTGATTGACATCCAGAGCATGACTTAAGTTTTAGAGGGAGCATTTCTCGAAGCTGTTAAACAGTGATAGCTGCGCATGTCAGAGAGAATATGAGGTTTCCGATACCCCATCAACCAACTGATTGGACCTTACCAGTGCGGCTTTAGACCTGGAAAGTCTACCATTGACCAAATATTCACAATACGCCAAATCTTGGAAAAGACCCATGAAAGGAGAGTCGACACACATCATCTTTTCGCCGACTGCAAAGCTGCATTCGACAGTACGAAAAGGAGTTATCTGTATGCCGCGATGTCTGAATTTGGTATCCCCGCAAAACTAATAGGGCTATGCAAGATGGCGTTGCTCAACACCAGCAGCGCCATCAGAATTAGAAAGAACCTCTCCGAGCCGTTTGATAGCAAACAAGGTTTCAGACAGGGTGACTCGCTGTCGTGTGACTTCTTTAACCTGATGTTGGAAAGGATCGGAAAGATTCTGCGCAAGATTTTGGGACCTTCGCACGTTGGCAACGGCGAATATCGCAGGCGATGGAACAATGAGCTGTATGAGCTTTACGACGACATAGACATAGCGCAGCGAATAAAGATCCAGCGGCTTCGTTGGCTGGGTCATGTCGTCCGAATGGATACAATGGCTCGGGCTCTGAAAGTATTTGATGCGGTACCAGCTGGTCATCGCTTTCTTTTTTGATTGAAAATGACGTGTTTTTTTTTTTTTGTATTTGGTCGGAGCTTTCCGCTCATTTGTCTAATGTCTGGATTGCATATCATACTCATAAGCCTATGTCTCGTCTTCAGTAATGATGCGTTTGATGAATGTTGGGTCGCATTCAGACTTGGAAATCGCGTCTTCTTTGTTGCATGAAATTCAGGTTCGTTGAGACCTGCACGGCACAAGCCGAAATCATTACCTACTACTTCCTGAATGGATCCATAAGCAATGCTCAAGTCATCTGCCAGCTCTCTGTCATTTAATTTGAGTTTATTGATCAACTTTCCTTTCACTTTATTGATATTTTCGTTATCGACGGCCTGCCACCACGTCCGTCATCCTCGATGGACTCGCGGTCTCTTCTGTAGCGTTCAGGCCCCTCGTAGACGACTATTTCCTTTTAAGTACCATTACCGAAACATTTTCCTAATATTTTTAAGGTTTTCGCTCCATTGAAATCATTTTTAAGACAAAATTTAATAAAAACCCGTTGTTGCAAAATCAAACCCATTTTTAAAACTATAAAAGATCGAAAACACTTGCAGAGGTAGATTTACGCACGACGGCGTAACTTTTTCAAATATCAAGCAATGCCGATGCGATTGTGGAAATGTTAATCACAGATGTGTGGCAACCGAGCAGAAAAAAACACAGAACTCAAATCAGTTGGCTTAGAGCGTCGCCTGGCCGTTGTTCCGGGAACTTTTTCATCGAAGTGGTATATGTAGTTGTGTATTATAGATATTTATGGGCATACACTTGTGCAGTATTTTGCAAATATCAAACAACTTGATTTATTGAATAATAAATGGTTGCTTTTCTATAAATAGGAGATTGCTTCACTGAAGCATTGATATTGGGCATTTATTTCCACTTACCAGGTAAATAATACTTTCCTCCTTAGGTGAAGTGAAATCATTCGGCGTTTTTTCGCTTTATTTCAACGATAAAATTAACTTAGTTATAATTATCCGCATGCAAATATTTCCTAACAGTTTTCTGGCTAATCGTCAATTCCTGGGTAATGGAATAAGAGCTTAAGTCTCGGTGCGACTCATTCATGAATGTGTAATTGTTGAGATCGTTGAGATATCGATTTTGAAAGTCCTTTTCCTATCCTTGACAGAAAAAGTTTCATGACATTTTTTCACCAACCTTTGAGTTGTCGACTCAATCAGACTATTACTTCCACCAAAGAAACCACGAATTTTGTGATAAGTTTATCTAAAGATCGACAATTTTCATGATAAATTTCAATAAGTTTAATACGTTGCTCTAACGTGTAAAGTTTTACATTTGTCTACTTGAGAAATGTCAGAGATGACCTAAATTCTAGGAATTATTCGCTACTGACATCTACGCGTCACTTTAGATTTACCCTTTACTTTTGTACTTTCAATGCTTCTAAATCCCGAGGGAACCTTACAGTATTGGGTTCACGGAGATTCAGTGCTAGCTTAATTCCAATACCGATAGTTCAACAATAGTATCTCGAAGTAGTTTCTCTCACACTTCGCTTGGAAGTATGTATCGGTATTATAAGCAGAACAGAACAGGTGGATAGACAAGGTTTTATGTATCTGTAGTGGCAACTAAGCTACCTTAGAAGCATTGCACCGCTCTCGAATTGCAAGTGAGCGCAGTGCTGTAGCTGTTGGTAAATTAGAGTCAGAGTGCGTATGAGCTTACGATGGTTGTGACATATTGTGCGGCTAGGTTAGGTCGTCCTTCAGACAGCTTCTGCAGAATGGGCTTGAAGTAGTCCCAAGCCTCACGGCATACACACCTAGTTCGAGAGCTGTGACTCTGTAAGTCTTAGAAGTTCCCTCGAGCGCCCCCGATATACTCGTGGACATAAGAGAGACCCATCTTTCCAGTAGCAGACCACATGTTCTCAAAGGAAACTCCAATCCTCTCATTTGGCAATGTAACCGTCTCCAGGGTCCTCTGCCTAGCCAGCTCATCAGCCCAGCAGTTTCCCTGTATACCAACCTAATGAGCCTAATATCGATGTATTCCGATGCAATCGAGAGGGAAGTCAGGCATTCCCCGACTAATTTCGAACGCACAAACAATGAGCCCTGGGCCTTATCTGCCGCTTGGCTGTCGAAGTAGATATTCAACTTCTTCTTCTTAATTCGCGCGATAACCGCTTACGCGATTTTGGCCGAGTTTAACAAACCGCGCCAATCGTTTCCTTCTCGTGCTAACCGGCGCCAATTGGATTCACCAAGTGAAGCCAAGTCCTTCTCCACCTGATCTTTTCAACGCAGAGGAGGCCTTCCTCTTCCTCTGCATCGAATACTTTCAAAGCCGGAGCGTTTGTATCCATTCGGACGACATGACCCAGCCAACGTAGCCGCTGGATCTTTATTCGCTGCGCCATGTCTATGTCGTCGTGAAGCTCATACAGCTCATCGTTCCATCGTCTGCGATATTCGCCGTTGCCAACGTGCAAAGGTCCAAAAATCTTACGCAGAATCTTTCTCTCAAACACTCCAAGCGTCGCTTCATCGGATGTGATCATCGTCCACGGACGGGGTCCAGATATTGAACTCCTTTACAGTAATTACAGAAGCGAGCAACCAATCCCTCCGTAGTTGCGTCTACTTCTGTTTAAAAAACACTACAGCGGTTCAGAAGCCTAATTTGAACTTGATGGGGAGCTCCGCGCAGAATACTCCTCAACCAACTGTTCCGCTCAACTTCGAGCCATCCGTTAACATATTTTCAATACCCTGCCTCCAAATGGACCCAGTAAGGGTGTACAATGATCCAGCACCATGGGGATAAACTCAAAGTTTTTAAAAATGCTAGAGTGTCCGTAGCTTAAGTCTAGTTTATGGCCCGTACCTGTCAACCTGATTGCGGCGCATGCAGCAGCATTTTTCCTGCAATGTCCACGGGTTTCACATTCAGCAAAACGTTTAGTCCTAGAGTAGGACTGGTCCGAAGCGCCCCACTGATTCCAGTGAGGGTACATGTTTGAACCCTCTCCAGCTTCTTAACTGATATCATCCTTTCCAGCGAGTTCGACCAGACAAGGACTCCGTACAGCAAAATTGGCTTTATAATTGAGTTATATCAGCTACTTATGCCAGGTACTTAACCGTGTCAATGTTACCACCAACCGGGCGCCTGCTTTTGAGGGGAGAAAGTTTAAGTATTCTGTATTTCCTCCTAAATAAGGCAAGCTCCGTCTTCAGAAGATTTATCGAGAGGCCGCATTCTGCTGTCCATTTCACAAGTAGTTTCAGATCAACCTGCATCAGTTCCACCAGAGTATCTAACAACTTTCAACAGTGAAAAAACAACAGTCCTGAAACTGACTTTGTATATCTAAATTTTTCTATTCGAGAAACACTAACCGAAGGAACTAAAAATGTAAGTAAAACCAATCATTTTCTATTTGTGTGTCTTGACACACATCGCCTTTAATGCAAGCTATCATTGCCATGGCGTTGAACCATGAAATTTCGAAAGGCGTAAATAGCAGCTGCGCAAATGGAGAAATCACTCCTTTCCTTTCTCAGCGCTTACGAGAATAAGTGGAAACCGTTGAACAAATTCACTGATTGCAGACTTGAATAGACTGGCATCCTAGCATACATATCCACTTATCCCTACTGCCACCCACAGCTGCTTTTTCCTGATACTTGTGGTGATTACCAGGCGCTGGTACTTTAATATGTATCCTTTGTACGAAAAAAAGTTGCATACCAAATTTCACTGAAGTAACGCGGCGCAACTTACGAAGGCATGCAGTGCATTCGTTTGCCTCTGATAAAGTCGATCAATTTCGTATTTAATACGGCAATTATAAAAAAGCGCTGGGAAAAAAGGATTGCAGATGGTAAAGAGATGAAGAGTTGAAATAGGAATATGGTACACCATCCCATGGATTGTATTTGCACTCGAAATAACTGGTTCTGAACTACAAAGATTACCATGAGTTTGCTTTGCAGCTAAAGTAGGTAGTTTTCTCCCATTCTCTGGGGGCGAAATGAAACCAATTTAAGATGAAAGTACTAGTGACATAATATGCATTATGAAGCTTTTCTTAAAAAGGTTTATTTTTTGTTTTTTCAATTGAGAATGTCATCTATATGTATAACTTATCAAGTCAAAAATCAAAAAAAAAATTTTTTCATTGCCTAATTAATTTTTAAATTATGTGCCTGAATGCTTATCGAAGAAACGCAATTACCGTCACATGCAACAGCCTTGTACATTCCCAACGTTCATACCCATGAAAGAAAGGAAAAAAAAGTGTATCATATCTTGAATCCTATGGAACTCTTTGCTCTTTTACTTTCTGCAGACTTTTATGTTCGTTTTCAGCGGAATAATATTTAATAACAACTTAACCCTCTTTAAGGGGGGGAGGGGGGTGGGGTAAGGGATAAACGCTAAAAAAAAACACTTTTTTCATGAATTTATTGTAGCGAAACGGTTCAAGTCAGTTTATTAAAAGTTATTGCATATTATAAAGTAACATTTCAAGAATATTTGATAAAATTTTCATGTAAAAATATTGCAAAATGAGCGAATGAGAGCACATTTACGTAGACGTCTTTTCAAAAATACATTTTGCAGTAGTCAGCATATCTCAGCGTAGAATCATCTGAAATCAAAAAGATCGAAGAATTTAGTTAAAGTATGAGTTAAACTTCCTCCCAACGATTTATTTTCATTTTCAGCCATTTGGTAGTCGTTTGAAGTAAAAAGTGATTTTTGACGAAAAAATGCCGCCATTTTGTAGGTGTAAAACCACCTTAATATAAAAAAAAATGGCGAAAAAAAACGTTGGAAGGAGGTTTTTTATATGTAAAATATGTGTGCAAAATTTCAAAAGGATCGGCTGAGTAGTTTTCGACTACGCACTTTAAAAAAAAAGGTTCGAGAAAACCGCGTTTAAAGTTTGTAACGGACTACGCGCGCAACTGCTGCGTCTCGGCAGATGTTTGAGGCGGCTCGGCTTTATGCTCTATAACTTAAAAAGTTTTGCTCGGATTGACTTAAAATTTTAACACGGTATTTTTGAAATGTTTTACTACAATAACATGCAAAAAAAAATCGATTTTTATCCCTTTCCCCCCCCCCCCCCGCCCCCCCCTTAAGTCCCTGAAAATAAATTATTTTTAAAATTTCTCCAAAACAAAAGGTCAAAGCTGCGCTATTATGAGTTAATATATTTTACAAAGTTATTCTTTGTGAAATTCTAATACAGGGTCCGGCACTCGAAGTGTAACCAACTTCAGACCGTTCGCTCAGTTGATTCATGGGCATCAGCTGCCTGTAAGTTGGCTAAATGACAGTCCAGAGTATTGTTTACAAGCGCGCGGAAGCATTTGACGGAAGTAAACGCGAAAAAAGAAGATCAGTAATAGATGTCAAACGTAATAGAGCGATTGAATTATATTTGGCTGGAAAATCACAACCAGCAATTCTTCGTGAGCTCGAGCACCTTAAAGTAAATAAAGTTTTTGTGACTGCAACGTCACGTGAAATGGTTCAAAAAGTGAAGAAGCGACTTGAGCGAAATCCCCGACGAAGTGCCAATCAAATGGCAAAAGAACTGAAAATACCTGACCGTAACATCCGCCGCATATTGAAAAATTAGCTCAAAGTCAAGCCTTATAAGACCCAAAAGTCGCATGGGCTCACATTATAGCAGCAGTGCGCAGATGTCTCGAATACACCAGAGGGCATAGGCGCTGGAATATATGGCACCAAAACCAAGGAGTAGTTTTCCAATCTTCTTCCTCCAGACTGAGCGAATCACCATTCTGAGCGACAGTGAGGCGCCACTCGAGCTCTTGCTGAGCTTTTCTAATAATTTGTGATATGAAATTTGATTTGGTCCTTTAAATGGAGGCACCTAAAATCTTATGTCGCCTATGAATGGCAAATGAATTTGTATGATAATCAACCCTATCATGCAATTCATCGTAGACTGTTTTTCGTAGAAACTAAAAAATTGTAATCGTACAATTCGAATAGCTCCGAACGTACATTCGAAATTCGTAGAGTAGCATTCACCGAATACACTCGTACCGACAAATCTGAGAAGTTCGTACAATTTTTCTACGATGCCGTTAGATTAACGGACAAAAATTAGAACGAGGTAATAAAAAGAGGAAACAAATAAAAAAGCTGTAAATTGTAAGTCCTATATTAACTAAACTATAAATAAAAAGAAATTTTTGAAGTATATCTACTTTTATTTGACTTCCACAGGTTTAAAGTGGTAACAACATGGCAGCAGTATGCCCAATGTGGCTAATAAAGGAGAAATCAATCATGACATTGATACTACAGTAGCCCTTGCAGTTGTAGTAGAGGAATTTTTCTTTAGTGGGAGAAATACTTTTTATGTGCGTCCCATCCCCACACAAAATGATGCCAGGAAATCTATATTTTTGATATAATTCCATCTTGCTTTGCCGTTTTTTAATGGCACTTATGTCGAGATTTACCCACTGAGGACTCAATCGGGTTTATAGTGACACCAATACGTCTTTTAGTACACAATTAAATGTCGATTGCCCCATTGGTACGTCGAAATCTTTGCCAACTCCGTGCAAGAAACCGTAAAACAGAGAATAGTCGGAGAACTGGAGTTATGGACAACGACCTCGTTGAGTTTGCGCTGTCTTCAACAAAACTCAAAATGTATGTAAATGCAGTTTTATTTAACCGGTAATTTTTGATAATCCTCTTTTAAATTGTATTTAAGTAAACGGTTTATTTGACAAAAAGGCGAACACTTACATTGGTTCGTCCATATCGAGAAGGATAGATGTGATCAATGTGTTTAGCTCAATTCTGAGGCTCCATTCGCTTCTCTCACTTTTCTTCTCCATTAACACAGACGCGCATGTCAACGAATGTATTTTAATTTGAAATTTCCGCTAACTTGACAAAAAGCTTAAAGATTATTTGCTAAATAGTATTGTTTACATTGAAGTTTACAAAATTTTACATTTGAGTTTGGCAGCACTTTTTTCGTGTTCACATGGAACCCACGATTACAATTTTTTCGTATTCCTAGTAGAAATTCGTATTCGAAAGTTTTCTACAACGGATTCTATGGTAGGGCTGAAAATTTTCATTGCACAAATAAGCATAAAGAGTGACTGAGATGGACGTTCGCTATCAGAAAAAAACTTTTTTTCCCCAATTTGTTGTTTCATATCCACAATCGGATATTTCGGCCGGGTAATAGCAACATTCAAAGCTATTCGACTGGTATTAAATAAAAATTAAAAATATAAATATTTTGAGTGGCAGTATTTATTTATTCCGCAGCCTATAAAAACTATATGAAGGATATTTATTTATGTTCCAGATATAACTGAACTAATTACTGCATGTTCGCCTGTCATTCGGCTTTTTGATAAGCGACATTTTCCCAAATGTGCCCAGACATTTGACAAATAAGACACATTGAAGTTTCCAATGCATTACCAGAAAAACGTTTTCTTCTTATATAATATTCCTTTTTTTTGATTTTTTTTTTTTGTTTGGCAAGCATTTGCATGGAGCAAGTTTAGATTTTTTTCCTTTCCATAATTTTTTTTTTTCTTTCACGGCTCACATTTCCAAGCGATTTCATATTTTTGTATGCTCTTAGATTTTTTATACTCTTCCATTCTTAATCACTTCTACCATTTACATTTAAAATTACACGAATTGCGTGAATGGCGCGAGCAAATACAAGACGATTGCCATGAAAAAACAAAAACCCGCCTCCATTGCACTCACATAATCAACGAACAGTAAAACAGCTGTGCATAGTCGAATCGAGAGCCAAGTGCCATAATTGAAGCGCCTGCACAAAGGCTCAGTAGCGCTAATTTTTACCGAATAGCAGCAGTCAAAATTTCATTCTACCAATCCATTCACATTGCTTCGCGCCTCTGCTGCTGAAAATTAGAGCTCCTACGTTTTTCTCCACATCTCACATCCTACTCCACCTCCATCAGCAACCCTGCCTGCCCCTCATTTATTTCACTATTTCTCGGTCGCCCTCTCTCTCTCTCACTCACTCTTCCGCACTTTCAGTTGAAACTACTTGCAGTGCAAAGGGAAAAACTAAAGTGATTCACAAAAACGCCAGCACAGCCGCATATACACATACATACAATCATACATTTTCATTCGTTACAAAAAGAGCTTTCGCCGTCAGCAATGCAGTTCATGTGGGGTCAAACGTATGTAATTTGAAGCTAATGAGCATTGCTCTTTTGTACTTGTACGTACATCATTTGCATGTACCATTCACACTGAATGTGCTGCAATTATTGTAGAGCCTCAATCTCAAATACATATACATACGTGCACTCAACTACACACACACATTTATGCCTTTTCGCTTGTAGTTGTTCTTATAAAGGTGGAGTCTAAGCTGGCGTTCAGGTCGTTGAAGGTTGAAATGCCAAATGCGCTATTGCGCTTTTTATTGTTGCTGCAATTGAAGTTGCTCGTAGATATTCGGATTTTCATTAGTTTTGTTGAAGAAAATTAGTTAAGCTTGGAAATTAATACAAAGGTGTAAGGTTTAGCTGGTTTTTGATTATTTTCTTTTGAATAGCAAAAACAATTACTTAATTTTTCGCAAGAAATTAAGGAACCTTTTCTTTGTGCAAGTGCTTTTCTGAGGTAAATGCGTGCTGTAAAAATGAACTTTAAACTTAAAAAAGAAAAAAATATTGCAAAAAACGCACTGATTAGGTTGGTATGAACGGCCTTACCTTTAAGGCTAAAGTTAACATTAGAAAATAATTACTAAAAATGTTTAGTGCACAACATGGAAGTTGTGCCAGTTCAAATGTACCAATAAAACGGTGAATAGAAAAAATAGCGCGGAAATCTCTTTACAACTTTCAAATAATATAAAATATATATAATATATATTTTTTGCGTAAATAACGCAGTACCAATATAGATTTTTTGCCTAGACCAGAAAAAAAAATTGGGGAAAAAGAAATCCATCATTTTTACATATAATTTTAATCCTGGAAGAACATCATCAATAGCCCATTTCTGTAAATCAAACTTATGGTCCAAGAATGATAGAAACAAGATTGCGTGTAGTCACATTGGTGTTGTTGTGCAGTGTTGCCAACCCTTTGATCTTCGCAATAAATTAAGTGCTTTTCTATACCCAAAATGCGAAAATTTTTAAGTTTCCTTTTTTAATTTAAAGCCACTAAAACTGTAAGTTAAAAAACAGTTTATGTAATTATAAAAGCAAGGCTACAACAGGCCACTCTTGCACTTGAAGCTTATGCTGAGAAGATGTCAATGCTATTAAAAATTTATTGACTCGTGTAAAATTTAATGTTCTCAAAGAGGAAATCTCAATTTATGCTCCCTTTGAGGTTATGCAAAACTTTGGACCTGCTTCTCTCAATTCTTCTTAACATTTGAAACGTTTGTGTAAACTTTTAAACAGCCTTTGAATATACTGAATGCGACTTAAAGGCATAGGGTGTATTCATAGTAAAAAACCAAAAATACCAGATAATACTGAACAAAGCATGACGACCTTATCTTGTTACATAACCTCAAATATAGCAAAGAACGCTTAACATACGTTTTGAATACAAAGATGGATTTTTAAAACTCTGTTTTTCAATATAGTCTATTGTTCATAGCCATAACTCATTTATTTAAAAAAATTAACAGTAAAGACAATTTTTCAGCATACAAAGTTCCTTAAGTAGCTCAATTAAAATTTGGTATTTTCTTTTCTTTAAATGGGCGTTTGAGTGCTTTTTATATCCAAAACTAGGCAACACTGCAGTTGCGAGAGAGAGATTTGGCTGCTCGAAGGAGAAGAGGAAAAACAAACTAACACCAACAATATTCGGCAATTGCGACAATGTGGCCAGATGATACGTAACAGGAAAGCTAAATAGAACTTAATGAAATATTTAATAATTTTTAAAAAATTTAAAGGAAAAGAAATAACTAAGACTCCGAGGCTAGAGTTGTCTGTGAAAGAAGGGTAGCGAAGGCCACCCAAATTATACCGCATGGGTTCGAAAGTACCATTCATCGAATGTTACAGTATCTACTGAGTATGGTTGGTTGGATCCACCTATTTATAGAGGGTGCGCCATCTTTTATGTCGCTATGAAAATATTGAATACTTTGAAAAAAAAAACAACAACTGAATTGTATAAGTGAGGTATTT
The DNA here is from genome assembly GCF_027943255.1 of Anastrepha obliqua. Lineage (NCBI taxonomy): Eukaryota > Metazoa > Arthropoda > Insecta > Diptera > Tephritidae > Anastrepha > Anastrepha obliqua. The sequence goes on from NC_072893.1 coordinate 50,739,887, forward strand.
TTATTTGGTTTGGTTATTTACAATTTATTAAAACTTAAAATTTTTTTTGAATACAATATCAATCACTTTATTAGCAATCACAAACTGCGATCATTTTTCTACGTTTGTCATCAGCTTGTAAGGCATTTTGGGTTTTATAGCGTCGATTTCGGCACGAATGTTTGCCTTAGGCTGGTCAATAGTCTGCGGATTGTTGGCGTAAACCTAATTTTTGAGATAACCCCACAAAAAGAAGTCCGGGGGGGGGGGGGGGGGGTTAAGTCAGGTGATCTGGGGTATGTCACCTCTTTTTAACACTAGACGTCCCGGGAATTTTCGTTGCGCAAACTCAATTGTTGCATTTGTGGCAGGGCGCACCGTCTTGTTGAAACCAGTAACCATATAAACCTTTCGAGCGACTGTTTGGCCGCATTCCAAACGATGTGAGTTAGTACAATAAAAAAATTATTTTTTTATATGGTGGTCAAATTTTTACCGCCTGTTCTATTGCCTGGGTATATCTCTTAGTAGTTGCATTTATCCTAAATATGTGTGCTTTTATTAGCATTTCAGGTATATTCGTTCTTCAGTGAGATCAAAACTGTCTTATTATTTTACGTTTTTGAACATCTGGACACCTTCTCCATAATATTCAAAAACAAAAAAGGATATTAAATTCCTTTGCTACTTAGATCAAGAAAGCATCCCAGTGCCACTTTTATGAGTGCACATTCATAACGGAAAACTGCTTAGCCGTTAGCCGATTCGTGGGCACCATTAGCTCCGCTGTCCGCGCGCGGAAAAAGGAGAATTGCCGTCGACTGAGACATTGTGTGGAATACCATTTACAAGGTGAATTTAAAAAAAAAACAGGACTGGCGTCATCAAAATGACTATTTTGAATAAAATAATGAAGTTATCAGAACAAAGCTCCTGTCATTTCATAAATTCTTGTACATTTCATAAATTCTTCTTAATAAGTACCTCTTTGAACTCAAGTGAATGGTCCTAAATATATTTGTTCTGAGAGTACTTTGGCGGTACAAGTTGACGACAGCAGTCGAAAGACTCAATAGGGAAAAGCTTGACCACACTTCGAAGTTCCAAAGGAGATTATCTTGACGGTGGCTGGCGCATATTTTTGAGGTCGGCCTAAATTGCTTATGGGATAGGAAGTAGAAAAATTCTATAGGAGCAAGGCAATGATAGGCCAATGTGAGAACTTAACACTTTGCTGACCGGCAATTTTACACAGAAACTATGCCATGTCACCGCCTATTTTTTTGTAATTGAATATGAAAGTAAAACATTCTTTCACTATCGGATTCTATAGCATTTCTTTTTTGTCGTTTTGGTGGTATAATGTCAGATTCATCACTTTCGGAATCACTACAATTTATTTCGAAATCACTCGGACAATCAATATTCTTCGCCGATACGTTCCGTCATGGTTGAAATTCTTGAAATTTTACTAAAATTGTGATAGAAATCGAAATACTAAGAAAAGTAATTTTTTTGTTATAGAGCGGACACGACTAAACCCGATACGCCAAGTGTTTGCAATATTCTATATCGCCCTGGGTGTCAAAAAGTGAAATAGATAATGCAAGTGCAATGACGACTTAACTCGTCACCGGTCACCAAAGTGTTAAGCGAAAAATTTAAACTGTCAAAAGCAAGAAAATTCAGAGACTATTGAAAATATAAATGGAAAATATAACATAGTTAAATTTACTTCGCTAGTTTCATGTTCTTGTTCGTCAAATAGCTCATAACCACACACACACATGCCAACACAGGCATGCATACATATCCACGTACATATGTAGTTGTAGTTATGCATTAATTAAAAAGTATAACTGAAGGGGGATGCACTCACCTTTGTAAAATCGCATGCCTTCAAGGCTTCGGCTGCATCTTGTGTTCGTTTCGTTTCCGTTATGACATGACGGGCGCGACGTAACAGTATCGGTTCCGACTGCAACACTGTAATTAAATCAACGCAAAGAAACCATCGTTAGTGCGAAATTTCAAGCACCAGGCCACCAAGTGTGCGCTTGTGTGTGGGCACACATACATACATACATGAGAATTTTATTTAAGCACAATATTGTGTGTATGTGCGTATGCATTTGCCTACGGCTTAATGATTAAAAAAATAACTATGAATGAGTAACATTTTTAATGAGTTGCAGCGCTCTTTCAACTCTTTCGAGCCCCTTGCACGGAATGCGCCTGGAAAAGTGAAGGAATTGCGAAAAAAAGTGCGCAAACTTGCAAAGAAATGCAAAAGTAATGTAAAGAAAGTACGCTGCCTCCCGCTTGGCGGTGCTATTCCTCATTTATTTATTAAAAGAAAAAAAAAAGAAAACAGCTTCGCTTTGCATTCAATAGTTGCAACTTGCATGGGTAAATGCAAGAATGCATACAAGCGGATGAAAAGTAAGGTGAACTAAGTTCAGGTAGACGACCCCTCCGTCCAATGCCACAGCTGCCAATTGCATGGCTTTGAAATGGTCTGAAGTAGCTCCTAATCTGCCAGTAATTGCTACTCTAGATGGTGGGCACAGTGAGCAGAATATATGCCCGTAGCAGCAGCAGAAAGTATAGGCGCCATGCAACAGATACATGCAGTGCCTAGACCTACATGCATTCTATCTTGCTTAGGTTGGTAAAGGACATAGCAAGAGGTAGCAGGTGAATGGGGAAATGCCAATCTGATGTGGCGGCATAATTGCGTATTCACACCTAATGATTTCCGTACACACTTCTTTGCTGCTACTGCTTTCCTTTATTCTTAAGGCACATTTTTTTACTTATTTTCAATTTTTTTACTTATTTCTACTCTCTACTCAGCCATAGTTGTGGAAAAGCGAAAAAAGGCAACTAAAGGCGAATTTGTAGCACAAAGCCATATTACACCTAATTAACAAAAGAATGCGCGAAAATGGTTTTAAAATTTTACCTTAATTGAAAGCAAAAATTCTATTAAAAGGATTATAAAACAGCTTTCAGTTGTGTCTTATTTTTTCTTATACTTTCTTTTTTTTTTTTTTTTGAAAGCTTACTTGTGTTAAATTGTAAACCAACAAAGTTTGTGCACCGCTAAGCATAATAAATTCACAAAAGAATTATCAACTAATATCAAAAGGAGAGCTGTGTGAGAAAGCTTTGGTGAGTTAACTATAAAAAGAGCCAAGCAAAAAATATAATAACGAAAAATGCATTTTTCAATTACAGCAAAAGAATAGCAAAATGCAACGATAATATCGCAATTACCAGCCGACGAGCAGAGGCGTAAAGTAATTCAAGCGATTCCAAAACAAAAAAGGAAAAAAAGCTTACCAACAAAACCAACAATGCAATACTCGTTGCATGCAACTCATAATCAATGTGTAAAAATCTTCTTGCCAGAAATGCGATTATCAGTAGCCAGAAGTCGTGAGCCAGCTAACAGAAGTTCTCTCAAGCACACACACACATACACATGCATCAATAGCAATACCAGCCAAATGGAACTTTCTACATGAAAACTACAGAAAATGTGAAAAATGAAATGATTGCATTTTGTTAAGAATTCAATTGAGTTTTCAATACTTGCTTTTCATAGATAATCTTTCGATTTAGTGCAGCAGCCAATAACAGATAAACGGAAATGTGCCATTTTAGGCGTTGCAATGGCCAAAGGGCAGACCGGCTAGTAGAGAAGTGAGCCGACCAATATGTGACAAAAGCCAAAGGAAATATCTATGGATTTATGATGATAGATACAAGTTTGAGAAGATATTGGAAAAATTTGAAAATGAGAATTTTTATTTTGTATTCTCACTGGTTGGGAAAAACATATTCACATGCAGAGAGGGCAACCGGAGCGGCTTACTATGGTAAATGTGAGCCCGTTGCTAATTAAAAATGGGGATATTTGCTGTTTGTAAGGAAAATCGCACAGTGAAATAAACACGGTTGTTGTTGTTGTTGTAGCAGCTGACTACACGATGCAAAAATGTTATTAATTTACTACTTTATCTTTCAACTGGTTGGAGAATATATGCACATAAGTATTTATATAAGTACTTTTGTATGTATTAGTAAATGTAGAACGAAGCAGAAAAATACAATATACGTATTAAAATATTGCTATCAATCGAAAGGTTTTTGAGAAATCCTCGCTCTCAAGAGTTTTATGCAGCGAGTTGCTACCAATTTAAAAGTGAGGTAAATTAATAAATAAAATTTTACATCACTTGTACCAAACACAAGTTTTTAAAGAACGCTTAAAAAGGAAAAATTTTTGGAAAGAGTTGCCACCTATCTGTATAATGGAAATTAATTAAATAAAATTTAGCAATACTGCTATAAAATGCAACATTTTTGAGAAATCTAGTACCGATAATTTTTTTTTGGAACGTGCTGCCACCTTTCTGAAAACCAAAGAAATCAATTAATAAAAGCAAAAAAAAAAATTGTAGCGAGTTGCCACCTATTTAAAAACAAAGAAGTTTGCTAAGTAAAATATTTTACCACTAGTATTAAACGCCAGTTTTTAAAGAACGCTTAAAGCAATAAATATTTTTGGGAAAGCGTTGCCACCTATTCAAAAACAAGGTCAATTAATAAATAAAATTGTGCACCACTGGTATAAAACCACAAGTTTTTGAACATCACTTAAAACAAGATATATTTTTGGAGAGAGTTGCCACCTATTAAAAACAAGGGAAATTAATAAATAAAATTTAACATCACTGGTATCAAACGCAGGTTTTTCAAGACCGCTTAAAACAAGAAAGATTTTTGGGAGAGAGTTGCCACCTATCTTTATAGTAGAAATAAATTAAATAAAATTTAACATCACTGGTATCAAACGCAGGTTTTTCAAGACCGCTTAAAACAAGAAATATTTTTTGGAGAGAGTTGCCACCTATCTTTACAATAGAAATAAATTAAATAAAATTTAGCAGTACTGCTATCGAATGCAATATTTTTGAGAAATTCTTATACCGATAATTTTTTTTGGAACGTGTTGCCACCTATTTGAAAACAAGAGAAATCAATTAATAAAAGTGCGTGTCAAATGCGAGTTTTTACAGAACGTTTAAAATGACAAAAAGAAAAATTTGGAGCAAGTTGCCACCTATTTAAAAATTTGGAAGATCTATATGTAAAATATTACACCACTAGTATTAAACGCCAGTTTTTAAGGAACGCTAAACCAACATTTTTTTTTTATGAGTTGCCATCTATTTAAAAACAAGGCCAATTAATAAATAAAACTATGCACCACTGGTATAAAATCGCAAATCTTTAAAGAACGCATAAAACAATAAATATTTCTTGGATAGCGTTGCCACCTCTTCAAAAACAAGAGAAATTTATAAATAGATTTTTATATTACTGGTATAAAACTGCATATGTTTGAAGAACGCTTAAAACAATAATTATTTCTCGGATGGCGTTGCCACCTATTTAAAAACAAGACAAATTAGTAACTAAAATTTTGCATCACTGGTATCAAACGCCAGTTCTTAAAGAGCGCTTAAAGTAATAAATATTTTTTGGGGAGTTGCCACCTAATTCCATAATGGAAATTAATTGAATAAATTTTAACAATACTGCTTTTAAACGATAGATTTAACGGAAGATCTAATACTACAGTTTTTTTAGCGAGTTGCCACCAATCTCAAAAATTACAATTATTTAAATAACATTTTAAAGCATTATTACCAAACGCATGCTTTTTTAGTTCAGATTTAATATTGGAAATTGTTTTTGAGCGAGTTACCATCTATTTAAAATTATGGGAAATTCATAAATACAATTTTACTTTCGGAAAACTTAGAGCCCTATTAAAAACATATTTGGATGTTTTAGAGAAAAGCGGAATAATGAGGTTTAGTTCCATTATAATTTTAGTTCACTATGATAGTTTTTATTTCGTTACTAACTCCTCATTAGATGGATATTTTTTGTCTCTTCTGCGGGAATCGTTCAGAAAAACTCATAACAGAGATATAGCGAATTAAAATTTACCACAAAAATATTCCTCACAGATTTCTATTATAAATCCTTCGAGGGTCGTTTGAAAAGTCCGTGCAAATTCAGAGAGATCACTTAAAGGCTTAAATAATTTATACTTTTGAGAGACTGGAAAAAGGTTTGCTTATAAGAAAAGTGTAAAAAAGTTAATAATATGTTGTGGGAGGGTTGTCCACTTAAGGACAAATTAAATTTTTTAAATTCTTAAGGGAAGTGTCCGCTTAACAGAGCTGTTTGCGAGGAGAGAGAGAGCGCTGTACTCTTTAAAGATGTACGCCCCTCGAGTAAATCACCCTAGCAAATTTCGTCTCTACTTTTTGTCAAGCTGTCGCACTTCTTCTAAGTTGATTTTAAGTTATGAAAGTATAAAGTTAAAATAACTATACAGAAATGAGAAATTATGTTTTTCAATCTCTTATTCTTCATTTGCCCAAAAAAAGTATTTATGAACCAGATATTTTTGTCACCTGCACTTCCCTACTTACTGTCAACGCCAGCTCTAATAAGTACAACGGGATAACTTCATGGTTGCAGAACAAAAGCATAATCAGGCAGCAATGCAACCATAAAATGCCGCCGCTTTTACGGCGAGTTTTCTCCAAGAAAATGGGTCGCAATGCAGTGTCAATAAAACTTCTCTTTGCTCACTCAAACTATCTTTTATTGCAAATTTCCGCACCGCCTTTGTTTCGGCACTTTGAATGTGTCCTTATGAGAAATCGTTGCTTTGGCAAGCGGCCAAAGTAATCAACAGCTAAACTCAGCTGGCGGTAGAGCAGAGAAAAGGAGTTGGTATGCCAGGAGCAAATTACCTAAGAATGAGACAGGAAAGACAGGACGAATTGAAAGGATTGTAGCCAAAATATATTAGCATTTCTCTACGTGACAGGGCCGATGTAATCAAGTACTTATTAACTGCTGACGTAAATATTTAAATGGAAATAATTTTCAATCATAAACACCGCCACTCGTAGGGATTTTCCAAATTTACGTATGTATAAAAAAAATTATTACAAATCTGATAGAACTTAAAGGCAGGTAACTTTTGTTGAAGCATAACTCATGCGAAGCTCAATAAAAACGTTCCAATTTTTATGAAGTCGCTTTGATTATGGCGCTTGATGTCAGCAAGCGTATCCACAGTAGACAAGTAAAAAAAATGTTGAAGCATCAATCAACGATGAATAAATTTTGCTCACACCAAATCCTTGAAAAGAAGCCAACGAAAATGTGGGTGCTCAAAAAGTACTGTAAATAAACGAAAAGATAAAAACTCTGGCAAGGTAAGCAAAGAGGAATTGTGTATATGCGGCCGTTATTTCAAGACAGTGTTTCGAAAGCGAATGGAATGGTGCACAAAATTTGCTCTTCTTCAACTTTTTAAATCCCTATAGAAAGCGAAAATACCGAATCATTGAGAAGTGAGCGGTGTAAAGGTGTCGCTAATACTCCTCGCAAATAATTCTTAGATTAGTTAAAAATTTGTTGCACAAACACGGTTTTCTTAGGATGCTTAATATAGTGCATTGAAGCCAAAAATTACAGTATTAAGAGCATGCGATTATTTCTTCGAATTGGTAGTTATTTTCTCGACATACATGACTTGAAACTATTCCGTCATATGTTCACAAGAAGAGCGTCAAAGGCAAGTTATTCACATCCCAGAATTTTCGACTACTTTTTTAAGCATTTCAGGCAATATATCACAGTTCGGGGTCTATAAGCATAAACCAATACAAAGGCATTACATCACATGAACATGAACTTCAGGTTACTTTCGGAGCCTGATCATATCGTTGACAAATTAGTTCAATAAATTTGTACAAGACGCTTTTCATGCATTTCTGAAAACAAGAAAAGTTTTTCAAAAAGTTTTACTATTATTTTTGTCTGCTAGTGGAAATAACTTTGTGGCTTGCGTCAACTAGAGTCCCGTACATGGTTTTTCACATAACTGGTCTCTATTTTGAACTGACTATTCCCCAATCCTTTCCTTTAACACTGAGACCTTTAACCAAATTTTCATAGCCAAATATTGAAAACTAAGCGAGTGAAAGTGAATCTCTGGAGGCATCCGAAAAAAAAAATTGTCATGTGCGTACACTAGGGTGCCCCTTAAATTTCAAGGACAATATTTTTCTACTCATACCTTCTTAAAAGTTTCGTAATAACCCTATATTGTCTAGGAAAAAATATCAGCTTGGTTTATAAACGACAACCCGTGCCGACTTGCGACTTAAACTTGTCCACTGACATGCACGCGAAGGTGGGCAGACTAGTCACGCACTTTCGGACTGGAAGTCAATATCGCCAAGGCGAACGCTATGAGGCTCAACCACAATAAAGCAAGACCAGTATTCATATATGATTGACGAGTGCCCGGTGGAATTTGTTGAAAGCTTCTGCTACCTCGGCTGCACTATCACGGCAGACGGCCGAGCCGATGAAGATGTCAACTGTAGGCTAAACAAAGTTAAAGCGGCGTTCGGGCGAATGCATACAGTATGGGCGAGTTCGCAAATCTCCAGGTGCTCTAAGCTGCGATCATTCAGCTCATGTGTGAAGTCAGTATTGTTGTACGGAAGTAAAACATGGCTGGTATCTAACACCACCATACTATTATTCTTCTTAATTGGCGCGATAACCGCTTACGCGATTTTGGCTGGCTAGCAAAGCGCGCCTGTCGTGCTAACCGGCACCAGTGAAGCCAAGTCCTTCTCCACCTGATCTTTCTACCGCAGAAGAGGCCTTCCTCTTCCTCTGCTACCACCAGCAGATACCGCATCGAATATTTTCAAAACCGGAGCGTTTGTATCCATTCGGACGACATGACCCAGCCAACGTAGCCGCTAGATCTTTATTCGCTGCGCTATGTCTATGTCGTCGTAAAGCTCATACAGCTCATCGTTCCATCGCCTACGATATTCGCCGTTACCAGCGTGCAAAGGTTCAAAAATCTTCCACAGAATCTTTCTCTCAAACACTCCAAGCGTAGTTTCATCGGATGTTGTCATCGTCCACGCTTCTGCCCCATACGTTAGGACGGGCATGATGAGAGTCTTTTAGAGTGTTAGTTTTGTCGCTCATGATGAGAGCCTTGTAGAGTGTTAGTTTTGTTCGTCGAGAGAGGACTTTACTGTTGAGTTGCCTACTTAGTCCAAAGTAGTACTTGTTGACATGAGAGCTTCTACGTTGGAGTTCTAGGCTGACATTGTTATCGATGTTAATGCTGATTCCTAAATATACGAAGTCTTTTACAACCTCGAAGTTATAACTGTCAACAGTGATGTGGGTGCCGATATGTGAGTGCGCCGACTGTTTGTTTGAAGACAGAAGGTACTTCGTTTTGTCCTCGTTCACCACCAAACCCATTCACTTTGCCTCTTTATCCAGTTTGAAGAAGGCAGAACTAACAGCGCGGTTGTTAAGGCCGGCTGTTGGGGAAAGTTACTGATCTTCTTATAAAGTGCGGTGCGGACGGCACACCAAAGGGAACAATAGATTCCGTTGCGGTACGGAGAAGCCCGGCGAAAAAGAGTAAAAACGACCGCGGTAAAACTCTCAGGACAACGCCGGCATCAACGAATGAGCAATCCACTTCTGAAGGAGGGAACTCTTTAATTGCTAAGAAAAACCGTAAAGGAGCTACAAGTAAAACTCCAAAACCTTACGGGAAACAAATGGACGAAATAAATACGAGAGGAAATCGCAGACGCCAGAGATCCTCGTAAAGATGCGGTAGTTGATAAAAGCGTTGGCAATGTCTCATATGCAGATCTTCTGAAACTCGTGAAAACAAAGCCATGTTTACAGGAGCTCAACCAGAAAGTATGTGGCGTAAAAAAACTGCAAGTGGAGACTTGCTACTTGAAAGATCATCTGATCCGAACACCCTGAAGATCAACGAAGCAGTTAAAGCTGTCCTAGGAGACGTAGTGGAAGGAAGCAGACTAACTGAACTACGGCAGAAAGAAATTCGTGATCTCGAAGAAATCACGATTAAATAAGAAGTTCATGAAGCTTTAACCAACCAATTCAAAACACTAAATGTGGCTTCGTCCGCAATCGTTAATTTGCGAAAAGCTTATGGGGAACACAAACGGCAACCCTAAAATTTACACCGGAGACTGCTACTAAGCTTACAGCAGCAGGCAAAATATGGGTTGGACTAGTCATCTGCCGTATTAGAAGCAAACTTGATTCGAAGAGGTGCTTTTACCAGGTTCACCAGCCGGTTGTGAACCGGGTGAAAAGTTGGCATAGCAACAGCAGGAGTGGGTGGAAGCGACTGCACGTGGAAAATGGTGGACATGTTGACGTGGTGAACCGAGTGAACCGGGTTAAAAGTGGACGTAGCACCAGCAGGAGTGGGTGGCTTTGGAGAAAGGTGGACATGTGAAGGCGGTGAGCCTGGTAAACCGGGTGAGAAGTGGGCATAGCAACAGCAGAAGTGAAGGGATGTCGAACATGGTGGACATGTGAACACGGTGAAGCTGGTCAACCGGGTGAAATGTCGGCGTAAGCAACAGCATGAGTGGATGGAAGTGGGGGGCTTTGGAAAATGGTGGACATGTGAAGGTCGTGAACCGGGTGAAAAGTGGACATAGCAACAGGAGGAGAGGGTGGATGTTGAGGGCTTAGGAAAATGGTGGACATGTGAAGGTGGTAAAGCTGGTGAACCGGGTGAAAAGAGTGTGTATATATACATATTTTTTTTTATAATACTTTCATTGAACAAATACGAGCTTCATCATGTAGTATTGTTGACTGTCAAAGCTTTCTTTGTTTTCCATTTTATATCGATTTCTTTAAAATTCCAAAGTTCAATAGTTTGTGATTTTCAGCGAAACATTTTAAATTATTTTCGAATAACACCAGGGACAACATCTCCCCACTGTACGCTAGAGCCTGCGCTGATGGCTTTTGGAATTTTGCAATTTTTTGTGAATGATTCGAGAAATTCTTGTGCATGCAGGCGAGTACAGAATTCAGGCATGGACCTGCAGGCAAACGATCGTTTATATGAATGTATGCCGATAAATGTGGCATGGATGTAAGAAACCATGTAGGAGCAAGGAGCAAGCATGAAATCAGCAAAAATATGACAAAGAGGATGGCCACGTAAAAACATCAACACACACACACACACATGCACATGAAAGCACACAAACACACACCGTCCAAGGCAAAGAAGCGACGAAAGCTGAGTTGAGCGCATAAATCGCAACACTTACTACGTGAACCTCATGTGGCAACATTACAAACAGTGCTGCGCTGTGCCTGTGTATTTGTGCTCCACGAATATGCAAAGGTACATCGAGCGAAAAGTGACAAGCAAAAATTGCCTTAGCTTTAATTTGAATTGCAGACTAGAGAAAATGCAATACACCTACACGCAGCCCCCGCCCCCGTTGGCAGTCGGCAGGCAGGTGCTCCATTTTTCCATGTGTTTGTGCTTGCATGTATGCTTGTGTGTATGCGTGTGAATGTAAGATCAGCGCGTGTGACACCTTTCCGGTGTGTTGGCATCAACGTTGGACAATACCAGCAGCGGCGGTGGCATTGTCGCTACGATAGCCCCATCAACAGCAGGTTGTCTCGTCCCTCATTCCTCATCTCTCATATGCCTTTTGTAATTTGTTCACTGCTTCTCTACTCACACTACTCTACTCTACCCCCTACGTCTTAGTTTTTACTTTGATATCATGGCAGCTGGCCGCTACTGGGCGATTGCTGTCACTGGCGCTCTATTTGCTATGAAGCCAATTTGTACGCTAAATTGGCTGCTTGCCGCGAATTCATTCTCGCCTTTCCCTTACTCACCTGCTGCTGCTATATTTTTCGCCACCCTTGGCTAGCCTTGCCAAATTACTTTGGTGCCACGAGCTGCAGGCGAATGACTCTTCACTTCCGGTGAAGGGCAGAACAGCAGCAGCAGCAGCAACAGCAGTAAAGAAAGCGGAACTCATTCAATCGCACAAAGAGAAATACGTGCACATGGATGTTTGCGTGTATGTGTACGTGTGTACTTATGTGTGCAACCAAATTCTGCAGGTATTTGCGGTTTACTGACAACAGCATCGAAGTGGCAAGGGGCGAAAGGAAGTAAAAATTTATCGCCTCAATGAAGCGCTACGGCTATAGGCGAATGCTTTTTTCTTCTTAATTTTTTCTTTGCATCAGCCGTGAAAATACCTTGGCCAAGAGGTATGCGCCGACAGGCTTATTACCTTTGACAAGTTGGCTATACTTTTTTCGAACAAGTTTCATTTCTCAGTTTCTTTTGTTTGTGGTAGCGTTAATTTTTTGCTTGTATGGCATTGGAAGGCCGGAAAAGTAGTCGAAGAAAGCAGCAGCGGAATATTTGCCATGGGTCTTTTTCATTAGTTAGGTTTCGTTCTTTTTTTCTGACATACAAAAATGATGCTGCAATGCGGTTATGTAGTCAAGACAGTTTTTATTGTAAAGTAAGAGCAAAGTAAAATGTAATAATCATACCTCAAATTCCAAACATCTCGGCATTTGAAAACAAAGCTCACCAAAATTCTCATAAAATTTCGCTGACGTGTCATCAGCAATGACAATATTGCAGAAATTGAAATTTTTTGAGAAAAGGAATAGTCAGTCAACGGTGGGGAAGTTCTGGTGAAAAAATTCAGAAATATTTTAAAAGCCTCAAACTATTTTTCGTTTGTAATAAATGAATTATTTATTACAGAAATATTTTTTGTTTGGTCATAAGTATTTAGTATAGGAATTTAGGTAGATAATCCGTAGAACTATTTGTACTTTTTATGAATATAAGTTTCAAGAAGTTAGACGCAATCCGAGTTAATTTGTAGCCGATAAAGAACGTTCTTTCAAATTTTAATTTCCAAAAAATGTTAAAAAAAATAATAAGTATGCGCGTTTTTCCCCCCTAGGGCCTCATTTTTCAACCGGGAATAAAAGCATGAAATATATATACGTTTCCTTAATTAGTTAACATTTGTTTTGACTTGGGCGAAATCCAGTTTCTACTGAAGCGTGCGCGGAGTTAATTTGAGCTTAGAAGAGAGCCAGTTTACTTTTCAAGTAAAACTTCTTAGGCGTCGATGGACGAGCGAGAGTGGAGAGTAAATTTTCAAGGCCATGCAACGTTCCAGGCATTTTCATTCCGCGGGAGAGAAAAAAGATGTAACGTAGAGGAAAAGGAGAGAGAGAGCTATGCCATAAATATATCTTGGATACACTTTAGGCAATTTTTCCTGAGTTTTTCCTTGTGGTTGCTAATTTCTAGTGAGAAATAACACTGCCTACTTTTTGGCGCTTGTTTATTGGTGCAAACTTCTAGGAAATATATTTTTGGTACCTACTTTTTGGCGTTATATTTTCTGGGTGCCTACTGTTTGGGGCGTTTTTTGGTCCCAATTTTTTTGGCGCTTTTTTTTGGTGCCTACTTTTTGGCGCTTATTTCCGTTTCCTGGCTAGTGCTTGTGCGTACTATAAAGTGCTAAACATTCCGGTGTCGGATTTATCGGTATTGCCTTGCGGTAATTTCTGCCGTTGCTGCGATCCTGAAATCGTTGCGTTTGTGCGGGTGATAAACGCTCGGAGTAGTGGGTATGTGTCCAGCGTTTATCTACATTGGTCGACCGTTTCCCGTTTTTTGTCAATTTTATCTATTCGTATTCCCTGCAAATGTTGTGAAATTAATTAATATAGATACATATTCTTTCTCTCCCTCTCTCATTCTCTCTCGGGTCTCTCCCTCTTTCTTTGTCTGCCTTGAAAGTTTCACTTCTGTACTACGCTACACGCACTTGGTTTTTAATTGCTAGTGCTAAATGGTTTCGGATGGTAGAGGAGACGTTTTGCTGCTATTGAGAAGGATATACCGTGTACTCTTCGCTAACGGACACCTCTCTAAAGCGGACACCTCTCTTAAGCGAACACCTCCTATAAGCGGACACTTTTTTCGGTTTTGTGGTATATCCTTAAAAATGTTCTTAAATTTACTTCTCTTGAGCGGACAACCAACCCTCCCCATAGCACGTTATCTCTCCTATAAAATAATACTCATTTTTTATACTCTTTTCTCATAAGCGCAGTACCTTGGGTGCCCGCTTAAGAGAAAGTATACTGTATTCCTTTCGAGCCCACGATATGCCTATAAGTTATTTCATAAACCTGGTGAGCGATTGTGCCAGAGGAAGGAAATGCTATATAAATAACGCTTACAGCTTAAACAATATCTTCACTCGTTTTCTTCCACTTCCACTTCTACTCCTCTTTTCTTTTTCTTTTTCTTTTTCATTTTCTAATTCTCTTGTTCTTCTTTATCTCCTCTTCTTTTTCTTTTTATCTTTTCAATATTTTCCTTCTTCTTTATTTTCATCACTGTGTTCTGATTATTCTTTACTTAATTTTTTAATATTTAATAAATATAATAATATTTTCTTCAGCTTCTCCTCCTCCTTGTTCCTTTGTCCGCTTCTTTCGTTCTTAAGTCTTTCCCTCTTTTCCATTATCTTCACATTAATTTTCTTCTCTTTTTCCAGTTTCTTTTCTTCCCCCTTAGTATCTATTCTTCTTCTTTGTTTGCTTCTTGCTCTTCCTCATTTTCTCTACCTTTTTATTCATTTTATTTTTATTATATTTCTTGTCTTGTCTTGTCGCGTCTTTTTCTTCTTATTTTTTCCTCTTCATTTTTATTATCAACTTTTCAATATTTTGCCCTTTTCTTTATTTTCCTCACTTAATTCCCATTTTTCTTCTCTTTATTTTTTTAAGTTTCTTCCTCTTATCCTTCTCCTCCTGTTCTTTTCCTATTCCTTCTAATATTCAACTTTTCGGCCTTTTTTAATTTCTTCTCATTAATTTTATCCCCTGTTTTCCGGTTTCTCTTTTTCTTCCTTAATTTTACTCTTTTTTTTCTTCTTTTTCTTCAGACTCAGCTCCCTTACTAAGCTTAAGATAGAGCTGGACCGAGTTCGAAGAGTTCGACCGAGCGTATGTGCCTTTTTTGTGACTGCAAATGACCAAGATGTATCAGCTTTCTCCTGTATTGGAGTCTCCTGAGATTGGTCACAGAAACGACAGGACTTAATGGACCAAATCCCGTTTATGTCGGATTCGCTTTTTACCATGAAGCAAACGACATTATCCTCTCCCAAAGAATTAGTAATGGGGTTACGTCTTCCAACTTAATATCTATTCTTCTTCTTGTTCTTTTTGCTCTTCCTCATTTTCTTTAGTTTTTTTTATTTTTTTATATCTTCTTCGCGTTTTCTTCTTGTTTTTTTCGTTTTTTCCTCTTCGGCCTTTTTTATTTTATTCTCATTAATTTTCTTCTCTATTTTCCAGTTTCTCTTTTTTTTCCTTAATTTTACTCCTTCTTCTTCTTCCTTTTCTTCTTATAATTCTTTTTCGTTTTCTTCTTCCTCTTTTTGTTTACTTTCTTATTCCTTTTATTTTTATTATTTTTCTTCTTGTTCTTCTTCTTCTTTTGTCCCTTCTTACTCCTTATCCTCTTCACTTCTTTCTTTTTTCTTTTTCTACCTCTTCCCTTTTACTTTTTCCCTTATTTTTTCTTTCTTATAAGTTTTCTTCCACATTATCTTGTGCATTATTCTTCTCCTCTTCTTCATTTTCATATTTTTAATCTTTTTCTTCTTCATATTTTTCTTACTCTTCTTCTTAATTTATTCCTCTTCTTCTCCATTTTCATTATTTTCATATTTTTAATTTCTTTCTTTTTCTTAATTGTCTACTTTTTCTTCCCTCCTTCTTGTTCAACCTTTTCTCCCTCTTCGGCTTTCACTTCTCTACACTTTGTTCATCTAATTGTTTTATTAATTTTCGCCCTTTTATTCATCTTTACCTTCTCTTCTTCCTTCCCAACTTTTTCCGTGTCTTCGTTTTCTTCCCCTTCTTCTTTTACTTCTTTCTCAATCCCTTCTTCTTAATATTCTTTTTCTTTTTATTTTTCCTCTTCACTTTTACTTTTGCTTCTCTCCTCATTCTTTTCCTTTCTCCTCTCCTTTTTTTCTCCTTCTTCCTCTCTTTTTCCTTTTCCTTCATTCTCAATCCCTTCTTAATTTTCTTCTTCTTCTTTTCCCTTCCCTTCTCATTTTTCTCTTTTCTCCTTTCCTGTTTTTCCTTCTCCTTCCCCATCTTCTTCTCTTTCTTCTTTTTCCCAATCCCTTCTTAATTTTCTTCTTTTCCCTTCTTTTTTCAATCGTCTCCTTTTTCCTCTCATTTTTTCTTTTGGTTCCCTTCTCATTCTTCTGCTTTCTTTTTTTCTTCTCTTTCTTCTTTTTCTTCTTCCTCAATCCTTTTTTCTTGATTTTCTTCTTCTTCTCTTTCCTTCTCTTTTAATTCTTCTCCTTTCTCCTCTCCTTTTTCCTTTGTCTACTTTTGACCTTTTATTCTGCTTCTACTCATCCTTTTAAATTTTTTCGTCTCCTTCCTAATTTCTTTTTAATTTCGTTGTCTTTCTTTTCTCTTTCTTCTTCTTTTTTATATCCTTCTTGATCTGCGTTTCTGTCTACCCACTTTTGCAGACAAACCCCATATCTATTGAAATTATTTCCTTTACTTGGCAACTATTGAGAGAATTTTTAGCCAATACTTGCCGAACAATGAACACGAAACTTACCGAGGTTCTCAAGCGTGTAAGGTGGCACATGGATCTAGCGGTCATACCCAGCATCCTAGGCATAATTTTCCACTACTTTAAATTTAAGCCACTTTTCGTCTTCGTGCACACTGTCCCAGGGACAAGCGTTTTAGAAGGCACAACATGACGGTGTTTGTGTCAACACAAAGTTGATAATTCGAGTATACAAACACATCCGAGCATAAGATACCGCATTCCTTCCTTCGATAGTATGACACCGCATGGACTATTACATATGCACATACTTGAAGGTACGATCTCGTAAAGATTTTGCCTTCTTGTCAGCAGAAGCGAGTGCTGATTTTTCACGCTCCAAACTGCCTGAAGTGCCCCAACGCTATTTTATTTATCACCGCAAACAAATGATTTTGCAGACAAGCAGGACACATCTTCATGCACTTGGTTATGTAGCGCAGGGATTGTATGTGCAACAGAAAATAAAAACAAAAAATCACCACTTAAAAAAATTTATATCCAGAAGATATCCGAAAAATTTGTTTGCCTTACCGCCACACAAGCTGACTGTCCCAAAGCTGTTGGCGTTCACTGCTCTGATTCCCTTAAGGCCCTACGTCGCACCTTCCTGCTCGCGCTATCTCTCTCTCTCTCTCTCGCTCCCTAGCTGTATCTGCTCATTTCTATTCCACACCCATAATATTACATTTGCGACTGGCGATGAGGATGACGTGCGGATACTTGCTGCTTGATGGTTGATGGCTGATGGCTGATGGCATGCCATGTCATCATCATTTTAATTTCTGGCACTCGTAAAGCTGTTGGCCGTAATTGCCAAAGTGACAATGAGGGCATAACGGCAGCAAAATCATGAGCCGTACGTAGCTGACGATGTCGCAAACAAAAACAAGCAAAACAAAAAAACAAAAACACATACACAGGCAAACAAACGCACATGTGCGAGCAGTCCACTGAAGCGCCTCATTCATGCCCAGCCACATCCTCATTCCACAATACTCGTTTATGTATGTATGTAGCCGCTTGGCGAACGTCTGTTGGTGGTGTCAACGATGAAGTGATGAAGTCAACAACGAAAAAATGTCATTTAGAAAAATTGCACTCACTGGCTATAGCGCCGCTAGCGGTAATATTGGTGTTACGGCATGTGGCAGGAGAATACTGAATGAATGCTCGCAATCTCAAGCATAAGTGGCTACACAACGCTTCAGCTGCGGGGAAATGTGGAAATGTTATATACAAAAATATGCGCAATCAAGCGTTGTGAGGTTGCACTTTTTACACTTGATTGCACTGCCAAAGGTGGCAAGTGGGCAAACGGCATACAGCATGTGGCGTGTTGCATGTGGCAAGTGGTAAATGCTATTCCCTCACTCATCCAGCAAAACCAACGCAAGCACATAAGAGCATTGTTAGCTTGGTTTGAGTGCGCTTTAGCGACTTCCGCCTGCAGGAATGATAAATTGTACGAGGGTAACTATTTATCTTATGAACTGAATAATAAAAAATAATAATTTGTGGCTGAAATTGGCTTTAATGGCATTCAAAATATGCTTCTTTGTTATTCATAACCCGTATGTTTGCATGAACTTCATGTTGACATCCCAAGAGTCGAGAGCCTCAGCCGGCTGCTTTATATATTATTTTGCTCAGTAGTGCCTTTTCTCGCCCCATGAGTCCATTCAACTCTAATAAATACCTCAGTAGACGAACTCTCTCTCGAAGCTCAGATTAATAGCCTCTTGCACCAGCCTTTCAACATGACGATATTTGACGTGATTGCAACCATTTCCAAGGCATCTCCCTTTTAAACTCGGCCTATAAAGTATTCACTAGTTTACTCGAGATAATTAGTCCGGTGGTAGAGGATGTTCTGGGTGAGTATTAATATGGATTCAGAGCGAATGGATCAACTACTGATGTATGGTATAAAATTTTTGAAAAATTGTGTGAACAGGGTCTTGGCATTCACTGCCTATTTGGGAAATTAAAAAAAAAGTTTGATAGCATCTAAAGAAACAAACTGTGTTTAACACTTCGTCGAAGTGCTGAAGAAACTCGCATCTTTGGTATCAATGACCCTGACAGGAACCACATTCAAGGTGGTGAGACGAGGAAAAACTTCAGATTCATTTGATGTTATCACAGGTGCGAAACAAGGATACACACTCTCTTCAGTCATATAACCTAGTTTTAAATTTTGTAATCAGCGACATCGACCCTGGAGCTACCATTTTCACGAAAAGCTTCCAGATCTGCGGCTATGCTGACGGCCTTGCTATCGTTGCGAGAAACCAAGGCGCACTTGCTAACTGTACGCTGGAGCTGATAACTAAAGCAAAGCTAGTCGGCCTTGAAGTTAATGTACAATAGTTAAGACAAAATTCCTCGTTAGGTCTTTAAGCGCGACACGCTGTGGCAACCTGGCGGTCGGTCCATATATTTTTCGCAAAACGAAGAGTTTTAAATACCTGGGCGTAAACCTTAGCAGCGCTACAGACCACTATTGAGGTCATGTAAGCTACAAATCTACACGACGCTAATAAGCCAGCCAGCAGCAACATATGGCTGGGAAGCGTGGGTACTGACATCAAACATAAAGAACTACCTTTTCCGCTTTGAGCGTAAAAGCCTAAGAAGGATGTTTGGACCAATAAGGGAAGCTGATTTTACACAATCCGATACAATGATGAGATCGAACAGCTGATATCAGGTCAAAAGATTGTGCGTTTCGCTAAAGCTGAGCGGCTGAGATGGTTTGGACAGGATCCCGACTAGAATTATAGTGAGCATGCCTCAATGCCGAAGAATCAGTTAGGCCCGAATTAGGCAGGCCTTACTGAGGCACGCCTCACTATTACCGTATCAGGCCCACGTTAGGCAAGGCAAAGATTGGCATGTCAGAACAATACCAAAATTTGGTTGTGGTCACGGAAATCTGTGGTAGTGTCTCACTTAGACATAAATTGGAATCCCTAGCTGATTTGTGGAAGGGCATACGGAGTATTACCGAAGTTCGGTTTTTCGTACCTGCGCCTAATGAGGCGATACCTTTCGGGTCTTGGGCCTAGTTTGGCTGCCTTATGAGGCGCAAACTTGGAATGCGGTCTGCCTTATTTGCGCCTAATCACCGCCTCACCTAGTCGGGATGGACTATAGCAGAATTAAGAAACAGACCTTCAACGCTCCTATTATGGGCAGCAAAAAGCGTGGAAGATAGTCAAGAAGATGGGCAGACGATGTTGATGCTTATACTTTAAATGCTAGATGAAGCGACGCAATGAACCGAGTCGTAAGAAGCGCGATCAAAGCTCATTCCGAGCTGTAATTGCTTTGATTATCACCGGTTCCCACTGTCATAGGTAAAAAACATCTGCACACCAAAATGTGCAGAATGATATGACGAATTGCTAGAGCCATTCCTTTTGCCCAACCGTCCGTCCGTCCGTGATAAGAAAACTTGGGAAATTAGATGGCTCAACGGAATTAGGTGCACCACTAGCAATTACCCTATGTTGCTAGGGCATTCAAAATGATCGAACGAAAAGGAATGCGATTGATTAAAAATTTTGAAAATAATGGCGGCACCGCCCACTCTCAGGTAAATTTTTGTATCTCCAAAACTTCTGTATCGAACTCTACCCAAAGTTACATACGCATTGCAATTTGGTCTTCTCTTATCAATATTAGGAAAAAAAACAGTCTGGAACATAAATTTGTGTATCGAGCCCACGCACACAAACCTCTCTGAGTTCCCTAATTTCACAAGTTAAGGAGAATACTAGAGCAGCTACTAACAGCTGGTGGACTTCTCTGTACATCCGTAGAGTGTCGCGTTCCGCTAGATTTGCATTTAGTTTCATTGGGGGTTTGCACTATGACCTAATGATCTTTTGTGCCATCTACACCTCATCTAGACTCAGTCCCCGTATTCAACTTAAGATGGCGCTATGTTGGACTGAGCGCATGTGCCTTGCTTCAGGCTGTAAATGACCGAAATATATCAACCTTCTCCTGCATTGGTGTCTCCTGGTCAAGACCATATTCCGTTCATGTAGGATTCGCTTTTTACCATCAAGCAAACGACATTATCCTCTCTCAATAAATTATTAATGATATTGCGTCTCTAAATTTCACTCAGCTAATGAATTTTTCCTGTATCCGTATAATTTCACTAACTCATTGCTTATCAGACTCCTGCCTTTCTTGGCCCAACGCCAAAACAAAAATTATACTTGCGTCATGCGGACTACGATCTTTTTGTTGCTTTGGGGGGAGGTGGGTAACTGTTGGGCTTAATAAAAATTAAAACTATTTCAAGTTACTGTTAACAATACAAAGCGGGGGAAAAACGTTCAAAATGGGTCTACATTTTTCACGTGTAATTAGGTACCCTCGAACACAGATTAGGTTGTTCTATAAGTTTTGCGGTTCAGTAAGAAAAGCGCAATTATATGGTTTAAAATATGTACATACACTTCATTTTTCAGTATCGTCTTTCTGAACATCAATAAGTTTGTTCCAACGAGATTCCAATTCATTAACTCCATCCCTGAAGTGGGAATCTGGAAGGGTCCGAAAACACGCTTCCACAGCTGCTATAACCTCATTATTTGATGAAAAACGCTTTCCGCGCATGCATGTTTTTAGGTCTGGAAATAAATACAAGTCGCTAGCGGCCAAACCTGGTGAATATGGTGGATGCTCTAACGATTCGAACTTTAATTCATGGATTGTAGCCATTGCCAAAATGTTCTCGTGCTGATGAAAAATAATACTTTTTTCTTGTACAAACTGGGTCTTTTTTATAATTTTTTTCCTGCAGCTGGTCTAAAGGCTTGCAATAATGTTTAGAATTTATTTTTTTATCAGTTGGCCAGTAATCTACAAAGAAAATTCCTTTCGCATCCCATAAAACTGATGCTAACCCCTTCTTGCCCGTTTTATGATTTTTGATTTTCCATCATTCTCTGCCTGTTTCAAACAGTGCGGCGCCATGACGTTTTCCGGCTGGATATTCCAGTCTCACGTGCGTAGCGACAGATTTCACTGGGAGGCTTACGTACAGTGTGCCCGATCCCACCCCATTTACGCCTTTTTATAATATTATTGTAGCGACTGGCTCGATGTTACTGCGTTGGTATAATGACGAGTTGCTGATAGTGTTGGGCCACCAAATTTTGAGAATGCGGCGCAATCTTCTATTTATAACGACTTGCAACTTGCTTGTAAGGATGTCACCATGTCTCGCAATCGTATAAAAGAACTGTGAGGTCATTGGATTTGTACAAGTTCAATTTTGTCTTCACAGATAAGCTGGTTGAGTTCCAGATTTTTCGTAAGCTGGCAAAAGCTCCTGCGCTTTTTGCTAATCTGGATTTTATGTCTTTCTTTGCACCACCTCCTTCGTAATCTCACTTCTAAGGTATTGAAAGGAGTCGACAAAATTTACTTTATCCTTTCGAAAGCCTCTAAGTGCTGCTGAAAAAGTCGCACTCAAATAGGTTTTTGTTCTACTGCTAGCGTAGGTGGCACCCAATGTGCACACAGCTTTCTGAAACCCAATACTTCAGTCAAAATATTGCTTACACTGCTCAGTGAGATGCTTAGGGCTTCTACTAAGTCTTTTCCAATCACTGGATGATTTTCCAATGCGATATCCCGTATTTTTTTGATGATTACTCCTGATGCTTTCCATTTCTATTCAACCGGGCTATTCGGGTCATGTTCTTCGATTTCGATGTAACTCAAATGTGTTGCTCTCTGGTCAAAATAATGAGACACGTATTTTTTTGTTCGCCCTAAACAAGTTTTTTTCAAGATTTATCGGCAATTTTGTTTTTCGGCTCAAAATCGATTTTTTTTTTAATTATATATTATAAGAACATTTTTTTCTTTAAATGCTCATAATTTAGTCAAAAATTAACCGATTTTAATAATTCTGGGTTCAAAATGATCGTTATTACTTGCACAACCGATTTCATGCAGAAACAATTGCAAAAAAGTAGTTGAAAATTTTTTATTTTGCAAAAAACAATAAAATTCGAAATTTTTTCGAAATTCAATATTTCAAAAAGTGTATTTCTTCTTTTTTTAACTTTTTCCAAATCCAGAGGATACCTCAAACTTCAATTGAGCTCAATGCCCAGTAGCTAAACTGAGTTGTTTTTGAGTAATGAATTTTTGAGTAAAAAACCTGTTTCGCACTTTTTGATTTTTGCAAAATAAAAATTTTTTAACTACTTTTTTGCAATTGTTTCTACAATACATGAAGTCGCTCGTGCAAGTAATAGCGATCATTATTAACCCAGAAGTGAAAAACATTTTTTTCGGGCGAACAAAAAAATACGTGTCTCATTATTTGCACCAGAGAGCAACATATTTGAGTTACATCGAAATCGAAGAACCTGACCCGAATAGCCCGGTTGAATTGAAATGGAAAGCACCTCCTGTTACCGCTGTTTTTTTGTTTCACATCGAACCGCAAAACTTATCGAACAACCTAGTATATTAGCATATATTTAAAATTTTTTATTTTCTTATTTTATTTTTCTTTTCTTGTTAAATATATTCATCCAATTCAAATATGTACAAGTACTCGTATGTACATATGTGTGCGGGTGTTAAAATATTCACGAAAATTCATTTTAATTCTCTTTCTTTTTTTCAGCCAGCTCATATCAGTTTCTTTACCTCTTTTCCACACTTTTATTATATTTCCAACTTCTTTTTTGGTTTTATGCTTCATTTTAACAATTTGAAATATCATAAATGTCCGCATTTGTATGGAGCAGTTCATTACTGGTATTTCCATGTCACTTTTATTTTTATTTCCTTTTTTTTTTTGTTTTTTTGTGTGGAATTCATTGGTTGTAATCAATTGTGCGATGTAAAAGTGTAATTTGGCAATTTGTAATAACCATTTACGAACATTCATACAAATATTTTTTCTCTTCATTTTAAAACACAAATTGGCTTTGTGCAAATTTCGTAGAAATATTGGAAAATATTGCTCGAATTATTTTTAAGTAATTGTCAGCTCGAAGTGGCTTGGTTAAAAAAATTCAGTTTTTCACACCGAATAAATCCATTAGGTTTTAATTTTTTTGGAAAAGTGTTTATATTTCACAAAAAAAAAAGAAAAATTATGGTAATCCGATAAAGAACGCCTCATTGCATCAGGTAAAAAAAGACGCTGCCCAGCGTTCGAGAGTCAAGAGTATTGCAAGCATGAAGTGAGTAGAGAAGAGAGTAGGGGCAAACTATTCGAAAAAATGTCGGGAAGTGTTTGAAAATCACATTTAGATGGACTAAAGATGCTGGCAGACAGAAGTACTGTACTGATGTGTACGAGGGCGGCTCAATAACTACCCGTGTTTGATGACAGAGAGCGTTCCTGAGGAAAGTTGGTATTAGCATCGTGCGCCGTCAACTTTCAAGCGACGGCAAAACAAATTTCGGACTAATTTCAGCTATTCGAGCCTTCTATAAAAATTACTAAAAATGCCAATTTTTAAATTATTAAAATTAAAAAAAATTTTTCTTCATTTTTGTATGTAAAGGAAATTAAATAAAAAGCGTAAAAAAATTTAAATATCAAAAGGCTTGTACTGACATCCTGAAGGACATACCGGTCAATGACCTGAAATACTCTTTCGAAAAGCTTTTAGATCGCGCAAAACAGAGTATCGAGGCCAGAGAGTACTATTTTGAATAAATAAACTCGAAGTTATCTGAACGAAATTCCTGTCGTTTCTACCTATTTTAGCTCAGTCTTGTTTATTTTGAACTTCACCTTGTATTTTATTGCAGGAAACATTTCAAAAATACTTTTTGAGCTCAGGAATTCCAAACAAACTCTCTCCTATACAGAGTTTCTTAGTGCTTGTAAATTTAAGCGTTATGATAATTATAAAGTTAGATTACATAACTCAATTCAAATTGGATAAAACCGACTATTTACGGTGCGAATTGTAATTGGTCGAATTTTCATGTATCGAATTAAAGGGTTTTCCAATAACTGGTGTTACACGTAAATGGATTGCGCTATCGAGAGATTATTAACAATTTTTATGACCGGAATTGTATCATATTGATCTGGACAACGTTAACTTTCAACAAGACGGCGCTACGTGCCACACAAGCAACGAAACCATTGATCTTTTACGGGAAAAGTTCCCGGACCGTGTTATCTCTCGAAGAGGTGATCGCAATTAGTCACCGAGATCTTGTGATTTAACACCTTGTGACTTTTTGCTTTGGGGCCACGTGAAAGAGAAGGTCTATGCCAACAGCCCAGGGTCGATTCAAGACCTCAAAGATGGAATTCGTGAGGCTATCGAGGGCATAGGGCAGCCACTCAATTCGGTTATGAAAAATTTCATGAAAAGGATATTGTCCTGTCAGCGTGGTCGTGGTGATGATTTACCTGATGTTATTTTCCACTATTAACGGCACACCTTCCTCTTTATAATGCAATAAACATCCGATCATTTATATTAAAAAATAGCATTTTTCTTTGAATATCAAAATAACATCTCTTATTAAAAAACCTTTTAGTCAAAACATTGCTGATAATTAGAAAACGTGCAATTGGTACTAATTAAAAAAATTTCGTTCGCCCTTTAGAAATGAGCTTTTCCCATTTTCTCTTTAGCAAGGCGAATGCATTGATAACGAGAAATCCAAATTCAAAAAAAAAAAAAAACCAAAAAAAAAGCCACTGCGAAGAAACAAAACTTTTTTATAGCAACAATACTTCTCTCGATTAAAAAAAAATAAATTTTGTTAGACAGCCCTAAATATATCGGAAAAACCAAAAAAAAAAATAATTTGCGTTAGATGGCTTGATTTCTTTTTTTTATAAATAAAATTAATTTTTAAAAGCAATTTTTTCAAAAACCAGAGTCTCAGATGACAAAAGTGTTTGAAAATGTTAGGAAATTGTGTGAATGGAATCAAAATAATGGAATTTTTAATGATATCTTTTTATTTTTTTTTCTGAAATATTTTTTTGAGTAAAACTAGAGCAACTCAGCCAAATTTTTAATAATAATAATAATAGTAATAATTTCGGAAATAATATTGGAAAGGTACAATCTCTTCATATTTCATTTTTTGGAAAATTAGAACACTCACTTTTTTTCGAAAATATAAATATTTTCATGCTATTTATAGAATTTAGTTAATGAAGCACTTTTGCGCAAACTTTTTAAGCTTAATCTCTCATATCTGAAGTGATTTTTGTTTTTCTTAAAATAATTTTAGAAATTAATCATGTTTGTAAAACACCCAAGATTTGTAGGCACCCTCAAATCGTTAAATCGTTTCGACTGGTCGCCTAGGTAACTTCGCAGTAATAGATAGTAGTCAAGGGGAAATATTTGTCTTAACTTATATATGTATTATATGTAGTAGTCATGGATGCCAAACGCTGTCAAAAGCCTTCGCTACGTCGAGATAAGTTGCGACACAGTAGTTTTTCTTGTCAATTTCATTTATGATTTTGTTGGTTACTCGGTAGACTTGTTGAATGGTTGAATGTTTATGTCAGAATCCAAACTGGTGGGAGGGAATTATGTTCTTCGCTTGTATGACCCCATCATACGATCATCACGATCATGAATCAAGTTTTCAAATGGTTTTGAAAGAATTGGTAAGAAGCTTATAGGTCTATATGATGATGGCTTACTGGCATCTTTATTTGGTTGCGGCAGTGCTATTATTTCTGAAACTTTCCATGTAAGGGGAAAAAATTTTTGTCTAATGGATCAGTTAAAAATGTTTCTTAAGTATATTATTCCATCGTCATGTAGTTCTTTTAATATTTGTACATTGATTTTGTCATCTCCAGGAGATTTTTTGTTGTTTATGTCCTTGATTTTGCGTCGGATTTCGTTCAAAGTTACTCTTTGGATTGGTTTGTCGGCTGTGTCAGATGTAGCAGGCAGTGTCCTTTTGATTTGTGAAAGTCTTCTTGAAGTGTCTGGCGATCACACTAGCCTTTTCTAGTGGCGTTTTGACCCATGTGTAGTGTACGTTTAAAATTGAATGTTGGTGAGGTGTTATTTTCTTGGTCTTCGATGTTGGCCGCCAGTGTGAGTAGTTGCTGCTTTCTGTTGGATCTAGGTTGAACAAAAACTTCTGCATTTTTTTGTCCTCGAAGTCCTTAAGCATTTCTTTTATGTCCTTTTTCATCTTGTTCAATTGTGCTTTATCTGCGGGACATCTTGTTGTTTGCCACTCTTTCCTTAGTCTTCTTTTCGATTTTATTGCCTATTTTATGAAGTTTGGGATGTAATTTTTCTTATTTTTAGTCTTGATTAATGCCAACGACTTAGATATCGCACCCATAATTGAGTCCGCAAAGTGCGCAATGGCACTATCAATCTACTTTTCTGTTTTAAGTGGAAAATTGTGGTTAAGAGGATGTCGTAGTATTTCGTGAAAAGCATTCCACTCGGTTTTTTTTAATACAGATATATGGCTTTGCATGGTTTATTTCGATGTTAAGTGTGGTGAGTTTGATTCCATTGTCAAGTAGTATCGGTTGACGTTTTTATAGATATAGAAGTCAATCAGGTCAGGCTTCTTTTTCATGTTAGGGGGCCAGTAGATGGGCTCACTAGTGCTTATATGGTCACCTTTGTTTGCTTTAATCACGCCGAGTAATTCGTCGCCGTTTTTATTTGTCAGTCTTGATCCCCATGCTCTGTTTTTTGCATTGTAGTCGCCTCCGGCAATAAACCGGCGGCCAAGAGTTTTCAGGTAGTCAAGATATTGGGTAGACGTGTTGTTATATTTCGGCGGGCAGTAGGTGCTGGATATTGTCAAGAGTCCGGATTGATCTTCAATTTGAATCGTCGCCAATTGAATGTTGTATCTTTTGTAGCCGTCCATTTCGATGCATTTGATAGTTTGTCGTATAATTACGGCTGTGCCACCATGAGCCTGTTTCAGCCACTTGTAGGATATCAATTTCGTAGTCAAGTAGGAAAGATTTGAGTTCGTGAATATACCGGCATAGGCCGTTTGTGATCCATAGTTCGATTTTTAATTTAATTGATTTATTTAATTTAAAAAAAAAATTTATATTAATTTCCAGTTAATTTTTGACAATTATTTTTTAAATTTTATTTTTAAATTTTCTTTTTTTTCCATAAAAAAACTAACTAAAACGAAAAAACAGTATAATAAAAAAAAATCAAGCTCTGAGAAGAATATACACAACAAAGTCAATAAAAAAATAAAAATAAAAAACACGAACTTTGTGACAATAAATTTTGTGTCAAAACTGCGTTCCCAGAATTTGAAGATTATTCGCCACTTATCGGTGGCGCTGGCTCAATAAAAGAAATGTAATAATAATTTTTTGATAGAGACTAAAAAAAATGGCACCTACATATCTATTATTTTATTAAAAAAACTACTTACGACCAGCTCCACTAAATTCCTCTGCAATTCATAAGAATTCTAGATAATTCAAGTTTCTATAATTCAAGATAAATTCTACTTAAATGGGTCCCCAATGCCTACTGCGAATTAAGATGAACAAAACATGCGATCAACAGAAATTTACAAGCACAAATTGCAAAAACACCAGCACTTGGATTGTCGCCACAATAAAAGTCAAGTACTTTTTTACACAGAATCAGCGAGCATTCAGCCATGCAAATGTTGCAGCGCGAAAAAGTGGGGATTTATATGCAGTAATTCATACACGCACACACACACATACATGTAAAGAATTACTTGAATGTCTAATAATTTCATTACAGCTGCGAAGGGTGAAAGGCAACATGATTGCCTGTGGGGGCGCAATGCCACAGCTGGAATTATAAATTAAAAAGAGCGCCGAATTGGAGGCGAAACCACGTGGGTGGTGGCAGTGGAAGGTTAATGTGGAACAGACATCCGCAGACCACTTCAAATTCGAACTCAACGCAGGCAGGATACGGCGTTCAAGACCCTTCAAGCAACAGCCAATAGGCTACTACTTAGGTATTTATGTGAATCATAGCAAATGCGCGTGCAAGGCATTGTGTGCTTTCAGGCGCTCTAACGACAATACAACAAAAACAGCAACAATAACAGCAACAACCGAATGTTCTACAAGTATTTTGCGTAATTTTTACATTAAGTGCAATTCAAGCGAATGTTGCAATTGAATCGCTGTTGAATATGCAAATGAATTGAATGGATTTTTTTTTTTGCTTCTTCCTCTTTTTGTACTACGAGCCAACGAAGCAAGCAAAGATTTGTGATATGCTGCGTGTAGTTTATAGGAAGTGAGTGATGTAAGAGGGGAGAAAGAAAAAAAAAGAGAAAATATAAAATATAAAATTCTCGCTGAATGAAATCAACCAACGAGGCAAATAACTGACTGACTGACTCAAGCGAAGCAGTGAAAAATATATATTTGTGTATGTATGTGTGTGTGTGCATGGAAATACCTTTGCATTTTAATGTCACACTTTAATTTAAATTAAATGACAAACATCGTTGAATTTAATGAGCAAAAAGAAGAGGAAGAAGAAAATAAGCAGCAGCAGCAGCGTCAGTAATAGCAATAAAAATAACCGGTGCTGCTTTTCATTTCATTTCATTTGCCAGCCGCTGGGTGCGAATGGTTATCCCGCTGAGGCGGTCATTCGCCCGAAGAGACATGTAAGTGAAATAAATAAATAAACTGTAGCCGAACGACATCCATAGGGACACGCACACACATACACACATACACAAACCACACACACATGCAACGCTTGTGAATATAAATAGTTTGCTTTGTTTGGACGCGCATTTGATTTCTCACACTGCACACAAACGCGTATCCTAATGTTACATAGCATGCGTTATGTGCTTTGCTGTGTGCTATTTATTTGTTGCATGCTTACAGGCGCAAACGAAACCATTTGCCATGCGAAGCGCACGCTAGCTTCGTGTACGTTGACGCAAATGAATGCAACAAATGACAAAGCGACAAAGTGTTAAAACAAACGCTGCGGGATATGGCGCAATCACACTCGCATGCACACGCACACATACACTCATACGCGAGTGTGAAGACAAACCCTGCAGAGAGAGGTAAAACCAGAAGGCAGTGACAGCTCGCATTGGCTACTATTTCAATAGAGAGTAGCCAGCTTAATTTAGGATTTCTTCTGTAAATCGATAGAAAAAACCATTTAATGATTCAATTCAAATGCCACTGACCTCAAGAATGAACTGCAATGCATTAAATAACTATCGCGTAGGGATTCATTGGCAAGGTTTGATTTTTTTTTTTTTTTGTTCCTTATTTAAGTTCGAAATTTTTTTTAGGAAATATAGGTAATTTTTATCCATATGATGCTTAGCGATAGAACGGTCGCGGCAGAATGGGGCGGCACCTCTCTCCGCCTTCAAGTGAGCAGAGGCACTGCGCAGGGCGGTGTTCTGTCGCCACTACTCTGGATTGCCCTACTTAACGACCTGCTGGAGGAGCTAGAGAGGAGGGGCTGTAAGATGATTGCCTACGGGGGTGACGTGGCACTTATTGTTAGAGGCAAGTTTTTATATACTCTGATGGAATTGATGCAGGGTTAACTGAATCTAGTTGTGAATGGGACCGCAAATTACGGCCTTTCGATAAATACTCTGAAGACGCAGCTCGTCTTTCTCCCCTCAATAGCGGGCGCTCCGTTGGTGCTCTCTGACAAGTTGAAGTACCTGGGACTTATCCTTGGCAGAGGTCTTACGTGGAAGCCAAACATTGAGGAGAGAATTAGGAAGGCAACAGTCGCCTTGTATAGTTGCAGGGGCGCTATAAGCAAAAGTTGGGGCCTCTCGCCTAAAGTCACTTTTTGGCTTTATAACACGATTATAAAACCAATCTTGCTATACGGAGTCCTTGTCTAGTGGAGCTCGCTAGAAAGGATGGTATCAGTTAAGAAGCTGGAGAGGATACAAAGTTCTGCCCACATTGGAATCAGTGAGGCCCGCCGTACCACTCCTACACTAGCGTTAACGCTATGTTGAATGTGGCACCCGTGGACATTGTAGGAAAAACTACCGCTGCACGCGCCGCAATCAGACTAGGTGTTCGGGCCATAGGCTAGACTTATGTTACGGGCACTCTAGCATTCTTAAAAATGTTGAGTTCTTCCCCATGGTGCTGGATCACTGTACACCCACGCTAGGTCCGAGCAGACCTTTTTCCACTCATATTCCCTCAAGGGATGAGTGGGCGGTGTGCAACATTTGGCGGCAAGGCATGGCAAACATGTTCACGGATGGCTCGAAGTTGGACGGAAGGGTTGGTGGGGGAGTATTATGTAAGGAGCTTCCCATCAAACTCAAATTGAGGCTTCCGGACCATTGTAGTGTTTTCCAAGCGCACGTGTCCCCTAATAAGGGAGCAGTGGATTGGTTGCTTACCTCGGTAATTACCGTCAAGGAAGTAAATATTTACTCCGATAGCCAAGCGGCAATTAGGGCCTTGGGTTCATTGCTTGTGCGTTCGAGATTGGTCGGAGAATGTCTGGCTTCTCTTTCGATTGCAATCGAATATTTGACATCAGGCTCGTTTGGGCTCCCGGTCACAGCGGCATAGAGGGAAACTGCTGGGCTGATGAGCTGGCTAGACAGGAAACTTTGGAGACGGTTTCGTCGCGAAATAAGAGAATTGGGGTTCCCTTCAGAACCTGTGGTCTGCTCCTGGAAAGATGGGCCTCGAGTCAACTCAGCGGGTGCTGGGCTAGTGCGCAAACGTGCCAGATCGCGAGATCTTTCTGGCCACGAGTAACTTGGGGACGCACGAGGGAACTCCTAAGGCTAACAAAGCCCCAGCTCTCCAATTTGGTGGGTATCGGACATTGTCCGTAAGGTGTTTATGCGGTGAGACTTGGGATTGCCCCAAGTCCATTCTGCAGAAGCTGTCTTGAGGACGAGTTGGAATCTCAACACCTTCTTCTCAGCTGCCATGCTCTATTCTGGCAAATATTTACAGATCTGGGCTCTCATTTTTTCGCTACGCCTGCGGATGTAGCGGGTATAAATATCATAAATTTGGTAAAGTTTATCAGTAGCTTGTTGCGGCTAACTACGAACGCAAATCAGCCACCGTTGGCGTCGTCGTAAAATGCATGGTCATCATCGTCTCTAATCCCAAGACTCCTTCTTCCTTCCCTTCTCTTTTCTCCTCTCCCCTGTATGGCATAGCAACGGACGAATTTTTGAATATTTGTCCAAGAGTGACCATTTAACCTAACCTAACCACAAAAAAACGACAATAGCTCATACGAAACAACACAGAGCAGGATTTCGTTCATACCAAACTATTAAAATCTAAGCTTCTTACGAGCGATTGCAAACTAAGTCAATATCAGTCAATAATAAGGCCAGTTCTTCAATACGGCTATGAATGCTGGATGAAAACTTATATGTACAGATGAATCGTGTCTAAGAATATTCGAACGAAAAGTGCTGCGAAGGGTATTTGGTCCACTACGACTGCAAGATGGTATCTACCGGATACGCTACAATGAAGAATTGCTGCAGCTATGGAATGACGAGGACATCGTCAAATACGTGAAGTCCTAAATACTGCGATGGTTGAGTAATATTACGCGCATAACAGATGACAGCCCCCAGAAATCAATCTAATCATACAAATTCGTTGCACCTCAAGCACAGAGACGTTCAAGTCTAAACTGGCTTGAACAGATTCTAATGGATCTGAGCACCCAGGCAATTAGAAACTGGAAAACTATTAACGAGGCCCAAGATGCATGGAAACGAAAATTTTCATCAATATTTCAATCATTTCTATCAGAAGAAATGGACTTTCAAACTGAGTACAGGAAATTATTATTAAATTTCTTGATGAAAATCGAGTGATGTTTTGAGCGCACTGTGAAATTTAGATTTAAATGATTAGATTGTAGGAGAACGAAAAAAATTTGCATAAAAAATTACTAAAATTAACTGAAAAACTTGCCCCAAATCCCTTTCTACGAAAGCTCCAAAAAAAATATTTTTATTCTGGGCGAACCAAGCCTCGGTTGATTCATACAGTGAGTCGTAGAAGCGCCCCGCCACATAAAATAATCGGAATGTGGTTCTCAGAAAATGAACCGCTAGAAAATGAACGACGATTAAATACAAATTTTATTCTGAACATGAATTGCAATTTTCCTCATGGGTCCACATTGTATTTGTGCACATTAATATGTACGCCAGTGGGGCAAACAGTGCTAGTGATTTAATTGTACGTGGCCTGTGTCGCTGGCGGTAGACAAAAATATTTATAATTTCATGTTGCAAATTTTTTGGCACACAAACAAACGGGTGTGCATACAAAACACGTATTCGCACATCCATACGTTATTTAATCCAGTTTGGTGCTTGACTTAATAAATATTTGGTTTTATTTAAAACATGACGAACTGTGAAGTTATTTAGGGAAGAGTACAAAGTTGACATTTGAAAACAAATTCATTAGTGTGATAAACTAAAACTTGTGCTGCATATAAAACGGCAAATAACAAATAGAAATGCGAGTGATGCCTAGTGTTTATGACGTAGTTACATGAATTCAGGCGTTGGTAGATTTCAGAGAGGTATTAATGTAGCCAGTTCACTTGGCCTACTGTTCGAAGTACATATTTTCGAGTTTTAATATTTTTGTGTTTTACAAGTAGAAAAAATGCAACCTCGATTCAAATGCTCTAAAGTAAGTATTCGATGTGATATTTGCTTGTGGTAACAGAGTAAGGGGAAAAGCTTCTTTTCACGGGAAATATCAAGCGGCTCAGGGACAAGCTTCATTTGTAGGGTCGAACTGTCGTCAGTCAGAACTCTGCCAAAACCGCTAATAGCATTCACAGGGGGCGGCGTTGGGCTGGATTAAAATAAATAAATAAATAATTCGCGTGTACATTTCGTGCTCCTCCTCCAAATGGTGGCGTACATCTTGATGTTGTTCCACACAAATGGAGGAACCACCAGTTTAAGCTGACTCGGAACGGCAGATGATTTTTTATTTTTATGAAGAGCTTTTTCAAGGCAGAAATACTCTGGAGGTTTGCCATGGCCTGCCGAGGTGCCACCGCTATTAGAAACAACTTTTTCTATAATATTATTATATTATTTGACGTTCATGCACGGAGGTTCGAACCTACGCACTCCCGAATGATGAGTGTGTTCATGCTTAGTAACACGGCAGTAATTCTGATTAAAATTGTCGTGTGACAGACGGTTGTTACGCGAATTCAGCTATTTTGTTCTAAGTAAAAGACGGACAGCAGGCATCAATTACGGGTATTGGCTGCCCTGATACTAAAAAAAAAATGCGTGTAGAGTAGTACACATAACAGAAGTGACAGTTTCAAGGCAGACAAAGAAAGAGGGAGAGATCCGAGAGAGAATGAGAGTGAGTGAGAAAAAATATATATCTAAATAAATCTCAACATTTGCAGAGAATACAAATAGACTAAATTTACAAAAATATTATAATAATTTTTTGTTTGCTTTTTTATATGTTGTTGGAATTCTCGATCAAAGCTAAAATTTTAAATTCTTCTTCACTATGCAAAGATATTCTTGACAAAAAGTAGGCACCAAAACAAAAACACAAAAAATAGGGACCAAAAATATATTTCCGATAAGTTTGCACAAACAAGCGCCAAAAAGTAGGCAGTGTTATTTCTCACTTGAAATTAGCAACCACAAGGAAAACTGAGGAAAATAGCCTTAAGTGTATCTGAGATATATGTAAGATATAGCTCTCTCTCTCCTCTACGTTATTTCTTTTTTCTCTCTCGTGGCACGAAAATGCCCAAAATGTGGCATGGCCTTGAAATTTTACTCTCCATTCTCGCTCGTCCATCGCCGCCTAAGAAGTTTCACTTCAAAAATAATTATTTATTCAAATGAAAACTTAACTTGCAGTTTCTCAAACTGGTCGGAAATATCAAGCAATTAATGTAATAATGCAAACTATCATTGCACCCAGTCTTTCTTCAAAGATCATAGAATACAAGGTTATGCCTTCCGAATTCGCTGTGTCGTCAGGCTGCATGAATAAACTAACAACCAGGAAGGGTAAGTACTTGTTTGTGAAGAGCAAGAGTAAGTGAATGCAATAGAAACTACCAAACCAATGGCGTCTTCCGAATAAAAAGGCAAAAAAACTTGATTTGAAGACTTTATATTAATTTGTGTTTTCTCAATTTAGCGCACGGCACCTGCCAAATTGCAATGGTGCCTCACGGTGCTCTAGAAGGGGGCTTAAATAAAAATGAGTTGGCACTTCAAAATTCCTTTTGATTATGATTCTTGGGTTAGTAGGGAATGTTTTAATATAGAATTTAAAATCAGTTCACGTGGCCGATTTTAAATAATTTGAGTTTGAAATTAGAAATAGCGCTATTATTACTATATTATATTTTATTCAATACTTTTTCGAAATCTCAAAACTGTTTTGAAAATTGGGATCGAAAGCCCTCGTTGTCTTCTATTTTATGCAATTTATTTGAAAAGAATCCGATCATAAATGGCAAAGTTATTCGCATTTGAATGTCCACCACAAGCGCACATTGTTCATTGTATAGGACGTATAGGATTTGTACTGGTGGACGACCCTTGCGGCATCACATTCCAATGCGAAATTATAACGGTAAACATCAAAATAATTACATATATTTCACGAATCTAACTGCGCAACAATCGGAGTCAGAGTCATAGTCATAGTAGAAAAATAATTGCGTCGTAGTTTTACACAGGAGCCTATAGTCACTAAAATAAAATGCGCAGTAGAGCAAGAACAGAGAATAATTATGTTCATTATTTGTAAAAATTAATTAGATTAGGTAAGTCAATTTTTCGAAATTTTAAACTTTAACTATTGACGCAAAGTGTTTATTTAATCTATTACATTATTATTATTATTCATTTTTAAATAGCAATCATTAGACATGCAGTCACAAGGTAAATCTTCCAAAAATCATGAACAAATCATGCAAAAGGAAGCCGCAGAAACAGTATTTTAAAACTACAGGCGCAATTGGAGCTCAAATCAAACTACTATTTCCTGATTTTAATGAAAAGGATTCAAGGCTTCCTGATGTGGTTTGTTGTGCTTGTAGGCACAAAATTATAAGAGCTAGTGCAAATCCAAGTTTGAAAGGTTCCCTTCAAATGCCAGATTACTCAAAATACCATTTTAAAATAAAAACCCGTACATCAGTGTCAGAAAAAGAATGTGAGTGTACTTTGTGCAACGAAATTAGATCAAGACAAGGAAATTTGGATGCCGTAAATGCTAAAAAAAAATCTAAATCTTTAAAGACTACTACTACTAATAGTAGGCGCTGCTCAAAGTGTCTTACTTTAATTGCTAAAGGTGTTAGTCATAAATGTTATGCAACTTCAACGTTGACAAATATTCATGAATGCGTCCAATCGCCAAAGCAAGCCGAACAATTATTATCTGGACTGTTAAAAAAGAACATACTTAAAGACAAATTAAATGTCAAAGAAGGAAGCACAACCATTCCAGCATCCCTATCGCAGCAGCATGGTAAACCCTTAGATTTACTCATTAATGCAAATCCGAAAAAAGTAGTACGTCAGATATCATCTAATGATTTATGTGAGTTACAAACAGATCTAAATTTATCGAATCGTCAGGTAAAGAATGTTTCTAAATTCATAAGAAAAAAAACGAGTACAAGAGATATTATTGAACCTTATGCTCAAGAAAAATTTGTTTTTACGTCCCACAACTTGGATGATTTTTTTGAAGTGCAGTCATTTGATTTTGAAACAACAAAAAAAGACGTAATGACAAAAGCTACAAACTTTGCTGTTGTTTGTGTTGACTTGATGCTCTTTGTAAGGCACATTATTGATAAACGGGAAATTTTTGATTTTCACTTAAATTTTGGTCTCGACGGTGGCGGAGGTTCCCTGAAATTCACCTTGTCTATACAATCAAGTCAATAAAATGATGATTTAAACCAGAAAACTAAAAAAAACAGTGAAAAATGGAAGGATACTGGAGTGAAAAAAATATTTATCATTGCTCTTGCCCCAGATACCCAAGAAAATTACAATAATGTTAAACTTCTGTGGTCAAAATTGGAAATAAATAAATGTTTGATTGAATATCCTGGAACAGTAACGACGGACTTGAAACTTGCAAATATTATTACGGGTTTGACAAGTAACGCAAGTTTTTGCCCATGCATTTGGTGTGACGTCACAAAATCTGATTTAAGTTCCTGTGGTACTTTAAGGACAACTGCAAGCTGCCTGTCTAATTACAATAATTGGTGTCATCAAGGAAGTGTGAAAAATAAAGTGAAGGATTTCAAAAATTGCATACATCCACCTTTGTTTTGCTCAGATAAGGATCAATTAATTTTGGATGTGATCCCTCCTCCTGAACTGCATCTATTGTTAGGATGTGTTAACACTCTTTACAGTAGCATGCTTAAACTACATCCTAATATTGCAGAAAAGTGGGCGCAGGAATGTCATGTTCAAAAAAGTTGTACAAATGGTGGCAATTTTTCGTTTGAAGGGAATGCTTGTAAGATCTTACTTAATAATGTTGACAAACTTCAACGGTTATGCGAAGTTAATTTTGGTGGTCTATCAGGTTGCATTGCGTACGTAGATACATTTAGAAAGTTTAAAACAGTTGTTGACGATTGTTTTTCTTTTAAATTACGGCCAAAGCTTCAACAACATGTTACCGAATTTCAGAAAAGTTATGAACTTTTAGGAATTTCGGTAACACCAAAAGTTCACACAATTTATAACCACGTTCCACAGTTTTGCTCAAAATTTCAGAAAGGTCTAGGATTTTTTGCAGAACAAGCCACAGAATCGGTACATCACGATTTCAACGAAAAGTGGAAAAACTTTAAGGTAGCAAAAATTAATGAAAATTACTTTGCAAAACTACTTCGAGCTGTACGTAGCTACAATAGTACACATATATAGCTTTGTGAGCAGTATATTATAAGTATTAGTTTTAATTTATATTTAATAAAATTAGTTTAATAAAATATTTCATGAACATTATTTTGTTTCTTTATGATTACATTTATGCATTAAATCAATTCCAATACGCATTAAAAGCAAGCAATTTGAAGCAATGAACAATGTGCGCTTGTGGTGGACATTCAAATGCGAATAACTTTGCCATTTATGATCGGATTCTTTTCAAATAAATTGCATAAAATAGAAGACAACGAGGGCTTTCGATCCCAATTTTCAAAACAGTTTTGAGATTTCGAAAAAGTATTGAATAAAATATAATATAGTAATAATAGCGCTATTTCTAATTTCAAACTCAAATTATTTAAAATCGGCCACGTGAACTGATTTTAAATTCTATATTAAAACATTCCCTACTAACCCAAGAATCATAATCAAAAGGAATTTCGAAGTGCCAACTCATTTTTATTTAAGCCCCCTTCTAGAGCACCGTGGCCTTTCACCTCTCACTGAATTTTCAGAAGCATGTAATTTCTCCTCCTTTTGTTTCATTTCGTTCCTTTGTTTTGTATTAGAAACGAGCCTGACGTCAGGCTTGTCAAAATCGCCAAAAAAAATAAAGTAACTGTTTTGTGCAGACGCCACCTTCAGTATTCAATTCGACTTGGTGTTTCTTGCTTTTCTTTTCAAAAGCTTGCTTAATTTTCATTCACAATAGACATTTTTCGGCGGTATTGCCATCGAAAATTACCATCATCTTCGGCTTAAATTAAAATTAATTCCTATGATAATTCCGAATTGCGTCGTTTATTCCGACCCGATGCCATCGTCTGTCTATGTTATAAGACAATTTCGTCGATAATAAAAAAAATAAAAGATATATAGTTATTTCACAAGGCATAATAAAAATCTCCTCGATACACAATAAATCGCCTATGTTAAGCACAATTTTATTCGAAAGTTGTAGTGAACATCTGTTCATTTGCTCAGGCTTTAGTGAGCTGAAGTGGGTATGGTGTCTCCTCGAAACCGCATCACAATCAAGCACCAGAGTATCTGCTACCACGTTGCTAAGTCTACATTAATCGCGTAACTTAACGTCGACTATATGCAGATGATTGAATGGTAGGAGTAACAAAATTTCTCTCCACCCTCCAACACGTACTGTAGCGTAGCTTTTCTTTTCGTAAATAGAGCTTAGCATACGCTAGGGCCAATCACCACCACAGCATTACAATGAAGATAGCAGAATGCATGTTTGGGATCTATCGCAATCTCTGGATTACATTCCGCCTATGCTGTGATAGTCTACTTTTCTTTTTTTTCGTATGAAAAACATGAGGCGAAGAGAAGATAAGGAAAAATTATTTCGCAAAATGTGTTTGCTTGCACTTTCTATTTCAAGAATTATGTTTTTTTTTGTGAGTATATTTGAAGCCGATGAATAACTCTTTTTTTTTTGGATCTCAAGAAAATTCAAACAAGTTACTTTTTTTTGTGTTTGTCGCGCGTTGTCATTTGTAGACTTTTTTGTTGTTTGTAATTAGTGAAGCAGTAACTTTAGAATTTCGTGAACAGCGGGTGCCGCACCAAGGATTAAGTGTTTTTCATTTTCATAATTTCATAAATTTTAATTAAAACCTTAACTCGGTTATTTTAAAACCATTTAACGAGAACGAAGAAAGTCTAGCTCTTCTAGTCTAAAAATTGTAACAGATGAAGAGTGAGTGCAGCATATCAAGAAGATATTTAGTATAAATAAAAAAAATATTATTAACATTTATTATTAATATTTTTTATAAATATTTTTTATAAGCAATGGTTTTCCAGAAACATTCCGAGAAGAAAATTCTATTTGACATAAGTAACAATAAACGTTTGGACCGCCCAAAATCAGTAATCACAGGAAACTCCATCGAAATTGTTCGTAAATTTATCAAAAATTAACCGAAATTATTGTTGAACTTCTTGAAATCGGAGTTGAATATCTCTAAAACATCGATTTATCGCATTTTAACTGATCATCTGGGCTTACGAAAGGTCTGTGCACGTTTCATACCGCACAAGTTAACTGAGGACCAAAAATTGCTCAGAATTCAATATTCGAAAGACCTCATTAAAGCGGCGGGAAAAGACGAGAACTTCCTTTACAACATTGTAACTGGTGATGGTAGACGAGGTGTTTCCAACATCAACCTGAAATTAAGCGTCAAGGTGCCGAATGGAAGGCCCCAGACAAGCCACCACCCAAAATCTCGCGTTTGGAGAAGTCAAAAATCAAGTCGATGCTCATTTGTTTTTACGATTTCAAGGGAATTGTCCACAAAGAGTTCGTGCCAATGGGCCAAACTACTAATGCAACTTTCTATCTTGGCATTTTGAAGCATTTGTTTCAGCGCATTCGCCGATTCGCCCTGAATACCGCGATGAGGAAACTAACGCTTATTGCATGATAATGCACCAACTCATCGATTCACACTTCTGACTGATTGTTCTAATAGAAATCGCATTTTAACCATCAATCACTCACCGTATTTGCCTGATATGGCTTCCTGAGACTCCTACCTATTCATAAAATTGCATTTGGCCATGAAAGCAAAACGTTTTGCGTCCGTAGAGGCCATCCAAAAGGCGTGTACCGACTTCCTGAAAGACATTCCGGTCAATGATCTGAAACACTCTTTCGAAAAGTTTTTAGATCGCGCAAAACAGTATATCGAGGCTAGAGAGGACTATTTTGAATAAATAAACTCGAAGTTATTATATCAGAATAAGGCTCCGGCCGTTTCTATTTTAGCTCAGTCTTGTTTATTTTTGACTTCATTATTAATTGTTAATAGTAACTGTTCTCCTGCATGTATTTAACTATCTTCTGCCGAAAGGCGGACGAAGTGTAATGCAGAGCTGGCGATTATTCCGCAGCATCTATTTTGCTATCTTCATTGTAATGCAGCGGTGGCGAGAACCTATTTCATATGACCTACAAATATTAGATACGTGTACTGAAAGCTTTGCAAATTACGCACTGCGATTGGTCAGGGGCTACTGGTATACACAAACTGACTGACGGTTGGGTAGTACTGGAGCGGTTCCTGATACTGATCCGTTTACGTTAAAGTAGGCCTATAGGAAATTACCTATTTTTTTACGCCAATCATTTACACTGTGAGTACACAATGAGTAGCATTCATTTCGCTGCTTGTTGCGTACTTCTTCAGTAAGCGTGGGCAAATCAGTTGATAGAAGAATAAATATCAGCAAGGCATCCTTATTTTTTCATATTTTATTATTATTGATTTCAAGTTATTTCTGACAAAGTTCGTAATTTTCTTATCTCACAAAAAAGCACTTACACCAACTATTCTGCTCTTACAAAAAAATATACCTGTTATTCCCACTAGTAATAAATGCGAATGACCTCAAAGCAAATCAGCTCTTGAAAGTTAGCTAGCAAATGGGTATAAACCTGTTTAAATGGACTTGTAAGCCAAAGGAAGCCACAAACTTGATTCAAATGTCAAAGTTTTGCCTAATGAAGTTTTACTCACAACTGCAATCTGTGAAGGCGGAGGGTCCTGCAGTAGTGCATGTAACATAGATTTACCTATTTCATCAAAGGTTTGCTTTGTGAAGGTAATCAGCAATACATTTACTTATACATTAAGATGGGTCAGCCCCGAAACAGATAAAAAACAAAATCCACTTGCGTATATAGAGAAAATGTACATTAAAATGAGGAAAAAAAAGTTCAAAACAAAGAAAAGCTAATGCGCAGATCAACTCGAAATACAAAAAAACTTTGGACCACCTTAAAGTGCACCGATTTTCCATAACTTTGTCATGTGATTCTTGATTTCCATAAACGATACATTGGAGAAAAGGTTGCGACGATTGCTAAAGATTATCTTTTAAGATGTCATTCATCTCAAAAATCACATTTCACTAGTGAAGTCTTGCACTTAAAGTCCGGGAGCCAAGGATCATTTTGACCTCATCATTTCATGCCGACTGATTTTAATACTGAAGGCAGACGCCATCCAATGAATGACGAAACCAACCGTCAGCTGGTCCAGTAGCGGTGAAAGAAGAAATTTTTAACAACTCATTTAATACCGGCTGCAATTTTTTTGTGTGTATTGTTGACATTTAGTAGAATAAAAAGCAATTGCCAGCTGCGCCGTAGAGGGGAGAAAATACGTCAGCTGAACAGGCGAACTTGTAAAATAAATTAAAAAGTAAAACTACCTTATGCCGATTAAATTTTTTTTACATAATTTAGGACACATATGAAAATATAATATTGATGGTCAGCTGCGTTTATAGCGGTGAGAAGACCGTCAGCCGAAGCATTGAAAATTCCGCGCGCCCCCGAGATGTATGAACGCAATGATACATTCTTGCTATTTGTGGCGTGCATCTTGATGTTGTTCCACAAACGAAGGGATTAAATTAGATTAGATTAAACTAGATTAGATTAGATGAGATTAGATTAGATTAGATTAGATTAGATTAGATTAGATTAGATTAGATTAGATTAGATTAGATTAGATTAGATTAGATTAGATTAGATTAGATTAGATTAGATTAGATTAGATTAGATTAGATTAGATTAGATTAGATTAGATTAGATTAGATTAGATTAGATTAGATTAGATTAGATTAGATTAGATTAGATTAGATTAGATTAGATTAGATTAGATTAGATTAGATTAAATTAGATTAGATTAGATTAGATTAAATTAGATTAGATTAGATTAGATTAGATTAGATTAGATTAGATTAGATTAGATTAGATTAGATTAGATTAGATTAGATTAGATTAGATTAGATTAGATTAGATTAGATTAGATTTGTGGGGGGTTGGACAAGTCCACTCACTCAGTCAGGAAGCCAACTGTGCTACACCCGTATTGAAGAAATAGAGAGTCAGGGTAGATATAGTATGGATGTTAAGCGGAAAAACTAACTAAGCGGAGAAACTAACTAACTAAAACTAACTTTGTTGTGTTTTGCAACACTGTTCAGTTTCGTCTAACATTCACCGACTAATTTCGAAGAGCAGCATGGGTTAGCAAGGGCTCTTAATGCAGCTTGACTGTCACTATAAATTCCAATACTACCACCCCGCCACTTTTTCTCAATTAGCCAGTAGGCCATATTCAAGATGGCATAGACTTCCGTAAGGAATACCGTGGCCATCTGTCCTGTGGCATAGGAGTACTTAGTGTCTTCGTCTAAGTACCATTCAGATCCGCTACCATCACTGCCTTTGAATCCGACTGTGTGGAGAGTGTGCTGATATCCCGTTAATGGGTTCTCTGGACTTAACCATTGATCTCCATCTGGGATCAAAACGTCATACTTCCTACCATTGCTGTACGCAGCCTTCATTGCTCCCTTCCGGATTTGAAGATCTAGATTCTAGAGGTTGGAAGTTCAGGATGGCATTAAGGGATGATGATGTCGTACTCATAGTACCTGTGATACCCAAGCAGACACTTTTCTGTAGTCTGGCTAGGGGTTTTACTCTGAAATTAACCGTAATAACCTTCTACCAGACTTCATAGGCGTATGTAATAATGGGTCTAATCAGGATGATATACAACCAGTGTACTATCGGCGGTCTTAGATCCCATGTCTTACCAAAGGTTCTCTTACACTGCCAGAAGACTTTTAGTGTTCGAG
Organism: Anastrepha obliqua; assembly: GCF_027943255.1. Taxonomy (NCBI): domain Eukaryota; kingdom Metazoa; phylum Arthropoda; class Insecta; order Diptera; family Tephritidae; genus Anastrepha; species Anastrepha obliqua. The sequence continues at coordinate 50,783,202 of NC_072893.1, forward strand.
AGACCTTCTGCTCGACGTGCACCTTACAGGTAATCTTACAATCTGGTATTACTTTATTTGATCCCAGAAGTTAGTTAAATGTATTTATATATAAAATAGTACAAATGGAGGGACCTATAGTTTTACGCCGACTATGAATGTCAGATATTTTTATTTATGAGGTGCTTTTTCATGGCACAAATACATTCCGAGATTTGCCATTGCCTGCCGAGGGGCGAACGCTATTATAAAATACTTTTTCTTCATTTTGCTATTTCATCCATGGAGATTCGAACCTACGTTCTACGAATTATGAATGGTAGTCACACACCAACCCATTCAGCTACGGCAGCCGCCTCAAATTAAGTTCATAAAAAATATGTTAGGGCCCTAAATTTTAAGGGTACTTCTAGTTTTATTTTTAAAATTTTTGTTGTACAGTAACAATAAGCAAATTTATTAATAAACCCGGGAGAAATTTCATCTAATATTTATTTATTTTTATATTTATTTTTTATATTTCTGCCTCAACAGCTAAAAAAAATATCTGAACAAAAGCTTTCGCTAGTGAAATAACTCGTCGAAGATGAATAATATCGAAACAGAAAAGCTCTGGCCGTCGTAATCGAATGGGTTTGTGCGTGACCGCCGTTCGGTAGTACCCGAGCTCGAAATACCAAATGATAGAAAATGTTCAAAAGCGGTTACCCCTCGACAGGTAGTGGCAAACCTCCGATAGTATTTCTGCCATGGAAGATCTTCTCACAAGAAAAACACCCGCCGTTCGAAGGCGGCAAAAACTGTAGGCCCGTCCATCTGTTGGCATACATCACGAAGCCCACCGAAAATTGGGGAAGAAACTCCGCCAAACAATAAACAAAGAGTAAAAGCGTAATTATTTGTAATATCATTAAAAAAGATAGCATTTGTCGAGCGCTTTACAACAACAAACACACACTAAAGACAACAAAAGAGAATTTTACTGTTTTTATGGTAGTCCAACTAAGCCTTTGTTGTCTGGTTTCGAGATACTCTTCACTTGAGCTTTCAAATAAGGAGAGAGTTTGAACGTAATATTTTGTCGATCCGCTCTAATGTACATATCTAGTATCCCTGCACACGGGTGAACTTTGTCACCTATTATTTGGGAGAAACTAAATCCAATGTCATAGGAAAATTTGATTTGCAAGTGTTGTGTTTCATTAGCAGTCAGTTGAGTTAGGCATGTCGAAGGGTAGTTTTTGCTCAAAGGAAGCTCTAATGCCTTTGAAAATAAATAATTAAGGAATTGAGGTGGGTAAAATACCGCAGTACATAGTACGCGTATAAAGCAACTTATCCTGAATTTTTATTTATTTCGCTGAACAAAATTTTAAATATTTCGACACTTTGTGCTGAACCATTTTTTCTTTCAAAATTTATTTTTCAATGAAATTTTCTTCTAAACTTCACAACGCATCAGCTGGCATATTTGTATAAACGCGTTCTTAACCCTCCTGTGGAATCTTTTTTTAAAACCTTCGGTTGGGCACCCACTTCGGTTGGCCTGTTTTCGTCCTGTTCGAGGATACCTTTTAAAAGGTTATAGCCATAAATCGATAAAAAAATATATTTTAGGAGGAAGCTGAAGTCGTTAGGTATAATACGTGACCTGGTCTATGAAAAGGTACCTTACGTGTCAAAAAATCATTTTTCACTTTTTTGTTGATTCGAATAGTGTGTGAAAGGCTCTTCAAAATGGTGAAAACCAGAAAGTCAAAAAAAAAGTTTGTTAAAAGTAAAAAAAAAGAAAAGTACAAATACGAAAAAGACTGATTTTTTTGCCATGATACAAATTAGAATAACGAAGACAATAATTTGTGCAAATTAAAAACTGAACCATTTCTGGACAGTCTGAGGTGTAATGAATACGATACTGAAGTCTGTTTTCAAACAATTTGTTACAAAAAATGTATTCATAACTTTATAAATGGTGGTTTTTAAGGATTTGTCAAAATTTTTGTCACGAATTGTGGCATTGTTTCAACATCAAAAGTTAATTAAAATATTTAAAAACTGTTATTCGGGGGTTTGCGAGGTCGCTGAATATGAATATGAAGTGGGGGGTTTTTGGCGTTGCTGATTACGAATCCGATATCAGATTTCAGAAATTCAATATGGCGGATCCAATATGGCGGACATATTTTTTCAAAATTCATCAGATCCGCTTGAAACTTATCACTTGGGGGTTTTGGAGGTCGCTGATTACGAATCTGTTGTGAGATTTAAAAAAATCAAAATAGCTGATCCAATATGGCCGACAAATTAAAAAAAATGCATCGAATTCTTCCACAGTAGATAAATCTATCTTAACGTAAGCTTTTTCCATATCATCTCCTGAATGAGTCAAATATAGTTCACCATCATCATCGCTTTTCGAACTAACATCATCGTCTTCATCGTTTTTAGGAAAATATTTACTCTAAACGGCACTAAACTCCTCGTCAACACTCATTTTTCACTATTTTGGGAACAAAAGACTAACAGAAATAATTACATAAACGTAGTAACAGAAAAGCCACGAAGTAGAATAAGGAGACGTAACGCAGCTGTTAACTGTAACATTGTCAATTTGACATCATATTCGTAGTCAGTGGCTTTAAAAACCTTTACAAACATGTGTCACTTATTTATAGTTATTGTTGCTATTTGGAAAACTTAAATTATTTTTTCTATGTTTGGAGCGCCATCCTGGATATGCCATTTAAAATTTTTCAAATTTGACACCAGAATCGTATTCAGTACTTCGAAAAATTTTTGTCACCAGGTCTTATAAGTTTTTTTTGGCATGGATGTCGATACAAAAGCTATAATAACTTATTTTTTAAAACGATTTCTGCGATTTCCAATAACTTTTTCTTATTTATTTATATATTATATTTTATATATAAAAAAATGTTTTTCACTGCTTCTGTGATTTTAATGATACTGTGATCTATGCTGAAGAAAATAATCCAAACCGGATTGAAAAATATTAATATTTAAAAAAGTTGCAAGGGTTTTTAGAAGTTTAAACTTTAACTGCTGTTTTCTCGAAAACTTGTTTTCGCACGTAAGGTACCTTTTCGTAGACCAGGTCACATATTATATATAAAAATACGTTAAATTCACGTGCAATGTCGAAAAAGTCTAGCCAGACCCGGCTGCCAAACGGAAGGTTAATTTTAGTTTCACCTCCTTGTCTCTCCCTCTTGGCTTGCATGGCTCATAACAACTTTCTAACTCGTATTGTTTGTCAAACTAACGGAAATTTAGGCTGCAAATAAAATCCAAGTTTCGCTGTTGTTGTTATACTTAAATCGTTGCATTTCAAATATCATTCACAAATAAAAATTCATATTCATTTAAATGCACCTGAATGAGGCAGCCGAACGCATTAAGGTGAATAAAAAAGGAACAACGTTTTTTGCCTTAAATTGATAAATGATAAGTTTCTCTAATAAGCAAAATTATTTTCATAATAAAGTTGGTGAGCGAACAGCGAGTACGAGAAAATGCATTTTTCCTGTTGGTAGGGAAACCCGTGGCCGCCGCCTTGCTGCTTAGACTTGAAATCATGGCGCCAAGGAAAGAAATAACCTACTCTGTTTCTAGACTCACCTTCGAGAGACTCTTCAAGGCAGCTATACCGTAAAAAAGAGAGGGGCAAATACCAAGGCCACAGAGAAGGGCTATACAGGTGGTTCTAAGCTAGACGATAAGTTTGCCTATGATGTATTTTCAAAGGATTTAGGACTGACTTTATTCGTTCAACTACCAGACTAATGCAGCGTTTATCAGGCAGAAGTTCTAGCTATAAAATAAGTGCTTACGTACGAGGTGTGTTCAAAAAGTATCGCGAATTTTGCATTTTCGCAGGTTACGTATATTCGAATTTCGATTTCTTTGCGGCGATATGTTGGTACTCATGTCTCTCACACATGCCGGCGAGTTCGGCCATTTTGAATGTTCAGTTAAGCTGCTTTGCTTGCACATGTTTCGGCGTGTCTTCGACTTTTACCTATTCATAAAAATGGATCAAAGAATCTGTATCAAATTTTGTGTGAAAAACGAAATTAAGTGCGCGGCTGCATTCCTAATGTTGACTGTGTCATACGGAGAAGCTACTTTGGACCAAAGCAACATTTATCGGTGGTACAAAATGTTCTCAGAAGGCCGAGAAGATGTGAACGAAGAAAAACGTGCCGGGCGCCCGAGCACTTCAACAACAGACGAAAAAATTGATGAAGTGATGAAAATGGTATTGGTCAATCGTCGAATCACCGTTAAAGAAGTTACTGAGGACTTAGACATATCGATTGGTTCGTGCCATTCGATTTTTTTCAATGGTTTGGGCATCAGACGGGTCGCCTCAAAATTCGTACCAAAACTGGTGAATTTCGAGCAAAAGCAGCATCGCATGAACATTGCTAATGAGATGCTGGACTCTGTCCGCGACCATCCAAATTTGCTCCAGAGAGTCATAACTGGGGACGAATCGTAGGTTTATGGTTGTGACGTGGAAAGCAAAGCTGAATCATCTCAATGGAAGCTGCCGCACCAACCAAGATCGAAAAAAGCGCGCCAACTTCGGTCGAATGTAAAAGTTTTGCTTACCGTTTTCTTCGATTGCAGGGGCGTTGTGCATCATGAATTCTTGCCACAAAGTAAAACGGTCAATAAGGAATATTACCTGCAAGTTATGCGCAATTTCTGCAAAGCAATCCGCCAGAAACACCCGGATTTGTGGAAGAACAAAAATTGGCTCTTGTGCGCGACTTTTTGGCCAAAAACAACACACTAATGATGCCACAGCCACAGCCACCGTATTCCCAAGATCTGGCCCCCTGTGACTTTTTCTTGTTCCCGAAACTAAAGAGTCCCATGAAAGGACGACGCTACGCTAAGATTGACGAGATAAAGACGGCAACGAAGGAGGAGCTGAACAAGATAAAAAAAATGATTTTTTAAAGTGCTTCCAAGATTGGAAAAAACGTTGGCCCAAATGCATAATATCTCATGGGGACTACGGTGAAGGGGACAAAATAGATATTAATGAATAAATAAATAATTTTTGAAGAAACGTAAAATTCGCGATACTTTTTGAACACACTTCGTATCTAAATTCGCATACCGTAACCAAACCTACTATAAGTATATTCTCGGATATCCGAGCGGCGAAGAAATCAATGAATGCGGCTATACTAAACTCAATGGATTCACACTAATGCCGGGCAGCCCTTAATGATACTAGTGTCGTATTAAAGGTCAACATTATATAGGTTCCGAGTCGCGGAGATGTAAAGGGAAATTGTGAAGCCGGTTAGCTAGCCAGGAAAGGTACTACTCTTCAACTGCGCGGGATAGAAGTACCATTGGGATACCTACAACATCAAGAGGCCAATAGGTCTTGGCGAGATGAAGACACATGCGTAACAGCTAGGCTACTGAGGCCACAAATAAACCAGAAAAATGCAAAGGAACCGCTTAGACTTCCAGGAGTGGATATCCCGAAGGTCGTGGCTTATAAAGGATGGTTAAATTTCAAGGGCCGATGTTGAATGTGAACCACACCTAAACGTCGACGACACCGTTGGACTTCTTTGTTTGGGGTTATTTGAAAGAAAAGGTATACATCAATAAGCTAGCAACAATTCAAAAGCTAAAGGATGAGATAATTCGGCACATTAACGGCATAGAACCTCAATTATGCCTCAGCGTCATCGAAAATTTGGACCATCGGATGGAGGTGTGCGGCCGAGGCCGTGGCGGCCAATTGGCCGATATTTTGTTCCATGCGTAATTGAGCCATACCAATATTATCATAATAAAGAGAAATGCCACGAATATTTAAGAAGTTGTAGAGATGAGGAAGAGGAAGAGGAACAAACAGTGAGCTCTTCCTTTGCAATTGTCCAGCCTTAGCTGAAATCAGACTAGGTTTTCTAGGTAAACCTTTTCACTTCTCTTACAGAACTTACGGCGTAGGGATGGCACCACTCCTGCGCTTCATAAGAGCCACAAAGTGGTTCCATGAAGAAAAATGAATGAGTTTCCCGTGCCGCACAGTAGTACCACAAAGGACCTAAGGTCTAACCTAGGGATGACATGTTTGCTCGCTGCATAATTTTTTTGGTTCAACGATGATTTCTTGTCTTCTTAATGCAAGTGGAAAATTATTCCAAATAATCGCTCGAAGATGTGCGCGCTTTAATTAAATTTCTTTGTTGAGATAATCTATTGAAGCCACTGGAAAGAACACTAAAAAGTCGCACTCATAAAAACGTTCTGATTGCATTTACAGTGGAATATGTCAAAAGTCAGATGGCGCTTGCTGCGCTAGAGGTGCCTAGGGCAAGAATAGCAACCCTCATATCAACCGATTGCTTAATTTAAAAAAAATATATATTTTACATTTTTTAATATACAACCATTTTGTGGGTGTCGTAGAGTGCTTTACCTACTTTTGAACCACCTTCGTACGCGTACAATCACATATAAGCTCTGTCTCCAGTTGCACACGCTACTGAGTGAAACGCAAAGCTCCCGAAATAAAAAAGAAAATTTTCAAAATTTGATTCACTAATTTTTTTCTGAAAAAAAAATAAGTTTTTTGTTCCTCCTGCATCCTTGAAAGCATCTACGCTTGCCAAATATTTCTGAATTACTTTCCCGCTCTTCCCTTCTTCTATTGGCATCATTCGCCTGCGGCAGCTTTTCAACATCCAGTAACACAACAAAATGCTATAATAATCAGTTAAATTAAAAGCAGCGCAACTGAAGTCCCGCTGCCAATTCAACCAACATCAACACCAACAACAATAATCAGCTTTGTGATTTAAGCGACATTAATTACCTGACAAGTTATCCACTTTGGCATCTCTATAGCTCGTCTTTTCCATTAGTTTGAGTGCCTCGGCGCATTGTCTACGTCTGGTTGGATATTCGCTTTGCGATAATTCGTGGCGTACACCTGAATTGCAAATTAAAACCACCAAATCCTTGGAGCCGCCAATAAATGGTATTTGGAATGAATCCAGTGAGCTGTATTTGTAAAAAGAAAAAAAAAAACAAAAAAGGATGCGAAAGGATTACTCAATGCCAACTCATAGATATGCGGGTAAGTATGCAGTCACTAATCTAGTTTTGTATAGCGAGATTTACATATATCTGCAAACATACTTTACATGCCTGCTAACACTCAAATAATCTACGGAAAATGCCGCTAATATTTATACAGCAACGATCTGCATAAAAGTGAACGCTCCGCTTGAAGCTCAACACAATGAAAATAGTGAGGGAAACTACCGCAGCCTCATTCGCGGTCCCACACTCGCTAGTCAATTTGCAGCTGCGACTATGAGCACTTTGACTTGGCTCTTCACAATACTTTTTTGCTTTCATATACCGTCGTATATGAGATTCCAATTTTTTCCCTTGTCGCTCCAAAACAACAACAGCCTCATCCTAGCCACCATCCATCCATCCATCCATCCATCCGTCCATTATGCTGCCATTACTCATTTGCCATTCCACCCTTTCTGCTATATACTCGTATTTCCCTATATTCAAATGGCATAATGTTCAAATTGAATAAAATGCATCGCCCAGAGATTGTGTCGATGATAAATTATGAATGTTGGCACCTGCCTGGGGCCATGCCAAATGCACACAGCCTGCTACGAGTTGCTGTACGAGTAGCACTCGGCCAAATATACTCGTACGAGTTCATACCCAATGCAGGCATTTAATGTTAGACAAAAAACGTGTAACTGCATATTGGATATATTTTATACAGATAATGGGGATGCACCGATTCGTACTCAGGATGATAAGTATAAGACTCGTAAAGTAAAGGTACCGTACTTTGCATTTGCAGGTAAAGTTTTTCATGTCTCAGATTAAATTTGAAGTGATTTACTTGCGCGTTCTGTCCGGCATTATTAAAAACGCGTTTAAACTGCGTGGGAGCCCCATTGTTTGAGGTTCTGGAGGACGTTCCAAAAGCGGATCTCCCAGCTCTGCCTAGATTCGCCAAAAGCGCTGACATCCTACATGATGTCTACTTTCAGTATTCATAGAGGTCGGTCTCCATCTGGTATCGCTAGGGACCAAAAACTCTAACCTAACCTAACCTAACCTACTTGAGTGTTTTTCTTTTTTTAAGTGAAAAAAATTTTTTTGAAAGAAGGTTTTAAAACCAACAAAATTCTAGCCACGATCATACAAAGTAGACTCCAATGTATCGAGCGCTCCTTAAAAAACGAATAATCTGGATTTAGCCCTTACCGAAGTTATGTTGACCAAGCCAACACTCTCCGCGTAGTAGTAGAACAATCAGTTGAGTGGCGCTCCCTACTTTAAATGCAGTCCGTTAACTTAAAAAAGGCATTCGACACAATCAAATGAGCCTCAATATGGCAGGCGTTGAATCGAAAGTGAGTTCGCGCTATGAAAATCCGCCTCATCAAGGCCCTTTAGAAGAACTCCGAACTGCCAGTGCTTGTCTTCGACATCGTCCTGGACGACGATATGAGCCAAACTTCCAGACGCTCTAAGCTGCAATTATTCAGCTCATGTTTGGACTCAGTATTGTTGTACGAAAGTGAAACATGGCTGGTCTTTAAAACCATTACACAGAGGCTACAATATTTCGTCAATAAATGCCTCCGCATCATCATTCTACAGATGGCCGAACACCAAAAGCAACAACGCGCTATGGAGATCAACGAAGGAGAAAACCATCCTATGGCAAATCAAATGCTGAAAGTAGCGATGGATAGGTCACACGCTTGGAAAGTCACCAGATTGCATCACGAGAATGCCACTAAACTGAAACACTCAAGGGATGCTGCGCGAGCTAGCAGATGCCGACATCACATGGGGCGGCGCAAAAAGAACATTCCCAGAACCGTGTACGATGGAATAATGTTGTCGAGGCTCTATGTTCCCCTCTGAAATAGGATTGTTTTTTAAGCATTCATTGGGCTTGGTCGGAAACTTATTAATTATAATAAAATGGGAAACCATGAAGGTTTAACAGAATGCAAAACAGGAAAAATCTTAAACTCAGGGAATTTCAAATCACCAAATTGGCAAAAAATTTGGTCGAAGTCCAAACTTTTTGGATATTTACGTGAAACAAGATGCATTCTTAGGTAAGAACCACAAGAGCCGAACGGGGATGGCTTTAACATTGAACAAAATCCGCAATTCTTTAGGATTGCAACAAATTTGGCCCTTCCAACAGCAAAAATTAAAGAAATGGCAATTGTTGCGAATAGCAAACCCACCATTCGAAGGGCTTTTCTAAAAGCGCTACATCTGAAGCATAAAAAATTACAAACAAAACACCTTTGAATAAATTTCGCAATGAACGCCTCCTCGATTTCGCAGGGACCACATGGCTTGGAGCTCTATTGCAAAAAACGATCCCGGTAAATGGAAATAGTAGTTTTTAGTGACAAAAAGAAGTTCAATCCGGATGAGGCGGATGTATAGAATTACTACTTCCTTGACTTTTCAAAGGAGGAAAGGTTCTTGAGTCGACATTACAACCGGTAAAGTGGTGCTATGGTATGCGAGGCAATGTTGTCCTCTGGCGCGTTCGAATTGAAAATTGTGGACTACACAATGACGAGAAACAGCTATAAAGCTCTGTTGGAATCATCTTTTTCCGAGATTCGTGAAACATTAATTGTTTCCATCACCAGGATAACGCATCTAGAAGGTGAACGATATGACTTCATACTGCCTGTATCTGTAAAACAGCTCATGATATCAACGTCAAAATTGTTCTAATGACAGTTCAATATATTGTTTATAAGCCATCAAAAGCATTTGCGTCTCAGTTCTGTTGAATTTTTTTTCTGTGATGGAATTCAGACGTAATAGTTTGATTGCGTTATATTTGGCTGGAAATTCACAACCAGCCATTGTTCGTGAGCTCAGTCACCTCAAAGTGAATAAAATGTTTGTGTATCGCACTATAAAACGTTACAATGATACCGGTAGCATTGCAAAATGCGATGGAGGTGGATCAAAAAAAACCGCAACAACGCCACAAATGATTCGGAAAGCGAAGGCTCGACGAACGAAATCCACGTCGAAGTGGAAGAAAAATGGCCTTAGAACTGAAAATATCGCAAGACAGCACTCGACGCATACTGAAAAATGAGCTCAAGGTCAAGGCTTACAAGTTCCAAAAAGCACACGATCTTTCACTCCAGCAAAACAAAGGTTGGCGCGAAAGAGCAAAGGAGTTGTTGCGCTTGCACGAACGTGGCGAATTTCCTAACATTGTGTTTTCTCATGAAAAAAATTTCCCAATTGAGCAGTTCATAAACACTCAAATCACTATCGTTTGGCCATTCGAAGCAATTTCCCATCGCAAGTAATGGTTTGCGCCGCAGTGACCGCTGATGGACGCTCTCCAACCATTTATTATCGAGCCTGATCTCAAAGTGAATGCGACTTATTATCGGGAATTGTTTGAATGTTTTAGAAGCTGCTTTAGAGCCGTGGACACGCAAACATTTCGGTCGTAGACCATGGACATTCCAACAGGACTCGGCACCGTCTCATAAAGCTCGTGTGAACCAAGAATGGTTAAATGGTCAGGTTCCACACATCATTTCGTCCACACAATGGCTTTCGAATTCGGCAGACGCAAATCCGAAGGACTATTCCATCTCGTCCATTTTGGAGAGCATGTTGAGGACTAAAAAATATGCGCTGAAAAAAGCGATTATAAGAGAATGGGCCAAAATACCTCAAGATCACATTCGTGCAGCATGCAACTCATTTTTGACCGTTTGAAGGCTACAGTCAAGGCAAAAGGGGGTCATATCGAGCTAAAGTGAATATATATTAAAATTGTAATCATTTTTGAACAATTTTGCTTTTGAAATCAATAAAAACGAATTTCACACAAAAAAGTTATGGTGTTTTGAATAGGTAACACTTCATATCGCTCACCCTGTACATACAGACACTTCAAGTGTGGTCAGAGCTTGGTCATCGTATTCTCCAGATCTGCTTGTAAGATTTATAAGAATGAACACCAATTTGAAAAAAATGCTTTACTTCGAATCATTAAAACTGGCTGGTCTTAAATTTCATTAGGCTGTCGGGAGAATTTGTATAAATTTATGCATCAATGTATTCATGTAGTAATTCATGCAGTCTTCACTTGAATTATCCGAAACCCATGGACTACTACATCAAATACGCTTGCTTCAGTAACCATTTTCTTCCATAAAAAGGATTGCCTCTAATCAGGTGAAACGGACTGTAAGTATTTATATGTACGGGTGCTGTCCGCCACCTCTGTTTCATAAATTAGCCAGCCATTGTGGATAACTTTGTTCAGGCGAAGAATGAAATCGGAATCCTAAAAACTATAGCAAAAACGCAATTAGGTATATACATACAAACAAGTATGCAACAACAACAAAATCCAGGTGATGCAGACAGCTTTTGCTTGCAATTTAGCCAATAGTTGTGCGAAAGACTGACATACTTCTACACTTAAAGCGCATATGTATGTGTGTTACTTAAGTACATACATACTTATACATTGGCATATTCACGTAGATGTATGTATGTGTGCATATGCCTGAACAATATTGCCAGGCGAACCGCTTACAGCTCACCACACTCCGCTTCACTTCTCTGCAACTTTTTTGCAATGCATTCATTTAAGTGTGCACACACATACACACACATATATATTTCAACTACACACATACTTATGTATTTCAATTACGACAACAAAATCTCTATTTCCATCCATACATAAGCACGTATGTGCGTATGTATGTGTGCCCACAATATTTCTGCCATACTTGGCCATTGTCCATGAAATGTGGCTTCCGTCTGCCGGAATTTAAGCAAAGCAGCACACAAACGACGTCCACAAAACCACTCGAAGCACTAGGAGCATTGTCAGTTGCAGGTAGAAGAAAAAACGAAAAATTCAAAAAAAAAACAAAAGCAAAAAATGCATGTGAAATAAATAGGTGACAAGAAATTAGAGAACGGAAACAGTACTTTAGAGGAGCAGGCGACAGGCGACAGGCAGTGCTGAGAAGAGTTGCAGAAGAAGGAATTACATTGAAAAAGCTGTAAATGAAGTTAGTTAAGTGCATATGTTGGACAGCATCGGACAAAGCAAGGCGTTGAAAAAAGGAGATGCAGTGGGAGCGGAAGGAAAGTGGAGACTAAAAGAGTGAAGAGTTGCAAGGCAACAGCGCAGCAGCAGTGTACCGTAATGGAGCGCTGTGACCAGTATCACCTGCTAGACTAGCAAAAGTAGTGAATCTTTTATTGAGAATGCAAAGCATGCAGAGTGGAAAAATGTGTAGAGTAAAAGCAGCAGATGTGTGAGTATACGAGTCTAGTAGTTGGCCATACGAGTATACTTGTAGGTAGGTGTGTACGCGTATATTTTTATTTACTGAGGCACATTTGTGATGATTATGGTGACGCCTTGTAGGTAAAATTCGGCTTATGAGGCGAATTCTTTATGCGTACCAGATAGGCACCAATTGAACAAAACTGTAATTCATGACGGATTAAGGGGTTAGGGGTAGTCAGAATTAAAAAAAAAAAATGTTTGAAGGGGTTAGAGGTAGTCAGAATTTTCAAAAAATTTGATTGTTTTTACATTTTCTTAAAGTTTAATATCTAAAAAATATTAGGTGACAATTTGAAGTAAATCCGACAAATACTTTTCGAGTTATTCAACAATTAACAAAGGGCGCTCGTGCGCTCCGGTTCGATAGCAAAACTTTAAATGTGTTTTTCTCAAAACTATGTTTTTTGAACTGATGATCACTGTAACTTAAAATCCGCTTGGTAAATTTCAATAAAATTTGTACTGCTTTTTAAAAACATAAAAAACTCGTGCCTGATCGAAGGTTTTGTTTTTTTTTCAAAAATTTCGATTTTTTTAATCAATTAATTGTCAAGTTTTTTCTCAAAAATCTTAAAAATATTTCCTAAGGCCGCCATACTGTTAATTTTGAAAAAAGCTTCGATCAGACACAAGCTTATCTATTAATAAAACTAATTTCTCTTGACCGATTGATTTTAGATGAATCTCCAAGGACTTGTGATGATGACCGCAAAAGACTTCTGGAGAAACGGGTTCCACAGAAATAGCGATAACTTTTACAATTATTAATGTTTTTTTTCTCAAATTTTGCTAAATTCAATTCGAAACCCGATGTATTAATACTATGTTTTTATTTTTGTAAAGTTAAGCAATTGACTAGGAAAAAACTTATTGAAAATCATAATTTCTTCGGGCTTCTGACTACCCCTTAAGAGATTTCTGCTTTATTTTCCATTACTTCCAAATTATCGAATATAAAAGTGATATTCTAACGATTAGGTCAGTGTTTCCCTAACTAAAGGGTGCTTCAAAAGACGCGCCTAGATGTTGTTTTAAAGTCAAATATATAAAAAATTTAGATTATTTAAATTTTCACTATTTCAAACTCGAACGCCTACTCGGTTCTGCTGTATGGTTGCGAGACATGGTTGAAATTTTTTTTTGAAATTTGAAAAGGTCGAGCCAAGGAGCACCAGGAGATTTGGTGGCTCCCAAAACACTCAGGCTAAAAACCCCATTGTATTTAAAGCTCTGGAAAGTGGGTAGATAGTCAAGGAGGGAAGGAGAAAAGTATCAGAGAAAGAGATAGGAAAGAATAGAGACAGAGATAGAGATAGTTAGTGCTGTGAGAGTTTTCCAGATTCTTTGGCAATTCTGTAAATATCCTTCAGTTTTAGAGAACGAATATTACTCATTCTCACGACATCGGAACCCAAAACTCGTAGTCGTGCTCTAGCAAAGGCAGGACACTCACAGAGAAAGCGCTCAGTGCTATCCGCCTCCTCTAAGCATGACAGGCACATTGCGTCCTCAATGATTCCAAAATGATAGAAAGAAGATTGCGCCCATCAGAGAGTACGTGACGTCACGTTTTGCCAAGTTATGCAGTATTGCCAACCATTTGCTCTTCGCAATAAATTTAGTGCTTTTTTATACCGAAAATGCGAAAATTTTGAAGTTTCGTGTTTTTTCCTTTTTTTTAATTTAAAGCTACCGAGGCCACTCTGAGAAGATTTTAGAGCTAATGAAAATTAGTTGATCCTTGTAAAATTTGATATTTTGAATGCGTGAATTTAATTTTTTGCTGCTTTTAAGGTTATGCAAGAATATTAAATCTTCTTCTCTCAACTCTTCTTAAGATTGAAAACCTTTTTACACATTTTAAAAGGCGTTTGACTGAATGCGGATTAAAACCATAGAGGTGTAATCGTTTCTTCCGGCCATCAATCCTTAGTGGGACATAGGGCATCAAGAGGTGTATTCATTGTAAAAATAAGCCACAAAATGCCAGAAAATACTAAAGAAACCATACTGGCATTTTTACAAAAAGAGTACCTTATCTAGTTACATAACCTCAAATATAGCAAAGAAGTAGTTCTCTTAACAAAAGAGTCTCGCTTAACAAAAAAAGTCATGTATTAAATTGTACATAAGCATAACACATTTATTTAAAAAAAACGCGCATTCTCAAGACAATTTGTCACGCATACAAATTTCTTTAAGTGATTCAATAAAAAGGCATTTTAGTGCGTTTTGTTATCCAAAGCTAGGCAACACTGCAGTAGCGGGAGAGAGATTTGACTGCCGAAATCAGAAGAACACCAACAACACCTGCAATCGCGGGCAATACCACCAGATGTTAAAAAAAGTAAAACTAAATAAAACTGAGTTAATTTTTTAACTAATTATTAAAAAATGTATATTTAACAAAATTATAAACATTACATTTTAATTAGAACAGGCCAGAAAAATGTCATAAAGAAAGAAGTAAAACTCCGCGACTTAATAAGAAAAAAAAATGCTAAATCAAGTTACGAAAATGGTAATCTGTCCATACTGCAGTTAAAATCACGTAACTCGTTGTCAAATTCGCTGAGAGCCAAGTAACGGGACCACGATAGTCGCCATCTCATTATTCTTTCCATCATGGTTAGATGCTCTCCCTATTGGCATTGCGCTGCTTGCAAATGAGTGCGACCCTACATGTCTACTCTTCTCTTTGCTTGCTCCTCTCCGCTTATCTAAGTAGAAGCAGCGCTTAGAGCGAAGCTTATAAAATAATAATTTACTTTTTGTTGTGCACACATACACTAATTTGTAGGGACAGATATTCAGACCATTCGAAGTGGAAATTGTTGAACAACAAAAACATTTAAAAATTCCAATGCTTACTGCTCATCTCCCACCACAAATGCCACACATAGCGTTATGCAAAAGCAGCAAAGTTGAAATAAGTTTATGTAGTACATATCTATACATGCATGCATTTCCTACACACGCACACCAATAAGTGCATACATATGTGTTTTACATGATGCGAGTGTTGCCTGCATATTCAATTGCAATTGCAATGTTGGAAAATGTTTGCCGGAGTTGCTTAGAGTTCTGTAGACGAATATTTGTAGTCGAGTGATTTTTATTAAGCAAATACATATAGAGTTAACGGCAATAAAAATGTATGTACGCACACATACGAAGTAAGAATGTACGTACGCATTTGCACATAAAAAACTAGCAGAAAAGAATTGTACAATTCTCTAAAAGGACTAGTTTTGTGATAATTACATTTTTTAACTATCTTCAAACTTTGCAAATTGGATGAAGAGTTGTGATTTTACGCGATGAGGAGGATACAAATTTTGTTTGCTATCATCATCACCCTAGCAATTACAGCTCGCCTTCACAATCGCGCGACTCGGTTCATTGCGTCGCTTCTCCTAGCATTTAAAGTATGAGCATCAACATCGTCTGCCCATCTTCTTGACTATCTTCCACGCTTTTTGCTGCCCATAATAAGAGAGTTCAAGGTCTTTTTCTTAATTCTGCTATCGTCCATCCTGAGTACAGGGTTTGATTGAAAAGTAATGAGCCTTATTTTTTTAAGCAGTTTTATTAAACCTTTTGGCTTATACAACTAATATTCTTCAAAATAGGACCCTTGAGCGTCAATACACTGCAGAGATGCAGAGGAAGGCGGTGTGCGCCAGCGCATTGTCGTGATGAAGGGTCCAATTGAAGTGATTTGAAGTGATGAAGGGGCCTTCCTTGAATGACTTGTACCACCGTTTTACCTGGGCACTGGACAGAGATTGGTCCCGGTAAGCCTCCTTGAGTAGCCCAATGGTTTCGGTACTCGTTTTGTTTAGCTTTACGCAAAATTTGATCGAGTAACGTTGCTCCAACGATCGCTGCATTTTCGCCACTGCAAAATCCTAGCACACTTTTAAAACTGCACCACTGTTGCCAACGAACTGGGACCGGTTTCTAGTGGAAGGGGAAGGTCCAACGATTATTTTCCCCCACCAGCCGATTCGGTTGATCGCTTGGCAGACGCTCCGCGCGGCAAGGCTCATTACTTTTCAATCAAACCCTGTAGGTGTCCAAACCATCTCAGCTGCTGAGCTTTAGCGAAACGCACAATCTTTTGACCTGATATCGCCTGTTCGATCTTAACATTGTGTTTGATTCTGTAAGATCCACCAGCTTCACTTATCGGTCCAAATATCCTTCTTCGGATTTAACGCTCAAAGCGGAGAAGGTAGTTCTTTATGTTTGATGTCAATACCCACGCTTCCCAGCCTTATGTTGCTACTGGTCTTATTAGCGTCCTGTGGCTTTGTAGCATACCCGACCTCGATAGAAATTTATTTCTGAGGAGTTTCAGCTGAGCAAAATAGCTTCTATTAGCAGCTTCTAGTTTATCACTCCGATTAGAGGGTCTAGATTAGATTAGATTTATGGGGGGCTGGATAAGTCCAATCACTCAGTCATGAAGACCATTGTACTACTTAGGGAGCCTGCAGAGCTGCTAAGGTTTACAAACACTCTTCTCTTTGTGAAAAATATATGAGCCGACCTCCAGGTGGCCATAGCATGTCGCGGTTAAAGACCTGACGAGGTAGTTTGTCTTAACGACATTAACTTCCACGCCGCTGGCCTTACTTTAGTTATCAGCTCCAGCGTACAGTCAGCAAGTGCGCGTTGGCTCCTCGCAAAGTCGTCAGCATAGCTGCAGATTTGGACGCTTTTCGTACAATTTGTAGCTCCAGGAACGGCAGAGAGTGTCTCTCCTTGTTTCACAGCTGTTTCACACAACATCAAATGAGTCTGATGTTTTCTTTGTATCACTGCCTTGATGCCGATTTGGCGATGATTTTTATTCTACAAAACCAAGTTAAAAGTTAAAGGCAAAAATCAACATTATCGACACCTGCTCTTCTTTGCTTCTCATCGAGGTCAAAAAGCTGCCGAAGCAGACCGGGAAATTTGCGACATGTATGGAGAAGGTTGTACTAGCCGAGTCTACAGCACGAAAATGGTTTGCAAAGTCCGAAATTGGCGACTTTGGCGTCGATGACATGCCCCGCTGTGGGGGCCTTCTGAATTCGATGAAGAGCGTCGCAAATCACTTTTGAAGGAGAACGGTCGCCAAACCAGTCATGAATTGGCAGGAAAAATAGACTGCGATCGATACTCACTCACCTTCATGCAATGGGGTTTACCGAAAAATTGGGAACCTGGGAGCCTAGGTACCTCACGAGCTCAACGATACAAACGAAAAACAAAGAAAGTCGCCTTCAAATTGATTCTTAGCATCGCTATGAAGGGCGTTACCTTCGATAACAAAGAGGTACTTAAAAACTGGTCAGAGGTCAACAACTTCTTTGACACCAGACCAGGTGATTTTAAGCGGAACGGCATCAACAAATTGGTCGAGAGGTCGGAAGAGGTTGTAAACACCAATGGTGAATATATAATTCATTAGCTTATTGATATAATTATTGTTTTTTTTTTTTTGTTTAAATAAAAGTCTTCGGCAAAAACGCCGCGAACTTATTCCGCATCCTAATAATTCGCAGCCGCGGCGGATATACGCCGGATATCATATTCAAACACTAAATGCCATAAAATTATCTACCAGATAACAATAAAAAAGCTCAATCTCTTAAAAAAACACCTGACACTTATTATATGTATCTTTAATTCCTTACTCAGCTCACTAGAAAATGGTAATTTTTCCCACTAATGGTATAAACATTTCCACATAAATAGAAGGAGTCACTTGAACGCATTTCCTTGTATTCAAAGCGGAGCAGTAGGACCCCGAAATGAATTAGTTTTCCACTAGCTTTGAGACACTCCAACTTTTTGCAGTTTATATGCATACAGTGACCCAAAAGCACACACATATTACATGCGTAACTGTACATGTATGCATTTAAGTCAGTTTTAATTTTGGTACTGCAAGGCCTTTGGTTCACTTGCGCACTGCCAAATGTGGTCGTATCTATAGAAGTTGTTATGATAACTTGAATTGTTGGCACACAATAAAATACAACATTTGCAAAATAGAGCACATCACTAAGTTAACAGATGTGTGTGTATGTATATGTGAGTACAGTTGCAATTTTTGGAGAATGCACACAAAAGATAAAATTAAATTCGAAAGCGCCTTAGAAATCTTAATAGAGCAATGAGTAACAGCGTACATGAATTTTTAAGAAATTTTTGATTCAATTCAGAACAGACGAAAAAAAGAATTGAATTAGTTTTTAAGAAATTTCTGATTCAATTTAAGAGGAAAGACAGAGGAAAACAAAAATTTTATTAATCATTTAAAATTTTTCTTTCTGAACTTGTTCACGTGCACATGAGGGGCAGTTTGTTCGTGACTACTGTTTGGTAGGGCCTAAACAAATTGTGGACATGAAACACCAAATTATAGTAAGGGCTTTTTTCCATAGCAGTGGCATCTCGGCAGGCAATGGCAAACCTTCAAAGCGGATTTCTGGCATGAAAAAGCTGTCATTCGAAGGCAGCGCAAAATTGTAGGTAACTCCATTTCCGGAAAAACATCAGTCCGTACAACACTAATTGAAGAAAGAGATCGGCCACACTTCTAACGAAGAATGCGCGCGCCAATTATATGAAGCGGATGTTTCTTTACGAGCTTGAGAACTTAAAATTGTAATGCAAAACAGAAATATATTAGAATGATTTTTTTTTTACTAAAAGAAATTTTTTTATATAAATTTCATGGCGTTCATTATCCAGCATATGTCCCCCGCGGCTATGGGTTGCGTCGTCCAATCGATCACCCAAATTTTTAACTATTTTGTTTTCAATAATTCAAAGTATTATATAGGGTTTTTCAGTAAGAGCGCTTCAACTTTTGAACTTTTTTGAATAAAACACAAACGGTTTGACTTTTTTTACTAATTTTTATTTTTATTATCGGGTTTGAACATATAAGTTAAGCTATACAAGTTAAGCAGAAATAACTGCTGGCCACCTTCATACACGGATATGCTCTCTGATGTGTTCCTACCAGCGAACATCTTAAGCATACGACTTTACAGCGCTTCTACAGTTGCAATGCAAGTGTGAGTCAACTGCTGTGAAAGCGAGTTCAGTTAACAGCGAACAGCACACGCATTACTTGCAGTTACAATGAAAGTGTGAGGCGACTGTTATGAGAGCGACCAGAGCAATTAACAGCGATGAGTAATAAAGTGTGAAACTCATTATTGTCCAATTAGAATTTGTAAATGGGAGTTCTGTTGAAAATGGATCTTTCTTTTTTGGCAGAGACTCCGTGGTAAAAGGTTGTGTTCAATAAAGCTTATAATTTTTATATTTAATATTGAATTAGTTTTAAAGGTGAGACACAGATGGCGCTATTTATCACTTTATCGCGTTGGCAATACTGAATATATACATATTCATGACAAAGCCTCATCCCTAGGCTTTGTTTATCAGTATCTGTCATTTCGCTGAAGTATAAACAACGCAGTGTTTTCGTGCTCCGAGTATGTCAACTTTCGTGCCGTCGAAACGCAATTTGCGGGAAGCTTTGCTTTTCTGCTTCAATTTGAAAAAAAATACAGCCCAAGCCCGTGAATTGCTGCAGGAGGCCTACCCAGACCATACTCCGTCGATTTCAACATGTGAGTACTGGTTTCGACGATTCAAAAGTGGTGATTTTCACACCGAAGACAAGGAGCGCCTTGGCCAGCCCAAAAAGTTCGAGGACGCGGAATTGGGGGAATTGGTGAACGAGGACTCGTGCAAACCCAAGAAGAGCTTGCTGAATCATTGGGCGTTGATAAATCAACCGTTTGCAAGCGTCTAAAAGCGATGGGAATGATCCAAAAGCAAGGACATTGGGTCCCGTACGAGTTGAAGCTGCGCGACGTCGAACGGCGATTTTTTACGTGCGAATTGCTGATCGAGCGACAAAATCGGAAGGGTTTTTTGCATCGGGTGGTGACTGGCGACGAAAAATGGATCCACTACGATAACCCTAAACGCAAAAAATCATGGGGTTTGCCCGGCCACGCATCAACGTCGACGGCCAAGCAGAATATTCACGGCAAGAAAATCATGCTCTGCATTTGGTGGGATCAGGTCGGCTTCGTATATTTTGAGCTGCTCCAACCGGGCGAAACAATCACGGGGGATCGTTACCGACTGCAATTGATGCATTTAAGCCGGGCATTGAAAGAAAAACGGCCGGAAACGGTAAAAAGGCACGACAAGGTTATTTTGCAACATGACAACGCTCGGCCGCATGTTGCTCAACCTGTCAAAAAATACCTTGGAACGCTTGGCTGGGAAGTGTTACCCCACCCGCCGTATAGTCCAGACATAGCTCCCTCCGATTATCATTTGTTCCGGCATATGAGTCTCGATTTGGCGGACCAGCGGTTCTCCTCGTACGAGGCTACCAAAATATGGGTTGAGTCATGGATAGAAAAGCAGCGGCCAGAATTTTGGAGAAACGGCATCCGAAAATTGCCCGAAAGATGGGCGAAAGTTATAGCTAGCGATAGCCAATACTTCGAATAAAATATTTTGTACCGTTTTTTCACAATAAAGCCCCAAATCTTCGAAAAAAACCTTTAAAACTAATTCAACCTCCCAATATAAAAAGCTTATAATTTTATAATTTATACATTTTAGTGTGAAATTCGATTTCTTTTGCATGACCACCGCGTGCACGTTTTACGAAGTCCAATCCTTGAACCCAATTTTCGACCACTCTTTTGCATAAATCGGCCGAAATTCCAGCAATTTCGCGTTCAATATTAGCTCTGAGCACACAAATCGTCGCCGACTTGTTACTGTAGACCAATGACTTCACATAACCCCAAAACGGGACGGCTTGTTAAATGGACCGTAAAATGGCCGTAATGCTCTTAAAGTAGCAGCAACAGAAGGATTATTTTCATAAAAAATTTGCACGATTCGCAATCGTTGCTCAAGTATGTAGCGTTCCATGATGAAATGTATACTAATGAAGTTTACAAATGACAAGCGAAAAATAAAAAATATTGCGTCGTTCGCCCTCCCTATCGGAAAAAAGTTGAAGCGCACCTATTGAAAAACCCTATATTAGGTGCGCAACTAAGTTCTCGCTGTTTATCAATAGATGCCGCCAGCAGTGTATGCTAGTCGACTCTAACATAACATAAACGTCATAAACCAAGCTTAGACACATGGTAAACAAACTGCTTCGACACTTTAGTGATTTTGTTTTGGTATCAGATACTTTTGGTTTTGTGACAATGTCTAATTTTGCGCCGAATAATCGTCATTTGCGGGAAGTGTTGATTTTCCTCTTTCATTCAAAAAACAACGGCAACTGAAGCGCATCGAGAGCTACAAAAAGTTTATGGAAATGCTGCTTTAAGTGAGACAAGGTGCCGGCACTGGTTCCGTCACTTCAAAGACGGTGATTTTAATGTTGACGACCGTCCGCGTGAAGGAAGGCCAAAAACCTTCGAAGACGTTGAATTGGAGGCATTGATCAATGAGGATCCGTGTCAAACGCAAGAAGAGCTTGCTTCAGTATTAGGAGTTACCCGTCAATCCATTTCCAAGCGATTGCATGCTTTGGGGATGATTCAGAAACAGGGGAGTTGCGTTCCTTATGAGTTAAAACCAAAGGATGTTGAACGTCGTTTTTTCGCCTGTAACAACTGCTCCAAGGGCAAAAAAGGAAGAGTTTTCTTCTTCGCATCGTGACGGATGATGAAAAATGGATTCCTTACAGCAATCCGAAGAAAGGAAAGTTATGGGGACTGCTCGGTTATGCTTCTATGTCGTCGCCTCGGCCGAATATTCACGCCTCAAAGGGTATGGTATGTATTTATTTGATGGGACCAAGTTGGTGTTATTTATTATGAAATGTTAAAACCAAGCGAAGCCATCACTGGGGATCGGTATCGACTTCAGTTGATGCGATTGAGCTGAACATTGCGCAAGAAGCGGCCGCAATACACGGATAGGCATGAACAAGTGATTCTACTGCATGACAACGCTTGGCCTCTCGTTGCCAAACCCGTTAAAACCTACATGGAAACACTGAAATGGGAAATCCTACCCCACCCGCCATATTCTCCAGATATTGCGCCGTCCGATTATCACCTGTTACCATCGATCCAGCTGACCAGCAATTCTATTCATATGAAGACATCAAAAAATGGATTGATCCGTGGATAGCCTCAAAAGATGAACAGTTTTATTGCGACGGTATACGAGATCCACAAGAAAAATGGGAAAAAGTAGTAGCCAGCGATGGGCAATACTTTCAATGATTCACTTGTAACAAATTTTTCAGAATAAAGTTGTATTTTCATCAAAAAAACAATTATCTAGTTGTGCACCTAATAAGAAATCCAAATGAGCCCAATCAGCAAAAATGAGACGATAGTCATTTGGCTTTAGTTCTTGCACGTATTTTATAGGCACATAAGACAAGTCCCTTGCGTAAAATTTTCTACGTAGTCTAAGTACAGATCTATTTATACTTTTTTTTACTTTTACTGAACAGAAATGTTATAAATTATACTCGCTTTCGTGGGAAATTTCGCTGGTTAACAATGGAATCGGATTGTAGGGGTTGATTTCGAGAATGTTTCTGTACTGCTCTATCAATCGTCAAAATCTGCAGTGACAGACAAAAAGAAGAAGCGTTGCTCGAACCAGTGCAGCCATAAAAGGCATTCGAGAAAGAGTTCGCAGAACATAGGATCGAATCTCCGTAAAACACCGAAATGCAGAAAAAGCTTTTTCTAAAGGATTCTCCTCTCGGCAGGCAGTGGCAAACCTCCGAGTGTATTTCTGCCATGAAAAAGTTTCTCATAAAAAAAAATATCTGCCATTCGGAGTTGGCTTTAAACTGTAAGTCTCTCCATTTGTGAAACAACAGCAAGACGCACGGCTCAAATAGGAGGAGCTCGGCCAAACACGTGTAAGCGCCAATTTTATACTATATATAAATATCTCTAGAAAATATTCTAATTTTACTAGCTGCTTTGAATATTTTTTCTAATTTTGTGTGTTAGTTAAACTGCTCCCCTTTCTGTGTCCTCCCATGCAAATAATTTATCTGCTCCCTCATCTCACAGTGTGCAATCACAAAAACTGATCGGCAAAGGAATTACACTTTCTGAAACGCTGATAGGAGCTTAAGTTCAGTCGAAATCATAAAATTTTTGAACAATTTCAATAACCAGGGATCTTTTCAAATTCCCTCTAAATATAAAATTTAATTTTAAATATTTTATTTAATACTCTTAAAATCAGCTTAGGCTCCTTCCCATCAAACAACATTTCATTCAACTATCGCTATCCCTATCGTAAACTGCTGGAAAAAATTGCCAAATATTCACACTATAATACCGTAAATGCCTGTTTTTGGCAGTGCAACATTTTTTATACCAACGAGTATGCAACATTTTTATGACATTTTGTCTGCCAAGACAATGTTGGCATTTTTTTACAGCCTTTTCGCATACAAATTTATTTATATAAATAAAATGCAGAAACAGAGCAAGTAAAAAAACCGAAAACCTAAACAAAAGCACTTTTGAATAAAAAATTTGCTGCTAACCGTCAAGTCGTATGCGCGGGATTATTATTACTGCATACATACTTGCATACATACATACAGACATACGTGCATACATATATACATACATACATGCATACATTCATACATTCCACCACAAAAGCGCGGAACTTTTTCAATTTCAGAGCCACAGCAGCAGTAGCAGCTTGGCATTTGCAACATGGACACATACAGCCATATAAGTATTTATGAGGGGTCGCGAGAGGGAAGCGAGAGTGTGTATGTGTATGCCCCTATGCACGTGAGCATGTATGTGTGCGCTACTTGCTGCGGTTGCCAGCCAGCTGACGCTATTGTCGTAAATTTGTTGCTGGTTGTCGCGCAAATGTTGTTTTTATTACAATTATTTTTTATTATAATTTTCCATATACCCGTAAAGCACACATCACAATTTTTTACTGCAGCAACACAACCAGTCAGTGTGGTGCATCTTTTATTATTTTATTAGTTGATTTTGTATAATTTTGCATTTATTTCATTTTTGATATATTTAAAAAAAAATTTTTTTCTTCCAAATTTTCCTGTATTCTTTTTCCCCCCTACAAAACAAAAAAGAAAAATCTTCGCACATTATCAGCGAATTTTGGCTGTTTATGTGGTAGACAAAAGCTGCGCGATGGCTCGAACTTTGTGGATGCATTGTGGTTTTATGGCTGCACTGAATTTGTGTGTGCTATGCTGCATTTGGGAAGTTATTAAATTATATACGAGTATAGAGTGCAGATAAGAAAAAATGTTGATGGTTACGAGAGGTCATGTGCGGCACTTTTTTGTTTGTTTGTTCGGCATTAAAGTGACAGCAAAATAGTAACGATATTTGAAGGGTCGACAGTATAGAAATTTTATATGATAACTATGAAATTCAGTTATTTAAAATTAGTGGAGAGAGTACGCGGTTCATACACCATTTCTGAATCGGAAACGTATAAAGCTCTACTCGAAACCCATTTTCCCTATAGTAGAACTCTCTCTGAAGTAGAGAGTGGCATGAACAATAACGGTAGCAACGGTGGAACCTCTAGGTACAGCTGGTATATTGCTAGTCGGATAGTGCCAAACGAATCGATAAGGTGTTCCTTGTCTTCCTTTGAGAACTTTAAGTCCCCTGGACCTGACGGAATATATCCAGCAATGCTTAAAAAAGAAGGAGGTAGTAGAATTATTGAGGCCCTGAAAGAGATCTTCACAACCTATCTTCCACTTGGTTATATACCATCAAAATGGCGACGCGTAAGAGTAGTATTTATTCCGAAACCAGGAAAAGACGACTATTCCCTAGCAAAAAGTTTAGACCAATCAGTTTTATACCAATCAGTTTGACATCGTTCGTGTTGAAAAGTCTAGAACGAGTGGGGGAGAAACATATTCGAGTGGGGATATTGCCAACAAGTCCACTTAGTAGAAATCAACACGCTTACCAGCGTGGAGAATTATGTGAATCAGCCTTACCCGATCTGATTAGCAATATTGGAGCCGGGCTGGAAGCTGACGAATACACAATGGGCGTGTTCGTGGACATTGAGGGGGCTTTTGATAATGCCACTTTCGGCTCAAAATGTTCTTCTGCCGAGCGACACATTGTAAAATGTATGTATATATTCCATGCTCTCTGAGAGGCTGTTAAGCGCTGGTGGAAGCGGTGACGAACAAATCACAGTCAGCGCCAGGCAAGTATGTCCCCAAGGGGGTGTTCTTTCTCCGCTGCTGTGGTGCTTGGTCGTAGACTCTCTACTAGCGACGATGCAGGAACTCGGTTTTCTCACAGACTTAAACTTGAGAAACCCGTGTGTCTTCCTAATACCAGCAGTGTCTTCCAGGCGGAAGTACTGGCAATTGGGAAAACCTGTAGGCTACTGATTGCAGATTTCTCCTTTAAGGACAATATCGCTATTCTTTCGGATAGCTAAGCTGCAATCCAGGCACTGGGTTTAGCTACAACAACCTCTAAAGTGGTAGAGCAAAGCAGGAATACTCTCAGAACCTTGAGTGAAAACCATAAAATAACCATAATTTGGGTCCCGGGACACCGGAACATAGAAGGTAACGAAAAAGCAGATGAACTGGCAAGAGGGGGATCTGCCATGAATAGCGTTCTTGCAGTACCGGTAGTCACACCATTAGGTGCAGTCAAGAATGCAATTTCCCTAAAATATCTCCGAAACGCGGATTGTACATGGAGTGACCAGACGAAATGCAAAATCAACAGGACGTTATGGCCCACCTACAACCTCAAGCAAACATTGATAAATATGAAACGACGGGACGCCTGGAGAGTAACGGTAGTCATAACTGGCTTTTGGTCTATCCCTGACAACACATACTGTCACAGTTGTAATCAACCGGAGAAAAAGGAGACAATCTTCCATTTCCTCTGTGAATGCCCTGCCCTATGGAATGACAGAATGTTAACCCTGGGCCAACCGCTGTTCGCGAGTCTCGAACAACTGTCTGGCTTAGACGTCAACAACCTAATAAGGTTCTTAAACTGCACAGACTGGATGTAGGCATGCTGTAAATAACCATTAAACAAGTAGGAAGCGAGGATGTGGCAACAAAATGGTGCGGAAGCGCTAATGCTATGTTTTTTTGTAAAATAAAGCAACTGACTAGCAAAAAAAAAAGTATTGAAAATCATCATTCTTTCGGGCCTCTGACTACCCGTAACCACATAAATCAAACACTGCTTAAGGCATCGCAAGGCAAGCCATACCAACAACTTTCACATTTGAACATCAAACTAAGCATTTGGTATTTTTAATTGCCAAACTCTATTTTTTCTTACTAACCCCAAATGAATCGCATTACTTACCGACAATCCAGCAGCAGCGCATGATCCTTTTGGCCCGCAATGGAAATCATCTGATCCATAATGCCACAAGGCATACCAGCAAATTTATGTTCAGCGGCTTGACATACCAAAGCACGTTTCTTGTTGCTAAAAAACAAAAAATACAAACAAAAAATGGTAACATTTACTTACGCACACACGTATATATATATCTAAAGAAACTACATAACAGTAATACTGTGGGAAAATCAACAGATTTGCAGCTTCAAGGAACTGCTGAATGTCAAAATTAGGAAAAAAGGCAACCTTTGAAAAAAAGTGTAGCGAAAAGAAAACTGGCAAGAGAGGAGAAAAATGGCAAAAGATATATCTACTAATATTTTTAGTTTGTTTTTTAGCGCCTAGGTACCGAATTTGAGACAAAACCGCATAAATCGATTTCATCACACTTTCTTCCGGTAAAGCAGTAAACTGCTGAGTTGTTAGGCAAAAATTGAGCTAAAAGTACTGAAGAATCCACTTAAATAAAAGTTTCATTATGGATATGCATTATCTAGTATAACAGTAAAACCCTCTTAATTCTAATTTTTTGTCACAGATTCACAGATACACTGGGCGGTTCTTCCATAATTTGAAATTTCAATGATAAATTTTTTGACTCTAATTTTATTGGTGAGCCAAAACGGAACGCTTTTTCACAAAAATAAGTGGGGGAAGGCATAAAAACATTTCAGTTCCATTCAAAGAACGAGTAATCAGCCGAAACGGTTAGGTTCATACGCAGTCCAGGAGCAGCGATTCGACTCCATTATAAAGGGTGGTTAAATTTCAAGGGGCGATGTTGAATGTGAACCACACCTAAACGTCAACGACACCGTTGGGCTTCTTTATTTGGAGTTATTTGAAAGAAAAGGTGTACGTCGATAAGCCAGCAACAATTCAAGAGCTGAAGGATGAGATTATTCGGCACATTAACGGTATAGAACCTCAGTTATGTCTCAGCGTCATCGAAAATTTGGACCATCGGATGGAGTTGTGCCGCGGAGACCGCGGCAGCCATTTGGCTGATATTTTATTATTTTATTCCACGCGTAGTTGAGCCATACCAATATTGTCATAGTAAAGAGAAATGACAATTTCCTAAAAAAAATGTATTTCATTTAAAATCAACACCGGCCCTTGAAACTTAACCACCCTTTACAATTTTTTGATGAGGCCGTTAAGGATAAATATTGAGTAGTCGAAAAAGTCTTTTCGTATTTCTAATCCAACTTCAACTCATTTTTTTTATATTTATAATGAACTTTAATAAATCAAATATGTACCATTTTGGTCGACCACCTTTTGCCATTTTTTTTCTAGAGACAATATTCCTTCAGTGTAAAACTTTTGTGGTTTCTTGGCGAAAAACTGCAACAAGTAATTTTCACAGGCTTCTCTTGAAGCCAACTTTACTCCATTTAGGGAGTTCTGCATTAACCGAAACAAATGGTAGTCCGATGTTGCAAGGTCAGGGCTGTATGGTGGATGCATCAAAACTTCCCAGCCAAGCTCTCCCAGTTTTTGCCGAGTCATCAAAATGTGTGTGGCCAAGCGTTGTCCTGATGGAAGACGACGCCCTTTCTGCTCATCAGTTCTGGCCGTTTTTTTTCGATTTCTTGCTTTAATCTCATCAGTTGTTCACAGTAAAGTATAGAATCAATCGTTCGAGCAGGCTGGAGCAGCTCATAGTGGATGATTCCTTTCCAATCCCACCAAACACACAGCATAACATTTCGAGGCGTCAATCCTGGATTTACGATCATTTGTTGAGCTTCACCACCCTTGCACCATGATCTTTTTCGCACATTATTGTCGTATTTGATCCACTTTTCGTCTACCATTCGCTTCAGAAATGGTTGGATTTCATTTCGTTTCAGCAAAGAATCGCAGATGTTAATTCGGTCCATTAAATTTTTCACAGACAATTCATGTGGTACCCAAACATCGAGCTTCTTTTTGTAACCAGCTTTTTTTAAATGGTTCAAAACCGTTTGATGAGGAATACTTAGTGCCTTGGCGATGTCATGGCAGCTTATGTGACGGTCCTGGTCAATCCTTTCCATAACTTCATCGACTTTTTCAACGATAGGTCGACCGGAGCGAGGTGCATCTTTCACATCCAAATTTCCAGAACAGAAGCGAGCGAACCATTGTTGTGCTACACGAACTGATACTCGTACAGCATCGTCTCCGTAAACTTCACAAATTTCATTGGTGGCATGCGTGGCATTATTTCCTTTTTTATACAAAAATTTCAAAATATAGCGAATTTCTTCATTATTTTCACTCATTTTTGAACAGCTATAACTTTTTTTCAACTTCTCCGAATTTAATTTTTTTTTTTGTTAAATGAAGCTTAAGATGTCACCTTTCTAACACCATATGATATGACACAATGTGATTGGTAGCACTGGAGATAGATGACTCCAACGACATCTATTGACAAAATACGAAAAGACTTTTTCGACTACCCAATATTACGCACGCCATGCAGAGACGACGCAATATTTAAGACATAAAATTGATCAGATGAATGAGTGCCGAGGCTCGCTTAAATGTACAATAGTTGCAAGAATAGGCTATGGCAAAGCCAGTCATGGAAGTGATTTGGGTGCAAATGTTTAAAAGCAAAGTTTTGCTCTAACAGAAAACGGATTCTTTGGAAAATATTCATGCGTTTTTTTATTTATAGCTCAATTAAATAAAACTCCAAACGTTAGTCGACCAGCTTGTAAAACACTTTTGTATGTATTCGTGTCTGCTTACGCTTGTATTCATTTTGTTTTATTGATTTGAATTTTTTTTTTGCAAATTTCCTCACCTCTCAAGTTGTTTGCCAGTCAACTGTTCCATAAAGGTCAACGTTGCCATTTCAACTGCAGCACTCGATGACAGGCCACCACCCACCGGCACATTGGATGCAAATACTGCATTGAAGCCGGGCAATTGTCCCTCCAACTTCAGTTCGGTAGCAAAATTGTGAATAACACCTTTCACATAGTTGGCCCATCTGAAAAACAAAAATGTGAATATTGAATGTGTAAGTAGACAGGTGAGGTTGTGAGTGCATGAGTATATGAAAGAGTGCAACGATAACCGTAATCAGAGTTGACACGAAGGTGACCACCAAAGCTAACCTTCCATCTATTGGATGAGTTTTTGTCAGAAGCGCACTTAAGGCCAGGTTACCCTTGATTTGTGTGCTTTTTTAAATAAACTTTATTCATAGTACAAAATATATTTATTAATCAATTTTTTTACATGTGAAAAAACAAATATTAAATTGCTTAAAAAAAATTTTTTTTTTTTTTTTTTCAAATGGTGGCTTTCAAAATGGCTGCTAAATTTTAGCTGATTCGTAGTTGGATGCCATCATATCTCGAAAACGAATTATCTGAAAGTAAAAAATCAAACGGTTTCATCTTCTGTATTGAATTGGTTATAGCCGCAAGCAGAATCACAAACATTTATTGTTATTTAAAAAAGTTATAAACAATTAAAAGTGAAAAAATAGTGGCAAAAAATTCAAAAGTCCGCCATTTTGTTTTTTTTTTATTAAAAATATTTGATTCTGCTTGCGGTCATAACCAATTCAATACAGAAGATGAAACCGTTTGATTTTTTACTTTCAGATAATTCGTTTTCGAGATATGATGGCATCCAACTACGAATCAACTAAAATTTAGCAGCCATTTTGAAAGCCACCATTTGAAAAAAAAAAAAAAAAAAAATTTTTTTTAAGCAATTTAATATTTGTTTTTTCACATGTAAAAAAATTGATTAATAAATATATTTTGTACTATGAATAAAGTTTATTTAAAAAAGCACACAAATCAAGGGTAACCTGGCCTTAAGTAAAATACTCGAAGTGAAAATTTGCTTTTCGCCTCTGATGAACGTTCCATACTTTGTTGGGCACATTTTTTGGCTACTTTGCAAGTTCTCTACATTGATCGTACACACTTACATACTTTCAGGCCAGCATTCAAACGAACACAAATCCACAAATTCACTTCATTGCATAAACACTTTGAGCTCATTTTTCCATTTCCTTTGTGATCTTACAGTTGAGTAGTTGAATTTTGGGCAAGGAGCTGATGCACTTACACAAGTATAGTATTGGACAGAAGTTTGCATACCCTAAATAACTGAGAATTCAAATGCTAATATTTTCTTATGAAATATTTTACTGTTTTCGAAAATTTTTTATATTCATCTCTGGTGATGTCGAATAGCAAACAAAACAAGACAATCAAAAGCATTTCTAGTCCATTTTCACATGAAATATCAAGCATTTCCATCGCAGGCGAGTTAGGTAGGTAAGTTCCCGACTGGCACGCCCCAAGCAGCACTAAAGCGCCGTTTTTATACAATTACGAGACCTCCAACGGGCAGATATTTACAGCCAACCAGAGCTGTTGATGTTACGGAGAAGGTTGATGGGATTAAGGTTGAAGCACTGCCGCAGGCTGTCGAAGAAAGGCCCAGAAAGGACCTTAATCGTCGAGCTGCCAAACTCGTACATTTACACAGAAAGTGCTCAACAGTCTGCTTCCCTGAAAGGTTCCCACAGCTTCTGCAATAGATAGCAATAGTTAACTGCTAAGCCCAGCTTTTCAGCATGTGAGCCGATTGTCCAATGACCGGTAAACACAGCTACGGGTTTGGAAATTGAATGGTGCGGAGTCCCCAAGACTTTCTGCATCCTCCGTCTATTGTACTGAGGCCAAAGGGCTTTCGAAATGGCACATAAAAAAGAGGGCTTCATCTTTTCTGCACTTTCCTGAGAAATATTATAAGTTGTGCAATTCTCCTTTAACAACAGTCAGGGGGATGCTAATGACCGGATAGGAGGTCTCTGAGATCAATTCAGTTGACCCTTTCCTGGCAAGCTCCTTAGCAACTTCGTTTCCCTCTATCTTCCTATGTCCTAGAAGCCAGATCAGAGAAATGTTGCCAGCGCACCCAAGAGATTTGGTCTCCTCCTTACAGGAGTTGACCAGTTTAGACCGGCACCATGGCGTTGTCACGGCCTTGATGGCGGCTAAGCTATCGAAATGAAATGTTCATATCTTCCTCGCTCCTACATTCCTTAAGCATTTTGCATGTCTGCAGGATGGCAAGGACTTCTGCCTGAAAAATACTAGCAGTATTCGGTAGTTTTAAGGAAACAGATAAATTGCCTGATTTAGAGAAACTCTATTCCATCTTGTAGCCGTCAGTGAAGACAGAGGTAACGGTCTCGGTACAGATTTTTCTCTCGTTCCAATCTCGCCTACTTGGAAACTTTGCCCTGGCACGACCCTCAAACTCTAGTCTGCGGATAAAGTGATCCGTACAAAGCTCAGATAAATACGGTGTTAACTGCCTAAAAATGCTACCAAGACCCTCGAGAGATTGCCTCCAGATGCCAACCTCGTTTAACCTGATTACCTGAAGTCTATGGGAAGTAAGGCAAAACGACAATAAGGAAAGTATTGATACAGGTTCTATATACACCTGTGATGCGAAAACAAGCAGTTGTTTGCACCCTCCCCAGTGTAGTGATATTACAGCCCTTTCGAAAAGTTTCCCACCAAACAAGACATTCATGCGTTACAATTGGCAGAGTTACCACGTTTTACATCCAAAGCACGTCCTGTGGATTGACATAGCGACTGAATACGGCGAATAAACGTCCCAAGATCTCAGTCAGGACTAAGGGAAACGGTTCCGATACCATTACAACTAAGTCATCGGCGTATGCTACTACCTTAACCCTATCCGTACTTAACATTGTCAGAACTTTGTCAATAGCAACTAGTCCAAGTCGCGGCGAAAGAGCACCACCCTGCGGCGTCCCCCTTTGTACGAATCTAGAGACTTTAGCCCCTCCTGTCACCACATTAACTTACCTGCAGCCAAGCAAAGATGAGATCCAAAGACAGAGCGGACTTCCCACCTCTAGTCTATCTAACGCAGTCACAATTCATTCCGCACTAACGTTATTAAAAGCACCCTCCATATTAATGAGGGCCACTAAAGTTTGCCCTCTAGAGATTTTTCCACAGCCCGTACAACCTCGCGTAAGGCTGTTCCCATGGATTTCCCTTTCAAGTAAACGTCCTGCACTGCAGATAATTTCGATGTAATCTCGGATATGATAATCAATCAATCTTTCATACACCTTTAGGATAAATGATATAAGACTCATGGACCTGAAGTCCTTGGTCGAGTCGTGACCCCTCCTCCCTGCCTTGGATATGAAAACCACCCTCGTCTTCTTCCAGTTGGCGTGTCGAGTTAACTGAAGCAGCTTATTTTTGTTTGGATTACAGTTTTGTGAGCAATAGATTGTTACCAGAGCTGGCTTTAAACCATTAAAAGTGCAAATGAGACTTACGAATTGCAGAAAAAACTTAATATTTGGATAATTTTGTTCGAGCGCACAATCAATCGTTTTTCCCAAACGTCTGAAGTGACAGAGAGAAAACGATGTGGTCGTTGTCGCGTAGTTCCAACCAGTGCAGCAATAAAAGCCGTCCGAGAAAGAATTCGCCGTCCTTAACAAAGACATTTGCTATTATTAGCAACCTGATAAGGGCGGCCGCCGTAGCCGAATGGATTGGTGCGTGATTACCATTTGGAATTCACAGAGAGAACGTTGGTTCGAATCTCGGTGAAAGCAAAATTAATAAAAACATTTTTCTAATAGCAGTCGGCCCTCCGCAGGCAATGGCAAATCTCCGAGTGTATTTCTGCCATGAAAAAGCTCCTCATAAAAAATATCTGCCGTTCGGAGTCGGCTTGAAACTGTAGGTCCCTCCATTTGTGGAACAACATCAAGACGCACACCACAAATAGGAGGAGGAGCTCGGTCAAATATAATTAGAACCAACTTCATTAGAAATAGTATTACAATTTCATATCTATAACGGAGTTTACTTGTAACAGAACTTATGGCAGGTCTAAATAATTGTTTGTGTTAAAAATAAAGGGAAACGTGTTGAATTATTAAAAATCCTCTCAAATCAAACTTAACTAACAGATCTCGTTTACTTTGCTTATGCAGTGACAGCTCTGGGTGCGCCTGATATCTCTCTCACTCTCTCTCTGTTAGCATAACATTTTCTGTTGCGACCTGCTAAGTTGAGTTAACTGCCTTCTAAAAGTGAATATTTCTAATTTTTCACTTCACAAGCTATTAAAAGCTTTTAAATAGAAATAATTAATGACAAAAAAACATAACTGTTTACAGCGTCTGCATAGTTACGTAAAATACTGTAATACAAATTTTCATTCATTACAACGCATGCACTGCTCTGCATATGTATTAGTGTACAAACGCAACAACACATTTCAGGCTTTACAGTTTGGTCGTTACTTTATTTGTTTGCACGACAGCCACTCTCCTTTCATTCACTTGACAGCAGACGTCTCTGGCCAGTTTGCAGATGAGTTGACTATCAGTCAAGAAGAGCCACTCACCAAGTTATCAAATGTATGAAACAAGTCGTTGTTGTTTGCTGCTGCCCAAAGATATGTACTCGTACATACGTAAGCTAGGTTAAATAGTAAAGTCTTCACTTGTTTGTGGCGAGTAGCCATTGGTGCCATGGAGTTGATATGCAAACAACTTGATGAAATCATATGGCCTTTTGGGCAATGCTGGAGAGTTTTTTAAAAGCCACACAGAAAATTGGTAGAAATACTTTGTAAAGAAGTTGAGGCAAGCGGGTTCGGAGTTTCACAGCCTTTCATGTGAAAAAAAAAAATCGAAAGAAATTAAAGGATGTTAAGTAGGAGTCGTGCGTAGCCTCGCAGAAAAGACGCTGAGAGAGAAATGTGGCTCAAAGCCAAAGGAATCATAAAGCTAAAACAATTTAATGTTAAAAAGTATAAACCAATTTCCCATAAATCTGGCACAAAATCCAGTTACAACTGTGTACATAAAAAAAATTTCAGATTTTTCTAGCAACACCAAGATTGGGGATCCTTCGAGGTTGTAGAAAGCTTATGCGTTGGCACGCACAACCTCCCGAACGTTAAGAGCAAAGTGACCACAGTAGAAATTAGAGCTACTTTTACACAAAAATTACATCAGTGTTTACCTGATGGCGTTGATGTTTTTGTTGCTGATGCTGCGGTCTTGACTGCGGAGATTGACATCAGAACAAAAAGATTTTAAAATAGAATGTCGCACATCATCCACCTTTGGAGAGTTATGGGCATTGTTAAAGACTTTAGACGTTGCGCATCAGGCGCGCGCAGACAAAGTTGTTATCTTCTCGCACAGTCTGCAAGCTCTTAA
Source organism: Anastrepha obliqua (assembly GCF_027943255.1). Taxonomy (NCBI): domain Eukaryota; kingdom Metazoa; phylum Arthropoda; class Insecta; order Diptera; family Tephritidae; genus Anastrepha; species Anastrepha obliqua. Next base: position 50,818,351 of record NC_072893.1, read on the forward strand.
AAAAACAATTATATAGGGTAGGTCATGTGAAATTTGCTTTTGAATCGGCTATAAAAAAAAAATAATTAATATTTTTTCAAACCTTTTTCTTTATTTTGAAGATTGAGCATTGTCATTTATGAATGAAAAATAATATTGTTCAAATGACTGCCACGACTGGCTTTACAGAAGGCCATTCGATCAACCCAATTTTTAAGCACATTTTCGATTGTTTGGACTGGATGGTTCGCATAGCATTTGTCCTTAACGGCTCCCCACAAAAAATAGTCCAACGGGCTTAAATCACAGCTCCGAGGCGGCCAATTGATATCGGAATTTCGGCCAAAAGTTCGAGTGTAACTTTGGCAGTGTGACAAGTTGCACCGTCCAGTTGAAACCAAATGTCGTCCATGTCATCCTCTTCAATTTTTGGAAACAAAAACTCGTTGAGCATGCCACGGTAAAGTTCGCCATTTACTGTAACCGTGGCTCCTCGCTCATTTTCGAAAAAAAAAATGGCCCGATGATGCCGCCAGACCAAAAACCGCACCAAACAGTGACTCGTTGTGGATGCATTTGCTTCTCTACAGTAAGGTGTGGATTTTCTGAGCTCCAAATCCGACAATTTTGCTTATTGACGTAGCCACCGATGTGAAAATGAGCTTCATCAGAAAAGAAGAAAAAGACTCACCACTTTGGAAATAGGTTTTCAATATTTCCCAATTTTGTTCAAGCGTATAGCGTCCCATTTCGTAAATGACAAACCTTTAAGTAAATTATGAACACATTTGACATGTCATTTGTGTTACCATTCTCAAAAAAATAGGTGGTTCAAAAAGCACACGCTATATGGCCCACCCTGTATGTTATATGATGTTCATTGTTAAGTAACGAACTGGGAGTTCGAACCCAAAGTTACTCTTCTTTAAATAGCAGGTAAAAATAGTACTTATTGTTATTGTTATAACAGATTGTATCAAATAAATGGAGATAAAAAAAAAATATTTTTGCTGTATTTAGGATAAAAATATATTTTTACTAACCTTCTTCAAAAAGCTGCGTTTCGAATAACTCTATCAAAGAAGAGTAAAAATTTGAGCACTCAGAATCTTATGAACATCTAAATGGTTCTGAAAATCGCGAAGTTTTTATTTCTTTATATCTACCCACTTCTATGTAGTTACTGCTGGACATCAATTCAAACTTATATATACTTGCAAATATATTAACCTAAGGCACCGCCCCCCCTGTTTGAATATTATGCAACTAAAAATGGTGCATAAGAAATCTTCTCCGGAGTGGCATCAAATTTTGTGCATTACCATCAGATTAGTTGTTGCAAAAAGTTTTCGAAATTCGTTTTAACATACACAGTTACGGTGCGAGTGGAAATCTTATGGCATTGCAGCAACTGTCCTTTTACTTAAATATATAGTAACATCCACATACCACAAATACCCACAGCTACATGCTCGTATATCCTAACTGTAGGTACGCAAAACAAACTATCGCTGCAGCTGCCCTTTAGCCGGTCCTTCTAATTTTCAAATGTTATGATAAAGAGATGAACTTTTGGAAAAGTAAATTTTAGGGAGAAAATACTTTGCTTTTACATAAGCCTTCAAAGGATTATTCCACTCAGCTATTGCAGCACGCACGGTTTTCCATGATATTGACGTCGCTGCTCGAATCAAATATTGTTTGAGACTCTCCAAATTCCTGTGAGGCCTTCGACAGATCATGTTCTCCAGTTCACATTCCAAACTGTAGTCCAATGGATTCAGATCTGGACTTCCAGCTCCCTAATCTTCTTTGACTATGAACCGAGGAACATTGGTTTTTAGTCACTGCTGTAGTATGGTGGAAAGCCACAATGGTTAATTCCAGAGTAAAACCACTAAACAGGCTACAGAGAAGTGTGTGCTTGGGTATCGCAGGTGCCATGAGTACGACATCTGGTGATGCCCTTAATGCCATTCTCAACTTGCAACTTCTAGACCTCCAAATTCGAAAGGAAGCGATGGAGGCGGCGTAAAGGCTCAAGTTAAACGGGGTCTGGGGAAATGAAGAAAGCACTGGCCACTGTCAGCTATACCACCAGTTGTCGGAGCGGTGCACACTGTTCTCTATGCCAGTGGACAATCGGGTGCCTGTCGTTAGCTTCGGTAGGAAGTATGATGTTTTGATCCCAGATAGAGATCAATGGTTAAGTCCTGAGAATCTATTAACGGGATATGAGCACACTTTCTACACCAACGGATCTAAAACCAGTGATGGAAGCGGGTCTGGATGGTACTTAGGCGAAGACACTTAGTACTCCTATGCCACAGGGTAGATGGCCACGGTATTCCTTACGGAAGTCTATGCCATCTTAAATTTGGCATTCCGGCTAATCGAGAAAAAGTGGCGGGGTGGTAGTATTGGAATTTGTAGTGACAGTCAAGCTGCACTGAAAGCCCTTGCTAACCCACGCTGCTCTTCAAAGTTAGTCTGTGAATGTAAGACAAAATTGAACAGTGTTGCAAAACACAACAAAGTTAGTCTTATTTGGGTGGCGGGACATTGTGGTATTATAGGGAACGAGTTAGCTGATAAATGTGCAAATGAAGGCTCTGCAAGTATGCCACTAGCACCTGAACCCTTTCTAGGTGTCAATTCTGCATCGATTCAACTATGGATTAACGACTTCATGAGGTCTACCCATAGAGCACGTTGGTCTGGTTTAAACTCTTGCAGAGTAGTCAAGTGCTTTGTGAAAGAACCAAACAGGAAAACACCGACCTGTCTCCTAAAACTCAACAGGAAGGACCTGAGGGTACTGGCGGGAGTAATCACAGAGCACAAGGTCTGTGGTCAGCATATGGCTACCATGGGCGTCGTGGACAGCCCGATATGCCTATCCTGTCTTGAGAATGACGACACTGCACAGCATTTTCTCTGTAGCTGTTCGGCGCTTTTCAGAATCAGACTTAGGATATTGGGTTGCGATATACTGAGTATGGATAAAGTTCACACTCTTCCTCTTCCGGATCTCTTAAAATTCATCAATGAATCCAAGAGACTTGTGGAAGAGTGACCTCAAACTAATTTATCCGTTTTAACCATCCACCTTTTATCTTTCCTATCTCTATTCTAGTCACTGCTGCGTGGGATTTACCTTCTGGGCTGGAGCGGAATCTTGCTGGAAGATCCAACGGTCTGCATGGAAGAGAGTACTGCTCAATTGTTTCACCACGTCTTCTAAGGCGTCATCATGGTACACTTTTGCCTCGATCTTAACCCACGTTTTCGTAGAAATGAAGAGATGTGACGTCTTTCCAAGACACTCCCCACCAAACCATTACGGAGGCTGGATGGTGGCCACGCTGAACACGGCACTCGAAGTGTAACCAATTAAAAAGGACATAAATTTAGTTTGGAAAATTACTTTCATTCAATTCAAGGTAAAAAATGTGTGAAAATATTACAAAATTAAGAATCAATTTACTTTTTCTCGATATGACCACCTTTTGCCTTGACTATGGCATTGGGATGGTCCAGAAACGAGTCGCAAGCTGCCCGAATGTGACTTGCAAGTATTTTGGGCCATTCGCGGGCAATATCTTTTTTCAGCGCCGCGAGACTGGTGAATCTTTTAGTTCGGACTTTACTTTCCAAAATGGTCCAAAGAGAATAATCTATCATATTCGCGTCTGGAGAATTTCAGAGCCATTGAGTACGTTATGAAGTTTGGAACGTTGTTTTTTAGTCATTATTTATTCACTCGAGCTTTGCGAGACGGTGCCGAGTCCTGTTGAAACGTCCATGGTCTGCCACCGAAATTTTTGCCTGCCCACGGCTTCAAAATAACAGAATACTTTCCCGATAATATTTCGCCAAGCTCAATGGAAACGATTGGAGGGCGTCTATCTCCGGTTACAGTGGCCCAAACTTTACTTGCGGCGGGTGCTGCCCCCTGGTGGCCAATCGGTGACTCAAATTCTCGTATGAACGGTCGGTCAAATAATCCCTATCGTTTTGGAAGTTTACGAATTTATCAATTTGAAAAATTTTCTCATCAGAAATAACAAAGTTCGGAAATTGACCGCTTTCGGCCAAGTGAAGCAACTCTTTCGCACTCTCAAGTCTGACTTGTTGCTGCTTTGGTTTGAGTTCAAGCACCTTTTGGCTCTTGTAGTGCTAGACTTTGAGATTATTTTTCAGTAATCGGCGGATGTTACGGTCAGATATTTTCAATTTTTTCGCCACTTGATTGGCACTTCGTCAGGGATTTCACTCAAGTTGCTTCTTCACTTTTGAACCATTTCACGTGACGTTGCAGTCGCTTGATGACCACCTCCAAGACGTTTCGCAATGCTACCAGTATCATTGTAACGAGTAGTGGTGCGATAAACAAAAACTTTATTTACTTTAAGGTGCTGGAGCTCATGAACAATCGCTGGTTGCGATTTTCCAGCCAAATATAATGCAATCACTCTATGACGTTTGAAATCCATTACTGATTTTCTTTTTTCGCGTTTACTATCGGTAAAATGCTTCCGTGTGCTTGTAAACAATACTCTGAACTGTCATTTAGACAATTGACAGACAGCTGGTACGCGTGCATCAGCTGCGCTAGCGGTTTGAAGTTGGTTACACTTCGAGTGCCGGATTCTCTAGGGTTTGTCGTTTTGCCTATTAAAAGCTTCCTTAACACTGAAAATTTTCTCATCTGTGGAGTCTAATTATCTTCAATTCGTTGCTTAATTTCGGTGTCAAAAGGTGACCAGTTGAATGACGGAATGCTTTCATGTGGAGATCATCTCCAATTAGTCCTGACATTGATCTGGTCGATGCATTCATTTAACTGGACATGATTTTCTGTTTTCTAAGAAGATTTCTGCGAATTCTTTCTCGGACGGATTTTATGGCTGCACTGGTTTTGAGCCATGCAAGGACGACCAATTTTTTCTGTCTGTGACTTCAGAAATGTTGGGGAAAAACTTTTGATCGTGTGTGAAACTAACATTCTGGAAATATTCGGTTTTTTTCAGCAATTCGTAAACCTCACTTGCACTTTTGCCACACATTTTAATCGAATGATTGCATTGCGATTTTCCTTAGCTTCCCACTCCATTGTTAATAAGCGAAATTTGCCACGAAACCGCGTATAATTTATGAGTAGACAATGCATACGAAACAAAAGCAAAAATAACGGAGCTTTTTTCTGCGAATTTGTTTTCGCTGTACGCATTGTAAAATTTTTCACAGAATTTATGGCAAGAACTAAGTATTTATCTCTCTACACCAAGAAATTTGGAATATGCCCGAATGAATACAAAAAAAACTTCTGAAGAGCAGCAGCACGGCTGGATTTAAGCTGAAAAATAACTGCATTGGGTTCCAAGGGGCTCTGCGGTTCAGAAGGTTGCATTAGCATGTCGGACAGTGAGGCGTCGAATGCACAAAAGCGAATGGACTTAAATTGCATGTCTCTCTACCGCTTTTTGAAGCGCTGAGAGTCCTACTGCTGATGTCCTTACTGTGCATCATTTTCATCTTACCTTTTTGCTATTGTTTTTCCCTCACCACGATAATGCCATTTGAGTAAGTACACACACACACATACCCACACTCACTATTTCCAGTTACTCTGTGATGTCACTTACAACCACAAACCAACGACAGGTGATGGGCACCAACGGCAATTTGCAAACTTCTGAAAGAAAAGTAACTCGATGCCAGCGCGAAGGAAGAGTTGAAGGTGTGATATGGCAAAGCAGCAGCACAATGAAATTGGGCGGTCGAAGGCGAGTTAATAAACGCACCAACACAAACATACCAACGAGCAGCTAACCACTAACAGCTGACAGTTACTACGATAAAAGTGTCCGAGCAATTTTTGATGCCGCAGGGCCGGCAGACAAGCTTGTGCAGCATTCGCCACCGTAATTTCAAGCATCAACAATCATACCTATGTACACACACACACCGGCATTAAGAGCATTCGTGTTTTCGAGACAGCAGTGTAATAATAATGAACGCACTTAAGTTTAGAATTTCGTAGCATAATTGTAGGTGTTCGAACCCCGTTGGGGATATTTAAGCAAATAAGGCTACTTACTTTGGCAATTCCGGCTTTAAGTCTTTCAGTGAGAATTCCACATGCTTCGGATCATCACAGCCACCACAGTGCGTAAACACCGAAGCCTTAGTGTCCGTACGACGGCCGCCAACCAACAGCGTCACCATAGGCAGTGCCTGAGAGTAGAGTTTTTGTAAGGCGAAATAAGGCAAGGCACATTAATAATTAAGGCACTTAATTGAGTTGGGTATGACGGTGAAGAAAATGAGACAAAGGAAAATGAAAGGCTTAATCTAGGAAAAGAAAAATTGATTTTCCTTCCTCCCTCTCGCCTTTCCAACACTCCTTTTTTTAATTAGTTTTTTTTTTTTCAATGTTTTTTAATACATTTTGCTTGCCTCTTTTTAATTGCTAAATGGGCAAGCCTAAATTTTTTCGTGTGGTTTAATTAAGTGCTTAGTTTTTCTATACTTTTTTCATACTCACCATTGGCAAAACGAAGCCGTCGTTATAGTCGATATGTTCGCCAATCAAATTAACACGTCCCGGCGCACAGCAGGCCACTTCTGGATCAGCGCCAAAAATTTCATGATATGTCGATTTGGCCAGTGTCAGAATTTCTTCGAAAGTGGCTAGTTTTGTAACTGCGGGCATTATTATTGTCTCGATTTACTTGTTACTCCCAATGTATTTATGTGTGTGTATGTGTGCTTAGTTTTATATTAGCCGACTGACGGTTGCTGATTGCTGGTAATCAGTGGCACGTGAGCGATTTTTTCAGTAATTAAAGATTCTTGGAAATTCTCGTTCATAAACCTGCACTGGCCTCTGCTTTCTTTGTTTTTTGTTAATGACTGCAAAAAAAAATTTCAAGTAAAACTCAAGTTATCTTTTTTTTGTGGACTTTTGACAAAACTGTTTATACCATCTTAGGCCCTTCTTCATCGGTCAAGCACTAAATTAATGCTCTGTAATATTTATTTTTTTTAATACTAATCATTCGTAGCTGTAGTTTAAGATTTTTTTTATAAAAGTTCAGTATTTAATTATTAAAAATTAAAAACTGCTTAGGTCTAATATCGGGGTGTAGGGCAGATCGCCTCCGCGTGGTGCACCCTGAGTAGCGCTAAATGATCTGCGGACTCAACGGCCTTCCTGAACGATGACGGGCTGTATAAAGCAGGGCTAGGAATATACAAGTCCGAAAATAAGAAGGCTAAGAAGGACTCTTGGAGAAGCTTCTGCGACAGCGTAAAGGGCTGCCATGAGTCCTCCAGGTTTAGACGAGTACTAACGAAGAGTTCCGCTCCCTTGGGGTACTTAAGAAACGAATTGGGACGTTGGGCGATGAGCAACAAGGAGTCACTGAAGTTACTTCTCGACGCCCATTTTCCGACGAGCCCAGCACCTAGCAGCACCGGCCTAGAAAGCATTTCAACTTGCATTCCGGACCGGGGCTGGTCGCCTGGCATGGGCCATTTACTCCTCTAGGCGCTTCAAGTCGCCTGGTCTTGACGGCATCATTCCTGCCCAACTGCAGAAATCTGTTGAGGTATCATGCCGTTGGTTGAGCCCTATCTATGCGAGCTGCGTAGCCAAGGGCTATATACCGAGATCATGGAGAGCCGTGAGTGTTGTCTTTATACCCAAGGCATTCAAGAGCTCGCATGTCTCCCCCAATCAGTCTCTCATCTTTCTTGCCGAAAACCCTTGAGAGGCTGATTGACTTACACATAAGTAGCGAAATTCCTCGGGGGCGTTTGTCGCACACCCAACATGCTTACTGTAAGGGCAGATCAGTGGAATCTGCCCTGCACACAATTGTTAAAGATATTGGGGAATCTCTACATCAAAAAGAACTCGCAGTTGGTGCCTTCCTCGACATTGAGGGGGCTTTTAATAACGCGTCGGCTGGGGGTTGGAGCCGACCTTTCCACGTTTATTTACAAAATGCTCAGCGACAGAACGGTCGTGGCAGAGTGGGGAGTTATATGGAGTCGTTGTCAGAGAGGGTCAGGATCCCCTTGACAACCTGCGCTCTACTCCTGGAAGGATGGGCTTTGCACCAACTCAGCGAGCGCTGGGTAAGTACATGAACGTGTAAGGTCGCAAAGTTCTTCTGGCCACGTTTGGATAGGAGGCGTTCGAGGGATATTCTGAGGATGACAAAATCTCATCTCTCAAATTTCGTGGGCATCCTCTCGGGGCACTGCCCGCGGGGTACACATGCCATGAGACTCGGAATTACTTCGAGTCCTTTTTGCGTCAGCTGTATGGAGGATGAGGTGGAATCATCTCAGATTTAAGCATCTTGGTTCTCACTTCTTTTCTGCGCCTGCTGATATAGCAGGTCTTGATAACAAGAATTTGATGAACTTCATCAGCAGCATAAAGAGGCTAACACAACCGCAGACTAGTCACCGTTCATAGTCCACAAACACTCAACCCTCCCCACCCCTTTCCCTTTCGTCCTTTTCCTTCATCTCTTTTCCCCTTCTTGCAATGGTATCACAAAGATGAAACAAACTTCTTTCGCCCAAATGTGCCCACTTTCTGGGCAACCATCACTATCTAACCGAACCTCGGTCTAATATCTGGTTTTCCCAAAAATATGTAGTTATGTTTCATTACTTTGATTAGCTTGTGAAAAAACTGCCTCAAACCCGTTTTAACGAACCAATCCAAAGGCTCAAAAAATCACCGAATCGAATCAACCAAATTTTGTTCAGGCTCCTTATAAATTAGTTGTTAGTTTAGATTAGACTGATTTGGCTAGAAAGGCAGCACTCTCCTACACATAGGCTAGAAGGATCGGAACAACACACTATGAAGACACCACTTCACTAAAATAACATGGAAAAAAACAGATCTTCTCTAAACCACAACAAACACATTTGATATAGACTTGACTGGACTAGCCCTTTTCGCTCTTGTGCTACACTTCTACGCTGAAGTAAATTTGATAAGCCAAATTCTTCTGGTTCTTTTTGATTTGGTCGAGCTTAACAAAGCGCGCCAGTCGTTGGAAGCCTAGTCCTTCTCCATCTGATGTTTCGAAAGCAGAGGATACCTTCCTCTTCCTCAGCTACCACCAGTTGGTATCGCATCGAATACTTTCATTCATTCAAACAACATGACCCAGCCAAGGAAGCCACTGAATCTTAATCAGGTTAAATGGCTGCCCTTGCTAGGGACCCACTTGGATCGAAAATTTGGAATTTGACCATCGTGATACCATACAGGGGGAGGGGAAGGGAAAAGAAGAAGGGAAGGAGCCAGACAGGTAGAAGAAAAGGGAACTTGGACTAGAGGATGACGACCATCAGTGGCGATTCACGTTTGTGTTAGCCGCTTCAGGCTACTGATGAATTTCACCAGATGTGTGAAAGGTTGAGAGTACAATTGTCTAAACCTTTGCCCGACGAGAGCAGGGCAGCTGAAAAGAAAATGCTCAGATGATTCCACCTCGACTTTAAGCAATCCCAAGCCTCACGGCATGGACACCAAATGAACAATGTACGGTAAGGATACATACCAAATTCGATAGCTGCGACTTTGTTAGTCTTATAAGATCTCTCGAGCGTCCCCGATTTAGCCGTGGCCAGAAGGATCTCGCGACTTTGCACATTTGCGCACTAGCCTAGCCCGCGTTGTGTTAATGTGAGGCGCATCTTTCCCTAATCTAACCTATGTCTAAGTCACCGTAAAGCTCATACAGCTCAACATCATTCCATGTCCTACGATATTCACCGTTGCCAACGTGTGAAGGTCAACAGAATCTTTCTCTCAAACACTCCAAGGGACGCTTTATGGGACGTTGTCATCGTCCAAGCGAAGACGGCGAAGACTTTACCACTCAATTGCCAATGACGGGCCAATTTACTATACCCAAAATGCAACTCCGGACACAAGGTTTATTTGCATTTCGTTGAGTGAAAATTGTAGCTATCGAGTCCAGATTAAACTAATAAAAAAATATTAAAAAACTACCGAAGAAGTGGCCAGATAAGAAAGAGGGCACATAAGAAGGAGGGCACCTTTCTGCAACAAAATCTATGGGAGGGGCACACACTCGTTTAATATTTACTTTTTATGTTTGCCAAATTCAGCTATTTAGCTCTTTTGTTAATCTACCACCTGAGTACACAATGCGTTCATGAACTGTTCAGCCACTCTGCAGGTAAGTAAATCTAAGTGCTAGTTACTTTTTTGCTATGACGAAGAGAAAAACCAAACAAAACATTATTTTTTTTTGTCGGGACAGACTAGCAAGTACAGCACTCAGACATAATTAAGTCCATTTTACTGCACTCGGGTTCCCATTTTAATGTTCTTTTTTCTAAATCTACCCGACCTCCGAAGAAATCTGAGTAGATTTTGTGGTGACAAGGAGCCAAGGTGGTCGCTTCTTAACGAAGACCTCAAGCCTAATACGAGCGAAGGCCGGACAGACGCACAGAAAGTGAGAAAGTGGTCCGTCGTCTCATCCTCCTCTCCACATGCTGGGCAAAAGGCACTGTCTGAAATGCCTACCTTTTCCGTGTGCTTCGCCCATAGAAAGTGGCCCGTCATCAGTCCAACCAACTGCCTACAGTCTTTTCTGTTTAAGGACAAGAGTATCTGCGACAGTCGGTCGGACACTAAAGGTAACATCAGTTTTGATTACAAAGCTTTTGAGTGAACTGAGCGCAGCGCTAGAGTTTTAGATGTGCCTGCTACTCAGGTCCATTGGCTCAGGGAGCTGATTAGAGAAGGAATAGGGATTTCGGATTCATATACTATAACAAACGGTCCCATTGCAGGCCTATTGGTGCTAAGAAAATTTTCAGTACCCTCCTGCTTAGCTTAACCCAACTTGACCTAAGATGACCTGACAGCTTAGAAAAAAACTGCCGGCATAAAAAATTCAGAAAAACGCATAAAAATAACTTTTATGATAGTTTTTAACTTTTGCCGCTTATTAAATTCAATTCCCCGCCATAGCACCCGAAATTAACTCGAATGTGAGAGAACAAAAGTGGAAAGCAACATTTTGGCTGACTCACAGCAAAGGAGTGAAAAGTAACGTAACATTTGTAAATATAATACAGAAGTTTGTAAGTGTGTGAGTGACTGTGTGTGAGCATCGAAATTGGCGTAAACTGTGCATAAACCAGACTCTCCTACTGCATACTTTGCCGCATTCTAAAATTTCGTTTCGCTTTGTTTACACTTGAGCAGAGATCAGCGCGCACTCAGTAGCCAACCGTCCAATGGCAGAAACTTTTCACATAAAAGTCTTAAAAGTGTTTTTAAAAGCATCATAAAAATAATAAAAATTAAAATAAAAGCAACTACATCAAGTGCGATGCGCACATGTTGAGGCACAAGGAACACTTTGCCATATTCCAAAAACAAAAAAAAAATGGAGATAAAAATGAAGATAAAATCGCGAAGACAAAGGAACTTAATTACACACACATGAAGTGTTTTATCGCTTCTCTGTTCATCTTTCGCTTTAGCGGACTGCCCTAAATGGAAATTTAAATGTTTTCTTTGTTTGAAAGGCAAAGTTTATTTCAAGATTACGCATGAATTTAGAAAGGATATTGAAAGTGCATAAAATATTGTTAAATTATTAACGAGCAATAAATTTTTATGGGTATAGTAAAAAAGTTTGGTTAGACGATGATCTCTCTTGTGCAAAGCTTTTTTTTGTCAAGGTAGATTTAAGTATGGCATAAGGGCAACAAACACAGCGTCTTGGGGAGACTTCTGTCAAAAGATAGAAAGTGGTGAGAAGACCAGTAGACTTCGGAAAGTTGCAAAAACGAGCCCCAGTAACCGTAGCCACCTCATAAAAGAGAACGGCCATTGGACAATTAGCAGAGAAGAAGCACTGGAATTACTAATGCTGACGGTCTCTGCGACGAAGACAGCGGAACTCCTATACCATATGATCAGAAAGTCCCGGAAATGTTTAATTTAAACGAACCGCGCACGTGGGAACTGGTCCATATTTTTTTCTAATGTTGGTAGAACTGTAAGACACACTGCTTTCACTTTTTAGGGCCATCGGATCATTAGTGTCTGCCTGGCCGGCCGAAAATGTGGGCAAACAATTTTTGGATTTTGCATGATGATAACGCGCCATCGCACCGAGCCCAAATTTTGTTGGGTTATTTGAGCAAACACCAAGTAAATACCACCGCACAAGCACCATATTCACCTAATATGGCCCCATGCGTCGTCTTTTTGTTCCCCAAGTTGAAGTTACCACTTCGTGGAAGGAGATTTCAGTCCATAGAGGAGATCAAAGAGAATGCGACGAAGGAGCTGAAAGTTATCCCTTCGTCGGCTTACCAAAGGTGCATGCAGGACTGGACTGAACGTTGGCATATGTGTGTTGCTTCAGATGGGTCATATTTTGAAGGAGATAAAATAAATTTGCCTGAAATTTACATTTATATTGTTTTATTTAAACATTCCCGGTACTTTCTGATCATAGGGTACTTCATAACGAGAATCCCCCAACAGATTTTATAACGTAGGGTAACAGAAAATTTGCCATTGGCAGCTTCAAACCTTATAAATAGCCGGAGCCAGATGGAATCTTCCAAGCTGATCTGCAACTTACAAAAGATATGAATGCGCCTATACTCGCCTTACTTTTTGAAGTGGTGATTCGACTTATTTATGTCCCCAAGATATGGGCAGAAGTAAAATTGGTATTTATTCTCAAAGGAAGAAAAATCGCGAACATGAAACTGCAGGCCGATAAGCCTATCATAAGCCTTTCTGTTAGAATCCTTAGAACGGTTGCTAGATGTGCATGCAAAGGAAAGGTTAGCTTTATCAAAGGAAAAGCTATCACCGTCCCAAAATGCTTACATCAAAGGCAAATCAGTGACAACAGCGCTCCAGGCGCTAGTTGACACAGTTGAGAAATCACTTCACTATAAAAAATACACCATCGCTGCCTTTCTACACATCGAGGTTGCCTTCCATTATATTCTCGTTTATAGAACGCATGCTAACTGGGCGAACGATAAGCGCAAATTTGGGTGACACATCCACTAAGAGATTTCCGCTCAGGGGTAAACCCCAAAGTGGGGTAAGCTCTCCACTTCTGTGGAACCTGACTGTCAATAATCTTTTCAAGAACTTGAAAACACCGGGAGGTAGGATAATTTCATATACCGATGATATTGTAATAGCAATCTCGGGTAAACACCTTCCAACATTATGTGATCTTCACCAACGATCTCTCAACAGGCTATCACTTTGGTGTAAAAGTCGAGGACCTGTTTAACAGGAAACATAAAATATTCCTAGCGGAGAAACCACTTAGAGGAACAGAAAGGACAAAATATATACGACTTGTACTGGATAGGACGCTCAATTGGGGGCGCACAGTCGCAGATAGACTAGGGAAAGCTTTAATAATGTTGTACTCCTGCGGAAGGTTGAAACCCAAAATTATATGTACACAGGGTCTACACAGCAGTGGTTAGACAAATACTCTACTAAGGTATTGTAATATGTTGGAATGCTCTTGAGAAGGTGGGTGAACATCAAAATAATTGATAAGGTTCAAGTACTAGCATCTAATCTTATAACTAGTGCGTTGTCAACCATACCTTTGACAGAATTATATGCGGCATTAAACTTCCTCCGGTAGATATGCAGGCAAAATATGTCTTGCGCAGTGCAGCAATAAGGCTAAACACTCTAAGTAAGTGATCAAATACGAATTACGGTCACGGCGAAGTCCTGGCTGGTACTTTGGAGCTTCCCGGACTGAGTGACTATGCGCTCCAACCTACACTTGCCACCGACCGACATTCACGACCCTCCTACCCTCAAGGGAAGAGCGGGAACAGAACGATGTAAGACAGGGCGAGTCCTCCCATGTTTACACAGAGGACACCCAAAGGTTGGGTATGCAAACACATGACTTCTGTAGAAGTTGTCTAGATGAGGAAGAGGACCTTTTGTGCCATTGTCCTGCTCTATCCAGACGTAGATTTACCATTGGACAACTTTTCAATGAATTGCAAGATCTCAGTTCTGCAGAAATCAGGGATATTCTAAAATTTTCGAAAAGCTCACACTGGTTTTCGGAGAAATAGGGTAAGCTCCCCATGCGGCATCACAATGAGCTATGAGCCTGAGGGTCCCATAGGATAACCGCCTCAGCCTAACCTAAGCTAAGGTAGTCTGAAATCCACTGCGTTAAATAACCATAGCTCTGGGACTTATTGACAAGTTTCGTCAATGCATTTATTTCTTATTCAACTTTAATACTTTTTGGCCATTCTCCTACAAAAACCATAAAAACAAGGTTCAAACTTTGAGAAACAAAAAAAAAATTCACCAAATTCTCATCGAAAATTCAAACTTTTTGATCAGAATCAAACTTTGTGAAAATTTCCATCGAAAATTCAATACTTTTATTTTTAAAATTAATGAAAATTAAAAAATATAATTCAACAAATTTCCGTAAAAAACTTCTGTATTTCAGTCAGTATTTTTAGAAAAATTTCGGGCATGCTATTTTATAACTAATAAAATTTTGATATGGTATAGTTTTGATATCATAATGTCGCCTGTTTTGAGACACCTATGCTCAATGCTCTTCAGCATAACTTTCCATTTCAAGCTTCTTTTTTCGGGTAATATCCTTCACAAAATTTGCGACGGCATTCCGTTTTTCTTCGTCTATCACCATTTTCTCGATAATTTCTTCAAGTGTAAATACACCAATAGCTAGTTGTAGGCTTTTTCTCTCTATGTTCCACCTCTCGCATTTAAAGTAGGTCAGCTTTGTATCATCATACTCAGTATTTCCATACATGCAGTTTGGTAGGCTCACTTTTCCCATTCGCCACAAATACTTGCGAAAGGACCCATGTCCGGACAAAAACGGTTTGAGGTAATAGTTAACCTCACCGTGCTTTCTTTCTACCCACTTTTTTAGATCGGGTATTAGTTTTTTTCAAAAATTTTAATTTTTTTAAACAATAAATTGGGTTTTTTTTCTCGAAAATTTGAAAAATATTTCCTGAGGATACCTTATTCTTTTATTACTATGTTTTTGAGACATAATAAACTGTTTCATATTGTTAAAAAATTGCTTTTATTTACTATAAATTAATATTTTCTGGTATGAAAAAAACAACAACCGTTTCGCCAGAAAAAAACAACAATGAGGTTCAATAGAACTTTTATAGCTTTTAAAAGAGTGCATTTGGCCATTTCCCTTTGATAAAATGTATTTTTAGAAATAGTCAAAATGTTAAAAAAAAGGATTTCTAGAAATAGGGAAAATGTTATTGTACAAACCAGAAATATTTTTATAAAGGGTGGTTAAATTTCAAGGGCCAATGTTGAATGTGAACCACACCTAAACGTCAACGACTTCGTTGGACTTCTTTCTTTGAGGTTATTTGAAAGAAACGGTGTACGTTAATAAGCCAGCAACAATTCAAGAGCTAAAGGATGAGATTATTCGTCACATTAACGGCATAGAACCTCAATTATGCCTCAGCGTCATCGAAAATTTGGACCATCGGATGGAGGTGTGCCGCCGAGCCCGCGGCGGTCATTTGGCCGATATTTTATTCCATACGTAATTGAGCCATACCAATATTATCATAATAAAGAAAAATGGCAATAATTTCCTAAAAAATTGCATTTTAATCAAAATCAACACCGGCCCTTAAAACTTAACTACCCTTTAGATAAGGAACTATTTGCATTTGGTGGTCTTTGGAGGTGTGCTGCAGAGGCCGCGGCGGCCATTTGGCCAATATTTTGTTCCATACGCAATTGAGCCATACCGATATTATCATAATAAAGAGAAATGACAATAATTTCCTAAAAAAATAGTATTTTATTCAAAATCAACACCGGCGCCTAAAACCGGCCCTTTATATTTATATTGGAAAAATTTTTAATAAAAAATTACGCGATTTTCGCCTCCGTTCTTTTTTTTGCTTTTAAATATATATCCTCATATATGTATAGATGTTAAAAAAAATGAATCAAGAAAACTCGAAAAAATTGCGCGATTTGTGCGGGGCCAAACCCCCTCCGGTCCCCATCCAAATGTGGTAACAATGGAAAGTTTAGCCTTAAAATGCTCCACCAAACTATTCCTAATTTCTATATTTTCGTCGCAATTTGACGCTCAGTCGCTCAGTGTTTCCCTTGCGAGTACGGCAATATATTATATTTGAAAACGAGTTCGTGATGTTTTATTTTTATTTTATTGCATTTTTGTTTTGTAAATTACCACACAATGAATATCAAGTTCATTTCCGAATTTATCAATTTTTCGCACAAACTAAATGCGTATTCACTTTCGCAGGAAAATTTGTTGGTGGAAGCCAAACAAGCCACACTTCCGTACCTTTACTTGTGTATAATTAAATCAAAAGCAACGATAACATTGAACTTGTTGCAAATTTTACCAAAAGAAATATTATACAACAATGCACAAAAATAAATGTATTAAAAACTTGTACCTCACTCTCGCAGCAGAGCGCGTCAACTGATTGCAAAGGCGCCGGCACTGTCCCCACTGATTATTATTTATATTGCTTTCACACACACTTGATTTTAACTTTTTTTATTCTTTACACTCGTTAACTTTGTGGTGCTCACTTACCCAGCCGCCCTTTCCACCACTTGGAATACTATGCTTGTTCGTTTTTTTTTTTTCTTAGTAAAAACACTTGTTATTATTTTTGTTAAACAACCGAATTTGACTCGGTATTTACGCTGACATTTGTTGACGCAGCTTTCTTATCAGCTCCGATAGCGATAAGCAACTAAATTCGCGCCGAATATTCAAACAAAAAGCAAATATTACAATAAATGCTACGAGAA
This sequence comes from Anastrepha obliqua, assembly GCF_027943255.1. Lineage (NCBI taxonomy): Eukaryota > Metazoa > Arthropoda > Insecta > Diptera > Tephritidae > Anastrepha > Anastrepha obliqua. The sequence goes on from NC_072893.1 coordinate 50,835,266, forward strand.
ATGTCAAGTGGCAATGAAATACGTATATGCATGTGTGTATGTAGCTGTGGGAGAACAACATAAAGGGGAATTGGGTTCTGAATTGTACGGCTTGGATGTAGCAGGTACGCCACAAATGCAGTGCAATGAACTGGTTGCGAGTGCTGATGCTCTTTCTCAGCTGTTCAGCTGTTCACTTGTTCACTTGTTCAGTTGTTGCTCAGCTGTCATTGTGAATTTTGCTTTGGCCTCTTCGCTTTGTAACTGCTCAGTCCCCCATACTGCCCTCGAAAGCCCACGTCAAATAATCGAAGCAATCGCCGCACTTGAAGAAGCACTGAAGATGACACTCACCCGTTCATTCATTCCTTCGTGCACTGCATACTGCACTGATTGCCGGCTTGTTGAGAGCGTTTGACGCCCGCTCACATGCTGCTATTTGCACTCTCGAATGACACGCGAATGTCATTTATTTTTATCAGCAATTATTACTAAAGATTCGCCACTCGGCAAACACTAATTAGATTAATTCTGTATACTAAAGAACTACTTTACTTAGTTTTTAAAATAATGCTAACAACAACACAAGAGCTTCTGTTTGATTCTGACACATGTTAACTTATGTATGTATGTATGCATTAGGGTGGTGCTTAAATAAAAATCACATCAATTTTTTTCAGTCTCACAAACTCAATTGATAATACCACAGGCAAAGATATTGCATAAAAAAGCTTGATCTGATTTGAAAGGGTTCAGGCGTATTGCTGAAGGGTCAAAGTTCAAAATTAAAACTAAGTCAATATAAAAGGTGAAGCCCAAAATAAACAGGACTGGCTTTGGTAACACTCGGTTCAGTGGAAGCGAAGTTATTGCGTCTAAAGTGTCAGTACCTTTGCGTCATCGGTACAAAAATGAGTTTCGAAAAAAGAGCTAATAATCAAATTTTGTTTTTCAATCGGGAAAACGTTTGAATTGATGAAAAAAGTTTGTGGCTATGATTGTCTATCTCGTGATAGAGTTCATGAGCGATTTACACGTTTCAGAGATGATTGTGGAGACATAAATGACAATGAATACGGGCTCAAAATCAGTAATCATCGAAATTGTTTGTAAATTTATCAAAAATTAACCGAAATCATCGTTGAAGTTTTTGGAATCGGGGTTGAATATCTCCAAAACATCGATTTATAAAATTTAACTGATCATTTGGGCTTATAAAAGGTAGGTGCACGTTTCATACCGCACAAGTTAACTGAGGACCAAAAATTGCTCAGAATTCAACACTCGAAAGACCTTATTAAAGAGGTGAAAAAAGAGACGAGAGCTTCCTTTACAACATTGTAACTGGTGATGAAACGTGGTGTTTCCAATATGAACCTGAAACTAAGCGTCAAAGTGGCGTAAAGAAGACCTAAGACAAACCACCAACCAAAATCTCGCTTTTGGAGAAGACAAAAATCAAGTTGACGCTCATTTTTTTTTTACGATTTCAAGGGAATTGTCCACAAAAAGCAAAACCGTTAATGCAGTTTTCTATCTAGGTGTTTTGAAACGTTTGTTGCATCGCATTCGTCGAATTTGCGCTGAATACCGTAAAGGAGGAAGCTGCCGCTTATTGCATGATAATGCGAGACGGTGCATCGATCCACTTTTGTAACTGGTTTTTTGACTAGAAATCGTATTTGTACCATGAAACACTTAACGTATTTGCCTGATATGGATCCATGAGACTTCTAACTATTCAGAAAATTGCGTTCGACCATGAAAGCAAAACGTTTTGCGTCCGTAGAGGCCCTCCAAAAGGCTTGTACCGACATCCTGATGGACATTCCAATCAATGACCTGAAATACTCTTCCGAAAAATTCTAGATCGCGCTAAACGGTGTATCGAGGCCAGAGGGGGCTTTTTGAATACATAAACTCGAAGTTATCAGAACAAAGCTAAGCTCCTGTCGTTTCTATTTTAGCTCAGTCTTGTTTATTTGGTAAAATTAGGAAATATGTAAAACTGTGCTTTTAGCTGTGTCCCTATGCTCCAGTGAGAGAAAAAGGGATCGATAATGATTAAAGCTATGTTTCTGGTTTAAATTAAGACTAAATGAAATTAAGACTAAAGAAATACGTGAAGCTGTGTTATTAGTTTAAATTAAAATTAAATGGTAATAAAACAAATAAAATTAAAAAAAAAATGACTGCTGTGTTCTTAGTTAAATTTTGGAATGATTCGAGTTGTAATATCTTTGATATCCTCGTCATATTGACGTAGTGGTTGAGGCTTAGAAAATTCAATTCATAAATTTTCTTCCCATATTTAAGGACAACCCTATGGTAAATACGTACAGATGTACATAATAATGTATTATTTTCCTACTTTTGTATCAATTTCGGGAGTATGCCAAGTGTGTTTTGCATTTAAAAAGTGCATCTCAAATTGCACGAACAGTAGCTGCAAGCCAAAATGAGACACCAGAGACAAAATATTACCAGAATTATTAGAATTTGACTCAAAGACGCATAAATAGTGTGACCACTGTATACAGATGGCCGATAGAGTGTAGGTTTGTGCAGGAATTCATACGTGTTTTACTTCAAATAGTCCCAGCGACACAACCGTTTACCAGCGCATCCCATTTTAGTTTGATGCCACTGTACGAGCTTGTATGCACAATTATTTGTATCATTTACTTTATTTTGCTTATTCGCATAAAAGAGTTACATCATTTTCAAGTGCACACTACAATTTGCTAATATGTTCTCAGCGCTTTCCCAATCGCGAACCGTCCCAAGCGGGCCACATAATTTCATATGCCAACCACAACGAAAAGGATCCGTGTCAAACGCAAGAAGGGCTTGCTTCAGTATTAGGAGTTACCCGCTAGTCCCAACCAATTTCCAAGCGATTGCATGATTTGGAAATGCTTCAGAAACAGAGGGTATGGGTTCCTTATGAGTTAAAACCAAGGGATGTTGAACGTCGTTTTTTCGCCTGTGAACAACTGCTCCAGCGGCAAAAACGGAAGGGTTTTCTTCATCGCATCGTGACGGGTGATGAAAAACGGATCCATTACAGCAATTCAAAGTCATGGGGACTGCCCGGTCATGCTTCTACGTCGTCGCCTCGGCCGAATATTAACTCTGCGAAGGTTATGCTATGTATTTAGTGGGACCAAGTTGGTGTTATTTCTTATGAACTGTTAAACCAAGCGAAACCATCACTGGGAATCGGTATCGACTTCAGTTGATGCGATTGAGCCGAGCACTGCGCGAGGAGCGGCCGCAATGTGCGGAGAGGCATGAAAAAGTGATTCTACTGCATGGGAACGCTCGGCCTTACTTTGCCAAATCCATTAAAACCTACCTGGAAACACTAAATTGAGAAGTCCTACCGTCGTCTGATTATAACCTATTCCGATCGCAGCAGTTGACCAGCAGTTCCATTCATATGAAGACATCAAAAAATGGCTTAATCCGTGGATAGCCTCAACAGATGAACAGTTTATCGCGACGGTATACGAGATCTACCAGAAAGATGGGAAAAAGTAATAGCATGCGAGGGGTAATACTTTCAATGATTCACTTGTAAACATTTTTTCTGATTAAAGTTGTATTTTCATCAATAAAACAGCGCGAACTTAGTTGCGCACCTAATAGAATTTTCTGACTACGGACAACTGGTATTAATTTTCTCAGGTTAGGAACATTGCTTTCCAGAATTTAAGAATCGAGACTAATAAAAAAGGTATTGATTAAGTAAACTTGCAGAAAGTATGGGTATTTTTTTTTTTTTTTTTGACATAAACGTTCCGCGAACAAAAATTGCGGATGCTGGAATAGCACCGATGGGGTTTTTTTTCCACAACGTTTCCATAGGATAAGTTCCACTTTATACTGAAAATGTATGTTGCACGGTGTAATTAGCCACATTTGTCTGCTTAAAATAGAAAATATTTAAATCAAGATGAGCATCGCACAAAAAATTTAATGCTATTTAATAGCATCGAACATTTCGCCAATTCCAATCATCATTGACCGGTCGGTCGATCAATGGCAAACACAAGAATAGTAATTACAATAATGTCGCCTATAGGAGAATAGCGGCAATAATTTGCTGTCAATGACAGCTTCGCATGACTGCCCATTTCACGGTGGCAACATATCGAGTTATTTACGTCAAAGCTTCAGCTGCTGTCTGCACGCCTCACCTATTCGTAAATATTTACAAAATTTATTAACTGAAACGGGCCTATTGCAGGTTCCATACTTTTGTTGTTGTTGTTGCTGTGCAGCGCTGCTACTGTTGCTTTGGTTGCGTCGGCAACACTATTATTAAGAGGCGAAAACAATTAGTTGTCAATTAATACAAATTACAAAGACTTGCCACATTGATACACTTCACTGTAGTACAACAAAAATGATGGAGCGCATATAAATCGGGGGAAAAATGTCAGACCAGCAACAGCCGCAGCAGCAGTAGCGCAGTGAGAAGCGAAAACAGAGTGCTACTGCAGAAAAATTGTCTCTACTCATGGCTAATACGTACACTGAGGAGCAAAAAAGTAACATAAGTCAACAGTGGGAAATATTCTCAAAAATATTGGTTCAAGTACTATGCTTTTTTAACTTTCGCCACGTTTATGTAGGAGCAAGATCAACTGAAAAAATTTGAAATTTGAATTTTATCATGGTCTGTGAGCAAAGTTGCGGAAGAAGTAGTAATAAAACTTGACTATCAAAATTTTGAAGCTGCCTTTTAAAATCAATACACTGCGTTGTATGGTGGTCGTTACATTTTTTTGACGAAAGGATATCTATCGTGCAAAGCCTACTGAGGTACCCCATATTTCAAGGCTTTTTAAAAATTTTAGCACATTCCGAGGAAGTCCACTGAAACAGCTCTCCTCAGAAGAGTGCTACAGATGGAGAAAGTGCTGCACTGTGAAGAATATGCAATGGGAGTTTTCCTTAACATATCTGGCACCTTCAACAATGTACACTATGTCAAAAACATATCGAGAATTGTTCTATTAAAAAGCGCGCGTTACACATACAAGTATGTCTAAATTTTTTTTGCTGGAATGTTGGTACAACTGGCCTCTATAGTGTTGCAGAATTTGAGCGTGATCTGTTAAATAGCTTGTTTTTGCCATTTAATTATATCAGTCAAGCAGAGGTGTGCCCTGCGATTTTCACTATGGATAAAAATATCGAACCAAGAATTTGTCTTATTGTGTTTTCAACGGGATTTCGTGTGCCGAATCTTTGAAAATGTTGCAGAAAGCCTATGGCGAGTGTGCTTTTCTCAAAAATACGGGTCTACGAGTGGTATAAGGCTTTTGCAGACGGTCGAGGAGTCGTGGAAGATTTGCCCCGATCTGGTCGCCCCTCAATGTCTTCAACAGATGAAAATGTCAAACGTCGACAAAGTCAAGGAAATGGTGCTGGAACACCATCATTTAAGTTTTAACGAGGTAGCTCTTGACCTTAGTGTGTCTCATGAATCAATTTGCACTATTTTACACCATCAATTGGGCTCAACTCGTTTTAAGAAAGTTGAACTTCTTTTAAAAATAAGGAAGAAGGTGGCTGAAGACATGCTTGAGCAAGTGAATTCGGACCCAACGTTTATCCAGCGCCTGATAACAGGTGATGAGACGTGGGTATATGAGTTTGACATGTAAAGCAGTCAACATGCAACCAGTCGGCTGAATACCGCTACTCACATGAGCCGAAACCCAAAAAACCACGTCAAAGTCGGTCAAAAGTGAATTCGGAATTCGTTCCAAATGGTTCTACGGTAAATCTATACTATAAAGGTGAATGTCTGTACGTTGACCGCGCATCACTACGAAACCACAACACCAAATGACGTAAAAATTTGTATACATTAATATTTTCACCCAATGAAGGTTATAGGCATGTTTTTATGATGGAACTCCCTTCCCACAGCCCCCAGGCCGCGCCACCACTCTCATTCGTCACTAATAATCGAATATTTGCTTAAATTTAATCTAAAAAATCTTACTTTTTTCTATTTCCCGTTATTTATAGCACACTCTAGACTTCATAATCCCCATAAGCTGTTCAACTATGACCCAAATGCAAAGTTGAAAAACGATTTGAGATAGAAAATGAATAAAAATAATTTTGCTTAATATTTTTCTGATTGGTTGTTTTGATTTTATTCAACGAGGCATAGCAACGGATGCCGGGTATTGTAATACTATGGTTATTAATAAAAAACTATTTGCTATGAAATTATTGTTTGTAATTCTTTTATATACATATCCTAAATCCCTCAAAACTACTCCTACGCGAGCGGGGCCGTGGGCTTAAGCTAGTAAAGAATTTTATTTGGAAGCTATGCGACGTGTTAGAGAATTTGCGTAGGAAATAGCCCGATTTGTGGAAAGAAAACTCATGGATCTTGCACCGCGATAACGCACGGTCTCACAAGGCTCATATTGTGAATACTTTTTTGTCCAAAAACTCATCAAATATCATCGAATAACCACCGTATTCACCATATTTAGCCACCTGTGACTTTTTCCTTTTCCCAAAACTTAAGTTGATAACTTAAAAAATTTAATGGTTTATGGACCAAATTCTATATTCCTAAAAATTCATTTTTCTTTTCTCACTGCAAAACGGGAACGATTGAGTTGCTCCGCTTTTATTATTTTATTGATATTAAAAGTTAAAATTTTAGTGCTCCTCTTTCAAAAGCTAACCATAAAAATATTTTTGTTAAACACAGAACCAGTATTTTGTTATAAAAGAAAATATAAAACAACTTTTTTTGCATAAAGTCTTGGTGAGAAGAATTCAAAAGGTGTGCTCAAGAGCATACCGTTAAACGGCTCTCAGCGCTTTTGAAGGCATCCGCTGATTGGCTGACGTCCCAGGGGTCATAACAACGGTTAGTTTACGAGAAAACTGAGATTCTTTTGGTGATGTACGAAAAAAGCGACACAGTATACGCTCATTGTCGTCGGAATAACGACTCATGGTGAGAAGATTTTTAGAGATCTGCTCTCTTGGCATGTGTTTACAAACAAACTGAGATTGTGTGGGTGATATACGAAAAAAATCAGCCAATGATACTTCGTTACTAACTGAACAACGACTGATTGGACAAGTATGTGAATTCGGGTGAAATGAGCGAGCAGAATTCGGCTGCCGAGTACCCGGCGACGTAAGTTGCTCGCACAATGTTCTTTTTCACCATAGCAGATTGGTCAAACCTGGAAGTCTATCCTCCATGGCATGAAGTACCTTTTGAAAACTATAGCTATATATTTGCTCCTCAGTGTACATATTCATACACACGCACATACATACATATTTACGAGTATTTATATGTTCACTGCTTTCATGTAAAAAATTCTTTCTATTTCTCCTTGTCATATATCCTGGCCATCATTCGCCATGGGAATACTAGCAGATCGGACCACTGACATTTTGCGGATAACGCTGACTGCTCTTCGTACACTGACTACAGCTACTATCTCCTGCTGACGTTTTTTCTCCTCCTACTCCTCAGCACATTTTTTGGTTTTGTTTATTTGAGCTCTGTTATTCCATTTAATTACTTTTATTTAATTTTCTTGCCAACCCGCAAACGCAGAAAAGTAGAAAATAAACAGTGGCTGCAAAGAACAACAATGAAAACATCATCAGCAACAACAACAATGCTAAAAATAAGAGCTAATTCTACGCTAGAATGCCACGTATCCGAACGAATGCCGCAAAGCGGCCACGCGGCTATGAAATACCAGCGGAAATGGGCACAAATAAAGTGGTTCGAGCGTAAAAATACAAATTAAATGACTTGCAGGACAACATGATGTCGCACTGATTTGTTTTTCCACCTCGGTTTACTTACTTCGTGTGCAGGCGTCTCTTCTAGCTGACCTTTGAGTATTTCTCCATGCTCTACTATGTTATTTGTTTCAAAACACTAGGGCTGATTTTATTTTTCCGAATTCGATTGAACAATTCCCGATATTGTAAACAAATGAGGAATTTTCAGCCGAAACTCATCAATCATAAATTTATTTAAAATATATTTTAACCTAAAAAATTAGAAAAAAAAACCAAAATTCACAAATTTTTAAATGTACTTTAACTTAAAAAAATTAGGAAAATAAAAACCCAAATTCATACATTTTTTTGAATGTATTTTAATCTAAAAAAATAGAAAAAAATAAAAACCTAAAAAATGAATTTGAATGTATTTTAATCTAAAAAATTATAAAAAAAAAACAAAACAAAATTCATAAATTTTTTGAAATGTATTTTAACTTAAAATATTAGAAAAAAAATAAAAAACTACAAAATCTAATTCATACATTTTTTTTAAATGTATTTTAACCAAAAAAAAAAAAAACTGAAAAACCAAATTCGTACATTTTTTTGAATGCATTTTAATAAAAAAAAATAGAAAAAATTATAAAAACCTAAAAAATGAATTAGAATGTATTTTATTCTAAAAAGTTAGAAAAAATATAAAAGAACCAAAACTCATAAAATATTTTAAATTAATTTTAACTTAAAAAATTGGCAAAAAATATAAAAAATACAAAAAAATGAATTTGAATGTATTTTAACTTAAAAAGTTAGAAAAAAAATATGTAAAAAAATCAAAATTCATAAAGTTTTTGAAATGTTTTTTAACTTAAAATATGAGCAAAAAAAATAAAAACCTACAAAATCAAATTCATGCATTTTTTAAATGTATTTTAACCAAAAATAAGAAAAAATAAAAAACTGAAAAAACAAATTCATAAATTTTCTTGAATGCATTTTAATCTAAAAAAATTAGACAAAAACAAATAAAAACCTAAAAAATGAACTTGAACGTATTTTAACCTAAAAAGTTAGAAAAAAATATAAAAAAACCAAAATTCATAAAATTATTTATTTAAATGCATTTTAACTTAAAAAATTAGAAACAAAATAAAAAACTGAAAAACCAAATTCATAGTTTTTTTTAAATGTGTTTTAATCTATAAAATTAAAAAAAAAATTAAAACCTAAAAATGAATTTGAATGTATTTAACCTACAAAGTTAGAAAAATATAAAAAAAACCAAAATTCATAAAATTCTTTAAATGTATTTTAACTTAAAAACTAGAAAAAAAAACTTCGAATTCAAATTCATGAATTTTGTTAAATGTATTTTAACCAAAAAATTTAAAAAAAAACCGAAAAACTAAATTCATAAATTTTTTAAAATTTATTTTAATCTAAACAAATAGAAAAAAAAGTAAAAAACTAAAAACTGAATTTTAATGTATTTTAACCTAAAAAGTTAGAAAAAACATAAAAAAATAAAATTCTTTAAATGTATTTTAACTTAAAAATTAGTATTTTAACTCTAAACAATTAGAAAAAACAATAAAAAACTGGATAACCAAATTTATAAAATTTTTTTTAAATGTATTTTAACATAAACAAATTAGAAAAAATATAAAAAACTAAAAAACAAAATTCATAAAATTTTTTAAATATATTTTAACTTCAAAAATTAGAAAAAAAAAATAAAAAACCAAAAGTAAAAAATTCTTTTTAATATATTTTAACTAAAAAAAATACTTAAAAGAACCGCATACATATATTTCTCTTCACAAAACTCTACACCATAGTTTTCAACATTGAATAATTCTCAATAATGTAAACTTTTTTTTTCAAAATGTTTGCAGTTTACTTCTTATTTAACGCAAGCCTACAAATAAACCAATTTTCACAAAAATTTGCGGCAATGTACAAACTACTTCAATCCCATGCCAAGAATTGCTCAATCTGCCCATCTGTCAAATCGTTTCAACTACAGACAATCTAAAAACAAAAAAACACCGATATAAAATCAGTTTTGTGAAATAAATAAGCACAAGCCACCCTCGTATGTAATCGCACCACATTGTTTTTTCATTGATTATTGTGTTTGTTAATCTCCCCCATGTCCTAGCGCGTATAGCAGATTGGGTAGCCGCAGCGCAGTTGAAAGGCCGTTGAATTACTCGTAAATAGCTGCTTTGCATTTTTGTTGTAAGCCGAAGGGCTGAAACTAATTTAATTTGTGAATGCAGCATCGCTGGAATAGTCGTACTGAGTTTTAATGTGCACTCGCATTTCTTAGCGGATTCTTTTAATACCGAATTGTTATTGTTATTAAAACAAATATGTATATATGTTATTTGTATGTGAGTGTGTGCTGAAAGCCAAGACGGGAGCTAAAGTTGCATAGCTTAACCCTTAAAATATATTTTTAAAAATAAATGCAAAATAATTAGACATGTAAACAAAATACATACTGGCCAACATTACTGCAATGGTGATATTTTTATTTTTTATTTTTTTGATGGAGGAATCTCAATCTTGAGCCAGCATAAGAAACCTTTATCTTTAATATAAATATATAAATACTTTTGTATATATTTACTAATTTTTTTACAGATTTGCACAGTACAAATCAAAATTTGAAAAAAAGTGTGTAAACTCAAACTTTAGCGTTTTACACGTGTAAGGGAATGTTGGGTAAAAAATGGGATCTGCAACCAAAACTATCCAATTGGTCCTACACAGCCATTGCAAGGCCATTACTAACATATGAGTGGAGGTATTGCCGAGAAGTCCACTTAGTAGAAATCAACACGCTTACCAGAGTGGCCAGTGTAAATCAGCCTTACTCGATCTTGTTAGCAAGATTGAAGCTGGGCTGGAAGCTGACGAATACACAATGGGCGTGTTCGTGGACATTGAGGGGGCTTTTGATAATGCCACTTTCAGCTCAATATGTTCTTCTACCGAGCGACACATTGTAAAATGGATATATTCCATGCTCTCTGAGAGGCTGTTTATCGCTGGTGAAAACGGTGACGAAATAATCACCGTCAGGGCCAAGTAAGGATGTCCCCAAGGGGGTGTTCTTTCTCCGCTGCTTTGGTGATTCGTCGTAGACTCTCTACTAGCGTAGATGCAGGAACTCGGGTTTCACGTCCAAGCATATGCTCATGTCCTAACATCGGACAAATCCCTAAGGAGGCTTTGCACGATAGTGGCAACTGTGGGGGAAATGGCAACTGTTTTCCAAACGGAAATTTTTGCCATCCTGAACGTAGCCGAATGGATAATCGAGAAGAGATGGAGCGGGAAACAGATTGGAGTTTTCAATGATAGTCAGGCTGCACTGAAGGCTCAGGAGAACGCGAAGCAAACCTCAAAGATTGTTCAAGAATGTAAGAAGAAGTTTAATACTGTCACAAGACAAAACAGGCTTGTACTTATATGGGTTCCAGAGCCAATAATCGGAATCAGTTCCGAAAGAATCATGAAGTGGATCAGCGAAAATGTATGCAATTTACATAAAGAGCGATGGTTCGGTCTAAAACGCTGCAGAACTGCAAAGTGTTTTGTGACAAGTCCGAACAGAAAACTGTCAAACTTTCTACTAAAACTTATAAGGAAAGACGTTCGGTTGACGGTTGGTATCATTACAGGACACAACCCATGGGGTCATGAGGGCCCAGTGTACCTGTCATACTTGGAGGAGGCGGATAGCACTGAACACTTTCTCTGTGAGTGTCCTGCCTTTGCTAGAGCACGGCTACGAGTTTTGGGTTCCAATGTCGTGAGAATGAGTAATATTCGTTCCCTAAAACTGGAGGATATTTACAGATTTGCCAAAGATTCTGGAAAATTCTCACAGGACTAACTATCTCTATCTCTGTCTCTATTCTTTCCTATCTCTTTCTCTGATACTTTTCTCCGTTCCTCCTTGACTATCTACCCTCTTTCCAGAGCTTTAAATACAATGTGCTTTTTAGCCTGAGTGTTTAAGGGGCCACCAAATCTCTTGGTGCTCCTTGGCCGACCTTTCAATTTCAACATATACGGCACTAGTCTGGAGGCCCCAGAAAAGGAATACATCCAAACCAAGCTGAGCAAGATCCAAAGAGCGTGTATTTTAAGCACAGGAGCGCTTAGCACTAGTCTTACTGAAGCACTTAATGTACTAACATATCTATTACCATTAGACTTACATATTATATAAAAACAATCGCTACTTGCAGCGTGGTGTGACTCAGAGAAATAGGATGCTGGACAACAAGATCATACGGTCACAGCAAGATCCTCCTACAGGGACCCTCACTGCTCAAAAACAAATCAGACTACACAATCCCCGATCTCAACTTCAAGAAAGACCGTACGTTTTCCAGTGAGAGTCGTATGGGGCAAAGGGAAGGGGATTGGAAGATACGACTTTGAAATGTACGCTGACGGTTCTAAGATGCACTGTGGTGTGGGAGCTGCCTTCTATTCGGAGCTGTTCAACCTATCTTTGGCCAGGCTGAACTATTATCGATCAGGCTGAACTATTAGCACTAGACATACCATAAAAACCGTAAGATACGGTGGCGGAGGTATTATGGTTTGGGGCTGCATAGCTGCAGCAGGAGTCGGAAATTTGGAATTTATCGACAGATTGATGGACCAATATGTGTATATTGATATTTAAAAAAAAATATGAAGAGCAGCGCTGGTAATTTGGGAATAGGTTCCAAACAAAATTCGAGCAACCCAAATGTTAAGCACATTTTTGATTGTTTGGGCTCCAATTTCATGAATGGCAACTTCGATTTCGTGTTTTAAAGCATCAATCGTCTCTGGATGGTTCGCATAGCATTTGTCCTTAACGGCTTCCCACAAAAAATAGTCCAACGGGCTTAAATCACAGCCCCGAGGCGGCCAATTGATATCGGAATTTCGGCTGATTATTCGGTTTTCAAAAACGGTAGCCAAAAGTTCGAGTCTAACTTTGGCAGTGTGACAAGTTGCACCGTCCTGTTGAAACCAATTGTCGTCCATGTCATCTTCTTCAATTTTTGGAAACAAAAGCTCATTGAGCATGTCACGGTAAAGTTCGCCATTTACTGTAACCGGGGCTCCTCGCTCATTTTCGAAAAAAAATGGCCCGATGATGCCGCCAGACCAAAAACATCACCAAACAGTGACTCGTTGTTTATGCATTTGCTTCTCTACAGTAACGTGTGGCGTTTCTGAGCCCCAAATCCGACAATTTTGCTTATTGACGTAGCCACCGATGTGAAAATCAGAAAAGAAGAAGAAGACTCACCACTTTGGAAATAGGTTTTCAATATTTCCCAATTTGGTTTAAGCGTATAGCGTCCAGTTTCGTAAATGTCAAACCGTTAAGTAAATTAAGAACACATTTGACATGTCATTTGTGTTACCATTCACAAAAAAATAGGTGGTTCAAAAAGCAAACGCTATGTGGCCCACCCTGTATAACAAGAGTACGGCGACTTAAGTTTCACACTGTAGTTCATTCCACAGAAGGTATCATATGCAGCAAAGCTTCAAACTTTGGAAAAGATTTAAAAAAAATCCACCTATTTTCCATAAAAACTGCAGGCATTGAAACAGAATTAAACAAAAGTATGCCCATTAAATTTGGCTATTTAAAACAATAAATTTAACTTTAAAATAAAGTACAAGTTCGAAGCGGCTGACTTTTGACAATTTTTTCTCCCTGGCGATGTTGCCTATTTTCTCCATATGCGGAATGCACGAATTTTTTTTACCATTTGGTCTTCCCACACATTCATCAATTTAAACCAAAATTTTAGACTTGACTTTTTTCTGTTTTAATTAAAATATTTATTGAAAACACTTTTACGTCTCATTAAATTACAAAATCATGCATTTTTACAATTAATTATTTAAACTAAAGATAAAAAAATGTTTTTAGTGACAAACATTAACGTCTCTGAAAATGTAGAATGTGTACATAATTTCATGAAAAATATTTTGTGACGTCTCTAGCTGAGTTACATACAAATTTATTATGAGTAGTAATAGAAAAAGCGATTTAGTATTAAACTTATGCCGAAAATGGCAAACGGCTTGCAATTTCTTATAAATACAATTTCCTCTTGGACTTTATTTCCCAAATAACCATATTTTGTGTTGTTGTTGTTGTTTCTTCTCAAATAAGTGCGCTGAAGTGCATGAATTTATGTAGGGGTATTTGTAAATTGTGACATTCGCTGATGCTGAAAATGTGGTCTACTAATGATGTTGCACAAGCCACGGCCAAAATGGTGTTAAAATTTGATAACAACGGATGAGCTGAATTTAGAGACTGCCGCAAAGGATGGCTAGCAAGTTGACATGCCAAACGTTGACTTGGTTGTTGTTGGTGCATTTGTGTGTGTTTGTAATGCGAAGCGACTCCGATAGCTTTTGATCTTTGCGCCTTTTCTTGCTGCTTGCCTCTTGCTACTTGCCTCCTCCCTCTTGCCGCTTGCTGTATCAGTTGCTTGTCTCCCTTATGCGTGTATGTATGTGCTTGTTATTGTTGTTTGCGCAACTTGTGCTGATTATTTGTTTAGCCATTTGAGGCATCTGCGGCTCGAATTTATCCGCTCCGTTGGACATGTCTCAGGCGCGCTGGAGCATTCAAAACTAATTGCCGCGCCACTTCAGTTCGCCAACCGCGCCACCTCTCACTTCCTTGGCGCTTCTATTGCATAGAAAAATTTATTTAGACACAATTTTCGCACAACCCGTAACTGATATTTCGCGTCAGCCCCACTTGAATGCTGCCTCACATTACCAACCTCGCTTGCGCTCTCAACCAACTCTGCAGCTTCTTGTTGTCATTATAATTTTTCGTTTTTTTTTTTGTTTTGATTTTGTGTAAATTTTTGCTGTTGTTTTATGTTTTCATCACCGCCTTTTTCTATTCTTACACTAATTTCATGCTACAAACATATTTGATTTCGTTGCATTTTAATTTGAAGCCACTGTCGTGGCTGTTTGCCATCTTCATCGTCGTCATAGCACCTCACCGCACACATCGCTGCTTTCCTCGCTTACTTCCTCTCCCCTTTGCTCCTTCTTCTGCTCCTCATTTTACTCTTTTCTGCGCGTTTGAATTGGAATTTCTAATTTCTAGCACGTTGAAAGTTCTTGCCTTGCAATGGCAGTGGCGGCACACCTTCGTTGGCCAGCTGAAGCATCAAGTGTCCAAGAGGACGCGTCGAATGGAAGGAAAAGAAAAAGAAGAAGAAAAAATGCGAATGAGCAAGAAATGAAATAAATTGAGACAAGCATGTAATATAATTAAGGTAGCACACAAAAGGTGGTGTGACACAACAGCAAAAACAATAACAAAAAATAACAAATAACGAGAGCTGGTAAAAGGATACAAATTAAGAAATATTTTGTTAGGTAGCCAACCCACCAGCTAGCCAGTCAAACTGACCAGCAGAAGAAGTTGGAAAAAAATGGTGGAATAACAATAAGGATACAACAGCAAGAAAGTGTTGGCAGGAATTACGGTTTAACAATGTAACCGGATGCGCCGAAAGCCAAACAAAAAACATAAACAATGGACCAACACAATAACAAACGCGACACAACACTGAGCTACATAGTTCGTACACTGTGGGGAAAAAATTAAAAAAATTAAATTACAAAAACACACATACATACATATAAATATATACAAAAAGGCACTGGCGTATGCGTAGACACATTAAGAGGGGGGCTCAATACATTGCAGGGGCTTTCTATTGCAGCAAGGGGGAATAAAATATTTTCTTGGAAGCAGCGGAATTATTTAACTTTACCCAAGTACGTAACCTTTCAAAATAAAAATTTATAAAATATATTTTGAGATGAGTATTTCTAAGGGAACTCTTAAAATTGTATGACGTTTAAGAGGGGAGCCTTCTTTAAAGGCTTCAAAAAATCGATTTTTTCGTGGATTTTTTTGGGAAGGAAAGAAATATTCGGTTTAAACGAAACTTTTTGGTTTTATGGTTATATGTTGCAACAGTCTTCTCAAATTTTTTCATTCAAATATAATGTCATATTATGCTTGGTACAAGCATTTTGTCGAGGCGCCTCGAGTGTGCATGTATCGTGCGGCGAGAAAGATGCAGGTCGCAATTTTCATCTGAAACCAAAAACCCAAAAAATTTTTATTTTGGTTTAGTATAGCTTCTAGTTAAACCAAGAAAATTAAACAAAAAGTGAGAAATTCAACAATTTTTTGCTAATTAAAAAGAAAATTATTTTTTTGGAAAAACAAATTCTCTTTAGATTGTTTAAAAAGCGAGTTAATCATAACTTTCTTAAGGTTTTTTAGGTTCAACTAGAAGATAATTTAATTCCAAAAACAATCAATGTAGTCCCGTTTCGATAGGATGTTTAACTTTTTCCCTATCTTTCCCGCCAATTAGGAAAAATCGCAAAAAAACTGAGAAATCGCACTTCGAGCGATCCGGTCGCTCGTCTACCTGCTCGACGCTTACTCACAATTTCTTCTGTAACTCCGAAAATATTTTGAAATTGGTTCTGAAATTTTGAGGAAACATTCTTGGATAGTTTGGAAAGACATTTAAGCAAAAAAAAAATCGATTTCTCTCTAAGCCTCTAAAGCAGGCTCCCTCCCCCCTTAAGCAAATAAAATAAGTGCTTGTTTGTTTTTTTTGTTTGTCGGGACAGACAAGCACGTACATCACTCAGACACAATTAAGTCATCGTACTGCACTTGGATTCCTTTTTAATTTTCTTTAAATCTACTCGAAGAAATCTGAGTAGATCTAGTGGTGCCAAGGAGCCAAGGTTATCGCTTCTTAACACATCAGTGCCAAAAATCTCAAGCCTGATTCGATCGAAGGCTGGGCAGGCGCACAGAAAGTGGTCCACCATCTCATCCTCCTCTCCACATGCTGAGCAGAATGCACCGTCTGAGATACCCATCTTCTCCGTGTGCTTTGCCCATAGAAAGTGGCCCATCATCAGTCCAACCAGCCTCCTACAGTCCCCTCTGCTTAGTGACAGGAGGAACTGCTCATTCGGGCGAACGTGACAGGTAACATCAGTTCTGTTCATCTGCAGCCTCTCTCAGCCTGCCAAGCTCGCTAACCCGTTTGCTAACCGTGGCTTTGATGGTGGCAGAAGGCAGTGGCAGAGATGGCTCCGGACCAACGAAGCAAAAAAGTGCTTACCTGTTGGTCATTGGTACTAAAATAGCCTTCAAAGTCGTGTATAGGGTGTTTTTTAGTTGCGCGAGAACTGAAAACATCGATGACTACTGGTTTAACGGTAGAGAATGGCAAATCGTGTTGAAATTTCTGTTCAATAAGGCTTGGCAAGGGAAGAGTGTGTACAATGTGAGACAGGGCGAGTCTATCCATGTATACACAGATGGCTCAAAGCCCGGGGGCAAGGTGAGCGGAGATGGGTACTCCCAACATCTGGGGATCTCCTTCAGTTTTCGGCTCCCCGACTACTGTAGTCTTTTCAGGCTGAACTGCTGGCAATAATGAAAGCCACGACACTGGTACAGTGTGATGCGATATCTGGAAATGATATCTACATTTTCACTAACAGCCAGGCGGCGATAAAATCCCTTCCAAAACAGTCGACAATCTCCAAGGTAGCCATGAAATGCCACACATCACTGAACGAGATGGCTGAGTCATTTCGCTTAAGGGTAATATGGGTTCCTAGTCACCGCAACATGAAGAGTAACTGCAGAGCCGATGAACAAGCGATACTCGGCACCAAATTGACCGATGAGTACATCAACAATGACAAAGGCATAGCCTTACAAACAGGTAAGCTGCTTATCTTGGAGGAAATTGTAAGAGCAACACATGAAAGATGGCATAATGAAACCACCTGCAAATTCGCCCGTAACTGTGGCCGACTCTCAATGCTAAACGCACGGAATCTCTGCTAAACCAAAATAAGCATAGTCTTACCACACTGATTTCAGTCATAACGCGGCACTACCTAGTAAGTAGGCACACCCAAGGATGGGTGTGCAAACACATGACTTCTGCAGAAGTTGTCTGATGAGGAGAAAGAAGAGACAATCTTGCACCCTCTGCTCCATTATCCTGCTCTATCCAGACGGAGATCTATCATTCTAGGCAGACAATTTTTTAATCGACTTGGAAGATTTCAGTTCTGCAGAAATTAGGGATAGTATAAAATTTTTGAAAAGCTTGCACTGGTTTTAGAAGAGATTGGGAAAAGCTCATCCCACGGTATCGCAATGGGCTATGAGCCTAAGGACAACCGCTTCAACCTAAACTAACCTAAGGCTTGGCAAGTCGTCGTGAAACGTTTAATTTCAGAATTTGTGCAATCGCACAGAAAAAATCTGTCGGCTGATTTTTAATGAATTAATTATTAGTAATTATTTGAGAGGTGTTACTTGGAAAATCTGCCCCATGCGACTTATCCGTATACCACTTCGATCAAAAAGTTACCGGAATATATTCAGAAAACTCAAAAACAAATTTATTCCTCAAAAGTGAGATTATCACTTCCAAAGTACTTCTTTTCAACTTCAACTGCAACACACTTATGCCAGCTCTCGCAAGGCCTGTGGATTTCAATTTTCAGTATAGCCATCAGAGCCGTTTTCGATTTTTCCATTACTTCTTTTCGGCCGCTTCGATAGTTAAGACTCGTTCCCCCTTAGAGGGTTTTTTACTCGATCAAACAGCATAAAATCGCAGGGAATCATATCAGAAGAATTAGAGGACTGTTGGATGGTATAAGTTTCGTTTCGTTCTTGGCCAAAAATTCACGGCTATTGATGGCATTAGGCGCAGCAGCGTTATCATGGTTATCACCAGTTCTTTTCCTTTCTTTTTTGGCGAACTGCTTCATGTAAGCGTCTTACAACGCCCAAATATAATATAACGATAGTCCTTAATAACTGTCTGACCTTCTGTCAAAAATTTGCGGTGTTCAATACCATTTCTTTATTCTTTATTCTTTCTTTATTGACTGACGTGGTTGTTTTGAGGTTGGCTCATTCAGATCTCCCCACTCACTCGCCAAATTTCTGGATTGTGTGTCATATTCATAAACCTACGTCTCGTCTCCAGTAATGATGCGATTGAGGAATTTTGAGTCGGTTCAGCCTTGGAAATCGTGTCTTTGGCAATACCAATGCGTTGCCTTTGATGCATGAAATTCAAGTCTGTTGAGACGTGCACGGCACAAGCCGAAATCATTACCTACTACTTCCTGAATGGATCCCTAAGCAATACTCAAGTCCTCAAGCCAGCTCTCTGATGGTTAATTTGCTGTTATTGGTCAACTTTTCTATCACTTTATTGATGTTTTCACCAGTTTTCGGTACCGACGGCCTGCCACCACGTCCGTCATCCTTGATGGACCCTCAGGCCACTCGTAGACGACTGTTTCCTTTAGAGTACCATTACCGAAACAGTTGCCTAATATTTTTTAGGTTTTTGAGTCATTGAATCCATTTTTAAGACAAAATTTAATACAATCTCGTTGTTGCAAAATCAAACCCATTTTTAAAACTGTAAAAATCGAAAACACTTGCAGTGGTATGGTAAATTTACGCGAGGCAGAGTAACTTTTACAAATGTCAAGCAACGGATATTAAATTTTGGTGGAATATTCGTCACAGATGTGGTAAGCTAGCAATAGAAAAAAAAGAAACAGAACTCAAATAGTTTGATTTAGAGCGTCACCTAGCAGTTGTTCCGGGAACTTTTTGATAAAGGTGGCATATTTGCTATTAGCCTCCCTAAGCTTTGGTTCTTTCTTCATTATTTTAACAAACGTTGCTACCCCCCTTGGACTGCCTTTGAGCACAACTCGAAAGGCAACCTGCAGTATTTCATAAAAAATATACGCCAATGCCAAGGGATAAGTGTTTTAGTTAAAAAAATACATCCGTTGTCGTAGTCAAATGCCACAGTCGCTCATTTTTTCTTTCCTGCTACTACCACTGCCACCTTTACTTTGTTCCGGCTTTGCAAGTGGCAAAAATGACAAAAATGGCGGCGGGCATTCCTTTTTAATTGTTTAATTAAAACGTCTTCTCCGTTTTTCATTTTAATTTTTTTCTTCCTAATTTTCTTGAATTTACTTTTTTTATATTTGTTTGCTTTTTCCTTTTTTACTATTTAACTGTATATTATTTTGTTGCTGTTGACTTCATAAAATGTTGTTTTCGTTAATTAATTGGTGTTAATTTATGTCATTTGTACATGAATTTGTATGCAAAGGATGAGTTAATGGAAGACGGCTGCTAGAATGGCTAATTGGGGGTCTTCAGTGCGCCAACTTTTTTCCAAAAAAAGGCACATCATTTGTCTAAAGCTTAAATTGCATATGTTGGTATGTTTCTGCAACAAAAAAGGGAAGGCTTTGTTCTAACTGATGATAAATTCTGGGTAAGTTTTGGTCAGCTTCGGTTTCCTGGGTAGCAAAAGGGTTTACTTTTTGCTTAATACACTTTCAACATCCTTAAATAACCCTGCAAAATGTTTAGAAATTTTTAATACATTTTAAACATTCAAAAGGCAAAGGCCATGCAAATTAGCACCAGCATACTCTTATAATCAAATGTCGTCATTGAAGGAGAGGATATTAAGCTTTTTGACTCCAAGTGAGAAACATATGGATCGTGGAGCAAACAAAGACATAGAAACCAAGAAAAAAGCGCTGGAGCTTCCGCCAGCATACGAAAAATATAAAACTCTACCAGCTTATCTGCGAAGATAAAGGTCAACATATGCAAGTCGAATGTCCTCACAATTATTTTATGTATGCGTTCGGGCCAACTAGCAAGTACAGAACTCAGACAACATTAAGTCCAGAATACTGCACTCGGATTCCGTTTTAATTTTCTCTAAATCTGCTCTACCTCCAAAGAAATCTGAGCAGATCTTGTGGTGCCTAGAAGCCAAGATGGCTCCTGATTTGATCGAAGGCTGGGCAGACGCACAGAAAGTGGTCCGCCATCTCATCCTCCTCTCCAACTTGCTGGGCAGAATGCCATGTCTAAGATGCCTACCTTTTTCATGTGCGTCGCCCATAGATAGTGGCCCGTCATCAGTCCAGTCAGCTGCCTGCAGTCCTTTCCTCTTAATGACAGAAGGATTTCCGGCAGTCGGTTGGACATGACAGGCAACATCAGTTTAGTCCATCTACAGCCTCTCTCAGCCTGCCAAGCTCGCTTGTGAGTTAGAGTAACCCGTTTGCTAATCGTGGCTTTGATGGCTGCAGAAAGGAGTGGTAGAACGGACTCCGAACCAAAGAAGTTGGCCTCAGAGCCCATCCTAGCTAAAGAGTCAGAGGTCTCGTTACCCACAATACTCACGTGTTTCAGAACCCATGTTAGCATCCGGCTATTATATCTACCAACATAGTTCAGCCTGAATTTACAGCACTCGAGAAAACAATGTTTGGCGGCTTCATTTTCAAAGTTTGACCACAATAGAGCCTCTGGCAGCACCACACTGTATCTCTTTTCAAGAACGACTTTTGATGGCACGGAGTCAAGGGACATAGAGAGAATCATTGGATCGAAGTCCATGCCTTCTCTGTTGTCCAACGCCGGACAGGGGTCATACCAGTTCCTATTGTGTTTCCTGCAGATGGCCTCTCCTTGAAAAAAGCATCAAGTGGTGGTAGACCAACCAGAACATCTAATGCCGGCCTGAAGTAGTCGGAAAAGTTCCGGTGCAACAGATGAACACAGTGCATTGTAGTCTTGATAAGGTCCTCCTGACGACCACGAGAAAGAGTCTGCTCATCCAGACCACTGATCCATAGGGCCTTGCTAGGAGAAAGACCCCACGTTTTTCCCAGAAAGCTCTCAGTGCTTTGAATGTCTTTGTTTCAACGTGTGACTTCCAAAGAAGTTTACTGTCGAGGATTACTACAAGATATTTGATTTCTTTGAATAACTGAATTGTGACTGTTTTTAGCTTAGGCAGAACGAGTTCATCAAGCTTCCTCCATCAATACCAGTTTTGGTGGGGTTTGCCGATAGCACATTAGCATAGCACCAAGTGTCAATATCCAGAGTTATCTGCACTTTTTTACAGATGTTCATAAGCAAGGGGCCCGTTAACAAGCAGGCAATGTCGTCCGCATATACTTGTGTTTAGACTCCAGCATCGTTTAAGGTGTTGAGTAGAGGATCGATCACCATGCACCAGAGTAATGGAGACAGCACACCACTTTGGGGACAGCCTCTATTAATCCCGGATGACACCAGCAGATCCTCCTCCGCCCGCACCGTGACGATTCTTTGGGCAACCATTGAACGAATCCAATTCACTAGCGCCCGATCTACACCATGTCTGCTGGCAGAGCTGCACATACTGTCGAAAGTGCTATTATCAAAAGCCCCTCTATATCCAAAAAGATGTCCACAGCGTAGTCCCTTCTGTCGATGGCCTGCTCTATCCAAGCAACAAGGTTTTGCAGTGCCGACTCGCAGGATTTTCCGCTTTGATAGGCATGCTGAAATGGAGAGAGTGGGTGAACCTTCAGCGACTTCTGACGCATATGCAACTCCACTAGCCGTTCGAGGCTTTTCAGCATGAAAAAGGTCAGCCTGATAGGCCTACAAATTTTGGGGCTGGTGTAGTTATCTCTCCCACGCTCAGGGGAGCCTTACATACAAGCTACGAAATTTGGTAGTCCACCCCTATAAGTAGCACGTCGTTAAACCAATGCTGCAACATCGAACCAATCAGGACAATCGAAGAAAGACGGGGCTTGAGCAGGCATTGGAAAACTCCGGGGGAAGACAGCCGAAATAATTAGAAGACGCCTCAAAATCCTTTGCTTGCTTAGAAATCGTGATTATCAAATTAATTAATATAAAATATACGGTTTTTAATTTTTCGACGTCAAATATCAAACCCCTAATAGCACCTGTAAAAAATTGTGTCCGAAAAAAGTGATATGCTATTTAAATAGATGGAATAAGCGGACCACGGCGATATTTTCCTTTTTTTTTTGTTATTTACACACATACATTTTTAATAATTTCTTTACCTAAGACCTCCATATCTCGAAATTTGAGGCTTATTTCGAAAATGGGAGAAATAACATTTTTACTTAAGACTCAAATATTTTAAAACACATTGATTTTGTCCATTAACCAAATGTACGCGAAGCGTTTTAAGGCGGTATTTTTATGTACGCATTCGAAAAGGCCGAAATTATCTTACGCCGCGGCTGAAAAAGTGATTAATAGATCAAAAAAAATGTTGTTGTGGTGTGGAATCAGCGGTATAAGGTGTACAAAAATGTTGATGACTTTGCCGAGCGCGGCTTGAAGCGAGTAATGACAAAAAAGCAGGATAAAGTGATCGTCCAACTTTTTAGACGGGACCTTTCTTTGTGACTACGCCAAGCAGGACCAGTTCTTGCTAAATAGGGAATAGATGTGAATATCAACACCATCGAACGTCGACTGAAGGAGGCGAACATATCCTACCGTCCCACTTCGTCAAAACCACTGCTCTCAGAAAAACACATTGAGAAACAACGAAACAAGGAAATGGCATCATAGTAATGGACTGGCCTTCCCAGTCCACAGACGCCAAACCTCATTGAAAATATGTAGGGAACTATGAAAACGCATCTTGTCGGAAAGATAGTCCACGATTTAAGGCAACTCGTGCGCCAAGTTCGCAACATCTGGTACTCTTTGTCGACGAGCTACGCAGAAAAGCTTCAAAGCATGAAGAGAAGTTGTCAAGCTATACTCGACAACGATTGAGACTACACGGCTCATTAAGTAATAGCGGCTCGTAGTTTTGTACATACTTTTATGTAAAAAAATATGTAAATATATATTTTTTATTCTTCATGAATAATCGCGGCTCCTTCTTTCAAATTTGTATCCAGCAAAAAATTCTATATACAAATGAAGTATTAAATGCCATTGTTATGGGGATTTTTTACCTTGAATAATTACTTAATTTATAACCAAACTTGTGAATTTTGTATATTTCAAAAACAGAAAAAAATTAATTTTATTTTTGTTATTTTTAACACGTATGAACAAACTACCACCACATAAATTATGCCAAAGTGTCAATAAAATAGCAGACAAGTACTCAGTATTTTCGCCAAATTGTGCCAACAGTCAATATTAAGTGAATTTCCATTCAGCGACTCGCGGCAGCTGCGGCAAAACTCGCTCAAATTCCGAGTTTCCAAAATTGAATGTGGCAGAATAAAAATGGAAACGTGTTGCATGCATTCATATTTTAATGCCAATCAAATTACGATCAAATACCACACAAACACAAGTAACTGCAGCAACTCCAAAACACACAGATATGAAGAAGAATAATAAAAAATGCTGAAATGCAAAATAAATACAATACCAAAATTATAGGTAAGTAGGTTTAGAGATGAAACTCAAAATACTGCGCTGGCACACTTGCACGTAGACACAAACACATACAGGGTGGTCTGAACAAAAGCTGTTTTGAGAATTCTAGATTTTTGACACTGTAAGAAATTAAGGCACAAATTTTTAGATTTCATGTATGTAAGTCTGACTTTTTACTAGTTAATAAAATTGCTAGAAGTCTAAAAAATGCTTCAAAGGGATCGCTGTTTGCTTTAATAACAAGAGCCGGCCATTGTGCTATAGGAGCATTTGTGGCATCCAAAGCTATAAAAGACGCTGCTGTAATAAGTGTTTGCCTGAGAATCTTCGAATTGCAGTGGCGATTATTGAAGAATACACTGACCGTGGATCAATCGTCAGCCGAAATAAGAACTGGAATATTTCTCCCGAAGCACACTTGAGTGATTTTAGCTTTATGTGCCGATGCAGTTGAAAGTTCCAGTATTCTCTATTCGATATGCTCCCTATCAAATTCTCTTCTTGTTACACTTGTGCTTCAGTTTTTATAATTTTTTCGCAAAAAATGCAAAGAAGGGAATTTTTTATGGTATCCCAACATTATTATTTTTTTTTTTTTTAAATAAATAGCAAAAATTAATAGTTTTTCGGGGGATTTTCTAAACTACTTTTTTTTTTTAAATTTAAGTCAGTTTTTCAAAATAGTAATTGCATATGAACGTTTAGACGCAACGTTTCGTTCGCCGTTTGTGGTTACTTTTCTCATCCTTTAGATAGCCCTTGAAATCCGCTCACGAAGAACCGCTCGTCTGTTAGAGTGATCCAAATATAAATCGATCACATTTTTTTTATATTTTTTTTTTAAGATTTTAAGAGTGAAACTGTTGGCCAGCCAAAGCCGTCGATTGAAAGAAATGATAGTCAGTTGCAGCAATATCGAAAGAGTGCGACCGGTATTTACACCTTTTGTGACATGAGTCTGTATTTTTCATGCTTTCTCCTTTGATGTTGTGCCGCTCTTCCTTCACAAGTACTTAGTCACCAAAGGTAGACAAATCCGATTCAGTATGGCGATCAACCAGAATTCAATCACCGTAATGATGGCTGGGTTAATATGAAGAATAATTTTGCTATAAATATGCGAGTAAGCACCCTGTGGAGAAAAATACGAGTTGTGAACTGGTAGTATTCTGGTGCAGACATAATTTCAGCTTCTATATTTCTTCATGTTACGAGGGGTGCCTTTTATATTTCGGGATTTGGCAACCCTGGTGTTGCAATCTGGCAACTGACAGCTGTATCGCAAAGTTTGACATTTTTGGCTTTTACGTACTCAGAAGGTTTCGAAATACCAGCGTTATTTGTGTTGTTTACAGTAACTTAAAAGATTCATCTCGGTCCAAAATTGGAATTAAATCGTGAACATTTTCGTGCGATTATTTTTTACAACTTTCGACGTGGATTAATTTAGCAACATTGCATGGATGAACTTAATTCATTTTTTGGTGATGAAGCTCCATCAAGGACCAGTGT
This sequence comes from Anastrepha obliqua, assembly GCF_027943255.1. Taxonomy (NCBI): domain Eukaryota; kingdom Metazoa; phylum Arthropoda; class Insecta; order Diptera; family Tephritidae; genus Anastrepha; species Anastrepha obliqua. The sequence goes on from NC_072893.1 coordinate 50,860,995, forward strand.
TTATCGATAGTATGGTGAATTCAATCGTGGTCGTAGTTCACTCCAAGATGAATTTCGTGAAGGTCGTCCAGAATTAGTTGTTGTTCCGAAAACCATTGATGCTGTGCGCGAACTGATATTGCAAGATCGTCATGTGACCTATCGTGAGATTGAGACAATCTTAGGCATTAGTGGGACCAGAATACATTCAATATTGCATAAACATTTGACTGTCAAAAAAATTTGTTCGCGTTGGATCCCACACAATTTGTCAATCGCTCAAAAAAAGGCTCGTGTCGATTGGTCGAAGGAAATGCTCAAAAAATACGATCGCGGGGCTTCGAAACACGTCTATGACATCGTGACAGGTGATGAATCATGAATTTTCGCGTATGAGCCCGAAAGTAAACAGCAGTCGACTGTATGGGTGTTTCAAGATGAGCCAAATCCAACAAAAGTTGTTCGCGCACGAAGCACTTCCAAGCAAATTTCGGAAAAACTGGACATGTCGCAACCGTACCACTAGAACAATGCAGAACAGAACTGAGTGGTACACAACCATTTGTTTGCCAGTTGTCTTCCAAGAAATTAGGAAAACCAATCGCCAAAGACGGATCACTCTTCACCAGGACAATGCGTGCGCTCACACATCGGTTCAAACAACTGCATTTTTGAGCACCCAAAACATCGAAGTAGTGGGTTATCCGCCGTACAGTCCTGACTTGGCACCGAATGACTTCTTTTTATTCCCGTACGTAAAAAACAAACTGAGAGGTCAACGTTTTTCGAGACCTGAAGAAGCGGTTGCGGCATTCAGAATGCATGTTTTGGAGGTACCTCATTCAGAGTGGCAAAAGTACTTCGACAATTGGTTCAAACGCATGCAAAAGTGTGTAGATCTTCATGGAGAATATTTTGAAAAACAATAAAGTGATTTTCGATGATTGAAATTTGTTTTTGTTCTCTAATCCCGACATATAAAAGGCACCCCTCGTAGTAGTGGTATTTTTAACGCGGGGATGCCCTACGAAATGTCAATTGTCTGGCCATATATCACTAAAGTATGAATTAAATTATCAGTTCTTACTATCCACTCCCTTCTGCAGCCATGAAAGCCACGATTAGCAAACGAGTTAATCCAACCCACAAGGAGCTTGGTAGACTGAGAGAGACTGCAGATGAACAAAACTGATGCTACCTGTCATGTGAGACCGAATGTCGCAGTTCAAGTCCATTATTATTATTATTTTTTTTTTGTTTTTTTTGATGGTGATGGTGTTTTCTTCTACAAAAAAATTTCGGGCTTTCGTTATATGCAGAAAAAGCACAAGACTTCTGGAAAAAAAAGGTGTCAAAAATCAACGCAATCCTACATGACGTCTACTTTCAGGATTCATAGAGGTCGGTCTCCAACTGGTATCGCTAGGGACCAAAAGATGTACTATATGCGTGGCTTAATGTCAACCAGGCTAATCTAACTTAACCTAACGCAATTTTTGAGACACTAGAAATTTGCAGTTCATGGTATTTATTCATAGCAATGACCAGAAATTTTTCTAAAAATTCAGATTGAAAATTTTGATGAATTTTTTTTTTTATATTTGCACATTTGAAACTTGGATTTATAAGGTCTTCGTATACGAATGATCTTCACTTTCATAAGAAACTTATAATAATTAAATTCGATACAAATAATTTGTCAAAACTTGTCCATAAGTCCCACTGCTATAGTTATTTAACGCAGTGTATTTAGAAGAAATATATATATTTTTTCTGAACAAGACAAATAGAGAGCAAAAATACTTACTCACTAGAAAATTGCAAAAAAAACACTATTTATGAGTAAATACTTTTTATTCATCAATACCACAAATTAATTTTCTGCACATTCAATAGCACTTCATTTTGTGAAGCCCTTGAATTTCCATTTATTAATTTCCGTTTTCATCATAAATAAATGCAGTTTTGTTAGTATTATTTTTTTCCTAGTATTCGCATTTCATCTGCACATTTCCTCGTTGAAAATAAATTCAGAACTGGTTGCTTAACTCCACAATATGGTTATAATTTTACAAATCAACTGGCATTTCATTGGGAAGGGTGCAAGTATTCAGCAGCGGGTGAAAAGTATTCCCTCACTGCCGCGCTGCATACAGTGCACGCCACTCGCTACATTTTTGATTTTGATTTCAATCAATAAAATACATTTTTATTCCAATATTTACTTAACAGCAACAAACTATGTCACATTTAATGCGACATCCCAAGAGCGAGTTGAGGAAATAGAGCGAGAAAAACTGAATGAAGGGGGTATCAAACGATTTACTATTTAATATCGCATGCAATATTTCTGTGGCAAACAGTGAATATCAAAATATTGATGATTTTCAAAAGCGATTTACTTAGTCCCAGTGGCATGAGATAAAGAAATAGTAAAAAAGAACGAAAATGTATCAAAAGCTGTGGCAGATACTAATAAAGATTTAATTACGTAACAAATTGGGTACTGATTAAGAAGAGTTGTAATGTGTAGAACCTCAACCTATTAAAAGTGTATTACTTTTCGTGATTTAGCAAAATCCGAAATACAAGGTGGCGCAAAATTAATCACCCAATCGGAAGATTTATAATTTTTGCAATTGGCATCCTACGTGTGAATAGGACAGCCGCAGTACATAAACAAACAAGCAATGGAGCGCGTAAAAGTCAAATAAAGAATTCCATCACTCAAAATTAGTATTTTTTTATTAAAAAAGTTATTCAGAAACCAAGTTATTATTTTTGCACCACCTCTTATACTTAATCTTGCCATAAATTCTGTGAGAAATTTTATAATTGCATACGGCGCGAACAAATTCGCAAAGAAAAGTTCCGTTATTTTTGCTTTTGTTCGTATGCATTGTCCACTTAGAACACAGAAAATCATGTCCAGAGAAATAAATGTATCGACCAGATCCATGTCAAGACTAATTAGAGATTTTTTTTTGTGCGTGTAAGGGGGTGGAAAATGACTAATGCATCATCAAAGCTGCCGTCGCAGCAATGGTATGTCCGGAGACTAAAAAAAACTCCCCCTCATTTAGAGCCGTCGCCCACCCTGGAACCACTTTCGCATTTCTCCAGAGTGGCGTTCCACCTTCTCATTATAAGGTGCCTGCGTCCAGGTTCCGCTTTTTTATCCGAAGAATTCTTTCTGCGAAACCGCTGATGATCTCCCTCGTTTCCTCGCTACTTAGCATCTTGTCGATTGCATTTGCAGAGGTTATGTGACCGACAGCATTCTCCAGCGATGTTCTTATTCCCAACGAATGCATTGGAAGAATATGTGTTCAGCGTCATGTTCGGCGGCATCCCCGTATATGCATGTTGGATGTTCGTATTTCTTTATTTTGAAGAGGTATTTCTGCAAATATAAGCGCTCCGAATTTAGGTTGTATAAAAATTCACTTCACCGGAGTTCCTGCTGTTCCATGTGGCGACGTCTTTTATAAGCCTAGCCGTCCATCTGCCGCGTGTTTCGTTAATCCAACGGTCTTGCCATAGCCTTAGCGTTTTATTCTCTTATTTCGCGCCTCCTTCTTTAAAGCCCACAACTTTTTCCTCTCAAAGGCTAGTAAGTTTATCGGTATTGAGCCGCTTATTACTTGAACAGCTGGCCCTGATACTGTGCGGTAGGCGGACACAACTCTCAGGGCTGCCAGAACCGATATTAAGGGCTTGCATCAGTGCTTTACGTTTAACGCGTTTGCTCACAGTTCAGCTCCGTATAAGAGAACGGAGAGCTTGGTAGCCATCATTATTTCCCGTTTCGTTCGAGTTGGACCCCCTATGTATGCCATCAGTCTACTGAGTAGGAATGTCATCTTAGCGGCTTTCTCTGCTGCGTGCTTTATTCGGTCCCAGAAGCTTAGTCTTGAGTCCGGTTTTCATGCTAACCTAGAGACGGGGATGTGCTTCTTGTGCTAGAAGTATGAGCTCCGTTTTCTCTGTGGCTAATTTGAGGTCATGTGAATCTAACCACGTTTATGTCCGTTTCATAACTTAGAAAGGTTTTCTACGAACTTCTTTAAAGTGTCGGGCTGTGATGACTGCTGGGATATCGACTGCGTATCCGATTAGAAAGGTTATATCGGGCATTTCTACATATATTGAATATCTCGTCATAATGTTCGGAAAATTGACCCTTGTGCCGCTCCGGATATGACGAGTTTGCGGTATCGTAAGTAATTTCTCATTACGCGCTGTAGATATGCCGGAATTTTGGTTTTTTTCTGTTCTTTTATGATTTTTCAGTTCCACTTTTTTGCATGCATTTCATATTCAAAATAGTATCGAGGACTTTCAATTTAACTAATAGGACTATGAATAAGTTCGTGCGGTTTTTTTTTCGAAATTTGAAACTTTATTGACGTAAAATGGTTACAAATTTAATATTCAAAGTATTGTCCATCGCTTACTACTACTTTTTCCCATCTTTCTGGCAGTTCACGGATTCCCTTTGTGAAAAATTCGGTCGGTTTTGCCGCAATCCACGAATCGATCCATTTTTTGACTTCATCGTAATTACGGAAGTGCTGGTCAGCCAGGCCATGTTGCATCGATCGGAAGAGATAGTAATCGGATGGCGCAAGGTCTGGACTATACGGCGGGTGGGGTAGGACATCCCATTTGAGCGTTTCTAAGTATGTTTTGACCACTTGTGCAACATGTGGCCGAGCATTGTCATGTTGCAAAATAACTTTGTCGTGTCTATCGGCGTATTGCGGCCGTTTTTCTCGCAGTGCTCGGCTCAAACGCATCAATTGTCGTCGGTAGACATCCCCCGTAATCGTTTCATTCGGTTTCAGTAGCTCATAATACACAACACCCAGCTGGTCCCACCAGATACACAGCATAACCTTCAGGCCATGAATATTCTGCGACGACGTCGATGTTGAAGCATGGCCAGGGTATCCATACGTTGCCCGACGTTTTGGATTGTCGTAATGGACCCACTTTTCATCGCCAGTCACAATTCGATGTAAAAAACCCTTTCTTTTGTGCCGTTGAAGCAGTTGTTCGCATGCCTAAAACGGCGTTCAACGTCTCTTGGCTTCAATTCATACGGCACCCAATGGCCTACCTTTCGGATCATTCCCATGGCTTTTAAACGTTTGGAAATGGTTGATTGATCAACTCCCAAAGTTTTTGCAACCTCTTCTTGCGTTTGAGCCGGATCTTGATCGAGCAATTCCTCCAATTCGGTATCCATGAACTTTGGCGGCGCACCCTCGCGTTCTTCGTCTTCCAAGCCAAAATCACCACTTTTAAAGCGTGCAAACCACTTCTGGCACGTTCGCTCAGCTAGAGCATGCTCACCATAAACTTCCACCAAGATACGATGACTTTCGGCTGCTTTTTTCTTCATATTAAAATAATGAAGAAGAATTCCCCGCAAAAACACATTATTTGGCACGAAATTCGACATTTTCAAGTGTGGTAAAAATATTGTTGTTTACGCTTCAAATAAAAAACTTATACTGACGTTTGTGCCTTACGACAGTAGCTCTCCAATGAATGTTTGGAAATGTGGATCGATGGAATAATAATCAAGTTACGCCATCTGTTGTAAAACCGCAAGGAACTTATTCATAGTCCTATTAGAAGATGCCAGAGTCTTTTTTATGACTTTTATCAGATGCTAACATCTTTGGAAGATAAAAAAAAGACCAGTTTCTTATAGAAGAATATTTTCGGAAAAGCAGCAAAACTAAAGCTTCGCACAGTTAGAATCTGAAAAAATTACATCCCAAGTATTGCTCCTACTATGACTGGCTTCCAATCCCACCTTAAATTCTCCGCCCCTCTGTCATCAGCAGCAACGCATACGCTTTTCCATTTTTTTTCACCTTTTTATGAAACTAAAATCCGTATTGTACCTGGGGCTTCCCTTGAGACATATCCATGCATTTCGCTCACTTCCGACTACTCCGAACTTCTACCCAATCTGGTATAGAGTAGAAAATTGAACTAGAATCGGTGATAAGCGTTGCTTTGAAGCGGAAATTGAAAATTTTCTCTTTTGAGAAATTTTTCCGCTTACTATCGCCGCCACCGACGATTGCTGTCACAAAAGGCTAGGAAAGGCAGTTAAGTGAGTTGTTGTTATTGCATTTTACTTCTTTGCAACATTTAAATGCTGTCAGATTGTCATGTAATGGTGGCAAGTACAGAAAAGCTTTACCAGCACCAACAACAACAACAACAAGCAAACAATCGCAATACATGGAAAGCAGTTAGTAGGGTTAAGACGATATAACTATTCGGGTGGCGTGAGGCAACAGTTTTTTTATTTTTTTTTATTTTATTTTTTTTTTTTTGATATTAGAACTTTTCTTGGCGACGTAGTAGCAAAGTTGGCAGTTAGAGCGCCAGACTGACGTATTGGCCTCCCCTCCAACAAATACGTCACTAGCTAAGGCTGTTGCAACTTCCTGCTACTCACAGCCAACAAACTGGAAACGCCTCCAAACACCACAACGCCCATTTTCTACACCGAACACGCGCAAGCATAGCCTGCAGAGAAAACCTGTGCAAAGTAGTGAAAGTAAACTTCTGGTTCAGAACTAGTAAAATATCGCCAATTGCGTGCCACTTCGCCACAGATGTCACGAGTGACGTAAGTGACTGCAATCAGGCAGGTTCTGTAATTCAGTTCTGGGTGAATGTCAATCAAAAACTCTCGAAATCGGGCATTCAATGTTCGCTTGCTCGCTTTCTTCATTTTAATTCTACTTTTTTTCTAAAATTAATCTCGGGTGGATATTGACATCATCGGCCTTAACAACCACGCTGTCGGTTCTGCCTTCTCCAAACTAGATAAAGAGGCAAAGCGAGTGGATCTGGTGGTGAATGATGACAAATCGAAGTACCTCTTGTCATCAAACAAACAGTCGGCCCAGTCGCGTATCGACACCCACGTTACTGTTGACAGTTATGATTTCGAGATTGTAAAATACTTCATTTATTTAGGAACCAGCATTAATGTCGATAACAATGTCAGCCTTCAAATTCAACGTAGAATCTCTCTTGCCAACCAGTGCTACTATGGACTAAGTGGGAAATTGAGTAGTAAAGTTCTCTCTCGACGAACAAAACCAACACTCTATAAGACTCTCACCATGCCCGTCCTAACGTATGGGGCATAAGCTTGGACGATGACTATTTGCAATGAGGCTTCCCTTAGAAAGCTTGAGAGAAAGATTCTGCGGAAGATTTTTGGACTTTGGAGCTGAGGAGTTTGCCAAATACAAAAACACAGTGCAGGGAATAAGGATCCAGCGACTTCGTTGTCTGGATCATGTCGTCTGAATGGAAACAAACGCTGTAGCCCTGAAAGTGAGCTGGTGGTAGCAGAGGAAGAGGAAGGCTTTCTCTGTGGTTGAAAGATAAGGTGGAGAAGGACTTGGCTTCGCTTTGTGTGTCCAACTGGCGCCGGTTAGCACGAGAAAGAATTGACTGGCGTACTTTATTAAACTCGCGCCAATTAAGTAGAAGAATCTGGAGTGGATTGATTTTTGTTATACATTTTAGCCCATACATCCCACTGCCATGATTATTTGTCGCCCTCACTCACAAAGGAGACAAGAAAGGCACACCTATTAAGGAGTGTTAGAGGGCTAAAACTTCCCAAATAAGTGTTCTCCGTTATGTTTTTCGTAGAATTGCTGAACACATCACATAAGAAATATATAGGAATAACAGAGTTTCCTACCCTAATGTTTTTTAATGTGCAAAAGGATGAAAACTTTAATGCCCCATAAAAACAAATTAAGCGTGGACTTTCAAATTCCCTATGCACTTACATCTTATTTTTGCCTCTCTACCACACTCTATTCTCGGATTCCTATTATTATTTTTTCCTCGTATATTTAAAGACAACCGCTGCACAATTTCCATTTCAATTTTCATCACTCATTGAAGGAAGAACTCAATTTGATGGTAGGAGGGTCGTAAATCATTAGATTCATACACGTGTAGACACCGCAGGATGGCGTCCTTTTGTCTCTTTTTTGGGTAGAAGTTCTGATAATGTTAAAGAAGGGTGGGGCTAAAGTGGTTGCACACGCCGACGACTTGCTCCCAATGGTACCGGTGCTCTTTCTCTCAATCATGACTAAGATTTTGGAAAGGTTGCCAGTTGCGGCCTCAAAGTCATCTCTGATAAAACGGAGCTGGTACCCCTCATCAAAAAATATAAATCTTCACACCTTAGACGTCCCAGATTAAATAACCACAATCTTCCGCTTTCATCGAAAATTAGGTATCTTGGAGTGAGTCTTGCCTTGGAATGACTCTTGAAAATGGGGTAAAAAAGGCCAGCATAGCTTTCTTTGACTGTACAACGTAGGGGTTCTGCCAATTTTAACGTGCAGATGCCTGGTTTTTTCGGAAGGGCTATAAAACTGTTTTAGTGTTAAAACTTAGAGTGCAAAAGACTGCTTGTATTGGATCACTGGAGCATTTAGAATTATACCAGCACTGCCCTTAATGGCGTTTTGCACTTACCTCCCATCGACTTTTACGTTATTTCAGATTGAAGGAGGTTAACATCTGAAGGCAAGCACTCAAGTGACTTAGTAGCATTTTTAGGCCGTTGGCACCACATTTTTTTGAACTTCGTACCGATCTCTCTATCCACAAATAAGGGGTATGTGGGACGTGCCCGCGCAATCTATCCAAGCAGGCAAGTTGGAGCGAGGCGATAATCTGTACCGATGCTGGTACCTCTGTATTTACTGACGGCTCCAAGATGGAATCGGGAATCCCTAAATCAGCCAATTTATTTATTTCCCTAAAACTGCCGAATACTGCTAGTGTTTGCACTAAACGCGGGAGCAAGGAAGATATCACTACTATTTCCCATTGTCAAGCTGTGATCAAGGCTCTTACGATGACATGGTGCGAATTCAAGCTGATCAACTCCTGTGAGGAAGATATAAAATCTCTAGGGTGGGCAGGTAAAATTTCTCTGATCTGGGTTCCAGGACATAGGAACATAGCGAGAAATAGAATTGCTGATGAGCTTGCCAGGAAGGGGTCGACTGAATTGCTCTCAAAGGTCTGCTACTCATCGTAACCCACCTGACTGTTGTTAAAGTTGTTGCACAACTTATTTCTCAGTGAATCACAGATCAGATGGAGCTCCATTTATCCATTTGCTGTTTTAAAAACCCTTTAACCCCCGCACCATGCAGAAAATCTTGGGGACTCCAGCCATTCAATTTCCGAGCTCCTAGCTGGCTCCAAACGTCTTTAGTGCTACTTGGAGGGTGCCGGACTGGTACTTGAACCATTTCACCTACCTACTACAGGAATAACTCGTTGTACTTATGCAACGATGTTGTGGGGCAAGCCAAATATGCATGCGGCAGTGGATAATGTTCACTAGACATGGCTAGTTTACTGGGGCGGCAGTCCTTAGTCGGGAAAAACCCGAGTCATTCGGGTAACGTAAATTCGGCTGCCATAGGAACAGACTGCCAGTGGATATTTTCTAGCCCCTCGCCGTATAAAATCCTCAAGGTTGTTTATTTGAAAATAAAAATTTACAAAAATGAGCAGAAACGCATCAGAATTTCTTGCAGGGCAACTACTGCGCTTGTTTGTATTCGCTGCCGCTTGATGTTGCTGCTAGCACCCAAAGGCATTCATTTTATTCAATATGAAATATTTGTAAATATCGCTGCAATTCTGGATTTCTATACAGCAATGCAATGCTCAATACAATTACACTTATATATATGTATACATATATACATATGTGAGTGTGTGCGTTTGAATTGAAAAGTTGTATTTCTGTAAATTTTTTCACATTTTCCACTTCCCCTGTGTATTTATACGCTCATCTCATTCATTCAATTATTGATTCGTTCAAATCAGCGGCAAATGCAGGAAATTCCATGCTGACATATTTCCTCGGTATTTCGTTTACGGGTGGCGGCGAGCAATATCTTGCTTATTCGAGCGAAAACGTGAATGCTGTGCGCCGATCGGTAGGCTGTCAGGGCAGTAAGTACCTCGCCTGGAAGGAAGTAGCCTTACCACACGGCAAAAGAAAACAAGTGCTTGCCTTTATGGGCGGACGGTGTGTATGTGGGTGGCTGCATTACATATATGCTCAGCCCCATTTCTCTCTCTCTCTCTCTCTCTCTCTCTCTAGAACCAACTATTAAATACAGCTGTAGTTATTTATAAATACTTTTATACTCATGTTCGTGTTATTATCTCCTTGATTTTTCATTTACTGCATTTGGCGCATTTTTTTTCTAATCTCTACAAGTTTTCACGTTTGTCTACTTTGCAGGAAAAAAATCATCACTTCTTCATATATATATGTATAAGTATGTATATATGAGGTTTCAGGTCGCTGTTTGTAACTAAGTATTTGTCGCTTGACACATTTTCCCATTTTTTGTTATTATTATTTATTCACTGCACTTGTCTACGTATAACTTTTTTCGTTCATGCGAAACGACAGTTGAAGGTTACCATGAGCTCACAAAAGGAAATATTTTATTCATCTCTGCAGTCAATGCTTCATTAGATTTAAGATAAAGACAAAGTAGAACTTTAATGATGGAAGCTCTTGAGATATGTGGGGCAAATAGTCAAAGCAAAAAATATTGAAAATATCAAAGTGAATAAAAATTGAATGTAGAAGTTCACGAAATTGTGAATAATCGAAGGGTATTTGAATAACGAGAATGGCTACAATAACTACGGAATAATAACATCTCTAAGTAAATGGTTTTGTAAGTAAATACACTCGAAGTTTGACAGTATAAAGACGTACTCTTTTTTAACCTACAACTACCAAATTTAGTCTTGACATTTAATAATGGAATGCTGTGCGATTCAAAGAGGCTTTGAAATTATTAATATTTACTAACAAAATCAGTGGTTTACTCGCCGAAGTCATTTAAGGAAAATTATTTTTAGCGATTAGGCTCATTTCGGGTTAGGTTTCTAAGTAAGCGAACACAATTGCAGCATTTGAAGAGACGAAAATCGAAGGGAGACTCATCAGTTGCCTCTATGTACACTCAGTATGAATCACTGTTGGCTCTGAACTTTTATTCGACGGTGTCATCATCATCAAAGCGTCACAGTTCGGGGTGAACCACTGTTTCCGTTACAATTCGCCTCCATGCCATTCACTCATCAGCTTTCCGTTTAGCTCCAAATTCGCCATAAATGTCATCTCTCCATCGGTTTCTCGGCCAGCCTCTTCTTCTGTCGTCTTGTGGATTTGTTTCGCAGAGCTTTTTTATAGCTTTAGAGTTGCTCATTCATAGAATGTGACGGTCGTTCCATCGAATCCGTTGCGCTTTGACGTATTTGATTATATTTGCACCCTTAATGAGTGGGTCTAGCTCGTCGTTGTACCGAATGCGGTAAGCAACGTCTTCAAGTCGTACAAGTCCACATATTTTTTTCTTAAAATCTTTCGTTCAGAAAAATTTAACGGCGGTAGTATCGGTCATTATCTCTTCGAATATCCGCAAGAAGCCGCCTTTGCTGTCAATAGCTGTCATCCAAAAGTGGCGCACAAGGATACGCCCCTTACAGCCCCAAATCATACTCTTCACATAATCCCATCGAGAAAGAAAAAAAAAAAGTTGTCGCAAAGTGACTTAAACTGTTTGTTTTATTTAATTTCAAAGTTTGAGCGCTCTAAATGGAAAAATTTCACTCAATTACATTTGTTTTTGGGAGATATCGGATCGAGCTTCCAATGCTGCATCGCAAACCCTATGAGCCTGAGTGTGACCCATAGTGGGCAATTGCTTCAAACCCAACCCACCACTCAAGGGTATTAATCGAAAGGTTTTAAAAACTATTCAATGCAAAAGCATTTTTGAATGTTTATAATAGTTTAGCTTGACGCTGACCGGCACAGTTTAGCCAGTGTGCAGCAAATTTCATTTCTTCCCATTTCCTAAGGAATTCATTAATGTGGCTTTTCGTGAGTCCACAGAAAGACTCAGGACCAGTAAGTTGCATATTTGCTCCTTGTTTGGCAGGGTCATCACACATATTTCAATGGCATGTATTTCTGCCAGGAATATTATTGGGTAGAGTCCCATCGTAATCGATTTTTTGAATTTAGGCCCATTGATTCCTGCTCCTGTTCTACCATTTTCCAATTTGGACCCATCAGTAAACCATAGCTGAGAGCCAGGTTTGAAAGTGATAGAATTAGTTCTCCATTCTGTGCGTTCATTAATTATAACTTGGAAGTTCCTGAAGAATATTGGTTTGGGTGATATGTAGGAAAGTCTTCTAAGATCTTTAAATGTTTCATATCGCCACTTTTAAGTTCAGATATATCTTTTAATCTTAAGGCACTCGAGCGAGCTTCCCTTTCAATTAAGACTGGAAGCGGGGTTATGTTCAGGAGCACACCCAATGCATCAGTAGGACATGTTTTCATAGCCCCTGTAATACCAACACATATCAGGCGATGCAGTTTGTTTAATTCGTTTATTGCTTTTCTTTGCTTGACCTTGGGCCACCATGCTAAGGATGCATAAGTGAATATGGGTATCCTAAAAAATTTCTTTAAAAAAATAGCGCTTCGAATTCTGACAAATCCTTAACGGTATTTCATTAATTTTGTTATCTCAAAAATATGCAGATATGCACTGTTAACTTTGTAGCCGTTTTCTGGATATTTTGGTTGATTGGCATATGACACCACTTCACCCAACGCATTTTAAGCACTTTGTATTTTCCCTATTGTCCATAAATAGCAACTGTGTAAGTAGATTTAATACTTCACCGGTATACTACCGTACATTTACCATAAATAATCCTTATACTTGATATCAAATATCTTCATTTTCTATTCAAACTCACAGTGACATAAAATCAATTCGTCCTTTGAAATTTCCTAGTCTCACGAATAAGTCGCAAAAGTACCGACAAATAATCCATAGCAACTGTCAGAGCAGCCAGAAACTCAAGCAGGCCAGCTACGGAAAAATGACGCAGTACTTGTTTTTGCGTAGCAACGAAGCCAAGCCGATAGGATATAAACACAGATGACAACATAACATAAGTGCATGTGTTAGTATGCGTGTGCAGATAGGAATATAAATACATATTGACCCTAAATACGGATAATAACAAACACACATTGGGATAATCTATGATGATGAGAAGAATGGCAATGGCAATGGCAATTAGAAAAAAATGTATGAAAAATACGAGTAAAGCTTACGGAAAAAAACTGATTTTGAAGAATTTATAAGCAACTCATTCTTACTACCATTACCAGCTTCGTTTATTTATCACAAATTTGTGCACAAAATGAAAGGATACGAGAAGCTCTACTACTCACAGCAGGTAACGGTATAATACTATAGACAGCTCAGACGATAGTAATGCATATAAACTGCAGTTGCCTTCAAGCAACAACTATGAATTTTCTTATTTTTGCTACGCAGCAGCGCCTTGCACGATGCTCTTGCTGAGTATCAGACCGCCCAACCAAACAGAATTAGAGTGCGAGCCGAAGACGGAGAAGCAGAGATTACGTGGAAGTCTTACTGTGAAATTATTGCTTTGCTCACCTGATGCGATAATATCGCGAGTTGATGTTGCTACAATCATCATAAGCATTGCAACCGGCACACTAATGCGAGTAAATGCAGACAAATCGAGATTTGGTGTATGTAAAGGGTGATCAGATTGGAGCTACTTGGGATTTTTAACAAAAGGGGGATTTCTTGACAGATGGCGCGTGACTACTAAATCAATCTAATTGTATACTTTTTTCAGTATTCATTGACATTTCATTATAGACAGACCCTAGTAGGGGCCCTTACGTCCTGTCTTAATGTCTCATAGGAAATCATGCAAAGAGATTGGGTGTTTACACGCATGATTTTCGTCGTAGTTGCAGAAATGAGGAAGAGTTGGAAATAATTCAACACTTTTTTTGCCCATGCCCAGCTCTAGCCAGAGCCAGGAACCGATTTTTAAAATCCTACTTCTTAAAGAATATAGATAATCTATACACTTTAGGTATCAACAACCTTTTACGCTTTGTCAAAAGCTCAGGATGGTTTAATATGGAGAGAGCAATGTAGCCTAGCCCCCGCGGCTCACAACGGACCCTTTTCGTGGTCTAAGTGGCACCATTGTCCCTATTTGCGATGCGGCTGCCGAACCTAACCTAACCTACGCCTCAGCAACGTTTACAAATGGCGCAACTGCATGACGAAAATCGAAGCTCTGTGTAAAGTGTCCATGGCGCGCTCAAGCAGCGATGAGACCCATTTTTAGTTTGATGGCTACGTCAATAGGCAAAATTGTCGTATTTGGGCGGAAGAGCAACCCGGAGCCAATTAAGAACAGCCATCAAATCCATTGAAAACAACCATTTGGTGCGGCCTATGAGCTGGAGGAATCATCGGTCCATATTTTTTCAAAGACGAGGCTGGAGCCAATTTAACAGAGAATGGCAAACGCTATCGCGTCATGATAAACGACTTTTTGAAGATGAAAATTGAAGTTCGTGATCCCCCCATCTTTTGGTTCCAACAAGACGGCGACAGCGGTACTTGCCATACAGCCCGTGAAACAATAGATTTCGGTGAGCAATTTATCTCTCGTCTCGGACCCGTGGGCTGGACTTTTATTTGTGGGGGTATGTAAAGTTCAAATGCTTTGTGGAGAAACCAGCATCGATTTAGGCATTGAAAGCCAACATTACTAAAGTTGCACACGAGATACTCCAGCGAGTAGCGAGTCATTCTAACTTTGGTCAAATGGTCGAATTACGGCGCAGTTGCGGCCAACATAAAAAGGAATTATCTTAAACAAATAAATGTCATGAATGGTTCCACACAAAATTAATAAAGATTTCCCAATTAATTTGAATTTTCATTGTTTCATTTCAATTGAAAATCCGATACCTCTAAATTGATCACCCTTTATATTTATGTATGTATTTCAGGTAGTGATACATATTGCTCCTTTAGCCTCCTTTTACCTGCACTCCCGCTTACCATTTGTACAATTGAAATCCTATTACTCGCATAGGTCCTATGCTGTGGCACGCTGTGACGCGAAGCAATGCTTTGAAATCTCAAAAGCTTTGGCGCGCTCAAACACGCCGGTAGCATTTGGCAACATCTTTTCGACTAAATTGAATTTCTCTTCATATTCAGCGCCAAAACGACAACAACAAAAAAGCAACCGCAGTGAGACGAGACGAGCGATAGCTGCAGGCAATAAAAAAGCAGCGGCATGCCACTAACCAGCTATGTCTTCATCGTCATCGGCATCATCATCTTCATCTTCGTTAAAGTCATCCGAGACGCCACAATCAGTGAGTTGCAAGAAAAAGAAAAAAGAGCTGCAGAGGCAGTGAGTGGAAGATTTCACTGACGCGCGCAACAACTTTATTTATAAGCCACAATGCTTCAACAC
This sequence comes from Anastrepha obliqua, assembly GCF_027943255.1. Lineage (NCBI taxonomy): Eukaryota > Metazoa > Arthropoda > Insecta > Diptera > Tephritidae > Anastrepha > Anastrepha obliqua. The sequence goes on from NC_072893.1 coordinate 50,876,454, forward strand.
GCCTGGGGTTGTAGGCGTCGCGACGTGGCAAGCTAATAGTTGCTGTTTAGTGCGCGAACGTTTATGGGCCATTTTATGCAAAAATGTTAACTCAGTTTTAAGTTCAGAGATATGTTGCTCGTTCTTGCTAACGATTGCATTGAGCGCACTATCATGCCACCTGATGTGGGAACTGTGGTACAGTGACAAGGCAGGTCCCGAAATGCGAGACAAGCTTGGAAGAAGAGAGGAGCGAAATAACCAATGGAAAGTCATGCGAAAGAGAGCTGCAGAGATCTGATGGCTACATGCAGTTATACAATAATGAATCCAAACTAAGGAGCAGTGAAGGCCGAGATGCTTACTCTCAGCATTTAGCGCTACAAGCGTCACTTTGCCTTCTATACCATACATCACTGCAACGTATTTGAGGCCCAGCTGGTGGCAGTATAAGACGCTGCTGACAGTCGACAATTAACAGTTGTTCCAGCAAATAGATCTAGAAATACTCAGACCTCCAAGAAGCACACAAAGCGCTCGACTACGCCGTGATCCATTTGGAAATAGTAGCAAACTGCTTCAGATTACTTAACGAGACGTTAGAGCAGTTAGGTTTCCAGTATACGCGTACCCGGTTCTAACACCTAGTAAGAAAGTTGGCAGATGAGTTTCAAAGTACGAATACTTTCGCGCAACTTTCATTCATATGGAAGAGGTTAGTCAGGTTGACTGCTTATTTTTCAACCATTATTAGGGAATTCTTCCTCAAAGCAATGTATACGAAGTGGAGAAATGTTAGTATCAGCAGCACAGACAACCACTTACGGCTAGAGTTGAATATAAGAAAATCGCAAGAACTGCTCTCCCAGAGTGGAGGAGAAATATCCACAGTCATGGCGTTACTAAAAGGTCAAATTCTTATGCAGTGACTCTTGACATGGACAAACGCTCTATAGGCAAATATCGATAACGATTAAGGGTCTTCCACAATCACTTTAGCGGGTGTTACTATGACTAAGAAGTACCAAAAGCTGATAACTGGTATCTACTGTGTCATAGCGTTTTACTATAGAAAAAAAGATTACTATGCTGCTTTGCAGAGTTTTTAAGTGAACTGAGCGCAGATACGAAAGCTAATATTATTTATTGACCGCACGAATTTTCTTTAGAGATGAATTGGACCTTTCGATGTATGTCTCATCAAATAGAGCCTATTTGAGGGCCAATTTCACTAGGGTTCACTTCTCGTTCTAGCTAAAATGATGGTATGGTCTATAATGAAGCCATGAAAACGCTCCCTAGACATGAAAAGAATTCTCATAAAACTATCTGCCGCTCGGAGCCGATATAAAGTTGTACATTTGTATCACAACATAAAGGCGTACGCCACAAATTGGAGCAGGAGCTCAGCCCAGCACCAAGCAGGAAGGTTCTGCGCTCCCGCCTACAATCCTCTTATTTTCTAAATTTTCAAAAACTCTCAACGTCATCTCCTTTAACAGACTGAAAAGGAAGTCAACAATGGATTATTTTTGGATGCCAATAAGCAACAATTTTAGGAATGGTTGCACTTCTGGCTGCTTTCCTTGCATGCCTAGTATAATGTCTTAGTTTTAAGTACAAGCATTGGTAAATATTAGAAAACAGATTGCAATAAATACATTGATTAAGAGTCGTAGTCAGTACTCGTATAAGCAGCTAAGCCAAGCAGTTATCTTGTGACTTCGTTCATATTTTTTTCTGTAATTTTTTCGTGAAAATGAAGTCTTCTAGAGAAATAAGAAAATCCGTTGAAAAAATATATAATGCTGTTTGGGCCACATATCATCATTATTGTTCAACTGACGAAAAACCTTAACACGATAAGTGTCCGGACGGACCAGACACATGGTGCAGCTGGCAGAGGGCTGTAGCTGCCAATCAATTATCAACTTTCGAACATAATTATGTGCCATTACCAGAAGATGTTGTTGAGCCCATACTTCCGATTTATACAGATCTCAGCAGTGAGAATTTATTAGAAAGATGTGTAGGTGGTTTTAAGCAAAACCACTACAAGAGCTACAATCAACTCATTTCGACAATCCCAAAATTTCTTTGGCCGGTTCGAAAACTGTGGAAATCGCTGCATACATAGCTGCCGGCATATTTAATGAAGGAAGATGAGCAGCGCGTGAGCCTTTCCGATCTCAGAGCGCGTGAGAGCACCCGAGATGGAAGAATGGCCCACAGACAACATCAGCTTGAGCTATTAGAAGCTGCCGAAGCGCCGAAGGGTGTATTATATGGTCCTGGAATAGACAACTCTATGAAAGTTAAAAAAAAAATGCATTCTATGTAAAGTGGTTTTAAAACTTTGAACGCGTCTTTCTCAAAATCGTGTTTTCAAAGTCGGTGACCAAAATTACTCGAAAACGGCTAAACCGATTAGTCTCAAATTTTAACACGAGCTGCTTGGTTGTTGGGTTGGTTTGAGTGGTGATTCTTCCAGAATCCAACTAGCGCTTCCGCACCATTTTGTTGCCACATCCTCGTTACCAACTTGTTTGCAAGTTATTTACGGCATGACTATATCCACTCTGTGCGGTTAAAGAACCTTATTAGGTTTTTGAAATCTGAGCCAGACAGTTGTTCGAGACTCTCCAACAGCGGTTTGACCAGGGTTAACATTCTGTCCTCCCATAGGGCAGGGCATTCACAGAGAAAGTGGAAGATTGTTTCCTTTTCCTCCGGTTGTTTACAACTATGACAGTATGTATTGTGAGGGATACCCATTTTGGCTGCTTATTCTCCCACAGACCAGAAGCCAGTTGTGACTACCGTTAGTCTACAGGCGCCCCGTCGTTTCATGTTTATCAATATTCACGATTGTTCGATAACGTTCTGCTTACTTACTTTCAATATTCCGATGTCCTGGGACCCAGATTAAGGTAATATTATGGTTTTCACTCAAGGTGGAAAGGCTATTCCTACTTTGTTCCACCACCATAGAGGTTGTTGTAGCTGAATCCAGCGTCTGGATTGCAGCTTGGCTATCCGAAAGAATAGCTATACTGCCCTTAAAAGAGAAATCTGAGATTAGTAGCCTACAGGCTTCCCCAATTGCCAGTACTTCCGCCTGAAAGACACTGCAGACCCCATCTTCTTCCAAGCATACGTTTACAGGCATATAAAGCAATTTCAGCTTTCCTTACCCGTTCTTCGACATTTAATTTCCAGCTAAGTTTGGAATCCAAAACTACCCCTAAGTACTTTGCACTGGGTGAAAGTGAGAGAGTTTGTCCGTAAATATTTGGGAGTGTAAAAGTTGGCACCTTATATCTATGTGGTATCTATAGATGGTAAAGAGCATGAGTTCTGTTTTACACGGATTTAAACTTAGGCCACAGCCTATTGCCCAAGAATTAAGCTCGCCTAATGCCCTTTGAATGATCCCACTGATCGTATTAGGACCCAGTCCTGACGCCATTAGCACCACACACGAGCTTCTTAAATATATTTTTTAGTAATATAATTAATCGAAGATTTTTTCTCACCCATATATATTTTTTTTTAATAAAAAGAATTAAGGTCAAAAAAATTTTTTGTTTTTTTTTTTGAGAAACCGCCATTTTGTCAAAAAAATTTATTTTACTTATTCCTTCGATCAATTACTACATTTAACATTACGTTAACGAAATCTGTTTGGTTTTTTAATTTCAGAAGATCCAGTTCAGAGATATATGTATGTACATAGTGGTCACCGTAAGACGCCTTTGTTGAGAGGAGCTCACGGAGATCAGCGGTAGCTCTTTTCCAAATAAATATTTCTACTAATACTAAGTCCTAAAATACAGTTAAAAGATAACATAATATGCGTTCAAATTTGTAAATCAAAAGAAAAGTTGTTTGAAAAGTTTTCTCAGAAAAAATTATTTATATATTCGCTTTTTTTCGGCCTTCTAACTATATATAACCCCTTAAATATTTACCAGTTTGGAGAGAGAAAAATAAAAATGTACCTTTCAGATATAAAAACCATTAACACAATACTGCTTTATGCATCTAAATACATTAGAAGAGAACATTTACAATAGGCAGGTGCATAAAAGGGACAGAGATCCAAGTAAGCGCGGCTTTGTACTTTGAACCACTCTGAAACGCCTTTTCAAAATTGCGTGTAACTTCGAAAATATTCACCGGAACGATATTAAATTGTCTGTGTATACATTAAAAAAAAAATAAATAAATAAATAAATAAACAGATTTGTTGAAAAAAAAAGTTTTCAAAAGCTGCGTGCATTCAATTCCAAAAAGTTATCTCGAAATATACTCAATTCTTTTCTGAAACCTAACTGGAGCTAATGAGCACCCACTTCCAAGGCACACCAAGTAAACAATGTAATGTGTGTAGCTTCTACCATTCCTAGTAAAATGTATGTCTTAGGGAAGCAGCATAGTGGCCATAGAGGAGAAAACAGGAATGTCATGGGTATCATACTATTTCAACACTAAGATGCCTGAGAGATGGCATCATCTTTTTTACCCAATGGTAAGAAAAATTTATAAAAATCTATAAAACATGCGCTAGTCTTACGCTCATATCGGACAAATGGACCAAAGTGATGGTATCATAAACGCCTCAATGAGCAAGCTATGTCAAGTGAGTCAAGCGGATTCCCTTATAAGCATTACACGCTTCTTATCAACACTTTAGAGTCGCAAACAGGTATAGGTATAAGGAAAAAGTAAGAGTTCAATTGGATATTTGAGAATGCTTCGTTCGGTCATTGTCTAAACTTCGCTTTTCAATCGTCACATCTTATTTTATCAATGCGACTCTACTAGCTACTCCTTGCGAAAATTTGATAAGATGCAGTTTTTGGCACTCAATTAATGTTTAAAAGCCACATGGGTTCCATCGTAGCCAAGGATGCTCAATAGGTTTTAAAAGTCCCACGTACGCTTTACCCTTAAAACGTAAAATTTTGTTGAACTGAGATCTTCTTAGCTTTGACTAAAACGTCCCCAGAATATATGCTGTTAAAATGCGTTTCGTGAAGTGGTTTTTTGACTCGATCAAATAAAAAACAAAAAAGAGGTTGTCTGTAAAGTCGGTTTACTGACGATAGTTTAACGTGACAACGTCATAAGAAAATACTGATGTAATGGTTGCAATTTTCAAAACAAAATTTTAATTTTATTTGTTTGATAGATATTTGGTATGGATATAGAGGAGGAGGTAAATAGAATTGCAATGGAATAGGTCAAATTACATTTACACAAACGTGAAAAATGACGAAACATTTATCAAAATCATGAAAAATATCTTCAATTTCGATTGTGCATCAGACGTTAATAAGTCAACAACACTAAGAGGCAACATCATCGATTTGCCTTTTTCAAGACACTTTACACTCGAAACACTCCCTTTCATTTCCTACTTTTTCTATCATCGTCCTATTCTCAACAGAGAAATCGTTCATTACAATGCACACAGGAAGAAGGCATACGCAAATATAAGTATGTGAATTTATATATAAATGCGCATATACTCGTACATACATATATGTATATGCTCACTCAAGTGGGAGAGAGCCAGATGTCGAACGTTGCGTCACAACAGGTAAATTTGATGGCTGTTTGATGGTATTCGTTTCGTTCTCGTTAAAAAATTCACGAATTAAAATGGCACTGTGCAACGGTGCGTTATCATGGTACAAAATTCTCTAGATCTTTTCACCAATATCCATTCTTTATTGACGAATTGCTTCACGTAAACGTCTCACAATGCCCAAATATAACCATAGTCCTTGTCCCTGTCTCACTTAACAAGCGTCTCGATTATTTTTCTGACCGAAAATGACGTGGTTTTTCTGTCTTGATTCCTTCGGAGCTCTTCACTCACTCGGCTAATGTCTGGATAGGGAGTCATACTCATAAGCTCATGTCTCAGTAATGATGCGTTTGATGAATCTTGGGTCGGATTTAGCCTTGGAAATCGTGTATTTGGCGATACCAACGCGGTTTCGTTTTTGCATGCAATTTAGGTCCTCTCAGACCAACACGGCACTCCCCAACAACGCAGCAGAAGCCAAAATCATTACCTACTACTTCTTGAGTGGATCCATAAGCAATGTTCAAGTCCTCCGCCAGCTCTTTGATGATTAATTTCCGGTTATTGATAAACTCTTCTTTCACTTTATTGATGTTTTAATCAGTTTTCGATATCAACGGCCTGTCTCCACGTCTGTCATCCTCGATTGACTCACGATATCTTCTGAAGCGTTCATGCAACTCATGAAGTGCTGTTTTCTATAGGTTATCACACCCCAATTTCTTAGATTTTGGGACCATTGAATACATTTTTTATGCAAAATGTAAAACAGTCTTGTCGGTGCAAATTCAAATCCATTTTTAAAACTGTAAAAATCGAAAGCGCGGAGATACAAATTTACATAGATTTACTCAAAACGGCGTAACTTTTGCAAATGTCTAGCAATGACGATCAAATTTTGGTAGGAATGTTAAACACAGATGTGGCAGCCTAACAAAAAACACAGAACTCAAATCAATTAACTTAGATCGTCACCTAGCGGTTGTTCCCGGGACTCCTTGATAAGGTGGTACAATGCGAGATGCTTATTGATCGATATACAATCTTTGCAAAGCAGAAGGAGTATCTTTTCACACTCTTTCATTTTTGTTACCATTACTGATGAAACTGGCTCTCAGCCTCTTCTTTAGAGTTACCTTTCAATATCGTCCGTTCTTAAGCCGTTATTAGGTCCCTAACTCAAATAAGAATTATACAGCCCACAAGTTTTTTAACCATCGTCCTCAAGTACGTACGTCTGTAAATAATAACGTGAATGCAAACACTACTCAGCGGTAATCCTCCCCCCTTTACTAGTATCCAAGTTGATGAAATTGTAATGACAACTATGAGAAAACATCTACATGCACTGATCGAACTATAATACAAAACACACTCTGCATTGTACATTAGGCCGGGCCGATTTGTGGGGAGGCAAAAAAATCGTCCATTGCTCTGTGAAAATCATCTTCTAGCGATCAAAATAAGAAACTTTGCCGAAGGAACCATACCTCTAAAACGAATTCTGATGTCCCCCAATTTGAGTTGAACTTTTTAGTTTCTTTTCTATAACTCACTTAAATTAATTTTTTCATTTACATATGTTCTGACTAAATAAATTTCTTAAGAGAAAAAATAGATATTATTATATATTAAATAAATAAAAATAAAGAAAAAACATAGCCATTTAGCTGATTTGTTCATATAAAGGCGAAAAATGGTGATATTTTGAAATTGGGGGACATCAGAATTCGTTTTAGAGGTATGGTTCCTTCGGCAAAGTTTCTTATGTGGATCCTTAGAATACGATTTTCACAGAGCAATGAGCGATTTTTAAATCGACCCGCCCTTTTGTACATATATATATATTTACTTTGTAGCGAGTCTACTCCGGCAAGACCGAGACGGCACTTTTCCCGAGAAAGTAAAAAATGTCTTACTTTAAATCACCTCCCTCAAACCAGTTGGAACTTATGCTTTCAACCGAGGTCAAATACGAGTACCTACTAATAATTTAAACAGAACCTCCTGCTGGAACCGAATTCTCGATGGTTGATAGTGGTCTATTTTTTGGCAGCTCATCTATGTATCCACGAAAATGATCAAAATAGTAACAACTTGCAAGCCCTGGTTGCGGAATTATGCCTAACAGACTAGCAAACATCATCATCATCTCCTTTATCTTCAATTGGAGCACAGGGTCTCAATGAAGCGTTCACACCTGGTCTTGGTTTCAACTAGCAATTTTAATTCGTCACACGATTTCTCGCATTCAACGATTTGTGGTGGTAACGATGTTCTTCAGTGTAGTGTTAGCACAGCTCCTCTTGCGGTTTCCTTGGGAGCTCCAACCAAGTGCTTGTCGGCAGACTTCCGGAGCATCCGCAGTGCGTGGCCTATCCACCTCCACTTACGTAATTTGATATATTTACCCATTGGTTCCAAGCAGCACTTTTTATATAAATCTTCATTGGTGAGAATACGCGGAAGACATTTGTTTAAAAAGCTATGCATTTTTCGGTTAGATGGCCGGTTACAAGCCAGGCCTCCCATCCATTTGGGCAGTACTGAAATGGCGTTTGGTTTGAATAGTCTCAGTTTTGTTTGGATGGATATTTGTTGTGACTTCCAGATTTGGCGTAGCTCTGCTTGTGCGCCAGTTGCCTTATTTATTCTGGTCAGAATATATTCTCAAGCGCTATTCTCAGCGCGGTTGAAATATACTCGCTGGAATCTACTTCCAACCAAAAAGCCAATTTAACTCCCACAGTTTCCATTTATACACCAGATTTAGATCCATACATACAAAAATGTGTCCTAAAGGTGCATGTCACAAATAAATCAAGATATTCATCACTCATTAGCTTGGAATCGCCCAAGTGCATTGAAGGTCTGTATTACCTAAGCAACGTAGCTGTAATTTCCTAATCCACTTCCCCACCTCTGCTACTGCTGCTGCCACTACACTTCCCTCTTCGTATGCAATTCTGTGCTCTGCAAACCGTTGCTTGCCATTGAAGTCGTCTCCAGTATTTGACATGATTAAACGTCGATTAATGCGACAGTGAACGCAAGTAAAGGCACGACAGCATCCACAGGCGCATACACACAAATACACACACGAAATAAGGAGGCAAGAAACGTGCACACATAGATGACAGCGGGATACCCAACAAATGCACACACATACACTCCCACAGCCACAAGCATATTTACGCTGTGGCATTACCAATTGTTGCACAGCATGGAATCAGTTATTTTCAACTTTTCAGTGCTCACTTTTACCATCACAGCCGCCAGGAAATATGCTATGTGCCGTGTGACATGTTGCATGTATGAGTCACGTTGCATGTTGCACACGTTGTATGCCCTCGATCGCTCTTAAGTCGGTTGTCATCAATAACAAATGTTGCATTGCTGATATTAGCAGTAATCGCTGTCGCAACCATTGAAGCGTTGGAGTGTGGCAGCTGTTGCTGCCAGACGACTGGCACAACGGAAACCTGCTGTGCCAGCCTTGGCGAATCGTTGGCGTTGACATCACTGCTGCTGGCGCGCAAAGAACAGTGCTGCGTTGCTGTTTTCACCTACAACTCATCCCCGTTTCTTCTATTGTTGTGGGTACAATCGTTGGTCTGGCAGTGGATGCGAATATGCGGAAGAATTTAAATGTGAATTGAGAATCTGCGGCAAAGCAGTTATAATCGGCGGCAGACATGTAAACATGCTTCGCGGCATACATATCTCACTCGCTGCTGGTTTGAAGCGTCTAATCAACATATTCACAATGCGACTGGTAGCAGTTAATCGTTACATACAGACATGAAATATTAAGGGTGGTTAAGTTTTGAGGGCCGGTGTTGATTTTAAATAAAATACAATTTTTTTAGAAAATTATTATCATTTCTCGTTATTATGATAATATTGGTATGGCTCAATTACGCACGGATCAAAATATTGGCAAAATGGCCTCCGCGGCCCTGACGGCACACCTCCATCCGATGATCCAAATTTTCGATGACGCTGAGGCATAATTGAGGTTCTATGCGGTTAATGTGCCGAAATATCTCATCCCTTAACTCTTGAATTGTTGCTGGCTTATCGATGATCACCTTTTCTTTGAAATAACCCCAAAGAAAGAAGTCCAACGGTGTCGTTGACGTTTAGGTCTGGTTCACATTTAAAATAGGCCCTTGAACTTTAACCCCCCTTTATAAGTACACTTGTGCCCACATTGAGCCTCTTCATCATCTTGCAATAGTTTTTTTTTTTTGTAAATTTTTTTAGTTAATTTATATAAATTTTAGTTAATTTTTTTTTTATTATTTTTTTTTTTTTTTGTTGATTTTTTTTTTTTTTTTGTGGGTGAGGTGGGGTTCAAAATGCCTGCGCACTGACAGCGACCGTCTTCTACTGCGTCTTGTAGTGTGGCCACTAAAACGATTTCTCCTCTGCTTCTTGGGAGACACCACTCCCGGGACTACCTTCTATATAACTTCGGGAGGGCGCAGAACGGCATCCATAAAGGACCAATTCTATTCACCCACGTCTGGGTCCACCCAATTTTGTAGCCAGCTTTCTTGTTATAGGCTCGTCTTTTTGAGTCTCGATCTGTGCGGCTTCGCTTTGTTGCACGGTGTCGAGGTCTATATTCTTTTTTCGTACTACGCTCTCGATGTATTTCTTTACCGCATTCCGGCTGTCCTCGCGTTCGATTTTGCTGATTATGTTGCTCGGTGCGATATCGCCAATCTGCTTCCTGAGAGCATATCTTTCGCCGAGCGATTTGTCACATCTAAAAAAACGTCTGCTGAGCGTCATCATTCAACGCTTTGGAGTGTATGCCTTGGGATCGCTTACCTTGCTCATGCTGTATAGTTATCTCCGGAAGTTTCCGTGGCCCGAGAGGAACTGAGTTAAGATGTAGTTTACTTCCACGAATGTCCTTTGGACCCATTTGGAACCACAGTTCGTCTGCTTTTTCGCTTCCTTCAATATTCTAATGTCCCGGAGCCCAGATTAAGGTAATCTCATGGTTTACACTAAAAGTGGAAGGCTATTCCTGCTTTGTTCCTTCAGTTTAGTGGTTCTACGAAAGAATAGCGATATTACGCTTAAAAGAGAAGTCTGCAATTAGTAGCCTAAAAGTTGCCCCTATTACCAATACTTCCGCTCGGAAGGCACTGCAAGGAAGATGCAAAGATGTTTCAATTCTTAGTCTATAGGAATCTAAACCAGCTCCAAACCTACAATCCATTTTTGAACCATCTGTGTAGACTGTGGTGCCGAAGTTGTTTCCTGAAACTCCCTTACTACATTGCTCCTGAGATGGTAGCGAAATTTCTATTGAACGTCACCACTGGGATGAAGTAATCAGTCATCCCCGAGGTGAACTGAGTTTGTCGCAATAATTGACTGTCCGGACCATAAGTTCTTTCCCTCCAGCGAGCCACTTCATTTTACCTAAATGCATTCATGGTAGCCATCTTGTCGAAATGGAGATCTACAGTAGTAGCATGTGTCGGTGCATTACGAGTCTCCCACCTACCACAATTGCACAGCCTTGAATTCTACAAGAGCTCTAAGAGCTTGCCACCAACCTACCGATCCGTATGCTAAAATTGGATGCATAAGTGGCTTATACGACCATAATATACTTATATAAAGGGTGTTTTTTTTAGAGGTTAGGTTTTCAAGATGAAATAAAACGTATATAATTTAATGTTATCGCCAAGAATTTAGCTTTATTATAAAGATAAGGGTTTGCCATTATGTTTTAAAAATGATTTCGGGCAAGTGGCCGCCGCGGCTGGCTCGAATTAATTCCAGCCGAGAGGCCCAATTTTCGACCACTTTTTGCAGCAATTGGGGCCGTATGTCAGCAATAACGCGCCGAATATTCTCTTCCAAGACGTCAATCGTCTCGGGCTTATCTGCGTAGACAAGCGACTTCACATAGCCCCACAAGAAATAGTCCAGCGGTGTTATATCGCACGATCTTGGAGGCCACGCCACAGGTCCACGGCGCGAGATAATGCGCTCCCCAAAAGATTCCTTCAATAAATCGATTGTTGCGTTGGCTGTATGGCATGTAGCGCCGTCTTGTTGGAACCAAAGGTCGTCCACATCAACATCGTCCAATTCAGGCACGAAAAAGTCATTAAGCATGGCTCTATAGCGCTCTCCATTGACTGTAACATTATGGCCGGCTTCATTTTTAAAGAAATATGGACCAATGATTCCCTCTGCCCATAGAGCACAAAACAGTGACTTTTTGAGGATGTAACGGCGTCTCAGCAATGGCTTGTGGATTATGTTCACTCCAAATGCGACAATTTTGCTTATTGACATACCCATTCAACCAAAAGTGACCTTCATCGCTGAACAAAATTTTCTTCGATGCGTCGCGCGAACCGAACCATTATTTTCGTAATAAATTTGCACGATTTGCAAACGTTGTTCAGGTGTAAGTCTATTCATTATGAAATGGCAAACCAAACTGAGCATAAATCAAGTGACAGCTGTCAAAAAGACCATCTACGAAAAAAGTAGTGCCAACTTGAAAACCTAACCTCTAAAAAAACACCCTTTACTTAGGTTGAAGACCCTATCTTCTTCCAAGCATACATTTGCAGACATGCAAAGCAATTTCTGCTTTCCTTACCCGTTCTTCGGTGTTCAGTTTCCAGCTATGGCGGGAGTCCAAAATTACTGCTTAGGCTGGATGAAATTCTGAGAGTTTGTCCATTAGTTAGGGACTGATTTTTGCAACATTTTTTTGGATCCGATGTTGAGAATTTCCTTCCGCATAAAGCTCATATTCGGCGGATTAAAAAAAATTGTCAAAAATCTACGCGATCTATTATATTGCAATTGAATGGGCTATGAAACTGCATACCGAGAGGTTTTTTGAAAATTCTGCTTAAAAAGTTTAAAACTTTGAGGTTAGTTTTCGGAAGTTTGTCACATTTTTATGGCTTTTGTACAAAGGTTGGAAATTTGATTAATAAGGTTTTTGTTATACAATGAAATATATTTTGATAAGTAATTCTTATTCTTCTTAATTGGCGTGATAACCGCTTAAGTGATTTTGGCTGAGTTTAACTTAGCGCGTCAATCGTTTCTTTCTTCTGTGATAAGAACTTAAGAAAACAAAATTACCATTAAAAATATTGCAAATGTTGTAAAAGAATGGAGTGACTTAATTATGTGAGCTCAAGTGTATGCATGTTGCAACATGTAGAATTTTGTAAACGGAAGCTTCAGTGAATTAAATGCTGCAGTTGTTTTCTCTCTGTTTCTCTGTGTACTGAACGTCTCGACATTCAAATGTTACCAGAACTAATTGCAATTAATGTTTATGGGAAATTTATTCAGCATAAAATCCCATAACTGTAACCGTTAGAAATGAGAGCTGAATATTTAGTCCGGAATGATAGAACACAAAATTTCGCAGGTTAAAGTGGAAAAACGGGCATGACTTTGGCGGTCATATAGGGAGCGGGAGTAAGAAGAGAGTTTAAGAATATACAAGTTTTTTGTTAGAAAAAATGAATAGTGAGGTTAGGTTAATGGATAATGATAATGAAAAATGAAAAAAAGTGGTTTGTAAATAAAATAATATAATTAACGCCATAAAATTACGTCAACACAAGAGCTGGGTCTTCCCCGCCATCAGAGTAATGGTAAGGAGATATGCGCAGCTCGTCTTTGATTTATTTATTTATTTATTCTGAAATCAATAAACGATTATTCTTACTGATCACTTACTACAAAAGTATTGTTAACAAAAAAAAAAAATTAAGTCAAATTACAATAATTCTTACTAACACTAACCGGAGTAAAACCAAATTCAGTAGACTTCGAAATCCCATTGAGTTCGTGAAGAGAGCGAGCAATAGGAGCATTGCAGGCATAATTGGTTCTGCACTGATTCAAACGGTACGGATATATATTGCGGATAGACCTGGTAGGAACTAAAAAGTTAATAGTTTCTCGAAGAGAGGAACAGTTAATCTCCCCTGATAATATTCAACAGAAATTAAACAGCGACAAAAGCGAACTTCTACTTTCTAGCCGTTTAAGATTAATGAGGAGTGAGCGAGATGTATATAACGAGACAGGATAAAAAAAAAACTCAGGGAAGAGCGGGCATTACTGAACATTAACAGCTCGTTCAATTCTGTCAATAGAGAATTGGTGGTAAGGTCTTCAAATAAATACAGCAATTTCCAAGATCGCAGCAGCATATCGAAGAAATGCTCTAAATGGAAAATTATGAGTATAAGGGCCTGCAAAGTTCAAATTTGAAGTTTATATAAATCCGCAGATAATAGAAAATATTTTTAAATCATTCGCTTACAAAAGGAAGCTGACAAAAGAAAAACCATGTACTTATATCCGTGATAAATAAAAAAAAGGAAATGACCTAATACACTTCCTTGAGGTACACCAGAGAACACAGGGAAGGGGCAGGCAAAACACCATTAATGGAAACTGTACAATGTCTATTACATAAGTAAGGTCGCATCCAATCTGGAAAAACTGAGTGAAAACCCAGATATAGAAGTTCATCCAATAAAATTGTATGCGACCCTAACAAACACTACCAGCGGAGTTTGAAACGATGCGGGATTTCAGACAAGGCGATCCCTTATCAAGCGATTTTTTCAGTTTGATGATAGAGAAAATAATTCGCGCCGCCAACATAGACTCTCCGGTACTATTTTCTGTAAAAATGTCATGCTGCGCGCTTACGCTGATGATATCGACTTTGTTGAAAAATAATCCCATCGAGTTGGTCCTGCGGCAAACGAGGGCAAGAAACAAGGTATCAACAACCAAAAGGTCCAGCATTAACACCAACAACAACAAAGACATCCAGCGAAGAATAACTCTTACCAACCGGTGCTACTTTGAGCTGGGTAGGCAATTGAAAGAAACAGCCTTCTCTCCATACAACAACCAAAAGGTCCAGCATTAACACTACCAACAACGTCAGACAAGAGATGCCGCGAAGAATAACTCTTGCCAACAGGTGCTACTTTGAGCTGGGTAAGCAATTGAAAAAAAAGCCCTCTATGCTCGAAAATAAAATCTCTACCAATCACTCATCCTCCCGGTTTCCTATATATGGCGCTGAGTCCTGGACATTGACGAACACCGATGGACGGTTATTGGGAGCTTTCGAGAGAAAAATTCTTCGCAAGATCTATGGTCCGGTTTGCGTGAATGATGGATATCGAATACGATGGAATCACAAGCTTTGCGAGCTCTACGCCGACATCGACGTTGTAAAGCGCATTAAAATTCAGCGGCTGCTCTGGTTAGGTCACGTTGAGCGAATGGACAATAACACTCCAACAAAGAGGTTGATCTTTTCGAAGTGCACTGGTGGAACTCGCAAAAAAGGACGTACGTAGCAAGGACCAAGATGAACCCGTAATGACCGCGTTTGGTGTTTCTGGCGTCAACGCACGCAATGCATGCAACATTTTGGTAGCGGTTCAGACCGACCATTGGTTATAGTTGCCAACTAACGGGCGTTTGATATCATCGACTTGTTTTAGTAAATTGTATAAAGAATCGCAGCGAATGGGTTTGGACGCGAATATGGACAAGAAGAAGTATAGAAGTATATCGTGCCATCGAACATTAAGTCAGTTCACACACACATCTCGCCCCGCACGTCATTGATAACAGTTATAATTTGAAGTAAGCGAAATGCTTTCATTTATTCGGAAATTAGCACTCACATCAAAATTAATGTCAAGGTAGAAGCCAATGTATAGTCTGTCTTATCAACGAGTGCTATTTGAACTGAGTGATTAATGATTCCTTTAGTTGTCCCTCGACGAATAAAAATCACACATTATTTACGTCTCTTCATGTCCTCTCTATTGCATGACGCAGAAGCTTAGACGAAAGTGATATGCAATGAGTTCGAGTTGAATATCCTTAAAAACATTCTTAGGAATACCTATAAATCCTATATGCCTAGGCGATGACGAATATCGCAGTGATATAACGATCAGCGTTAAGTTTTTCAGTCACGTAGACACAGTGCAGCAAATAAAAAACCTACAGATCCAGATCTCTAGGTATGAAAGCACTCAATTTGGTTGCAGCTGTTGTTTTTGTAGCGGTAATACAAGCCCTGTCAGTGTAGTGTATTTGACCGCTCGTCTTCGTCTAACTCATCTAAAGGTGGGCCCAGGAAACATGCTGTTTCGACAAGTTGGGTCCAGAGGGAGAGGGGTATTAGATGGGTGGGATTTGAGGGGCATTTGAAAAGGTGGTTAGTGTCGTACGAGGTGCCTTCACATGCCGGACGGTGGTCGGGAGCTTAAGAAGGTGGTGATGGACTCCCGATGAATGTCGTTTATTATCTGTCTAAACACTGTCTGGTCCAGTAGATGCCTGTTCGATTTTTCCTGAATCTCGTCGGCGTAATTGAGGAGTTGTCTCCTGACGTGCCTGGGAGGCGGCTCTGGCTCAAGCAGGTGTCTGCAAGGGTGAAGCCTGAGGTAACACCCTAACAGGAACTGCTTACTGAGCAGTTTATTGTGCTACTTTACAGGGAGCATCTGTGCCTCGTTGTGAAGGTGGTGAAGAGGGGACATCAGGAGGCAACCCGTCGCTGTTGCGATTTTGGACTTTAGTGGCAATAGCGGTTGCGTACGCAGAGAAGGAGAGCAAACTGTTGAAAATTACACCAAATGTTTTGGGACAGTCGGAATTGGTGTGTCATCGACTTTTACTCTGAATTCCAGTTTCACCTCCTTTGTGCAGGTAGTAAAGAGGATCGCCGTAGACTTTGTGGGGGAAAATTGGAGATTCCTCACAGTGAAATGCAAGAAAGGAAGGTGAAACAGCCAAAACAGCTCGAGACATTTGCGACATGTATGGAGAAGTTGTCACGGGCGAGTCTACAGCACGGATATGGTTTGCAAAGTTCAAAAATCACAAAAAGTTCAACGAAGAAAACAAAGAAAGTCGCCTTCAAATTGCTTCTCAGCATCTCGCTTGCCATCGATCAACACGCGGGCATAAACATCGCTTTTTTGGAGCGAATAGTCACGGCAGATGAGAAATGGTGACTATACATCTATGTATATGAAGCAAAGAGAGGAGCGGGTGGCTCAAGGAGATACGCCAAAGTCGAAAGTCAAGCGTGTTTTTCATCCATAGATATGTGTTTGGTGGGACTCGGAAGGCATGGTGGTACTGGGAAATGCTCGAAAAGAATGTTACGGTCAACACGGAGCTCCATATTGCCCAGCTCACCCCGCGTGAGAGAGGCTATTCGAATGAAAAGACTTGATCGACATGGTCGAACCATACTCCTTCACGACAACGCCAGGCCCCATGTTGCACAAGTCGTCAAAGCCGCACTCCAAGAGCTCGAACTGCATTTTTTATACTAAAACTTTCAACAAAAAAATGTCAAGTGGAAAAGCTGTTTATTGGCTTCTTGGTTTTATCTTCACTAGAAGATTCTGCGCAAGATTTTTGAACCTTTGCACGTTGGCAACAGCGAATATCGCAGGCGATGGAACGATGAGCTGTATGAGCTTTACGACGACATAGACATAGCGCAGCGGATAAAGATCCAGCGACTACGCCGGCTAGAGCATTTCGTCCGAATGGATACAAACGCCCCGGCTCGGAAAGTATTTGATGCTGTACCAGCTGGTGGTAGTAGAGGAAGAGGAAGGCCTCCTCTGCGTTGGGAAGATCAGGTGGAGAAGGACTTGGCTTCACTTGGTGTGTTTAACTAGCGTCGGTTAGCACGAGAAAGGAACGAATGGTGCGCTTTGTTAAACTCGGCCGAAATCGCGTAAGGGGTTATCGCGCCAATTAAGAAGAAGAAAAAGAAGAATTTTTATGAAATTTTACTATTTATTTTGCTATTAATCAGCCAGAGAAATGAAATAGATGAAAAAAAAACACTATTGAATTGGTATTTTAGAGTAATTTCAAAATCATTTCACGCCATTAGGCGTATACGGAAACATTTTTTGCTATTATGAAACTCTGGTGACTGAAACCCAAACTGTATGGGCCTTTAGAAGATCTTAAGCCCTGTTTTATTCAAAGTAATATTCATCAACCACCATAGCCAAATGGGTTCGTGCGTGACTACCATTCGGGTTCGAAACCCCGGATACGAAGCACCAAATGAAAAAAAATGCTTCTAACAACGGCCGCTCCTCGGCAGGCAATGGCAAACCTTGGAGAGTATTTCTGCCTTGAAAAAGTCCCACATAAAAAACCATCTGCTCTTCGATCTGCTACACGGAGAAGGTGACATAAAACTATAGCTCCCTGCATTTGTGCAAAAATATCAAGACGCGCATTATAAAAGAGTATAAGCGCCAATTCTAGTAATGCCTAAATTTTAGCCCACAAAAAATTCTAAAAAATTCGAACAAATAACTTTTGGATTACACCAAATTGGTTCACGCTCGGCCACTGCAGAAAGTGCCATCTAATTTGGATATACCTACATACAGACACATTTGCATGCATGCAGATTGGCAAATAAGCCCATTAAATTGTCCATCGACGAAAATCACGCGTGTGAGACACCAGTGGACACAATTGCAAAATATTTACTCTTAGAGCGGTAGGTAGAGATGTACCATAATTTGCCACCAAACAACCAATATTGAACTGTACCACCGTGCAGCGATGGCCGGGGCTCAGAAGTATTGGGCGCGACTGAAGTCAACCAGCTGGAACAATTAATCATTGGTTGCACGCAAAATATGCTAATGCATTCCTACAAAATGTGCTGTCTGCAAGCAAACACAAGCCTGCAAACATAATTCCAGCACCAACAACAACAACCAAATTTAACTCCATAAAACTACAGATGTTGGTACACTCCAGGGCAGCCACGGCACAATTGTGAGCAACCAACAATTTTGAGTAGCCAAAAGTAGTGCAGTTCAGTGGTCATACTGTCGCCGTTGGCTTAACACACGCATGCACATGTTAACATAACAACAAAAACAACAACAACAGCAACATACATCTCTGTATGCAAATATCACCCCGTATTCATAAATCACTACTAAAACTTACCTTCCGTTCTTGCTCGTCCTTGGAGAACTGACCGCCACCGACATTATTGTTCTCTCCCTCTCCATCTAGTGGCGCTGGCGTTGTGGGTATATCGCACTCCTCCGTCGGGGGTACGACGCAACGCAACGAATGCCGATCGAATACCAACATTGCGGGACAACGTTGCAAGCGTGGATAACCGCCCTGGCATTGCCAATAACGGTTGCACGATTTGCCCAGTGGGACATTACCGTTGGCATCATCGTTGCAGAGTGCTGTGGAATAATAAAGGCAAAAACAAAAATGGAAATCATTAGATCGGGTGCAACAAGTTAATGACAATAAGCACTACTAAATACATTTACGGATGGATGTGCACTAGACCTAAGCCAAACGGGTGGTGGTGGCCAGTGCATGGGTGACTACTGTATGGTAAGAGTATTCATATGTAAAGGGACATTGTCACCCTGATGTACAAAATGCAAACGTCCAAAAAATATGTATATTTGTAGTATATCTACTCGTTAAGTGGTCTGCCTCTGCCTTCGGAGGTCTGCCTTCGGGTGATGGGCCATTATTGGCCATTTTTTGCCGACCATGGGAGAGTTTCTCATAATCCTTAGCATCACAATTCCATTGCTTGGAGTCAGCAAGCAATTACTGTTGGAACTACTGGAATATACATTCTATGAAAAAAATATCGGGAATTGTTCATTTAAACAGCGCCCATTACACATGCAAGCATGTCTATATCTCTTTTTTTTTTGCTGGAATGTTGGTTCAACTGTCCTCTATAGTGTCGCAGATTTGAGCGTGATCTGTCAATAAGCTTGTTTTTGGCATTTAATTATATCAGTCAACCACAGGTGTGCTCTGCGATTTTCATATGGATAAAAATATCGAACAAAGAATTTGTCTTAAATTTTGTGTTTTGAATGGGTCTTCGTGTGCCGAATCGTTGAAAATGTTGCAGAAAGCCTATGGCGAGTGTGCTTTTCTCAAAAACACGGGTCTACGAGTGGTATAAGGCTTTTCCAGACGGCCGAGAAGTCGTGGAAAATTTGCCCCGATCTGGTCGCCCATCAACATCTTCAACGAATGGAAACGTCAAACGTCGACAAAGACAAGGAAATGGTGCTGGTGCTGGAAAACCATCATTTGAGTTTGAACAAAGTAGCTCGTGACCTTAGCGTGTCTCACGAATCAATTCGCAACATCTTACGCCATCAATTGGGCATGAGACGCGTGGCTGCTCGACTCGTTCCAAGAGAGTTGAATTTTTTTTTTAATACATTGGAAGAAGGTGGCTGAAGCCATGCTTGAGCAAGTGAATTCGGACCCAACGTTTATCCAGCGCATCATAACAGGTAATAAGGTAATGAGACGTGGGTATATGAGTTTGACATGCAAACCAGTCAACAGTCCACAGGCGGCTGAATGGCGCTGTCCACATAAGCCGAAACGCAAAACACCACCTCAAAGTCGGTCAAAAGTGAAAGTCATGCTACTCGTTTTCTTTGATTATTATGATGTTATCTACTCGGAATTCGTTCCAAATGGTTCTACGGTAAATAAGGAATATTATTTAGAAGTTATGCGACGTTTGAGAGAGAATATGCCTAAGAAACGGCCCAATTTGTGGAAAGAAAACTTATGGATCTTGCACCATGATAACGCACCGTCTCACAAGGCTCATATTGTGAACACTTTTTTGACCAAAAATTCGACAAATATCATCGAACAATCACCGTATTCACCAGATTTAGCCCCCTGTGACTTTTTCCTTTTCGCAAAACATAAATTGCCCTCCGCGGACGCCGCTTTGAGTCGATAGAGGCTATTAAGAAGAATTCGCTGAAGGAGCTGAAGAAGATCTCTTCATACGCGTTTAAAAGGTGCTTTGATGACTGGACTAATCGTTGGCAAAAGTGTGTTGCTGTGAATGGCGCCTATTTTGGAGGCGACAAAATAAATGTTGATGGTTAAACAATTATTTTGCGTTTTATTGAACAAAAATAGGTCACTTAAGGCGTGTCCACCAGAAATTTTTCTGCTCAAATGGGTGTAGGAAGAATGTTACTGCAGATAATTCTGCACAAGAACTTTCATTACTTGATTCATAAAGCTCAATTGCAAGCAAACTGAAAACAAAATTATAATCAACAATATTTTTATTTCAGACCACGTCCAGCGTCCGGCCCAACAAGTGAAGCTGTGGCATGGGATCATATATACGTACATAGGCTTTAATGCGCCGCAACCGACATCCCACTCGTTGCTTAGACAAGTAGTGATTGCGCTTTTTCCCCAACAGGAAGAAATAAACGGGCTATGTGGACTACGATCAATGCAGTGCCGCCAGTTACACCGGAAGAAGCTTTAAACACCCTAGGTCGCATAAAAGACGAAAAAGCTCCTGGACCTGATGGCGCACCCAATATAGTCTTTAAGGCAGCATTACAGGCAAGACTTGATACGTTTGCGAATGTCTATGAAGCGCGTCTCTAAAAAGGAACCTGAAACTCAACTCATACCCTCTATATGCTCGATAAAGTAGGCAAGTTGCTTGACCGCATTATATGCAACCGACCCCAAGAATACTTGACATATCCAACTGGCCTGTCTGACAGACAATATGGCTTTCGACGGCCAAGATTAACAGTATATGCGTTCAAAATCGTGACAAACATTGCATGCGAAACCGTTAGCGGAGGACGCTCACGAATGGAGTTGTATGCAGTCATCACAATAGACGTCACAAATGCGTTCAACTCGGCGGAACATACTGCAGTTCCTTAAAAAACCTGAGTACCTGTTTTTCCTGGCTGTCTGATGTGCATAATTAGTAGCTTATTTAGCGACAGAGTCCTACAGTAGGTTACAGACGACGGATTAAGAACATACAAAATTTCCGGTGGCGTTCCACAAAGATCAGTTCTAGGACCTACGCGGTGGAATTCTATGCACGATGGAGTGCGAAGGATACAATTGCCAAGCAAAGAAGCATTGGTAGGTATGCCGATGACATCGCGCTAGTAGTGAGGGATAAGAGGTTAGATACTCTGCAGCCGAAATATAATGATGCGAAGCAAGATGCGATGGAACGATGAGCTGTATGAGCTTTACGACGACATAGACATAGCGCAGCGAATAAAGATCCAGCGGCTTCGTTGGCTGGGTCATGTCGTCCGAATGGATACAAGCTCCCCGGCTCTGAAAGTATTCGATGCGGTACCAGCTGGTGGTAGTAGAGGAAGTGGAAGGCCGCCTCTGCGTTGGAAAGATCAGGTGGAGAAGGACTTGGCTTCACTTGGTGTGTCCAATTGGCACCGGTTAGCACGAGAGAGAAACGACTGGCGCGCTCTGTTGAACTCGGCCAAAATCGCGTAAGCAGTTATCGCGCCAATTAAGAAGAAGAACAGCAGGCAGAGCACAGCATTGGCTATGGGACGGAGGACTAAAGCTGGCAACACCAAGAAAGGAAGCGGTCTTCGTTACCGCATGGAAAGTCAGGAAACAGATGAAAATGCGGATTGGCGATCACGAAATACTGTCGAATACAAGAGGCAATTAAGTACCTGGATGTCTTGAATGAGGCTAGGAAACAGATGCAAATGCGGATTGGCGATCACGAAATACTTTCGCAAGAGGCAATTAAGTACATGGGTGTCTTGACTGATGCACGAATCAGCTTTAACCAGCCTCTAACTACTTTGAACTCCAACGCGGCTGTAATAAATGGAGCGCTCTCGAGAATTCTGCCAAATATCGGGTGTGCACAAGCTCTAAGAAAACGCCTCGTGCCAAAGGTGGTCGATTCTGTTGTTCTCTATGCTGCTCTCATTTGGACGCGAGCTAAACCATCTAACGTACGACACTTGGAACAGGTGTTACGATGGAATGCATTAATAGTCGCTTGCGCATTCTGGACCGTCTCCGACGACGCGATTTACGTTATCGCCGAAAAACTCCCTATGGATATGGATGCATGAAAAATGAGCCACATCTGTGATAGGCAGGGAGCAAACCCATCAAAGAGGAAAAAATCTACAGATTGATTTCAATCCATAGAAAAATGGCAACATAGATGGGATCTATCAGTTAAGGGGTGTTGGGTACATAGGCTTACACCTGAAATTGTACCATGGGTGACCGGAAAACATGGTGACGTTGATTTTTATCTAACGCAGTTTATCAGCGGCCAAGCATGCTTTCGGTCATGTCTCAGGCGACATCCCTTCTTCTATGTGCTACCGACTTTAATGCCCACTGTGAACACGTACTTTCTTACAGATCAGCTTTATTTCAATTCGTTTCACTCTCTACTCGTATATGAGACATACAGCTCTTTATTTCATCAACTTTATTTCACATCTTGAGAATACGCGGAAGACATTTGCTTACAAAACTTTGAATTTTTTCGTTTAAATCGTCACATCCAAAGAGCAGTACTGCGATGACATTTGATTTAAATAGTCTAAAAACTTTGTTTCCAAATGTTCATAGTTCAGACGATAATGACATCAATTCTACGTCATTAAAAGTTTGATTCACCAAAACCGATTGAGTAGAACCGCCTATATCTGTGTCCATTGCCCATGTGAAGACCGTTTTTTTAAAGCTGACAACTTTTTGAACGAACCTCGTCTGGCAAAAAAAAAATATTTCTTAACAATGGAAAAAAAAGTAAAATACTAAAAACAAAACTAAAAAATCTTCTTTCGTTTCCGTTTTACACGCTTTTAAACACCATTTCAAATGAGGCGACGACCTTATGGTCCAATGTATTAGACCTTAAAACAATGTTTGCAACAGAATTAAAAATCGAGGGGAATCGCACTCTAACTAAGCAGCTTCGCATATACCATAAACGCACGTACGAGTTCATATGTATGTATGAACAGAAGTGTTTCTTAATCAAGCTGGATTTTGCTAATTCGCTATGGCAAAGGAAAATCCAAAGCAAAGGCTATCAAAGCAATATCGGCTGGCCTGGGAAACATTTAATTGCCTGCTTGTTGCGTTGCCATGTTGCCTTGTTGTCATATTGCATTGGCCATAGGTGCCGGCAGTGTTGAGAATGCAATTGAACTCTTACTCTCAACGCCTTTGCAACACCACTACCGGCTAGAATCATTTAAAACTTAACACTCTTTTGATCGGACGCAAATGCTCATTGGAACATCATCAAATCCGCTCAGCTAGCAAATACAAAGGCGTACACACACCATATATACCTTACTCACCCTCGGTACCTTACAACACCTCAATATTCAAGTAAGTATACTTACGATGCTTCTGACAACCATCTACATTTTCCGGCCAATCGCAGCTGTGGGCATTCTCATTGTACAGCAAACCGCCGATGCAAAGCTGCTCTGTAGCGGTACCATTCCAGCAAGTCCAATAGCGTGTACAGGATGTCTCATGACCGAAGATGCCGTATAACCAGTCGCAATGCTCTGTCGATATGGGACCATCTGAAAGTGAGAAAGGGAATTAAAAATTGAATGAAAGTTTGGAAAAAGCAAGTGTTCGTGCGTGTAGGCCATAAAGCGTGAGTAATTGGTGGCATTTATGAAACCATCACACACCTAGAATGACATTGCTAAATAAGAGGCTAACAAAGCAACAACAGCACCACCGGCCGGCATGTCTGGCTGCTAGCCAACCACTCAAAATGCCACCAGAGCCCAAGCATAGCACCGAATGAGCTTGTTTCGGCTTTCGTTAATGAATTGGCTGTAGGTAATTCAATGCTCTTAGACACCGCTATGCATCTGGAGCAGCTATTGTACCGTTACCCCTATAAATTTGTGCTGCACTTTTCACCTCCACCACACATTTTCCTACGATTGTAGTGTAGAATTTAACATTCAGTGTCCTGCTTCGGTGTTCCACACTCATAAATTGGTTTTTGCTGTTAAACTGGGTATTTGGACTTTTTTTTGTTATTTTTTTTTTTGTTGTTGTTGGTGTTTCTTCACATTGCTATGTAAACAGTTGGCATTCCCTTTGAAAAGCTACGTGAAAAATGCAATCATAAGTGGTTCTTCGTGTTTGACCGGATTACTGAAAGCGTACGGAAAGATTTGTGTGCGTATGCAGATAGTAAAAAGAGCTATCCAATCATACAAGCAAATTTGGAAATTGAAAACGCAAATCAATGTGTGTGGTACACCTAAGGCTGCAATGTAATTATGGCTGCTGTGCTGGCTTTGCACCTCGAATTGATTTATGGTTGCGGACTCAAAGAATCAAACAGAAAAAATTGTTCACTTTTAAGTTTACAAAGAATTTGCTTTCGCAATATGCCAGCAGCGGCAGTGTAATATAAATGAGAAATCGTGCAGGTATATGAATTCAGTAAATAGCAGATATTCGTCTCCTAGCTTAGGTTAGGTTAGCCAGGTTGCTTGTCTAAGACAAGACACTCGATGGCCCTAAGGCTCATTGTGATACTTGCATTTGATTTGTGTGCCCTAACTAAGTTACTTAAACCACATAGATCCTTTTAAGAAGGTTATTTTTCCCAGATCATCAAAGAAATAATCACCAAGATATTTGGCACGGCTTCTTTGATTTGCAGGACTGTACCTGTACTGTACTATATTTCCCACCCTCCTTATTTTCATACACATAAGCGAAACACTGGTATGCCTTTTATATACAAATTAAACACAGCGAGAAAATGTCCCACCCGATCATGATTACAATAATGAAAGTAGTGAAAGTTTCCCTTTTCGGCTATCCAGTTTAAGGTCAGCCGACGTTCTTTGGATTCACTACAAAACCATCGAGGCGTGCACAAGTCTAAGAAATTAGCATACGCCAAAGCAATAAACATCAGATTGGAGTTCATCATAGAGTAAATAAGGGTAAGATTCTTTTCCATCGAAATTTTTCATTAATAACCGTAAGCAAAATCGGTAAATTTTAAGAAAATTTTAATACAAGGATATATCACCGTACAGAATTTATTCAAAGCTATTGGCCGTCACTATACACTGCGACACCGGATTCATCCACACCATCATACGTGCACAAAATATTATGAGGCTTTATTTACATCTACAAAGCCAAGGTAGGGTGCGTATAGAGCAGCCACACGACATACGCATGCGCTGCCAGGCTTGAGGATTCCTAGGCCTTTTAGGACTGTAGGTGGATGTTATGTATGTTGGCAGTTTTTAATTTTCTCCGTGTGCAGTTTATTTAGTTTATATTGTGAGGCGATAGTTACCATCATAGCTTGGTTCTGCTGCTGCGTTTTCGAACCCACGTACTGAAGCTCCAGGACACAAGCGAGTGCACACGGCACAGTGGCAGAGCATCATCACAAGCAAGCCTACCAGAACTCATCTATGGTCACATAACAGGACATTCACTTATATTTGAAGTGAACTGGCTAACATACGGAGGTGTTTATTTCATCGATCCGCTCATTTGCGAGTAATTTTTAATACTTAAGTGTTACTATTAAATATCGAGTATCGAGTGATACTGTTAAGCCGCAGGTCGGGCTGTGGATATATAATACAACGCTGTGCTTTTGCCAATTTTAACGTATGGATGCCTAGTTTAATGGGAAGCTCATCGGAAGGGCTATAATAACACTAAACTGGGGAGAGTGCAAAGGACTGCATGCATTTGCATCACCGGAGCATGTAAAACTTGCCCCAGTGTTGCCCTGAATATCCTTTTGCACTTACTTCCCATCGACTTTTACGTTATTTGCATCGCAGCTCAAAGTGCAATCAGATTAAAGGAGGTTGGCCTCTGGAGGAAATCTCTCAAGGGGCATTTTCGGACAGTTAACACCGTATTTCGTTCTCACCGGTGGTTCCAAGATGGAATGGTTTTCTCTAAATCAGCCAATTTATCTATATCCTTTAAATAGCCGAATACTGCTAGAGTTTTTCCCGCATAAGTCTTTGCGATCCTGCAGGCATGCAAAATGCTTAGGGCGCGCGGAAGCGACGGAGATATTAACATTTTCTCCGATAGTCAAGCCGCGATCAAGGCTCCGACGACGCCATGGTGCAGAACGAAACTAATAAACTCATGTAAGGAGGAGATCAAATATCTTGGGTGTGAAGGTAACATTTTTCTGATCTGGGTTTCAGGACATAGGAACATAGAGGGAAATGAAATTGCTGATGAGCTTGCAAGGAAGGGGACTGAATTGGTCTCAGAGACCTCCTACCCGGACATTCGCATCCCCCTGACAGTTGCTAAAGTGGAACTGCACAAATTATTTTTCAGCAAAGCGCAGAAAAGATGGAACTCGATTTCTTCATGTGCTATTTCGAAAGCCCTTTGGCCCCAGTACAATATACGGAGGACTCCTTGCCATTCAATTTCCAAACCCGTAGCTGTGTTTGCCGGTCAATAGATGATCGGCACACACGCGGAAACCAAGGTTAACCATTTAAACCCCATTGCAGAACCTGTTGGCATTATTCAGGGAAGAACACTGCTGAACACTTTCTCTGTAAATGTCCGGGTTTGGCAGCTAGACAATTAAGATCGACAGCCTGGGGCAGTGCGCCAACCTAAGTCCCATCAATATTTTCCATTATATCAACAGCTCTGACTGGCTGTAGATATCTGCCTGTTAGAGGTCTCATAATGGCATCAAAATGGCGCTTTAGTGCTACTTGAGGAGTGCCAGAGTGGCTCTTCAACCATTTCACCTACCTACCCACCTATCAAAGGTGCTGTGTGCCTTTCTATTGTAAAATCTGCACGGCAGCGCCGTAATTCTAATCGCTCATTCTTCCCATAAAATTTGTGAGTTGAGAAAGCTGTCGCCAACACTGCTTCATCCGACACAAAAAAAAACAACGCAATCGTAATAACATTCATCATTGCTAATAAGCAGCAAGTTACATTGCTTACAGTTGTCAAAGAAATTGCCGCTCTTTAGAGCAAGAATGCACATTCCTACTCTGCATGAAGATAAGCAACAACTACTGCAAAAGTTCGATGCCCTGCAGGCACCAGCTGTCGTTGTCACTGCTTGCGCATTGTCTGCTGTTAGTGCGAGTCTCCTCTCACGTGCTGCTTTTTCTTCCAATTCCGCTGCTTCCAGCGCTAATGGTGCTGCTTTTGTGTCTCGATCGGCTACTATCGCTGTTACAGAGAGTGCGAAGGCAGGCTCGAATTCTGCCGCTGCTATCACTGCTAGTGGTATCTGTGCTGGTGAGAGTTGATTTTCGCATTCTGTCTGCTCTGCTAATGTAGTCCCTGCTATTACATACTAATGTAGCTGGTGTATTAAGAATATTGAGCTCTGCTACTGTATCCTCAACGTCTTTGCCAGCTCTGTCGTTACCTTCGCAGCCTGCTGTGAGTGCCGGCACTGCTCACTCCACTGCAATCAACTTAAATATGTCGTCTTATGCTGCGCTGCTGCACATACTCGTATTCCTACTTTGTCACCTATGCCGCCTGTTAAAAATGCTGATACTTCTACGTCACATGCAATGCAGTGGCCCGCTATAACACCTATAAGGGCGCTGGTAGTTATTTTAGCAGACAATTAAGATTTTTAAGATTCAGATCGCTTTGGAGACCTTGCATTTAGTAGGCGATTACGCTCAAGTCTAACCTATTCGGTTCTTACTCAAGAACAATTCTTCGAGCACTAGTCAAAATCCAACTGCCTTTAACGCAAAATTAAATATTAAGAAAAATAAAAATAAATATTTAGGTAAAGCAGATTTTAGCTATTATGAAAAGCTTGAAAAATTGTAACAGATTTTAGGAAATAATCGTTTTAAGTTGTATATAAAAAAATAATAATTTTGGTTTTTAAAACTCATTACAATAACAAAAAATGTATGTTTCGTGCAACTCTCTATTGATCTAAAATTCTCAATGCAAGCGACCTGCATTTCAAAAATATTATTCAAGGTCACAAGTCAAGTTGATGAAGTAGCTGATGCATTGGCCAGAGAGGCCGGCAATGCAGCCGCATTGCTAAAAAGGCTTCATAGCATCAAGAAGGAAAAAGTGAAGATCCAAGGCTACGAGCTATAAGCTGGAGCCAACATGTGGGGCTACGCTAAGGGAAGTCCTTACATGGAGGCTTGGAAGCATTTTTTTCTGTTTTGGAAGCATTTTTTTTCTGTTTTCGATGCTGCATGAATAAACTAACGTAACGACACAATCGTCTATTACAATAAAAATAACACAAGCCACTACTTTTCAAATGAAATCGGCATATATTCACATTTTGTAAAATAAATTGCTTCGCTGACACGCCCTTCAGTAGGTGCAGGTGAAATGTGCGAGAGCATAGTCTGAATATTTTGCTCGAAAAAACTTTTTTCCCCCTTCATTCCCAAATAAATATGGATGCATGTGCTATTCGTTTTATTAACAAATTTTATTAAACTAACTGTAAAAGTGATGTTAAATACTCTTGTCAGTTGTTGCTAAACAGTAAACACCTTTTTCGACACATTTCAATTACCCCAGGACTTTACCCCTGTAAAGCGAGTTAGCAAATAATAATAATAACTGTACATATTTGCATGTATGTGTGTACATAACAGAAACAAAAGTGGTGATTGTCGGCTCAACGGGAGTATAACTGTGTTTTCATATTTGTTGTTACATTGTTGTGGTGCATGAACACGCGCATGCACCGCCGCAATTAGCTCAACTATGCCACAATAAAATTCCAATATGCAACTAAAACTTTGCAAAATCGTCGCTGCGGTTTTGTGAGCGAAACTTTTCAAACAAGACAAAACATGATAATATGTAAAATGAAATGTATATTTCAACATGTATATGTGTGTGTGAGTGCATGTTGCAGTTTGTGTTTACCCATTGTATGTGCGGATGTCATTGCCACAAAGCGTGCCACACCGGTGCACAAAAACGCACGTCGCACCGCTGCACACCGGTTGGTTACTGCGTTAAATGCCGCACACAAAACGCCACGAAACCATTAAAGTGGAATCCACACCGGAAAAACGCACACAACCGCACAGCGACCACAATCGAGGGCAACAGTGTTTCAGGTGCGCGCACACACACAGACATCTTCCTGTTTGCTTACCATACAACTGGCAACAGTAGGTATGTGCGTGTGTGTGAGTGTATCGATATTGGCTCGCATCGATTGCTTGGGTTGTCGCATTTAGACCGTTGAACTAAGTAAGTTGCATGTTGCAACAGCGCACAACGTGCAACTTTTGCACAACAATGCAGCAAAACTTTTAATAAGCAGAATATTTGCCGCCGGTGGAAAAGCGCAGTAGCACCCAAGCACAGCAGTGGCATAGCGCAGCGGCGGCAAATAACTTGCCACATAGTGATACTCAAATGACGCGTGTAGCAAGTGGATCCAATGCGACAAATGCGTATGTTGTCGTTGTTCGGCGAATTTTCGTGTATGTTCGGGTGTGTGTGTGTGTGTGACAACCACAACAGCGTCAACAGTAAACATAAAATTTCACCGAACGACGACACATCCACTCATGAGGCCGCCATTTACCTGACATTATGCGCCACCTCCCTTATTTGTTATGCCTCTTCGTTGTCCCCCGCCCCTCTATTCTGCACCACCCCATTACTCACTCGCTAATTGCTTGCCCTCGCAATAGTTGGCGCGCCACGGATAATCACAGCCTTCCGTAACGCCACGATGCTTCCCAGCAAAGACGAGTCCATTGGGGCAATCGTAAAGCTCTGGCTGATTGCTAACACACTCCCAGTAACGGTCGCAATAGACTTCATCGCCAACCACGCGTCCTTTCACCTTGCACGGATCCTCTTGGTTGCCCTTCAACTGCTGTCCAGACACGCCGTACGCTGTAAAGAAAGAAGAGGCAAAACGAGAGAGTTAGAGAATGCTAATTAGAATGTTTGTGTGTTTATGTGTGTGAGGAGGCCGGAAAGCAAGTAGCTCCTTTGTGGCAAATGTTTTGTTAGTCAAAATTTTTGGTTGCACCGCTACAGGTGCAGAAAGTTCCCATTGGTTTTGCAGACAGATATCCCAACGCATTTTTTTTATTAATATTTTCCCACGTACATGGGTACTTTTGTTAGTGCATACCCCCGCTGCTGTTGTGTTTTTGTGGTATCAGTCAATATTGTGTGACCTGCAGGCGTGCACGTTCTATGGTCATGAATGCGCAAATATTTACCATGCAGCTAGTTAGGACTTGATGGAAGAGTCATACTAGTCCGAGGGAGACTAGAATTGTACCAGTTGTACCATGTGAAATAAATATTCTTCTTTGAATCTAAGTCACGCCTCAAAGGTTAGGGATAAAAAAAATGCTTATAAATGTGGATTTAGTGCACTAATATGTTTTTTTTTGTCCATTATGAACTAATTCATTAAGCCTTCAGTTTTTAGTGTATCCCAGGGATGACAGGAGTTTAAAAAAGTAATATTTTTTATCCAAAGTGATTCTAGAGTTATAAAGACGTTGGTTTTGCCTTCTATACTACTTCGTCTAACATCGGTTTTTAATAGAAAAATATCTGATTTGTTAAATTTCAATAAAAAAAAAAACTTTGAGTGTAAGTTAACTAAAAAAAAAAGTTTACACCATAAAAAAATTCTTATTCATTTATCATTTTTAAATTCAATATTTTTATTTTTAATTTTTTAGCCAAACTATTTCTTATATCTTTAGTTTTTTTATTTGAAAACAGTTTTTTTATGCAACAAAAACTATTTAAAAAACCTCTTAAAAAATTATATCTGAACTAAAAATTTCTTATTAATTTATTATTTTCTATTTAAAAAATTGTCTTTACGTATATTGAACAAAAATTATTTAAAAAATTCTTAAAAAATCGTTTTAACTAAACTAAAATTTTTTAACTTATTTATCCTTCTTTTTTACTTAACAAATAGCTCTTATATTGGTAAAATGTTTGATGTTATAAAAAATACTTAAAAAAATTCTTAAAAATTTGGTTTAACTGAACTAAAATATTATTCTTTAATTTTTTTTTAATCAAAAGAAGTATTAATTTTTACACAATAAAAATTTTCTTTATTTATTCATCATATTGTTTTATTCAAAAAATGAACTATAAAATAAAATAAATAAGAAACAAAATTTTAAGCGCCGATGTTGAATGTGAACCACACCTAAACGTCGACGATACCGTTGGACTTCTTTCTTTGGGGTTACTTGAAAGAAAAGGTGTACGTCGATAAGCAAGCAACAATTCAAGAGCTAAAGAATGAGATAATTCGGTACATTAACTTCATAGAACCTCAATTATGCCTCAGCGTCGTCGAAAATTTGGAGCATCGGATGGAGGAGTGCCGCCAAGGACACGGCGGCTATTTCGCCGATATTTTATTCTATACGTAAATGAGCCATACCAATATTATCATAATAAAGAGAAATGACAATAATTTCTTAAAAAAATTGTATTTAATTCAAAATCAACACCGGCCCTTGAAACTTCACCACCCTTTATTTAAAAAAAAATTTGTAAAAAATGTTTGACTGAACTAAATTTTTTCATTTATGGTATGTATCCTCTTTTTATTTAAAAAATAGTCCCCACTTATAAAAAAAATATGTATGCAATTTAAAAAAATCTTAAACAATTTCTTATCTGAACGGAAAATTTCTTTTTCATTTTTTTTATTAAAAAATATTTTTTTCACGTGTAAATAAATTTTTTACGAGATAAAAAATGTTTTTGTGTATTTCCGTTTTTTTAACAACATAGTCCTTACATGTAAGTAAAATGTTTCCACAACAAAAGGTATTTAAAAAAAACACTTTAATATTTCTTAACTGAAAATAAAATATCTTTTTTCTAGATTCTCTTTATTTGAAAAAGAGTACTTACGCATAAGTAAAATTTCATACAACAACCAGTTTATCTGAACTATTAATTTCTTATTTATTTATCCCTTTTATTTACAAAAATGTCCTTACGTATTAATCAAATTTTTATGCAACAGAAATTATTTTAAAAAATTCTTGAAAAAATTGAAATTTCTTATTCCATTTATTTGTTTTCAAAAATAAATTAAATTTTTACACAATAAAAAATTACTTTTTTATTTATATTGTTTTTTTTTATTCAGCAAATAGTTTTTACGCGTATTTTTTACACCAATAAAAGCTACTTAAAAAAATGTTCATTTTTCAACTAAACCAAAAATTTCTGTTTTTAAATTTTTTTTTTAAAAATAGCCTTACGTGTACATAAAATTTTATACAACAAAAACTATTTAAAAAAATTATTTAAAAAATTTTAACTAAATTTTTTTTATTTATTTCTCCTTTTTTGATTTAAAAAATAGTCCTAACTTAAAGCAAAAATGTTTGCGTTGTAAAAACTATTTAATAAAAACTGTTTAAAGAAATTCTTAAAAAAGTTTTTTTAGCTGAATTAAAAATTTTTTTTAAGCTTTTTTTACACGTAAGCGAAATTTTGCACAATTAAAGCTTTTGAAACAATTTTTGTTTAATAGTATTTCACTGGAAACAAATTCTTATTAATTTTGCTTTTAATATTTTTTGTTGAAAAAATAATATTTAAGGGTAAGCAAAATTTTTAAGCAATTATTTTTTTTTATTTTTCATTTTATATTTATTATATAAAAAATTCCTAAAAAATATTTGAGCCGAACCAAAATGTATTATTTACTTAGTTTTTGCCAACTTTTTTTCGCTCACCTTGGCTTGTGATTGGCGATTGACTGGCATAAAACTGATGCAGTGGCTGAGCAGTTCACGTAATAGTATAATAAAAATTTCCTTGCATAGGCTGATAATTGATATTTAGTGGGGTATCGCCATGCTTAAAACACCCAATACTAGCATTCAGAAAACATAGAACGAACTAATTCAGCTATGAAGCAAACTGGTAGGAAAGTAGTTCGGAGCTACTGGAGGTTTCACTGCTGGTTGGATACACGTTTGCTTATATGTATATGTACTAGGGCGGGTCGATTTAAAAATCGCTCATTGCTCTGTGAAAATCGTATTCTAGGGATGAAAATAAGAAATTTTGCCGAAGGAACCATACCTCTAAAACGAATGCTGAGCAATTTAAAAATATCACCATTTTTGGCCTTCACATGAAAAAATCAGCTAAATGGCTATGTTTTTTCTTTATTTTTATTTATTTATAATAATTTTTATTATTTATTTATAATAATATCTATTTTTTCTCTTTAGAAATTTATTTAGTCAGAACATATTTAAATGAAAAAATTAATTTAAGTGAGTTATAGAAAAGAAACTAAAAAGTTCGACCCAAATTGGGGGACATCAGAATTCGTTTTAGAGGCATGGTTCCTTCGGCAAAATTTCTTATTTTGATCCCTAGAATATGATTTTCACAGAGCAGAGCATGAGCACAATGGGCAATTTTTTTGCCTTCCCACAAATCGACCCGGCCTAATATGTACATATATATGTATATACCATACTTATGTATTTGTGAAAGTTATTATTTTCTGGTTGTTCTCTTTATGGAGCAGCAAATCATCCTGAATTGTTGTCGCTACACTAAATTCACTGTTTGCCCATTTCTTTTCTCAATTAACGCCAACTACGCTGATCAAAAACTAAAGTGAAATTTGTAATATTAAATAGGTGGACTCATCAAATCATAAAATTATTTTTTTTTTTTTTTGTTTTATTTTAGATTATAATACTTTCATTGACATCTTTGTTAATGAAAATTCGTTGATACTATTTTCTATTACTTTTTGCTTTGCTTCCAGAGTATTTATATCTATATACCTGTAGTTTTGATTGTCGAAAATGCTGCAGTCCTTGGTATGATATTCAATATGAAGTTAAACTAGAACTGATGGAATGAAAAATCGGTCCGGGAAAGCCTTTAATGTTCCCATATTGTAATGGCACCTGCTGGATGGTAGCTGAATGAGCTGGTTGTGAAGTATGTCATGAATGCCTTATGGCTTCTCAGACACAAGAAAATCTCTGGAAACTGTGCCGCAAGTGACGTGGAAAGGAATGAACTACACTGCCAACATTATTCAACGGTATGACTTCGCATTTCAACGATTTTCCTTAAATAGACAAGTAATGGATGTGATGATGCGGGAGCTTCTACACTAAGAACTGTTGTCGTAGCTGCAAAAATGAGACATCTCCTTCTTAGTATTTTTTGAATACCTAACAATCTGAGAGTAAAGAAACATTCGGTATCTTCAGTGCGCCATAACCTTTTTATTCTTCTTTTCTTCTTCTTCTCCTTCTTCTTGTACTCAATCCTTCGTGGGCATAGGACATTAACCACGCCTGCGTGACATCTTGTGCGATTCTTCGCAATGTACTTTAATTCGCTCCAGCTCTTCCCATTACCTCTAATTAGCTTCCCTATCGACTGTTCGTCTCCAAACTCTCTTGATCCACCAGACAGCATTTGCAAGATGATTCCACTCCAGTGACTTTCGTGAAAAACATTTTTCGACTTGGCGCAGAGTATGACCAATCCATCTAAATTTTTAGTATTTTATGAGCACTTTGACTGCGATAATTTTAGAAAGGTAATGTTTATCTAAGCGTAAATTTCGTAATTTTCATTACGTATTAATTAAAAAAAGTGTGAAAATATGGGAATAAATTTGGGTATGGGAATAAGTTTCTGTCCTTTCTTTGCCAAAGTTACCAACTATTTAAATAATTAATTAATGCACGATATTATGCAAGGTATGAGCCATTGGAAGCTACAACTTTACTCCACCTTTTAGGCAGCATACGGATTCCGAAAAATTCGAGTTCTTTTGACTTCATCCATTCATTGAGCAAGTTTGCGATGCTCTCGTAAGAAGTGAACCGCTCTCCAATAAGGGCTGACTGCATTGATCAGAACAGAGGGGAATCCGAAGGTGCAATGTCTGGAGAATACGGTGGATGGAGCAAGATTTCCCAATTCACTCCCTCTAAATATTGCTGGACCGATTTAGCAACGGGTGGCCTGGCGTTGTCATGCAGCAAAATAAGTTTGTCATGTCTACCGTGGCATTCCAGCCGCTTTTCTTTGAGAGCTCGATTCAAACGCATGAGCTGCAGTTGGTAACGATCGTTTCGATGATGGTTTTAAATGGTTTAAGAAGTTCATAATAGATGACACCCTTCTGATTCCACCAGATGCACTACATAATCTTTGAAGCATGAGAATTTTTTTTGCGGTCAATGGACCTTGTTAACCTGACTGGCTCCAACATTTTCGACGCATAGGGTTATCATAATAGATCCATTTTTCAACGCCAGACCTGATGCCTTTTCTTTTCTGCCGTTCAAGAAGTATCTCACACGTCATCAAACGTCTCTCGATATCCCTCTCTTTCAATTGATGTGGCACCCAGTTACCTGCTTTCTCGACCATTCCCATTGCGTGCAAACGTTTATCGACGGTTAATCTGTCAACATCCAACTCTTTAGGGTCAAGGCTTCAACATGCGTCTTCATCCAATAATTTTTGTAGTTGAGTATCCTCGAATTTTTTCGGTACCACTTCGCGATCATCATCACTCACGTCGAAATTGCCACTTTGGAAGCGTCGAAGCCACTCTTTTTTTGAAAGTTGTATTTGATGGAGCGTGATTATTGTAAATATTGATCAATATACGACACGTTTCAGCTTCACTTTTCTTTAGTTAAGTTAATAATGCAGGTTGACTTGCCGCAAATGCTGTTTTTTTTCGGGACTAGCGTAGACATTTTTGACGTCAGATAAAAAAGGATGTTAAAGCTTCAAACAAATGTCAACCACTGCGATCGGCACCTCACATATACACCTTCAAATCACCAGTAAATTACTATAGTGAACGCAAAAATAGTATGATTTTTTGAAGCATCATGAAATGTTCAGTATCGCAAATAGCCACTAATTTTACCACGGCAAGATGTATTCGAAATGAAATTGCAGTAAAACAAAATCGACCACCCTTTTCAAAGTAATTTTGTAGTTCATGAGCAATTATTTGATGGTCAAATTATCCACTGTTTTTCATCTTTGAACTATTCCCAAACCTTCGTCCGAGCACTTCAACTCACTCCCATGCGCTAATTCTTGCTTCATTCATTTCATTTATGTAACTAAATTATTCGAGCTTCCTAAGAGCGGACTTAGTTAATTTCCTTGCGCATCTTAACTTTATCAAAGTTCTGCTTACAAATAAAAATAAAATAAAATAGCCAACAGAAATTATAAATCACATGAATCACCCATGTGGCACAACACAATCATGATTATGACCACGTCTGGATTACAGCGCTGCAATCACCTGAAATTCCAGTAGTTGTTGGGCCCACAAGCCCATCTTAAGCTAATAAAAGTTTATCAAAAAGCTGCCTACGACATCACTTTACTTTTATTGCACCGCTGCGCCAAGTGTTGTTATGTGGCTTTACTTCGCCGCTGAATACACCCCTACACACACAATACTCATACGAGTATGTACATATCATGCAGGTGTCTGTGTGTGTGCGTGGTCTCTATTTTATTTAGTACTCCTGTAACGCCGTAAATATTTAAAGAACTACGGTGATAAAAGTTTTATTGCTGACATTTAAGTTTGTCGCTTTCGCTACCAAAAGCAAAAACAACTATTCACCACGCTTACCACCTGCCTCCTTACTTCAACTCCATTCAACTGTCCTTCCACAAGGAATGGCTGGATCGGCGGTTTGCGTGTTGCACGGAAAATTACACACACACATATAAAAGGAAATGATGTGCATGTGTCCATTTCATATGCCCACTTTGTTTTATTAATTCGGTCGCTTTAACACACACACGCATTCATACATACATCTACGTACATGTATGTCCATATGCCATGCAGGTGAGGCGCAAGTAATTACTTTAATGTGGAAATTGTAAGCCATTAAAGGAGGCGTGCGAAAACGAGTGTCCGGTAGTGTAATTTACCATTTTATGACTCCAACTCAGACCCTGTAAATGATCAATAAGCCGGTATTAGAAAATTACATATGTTGGCACATTCGTGGGGGTGGGTGGTTGTGGTATTTTTATAATTTGAATTAAATTTGCGCTGGAAAGCGATAAAGTGATTTTTTATGATAAGTTAGTGGCGCAAAGCGAAAAGGTTACCAAACTAGGAAATCCTATACGCATGCAGGGTCCGGCACTCGAAGTGTAACCAATTAAAAAGGACATAAATTTAGTTTGGAAAAGTACTTTTATTCAATTCAAAGTGAAAAATCGGTGAAAATTATACAAAACTAAGAATTAATTTACTTTTGCTCAATATGACCATCTTTTGCCTTGACTATGGCATTGAGACGTTCCAGAAACGAATCGTAAGCTGCCCGAATGTGACTTGCAAGTATTTTGGCCCATTCGCGGAAAATGTCTTTTTTTTACGCCGCGAGACTGGTGAATCTTTTAGTTCAGACTTTTCTCTCCAAAATGGCTTAAAGAGAATAATCCGTCGGATTCGCGTCTGGTGAAGTTAAGAGCCATTATGTGGACGCTATGAAGTTCGGAACGTTGTTTTTTAGCCATTTTTGGTTCACTTGAGCTACGTGAGATGGTGACGAGTTCTGTTGAAAGGTCCATGGTCCAATGTTTGTCTGCCCACGGCTTCAAAGCAATCTCCAGAATACTTTCCCGAGAATATTTCGCATTTACCTTGACATCAGGCTCGATGAAAACGATTGGAGAGCGCCCATTTGCGGTCCACTTGTGGCGGGTGCTGCCTCCTGGTGGCCAATCGATGACTCAAATTCTTGTCTGAACGGTCGATCAAATAAGCCCTATCATTTTGGGAGTTTTCGAATTTCTCAATTTGAAAATTTTTTTCCTCAGAAAACACAATGTTCGGAAACTTACCGCTTTCGGCCAAGTCATGCAACTCCTTCGCTCTCTCAAGTTTGACTTTTGCTGCTTTGGTGTGACATCATGCGGCTTTTGGATCTTGTGAGGCTTAACTTATAGATCATTTTTCAGTATACGGCGGTTGCTACGGTCAGATATTTTCAGTTCTTGTGCCATTTGATTGGCACTTCGTCGGGGATTTCGCTCAAGTCGCTTCTTCACTTTCTGACTTTTTGTCTCTCAGTCTTTTCATGACCACCTCCATGACGTTTCGCGATGCCAGTATCATTGTAATGAGTAGTGGTGCGAAAACCAAAAAACTTTGATTACTTTAAGGTGCTTGAGCGCACGAACAAACGCTGGTTATGATTTTAAAGCCAAATATAATGCCATTACACTTTTATTCTTGCGTTTATTCTAGGCAAAATGCTTCCGCGCGCTTGCAAACAATACTCTGAACTGTCATTTAGCTGTGCGAGCGGTCTGAATTTGGTTACACTTCGAGTGCCGGACCTTGTATAGATGTGCATAAACTTAGTCTTCCCACAAATTCAGTGGAAAATTTTACAGTGAGACTTACGAATTGCTGAAAAAACTGAATATTTCAAGAATGTTTGTTTACCGCACGATCAATCGTTTTCCCCTCAACATCTGAAGTCACAGACAGAAAAAGTAGTGGCGTTCTCGCGTTCGAACTGGTTCGAACCAGCGCAGCTATAAAAGCCGTTCGAGAAAGAATTCGCAGAAACCCCCTTAGAAAGCAAAAAATCATGCCTAGTTAAATGAATGCATCGACCAAATCTATGTCAAGACTAATTAGAGCTGATCTCGACATGAAAGCGTTGCGTCGCTCAACTGGTCATCTTTTGACAAAGCACTTCAAGAAAATTAGACTCGACAGATGTAAGCAGCTTCTTCGGTGGCACGCGGTCAACGGCCATGAAAGTATTATTCTCACAGATGAGAAAATATTTACTGTTGAAGAAGTTGTTAATGAACAAAACGACATAATTTAATCTAAAACTGGGCAAAAGTGTACCAGAGGGATGTCTTAGAAGATGTGGTGAAGCAGTTCAGCAGCACCCTCTTCAATGGGCACCATTGGATCTTCCAGCAAGATTTCGCTCTAGCCCATTAGTCAAAAACAACCAAAGACCGTCCAGCAGTGGCTAAAAAACCATATTCCTGGGTTCATAGCCGCAGCAGATTGGCCATCTGGAAGTCCAGATCTGAATCCATTCGATTACATTTTGTGGTCAGAATTGAAGAACATGGTTTATCGAAGACCTCAGAGAAATTTGGAGAGATTTTAAGCAATTTTTTTTTTTGCTGACGGTGTTGTACATTTTTCGTATAACGAATGCTCGACATTTTGTTATACGGAAGAAAACACTCAATACAATCCGCAAACATTTTTTTTTTTTTAATTAAATCTAAAAAATATTAAATTGCTATAAAACTGCAATCTCGAACTCACGTCAAAGATTTTTAAAAACTTAAAATGTTGATGGAAATTTGTTGAGTTTTTTTTTTTTTGTTAATCTGCACAAAGCTTGAAGCTCTTATTTATATGACTTTTATAATAGAAGAATTATTAAAAAAAATTGTTAACATGAATTGAGTCTGAAATAAATTGTGAGAACTTGTCAATAAGTCGCTGTGCTTAGGACTTTTCACGCAGTTTACCTGTTTATTCGGTAGGAATCCAAATTTTATCGTTGAAAAGCTGACTACTCATAGAAATATAAATCAAGAATAGAGAAAGGTTAAAGGGATAAAAAGCCACATGCTTTCCAAGATATGTAGCTAGAAGTCGGAAGGCACTTCCCTGACATTTCCCAGTATTACGTAAGTCTGTCACTTCTTAAATGGTCTTCCCGCAGGGCACTTATAGGTATGTACATGAACGCCCACACTCATACACAAGCGTACACATTTACGTTACAAACTCCCCAGCATACGCTTGAGCACGCACAAATACACGAAAAATTAATTTATTCAATTTAGCGGAAGTGCGTAAATTCGTTTCCGCTTAACGCTTAACGCAGGTGGAGCGGGTCGCCATGAGAGCTTACTAGGCCCTAGCGCTCTTCCACAAACATACTCGGATCATTTAAAGCTATATGAGTATGCGAGTATGTCTGCAGCTGTATAAGTAAGTACCTGTGCTAAATCTAGCGGCATAAAAGTTTTGTTGACCAAACAAGGATTAGGTGAAAGTACAGCTCATATGTTTATGTATAGGTAAATGTGACCTTATGCCATATAACTTGTGTAAGTATACTTATATCCACTTTGGTATACAACCGATTACACTAGACAGCATCAACTTTTATCGTTTACTGCCACAATGTTTTCTTATGTAGCTCGATTTTCAAATTAGGAAAATAATAAATAAAAATATTTTTAATGGTAAAATTATTTGCTCTGTTTTTATTATTTCCTTTTATTTGTAATTTTTTAGGAGGCAGGCCAGGTGCAGTAGTCGGAGCAGTACGGAATATATGATACCAAGGGCGAACGCTAATAGATACCTTAACAGATTTCATTAAAATATTGAAACTGGCTTGAGGACGTTGGCCTGGAACTCGCCAAACATAAGTCCAAAGTAATCCTGATGACATGGCAGGCCACATGCCACTGAAGGTCAGCAAGGCGACACATCCCTAGTGACTCAAAAAGCGATGAAATACCTAGGCATTCAACCAGATTGCAGGCTTACGCTTTGGACCCAGATAAAGCACGCGATTACTAAAGCAACGAAGATCACAAGAATGCTGAGCAGACTAATAGCGAACATCAGTGGACCAACTCAGATTAAAAGAAGATTGATTATGTCCAGCACAAACGCAATCAGCCAAAACGGCAGCGCAATATAGAGAGATGCGCTAAACTACAAAACCAAGCGCAAAACACTGGATGCTGTACAACGAACATAGGCACTCAGAGTTGCTTTAGCCTACCACACTGTCTCAGGCGGCAGCAGTTTTTGTGATCAGCGGTCAGATACCTATCGACCTCATGGCCCGAAAACGAGCGGATGCATGTGACTCTAGAAAAAAACACGCCGCCACTAATGCCGCGGAACGGAGATGCCAAAGCCGATGGGATACTGAATCGAGTGGTAGATGGATGGCGAAGCTCATTCCCACAATAGGTAAGTGACTTCAAAGAAACTTCGGTGAAGTGGGCTGTTTCATGACTCAGTTGCTCTCGGGCCACGGATACTTCCGGAAATACCTATACCGCATGGGTAAAGTAACTGACCTGGTGCTACTGATCTGGTGGTGAACGAGGACAAAACGAAGTATCTCCTGTCATCAAACAAACAGTCGGCGCACTCGCGTATAGGCACCCATTTCACTGTTGACAATTATGGTTTCGAGGTTGTAAAAGACTTCATTTATTTGGGAACCAGCATTAACACCTATAACAATGTCAGCCTGGAAATCCAACGTAGAATCTCTCTTGCCAACGAGAGCTACTTTGAACTAAGTAGGCAATTGAGTAGTAAAATCCTCTCTCGACATACAAAACTAACACTCTACAAGACTCTCATCGTGTTCGTTCTAACGTGTGGCGTAGAAGCGTGGACGATTACAACATTCGATGAAGCATCGCTTGGAGTGTTCGAGAGAAAGATTCTGCTCAAAATGTTTGCTCTTTTGCCAGATGGCGACGGCGAATATCGCAGGCGATGAACCGATGCGCTATATGAGCTTTATGACGACATAGACATAGCGCAGCGAATAATGATCCAGCGGCTAAGTTGGCTGGGTCATGCCGCCCGAATGGATACAAACGCTCCGGCTCTTAAAGTATTCGATGTGGTACCAGCTGGTGCTAGCGGAAGTAAAGGGGGGCCTCCTCTGCGTTGGAAAGATCAGATTGAGAAGGACTTGGCTTTACTTGATGTATCCAACTGGTGCCCGTTATCACACTAAAAAAGCGACTGGTGCGCTTTTTTAAACTCGGCCAAAATCGTGTAAGCAGTTAGCGCGCCAATTAAGGAGAAGAATAAGGTAACGGACGCCAGTGGCGAAGCACGGAACGATGACGCCGAACACACGTTTTTAATGACAACAGATGGCTCATAGAAAGAAATGGCATAAAGAAAAATAGGGAGCAGATTGGCGACATCGCGCCGTCCAATGTGATCGGCAAAATGCTTAAACGGGAGGATAACTGGAATGCGATTAAAAGATACAAGGAAAGCATATAACTTTAAAAAAAGATAGACCGCGACACTGTACA
The DNA here is from genome assembly GCF_027943255.1 of Anastrepha obliqua. Taxonomy (NCBI): domain Eukaryota; kingdom Metazoa; phylum Arthropoda; class Insecta; order Diptera; family Tephritidae; genus Anastrepha; species Anastrepha obliqua. The sequence goes on from NC_072893.1 coordinate 50,919,157, forward strand.
ACAAAGTCTACCCTCACAGACAGAGCCATAAGTAGACGAGCCAATAGCATGAAGTTGGCTACAAATATGGTTGACCCAGACGTGGGGGAATAAAATTGGTGCATTTTATGGACGTCGTTCTTGGCCGTGCCGAAGTAATGCAGAAAGTAGTTCCAGGAAGAGAGTCTGCCCAAAAGAGGAAAAGGGATTGTTTTAGTGGTCACACCACTCGACGCAGTAAACGACGGTCGCTGCGAAGGCATTTTAAACCCTACCTCAACCACCAAAACAAAAAACAAAAAAAAAAAAACACATTTTTCGAAACGTTTTGTGCACACATTTTATGAAAACTAATACTTCAGTCAAAGTATAGCACAATGAGATGGCTAAGGCTTCTATGTCTATTTCACTCTAAATCTATTTTAGTCTCTCGACGATTTTCCAATGCGATATACTGTATTTTTTCTACAATTTCTGGTGTGGTTGCTATTGTTTAGACGTCCTTGACATGGATCAAGGTTTCTACGACCACGTCTAAACTCAGTAGCCCATCTTTATACTGTACTAATTGACGGCGAAAAGTCCTTGCACACTTTCAACATTCATTAATAAATATCCTTTGCTTTTAAACCTCTCAAAAATAAAAACTGCATCACTGCGCGGTGCTTGATTTTTTTACTGTAGAAAATACTGTGACACGTCGACCCAAAAGGCTTGTAAACAAAAAATGAATTGACAGACTGAAATGAAACTTCACATGATGAGTGTACCAACATAACAAAAAAATGTTGGCTGGTAGCAACGGCCCTTCTTGTCGCACGCAAAACTTATTGAACAGCCTGGTAAAGGATAGCGGTAAGAAAAATTTGGATATGAATAACGAAAGTGAAAAATTAAAAACTAAAAGAAAATCTAGAAAAACATAAAGGCTAATTTTACCAGTATACATTTTTTTTATCGATTTTCGTGCTTTGGAGTTCGAGTTACATAAGAAAAAAAGTTGAGGGAGTTCGTTACCGAATTTTTCCTTTTTTATTTTATTGTCTAGTGTTATATGAGCACTACGACAATTCCACGCAATCAAAGTAAAATAAGTCTTAAAGTGGATCGGAAATAAGTATTTCGTAGTGCGAGCAGGTTGGCAAAGTGCAAAGTTAGTGGAAATATTTCACGAAACCATATGGGTTTATGCGTGCACACCCTGTAAGCTGAAGGCCAAGTTTATCTTCCGCCGTGGACCATGCAACTTTTTTTCTCAAATAAATCTTAGATTACTAAAACGGAAATCAAGCAGGCATTGAAATGAGTCCACGCACGCAGATATACGGAGTGAAGTGAATACCGGAGGATAAACATAATTTCCAAAAAGATTTTGGAAATTTGCTGTTCTGCTATGGGTTATCAACAAGCCTTCTTTTCTTTTTCTTTATTATTACGAAAAGTGATAAAATTACATCTATGACCACTGCATGTGCAGGAAAATCCACAAAAATGGGGAAACAGAAAGTGAGTATATTAAAATAAAACGCAATACGTATGGAAAAGCTGATGGGAACAATCAAACAAAAGAGTAGACAGGGAAATGTAAACAATTCCGGTCGACACGACCTGTCATCAATCAGGATCAGTGGCGGAATTATCGTTAAGTCATTGTGGCACTCAACGTGCATAGTCTGTGAACTTACTTCCATAGGTATAACAATTGCTTCGATGTTCATCCAAACAAATACATGCACGAGTCATTATTTTCATCCCAATCCATACGCTTTACCACAAGGCGGCAAAAGGATGTTTTTGATGGCAAGACATGCGAATGCGGACGCAATTAATATCAACTACAGTCATTTTTACTTGCCCCCCCTGTAAATAGGTATGTATTTGTGCATTCATATATGTATATGTAAGTGTTCACGTTATCCACAGATATACCTACTTGTACGAGAAGCAGCAACTATAATAATTTTGAGTTGAATTATTCGACTCAGAGAAGCATTTTTAGGGCAGCAATAGCATTTACTTATAAACTGTAATCATAGAGGAAAGGCATTTCAATGCTGTTGGAACTCGGCATAAGATTTCAGTGGCAGTTTTATGCAAAGCATTTCAACGCATTATTGCCCCCCATTGTGCGTATTTTAGACCCTTTATTAGACAACTACCTGTTATGTCCGGTAAAAAAAGGATTTAGAGGGTTAAAGGGTTGAAGGGTTCTACAAATATATTCCTTAGACTGTTTCACTGTGGGTCTTCTCTTAAAAAAATTTTATGCAATTAATACAAATGTCAAAAAAATTAAAAAAAGAAAGGCCTCTGCCAAGAGATTTTAAAAACTCTTTCCAAAAATACAAGGTGAAGTCCAAAATAAAAAAGACTAAGCTAGAGTAGAAACGATAGAGTTTATCGAGTTTATTTATTAAAAGTAGTTCCTTCTGCCATCGATACACTGTTTTGCGCAATCTAAAAGCTTTTCGAAAGAGTATTTCAGGTCATTGACCGGAATGTCCTTCAGGATTTCGGTGCAAGCCTTTTGGATGGACTCTACGGACGCAAAATGTTTTCCTTTGATGGCCAAATGCAATTTTTCGAATAGGGTGAAGTCACAGGGAGTCACATCAGGCGAATACGGTGAGTGATTGATGATTAAAATGCGATTTCTGGTCAAAAACTGAGTCACAAGAGTGGATCGATGTGATAGAGCAATATCGTGCAATAAGCGCCAACTTCTTCCTTCGCGGTATTCAGGGCGTTTCAACAGCTGACGCACGTTTCGTGTTTTCGACAGTAAACAAACATCTTCAGTTTGGTCTATAATTTAACCATGAATCGTCTTACAAACGAACAACGCTTGCATATCATTGAATTTTATTATAAAAATGCGTGTTCTGTTAAGAAAGTTTAAAGTCGAAAAATTGTGTTCAGCGACGAAGCTCATTTTTGGATCAATGGGTACGTAAATAAGCAGAATTGTCGATTTTGGAGTGAAGATCAGCCAGAAGAATTGCAAAAGCTACCAATGTATCCAGAAAAGGTCACAGTTTGGTGCGGTTTATGGGCTGGTATCATTGGACCGTACTTCTTCAAAAATGCTGCGAATCGTAACGTAACTGTGAATGGTGAGCGCTACCGTGAAATGATATCCAACTTTTTTTTGCCCAAAATGCAAGAGCTTGACTTGCATGGCATGTGGTTTCAGCAAGACGGTGCCACATGCCACACAGCGGGCGTAACAATGTACTTGTTGAGAGACGAGTTCGGTGAACATTTTATTTCACGTTCGCGACCTGTCAATTGGCCACCCAGATCGTGCGATATAACGCCTTTAGATTATTTTTTGTGGGGCTATGTTAAAACTCAAGTCTATTCAGACAAGCCTGCTTCAATTAACGCACTGGAAGACAACATTAAAGCATTTATATGTGAGATACCGATCGAAACATTGGAAAGAGTATGCCAAAATTTGACTAAGCGGGTGGACCATTTGAAGCGCGGTCAACATTTGCATGAAATAATTTTCAAACATTAAATTATATGGACTGTACTATCGATTTAATTAAAAATTTCATGCATTTTTCTAAATTTTACGTGTGTTTTTTTGTAAAACTTTCCTATAGCTCTTAAAAAATCACCCTTTAGTATCATCCGAGCCATTCGTGAGACAGAGCGGTTAACCATCAGCAAGATTTCGTAAAACTTAGTTTGCATGCACGACTCCAGTCGAATCAGCCACATGTATGGAATCGTATAAATAATAAAAATAGTTTCTAATACTTCTCATAAGTGTAAAATGTACCAAAAGAAAAACTGACTTTTGCTCATTTCAATTTATTTTATTTTTCAAAAGTTACTGAAATTTAGACAATACAACTTTTGTATCTTATCAATTTCTTCGTTTGTCGGACTCTTTCCCCTACCATCCAAATAAATAAAAACGCAATGACAATTTTATTTGTATACATCACACAGAAACAAATCTGAATTAACGCAGACACATTTTTCTTAATCTCGGTCACAGTGACAGCAACCAAATGACATTTGCAGAGAACACAAAGTTGTTTAGAGCGGCTATCGGTCTTCCAGGCATGCGATGTTCACTCATACAATCAAATATAATATAACTATATGTGCGTATGTATGCGAAATTTCAAAACAAATATGGACGTCATTTGCTTGCTGTCACTGTGATTACTGTTTTGCGATTGACAAAGGCGCTTCCTTTCTTCTACAATAATTTGCGCCACCTCATTATTTTTGTTGATGCGCTTTTACAACATAGGCATACACACTTCTACATACATACGAGTACATACCTACATACATACATACGCATACACTTTTACCCAAGAAACGATTTTTTTTTAGCTGTTCTTCATTGACAGGAAGTTGCCCATAGACTTGTGTGTCTTTCAATGCGGGAATCATGAATTGACACACGCACAAAATACATATAAATTATAAATGCGCGTGTGTTTACTTTATACACCCAGCTAGCAAATGAGAGATGATTTCCAGAATTTTTTGCAAAAGTGACGAACGATTTTTGGCTCCCGGCTATCCAACGAAAGACTATTTTTGATGTTTCTTCGTAGCCAACGCAGAGCGCTAATAATCTTTATCTGAGTCATACTCTACGAGGAGTCATAGAATCAAAGAAAGCATGCAGCTGTTAATTTAGAAATATAAATCTAAAAAAATAAGAGTATCAGCATTAGGCCGGGTCGATTTGTGGGGAGGCAAAAAAATCGGCCATTGCTCTGTGAAAATCATATTCTAGGGATCAAAATAAGAAACTTTGCCGAAGGAACCATACCTCTAAAACGAATTCTGACGTCCCCCAATTTGGGTCGAACTTTTAGTTTCTTTTGTGGGGAGGCAAAAAAATCGCCCATTGCTCTGTGAAAATCATATTCTAGGGATCAAAATAAGAAACTTTGCCGAAGGAACCATACCTCTAAAACGAATTCTGATGTCCCCCAATTTGGGTCGAACTTTTAGTTTCTTTTGTGGGGAGGCAAAAAAATCGCCCATTGCTCTGTGAAAATCATATTCTAGGGATCAAAATAAGAAACTTTGCCGAAGGAACCATACCTCTAAAACGAATTCTGATGTCCCCCAATTTGGGTCGAACTTTTTAGTTTCTTTTCTCATGTAAAGGTCAAAAATGGTGATATTTTGAAATGATGGTATGGGGAACCCCCCAGGGGAGTTCCAGGGGATGTGCCACTGACATGGATGGATCGGCCGTCCAAACTTAGTGGGGTCGGTCATACATTTGGACTCGATTAGAGCACTCTAAATGGGTCAAAGTGGGATTTTTCGTTCGACCCAAATTGGGGGACATCAGAATTCGCTTTAGAGGTATGGTTCCTTCGGCAAAGTTTCTTATTTTGATCCCTAGAATACGATTTTCACAGAGCAATGAGCGATTTTCAAATCGACCCGCCCTAATCAGCATTCTTTACATGGAAGAAATGGCATGAGATATCAGCGAAAAGAAAAATTCCCGGTTTTCAACAGCCACCTGAAACTTTCACTTTGTTGTGGTAAAATTCATTGGTTATAAAACTGCGTACCCTGAAATTTTTAAGAATTCTGAATAAAAAATTATTAAGTTGAATGCACTTTTTAAAAGTTGTGTGCAAAGTTTGAATCTTTTGTATACACAAAATTGTGATGTATTTATAATTTTGCATCAATATGTGTGAACTACTTTTGGAAAAACGCCATGGCGAATAGCACGAAGCTGAATGGAATAGTTGCTGGGGTAGTATTCTGCGGGGAGCTCCCCATCAAGCTAAAATGTAGGCTTCCGGAGCACTGTAGTGTTTTCCAAACGGGGGTAGCCACAATTAAAGGAGCAGAGGATTATTATCTGTTTGTTTCTGTAATTACTATAAAGGCCAAAAATACATATCTACTCTAATAGTCAGGCGCCAATTAGAGCCCGGGCCTCGTTGTTCATGCGTTCCAAATTAGTCGAAGGATACCTTACTTCTCTCTCTCCTATATTAGGCTCATTTGGGTTCCCGGTCCCAGTGGCATAGAAGGAAACTGCTGGGCTGATAAGCTGGCTGAACAGGGGCCCCTGGAAAGGGTTTCACCGCGAAATGAAAATATTGGGGTTCCGCTGATATCTTATGGTCTACTCCTGGACAGATGGGTTTCGAGTTAACTCAGCAAGTACTGGGTTAGTACACAAACAAGCAAAGTCATGGAATCTTTCTGCTCACGGGTAGACCGGGGACTCTGAAGAAAACTTCTAAGGCTAAAAAAGCCGCAGCTCTCGAATTTGGTGCGTATCCTTATCAGACACTGTCCATTAGGTATCCATGCGGTGAGAATTGCGATTGATTCAACTCCTTTCGGCAGAAACTGTCTAGAGGATGAGCTAGAATCAACGCCCTTCATCTCGACTGCCCTGCTCTGGTCGAGCTAAGATTCAGACTTCTGGGCTCTAACTTTTTTGCTACACCTGCGAAAATATCAGGTTTCAATTTCACACACCTGGTGAATTTCATCAATAGCTTGGAGTGCAAGTTATATGCTTTCATCAGAGCTCTTAAAGGGCACAGCTGATTACTCGTAAGGAAACATGCATCTGGGCTGGTTGTGCCTCTTCGAAAAATACACAGAAGTTATGCGGCTGACAAGAATTTAAAGGCAATTTCTCATTTTCTCACTTTCCACACTAATTCAGACTTACGTTTAAAGGAAAACCTTTCTTAGAGACTCTATATCAGGTTGCAAGCATTGATGAAAAAGGCCTTTTGAAGCTCATGAGGAATCCAAACTGAAACCGATTACTTTACAATTAGGCTTATATGGATCCCCGATCATAGGAAAAAGCAGGAAACTACTGAGCTGATAAGTTAGATAGACAGGGAACCCATGAGTTGGTTTTCCCGGGAAACGAAAGGATTGAGTTCCCCTTCACTACCTTTGGAATGCTTCAAAAAGATTGGGCTTCCGATCAACTCAGCAAGTGCTGGCCAAGTACACCAATGTGCAAAGTCACGAGATCCTTCTCGCCACGCGTGGGTAGGAAGCCCTCGAGCAAACTTCTAAGGCTAAAAAAGTTCCAGCTCTTAAATATTGGGGTGTATTTTCAGACATACAAGCACCTAGGCATACAAGTGAGACTTGGCATTACTTTGAATTCTTTTCGAACCAGTTGTCTAGAGAATGATGTGGAAGCACCTTGGCACGATGTGGAATCATTAGTAGAACGAAGCGGTTAGTAGAACTGCAATTGCTTACTGTACTGTGTAAAGAAGGTCGCTACAGCCGAAAGGGTTGGCACCTGGGTTGGCCTTTCTTAAGCGCAAAGGTCTCCTTACATGAAACACGAAATGATAAAAAAGGTTTTTTCCAATAGCGATCGCCTGCGGAAAAACCTCCTTACGAAACACGATTTGCGTTCGATTAAACGTAAAATTGTAAGTGGCTCCATTTGCTGAACAACATCAACAGCACGCCACAAATAGGAGGAGGGACTCGGCCAAACACACAAGAAAGCGTGTAAGAGCCAATTATTTATATAAGAATATAAGGGATCTAGACTTTTTGGCGGAGTTACGAATGACTACTCATGCCAACTCGCCCATCTACTGAAAGAGTATTTTTCGAGTAAATCTGTTTATGCCAAATACTCGTAGATATATAAATCTGAAGATTGGATGAAAACACACGAGAATGTTTACTGGGTACATGAAGTACATACCATATTTACGTATACATTTGTAGGTATTATATTTATGTAGGAAGGTTTTAGCAGCATGTGTTCCGCCTTTGTTCTCCTTGTTGTGACAGTTTGCTTTGACAAATTTCGGTAAGCCTGGATGGCATTTTTCTATATTTCTACAGCCACATGCCTCGGTGCATGTTTGTATGTGTATGATCTCCGCTTCTTTTCTGTTTGATTAATTCATCACAGCTACGTACTGCTATTCCATCTTTCTGTAGTTTGATTTTGTTCGTACTAATCTCGTCGAAAATGTGGGTAAACGTAATTTGCAGAATAGTAGTAAAAATAGTTGATTTTGTACCAAAGAGATCACTGACGCTTCACTAAAATCAATTGATAAAAACTTTGATGGAGGACAGAATTCTGTGTGCTGCTGTTGAGGGTTGATTCCTTATGGAATCGGGCAAGAAACTATTTGAATAGATAGATTTATAAATAGGTCCACAGCTGCCGTAGTCAAGTGGGTTTGAGCACAACAAGCACTCATTTGGTTACTGGTTCGAAAGCTACCATTAAAACCTTAAATCCATTGAAACGTACTATAAAAAACTGTTTTCTAATAGAGGTCGCTCATCTGCGTGTACGCGATTATAACGCCATCCTTCGCCAGTACAAGGCAGCTCCTTGCATACCCTGTGAAAAGTTGATATGTATAGTCCTTCACTTCCGATTAGTCAGTCCTCATGAAGGCTGTAGCCTTCACCCGAACTCGTGAAAGCAGACATCTTAGAGAGGCTTACATGCTTAAACTCGATTATGAAAATTTCTCTCAGACCCTTTTCCTGCGCACTCATCTTTGGAATTCCACCAATGGGTACCAGGACCCAAAAAGAGTGACGTTATATTGTCCAATAACTAAGCGTTTTTTAAAAAGGCTGGACAGTGGTTTAGCGAAAATGAAACTTCTGATGAATTTGAAAAAGCAAGAGTCACGATTCTGATAAGCCTAACTACGTAGCAAAGACAACTTATGCAGACTCGTAGGGCAAGAACTTTACGGAGATACCGCCCAACGAAAATCCAAAATCTTCACTAGCTAGGCAATAGCGCCACATCAACATTTCATTAACCAGAACTTTTTTACGGGCTCACCAAGCACACATAACGAAAATCTTTCAGGAAGATGTGAAGACATGGAACTCATTCAACACTGGATGAAAATTCCAGCACAATGTATCCTTCCTTCCGGAAGAGTTTCAAATGCGATGAAGAGGACCAACGAACTTTCATTAGATACCATATGAGGCGCTGTAGTCTTCGTTATCATTAGAACTACCAGAACTAATAGAATCAAGCGTCTGTCGTTCTTGCGAGCTGGACGATCAGACGCCAGAGCTCATCTCCTGTGAATGTGCAGCTCTCGCAAGACGAAAATTTACGCATTTAATTGGTGTGACTCTAAATCCGTTAGTAATATAGAAAAAAATGTCCGAGGAAGTGCCAAAATTCATAAAAAGTCTTCAACTATAGACTCGTGATTAAACTACAACAGAGTTCGCTGTACACTCAGGCCCAGTACCACTAACTAACTAGGCAATATCAAGACCTCGAATTGGTACTTGTAGAAGTATTCGGTACAGATCCTCTTTAAGTCCAAAATACCAGTGCAGCAAAAACTAATGAGTTGTATGACCCACTTTGCTTGCGGAGTTATTGATCCGAGCTTTTTTTCATTCTTTGATTAGTAGCTAATTTTGTGTGACATGCACCAAGACCAGCGCACAAACTAGTACTCATAGTTTAAATACGAATACGCGAAACTGCGTACTCCGGGTTAGAGCTTACAAGCAGCCGATCCTTACTTACCCTCTGCTGCCCTAATCTCCTCGTAGAACATACGGCCTGCCGATCCTACTTGTGAACAAATGCGGCAGATGTTGGAAAGCAATTAAGTTTAATGTCCCAGAATGACTCCACCGAAGTGGCTTCACCGGTATTCGCTTTCGTGATCTAATCGATCGAGTGTTTGTTTGATTGCTGTCCAGAGAAAGCTTGCCAGAAGTTTTATTAAACCATGCGGCAGGCTAAGTTTATACAGGGATGTAATACAAACAGTTTTAAGCACCCCATAAACCTCCCAAACACAAGCCGAGAATGCTCACGGGCATTCTAACAGATATCTGTAGCGCAGCCTACTATAGCTTTATGCACAGACCTGTCATGTAGTTCAATGACTCGTGTCGTTTTGGCGGCCTATATGCAGAAACCCCATTATGCCTTCTTATCGAAAACGATAACCATTTCGGCATGGTGCAGACGGAAGAGAGGCACATGCGATCACCCCAATCTAGTGTCAACCAAGGTTTATTGAAAGAAGAGGGTGCTTATGAGATACTGCGAAGAGTAGAGGGCATAGAAGGTCCTAAGTGCAACTTGATTTAGTTTGTTATAATCTAACACTTTTAGCAGATGAAAAAATTCCTGCACTGAGATAATATCCATACTATGAGGCTGCCAGGCTCAGGCGGCCGCCGAAGCTAAATGGTGTGGTGCATGAGTACCATTCGGAATTCAGAGAGAACGTAGATTCGAATCTCGGTGAAACACCAAAATGAAGAAAATGTTTTTTTCTAATAGCAGTCGCCCCTCGGCAGGCAATGGCAAACCTCCGAGTGTATTTCTGCCATGAAAAAGATTCTCTTAAAAAATATTTGCCCTTGGGAGTCGGCTTGAAACTATATATATATATGGGGCATTCTTTCTGATCGTGAGACCCCCTGCCCCCAGAATAGATTTTGACGAAAAGAGGTCTATGAGGGCTTAAAATGTAGGTAATTATGTTTACTTTCGAAAGCAAAAAGGCCACTTCTTGAAATTCAAAATGGCGGATCCTTCCTTCCTTATACTCCACAAGCTTGCTCATAAGAAAATTTTGCTTGCGCAATTTAAGGAAGATCGTGTTCTACGACTTATACAACCTTTAGAGCCAATTTAAAGACTTAATTAAATGACTTTTCAATTATTGACAGCAATAGTGACACCTGTCAACTTTTGCGCTGAAAGTTGCTCGTACTGAACTCTAAAATGTAAATCGAGTCTAAAAATCGTGTTTGGCGACCAAAAAAGCTTTAAAGTAACATGTTTCAACCAAATTCGTTTGATTTTTGTAGAATTTCCGCCATATTGGATCCGCCATTTTGAATTTCAAGAAGTGCCACTTTGCTTTCGAAAGTAAACATAATTACCTACATTTTTAGCCCTCATAGACCTCTTTTCGTCAAAATCTATTCTGGGCGCAGGGGGTCTCACGTTCAGAAAGAATGCCCCATATATATTTATATATGAGGCTCCCAGTAGTGGTGGTAAGTCAGAAGGAAGCTTAAATCTTAGCGCCGAGAAAGTGTGTCAGCATCTTCCGCTCACAGCCGCCACTGTAACGCATAAATTCTTGATGGTTGAGGCGTCGTTGAAACACTCACTTTCATACAAAATGTGTTCAGTAAATAAAAAACTATTAGTTTGGGAAAAAATTCATTATTTTCTCGAGAGCTGGCTGTAGTGATCGGTAGCTGGCAGTATATAAGGGGTCTAGAGGTAACTAAAAAATGGTTTTCTTGTCTTGGTTTAAGCCATTCAGTTACGAGTTACAGGGTGTTAACAATGGATTTCAACAAAGGCAACATTTGGTGCATTTTACAGTGTTTCTTTGATAAAGGCGACAATGCAAGCCTGGCCGCTGAAATTGTGAATGTTGTTTATGGTGTCGATACTGTAACAGGTAATTACGCGCAATTTTGGTTTCGTCGATTTCGTTCAGGCATTTTCGACGTTAAAGACAATGCTGATAATGTTGAAAGTATCGATAAATCACAGAAATAATCCAAGTTTACCATTGTGTTAATAATCTTAGCATCGCTGAGGAGCTAAAGATCGAGCATAAATCAGTTTTAAACTATTTAATTTATTTCTCAAAAATTTTTCACTTCTAGATATGCCAAGAATGAATTCACTTTTTGCGTAAAAAAAAATGCCCTATCAATTTCAGAGTGTGAATTCTTACCTATTTAAGTGTTTCATTAAAACACCCATTCACAAAGAGGTCGCAATAAGGCTGACAAAATCATTGATAAGGAAAACGAAATAAATAAAAGCAATCACTTAACGTCCAGATATAATGGAATTGATATTCCCTGGCGAAAACTACAACGTACAGTAAAATAGACATATCACCACCACCAAGGCAACCACAAACAGAAATGTCTCGCGCCATGCCAACACCAACATGAACACTAACACTAACAGTTACAGCAATACCAACCATGCGGCCAAGCACAAACTTACACGCAATGGCGGCGACAACTGTCACTTCAACAAATGTCACATATTGTGCTGTGAGTTTATTGATATAAATGCGAATTGACACGTTGGGAACAGTAATGTGCCAACAGTAGGTGGATCAACTGATTGACTGAGTGGACAGGTGGGTGGGTTATCTATGCCTCGTATCAGGCCACGGGTAGGTGAGTGGCTGACGCACGCAATCACATAGCAGTTAATTTGATTTGCTTTTAATCGAAATTTTATTTACACTTGATTTCACAGCGAATTGAAATTTTATTGTGCGCCAAGTATAAGGAACGCAACGAAAAAAAAACATCACTAGACATTTTTTAAAGCAGATTCCATTTAAAATTAGCTAGCGACTTATCAGCGCCTCAAGAAATTCACTACCCACGCAAATTTCATGCATTATTGCGCGCGAAGTAAAGTCAAGCGGAAACTCATTGAAAAAATTGCAGGTATTTTTCCTGCAAATTATTATAAATAAATATATTGAAAAGCACGCCTTTCCCATTACATGTGCCTATGTGCGTTTGTTGCCACACCTCATTTAAGCAGAACCCTACACTAATTTCATGCCGTTTCAATTAGAGTTTTTCAAAATAATTTTTTGACTCATTGAAAAATTTCACTGCTGAAAACCTGGCTTATTGCCTGACGACACGCAATCAACGGAGACGCGCCACTAACAAACGATAGTGGCAGCGACAAGAGCGGCAGCAGCTATGAATTGCGTGTATCGGTGGTGAATGGCATAAATGCTGTCACATAACGTGAGTGTCATAAATTTTCTGTCCATCACCAAGTAACAAAAAAATGCGCAAAATCACATCAACAAAAACAAAACAAAAATCCAAAAGAAAAAAAAACCAAAAAACAAAAAAAAATATGAAATCATTAAAATAATCTACCGCGCAACTAAGACGAAAAGCCACGCTGCGTCGAAGTGGGGGCCCAATAACGTCTGTGCGCAAACAAAACACCGTAGGTGGGCTCGAAGCACAAAAGCACACAAAGCAAACGCACTCTGTAGGGGTGCACGCCACTGGCACCGCCAAAGTATGGGGTTTGTATTTTTTTCTTTCACGCAGCAGGCAGTCGGCGAGGGAAACTCAGCAGGCAACCCACTGAAAGTTGCAGCTGAAAAGGAACGACTAAATAGCAGCAGATACGAGAGGTGGTGAAGAGGAGAGTGGCGGTGCAAAAAAATGCAGTCGAGCAAGTGACTGGGGCAGATAGCATACAATTTGCTTTTGCTCCTCATATGCGCGGTTTAATTCAACGCCAAAGTCTGGCTGTTGCTGTATAGCTTTTTGTGTACTTTTTTTTGTTGCTTTGCTTGGCAACCATGGCGTATACGTGATTAATGGTTTTATGCTGATGCGTTGTTATTTCACTTTTTCTTGTTTATTTCGATCATTTATTCAAGCTTTTTTTTACAGTACCCGGCGCGCTAGTACTCTGGGGTGTTTAAACTTTTACCATATAACGGTTGTTTTTAATAACCGAGCGCAATTGAGAGAGATGCAAGCATATAACTATATGCCATATTGTCGAGTAAAGACGAAAGTCTGTTCGCTGTCATGAACTTAAAGAAGATTTGATCTTTTTTATATTTAGAAAATTGTCACGCCAGTGCAATTTCCAGGGTGCTTGTCTAGCTCAAAATTGGTACGAATGCATTCCACTCAACCAAACTTGGTTTAAGTTAAGCTACGCGCTTGACTCTCGGTTTTTAAAAGAACTTCCGGCTTTGAATGTAGAACTGTAAGCTGAACTAATAATTTGTCTCAACTCTCAAGCTAATGCTAAATTCATAAAGCTGTACCTATGCGCTGTCATTGTGAGTTTTAGATACTTCGCTGGGGGAATGTCAAGTGCTGCTCTGTTGTAGGGACGACTTTTTGCTTGAGGATGTGGCCGGGTGGGTTACCCAGGCACTGGTCTGCTATTCGGTCAACTTTGTTGAGTGTTGGGTTGCTAATATTTTTGTATTTAGAACATGAAAGCAACAGCGTCATTGCATTTGGATACTTCTAAGCATGATTTTAAAATTAATTTCATCTGAAAGCAGCTTTAAGGTTGCCCATGAAAATTATTTTAAAGTCCATGAAAATTATTTTAAAGCACTCTCCTGCCAAAATGAAGTCGTATACTTCAATGTAGTCACTTTCCAGTTCGATATACTTTAAAATTGGACATTTTCCTATTTTTTCCCCCTTACAATGAGATTACTCTAAACCCTCTAAATCGGCATTACTTGAGTGATGAGCTCTTAATTCAAACCTAGTCTCTTTCTACCGAGCCTTCTCTTCATAATTAAAACACAGTGAATAGCTGCAGGTGGCTAAATCTTGAGAAAACTTTGATTGAGGGAGAAATGCATAATTCCTGAAATATTTCCATTAAATTATTCTCTGTCAATTAATCCAAGTATATAGTCTTAACTTTTTCTGAAACTTGAGTTATTTATAGCCTCGAATCTAATAAAAACTAAGGTGAAAAAAATTAAAAAAAAAAATTAAAATCGGTGCGCATTTTTTCAGAGTTAAATATCTTGAATTCTTTTCATAATTTTTATAAATTTGAATTTTTTTATTTTTTACGCTAAAAGTTAATAATTTTGGTGTGGAGTTTTTACAAATTCAATATTTTCGATTTTTTTCATACCTTTTATAAATAAAATTTTTTTCTGACTTTGAAAACTCAGTTGTTAAAAAAAAATATTTTCTTTTTAAATAGTTTTATTCTTAAAATTTTTACACAATTTTAAACAATTTTGGTTGACATTTATGAAAAACATTACTGACACCCTCAAATTTTTTGGAAATTTTTATGTGAAGTTTTTAAAGTTAAATAGTTCAGTCCTTTTTATAATTTTTATAAATTGCAAAAGGTTTTTTTTGTACAATTGTTTTGTTTTTTTTTTTGTTCAAAATCTTTGAAAAGCCATTTTGAAACAAATGTAAAGTCCCCCTTCCCAAATGTAAAGTCCCCCCCTCCCCTCAGATTTTTTTTATTTAGGTGTAGAGCTTTTAAAGTTAAATATTTTCAATTCTTTTTATAAATTTTATTTTTTTATTTTTTAGGATCAAATATATAAAAAAACTTTTTTGGAAAATATTTTAGGAGTTTTTATTTTTTTAGGATAAAATACGGTTGATAGAGAGAATTTTTTTTGTAAAAATTTTTTTTTTTTTTGGTGAAAATCTTTGACAAAATATTTTGTTTGTGAAAAGTGTAAGAGGGACTAGATGTTTTTGTAGTTTTTTTGAAGATTTTGGTGTGGAGTTTTTAAGGTTAAATATTTTCGATTCTTTTTATAAATTTTCTTTTTTTTACATTTTTTTAACATCTATATTTTACCCTAAATATAAGCAACTTGAAATTTATAAAACAATTTTTTTTTTATAATATATATTAGGAAAAATACGATTGTTTAAAAAAAAAATTTTAGTTTTTTATTGTTAGTTTTTGTTTTGGTAAAAATATTTGGGAAACAATTTTCTTTGTCGTTTGTAAGAAGCGGGCAGTCCGCTTCAGATTTTGTTTTTCAAAGTGGTGTGGCGTTTTTAAATATCTCCCATTTTTGTTTTTAATTTTTATAAACAATTTTTTTTTTGGAAAAAATACGGTTGTTAAAAAGAAATTTTGTTTGTATTGTTTTTTTTGTTTTTGTTAAAAATATTAAGGAAGCAATTGCCATTTGTGAAAAACATAAAAACATATTTTCCTCGATCATAGCTACTCCTCCAAAGTTCCATAATTGGATTTCATTAACTTTTCGAGTTATATTCAAATACGTGCAGCGGACCAGCGCAAAAAGCTATCTATTTGCTTTTGCTAATATACGGGTACGTATACTATGCGAAAAATTAATTTGAAAAGAGTGGATCCGCTGGTCCTTCTTGATTTTAAATAATATTTTCCTTTCTATCCATATGAATAAATCACTGCACTTTACCGCCATAAACATCCGAAAGATACTCCTCCGGCTGCTGTAAGCGACATTAATTTAAAAACAACACAGTACGCTCAGCTTGCCACATCTCCACTCATATCTTATCACAAATCCCGCTCTGCGACGAAGGAAAATCCATCACCCCTCACCCATTAGAGTACAGCAAAAACACACCCATACACATTCACACATATACATACACATGCATTAAATCAACTACCGCTCACTGTTTTCATGGTGGCATTGTGTCCGCCGTTTTCGTCTTCGCACAGTGGCATGGCTTCGTAGATTATGTTGCCAAAAACAGCATTAAGGACGATGAAATTTTGTATGAAATCCGACACTCTCTAGGGGTACCTCCACTTGATTCTACAGTTAAAATCTTTAAATACATATTTTAATTTCAGCGTTAATAAAAGAAGATATATTAACGAAAATCAGAACATAAGTTACTCTTTTCTTTAATAATGACGGCATTAAAAATAAGCGGAATCGGACAACCACCACGCCTATTTGTGTATTTCACTGTTCATTTAAAGAATGGACACGAAAAAAACTAAACGCTTGTGCTTACTCATCGTTGACACATTGTTCACGTTATTAATAGGCGTATTCACTTTTCATAACTTCTACGTATTCTTCAAAATGTGTTCGGTTAAATGTGAGCTCACCGAGAAAAGTGTGCGCAAAAAGCAAGAAAATTTTCACTTTTCGCACAGTGGCATAGCGAAAACCTTAAATAGTCCGCAAAGTAAGGCTACTTACATGTTAAAAAGTTGAATGAAACCCTTTCGGTGAAACGAAGGCTTGGCAATGGAAGAAAAAAGGATTTGCGGCGGAAACAAAAGCCAAAGAATGGTGCCATTACTTCGAAAAAAGTTCACCTTTCACTTCGGCATGCTGCAAAATAGACCCATATGTCGAAGCGATTCGTTCAAGAAGTGTGCAAAAGTGAAGGCTTATGATTATGTGAAAATATGGCCGGACCCAGTTGAAATAATAAACCGAATAATGTGCGCACAAATTACATAATCCAGAAATCCATATATATGGTGAAGTCCAAAATAAACAAAACTGTTTTTGATGGCGTCATCTTTTCAATGAGTTAGTGCGTGGGAAGTTACATCCCTCGTTTACTTCCAGTGAAAGCTTGGTGACATTCGGTTCAGTGGAAGCAAAGTTATTACGTCTGAAGTGTCAGTATGTTTGTGTCATCGGCACAAAAATGAGTTTCGAACAAGGAGCTAATTTCAAATTTGGTTTTAAAATCGGTAAAACGTTCACCGGATCATTTGAATTGATGAAAAAAGTTGATGGCGATGATTGTCTATCTTGAGCCAGAGTTCATGAGTGGTTTACACGTTTCAAAGATGGTCACCGAAAAACCTATCGAAATTGTTCGAATCGAACTCATCGTTGAAATTCACGGAATCGGAGTTAAATATCTCCAAAGCATCGATTTATGGTATCGCATTTTAACTGATCATTTGGGCTTACGAAATAAATATTTGTAGATTCAGAATGCTGAGTTTTGTACTGCAACGAAAAGAGAAGGAGTCTCAGGTGTATTTAAGCTAAAAATGTTGGAAAATATCCCTAAAAATATTTTGCAAGCCATCTGTCATCTGCCACCCAAGGGCACTATAAAGTACTATTCAAGAAACTTATTTGAAGAGGGTTTGCAAAAACAACAAAATACAGAATCAGTTCTGTTCTGGCCCGATTTAACGTCGTGTCAATATAGCCCTCTTGCCATGAGCTGGTATGAAAATTATGAGGTAAGTATTGTACAAAGGGGCCACAACTGCCCAAACTGTCCAGAATTGCAACCCATTGAAAAATATTGGGCAATTGTTAAAAGAAAATTGCTAAAAACCACAAAGGAATTAAAAATGAGTAGCAGTTTAAAATGCATTGGCAGAGAGCAACAGATACCATAACAAAAACTGATGTACATCGCCTAGTAAGAGAAGTTAGAACTAAATTGAGTATTTTGTTTATAACAAAGAGAATTGATATTGGGTTTTTTTTAACGATTTAATGAAGAAAAAATGAGATGAAAATTATTTTGATAGCTTATAAAATTTTGCTGTTATAAATATTTTAAACCGACCAATATTTTTCGTGTCCATTCTTTACTTCTAGTAAGAAGATCGATCAAGACCGAGCCAACTTATTTTATTTTATCCAATGGAAATCGCAGACGTTATATTTTATAATTAACATTTGATTTCGCGCACCTCTGTAAAAACAAAAAAAAAAAAAAACAAAAAAAAAATAAAAACAAAGACAAGAAAAGAAAGACAGTCATGCGAAGAAAAGGCCATCATTGAATACCAAAAACTAAAAAGAACAAAAAATTAAAAAAATGTACATATATCTGTTTCGCTGTGCATTCTTTTAGTAACTTCACACTAATTTTTCTAAGAAAAGTTATTACTTTTGGAACAAACAAATTATGGATTTTTCTTAGTCAGATATTAGGTGCGCAACTAAGTTCCCGCTGCTTGTCAATAGATGCCGCTAGCAGTGTGTGCTAGTGGGTTCTAACATAACCTAAACGTCATAAACCAAGCTTAGACATATGGTAAACAAAGTGCTTCGACACATTAGTGATTTTGTTTTGGTATCGTATACTTTTGCTTTTGTGAAAATGTCTGATTTGCCGAATAATCGTCATTTGCGGGAGGTGTTGATTTTCCTCTTTCATTCGAAAAAAAACGGCGGCTGAAGCGCAGCGAGAGCTACAAAAAGTTTATAGAGATGTTATTTTAAGTAAAACAACGTGCCAAAATTCACGATGTTCACGACCGTCCGCGTGGAGGCATTGCTCAATGAGGATCCGTGCCAAATGCAAAAAGAGCTTGCTACAGTATCAGGAGTTACCCGCCAATCTATTTCCAAGCGATTGCATGCTTTAAGAATGATTCAGAAACAGGGGACTTGGGTTCTTTATGAGCTAAAACGAAGGGATGTTGAACCTCGTTTTTTCGCCTGTGAACAACTGCTCCAGCGCCAATAAAGGAAGGGTTTTCTACATCGCATCGTGACGGGTAATGAAAAATGGATTCATTACAGCAATCCAAAGTAAAGAAAGTC
Organism: Anastrepha obliqua; assembly: GCF_027943255.1. Classification (NCBI taxonomy): domain Eukaryota; kingdom Metazoa; phylum Arthropoda; class Insecta; order Diptera; family Tephritidae; genus Anastrepha; species Anastrepha obliqua. The sequence goes on from NC_072893.1 coordinate 50,938,218, forward strand.
ATGGGACTGCGGGGTCATGTTTCTACGTCGTCACCTTTGCCGAATATTCACGCTGTGACGGTTATGCTATGTATTTGGTGGGACCAAGTTGGTCCTTATGAACTGTTAAAACCAAGCGAAACCATCACTGGGGATCGGTATCGACTTCAATTAATGCGATTGAGCCAAGCACTGCCCGAAAAGCGGCCGCAATACATGGAGAGGTATGAAAAAGTGATTCTGCATCATGACAACGCTCGGCCTCACGTTGCCAAACCCGTTAAAACCTACCTGGAAGCACTGAAATTCTACCCCACCCGCCATATTCTCCAGATTCGATTATCACCTGTTCTGATCGATGGCATATGGTCTAGCTGACCAGCAGTTCCATTAATATGAAGACATCAAAAAATGGCTTGATCCGTCGATAGCCTCAAAAGATGAACAGTTTTACCACAACGGTATACGAGATCTACCAGAAAGATGGGAAAAAGTAGTAGCCAGCGATGGGCAATACTTTCAATGATTCACTTGTAACCATTTTTCAGAATAAAGTTGTATTTTCATAAAAAAAAAGCGACAACTTAGTTGCGCACCTAATAATTTTGTTGAAAACTGCGTCATTCTACATATTCTTAAATTCAATGATCAAAAAATTGGTTTTTTGCCACCAAACTACCACAGTGCATCGTCTTCGCTGTACAGCTGCTTCCGCTTTGAGTTTAAGCCAATTTAAGCAATACTGCTGAAAAGTGGCTGGCACACCATGTCGCTTGTGGGATTTGTTGGTCACGTTGTCAACGTTCACCAATTGCTCGACGAAGCATCGACAGCATTGCCATTTGTTTCGTCTTCGCATAAATGGCAGTGTCCTTTAGCAGCCACTGGCGCTGTCACTGGTGCTCTTGCTGCTCTTTTGTCTTTCCTGACTGCAGTATCCTTTCAACTCTACTTGGGCACTGCCACACCAATATATATGTATAGCGATTTAGAGTATTGTCTGGTGAATTTTTCTGTCGTGTTTTCTACTTTGGCTTTGTTCTTGATGCTTCAACGACCGCTTTCGCTTTCATTAATGGCGTTCTCTCATCTTATTTATATGTGTATTGTTGTCACTCTTGTTTGCAACACACAACGCATGTACATTATATACATACATATATATGTATGTATGTATAAGTGTATGTGCGCTAAGTAGCTTCCTTGAGCTCCAGTGCTGTCATTTTTTAATTAGGTTCATTGATATTCCGTACATATTTTCGTTGTTGTTTTTGTTAATACAGATTTAATTTGCGCCACCAAACGTGGTTAGTCTGCGTAAATCAGCGAGATTCTTTCATATTCCAAGCATTTCCTCTCACTTTAACACTACTTGCATACTTTCCGCTACTCTCTTGTTCTTCACTGTTTCCTTATCACTTCCCTGATATCCAGCAATCGGTTTCATAATATTTTCTTTATTTATATTTCTTTTTGTTTTCTTTTCTTACTATCTTCTCCTACCACAATTACTCTCATTCAGCATTCCGGCAGTCATTTTAATGGGGTTAGTCATGCTGATGCAGCTGTTTTATCAATTGCTCACACATACGCACACACCGTCAGGTCAAACAAACAAACATACGTTGGTATTTGTATGCTTACAGCCAACCAAATGCAGTTAAGATTCAATTAATGTGCAATTTCCATTGGCTTACAATCAGTGCTTGTTGCCATCTTCAGATTCCTTGGAGACCCCATTCACTACTCACTACTGCCAGAATATAGCACCCATTATTGTCGTGGAAGTTGTTGTTACATGTGGTGTTTATGTATTTGTATGAGGAGCTTATTTCAATAAAAGCTTACAAATAGTTTTATTTTATTTCCCTTCATTTCCTCTCCCAACAATTAGCCTTTGTAGGGACTTATACTCGCATATTCGCATCGCTACGCATAAACATACCCTGCAGGAAAAAATGTGAGTAGTGAGAGATACACGAGTAGCATTTAGCTTCATTAACACTGTTTTCCTGCAGGATTGTAAGTCAATGCTCTAATTGAGTTGCTTAAATTGCGGTGAACGCTAATGATCTGCAACCAACAATAAAATAAGTTAATGGAAACGAATGAATTTGTAACAGAAGGGGATAGATTTTGTTGTAAGCTGTCTATCGAATAAGTAATTAAACGAAAAGACTTAAGAAATCAATATAGGTTTTGTTAAATTTAACTTGGTGAATTCAGGAAAAATAATAAATTTTTTTAACTCGATTTATTACACACAAAAAATAACATTAGGATGATTTATAGTTACTTTTGAAAGAAGTTTAGCTTTACATAAGAACACCCAGCGGAATTCATCACATAATTCTGTACACTATTACTAAGTTCATTGCGTTTATATTTTCTTTTATTTTCAAACGATTTGTTTGCTGTTTGGCAAAGGGTAAGTATTCATTCGATAGAACTCTTTCTGCTCTACAAAACTGAGTTAATTATGTTTTTGAGTTATTTCATTTTTTATTAGTTTTGAGGCTTCGAAATGGAATACCCGGGAAAAAAAGAAACATTTTCTACACCTGCACTTCTTTGCTTTTCATCGAGGTCATATGGCCGCCTAAGCAGCTCGGAACGTTTGCGACGTGTACGGAGAAGGTGTCATGGGCGAGTCTACAGCTCGAAAATTGTTTGCAAAGTTCAACCATCGAAGATACGTTAAACAGCGGAAGGGCTTCTGAAATCTGATGAAGAACGTCTCAAATCACTTTTAAAGGAGAACAGTCGCCAAACCAATTGTGAATTGGCGGAAAAAATTAACTGCGATCATAAAATGATTCTCAATCATTGAGGTTCTCAAGCAAAAATTGAGGCCCTATGTGCCTCAGGAGCTGAACAAAAAAAAACAAAGAAAGTCGCTTTCAAATTGCTTCTCAGCATCTCGTACCGAATCGTCACGAGAGATGAGAAATGATGCATATACATCAGTATAAAGCAAAGAAAGGAGTGGGTGGCTACCGGAGATACGCCAAGGCCGAGAGTCAAGCCGGATCTTCATCCAAAAAAGATCATGATATGCGTTTGGGGGAACTGGGAGGGCATGGTGCACTGGGAACTGCTCGAAAAGAGTACCACGGTCAACAAGGAACTCTACATTGCCCAACTCTACCACGTGAATGAGGCTATTCACCTGAAACAACCTGATCGACATAGTCAAGCCCTACTCCTTACCACAACACCAAACACCATGTTGCAGAAGTCGTCAAAACTGCACTCCAAGAGCTCGAAGCTTCCCCAACATCTGCCATATTCTTTGGACCTTGCACCGACCGATTACCATCTTTTCCGCCTCCTCTCAACACAACTACTTCTTTGACACCAGACCAAGCGATTTTTGTTTCAATAAAAGTTTTCGGTAAACCCGCTACGAACTTATTCGCTAACCCAATATCTTTTCTGATCTTATCTTATTATTTTTTATTTAACTTTAATTTGTTTTACCTTATCTTATCTTGTCTTATTTTATGTTTTATTATGTCGTATTACGTAACTTATCTTGCTTCACCTGATCTTATTATGTTTAAATTTTTTTTCTCAGTTTATTTAGTTTTATCTTCTTTTATGTTATGTTATGTAATTTTATGTTATGTTATGTTATGTTTTTTTAAGGCGGTTAAAATCAAAATGTCAGAAACATCATCAAAGATGCCGTCGCACCAGTGGTATGTGGGACATGCTCCAGAGTTCCACCCTGGGACCGTGGTAATATTTCGTCAAGGTGGAGCCGCGTTAATGTCTATTGACACAACAGGTACCTGCGACTAGGTTCCTTTTACATGGGCGTATGAAGGTTATACGCTATCGATAGGATCCATTGCTTCCACTTCATAAGTGGCTCCGCAGCAAATGGAACATCGGAAAAGGTGTCGTAGGTATTGCATGTATAGCATGTCGTAGTCTGATACCGTCTTGAGCACTAAGCTCAGGCGTCTGTGATTTGTCGTCAGTTCATAGGCAGTCAACCTCCAGTCAAAAGCTGCTGCTGAATTCTTCGCTGCGTGTTGTGTTGCCACTCTGCGCGTTGTAGATATAGCCCTATCATTGTTGCAAAATGTGCTGCTGCACTCCAGCAAGTATTTGATGCGATCATCTTAGTGATTAGATTTTCCGGGCACAGCTTACCATCCAGAAATGCTTCAAGCGTTAGGCGCTCCTCTCTGAAACGACCGCACTTTCTAACGCGTTGTTGCATTTTGGGCAGAACGGGGTGTTCTCCAGATCAAATCGATGGAGGTACTCCAAAAAACAGCCGTGGCCACTCAGTATGTGAGTGAGATAGTAATCAACGTCTCCGTGTTTCCTGGTAACCCATTGGCAAATATTTGAAATAATCCTATGAGTCCATCGTCCGTTAGTTGACGAGTCCCATCTGCTTTGCCATTCTTCTATCGAATGCAGTCGCTCTTCAGCTGTTTCTTCTAATGACGGCTTAGCCCGTCGCCTGCCATAGAGACGGCTCAATTCCTTTGCCTGAATGTAAGCTGGTAGTTTTGCCCGCAATAACGCCTATTGCGTCTCTCGAGACCGTTCTGTAGCCACCAGCCGCTCTTTTTGCACTTCGGCGAAGTACCTGTGCTGCATATTCCATGCAGCTCGGCCCATATCGAGGCACCGTAAAAGACCACGGAGTCTACAACCGTCGATAAGACACGTCTTCTGCTTATATTGTGTTATGTTATGTTATGTTATGTTATGTTATGTTATGTTATGTTATGTTATGTTATGTTATGTTATGTTATATTATGTTATGTTATGTTATGTTATGTTATGTTATGTTATGTTATGTTATGTTATGTTATGTTATGTTATGTTATGTTATGTTATGTTATGTTATGTTATGTTATGTTATGTTATGTTATGTTATGTTATGTTATGTTATGTTATGTTATGTTATGTTATGTTATGTTATGTTATGTTATGTTATGTTATGTTATGTTATGTTATGTTATGTTATGTTATGTTATGTTATGTTATGTTATGTTATGTTATGTTATGTTATGTTATGTTATGTTATGTTATGTTATGTTATGTTATGTTATGTTATGTTATGTTATGTTATGTTATGTTATGTTATGTTATGTTATGTTATGTGAATGCTATGTCATCTTACGTCATTCTACCTCATCCAGTCCGATCTTATTGTACTTCAATTTGTTATATGTTATTTCACCTTCGTTTATTTAATTTTGTCTTAGTTTTTTCTATTTTAAGTTATTTTATTTTAATTTATTTTATTTTGTCTCCTTTTTCCCATTTTGGTTATTTAGATTTGCAAACTTGTGATTGAACCGCTATTTATACTAGAGCCACCATTTTATCAGACCACCGACATACTCGTAAATATGATTTCAGTGCAATAATAAATACTGAATACCCGCATGTAAATATTGAGAGATACATACATACATACATGTGTATGAATATACATATTTATGGGTATATGAAGGTACATACATTAGCTCGGATACCTACGATTTGTGGACATATGTCAATATTTATTTTTAATACAATATTTTTAGCAGTCATATTTTTGGCAATATTTACACACATTTTTCACAGCGCAATTTTTTATCAAAAATTTTGTGTTTTTCTAAATGTAAGAAATTTAGGAACAAATAACACAATGTCGAAATAAATTACTATACTTAGGCAGATGTTATGGAGGGAAATTGAGTGCTTTCCAAAATGAATAGATATCATAAATGTAACTTTATTGTAGTGAAGTGTTGTTATTCAAATTCAATGAAAAATATTTGGCACTATTTTAGGTAAATATTTAGTAGGCACCGTACATTTTTTCACTATTATTTGCATTTTATATTCGATTGCTTTTAGCGAAATTTTAATCTAAATAAATTTATATCGATATTTGTTTTGAATAAATGAAATAAGTTATCAACTCAAATGTTTGTGAGATTTACGTATTAGGAAGTAATTAATCAAGGAATAGTAAAAGTAAAGAAAAAATGTCAACGACATAAATTATAAAAAACTCTATTTTTGCAGTGATAGCATAGATTGCGCGCTTTATGATATGCCGTATATGTCCCTTAACCAAAGTGATGATACGAAAGAAGTAAGGAAGGTACTAGAAATATTATATTAGTATTAGAACTGGGTTAGACCAGAAGGTTCAGCATTTCAAAACTCTGCCAAAGGCTTTAAGTATTTCAAATTTGAAAAAAAAAATTTTAAAATTAAGGAACAAAGAATTTATTAAATTAAAGGCCTTCAGAAAGCGTTGATCAACTAAATTTACTCGACAAGACTGAATAAGAGCTTTCATAGTAAGATACCTCTCAATCGCCTTTTTCTAACCAAATATAAATCAATATTTTTCGCTTGTGTTCAAAAAAAGGTTTTCTAGAAACTCAAACATCAATCTAAAGCCACTATTATTAAAAACAAAAATAAATAAATTTCTAACAACAAAAATTACTCCATTTAAAAATCTTTTATGGAGCTTTAATCTATATATAATCTCTGATGCTTTCCAATTTTGTTTTTCGGCTCAAAATCGATATTTTTAATTGTATAAGAATTTTTTTTTTAATTATTCATAACTTAGTCAAAAATGAACCGATTCTAATGATTCTGGGTTTAAAATCATCGTCATTACTTGTACGAGCCACTTCGTGTACAAACAATAGCAATAGAGCTAATAAATCACCAATAGTGACTAGTGATAACTTTCACTACTCCCACAAAACACTAAGCCCTTTACTTATTTTATTACGGAAACAATTTCATTTAAACATTTTTCATTTTATCCCCAACACAAAATCCAATTACCTTTCCATTTGCTAAATCAGCAACAGAGGTATAATCAACAAAAATATGGGAGAAGTGCCAAGGAAAATGGCACAAAAATGAATCATAACTATTTCCTAGCGTAGAGCCATACACAAAAGCGCACTAAACTACGCACACTCGTATGCATAGATATATTACAGGATGATGCGAAGCTACTCATATGTGAGTGTATTGAAATGCATGCGCGTACAGACACATATATAGAAGGAGATACCCTTGAGGTCTGCTGTTTGCTTTGCTAATAAAAATCACAGAAGAATTGCAATGCCAGCAACAGATTATCGCTTATCCGCTGGCATATCCGGCACTCGAATGCTGGTGTACACTGAAATAAATACAGTCATAGGTATGTATGTACGTACATATGTGTATGCTTTTTCCACCTCAGAGTGGTTTTGATTTTTTATTTTACTCAAAAGGAATCATTTTAAGGAAGAAATTGTAAGCTAAAGGAAGTTATGCACTACGGCGCACTCAAGACGGAAATATGGATGTAACTTAAGGCACACAAAAACATACGGACAGACAGGGAAGGATGGTTCTATCTAAAAGACAATGCAAGTGGTGAAGGTTTTTTACTGCAATTCGCCTGAGGGTAGCAAGAAATGAATCTTTTTCATAACGGTTTAAGCAGCTCATAACTTCACAGCACAAAAAAGATTCTAAGGTAAAAGTGACAACTTCCGTTTCACTGCATTCCATTCCAATTTCGGTTTTCGATCAAGTATAATATCTTAGGGTTAGCAACAAAGCACTGACAAAGATAAAAGATGAAGATAAAGATAAAGATAAAGATAAAGATAAAGATAAAGATAAAGATAAAGATAAAGATAAAGATAAAGATAAAGATAAAGATAAAGATAAAGATAAAGATAAAGATAAAGATAAAGATAAAGATAAAGATAAAGATAAAGATAAAGATAAAGATAAAGATAAAGATAAAGATAAAGATAAAGATAAAGATAAAGATAAAGATAAAGATAAAGATAAAGATAAAGATAAAGATAAAGATAAAGATAAAGATAAAGATAAAGATAAAGATAAAGATAAAGATAAAGATAAAGATAAAGATAAAGATAAAGATAAAGATAAAGATAAAGATAAAGATAAAGATAAAGATAAAGATAAAGATAAAGATAAAGATAAAGATAAAGATAAAGATAAAGATAAAGATAAAGATAAAGATAAAGATAAAGATAAAGATAAAGATAAAGATAAAGATAAAGATAAAGATAAAGATAAAGATAAAGATAAAGATAAAGATAAAGATAAAGATAAAGATAAAGATAAAGATAAAGATAAAGATAAAGATAAAGATAAAGATAAAGATAAAGATAAAGATAAAGATAAAGATAAAGATAAAGATAAAGATAAAGATAAAGATAAAGATAAAGATAAAGATAAAGATAAAGATAAAGATAAAGATAAAGATAAAGATAAAGATAAAGATAAAGATAAAGATAAAGATAAAGATAAAGATAAAGATAAAGATAAAGATAAAGATAAAGATAAAGATAAAGATAAAGATAAAGATAAAGATAAAGATAAAGATAAAGATAAAGATAAAGATAAAGATAAAGATAAAGATAAAGATAAAGATAAAGATAAAGATAAAGATAAAGATAAAGATAAAGATAAAGATAAAGATAAAGATAAAGATAAAGATAAAGATAAAGATAAAGATAAAGATAAAGATAAAGATAAAGATAAAGATAAAGATAAAGATAAAGATAAAGATAAAGATAAAGATAAAGATAAAGATAAAGATAAAGATAAAGATAAAGATAAAGATAAAGATAAAGATAAAGATAAAGATAAAGATAAAGATAAAGATAAAGATAAAGATAAAGATAAAGATAAAGATAAAGATAAAGATAAAGATAAAGATAAAGATAAAGATAAAGATAAAGATAAAGATAAAGATAAAGATAAAGATAAAGATAAAGATAAAGATAAAGATAAAGATAAAGATAAAGATAAAGATAAAGATAAAGATAAAGATAAAGATAAAGATAAAGATAAAGATAAAGATAAAGATAAAGATAAAGATAAAGATAAAGATAAAGATAAAGATAAAGATAAAGATAAAGATAAAGATAAAGATAAAGATAAAGATAAAGATAAAGATAAAGATAAAGATAAAGATAAAGATAAAGATAAAGATAAAGATAAAGATAAAGATAAAGATAAAGATAAAGATAAAGATAAAGATAAAGATAAAGATAAAGATAAAGATAAAGATAAAGATAAAGATAAAGATAAAGATAAAGATAAAGATAAACAATTGGAAAGAAACAGAAAAATATATGGCCAAAGTTAAGAATAAAAGTGTGAATTTCAACCACTGGAGGAACACTATTTGACTTTATTTCATCACAATCGGTTGACAAAGAAAAGTGGTATCATAACTCTACTTGCCACTAAGCGCCAGCCCTTCACTATCGCCAAACAAACGATTAAAGTATTCTGAACTTCTAACTCACTCTCTCTTCTCCATTGAACTGGCCGAAATGATATTTAGTATATATGATTTATAGGAATATGAATATAAAGGGTTTTCCAATGAAAGGTGTTATTGGAGGTCTTTCCCCATAAAAGATCAATGGTTTCATTGCTTGTGCGGCACGTAGCACCGTCTTGTTGAAAATAAACGTTGTCCAGATCAATACCATCCAGTTCCGGCCATAAAAAATCGTTAATCATCTCTCGATAGCGCAACCCATTCACCGTAACTGTTACTCCAGCTTCATTTTCGAAAAGTAAGGGCGAATGACTCCGGCAGACCATAAACCGCACCAAAAAGTCACACGTTGAGGATAGAGAGGCTTTTCAACAATAACTCTTGGATTTTCTGAGCCCCAAATCCGACAATTTTGCTTGTTGACGAAGCCACCGAGGTGGAAAGAGGCTTCATCACTCAAGATGATTTTTCGATGGATTTCCGGATCATTTTCATGCATTTCAACGACCCAATCAGCAAGACACGGCATTGTTGATAATCAGCCGGCTTGAGTTCTTGTGTTCACTGGACTTTATAAGCCTTAAGACCCAAATCTTCATGCAAACTACGGTCGTCCAAAGAACGACGAGGAATAGACATACCTGGGTTTTCTTCAACACTTTCGGCTACAACAGCAATATTTTCGGCTGTTCTTGAGCGACGTGCACGAGTTTTATTCTTCACATCACTAACTTGTGCCAACAGCCCGAACTTTTCACCAATTTTTTTATTGTGGTCCGACAAGATGCTTCACGATGACCCAAAGAGGGTCGAGTTTTATGAACCGCCTCTGCCAAATTTTCACCATTTTTATAGTGAATTTTAATAATTTCAATGCGTTATTTAAGCGTGCTTCGTCCCATTTTTATGAATGGCGTAGTTTCTACTTGTCAAATATCAAAAAATGACAGCTTCAAAAGTGACATCTACCGAAATAGCGGGCTATTCAAAGTAACACCTGTTATTGGAAAACCCTTTAAAAGACAATGTCATAAAATATGAAGAGTTGATATTTTAGCAGATTTGTTCATAGAAAAGTGAAAGTCTTCAAATTTGAATTGTGTTTCATACTGATGCTGGAGTATTAGCAGCGGTGTTTCCACATCTATTAAAAGAAAACCAAAATTTCAAATCGAATAAGGAGTTTTGAACTATTCAACAAATGAAAATGTAACCGTAGTGGAAAAATGCAGAAAAGTAACATCAGAAATATTTATATGAATATTCCCAAGAGAAATAAAAAATGAAAATATTGTGCCAGAAATTAAAAAAGCATGAAAAGTGGCTATGGAAGGAAAAACACTTGAATCAGAATGTAATGCTATAGAATTAAGAAGGCAACAACATGAAAAAGGAATCAACTAATTCGAATAAGCTTTGCACCCCAACACGAAATATCACTTCGCCTTTTAACAACGTTGTGAGGTCGGTCACTCACACCCAGCTCGTTGGCATAAAATCCATTTTAGAAATAAATAATTTCAAGCGATATTTTACTTGCAACATACAACCATAAAAGAAAGCCATAGCATAATACAAGCACACACACGCACATATATACGAGTAAGCATAAAAAAAACGAAAACGAGTAAGCTTAACTATACAATCGTCCATAAAAGATGTCAATGTATGTATGTATGTATGTATTTATGTATTATGTGCATACTTGTATGGCAAGTAACGCTGTTAAAATATTTACGAGTATATTACCACGTGTTGCAAGTTGCTATTGCTATTGTATAGTCAAGGGGATTACGGCTGGTGGCTTTAATGCACCTTTGCGCTACGCTGCAATGCTGCCTGCTCTCTAATTTGCTGGCTTACACACTTCGCACTATAGTAAATATGTAGGAGTGTACTCGTATGTCAGTAATATATGTGTATGTATGCGTTCATGCTTGTGTGTGTTTTTGTTGCTGTGTAAATGTATTTAACAACACCTTCACTTTACAGCCACAATGCGCCTTTTTATAACTCCGAATGCTTCCTGTTGCACAGACGGCGCTCTAACACACACATACACACACACTATACGTATATATGTATGTATGTATGCATGTGCACAGCTGTCCTTATAAGCAGTCACTTACGAGCTTACGACTTTTCATACTTCCATAAGCTCACACATACGTAAATGTCTGGAAAAATATAAATTATTATTGTTGGCGACAAAATCCACAAGCCGACAACCCACACACGTCTCTCCAGGATATGTGTGTCCATATGTTTATATGTATGTATGCAAAAGACTGCATGCATGCAAGCTTACATATTTAGGTGTGTTTATGCAAAGATATCTCCCAGAGACGAATTACGTGTTAAGTTTGGAATTTGCCACAAGAAAAGTCTTGTGTTGAGAAAAGCTAGCAAATAGAGGGTCCGATTATTTCTATAGCACAGCCAATCTGTATAGGACTTTTGCCGGGATGCAAGAGGGAAGCTGCAGAAAATTCGAAACAAGCTTCTCAGAAGGGCTCTGGTAGTTTGAGTCCAAATATTTTCGCTCCTTTGAGTTTATTTTATTCCCAAGCCAAGGTGAATAGGATTGAAAGCTGAACACTGAACGGGTCCATCCTCGTTTGATCTGAGCCCAAGCCCACAAACAGTTGTAGAGACCCCTAGCCATTGTTATCTCCAAAGATATGAGCGCTCACTGGGACGTGAGTTATAATTTTCTGCATTGTGATACGAAGCCATCAAAGAAGGGGAATCTTTTTTCAAGAACTCGAATAGATCCGTGGCGCTCTTGAATAAATATGAATAAATTGCGGAATTATTTTTTTACTCGTAATTCCATTACAGTGAACTCTTTATGCATAGAGAAAGAAGCCTAACCGAGTTCGACCATTTTTCGCTTAACTCACATTTTCTTCCCATATATCAGGTCAGTCCATAAGTCGTGCGTATCTTACTCATAATTTCACTTTTGTACGATTTTTGCCTACAAAAAATTATTCGTGGAATATAACGGAACTACAATATTTATATTTTCTTTGATATATTGTGCATTTAACAAAAGATTTTAATCGCGGATAGAAGCACGTTTTGTTAAAAAATAAAATGGAATCTTCGAACGCGTATAGGAGGCATACTTTTTCTATTTTTTTTATAAAAGTGGTAAAAATGCAACAACTGCTGCTGCAGAAATAAACACTGTTCACGGAGAAGATACCGTGAGTGTGAGGACTGCGCAAAAGTGGTTTTCAAAATTCCGAAGTGGTAACTGCGATGTGGAGGATGCCCCGCGCGCTGGTCGTCCTGAAGTCTATAACTCCGACGCCTTGCTCGAACTTGTGGAAGCTGAGCCAAATTTGACAGTCGATATGACTAGGGGTTAAATTCATCGCATGGAACAGTTTACAGGCACCTTGTTCAGTTGGGAAAGGTTTCAAAGCTGGGAAAATGGGTTCCGCATAGACTTTCCGTCGCCAACCTTCAGCAGAGAAGGTGCACAAGCACTCGCAAATGTATGTGCTCAAATTTGTATGCGGTTAGCGCTTTTACAGCTCAAACGGGGCTAAAAACCAGCACTGCTAAAACGAAGCTTATGCGCATTAACACCAACGACACGCAGGCTGTTCAGATCGCCGGCACGCCTTAGAAGTAATAAATGAATTTTGCTATCTCGGCAGCATTGTCACAGAAAATGGCGGATCAGCAACAGATACTCGCAATCGCATATCAAAAGGACGTTGTGCATTTGGTATGCTGGATAAGGTCTGGAGATCGGCGCACATATCCAGACGTACAAAGTTGCGGATTTTCGGCGCCAACGTTAAATGGGTAGTTCTATATGATTGTGAGACATGGAACCTGAACACGTGGAACTTGCAAACCTTTTTTAAACGCTGTCTACGCAAAATCATGCGTATATTCTGGCCTACAACCATAAGTAACACTGACTTATGGGTTAATACTAAACAAATACTCATCCTCCCCGAAGTACGACGTCGCAAATTGAAATGGATCGGCCATACACTGCGTAAACCCCTGGACGACATCCTAAGAGCTGCGTTGGATTGGAGTCCCCAAGGGAGTCGCAGATGCGAGAGACCAGCCGGTACCTGGAGGCGACAGATGGATGCAGAAGCGCTGAAAGCAGACTATTTGTGGAGACAAATAAAATTTCTGGCTGCAAATAAACAAAAACTTGAATGTGTTGTTTGAGGTCCTATGTTCCGCCTAGCAAACATGAGAAAATATTTATTAATATATTTCCGTTCGGAAGTATACAGGTTAAAATTTTCGTGTAAGAAACACCAAAAGAGAGATCAGGTTTTTTCTACCAGGTTTATCAGACAAGGTGGCATAAAACTACAGAAAAACTCGCAAGGCGAGGGATCACTGTGCACCCTCATAAGGGAAGAGGTGGAGGCTCTTCTGAAGCTAAAATGGGACAATAAATCAAGTTTGAAGCTCACCAGAGAAACGATAGCGCTGGAGTACGCATTAAATCTGAAAAACTGGAAAACCTGCGAATTATGCTGATTAGAACGCGAAGCAACAAAGCGCATTCTTGGGCATTTCACTACAACGACGTGCACATGCAAAATGTGTGAACGGCGCGATGAACTCTAGCTCTTTAGAGTCTGTAATGAAGTTCATCTCGGAATTAGGATTTAAATACACCATCGAAATCATGGAAGGAGACACAATAGAGTTTAAGGTTACAGTTCTCTATCCGCTATTTACATATAGTAAAAGAATAAACCAGACAAAGGCACAGCAAGGCCGAGGTGTATGTGGTACAATAAGCGATGAACTTTGTTGAGAAACACAGAAGTTTCTGTCTGCAGCGACAGCCAAGCTGCGCTAGTGGCCTTAGACAGCTCTTCAACCACTTCAAGGGTAGTTGAGCCCTGTAAATCCAGGCTGAACTATGTCGGTAGACAAAATATCCGAATGCTAACATGGGTCCCGGGACACGTGGGTATCGCGGGTAACGAAATCTCTGACTCTTTAGTTAGGATAGACTCTGAGGCCAACATTCTTGGCCCGAAGCCCGTTCTACCTCTCCCATTTGCAGCCATCAACCCACGGTAGCAAACGGATTACTCTATGGCCGAAGCACATGGAAAAAGTAGGCATCGCAGACAGTGCACTCTGCCCAACATGTGGAGAGGAGGATGAGACGACGGACCACTTTCTGTGCACCTGTCCGGCCTTTGCTTGAATCAAGCTTGAGGTCTTTGGCACTGATGTGATAAGAAGCGACCACCTTAGCTCCTTGGCACCACAAGACCTATTCGGATTTTTTCGAAGGTTGAGTAGATTTAAAGAAAATTAAAAAGGGAACCCGAGTGCAGTGGACTTAATTGTGTCTGAGTGCTGTACTTGCTAGTCTGTCCCGATAAAAAAAAATGGTAGGGCTGAGTATATATATGTAGTTAGTTAGCAATAAAGCGGTAAGAAATAAATTTTTCAAAACTTTGCTTTGAGCGCAATAATATCAACTTAGGGAGAGAAAAAAATCCATTACTTTTGCGTAAAATTCAAAACTTTATTTAAAATGTTTCGGATTGTCCGATTTGAGTCAAATATGCGCCGTTTTTTTTTAATTTTTTGCCGTTTTAAAGGTAACTTCATAACGCCTTTCTCACAGAAGTCTTGCCCTTATTGGCGAAAAATATCGGTACCGACTTTTACAATCTTCTCTTAATACCAATTTTTCATCACTCAGGAAGTTTTGCAATGAGAGATGAGCCAAGCTCCCGGAGTTTTTGGCGAGCCACTACAGATGTGTGTGACCTTACGTTGCAGTGGTGGAACACAACACCACCTCTGTTGGCTAATTCTGGCCAACTTCTAACGGTCCAGTTGTTGACAGTAGATGTCTGAATTTAATGTTTGGCCATACGGAAGCAACTCATAATAAATTATTCCTTTCCAGTCCCACCAAATACACAAAAGAACCTTTCTGTCCGTTAGTCTTGGCTTGGCCACCGTTTCAGCTGCTTCATCACCCTTTGACAATGCATATATTGTCTTATGTGACCGATTCCCAAACCCCAGTCATCATTCGTTTAAGAAATGGGTCGATTTCTTTACGTTTCGCCAAGTCTTCGCAAATGAAATGTCGATCAATTGTTTGGCGTTAATTGGTATGGCACCCAAACATCGATCTTTCCTTTGCATTCAACTTTGCGCGAATGGGTTAAAACTGTTTTATGGTTGATCTTTAGCTCTTGGGCGATGATACGACTATTAACATCGATTATTTCGGTGGTTTTATCGATATTTTCAACATTTTCGACATTGTCTTTAACATCAGAAATGACTGAAAGGAATCGACGAAACCAAAAATGCACGAAATTACCTGTTCCAGTATCGACACCATAAACACCATTCACTATTTCAGCGGCCTGGCTTGCCGTTTCGCCTTTATCAAAGAAACACTGTAAAATGCACCAAATGTTGCCTTTGTTGACTTCCATTATTAACACCCTGTAACTCCCGGGTGTAGTACAATGGTCTACTGACTGAGTGCTTGGACTTGTTCAACCCCCACAAATATTATATAATCTAATCTAACCCTGTAGGTTAGGTAGCGAGCATAAACTTTGCATTGTTTGATCGATGCTTTACCAGATATCGATCACTACAGCCAGCTGCAGAGAAAATAATTCATTTCTTTTTCCTCCAACTAATATTGTGAAAAGTCGTGCAGATATAATTATTTGTATGCGAAGATCGTCATGGATCAACCAACTCTACTCAGCTCACTTATCATTTTTTGCCTCGCTTATTTGACTCATGCAATACACGGCTCTCTCCAGTTCTTGGTTGATTGGTTGATTGGGTAAATTTTAATACACCACTCACTGCCTCCACTCAACACTCGCACAATTTTCGCATTCTTCAGATTTATTTTCATCTTTTTTTTTTATTTTTTGTTCGCAGCAACACATAATTTTTAATGCAACATTCGTGTTGTATACGCTTCCGAAGATTAACTTTACTACTTTATTGCTGCTGCTATTGTTGCTATGACAATTTTATGCTGCTCGAAAGTGCTTTCACCCACCACACAACTTTTTTTACTATTGCGTGTATGCTGTTGCTTTTTTTTGTTTTTTTTTTTTTTTTGTTTTGCTATTGGTTTCTTTTGAATTTTATTCACTTGAAGGCATAAAGCAAAGAAGCAAGTAAATAAGTAGAAAAAAGATGGCTGTAAGTACTAAATTTGTGAGAACGTGTGTGTGTGTGTGTGTGTGTGTGTGGCGTGAGTTTAGTAGCTGCGAGCCAAAAATGTGCTTATTGGCTATGGTGTACACTCGTATTGAGCTTACATAAGAAATCCGTTTGTGACCACCAGACTGGCACAGATGAACAGACACAGCGATAGGGGAGAGCAAAGGAGCGGTACAGCGCATGATAGAGATTTACACAAATCCAATTCGCACATTTACGCGACGAAAGGAAAAGCTACTACAGCCGGCCATAGGAGTTAGAGCAAAAAGTCAAAGCTGGGATATTTCAAGGCACGTAATTTTATTTTTTAATTTTTTTGTTTTTTCTTATTTTTCTATTTATTTATTTATTTTGCTCCTGCTTCATTTGCTTTATCCCTCACAAGGCAGCGCATGTGAGTCGCCAACGATTGCATTTAAGATCGGTGTCAATGCCACAGTTTAAGAGTTGGCTTAAGCTTTCACTGCACTGCTTCACCACGCAGGCGGGCAGCTTTTATTTAAACACTTTGGCTTCAACGCTCTTCTCTTCCACTCGTTCATACAAGTAAACACCTACACATTCTGTTTTTTTTTTTTATTTTAAATCTTTTTTCTCTAGCCCTGCAGCTCTTCCTGCTATTGGCTGTGTCACCCATCGGCAGCTAACTGCAAAGTACACAAGATCACATGTCCACTTGCGTGCTGGTGTAGTCTGTGCTTACTCCCCTACTACATACACAGATACTCGTATTAGTTACTGTCTGGACTGCTATCGCTTTCGCTCTGAGCAAAATTTGTTCATCCGTTTACTTCCACTTTTGGTCATTGGATTTCAGCCACAACCGCAGCAGACACTTTGAAGCTTTGCTGTGTATTTCCCATCAGCTCAAGTTGAAGCTCAGGTATACACGCACATACCCTGTGCTATTTTAGAATACACGAGGGTGATTCAATAAGTATCCGTGTTTGATGACAGAGGGCGTTCTTGAGGGTAGTTGTTGTTAGCTTCGTGTGCTGTCATCTATCAAACGACGGCAAAACATTTAAGACTGATGGATAGGTTAGTTTGGATTTGGTAGATATTCGAGTAAAATCTGTTTCATGATTGTCGCTAAGATGGAAAAAGAGTAGTACCGTTCGGTAATTCGCTTTTTGTTTTTGGATGGGAAAAAATGCGAGGTGATAAAAACAAAGTTGGATGCTGTCTATGGGGACGATTAGCCATTTATGACCACAGTTAGAATTTAAATATGTGCGAACATCCGTTTTTGATGAGAAGCGATCAGGACGCCCAGCAGACGTGGTTACCGAGGAAGTCATTCAAAAAGTGCACGACAGGATTCTCGCTGATCGACGAACGAAAGTGCGCGAAGTAACCAGGCCATAGGTGTGTTAACCAAAACCGCAATTAATATTTTACATGATAACTTGGTGATGAAAAAATTGTCGACTCGATGGGTGCCGCGATTGCTCAGAAGCAACAACAAACGGATGCGGCTGTTAATTTGGAAGCAGTGTTTAGAGCAATTTAAGCGAAATCTGAAGAAATTTTTGCATTGAGTTGTCACCGTTGACGAATCCTGGATTCATCATTATACACTAGAAACTAAGCAATAAACAAAACAACGGATTTCTCCCGGTGAATCTGCTTCAAAGAAGGCGAAGACATCACACATCGGGCGGAAAGGACATGGCGTTGATTTTTTGGGATTCGAACGGCGTCATCTTCATGATTTTTTTAGAAAAACAAAAGAACGATCACTGTACAATAACACAGTGAGTTATTGGACCACTTTCACAAAAACTGATGCAGACACAATCGCATTTGGCGAAGAAGTAGGAGTTGTCGCCGCCACACTGCAAGAATTGCGTTATGAATTGCTGCCGCAACCCCCGTATTCACCGATCTGGCTCCCTGCGCCTTTTTCCTGTTACCTAAAATGAAGAAATGGCTCGCTGGAAAAAATGTAGTTCAGACGAGGAAGTCATCGCCGAGACAAAGGCGTATTTTGGAGAGCTCGACAAATCTAATTTTTGGAGAGGTTAAAAAATGGCCGAAGCGTTGGGCGATATGTATACTTATAAAATGAGACTATATTTAAAAATATATTTTTTTTAATGGTGTCTTCATTTCTAACACGGGTACTTTTTGAACCCCCCTCGTATGTATGTATAGTAATGAATCAATATACTACAATTGCACATTTCCCATTTCACTTGGTTATTCCTCTAGCAACTTTTGAAATGTTTGCTTTTGATTGAATGCTTGTAATTTTCAATAGAAATTTTCCCAAAGCAAATTGCTACGTTTTCATATCAGCAGTTATCTACTTGAACTAAGTAACTATTTGATTTCGTTTTACTTCAGCTGCTATGCTATGATAGTTGTTGTTATTACTATTGTTGTTATTATTATCATTGTTGGTATTATTTAGGGTTATTGCATTTCTATTGCACGCAATCTAAAATTGCTTTTATTTATTTAGTTTTTGAGCACTAAAAGTGTGCATGACTGCCAAATGATCGCCACAATTCGATTTGTTACCTGCCTCTTCCTCTCCATCTGCGGCATTCAGTCAATGAGTGCACACTTTACGAAGTTTGACTGCACCACTTGCTCTGTTTACTTTCATTTTGATTAATTGCAATTTTAAGATTTACATCGATTGCACTCAAATGCCGCAAGTATGTGGAAACAGATTGGTGCGAATATTCGCTGTAATTAAAGCTACTAATAAGTGACTTTGTTTTGTGTTTTGTTAAATTTGGTCAAAATATCTGAGTTAGGTGTTTATTCAGCCAATAAATTATACAGCGCAAGAGCCATGTGGGGACGCCATGATGCCAACTCCGGATTAGGGTAGTAGAGCCTCATAGTAAAACCACCGAAGCTTCTTACATTCTCAGGTCTAGATTTTGGTTTATAACCGAAATGAGCGCTTGAACGCTTTTCGAAGAAGTAAAAAAAGTTTAAAATATTCATTTGAGTGAAATGAAGTTAAGAAAAAAAAGGAAAAAATATTATTGCATAACTACCGCAAGTTCAAACGAATGGTGGAGCCTTGCAAAAGAAATAAGAGGCAAATCATTTCAAGTTGAACATCGCACTGAGCACCAGCGGGGTGGAAAACATCACACAGAAATGCCAAAAGCCGACTCAAAAGCTTCAGCGCTGATGCTGTTTCGCTTATTTCAAAGCATCTGGGAAACTGAAACACTGCCGCTATACTGGGTGCAGGGGTACGGTACACTAGACAGGGCTAGTTTACTGGGGCAATAGGTCGGCCGGTTCTAAACTATGCTGCGCCTGTCTGACGGCCTGGAATCAGTGATTCGCAGTGGAGGAAGCTACAGATCTGCCAAAACACTGCCATAAGGACTGTGACAGGTTGTCTTCTGATGTCCCCAATACAATATTTACATGACGAGGCTCATATGCTACCTGTGAAGGAGCATAATAAACCACTCCGCAAGCAGTTCCTGCTAGGGTGTTACCGCAGGTCTCGCCAATGCAGACACCTACTTTAGCATGAGCCAACTCCGAGGCATGTCAGGAGACAACTCCTCAATTACACCGACGAGATGCAAGACAAATTGAACAAACATCTACTGAACCAGACAGTGTTCAAACAGACAATAAACGACATTCATCGGGAGACCATCACGACCTTCTTGAGCTCCCCAGCACCAAATTCCGTAATCGGAGTCCAACCACCACCTACAGCAGATGAAGAGCTCCAGCTTCAACGTGAGACCCGCGTAACACTACTTATCCAGTATTGACCCCGACATACCAAACACATGTCCGGCATGTGAACACACGCCGCACAGACTAACCACCTTTTCATATGCCTCATCAAACCCACTTACCTAAAACCCCTCTCCCTCTGGACCCAATCTATCGAAACAGCAAGTTTCCTGGGCCTACCTTTAGATGAGTTAGACGAAGACGAGCGGTCAAATACACTACACTGACAGGGCAAAGTTACTGCTACAACAACAACAACTGGGTGCAGGGTATATTGGTGAAAATCCCAAAGAAAGGTGCGCCTTCTGAGTGGGGTAGTAACTTGAGGGGGATCTTACTGTAATGCATACTACTCAGAGTCCTGTGCCAAGTCCTTCTTAATCAGCGAAACAAATTGGCATTTGACGTAGTGAACAGACTGGATTTAGGCCGAGAAAATCGTTTATGGATCAACTAGTAACCCTTCGAATCATTGCTGAACAAATTGTCGAAATGCAATAAACTCTGGAGCGGAGTGAGTCAAGGCAGCATTCTGTCACCACTCTTGATTCTAATCGTAATCGATGATGTGCTAAGCAATGCCCTTGAAGTTCAGCCTGACAGAGACATCCTTTGGAACCCAATCAGTACGGAACATTTAGATGATCTTGACATTGCTTTACTGTCACAACAACGAGACCACACGCAACGCAAACCCAGACTATGTGGCTACCTACGCAGATCGCGTTGAGTTGCGTATGAATATTTAAAAAGAGAAAGTCTATGGCCATTAATGGCACTCGACCTGGTGCATTCACATTGTATTGTAAACAAATTTGTCTACTTAACGAGCCAAATCACACCTGACGGCGGCGCTAATACTGACATTGAGTACAGAATAACAAAAACCAGGTCATCCTTTGCTATGCTTCAAATTAGCACAACAAAGTTAAGGATTTTCAACACGAATGTGAAATCTGTACTGCTGTATGGCTGTGAAACGTAGTCCAAAAATGTCCCAATTTTTTTTAAAAAAGCTGTTTAACCGCCCATATGGTGGCCAGATAACTGATGAATTCGTAATGACGAGCTCCTCGCTCGAAGCAAACAAAGTCCGGTTGAAATTGAAATGCGTGAACGAAAGTGGAAATAAATAGGCCATACAATCCGTAAACCTGCGACTGACATCAGCAGAATGACTCACGCCGAAGAAGACGATCGAAAGGAACGAATGATGTATGACGAATTTACGACTCGCTCACTTGGCCGCAGATAAAGTCAAAAGCTGCAAACCCCGATGGAATTTATTTATCTCGGCACTTAACGCCACCAACCGAAGCGATAGCAAATAATAATAATTATTATAAGAGCACTGAGCATTTTCTATGTGAGTGTCCTGCCTTTGCTATGAGAAGGCTATGAATTTTGGGTTTCGATCTCATCAGAATGAGTCAAAGTTCATTCGTACTGGAGGATAATTTCAGATTTGCCAAAATTCTTGAAAATTCTCTGTCTCTGTCGCTGTCTCTGTCTCGGTCTCGGTCTCGGTCTCGGTCTCGGTCTCGGTCTCTGTCTCTGTCTCTGTCTCTGTCTCTGTCTCTGTCTCTGTCTCTGTCTCTGTCTCTGTCTCTGTCTCTGTCTCTGTCTCTGTCTCTGTCTCTGTCTCTGTCTCTGTCTCTGTCTCTGTCTCTGTCTCTGTCTCTGTCTCTGTCTCTGTCTCTGTCTCTGTCTCTGTCTCTGTCTCTGTCTCTGTCTCTGCCTCTGCCTCTGCCTCTGTCTCTGTATCTGTCCCTGTCTCTCTCTCTATCTCTGTCTCTGTCTATGTCTGTATTCCCTTCTATCTCTTTCTCTCTGCCACTTTTCTCCTTTTCTCCTTGACTATAAACCCTTTTACTTCCAGAGCACTCTCTCGCTGCTTCTTGGCTGGCCCTTTTCAAATTTCAATTTCAATATTAATGAAACGCACCGTATGTACATATGCACTTATGCATAAATATTTCTTCCCTTTATTTTAAGAATCTCAGCAATGCGTTTAATAAATTCTCAAATTTTATATGCTGACCTTTTTCTCCCACATTTCAGATTTGTTAAGTGGTTTTGTCAACAGTATGAAAATTCATTGAAATTTCATCAATTCTGAACAACATTGAAAGAACGCCATTTGTGTGAAATACCAACACACCTACACATTTTCACTAAACATCCAACGTTTAAAAAGGCACGGAGGAATCGCTGCTTTGCTGTTCATATTTTTTCCCGTATTGTATGCGAAGTTGTTGTTGTTACATGAAAATATTTGCGATTGTTTGCATTTTCATGATGCTAGCTATTATGAATACATGTGTTTGTTGTTGTTGTTGTTGTTAATGTTGTCTGTGCCGCGAAATCGTGGCTGTTTATCGCGTGCAAACAATTTCAAGCATCATTAACATATTTTTCAGCAAATATTTATAAGCCCACATCCATATGTACTTATGTTTGTATGTACGAGTACCTGCAGGCGTGTTGGGTCACATTTATTTCTGTTTGTATATTTGGTGAATTTATGTGAAAATGCGTACGCAGGCGAGAAAGAGTGGCAATATGTCTACTTAACTTAGATGGAGCTTATGAAACTGAAATAAACAGCAACAAGGAGTAGGAGAGTGAAGGACTGGCACTGCATTCAAAATGAAAAATATTTCCTCTATGAGACTCAGTCTTCAATTAGATAAAGGACCAAGTCGGCAAGACTTATTTTGCTTCTTCTTTGTTTTTAACCGACTTCACTTGGGGTCAGCACTCCTAGTATATAATCTCCAGATTCTTCGATCTTGGCACGTCTCAGTGTTTAAGGTTGCACGTTTTATATCAATTTCAATTTACTTCGTCTATGTACGTTGTGGTCGAACTGGCTTTCTCGGTGCCGTAGCGATGTTTAACACGTTTTTTGACATATCTAATTCAGGCTTACTCTGGACATACCAGCGAAGACAATTACTTATATTTTTGCTCAATCGCGCGATTTTAAGACTTCCACGAAATATTTCGATTAGGCACTTTGTCCAGCATTGGGACCAAGACTGCCCATTTTTACGATTTCATTTCTGCCGTTTGAAGTTTTCTTTGGTGTGACTTTTTTATAGGACAACACTCGGCTCCATATAACAACACGGGTGGTTTTATATATTCTGCCTTTTGGGGGAAGTGGCATTCTTTTGTCACATAACACCCCGGCTAAAGTTTTCCGTTTTTAGCCCTGCCGAGTTAACTCTATGCTGCACGTTTTCATTAACTTCTCCAGTATTTGTTATAACAGAGCCTAAGTATTTAAACTTGGGGACCTCATTTTGTGGGCTGCCGCTGAGTTAGCGGAAAACTCGCAGCGCATAAACTCTGTATTTTTCCTGCATATTTTCAGCCCATGCAACTCAAGGTTGTTTTGCTACTGATTGAATGTGGCTTGGTTATGTAGTCAATGACCAAGTTGAATAGAAAAGGGCTCAATGCGGAACCTTGGTGTACCCCCACTTATACGCCAAACTCATCGCTTTCGCCAGCTATTGCTCCAACTTTTGCCCACTATTGTTTTGATGTAGTATTCAGGTACTTTCTGTCTTCTAAGAGCCTGCCATATTAGTATCGAATGCTTTTTCCAAATCAATATAAAGAAAATAGAGGTTTTTCTTATTTTCTCTGTTAAAGATTTGCCTGTCATGAAGCACACGGGTCTTACTGATCTGCTCACAACTCACGTAGCCTATTATTTATCACTCACTGCAAAATCATGAAAGAATGGCTTATCAACGTGATTGCGCTGAAGTTACCACAGTCTCCCGCGTCGACTTTGTTCTGAAGCTAATGCCCGTTGCACCCAAACTTTTCCATACCTCGGTTTGTATGTTATCTGCCCCTGTCGCTTTGTCATTTGTCATTTTAGATAGCGATTGTTCTATCTCTTCTGATGGTACTTAGAATAAGATCAATCAGATCCAAAAAAAGCCAAGTTCAAAATTAAGATCAAGAATAAAATTAAAGCTAAGGCCAAAAGAGTCATTACCAAGATCAGAACTAAGATCAAAACCAATGTAAATAAAAAGGCCAAACACAAAACCTAAAACCAAATAAGTGTCCAAAGCAAGACTGCGACTAAGACAAAGGCCAATACCATCACTAAGATTCATACAGAAGTCACCAAGATCAAATATAAGACCAAAAGTAATATTTAAATCAGTACCACAACCAAGAAATGCTCATCAAACCTGAAAAAATTAGACAAAGATCAACACCAGGGCCAAGAACAAACTAAGATCAAACTAAGACTAGGCAAGGTCAGAACCAACAAAATGAAGAATAATGCAAAAGTCAGGACCAAAACTAAGATCAGGGCGAAGATTTAGTTTCTTGATTTAGAGCAATATGGCTGCACTCAAAGCTCTGTCATCCTCTGAGGATACGAGGGATTCAACTTATTAGGGGCACGTAATCGCATTTAGCTTAAACGGGTTCCGGCTCACAAAAGCGTACCCGGAAATGAAGTATTATGAGTACATTAGTTAGTTTGGCCGCGACCTCAAAGCAAACAAAACCAGAGACTTTCCCGACTATGGGACAAAATACAATTTAGAAAGAGTTCAGAGAGAGAGAGAGAGTTCGGAAGAGTTAAAGCTACGAAACTTCAAATAGCAACCAACTGTGGAGCTTAGATTATTATTAATTTATTAGAGGTTTTCAATTCGATCTTAAGGTCTTCTTTGCCCTCTACTTATCACAGTACCTTATCGAGACCCAGTTCCCTTATTAAATTTAAAATAGGGCTGTGTTGGATTGAGCTTATGTGCCTTCCTTCTGGCTGCAAATAGCCGAGAAGTCTCAAACTTCTACGTACTATAGCATCACATTTAAGGAGAAGGTGCATTGGAGTCTTCTGCGATTCGGCGCCGAGAAACGACAAGAGTCAGTGAACCATATTCCGATCATGGCAACTTGACTACCCAGTCTGCAGTGGTCTGTGAGAATGACCCGTGAGCATTCTCAGTTTATGCTTAAGAAGAGTTTATTAACCCTCTGTTGGTTATACCCGCACTAAAGACTTCGCCTAACATCATAGTTCGGTGCCAGCTAACCTCCCTCAGCCTTAGCTCTTCACTCCTAAACTTCTCCTTGATGGTGTGCTGTCCCATAGCCAGGAAGGGTTTGGATCCTGTTAAGGACGAGACCGCAATCTCTCTTTTTCCAGTTCGTCAGCTAGGTACTTCGTTCCCAGTTATATTCCTGCGTCCTGGGACCCAAACTAGCCGGATGCGATTGCACGTTTCTAACATATTCAGTTTCTCGATACACTCAAAGACCAGTGAATGCTCAATCGGGGCTCCCACCTGACTGTCGCTCAGAAGGGTTGTTCACAATATTCCGCAAGTTCCTGTCTAAGTGAATCTCTACACACAGGCAGATGACATACACCTCCTCTTGGAAAACTACCCGTCGATACAGAACGCTTGATTCTGAGGCCATACATTCCAGCGCCAATGGCTTTTGATGTCTTCGAGCCATCTATGTACCAGTACAGGGTCCACTCCTGGATTTTGCTTTCAAATGCGGGTGTACTCCAGATCAACTTGTCGTCCAGTTTAATTGTGAACTTCTTTTCTTGATGACTTTAGTGATATCGTCCTTGGGCATCCGAGTAAGTGGGAGCTGCACTGGGTACTTTGGGGTTTACCGAGAGCATATAATAAATTAGATGCAAATATCTCATAAGCCTACTTAAAAATGATTCTTGTCGACTTTGCCACCTATCGGCGGAAACACCTTCATAATAGCTTCTCTAATGCGATGGCATATTGAGACGGAGAAGTAAAGGTCCCGTGGTGTGTTTTATGTTCAGCATACGAGTCAGCCGACCCAGAGAAGAAGAACTAGCTATTGATGAGGTATTGTGTAGAGTAGATGACCTAAAATGTCGTAAGAACGAAGTGCAAACTTCCATCCATTCATTCATTCAGCCAAGACCGAGGCCAAGAGACCGAAGATCAATGCGAAAATCCAAACTTCAAAACAAGGTTCAGCACTATTCAGCACCAAAATATTTTATGGAGCCATTCAAGCCATCTAACGACTTAACACTCAAAATCCAGCCAAAGTGTTTCAGCAATAAATAACTCAAAGAGTGCGAACAAAAAATTCCTCAAGAATTCCGCAATGAGCTCCCACGACAAAGGATATAGTGAAGTATGTATTAATAATGCGCCACAAGTGTGACAAGAGCGTATTCGAAAAATGTTGACTAGCAACTAGGCGCAAAATAACGTGCATATTTAAGCCACAGTCACTTAAAATGTACTTCTTTATACATGCACACGCACACACACATGTAAATAGAAATGTGTGACATTTTTCGTTGACTTCTACCAAAAGTACTCGAAATTTTGCACATATTAGTATTTTGTAGTAGATGACAAATATTGACGCGCACAAAAGTATGCAACGAAATTGTGAACATAACAATAGCTGTTTCAAGTGCGAAAGTATGCGACACAACTGTCATTATTGACATTAAACTATGCGAATGCGCATAAGTAGCAGCTAAGCGGAAAAGCTTGGGATGTGGCAATGTTGCATGCATATATAATATATACATATACACATACAAATACATATACATTTATATAAGTGCATGCATGAAAGTATGCGAAAAGTAGCTTTTCAGTTGAAAAATGTACGTATACAAAAAACATTTGTTGTAGGTGAAGTGTCAGCGGTAGTCGTGAATACTGAACATACAAATGTAAATGAAAATGTAAGTAGATAATAAAATAAAATATATTTCATGATTTTAGTTCACGTGGAGAACTATTGTATACAGATCTACATGCTGCATAAGAGTATTTGTATTTACTCCCTAACGATGACTGAAACAAATAAGCTTAAGTAGTCAATTTACGTAGCCTCAGTGAACAGTAACAGCTTGTAAAAAGTATGGAAGCTCTTATGCAAGCATATGTAATATTATATTTATGTACAGCTGTGAGCATGAAAATAGCAGTACCCTTAAAAATATTTTGGAGTCATTTTTTTCCTATAAATAATAAAAGAGAAAATTTCAATACCAAAAATCTACGAAGGCTTAAGGGATTTCAGATTTATCTGAGAAACCCTAGCAACTAACGGTTCTTTATTGGCGTCGTTACGTTTTTGAGTGCAACATTTAAATAGCTATGCTCTCAGTTTTTTAAGGTTATTCAAGGAATTTTAATATTTTATTTTTATTTTTCTGGTGAATGTCATACATACATACATATATTTCTTATATTTTTACTATAGTTGGTCGTGCGAAACACTACTCCGCGGCACAACGAAACCAGATTCTGAAATTGAGAGCAGATGAAAAATCTTACTCAGGAATAAAAAAAAAATATTTTTTCATGTTCAGAAAAAATGATTTGAAATGCAATCAAATCAAATTTGTGGAAAAGCCAAAACAATAGGAAGAAAACGAAAAACTTCCCGACGCGATGATCATAGAATTATAAGGTGCCCAAAGGAGAATCCGATAAAGCCATACAAAATAAGAGAGAGATGAACTTAAATGTTTCGGACATTACTGTACGCAACATCTACCCACATCTAGACAGGGACGCTATCAGCAAAATAGTGGACAGACTGTTCCCCACGCATCCTATGCTGTGCAGAGACCGAGACCCCTCACCCAGGAAGAGTTGAAAACTGCTGCACCCTAAAAATAAACAAAGCTCCAGTCCCAGATGGCATTCCAACTGAAACTCTCAAACTTGTGACTGAAAGCATACCAGAAGTGATGCTTGACGTTTACAATGCATGTATTGCTCAAAGCATCTTCCCCAAGCTGTGGGAAATGCAGAAACTGATGCTGATCAGTAAGGGTAAGGCCGACCCAGCGCAACTGTCAGCCTAGCGTCCGCTCTGCATGCTGAGCAGCGCCAGGAAATTGCTTGAGAAACTCATACAGCACGACTTGGATATTCTTTTGAGAGTACAGGAAGATTGTCAGCAAGGCAATACGGTTTTCGACGCGGAAAATCAGCCCTTGGCGCAATAGAGGAGGTGGTAAGCAGCGCTCAACGCAGACGCGTACGAAACGCCTTTAACAGCCTACGATGGATAGACATTATAAATGGATTACGAGAAAGGTTTCGAATACCTGCATACCTGCTAAGCATTCTCCAGAGCTACCTGAGTGAGCGTGAACTGCTGTGCGACACAGCAGATGGCCAGAAAACGAAAGCGGTAACGTCTGGCGCAGCTCAAGGATCTATTCTCGGCCCGATTTCTGGAATCTGAGCTACGACGACATACTGAGCATAGAAAAGCCAGAAAATACATATCCAATAGGATACGCTTACGATACAGCGGCGGTCATATCAGCTCCGGACACTGAGGACGCTAGAAAGAAGCTGAACCAAGTTATGATAAAGACGCAAATATGGCTTGAGGACCACGGCCTGGAACTCGCCAAACATAAGACCGTAGTCACCCTTATGACACGAGGTCACATGCCACTCGAGGTCAGCAAGCAAATAGGCGACCCTTTCTGGGCCCAGATACGGCATGTAGCTACCAAAGCACCAAAGTTCGCGGGAATGCTAAGTAGATTAATGGCAAATATCGGTATGCCAACACAGAGCAAAATGAAGCTAATTAAGGTGGCTTCAAACTCAATTCTCCTGTACGCCAGCAAAGTATAGGGAATTAAGCTAAACTGCTAAGCCAAGCGCAAAGCACTGGAGGCTGTACAACAAACAGCGGCACTCAGAGTTGCCTCAGCCTACCGCACTGTCTCTGGCGCGCAGTCTTTGTAATCAGTGGGCAGATACCCGTCGACCTCATGATCTGGGAGTGAACAGATGCGAGCAACTCCAAGAAGAAACACGTCTAGTGATGATTCTCCGAACGGAGATGCCAAACCATGAAGCGGTGGCAAAGCCGATAGAACAGTGAACCGAGTGGCAGATGGACGGTGAAACTTATTCAATCAATTGACAAATGGGTCCAAAGGAACTTAGGGGAAGTGAACTACTTCTTAACTCAGTTGCTCTCGGGCCACGGATACTTCCGGATATACCTATACCGCATGGGCAAGGTAAGCGATTCCAAGTGCATATGTATACTGCGAAGCATTGAGCGATGACGCTGAACACACTTTTTCTAGTTGTAACAGATGGCTCACGGAAAGAAATGCTCTGAGGAAGCAGATTGGGGATATGGCACCGAGCAACATAATCAGCAAAATGCTCGAACGCGAGGACAGCTGGAACGCGATAAAGAAATACATCGAGAACGTACTACGAAAAAAAATATAGACCTCGACACAGTGGCACAAACCGAAGCCGCACAGATAGAGATACAAGAAGACGAGCCTATAGCATGAAAGCTGGCTACAAATATGGTGGACCCAGACGTGGGTGAATAGAATTTTTCCTTTATGAATGCCATTCTGGTCCCTCCGAAATTATATAAAAAGTAATCCCGGGAGTGGTGTATCCCCAGAAGGAGAGAAAGGATCCTGTTAATGGACACACCACACGACGCAATAGACGACGGTCCCTGTAAGTGCGAAGGCCTCACCAATCACAAAAAAAGGGTACACTCAATGCCCCGCCGTTGCGCTGCTGCAATAAAAGAAATTGGAAAATTTGTATGTATGGATCTGCAAACTTTATCAATGCTGTTTTCCTTCCATTTTTTTATAAACACTACTATTTTCGTGTTCTCAACTGTATACAACTACAGAGGCACATGCTTGCATATGTGCAAATGTGGATAAATCATTCACCTGTTCATCAATTGCGAGTTGCTGTCAATTCACATATTTGCCGACTCCGTAGAAGGTGCGTACGAGTCAATTATCTTTATTTTATTTTCTGTCATATTTGATATGACAATTGTTGACTTTGTACCTGTCAAAATAGTAAATTTTCCCTTCTTTGTTGATTTATTTTAATAATATTGACATCCGTGTGATGTGCACGTACCAGCAATGAGTTTGGAATGCACACACAAACATAAATATTACATACACACACTTGTATGTTTTATATGTTCATATACGGGTTGGGTTCTTTAAAAAAAATCGATAAAAAATTATTTAGAAGCAGATGATTTTAAAAAACGATATCACGTGGATCATAAACTGTATATAATAAGGCGTTTTTCAATAGGTGCGCTTCAACTTTTTTCCGATAGGGAGGGCGAACGACGCAATATTTTTTTATTTTTCGCTTGTCATTTGTAAACTTCATTAGTATACATTTCATCATGGAACGCTAAACACTTGAGCAACAATTGCAAATTGTGCAAATTTTCTATGAAAATAATCGTTTTGTTGCTGCTACTTTAATCCAGATTTTTTCCAAAAAATCATCTTCAGTGATGAAGCTCACTTTTGGCTCTATGGCTTTGCCAACAAGCAAAATACGCGTTACTGGGCAGAAAGCATTCCACACGTGATTCATGAGGCACCGTTGCATCCCGAAAAAATCACTGTTTGGTGCGGTTTACATGCCGGCGGCGTAATTGGCCCATATGATAAACGATTATTTTTGGCCGCAATTGAATGGTATGGACTTAGACGACATGTGGTTTCAACAGGACGGGGCCACAAGCCACACAGCACACGCTACAATTGATTTGTTGAAGAGTAAGTTCGATGAGCGCATTATTTCCAGAAATGGACCGGTCGAATGGCCGCCGCGCTCGTGTGATTTGACGCCTCTAGACTATTTTCTTTGGGGCGACGATTTGTGAGCTCAGAGCCAATATTGAATGCGAAATTGCTGGAATTTCGGCCGATTTATGCAAAAGAGTGGTCGAAAATTGGGTTCAACGATTGGACTTCGTAAAACGTGCACGCGGTGGTCATGCAAAAGAAATCGAATTTCATACTTAAATGTATATGTTCAAACTCGATAATAAAAAAAAAAAATTAGTCAAAAAAGTCAAACCGTTTGTGTTTTATTCAAAAAAAAGTTGAAGCGCTCTTACTGAAAAACGCTTTATAATGCGAGCGAAGGGTGAGTTTTTATGGACTGCTATGAAAAATATAAGGAAATTGTATTATTTACTTATTTTACATGAATTAAAAAACAAAAAAAAATTCAATGTGTTCATCGCAATTTGCTTTTTACCGTAAAATTATTTTGACGTACTGGTTTTACAAAAACACACATTACTGCATTGTGTAATTCGCTCCAGGTTGGAATACGCCGCCTTTGTTTGGTGGGCATACCATAAATTTTTATTTGACAGGATCGAACGTTTACAAATAGTGTCTCAGAAATGTGTAGTAAGATCAGTAATGTTTTCTGAACCTATCGCTTTTTAAACATCACGCTTGCTTTTGATCAACTTGAAGTCCTTATAAAGTAGAAGATCGACTTCTGCTCTCTCGTTTATTTTCAATGTTATTAAAGGTGACATTGACAGCGCTTCAACGAATTAATTTTCTTACACGTCCGTTCTTTCTTCGTAATGCTCTTCCTTTTTATTCAAATATGTAAGTTCATGCGGCCTCGGGAGTCTAGCGTCAGTGCATTAGCCTGCCATCCCAGAGGTTGTGGGTTCGAATTCCATGTAAAGCAAAAAAAAAAATATTTTCTCAACCCCAAGGACAAAAAACCTTATCCTTCCAATCCTTACTCCGCATTACTTGCATTGTGGGTGCTAAAGCAAACAAGCAACAAAAAAAGACACAGTGGCACATTGCATAAGCGGCGCCAGCAAGAGGAAGCGGAGTCCTCAACCATTTGTGTGATCCTTCTGCCAGAAAAATGTGTCAAACAGATGGCGCTCTAAACAGTTAGAAGGCGTTGTTCCTAAGCAACGGCAGGTGGACATTCCCATTACTTAGGACTGGTAGCGGCAGGCTAATCACCTATCCTGCCGGAACGCAAAATATATTAAAGAAACCAACGCAAACTGAGTCTTATCGAGGCTCTATGCTCCCAAATGGAGTGAACAAGGAAAAAAAAAGTTGAATAAGTTCAATACTAATTATGCTCGCAATGCTCCTATTGAATGTGTTTTTCGTGATTTTAATGAGATCTCCAATTCTAACTTTCTAGAGTTCTCATTTTCACAAGAATTGCTTGTACTGCTAAACTCTATCTTTTAGTTAGCTAGAGATGTGTTTGTATATTTCCGTTGAATGTAAGTTTCTAATTGAATCATGTATATATGTTCATTACTCTTTAGTTTAAGTAATCAGTCTGTTTGGCCGAGTTCCTCCTCCTATTTGTGGTGTGCATCTTGATGTTGTTCCACAAATAGAGGGGGCTTCAAGCCGGCTCCGAATGGCAGTTATTTTTTTATTAAGAGCTTTTTCATGGCAGAAATACACTCGGAGCTTTGCCACTGCCTGCCGAGGGGTGACCGCTATTAGAAAAAAATGTTTTCTTCATTTTGGTGCTTCACCGAGATTTGAACCTACGTTCGCTCTGAGTTCCGAATGGTACTCACGGACCAACCCATTCGGCTACGGCGGCAAGGTATATACATAATGTAAATTCTTGTTCTTTCCTTCTGTTCTTTCATTTTAGAAAGAGATTTTTTGTTAATTGAAATTTCGTTTTTTTTTTATTTTTTGATGCAAATTTTTTTAATTTGTTCCGCGTGGAACCTTCCGAAGCTAGGCAACAACAAACTACTTCTCAAAGATCATGCGAGGTACCTCGGAATAATACTAGATAGTAAATTGCTGTGGAAGCACAATGTTGAGGATAGGATGAAAAGGCCTGTAATACGTTGTACGCATGTAAAAGAATGCTGGGCGTTACTTGAAGTCTATCACCCTCTCTGATGCATTGGTGCTACACGGCAGTAGTTAGACCGATATTGCTATATGGGGCCCTAGTATGGTGAACTGCGACAAGTAAAATGACATACTTAATACCACTGGAAAGGATGCAGCGACTCGCTGCTCTGTGCATAACAGAAGCGATAAAAACCACTCCAACGACGGAAATGATACTCAGCATGCCACCTTTTGACCTTATGGCAGAAAACCTGGCAGCGAGATCCGCAAGGAGGCTAGTGGCTGCTGGAGTATTCACCTGCAAAACCTTCGGTTACAGCTCAATAGGAAATAGGAGTTCAGGTTGCACAGACTACATTACTCCGTACTTTAGTTGGGAGAGAAGGTTTCACACTACAATTGAAGAGGAGGGATGGCTCAAAGGCATGAAGCCTGGTCATAGGACTTTCTCATCTATACAGACGGCTCTAAAACTTCAAACGGAGTGGGAGCGGGCATTTACTGCACAGCCTATCAAGCTGCCAGACCACAGCAATATATTCCAAGCGGAAGTTTTTGCTGTGGAGAAAGCCGCGGAGCTAGCCTACACAAGAGCTAGAAAGAACTCAACAATTAATATATACTTACTTGGACAGTCAAGCAGAAATAAAAATGTTCAACGGAGCAGGAAGGCCATAGAAAGGCTAGTCGCAAAATGAAGGCTGCACCTCTATTGGGTACTTGGTCACAAAGGCATTATAGGAAATGAAATAGCAGAAGAGATAGCAAAAAGTGCTGTTAGACTACCATTTAAACAAGAGAACAACTTAGAAAAACCGCTAAATACAATACACAATGAAATGGACGACTACATAAAAAATCGGATGGAAGCTAGGTGGACTAATCTCACCACATGCAAAACAGCAAAAGTCATGTGTAGAACTAACAACAAAAAACTGACCCAATCGTACTTACGCTCTCCTGCGAAAGGACTGCAGAACTATAATATCATAGGTATGCTAGGACATGCAAAGAGGAGGTTAAGGAAACTTTAGAACACCTTCTGTGCGTTTTTTCGGCATTATTAATTAAAATGTCAGGGAGCCCCATTGTTTGAGGGCCCGGAGGACGTCTCAAAAGCAGATCTCCCAGCTTTGCTTAGATTGGCCAAAAGCGCTGACATCCTACATAATGTCTACTTTCAGTATTCATAGAGGTCGGTCTCCATCTGGCATCGCTAGGGACCAAAAGGTCTATGCGTGGCTTATTGCCAACCAGGCTAACCTAACCTATTCACCTAACCTATTATTCAGATAAAATTAATTAAATTGCTTCAAAAAAATATAAAAAAGTCAAATATTTTATTTTGTTTACTCTTTTAATTTTCAATCCCCAAACTTCCGCTAATGTGATTTTCTACCCGTTTCAGTTTTTCTTCACAAATTTTGTTTATTATATTTGGGTTTTTGTGTTTTTATTTTTTTTTTATGTTGGGGAGAAAGAGAATTGTTTTTATTAAATATTTCGTTTCGAAAACAGTTTTTGTTTTTCTTATTTTTTTTCAAAAGAAACTGTTTCTTGTTATTTTTTTGATAAATCGTATTCAGATAAAAAAATTGTTTTAATTAAATTGCTTCAAAAATCACCTTAAAAAGTATGTGCACTTTTAATTTTGTTTTCTTTTTTTTTTAATCGAGAAATTCCGCCAAGGTAATTTCCTAGTCCCTTCGGTTTTTCTTTCTATTTGCTTTTTACTTGTTACGTGATCATTAAAAATTTGCTTTTTTCGAAACCATTTTTTTTAATTGCATAATTGCATTCGGCGTTTTGTTACTTTTGTTTTTTTTTTTTGTTTGGGTAAAAACAAAAAAAATTTTGTATGAAATAAAAAACTTTTTGTCAAATTTTTTTAAATTTTTTTTTCTAAAACAAAATTTCTTTCCTTATTTTCTTATTGTAATTATCTAATTTAGATGAAAACTTATTTCATTCAAATTGCTTCGGAACAAATGGATCTAAAAAACATATTTTGGCTTCGACTTCTTTAATTTTTTAATCACCAAAATTGCGCCAATGTTATCTTCTAGCCTTATTCGGTTTTTCTTTTTTTTTTGTTTTCACTTGTTACATATTCAATAAATACTAATTCTTTTCATTCTAATTATATTTATTGCTTTTCTTTTTTGCTATTGGAGAACTGATTTTTTTTATAAATAAAATTTTTTTTTTAATATTTTTTTTTTTATAAATACAAAATTTTTTTTTTAATATTTTTTTTTTCTACTTTTATTTTCCTAAACAATCCCTTCACAAAAAATATATTAGACAAAATTTTTTTTTATTTAATCTTAACTGTTTTAGATGAATTTAAATTTCCAAAATTTCGCCAACGGGAGTTTCTCTCTCATTTTTTTTTTTGCTATTTTTTTCCGCGAAAGGGAATGAGAAAAAAATAAAAAACTTTGAGGGTTTTACAACTTTTTATGAATCTAGTACTCTTATTTTGAGTAGGGATCGTTGTGCCACCAAATTAATTGTGCACTCTGAATATTGCAAGCGGTTAGATGGTGGAAAGTAGCTCGTCCAGCCCATGATGTTGCTGATTCACATCATCCCAAATCAAAATATTTTGCTTAACTTCTATTTTTAGCGTTGCCTGAAGTACGAGTATGTTGAAAAAGAGGTATTTTTGAAATATTTTTTCTCCTTTCCCCATCAAAATGTATTGCCTAGGCGCGCTTGTATTTCAAAGCACCGAACATTTATTTATACATAAAAATATTATTAAAAAAAGGTATTTCTCTTCCACGGTCCGCACTATTAATGTGTCAGATGACAAAAGCTAACAAATACATGCACACTTTCACAGCGAGTGAATTTTGTCAATTTCAAATTCAATGTTATACCAAAGGAATTTTTATGCATTTACACGTGTCAAATAACAAAAGCACCAAATGACCAAGAAAATAAAAAACAAACATTTTTGCAGAATCGTAATAAATATTTTTGCGAAATCTAGAAAAATCTCGGAATTTACAAAAACAGCAAAACGAAACTACCTCCAGTTCAACCAAAATCGTTTTTTTTTATTTTAGCAATAACGCAGGATAATGGAAAATAGAAAATGGGTTGAAAATGAAAAGTCGCGTACTCAGCTGTCACTCTGCTCCACTCAAATAGCGAAACGGCTCGACATAGATGAGCGAGCCCAAGCAATAAACAAACCAAGATATGCACTCGAAACATTGAGGCATATGCAAAACAAAATGCATGTGAGTGAGTGTGTGTAAGTGACTGCAAATTATTGGCGATGTGCATGTATACTTTTGATAATGCATCTGCGTGTGTGTGTGATAGTGTGAGTGCTGCGCCTAGCCTACAGTGTGTGACACTTGAAGCGTGTGACAGCCATGCAACATGACACTTTCGAGCAACCTAAATGACTGCGCACTCAAACACATTCCAGAGTGCCAAACATACAAAACGCCTAACATACTAACAAACGAAAGATTGGTGCCAGTGGTGAAGACTTTGGGTGTTTAGTCCCCCTTGAGGATCTGTTGTGAATGTTATTATTATGGAGTCTGTTTTAAAATCATTAACACTGGTGCCTTATCCACATTTGTTTGAACTTTTCCTGCGCTGACTGCTCATTCCACTCTGTTGTGATGTTAGATTAATTTAGTTGAAAAAATATGTGTGTTTTTTTAAGAAATTTTGTATTTAGCCAAATCTTACTTAAAAAATAATGAAAATTAATCGACAGCGAATGTTTGATCGACAGGAGGCTTTTCGAAAAAGATTGTTTTGCGCTGTACATTACGACTTGCAACAGAATCCTCTGCTATAAAAAAACATCAAAATGTAGTTGTTGAAGGAGGTGGCGGATTTTTGTAGTGAATGAATTCATTCATGACATCCATCCACACTCAAAGGGTCCAAAATAAGGATACACTTAATAGGCCTGATGAACAAAATTGAGGTTGAGGTTGAGGATGAGGTTGAGGTTGAGGTTGAGGTTGAGGTTGAGGTTGAGGTTGAGGTTGAGGTTGAGGTAGAGGATGAGGTTGAGGTTGATGTTGAGGTTGAGGTTGAGTTTGAGATTGAGATTGGGGTTGAGGGTTGAGTCTATAATGTTGAATGGATTATATTGCAATTAACTTGAGCTTGAAAAGTGCAAGCTCATAGCTTATTCTGGCTTTGCTCTTCATCCTTCAAGTATTGTTATTTTATTACTCCACTCTATCAGTCGCCCATGGCTACGCTGGCATATGGAATGAAATATATACTAAATATAAAGGGTGGTTAAGTTTTAAGAGCCGGTATTGATTTTGAATAAACTAAAATTTTTTTAGGAAATTATTGTCATTTCTCTTTATTATGATAATATTGGTATATCTCAATTACGCATGGAACAAAATATTGGCCAAATAACCGCCATGGCCTCGGCGACACACCTCCTTCCGATGGTCCAAATTTTCGATGACGCTGAGGGATAATTGAGGTGCTATGACGTTAATGTGCCGAATTATCTCATTCTTTAGCTCTAGAATTGCTGCTGGCCTATCGACGTACACTTTTTCTTTCAAATAACCCCAAAGAAAGAAGTCTAACGGTGTTGTTGACGCTTAGGTGTGGTACACATTCAACATCGGCCCTTGAAATTTAACCACCCTTTATTTAGCTCCTATAAAATATTGAACACCACTAAAGGCGAAAAATGTATGTTTTTACTTAGCACACACAGAATATGATAAGATAATTTCCATAATTTTTTAGTTAAAAAATAGCTTGCAACGCTGTTCAAGAAATACTTTTTGATTAAAATATTCTGAATAATAATTTGCATACATTTTTGTTTAAAATTAGGTGGCAACACCTCTTAAAAATATTATTGCATTGAAGCTTTATTTACTTTTACATTGATGTGTGCATATATATTTTTTAACAGAAAATATATTTATGTAATCCATTTCCTGTTTTTCAAAAAAATAGGTGGCAACACCAGCTAAGAACATTTTTTTATTAAAGCTTTTTTAAAAACTTCATTTGATGTGTTATCTTAATATTCCATGGCAGTTTGTGATGAGTTGCCATTTTTTAAAAAAAAAAGGTGGCAACGCTGTCAAAAACATTTTTTTTGTAATATTATACTTAAGACCGGTGATGTAATATAGTATATTACTTATGTATATTTTTTAATAAATCACTTGCTTGAGTACAAACAGGTGGCACCACTCATTTAAACTTAGTGTTACACACAAACCATCTATGGTGTTATGGTGTTATCTACAAACTCATTCCACTCTTAGATTTTTTGGTAATTAAAGCACCCTTCTTTTGTTCTTATATTACTTTATAGACACTCCTAAACAGCACAGGAAAAAATTATAGGGCCAACTAAATTTCTTATATTTTTATTATTAGTTTAGGGCTAACAATCTATGTTTCTAATATTTAAACTTTTAATGATAAACGTAGGAAAGTAAAATCTATGGAACGAAAAACGGATAAGACGAAGGTTATTTTATTGAAAATAAACAAATAGAATTCTTTGGGTTACTTTATAATTTGCAGCTTAGTAATTTGTGTTGGATCCTCCTTTGATCATAACTTGTTGAAGCCGTCGAGGCATCGACTTTATTAAGTTTTTTATAATATTTTGATGAATGAGAATTCGGCATTAATCTGTCTTTGGTTTTTGAAAACCTATTGAGAAAGTATTGCCCATACATTTTCGATTGGGTTACAATTGACATTTTTTTTCGCTATCAAAAACTCGTTTGTTACTTTGGAAGCATGAACCGTTGCGCTCCACTGCTCTTCGAAATTATAAGTACTGCGTTGAGAAGTTCTATATACTTGACAGTAGTCATTTTTGTGTATATGAAAGGGCTGCTTGAACTATGACCGAGCCACCTCGGAAAATACGTGACATTTTCTACTACTTTTTCTTCCGTTTATCATGCCAGTGCATTTGGGAACATCTAGTTCATCCAGATTGATTATTTTTTTCATCAGAAAAAGTTACTCTTTCCCATTCATCTTCCCATATACTTTTCGGCAAACGTCAATCTGACCTATTTATGTTGAGTGCTTAACTTAGGTTCTAGACTAGAATCCACTTGCAAAATTTGCTGCTTACGACAGGTAGTAAGTTCTGAATTAAGAGAGACTATTTGATTAATTTATAACTAAACGTTTGATTTCTCGAACATTTTTAGCGTTAAGGAGTTACATGCTTCCAGAATTTTCAAAAAATCGATTTTTTTACAGATTATTATTCTTTATTGTTTTGGGCATATTTCTGCGGAAGTCAATTGTAAAAATTCCCCATAAATACAAAGTTATGGTAGAAAATTTAACTGCCCGACGGGAGTTTGATGCGCACAGGTAGCTGCCCTTCGTTTGCACTGGAAAGTTTAAACTCGTTTTCTCGAAACTACTTTTTCCACACGATCTGCATGATAACTCCTACAGTTTTTAATATTTTTTGATGCGGTTCGACAGACTATAACAACAACTTTATTTTTCAAGAATTTGTTTTTACTTTTTACAGATCCATTAACATTTCAAGAAGAAATAAGGCAGACCGCGGAGCAACTTTTTTCTTCATTGTACTTTGGGTCACGTGATTTTTTATATACTAATTTTTGTAAAGAAAAATTAAAATAATTTTTGTTTTTAAATTTAAGTACTAATAAACAATGTATATTATATATTATTTATTTCTATTTATTTCCCTTCTAAAAATAGTTTTTCTTTTAGCACATTTTTGTCGCTGCTGGACGTATGTAGCCCCCCCTTTTCTATCACTTGGTACATCCGTACTTTTCTTTCAAATGAAAGTAATACAAAACCACAGTTTTAATTCCTTTTAGTTTTAAAACAGTCTCTCGCATTATAACGCCTCTCTCTCCATGCTAAAATGTATCTTTCCTCAAATTCGCTTTTCGACACATTTTTTTCTATACCAAAACAGCCGCATAAATATGAGAATGAGATAAAGCGAACAAAATCTCTTATAATATAATATTGTAATTTCAAAGTATTAACTTACATTGCAAACTTTTAAATTAAAAGCAAACGCTCTTGGTCTTATAAATATTTCGATGTGCAGAGAACAAGAATTTGCGCGTTACTAAAGTAAATATCAGCAATAAATGCAGAATAATTTCCGTTATGAGATGCCGTTTTAAACCTAAAATCAACGAAACGTTATTGGCACATTTTCTTATTATTTCTTTAATAGTTATCGTCTTTGTCTTATAATTTTTTCGTGCGGTGTATTCCAAAGAGAATTATTTGGGAAGTCTTATTCGTTCTCGCTGCTAACCTTATTTTGCGGCAGAGTCCAAGTTTTTACATAACTTCCTCTAAAAATGTAAAATATAAATCACTGAAAATAATTTAAAAAGTCCACCACCCTCTTGGCATGGTTCTGGTTCCGCCAGTGTATATGTGTGACAAACACTAAGGCATTTTCAGAATGACCGTTTCTGCATGACGGCTTCCACAGAAATATATGGACTAAATTTAATGGTCCAGCTAACGCGCGTATTTCCAAGAGTACACAAATACATAAGCATGTACAGATATACGTATGTGTGTGTGACATATGCAGTATGCAATTTATGCACATACACACATACACACATGCATACATATAACAAAGTAATAGCAAATACTGCGTGCTTATGCCACATATTCAAGCAAACTAACGCACAAAGCAGGCAAATACAATACAGGTACACCCATACAAGCAAACATATGCAAGTGCATGCAAATATGTATAGAAACTTGCCGTACAAAAACATGCAGTTCGTTTTAATAGTTCATCTTTTTCTTTGTATTTTGTTTTTTTGGTTTTTTTTTTTGTGAATTTTTGTTTTTTGCATCTTTCTCACTTCCACCGAGCAAATGCAAAATTAAACGCGTTAGAATGCGAAGCTTCACTTCAATCTTGACAGCTACTCAACTGTCTCATGTATCCATGGCCACACATACACGCACGTAGAGAATTCCATGTTTGCCTGTATGAGTTGGTAATAAAGCGTATTCGCCACCATTTATTGCATCCTTTTGTAGCTGTTTTGCATGCGTTGTCCTCAATTTGTGAACGCTCCTTTATGGACTCCCGCTCTTTGCACGTCTTCTCCTGCCTCTTCTCCATCATTCCGCATTCATTTTCCGCGCTCAAACAAGAAAATTGAAAAGTAGCACTTTTCGATCTAATCAAAGCATGATTTGTGGAGCATGTACGCACTCACACCGCGAACCGCAATGGCAAGGACCCTGGAGGAAAATTCTTGATTACTGGGCTAGCGAGCTTCCAAAGAATTCTGAGTCGTTAGTAGCTCGCGTTCGGTACGTTTCTTTTTCTTCACACAAGCACAATGGAAGGAAGGTGAATGTTGGAATCTGCCTACTTTTTCCCAAGCCGAAAAAAAATGCTACCTGTGAAAAAGCGAAGCTATCGTTGGTCTTAAGTTAGATTTCTCAGGCAGGCAAAGGAAAGGTATTGCATTTGTCCTCTTTTTTTTTAATGATTGCGCTTTTTTAGCAAATTTAGTATTAAAAATTGTATTCGTATTAACTGGCGCTATAATTTATTTGTTAAGTTCAAAAAGCTAACCAAACTTCAGGCCCAACTCGAACCTGCAACTACACTACAAGAAACCATAATCAACGCACGCCGACAAGGCACTAATGCACCAGAAATGAGATTATTTGTTAAAGCTTTCCGCCTTTGACACCACTAGAGCTGCCAAAGAACGTGAAAGACAAGCAGGTACAGTTCTAGCCCAATCGGTTACCTAAACTCCCGCATTCTCCGATGTAGGCTTGCAGCTTTTTTTCTTAAAAAAAACAGCCAATCAAAACTAAGGAATGAAATCGAAGACAAATGGTGTTTTGTGTGTTGAAGAATGCAAAGAGGGTTAAGGTTGCGGGGACCTACCCATTTTGGTATCTCCATGCCATTACAAGAAGTTATGAAGGCGTGGAACTGTAGTACCAGTCAATTTCTCTACCA
This sequence comes from Anastrepha obliqua, assembly GCF_027943255.1. Classification (NCBI taxonomy): domain Eukaryota; kingdom Metazoa; phylum Arthropoda; class Insecta; order Diptera; family Tephritidae; genus Anastrepha; species Anastrepha obliqua. Next base: position 50,980,227 of record NC_072893.1, read on the forward strand.
AAACTGCGATAAGAATTTTCTACAATCCAAAAAACGGTTTCATTCCAAAATGATTCTAACTGGTTGCAACTGTGATCTGTGTGGTGAATTTTTCTACACGAGTTTAGTTAAAAAGACGGATGGAGACTTCACCATTTTGCTCTTATTCGTTCTTTTGATCAGAAAAAATTGGCCATAGTCGATATAAAGCAAGCCAAGCCACAGTTCTAAACCAGAAAATGTTTTTCCATATTCACGTTCTCCCTACATGGTAATGTTCCTGCACCAGTGCAATGCTCTTTTCACACCATAGTAGCATATGTGTAGAGTTTTGTAGGTCGCTTCGGCACAGCAGCTGCCTTTTCACACATTTTTAACGTCTTTTGTGCACAACTACGTCGTTGAATAGAGATTAGGTTCCAGTTTTCGTTGGCGTTTTCAAACAGTGGCGAGAACAAGACAAATTAACGCATTAAATTACTTTTTCTGGCAGAATTTCAAATCTGAGCAAGAAAAGTTGAACTGAGTTTACTAAGAGTACTAAAAAATTTCTCTCACAATAATTTTTTTGTTATTTAGGAAAAATTTCATATGTATGTATAAGTTTAGGTTGCATTTAGTAAGTGAAATGGTTGAAGTGCACCTGGCACTCCCCAAGTAGCACTAAAGTGCCGTTCTGACGCCATTATGAGACCTTCAACAGGCAGATATCTACAGCTTGCCAGAGCTGTTGATGTATTGGAGAGGATTGATGGGATTTAAGTTGGCGCACTGGCTCACACTGTCGAAGAAAGGAGCACCCAGTGACCTTACTCATCTAGCTGCTAAGCTCGGACCTTTACATAGAAAGTGCTCAACAGTATCCTTCTCTTAAAGATCCCCGCAGCTTCTGCGCTAGGGGTTAAATGACAAACCTAGTTTTTTCGCGTATGTGCCGATCATCCAATGACCGGTAAACACCGCTACGAGTTTGGAAATTGAATAGCGTAAAGTCCCCAGGTATTTCTGTGTCCTGCCTCTTCATACTAGAGCTAAGGGTTATAGCGCATGTCCTCTCACGAACCTCAAATTCCAGTTTACGGATAAAGAGATCTGTATGCAGTTTGAAGAAATACGGGTTAGCTATCTAAAAATGCTAGCATGTCTCTTGAGAAATTGTCTGTAGAGTGCAAAACGAAATTCAATGCAGCACTGGGGCAAGTTCAACATGCTCCAGTGATGTCAATGTATGCAGACAAAACAAACAAATACTGAATGTAAATCCTTATACGCAGTCATATAAAGAGAAACAATTTATAGCTTCGGTTATTAAAGCTTACTCTATTAGTGAGATGAGAAATCACCCTTAAAAAGTGTCATATTTAAATTTGCACGTGAAATCATCAACGCACACACAATTATTAAAATTATTAATACAAAATTCTTAATTTATTTCTCACTGAATATATTTTGATGCATTTTTGCATATCCTCGAAATCATTTAGAAAATTTTCGCTTTTTCAAGTAATATCTAAAATTCCCGCTGGTTTAAAACCACTGTGCCCAAGTCCCCACACAATCAGCGGTAACACTTTCGACGGTACGGAAACGTTCCCATTGCAAGCGTCAGCCATTTTTTGATTGCACAAAACGGAGCGTGAAATGTCGAGTGTCCTTTTGCACACACGAACACAAACACCTCCAAGTTTGCACAGCCACACATACAAGAACACATTCGCCCACACGCATTGTGAATTCAAATGAGCGCCCAACTAGAAGCACCAGCAACTTGCAACACAATGCAATCACCAATACGCTGGAGCACAAGTGAAAAGCATACGCGGCCACGACCACTTATGCTGGCAAGTTTATATTTTTTGTTTCTCTATTTTTTTTTTTTTTTTTTTTTTTTTTTGCCAACCATAGCATTTAACGATTACAATTGCAACTATAACAATAGCAACCGAAGCAAAAAAGAAGAAGAAGGAATAAACAATAACGAATGCATTGATAGCCGTAAGTGATTAGTTTGGTGTGGGAGCGAATGTCGCCAGAAGTTGTGAAAAATGCTGTGAGACGCGAAAGAAAAAGAAGGAGAATGGGAGGCAGGTCATACAAAACGAACGCCCCACCGTTAGTCAATTGTTGCATACCAAAAATAGTAAGGCAAGCGCGAAAAAGCATTGATGTCACACTGGCAACATACCGCGGCAACTGTCAGCGAATGCCAATTGTTGCAAGCATTCGACGCAAAACACAAGAACTCACGCCGTTGCCACTTAATATGGAAAATAATATGGGCAATGTGGCGCAGGGTAAGCCGAAAGATGAGCGGCGGCGAAAGAGTGAAGAGTTGGCCGCAGCACCCGTTGCAAAATGGAAACATGCAAAGTGTCAATTGCTTTTTGTTGTTTTTGTTGTAATTTCAAGTTGCACTTAAATGCAAGGTATGAACGCAGCGCAGCTTTTGTAGCGCACATCTTTTCGTTGACAGTATCAACGTGGCAGCAACTCAGCCAGCACAACAACAGCGCCAACGCCCACTCGCAACGACTACGACGACAATCGCGACAATGGCAAACAAGGAAATTAACGTGTTTGAGTCCTTTGGCGCACGTGTCACATGGTGCACCCACATACCTCTCCACCACCCGCATGTGCGCGGCGAGTACAGTTACCTTCACCGTTAGTTGGCATTTTGAAAAGGCGTCGCCTGTCACGCCAGATGCTAGTGAACGAGCGGTGGCTAGGGGATGTTGTCATTTTGAAGCGGAAATTAGCTATTGCGAGAGCTAAGTAGCACGCCGTAAAGTATGCAATGCTCGCTTTCATTAACTCAGCGCACATTGACGGTGCTTGTTATTAAAACTTCTGTGCGCTCATATTTTCCAATCTACTTCGAGACGCACAAGAGCCAAGAACTGGAAATGACTACAGAGAATTATGACAGCTGCATTTTCATTGGCTGTCTTCATACGAGGAAGGTGTTACGGTAGCTCATTGAGGCGAGGTTGTTTACGCTTTTGGTCATGTGAGAAGGTTTTGCTGATTAATAAGAATTAATAAATATGAGGTGAATTGGATAAATATATTTATAATATAGTAGGTGATGTACTATTTACCAGGGTAATACCATTTAGAGCCTTAGAGGTCACTGATAGCGCGATCAAAAGTAGTCTAGTAATGCTTGACCTCTTTTACGACCTCATCCAAATGCTTCGCTCTTAAGCTTACACTATGGATGCCAGAGGCACACTCAAAAGTTGGTTATTCAGGCTACCGTTAATTCTGCGCTACTTCAGGCAGCTAAACGAATGCCGGGCGAAATTATTGAATTTTCCGGTTACAAAGGCGTTGTAGCCGCGAGTATACTGGAGACGACCGAGAAATTTTGTGGAACTAACAAGAATGCAGCTCGTGTTAGTGATGTGAGTCTTCGTCGTATACTACGTACAGGAAATCCGTGTGGTCAAATTCAACGAATTCGCGGCCCACTTCTACACTAGCTGTACAGAGAATGATGAGGTGGAATCTTCTGAGGATCTGCTTATTTTTATTCATTTTGACTCTCACTTTTTAACTCAACCTGATGAGCTTTTAGGTTTAGATGCACTTCTTTATAAATACGAAGAACAGAAGGCGGGGTTATGGATTAGAAGATGACGAGCAACAGTGGCTAATTACGTTCGTATTAACCGCTCTAAGCCAATGATGAATTTCACCAGATGTGTGATATTTAAACCCGCAACATTCGGAGGTGTAGCAATAAAGTGCGAGCCAAGATGTCTAAGCTTTTGTCCGACGAAAGAAGCAGAGCGGAGAAGAAAGTACTGAGAGGACTCCATTTCGTCCTCCAGACAGCTTTTGCAGAAAGAACTTGAAGTAATCCCAAGTCTGGTAAAGATTCCCAACAAATTTGAGAGCTGCGGCTTTGCTAGCCGTAGTAGTTTTTGATTAAACTTAATTTTTCTTATATATCTAAAAAGGATTTCAAGAGATTTACAAAATTTAAAATAGTTCTTTTTTATATTGAAATATTCGATTTCTTCATGTTGAAACGATTTCATGTCAAGCGAACTAAATATCTTCGACGTTGTCATACCGTTTTCTAAAAATTTATTTATATAATATATAGGCTTGAGTACAATAAGAAAAAACTGAAAGCATGGAACAATTTTACAAATTCTGAAATTTATTCAGTGTTAAAAATTTGGTATAGACTCGAATCAGATTTAAGAAATAAATAAAGTAATATTGTTTATCAATTAATACATTTTTATTAATATTATTTTCTATTATTAATTGATAACAATTAATAGAAAAAACAAGATGAAACTTCATGGAGCGTGGTTTTTCAAAACTGGCAAAAACAATGTTCCCAAAAAGTGTAAACAACATTTCCTTGTTTTTTTCTCTTTCTGCTCTACAGAACTAAGTTAATTGTATTTTTGAGTTATTTAATTTTTATTAGTTTTTAGGCTTAGAAATGGAATACCCTGGAGGCAAAAATCAGCATTTTCGAAGCCTGCTCTTCTTTGCTCTTCGTCGAGGTCAAACGACTGCCGAAGCAGCCCGGGGCATTTGCAATGTGCATGAGAAGGAGTGATAGGCGAGTCTACAGTACGCAAAAGGTTTACAAAGTTCAAAAATGTCGACTTTGACGTCGGCGATGACACGTCCCGTAGCGGAAGGCCTTCGGAGTCGATGAAGAACGTGTTGAATCACTTTTGAAGGAGAACCAAACCAGTCGTGAATTGGCGAAAAAAATGAATTATTAAACAATTCCTAATCACCTCCAATCAATAGGATTTATCAGAAAATTTGGAGTCTAGGTACCTCACGAGCTCAACGAAAAAAACCGCCGACGAGCAACTCGCGGTCATAAACAGCGCTTTTTGTACCGAATTATAACGGCAGATGAGAAATGGTGCTTATACATTCATATGAAGCAAAGAAAGGAGTGGGTGGCTCCCGGAGATACGCCAAGGCCGAGAGTCAAGCCAGATCTTCATCCAAAGATATATGTATGGGTGGAACTGGCCGAAAAGAATGCCACGGTCAACAAGAAACTCTGTATTGCCTAGCAACACCGCGTGAATGAGGCTGTTCGACTAAAAATACCTGGCCGAAATGGTCAAACCATACTCTTTCACGACCAGACCCCATGTTGCCACAAGTCGTCAAAGTCGCACTCAAAGCGCTCGAAGCTCGAATGGGAGGTCCTTCAGCATCCGCCTTATTCTCCAGGCCTTGCCCCAACCGATTACCATCTTTTCCGCTCCTTGTCATGTCAAACATAAGAAGGGCGTTACCTTCGATAGCAAAGAGGTACTTAAAAACTGGCTTAACAACTTCTTTGCTACCAGACCAGACACCATGCGATTTTTCGATTTGTCGGAACGGCATCAACAAATTGGTCGAGAGGTGGCAAGAGGTTTTAAACAGCAACGGTGAATATATAATTGATTAACTTTTTGATTTAATTATTGCTTTGCTTAAATAAAAAACTTCTGTAAAATGGCTACGAACTTATTCCCGAACCCAGGTTATACATTTTAAAAAGAACCGGAGATATTTCACTTTATCACCCAAGATTTTCATTCACAACTTCAATATTCTTACTTCTTCTTCTTATTTTCTGTTTATTGCTATTACACTCAATACACAAATAAAGCAAGTTTTAAACAAATTCTAGTTCGCCACTGCAGCCATGGCGCTTAAAGAACTTAAAGTATGGTGTGTCTTGAATATACTGTTATTTGGCGGTGTATCGAACGTACTACTACAGAAAAAGCAACTTAATTGAATTTCAATTATTACTCCGCAACAGTTAAGTCGTGGAAATAGAAAAGGTTCCAGCAATATTGTTCAGATATTCTTAAAAGTATCAAATAAAGCATGACCAATACAGAATTTTTTTACATTTATTTATCGCCGTTATTTATCGCTATATATCGAACAAAACACCAGAGAAAGAAAATGCGAATTTTTGGACTCAGCGACCAATTTTATATAGAAATTTTGATAGTCTTGTTTTTGGACTTTTTTAGTGATATCAGTGTTTCAGTATTTTTTATTAGAATGCAGGCTTTTTCTCGCTAGAATTTATATTTCGTCACTGTTTGTCAATACATTTGTCAATATCATTTCTTTCTTTGCTGGCCTGAGTTTCCTCTTAATGGCATCATAATGCACTTTCTCTATGTTTAACTATCTATTAGGGCAGCATACACTCTCTTTCCTCTAACAGAGTGACCATTTAAATTACACTCACCCAACTTAACCTTTGCTCATTAAAGCATACGCACACTGACGAGAAGGCGGAGAATTTTAAAGTTGAGAAAATGAGTAAATTAACAATTTCTAGTGGTTTAGTTGGTATTTCCTAGAAATGTATTCAGAGAATTATTTGAGAGTATGAAATCAATTTAAATACTGGCAGAAGCTATACAGCAAAAAACAATGTCCGCTAAAGCTGCTTCAAGATGTGAGTACTCAATTCATACAAGAAGACGAGCTTCGTTATTTTGTAAAAATATTTGAACAATTTACTAAAATCGAACAAATATATATGTATCTACATATATACGTACATATTGAAGCATAAAAATACCTTAGTTGTCCGCTTATTTGCCACATTTCAGTGAAACTTTAATCCAATCAGTAATAGAAAGACTACTGTTTTTTTTTTGCTTATTCAAAAAGGATCAAGTAGTCAATTGGCAAATATTCAATTAATTGACTTCCAATTATTACTCCGCAACAGCAGTTAAGTCAAGGAAATGGAAAAAGTTGTAGGAAGTTCGTTAAGACATTCTTACCAAGTAGCAAATAGAGCAGAAAAATGAAGACCACCACGAAATTTTTGCAGCACACTCGTAGTCCTTTGCTCAACTAAGCGTCTTAATGAATTTTATTGGAAAATCGCAAGGATATGCACATTTCTTAACAAACAATGGAATTTTTATTTCAAATTACTCCATTTGAATGTAAGAATGTGCGTCAGCCTGAGTATCTACTCAATTGTTAGTGGTCATTATTCCCAGCAGAATTTGTGTGCAAATAAATTAAGAAAATTCACAATTGTGGTAAAATCTTGAGAGCTTAAGATGTGGGAGCTAGGAGAGAGCGAGGAGAATAGCATTGGTTGCATTGGCAGTTATTGTAATGCTTCAATGTTGGGTTTCAATACTTGCACCGCAAATAATTGCAGCCGCGCAGCTGTGAAGTGGTTGGAACAGAAGAGTAAATAGTGTAAGAGCAAGGCAGAAGCAACAAAAACAGCACAAAAAAAGATTATAATGGCATAGCCCGAGAGGACACCAACTAATTACTACTCAAAACTAACTGAGTCATGAAAAAGTAAATGGGCAGATATCAAATAAGGAGACTCGAAGCTGTGGCCGAGCAGTAAGAAAGTAGAGAAGAGTGAATATGGCATTTTGTTACTTCTATTTGCACATACATACATACACAGGTACATATATATGTATATAAAAGCACTGAAGTAATTTCAATTGTTTGCAATTGATAATTGCGGCATTCAAATCAACGGGTATAAAAACTTTGATTTATTTTCTTGAAGCACCAGAAAGAGTATGCATTTTTCAATGGTGCATTTGCACCTCAATGAGGTTCTCGCAAAATGTTGGTTACAGGTTTTTAGATTTTTTTGGTAACTATCAACTTGAAGCATTGTATCAGAGTGCATAGAGTTTAAACGCAGCACTTCCAATTTGCCAGAAAGGAAGTTTAAATTTGATAGAGATAAGTAAAACAATAAAGAGAAAATAATCTGCTGGCAATGAATGGTAGGAATGAATTATTTTATATAAAGTATTTAAGGGGTAACACCACTGTAGAAATTTCAAAAAATTGATTTTTTTTTTTATATGCTTAAAAAATTCTTTGAACCTTTTAAAATACAGAACAAGAAGTTTTATACGTTACCGAAGTCTATTTCATAAATATTTTAAGCTTTTAACCAAGCGTTAGTGACTGCTACCTAACGACTTCTCCAAATTTCCAATCTTTAAACGCGTTTTTCTCAAAACACGTTTTCTGAATTTGGCACGCAGCATAACTCAAACAATTTTAAATATTTTTAATCAGGTTTTTCACTACGTCTGTATAATAACCTTCTCAAGAGAAGAGCGTAGGGGATTTTCGATAGATTAATTTAAACGATTGTTATAATTATTTAAGTGCCGTTTTTTTAGTCCAAAATAGAGTTTTTTCCTTCAAATGCTTGCTAATTCCACAAAAATAAATATTTTTTAAATCCCCTACGTGTTTCTCTAGCTATTCTTATCTAGATTAAGAAAAAAAATGTTTCTTTGTTCCAGATTAAAATTTGCACCTCTGTGCTGCGTGCCGCGGAGCTCCTTCAAGAGAAACCACATTACAAAAATGTCTCCAATGACGCCATTTTGTAAAATTTTTCGATCAAACTTTGTAGTTTTGTATTTTAGTATATAAGTAATAACTTCCCTAATCATAGTGATTGTTTCCCCTTTCCTTCTATACAAAAAAATTCTTTAAAAATCGTGTTTATTTTACGCGTGTACAGTGGTGTTACCCCTTAAGGTATTGAAAGGTATTTAAAAAACTCCAAAAAAAATCAGAAGTCAATACGAATTTTAAGTCTCTCGAAACTTGCATTTACTTGTAGTAGAATTGTACGGCCTATGAAACTGCATACCCAAAATGAATTTTTCTAAAGATATTGACTGGGTAGTTTAAAAAAGTATCGATTATTTATACGGTTTTTGTGGTAGAGTGAACCTCCAGAAGAACGAAACAATTGCCGATTTCTATTTACTACTGCTCTACTCGCTAAAGAAGTCCGCTGGTCCCCTAGTGAAAACTTTCAATGTAAAACCAACTACAATTTAGCGATGATCACTCGATTTTACTTATAGCCGCTTGACTCACAAGCGCAATCATCCAATTTTGTTTTTGAATAACTTTTTTACTAAATAAAAAAAATGGTTTTTGACTGCTGGAAATATTTATTTTGACATTCATTGTCTGTTTGTATACTACAGCTGGTGAGTTCACAAGCGGCAAATATAATTCACGTACGACGCCATTTGCAAAAATTATTGGATGGGGTAACTAATTTTGCGCAACCTTATATAAGCGGTTATGGGTAGTCAGATTTTTCAAAGAATTGGAGTTTTTTTTTTTTGAATTTTCTTAAAACATAATATCTCAAAACTATTGTGTGAAAATGTAAAGTAAATCCGACAAATAACGGGTGATTTTTTAGCTATTATCTCTTTAAACAGTTGGCTTTAACAGCTGACGCACGATCCGTGTTTTGTTTCACTGTCAAACATTTCAGTTTGGTCTAAAATTTAACCATGAATCGTCTCACAAACGAACAACGCTTGCAAATCATTGAATTTTATTATAAAGATGCATATTCTCTTAAGAAAGTTTAAGATCCACTTTTTTATCGAAAACCTGTGTTCAGCGACGAAGCTCATTTTTGGATCAATGGGTACGTAAATAAGCAGAATTGTCGATTTTGGAGTGAAGATCAGCCAGAAGAGTTGCAAGAGCTACCAATGTATCCAGAAAAGGTCACAGTTTGGTGCGGTTTATGGGCTGGAGGTATCATTGGGCCGTACTTCTTCAAAGATGCTGCGAATCGTAACGTAACTGTGAGTGGTGAGCGCTACCGTGAAATGATATCCAACTTTTTGTTGCCCTAAATGCAAGAGCTTGACTTGCATGACATGTGGCTTCAGCGCAACGGTGCCACATGCCACACAGCACGCGTAACAATGGACTTGTTGAGAGGCGAGTTCGGTGAACATTTTATTTCTCGTTCGGGACCTGTCAATTGGCCACCCAGATCGTGCAATATAACGCCTTTAGATTATTTTTTGTGGGGCTATGTTAAAGCTCATGTCTATTCAGACAAGACTGCTTCAATTAACGCATTGGAAGACAACATTAAAGCATTTATATGTGAGATACCGGCCGAAATATTGGAAAGAGTATGCCAAAATTGAACTAAGCGGATGGGCCATTTGAAGCGCAGTCGCGGTCAACATTTGCATGAAATAATCTTCAAACATTAAATTATATGGACTGTACTATCGATTTAAATAAAAAGTTCATGCTTTTTTCTGAATTTTACGTGTGTTTTTTTGAAAAACATTCCTATAGCTCTTAAAAAATCACCCGTTATAACTGTTAAAGAACTATTATATGGCCCAGGAATAAATGGCATAGTGCAAGTAATTAAATAATTCGTATAACTCTACATAAATCGATAGCAAAACTTTAAATGCGGTTTTCGAAAAACTGTATTTTTTTCAACTGGTGATCACTGTAACTTAAAATCCGCTTGGTAGATTCCAATAAAATGTATACTGCTTTTGAAAAACATAAAAAACTCATGGCTGATCGCAGGCAATTTTTTTCTCAAAAATTTCAATTTTTTTAACTATTTTTATTTGTCGGTTTTTTTTCTCGAAAATCTGAAAAATTTTGCCTTGGACCACCATATTGTTAATTTTGAAAAAAACAACCTTCGATCAGGCACAAGATTATCTATTAATAAAACTAATTTCTCTTGTCCGATTGATTTCAGATGAATCTCCAAGAACTTGTGATGATCACCGCAAGAGAAACGAACTCCACACAAACAGCGATAACTTTTACAATTATTAATTTGCTTTTTTTTTATTTGGCTAAAGTTCAGTCGAAACATGATGCATGATACTAATGATATGACTTGAGCTAGATCGATTTTCTTTAAGAAATATGGCATATCTGCTCATATTACTGTTTTTCAATGCTCTAAGCTAACTTTTAGCCTCTATTGGAGCGGAGCGATATATTGGGTAATATGCGTCAAAAATATAATAGCAGCTATTCTAGCTTAGCTTCGTAGCTACTCAAAGTAATTTACAAAAACTTCAATATTTGGTCTCAGCTTATCAAACCTTCTTTCAGATTTTGCGATGAGACGATCTGAATTGAACATCAAAATTGGACAAAGATGCAAATATTACGAAAATTTCAACATTCAAAGGAGGAAATGTAACAATAACAAAAAAATGTATGTATTTTTTAAATATTTGTGCAGTTCTCGTGTTATACATAGAATAACGGTTAACAGAACTAAACTTCTTGTTTTATATTACAGGTTTCTTCAAAACTGAAATTATTCCCATTATCTAAGAAAAAACATTTCATCGTGAAATTTTAATGTTTCCGAAAGCCTCATAGTTTTAAGAAGTAGCTTTCACATGGCGTAAATAAACAAGAGTACTTTCTCATAATGTCGGTATTTTATTTTCTCAAATTTGTATTCCACTAGCTACTCGGCAGTCGCCACACAATGGAGATTTTTCTACCAATTTTGTTCCAAAATCATAGAAAAGGACAGTTCTGACTGATTTTAATATTTTTTTTTTAATGCTCGTAAATGATTTTAGAGGAGATTGTGTACAGGTAGATTTAAATTAATTTTTTTTTATTATAATATAATATAATATATCAAAACAAAAATTCAGAACACTTAAAAAACGAGTAGTTCTAATCAAGGGTAATACCCCACAGCAAATACAAAGCAAAGCACAAAATTCCAATCCACTTATAAGGTGGAATCCTTCTCTAATAGCTAAATACTTAAAAACTATTCTTTTTTGAAAGGCAAAGCAAGAATCTTCTTCACCGGTAAATTAAAAAAAAAATGATGTATACGTTTTTGTGGTTGCTGAATCCGAATTCTTTACTTCTTTGTCTATATGGCGAACGGCCTGATATATGGAAAGCCGCACACTCGTTAATGCAGTAGCTTCCAATTTTATCACTCATTGTGCGGCCGACTGCATCATTTTTTCTTCGACTACACAAAAATGTATTTAAGAATTAAATTTCAGAGGTTTTTTTTACTCCACTTCTTTATTGCGATCAGTTTCTTAAACATTAAGCGATATTTTTACTAAAAGCTATTTAACACTTCATATCGTTCACCCTAGCGGCCGCCGTAAACGAATGTTTATGCGTGACTACCACTTGGTAGAGCACGGATGCAAAAACCAATGTGGGCATGACACACTTAAGGGGGGAAACCAGTTTAGATCGATAAAAAAATCGATTTTCTTATTGCATAAATTGTAAGTATAACTACTAATAGAATATGTGGTCAAAATTTGGGATTGGATTATCATTTAAAATATTTTTTTAAGGAAAAAACTGGTTTGTGTTCAAGCGCCTCAAAAGCATGCAATTTTCAATATTTTTTTACCACAGTTAGGTTCATATTCTTAGGAAATATGTTGTTAATAAAAAAAATTGCTGTCGATTTCAGAATTGCAACTTCAGGAACTCCCACGAGTAAGACACTCGGATGGCGATCGTCCATGGACAGCACGCTCTAACGCCACTATCTCCCGCGGAAATAGCTTCAAAAAAATTTAAAGTGTACCTAAAAATATAAATAAAATATCCTCTAAACTTAAACAATTTCTGATTATTCCTTCTTTGTTCAAAAAATTCTCGAAAGACACCAAAATTTTGGCCTCCTAAACCGATTTCCCCCATTAATGATAAAAAAAGTGTTTTCTAAAAGTTTTTTCTAATAGGGTTCGCTTCTCGCAAGGCAATAGCAAACCTGTGAGTGTATTTCAGTTATCAAAAAGCTCTTCAAGGAAAACTAACTGCCATTCGGAGTCAGCGTAAAACTGTAGGTCACTCAACAGTCAACAAAGGCCGTATGCTGGTATGTCGCACACAAGCGCACTCGACTACAGCGGGGGCACAGCAAAAATATTTAGAATTTTTTATTGACACAAAGTAAGCTCTTGCCACTTTTTAAGAGCTGACTGGAAGGCAATTATTTTTAAATTTTTAAATAAATTAAATATATTTTTAAATCATGAAGATCGAATCGTATATAGCTTACATTGGCTTTAATATTAAGATTCAAAGGAACAGGTACACATAAATGAAAGGCCACCCTTTTAATGGAGGCCACCCTTCGCATTAGCCACAGTGCATTACCCTGTAGTTCATGCTTCTTTGACTCTATAAGTACATTGAAAAATCCTTTGCATCTATAATGAGACGACAGTGCGTATACGCAATATTCGACATTAACTGAGTATATCTACGAATGTTTGTGCAGCTCGTGACGCTTTCCTGCGATTTATGCAATAAGAAACATAAACCGTATAGTTTGATGTTTAACTCCCATTTCCTACCGGGTTAATAAATAATACTTTTCCTAATAACTAAAATTGCCATTAAAATCCATTAGAATCGAGGACTATCATTAGTAATAATTATCTCTAAAGTTTTTTTCATAATTACTTTCTCTACCTCGTCTCCGGTTTATTTTTTTTTTAATATTTTCATTTTATGGTCACTAATTGGCAATAGTTGCACGCAAAACAACTGTTGTCCATCGAGAATTGGGTAGGAGAACCAGCATCACAACCACAATGACCAAGCACTGATGCCTTGAATGGCTACCCAACAACCACAACACCAGCATTCAACCGGCTTAATAGTGCTATACTACTAGCATAACAATAACAACAAATGTAACTTCAATGACTTTGCCTTTGATTTATAATGTTCATAGTTGCCACACTTTACAATTTCATTTTCACTTTTTATAGTTACTGCTTATTTTTCCATATTTCTATGGCTTTCGAGTTGTCTTTATTGCCTTTTGAAATTATTTCTCTTGTTGCTGTTCTGTGGTACACCATGCTGCCCCATTTTTCGTTTTTTGTTTTCTTTTTGTTCTTTTGGTGTGTTTTTATTTAAAAATTTCAATTAACAGTAAAAGCCACTTAGCGTTGAACGTAGCCACTCATTGCCTTTCTACGCTCCTTTCAGCCAACCACTTATGTGCCTTGTTGGCTTTTTTGCCTTAAAACCCCTTTTTATTGCTATTTTGGGCGAATTTTGTCATTTGTTTTGTGGTGACAAATTGGTGGCTTTTATATACTTTTCCGATCATAAAGTAGATGCTGCAAATGAGTTGCTAACAAGAAATTATTAAAATAAATCAAAGCCTGCACTGCTATCAGTGAGAAACAGTCGGTGGAGTTCTGCATTAATTTGGGTAATTTATGTTTAGTGTTGCATCTTTAATGGGACGACAGTGCGTATACGTAATATTCGTCATCAACTGAGGATATCTATGAATGTCGACGAATGTTTGTGCAGCTCGTGACGCGCTCCAGTGATTTATGCAATAGGAAAATTTGTTCTCAACAAACAAATTTCTAATTCACAATTTCTTAGCAACAAATCATATGCTTGCGTAAGTTAAGTGCGTCCGTCCTACAATGGTTGAGAATTCAAGAAAAGGTGTGCAAAATATTATAATCGTACTTTATGCAAGAGTCAGATGATTAGATTGGTTCTTAGTACATATTAGCATGCTAACTAAACTTACTCATCCAATTTTGCTTTTGAATAACTTTTTTTACTAAATGAAAAGAATTAGTTTTAAATGATATTTTTTTATTTTGATCTGTACGCTTCCGTGTGAACACTTCCGTTGATTCAAAAATAGTTTTACTAAATTTTTTACATACAATTTCGTAAAAAGAGCAAAAGAACACATAAATATCATGAGAGCCAAATTTGTCACGTGCGACATGTCCCGTGCGACGTAACGATGCGATAGCGTCTCAAATTTAATTAAAAAGGAGTATGAATAATTTTTGTGTAAAATCAAAACCCCTTTTAAAAGACTTCAACGCACAGCATTGCAAAATTATTTACTTTGAAATATTGCCTCAGGTTGGCTGATAATAGTATTTCAATTTAATTGGCTGCGAAAACCAACTTCAGCAAAAACCAACTTTAGCACCAATAATGGGACTAATTAAGAGCCTTAAATTAAGGCTATTATCAGATTAACAGAAACTTTTTAGATGACTGCTTTTTTTTAGGTTGAATGCGTGCGGTGATCACACTGGACATGATGGAAATGTCCATTTGTGAATAGGCATAAAAAAAAAAATTTTTTTTTTTTGCTGCTACATCTAAAATTTTTTCTAGGGCCAAAAAAATTAGTCACCAATATTTTTTTTTATTTACTTTTTTATTTAATATTTATGCTAATCGAAAAACTTTGTTTTTTTTTTATTACATTTTTTTTTAATTTTGGGGAGTTTTCAAGTTCGGCATAAACTTGACTATTTTTTTTGTTTTATAATAAAGCATAGGGTATTATTTTCTACATATCGTTCTGCAAACATTTGAAAAGAAATTCACAGAAAAATTTATTTTTTCTAACAAATTCAATAGTACTTTTCAGCGCTAGTGGGAATCTCCGATTTTACTCAAATATTATTTATCATTATTAGAAAATAAGTTCTGATCGCTGTTTGAATCGCTGTCGCACGGGACATGCGCTCTAATTATGGAGCCTGCAAACTTCGTAGAGATTAAACAAATATAAAAAGAGAGGAAAATGAAAAACATTACGAAACGCGAAGATCACAGCAAATGGAAAAAATTTTGCTTTGCAATCTCCGGGAGAAAAGGGAACTTAAAATCAATTTTAAAAAAGTGTCTTGGAGTGCTTTTGAAAAACTCAAAATGCTATTATAAGTTCGACTCTGAGGAAAGGAAGATAAAATTGCAAACTTTATATCTGTTCTTTTTGTTTTTTGTGAATAATTTTAAGTTTAATTTCTTCATATAGGAATAAAAGGGTCAAATAAAGGGTTTTCTAATAAGAAGTGTTATTTTGATAACAGATCAATGGTTTCGTTGCTTGTGTGGCACGTAGCGCCGTCTTGTTGAAATAAACGTTGTCCAGATCAATACCACCCAATTCCGGCCATAAAAAATAGTTAATCATCTCTCGATAGCGCAATCCACGCACCGTAACTGTTGCTCCAGCTTCATTTTCGAAAAAGTAAGGTCCAATGACTTCGCTGAACCATAAACCGCAACAAACAGTCGCACGCTGGGGGTAGAGAGGCTTTCGACAATAACTCTTGGATTTTCTGAGCCCCAAATCCGACAATTTTGCTTGTTGACGAAGCCACCGAGGTGGAAATGGGCTTCATCACTCAAGATGATTTTTCGATGGAATTCCGATTCATTTTCATGCATTTCAACTACCCAATCAGCAAAGACACGGCGTTGTTGATGATCGGCCGGCTTGAGTTTTTGTGTTAACTGGACTTTATAAGCCTTAAGACTTAAATCGTTATGCAAAATACCGAGTAATGACGTTTGTGGAATGCCTAATTCCAAAGCAAAACAAGGAATGGACAAACCTGGGTTTTCTTCAACACTTCCGGCTGCAACAGCAATATTTGCAGCTGTTCTTGAGCGACGTGCACGGGTTTACTCTTCTCATCACTAACCAACAGCTTGAATTTTTTCACCAGTTTCTGTATTGCGATCCGACAAGGTACTTCACGATGACCCAAAAATGTTCGAGTTTTGCGAACCGTCTCTGCCAAATTTTCACCATTTTTATAGTGAATTTTAATAATTTCAATGCGTTGTTTAAGCGTGAATCGTTCCATTTTTGTTAATGGCGTAGTTTCTACCTGTCAAATATCAAAAAATGACAGCTTCAAAAGTGACATCTACCGAAATAGCGGGCTATTCAAAATAACACCTGTTATTGGAAACCCCTTTATAAGTAGTATTCAAGAATGCATTTTTTATTTCTACTTCCACAAGAGCATCTGATGCGAACATTGGAATGGCAACTACTTCAAATCCTCTAAATATAAAATAAAGGAAATACACATCCCGTATACTTTTTGGCAGCTTTTTCTGATTTTGATTTTCAACCACTGTGCGCACGGCTTAGCTTGTTGTCGTTTCTGAATTCCTTTGGCCATTTTTGCCACTAATTAGCATTTTTGCTTGACTCACTTTGCAACTCTCCTCACTGGTTATTCTCTTTTCCATAACTTTTATATAAATAAATAAATAGTTATCAGACATTTTAATGGCATTTGTTGTTGCCTATTTGTTGTTTGCTTGTTTTAGATTAATTTTACTTTTGACTTTAAATTTGTTAAAATATGTAAATGGCACTAATTAGCGGCAGAAAACGGCAAATTCTCTTACGCTCTCCCTCTGGTTAAACGAATTTCGTTCAATACGCAAAACAACTGGACATCCTCAATCGACTTTCATGAAGAGTTTTAGATGAGTTTCATGCCTTTGAGGTCTTAAATAATTCAAGCACTCAACTGAGATGATTTAGTTATCATGAAAGAAAAAATTGTTAATGGAAAATAATTAAATCGAAAGGACTTGATGATAGTTTGTAATAAAGAAGTGCAGTAGTTATTAAGTGGAAGTGTTGCAAGAGAGATAAAGGTAGAAATGAAATTATGTAATAGCCAATTTTTGAGGTATGCTAAATGGACTTTATTATATATATATTCGATTATTATAAAACTGGTAGACGAACCGCAGTGGACCATCAAATGTAGGAGTGTAGTTAAAAGGCTCGAAACATGGAAGGGTTGAAAGAGAAAGTGAGACTTTCATTTCTTTAGTACTGCTAAGTCACTCAAAACTACTATAAAAAATAAGTTTGAATGAAATCGCTTCATTAATCTTCGAAATATATCTGTGAATAAAAAATTCAGTCGAGAAGAAAATGTGGAGGGAAACTATGGAGAAAATTAAGCTTCTTGCCGCGATTAATCACTGATTATCCAAATATCAAAAACACAAAACATGAATAACTAAGAAATGTAATCTGCTTATGGCGACTCTTAGCAAGGAAAACTACTATTAGAAAGACGTATAATCAATTGCAGACGATCAGCGAACAGCCACGAATGGGCACTTGAGGAGCAATCTTCAGTAAGTAAAAAAAAAAATTGCCTAAAAGATGTACATTTGATAAAGACACAAATCGCAAAAATAGCTGGAGAGCCATTTACGACCATTTCGAACATACTTCAGGCGCACAATTGCGTGCCTATGGATGCCGAGAATGCTCAGACCACTTCAGAGACCACAGCGTGACGAGTGTTTGGGCAATGTTTTGAATCGGCGCAGCGAAGGCAGGTACTAATTTATTACAAGGTTTTTAGTAAAAACGAATCTTTGGCTAAGTCGGTCGCTGAAAAAAAAAGTTTCAATATAAAAGAAAATATTACGCTTTACTCTGAAGAGTTCTATATTTCATTTTTATGTCGTTTTGAGCACCGAAGGTATTTTCACATAGTTGAGCCAGTTACTTAGAGTTGCAGGCCCCTTAGACATAATTTTTGTTTTATCTACCTCAAGTACTTTTTAATAATAATAGAAATAAGTGGCTATAGCGCCGCCTTCACAAATGTTTTGAAACTACAACGGTATTTAGTCTTTTCCTTGAATTAAGACCACGTCGTATTTAACCCGGTTGCGCGGATTTCATTACTAAAACTGCTTCTCCATGAGCTTCGCGGTTGTCCACTCCTGGGCTTGGATTTCAATGGAGAACTAGTCGGAGTTGATATCGGAAGCAGGTTTCCGTATTGCATGGCCTATTCATCTCCATTTGCGCTCACGGATTTCCAGCTGAATCGGTTACTATTTACTGCGACTTAGCAGTTCTTGGTTTGAAATCCAAGTATCTGGTCACCACATACGGAGTCTGACTCGTTTAAAGTTGTCTAGTGACTGCTGGTACACGCTCTTTGCTCTCCTTATTCTGCTCTCCCCATCTTTGTTGGTGCCGCCGTCTTGCATGCTTTGGTTACCTATGAAGGTATGAGAACTCATTTACTCTTTCAACTGGTTGCTCTGATATGCGGTTATGCCTGTGTGCTGCTGAGTATTCACGCTTAAAACCGTTAATTTTCGCAACTTTACTTTTAAACTATTTTGCTAAATACTAGAACAGCGCCATATTATTTTTGAAAATCGAATAATAATTAACCAAGTCATAATAAAAATAAATATTTCAGCAGTTTCCAAGAAGTTTGAAAAACAAAAATTTTATGGTGCTGAAATCCTCTCAGTATAAGCTTTAAATCCTTTTGGAAACCCAGTCTAATGTATAGTACTTTATATGTTGAATACTGGCGAGCATAACTGTATACATGATGACTTTTTTTTAATATTTGCAAAATTTTTCGAAGTAAATCTTGTTTTTAATTTCTAAAAATTTTAAAAAAATTTTTTGTTTTAAATTTGTTTTTTTTCTTAATTTCTTTTTTAATTTTTAATTTTTTTTTTTTTTTTTTCAAAGTAGTATTTATATCGGCCACCGTAGCCGAGTGGGTTGGTGCGTGACACCATTCGGAATTCACAGAGAGAACGTAGGTTCGAATCTCGGTGAAACACCAAAATAAACAAAAAAAAATTTCTAATAGCGGTCGCCCCTCGGCAAGCAATGGCAAACCTTCGAGTGTCTTTCTGCCATGAAAAAGCTCCTCATAAAACACAAAAAAACAAAAAACATAACTGAAACCTCCGAAAGGAGTGTACGCGACAATTATATATATATATTTCACACTTTGTAAAATATTTAGGAAAGACCAATAAATTTGCATCTAAATTTGGAATTTTTTAATATCACTCTTTAGAAAATTTTTGGGTATGCAATAAAATGGCTCATGAAATTTTAGTAAAATTGTATATGTATATGTGTAATTCGCGCTTACACCCTTTATTTGGAGTTTGGCCGAGCTTCTACTTCTATTTGTGGTGTGCGTCTTGATGTTGTTCCACAAATGGAGGGACCTACAATTTTAAGCCGACTCCGAATAGCAGATATTTTGTTTTATGAGGAGCTTTTTCTTGGCAGAAATACACGCGGAGGTCTGCCAAAGGACGATCGCTATTAAAGAAAACTTTTTAATGCACGGAGGCTCGAACCTACGCCCTTCCGAATGATAATCACGCAGCAAGCCATTCGCCTACGGCGGCCGATATTAGTCAAATTTGTGAAAGTTTTAAGCGGCTCGAAAATCGCGTTGATTTTTAATATACAGGCATAATTATTATTTTTTTTTGTTTTTGCTGACAGCTTCAGCGGTGTTTTTTCATATAAGAAGTGCGATTGATTTTTTAATTTTCCTCCACAAGAAATTCGTTTTATTTCTTTATCAGCGAGGGATTCTACAAAAGAATTGGATTTTGGCATGCGCCGCGCATTTCTGCTGTAAACCCGTCTAAAAATTAATTTTTTCAAACTATCAAAAAATAAAAAAAAAAATATTTTTATTACTAATTTTTGTTTAAATTTCACTTTAATACTTTTATAAGGTTTCAGGATTACTGAGTTGCATCACACTTTGAATTAAATCTAATTTGCAAAGGATATATTTAATAGAGAGGAAAGGTTTCATATGAAGGACTTTATATGCACAAAAAAAACAAAAAATACGTAAAAAATGCACAACCTTTTGAAGAAATTTTTATACTTTAAACATTGTGCTCAAGCACAAAGACCCTCTTTGCTCCATTTTGACAATTGCAGTGTGTTGAACTCATTGAAAAGTCACCGCTTCCCCATTGTTTCCTCACAAAACCGCAAACATTAAATTTGTCGCTAATGCGCTTATGAGGTCACACTAATTTGTGTGTGAGCGCTAAGACCCCTAAATGGCTAAACAAGAAAAGTATTACCCTAACTGTCATGCGTGTGAAATTCAGCAAGGCCACGTTTGCTTACACATACCAACACACACATGCATGTTGGACTGAGTTAGAAGCCCACAAAAGCGACCCCAGTGCGAGAAGCTGTGAAAGTGATTAAAAAGTGATGATTTTAGTAAAAGAAAAAAATTAAAAAACCTTAACACCACCGGAAATATATGCAAAAAGACAACCGCAAGCTCACACGCAACGTATTTACGCCAGATAACGAAGAAAAAATGTTTTCTTTTTTGTGTGCCTTTTAATTCCACACTTCTCAACCCACAGCGCCACACTTGCCAAAAAGGAAATAAGCCGACCGGCAGAATGCCTAAATGACTGCGAATATGAATGCGCCTGCGCGCACTGGCCTCAAATGCAAATTACACCAAACGGCTCATTAACAATTTAAATGCTAAATTTTGGTTACTTTGCGGTTAGCTAAGCTAACAGTTGAACAGAAGTGGAAAATGGAAGTGGAAATGAAAATGGAAAAGTTCAAAAAAGCTGGTGAAAATTTATAAAAGCAGCTTGCAACCGGGCCGAAAAAGAAAGTGCAAATAGGCTGTGCAAGCAACAAAAGCAAGGAAAACGGAAATGCAAAAAAAAAAACAGTAAAAGACAATCAAGCACAATTGCTTGGCGGCAAGCGAAGCAAAAACAAAAACTATAAAGAATAAAAAGCGCAAATATTGTGCATTCACCAAATTCTTTTTTCCTCCCCACAAAAAGTAAGCACGCGGATGAGCACGAAAATTTCACGTAATCACAGCATATTTTTAGGCAGTACACACATACTTACTACTACTTTCACACTTCTACTGCCGCGGCCACACTATCATTTGTTAATTTCTGCAGCTGCTTACACAGCGAGCGCAAGCATTAGCAAAACCGCATTATTTTCGCAATGAGTGTACTTTGGCACACACATACAAACATATGAGTGCAGCCATACGCAATTGCCTAGCTATACTTGTATGAGTACTTATACATATGCGAAATATATACACCTGTGTGCACAAAAATAGCAGCGCGACTTAATGCAAAGTTTTCACTATGTATAATTTTTTTTTTGCAGCTTTTTATTAATTTTTTTCTTAGTTTTTATTATTTATTTTTATTAATTTTATTTTGATAAATACTTTTTTAATAATTTTACTTTTATTAATTTTTTTTATTTTTTTTTTGCAGCTTTTTATTAATTGTTTTCTTAATTCTTATTGTTTATTTGTATTAATTTTATTTTTATTAATTTTTTTATTAACTTTACTTTTATTCATTTTTTTATTTTTTTTTTTTTGCAGCTTTTTATTAATTGTTTTCTTAGTTTTTTTATTTATTTTTATTAATTTTACTTTTATTCTTTGTTTCTTATTAATTTTTTATATTTTTTTTCAGCTTTTTATTAATTTTTTTATTAATTTTATTTTTATTAATTTTTCTTTTTTTATTAATTTTTTTATAAAAATAGACTGGAACTTTATTCGTATATACGTAGTTGTGTGGGCTAGAAAAGTTTTTGGTTAGGTTAGCTTAGGCGAAGTGGCTGTACTTAGACGCAACTAGCCCAGTTGGAGGCCCCTTGCGGTACCACTGAAACTATTCTTTCCTCACTTTACTTGCTCCTCTCTAAGCCAATGAGTGCACTTTAAGAAGATGGCTATACAAGCAAGTTTGAGATTCGAAACATCCGCAAAAGCGAGACCGACCAATCTCAACCGTCTTCTACACAGATCTATGCACCCGCATAGAAGATGGCGGACCGTTTCTACCTCTTCTATAACCTGACAGTTGCTACAATAGTCATTTAATGGTGCCCTTATCCTACTGGCATGTCTTTCTATTAGACAGTGGTCAGAGAGGATACCTACCACAATTCTTAAATCTTTCCTACTTAATTTAAGTGGGCTCGTAGTAGTGTTCCGTTCGGGCCACGTTTGTCTACTGATAGCGCAGGTTTTTAACTACTTCCAGTTGGAATTTGCAACAGTACTGGTGTGTCTGTCTATTAAAAGTTTGCATGCTTCCAAGGGCAATGGTATGTCGACCTTGTCCTGACTAATTTGGGGAGAGGAGCGCAGTCTAGCTAACTCATCTGCCTTAAAGGTAACTTTAATGTTACTATGTCCTGGCTCCCAGAGTTGTATTAAAATACACGGCAAGTATTTTTAATAATTTGTAATATTCTTTTACTGTCTTAGACGTGTGCTTGCATGATAGGGGTGATGTCGCTGTTATTTAGCACTAAAATGCTTTCTGCCGTTGCCAAAAATTACGGCTTGGAAAACATTGCAATGGTCATGAAAGGATATATTGGTGCCTATAGTTTCAGAGTATACATACAACTCCCACCTGGACACTGAGATTTGAGGTATTAGTATATATTCAGACCCCCTTTTCATTATTTACAATAAAAAAATAGTAAACTTGGATGAACATTTTTTGCAATTTTCCAAATTTTTTATAATTAATTCTTACAAAAGCCACTGCAATATGCAGCGCTGCTATTATTATGAACACAGGTGTATATATCAGCCCGCTTTGCGGCGTTCAGGCAAGGTGTTAGTCTGCCTGTAACGCCTTGGATAAGCATAAAACTGATAGTGTCTTTAATGCATATGTAGTAGTAAATGTAGTGTATGTGTGCACTTACATGTATCCCTCCCTTCGCATCGTTCAGCAAACTCATTTTGCCCACCAAACGCATACGAACCACACATCCAAGCTCGCACACACACACACATAGAACACAATGCCTCGCAGTGGGTGCGCCACTTCTCACCGCCACTTAGCGCTTTTTCAAGTTAAACGCCTTTTCAAGTAGTTTCGGAGTTTACTTTCAGCCTGCAAGTCGTCAGTTGAAATTGTAGTTGTACTCACTGAGGCTGAACGGCACAATGTTGCAGGCCACTTGGTTAGCTTTAGCTTGGAAATTTTCGTCTGGACGTGGAACTAATCCAATATTAGCGCGACTGGTGTCACTCACATTAGCGCGTGTCGTTCACCGGTTGCCGGCAGAAGTTGGCCGGATGTCAGTTAGCGTTTTGAGAGAGGAGGGTGAAGAACAAGTTTCATTTATTTCTTTTTTTTTTACTTCAATTTAGGACACAGATTTTGGAATGTTTTTATTTTAAAGCGTTAAGCATTGTAGAGTAAATATAAGAGAAAAAGAATTTGTATTACCCAAAACTTTGCGGATGAAACCGACAAAGCGAGTCATTGGCGGTAGCCCACGTGCAAGTTCAACTGCCACTAAAACCTTAAAACCAAATTATATTGCATGAGAATTTGATTATGAAAAAGCTCTGTTCAAAGTGGGTGGTGCGTTGGTTCATTTCTTTGTTTTGTTACAAGTCAATCAAACAATGGCAAAACTACATGAATTGAACTTCGAAGTGCTCCCACATCCTCCGTATTGCCAGATTTGGCTCCCACCAACAACTGGCTGTACCTAAAAACATGCTCGCCAGTAAGAAATTTCGCTCGAATGAAGAGATTAACGCTGAAACTGAGACCTACTTTGCGGCAAAGGATCAATCGTTCTACGAAAGTGGTATTGAAATCTTAGAGCGCCACTGGAATGTTTGCGTTGTTCTTGATGGAAATTACGTTGATGAACAAAGCTAATTTTGAACAAAAAAAAAACGTATTTTCTTTATTGGGCCCGGGACTTTTCAGCGCATGTGTGAATTAGTTGGGTATTAGCAGGTTGTTGTTGGTTCTAAAATATGATATGTTATAAAACTAATACTTATTGAAGCATAAAGAGGGTTTTAAGAGAATTTATGGTAGTAGTAGACGGTGGGCTTCGAGATCGGGATGCACATTAATTTTTCAGGACAACTTGGTTAAGCCTATTCTCTCCTCTACTCTTTTAAGCTTTTAGCGATGGACTCAATTAATTTAAATTCCATTTATTTTCTGATTTGATATATTAAAAAACTCCATTGATAAAAACTTGCGCGATATAAAATTGTTCTTCTTCAAACAGTTGTAATTTTTGCTGCAATAGAGGACTGAAGGCTGAAGTAGAAAGTTGAAAAATTTTGTGCATTCCGGCATCCCGTATAGGCTACATAGGGTACATAGGTATGTGCCGCCTTCAACCCAAATACACATAATCTATTTTGCTGTCAGTCAAATTCGCAACGGACCCACTGTGACGCGACTATAACATGAGCCTTAGATGCATTGATTTTTTCATATATCACCAACACAGTATCAATTTAATCCGACCTCTGTTGTAAGCAAATCTTATTATGTCCGCAAATTAGCTGATTACTTCAAACTCGCTGAGGGCAAATTAACGGTTCAATGCAGACCGCACCTTTGCTTTTTGTGCAGCGTGACGCATATTACTAAATACAAAATTATCTTTGTCACACATGGATAAAAAGGATTGTAATCGTCACTTAAGGAGCTCAAGCGAGACTTTGCAAATATCGAAACCGAAACGAATTTTATCTCAACTCCCGTATTTCTTATTCTCTGCCATACATTTTACAACTAAGAAAACATAAAAATGGGGAAATATACTAACTCTCCAACACCGTTCCTATTTCTAAGGATAAAAAAACGTTTGGACTTCAAATGACTCACATCGAAATGCTGCCAAATGTTGCCTGACTAAATTCTATTCATTAGTTTTTTAATGAGCAAAATGCTTGTGGAAAGTCAAATTAAAATTGCATCCTTATATGTACATTTAAGAATGTTTGTGTGTGTGGGGGTGTGTTGGGTTTGTGATTGCAAATGGCACCGCATCAAAAATTTAATTAGGCACTTAGCGCAAAACCACATCGTCCATCCAAACTGAAGAGCGACAAATGTGTGCGAACTGTTGCCAAATTTAGCTCCTCTTCGCAGAGCTTGAAGAGTGAGTAGATATGAATAAATTAAAGCAAGTAAAATAAAAATAAAAATATCAAATTTTAGCAAACTCAATGTGGTACGCAGCATTAAGGGAGTAAAGTAGACATTGAAATCATTAAACATTTAAAAGGATTGAAATTCTTGAGCAGAGACACTTTCAAATAATCCTGCCGCTAACTTTCAAGGCGCCAACTTTAGTAGCTTCAATTCCCTTCGTTCACCATGAACTTTTACACAAATGTAGACTCATACATACAAATTACCTTTAACCCAGAGTTAATCAAAAAAGCTGTGTTTAGTACTAAATATAGGGTTTTCCAAACAGAGGTGTTATTTTGATATTCAGGGAAAAATGCTATTTTTTAATATAAAAGATCAGATGTTTATTTCATTATAAAGATGAAGTTGCGCCGTTAGTAGTGGAAAATAGCATCAGGCAAATGACCACCACGACCACGCTTACAGGACAATATCCTTTTCATGAAATTTTCCATAACCAAATTGCAAAGGGGATGCCCTATGCCCTAGACAGACGTGGCACCAAAGAAAAAAGTCACAAGGTATTAAATCACAAGATCTCGATGGCCATTTGTGATCACCTCTTCGAGAGATAACACGGTCCGGAAACGTTTCCCGTAAAAGATCAATGCTTTCGCTGCTTGTGTGGCACGTAGCGCCGTCTTGTTGAAAATAAACGTAGTCCAGATCAATACCATCCAATTCCGGCCATAAAAAATCGTTAATCATCTCTCGATAGCGCAATCCATTCACTCATAACACCTGTTATTGGAAAACTCTTTAGTAGTGAAATGATTTAAAATGCTTCTTAGAGTACACTTATTTAGTCTTTCGCATAAAAATTAGCAATTAATTGAAAAATAAATTGAAAAGGTGAAGAAAATCTAAATCCAATCCCCCTTCTACTACCTCACCACTTCATCAGCTGACATCTATGAAATTTGAAGTGTCTGTATACTGCGTCCTACGCACATCTGACGACTGCAACATAAGTGTACTTTGTTTAATCATCAAAAGGGTAATCCCACAATATGCGACAGTTACGGAGAGATAAGTCTTCTTAATATCCCAAATAAGGTTTTATGGAGCATTCTCTTGAAAAGGCCGAAGCCCACCATCAATAAACTAATTGGACCTCAGCAATGCGGTTTTCAAACTGGTGAACTAACCATCAGCCACCATACACCAAATTTTGGAAAACACCACCGAGAAGAGACTCAACACTCATCACCTCTTTGACGATTGCCGAGCAGTCATCAATACCATGAAAAGGAGTTTCTTATATGCCACGTTGGTTTGGTTTTTCTTGCCGAACTAACGCGCTCTGCAAAATTACGTGGATCAATATCACCAGCTCCAACAGAATAGGGAAACACCTCAGCGAAACGTTTGATATCAGTAGAGGTTTCAGACAAGGCGATGCTCTTTCCATACGATTACTTCACCTGATGTTAGAGAAGATACGACGAACTGCAGAGCTGAACTGAGCTAGCGCAAGCTTTTACAAGAGCGTGCAAATGCTGGCGTATACAAATGATATGGGCATTATCGACCTTAGCAACTTCTCTATTAGTTCTGCATAAAGAAGTTGCGTGAGTGAGTCTAGAGGTGAACGAGGGCAATGCAAAGTATACTCTGTCATCACACACAAAGTTGGCGTATTCGCACCCCAGTAGCCTCTGCACGGCAGGCTGTTATAAGTTGGGAAAACTATAGCACTTTGTGTACTTGGGAACCAACATCAACAACGATAAAAAAGTTTCATCAACTGCCAATAATCGCCCTTCAGTAGAACTTGATTGGCTTCGATATCGCTTTTGTGCAAAGCGCTTCCCGCGACAGTCGGTTCTGTGTTATTGGAACGTCCTACATTTATATCCGTCCATGGACTGTGACTCAAGCAGCAATCCACGTGCATGTAAGGGAAATATTATATTTATGCTGCTAAAACAATCAATCATACTCCCGGTCTTACTCTATGGACGGTTATTAGGAGCTTTTGAAAGAAAAATTCTTTGCAAGATGTATGGTCCGATTTGCGTGAATGATGCATATCGAATACGATGGGTTCACGAGCTGTATGCGGACATCGACGTAGTAAAGCGCATTAAAATTCAGCGGCTGCGCTGTACAGAGCGCAATAACTCTCCGGCAAAGAAGGTGCTCTTTTCGAAATGCACTGGTGGAACTCGCAAAAAAGGACGCCCTCATATACGTTAGAAAGATCAAGCGACGACGACGCGACCGCCCTTCGTTTTTCTAACTGGCGTCAATGCGATCAATACAGAGGCGATTGACGCAACATTTTGGGTGCGGCCAAAGCCGACCATCGGTTGGAATTGTCAGTTAAGTAAGTAAAACAAAAGTAACGATAACAAAGACAGCCTTGAGATCCAACGCAGAATTGCTCTTGCGACCAAGCGCTACTTTGGATTAAGTAGGGTTTTCGAGGAATAGTAAAGTCCGCTCTCGGCGAACAAAATTAACACTATATAGGTCTCTTATTATGCCCGTCCTATTGTATGGCGCAAAAGCGTAGACGATAACAATACCTGATGCGACGGCCCATGGAGTGTCCGAGAAAATAGTAGATTCTGCAGGGGAATTATGGACACACGCCTTAACAAAAACAACGATAAATATCTTCCCGGACAGCCAGGCGCCTATGAAATCAATGGAGGAGTTATACTAAGATCAGAGTTGGCTCAGAAATGCCAGACAGCTCTGAATGACGTTAGCACCGTCTTCAAAGTCAGCCTTATATGGGTTCCGGATCATACAGATATTGAAGGAAATCACAAGGCCGATCAGCTAGCCAGAAAGGGTATAATCTTCCACTGCTTGAAAACAGAGTCAATAATAGAATTCCTATAGCAACTTGCAAATTAAGTATGAAAAATAAGATACTCCAGGAGGCCAATAGGTCATGGAGAGAATAAAAAATACTTGTGTCACACCCGGGCTAACTTGGCTGCAAATAGATAAGAAAAGGTAAGGAGAATTGTTGAACCTCTCAAGAGAGAACATCTCGAAGGTCGTGGCTTGTGTCCCCGGCCATTGGTTGTTAGGTAGGCACTCTTCTAGGCTAGGAGCATTTTCTCATCAATACTGCAGAAGTTATAGAGACGCGAAAGAGGAAGATACAGTAGAAGACTTCCTCTGTAATTGCCCTGCCTTAGCTAAAACTCTTTTGACTCTCTTACGGAACTTTCCGGTGTTGGAATAACCCCTATTCTACGCTTCGTAAGAACGCCTAAATAGTGTCAATGATGAATAAACATTGAGGTTCCCGTGTTACACGAATCTACCACAACGGACATAGGTGGTTTAGATGAGTTGGCTATTCTAAGACGAGTGCCACAGAAACCTAACCTAACCTTTGCACTTTGGCGACGGCGAATATCGAAGGGAATGGAACGATGAGATGTATAAATGAAGGGTCTATAATGAATTACAGCGAAATCCAAGCACGCAAGCTATTTTTGGTCACAGAGTGTCGCCTCATTCGGCCGGTCGCAACTCTGAACGTCGTCCTTAATTGGCTCTTTGTGTTGTCTGAAAAAGCTATACCACACATAAATCATTATATTTACTGGCTAACCGTATCCTCAAGGAATTTGGATCTCTACCAAATGATGAATAATTATAATCATCTAAATTCCTTGAGGATACGGTTAGCCAGTAATCAATAATTATTGACGGCATGGACCTAAATTTTCGTTTTAGTTAATATTTTCTGCTCGATCATACGCAAATAAACTAGTCTGTACCGGAAAGATGAATACGTCGATTTGATTATGCAAAGCTAATTCGACATGATAGTGCCAAGTAAACATACAAAAATAGTCTCTCTCCTGTCCCACAACTTCAG
Organism: Anastrepha obliqua; assembly: GCF_027943255.1. Classification (NCBI taxonomy): domain Eukaryota; kingdom Metazoa; phylum Arthropoda; class Insecta; order Diptera; family Tephritidae; genus Anastrepha; species Anastrepha obliqua. The sequence continues at coordinate 51,009,550 of NC_072893.1, forward strand.
TCCTCGAGCTTGTTGAACTTCCTTCGCAGGTGTAGTGAAACGCTTGTTCCATTTTGATTCTTTTTTTTTTACTATAATAAAATCGCCTATTTACATCAGCACTATCTCTATCATTATCTAATTCACTCTGCATTACTCCAAAGCCGTTTTAAAATCATTTTCATTGCACAGCATCTTAATAAAAGAGTGAATTCCTAAACCATTCGCACTCTTGCCAAATTCGCATCATCTCAAGCACAAAATCGCACCTTTCGAGCAGTCAAGTTGAGTAGGTAAAAGCAAAATATTATATTTTCAAGCTTGTTTAGTGCCAGCAACATCTACTCGCACATCTACATATACAATCTTGCACACTTGTAGGTATGTATGCTTGAGCACAGGATGTGGCAGTTGTGTGGTAAAGTGCAGAGACACAAGAGTTCGAGTACTTGACTGGATAATGAAAGTGGGAAATACTCACTTACTAAACGCATACTACATACATACATGCATATGTATGTAGCTTTGAACATCTACACTTTTACACTTGAATATTTACCCACTTGCTTACCACACACCGCATGCCGCATGCCACATACCGCGCACCACACATGCTGCCGCTACTGCTGCTGCTGCGACATGCAACCTAAATGATACTTTCCACTCACTACCTTTCTAACGACCAAAGCGGCCGCTTAGAGTGACACAGTAATGATGGGAAAAGAAAATGAGAAGGAAAACTAAAGTAAGCATAGTTCAATGGTTTGGAAAAGGTAACAAAGAGGTGAAAGCTGCTGGTCGCTGCAGACAGGGAAGCCAAACGAGCTAACAACAAAGCAGCCACACAGTCTCGCAGTGGCGTGCGCGTGTGTGTGTGTGTGTGACAGTAGTTTTCCTAAGGAAATGAAGTGCTCTTACAAAGTGTCGGTAGGCGTTGCAGTCGTATGGGTAGCCAACAACAACCCAACGGCAACTGCAAAGACAAGAACAACTACAACTTATCATTTGAGTGGCAGGTATGAAGAAGCTTTTGTGTGTGTGCATGTATGCGTATTTACAAAATGTGCGACAAGTGGCAAGTAACAAGTGAATTGCGCTATGCAGCAAAGGTGTTGCGAAAGCTAAAAAGTTTATGTATAAATACCAGCAAATGTGTATTGAAGAAGGCTTAAATGTAAGACACCATACAGTGGCGGTTCACTGGGCGCTTGAGTGTGGAGTAGTAAAGATTTCATTACATACTCGAACAACAAATAAACAGAAATCTGCTTGTGTGTATTTGTAAATTCCCATATTACGCTTCTTGTTTACTCATTGTTGCACACAATAGTGCATATGTATGTGTGTATTTTCATATACATATACATACACTTGTGCTCACATAATTAAGTCACTTTATCTTTTCAAAACACTCGCGATATTTTTCATGTTACATTTTTTTTTATTAATTTTTTATAAAAGCACAAATCATTGCTGCACATCGAAAATTGGGTTTAGAAGGCCAGTAGAGCTTTCTACTCCCGTAATTCTTTCTTCGGCAAAATACGGGGTCGCTAGTCACGTGTCGTACTCTGGTTGCACAACATAGCGGTTCTGCCAATTTTGACATATGGTTGCCAAGTTTGGTGGGTAGCTCTTAGGAAGGGCTATAACACCACAAAATTAGAGAGAGTGCGGAGGATTGCATGTATTAGCAACACTGGGGCGTGCAGAACATGCCCCATTGCCTCACCTAACGCCATTCTGCACTTACTTCCCGTTGATCTTCAAGTTAATCAATTGCTGGTCAGAACGCTATTAGATTGAAGGAGCTCGGCCTCTGGAGGTAATCTCCTGTAGGACATGGTGCCATTTTGAAGCAGATTTCTCCTTTGTTTTCTGTATATTGCACAGATCTCTCCTTCCCCAAACTGGGTTTTAAACGTTGTGCTAGGTCTATCTTTCCAAGCATACTGAATTGGAAGGTGAGGAGAGTCTGCACAGACATAGCACAGATCCATGGTGGAATCTAGAGTTGCGCCAGCCAATATTTTAGTCTCCTTTAAACTGTCGAACTGTTTCCTTAAACTGGTAGGGGCACCTACCCTGCCAGAAAGCAAAATAGATTAACGAAACCAACGCAAGACTGAATCTATGACCCTATGCTCCCGAGTGAAGTGAACAAGGAAACAAAAAAAAATGCCGAAAACTAGTAGTGTTTTCAAGCAGAGGTCTTTGCGATACTGCAGGTGTGCAAAATGCTTAAAGATCGCTGTTGAGAGGGAGACATAAATATCTTGTCCGATAGTCGAGCTGCGATCAAGGTTCTATCTTCGCCACGTTGCGGCTCTCTTCTGGTTAACTCCTGTAAAGAGATGATCCAACGCCTCGAATGTGCTGGCAACATTTCTCTTATCTGGGTTCCAGGGCGTAGAGACAAAGAGAGAAATGAAACTGCCGATGAGCTTGCCCGAAAGGGGCAAAACACAACCGGTTTCAGTTTTCGCCATCTCAGACATCGGTATCCGCTTGACCATTGTTAAAGGGAAACTGCACAATTTATTTCTTAAAGCGCAAAACATTTGAAATTCTATCTTATCTTTTTCCATCTGTTCTTTCTAACAAAAACACTTTGGCCTCAGTGCGATAGCAGTAGGATGCTTAAAGTGTCGTGCATCTCCCGCCATTCAATTTCCAAACTCACAGCGGTGGTCGCCGGTTACTGGGTGATTGAAACTCATGCGGATAAGCTTGGACTTCGGTATAACTCCCGTTGCAGAAGCTGTGTGAATCCTGCAGGAAAGAGACTGTTTGAGGCGCTTTCTTTACAAATGTCCTGCTGTTGCGGCTAGGCGAATGAAGTTCCTTGGTGTGCCTTTTGGGGATTGCCTGAGGCAGTTCTTCAGTCTATATTCATTTTCTCTTCTTCACTACACCAACAGCACTGAATGACCGCAGATGGTTTTTTTTCCTCTAAGTTTTGTAGATTTCCGCTGGTAGTTTTACAAATTATTGAACTCAAACGGCACTTTAGTGCTACTTGTAGTGGACCCGTAGTACTCTTGCGGAATATTACGAATATTGCAAAAAGAAAAAGTGACTTAATTATGTGAGCACAAGTGTACATGTAAATGCATCTGTGCATCAATATGCATATAATTTAATCACAACGCAAATTCGCGTTGCGTTAATTGTGCAATGCCGCACAATGTTAAAACAGCGAGCACTTACTCATTCACAATGCCCACCCATGAGAATGTTTACGCTAATTACCGCTGTTGGTCTCATTAAACGACTAGTTTTACACTACTCTTTCAGTGGTAGTCTTCAAACCGATTCACAGCAGTTCCAGTATTAACTCAGGTTAGTTTGGGTGTGTGTGTCACCTTACATAGGGACTCTTTTAGACTCTTTAGGCCAGTGCAGTCCTGTCTCGAGGGTCCTCAGACTCGAGTGTGCAATCCTGTCTGGCACAAATAATGCCAAACAACGGTGGCCTAGCCATAACAAAAGAATACTATATAGTAGAGTGGTCAGCTCAGTCCTTTTTTATGCAGCACCGATCTGAGCTAATGCATTGAACATAAATAGCTATGAATACCCACTAATAACCGTCTATCGGCTAAGCGATTTGCAGACTATCTGCAGCTTACGTACAATTTCTGCTGACGCATCCCGGTAGACCTTCTGGCGAAAGAAATGCAGAGATTATTTAAAAAGCTTTCCTAACACGACGGTAGAGGAAGGCGAAAAGAAATCACAGCAGAAGAAAGACGTCGTTCGATTGCCCACTAGCATGACCGGTGGAACAGGTCACCGAAGAGTAGAAGAACACATGAGTTGATACCCATCCTTAAGACGGGGTTAGAAAGGAACCATTGAGGAACAAACTATCACCAAACTCAATCCCTTTCAGGGCACGGGGTATTTAGAAAATATCTCTATAGATTTGGTCATGACAGTTCACCAAACTGCCCAAGCTTGTTCCAATGCCTACGCTAAGTTCCCAAAACCTTTTATAATTTGAAGCGGAGAAAACATAGTAGATTTTATGCTGAAATCAGTTTATAACTGGAAGAGAATCCGCGCGCTTGTAACACATATTTATAAAGATCTAAAACACGCGAGGTTTCGTAGACGTCTACAATGATAAGGAGCCTTTCAGCTAACCAGTAGCGTGAGGTAATAACTTTTTGGAAGTTCCGTGGGAAAAGTGGTAGGTACTGGCGAGGTATTTTGTACGTGGACGTAGCTGTGGTAGTCGTAATACTGAGATGGTACTCGTGAGAGTTTCATCTTCATAGGCTTCATCTACAAAAAAAAGACTCCTTAGTCCAACGTAAAGGGAGATCTTTTGGTTATTCTACCTTCCCTTCAAATTTAATCATTGAGTTTTACGTCTATTCGACCTCCGAAGAAATCTGAGTCGATCTTGTGGTGCCAAGGAGCCAAGGTGGTGGTTTGCTTCTTAAGACATCAATGCCAAAGACCTCAAACTTGATTCTCTTCTGTCTAGTGACAGGATTAACTGCGACAGTCGGTCGGACGTGACAAGTAACATCAGTTTTGTCCATCTGCAGCTCGCTCGCTTGTGGGTTAGATAAAGCCATTTGCTAACCATGTCTTTGATGGCTGCAGAAGGGAGTGGCAGAACGGGCTCTGCCCGAAGATAGAAAACTCGCTACTCGCGATACCCACGTGTCCGGAGATCCATGCTAATATCAGGATATTATGTCTGCGACATAGTGTAACCTGGATTCAGACACATATACACATACACATACACATACCTCTCCATCTGTTTTCCACAACAAAGTTTATCATAGCGAGGATCGTTGAATCGAAGTACATGCCTGCTCTGTTGCCCAATGCCGGGCAGGGACCGTACCAATTCCCATTGTGTTTCAGCCTGCAGATGGCCTTCAAGGCCTATACTCGGATAAAAACATCAAGTGGTGGTATACCAACCAGAGCATCCAATGCCGAGGCTGAAGTTGTGATAAGGTCCACCTGACTCCCATGAGAGAGAGCCTACTCATCCAGACCACTGACTGATGCACAGAGATTACTAGCCTATATACTTTCCCTATTGCCAAATCGTCCGCATGAAAGTCACTGCAAGTATTGGGACGACGCACAGATTTTTCATTTTTAAGTCTATGGAAATATAAACCAGCTCCAACACCACAATCCATTCTTTAACCATCTGTATATACTTAATGTCGAAGTTGTTTAGTAAAAGCCCCTTAGTCCATTCTCTTCTAGATGGAACGAGAGTGGCAAAATTCCTGTTGAATGTCACCGTTGGAACGATGTAATCTGTCCTCCCAGAGGAGTACTGAGTTGGCCGGAATAATAGACAGACATGACCATAAGTGCTTTCCTTCCAACGACCCACTTCAAGTAACCTAAATGCACTCATGACTACCATCTCAAATGAGCTCTGCGCAGGAAAAAGGGTCTTGCACTGTTAAGAAGAATTATCGGCATGTCTATCAGTTATTTTATAAGTCCGTTGATAAATTATGATAAATGTGTAAATATTTAGCTCAGCTCGATTAACAAGCACGATTACGACCATCAAAAGGAACAAGAGGAGGACATCGATAAACTGGGGATAAGAAATTGAAAAAAGCGCAAGCGATCGAGATGTATGGAAATCCCAGCTCACAACTAAAGCTTACAAAGAGATGTAGTGCCAAAAGATGATGATGATTACGGCCTTCATAGAGATCAACATGAAATGGTATTAGACAGGAAATTCGCTAACTGCACGCTACTGCGAAGCCAATCCATTTCACTATTGGGACCATTTTATAGATAATTTTCCCTTCAGTTGCTCGAGTTTATGATAATGTGTATGAATTTGGGAAGTATACTGAAGCGGTTATTTGCAGTGAATTACGTACATACATACATACATTCCCCTGATTGCCATGAAGGCATTTACTCTTCTGGTCCTTTTCACATAAAGTTTGCTTTTTATTATTAACACTTTGCACTGTGCTATTCATTATGCTTCTTCTTCATCCATTGATATTTTTACTCTCGTTATCAACTTGTTCTACAGCTAATAAAATTGTTCGCACACTTGCTTCGTTGCATTCTGGAAGAGCATACGTATGTAAATATAGAGCATAGTAGAGCACAGCAGAGCATAGCAGAGCACAGCAGAGCATAGTAGAACATTGCAGAGCATGGATGTAAAAAAATTGCATTTTCTTTCGTAAATTGGCAAAGACAAGACACACAAGATTTTTTTTAATTTTTCTGTAAAATGTCTACAAAAACTGTTATTGTGTTGTTGGTTTTCAAAATTATACTGTTACAGTGCACACTGAGTCAGTATTTCCCAAATTGTTCAATTGAAATGTTTAACTGAATTTTTTATATTAATTTAAAATTTATTTTTAAAACACGGGCGTAACGATCTCAGCAGTGGAATCGTCGGTCAAGTGTGGCCAACTCTCAGCACAAAATTTATAGAATCCATACTGGGCCAAAACAAAGTCTTTGCACACAGATTACTGTTATAAGGAGGCAGACACGCCCAGTGGGGGTAAGCGTGCGGATGCATGACTTTTGAAGAAGCTGTCAAGTTGAAGAAAAGAAGAGAGGATCTTGCAGTTTGTGTGGTTCGATTAAGACGCACCATTTCAGATAGGTAACTTCTCAGTGAGTTGGAAGATCTCAGCACTGCGGAAAGCAAAGTTCTTCTAAATATTTTGTGCAGTTCACATTAGTTTTAAGGAGATCAGGAAAAGTTTTCCATGTAGCACTACAAACAACTCAGGTCCATGAGCGTGTCCCATGGTGGATAACAGCTGCAACTCAATTTTACCGAAACCACTCACTATCACAAATAAGATTGAGAAAAAAGGTGCATTGCTTCTAGGTCCTTAATCTCTGCTGGCTTAGTGGAAAATACTGCAATTGCAGCCCAGCATATCTATGCGGTTTATCCTAAATCTACATATTTCATCACTTCTTCAACTTAGTAATTTGTGTTTGTAAAATAAGAAAAGGTTTTGCTGAGGAGAAAATGCAAATGGCCGGTCGAAACGGGTAGTGCCGATATGTGGACTCTAAGCACAGCAGCCCTTGAGTTGGACAGATATATTTTTTCTAGTCCTATCGTCACATGACTTTAAACCATCTCGATTTTTGGGCAAATTTAATTGGCCGTGCCAGAGAGACTACGTCTAAATTATGCAGGTCTTCGAAATTATAGTCCACCAAAAGTCTGACGTCTCACTTATCCATTTCTCTACTGCTCTTACAGAAGAAACCAGTAGTCTAGCGCTTTGTGATTAATTTTTTTTCTGGACGGCCTCAATAAATTCCATGTTCTTTTTGCTCAGAATAAGCAGCATATTCAAGGATGCGGATTCACTGGAAATTCCACCTACAAGTGGGCAAACATTGCATACACTGGTGTGCATTTAAACCGAAGAGGGAAGACTCTAAGTTCGCCTGTCTGGCTCAGCTCGTCTCCAATCAGATGATTTATTGCTATTACGAGGAAATTGCTATTCACTGAAATTGGAAGTTGTAAGATAATCCTATTCTATGCGAAGTTGTCGCGTCTGGTTACTCTCAAGCCAAAGGCAGTCAATGGAAATGAATGACTGAGACGTAAACTGAAAAATTAAGGTACGCGCACTGCGCCGCAGGTGTCGGCGTTTCGTGCTCGTTCTATTTTTTTTTTTTTTTTGTGTAGTTTAGGCTAGGTTATGGTTGTAGTCGGTCCGTATCACCAACTCACTTAGACCTCACAGGTCCGTTGTGATACCACTGTGCGACACGGGAACCTTGTTTATTCACTTTCATGAAACCAGAGCCTCAAGCTCTTATGAAGCGCAGGATTGATCTAATCCCCGCGCCAGATAGTTATGTAAGAGAATTGAAAAAGTATTTACCTAGACAATCTGCTCCGATTTTAGCTAAGGTTGGACAATTGCAAAAAAAGTGCTCTACTATTTCTTCTCCCTCTCATCTCTATTACTTCTACAATATTCATGAGAGAATACTCCTAGTCTCAAGGAATGCCTTCCAAATACCCAGTGGTCGGTGGCACAAGCCACAACCTTCGAGATATCTTCTCTTGAGCTAAGCAATTCTTTGTCCTTTTCTTGTTTATTTGCGGCCATAGTAGCCTGGCTGTTACGCATGTATCTTCTTCTTCCCATGACCTATTGGTCTCTTGGGTAATGTTGTTTTTTATTATTAATTTACTCGTGGCCAAAGGTATTCCAATGGTACTTTTATCATGGAACAGTTGAAGAGCAGTACCTTTTCTGGATAGAATCTCTGGCTGATAGACGCTGCAGTGGTCTGGTAGTCGAACGGATAGTTCCAGTCCTAATTCTTTCGAAAATACTCCATAGCCAATTTTATCATCTAGCTTGGAACCATCTATATAAAAATTTAATTCCCCCCTTCTCTATGGCCTTGGTGTCTGCCATTCCCTTCTTTACGGTATACTCGCCTTGAAGAGCTTGTCGAAGGTAAGTCGAGGAGTAGAATAGTCAATTTCTTGTGTGTGACTGTTCAGAGTGTGCAAAATACAGGCGTGGCCAAACCGCCGTTCTTTCCATAGCGCCATACTTTTGAGTCTAAGCGCCGAGGCGGCGGCCACGTTTTCCCCTACGAGATTTAGAGCGGGGAAATTGATTAACACTTCTAGCGCTTTGTTTGTGGTAGTCCTTAAAGCACCAGAGATGCATAAAAGAGCTGTTCTTTGAACCTTACTCATGATTTTAGCGTAACTCGCCTTTAGAGTAGATGGCTACCATACAAGTATTCCATATATTACGATTGGTCTAACTACCGAAGTATATAGCCAATGAGTAACGCGGGGTGTTAACCCCCATTTAATACCGACCGCTCTCCTCAATATTAGATTTCCATTTTTTTTTTTTTTGGCTCCGCTGTTTGAATCATATCGGAAGAATGGATGCAAATGCGTTAGCTTTCAATGCGAAGGGCAAGACTTTCTTTAACTTAGGCGGCTATCAAAACCCAAGTAAATTTAAAAATGTAGGTGTGACTCATTCTGTCTCAGACGCATTATTCTAAGCTACAACTCTGCTTCAAATTCGCCACATTAGTTTAAACAGGAAATCTTCAAAGTATCGAAATTTCTTTAGGCTGGACATTTGGCCATATTAAGGCACAGGTATTACTACCCACAGCATTTTAGGAACTGGTTTTTTAAATATTGCACAATTGTTGAGTAACTGTTATTAGTTGCATAGTATTGAAAATAAATATTTACAGTTGAAAATAAATTTCCACCGATTTCATTCAAAATAATCCGTTTGAGAATTTCTGACTGTGCTTTAATCTTTTTTTGCATTCAATTAAAAATAATGCGTACTGCCTTGGAGCCTTGCCAGCTGGCTTGCTGTAGGCTTGTAAGAAAACACTTTTGGATGTAGTACATTAACAACATATATAACTGTATATAGGTGTATACAACAACCATACATTTGTACAAGTGTGTATGTGTGCTGCCCATTTGATGCCCTTCTATTTGGGTGCAGCTGCACTTGGGCATTGCATGAATTTTCCCATTGGCTTAGCTTAAAATACAATTTTCAAAAATGTAATTAAATTTTGTGCAAAATACATTTGCATTGATGCCTTCATCGTTTAGCAATCAGCTTAAGTGCTATAAATTTCAAATCATGATTTCACTTTTTAGAAATTATTTCCAATTTCATATTAATTGGTTTTTAGCACCGCCCAGCCTTTTTTGTTTTAAGGATATCCATTAGGCCGGGTCGATTTGTGGGGAGGCAAAAAAATCGCCCATTGCCCTGTGAAAATCATATTCTAGGGATCAAAATATGAAACTTTGCCGAAGGAACCGTACCTCTAAAACGAATTCTGATGTCCCCCAATTTGGGTCGAACTTTTTAGTTTCTTTTCTCATGTAAAGGCCAAAAATGGTGATATTTTGAAATGATTGTATGGGGAACCCCCCAGGGGAGTTCCAGGGGGTGTGCCACTGGCATGGATGGATCGGCCGTCTAAAGTAAGTGGGGGTCGGTCATACATTTGGACTCGATTGGAGCACTCTAAATGGGTCAAAGTGAGATTTTTCGTTCGACCCAAATTGGGGGGCATCAGAACTCGTCTTAGAGGTATGGTTCCTTCGGCAAAGTTTCTTATTTTGATCCCTAGAATACGATTTTCACAAAGCAATGAGAGATTTTTAAATCGACCCGCCCTAATATCCATATTAAAATATTTCCTAATGTGGTTTGTAAACCGTCTTTCTTTAGAATAGTTATTGCCGGCTTCTGACACAAAACCGACGGCGGGCTTATACGTTGCATCCATGAGCCGCTAAAGGGTTAAACAAAACATTTTCGTCGTATTCTCAAAATAATTTAATTTGATCTTTTTGACCTCAGTTCATCAAATGAAGGATACCTTCTGCAATAGCTCTTTCCAACGCAGAGAAAGCCTTCCTTACCCCTACCAACGCCAAAGATATTGCTCAGTTAAACTTGTCCAGGATTGGTGGCGAACATCGGAAGTTGAAAAAAAAAGTGTAAGCAGGAAAAGACATTTAAACGGAAGCTGTTTAGTTTACGGAGAGTGAGGGACCGAAAATTAAGAGAGTGTTACCTGAGGTTCTAGGTGAGCTCGTTTGCGGGTTTCTTTATTAGATTTTGATAGCTCGTAACTCATAGAGTCTTGTGGCTCGCGGACGCTCTTATTGGGAATAATTTCTTAATACGATATTTAGGTGCATTATTTAAGCTTCTGGGAGAGCTCTTAATGATATACCCTATGATCAGAAAGTACCGGGAATGTTTAATTTGAACGAACCCTGTACGTGGGAACTGGTCCATATTTTTTTCTTATGTTGGTAGGACTGTAAGACACACATCTGTCACTAGTTATCCGTTTTCAAGCGTTTGAGAGATGCTGCACTTCGCAATCGGCCGGAAATGTGAGCAAACAATCAATGGATTTTGCATGATAACGCGTCATCGCACCGAGCTCAAATTTTGCTGGATTATTTAACCAAACACCAAGTAAATACCGCCGTGCAAGCACCGTATTCACCTGATTTGGCCCCGTGCGACTTCTTTTTGTTTCCCAAGTTGAAGTTACCACTTCGTGGAAGGAGATTTCAGTCCATAGAGATCAAATAGAATGCGACGAAGGAGCTGAAGGCCATCCCTTCGTCGGCCTACCGGTGGTGCATGGAGGACTGGGTTAAACGTTGGCACATGGGTCACATTTTGAAGGAGATAAAATAAATTTGCCTGAAATTCAACTCTATTTTACTTTATTTAAACATTCCCGGTACTTTCTGATTATAGGGTATATGCATTGATGTTTGTGGCTCGTACGAATATTGGAATGAGTCGCTCTTATATGAAGAGCTTCATGATGGTTGATTATATGAGGTTATAAATATATGAACTTTGAGACCTTGTACTAAAGACGATAAGACACCATTGTAAAGTAATGCAAAGGCGGCTCCAGGGTGGGCGACGGCTCCAAACGAGTGAGAGTTTTTTAGTATCCGAACATATCATTGCTGGGCGGCCTTGTGGCTTGGGGGAATCTTGGAATGAGTGGCTCTTATGGGAAGAGCTCCGTGGTGCTTCTGATCATCTTTTGATGAAATTTGACTATTGGAAGGAGTGGTTCTTACTAGAAAGAACTTCTTGAAGCGACGCGTTGGCGCATGAATGCATGGTGTACATTATTTGAACTTGGAGATGAACTCTTATACGAATGTATTGTAAAGGATTACTAAAATGAGTCTTGGTCATAGGAGTAGAGATGATTAGCGACTAATAATATTTAACCCAGATGGCACCTCAAGAGTGTTAATAAAATTAGAATCAATGCGTTTGAATGTTAGCTTTGGGAGAGTGGGACCGCTAGGTCAACAGAATTCCAATTGACTTCACCTCGGTTCACAGCAAACAAATAACAAAAAATGTACAAAAATGTACAGTCAAGGCTTCCGTCAGCATCGACGGAGGGGCTTTGTTGCACTAAGATGCTCTTTTCACGGCCGAAGATCCATCCTTGGGCAGACGGTTTTATCTGCATTTATTATAGCGACTTACACCCCACTGACGCTACATCCTTCAGTGCAGAGCTGTATGTATATCTTTAGTTAAAGTAAGCCTCGTACTCTACTTGTTCGGCGAGACCTCCTTGAGGGTATTCTGCCCAGCTAGTTCGTCAGCTACGCAGTCTGATGCAATGGCACTGTAAACATATCTACTGGACACAAAAGTTTCCAAAGCGATGATGACAAGGGAACTCATACCCGCTTCGATTAATTTGTACTTCACCGACGATGAACCGAAGGCTTGGCCAACCTAATAGGTGTAGACCTCCTAAAAAAGCTACACAAAGTATGCTATCAGCCAGTTGACAGCCTCTTAGGTAATGCATATCACTGCTTAAACAAATGCAGTAAACTGGAAACCTCCATTTCATTTTTCTCGGCGAAACCAACTCCATACATCTTTCGATTCAATTGCTTGAATAAATTCGTCGCTTTGCCTCCACGGATGCATAAAAGAAGGCTCGTAAAAATATGATTGCGGGATGCTTGAACAGCTACACAGTAGAGAAGACTTGGATTTCAACATAGAAGGACGAAACAAATTAGGAATATCTACTGAGACGGTCGTCTCAAGTGGAGCCAGATATGTAAACTAGATTGATCGTGAACGACTGCAAGACCCTTCTCTTTTATATGGAGAATATTCGCAACATTCCTAGGAAAAAAATTAACAAAGATCAGTGAACCAGTTCAAACTTTTTCCTACCTCCTCATTTGGCGCAATAACTGCTTGCGCGGGTTTGGCCGAGTTAAACAAAACGCTCCAGTCGCTTCTTTCTCGTGCTAACCAGCACCAGTTGAAAGCACCAAGTGAAACCAAGTCCCTCTCCACCTTATGCTTCCAAGGCAGAGGAGGCCTTCCTCTTCCTCTGCTACCACCAGCTGGTACCGCATCGAAACTTTAAGAGTCGAAGCGTCGTGCAAAGATCCAAAAATCTTCCGCAAAATTGGAAGAGGGTTTCATATGTAGAAACCTGCGCAAGTGGGGCAAAATCTCTGACCGCTATTCGCTTGGGAGTAGCCAGGACGATTCTTCTGCAAATCATTCAACCAGCTCTCAACTTCCGGGCTTCGCCCAAGTATCCTCTAGGCAGCTTTCGATCATCCGTTCGAAAGAGAGGTAATACGTGAAGGCGAGGCAGCACAGGATATCTAATTGTGTGCCGAGTTTGGGACCAGTCACGTAAAAACCCTCCTCCAAAATGAAAACAAAGCGACTGTTGCAACCGCAAGCACAAAGCAGCTGATTTAAGTTGACTGAGGCTCATTTTTTGGAGAAACATCAATTGGAGTGGAAATGGGGTACAAAAAAGTAGGCAAATGATTTAGAAGGGGAGCGCATACATTTTCGGAACAGAGAATATTTTAGTAAGGAATTAAGGTTGGAATAAGGAATGGTAAATATTGGTTGCCATTGCCTATTTCGAAATTTTAAACAGGACCTACGCGAAAACTAAAAACAAAATAGTTTTCAATGAAAGCCTATTAAGCGCTTATTTAACTCACATCAAGACTGGAGCTCCTTTCTTTACTTTCCACCTTCTAATCCATTAAAAAACTTTGTGACAAGCTTCTTTTTCAATCAATTTTTTTTTTCTTAATATTTTCAATTATTTCAGAGTCTTCCATTTTATAGCCAAAGCAATGCAAAGACGTCTTTTACGAACAACAACTTTAACGGTAATGCATATTTCAGTAACTAACAATCCAACTAATGTGAATAGCAAATACTTGCACGCACACAGTTACTATAAATACATACATATATTCGCATAACTACGAGTACGAATACACGCCAACACATCAACACCACAAAAAGCGCCGACATTCAAAGGCACTTGGCGAAATGAAGTACTTACGAGTAAATGTTAGTTGCCTGTAACGGAGCTTGTCACCTTAAGTGTATGACTCTGTGAATTTGTAAGCGAATAGGTGGAAACGCAGAAACACACACACACACAGACACAAGTATGCTTTCACCATCTTCCTCGATGCACTGGAAGGCAAGCATATGCACTTATAAGTATGTGCGAGTGTGTGTGTGTATATAGTGTAGGTAGGCAGGTGTGTAGGTTTGCACTTATGCATATGCACTGAGGCCATGCAGGTTGTCACATGCGCTTACTTAGTTGCATGGCCTCAAGTAACTTTTCTTATACTCATAGACTGCTTTTAATTGTTGTAATTATTCGGTTGCTGTTGTTGTTGTTGTCATTGCTTCACTACGGTTGATGTTTTTGTATGTTGTCTTGTCGTTGACGACGTCGGCGTCGTCAACGTTTTAGAACTTGTGTGAATGTACGCGTATCTGCATAGTTAGTAAATACCTGTGTATGGATGTGTGTGTGTGTATGTATGGATGTTCGGTTGGATGTTTGCTTACTGCAGCGGCATCAACAGCTTGTGCTTCTAATTGCTTCTGGCTGTCTGTTGCACGGATAACTTACCTGCAAAGACATAAGGAAATTATGTGAATTAATTAATTAAGTTGCAGCTATAGCAATAACAACAAGTGAACTTATACTACAGACAACAATAAGGTTTTTTTAACGAACTAAAAATTAAGTTCATGCAAGGGAAGGGGAAGTATGTTTGGACCCATCCAGACGTAGGTATGACAATTTGGAAGAGAAGATCAATCAACATTAAAATATGCGAATAAGACAAAGTGGCGCAAAATTTATCACCCAATCAAAAGTTGTTGTAATTTTTGGGTTTAAATGGGTTTGTGTACTTGTTGTTGTTGTTGTTGAAGTGGTGAGTGATGTTGTTTTATTTTTATTTTTTTCTTATCTTATTTTTGATTCAGATCCATTTCGTGAGATCCAAGTATAGCAGCAGACTTTTAATTTCTATGTCTAAGATTTCGTTAATTTTCTATAAGAAAGGGTTCCCGAAAGAGCGAAGTCTTGCTAGACCTGGACATCCGCATACATAGTTGAAAAAAGTTTATTTCAACCCCTCTGCCTGACAGCTTCTGCAACCTGGATTGAAAGGAAGATTAAGTTTGACTGCATGTGAACTGTGAGGGTTGCAGTTATACGTGAAATGTTTGGACGAGAGCATCCTATCAGGTATTATAATTCCACTAATTTCTTTGTAGTGCTTTAGTTATTTGCGTGCTTCGCTGACTGCTAATAGTTCAGGTTGGAAAACGCTGGCATAGTGAGGAAGTCGCTTTGATTTGGATAAGATGAGAGGTTCCGAATTGAGGCCAGCCCCCATACCTCAGTTCATCTCAGAGCCGTCAGTGCAGATTTCAATAGAGCCTCGCGAAATAGGCTAACATTCCGGCACTTAGCTGGTTGACTTGAACCGAGCCGCACCGGAGCTTGCAGTGCGTGGCCGCCACCAGACTGGTGGTTCGACCGAGAATAGCGTGGCTGTGGCTGCCGATGTCACTGAGAACGAACAAACATCAACCAGGCAACATACCATGCAATTGGGCATCACCAGGCGGACCCTACAGCGATATGCAAGCAATGCCTGCTGATCATCACTCTTTTGTGAATTGCTGTCAACCCAACCTCAATTTCAACAACGAGGAAGACGATTTCTTGTCATAAATCACGATGAACAACGTAGAGCATTTGCACTTAAGTGGGTACGTCAAGAAGCAAAATCTTCGTTCTTGGGACATTGAAAGTCCCAGATTTCTTTATGATCCATTTGCAAATCAAAGGAAGCCTTGCTACCTACATTAGTAAACCGATCTTGCTCGGGTATTTGCATATAACTCGTAAAGTTCATGGACTCCGACTATGAAACTTTCAGGAATAACCGAGCATAGTATCAGCTATTAATAAAAAAAAACAAAAAAAAAACTCTCATGCGGATGTTTTTCACAAAGAACTCAAAAAGAACAAAAATTTTAAATTTTCAACAAAGAAATTTGTTTATTTTTAACATTTTTTTTTTTTTTTACTTTTTCAAAAACTTAATCAAACAAGTTTTTTTTAAGTACATTTTGCCCTAAAAAATAAAATAAATTTAAACTTATAAAAATGTTAATAGGAACCGAAGCCATTTTACTTAAAAAAATTTACATATATCAAAAGTTTTAATATTAGTTAAAGTCAAACTTATTAATTGGATTATTGAATATAATGAAATGAATTGAATTCCACTATGAAAATTTCAGGAATTTGCGAGCATAGTCTCATATTAATGAAAAAAGTGAGAAACCGATCTAAGGCAGAGATTTTTCACAAATCACAGAAAAAAAGAAGAAAAATTCTTAAGATTCTTAAGAACTCAACAAAAAACAATTAAATTAATAAATTATTTTTATTATTTTTTTTACATTTTCCGAGGAATTGAAGATATTTTACTGGTCTGGTGTCAAAGAAATTGTTTATCTCTGGCCAGTTTTTAAGGACCTCTTTGGTATACGGTTTGACAGGAAGCGTAAAAGATGGCAATCGGTCGGTACAAGGTCCGGAGAGTACGGCGGCTTCTGTAGGACCTCTTAGAGTGCGGCCCTGTCGACTTGTACAACATGGGACCTGGCGTTGTCGTGAAGGAGTATGGTTTGACCATGTCAATCAGGTCTTTTCACTCAGATAGCCTCATTCACATGGTGTAGCTGGGCAATGTAGAGCTCCTTGCTGACCATGCGATTTTTTCGAGGATTCCCCAGTGCACCATATCCTCCGAGTCCCACCAAACACTTATCTTTGGTGGAGGTGATTGAGAACCGTTTTATGATCGCAGTCCAATTACAAAACTAATTTGAAATGATCTTCATTGAATTCAGAGGGCTTTCCGCTTGGGGATGTGTCATCGACGTTAAAGTCGCCATTTTGGAACTTTGCATTTCCATTTCCGTGCTGTAGTTTCTCCTATGACACCTTCCCCCTTACACGTCGCAAATGTCCCGGGTTGCTTCGGCAGGTTTTTGACCTCGATGAAAAGCAAAGAAAAGCAGGTGTCGAAAATATTGATTTTTTCTTCTTGATATTCCATTTCTAAGCCTCAATAAAAGTTAAATAACTCAAAAATACTATTAACATAGTTTTGAAGAGCAGAAAGAGTTCTACCGATTGAATACTTACCCTTTGCCAAACAGCAAACAAATCGTTGTAAAATAAAAAAAATATATATAAAAACCGCTATGAGCTTATTTTCTAATCCAATACTTTAAAAAATTCTATAGCAAAATTTTCCACAATTAATACTCAAATTTTTAACTCTTTTTCAAAAGTTTTTCAGTATACTGCTTATTATACTCTCGACTACAAATAAACCAACTTTCAGAAAAATTGACGACAATGTGCAAATTACTTGGAGCACTTGACATGGAATTGTCAATGTAAGGCATACAAGTACATCCCTCTGGAAAATCTAGATCTCCAGTCCATGGAGGTTTGTTGATAAAACAAAAACAAAAAAACAAAAAATAGCTAAAAATATATCATCAACAAATAGTCTGCAATTGATGCCATTCTCCTTACTTTTTTGAAGTGAACTATTGACGTCACAGTCCTTGGCATATAAAAAAACCGAGCCGTTACTGTAACATAAACCCAAGTTTCTTAAGAGAGCTGCAGTGCTTTTGCAAGTCAATGCCCTCGTATTTCTAATCAATCCTAAGCTCACTGAATCACACAATGAAGCAAACTATTTCCTGCGTTCACTACTTGGAGTGTTTCCCACAAAAGACTTCAACTACTCATCGACGCGTTTCTAACTAATCTGACGCTCTATCTCTAAACATAAATAATTATTCTGTAGTAGCAGCAATTCGGCACTTTTGTTTCCATCATGTCAACATGTGCATAATTTCCTATCGAAGTCGTAAATTTCAAACGTCTCACACATAATCGTAAAATGTGAGGGATATTCTGTTCTGGCATTCCTTTCCATTTGACTAGTAAAGCCAACTCATTCAGTCGAGGTGTCGTAATAAAGTAAAATACGCTCGTAAAGTTGGAATTCTGAAGGAAAATGGGTAATATTTAAGCGATTTATATCTAAATGAGGTGTTTATGGGGTTGCCGAAAATTCACACACTCGGGCAGGGCCCATACATACGTGCCGGTATTTACATTTACATATGGCGCAAATGAGCAGCAATGAACGAGGTGGCAATGGATCGAAGGGTTGCCGCTTAACGACTCGCCATTCACTTGCTTTGGAAAATTTAATGAAAACACTCAATTTTAATTGCAAACTGAAAATAAATTTTACGATAATGACAAGGTAACGAAATAGCTTCGGGATACGGCAGCAAACAGACAGACGAATAGCCAAAAGTTTTCAAATAAATGGCATTGAACACACAAAAAGTGGAAAATGAGTATCAGCGCTAGGGCAGCAAAGATGTTAGACAAAAAGGGTGCTAAGCCTTGGAAGGCAGAAGATATATTCGAAGGACGAGATTTATCTTAATGAGCGCAATAACTGCATAATTAAACACAGCAAAGGTATACAACTAAAAATAGTATTGTTTGGAAAAGCAATCCGATACCAGCTTCAGCTTAAAATTAAGTGCCCTCAGATGTCTACTTCGTTAGATTTTTTTCGTTAATTTAGATTAGAAATATTAAATCGCTTGGATTTATTAATGCCAACGTCTGCAAGTCAAATGCATAGCAAAAGCGCAAAAAGCTTTTAGAGGACATATAAATGTGTGGATGTGTGTGTTAGATTTTGAAATTAAAAATCATTTTGTTGGAAATATGAATACATCAAAATGCACAACTGGACTGTTAGTCTACTAAATCCCACTCAACGAGTGTAGACGTGAATACTCTTGGGTACTCCACCATTAGCGGGCATGAAGTTTGAAATTTGACTGCCTCAAAATCTCCACCAGCTCTCTTACGCCCTTATTTTAAGCCATACGGGTTTTCCATCTTCGGCGACCCCCTTTAAAATTGTCTGCTTAAAATTTTGGTGACACATTTTAGCAGTCTAATTACCTTTGATTATAACTGTTTAGAGAACGCGTCAAAAATTCCCATTTAAGTATGAGTTAGAGGGTTAAAGTCTACTACCTAAAAATTCCTCGTTAAATTGTGTTATAGCAGTCTGAGGAATGTAATTTTATTTCAAGTCACAAATATTTGCATTTTCGGCCAAATATGTAAAAGTTCAACCCATCAATGCTCTGGATTAGTACTGTCTTCGGCAAAGTCTTTAAACGAAAATATTGAAGGCATCCTCTCTCCAAATATTATAACACTTTTGTTCGTGTTGAGCGCCCACTGTTGGACATTGTACAATAGTTAAAATCAGTTATAAAGAGTAACCAGACACCAATGATTGTTTTCGAAATTGTGTTATTTTAGCGGCTGTTAAAATATTCAAGAATGTTTGCAATTTCATCATGTATTGTGTCACGCTTGGCGAACGTGCGGAAACTATTAAAAAATATTATCGAAATTCCAGCTCAACTGTAAGCACACAAAGTATGGGCTATGACTAAAAAATCATCTTCTCGAACGTGGCCCATTTTTGGCTTAGCGGCTATGTCAAAAAGCAAAATTTGTTATATATTGGGGCGAGCACAATTCATAAGCGTCCAACTTAACTTCTACTGACCATCGTGCTTTCTTGTGGTTCCAAGATTCTTACCTCCTGTGCAAGTCTAAAATTAAACGTGAACGGACGTGGGCACAGTTTCCAGGTGGGCAAAAGCTAAAGATGCAGATACCTGTGCATAGTTATTTGCGTCCTAATTGATGCGCAAACTCTATGATCACTGGAAGAAGCTGCATTGGTATGACCAACAAAAATATACCTACGTGTTAGTCACAGAAGAAGGTGCTATTTGTGCAGACGTCTATTTTTCAAAAGCAAAAAACAATAATTATATCAATCAGTTAATCAATTACACTGTGCGACAGTGTTTTTATACTTTTATGGAGACCTAGTACAACTTATGGCTATAGAAAAACTAAACAAAATGGTATAGGAGAAATTTCCAATACACCCCCAAAATCTCGTTTTATGGCCATAAAACCGTTTTTCAGTAGGTTGATGTGAAGAATCACTCCTAACTTCGCCAATTTCCATCCGATTTCGAATTTGTTTTTTTTTTGTTCGAAAGAACAAAAACAAGCCATTTTGACAGTGTGCTGACAATTTTTCCGAAATGACAACTGACGAGACTGTAGACGGAAGTATTTGGATTTTTTTTATTTTTTCTCTATTTTTTCAACTTTGACATAATTTTTACGATATTATCCGTAATTGAGGATTTTTTTTAGTAAACTACTGTTATATTAAATTTAATTTTGCGTCGAATGAGCTATATTTCACTGTAATTGAAATGAAATTAATAGAGTTGTGTGAGTTTTAAGATTTTATTTTTTTTTTACTAATTTGGTATGTAGGTATAACTTACGCTATATGGGAATAAGGACGTGTTTTGATGCGTTATTATAGATAGGTAATATTTATTGGAGTATATATGTATACATAAGAGTACACTGTACTGCATACAACAGAACTAGTTAGAACTTACGAAAATATCTGACATATTATAGCACATTTTTTTTCAATGGAAATATGGAAAAGCTCCCAAGTGTACCAAAGTTCACACTGTACATTGATTAACAAAAGAAGTTTGTTATTATAATTTAACCTTATTAAAACGTCAAAGTTGTATTGTTTGTTTCATTGAAATTCAAGAGATATAAATCAAAACTTTGCCAGAAAAGTCGAATTTCTCAATATTCTCCGATGATGTGGCATCATCAGCCTTTTCATAAACCAGATGATTGTTATTTTCATCATTATAAAGCTCGAAAGCACATAAAGTATGCTGATGTTGCAACTGTTAAGAACCCCGTAGTCTTGGACGATATGATTGACTCAACCGCAGGAACTTAAGGAAGTTCAACTCATTGCTGATGATGATCAAACTGATAACAATAAACCTGATGATGAAGAGTACTTTTCGTCTGGTTCTAAGTCTTCAGAACGACACATTGTATTAAATTCAGATTTTCAGGATCTTTCTCGTGATTTACTTCTATCGGGAAGACAATCTGAAACGCTCGCTTCTCGATTTAAACAATGGAATTTAGTTGATGACGACTTCAGATGAATGATGATGATCGAATTTCTTACAGAGAAGTATTCAAAACTGATGAAGAGAATGACAAATGTACCGTACCATACTAAACTCCAAAGAGCCGTCTCCAATGCATTTTTAAGTTTGGAACCAGTTGCGTTGTGTACTGCACCGTACCGCACCGTACCATACCGTACAGTGCTGCACTGCACAATACTCCAATAAATATTATGTGTTTATAATGACACTTGTTATCATTTTCATGCTTCGATGCCTACATACCAAATTAGTAAAAAAAAAAAGAAAAAATCTTAAAACTCACACAACTCTATTATTTTAATTCAATTACAGTCAAATATAGCTCATTCGACGCAAAATTAAATTTACTATAACAGTAGTTTACTAAAAAAAATCCTCAATTACGGATAATATCGTAAAAATTATGTCAAAGTTGAAAAAATAGAGAAAAAATAAAAAAAATCCAAATACTTCCGTCTACAGTCTCGTCAGTTGTCATTTCGGAAAAATTGTCAGCACACTGTCAAAATGGCTTGTTTTTGTTCTTTCGAACAAAAAAAACAAATTCGAAATCGGATGGAAATTGGCGAAGTTAGGAGTGATTCTTCACATCAACCTACTGAAAAACGGTTTTATGGCCATAAAACGAGATTTTGGTGGTGTATTGGAAATTTCTCCTATACCATTTTGTTTAGATTTTCTATAACCATAAGTTGTGCTAGGTCTCCATAAAAGTGTATTTAATTTTTTTTTTTTTTGTCACACAGTGTTATCTATTCGTCGTTGCTGTTTACAACCTCTTGCCACCTCTCGACCAATTTGTTGATGCCTTTCCGCCATTCCGCCAAAAATCGCCTGGTCTGGTGTCAAAGAAGTTGTTGACCTCTGACCAGTTTTAAAGGACCTCTTTGTTATAGAAGATAACGCCCTTCATACGGTTTGACAGGGAGTGGAAAAGATGACAATCGGTGCAAGGACCGGAGAAAACGGCGGGTGCTTAAGGATCTCCTATTGGAGCATCGAGCTCATAGAGTGCGGCTTTGACGACTTGTTCAACATGGGACCTAGTGTTGTCGTAAAAGAATTTGGTTTGACCATGTCGATCAGGTCTAATCACTCGCATAGCCTCATTCACGTGATGCAGCTGGGCAATGTAGAGGTTCTTGTTGGCCGTGTGATTTTTTCGAACATTTCCCAGGGCACCATGTCCTCCCAGTCCCACCAAATACATATAATGTTGCAGATTTTTTGGATGAAGACTCGACTTGAATCTCGACTTTCACGTATCTCCTGGAGCCAGCCACTCTTTTCTTTGCCTTATATTAATGCATATGCACCATTCTTCAAAGTGAAAGAACTCTTGACATTCCACACACTGCACTTTCGGTTGAGGACGATCAACTTTTTGTCCACATAAACGCGGCGTACAAGTATAGCTTAAAGTCACTGTCTTTTAATTTTTTGGTATTAACATTACAATGTCATTTCATATTATACCAAAATAACTTTTGTATAGCAAAAATACAGAGCGATTAGAAAAACACGTCCGAGATGTACCGCATACAATTTCCAATTAACAAGAACTTTATAAATAATTTTGATTGAAACACGGAATTTATTAACCTGTTAATGGGGCACGTGGGTATCGCGGATAACGAGACCTCTGACTCCTTAGCTAAGATGGGCTCTGGGCCAAAGAAGTTGGCCGTTTTGCCACTCCCTTCTGCGGCCATCAAATCCAGGGTTAGGAAATGGGTAACTACCACCCACAAGCGAGCTTGGCAGGCTGAGAGAGACTGCAGATGGACTAAACTGATGTTACTTGTCATGTCCGATCGACTGTCGAAAAAACCCTTCTGTCATTAAGGAAAGGTTGGGCATCTCAGACGGTGTACTCTGCCCAGCTTGTGAAGAGGAGGATGAGACGGCGGACCACTTCCTGTGCGTCTGCCCTGCCTTCGCTCGAATCCGGTTTGAGGTATTTGGCGCTGATGTGTTAAGAAGCGACCACCTTGGCTCCTTGTAACCACAAGATCTACTCAGATTTCTTCGGAGATCGGGTAGATTTAAAGAAAATTAAAACGGAATCCAAGTGTAGTACAATGGATTTAATTAATGTCTGAGTGCTGCACTTGCTAGTTGTCCTGACAAAAAAAAAACAAAAAACAAAACAACCTGTTTACGTAAATATAACTGTTTGGAAAAAAATGTCATATAATTTTAACTTAAAAACATAAAAAGTGGGCAAAAAGTAAGGGGAATCTGGTTGTAAAATGAAAAATCTTTATTTATTCTTGTAAATCAATTTCATCCCCTCCAAAATAATCCCCTCTCGTCAAAATACACTTATGCCAACGATTTTTCCAATCCCCGAAACATGCCAAATAGTCCATTTCCGGTATAGCTTTTATCTCCTCAATCGACTCGAAACGCGTTCCCCGGAGTCTCTTGAGTTTTGGGAATAGCCAGAAGTCACACGGAGCCAAATCAGGCGAATACGGTGGTTGCGGAACGACATGCTTGGAATTTTTGGCGAAATGGTCACGAAGAACGAGTGCAGTGTGAGACGGTGCATTATCGGGACGCAAAAACCAAGAGTTGTTGGCCCATAATTCTGGTCTTTTTAGATGAATTGCTTCACGTAAACGACGCATAACGCTCAAATAATATTCCTTATTAACAGTTTGGCCAGGTGGAAGGAATTCATAGTTCACCACACCACGAAAATCGAAAAAAACTGTCATCATGACCTTTATTTTTGAACGACTTTGACGTGCTCTTTTCGGTCTGGCCCCGCCTTTAGCACGATATTCGCTTGATTGGTCGGTTGTTTCAGGGTCGTAAGCATAAATCCAAGTCTCATCTCCCGTAATGATGCATTTGAGCTTGTCCTGATAGTCTGAAATCATTGTTTCACACACATCAACGCGACGACTTTTTTCCAAGAGATTGAGAGTTTTCGGTACCAAACGAGATTTGACTTTTCGTAAGCCCAAATGGTCTTTCAAAATAGTTTTCACAGATCCCTCTGATATTCCGATCATATCAGTAAGGTCTTTAACAGTCAACCGAGTCAACGAGCACTAACTCCTTCACTTTATTGACGTGTTGGTCATCTGTTGACGTCGATGGTCGTCCGGAGCCCTCCAAGTCATCAACACGTTCTCGACCCTCTTTGAAGCCTTTGTACCACTTATAAACATTTTTCTGCGACATGGTCGAATCACCAAATGCCTTCTACAACATGCTAAACGTTTCCGCAGCCGAAATTTCATTCCGCAAACAAAATTTGATGGCACTTCTCTGCTCAATCAAATCAGACATTGTAAAAACGAAAAATGCACTTTTGGTCGTTTGGTAAACACAAGCGTAAATATATTACTGATAATGACATTCACATGAAAGTTGGCCCAGATGTTATTGACAGTGCTGCCAACTCATGAAAAAAATAACTAGAGCGAAATTTTAATCCCGCGAAGTTTGACAAATAAATTCACCTTACTTTTTGCCCGCAGTATATATATTTCCTCGTCCGAGTGTGCTCATTCCTTGGGCAACCATACCAACCTAACCTAACTTAAAAAATATACCCACCTTTGGTCGTATGTATAAGTATAACTCGAACTTCACGCGCTTAATTTGAGTGTTTTGAAAGTGTTAAAAAAAGTTTATGAAACACATGAAATAATTTCTAACTGGCAAAACTTCGCACATAAATCTGCCCAAATACATACAAACGACATGGTTTCGAAAATGTTTGTTGGCCTAGCAATGTCCCTTTGAGCACCCACAGTGTAACTACTAAAATTAATATTAATTAACTCATAAACCTCTGGAAAAACGGAAACCGAATTAGACCCAAACAAAAACAAAACGTTTCGCACACAAGCCTAACAACGGTTACTATGAAAAGGAAAACGAAGCAAATTATTTTGATAGAACAAAAAACTGAGTAAACTAATTTAAGCAAAATGGTCTCATTAATATCAATTTAAACTTAAATTTGCTAAAATTTGCGTAGAACATAAAGCATTTTTTCGTTTTGCTAAAGATTTATTTTACAGTTTTCTCTCATTTTTGAATTTATTATTATTTTTCCTACTTTTTTTTTTGTTTTTTGCTCGGCTACCTTTCTCTAATTTACCCGAGAATTATTTTACAAGTATTTTCCCAAATGAAAAACAATGTAGGAAAATATGTACGCAAACAGAGATAGCCGCAAAGAATTCCAGAAAAACATGACTACATATTTCTGGTAAACACACGCACGCACTCGCACGTACACGCACACACGCACACAAATGCAAATATTTATAATGCAATAACTTCAAGTAGAAAAGCAAAAATTATGAACTACGCCACACTGCCCAACCACATTAATCCACACAACTGCATGTTATTGAAACACAACCCCCCACCTCTGCTCAGTATACCCACCCCAGTAGAGGCTAGAAATGGGCTTGAAATGGGCTGCGTACCTTACGAAAGCGAGCCGAAGAGACCGAAAGGATCGAGGAAGAGGAGGCAAGAGAAGTGGCGCTTGAGGCTTGAGGTAAAATGTGAGTAAATAATTTTCATTACAAAAATCCATGCAAACTAATGTGTTGCACTTAACACAATTTATTTGCCATCCCAAACTCACATCAACCAAAAATGAACAGCAGCCCCCAGAGAGCCAACTGAAGGGCAGTTCAAGTTGTATGCAAACCTGCTGTCTGTCGAAAAGCAACGCACCGCACGGCCGGACGAAAGTTTACAATCCAAATTCACACGCTTAGTAGCCGCAAAGCAACCGAACAAACAGGCGACAGGAAGCAAAGTCAGCAACGCAGTTAGAAATCTCTGGGGTACTACGACGCCAGTGAAGCAAACAAAAAAAAAAACAAAGAAAAAAACCAACTGACCAAGCAAACGGACTAGCCAAACAACTGAACAACCGAACCATCGAGCAACCAACCAAACCCAACAACTGTCTACAAACAATTTGGGCAGTAGCCGCAGGATAAAAATGAAAATTTTACTTCGTTTATGCGTTTAAATTTTATTATATTTTCTAAGTTCGGTTTGGTGCTTTCTATTTTAATTTTTTTTTTTCGTTGTATTTACACTTTAAAAAGATTTGTGCTGGTGTGTTGCTGTTTTTTTATTCTTGTTTTCTCCTTTTGTTGATGTATGTTTCCTGTGAAATTCCCCAGAGTAGAGTAAAACAGCAGCAAAAACATGAATTAACATTCGGCAAGCGCAAAACGAGCAATAAAAACAGCAATACGCACATAAAACAAATACCATTAGAACAACAAATTGGAAAATAATAAATAATAAAACAACAAAAACAGATTAATAATTCTGTAGAAACTGCATTGCTGTAAATCAAAATTGTTGGGAGCATCTTTAGTGAACAACCTCAATGGCTCACCTGGTTTGGCAATAATTTTGGGAAAACAGTCGAACTCGAACCGAATACTTTGACTTGATTTTAAAATGTTTGAAAGTTTGTTCAAATATACACGGGGGCTGCTACCTAAGTTTTCAGATAAGGCAATATGCTTGTGAATACGTTAAATCTGGCATTGTCATCGCAGATAGGTAGGTAGGTGGGGTTGCTGTCGCAATGACACACTTAGACCTTTCATAGTCCATTGTGATGCCACTGGAACTTATCCTTACCCTATGGGTTCCTTTTCAAACCATCCGGTAGCTTTAATAAACGAGCAAAGCTTCGTTGGTTTTAGATGCGCTATGTCCGCTACATCAATTAAAAATGCCATGTCAAGAGTGCGGAGCCTCCTTGTCGCTAAGCTTTCACACTCAAATAAAAAGTGCCTGACTGTTTCCTCTTCTTCTGTATTTTTTCAACTTCTACAGAAATCGAAGTACGGGGAGTCCTAACCTTCTAGCGTGGCTGCCTATCAGACAATGACCAGTTAATACGCCTATCATTTTTCTTATAGCTTCTCTGTTAAATCTTAATAAGCTTTTTGATCGACCGCTGCTCCATTTCGGCCATGTCTGTCTGCTTAGTTCGCATGTTGAGAGGTTTTTTCCAACTTGTATTTATCGTATTGATGGTTTCCCTATCTATCAGTAGCTTACAAGTGGTTAAAGGTATCAGCGTCTTATCCGCTTGGAGGTCAAGCCTTGTACCAATTCGAGCAGGTTCATCTGCCTTTCAGTTCACTGCTATATTCCTGTGGCCTGGCACTCAAATAAGGTGCACATTGTAGCACTTAGATACGTCATTTAGAAGTTTAAAACATTCTAAGACTATTTTTGGCGAGTGTTTTTTAGATTCAAGCGCATTTATTTCCGCTTGACTGTCCGAGTACATGACGACTTCCTTTGTGGATAATACTCTCGTTTTCATTACCGTAAGTCCCTCTTGTATGGCAGTGACTTCCTACACTGCAATGATCAGGTAGGCGAAATGATTGACTAACTCCGAGTTTATCGAAGTAAACCCCTCCAATTACTTTGTTGTCTAGTTTTGAGCCATCTGTATAGATGTTTATATCATTTTCCCTCAGAATAATCCCATAATCTCATTCCTCTTTGGAAGGAAATGCTGTGACGAAGGATTTATCTAAATTGATATCCTTGGTCTTACAGAAAGCCGTTGTACCAGGAATGCAAGGGAATTTTTCTAAAACTGAAGAGTGTCCTCTCTGGTTTATTCTGAGTAGACCGATTTCTCTTAATCTGAGAACAGCCTTGGCAGCTGCTTGCTTGCCGAAATGCTCTGAACATGTTAAGCATAATGTTTAGTACCTCTGTGGGTGTGGTTCTCAGTGCCCCGCAGGTGCAAAGACTGACCATTCTTTGTACATGTACCACGGTTTTTTTGATATATAATATAACTTATCTAAAACTGGCCACCATACTAGTATACCGTATGTTAGGATTGGTCTTACAACTGCCGTGTATAGGCAATGTACGATAGATGGGGAAAGACCCCAACTTAGTCCTATTAGTTGCTTACAAGACATTTGATTTCTATCTTAGTTTTCTGTCTAGTAATAGACCTAAGTAGAGGGCCTCATCACTAAATGACAAAGCCTTTCCATCTAGAGTCGGAGGAGTTATTCTTCCAATTCTATGTTTCCTGGTAAATAAGATTAGTTCAGTTTTGTTGGGGTTGACGTTAAGCCCATTTGATTTTGATTTTGATTGTCATCGTAAAGTTTGATATTTTTAATGGTAATCGTACTCAGAACGTTTCGTCATTTCTGATTTAATTGTATAGTTAACAGGTACTTGAAACCAAAGTGTATTAATAAAGTGTGCCAGAATCGCGTTATTTTACGTCTGGTAACAAAAACACACAATTTTAGAATTTGTTTGACAACGTTCTAATCAAAGTCTATTAGGCTGCAGAAGAATAAGAGTGGAATGGAACAAAGCCAGGTTGGTCAGAGTAGTGACTAGGCTTACTTGGGCTATGTTCGAAGTCGTTTAAAACGTACAACGGTAGCCAACCTTATGGGAGATCGATTAGTGATTACATTATAAAATACTTCTTAAAACATGTTAAATTATCGAATGAAAATTGCTTATTAATATAGTATCCTTCTTATACTTTTATATTGCATTGTACACTTCTACAATAAAAAAGGGTCGCTAATAAAAAAAACATAAAATTTACTGATTAAAACACAAAAATTAAGATATTATTTATTAAGTGCAATGAACCGAAAACAAACTGGCAACAATATTTAAAAAATTCTAATTTATTGGACATGGGAATAAATTTCCGTCCTTTCTTAACCAAAGTTGCAAATTATTTAAATTATTAATTAATACATGAAATTATGTGAAGTATGTGCCATTGGAAGCTACAACCTTACTCCATCTTTCATGCAGCATACGGATTCCTCTGACAAAAAATTTGAGTTCTTTTCACTTCATCCATTTATTGAGCCAGTTTGCGATGCTCTCGTAAGAAGTGAACCGCTCTCCAATAAGGGCTGACTGCATTGATCGGAACAGATGGGAATCCGAGGGTGCAATGTCTGAGGAATACGGCGGGTGGGGCGAGATTTTCCAACTCAGTCGCTCTAAATATTTCTGGACCGATTCAGCAACATGTGGCCGTTGCCTGGCGTTGTCATGTAGCAAAATCACTTTGTCACGTCGACCGTCCTACCGTCCCATACCGGCCGCTTTTCTTTGAGATTCAAACGCATTAGCTGCAGTCGATAACAATCACCAGCGATGGTTTCAGATGGTTTAAGGAGTTCATAATAGATTACACCCATCTGATCCCACCAGATGCACAACATAAACCTTGAAACATTAATATTTTTTCACTGTGGATGGACCTGGTTCACCTAGCAGACTCCAAAATTTTTGACGCTTAGGGTTATCATAATAGATCCATTTTAATTGCCAGTGACGATGCGAGGCAAAAACCCTTTTATTTTCTGCCGTTCAAGAAGCATCTCACAAGTCACCAAACGTCTCTCGATATATCTCTTTTCAATTGATATGGCACCCAGTTACCTGCTTTCTAGACCATTCCCATCGCATGCAAACGCTTACCAGCGGTTGATCTATCAACATCCAACTCGTTAGACATACGAGGTGTGTTCAAAAAGTATCGCGAGTTTTGAATTTTCGCAGGTTACGTATATTCGAATTTCGATTTTTTGTGGCGATATGTTGGTACTCATGTCTCTCACTCATGCCGACGAGTTGGGCCATTTTGAATGTTCAGTTAATTGTTGACAGCTGCTTTGCTTGCACATATTTCGGCTCGTCTTCGATTTTTACCTATTCAAAGAGATGTATCAAAGAACCTGTACCCAATTTTGTGTAAAAAACGAAATTAAGTGCGCGGATGCATTCCGAATATTGACTGTGTCATACAAAGAAGCTACTTTGGCCCAAAGCAACGTTTATCGGTGGTGCAAAATGTTCTCAGAAGGCCGAGAAGATGTGAACGACGAAAAGCGTGACGGACGCTCGAGCACCTCAACAACAGAAGAAAAAATTGATGAAGTGAAGAAGATGGTATTGCCCAATCGTCGAATCACCGTTAGAGAAATTGCTGAGGACCTACACATATCGATTGCTGAGGATCGTTTCATTCGATTTTTTTCAATGATTTGTGCATGAGACGGGTCGCCGCAAAATTCGTACCAAAACTGATCAATTTCGGCCAAAAGCAGCATCGCATAAACATTGCTAATGCTCCAGAGGGTCATAACTGGTGACGAATCGTGGGTTTATGGTTGTGACGTGGGGAGGTTCTGGATTGAAATTTCATTCACAAATAAAATTTGATAAATGCGATTAATCTCTTTTTATATACGTTAAAAGAGTTAGTAAAGAAAAATTGCCTTTTTGTTGAGTGTTTAAGGATCGTGTGCAGGGATTACATGTAAAAAGAAATAAAATATTTTTTCTGTTTTGTTTTATACAATGAATATATTAGAGTAATATACATAAAAAATATTTTGCAATGAAAAGTAACTTCGCCAAATTTTTCTGATGCTCGCATACCCTCAAGAAGTGGTTTAGGTCATTATATTTCAATTTTAATCTTATTAAAAACATTTTAACATGGTTTCATTCCAAGTCTAATGACTGCATGCACTTTTCCCAATGCTGATCAATGTGCCGATAACATTGTGACCCTTCATAGAAGCAAGTCCATTCAAACGATCTTCTCTTATTGTAGACCTCAAGTAAGATTTCAAGCGTCGCAGCGTGGAAAAAGACCTTTCGTTAGTTTTATTTCTCATGTGTTGCCATTAACTTTGTAAGTTGTTAACAGTGAAGCTGAATAAGCAAATTTCGAAGAATTTATAGTGATATGCCATTCCGAGGGAAAAAGTGTGCGCCAATAGCACAATTGTGACCCAGTTCAACATTTTTTAATATATTAAAAAAAAATTTAATGAAAACCATTATTTTCTTAGAAACAGTGATACTGGAAGAGTTTCCTAAATTAACTCAAATGTGGCCAATAGAAGGATGATACATTTAATTACCGAGAATCTAAAAAAGTTTGCCAAGATTTAATCCAAATGGTGGTATTATTACAGGACAAAACCTATAGGGCCAGCATATGACCACTATTAGAATCATTGAGGACCCTTATTAAAGGAGACGGATAGCACTGAGCTCTTTCTCTATGAGTGTCCTGCCTTTGCCAGAGCAAAGCTACGAATTTTGGGTTCCCATGTCGTGAGAATGAGTAATATTCGTTCTCTAAAACTGGAGATTATTTACAGATTTGCCAAAGACTATGGATTCTTTCGTATCTCTTTCTCTGATACTTTTCTCCTTTCCTCCTTGACTATCTACTCTCTTTCCAGAGCTCTAAATATAATGGGCTTTTTAGCCTCCTTCGCTCGGCCTATTCAAATTTCAACGCAAAATCACTTAAAAACTCATCAATTGTTGGCGTACATCTACAAACATTCAGAAAATTTCCGTACAGTAACGAATATGTTCCAGGAAAAAAATCCTTTCTTGCAAGGGTTAATGTGAGTAAAAGGAACTGAACTATGCTAAAGACTACGTTAGCAAGCTAAATGAATTTTGGAGCAACATTATTTTCACCGACGAGTCGAAATTAAACTTTTTTCGGTCGAATGATTTGGGGAGCAATGACGGAAAGTGAAGTGAGCTTCTTTTGTTTTATTGAAGCCATAGTGCAATGAATTATCTACTAGTCAAAGTAAAATGAATTATCTACAAATATTGAAAATTAAAAGGGAATGATTGCTTTACAATGTAAAAAAGTAATACCTCATCCTCCTCAGAGCCCAGATCTCAATTTCATTGAGCACTTGTCGACCCACATTTAAAAAGAGAATTGTGGAAGAGGCAGATTAGTGGTAAAAGTTCCCTAAAATCAGCCATTGAAGAGATATGGGAAAATATTCCAAGACTTGTCACCAAAACTCTGGTAGGCTCAATGCAACGACCTCTTCAAGCAGTCATTAGTGCAAGGAGATATTGCACAAAATATTAATTCATTAAATTTCCTCTATTTCCGTACTTTCATTATGGTCTCACTTTATGTTTGAGTTGTACAATTAATATAAGTTATTGTTTTATTTACTGGAAAATAATTTCCAAATAATTTAAATATTTTATTATTTTCGGCTTTTACAATAAAATACCAAATTTAATCGTTTGTATTGGCTTTTGCCTTTGAGAATCAGTTGCACCATCCTCAAGTTACAAAGAATTGAAGTCTCGGTGAGCCAGTTTATCTTTAGTTCACTGCATTTAGCCCTTTTAAACTTTAAAGTCCTTTAAATATTAAATCGATAAGAAAACTAAAAACTGCCTATGCAGTATTTCTATGCAAAATCTATAGTTGAACGTGCATATGAAATTGAACTGACCCAAGCTGTTATCGATCCCAGTAGCACAAATGTAAAATGTTGATGTAATAAATTTTACAAAACAAAATATTTTATTAACATTAAATTCGATACCGAACTTTTCAGATAGCTCAATAATAGGTTTATTCTTATTTTAATATATTCTTTTATTTTATTACTTTATTAAAATAGGAGCAACACAAAATGCACAAATTCCTCATGTCCTACACGTGCAGCAAATAATTGAAGAAATATGCAAAAATTTCAAGTCTACAACCATTTACTTCTACAGGCAACCCAGATTATTTTCATTCTATTGGCATTTTGCCTGACACTTGACTGTATGCACTTTGTGTACTCATTCAAGTGTTTTATAAAGGCAGCATGAAAACAAAAAACAACAAGCGAGCACCTTTATTTATTTGTTGGTGAAAAATATTTACTTAAATAATTTCCAAGCTGGCCATGGAACCATAAATAACTTATAAATTCATGTACGTAATAATTCTCTTATGTAAGCTATGCGCAAAACAATACAAGCTCATTCATATCAATTGAGTTCTTGTGGATAGTTAAATAAAATGTAGTAACATCAGAATAGCAGTTCGATGTTTAAAGGGTCCTCCAAAGGTAAGAGACCTAGACGTCAGTGATGAATTAGTACTCTATGGTACATTTTTCTATGCCATCTTTCACATTTCTCAAGTAGGCAAATGGGCAATTTTACACAATAGAACAACTTTCCGAAAAGGTCGTTCAACCATCGATGCCGTCAGGAAGATGACAAACATTGCAAACAAAGATATTGAGGGTAACAGGTGAATGCACGCTGATAAAGAATACTGTGCAGTTGTCACTTTAGATGTCAAAAACACCTTCAACTCGGCGTACTGGCCCCATATTATGAAGGCTCTGGAAGAGAAAAAAACGCCAGCATACCTAGTACGGGTTATAAACAGTTATCTGTCGGTAAGAGTACTTCTATACGATACAGATGGAGGTCCTAAGAGATATGCAGTGACGGGCGGTATACCGCAGGGATCTGTACTGGGCTCGATCCTATGGAATGTACTATATGATGAGGTACTGCAACTCCCAATGCCGAGGGAAGTGCAAATAATAGGATACGCAGACGACATTGATTTGACCATAGTCACCAAAACAATCCCTCAGGTTCAGAGCATCTGTAGCGAGGCAAGAACAAAGCTCAAGCAATGGCTAACGGCGATTAAGCGCCAACTAGCAGGACAAAAAACAGAAACAGTTCTCATTACGAGTAGAAAAAAATTAGAGACGACCACACTAAACAATTTCGGGCGGGTCGATTTAAAAATCGCTCATTGCTCTGTGAAAATCGTATTCTAGGGATCAAAATAAGAAACTTTGCCGAAGGAACCATACCTCTAAAACGAATTCTGATGTCCCCCAAGCTTCATTAAAAAAACATGCAGAAAAGCCGCCATGTTGACGGCGGCACTGTCAAGAATTATGCCCAACATTGGTGGTCCCACTCAGAGTAGTAGAGCGCTCCTGGCTAAAGTTACCCAGTCTACACTCATGTATGCAGCACTCATATGGAGTAAAGCTCTGATACAAAAAACATACGCGAAGAAGGCGGAAATAGTTTTTAGACTAAGTGCCCTTAGAGTTGCCTGTGCATTCAGGACAGTGGCGTTTGAAGCAGAATGTGTCATATCGGGTATCATGCCACCAGAAATAATGGCCTCTGAACTGGGTAGAGTTTACGACAAAGCCAAAAGCCTAAACACGCGACTAACGGCGGCAGAGAAATTGCTGGGACCTAGCGACAAAAGGGAGGTGTATGCATAAACTTATCAGAAGCGTGCAGGCTTGGGTTGAGAGAGGACATGGTGACACAGATTACTACCTGACACAGTTCTTGATGGGACATGGATGCTATAGAGAGTATCTTCAAAGACTCGGCCACGGGGACGCAGCAGACTGCTCGTTCTGCGGTAACGGTAGTGGGAAGGTGGAACATATCTTCTTCTCTTGCCTGAGATACGCATCTGAAATAATGTCCATTGAAGAATTGATAAAAGTAAGAATAACCCCGGGCTACATTGTAAATCACATGCTTCTATTGAAGTTTGTGTGGACCAAGATGAGATAATGGTCCGCAAATGCGTTACAGGAACTGCGGAAAGAGGAATGGGAACGCTGTGAACAAAGAAGACAAAGAAGTAATGAAGGGTAGACGGAGACAGAAGCATGAACGAAGAGCTATACTGGCATACTCGCTTGGCCCTGCGATGCAATGCTTAAACGGTGGTACCGCAGGGCAAGCTAAAGCTGCAGAGGTCGGAGTTAGGGTTTAGGTGTACGTAGGTGTACTGTTTCGCAAATCCAGTTCAGTAGTAATACTGACTGCGCGTGGTCCCGAATGAGGTGCACCTTTAGCGATTAGTATGAATTGTGCATGTCGTCTATATTGACGGTATCTATGTAAGATTCCCCCTTCGGATAAAAAAAAAACTCAATAGAACAACGCGTTAAAATTATTGAAATCTATTATGAAAATCGGCGATCTTTCAGAACAACATAACGCAAGATTTGTGATCTTTTCTTGTGGAAATATTCGTCCGAAAGAGTCGATAATTTTAAGTGAAAGGTGCAAGGTGAATTTCACGAAACTGATTGTGTCGAGGATAGGACAATTAGAGGATGATAGGCCAATAATTATGCAGAAAAAAAAAATTGTGCACGCAACTTCGGCTGTCACGTCACGGTGTACTCGCCAGCCGCATTCTGTACGATCATTTCACATGTATTCACACACTCGTCCAATCAGTCGTCTTTCAGACGGCAACGAATTGATCTTGTGTTAATTTTTTTCGTATATAACTAACACATTCTTAGTTTTTTCGTAAACAAACCGGTTTATCACCCCGACTACGTCAGACCATCTCAGCTGATTCTGTCAAATTCGCTGAGAGCTGAATAACGGCCTACCATTGGGCAAGGTGAACCCAATTATTTTCACCATGGAAAAAGTACTGACAGGCCAAAAGCTGTACTATAAAGTTTTGGCAGGCAGGACTGGACGTCTGTTGAAAAGTAAGAATAGTGCTGCTGTAGCGCAAAGTGTTGCTGAATGACCTTCAATTTCGGCATGTCGACGTTCTCAAAAATTAGGCATTCATGAATCGACTGTTTGGCGGATTTTACCTGTAGACATGCTCGTGGTGGTCATTTAAATGCTATGATTTTTCACATATAATTATTAAGAGCCATATTTTAAATAAAAATAGTGAAACTTGATAGAGTCAAAATTTTTATATGTTTTATTTTAGTAAGACCCTTGACAGACCCTTTATTTATTGAGCAGTACAGTAACAAAAATCTGAACCACAGTTACTTATGTGTACCAGCATACATACACACAAATGAACAAGGAAGTGTGTAAATAAATGCATTGCGCATGGCGTTGGTATGCTCACAAGAGCAACAAAAACAACAGCAACTTTAATAAAGGCAATAGCAATTCAAAATAAATTAAATTCTGCAGAAACTTAAGCTCCACATACCAGTGGCATGTAATACAAAAAATACAAAATACAAAAAAAAAAAAAATAAAACATTTAAAATAAAAAAATTAAAAAATAAAACAATTGATATAAAAAATTATTTTAAAAATGTTTTTTAAATAAAAAAAATAAGTATTAGGTGCGCAACTAAGTTCCCGCTGTTTGCCAATAGATGCCGCCAGCAGTGTGTGCTAGTCGGGTCTTACATAACCTAAACATCTTAAACCAAGCTTAGACATATGGTAAACAAAGTGATTCGACACATTAGTGATTTTGTTTTGGTATCAAATACTTTTGGTTTTGGGAAAATGTCAGATTTTGTGCCGAATAATCATAATTTGCGGGAAGTGTTGATTTTCCTCTTTCATTCGAAAAAAACGGCGGCTGAAGCGCATCGAGAGCTACAAAAAGTTTATGGAGATGCTGCTTTGACTAAAACAACAACGCATTGGTTCCGTCGCTGCAAAGACGGTGATTTTAATGTTGACGACCGTCCGAAGACCGAAGATAGGCCAAAACCCTTCGAAGACGCTGAATTGGAAGCATTGCTCAATGAGGATCCGTGTCAAAAGCAAGAAAAGCTTGCTTCAGTATTAGAAGTTACCCGCCAATCTATTTCCAAGCAATTGCATTCTTTGGGAATGCTTAAGAAACAGGGGACTTAGGTTCCTTATGCGTTAAAACCAAGGGATATTGAACGTCGTTTTTTCACCTGTGAACAACTGCTCCAGCGGCGAAAAAGGCCGGGCTTTCTTCATCGTGA
Source organism: Anastrepha obliqua (assembly GCF_027943255.1). Classification (NCBI taxonomy): domain Eukaryota; kingdom Metazoa; phylum Arthropoda; class Insecta; order Diptera; family Tephritidae; genus Anastrepha; species Anastrepha obliqua. Next base: position 51,046,307 of record NC_072893.1, read on the forward strand.
CTAATCGTGACGGGTGATGAAAAATGGATTCATTACACCAATTCAAAGAAAAGAAAGTCATGATTACTGCCCGGTCATGCTTCTATTTGGTGCCACCAAGTTGGTGTTATTTATTATGAACTGTTAAAACCAAGCGAAACCATCACTGGGGGTCGGTATCGACTTCAATTGATGCGATTGAGCCGAGCACTGCGCGAGAAGCGGTCGCAATACGCGGAGAGGCATGAAAAAGTGATTCTACAGCATGACTACGCTCGGCCTCACGTTGCCAAACCCGTTAAAACCTACCTGAAAACACTAAAATGGGAAACTCTACCCCACCCGCCATATTCTCCAGATATTGCGCCGTCCGATTATCACCTGTTCCGATCGATGGCACATGGTCTAGCTGACAAGCAGTTCCATTCATATGAAGACATCAAAAAATGGCTTGGTCCGTGGGTAGCCTCAACAGATGAACAGTTTTACCGCCACAGTATACGAGATCTACCAGAGCGATGGGAAAAAGTAGTAGCCAGCGATGGGCAATACTTTCAATGTAAGCATTTTTTCAGAATAAAGTTGTATTTTCATAAAAAAAACAGCGAGCACTTAGTTGCGCACCTAATAAAATATGTGGCAGATTCACCAATGCTTTAGTGCACTCGCGTTCATACCAAACCATCCAGCCACTGCGTGTTTTGCTTCCGTCTTTGCTAAATCATCCTCTTTACAATTTTTGCTACCACTCCCTTTCGCCCGTCTCAGCACAATTCCTTTGCCGGGCAATTGATTGATGACCAGTTATGGTCAAGTGTAAACGTAATTAAAATATTTTACTAACAAATTTATTAGTCTGCATGCTTGCTGAGCAACTGAGTAGAGCCAATGAATGCTGGCGGAGTCGTAAGTGCGTTGTGTTCTTCTTCCATAGCTCTTCCGTAACACAGCATAGGCACACAAGTACAAGTAAGACGACTTTAAAATAATGAAAACTTTAAATTTCATCTTTCGATTGATGCAGTTTTTAATCACTGCATAGTTGCTTCTTCAAAGCTTGTACACAAATTAATATTTCGACTCAATTTTTCTGAAACATCAAAATATATTTTGTTATCTTAGGTGAAAGTTTGTGTCAGGTGGAATGTTTTTTTTGATAGACGCATTGAACTACAAAGTTTGGCTCGCTTATTTCTATGTTGCATACAGTTCGTTAAGAAAGTGATTTTACAAGAGGAAAACTTTGCTTGTTAATTAAATTTTTTATTTCCTTTTATTAGAATAAATGGCATAAAGTGGATCTTTTCATTTCGTTCGTAGAATCTTTTATTTAATATGTACATATTTACCCAAAGTACGCGTACTAAGAATCGCATGGATTACGAAGCGAAACCATATATTATATTTTGAAAAGATTATGCTGGACCATCATGGTTAGAATTCAAGTTAGCTGCACTGCCCAAGGCGCTCCATCATATTATATAACCAAAACCAACCCTCATAGGAACATACAGTGAACGAAGTTTGCTTAGGCGCTTGTAAGGTGTGCTTACGAGGTGTGCTCAAAAAATAAGGTGAATTTTCAAATATTTTATTAGTATTTTTTTATGTTGGTACACTCGTCTCGAAGATACGTTCGCGGTTTTGCCAATATAGCATCTTTAGTTTGTTTGTAGGAGGCATAAATAAGACAAGTGTTTTGTGTCTTCGGCGATTTTCAGCTATCGAAAAAAATGGATCAAAGAAGTTGCATCAAATTTTGCGTAAAAATGGAACTAAGTGCTCAAAAACACTTGAAATATTTGTAGTGGTATACGGTGAACGTACTCTGAGTCAAGAAAATGTTTACAAGTGGTACAAGATTTTCATAGAAGGTCGAGAAGATGTCAATGACGACGCTCGCTCTGGACGCCCCAGCACATCAACAACCGATGAAACTGTGGAAAAAATAAAGAAAATTGTTATAAAGAATCGTCGAATCACAATTAGAGAAGTTTTAGAGGATACCGGCATATCGGTTGGCTCATGTTATGAAATATTTTCGGAGATTTTGGGCATGAAGCGTGTGGCAGCAAAGTTCGTTCCAAAATTGCTGAATTTTGACCAAAAACAACGTCGTAGCAACGCTCAGGAATTGTTGAATGACGTCAGCGGTGATTCAGATTTGCTTAAAAGGGTCTTAACTGGTGACGAATCCTGGGACATCGAAACCAAAGCTCTATCGACCCAATGAAAGAGTCCAGGAGAGCCGAGATCAAAAAAAGCACGCCAAATTCGATGAAATTTCAAGGTTTTGCTCACTGTTTTCTTCGATTATCATAGGGTAGTGCATCAGGAGTTATTACCACAAGGTTGTACGGTAAATAAGGAGTATTACCTTAAAGTTATCCCCCTTTGTGTGAAGCAATACGAAAAAAACGCTCGGAATTATGAAAAAAAAATGCATGGCTTTTGCATCATAATAATGCACCCGCTCATTCATCTTTCCTTGTGAGAGATTATTTGGCGAAAAATAACACCGTTATCATGACTCAGCCACCGTATTCAACAGATTTAGCCCCCTGCAACTTTTTCCTGTTCTCAAGATTGAAGAGGCGGTGTTTTGCGACGATTGAAGAGATAAAAACCGAATCGCTGAGAGAGCTCAAGGACGTACCAAAAAGGCATAGCAAAACTGCTTCGAGGATTGGAAAAAACGCTGGCGCAAGTGTACGAGTATTATATCTAAGGGAGACTACTTTGAAGGAGATAACATAAAAATTGATGAGTAAATAAATATTTTTTAAGGAAAATGCACCTTATTTTTTTAAAACACCTTGTATAATACCACATATTCGTATAAATGTACCCTTAGTTTTGGTTTTACTAGGTTAGGTTAGGTTAGCCTGGTTGGCAATAAGCCACGCATAGACCTTTTGGTTCCTAGCGATGCCAGACGGAGGCCGACCTCTATGAATACTGAAAGTAGAAATCATGTAGGATGTCAGCGCTTTTGGCGAATCTAAGTAGAGCTGGGAGATCTACTTTTGAGACGTCCTCCAGACCCTCAAACAATGGGGCTCCCGGGCATTTTAAGGCAGAAGGTGTTCTAAAATTTCCTCTACATTTTCTATGAACTTCCTGCATTTGTCCGTGTTAGCAATCCCTACACATGTGCAGCCAATAGATTATAACCTGTTAGCATACCTGTAATAGTTCTGCAGTCCTTTCGCGAGAGAGTAAGTTAGGTTTTACTACCTTACATTGCTTACACAACTTCTGATCCATATTTTTTGTCAAACGAGCAGAAATGTAGATTGCAAGTAAAGTCCAAGTTTCGTTGTTGTTGCTATACTTAAATCGTTGCTTTTTAAATATGATACTAAAAATAAGAACATTCTCGCACCAATGCATCGACTTCATTTTTAGTATAAACATATTACCAAAACTTTAATAATTAATTGCAAATTTCCATTATAAATTTCCTAAAATACGTTTTGGCATCGATTTCACTAAATTTTGTAGCAAAGTACGGTCCAAAGCTTCTTTAATGGCCAACTTGAGTTCTAGTGCAGTCTTATACTGGTATCTTTGCGCTTTTTGTCTATGCACCCGCAGAGGTTCTGCGCCGGATTCAAATCGGGACTGCATGCTCGCCACTTTTACAGCGGAGTTTTGTGTTCCACTTCATAAGCGGAGTGTTACAGTCTTCAAACCAATTCATCGATTCTTTGGAAACGTGAATGGCAGCATTATCTTGTGGGAAAATACGGCCTTCATCCATTTTAACATTCCAAAATCAGATGAGAGCACCGTTTAACAATTCTTTATATATTTTAGAATTCATTTGGTTTGACACAAAGCAAATATTTGCTTTTTCTCTTAATGAAAATGGCGCCCACACCATAACGCTGCCACTACCAAAGTTTTTTTTATTTGTTTTTGTTTTGGTTTTTGTTTTTTTTTTTTTACATACGCGGCGTTTCCATAAGTACCAATGTTTGATGACCGAGGACATTCTTGGTAGAAGTTGATTTTAGCATCGTGTGCTGCCATCTATCAAAAGACTTGGAAGCAGTGTTTGAAGCAATTTAGGCAAGATCCGACCCCCCGTGTTCACCTGATATGGCTCTCTGTGACTTTTTCTTGTTCCCTAACATGAAGAAATGACTCGCGGGAAAAAAACTTACTTCATCGGAAGTCATCGCCGAGACAGAGGCGTATTTTGTTTAAAAAAATCCTACTTTTTAGAGGGGCTTAAAAAATGGACGGAACGTTGAGAGAAGTGTATCTTTCTAAAAGGGGACTATGTTGAAAAATAAAATGTAAAAAACATTTTGAAAACAATGGTGTCTTCAATAGGGAATGAATACACGGATACATATTGAAACCCTCCCTTGTATGTACATCGTTGTTACCCCAAATCGTACCAATAACAACTGTACGAATCTGGGACATCAAGGTTGAATTATTTTTTCATCGGAAAGCACAACATTGTCCCACTAAGTTCCCCAATGCAAGTGTTTTTGAGCGAAGTTTAAACGCGCTTTTCTATGACACAGGCTTGAAATGGTTATTTTCACTTTATGACTCAATGTTTCCGGTTGTCACTGGAAGACTCAGCTTCTCTTTTATTTGAGTCGCATTTAAAAAATCTTAGGAGCTTCCTTTCTAATTTGGTTTATAAAAACGCACTCACTGTCTCTGAACTACCGATTATTCGCCCAATCTTTCGATTTGAATAGCGCTCCTTTGGTACAGGTTGATTTGGATCTTTTCAGGATTATACAGGATTATATTTTTCCGTTGAATACTTAATACCATTTAGTACTTAATATCCTTGCAATTACGCCATAAACGTTTTCAGTGGGCTTTAGGTACGAACTTCTAGCTAGTCAGTCAAGCAGTGGCACTGATTGGGAAGAAAATACTTCTTTGGCTTTCTGAGGGCGTGTGTACTGGCATTGTCCTGTTGAAATGTAAACCCAGTGTGAGGGATGTCTTGCAAATATTCAATGAACACAGGATCCCTCATCTCAATACATGTTTCTGGATTGCTTTTTGCTGTAATGAAACATAATTTCACCCTCCAAGAAAATGTTCCCCATATTATGACGAAGTCGCTTACGAAATTGCGACTCGTTTTTGGATGAGGTCACGTCATTAATAACAAGAACTATCTAAAACAATTATTTCCATGTGAAAACGCAATACTGAACCAGGTTTCAGTGCAACCTGTATTCCTCTGAAAATTTCAGCCGGGCTAATTTATGTGAAAGGAGACTTTTAAGGTATTTTTAACGAAGTACCTTTTTCGTGTAAACTAGAAGAATTATATAGTAAATAATGTGAGACAATTTTCTTTACTTTTATATTCTTGCTACGGATTTTCTCTCCGAAGTTTAATTCAATTTAACTTTTCATTTCAACTTCTTATTATTGCACGTCGTTTTAAGCTAAAGCTCCAATAGGTACCGCTGAAAGCTTCAACTCGAGTAGTCAGATAAAGTTTTTGCAAGTACCTAAGAGGTTAAGTTGAAAGAATTTTAAGCATACCATATCGAGCTTGAGCTTAAAATCATACAAGGAAGTATAAGTTGAATATCAGTTTTTTTTTTGAAAGCTTCACTCAGGTTGAGAGATACAGTTTTCGAAACAAGTCTAAGAGGTTGAGCTGCAATAGTTTTATACCACAACGAGCTTAAGCCCAAAATAATGGAAATGTCTGTACTCAAATAATTGTATGCACTTCATTCACACTTAAGCTCGAAAATGTGAGACTGAGCTTAAGCTGAACTTTTGTGAATGTGGCGAAACAATTTTAAGAATATCCCATCAAGTTTAAGCTCAGTAATGTGAAGCGGAGCTTAAACTGAACTTTAAAGCATTGGATCATTAACTTTCTACAAAAGCTCAGCTTTTAAGAGAGTCGATAATTTTATGCATCCGAAATCGAGCTTAAACTCAAAATAGTGAAACAGAGTTTAAGTTGAACTTTTATGTGGCAGACCCATTATCTTTTATGAAACGTTTATGAGATGAAGCTTTTAAAATATATTTAAGAGCGTTTGAACTCAAATAATCTTATGAACTTCTACCATTAGGACCATTAAATGTCTTTGAAAGCTCAAATCACGTTATGCGATGAAGCTTTCGAGACAGTCTTAAGAGAGTCAATAATTGTATCCATACTCGTAAAACATCGAGGTCCATAAGTGTTTGTGAAAGCTTCATTCCGGTTGTAAGGTGAAACTTTTGAAGCAATTTTATTCATGAGATATCAAGCTTGAGCTCAAAATGATGACAGGAGCTTAACTTTTGGCTATAGATTCATTAGCTTAAGCTCAAAATTTTGAGAGGGGCTTAACTATTACGCATGGGCTCATTAGCTTTCGCGGAAAGCTTCAGCCGGGTTATAAGGTAAAGCATTTGAAACGAATTGAACTTAAACTTAAAATCCTGAGAAGAATATTGAGCTCACTTTTTGAAGTGAAAACTTCTTTAGAATCGTTGGGAGTGATTTGAGAAAAAGTGAAACGAAAAAAGCGACACTCTTGGCTACGAATATTACATATAAACGTAGCAACGAACTAAATAACTTTTAGGCCAGCGCCGACAGCATGGCGCGATAGCCAAGCGGCTAGCAATGTGAGCTTCCGATCCAAAATTCTTGGTTCGAATCACAAGAAAAAAAAATTTTTTATACAGTTATTTTATTTTATTTTATGATATGTTTATGAGGAGCTTTTTTTCATGGCAGAAATACACTCGGTGTTTTGCCATTGCCTGCTGAGGGGTGAGCGCTATTAGAAAAATAGTTTTCCTTAATTTTGGTGTTTTCACCGAGATTCGAACTGATGTTCTCTCTGTGAATTCTGAATAGTAGTCACGCACCAACCCATTCGGCTACGGCGTTTGTTTAATTTTACTGATGCAAAAATGAGGAAAAATATATGAATAAAGTTTGCTTACTGTTTACACATTTTCCAAAGGTGACGAAGAACCAAAAAAAAAAGTCGATTTTCAAACAAATACGAGTGCATATGTGTAATTGTGTTAGAGTTTCGGTCACGCCCCAGCGAAACCTGCGTGCATATGTGTTTGTAACATTCAAAAAAATGTAATTGTGTTAGAGTTTCGGTCACGCAGGTTTTGCTGGGGACGCTCATAATAGCAACCGCGTGTGTATTTTTATATTCGTAAATATTTTCATTTTTAAATATTTACCGCAATTATGCCGAAAAATAATACAGAAAAGTGTCGTGAGTATCGACAGAAAAAAAATCAATAAATAGCATCACGGAATTCATTCACGAAAATTTAATAAAGTATACACCAGAAGTATCGCGGATACTTAGAAAAGATTACAATAAAGTTCCAATGATTTTAAGTGGCGATTTTAACGTAAATTTTGCATTGGACACAGCGGTTCCTTTAATTGACGTTCTCAATACAACATTCAATTTAAAAATGTGTAACAATCGCACTGAATCGACAACACGATCAAAAACAACCATTGAAGCATTTGTATCATATTTTAGCTATCATAAGCCACTCGTATCATTTGTTGAAATTGAAAACATTGAGGATGAATAATAATAAAATGAAGAAAATAAAATATGAACTTTATAGGAATATTATAATGAACCTATAATTATCCCGCTCCTAATGCTGCTTTCGTCTTATTCTTTCTCAGTTTGTTTTACGGAAGGTTTCACTTCTATCGCGTCTAACGGTTAGACTGGTATTTTTTTTTTGCATTAAGTACGCCGAGTCTGCACCTCAGCATGGGAGGAAACTTTTCTGAGCTTTACGAAGTAGTAGTCAAATATTCAAAGAAAATAATCTACAGTCGAAAAAGAGATCATTGTGCAGCAACAGAAAAAAGCGCCGTCACAACGTTACACAAGCAACAGAATGCCATTTATTTTCTAAGTATAAAAGTAATTTGCATTCGGAAGCAAAGAAATTGCAATAATCTTTTGAAAATCGGAATCCGTCTATCTCCCAAGCTTACAACTCATTTCAATTAGTTTAATGGATAGTAGTAGAAAAATGTATTTAAAAAAAATGTTCATCACTTTTATAACTTTGCTGAGCGAGTTTAATTGCCATTCAATAATTCGTAATTATCGAAAATCCCATGAGTGATCAAAAGCCATTGAATTGATTAATTGACGCAACATATAAGCACCTACACACACACACATATTTGTGTATGTATGCAAAACTCCAATCAAACACGACGTCAACAGCACAGGGGAGAAAAAATTCAACAAAAACGCAAATAACTACCAGGAGTTTGGTATGTATGTGTGGTGTGTGGGTGTGTTTGCTTGTGTGCAGCAAGAAGGGACAAAAAAGGAATAAGAAAAAAGTTACATGTAGCGATTACGATAATTTGCAATTAAGTTAAAACACCTGCAAATGAAATCATAAAATCCGACAAAATGAATTGAAAATGTGCGCTACAAGAATTTTTAGCAGTAATCCATATGTACGAACGTACAGGGGAACAGATGCACACCCACACTGAGGGGGAGATCTCAGTCACTAAGCGCAGAGCAGAGCAAATACCCAAGACGACGTAAAGAGTAGTTTCAAATGCATCTATGTATGTATGTCTGGGTTATTGATGTCAAGCCCGAAATAACAGGCTAACTTTATTTAAGTCGGCGTATGAAGTGGAGACATAAAAGCTACTTTCTGCAGCGAAAAAGCAACATTGAAAAGCTTTTTGCATCTACAACACTTTTGTGGTAGAAATCAGGTCGTTTTTTTATTTGGGTTTAATCAATTAATTATAAACTAATGTGAGTAAACGGCTATCCACTTCAGTTATATAGATGTGCATATATAGAAATAATAAGAGAAAGTTCTGATTTTATCACTTCAAGTTGAAACCAAATTAAACAGATTTTGTCCGGTTCATACGTTTTTTTGCATGGAGCTTTTTTTCGAATAGCCTTAAGGGGTCAGATACCTGTAAACGGCCATATTTTCCCTGATTTTCCTTAAAATTATTTAAAATGAAGAAGTCAATATATTTTTTTCAAAATTGGCATACAGTTTTTTTATACATTAAAATAATATATAAATTTTGTTTTTTTTTTAATCATTTAAAATGGCGGATGTACACTCAATTCTTCCAGGAAGGTCACAGCGGGGCTTCTCAATCGGCGGGCATTGACCTGAATACAAGAAACCAACATTTTTTGTTTATTAATGTCATAATTTTTACATGAATTAAAAACAAAACGAAAAAAAAATGCTGAATAAAATGCTTTAAAAACAAAATTAATTTTGGGGCGAATTTTCCTACAATTTTTGCTTCGAAAATATAATTTTTTCGCAAAATTTCCAAAAACTTTAAATTCACATAGAAAATAATATCATCAAAAAGATGTGCGCAAAATTTCAGGGAGATCGATCAATAGCTTTTCAAGTTATCGCGTACGCCAATTCGAAAAATATAGTTTTGAATATAGTTTTGAGAAAAAACGCGTCTAAAGTTTGAATACAACGTAACTAACACATCTCCTAGCGCTCGAACGCAAAAAATAGAGTCATCACGGTTGACGATCTATAATATAAGAAATACTTAAATTTACGTTCTAAATTTTTTTTCGCATATTCTTAGAGGATTATATTAACATTTTATGAAAAAACAAAATTTGTGTTTTTCGAAATTTTACAGGTATCTGTCTCCTTAAGTTACTTTATTGGATATCTTCACACTAATTTATTATTAAATGCCTATGAGTCTAACTACTTCTTTTATTTTGTAATTTAATTTATTTATTGTATCGTATGAGAGCTTCTCAAAAAATATTGATGCAATTTTTCCAGTTTATTTGTTGCAAAATAATTATTTTCTACTTTCCTTCAGAATTTTTTTTTTTCGAGTTAAGTCTTTGCAAAATAATTACTTTCTGTTAGGGATTTTCGGAATCCCGGCATTGCTGTAAGGGCATCCCGAAAATCCCGGATCTTAAAAATCGAAAAAATTTTCTTCCTTACACTGGATTGACAAGTACTGCTGTAGCAAGTGTCGCATGAGCGCGCAACAGAGGAGATGACTGTACCTTCGGGGTTGCCTGTGTGTGCCTATGTGCATGTTTGTGTGTGTATGTGTACCTGCGCTTAGCCACCGTCATGACTGTGAGTTCATTTATCAAACGAATCACCACACTCAAATGGAAATTTATTCGAAAATGAACGTGAATACCATAAAGTAAAAGCAGAGGAGTCCTTTTCACACACACACACACTGCAACTAAGCAATACTTGTTGGTATATGTAAGAAATTGTATGTCACTTTTACATGCCATTTTAATCTCTGACATTTGTGATTGTAACGCAACTAAACCAGCGGTAAGCATATGCGCCGCTGGTGGCACACACCCAAAGGTAAATGAAGGTACCCATGTCCTAGATAATGCGTACAACATTAACGCACATGTGTATTTGTGTATATCCACACACAAACACGTTGTCTTACTTACCCAGTAGAGAAATACACTCGGGAATTTAGAACTACCCTGCAGGATATTATTGATGCATAAATTCTTTTGAACGAAAGGTCGTGAAGCTTTAAATGAAGCTTTTAATGACACAGATTTTTGTGTAGACCAAATTATAATTATGAAACTGAGTTGAATGTGGCGTTAATATTTGTTGAAAGGTTATGTTAATTTGAGCTGTTTGGCTGAAAGCCATCACATAGACCTATTGGTTCTGATTGGTACCAGATGGAGCTTGACCTTTACGTTTCTTTGTAGTAGACTTCTTGTAATAAGCTTGCGCTATTTGTGAAGCTAGGTAAGCCCTAAAGCTCAAGCCCCGAGAAACATTATATTTTCTCATATTGTAAACAACCGGAGAAAAAGGAATCAATCTTTCATTTCCGCTGTGAATGCGCTATGGAAGGACAGAATGTTAACCCTCGGCAAACCACTGTTCGAGAGTCTCAAACAACTGTCTGGCTTCGACGTCAACCATCTAATAAGGTTCTTAAACCACACAAACTGGATATAGTCTTGCTGTAAATAACCATTAAACAAGTTGGAAGCGAGGATGTGGCAACAAACTGGTGCGGAAGCACTTTGAAATGAAATTTCATAGGAGTTTATTGCCTTTATCGCCACTTGACTATTCATTTTGGAGTTGCTCGATTTTGAGTGTTATTGCTGCAGCCTTTCCTAGAAGAAAGACGTTTCCTCGCAAAATACTGTAGTGGTCAGGGAGCTTAAATCACCGCTTGATGCCTGGCTCTGCGCAATAAATCACTGCACCTACAGGCCCAGTAAATATATGAAGTGTATTGGAGCTAGGTTTCATGCTCCTTTCCATCTTTTTTCTTCTATTGAGGTTCAGGCTCTTCACTCAGCTATTGAAAGCTTTAAGACACATAATGATTCGAGCTTTTAAGCCTAAAAGTTTGAGCTCAAATAAATTTGTGCTCATCAAATCGGACATAAATAAGCTCGATAAAATAGTGAAACTAAGCTTTCGCTGAAATTTTATGTATGAAGTTGAATAGCATTTTCTAAAAGCTTTAAAAGCCTTAAACTCTAACCCAGCCCATTTCACACATTCTACATGAAGCTAGAGCTCGAATAGTTAGATGAAGCTTAAGCTTAACAATTAGAAAAAAAACATTTATGGACGAAGCAATATTTGTTGAAAAATTTAAATTAAGTAATGCTTTTCAAGTTGGAAGCTTATGAAACAAGTCTAAGAGCTTGAGGTCAAAGGTTTTTAGTGATACCAAGGCAAAAAGTGAGACTCTGAAGCCAACATTAAATAGTGTAAGGCTAGAAATAGGAGATAGCGGCAAATATTTAGGTGTAATTCTCGACAAGAAACAAAATTTAGAACATGAACGTAGAGCAAGAACGTAAGGAAAGCTACTGTAGCTCTATTCACTTGCAAAAAGGCAATAGGACGTTGGTGGGGTCTTTCTCCAAAGAGCACTAACTTTCTGTATAAGACCGTTATCAGACCTATCCTCCTTTATGGGATTGTAGTCTGGTGGACAACTCTCGACAAGACTACGATTATAAACAGGTTTCAGAGGGTTCAACGTGTGGCGCTTATATGTATGAACGGCGCTCTTGGAACTACACCCTCTGATGCTCTGAGTCCTTTTTCTTCATACCTCCCCTAGATTTAGTTGGTATGCAGATATCACCGATGCTCGGCTTGCAACTATCAACTATCAATGGCGCGATTTAGGGATTTGACACTCAGGCATAACACTCGAACTGGGTTCAAACAACTAAAGGACTATTCTTTCATTGAAACATATTTTCAAATAGGTTATTTAGTACTAGAATTTCAGGCAGATGTGAGGGGGTTGACAATGTACTTGGTCGGAAAAACTGCCTGCAGTTCTTTACTGATGGCTCAAAGCTTGATGATAAAGTTGACTTTGATGTCAACTGTAAGAAGCCAAAGTAAGCATTTCGGCACGTCTTTGTAATCACTGTAGCGAATTTCGGGCTGAAACTCTGCCCATTAATGAAGTGGCTGTCTGGTTAGGCAAAAATGTGACTATCTTTAGAAAAATCCATATTTAATCCGATAACCAAGCGGCGATTAAGTCTCTTGTTGGGGATGTCACTAATTCCATCATTGCCTGGCGTCTCTTAACGATATGGCCGCATTTTTCCGCATCCTTCGCCTACTTCTTGATATGGAGATTGCAGGTATGCACGCCTCTCAACCTGCAAACAGCGCGTTGCAAGTAACATTGCCACTTTAGCCACCACGAGATGGGTTGATAGTGTAAATGGGACGCTAAGCGCATAAAAGGCGTTTCTCTATGTTAGTTGGTTTGATCACAGGCGACTGTCTCCCAGGTCGATATGCTCAAAGATTGAGCGTACCTTATTTAGACTATTGCAGAAGCTGCAAGAATGAGGAGGAGGAAGAGTCCGTCAGACCTCTTTTCTGTTACTGTCCCGCGCGGCATGCTACTAGGTTTAGACACTTTGGCTCATCGTTCTTGAATAATATAGATGACCTTAGGGACATACATAAGTGTCAGCCAGATCAATGGGTTTGCGCTTAAAACGAAATGGTTTAGCGAGGAGTAGCAGATAAACTGCTACTGTGGTATCACAATGGATCGGCAACGGTTGAAGTGAGTTGCTTTAGGGACCGACTGTCACTTCTGCCTACCAACCTGCCATAATCATGAGGCGCATTAATTTTAGTAGAAAACTTGAAGTAAAGTAGCAAAGTGAGCTTTTGAAACGAGACTACAGGTTTGAACTCAAAGAAATCTATGCATGTCAAATCGAGCTTAAACTAAACTTTTATGTGCTACACCCATTTACTTCCGTTGAAGGAAAAATTTGAAATATGCCTAAAGATGTGGGTTTTAACCATTTCAGAACTTAAGATCGAAGTTGCGAAAAATAAAACAAAAACTAGAGTAGATCAAATAAAGGAGGTATAGCTTGGATTGCAGGAACGGGCTTACAGCTTTGAAGACTTTTTATTTTTCTATATATTTTTTAAGATTACACCTTGATAAGAAATTTATTAATTTTCATTTTTTTTTTTTGTTTTCAAATATGGCGTGCAATTAAGGACTTCGCACACCACATTTGCATTGCAATTCGAACCATCAGTTAATTGAATGAGTAGTCGTTCGACGCCACCACAATTTCTATGGCCAAGGAAGACGTTTTTTTCGGTGGCTCGCAATTGACGAAATCGCACTGGTAGTGCAGGTGAAATTTTATTTCACAAGCTCAAATTTTCCCTGCAGGATACAATTACTCACATTTATAGCTTAATTTGAGAGTATTTTTACTAGCAGCTTTTCAGCTTCCTTTTTTAGTGCACATTCTCGAGATACAACATTGTCCTCGTAATCTGCTCGCTTACTCACATTAATGCTCCCTCCCCACCTAGCCTTCGTCTATGATTCCTATAGCTTTGCCCCAATGAGCGATGTTAGGCCACCGTACTCCACGCAGTTATGTGTAAGGAGAGAAATGAATAAAAATTTATTGGATTTTAAAATCGTTCCCTTGAGCATTTGGGTAAATCAACGCTTCGCTGGTGTAGAGGTATACCAGGTGTGCCAAGTAAACGTCCTCTGGCATGATATTGCCGTACTTATTCTCGTACAATGTAGAGGTTTTACTATTATACACACACACGAACGCACACACTAACATACCTATGGACCAAATACTAAAACCAAAACTTTGCCATAAAGCCAAGGTGTAATGGCACGGCTTCGTTTCCACTATCGTAGCGACATCAACTCATTCATTTTCATTTTAATCTATTGAACGACATTGAAAGAAGTGTCGTTGAGGTTGATGCTGCACAAGCAACGGTACACAAATGTTTGAAGAGTGTAATAGTATACATGCAACAAACCATATGTATAGGTACACACAAACGCGATAGCTTGCAACATGTTCTTTGTGTTCGCACTCAGGATAGTCTGTGACATGAAGGCAAGTTGCCTTGATACAAAGCTACTTGATAAAAGCTATCGATGCCGAGCATGACGTTGCCATTTAACTTAAATTACTTGTCAGGTTAAGCAAAAGGAATTGACTATAAACTGGTAGCTGTAAATTGCCGTACAACAACATATTAACGCATTCTAATACCCAGCTGGGAGTAATTTCCTGGGAGACATCGTCTATAGGCCAGTAAGCGTTGACTGCTTTGTCAAGGAAATTAGAAAAACTGGACACGTCCGCTAACACAACCGCAGTAGTGTCAGGCAATAGGGAAAATTGATGTATTTATGATCCACAGTTTCGAATGCGTCCTTAAATTTTGACTAGTCACAGTGAGACGAATCACACCCGAGCCTACTCATGTGACTGGTGGACAGGTCTAGGTATAGACAGATGAAACTGATTAAATTGCGCTTAAATAAATTTTTTTTTCTGTTTTTTGATTACAATGGGTTGAGCCATCTCAATGAGTGGTAGATTTGATTCCAATGCGCTGAATCGAATGGTAAATTCTCTTTTTGAAAATATAAAAAGAATCGGTTATTTCAGTTCGCCGTAGCCGAATGGGTTGGTGCGTGACTACCATTCGGAATTCACAGAGAGAACGTTGTTTCTAATCTCGGTGAAACACCAAAATTAAAGAAAAAAATTTTTCAAATAGCGGTCGCCCCTCGGCAGGCAATGCTAAACCTCCGAGTGTATTTCTGCCCTGAAAAAGCTCCTCATAAAAATATCTGCCGTTCAGAGTCGGCTTGAAACTTAGGTTCCTCCATTTGTGGAACAGCATTAAGAATCACACTAAAAATAGGAGGAGGAGCTCGGCCAAACACCCAAAAAGGGTGTACGCGCCAATTATATATATATAATACAAATTGAATATCTGGATTGTGGTTTATTTAAGTGTTTATTAGGTGAAAATTAGAACGCTGGAAGGGTCTGTGACAGGACTTAGTGTACCCAATGCAAAGATACAAGTATGGCTAGATTTTATACTGAGAAGACCTCTAAAGGAATTACTATAAAGAGGTAAACCAACTTGAACACCTACAAAGTCTCGCCAAGACACAGTGCAAAAATAATACAGAAATTGTTGAGGCTTACGCAAATTCCAACTGCCCATTGGACTACTGACTTAAGACCGACAACGTCGAAAACTTGCCTAACGATTTCAGTAGAAGCTGTGTGGTTGAGTAAGAGGTTGCGCGTCCTTTAGCTACCTCTGACTTGACTAACGGCTCCAAGATGGAATTGTCAGTCGGAATAGGAGTTTTCTCTAAATAAGCCAATTTACGTATTTCCTAAAATTCCTTCCTCCTACGCTGTCATCGGCATCCCCCTGGCTGGTGTTAAAGGGGAATTGCCCAACTTATTTCTTACGAAAGCGCAGCAGAGATGAACCTCCATTTCTTCATGTCCTATTTGGCAAAGCCCTTTGACCTCAACACAATAGACAGAGAACTCAAAAAGTCCTGAGTACTCCATGCCATTCAATTTCCAAATTCGTAGCTGTGTTCACCATTCATTGAACAATCCGCACACGCGGAAAAGCTGACTGGTAAAGGGCCGGCGTCGGCAGTTCGACGATAAAAGTCACTGGGTGTCCCTTTCTTCGACAGCCCGGGGCTATGCGCCAATCTAAATCCCATCATTCTTCTCCATTACACCAACAGCTTTGGCTGGCTGTAGATATCTGTCCGTTGGGGGTCTCGCAATGGTATCAAAACGGCGCTTTGGTGCTACGTTGGGAGTGCCAGAGTAATGCTTCAACCATTTCACCTATCAATTTTTTTTAGCATTTCGAAGCTTCAGATTTCTGGTAAGCAACTTCTTTGGGGCTCTGAACAGTTTAAGCACAGTCTCGTTGAAGCGGCTGATTGTATGCGCCAAAAAATAGGGATGGTTGAAAACCACTTATAGTAGAAGTAGGCTGGCAATAGTATTTCTGGTCACCACATTCTGTGTCCAATTAGGAAACTTTTTTTTAAGAGAAGTCCACATAACTTAACCCTACCTATTATTTTCTAGATAAAACAAATTAAATTCCTATCAGTTAGACATTCGACCGTCCTTGGTCTGCATTAGAGTTACTGCATACTCTGTCCCAGTTTTTTGTTATCTTCTTTGAGTAGCTCAGTCATGATATCCCAGGAAATTGCTCTCTTAAATCGCCTTACTAATATCCATCGTTTGGCAAACTCCTGTAACGAAGCATTGATTCCGTCACCAATGACTGGAAGTCACCAATCTGCAGCCAGGCAGAGCTGTTGTTGTAATGGAGAAGGTTGATGAGATTTAGGTTGATGCAATGCCCCAGGCTGTCGAAGAAAGGAACACCCGGTGATCTTAATTATCTAGGAAGTGCTCAACAGACTCCTTCTCTGAAAGGTCCTCACTTCTTCTGCACGGGGGGTTAAGTGGTAAACCTAGCCGTTCGGCGTGTGTGCCGATCGTCCAATGGACGCTAAACAAAGCTACGAGTGGCGTAGAGTCCCCAAGACTTTCTGCGTTTTCCCTCTATTGTACTGGGCCCAAAGCGTTTTCGAAATAGTACACGAAGAAATGGAGCTCCATTCCTTCTGCGCATTTCTGAGAACAAGGAATTGTCTTGCAATTCGCCTTTAACAACAATCAAGAGGATTTCGATAACCAGGTAGGAGCTCTTTGAGACCAATTCAGTCCCCATCCTGCCACGCACATCAGCGATTTCATTTCCTATGTTCCGATTTCATTCTATGTCCCTACGTTCTGGAACCCAGATCAGGGGAATGTTACCTGCACACCCAAGAGATGTGATCTCCCCCGCCGTCAAAGCCTTGATCGCGGCTTGACTATTGGAAAAAATGTTAATATATTCCTCGCTCCCTAAGCATTTTGCATGCCTGCAGGATCGTAAAGACTTCTGCCTGAAAAACACTAGCGGTATTGGACAGTTTCAAGGAAATAAATAAATTGACTGATTTAAAGAAAACTCCTGCTCCGACTCCCGATTGCATCTTAGAGCCGTCAGTGAAGACAGAGGTACCAGGTTCGTCCCAAATTTTCTCCTCGACTGGCGTACACAAAGGCAAAATTCTCTGAATTAGGCTACGGTTGCTCCCTCTTCCACCATTTTCGCCATATTTAGCTCTCTGCGATTACTTTCCGTCTTCGGTGAAACAAACGCCAAGATTGAGAGCGGCAAAAATCGTTTTACACGAAGGCTTGCCAAAAATCATAGAAATGTTGAATGAAGTTTTTTGGTAAAGTGCTCCGTACCTCAATTTCCGTAAACTTAACGTCCAACCTTCGTAGAATTGAATCACGACTATTGTCAGTTTAACTGAAAATGATCAAAAAGGAGCAGGCAGATAAAAAACGTTTCCACGACAGCCGGTTCTACGTTATCGAAACGACCCTGATTTATATCCGGCCAAGGACTGTCACTCAGGCAGCAACCCACGTGCATGTAGGGCGAATGTTTATGCTGCTACAACAACAACAACAGCCAGATGAAAACGAGCTTCTCCATGAAATTGTTAAAAATGTCATCTGAAAATTAAATTAGATATTTGACTGGCGGCAGCAACTTCCAGTTGGGACTCCGCACTAAAAATGTACGCAATGAATTATTGTATGCTGGTATTTGTGAATGCTTCGTCAACGATCTTGGCCGGCATAATTCATTCAATTTGCCGCTCATTTGCATCGTGCGACTGACTACACTCAGATCTCTGTTATATACGCACATACATTAAAAAAGCTTTAGAAACGAAACACACACTTACATATGTGCATCAGTATGTATGCCTGCTGGTATTTACCCATACATGTTATTTAGATTGTGCGAGTGTATGTGTACGAGTACATATTAAAGTGATTTTGAATTTTGCCCAAAATCATTTGCCTTTGTTTGCCCCTATTTGGTTACAACGCACTTCTGTTGTTCACTTGTCACGCCCGGCAATACATCAATCACTTCAGAAATTTTCATTATCATGCTTAGCCAACGTCATGCCTCTATTTCAACACACACACACACGCACGCACACTTGCATACGTATATGAGCCTGCACATTTGCATATGTATGCGTGTACAAGTACACATTATCTTGCAGCATTAGTATTTTAGCTCCATTCAATCCTTTTTGCGTGCAATTTCATGGCTCACAAAAATCGCACAATTGCCTTTCTGAGCGATCAAACCAACAAGGAA
This sequence comes from Anastrepha obliqua, assembly GCF_027943255.1. NCBI lineage: Eukaryota > Metazoa > Arthropoda > Insecta > Diptera > Tephritidae > Anastrepha > Anastrepha obliqua. The sequence goes on from NC_072893.1 coordinate 51,064,952, forward strand.
AAAAACAAATCATAAATAATGTCCACAAAGAGCTGAGTTTATGGAAAATGGATTTCCATTTTTTTAATAACTGCAGAATCTATGTGGCTTCAAAGAACTTATATTTAAGCGGCATAAATCCACCGACTGAGGCGTCGACCAAAGAGGCTGAATACTAACGAGTCAGGGCAAAAGTTACTGCCGTACCCAAGAAGGTGTGTTGTAAAATCAGGAACCAGTGTAATAGGTGACCTATGCTATAATCTGTTTTTTTTTTAGTGCGGTCTGTAGTTAAGAAAAATGAGAAGAAATTATCTTAAGGTCAAAGTGCATTTTACTAAACCAGCTCCGTCTAATGCGTCACAAAAACTGACCCGCAGAGGATTAAAAAAGCTCGAGCGCTTTAATTGTACCACTTGTGCACCCCCATCGATCTTCGATCCTTCCTTTCCTTCCTTTATGCATCTGCAATGGTATCCAAAAAAGGAATTATTTCTCTTGGTATTTATGCGGTTTGATATGAAAAATTAACGAAGTTAAAGACTGAAAACAAACAAATTTGCCCTGATTTCAAACGTTTGGAATCCTTTCATTAAAAATTGTCAAAATTTCTTTGTGCCAGGACAAAATATTATTATTGATGAACAATTTTTTCCCACTGAAGCCAGGTGCAAATTCCATAAGTAAACCGAGTAAATTTGGCATTCAATTTTGCATCGCAATGGATTAGGCAATTAAATATATCGTAAATGCCTTTCCATATTTAGACAAAAATGAAAATAAACCAGCATCAACATCTTTGGATGAGTTTGTTGTCATGAAACTAATTGAGGTTTTTACTGGTTGGCGTAGAAATGTGACACCTGAAAATTTTTTTTACAAGCAAACACTCCCACGCCATCCATGGCTTTGGACACCATACTACATCTGCCACCCCTAGATCTCTTCTGAGAATACTCAGCGGGCTGCTCCGCTTAAAGGCTCAAAGCGAGCTCACAATGGAAGACTGTCACACATAGACATTCAACCATCTTAGACGCCTACACGGACATACCCAGTGACTGTGTTTATCACCCTCCCAGCCTTGCTTCGAAAGGAATTTCCTAATGAAAATCCCTTCTAGACTGGAATGTTTTGAAGAAGATCCAACACCCAACACACCCGTTAAGATCTACATGGACGGATCTAAAATGGACATCGGTGTAGGATCAGGGCTATTCCACGAAGAGCTTTCTATTAGTGAATCCTTTAAACTACCTGATCACTATAGTGTTTTTCAAGCGGAAATAAACGCTTTTCATAAAGCCTTAAAATGGTTTAAGATAAACAGAATATCATCAACGAAAATCTGCATTCTATCAGACAGTCAAGCTGCCCTACGAGCCCTGGATGCATTTCAAACAACAACAACAAATGAGATGGCCAAGTAATATCGTATAATCTTATGCTGGGTTCCAGACCACAGCGATATACCAGGGCACTGTAGGGCAGACCAACTTGAAAGAGAAGGTACCAGTATGCCAGACATAAGTAATTTTATGGAGATGCCTCTCGCAACTTGTAAGCTTCTCAATAAGGACGCATTAATCAGGTATGCAAATCAAATATGGATTAGCGTTAACACCTGTGAAATAGGCAAACACAGCCAAGGCTAAATTTACGTCTGTCCAAGAGTATTATAAAACTGAGTAGACTTCAAATCTGGACCTTAGTAGAGGCCCTCACAGGGCATTGTCTCATAGGAAATCATGCAAGGAGATTAGGCGTTTACACGCATGATTTCTGTCGTAGCTGCAGAAATGAGGAGGAGTTGGAAATAATTCAACACCTTTTTTGCACATGCCCGGCTCTAGCCAGAAGCAGGAACCGATTTTTAAAATCCTACTTCTTAACGAATATAGTAGATAATTTATACACTTTAGGTATCAACAATATTTTACGCTTTGTCAAAAGCTCAGGGTGGTTTAATATGGAGAGAGAAATGTAGCCCAGCCCCCGCGGCTCACAACGAACCCATTTTGTGGTCTAAGTTGCTTCTATGTGCAATGCGGCTGCCAAACCTAACCTAACCTAAACCACTCCCTTCAAAACTTGAGAAACACTACGACTTTAGTTGGAACTATTCGTTAAATTGCCAAACAAAAAAGAGTTAAGTTGCCAAAATTTTCAAGTTTACTTTATAAATCTAATATTTGTTCAAAGCTAAGTGAAATAAGAAATTTCTTCTACTTAGCTCCAAGCATACTTCCCCAAAAATTGAAAAAACCCTAAAAAAACTTCTTAAACCATTTCATTTTATCACTGCACCAAATTTGGTGTGGATATAATGGACAAAATGGCTAAAGGATACACTGTCAGGTCGGGATCTCGGTGATCGTATTTTTTTTTTATATCCTCGGCATGGCTGGAACTAATTCTTGGATTCCGCATAAAGAACTCACGGGAACAAGCATTAACAGAATGGAATTTTCATTTCAATTAGCTGAAGAACTTTCTACTGGATATCAAGATCCATGCGAACCAGAAAATCTGAATAAAGGCTCGCTCGATATCTTTGAGCCTGCTTTGTATGATCGCGGCTACAATTTTGTAGATGGTGTTAAGTATTGTTATTCTTCGCCAGTTGCCACAGTCTCGAACAGTCATGTTGTTTACACCTGCTGCCGCTTCGGCATCGCTAGCAAGATCTTCAACAAACTTACTCTTATCTTATCTTATCTATTTTATCTATTGCCAAACCCGTTAAAACCTACCTGGAAACACTGAAATGGGAAGTCCTACCCCACTCGCCATATTCTCCAGATATTGCGCCGTCCGATTATCACCTGTTCCGATCGATGGCACATGGTCTAGTTGACCAGCAGTTCCATTCATATGAAGACATCAAAAAATAGCTTGATCCGTGGATAACCTCAAAAGATGAATCGTAGCTCAATATCTGTCACTTTTTTGTTTTCTTGTTCACTCCGCTCGGGAGCAAAGAGCCCCGACAAGACTCTTCAATCGTACACGGTTGTGGATCGTGCGTTGGTTACATTGATCAGATTTATTACTACCACCACAAACAGTCCTAAGTAGTGGGGGCTGCCCATTTGTCGTTGCTTAGAAGCAACACCTTCAGTTGACTGAAGCGCCATCTGTTGCCTGCCAGAAGGAAGGAAAAAAATACAGCAAAATTTTTTCTGTTTTTGCCCAACTATCGCTGGCCTGAGTAGCCGCTTTTTCGGCTCAAATGGGGGCTCAATTGATCGGCGGTTATTTACGCTCAAAATTCTCAGGTTTAGGTATAAAATCAATTAAATTAGAACTAAATTATTTTCTCCATACAATAATGGAAACCTGGTGGCCTGTGAGCCGCTCTGCAATAAATCCAGTCTCAAATCTCTGTGTGCTGGTATCCATTATGGCGAATATTCTGACGAAAATTTCAAATTTCAAACAATCACTTTTGGAGCAATCATTGCTTCCCTCCTTCAAGTTAAGTCTCTCATTACACGCCCTTTAAGACTCGGTTATAAATAACCTCAATTATGATAAATACAACCACTTAACTCATAGTTAACCTTATTTTTGAAAACACCTATCAACAATTTCTGCTTTATAAACGGCTCTCACCTCGCCTCTTTCGTTTGTTATGTGTACTTATGTATTTATGTATTTGCATTTGTGCATTTGTGTTTGATATTTGATATTTGCTAGACATACAAAAGGATATTAAGGACAAATAAAGCGAAAAGCAAAACCGCCTTTTATCAATAGATTTACACAAATACCAATACGTGTGTATGTATGTATGTATATATACACACATATAACGGTATGCCTAAGTACAAGTATCTGGTAAAGAAATAATACCACCGACAGCGATAAAAGTCGTCAGCAATTTTATCTGCGGAAAAAGGCATTTCACCACAATTCAACTGCAATTTGCAATGCAATCAACAAATAAATTGGAGCAACAACTACAAGGACAGCAAATAAAAAGAAATCACAGACGTGAATGTGTGTGTGTTTCTATGCACATGCATATATATGTATATAATAAGGCAAATGTGGTAGCTAACGTCGATCAAGAACGAGCAAGGACAACAACGACTGGCTTGCCTGACATCGACGCCGACGCTGACGCCTGCGTCAGCTCCTAGAGTGTGGCAGCACAACACTTGACAGCACGTGGCATGCAACCGTTTTAGAACTTAAACAGCCACTTGAAATGCAGGACATAAATGTCGAGAGGTGCACACACACAAGCACACCAACAAGTACGAATGTGTGCCTTCATATGGCATATGCTTTCATTTGTGTATTTATATAGGCAACAATAACTACATTTCATAGGTATATGCATTCATACTTCACAGATAAGAGGCTAATTCGCGCGGTTGGCGAGGCAATCAACTGCTTACATTATGTTGTTGGCATACAAATACAAAAATATAACAAATTGCTGTGCAACTGCCTGCAATGTGGATTGCATTAGAACGCGTTTGAAACGCGAAAAATGCCAGTTTAAGTGGTTATTCCAATGTGTGGAAATGGAAATTTGCTCTTTACCTTCAACGCCGCTGCTCCTTCTCCACTCGTATATCTATCACTTAAGCGCCGCCGTGCGTCCCATATTATTGTTGCACCGCTACTCTCCCCGCGATATTCTCGCTACAATCTTTTTTGTGTCGCTGCCGTTGTATAACCAGCTCACTGCTGGTTGTTGGCGGGTGAAAGGGTAAAGGGTTGCCGCCAAATTGCATGCCAGGCTGCAATTATCCAGTTTCGGCAACACTTCAGCACCGTCTAGCAGCCAACCAATCTAGGCGGTAATTTTAAGCGACGGCCCATGCGGGGTTGGGCTCGGCTTAGCTGGCAGGATTCTTTAAATGTTTTGATTGCAAAATAATTGTTGCTTCCCAGCCAAGCATTCATATTGGCTGTGTACAATTGGAATAACAGGAAATAATTTACACACAAGCACGAAAAGGTATCTACACAACTGCATCCCAAGTGCTCGCATAGCATGCTTTTAGGCGCAATGTACATGCATTAAACGCATGCAACAACACAATGATTTAGCTACAGTGGTTATTTCTGCTTATTTGCCGCTTGCCTGTTACTCTCTTGAGGTCAAATTTTCAAAATAAATATCAGTTTTAGGCCTCCAAACGAGACACTTTGGAAATCTTGAAATAAACTAGAATGAACAAAAAGTGTTTTGTAATAGTGGTCGTCCTTCGGCAGACAAGCACAAACCTCCAAGTGCATTTCTGACTTTAAAAAGCTCCTCGTAAACAATATCTACCATTCGGCTTGAAACTGTAGGTCCCTCCTTTTGTGGAGCAACATCAAGACGCACACCACAAAGAGGAGGAGGAGCTCGGTCAATTATTTATATATTTTTTTTACATTTTGACTGCCAGGGTATTTAGTGATCGGTTGTGTTATCTATGGGACCCATAACGGAGCATCCTTTACAGTTATAAGCCCAGCTTACACAACTTATGTGTTGCACTTTTGAGAGAATGCCGCTGCCGACAGCATTATTTAACCATGGGCCATCAGTCCTTAACGCCATCTCATTCACATCTTTCTAGGATTATTATTTCAAACCAGAACTGTGAGACAATGCACGATAACACCCTGTGAGTTTCCGAAAAAAATCATAGAATTTTCGAGTTCCAATTCGGAAATCTTCCCAAAGTTGGCACCTCATAATCAAACACCAGACAGTTTTTTAGAATGTTCATAAGCCTGCAACTTAGAACCCATTCCAATCTTCTCGTTGCTCTTAGGTCTTTATAAATCCTTGCTTACCATATTGCTTGTTTTTATCTAACCATCGACTATCTTCTCGTTAAGGCTGCACAGGAAAGCAAGTAGAATATTCGCTTTCGGTGCCACGAGGGTTTCCTTGCCCCCTTTCGATTATTCGCAAGTGTTTTCAGCGAATCAGTGAACTGATCTTACTTAAGACTTAACAATAATCTTCCGAAATACCTTTTTAGAAGTGTCAGATGTCATATCGGTGCACCACAGCAGTCAGAAAGTGCTGTTGTTTCTATTGTTACTTGTTTTAAATCGAACTATCGAAGCTCTCTATGCTCTCAAACATCCTTCATAGGCCAACTTAAAGAACTCCATTACATCTATTCTTTTTTTGATAATATCTTGATTTTTACCAGGGGACTGAGTCTCTAGAGGAAAAATTTTATGAGTTAAGAGAATCCCTTTGCAACATCAATCGAGCTCACTACTCAATAGGGAAATATGTAGAAAAGTTGGATGTGCCTTTCTGAAAATACTCTGCAAGACACAAAAATAATCAGAAGGAAAAAAAGGTATATCATCTCCACTGCTACTAACCTGCGCTGTTTAGAAAAAAACTTAAGCATCTCCAGACTAAATTCTTAGTGTCTCATTTAGATTGGTGGCGAATATTGACTTGAGATGAAACTGAGTGATGTTACATGATTCAAATTGGAGTAGTTCATCCAAATGCGATATTACAACGGCTCCTTCATTTTTCGCTTAACTAAGTGCCACCAGACCTAACCTAATATTAATTTAAATATTTTTCTCGCCAATGCCTTGAATACAAGTTAAGTGAATTGCATTGATATTTATTGTCAATAGCGCACAGACAATACAGTAAATTCAAGGTCTGACCATAAAATTTCTTTATTAAGAATTATTTTTACTTCACAAAACACTATATTTGAACTCTAACCAAATAATTTCAAAGGAAAACAAGTTGACGGCGAAACTTCCGCTATGTGTCTAACTACATGGATTTGCATTCTTCAACTTCAGTTTATGCACACTCACACATTCGCACTAGTCGTACATTAAAATTAAAAATACGCAAGTTGTTGTGCACTTCAATGCAAATAATTTACTGCATTTAAATGCACCAAATCCGCTGGAAACACAACAAACACACTTGCGCTCGCACACACACATGCTTACATCCAAATTTATGGGTAGTGTAGTTGCCATCAATGCAACAGAAATAAAGCCGGCAACTCAAACATATGAATGGGCAACAATCATGCAGGCAGCGTAGCATACACATAGGCGCACAAAACATTCTGTCTGCCAGACAAGTGAAGTGCAGTCATTCTTTTGCAACTCAACATTGCTTCAATTGGCTTGAAACGAGCAAAAACGAGGAACAAATGAATGCAAGTGTGTAAAATAAGTATTTGTGCGTGTGTGTGTATGCGCGCGCGTGCATATCAGCGCTGGCAATTGTGAATTGCGCGTCTATACAAAGGTGAAGTTGCTACTTGTAGCTAGCGTTCACGATAATTACGCATACTGGTGCAATGTTAAGTGCAACTGTGTGCGTGTGTGAAATTAATTGGTGCAAAAAACACACTCACTATGGCCAATCTACGCTCACACTGAGCACTGGCACACTACTTGCCCCAAGCCTCGCTCCACCTGCGTGCATCAAATATTCTTGGTTCTGCACTTCTCTGCCCCACCTATCAACACTCAGAAGTTTCTTTCATATGTGCAACGATGCGTATGCGCAATTTTAATTATGAAAATGCTTCGCCACTTTTGCCGCTCGCTCCACTTTTCCAAGCGCACATTTTCTTATGCAAATGAATTTTTTGCGCTTTTCTTCGCTTACATGCATAAAGTATGGCAAAAGTACACAAAAACGCACACGCTCAAAGCCACAAACGCACACACACACACACGGTCTTAAGTCAATAACTACGCTGCATTTCATTACGTTTTTGCTGCTTTTGTGCGTGCTTGCCAGTTATAGTTTGTGCAATCTTTTATCTCTTCTCGTTTTTTGTTTCAACATTTTTTTTGTTTTTTTTTTAACTTCTGCCATAATAATAATAATCATTATCATCATTTCATTTAGCTCGGTCGCGCATTGCTCTTTCCGCTCATTCGACTTTTTTGCTCTGTTGCAATGGAGTGTTGGCCGTCTACAGCAGAAGTAGAACAAATAAGATATCGTCATGGTTTGAATGGTGTAAATGGGTTGAATGAAGTCAGTGCACATTGCCACAACAGTTGCTGCAACATTTAAAAAGGTTGTTGCGCAGGTTTCGTGATGTGGCAAGATGAGTGTGGCATAAATAAATAATATGTTAAATCTGGCACTACTATAATAAAGTGTGTCGTTTTTCATAGGAATCGTACCCGGAACATTTTCTAATATGGGTACTCTTTGTAGTGCTTGCAGGTACTTGAAACAAGCATTTCGGTCAAAATCACAAATCGTAGGCACTCCCAGATATTCTCGGCGTGAGAGCCGACTAATCAATCATCTAGTAGCGTAGCTGAGTGTGTCGAAAGCCATCTTCAGGTCCAGCGCTATTAGGACAGTCCTCCCGCAGTGGCGGTTTTGGTTGAGCCAGCGGTTTTTTAGGTGTCTATGAGTGCTGTGGTGAGACTGTGTACTCTGCGGAATCTGTGCCGATTTGTGACGATGGCAGATGTTTATGTGTAGAGTGGGAGGTTAGGAGGGTATCAAGAGGCTTCACTACTGGGGAAAGGAGAGTTATCGGGTGGTAAGACTCCGCTTGGTACCCGCCCAAGTAGGCATTTCTAATCGATTTAAGAAAGCTTAGAACATTTTTCTGTGATTTGCGCTCCGTTCGCTAAACTTTTCATAGACTTTAACGTCTTACGGTTTTCGTTATGTATTAATTGGTCTGAAAGTACTTGAAAGCAGAAGAGCCACACTACATTTTTCTATTGATGTTAGCATCAGTTACGGAACTATTGATGGTCCAGCCCATTTTAATAAAATTAAATTTAATGTTCGTTACAAGAATCTTGCACAGTTAGAAACTTTAAATATTGGCTTCTCCAGATCTGTGCTGAATTACATTTGTTATTCAAGTCTTTAGTTGTTGATGTTTCATGAATATTTGCCATCTCAAGAAATCATCGCAGACCTTTTTTCTTATAAGTTCCTAATGTGTGTACCGTCGCATAGCCTGTAAGAATCCATTCAAAGGCTTGATCAAAAAAAAACAGGCATAAGCTTAACCCAAGGCACATTGAACAAGTAGTCGGAGTAACCATAAAAAAAATCTCAAAATCTATAAACATAAATTTATAGTATATCATTTCAGTTTGCCATTTAAGGGGTTAGCTGTAGTCGGAGGCCCGAAAAAAATGATGATTTTCAATATTTTTTTTTACTAATATAGTAAATTTCAAAAACAAAAATTATAATTGTACAAGTTATCGCTGTTTGTGTGGCCCCCTTTTCTCCAGAAGTCCCTTGCGGTGACCATCACAAGTCCTTGGAGATTCATCTAAAATCAATCGGGGAAGAGAAAATGGTTTTATAATAAATATATTAGATAATCTTTTTTTTCAAAATTAACAATATAGCGGCTTCAGGAATTGTTTAAAAAAATCGAAATTTTTCGAAAAAAAAAATTCTTTGATCAGTCACGCGCTTTTTATGTTTTTCAAAAGTAGTATAAATTTTAGTGAAATCTACCAAGCGGTTTTTAAGTTACATTAATCACCTGTTCAAAAAACATAGTTTTGAGAAAAACGCATTTAAAGTTTCGTTGTTGTTGTAGCAGCATAAACAATCCCCATACATATACAGTTCTTGGCCGGATATAAATCCGGGCCTTTCTGGTTACGTAGAACCGACTGTCGTGGGAGCGCCCGAGCTCCCTTTGTTAATTGCTGAATAACTCGAAAAATATTTGTCGGTTTCACTTCAAATTTTCACAAAATATTTTTAAGATATTAAACTTTAAGAAAATGCAAAATAAAAAAAATTTGGAAAATTCTGACTACCCCTAATCGCTTCACCAAAATTTAGCAATTTCACGACCAAATAAATAGGAAAAAAATCAAATCAGCTTCTACCTCTTCACTGAGCCTTGGTTGGAAAGCATGTAAAATTGTCTTAGATCTTCAGCAAAAATGTTTTGAAAAGCTAAGCAGCTGTTTTCGGTAATAAAGTGGAAGTAAATTTAAAAACAATTTTCTATCTCAAAACTTGAATAGCAACCCTAGCAAGGCGTTTGAGCGTATACTCAATCGCAGTTCCTTTCTCATTACGCTGATTTTTTTATTCTTCTGTACATTTATTTAATTGTATGTATGTGTTTATGTACTTATGTATATGTGTATGTGTATGTGAGTGCACTTGTTTGTGTAATTTGTCGTGCGATCATACGCCACGATTCTTTAATGTTTGTTTATTTTTATTGAAAATTAATTGAAGAATTGCAAGGAAAATTAAAACACAGAGTTGAGTGCTGGTGGATAGCGCACATATATATTTACACATACACACATGGTTGCATTTAATAAACACATATACACTTGTGCTCACATAATTCAGACACTTTACCTTTTTACAATATTCGCAAAACATTTTTCACGGTAAATTTTTTTGTTAATTTTTTATAAAAGCACAAAGTCTAATAAAAAAATCAAGTAATTAGAATTACTTAAATAATAAGAAACAATTATTGAAACAATATGACGTAACCTAATAATTTAAAATAATCAAACAATTCGAAATACTCAGGTAATAAAAATAATCGAGAAATTAAAAATAATCAAGTAATTATATTAGAAATAATCAAACTATCAAAAAAAATGGGGTAGTTAAAGTAATCAAATATTTAGACATAATCAAAAGATTAAAATAATTAATAATCAAAAAATTATGAATAACTAAAAAGTAATAAAATAATTAGATATACTCAACTTATTAAAAATAATCAAATAATTAAAAATACCCAAATAATTAGCGATAACCAAATAGTTAAAAATAGACAAATAATTAAAAATAATCAAGTAATTAAAAATAATTAAATATTAAAAATAATGAAGTAATTAGAGTTATTAAAATAATCCAAAATAATCAATTAATCCAAAATAATCAAATAATCAAAAATAATCAAGTAGTTAGAATATATAATCAAAAACAATCAGGTACTTAAAGTAATAAAATAATTAAAAATAATAAAATAATTAAAAATAATCAATAATTAGAATTATTCGAATAATAGGAAGTAATCGAGTAACTGAAAATAATCGAAAAATTCGAAATACTCAAGTAATTAGAATTATTAAATTAAATGGAAATAATCAAAAAAAAGTCAAGTAATTAAAAATAATCAAATAATTAAAAATATAGAAGTAATTTTAAATAAGAAAATAATCAAAAACTATCAGGTAATTCAAGTAATCAAATAATTAGAAATAATCAAATAATTAAAAATTATCAAGTAATTAGAATTAAGCCTATAATGAAAAACAATCAGGTACTTAAAGTAATCAAATAATTAGAAATAACCAAATAATTAGAAATAATCAATTAATTAGAAACAATTAAAAATTTTTTCACCATCCCAAAATTTCTTCTTTATATGAAGGAAAAACCATAGTGCGATTCCTACCGCAACGGTCCGGTCACTTTGCAATTACACAGGTTGTGTCATCTAATTACCCTGAAATAAATCGAGTGCTTGATGAAGTAGTTACCCAATTTAGTTAACAATTTAGACTGTTCAATGGAGAAGAAAGAGCAAAAAGTATTGGAATCGAAACAGCCATAAAAACGGAATATTTTCGATTTTGTTTAATTTTTGCTAAAAAGTTTCTGGGGGTTTTACATCCAGCGGACGCTGCAATGCAGTCACGAACAGCGAGCTTGAAAGATGGGCTAGACGTCATAGAGTCAGTTCTTCAACAACTTCAAGTTATGTGATCAAGCCGGAAGGAATTTGAATTAATTTTGGAAGCACCATTTTACTAGCACTTATAAATTTACATTTTTACAGGTTTGAAAGTTCCCAGCGAAGAAGAACTGACAGTCGTGAAAAACTTTTTCAAGAATCGAAAGGAACAGGCTGACGATGGAACAAAGTTAGAGGTACTTTTCAGATTTCGTGAAGCTTTCAGCGATACGTTTGAGCTGATGGCAGCTGTTGAGACATTTAAGTGCAGTACAGCAACTTGCGAATCAACGTTTTCGGCATTGACCGCAATTAATAGGCCGCAACGCCTGTCCATGACCCATACCCGCATGGCTGATCTCATCTACTTAGTATCGCACACGTGCAATTAATATCGATATGATTATCCAAAAATTTAATAACAACAAAAATCGTAAACTGCCATTGCACTAAGTATCTATTCTTGACATTATTTTTTGTATGTTTCTTTTAAGCATTAATTGAAAATTGAATTTTCTTATTATATTTATTTTATTTATAACTATTTAATTATATAAAAAAATAATTAATTATAAAAAAAATATTTCTTACACAAATAATTTTAACCAATTATTTATTTAATTATTTGTTTTTGCAAAATTGTAATCCTGCCCGTCCTTCGATATTGTCTCCCCGTACAGTTGGTTAGGTCTGGCTACGGGCCTGTATATTGTGTCGTTGTGCCCGTAGGACTTGGGGCAACATCGTATGCAAAACAAAAATTGTCAAATTGTCAAAAAAATCGAGCTGCCTTTTTCTTACCGGCTTCCACTTACAATTTGTTGAACTAAAATTGAATGGGCTATAAAACTGCAGGCTCAGAAATTTTCTGAAAACTCTAAATACAAAGTTTGAAATTTTGATAACAATTTAAAAAAAAATCGCTAAAAAATTGTGCCAAGTTTGGATCATTAATTTATAAAGTTTTCGTTCTGCAATGAACCATATTTTGATGAGAAATTAACGAAAAAAAATTTACCATACAAAATGTTGCGAATATTGTAAAAGGATAAAATGACTTAATTATGTGAACCAAGTGTATGTATACTCGTATGTGTGTGATATCACTATCAATGAATTCCTGTTGAGTTACTGAACTTCATAACGGGCAATGCGCCGAGTGGATAGGAGCAGCCAGACCGGCTAGTTCTTTTCCATTCCAACCAGTGGCGTACACGCAACATTCATTTTCTTTGCATATATTCAAATATGTTTGTATGCATCCACCCACACATGTAATTATGTTGAGCTTCATTTACTGCGAGTTGCCATTTAATAATTATATGCGAGCATTTACTCACAATTATTTACGTTCAAGAGTCGCAAGAGGAAAACATCAGTGATTTTTTTGTCTTATTGACGCCGGCAGTCAACTTAACAAATGCGAAACATTTATATAATATTTGCACATGTAGGTATGTGTGCTCATGAGCCCTTTGACAGCGTTAAATCGTAACCTCAGAGGGAAATTTCAATTATTTTTCTTGAGAAAAAGTTTGCCCTTATTGCCTTTGGTATTTATGCCCAGTTCTATGTGGATGATATGGACTTGAGATACGCCAAAGGGTGGAGTGTTATGTCCACTACTCTGGACGTTGGCGGTTAATAGGTTAATATATAATAATATATGTAGATTATCCCAATGAAAACCATCATCATCATCTAAGAAGGGAGTTTTTTGGTAAATTTATTGGGCACGTAATGGAAGCCGATTATCAGTGGTGTAGGAAAGGACATTTTTTACTATCACTGCGCGTGGTTTATGTACTAAGGGGACAGTTTTAATCTTCTCCGGAATACCATTTGAAGTTGCCGCAATTAAGAAGAGTAGTAAACTTCTTAAGAAATTTTTGGGGAAACACCATAACCTGAGATTATGCGAATGAAGTTTTTGTCGAACAAAAGTCAGGTCTGTAATTAACTGAACGCCATTGAGGTTAGACTGAGAAGTTCGGTATGATGATACTTACTAAGAATCTCAAAAATGCACATTGGATTAAGTGAAATCTGGGGATAGTCCCCTTACGGCATTTTATGTAAAGTACGACCTATCTTGGATGGGTACCCGCGCTAAGAACCCGATGCGACATTCTACAAATGTTAGAATAGTGGCAAATGTTACGAGATACCTTCTACTCAAATATGAACGAGACGGTGTCAATAAAACGGTCCGCGGATGACATATGACAAAAATAATTTTTTTGTTTTTTGGTAGGAGTTAACCAGAATAGTTGTTGGAACTCCGCCGCAGACAAATGGGAAGGACTATCCACAACTAATGCAAACGTCGACCCACAGATTGAAGGCTCACTACCCCCTCTCCAATCGATAAATCGAAAAAGCCAAATATTGTTAGCCAAACAGTTGATTTTGTCTTATCGATTTTCGTTATGAAATGGGTTATAGAATAGCAATATCGTTAAAATTATGGTTAGAGAAAGTTAGCAATGCGAATATCGTTTAAGTATGTTAGCGAATGGCACTGCAGATGTACGTAAGTGGTTTCGTAAAACTATTCCCGTCTTTAGATCTCCAACAACACTTTAAATTTCAGCAGCGCCAATTCCAACCGCTTTTCCACTAAAAGTCATGCCAAGCATATCTTCACGAGTAAACAAAGATTTTCGCATTTATGTTCACAAGCCCCAAATTTATTTATTTATTTGCAGGTGCTCATTAAAATGTTTAATTTGTAAAAGTCATAATCACAGTGGGGCGTGTGAGAGGACGCAAAATTTTGTCAATTTATGTTTATTTACACAAGCAAACAACGAAACACGAAAATAACAAATAATAATGCCACTCGTTAAGGACAATGTGGGAGACAGAACAAAAGGCAAATTCAAAAGAACAACAGACATAACAACAACAATAACAACCACAACATTATTCAAAGACGTAATAAACAATGAAGCCATGCGGGTGGAGCTGTGAAGATATCTTCGGGTGTAATAAATTTGTATACATACACGTGTGTATGTATAAGTAGATATACGAGTATGTAGGTGCAGCACTTTTATATGAATTTTGGCTTCCGCAGTTGGTGTCTTTCAACACGGTCTGGCTTCTTACCATGAAATGTAGGTAGGATTTGATATTTGCGACTAGGTTGAATACCTTTACAGCGAATTCTCACGCTGGCTGGAGTGAAAGCTAAAATCATTTACGACCATATACAGTTGCGGTCAAAATAATAACTGTGCGAAAGTATGAATATATGTAGGTGGTAGCAGAGAAAGAGGAAAGCCTTCTCTCCGTTGAAAAGAACAGATGGAGAAATACTTGGCTTCGCTTGGTATTTCCAGCTTTCGCGCTTTGTTAAACTCAACCAAAATCACTTAAGCGGTTATCGCGTCAGTCAAGAAGAAGAAGATATATGTAATTTGTGTGTACATCCTCTGTTGGAAGGTTAACCAGGCTTCTCCTCCTATTTGAATCCGGACTTTGCAGCACACACCCATTCAACTATGGCGGCTGCAGACATAGAGTCGCTACGAATTTGCGTTAATTTTCGATGACTTTTTCGCTAGGAAAGCGCAACACCAACAACAAAAATAGTTTTAGGAAACTTAGCGCGATTTTTGAGCTACTGAATATTAGTATTTTGTTATACTAAAAATAAATGGGCTACAAAATTGCATGCCTGTTGGTTGATTAGTTGGTTAAAGTGGTGATTCTTCCAGAATCCAACTAGCGCTTCGGCACCATTTTGTTGCCACATCCTCGCTTCCAACTTGTTTAATGGTTATTTACAGCTAGACTATATCCAGTCTGTGCGGTTTAAGAACCTTATTAGGTGGTTGACGTCTACGCCAGGCAGTTGTTCGAGATTCTCGAACAGGCGTTGGTCCAGAGTTAACATTCTGTCCTTCCATAGCGCAGGGCATTCACAGTGGAAATGGAAGATTGTTTCATTTTTCTCCGGTTGTTTACAACTGTGACAGTATGTGTTGTGAGGGATGCCCATTTTGGCTGCTTGTTCTTCCACAGGCCAAAAGCCACTTATGACTGCTGTTAGTTGCCAAGCGTCCCGTCGTTTCATGTTTCACAATATTGACGATTGTTTGAGGTTGTAGAAGGGCCATAACGTTCTGCTAATTTTGCATTTCGTCTGCTCTTTCCACCTACAATCCGCGATTCGGAGGTATTTTTGGGAAATTGTACTCTTGACTGCACCCAATGGTGTGAGTACCGATTCTGCAAGAGCGCTATTCATGGCAGATCACCTTTTTGCCAGTTCATCCGCTTTTTCATTACCTTCGATGCTCCGATGTCTCGGGACCCAAAGTAAGGTTACTTTATGGTTTTCACTCAAGGTGGTGAGGCTATTCCTGCTTTGCTCCACCACTTTAGAGGTTGTAGTAGCCGAACCCAGTGCCTGGATTGCAGCTTGGCTATCCGAAAGAATAGCGATACTGCTCTTAAAAGAAAAATCTGTGATTAGGCTTTCCCAATTGCCAGTACTTCCGCCTGGAAGACACTGCTGGTATTAGGTAGATGCACAGATTTCTCAATTTTAAGTCCAGCTCCAAGACCGCAGTCCATTTTACTATCATCCGTATAGACTGTCGAAGACCGTATAGTGTCGAAGTTGTTTAGAGAGAATCCCTTATTCCATTCTTCCTTAGATGGAAAGAGAGTGACCAAATTCATGTTTTGCATTCTTCTTTTGCACAAGCATATCTGTACTTTTTCAAAAAATTTTTTAGTTTGAAATTTTTATGAACATTTTATTTTTTTTTTATATTTTGTAAAAACTTTAAAACTATGAGTTATACGGTTTTTTTTTGTAGTATAAACTATACCTTTGTTAAAACAAATAACAAAAAGAATTAAAAAAAAATTTAAATAAACAAAAAATAAAAACCTTCCAAAAATAAATAGTGTCATGCCTCTGTTATTTTGATCGCCACTGTGTGTAGATATATATGTGAGTACAATATGAATGACTATAGTGCTGGTAATAATAATGCGCTGCGCTTATTTAAAAGCTTCAAATAAGTAAAGTTAAATTTGGAGCAGGGCAGAATGAAATGCGGCAATCGCACAGTTAGTCGCTTCACTCGGCAAGAGGCCAAAATATGTAGCTTAAGGCTATTAATTAAAATTGTAGCAACAAAAGTGAACTAAAATAAACAACAACAGCGGGTATAACTAATGAAATGGAAGAAACAAGAGTGAAGGCGGGTAAACACAAGCCAGTTACAACAAAAAAGTATAGACACAGCGAAAAGGTAAGCGGCTAAAAAGTGCCACAGACGATGGCAAAAAAGACCATATTTATAATACTCTAATATATAAAATAGAAGAAAATGTTGGCACGCTCATGCAGAGTTTACTAACACTGGAAATCAATTTTTAAAGCACCTTAAATTTTTACACCAAAGAAGTTTTATTTACTCTAAAAATTCACGACACCGGATGCTGTTACATTGAAACGGACGAGCAGGGAATTGTTGTAGGAGGAGTAGGAATTTATTTAAAAAACAAAATTTAGTATTAAAACCGATACATAGAAAAGCTTCGGAAATTTATATATTTTGAGGGGCCGTATAGGATTAGCTCAGTGAAGCCTTGCCCATATGTACTACCAGGGCCCTTTATTTTTGGGAACTGCACTTATATTATTGTATGAAGTAAAAACAGTGAATTGAATGCATATAAAAAAGTTTCGTTCCAAATCGAAATAGGCGAGCTCAAGTCAAGCTATTAAATTCAAGTTTCGGATAAAAAAATTCAACTGCTAAAATAAGTTTATTTATAGAAAGCCCAGCGTAGGTATCTGTTTGACAGTTTTCGACGGGGGAAAACTTGTTAGTTCACTTTTAAGAGTTGCCAATTTATTTGCCGATTTTTTTAAATCGAATTTTTCTAATGACGAGGTTAAATACCCTTTCACTTTTCCTTTCACAATAAACAACCCTTAAGTCGTATCTCTTAGTTTAGTGATTTGCGAACTCCCCCATACTGCGGGCACACAGAGACTACAATCCTTCATCAGCAAATGCCTCCGCATCATGTGCAAAATATTCTCGCCAAACACCATCAGTAACGACGCACTGAGGAGATTAACGAACGAGGAAACCATCCTTAAGCAAATCAAACGCAGAAAATGGCGTTGGATAGGTCACACATTGAGAAAACCACCAGACAGCATCACGAGAATGGCACTGGACTGGAACCCGCAAGGGAGCAGAGGTCGCGGTCGATCAAAAAAACACTTGGAGAAGGTCGATGCTGCGCGAACTAGCAAATGCCGACATCTCATAGGATGGTGCACAAACAACAGCACAGAACTGTGTACGATGGAAGAGTCTCATCGAGTTCATATGCTCCCGCGAGGAGTGAACAAGGAAAAAAAAACAGTCTTATCTCTGATGATATAATACTTTAAAACTCTTTACACAGAGGTACACACTTTGATGATCTTTGTCCAATGCTTCTAAAAAAAGCCCAGCGCTAATATCAGCCCATCATTAAGTACAGCTGTCTGTTTGAATACCTGGTAATTAACATCATTTACCCCAATTTTCAAAAGTGGCAAAACTAATGATGTACTAACTATGGACCAATCTCTAAGCTGACTACAATTACTAAACTGTTCGAGAGTAAAGTGAAAGAGAAAATATATTTTGCCGTTCAGACTTTAATCTCACCGCATCAGCAGAGCTTTGTCGCTGGACGGTCCACGCTTACCAACCGAGCGGTCTTTAATGAATACAGCACTGACACGTTTTCATCGCGACTCCTGACACTCCAGGTATTGATTATATTTACACTGATTTTTCTAAAGCATTCGACAAAGAATCCATTACATTATTTCGCACAAGCTAGCCATGCTTGGTTTCTACTCTATATTTTTGAAGAGACTGAGTTCCTATTTAAGTAATAGATGCTGTGTGGTCTCAATCGAGAGCGTTTTTTCTATTGCTTTTATTGTATCACCTGGCGTACTTCAGGGAGATATCTTTGAACCTCTACTCTTTGTTATTTTTATTAATGATCTTGGCAGCTAGTCTTCGTTTTCTAGATACTTACTTTACACTGGCGATCTAAAATTTTTGTATCTTCGATTAGGGCCTCTGAGATGCTTCTAGGGTTCACTTAGAGATTATCTAAATATCAATAAGATCAAAGATCTTAGTATGTGCCTTTTTAGTTCAGTGAAAAATAAAAAATATGCCATATAATTGGCGCTTAAAACTTTTTTGGGGTTTTGTCCAAGCTCTTTCTGCAATTTATGGTGTGCGTCTTGATGTTGTTCCACAAATGGAGGAACCTAGAGTTTTAAGCCGACTCCGAATAGCAAATGGTTTCTATGAAGAGCTTTTTCATGGCAGAAATACACTCGGAGGTTTCCCATAGCCTGCTGAGGAGCGACCGCTATTAAAAAAAACTTTTTATTACTTGATGTTCACGGACGGAGATTTGAACCCCTGCAGGAACGGCGGCCGCTTAAATCGATGTTCGTCAATCGATGCCTCAGAGTCTTACTCCACGTATGGTGGCCAGTTATATACTTGGGCTTTAAACCAAGAATTGCTCAGCCGCAGTAAATAACAACCGAAGCATCTGGGAACTCGTCCTCTACACTTTAGAATCTACGGCCATTCACCATGAAAACTTGCTTCCGCAATCAGTAAAGTGGTCCTCGATTGGATTTCAAGCGAAGTGGACGACCGCGAAGCTCATGTATACGTACACCGGACTAAAAACGAAGTGGTCTCTAGTCAAGGCAAAGGCTGTAAAGCGAAGCGATTTTAAGGCCTTCGCCTCATTTTAAATGATGTTTTTGGGTATTTCTTTAAAAGCGTGTAAAACGGAGACGAAAAAAGATTTTTTATTTTTGTTTTCAGTAATATTTTGAAACATTGTTAAAAAACTATTTTTTTTTTTTTTTGGCCATACGAGGTGCGTTCCAAAAGTTGTTACCCTCAAAAAAATGGACTTCCAAAAAAAGGTATGTCGCTGGCGATACGGATGCCGGGACTGACTTTAAAGGTCCGAAAAAAATACTAAAAAATTTTTTTTCTGAATGGTTGTAGATAATACGATAACGACATCAATTCTACGTCATTGAAATTTTATTTCATCAAAATCGGTTAAATAGAACCGGCTACATCCATGTCCATTGTCCATGTGAGGACCATGTTTTGAAGGCTGACAACTTTTTGAACGAACCTCGTATGGCCAAATTAAAATGTTTATTTCTTAACAATGGGTCAGGAAATGAAAAAATTACAACAAAAATAAAAAATTCTTTTTCGTTTCCGTTTTACACGCTTCTAGAGAAACACCCATAAAACACCATTTCAAATGAGGCGAATGGCTTAAAAGATTTGTGAAGGTACTGCCAGTAATGCTGTATCAATTTATGGTTATTGCTTTAATTCGAATTAAGCTCGTAATTGTGAGGCACAGCTCAAGTTCAGATATTCCACAAAAGCTTTCTTATTACAATGTTTTCAAAAATCGATAGTTTTGAAAATTTCTTGTTTATTCCACAAATATAATATCTCCGAAGTTGCTCACTTATTTGTAATGATTTCTTTTCAGTGCTTTTGAAATCTTTTGATCGCGCTTTACTCTAAACTTTGTTAAAGTCTCGGAGTAAGATTTTTCGGAAATGGCTAAGTCGATTTTGTAACATTTTTCCACACATTTTATATAGCAAAATAATTTTTTAGTAAATAATAGACAGAATTTTTATATCGATAAGTATTTTAAATTTCATAAGCAATATAAGGCTAATATTTTCATAAAAAAAAGTATTTTAGCAGCCGTAGTTTTATTAAAAATTAAAAATTTGTTTACTTGTTCGATTAAATACTGCATTTTGCCACCTATCAGCGAAATATTTTTAATTTTTTATTCGATTTTAGTTGAACCAATCCAGAGATATCGCCTACAGCAACTTTAAATTTCCTTATTTACAAATATAAAATATCAAAATAAAGTTAAAGTTACATACAACAACATGTATATGAATTTGTACTTTAATATTTTGAAATGTCGTTCCAAACTATTGTAAATTCATGAAAACTAATTTCCTTCACCCTCATGACTGCCTTTAAAGCGAAACACTAAAAACCTAACATTAAATAACCAACAATAGCCAAGGCAATTAATATTTACTTAGAAGTAAAGTTGGGTACGCTGACATACATAAATACGCTTTTTCGTAGTTCAAATTTTAAAGCCATAAAGCTTAACGTAGCAGTTTGTAGTAAGTCCTTTTTCGTCTTATGAATCGAAGTTATTTAACAAATCGCCAAAGTTTCCGAAGTTTCAGACAATTATTTACGTATATATTCTAAGTTGTGGCAGCTTTTATAAACACTGGTTTGCCTTCACCGATTTGTCGGCACACAAACACGTATGAATTCACACTCGCACACATACAAACAATGCACACACACATGCATTCGTAATTGGCTCATATGTGCTCCGTTAAATGATTGGCCAAGTTCCTCCTCGAATGTGTGATGCGTGCATCTTGATGTTATTCTAGGATGGATGACTGGAGGAAGGCCCGACAGCTTTACACCACCTACGAAGGGCAGATGGAGCTTATGAGCCGTGTTTCCAGGGCAAAAAGTTCACTTTGAGGATTGTCATTGCTAAATGTGCAAATTGGAAGTTTAGAAATATTTTAAACACTTTTCCCATCATTTGCTGTTTCATATCCCCAGTGGGTGTCGAACGCTGATCGCGCCGACTGCTAGGCACGCACCAACCCACTCGCTAAAGCGACCCCCTTACTTGGTGGTATTTATACACTCTTATTTACATACATATACATATATGCTCGTGTGTTACGCCAAAACTTTTGCTAATTCTCAATAATAACTTCATCTAGCGTAGTCGACACTTGCTGGCCACCCCGCTGCCTTGCCTCTGTCTTTGGCTTTGTTTTGCTTGCTGCCCTACTACATCTTTACTGCCCTACTACAATCCTTAATGTACATATATCACCATTTATTTTTCATTTATTCCCCTCCTCTTTCACTTCCTCACTTACACTCCACACTAGTCCCAGTCGCTTGACGCACGTTAGCCTATCTGCATTGGCCGCCAAACTTTTACCCACAGAAAAGTTTTGCTATAACTCCACATAAGACAATACACCGCACATACCCACACATTACACATGCACATACATTAACGCATGTAAGCATCTCTGATATTATTCATTTTTTGAGCAAGATTTTGGCCAAAAATAAATTGCCTTTGTTGTAGTTTTTAATACAATTGCTTTAGTTGTTAACTTTTGTTCGAGACTGCGCCGTAGCAGCATTTCACCCCAACGTCTGGAGGTGGCAAAAACTAGCGATTGAAGTATAGCTGCAAGAAATCATAAATACTCATACTGTATATAACAAAATATTTTTTCATAAATGCTGCTCAATTCGGTGGACTAAATAGTTTTCCCTACCTCTTTTTTCTCACGTCCGTTCTCGAAGAAAGAATTTGTGAGTGTGGGAGCTAGGCTGACTCCCAATGGAATATTTAATCACACATCAGCAAGCGATTTATAGACTATTAATAGATTTAAACACAAGCCTCTTCAGTCACAGCCACTAACTAAGAAATGTATAGGATGAGGTAAGAACGAAAACCAGCAGAGAAATGTAAATTTTTTGCGATTTATTCTTGTTCCACTCAGTGGACGAACTTCTAAGTGTCTTTCACTAATACAGGTATTCCTTAATATCTCGCAACCACAGCTGCAGTTGAGCAGGCGACTAAAGGTCCGGGGTGAATGAAGGCTGGCTCTTGAGAAAATTCAACTTTCCAATCGGTACCTGCTCCAATGAATTGGGTAAGAAATGTAGTTCATTTGTGGAACAACCTCAAGGCGCACACCACAAATAGAAGGAGGAGCTCGGTCAAACACCTAAGAAAAGTGTACGTGCCTCATATTTATTTTATAGTTTTTAGTACTGGGTAGCTAAAAATATCTAGCCAGAATTCTAGATCCATATTGGAAAACTCTAAATTGCTAAGATTATAATTAAGCTGACTGAACTCAGGTCTCCTGTGTTTTAATCAAAGGTTCTCGCCAAAAGCTTAATAAAAATTTAGAATCTTCTTTCGTTAACGTAAAAAGGCCCTTGTTAAGCACAGAACGCGCATCCCCTGAAGCAAGCGAATATCGACAACGAAATGCTGCAATCGCAACAAACTAGGAATAGTTTCTCCTCTCAACTCTTAATCTCATTATCTCGAAGCACATTTGTAAGAAATGGTCCACATGAAAAATGGGAACAAATTTCACTCCTTGTTTACCATATCCGAGAAAGGATTGCTGAGATTCAAGCGTATATCCGAAAGTATAGACGGATACTGTCTCTCGAATCTTACTTAAAGATTATGTGGCTTACAGAAGATTTTAAGACTGAAAACATGTTATAGGAAAACAAGAATGGCGATCTGGTAAATGAAGATCAGAATGTAAATTACGGAGGAAGGTTAGATTAGGTTGCCGCGGATGTCTATTATTGAACACACTCGGACTCATAGCTCTAATGTAAGTTCAACAAAAACTTTATAAAATACCTGATTTCTACAGTGCAAAATCTAGCAACTCATTAAAAAATAGTCTACCCAAAGTGGTGTATCATCAGCTGGCTAGAGCAGTACAGAGAGTGCAAAGTCGTCTCTTCTTCTTATTCATCTAGATAGCTTTTGAGAGTTGGTCTGTAAGACAGAATTTCGTTATAATAGAAATCAGTGCGTGTGTAGATTGTACTTATTTGGACCCAGCAGGGATTCTACGGAGGTGGGCTCGTCACGCAATCTTTCGTTCGCCTTTCTTACAAGCCTCTCAAAAATAAGTAGATCGCATGTCGATTATTATTTATGTCTGTGCACTCGTTAGGCAGTTTGATGTCGACTCCCTCCAGTCCATTTGCCCTACAGTTTCCCTCGATGTTGCAATGGCCAGGAGCTCCTGTTGCATTTGGGTGAAACGACACAGCCATTTCGTTAAGAAATATGGGACATTTCATGGCTGCCTTGAAGGTTGCCGTCGATTTTGTAAGGGATTTTATCGTCGTTTGGCTATTTACATATAATCTCCAGGTACCACATCACACTATACCAGCCTCATATCTTTATTTATTATCGCCAGTTCAGCCCTCAAATCACTGTAATTTGAATAGCGAAAGTGTGAAGACTAAGGGAAGAAGTTCCTAATCTAAACAAGTCTGATTTATGAACTGCAGAGACACGTCGTTTGAAGATTGTGCGTTAAATAGGTTTTTGAATAATTTAGTACTGGTCACAAATTTGAATGCCAAGAGAGGCTCTAATAAAAACCGATTCTTTGAAAATGCATCGGAGAAGTGGCTGTTTTGTTCGAACTTTTTGTGCCTGATACAAAGTAAACAGGCAGAGGTCTAATTTAGTCGCCGCTACTATGCAAATATCTCGCAGAAGAAATTAGAAAGCATAGCAGTTTTTTATGTTTACGAAAGAGGGAAAGAGTCTTATTGTAACTTCTGCTGCTCTTTCTTCTAAGGAGGGCATTTCGACTCCAACTAATTGTGATCTACATAGTTGGTGAGGTGGTGAGTTCATTCAAACCGCAACAAACTGCAAATTGCTATTTAAGCTTAAAAGGAAAAGTCCGAATTAATAAAACATGCGTTTGACCAGTACTCACCTATGCCGTTGCAACCCGAGCAGGTACAACTGCAACACAACAAGCAATGAGAAAAGTTGAGATGGCAACTTTGCGAACAATCACAGGGCATACTCGCAGGGATCGTATGCGAAACAAAGAGATTAGAGGGATATGCGACACGCAAGACATTGTTAGGTGGAGGCAAAGACGCAGAAAGTAATGGAAAAAGCACGTGCTATGCATGCCCAAGAATAGATTGTCTAAATCAGTAATGGCGGGAAAGCCGATGACTGCGAGGCCACCCGGGCGTCTTCCCAAACGCTGGAATGAGTGTTGAACATCCAACTTTATCGATAACTAAAATTTTTTGCATGCAATATAATCCACACGAATTACATCTCTTGTATAGAAATTGTTGAAAAACAGAATTAAATTCTATAATAATGCGGAAGAAGAACAAAAGCAACAAACTGCATTGCCGCATGGAGAATTCGGCCTAAACTATGAGGATTTTTCAAAAATACTTTTTCGAGCTGTTTATGAATATTTCAATTTTTGCATTTTATGTATGTAAGTGAGTGTGTATAAAGGCGCTAGTAGTGGTAGTCTCTAACTGCTACTTGCAACTTTTTATTTTATGTGTTGTTGCCACATTTGGGATTGCCAACTTCATGCAACCCACAAAATTTTAGCTTCTAACTTCACATTTCCTTTTCTTTACTATCACTCTTCTCCACAGTCTTTATTTTTTTCCGCACGACTGTGATTTAATAACTATTTGTTTTTGTAGCAAACTTCCAGCGGCCACAAAAAAGCACTCTCTGCTCGCTCCTGACCCCAGCTAAGAAAGTAAAAATATATCTAATGCAATACAGGCACATACCTACATACATATATACATATTTGCATAGGTATGGGCAAGAAAAGGTTTTTATTAGGGTAGTCCACAAATAGTGAAATAATTGGAATAATTTCCTTCTTAAATATATACAAGCGAATTACTTTGTTACTTTACCGAATGTTGCTAACTATACTCAAATATTAGGTTCGGGAATAAGTTTGTAGCGTTTTTACCGAAGACAAAAAACAATAATTATATCAAAAAGTTAATCAATTATAGTTATATTCGCTGTTGCTGTTTACAACCTCTTCCCACCTCTCGACCAACTTGTTGATGCCGTTCCGCCAAAAATCGCATGGTCTGATGTCAAACAAGTTGTTGAGCCAGTTTTTAAGGGCCTCTTTGCTATCGAAGGTAAGGCCCTTCGTATGGTTTGACAAGGAGCGGAAAAGATGGTAATCGGTCGGTATGGAGGATACGTCGAGTGCTCAAGAACCACCCATTTGAAGGCGAATTTCTTGTTTTTTTGTTGAGCTCGTGAAGCACCCAGGCTCCCAATTTATCGGTAAATCCGTTGGAATGAAGGTGATTGAAAATCGTTTTATGATCGCAGTTCATTTTTACCGCCAATTCACGACTGATTTGGTGGCCGTTCTCCTTCAAAAGTGATTTGAGACGTTCTTCATCGAATTCAGAATCAATCCCTACCTCTACTACTGTTACGATTTTTTATCTTTTCTTTAATACCTTCTACAACTTCAACTTTTTTACTACTAATTTCAGTTTTAATTTTAACTTTGTTATTCATTTTTTGTAAGGTTGGATTACGTAGTGCCACCCGATCTGTAAAAAGACCTAATTTGGACCTCTAGAGTTCATTGTGTTGCCAGAGCTATATATTTGCAGTCGAATTATGTATTAACACGTCTTTCCGAATTTTGAGAAGCCATTCATCCATTTGTCAGCAAAATCCTTCAAGTGTGAAAAAATTTTGATACCAGGCTCATCTGTCTGAGAGTCCTACAAAGAGCAAGGCCGTGGCAAAGTAGGTGCTCCAGAGTACCCCTAGTATTCACTTCGTTGCTTGAGTTACATGCATCGCTCTCGACTAATTCCATTTTTGGCTACGTGATGTGAGGTGAGACAGTGTCTCATCAGTACTCCAACCAATATTTTGCAATCTTTTACTCTAGAGAGTGATAAAATAAAGTTTTTAGACGAGAAATTTGTAATATTTTGTAAACGAGGATTTAAATATGTAACAATTCTTAAGGTTTTTTATCACCGTTCCTTGGGCTATTGACCATTGACGACCTCCTACAGACTCTCGATGATCTTGGATAAGAAGTTCGGGGCTTCGCTGATGATCTACTCATCATGGTTAGAGGCAAATTCGACTCTACTATAACTGATCGCATGCACCGAGCTCTCGACATTACGCAAAACTGGTGTCGAGAGAAAGAACTTTCATTAAATCCGAACAAAACATCCAAAGAAGGAAATGAAGTCTAGAGACCCTTAAACTGGGAGACGCCGACTTAACTCTATCTGGGGACATGAAATATCTGGGAATTACCCTTGATAAAACCTTGACCTGGAAAAATCACTTATCGTTCATCACAAATAAAGCCTTGAGGGCAATATACATATGCCAAATGCTTTACGGTAAAACATGAGGACTGCGGCCAAAGATGATGGCATGGTCTCATAAAACAATAATAGTCCCAATGATCACCTATGCCTCTCTGGTATGGTCGCCAAAAGTAGACCAAACTAAGGCTCAGATGACATTTAACAAGGTATATAGCATAGTCTGTCTGAGCGTAACGGGATCAATGCGAACTTGCCACACAACGGCTTTAGGAATTTCCATTGAACTCATTTCGTTCCACCTTGTAGCCGAATGGTCAGCAGTTAGTGCAGTCCTAAGGCTTTCTAATCTATTTAATCTCAAAGAATACAATCTTACAGGATATGTAAGAATTTTGGGTTCAATCCTGAACTCTCCGTGCTTGACGATCTGTGACAAGTTGGAAAAAAAGAATTTCATGGTGGTCATCAGTGATCGCTCAGCGTGGAGAAATAATGAAATATCTTTGAAACAGGGCGCACAGGTGTGGTTTACTGATGGGTTGAAAATGGAAGACAGAAGTGAAGGAGCTGGACTAGTCAGACCACATTTCAAAAAAGCACTCGCAATGGGAAAAACCACTTCCATTTTCCGGGCGGAGGTCGACGCCTTAGAGCTGTGTACCAGAGAATGCCTACGGAGAGACACGCGACGCTCTGACAGTCAAGCAGCTCTAAAATCGCTGGATAGCTTCGCATTCCAATCAAAGTTGGTCTGGGAATGTTTTAAAATCCTCAACACCCTAGCATCAAGAAACTTTGTTACCTTGATGTGGGTTGCGGAACTTGAGGGGAACGAAGGGAAAGAAATTGCGTACACTTTAGCGAAAAAAGGGCAAACACTCCCTTCATATGTAAGTCCTGAACCTTTTTGTGGGGTAAATAACAGCTTCAAAAGCGCCTTTCTGCGTGAGCAGGAAAAACGAGACCTAATCAATTACTGGAGAGACCAATCGGGCATACGACAATCGAAAAGACTCATAGATCCAGAACGGATAAAGGCAGAAGCAATCCTTAACCTAGGCAGAAAGGACAAGAAACTTTACACTGAACTACTAACAGGACACTGTAAACTTAATTATCACATGAAAAAGATTGGTGCGATAGAAAACGATTTCTGTAGACTCTGCAAAGAGGCACAAGAAATAGCAGAACATGTTATATGTGATTGCTCAGCAGTGGCACGACGCAGACTAAATTACCTGGGTAATTGAGCTATAGATCCCAACCTCCTGGTCTAGGCAGTTTTTAACAGTCTAAAACTTTTTGAGTAGGCTGCAAAACAGATCTCTTCAGGTCGCAGTAGACAAACAGCCAATCAATAATAATAATACTAATAATAATAGTTCCTAAGATCAATCGTAATAAAATTTATTTATAGTTGTATGTTTGACTTAAATAAAATACGAGGCGTGTTTTTAAAGTAAGTACCAGCGCTGCAGTCGCCGTTTAGCGCATGCAGGTCGTGTAGCTACATCTGTTGGGAAGCCACAGACGCCATTAGGGAGCCATCCGATCGAGTCTACATCTATTTGCATGATTTTAAAATGCCTCCATCTATTGAGAATCCCGCCGACTGTGAAGTGCGTGCTGTAATACGGTTTCTCTGGCCTCAAGGCTTCAAATCAGTTGACATTCATCACCAAATCAGTGAAGTGAAAAAGTATGGTGAAAACATTATGAGTGATGGAATAGTGCGGAAATAGGTTAGGGCTTTTAAAGATGGCCTCACAAATATTCATGATAAGGATCGAAGTGGGAGACCTTCAGTCATTACCGATAAACTGATTCAAAAAATGGACTGTAAAGTGAAAGAGAACAGACGATTCACGATTTCGTCCTTAGCTGAAAAGTTGTATTCTGTCTCAAGAAGTGCTCTTTACGAAATTGTGTCCGAACGTTTCAATGAATGAATCGGAAATTGTGTTCGCGCTGGTTGCCAAAAATGTTGACTGATGAGTACAAAGCAAACAAAAGACAATGCCCGTCCACACACAGCAAATCAAACACAAGACCTTATCACTTCTTTGGCTGGGAAGAATTGGACCAGCCTCCATACAGTTCCGATCTAGCGCCGAGCGACTACCATTTGCTTATGCACCTGTGAAAAGATTAAGAGAAAAAACCGTCTACAGCCATCCAGTGCTGTTGATGTAGTAGAGGAGAGATCTAGGCTGGAGAATTTCTACAAGTCATCCCCAAAGGGCACGCCAAGGAATCTCAAGCGCTTAGCCGCCAGAGCCGGACATTTATAGAGAAAGTGTTCCACAGTCTCTTTCTCTGCAGGATCCCCACAGCTTCTGCAATGGGAGTTGTACCAAATTCCAAACTTCTCCGCATGAGTACCGATTGAGTTTGGAAATTGAATGGCGGGGGATTCCCATCACCTTCAGCGTTCTGTTTCTATCATATTGAGGCCATAGTGTTTTCGAAATAGCGCACGATGAGACAGACCTCCATCTGTCTTGCGCTTTTTTTAGAAAGAAATTGTATAGTTTCCCGTTAACAATGGCCAAAAGACACCGATGTCTGAGAAGGGGTCAGCTGGAACCGGTTCTGGCGACTCCTTTCTGGCAAGGTCATCGACAATTTCATTTCCCTCTATATTCCTATGCCCAGGAACGCAGAAAACAGAAATGTTTCCTGCACGTTCGAGACGTTCGAGTTCCTCCTTACAGGAGTTCACCAGAAGAGAGCTGCAATACGGCGACGACAGGGTCTTGATTGCAGCTTGACTATCGGAAAAAATATTAATGTCTCCCTCCCAATAGCGATCCCGAAGTATTTTGCATGCCTGCAGGATCGCGAAGACCTCTGTTTGAAAAACGCTGCTTGTTTCCGGCAGTTTAAAGGAAACCGAAGTGCTGTCTGATTTATAGTAAACCCCCGCACAGTTTGCTGATGGAGAAGTCAGTGCAAATAACAGAGAAGGAAGTCAGCTCTGCTTCAAGATGCTACTATGTCCTACAGGAAGTTGTCTCCAAAGGCCAATCTCGTTCAACCTAATAGCACTGTGAGCAGCAATGGATTTAACCTGCAGATTCACAGGAAGTAAGTGCAGAATAACGTTAAGCGCAGCAGTTGAACATGTTCTACAAGCACCAGTGATGTCCGCGAATGCAGTTCTCTGCATTCTCTCTAGTTTAGTGGCATTGAAGCCCTTCTGAAGAGCTCCCCACCAAACTAGGCAACCATATGTCAAAATTGGCAGAACCACTAAGTTGTACATCCAAAGTACGACACGTGGCTTGAGACCCCATTTTTTGCCGAACATAGATTTACAGGCGTAGAAGGCTATATTGGCCTTCTTAACTCGCTTTTTTAATATTAATTATTAATACTGCATTATTGGCTTATTTGATTATTTTTGGATCCTTTTGTCCACGGAAAAACATTAGTTTATACCGCTTTTGCAACAAATCTCAGAAAAATAAATACTTTTTCTCATACAAAATTAGCGAAATATACAAATTATTTCCTTTTTCAATATAAAGTAATTCTGAAATTATGAAATTCATAATAAATATTCAGCACTTTTACCTTTTACTTATAATTTTTTTTAGCCACCCTAATGCATTTGCTATGCCTATTTATATGTATATATTTCTGTAAGATAAGTTCAAAATGAGGGTCTAACGCTTGACATATGAGCATATGTAATGAATTATATTGCTTTTGTTGTTGTTGCTTTATTTATATAAATTTTTCCAAAGTACCTACATCAGCATTTTTATTTGTTGCGTTTAAGTCATTCACTCGCCTGATAATGACAAATGTTCACTTACTGTCTCGAAATTTGCCGCCAGACGATAAACGTCGCGAAAGTTTAGACGCACATCTGTTTATTTTCTGGGCCCTTTTGCAATCCACCTACACATCCTCACATGTCTTCTGACTAATAAATTCTCTCTATGCGTGTGTTAGTTTTAATCCTTGTTAATGATGCAGAAATTCGAGCTTATTTAGTGGCTCTGAAGTTTTGTTAGCGAAAGCGCTTGTGGCGTCCTGCTTAAGTCCTTACATACAAGTCAATGTAAGTGGGTGATTAGTAGGGATGTTGAAATATGAGAATTGCTATTAAAATTTTGTAAGTTTTATACAGATTAATTGCCCCAGTGCCTTTCATTTGTGTGTGTCATTGATATAAATACGAGTATATAAGTTTATGTATATTTTGGAGGTTAAAAAATTTAAATTTAATAGCAAACAATTTTCAGGTCAGATACTCATGAGTTGTCATATAAAAATTTGGGGAAAAAGAAATCCATTATTTTTGCGTAAATTTTGTTCGCAAATGGTTTAAACTTGTTTTATGGCCACTAGGCCACAGGACAGATGGCCACGGTATTCCTTAATAAGTCTATGCCATCTGGAATGTGGCGTACTGGCTAATTGAGAAATTGAGTGGCGGGGCAACAGTATTGGAATTTGTAGTGACAGTCAAACTGCACTGAAAGCCCATGCAAACCCACGCTGCTCTTCGAAGTTAGTCGGTGAATGTAAGACAAAACTGAACAGTGTTGCAAAACACAACAAAGTTAGTCTTTTTTGGAAGCCTGGACATTGTGGTATTACAGGGAACGAGTTAGCTGATAAACTGGCTAATAAAGGCTTTGCAAGTATGCCACTAGGCCCTAAACCCTTTCTAGGGGTCAATTCTGCATCGATTCAAGTACGAATTAACGACTTCGGGAGGTCTACCCACAGAGAACGTTGGTCTGGGTTGAACTCGTGCAGAGCAGCCAAGTGCTTTGTAAAAGAACGAAACAGGAAAACAGCAACCTTTCTCCTAAAACTCAGCAGAAAGGACCTGAGAGTACTGGTGAGTGTATTCACAGGGCAAAACGTCTGTGATCAGCATATGGCTACCATGGGGGTCGTAGATAGCCCGACTGCAGAGCATTTTCTCTGTAGGTGTCCTGCATTTTCCAGAATCAGACTTAGGATATTCTTTTGCGATATGTTGAGTATGGATAAAGTTCACACTCTTCCTCTTCCGGATCTCTTAAAATTCATCAATGTATCCAAGAGATTTGTGGAAGAGTGACCTCAAACGAAATTTATCCGTCTTACCACCCACTTTTTATCTTTCCCATCTCTATTCTTTCTAATTAAATCTATCCGGGTGTAGTACAATGGTCTACTGACTGAGTGCTTAGACTTGTCCAACCCCCCACCAATCTAGTCTAATCTAATCTATGGTCGATCCTTAGCTCCTGGGCGATGCTACGACTACTAACGTGCACGTCAACTTCGATTATTTCTGTGATTTCTTGGCATTTTCGACATTACCGACATTTTTTAGCATCAAAAATGCCTGAATGGAATCGACGAAACCAGAAAAGAAAAATTGGAAAAATTAAACCAAAAATATTATAAAAAAAATCAATGAGACTTTCTGTTTAAATTAGAATACATATAAGTTGATTATTAATAACTCAGTGGCGGCCGGGGGTACTCTCGTAATAACAATAAAGCGGCAATTAAGTATTGTGGAAATGGAACTCTCCACCCCTTCTGAAGCAAATATTAGGCCTCGTATTTTTACCAAGCGTTAAGCTGCAACTGGAAGTGCCGTATCATAGCCATAACCGTCACCATAGCAATCAGCTGTTCTGATCAAACGTATGGACATCACTGTAAACGATTATAGGCACGGCACCATGTCATAGCCATACCGCAGCCGTATGTATCTATTGAATTTTGGGTTTTAACCGCAACCGTAAGCAGCTGGGGAATACTTTACATTTGTTTTAATATTTACGAAAAAATTTGAATATTAGAAATAAACGACGAAAAATTAATTTACTATGTAGAAAATTATACGTGTTTTTAAGGCAAAATGAAAATATTGTGATTAATTGTACTTCAATATCAGAAGTTTATTTTTATGGCATGACTAATCGACACATGCTGAATGTTGCGGCTATGGTAATAGTTACGGCTATGTCGTTATGGCTACGGCACCACTAGTTACAGCTTTAGATGAAGCATCTAGTATAATTAGCGAATAGATGAAGTATATAGTATAAATAAACATATCGTGACAGCGCTGGAATGCAGCTACCTGAAATTACATTTGTTTGTAAATTAGTGAGTTATACCAGGTTTATGAGCGTCGAATCTTGCTCAATAACTTTTTTTTTTGTCGGAACAAGAAGTACACCACTCATACACAATTACGTCCATTGTACTGCACTCGGATTCCCTTTAAAATTTTTTTTAAATCTACCCGACCTCCGAAGAAATATGAATAGATCTTTTGGTGCCAAGGAGCCAAGCTGAGATGCCAACCTTGTCCATGTGCTTTGCCCAAAGAAAGTGGTCCGTAATCAGTTCACCAGCTTCTTGCAGTTTTTTTCTGCTTAGTGACAGGAGCATTTGCGACAGTCGGTCGGACATGACAGATAACATCAGTTTAGTCCATCTGAAGCCTCTCCCAGCCTGCCAAGCTCGCTGGTGGGTGAAAATTGAAATTTGAAAAGGCCGAGCCAAGGAGCACCAGGAGATTTGGTGGCTCCTTGCTCTAGCTAAGGCAGGACACTCACAGAGAAAATGCTCTGTGCTATCCGCCTCCTCCAAGCATGACAGGCATACTGGGTCGTCGAAGATTCCAATGGTGGTCATATGCTGACCCCATGGGTTATGTCCTGTAATGATACCGACCATGAACCGAACGTCTTTCCTTCCACGTTTTAGTAGAAAGTTTGACAGTTTTCTGTTCGGACTTGTCACAAAACACTTTGCAGTTCTGCAGCGCTCTAGACCGGACCATCGCTCTTTATGTAGATTGCTACATAATCGCTGATCCAATTCATGATTCCTGCGGCACTGATTCCGATTATTGGCTATGGTCCTTGTGGGGCAACCGCTGATCCACGGTTGGCCAATTCATCGGCAATTTCGTTTCCTTGAACACCGGAGTGTCCCGGAACCCATATAAGTACAAGCCTGTTTTGTCTTGGGACAGAATTAAGCTTCTTCTTACATTCTTGAACATTCTTCGAGATTTGCTTCGCGTTCTCCAGGGCCTTCAGTGCAGCCTGACTGTCAATGAAAACACCAATCTGTTTTCCGCTCTATCTCCTCTCCATTATCCATTCGGCTACTTTCAGGATGGCAAAAACTGATGGGTTGTAGTAACCCATTTGCTAACCGTGACTTCATGGCCGCAGAAGGGAGTGACAAAACGGTTGGCCTCAGAGCCCATCTTAGGTAAGGAGTCAGAGGTCTCATCTGGTCTGGTCAACCTACTACTTCGCATGTCCGTCAACCATACCGTGGTAGTAATCTGGATTTTCGCCACTAGCCGTAGTAACCTCCCACATTATAGGTTAGCTGTAGCCAAAGCAACGTGAATCCTGAAGATGAAATAAATACATTTGATGCTTTGGCGCTCAATTAAGAAACACCAACGCTCCCAAAAGCAAAAAAAGATGATAATTCACTAAAACCACTACCAAATTTTGTTTTTTCCTCCCTCCTCTAAGACCGACCCTCCACATTCCTTACCAAAAAATAGTGCATCGGCTAACATTTATCATTTATTAAATACTTAATTTTTAAAACTCCCAAACCAATTTTAAGTGCTCACCTGATTTATCGCATATGTGCTTTCGGAATCCAGTTGAGGTCGAGCTTTAAATTCGAATTGCCTGTTTTAAAAGACGTTTAACGTGAGCATATCAAAATAAAATGTATTCGTTGCTTTAATATTTTCAACGACGTAACAGTCTTTCTACCACATGATATTCAATTCAAGTACTCGCATACAACATTTATGAGAATAAATACCCTGCAAGTAAACTCTAAACTAGTAGAAAAAATGTTTGGATCAAAACATGAAAGATTACGCCAGTCTCGCTTGAGAGAATACAGTGGGTGGCGCATAACACGATACCGCTATTCGGCTCTCAGTGATTTTTACAGCATCATTTCCTGAGATGACGACATTTCAGAGTTTTCACTAACATTTTTCTTTGTTTACTATTAAATATTTCCTCCTCTTCAGTATACTTGAATATTAATTTCATACATTAACCGAAGCAGACGAAATGGTTGAAGTACCACTCTGGCACAAGCGCCGTTTTGATACCATGACGAAACTCCAACTGGCAGAAATCTACAGCCAGCCATAGCTGTTGATGTGATGGAAAGATTGAAGGGATTTAGCTTGGCGCAGTGCTCCAGGCTATCGAAGGAAAGAGCACCCAATGACCTTAATTGTCTCAACAGTCTCCTTCTCTGAAAAACCCCCACAGCTTCTGTAATGGGGGTTACATGGTAAGCCAAGCTTTTCCCCGTGTGAGCCCATCGTCCAGTGGACGGTAAATGCATCTAGATGTTTGGAAATTGAGTTGCGTGGCGTCCCCAGGGCTTTCTTAGTTCTGCCTCTATCCTCTGAGGCCAAAGGATTTTCGAAATAGCATATGAAGAAGTGTAACTCTATCATTTCTGCACTTTCCTGAGAGATAAGTTATGCAATTCCCCATGAGAGACAGTCAGGGAATGCCGATGAGCAGATAGGAGGTATATGAGATCAATTCAGTTGACCCCTTCCTGGCAAACTCATCAGAAATTTTATTTCCATTTATGTTCCTATGTC
The DNA here is from genome assembly GCF_027943255.1 of Anastrepha obliqua. Lineage (NCBI taxonomy): Eukaryota > Metazoa > Arthropoda > Insecta > Diptera > Tephritidae > Anastrepha > Anastrepha obliqua. Next base: position 51,100,360 of record NC_072893.1, read on the forward strand.
GTGGAATCCAGATCAAAAAGATGTTGCCTGCACACCCAAGAGATTTGATCTCCTCCATACAGGGATTGACTAATTTGGTTCTGCATCTCGTCTGAGCCTCGATCGTGGCTTGGCTATCGGAAAAAATGTTTATATCTCCCTCGCTATCACGTTCCCTGAGCATTTTCCATGCCTGCAGGATCGCAAAGATCTCAAACTAAAAAACTCTAGCAGTATTCGGCAGTTTTGAGAAAATAGGTAACTTGACTGATTTAGAGAAAACTCCTGCCCCTATTGCCGATTCCATCGTGGAACCGTCAGTGTAGACAGAGATACAGGTTCGGTACAGATTTTCCTCTCGTTACAGTCCTGCCCACTAGGAAAGATTGCCCTGGCACGATCTTTAAACTCCAGTTTGCGGATAGAGAGTTCTGCCCAAAGTTTAGAGAAATACGGTGTTACCCTAAAACCGCTACATTGTCCCTTGAGAGATTGCCTTCAGATACCAACCTCGTTTAACCTGATTCCACTTTGAGCAGCCATGAAAATAACGTGAAAGTAAGTGCACAACGACTTCCCAAATTAAACAGCCAAGTTTTTCCGCTTTCATTGGAAGTGAGTGCATTGGAGTGCTATTTGACTCCAAACTGCATTGCAAGCTACACATTGAAAATCGGATAAAGAAGGCCAGTATAGCTTTCTACTCCCGCAAATCTATGTTCGGCAAAAAACGGGGACTCAAGCCACAGGTCGTTCTTGGGATGTACAACATAGTGATTCTGCCAATTTTAACGTATGGTTGCCTGGTTTTGGGGGAAAGCTCTGCGTAAGGGCAATAGTACCACTAAACTCGAAAGGGTGCAAAGAACTACATGCGTTGGCATCACCGGCGTATATAGAACTTGCCCCAGCACTGCCCTGAATGTCATGTTTTGCACTTACTTCCCATATAGTACATTAACCTAACCTAACCCTCATTATTGCACACACAAATAATTTTGTTTTTGACACTTTCCTCTCTGCTCTCACTAACAACTAATTTAAAATTACGTCACTATAAAATTATTCTAAATTCTTCAATTTCAATTTGCGTTAGTCAATTTCAATACCATTATTGTTTGATACTGATGTGCCGAGTAAGAAAAAAGTAAGAAGCTTGGATTTATGTGACTTTTTTTTTAAATGAAATATTTTTGTTTTTTTATTAAAAAAATAATTATGATAAAATTTATTAAAACTAAAAAAAGATAAATATAGCCAAAACTTGTCAATACGTGGCAAGCTTATAATTATGGTGCTCACTTTATATTATTCAAAAGTACACGTTTTTGAAGAAAAAATAATAAGAAAAAAAATAATAAAATTAAATAAAATAATATTATATAAAATAGGTCCTTCACTAAAATGGCAGCACGAGCGCTGATTCATATTTTTTCTCAAACATTTTATATAATACTGGTGAACTTAACACTGGTTCAGAACCAGTGAAAAAGTGATGCAAAGTGAACTAGTTCTGAACTGGTAAATTTGGTACTAGTTGCGAACTATCGAAAAAAGTATGCTACTTCAATATATACTTTCTCTGGTCAACACCATATAAGTCTCATCATTTCTCCATTATTTATATCGGAAAGAGAAGCTACGCAACCAGCATAGGGCCTGAATCCACTTGAAGATTCTCACTAGTCGTTTTCCCTGCAGGGTGCATATACATATTTGGATGTTAATATAATACCCATATTGGTTTATTTGTGAATAAATATTTATATGTACATGTGTTTGTAAACACACACTACATACGTGTGTGTGTGCGTGTGGGTATGTGAAGGCTCCTTTGTCCGCATTGTGTATGCAACTTAATAGTCCAGTTCGCTTAACGCTTTTCAATTTTAATTGCAATCACGTTCCACGCTTTGTTTAATATTACAAAGGAGACAATGAACAAATACAAATACAAATACAAATACAAATACAAATACAAGCGAATGAAAGCGGATGAACTGGCAGAGTCGGCTACGTAGCCTGAAAAAACAAAACAACAACAAAACAAAAGAACAACAAAACCAAAACAAAAAAGACAAATGTACATGACCAAAAACTGTAAATGTGAAGGGGAAGGTGAAGAAAACGGGCAACGAGATGACAAAATAAAAGCTGTGGAGACAACCACGAACATACGAAAAGAATAAGGAAAAAAAACGAAAGCATTCAACAAATTGCAGCACAAAAAAAGGAGGGCAAAAGCGCCGAAAATTGAAGAAAAGGACCAAAGCAAATAAACAAGCAAACATGCAAACAAACAAATGAATTGAGGAAAGGATAAACGGATAGATGGCTGGCGGAGCTGGACGAGCGTGTACGGGCACGAGAAATGTGACAAAAATACTAAAAACAAAAACGAAAAAAGTCAAAAAAACAGTACAAAAAAGTGCAACGCTTTGCAGCAATTTGTACTTCATTTGCGTATATGCGTGTGTGTGTGTGTGTGGTTTTTAAGCTCAAGTCAGACTGGTTTCTTTTGTTTGTGTGCATATGGATTTGTAGAGAGACACCATTATTGTCTCTAAATGTCAATAGGTTTTTCAATTCCATCACCAACACTGGCACATACAAATTTCTGACCCTGCACACCACGGCATCTAACCCTCTAACTGCCCTTCGGAACAGATTTTTTCATATGCTGAATACCTATGCATGTTCATATGTGTGTATGTATGTCTGCTTGCAGGGTTAACGGGAAAGTCGTTAGATCAGATGATGCCCGTGACTTAGCCGTTTTGGAGATATTCGACTTTAAAAATTAATTAAAAAAAAAAAAATTTTTGTTTTTGTATTCATTTGTTTTAAATGTGAGTTCAAAGGTCCTATTTTTTCAATATTTACTTAAAAGGTCAATTAATAAAATTCATCAATAAAATTTGAGCCAAACTCGGGCAGTGAAAAATGCCTGCTTCATAAAGTTGTGAATGAACGATTTCGCACAAATTTTGATTCCTACTTCAAGTCACAAACAATTTTTTTTTACGGAAACTATTCTGCAAATTAGTTTAAAAAGTAGTAGGCTTTTTTTTGGCTATCCAAAAAGTTATAATATTAATAAAATAGAACTAATCAGAAATGACGTAAAGGATAATGTCTTCAAATATCTGGAACGATTTTTCCAGCAACACTGCATACATCGGTTTTGAGAAAAAGAAATCCGTTATTTTCTCGGTAGATGGATTTTACAAAATGTGAGACCTTAAATGAGGTGCATGAAAATGTTTTTACTAAGAGAGGCGAAGACTTCTTGAAATTATGTTCATCTATCGGTGCCTAAACGTGTTTGAGGAGACTGAAGATATTAAAGCCCGCCACAGGTCGAGCCGTCCATGCACAGTTCGAACGCGGTAAGTCATCAAAGCTATCAAATCAAGAATTCAGCGGAATCCGGTCCGAGAACAGGAACCGGTAGGAAATCATGGTCCAGTAGATGAATACCGCGCAAAAGACCATGAGGCGATTTAGTAAAGGAGACTTGGGGCTTGTGAGTTTCATGTGACGTACTGGGCATTTGTTGATCGCAGCTTAAAAACAAAAATAGGACAAAAAATGTTTGCTGTCCAGGAAAAACTTAACAAGCAAAATGCTCGGCTTCAGTCGTAGTTTAGTGAGGTTTCTCCTATGATGGGGTCACTGACTTACGTTTCCGTGAACAAGGGATAAAAAAATTGGCCAAAGTTTACCAAGAAATCCCCTTGGAAGCTGTCACTGTTCCCGAAGTTTATAGATCGAAGTGTTGAAGAAGACGCCGAAATTTCGATTCGTTACGAGGGCAAAATGAACTTCACGGTATTCAACTTAAATGGTTAAATTTCAATGACCGATGTTGAATGTGAACCACACCTAAACGTTGGACTTCTTTCTTTGGAGTTATTTGAATGAAAAGGTGTACGTCGATAAGCCAGTCACAATTCAAGAGCTAAAGGATGAGATAATTCGGCACATTAACGGCATAGAACCTCAATTATGCCTCAGCGTCAATTTGGACCATCGGACGGAGGTATGCCGCCGAGACCGTGGTAGCCATTTGGCCGATATTTTGTTCCATACGTAATCGAGCCATACCAATATTATCATTATAAAGAGAAATGATAATAATTTCCTAAAACAATTGTATTTTATTCAAAATCAACACCGGCCCTTGAAACTTAACCACCCTTTATATACTCGTATACATATGTATGTATGTATGTATGTTTTTATGTATATGAGACTATTTCGTCCTATACTAAATCACTCTGAATCCCGTTTGTCAAGCAGATTTTTGGTATTTTCCTTAAGCGCCGCTGTTTTGCAAATATTTCCGATGACAATATTTCCTTATTCCTTTCTCACTACTCCTCCTTTCCCTCTCGCCCAACGACAATTGCAAAGCTTGAAAACTACTCAATGAAAGCAAAGCAAAAAACAAAACAAGTCGAAATACAAATTGTGCTCACGTTCAGCTCAGTACTAAATGCCACAAAGTCAACCAATAACAAAACTAAAAAACAAAAAAATACGACTTAGAAATGTTCGGACAAAGCACACAATAGTGAGGCGTGTCGCCAGTTTGTGGTGTTGAAATTTTAATTTCGATTTGTTTGCTGCTAGACGAGTTGGTTATTTCGAACTTTAACTGAAAACAGAAAAAAGGAAAATAACAACAAATGTAAAAATCAAGTTTGAGAAAATAGCAAGAAAAACGAAATGTTCATTTTATTTTCGCACTGCTTTTGTGTGCTTTTGCTGCAGCTGCTGCTACAGTAGGCAATGCAATTTCGTCCAAGTGACCGCAAAAGTACCAGCTCAGAAGCATTCAACGCCATCGTAAAGGATTCGACGTGAAGTTGAAAAAGGTCTTTAGCACTTTTTTACACTTCATCTCGCACAGCAGTTTGATAAGTTTTAAAGGTGGATTTTCACGCGACTTTATACAATAGTTTTGCTTGTTTTTAAGCTCTCTTGTTGATCTTCCAGTTTTCTTTCTTTGCTCGTATAGGCTACACTAAGGTTTTTCTATCTTTTGTTTTTTTTTTGAAACTTTACTTCCTGCCACTGTGAGTTTAGCTAAGGTTCTACAATTTTACACTTTATAAATAAATCTAAATTGATTTGCTGGTTATCTGCATACTAACAAGAAGAATTATTTAACTTCAGTTTTGGTAATTAGCACGACGATATTGTAAAGATAAAAGCTTATTATTTAGCTGCGTGAAATTCCATTTAGTTTTTTATAATTTGATTATGCTGAGAGCACCCCAAAACATTATCCTAAAGAGGTAATATTTTGCGATTTTTGTTATGGCTTATAAAGGCAGGTCTTCATTGCTGTGCTACTACAAAAAAAAAAGAAATTAAAAAATTTCCATATATAGGGTGGTCAGATTGGAGGTACTTTTTCCAATAGGGTTTTTTAGACAGATTACGAGTGACCACTGTCAAACTAAGTGCATAATTTTTTTCAGTATTCATTGAAATTTCATCATGGAAATATTTAAGCCTCAACAACGCTTACAAAACGTGAAACTGTTTTACGAAAATTGAAGTTCTTGGAAAAGTGTTCAGGGCAACGAATGGTGTTCAGCGAAGAGGCCCATTTTTTGGGTTAATGACTACGTCAATAAGCAGAATTGCCGTATTTGGGCTGAAGAACAACCCGAAGTCATTCAAGAAGAGCCATTACATTCATTGAAAAGAACCACTTGGTGCCGTCGATGTGCTGGAGGAATTAATGTCCCATATTTCTTCAAAGACGAAGCTGGCGCCAATGTAACAGTGAATGGCGAACGCTAACGCGCTATGATAAAAGTCTGTCTGATGCCAGAAATTGAAGCCCGAGATTTCCAACAAAAAGGAGGTACTTGCCACACAGCCTGTGAAACAGTGAATTTACTGTGTCATCTTTTCGTTTCTTTTATTTATTTCGTCGTCTTTTTTTTCTCGTTTCTTCGGGCCAGTGGATTGAGCATGATTTCCTGGATTTAACATACTATATCACCTGAAGGAATTGGGATTTAATTTTATGTCCGATTGAAACTTACGAATATAATTTCGCTTTAAATTCCCATCCAAAGATTCAAGTTGTCTAGAAAAACGTAAATATTTATCTTTATGGGTGACGAAGTTTGTTAGCTTACGATGCACTATTTTGAAAGAGGCCTACTTTGCAGACAATAAAATTGAATGTTAATTAAATATTCTGTGTTTTATTGACCAATTCGCGATACTTTTTTTGCACAAAATCTGCAACCTACAAACAAAGTGAAATAAGAATTTAATACTCATGGATTGTTAATTTTTTGTCACGAATGAGTTGTTGTTGTTTTTTTTTTTTTTTGTACAGCCTTACAGTAATATCTACTGACTAAAAGGTACGTTAATATCGACACCTCGTGAATGATTTTCACGTTGAGCCCAAGTCCCACTTTACTTCGAATACAAATAGTAAAATCGTAAGCTGTTCAATATAAAAATTCGCTTGAAGGTTACGAACATAAGGTAACTTGCATTTTTTTGCCTAGTGTCACCTACCAGCTGCGGAACGAGGTCGAAAAAGCCACCATGATCGGTCTGCCAGTCTGTGAGTCTTCCAATTACCCACTAAACCACCTCATTTGGAAGCATAGACTAAGTAAAAGCTAGCAATCCTTCGAGCTGTCTGAAAAATGTGTAATGTCCCACAAAAAAGGAACAACAAACCACCTTCTTCTACATTCCTTTTGGCCCCAATTACCAACTCTTTAAATTGCGAAATATCTCAGAAAACTTCCAAGAAATGATTTCGTGTCTTAAACTTTCCATCATTAAACTTCATAATCTGATGCACTTATTAGGGTTTGTCGCTAAAATTCCGCACTTCCACTGGTAGCCCTTTTCCCCTTCCTTTCGCCGTCACCAAATTTTCAACTAAACAAGGGGAGCTCAACCATTTACTGTCTACTTGTCCTTGCATTCGCATTCATAGTTACGAGTATATCCTGCCACCGCCCGTAAATGTCTTCTTCGAATTGCTTAAATTCTCGGAAATGGTAATGGCAGTTTTGTTGAAGTTGCACTTGGCGCTCTTCACTGCCAACGCGAACCTTACGACTTCCAGTCAGTCTATGCCACAGTTTGTTTGGCGCATAGTTTGCAACTCTCTTAATTGATTTGAATTGCTGTAAAAAGTTATTTACGTGCAATATTTTGTTGGCTTTTGTTTTGTTGGCTTCAGTGGCCCTAACCAGTATTTTTCTTTTTTCTTTTGGTGTTGTTGTTTTGGTGCTTTTATTTTCATTGGGCCCATTTTGTATTATTGTTATTATCTTTACGTGCAGTTTTATTGTTTTTAATGTTTGTATTTTTGTTGCTGTTGTAGCCACCACTGCAATTGCATATGTCGTTAATGCCACTAGCTCGGAATGGTTATGCCTGACGTGCTCTAGAGCCTTGAATGCTTCCATTTCGTTGGCCACTTTATCAACCTTACAGTCATTATGCAAATTGCGTTGAATTAATGGTATCCAATGCTATTGGTTGCATGCATCCTCTAGTCAGCTCGGGCTTTGTGTTAAAAGGCACGTCTCTTAATGCTATTCGGCAGTACTAAGTCAAGTAAAAAATTCAGTGCATTTTTCCTCTTTATTTGGACGAAGAAATTAACATAGTGAGGATTATTCCATTTAGGCCAAAGCAGGTGCACCCATTATTAAAAAAAACTTTACCAGCTCACCCTTTTGAGGTCAGTTTTGCACCATCAAGAACACTTTGCAAATGCTTACACATGAAATACTCGCTTGGCGATGGGTCCTGCCTATTCAGCGGATGGGATAGAAGCCTTCTATTCAAGCTTTCGAAGCTTCTGACCCATCATTAAAGCTTCTGACCCATCATTCGCCAACTTCGGACCCCTCTGGTCGATCACTCACTTCAATCAGGTTAGTTCTTGGTAGTTCGGATGCGAATTACGTATTTAGTCCAAAGGGAGAAGCTCATGGTACATGATTCCGTTCCAATATCGCCAAGGCTAAAGGGGGTTATACATATGGTTACCCATTCGAGGCCCCACTTGAACGCTAAATCTAACTTTTGTCCCTTGAGATACCATTTTCAAAGAAAAAAAGACAGAAAAAAAGATAAAAGAGGGTTATGAGAAAACAGAATGACGATCATTTAAAGTTATGTTAATCGCTTCATACTATTAAAAGCTTTCTATTACTGAATCCTTTAAACTACCGGATCACTTTTGTGTTTTTCCCTTTGTGAAAAATTCGGTCGGTTTTGCCGCAATCCACGAATCGATCCATTTTTTGACTTCATCGTAATTACGGAAGTGCTGGTCAGCCAGGCCATGTTGCATCGATCGGAAGAGATAGTAATCGGATGGCGCAAGGTCTGGACTATACGGCGGGTGGGGTAGGACATCCCATTTGAGCGTTTCTAAGTATGTTTTGACCACTTGTGCAACATGTGGCCGAGCATTGTCATGTTGCAAAATAACTTTGTCGTGTCTATCGGCGTATTGCGGCCGTTTTTCTCGCAGTGCTCGGCTCAAACGCATCAATTGTCGTCGGTAGACATCCCCCGTAATCGTTTCATTCGGTTTCAGTAGCTCATAATACACAACACCCAGCTGGTCCCACCAGATACACAGCATAACCTTCAGGCCATGAATATTCTGCGCCGACGTCGATGTTGAAGCATGGCCAGGGTATCCATACGTTGCCCGACGTTTTGGATTGTCGTAATGGACCCACTTTTCATCGCCAGTCACAATTCGATGCAAAAAACCCTTTCTTTTGTGCCGTTGAAGCAGTTGTTCGCATGCCATAAAACGGCGTTCAACGTCGCTTGGCTTCAATTCATACGGCACCCAATGGCCTACCTTTCGGATCATTCCCATGGCTTTTAAACGTTTGGAAATGGTTGATTGATCAACTCCCAAAGTTTTTGCAACCTCTTCTTGCGTTTGAGCCGGATCTTGATCGAGCAATTCCTCCAATTCGGTATCCATGAACTTTGGCGGCGCACCCTCGCGTTCTTCGTCTTCCAAGCCAAAATCACCACTTTTAAAGCGTGCAAACCACTTCTGGCACGTTCGCTCAGCTAGAGCATGCTCACCATAAACTTCCACCAAGATACGATGACTTTCGGCTGCTTTTTTCTTCATATTAAAATAATGAAGAAGAATTCCCCGCAAAAACACATTATTTGGCACGAAATTCGACATTTTCAAGTGTGGTAAAAATATTGTTGTTTACGCTTCAAATAAAAAACTTATACTGACGTTTGTGCCTTACGACAGTAGCTCTCCAATGAATGTTTGGAAATGTGGATCGATGGAATAATAATCAAGTTACGCCATCTGTTGTAAAACCGCACGAACTTATTCATAGTCCTATTATGTTATCCGAAAACGGCAAAGCGTGTTGGGGCAGTGGAAGTCACTCCTTCCCTACGATCGAAATCACTCCTTCGACATTTATATATACACCCTTTATTTTGTGTTTGTCCGAACTCCTACTCCTATTTGTGGTGTGCGTATTTATGTTACCTATGACTCCTTTAAATTTGTTTTGGCAGAGTTTTTTAAGAGAACCTTTTTCCAGAAATACACTCAAAGGCTTGCCATTGCCTGCCAACGAGTGACCGCTATTAGAAAAAAATTGTTTTTTTATCATTTTGTTGCTTCATGCTCTAGGAACTCGTGCACTTCCGAATGGTAGTAACACACCGTAGTGGTAGTAATACCACTCATCTACGGCTCCTACATTCCGCACATCGCGTATTGAATTCCAGGAGATCTACTTTGAATAAAATAAATTGGTTTGGTCCAAAAATAAGAAAATTGTTATATTTTGTTATTTTCCGCTTACTTTGAAACACACTTTGTGGTTTAAAAATATTAAGGTGAAGATAATTTTGCAGGTGATTACTCAAAATTCATTCGTAAATAAATATATAAAGCACAAAATAAGAAACTTTTGAAATACCGTTAAATCCTCTTTATTTTTTACAATAATACTAAAAAGTAATATAATTTAAAAAAGCAATCAACTTTTTTCCTATTTTTCTTTGTAGCACTCCTGCAATATTTGCCTCAACTAAACACAATGAACAACATATTTTTCATCTGCTCCCAATAGAGTCGTAAAAACAAATAACAGACAAAAAAAAATAAAAATAAAGAAGAGCAATCACCTAATATTCCATTGTCATTTGTTTACGTCTGTCATGACTGAGCCGCAGCCGCCACCACTGCCACTGCCACCGCCACCGCAGTCGCCTTCACCATGGGAACGCACGAAAATATGCAACAATTCTCGTAATGAAATTTACAAAACTTCTCTAAAACAATTTTGCAATGCAAAATACAATAAATACTCCAAAACTATGTACAAAGCGACGAGCTAAATTGCAGCCAACGACATTTATCGTCCTCCGCATGCTTCATCCTGCGTGCTACTACGCTGCTTCATCCACAGCGCGACTTCTTAAGCATGAACTGTATTATTGAGAATTCACAAGCATGGGGCACTTCAATGACGCTACTACTTTTGGCGACTCTTTGCATATCATTTGCAATTGCGTCCGCTAAAGTTGACGCTTTTGGTATTCTACTTACTCCATGTAGGAATGTATGTGTGTGTGTGTGTGTATGTGGTAGGTGGATCCCTCTCACCCACACTTCACCAACGCCTCCTGGAAATTTGTTGTTTGCGCTTGAGACCTACGACGCGCGCATTGAGTGACATTTGGTCACCACCCCGCATACTTGCCAACTCTTTCGTCTTTCGTTAGTCCAAACAAAGATGGGCAGCTCCACTCATGTTCGCCACTTCCGCTGCGCCATACTGCCACTACGCCTTGCCAACAAAAAGCATCAACTCATTGTCAGCACTTAACAGTTTTAGGAGTATGCCTGTGTATGAGTGTGTGTGTACAGTGCTGGTTTATGTGCCTTTTTTAAGTGTATTTGTCTTGACTATTGGAGTATTTTACTTGTTATTTTTTCTATTATTGTTTTTTGCTTTCACTCTATTTTGGTGCTGTCTACTTTCTCTACATTTATTGTTATTGTTATTGCATTGCTTTTAGTTTTGCATTTGATTTTTAGTTTTTGCTTTGGTCTCTGTTGGTGCTTATTATTGTTCTTGACTTGCAGTTGTTGTTGATGTGACTCTCAACGCACTACTTATGCGGCTAGTAATAATAAGTGGCGCCATCAACGGTACTTCGGTACTTGTTGCCCACAATTCTCGTTTTTGTCCCATCTGCTCGATTGTTTCTTACTACAAAGATTTTTTTTTTTTGTTTCTCTGCCCACTTCAGCTGAGTTGAATGCATAAATAGCATTTGAGTCTCTCGTGCTTTTAGCTTCGACTAGTTTAAACAGCTGCTTTTCTGCATACGCACACATACGTATACACACGAGTTATTGTGTGCGTGTAGTAGTTTAACGAGGAGTATTACTTTCAGGAAATTGAGAATTTTATGCTAATTAAAATAAATGTTTACCGCCACAGCAAAATGGCTGCAAATGTGCTTCAGCAGTTCATTCAACTTACAACAAACCTGCATTTATGTGCCAGAGAAGCATATGAACTGCTAATAATTTAAATTTCATTATCTAACTAGCGCTGAAGTAGATATTTAAAATACTTGTTCGCCATTAATTTTATATAAATTTAAACTGATGGCTATTAATGTGGTAAAATAATGGAAGTTGGTCAATTGTCTGTTGAACACATCACTAGCATATATGAAATTTATGTATAGAAACATTTTTCAAATTGGTTGTAAAAGAACTAGTTCGCAACTAGTTACTGAAAAAGTAGTTACTAAACTGGTTTCATTTAACATATATGTATTTACAACTAATTAATAGCTGTAATACTGAAAATAATACTAGGCACGTAACTAGTTTGACTTGTGCGACTTGCAACTAGTATTGAAATGTGCTTTAAAGTTACGTTCAGATATATAGTAAGTACTCCTTTAAACAGTAGTAGATTCCTGCAAAATACATAATATGAACTGATGGCTATTCAATTGTCTGTGAGAATTGTCTGTAAGATTGGTTTGAAAAAACTGGTTTGCAACTAGTTACTTTAAAAGTAGTTACTAAAGTGGATCGGTTTAAGCCTTAAACACTGCATTTCTGAAAAATTCAATTCAATTTTAAAGTTGTTACGTAACTAGTTTGGCTTGTATCGCTTAATAACCAATATCAAAAAGTGATTTATAGTTAAAAACAGATTTAATTTCTCCCTAAAACAGCAGTAGATTCCTGTAAAATACATAATGTTAACGTTGTAATATTATAGCAGTCAGTCAATTGTCTGTAAGTAAACAAAACTAGCTTCTATTAAATTTATATATAGAAACAATAACCAAATTGGTTGCAAAAAACTAGTTCGCGACTAGTTACTCTAAAAGTAGTTACTAAACAGGTTCGGTTTCAGCCTTAGAACCTGCATTTCTGAAAACATCAATTCAATTTAAAAGTAGTTACGTAACTAGTTTTAATTGTACCACTTTGTAACCAGTATTGAAAAGTGCTGTGAAGTTAAATACAGATTTAAGTGCTGCTTTAAACAGCAGCCGAACTTTTTAGAGGAAGAAGTATCCTTGAGTCTTGTCATTTGCTATGCGTTTGGCAACGCTCACTTTTAAAATTACATATACTTGTGAAATCAGAGATTTCATATAGTAATTTTGCATACTAAGTTTTTTGTTTTTCTCATCAGTTTAATTGTTTAAAGCACTTAAAATTTTCAAAGAGGAATACGTAAATAGACGCATCCATTGCGTATACTTCATTTCATAGTATTGTAGAAAGCTTCAACTATTTCTTTACGTTTTCATATATCAGCAAGAACAACAAAGTTGGGTATGTATTACTGCATACAAATACCTTTATATACCTTCTTCAAATATTTAAGCAGAATATGTCAAGAATATTTGATAATATTTACATTTTTCAAAGAGGATTTCTATACTATATTTGCCTTGGCGAAAGGTAAATCAAATGTTTTTTTTTTGTAAAGGTGGATATATCCGATTTCGTTTCTTCGTTTCGATTTCAGTTTATACGGTGCGGCTTTCAAACCCGACCTAAAGGGAAACTAGCATTGAAGAAATTAATCAATCACCATACAACACAAAACTGGCTCCCAGCTGCTTAAAAAATCGAGGAAGAACTTACGGAGATGAAAATTTGTGAATGTAGAGAAAATAAAGGTGGTAAAAGAACATTTTGAGAGTAAGTGCGGAAAATACTTTTGAAACTGTAAATAGTCATATTGTTTTCCGCCTCATCTTAGCAAACATGAAGAAAATAAGAGGGACTTTCCTTTTACCATTCATGTACATAAAATTCATTTTTATTTCCAACTGCCTATTGATTTGTGAAAGCGTTAACAGGAGCAATAGCCGAGATTTTATACGTTAGTCAAAGTCAAGCACTTCTCCGCTAATGTTGTCTGTGCCTTGGAATGGTATCAGTGGAGCTATCTTTTTTTGCATAATTCATAAAATGTTTTCCTTTTTTGGAACACGATTTAGATCAACTTGTGCAGAACGAGAGGTCGTATACAAAAACTTAAGCGCTCTAGCGTCTAAGGATTAGGCAAAACCTGCTTGCCTATTCATCAACTAATTCATTACCCTAAACTCCAAGCGAAATGATAGAAAAAGTTGTTTTTAATAGCGGTCGCTCCTCGGCAGGCAATGGCAAATCTCCGAGTGAATTTCTGCCATGAAAAAAACACCTCATAAAAAACCATTTGCCGTTCGGAGTCGGTTTACAACTGTAGGTCCCATTTGTGGAACAGAATTTAGGCTCTACTTACATTCCTGGATATTTTTGTTTTTACTAAAAGCGTTTTGCAGTGCCTTTGAGGCAACTTTTCTATCACTGCAAACTATGATCTGGTATGCGCAGCACCGCCACTCGTTTAAATATACTAGAATCCTACCGTCCCATCAGCTTATTGCTATTGCCTCTAAAGTTACGGAGTCCCTTTTTCTCAAAAGAATGATGCCCGTAATTCAAGACCGAAGTTTAATGCTAAATCCACTCTCCCCATAAATTATTACACTTTTATCAAGTACTACTTCAAACAGCGACTTTTCTTTGTTAAACAAATCGAAGAACACTCTGAATTCTATGAAGGTTTAGCTGGTGTACCCCACGGCAGTGTAATGGGCCCACTCCTATACTTGCCCTACACCCCCGACGATTTACTAGTCACTGAGGAAACTCTCGTCGGAACTTTTGAAGGCTCTAACCACAAGAAGGCTTCGCTTAAACTCCAAAAAAGACGTCATATTTTAACTCAATAGTTAAAAGATTTGAAAATAAGATTCAATGAGACAAAATCAGTTCAAGTCACTTTTACACTCAGACGAAGCACTTGCCCTCGCATGAAACACAATAGTGATATCCCAAAATAATGTTACGAAATATCTTGGCTTGGTAAAATAGCTTGGAGAGGTGCATGACTGCAAGCTTACATGGAAAACACATATTTTCACTGAGCTTAGGGCACTTGGAATCAAACTCTGAGATCTATACCGGGTACTTAATCGAAATTCTCATGTTTCTCTCAAAAGTTCTCACTATACACAATCATATAAAACCCGATATGGAATTACAGTATACAGCTCTGGGACACTGCAGCCAATTCTTATATTGAAGTACTCCAAAGATTCCAATCAAAAACCCTTACAATGATTAAAAATACACAATATTACATCACAAATGTCCAAATCCTTCGTGATTACAAATTTCCCAGAATAGCTCAAGAAATATAAAAGCTAGCCACATCTCACAATAAAATATTTAATTCACACACAGACCCTTTAATCACAGAAACAACTCTCAATTCCATCTGCTTTAACAGACTGCAGAGGAAGCCAATAACGGATTTATTATTCTAATAAGCAAAAATCTAGGAATGCTTGCAGCATTGGGTGCTTTCCATGCATGTCTACTAAACTTACTCAGTTTCAAGTACAACTATTGCGGAATGTTACAAAACCAATGCAATAAATAAATGGATCAAAAAAAAGGAATAACTCACAGAAATAAGTATATGTGCAAAGTTTTCTATACCGATATCTTTGTTGATAGTAACGGTACATTTTTGTATGGTATGCCAAAGTCTGAATTTGCAGTCTAACTATTCGGTTGCAAAATTCTTCTTTAGTCATTATTCTTAGTACCGTTATTACAAATTTGTGTTGCGAGATTTGGTTTTCATATGAAATAAGTATATGTGCAAACAGAGATCAGTATTGATTTGGCAAGCACTGAGAGCAAGTTATCAAACAATTTTTGTTATTTGCATTGGTATCATAAGGAAAAATGACAGTAAAATAGATTACTTCTTTTGAACAAAGAATAATTGAATTATTCATGGGTTAATCTGTAGAATGCCACGTGGAGGGCGTGGTCCGATTAAAGGGCTAAGCTAAAATGGCAAAAGTATTTATGAAATCGCTGCTAGAGTAAATCGGCATAGCTATACCATCAGCAACTTTCTTAAAAATCCAGAAACATATGGACAACGCAAACGAAGCGGCAGATCAATTAACATCGACAGCACATGCAAACGAGAAATTCGTAGTCTGGCTGCTCAAAAAGAAATGTCTTACAAGAAAATCAAACACCATTTAAGTCTTAAGGTCAGCGATAGACAAATACATCAAATTTTAGTAAAGGACGGAACACTTAAATATTGATTCCGGGAGCCGGTACCAAGACTATTGGCACGCCACATTAGGGCTCGTTTAGTAATTGCCGGAAAATATATAATTGCGGGAAAAAAAGTTCAACTTAGATGGTCCAGATAATTGCTAGAAATATTGGCGGGACCTTAGGTAACCACGGCAAACGGGCCATAAGCGGAACCACGGTGGCTGGTCTTTGATGATTTGGGCCGCTTTCGGTCATGGTAGAAAGTCTCCAATTTGTTTTATTCCAACAAGAGCTAACGCAGAATTCTATGTTGAAATATTAGAGGATATTCTCATTGAGTTTGCGGGAAAAATATACGGAGACGACTGGGCTTCCCAGCAAGACAACGCCCGAATCCATACGGCTCGTTTAACTAAGGCCTTCCTATCGACAGTGGAAGAGTGGGATAAGATAGGTGATTCCACTCTTTAAAACTTGACAGACTCTAAGCCTAAGCGTATAAATGATGTTCTTTCTCAAAATGAAAAAGATATTAATTATTAGAAAATCGAAAGTTTTAGGAACGTTGAAAAAAAGTGCAAAGAAAGGCCAAAACACGTATACTTATTTTTAATTTCGTTTTTAATTTAATAATATAAGTTTAGTCAAGTTGAATTTTTGTTGTATAATTTTTTCTACCTTTTTCTTAAATATATATTAAAATTATTGGTTGAACCTTTCTTCTACTTCTTTATAGTTTTTCATTTGATATTACCCTTCCACATATACTTATTTCTGTGAGGTATGTACCAACACCAAATGTGGCAAAGAATCTGAAAGAAGTTTTCCCACAGATTATAGTAGTACATCATTTGGGATCGGAAACAACTGCCGTTGCTCTGACTTCTGTCCAAAAAATTTCCTATATCTAGAAGCTAAATATTTGTGCCACAGTCTATAGAAATATAGCACCACTTTCATTGCTTTCAGTTGCATCTTTTGATCCAACGTAAATAAGAGAGCACGACAAAGCTTTAACTCTCCAAATTCCAAGCCAAACTGAGTTGAAAAAAGTATTTTTTAGTTAAAAAAAATCTTAACTTCAATTAAAAAGAATAGTTCAAGAACATTTACTTATAAAATAGATTTTATTTTTTTTATTGTAAAAAATGTTCCTTATACGTAAATACTATTATTTTATATAATAAAGAAACAATGGCTTACTGTGTGTTTGCGTATATTTTTTAACTATGCAGGAAATACTTTTTCTAATTAATTTGTGAACAACTTTTTTTATTTAAATTCAACAGGTAAAAAATAGGAGTTAGACAAAGGTTCCTTTGTAAGTATAGGCGACGCCTTTGATACTCTAAAGTAAATTTAGACTAAAAAAATATTATTTAACTCTTATCACACTGACAGCTGAAGGGTTAAAAGCAAACTCCTGCTGAATGGTTCTACTCATAGCTCCTGGTATGCTTATATACATATATATACTTCTCTGCAGCCGGTCTAGCATTGAAATCGTGGGTCTTACTGCTGGTGCTACTAGGTATTTCAACTCCTACGAAATGCAATTTGCACAAATTCTCTCTACCACGTAAACTATATTAGATTTCTCTTACTTGTATTGAAAAAGAGCACCTGGGCGTGCGGGCATTTACTAACCATTGTCGGGTATGAGAATATTACTTATTATTATTAATTTATCTCTTATTTATCTCTTTAAATTCCTAAACATTTTTCCAAATATTTAAACTTTGCCACTCATTGCTATTAAAATTAATTACTATATTTCTTGCTTCAACACACTAACGCACCCAATTTGCTACTCCCAATTAAGTCTTTAATGCATACCTTCTATAATATAAGTCAATTACTATGACTCAGCACATGGCGGCGAGCGGAAACAAATTAGCTCATACTCTTCTGCTCCACTTTTGCCACTGCAACTGTCATAACTCTACTGGCAAACACGCGATATTGACTCATTTATCATTCACTGCTTATGCTTTTATTGGCCTTAAAATATTATAGTCGCCTGCGAACATAAGTGGTGATGACTGCACGCCACCACTGCGGGGATTATGAGGGGGCGACGGAGAAGAAATAGTCGCAGTGAAGGCAGCTTAAAAAATAATAATACTTTGCAGTATAAAAGCATTTCCTCAACGACAATTGCTCAATGTCCAGGCAACAAGGCGTACAGCGCTTGGCGTTTCCTTGCATTCAGTGCACAAATACTGACACGCACATATACTCGTACACTTATGCATGTGCTGTAGGTGTGCGTTTTCACTCATATATAAATGCGAAGTAGTTACCCTGTAGGCACAAATAGGCAGCAACGCCATTTAAGTCGGAGTTGAATTAGAAACTGTGCTGTAAACGGGAAAAGCAACGATATTCTTTCACTATCTCTCTGTTTTCGAATATTTTTTATGAACCTTCGAAAGTAGCCCTTTAAATTTTTTTATCAATTTGGTCAAACACACATATGAGAGATAGCACAGCCTTGTATACTTACTTTTACATACATTTTAGCACAGACGCTAGCGGTATAAAAAAAATACAAAATAGTTTTCCTTCTTTTTTGCCGAAAATCGAGATCGTGAATAAAATAACTACAAAAATAGCAGCACTAGTTCGAGGCCATTACCTGCGAAAATGTTGCTCCCATAAAGAATAGCAATCATTAAGAGGAATAG
Source organism: Anastrepha obliqua (assembly GCF_027943255.1). Classification (NCBI taxonomy): domain Eukaryota; kingdom Metazoa; phylum Arthropoda; class Insecta; order Diptera; family Tephritidae; genus Anastrepha; species Anastrepha obliqua. Next base: position 51,118,732 of record NC_072893.1, read on the forward strand.
GACTTGTTTCCTTGAAGCTGATATTTAATAAAAAAACAGACATATTTTGATAAAACCCAAATGTGCGCCCTTGCACATGGAATGTTAGTATTAAAGTGCATGTTCGATTACAACTTCTTGTATCTAGAATATAAAAAAATAATAGCAAAAGATTGTCTAATTGCATTTACTTTTCTAAGAAAATTAAAAAATACGTTTCTGCTAAAAAAAAGTTTCACATAAAAAACATCTATCATCCAGTCTTAACAGACTAGGCCATTTTATTTCCAAAAAATAAGATGCATATCAAAAATTTACCGCAACTCAGCACATTTTATTATCATTAGAAAATACCATAGCAACTCATCCAAAAGTAACTAGTTGCGAACTAGCTTATAGCGAACTAGTTTTGAAACTAGTACTTTACAATCTACTTTCATTTAGTTTAAAACATAAGCAAAAGTGAATTGCATGTGTATATGAAAAGTGAGCAGGTAGAAAAAATGCCAATGGTTGTTCTTTAACGTATAATCCAAATAGGGGCGTATACCAGAAATTTACCTCAATCTAGCATACTTTACCTTATTATTGTTCTTAGAACATATCATAACAACTCAACCAAAAGTAACTAGTTGTGAACTAGTGTATAACGAACTAGTGTGAAACTACTACTTTACAACCTACTTTAATCTAGTTTAAAACATAAGCAGCAGTGAATTGCATGCGTGTTATGCTATATATGGAAAGTGAGTTGCTAGAAATAAGATATGTGTACTTGTAGATAGAAAGTGAGCAACTTTGTTCTTTGGCGTGCAATCCCAATACGGGCGCATACCAAAAATTTGCAGCAATCTAGCACCCTTTACTTTATTATTGTTATTAGACCATGTCATAACAACTCAATCAAAAGCAACTAGTTGCGAACTAGTTTATAGCGAACTAGTTGTGAAACAACTACTTTACAACCCACATTACTTTATTTTGAAACATAAGCAGCTGTGAATTACATGTGTATATGTGAGCTAAAAAAGAGACAAGTGTTTAAGCATTGACGTGCAATCTTTATAGAGGCACATGCCAAAAAATTACCTCCTCGTATTTGCGCTTGGACGTGCAATGCCAAACTAGACAGTAGAAATGAAATTGTGTAGTTCACTAAGTTAAAATCATAGCCCGCATTATTGTTAATTTATCCTAGGGAAAACCTACATAAATGCGTTATTTCTCTATGGGGTCAATATATTTATAATACAAATGTACCTACACATCTAATGGCACGTCTACACCAATATTTGTTTGAGTGCAGTGCATTCCCAAGCTGTTTGCTCTGAGCCAATGTAGTGCGCGTCACATTCCTAAAAGCAAAGCTACTTTTATACGTACTTTCAGGAAATTTAAGGAAGCAAATTTATTTGCCCTCTGATGGCATTCATATACTCAACTGCACACATCGTACATGCACATAAAGTGCACTTTCTCTCTTTTGTTCACGGCTGTCATTGTCCCCTTTGTTAGCACTACCCAAAAGTTCTTGAAAGTAGACATTTGTACGTATATAATTTGTAACAAGACGGTTGCTGGACGGTTTGGAGACACCACTTGCAGCGCTAACGATGGCCCCAAAAACCGCCAGAAGTGTGATGTGTATCTACTTACACGAAACTCAACACTTTGTTAGCCATATCGTGTTAACTTGTTTACAACAACGAACAAAATGTCAGACAGTCAATAAGTTTTTTTTCCAGTATTCACCCTCGAACTTTCATTTGTCATTTGCTATTTTCGCCTCTCACATTCTGCACAGATTCGCGCAAAACGCCATAGCAGTCATAGGACCACGGGTGCCTGTGGAGCGAGTGGAGCGTTAAGCCCTTTGTTATAAGCGCACACAAAAGAATACGTTTAAGCTGTCATCATTGATTTTTAATGCACTTGTTTACGCTTTTAAAATTCTGCGCTTTGCAAAAAACATTTCACAGACAGACAACACAGCGGCACACCCTTCGGCTACTCCTATTACTACTTCCAATAAAGAAAGTATTTGATTTTCTATGCTTCTGGCTTTTTGTATGTCCACGCATACATATATGTACACACATGTCTGCACAATTTGGTACATTCAATCATTCAGCAGCAGACATCGCCCATCGCAAGGAGAGGTGATTGTTGTGATTTTTTGTTCCCAGTTTAGTTTTTTATTTTTAGTTCTAGTTTCGCACTCATTTGTTGTTCTTGTTGTTTTATGCTATTATCGTCTCCTTTTTATGTGCGATTTAACTGCTACTTTTTTCCAAAAACAACTTGCTTGCATTTCAGTTAAGCCGCTTTGTCCTGGCGTATTAGCAACTTGTGCACCTACGCCTCTAACCGCGATTACTCATACGCCACGGCTGGTCATTCATTTACTATCGATTAGGTTTTACATTCTTATGCCGTAAAGGAAAAGTGAAATTGTTTTAGTAAAAAATTGCGTGCAACTGACCTCAGCGCTCGCTGTAGCAGAGTTTGCTATTCAGTTTAGTTATAAATTTGTATCGCAATAGTTTTATACTTACATAAATTCCCATTAAATATCCATAAATTCCACTTACCTGTAAGAAAAATAAAAACAGAAAATTTTATTAGAATATTGATAAACATACAAAAAGAAACGTGCAGCTTAGGTATTTATCTATTTTGTTTAATTATTTATCTAAGATATGTGGATGTATGTGTAAGACTTTAAGTCTTTTATAAAACAACTGGGAACATGGAAGTTACAACACTTTAAAAACTTACTTCTAATAAAAATAAAAAAGCCGTAAGCGGTAATTGGTGCTCGTTGGCAGTAGTAAAATTTCAGTCCAATTCTCAAACAACGCAAGTAGAACTAAATAACTTTCAATCTGTGGCCCTTGCTCATGAAAAGCTTGTATAATAAATATTTCTAACCTCGAAACGACCCAGAACAATTTTCGTTATATTTTCGGGCAATCAGCCAACAAAACGGGCTCTCAAACTCGTTGCGGTTCAAGGAGTAGCTCACGAACTTACCTCTCCTACTTAGTATAACTCCGAACTGGGTAACTTAAATTTCATGATAATTTTAGATACTGTTTTCAGAATCACAAAGTTTTCAAAGTCTTTATCTGGAGACGTAGTGAGTCCAACAGAGGTTGACAGTACAAAATAAGGCCTAAATCTTTTTGCATTCTAAGTTAAAAGATTTTTTATTGTCTAGTTATATGGACTGATCGGTTCACATTGGTTTTAAGAGAGATAAGTAGAAGTACCCTATAAATCATCCCGTTGGGCTATAAGGCTGTGCCTCTGAAACTCTCAATGGTCTAATTAATTAGTACAGGTAAGTATTTTTAGAAAAAGTGAAAAAATCAAAAACTTCATACGACAGTCGGTTCTACATTAGCGGAACGACCCCGATTTATATCCGGTCAAGGACTGTCACTTCAATAGCATTCCCCATATATGTATAGAGAATGTTTATGCTGCTACAACAACAACAACAATATTTCTACAGAAAATCTTAACCGATTAACTGTGGCATGAAAGAGAGTACAAAATATAAGCTTTCGCTGGGTGGCTAAACTGTTCTAGAAAATTATTTTGCGGAAAATTTCACTAAGGGCCTTCTCACACAAAATCCTAATTAGGTCAGGTATGTACTTACTTTTGAATTCGGGCAAAGGTAAAATATACTCGTCAGGAAGTTCATTTGTAGGAAAATTAGTCAAACCAATTTGCTTAAGTGGTTAAGTTTCAACGGCCTGTGTTGATTTTAAATAAAATACAATTATTTTAGGAAATCCTTGTCATTTCTCTTTATTATAATAAAACTGGTATGGTTCAATTACGTATGGAACAAAATATTGGCCAAATGGCCGCCGAGGCTTCGGCGGCACACCTCCATCCGATGGTCCAAATTTTCGATGACGCTGAGTCAAAATTGAGGTTCTATGTCGTTAATGTGCCGAATTATCTCATCCTTTAGCTTTTGAATTGTTGCTGGCCTATCGACGTACACCTTTTCTTTCAAATAACCTCAAGGTCCAACGGTGTCGTTGACGTTTAGGTGTGGTTCACATTTAACATCGGCCCTTGAAATTTAACCACCCTTTATTTTTTGTTTAAGCGAAATGCGAATCCCAATGAAAGCAACCATAAATGTCTCATCTTCTTAGAGAAACTATTGGTTATCTGAATTTTTGTGCACCCTTACATTTTTTGTATATAAATTTTGTCTCAGAAAAACCGTTTTGAGATTTTTTGGGAAACAAAACTCTAGAAAATTTTAACCCTTTAGTCGCCTGATCAATTGATTTTTTCAGCATTTTCCAAAAATGGGTTAACATGAGGTAATGGGTTAAAAATTTCTAGAAAAATATTTGCCCTGAAATTTAATCATAAGTATTCCAATTAGGTGTTCCGAGCAGATAAGCATTTTAATAATTTCTTTCACTTTTCCGGAACCTATTCAGGTAAATAACGCAGGGCTACAAAGGTAGAAGTGGCAGTCGGTATCTAAACCAACTCACTTAGACTGTTGCCGATCCATTGTGACAGGGCTACAAAACTAAAAGTAATTTTTTTTATATGAGACTGGTTTCCGAGGAATTTTTGTGCGCCAATCCTGATTCTGTGGTTTAATCATCCCCTCCCTAAAAGTAAACTGAGTATACTCACGGGCATTCTCACAAGTCAATGCGGATAGCGCAGTCATCTGCACAGGATTGAGATATCGTCCACATCCACTGACTTTTATCATTTCTCGGACCAATCTCCAAAGACCCAAACACCCCTTCTTTTTGAATGTGACGCTATAGCGCGGTTAAGTTTGTGGCATATCGGTCAGATGCAACTCAGCCCAACCCTGCTCTACCTTAAGTTTAATTAGGGAACTGAGTTTAGATGAGTTGCTGATGACTAAAGGGCAAAGGCCATGTAGTCGAAGTACAAATCTCAATTTTTATTCATTCATTTATTCATGCATTCATGCATCTTTTTATCAACATGTTAAAACTCTAGATCCCAGTGAAAAAAGATCCGACCCCCTGATCCTCCGTTTTCATACCCATTAACGTTTTTCGAGTTGAGAAACATTTTTGTGAAATTATTTTATTAGCGCAGAAAAAAGGCCAAAAAAACTTTACCAATTAAACGATTTCTCAGAACAGTCACAGTCACCACCTGAAAAATAAACAACGAACATTCTAATTATTTTGAGCCAGTCGTTGCAGTAATATTAGCTTTGCAACTTCCTGTAACTAAGCTCCTTTTTTACACATTTTTAACTGGCTGCATTCAGATAACTCCACTGCCTAAGTTAGAATTTGAAATTTTACCTCAGCAAATAAAGGTGAGGCCTTTGGCAAAAGTACACAGAATAGAGCGTACTTACGTAGAGATGCAAAAGTGAAAAGTGTCATGGTCAAACTGACAGTTAATGCTGACATTGGAGAGCTAAGTATGCAGCGAGAGGGCGAAGGTGGCAAGTCGAGTTAAATGAACAGGTAAAAAACTATATTTTGGCGAGGCAAGAGGAGTGTGCAAAAGCGAGCGGGGTAAATTTAAACTTGCAACTTTGTTTGCAACAGTTATTCCAAAGCAGCAATGCATGTTCACACACATTTTTCCATTTGTTGTTGCAATCAGTGGCGGAGTTAGTTTGGTGTTGGTTTATTATTTGCTCTTTGACCTCATTTAAGTCAAAAGGACAAACTTTCATCTCGAAATTCTAATATGCACAATAGTTAAAAAGGACGTGTCTTCCTGCCGAAACGAAAGCATGAAGGAGGGAGCGAGACAGAGAGGGGGTAGAAAGAAATGAATTAGTGCGAAACATTTGGAACTTTCTGCATGATGCATCAGGAAAATGATGCATATTTAAAATGATGATAAAACTATGCAGTTCAAGTTATGAGTATTACGTGAGTATGTGCGTATATATTTTAGCGTGCATTTATGTTTGGCAGTTGCAGTCATATTAAATGGCATGCGACGCTGCTTCACGCATCAAACTGGCGTACAAAGAATCTTTGCACTCTGCACAGATGAAATCACAAAAAAGTTTTTGGTTGTCAGAAAATTTTAACTTTCGAATGAACACAAATGCATTCGGCGCATGCACATGCACGCGTGCAAACACACACACAAACATGTAATAACTGTGTTATCTGCATGCAAGTGAAGCTCTGACAGTTTCGAATATTGCACAATTTTAGGCGCGTGACAGTAAGTTGTGCATTTTGCAATTTGCATTTTAGATATAGATTTTCATTTTTGACATTATAGAATGCAAATTTTTGGAGATTTTCCGTTGCAGGCTCGGGCTTGCGTTTATGAAATTTTATTGTGTAAATAAAGGGGTTCAATGAAGAATTAAGATAATTTGAGTTTACACGTCCGTTTTATTTATTTAGGAAAAGAGTTGCAATTTTCATTCTTTTTTTCAAAGCATTGTGAATATCATCTACTTGTATGAAAATGTCCAATTTGGGTGGTTAGCGATATTTTTCAATGTGTAGACGGCTGCAGTAATCGACTTCTCGTAAAGTGACGATCAAATAAATTAAAGTCCCCGTTGTCAAGTTGACATTTCACGCTAAAGAAAATATTTTGCTGTTTTTTGTTTGTTCGATTCAGTTGCGAGTTACGGGGTATTAACACTGGAAGTCAACAAAGCGAAAATTCGGTACATTTTACAGTTTTTCTTTGATAAAGACGAAAAGGCGAAAATGCAAGCCAGGCCGCTGAAGTTGTGAATGGTGTTTATGGTGCCGATGCTGTAACAGATAATTAGGTGCAATTTTGGTTTCGTGGATTCCGTTCAGTCATTTTTGATGTTAAAGATGCACCTCGCACAGGCAGGTCCATCATTGAACATATCGATATTTTTAGCTGGCATTGCCAGTTAATTTTTTTTTTAAATTACAAATCGATACTTGGAACATATAATACTTGTAAAAATATGCGGAAGGATCTTCCATTCGAGCACTTGGCGTGCGGCTTTGACGACTTGTGCAACATGGGGCCTGGCGTTGTCGTGAAAGAATTTGGTTTGACCATGTCGATCAGGTAGTTTCAGTCAAATAACCTCATTCACGCGATGTAGCTGGACAATGTAGAGCTTCTTGTTGACCGTGGCATACTTTTCGAGCATTTCCCAGTACACCATGCCCTCCCAGTCCCCCCCAAACACATATCATGATCTTCTTTGAATGAAGATTCGACTTGACTCTCGGCTTTGGCATATCTCTTGGAGCTACCCACTCCTATCTTTGCTTCATATAGATGTATAGGCACCATTTCTCATCTCCCGTGACGATTCGGGCGAGAGCTGAGCAGCAATTTGAAGATGATTTTCTCTCTTCTTTTCGTTAAGCTCGTGAGGCGCCCAAGGCCCCAATTCTTCGGTAAATCCCATTGAATGAAGGTGACTGAATATCGTTATATGACCGCAGCTCATTTTTTCCGCCAATTCACGACTGGTTTGGCAACCGCTCTCCTTCAAAAGTGATTTGAGATGTTCTTCACCGAATTCAGAAGGCCTTCCGCTGCGGGATGTGTAATCGACGTCAAAGTCACCATTTTTGAACTCTAGACTCACCCAAGACACCTTCCTCATACACGTCGCAAATGTTCAGTGTTGTTTCAGCAGCTTTTTGACCTCAATGAAAAGAAAGAAACCATTTCTAAGCCCCAAAACTAATTAAATAACTCAAAAATAGAATTAACACAAGAAAGAGCTCTATCGAATGAATACATACCCTTTGCCAAACAGCAAACAAATCGTGTAAAATAAAAGAAAATATAAAAACGCCATGAACTTATTCCGCAAACCAATAAAATTGACTATCTTTAAAGTGTTTGCCTTACATTCCATCGATTCCTTCGTGCAAGTACTCAGAGTAAGAAAACCGGCCAAGTAGAGTTCTATCGTACGAGTAAAACTTTGGAATATGGACTCTAACGTATACCCTACAGAGAACTCATTGCTTATACAAAAGCGACCCAAAAGATTAGATGGTTCGTTAAATCTAAAGCCAAGTCAAAGAGAAGAGAGTCGGAAAAAAGAGATAACTTATGACTTTTGAGAGAACCAACAAGGTCTTGTGCCTGTCAAGAAAAACCAGATCGACACGATAGCGGCACTAATTTCGGTCGTACAGAATAACCCGCGAGAAGAATGGGAAGATCTTAAGGATCTTTACAAAATAGCAAAGAATTTTTTAGTTTGAATTTTAGAATGAGTCCGATGCGAGTAAGTATCGAATTCTACTATCGGATTCTTTCGTACCATTGATACATTTTTTCCAGAACGGGTGTCGAGTACGTGGCGATACCGCAGCAATTCTATTTTGCCAACATTTCACATATTAGTAAGACCAATGGTGTGTCGAAATATTTGACTAGCTTACGGAGAAAGGAGAAGGAAAAGAACCGGACAGGTGGAAAAAGGAAAAAGAGGTTTTGGATTAGAGAATGACCACCAACGGTGGCTATTAGCGTTCGTATTAACTGCTTAAAGCTAATGATGACCCGCGATAGCCGCAGGTGTAGCGAAAAAGTGAGAGCATAGATGTCTTAATATTTGCCAGATGAGAGCAGGGCAACTGAAAAGAAGATGCTGAAGTGATTCAACTTCTTTTTCTAGGCCGCTTCAAAAGAAATGATTTTAAGCAATCCCAAGTATCACCGCATGTGCACCTAACGGATAATATGCGGTAAGGATGCTCACCGAATTCTAGAGTTGTGGTTTTGTTAGCCATGGGGGCCAGAAGGACCCCGCGACTTTGCATGTTTGCGCACTAGCCAGGCGCTCGCAGAGTTGACGCGAGGCCCATCTTTCCAGAACCAGACCACAGATTCTAACGGAATTTCCATTTTGCAATGGAACCGTCTCCAGGATCTGACCAGCTCATCACTTCTATGAACGGAGTGAGTATCACCAAGGAGAATCTACATAAAATGAGTTCGCTGTGGTAGCTGATTTATTTTTTCTTGGGATTTGCTAGTCAGAATGTCAAGTTAGGATGACAACTTGTTGTTGTTGTAACTTACATTTTCAAAAATGTAAGGATAATGTTGCTGGCGTAAAAGTCCTCGGTCGGATATAATTCAGTATACTCCGGTAACCTTAAACTGAATGTCGTGTCCTGCTTCTTTGTTGTTGCCTTATTTGCCTGTTTATATTTTCACTGAATCTTTGACTATCCAACTACCAAACTAGTTATACACACACAAAATATATGTCATTGTTGCTGCAGCGTTAGCAAACTCACAAACTCTATGAATTTGCCTTGAGTGACACGTGAAAAATCATGTGTCTTTCATATCTCAAGCAAAAAACGTACATCTAATGGAAGAAGCAAATTCAAAACTAGAGATTGTTGCATTGTTAGATGCGTGCGAATTTCAACAAAAATATTTTAAGCCCAAATCACTTTTATTTAATTATTTATTTTACTATTTTGTCAAGCGAACAAAAAATTCTCAGAATGGGGCATCCAATTTGTAGCAGCTGAGGCGATAAAAATGTCGAAAATTTCCTGCAACTCATACTCCGAATATTTTACAGCATAGTCGAGGGTGATTCAGACTGGTCGTGCTTTTATTCGTAAGAAGGGTTTTGGAACTCATACGGCAATTTTTGTAAAAAAATTTAACGCAGCTCTGAATAAACACTTAAGTGACAGACTGTAATAGCTTTATGAATGAAATTTGTAATTTAATTAAAAGAGTTAACATATTTGCGCTGTTAGGCTTAGGCTGACTCTTAAGTGCTTCTACTCTGCAGTATTTTGCAGTAGCTTTTAACTAAAAAATACATTTGGTATTAATAAATATTATAAAGAAATGCTTTGAAAGCCAAGTAAGTTGTTCAGCAAAAAAAAACAAATTCAGCCTATTATATAAAAAATAATTTGAAGAAAAATATTCGAAGCCCTACTTTCGTTCCTCGAACTTAATGTAGCACCGCGCTTACGACTATTTAATTTCTTTCTTTTAAATAAGCTTTTAAAACGCTGGCTGGCACATTCTGTACACTGGCAGCAAAAAAAAATATTTTTACAGTGCTCAACTGCTTGTGAGTGGTAATTTGCTTACACAAAGTTTATAAAGTTCTAAGCAACTACTAATTATGTGAGAAAAATCATTCAAGTATGTGTTTGTGTGCTTCTGCTACACACAGGTAAGTAAGCAGATATCTTGAATCAGCAGAGCTCTCTAGCCACTTTTCACGTTACAAGTGAATACTTTGCACTCAAAATGAATATGTCTTATATGTAAATAAATTACATGCCCAGAAATAAATATTTATTACTGTTAAAAGTACGTGTGCTCATTAGCTGAAATTGAAATTGCGACTTTCTATAGGAAAAATTGTTGAAAAGAAAAATTTAAATATATTAAAAAAGAATTGAATTATGTCATCACAACTTGGTGACTATGAATTGAATAACTGAGATGTGCTAATTTCGATAGCGAATGAAAAGAAGTAGAGTGGAAAAAAGTAAATCAGCACAAGCGCACAAATACACACACAAACAGCTCACAGATCCATGCATGCCCTGCAGAGAAAAGCTTAACTAGTGCGGAAACAGTCTAGATGGTAACGGTAATGGTTATATGGGTTAGGCTAAGGCCTTTATGCACTGCAACCAGATTGATCTATGGTGCAACCCTAAGTGCTTAATTTTAATTATTTAGTGTTGTGAGAAATCGAACCATCCCTGAGGAGGAAGCGTTTGTAAGTGCCACTCACCTAAGACTCCTCTCCCTCTGGACCCAACCTGTGCCTGCTTCAGCATTCTACCAGCAAAAATGTTAAACAACATAGACGAGACCCACGGCAAAAAGAGTCTCAAGGAACATACAACCTTACATTCGTTTTTTGTGGGGTAAAGATAAAGGTAAGTATGTATTTTAATTATTTATTTTATTTAAGAATCTATAACAAGCTTTACCAGTGCCGATGAACTAGAAATGCCATTAAGAAAGGCACCTGAATTGAAAAAAGAGCCATCGGTGAAAAATCAGAAAATATTATTCTGAAATTTAAATAGCATTAATTTTAATTGCATTCGTCATCATCATCATCATCATGCATAGCACTACATCTCGGGGTAAGCCTTAGCTTCCTCCATCCATCGACCCATTGCCATACCTCGGTAGTTGGTCGCTCCTATGTTTCTTAGATCGTTCTCAACGTCGTCTGACCATCTTCTGAAAACGTGTCTAGCCATGGTTGCGTTGCATGACATTTTCACCTTGTAGGAATTCCTCTAGCTCGTTATTATTTCCGATGCGATAGAGACCATTTTCTTCTCGTACTAGACTCAGTATTCCTCTTTTCAATATGCGTAATTGTGTAATTGTATCTGCTTTCAGTGTCCACGTTTGGCATCCATGTGTTGCCACTGGTCGAATCAGTGTTTTATGCATTTTGATTTTCGTTCTTCTACTCAAGGGATTGCTTTTTAACAGTTTCATCATCATATTGGCATTACAGTCCGGGTTGGACCAGTACCTTTTCTACAATACGTCTCCGTTTTCGCTCTATGTTGTGAGATTCTCATCTCTCGTATATCGTCCTCTACGTTGCCTTGGCCGGCCTTTCTTCTTGCTTCTTCAGGATTTACGACAAAAACCTTTTTGGTCGCTCTTTCGCTGCTCATTCCTAGGACGTGTCCATGCCACCGTAATCTTTGCGACTTTATAAACCGCGTTACATTTGGTCCCCCGATTTAATCACTGAACTCATGATTATACCGTATACGGTATGTGCCGTCTTCTAATCATATAGGGTCGAATATTTTTCTGAGAATTTTTCTTTCATATCGCAGTGTTAAATTGACGTCATTAACTTTAAAGTTCCATGTTTCACAGCCGTAGTTGACAGTTTAAGGTGGAAAAATATGCTCTATTTGCAGCCTGCACACGACCTTGAATAGCTTTGTTTTGTAAGGGCACTTTGGAATAGGTCTCAGCGATGGTTAGACTTCCTAACGAAGCCAATTTTTTCGGTATTCCTAGCATTCGTAGTCCCTATTCAATTTTGCTTCTTTCAATACTATCCAAAGCTTTCAGAAAATCTATAAAGAGGGCATGCAGGTTGATTTTGCGCTCACGAAACTTTTCAAAAATTTGACAAACTACAAAGCTTTGATCGGTAGTCGATCTTCCACTCCTAAAACCACATTGGTACTTGACTAATATAATATTTGTTCAGCGCACCCTTTCCATCTCTGGCGCAGAACGTTTGTGAAGACTTTATACGCTGCACTTAATAACGAAATTCCGCAATAATTGTTGCAGTCGCATCTTTCACCTTTTTTATAGAATGGATCATTTATTGCATTTCTATAGTGAAGAGCTTAAATTTTGGCCATCGGAACCGAATGGGTTGGTACGAGACTAGCATTCGGAAGTGCACAGAATCGTGCCTCTGGCATGAAACACCAATGGCAAACTTCCAACCTTTTTTTAACACATCAGTGCCAAAGACTTCGAGTATGATTCGAGTGAAGGCCAGGCAGATGCACAGAAAGTGGTCCGACGTCTCATCTTCCTCTCCACATGCTAGTGCACTGTCTGAGATGCCTACCTTTTCCATGTGCTTTGCCCATAGAAAGTCGCCCGTCCCGTGGCTCCTACAGTCCCCCCTGCTTAGTGACAGGAGGAACTGCGACAGTCAGTCGGACATGACAAGTAGCATCAGTTTTGTCCATGTGCAGCTTCTCTCAGCCTGCCAAGCTTGCTTGTGGATTAGAGTAACCCGTTTGCTAACCGTGGCTTTCAAGGGATTGGATAGTATGAACTGATATTTTAACTCATATTTTAGTGATGCATGGCCAGGCAATTGACATTTCGTAGGGCATCGCCGTGTTAAAAATACCACTACTAACATGAAAAAATAGAGAACACGAACCGCTTGAGCTAAAAAGTGAACTGGTAGTATTCCGGCTCACAACTCGTATTTTTCTCTGCAGGGTACTTACTCACGTATCTATAGCAAAATTAACCTGCCTATTTACCCAGCCAGCATTTCGGTGATTGAATTCTCGCTGATAGTCACAATGAATCGGATTTGGCTACCTTTGGTGACTAAATACTTGTGATTTTTCATATAGTGAACAAAATAAATATTCAAAAATATTTTTTATTGATCTTAGAATTACATAAAATAATATCTTCGACTCCAAATACATAGCACTGGCAACACAATGGGCGCTAGAGGTGCAAATGTGATTTTGTGCAGACCATCCAGCACTACCTAACCTAGATCCAAGGTTAAAGTATATGACCCACTTTTTAAGCCTAGCTACCACGAATTATAACTGAAACACAAGAAAATAAAATTCTCCATATTCACTTTGTACTGAGCCGCAAATGATTTAGTAACTTGATATTGATAAATAATTTGACCACCAGCAAATGAGCGATGATTTAACAATCAAATCGGACTCCGAGCTAACTCTTAACTAACACTAACTTCTTCCGTTTTCCGATAGAAGGCGTTGAAAACAAAATTAAATGGAGGTGCCACCGGTGATACCGGCAATTTCAGGAGATTAAAGTCAGCTTACATTTTATCATCTCGCTGAGTGGGACTCATTCGCGGCGACAAAAAGCTTATCATACTTTTTTCTTTACTTCATTGTGCTTTCATTGATTGCCGTTGATGACTAATCATACTTTTTTCTTTACCTCATTGAGCACTCATTGATTGCCATTAGCGAGTGACTCTTTTGTTTACCTGCTTGAGCTTTCGTTGATTGCCGTTGATGACTCATCATACTTTTCTTTACCTCATTGAGCTTTTATTTATTGCCGTTGGCGACTGACTCTTTTCTTTACCTGCTTGAGCTTTCGTTGATTGCCGTTGACGACTCATCATACTTTTCTTTACCTCATTGAGCTTTTATATATTGCCATTAGCGACTGACTCTTTTGATTACCTGCTTGAGCTTTCGTTGATTGCCGTTGACGACTCATCATACTTTTCTTTACCTCATTGAGCTTTTTTATATTGACGTTGGCGACTGACTCTTTTCTTTACCTGCCTGAGCTTTCATTGATTGCCGTTGATGACTAATCATACTCTTCTCTTTACCTCATTGAGCTTTTATTTATTGCCGTTGGCGACTGACTCTTTTCTTTGCCTGCCTGAGCTTTCATTGATTGTCGTTGATGACTAATCATACTTTTTTCTTTACCTCATTGAGCTTTCATTGATTGCCGTTGGCGACTAATCATACTTTTTCTGAAGCTGCTTGAGCTTTCATTGATTGTCATTGATGACTAATCATTTTCTTTACCTCCTTGAGCTTTTATTGATTGCCGTTGGCGACTGATCATACTTTTTTCTTTACCTGCTTGAGCTTTCATTGATTGTCGTTGCTGGCTAATCATATATTTTGCTTTATCTTCTTGAGCTTTCATTGATTGCCGTGGGCGACTGACTCTTTGCTTAACTGCTTGATTTTTCATTGATTTTCGAATCTAATTCAAAAATTAAAATTTCTTTAAGCAATAACCCCCTCTTGATTTAAAAAATATTGAAAATCGGATACTTTTTTTAAACTAATATTTAAATGGCGGGATGAAAATCAACAAAACGCCAGGGTATTCCACCGTTTGTGAGATCACTATTTGAGTTTACATAGTCCGACTTATAAGTGTATTACGACATGGAACTGTACTTGTATGTACCGTTACCACAGTGTTTTTTTATTTTTATTTCTCGTGTTATATTTTGAATTGAGTTCAATTATTTTTATTTCAAATCACTGGTTTGCCATTTCTTTTAGTGCATTTCGCTTTCATTTATTAATTAAAATTTCTTTTTCAATTTCGAGTGTTATTACCTTCTCTGAACTCGGCTTGGAAGTTTATTAATTTCGGCAAACATTTTCTTTTATTATTATTGTTTAATTCATTTTTATTTAATTTTATTCCACTGGGCACCTGGGTCTGACGAGACTGTAAAAACCACTTTAGACGTGAATTTAACATAATTCTATTATAGCTAACGACTTGAGCTTCCCAGTAGCTTCCTAAAATTTAATTTTCCATCGTTTATGGATTTTTAAAAGGATCCTCAAACAGGACGAAAAAAGGCCAGACCCGGCTGCCCAACCAAAGGTTTAAAAAAGTGTCCACCTTAGGGTGAAATTCATTTTAACCTAGAAGTTTTCTTATATTATTTTTTTAATTCATTTCAGTTTCTTTACATATATTGATTTAACTTATTTTTATATATTATAGATTTTTTTTTTCATTCGATAGTCCTTTAATAAATCTTTTATTTAAGTAAAAACCGTTAAGGGGACTTGAAAATGGCAACTGGAAGTAAGCAAAACCTTCATACAAAATATCATTCATAAAAGATGCTTGATGAAAAGATACATACATGGTGCCATTTTCTAATATACGAGAAATTGATCTAAAAAATAGTGGGTTTTTGATAGTTTCATAATCGTCTGCGAGACTCTAATATGACGCTATTTTGTTCGAAAGTTGTGGAAACTGTTAACTGGTTTCATGCATATAACTAAATATTAATGCTGCTGGCAAGCTCGCATTTAATTGTAGGTGGGGATATGCGTGTGACCGCATTGACATCAATAACGAGCTCATACAACAACAATGACACCCAACCAGCGACACCAGCAAATGCCTATAAATTTGTAATGCTAACAGTTATAAAGATACAAGTATTTACATATACATACCTACTCGTATGTATACTAATATGGATTTGCAAGTATGTGTGTACGCGTATGTGCCAATAAAACAGCTTTGAAAGCAACAGCTTGAAGGACGCACCGCGTAGGGTGGGGGCGCAGGTAGTGAAAAGGTGTTGGATGTCGGTGTTCATGCAAAATTTCTTGATGATTAACACTTTACGGTTTGTTGCCTGCAACATGTGCTCCTCTTGTGCCGAACAATTTCACGCGCTTCACCACAAAAAAAACTAAAACAAGAACAACACTTATGTATAGCCGAACTTATGAAAACGCTCGCTCACATGTATGTGTGTATGTGTGTAGATATGCGCAATACAAAGCAAGTATGCAGGCACACATGCAAACTAAGGGTGTTGATATGCGCGGTAATTGTCGATTTCGGGAATTCGGGATTTCCGTTTTTTAAAAATCCCGAAATTTCGGAATCTGCAATTAACGCTAATATTTGGATCGCTAATTGGCACTTACACATAAATTTAAAAAATCCCGAAATCTCGGAATCTCGGAATCCCGTGATTTATAACTATTATATTTAATAAAAGTTCGCAACAAAATTCGCAACGAAAAACTTCACACTAAAAGTAGGTATTGTATATGTTTTGGAATTGACAATGCACGGCAAAAATTGGGAACCTTCAATTTGTATATATCAGTTTTAGCTTTCCTTCAACAAATGTTTCCTACGCTATAACTTGAAAAAAAAAAATTCAAAATTAAAGAATTCATATCAACCAATATCAGAACTTTAAGGTGTTAATATTCGTGGTAATTGTTGATTTCGGGATTTCGGGATTTCCATTTTTTTAGTCCGGCATTCCCGGGATATGCACTTAACGCTAGTATTTGGATCGCTAATTTGCAATTACGCATAAATTTAAAAAATCCCGAAATCTCGGGATACCGAAAAATTTTCGTGATTTATAACTCTTATACTTAATAAAAATTCACAACAAAATTCGCAACTAGAAGTAAGTTTGTATACATTGGAATGGGCTGACTGCTTGCCTGGTTTCTTGCGCGGCAGGAAGCGAAGACCTTCTATTTGCATTAGTTTTAACTTTCCTTTAACAAATTTTCCCTTACTTGAAAAAAATTAATTAATTAAAAAATGCACATCAACCAATCCATCCTGAAACCTCGTAATCCCCATTATCACGGGATTGGCATCACTTGTTCAAACACGCGCTCGACACCTTGCAACAAGTAACCGCTTACTTGCCACAACTTTTACACTTACACTTACACATAAATATGCTTACACATGTAAGGACATGAGTAGATATGTATTATAAGTATGCAATGTGAACGCCAATTAACATTCATGTTCGCAAACAGTTAGCAGGATGCAGTAGTCGCGCGCTCTCAGGTACTGCCCTGCTGCCAAACTCGCTCGCCTCGATCGTTATAACGCTTTGAATGTAGTTGTACGCAGAGGCAAGCAGCTTTTGCTGGCCACACCATGAAGTTGGTGGAACGTTACATTTATGCCACATTTAAAATGAATGTAAAATGCGTGTAAACAGGTAACACCATTTGGCGTCAGCACACAAGCGCTTATCATTCCACGTACATAGGTATACATAAGCACGTAAGGTAGTAAGTGCGATATATAATATGTATGTACACCCATACATGCATACATACTTCCAAATAATTGTGCACGCGCACTTGTTTACATATAACTAAAATTACGTATGAAGCTAAGTATAGAAAAGTATCTGCTGACAACCACCTTCACGCATCCGCCATTCACAATTTTTTATATCTACAATTTTATGGTTCACAGCCTACCACCCACCGCTCATCCATCCATTCATGCAATCACCCATTTGTGGCGCAATAAAAACGCCAAATAAAAGAAGGAAAATTACGCGAAAGTTCAAGTAATTTTGCGTCACAGTTTATGCTTCAACGACTTTTAATATTAATATGTACGTTCGAACAGAATTACGTGACATAGAGAAATTGAGTGCGAATGTAAGATTTTTCAAATATTTATATATATATATATATATATATATATGCAGTGTACAGCAGAAGTCATGATACCCTACCACTTCGAAGGTGTTTTATAAAAAATATCACGAGCGTTTTTGAGTATTTTATAATTTTATTAATAATTAAATAAATTCAATTGTTCCGTTTGGAATAGAAGAAAATATAAATTATTTCATTCTCAAATAAGAAGAAAAAAACCATAGAGAATCTGAAAATTCGAACAACAAAAGTGTTGATACTCTTGCAATAAAATATTTATGTATGAAAAAGTTTAATAATAATTTGAGAAAAATTACATTTAGGATATCCTCGTAATTGAATAACCTCTCACAAATCAAGTTGTTTGCAAAATCCAAATTTATAAAGGGTTTTCCAAACAGAGGTGTTATTTTGATATTCAAAGAAAATTGTTATTTTTTAATATAAATGATCGGATGTTTATTTCATTATAAAGAGGAAGGTATGCGGTTAATAGTGGAAAATAACATCAGGCAAATGAACACCACGACCACGCTTACAGGACAATATCCTTTTCATGAAATTTTCCATAACCGAATTGCAAAGTGACTGCCCTATGTCCTCGATAGCCTCTCGACTTCCATCCCTGAGGTCTTGAATCGACCCTGAACTGTTGGCGTAGACCTTTTCTTTCACGTTACCCCAAAGAAAAAAGTCCCAAGATGTTAAATCACAAGATCTCGGTGGCCAATTGTAATCACCTCTTCGAGAGATAACATGGTCCAGACACTTTTCCCGTAAAAGATCTATGGTTTCGTTGCTTGTGTGGCACGTAGCGCCGTCTTGTTGAAAATAAACGTTGTCCAGATAAATACCATCCAATTCCGGTCATAGAAAATCTATAGCGCAATTCATTCACCAATAACACCTGTTATTGGAAAACCCTATCGTTTGCCATTCGAGTTGAATCAAGCTTTTAAGTTGATTTTTAGAAGGGGTTGAGGTGTTTCCTTAATCGTTTCTGCAAATTATCCCCTAAATGCTCTATAGGCTTCATATCTGGGCGCTGTGGAGCCGTTGATAACAATTGATGTACTTTAAGTAGTAGCCCCATCTTCAATATGTACGCGGTGTGTTTAGGATCCTTGTCCTGTTGAAAATAAAATCCATTTTTTAGCGTTTTTAACAACTTTTCTTAAAGGATTTTTTAACTATACTTCTTTTGCCTTTATTTCATCAAGATTGCAAACACTTGATGCAGACATGCAGCCCCAAACCATGACCCCTTCCCCTCCCCGTTTTAATTATATTTTTTGGATTTAATTCTTCATTTCGAGTTCATCCTCCTGTTAACGAATCAATGCATACCCTCGCTCAGTCCAACCAGAACTTTCTCCACTCATATTCCATCAAGGGAGGAATGTACGAGGGGCTACACTTGGGGAGAGGACCTAATGATATTTCGACTCGTCGGAGAATATTACTTTGTCAGAAGTCAAATTCTTTGAGTTGATTAGTTCTGGCAAATTCGAGCCTTTTATTTATATTATTATCACTGACAAAGACCTTTTTTCTAGCAATACATGCCTTATATCCGTTTTCCTTGATTGACTTTCGCACTGTATCCACTGAAACAATGGTGTTTAGAGATGTTTGCAATACAGTAGCTATATTGGGAGCACTTTCGGAAGGATTTATTCCTATTGTTCTCTTGATAAGGCCTTCATCTCTCTCAGTTAAGTTTTTAGGGCGGTCTGATCTCTGCTTATTTTCGATCCTTTTCTCCTTTTTGAATCTTTATACTACCTTTTGCGCTGCTGCTTTACTTCTGCTGATGGTTTTCCCGATACTTCAAAGTGCGAGCGTATCAACACTTTTGTGGTACTTTTCTTATTTACATTCACATTTTTGCTTGCCGTAGTTGATGCAGCAGACAAAGAATCTATAATAATGTGTGAAATTTTTTAAAGTTATAATTAAAAATGGTAGGGTATCAAGATTTATGCTGTGCACTGTATACGGGCTTTAATAAAGGACGGGATGGGCATGAAACATAGTTCCGATTCACCTTTATCAGGTCTATTGCAAATCTCTTTGCTAATCCTGCCGTTGATGAAAGAGAAACCGAGGGCTTCTCCGAACAACTACGTTCTAGAGAAGCTTATAAACCGTTGTGATGTATAATTGGTTAGCTTCAGTCACAGCAACAAAGCTAGTGGGCTTTATGGGCCTCTTTCAAAAACAACTTACCCTCATTACAGGCAATAAACCCCAAACCCCTCTTTAGCACTCAGATCAGATTGTATCAAAGAACAGCATAAGTCCCTTGAGAAACGCGTTTACTGCAGTCACTACTCGACAAGCGACACATGCAAGGGCTGAGGTTTTGAAAAACAAAAATTGGACTTCTAACGGGAATATTACAAGCGCAGAGTAGCTGTGAGCGCGAAATTAGCTTAAGTTGCAAACATATATTATAAAAGACCTTAATGGATAGTCAATTATTTGCCATGAAATTTTGACGGAATTCACCCTTACATTTTTAATGAAAATTATAAAAACTTTTGTTAAAAATACATAAAGCAATCCTTAACATATCACTTTCTCAACTGGCGATATATTCGGACCTTTAAAATGGCAAAAGCGAACAGAGGTCGTTAAATTTTTCAAATCCTATCCCTTCCTAGACCATATGCCTGTAGGTCCCTCCAATTGTGGCACACCAACAAGACACACACCACAAATAGGAGGAGGAGCGAGGGCAAACACTTAACAGAAGTTTACTAAACCAAACCATCCGTACGCACCAACTATTTATTTATTTATTATCCCTCCCTATAATTCCCGTTTGATTTTAATTAGCTTAAAG
This sequence comes from Anastrepha obliqua, assembly GCF_027943255.1. Lineage (NCBI taxonomy): Eukaryota > Metazoa > Arthropoda > Insecta > Diptera > Tephritidae > Anastrepha > Anastrepha obliqua. Next base: position 51,139,285 of record NC_072893.1, read on the forward strand.
TCTCCAGAGAGTAGAAAGTCTAAACTCTCACAATATTTTGTTTTGCTTGTTCATTCGTATAGTGGAGCCTTCCCTTCCATATCCTTACTAGATTTCTAGGCAACACTTAAGCTACGGCGACACGCTCATGCATTTTCTGTCCAACAGCTTATATGTGTGCGTGTCGGGTGACACACGTACTTCTTTCGTGTCACACATAGTTGTTGTCTGCTTTTGCATGATGAAAATCAAAAATTTTAGATTTTTCCTCGGGCAAGCGTCATGCACTCGACACGCACACACATAAGCATTTCAACTTTAATTTCTTAACACGAATTATGCGCATAATGCTCCTATTGCCCGCGTTCTAAGAGAATTCAATTAGATCTTGACTTCTATTCTGCTTGACTTTTCGGTGTCAAAGAAAGAATTTTATAAATTTCTAAACTTTTTTGTTTAGCTCATATTAGCTCTAAGTGGAAACACATGGCCGCCGCATCGGCGCCTAGACTCAGAAGTATGGTTTGGCCACACCTGTATTTTACACACTCTGAACAGTCACAAACAAGAAATTGACTATTCTACTCCTAGACTCACCTTCAACAAGCTCTTCAAGGCGAGTATTCCGTCAAGAAAGGAGTGGCAGGCACCAAGGCCATGGAGAAGGGAGGAATTAAACTTTTATACAAATGGTTCCAAGCTAGACGATAAGGTTGGCTATGGAGTATTTTCGAAGGAATTAGGACTGGAACTAAAATCAGAGCAGGTTGTTTGGCTAAACACTTTTTCAATGCTCGTACAGAACTGTCTGGTGAGAGGATTAGACCAATACTGCGCTTCATAAGAGCCTCAAAATGAAGATAAATAAACAAGGTTCCCATGTTGCACAGTAGTATCATAATGAGCCTGTAAGGTCTAAGTGAGTTAGTCATGCGACTACCACCATAATCTCGTCCCCAGGACAGTCGGTTCTACGTTACCGGAACGACCCGGATTTATATCCGACCAAGGACTGTCACTTCAGCAGCATTTCCCATATATGTATGGGGAATGTATATGCTGCTACAACAACAACAACAACCACCATAACCTAAACTAACCTAGCTCTAAATGGATTGCAGAAACTATAATTATGTTTTAGACTTGAAATAAACGAAAACAAAAAATCCTCAACAGATGGGTCGCTTCTGTCTCTTTTGCAGAAAAGGTTCGAAAATACACATAACAAAGGGATATTGTACCACAAAAATATTGCCATAAAGTTCCACCATAAGTCTCTTAATGCACCAAAGATCAACATTTAATCTTTTTACTTAAATCAACATCTTTGAAGGGGCCAAAACAGATTTCAAGCCGCAGCGCTTTGTAGTGCCTGAGAAATTGAAGTAATAATAATAATAAGCCAAATTGTCGCCGAAAAAACATGAATGCGTGTAAGCCAGTTTTTATTTTGCTTACTTTTTTGTGGAAATTTCTGTCACCAAATCTACTCTGGTCCAACGCTCAGCACCAGCGCTAACGCAGCACTGAAGCGCGTTGAAAAGAGAAGAAAGATATAAAGAAACGGGATTTGAAGATTTTAAAGCTTGATGGCATTCATAGGAAACGGCTGACATGCGTGAGGACAGGTAAGCCAAGTAAGAAGTTGCACATAAAAGTGGAATTGCGTAATTGCAGCAATCGAGTTCAGCTGGAATATGGCGCGCGAAGCAGAAACGAGCTAAACATGAAAACTCGCTAACCTGTAAACCTGCATATTTACATACTCACATACACATATGTACATATGTATGCATATATATACGTATATATATACACAAGCAATTAATAAATCGCATGAAAACCTAAACCTGTTAAATGCAAATTAATCGAGAACTTGAATTTTATGAGTCATTATCAGATTTCGCAATCGAAGCAAGTGAAGGACAATTTTCACTTGAGCGAGCAAAACACAAAGCGTGTGAATGTATGTGCGTATGATTTATTTTAAATGCATGCATTGATTTACATATACACACACATATGCGCATATGAGAAAACTTCTCAAGCTATTCAACATATTTTAGCACGATTCCCACGCTTCGCTACACAAATCTGACATTATACGGTTGTCAGATGCCAACACCCATTACATGTTGCACGACACAGTCACACGCACGCAAATATCTGAAAACTTTTCAAAAAAAAAAAAAAACAACAACACAAACGTTGCATGCAACACCAGGAAACCAGGTGAGTGCGCGATCAAAAAAACGACAAAAAAAGAACAGCCAAGCAACTAAAGAGCCAGCAGCGTCTCAGCTGCCAGTCACAGAACCGGTCACACAGCGAACCAGCCAGCCAGCTAAGTTGGCGTGCGAGCGTTGCACTATTCTCGTATGGGCGAGTGCATTACATTCATTGCTGCCGCGTGGCGTTAATACACGTAACCGCAATGTTACATGAGCACAATGCCACAGAATTATAATATGCTACACATGCCACATGGCGGGCAAACACACCCAAACACCAGCTATTATTTACATATCTGTCCTTGCGGCATAGCTGTTTGTATGTGTTGTTGTATGGTAATTAATTGTTTTTTTTTGTTTGTATCTTTGCAATATGGCAACATACAGATGCATACCGTGTGACACCAGTTGGATTTTCAATGGATATATTTATTTATATGTATGTCTATAAAAATTTTACCACATTTTTTTTATTTTATTAAAATTTATTTTGATTTCATAAATTTTTTTTTTCAGGAAAAATTATATCTTTCCTACCTCTAGTAGAGCACTTGTTTAACTAGGCAAGTGGTGAAAATTCCATGAAATTTTACGGAAACTCATGGCTTCAAATCTTTTATGAGAGCCAACAGTCATTGACGTTGATAGTAGCAGTAAAATGATTTCCTGCTGTGAATGGTTAGGTTAGGGGGTTAGGGGCAGTCAGAGGCCCGAAAAAATTATGATTTCCAATAATTTTTTTGCTAGTCAATTACTTTTTTTTACAAAAATAAAAGCATAGCATTAATACATCATGTTTCGACTTAACTTTAGCAAAATTTCAAGAAAAAAATTAATACTTGTAAAAGTTATCGCTGTTTGTGTGGAGCCCGTTCCTCCAGAAGTCCCTTGCGGTGATCATCACAAGTCCTTGGAGATTCACCCAAAATCAATCGGACAAGAGAAATTAGTTTTATTAATAGATAATCTTGTGCCTGATCGAAGCTTTTTCCTCAAAACTACCAATATGGGGGCCTCAGGAAATATTTTTCAGATTTTCGAGAAAAAAACCGACAATTAATTGTTTGATAAAATCAAAATTTTTGAAAAAAAGTGCGTGTAGCGTAGTACACATAACAGAAGTGAAACTTTCAAGGCAGACAAAGAAAGAGGGAGAGACCCGAGAGAGAGTGAGAGAGAGAGAGAAAGAATATATATCTAAATAAATTCACAACATTTGCAGAGAATACAAATAGACAAAATTTACAAATAAATTCCCCTTCATCGCTCAACATATTGACAACTCGTACGATACTTTTGCGATAGTTAGTTGCATTGTGTGCGGGCAAGCCACTGACGATATGACCCGTGTGTGGAGGCCCTAACAGCGTTTCTAAAGATTCTTCAAATTGAGTCTGCCTTGTGAATACCTAGCAGCGACGTTGAAATAAAATTTGTTCAGCATAAGTGTCTTGCTTTTACCTAATAGCACTGCTTACTTGCTATTCACAATAGAGCAGGCGCATCCAACTTTGCACTAAACATCAATCAGCTTTTTTTACAGACGTACACGGGGGCAAATTTGTTTATTTTTCGTAATATTTGATGGTAAATTAGTTAAAAAATACTTAGTTTACCAATTATCGAGGAAAAACCGAAATACGGTACGCAACGACTATGGATCTGAGCTTGGACGAAATAATTAAAACCAAGAAGATTGCTCGATCATCAGCAGTTAAGAAATTGTAAGTATGTCGCAATATATTTCCCTGTATTCAAGTCTGAGCAATCTGAAATCTGTTGATTAACGCTTTTCATTCATTGCAGCAATAATTCGGAAAACCCATGTAAAGGATTAACATTGCGAAAAACCTTAAATAAGCCCATATTCAAACAGAGCGTTGTGACTGATGCCCGTAATAAAATAATACAAAATATAAACTGTCAAATATCAGACGGTCAACAGCTGATAATCAACCGAAAATGGATGAATTTATGGTGGTAAATTACTATAAAATATATAAGGTATAGCTCTCTCTCTCTCCTTCTCCTCTACGTTATATCTTTTTTCTCTCTCGCCGAACGAAAATTCCCGAAACGTTGCATAGCCTTGAAATTTTACTCTCCATTCTCGCTCGTCCATCGGCGCGTAAGAAGTTTCACTTCAAAAATCCTTTCATTAGGCACGAGTGATCACCAGTTAAAAAAACATAGTTTTAAGAAAAATGCATTTAAAGTTTTGCTATCTGCTCCAAAGCGCCCGTCCGCCTTTTGTTAATTGTCGAATAACTCAAAAAGTATTTGTTGGATTTACTTCAAATTTTCACACAATATTTTTAAGATATTATACTTTAAGAAAATGCAAAAAACATCAAATGTTTTTGAAAATTCTGACTACCTCTAACCCCTTAAACGGTGGTCAAGGTAAAAAAAATTATAAAAATTTATAATCATAAAATTTTTTTCCGGTTACTGATCAAACTAAATTTGTAATTCCTCCTGAGCCCATTCCTGAGTAATGTTAATTGGTAATCAATTCCTTCGGACCGTAGTAAAGAAATTTAAGACTTTTTCCATTCCTTAGAAGTGTTTTCGAAAGTAATCATTTTTTCCATTTCTACTACAAGGATTTCTGTTTTGTAATTGAAAATAATTATGTGCAAGTAATGTAATTTTTATTTTTCTTCTCAATTGCAATTCCATCACCTGGAATCCGATAGAAGAAACAGAAATGCAGAAAGAGAAGCTTATAATATTTTTGTATTTGTTTTTTTTTTTTGCCAAAACTATTTTCTTCGTTGTCAAAGTCTTCGAAAGTGTCGATTTTTGGTTGAACCAGACCCTCGACTCCATTAGCAGCATGGCATTCGACTACATTGAAGAAAGAGATTTCAATTCGTCAGTCAACAAAATATTTAATACATAGTTTTTCGACAGTCCTTACTAACAATCTGACCTTCTGGCAAAAATTCGTGGTGTACAATACCGTTGTAATCTATAAAAACCGTAAGCATCGTTTTCTTTTTCGATTGAAAATGACGTGCTTTTTTGGTCTTGTGTCATTCGGAGCTCTCCAGTCCCTTTTCTTTTTTCCAGTAATGATGCATTTGATGAATGTTGGGTCGGATTAAGCCTTGGAAATCATGTCTTTGGCGATATCCTTTGGCAGTCCTCTACCTGAGGATCATTTCTATCTCTAAGCACGATCCTTCACCTATACAGGATTGGACTATTTTGGACCTATTTCGGTTATGATCGGGCGGCGTACTGGAAAGCACTGAGTCGCGTTGTTTACGTGTCTCACAGTGCGGGCCATCCACCTAGAAATCACCGTATCAACGGATTCCTATATAATCATCATGTGCAACTTCATGAAAAGGAGAGGAGTTCCAGTACGTCTACGATCTGAAAATGGGAAAAGCTTCATTGGGGCCAACGAAGGCGCATTTTAGAAACGATGCGTACGGGAGTACCAGTAGAATACCAAGTACTCGACCAACTCTACCTCGAAGAGTCAAATGGTGTGAACGAACGGCGCCTCTTAAAGAAGGAAATGTACATAGTATTTACTTGCGCTCCGGGTATGCCAAGGGATCAGTGACGCGATGGTGCTGTTGGCACAGATGATGTGGCTCGGTGTGCGGACGTGCATACGGCTGGAGAACTTCTGTAACTAGCAGTATCGAAGCTGACAGTCCCGGCAACACGTAGCAAAGCTTAATCATTAACTACAATGTCCTCCTCTTCAAATCCCCTATCAGCTCTCTGAAGGTTAATTTGTGGTTATTGATAAACTTTTCTTTCACTTTCTTTTCACAGTTTTCGATATCGACGCCATACCAATAAGTTCGTCAACCTCGATGGACTTACGATCTTTTTTGAAGCGTTCATGCCACTCGTAAATGGCTGTTTTCTTGCGAGTATCACACAGTTTCCCAACATTTCTAAGGTTTTTGCATCACTGAATCCGTTTTTAACGCAAAACTTAATACTCGTTAATGCAAATTAGAATTCATTTTTTATATTAAAAAAAAAGAAAAAACGTGTAGAGGTAGATTTAGTCACGACGGCGTAACTTTCACAAATGTCAATCAATTGCAACGCAATTTCTGTAGGAATATTAATCAGAGACATGACAAACTAACAAAGAAAAAACAGAACTCAAATAAGTTGACTTAAAGCGACATCTGGCGCTTGTTCCGGGACCGTTTTAGCAAAGGGGATTGTGCCTAATGCTGCAAACAGATTATTCTGGTATGAGTACTTAATAATCAGAGCTTTTCAACGATCTAAGTCCTACATCTAATTTGAGCACAGAGAGTCCTCATAAGGTTGAGTATACTTATACACACATACATATGTACTTACTTTAGTTCATATTATTATGCATTAGCTTAACAGCATTTGTACGTAATACGAGAGCATTTTTCATACAACTATATACACTATTACATATAAATACTAATAGCGATAAGCATCGCCAGAAGATTTGCTAACGCACGAATAAATATATAATTTTTCATGAGCACCTATGCGACCTTCCAAATCACAGCCTCCAAAGCAGCTGAACCGAAACGACACCACGAACACCAGCGTTTACCTGTAAGTGCATTAGTATTTTGGTATGTAGAAAACCGTAATACGAAGCATTTTTTCTTTTGCTTTAAATACACAAACAATTTACTGAACACGCCTCCTTTTTGTGGCTGAATGTATTTGCTTGTGCTGCTGCTTTTAAAAGGGGATCATGTTTCATCACACAGTATTTAAAGGTTTGGAAATCAAGGCGGACTGCGAATTCATGAAGGCCTTGCTTCAACGAAAATTATGGAGTATATAATCAAATAAGGAAACGAAAAATAAATAAATAACTAAACAATAAATAAATAGTTAAAGAATAAAAGAATACAGCATATGCAAATACTCGCACAAAGAAAATCGGTTTTGAAATTTTCTTTTGTAAATAAATTGTTGGCTTATTGACATATTTTTTTTATAATCTATTATAATTACCAATGGTATTTGGAATTCGTGGGTTGCAAAAAACCCCTTTGATATAATGAGTATAACTTTGGGAAAATTGCGAAAATAAAAATACTTTCATTTCAATGAAAGCAACTTTTTCAACCTAGCAAATTCCTCGACTGCAAAAGGCGTTAAATTTTAGACTACTATGACTTGTATGGTTCTTGATTCTGTCACTCATTCGGTGATGAAGTACTTGGCAAATATAGTAGAAACAGGCCTTGAGTTGGCACATAGAAAAACTGAGGTGATATTGAAAAAAAATTAAATAAATCCAAGGAAACTAAAAAATACCGTTATTTTCTGCACTAGCTTAGATTTGCGGTTGCGGGTTGGACAAGTCCAAGAGATTCGAAAGAAAAAGAGTATGAACTTTATCCATACTTAGTATATCGGAACTCAACAACCTAAGTTTGTTTCTAGAAAATACCAGACAGATACAGAGAAAATGCTATGCAGTTTCCTAATTTTCACGACAAGACAGGCATATTGGGTCGTTAGTGATTCCCATGATAGCCATATGCTGACCACACGTGTTGTGCTCCGTGATTACACCCGCCAGTACTATTAAGTCCTTCCTACTAAGTTTTAGAGAAAGGTTATTTCTTGTTTGGTTCTTTCACAAAGCACTTGGCTACTCTGCAAGAGTCCAACTCAGACCAACATCTTCTATGGGTAGACCGCATGAAGTCGTCAATCCATAGTTGAACTGATACCAAATTTACCCCTTGGAAAGGTTCAGGGCCCAGTGGTGTGCTTGCAGTGCCTTCAGAGTGCAGAGCGAGTTTATCAGCCAATTTCATCTATGTAATTCCACAATGTTCAGACACCCAAATATGACAGACTTGGTTGTGTTTTTGCAACACTGTTAGTTTTGTCTTGCATTCACCGACTAATTTCGAAGAGCAGCGTGGAGTAGCGAGGATTTTTAGTTCTGTACTGCTTTGATATTTAAAGCGCACATAAACTACCGAGCCAGAAAGTCCGAGAGCGTTGCTATACCACAATCAAGGCTAATGCTGAATATGTTTATGTAGATCTAAACAGCAAGGCAGTCAGCAGTCAGCTCTACGGCGCCTCAATCACCATCTCGTTCCCTCTGCTTCCTCACTATTTCTTTCTAGCTTTTTTCCTGTGATTTGAGAGCATGCAAGTCGAGTTCCTTTTTTGGAATGTCCTCTAAAGAAAGTGAAAAGACTAACTTCACCATTGCCAACTGCGAAGGAGGAAACAGAGTAAGAAGACGAGAAAAAAACCGCTAAAGGAGTAAGGCTCAACGACTTTGTTGGAATCCATTACATGATAGTCTGTAGCACCAAGTTCTAGCATAAAAAGATTCACATAAAATTATGTATGTGACTGCAGCTTGGTTGAAAATAGCAAAGCTTAGTCGATCATGGGAAGATAGGCGAAAGGTACACTTACGATTTATGGAACTCTGCATGTTAGCGATGGGACTAATGACCTACAAGAGCTTTACGCCGTCGTAAATATTGGGCAGCAAGTAAAAATCTGGTTCCTCTAGCTGAGTCTTGTGGTGGAAATCGACAATAGTGCTCCAACCTTGAAAGTATTCAAAGCGGTATCTGCTGGTACGAACAGAATAAAAGTAAGGCCAAGTGCAGAATCTTAGCGAGCTTTGTTAAAATCGATCAAAATCGCTTAGGTAGTTCCTATAATATTGGATAAAAAGATCCCAAAGTTCCCATGGCACTCAGTTATATGTTCAAGGAACGATCCAGATTCACATCCGGCACCAATGTTGGTGGGAATATTTTCTTTAATTTTATTTAACAAAAATAACAAAAAAAATGTGACCTAAAATATTCTTTACATCCCAGTATCACTTCCCTAACCCCGCTGTAAACAAGGAGTACTCACTAATGCTGCATTCCTAATATTAAAAGGGGCTAGGGGCAGTAAAGCATTTTTTAAATAACATTATTATATACCAACTGGTACCCGGCGCTAGAGAAAGAAATTGAATAGGCATCGCTTGAAATTAAATTGTTTAATTGAAACGAAATGAAGCCAAAACGACTCCTAAAGCTAACGTCGCAAAACCACGTCTTGAAAACCCTTCTTCTAGAAAATGGAGAAAATTAGTATTAATTTATTTGGCCCTAATAATAAAAATATTAAACTCTAACGTGAGGTTCGCTCTTACGTAAGGTTGCGAAACCTGGAATCGTTTTCACCAATCGTTGTCTCCGCAAAATATTTAGGGAAAGAGACCAAACTGACATCACACGCAGCGCAATTGACTGGAACCTCAAGACAACCGTCGTAGAGGCAGATCAGCACTGACCTTGAGGAGGAATTTGGAAGCTGACGTATTCAAAACCTAGAAAACCAGGAGGGAAATCAAGATGTTGGCGCATGACAGACGAAAGTGGAGGAACCTTGTCGCGGCCCTTTGTTCCTCCACGGAGCCAAAGGCCCATATACTTCTGCTCAAATATGAACGAGACTTTATCAATAAAACGGTCCGCTGATGACATATGGCAAAAATAAATGTTTTGTTGGATGGTAGGACTGTTATAAGCTTACATGGCAAATTTCAGCGTGATATTTCACATAGTTTGTTTTCTGTGCTACTGTAAACAAGTCAAGCTCGAGTGTGTTTTTTCGAATTTAACGATGGAAATTCAAGTTGAACAAAGAATTTGTTTGAAATTTTGTTATTCCAACAAAATTTCGGCTTCAGACGCCTTAAAAATGTTGCAGACAACCTATGGGGACTCTGCTCTATCGCGTGCACGTGTTTTCCAGTGGTACAAATCGTTCAAAGAGGGCCGTACATCAACCCAAAAAACCACGCCAAAGTCGCTCAAAAATTAAGGTTATGCTGACTGTTTTTTTCGATTACGAAGGTGTGGTGCACTCGGAGTTCCTTCCGCAAGGCCGATCGGTTAACGCTGAATATTATTTAGACGTTTTAAAGCGTTTGCGCGAGAACATTCGTCTTAAAAGGAAGGAATTGTGGGACAACAAGTCATGGTTCTTGCATCACGATAATGCACCAGCTCACACATCACGTCTTGTTCGCGATTATTTGAACAAAAATAATGTTAATATCGTTCCGCAAGCACCGTATTCGCCTGATATGGCTCCATGTGACTTTTTCCTGTTTCCCAAGCTCAAGTTGCCGCTCCGTGGAAAACATTTTGAGACAATTGAAGTCATAAAAGAGAATTCGAAGAAGGAACTAAAATCCATACCGAAATCGGCCTTCCAGAAATGCTATGATGATTGAAAAAAACGTTGGCATATGTGTATCGCCTCCAATGGTGATTACTTTAAAGGAGATAAAATAAAAAATTGAACAATAATTAACCGTTTGTGTTTTATTAAATCAGTCTCGTTCATATTTGAGCAGAAGTATACTCGTATATTTGGCACTACCTTAGCGCAAAGAAGTGGAGATTCTCGAAAGGCTTTTTAGGTGAAAATGCATGTGGGAATGTGACAACTACCAAGTAGACAATGTTTTTTAATTTTCTGTCTTCAGCAAAAAAAAAGAAATTTTTTGACTTCTACGCTCGTGTGCACGCAACATATAAACGGCCATGTGAAAAGCACGAATTTTCTAGATCAGTCTTGAGTCTGACTAAGATTCATATGGAAGGAGACGAATGGAGCACAGCAGTCATTTGAAGTCAAATGAAATGTCAGTGGGTAAATGGGAATTCAGGGAATCATCACATCTCCTCCTTTCGGTCTGCTATTAACCCTCTGTTATACACTCAGTTCTGGCTAGATCTTTTTTGACTTTGTACGCGAATTTAACAAATCTCTTTTATGGCTTACGACTTGTGCTTCTAGGCAGCTTCCTAAACTTTAATTTTCTATCGATGTATGAACACAACTATTTTAACAGGATCCTCGAACAGGACGAAAAAAAAGATGTAAAAAGTTGCACCTTTGGTTGTACACCTCGGGTCTGACTGGACTCCTATACAAAATGTATGGAAACATATGTGATATGATATATTTTGACTAATTTACCTGTTTTCTTTTTCTTTTTCATGGTGACTCTATATCTATGGGGTGTAACACACAATAATATGCGGAAAGCTGTAGTTTTGTGACGTTCGGATTCATTGCCCATTTTTCGTTCAGCTATGTCTTATTATCGATTCAGAATTTTGGCCCGATATATTCGTTTTGATAACAGTTGAACCCGTGAATTTCGCCAAAGAACCGATAAAGCTGCGTCCATTCGCGATATATGGAATATCTTGAATGAAAACCTCAAATATAATTATGACCCGCATGAAAATATTACTATCGATGAGCAACTATGTATTTCCATATCGAGGTCAAGGGGAAAATGTGGTGCTACAATTATCCAATCGATATTTAAACAGCGGCCGTACATTAATAGCCGATAATTTTTTCGTCACATTGAATGTAGCTAAGCGTCTCGCTGCTATAGGACTCGCATTAGTTGGCACCATACGATCCAACAAACGTTGTCTTCCACCAGATATGAAAAAGAACAATTTTCGACCAGTGCTTTCGTCATTAATTGGTTTTCATGAAAACTTTGTTTCAATCAGCAGCTATGTGCTAAAGAAGAATAAAGCGGTAAATTTACTTTCGACTGTTCATTGTACTAAAGAGTGTGAAGGCGAGGCAAAAAAACCATCGGCTATTTTATATTATAATGCACATAAAGCTGGATTGTACAGTTCAAATGGTCACACATTTCATATCAAAACGACCAACAAGTCGATGGACCCCTGGTCTCTTTTGCAACATGTTGGATGTCATGGCATTGGGAGCGTTTTGTATTTGCAAGGAAGTCGATGGGCTTAGAAAAAGTGATGCTAGGCGCAATTTTTTGACAACTTTATCGAATACATTGGTCGTTGCAAACATCGAAAATCGTATGAATAATCAAAGCATTATTTCTCAATTTACTACTCGTTTGGCTATGGAATCATTTTTCAACAAAAAAATAAATATCCCTGTGAATATCATAGTTAATGAACCAAGCAGAGCTGATACACTCGCAGCGAAAAGAGTTTGACGTCTTTGTTTACAAGGGGGTGATAAAGTTCGTCGAAAAACTCGTTTTATTTGTACTGCATACATGAATCCAGTATGTCAACAGCACTCAAAAGTCTCATATACATGTTTTGCTTGCCCTCCCCCGAACCCATAATAGAGATCATTTCATTTTGGATCATAAATTTTATTGCTATTGCTATTATTTTGTTTATTCAACCTTCTTCGAAATGAGTCAAAATAAAGAACAAAAAAAACCAATTAAAAATGTTTTTTCTTTACAAACCGAAATACTTTCAGCGAATATTTTTTCTTCTGTAGCACTGCGCATTGAGCTACATGCATGCCAAAACCAATGAGAAAGATAAGAAATTTTAAATATATATAATACCTGCGATGCTTATAAATGATCGCGCATTTGCCATATATTCCCATACAAATGCATGTAAATTCATAGGGTTCTATCTATACCCGAGGTGTACAATCGAAGGTTTAAGAAGTGGTATACAACGGAGAGTTAAGAATAGTTGCTTCAGTGGAATTCGGTATAATTTTCTTCACACCATTAGTGCTCCGCCAACTTTGAGTAAGAATTTATGCCGGGCACATCAAGAAGATCCATCAAATTTGAAAGCTCGCTAGGAGAGCCTATAACTTCGTTCGCAATCAAGCGTTTCTTAGGTGACAAGATTATCTGCAATTATATTTTTGGCACCAAACTTACCTGTTCCAAATATGATTTGTTCATAAATATAGAATTTGTCAATAATTCGAAACTTTGCCATACCTATAACCTTCCCCGAAGTGAAAATAATAAGTGCACCAAATTTCATCGAAATCTGATTAACGGTATGGCAGCACATGAGTTACAAACACACAAATATTAATTTTTATATATTAAATATAAATCCAGCCAAGGCCGTGCATTCTCATAAAATGTATTCCGACCACCACTCACTCTCTAGACATATTCGCAGACCCATCTGATGCACATGCGAACGTCATCGGGACGCTGAGGTAACCTGCAAGTAACCTTAGGTTGAAGTAGAATTATCTTTCATATTAATTTTATTTTTAGTAACATACAAATTGCGGGTAAACGTGAATAAATTCCTCATTACTTATTTAGTTTGCTTTCAGCACGCCACCCGCCACACGCCACCGCCGCCAAAAAGTTATTGGCATGCAACAAAACGGAAGTCATTAAAAGCTCTCAAGGTGTTGAAAATTTAATTTAATTGATTTAATCGTGAATGATTTAAAGGTAATGTAAATTTGTTTAACAAAATTATTATTTCTTTAGTAAATAAGTATTAAAATAAAAATAACTTCCGGTCATTCACTGCATAACACCAACAAGCAAAAGTGGCTAGTGAGTTTGTCGTGTTGTTGCTTGTAGCGGCTGCCACTTCACGCCACTGTCCGCCATTAATTTCATATTTAAGCGCCACTAGTTGGCTCATCACACTCACCGACACAAACACATGCACACTTACAAGTATATAAAGGGTGATCCGGTTGGAAGGACTCTTTTCAATAGGGCTTTTTTAGCAGATCTCGCGAGACTACTGTCAAACTAAATAAATCATTTTTTTCAGTATTCATTGAAATTTCATCATGGAAAACTTACGTCTCTACAATGTTCACAAATCGTGCAACTGTTTTAGGAAAATCGACGCTCTGCGAAAAGTGTTCATCGCGCGCTTAGGCCAACTTATGGTGTACAGCGATAAGGCTCGTTTTTTGCTTAATGACTACGACAATAGCAAAATGGCCGTATTTGGGTTGAAGAGCATCCCGTAGCCATTTCAAAACAGCCATTAGATCCATTGAAAACCACTTGGTGCAGTCTATGGGCTAGAGGAATTATCGGCCCATATTTCTTCAAAGACGAGACGGGTGCCAGAGTAACAGTGAATGGCGAACGCTTTCGCGCTATGATGAACGACTTTTTGATGCGAAAATTGAACCCCGAGAGTTGCATAATATTTGGTTCCAACAAGACGGTGCTACTTACCATACAGCCCATGAAACATTGAATTTACTGCGTCATCTTTTCGTTTCTTTTATTTATTCCATCGTCTTTTATTTCTCGTCTCGGACCAGTGGATTGGCCACCAAGATCGTGTGATATCACACCTTTGGACTTTTATTTGTGGGGGTATGTAAGGTCTAAATGCTTTGTGGATAAACCAGCTTCAATTGAGGCATTGGAAGCCAAGATTGCTAAATTTATGCACAATTTACTGAACGAAGTCCTACAGCGACTCATTCTAAATGGCCGAATTACGGCACAGATACGTCCAACATTTGAAAAGCATTATCTGATTATCTCTAAAAAATAAATGTCATAAATGGTTCTACACAAAAATCATAAAGATTTCCCAATCAATTTGAAAAATCGTTGTTTTTTTCAATTTAAAATTCAATACCTCTAAATTGATCACCCTTTACATATATGTACATACTTGCCGACATTGCACGTAGCTAATTTTGACCACAGCACAACACCAACAGCAACAACAATAACAATAATAACAGCAGGAATGTTCGTATAAAATCCATTTATAATGTGTCTGGCTTCTGCCACGTCTCGCACGCAAAGTGTTGCCATATTTTCATTAAAACGTTGTTGTGATATTTTTTTACGTTTTTGTTTTTCTTATAATTTTGGCCAGTTAATGCTCTACTGAACTGTGCATTTTTAATGAGCTTAAAACGCTTACAGTACAGCTGTGCGCATAAAGTGCTTATGAACAGACCACTACATTCAACTACTTATGAATATTTATGTAGGCGCATATGTGTGGATGTACTTGCATGTGTTGAGGTGTGTGCGGATTAAGCGTACGGCAGCCAAAATATAAATTAATTATAAAGGAAGTTGCAAGGTTACTGCCGAAGGTGGCAGGTAAGCATGCGGGTAAATGTGCACTCGATTGACGCGTGAGTATACACGAGAACTCATACACACATAAATTTGATATATGATTGTATGTGCTTTTATAAGTTTGGATATTTAAATATGTAAGAAGTTATGCATGCGATGAAAATGCGAAAATATCCCTTAATCGGAGGGTACGTAAAAATGTGTGCGCGTGTCATAAGGTTGCCTATTTTTTTAATTTCAACGATCCCGGGATATTCGGGATCACGCTATTGCAATCCGAAAGTCCCGCAAGTTTTGGGGTTTAAAATATAACGCAATTCTGGGATTGATATCCCTAGTGATTATACCTGAACTTCGACTCTCTACATACATGTATGTACAAAAGTACGAGGGGATTCCATAAGTACCCGTTTTAGAAATGAAGACACCAGCTATGCTTCTTCTTTTTCGCCAAATTTTGTGAAACAATCTTCGCCATTAACTTTCTGGCCGATGGGACTGTCTTCGCCTTCTTTGGAGCAGATTCACCGGCAGAAATCCATTGTTTTGTTTATTACTTAGTTCCTTGAGTGTAAAGCTGAATCCTTTGAAATTAACAGCCGCATCCGCTTGTTGTTCACCGTGAGCAATCGGGACACCCATCGAGCCGACAATTTTCTCATCACCTTTTCATCAACTTATCATGTAAAATATTAATTGCCGTTCTGGTCGACATCCTATAACCTCTGTTACTTCGCGCACTTTCGTTCGCCGAATCATGTCCGGCACTTTTTGAATGACTTCCTCGGTAACCACGTCTGATCGCTTCTCAGCAAAAACGGATTTTCGCACATATTTAAATTCTAACTGTGGTCATAAATGGCTAATCGTCCCCATAGACAGCATCCGACTTTGCTTTTATCACCTCACATTTATCCCCATCCAAAAACAAAAAGCGCATTACCGAACGGTACTACTACTCTTTTTCCATCTTAGCGACAATCATGAAACTGATTTTATTCGAATAGCCGCCAAATCCAAACCAACCTATCCATCAGTCTGAAACTTGTTTGGTCGTCGCTTGATAGATGGCAGCATACGATGCTAACACCAACTTCTCTCAGGAACGCCATTTGTCAGTTAGATATTGATTCAACGAACTTAAACGTGGACGAACAGCCGTTTTTGATGAGGAGCTGTTAACTTCGAAGTAGTGTTTGGAACAATTTAAGCGAGATCCGAAGGAATTTTTGCGTCGAATTGCCACCGTTGACGAATCCTGGATTCATCATTACACACCAGGAACTAAGCAACCAAATAAAAAATGGAGTTCTCTCGGTGAATCTGCTCGAAAGAAGGCAAAGTCCGTCCCATCAGCCGGAAAAGTCACGGCGCCGATTTTTTGGGATGCGAACGGTGTGATCCTATGGATTTTTTAGAAAAAGGAAGAACGATCACTGGACAATACTACAGTGAGTTACTGGACCGGTTTCACAAAAAATTGGAGGAGACACGCCCGCATTTGGCAAAAAAGGAGGTGCTGCTTGACCACGATAACGCACCAGAACATTCATCCGGAGTTGTCGCCGCCAAAGTGAATGAATTGCTGCCGCACCCTCGTATTTACCCGATCTGGCTCCCTGCGACTTTTTCTTGTTCCATAACATGAATAAATGGCTCGCAGGAAAAAATTTAGTTCAAACGAGTAAGTCTTAGCCGAGAAGAGGCGTATTTTGGAGAGTTCGACAATTCTTATTTTTTTGGAAATGTATCTTTCTAAAAGAGGACTACGTTGAAAAAACAAAATTAAAAAAAAACGGAGTCTTCATTTCTAATACGGGTACTTATTGAACCCCCCTCGTACTGGATCAATTGAGTTAGAATCGCTCTAATGTGAGTGGAAGACAGTTTTGACACCTTAATCCTTAACTTCAAAAACCAAATTAAGAAGCGGTCAGTGGACCCAGTAACACGCAGAAAAGACGTTGAACTTTCGAGTTTAGCGAAAGGAAACCGAACCTAGACAATTTAGAAACTAAGGCCTACTAAGACCTTGTATGGCACTCTAAAGAAAACTTTTGAAAAGTCTGTTTATACCACGTCGATTTGATACCCTTCTTGAAAGACAGCAAACAGTTTGCTGTAAAAACTGCGAGATTTGATATTGTCAAATTACTTAAGGGGGGAAGCTGGTCTAGAATTTTGAAAAAATCGAAAAAATTTTTTTTGTCTTAAAAGGTGCTTTAGGGTCTTAGAAATAATATACCAAATGAGGGATGCCAGCAAAAATGTCTAAATGCCCAAATTTTTCATTCGACGGCAGTGCCTCGCAGGTATGCCCCGAACGCTATTTACAACTTTAAACGCGTTTTTCTCGAAATCACTTTTTTTAAACTGGCCGAAGACATAACTCGAACAAATCTTTACCGATTCTTACGAAATTTTGACAATACATTCGAAATACCTTTCTCCGGAGACGTACGTAGGATTTTTTATTTATATTACATAGTTTTTTTTTTAATCAACAATTTTATGTCGTTCTTTATAGTGAAAATTGTAACTTTTTGTTCAAACGTGCACCATTTCGCGAAAAAACAAAATATCGAAAAAATCCTACGTACGTCTCTTTCTGTTGTTATATAGAAACTAAAAAAATTTTATTTTTTGATCCAGGACAAAAATTAAGGAGTTTACGTCTTCGGCAATGGACCCACTAGAAAAAAAGGCGCCTTAGGAGAACTGCTGGACAGCGGCCATTTTGAAATTAATTCAGACGAAAAATTTTGTATTTGTACCATGAAAGCTATATTATTAAACCTATTTCACAGATTTTCGATTGATTCCTTTGTTGAGTCAAAATAAATTCATAAAATATGCCCATTTTTTGCGCTCTAGACCAGCTTCCCCCCTTAAGCACAAAGGCCGGCGCAATTATTAAAATTATGTAAAATTTCCACGATAACAATCCAATGATGATATGAAACGCAATACATCCGTTTGTATGTATGTATTTATGTATGCCAGCCGTCAAATTTCGTAAACTAAGCCACTGCATTGAATTGAGCATTTGGTTATCTTAATATGGCATTGCCAACTTCACAGGATATTATTTCCAATCTGCATTTTATAAAATTAAAGGATTAGACTAAAAGATATTCGAGTGTAATTTTAATGAAAAGTTACAACAAATAACTTAATACCCGACTGCAGCAATGCGCAAAATTTTGTGGCTAGTCAGAAATCAAATGAAATGCGAGAGCATAAACATACGAGATAAGACGAAATGGGAATAGTTATATCTAAACAACAACAACAAAGACGAAACCAAAAACAAAATACAAACAAAAATACATTGAAAATCATAAATAAACAAATGTATGCATGCAAATTCTAAAGAGTCCTTGCACAAAGTTTGCGTTTGTACTGCCGCCAGTGGACAGATGCATACATACACACATACATATATACTGGCCCTTATAAGGCAGTTTGGTTCAAGCCATGTGTACGTAGTTAAGCACAAATATATATGTACGTATGTATATGAGTACTGTGTAAGAGTGCACATTTTTCGCTATGTATGAGTGTGTGTGCGTACTTTGTGGTAAGCAAAGTCCTTGTGCTGCTAGCAAAGAGCTTTTGGTGCGATAGCGATTGCGTAGTTAATTTGGGCTTGTTTAATTTATAAAGTTTAAAGTGCACAACAAAGTGGTGAATGTGGCTGCAATACAACTACAGGTATTTACATTAGGGAGAGTTGATTTATGTGGCCCGGAAAAATTTTTTTATGATCGAGATCGAGTATTAAAAAGAAAGAAACAAAGAAACAGCGTGCGGGTGCAAAGAAGTAGAATACAAAATTTGAGAGTTGTTTTGCGCTGACGTAATTTTAAAAGGCCTGGAAGAGAATATTGAGAGGAAAGTGTCAGAATAGCTAACTTTTGTAAATAAAAAATTAAAAGTTCCATTATGTTAAAGAATGGTGGTTAAATTTCAAGGGCCATTGTTGAATGTGAACCACACCTAAACGTCAACGACACCGTTGGACTTCTTTCTTTGGGGTTATTTGAAAAAAAAGGTGTACGTCGATAAGCCAGTAACAATTCAAGAGCTAAAAGATGAGATAATTCAATCATGCCTCAGCGTCATCGAAAATTTGAACCATCGGATGGAGGTGTGCCGCGACAGCCATTTGGCCGATATTTTGTTCCATACGTAATTGAGCTATACCAATATTATCATAATAAAGAGAAATGATAATAATTAAAAAAAAAAAATTAAAAAAAAAAAAATTGTATTTTATTCAAAATCAATACCGGCCCTTGAAACTTAACCACCCTTTATAAATATGGAAGATGATAGGAAATTTAATGGACAGCAAACCTCTAAAATGCCATCAAATCAACAGCTGATTTTGGCAAATTGAAGGAGCACCAAGAATGAAAAAATACAAGATTCCGCCCATCAGAGAGGAAACGTAAATTTAGTATTAATAGGACAAAACGAAGAACTTCCTGTCATTAAACAAACAGCCGGAGCATTCCACGTCACTGTTGACAGTTATGATTTCAAGGTTATGAGAGACTTCGTTTATCTAGGAACCAATAAAATTGTCAGTCTTGAAATTCAACGGAGAAAGCCTCTTATCAGCAAGTGCTGCCTTGAACTAAATAGGCACTTGAATAGTGAAGTCCTCTCTCGACGAACAAAACTAACACTCAACAAGATTCTCATTATGCCCGTCTTAACATATGGTACAGAAGCTTGAACGATGACAACATCCGATGAGGCGTTCCTTGAAGTGTTTGAGAGAAACATTCTGCGGAGGAATTTTGAAGCTTTGCACATTGGTGATGGCGAGTAACATAGAAGCTGGAACAATGAGCTGTATGAGCATTACGACGACATAGACATAGCGCAGCGAAGAAATATCCAGCGGTTTCGTTGGCTGGTTCTTGTCGTCCGAATGTATACAAATACTTCGACTCTGAAAGTATTCGATGCGGTACCAGCTGGTGGTAGTAGAGGAAGAGGAAGACCTCCTCTGCGTTGGAAAGATCAGGTGGAGAAGGATTTGGTTTCACTTGGTATGTCTAACTGGCTCTGGTTAGCCCGAGAAAGAAACGACTGGCACGCTTTGCTAAACTCGTCCAAAATAGCGTAAGCGGTTATCGCGTCAATCAAGAAGAAGGAAGTGTATGAACTCAAGTATGCGTAGAGGGAGTTTGAGTGTGGGCAAGTAGTCACTGCAGACGTTCTTGCTGCTAGCAATGCTGTTTTAGCAGTAGTTACTGCTTAAAATCTTGTTTCCAAGCTCCAAACTCCAAGTAGCCGCAAACAAATCGCTCACTAGCAAAAGAAACGAAATAAATGGCAAAACAAGTTCAGTGCACAAAAATCCGAAGCCAAGGAGGTTTGAACATGATCGCCTACCCGTTACAACAAAAGAAAATACTCAACTAAAGCTTTATGTATTAAATTCTGTTCAGTTCAGTTGACTTTCATTAGCTTAAACTAAGCTTTTTTCGGCACTTATCTTAATCCGTGTGAGTTTTTTATCTTCAAAGACTCGCAGATAATTTGTCGGCTTAAAATTTTCGAATTGTCTTATTTTAACGACCTTTCATTATGGTTGTCCTGAGAGTGGGTCTTGGACACCTTTCAGAGAAGGAAACTGTTGAGCACTTTCTTTCTAAGGTCACTGGGTGCTTCTTTTTTCATCAGCCTGGGGCAGTGCGCCAATCTAAATCCTATCAATCTATTTCACTACATCCACAGCTCTGGCTGGCTGCAGATATCTGTCTGTTGGAGGTCTCATAATGGTATCAAAATGGCGCTTTAGTGTTACTTGGGGTGTACCAGATTGGTACCTCAACCATTTCACTTACATACCTACCTCCCTTTCTTTCAGACTTTCAAAAATTTTATGAAAGCAGAGTAATAGTAAATATATCAATTTTATAGTAAAAACAGCACTTCACTCTATTCAGTTATTTATGATTTATTGCAATTTGAAAATAAATTTTACCAATTTTTACCACATTTTCGCTTATAGACACGGCTGTGTTGTAGGCTTTTGTAGCTTATGCCAGGCGCTCCGGAATACAAAAGACTTTTTGCAAATGTGAGTATTCTGTGCGTAGTCATTAGCGAACATTTCGGGACTCAATTTTTTAAGATTTGCAAGAGAAAGTACGCCCGGCCTAATAGAGGATTATTTACACATATATATGTACATATATACAAATGTACTTATGATAGGCTAAATGCGTTTGCTGCTCTTACTGCGTGCTGTTGCATACGACAGCGTTGCAGTTACGGCATTTTGTATGAGACGTAACAAAATCAACAAAACAACCAACTGACAGCCAAATATGTAACTTCTATAGATGGCAGGCAGACAGTCAGCACTCAAAGTAGCTGCAGAAGTTGCTCGTATAGGAAACTTTTCTATATAACTCACAAACACTTGTACACATATATGTGTTTACATATGTAAGTGTATATGTTGACTTGTATTTACCTATGCGTTGGTGACAAAATATTTCGTTTGTTTAATTAAATCTCATCATAGTCCAATGTCTGTCGAAATATGTATATGGTATAGATGTACGCAAATATGTATAGGTATATAGTAAATATATATTAACAGGTATTGCGATACATACATACATATGTTTGCATATGTGAATATGTGGGCCATTGAAGGGTGATTCATCGAACTTAATCGATTTTAACATTTAAAGATGGCAGTTGCTCTGGGAAGGCGTCAGAGACTCCGATAACTTTAGTTGTCAATCTTTTTTAATTTCTTATTCGACTATAGAGGTTTTATATATGTGTGACATTTGAGGCTGGAGTGGGTTGGATTGAAATTCCAGCACATGTGACGTGAAGGCAAACAAGTTGGCCAAAAACGGCATTGTCATACCACTTCCACCGACCTTAATGAAATCCGGCGAGCCGCGCATTTCCTTTACGCTGTTCACAGTGAAAATTTTCCCCTCAACAGGGCTTATGAGATGGCAATTCGTGGAGTTCGACATCTAAACTGTGCAGGAGCATTTTCACCTGGCTATTCCTGCTAGGATGCTACCGCAGGAACTACCCCTTCAGACACTTGGTGGAGCCTGAGCCGCCTATTAAGTACGCCAGCAAACATCTCCATGACTCAACTGACGAAATACAGAACTTTACTCGACATCGACTCGACAGGCCATAAACGGCATTCATCGAGAGTTCCTCACCACCTTTATAAACTCCCGCAACCCGAATGACGTCATAGGAGTCCAATCTTCACCTATTGTAGACGACCGTGAGACCGGCGTT
Organism: Anastrepha obliqua; assembly: GCF_027943255.1. Lineage (NCBI taxonomy): Eukaryota > Metazoa > Arthropoda > Insecta > Diptera > Tephritidae > Anastrepha > Anastrepha obliqua. The sequence goes on from NC_072893.1 coordinate 51,161,707, forward strand.
ACTTGGACACATTTATGTTCAGTACACTGTAGCAAAAGTAGAAAGGTGCAAAAGGAGCTTCCGCTAAGAAAATGCGCCTCATCAAAGCCCTTTATGATAACTCCGAACTGGAAGTGATTCCCAACGACAACATCGGCGAACCATTCACCACCAACGCAGGAGTAAGACAAGGTTATTTCTTCTCACCTCACCTCTTCTCTTGGCAATCCTCCTAGACGTCATGGACGGATTGGCCATTCACAAAAGAGGCATCATATGGAGTTTCACCGGACATCTTAAGTACCTGGACTGCACCGATGACATCTGCCTCCTCTCTCACATATAACCAACGGCGGCCCTACTAGGCACGCTGGCACGCACTGACGGACTGGAAGTGAACATCGCCAAGACAGAGGCTCTGTGAGTCGACCACAATAAAGCAAAACCTATAATGGTTGACGAGTGTCCGTTGGAATTTGTCGAAAGGTACCTCGGCTGCACTATCACGGCAGACGGCGAAGCTGATGCAGATGTCAACTGCATTCTAAACAAAGCAAGGGCGGCGTTCGGGCGAATCTATACAGTATGAGCGAGTTCGCTAATCCCCAGGCGCTCTAAACTGAGAATATTCAGCTCATGTGTGAAGGCAGTATTGTTGTAGGGAAGTGAAAAATGACTGGCCTCTAACACCTTCACAACAAAAGCTACAATCTTTCGTCAACAAATGACGTCGCATCATCTGTAGAATATTCTGGCCGAACAACCATCAGCAAAGACGCGCTGTGGAGATCAACGAAGGAGAAAACCATCCTATGGCAAATCAAATGCAGACAGTAGCGATGGATCGGGCACACGCTTGGAAAGCCATCAGATAGCATCACGAGAATGGCACTGGACTGGAACCCGCAAGGGAGCAGAGAGTGCAGACGGCTAAAGAATATTTGGAGGAGGTAGATGTAACGCAAGCTAGCAGATGCCCAAATCACATGGAACGACGCAAACGGCCCAGAAGCCGTGTACGATAGTAGCCTCTTGTCCAGGCCTTATGCTCTCGAGTGGAGGGAAAGGAAAAAGAAAATACGGTAGCAGTTCAAACTCCTTCCAAATCTAGCAATCGACACCGACAAACTTAACTTCGTGTGGCATGTGCCCTTTAATCGATTCATCTAACACCACTTCTCCTTTGGGCCCGACCCGTCGAAGCAGCATGTTTACTGCGCGCATGACGAGATTGACAATGACGACGGGTGACTTCACCGCGTTTAGGAGGTTGGTGAATTGTCTGCTCTTTTAACATATCGCAACTCAAATGGATAGAGTGAAATGTGGGTTAATTGTTATAAATTATTCCTAAATAGAAGAGAAATAGCCATAGCTATGGTGCTGCTGGCAGTCCATATTCTTGCTGAACTGGTTTTTATACGTCTGTAGACTGTTGCGTATTGAGTTCCGTGGAACCCCAAAGCATGTCAAGTCGGCATAGGAAACTATGTGATCCTTACATTTTACATATATGAAATGCTTAGCAGTTCTATAAAAAAAATACTGGGGAACATTTTGGTTGGACGCTTAACCCTCTAACTCTTAAACAGATGGGTTCGTCTTGTCTCTTTTTCAGAATAGTTTAGTCGTTTAATAGAAATTCATAAAAAGTAAAGCTTCAGACTCATTAAGGAAACACCCTTCACATTTATTCCTATTGCAACTGTAAATGTATATATCTATAAGAATCAGGGCTCAGAAAGAGCGCAATAGGACTGCAATACATATGCTGCAAAATATTTAAATTACTTAGAAGAAAATGTGTATATATTTCAACATACATACATACATACATATACACATTTTTACCAAGCGTTGACAAGTTTATGGTTAACTGTAGTGCGAGCCAGTATAATAAATAAACTAAAGGGGTCCATTGTGCAGACGAACTTGAGTGAGAATATGCGCTGCTAGCTAGATTTATTTATATATATACGTATGTGCATATGTATAGTTTATAGGACTAACCAAAGTTCGCTCAATTGAATAGAAACAGGAGGTCATTTATTAACTTTAGAATGCAGCGGTTTCCTATTTTTCAAAACAAGTATTTGACACTAATTTCTCTGCATTTTTAAAACCAGTGGATCGACTTCAAAAGACGATACTCAAAACCAATTCTTCTTGGTTTGCAATTTCGGTACTAAACCTTTAATATCTCCTAAAAACTAAAAACATAAAATTAGATCATATTAGGGGTTTTCGATGTCCTGACTTCAAATTCTATTGGAAACTACGCATTGCTTTTTAGTCCTGCAAATCTACTATATGTTCGGCAAAAAATGGGTACTCAAGCCACAGGTCGTCCTTTGGATGTACACCGCAGTGGTTCTGCCAATTTTAACGGTTGGTGGGAAGCTCTTTGGAAAGCCTATAGTATCATCAAACTGGGGAGAGTGCAAAGACTGCATGTATTGGCACCACCGAAGCAAATAGTACTTGACCCAGTGCTGCCCAGAATGTCGTTTTGCAACAGAGGATTGAGGTGGCAGTTGAGAAACTTAGCGCCGCCTTAGTTGAATGTTTTGAGTCAGCCTGTCCAATTCGACCTCCTCTTGAGCGGACTCCCGTTCCGTGGTGGAACCGAAAGCTTCAAACATTGAGGCGTGAGTCGGGAAAACTTCTAAACCGGGCCCTCAAGACTAATCTTGCTGAGGACTGGGAACAATAACGTCATATTCAGAGGAACTACAAGAAGCTAATCCGTGAGTCGAAAAGGGCTTATTTTGGGAAATTCTGCGGCGATAGTGAATCTCTGAGTGACACGGCAAATTTGGCTAGGATGCTGAAAAGAGATCCAACCGCAAAGCTGGGGTCACTTAGGAAATCTGATGGCATTCAGCTTGCCGATGGACTCTCACTTTCCAGGAAATCATATAAGCATTGGCCGGCAACAGCCCTTAACGAAAGAGGCTGCTGGCAGAGCTGCTACACCTTCTCGACGTGACTGGTACGTTGCCAGATCTGTGGTGAATGAAGCCGCCATTCGATTTGCTATGGAATCTTTTGGCGGCTGCAAGTCCCCCGAATCAGATGGCATTTATCCCGCCATGCTGAAGGAACGCATAGCGTCAGTGACTGCAGCCCTGAAGAAAATCTTCACTGCATGTTTGGCACTGGCGTGGTGTAGCTCGTAGAAGATGGTGAGGGTCGCTTTCATCCCTAAGGTTGGGAGAGATGACCATACCATCCCCAAAAGATTTAGACCTATCAGCATGACATCTTTCATGCTGAAAAGTCACGAACGGCTAGTGGAGTTGCATATGGGTCAGGGGTCGCTGAAGGTTCACCCAGTATCTCCATTTCAGCATGCCTATCAAAGCAGAAAATCCGGCGAGTCGACACTGCAAAACCTTGTTGCTAGGATAGAGCAGGCCATCAACAGGAGTGACTACGTTATGGGCATCTTTTTGGATATAGAGGGAGCTTTTGATAATGCCACTTTCGACAGTATGTGCAGCTCTGCCAGCAGACATGGTGTAGACCGGGTTCTGGGGAATTGGATTCGTTCAATGCTGGTGTCGTTTGGGGTTAATGGAGGCTACCCCCAAAGCGGTGTGCTGTCTCCATTGCTCTGGTGCATGGTGATCGATCCTCTACTTACCACCTTAAATGGTGCTGGGGTCTACACACAAGCCTATGCGAACGACGTTGCCTGTTTGATAACGGGCCCTTCGCTTATGAACATCTGTAGAAAAGTGCAGAAAACTCTGGATATGATTGACACTTGGTGCTGTGCGAGTGCGCTATCAAGGGTATTCGACTCCAGGAAATCCAGGATGAACTATGTCGGTAGACATAATAACCTGGTGCTAAAATGGGTTCCGCGACACGTGGGTATCGTGGGCACCGAGACCTCTGACTTCTTAGCTGGGATGGGCTCTGAGGCCAACTTCTTTGGCCCGGAGCCCGTTCTGCCACTCCCTTCTGCATCCGTCATGCAAAATGAAATAAATATTTATTTAAATTGTTAAATTTTTTTTGTTTTAATTTGTTCAGCATTGCCAATATTGCCAACTAAAACGCACATTTATTAGTCCCCTCGTGATTGTAAAATGAAATAAATATTTATATTTACAAATATAAGGGTACATGCATATATGTATGTATGTATGTGTGTGTGTACCTACCAACTACCTACATAATTTGGTTCGTTGTTTGCGCTTGGTCAGCTGGTTGATTGTTGTCTTGGCCATGCAACGAAGCATTCAAGCAACTAAAGTCAGCTCAGATAACACAAAGCCTCAAACAAGCTTAAGTACACAGAGTCAACACACACTTCTCTTCCTGTGTGCTAGCGGCACAGTTGGTGTAGAAGATAAAATGAGCTTTCAATTTAAATTGTGCTGGTCAGCTTGACAATCAACACTATCAGCTCATCACTTGCTTTTGGCTTGTCCTTTGGCAATTCCAGTCGGCAAAGGAGTAAATACTCGTACCGTCAACAAAGCACCCGGTCAGTAGTAGATGTGTACGCTTACAAAGATATTGTTTTACCAAATAAATTGCATAAATAGATTGTCTAAGTTTTGGAATTCATTTCAAACAGCAAACACACACACACGCACACACACACACATACACAGAAGCTATGTATTGTGTCGCCAAGCGAAAGTAAACATAAAAGCATAATGATGCGCTCCACACATTTTGTGGCATTAAATGTCTAAAAGCAAAATATACTCGTATACACAAATACATGCACACATTTGCATTCTTGTGCAGCATACAATGTAGTAGAATGTCATTTATTTGTTACCAAAGTGTTGAGAGTTTTAGTACTTGGAATTAATTTCCTCGATATTTAACTAAGCACTTGAATTTTCTTCAGCTTCACTCTCAGCTTCACTCTCAGCTTCAGCTTCATCCTCGGCTTGCCAGGTAACAAAAGTAGTCATTATAAGTAAATAAGTATTAAGTGTTTAAGTAAGTATGTCAATAAGTTGCTGTTGATTGCATGTAATTGAAAAACATCAGTAAAATCTCTTAATTAATCCATTTACAGTGGCACAACACTTTGGTATTCATAGTTGCCGTCAACTTGCAGCGACTCGTAAAATATTCATTGTCTTAAAATATTTAGTTTGAAATTGATTCATATTCACTCCTTTAATCCGTTTGATCTATGTATGTGTGTGTGTATATGTATTTACGTATGCATTGATTAGTTAGCGCAACCCTCTACAAATGCCCTGACACTTAATTTATTTACCAATTACAGTTATGCATTAATTACAACGATAAATATGCAAATAACTTCGATGGCACTTCGATGGAACTTCAATGCGATGCTGGTATTCTGAGCAGCTTCACTGAGGTGGAAAATTGTTTTGGATAATATTGATGTAAATTACTATACTTCATAAGGCCAGTAATATAAAATGATTAAATAATATTTTAACTCGAATTCAAGCAATGTAAAAAAACACAAAAAAAATTGAATGCTGTTATAACAATATTTCTTAGAGCGCCTGTTGTTGTTGTAGCAGCATAAACATTCCCGCATACCTTCCCCGTTTCCCCATCCATGCTGCTGGAGTGACAGTCCTTGGCCGGATATAAGTCCGGTAACGTAGAGCCGCCTGTCAATGGAACTCTTAGAGCCCCTTCCCAGGTAGTGTCAGTGGTCACCCGCCGGCAGGCCATGACAAACCTCCAAATGTATTTCTGCCATCAAAAAGCTCCTCGTAAAAAATATATCTGCCATTCGTAGATGGCTTAAAACTGTAGATCCTTCCATTTGAGAAACAACAAGAAAACAAAATAGGAGGAGAAGCTCAGCCAAACACATAACAGTGGCAACTTGCCAATTATTTGTTGTTTTAAATTGTCGCAGGTCCGTATATTCTCTTCAAAAACATAACGTCAACATGTTTGGGGTCCAGGGACATAGCGATGTTTCATGAGCAAGCAATCGATTGCTAGATGTCCATGCATGCACACAGCTCTGGCTTTCCTATTTTTGGTATGAATGACGATACAACGAAGACTGAATTACCTTTGCGTTAACCTCCTCATGCTATTAATCAAGTTCATAAGTTGGCTAATAGCCTGCTTTATCACAAAGCATAACAAAGAAGTGAGAGCCAAGAGGCCTAAAACTTAGGTACGCGAAAGCAAGCCAGCTAAGGCGAGGAGCCTCCCCGTACAAATAAAAAATTCGAGAGCTGAAGCTTTGTTAACCTTAGCAGCTCCCTCGCCCTCTTCGAGCCCTTCGATACCAAACGAGGTTTCAGACAGGATGACTCGCTGTCGTGTGACTTCTTTAACCTGATGTTGGAGAGCATCAGCATCGCTCAGCCACAATTTTTTATAAGAGCGTACAACTGTTGGCGTATGATATTGACATCATCGGCCTTAACAACCACGCTGTTAGTTCTGCCTTCTTCAAACTGGATAAAGAGGCAAAGCGAATGGGTCTGGTAGTGAACGAGGACAAAACGCTGTATCTCCTGTCATCAAGCAAACAGTCCGCGAACTCGCGTATCGGCACCCACGTTACTGTTGACAGTTTTGATTTCGAGGTTAGAAGAGAGTTCGTTTATCTAAGAACCAGCATTAACACCAATGACAATGTAAGCCTTGAAATCCAACGAAGAAACTCTCTTGCCAACAATCGCTACCTCTCTTCATGAACAAACTAACACTCTATAAGGCTCTCATCATGCCCGACCGCAGATAACGAGGACAACATCCAATGAGCGTCTCTTGGAGCGGAAGATTCGCGGGTCTTTACACGTTGGCGACGAGTGTCATAGACGATAGAAAAATAAACTGTATGAGCTCTACGACGGCATAGACATAGCGCAGCGTGTAAAGATCCAGCGGCTTCGTTGGTTGGGTCATGTATATTAGTTCGAATAGATACAAGCGCTCCTGATCTGAAAGTATTCGATGCAGTCACAGCTGGTTCTTGTAGAGGAAGAGAAAGACCACCTCTGCGTTGGAACGTTCAGATGAAGAAGGACTTAGCATCACTTGGTTTTTCTAACAAACGCCGGTTAGACTGACTTGAGGAATACTTTGTTAAACATATCGTACAGCAAAACAAACGCGTACGTACAATGCTTGTAGGAAGAAAATGCATAAACCCGTATTATGTTTTCGCAGCACACTGCAGCGCTGTCTTTTAGCTTAAAGACTCCCCTGTGATCGCAGGCAATTATTTAGCCAAGTTGAGTTCACTGAACACAGAGTATCTGCAGAGGCTGCACCATAATTCACCCCTGGCGAATAATTCCTGTCAATTGAAAGTTAATCATAATAAGCGAAAATTACGCTCGCTATGCGGTCTGAACACTCCCAATGAGAATTGCCTTTAGTGAAATGTTTGATGGAAGAACTGATGGTAATTTAATAGACAGGATTTTAGCTATATTTAAATAGATATGAGTTATTTTATTGCATAAACTAAAAAGAATTTCTTATATAAAAAACTTAAAATTAAAAAAAAGTTGTGTTAAAATAAAAAACAAAAATTTAATTTTAATGAAAAAAAGAGAGATAAATAAAAAATCAAAATTTAAAATTAATATGTGTAAATTAAATTTTTTTAATTCAAGTTTTTTTTTATTTAAAATTAAAAAAAAAATTAAATTTTAATTAATTTTTGTATTAAATATTTTTTGATTTTGAATTTTTTTAATAATTTTTTTTTTCTTTTTTTATATTAAAATTTTCTTTTATTCATGCTCAACAATCGACCCAACAAAAAAAAACTAGATAATTGCTGTAAAAATATTTTTCTAAAAGAAATATTCTTTCATTACTCATTTAAAAAAAATGTTCCGCCCCCAACAAGAATTAACGACGAAATATGAATGTGAGCTAACCAGAAAAGTCAGATATCGAACTGATTAACGAGCTGAAAATAGATATCGTATAATCGTCTGAAGTAAAAGCTAGAGCATAAGCAGTAGGCCGGGTCGATTTGTGGGGAGGCAAAAAAATCGCCCATTGCTCTGTGAAAATCATATTCTAGGGATCAAAATAAGAAGCTTTGCCGAAGGAACCATCTAAAACGAATTCTGATGTCCCCCAATTTGGGTCGAACTTTTTAGTTTCTTTTCTCATGTAAAGGCCAAAAATGGTGCTATTTTGAAATTATTGTATGGGGAACCCGCCAGGGGAGTTCCAGGAGGTGTGCCACTGGCATGGGGGGATCGGCCGTCCAAAGTTATTGGGGGTCGGTCATACATTTGGACTCGATTGGGCACTCTAAATGGGTCAAAGTGGGATTTTTCGTTCGACCCAAATTGGGGGACATCAGAATTCGTTTTAGAGGTATGGTTCCTTCGGCAAAGTTTCTTATTTTGATCCCTAGAATACGATTTTCACAGAGCAATGAGCGATTTTTAAATCGGCTCGCCCTAATAAGCAGATAAGCAGTTTTCTTTATACAGACGAAAGAAAACGAACAGCAGCGTGCAATAAATCGCGTCACACAAGAACCGAAATCATATCCAGAAATATTTCAGAATATTTTTTGCTTGCAGAAGAGGGAATGAACGAAGACCGGGACCGCTAATGCTACCCAAGCAAGCCAATGAAGCAAGTCAGACGTCCTCCCAGAGTCCCACGTATCACGATTACCTTATAAGTTGCTTGGCTTAAGAAAAGGTGATGATTATTTTTTGGCTGAGTAGCCAGACCAACCCTTGGCGTCCCATTTGTAAGGAGAAGAAATGAGAATGTAATATATGTATTTAGTGGATGTTCAATGAATTACTACCCTTTATTACCAATATTCATATATAACTATATCGGGTGTTCTTTTTTTAGCTGCATGAGAACTGTTGGTATCGTCGTTTAACGCCAGAATAACGCTGTGGAAATTTACTTTGAAAAAAAAAAAAATGTGTCGGTCCGCGAAGTTCATAGAGCACTGGCAACATCATCGGTTTTTGTTTCTTTCGAAGTGAGAAAGGAGCTGCCCTTATGGTGAATGGCGAGCGCTATCGAGCCATCTGAGTGAATTATTGTTTCCAAAAACTAATCAGCTAAACATCAACGACATTCGGTTCCAACAAATCGACGCAATTTGCAATTTATTGCAATATTCAAACCACCATTGACGCTATTCGGCCAAATTTAAATACTAGAAAAGGTAGTCAAAAATTGGACCGATCGAATGGGCCATGTAAATCGTAGCCGTGGCGGACATATGCTGGATATCTTATTAAAAAAAATGCCATGGAATTATCTAACAGTTTATAATAAAAAAAATTCATTCAAACAATATTTCTGTTTTTTATATCATTTTAAGTTCTTAGCATAGTGATCACTTACTGCCAAGGATGAGCTAATAGCTCTCGCTGAAAGCTTTATACATTTTTGTTGACCATAACATTAGCCTTTTGCTTTATAATAACATTCCGCCAGCGGTAAGTGCTGTAGAAGTTGGAACTGATGTGATGAGTATCTACACTTGTATGGTGAATATTTTTTGTACTGGGATTCTGTGAGAAGGCTGGAACTTTAGCTTCAGCAGAAAGTAATGCGCGAATGATCAGTTCATCACTGTGATGAAATATTTCTCAAAATACCAGGTAATGCTAGAACAGTTTTAGCATGGTCAATATTTCCTCCTCGCATTTATTAACTGAAGCATTTGCGCTGAATCAGCTCTACACTTTCGCTTTCCTAATGGGTACATTTGCGACATCAGCTCAAGTAAGCAGCCACATATAAGCGCAAACATATGACGCTCTTGGGGTCATGCAACCAACACTTGTGACACCACACACAAACACATACACACACACACACATAGCCCATTAATGAGCACCAAAGTTGCAACAGCGAGGTAGCAAAAACAACAACCACTAGTATCTACAACAGCAACAAAAAGTAAATGGTATTCAACAAGCAACTGAGGGAAATCAATGAATTACTGCCAGCATGCCACCGCATTGCAACAACGATGAGCCATTAATTGCAACAATTCATTAAGTTGAAAGCAACTGACGGACACAAAACAATGGCCATACATACATACATACATTGCGCTGGCCAGCAGAGAGGCAACAAGAGAAAGGAGGTGAGAAAAAAATATTAAGAGAAGTGCAAATTTTTGCACTCCAGTACATTTGCCTTATTAATTTATACTTGTAGTTGTGTAAGTGTGTACGTAGGTGTGAGTAAATGTACGAGAATGAGCGTTTATTGCAAAGAATTCTGCAGCTCCCAGACGCTGACCACAACAACTATTGAACGGGCAATTAAAACTTATATGCAACAAAATGACTGAGGAGCACTAAAAATTTAATGCCAACAATGAGACTTGTTCGGGGTTAACGGTTTAAGTTGAATTGCTGCTGTTGTTGGTGATGTTGGTGATGTCAGAATGTTGCCATTTTGTAATTCGTACAGGTTGACTGACTTGTTGACGGGCTTGCAGGTTGGCAATGGTGAACATTGAAAATCACTCACAGTTGGTGATGTGAAACCTACTTACACATACTCATATATGTGCACACATACACATGCATATACGAATAAATGTGTGCAAAAGAAGTACATTAAAAATCTAAAACATTATCGACGCGTTTATTGTACGAATCGTTCGAATTGAAAGATAAATGAAACACTACCTGATCAATCTATTAGCCATGACAAGTGGATTAACGGATAGAGGAGGTGAAAAAGAGAGACAGCTGTGCACACACATCCACGCAAACTATAGCTAATGTTAATGAATTCCTAATGTTGGATGGAAATGGGTAGGGAGACATCGTACGCATTCTTAACTGCATATTGTGAATGCCCTCTTTGAGTACAGGAGCAAGCCACCTTACCCGACGTTCGTTTCGTAAATACAGGTGCTGTGAATCATCTCAATGCACCAAATAATATTTAAGAAGTCCTATTTTTTACTTTTATTATCTTTGCTTGTGTAGTAAAAAAAATGTTGGTCCAAATATTATAATGGCTTTGGTTGCAGCCATCGGCAAAGAAGATTCCTTTGCAGTGCATTTGGGATTGTATTCAAAACCATGAGATAGTTGATATTTTTAAAGCAACATTATTCCAGCAAGCTCCATCTCGAGTCTTTGCCTTGGACCAGAAATTTTAAAAATCTATTTAAAAGATGCCTTAACGCCTTAAAAATTGTATGCTTTAAAGGATAAGTTGGGAAAAAATTGTAAATAAAGGGTGGTTAAGTTTCAAGGGCCGGTGTTGATTTTGAATAAAATACAATTGGTTTAGGAAATTATTATCATTTCTCTGCATTATGATAATACTGGTATGGCTCAATTACGTATAGAACAAAATATCAGCCAAATAGCCACCCTCGGCGGCACACCTCTATCCGATGGTCCAAATTTTCGATGACGCTGAGGCATAATTGAGGTTCTATGCCGTTAATGTGCCGAATTATCTCACTCTTTAGCTTTTCTTTCAAATAACCCCAAAGAAAGATGTCCAACGGTGTCAAATCACATGATCTTGGCGGCCAATTGACATCGCCTCGACGTGAGATTATTCGGCCATCGCGCAAAAGAGTCATTGTTTCGTTAGCTATGTGACAAGTGGCACCATCCTGTTGAAACCACATATCGTCCACATCCATATCTTCCCATTCGGGCCATAAAAAGTTCGTTATCATCTCACGAAAGCGAACACTACTGCAATTCTGCTTATTGACGAATCCACTCAAGTGAAAATGTGCCTCATCACTGAAGATGATTTTCTTCGAAAATTGGTCATTCACTGTTGCCATTTCTTGCCACCATTCTGACCATTGACGACGCTTGAAATGGTCAAGAAGCTTTAATTCTTGAGTCAATTGCACCTCGTAAGCGTGTAAATGCAAGTCTCTATGCATAATGTTCTTCAACGCGAGCGTGAGAGGTGGAATTATTGGGCACGACGACGAGTTGAGGTGGACGGCTCTTCAACCACACTATCGCGAACAGCAGCAATATTTTCTGCTCAGACTTTTGCACAACTTTTTCGATTGTACGCACATTTGGACGATTAAATTGACCGAAAAAATCACGAAGTGCGCGATATGCATTTTGATTTGAACGTCCGTTTTCATAATAAGCCTGAATAACTTTAACGCGTTGCTCGATTATGTATCTTTCCATGGTTCAAATTGAGTTAGTCTGAAATTGAAAAATGTCAAATGAAATGCAGAAAAAAACTTGACGTTTAGGTGTGGTTCACATTCAATATCGGCCCTTTAACTTTAACCATTTATTTTAGCTTTGCTTTACCGGTTCGCATTTGCTTTCGCAGCTGCAAATATTTGCAACAAAAAATAGCCGAAGCAAACGAGAAGAAAACTGAAAGAAATTCAAACACACCTTCTGATATTTGTTTATCAATATTAAACGTTAATTGGTATGAATTTATGTGTGCATCCACAATACAGACTTTGTTAGATATTTGGCTTAGTTTTTGCTCCAATTTGCAAAGTGCTCGTTGTTATAAAGCCAAACAGCGGCTGGCTTTTATGAGAAGCTTTTCCAATGGTTATTTTGTAAAATCATAAAATTCTTCTAACTTGGTTGGAATTAATCGTGAAAAAAGGTGCAATATTTCAGCAGCAACTGACGATAGCTGGCACAATTTGCCAACAGTCAACAAGCTGAAATGATGCATACACTCCGCGACAAAAAAATAGCACATCTCACACAATCCCAGAAACAAAAAACTTCAGAAACTTTTCATCACAATTCCACGCTTTTTAATTAGAATTTCTGGAGGAATTTTTGCTGCGCAGTTTTACAGCTTATTAAATTTTGTTATAATAAAATGCAACTCTGAAGTTACTAAAAAATCCCGGTGACTTTATATAATTTCTTTCCTTGAATGGATTGCGCTATCGAGAGATGATTAACGATTTTTTATGACCGGAATTGGATGGTATTGATCTGTACAAGGTTTATTTTCAACAAGACGGAGCTACGTGCCACCCAAGCAGCGAAACCATTGATCTTTTACGGGAAAAGTTTCCGGACCGTGCTATCTCACGAACAGGTGATCACAATTGGCCACCGAGATCTTGTGATTTAACACCTTGTGACTTTTTTCTTTGGAGCCACGCGAAAGATAAAGTCTACGCCAACATCCCAGGCTCGATTCAAGACCTCAAAGATGGAATTCGTGAGGCTATCGAGGACATAGGGCAGTCACTTTGCAATTCGGTTATGGAAAATTTCATGAAAAGGATATTGTCCTGTAAGGGTGGTCGTGGTGGTCACTTGTCTGATGTTATTTTCCACTATTAACGGCACATCTTCCTCTTTATAATGAAATAAACAGCAAACATCTTTGAATATCAAAATAACACCTCTTATTAAAAACTCATCATTTGTCGCGGGCTGTGTACTCGTAAACTTTCCTCTTTCCCAATCTGAAATCTTATTGTGCTCCTCTTCTAACTGTTGTCTTCTCAAACCTTCTCAACTACTACCCTCTGTTCCAAAAAAAAAAAAAAAATTCAAATAAGAAAAGAAAATGTGACGCCTTGTTCTGCAAAATTTCCGACATCGATATATTAGTCTAGCAGTGTCATATTTTAATATGGGCACCTGTATGCCACTTGGATGCATAAGTACATATATACAGTCAGCGTCAAAATAAACTGTACACCACATAATGATAAGGTATTATTTATTTTTTGATTTGAGTTATTTTTTATAAAAATATAGTTCGTATTACAACAACAACCATATAAAGTAAAGTTTCCAACTTTGTATATAATTTGTAAAAATTCGGCAAATTTCAGTAAAAATTTAAAACTTTTTATTCAGAATTTTATTTTTTTTTAATTTTTTCTAAAAATAATTTTTTTTTTTAATCTTTTCTAAAAATTTTTTAATTTTTTCTAAAAAAAAAATTTTTTTTAATTTTTTCTAAATTTTTTTTTTTTATTTTTTCAAAAAAACTTTCTATGCAGTTTTATAGATCATTAAGTTTTGGGGTAATAAAGTGCAAATTTCAAGTGGATCCAAAATCACAGTGATTTTTGAGAATTATTTTCGGATGCGGTCTTATGCATTTTCTCCATTTAACGTCTACTCCACATTTGTTTTATTATATAATATATGGAAAAAAACACTCATCATCTGAAATGGATTTGAGAATCCCTGAAATACATGTGTATTACTTTTTGGCCGCATCATTTTAACTTTGTTAAACTCAATAGGAGAATTTGTTCTTCGATAAAGCACCATCTCATTGGTCAAGAGTTGTAAGGGAATTTCTGAGAAGGAAGGAAATTATTGTTTGCATCATTTAGAGCATTAGCTTGATTTGATACCCTTCGTTTACTATCTACTCCTGAAATTTCACTCTTTTTTCATTGGGCAATTAAAGAAAAGCGTCAAGAATCGATTGAAGCCAATCAAGCACCGCTGTTTCGAAAATTCTTAGTTCCTAAGCTAATTGGTACTAAAAAGAATGTAGATAACTTAGAACAGCTTGAAAAATTGTGCATCGAATTAGAAGACGAGTTAATTTATTATTAAAAAACATAAGTCACAAAATATAAATATGATACTTAATATAAAATATCAAATTCTAAAGTGGCACAAAAAAATCTACGTGGCCCGTAAACTTAACTCTGGGTCGTGGATTTCGAATCTGTGTTCCATTTTTCTGGATCAAATCAATTTCTGAAAATATTTCGACATCTCTCAAGCGATTTAACGATTACTTTTTAAAGAAAAAAATCGTAGTTTATTATTATTATAATTTTGTATGGGTGCATTATTCGAAAATTTAGTCTTAAAGTTTTCCGCATAAAAAGGGTAGGCATTGCGAAGAGTTCTTTGTGGAAGATTAAAGCTTATCCTTTCAATTAGAAATGGAAGTCGGCGATGCCATTGACAACACTGAAAATAAATGAAAGAGAAAAGGACTGTTCTTCTCTTTCTAGATTAATAAGCTTTAGACAAGAATTATAGGACTGAAAAGAGGCCTCAAATCGTAGCGAACGTATTGCCTGCCGTAATCTTAATCCTTACGTAATCGTAAGGTCTCCAAATGAGAACAGCGCACTCTAAGTGAGAACGAACAAGAGCCGTAAACAGCAGTTTATAAGTCTGGGTTATCCCCTACAGTGTTCGGTGGCCGTATCCGAGTCTCCGTACGTGAACATCAAATAATAGAAAAAGTTGTTTCTAATAGTGGTCGCCTCACGGCAGGCAATGGCAAAGCTCCGAGTGCATTTCTGTTCTGAATTTTCAGTGTCCATTTCACAGAATCGGCAGATGATGGTCTCAGAGACGCCAATTTCGTTTACGTAATATCTCAGGCTATAGTGGCCTGTGAAGTAACCAGTTAAAAGTCTTAAGTCTGCTCTGCTAAGTGAAAGCAACTTATCAAAAATTCCTCTGTCCGACATTAGGAATTGTTTTGCTTGTCGCTGACCGATATAGTTTCGCCAGTGGTCAACGAACTTCTTCACTTCCCACCTCCTGAGAATTTCGTTGATGTGGTCATTTGTAAGTCCACAGAAAGGTTCGTGGCCAATTGGGGCATGTTTGCCTCTTTTTTTTTGCTAGACGGTCCGCTATTTCATTTCCCTCGTGTCCTTCGTGTCCAGGAACCCAACGCAGTAATAATGTGTTGAAGTTCCCTAGCATATTAAGAAGATTTAAGCTGTTATCTAGCACTTTTGAGGTGACTGTAGTGGATAGAAGGGTTTTAAAAGCCGCTTGACTATCTGAAATTATGTAAATGTGAATTCCTCTCATTTTTCTACGGAGACATTCCCTCCCACACATATCTCAATGGTATGTATTTCTGCCTGAAAGATAGTTGGGTAGAGACCCATTGGAATCTTTTTTTGAATTTAGAATATGACCTTACCATAGTTGTATAAAGATATGGACAATGGCGAAAAAGAAAATCCAGCAGGCGGCTAAATTTAAGACTGATAACTCTTCAAGTATATTAAAAAATGACAGCCAGAGTCTCGTACTCATTTTTCACTCTCAATCTCACTGCATGGATACCCATTGAGACAGTCTCCGGTTAAGACCATCCGCCACGGACAAGAGTTGCGGTTTTGTTAATCTTAGAAGATTCCTCGAACGTTTGCGAAGTCGCAAGGTCCGCACATCACCAGAAGGACTTCGCATGCCAAGCCGCTGTTCTCATCCGCCGCCTATCGGTCGCCATTCACCTAAGGATAGACCACAGATGGCCATAGGAACTCTTACCCTCTGTTTTTGAAGAGAATGGGTTTAGGAGATAATGCATCCACCCTATAAAGCATAGGAGTATGTCGGAAGTCTTCGAAGAACTTTAGATGTCTTTTCCTATCTCCCCGTTTTAGGTCGGAACTGCCTTTTAATCTTAAGGCGCTCAAGCGTGCTTCTTTTTCAATTAAGATGGGAAGAGGTGGTATGCATTGGAGCGCACATTTCTTTAGTTTTTATATTTAGTGTCCCTGCAGTGTTATTTCTAAAAAGTTGGGTTTTTTTAGTACAGGGTGTATGTACTTGTTAAAAGCAATCAATTTTGCTGCTGCGCTCCTTCTGTAGCATTACGATTTTATTTATTTTTTTTTTTATTGACAACTAGATTTTTGAATTTCGCTTCAAATTTCTTGCACTTCAATTGATTTTCGTTGTTTCGTCTATTTCTTATTCTTCTACAACAATAACGTGCTCACAACAATAATAAACTTGTTGCGCCACTTGAGAAATTGAATTTTTTGTGCTTCCTGCATTTCTTCTTTCTTCTGTGGTTTTTGAATTTTTTCTCCTTACAGCACAATACTAATGCAATGCTATAAATTTGTGCCCCTTATTGCTGTTGCTATTGTTGCATTTTTCTTAGCATTGTGCACAGCAACCAGCCACAAAACTCATCTCAGCAACAACTCGATCAATAATCGAATTTCCCTTTTTTGAGCTTGCAGTGTATTTGTATTACATGTTGGTTTTATTGTTCTTATGTTGTTATTGTTGTTGTTGTTGCTGACAAGCAATCACCTAACAATCGGTAAAAAGCAAAAAAATAGCCATCAAAACCATCGCAACCATCACATCAAACCAACGAACCACCATTGCAATTAAATTTTAATTGTCTACTATTTGAAGTTTTTACAACAAAGCCACTCGAATTTTGTGGTTTGTTTTTTTTGCCGCTAGCAACTCGCTGCTCGTGCTCTTTCACCGCCTTTGCCGTGGCTGCCTGCCCTCTGGGTGCGGCTGGCTTAGAAAGTCAAGTGCCATTTGCGGTTTATTCATCAAAGAGTATTGAAATGGTTTGAAGTGAGGAATTTACACCCGTCTGTCTACTTGTATGTGCGAGTATATTGGCAATTTTGCCGCATGTTTTGTTGTTGTTTATTGTAATTCATTGGCGTATAATAAATTAACCTCAACATTTAATTGTTGTACATATGTAAGTATA
This sequence comes from Anastrepha obliqua, assembly GCF_027943255.1. Taxonomy (NCBI): domain Eukaryota; kingdom Metazoa; phylum Arthropoda; class Insecta; order Diptera; family Tephritidae; genus Anastrepha; species Anastrepha obliqua. The sequence goes on from NC_072893.1 coordinate 51,179,107, forward strand.
TTTATTTACAACTATTGACTGTTTTATGAAAAAGTAGTCGAATGTAATTCGATTGGTTAAAATTAATTGCTCTCGACATTTAATTGATACAACACAAGCTACAGCGTTTTTATTTTTTTTTTTTTTTGTTTTTGGTTGTTTTAAACTGTTCAAGTGAAAGCGAAATTCGATTTAATTTTTTTATGAAATAAATTTTTTATTTGAAAAAAAATTTTAATTTTCCATTTTGCAGGCAAATTTAGTAAACGAAACATAGCCGTAGGGGACTCAACGCAAAGAGAAAAAAAAATTAATTGACAGTTTAGACTTGCAAATACAAAAGGTCAACAACTAACTATTATAAAAGACAAAAACAAGTTTTTAAGCGCTGCAGAGCTAACTTAAGGGGTTATATACCTTGTGTTGGACTAAAAAATCGAAAATTTTTGAATGGCATATTCTAAAAGTACATCATCTTAAAAATATAAATTCAAAAAATCATAAAGATCGGAGCACTAGAATGAAAGTTACAGGCCGTGGAAGCGCGCGACCTTTCTTGGAACGAGAAGTGCATGAAGTCGTGTTTTTTGAAAATTACCGTCGCGGTGATCATTACTTATCAAAAACTATTTGACCGATTTGCATAAACTTTTTTTTAATTATTCGAAGTTACAACCTCGTGGATCTGAACTTCACTTTTTATAAATATGTATTTGCATAGTTCGCTGGAATACAATTTTTTTTTTTAATTTTTCAACCCCTCAAAAATCGTTTTTTTGGTGCAAAGCGGTTTTCATATCGAGAACAACTTTTTTTGGGTAAAGAAACCGTTCAGATTCACTAAAAAACATTTTTCTACAATAATCATTTAATTTTTTTGATTTCAGTTGAGCTGCTCATGCGTTACCGTGATCACCGCAATCCTCTTCTAAAAAACGGCGTTTCGGGGGAGGGGCGATATCAAGAATAAATAATAACACTTTTTAAAATAAAAACATCAAAATGTATTCTTCGAGGGTCACCCTTCAGTTTGATATATGCCTCATTTGAATAAAAGTTCTAAAACATATTTAAAAAAAATTATGACAATCGTCTATTTTTTCGGGCTCACAAGGAATATAACCCCCTAATGACGAACTTCCAAGAATAAGCGGACCAATATTTGAAAGTTACTTTTGCTTTGCAACAAACATACCCTTAAAACACCTTTTTTTCTTGGAAGGAGGTTTAAATCAAAATTTCAGAAACACCTCAAAGGTGCCGTCACACCAATGATATGTAGGGCACGCTTTCACTAATACCAAAAGAAACCTCCCACTTCGGCTAATTCTACCCTGGGACCACAAAAGTATAACATCTGGGTAGAGCCGCAGGTTCCTCTCCTGCTATACACCGTCGATAGTCCCAATTACTCCCTCTGTTTTTTAAGGTGGTTCTAAAGTAAAGGAGACATCGGAAAACCGTTAAACCACTTGACAATAAAACGTGCTTAGAACTCACTTTGTTCATTATTTGCAAACCTTTTTGAATCTGCAAGCCCACTACTAATGCCAGCATATCAAAATTTTGTTGCGCAGTTTCTCCAAATGAAAGAATATCCCGTATTTTTTATGCAGAGAAAATAGGCAACCTCGGAAAAAATCAAGGGAAAAAAAAATTTTAAAAATCAACGAGTTTTTTCAGCAACTTCTGGCTTGTATTTTATTGTACTAAATTTAATAAGCTATAAAACTCTATACCGAAAACTCTTTTAGAAATTCTACTTAAAAACCGTAGAATTGTGATGATAAATTTGTGGAATTTTTCAAATTTTTATATCAAAATTTTAAATTTAACTTATATGGTTTTTTTGTTAAATAATGAATTTACATGAGTTTAAAAATATAATTAAGAATCACAAAAATAAAAGAAACATAGTAAAATTAAATTTCGCTCATTAAATGTTGCTGTACCAATGTTCTCCTACATATGAGCGATTCCGATTCGCTAGAGCCGTATTTTATTCCTGATTTGCTGTACATATTTAAATACAATATAATTCGGAAAGTTATGGGAGTCCCATAGTGGAACTGGCAGATACTATTGAAAATTGTTCAAGCTAATAATTATTTATTTACTTATTTAAAAAAAAAAAAGAAAAAATTTGACTCGGGTGTGTATCAAAAATTAACACAAAAAAATATATACAATATAATTTTTTTTTGAAAATTTAATAATGTTATTTCACTTCAAAGACTCTATACCAAAATTTTTAACATTGAATAAATGTTCAAAACTATTCATTTTTTCTGTTTTACTTCTTATTATACTCAAGCCTGTGAATGAACCAATTTTTAGAAGAACGACAATGAAGAAAATACAGATATCCAAGTAATTTCTTCATTGATCGTAGATTCACTCATGTAACGGCTAGTTAGTCTACAAACTTCACGTGATAGAAGAATTTCTCGGGTTATCTACTTTCTACAGAGAAAATCTACTAATAAGTGCGAAGTCTTAATTTTCGTCTATTTGAGGTTTTCAAAGATGGCTATAGTGCAAATGTACTCAGGAACTACTTTTCAAATGCATTACACTTTGATTTTCCCAATCCAAGATTAACTGCTTTAGAATATGAACTTAGTTGCATCGTCTAAAGATATGATCGATGGTGAAAGAGAAAATCCAGCTGGCCACTAAATCTAAGACTGATAACTCCTCAAGTATATTAAAAAATGGCAGCCAGCATGGATACCCATTGAGACAGTCTCCGGTTAAGACCATCCGCCACGGACAAGAGTTGCGGTTTTGTTAATCTTAGAAGATTCCTCGAAGGTTTGCGAAGTCGCAAGGTCCGTACATCACCAGGAGGGCTTCGCTCGCCAAACTGCTGTTCTCATCCGCCGCCTACTGACCTTATTCGAACCCATTCACCTAAGGACAGACCACAGATGACCATAGGAACTCTTGCCCTCTCTTTAAATCAAGATAAGTCCTTGCTCTAAAGTCAAAGTTTTTACTTGACCGTGACTAGAACTAAATTCACAGGATTTAAAATGAACAGTTATATACATATATACAATTGGCGCTTACACCCTTTATGTGGAGGAACCACAGTCTCAAGCCGACTCCAAGCAGCAGGTATTTTTTATGACTAGCATTTTTATAGCAGAAATACTCTCGGAGGCTTGGTATTGCATACCGAGGAGCGACAGCTATCAGAAAAAACTTTCTCTATCATTTTGTGTTTCATGCCCGAGGTTTCGAACAAGCAACAGTTACTGCTTATTATTTGCATGGTTGCATTAAGAAGTATGGTTAAAACAAGGAAAATATAAATTTTTGCTAAATCAAAATAGTAGGTCTTAATCTTGTGCCGCCAAAACCGTACGGACTCACAGCCTAGTCAGCCCTTCTGCCATACTTTTGCGACAACGCCCTGTGACTATTCAAGGTGAGCAGCGAAGTATTCAAAAATAGTCGAAATACGAGGTGGCGCAAAATTAATCACTCTATCGGAAAATTTATCATTTATGCAAATGTCGTCGTACGTCACTCAAATTTGAACTCACTTGTGAACTAAACAGTCGCAGTATATAAACAGGCATATACCTATATATATATATTATATTTAATTATATTATATTTAATAAAAAGTTATTAAAAAGTAAAATTAGATGACTAATTTTGCGCCGCCTGTCATTGCAATTGCTAAATCAGAAATTTATTTCACTAGGGCTGGGTCATGGGACATGTGGCTAGAATGTCAGAGAAATTTGCCAAATTGGAGAAAGAAAAAGGGGACACCCGAGGAAAAGATGGCTAGAAGATGTGGAAACTGATCTTAGGAAATTGCGCGTGCGCTGTTGGAGGGAAGTGGCTGTAAATCGAGATAGATGGCAAGAAGCTGTGAAGGAAGCTGGTTTACCAAGTACTGTGGCGCTAAGAAGAAGAAGAAGAAGAAGTTCAAATTTTCTCTGGAGACGTGAACCCACCTTATTTTGCCTTTAGGGAAAATTAATAATATTAGAAAATTGTAATTTTAAGAAATTTTATGTTACATGAGATATTTGCAAATGTATGTGTGTGCGGCTGTCCCATCTGTAGCTACTAATTTTAAATGAAATTTCACAATTTCAAAACCGCATTCACCTAAGCAACGACTACTTAATACAACTCCGAATATGTGAAGAAGAAGGAAAAAAATCCGAAAAACGCACAGCGCCAAATAAAAGGCGAGAATGTGAAAATGTTCAACTAACTAACTGCGGATGAGTTCAAGTGTACGAATGTACGTACATACTAAATATAGTACAACGTACTAACGTGCGGTAGCGACCCAAAACGGAAGACGGAAGCTGGTACATGCAACAAAATGTTGCTGTTGCGGTTTGCGCCACACAAAGTGGACACCGAAAAGAAAAAAACACAAATTGTGCGCTTGGTTGAATAGTTAGTGGGTTTTGGCTTGGTATCTGCTAGTTGCTCTAAATGGAAAAAAAGCGTGCACACACAACAGACTCGCACACAGCGAGCGAGCAAGCAAGTGCGGCTTGTAATGCGATTTTTTACTTTGCGCACCAGTTGGTCGCCTGTACAAAACTTAGAGCATTTTTTCACCCATTTTTTCACGTTTATTTTTTTTACTTGCTGCTTTTGGAAATATTTCTAGAGCTCTAAAATTTTTTCCACATTATTTTTTTGTTTTTTTTTTTTTTGTTCACAGACAGAGCTTTGCGGTTTTCATTTAAACTTTTGCCGCGCATTTGTAATGCTGCTCCGACCAACGCCAACAACCACAGCCATTACCATAAGCAGCGTTATCTCTCTATTGACGCTCCATCCGTCCACCTACCTCTGCGCTAGCATAGCATGCATGTAAGCATGTGTATATGTGTGCGTGTGTGTTTGTTGCAAATTAGTGTAATATCAAAATAGGTTTACCACTTCCCCGCGCGCACTAAACTCCGCTGAACTGTGTGTCGAACGAACTGTGATGCGGTGAATTCACTCACTCGATTGGACTACACATTGCAGTCGAGCGACCACACCAATTTGAAGCGACCATCCGTCCGTCCGCCCGTTCGTTGGTGGAATGTGTACATCCTTAGCACTTGAAAGCTCTTTAACTGCTGCTAAGCTGCTGCACCGCCAGCTCCTAACTCATGTTGTGTAGTAGCTGAAGTCAGTTACTGTTTCGTACTCATAATTTAGTTGGAAAGTCGGGAATGAGCGAAATTGGCCACCATTGCTACTCTTTGAACCTCTGCCTCCGCTTGTGTTGGCGCTGTCGGTGCAGCTGCTGTCGGCGGTTAACTTTCTCATTTTATTGATGTTGCAAGTAACATGTGGTGCAGCACCAGTAGCACCAGCACCAGCACAAGCAATTGTAGCCTGCATGACCGCAGCAAAGTTGGAAATGAACTGGTAACAGTCGGGATCAGTGGCAACAAAAATTGTTGCAGAATGGAACAAACAAAAAATGGAAAGAGTATATATTATGTATGAAATCCCTTAAATGTAAATATTAATATGGGCATGTGGGCACATACATCCGCGTAACACAAAACAATACCGTGAACAAAGTGTATTTCCGGAATTGCTGCATATTTTTCGCGAATTGTTAGGCATTCGCATTTGAAGTTATGTCGAAACAAATAGGAGAGTATATTGAGTACTAACATGTTTTTACTATCATAAATATTTACTCAAAATGCCTATATCTAGCGAAAGCAATCCCGCATAAGCGGGATCCCGAATAATTATTTTGGGGTCGGTAGTGGGAAATATATCAAGGACGAAAATGGCGAAACTGTGCCGACAGAAGCAAGCATCAAAGCCCGCTGGGCAGAATACTACAATAAACTGTTGAACGAGGAACGAGGCCATAAACCTTTTAAATTACGAGTGCAGTTCAATAAGTATTCCTAATTGATGACAGGTGGCGTTCCTGAGGGAATTTGGTGTTAGCTTCGTGTGCTACCATCTGCCAAACGGCTGATCGAAAGGTTAGTTTGGACTTGCAGCTATTCGAGTAAGACGTGTTTCGTGATTTTCGCAAAGATGGAAAAAGGGTAATTCGTTCGGTAATTCACATTTTGTTTTTGGATAGGAAAAAATGTGATGAGATGAAAGCAAAGTTGGATGCTGTTGTTGTTGTTGTTGTTATAGCAGTACCTTTGCCCTCTCAGTGTAGTGTAATCACCGGTCGTCTTCGTCTAGCTCATCTAACGGTAGGCCCAGGAAACTGGCTGTTTCGACGGGTTGGGTCCAGAGGGAGAGAGATGTTAGATGAGTGGATTTGATGGGGCATGTGAAAAGGTGGTTAGTGTCGTGCGGGGTGCCTTCACATGCCGGACAGTTGGATGTTGTCTATAGGGATGCTTTGATTTCTGTGACCACAGTCAGATATTAGCTCAACGAAATTAAACGTGCGCGAACATTCCTTTTTGATAAGGAGCGACCCGGACGCTCGGCAGACGTGGTTATTCCTCGATCATTCAAAAATTCCACGACAAGATTCTCGCTAATCGTGCGCAAAGTAACAGAGAGAGTAACAACATTATCCAAGAAGCCAATAGGTCATGGAGAAATAAAGATACGTGTCTAACAGCTAGGCTACTATGGCCGCAAATAAACAAGAAAAGAACAAAGGAATTGCTTAGTCTCTCAAGAGATGATATTTCGAAAGTCGTGGCGTATTTAACCAGTCACTGGCTATTTTGTATTCCTCGAGACTAGGAGCTTTCTCCCATGAATATTGCAGAAGTTGCAGAGATGAGGAAGAGGAAGAAACAGTTGAGCACTTCCTTTGCAATTGTCCAGCCCTAGCTAAAATCAGAGCAGGTTGTCTAGGTAAATACTTTTTTAGTTCTCTTACAGAGCTGTCTGACGTGCGGTTGGGATCAATACTACGTTTCATAAGAGCCACAAAATGGTTCCACGAAGGAAGGTAAATGAGGTTCCCGTGTAGCTCAGTAGTATCACAACGGACCTGTAGGTCTAAGTGAGTTGGCCATGCAGACCGACTACCACCATAACCTAACCTAACCTAACAGAGAGAGTACATGCTAAGTTGGCTATGAAAAAATTGTCGGCTCGATGGGTGGCGATTGCTCAAGCGGATGCGGCTGTTAACTTCGAAGCAGTGTTTGGAACAATTTAAGCGAGATCCGAAGGAATTTTGGTGTCGAGTTGTCACCGTTGATGAAACTTGGATTCATCATTGCACACCAAGAACTAAGCAACCAACAAAACAATGAAGTTCTCTCCGTGAATCTGCTCGAAAGAAGGCGAAGTCTGTCCCATCGGCCGGAAAAGTCATGGCGATGATTTTTTGGAATGCGAACGGTGTCATCCTCATGGATTTTTTGCAAAAAGGAAGAACGATCATTGGACAATACTACAGTGAGTTATTGGACCGCTTTCACAAAAAGTTAAACGGGACACGCCGCATTTGGCGAAAAAGAAGGTGCTGTTTTACCACCATAACGCATCAGCACTTTCATCCGGAGTTGTCGCCGCGGAGCTTTCCGCCTCCAGCTTTGAATAGTTCGGCGGAAAGTCCGTCGGCTCCAGCGGCTTTGCTGTTCTTGAGCCACTTAATGACTATTCGCACTTCGTCTAGGTCGGGTGGTGATACGAAGGAAATAGGACTACTAATCAATAGTAGGGAGTATCAGGTACCCATGGACCTTATCACTAATCTTGAAGTTAAAACTTAACAAAAACAGCGCCAGTTTCTTATGTAGAAAATTAAGGACTAGTTAGAGGTCGGTCTGAGTTTACCAGTGCAGTATTATTTAGTATATTTTCCCAGTCTATTTGAAGACTATTTTCGATGCGGTACCAGCTGGTGGTAGCAGAGAAAAAGGAAGGCCTACTATGCGTTGGAAAGATCATCTGGAGAATAACTTGGCTCCACTTGGTGTGTCTGGCGCGCGTTGTTAAACTCGGCCAAAATCGTGTTAGCGGTTATCGCGCCAATCAAGAAGAAGAAGAATTTTAAGACTATGGAGGAAAAGAGTTCTAAGTCACAATTTGGTTGAAATTACACCGTTAGTACGTGTCGGTAAAAGAATAAAAAATATTAGCTTCTGGTGAAAAATCGGCTATGAAGAAAAAGCTGTAGTATTGGATTAATTTTCGCTAGCAAAGATAGACCAGTGCACCTCCACCTGTGTTCAATTTAGGTTGAATACAAAACTCGGTTAAGGAGATGCTGCATAACTATATTCAATGCCGTATTTAACGTCTTGCCTCAATAAGATATTTGAACGGTAGAGTTGTACCATGGGGTGTATGGTAGAGGATAGAGATAGCACCTTATCCCGTAAGCAGTCGGACCTCGTAGTGCACGCGGTCGCTGAAAGGACCTGATTCTCATCCAAAGCCTAATTCTCCGCCTCTGGCTCCAAGCGCCACACCCTGGTAAACCATGTCGACTCATGGGCTAAACCTGACGGAGGGTATCTGTTCTAAGCCACTACAACTTATCTGTGTTCTTGGGTCAGACAGAGAAATTGTACGATTGGTGGAGCAGGATTGTGCAACAAGGATCGCAGCGGACGAACCAACAGGCCAACGGTGTAACCTTCAAAAACTGCGACAACTTTAAATCCTGGAGCCTTTCTGGCAGCCAAAAAGCCCCCAGGTAGGCGTCTGCCTCCAAGTTAGGAGCGGCCTTTAAAACCTTACGGCCTGTTCGCAGACCTAAGCTGGCAGCCCCAGCGGCGAACTCGGATGCGTAGCCTAATCAGTTGCCTATCTTAAAACTTATTGATTACTGAAACCACAGCAATACAAAGAAATCGACCGGAATTTTCGATGACGAACTTTGGAATGAAATTAAGGACACGAATTGGAACTTGGAACGTCAGAACTCTACTAGGAACCTCGAAACTAGCACAATTGTGCAAGGAGTGCTCAAATTATAAATTACATATCCTTGGTTTATCGGAAACGAGATGGGCTGACATTGGTGAGCTCAAAACAACCGACAACTTCACATTCCTCTACTCGGGGAAAAAAAATAACGAACCGCGGACAGGCGGCGTCGGTTTCCTTCTGTCAAGATACGCACGTGACGCTCTGTTGGACTGGAAACCACACTCCGATCGCATTATAGAAGCTAGGTTTCGCTCCAGAGCTAGAAACATAACATGCATCCAATGCTACGCGCCCACTGAACTATCTGAGATGTCAATTAAAGAAGATTTTTACAACAACTTAAGCTCTGTGTTGTCAAGTGTCCGAAAAGGCGACATCGTCATTATTCTAGGCGACTTCAATGCCCAAGTTGGAAACGACAACACATCGCTACAAAATGTCATGGGAGTTCACGGCATTGGCAGAATAACTGAAAATGGCCGTATGCTCACCGAAATGTGCGCTACTAATAATCTGGTTATTGGTGGCACGTTATTTCCCCATAAGCACATACACAAAGTGACTTGGGTGTCGCCAGACTCACACACGGAAAACCAAATTGACCATATTCTGATCAGCAAAAAATGGAGAGGCTCACTGCTCGATGTAAAGAACAAGCGAGGCGCAGATATAGGAAGCGACCACCACCTTATTTTGGCTACCCTACGTCTTAAAGTAGCAGCAGTCAAGAGGGAGAATAAACAAACGCGAAGGCACAATGTATCGCAGTTGAAGGTGGCCGAAGTGGCAAACGCATACACTGATGCTCTGAAGTCAGCTGAAAGAAACAACCCTGGTGAGTCGCGTGATCACTGGCCCGGTATTAAAAACATTTTTATAACTGCTGCTAACAACCACATTGGTTACATCAAAACAAACCGAAAAGAATGGATATCCGACGAAACTTGGAATCTTATTCAACAACGCAAAGCTGCCAAAGCCGCAATCAATACCGCTAGAACTCGAAGCGCGAAGCTTGATTCGCAGAGAAAACACAACTTACTAAATCGCATGGTTAAAAGAAGCGCGCGTTGCGACAAAAGAAGACGAATCGAAAACATTGCTAAAGAAGCACAGGCCGCAAGCGAGACACACCGCAGCAGGGACTTGTATAAAACAGTGAAGCAGCTAGCGAACCGCCCCTCTACCACTAGTAAGCCAATCCGAGACGAGAATGGTTCGCTTGCCAGCTCAAGTAACGACCAACTCAAAGTCTGGGAAAACTTTTACAAAACTCTACTCTCCAACACTGATGGAAGCAGCAATTTACAGTGCAATTGCGCTAGACACGCTGATAACGATAGCGTTCGGACGCAGTGCCCCTCCATGAAAGAAATTGCAGATGCAATAACAACATTAAAAGCCAATAAGGCGCCTGGCAGTGATAACGTCGCACCAGAACTATTAAAATCAGACCCAATTACTAGTGCTAAGCTCGTTCAACCTATCATCGAACGCTTCTGGTCAGACGGGCACCTTCCAGGCGAGCTTAAGGAAGGAGTTATAATAAAAATTCCAAAAAAAGGCGATCTCTCGCAATGTACTAATTGGAGAGGAATTACACTTATATACAGCGTTAATAAAATCATTGCCCATATTATAAATAAACGAATCCACGAAGCTTACTCGACATCAATATTTCGTGAAGAACAAGCGGGCTTCAGGCCACGCCGATCATGTGTTGACCACGTAAACAGCCTTCGGGTAATAGTGGAGCAAAGCGTGGAGTATCGGTCACCGCTTTATTTAATATTTATCGACTTTGCTAAGGCATTCGATACTCTTCGTCACGACGCTATTTGGGCCGCGCTCCGATGTAAAGGCATTCCCGAAAGAATGATTAATCTCATTATAAACTTATATACGGACGCACGCTGCCGAATCCTACATGAAGGACAGCTAAGCGAGCCAATAATTGTTAAAGCTGGAGTAAAACAAGGTTGCCCGCTCTCTCCAACTCTCTTTAACATTGTCCTTGACGCCATTTTAGGTCAGGCTCTTGCTAATCAGAGAGGCATCACATGGGGTCTTCGTGGATCCTTAAACGACCTCGATTACGCCGACGATATTTGCATCCTTGCGCACAACTACGACGACATGGCACGAAAACTCAAATCGATATCGACACTGGCATCGAAAGTGGGACTCAACATCAATGTCTCTAAAACCAAGGCCATGCGCATAAATGCAAACAACACGCGCCCATTCTACTAAACTCAACACCTTTAGAGGAAGTTCAATGTTTCTGCTACCTAGGATGCATTATCTCAACCTCTGGCGGCTGTGCGGAAGACATCGAAAACAGAATAAATAAGTCGCTGCAAGCATTCGGTCAATTGAAAAATATCTGGAGCTCCTCATTCTTGTCGCGTGGCACCAAACTAAAAATATTTAATTCCAACGTCATATCCGTTTTACTATACGGATGTGAAACATGGAATGCTGCGCCACGGCTAATACAACGCATGCAATCTTTTACAAATCGATGCCTTAGGCGTATACTAAAGATAAGGTGGCCAGAAACTATATCCAACGACAGACTGTGGGAGCTGACGAACCATACGCTCATCAAAACAAATATTCTGAAAAGAAAGTGGAACTGGATCGGCCATACGCTCAGAAAACCCGCACAAGATATCACGAGGCAAGCCATTGAATAGAACCCACAGGGATCACGCAGAAGGGGACGCCCAGCGCATACTTGGAGAAGACAGCTAGAGAAGGAGATAACATTAAGTGAAATGAACTGGAATGAAATTAAAAGAATGTCATTGGACAGGGACAGATTTAAGAGTTTTGTTGTAGCCCTATGCTTCACTATGGAGTAAAAGGAATAAATATATATAGAGTTGTACCATAACCATAAATTACTCCTTTTCTACTCCCAGCCAATTGCATTATTTTGTTATTTTCGCGAACATATGTTAGTCGCAAGAGTCGAGGCAACAGTTCTTGATCGTATACAAAAAAATCTTTGCAAAGCCAATAAAAAAATGTGTGCCTGATTTTGATGTCTCATGTCCACTGTAGGTATTGAATGTAAGGCCAAGCGAGTGATAGTCACTCCACGTACAAATCCAGTTAGCTAATCGTTTCAAATTCCCACCTAAAGCCAATAAAAAAAGTGAAAATCACTAATTTCATTAATAACATATCGCCTTTTCTATTTCTTCTTTAAAACTCGTCATGTATTTTATTTTTTATTTAACTGTAAATCGGTTTGCCAAATTTCATCTCTATTAGCAATTTAATTCAATTCTATTCATGTGTTGTATTTATATGCGTTCGTAAGATTGTATGTATGTATGAGTGTACAGCACCAACCACATCATGTTGTAACGGGAATAAAACTTTTCATGTAATTGAAACCACAAACTGACATCTGAGTGAAACGAACGGCGTGGCGGCTGTCGTTTAGCGAAAAAATATGGCAACGCCACAACACGTCGCATTTTATTGCCAAAGTTCAGCGCAGTTCAATGCGCCCAAACAAGCAGCAGCAGTATCAGTAAATTACACTTTTGCCACATAAATACATATTTCGGATGCATTTTGCCACAGCCGTTGAATTGGTTGTTGTTGCTGTTGCCGCTGACATAACACGCGCCACTCCGAGATGCCAAAAAACCAACAACGAACAATTCGCAACTCGCTGGGTGCATGTGTATGTGTGTGTAGATATATTTATACGTTGACCCTAAGACGCGGCCTCTTTCACGTCCAGCCATTGCGATCCTCTTAATTAACATCTTTTCTGGAAATTTATGTAGGTCGGTGCTTATGCAAGCCATCATAACAAGTTTAGAATAGGAGTTCAAAATAATGTGTGGATTTTTCAATCCAAATGAATGACTGAGTTTCCCGCTATTAATCGAATAAGTGAAAACCAGTCGAAACAGTCGCGATTTGTCAGTAGGTTAGGTAAGGTTTTTGTAACAGTCGGTTGAGAATAACCAAGACCGTGTGGGTCCGTTGTGGTACCACTGCGTGATTTTTTATCATTAAAACCATTTAGGCGCTCTTACGATACGTAAGATAGGTTTTTTCCCAACACCGGATAGTTACGTAGAATGTTTTCCTAAAAACCTTGCTCTACCCCTAGCTAAGGTTGGGCAAAACAATTCTATTGCGAGCGAACACTAAGGCTATACTGCTTTTCTTACGGGAGCGAGATGTACTACAATACATTCGAAAGAGAAGACTTCCCACAAAGCAGCTGGCCAGCGCAGTCACGTGTACATCTTCTACGAGTATAGTAGCGTTAGTCTCGCTATGTTTCGAATTATTTTTTGACAAATCAAGTTTTGAAGGTGAGCGATTCCATGTCAAGTGATACAAGAACTTTGAACTTTGCCGTAACTTTTTCAGAAATTTGATTTATTTGTAGGATTTAGTATAAACAAAAAAAATTTTATGTGATATTTATTCAATTTATTCAAAACCGTCGCAGCCATCCAGTGATGTTGATGTAGTGGAGGAGAGAAAAGGGATCTAGGCTGGAGAATTTCTTCAAGTCATCCCTAAAGGGCACGCTAAGGAATCTCAAGCGCCTAGCCCCCAGAGCCGGACATTTGCAGAGAAAGTGTTCCACAGTCTCTTTCTCTGCAGGATCCCCACAGCTTCTGCAATAGGGGTTGTACGGAATTCCAAGCTTCTCCGCATGAGTACCGATCACCCAGTGACCAGTGAACACTGAAATCAGTTTGGTAATTGAATGGCGGGGGATTCCCATCACCTTAAGCGTTCTGTTTCTATCGTATTGATCCCATAATGTTTTCGAAATAGCACACGATGAGACAGACCAGATGGAGGTCTTGCGCTTTTTTTAGAAAGAAATTGTGTAGTTTCCCGTTAACGACGGCCAAAGGACACCGATGTCTGAGAAGGGGACAGCTGGAACCTGTTCTGCCGACCCCTTTCTGGCAAGCTCATCGACAATTTCGTTTCCCTCTATATACCTGTAGCCAGGAACCCAGATAAGGGAAATGTTTCCTGCACGTTCGAGACGTTTGAGTTCCTCCTTACAGGAGTTCACCAGAAGAGAGCTGCAATACGGCGACAACAGGGCCTTGATCGCAGCTTGACTATCGGAAAAAATATGAATGTCTCTCTCCCAACAGCGATCCCGAAGCATTCTGCCTGCCTGCATAATCGCGAAGACCTCTGCTTGAAAAACGCTGCTTGCAACCGGCAGTTTAAAGGAGACCGAAATGCTGGCTGACTTAGATTAAACCCCCGCTCCAACTCCAGACTCCATTTCGAATCCGTACGTAAAAACAGAGGTATCTATATCCGTACCGACTCTCCCTCCCCTCTTTCCAATTTTGCCTGCTCGGAAAGATAGCCCTAACAACAGTTTGCGGATGGAGAGGTCAGTGCGAAGAACAGAGAAGGAAGGGGAGATCTGCTTGAAGATGCTACTATGTCCTACAGGAAGAAGTCTCCAAAGGCTAATCTCCTTCAACCTAATATTACTCTGCGTAGCAATGGATTTAGCCTGCAGATCCACAGGAAGTAAGTACAGAATAACGTTGAGCGCAGCAGTGGGACATGTTCCACAAGCACCAGTGATGCCCACACATGCAGTTCTCTCCACTCTCTCTAGTTTAGTGGTGTTGTAGCCCTTCTCTCCTCTTGAGAACAAAGGAGGTAAGACTTATAGGTCTGAAGTCCTTGGCCAGGACGTGGCCCCTCCTTCCTGTCTTAGGAATGAAGACCTCCTTCGGTTTCTTCCAGCTTGCAGGAACGTGGTTTAACGAGATAAACGCCAGAAAGATCTTTTGAAGAACGGGAACCACCAAGGTTTTAGTCTTCTGAAGCATTACTGGCATGATAACTGGAGATTTGAAAGGGAAAAAGCTCTCGATTGCCCAGTTTATTCTGTTGACGGACAGGACAGGTGTCAGGGACAACGCTGATAACCCCTCCTGTCGGTTCGCGCCTTCGTTACAGACTGGAGCAATAGAATTTTCCGGAAAATGGGCATCAATAACGATTTTTTAAAGATTCGCCTGCAGATTCAGCCCACTCCCCATTCCCCATTCTTTTGACAAGAGTTTTGCAAGAGTGGTCCTTGGATAGGACCCTGTTGAGTCTGACCGAGTCTTTTATGGATTCAGTGGATTCGCAGTACTCTTTCCAGGAGTTGCGCTTCGCATCTCTAATGTCTTTCTTATACTCTTTCAGAATTTCTCGGTAATCTTGAAAGTTCTTTATTTGATAACATTTATTGAAGACTCTCCTAACCTTCTCTTTCAAGTCGGTCAGCGTCTTACTCCACCAGGTTGACAGTCTTCCTTGCTAATGGATACTGGACAGGCCACTTTAAAGGCAACCTGATAGGACCTCTCTAAGTGTTTAACTTGCATGTCCAGTTGTTCCCTAGTGGTGGTCAAAAACTCACTCTTGTTCAGCTTCTTGCAGCGAGAATATTAAAAAAAAAATAAAGCCATTTTAGTGAGAAAGTACTGTTATTTATTACTTACATATATTTTATGAGAAAAATATTAATCAACATTTTTTTGTTATCAATTATCAACCCTTCGTAGGGTACGAATTAACAATCGACGAATCACCTTAAAAAATAATCACCTAAAAAATCTAAAATATTGTATCTAATTTTACAAAGAATTCGATTACGGAATAATTAAAAACATAATAGAAAAACAGTACCTAAGAAGCAAAAATGTTCAACCCACGAAAGGGTCAACGCTGACAATTATAAGCAACCCCAGGAAAAATAAAAGGGGAAAAAGCCATAAATCGCCAGCCGGTTTAATCGCCTCAGCAATCACAGCAGACCTATAAAATAAATATCTTTAAAAAAAAAAAAAACGATTAATGTTATCTACAAAGGTACAATAAATACTTTGTGTTAAGACATTTTAATTTCGCTCTTTGAACGATTTTGATGAGTTATTTGGGGCAACTAGGGATAGAGTTACGTTTGAATCTAAAACTGTGAACGGAAATGAATTCTATTAAATGCCAGGAATGCCAATCGGAACGGCGAGCAATGCATTTTATCTATAAAAATCTAAAGGGAATATAAAGCGGTGTGAAGCTATTTATACACTTGTACGCATATGTATTTGTACAATATGTACAGCAGCGGCAAAAATATTGTATTAGTAATATACCCAGAGGTATTTTCTCATGATTAGCTCAGCACAGAGTTTTTGTTTTGAATTCACAAATTGTTCGTAGTTTCTTATGGTATGGTGGTGGTGTGGTGGTGGAGGTGTTGTCCGAGTGACAAAGTCCACATCCAATAGGCATAAAAGATACCATTTTGATACATCACTTGTAGAACCTCTGCTTTTTATTAGTCTAACATCTTAATTTGACTATCAATTTGCCTATGGTGTCTATTTCCTTTTCTGCAATTTCTTTTGAGAAATCTCACATCATTCTATCTCGTAGAGAACCCAAACTTGGCACTCGCACTTTGATTACAGCTATCGTTGTACGGCCACCCCATCTTCCTGGCATGGTATCCCAAAGGCCAGTGGCCGGTTGATGTTGGCGTAATTCTTTTTGACTTCATTAACAACTCCTCACCAAGTTCTGAATTAATATCCTTGTTAGTCCAACTGCCCACGGCCTGCTTCTAGAATAGCGAGAAGGTCTCCTTTTTACGCACGCCCTTGTGAGCAGCCTATTTCTACCGCTTCGTATTCGTTATAGGATGCACCCTGTCTTGCCAGTACATCTCATTTCCTTCTGTGTGCCTATGGCCAGGTACCTAGATAAGCGTGATGTCTGTCGAGCGCGCTAAAACATTAAGTTTTTCTTTGCATTGTCTGACGATTTTTAAATTGATTGTAAGTGAGTTTAAAGCTAAGATGGCTGCTTGACTGTCTGAAAAAATACGTACTTCCGAAAATTGTTGTGGAGGGTTTCTAACTATAATGCAAGCTTCCGTTATCCCGAGAACTTCGCCTTGAAAAATACTATTCAAATTCCCCAGGTGAGAAGACTAGGAAGTTTCGAGGTCATATGAATATACACCGGCGCCGACTCAGCAATCCATCTTGGAACCGTCAATGTAAAGTGCAGTTGTGTTCTTTTTGACTCCTGAAGACAAATCCCATTTCCAATCTTATGCACGTGGAGAACTTTACCTTAAACTCTATTCCAAAGTCTAGGATAGCAGTAGTAAAATCTGATGAGTGGCTAGTAAGCCTTTGGCTGTCTAAAATAACACTAGGACCAAGCACCTTTGCATTCCAGAAACCACCTTAATTTTATTCTGAAAGCGGTATTCTTTGCTGTCAGTCCTAGTTGTAAGTCTATTGATACCAGTTAGAGCATGACATTAAGTGCCTCTGCTGCACACGACTTCATGGCTCCAGTTATTCCTTCGCAGGCTGCTCGTTGTACACTGGTTAGCCGCCTAACGTTGTATTGATTGTTTAATGTAGGCCACCATACTAATGCTCCATATGACATAATCCGTCTTTCTATGGCGGTATGCATCCAAAGTGGGCAATTAGGCTTTAAGCTCCAGCTTCTTCTGATAACCCTTTTGAAAGTTTACTAAGCCACATACGCTTTTTTACCCTATTTTCTACATTGTGCCTCCAGTTAAGCACTACTCCTAGATATGTCGCTCTGTCTGTGAACGGATTTTCATCCCCATTGATTGATAGTATTCTAAACTGAGTGTTTTGCTGGGGTTAACATTTAGACCACTGCTCGCAGCCCATCTACTTAGTTTCGCCCGAGCTCCTTCTAATATTTCGCTAATAGTAATAGTAAATAAACCTCTTGTTAAAATCCCGACGTCATCTGCGTACGCGATGAGTCGCAGTAAACCCCTATTGAGTCGCAGTAAAATATCGTTTAAAGCTAGGACTCATAAAGTGGAGACAAGACCCCACCCTGTGGAGTACCTCTGCTTACAAATTGGGTAATCGATACGTCTCCGTTTGATGCTAGAATAATTCTGTTATGAAACATACAAGCTGAAGTCAAAATAAACAAGACTGGCGTCATAAAAATGCTTTTGATGGCGCCATATTTTTAATGAGTTAGTGTGTTGGAAGTTACATCCCTAGCTGACTTCCAGCGAAAGCTTGGTGACATTCGGTTCAGTGGAAGTGAAGTTATTGCGTCTAAAGTGTCAGTATGTTTGTGTCATCGGTACAAAAATGGGTTTCGAGCAAAGAGCTAATATCAAATTTTGTTTTAAAATCGGTAAAACGCTTACCGAAACATTTGAATTAATGAAAAAAGTTTATGGCGATGATTGTCTATTTCGTGCCAGAGTTCATGATTGGTTTATACATTTCAGAGATGGTTGTGATGGCATAGATGTCAATGAACATACCAGTCGTCCAAAATCAGTAATCACCGAAAACTCCATCGAAATTGATCGTAAATTTATCAAAAATTAACCGAAATCATCATTGAAATTCATGGAATCGGAGTTGAATATCTCTAAACATAGATTTATCGCATTTTATCTGATCATTTGGGCTTACGAAAGGTCTATGCACCTTTCATTCCGTACAAGTTAACTGAGGACCAACAATTGCTCAGAATTCAACATTCAAAAGACCTCATTAAGGCGAGAAAAGACGAGAACTTCGTTTACAACATTATAACTGGTGATAAAGCATGGTGTTTCCAACATGAACTTGAAACTAAGCATCAAAGTGCCGAATGGGAGGCCCCAGACGAGCTTCCAACCAAAAAATCGGGTAGGGAGAAATCGAAAATCAAGTTGATGTTCATTTGGTTTTACGATTCCAAGGGAATTGTCCACAAGATGTTCATGCCAACAGGCCAACCGTCAATGCAATTTTCTATCTTGGTGTTTTGAAGCGTTTATTGCATCGCATTCGTCCAATTCGCCGTGAATACCGCGAAGGAGGAGGCTGGCGCTTATTGCATGGTAATGCACCATCTCATCGATTTACTCTTATGACCGAATTTTTGACTAGAAATCGCATTTTTAACCATCAATCATTCACCGTATTCGCCTGATATGGCTCCTTGTGACTTCTACCTATTCGGAAAGGAAAGCGTTTTGTGTCCGTAGAGGCCATCCGAAAGGCTTGTACCGACATCTTGAAGGACACTCCGGTCAATGACCTGAAATACTCTTTCGAAAAGCTTTTAGATCGCGCAAAACAGTGTATCGAGCCTAATCACCCCCGTCCTTGTATATGCCGCAAAAGCTTGGACGATGACGACAACTGTAGAGAGAACATTGGGAGCGTTCGAGAGAAAAATTCTCCAAAAAAATTTTAGTCTTCTTCGCGTAGGCGATAATGAGTTCCGTATCCGATGGATCAGCGAGCTGTATGAGGGATATGAACATAGTGAAGCGTATTAAAATACAGCGACTGCGCTGACTTTGCCATGTCTCGAGGATGAACAAAAGTGCTCCGGCACGGCAGTCCATCGAGAGGGAACCCACTGGGGGACGACGAGCAAGAGGAAAACCTAATATACGTTGGGGAGATCAAGTGAGACATAAGCTGACATAATTCGCTGTCACCAACTGGCGCCAGCAAGCAGCGAACCGAAATTAGATGGCGCAATGTTTTAGTTTCGACCAAAACCGATATACGGTTGTAGTGCCATCTAGGTAAGTAAGTAACCATTGCAGTATTTTTGGCTCTCGATGGAGTTAGGCTTCTCTAGTACATAGATTAATGCATCGTTTCAAGGTTAGAAGTAAAAAAAAGCACAATTCGCCAGTCTTTATACTTTTTTCCAATAAGTTTAAATTATTTTCGTTACCCATGGCATTGATGATCAAATGCGAACATTTTAAGAAACATTTAAACCTCAACCTTAACCTCAAACCCTCAGATCTTGAATATGTGAGTGTAGTATTCGAACCTTGTCTGTTAGACATGCATGCGGGGAGATTTCAAGTGTCATTGCAGCAGCTGTCTAGACGTCGAATCCCCTCCCCTCTAACATGTTCCTCTCTTCCTAGTTTTCTTCACTCTCCTTGGAACGGTGCTAGTTTTTCTTCTACATAGGTCCTCTCATGGACAACCATACGGGTATAACCTAACCTAACAACTAATCGATCGAAAACGGCTGCCTCGAAGTGGGAATCAGAGTTTTCGAAAGAGTTTTTCAGTCAGAGTCTGTCAGTTGGAGCCATAAAAGGGATATACGATGGCATTTGTTGATATCTTCGCCAGAAATTCTTTCTAAATCATAACCTTAAGAGATGGTACATGAAAAAATAAGTAAATAATTGGCGCTTACACTTCTGTTACGTGTTTGGCCGAGCTCCTCCTCCTATATGCGGTGTGCGTCTTGATGTTGGATCACAATTGGAACATCAAATAATAGAACGAGAGTATTTCTGCCACGAAAAAGCGCCTCATAATATCCATTTGCCGTTCGGAGTCGGCTTAAAACTGTAGGTCCCTCCATTTTTGGAGATGATAACTTAACGTGATGAAAAAACCTATGAAAATTGTTCCACAAATCTGACCTTTTTCAACGCATTTGCTCTTTCAATCATCGCGTATCTCTCAGATATTATACATTTAAGTCTAGGACAAAGAAAAAATTAGTACCTGAAATGAGAATCGCGCAGCGTAAAACTCTTCATAAGGTATCTTGGTAAGAGATGCCTTAGTTGCTTTCACTGAAAGAAAGGCAACTTGAACTATTCTTAGCCAAAATACACTATATACCCCTAGTTCGAATCCAACGCTTTCTCTGCTGGTATAATCGAAAGCAACCGAACGCTACAAGTAAGTGAGTGAAAGCAAAGTGAAAATGTAGTCGTTAAAAAAAAAATAACTAAAAGATAATTTCTCTAAACTCCATTAAAAAAGGATTGGACAAATGTTGCATGGATAGAAGGCCAAAATGAAGTGATGGTGAATTGGCACGACCTACGGTAGGGAAGGCTGGCTTGTTGGAAATCGTTGCAAAAGAGGGAAGACAGAAAATTCAATAAAAATACAGATAACTCAATGTGCGAAACAAAACCCCTTTCTTTTGAGAGACGCTAACCAAACGACGCTCGAACCAAATCACAAACGCAATAAAAGGGGAAAATTACAGGCGAGCAAAATTTTGCTATGAGAAAAGAGAAAAAAAAATGGAAAAGATAAAGAAAAGTTTAAGTGAATTTCAATGTAATTTTTCGGTGTAAAGTTTAAGGAGCAGAAACGAAAGTTGGTGGTGCAAAAAAACGCCATTACCAAGTCAAGAGAAATGTGGAGAAAAAAAGTACAAAAATACTTCACTTAATTTGCTTGGAAGTTGGAGTTTCATATACAAAGTAAAGTCTTGAAAGCGAGTCACTTGTACTTTGAGCGGTTAAATTACAAATAATCGAAATGGAACAAAGCGTGAAGCGGGAAGGAATGTATCAATTAGGATTTATCAAGCTGCTGCTGCTACTACTACTCTCTGCAAAATCATTCATCAGGTCAAGGAAAAAATACAAAAAAGGAAAAACAAAACCAAAAAGAAAACTAAACGAAAGCAAAGCTCCTCCGCCACAGCAAATACTTTTATTCAAGCCCACCGCTCTTTGCGGTTAGCTGTCGTGGCATATTGCAAGCAATTTGAAAATAATTGTTTTTGCGGTTTTGTACAAATCGTTTTACACTCTCGCGCCAGCATTTTGTCTTCTCCTTGCTCATCCTTTTCTGCGCCACACTTTCAAATAGCATACAATGTCCTGCGGCCTCACCACTTATACGCCTTGATGCTTTCTCAAGTTTTTCACTTAAATTATTTAACGCCTACACTCACACACCCCAACCCCCCAAGTATGTAGTTGAAGAAGTGGGTAGAACTTTTTTAATTCTTCATTGGAATTCTCTATGTTTCTGGAGTTTTTTCTTTTGGTATTTGCTGATTAACTTTTTCCACACTGTTGCTCTTAAAAATGCGCTTTCAGCTACTTATGCTTCTTCTTCTTCTTCTTACCACCGGACATTACAACATATGCCTATTTCCGGCGATAAGCATTTAAGTCGAATCTCTTAGTAAGTTAAAATTTTGCTATTCCCATTTGGTACACGACTGAGAAAGCGGATTAAATTTCACTTACATTTCGTTTTGATTACTTTTTATATAAATTCAAAATAAGAGTAAAATTTGGGAAGTTTACTGAAGCGTGGTTTCAGAAAAAATTTTCATATACAAGGTGTGTTGCAAAGTTAGGCATTCGGTGGAAGTCAAACGTTTTATTTTCTAATATCGTAACTGGTGACGATACGTGGTTTTCTGGCAGTTCGATTCAGACACTAAGCGCCAGAGTACCGAGCCACATGAGCCGAATCGGAATTGAGCTTATAGAAAGAAGGAAGGAACTGAAGAGGTTCTATAATTTCTTTCTTACTCGTCAATATGACACAGAGTACTGATTATATACGGTCTAATATGTATGTCTATCTATGTTGTAAGAGACTTCGCTTATCAAGGAACCAACGGTGGGTATCTCTCACCAGCAAGTGCTACTTTGTTCTAAGTAGACAATTGAGTAGTAAAGTCCTCTCTCGACAAATAAACTAACTATCTATAAGGCTCTTCCATGCCCATCCTAACATATTGCGCATAAGCTTGGACGGTGACAATTTCCGATGAAGAGTCCCTTGGAGTGTTTGATAGAAAGATTCTGCGGAAGATTTTTGGGCCATTACACGTTGGCGGCTGCGAGCATAAGAGCAGACGATGGAACAATGACCTGTATGAGCTTTACAACGACATAGACATAGCACAGCGAATAGAGCGTTTTCTAAGTCATGTCGTCTGAATAGATACAAATACTCTGGTTCTCAAAGTATGCAATGCGAAGGAGAAGAAAATCTACAACCACCTCTTGTATCCTATTAGCTCTAAGATAGAATGTAGTTTTCTCTAACTCCTTGAAGTAAGAAGATAATTCTATTTCACCAGTTTTGAAAATGCTTTCTTAGTTAGTGCCGGGAACTACTGCCTGTCGAAGAAAAGAAAATCACAGCAATTTTAACACAAACGTATCGCCATTTGTTTATATAGTTGGACCGTCCTTTTGGCTCTTCACAAGCAAATCGGGACAGGCTAAGCAATTCGTAAATAGCTTGACAAGCATTTGTTAGCAGCTCTCGCTAGGGGTCCTATAATATATATTCTAAATAAATAAAATCCATTTTATACAATGATTATGAAACTTGGAAGTATTCGAAAACAAGACGCAAAACAAAATGCTTGCGCTTGTACTGAATGCATTTTAGTCGAATTTTTATAGATCCAGATTCAGCAAGAGGTTTTAGCTAACGAAATCAAAACCAGAAAATGTAAATGGATAGGGCATACCTTAAGACAGCCCAGGAGGTATATAGCAAGACAAGCACCTACATGGAACCCGCAAAGAAGCAGACGTTCCAGAGCACCATCAAATATAGGGTTATGCAATAGGTGCGCTTCAACTTTTTTCCGATAGGGAGGGCGAACGACGCAATATTTTTTATTTTTCGCTTGTCATTTGTAAACTTCATTAGTATACATTTCATCATGGAACGCTACGCACTTGAGAACGATGGCAAATCGTGCAAATTTTTTATGAAAATAATCGTTCTGTTGCTGCTACTTTAAGAGCATTACGGCTATTTTACGGTCCATTTAACAAGCCGTCCCGTTTTGGGGTTATGTGAAGTCATTGGTCTACAGTAACAAGCCGGCGACGATTTGTGAGCTCAGAGCCAATATTGAACGCGAAATTGCTGGAATTTCGGCCGATTTATGCAAAAGAGTGGTCGAAAATTGGGTTCAACGATTGGACTTCGTAAAACGTGCACGCAGTGTTCATGCAAAAGAAATCGAATTTCATACTTAAATGTATATGTTCAAACTCGATAATAAAAAAAAAATTAGTTAAAAAAGTCAAACCGTTTGTGTTTTATTCAAAAAAGTTCAAAAGTTGAAGCGCTCTTACTGAAAAACCCTATACGTGGCGAAGAATAATCGAAAAGGAACAAGTCGAAGCACGTTACACATGGAACGACATGTGCAGAGAGACGCCGAACAGAGTTAATGCCCGAAAAGGGGAAATGAACAACATTAGCAGTGGTAATAGTAGTAAAAGTGCTTGGCCGCGCTCGTTCTTCTATTTATGGGTTGCGTCTTGATGTTCTTTTATAAACAGAGGCCTACAATTTAGAAGGTTTCTTATAAGCGTCTTTTTTCGTGGCAGAAATTCTCTCGGATGTTTGCCATTGCCTGAGGAGTGGGGACCGCTATTAGAAAACTCCTTTTCTATCGTTTGATGTTTCACACCTACAGTAGGTTTCGAGCCCGAGCTCTTCCGAGTTGTAGGTAGGTAGCTGAAAAACATGAAGTACCACTCTGGCACTCCCCTGGCAGATATCTACAGCCGGCCAGGGCTGCTGATATAATGAAGGAGAAAGGAGCATCCAGTGACCTTAACCGTCTAGCTGCCTAACCTGGACATTTACAGAGAAACTGCTTAACAGTCTTCCTCTCTGAAAGGTCCCCACAGCTTCGGCAATGGGGGTTAAATGGTAAACCTAGCTTTTCCGCGTGTGTGCCGATCGTCCAATAGCCGGTAAACACAGCTGAGAGTTTGGAAATTGAATGGCGTGGAGTCTCGTGGTTTTTCTGAGCCCGAAGAAATGGAGCTCCATCTAGTATGCGCTTTTCTGAGAAAAAAGCTGTGCAATTCGCCTTTAACAACAGTCAGGAGAGCCTAGATATGACCTTAAACATTGTTAGCGAAGACCAGGTTGCATATAGCGAAGTTCCTTATCGTTGTTATTAATAATTACGAAAAATAATTTTCAAAGGGAGGTAGCACTTCGACCATAAAGTCTATCCTTGTACCCTTGGTACCCTCTGCCTTGTACAATCTTTCATCCATTTATTTATTGACTTCTCTTATTTGGTTATTTATTTATTTATTTATTTATTTGATTAGTTAACTTATAAGAAAGAGCTAAGATGAACGTATTTCTTTCTCTTTCTTGTTTTTCTTCTCGAGATGATATCGCAGGCGGTGTCTCTGGGGACGAGTCGGAGAACTGGCCAGTCTCGTTAGACTACAATATATCCGGAACCTCCGCAAATAGTTTTGCAGTCTGACCGGTTTTGCAGTGATCGATTAGGATGTCTACAAGAAATCGCATTTTGTTCTTTGGAAAGTTGATATGTAAGTTATTTAAATATTTTAGGATTGTACCTTCCCAGTAAGAACAATGTCTGGCTTAGTCTTACAGTGTGTTGCCAGTATAGATGCCGATTCAGTTTTAACCTGAAGTAACCCAATGGATTTACCTCCGTCAAACCATACCATTTTTATTGATAGTCAAGCAACGATCAAGGCACTGGCCTCAGCGTACATCAATTCAAGATGTGTTAAAGAAAGCAGGAGGTCGTTCTCGCACAACATAACACAACATTTTGCTGGGTACACGGCACCTCTGCTGTAGAGGGATATGAAAGAGCGGATAAGTATGCAAGGAAAGGCTCTGAGCTTGATTTTCAGCGAATGGTGGAGGACATTAGCATAACTCTAAATGAACGGTATACTGCGATTGACTTGAGCGTAATTGCGGATTCTCTGACTACTAACTGCAAGATCACCAAAGCGGTCCGGCCAACACAGATCTTAAAAGGGCAAAATGTTTGCTTCTTATAACAGATCAACTACCAGTATCCTCACCGGTGTTATAGCGAGTCACTGCACTCTTAGCAGCCTAGCCAGTAGAATGGGTGTACCTCACAATGATTACTGCACCTACTCTGTGAATGCCCTTGACGATTATTTCTTTGAAGATCTGGGAAATTTGCAAACTTTCTCACTGCAGGGACAAATTACCTTCTTAAAAAGATCTAAGTGGCTTAATCAAACACCGAGTGTCTTGTCTTAAACAACTAACCTGGCTAAACTAACCTAACCCACTTTTTGGGTGAGTAAAGCTAAGCTTTTTGACTCAATAAGCTCAACATCAAATAATAGACAAAGCTTTTTCTAATAGCGATCGCCCCTCGGCAGGCAATGACAAAACTTTGAGTATATTTCTGCCATGAAAAAGCGCCTCATAAAAATCGTATGCCGTTCGGAATCGGCTCTAAAATTGTAGGTCCCTCTATTTTTGGAACAATATCAAGACATGCGCCATAACAACGAGAAGAGGCTTTATAAGCTTGGGTATCGCTAGTACTGTATTTCAGTCTTCTAGCTCCTTCTTCATAGGTGAGGTAGTGCTGGCTGATCCGTAAAAGGATCGCACTTAGGCATCTAGAGTTCATTGCGTTGCCAGTGCTATGTGTCTGGATTCGAAGATATCATTTTTTGTGATTCTTAATGCTCTTTCTTTATAGCTTATGCAAAAAATTATGGCATTCGGAACCACAGTCTACTCATCAGACTATTTTTTTAGATATCTTTAGAAATCTCTGAGACTTGAAAAAGTTTCTACCTGTTGTATAAGTGCGCGTTAGATGCCATAACGACAAACATAAAATTCATATTTAGGTCACGAAGAGATAAAACAATGCAATAACCGTTTTAAATGAAACTGTAAATTCCCACGCTTGTTTGATTTGCGCAAACAATAAATAGAGTTATTTCACACTCATTTGCATTCACCCCTCATGGTCCGAAAACTTTCATTAAGCACCGCATTCATGCGCATTGTGAGTGCATTAGACAAACAATGGGATTTAATAGCGAGATGTGACCCTTGAGCAACATTTTCACACTCAATCCCAGATATATACGAGTGCATAATACAAACAACAAACTGACATTAATTTCTAACACATTCGTCACTGTTGAGTTTAAAACGGTTTTGACCACAAGTGCCGCCGGCCAATTACTATGCACAAAGCCATTACATAAAAGTCCATTAAGCGTTCAATTAACAATTCCATCACGTTCAGCTCAAATAAAATTTCATTAATGTTGAATTTATGTTTATTTTGTTTATTTCAAGAAGAAAAACAAACACAAAAACAAAAAATAAACAAATTTAGTTTCGGCTAGATACATACATAGGTGACTCTTTGGGTTTCAATTGCAATTCTCTGCTTTTTTTAATTTTGTTTGTACGAAAAAAAGTTCATCGAACTCGCACGAGCATTCAAGAAGTAGCCAAAAATGGAAATTCGAAATTAAAAATCCAAACCATCACTTACCCATTACAAATAGCATACCAATGCCCAATGTTAACAATTGATGTTGCTTCAACATGTTGCTGGTTGATTGCTTGTTGCGAAGTGTTGCTGCGGCTCTCTTTGTACACTCTCTTTATTTATGTTCCGGTTCACAGATTTTGCACGCTAAATTTTGTTTTTGTTAATCCTTTACTGTAGCACTACTATGAATTACGAATCGCGCAGTTTTCAACTTTTTTAAGAAAATGTGCGTGTTTTTTGGTTGATTATCTTTTGTTGGTTTATTTCGCTGTTTGTTCAAACGATTTTTACCACTTACGTATGCACTTATTTATGTACATACGAGTATATGTATGTATGATTTTTATTTCCGGTCTCAATTTCAATGAACTTTCACAATTTCACAATTTCTTTTATGTTTGCTCGCCAACTTTTCCTTAATGAGATTATTTATATATTTAATGCGCTATTCAAATATAATAATTGCTTTAGTTAGTTTTCCATTCACGCATATGGCTTATTGTGTTTTCACTAAATTCATGCAGCTTTGGAAGCGCATGCACTAGAGGATAAATGAAAAATGAGAGAAATAATATAAAAAATTAAAATTTTAAATAAAAAATAAATTAAAAAAAAAATTAATAAATAAATACTGTAAATTATCTAATTTTAAGCATACTTGAGTGAAGCATATAAAAAAGGAAAATCGAATAAGTGTTTTAAGCCCTCTAATACAAACGTGTTTGCTGTAGGAAAGGCTGCAGGCATCGTGCATCACAAATCGACATCGAGCAACTTCAAAATAAATGTATACGTTGCTAGTCAAGCGGCAATAAAGCCAATAAACTCATATGAAATTTGATCTCAAAACGTTCCTAAGAGCAAGCAAGCCATAAAGAGACTGACCGTAGGCAGACGACGCACATCTATTGGGTTGGTTGATTGATTAGAGTGGTGATTCATCCAGAATTCAACTAGCGCTTCCGCACCATTTTGTTGCCACATCCTCGTTCCCCACTTGTTTAACAATTCTTTACAGCAAGGCTATATCCAGTCTGTGCGGTTTAAAAACCTTATTAGGTTGTTGACGTCTAAGCCAGACGGTTGTTCGAGACTATCGAACAGACTTATCATTCTGTCCTTCCACAGGGCAGAGCATTCACAGAGGAAAAGGAAGATTGTTTCCTTTTTCTCCGATTGTTTACAACTGAGACCGCATGTGCTGTGAAGGATGCCCATTTTGGCTGCTTATTCTATTGGGTACCCAGATATAAAGGCATTGCGGGAAACGAAATTGCAGATGAGATTGCCAAAAGCGCTGTTTACATACCAGTTGAACAAAAAAATTACATACTGGAGCCTTTAAATACGATATCCCAAGGCATCGTTGCGGTCATGAAGGAGGAGAGACAGGAGGTGGAAAAATCTAGTCACTTGCAGAACCGCCAGATTCGTACTAACCCTGTCTAGAAAGGAAAGCAGAACTACAGGTATTTTAGGTATACTGGCGCGCCACAATTTCCTAGAGGCACTTGCTTACAAGATGGGAATCGCACTGTTCTTGCCCTGCATTATCTAGAACCCGAAAGAAATGCCGAGAAGTTTTGCAATACGAAAAGTTAGAATATCTCTCGGGATTTGAGCCTTAGGGCTTACTTAGATTCGCAAAGGAAATTACAACAAGTCTACTATAACGAAACGTAAAGGTCAAGTTCCATCTGGTACCACTAAAGACCAATAGGTCTATGATGGCTTTCAGCGAATCAGGTCAACCTAACCTTTCCTAATACAAGTAAATAAAAAAGTAGTATAGGACTATTCCGTTCTGGCGTATGGCGCATTTTCACGCATTTTGGAAAAAATTTTCATTCATAAACTTTTCAAAAAGTAGATAGTACAGTCGAACCACTCATTGGAAATACTCGTACTAAACTTTGTAATTCAGATTGAATAGGGGAGCTAATGAGTGGATTTCCTTTCAGTAAGCTAATCAACTGGTCGTAAAAAAAGTTTAGTGAAAAAATTGTTTAAAGAAAATGTTATGCTTATGCCGAACGGAACACTATTTGGTGACGGGTGGGGCGAGTAAAAACTGCTTGCATATACAAGGTGGCCACCGTAGCCACGTGGGCTGGAGCGGTACTACTATTTCAGTAGTGCGTAGGTTCGAATGTCCGTGCATGAATATCAAATAATAGAAGAAGTTTTTCCTACTACCGGTCACCCCTCGGCAATGACAAGCCTCCAAGTGTATTTCTGCCATGAAGAAGCTCCATTTGTGGAACAACCTCAAGACGCGCACCATAAATAGGAGAAGGAGCTCGGTCAAACACATAACAGAAGTTTTTAATTTAGTTTTTTTTATTAATATTCAAGGAGGCGCAAAATTAATCATCCATTTTTTTTAATGATTTTTTATTAAATACAAAGAAATTGTTTCGAGTGCTGTAAATCTTTATTTTTAACCCTTACGCGCTCCATTGCTTCTCTGTTTGTATACTGCAGTAGTCTAGTTCTGAAGTGTCAAATATGATTGACGTACGATGCAATTTGCAAAAATTATAAATCTTACAATGGGGGGAATATTAGCAACCATCTTTCGTTTTCAGGATGATAATTGATATTATAAAATCCCGAAATTTCGGGACTGATACCGATAATTTTTTTTT
This sequence comes from Anastrepha obliqua, assembly GCF_027943255.1. NCBI lineage: Eukaryota > Metazoa > Arthropoda > Insecta > Diptera > Tephritidae > Anastrepha > Anastrepha obliqua. Next base: position 51,208,776 of record NC_072893.1, read on the forward strand.
ACTTAGCAAACAAATTCTTGTTCTTTTGATATATACTAATATTTTTGATATATACTAAAATTTTTAATATTACATACTTCCTGAATTTCGGGACTAGTACCAAGGAATATATTTTTAGCATGGAAATGTATTTCAAGCCAAAATATTACATTATTTTCAAATAGTAATCAAATCCCGGAATTTGGGGATTGATCACAATAAATTTTTTTTACTTAGCAAACAAATTCTAGTTTTCGTACTTTTATTTTGGGGGCGCAAGGCCGGTTTAACAATAACACAACAAATTAAATTATTGTTTTTACTAGGCACAGCCAGAAGTTCCTGAATATGACTTCTAATTGAGGTCAAAATATCGCCAAATAAATAAAAATAATAATTAAAAGACAAATTTACTATTTCATTATTAATCTCTCCTCAAACTCACAGACGAAAATTAAATATTGGAAAGCACCTAAAACAGTTTAAATCAAAAACATTCTACTGAAAAAAATTCTATGCATATCCAACCCATGAATTGCATACAAGTTTTCAATGGAAAATTTCGCACTTTTCTAACCACCTTAACGAATTTGTGTAAAATATTGCACGTTAATATGAATTTTCCTATCTCGTAAGCGTCATCAACAAAAATGGCCGCTCAGCAGCCGACATTCGTCGAGTCGAATATCGGAGGGTCGCGCAGTGTTTGGACCTTTGGGCAGAGTGTGGAGATCATCACATACATATATCCAGGCGCTCGAAATTGAGGATCTTTGAATCTAATGTAAAGTCTATTGTTCTGCATGTGTGTGAGAAATGGAACGCAATTCAGGTATTTCTCAATACCATCACTAATATCGACCTCTGGGCATTAGCGAAGCAGATACGAGAGTGGAAATGGATCAGTCACACACTGCAAAAAACACACAGAGATATCACAAAAGCAGCCCTAGACCGGAACCCGCAAGGCAATCGGAGATGTAGTAGGCCATCCGACACGTGGAGGCGACTAGGGGAAGCAAAAGCTCCACGAACAGCTCTTGCCGACAAATCAAATTCTTTGCTTTAAATAAATCTAATTTTAATTTGCTTATTGAGACCTTTAGATTACCTAGGAACTACGGGAAAATATATATATAAAAACATGATATTGATTGGCAGAAAGGAATATGATACAGTGAGCTTTATTACACTGCTCGCTTAAACATGTAAAATAAAGTAATTATGGCAAATGTGCACTCAAATTCGAAAAAAAGTAAAGAAATAAAAGGTTGTTCAATAAGTTTTGCAGTTCGATAAGAGGGGCTTTGCTACTAGCCCACATTTTTTTTTGTTATGTTGGTACACCCTTCATATGAACGTATGTCAAGTTTCATTTCAATCTGTCAATTCATTCTTTGTTTACAAGCCTTTTGTATCGACGTGTCACAGTATTTTCTACAATGGAAGAAATGAAATTCCGTGCAGTGATTGATTTTTTTTTATTTTTATATTTATGAGCCAATGTTGAAAGTCTGCAAGGACTTTTCGCCATCAATTAGTATAGTAGAAAGATGAGATGCTGAATTTAGACGTGGTCATACAAGCCTTGAAGACGTTCGACGTCACCGACGTCTAAACAACAGCAAACAGCACCAACACAAGAAATCGTAGAAAAAATACAGGATATCGTATTGGAAGCCATAGGCATCTAATTCGGCCGTGTAAGCAATATTTTGACTGAAATATTGGATGGCGGCCGCCGTAGCCGAATGGGTTGGTGCGTGACTACCATTCCGGATTCACAAAGAGAACGTTTTTTCGAATCTCGGTGAAACACCAAATTAAGAAAAACATTTTTCTAAAAGCGGTCGCCCCTCGGCAAGCAATGGCAAACCTCCGAATGTATTTTGGCAATGAAAAAGCTTCTCATAAAAAATATCTGCCATTCGGAACCGACTTGAGACTGTAGGTCTCTCCATTTGTGGAACAACATCAAGACGCACACCACAAATAGGAGGAGGAGCTCGGTCAAACACCCAAAACGGGTGTACGCGCCAATTATATATACATATATATATTGAATTTCAGAAAGCTGTGTGCACAATGGGTGCCGCATTCGCTAACAATGGAACAAAAACACATTCGAATGCGACTTTCTCAGCAACATTTAAGGCACTTTCGAAAGGATAAAGTGGATTTCGTACGTTGATCGATTCACTATGGATGAGACTTGGGTCTATCACCTTGATCCCAAATCATAATAAGAGGCTTAAGAGTGGTGTGCACCCGGTTCTTCAGCTCCGAAACGAGTTCGTGTCCACAAATCGGCCAAGAAGGTGTTAGCATCAGTTTTTTGGGATGCGAAAGGATTTCGTTAGCGGATTACTTGCAAACTGGTAAAACCATAAATTCTGTATTTTATTGTAACCTTTTAAACCAACTGAAGTAAAAAATTCGTAAAAAAATACTCAGCTTGGAAAAGAAAAAATGGTAGCTACAGTTAGTTAATATTTCCCTTTTTACTTGCTACTAAACTACGTTTATTTGTGAAAAAATAATATGAAAATTTGTTTGGTGAAAATAAAAAACATACTTTTGATTAAAATAAAAGTACTTGTACCTCACTGACTGCACCTGCCTGAGTGTTATACGAATATTACTCGTATGTACGTATGTGTGTATGCATGCATGTATGTAAGTGTGTACTATAAAACACAGCATTGTCGACTACATGTAGCGCAATACTATTTTCTTACATTTTCTCGCATTTTTTTATTTAACTTTTATTTGGTCATTGGCAGCTTTTCCCCTGCTGCTGCGAAGCTTTTGACATCCTCGAATGTAGTTCAGGATAATGCATATATAAAGTTCATTGCGATTGCGCTCCCCTAAACAATTTAATCTCTCTATGCGCTCAAGGACTGTTGAGGACTTGACCTCAAAGTATGAAAAGGACTATGTAATTAGTGCCTTAGGAGTTTTGCAGACCAAACGTAAGACCATCTATCCACCGACGTAATTCAACTGCTATCCAATCCCTTCAATACACCATACAGAGATCTTTGTAAAACGAAACCTCCGGTTTGAGCGGATTGCCATTTTGAACGATAGTCTGGCTGCACGCAAGACCTTTTCATCCTTTCAGGTCAACTCCTCAACACTCCTTAAGTGCATAAAGGGATTAAATTGATTAGGGAAGCGCAAATCGCATTCGGCTTATATGGGTCTCAGGGCATACCCGCGCCCGAAATGGCGGATGCATGGATTAGAATGACTGCAGCCTCCACAATTTCAGAGTCTGAGACCTTACTGGGCATGGGGCAACATGCTATTAGGGAAGAACTCAAAAGTGAAGAGCTAAGGCTACGTAACCTTAGATAGCACCAAACTCAGATACATAAAGCTAAGTCCTTACTGGGATGGCATAAAGAAAAAGAGATTTCAACATCCCACAAACCTCCCTAAGGACAAACTGAGAGTGCTTACTGAGGCTCCTACTGGTTACTGCAGGCTACACATGTCCCACGGAGGTCCACGCTCTTTCGGGATCGTGGGGGACGGCAGGTTGCAGATAGTTGGACGGCCAACCTAGCTAGCAGGTTAGTTGCGAATAAGTTAATAAATAAGCATTGGTAGTGCGACCCAGAGACTACAACAAACTTTCTTCCCGAATGCAATGCCATAGCCAGACGAACTAAACATCTCGGCCTGCTACAGGCAAAAGAAAATCACATACGCTTACCCAACCCAGCTCCATCTTAGGTTTATTGAGGGAACTGTGTCTGGATGAGTTATTGAAGAATAGAGGTCACCAAAGATCCTAAGATCGAAATGTAAACCTCCATTTTATGTTCTTCTATTTTATTTTTGGTTAAATTTAAATGAAAATAAATAAAAAGTAAATTAAGGACTTCCAGAATAGTCCAAAGGTATGGATAAATGTGGGTTTCCCTTGATGCAAAAATGCCAACCGGCTGCTGATGGCTTCCGGAAACGCTTCACTTGTTTTGGGCCAGTTTGAGGAGGCGTGCAGCTGTGAGAGTCGGGAGATGTTTGGTTTAAAAAAAAGAGGTTGTTAATCCTTCGATCATCTGCATCCGCCTTTGTGCACATGCAGAGCGGATGGATTGTATTGAATAGCACCGGGGGCGCCAGACTGTTGAAACTAAAAATAGTATTTTTGATTTTTAAAGAAAAAAGCGAACAAATAGTATGCCAAATGTCCTTTTTAATAGCTCTAAGTATTTGTATGCAAAATAAAAAAAATGTAATCAAAAAAATTCACAAGACAATAACAAAGCACTTAATGGAAACTTTTATCCTCATTGCGGGCTTTCAAATAAAAGCATTTTTAACACTTGTTCGCTTGTGTCTATAAAATTGCTCCGTTCATTGGGTAACTTAATATTACGTTTCTGCTTCTTTTCTACATTACAATTCCTTTAGTATTCAAATTAGCATAAAGCGTCTTAACAAACGCATCGGTGCCAAGCCCAGCGCCTTGTAAGTTTGCAAGCGATATTTAACTCACACATTCATATATATATACAAGTCGTCTAAGTTCACTTCTGTAGGATCATTTGCCGTTGAAATGTTTATGAGCTAGCAAATATGGTATGTATCACTACCGCACGAATGGGCAAACCTCTGTAACGATCACGATTGATTCGAACCGCACTGCTCTGAAACTCGTCTGTAACTGAAGGTAAAAGTCGGACTCTCAACTTAATGAAGCGCCCATTCGGCGCTTAGTGCGACCGTAAATACATAAATGGGAAATATGTAAGAAAGAAAAACATTAAATGTTCGATGCTGCCGCTGACAATCCGGCTACTACAGTGGTTATGGCTGTGGCTGTGACTTCGACCGCTTACACCACTTTTGTGGTAAGTGCCTTTGAGCCGTTGGCAGCACCTCCAGCAGCTTGGCAGCGTACACACAGCAACTTTAGCTTTGCTTGTTGTTGTCGCCGCACCGTTCAAAGCGTGTTTTGTGTCGTCTACGCGCACAATTTTCATTACTTACCAACCAGCCGAACAATCGACTTCGTTTTGCCCGCTTATTATTTTGTACTTATTACGGCTGCGCTCGGACATGATTTTTTCTCATCATCATATAGATATATATTTTTTTTGTGTTTTGACTATTGCTTATTTATTTTTGGTTATTATTGTTTATTTTTTCTCACTGATTCAATTATAATTTTCTTTAACATTGAGTTGTGCGGACAATACAGTTAGTTACGCTGTTGATGCTGGAGCTGTTGGTGCGTTAACATGACAATGTTAGTTTCTTGAGATGTGTGTGTATGTATGATTGTATGTACTTATATGAATTATATATCTACGTACTTATGTATACTTAAGCACAGAAAGGTGAGCCGATTTCGTGACTGGAAAAACCAACAAAAGACTAGCGAAAAAAGTAGTATTCTAAAAAGCTACCGGTGGCGCCAATTAAAGTGACGTCTTTTTAAAATTACTTCATTTCGTCATGGGTTACTATTTTTTAGGGGGTTACACGTGCAAAAAAATTAACCAAATTTTGATTATTTGTTTTGGGAGTATGAAGGAAAGAACCGGAGAAAAAGGAAACAATCTTCCACTTTCTCTGTGAGTGCCCTGCCCATTGGAAGGACAGAATGTTAACCCAGGGCAGACCGCTGTTCGAGAGTCTCGAACAACTGTCTGGCTTAGATGTCAACAACCTAATAAGGTTCTTAAACCGCACAGATTGGATATAGTCATGCCGTAAATAACTGGTAAACAAGTTGGTAACGAGGATGTGGTAACAAAACGGTGCGGAAGCGCTAGTTGGATTCTGGAAAAATCACCACAAAAACCAACCAACCATGAGGGAAAGGGTGGGCAATGCTAGGGTGGGCAAGGAAGGAATGTTTGGTCCCACAGTCGGTAAATTCAGTCTGCAAAACGAAGCATCCCGTAACGGACAGAGGCTGATCGACTTTGCCAAAACTCGAAACACGGAACGCGAAACACAGCACCAAATTCCAGCATAAAAACTACATCAAGCTATGTGCCTGTCTCCTGATAGAACAACGCGAAACCAGATCGATTATGTTGCGATAGATAGAAGACATGCTTCTAGTGCTTTAGATGTGTGTACGATCTGAGAACCCAACACCGACTCGGTAATGACCTGGTTGTAGTCAAAATACGCACAGGCCTGTGTGCGGCAAAAAACCTAGTACATCTATGCAATTGAGTGGTAAAGTCCTCTCTCGACGAGCAAAACTAACAGCCTACAAAGTTCTCATCATGCCCGTCCTAACATATGGGGCAGAAGTTTGGACGATGAGAACAACCGATAAGGCGTCCTTGAAGTGTTAGAGCGAAAGATTCTGTGGAGGAAATTTGAACCTTTGCACGTTGGTGATGGCGAGTAACGTAGACGCTAGAACAATGAGCTAAATGAGCTTTACGCTGACATAGACATAGTAGAACATAGATACAAACGCTCCGGTTCTGAAAGTATTCGACGCGGTACCAGCTGGTGGTAGCAGAAGAAGAGGAATGTTTCCTCTTAAACAATGTTATTAAACAAACTGGAGCATCTCCTATGCTGCTGTTCGGCTTTCTCGAAAAGACTAGAATTCATCTCTCAACTAGAGCTTTAGCGATTCCTAAAGTTCGCGAACAGCGCGCGCACCTTAAGCGATATATATCTTCTCTAAAAATATGGCTCTCATCTGGTATCGCTGTGAACCACAATAATCTCTGCGTGACTTCGACCAGCCAGTATAACTTAATCTACCCTCAAATCACTGGAACTAGCGTAATACTGAAAGACCTTCAATGACATTCAACGAGAAACAATGACCTCTTAGAACTCTGGTTTTCACAGTTTCACCAAATTACTCCTTGGAAAATATGGAAAACTAAGGGTGATCTCACTGATCACCATCTATGAATAATTGCAAGCTCCGAACTGTGTGACATTAGGGTGATAACTTAGAGCGGTAGGAACTGGTGGGTAAATACTAGCATTTGATACTGGACCCCAATGCACTTTGGACCTACATTCTCGAGGCAAAAACATCAATATATTGTACTCTAAAACCCGACTGCCATAAAAAAGCTCCTCATAAAAATATCTGCGGCCGCCGTAGCCGAATGGCTTGGTGCGCAACTACCATTCGGAGCTCAGAGAGAACGTAGGTTCGAATCTCGGTGAAAGATCAAAATGAAGAAAAAGTTTTTTCTAATAGCAGTCGCCCCCCGGCAGGCAATGGCAAACCTCCGAGTGTATTTCCGCAAACCTCCGAGCGTATTTCTGCCATGAAAAAGCTCCTCATAAAAAATATCTGCCATTCGGAACCGACTTGAGACTGTAGGTCCCTCCATTTGTGGATCAACATAAAGACGCACACCACAAATAGGAGGAGGAGCTCGGCCAAACACCCCAAAAGGGTGTACGCGCCAATTATATATATTATATATTAGACCCGACTACAAATGCCGAACATATGACGTAAAACATAAAATATACCCGCCTTGCAAGCATTTTTTAGACTCAGGAGTGTATGGCGAACTTTTTTTTCTTGTAAGGTGAAACGGTCTACTTTATAGCTAACCATATGCTACTGATGTCATTTGTTGCATTAGAGTCTCATGAGAATTGTAGAGTTGAAAGAGGTGACAATAAAATCCACAAAAACGCAAGACTAACTGTTGAGCGACTGAGCTGCTCAGCTTGATGACTCGAATGTTCTGGGTGTACGAAGAAAATGTCGCTATTCTCAACAAAAAAAAACATTTTTCGTTTGGCAGACTGAAACTAGCTATTTTTTACACCTACAAATTGTACCAACCTAGTGGTCATACAAATGTACACCGGCATGACTGCAAAAATCTGGCAAAAACGCCAATCAGTATTTGTCTGGCATACCTCTTCGTTCGATAGCCAGCTCTCCCATATACATTTGAATATATACATACATACTTACTTACATATATGTGCAGGTGCATACGTTAGTATGAGTTTGACTAGTTGCCACTAGTGACCGGGTTGAGCTTCAATTGCCTCAATACAACTTGTGACAGTACCTTACGCGCCTGCGCACTTGCATTCATACTCGAATGTACCGCACACATACATACATAGTCAAGTACGAGTTCGAATACCGGTTCTACTATTTTCTTACTTACTTACTTTCGCTTTCCATGCGCATTCTTTAAATAGCAATGAATTGTTTTTGTGACTTTTTGCAATGCATATATACCTATGCTCATATATAAATACATAACTTGGTATATATGAATTATGTTATGTGACATAAGGACAAAGCGGTGGTCAACATTACATGCGATAATGATTGGAAACGGTAATGCTGGAGCCTATAAGTACATATGACGCACCTCATCTGTGAGAAAAAAAATGTTCTATTGTGACTAAATGGTGTTTCAAAAGTGACGCCTATATGTCAGTAGTGAATAATGCCTAGACGGTATTTATTATGCTATTTCACAAGGATGATAGATACCAGGTTTGCTCGTTAGGTATGGTGAAAAAATAGGTAATTTGAGGGGAACTTCGTATTCTACGTCATTCGTTTTGTGCTTCACAAAATTTAGCTTTAGCTTAGTCGGACACAAAACGAATGACGTCGGCATATCTGTAAAATTCGCTCAAAGCCGAATAAAGGTCTGCTAGGTAGTACACTTCTAAAAATCCTTTCACCATTTCATCTTTCACATTTGTCAAGCAGACTGATGTACAATCTGGATTGCATACGTCCAGAATTTTCAAAAAATCGATTTCTTTTTTTAATATTTCGAAAGTATAGTATAAGGTTATCTAGTAAGAGGTGTTATTTTGATATTCAAAGAAAAATGCTATTTTTTAATATAAATGATGCGATGTTTATTTCATTATAAAGAGGAAGATGTGCCGTTAATAGTGGAAAATAACATCAGGCAAATGGCCACCGCGACCACGCTTACAGGACAATATCCTTTTCATGAAATTTTCCATAACCGAATTGCAAAGTGGCTGCCCTATGTCCTCGATAGCCTTACGAATTCCATCTTTGAAGTCTTGAATCGACTCTAGGCTGTTGGCGTAGAAGAAAAAAGTCACAAGGTGTTAAATCACAAGATCTCGGTGGTCAATTGTGATCATCTCTTTGAGAGATAACACGGTCCGGAAACTTTTCCCGTAAAAGATCAATGGTTTCGTTGCTTGTGTGGCACGTAGCTCCGTCTTGTTGAAAATAAACCTTGTCCAGATCAATACCATCCAATTCCAGCCATAAAAAATCGTTAATCATCTCTCGATAGTGCACCAATTTTTATTGGAAAACCCTTTATTAAAATTTCAGACGATTCGGTTGAATAGTTGTTTTTTTTTTTGACAACACCAGACCTAAAAAACGTCGTTTCGAGATAAATGAGTTTAAAGTTTGGGGTACAGGAGCGCACGGACCGCTCTCTACCTGGTTAATAGGTTGTAGAAGCTATAATATTGGGAATTTCCGCGCGAAAATTTGATAGTATAGTCTTAAGATACTATACTTTCGAAATATCAAAAAAACAAAAAATCGATTTTTTTTTTCGATATAAACAACATGGCACATGCGTCCTTAGAATAGAATCTGATTGGTACTCGGAGCAGAGGAGTCCAAAAACTACGTGAAACCGCACAGTCTACAATGAAACATCTAAATCGTTATGCAAATAGCGATGCAAGGCTCGGAACAGAGAGAATTGGAATTTTGTAGATGGGTTAGGTTAGGTTAGGTTGGGTCGTGGTGGTAGTCGGTCTGTACGACTAGATCACTTAGACCTTACAGGTCCGTTATGATACCAACGTGCGACACAGTAACTTCATTTTTTTTTCGGCGTGAAACCATTTTGTGGCTCTTATAAAGCGCAGGGTTGGTACAATCCCCACGCCGGATTCTTCCGTAAGAGAATTGAAAAAGTTTCTACCTAGAAAACCTGCTCCTTAGATGAGCTAAATTCCTAATTTTATAACGTAAATTATATTTAATCAAGAACATGCCAATAAAAATAATAATAACAGAGGTCGTACAATTATTTTAAGGGGCAGATACCTGTGAGTTTTTTTTTTCGAAAAAAAAAGTTTTTTCGAAGCAAAAATAGTAAGAAAATTGGCCCCAAAATAATTTTTTTTTTATTGAAGCATTTTATTCCGCGCATTTTTCCCCCCTTTTTTTAATTCATATAGAAATTATGACATTAATAACCAAAAAAAATTTTAGTTTTTTGTATTCAAGTCACTGACGCCGATGCTACAATGCCCGCCGATTGAGAAGCCTCGCTGCGACCTTCCTGAATGATTTAAAAAAAAATTGTATATTATTTTAATGTATAAATAAACTGTATGCCAATTTTGAAAAAAATATATTGACTTGTTCATTTTGAATAATTTTAATGAAAATCTTTTCCCTGATGGCCGTTGACAGCTATCTGTCCCCTTAAATGTTATTAAAAGCACTTTGATATACACATAAAACGCACCCCATAGGTAAATATTTGCATATAGGTACATACACCTGTGCTCACATAATTATCTTCTTACGATACAATAAGCGCAATATTTTTAATGCCAAATTTTTGTCGGTAATTTTTCATAAAAATATAATTCGTTGTATAACAAAATCTTTATAAACCAAAGCTTCAAAAGTTGAACAAAACTCATAAAAATTTAATAAATTTTGAGAAATTGTGCTAAAAATTTAATATATATATGTATATACATATAACTATATATAATATATGTACATGAGTATGTAACGAGTACATGCCAAGTACACAATTTTATTTTCATTTTACACAGAATCTGAAACTCTCGTAAATATCACAAGTTTTTGCAGCTCCAAAGTGGCAATGCCGGTTTTAAACTCTTATTAAATTCGCGCTAATACGCCGATATGCACATATGTACCTATGTATATGCGCACATATATATATGTGTGCGTGTGTGTTTGGGTTTTATTATGACCAACTAGCGGCGATTGCATCGCTTATGACCAGCAGCATTTAACGACGATTTGCGAGTTCGATGATTACTGTGCGCTCCGTTAGCTGCACTTCAACCCAGTTTGAATTAATCGCAGCAACAGCAACGCTAAATCCATTCGTCGCATTGCATTTGTTGCTGCTGTTGCTGCCGCCACTGTTGGCAAACTCTGCATGTCGACTCATCAATGCTGCAATGGATGGCATAAACGTGAGTGTAAATGGAATTCTCACATACGCCAATAAATACATTATTTCATACATACACATGCTCGTGGCTATGGACAAAAACAAAAAAAAAAGGTATCTGAGCTCTTGCAATTGCGACGATTTGTTTTCATTTTCGTTTTCGCTTATTGAAAAGCGAAATCAATCGTGCGTTGTTGTTATTAATAGACCATTGTTGATTGCACACCAAACTCTTCTTCGCCGTCATCACGTCCATGTTTTTGTGACTGGATTATTCGCCAAACGGTCAGGTTGCTTGGCAGTCGGACTCAAATGGACACTTGAATTCATTCACTCACCCGTTCGCTCACTCCGCCGCTTAGTCATCCAAACAGCGTTCTGCAATTTATCGCTACCCTTCAGCGCTAGTCATCGATATTCAATTGCAGCTTCAGATCAGTATTTTAGATTCAGTGCCCAGCTGTCAACTGCCTGATGGTTATTTCGTTTTGTTGTTGTTTTTTTGTTTGCATTAGCGGGAAATGTTGTGTGAAGACTGAACGTTGAAGGTTATGTTTGTTTATTATTTACATATTCTTTTTTACGCTATTTTCTTCGCTCGATTATTGCGATTTTCTCGTTCAAAAATTGTGGTTTTGCAATTCCTTGCAAACAAATACTGGTTTATATTGTAATTCAGTGCAGATATGCAATCAACGGTTTACATATATGTACATATAAGATGTATGGCACTATTGAGCTTTGCATTGACAAGCTGTGGGAATCATTCATAAATGTTCTCTTCATATTTTTTCAGTTCTCATAAGAACCATCTGTCATACATAAAAATTTATAGACAACAACAAGACGCGCACTACAAATTTGAGGAGGATAAATGCCTAATAATCTATAATAATAATCTATCGACACGATAATTATATACATATGTATTAGGGTGGTCCAAAAAAAATTTGTATGCTGCCGCCCCCCAAAATAGTAAAGAATGAAAAATAAAAAGAGCCGTATTTTTTTTTTTTTTAATCAGACCATATTTAATGGTGCCGCCGGGGCTTTGAAATATCCCATGTATTTTGCATGGGGAAAAAATACTTTTTCGTAGATTTCATGTAAAAACCTGGAAAATGAATATATTTTAACCGGATACCTCAGTTTCTCTTCATAATTGGTCAGGGAATAACAACCAATTATGAAATAATTAATTTTATATAATTAATAAAAGTAATATAAAATATTGTTTTTCGATTTTTTCTTAGATTTTCGTTTTATGGGGGCTTTTTGGGGTTCTATAAAAAATAGTTAATACAAAAAAATTAATTATTTCATAATTGGTTGTTATTCCCTGACCAATTATGAAGAGAAACTGAGGTATCCGGTTAAAATATATTCATTTTCCAGGTTTTTACATGAAATCTACGAAAAAGTATTTTTTTCCCATGCAAAATACAGGGTGGCTGATGAAAGCCGCTACCAAAAAAAAAATTGAATAACTTTTTTTCTTTTTAAGTTATCTGTTCCATTTTTGTTTTAATTTGCAGATTGATCTTTAAAATTTATTAAAATGGATAACTGGGACACGCAAACAAGAATTTGGATAGTCCGCCGCTATCACGCACTGGAGTCCGTAGTTTTGGTACAGAGAGAGTACAGGCGGATGTTTGGCGGCGATCCCCCGAGCAGATGGACCATAATGAGACTGGTGAATAATTTTGCTGAGCAAGGAACAGTCGCAAGAAGGCCTTATCATCGAAACTCACCAGTTCACAAATTTTCACACACTCGTCCAATCAGTCGTTGTTCAGACTGCAACGAAGTGTGATTGATTGATTTTATTCGTATATCACCAACGCAATCTCAGTTTTTTTTTTTGTAAACACATCTCAACGACGCCAGCCCATCAGCTGATTGTTTAAAAGGTCCGCTCAGATCCGAATAACGATCAGTTAAAGGGCTCACCTTTGCAATCTTTTCACCACGAATAAATTGGACAAGATTCTGTCAATGGCGCGAGATGGGCTATGCATCGTACTAAGTGTACAGGGTGTTCCTTCTGGTGCTGTTTCTTTTTAATAATATGACAGCTCTTTCCCGCCGAAAATCTTGACAGAAAACCTATAACATCTTCCCGAAACGAAATGAAGCGCTAAAATTTGAGGGTACTCCGCACCTATTCACAAGCCCTATTAAATCCACTCACTTGATAAGCAGCTACGACGACACGAATAACAACGTTGAAATTATTGAAAAAAAAAAACTAAACTGCCCCATTTGGGAATTTTAAAACCCACGTCTGATGGTTGAGAAGCCAATGTATCAGCAGAGGGAAGCAGTTGGGTGGATTTTCGAGCGGTAGCAACGTTGGCTCAATTTTCTTTGAAAATGCTGTTGGAAACGCTTATCGGTCTATGGTGAGCGTTCTTCTTCTTCTTCTTTTTTTTGATTGGCACGATAATCGCTTACGCGAGTTTGGCCTGTCGTTCCTTTCTCGTACTAACCGGCACCAGTTGGACCCATCAAGGGAAGCCAAATCCCTCTTCAAGTGAAGCCAATGCCCTTCAATGCAGAGGAGTTCTTCCTCTTCCTCTGCTACCAGTAACTGGTAGCGCGTCGATTACTTTTCGAGCCAGAACGTTTGCATCCATTCGGACGAGTTGACCCAGCCAACTATGCATGTCGTCTATGTCGTTGAAAAGCTCATGCAGCTCATTGTTCCATCGCCTACGATACTCGCCATCACCGACGTGCAAAGGTGAACATTACAGAGTCATAATAAACAATTTGTTGTGTCCGCAAGTTGAAGATATGTACTCGGACGGTCTTAAGTTTCAGCAAGATAGTACGCCATGTCACAATCGAACTTTTGCGTGCCAAGTTCGGTAATCGTGTGCTCTATCAGTCGTCTCGATGATGTCAATTCTTCACCTCGAAGCTGGGATTTGGCGTCGTTAGACTGTGTTTTGTGCGGTGCCGTGAAGGATCTCATTTAAAATGGGAATGTTTTTTATTTCGAATAAACCAATAATATACAAAAAAAATTGCTTTAAGTTAATTTTTTTTATTAAAAAAAAATGCTTTATGTTAGTTTTTTTGTAATTAAAAAAAATGCTTTATGTTAATTTTTTTGAATTAAAAAAAAACACCCTGTATAGCCAACACATTTCTTTTAAGTAATGTAATTTAAAAAATACTTGAGAAAAGTTTGCTGCTTGCACACAACCACCTCGAATTGCCTATTGTTCGCTTCTTTGCCGTCAGCGGATGTTGCGCATACGACCTGTAAACCCACGAGCGCTATTGTGTTCATATACACGCATACATGCATAAATTCACGTATGTGGCACCGAAATAGTAATTTGGCTAACATTTTTGTTTATTTGAATGCATTTTGTCTGTCATCAGCTTTTAATTGATTAAAACAAAGGCTTGAGTGTTTTTAGAGACGAAAAAAAGAAGCAAATTTAAAAGGGAAAATGAGATACGCAAACTTTTATAGTGCACTGATCTAACCGAAGATAAAACTCGAAATTGCTTGTTGGTTACGCATTAATTTACACAATTTTCTCAAACGTAACAACAATAATTTAATGTAATAAAGTAATTCTAATGGAGCTTTGTTTAAGTCTATGCACCGTAAAACTACAAACTTAGCCTTATCTCAGATGCAAACACACACACACATATATATATAATACATACAAATGTAAATAAAGTGGTGTGCAACGGAATAGCGCCGCGTTTTAATACATTTTTCGAAGCAACACGTTTTCAAATATTTTAATATTTTACAGATTTCAGTATTTTATTTGGTTCGGTAGGTAGATGAAATGGCTGAAGTTCCAGTCTAGCACTCCCAAGTAGCACTAGAGCGTCGTTTTGATACAATTTTGAGATCTCCAACAGGCAGATGTTTACAGCCAGCCAGAGCTGTTAATGTAATGGAGAAGATTGATGGGATCTAGGCTAACGAAGAAAGGAGCACCCAGTGACCTTAAGGGGTAACACCACTGTAGAAATTTCAAAAAATTGATTTTTTTTTTTATAAGCTTAAAAAATTCTTTGAACCTTTTAAAATACAGAACAAAAAGTTTTATACGTTACCGAAGTATATTTCATAAATATTTTAAGCTTTTAACCAAGCGCTAGTGACTGCTACCTAACGACTTCTCCAAATTTCCAAACTTTAAACGCGTTTTTCTCAAAACACGTTTTCTGAAATTGGCACGCAGCATAACTCAAACAATTTTAAATATTTTTAATCAGGTTTTTCACTACGTCTGTATAATAACCATCTTAAGAGAAGAGCGTAGGGGATTTTCGATAGATTAATTTAAACGATTGTTATAATTATTTAAGTGCCGTTTTTTTAGTCCAAAATATAGTTTTTTCCTTCAAATGCTTGCTAATTCCACAAAAATAAATATTTTTTAAATCCCCTACGTGTTTCTCTAGCTATTCTTATCTAGATTAAGAAAAAAAATGTTTCTTTGTTCCAGATTAAAATTTGCACCCTCTGTGCTGCGTGCCGCGGAGCTCCTTCAAGAGAAACCACATTACAAAAATGTCTCCAATGCCGCCATTTTGTAAAATTTTACGATCAAACTTTGTAGTTTTGTATTTTAGTATATAAGTAATAACTTCCCAAATCAGAGTGATTGTTTCCCCTTTCCTTCTATACAAAAAAATTCTTTAAAAATCGTGTTTATTTTACGCGTGTACAGTGGTGTTACCCCTTAATCGTCTAGCAGCCAAACTCAGACATTTATAGAGAAAGACAAAGTGCTTAACAGTGCTAACACAGCTTCTGCAATGGGAGTTAAATGGTAAACCAGCTTCGCGTCCAATGGTCGGTAAACACAGCTACGAGTTTGGAAATTGAATGGCGTGGAGTACCTAGGACTTTCTGAGCCCTGTGTCTATTGTACTGGGACCAGAGGGTTTTCGAAATGGCATACAAAGAAATGGAGCTCCATTTTTTCTGTGCTTTCCTGAGAAATAAGTTTTGCACTTCATCTCTAATAACAGTCAGGCGGATGCCAATGACCGGGTAGGAGATCTCTGAGACCAATTCAATCGACCCCTTCCTGGTAAGCTCAGCAGTAATTTCTTTTCCCTCCACGTTTCTTTGTTCTGGAACCCAGATCAGATAAATATTACCTGCACACCCAAGATATTTAATCTTCTTCTCACAGGAGTTGACCAGTTTGAATCTGTGCCACGACATCGTCTGAGCCTTAATTGTGGATGCCTGCAGGATCTCAAATTTTACTTGTTTACTGTACCAAAAATGTTGAAGGAATATTTGAAGATAGAGCGAAACGCTGCGACTGTGTGTTAACTAAAATAAATGACAAGGTTGTTGCTGTTGTAGCTCTTAATCAACCCCTGCCAGTCCGGTATAGTCACCGATCGTCAGTGTCTAGCTTATCTAGCGATAGGCTCATGAAATATGCTGTTTCGACGGGTTGCGTTCATAGGGAGAAGGGTGTTAGATGAATGGATTTAAGAGGACAAGTGGATAGGTGGTTAGTACCGTGCGGGGTACCTTCACATGAGGGACATTATACTAAATATGCCGGGGTCGACTCTGGATAAGTAGGCGTTCAACCTGCTACAGTTCCCAGAAAGTAATTCAGTCAAAGTGACTCGGGTCTCACGAGGCAGCTAAAACCTTTCTTCTAGGATGGGTGGTGATTGGTCTCCAATCGACGTATTCGGGGGTCGGGTATTTAGGAAGGTGGTAAGAGACTCTGGTGGCCCTATAGCTCCAACTTGGAACTCTAGAAATTAATGATGAAGAGAATCTCGATAAACGTCGTTTAATGTATGTTTGTATACTGATGTTGCAGTCGCGTCTGGTTCGGGATTTCCAGACTCGCCTAGGAGGTCATTCAGTCACTAGTAAGCGCGTGCAGCGGTAATTCCTGCAGAGGAATTGCTTACTGAGCATCTTACAATGCTTCTTACTCGGGAGAATGAAGGCCCCGTTATGAGGATGTTGCAGGGGAGTTATCAGGCATTGTTAGCGCTACTCAAATATTGATTGGAAGGGCTGCTATTTTTGATAACAGCCAAATAGCGCGTAGACAATGAATCTATTTATGTTTTGGAATATTCTCCTATGCGGCTTTCGCAAGTGGCCATACCGCATCTTTATTGAAACTAAGGTTAAGACTCCAAAACTCACTAAGATCTCCGTATTTGACGCTATCAGACTGATTTTTGTGCCAAGCACTATTTATGCTCACAAGGCAAAAGTCAAAGAGAAACTCACAGACAACAACTCAAGTCAAATCTCATAACAGGAGAAGTATTAAAGCGACTCCCAGAAGAAGAACTCACCTTCCTTATTTACATCTATAATTTTATTCCTAGGTTTATTACGCCTAAATGGAAAGTAGCTCAAGCAAAAATGATCCCCAAACCAGGAAAAAAGCGCTGAACAAGTCGAATCATATCGACCCACCACTGCAGCTAACTCTAGCATCGAAGTACTTCAATGGATCGAGTCTGAAACCCTCAGAATGATCTCCAAAGTCGCTTATTACATAGTATCACAAAGTCACAAATTCATCGTGATCTCAAAGAGTAAGGAAGGCAACCATCGCCTTGTATGGATGCAAGGGCGCAATTGGCAAAAGATGGCGCCTCTCACCTAGAGTTATATTTTGGCTCCATAATACCATAATAAAGCCAATCTTGTTATATGGAGTCGTGGTCTGGCGGAACTCACTGGAGAGGACGACATAAGTTAAAAAGCTAGAGAGAGTTCAGAGGTCTGCACTCATTGGAATCAGTGAGGCGCTTCGAACTACTCCTACTTTGGCGCTTAATGTAATGTTAAATGTGGTAACTATAGACATCGCAGGCAGAATTGCCGCTGCACGTACCGCAATCAGACTGAAGTGCTTAGGGTATAAGCTCAATCTCACATACGGGCACTCAAACATCCTCAGAAACTTTGAGTTCATCCCCTTGTCGACGGATCAGTGTGTGGCCTCGCTTAATCCAAGTTAACCTGTTCACGGATAGCTCGAAGCTGGACGGTAGCGTTGGAGGAGGAGTATTCTGCAAAGAGAGAGAAGGTAAATATTTACTCCGATAGCCAAGCAGCAATTAGGGCCCTAGGCTCCTATTATGGTGCATTCGAAACTGGTCAGGGAATCCTGGTCTCTCTCTCGATTGCATCAGAATCCTTCTATATAAAGATAATCTGGGTACCTGATCACAGTGACATTGCTGGAAACTGCGAAGCCGACGAGCTGGCCAGACAAGGGACCTGTGAGGTAGTGTGCCCGCAAAAGGAGAGTATCGGGATTTCCTTGACAACCTGCGCTCTACTCCTGAAAGGATGGGCTTTGCACCATCTCAGCAAGCGCTGGGAAAGTACACGAAGGTGTGAGGTCGCGAAGTCCTTCTGGCCACGTTTGGTAAGGAGGCGTTCGAGGGATATTCTGAGGATGACAAAATTTCATCTCTCAAATTTCGTGGACATCCTCAAAGGGCATAGCTTTTAGTAAAAATATCGGTTAATGTTTAAGAAACTGATCGCAATCAAGAAGTGGTTAAAAAAAAACTTTTTTTGTTTGAAATTTAATTCTTAAATACTTTTTTTTGTAGTTGAAGAAGAAAATGTTGCATTCGGCCGCACAATGAGTGATAAAATTTGAAGCTTCCGCATTAACGAGTGTGCGGCTCTATTTTATCTCACACCACTGTATAAGTATATGCATACATGTATGTGTGCTTGTGTAAGTACTATGTATATGTGCAGTTAGAGAATCGTAAATTTGTTCATTTGCAATATTTGCATTTGTTGCTCCCACCAAAGTCCAACTGGCTGCGAATTTGTTTGTAATGTTTATTATGCATTTTGCTGCTGCTGCCGGTTCGCGTGTGGCACTTATGCGAACGGGTATGTGGCATGTAGTAATCGCGCAACATTTGCACAACATTGTCATCACAATTGCTAGCATTTGCATTTGCACACACACTCACACACGCATTCATTGAGTCATTTCCATTGAGCCATCGCAGTTGGTTTTTTTGTCATAAGCCTTAGCGTGCGTCACTTTTCGCTGATTTTCGCATCAAATTTGAATTTTCAATTTTCCATTTTGCTACTCATCTGGTTATGTCTCTCTCGACGTGATGCACTTCGTTCATCACTATAGCGCTCTTGTATTACAGGATTTTCGGTACTTTTGCCGCGGATATGCAAATTTATTGAATTCCACGTTGGTTAGGTGCATTCATTAAATTTTATCCGCTTACGTGTATTTTATAGAAGAAAACTTTTTTCCCAAATTTGATATAAAATCAGGGAAAAATGAATATATTAACCGTAGATCAGCCCTACAAAAAACTTCACAATTCTATACCGTGTATCTTTTTTGATACATACTGAATTATTATTAAAAATGAAACAAACCAATGTATTTTTAACTAGATTTTGAGATAGTTATAAAATTAAGCTTTATTTACGCATTTTGTACAAATATTTTCCATATGTTTGTCTTTACAATAAGGTTTTTTGCATTTGCTGCAATATAAAGAGGTCCATTTGTTTTTATTTTCTCCGGAACTATAACACATACAACATCATGCTCGATTCTTTTTTTCCAAACTTTCCATTTAAGCGTTTTTTGATGATCCAGCTTCGTTCTCGTCTGCACTGTTGACGACGCCAGTAAAGAAAATCGACGAAAGCATGCCATTTTGAGTACGTTGGGATTGTTTTTCAACATAAGGTTTAGCTAATGAAATGGCAAGTTCATGAAGAAAACACTTGCGTTTTGTGTGCTTCCTTGTAGACTTCCAGTTTGGATCTATTTCATTATATGTAATATATGAGTTTAATGCTGAGATGTCAATCATATTGGAAAAAACTGCCATAGTCCAACGATTGTTTTTTCGCTTGCAACTGTAACAGGTTAACATTTTGTCCACCGTATCAACTCCTCCTTTCGTCGAGTTATAAAAGGAAATTAATTCTGACAATTTTTTCGAGTTACCTAGAACATTCGCGTAGTGGTGCATTGTGCTCATAACAATTGTGCATTTGTTTTTATGGCTCATATACGAAACAAGAGTAGTGTCCGGAGTAAATGCAAAAGTTGAATTAAATCTAGGAATGTTTTTGCACTGAAGTAACTTTGGAGGAATGGATCTCTTATTTTTGCGCATTGTTCCAACCATTGTTAGATTTCGTTTTAAAAGTTTTTGACCCAAAGTATGCGACGAGAAAAAGTTGTCCATGGTAACGTTGTGACCTTTCAATCCTTCCACTAAATCAAGTACGACCTGCTCACCTTGGTTGCGCTCTGGAACTCCAGTAATTCCTTTTCCCAAATAAGGCTGTATTTTCCAAACATAACATGTTTCGGAATCAACGGCCAACCAAAACTTTATACCATACTTCTCGGGTTTCGACGGAATGTACTGGCGAAACTTACAGCGGCCGTGAAAACCCAATAATTGTTCGTCTACTGTGATGCAATCATGAGGATTATAGAACGTAGGGAGTAGTTTTACCCACCGTTCCCAAAGATCGCAAATTGGTGCAAATTTATCTTCACTTCTTCTCTCTCGTCGACTAAGTACGTCATTAAAGCGTATAACTTCCAATACATATAAAAATGTTTTTTCGGTCATAATTGTGCGAAATATAGGTCGCCCATATGTAGTATCGAATAAATCATGCAAAGTTTCATTTTAAGATCTATATAAGTATTCCAAAAAAACAATTTTTTATATATGATATTTTAGTTTTTGAATATATGTATTAACGTACTTATATACACCAGCCAATATCAAAACAGCCAGAAAAGCCAGAAGTAGATCTTCATCAATTTCTAAATGTTTATCTCCATGCAATTCTTTCCCATACTTATTCGAATTTTCAATTATTATTTTCGTAATCGATGTAGGGAAAAATAATAGCATGGAATCTCGGATGTTTCCAACTCGGCTGGATGCGTTTCTTGTTACTCCTTAAAGAAGTATGTATGTAAATTGAAAAATCGTAATATAAAAAAGCACAGTTAGTAACCTGGTCTCAAGCTAATGACGTTTTCCGCCCTTGAACGACCGATGGTGTATGGCTCTGGATTCCATATGGTACCATCTTTTGCAATATATAACGGATCAATATCAAAGTTGAGACCAATATTCTCAGAAATATCTGATAAAAAACTTTCATTTGAGTCATTTTCAAACACATAGTTCTCCGCCTCAGTTTCGGAATTGGAAAAATTTCCATTTTCAGATTCATCGTTTGAACTGTTATCCAGAACTTCATTCACCAGCTCCTCTAAAGTTAAATATTGCGGACGCCACATTTTTGAACCAAACTTCACTAACAATCACTTATTCACAAAAAAACGTCCGAATAATGTCAAAACAAGGTTGAAACTAAAACTATTCGCACGAAAAATCATTAAAAATTTCATATGTATCAAATATGATACAATGAGTAGAATTATGAAGTTTTCGTTTTTCTCGCGGCCTACTTGATTTTAAAATTTGAAACTCAGTTTAAAATGCTTATATCAACGGAACAAACAAAGTCATACAAGTTGAGGTAAGTGTTGCCAACGTGGACGAATTTATTGGCTTCTAAAATATGAAATGTATCATTTTTGATACAAAAAACGATCTACGGTTAAATGTAACAAAACGTGGTGATTTGCGATTGTTGTTGTTGTAGCAGCAATACTAAACCCTGTCAGTGTAGTGAATATCACCGGTCGCCTTCGTCTTACTCATCTAAAGGTAGGCCCAGGAAATATGCTGTTTCGACAGGTTGGGTCCAGAGGCAGAGGGGTGTTAGATAAGTGGGTTTGCTAGGGTATGTGAAAAGGTGGTTAGTGTCGGGCGGGGTGCCTTCACATGCAGGACATACGTTTAGTATGTCGGGGTCGATTCTGGATGAGTAAGAGTTTAACCTGCTACAGTACCCAGAACGTAATTGTGCCAATGTTACGCAGGTTTCACAGGGAGGCTGAAGCTCTTCATTTGCTAAAGGTGTGTTGGGCTCCGATTACGGCATTCGGTGGTCGGGAGCTTAAGAAGGTGGTGATGGTCACCCGATGAATGTCGTCTAAACACTCTCTGGTCCAGTAGATGTCTGTTCGTTTTGTCCTGGATCTCGTCGACGTAATTGAGCAGGTGTCTCCCGACGCGCCTGGAAGGCGGCTCTGGCTCAAGCAGGTGTTTGCAAGGGTGAAACCTACGGTAGCACCCAAGCAGAAACTATTTGCTGAGTAGTTTATTGTGCTCCTTTACTGGGAGCATCTGTGCCTCGTTGTGAAGGTGTTGAAGAGGGGACATCAGGAGGCAACCCGTCGCTGTCCGAGTAGCACTGCTTTGGCAAGTATGGAGCTTTATCCACTGCGTGTCGTTAGTTCCAAGCGACCAGATAGGCGCAGCACAGTTTAGAATTGCTTTAAATGTCGACCGGCCAATTGCCTTAAATGTCGATAGCAACATTTCTTTGCCTTTGCCCCAAGTGCTGCCGGCAAGCGATTTGAGGACCTTGTTGCGATTTTGGACTTTATTGGCAATTGCGGTTGTGTGCGCAGAGAAGGAAAGCAAACTGTCAAGTGTTACACCCAAAATTTTGGGATTGTTAAGAGTCAGAATTGGTGTGTCATAGACTTTTACCTTGAGTTGCAGTTTGACCTCCTTTGTCCAGGTGGTCAAGCGGGTCGCCGTGGACTTTGTGGGGGAAAGTTGGAGATCCCTCGCAGTGAAAAAGCGAGAAAGGTCGGTGAGGTAGACGTTGACTTTGGCGCATAAGCCATCAATGTCATAGCCCGACGTCATTATCGTGCAGTCGTCGGCGTGGAATCCAGGGGGACTCCCTCTGGTGGCTAGCGCAGTTTCAAGATACAGAAGTTGAAAAGCAAGGGTGAAAGGACAGCACGCTGCGGAACTCCAGGGAGCTCACGGTCCACCTCTCCAGCCCTGGCGGAAGTGTTGACTGCAAAATATCATCTAGTAGCGTGGCGTGGCTGACAGTGTCGGTCCAACGCTACTAAGGCAGTCCTCTCGCAGGGGCAGTTTTGGTTGAGCCCGCGGTTTGCCTGGGTGTTAATTACTGTGAGTGCCGTAGTGGTACTGTGCACTCTTCGGAAGCCATGCTGGTGTGAGGCTGGGGTCAGGTGTTTCGTATAGAGTGCAAATAGAAGGGCTTCAAGAGTCTTCACCACTGGGGAAAGGAGAGTTATCGGCCGATAAGAATCCCCTTAGCTGGCGGGTTTCCCAGGTTTCAGTAGCGGAACCACTCTCCCTGATTTCCACTTGTCAGGAATTATGAGATGGGCCATGGACATATTGGAAACCCTTGTGAGGTAGCCAATAGCCCTGGTAGCTAGCCTAACAATTAAACTTTATAATTTATTATGCATTTAATTCAATAAATAAATAATAAATATATACGCAGTTTTTGGTCTCTTTTCGCCCAATAATTTCCCTAGTCATGAAGATGGTGTAGAGGCCTTCTCTGCAAACTCTTGTTGTAACCCAAATGATTTTTTTTTTTTTTGTAAAGATATTCATTGTCTCCACTTTAAAGTCTTAATAATACCTTGAAATAATTTAATCCATAGAAAGCATTTGTTGATGTAGGTGGATACGAATTGCCAAAATTCTCGTCTTTATTAAATCCCGCCATTTTGAATCTTGATACATTTGACACGCCAACTCGTCGTATTTGAAAATGTAGAGGCGTAATAGTAAAAGTTTAGTATTTAAATTTCTTATTACAACGTTTACTTTAAGTAAATGTAATTTAAAACAAGATGCGTCAAAGCCAAATAATTGTGATCACGAGTGTGTGCGGTGACGAGAGTCCAAACCTTATGGCATTTTTAGAAACTAGATTCATGATAATATAATCGGAAATACGTTGAAGTGGTTTGACATACCACAAATCATTTTAAAATTCGCGTCGATGATATTTGTCCGGATCAAAGTAGGAAGTCACTACAACGCGATCACTGAATTTACGTCCGGTTAGCGCTTGCTGTGCCTTTTGACAATCCATAACCGAATTGAATTCGACAAATACTTTACCACAACCGGGCACATCAACGCCCTCGATGGGTCGTGGTATCTCGACACTGCGCACAACTCCATATTTATTACACTCCTCTTTGATATCCTCCAAAATATCTTCATATTCTTCTTCGTCGCGCAACTCATCGGGTGTGACCATATTCAACAAGCAAAGAACTTCGGTGGGTGGACCCGAGGTGCCGACCATAGAAAGGCCAGGCACTTGTATCATCACCGGCGCAGCTGTGGTGGAATTACTTTGTGCATTCTTAGCACCTACACTAGCTCTTTGCACTATCAACTTCTTATCGCCCAATTGCATGCCATTTAGACCAGCAATAGCCTAAGGAGGTAACATGAAAATTTAGGAAAATTGTTTTTTTTTTTGTTTGTTTGTTTTAATTTCATGATTTTACCTGATCTGTTATGCTGTGGTCAACATATTCGGAGAATGCGTAACCTTTGCTCAAGCCAGTGGCGGCATCCTTTACCAAGTTAAAAGCACGCAATTGTCCAAATGAGAGCAATAACTCTTTAACCTGTTGAAATTTTGAAAATCATGACAAATTTATTGTTAATGTTATTGATGTCATATGAAAAGGCAAAAATATGTTTAATGTTAAAAACTGCGAACTTTGAACATTTAATTGTCATAAAAGAGCTATTGCTATTCCACATCGAAATTATGTCACGCATTAACGGGAACGCATGTCCTTCCACCACCTAAAACAAAATAACATTGGGATAGGCTAAACGAAATTGTTGGCATTGATTGGTTGATTTTGCTTAGTAGGTATTTCTGAAAAGTTCCTGTAGAGATTTTTTCAAATGGCATTTGTTGTCAATTTTAATAAACTTGCCTTTTACATCGACATTTGCATGCATTACAAGTTCACTGCATCGACACGCACGCACTTAGTTTCTCACACCGCATATTGTACTCGCAATTAATTGTACACGCAACAAAAGATGTGTGTTTTTCAGGTGGATGCAGTGGGCATGGTCGATGCAACTGCAACAAAAGCGAATACGAACGAGTACGTGTGCTTGTTGCTGTGGTGTAGGATGCAACCTAAGCTACAATAACCAAACAATCAAAAACAAAATTAATACAAGTTTCGACAACAAATCTAGGTAGGTAATATAAAAGTGGTAAAATGAGCCCAAATGTTTTAAACAAATCTCTAGCTTAAAGTTAATTTACGTTAAAATACGTCGCTTAGACTCGAGCTGAAAATGAAGCTGTAAGAAGATCTGAAAATTTAAATTTGGAGCTGAAAATTGAAAACCGAAGCTGAAAATCGCTGAATGCGCTGAAATTTAAGCTGAAAGAGGAGTTCAAATGATAACTAATTTTGAATTTATGGCGCGCTGCTTGACTGCAACCGTATTGATAGTCTGGATGCGCCTAAATTGCTACAGGGGGGAAAAATTAAATAAAATTTGAAAGATCTCTTTCTTCGGAATTCATGTACGCCCGTATCCGCACTCCCTCATCACTGTGCCTTAATAAACTGTGGCAAAAAACTTTACATTTACATTATTCTGGATATTTGAGCAAAATACAGCTATCGACCAACTTACCTGCTCTTCATTCAAATAATTTGGCAAGCCACCAATGAATATTTTGTGCGGAGAATCTGGCACAACAGTGGAAATAACACCATTGGCTGCAAAAAACAAAAAAAAAAATTAAATGAAAATATTTACTTTTTTTCCTTGGCAAAGCATTAGCTTTAAATTACCAACTGGGGCCGTTAAAGGTGGCGCATCAGCTACACCGGGCATGGGTTGGTAATCATGAGGACGTCTTATCTTCAAACTCTGCCCCTTAAAGTTTATGCCATCGAATGCCATTGCCTGTGTAGTTTCATCTGTTGAACGAAATTCTAAGAAAGCGAAATTCTTATCCAAGTTTATCTGGCACGCCAATACGGGACTTCCAGCTGCTTGCGCCAGACCCGTTAAGTGCATTTGTTGGTTAAAGAACTCCATCATCTCATCTTCTGTAACACCAAATGGTATATTGCCAACGTAAAGTCGTCGCGCCTGTCGTGTTATAGTTGAGCCCACTACTGGCACAGCGGCTTGTGGAATTTCGGGTACTGCGTTTGCCGGTATCTGGCCCGCTGCTTGCATAGCTTTATATTGCATCGGTGTAATGTGCTCAAAACCAGGTGGCGGTACATCCCAATACAATGATGGTTTTCTTCGTCGGGAACGGGTGTGCCGGTCACGTCCACCACCACCACCAGCTTCGCGTTTACGATCGCGGGAACGCGAACGACGATAATCTCGCTCGCGTTCGCGATCTCTTGAACGCGATCTATGGCGGCGCCTATCACGGTCTGCAAAATTTATACACATTTTTGCTTAGCGGCACGCGTTCTCACGCATCAAAATCTCTGAAGCACTTACCTTCGGAACCCATTTTAAAATAGAATATTAATTTTATGCAAGTGACTTCTAAATTATTCCGTGCTTAAACGCTTTTAAATTAAGTTATCAATAATATTTAATTGTAGATTTATGAAAAATGTGTAAATTATTTTACGTTGCACACAAGTGAAAAACCTTTGATTGAATTTTTTGACAGACGCTGATTGGAACCGTGAAGCGAAAACAAGCGAAACAGATATATTTTGATGCGGCGAAATTCGACTACAATGCTGCCACTTGTTACATTTTCAAGACGAATGGAATATCAAAAGTGGCACCTTCTGAAAACCGTTACTTTATTTCACGCGATTTTGGCAACCAACGATTGGACCATATATAAAATAAAATATAAAATAACACAGACAAGACAAGCAAGGGAAGGGAAATTACTTTGTCTCACTTCAGTGAATGGCTTGTTTGAAGATTTAAATTAAACAAAGTAATGGAAATGAAGTGCCGTGTATTGAGGCCTCCAAATGCAGTTTTTGTGCAATGTTATGCGGATGACGTCGTGGTAAGAAAGTGGGTGTGTTTGTGTATGAATACTTGGACTTGGCGACTTCTATTGCTTTCGCCTACTCTTCCTCTTCACGGAAGACGCAGTCTTGTATTCTATCATTCTTGTGAATTTTTGAGATATTGAGTTTAATTAATATTCAAACTAGTTCAAACAACTGCCAAAATACGGATATTAATGCAAGAAGTGAATCACTTTTTGATTTCATTTTAAAGAAAAGCTTGTTTATATGCAACAGGAGTAAGAATCCCAATTAATTACCTCGTGCACGAGCAAAAACGTGCTGAACTTCACTCTGACTTTTTCCGCACTGTTATAGTAGGTACATCATATATTGCAGAATTAAGTCTCCTTCATCATAGGACAACGGATCTATAATTCCGAAATTAGGAAAGCCAATAGGTACTAATGGAATTTTTTACCAAAAACGTGAAGAATTGTTATGAATGCACGAGACAGTAAATTCCACGTCCATGGGCTACTTGAGAGGAATTTGGTCATTGGACGGCGAACGGCGAGGAATCACTAAAGTTACTTCTCAACACTCATTTTTCGACTAGACCGCTTTCTAGCAATACCAGCTGAGGAAGAGCCCTTTTCGCACCTTTAGCTACTTGCTGGATAAGTGCCGCCTGACCTAGGCATTTGGCTCTTTCAAACCCTTCAATTACAGAAATCTTCGGGGATATCGCGTCGTTGGCTGCTCCTTATTTATACGACCTGCCTAAGATCGTGAAGATCTGTGAGAGTAGTTATTATACTCAATGTAGGTAAGAGCTCCCACGTGCCGCCTAAGGATTTCAGGCCAGTCAAAATTTATACTTCTTGCTGAAAACCCTTCCAAAGCTGAATAACTTACACAAAAGAAATGAAATTCATCGAGAACGTTTGTCGCTCACCTGGCACGCTTACACGACAGATCAATAGAATTCTCCTTGTATAATATTACTGAAGAAAGAGTTCGCACTAGGCGCGAAGGCAATCACCAAGTCTCTGAACGAACTGTGATCGGAACCGGCCTTATCAGGTTTGTCTATAGAATACTTAACGTCATAACGGTCGTCACAGAGGCGGCGCTTCTCTACGCGTGCAGACGCAATCCGCTAGGTGGTGTTCTCTCCCCGTTACTCTGGAATTTTGTTGCCAATGACTTGCCGGAAGAGATAATGATAAGAGGCTACCGGATGATTGCTTACGCACACGGCGTAGCACTTATTATTAGAAAAAAGTTTTGGATATTGTGTAAGAGTTGAGTTAATGCAGTGTTGCATAAACGCCGCTGTCAATTGGGCCGTGAATTGCGGCCTCTCAGTAAATCCTCCAAGACAGAGGTCGTCCTATTCACAATGAAGCTTAAGGTACCCAGAGCCCAGCCCCAGGGGGCGCTGCGTTGCTTTCTGACAAGAGGAAATACATAGGGGTAATACCTCTGTCGTCAGGCCCATGAATAAACGAACAAAAAGAAAGGAAATTAGTTGTTTGTGAAGAGAAAGTGCAAGGAAAGGAATGGAAACAATCAAGCACAAGAAATTACACGCATAAAACCCAAAAAAACTACATTTGTACATAGGCATTATATTAATTTGTGCTTTCACAATTTAACACGCAGCACTTCGTTTTCATTAGTTTATTTAGTTCAAATCTCACAAATCACAATATTTTCACAAACATGTAATTTTTCCCTCCTTTTTTATGTATATTCGTTTATTTTGTACCAGTAAGGGGCCTGAAGTCAGACTTGTCAAAATCGCGAAAAATAATGTAACTGGTTTGGGAAGACGGCACCCTCAGTTTTTAATTCGCCTTAAGATTGTAGTGAGTAGCTATGTTTACGATTGCTATTGATATAATTTATAACAAATTGATTAAAATCAATATAACAACATTTTTGGAATGTTAAGTGCATTGTGTTATTATCTCGCGTTTTAACTTCATGTCAATTACTATATAGCTAATTCCTACCCGACAGAAAATCGCCTCATACATATAAACAAGTAGGCAACTTTTTCACATTATACTTCTCACTCAACTTTTCCGTCAACTAATCGCTTATCGGCTAATGTAAACACTCTATAACGTAACTAAAAAATACATTCCCAATTAATGAAGAATACAGTAAATAGTAAAGTGGTAGTAATTTGCGCAAAAAAATTTAATTTCTAGTAATTTAACTTGTGGGATTACTTGCCAATCGTAATCAAATAAACCCAAATTATACACTTTACGGACTTTGGTCGCAGCAGAGCAAATAAAACATAAACAAGAGCATTTCGGAATTTGTCAAAGATCGATTACGAAAAATAATAATTGTCATTAAAGAAAGTTAAATTACAAGTCTACCGCTTTATTGGATAAGTAATTAAAAAAAGCAAGGAAATGGGCTATCATGGTAAGGCAGAGTCCGAATTCTCATACGCGAACATTTAAAGAAACTTCTTTTCAGATCGAGACCGTGGACGCCGAGATCGACATCGCTCGCGCAGTCGTTCACGTTCGCGTCACCGAGATCGCTCGCGGCATCGTATAAGGAGACGTAAACCCTCACTTTATTGGGATGTACCACCGCCAGGATATGAACATATAACACCAACGCAATACAAAGCTTTGCAGGCCTCTGGCCAAATACCAGCAAGTGTTATACCCGATACCCCTCAGGCTGCAGTACCTGTAGTGGGCTCAACTATAACGCGGCAAGCTCGACGTCTATACGTAGGCAATATTCCTTTCGGTATAACCGAAGAAGAAATGATGGATTTCTTCAATCAGCAAATGCATTTAATAGGCTTGGCACAGGCGGAGGGCAATCCAGTACTTGCATGTCAGATAAATTTAGACAAAAACTTTGCTTTTCTGGAGTTTCGCTCCATTGACGAGACGACTCAAGCAATGGCCTTCGATGGCATAAACCTTCAAGGACAAAGCCTTAAAATTCGACGACCGCACGATTACCAACCTATGCCAGGCATGACAGACGAGCCTACCATTAAAGCGGCAGGTGAATTAACGATAGGCTTAATTTGTTTCAGAGGAATTTAAAATCATTTGTTTTCTTTTGTAATTTCAGTATCACCTGGCGTCATATCTACGGTAGTTCCAGATTCACCACACAAAATATTCATTGGGGGTCTACCCAACTACTTAAGTGACGATCAGGTGCGTATTTTTAAATCATATTCAAGGAATGAGGCTTTTATTTAAACTGTTTATCAAAGCACTTGTTTCAGGAAAAAAACAGAGAGAAAACAGGAAAGAGATATTTAAATTTCTTCCAACGTTGGTGCTGTTGTATTCTTCTTTGGCATGTTAAGAAATTTTCAGCAATACAAAATTTTCTCTACTTGATATTTCATGAACTCAGTTATTTTTAAAGCAGAGCCAAATTAATGTATAAAACGAAGTGACGAGTGCAAAAAATTGCCCAAAATCTTTAACAAAAACAGCAAACATGTCTGGCATTTCCCAAATTCGCTTTTTGGTTCACTTTTTTCAATGTTCTTTTTATTTCAGCGTTTTAGGACAATTCTTTTTTCAGCTTAAAATTTCTTTCAGCATTTTTTTTTTGTTTGCCGTAAATATTTCTGTATAAGCTATTTAATAACTTTCTTCCAAATTCATACTGATTACTTTTCCCAATTGTGTAATTGTAGATTAGTTTGAGCCGCGCTGCTCAACGCTTCTCTACAAGCATCGTAATTCAATTATGCAGTTATATGATATAAAAAATCGTGGAGTTACATTTGCAATGAATTTTCAATGAAAAATTTTAACACAAAATGATGAAAGGCAAGTTCAATAAATCTTACATTTTTTCTCAACTGCATTCTTGGCATGCCCAATAAGGGGATATAAAATCTCAATTTTATTGAGAAAGACATAGGGCTATGAAATAGGAAAACATTTAAAGTAAATTCACAAATAAAATTGAAAGTAATGGCGAGTCTACACCTCATAAAATGTGAATATTCTTAGAATTTGTGCGGCATGTGGTCATAATAGATTCAAAATTTTTACTAATTAATTTTTTAGCAATGCCTTTAAAAACATTTCATGAGTTGTGCCGTCTGCCAATATTTACCTTCGCTTTTGCCTAAACTGCATATAAAATAAAACCACTCATTCACTATTTAACAGGTTAAGGAGTTGCTACTATCCTTCGGGCAGTTGCGTGCTTTCAATTTGGTGAAGGATGCTGCAACGGGGTTGAGCAAAGGATATGCGTTTTGTGAATATGTAGATTTGAGCGTTACAGACCAAGTAAGATCTGCATTCACTGCTTCTTTCGTAAAAATAAAAGTACGTGCGCTTTCCTTTTCCCATAGGCTATTGCTGGCTTAAACGGTATGCAGTTGGGAGACAAAAAACTAATAGTACAACGCGCGAGTGTTGGTGCAAAGAATTCGCAAACTAATTCCACTGCTGTGGCACCTGTCACCATCCAGGTAAGAGAAACTTTATGCATAATTCACTAAATTCAATAAATTAACAAAGCTTCTATTAAGGTGCCTGGTCTATCAAGTCTCGTCGTAAATTCTGGGCCACCAACCGAAGTTCTTTGCTTGTTGAATATGGTCACACCCGATGAGTTACGCGACGAAGATGAATATGAAGATATTTTGGAGGATATCAAAGACGAATGCAATAAATATGGAGTTGTTCGCAGTGTTGAAATACCGCGACCCATCGAAGGCGTTGATGTGCCTGGTTGTGGTAAAGTATTTGTCGAATTCAATTCAGTTATGGATTGTCAAAAGGCACAGCAAGCGCTAACGGGACGTAAATTCAGTGATCGCGTTGTAGTGACTTCCTACTTTGATCCGGACAAATATCATCGACGTGAATTTTAAAAATAAGTTCAATTGTACTTTGTGTTTTATAAATAGTTATCGCTTTTTAAACTTCAAAAACACCCCAATATACGTTCTTTGTCTTTGTATCGAAAACAATATTTAATTTTTTGGTCTATCGGCAGTTTTTCTAGATGCCTTGCAGTATTATGAATATCATTATGGCACGGTCTCTGTAACTTAGATAGGCGAGAAGTATTACATTAATGATATAATCGATAAAAACCAGCGTGTGTGCATTGTTATTATAACGGAATTCTGCTTCCAAACTGTCTTTTTTTTTAAATACCCATGTGACTACTACACTCTAAGTACATGATAGCAGTACTCTTTGGTTGGGTTCAAAGCAAGATTAGGTAGGGTGTCTTATGATCAGTTTCAAAATACGGTTCAAATTATGATTTCGCTGAACCATCCGGATCGGCACCAAGATACCCTATTGTTGTAACATTATATCTGGAGAATACTGGAGTGACAGTTCTAAGCCGTATTTAAATCTGGGTCGTTCCTTTTATATATCAATGGATCAGCAATCATTTCCGTATGAGTATTTGTCAAAAGAGTTAAATACTAACGATTGTATGGAAACACCGACACCGTTTAGAGTATTGGAACTTTGTTAAATAATAGTTCCACGGAAAAGGGCCGATAAAATCATCGGAAAATGTCGATAAAATATATACATCGACATTTTCTTTAACATCAAAAAAGCCTGAACGGAATCAATAAAACCGTAATTAGCAGTTACAATATCGGCACCATACACACCATTCACCATATCAACGACTCGGTTTGCATTTTCGCCTTCACCAAAAAAAAAACTGTAAAATGTACCGAATGTTTTTTGTTGACTTCCTTTGTTAACACCCTGTAACACACAACTGAATGGAAAAAACAAAAACACAGCAAAAGAACTTTTTTAGTGAAATGTTGGCTTGACAACGAGCATAAACTTTAAACTGGTTGATCGATACTTTACGAGATATCGATCACTACAGCTATTTACTGAGAAAATAATGGAACCAAACAGTAACACACCAAATTGTCAATAAACACTAATTGCACTGCATTCTTGCCATTTTCAGCAAGATATTCTGCTAAATAATATTAATTAATATATATCAATAATTCTATGGCAGAAAAGTAGGCACAAACTGTGTGATGGAAATAAACTTCGGTTAAAAACTTTCACTGCGCTCTTTCGGATTGTTACGCACCGATTATTACCCCTATCGACTTTTTTCACCAACATTTTCATTTGCACTACAGTGTGTAATAACCATATTAACATGTGGCAGCACTTTTAGAAATCAGCTGTATTCGTTTTATTTGTTTGCTGTTTGCTGTTTACCATTAGGCAAATTGTGATGAGCTATGAGCGTGAAAATCTTCCTGCCCAATTTTCTATTCCATGCCAAAGAAAACTGTGATATCTATGGAGAAATACAGATCAACGAAAACAATGCCGTTTCATACTTTATTATTGCGCATCGAAGTTATGAAAGCAGCAGCCAAACAGAGGTTACCACCAAAAATCTGCGTCACTTAGGATATATTTTTCGTGCCGGTCAAACTTCAAGAGTGCAAAACCGCGATGTTGCTCTTAGCTTCGCCTATGACGAAGATACCCCAAACATTTATTTGCTCAAATTGAGTATAAAACCGGCGGATACCAAACAGGCAAATGTCTTCCTTTATGATGTGCCAAAGATGTTACAGCTGTATGAATATAGCGCCAAAAACATAGCCACTGGGACACATAATACCAGACATAGTGTATCTGGCGGACATGGTGACTGTGGGAGTGATCAGAATAATGATGTAGATATGTTGTGTAGTTTATTGAGTGAACATCGGCGAGAAAACAGTAAAACGCATAAAAATACTTTAGTTAGTATTTTTAAAAATATGCTCTTTTTCCTGCCTAATCTAATCACACATACATTAATCCTTTTGTTTGAGTCCCGAACGCTCTTGCCTTTATTACGAAATACATGTATGTACGAACACTATTTGGAATGGCGAAAGTACCGAGATTCTGGGTGGGTTGATATAGTGGTTGAAATTATCAGTACCGGTGAACTAATTTTTGTTTACTTACACAATTCAATCTTTTCAGAAAACGTAAACTCAATATTACAGTGGACAAAATACTCGGAGTTGGTGTAATGCTGTTTCTACTCTTCTACGTTTCTCATCCTGGTGATTATCTGCTTACAACATCGCATGTGAGGGATTTGTGTATTTCTACAATACTATGAAAATAATGTTTACATGTTATGTAAAAAAACGTTTTTTTTTATTTCAGTTGGTTATACGAAAGCTACGTTTGTTGTTACGATCGCTCAAAGGTAGTCCGATTGGCTTAAAACTGAATGAGCACCTTAACAATTTTTTGCTCGACTGTTTTAATTATCATATCGATTTGTGGGCCAAATTCTTGGGTAATTACATAGATTACAAATATTGCATTATTGATTACTAAATAATGTCGTCATTCTGATCATTCCAGATCTGATTGAGCCGATCGTGCTTCAACTTTTCGTTCCAATTGCATTACTTGGTTTAATTGGATTGTCTTTCCAATTGGCCTCGTTACCAGTTTTGATATCCATAATCGGTCTACATGCACATTGCTTTTATATATATACAGCAGTGTAAGTCACCAGTTTATTTTAATCACAAATAATAATAACTTAAATACTTATTATATTAGATTGTATAAGGTGGAAATCAAAGGCATTCAAGTGCTCTGGAAGGTGATGCTGGGGAAACGTTACAATGTACTTAAAAGTAAATATTTGTCAGCCATATTTTGTAACAAAAATTAAAATACTATATTTTACCTTCAGATCGCGTAGAGTCACATAATTACGTCACCCGCCAGCTATACCTTGCAACTATATTCTTTACAGCACTACTCTTCCTTTTTCCAACTGTATTGGTCTATTATGTAGTATTTACGTCTGTAAGTTTCCTCAGCTTATAAAATTGTTTACCTAATATATTTATAAAATTATTATTTTTTTTTGCAGTTACGGCTTTGTATTTATCTAGTTAATTTACTCGTTCAAGTATTACGTCGAAATCTCTTAGATTTCCCTCTTCAAAGGCTACTCAAATGGACTATTGGTCAATTTTACGATATGGGTAAGTTAAAAACATTTTTTTAAATATTGCATCGGTTTTATTTGCCTCATTTTTTGACAGAGAGTATATACCTCGCTCATATACCCCATTCGCCATCACCTTTGTTGCAGCCAGAAACTACAGAAATACATATGTACGTTTTCGAATTAAACATACAAAAATCGCCTTTGAATCGGGTGTTTTCATGTGAAGGTAGAATCCTGGAAGAGGTGAAAGCAGATGATCGGATGTCAATTAAAAATGCGTTCAATCGCATGCTTAGAGGAACATTTTAACGATGTTTGTATTTCTTGATACATGGAAAAATGTGTATCGATAAAAATAATATTTAAAACTTAAGAAATTTTAAATAAAATTCGATTTACATTTTATATATAATATTAAAGGAATATATTAAACATGGTATTTAACTAATCGTAGCTATGTACATATAACACAAGTATGTTTTCAATGGCAAATATCTATAAATACGCAGGGAGGCACGTATTCTATAATTGGAGTTATAATCCGGTCCCCAATTTCCCAATATGAAGGACACTTTTAAGAATAAACCTTATCGTGACTATAATTATTCCCAAATAATGCTTAAAAAAATACAAATCAACTTACTGGATATTTTTATACAAAAACGCTCTTTAAATTTAAGCTCACGGATGAATAAACTATATTAAAATTATCCTTAGCAGAGATTATTGGAGTTCTACTATACCGTCGTTCGATTTGCGTCCCCACCGAGTTTTTGTACAAGCTATAAGAAAAGAATAAAAAAGTTAAAGGACGTAAATAAAATTAAAGTATATTAAATGTAATTAGTACATTCCAAACTCAAAAATTACAACCCTGCACTCAATCTACTACCGATTATCTGACAAATAGCAACTTTTACTGTCAGTTGTCACACGTTGCTTATACAAGTGAGTGAGTGAAACAGCGCTAGCGCACCAACATATTCTAATTTATTTCAGAGTCCTATAAGCTCGTCTGAAGAAGATTTGTGGAAATCTCTAAATTCGTGCGAAATGTCGGGATACGTTGCCAGGAAAGGTCCCTTGGTCTTCTGTAAGTACCCATTAGTTGTTCAGTGCTCAAAAAATTATTTGATAACTGTAACTTATAAAAAATATATAAAACCAGGGGCGACCATTTGATTACGTAAATTAGGTCTATAATTCTGGCACTAAATAACAATTTATTATCTATTTTTCAGCAAACTTGGGTAAATGGGCGTACAACTTGTCTGGTTTCAATCAATATGGTGAGTAATGTCAAATAATGACTAGAATAAATTTGTTGCTCAATAACTAACCTGCAATTGCATACGCAATACCCCCGGCACTATATTCACAAACCAACTCAAATAGGTCTACACCGTGATGATTGTCTCTACGAGAACGAGGACGTAAAAGAGGCTGTGCGACGTCTACCCCGCAAATTGTATGATGAACGTAATTATCGTATTATGCGCGCTCTACATTTGTCCATGACGAAAACACTTTTGCCCAAAGAGCAATGGACCAAATATGAAGAGGACGTTAAATATCTGGAACCCTACTTAAAGGAGGTGGTTAAAGAACGTGAAGAACGCGAAGAATGGACAAAAGACCATTGAAACGTTAAGTGCGTCATTTTTATTTAATGTTAAACAAGATACGATTTATTTGGAGATGTGTAAATTAAAGAAAAATAAACTAATAAATTGAAATCTCTGTGAATATGTTATTTTGAAAACGGATTTATATAGATTACTTCAGTTAATCAGTGCAGACATGAAATGTTGTTAGTCGTTCCCACGACAGTGGGTTCTACGCAACGACCCGGATTTACATCCGGCCAAGGACTGCCACTTCAGCAGCATTCCCCGTACATGTATGGGGAATGTTTATACCGCTGCAGCAACAACAAATGTTGGTATGTTTGAAAACAAGCAGTTTTTTCTGAATGTTATTAGTTTCGAATCCTAAAAACTGTCGCTGTTTACCACAAAATCTCCAATTTTGTTTGAAAAATAAGTTAGAAATAATACCAATACAATTTGCGATTAGCCACTACTTACCTTTTGAATTACAGGTGTATTTAGGACAGAGCCTAGAACTGGCACTCTTCCTAAGAAGTTGACTGCCACCGGGAAGAATCCGCTGAAATTTCCAAAGACATAGTTAAAATTAAGGTACTAAAACAAAATCAAAGTAATTTGTACCTAAATAACACAAAGAATCCGTATAGCTCAATGATCATTCCAATCATTGGAAAACCAAGAAGTACAACGAAAATCCCGCCAAAAAACGCAGTGGTACCTTTAACTTTGTGTCGTTGAAAGAAAAACCTAAATGTACGTTGTACTCCAATTACACAGGCAAGACCACTCAGGAAGAGCAACTAAACAAAACAAAAAAAAAAAAACACTATAAATTATGCTTGTTTTTAGGCAACAATATTCACGTTTCCAATAGCCAGCAATCCTTTATCGAACAGAAATAGCACACCCAAAAATAGGAATGAGACACCAAAGCCAGCCAGACCTATTCCAATTTCTGTAATAAACAGAAAAACAAAGCGCGAATGAACGCCCAGTCGAGCATAAAACGTACCAAGCCAAATTGAACATACATATTAAATTATTCATGTATTGGAATATACAATAAACATGAAAATCTAAGTGACAATTGGTGCGCGCCTTTGCACTCGTAGACAAATTGGACTTACTCTGTAAATCTGTAATTTCAATCATTATGCTACTATTCTTATATCAAACACAATTTTTCCCTACAATCAAAGTTGTTACAATAAATTAGTATAGTAATCGTTTTTTCGGCAAATATTTGATCACTTCCACGTAAACCGATTTTTCTTTTTGGTTGTGCGAACAGCTGACTGGCATTTGGCATGACATTTTGTTTTTGACATATAATTTTATAACGTTTTCGAATACTACTAAACATAACATAGCAGAAAGAGAAAAGGTCCCTTTCTTAGCTTCTTTATATAACCTTAGCTTTGGTAAGCTAAATTTGGTTTCTTAAATTTATTGTTAATTGTAACTTTTTGATCTGATTATTATTATTATAAGGGGGTTTAGCATCCTGAACCCAAAGATCTACTGTGGCCCCTTCAGCGATTAGGAATATTTCTCTAAGCACAATATCCTCCATACATTGTAGTATTTATCATAATTTATTGTATTTTATTTGCCCTCTAGTAAAATATGTTTACTCAGGTGTTTGTCGCTCTTATGCACCAGAGCTAGCACTTATGGGGCGATTTTATCTTCCTCTCTACAGAACCTATAAGTTCTATTGGAGTATATTCTCTGGTTATTGAGGAGATAATTTTATCTACAATTATTCCTCCTATCCTAAAATTATTCTTACATACATATGTAATTCCAAGCAATCTTTAAATGGGTTTAGGTTAAAACTACTTACCATTCAGTTTGATTGGTTTTAACTGATCGCTTGAAGCGTTATAACTTTTGACGTGATAATGTCTTATAATTCGATTTAACAGGCTACACGCACGAAAAAATGTGTCGTTACCTTGCTCATTAGTGTTACCTTGCTCATTGCCGTTACCTTGCTCATGTGTCGTTACCTTGCTCATTACCGTTACCTTGAATGAACGGAACGAACGACAAAGCAAACAAGCAAACGAACGGCAACGTTCGACATCTTGCTCTCTCCTACTTAAGTGAGCGTATATGTGTATGTATATGCGCATATGTACATATATAAATTCACGTATTTGTATTTGCATATGCCTTCTTATTGATTATTATTAATTTGATTTACTTGAAGAATTTCAAATAAAACCAAGTTTGTTAATAATACCTGTTGTTTTAATGTTATTATTATTTTTTGACGTGATAACGTCTTATAATTCTATGTAGCCGGCTGCACGCACCAAAAAATGCGTCGTTATCTTGCTCATGCGTCGTTACCTTGCTTGAACAGCATGTTATGTTATGTTATGATATGTTATGTTATGTTATGTTATGTTATGTTATGTTATGTTATGTTATGTTATGTTATGTTATGTTATGTTATGTTATGTTATGTTATGTTAGTTATGTTATGTTATGTTATGTTATGTTATGTTATGTTATGTTATGTTATGTTATGTTATGTTATGTTGTGTTATGTTATGTTATGTTATGTTATGTTATGTTATGTTATGTTATGTTATGTTATGTTATGTTATGTTATGTTATGTTATATTATGTTATGTTATGTTATGTTATGTTATGGTATGTTATGTTATGTTATGTTATGTTATATTATGTTATGTTATGTTATGTTATGTTATGTTATGTTATGTTATGTTATGTTATGTTATGTTATGTTATGTTATGTTATGTTATGTTATGTTATGTTATGTTATGTTATGTTATGTTATGTTATGTTATGTTATGTTATGTTATGTTATGTTATGTTATGTTATGTTATGTTATGTTATGTTATGTTATGTTATGTTATGTTATGTTATGTTATGTTATGTTATGTTATGTTATGTTATGTTTTGTTATGTTATATTATGTTATGTTAATGTTAACTCATTCTCTATATCCATACAAAATATCTATCAAACAAATAAAATTAAAATTTTCTTTTGAAAAATGCAACCATTCAATCAGTATTTTCTTATGACGTTATCACGTTAAACTATCGTCAGTAAACCGACTTTACAGACATCCTCTTTTTGTTTACAAATTTAGAAAACAGTTTAAAAATAAACTTTTAATAGTTATATTAAAAAAAAAAAAAAAAAAAAAAAGCAAAAACAAAAAAAAAACACATTTCGGTGGTTTTTAGAAGGGTAAATCAAACATTTTTTTATGATGCCAAAATCCTCTCAGCATAAGACGGGAGATATAGGAAAACAGAGTGAAAACCAACAGACCAATCGATTTTTTTTGCAGCTAATTCTACATACCGGAATGAGTCGAGTTTTTTTACCAAACCCTATAAACTAACCGTCGTCTTTTATCGCAAGAGCAGATATGTTGCTCTAAATACTTCTGTTTAGGGCTGGCATCGAGCTTCACCTTGGGCTTGAAGTATTTTTCTGCGACGTTTGCCAAAGAAGGCTATTCTCGAACTCAACTTCGCTTAGATGCAATAGGGAGGGTACCTCACTGTTTGCTCTCGCCATCAAGCCCTCTCCATACCTTCTAACTCACGCAAAGTGCCGGTGCCTTTTCTAAGCATCCCATATGGAATCTCAAGAAATTGTCGGAGCTTACTAGAGCTCCCTCTCTGGGCTTTGTAAAATGTTACAATAATAAACCAAGAAACTTAGTCTGACCGGTCGTTTAACTAGAGTTAAGACAACGTTAATACGTCCTGCTAAACTGCGTGCGGAGTTTAAACGACAAAGTAAATATGGGCCATAAAAATATGGTCACACAACAAATTCGTTAAAGTTGAATTCGTCGTTCGTTTTCTAAGTCTTTATGTTCTCGAGCAGACATACCTATAAAGCTTAACATGCCTATCCTTCGTTAATTTTAAAATTATAATATTTTACAATAATTCTTAAGTATTATTTCTACGTCTAATGACAGCATTTCTAATGTATAACAACACAAACAGCTGAGGTACTCACAAATTTCGTTAATATATTCACAGCAAATTGTAAAAATTTTATTCGGTAAATCAGAATAGGCGGAAAAAGTTATCGAATAACGAATACAACTTTAACGAGATCTGAGGGAAAGCCCCTATTGAATTTTTCATATCTTTATCTCATTAGTTCTTTACTCAATATTTTCCCACGATAGTCGGTCCTACGTTACTCGAACGACTCAGATTTACATCCGACCGTCCGACTTTCACTCTAGCAATGTTCTTCGAAAATGAGTAATGTTCACGGTGACCCGAATACTGAAGGTGGCGCCTTCTTCTATATTCGAAAGCTTCAGTGATATACCAAATGAGACAGTCCCATGCAAATGAACCAATTCCATTTAAAGAAATTATTAATTCTTCATGAATTAAAGAAAACTTTCTCAAATATACGTGCCAGATTCTGTATATTATTGTGCCTTAATATCCCTAAAATTTTTGTTTTGACTTTGTGCTGTTTTCTCAAGTGGGTACGTTTCTGTCTTAACATTTAATTTTGAAAATTGCATCAAGTAAACCTCATCGCTGTATTCGCGGATGTAAACAGCGAAATGAAAATTGGTTTGTCAAATTAAATAATGATAGCTGATGTTAAGACAGTTATGGTAATAAATTCGGCAAGACAGATATGTTTTAACAGTGAACACACTGTTTCAAACAATCGTACAAACAGGGGATTGGAGACTTTTTTGACACATGGAAAGAGCGTCTAGAGTTTTGGATGGCCACCAATAATCAATATAAAAAGAAATTTAAAAAAGATAGGCTTTTGAAAAACTTCTTAAAATTTATAAACAAATAAATTAAAAAGACTATTTAGTCATATCTCAGTTCCTTTAGTAAAATAATATGCGAAATATAATTAATATTTTTGAAGTAAAAATCTTGAGAATATATTCACTTTCTTTTTAATTCTATATATTTCTCCTCCAAACATTCATGAATAATTAATATTTTCAAGAAGTTTTTTGCGCTGATTATAATTATCTTCCATCGATTTATGAAAAAGTATATAAGGCAATCTTTAGTTCGTCTTTACTTTCAAAGCTATGTTTCAAACAATATTTGAAACAATGTTACGGCAGCTGTCAACCATGTTTGTAATTTAGGCTAAAACAATATACCTCGTGTATGTCGTTCTTTAAGGACTGCTATGTTGGTTCACAACGCAACCCTGTGTGCGGCGAAACGCCATTTTTCAATCAATTCAGAAGAAATTTTCTTGTGGCGTGGTTAGCGATAGTTTCCTAGCAAAAATTGTTATTCGTAGAGAATTTAGAAAATATACATTGCTGATCTTTGTTTAAAAACTGAGAATGGATAGTAAGTATACTTTTAAAGTGAAAAATTGGATAGATCTTTCAATATTTGTGTTGATTATAATGCAGGAGGTGGTTATGGTGGCGCTGGTGGCGGAGGAGGTTACAATAACTTCTCCGTACCACCGCCAAATTTCCAGCAGCAGATGCAACCAAAAAGTGGTGGTTACAATGACCAATCTTCTTATAATAAAGGAGGTACAACATATTGTTGATAACTATGAAAAAGGATCGAAATTTGAAAAAGAAATTTTTTTAGGTTATGATTCTGGTAGCCGAGGAGGTGGTGGAGGCGGTGGCGGTGGTTGGAACGACCGCGGAGGTAGCGCAGGCGGCGGTTATGGGTATGTATCTATTACCCATTTTTATAAATTTCCGATGAGAAAAAACTTCACAAGCTAAGGCCCATTGAGAAGCTTATTCCTCGATTTATATACACAAAATGAGTGGCTACTGTTTAGACGTTTGTATTTTTTGTTGACTATGGTCAAATGAAAAAGTGTTTTTTTAGGGTATTCTGCTGATCGATCATCATGTATGTATCTTTCAAAGTAAATTTGTATTACGTTGATGAAATATATGGGGGATTTTTGCTTCTCGACTGTTATTTCGATATGTTAAATCCGCCTATAAGATTATAAAGGCCCACTTAAAGAAAAACATTTACTGCTAAGTAGGCTGGTATTCTTATCATACATCGACAACGAAATGAATGGGGTTAATGCAAAAATTCAAGGATACAAACTATCATATATAATACGTCTGTATTCGAAAATATTGCATTTGAATTGTTTAGAGAGTTAATAAGCTAATATTGAATTTTTTTTTTTGTCTTTAAATAATTTCTGAAATCATTCATTAGAGCTGGCTATGTTAAGATATTTTCCTTATAAAATCCCAAAGGTCGCTGCGTGCTTCTAATGAAGGGTTCTTACAGTGGAGAAGCAATAAATTCCCTTATTATGTACATTTTTTTAAAGCTCTTGATTTTTTTGTTTCAATACCATTGTTTATGAAACTTTTTTAAAAGTAATTTTAAGGCATAAAGGTGTAATACAGTCAACGATATTATTTATATTTCGACCGAAACAACTATCAATGAAAAGCTCACATGCTCTGGTTACTAAATCGTAGTAAATGGTTTAATTTGTTGCTGTATCATGAATAGCAGGAACTAGTATGAAATTACTTCAATCCCGGTGTGTTGTTGATTAGTTGGGTATGGTAAATAATCAGAAGATTTAAACTGTGTTATATTAATATCTACGCCATATGATGGATCATCAACGATTGACTGCGCATATGGGAAAATAATGGTGGGATATTATAAAATATTCACAGATTTATATTATCTGACAGGCGGCTTGAAAATGGTACTTGCTTGTGTATGCGATGTAATAGATTTAAAAAACTTCTCAGTAACAACCTACACACTGCAAATCACAGAATGCACATTTAAATGAGTCTTGATATCCTATTTTAGAAATGGAGGCGGCAGCAAGGACGGCTACAATAAAGGTAAAATAAAAGCAAGCCAAATTGCAAATGAGTAAAGTATAAATCAATTCATTTACTACTTACAATTCTTAACTCTGCGATTTACGTAAAATTTACTGTATGACTAGTGTTTTCATTGCGTATTGAATCAGAAGTCTCAACTATAAAGAGTGTGCAAAAATATCGCTTTG
The DNA here is from genome assembly GCF_027943255.1 of Anastrepha obliqua. Classification (NCBI taxonomy): domain Eukaryota; kingdom Metazoa; phylum Arthropoda; class Insecta; order Diptera; family Tephritidae; genus Anastrepha; species Anastrepha obliqua. Next base: position 51,252,557 of record NC_072893.1, read on the forward strand.
TGAGGGTTAATACTGCCAAGTGTGCAGCCAAATGAAGGCAGAAGGATATGCATTTTTTTGTTTTTGTTATGTGTAAAGTTACAATTGCCTAAAGTTCATAGCAACGTGTGTGTGTGCACTGAGTATGTGGTAGCTTTAATTTAAATACACAAATGGTGTGAAATTTTGATCAATAAATATTGATCTTGGTTGGTATACATAAACATCATTGTATTAATTTTTAAGTGTTTGGAAATATTGATAGGGGTTGTAAAAAATGTCAACAGCTGTTGAGGCAAGTGAGAAATGGTAAAACTTTGTTTTATGTTTTTTTTCCTTTTTAATGCTAAGATTCGAAATAACATGAGCTTGCATAAGCTTCAAATCTCAAAAAAAAAAAAATTCTTCCTGAGTAACAAAAATGAGTTTTAATGCCAAAATGTCTAGATACATTTCTTTTTACACACAATGCCTCCAAACAAGTTCCAATAAGTGCATAAGTTTAGGGTATTTAACCATGGTTGATATTCTTATGGAAACCTTCAAAAATGTGCCTATCTAAGTAAAAATTTATGAACAATACTCCATTTTTTTTGGTTTATCTGAAATGTCCTATACGCGTACCCGAAACTAAAACTGAATCACACTATTCTTCGTTCATGTTTCAAATGTGTTCTCTTCTGTATGGTCATACACTCGCATATTTTCTAAAAATTGTATAGTACATTGAAATAGTGGTTTAAAAGTAGTTTGCAAAACAAATTTAGCGTTCAATCCCATATTTCATAGTTCGAAAACTTATTTGAGAATAAAACTTGCTAAAATTAGATATGTAATTTTAGGCGGTTTTGGTGGCAGTAGCGGCGGCGGCGGTAGTGGCAATGAAATGATAACGCAAGAAGATACGATTTTTGTCTCAGGAATGGATCCTGCAACCGATGAAATGGCAATCGAATCCCATTTTGGCGCAATCGGCATAATAAAGGTAGGTTTCCGAACTGCCTGTTTTATCACCTCATAATTCATTAAAATTGTATATTCTATTCATTATCTTGCAGAAAGATAAACGTACAATGAAGCCAAAAATTTGGTTGTACAAGCATAAAGAAACGGGCGTTTCCAAAGGTGAAGCTACTGTAACCTACGATGATACAAATGCCGCTCAGTCGGCTATTGCTTGGTTTGATGGCCGCGATTTCAATGGTTGCACGATTAAAGTTTCGTTAGCTCAACGTCAAAACAACTGGAAAGGCCGTGTTGGTGGTGGTGGCGGTGGTGGTTTTGGTGGTCGCGGTGGCCCTGGTGGTGGTCGTGGAGGAGGTGGTGGTGGCGGCGGTGGCCGATTCGATCGAGGAGGCGGCGGTGGTGGCGGGCCAGGCGGTGATTATGATTCGGGCCGCGGCGGTGGCAGCGATCGTGGCGGTCGTGGCAGGTTAGGAGGTGCCGGAAATGGAGGCGGCGGTGGTGGTGGCGGCGGCAGTAATGTACCACAACGCGAAGGAGACTGGAAATGTAGTAGTTGCAACAATACAAACTTTGCCTGGCGTAACGAATGTAATAGGTAGGTTCAAAGCACTATATGGCTTGCACTTCAGAATAAAATTTATTCATCGTTATACGTAGATGCAAAGCGCCGAAAAGTGATGGTGAAAGTGCCGGAGGTGGAAGCGGAGGCGGTGGCTATGGTAATAGTGGTGGTGGTGGTTATGGCGGTGGCGGCGGCGGTGGAGGTTTCGGCAACGATCGCGGCAGTGGTGGCGGCGGTTATGGTAATAATGAACGAGGAGGTGGTGGCGGCGGATATGGAAACAGAGACCGCGGAAGTGGTGGTGGCGGCGGAGGTGGCTTCAACCGATTTGGTGGTGGTGGTGGTGGCCGAGGTGGCGGCGGTGGAGGTGGCCGCGGAATGGGCGGTGGTCGTCGCGATGGTGGCGGTGGCCCTGTTAGAAGCGATGGAGGCAATCGGCCTAGACCCTACTAAATATGTGGATCGTCATGAGTTTTTAAGTTATATATGTATTTTAGAACACATTTTTTAAGTAATTCATATGCATCGTAATATGATTACAATAATTACAGCAATTCAAATATCAGCAGTTCACAATGAAAGTAAAAAAAAGATGTATTAAAAATAATAATGACAAATGTATATTACAGTTCAGAATTTTTCGGAATAAACAGACGTCATAATGTTTTAATTTTAATGAAAAAAATATTTTTTTACTCTATGATTAGCAACGAAAAAGTGAATGACTGAAAGATTTCTCGGTGTGGACGCAAAAGAAAGGAATAAAAAAAAAACACTAAGAAGTAATATGTATTGCCAGAAAGTGGAATTTATTCAAATGAATGCTGCAGTCAAATGCCTTTACTAAAGATCTTTCCAAAAATTCGCTGATAGGAACCAATATTGGAAACACGTGGCACATAACTTACACAGTCGGTTCTACGTTACCGGTGCGACTCGGATTTGTTTATTCAGTCAAGGGCTGTCACACTGGGGACTGTTTATGATGGTACAACAGCAAAATAGGAAGCATAGGCTCTTAGATTGATAAGCGTCAATCCTTCGTAGAAAAAATAAATTATTTAATTGAATTTTTATTGGGGTAAAAGTAAAAGCTAATGATTTTTTAATCTCTGAGAAACGGTTTGTGCATTTTTTTAAAGAAACAAACCAAATTCATAATTGCAGAATTAAAAAAATGTAGGAAATTACGGCTTTAATTGAGCTCAGAGGAGAGCTGGCCCCAAATGAAATGGAATAAAAGCAAGGAAGCTGAAGTTCACCCTAGAGGAACTCAACAAATTGCGCAATTAATACTTTATTACGCCTAAATTGAGTCAGATTCCCCATGCAGGCTTGTAAATACTGTTCATTGAGACCAGTCACACGCGTTAATTTCCGTAGTTACCAAAAAATGGGGGACCACCTACGCAGAAATGCAGATGATGTGTCTAAATTTTTTATTTTCAAAGCTAAATTTATTTTTAAAAAATTTTATAAAAATTTTAAAAAACAAAATTAAAGCTTTTTCCGCTATCAACTGCTAATCCATTTATGTATCTTAATTGAGTCTGTGTCGACAACTCAATTGAAGATTTAATGGCCTCAATTAAAGCGATGTCTCACCATAGTGCAGCTAATTCTCTTTTTACACGATAGATACGTTGCCAAAAAACTCGTGTAAAAAGAGATATTAAAAAATTCTTTTTAGAGTTCACTTAAAATTTATTTCGAGCTTACACATTTTAATGCATTAAATATATGAAATAAATTATATTTTGAATAAAAGAAAATAAGAATAAGAAAAATTTATAAAATATTGAAAATCGTGTTAAAGCAAAATAATTCGTGTAAAAAGAAAATTAGGTGTACTTATGAGGTTCTTACAGAAGTTTCGGCTTAAATATTTTTTTTTATATCTTTATTGGGCGAAACAGTTTTTTCTAATGTGATGCTTAATACTTTTGATAATTAATTAATTTAAGGGGTTAAGGGTAGTCAGAATTTTCAAAAAAATGCATTTTTTGCATTTTCTTAAAGTATAATATCTCAAAAATATTGTGTGAAGATTTGAAGTGGATTCGACAAATAGGTACTTTTCGAGTTATTCAAGAACTAACAAAGGGCGCTCGGGCGCTCTTACGACAGTCGGTTCTACGTAACCGGAAAGACAGAGATTTATATCCGGCCAAGAACTGCATCTGTGTGGGGATTTTTTATGCTGCTACAACAACAACAAAACTTTAAATGCGTTTTTCTCAAAGCTAGGTTTTTTGAACTGGTGATCACTGTAATTTAAAATTCGCTTGGTAGATTTCAAAAAAATGTATACTGCTTTTGAAAAACGAAAAAAAAACTCGTGCCTGATCGAAGGATTTTTTTTGTAATTGCGATTTTTTTAAACCATTAATTGTTGGGTTTTTTCTCGAAAATCTGAAAAATATTTACTGAGGCTACCATATTGTTAATTTCGAAAACAAAGCTTCAAGCAGGCACAAGATTATTTATTAATAAAACTAATTTCTGTTATCCGATTGATTTTAGATGAATCTCCAAGGACTTGTGATGATCAGCGTAAGCGACTTCTGGAGAAACTTTTACAATTATTAATTTTTTTTTTAAATTTTGCTAAAGTCGAAACATGATGTATTATTAATGCTATGTTTTTTATTTTTGTAACGTGAAGTAATTGTCTAGCAAAATAAAAAAAAAATATAGAAAAACATCATTTTTTCGGGCCTCTGACCACCCGTAACCCCTTTTTTGTTTTTGACGTGATAACGTCTTATAATTCGATTTAGCCGGCTGCACGCACGAAAAAATGTGTCGTTATCTTGCTCATTAGTGTTACCTTGCTCATTTGTCGTTACCTTGCTCATTTTTCGTTACCTTGCTCATTGCCGTTACCTTGAATGAACTGCAAGCGAAAGCGCGGAACGAACAAAGCAAACGAACGGCAACGTTCGACATCTGGCTCTGTCCTACTTGAGTGAGCATATGTATGTATGTATATGCGCATTTGTATATAAATTCACATACTTGTATTTGCATATGCCTTCTTCCTGTGTGCATGGTAATGAACCATTTCTCTGCTGAGAATAGGACGATGATAGAAAAAGTAGGAAATGAAAGGGAGTGTTTCGAGTGTAAAGTGTCTTGAAAAAGGCAAATCGATGATGGTGCCTCTTAGTGTTGTTGACTTATTAACGTCTGATGCACAATCGAAATTGAAGATATCTTTCATGAATTTGATAAATGTTTCGTCATTTTTCACGTTTGTGTAAATGTAACTTGACCTATTCCATTGCAATTCCATTTACCTCCTCCTCTATATCCATACAAAATATCTATCAAACAAATAAAATTAAAATTTTGTTTTGAAAATTGCAACCATTCCATCAATATTTTCTTATGACGTTGTCACGTTAAACTATCGTCAGTAAATCGACTTTACAGACAACCTCTTTTTTTTTTGTCGGGACAGACTAGCAAGTACAGCACTCAGACACAATTAAATCCATTGTACTGCACTCGCATTCCCTTTTTAATGTTCTTTAAATCTACTCGACCTTCGATAAACCCTTAATAAAATGGTTTCAAAATTTTGAAAACTTGCAACATTGAGTTTCTGGAACGCTGTTGTTGTTGTTGGAACAGCACAAAATATTCTCCAAAAGGTATTGGAAAATACAGCTGCATTAATAGGGCTTGAGCGGGTATAAATCCAGGTACTTCCCGGTCGCCGTGGCAAAGTATCTTGTGAATTTCGGCTTGAGGCTCCCCAAGCACCCGTTTCCACCACAAATCCGCCTATATACACCCATATGTGTGTGTGTCGCATTAATGTTGGTGCCTTAATAGCGCCAAATAATTATTAGCCGGTTGTTGAATAAAAGGAGATCCAAACAAAATATGTAGCATCAAATATTTGCATAAATTATACATCAAGTTGCGCCATCGAAAATCAAAACAAATGCCTTTTCTTTACATAAACATACACATCCCCACACACACATGTTCACATATTTGTTTGTTTCCGCTGTTATGCTATTACTTGCTGGGTTTGTTTGTTTTAGCTGTTGCTGCTTTCAAATGATGACTTACATTTTTTTGACTACTGTTTGCGGGCGAACCGGTTATTGGTAGTGGCCGTATGTATGTATGTACGGGCGTGCATAGGTGTATAAAATATTCGCAGACAGCTTTACTACATATGAATGATATCAACTGTAACAGGTATGCCCTTTCCTTAATGTATGCAGCTATGTAAATGATTCAACCCGCTGCTAATTACTAGTAGATGTGTGCGTGTATACACTTTGTTTCTGTAATCTGTATAATTACGCTTTGATTGCTGCTTGGCGCGCTTAGCTGTGTCTTTTGCTCAACATCCGAAGTCGTTTCGCCGCATATCTACGGCGGTTGGCATGCCGATATGAATTAATTTGCTATTAATGCAGTTTTGACAGACGAATTTCATTATTATTTACGTGCATGTTTTTTTTGTTTATTGTGAAATATATAATAAGTTTGTTTTATCAGGAAATTCACTTATTTTCTTAATACATACATAAATATCTACTCGTATATTTGGATGGACCTTAGTTTGCGCATCTTTTAGGGGTGCAACACTTCTTATAAATAAAACAAATGAAAAAAAAACAATAACAAAAAGCCAATTATTTATTTATTTATTTATTTACTGTCTAACAATATTCAGAACAGACATTTAAGATATAAATTTCAGAACTAAAATACAAATTGACAATATTTAATATTAAACAGTGTAGAAAACTTATAAAAATTAGCCGACTTTAACAAAGCGTGCCAGTCGTTTCTCGTGCTAACCGGCGCCAGTTGGACACACCATGTGAAAGCCAGCCCACCTGATCTTTCCAATGCAGAGCAGATCTCCCTCTTCCTCTGCGACCACCAATTGGTACCACATCGAATACTTTCAGAGCCCAAGTGTTTGTACGCATTCGGACGACATGACCCCGCCATGAGATCCAGGACAAAACGGACAGAAATCTACTGGATCAGACAGTACTTCAACAGTCAATAAACGACATTCATCAGGAGATTGTCACCACCTTCTTAATCTCCCGTCCTGTGAATGCCGTAATCGGAGATCAACCGCCACCTATTGCAGATGAAGAGCTCCAGCTTCCCCGTGAAACACGCGTAACACTGGCACAACTACCTTCTGGATACTGTAGCAGGTTAAACTCCTATTTATCCAGCATTGACCCCGACTTACCAAACATATGTCCGGCATGTGAAGATACCCCGCACGACACTAACCACCTTTTCACATGCCCTCTAAAACCTACTCATCTAACACCCCCTCTCACTCTGGACCCAACCTGTTGAAACAGCATGTTTCTTGGGCCTACCTTTAGATGAGCTAGACGAAGACGACTGGTGATATACCCTACACTGACGAGGCTTGTATTACTGCTACAACAACAGCAACAACAACCCAGCCAATGCCGCCCGCGAGCTCATATGCACAGCTCATCGTTCCATCGCCTGCGATATTCGCCGTTTCCAACGAGCAAAGGTCCAAAAATCTTGCGCAGAATCTTTTTCTCAAGCACTCCAAGCGTCGTTTCATTGGATGTTGTCATCGTCCAAGCTTCTGCGCCATACGTTAGGACGGGCATGATGGGATCCTTGTAGAGTGTTAGTGTTGTTCGTCGAGAGAGGACTTTACTACTCAATTGCCTACTTAGTCCAAGTAGCACTTGCTGAAAAGAGAGATTCTACGTTGGATTTCAGGCTGACATTGTTATCGGTGTTGATGCTGGTTCCTAATTATACAACGTCTTTTACAACCTCGAAATTATAACTGTCAACAGTGACGTGGGTGCCTATACGCGAGAGCGTCGACTGTTTGTTTGGTGAGGAGATACTTCGTTTTGTCCTCGTTCACCACCAGACCCATTCGCTTTTCTTCTTTATCCAGTTTGAAGAAGGCACAACTAACAGCGTGGTTGTTAAGGCCGATGACGTCAATATCATCGGCATACGCCAACAATTGTACGCTCTTCTAAAAAATTGTGCCTGAGCGACAGCGAGTCAGGAATGCCGTTAATAGTGAAAAACAACATTAGGTAAATGACCATCATGACCACGCTTACAAGACAATAATAGCCTTTTCATGAAATTTTCCATAACCGAATTGCAAAGTGGCTGCCCTATGTCCTCAACAGACTCACGAATTCCATCTTTGAGGTCTTACATCGACCCTGAGCTGTTAGCGTAGCCCTTCTCTTTCACGTGGCCCCAAAAAAAAAAGTCATAAGGTGTTAAATCACAAGGTCTCGGTGGCCAATTGTGATCACCTCTTCGAGAGATAACACGGTCCGGAAACTTTTTCTGTAAAAGATCAATGGTTTCGTTGCTTGGGTGGCACGTAGTGCCGTCTTGTTGAAAGTAAACGTTGTCCAGAACAATACCATCGAATTCTGGACATAAAAAATCGTTAATCATCTCTCGATAGTGATAGATAACAGGCACCTGTTATTGGAAAACCCTTTAGATTTGATTTTTGATAATTTTATTAAAAAATTTTATAAACATAATTAAAGTGTGACATTTATGACGTAAAACGATTACTTTTTTTTAAATGCCGTAAATTGCATAATTTTTCGAAACTCAAAAATCTGGCTCGACTTTATTTTACAAGATTTTTTTTACTTTTTCCAGATCCATCAACATTTCAAGGAGAAATGTTGCAGACCGTGGAGCAACCTTTTTTTCATTGTACTTTGGGTCACGTGATTTTCTTATATTCTAATTTTTGTAAAGAAAAATTAAAATACATATTTTTATAAAGTTTAACTATTTAATAGTAAACAATACATCAAGTTTTTGTATATTTTTTTCTACTATTATCCCTTCTAAAAACAGTTTTGCTTTTAGCGCATATTTGGCGCTGCTGGACGTACGTAACTTTTAAGGTTTGCATTTGAATAATTTGAAAAATATTGATAAATGTTATTACGTTAGTTTTGTATAATATTTTTTCAACATTAAATTAATTTAAATTTATAATGTAATAATTTTTTTAATATGATTAAGAAAAATGTATACTTTTAATGACTTCAAAAGGACATACACCACTTTGAAAGTCAGCAAAAAGTAAAAAATCTTTGATTTACAAAATATTAACTACGGGATTTCCATCGAATCAAGCCAATTTTTTTGAGGAAATTTTTTTTTAAATACTTCAATAATAAATAATAACAAAATAAAGACCTTAACTTAACATTTACTATTCAACCAAAATTATTTATATTATTTAATATATTTTAACTTTTTTTTCATTATGATCAAGTATTCGAAAATAGTCATGATGTATTGGAGAGGGATACATGGTAATAAATCAATCATATCTGTCAATTTTCGAATGTAATGGGCCTGGAATGAGAATTTAAATATGGTGTACTTTATTTCCAAAGTTCTGTGATCTTCCCCGTGAGCGCAATAATTTTAGTGATTTAAACTTGTCGTTCTCACTAAATGAAGTTTTATAGAACATTGCATAGGGTTTGCTTTTTAAAACCTATATCCAATATATTTCAACCTATGTATTTACTTCTTCACCATTGAATATTTTTGTCTTCTTAGAATCGCATCATCTAAAGGTATTGTAGAAACAAAGTCAGCCTTTTTCATTTCAGGCAAAATAAACTCTTTATATTTTCGGCACTGTTCTGTGATAGAATAATAGCTTTTAAAGACATACAATAAATCTTTTTTGCTTATAGCTCTTTCAATACCCCAAAAATCGGCGTCATTTAGTAAATAAGAGTGCCCAGAATATAAAAATGTATGGTCTGCCATTCTTGGCGGACTGAACAACTTTAAGCCACATTAAAGCCAATTTCAAAATTTCTATTTTGTCCAGCGCACATATCGCTGTAGGCATTACATTTTCTAAATGGTTCAATCAACAAGAAGCAATTTCTTGGTCACCTCTGTATGACTTAATAAATTGCAAAACCCGAATTTCCAGGAAACTATAAAAATTTGTGTCATTTACATTGTGGCGGATAATTTTACCAATAATAGAAAGCACTAATATAAATGCAAAATACCAATATAACTTTATTTAACTTCAGTTGATTATGATAAATTACAGTGAGATGTAGGTATATACCGCGTGTTAATGGAAAGAAAATTAATGCTGACAGATAAAAAGGCAGTGCATACAAAAATGTAGCGAAAGTAGCTTTAATTAACGATAATATAGTGCACAGGAGAGTTGTCACGTATGAGCTATTATGGCTAAAGATTTGAATGCATAGATAACTCCAACGCTTTTATCATTTTCCAAGTAATTATATTTGTAACTTCATTAATTACGAAAATTTGTAATGATAAAAACAAAGAACATTTTAACGGATTTTTTTGGAAAAGTTTATAAGTAAAAAGTCACTATGGACTTGATTGTATGCTTTTTTAGCATTAACTAATTTTTTGTGAAAATGGACTTACACCACACTCAAGAAAATTGGGCTCTTTTTTAAATTCATGAGCTCACTTGAATTCTGGGAGTAAATTTTCAAGATTCGTAAAGGCCGCTCGTCGTATGCAACTTTTTATGTTGTAAGTCAGTCAGAGTTTGCTGAATAGATACACGTAGGCTTAATAGTGGCAATACATCTAAATCAGCTGGATATTCACCACCACAGAAAATTCGTTTAGAACATCGGCGTAAACTTTAGTAAAAAATTATGATAATTTGATAAACTTCTTGTTTTCATCGGTTAAAGAATTCTGGGGATATAAGACATTTTTGTGATCTACTTTCTTTTCTTTAATCACAATTCGTTATTTATCAAAATTTCGAATATAACTTGACAGAAACAAATGATGTGGACTTTTGAACCGATTTTGCGCAATAATTTTATGGTCTGGTTCTTGAGTTTTTTTTGCTGGAAACGAGTGTTAATTACCAGAAAAACTACAGCTTTTCCAAGAGTACTTCAGAATGCTTAAAATGTATTTCAGAATAGTCAATTGTATTCAAGAAACCGTAAAATGTATTTCAGAATAATCAATTAATTGTACATCAGAAATCATCAAATGTACTTCAGAATAATCGTTTCTTCTTAAAAAACCGTAAACTAAGCTTCGCAATTTATGGCGCAGAGGCATGGGTAGTGTCACAAAGCGATGCAGCCGCTCTTGGGGTGTTCGAGAGAAAAGTTCTTCATAAGATCTTCGGCCCTGTGCGCGTTGGCGAAGACTACCGTTCAAGAATGAACCACGAGTTGTATGAGCTCTACGCCGACATTGACGTAGTTCAACGCATCGCCATCCAACGCCTGCGTTGGCTAGGGCATGTCGTGCGTATGGATGAAGAAGCTCCAGCAAAGAAGGTGTTCGAGGGCGAAGTCCAAGGGAGCTGACGAAGAGGAAGACCATTGCTCCGGTGGAAAGACCAGGTGGAGGAAACTCTGTGCTCGCTTGATATACAGAATTGGAGAAGGCGCGCGCGGAGCAGAGGCGCCTGGAGAGAGCTAGTGAGGTCGGCCGTAACTCGGTAACGGGTTGTTATGGCCACCTAAGTAAGTAAGTAAGCTTCGCAATAGTCAATTGTTCAGTAAAATGTATTTCAGAATAGTCAATTTTATTTCAGAAACCATAAAATATATTTCAGAATAATCAATTGTATTACAGAAACCGTTAAATGTATTTTAGAAGGTTCAATTGTACTTCAGAACTCAATTATAATTTTTCACTCAGAGTTCAATGTACTTCTGTCAATTAATTACACTGGTTCTTAACAATTTACTATTCCGAAGTACATTTGATGTTTTCTGAAGAATATTTGACTGTTCTGAAATGTATGAACATTTTTGAAGTAGCCTTGGAAAACGTGTAGATAAGGAAATAACGGTACCTATGATATGTTTTAGTCAGAGACCTATTGCAAAAGTTCTAAAACTAAATAATATACTTATAAATAAAATTCTAGCTTATTCAGCTATAAAAACTAAAGCAAATCCACCACTTATATATTCAATATTAAACCCAGAAACCAATTCAGATTCATCTTCTGCAAAATCAAAAGCTGTACAATTAATTTCGGCTAAACCAACAAGTTTAACTGGAAATGTAATTGCCACAAATGAAATATAACCTTCATAATAAAAAAATCTAAAATATTATAATTTCGAATTAGCAAAACAAAAGAAAAAAATCAAAGCCAATCTAACTTTTTGTCCATTGAGTGGATCGTTTCTTTAAAATAGTACGAGTATATGGGACCTGGTGATAAACCGCACTACTCTACACTTACTACTTTCATTTCGAAGAAATCCTGCTTTATAAATATAATAAATACTCTTATAAGCACCATTTCGGGCTCGGGTCGATTTGTGGGGAGGCAAAAAAATCGCCCATTGCTTTGTGAAAATCATATTCTAGGGATCAAAATAAGAAACTTTGCCGAAGGAACCATACCTCTAAAACGAATTCTACTCTGCATACACATACTCGTACATATGTGTCACTAATTTAGATAAATTTTACCTACTGATGTAGGTACATAAATAAATAAATGAGTGTCTAATTCGTCAATGTAGCTCATAAATATAAGTGACACCCTAATATAGATAGGTGAAATATTATTATCTTTTATTTTTATATTTATTGGCTTTTGGCGCCTCTGACTTTCGCACATCATTTCACACATCACGCCAAAAAGGCTGCATATTTGATGGGTTCCCATGCAAACATATGTGCGCAAGTGTATGTGAATAACATTTGAAGCTGTTTTACTTTTTCGTGGTTTCACAAATTATCATGTGAAGCACCATTCAAAAATGGCATAAATTTGCAATAAAATGATGTATGATATTAATCCCATTAATGAATAAAAATTGTGATATACGAAGTTTGGTCAATAAACGGTGATTTTTCAAATTTAGCGGGTTACCTACACTCGATTTTCGAGTTTTTTTTTGTGGTATGTTGGTGCATACTTGTATGTTATGCCATTTTAAATTTTTAGTTTGTTTCTGATGGATATAAAACCTTGATGGTGTGCTTGGCTATTTTTTTTTTGTCGAAATTATTAAATTTTCACCCAAAAGAATCGTTGTAAAAGCATCAATCAGAAGCTAATGGATGACTTCAACTGTGATTCAGATTTGCTCAAAAGGCGTATACTGGTGACGAAGAATGGGTATATACATAGTAGAGTGCGAATTTTTTTTATATATGCCACGTGTACCTTTACTTTATTCTAAGCAGTAAATAGTATTAGCAATGAAAAATTGCAAAAAATATTATTTTCAGGATGTTTATTTAATATTGCAACTCTCCATAAGGATGTAGAGCGTGCTCACTTAAGCTTGGAGGTCCGGTGATACCACTAGCCTCGACTCAAGTCTGATCTCTAATTCCCAATGTGGTGAAACCACTTTGTCTCTCGGATAAATGGTTGGCTGCCGATTCCAAACCTGCTAGACATCAAAAGAAGTAAGAGTTTAGACAGGGATATCGCGTTCTGGCCAGAGCTGGGCAGAGGCAGAGGAAGTGTTCAACTTTATCCACCTCCTCATTTGAGGGAAACCTCATACGTTTCCCATGTGTTCCCCTTAGGCAGTGCCCGTTGATGATATCAACCACCGCACTAATGGATGGCCGGTCTATATTGATGAGGAATCTAGTTTTGTGCTAATTCCTTCTAAGCCAAACTCGTCTAGTTATCTCAAAAGTGGACTCCGTGGTCTATATACGTTTGGTTTGCGCGTTGTAGACCGATTTGATCCAAAGCTAGCTTGAGGATAAAGGGATGCCCACATATTGGAAAAAATTGAATGATTTAAGAAATAAAAACCATATAACGCAAAATTTCAAACCTTGTAAAAATAAAAAAACAGAATTTTCATCCAAAAAAAAAAAGTCAAACTTTTTGGTCAGAATATTTAGGCACATTTTAGAATTTTTAATTAGCTCTTTTAGAAAAATTACGAGTTTTGTAGCGCATTCAAATTTCAAATAATATAGTGCCAGTTTAAAGTGCTCCATAATATATTTTGTTGACGGTTTTATGCATTTTCTTGCACATAACGAATGCTCGAAATGCTTTTTATGTGAAGGAGACCACCAACAACAGAAATTTTCAAAAACTAGCGCAGTTTTTGAGGCACTCCAAACTAGCACTTTTTTATAGCAAAATTCAATGGGCTAAAAAATTGCATACTCGAAAATTTTCTAAGAGTGTTAAATGAAAAGTTTAAAATTTTGATGGAAATTTTTTGAATTGTCTTAAATTTTGTGGAAAGCTTGCAATTTTAAATGATATGGTTTTTGTTGTAATATAAACAATTTTTTTATAAAAAAATATAAGAAAGTAAATAAAAAAAAGTAAATATTATATAATATTTTTAGTCGGATAAAGGCTATGCAGCGGAGTTATTGTTGTTGTAGCAGCATAAACATTCTTCATACATACGAGTATACGAGGAATGTTGCTGAAGTGACAGTTCTTGGCCGGATATAAGTCCGGGTCGTTCCGGTTACGCAGAACCGACTGTCGTGGGAACGGAGTCTCAAGCTTCAACTCGGTCCGATTATTACCTTGATCCTTTAACATCTAACATCCCCCCTCTTTACATTTGGCCATGTCCCACTGGAGGATACTTAAGTATGACATGATCACAATTTGCTTTCATGACCAATTAGATAAAGTAAAAAGCTTTCTTCTTTACGATATTAAAATTGGAGGGGGGGGACTAAACTTGGTTGACTTAGTTGGAGCCCGAAGCATAGTAGTTCACAGTGTAAGGAAGAAGTATAAGATCTATTAGATAAAGCCATTGGCATCTGATTGAAAAATCTGAAATCAAATTGATCGTCTTATGATAGATAGAACTCAAGCTTTCAGGGTTCCAGAGTTGCATACGATTCAAGGGCGTAACAACGAGTGAAAATTACAACTTATTTGAAACGCAGATGCCGCTACCAACAAGCCAAGTTGGGAGCGGACCTTAAAAAATTGTAATGTGATAGCAAAGAAAGGGAGAGTTATTGTGTGCACTGTCGCTCACAAACTAGTGGGTTGTGCGGTGCTACTATAAGATTGACCTTAGGCTTGTAGTTCACAGTGGACATGAAACTTCAAAATTTAGAAAAAGATCCTCTGTATGTAATGATAAGCCTCCGAGTGCTTTGCTGCTACGAAAAAACTTCTCATAAAATCTATCAGCCGTTCGGAGGAGGCATAATATTTTAGTTCCCTCCTTTCATATACTTATGTATGGTATATGCTATGTTTGAATAGGTTGACAGCAAGGAAGGTAGGTAGGTGAAATGGTTGAAGTACCACTCTGGCATTCCGCAAGTAGCACTAAAGAACCGTTTTGATACCATTATGAGACCTCCAACTGGCAGATATCTACAGCCCGCCAGAGCTGCTGATGATGTAATGGAGAAGATTGTTGGGATTTAGGTTGGAGCACCGACCCAGGTTGTTGAAGAAAGGTGTACGCAGTGACCTTAAACGTCTAGCTGCCAAACCCGGACTTTTATAGAGCTTTTGCAGGGGGAGTTAAATGGTAAAGCTAACTTTTCGGCGTTTGAGCCGACCGTCCAATGACCGGTAATACAGCTACGAGTTTGGAAATTGAATGACGAGGAGTTCCCAGGACTTTCTGAGTCATCCGTCTATTGTACTGGGGCCACAGGGCTTTCGAAATAGCACATGAAGAAATGGAGCTCCATATTTTCTGTGCTTTCCTGAGAAATAAGTTATGCGATTTTCCTTTAACAACAATCAGGGGGATGCCGATGATCGGGCTGAGAACCTCTCTGAAACCATTTTCAGTCCCTTTCCTGCCAAAGCAAGACGCACACCACAAATTATCGAGCAAGCTTTTCCAAATGTCTAACGCAAAATGTAGCATCGTAGCGAATTTTCTGTTTTGGCAACGCCATCAAAGTAACTTCAATTCAGTTGCAGTAAATAAAGGAAAGTGAAATTAAAGGCGAATATTTCGCAATAATAATGAAGTTTTAATGCGAAAAAGATAAGGAAACGCTGCCGTCTTCATTGATTTATTTATATACGAGCAAAGCAGTGAATGTTACTGAGAAGCGCTTAAAACCTTAACGCTCAAAGCAATTAAGCGGCTAAGGCGCCCATAAAGAGGCAGAATAATACCGGTATGCGTGTAAAATGACACCCTTCTGGTCATGGTTGTGAATGTCTAAGTTACGAAATAGGTGTAGGCTATTCCTGACCTACAAAGCATCATTAAAACCGGTTGTCAGCCAGTTGAGCCATCGATATTAATTAAGTTGTAAAATATGTACGAGTCTGTAATGATGCTAATTAAGACTGTGGTAATATTTATACAAGTTTTTTTCTAGCCAACTATGGCTTGATTTTATACTTGTAGTAGTAGTCACCCTACTGTTTAAGCTGGCAAAAAATTATTAGTGCTAATGATAGTAGAAGGTAAAAAGGCATGCAAATTTTAGCTAAATCTTAATGGCAGTATTAAAAAATCTTAAGAAAAAATACTCACAACTTTTCTTGTTGAAATGCAATTTTTGATATTGCTTCCTAATTCGTACATTTCACTTGTGTGAAGCATAAGTTCGGAGCACTAAGTATTTACATATGCATACAAATATATATATATATAGTATATATATTGGCTGTACAACTAATTAATTTCGTATTTTTTTTTGTTAAAAAAACCATTTATTTAAGTATAAAAGTGAAAAAATATTATTAAATCTATATATATAAAAATGAAATGATGTTCGTTTGTACGTAATTTTTTGGGCCGAAACGAGGCCAATTTTATTCGTTCTTTTTTTCATATTATAGGGATCCACTAGGGGAAGGTTTTTAGCAAAAAAAATTTTTTTTTTAATATTTTCTTCATATAAAAAAAGAAAAAATCAAAATATTGTACAAAACAAAACTTGCTCGATTCTTAGATTATAGTAAGTTTCGAATTGACATTCATTTTATGTGTACAACTTTTTTTGAAAGAAAACGCGAAATGATAAAAAAAATTCTTGGAAAATTTAAAATGAATGGTGCTTCATTGGAAAAATTCAAAGGTAATAAGAACATACACAAGATAAAGTTAGAATTCGAATTTTTAGATTTGTTTTGTTTATTTCTCATTTTTTTAGAAGTACACCACACAACAACTCATTCCAACTCTGATTTTGAAATTTTGTCACTATAATGGTCAATGGAAATTTGCGTGTATCAGACCCTGCATATTATTTACCATATCAACTTTTTATGGAACATATGGACCAAATGAACACAAAAAAATTATTTAGTTTTGTTTTGATTTTTTGCAACATTTTGGTTTTCAGTTAATACAATAAAAACAATACTATTATATTTTTTCGTGAACACAAGTGAACACAAAATTCTAAATTTATTACGCTGCACTATGGGCCAGGAGACCCTTATAAGTGGCCAAAATTCATAACTCCCAAAACACCAACAATTTATAACTTTTAATACCGCTATGTACAGGTTTTGGGGTCTCTGATTACGAATATGAAGTCAGATTTCAACAATTCAAAATGGCGGATCCAATATGGCGGACATGAAATTTAAAAAATTGGATTTTTTTCACCAAATTTGGTATTTAGGGGTTTTGATGGTCTCTGATTACGAATATGAAGTCAGATTTCAACAATTCAAAATGGCGGATCCAATATGGCGGACATAAATTTTTTAAAATTAATTTTTTTTACCAAACTTAGTATTTAGGGGTTTTTGGGGGCGCTGATTACGAATCTGCTGCCAGATTTTAGAAATTAAAAATGTCGAATCCCTTATGCGAACCTTTTTTTTTAAATTTTATCTGATTAATTTGAAACTTGTTACTCGGGCTTTTTTGTATCGCTGTTAACAAATCTGCAATTAGATTTAAACAATTGAAAATGGTGGATCTAATATGTCAGATAAAGAGACACGCCTGCAGTTAGCCTTCATATTAAGTTTTAGTTTCCGGAATCTACCACGAGGAGGTTACAGTGGAGGAGGATTTTCATCTGTAGGAGTCTGTTTCTCATTGACACTATCATAACCTTGTTTGTAAGGCGAATGCCCACTACTCCCATCAAATCCCCAAGAACACATCAGAACAGTTTTCTGCTCAGTAATTTTATTTTTTTGAATAAGACAGTGTAAAACTTCTCTTTGTAGTTCTATTATTCTATTCACCGTGTGGTTTAAAAGTTCTTGAAGTGATACTTCAGCTAACGTTTCAGAAATTTTAATTGACTCTTTCGACGGTCTTAACTTTTCTTTGGCTTCTCTAATCACATTATACGCAGGCCAAATGTCTGCTCCACTAGATTTGGTCGCTAATCGCATATTCTGATAGACTTGTTTAGACATAGATCTATCGAAAAGAAATGCTAAAGCCACTTCTGGCTTTTCTTTTCTTTTCTATTGTAGGAAAAGGTGTTGTCATTATTTTTCTAATTTTCTTAGCCTGTTCCTCGTTTTTTGAAAGTTCGTTAAGTACCGATCGCAAATCTGCTTCACCTGAAACTCGTGCCGCATGACTAGTAGTCATTAATAGTTTCTGACGATCATTATCATGTTCTTCACTGATTTTAGACACTTCTCGTCTTTTCGATCTAGTAGATTTTTCTGCAAAATCGAGCGATGGACGACCTCAGTCTTACTTATTTTAGCTGTGAGGTCTAAGTCAGGAATAGTAAATTCAGAATCTAACCACTCTGAATTTTGTGACTCAAAGACAGCTATTTTCCTACTGCAATGCTGATATTTTGCATTTCTTTTTGACTTTAAACTATTTAAAGCATTTTTCAAGCGTTCCAATCCTTTACAACCTACATCTAATTTATTCATACCAATTTTAGTTAAAATTGAATCAACGGTTATATTCATGTCATTATTACCTAACATAATTTGAAGAACCTCTTTTTTCTTCAATGAAGTTATTATGAATTAAATAAGTTAAAATTGTGTGACTCTTAATACTTGGTTAACTTTTTACACCCTATTGGCAAATGATTGATATACAGTCAACTCGCGCATAGATCAGTAAAACTTCATTTTTTTTAAAAAGAAAATGAAAAACCGCAGCAAACCGCACCTTTAGCTTATTACACATGAACTACTGAAGACGTTAATGTAAAGAAATTGTTAATAGCTTCTGGAGTTTTGCGCAAGGCTCAATCGGCGCATTAACAAGTAGTAAAAAAAACAAAATTTTTCACAAGTATTCTCAATATTTCTAACATCAGATTTATTTTTTCAGCTATTGACTATTTTCACATACTACATGATTGCAACTAATGAGAAAATGCAATATAATTAATGACAAATACTACATTTCAGTAAAACAGTGACAGTTTAGAACAATAGCTATATGGTGATCATTTAAGCCTTACACTTATATTAACTTATTATAAAAGCTTAAATATTTCATTAAAACTTATAACATTTACAAAATAGATACTTTCACTTATCTATATGATGATACTATATTGCATTTTGAAAAATCTTTCAATGACTTTTGGCCAAATTTTTTGGTCTTCTGGCCCACAGTGCGCTGTTTGTTTAGTATTTTTTTAGAAAAAAAGTAAATTTTTTGGTTTTGAGAAAATTTGTTTATTGTTGCTATTTGTGAACGCGTAAGTATTTGACTATAATCCTAAAAGTTAATGGAATACCACTATGACACATAGACAACATTTTTTCAAAGGGGTGTTTTTCAAAAATTATAAAAAAAATTGTTTTCAAAAATTTTGAAGAAATAAAGTAAAATAAAAAAAATTCGAAAGCATGAAATTTTTTCGAAACCAAATTTTCCTCAAAAAGATAAAAGAAATTTCTTCGAAGAAGTGTTTTTCTAAAATTACAAAAAAAAAAAAATTTCAAAAATTTTAAACAAATAAAATAAAATAAAACTTTTTCAAGGGTATGAAATTTTTTCAAAACAAAATTTTCTGAAAACCAAACAAATTAAAAAAAAAAATGGTTTTTTCAAAGCATTTCATATTCCAGTATTAATAGAGAATACTTTTTTTCGAGGGGGTGTTTTTCAAAGCGGAAAAAAATCTTTTTTAACAAATCAATTCAAACTTTTACAAAAGTATGAAATTTTTTCAAGAACAAAATTTTCTCAAAAACGTTAAATTAAAAAAAAATAGTTTTTTCAAAATATTTAATTTTCAGCAATTAACTGAGAAGAAATTTGTTAGAGCGAAGTGTTTTTCAAAACTTAAACAAACACTTTTTAACCAAAAAAATAAACCTTTTTTCAAAAACAACAGGAATGATAACATTGCCTAACAATTTCTGCACTTTTGCACAGTCTAAAGAGGCATTGACACAGAGTGTATTTCCAAACATAGTTCAACATTACAAAAACCATGATTGGCTCAGCGAAAGAGCAATTTTAGCTGGGAAAAATAAGGACGTCAATGATATAAATTCAGCTATTTTAGATCAAATACCTGTTGCGTATAAGTCAATGGACACCATTACTGATCAATATGATGTCGTAAATTATCCAACTGAATTCTTAAACTCACTCGATTTGCCAGGTCTACCACCTCAACAACAACATTAATATGCCACGACTTTGCAACGGTACCAGACTCGCTGTGAAGAAGCTAATGGGTAACATTATCGAAGCAACAATTTTGAAAGGGAAGTACAAAGGAGAAGACGTTTTGATACCCAGAATTCCACTGATTCAGACGGATTTACCATTCGATTACAAATGTTTGCAGTTCCCTATTTCTCTTGCCTTCGCTATGACAATTAATAAGGCGCAAGGACAGTCTCTACAAATGTGCGGTATTAATTTAGAATACCCAATTTTTTCTCATGGACAAACGTATGTAGCTTGCCCACGAGTAGGTAAACCATCGTCATTATTCATTTACGCGAAAGATGGAAAAACCAAAAACGTTGTCTACCAAAATGTGTTACAATAAAGTTCGAATGAAATTGTATCAAAGAATTTGCTTTGTTTCGTATTAATTTTATTCTCTTTCAGCAAATCATTGAATTTTTCGCCTAGCGAAGCCGGCGAGGGTACGCTAGTATTATTATAAAAATTTATGGATTCCATCCCATAAAAACTTCTCATCTTTTGCGCCGAGAAATTCATCAAGCCATTTTTTAATACCTTCAACATTGGTGAACCGTATTCCAGAAAGTTGATTTTGCATCGACCGAAACAAGTGGTAATCAGAAGGAGCTATGTCTGGGCTATAAAGCGGGTGAGGTAGAATTTCCCATTCGGCATTTTCCAAATAATTTTTGATTGGTACTGCAACATGTGGTCGAGCATTGTCATGATGAAAAATCTATTTCTCGTGTCTGGTCGCCCATTCTGGCCGTTTTTCGACTATTGCTTGCTTCAAGCGTATCAATTGTTGCCTGTATAGCTCTCCCGTGATCGTCTGGCCCGATTTTAACAGCTCATAGTACAGCACACTCTTCTGATCCCACCAAATACAGAGCATTACCTTCAAACCATGAATATTCGGCTTTGGTGTGGATTTGGCTGGTTGGCCTGGCTTCACATATGATCTTTTACGCTTTGGGTTGTCGTAATGAATGCACCTTTCATCGCCAGTGACAATACGATGCAAATGCGATTTCTTTTTGTGGCGATTAAGCAGCATTTCAGACATGCAAAATCGTCTCTCAACGTCTTTCGGTTTCAATTCGTGTGGCACCCAATTTCCTTGTTTGTGAATGTATCCGGCTGATTTTAAACGTTTAGAAATGGCTTGTTGAGTGACTTCCAATGTTTTTCCAAGTTCTTCTTGAGCTCGACATGGATCTTGATCGAGTAATGCCTCCAATTCTTCGTCTCCAAACTTTTTTGATGGGCCTAATCGCACTTTATCTTCTGTGTCAAAATCACCACCTTTAAATCGTGCACACTACTGCTGACATACTCTAACCTCTGGAGCATATTCAAGATAAGCTTCTGAGAGTAAACGATGTGCTTCTGTTGCACTTTTCTTTGAATTGAAGAACAAAAGCAAACCTCCCCGCAAATGCTGTGTTGTTGGAACGTAATTTGACATTTTGACTTCGTAGCCTTTGGAGTTGTTAACAATTTCGAAGGCCAATCTAACACTACAGAATTTCGAGAATGGAATGATGACTCGGGCATGAAGAAGAATTCCATGAAATCGAAGACGATGAATCAGATGTTGAAGTAGTGGAAATCACCGAAAAGTGTCTTACGCGTAAGCGAAAGTGTCTTACACGGAAGTATTCACATACTCTAATCAAGTGGTGTGAAACTCACAACGATTCCAGCGATGTATCCAATTAACAAAATATTCGTGCCAAGATAGTTAAAACTTATTTCGCAAAATCAAAAATCCCAGCTAGTCTTACTTGCTACTTCAAACCAATTGATAGGTAATTTGCACTGATTTTTTTGAATGAAATATGCTTTATTTTTTATTTTTGCTTGTACAGTAAAACCTGTGAAGTTGGTCACCCTTATAACTTGGACACTCGCTCGAAATGGACAAAAAGTGCTGCACAAAAATAATATAGTACAAAATGCTTATTTCTATTGGTAGTTGGACAATATTTTTCTCAATTTTTACACAACAAGCATTCAAATGCTTTTTTATGTTGGAAAATACATTTATACGCAAAATGAATCCACCTATCGGAAGATTTACAATTTTTGCACTAGACAGTTGCAGTATACAAACAGACAAGCAATGGCTAGGCCCATAAGGGTCTAAATACAGATTTCCATCATTCAAAATCTATTTAGTATAAAAGTTATTTATTTAGTAAAATGTTAAAAAAAAAACCGATGTTTAATTTTGCGCCACCTTGTATACATGCATAAAAACAAATCTTTGCAGAATAGTTTTAGACTCATGCAACGCGTGGTTGCCGCATGATCAAGGTTTCAATTTTCGTGCTACCTAATTTAACTTTTTTTTAAATAAATTTTCATTGCGACCGGTTAAAAAATATTTAAAACTAACGAGTAATTTGTAGTGAGTTTGTATTAAACAAATTAGTATTGTAATAAAAAAATAAATAAAAAATTGACGCGTACACTTCTGTTAGGTGTTTGGCCGAGTTCTATTTATGGTGAGCGTCGTGATGTTGTTCCACAAATGGCGGGCCTTACAGTTTTGAACCGACTCCTAAAGGCAAGTGGGTTTTATGAGGAGCTTTTTCACGCAGAAATACACTAGGAGATTTGTCATTGCTGGCCGTGGGGCGACCGCTATTAGAAAACTCTTTTTCTATCGTTTTGGTCACACACCAACCCATTCGGTTACGTCGGCCTTATTGCGCTTAAGAACGCTTAAACTTTTGAACTTTTTTGAATAAAACACAAACGGTTTGACTTTTCTAACTATTTTTTTTTTATTATCGAGTTTGAACATATACATCTATATATATAAAAAGAAGTTACATTTCCTTGGTAATCTTATAACTCAAGAACCGCCAAACCGATTGACACAAACATTTTAGAGTTCTTTTCTATCTTTGAGGAGGTGGTTTGTGTGAAGCTTGATTGAAATCGGTGCAGCCGTTCCTGACATTTTATGTGAGTAATGGTTTCCTCTCATACGAATACCACGTGCAAGACGAGCAAACATTCTATATACATAAAAATAAGTTACATTTCCTTGGTAATATTATAACTCAAGAGCCGCCGAACCGATTGACACAAACATTTTAGAGTTCTTTTCTATCTTTGAGGAGGTGGTTTGTGTGAAGTTTGAGTGAAATCGGTGCAGCTGTTTCTGAGTTATGACATTTTATGTGAGTAATGGTTTCCTCTCATACGAAATGCCTGTATGGGAAAAACAACAACAAATACACAGCCGCTTATGAGCGTTTCTGTTGTACTGTTGTGGTTGTAAGTGTATTATGTTAATATTAATTTTGGACGAAAATATAATAAAAACTGGAGCATTCAAGGAACTGGAAAAACATTTTTAACTTTATTTATTTTAGCATAATTTATTTAGCGTAAAAAAGTGAAATGGAAATTAAAGAATCAAAGTTTAATTACAAGTTTTTATCGGCTCTTTCACCTTACCTGTATATATGTAGGTGACCACCACAATCAAATTTTAAAAAAGTGCAGAAAAGGCTATTGTGACATCTTTAGAAAGTATGTTGAATGAAAAAAATCAACCAATTCAACTGTTTAAACATTTTACGAGTTCTATAAAGAAAACTTAATATGAAAAATTTCTTGCGATATAATGGTGCGAAGCCCACTGGTTTAAGTATAAAATTCGATTTCTTTTGCATGACCACCGCGTGCACGTTTTACGAAGTCCAATCGTTGAACCCAATTTTCGACCACTCTTTTGCATAAATCGGCCGAAATTCCAGCAATTTCGTGTTCAATATTGGCTCTGAGCTCACAAATCGTCGCCGGCTTGTTACTGTAGACCAATGACTTCACATAACCCCAAAACGGGACGGCTTGTTAAATGGACCGTAAAATGGCCGTAATGCTCTTAAAGTTGTAGCAACAGAACGATTATTTTCATAAAAAATTTGCACGATTTGCAATCGTTGCTCAAGTGTGTAGCGTTCCATGATGAAATGTATACTAATGAAGTTTACAAATGACAAGCGAAAAATAAAAAATATTGCGCCGTTCGCCCTCCCTATCGGAAAAAAGTTGAAGCGCACCTATTGAATAACCCTATACTTAAATATTCTGGAAATAAACAAACGATTTTGTTTTGTTTTTTAATTGACCAGTTCTTGTGACTTTTTGCGCTTAAGCCTTTATCTCCATTTATTTGTTTCAGTAAGGATGGAGACCTCTGTGCTATGTGTTTATTCAGTCTCTCTTTATGAGAATCGGCTATATTCTTTATTGTGCCTGGAACTGAATCAAGAACTAGGTCACCATCAACCAAGGACCATCAACGGCACATTTTATCACTTTATTCTGAAACCTTCGAATTATGTAGTTGAATATTGCTTGGCCTGGAACAACTCCATATCTGAGCGCCATAAGTCCACAAAGTTTCTACTATTTGCTTGTACAAAATTATCTTGTTTCGGGTAAATAGTGGTGATTGCTTACGCATAAGCCAATACATATTTCTATATTTAAATTCAAGCTCCACTTTTTTTCTTTACGTGTTCGCTCCACATGAGAAAATTATGTAGTACAATGGCCTCCGGACTGAGTGCTTGGACTTGTCCAACCCCCCACAAATCTAAGTCTTATCTAATCCAGCTGAGCTTAGCATCCAATGTCATGCCGAAGTACTTTGCTGAATTTGAGTACGGAATTTGTGCCCAATTTATGTATATATGAATAGAAATGACAATAACTTTTGAGCGAATTACACTGTAAAACAAGTGTGGAAGTTTTTTACGCAGAATTTCCTGGTCTTTCAAATAAAAGTAGTTATTGATTTCTAAAAAAAAAAAATTTTATAAAGTTTCAGAATTTTAAACTTCGATTTCTTTTTGAAGTGCCCGAAAATATTCCTCAATTTATAGGCTTTAAACCCTCCAAAAGGCATTTTATGTGCAAGGCGTTTAAGGTGTTAATTTTTATGTTTTTTTTTATTAATTACTGTACCCAGTTACTTCTGCTTGATTGCCGCGATAGCCGCTTAAAGCAGAGTTTAACGAAGTGTGCCAGTCGTGATATCAATATCATCGCCAACGATTGTACGCACTTATAAAATATTGTGCCTGAGTGATTAAGTTCTGCGACTCGCTCGATGCTCTCCATCATCGGGTTAAAGAAGTCATACAACAGAGAGTCACCCTGTCTAAAACCTCGTTTGCTATCAAACGGCTCGAATAGGTTCTTTCCAACTCTGACGGCGCTGCATCATTGTGCATATCCGTATTAGTTTCTCGGGGACAATTCAAACATCGTGGCATATAGGCAGCTCCTATTTGCACTATCGCATGCAGCTTTGAAGTCGACATAAAGACGGTGACTCAGTTGCTTACTTTTTTAAAAGAAAGACAAGGAAGGAGGAAAAAATTAATTTCTTTCTAACTTGAATACTCGTCTAAGTTGGCCAAAAAGCGTCTCACCGCAAGTGTCCAACACAGATAGGTTTTAATGCGCTGCTTTTATTTTAAATACAGGGCCCGTCATCTTTCGTTACGGATTTGAACTAGGTATTATTTGAAGAATGGTAACACTTAGCTGTCATCTGATTTGACAGAAAATTCGTTTTATTCTTCCGCTGAACGAAAATGGTTGTGTATACGCTCAAAGAACGCTGGGAAATATTGCGACATTACTTTGAAAATCATGGTAATGTGGCAGAATGTGTACGAAAATTACGTACGGCAATGGGAAGAAGAAAAGCACCGAATGAAGCGGGTATGTTAACAAGCAAAATTGCCGCATTTGGCGCTCAGAAAACCCGCACGCACTCGAAGAAAAGCCGATGCATTCACAACGAGTCACTGTTTGGTGCGGATTTCGGTCGAGAGACTCCCCTTTTCTTCGAAAATGAGCGAGGAGTGGCCGTAACCGTCAATGGAGAGCGTTACCGGGCCATGTTGAACGAATTTTTGTTCCGAGAAATTGAAGAGGAGGATATTGGTGGCATTTGGTTCCAACAAGATGGCGCTGCTTGCCACACAGCGAATGCTACGATCAATCTTTTGCGCACTGTCTTCGAAGATCACATTATGCCAACAAACCAGCAACAATTGATGAACTGAAGACCAACATACGCGATGTCATAGCTGAAATACAGCCGCATACAATCGAAAATGTGTTGAAAAATTGTACCGATCGTATGGGATGGTGCATGGCTAGCCGAGGCAGCCATATGAATGAAGTTGTGTTCCATCATTAACCGGAAGGATTGTACTTCAAAATAAAAAAAACAGTTTGGAAAAATATTGAGTAGTTTCTTTTTCCGTAAAGTTATATGGCGGACCCTATATTTATATTTGTATTTATGAACTTATTCTATTTTGAGTATAAAACACCATCTCTTTATCAATATCCCATTGTCTTTCGGGAAAACTAATTTCAATATTCCTAAGCGAAGCTTACGCAATCATAATTTTTTCTGGTTGGGGATGTTAAAAACTTATTATGCTTCCAATGCTCCGATTTCTAGATCTTTTGGAGAATTTAATTCACTTTCAAATCACACAGGCCTAAATTTTCCTGCAACAAAGAACCACTTCAAATTGATACTAAATGAATTGTTAAACTAAATTCTTAGTATTATCTAATAATATTTCTCTGTAAATTTCAGAAATGTTATCTTTTTCTTTCATTCATTACAATTGAAACTTTACAAATTCACTTTGATTAAATTATTTAGCATTAATCTGTTTTTCATAGTCTGTAAGAAATGCTATATTTTTTAAGACTATTAATTGAATAAAGTATAATAAATAAAAAATAAAAAATGTGATTACACAAGAAAATTAATGTTTTTCTTTAAAATGTCCAATAAATGCAACTTTTCCCATAATTTCGTTGCATTTTGGGAAATTTAATTGTATTTTCTGTCTAATAACCTTAGCTCATCGGCCGACACATAGTAAACCTCTGAATATATTTCAGTCATGAAAAAGTTGCTCATAAAAACCAACTGCCGTTCGGAGACGGCATAAAACTAAAGGGACCGCCATTGGGTAAAAAACAACATCAAGCTCAGCATACGACAAATTTCAGGCGAAACTTGACCGAACATATAAAAAATATTTGTACAAGTATAGGTGTTCATGACAAATGCACCAATTTCATTGTTGTATCTCGAGCTGCATCATCTACCCTTGTGAACATTTTCCCCTGCTATGAAAATATTTACGGTGGGTATCTTTATTGGGCTGTTACAAATAATAATTATGTGAACAAAATTCGAATGTGCCATGTGCCACTAGTGTACTAGGTATAAAAATTGATTACTTGCCGGGTTACATCTGTGAAATATGAAACTATGTTTTTACGACCACTTTATGTGGCTCGAGCGTGGCTGTGTTGGTTGGTGCATTGCTTTTTGAAGCGGCTAGCGGCGGCTATTTGTTAATCACACTATCAGGCGCTCGCGCAGACAGGCGCGAAACAATCGTTGAGGGTGAGCAAAAATCACGACTCAAAGCAAAATTACCTAAATATGTATGTAAGTATACAAACATAGGTATTTTACAAACAATAACATCAAATGCAAGTTTATTGCATTTTATGGCTAACGGTGGTGACGCGTTAAAAGCTTCAGGGAAGTGCTGAAGCTGCAAATAATATGAATGGTTTGGATGAGTTGAACGTTTTGGTTGGTATCAACCAGCGCACGCCGCTTAACGCCTATAAAAAACTGCAGCAAGAAAGTAATTTCAATACATAACACAGTGACTTAACTTAATAACCGGACACGTTCACCTAGTACACTAAAATGCAGATTTATTCATTGATATACGATAATTATATAATACTATTTGGAAAACATTTTAACAGGTGCTAAGGTGGCATTCCTCAACAATTTTTATTTTGTGCCACTTTGTTATCCTACAAATATAGAGACCTACTGTTTTTTATACCGCCATAGAAAGGCAGCTAGTTTTTACGAGTATTTTATGGCCGAGATGCAACCACTATTAGACAATTTTTTTCTATTGGTTGATGATTTATGTTTGGAGCGGTAGATGAACCAAGAAACTACTATCGGCAACGAACCTCATATTTTGTGTCAGTATTTTCCGAAATAGTTGCATAGAAAAAAAAACGGAAAAATTATTTTAAGTAAACCTGCATTTTTAGACGAATTAAACTCCAAACCTCGTACTTGAAGTAATATTTTTTTTAGCTTCGTGAAAAACAGACTAGCCCATATAAAGTGAGTGCAAATCGAAATGCAAAATCTATTAGATAATAAATATCGTTTGCTTGGAAGTCTCGTCTTGACGAGTTTGACGGTGCCTACAGCGTCCACAACAGCATAGGATGAAGCACCAAAACTTCTACCAGAAGACACCAATGGGTTTTAGAAACTAAACGTGGCATTAGCTTCCGTTCTTTATCTCTCAGACATGTAAGAACGAATCGGCTGCTCTTATCACCTTACCTGGTCTGTTCCATGTGTCGAGCTGAAATACGACGAAATCTTACATCAGTGGAACGGGAACCTTGCCTAGGTCGGCGTAGTTTGCGGCTGTAGCCTAAACAGACGGGGCAAACGCGAGTATTTCACTATATTGCACGAGATGTGGCTAAATTAGTTAATTATTTATTTATTTAAAAAAATTAGTTAATTATTTATTTATTTGTTCTGAAATCAATAAACAATTTTTCTTACTGACTACTGTCTTTAAAAGTAGATTTAACAAAAAAAAAAAAGAAATTAATTTAAATTGCAATTGTTCTTACTCACTAAATATTACAAAAATATCGTAATCAGAAAGTTGAATTACAATAAACGGATTAATTGAGCAGAAAAACATAGCTTAGATAAAGTACAATCAAATTCAATAGTATTCGAGATATCCGTGAGTTCATGAAGAGAGCGAGCAATAGCAGCATTGCAGGCATAATTTTTCGTCACCAATTCAAAGTAAAAAAGAAACTTATTACATAAAAAAGTGGTAGGTACAGAAAAGTTAGTAATTTCTAGAAGAGAGGAACAGTCGATCCCCCTGATAAAATTAAACAAAAAAGACAGCGACAAAATCGATCGTCTATTATATTTTCTAGCTGGTTGAGATTAATTAGAAAACTTTTTTGTCGATAGATAATTGGTGGCAAGGTCTCCAAATTAACACGGCATATTCTAATGTAGAACGAACAATGCTGTAAATTGCAACTTAAAAGTACGAGGGATGCCTTTTATATGTCGGGATTTGGCAACCCAGCTGTATCGTAAAGTTTGACATTTTTTGGCTTTTACGTACTCAGAACGTTTTGAAATACCAGCGCTATTTGTGTTGTTTACAGTAACTTAAAAGATTCATCTCGGTCCAAAATTGGAATCAAATCGTGAACATTTTCGTGCGATTATTTTTTACAACTTTCGACGTGGATTAACTCAGCAGCATTGCATGGATGAACTTAATACATTTTTTGGCGATGAAGCTCCATCAAGGACCAGTGTTTATCGATGGTATGGTGAATTCAATCGTGGTCGTAGTTCACTCCAAGACGAATTGCGTGAAGGTCGTCCAAAATCAGTTGTTGTTCCGAAAATCATTGATGCTGTGCGCGAACTGATATTGCAAGATCGTCATGTGACCTATCGTGAGATTGAGACAATCTTAGGCATTAGTGGGACTAGCATACATTCAATATTGCATAAACATTTGGCTGTCAAAAAAATTTGTTCGCGTTGGATCCCACACAATTTGTCAATCGCTCAAAAAAAGGCTCGTGTCGATTGGTCGAAGTAAATGCTCAAAAAATACGATCGCGGGGCTTCGAAACACGTCTATGACATCGTGACAGGTGATGAATCATGAATTTACGTGTATGAGCCCGAAAGTAAACAGCAGTCGACTGTATGGGTGTTTCAAGATGAGCCAAAAAACTGGACATGTCGGAACCGTACTACTAAACAACGCAGAACAGTAAATTCTGAGTGGTACACAACCATTTGTTTGCCAGTTGTCTTCCAAGAAATTAGAAAAACCAATCGCCAAAGACGGATCACTCTTCACCAGGACAATGCGAGCTCTCACACATCGGCTCAAACAATTGCATTTTTGAGCACCCAAAACATCGAATTAGTGAGTTATCCGCCGTATAGGCCTGACTTGGCACCGAATGACTTCTTTTTATTCCCGTACGTAAAAAACAAACTGAGAGGTCAACGTTTTTCGACACCTGAAGAAGCGGTTGCGGCATTCAGAATGCATGTTTTGGAGGTACATACCTCATTCAGAGTAGCAAAAGTGCTTCGACAATTGGTTCAAACGCATGCAAAAGTGTATAGACCTTCCTGCAGAATATTTTGAAAAACAATAAAGTGATTTTCGATGATTAAAATTTGTTTTTGTTCTCTAATCCCGACATATAAAAGGCACCCCTCGTATAACTTAGAAGTAGAGAATTGACAACATTGTGTTCTTTGGGACTTTCATTTAGTTCCAGTCGAAGGTCAAAAATTATTGTGACTCATTAAAAGCCACACGTTTTGCTTCAATTATTAGAGAAATCTAGGTGGGAAGCGGGTAATCGCGAGGGTGTCGAAGTCGTGACTAAAACCATTATTCATCGTTTTTTTCACTATCCGAGGCATCATTTATCGTGAATTTGTTCCTGCTGGACAAACAGTGAAGGGACAGGAAAGAGCTGAAGCGAGAATGCGTCAGTCAATTCCTCGCTCACTGTGAGTTATTGAAAAAAAAAAAAATGCCTTACAACGCTGAAGCACCTACCCTATAGCATAGATATCGCTCCCTACTATAAGCTCTTACTCCCCAAGATGAAGTAGTACCTCAAGGGGCTCATCATAGTGGAGTACTGTACTATTACTTATGGTTCTTTTGGTGAAATTTTCGGAGATATTTATTCCGCAAATTTTGCACCAACAGCTTGAATTATTTCTGGTTTATTCACTCACATACTTGAGATGGTCACAGAGAAAGTAGTCAAAATGCGTTGCATGGGTCGATATTGGTGGCCAAATTGCTACAGAATGTAGGGAATCTATTCTTCCTGGAAATTTCATATACTTACAATGAATTGATTCTTTCGTTGGCTGTCTGACATGTCGCAGTGCTTTGTTGAAACCAGTTATCTTCAGCATATTCACCATCAACATATTTGTTGATTACCCTTTTTATTCCGGGCTTTGCTGGATTATTTTAACAACCGAAAATAGCCACAATTTTGCAAAATCAAACACGTTTTAGTAAATTGTAGATTTTCTACAACATCTATAAAAATAGGCATCTACATAATCCAACAGAGAATCTCTCTTGTCAACAAGCACTTTGGACTAAGTAGACAATTAAGTAGTAAAGTCCCCTCTCGACGAACAAAACTAACACTTTATAAGGTTCTCATCATGCCCGTCCTAAAGCATGGCGCAGAAACTTGGGCGATGCCAATATCCGATGAGGCGTCGCGTGGAGTGTTCGAGAGAAAGATTTTGCGTAAGATTTTTGAATCTTTGCACATTGGAGAAGACGAGTATCGTAGGCGCCGGAAGAATGAGCTGTATGAGCTCTACGACGACATAGACATAGCGCAGCGAATAAAGATACAGCGGCTTCGTTGCCTGGGTCATGTGGTCCGAATGGGTACAAACACTCCGGCTCTGAAAGTATTCGTTGCGGTACCTGCTGGTGGTCGCAAAGGAAGAAGAAGGTCTTCTCTGCTTTGGAAAGAGGCCTTCTCTGCTGGCGTCGGTGAGCACGCTTTGCTAAACTCGGCCAAAATCGCACAAAAAAAGATCAATCTTGGAATACCCTGTACAATTTTTTCGTAATGGGGGTAAAGTATTATCCATCATTCGAGATCGCGCTTGAAAGATTGAAAATTTATTCACTCACTGTTATATGTATTTACACATGTATAGGTGTTAGGTGTTACATTTGTTGCGCTTGGAGGTCCTGCTGCAACTTATGGTGTGTCTCTTGATGTTTTTCCACAAATCGATGGACTTACAATTTTAACGGCAGATAGACAAAAATACACTCAGTGGTTTTGCCTTTGACCACCGAGGGACGACCGTTATTAAAGAAAATATTTTCTATCGTTTGGGGTTTCATGCCCACACTGGGTTTCGAAACCGCGCACAACCGAATGGGAGTTACGCACCAATCATTCGGCTACGGCGACTGCCATCCACCTACCCCTTGTTACTTTCCTTCTTGAACGCAAACTAATCTTAATACCACACCAGCTGCAAACGTAAAGGCGTAAATAGCCAAGCCAGTTAATCTTTGCTGCTGTCTCTTCATCTCTTTACATAGAACCAGCTAAGAGTCGCAATAAGCACTTCAAGTAGCTAGGCGGTGGGGCTGGAAGTGAAGACGAATAAACATTTCTAGCAACTTCCAAGGCTGTCGATAACTTATAAAACGCAATGCAGGAAGCTAGAAAGATGCCAGCAATCCTCACGCAGGACAGCACAGAACAACCTCTGATGCCTAGCGAATACTGTTTTTTACTATTTGTGTAATATAGTAAGACGTTTCTTTTCTTCTGTTTTTTATTAGTTGAACCATCTTCCTTTTTTGCAATTTCTTTCAAGTTAATCATCGAGACTTCCCCCGGCATCTATGGTGTAGATAACTCAGACTCGGGCACTCACACAGATAGTGAAAGACTGTTTCCTTAGTTTCTTCTTGATTGCGGCTTCTACATCTGTCGTTGTACAGCCACTCTATTTTTCTGGAATGGTCTCCCAAAGGCTAGTGGCCGGTTATTGTTGACATAATTCTTAATATGTCTGCTCGTGGCTTCCTTAACCACTCGTCAGTTCTGGATTAGTTGAAATTGGGCCACGTTTGTTTAGTTATTTTGCAGGTATCCGTGTTTGTCCAACTGTCAACGGCCTGCTTCTGGAATAGCGAGAAGATCTCCCTTTCGCGCACGTCTTGGGGACAGCCGGTTTTTACCGCTTCGGATTCGTTACAGGATGCCCCCGGTCTTGCTAAGACATCAGCTCTCTCATTTCCTTCTATGTGTCTATGGCCAGGTAACCAGATGAGAGTGATGTTTGTTGAGCGCGTTAAAGCATTAAGTTCTTCTTTGCATTGTCTGACAATTTTTGAGTTATAGGTTACTCTCAAGCTAAGCTGGTTGCTGTAGATGGTTTCTTTCCTGCAAGCTGCTCTTATTACGAAAACTTCTGCTTGAAAAATACTATTCCAATTGCCCGGGCGAAGAGACTTGCAAGTTTCGAGGTCTTTCGAATATACACTGACGCCGCAATCCATCTTGGATCCGTCAGCGTAAAGTGCAGTTGTATTTTCTTTGAACAATACAAACTACAAAATAAGGAGCTGATTGACTACTCAAAAAACAACTTCGAACATTTTTGTGTCTGAATGCCGTTACCGGAGACCAACCACTACCAGACAACCAACAGGAAGTACAAGTGTCTTGTGGGGCTGTTTTGACACCGGTTTAAACGCCCACTTTTTAGCTGTATCCGGGATAGCTTGTCACGAAATATGACTCATATGCGGGGAGGCCTACATAATACCAACCAACTATCTTTTCATAAGCCTCTTTTAAACCTGCGGACCAATTCTCTGGCACTTTTCCGATCGCGATGGCAATTTATGTTGGATGTAGTGATACCACAACAATGATAGAGATGTGTACGGTTTAAAAAGTTATCCACTGTAAGGGTCTTCATGTATGTATGTGTGTGCGTGAGTATGTAAATTTGGTTATACTGGCATAGTCGCTAGCATTTTGTACAATAATTAACGTCGTTTTTTTTAATTTTTTTATCTGTCATACATTGCATAATTCGTTTAGTAGCAAAGGCAACAGCAACAACAACAACAAAAGTGCAATTAAAGAAAGCAGTGCTTGGATGCCAATGCAAAGATGAATTACACGAAGATTTATGAAATGCTATGACCAATGCCGTAATGAAAGGGAAGTTTACGGAAAATCACCAAGAAACTTCAGAAAGAAAAAAATCTATAAACAAGCCTTAGGTATAACACCAACACTATCATTACTCTAACAAACAGCTGTGGCGGCCGGTTTTTTACTAGTTTTAAAATTTGGTTTTTAGTTACTGTTTTTTATTTGCTTAGCATGCAAATCATCGGAAGTTTATGCCCTAATGCCGATGCTGATGCTGCTGCTGCTGCTGCTGCTACTGCTATGTGTCTTCACTGCTGCCGTTGTCGTCTGCCGCACGCAATCTTCTGCCGAAGTAGACTTCTCGTAGTTTCGTATATAAAAGCGCGCGTAGCAACGGTTAAAACATCAGTTGTTCAGTTGACTCTCTAGACTTCCATATCAATTAAGCAAAGAGACAACAACATGAAGGTACGTGCCACAAAAGGATGAATTGGATTAACGGCAACAAATCATACAAAAGTTGCAGCTGCGAGAAGTCTTCACAGGACTTCTTATAATGGATTACTGCTATAATTAATTTCTGGTATTACGCACCTCTTTTTTTTTTTTCTTAGATATTCGTTTGTTTACTGGCGGTTTGCGCCCTTGCGAATGCTGGCATAATTGGCGGTGGCGGCGGCGGTTGGTCCGGCGGCGGAGGTGGTGGAGGCTGGTCTGGCGGCGGAGGTGGTGGAGGCTGGTCTGGCGGTGGCGGCGGCGGCGGTCATGGTGGAGGCGGCGGTGTTAAGATTGTTAAGATCATTGATGCTGGCTCTGGCGGCCATGGTGGCGGCGGCGGTGGAGGAGGTTGGGGAGGCGGCGGCGGCGGTGGAGGTGGCTGGGGTGGTGGTGGCGGCGGTGGCGGTGCTGATGTTAAAATCATTAAAGTCATCTCTCATGGCGGTGGCGGTGGCGGCGGAGGCGGCGGCCATGGTGGTTGGTCCGGTGGTGGCGGCGGCGGCGGTTGGGGAGGTGGTGGTGGTGGTGGTGGCGGTCATGGCGGAGGTGGTGTTAAAATCATCAAAATCATCTCAGAAGGCGGTGGCGGCGGCGGCGGCCATGGTGGTTGGTCCGGTGGCGGCGGCGGTGGTGGCGGCTGGGGTGGCGGTTGGTAAGGAGTAAAACAACAATCGCTAATTGACACAGTTCAAAAACCCCCACTTGTGATATGCAATAAGCCAAGAGTGTTCAAATTTTTTCGTCGCCTTCAACATCAGTACGAAATTTCCGCAGCGATTATTGCAACGCACGCACTGCCATAATCATACCTATTCATCCATTACAGCGGTAGGAGCCGCTGGAACCGTTAAGCTTTACTCAGTCGAACGTTTGCACTGTTATCTTTTGACCACATAAGCAAAATCGTCCGCTAGCATGTTTCGATAATACTCATCTAACTAGTTGAAAAAACCGACCTCTAACACACATACCAACATTTTTACACATGTAAATATTTTAAATAAAAAGGCTATTTTTTTATAAAAAATTAGTTCATATTGAAAAAAATATTGTGTTCTTCATTTTAATACACCTGGCGCATCCAACCTTTGAAAGGTGTTTAGGTCAAGATTCTCTACTAATTTATGAAGTGCCCCTTGATCTTCTCTTCCAATTTTTGATGACTGTCTACTGTTTATTTTTAGCAACAGAAGGTCCCGTTCCATAATCTTGATTTTTAGTGCAATATTGTCTTAATTCAGACAATAGTCTGACGTCACTATGACTGCTAGTCAAAAAAGTAACTGCTGGCCGCTGTTTGTATTTTGGCGCTTACGCCATTTTTGGGTGTTTGGCCTCCTCCTATTTGTAGCGCGTGTCTTATTGTTGTTCCACAAATGGAGGGACCTACAGTTTTAAGGCGCATATATCTTAAGTATAAAAATCGCCAACCAATAGAGTTCTAACTCATAGGATAAGTTTTTTTCAAGGCCATTAGAAGAAAATCGTAGAATTTTCAGATAAGTGACGCTGTAGCCGAGATATCTGTGGCCCGATTTGGCTTAAAATCTAAACATACCACATGTATTACGAGGGGTGCCTTTTATATGTCGGGATTAGAGAACAAAAACAAATTTTAACCATCGAAAATCACTCTATTGTTTTTCAAAATATTCCCCATGAAGATCTATACACTTTTGCATGCGTTTGAACCAATTGTCGAAGCACTTTTGCTACTCTGAATGAGGTACCTCCAAAACATGCATTCTGAATGCCGCAACCGCTTCTTCAGGTGTCGAAAAACGTTGGCCTCTCAGTTTGTTTTTTACGTACGGGAATAAAAAGAAGTCATTCGGTGTCAAGTCAAGACTATATGGCGTATGACCCATTAATTCGATGTTTTGGGTGCTCAAAAATGCAGTTGTTTGAGCCGATGTGTGAGAGCTCGCATTGTCCTGGTGAAGAGCGATCCGTCTTTGGCGATTGGTTTTCCTAATTTCTTGGAAGACAACTGGCAAACAAATGGTTGTGTAACACTCAGAATTTACCGTTCTGCGTTGTTCTAGTGGTACGGTTGCGACATGTCCAGTTTATCCGAAAAAACAGGCGACCATTTGCTTAGAAGTGCTTCGTGCGCAAACAACTTTTGTTGGATTTGGCTCATCTTGAAACACCCATACAGTCGACTGCTGTTTACTTTCGGGCTCATACACGTAAATCCATGATTCATCACCTGTCACGATACCATAGACGTGTTTCGAAGAACCGCGATCGTATTTTTTGAGCATTTCCTTCGACCAATCGACACGAGCCTTTTTTTGAGCGATTGACAAATTGTGTGGGATCCAACGCGAACAAATTTTTTTGACAGTCAAATGTTTATGCAATATTGAATGTATGCTAGTCCCACTAATGCCTAAGATTGTCTCAATCTCACGATAGGTCACATGACGATCTTGCAATATCAGTTCGCGCACAGAATCAATGGTTTTCGGAACAACAACTGATTTTGGACGACCTTCACGAAATTCGTCTTGGAGTGAACTACGACCTCGATTGAATTCACCATGCCATCGATAAACACTGGTCCTTGATAGAGCTTCATCGCCAAAAAATGAATTAAGCTCATCCATGCAATGTTGCTGAGTTAATCCACGTCGAAAGTTGTAAAAAATAATCGCACGAAAATGTTCACGATTTAATTCCATTTTTGGACCGAGATGAATCTTTTAAGTTACTGTAAACAACACAAATAGCGCTGGTATTTCAAAACGTTCTGAGTACGTAAAAGCCAAAAAATGTCAAACTTTGCGATACAGCCGTCAGTTGCCAGATTGCAACACCAGGGTTGCCAAATCCCGAAATATAAAAGGCACCCCTCGTATACCTACATGAAGGGAACTACATAGTTTGCTCCAAACATGATTCGATAGGTGGTGCTGAGGTCGCTATCTATCTAGAAATCGTATTTATTGTCTAATTGGGCTCAAATTTTAAACATATTGAATTGGGGAATAAGTTCATAGCGTTTTTATATTTTCTTTTATTTTACTACAATGTGTTTGCTGTTTGACATTTGATACAACTCTTTCTGCTCTACAAAACTATGTTAATTGTATTTTTGAGTTATTTAATTCTTTCCTAGTTTTGATGCATAGAAATGGAGTACCCAGTATCTACATTTTCGACACCTGCGCTTCTTTGATTTTCATCGAGGTCAAAAAGTTGGTGAAGCTGCCCGAGAAATTTGTGAGATGCGGAGATGGTCTCATAGCCGAGTATACAACACGGAATTGGCTTGCAAGGTTCAAAAATTGCGACGTCGATGACACGTCCCGCAGCGGAAGGCCTTCTGAATTCGATGAAAAACTTTGCAAATTACTTTTGAAGGAGAACAGTCGCCAAATCAGTCATGAATTGACGGAAAAAATGCACTGCGATCATAAAACGATTCTCAATCACCCTCACTCAATGGAATTTACTGAAAAATTGGGAGACTAGGTGCTTCACGAGCTCAACAAAACGAACAAAAAAACACAGAAAGTCGCCTTCAAATTGCTTCTTAGCATCTCGTCCGCCACCGATCATAAACATCGCTTTTTGTACCGAATCATGACGGGAGATGAGAAATGGTGCCTAAACATCAATGTGAAACAAAGAAAGGAGTGGGTGGCTCCAGGAAATACCCCAAAGCCGGGAGTCAAGCCGGATCTTCATCCAAAGAAAATCATGATATGTGATTTTGGTGGGACTGGGAGGGCATGGTGCACTGAGAAATGTTCGAAAAGGATGTCACAGTCAACAAGGAGCTCTACATTGCTCAGCTACACCGCGTGAATGAGGCTATACGACTGAAAAGACCTGATCGACATGGTCAAGTCACACTCCAAGAGCTCAAATGGAAGGTCCTTTAGCATCCGCCGTATTCTCCGGACCTTGCAAACCATACGAAGGGCGTTACCTTCGATAACAAAGAAGTCCTTAAGAACTGGCTCAAAAACTTCTTTGACACCAGACCAAGCGATTTTGGGCGGAACGGCGTCAAAAAATTGGACGAGAGGTAGGTAGGGGTTGTAAACAGCAACGGCGAATATATGTATACATAAATAACATATAAATATAAATCACTTATTGTTATAAAATATTGTTTTTTGTTTAAATAAAAGTCTTCGGTAAAATCGCTACAAACTTATTTCTCAACGTAATATTTAGGTGCATATTTTTTTTCAAACTTGGTAGTTAAAATGTCAAAACTTCAATCATAATATAAAAAATTTGTGGAACAAATTCGACACGACGACGATGAAGACGTTGCGCAAGCGGTCAGCTTGAAACTGTTTTTAAGGAGGCAGATACCTGTAAATGGCCGTATTTTCCTTTACATTTCATTTTCATTAAAATTATATAAAATGAAGAAGTCAATAAATTTTTTTTTTAAATTGGCATACAGTTTACTTATACTTTAAAATAATATAAACAATTTTTTTTTATTTTAATCATTTAAAATGGCGAATGTACACCCAATTCTTCCAGGAAGGTCGCAGCGGGACTTCTCAATCGGCGTGCATTGTAGCATCGGCGTCAGTGACCTGAATACAAAAAATTAAACATTTTTTTGTTTATTAATGTCATAATTTCTATATGAATTAAACAAAAATGGGGGAAAAAATTCGCGGAATAAAATGCTTCAAAAAAAAAAAAAAATGAATTTTGGGACGAATTTTCCTATAATTTTTTTCGAAAAAATTTTGAATTGTAAATTCACATAGAATATAATATCATAAAAAGGATGTGTTCAAAATTTCAAGGAGTTCGGTCAATAACTTTTCAAGTTATCGTGTACCCCAATTCGAAAAATATAGTTTTGAGAAAAACGCGTCTAAAGTCGGCAACGTAACTATACCTCTCCCAGCGCTCGAACGCAAAGAATAGAGTCGTCACGGCTGACGATCTATAATATAAGAAACAATTAAATTTACGTTCTAAAATTTTTTTTACATTTTCTGAAAGGAATATATCGTCCCCTTAGTATAACAATAGCCTATGTGCTCATAGGCTATTATTTTTTTATTGAATTTTTGGATTCTCCATCGTCGATTTTATATGTGGTGAAAATTTTGTCAAATTCTAGTTCCACAAAGTGGGTCAAAATGTCAGTCAAAAAATAATAAATATTTACAGACATAACGAGATTTGAGTGAGAGCTACTTTCGACAAAAAGTTTGAAATTCATTTTCTCAAAACATCAAAAAATGTATAGGCTATTTTAATACTAAGGGGACGATATTAACATTTTATGAATTTTATACAATATTTTACAGGTATCTGCCCCCTTAAAGACAAATCTTTTGTTGC
This sequence comes from Anastrepha obliqua, assembly GCF_027943255.1. NCBI lineage: Eukaryota > Metazoa > Arthropoda > Insecta > Diptera > Tephritidae > Anastrepha > Anastrepha obliqua. Next base: position 51,292,382 of record NC_072893.1, read on the forward strand.
AGTGAATTGTTTACATTTCATTTAATTCTTCGCAGCTGTAAAATAAACGGGAGTTAAATAAATAAAAAATTTGCACGTACACTTTTGTTAGGTGTTTTGCCGAGCTCCTCCTCCTATTTGTGGTGTACGTCTTGATGTTGTTCAACAAATGTAGGGACCTACAGTTTTAAGCCAACTACGAACGGCAAATGGTTTTTATGAAGAGCTTTTTCTTGGCAGAAATACACTCGACGGTTTGCCATTGTCTGCCGCGGGGCGACCGCTGTTAGAAAAAAGTTTTTTGTCATTTGGTGTTTTATGGCCACAGTCACCTACCCATTCGGTTATGGTGGCCGATATTACAGTAGATTTCAAATAAATTATAGACAATTAACAAATAATTATATGGATATTTATACCTTTCGTAAGTGCGCTTAAAAGAAAAAAACCCATTTTCTAAAATGAAAATTAAATAATTGCTACCACAAACTATAATACATAAGGGCAATTCACAATTAGGTGCAAATGACCCTGTACTATGGGTCAGGCAAATATATGTATACTTTGTTGCTGTGTTGCCATGGCACTTTGCAAGTGCTTTGATACTGGGTTTGTTTCTAATACATGGCAGATGCACTGGCCAGGCAAGGTCTACGGAGACTTTAATTTACTATTTTCTTGCTTTCAACTTCTTTGACCTCAATCACAATCACTACTCATAATTTAAAAATTTCAATTTGAATATTTTTCATTTTTCGTGGGCGCGCTGCCGAATTAGTAAGAGATAATAAAAAAGTCGTTTTCGGAAAATTTACATTAAATAATTCACATTTGATTGAGATTCTCAATAGGTAAAATGAGCTTTGAGATAAACTGGTGCGCTTTATTAAATATGCCTTTAGATACAGTTATTACTTAATAAAATATTTTAAGTGACTTTAAAAACCGAAAACCGGATAATTTTTTTGCACGAAAAATAAATCGACAGATGGCTCGTACCGTTGTCATTAAATTATTGCTAAACTTTTTTCTTAATACTAGAATAAGTAGTAATCAAAATTTTGTATATTTTACTTTTACACGGAAGCAACTGTAGTACATATTGTATTTTATGCCATTACAATCGCCCAACAATGCCACAAAAAACATTTTGCTATCTAATATAGTATTTTTACGATTTCATTATTCATACATGGCTTAATAACAGCTGTTTATTAAGCAAAAAAATCATGTTTTTTTTTCGCTGAAAAATATTTTTCATATTTGCGCGATTTATTACTCCTTGGCCTCAGGTAACCTGCCGTCGCTCCGCGTAGTGTTTATACGAGTAATAGCAAACTAGCATTTATATGCAGTAATACAAACATACTGTGTGTACATACCTGTGTGCATAGATTTCGTTCAGACGCGTTTGCCCAACATTGGGGTCACTCTATTATTGACGACGTTGCATTGTTGCTTCTAATTAAATTAAAAGTTGCCCTGCGGGTGCATTACTTGTATACTACATAGATATATATTTTAAAAATTATATTTTTCATTTGGCTGCGCTACAAATTTACCACTTTATTCGTTTAATAACTAATCAAACAAAAAAAAAAAACAAAAAACAGTTATGTAATTTTAGACTTTGGGTATAAGCTTAATAACTTGCCAATGCATTCGCCTACATAATTAAGTAAACAAACAAGGTAAATATTCGCTCATACATACGTACACAAAAATATCTGTACTTATGTATGTATGCATATGTAAGTATGCTTGGGCATGAACAACTTAGCCAACTCCGCTGGGCCACTTAAGACTTGACTTGAGTTGTGGCAAGATAGTTAATTTACCATACATATCTACATATGAATTTGAGTGCGTTATTTTCTACCTCTAGGCATCTTATTTGTACTGCAGATGAACCTTTGCTTGTTGTTAATTGCATTGCTACCTTGACGCAAAACATTGTAAATTGTATCATAATAAAAGTGGATTAGGCATTGAATTTTATAAAGTGCGCAAAATTGTAACAAAATGTCAACAAAAAACAAAATTTGACATCTACTTATGCTCCATTTACTTATACATACATACATACAGGGTGAACGATATGAAGGGGGGGGTAAGGGATAAAAATCGATTTTTTTTTTTTGCATGTTATTGTAGTAAAACATTTCAAAAATACCGTGTTAAAATTTTAAGTCAATCCGAGCAAAACTTTTTAAGTTATAGAGCATAAAGCCGAGCCGCCTCAAACATCTGCCGAGATAACTTAAAACTTTAAACGCGGTTTTCTCGAACCTTTTTTTTTAAAGTGCGTAGTCATTGGCATTTGAAAACTACTCAACCGATCCTTTTGAAATTTTGCACACATATTTTACATATAAAAAACCTCCCCCCAACGTTTTTTTTTGCCATTTTTTTTGTATATTAAGGTGGTTTTACACCTACAAAATGGCGGCATTTTTTCGTCAAAAATCACTTTTTACTTCAAACGACTACCAAATGGCTGAAAATGAAAATAAATCGTCAAAATAAACGTTGGGGGGAAGTTGAACTCATACTTTAACTAAATTATTCGATTTTTTTGATTTCAGATGATTCTACGCTGAGATATGCTGACTACTGCAAAATGTATTTTTGAAAAGACGTCTACGTAAATGTGCTCTCATTCGCTCATTTTGCAATATTTTTACATGAAAATTTTATCAAATATTCTTGAAATGTTTCTTTATAATATGCAACAACTTTTAATAAACTGACTTGAACCGTTTCGCTACAATAAATTCATGAAAAAAGTGTTTTTTTTAGCGTTTATCCCTTAACCCCCCTGAAGTGTTACCAATTTCACACTGCTTGTATCTGTAAAACAACGTCAAAATTGTTCTAATGATTGTTCAATATATTGTTTACAAGCCATCAAAAGCATTTGCGTCTCAGTTTTGTTGAATTTTTTTTTTCTGTGATGGAATTCAAACGTAATAGTGTTATTGCGTTATATTTGGCTGGAAAATCACAACCAGCCATTGTTCGTGAGCTCAGTCACCTCAAAGTGAATAAAATGTTTGTGTATCGCACTATAAAACGTTACAAGGATACTGGTAGGATTGCAAAACGCTATGGAGGTGGACAAAAACAACCGCAACAACGCCAGAAATGGTTCGGAAAGTGAAGGCTCGACTTGAACGAAATCCACGTCGAAGTGGAAGAAAAATGGCCAAAGAACTGAAAATATCGCAAGGCAGCATTCGACGCATATTGAAAAATGAGCTCAAAGTCAAGGCTTACAAGTTCCAAAAAGCACACGATCTTTCACCCTAGCAAAAAAAAGTTCGGTGCGAAAGAGCAAAGGCGTTGTTGCGCTTGCACGAACGTGGCGAATTCCCTAACATTGTGTTTTCTGATGAACAAAATTTCCCAATTGAGCAGTTCATAAACACTCAAAACGATCATGTTTACTTGACCAAACGCTCATACGAGAATTTGAGCCTACATATGGCCACTCGAAGCAATTTCCCATCGCAAGTAATGGTTTGGGCCGCAGTGACCGCTGATGGACGCTCTCCAATCGTTTTTATCGAGCCTGGTGTCAAAGTGAATGCGACTTATTATCGGGAATTGTTTGAATATTTTAGAAGCTGCTTTAGAGCCGTGGACACGCAAACATTTCGGTCGTAGACCATGGACGTTCCAACAGGACTCGGGACCGTCTCATAAAGCTCGTGTGAACCAAGAATGGTTAAAAAATCATGTTCCACACTTCATTTCGTCCACACAATGGCTTTCGAATTCGCCAGACGCAAATCCGATGGACTATTCCATCTGATCCATTTTGGAGAGCAAGGTGAGGACCAAAAAATATGCCAGTATGGATGCGCTGAAAAAAGCGATTATACGAGAATGGGCTAAAATACCTCAAGATCACATTCGTGCAGCATGCAACTCATTTTTTGACCGTTTGGGGGCTATAGTCAAGGCAAAAGGTGGCCATATCGAGCTAAAGTGAATATATGTTAAAATTGTAATCATTTTTCAACAATTTCGACTTTGAAATCAATAAAAACTAATTTCACACAAACAAGTTATAGTGTTTTGAATAGGTAACACTTCATATCGTTCACCCTGTATATGTACTTCTTTCTTTCAACACTTGTTAGAGCCTAGTGCGATATATATTTCCCTAATATCAGAATATTAATTTCAATTTGAGGTTTGGTTCCTCATTTGTGCGTCGTTACTGATGGTGTTTGACCAGAATATTCTGCAGATGATATGAAGTCAGCCATTTGTTGACGAAAGGCTGTAGCCTCTGCGTGAAGGTGTTAGAGACCAGCCATTCTTCACTTCCCTACAACAATACTGACTTCACACATGAGCCGAATATTCGCAGTTCAGAGCGTCTGGGGATTAGCGAATTCGCGCATACTGTATGCATTCGCCCGAATGCCGCCCTTGCTTTGTTTAGCCTGCAGTTGGTATCTTCATCTGCTTCACCATCTCCCTTACGATGCAGCCGATATGTATGTATAAAATGTAATTGTTTCAAGGGCAAAGGGGAAAGAGTAAAAAAGTCAAATTTGCCTTTACCGATGACAATAAGGATACTTCTGATTTATCTTCTTTTGAAGAAAAGTTATGTATGCATATTAGGGGAGGTCAATTTGCTCTTGAAAAATATAACCGACTTTGTTTCGGCTATTGCGGAGTTCTACTGGCAATTCTGAACGAAAAATTCCATGGAAGCATAGTTCTACGAGTAAAATGTTCAAGCTTAGTTATTTAGTTGTAGTTATTTTTTTTTTTTACCTTCCTTATTCACTCCTCTCACGAGCATAGGGCCTCGACAATAGTCAGTCTTGCGTTGGTTTCGTTAATGAATTTTGATTTTTGACAGGCTAGGTGATTAGCCTGCCGCTACCAGTCCTAAGTAGTGTGAATGCCCACCTGTCGTTGCTTAAGAACAACGCCGTCTTACTGCTAGGAGCGCCATCTGTGTTTCACATTTTTCTGGCAGAAGGATCGCACAGATGGTTGAGGACTTCGCTAAATTTCGTGTGACTGCGCTATTACCACCGTCGCCCGTTTCCTCTTGCTGGCGCCACTGATGCAATGTCTAACTGTGTGTTGTTCTTTGTTTTTTGCTTCGTTTTAGCAGCCACAATGCAAATAATGCGCTGACTATTGTGCGACGACCGTAGCCGAATGCGTTGGTGTGTGACTACCATTCGGAATTCACAGAGAGAACGTAGGTTCGAATCTCGAAGAAACACCAAAAAGAAGAAAAAGTTTTTTCTAAAGCGGTCGCCCCTCGGCAGGCAATGGCAAACCTCCGAGTGTATTTCTGCCATGGAAAAGCTCCTCATAAAAATATCTGCCGTTTGGAGTCGACTTGAAAGTGTTGGTGTGCAACAACGTCACTAATAGGAGGAGGAGCTTGGCCAAACACCCAGAAAGGGTATATACGAGGTATCGCGAATTTTGTGTTTTTTTTTCAAAAATTATTTTTTTATTCATTATATCTATTTTGTCCCCTTCAAAGTAACCCCCATGAGATAGTATGCACTTGTGCCAACATCTTTTCCAATCTTCGAGGCACTTCAAAAAATCATTTTTTTTTTATCTTGTTCAGCTCCTCCTTCGATGCCGTCTTTATCTCGCCAATCGTAGCGTAGCGTCGTCCTTTCATGGGCCTCTTCAGTTTCGGAAAAAGTCACAGGGGGCCAGAATACGGTGGCTGAGGCATCATTAGGCTGAGGCCATCTTTTTGAATAGGTAAAAATCGAAGACGAGCCGAAACATGTGCAAGCAAAGCAGCTGTCAACAATTAACTGAACATTCAAAATGGCCGAACTCGTCGACATAAGTGAGAGACATGAGTATCAACATATCGCCACAAAAAAATAGAAATTCGAATATACGTAACCTGCGAAAATTCAAAATTCGCGATACTTTTTGAACACACCTCATATACCCGTAGTGTTGCTTGACTGACATAATATTTATTTCGCCCATATTTGTTCTTTATTTCAATGGCGTATTTATTTGCAAAAGGGCAATATTGGGAAGTCGTCGCCCTCTCAAGCTATTTAGCATCCTAAAGCTTACGACAAAACCACCATTTTATGAATTCTATGACCTTAGAGAGCAATTATTTTAAAACTGCCGACATGTCAGTAAAACTTTTCTTTCCACAAGATCGAAAGTTGTTTGATATCTATGTACTTCGAGCATTTTGCTTAAACGAAACTGTTCAGAATTTACACACAATTCATTTTTTATTTGTTTATTAAACATTGTAAACCAACTTGTGCTAATTTCATTGTCCGCCACTGTACGTGCAAAGTATTTGTAAAGAACGCCTCTACTAGGCGTATGAGTGATCTGCTATAGCGTAACCTCAAAAAAGTGATTTCAGAACATTTTGCTTTGTTTTTGGAATCCTGATTCTTTTTTCTTAATGGAATTTAAATTAGACAATGTGGGAATTAGAATAATTACACGTTACAGAATAGAGATATTTTAACATTGTGTGGAGAATTGAAAAGTGCATATAGGAGGAGTTTTGCAGAGGGGCTACTTTGGTCTGCAGTCTAGAGATGTTGGAAAAATGTAAGAGCGAAGGCCACTAAATCGCTTTTTTAGCATATTTAAAATAAGTGGGTGGATCAAGGTACCTAAATATTTTAATATATGATGTTGTTACCCAAATTTAGAATTTTTCCAGCAGAATTTAAGGACCATTTTTAAAATAAAAACATAGAAAGTAAGATTCTGATGCTCAATTAAGGGGTCCCGGTGGTCTAGAGCTTGAAAATTTAGGGTATTTTCAGGAATTTTTGTCACAATAAAAAAATTAAAAAGTTTTAAATTAAAAATTTAATTTAAATTAAAAAATTAAAAAGTTTTAAATTTTTTAGCCTTATTAATATATTTAACTTCTTTTACATACAAAAATGAAAAAAAAACAAATTTATTTTAATAATTTTAAAAATGGCGCTGAAGTTGACCCTCCCGAAAAATTTGACTTGGAAGGTGTTGTCCATTTTGGCTCTTCTATTTACATATCTGAAACACAAAAACCAAAAAAATTTTTAATCAGTATGACTCTATCTATGTCCCGCTACTAGAAGAAAAAAAAAACAATTTGACGAAATGGCACGTTTTTGAATTTGACACTCTAAAAATCGGCTTTTTTCAGTTTTTTAATAAAAAAATACGAAATAATTGAAATAATGATATGATTCTAGTACGGGCGATTGCCATTGATAGGGTGAACAACATATTAAAATTTCAGACGATTCGGTTGAATAGTTTTTTTTTGACAACACCAGGTCGAAAAAAGTTGTTTCGCGATAAATGAATTTAAAGTTTGAGGTACAGGAGTGCGTAGACCGCTCTCTAACTAGTTAATGGGCTGTAGAAGCTATAATATTGAGTATTTCCGCAGAAAAATTTCATATTTCAGATTTTTTGCCGAAGCCGAACCAAAAGCAAACTGAAATTTTGTGCTACGGTTTCAAGTTTTGCGCAAGAATTGTTCATTCGATTTCACATGTTACTTGTCGATTGGCATTCCATACCATTTCTCACACTATTCCACACTTTGTCGATGAATGTTTGAGAAACACTTTTTCTCGAGCAAATTAGATCGAAATAATGTGATGTCCTCATAATCGACAATTTTATCGATTTCTTACAGAAATAGACCTCAATCAGGACCACATAGTTGTTGTTGCGTTTACTTTCATTGGAATGTTAAAATTTAAATGTGAATATAAACCAGAAAAATAAGGCAATAACAAAGAAGTTCGACACTTTGAAGTTCTAACCAGCAAATTGTAAGAAAAAAGAAATCATCTGCTATAGCGAAGTCACCTTCTGTTTGGTTATTAGAAGTTCGAGATTTATATAGCAGTCAAATACAATAAAGAGTCTCCAAATATTTATGGTAGTAGCCCGGTGTGACGGGTTTAAAAAATCGATTTTTTTTTTTACATTTTTCGGAACAAAAACATCTTAAAAATATACTATACAAATTTCAGACAGAAATTTTAATTATTTTTAAAGTTATAGCTAAATAAGAGAGCGCGCCGTAGTGTGTGTGAAAGCGTGTGACACGCAAGCAGCAGCTGTTCTGACCGTCCCCGCTTTTATTATCCGGTAAACAATACGTATACCCAGGTATAACCCAGGTATACCCCCGGTATACCCAGGTATACGTATAGTACCAAAAAATTCGACTTACATAGACAAAATATAAGAATTTGGTACAATATACTGATCTGTACCATCGAGCAGTTCATCTGTAAACGTTTTGCACTCGACGAATACACACTGCTCTGAAATGGAAAACAAGCGCTTTAGTGGAGGTTGGCACAAGAATAAAGGTGAAAGAAAGAGATCATTTAAAGGAAGAGACAATTTAATTTACTGCAGAAGCTGATACTGATTTTGTGAGTACAAGCGTACAAGGGTTTTTTACCTGTACTCAAGGTTATGGAGACAATCGGCGTTACATTAGGACAAACAGCCAGGGACTACGCTGACGATGTTGACAATGCACGGATTTTGAGGGCAGAGAAAACTGCAGAAGCCAACTGTAAAGGGCCAGCTGAAAATGACAACTTTGAGGAAACAGAAGGACTGCTCTATGCACCAGGCATAGCTGATTAATGTAAGTATAATCTATATATATAAAAATAAGTTACATTTCCTTGGTAATATTATAACTCAAGAACCGCCAAACCGATTGACACAAAAATTTTAGAGTTCTTTGCTATCTTTGAGGAGGTGGTTTGTGTGAAGTTTGATTGAAATCGGTGCAGCCGTTCCTGAGTTATGACATTTTATGTGAGTAATGGTTTCCTCTCATACGAAATGCCTGTATGGGAAAAACAACAACAAATACACAGCCGCTTATGAGCGTTTCTGTTGTACTGTTGTGGTTGAAAGTGTATTATGTTAATATTAATTTTGGACGAAAATATAATAAAAACTGGAGCATTCAAGGAACTGGAAAAACATTTTTAACTTTATTTATTTTAGCATAATTTATTTAGCGTAAAAAATTGAAATGGAAATTAAAGAATCAAAGTTTAATTACAAGTTTTTATCGGCTCTTAAACCTTACCTGTATATAGGTGACCACCACAATCAAATTAAAAAAAAAGTACAGAAAAGGCTATTGTGACATCTTTAGAAAGTATGTTGAATGAAAAAAATCAACTAATTCAACTGTTTAAACATTTTACGAGTTCTATAAAGAAAACTTAATATGAAAAATTTCTTGCGATATAAAAAAACATTTTATGTATGGTGGTGCGAAGCCCACTGGGAAATGCTAGTTTTTTTTATAAAAAATCTGTTGTCGAAACTTTAAACGCGTTTTTCTCAAAACCATGTTTTCGAAATTTTGGGGAATCACTGACTCAAACCCATTCAACCGATTTGGCTAACAATTTAACCCGTTATTCTAGACACTCATATCTAGATTCCGGACCTTTAAAACTTTAAATTTTTTAATAATAAACTATTTAATTTAAACAATTTATGAAGAAAAAAAATTAGATTTTAAGAACTGTTTTCGCAAGTCCGCCATTTTGTTTTTGTTTTTTTTATTTTTGTGTATATTTTAGGCTCGGCACCTAAAATAAAGTCTACAGAATAATAATCTCTTTTAATTTTTTATTTCAGATGACTTTGGAAGGCTGTGTGTTTCCCCGAACCAACTCATCTTTTTTTTAAGGACTCCACTTTGACGTCAAAAATTTTAAACAAATTAATATAAAATTAACTTTAAATTTTTTTTTTTATATACTTCAAAACACCAATAAAAACATGTAAAAACTTTAAAACGATCGCATTTTATTGTGTTTTTAAAAAAGATTCATGAAAAAACGTCGAAATCTCGGTCGTTACACCAGACTACTACCTTATATTCGAATCAGTTGTGCATCAGAAGACGCATATGATGTTACAAACTGTCATCAGTCACCCTAGCGGCCATTTTCCATACGACTGTAGCTGTGGTGAATTTGTAAACTATATTTTATCTCAAATATCTGACGCTTAAACTGAGTTTAGAGCAACTGACAAAGAGAAACGTATCCCAAAGTAATTCGAAAATTACTTAAAAGAGGAGTTTTAAAAGTGTTTACTTCAATTAATTAAATAAGCACTCGATTTCGATAATTTTTTCTAATATAAGTATTTATATAAATTACTGATTTTCTTTATTTTTTGTTTTAGTATATTTATTATTTTATGACTAATATCCAATGTTAGTGTTAGTTACACTGAGAAGAGCTTTTAAACTGAGAAAATTAGTTATCTGGAAAACTTAGTTTATCAGGAAAAGAGCTAAATTTGCCTTGAGAAACTGGGTACTTTATTTAGTAAGTAGGTGTTGAAGAACTGGTCTCATCACGGGAATACGAATGGACGTAACCTTGTCTTCTAGCTAAACTATTTTCAATGGAGTCAAACTTTGACTTTCACTTCAACTAAACTTGAAGAAAACTCACCCTTTGCCCCGGTTTGAAGTTTTCAGTTTTTTAAACCGGGTTTAAGTCTACAAAATTGGAAAGCATAGTTAAACTAGAACTGGCACTTAATGTGCTGCACACATTACCGATTAATTTGAAAAGTTTTGCTCAGATCTCTGTTGCTTGGTTGCGTGGTCTCTCATTTTCGCCACTCAAGTTGCCAAATTGAGTTTTGACTTATAGTGTGTACCCAAAATTATCAACCAAGCGAAATATTTTCAAACGGTTGTTTAAAACAGTTTTTAGGTTGAATATGTGATATGTTTTAGCAGAATATGTGGTGTATGACAAAAAATAAAATCATATTAATAATTATTAAATAATAGGGTAATGGAGTTATGAGGTTAAGTAAATAATTTAAGTTGTCATTAGGAATTCTAAAACTGTTTTATGCTGATCTACCGAATCGTAGACATGCTAAGCCCATCAGGCTACTGCGGTTTTTAAGCCCGTTGCGCTTTAAACCCAGAAAAACCAGTCATATTTTTTCTTAATAATTAGATTCTCAAACTTCTTATATTCTCTCATTTGTGCATTCTGTCAAAAATATTAACACGCTTGCTCAACACTAATATTTGTCCTGTGCAACCATGCCTCTTGAAAAATGGCGGATTCTGATACGATTTCACCACACCACTAACAACACGTGCTTTCACTCTGCCATAGGGCAGTATTAAGGCGGTTAAAAAGAGACGAATAATTATTCAACGAAGGTGGTGCAAAGCAGAGGAATGAATAACACATACAAGACCAATTAGAAAAACCAAGTGTCATATCAATAGGAAAAGCAAGCAGCGTAGAAAAAATAAATTTCAGGCCAAATTTTATTAAAAATTTCCTGAGCAAAAATCTGCAAAAAAGTATTAAAATATAAAGAAATTTGTAAGTGTGGATTGGGTCGCCTTATATAGAGTAAATAGCGAATAAAATTGTAAAATACCGCTCGATAAACGGAAGCGAGGGCAGGCACGTTCGAACGGAGCCGTATTGAAAGTTTCGCTTTTTTACCGACGACGAAGTTCGAGTCGACGACGTTTCTCCCAGAAAAAGTGAATTCTGAGGAATACGAGGAAGTTTTGAAAGCTCAAGGGGTTGGGTTTCAATTGGAATTGCCAAGAAAACTTGGTGAAAATTTTGGTTGAAACTGACCAAGATAGCGGCAAATTGTTAACTTGCGCAAAAGAGTCCTACATATTTGTGGAAGTCGGGTGCAGCGGCACAACGAAGACGAACCAAAAAAATTGGGCGAAAACTTTGCATTGATGGTAATGCATGCTAGAAAACCACAACGTGTGAACGATGGGTAAATTTATATTTTTCTTAGATTTATTGAGTATATGTTGCAAATATGTTTGCGGCAGTAACTTTTCCAGCATTTTTATTTAACTAACACCGTTGGCTAAGCAAATATCTCCATATTATCTTTACGGCAAAGGTTGGTGCACAACAATTTTGCAAAAGTATCGGTGAAAAATTTTTTTGCTGGCATTTTTCCGTTGTATGTCATTGTCCGGCCATTCGGGTGGCTTTGATTTCATTGTGCTTTGCATTAACTTTTTCTCCCACCTTGGTTGATTATCTGCTGTTTGTCTACTTCATCAATTCCGATTGTCTTGTGTTCGTGCGTTCGTTCTTTTCCAATTTCTTTGATGGAATATCATAAGGAGAAGAGGAAAAAATGTCTGAATATAATGTCGATTAAGAATTATTGAGAGTTTTCACGAAATTCTGCATTGAAAAATTCCAACAAAATTTGTTGCAGAGTTTTTAAAGAAGTTCTGCTTAATATTGATATCGAATTTGACTGAATAATATCTGCAATGAATATAGAACTAATGATGGACATCTGACTCCGGGAATTTCTAATTGTACATGGTTGAAGAATACATATATGTATCTGTTCTGCCACTGCTGTTGCTGTTACTTCTACAACTGCTGCACCTCTCCATCAAAAATCGGCGTTGACGTTGCCAGTGCTTAGCTTTAGTCTTTGCTACATATTTCCTCATATGCGGTAATTATTTTTAACTATTTTCATTTCTTCCTGTTTTTTGCTCAACTTAAAGTAGATCGGAGTAAATATACAGATATACTACATATTAATTAACGTTTCATGGATAGCAAATTGTATTCAATGTCGGTATTTGATAATGTCGTCAAATGTAAAGTAGCTACGATATGTTTCTCAAGCCACACTGATGGTTAAATTTATTTCGTGTTAGTTGATTTGTGAAATCTGCAAAATAAGTACGTTGAATTCTGTGTTTAAGAATATTCTAAGTTTTCACTGCTTATGTACATATGTATGTGTACATACATGTAATGGAAGAGTTTGTGGGAGATAGTTTTCAATGAATTTCTATTGGTTGAAAAGTTTATTTGTTAATTATGAAAATGTGAAAGTTACTTATATTCTGTTACTTTGTCAACTTGCCCACAATTTGTGGACCGTTGGTTGTTTTTCTTTGATAAAAGCTCAAAATAATTTATCTGGATTTTTGTTGCTCGTGGCCTCAGATTCTGCAAAGGGTATATGATCGATAGTACAAAGTGCAACTAAATTGTCTTTCTGAGTGCAGGAACATTTTGCCGGTCTCTATTGGATTTAACTTCATGTCATTAAGAGCTTACTGAATCAAATGATAGTTTTTGCCGGTCATCAATGTCGATATGTAGATTGCCTTTATCATTGTGTAACATGACGTCCTGCCTCATGTTCAAATTGTACTCAGCATGCCATGGGGTTTAATATGGTGAATGTTCTCGTGGCATCTAAGCCAATTCTCCGCCGTGAAAAGTTATAAGATTACTGTTGCTTTAAAGGTACTTCAATGAAGAATCTTCTCTTCGTGGGCGTCGTTTTGCCAAATTTGCATTAACTATGAAGTACATAAGCAGACGATGAAAACACATATTGCACGTTAATCCCACAGTAGTCGGCTCTATGTGAATGAAACGCTTCGCATTTATTAAATAATCTATTCGAAATGTTTTTTATGATGTTCCAATAGCAACGCACATATTACTTTGCCTTCGAAACAATCTTTGTACGTAGCCTACATAGCAATTTCAGCCGATAAACATTTTATCCACCAATTCGAAAGGTTCGTGAATTGTTGCATGATCTAACTCTGGCTGAATGCAACCAAAAACCTTTCCAGTTGTAGCGAGTGCCAACTTCAGCATCAAATAAACGATTATAATAACAGCACAAAACATTCACCAAAAAATAAAAGACCACATAAAGAAATGCAGATAGTTCCGCTAACTTATACCCGTCTGTTGTGTGAATGCGGTTGAATTGTCCGATAGGTTCATGATACATGACGATACTTGGCGCAAGGTTGCAATTGGTTTCAAGATAATTAACTTGTACGTAACATTCGGTGTCGCAGAAGAACCACCGCAACTTTGTATTAAGCTCTTGTACAGACACTAATTTGGAAATATTAACTTCATTGTTATTTCTACCAATTAACCAATAGAAAATGGCAAAGTTAAATCATATCCAAATGAATCATGAGCGTCTTATTAATATTGCTGTTGTTTTGATGGTGTTGTTGTGTCAGTATTTGTATAATTCAAAATGTTCACCCTGTTGCTGCTGCTCAGCCAAACTGTTGAAATTAAATTGTATATTACTTAAATAATATAAAATATTATTATTATTTATTTACATAATTTCACAATTTTTTTAATGCTATTTTCTACATATTTTCAGCTACTTTGAGAAGCATCAGTCGCATTCGTATCAGGTGAGTGATGAGCCGCAATGGCCATAAATATTTTAATAGCAGTCATAGTACATACATACATACATATGTAGTACATATTTTTGTTGCCCCAAAACACACCTATGAATGTGATTATTCTCTTTTCATTTTGTCGCCACATTCAACAACACTTTTAATTTGTATCCTAATATATGTAAGGAATTTAGTTCTCCTTTAGGCGTGTATTGGAGAGCCTCAATTTCCTTATCATAGTGCCGTTTGCTTTGCATACTTTTGTTTAATGCGTGTATGCATTAGTTTTTCGCATATATTTTTTGAGCTTTCACTGGAATTTTTTTTTTTATGTTTTATTTTCGTAGTTACATTTTTATATACTAAGTAGTAGTAAGATTTTCCAATCAGGAATCTATTGTTTTACTAGATCACTATGTGTCATTGGCATCGAAATAGATATGGACATTAGAATAACGAGAGGAGTTGATTTAGTCATCTGTGTAAATTATAACTGTACCACGAAATGATATGCCAATTTGGTGGACCTGTTGTCCTTGGTGAAGGGAACGTTGCTATGCAAAATGGATATATATAAAGGGCGATCAATTTAGGGGTATCGGATTTTAAATTGAAATAATATAGTACATCGAAAATTCAAATTGATTGGGTAATCTTTATTATTTTTGTGTAGAACCATTCAATACATTTGTAAAAGATGATTTTGTAAAGATAATCCCTTTTCGGTCATTCTTAAACACCAATTTTGAGTGACTTGCGACTCGCTGGAGGATTGCGGTCGGCATCTCGTGTGTAACTTTAATAATGTTGACTTCTAATGCCTCAATCAAAGCTGGTTTTTCCACAAAGCATTTCGACTTTACATATCCACAAAAATAAAAGTCCAGAGGTGTGTGATATCGTCCGATCTTGGTAGCCAATCCACTGGTCCGAGACGAGAGATAAATTGCTCACCGAAACGACAATGCAGTAAATCCATTTTTCACCGTCTGTATGGCAACTAGCGTCGTTGCAGTCTTGTTGGAACCAAATGTTGTGGAGATCACAATCTTCAATTTCAGACATAAACAAGTCGTTTATCATGGCGCAATAGCGTTCGCCATTCACTGTTACATTGGCGCTATCCTCGTTTTGAAGAAATATTGACCGATGATTCCGCACCAAACGATTATTTTCAATGGATGTAATGACTGTTCTTGAATGGCTTCGGGTTGCTCTTCAGCTCACATACGGCAATTGTGTTTATTGACGTAGCCGATGGGCCTCATTGCTGAACGGCTATGTACGGCATAAGTTGACCTGAGCGTGCGATGAACACTTTTTAACATGTGTTGGTTTTCGTTATACAGTTGCACATTTTGTAAACGTGGTTGAGGCGTAAGTCTTTCCAAGATGAAATGAGAATAAAAGCTGAAAAAATAAATGATGCATTTAGTTTGATAGCAGTCACACGTGATCTGTCAAAAAAATATCAAAAAAATAATTACTGCCTACATCCTTAGTTGAGTGTTTAACCGAGCTCCTACTCAATTTGTGGTGTGCGTCTTGATGTTGAGCCATAAATGGAAGGACTTACAGTTCTTGCCGCCTCCGAACGGCATGTATTTTTTATGAGGAGCTTTTTCATAGCGAAAATACACACGATGGTTTGCAAATGCCTGTTATTGTTGTTGTAGAAGCATAAACATTCCCCATATTTACATACAGGGAATGCTGCTGGAGTGACAGTCCTTGGCCGGATATAAATCCGGGTCGTTTCGGTAACGTAGAACCGACGAATGCCTGTCGAGGGCGACTGTTATTAGAAAAAACCTTTTATATCGTTTGGTGGCTACGACTGCCTCCAAAACAGATGGAATTGACTAATAAGTAAATCCATTTTTCAAAACTTCAATCGAATTTTTCTAAATATGTTGGTTTATATAGCCTGAAGTTCAAATTAGGTTTGCCAAATTAATTTTCATTACAGTAATTTCACGTATTTTGATATAATGAAATAAAATGGATGTTAGGAGTAAAACTATTGCATATATGTACATAGAATTATACTCCAATTTGTCGTAGATCCATTGTGATACCACTGGAACTTTTGTTACACTATGTGTTCCTTTTTAAACCATTCCGTAGCTTTCATAAACGAGCAAAGCTTCGTTAGTTTTAGATGCGCTATATCCGCTAGATCTGTTAAGAATACATTACCAAGAGTGCGAAGTCCGCTTTTGGCTAAGCTTTCACGCACACACAGGAGGTGTCTGATTGGTTGCTCTTCTTCCGTGTTAAGATTGCTTCTACAAAAATCGTAGTATGGAAGTCCCAACCTTCTGGTGTGGTTACCTATTGTTTCAGGTTTCTTATACTTTCTCTATCAAATCTCAACAGGCATTCTGAGCGACCGCTGTTCCATTTCGACCGTTTCTGTTTGCTTAGTTCACATGTAGTCAGGTCAAATTGCATTTACCCTGTTGATGGTTTCCCTATCTATTAGTAATTTACAAGTGGTTATAGGCAAATTTCCTTAAGAATTATGTATACGACTAGGACTTTTATATTACTGAAAATAGTACTCGCCTGAACTAAAGAAGGTCACGTCAAATGTTTACAAAATTCATCTTTCTGAGCTTAAAACTAGGCGATTAGTTAATAAAGCATTTGTGTTCTATCAAACAGACGTTTGTTGGGTGGTACCACATTAACACAAGCACCGCAAATTGGAAGAGGAGCTTTGTCGGCTCAAAAATAATGTTTTTGACATAAAACCGTGAAATTAAAAACAATTAAAATATTGGAAAAATAATTGTTTCAACATTTCAAGTAGATATTCTTAAATATTTACACAGATAAACACAAAAATAAAACTAACGAGTCTGTTGTGAAAATCCATTAGAGTTGAAAAGTAAAATTATACCGCCCGTCCAAACGGTTCTTTTCGTTCAGATGACTTAGACTCCAACCTTTTGAAAGCTGAGAAATTTAACGGAATTCGAATATTATTCTTTCTTTCCCGTGCAAAATTTATTCTCCTCAATTCCGAGTAAAATTTTCGGAATAGAAATGCAGAGCAAAATTTAATGTTGTTGTTGTTGTAGCAGCATAAACATTCCCTATACATATGTATATGGGGAATGCTGCTGAAGTGACAGTCCTTGGACGGTTATAAAACCGGGTCTTTCCGGTAACGTAGAACCGACTGTCGCAGAATTTAATAGTTCAGGCTAATTAAAATGTTTAAGACTTGAAATTAGAACTATACTTACTTATGTACATGGATTTATTAAAAAAAAATTATTCTTATTTTTATTCGATTTTAAAGCTTGAACAATTATTCGGAGAAGTCGACCCCCATATTTTTTTAAATTTTGTTGTATTGCCATTTGAAGAAGTTAAACCTGTAATTGCTAGAAATTATTTTGTTGCTCCGAAAAATCAAATTGTTAAACTTTAAAAATTTTTCAGCATTTTTATACCAAATTTTTATTTGAAAAAAAAAAAAACACTACTAGAACTCAATATTTAAAATTGAAAAAATATTGAAAATAGAAAATTGAATCCTTAAACCAGAAATTAATCAAAATTTCATTTCTACCTGTGAAAGCAAAACTGTCTATGCTGGAAAGTAAAAGAAAAATAACGTTTCTTCTTTTCTTTACAAAGTTAAGATGTTGTTGCTGTTTCTAGTCATCTTTTTGCTTAACATTAAAAAAAACCGTACATTTCTATACGACCTGCTTGTGTTTCGTTATTCACTGTATGTGCGCATATTTTCAACAATTTGTTTTTAATAATTTCTTCTCCAACTGCAAACATGTGCAAACTGCATCGGTCTTCTCGTTTACTACATCAACCAACCAGCCAATCATCTCAGTCTACAATTTGAAAGATCTCCTTCGTTGTAGTCACTAACAAATAACAAGCAATTATTACTCGTAGAAGAGGACAATATAACTAAGTAAAAAAAAAAACTAAATGTTTTCGCGTCAAAAACGCCAAAAAATGTCTAAAACAAGAAATGCAAGCAATTGTAATTTTATATCGTCTACAACTCCCACAACATAACAAACCGACAAATAACCTCTCACATTGTGTGTTCCATCAACTCAAGGCAACTCATTTCGCTTCGCGTTAGTCAAGTAAAACATAAAACTAAACAAAAAAGTATATATATATATAAATTAAAAATACACCAATATTTAAACACAAATCGTTAACATCATTTTAAAGTGCACCTGCAAAGTTGAAAAAATTGAATTGAATTTGAATTGTTGCAACATCGCATAGAAAAGCTAAAGAAAAAAAAAAATTAAAAGAAAAATAAAAACGAGTGTGAGAGCGTTTTCAAATCACTACCAACTCAGTGTCAGCTCAGCGAGACGCTTCCTGTGATTCGTGAAGCGTTCTTTTAGTACACTCGTGAGATTCCACTGTTTATGACTACCACAAATAGTATCACAATAGACTTACCATTGGCACCCGGCTTTAACAAAAATGCTGCTGTCGGTCTGTGTCGCATAGATGATGTAAGTAGAAGAGCGCCGGTCGTGGGCGTACGCTGCGCATGCGCTTGTTAATATGAAAAACGTATGCCCAGTGGCGTCACATGACACCCAACAATACTGTAGATAACTTGAACACCAATTTTTCAACACACAAAACTAATCAATCTCATACTGCTACGGTTTCGTATGCACACTTGGCGGCACGACACGGACCGACAGGTGATTAGGCGACGAAGGGTGTTTCGAGAATGGAAATTCAAAGTTTGAATACTAAACGATTTTTAAGACGCAAAATTATTAATTAAATGTATTTAATTAAATATATTAGTTCAAACAATGCCGCTGGCAAAATACCAACCACGTATGTCCTGCCGTTAAGTGTGTTTCGTGCTGTTGCAGACTTTATCTTTTTTTATTCCCTTTTATTGTTGGCTAACTGTTGTCACGAGTCATAGCAAAAATTCAAAATTATATTATAAAAATCAAAAAAAAATTATTTCAATCAACGAATATCAAAATTTTAAATTTTATACCTTAAAACTTGTTAGTTTTTTCAATTGGCCATTCACATTTCATATTCATTGGCCATTCTCCAAATGTGGCAACTAATTTTCTTGGTGTTTTGTGTATTTGGTTTTCCCCTTTGCATTTAATAGTTTACCACCAGCATCTCATTTAGTCTTTCAGAATTTTTTACGCATGCGTCTTTTAATCATACCATCTTTGTGTTTCTACCTTACAGAGTTCCAAGTATAGTTCAAAACGCGATTATGAACGCGATCGGTCATCTAACTATCGCGATCGCGATCTGTCACCAGCTGTTGGTACTGCGTTGAACAATGGTGAGCACTGTTGCATGTCATTGAATTAAAAAATGCTGAAAAATACTTAGTAAATGAATTTCTATGCTTTCCAATTTCAGTTTCGCAAAGACTATCGCAAACTGCTATGAATAATGGTAATAGCGCATCGTATCGTTCACAATCTCCTGAAATAGATTCGCCATCGTCAAGAGGACACGGTTCGCACGATATACGCGATCGCGATCATCGCGGCAGTGACCGTTTCAGTTATATGCAGAAAATGAGGGATCGAGATCGCGATGTCTACAAAAAGGAGAAATATTCAACAGGTGAGTTGGGTTGAAGAAATAGATTTATGATGCTGAAATGAGTATTATTATCAGTCGCGAAGCAACAGTTGGGTATGCCGTACGCGCCTACCCGGTGTTTTGAAGATTCATAAGTTTAGGAAGTAGCTGTCGGTTGATGCTAAAATAAATTAAAAATAACGTGGAATAGACTGGCAATTTGTGAATTTTTATCCCGCCATTTAAATAGTAATGAAATAATAAAGATTATTGAACTAGAAAGAGATTGAAATCTAGAATTGAGATCGAAAAATCCCTTTCCCAATTGAACGTTTAATAATTAGCGGTGGTTGCCGTTTTCATGTTTATGAAGCTTTATTTTAGTTCCCACGTTTTTTGTAGAGCTGCATAGAGGCCTGCATATCATTTCCCACTTTCGAAATCGTTAATAATTTTAAACTTTTGACTTAATGTTAAGACTTTACATTTTTCTTTGCCACTGATACTGCACTATAGATTCTCTTAATGCAAAGATAACATTTTCGAAAGCAGCTTTTGAATTAATCCAATTGATATTCTAATATTTTTCTTGAAATAACTTCTAAAATTTATATAATATATATTGTAATTTTTTTGTATTATTTTAAAATTTAAAATATTAGTTTAGGGAAAAGAAATCCATTATTTTTGCGTAACATTTTTGCGTGAATGGTTTAAAACTGTTTTATGGTCGATTTTTAGCTCCTGGGTGATGCTACGACTACTAACCTGCCGGTTAACCTCGATTATTTCTGTAATTTTAACGACATTTTCTTTAACGAGCTCCTCCTCCTATTTGTGGTGTGCGTCTTGATGTTGTTCCGCAAATGGAGGGACCTACAGTTTCAAGCCGATTCAAAACGGCAGATATTTTTTTATGAGGAGCTTTTTCATGGCAGAAATACACTCGGAGGTTTGCCATTGCCTGCCGAAGGGCGACCGCTATTAGACTTTAAACTTTAAAGACTTTGAAACTTTTTCTTAATTTTGGTGTTTCATCGAGATTCGAACCTACGTTCTCTCTGTGAATTCCGCATGGTAGTCACGCACCAACCCATTCGGCTACGCCGGCCGCCGAAAATGCCAAAACAAATAAAAACTGTATAATGTACCGAATTTTCTCTTTGTCGGCTTCCATTGTTGAGACCCTGTAACTCACAACTGAATAGGCCTAGCAAAAAACAGCAAAATATTTTTCTTAGTTTGAAATGTCACCGTGTCAACGTGCATAAACTTTAAACTGTTTGATCAATACTTTACGAGATATAGATCACTACAGCCATGTATCAAGCAAATAATGGATTTCTTTTTCTGCAAACTAATATACATATACAATATAGTTGTAAATTACGCTGTAAAAAGGTTCTGCATGGAATCTATGTACATTAGCTCAATATACATATTTTGTAATATTTAACTGAGGTGAACCAAACATATCCACTCTAGAGCCAAAACTTATTGTGAGTCGAATACGATCTTTTAACACCCTGCACTTTTTATACAAATTTACAATAGTGAAATAGAATAAAAAAAATAACCTACTCTAAAGAATTTTAGTAGCGAATATTTTTATAACTTTGCCAATCTTGGCAGGTATTAATGAGGGGTGAGAAGTACCGTTTTCTGCAGTTTCTGCACGATAATAACTTTTTTTTAAGCTATTTCAACACGGAAATAAATATAATTTTTCGCAGAGCAATTTTCTCCCTCCGTTTATTTTTTAGAACTATGTGAAAAACAGTAACGACCATCCAACGTGCTTTGATAAGATCAGTAACATACTATAGGCCATCAAGAGATATGCATTTCATTTATAAATATTAATTAATATCACTGACATAATTTCCAAATTCTGATGTATATTTTCTAGATAAACGCGACAGACGCGGTGGTGGCAGTGGTGGTGGTAATGATCGTGATTCTGAATCACATCGCACCAATCATGACAGGCTGGATCGGCGCGGCGGTGGCAGTGGTGGGGGAAGCGGAGCAAAACTTTGTTCTTCCAGTAGTGGGGACAAACGTTCTGGATCGACAGATCGTGATCGAGATCGTGACCGTGATCGCGGAGATTTGAGAGATAGCAAACGTGATCGTGGCTCTGAACGTGATCGTGATAGAGAACGCGATCGCGATAGAGATCGTGATAGAGATCGAAGTGATCGCGGTGGTGGTGGCGGCGGTGGCGATCGTGAACGTGATCGTGGAGGTGGTGGAGGAGGCAGTGGTGGCGGTGAACGTAGTGATCGGGGGGAACGTGTGGCTCGTTGTGGCGATTGGAGTGAGCATGTCAGTTCATCGGGTAAGTATATTTGCGGGGGATGTGTGAAAGAATTTTATTAAATATATGGATTTTTTTTTTGCATTTATTGCGCTTTAGGAAAAATGTATTATTATAATTGCAAAACTGAAGTTTCACAATGGGAAAAACCAAAGGAATGGATGGAACGAGAACGGTGCGTTTTTGAATATTTTGATTAATAAATGTAGAAATTATTTAAATTCCTAATTATCGTTTTTAGAACTCTGGCACGTGATCAGCATAGAGAAAAGGATTACCGGGACAAAGATCGTGACAGAGATCGTGACGATCGCTTTTGCAGATCTGGTGAGTGTCTTTAATCCATAGGTCCCATTAAAAAAATATAGATAATTTATATTTTCGTTTAAATGAAATTGTTAATTCCGCCTTGTTTCTTATGCACATTTTTTTTTTTGTGATATTTTCCGTATGTTTTTTTTTTTTTTTTGCGAACAAGCTTTGGTTGAAATAAATTGAAAGTTTAAATATTTATATGTATAATATAATATATAAAATAGGCATTTCTTTATATTTGTCGTATTTTTATAATCTTCATTTCAAATTTTTTTTATAAAAAAATATACGAACTGTTCAAAATTAAATGCAAATTACTCCTAATAATGCCACATTTATTCTGCTCCGTGCTAGGGCTGTCAATTTTTCGTTTTCTTTTCTCAACTTATGCATATTGTTGCGTGTTTCTTTCTTAAACTTTTGCACTCTTACCAGGTATTTTGCATCCTCTATAAAAAGTGCGAGTGAGCGTTGCCCCGCTGATTTTTTTTTTGTTTGTGCAAACAAGTTCGTGAAAGTAGTTTTGCGAAAACTTTAATTGTAACAAAAAAATGGAAATAAAGCGCTCTTTTTTAATATATTAGTTTGGGGAAAAAAGAAATCCATTATTTTCTCGGTAGATGACTGCAGTGATCGAGATTTCCTAAAGTATCGATCAAACAATTAAAAGTTTATGTTCATTATCAAGGTGACATTTCATACAAAAAAAATTATTTTGCGGTTTTTTGTTTGTTTCATTCAGTTGTAAGATACAGGGTGATAACAAGATCAGCAAAGAAAAAATTCGGTATATTTCACAACGTTTCTTTCTGAAATTGTGAATGGTGTGCCGATACTGTAATGGCCTCGGGTGACGGTCAAGCATTGTTTGACAAGAACTTTATATGTGTGCGTGTCGGCTGATTGACGCTAATATCTAAAATTTTTGATTTTCATCATTCAAAAGCCGACAACAAGTATGTGTGACACGACGACACCCGACTGCACTAACACACACAAAGCTCAGTCAAGCATGCTGGACCGTCTCCCGAGGTCATAACAGCGAATTGGCTAACTACGTGCAATTTTGGTTTTGTCGATTCCGTTCAGGTATTTTTGATGTTATAGATGCACCTCGCACAGACAGGCCCGTCGTTGAAAATGTCGATAAAATCACAAATATAATCGATGTTGGTCGTAATGTTAGTAGTCATAGCATCGTCCAGGACCTAAAGATCGGCTATAAAAAAGTTTAAAACCCTTTGCGCAAAAATAATGGATTTCTTTTTTCCCAAACTCTTATTTTTTTTTTCATTCTTAGATTTTTTTGTTCCATTTTATATGAAATACGCAACATTTTCGGAGTGCGTATGACATTTTTTCCCAAAAAAGAAAACACCCATCATAATTTGCAAGTGGCCCATATAGAATTTTCCTATAAACATTTAAGTATATTTTAAGTTGAAACCGTTCTTTAACCTTTTTTATGATATCTATTTAAAAAAATAGACGTTGAAACCCCTTTTTTTAAATAAAAATATGCGAATTCCTGCTTTTACAGCCGTTAAAAAATATTTCAGAACGATACGCAGTTGTCTCAATTTGAGTCTTTTTCAATAAAATCACTCAAATGTTTTGCATATTAGGTTTTATTTTACAAATTTAAAATCTTTTCAATCTGCATTAGTCTTTTTGCTCAAGAAAAACATAAATATGTTTGCTTTAGGTACAAAAGTTTATACAATTCAGGAATCCTTCGAGAAAAATACTTAAGAACGAAGCAAAATAATAGTAAAATCTTTAAAAATTCAGGCGAAAGGGAAAAGTATACCTTAATATTTTGTGCAAAATTCTTTTCTGCTTTATTAATAAATCTCTATAAAGCTCAACGTGAATGGATTACCATGTTGCTTTGGCCTTTTCAAATAACTGATTGGTGAGATTCTGCGTACTGAGTGCATTTTTTACGTCGTTCCAAAGATGTTCTATTGAAATTAAGTCGGCACTCGAAGATGCTCAATCCAGCACAGTTGTTGTTGTTGTAGCAGCATAAACATACCCCATACATATACGGAGCTTGCTGCTGAAGTGACAGTTCTTGGTCGGATATAAATCCGGCTCGTTCCAGTTATACGTGGCACCGATTGTTGTGGGAGCGATCCAGAACAGTGATTGAATTTTCTTTGAAAAACTTCTTTGCAACACGAGAAGTGTGTTTCGGATCATTGTCTTGTTGAAGTTTTCAAATCACCGGTAAATTCTCTTCCGCATAAGGTAGCATTACATTCTGAAGTATATGAACGTACTTGACCGCATACATTTTACCTTCATTACACTGATTTGGCCCGACAATGTTCGACGAAAAGCAGCACCACACCATTATTGAACCTGCGCCGTGCTTTATAATTGTTGAGACGAACTTCAGGTCGAATGCTGGACATTTTGGACGCCGTACGTACTTCATATTATAAGGACCAACTCCACTTATTTTTGTTTCATCGCTGAATAGAATATATTGCCACTGATTTTGAATCCAGGATAAGCACTCTGGAGTAAACTCAATTCAGCGATGCTGTTGCCAAAGGCTTCTTCCATGCCATTCGACCGTGAAGTCCTGCTTCTGCCAGTCGAAGCGCTACTGTTCTTCTTGTTATTTTCTTTTCCAGTGAACGAAAATTTCTCGATGGATGTCAGCAGCACTCTTCCTGTGATCCTGTTTTGACAATTTAACTATCATCCTATCATTCTTGCTAGGCGTCTTTCGCGCTTTCTTTTTTCCGGGAACGTTTTTTGCTGTTTTATACGCAGAAAAATATTTCAAAGCAATAAAAACCATAGTGTGGATTATCCTGGACTTTTGCAACTCTATGATTGCTTTTCGAAGAGCTGGGGTGAATTTTTTCCCTATCGACATTATTGAGTCGTTTCAACTACTCCAGATATTTTATTTTTCACTTGCTTACCAGTTGCAATATAAACAGAACACAATTCACAAAATTTCGGTCGAAGACCGAATCGTTCTTAAGTATATTTCGCACAAAAATATCAGTGCGCTTACCAACACGCAAAAAATCAATGCGAACCCTTCAAGAGAAATGAATAAATGAACCCATTTCAAAGAAGGTGACCCAAGCAAATATATTCAAGCGCAAAAAGTACCGGGTCGCCAGCGTACTCGATAAAAGATGTGCTTATATGGTTGCCAACGCATCGTTCTTAAGTATTTTTCGACGTCTGTATTTAGTTGTTGGTCTTACCTTTCTAAATTGGTTGTAATTTTTTATAGAATATTATTTTTATTATAATAAATAAACTAATCAAATTGAAATATTTTTATAGCTTACGCGAAACATTCCAGTTCACGGGGAAATTCACGACTGAGGTGGAATTATGAAAATGATACAGGACCGCCAAGCCATCGAAGACGTTTGGATGGTAAATTTATTTTGATTTATTTATTTATTTTTATCATTCTTTATACCCTCACCTTGTTTCTATCGAAAGGTCGCATCGCCGAAAACCCTGACATGGACATTAGTCCAGGTGACTCCACGCCAACGTCGGAGGCTAACTACCCGCTAACCGGTGCGGCTTCAGTTCATGGTCTGGTGAATGCGCAGCATAATGACCTATCATCAATTCCAACATCTACTGTAGGCCTGCCGAATGCATTACCACGTCTAGCATCGCATCCCAATGCCAGTACTGTTATGTCATCCTCCTCCTCCGCGTCCGCTTCTGCTGCAGCGGCCAATGCAGCAGCTGCATCAATGCATTTTTCCGCGTCATCTGCGTCGGGGCATGGCACAGGCGTTGTAGTGGGCGGAGCAACAATGTTGCCTGCCACCGGGCTCGCCTCCGTGCCATCGAGTGCGGGCGTACCAGTGATGGTTGCAGGTGTTTTACAGACACAAAACAGTAGTAATCATCGAAAAATGGATCCAGTGGCAATGCTGCAACAGCAGGCGCATCTAGCGTCGACTACATCGCCAAATGTGAGTTGAAATGCTTATTGAAATTGCGATAAAGTAAATTTTCTATGCTTATAGTCAACGTTAACGAATCAGGTGGATCATCACATGAATTCAAATGCTCCCGGGCCGCCAAAGTTGGGCACAAAGGAGCAACAGGAAATGATGTTGAATTCGCAACAGAAGGCGGCATTGTTAATGCGGCAACAGCAACAGCATCAACAGGCGGCGTTGCATCATCATCATACACTGTCACAACATGGCGTTAGTGGCAACGAGGCGGTACATATGATGTGCAATGCCGGCACTTCCATTGATGGCACCAATCACGCGCTGAATACGACCTCATCAGCGGTGATAGTACTGAGGTAAATCATTTCTAATATTTATAATTAACTATTAAAAAAAATTTGTCTTTGTTATTATATCTCAGGGATAATTCAGTGAACTCGCCACACTACAATCTAGGTCATTCACATGGCATGTCGCCGATGGGCTACAATACAAAAAGTCCTATAACTAGTGTTGGTGGCAGCGGCGGTGTTGTTCCTGTATCCGGTCACAACAATAATGTGGGCGGGGGCAGCGGCGTTAATATGGGTGCCGGCTTAAATGCTGGTGCATACGCCGTCTGTAACACACCGTACGGTTTAAAGACTGTCGAGGGCAACAGTGGCAATGTCATGAATTCGATTGGCAGCAACAACAACAGTGGCCTCTGTACCTCATCTAGTTTAGTGAATGTCAGCGTAAATGCTGGCGGTAGTGGAGTTATTGGTATTCTGCCTGGTGAGGGACCGCCGACGCCTACACAAGAAATGGACCTAAATGTCGCTGCGATGGAACAGCAACAGAGAAAGAGTATGTGGAATATTTTTTTAATTATGAATATCAAACAGTTACTGGAATCCGAGTGAAAATGAATATGAAAATGAACCTTAAAAGCGAGTGAATTCAGTTTCGGTGTTATGAAAAACGAATTATTAGCTCATTTTTGAACTCGCTCATTTAGATTCACCCTAGAAATGTAAAGCTGACAGCTGTCAATTTAACCAAAGCAAATAATACATTTTTGAATAAAAAACTAAAAAATTAGTGCATAAACTAAGTTTGCGGTTATTTTGATAGCAAATGAGAGACTTGCAGACTAAGTCTTTAACAGAAAGATTCTATTCGTACCCAACTACCAGGCCGATAAAATGTGTTTTTGGCATGTTATTAGACACATCGTTTTTTTTTTTTTTTAAAGAAACATCCAATTGGCGGCCACAGTGAGGTTTCTGGCGAAAGGAGGCTTGTGGATCTATGGGTACGGGTCATTGGCTGATTATTTTAGCCAAATTTTGCTTCCAACAAAGTTAAGCCTGACTTAGTACGATATAACGGAATCGAAACAGCATTTTCTTCAATACTATTTCCCAGCCAGGCACAAACTTTTGAGTAGACTTTTCTTTTTTAGCTCGACGACTGCGATTTATAAATGTTTTTTAATATTTATAATAAAATATTAAATTTTTGAATGGGAACTGCTGGCAACACACCATTTACGTCATATCCAATTATTTAATGCCAAGTTTTTGGCTTTTTGTAAAGAAATCTCAGAAATTGGTTTTGTGAGTCACGTCGATTTCAAATCATACGGCTTGAAGAATCTGCCAGTACAAGCTTTCACAGAGCATCAACTTTCGCGTTATAGCCTTTTACGAACCCACTCGAAACATCCTTATGGTCTTCCATAAATTTAAGAAGGATTGTCTCCTGAGTAGAATTCTTATATTTTCCCTTTAAAAAAAGGTGTATGCTAGATTTCTTGTTTTTCTATTTTTATTAATGCTATTATTAATAAATCTAATATAGTAATTTTAAATTTACTCACATCTTTGCTCCGATAAAATTCACAACTCCAAACTCGACCAAAATCGCGAGAGCGGTTATCGCGCCAATTAAAAAGAAGAAATAGAAGTTAATACTAACCACAAATTTTGTTGTGAATTCGTTTCTCAGCACATCCAAATCCACTCGGAATTCGTTTTAGAAAAATAAATGGAAATTAAATATCAAAATTGAAACACAGAACACTTAATGTCGGGTTCACAAAGCATTTCATTGAAATTCAGTCGAAAATGAATAATCGAACCTCCCTGTATATGAAAAAAAGAAAAAAAAAACATTTTCTAACACAACATCCATTTTATTTATATAGTGGAAAATACTTCATCCGCGTCGTTGAGCACATTGCAGAGTTGTGTGGCGTCATCTGTGCAGGCGGGCCGTTCACAAGGCCCAGAAATTTCACCGAAATTAGCAAAGTATTTTAGGGCTGATTTAATTACACATGTCACCAATTGGCAAGCAGATATTTTGGAGAAACAGGTAATGCAAGAGGTGCAGAAGTTTGACAAATCGAACGCAATTTATTTAATTTTCATATATTATTTTTTTATTCCTGCTTTCAGGCGCAAAAATGTTCTGAAGAAACACATTTGTACGGAGATTTACAGTGTACCAAAGTGTCGGCAGAGTTGAAATGTGCTAGAAGCTTAGTTAGAATAACTGAAATCAACGCAACACTACAAGAACAAAAGTGAGTGGACAAATATTAATATAATATTTCTTTAAATTTATATAATAATTTTAAGTGAAAAAAGCAATTTCGAAAGTATGGCAGGATCATCCAATTGGCGGAGAAATATTTTCTATTTCTATATTTCTCTTCGTACAGATCTCACCGTGCGCTAACTCGGTTTTAAAGGTTGTGCTAGAGCTATCTTTCCGAGTAGGCTAGATTGGAAGGAGGGGAGAGTCGGCACGGATATAGGTACCTCTGTTTTTACTGACGGATCCAAGATGGAATCTGGAGTTGAAGCGGGGTTTCTCTAAATTATCCAATATTTCAGTCTCCTTTATACTGCCGGAAACGAGCAGCGTCTTTCAAGCAGAGGTCTTCGCGATCCTGCAAGCATGCAAAATGCTTAGGGATCGGTGTTGGGAGGAAGACATTCATATTTTTTCCTATAGTCAAGCTGCGATCAAGGCCCTTTCGTCGCCGTATTGCAGCTCTCTTCTGATCAACTCCTGTAAGGAGGAACTCAACCGTCTCGCGCGTTCAGGAAACATTTCCCTTATTGGGGTTCCTGGGCACTGGAATATAGAGGGAAAGGAAATTGCCGATGAGCTTGCTAGGAGGGAACCGGTTTCAGTTGACCCATCTCGGACATCGACCCTTGACCGTTATTAAAGGGAAACTACACAATTTGTTTTTAAAAAGAGCGCTAGATAGATGGAGGTCTGTCTCATCGTGTGCTATTTCGAAAACACTTTGGCCTCAATATGACAGAAACAGGACGCAATAGGTGATGGGAATGAATGCGGGGGATTCAATCTCCAAACTCATTGCGGTGTTCACTGGTCACTGGGTGATCGGAACTCATGCGGAGAAGCTTGGACTTCCGTACAACCCCTATCGCAGAAGCTGTGGGGATTCTGCAGAAAGTTGAGCACTTTCTTTGCAAATGTCCGGCTCTGGCGGCTAGCCGCTTGGATTTCTTAGCGCACACTTTTGGGATGGCCTGAAGAAATTCTCCAGCCTAGAACCCTTTTCTCTCCTCCACTACATCAATAGGGAAATATTTTATTCAAACGAGGAGGTGATTGCAGAAACAAATGGCTATTTTTCAAACTTGGACAAAACCTATTGTTCCGAAGAGATCAGCAAACTAGAACAGCGTTGGACGAAGTTTAAGGGCATAAAATGAAACTATGTTGACCTTTCAAACGGCCCTCGTATCTAGAAAATCATTCCATAAAATTGCATGCCCGAATCAAGTGCTCTTTATTCATATTGACCATAACGGCATTAATTGCAGACGTCAGAGAAGAAATTGTGTTATGAGAATGCTTATTGGTTGTACGCTCAACTACGCCGCATACGTAGTAATCCAGGGGATTGAGGTCTGGGCAGTTAGGCGGCTATAAGTTCGGTGTTATGTGGCCATGAAAATTTTCAGGCATAAAATGTTATGTCACTATTGTTTTGTGTGAAGGGGCAGAATCTTGCTGAAAGCCTGTACGCGGTACACTATCAATCGAGGGTTTCACTACCGTCTCTAGAACATCGATATATGCAGTAGAATTCACTGGAAATGCTTGAGTAAAGAAGTGTGGCGGCATGACATGTCCTTTCTTTGCCAAAACACCTGAAACCATAACAGTGGCTGGGTACTTCATGTGCATGGAACCCTTGTAGGATTGAAACATGACCAGCTGTAATTTCTGCGATTGGTTTTTTGGTCTTGATCAAATTTTTTTCGTCAGAATATCCACAACAGCTCAGGCGCTTCAAGGTGTTTAATTTTTTTTAAAATGCATTTTTATCTGATAACTTCGAGACATTAAACTTTTCGCGACGGGTGCCGTGTATATACAGAAGGCCCTTGGTGTATCACTGAGGCTGAAACCGCCTATATACATTCGACAGCCACTTTTTGGCACACGAAGACTGACGACGCGAAAAGTGGCAAATTATCGTACAGGTGTGCCGTCGCGAAAGGGTTAAGCTCCCTCGCAAAGGCCTTCATTGATTTTGAAGGACTCTCCTCAATGGTCGCTCGCTTCGTTGAATAAATTCTGCAGATCGGTCAGTGTCAGAACGTTCCTCGTACATATAAGCATATGAGAACTTTGAATAACTTTCAGAGTTTTCGCTCGACTTGTTCGAATAGAAAAAGAAAAATAACAAAGTTTGACAGAAGAAGAGGATATCCAATGGCAGTGTGGTAGCTGTAGCCTATGTGTGTAGCAGCTGTAACCTGTGGCCGGTCGCTTTCATTGTGTTCAGAATGTGCGTACCGGCGAAAATACTGCAATCGCCCATCGCCTTCAGTGTCGCTTCTGCAGCATTAAAAATCCTCGAATCGAGCATGAAAAACCTCTGTATGATGTTAAAGTCTCTGTTTAGAGTGAGGTTTGCGCGATAAATATTATCGGGCCATTATTTTTCGAGAATGACGAAGACCATACACGTCGGGTAAATTCAGGTCTAGCAGGATGGTGCATAATGCCATACGGCACGACAGGTGATGAACTTACCCAAGACAATGTTCTTTGGTGGCTCATCTCTAAAAACGACGGTTTCGACTGGTCTCCTCGCTCGCCCGCTTTTACAGCGCCGGTGTTTTTCTTTTGGGACTACTTAAAGGTAAAGGTGTACACTAATAAAGCTCAAGCACTCGAGCGAAAAAGGGCTGGCGAGAAGAATGGAGGCGTATTGTAGAGGAGGCAATGGCGCACCCCGGACTGTAATGCCAAGATGATGATGAATTAAAATTTTAACCGGGAGAAATTGAAATTTTTTTTGAAAGTTTTTTCTAACAGCGTTCATTTCCTCGGCAGGCAATGACAAACCTCCGAGTGTATTTCTGCCATGAAAAAGCTTCTCATAAAAACCATTTGCCGTTCGGAGTCGGTTCAAAACTGTAGGTCCCTCCATTTGTGGAACAACATAAAGACGCACACCACAAATTAGAGTCTACGCGCCAATTATTTGTTTATTTTTTATTCTTAGTTCTCATGTGCTAAGTAATGGCATAATTGTTTTTTGATTATCTTAAATGGGGATGCTCTTTATTACAGCAAAAAACACTTATTTTGTGATCGGTTTGATATCATTAATCAAAATTTTAATTGTAAGTTTCTAAGATCCGAAAACTCGTATTCAAAATCTAAACTTTTTTTTATATAGTTTTAGAATACAACAGAACGATTATTTTCATAAAAAATTTGCACGATTTGCAATCGTTGCTCAAGTGTGTAGCGTTCCATGGTGAAATGTATACTAATGAAGTTTACAAATGACAAGCGAAAAATAGAAAATATTGCGTCGTTCGCCCTCCCTATCGGAAAAAAGTTGAAGCGCACCTATTGAATAACCCTATATAATATATTATTTTTCAATTAATTTCCAATTTCAATATCTGAGTCTTCCATTAATCATGCTTCTCTATTCTATTGCAGAATAATGTATCTTCGCCAGCAAATTCGTCGAATAGAAGAATCAAAATCACAAAACTCATTTATGTCTGACGATCTTTAGCCAATATCAAATTTGTATTAAGAAGAGGAATTATTGCTAAAATTCACATAACCACATTCATATGGAGGAATTCTCATCCATGCAGCCACGCTCCCATACGATAAACAAGAATAAACAAATACAAAAAACAAAAAAAAAAACAACAACAGCAATTGTCAACTCTACACTAATATTTACAACTACTAGTAATAATGCAACCACAATAATAAAAACGATAGCGTGTAGACGACAAGCAAAAGCAAAGCAGCGAGTTTCGGCAATAGCGGCAGTAGCAGCAGCTGAGAATGGGAGAAGCGGGCGTGTGGTTAACAGTTGAAACAGCTTAGAATAAATAACGGAATACGATTAAAATACTTTATTAAAGGATGCAAACAAGAGAAAAAGGAAAATTATATAATAAAGCAAAAAATAATACAACAGGAAAAATCTACACAAAAAGTAATGAATAATTATAGTAATATTATAATTAGTAATTATAACTATAAATTTAATGATAAATAAAAATAGATCTAAAAAAATTTAGGTTGCAAGCCCATTTAAGTAAAAACCACAACATATTGCCAAGGAAATCGAAGAAAGATCAAATGATAATTTCAATAAATTGATTGATTCGACTTGAGCCTTTGTTGCAGCCGATGTTGTACGGCTAGCTTTTCGGCGCTGATTTCATAAATCATCGCATGACAAGCTTCATGACTGCACTAGGCAAGTGCAAGCTGCGACACTTACGGCAACCGAGCGAGGGTTTAACGTTTCGCTCGCTTATCGAATTTTGATTTGCTGCTCATTTCAATGCAAATTCATGGCGTTTTTGCTGCGTCCTCTTGGCGGCAAAGCCGCTCGGTCAACACAACATCAAGAAATGCCTTTTATTCTTTATTAACGTAAAGATTTGTTTGTTTGCAATTTAAAGCCAAGAAGTTTTGCTACGATTTAATTTATTATACATTTTAATTTCAAGTTAAATAAATACTAATTGTATTTTATTTTTTGTTAAAATAATGAATTTCTTATAAATGTATACAATGCAATACACACCTTACAACATACAATACACACACACACCAACACATACACAAACACATTTGCGCATACCCATACGATAAGCGTTAAAAGGAAAGGAGATCCCGAGCATATATAAATCTCTATAAATATTATATTATTTTTTAATTTACATTATTTTAGTTCTTTTTACGTTATTAACATTTAATGAAAATATAGAATGTACGTGATTGTGTAGATATATGTATGTGTAAGCATATGCTATATTCAATATACTTATCTTAAATGATACAATTATATAATACATCTAAACAAAAAAGAAATTAAAAAAAAAATTATCAAAATTAAATGTATTTTAATTTATTTGTGTTTTATTTTTATTTAATTAGCGTTACTTTTTCGTTAACCAGTGCCTACTTTTAATTATACAGTTAATACAGAGAATAGATTTTCTAAAGTACCATTAAAGTTGGTTTTTAAATGTAAACATGCAAAGGCGTTAACAATAAAGAAATGTCTTCAACAAATCTTGAAAATGCTAGCCATCCTATTGAGCTAAGTATACTGTGTTTATTTGGAAAAATAGCAGGCGTTGAATGTGGCATCGTCATAATACTCAGGTTAGCTGAACCTTGCACATAATTGGAACCATCAAGTGAAATTAAAAGTTTTTCTTGATCCAGGCAGGTCCTTCGCCCTGCTCTTGAACATTTTCTGGGCTGAAGCGTTTCTATTCATTCGTATTATGGGGTTAGGGGGTTAGAATTTTCAAAAACTTGGATTTTTTTGCATTTTCTTAAAATTTAATATCTTAAAAATATTGTGTGAAAATTTGAAGTGAATCCGACAAATATTTTTTGAGTTATTCAACAATTAACAAAGGGCGCTCGGGCGCTCCAGAATCGATAGCAAAACTTTAAATGGCGTTTTTCTTAAAACTATGGGCTTGTTCGAGCTTCAATCACAACCGCAGTGTTGCATGATTTGTGAAAGTATCACGTTCGATGTAAAATTCTGGCAACATTATCAAAAGCATCACATTCGTCAAGTGTCAAAAATTCGGCAAATGTTGCGCGCGAATACAAATAAATTGCAACAGTGTTACAAATTGTCATCAGTGCAGCGGTATTGCCGCTTTTATTGCGTGCCTCGAACAAGCCCTATGTTTTTTGAACTGGTGATCACTGTAACTTAAAAACCGCTTAGTAGATTTTAATAAATTTGATACTGCTTTTGAAAAACACGAAAAACTCATGCCTGATCGAAGGGTTTTTTTCAAAAATGTCGATTTTTTTAAACAATTGTCGGTTTTTTTCTCGAAAATCTGAAAAAATATTTCTTGGGACCGCCATATTGTTAATTTAGAAAAAAAGCTTCGATCAGGCACAAGGTTATCTATTCATAAAAATAATTTCTCTTCCCCGATTGATTTTAGATGAATCTCCAAGGACTTGTGATGACCCCCGCAAGGGACTTCTTGAGAAACGGGCTCCACATTTTTGTTTTTAATTTTGCTAAAGTCGAAACATGATGTACATATTAATGCTCATGATTCAATTATTATTATTGAATCATAATTAATGCTATGTTTTTAGTTTTGTAAAATAAAGCAATTGACTAGCAAAAAAAAAAAAAAATACTGAGAATCATCATTTTTTCGGGCCACTGACTATCCCTAACTCCTCATATGACATCTTGTCACTGAAGCCGCTAGATTTCGAAACCTGTTCACTTATAGGCAATAGGTCCGCTCTTTGTTATGGTATGTATGTACATATATTATAAGTACATTTTAACACAATTTTAAGTTAAAAACTAAGCATATAAAATAAGCTAAAAAAGTTAAGTTAAAACCCAAAGGAATAAATAAGGAATAAAAATGTTACACAAAATTTATGTTTCCTAATTTGAAACTTCACTATTTATACTCGTAGGTAGTTTCGCTGCAAGTGGTAATGCAGTTTCCCATGCCATTTGGTTTGCAACTTGGCTAAATCTAAACAAAATCATATACATGCACCCATGCAGTTTACCGTTTGAGTCGTACAAAAATCGAGTCGCCATTTCGTTCTCCACAATTAAAGAGAAAAAATAATAAAGTTACACTAGGCCTTCTGCACATTCATCGGCTAATCACAGTTGCTTCATCATTAATAATGATTATAGTACATGACTACGCTCCCCACGATAGTCGGTTCCACTTTAACGAACGATTCGGATTTATATCCGGCCAAGTACTGTCACTTTAGCAGTACTTTCCCCAAACATGTATGGGGAATGTTTATGCTGTTACAACAACCACAACATTACATGTCTGCTTAACAACTGCACACTTGCGCGTTATTTGACATCGTCGTTGTTGCCGGTAGAAGGATTTTCTGTAATGAGCAGTTTAGATGCTCAATTAAAATTGCTTTTTAAATCTATTCTATTTTATGATTTGATTATTTTAAACCTTCTACTTTCGTGAAAATAAAAACAAATAAATAAATCGCGTCGCTCACTTCTAAATTTTCTTTGCACAGTCGATGTAGCTAATAAGTAAGTTTAGGTGTGCAGACATCAACCGAATTCGAAGGCGAAACAATGACGCGCCGGTGATTAGCCGATAAATGTGCAGATCCGATTATAAGCGAATATTTCAGCAACATTCGCAATATCGGAAGCGCTGCTCACAAAATGTTGCAAATATATTTGTATACATATATTGGATATGGGAACAAGTTTCCGCCCTTTCTTAGCCAAAGTTACGATTTTTTTAAATTATTAATTAATACACGATATTATGTGAAGTGTGTGCCATTGGAATCTACAACCTTGCTCCATCTTTCAGGCAGCATACGGATTCCTCTGACGAAAAATTTGAGTAAGAAGTGAACTGCTCTCCAATAAGGGTTGACTGGAATGGCGGCTTAGGATCATTTCTTGACGGCTGGCGAGGTCCCAAACTGCTCTATTTATTACTCTTAATCTATCGATCTGAAACAAAACGGGAAGGATGAACCTATAAAATTAAAAAACAAGTATAAAATAAATTATAAAATAAGCCTTTGTAAAAATATCAGAACTTAGGGCTATTTTATTCACATTTTTAACCCCCAAAAAATAATTTATCAACGCGAAATATCTGAAATTTTAGGTTTATCCTTCCAACAGTAATGTACAGAAAGGCTTCACAAACTTCAAACAAATCGGTCGATAACTTTTTGAGTTACAGCACGAGCAGTTTTTAAAAATACAGTTTCGAGATAATTGAGTTTAAAGTTTGAGGTACAGGAGCGCGCGGACCGCTCTCTACATAGTTAATGGGCTATAGAAGCTATAATATTGGGAATTTCCGCATGCAAATTTTACAGTATATTCTTAAGATACTATACTTTCGAAAAATCGAAAAAATCGATTTTTTGAAAATTTAACATGGACTTCCCCCCTTAAGGAGGTCATAATAGATGACACCCTTTTGATCCCACCAGATGCACAACATAACCTTTGAAGTATGAATTTTTTTTTTCGCTGTCTATGGATCTGGTTCACCTGGTTCATCTAGCAGGCTCCAACATTTTCAACGCTTAGGGTTGTCATAATTTATCAATTTTTCATCGCCAGTGGCGATGCGATACAGAAAACCTTTTCTTTTGCCTCTCAAGAAACTATTACATCCATTAAAAACAACCGTTTGGTGCGACCTATGGGCTGGAGGGATCTTCGGGCCATATTTCTTTAAAGACAAGGCTGGCGCCTATGTAACAGTGAATGGCGAACGCTATTGCGCCATGATAACGACTTGTTGATGTTTGAAATGGAAGCCAGTGATCTCCACAACATTTGGTTCCAACAAGATGGCATCGGCGCTACTTACAGCCGGTGAAACAATGGATTTACTGCGCCGCCATTTCGGTGAGCAATTTATCTCTCGTCTTGGACTAGTGGATTGGCTACCAATATCGTGTGATATCACACCTTTAGACTTTTATTTGTGGGGTATGTAAAGTCGATGTTCTTTGTGGACAAACCCGTTTCGATTGAGGTATTAGAAGCCAACATTATAAAAGTGGCACCCGAGGTACCGACAGAAATCCTCCAGCGAGTCATTCAAAATTGGTGTTTACGGACGACCGAATTACGGCACAGGTGCGGCCAATATTTGAAAGGGATCATCTTTAAAAAATAAATGTTTTGAGTGGTTCTACACAAAAATAATAGAGATTGTCCAATAAATTTGAATTTTCGTTCTTTTATTTCAATTTAAAATCCGAAACCTCTAAATTGATATGGCGGCCGCCGTAGCCGAATGGGTTGGTGCGTGACTACCATTCGCAATTCACAGAGAGAACGTCGGTTCGAATCTCGGTGAAACACCAAAATTAAGAAAAACATTTTCTAACAGCGGTCGCCCCTCGGCAGGCAATGGCAAACCGTCGAGTGTATTTCTGCCATGAAAAAGCTTCTCATAAAAATATCTGCTGTTCGGAGTCGGCTTAAAACTGTAAGTCCCTCCATTTGTGGAATAATATCAAGACGCACACCACAAATAGGGGGAGGAGCTCGGCCAAACACCCAAAAAGGGTGTACGCGCCAATTATATATATATATGTATATATACAGTGAAACCTCCCACAAGCGGACACTCACGGTTCCACAATATTTGTCCGCTTATGGGGAGTGTCCGCTTATGGGGGTTGAAAAAAAACTCTAGGTTAAAATTACCATCCCACCTCTTTAAATAATTTTTTTATGTTCTTTTATCTCGTAGAAATTGTTTAATGTGACGCAGTTGTTTTAATGCTTCAGGATATGACTTGATCTGACATTCATCCTGGACACATACATGATTTGAGTCTTCACTTTCTCTGTCAGATAATTCCTCAGTATTAATTTCGTCAATGACAACGTCAATATTATTGTCTTCTGTAATAACAACTTCGTCGATTAACAAAAACTCTTCTGTGTACTGACCTTACTGATTTTCATTTAAAATCTTTATCAAAGCCGCTAGTGCCGATATGGGAATATCCTCTGCCTCGAAGTCAGAACATACAAGCGGAGCTTTTTGAAACCCGGCTTTCGAAAAACAATTCTTAATTGTTTCTGCCGTTACGTTGTCCCATGAAGATTTAATAAAAAAAACAGCCTCCAAAATGTCAAAAGTTTTTGAAAGTCTGTCCATTGGAATGTCTCCTAATTTTGTCAAAATATGTTTGATTATATGGCATCTGTAATGACACTTAAAATTTTGTATTATACCCTGATCGAGGGGCTGACAAACGGATGTTGTATTAGCAGGTAAAAAGATCAACTTTATGTTATCTAGTTTAATATCTCGAGGGTGAGTTGTAGCATTGTCCAAAAATAATAAAATTTTTCTCTTCTGGCAGCTAATTTTTTTATCAAGCATTTCTAGCCACTCACACATAATTTCACGAGACATCCAAGCTTTCCGGTTTGACTTCCATTCCACTGGCAAACTTCCTATATTGCCTCTTTTAAAGGCGCGTGGGCATGCTGCTTTTCCGATAACCAATGGCTTTTCTTTATCTCCAACCATATTGGCACACAATCCTCGAAATTAACCTCGGAAGATTCCCCACATATTCTTTTGAAAGTCACATTATGACGCCTACGCCATTTCTCCAACCATCCATTTGACGCAGAAAAATTTTGAATACCTAATCGGCCAGCGATTTCTTTTGCTTTTTCCTTTATAATAATACCCGTTATTGGTATATTTTGGCTTCTGGCCTTAACGAACCATTCGAAACTCAAATGGTCAATTTTTGATCCATCCGCGTTTAAGAACTTTTTCTTTTTGTTGACGTTATCACCGCCCATCCATATTCTTTTAATATCTTTTATTTCAACTATTGTCTATCTACTATCTTTGTTGTCCGTGGATTAGAGTATCGCGTCCGCTTATGAGAGGTTTTTATTGTTTTCTTTACACATTTGTTCAGAAAAAGTGTCCGGTTATTAGAGTGGAATTCGTTCTAAAAACACATAATAAAGCTTGGTTCCTCAGTTTTTGTCCGGTAATGGGGAGTGTACGCTTATTGGAGGTGTCCGCAAGGGGAGGTTTCACTGTATATTATTGCTTCATGGTCGCAACCTATGTATGTACACATGTAAATCTCACCAGTTATAAAATAGTTAAAAATTCCCAACCTTCTTTCTAAATTTTTTCAAATGAAACGTTCTATGTAAAATAACTTCTGCAGTATCGCAGCAGGTTATCAGCGGAGCATGAGCAACAAAGTAATCTATTAAAGACGGTATCGGTAAATAAGCTGATTTATTTTTTTTCTTTCGCCGTCTCCATTTGGCTGTCAGCGAATTGAGTATCTAAGGTGGCGCCATTACAAAACAGTTGCTTTATTTTTCGCGATTTTGACAAGTCTGCTCCCTTCGCAATACAAAACAAAACAAACAAAAGTATGAGAAATTACATGTTTGTGAAAAATCAGTGAATGAATCAAGCGCATTGTGATTTGAAAGATTTAAACTAATCAAACTAATGCAAACGAAGTGCTGCGTGTTAAATTGTTATAGCACAAATGAATACAAAACCTAGAAATGCTGTTTGTGCGTTTTTATGCGGAAGACGTTGTGGTTAGAAAGTATGTGTGCGTGCGTATAATCTTGTATTTGGTTGCTTCAATTGCATTCGCCTAGTCTTCTTCTTCTTCACAAACAAGTAAATCCCATTCCTTTCGCTTGGGCTCTTTTTTTTTGTTTTGTCGGGACGCACAGGAAGTTGGCCGCCGTCTCATCCTCCTCTGAGTACATTGTCTGAGATGCCCAACCTTTCCATGTGCTTCGCTCACAGAAAGTAGCCCGTCATCAGTCCAACCAGCTGTCTGCACTCCCTTCTGCTGAATGACAGATGGGTTTGCGACAGTCGATCGGACATGACAGGTAACATCAGTTTAGTCCATCTGCAGCCTCTATCAGCCTGCCAAGCTCGCTTGTGGGTTGTAGTTCCCCATTTGCTAACCGTGGCTTTGATGGCCGTAGAAGGGAGTGGCAAAACGGGCTCTAGACCAAAGAAGTTGGCCTCAAAGCCCATCTTAGCTAAGCAGTCAGAGGTTTCGTTACCCACGATACACAAGTGTCTCAGGACCCATGTTAGCATCAGGCTATTATGTCTACCGACATAGTTCAGCCTGGATTTACAGGACTCGACTACCCCTGATGTGGTTGGGGGGGCTGTGTAAGGCCGTGAGCGCAGCTTGGCTGTCGCTGCAGACACATATAGATCTGCCTCTCCATCTGTTTTCCACAACAAAGTTCATCGCTTCTTGAACTGCATACACCTCTGCTTGAAACGCAGATGCATGCATTGTAAGAGCAAAGTGCAGTTTTGTCCTATTGGATTCCACGTAGACCCCAGAGCCGGAGCCATCCGTGAAAATGCGAAAACAGTGTTTGCTGGGCTCATTTTCTGAGTTTGACCACAACTGAGCCCCTGGCTCATGGGCTCTTACGACACGGCGAATTCGGACGGCGTAAGCTCTTTCTTTATCATTCTTGGCTGTCAGCCCAGAGTGAAGTAAGGCGAATATTCCTTCTCTGTTTTCTACATTGCCTATACTTTTCTTTGACAATCAAAAGTACAAAATATTGTTGTTGGTCTAGTGCAAGGCGAATCTATTAAAGGTGGCGTTGGTGAATCAGCTGATTTGGTTTTTTTTTCTTTCGCCGTGTCCATGTGGCTGTCAGCCCAGACCAAGGCGAATTTATTACAGGTAAAAGCAAACACATATAAGTAAAACCCTACATGTATTTGTTGTTGCGTTTGGTGCAAGCATCACGTCAAAATCAGCAAGCAAATGTAAACATACGAATGTAAACATACCAATACATTCAAACAAAGCATATCATTTTGACGTAAGCCATACCTACGGCGAAAAATTCAGCTGGATGAATGCTGTCACCTTATTAAATCCACCTTGGCCCAGACTGAAACAAGATAAATTTATTATTTGTTTTATAGTTTCCTATTACTTTGTTTTGGCAATCAAACGTACAGAACCGTGTTGTTGGCCTAGTGCCACCACCTTTAATGAATGCACCTTGGGTATACCCATTGTACTGCAACTGTATTAAAATTTAAGCATTTATGGCTCCCTTCTTAGATTCCAATGTCAAAAATAAATTGAATTGCCTAGAAATTTTCGAAAATGCACACACGTAAAAGTTTCTGTTGATCACAAAAAACAAAAAAAAAATTCAATGATTTGTCCGCAAATCGAACGCCCGCTGAAGTGTGTATTCCCGCCATGTCCGTGCCAGAAATGTGTAAAATTACGGAATGGCATGAATATGAGTACGGAAGGCAACTGTGACACACCGCCAGAACGACCAATTCCTAAACCTAAATTTGAATGCAAATGCGCTTGCGTACCGGAAACTATTGATTCAAAATATCAAAGAAAATGTCCACCTGCGCCTCCGCCGCGCGAGCGAACCAACGAATCCAATGGAAGTTGCTTAGAAGAAGACGATTGTAATACGGGCAATGGCTGTTGCAATACGGGATGCAACTTTATAAATTATATTATAGGCTTGATTGGTTCTTTGGCGTATGTTTGGCTATACAAATTTACATGCATATATGCGAGAAGTACTCACGCGAATGCCTACTATGTTTTCTTTGCAGCTTCATAATTATAGCGGCTATTGTGCTGTGGCTTTTCGTGCTCCAATGGACAGTTATTTTGGGCTTCAAAGTTTACAACTCCGATAGGTATGTATATGTAAGGGGTTTGCCAATATATGTAGATGCAATTGATTCTTACAAATTATAGGACTACGCAAGTGGCAGTTGTGAGCGTAATTAGCCTATTATTTCTACTGATATTGTGCACTGCAGCAGTGAAAGCAATTAGGAGGCTTTTTGCTCGGCGAGCAACAAGCAAATTACCACCTTCATCTGCACCTCCTCCCACTCTACCTAGACCAACGAAAAAAGAAACCCTCTACAACATGTTTTCCTTTAAATGGGGTCGAGCGAAAGAAACCGACAAGAAACTGGAAACCCATGCACGCTGGGTACCTTCATTGAGATGGAGTAAATCGACAGGGAAGGAGGAGTTGACCAAATCTGCAGTCATAAAGAGCGCAGTTCCTTCTTCTTGGTTGTCGCCCAAGAAGTTTGGAACGCCTGCATTCTGGACGCCTTGGTGCTTTAATTGGGGTCGATTAGAGACCAAACAGAAAAAAACTACTCCTTGCAAAACGGCGTGCAATAGACCTCCGTGCCAAATGAAGAAACAAATGGTCACTGTGTCCATAACTGACGAAGAGGCACGCCAAATATTCAAACAGTCCAAGTTGTATGCGATACCAACAGAAATGAAACAACCACCAGCGTTGGCAATCTATTTGAGAGATCTGATACAAAGGAATACTGACTAAATTTTTATCTTTCCGCGAAGTGGCCTCAGAACTATAATAATTTTAAATGAAAATATTTGCGAAAAAAACAAAATTCTTTAGTAATATGTAAATTGTATTATAAAACATAACTTTCAATTACAAAAAAAAATATTTTTTTGAAATTTATAAATAGAAACACATATCAAGGCGCATTTATTAAAGGTGGTGGCACTAGACCAACAAAAATATTTTGTACGTTTGATTGTCAAAGCAAAGTAATAGGAAACTAGAAAACAAATAATGAATTCGCCTTGTTTCATTCTGAGCTGACAGCCCATGGACACGGCGAAAGAAAAAAAAAACAGCTCAGCTGATTTCCCAACACCACCTTTAGTAGAGTCGTCTTGACACATATTATCTGCTGATATGTACAGTTTCGGACAAAACATTCGCAGCTAGAACACATCTTTTCCTCCTACAAATCAATTTTCTCTTTGAAATACTCCAAAATGTTTATTTCGTGTTCATTTATCAACTTTTTTTTTGCTGTTATTTGAAGAAAATTTAAGTAAGCTGCAACTCTGCACTACAAAACAATTGCAACTTAATTATAACGGCAGATGTAGTAGAGTTCTCTGTTTACGTAGTCGAAAGGCGGAGCAAACTTGTGGCGCAGGCACAAGGATGATATGAACCAGGTTTGCTCGTTAGGTATGGTGAAAAAGAAAATTGATGAGAGCTTTGGCTTCTACGCCCTTCGTTTTGTGTTTCTCTAAGCTAAAGTTAATTTTTTTGAGACACACAAAACGAATGACCTAAAATCAAAAGTTCCCCACGACATTTACATAAGGAGCAAACCTGGTATCTATCATCCTTGCCCGTTACGTGGCCACCGAAGTTCACCACAAATTTTGTTTCTCACCATAGTTATTGGCCAAATGTAGTAATCTGTCATCCCTGCTACCAAATATATTATCAATATTCTCACCATCCATGTACGGCAGATCGTTTCTGATGACATCGGTGGAGACAGCTTGATTTTGGCACTCATCCAGCTGAGCCTTAAGGGGTTATACACAGTTAGAAGGCCGAATGAAAGCGAATTTTCCAGAATTTTTTCTGAGAAAGCTTTTAAATTTGTGTATCTAAAAATTTGTACATGTATTACGTTCTCTTTTAGCTGTATTTTAAGACTTTGTGTTAGTAAAAATATTTATTTGGAAAGGAGCCACAGATGATCTCCGGAAGCTCCTCTCAAAAAAGACGTTTTGTGGTGACCAATATCTCTGAACTGGATCCTCTGAAATTAAAAAACCAAACAGTTTTGGTTCAAGTAATATTAAATTTAGTAATTAATCGAAGGAGCAAGCAAAATAAATTTTTTTGACGAAATGCCGGTTTCTCAAAAAAAGAAAATCGATTTTTGTTCCAAATTTCGGCCTTAAATTGTTTATATAAAAAGAAATATTTATAGGTAAAAAAAATCTTCGATTCATTTCTAAAAAATATGTTTAAGAAGCTTGTGTTAAAATTTGAGACTAATCGGTTGAGCCGTTTTCGAGTAATGTTGGGCACCGACTTTGAAAACACCATTTTGAGAAAATATTCACCAGAACGATGTTAAATTTTCTGTATGTGTTATTAAATATACGTACATTAAGAAAAAAGAAAAAAAAAATCGATTTTTTGAAAATTCTAACTGTATATAATCCCTTCACAAAGCACTTGACTACTCTGCAGGAGCCAAACTCAGACCAACGTCTTACATGGGTAGACCTCATGAAGTTATCAATCGATGCAGAATTGACACCTAGTCAGTTTATCAGCCAACTCTCGTTCCCTATAAAACCACAATGC
The DNA here is from genome assembly GCF_027943255.1 of Anastrepha obliqua. NCBI lineage: Eukaryota > Metazoa > Arthropoda > Insecta > Diptera > Tephritidae > Anastrepha > Anastrepha obliqua. Next base: position 51,337,129 of record NC_072893.1, read on the forward strand.
TCAAGCAGCCAAATAAGACAAACTTTGTTGCGACACAGTTCAGTGTTCACTGTGTTCACGAAGAGCAGCGTTGGTTCGCTACATTCAAGATGTGATAGACTTCCATTAATAATACCGTAGCTATATATCCTGTAGCGTATGAGTACCCGATATTCCACCTTGTGGAATGACTCAAGCTCGAAAAAATTGTGATCCTTTTGGTTAATTTGGTTAATAGAAATCTTAATGTATAACTTTTTTACTAAAATTACGTAATTTGTTTTATTAAATGTATACATTTTAACATCTATTCAATAAATACTTAATATTATTTACAATTTAAACGAGTATACACAGTTCTTCAAGTTCTAGATAATCCATTTGACTCGATTGCTTTATCAAATATAATCAACCATCGCCGTAATTATTTCGAAAGCGTCACGTGCGGTTGGCTCTATCGATGCGCTGGGCAGCAGATAGCCATGCACTCCATTGTCGGCCAATTGAATAGTGAAACTGAAGGGTATGCCAACTTCATAAGCGGCAAATGCATCGGAACAACCTGTTTTCAAAGCAAAATATGTTGTAAAAGTCAAGTGAACTGATGAAGTAATACAAAAAACATTTCCTGTTGACACAAATTAGCAATGAACAATGCACATAGCACACGCACACATATATATATATGTATATACATACATATGCATACGTATGTGCATAGTTTACATATTTACCAGATCGATTTTCCACCAGATCACTAGTTGAGTCAATCTTATAGCGTGATTTGCTGCCTTGCTTACGCAAGCCATCCGTTCCCACCATGGCCACGTCGAGAAAGTCGTCAATGCGTTCGGCGTTGAATGAAGTGTTCGCTTTCATAGGATATGAAATAATCTGGCCATATGATTGCAATGAAATGTACATCTAAGAGTTAAACAAAACGCTTTAGAAATGGTTAGATTTAACAATTTTCTAGTTGTACTAATTAACCTTTATCTGTTTGCGATAATCAATTAGAAATTCGGACAGCGCTTTAGATTCGGGTTCCGAAAACGGACCTGGTCCTGCGTAAAACTCGTTGCACGGCGATTTCGAACTACCCCGTTTGCCCCACTGATAGTGCCAATTACGATCCAAATCCACGCCATGACAGACGCGTGTTGCTGCCTTCTTCTGCTGCAGCCATGTCATTGCCGAATCGATGATTCCATTGCGGCGTGCGATATGCCGTGAGCGTGTTTTCCGCCAGAAACGATCGTACTTGTGACTATACACATAGCCATCGGGATTGAGAATGGGCATAAAATACCAAGTGGTATTTTTTATGTACTCGTTATCGGTGGTTGTCTCTGTGGGATAGAAGAATTTGTGGAAATACGTAGTTTCAAAATGCAAAAAGAACGAAAGAAAAAGGTTTTTTGATATTCTATCGGGAAAGTATAAAATTAATTTTGTATCAGATGAATATGTATGTATGTATTTATATGTATGGAGGCGTTATGTATATATGTACAATAGTAAAGAGTTTTCCAATAAGAGGTGTTGTTTTGATATTCAAAGAAAAATGCTATTTTTTAATATAAATGATCGGATGTTTATTTCATTAGAAAGAGGAAGGTATGCCGTTAATAGTGGAAAATAACACCAGGCAAATGACCACCACGACTACGTTTACAGGACAATATCCCTTTCATGAAATTTTCCATAACCGAATTGGAAGAGCAGCCACTCTCTATGTCCTCGATAGCCTTACGAATTCAATCTTTGAGATCTTGAATCGACACTGGACTGTTGGCGTAGACCTTCTCTTTCACGTGGCCTTACAGAAAAAAGTCACAATTGTGATCACCTCTTCGAAAGATAACACGGTCCGAAAACTTTTCCCGTAAGAGATCAATGGTTTCGTTGGTTGTGTGGCACGTGATGCCGTCTTGTTGAAAATAAACGTTGTTCAGATCAATACCATCCAATTCCGGCCATAAAAAATCGTTAATCATCTCTCGATAGCCTTCTATAGTATATTTAATACCTGTTATTGGAAAACCCTTTATAATGAGAAGTAAATTGAAAAAATTTTGAAAAAAAAATTCATCATTTTGAGACTTATTGAATGGTGAAAATTTTGGTACAGAGGTTTTTAAGCTGAAATAACTTTTTTAATATTCCTATAATTTTTTTAATTTTTTTAGGAAAAAATTATGTATTTTTCAAACTTTTTCTTACATAAAAAAGGATCTCCTCTCAGAGTTTTTTCCTATTTTAAAGTGGTCTTTAGAGTGATATATTTTGAATTAATATCCCTTTTAAAAAATTTTTTTTTGGGGAAAATTAAATTTTTTTAAAACTTTTCCTTACATAAAAAAATATCTCCTCTCAGAGTTTTTCCTATTTTAAAGTGGTTTTTAAAGTGAAATATTTGTAATATCTATTTTTTTTTTTAATTTTTACAATAAAATTTACCCTTTAAAATTTTTGTTTTGTTTGTGATAAAATTATATTTATTTTTAAAAAACACTACCTCTCAAAATTTGTTTCCAATTTTTTTTATTATTAACTGAGACTATGTCCAGTAATCCCTCTAAGTTTCATAATGGGATTTTCATAACTTATCGAGATAAATTCAAATACGTACAGCGATTCAGTGAAAATCTGAGCGGGATATTTTCCAAAAATAGCAAACAAGGCTTTTACCCCAAACATTTTTATACAGGTGCATGTTACCAAAAAAAACATATTAAAAAAAAAATCATAAAAATATTAAAAAGAACCAAAGAAATTTCACTTTGAAAACCCCCCATACTAAAGTTTTCAACACTTAATAAATCACTAAGTGTTAAATTTGTTCAATGTGTGATACTTTTCATTTTACTCAAGCAACAAATAAATCAATTTTGGATGAGTTGTTGGTAATTTTCAAAATTCTTGGATCAAATGAAAATCGCTCAGGGATTTTCACACCGAGCTCGTTAAGTTGTTATTCACTATTCAGAAATAATTAAAAAAAATTTAAATTGATTTTAGATTATTATAATTTTAGTGAATATTGAAAAGCAGACCCTTAAGCGTACGAAACTAATCAAAAAATGGATAAGTGCTAGACTACATATGTGCTTGGCTATCAAACATTCAGAGATTTTTGACTTCTCATACAGTTGTTTCATACCACTTTATTTTTTCTTTGTCGTCCTGTGAGATTAAGTCCCCACTGGTCCTTGACTGTATCGAGAAACTGAATCTGTTAGGTATGCACAATCGCATCCGGCTAATTTGGGTCCCAGGACACAGGAGTATGACTGTGAACGAAATAGCGGACGCATTGGCAACAGAGGCTGCGGCCTCGTTTTAATAGGACCCTAGCCCTTACTTGCTATGGAAAAACACACCATCAAGGAGATACTTAGGAGAAAAGAGCTAAGACTAAGAGAGGTTAGCTGGCATCAAGGATAAAATGAGAATGCTCACGGGCATTCTCACAGGCCATTGGAGACTGCTTAGTCATCTGCATATGAACGGGATATGGTCCACGGACTGTTGTCGTTTGTGTGACTAATCCCAGGACTACTGCAATTTACCTTTTCCTTGAAAGTGGAGCTTTAGCGCGGGGAAGGTTGAGATATCTCGGTCATTTTCAGCCGGAAGAAAGGCACTTAATCCAACCCAGCTCAATCTTAAGTTTAATAAGAGGGTCTGGATGAGGTATCGTGAGGAGTAGAGGGCACACAAGACTATGCGGTCGAAGTGCAAGCCTGCAATAAAAGTAAATCTAAACTAAAGCAAAAAATACTGCAGGTTTACAAACATCCTTCCAGTGAATGTCTATGCAAACGAGCTTCGTTCTTGTTTGAGCTAAATTACCCAACTTTAACAATAAATTACTTAAAAACTATAAGACTCCTGCAGTTTTCAGTTTCGGGATGGGGATACAGCCCTCTATCACACCTTTACATCCTTTTTTCAAAGTGTGGGAAATTATACTTAATATTTTTCGGTTAAAATGTTGATGCCCTCTCATTTGCGGTTTTCAGTTTTGGGATGACGATACAGCCCTCTATTCCATCTTTACATCCTTTTTTTCAAAGCGTGCAAAAGTATACTGAATATTTTTCGATCAAAAACGTTGATGCCCTCTCATTTGTCGCGTGCTGTGTAACACAAGTAAAGTGGATTAAAAAACGATATGGGTTATATCAAACCCCAGGCGCCTATATTAAAGATGGTGGCACTAGACCAACAACAATGTTTTGTACGTTTGATTGTCACGGTAAAATGTTGGAAAAGTAGAAAACAAAAAATTAATTCGCCTTGTTTTATTCTGTGCTGACAGCCACATGGACACATCGAAAGAAACAAACAAATCGCCTTGTATCAAGGCGCATCTATTAAAGGTGGTGTTGGTAAACCAGCTGAGTTGTTGTTTTTTCTTTCACCGTGTCCATGTGGCCGTCAGCTAAGAATGGAACAAGGCGAATTCATTATTTGTTTCCTACAATTAGTTAAAAAAGTCAAACCGTTTGTTTTTTATTCAAAAAAGTTCAAAAGTTGCGCGCTCTTACTGAAAAACCCTATATATATGTATGTATATAATTGGCGCGTACACCCTTTTTGGGTGTTTGGCCGAGGTCCTCCTCCTATTTGTGGTATGCGTCTTGATGTTGTTCCACAAATGGAGGGATCTACAGTTTCAAGTCGACTCCGAACAGCAGATATTTTTATGAGGAGATTTTTCATGGCAGAAATACACTCGGAGGTTTGCCATTGCCTGCCGAGGGGCGACCGCTATTAGAAAAATGTTTTTCTTAATTTTGGTGTTTCACCGAGATTCGAACCAACGTTCTCTCTGTGAATTCCGAATGGTAATCACGCACCAACCCATTCGGCTACGGCTTCGACAAAATATTGTTGTTGGTCTAGTGCCACCACCTTTAAAGAATGCGCCTAATTTTCTTCTTTTCTTTTTGTACACCCTTCACTTTTCATAAACTTTAATCCACACAACAAAAAATGAAAAATTCATTTCAGCAAAAACAAACTCTCTCTCGCTCACTGATCGATTTGTCATATTAAATTATGTTATTTAAAATTAAATTTGTGATTTTCTAAAAAATGTTTTGACTTTAAAATTTTTCGGAAATCATTGATCAAAAAACTGAGAAATGATTAGAAATGAACTAAGGTGCAATTCTCCGCCATGTCCATGGCAGAAGTGTGTAATATTGCGTGACGAGCGTTTTGTCGGCGGTTGCTGTAATGCAGATACACCGCCTGAGCGACCAACATTTGATCCCGATAACCCAAAAGAAAATAAATGTGCTTGCAAATCGTATAGCAGCGGCCCAAATAACCCAAGTAAATGTGACCCACATGAGGGAGCTATCGAGGACAAAGCAAATTGTACCGCAGATGACGAGTGTAATACTGGCAAAGGCTGTTGCAATACGGATCGTAATTTTCTGTCTTTCATGATCAACGTTGTTTGTTTTATAGCGTAAGTTTCTTTATGTTAGGCAGTTCGATTTGTACTCCTGCTCGTAAGTAGTTCTCAAGCTAGTCTCTTTTCAGATTCATGACTATAGGCATATTGATATTTTGGCTTAAGATGTCCCATTGGGCAGTTATTTTATGCCTTAAAGTTTACGCTTCTAATAGGTGTGTTAGCGTAAGGATATAGAGTAAATAATATGACATCTTAATAATATTCCTCCTTATTTAATTAAGGACAACACAAGTGGCTGTTGCAAGTGGCATTGGTTTATTGCTGCTAACTATGATTTGCACTTATGCAATGGGGCACATTAAAAGCTCAGGGCAAACGAAAAATCGTGCTCCATGCAAGGGACCGAACTGCAACACTGAAGTGAAAGAATACACCGTTACCATAACTGACGATAAGGCACGTGAAATATACAAACAGTCTAAATTATATGCTGTACCAATAGATATGACTAAACCGCCCGCCTTGCTTGTCTATTTGCGCAATAATATCCTAAAAGAGGCATAAGTTCAAAAAAAAAAAGATGGTATTATAAATAATGGTGCAATGGTTGGTAAAATATGAATTGGAATTTGATTCTGGCTGGTAAAACATAGGGAGACGGGTGCAGTCTTAGTAGAGTATGTGGTAGAGTTATCAGCTGCAATAATTTGAAAGCTTAATGCAGATTTTGTTGCGACACAAGTATACTTTGAATTCTATTCTTCTTCATCTTGATTGGCGCGATAGTCGTTAAAGCGATTTTTGCCGAGTTTGACCACACGCGCCAGTTGGGCCTACCAAGTGAATGCAGTCCTTCTCCACCTAAACTTCCCAACGCAGGGTCGAGGTCGATGTGAGCTAAACAGCGGAGCTGCTGCACCTTCATTCGCTGAGATCATTGCTTCGTTGCTTACTTCATTACTCAACTGCCTACTTCATCCAGACTACTTCACTTATTGCCAAGAGAGATTCTCCGTTGGATTTCAAAGACTAAATAAATGAAGTCTCTTACAACTTCAAAATCAGAACTAACAACAGTTGCTGAAATTAAATAGATTACTGCTCTCAGCAAGAGTGCTACATGGGCCCGAGTCTCGATTGGACAAAAACTATACTCGAAAGTGCGAAAAAGCTTGGACGATGACAGCAATCAATAAGTCGACTCTGGAAGTACTCCGAGGAAGATTTTGCGGAAGATTTAAGAACTTTTCGTGTTCTTTAAACGGAATATCATAGAGCAGATGCGCCGCGACAGTCGGTTCTACGTGATCTGAACGACTCGGGTTTATATCCGGACAAGAACTGTCGCAGCATTCTCCAAACATTTATGGTAAATGTTGTTTATGCTGTTACACCAACAACTGTGAGGTGAATAAGCTGGCCAGACTAGAGACATGTGAGGTGATTTCCTTACGAAGGGAGGGTATTGGGATTCCCTTGACCTCCTGCGGTCTGCTCCGGAAAGATGGGCTTCGCGCCAATTCAGCGAGTGCGCGGGATAAGTGCACAAACTTGTAAGGTCGCGACATCCTTCTGGCCACGTGTGGATCGGAGGCGTTCGAACAATCTTCTGAGATTGCCAAAATCTCAGTTCTCGAGCTTCGTGGGTATCCCCACAGGCCAGGTATGCATGCCGTGAGACTTGGAATTACCCCGATTCCTTTTAGCGTTAGTTGTATAGAGGATGAGGTCGAATCATCTCAACAACTTCTCCTTAGCTGGCTTGCTTTTACGGGGCTAAGATTTAGCCATCTTGGCTCTACGTTTTTGCTACGCCTGTTAATATAGCAGGCGTTGATATTAAAAATCTGTTGAACTTCATTAGCAGCATAAAACGGGTAACACAACGGCAACACAGTCATTCTTCATAATCCATTTATACTAAACCCATCCTCCTTTCCATGCACCCCACCCCCTTCCGTCCTTTCTTTTCGTCCTATCAGTCTTCCACGACTTTAGTTCTTTCACAATGGTATCACAAAGGATGAATGCGATTTCTTCGTCCACGTGATAACTTAACCTAATCTAACTCACGCCAACAACAACGAGCTTTATGAGCCTTACATGGACTTTTACATAGAGATCTAGTGGCTCTGGATGGAGAGGAGGAAGACTTGATTTCTCTTGGTGTTTATAATTGGCTCCAGTTGTCGCGAGAAAGAAACGATTGACCGTCGGAAAGTCGTGCATATTTTGTCGCAGTCAAAGGCTTAGCTTTCTAAATCTCCCTAAATTTCTATAACGAGTTTTTTGGGAACCAAAGTAAATATTTTAAGAATGGCGCAAATCTGTTTTTTTTAAGTTAATTTTCTAAAATGACTTGAAATCTGAAGCGGATCCCATTCATGGACGGCTCTTGACGTAAAAAGACGGAGGCATTGAAAAAGATCATGAAGAGATCACCCGCCCACCGGTAGTAGAAGTACTAAGCAGCGGTAAGAGCTCTGCAGACAATACATAGACTTCCTATCATTCTAAATCGGCTATGCTTTATTGAATTTTGCGTATTGCTCGTCCATTATTGTAAGAACTCGATGAAGTTATCGGTGATGTAACGGCCCACAGTCTTTGATGGCTGTAAGGAAGGTTAGGTTAGATTAATCTAATTATAATTGCAATTGAATTGCTTATGGCAATGTTGAGGCGGCCGCTGTAGCCGAATGGGTTGGTGCGTGACTACCTTTTGGGAGTGCGTAGGTTCGAATCTTCGTGCATGAATCAGCGAAATGATAGAAAAAGCTTTTTCTACTAGCGCTCACCATTCGGCAGACAATTTCTGGTATTTCTGCCATGAAAAAGCTCCTCATAAAAGTATCTGCCGCTCGGAGCCGGCGTAAAACTATGGGCCCCTCCATTTGTGGAAAACACCAAGACGCATGAGACAAATAGAAGGGGAAGCTCAGCAAAACACCTAATAGAAGTGTGCGCGCTAATTACTGTTGCATTTGTTCCGCGACTATTTGTTCTTATTTTACACTTAAGTATTCACTCCTGAGTTGGTTGAGGAGTGACAGCGACTGAATTTATTGTATAAAAAATATTGCCTTTATCCAATCTGATACTTCCGTAGTAGTTAAAAATGCAAATGTTTTTGGTTTTACTTCTTTTCAACTCACTGTTACTTTTGATCAGCCGCAACAGTTCAGTGATCATCCAAAGCGATGTGGCCGGTCCAATCCATTCTAGGCCATGGGTGCCCGACTCAATGAACACAGAATTTGCCTCTTTCGGTTGTTTTTTGCTCTTCAACTTTTTCTGGGCCACCTGCGTTTGAGTAGCCACACTAGCGGCGTGCTCTTTTGACTCGATTTTCACCACCACTAATGGCCGTCCTTCATATGAGCGACCAATGTGTATCAACTCGATTAGCTGTGGGTGACGCATGCGTAACATTTCCAAATGTGTTATAATGTCATCATATTCATAGTATTTATGCCATGACATGTTGATCGCTTGCTGCTTCTGTGGGTGCCTATTGTTCTTATGCGGTCGCATGGCGGCATTGAAGTGAAATTGTTCTTGTGCCTGCTCGTATGCAATTGCCTTGCCAACATCGTAAATGAGCACTTCATGCGCGATCGATTCAAAGCTGAGACTGGCCTCAAAATCGAGCAATTGTTTTGGTGGCACTAGAATATCCGTTAGACCTCTGCAGGGGTAATTGAGTGATAAAATATTAGAACAAGTATTTGAATTTTTGATTTTTTTCTTTATGGGACTCACCTTAAAGTAGGCCCCTTCAGCCACTGCAGTTTAATGCCATCCTCGCTCCGTTTGTACTCTTCCAAGGCATGCACTTGCGTATCGTCCAGTGGCTTCAGTCGCCAAATCTGATATCTATCGTATGTTACTTTTCGTGGTACATCCGGATTGGGAGTGGCTTGTGCCATTGCATTCATTATGGGATTGTGGGTGACTGCCGCAGAGGTGGAATTAATTATGTGATGTGCCAGAATGCCAATCCAATTTTGCGGATTTTTGAGCGGATCGACGATTGTCAAAATTGGTACTTGTGCCGCTGGTGTACGCACTGTGGTTGTAGTGGTAGTTGCCTTGCGTCGTCGTTTCGGTTTCGAATCAAACCAACCGAAGAACCATTCTGGAATGAGGGGAAAAGTAAAGTCAAGGGAGCTTATAAGTACTTATGTGGCAAGAAAGCGTAACGAGACTGCCGGCTTAATAACATCAGTTAAGATAATTATATATGTACATACATATATACATACACTCAAACGCACACTTGCATACATTCGTACATGTGACCTCTCTTTAGGCAAATACAAAAAAAATCATATTAATTTGGAGCTCGTTTTGCTTTTGCTCAGCCTTTTTCATTTATAAACTATTTTACTTTTTAGGTTTGATGAACTACATTTTTATAGTAGGAAAAGTGAGTTGAAGTTTTGCGTGGCCCCCAGTCAGTAATTAAAATGAAATTTGTTTGCGTTAAGTTGAAAGTAAATTTTTTGAAAGTGTTGTCATGGTTATATGAATTTTATGAAGAGGCATTCGCTGCTGAGTTTGAATTGCTCTACAAATACAGCATCACCGTGGAGCGAATATTGAGGTGGCACCTGTCGTGGTACCGTTACTCTCAGTGAATTCGACAATAACAGCTGAATTTCGTGACGTCACCTTTGTGCAATTGGTGATCAGTGTGACCAGATTGCCATTTCCGTAACTTTATTTAGCAATTTTTTTGTTCTCTTGGTTTGGAGTTTTAGTTCTTTCTAGTAACATTTATCTAGCCTCTTTTAATTAAAATGTGACATACATTCTGTCAAAAAAGTACATGGAATTGTTCAATAAAACGCAAAATATTTGTTTAATCATTAACATTTATTTGGACGCCTTCAATGTAGGCTCCATTCGAAGCGATACGCATATGTATGTATGCCAACGATTAGTCTAGTCATCAAAGCACTTTTTAAACGCGTTTGAAGAGATATTCTGCAGATGCTTCAGCGAATTCTTCTTAATGGCCTCTATCGACTCAAAGCGGCGTCCGCGGAGTGGCAATTTAAGTTTTGGGAAAGGGAAAAAGTCACAGGGAGCTAAATCCCGTGAAAACGGTGGTTGTTCGATGATATTTGTCGAGTTTTTAGTCTAAAAAGTGTTCACAATATGAGCCTTGTGAGACGGTGCGTTATCGGTGCGTTAAAATACCGGTAAAAGCACTCTTCTTCTTCCTATTTTTCGACAGGCACCCTTGGTGTGAGTTTGACAGGCAGTCTAGTGTGTGATGGTGTGAGTTCCTGGCCTTTTTGCTTGAGCGTGTTAGCGGGGCTGCTATGCCAATTTAGAATTTTTATGGTAGCATTAAAAACAATAGAATATGGACAAAAAAAAAAAATACCAGTCTAACGGTTAGACGCGATAGAAGTGAAACCTTCCGTAAAACAAACTGAGAGAGAATGAGACGAAAGCAGCATTAGGGGCGGGATAATTATAGGTTCATTATAATATTGCTATAAAGTTCATATTTTATTTTCTTCATTTTATTATTATTCATCCTCAATGTTTTCAATTTCAACAGATGATACGAGTGGCTTATGATAGCTAAAATATGATACAAATGCTTTGGTTTCGATGTTGTCAACATATCTTTGAAATACCGCGTCAATGGTTGTTTTTGATCGTGTTGTCGATTCAGTGCGATTGTTACACATTTTTAAATTGAATGTTGTATTGAGAAAGTCAATTAAAAGAACCGCTGTGTCCAATGCAAAATTTACGTTAAAATCGCCACTTAAAATCATTGGAACTTTATCGTAATCTTTTCTAAGTATCCGCGATACTTCTGGTGTATACTTTATTAAATTTTCGTGAATGAATTCCGTGATGCTATTTATTGATTGATTCGGTGAAATATAAATTGCCACAATTAAAACTGTTTTTCCATTGCTCAATCTGGTTTCGCACGCACATACATATTTCTCTCACTTTAGAGAGCTGAACAGACAGTGATTCTAGTTGCTGTGCATTCAGATCTATCTGTGGAGTTACAATACGAGCACCGTCATTTTGATTGTGGTATATTGCAACACCGCCTGCAATTGCGGTAAATATTTAAAAATGAAAATATTTACGAATATAAAAATACGGACGCAATACAGCACACGCGGTTGCTATTATGAGCGTCGTAACGCGTATATAACACAGACGTACTAACATACACACAAGCATTCGTAGGACGCTTGGTCTAAGCAAGTATTGGGTAGTGTAGTATAGGTATACATAATGCCTTCTCGCTCAACGTGGCTCCGTAATACGTAGGCGCGCACACATACGTACTAAACGCTTGACGCTTGAACTAAACACCAAAGCAAGTAATAGGCAGTGTAGTATACATACTACAATACTCACTATACTAGCGTGGCTCAGCAGTACGCAGCCATACACATATACGTATATCAACATATAACGCTTCGTAGCCAAGAGTGTCGCTTTTTCGTTTCATCGAGTCTCAAATCACTCCCAACGATTCTAAAGAAGTTTTCATTTCAAAAAAATAGAAAATAATATCTTGGATTTGGAAAATCTTTATATCTAAAAATGAATGTTTGTCTGTATGTAAAAACTACTGGACCGATTATTATAAAAATTGGTATATATTATATATGGAGAAAGTTTATAGAATATGCTCATTGATGCCACTCGTCACCAAGTGGCGCTGCAGAGTAGCAACTTCTGCCCCGTTCAACCGATTGTCATGAAAATTAGTTACACAGTCTCAAATTTTAACACGAGCTTCTTAAATATATTTTTTTAGAAATTAATGGAAGATTTTTTTTTACGATAAATATTTCTTTTTTTATAAACAATTAAAGCAGAAATTTGGACAAAAATCGATTGTTTTTTTTGAGAAATCGTCATATTGTCAAACAAATTTATTTTGCTTATTCCTTCGAACATTACTTTACCGAAATCTGTTTGGTTTTTAATTTCAATTTTAGAGGATCCAGTTCGGAGATATAGTGGTCACCGCAAAACGTCTTTTTTGAGGGGAGTTCCCGGAGATCAGTTTTCTCAGAAAAAATTCTGGAAATTTCGTTTTTTTTTTTGGCCTTCTAACTGTATATAGCCCCTTAATCACCTTCAAAAGTTATTTAAAACTCACATTAGATGATTAATTTTGCACCACCTTGTATTTATAGTTTTATCGAATTGTTAAATAGTGCAAAGAAAAAAATTTATTTTAGTGGAGCTCCATTTTGCGAACTTTTTGAACTCCCCCGATAAAATTGGTGTGCGACTTTAAATTTATATAGTTATAAGCACATCCATTTCTCGGCAATATTGTTTCGAATAGTGGTGACGTTTTCTTTTTATCGCCAAATGTAGTTTTGCTGCCAAATCAGGTAAGTGCGGTGAATGGTGCAACGAAGTTGCGATGTTGCTTCATTGTTGTCTGCCAACACAAATAGTGAGTTGAGGCTCGGTCGAAATGCAATACAAGGCTTATTTTAGGAATTCCAAACTCCATTTCAGTATTTCCACAGACCATTGCTTTTTGAACTGCTCTTCATTCACTTGTACTAAACATAGAAAAGGCGTTAGTATATAAAGAGTATGCTCTAGGAGTATTTCTAGTTAAATACATATGTATATGAGGGAACTTTAACAACATGACGAAAGATCCTATTTCAATTAGCATAGAGTCACTTAAAGTGCAACCCGCTGTTTATCTAAGGATAAAGCAGAAACTAGCCAGCACGGAGATAAAAGCGGAGTGGAACGATGTGAGCGTTACCAAATATGCATGCAGAGGTACTCCGCAAAGTGGCGTACTATTAGTGTTTGAGCTAAATTTATCAACAAAAAGAAAAGAGCGAAACAAATTTTTTGGAGCTAATATTGGGTTGGCAACCAAGTAATTGCGGATTTCACTCATAGATGGCTTCAGTCAGTAAAAAAAATTTTTTGATCGGTTGCGGAATGGAAAATCAAAAGGAACAATTTCGTCATATTTTTCTTTTTTATTTCCGCAAAGAGAAAACCGCATCGCAAGCTCATGAACAGTTATGTGCTGTTTATGGTGACGAAGCCTTAAAAGAATGGCAGTGTCAAAATTGGTTTGTAAAATTTCGTGCTGGTGATTTTTCACTCAAAGATGAAAAACGCTCCGGTCGCCCAGTTGAAGTTTATGACGCCCTAATCAAAGCAATAATCGATTCGGATTGTCACAGTATAACACGTGAGATTGCAGAGAAGCTTCACTGAAAATCACTTAAAACAACTTGGCTATGTTCAAAAACTCGATACATGAGTTCCTCACGAACTGAAAGAAACGCAACGCATTAACAGCTGCGATTTGCTAAAGAAACGTAATGAAAATGATCCATTTTTAAAGCGACTGATAACTAGCGATGCAAAATGGGTTGCTTGCAACAATATCAAGCGGAAAAGATCGTGGAGCAGTCCAGGTGAACCAACTCAAACAACATCAAAAGTTGATATTCATCAAAAGAAGGTTTTGTTATCAGATTGGTGGGATTACAAGGGAATTGTCTACTTTGAACTCTTACCACCCAACCGAACGATGAATTCTGATGTCTACATTGAACAACTAACGAAATTAAACAATGCAGTTGAAGAAAAGCGACCCGAATTGACAAGTCGAAAAAGTCCATCCAAGTATTCCATCATGACAATGCAAGGCCACACACATCTTTGGCCACTCGGCAAAACTTGTTGGAGCTTGGTTGGGATGTTTTGCCACATCCACCATATAGTCCTGACCTTGCACCATCTGATTACTTTTTGTTTCGATCTTTACAAAACTCCTTGAATGGTAACAATTTCAATAATAATGATGATGTCAAATCGTATCTCATTCAGTTTTTTGCTAATAAAAACAAGAAGTCTTATGAACGTGGGATTATGATGCTGCCTGAAAAATGGTAAAAGGTCATCGATCAAAATGGGCAATAAATTACAGAATAAAGTTATTTATTTCCACGAAAAAATTGTCTTAGATTTTCTAAAAAAAAATCCGCAATTACTTAGTTGCCAACCCAATAAAAAGAGCTAAAATTTTTTCAATGACTTTTATTATATTTCACATTGGTATATTCACATATTTTATTTTTTTACAAAAATCAAAATTACTTTGAGTTATTCTGAAACAATTCATCAGAAAAAACAAGTTATGAAAAAGTTCATACATTTTCGTTTATTTGCAAAAGCAAAAACAAATAAAAAATAGTCTTTTAAACATCACATTAAATAAATCTGGTACTTTAAAACAATTCATTAGGAACACATATTTATGTACGAAAAACAATTTAAAAAAAATTGCATATCTTACTTTTTTTAAAATTAAGTGTTACGATATTAAATATCAATTTAAATAGGTAGATATATCAAATTCGTCATCTACATAAAAATCTTCTACAATATCATTATTATTGTTGCAGTCATAAATATCTTTTCTCATCAACTTTAAGAGAACATCTTTTATAATAAAATCATGACAGCACTTACTAAGTCTCTTAAGTCCACTTCTTATTGTTAACAAAGAGTTTAATAAAAGTATTTAACATAACCAAATTAATTTTATTGCGTTGTCTATTTTTAATGCTATTCATCACTGAAAATGTTCTTTCATGTCGCTAAGTGGAGAAAATACAAAATTTGCCAATTCGTTACACGGATTATCATTCACAGAATTCTTATACTCCTTAACCTCGATCCAAAAATCTAAAGCGTTGGCCACATTTTTCCAGTCATATAAATGTATTTGCGCCACTGCATCTAGAAGCATGTAATTTCATATATATTGAACTTGTTTTTTTGTTTTCAAAGTAATCAAACATTTGTGGCTTTATTGTTTTTAGAGTGTTTTCAGTGGAAAAAAATCAATTTTTTTTAAGTATCATATTTATGTTATGTGGCAAACGTTGCCTCAACTGCTCAATTAATTTTATTATAAATTTTTGACAAATATTACGAATTTCGTTTTCTGTGCTTTCATTTATGATGTTTTCTTCTTTTTTTCTTGAATAAATTGTTCAAAATTATAATGAAAGTAAAAAAATTGTCTAATTCATAAGTTAAAGAATTGAAATCTTCAGAAGGTGACACTATACTGATGCACAAGCTCGAAAGTAAATACACAACTTCGGAAAACAATTTCATAGGATCTGGTATGTTACTCTCAAAAAGTTTATTCACCTTTTGCACTCGACTTAAAATGGGTTTTAAAAACTGTAAATATGCTAAATTTTTGTCAAGGTACATTTTTGAAAGCATTAAATAGGTTATTTTTATATTAAACAAAATATCAAAAGTTTTACTTTATTTGCTTTGTTATAATACGTTCACATATAAGTGATGATCTATTGTACTTTTTAGCGCTTAACTCAAAATCGGTAATTAAAAAGCGCGATTTCCCATACAAAATTTCTCTCCCAAAATCTGAGATTATATAATAATCCTAGGTAATAACGATACTTTTTGACATACAACCCTGTGTTTCCTGTGTTATCGATAATTATTATTACGAATGTAAGGAGAAACATCAAAATAAAAACTAAATGAAATGGTTGCCGGCAAAGAAAACGGGTCTGTAAACATAATTCTAATAAAGGGTAAGGCTTTCTCAAGTGGGCCACAAAATTACCAAAGTGAATATTTTGCGATGAAATTCAGCCAGGACTGAGTTCTATCATCCAGAAGCACACTCAGAAAATTTTGTTGTAAAATTCTAAATAGTTTTTTTTTTATTAACTATGTGTCCATAAACGTTTTGTTCTCATATTATAAAAACTAGCAAACCCGGCCCGCTTCGCTGGGCAAAGACATGGTGGGTCCACGTTTTGGCATATATTTCGAGACCCTAGTCATCAATAGGTATGAAAATTACCCCACATTAAAGCACTTATCGACAGCTTTCATTTGATGCCCATATTGCACATCCACAACCAAAGGTTACCCGGGCCCACGTTTTGACCTATATCTCGAGACCCCAGTCACGGAGCGGCATGAGAAATACTCTGTACTAAAGCATTCACCAACAGCTTTCAATTGATATCCATATTGTACAAACACATTCTAGGGTCCACGTGTTGGTCTCTATCTCGGGACCCTAGTCACGGAGCGGCATGAAAAATACTCTGAACTAAAGTATTCACCAACAGCTTCCATTTGATACCCATATTGTATATACACATCCGAAGGTTACCCGGGCCCACATTTTGACCTATATCTCGAGACCCCAGTCACGGAGCGGCATGAGAAATACTCTGTACTAAAGCATTCACCAACAGCTTCCAATTGATATCCATATTGTACAAACACATTCTAGGGTCCACGTGTTGGTCTCTATCTCGGGACCCTAGTCACGGAGCGGCATGAAAAATACTCTGAACTAAAGCATTCACCAACAGCTTCCATTTGATACCCATATTGTATATACACATCCGAAGGTTACCCGGGCCCACGTTTTGACCTATATCTCGAGACCCCAGTCTCGGAGCGGCATGAAAAATACTCTGTACTAAAGCATTCACCAACAGCTTCAATTTGATATTCATATTGTACAAACACATTTTAGGGTCCACGTTTTGGTCTCTATCTCGAGACCCTAGTCACGGAGCGGCATGAAAAATACTCTGAACTAAAGCATTCACCAACAGCTTTCATTTGATACCCATATTGTATATACACATCCGAAGGTTACCCGGGTCCACGTTTTGACCATTTTCCCGGCAATTATTCGAATTTTTCTCACCTTTAAAACCTTCCCTAGACCTCCACGAATAATTCAAGACCAAGATAAGATAAATCCGTTCAGCCATTCTCGAGTTATAAGCGAACATAGGGACAGATTTTCACATTTATATATATAGATTATTATAAAATGTAATATAGAATTTCCTATGCATATTACTGCCATAATTTTTTGCAACCTCAGTAAACGTCGCATACGGATTTCCTCCAACTGCTCATTAGTAACAGTCTATTGCGCAATTAAATTAGCTATTCCTTCTCCTTGTATTTTCTTCATATCGTGAGTAATAATTAAAGAAACCAAAAACATCGAAATATTCCACCAAAATAATTTCTATGAACTCTCAAAGCAGTATTGACAGCTGATTATCAGTTTTGCAGGTAATCTGCCATATGTTTGGTGGATTTATAGGTGATTAATTCATATGTGAACGCATTAGTAAGCATTCATGTTTAGATCCCTCCTCAGCAGCATTTTCAGAACTCGGTAGTCTATAAAAGTATATAAAAAATTCCTTAAAATACTTTTAATTCCAATTAAATATTAAACATTTTACCCTATCCGTGTTGCATCCGTATTTGTGGCAATCGGCAGTCTTTTTTTTAAACCTATATAAATAAAAAGTGCTTTTAAAGTATTTTTAATAAGAAAAATAAATAAGGCTTACCTCTCCATTGCGCGTTTTTTAAATGAAAATGCGCCAATAAAATTAGGTATTCAACTTTTGAAACTAATCGATTACAGAATATAGAAATCGTTCATGCCTACAGTTACCACACGACAACAAAAAAAAAAAAGTTCGAACACGTTCGTGCGTATTTTACCCATAATTTCACTTTTGTACGATTTTTGCATACAAAAAAATTACTCGCGGATTATAACGGAACTATTTATATTTTCTTTGATATATTGTGCATTCAACAAGTGATTTTAATCGCGGATAGAAGCACGTGTTGTTAAAAATAAAATGGAATCTTTGAACGCGTATAAGAGGCATATTTTGTATTTTTTTTATAAAAGTGGTAAAAATGCAATAACCGCTGCTGCAGAAATAAACACTGTTCACGGAGAGGATGCCGTGAGTGTAAGGACTGCGCAAAAGTGGGTTTCAAAATTGCGAAGTGTTCACTGCGACGTGGAGGATGTCCCGCGCGCTGGTCGTCCTGAAGTCTTTAACTCCGACGCCTTGCTCGAACTCCTGGAAGCTGAGCCAAATTTGACAGTCGATATGTTAGCTCAGAGGTTAAATTCATTGCATGGAACAGTTCACAGGCAGCTGGTTCAGTTGGGAAAGGTTTCAAAGGTGGGAAAATGGGTTCCGCTTAGACTTTTCGTCGCCAACCTTCTCAGCTGCTGCAACGGCTTGAAAATGAAAGTTTTTTGAACCGTATCGTTACTGGTGATGAAAAATTGGTCCTTTACAATAATCCTGTTCGCAAACGCCAATGGTTAGATAAAGATGAAACACCAGAACCGACCCCTACAGATGGCCTTCACCCAAAGAAGATTCTTCTGTCTATTTGATGGGATATGGCCGGTATTGTTTATTATGAACTTCTGGAACCAAACCAGACGATAACTGCTGATTATTATTCCCATCAGCTATCAAACCTGAATGAGGAACTTAACAAAAATCGCTCTGGCAAGCTGAACGAGCTCGGATGGGAGCTAATGCCGCACCCACCATTCTCTCCAAATATTGCACCTTGTGATTATCACCTTTTCCGTGGACTTCAATCTCATATTAGTAACAAGAACTACTCTTCAAAAGAAGCTATAAAAAGGGATATCAAAGTGTATTTTGGCTCCAAGGACAAACAATTGAGCAGGGAATTAAAAATTTTCCTGAACGTTGGGAAGACATTGTGAATAATGAAGGAAAATATATTATTGATTAATAAATACTTTAAACATCTTTTTTATTAATCTTAAAACCACCTTTAAAAAACGCACGAACTTATGGGCTGACCTGATAGTTACGGGAAAACACCTGGATACCTTCAGTAATGTGATGAACAACACTCTTAAAACTGTACACCAATAGACATCTCGCGCAGGGCTAGGGATAAACGCGGAAAAAACGGACATGATACTTTTTATTAGGAAGTATAAGGTCCTGGAAGGTGGAACCTCCCGGAGCTAGGCAACAACGAACTACTTCTCAAAGATCATGCGAGGTACATACCTCGTAATAATACTGGACAGTAAATTGCTGTGGGAGCATAATGTTGAAAGGGTGAGTAATGCGCTGTAAGCATGTAAAAGAATGTTGGGCGTTTCTTGGGTCTATCGCCTTCCCTGATGCATTGGTGCTACACGCCAGTAGTTTGATCGATATTGCTGTGTGGGGTCTTAGTATGGTGAACTGCGACAAGAAAATTGACATAATTAATGCCACTGGAAAGGATTCAGTGACTTGCTCCTCTGTGCATTACAGGAGCGATGAAAACCACTCCAACAGCGGAACAATTTGAACAAGAGAACGACATACAAAAGCCGCTAAAGACAGTATATAGTACAACAAAATGGACGACTACATGAAAAAGCGAATGGAAGCTGGGTGGACCAATCTGGCTACGTGCAAAACAGCAAAAGTCATGTGCAGAACAAAGTGCAAAAAAAGCTGACTCAATTCGTGCTTATGCTTTCACGAAAGGACTGCAGAGCTATTATAGGTATGCTGACAGGGAAAGCTTAAGGGCTATGACGCCAAAGCTAACTCAGGTTAGTGTCGTGCGAAACTTTTCCGTAAACGCAACCAAAAAAAAAAAAATAATAATGAGTGAGAAGTACGCGAAGCGTTTTGAGGCGGTATTTTTATGCACTTGAAACTGTAGGTCCCTCCATTTGTGGAACAACATCAAGACGCACACCACAAATAGGAGGAAGAGTTCGGCCAAACACCCAAAAAGGGTGTACGCGCCAATTAAATATATATATATTATATTCGAAAGGGCCGAAATTATCTTAACTAGTGGCTGCAAAAGTGATTAAAAGATCAAACAAATTTGTTGTGGGAATCAGCGGTATAAAGTGTACAAAAACGTTGATGATTTTTCCGAGCGCGGCTTGAAGCGAGTGACGACAATAAAGTAGGGTAAAGGGATCGTCCAACTTTTTAAGCGGGACCCTTCTTTGCTACTACGCCAAGCATGCACAATTCTTGCTAGAAAGGGAATAGATGTGAGTATCAACACCATCGAACGACGACTGAAGGAGGCGAACATATCCTACCGTTCCACATCGTCAAAACCACTGCTCTCAGAAAAACACATTCAGAAACAACAAAACAAGAAAATAGCGTCACAGTATTGGACTGGCCTTCCCAGTCCCCAGAAGCTAACTCCATTGAAAACCTCTCCAGTCCACGATTTACTCTCCAGTCCACAACTCGTGCGTCAAGTTCGTAAAATGTGGTCCTCTTTTCGCGAGCTACACAGAAAACCTGGTTCAAAGCATGCCGAGAAGATACCTGGCTATACTCGACAACGATGGAGATTACACGGCTTATTGAGTAATTGCGATTCGTAGTTTTTACATACTTTCATGTAAAAATCTTTTTAAATATAAATCTTTTGTTCTTCATGAATAAACGCGGTTCCTTTTTTCTGACACAGACTGTATGTATGTGATGATAAAAAATTTTTGTCACAAAATATACTTATACGTAAGTGTAAGTAGTATGTGATGTAAGTTATACTATGTGTAAAAAGCCCTAGTTTTTCGGAGTAGAGTCGACAAAATTAGCACAGACATAATTTAATTTAATGTGTGAAGCGTTAAGATCAATTCACTCCAACATACATACATACAAACATAAATACACATTAAATACATTCCAGTTAATCCAATTATTTATGTGTTAATTTTTTCAAAATGATGTACAATTTTTTAAACAGCTGTGTATGTATGTATGTATGCACGAGTATATCAGCTCAAGTGGTTTTATCAAATTGTTGCTATAGTTAAATAAAAAGCCACTAACAAAAAGGTCACAGGCACAGAAAGAAAATTTGCGGAAATGCACACACTTCCCTTATTAACACTACTAAGTGAGCAAGTTTTTCGAACAAATAGAGGAAATGGTTCAAAAGCTCGCATAACTTTCCTTTTCAGCTAGGCGATTATTGGCCAAGTGGCTTTCAGTGCTCACACTTAACTTCAGAGTGTTATAATTTCTCACAATTAAATTGCTATTAAAATTAGTCACCTGCTTAAGATCGCCTGATATGAGCAGGTCAGATCTTAACCGTTATGCACTGAAGCTCTCATAATACTCGCAAAGCACACACATACACACTCATCACGCTCACACAATCTTAGCTTTTCGCACTTACTATCATTATCACTTGGTTCCTCAGTCACGCCCGCTGGTTTATTGCCAAAGTTGAACCAAGACTCAAACCAACTTGGCGCTTCAGTAGCAGGTGGTGGTGGTCGTGGCGGCGGTAATGGTGTTGTGCTGCCAATATTCTTTGTGCGCCTATTAAAGCCAAACCACGAGCTGAACCAACTGGCTAATGAGCTCGACTGTTCTTCCTCGTCATCCTCATAACTCTCAATCGGCTGTATGCCATTGTTATATGTAGTGTAGGTAGGATACGAAAATTGTTCCTCTTCTGACTCTTTACTACCAATATTTTCGGCCATACCATTCATTAGCACTTGCACCGGATAGAAGATCATGCGAAAAAAGTTACCAATGCCACCACCACCATCGTCATCATACTCGTAATCTTCGTAGGATGCTGAGCTATCTTTGGAAGATGGACGGCGGCGTATGCGTTTCTTGCTGCTGGCTTTGGTGTTTGGTCTTTTGGTGGTTGTAGTTGTGGTTGTGGTTATAGTTGGTGGACTTATTAAGACATTTTCCTCTATTTCCATTGCACCAAAGTCTGCACCTGACTCAGCTGAGCTGCCATCATCTATTACGATCGAGTTGGTCGAGTGATTATCTGTAGTTTGTTCTGCTGTTTCTTCCGTATAATCCTCTGTTTCCTCAAAACTTTCAGAATTTTTTTGCTGCTTATGCTGTTTATGTCTTTTCCGCTTTGCTGTTTTCGCGCTAGTTGGTTCATATTCATAGTAAGCCTCTTCCTCGTCCTCATACGAGTCATCATCTTCATCTTCGTTGTCATCGTCATCGCCATCTTCGTGACGTTCGTCCTCATCGTCGTCATCTTCATCAACGCCAAAGCCGAAGAAATCGAACTCACTTCTCTTTTCCTCCTTTTCTTTCTTATTTTTCGTTTTCCTTTTCTTAGATAATTTTCTTGAACTGCCGAGCACCACTTGCGGTAACTCCGTAGTAGTGTTGTAGTTAAGTGTTTGATTTGTGGTCAAAACCTTATTTGCTTCCATGTTTTTTATGCCAGTGGAATTAGTTTTGCGCTTAGACTGCTTCAATACCCTCCAATTGGTGCGATTGGATGCGCTATTGCGTAAAGTGTGAATTTCAGTGAGATTCCCTAACTTTGGACGGCGCTTTTTCACTCGGAGTCGTTTTGCTATCCTTCTCGTTGGCCCATAGTTTGTTTCAGTCTTTTTTCTTTCGTTAGTCGGGTTTAAAGCAGCCTGACTCGCGAGGAATCTGCCGATCATTGTCGTATTCTGCGCTTGGTCCATATAAGCACGTATGTTAGTCACGGAACGTTTACGAATACGATGCTCCACAGACACATCGCCGTTCGCTAACAGACTCGAGTCGCTAGCCATGGATTTAACAGAACTCTTGCTGAACACCGTTCCTATGTAGTTCGGTTTCTCCAGCTGTGTAGCAACTTGTTGCTTCTCGGTGCTTGTTGGCGGCTTTGCTGTTGATACGCGCACCCCTCTGATTATTTGAGGCAGCCCAGCTTCAGTAGCATTAGTTTTTCGTGTATTAGGCTTCCGTCCCGGTCTATTTGGCTTCTTTTTATTTTTATGTTTGACCTTGGTTTTGTGCTTACGCGTCGGTAATTGGATTTGATCACTGATCGTCAATTCGGTTTGGACCATAACAGGTGGCGGCTTGTGTAGATGTGTGGTTAACTTCGCGTTCGGTGATTTAGTGGTAGATATTGAGGGTCTTCGTAAACGTATTATCTGTGGGCGAGTTGTAGTATTCGACGGCGAAGCAGCGTTCATTGACGTGGTATAACCATTTGTCGTAGCTGCGCCTGGAAAAGCATGACAATTATTTTCATAGTATTTGCGCTGGAGATATAAGTCGCGGTCGTATTGCTGTTTCGTGATATACATCGTAATGCTGTCGTTGGTAGAAGGCGACTTATTGGCGATATCCGGCACATGTCCAACTTCAGTGATCGCATAGATAATACCAGTGGCGGGATTGGAGAAGTATATGGGAAATTGCGTGTCAGTATGATTCGTGTAGTTACCATCCAGGCTTTGATTGAATTTCGAAGGCTGTTTTTGCGACTCAGCCGAGGAGGCGATTTCAATGATGCTGCTTAGCGTTTGCTTGATCGCTTGCTGTGGTCGGGCAAAAGAAGACCGATTAAAATTATGCTGCGTTGCAATTGGCCGCAATTGATTAAACACTTCCGGCAATTCTGCAGCATTTACTTCCCCCACGCCCACATTTTGTTGCTCCGCACTAAACATATTAAAATTCAAGCTCGAGCTGACTGCATTGCCGTTCAACGCATGCGCTGCAGCAGCCACGCTGGGCGATTCATAGCGATGCTGTTGTGGCCGACCGACACGCTGCACATATCCTGGCCAGGATGTGGTCTGTTTTGTTGCGCTTTGTAAACGCGTTGTATCATAGTTATATTTTGGCACAAAGTTGCCGGTGCCATCATGAAAGGGTGGTTTCACGTTCCACGCACGCCGGTGCTCGTTGGCGAGCAAATCACGCGTCCACGTACGTTTCGTTTCGCGCACAAAAGTATCGAATTCCTCGGCACTCGGATGATAACCGAAATCGTAAGCGTGTAAACCGGATATGCTGGCGAGAAGTAGTTTGAGCATAAGCAACTTTGTGACCACAAAAAAGCACAACATTTCTTTCTAAGTTTTTTACTTGCGTTTATTAACTCTTGATTTATTTAGGTTATATTTAAAAAAAAAAAATATTTACACTGCTTTCACTGCCTTTGGTATACAGGAAGGACAATTACTAGTCCACACAAGCACTTAATCATTTTACAAGGCGAATTTGCTCTTCTAACCATTTAACATTTATTCGCTTTTTTATTACTTTTGATATTCTATTTCCAAACGGACCACCTTTCGCTTCACCGTGCCACATGCGAATAACGTTAACACTCAGCGTCAAAGTGAAATTCAGCTGCAGCAGCAACAGCAGTCATTTCATATCACAAGTCGCACTCGTCTTCGTCGTCTCTATACACATACATACACACATATGCACACCCATATACGAAGCTAGTTGTGTATTTAACCGGGTGAACTGCGGAGGGTTCATTCGCCAACACACGTCAATATGCCCCAACAATTTTGCTTCACTAGAAGTCGAATCGCTGTTGGCACACGCCAATTTGAATTTTAACGTCTCACTGACTAAGTAACTTGAAACACAAAGACACCATCGACCCACTGTGTCACCGTCGTCGCCGATATGAATCGAACCATTACAAATTGCCGATCTAATCACAGTGCTGGAGCAGCAAAAAGTTTTCGTCGTTTTCGAAGTTCTATTTACCGTTGCGACTTCATTACTAGAAAGTGATATTTTTATACCCAATGCATATGTGTACATTATTGTGCATCACTCACCATACAACAAAAAAAGAAAACTCGGTACTTTTTTTCTACCGGAATTACAGAATTTATCATATTTTAAGGCTTCTGCAAAAATACATATTAAAATTTCGTGAGCTGGACCGATTTGAAAGTAGCTCATAAATCGAGGTTTTTATAAATAAAATTGGTTTTCATAAATATAAATTTTCCAAAAAATTACCTCAGATGATTCGGAATGCGTACAACATTGTCGATCCACAATGGACGAGCTCTGCGAGACCAGAGACAGGCCATAATTTACTGGCTACCAGGGCACAAGAGAATAGAGGGAAATGAGAGTGTTGACGAGCTTGCTGAGGCAGGCTCCCACTTGCCTAGGATGAGTACGTCGAACATACTATGTATATCCCTAAGTCTCAGTTTTGAAGTTGGAACTAAACGACAAACTAACTCTGGCAACAAAGTCTATATGGCAAGAAGTCGACCTCTCGCAGGATTGCCAAAATAATGCTACCAACTTGCAACACGAAAACAATCAACTTTGTTGTATCACTTCCAAGGAAGGAATGTAAAATATTGGTTGGAGTACTGACGGGAGATTGTCAACATTCCATATCACGCTGCTAAAATGGGATTGGTCCAGAACGACGCGTGTAACTTATGCGAAGAAGAAAGGGGTATGTTAGAACACCTCTTTTGCCAAAGACAGCTTTGCTCTAAGCAAACTCGTTACAACTGTCTGGGATCGATATACTTTTCATATCTGAAGGATATTGCTGACAAAAGTTAAAACTCGCCAAGACATGCGTCACAAATTATGTTTAACACGACCTCAACAACACTGGCAATACTACAGACCCTTGTGGTTTACGTGAGATCTATTCAGATCAGTCAGATATACCTAACCTAACCTACCTCAGATGAAAGAAAAGTTTACAGAATCAAAATAATGATATTGCAAAAAAAGTTTGCAACGTGAATGGGTCCATTTTTCTAGCAAATTAGAAATGGTGTGAAAATACCTTACCCATTACCTGTTAAGATTTGACGAAGTTATGCAAATTTTCCACAAACTAATATAATATTCCAGAAACAGTCAAAAGTAACATCAAAAATCTTGTATATAATCTGAGGATTTTTTTTGAACAACATATTTTTAAAAACTCGTTTGATTTATAAAACTTGATGTTTTCAGGTATTTTCATATCCATTCAATGCAAATCAATCAATCAGTTCTACCAGTTGTGTCGCTTTCAGTGTGAAAGACGAAACTGAAGATCGGGAATTTAAGGTAATTTTAAGTGCGAAAGGCGGTAAATTCCAGAACCAACTAATACCTTTATATACCATCTACAGCACAAAACTTAATAGCACAATATAATACCTTGTGAACTATCCTAACCAAGGTGGCATATATTTGCATAATGTATACAAGGAGATTCTGCTCAAATTTGTGGTGTGCCTCTTTATGCTGAGACCTGCAGTTTTATGCTTCAAAGGAAGCATTTTGTGAGAGCGGGTTTTGTGAGAAGTGTTTTTTTTCATGGCAGAAATGCTTTCAGCGGTTTGCTAAGACTTCTTAGGAAGAGAGCCGACCGCTATTCGAGAATATTTTCTATCATTAGATATTTCATAACAACAGTTGCTTGGAAACTCGAGGCAACCGAATAATAGTTACGCAGGCTATGGCGGCCTTCTAGAGTGAGTAGTGATTTGAAATAAAGAATTGGTGAGCTGCTAAGAACTGACAGTTTTTAAATAATTTTGGAATAATCCTGAATAAAAATGCATAGAAGGACATTACATCCTTACGGAGATACATGATTTTATCCGAAGTGGATAAGTTGGGGAAACTTGGGCCATTGAAGACTTTAAATTAGTTTTGTGCATTTATTTTCAAAGCATCGATTTTTGGTTTTTTACTCTCTTCTAACGCAAAATACTTTCTAAATACTGTGCCAAAATTTCAACTAAATCGGAGAAACACTTTCGGAGATACATGACTTTATCCGAAGTAGACTAGTTGGGGAAACTTGGGCCATAGAAGACTTTAAACAAGTTTTTTTGATTTATTTTCAAAGCATCGATTTTTGGTTTTTTACTCTCTTCTAACGCAAAATACTTTCTAAATACTGTGCCAAAATTTCAACTAAATCGGAGAAACACTTTCGGAGATACCTAAAACACCCTTAGACTGTTTAATGAAAGTTACACTCGCAACAGGCACAGTTCTCGCTGTACTGTTTTTTGAGATTTTAAACTAGATCCAGCCAAGGTCGGCTATTTATATAAAATGTTTAGCTAAGTGTTATCTACCTCTGACCACAATGAACATTCTGTCTCAGTACGAAGGCTCGTCAACCACAATAAATTTAGTCAAAGCCGGGCATTTACATAAAGTGTGTTGAGTCTCATCGTCTACCAGTCATAGTAGATATTCGTGTCATGTCTCAGTAGACACACCCTTTCGTTGCAGATGCAAAAGCCGTCGATTATGACCTTTGCTGTAGCCGGTGAGCAAACTGAAGTCAGCCCTACTTTACCTGTCCACGACTTTTCCAATAAAAGTGTATCAAAAAAATTTGCTTGTTTGAGGCTCTCCATTGTAAATTGCAAACTCAATAAACCAAGGTAATCTGACTAGGCTTTAGAAATTAGTTACTCCAGATTTAGAGATCTAATTATGATAAAAATGTTACTTTAAAATAGATAGGGCTGAGATACGCTCATTTTCCTTATTATTATTAAATTTGACACTAAAATAATTTTATTTATATTTTTTGTTTTCTTCTCGTTACTTTTACTGAAAGGATATGAAATATTTTATCAAAAAGAAATAATGCGTCCTCTCCCGAAACTATCAAGTTATGTTTTGGTTTTTTTTTTGTCGGGACAGACTAGCAAGAACAGCACTCAGGCATAATTAAGTCCATAGTACTGCACTCGGGCCCCCTTTTTAATTTTCTTTAGATCCACCCGACCTCCGAAGAAATTCGAGTAGATCTTGTGGTGCCAAGGTGGAGGCTACTTAACACAGCAGTGCCAAAGACCTGAAGTCTGATTCGAGCGAAGCCGAGGCAGATGCACAGAAAGTGGTCCGCCGTCTCATCCTCTTCTCCACATGCTGGGCATGCCCATAGAAAGTGACCCGTCATCAGTCCAACCAGCTGCCTACAATCACTTCTGCTTGTAGGCAGAAATATTCTACAAGAAAGGATATGAAATATTTTAAGGAAGAAATAATGCCTCCTCTTCCGAAACTCTTAAGTTATTTTAATTTTTCTCAAGGAAAATTAAAAAATAATCAAATATTGTATGATGACTATTTTGGGTATTTTATACTATAATTCTATAGACTACGAGTATAATTCGTATTTTATTATTATATTTTATGGAATGCACTTAAGTGGGATGCAACAGTGTTTTTCAGCTGGTAAGAGACTTCAGCAAAAGGCAGTTAAAAATGACAATTTTTATGAGTTTTTATAAAAAGGCGAGTGGCCATTAAACTTGCATGCAGGCTTAGGAGGGAGACATTTTCTTTAAGATGTGTAGTATACTTGTTATTATAAAGCTTTAATTATTATTATGAGGGGATTTAGCACCAATATCTATTGCGCCCTATATGACTATGAACATGTTCGAGGACCTGCTCATGCACTCCAGATATGGACGCGTCTTAATTTGGGACAAATAAGTTGGGAGATACTCATAATCTGAATCAGATTTGATAAATAGGGCTATAAATCCGCTTAAAGTGGTTTCTAAGCATTTATGCACGCCTAAGCGAGAGACAGCTTATCAAGTTGTCCTGTAGAAGTATTAAGAAAAGTAAATTATTGATAGCAGTGGAATCGCAACAACTTACAAGATCGATGAGTTGAAAATCGCGGTAATTCGTAAACAAGTTCGGTCTCTTAGTTAACTCGTACAAAATGTAGCAATATGACCCTTCGATAAATCGTACTTTTTTCCAGCCGAACGATTCCACCAAGTTTGTGTCTGAAAAAAATGCTCTATAACTCGCCATTGACGAAAATATCGCAAATCGATTTTAGCTGCTACTTTTGCTTTTGGCTTTGCAAAAGTGCTTTAAAGTTCGTCATTCCGCTAACTCGGAAATCGCGACAACTCGTAATAGTTTGGTTGTCTCTTGAATCATGATCAAGATTCCTATGACCAAAAATGACAGTTCGAAATGTGTCTGGCCTTGGAAAATGTCTTTTCGTACTATATCATTGCAGAATAGGCAAATCGGAGGATTATCGATTCAGCTGGATTTAAGGGTATTCATTTTTTTAAATTAATACGCAACGTGACTTATACATATTTCTGCACCTCCATACAACACAATGCGATGATATACTCGTATTTTGGGAAAAAGTGATTTATGTCTTCAAATGAACGGCCATAGTGGCTCCCGTCAGTGTCTAAAGAACCAATGTGGGAGTGCTACGAGGGTGAGTAGACAATACTATGGACCCAGCATCAGAATGATTTTTTTGTAAATACATGGTATTGTGTTGTACCAAGGTCCAGATGTATTGTTATGGTTACGAAGCCACAGAGACCATAACCATTTAAAAATAGCATAGGTATATTTTCGAGACTTCGGAAATGTTTTGTGTGGCATATTGACGAAGTGTTTAATATCAAAATTTTCATAGAAGAAATATGATAGCTCAAATCAATTGTTTCTTCGCTCGCGGAGAAGCCGGGCGTAATGACATTTCTCTGAACGGGATACCTGAGGAGTACTCTACGAGGAGCTCCCTGTCAAGCTTAAATTCAGTATTTTCCAAGAGAGTTAGTCGCAATCAAAGAAATACTTGATTGGTTGTTTATTTGTGTAACTATTGTCGGGGAAGAAAACTTTTATTCTGACAGTCAAGTGGCAATGAAAGTGCTGAGCTGCCGGGAAAATTAGCTGGGAATGCCAGACTTTTCTCCCATATGCTCTCTGCCAAATACTTCGATATTAGGCTCATTTTAGTTCCTGGTTACAGGGATATTACCGGATGAGTTAGTTAGACAGAGGACCCTCGAAGAAGTTTATAATAAAAGGATTTGTGTTCCTTCGAAAATCTGTGCCCTGCTCCTGGTAAGGTGGATTTCGCGCCAACTCGCATCCGAAACCAGCGAGTGCAGGATAAACACACAAACGTGCAAAGTCGCGAAATCCTTCTTGCCACGGTTAAACTGTAGCCGCTCGAGGGAACTTCTAAGGCTAACAAAGCTGCAACACTCGTATGTTGTGGATGTTCTTTTCGAACATTGTCATGTTTGCGTCGGTATTTATAATTATAATTCGCCTACATTTTCCACTTTATGCTTTCTTTTCGGTCTTCTTTGGCAAAAGTACAGCTTGAATATTAGGCGAAACACCACCTTGAGCAATAGTTATATCGGACAACAATTTATTCAATTCTTCATCGTTGCGGATACCTTTTAGTAGCACCTGGCTGAATCCTAGCACTTTCTTTTCAGTTGTTCTGCTTTCGCTGAGCTGAGATTTAGACATGTTTGCTCTCAACTTTGTTCTACATCTGCGGACATAGCAGGTTTAGGTATCACATACCTGTTGAATTTTATTAGTGAATAATGAAGCGGTTAACACAACCCTAAGTGGTTATGCCCTCCGTAACTCTCAAACATAACCCTCTCTCCCCTATCCTTTATTTCTTGACTGTTTGTCTTGTTTTATCTTCACAATGATATCACAAGGGACGAAATTGGTCGTTCAGGTGGGCCCTCGGATGGGAAACCATATAACCTAACCTAAGCTTGATAATTCCACAGTTTTTTTTAGCTTGGTTTTAGGGCAATAGATAATGTTTTTTCTAATAGGCAATGGCAAACCCTCGCCCCTCGACATGCAATGGCAAACCCCCGAGTGTATTTCTGCCATGAAAAGCTCCTCATAAAAATATCTGCCGATGAGATTCGGCTTAAAATTGTAGGTCCCTCCTTTGTGGAACAACCTAAAGACGTACACCACAAATAGGAGGAGGAGCTCGGCCAAGCGGCTAACAGAAGGGTACACGCCAATTATTTATATTTTTTTATTCTTGGGCAGCGCACACGCGTTGAGTTTCTTATTTGGAGTGATTTTGAGGATTTCGCTGCCCAGTGAAACTTGGTCCACAGGAC
This sequence comes from Anastrepha obliqua, assembly GCF_027943255.1. Taxonomy (NCBI): domain Eukaryota; kingdom Metazoa; phylum Arthropoda; class Insecta; order Diptera; family Tephritidae; genus Anastrepha; species Anastrepha obliqua. The sequence goes on from NC_072893.1 coordinate 51,368,175, forward strand.
ATGCGCCCTTCGCACTAAAAATTTTATATGCCTTCAAATACATGCTTGCCGAAATTTGGGAAATTTTTTAAACTATTATTACTTTTTATGCAAAGTATTGCTGTTTGACAAAAAAAATTAATTTTTTTTGACAAAAATTCTTAAGAACTTGTCTTTTCAAATATAAACTCAACAAATCAATGCATTGGGAATAGAAAGTTTCACTTCTCAATGAACATTTCACTTCTTTGAACGTGCTTTAGGAACACATATTATTTAAAAAAAAACCTTTTACTTTAAATTACATTCATTATACATTAAGGAATTTTTTATTCACTCAATTTCACATTTTTAGAATTGCATTTTCGCATTCAATTACCGCAATTCTATGCACTCATATTTTGCGGTTTTGTGGGTGGTTTGGAAATTAGTTTCTGACTAAGCACAGGTATGTAATTTATTGTTTGTGAAGTGTTTAGCAACTTAATAAAACATATTGAACGCAATGAAAATTGAACGCACTGAATTATTTTCATCGACAGCGTAACGCACGCGCAGACCTCCATCGAACAACTGCCCGTTCGTAAACTTTTCCATTTTGCGCCAACACAGATGCCGTTGAAGGCTGTTAGTAGTGGTAACATAATGCTTGTAGTTTACCTGAATGCCGGGTAGTTACATGCTCCTAGAAGAAACTGGAATTCAATGACAATGAAAATGCGTTTTGCTTTAGCTGCAATAAAAGCGACTAACGGCTCGTTGCAATAGTGTACAGATATGATGTAAATCAGCTTCGAGGGTTTAGCACTCTTATCTTATATATATATGTACATATGTGTGTATGTATGTATGCCATTTTGTACATTAAGCTCCACACATTTCTTACATTGATAGCTCAAAGATGGCTATAGAAAACTTGGCTACGCGAACTTTATCTTTTCTGATTTCTGGTATTTCGGCTAGCAATCTTTCAATTCGATTTTCAAAGAATTTCCTCGACAAGTTTCCTCTAGACCTCAGCTTGCCCGTAAATGCCATCAATATTTTCCAACTTAAGAAGCCATAGCTTCGAACTATGAAATTTTAAATATAAACGACGACTATCAACAACTTCATCAATTTTCTAAGGTTTGTGAGACTTCAAATCTTAAGAGGATTGCCCTCCAATTATCAAATTTTATTTCCCCTAATCAGCTACATTTTATTAAGTTCAGTTAGCAATATGGGAAAACCCATATTCTCGATCAGAAGTAAGGATGATAGATGAAGAGGCAGATTTATATGTGTCTGCTGCGACAGCCAAGTTGCGATCATGGGCTTAGACGGCCCCCAACCATATCAGAGGTAGTCGAGTCCTGTAAATCTAGGCTGAACTTTGCCGGTAGACATAATAGCCTGATGCTAACATGGCTCCCGGGGCACGTGGGTATCGTGGGTAACGAGACCTCTGACTCCTTAGCTGGGATGAAGAAGTTGGCCTTAGAGCACATCTTGTCACTCCCTTCTGCAGCCATCAAAGCCACGGCTAGCAAATGGGTTACTACAACTCTCAAGCGAGCTTGGCAGGCTGAGAGAGACTGCAGAAGGACTAAACTGATGTTACCTGTCATGTCCGATCGACTGTCGCAAAAGGGAGGTTGGACTGATGACGGGTCACTTTCTGTGGGCGAAGTACATGGAAAAGGTAGGCATCTCAGACAGTGTATTCTGTGCAGCTTGTGAAGAGGAGGTTGAGACGGCGGACCACTTCGTGTGCATCTGCCCGGCCCTTGCTCGAATCAGACTCGAGGTCTTTGGCACTGAGGCGTTAAGAATCGACCACCTTGGTTCTTTGGCACCACAAGATCTCATCAGATTTCGTCGGAAGTCGAGTAGATTTAAAGAAAATTAAAAAAGGAACCCGAGTGCGGGACAATGGGCTTAATTATGCCTGAGTGCTGCACTTGCTAGTTGTCGCGACAAAAAAAAGGGATGATAGATTAGCTATGGTGTAAAACCAAGTTATGCGAGTAACTTCGGCTGCCATGTCACCGAGTACTCGGCAGCCGAATTCTGTCCGCTCATTTCACCCGTATTCACATACCCGTCCAATCAGTCGTTGTTCAGACGGCAACGAAGTAAGAGTCAAGACCATGTTGATTTGTTTCGTATATCACGAACATCGTCTTTGAAATTGAAATTCGAAAAAGTCGAGCCAAGAAGCACCGAGAGATTTGGCAACTCCAGAGTCTATGGAGTCTACACATTGATTTGATTGCTTCCTGTTGTATCTTAAAATCCAAGGCGAGCAAATCAAGCATATCATTTAGGCAATCGCCGGGGGTTGTACTCATGGCACCCGTAATCCATAAACGTACGCTTTTTTGTAGCCTGCATAGTTCCCGAAGTGTGGACTTGACCAGAGTCCTTCACCACCAAACCACAAAGGCATAGGTGATGATTGATAACTGCTGTGTATGTCCATCAGACCCCAACAGGTTTCAGACCCCAGATTTTGCCAAAGGCTCTGCGGCATTGTTTAAAAATCCTTAATGCGCGATTCAGCTTCAGCGAAGCATGAGTCTTCCAAGTCAGTTTCTTATCCAACATTACTCCTATATATTTAATTTTCTCAGAGGGACTGAGTGTCATAGCTTTCAGTGCTGGAGGACTAAGTCCTTCCATTTTCCGTTTTTTGCGAACAAGACTAAGGTAGTTTTGTACGGATTGACGGCAAGACCTTGTCTCGTGTACCAGTCGTCGATTTTATCCAGAACTATCTGCACTTTCATGCAAAACCTTCTTAGGGACTTATCCCATGCCCAGCGCACAGACATCGTCCGCATTTGCTTGGTCATGAAATCCGAGTTCCTGCATCCTCCGTTAGCAGAGAGTCTGCACAGTCGTACTTTTTTCGTAAACAAACCGATTCATCACCACTGCTACGTCAGCCCATCAGCTAATATAATTCTTTCAAATTCTTCGAGAGCCCGTTAATGGTCTGATGTTGGCCACACCTGTAAAAATCTTTTCATCATGGATCAGGGGTATAAGTGCTGACTGTAAATGATCTCTGTGCGTGCCGGATAGTGCCATATCCTTCTAATAGGAATGCCAGAATGAGTCCGTTTCGCCTGTTGCGGCACCGCACTTGGCTGATAGTCGTATTGATTGTCTGCGTTTGCAGATGGTGTGCCGCAATCGTGTCGCACGTCTTGCCGGAATGCACAAAAGCTGGCAAATCTATACTTTTGCCGTATGGTAAGTCCAGTATAACAACAATGTAGGCAACATACAATAAACAACAGCGGACAAAATTATTCACACAACCCATAATTTTTTTATTCGATAAGTAGATTTTGAAAAAAAATTAATGTAATTAGAAGTGTTCTTCTCGGAAAAATATTTACATTTACACAATTCAACTACAATTCATTCACACAATTCAATTTAACGTATAAAATATTAAGTTCAATGAAATTTTATTATTTAGTAGGCATTTATTTTTGCTGATGACTTCATTAAGTTAAATAATTTTTAAGTCACATTTGGGCTCAAATTTCACCATTCCTGTTGGAATACCTCCTTTAGTAGGATTTGCTAGTTATGTTAATTTTATAAATATAAAATAAAATAAAAGTTATTTCCAACGCTCACTTTTTGCGTACTTTCATGCAGATTTTCATTTAAAAACTTAAAGTGAAGTGAGTTATCCATAATACCATCAATAAATACAAAACTACCCACGCCTGCCGTTGACATACTATACATCTCCACAGCATTGCACTCCCATGATTTACTGTACCTACTGTATTGCTTTTATCGAATTCGGTATTGGATTTTCTTCAGAATCCTTCCATCCGATTGAAAAATGTTGCTAAATGTCACTCTCGTCGCTAAAAATTACGTTGCTCCAGAAAGCAAGTGAAATTTCACTGTCATTCCGGGATTGAATTTTTAATTTTTTTTTTGGTTGATGGTGTTGACGTCCGTAGGGAGTGACATTAAGGTACAGTTATATTCATCGTGGTATTCTTCTACCTTGAAGAATACTTGCTGCCCTTTCAAAACTCTTCGAAGCTGCTTTACCGCTCTGGCCTGCGAATTCTCCAAATTCTCGGATTATAGGAGAATGGCTCCGATTTATCTCACAGTTTTAAATCATCGATGTACAGGTTACTATAATTTTATTTCCTTCCTATAGTAAAATAATTTTCCTGTTTTATTTTTATTACAAAAAAACGTAATCTTCTGTAAAATGAATGGCTGAATAGTCGCATGTTCTTGCATTGAATGATGTGTGGACTTTCTGTTTTCTTCCACAAGTTACTACCTCCATTCGTACATTTTCTCTTTCGTTTTTAAGATTAACGAAAAATCACAGCGATAAAAATGCTAAAATAATTATATTTACTTAAAAATAAATCATAAAACAAAGTAATGCAAATAATATTTTTTAGTGTCAACTGTGACATTCCACTAATTAATGTTTTGAATTGTTGTATGGCCTGTAGGAAAACGGACTCGTTTTCAAGTTAATTCCTCTGTTAGTAGAAAATGACTAGTTTTATGTGATTTGGCAGTGGAATTCATTTCCAATTTCAATTTTCCTGATTTACAAATAAAGAAGAATAATATTGGCATTTTTTCTAGAGCGCCCAAACGTTCCATCATCTCATGCTATGCAAGCAGACAAAGCAAGTGAGGCTGCCGTGTTTGAATAGTAGAATAGACCACTTAACTAATAGTCCCATAAGTTGTGTGAAGTTCTATTTGTATAATGGGGGCAGATATCTAGCTGTAGTTTCATTCCTCACAGACAGGATCACAAATATTTCGATGATTGGATGGCCGAAGGTGGACTAGTTACCACATTTAATAGTTTTACAGCAAAATAAAGTCTAACCAGAGTCCAGGTAGTTAAGTGAAATGGTTGAAGTGCCAGTCTGGCACTCCTCAAATAGCACTAAAGCGCCGTTTCGTTACCATTATGAGACCTCCATAAGGCAGATATCTACAGCCAGCCAGAGCAGCTGATATAATGGAGAAGATTTGTGAATGAAGATTGATCAGAGCCTACTCCAATAAAAAAGGTATAGATATATAAAAGCCGTAACTTGCACTGCCGAAACAATTTCAAAGCAGTAAGATGTTTTTGGGGTTGCTTTTACTTAAAGCGAAAGAGTTCTGAAGAAGGTGAGGGTTCTTTTTCATGGTTAGAGTTTTGTAAGTGTTTACACCGAAATAAGCTCATATTTGGGGTATGTCTCTTGATGCCACTACAATTTTATTCTGCCTTAGAATACGGAAGAACACATGCAACGATGGGAATGCTAGAGGTATTTTGGAGCACCTACTGTGCCACTGCCCTGCTCTTTGTATAACTGGTTCTTCAAGTATATTGCTGACAAAAGGCTGGATGGCTTGGTAAAATTCGCGAAGACGTGCATTAAGAATTACGTAAAATAATATCTTCCACTCCAAATACATAGCACTGGTAACATAATAGACGTCTAAGTGAGATCTTTTCACAGATCAGCTAGTATTACCTAACTCAATCTAGACCCTCACAAAGCAGTCAGCAGTCTCTGAGGTATCCATTAAATGTCTCATACCTCTTATCGAGGTGGCTGAGTCATTTCACCGAAAGATAACATGGGTTACTGGCCATTGCGTCATCAGAGAGACTTGTAGGGCCGCGGAACTAGCGACACTTGGTACCAAGTTGACTGAGTTGAAATTGTAAGAGCAGCGAATGAAAGATAGCGTACCAAATCCACCTGCAGAATCGTCCAACAATTGTGGTTCAACGGACAATGCGCAGAATCTCTGCTAAGCTAAAATAAACATAGTCTTAGCACACTGATTTCACTGACCCGCCAGAAGATAGGTGTGCAGCAGTTACATGACTCTTACAGAAGCCGTCTAAATGAGGAAGATGGTCATGCACCTTTTGTGCTACTGTCCTGCTCTATCCAGATGTAGATTCACCACTTTAGGTAGACTATTTTTTAATGCGCTGGAAGATTTCAGAATAGAAATTTTTGAAAAATACGCATTGGTTTTAGGAGAGATAAAGGCAAGTCCCTCATGGGGTATCACAATGAGAGTGTCTCATAGCGGGCAAACGCTACAACCTAACTTATCTTGGAATGTAGAAATGCACTCGGAGGTTTGCCATTGCCTGTTGAGTCCTAACCGCTGTAAGTTAATATAAAAAACCATGGATGCAGGATTATTAATTAGAAAAAAACCACCCGGGATACCTACTAAGGTATGTGAAGAAGTGCTTTGCAAAATTTTAAAATGATTAGTCTATTGAGTTATGGCTTACACAGAATTCAAAAGTAACAAGTTTCAGAAAAACACTTTAAAGGAGAGCAGGTATAGAAACTCGTCCTGTAACAACGGACCATTAAATACTCATAACATCCTCAATTTTACCCCGACCGAGCAGAAATGTTGACACAATATCCCTGAAATACTCTTCTTCTTGATTGGTGCGATAATCTATAACGCGATTTTGGCAGAGCTTAACAAAACGCTGTAGACTTTCTCGTGCTAAGCGGCGCAGGTCGATACACTAAGTGAAGTCAAGATCTTCTCCACCTGATCTTTCACAGGCAGAGGGGGCCTTCCTCTTCCTCTGCGACCACCAGCTGGTACCGCATCGAATACTTTCAGAGCCGGAGCGTTTGTATCAATCCGGGCGACATGACTCAGCTAACAAATTCGCTGCATTATGTCTATGTCATCGTAAAGCTCATTGTTCCATGACCTACGATACTCGCCGACACCAAAGTACAAAGGCCCAAAAATCTTCCGCAAAATCTTTCTCTCAAACACTCCAAGTGACGCCTCATCGGATATTGTCATCTTCTATGTTTTTCTTGCCTTTCCCCGTCCATCGCATCTCTTGAATGGCAGTGAAATCAGCCCTTGTTCTTACGAGGATATCAAGCAACTGGGCAGGGGCACTTTCCCCATTAAAGGACTGGCATGGTACATGGTGCATAGGTGCATGTTCTCAAATCGTAATCCTTAGTTCGTTCGCAGTGGTCGTCATCAGTAAGAGCAGTTCTCATCCGAGGCTTTGTGCGTGTTTCCATTGCAGCTTCGCCTTCTCACATTAGTTCGCTCTCGAACGGCTGTTCGGAAGCTACCTAGAGGATACTTGGACTATGTCCGGAATTTGTGAGCTGCTTGCACTCCCAAATGAATGGCAATCAGTGACTTTCCCACTTTCGTGGACTTCTACATATGGAACCCAGCAAGGTAGCAGAGGTCGTGATCGACCAAAACACACTGGGAGAAGTTCAATGTTGCGCGAACTAGCAGATGCCGACATCTCATGGGACGGTGCAAAAACAACAGCACAGAATCGTGTACGATGGAAGAGTCTTGTCTAGGTCCAATGCTCCCGAGAGGAGTGAACAAGGAAAAAGAACAAAAACAAAAAAAAACATATAGAGCCATCCTCCAATAAAACACTATGAATTAAACAAAAAAAATTGAATACATTGACCCCCTTAAGTCACATCACTATTAGAAGACAAAATAAAAGTGCAGAATTGTTTTTTTTAATGATTTCATTTATTAATCAATATTTTTTTAAATTAAAAAATCAATAAAACGATATTAAATCAAGTTAGATTACTTTCTTTAAGCTGACAAATATTTTTTATTAATTTTAAAGCCTTGCGTAATGGATTTCGTAGACATATCTCCTTTGACTTTTTCCTTCTGGGTTGTTTGCATGTGGATTTGTATTTGGCTACAAGCAAGAGCTCATAACGAGGAAACAGGATAGCCAATAGTTTGCATAGGTATATGTATGTAAGTATGTATGGATGTATGTATGTATGTATGTATGTGTATATCTGGATAAACATAGGCAAGTTCGTGCAAATGAAAGCAATTCTTCTCATGCAAACAATTATGAATTTCATAAGAAAAAACACCGTAAACTTTAAACATAATGATTCCATTCCTTTGCATAAACGAGCAGGTATTTACGTATGATTACATTTCATGGAGTGCTCGCCTGAAAAGAGATGCTAACGACAGCTGCGAGATAATAATTAAATTGTTAGTTTAACAGGTGTCTGTATGTATAGAACGATTTATTTTTATACAAAATGCCATATAATTCTGATAGTAATTTACTCACAACCAGACGAGAGATGACGTGAGTAAGATTGTAACCTACATTTATGATAGAAGTTTTGGAAAGACGTAAGATGAAGTTGTTCAAAAATAAATACTTAATCGAAAAGAAATAACAAGAAAAAATAGTGAGTGTAAATGTACAAATTTACATATCGTACATACATACATACAGCCTTGGGCAAAAGTATTAGGCAGCCCAATAATTTTTGAGTTTTTCGTTTTTATTAATCTTCTTCTTCTTAATTGGCGCGATAACCGCTTACGCGCTTTTGGTCGAGTTTAACAAAGCGCGTCCGTTGTTTCTTTCTCCTGCTAACCGGCGCCAGTTGGACACACCAAGTGAAGCCAAATTCTTCTCTACCTGATCTTTCCAACGTAGAGGGGCCTTCCTCTTCTTTTGCTCCCACCAGCTAGTACCGCATCGAATACTTTCAGAGCTGCAGCGTTTGTATCCATTCGGACGACATAACCCAGCTATTGGATCTTTATTCGCTGCGCTATGTCTATATCGTAAGCATCAGTACAATAAAAAACATTAATATTTAGTAGGTCTATCCTTTGCTTTGGTAACAGCAGCAATCTCTGGGGCATGCTGCGTACAACACATGCGAATTAAAGCGTTTTGGGCTGCTTGCGATGTTATGCTGCGTTCCTTTATCTTACATTTTAAAATAGCCCACATGTGCTCTATGGGGCTTAGATCTGGAGACTGTGCTGGCCAAACAAGCAAAACAATGTTATTGTCTCTAAACCAACGTATCGTTGTCGCTGATTTGGGACAAGGAGCTCTGTCTTGTTACATTTGATCTCTATATAAATTAGTATCGCCGAAAATGCGTGCTAACGAAGGCAAAAGTACAGTCTCTAAGCCTGTAATACATTTATGTACTTTTGAGTGCCCATGAGACCCTCGCAAAGCAACATTTCGACAGCACCATCGGCAGCCATACACCATACAGCACCAGATCATAATGCTGCCTCCCCCATGCTTAACATTTGGTACCACGCAATCTGGGCGGTATTCTTTAGCAACCCGTCACGGGCGTCATACCAGGTGTTATACCTGTAGGAAAGGAAAAAATCGTTTTATAAGATTGGTGTTATTTCCTCGAAATTAGACTAGGGTAGGAAGCTATGATTGCTGATATTTTAAAATGATGTAAATTAAGCTTATCTCGAAGTTCGATTCATCAGACCACAGAACATTCGATCAATCTTCTTCAGAAAAATTTTGGTATCGGAGAGCCCATTCTAAATAATTTTTCGCATTTTGTTTTTTAAACCTCGCATTTTAAACCTGCTTCCAGAAGCCTTCTTCTAGCTGTTCGAGCACTAACGGATTTTCCAATTCCTTCCGACAGGCAGCTGCAAGGGCAGAAGAGGATATTTTACGTTCCTTGAAGGACCCGCGTATAAGTTTTCAGTCTTCCCGTACACTAGTGAGGCGTTTTCTTCAACTTTTTGATTTATTTTGCTGGGATTTCGTCTCCGCAAATCACTTAAGAGCACATTTGACTGCGCACCGCGAACACTCTAGTAAATGGGAAATCTCAACCTGAGATTTCCTTTCCTCACTTAAAACTTGGGTTCTCACACTTTTGTCGTAACAAAGTTCACTTACTAGGCATTTCGTTAAAATGAAACTATTTATATCCGCTTAGTAATTTTTCACTAAAGATTATTCACACATTGACCGTCATTACATTGATGCCACTGATGCCAAAGTATTTTAAGTATACAGGGTCCGACACTCGAATGTAACCAATTAAAAAGGTCATAAATTTAGATTGGAAAATTACTTTTATTCAATTCAAAGCAAAATGAGTGAAAATAATACAAAATTAAGAATCAATTTACTTTTGCTCTTTATGGCCACCTTTTGCCTTTACTATGGCCTTGAGACGGTCTATAAACGAATCGCAAGCTGCCCGAATGTGGTTAAGTTAGGTTAGGTTATGGTGGTAGTCGGTCTGCACGACCAACTCACTTAGACCTTATAGGTCCGTTGTGATACCACTGTGCTGCACGGGAACTCCATTTACCTTCCTTAGTGGAACCATTTTGTGGCTCTTATGACACGTAGAATTGATCCCAACCCCACGCCAGACAGCTCTGTAAGAGAATTAAAAAAGTATTTACCTAGACAACCTGCTCTGATTTTAGGGCTGGACAATTGCAAAGGAAGTGCTCAACTGTTTCTTCCTCTACCTCTTCTTCATCTCTACAACTTCTGCAATATTCATGGGAGAAAACTCCTAGCCTTGATTAATGCCTGCTCAATAGCGAATGACCGGTTAAACAAGCCACGACCTTCGAGATATTGTCTCTTGATAGACGAAGCAATTCCTTTGTTCTTTTCTTGTTTATTTGCGGCCATAGTAGCCTAGCTGTTACAAAGGTATCTTCATCTCTCCATGACCTATTGGCCTCTTGGATAATGTTGTTTTTTATTATTAGTTTACTCGTGGTCATAGGTATTCTAATGGTATTTTTATCGCTGAGCAGTTGAAGAGCAGTACATTTTCTGGCTAGCTCATCAGCTTTACAGTTTCCCTCAATATCTCTGTCCCCCGGAACCCAAATGAGGTTGACCTTGAATACGGCACTAATATCATTTAGGGCTGCCTGGCATTCTTGTGCAACCTTCGATCTGAGTATAACCGCATTCATTGATTTGATGGCCGCTTGGCTATCCGAGAATATATTTATAGTTGTTTTTGTTATGGCATGCGTATTTAGATATGTAGCCACTTCTTTTAAAGCTAGAACCTCTGCCTGATAGACGCTACAGTAGTCTGGTAGTCGAACGGATAGTTCCAGTCCTAATTCCTTCGGGAAAACTCCATAACCAATCTTATCGTCTCGCTTGGAACCATCTGTATAGAAATTTAATGTGACTAGCAGGTATTTTGACACACTCGAGGACAACGGCTTTTTTCAGCGCCTCGAGACTGGTGAATCTTTTAGTTCGGACCTTCCTCTCCAAAATGGCCCATCGGCTTCGCGTCTAGTGAATTTGAGGGCCATTGTGTAGACGTTATGAAGTTTGAAACGTTGTTTTTTAGCCATTCTTGGTTCACTCGAGCTTTGTGAGACGCGGTCGAGTCCTTTTGAAGCGTCTATGGTCTGCTACCGAAATGTTTGTCTTTCTACGGCTTGAAAGCAACCTTCAGAATTCTTTCCCGATAATATTTCGCATTTACCCAGTGCATCAGCTGCGCGAGCGGTCTGAAATTTGTTACACTTCGAGTGCCGGAGCCTGTGCCTTTAAAAAAGTAACATTTCAGACTTTACGCACCAGGTGTGTCATGGCTTTTCCAAATACAATTTATTGTTGTTGTAATCAAAGGTTAAACAAATTAGTGGCAAACAGCAGCGGCCACTTTGGTTGCCACATTTGAAATTACTTGTATGTTAATAGGGAGCCTAATACTTTGGCCAAGACTGTAATTTGCGCGTACCACTAAAATAGATGGTGTCAGCGTTAAATGCTCATAAAATATGTCGGATCCGGTAAGCTTAGACATCTGTAGGCATCTGCTTATCATTTGTGAAGTTTTAGCGGAGTCTTACGAGGTGTGGCTACAAAGTAATTAGATAATTAATATGTACACACATAGGTTACTGCTACAGAAGAGGTACGCCAACAGCTGCCTGGTGTTTAGATTGAAGCCTTCTATTGCGAATGCAGTTAGGGGTACTACCTAAAAAACAGTATAGCCGCCGTCTTCACTGGGCGTGGTTCAGTATTCATATCAGGTCAGTCCATAGGTTCATGCGTTTTTTAAAGGTGGTTTTAAAATTAATAAAAAAGATGTTTAAAGTATTTATTAATAAAGAATATATTTTCCTTCATTATTTACAATGCCTTCGCCGAAATACGCTTCGATATCCCTTTTTGTAGCTTCTTTTGAGGAGTATTTCTTGTTACTCATATGGGATTGAAGTCCACTGAAAAGGTGATAATCACAAGGTGCAATATCCGGAGAGTATGGTGGATGCAGCATTAGCTCCCATCCGAGCTCGTTCAGCTTGCCTAATGTTTGCCTTGCGGTATGAGGTCTTGCGTTGTCGTGGTGAAACAAAACTTTGCGCTATTCACTACAGACGGTCGATTTTTGTTAAGTGGCTCATTCAGGTTTGATAGCTGGTGGGAATAATACTCAGCAGTTATCGTCTGGTTTGGTTCCAGAAGTTCATAATAAACAATACCGGTCATATCCCACCAAATAGATAGAATCTTCTTGGGGTGAAGGCCATCTCTAGGGGTTGGTTCTGGTGTTTCATTTTTATCTAACCATTGGCGTTTGCGAACAGGATTATTGTAAAGGACCCATTTTTCATCTGAGAACACACATTCACTCTCTGCTGAAGGTTGGCGACGGAAAGTCTATGCGAAACCCATTTTTCCAGCTTTGAAACCTTTCCCAATTGAACCAGCTGCCAGTGAACTGTTCCATGCGATGAAGTTAACCTCTGAGCTATCATATCGACTGCCAAATTTGGCTCAGCTTCCACGAGTTCGAGCAAGGCGTCGGAATTAAAGACTACAGGACGACTAGCGCGCGGAGCATCCTCCACGTCGCAGTTACCACTTCGGAATTTTGAAAACCACTTTTGCGCAGTCCTTACACTCACGGTATCCTCTGAGAGACTATTTCCCCACTTCGATTCTAACAAACTGCATTGAATTTATTTTACTAATTTAATGTTTATTGTACCAATATTTTCAATAAAATCTATAGTCACCGCCATTGGCTATAAATGGAGGTATTCGGTTCCAAGCCAGCCGAATTCGCTTTGATAACTTTTTGACCAATCATATTATATTTGTTTTCCTTTGAGGTTTTGCTTAACTATTGCCCAAACATTTTCATCATTTTGGCATCAGGCGACTGTGAAGCGGATTCCATTCTCTGTTTCAGCTTCGATGCTTGGGATCAATGTCGTCTTGCAAAATCCAGTGGTGGCTAGTTCTTCCAAATATATTCGCAGCTGACAGTAATAATGCCTTTGGTAAATTTTATTCATCAAAACCGCATTCAAGTTGGCGGTAAACACAAATAAACGGTCAAATCCTTTTTCGGAGAAGCAGCACCAAACATGAACCTTAATGCCTGAATGCCTAACAGTTCGTTGAAGTTGGCGATTATTATTAGTACAGCAGAACCAACGTAAGCAACTAAATACCGTAGCTGAGTGAGTTGGTGCATGATTACCATTTGGAAGTCGTAGGTTCGAAACTCCGTGAAACACCAAAATGAAGAAAATGTTTTTTCTAATAGCGGTCGCCCCTTGACAGGTAATGGCAAACCACCGAGTGGATTTCTGCCATGAAAAAGCCATTTGCCGTTCGGAGTCGGCTCGAAACTGTAGGTCCCTCCATTTATGGATCAACATCAAGACGCACACCACAAATAGGAGGAGGAGCTCGGTCAAACATCTAACAGAAGTGCACACGCTAATTATTTATTTTATTTTTTATTTACTTTACGATAAAATAGAATTTAATTGTTCACAAGAACACTGAGCAATTTTTCTAATGAACTCATTCTTATTCACAAATTTTTATTTCATGCAAAATATTCGAGTGTTCCTGCTACATTTGATTAACGCTTTACTACCTAGCACTTAGAACATTAGCCGGCCAATCCACCAAAGTGGAGTCGCAAATTGTTGCCTGTGCTTTTCTGTGTCATTATCAGATAGAAAATTATCAGAAAGAAAAAATACGAATACTTAAAAAAATATGAGAGAAAGGAGTTGATCTTCTGACGCAGCATTCTAAGTGCCTTTGCTGTTCGTTCATAGTTGTAATCTGTGAACCGGTTGAATGGCACTTAAACGCACAATCAGCACTTTTGGTGGCACTTGGGTGTGTGCATCGGGCATACGTGTGCATGTACATGCGTGGTTCACGCGCTGAGCGACAGAAACTGTGAATGAAACTGAAAGTTTTAAGCCAGGCTTTCAAGTTGTCTTGCTGTTTAGCGCGTGAGGCATTTTGTTTACATTGCGAGAATATAAATGTGCGTATGTACGAATGTGCACACATTTACGAGTATAGGTACAGATTTATGTACTGCAAGAAAACAAAAAAACAATGCCGCCCGGTAAAAGTTTGAAATACTTCTGATAATGAACTCCTCTGCCTAGTGGACATACAGATGCACGTTGTACATTGATTTTAAATACTTCAGACTTGTGATGCGTATTATACAAATGAACTTAGTTATGTAAAGGGTAGTCCAAATACAAGTTTCTTTTTAAAAATAAATGAAATTAACTCAAATCAATCTTATGGTAAATTGTAGAAATTACGTATAGAAGCGATTGTGGAACATTTTTTTTTTATTTGTAGGCTTGAGTTTAATAAGAAACAAACCGCAAAAATATAAAAACAATTTTTTTTAAATGTTGAGTTTTATTCAATGTAGAAAATTTGGGTGGGGGTAAATATGAGCATGGTGTAATTCCGAACAAATACGGTTAGCGCCTCTATGAACAGCGTAGAAACTAAAAGGTATTAAAATGTGATAGTTCACCACTCGACTGATAACTAACAGCTGTTTTCCGCCAGTTTAACAACACTGGTTACGCCAATCCAGTTATTTTTATTTTTTTTCTTGTTCACTCCTCTCGGGAGCATAGGGCCTCGACAAGTCTCTTCCATCGTTCAGTGCTGTTCATTTTGCACCGTCACATGATACTTCGGCATCTGCTAGTTCGCACAACATCGACCTTCTCCATGTGTTTTTTGGTCGATCGCGACCTCCGTTCCCTTGCGGGTATCAGTCCAGTGCCATTCTCGTGATGCTATCTGGCGGTTTTGTCAACGTGTGACCTATCCATCGCCACTTTCTGCGTTTGATTTGCCTAAGGATGGGCTCCTCACTCGATAATCTCCACAATGCGTGGTTACTGATGGTGTTTGTCCAGAATATTCTGCAGATGATGCGAAGGCATTTCTTGACGAAAGGTTGCAGCCTCTATGTGATGGTGTTACAGACGAGCCATGTTTTGCTTCCGTACAACAATACGGACTTCATGTATGAGCCGAATATTCGTAGTTTAGTGCGCCTGGAGATTTGCGAACTCCCCCATACTGTATGCATTTGCCCGAATGCCGCCCTTGCTTTGTTTAGCCTGCAGTTGATATCTTTATTTGCGCCACCATCTGCCGTGAGGTTGTAGCCGAGGTAGCAGAAGCTTTCGACAAATTCCATCGGGCATCCGTCAACCAATATCTGCCTTGCGTTATTGTGGTTAACTCTCATAGCCATGGTCTTGGCGATGTTTACCTCCAGTCCGACAGTGCGTGCCAGCGCGACCAGTCTGTCCGCCTTCACTTGCTTGTCAGACAGTTTGTGAGAGAGGAGGCAGATGTTATCGGCGAAGTCCAGCTACTCAAGATGTCTGGTGAAACTCCCTACGATGCCTTTTTTGTGCATGGTCAGTTGGCTTATGACGTCATTCCAGTTATTATCAAAGTCCATATCTCCCGGAAAGTGAAAATCATTTTGTTGTGTGTTCAGTTTTCTGACTGCTTCATCACAGGAAATCCAGGTATATAATCTAGATGTTGTTCTCAACCATTTCACATTCAGTTATTAATGCCCTATAATAAATCGGGCCATTTATCGATTAATTTTTGGCAGATTTTCATTCTTACCGATTCACAGAAGAGTGCTAATATTTGCCCCACATTTCTCTAGTTATGGGGTAATTCTGAACATTTGTTTCAGAGTATTTCCTGCCATTTCTGATGAAAAAGTAGACTCCGACGATTTTCAAGACTTCATTCAAAAAATGGAGGCTGAAGAAGTGGAGAAGATATAATATCTGGGACCTTCAGTTGATCAATTTTATCCATCTGTGTTCAACCTCGTTGACCTAACTGGCGACTTATATATGTCAAGTGGACGAAGTTACGAATGATGAGCTTTGTGTGCGTGGGATGAAGAGTGCGGATGAGAAAAAAACCGAATTTATTTTTGTGAAGGGAGATGAATGCGGTATCACCAAAAGTCAAGTAAAAGCGAGCCAACCCTCTCCAACAGTAGTTAAGTCAGCGAGAAGAGATGTTTACAAGTTCAGTGGCAGCGTGAATGTGAATGACTGAATAATGATGAGTGGAAAAGTTGTCGCCGTTTCACCGACCCATTAACATTGTATTTACGAAAATGTACGTTTTGATCTTCATCACTTGAGTTAATGTTCAATAAAAAATCAATAATTCATCGCTGTTTTTTGTATTATCTTAATAAAAAGCCAAGGTGGACTTTGTTTAAATCATGATTTTCAGACACCTTTAGCTTCGAATTGGGTGAATCTTGGGGTGAATATGAACTACATTCGGGGTTATTATGAGAAGGCATTTTAAGGTCACTTAACTGCAACTTAAAAACAGAGGAAACTCTCAGAATGAAGTAGAGTAACGAAGTTTTTAAAGTGAAATATCTGTGTTTCATTTTAACATTTCTATACATTTTTTAAATAGTTTTACAATAAAATATACTTATAAAAGATTTTTTCTTGTCTGAAATTTTTAGGGAATACCTTTTTTGACGTGATAACGTCTTATAATTCGATTTAACAGGCTGCACGCACGAAAAAATGTGTCGTTACCTTGCTCATTAGTGTTACCTTGCTCATTGCCGTTACCTTACTCATTAGTGTTACCTTGCTCATTGCCGTTACCTTGCTCATTTGTCGTTACCTTGAATGAACTGCAAGCGAAAGCGCGGAGCGAACGACAAAGCAAACAAAGCAAACGAACGGCAACGTTCGACATCTTGCTCTCTCCTACTTAAGTGAGCGTATATGTGTATGTATATGCGCATATGTACATATATAAATTCACGTATTTGTATTTGCATATGCCTTCTTATTGATTATTATTAATTTGATTTACTTGAAGAATTTAAAATAAAACCAAGTTTGTTAATAATACCTGTTGTTTTAATGTTATTATTATTTTTTGACGTGATAACGTCTTATAATTCTATGTAGCCGGCTGCACGCACCAAAAAATGCGTCGTTATCTTGCTCATGCGTCGTTACCTTGCTTGAACAGCATGTTATGTTATGTTATGTTATGTTATGTTATGTTATGTTATGTTATGTTATGTTATGTTATGTTATGCTATGTTATGTTATGTTATGTTATGTTATGTTATGTTATGTTATGTTATGTTATGTTATGTTATGTTATGTTATGTTATGTTATGTTATGTTATGTTATGTTATGTTATGTTATGTTATGTTATGTTATGTTATGTTATGTTATGTTATGTTATGTTAAGTTAAAGTATATTATGTTACGTTAATGTTAACTCATTCTCTATATCCATACAAAATATCTATCAAACAAATAAAATTAAAATTTTCTTTTGTAAAATGCAACCATTCAATCAGTATTTTCTTATGACGTTATCACGTTAAACTATCGTCAGTAAACCGACTTTACAGACAACCTCTTTTTCTAATTTTTGAAGATCGATTCCTCCATTTTTATGGTTTTACTAATCAATGACGCGATTTAGGGGTTGGACAATCGGCCATAATACTCCGTCTGGGTAAAAACAACCCTGTTGACTATTCTTTCATTGAACCATATTTTTAAATAGGCTATTTACTACTAGAAATCGCTAGACGTGAGTGGGTCGACAATGTACGTGGTCGGAAAAACTGCCTACGGTTCTTTACTGATGGCTCAAAGCTTGATGATAAAGAAGCCAAAAGTCAGCGTTTCGGCTCGTCTTCCTAATCACTGTATTATATTCTAGCCATTAATGAAGTAGGAGTCTGGTGAGGCAAACATGTGACTACCTTCAAAGAAATCTATATAACCTTCGATAGCCAAGCGGCATTTAAATCTCTTGGTCAGATTGTCACTAATTCCATCATTGCTCGCAAATGCCGGAGATGGCGGAATATTTCCGCATCTATGGTATTTGATATGGGTGCCAGGGCATAGTGATATACCAGGAAATTGTAAGGCAGAGGAATTACCGAGAAAGGGTGCTACCACTCGCGTCCCTTTTTATATGGAGATTGTAGGTATGCACCCTTTTCTATTTGCAAACAGCGTGGTGCAAGCAGCATTGTCATGTAATGCTATATTACAAAAAGAATATGACCAAAATGGGACCCTAGACACTCAAAGGCGCAACTTAATCGGTCAAGGAAAAACGTCTCTATGTTAGTTGTTTTGATCACAGGCCATTGTTTCCTAGGTCGGTATGCTGAGAGATTGAATGTACCCCGACTATTGCAGAAGTTGCAAGAATGAGGAATAGGAAGAGTTTGTCAGACAACTTCTCTGTTACTTTGGCGCATCGTTCTTGAATGATACAGATGACCTTAGGTATATACATAAGTGTCAGCCAGATCAATGGGTTTGCACCTTAAACAAAATGGTTTAGCGAGGAGTAGCAGATTAACTGCTACTGTGGTGTCACAATGGATCGATAGGTCTAAGAGACCAACTACGGTTTTTGAGCTCCTCATCCACTAATTCCGAACAATATGTCTAAATTAGGTATTGATTGGGTTGGGGAATAAGTTCATAGCGTTTTTATATTTCCTTTATTTTACAACGAGCGGTTTTCTGTTTGACAAAGGTTAAGTATTCATTCGATAGAACCCTTTCTGCTCTACAAAACTGAGTCAATTATATTTTTGAGTTATTTAATTTTTTATTAGTTTTGAGGATTAGAAATGGAGTGCCCAGGAGGCAAAAATTAACATTTTCGGCACCTGCTCTTCTTTGCTTTTCATCGAGGTCAAAAAGCTGCCGAAGCAGCTTGGGAAATTTGCGACATGTGTCATGGCGAGTCTAAAACACTAAAATGGTTTGCTAAGTTCAAAAATGGCGGCTTTGAAATCGATGATACATCCCGCAGCGGCAGACCTTCTGAGTTCTATGAAGAACGTCTCAAATCACTTTCGAAGGAGAACAGTCGGCAAACCGGCCGTGAATTGGCGGAAAAAATGTACTGCGATCATAAAACGATTCTGAATCACCTTCATTCAATGAGATTTACCGAAAAATTGGGAGCCTGGGTGCCTCAAGAGCTCAACGAAAAAAACAAAGAAATTCGCCTTAAAATTGCTGCTCAGCATCTCGCTCGCCATCGAGCAACACGCCGTCCTAAACATCGCTTTTTGTACGGAGTTGTTACCGGAGATGAGAAATGGTGCCTATACATCAATATGAAGCAAAGAATGAAGGCAAGTCGGATCTTAATCCCAAGAAGATCATGATATTTGTTTGGTGGTGCTCGGGGGGCATGGTGCACTGGGAAATTCTCGAAAAGAATGCCACAGTAAACAAGGAGCTTTACATTGTCCAGCCACATCGCGTGAATGAGGTTGTTCGACTGACAAGACCTGATCGACATGGTCAAACCCTACTCCTTCACGACAACGCCAGACCCCA
This sequence comes from Anastrepha obliqua, assembly GCF_027943255.1. Lineage (NCBI taxonomy): Eukaryota > Metazoa > Arthropoda > Insecta > Diptera > Tephritidae > Anastrepha > Anastrepha obliqua. Next base: position 51,387,745 of record NC_072893.1, read on the forward strand.
TGTTGCACAAGTCGTCAAAGCCGCACTCCAAGAGCTCGAAGCTCGAATCGGAGATCCTTCAGCATCCGCGGTATTCTCCGGACCTTGCACCGACCGATTACCATCTTTTCCGCTGCCTCTTAAACCATATAAAGGACGTTACTGTCGATAACAAAGAGGTCCTTAAGAACTGGCTCAACAACTTCTTTGCCACCAGACCAGGCGATGTTTGGTTGAGAGGTTGTAAACAACAATGGCGAATATATAATTGATTGACTTATTGATATAATTATTGTTTTGTTGTTTGTTTAAATAATAGCCTTCGGTAAAAACGCTACGAACTAATTCCCCTACGCAATACCATATCTTAAAAAGGTTTATAATTTACGTCGGTGGTCATTATTTGCAAAACATATCTGAATTTGAGAAATTGTCTTTTATAGTAGAAGTATCGCTCTTTTCAACTTAGATTTGAAAATGTACAACAATTTAGAAAAAACTGAACTGCATATTGTCATGATTTCTAGTGCGTTACTCAAAAAAGAAACTTGTATATGAAGCACCCTGTGCATGTTGAAGGATTACTTATGTATTTATGAACGGACCTGAATTGAAGATTCACGAGAGCGCGTGCATTGCTAATTTAAAGATTTACAATTAGATGCGATTACTACTTTTTTGTAGTAAATTCATGCTGTACTTAATATACGGGTATAATATCTGGCAAAAAAAAAACGTATACTAAACCTGTATGTTGAACTTTCCACGAGTTTTACTCCTTCTTTTAATGAACGATTTCAATGGAATCAGAGCAATAATTAAACGTGACAAATGATGCAGAAAATGCGTAAATATTTATAATGCACAGTGGGCCTGAAGGTAGGCAAAAGTGGTCAAAAGTCAAGATTTCAATAGGTTTGGCCGTAGTGTCACAAATAAATTTCTTTAAGGTTTTGAGATCATCGGTTACAAATCTATAGCCAGTTTCTAAAAACTCAAAATCCAAAAAACCCACGTGTAGAATAGATTTTTATGAAACTGGTCATCGAATAATGTAGGATGAGTGCGAATATGATATGTATATTTTGGCCTGAACAGCCAACACTTCCATATTTATATTCATATTGTCATAAGATATGTAAAAAGAAAATTGTTATACATTTGTTTTTTCTTCTTGGTTGGCGCGATAACTATTTAAGGGGTCTCGGTGGTCTAGAATTTTCAAAAAATCGATATTTTTGATATTTCGAAAGTAAAGGCTTTTAAGAATATACTGTCAAATTTTTGGAAGGATATTCCCAGTATTTTCGATTCTACAGCCGTTTTAGCAGGTAGAGTCAAAATTCAAGAACCGCGACGTTTTGTAAATTTTTTTTATTCTAGTACGGAACATAGCTACAGTCATACTGATTAATAATTTTTTTGGCTTTTGTGTTTCCCATAAATAGAAGAATCAAAATGGACAACACCGTCCAGGTCCAATTTTTCGGAAGGGGCAACTTTATCATTATTTTGTAAATTATTAAAATTAAAAAAACAAATTTTTTTTTTCGTTTTTGTATGTAAATAAAAAGACTAAAAAATTGAAATATCGTTTTTTATTTTTTTATTGTAGCAAAAAATTCCTGAAGATACCCTAAATTTTGGAGCTCTAGACCACCGGTACCCCTTAAGCGATTTGGCCGAGTTTAACAAAGCATACCAGTCGTTTCTTTTTCTTGCTAACCGGCACCAGTTGGACACATTAAGTGAAACCAAGTCCTTCTCCACCTGATCTTTCCAACGTAGAGGAGGCCTTTCTCTTCTATTACCGGCTCGAATACTTTCAGAGCTAGATCGTGTCCATTCGCCAACGTAGCCGCTTAATCTTTATTCGTTGCACAATGCCTATGCCGTAGAGCTCATACAGCTCATTGTTCCATCGCCTAGAATACCCCCTGTCACCAACCTACAAAGATACAAAACTCTTCCGCAGGATCTCCAAGGAACACTCCAAGGAACGTCTTATCGGTTGTTGTTATCGTCCACGCTTCTGCGCTATACGTTAGGACGGGCATGATGAGAGCCTTGTAGAGTGTTAGTTTTGTTCGACGAGAGAGGACTTTACTACTCAACTGCCTACTTAGTCCAAAGTAGCACTTGCTGAAAAGAGAGATTCTTCGTTGGATTTCAAGGTTCACCATTGTTATCGATGTAAATGCTGGTTCCCAAATAAACGAAGTCTCTTACAACCTCGAAATCACAACTGTCAATAGTGTATCATTCGTATGTACTGCCAAATGTTTGGTTTTCTTTGCATTGATTTTTAAGTCCAGCGGCACTAGAGTGTTTTACGAGATCATTCAACTTGCTTTGCATATCCGATTAGCGTTGAGAGAATAGACCGATGCCATCAGCAAAATCTAGGTCTTCGAAATCTTTCATTGAAATCGGTTCCTCTTTTTCCTGCATTGTCGATTGATGTAGTTAGTATCTCATCGATGACAACAAGGAAAAGAAGCAGCGACAGAATGCAGCCCTGTCTTATGCCAGCGTCGGCTTGGATGGCATTCGATATGATTCCATCATGAGAGATTCTGCACTCGAAGACTTCGTATTGCAGCTTTATTAATATTGTCAGGAATTCCTTTTCGTTGTAAGGCACACCTTATGTATTCGTGTTTGCTTTCCTCCGGGCCCACTGTGAGCCGCTTTCAAAATCAGAATATCTTTTCCCTTTCCGTTTACCAGTTTTTTCTTTGATCAAATATTCAAATAACCATAACTTTCACAATTTAATATTAAATTTGAAATTAATAAAAGATTTCATTTAGCGCTGGCACAGCTGCTATTTCTTAATGACGACCCACCTACAAATGTGGGCGTGCAATTTACTTTTGAAATATATGTTTTTCTAACAAGACTAATTATATCTGGATAGAAAAAAAACAATACAAATTGTCGTGTTCATTTCTGTTAGGTGTTTGGTCGAACTCCTCCCGTTTGTGGTTTTTATGACGAGCTTTTTAATGGCAGAAATACACTCAGAGGCTTGCCAGTGCCTACCGAGGGGCGACCGCTATTAAAAAAAGCTTTTTCTATTAGCTGCGCAACTAAGTTCCCGCGTTTGTCAATAGATGCCGGCAGCAGTGTGTTCTAGTCGATTCTTAAACGTCATAAACCAAGCTTAGACATATGGTAAACAAACTGCTTAGACACATTAGTGATTTTGTTTTGGTATACTTTTGGTTTTCTGAAAATGTCTGATTTTGTGCCGAATAATCGCCATTTGCGGGAAGGGTTGATTTTCCTCTTTCATTCGAAATAAACGGCGGCTGAAGCACATCGAGAGCTAAAAAAAGTTTGTGGAAATGCTGGTTTAAGTGAAACAACGTCCCTAGATTGGTTCCGTCGCTTCAAAGACGGTGATTTTAATGTTGACGACCGTCCGCGTGAAAGAAGGCCAAAAACCTTCGAAGACGCTGAATTGGAGGCATTGCTCAATGAGGATCCGTGTCAAGCGCAAGAAGAGCTTGCTTCAGTATTAGGAGTTACTCGCCAATCCATTTCCAAGCGATTGCATGCTTTGGGAATGATTCAGAAACAGGGGACTTGGGTTCCTTATGAGTTAAAACCAAGGGATGTTGAACGTCGTTTTTTCGCCTATGAACAACTGCTCCAGCGTCAGAAAAGGAAAGGTTTTCTTCATCGCATCGTGACGGGTGATGAAAAGTGGATTCGTTACAGCAATCCAAAGAGAAGGAAGTCATGGAGACTACCCGGTCATGCTTCTACGTCGTCGCCTCGGCCGAATATTCACCCTGCGCAGGTTATGCTATATATTTGGTAGGAACAAGTTGGTGTGATTTATTATGAACTGTTAAAACCAAGCACAACCATCACTGGGGATCGGTATCGACTTCAGTTGATGCGATTGAGCCGAGCACTGCGCGAGAAGCGGCCGCAATACGCGGAGAGGCATGAAAAAGTGATTCTACAGTATGACAACGCTCGGCCTCAGGTTGCCAAACCCGTTAAAACCTACCTGAAAATCATGATTCCTGTAGAACTGATTCTGAATATTGGAATCCTTTGGTCCGTATGGGATAATCGCTTATCTACAGTTGGCCAACAATCCTTGAACACCGTAGTGTCGTGGAACCCATATAAGTACAAGCTCATTCCGTCTTGCAACAGAAGACATTAGAAATAATGACTAGCACTATTTTTTATTATAAAAATCTAGTTCGTACTACAACAAAAACCGCATAACTCTATGTTTCAAGGCATGAGAATTACTAAATTCCACAAATTTTTATCAAAATTTCAAACTTTTTAAACAGAACTTTTAGAACGATTTTAAGTACCCAGTTTTTTTTTGTTGGGTGCGCAAAAATCGCGTTATTTAAACCCTTTTTCTGTGGCGGTGTTGAGCATTTTCTCCGTATGAAAAAAATTCGACCATTCGTTAGGTTAGTCCTTTTAGTTTTCAAGTATTAAAATGGCTGAAAAAGAATTAAAATTATATATAATATTTATTGAGTAAAGACAGTCGCTGTGATAATTTTGAAACTAACTTATAGCCTAATTTCACCCTCTTCCTTTATATACATATAAAAAATTTTTTTTATTTTTTTCTAATAAATTATATGGGAGATGGGCGTTTCAACTGCACTTGACAACTATCCACAATAGCAGCTATTTGAAAAACTTGTATCAATTAATTTTCAAGTTGCAGAGTTTAGTGCGGCTTTTGTTTTATATTCGTTTATTTATTTCCAATTAATAATATTAAGTACTACAATAAATAATAGTATTAGTATAGTAATGATGTGTCGTACAATGTCTCTAGACGAGCTCTCAAGTACCTATATTATCTGATGTCGAGTAACTTTTCCTTAGTATTGAAATTAATTTTGTTTTAAGAAGTTATTAAAATATTTTATACCTTTGATGCAGGGAAAAGGGGAACAAAAACGATGCATAGATTATTGTTTATAATAAAATGCTTAAAAGTAATATAGTAAAATAAGGTAGTTAGACCAGAAAGGTGGTGTGAGTTAGTGTTACGAGTCATTTGTTAACCACCAGCAGTTTATAATGGTAAGGGTGGATTCGATTTTGTCGCAGCTTGAAATATATGTATCAAAACGTTGATTATTTGCATTAAGTGTTTTTGATGTGGTTATTTTATTGGTCGATCTTCTGAATATGTGCTACATAATTGGCGTGCGGTTTGCGTTTTGTATAAAGCCTTTTTTGTCGAGGTATAAGAAGGAATCGGGATGTGCAAATCCATTAGAAATAGGCAGTGAGAAATAATCGTCGCTTTCGTAGTAAAACGCTCTTATTAATATGTTATTGGTATTGCATAGGCAATGCCTGATATGTTTTCTTATTAAATTTATAATATATGGTAGTCGAAAAAGTCTTTTCGTATTTCTAATCAAACTTCAACTCATTTTTTTTATATTTATAATGAACTTTATTAAACCAAATATGTACCATTTTGGTCGACCACCTTTTGCCATTTTTCTTCTAGAGACATTATTCCATCAGTGTAAAACTTGTGTGGTTTCTCGGCGAAAAACTGCGACAAGTAATTTTCAGAGGCTTCTCTTGAAGCCAACTTTACTCCATTAAGGGAGTTCTGCATTGACCGAAACAAATGGTAATCCGGTGGTGCAAGTTCAGGGCAATATGGTGGATGCATCAAAACTTCCCAGCCAAGCTCTCCCAGTATTTGCCGAGTCATCAAAGATGTGTGTGTGGCTTAGCGTTGTCCTGATCCTGATGGAAGACGACGCCCTTTCTGCTGATCAGTTCTGGCCATTTTTTTTCGATTGCTTGCTTCAATCTCATCACTTGTTGCCAGTAAAATGTAGAATCAATCGCTCGAGCAGGCTGGAGCAGCTCATAGTGGATGATTCCTTTCCAATCCCACCAAACACACAGCATAACCTTTCGAGGCGTCAATCCTGGCTTTGCGACCATTTGTTGAGCTTCACCACCCTTCCACCATGACCTTTTTCGCACATTATTGTTGTATTTGATCCACTTTTCGTCTCCTGTTACCATTCGCTTCAGAAATGGTTCGATTTCATTTCGTTTCAGCAAAGAATCGCAGATGTTAATTTGGTCCATTAACTTTTTCACAGACAATTCATGTGGTACCCAAACATCAAGCTTCTTTTTGTAACCAGCCTTTTTTAAATAGTTCAAAACCGTTTGATGATGAATGTTTAGTGCCTTGGCGATGTCATGGCAGCTTATGTGACGGTCCTGGTCAATCTTTTCCATAATTTCATCGACTTTTTCAACGATAGGTCGACCGGAGCGAGGTGCATCTTTCACATCGAAATTTCCAGAACGGAAGCGAGCGAACCATTGTTGTGCTACACGAACTGATACAGCATCGTCTCCGTAAACTTCACAAATTTCATTGGTGGCTTGCGTGGTATTCTTCCCTTTTTTATACAAAAATTTCAAAATATGGCGAATTTCTTCATTATTTTCACTCATTTTTGATCAGCTATAACTTTTTTTCAACTTCTCCGATTTTAATTTTTTTTTTGGGGAAATGAAGCTTTAAATGTCACCTTTCTAACACCAAATGATATGACATAATGTGATTGGTAGCACTGCAGATAGATGACTCCAACGACATCTATTGGCAAAATACGAAAAGACTTTTTCGACTACCCAATATGACAATCAACTCTGGGCACTTTCGCCGTGTTATAAAGTTTTGAATTCGAGATGTATTTATATAGTTACTATTTTGTGATCTGTATAAGGAAGTACATGATCGTATTATTCTTCTCTTAAGCTTCCTTAGCATTTCCATATATGAGGGTGAAAGGTTGTACAAAATTTGAGCAACCATATGTGAGTATCATCGGTCTTACCAGGGTTTGATGCATTAATATTTTGACTTTCTTGTGGAGTAGTTTTGAAGAAAACTTTTTTTTATAGATATGAAAAGCTTTTGCGGTCTGCTCGACTTGGAGGTTAATGTGATCGTTATATTATAAAAATTTATCAAGGTGAATACCGAGATATTTGACTCTCTCAGTGGTTTGAATAGGGATTCTGGTTTCGTTCGATATTATATTTAGATTTTTCCAGTTTTTTCTGATATTTGAGATGCATTTTTTTATGGGTGGACGAAACAAAATATTTTTCGCATTTCTTTGTATTTATTTACTAAGATGCCAGTTTGCTGCAAAATCTTCTACAATATTGTATTTCAGTTTCAGATTTCTGTTAATATCCTCTATTGTTCTGTCCGGATGGTAAATGACAATATCATCAGCAAAGGCTATGATATTGTCTATTTTATGCAGTAAGTCAAGTATAAAGAGATTGAAAAGAACTGGGGGATTTACTGTCTCTTGTTGCAAACCATTTGCTATATTAAATTCACGACTACTTTTTACATTATTTATATGTACTAAAATTTTTTTTTTTTGACAGCATGTTATAAATGAGAATGGTGAGGTGAACCGGGAATTTGTAGCCTATGAGTTTAGATATCAGGCCTTCGATCCACACTTTGCCGAAAGCTTTTTCAATGTCTAAGAAGCAATCTCCTGTGACATGTTTTTTTATTGCAGCTACAGTTGATTTCGGAGGTCAAAAGGTTAATTGCATGTATAGTTGAATGTCTATATTTACGCGTATATTCACTGTCCGAACTCTCTTTTCGGTAGTTCTTTAAAGAAAACCGCATTCGACAATTTTAAATTAAAATCTAACAATTTTGGGCAAAAAAACAAAACTATGGTGTACGAATTGTATCAACTTTCGTTGAGATATCTTAATTTCTACTCGAACCATTTGCGTTGGTGCGTATAGTTTGTTGCATACACATGAATGTGATATATATATTTGATATGCATATGTATGCGTGTATATGATTGCTTTTTCCTGACGTGAAAACTTTCATAGCTCTAAAAACACAAAAAAACCCAAATTTTTAATCATTTCACTTTCATATGGTATAAGTCCATCGTAAACAGAGATAAAATTGAACGTACAGTCTGTCTAATAGAAGTGTGATCTCCGCGTGACTTAGAAACTATTTCACCAATTCAATTCCAACAAACTGCCTTGTACTTATTTTACTAATTTAATATTTATTGTACGCAATAAATTCAATAAAATCTATAGTCACCCAGATCTTGGAGGGCTGTGGGAGTTACTTTCATATCCAAGGCGGGTAAGATCTCACACGCATCCCCTAAGGATTTCAAACCAATCAGTCTCTCCTCGTTCCTGCTGAAAACCCTGGAGAGGCTGATTGATCTGCATATAGGGAGTGAAATTGCTCGGGGCCGTTTATTGTACGCTCAACATGCTTACTGTAAAGGCAGATCGGTAGTCTGCTTTGCATACAGTTGTTCAGGACATCAAGGTGTCCCTCCATCAGAAGGAGGTCGCTGTAGGCGCCTTCCCCGACATTGAGGGGGCTTTTAATAATGTCCTCCCGGAGGCAATCACCAGGTCGCTGGGTAAACTAGAAGTCAGAATCGAACTTATAAGGCTTATCCACATGATACTTAGCGATAGAACGATCGTGGCAGAATGGGGTGACACCTCTCTCCGCCAGCAAGTGAACAGAGGCACTCCGCAAGGCGGTGTTCTCTCGCCACTACTCTGGATTGCCGTACTTAACGGTCTGCTGGAGGAGCTGGAGAGAAGGGGCTGTAAGGTGATTGCCTACGCGGATGACGTGGCACTTATTGTCAGAGGAAAGTCTTAAGGACGAGGTGGAATCATCTCAACACCTTCTTCTCAGATGCCCTGATCTCGTCTGGCAAAGATTTAGACATCTGGGCTCTCATTTTTTGGCTACGCCTGCGCATATATATATATATAATTGGCGCGTACACCCTTTTGGCCGAGCTCCTCCTCCTATTTGTGGCGTGCGTCTTGATGTTGTTCCACAAATGGAGGGACCTACAGTTTCAAGCCGACTCCGAACGGCAGATATTTTTATGAGGAGATTTTTCATGGCAGAAATACACTCGGAGGTTTGCCATTGCCTGCCGAGGGGCAACCGCTATTAGAAAAATGTTTTCCTTATTTTTTTGGTGTTTTCACCGAGATTCGAACCTAGGTTCTCTCTGTGAATTGCGAATGGTAGTCACGCACCAACCCATTCGGCTACGGCGGCCGCCATAGTTTGCGTTAATTTCTGCGCAAGTTGTGGAGGTATTCGGTTCCAAGTCAGCCGAATTCACTTTGATAACTGTTTGACCATTCATATTTGTTTTGAATTTTTGCTTAACTATTGCCCAAACATTTTCAATAGAGTTGGCATCAGGCGACTGTGAAGGCCAATCCTACATTTCAATCCCATTTTGCTGTTTCCACTCGACACACCTTCGGCCTCGATGCGTGAGCGATCGTTGTCTTCTTGTAAAATCCAAGGCTGTGCAGTTCCTCCAAATATCTTTGCAGCTAGTGGTAGTAATGCATTTTGGTAAATTTTATTCAACAAAACTGCATTCCAGTGGGCAGTAAGCACAAATAAACGGCTAAGTCATTTTTCGGAGAACCGGCCGCAAACAGGATTCTTAACCGGTTGTTTAGCAGTTCGTTGAAGTTGTCGATTATCGGTAGTACATCAAGACCGACGTGTGTAACTATTTGCCTAAAAGAAAGATTCATCCATGAATATTACGCTTGACTAATTACGTTCTGAATTGGCTTATCCCTTGCAAGTCGTTTTTCAATGTGTGCTAATGAGAGCAGCGGTTTTTCCAATCTGCTACGAAATTTGAGGTTTTCTACACGTAAATGTCCTGGAATCGCGTCTTTGGATATATTAATACCAATTTTCTTTAAAACTGCTTCAGTTTCATCCAACGATAAGTTCGACTTCGTTACAGACAAATCAATGATCTTCTGATCCTGCTTTGGAGAGATAATTTTTGGTGTTTTGTGGACCTCGTGCGGGAAGTCGTGAACGTTTTTTACTTAGGTATACCGTTGCACCCATTTATTTATGAACATCTTCGACATCATTCAAATTTTTTTTACAACGTAATTTTAAGTTGAATTTTGCCGGTCACGCTTCTGTTAGACAGACTGTACATACATATGAAGTTCCATTTTAAGATCTTTATAAGTAGAAACCACTTTGCATGCGTAAATGATAATTACAGCTTTTGGGAGTCTTGGCAATTAATTTGTCATGCGCAACTGAATTTTCTTTAGAAACTGAATTAGATGTCACTACTCCCCTACTTTTTAGTAATATTTAGTAAAATATTTAAGTTCAGTAACTTCTCAACTAGTTTTGCATCAACTTTTAAACTCTTCAAGGCATATGTATAGCATATACATACATACATACTTGTATATGTACGTATGTATGTATGTAGTGGCGGATGAATAAAACCCTGACCACCTAAACACCTTTGCGTTTGACTCCAAGTAACTGTGAAAATAATTGGTAAAAAATACTTTGCCTTTTATGTTTTAATTACAAAATAACGAAAGAACTAAACAGTATAATATTATTAGCTAAACAAACTTTCAATCTTCTAATAATATAAACATTTAATATCCATTATAAAAAATTTAATCATAAAAGAACGCTGTAAAACACATTTCCTTATCATTACCACACTTTTTTAGATATAACTGGTTGCTCGACTAAGCACCTTCTGCATGTATACTATGTGTTATTTATGATAATACATTGAGACCAAATTCTAGTTGAAAAAGCCAGAGGGGGCTAAGTCCGGTGAATACGGTGGTTGTTCGATGATATTTGTCGAGATTTTGGTCAAAAAAGCGGTCACAATTTGAGCCTTGTGAGACGGTGCGTTGTCATGGTGCAAGATCCATGAGTTTTCTTTCCACAAATTGGGCCGTTCCCTACTCACATTCTCTCTCAAACATCGCATAACTTCCAAATAATATTCTTTATTTATCGTAGAACGAATTCCGAGTGCAAAACACCAGGATAATCAAAGAAAACGGGTAGACTTTCACTTTTGACCGACTTTGACGTGGTTTTTGGGTTTCGGATAGCGCCATGCAGCCGCCTGTTGACTGGGACTAAGGGGCTTGGGCTATAAGCTCAATCTAACATATTGGCATTCAAGCATCCTCAGAAACTTTGAGTTCATCCCCTCGTCGACGGATCAGTGTGTGCCCTCGCTTAGTCCAAGCGGAACTTTCTCCACCCATATTCCACAAAGGGAGGAGTGGACCGGGGTAGAGTTGGAAGGGAGTATTCTGCAAAGAGCTCCCCATCAAACTCAAATTCAGGTTACCGGATAACTGCAGTGTGTTTCAAACAGAGGTGGCCGCAATTAAAGAAGCAGCTGACTGGCTACTTATTTGCGTAATACCTGTTAAGAAGGTTTACTCCGATAGCTAAGCGGTAATTATGGCCCTAGGCTCTATTATGGTGCATTCGAAACTGATCAGGGAATGCCTGCTCTCTCTCTCGATTGCATTAGAATTCTTCGATATAAAGATAATTTGGGTACCTAGTCACAGTGACATTTTGCTGGAAACTGCGAAGCCGACGAGCTGGCCAGACAAGCGACGTGTGAGGTAGTGTGCCCGCGAAAGGAGAAGAACGGGATCCCCTTGACAACCTGCGCTCTACTCCTGGAAGCATGGGCTTTGCACCAATTCAGCGAGCGCTGGGAAAGTACACGAACGTGTAAGGTCACGAAGTTCTTCTGGCCACTTTTGGGTAGGAGGCGTTCGAGGGATATTCTGAGGATGACAAAATCTCATCTCTCAAATTTCGTGGGCATCCTCACGGGGCAGTGTCCGCGGGGTATACATGCCATGAGACTCGAGTCCTTTTTGCGTCAGCTGTATGGTGGATGAGGTGGAATCATCTCAGCACCCGCTCCTCAGCTGCCCAGCTCTCGCGGGACTAAGATTCAAGCATCTTGGTTCTCACTTCTTTTCTGCGCCTGCTGATATAGCAGGTCTTGATAACAAAAATCTAATGAACTTCATCAGCAGCATAAAGAGGTTAACACAACCGCAGACTAGTCACCGTTCATAGTCCACGAACACTCAACCCTCCCCATCCCTTTCTCTTTCGCCCGTTTTTCCTTCACCTCTTTTTCCCCACTTGCGATAGCCTATGTAATATCATATCACAAAGGATGAACCAAACTTCTTTCGTCCAAGTAGGCCCACTCCCTGGGCAACCATCACTACCTAACCTAACCTAACCATATACCCTGTTACAGTGCGCTGAATAAAAGTTGGGTCCGAATTCATTTGCCCAAGCATGCCATCACCCACTTTCTTCCGATTAATTTTTTGAAAGGAATTCAACTCTCTAGGAACGAGTCGAGCAGCCATACGGCTCATGCCCAATTGATGGTGCAAAATATTGCGAATTGATTCGAGAGACACGCTAAGGTCACGAGCTACTTCCCTCAAACTTAAATAACGGTTTTCCAGCACCCTTTCCTTGACTTTGTCGACGTTTGACATTTTCATCCGTTGATGGGCGACCAGATTGGGACAAATCTTCCACGACTTCTCGGCTCTCTGCAAAAGCCTTATACCACTCGTAGACCTAGACCACTTGATAAGGCACACTCGCCCTAGGCTTTCTGCAACATTTTCAACGATTCGGCACACGAAATCCCGTTCAAAACACAAAATTTAAGACAAATTATTTGTTCGATATTTTTTTACATAGTGAAAATCGCGGAGCACACCTACGGTTGACTCATATAGGTAATTAAATGCCAAAAACAAGCTATATTAATTGACAGATCACGTTCAAACTCTGCGACACTATAGAGGACAGTTGTACCAACATTCCAGCAAAAAAAAAATTTGACATTTGTGTAACGTGCGCTTTTTAAATAAACAATTCCCGATATTTTTTGACAGAATATATGTAGAGCATTAATGGTTTCAACGAAGTTTAAAGTTTTAAGGAAGTCCACTGTTACTTTTTTACTTTTGGTTAGATGAGTGATAATGTTTTTTGTGAATCGCTATACCATTCCTGTGGAAGTGTCTTTTCTATTAACCCTAATGAGTGTGGCTCTAATGAATACAGTTATAAAAGATTAACTTCCGCTCAAACTCCATAAGAGCTCTATATTGCTAATGTTTAAGAAGAAAAATTTGGTAGATAAGTGCGTACCTGCGTTAATCCATATCTAAAAGGAATAGTAGCTTCTTAAATTTAGATTCAGCGATAGGAGCGAAATGATTCGATGCGATACCAGCTGGTAGTAGAAGAGCAATCTACCGGGGTTATCGCAATCAAAATCAACGATAGGTACCTTTAACCTAAACCGATTTAAAGAAATAAGAAATTAAGTAATTAATAGTAATATTTTTAGAATTCCTGTGAGTCTAACAGCGCATTGTACAATAAATTGAATTATCATCTTACTAACCTGGAAATATAGTCCAATGAAACGTGCTGGTTTTGAAGGAGGGAAGATGAAACCACCAAAAATGAGCTGTCCTCGTGCTCAGCCCTGATTCACAAGCGGCACAAACACCTGGATAAACACATTTTTCCAAAGAAAGGAAATAAAACTCAACAAAATACGACAAATACTAAAATGTATTGAGTCCATATGGGGGGGACACAGGAGATATTTCAAGTTACAGTGCTAAATTCCCTCAGAATAATAATTATAGTGAAAATAATATTAATAATTTAAATGTAATTTGTTTTTCTTGCGCTAGCAAGTAGCGTTATCAAGATCAGACTGGAGCTTAACAGAATCTAAATTATATACTTGAGACAGACTCTGCCTACTTACCTTTCAGTACGAGTATATTAAAGGAATTAAGAGTACTGAAAACAGTCGGATATGTCATACATGAAGTTAACCCATAGTAAGGACCTAAAATGCTTGCCTGGGGAATGGCAGAAGACGCAATTCTACGAAGTAATATTCCCTTAGAAATACCTGAGTAGCTTCCCACTTTGACCGCAGATTTCATGGTTCGAGCTTTTTGCGTGCGTTATATTCACCCATTTTTTACTATTGCAACTTCTCGATATACTTATAATAAAGGTCAAATTTCAAGGGCCGATGTTGAATGTGAACCACACCTAAAAATCAAGTTTTTTTCTGGATTTCATTTGATATTTCTCAATTTCAGACTGACTCAATTTGCTTTTTATTTACAATTTTGGAAAATTCTGGGCTTGCAGTTTGAACCTAGGAGAGATACACAATCGAGGAACGCTTAAAGTTATTCAGGCTTATTATGAAAACGGGCGTTCAAATCAAAATGCATATCGCGCACTTAGTGATTTTTTCGGTCAATTTAATCGTCCAAAAGTTTGAGCAAACCGGGTCTGTAGGAGATGTGAAAAGACCAGTGCATGCTCGTACAGCTCGTACTGCAGAAAATATTGCTACTGTTCGCGATAGTGTGGTTGAAGAGCCGTCCACCTCAACTCGTCGTCGTTCCCAACAATTGCACCTCTCACGCTCGTCGTTGATGAACATTATGCATAAAGACATGCATTTACACGCTTACAAGGTGGAATTGACTCAAGAACTAAAGCCTTTTGACCATTTCAAGCGTCGTCAATGATCAGAATGGTGGCAGGAAATGGCAACAGTGAATGACCAATTTTCGAAGAAAATCATCTTCAGTGATGAGGCACATTTTCACCTCAGTGGATTCGTCAATAAGCGGAATTGCCGCATTTAGGCGAATGATAATCCAAGAGTGATTGTCGAAAAACCAATGCATCCACAAAGAGTGACTGTTTGGTGCGGTTTATGGGCCGGCGGCATCATTGGGCCGTATTTTTTCCAAAATGAGGCCAGTTCAAGCAGTTACTGTGAAAGGCGTTCGCTATCGTGAGATGATAACGAACTTTTTATGGCTCGAATTGGAAGATATGGATGTGGACGATATGTGATTTCAACAGGACGGTGTCATTTGTCACATAGCTAACGAAACAATGACTCTTTTGCGCGATGGCCGAATAATCTCACGTCGCGGCGATGTCAATTGGCCGCCAAGATCATGTGATTTGACACCGTTGGACTTCTTTCTTTGGGGTTATTTGAAAGAAAAGGTGTACGTCGATAAGCCAGCAACAATTCAAGAGCTAAAGGATGAGATAATTCGGCACATTAACGGCATAGAACTTCAGTTATGCCTCAGTGTCATGGAAAATTTGGACCATCGGATGGAGGTGTGCCGCAGAGGCCATGGCGGCCATTTGCCCGATATTTTGTTCTACACATAATTGAGCTATACCAATATTATCATAATAAAGAGAAATGACAATAATTTCTTAAAAAAATTGTATTTTATTCAAAATCAACACCGGCCCTTAAAACTTAACCATCCTTTATAAGAATGCGCTAGATGCCAATTAGAGGTGAGCACTTTATTTCCCAGGCTACTCTTTCTACTCACTCGCCTATGACTTCGCTCATCCATATGCACATACAAGTACTTACTGTCATACTCGGTAGAAAATTATTAGCAGAGAGAGAAACTCTCCTCCTACTACTTTTTACTACACACTTACATTCATACACACATATATACAATATGTACAAATGACTATTTGTTATATTAAAGGTCAAGTGTGCGAAAAATCAACAAAATTGGAATAAAGTCTTCAGAATTGCATGAAATAATAAAATTGCAGTAATAAATAGACAATAGTTATAAAATGAATATTTTCATGTTGCAGCCTGTACTGCGTATACCATCCATTGTTAGGAAATAAAAAAGAAACGTAGCCACTCAACTATTCATACATACTTACATACATAGTTCCATTCATACTTATGTACATATGTATTTATACAGTTATAGCTACTTACCTAAGAGTGTAGATGAGTACCGGTAAGTTGAATTGATTAATAAACTGTTGTTAAAGTAAATATTTGCACAATGCATTGTCAGACATTAATAATACTAAGCGGAGCCCCAATCGGAACTGCATTGCATTGAGTAGGTGCTATAAAATTTAATAAGACGTTGAGTTTTTATAATTATAAATTTCTTAACTCTTGGGCAGTGAATTAAGGAACTATAACACTTGAACTTATTGACAAGTTTTGACAAATTATTTGTGTCTCTTTAATGTTAATCATTTCCTTTATGAAAATATAGTTCATTTACTTGTATAAATCACATAAATCAAAGTTTCAAACTTTGTGCAAATTATGAACAAAATTCAACGAATTTCCTTAAAAATTTCAAACTTTTTAATCAGAATTTTTTGGAAAAATTTCGAGTATGCAGTTTAATCACTCATTCAATTTTGGTGTAATAAAATGTAAGTTTGAAGTCGCTCAAAAGTTGCGTTGATTTCTGATAATATTTTTTCACATACGTTGCTGAGAATTTTCTTCAAACAAAAAAATGTTATTCGGTGTTTTGTAGGAAAACGAGGCATTCCCACATATCCATAAATTTTTCTGCGGCTGGTGGAGATATAACATGAACGTATGTACCTTTAACAGCTTTCCTCCAAGTGATAATTTTAGCTTCGGAAACAGGGCAAAGATGGGCAATTATCGATCACATTTATTAACTTTTCTTAGACTACCTAAAGCAACTGTAATTGTGTTACAAAATCCTTAACTGCCTTTCAACAAATCAGACCGTTTTCGGCAGATATTCTCAGGTAAATGTCATATGTTGCCTAAAAGTATGCTGCATTTCGTTTGGTGGGCTTCAGCTTGAGCTCAGCGTGTCAGTTCGAAGGCTATGACTTGGAAAGATTTCGTGGTTCTTGGCTTATTAACAGTTAACATGTGCTTCATGGAAACTTGGGGAAAAAAGAAATAAAGTCTGCATTATCTGGAATGCTTTTTTCGTAAAAATTGAGCGAAAATTTAGTTAAATTTCCGTGTATTTGAGATTATTACTTCTAAATTGCCTAAATTGATGAAAAATGGTATTGAATTAGAAAGATATGCTCATATGTTTATACTGAAAAATTATATTCGGTCTGTTGTTAGAGGCTTAGTACATTTTGAAAATAAAACACAAAAAATCTTTGAAATGGCCAATATTTTGACTTTATTACTTTGCCTTAGTGGCCTTATAAACCATAATTGGCGCTTATATCCTTTTTGGGTGTTTGGGCGAGCTCCTCTTCCTGTTTGTGGCGTGCGTCTCGATGTTATTTCACAAATGGAAGGAGTTACAGTTTTAAGCCAACTCCGAACGGTAAGTGGTTTTTTTATGAGGAGCTTTTGCCTGCCGAGGGGCGACCGCTATTAGAAAAATGTTTTTCTTAATTTTGGTGTTTCACCGAGATTCGAACCTACGTTCTCTTTGTGAATTCCGAATGGTAGTCACGGTACCAACCCATTCGGCTACGGCGGCCGCATGAACGGTCGGTCAAATAAACCCTATCGTTTTGGGAGTTTACGAATTGCTCAATTTGAAAAATTTTTTCGTTAGAAAACACAATGTTCAGAAATTGGCCGCTTCTGGCCAAGCGAAGCAACTCCCTCGCTTTTTCAAGTCTGACTTGTTGCTGCTTTGATGTGAGATCATGCGTTTTTTGGATCTTGTAAGACTTGACTTTGAGATTATTTTTTAATATGCAGTGGATGCTACGGTCAGATATTTACAATTCTTTCGCCATTTGATTGGCACATCGTCGGGGATTTCACTCAAGTCGCTTCTTCACTTTTTGAACCATTTCACGTGACGTTGCAGTCTTTTGATGACCACCTCCATGAGGTTTCAAGATGCTACCAGTATCATTGCAACAAGTAATGGTGCGATAAACAAAAACTTTATTACTTTAAGGTGCTCGAGCTCACGAACAATTATTGGTTGTCATTTTCGAGCCAAATATAGTATAATGCAATCACTCTACTACGTTTGAAATCTACCACTGATTTTCTTTTTTCGCGTTTACTCTTGGCAAAATGCTTCCGCGCGCTTGTACATAATACTCTGGACTGCCATTTATCCAAGCAACAGACAGCTGATACCCGTGCATCAGCTGCGCGAGCGGTCTGAAGTTGGTTACACTTCGAGTGTCGGGCCCTGTAATATAATATTTACAAATAAATGGTATCAAAATTTTGCCCGAAACAATCAATTTGATAGACGAACTCAATTATTGCCTGTCTACTTGGCATGAATGACGTAGCGCTCCGAAATTTATTTATCACTTACAGCAATACAAAGCATAACTTTTTGCTCAAACTTTTTCTTATATGAGTATTTATAGGAGACCTAAAGGAGTGAAACGGTAGCAAGTGGCGAATAGATGAAGTAATTGGTATAGATAAGCATTTCTTGTTAGCGCAAGATTTGTAAAATACTGAGTTATACCAGTTTTATGAAGTGTAACCGCACTCGTTAGCGGCGACTCTTGCTCTATAACTTAATTGTTGCTTTTACAGGCAATTTATTCGTCAAGCGAGCAGATCCCAGAGATAGCGCGCAGAGAATTGGCGGATCGCAACCGCATTATATCTAACATAAGGAGAGGTTGCATATATGGATGTGTGTATATTAGGCCGGGTCGATTTGTGGGGAGGCAAAAAAATCGCCCATTGCTCTGTGAAAATCATATTCTAGGGATCAAAATAAGAAACTTTGCCGAAGGAACCATACCTCTAAAACGAATTCTGATGTCCCCCAATTTGGGTCGAACTTTTTAGTTTCTTTTCTCATGTAAAGGCCAAAAATGGTGATATTTTGAAGTGATTGTATGGGGAACCCCCCAGGGGAGTTCCAAGGGGTGTGCCACTGGCATGGGTGAATCGGCCGTCCAAAGTTAGTGGGGGTCGGTCATACATTTGGACTCGATTGGAGCACTCTAAATGGGTCAAAGTGGAATTTTTCGTTCGACCCAAATTGGGGGACATCAGAATTCGTTTTAGAGGTATGGTTCCTTCGGCAAAGTTTCTTATTTTGATCCCTAGAATACGATTTTCACTGAGCAATGAGCAATTTTTAAATCGACCCGCCCTAGTGTATATGTAAAACATATAGTTTCCTAGCATTTGTAGAGCGCTTGCGGCAAACTAACCCTCGTCATGCAAAATTAAAGATTTTTCTCTGTCATTTATGCACATCCACCGCCACTGAGTTATAACCGTTCGAATCTGCTCCTCAGCGTGCATTGGAGATCGCTGCTTCTTTCTAACCTAATATTAAGTGATTTCAATATTTTTCCCTGTATATGCCAGTGAACATTTACATTTGCGAACGGTTTCAGTTGAATTGAGCCATCTTTGTTGTTAAAGCCAGTCTTCAGTTTCTTTACATTAACATATTTTTAGTCATAATAATAGAATTTTTTACAGAACTGGTTTGCCTTTCTATTTTTTAAGTATTCAAAATAGATGGAATAGTTCTTTGTGGTACGCCCTCCTCACTTAAGTGCGCACAGGCAAATTTTTTAACTTTCTCTATGTTCTGTTGATAGAAGCGCACTCGGAGATATTGCTGCTTTGAAGCCATTTTCGAGAATACCGTAACAGGTATGCGGTTATGACTTATATGAAAAAATCAGAGACCGTAACTGTTATGCTTTTTTCCCAAAAGAGTCAATAAATTATTTTTATTTTTTCACCGATATGTGTTTGGGCGGAAATACGTTAAAATGTAATTTTTATTTTTTTGGTCAAATAGTTAATATAAATAAATAAGAGCTATATAAATTAAATCATATATCAAATTATATCAATTAAAATCAGACTTTTGTATAATATAGCTATATATAAAGGGCGATCAGATCGGAGGTACTTTTCCCAATACGGGTTTTTTTGTAGTATTCATTGAAATTTCATCATGGATAGACTTATGCCTTAAAACGTTTGAAAATCGTACAAATATATTACAAAAATCGACGCTATGTGAAAAGTGTACATCGCACGGTCAGGCCAACTTATTTTGTTCAGCGATGCGGCCCATTTTTGGCTTAATGGCTACGTCAATAAACAACATTACCGTATTTGGGCTGAAGAGCAATCCAAAGCCATTCAAGAATAGCATTACATCCATTGAAAACAACCGTTTAGTGCAGCCTAGGGGCTGGAGGAGTCATCAGTCAATATTTCTTCAAAACGAGGCTAGCGCCAATGTAACAGTGAATGGCGAACGCTATTGTGCCATGATAACAGACTTTTTGATGCCAGAAATTGAAACTCGCGCTACTTGCCATACAGTCCATGAAACAATAGATTCACCAAGATCGTCTGATATCACACCTTTGAACTTTTATTTGTGAGAGTATCTAAAGTCTAAATGCTTTGTGAATAAACCAGCTTCGTGTGAGGCAATGGAAGCCAACTAAAGTTATTAACGGGATACCGAATGCTGTCCTCTAGTGAATCGCGAGTCATTAAAAATTGGTGTTTGTACGAATCATGGCGCAGTTGCGACCAACATTTAAAAGGTATTATCTTTAAAAAATAAATGTCAGGAATTAATCACACAAAAATATTAAAGACTGTCCAACCAATTTGAATTTTCGTTGTTTTATTTCAATTTAAAATACGACACCTCTAAATTGATTACCCTTGGAAGTTGCAATTTGACTTTTATGTTTTTTCCGTCAAAAATAAAAGCTTAAACTTGAATCTTATTTTTTCGGTCAAAACGAAGAATTAAAACTTAACTTTCATTTTTTTGGTCAAAAATGAAAATGAAAATTTTCCCCTTACTCTTTGAATTTAACTGATATTCTTTAAAAAGAACGGCTGACTTTTTTAATAAAAGTAAAAAAAAATTAAATCATTTAACTTTAATATTCTTGGCAAACAATCATCACATTGCTATTAACAAATATTAAATAGACAAATTCTTTACGACTGACTTTTTGAATTGAAATTTCGAAAACCACTATTATTTTCGATCCCTGTGAAAAATTTAGTAGCAAATAGAATGCAAAATAACGAGCTTCGGAATCAAATGATTTCATTTGGGCCACAATAATTTCTTCCATTCATCATCACTGCCAGATGAAGAACATTCCATTAGCAAATTTTAATTCGTGTTTATTTTCACTTTGGAACCACCTGTTTTTCTCACTTGCAAATTCTTACAAGTAAAAATTTATTCACTAAAAACTTGCAACTTCCCCTCAAAATTAAATTTCATTTTGCTCTCTTACTTTCCCCTACTTTGCAAATTTTTTGGGTGCATGCACCGCAAAACGTGATAATTTGTAAGAGTGAACAGACCTAATACTAAAACTACAAACAACTCAAAGTAGCGCAGATTTTTAGTTAGTGTGCAGAATGTGAGCGATTCACAAAATGTTTAAAATTTCATAAATGTTAAAATGCCATAAAGTCAAATATTCATAACTTTTCCAAAAAGCAAATTTTTTTTTGGGTTTTGAAGCTAAGAATGCCACAATAAAATACTCCTGCCATATAGCGGTAAAAAAAGTGCTTGTAGCGTAGTACACATAACAGAAGTGAAACTTTCAAGGCAGACAAAGAAAGAGGGAGAGACCTGAGAGAGAATGAGAGAGAGAGAGAGAGAGAGAGAGAGAGAGAGAGAAAGAAAGAACATATATATAAATAAATTCAAAACATTTGCAGAGAATACAAATAGACAAAATTTACAAAAAACGGAGAGGGGTCGACCGGTGTAGGTAAACGCCGGACACAAGCCGTGGCAACAACGCGCACTGCTCCGAGCGTTTATCACCCGCACAAACGCGGCGATTCCAGGACCGCAGCAACGGCACAAATTACCGCAAGGCAATACCAATAAATCCGACGCCGGAATGGATACCACTTTATAGTTCGCACAAGCACTAGTCAAGAAACGGAAATAAGCGCCAAGAAGTAGGCACAAAAAAAAAACGCCAACAAAATTGGGACCAAAAATCGCCCCAAACAGTAGGCACCAAGGAAATATAACGCTAAAAAGTATGCACCAAAAATATATTTCCTACAAGTGTGCACCAACAAACAAGCGCCAAAAATTAGGCAGTGTTATTTCTCACTAGAAATTTGCAACCACAAGGAAAAACTCAGGAAAAATAGGCTAAAGTGTAAGATATATGTATATAAGGTATGCTCTCTCTCTCCTTTTCCTCTACGTTATATCTTTTTTCTCTCTCGCGGAACGAAAATGCCCAAAACGTTGCATGGCCTTGAAATTTTACTCTCCATTCTCCCTCGTCCATCGACGCCCAACAAGCTTCACTTCAAAAACTTTAATGTACCCTAAAAAAATTCACAAAAATTGCAAAAACCGCCATTTTACCTAGAATTATTCAAAATCCTGACCGTGGATCGGTGTACAGACAAGCTTCGTATTCAATACGGAAAAATGCATAAAAAATGTCGCGGACTGCGCTAGCCACTAAAAATATGTTAATATCCGCATTTTTTGTTTAATGAATTGTTCAAGTTTTTTACTAAGAGAGATTAGCACAAAATAGACAAAATGACGCAAATTATTTAATCACAACTATCTGAATTTCATTGTCGAAATAAGGCGAAAAAATGCTCTGAACTTTTTACTTGATCTACAAGTAATGCAAAATTTATTTTCATAAACCACACCACCGGTTAATTTTTATTGATTAATATTTCTGCATTTAAATGGGAAATGCTTAAAATAAAAACAACAAAAACATAATAAACAACCAAAGTCAAATACCAGATTTATGTGGTAGCCCAATGAATGGAGTGCCAAACAAACAAACATACCAGCTGGGCGCTTGCGCTGCTGACGATTGGTTGGCTGAGCGCATAGCGCCGGTATTCACTTGGACTTAGTTGATAGAATGATTCTCTGTCAACATCGCTGTTGCTAACACAGCTAACGCTGACGCTACAACTTTGCGCTTGACAATGGCACTGGCACTGACAGTGGCAGCAGCACTAACTGACGGCAAACAGTTACGAAGTGGCCTTAGCACATGCGCTGCTTGCTGCGACGTCGACTGTTGGCGTCACTGCTGCCGTTGACGTAAGCGTGCCGTTTTGTGCTCTGTTTGTAGAATTGAGGAAGAAGTCAGCAATTGTGGGCAACCAATGTAAATGTATCTTTCAGTCTTGAAGATTTCGTGGCGCGATAAAGACGCGTAACGTTAAAAAGTAACAAAATTAAAAGCTTATACAAGTGCCAGCGCATACATATGTACATACATGCATAGGTGTAAAATAAAACTTAGCACTATAAAGAGAGTAATTAAATAGCAAATGTTTTGATTTTGATAAATGGAAAAATGCTTTATTAGGTTTGCGAGTGAGTGCAGGTGAAAAACAATAATTTTCTGGTTATGCGCCTGGTTTGCGAACTCCAATTGTGTTTGAGAACATTTTTTGTGTATAATTAAAAAAAAAATTGCTATACAAATATAACAAAAGCGAGTGGAAATAAAAATAAAACTACGTAGCAGCGAGCAAAACAGAATAAAAAGAATATATTTTTGTTTCGTTATTATGAACTGCCAATAAGTCAAAGAAGCTGAAATCAGAACTCGTTTGTGCAAATAAATAAACAATTGGTTCAACAAAAGAATTAAGAGCAAAGCAGGCACAAAAATGATTGTGGAAAGTGAGGTGTGTACTTTAGTGTAATAGAAAATTGTAATTTCTGTTTTGTTTTATCGCTATTCCATTTATTTTATTATTTTTCCCCCATTTTCTAAGGGGTTCTCATAAAAGGGCATGAACATTTATGGTTTTTTAATTTTGTGGTTGTGATTGTTGGTTGGATACGATTTTATGAGCGGAGAAACTCACTACTGTTATTTTAGTAATAATTCAAATTTATTATTTTAAAGCTTTGGCGATCTGCCATCTCTCAGTTGGAAAGGTTTGTCACATCCCTCAATTGTGACAAAATATACTTTGAACATAAGCAAACTATTAAGGAAGTAATTTCCAGATACAAAAAAAATCAAATCAAATTATTTTAAAGCTTGCTCGTTTTAACAAAGGGCTACGAACACAAAAATAAATTTATTGCTGAATTTTTGTATTTTGTTTTTTTTTTTTTGTATTTGGAATTTTATTATTAGTTTACGAATATGCAGGTTGGTTCGAAGTTACACTAATTTATTTATTTATTTATTCATTTGAAGAAGTCAAGAAAATATAATTTAGATTGACTACGAAAAATAAAAAATAACGAAAAAATATACATAAATCAAATACAAACTTACATCTACCTACAAGAGACTTCAATAGTACAGAAAATTCTTTCTTAGAAACTGAGACATCTAGCGAGCTACAGTTGGAGATCTCATTAAAATCACGAAGTTCACGTTCAATAGGAGCATTGCGGGCATAATTTGTATTGAACTTATTTATAAGTGAATAAAAAGGAAGAGCATTACGAAGAATTCTGGGTGGTGTAAGAAATCACGCCTTTAATCACATTGAAAATAAACGGGGGAGCAAGAATTGATCTTCCACTTTCTATTGACCTCAATAGCAAACGTGATGTACATATAAGATGGGATAGGATCAGAAAATCTTACTGCTCCTAGTATAAACTAAAGTCCGGCAAATCACGGTTACCAAGAAATATACATACGTATAAAGAAGGATGCAGCAGTTCCCGTTTTTACTAACAAAACTCAGATAGGAATGTATTAGGTTGGGGAAAAAGTTCGTAGGGTTTTTACCGAAGACTTTTATTTAAACAAAAAACAATAATTATATCAATAAGTCAATCAATTATATATTCACCGTGGCTGTTTACAACCTATTCCCACCTCTCGACCAATTTGTTGATGACGTTCTGCTAAAAATCGACTGATCTGGTGACAAAAAAGTTGTTGAGCCAGTCTTTAAAGACCTCTTTTTTATCGAAGGTAACACCTTTCATATGGCTTGACAGGGATGGGAAAAGGTGGTAATCGGTCGGTGCAAGGTCCGGAGAATACGGCGAATGCTGAATGACTTCTCATTCGACCTCGTGGAGTGCGGCTTTGACGACTTGTGCAACATGGGGTCTGGCGTTGTCATGAAGAAGTATGGTTTGACCATGTCGATCAGGTCTTTTCAGTCGAACAACCTCATTCACGCGATATAGCTGGGCAATGTAGAGCTCCTTGTTGGCTGATGCATTGTTTTCTAGCATTGCTTTGACGCATCTCCTGTAGCCACCCACTCCTTTCTTTGCTTCATATTGATGTATAGGCACCATTTCTAAACTCTCCTGACGATACGGTGCAAAAAGCGCTGTTTAGGACCGCGTGTTGCTCCATGGCTGACGAGATGCTGAGAAGTAATTTGAAGGCGAATTTCTTTGTTTTTTTTTCGTTGAGCTCGTGAGGCACACAGGCTCCCAAATTTTCGGTAAATTCCATTAAATGAAGGTGATTCAGAATCGTTTTATAATCACAGTTAATTTTTACCCGCAATTCACGACCGGTTCGGCGACCGTTCACCTTCAAAAGTGATTTGAGACGTTCTTCATAGAACTCGGAAGACCTTCCGCTACGGGATGTATCAGCTACAGCAAAGTCACCATTTTTGAACTTTGCAAACAATTTCCGCGCTGTAGACTCGCCTATGACACCTTCTCCATACACGTCGCAAATAAAATATCCGGTCTCATCATAAAGTGGTTGTTGATATCTTACTTAAAAAAAAAAACTATATTTTACCTCTTGCAAAAGCGCAATGAAAACTTTAAAAAATATGGGTGAACTTGGCCTCAGGAAGTGGAAGTGCGGGCACGAAGTATTTAACTTTTAATAAAAAAACAATATTTTCTCAGATGCCAATGCCTGAACATTTGCAGATTTTCAACACAATTTTGCGTCACAGATACGCAAACATTTCGCTCATTTACTTCAATAGTATCGCAAAAATTAAATTTAAAAAGTTCAACATTACTCAGAGCATTGCTCGAATTCAGTTACATCTTTGCAGCGCAATCATTGAGCAATGGACCTCCCAAATACGCGGCTATGTGCGAAATTGAAACTGAAAAATTTGAACGCATGAATGGGCATTTCTACGCATGGATAGGCATTTCATTAATACCTCACATACAGCGTGTTTTATTTCACTTCTGGCCACTCTTATCGGAAACCCCTTATACAAAAGTCGTCGTATATTTGATTAGAGATCATAAAAACAAATATATGTAACTGTAAATATTCACGATCAGGGTTCTCGAGGTACAAGTTCAGGTGCTTTTAGCTACAATTAAATTGGATGAGCTCTTCAGTGGTCGAGCGATTAAGGCCAGATAGGTGATCCCATCGCACAAATATTAGTTTGGGGAAAAAGAAATCCCCCATTGCGCAAATGCTTTAACACTGTTTTATGGTCGAGCTTTAGCTCATGGGCGATGCTACGATTACTTACAAGCCCGTCAAATTCGATTATTTCTATGATTTTATCGACATTTTCTACCTAATATTTAACAATTTTATTGATTAAATTGCAATAGTTTTCTTGTTGGCTGCCTATTTTATTGAAGCTTTTGAAAGTACATTTTTCCCTTTAACTTATATATGTACATATTTATAAAATTGGCGCGTACACCCTTTTTGGGTGTTTGGCCGAGCTCCTCCTCCTATTTGTGGCGTCCGTCTTGATGTTGCTCCACAAATGGAACTTTAACTTAGATGCGCATTTTTTGCTGTGCAAGGTCATGCGTGGATCTTCGCATAAACGTCCGAGTCTCAGTTTTCTCAGTTAGAGCTATGAGCTGTACAGATGTCTTCAAAAGTGATCGCACGCATTTCCTCTAATAAATTTTGGCTGATGTGGTTTTTGGTATTTCGGGTAAGGTAACAGGTAAGGAATATGCGTTGTTCTGTGCATTGGAATTTTTATCTGGGGAAGAAGGAATATGCGTTTAGATGTGCCTAGTAGGGCTGCAACGAAGTACTCAAATTAACATTTTTATACGCTCCAACACTAAGTTTCAGAAAGTGAACTTTTCTGCGAGAAAATGTTTGTAAATAATAAAATAAATCAATGTAAATTATTAAATTTAAGCTAATTCACAAGTTGCTTGCTTCAAACTTTATGGAAACGGTGTTGTGGAGGATGTTGAAGAATCTCGCTAGTCTATAAGGTTTCAGGAGAGTGAAAAATATTATTTGATGGTCGCTGGGTCTCTTTCGTTACAGCTTGAACTTCGTATAACCATTTCGTGACATGTGTACTGCAGACATTGCAATACTTAAGGCAGCCTTGGTTAACCCAATTCAGTGCCTTTTCTTGACTTTCGAGCGAATAAATAGAAACTATGCTATACACCTAAAACATCGTAGTAGTCCACTTAGAGGTTCAAATTGAAATTTTCAATGCGTTCTTTCGTACAGAATTTTCAGCGAAAAAATCTGCATCATCTGCATTCATTCAATAGTTTCGACTACATGAAATTAGAAGGAAAATAGCAAATAATTTTGTTTTTCGATAGTTCGTAAGGCTACAAATTGGTCGGTGCTGAAAGTATGCCTTTCCTAATCAGCAGTTTTGCTTGCATTCGCAGCAAGTGAAGGGAATCCCCCGATTTTTAGTTTGTTATTTTTTATTTATGCAAATTATTTTAGTGATAGTCATATTTGATGCACTGTGGCTGCAAAAAATTATGGCAGCAATGCGCATGCGAAATTCGATACTACATTTTATAATAAGCAATAACAGGCGGAAGCGACTATGGAAATAAGCATTTTTCTGTAATATGAATGCTTAGGTAATAATAACAAAAATTTTATTAGAGCTATAGAATTATGGCTTTAGTAGATAATCGACTTATTTGCGAACCTATCATAAGCTAAAAAAAAGGAAAAACAAAGGAAATAAGAAACAAAAGGTTAATTTCAGCCGCTATTAAACTATATACAATTAATTAAATAATTTTAATTTATACAAATTTCGTTTTATAGAATTTTGTTTTTGAATAACTTTTTTACGAAATAAAGAAATTATTTCGAGTGATAAGAAATCTTTACTTTGACCTTTACGTGCTTCATTGTTCGCCTGTTTGTATACTGCAGCTCTCCACTTCTCAAGTGTAAAATATAATTGACGTATGACACCATTTGCAAAAATTATAAATCTTCCGATAGAGTGATTAATTTTGTGCCAGTCGTAGTAGTAGCTTTGTATTAGGAGATAGTTTTGTAGAAGTTGGATACCTTTTTTTGAAAAGCAATGCATTTTTTAAGAGCTTTAATCTAACGGGAAGAGAGTCCCAACGACGTTTAGAATAAATAAAGAACTAACGTTCAGACACAAGAGTGCCATATTTTGTGGAAACTAGAAGTAAAGATCTCTATGATTGTAGCATTGAAGCCTGCCATAACGACATTGATGTTCTTCCGTGTAAAGAGGTTAGCTTAGGTTATGCTTGGCTGATCCTTTAGATCGCACATAGAACAGAAAGTGATCCATAGGGAAACTAAATTTTTGTGTGGAGAGTTTAAGAACTTTATATTTTGTTAATTAATACACAGTTTGAATAATTAGTAGGCTGCTAATTTTTTGATCTGTCACACTTTCTCAGTTTGAAAATGATGCAGAGCCTAAGCGGTTTATTCGTGTTGTGCTAAGTGCAGGGCATTGACAGAGTAGGTGTTCCGGAGTTCCTCTCGCGTAGACTTCGTTTCATACTGTGCATGTATCGTTCTGCACTAGTCGATGGACTGTGACAGTGTCCCGTCAGTATTACCGCTACAAATTTACACTCTTTCCTTGGCAGAGATAAAATATACATAGTTTGTACGAGTATACCTGAAATGGTGACTACGTAGCACGATTTTCGCGATCCTGCCCGAGCTGGTGCTTTCCCATCTTGAGCTCACTTCTTGAATCATTGCTGCATCTATATCCTGTCATTGTTTGCAGAGAGATGGATGGAAGTTTTGCGCCTGCTTTGGCTAGTATATCCCTTTTATCATTTGTTTCAATTCTCATGTGCCCTGGAACCCAGCAGATGGTGGCTTGTTTCTTAGTTCCTAGCTCGTCCATCCTGTTCCGGCTTTGTCGTACGCAGAGTGAGTTTGTCATTCATTACATCTGCTATTGCTTTGATAACTGCTTGGTTGTTAATGGAAAATGTTATTTGAGAGTTCGGAGAAGTGTTTTCTATAGCTAAGTTTACTGATTTCGTTGCTGCGTAGATCTCAGCTTGGAACACACTGCAGTAGTCTGGTAATTTGTGTAACTGTCTGAACAGAATACTGAGGCTGCAATACCCTCCTCTATTTTGCAACTGGCTGTGTATATGTTTAAGGTGTGGCGCATTGATAGTTGCCTCTCTACCTTTGGTTTCCTGAACTTTTTGCTACTAAGTTATTGGGGGAATTCAATATAATTTAGTGTACATAATTCAGAGTATAATCAACGGTGTTCTGATTCTTGTTTAACATTTTCTTAAGGGGTCCCGGTGGTCTAGAGCTCGAAAATTTAGGGTATTATCAGGAACTTTTTTTACAATACTAACAAATTAAAATCGATATTTAAATTTTTTAGGTTTTTATTTCAGACGATTCGGTTGAATAGTGTTTTTTTTGTTTTGACAACACCAGGTCGAAAACAGTCGTTTCGAGATAAATGATTTTAAAGTTTTACCATATTAACAGGAGCGCAGGAGCCTAGTTAATAGGCTGTAGAAGCTACAATATTGGGAATTTCCGCATGGAAATTTCACAGTATATTCTTAAGAGACTATACTTTCGAAATATGGAAAAAACAAAAAATTGATTTTTTTTAATTTTAGACCACACTTAAGCCTTAAGGGGTTACATGGGCTTCGTCGGGTAAAAAAACCTATTTTCAATATTTTTTTTTTGTATGTAAAAAATTATTTATTTAATTCAAACTTTTTTCTGTCTTTTAGATACATATTTAAGGAATAATTTTTGAAATTTTCAAGAAAAAAAAATTAAAACTCCTTCATTGTGACGTCATTTCCAGTGACCCCACGAAAAATAAGGTGCGTCCGCGTTGTCAGCATAACTCCTGACGTGATCATCGAAAATGAAAAAACAAAAAAATAAGTGTTTTAGTTAAGACCATAAACTCGTGCTTGAACGAAGGAAAGAAAAAAAGTAAATATTGGAATTTTGGCAGACATTTTTCCAAAAAAATGAAAATTTCAAAATTTCCTTGACATTTTTGTTTTTTTAAATAGTTGTAATTGAAAAAAAAAACACCTGTGTAAAATTTCATCAAGATCGGTTGAGTAATTTTCGAGAACATTTGACAACCGACTTTGAAAACACGGTTCCGAGAAAAACGCGTTTAAAGTTTTGAGTAACAATAAAAGTGGCTTGGAGCGCACACCTTCCAAAGGCGGAATCTCCGAAACTATTATTCGGATCGACTTGAAAATTTAGGATAATATTCTTGAGATGTTGTAGAAATTAATAAGCCAAAAACAAAAATCGATTTTTTGAACTGACGAAACCCATGTAACCCCTTAAATTTAACTAACTTCCATGTCTTTCGACATGCCCTTATCTCGTGGGTAGATATAATATGTAAATAATATAAAATAAAATCTATAAAGAATCTGCTGTATAACCAAGAGTACATAGAGGCCCTAAATGAAATTACAAGCCTTCAGTTTTAACTCTACTGGAAGTTGTTTTCAATGGATTGTAAATCAAATCTTCATTTGGTCTGGGCATTGCTACATACAAACAAACCATTTGATGCGAGTTGCTTGCTTGCTTACTAGTGGAATTTTTTTTTGGAAATTTTTTGGCTTCATATTCTGTTTGCTATTTTATGAGTTAATGCTAACGTTGTTGTTATAAGAAAATTATAATTGTCTCTATGTAACAAAATCTTGAAGGGAACTGTGCTATGTATTTTGTGTGTGTGTGTGTACATTTGGGCCTATAGCAATAATGAGGTAATGGCTGCGAAATACTACAAATCCTTAAGTGGGTATGGTAACATACATATATACATACATACATATGTATACAAAAAAAATTATATGCGTACATATGTATGTGTGTTTGTATTGACATTTGCTTTTAATTTTATGTATGTTAAATATTTTACATTATCTGCTGTGGCAAATAGACATTCAAATGTATGCATGTTTTTTTTGTTTTCTCTCTCAGAAAATAGACTTTAAATGCATTTAATTGAATTAGAAAGAAAAAGTGTGTCATTCAAAAATCTGTTTCTGTGCGCAAATTATAATTTCTTCAAACATTGGAATTAATAATAAATAAATTAATACATATGCGCAGCACAAACACACACAAGCACATATGTAGGTGGCAATGATGCATGTGCACAATAGGCCACACCGGCTGTCACAAACAGCATTGAATGTGCAACACTTGCAGCAAACAACATAAAATACAAACATACATACGCATTTATGCGCATTCATACATACATACATACATACATATATTCACATGTGTTCAAACATTGCTGCTTAAGTGATGAATGGAAAATTTCCACAAACCCCGACATAGTAGACACATTTGTATGTATTTATTTATACGCCAAGAAAGAGCACAAGAATTAAAAAATAAAAGAAAATGAGGCATCCGCAGAAGCGCGTTGTTCTGGGTATGTACAAATGTTGGACTGGTTGCCTGGCTGACTGGTTGACTGAGCAACTCAACGACTGAGCGACTGAGTGACTGACTGGCGGACGCGACTGACTGTCGAACTGGCTAACTGACTGCCCATGACTGTCAGCTAGACGGTGTTTGATGGTGTTACAAACCGAATATGCGCCCAGAAATATCTATGTATGTATGTATGTATGTATGTGTGGGCATACGGTCTCTAGTACGCAATACTTTGCATCCAGTCGAAATTTTGGCTTTGTGTCAGCAAAGTTATAGGCAGAATGCTCATTATGGCTGAGAAGTGAGCAGTAATCAATTGAGTCCTTGATTTTGAAAATGGTATAAGTCATATTTTCCTTGTTTCGAGATATTTAGAGTTTTGCATTTTAAATGATTAAAAAATATTTTTGTATTATGGAATATGATTTTTCGACAGTAAAGTAGTGCCAACAAACAAATATTTATTATGATTGTGAAATTTATAACCATTTGTAAAACGAAATGTGGTTTTGAAAGGTTGAAATGGCTTCTACCACTTTCAAAATTAACTGCATGACTTTATAAATGGCTTATACCATCAAGGAAACATTTTTATTAGTAATTAACATTTTATTCAAACTCATTTCATTGTAAATAAGTAAATTATTTATTAGTATTTAGGGAAATAAAGTTTTTGTGAAAAAGGGTGGGGTTTTCTTCTGTTATTTGTCTAATGGTTGTCTATAACACAAGCCGACAAAATTTAACCAACATTCAGACCCAGAAACCAGACTATATAGTTCCGAAGGTTTATGATGCGCTGAATCCAAATCTGGCCTCTGAATTGCTCTATCAGCTCTGGTTTTCGAGATATCCTAACCTAAAAGTGGTTTCTGAGTCTGCGATGCTGTCGGCCTGTGTAATGGAAGTAAATCAATATTTTCGTATATGCTAGGTGCTCCTCTTTAAGGTGAGAAGTGAATTCGGAAATGTGACCCAAGAAAGTTTTATAAAACATCTTATATGGAGCTTGTGTTAGAAATCTGATCAATTGTATTTTTAGCTAAGACACAGCTTCCCCATTGGTGTTTTTCTTTCTATTATTCGTTGAGTCTTTTAGTTGTTTTATCGAAATGAAATCTTTCTGAGCCATTTGTATGTACTACCAAAAATGGGTTTTTCTTTTTACATACTTCTATTAAATAATGCTCAGGTATGTATAAATAATTCGATTTTTTAATCTTAGTTTCTATCAAAGATGCTTTAAGATGCCGGACGCGACTTTCTATGATTCTCTGAGGCGATTGTTTCATCCCATTCATACATTTTAGCATTTTCACTGTGGAAATTATGAAACCATAAATTGTATACATACATCTTGCGCTTATATAATAAGCTACCGAAACAGAAAGTTTTGGATAAGAAAGTGCTTTCTGAAGATCAAATGTGAATCCGTAATATTCACTCGGGTTATCTTTTGCTTTTTGTATGTCATCTGTTAAACTTTTTGTAGCCTGTTCGGCACTGTTCAGATGTGAATCATGAATTTCCATAAGATGCAACTTCTCGCCTTCTTAAAACTACATTTTCACATATATCCTTCATAATTTCTGGGTCGTCTTTTTTTTATTGATTGTTTTCAAACCAAACCATACAGAAACAAATTCTGTTTTTAGAAACTTGCTAATTTCCAAAAAGAATCAAAATTAGCTTTCCTGCCTTCATATCCGATTCCATTTATACATTTTTTGGAACAAGAGCAATCTTTATTTTCGAAAAGTTTACCACTCACTTGCTTAGACTCTTTTGTTTCATATCCCTTTCTACTATTTCTCTTCATTTTTCTTATATTACTAGCTTCGAAAAAAACACTCAACTATCCAACAAATACATCGAGTTACACAAAAAATAATTTCAGACATGGAAAATAAACGATACTGCGTTGCTGTATTTTTGGACGTCGCAAAAGCTTTTGACAAAGTTTGGCACAAAGGCCTCTTGCATAAAATTAGGACAATATTACCACTCGACTATTATTTAATTATCAAGAGCTACCTTACTGACCGATGCTTCTACATTAAATACAATGACAAATACTCACATATACATCCAATAACAGCAGGAGTTCCT
The DNA here is from genome assembly GCF_027943255.1 of Anastrepha obliqua. NCBI lineage: Eukaryota > Metazoa > Arthropoda > Insecta > Diptera > Tephritidae > Anastrepha > Anastrepha obliqua. Next base: position 51,421,292 of record NC_072893.1, read on the forward strand.
CAAGGTAGCGTTCTAGGGCCACTGCTATATGTCTTATTTACCTCTGACATACCACTCCCAGACGAAACTAATTCTACTATAGCAACATTCGCAGACGACACAATTTTATTGTCATCTGACAAAAACCTCTCCACCGCAACAACAAAATTACAGATGTACACCAACAATGTAAAGAAGTGGTTTGACAAATGGAGTTTAAAAATAAACGAGGACAAATCTGTACAAGTAATATTTACGACAAGAACAGAGATTGCTGCTATGCCGATTAAGCTCAGCAATAAAAATATACAAATTGAAAAATCTGCAAAATATCTTGGAATCCATCTGGATTCAAAACTGACTTGGAAAGATCATATCAAAAAGAAAATAAAACAAATAAAGGAAAAATTTCGACAATTGCATTGGCTAATAGGCAGAAATTCTAAGCTCCATATTTCCAACAAACTTTTAATATACAAGGCGGTCATTAAACCAATCTGGACCTACGGACTTCAAGTGTGGGGAACTGCAAAAAGAACTCACATAAACAAAGTACAGCGACAACAATCAAAAATCTTACGTATAATAACAATGTCCGACAGGTACACAAAAAATGATGACATCCATACTACGTTCAATATACCATTAATCGACGAAGAAATAAAAGCGATATCAACAAGGTATTTTAACGAAATAAACCAGCACAAAAATAGAGAAGTCAATACACTCTCACAACTTGAAAGAAGAACTTTACGACGTCTGAAGAGAAACCGACCAATTGACCTATTAAATTAAATATTAATTCTCGTATGCTAAAATAACTGTTCTATAATATATAAAATGTAATTCTTTTCCTATCGCTGTATTCGTCTTGGCACTGGCCATGATGAAATATATTTAATAATTTTCCTAACTAATTGTTAAAAAATGTACTAGATGTCAGTATGACAGATGTATGATTAATGTAGGAATAATAAAAAAAAAAAAAAAAAAAAAAAAAAAACAAAAAAAACTAGCTTAAACCCGTGGGTTTCACCTCACATTTCTATCAAAAAGTGTGCAATGTAAATAAAACAACTTTAACTTTTTTAAGTCAGTTTAGGTATTATTTAAAACGATCGGATATACGACATTTTTTGTTATATTATTTTGAGTATAAATAAAAAGGTTTTTCGGTGCGCCAACTCTGGAGCAGGCTACATATAATTGGCCATGGGTAAAACATGAGTTGGTTAGATTGACTCCTGCTACAGTTAATGATTGTCCCTGAGCTTTATTTATGGACATTGCGAAAGCCAGTCTAATAGGAAATTGGAGGCGTTTAAAATTGAAAGGTATATCCGTCGGTATCATTGGAATTCTTTGTGGTTTTCAAAACTTCCTGATAAAAGCTTCTATAACATTCGGTAAAAGTTTCGTGATGATTAGCCTTGTGCCATTGCATAAACGTGGAGGATCTAAATTACGCAGCATAATTATCATGGCCCCCTTTTTAAGCATCAGTCGATATGCAGTATGAAAAATCCCATTTGTATAGGAGGTGTCACGCCCCATTTCTAGCTATCACCAGTTTTCATGCAGGAGTTAGGTATTAACCCCATATAATCTCTTACCAAATTTCAGTTGTCTAGCCCAAATACTTCCGGAGATATGGACAATGAAAAATTGCATTTATATGGGAGGTGCCAAGCCCCCTTTTTCGTTTTTCTCAGTTTTCTTGGAGGTGTTAGGGATTAACCTCATATAACCCCTTCCCAAATTTCATTGGTCTAGCCTAAATACTTCCAGAGATATGGACTCTAAAAAATTCCAGTTGTATGGGAGGTGCCACGCACCCTTTTTCGTTATACGCAGTTTTTCTGGATTACCATTACCAAATTTCAGTAGTCTAACGTAAATACTTCCAGAAATACGGACTGTTAAAAATTCCTTTTGTATGGGAGGTGCCACGCCCCCTATATATATCAAACTATTTTTTAGCCCATGACCATCCCGGTAAGGTATCCAGTTCGTGTTTCAAATTTGGTTACGATCGGTTTATGCGTTTAGGACGCAAGTCGATCTATAGATACATACATAATTTGAATTTTATATATGTATATAGATGTGCATAATTACATTGATTTCATGTCACCTTTCCTGATTTCATGTTGCTTTCTTTCATTGGTAAGGATTCCGAATTCACTTTTAAAGTATGAACTGATTCATCTGAAGGCGATATAAGTCTTATTCGTTTCCATTTCTTGGTAGCATTAATTATACTTCTTCGCCATATAATGTCTACAATTAATTATAAATAGTACGTTTTGACATTAAAATGATTACTTGATCATATCTGAACCGTTATCTGAAGACATGACAAAATTACTAATTATTTTGCCAAACTTTGGGAACAGACTGACTTATACTACTATCAAAAAAAACAGTAACCGTATTTTGTTTACGAACCAAAAAATAAACAAATTTTATCGAGTTAATTTTCATGGCATACTGCTAATCTCTTCAGATTATGTTATTTTATTAGGATTTGATATGAAATAGCTGATAAACTAAATTTTTAAAATTTTTGACTTATACTACTTTCAAAATCAAGGGCTCAATTGTATAATTGTATATTTGCTTACACAAATTTGTTGCATTGCCGTTTTATTGCAATTTTACACAGCTTTTAAAAATGCACGTGATTTTGGTGGAAAAAAACGAAAGCTTGAAAGCCGATAAATTTCTTTCGTAATTAAAACTGCAAAACTAGTCACGATTTGATGAACTCATTCCTATTAAATTTTCATACCTACACACAAACATACATATAGTATGTATGTATATTTGAAAAATGCATAGCAATGAAATTGCAACGGAATTTTCTTATCAAATTACTCATTGGCATGACAGCTTGTTGCAGTTTTTATATACATTCATACACCTATGCATATGTATGTACATATATGCTTGGTGAAGTCCTAAAGTGCCAGGGAATTGTAAATTTGTTCATAAAAAGGTGCATATACAAAAATATTATATTTAGAATGAATAAAATTAGAGATATCTCAACGTGAAGCCCTTGATAGGTCGCTACTTAAAACGGGCGCAATCGACGTCCACGCCTACAGCCGACTTCCATGTAACGATAGAGCTCGAAAGAACAACAAATTTTATTTATTTTTATTTTATTTTATAGAAACTTCCGTAACAATAATATTTCTGTATGCTAAAATTAACGCGGCGCTGACAAACAAAACCCAAAAATTATAAGAACCCAAACGAATGACCAAAAACTCAAAAAGCAACAAAAAAAAAATAATGATTAAATAATATAAAAAAATGTCGAACACAAAAAAAAATAATAATAAAATATCGAAACGTGAAATGAATACGGACAAATGTCAATGAAGGAAAAAATACTTATTTACCAAAAATAATGAGCTTCCACACTTTAAACTTCCCAAATTAAACAACTACGCTTTCTCCCGCTTTCAACGAAAGTTAGGTATCTTGGAGTGACACTTGACTCCAAACTCGATTAGAAACTACACATTGAAAATTGGGTAAAATAGGCCAGTATAGCTTTCTACTACTACCGGGACTCAAGCCACAGGTCCTGCTTTCGGTGAACAACGTAGTGGTCCTGCCAATTTTAGTGCATGGTTGTCTGGTTTAGTGAGGAAGGTCCTTTCGTAAGGACTATAATATCACTAAGCTGTGAAGGGTGCAAAGGACTGCTTGCATTGGCATCATCGGAGTATGTAGAACTTGTCCATGTGCTGCCCTCAATGCCGTTTTGCACTTCTACTCATCGACTTATTTCTACTCAATGTGCAGTCAGGTTAAATGAGGTCGACCTCTGGAGGCAGACTCTCAAGGGACATAGTAGCATTTTTAGGCAGTTAATGCTGTATTTTTCTGACCTTCGGACAGATCTCTCTATCCATAAATTGAAGTTTTAGGCTTACGCCAGTGCAATCTTTTCAAGTAGACAGAATTGGGACGACGGGAAAATCTGCACCGAAGCTGGTACCTATGTCTTCACTGTTGGAATCGGGAGTCGGAGCAGGGGTTTTCTCTAAATCAGCCAATTTATCTATTTCCTTAAAACTGCTAGTGCTTTTCAGGCAGAAGTCTCCCCACTTGGGAGCGCGGGTGATGTTAACATTTTTTCAGATAGTCGGGCTGCGATCAAGGCTGTGACGATGCCATGGTGCATATCCAAACTAGTCAACTCTTGTTAGGAGGAGATCAAATCTCTTGGATGTACAGGTAACATTTCTCTGATCTGGGTTCTAGGACATAGGAACATAGGGGGATATGAAATCGCTGATGTGCTTGACAGGAAAGGGACTGAATTGGTCTCAGAGAACTCCTACCTGGTAATCGGCATCCCCTTGACTGTTGTTAAAGGCGAATTGCACAACTTATTTCTCAGGAAAGCGCAGAAGAGATGGAGCTCCATTTCTTCATGTGCTATTTCCAAAATCCGTTGGCCCTAGTGCAATAGACGGAGGACTCAGAAAGCTCTGGGCTCCACGACATTCAATTTCCAAACTCACAGCTGTTTACCGGTCATTGGACGATCGGTTCACACGCGGAAAAGCTGGGGTTATCATTTAACCCCCATTGCAGAAGCTGTGGGGACCTTTCATAGAAGAAAGTTGCTGAGCAATTTCTCTGTAAATGTCCGGGTTTAGACGATTAAGGTCACTGGGTGCTCCTTTCTTCGGGAGCCTGGGGCAGTGCGCCAACCTAAATCCCGTCAATCTTTTCCATTACATCAATATTTCTGGTTGGCTGTAGATATCTGCCTCTTGGAGGACTCATAATGGTTTGACGCTTGGGGAGTGCTAGAGTTGTACTTGAATCAATAAAAAGAGGATCGAGAGAGAGAAAAATAAATAAATAAATGTTGAATGAAAGGTACATAATCAAATTAAATGAAAAAAATATATACATTTATCAAAAAAATATCGAAAAAAAATGTAAAATAAAGAAAAAATTAAAAAAATCCGAAGAAATAATGTAATAATTAATTAATTATTAAAATAAAAGCACAATTTAATTAGAAACCAACAAAAAATAGCGAAAGGCTGTGAAATACAGAAAAATAATAAATAAACAAATTAATATTAAAAAAACAAAGTTTTTAAATCAGCAATAATAAAAAATAGAGAAAAACAGCAGAACACAAAATCACAAAGGGTTGAGTTCGCTTGAGAAAAACCTTTAGAGGCTGTCGGCTGACATGCGTCACTTCCGCGTTAGGTTTTTGACCGAACTTCTCCTTCAATTTGCGGTGTGCATCTAAATATTGTCCAACTAATGAAGGGATCTACTCATCGGAGGAAAGTGTCTGAGAGAACAAAAAAAAAATAACGTTTTGAATATTTTGTTCTTTCTTCCTTTGACTGGTGCTTGAACTGATGCCTTAACGGATAGTTTTCGTCCATTCAAAGAACACTGTTGCCCTTTTTCTCTCCATACCTTTGTCATATTGGATTCTCTTATACTTCTTATTAAGGTTTTCTTTCATAAATAATGGGTGGGTCATATCGTGTTTGCTTTTTGAACCACCTATTTTTTTGAGAATGGTAACACAAATGACATGTCAAATGTGTTCATAATTTACTTAAAGGTTTGACATTTACGAAATGGGACGCTATACGCTTGAACAAAATTGGGAAATATTGAAAACCTATTTCCAAAGTGGTGAGTCTTTTTCTTCTTTTCTGATTAAGCTCATTTTCACATCGGTGGCTACGTCAATAAGCAAAATTGTCGGATTTGGGGCTCAGAAAATCCGCACGTTACTGTAGAGAAGCAAATGCATCCACAACGACTCACTGTTTGGTGTGGTTTTTGGTCTGGCGGCATCATCGGGCCATTTTTTTTCGAAACTGAGCGAGGAGCCGCGGTTACAGTAAATGGAGAGCGTTACCGTGACATGCTCAACGAGTTGTTTCCAAAAATTGAAAAGGATGACATGGACGACATTTGGTTTCAACAGGACGGTGCAACTTGTCACACTGCCAAAGTTACACTCGAACTTATGGCTACCGTTTTTGAAAACCGAATTATCAGCCGAAATTCCGATATCAATTGGCCGCCTCGGAGCTGTGATTTAAGCCCGTTGGACTATCTTTTGTGGGGAGCCGTTAAGGACAAATACTATGCGAACCATCCAGAGACGATTGATGCTTTAAAACACGAAATCGAAGTTGCCATTCATGAAATTGGAGCCCAAACAATCGAAAATGTGCTTAAAAATTGAGTTGATCGAATGCCTACTGTAAAGCCATTCGTGACAGTCATTTGAACGATATTATTTTTCATTCATAAATGACAACGTTCAATCTTCAAAATAAAAAAAAAAGTTTGAAAAAATATTGATTAGTTTTTTTTAACTCAAACAGCAAATTTTACATGGCCCACCCTATAGTAGTGTTCCGGATTTCAATGCTAAATTTTTTTTCCGCCAAATTTCACTCCATTTCTTCTTGCCAATGCAAGACTTTTGAGTGACCTCCATTGCTCTTATTGAGATATGATCCTTGATGCCGTCGCCTTTTCTAAATTAGCGAGTTCTTATAGAATTTCAACGTGATGAGTATTTTGGAGAGTCAATCTTGCTTCAGTGTGAATGACAGTACTTGCCGACGAATGTCGAATAGGAGAGTTGTGGTAGATGTCTCATGGCCCGATGATTTGCTCACGTAGCAGGGAGTATGAGAGCTGTTTGCTTATATCAGAGGTCGCCAAAACTAAGATTGTGTTGTTGATATAGGAAAAAGCCTTCACACAAAGACATACACACGCGGCCTTTGCCCATGGCACTTCGTATGTGCGCATACGTGAGAAATGATCGGGCAGAATTCTACTGCCGAAACCACTTTGACGAAATTGCTCTCACAATTTCGCTTCGGATGAGCAAACCTTGTAATCTATCATCCTTGATTTAATACACCTTGGCGGTGATCGTTTGTCTCTCAAGTCTCTCCATTAAATTACTGGACTTTTCAGTTCGCTGATAACAGCGCAATTTGCCATGGCCGGCTTTTAAGAAGGATGCTCATTCCCGAATGCCCTCTTTTTTTGTACTACAATAGGTTCTTGTAGACTCAACACACAACTTTACTCTTTGAATATTGCTTAGAGAGTACGTTCACATACCGGCCACTTGCTCCAAGTCACATACTTGTTTGCAGCGGCACTGACTTTAAATGTTAGTAGAAGGGGCTCACTAAAGCACTCTCTTTTTCTACCCCGTATATCGCTCATAGGTTACTTGTGTTGCTTATCAATATATTGTACATGCACACAAACGCTGGGATTGAGTGTAGTTGTATAGCTGCGCCCTTCCACCATATTGCATACTTTTATGTATTGAGTGCTACTATGTTAGGCGAATAATAACTCGGGTAGGGAATGTTAAAAACAACAGGCTAGCGTTATCTGCAAATTTTTACGAAATCACAGTTTCAGGAATATATCTACAAGTGATATCTATAAAAGTGTATATTCGTCTACGTTTACTAGCATTCGCTTTCCTCTATTTAATTACTTTACAGCTGCTTTGGGCCATAATTCTCTCACACGTTTTCGTATACAAATAAGCCGGCCATTAAACAAGCAGACGCTTATTAGTCTTAAATTATGTTCATAAAGTTATAAAACACTTTCAAGTAACGACATCGTTAATATCTCCCTGTCACAAATTGAAAAGGCTTACGCTTTGCCGTAAATCTTATCTGAGATTTGCTAAAAACGTGTGAAATGCAAGTAATCGCTCTTAGATATTGTCGATTAGTTTTTGCGCGATAAAATTTTTATTTGAATAAATGTTATCTCTGTTACCTCATAACTTCACATTTTTTGCTTTGAGAGCAGCGTTGCCACAGGCTTAGCAATTTCTATTTTATCTTCTTAACACTAAAAATGTGTTAAACATAAAACAAATTACTTAGAGCAACTGTGATAGAACAGAGGGGAAGCGATTATTCCTACCAAATGTTAAAAAAGAGAAGAGAATAGTAGAAAGGAGTAAATGTGAAAAGCTGGAGTTATTCGAAAAAATGAATCTGAAAAACTTATCAGAAAATTCGGCACAATATAAAAATTTCAAGACAGGTATTAATTTTTCAGAGAATGAGACTCCAAGCCTGATAATTAACATTGGTTATCAATATTCGATAATAAATTTCAGAATCACATACATATGTACAGTGAGCGTCAAAATAAAGTGCACAAAGCATTTTGTTATAGGTATTATGGATTTTATTTCAGTCTTTTATAACAAAGCAATATATGTATTTTCATTTCATGTTTTTTAAATTAGTATTTGATTCTCTACCTAATACTAGAAAACAACAGAAAATAAATTACAACAACAAAAGTTTTAAAACAAAAACAAAATTTACTACATATTTTACACGTCAAAATAAAGTGTACAGCGTACATCAGTAGCATTTTAGCGATGTTGTATCGTAAAAAATACCGTTATATTTGGTTGTTTACTTCCTTTTTGCTTTTTTCATATTGTATTTAAATTGGTTGCGATCGGCAGAGTGAAAAGTTTTTGTCTACAGTAAATTACATTCTATTATTTATTTTTTTCAATAATGGGTAAACAAACTTCGACTGATGTTAGCGAACTGGTAGTAAAGCTTCGCAATGAAGGTAAAACCTTTCGTGAAATTGGCTCTATTGTCAACAGAAGCCATAGTAGTTAACAAATACAAAAAGTTCGGCAAAGTAGAAAATCGCTCAGGTGCAGGTCGTCCAAAAGTTTTAAATGAGACTGAAGTAAGGTCTATAGTGCGTGATGTGAAGGAAAATCCCTTTAAAAGGGCGGTCAAAATATCACAAGAAGTTTCAACTGCATCAGATACTAGGGTAAGTACCAGCACAATACGTGTAACGTTGTACGCAAATGGATTACATGGTCGTCTCCCACGAAAAAAGCCGCTAATATCTACAGTTAAAAGTCTTGATTATGCAAAGAAATACGAAAATCGGGATGTTTCTTTCTGGAATAATGTCCTGTTTAGCGATGAAAGTAAGTTCGAGGTATTTGGGCAGAAAAAACCGGTTAAAGTGTGGAAAACCAAAAATAAAGAGTATGCCGACCAAAATTTGATAATCACAGTTAAGCACGGTGGGGGTTCGGTGATGGTGTGGGGATGCATGGCGACAAGCGGAGTGGGCAATTTGGTTTTTATTGAAAGTACCATGAACAAAACAGATTATCTGAATATTTTACAAAATAATTTGTTAACCAGTGTGCAAAAATTAGACTTGCAGGGATCTTGGATCTTTCAACAAGATAATGATCCCAAGCACACAGCAAAAATAGTAAAAGAATGGCTGATTTCTCGTACTCCTAAGACACTGGATCATCCTGCACAGTCACCGGATTTAAACCCTATTGAAAATTTGTGGGAGCATTTAGACCACCAATTCCGGAAAAGGGCAATCACCAATATGGATATGCTGAAATTCGTTATAAAGGAAGAGTGTCATAAAATTTCATCTGACGTGACAAAAAAACTAGATAAGTCGATGCCCCGAAAACTGTCTTCCGTTATCAAAGCAAAAGGGAAATCAACAAAATACTAAATCGACATTACATTTTTGTAGAATATATCTCTGTACACTTTATTTTGACGCGTAAGAAATAGTTTTAAACAAAAAGAAGCTCTTTGGGTGCCACACCATTTAACACCACAAAACGTGTGTATTGCATTTCCATCTACGAAACCTTGTTCAAACGGAATCAAATCGATCTAATTCTTAAACAGGTGATGACTGGGGATAAGAAATGGATGACATACGACAATGTTGTGCGAAAACGATCGTGGTCAAAGCGGGACGAAGTATATTAGCTCAAACGGTGGCAAAACCAGGACTAATGGCCAGAAATGTGCTACTACGAGTATGTATGTATTTGGTGAGGTTTGAAAGGAATCATTTGTTATGAGTTGCTTCCGTATGTCCAAACACTACATTCAGATCTCTACTTTCAACAACTGGGCCGTTTGAAGCTGACGATGGGCAAGAAACGGTCACAATTGGCGAAAAGAAGAGGTGTTGTGTTCGATCAGGACAACGCAAGGCCACACATATCGGTAGTGAGTAGTCAAAGACTCCGCGAGCTTGATTGGGGAGTTTTAATGCATCCACCCGATAGTGCGGTTCTGGCACCAAGCAACTAATACCTTCTTTTCTCTAATTTGCAAACTTCCTGAGTGATAAGAAATTTGTGTCAAGAGAAGATTGTGAAAATCGACTACTAGAGTTTTTCGCCAATAAGGACTTCTATGTTAGGGGCGTTATGAAGCTGCCTTTAAAAGGGCAACAAATTATGTAACAAAACGGTGCATGATTGATCTAAATTGGACCATCCTAAACATCTTACATAAAGTTTTGAATTTTACGCAAAAATAATGGATCTCTTTTTCCAGCAACCTATCAATGTATGTCTTTAGGTTGTATGCTCAGAAGTGTCGAGCGATGAATGAGGACTTAAGGATTCCTGATGGTATAGAGTTCAAAAATTTTTTTATATTTTCATTTTACAATAAAAAAAAATTAAAAACGATATTTAAATTTTTAGGCTTTTTATTTAACTCCTTTTACATACAAAAATGAAATATTTTTGTTTTTTTTATTTTGTTGTTTTGTTTGGACCTGGACGGTGTTGTCTATTCTTTGTCTTCTATTTATCTGAAACACAAAAACCAATTATATAAAATTATTAATCAGTATGACTGTTGCTATGCCCCACTACTAGAATAAAAAAATTGACAAAATGGCGCGGTTTTGAATTTGACTCTCTAAAAATCGTTTTTTTGCATTTTTTTAATCGAAAAAAAAAAAACGAAATAATTAAAATAATAATAGCGATGATCTTGTGAACAACATATTAAAATTTCAGACGATTCGGATGAATAGTTTTTTTTTTTGACAACACCAGGCCGAAAAAAGTCATTTCGACATAAGTGAGGGTGGCGGTGGGACGAATCTTACTCTACCTAAAACGGCTGTAGAATCAAAAATATTGAGAATATCCTTCCAAAAATTTGGCAGTATATTCTTAAAAGTCTATACTTTCGAAATATCGAGAAAAAACAAAAAATCGATTTTTTGAAAATTCTAGACCACCGGGACCCCTTAAGTGAACTAATGCAGATCTGGGAAAAATGTTTGCTTATGCTTTTGGAAAAATCCTTTGCTAAACTTAAGTATTTTCAGTGGAATATAAATAAGAACAGGGATCAACTTAACTGACAGCACGTGAATTTTGTTTAAAAAATTGAAATAGGATTTCTAGGTTTCTTTGACACGCTCCCAATATAAGATATGAAAAAATTATACACACCTACATATTCACCTACACATTTCATTCGCTCTAAGTTAAGTGTAAATACATTTCTGCTACGATTCTGATCATGCCAAGTGCCTTTTGTCGCAATCGCCCACTCACATTCACATTCACATTCCCTCTCACGAGTTCATAGTACACGTGTGTGTATAGATATGAAGGAATACCGTTATAATGGGTATTAAAATGAATGCATATTGTGGGAACATAATTTGTATATAATAAAAAAATTTAAATAGGACTTTAATTAACACTTTGTGAAGATATTAATGCAATCAGGCATTCACTTGACATTAAGCTAATTGCAATGTATAACAAAAACAAAAAATAAATATTAAGATCATTGACTCTTTGCACAGTGCTCGTAAATAGCACAAATATGTCAATACGAGTGGCTAACAAACAACGATGGCGCTGAGAAAAATAGGCGAAAATGCATTTTATTTGAATATTTTGGTTTTCGTTTTTGATATTTTGCCAACTCATTCACCCATCATTGTGCCCGTTTGAATTAATTTTGTTAAGCAAAAACAAAAAAAAAAAATAATAATAATATAATAATAATAAACACACGCACGCATGGGGCAAACGTGTGAAAATGAAAACACATAAAGCGAAATCAACAGGTCGCCTCTGGGAAATTAAAGAAATCGTAAAATTAAAAGATAGTTGCAGTATAAATAAAAACACAAGAAATTGGTTTGTGAAAAAACTTAAATGCATACATATATACACATGTATGTACATATGCACATTAGGGTATGTTAATGTTCATATTTTCCGCTGGAATTATAAAGTGTATTATATTATTTTATGGTCGATTTTTAGCATCTTGGCGATGCTACGCCAACTAACAGGCCGGTCAACTTCGATTATTTCTATTTCTATTTCTATTATCAAAAAAAGCTGAACAGAATCGACGAAACCAAAATTGCACGTAATCAGCTAATTCACTGTTATAGAAGCGGCAGCACAAACACCATTCTCGATTTCAGCTGCCCGGCCTGCATTTTCGTCTTTATCAAAGAAAAAATGTTAAATGTACCCAATTTTTTCTCTTTGTTGACTTCCATTGATAACACCCTGTAACTCACAACAGCATAAACTTTAAATTGCTTGATCGATACTTTACAAGATATCGATCACTACAGCCGTCTACCGAAAAAATGATGGATTTCTTTTTCCTCAAATTAATATTTTAGGGCTTCCTCAAAAATATTTCGGAAAAATATTAAAATAAAAAGGCTAATACTATCGCCTCCTTTATGCTTAATCGTCATTGACGATGTACTAAGCAATGCTCCCGTAAAGGGGATTTCTTTGGAATCCGATCAATATGGAACATCTAGGCTACTTTGAGATGGAGAGAATAATAAAGTGGCGCCGATCGTGGTACCGCTACTTTGCTCTCAGCGAATTTGACAGAACCGCTGTGTGTGTTTTTTTTTTTTTTGTTTTTACGAGGAGGAAGCAGCGAAAGCCTATCCCCGGCAGTGTAGAACTTTAACCCGAACTAAACATTCTACCGTCAAAGATCTCCCCGGGTAACACAGTTAAGTAAAGGGTTTTTCAATTTCAAGGGCCGATGTTGAATGTGAACCACACCTAAACGTCAACGACACCGTTGGACTTCTTTCTTTGGGGTTATTTGAAAGAAAAGGTGTACGTCGATAAGCCAGCAACAATTCAAGAGCTTAAGGATGAGATAATTTGGCACATTAACGGCATAGAACCTCAATTATGCCTCAGCGTCATCGAAAATCGGGACCATTGGATAGAGGTGTGCCGCCAAGGCCGTGGCGGCCATTTGGCCGATATTTTGTTCCATACGTAATTGAGACATACCAGTATTATCATAATAAAGAGAAATGACAATTATTTATAAAAAAAATTATATTTTATTCAAAATCAACACCGGCCCTTAAAACTTAACCACCCTTTACTTCGTCGGAAGCCAGTTTGAGCACTAGACTTAACGTCCTGATGCAATGCATCGAAAGCACCATCTGCTTGTTACCAGCCACTATTTAGATCATTTGATGCGAGAAGCGCTGTGTGTCTGACGTCGCACTTTTGCAGTTTATTCGTGTGTTGCTTGTGTAATTTTCTTTTCTTGCATTTTTGATCGCATTTTCACATCTCTCTCATGCAACTGCACGAATATGACGCTCTCGGACGGGCGCAATCTTGTTTTTATCATTATTGGACTACGCCGATGATATCGCTCTCTTGTCGCTGCATAGCAGATATAGTAGAGCAAACTTTATGAGCTAAGCTTAGAAGCTAAAAACGTAGATCTACGAATCAATGTCAGGAATGTTATGGAAATCAATACCTTGCGCTAGAACACATTCACAATTTATGGATAACCCATCGATAACGTCAATAACTTCACCTATCTACGAAGGCAAATCACCCTAGATGGTGGAGGAATAGATGGTATTGAACCTGAACCAAAAAAGCCAAAGTAGCCTTTGCAAGCCTCGAAAAGATTTGGTTTTCGAAACAGCTGCTGGTGGTGCCTGTATCTGCTAATCGAAACTTGCAAACATTTGTGAACCAATTGCTCGTAACTCGTGGCACGAAAATTGGATCCCAAACGAACAACTCCTGGATCGAAGCAGACAAAAACAAATAGTCATTAAAATACGAGTACAGAAATGGAAGTGGATTGGCCTAACCAGCGGCCAATATAAGTGGAAAGGCACTTGACTGGAACCCACAAGTGTCACACCGCAATGGGCGCCTTAAAGGATTTTGGTAACGTAGACTTAATGAGGAACTCTCAGAAATCGACGAATCTCTTCCATGGGCTCAAATGAAGGCCTACAGCTAGAAATATATGTATGTAGGTTTAAGTGATGATTCTTCCAGAATCCAACTAGCGCTTCCGCACCAAGATATGTAGGAATCACTTGTCTTGTTAATCTTGCATTAGGCATGCACCACGTTGAAAATAGACTTTTTAATGTTTCTAAAAAAGTTCTATTCAAATTTCTATATTACAAGAATAGGGCAAAAAGTTGGCGAAATGATTTTCTTATATTTTCCTTTCTCGATATGTTTTTCTTTAAACCAAATATACCTGTAACTTCTTTCATAAAGTTATTGTATTTGTATCACACCCAAAGTTTTGCTCTAGAGTCTAGACCCTCATATAGGCACTTGATTTCACTTCCACATCAGAAAACTCGGATGACAATGAGGAACTCACAGAAATCGACGAATCTCTTACATGGACCCATATTAAGACGTAAGCGAGAGGTAGACAACACTGGCAAACTTTTCTTGCGACCCTATGCTTGCAAAGCCGGCGCTCTAAAAGCTAATAAAAATAATAATTTTTAAGGCTTACGTGAGCTAAACCAATTTAAAAATACCTCCAAATATTGAGCTTTTTTATGGAGAAATTTTTTTCTAATATTTTCTTCAAAAATTCAGTTCCAGTTGATAGAAGATTTAAGTTTATTAGGGCCTGCACCAAAATGTTTAAAAATTGATTCAATGGAATCCAAATAACGATATTTTTTATACTATTTTTGACTGATTTTCAAATAAGTTTAAGAAAAAACGTGAATAACTCAGCCAAATCTTAATCGATTTAAACGTCTAAGATATCAGTAGAAAGGTATTTTCCCACCTTTTTCCTTTTTTTTCGGCTTTTACGTCTACAATTTTGTTTTTGCAAATAATAACACAACTCCGTTCCATTTTTTTACCTGATACATTTTTAAACATTTTAATGCAGACTTTTTATACTTTTACTATTTCATCAGCTGCGGGATTTTGGAAAAAAAATTTACAAAATCAATATTCATTTATATAAAAAAATTAGATTTTTGGAGGCAAGTCTTGAAATTTTTCCGATATATTTCGCCGAAAACATTAAAATATTTTTGGTTTATGTTTCCTTTGCAAAAAACTGCAAATTTTTTTTGTGAGTTACCCTAATGTACATACACACATGCATACGTATATAATGTTCATATGGAAACATACAAATATACCTACATATGTAGGTAAACATAATTACGCAATAAATTGCTTTCACGAGTTCTTTTCTTTGAAACAAAAAGGCGAAAATAAAATGTTCAACTTTTACGCATTCACACAGACTGCGTGCCAAACTTTTCCGTAATTCATAAATTGTATTGGTATAAATGACAAAATACTTTTCTTAAGTTTTCTCAAACCTTCAAATGTGTCATGTAGTATTACACTGGTTAACAAAAGGTACTCGTAAATAAATTTGTTAGGTTTTTACTATAATAAAAATCGAAAGTTTCATGTGAATGATCGAATATTTTTGTATGGAAAAAAGCCGTCAACATGGAAAAATTGCCAAAAATCAGCGAATTTTTTTGTGATTTAAAACTTGAAATTTGTATAATACAATTCCTTGGGCTATGAGACTGCATACTCAGAAAATTTATTTTTTACTTTTATTAAATTTTTTTTTCTGTACATCTAATTGAAATATAATGAAATTTTGCACGAAAAATTATGCAAAGTTTTTTAATAGAGTAATCCATTAAAAAGTTATTGATATTTGAAAAATAGGTAATCAACATTGCTACAAAGACTTTTGTATATATAAAGTGGACTAAATTAATTTCTAGCTAGTTTTTTTCCAAGAATGCTTCATATACATAACATACGTGTACACCCTTTTTAGCTGTTTGGCCGAGCTCCTCCTACTATTTGTGCTGTGCGTCTTGATGTTGTTCCACAAATGGAGGGACCTACAGTTTTAAACCGACTCCGAACAGCAAATGGTGCTTTTTCTTGGCAAAAATAGAGGTTTGCCTTTGCCTGCCAAGGGGCGACTGCTGTTAGAAAAAACTTTTTCTTCATTTTCACAAAGTGGCGTAAAATTACTCAGCACATCAGAAGATTTACAATAATAGATTTCCATCACTAAATATATTTTTATTTAGTCAAAAAGTAATTCAAAAACAAAATGAAATTATTAATTTTGCGTCTATATAAGCTATTGAAATCTTCTTTTCGTCGACCATCACAGACGCATGCTTACTGTTCCGTGTATCATTTGCATTTTCACTCAAAGTGGGTCTCAGCTAATTATGAATAAAATGCAAAATTTAGTCTCTATCCTTGCTGGCTCATTGGCAGCGCAGTTAATAGGGACGGTCTTGTGATCAGAAACCTGTATTATTTTCGTGGCACTCGCCATTCTACATTCAAAAGCTTTGTACCTTCCAGCAGGTACTGGTGAACTCTATAGATTTAATGAAAATTTGGCTGTCAGAATAAAATATAAACCCTACTGCGATTTTTCGAAATACGTTAATCTCAGCACCACTTAGTCGATACGTTTTATAATCAATTTAAGTTCTTCATCTGAGTTAAATTGGACTATAAACTTTTTTTCGAAATACAGGGTAGGCCATTTAAAGCGGGCCCATTTGTTTCTGAAAAAAAACATTGAAAAAAACATTTTTTTTTGTGTTGATATGAAAAATCATTTATTTTGATTCAAGGAGATTTGTTCCAGCTAGTTTTTGAAAATGATATCCTTCAAATGTTTGCCTCTGGCCTTGATGGCCAAATGTGTCCTTTTTTCGGCGTTTTCCATCGTTTTGGCCAATATTTCGGCCGGTATGGCGGCGATTTCGCGTCGGATATTGTTTTTAAGTTGAGTTAGAGTCCTTGGCTTGTTGATGTATACCTTGGATTTCAGATAACCCCACAAATAAAAGTCCGGTGGCGTCAAATCTGGTGATCTCGGTGGCCACGGAAAATCACCATTTTTCGAAATCAACCTTCCAGGGAACAATGGCTTCAAAAAATCGATTGTAGCGCGTGAAGTGTGGCATGTAGCCCCGTCCTGTTGGAACCAGTAGCCTTCCATGCGCCTGAGTGTTGTCCTGGCGATGCCTAATTCCTGAGAACGACGATAACTCGATGTTCGCGGAGCCTCCTCAACACTGGCTCGTACAGCCTCGATATTTTCAGCAGAACGTCGTGTACGTTGTCTGGATGCGTGGCTGGTATTGCTGAGACTACCGTGGTTAATAAATTTTGCGTATAAACGCTGTAAAGTGCTTTTGGATGGCGCACTTTTAACTTTATTTTTTTTTTTTTAAACGCACGTTGAGTTTTCACAATTGAGAAGTTATTTTGGATGTAAAGCTGAATTATTTCAGCGCGTTCTTTTGGAGTGTACTGCTCCATGGTAAAAATTGTCTTGGACTGACGCTTCCAACGCGCTATGTCATTAGTCGATCTGACGTTCCTGTCAAAAGTTATAGGGTTGCCCGATGGGCCCGCTTTAAATGGCCTACCCTGTATATCGAGGTCCACGTATGTATTATTCCATAATAAGTTTTGAAATGCCTTCTAAAGGGTGATCAATTTTTGTGTAAAGCCATTCATGACAATTATTTTTTAAAGATAATCCCTTTCAAATGTTGGCCGCAACTTCGCCGTAATTCGTCCATCCATAAACACCAATTTAGAATGACTCGCTGGAGGACTTTGGTCGGTATTTCGTGAATAACTTTAGTAACCTTGGATTCCAATGCCTCAATTAAATGATCGACAAAGCATTTAGACTGGCAAGGACATACCCCTACAAATAAAAGTCCAAAGGCATGATATCACACGATCTTGGTGGCCAATCCACTGGTCCGAAACGAGACGAGATAAATTGCTCACCGAAACGACGACGCAGTAAATATATTGTTTCACGGACTCTATGGCAAGTGGCACCGTCCGCCGTCTTGTTAGAACCAAATGTTGTGAAGAACACGGGCTTCAATTTTCGACATCAAAAAGTCGTTTATCATAAAATGAAGAAATTGCTGAACAACATAAGTTAACCTGATCTTTTATTTTATTTTATCTGTTAATAAAATCCCTCTCAAATTTCGTGTAGCCATTTTGGAGTTATTCCTAACACTAGCTTCCCCAGATACCCTATGAAAGCTGAAAGGTTTTCAGTAGACGAATTTTTGGGTGTTTGGCCGAGCTCTTCCTCCTATTTGTAATGTGCGTCTTGATGTTATTCCACAAATAGAGGGACCTACAGTTTCAAGCCGAATCCGAATGACGAATATTTTTATGAGGAGCTTTTTCATGACAGAAATACACTCGGAGGTTTGCCATTGCCTGCCGAGGGGCGACAACTATTAGAAATATATTTTTCTTAATTTTGGTGTTTCACCGAGATTCGAACCTACGTTCTCTCTGGGTGGTAGTCACGCACCAACCCATTCGGCTACGGCGGCCGGCAGGATTAGAATGTTTTAATCTCTGTTTGGCCAATTTCATTTTCTCAAGCCAAAACCATCAAACTGTATTAAGCTGCAATTAATAGTGTCGTATTGCTATATTGCGTATTGTGTATAGCTGATATTGGAGTAGAATTAATGACAACATTTGCATTTTGTCAAACAAACACGGATAAATTTCCACTAAGTCAATTAATTTTTCGTCGTTCATTTCTAATATTCATATGTTTATCGCATAAAGTATTTCACAACAGCTTTCGTTTATGGGGAAAACCAAAATTCAATAGATACATACGGCTGCGGTTATGGCTACGGCGATTTGGTGCGGCATCAATAATCGTTTACAGTGATGTTCATATGTTTGATCAGAACAGCTGATTGCTATGTTTACGGTTACGGCTAAGGTATGGCACCACTAGTCGCACCTTTAGTAGCCAAACTTAACTGCTGCATGCGGAAACGCAGTCAATTGAGACCAGTTAGGTATCAGTGAGTAACCTAATATCAGCTCTACCTAATGATTTATGGGGAAAACAAATTCCAGTAGTTCCTGTTTTTTTTCTTCTTCATTTGTAAACCAGTGTTTATGCCGACGGATGTCCTAAATGTATGTACCTCTTGTTGCAATTTGCTTGTGCCTACTTTGTTTTTTGTTT
This sequence comes from Anastrepha obliqua, assembly GCF_027943255.1. Lineage (NCBI taxonomy): Eukaryota > Metazoa > Arthropoda > Insecta > Diptera > Tephritidae > Anastrepha > Anastrepha obliqua. The sequence continues at coordinate 51,440,548 of NC_072893.1, forward strand.
AAGTTTATACATAAATAATTTCAAATCCTCAACCTAAATCTACATTTAGAAATATTAAATTCTTTTACCATTGATAATTTCCTACATGGCTAAATACTTTGTCAGGGCTAGTCGGCGCAGACGATGATGGCCAGTGGGATGTGAAATATAAAAAAAAAGAAATTCATCCCTGATACTTTCAGTTCCTCAAATAATTGAAATTATTTTTATCACAAATATTTTTGACTTCTGTTTATTTTTCTTTTGCTTTCACTACATTACAAAGCTAAGTGACTGTTTAACTGAATGAACGCAATTAGAAATAAAGTATCAAGGCATGCAATAACCTCGTGATCAAGTGAGAAATGAAAATTGTGTTGTACTCGTGCTACAACTTGCTGTCGTACGTTATACACCAACTTATACATATATGTAAGTATGCACTCATAGTACAGATAGGCAATAAGTGATCTACTTATAAGGTAAAAAACTGCACTTATTTACCTGGTCACAGATTTTCTGCTTTCGGGCTAGCAGACACCCTTTAGACAACAATTGAACTGAACTAAAAAAAGTTTTAGTGCATAGTTAGTGATAATGTCGGTATATCATAGCCAACCTGATGAGAAGGTGGCGCAAAATTAGTCACCCTACGGGAAGGTTTATAATTTTTGCGAATGACGTCGTACGTCATTCATATTTGACACTTGTGTAGTTCACAAGCTGAAGTGTACAAACAGACAAGTAATGGAGCGCTTAAAGGTCACTCAAAATCAATTTTTTTTTATTTTATAAAAAATGTATTCAAAAAACGAAATTAGATCATTAATTTTACGCCACCAGGTACATTTTCACCGCTCAAAACATTTACTAATTTTTTATAATATATTATATCTATTTTTTTCGTGATATGGTTTTTCGAAAAAAAAAAACAGCTTTAGAAATTGAGAGAATGGAATAGAACCAAAGTTAACTGAGTACAGTATGAGAAGATTTCCTAAAGGGTTATATGAGGCTAAAACATGCATACATATGTACATACTATACAGTAGCGAGCATAACTGAGTAAATGCTGACTTTTATGATCTAATATTTACAATATTTTTTTAATTAATTTTTATTTATTATTTTTTTTAAATATTGTTCATACTTTACCTATAGCAAATCAAACTTTATACAAAATTCAACATATAAAATTTAGAAAACTAAACAATTTTTTATCTGAATTTTACAACTAATCATTTCGACATTTTAAATTTTAGAATAAAAAATGCTCAAAAAAATTTCGCCAGTAGAAAAGAAAAGTAAACATAACCAAACATGTTTGTGCGCAATCGGTCAGCATTCGATTAGACAATTCGGATAAGAAAATGTAAAAAAATTTCAGACAATTCAGCCTGAAATCTGCACGACATTTTACTTAGCATTTGTGGATTTATTATGAGTGCAGCAAATTTCCTTTGATCCCAAGTCCTAATAAATTCATTAATGTGGCTTTTTGTGAGTCCACCGAAATGCTCATGACCAGTAAGTTGCATATTTGCTTCTCGTTTTGCAAGGTTATTAGTCATTTCATTTCTCTCATGCCCTTCATGTCTCGAAATCCAGCTTAGTGTTTAGAAGGTTTGGGCAATCATTTGCCAATTTGGAGGTGATACTTGTTGATAGAAAGGCTTTTGGGGCCAGATAGCCAAGCATCTGAAAGTATGTAAATGTGAGTACCTCTCATTTTCCTGCGAAGGCATTCGCTCACACATATTTCAATGGCATGTATTTATGCCTGGACGATAGTTGGGTTGAGACCCATCGGAATCAATTTTTCGAATTTAAGCCCATTGATTCCAATTTGGACCCATCAGTGAACCATATGGGATCCAGGTTTGAAATTGATAGAATTAGTTTTCCAGGATGTACGTTCGTTAATAATAAGTTCCTGAAGAGTATTGGTTTGGGCTATAGTATGTCATCCCTATGAAGAATGGGATTTTTATATAATATTGTATTTAGAAAATTAAACAAATTTTTATCTGAATTTTAAGTTTTGGAATCTTTAATATAATAAAGTGCAAGCTGTAAGTAGTTGATGTTTTTTTTTATTTGACGGTTCTTGCAGTTTCTTATTTTGCATATATAAAGTGCAATTTATAATAACTAGAGTTGATTGTTGTTAATTTTTTTTTTGCACATTTTCTTTCACAAAACTTTTTTTTATGGAACAAAGTGCAAAAAATAGTTAGAAAAAATTAATTATTCAAAATCCAAGGGATTTTTTAGTCGCATAAAAGTTACATTTTTTATACCAAAATTTAATGGGCTATAAAACTGCATACTCTATGTTGAGGCCATGAGTCGAAACTTGATTGAGGTAAAACTTCGATTAAGTATTCACTACTCAACATTCTAAATACAACCCAACCTAGCAGCAAAAAGGGCAACGGGACTCTCTCTTGCGCGCTGACCGTGACCAGTTAGAAAACTAAAAGGCAAACAAAAAAAGGAAAAATACTGAAGACATGGAACTGTTAGGTGGATTTTATATATCTTTGTTTAGTTTATAACTTCGTAAATTAATACTAAATTAAACTATAACATAAACTATGAAATAAAAACATTTTTAATATAAAACAATGCAATGCATTAATAAAATTACTTTAAAATAAAATCAATATCAAATATTGAACACTTGCAATTTTTCTAAAAACTCAGTTCAAAAAGTCTAAAATTTAGCTAAAAATTTGTTGACTTTTTTAACTTTGTATGAAGCTTGCAAGTTTGATTTATATGCTTTTGGCTAAAGATTCAATAATATTAAGAAAAATAAAGAAATTTCAACTCAACAGACATTGTAAATCTTAAAAGAAAAACCATGCACTCAGTTAAGCTCCCCACTGTACATCCACTGTAGCTATGTAAACAGCTATTTCCTAAACCAATAAGAGTTTGTTTGTATGTGTTTGCTTTTCTTCGCCGCTAAACACCTATTAATTAGGTCAATGGCACTGGGCCTTTTATGAGCGTTTTCTCTTTCACCTGAATGCGACAATTTTATTTATTCATAAATCCACTGAGAGAGAAACGAACCACACTACTGAACACCTTAGTTTGGTTGAAATGCTCTGTGAAAATTGTTTGCTGATTATTTTTGGAATTAATTTTCGGCCTTCAGATGTAAGTCTTTGCATTAAGAAATGTCCCAAAATACAATATGTCTTTAATATGTTAATAATTCTGTTAAAAGAAGTATTTAAAAGTACGCTTTACATGAAATGATGAAAATTTCACCCTTTGCATGAAGAGTATTAGGCATCAAAATATGGCGAGAGAACTAATGCTATTTTTTATGCGCCACTATTACTAATCCTTAGTCGATTCGACTAACACGTATTTAAAACTGACTTTTTCGGCTCTTGGGCATGAATCATCAACAAAAGTTGAATACATTTTTATTTGTTCTAAGTATAATGAAATAGAAGTTTTACCATTTTGTTATTACTTAAACTTTAACAACTAATTGAAAAAAAAACTTTTACAAACAGGTTTTTGAGATAAGGTCTAAAAAAGAATAAACGCATAAGTAAAAAAAAATCGCATTTACAAAATTCATTAAAAAGAAAACAAACAAAATAATAAGAAATGTATAGTGCTTGAAAAATAATACTTTTTTCGTTTTAACAGCAATTGTTGCAGACCTCTACTTTGCGCTCTCCACATATGTTTTTATTGTTCATGTAGGCTTGGACATTCCACGCTCTGTTTCTATAACATATTCTGTTAATCACTTTTGCAACTTATTTATTATAGCATAACAAAAATCAAAAAAAAAAACATGCTCTTTACCTCTAACTTGAGAACATAATGTTGCTAAGCAGAAGACTGAATATTACATAAATGTTAATTATTTGCCGAATCGACTAACACGAGCTTCATAACTACAAAATAACAAAACTTCCTGCATTGATACGATAACATATGAGTATTACCAGAGAATTCATTAAAATTCTCTGATATTACTGCACACAATAACATAGCTTCGGCAAATGAGATGAATGCGATCGCAAAAGTGAGAGAACAATTGCGCTACGAAACATAAACTATGTTAGCCGAATCGGATAACATTAGTACTCTTATTTTCATCAAGATGAAGAGGTATCGTAGATAATAGAAATTAAAGTTGAGTAGTTAATTTGTGGGTTGCCTAATGCGTCTTATACTTTTCAATAAAATGTTGTATTCCTAAATATTTCATATAAATTATTTTGAATGTTATTGAAGGCATTCTTAGAAGTGGCTTTTGGTCATTTTATTATTTTTAGAATGTAGCGGTATACTTCCGCATCGACGTGAAATTGGTTTAAATCTGTCCCTTTAATGACTTTAATGAGTGCAGATATTGTCAGCCTATATCTCTCTAGCTAAGCTGAGACAACTTTTCGGTAGAATAACCGCATTTTGTAATTATGCCAAGACGTACACTGAGCATTTTGTTAAGGTTTACGCACTCAACTGGCGGAATAGGCTACTGTTAAGTCTCCAGAAACGATCAAATGAGCTTAAAAAAACTATGTGCCCTCAAATTTTATTGAGAAACTTTCAACAAAAATGTTTAGTTGTAATAACATAAGAGACCAATTACATTACCAGCTAGCAAAATTACCTCATCCGTCAGATATCCGACGGATCTTTTGCGAAAAATTTCAAATTCGTTAAGATTTCTGGCCGATCACGATCAGAAAAACGTATGGAGAAGTTGACGGGGAATGTGACAGGGGCATCGTGGGAAATTCTGACTTTCTATTTGCCAAATAGACTGACAGATGTTCGAAAGATTTCAGAAGAAATATGTAATGAGAATGGAATTCTATTCACTTCAGTTTGAAATCAAAACAAGAGGATCAAAAGTGGTGAGAACCTGGTTCTTTGGCTCCGAAACGAGTTCGTGTCCAGAAATCAACCAAGAAGGTGTTGGTATCAGATTTTTTGGATGCGTAAGTAATTTTGTTTGGGGACTACCTGCAGACTGGTTAAACAATAAATTCTGAATATTATTGTAATCATTTCGACCAGTTGAAGGAAACAATTTAATGAAAAAATCAAGTCTGTAAAAGATGGCGCAGTTTGTTTAATTCGTTTACTGCTTTTCTTTGCTTTACCTTGGGCCACCATGACTATGGGTCTTACAACTGGGGTGAGTATCCAGAATGTCATTCTAGGGTTTAGTCCCCATGTCATCATCTACGAGGTCATCAGCGTATCCCTGAGTGTGAAAACCAAGGTTGTTCAGTTTGTGGGGAAGTTCATCTATAACTAGAGTCCACAAAAGAGGATAGAGTATGCCTCCTTTTGGGCTTTGATAGATTTGATTGTTCCGTGATGTGACTACATCGGTCATTTATTTTGGAAAACTCATGACGTAATTCGCAATTCATGACGCAACTGTGAAACAAAAACAATACTGCATGATGAATAAAAATATTTTCCATTTTCATCAGGAACGTAAGGGCGTCCAAAACTTGGTATACAAATAAATAATTGGCGCGGAGATTCGAACCTACGCATTCCCAAATAGTAGTCACGTACCAATCCATTCGACTACGACTGCCATTGACTTAGTGAGACTATTTTCAATTCTAGTCGTCTTCGAAATGAATGCTTATTTTGAAGACCGACAAGGGAAAGAGGTATTGTCTTGTGCTTGGGCCATTTACTCCTGATCTCACCCTCGTACAAATGAGTTTTTTTGATAAAGCGGTAATTTTCTAATTTAAGATAGCTTATGGACTTAAACAACTTGGACATACTTTACGTAGCACCTCGTACATGCATATGTATGTATGCATAACCATTGCATAGGTTCGATGGAAAATCGATATAATAAATTGTATAATGGAGAGGTGTGATAAAGGTGTTGTTTGTTGCTTTTTAGTTGCTATCATAATTTTTTATTTTGTAAAACATAAGTACGCGTAATTTATCTATCCAATTATTCATGTATTATTCGAGCACTTGAAAGAAATATTTTAAATTAAATTTCAAGGCTTTTGAAACTATCAGTCTGGCGTCTAACCGTACGCGTAACTATGATATTTAATTAAATTTAAAGATAGAAGGTTCTCAAAAGATTATTTTTCAATGGGTGCCTTTTTTTAGAGGTAAGAACTTTTTTTATAATAAAACACAAAAAAAAAAAAAATAGTGAATTGCTCAATACCTACAACAGATGTATTGCTTTGAAATAATGTTGGACGTATGGCTGCCTAGACTGCGTCTTTTTCCTTATACTGTTCAGTGTAGATCAGTGACTTCTACCCACAAGAGTATTTGAAGGGAGTTAGATCAGAAAATCTAGGCGATTTATTGGTCAGCCCATTTCTAGAGTTGATTCGATCACTAAAATTTCCTCCCTGGTTTCACGCGCTAATTGGCGTGTTGATTCATTTAGCATTCAGATGATTGTGGTTGACTTGGGATCCAAAAATCATATTCCAATTACTACAAATTCTTTCTACTCCTGCAAATCTATGCTCGGCAAAAAATGGGGACTCAAACCACAGGTCGTTCTTTGTGTGTACAAAGTAATGGTTCTGCCAATTTTAACGTATGAATGCCTGGCTTGGTTGGAAGCTCTTTGGAAGGGCTCTAATATCACTAAACTTGGGAGGGTGCAAAAGACTGCATGTATTTGCATAACCGGAGCATGTAGAACTTGTTCCAGTGCTGCGCTGAATGCCGTTTTGAACTTACTTTCCATCGACTTTACCGTTATTTCCATCGCTACTCAATGTGCAATCACCAATTGACCTCTGGAGGCAGTCTCTCATGGGACATGATAGCATTTTGGCAGTTAACACCATATTTCTCTGAGCTTCTATCCGCAAACTGGAATTTGAGGCTCGTGCCAGGGCAATCTTTCGAAGTAAGCAGAGTTTAAATGTAGGGAAAATCTGCACCGAAGCTGGTACCTCTGTCTTCACTGACGACGCCAAGATGGAATCGGAAGTCGGAGCAGGGGTTTTCTCTAAATCAGCCAATTGATGTATTTTCTTAAAGCTGCCGAATACTGCTAGTGTTTTCAGTCAGAAGTCATTTTAATCCTACAGGCATGCAAAATAGATACTTAGAGAATGAAGGATCGTGGAGATATTAACATTTTTTTCTGATAGTCAAGCCTCGGTCTAGGTTTTCACGACGCCATGGTGCATATCCCAATTTGTCGACTCTTTTCGAATTTTTTCATATTTTTTCTGGCATGCAGTTTTATAGCTCATTTAATTACGGTGGAACAAAGTGCAAGGTTGAAATTGCTGAACATTTTCGTTGATTTTTAAGGGGTTAGAGGTAGTCAGAATTTTCAAAAATTGGAATCTCTTTTTATTTTATTAAAGTATAATATCTTAAAAATATTGTGTGAACAAAATCATCGTGTCCGACAAATAATTTTCGAGTTATTCAACAATTAACAAAGAGCGCTCGGGTGCCCCGGTTCGCGTTTTTTGCAAAACTATGTTTTTTGAACTGGTGGCCACTGTAACTTAAAAACCACTTGGTAGATTTCAGTACATTTGACACTGCTTTTAAAAAACATAAAAAACTCGTGCCTGATCGAAGGATTTCTTTTTCAAAAATTTCGATTTTTTTTCAAACAATTAACTGTAGGTTTTTTCTCAAAAATCTGAAAATATTTTGAAAAAAAGCTTCGATCGGACACAAGATTCTCTATTAATAAAACTAATTTCTCTTGTCCGATTGATTTTAGCTGAATCTCCAAGGACTTGTGATGATCACCGCAAGGGTGATTTTGCTAAAGTCAAGTCGAAACATGATATATTAATGCTATGTTTTTATTTTTGTAAAATAAGGCACTTGACAAGCAAAAAAAATTATTGGAAATCATCATTTTTTCGGGCCTCTGACTACCCCTAACCCCTAGAGAACATGAGTATTTTTATTGGCAGAAATACCCTCAGAGCAGTGAGTTTGTGGCTTCTTCAATCGCAGTTATTGTCCGGAGTTTGGGAACATCACGGATTTCCTTTTTAGTGAAATCCTCATATCGTATCCAATCCGCTTTTCGAGGTTTCCGGGCTGCTGGGGTTGAGGTTGTCTCGGCCGCAAGCCTGAACTCTATATAACGATGGTCCGACGGGGAATCTTTATCGAATACTTTCCAACCAGTGATATGATCTGATATTTTATCGTTAGATAATGTTTGATATGAATCACTTCCTGCCTTCTACTGGTCACAAAAGTCGGTCTGGTGCCAACGTTCTGTATGACCAAGCGAGATGACAGAAAGAAGTCCATGAGTTTATGCCCCCTGAAGTTACATTTTGTGCTACCCCAGAGTGTGTTCTGTGAATTTGCGTCACATCCCACAATCAGACCTAATCCCATGAATTCAGCATGTCTTACAACTTCCATAAACTCCCTCGTAGGGGGAGGGAGAATGGAGTCGCAAGGAAAATAGGCCCAGACGCCAATTGTCTCTATTTCTTTCCCCTCTAATCGATACTTTATTTTGACGGCAACTAAGTCTTGACAACAGAATTGTCGTAACAAAGTGAAATCAACCGCTTTCGACATAATAATACACGTACGCGGACGGACCTCCCCCTCTTTATAAAGGATAGACCCCCACTTTATATCTCCCAAGCCCTGTATTTGGCCTTTAGACACCCTCGGTTCTTGAATTAATATTATTTTGGGTGAAGTATATATATATATTTTTATTTAATATTTATTTTACACTGAATACAGAAATTTAAATGTATTCAATTACAGTCATGTTATCTTATTCTGGAGCATCGTCATAAATACAAGTCTGAATTATATTCTGATTTTCTTCCAAATCTATTTCCTGTTGAATCATTGGTCCGAATCTCTCATGTCATGCGATATAGTTATCGTTAAATGAATACTTTTCGTCTAAGTTGCCCGTTCGTAGTGTATTGGAAGCATCACTATCAGTTATTTTGTCGCATGAATTTTTTATCCAATTCACAACTTCTTGTAAGCCTGATTTTACAAAATTACCTCGATGATGTTTCACCATTCTGTTTCATTGATTTCCATCCGCAAATGATCCTTGCATGGCTTGTTTATTGCAATGTCAAGTGTCAGGAGGCAACCAGTCATTCCTGCCGGAATCATTATTTGATCAATCTTCCTCTCAGCAAGAAAGTTTTTCATGTCTTTAGCGCGGTGAGTACTGGCTGAATCCCAAACTAGCCTACTCTGACCCCCAACAGTGGTGGCAGCATAAAATCAATCCACTTTTTTATAACTGCTTAGGTGCACCAGACTTTTTCACTTTCAATCACATAAATTCCTGAAACACGTTAAATCTGTTCTTTTTTACCTTTAGGGATTAAAAATGGCGATACTTTCTTGCCATCTAGACGAATCGCCAAAATACAGGTAACACGTGCACTGTCGTAACCAGTAGAAGGCATATAAAATGAGGAAGAAGCCTTGTGAAGAACTGTCGTTTGAGCTCCTTAGCCTAGGAATACCGCGGTCTCATCCATTGCAATCATGTTGAAGAGTTGGTATTTCGAAAAATCGATGCCATCAACAAAATGCTTAGACGCAAGTGCACGCTTAACAACTTCATTGTCTTTCAGCTTAAACAATGTTGTTGATCTCCTTAGAGACAGTTAATATCGTTTAAGGAAGCCACACTGGTTGGACGATGCTCTTAATTTTTCTGTGGATATATCAAATTCGATTTTTGTTTCAAGGATAAATTTTTGAATATCAGCCCTGCACACAACCAAAGTCATTGCTCTACTTCCTACAATCCATTCCCAGATGCAATCTCCCAACTCAGAAAATAACGGCTGCCGACCTGATCCAACTCTGCGTTTTTTCTCATTTCATTGGTCCACCAGTTGACACAGGTAATCGTAGTCTGCACGCCATTTACGAACCATACAGAGATCCAGGATCTTCTCTTTCCAGAACGCTAATGCAAAATTATTCACTTTATTTTTAAAGAATATTACGTATGAGAAATAATCAGGTTAGGTTAGGTTAGGTTAAATGGCTGCCCTAGTTTAGGGCACATTTGGACAAATATTGAAAATTCGTCCGTTGTGATGCCATAGAGAGGAGAGGAGAAAGGAGAAGGGAAGGAAGAAGGAGCCTTGGGATTGGAGACGATGATGACCATGCATTTTACGGCGACGCAGACGGTGGCTGATTTGCGTTCGTAATTAGCCGCAACAAGCTACTGATGAACTTCACCAAATGTGTGATATTTATACTCGCTATATCCGCAGGCGCAGCGAAAAAATGAGAGCCCAGATATCTAAATCTTTGCCAGACGAGAGCAAGGCAGCTGAGAAGAAGGTGTTGAGATGATTCCACCTCGTCCTCAAGACATCTTCTGCAGAACGGACTTGAGGCAATCTCAAGTCTCACAGCATGAACACCTAACAGACAATATCCGGTAAGGATACCCACCAAATTCGAGAGCTGGGGCTTTGTCGTAGGAATTCCCTCGAGCGTCCCCGATCTACCCGTGGCCAGAAGGATCTCGCGACCTTGCACGTTTGCGCACTAGCCCAGCGCTCGTTGAGTTGACTCAAGGCCCATCTTTCCAGGAGCAGACCAGAGGTTCTTAAGGGAACTCCAATCCTCTCATTTTGTGGCGAAACCGTCTCCAAAGTTCCCTGTCCAGCCAGCTCATCAGCCCAGCAGTTACCCTCTATGCACCTGTGACCGGGAACCCAAATTTGCCTGATGTCGAAATATTCGAATGCAGTCGAGCAACGTCACAAACAACGAGCCCTAGGCCCTAATTGCCGCTTGGCTATCGGAGTAAATATTTACTTCCTTAACGGTAATTACCGAGGTAAGCAACCAAATGTTGCACCCCGCCCACTCATCACTTGAGGGAATATGAGTAGTAAAAGGTCCGCTCGGACCTAGCGTGGCTGTACAGTGATCCAGCATCATGGGCATAAACTCAAAATTTTTAAGAATGCTAGAGTGTCCGTAACTTAAGTCTAGCTTATGGCCGGAACACCTTAGTCTATTTGCGGCGCGTGCGGCGGTAATTTCCCCTACAATGTCCACGGATGCCACATTCAGCATAGCAATTAGCGCTAGAGTAGGAGTGGTACGGAGCGCCCCACTGATTCGAATGAAGGTAGATCCTCTCCAGCTTCTTAACTGGAACCATCCTTTCTAGCGAGTTCCACCAGACAAGGACTCCGTAGAGCAAGATTGGTTTTATAATCGTGTTATAAAGCCAAAAAGTGACTTTTGGCGAGAGGCCCCATCTTTTGCCGATAAAGCCCCTGCAACCATTCAAGGCGACTGTTGCCTTCCTAATTCTCTCCTCAATGTTTGGCTTCCACGTAAGACCTCTGTCAAGGATAAGTCCCAGGTACTTAATCTTGTCTGAGAGCACCAATGGAGCACCAATGGAGCACCCGCTATTGAGGGGAGAAACACTCTAGGTATTTTGTATTTCCTCGTAAATAAGACGAGCTCCGTCTTCAGAGGATTTATCGAAAGGCCGCAGTTGTCCAATTCATAACTAGATTCAGATGACCCTGCATCAGTTTCATCAGAGTATTCAGAAATAATCAGACTTACAAGACTAAAATGAATGAACGTTGTATACCTGCACTGTCGCTCAATGTGGACTACTGCCTCATATTGTATTTTTGAGATACATTCCCAGAATTAGTTTGAGACGAACTGTAGAGGTTAACAATTAATTTCTCGGAATATTTTGTTTCAAACATTTCTCTGAGTATTAGGAAAACTAAACATATTATTACTTATGCTTAATAAATCAACAGCATTTTTTAACGAATTATTTTTGTCACATTATTTTAACTAGGGATTATTTTCGGGGGATGTCTTATTTTACAAAAAGTTCCGAAAATCACGATAGGGCTTTATTCGCTCATTTGTTTCTTTCCTCTGAGGTCCATCTGTCATAAGACTGCTGTGCTGGGTATGGAAATTAGCCTTAACTACAAAATATTTGAAGCTGGTGCAAAATCACAGTCTCAGCTGATTTGTGATTATCACTTCCCACGCTACAAACAAGTTCGCAAGCGGCGATATTGCCACGGTTTCATGCTCCACTTGATATGAAGCATTGAAGTGGCCCTACATTGATTCTCATCACGATTTTAGAGAGGATGATAAGATACTTGAAATCAACTAATATAAAAACCAATATTTCAAAAAAAAAAAAACGTATAATAAATTAGTAAGACTTATAAAGAATTTGCAAACCGGTGCATGCAAGTGCAATAGCGGTTGACCTCACCAAATTCTACTTTACAATCAAAAATTATTGTTATTTATTTTTCTCTTATTATTTACTATATCTAAATGAAAGCAGTAAATGTGTATTTTCTACTGCCGATTTATTTCAAAGTGAAAGAAAACATATATATTTTTCACATTAATCACCGATTTGGAAAGCTGCCTGAATATTTGCTAAACAACGTCAATTGACTTTTAGGGCGCCATAAAATCTCTTACGTCATACCTTTCTTGCCAAAAAGTTTACTTTTGTATTCTCTTTTAGTTTATTTATTTTTATTTCTATTTCTTCAAGGAGACTCTAGTATTTTTCATTTTTCATTAAGCCCACCACCTCTTTTCTCCCTTCCCACCATTACTTATTGCTCCCCGTTTGAGCACTTTGTACATCTTCTTTTGTAGCACAAAGTAAGAATACCATTTTCGAATCGATAAAATCGAAGACCAATTAATCGGAGGCTGTGATTTTTCACTTGTGATTCTAGAAAATCATTAACGAGTATTGATAAGGCGAGTTGTGCTTAATATTCGCCCCGCCTGTAAATATGCAGTAAGCTGCAAAATTGTAAAAGCGGTATGTGAGAGAACTGGAGAGAGAAAAGAGCGAAGGCAAAATAACGAGGACTTGTAAACCTAAAAGAAAAATTAGGTTAGGTCAATGTAAACAAAGAAGATAATGGAAAGAAAACAGTAGTTTATGAAGCAAAATATTTGCATAAAGATCTACAATTACGTCAGCTCAACAGCTGTTTTTGTCCAACTCACTGAGAATCGAGTTTCACTACAAAACTGAAGCAAATATGTAAGCTTACGAACATGCAAGAGATGACTTATTTGACTAAATATAGCACCTATACATTTAGTGATGGTGACCGCCGTAACCGAATGGGTTGGGGACTACCATTCGGAGTACGTAGTCTCGAATCTTCGTGCATGAAACACCAAAATGAAGAAAAAGTTTTTGATAATAACCGTCGCCTCTCGACAAGAGTGTATTTTTGCCATGAAAAAGCTTCTTATAAAAAAAAAAATATCTGCCGTTCGGAGTCGGCTTAAAACTGTAGGTCCTTTCTTTTGTGGAACAACACCAAGGCGCTTGCCACAAATACGAGGACACCGCTATATGTGATCAATACTGTATCTATGATTGCTGCTTACATCCGTTTTGAATGTTTGGCCGAGGTACAATATATATATATACTATTTACTGCTATACAAGAATTATTAAAAAAAGGGGGGTGATTTATTTTTCTCGAAAAATACTAATTAATTTATCAATATCTAATTTGCTCCCTTTCAAAGTACTTCTACTTGTGTCAGCGCTTTTTCTAATCCTCAAAGTGCTTCTGACTCGCCTTCCAGCGTTGCGGTCTTTATCTCCACAATTGCGGCAAATCTCCACCCATTCATGGGTCATTTCAGTTTTGGGAACAGGCAACAGTCACAGGGCGTCCAATGAATGTGTGTGTTAACAAATTGTTTACACTCATATCGGCGCTCTCTCTGATAGTTGGCACGACTCACAAACATTGGCGGTGAAATTTGGAAGATTGGCTTTGACTTCAATCAGCCTACCAGGCAGTAGCAAACAGCTCTCAGGCTCTAGGAAGCTCTGAAGCTGAAAATAAATATTTCGTAACAAACAGGGTAGCAACTCACGCACCCACCACTTTTCTCGCTCTACATACCTCTGCCTCCTAGTGCCCTCAGTGCAATTTTCATATTGGGTTAGGTTTTGAAAATCGTGTTCAGTAGTTAATTATGATTGGATCAGGTAATTTTTTTTTGGGGTCCATACATTTTGACGATTGGTGGCTATAAGCCTTGTTAGGTTCATACATTTTGTTAAATCTCTAAGAACTCTCACTGTTTTGCTTTTGTGAATAATTTTTTTATCGCACTTTCTGAAGGTTGATATACAATATATTAAAAAAAAGTTATAGACAAAAAAATTCTTATAAAATATAAGTACAACAATTGCATTTGAGACAGATTCACCTTTGAGGCAAATCTTTAACATTTTTTTCTTTCGCCTCGCAGCTTTTTCGATTCGAATTGATTGTTTGATCATCGATTTTTGTATTTTAGATCTGACATCGCTAATAGATAGGCACATAGAAAACACCATGAAATCTTCGAGAATTTGTCCAATTACTTTATATGTATACTTTTTATAAATATCAAGTCACTATATTTGTCCCAATGAATAAAAGTTTGAATATCAAAGTTTCTTTCAATTAAAAGTAATCAAGTTGTGCAGGGTCTTTCAAGTTCGACTTTATTTTATAAATTCAAATTACATAGATATTTGAATTCCTATCTTATTGCTAGCTGTTTATTTACATACCATATATATAGTAGAGGGTCTACAAATTATGAATGATATTTTTTCAAATGACTACTGCGTGCTGGCTTACAGGTTTCGGTTCGTTTGGTGCTCTTTCTCAGAAATTTTTCCTGCCGAATATTTTCTTCAATTGTTTCTGATTTAGTCCCATAAACACTATTTTTGAAGTGGCCTCGCAGAGAATAGTCCAAAGGCGTTATATCGAGTGATCCTGGCCACCAAATTGGTATAGAATATCGTAAAAATATTATCCCCAAAATTCCGCCTGCAATAAATTGATTATTTCGTTGGCCAGTGGCATGTCGTAACGCTTAAAGGAAGCCACAAACAGTCAATACACTCGTCCCAAAAATGTTTATAATTTATCTTTTGTCAATTTTGCTATTCGTTGACGATAAATTCATGCTCAGCAATATTTTCCAAAAAAACAAAAAAAATAGTCCAGTGACACCCCCAGATCGCACTTTCTATTCAATGGCCGCAATGAACATGCACTGACTGGTGTTTTCAGGTCTGGTACCGAACCACTCGACTAAGAATTGTTCATGAGGATTTGTTTTCCGGGCTCCGCTGAACAATAATACTGATTGGGTGTTTTTGGGCGAGCACCTCCTCGTATTTGTGATGTTTTTCCACAAATGAAGGGACCTACAGTTTTATGTCGCCTCCGAATGGTGGTTGATTTGTTATCAAGACAAAAATACATACACGCGGAGGTTTGCCATTACCTATCCAGGGGCAAACGCTATTAGAAAAAACTGTTTTCCATCATTAGCTGTTTCATGCCCGAAACAGAGCACTACCGAATGGTAGTTACGCGCCAAGGCGGCCTATTATAACGGCACAAAATAACCACAATTTTACGAAAAATATGAGTAGTTTCTACAGATCCACCATTTTTCTTACATGTTTTAATTATTTTGTACAGTTCACCAGCGAAATCAAACTCATTTTAGTAGTTGAATTGTGATTTTCAACGTGATATCTGGCATGAGAGACGCTTTCGCACTGTAACAGCTGCCAAACACAAACATTGCCGTAAAAGAAACGCGAACTTGAAAGACCCTGCAATAGTTAATGGAGAGGGGGAAAGCGAAAAGGCCTTTGACTGCTAGCTGTGTCGCGTGTTTCTTGTGATTGTACTCAAACGCTCGTCAAACTTTGTTTCAATGGACATCAAAAGTGGTTAAAGGTTTAGCCGATGAATGTTTTATTAATTGTAAATTTCCATTGCGTTCTATTGTTATTGTACTTAGTAGTAGATAGCCGCAACATTAATGCAGGTGTCCCAGACTATGTTGACGATCTCTCTGTAACTTAGTTAATAGATAAAATCTCTTTTGCCTTTGAATTTTACATACATATACACATATACACATATCCAAGTTTAGGTTTTTCACATATATGTGTATATGTATGTGTATGTGTATATGTATATGTGTATGTATTACATACCGGCGATGAATTGAAACGATTTGCCGGTACGTGTCACGTTTTTTTTTCATATAAGACACGTCAATTGCTCAGTAAAAGTTTTGCCGTTTTTATTCAATTCAATTTTTTTTTTTTTTTATCTGTGGTATGTAGGTACATATGTATCTGTATGTATTTGGGCTTTATTGTTATTTCATTGCTTTCGACTGCGGGTATATTTCGTGATAAGTGCTTTGATGGGCACTAAAGTAGTTATATTTTTTTTTGTTGCCATTATAAAAAGCAATGTCGAATTGGAACATCGAATACAACGAATGTAATATCTTTGCAAATTTCATATTTACATATATTTGGGCGTGTAACTGAATTTTATTAATTTGAAAAAGAAAAATAATAATAATAGTTTACATTTTAATTTAAAAATTAGAAAAACTTTTATTGCCTTCACTGCTGCGATTAATGCTAATAAATTAGTGGGAGAATCAATTTGATAATTCGGAAAACGTAACGTCGCATTTTTCTGTACATATATTTGAAGTTCGAACATAAAATAGCAAAATGCTGGAAATTTATTTTCTAATTGCGGTTGTCCCTCCCGAGGCCTCCGAGTGTATTTCTGTCATGAAAAACTGCTCATAAAAACCATTTGCCGTACGGAGTCGACTCAAAACTGCAGGTCACTCCATTTTAAGCACATCATCAATACGCACGCCACAAATAGGAAGAGGAGCTCGGTCAAATTATTAATGTTTTTTATATTTATAAATAACACAGTGTGCATTCGGTCAAAAAATGAGCAGGAAGGGATAATTTAAAAATCCCATTCAAAGCGATTGTCCAACGACAAAAGAAGATCAAATACAAATGCAAAAAAAAATAAATATTTTGAGCCCATTTACACCATGACTTTTCATTCAAGTTTTTTTTTGCTCATTCTCTTTTAAAGAAGCATTCGAAGATCTTCGTTCACTTACATGATGACGTTTTGTTTGCGGCTTTCCTTGCGTATTTTTGGCATTTAAGCGCACAATAAGCGAGTCTTAACTTCACTTAAATAAAAATACGAAAATGTGAATGCGATGAAAGCGAAATGTCAATAAAAACCCTCGATTTATCTGACCGTGCGTGCATGCCTACCCCGTTGACTTCTCAACATTTTTTGCCGCCAAGCTCGACACGCCTAGGGTGAAAAGTCATAGTGTAAATTGGTTCTTTGACTGATGGAAATATTTGCTTTGACTTTTATGCGCTTCATTGCTTGTCTGTTTGTATAGGTGCTACAGCTGTCTAGATCACGAGTGTGAAATGTGTTAGATGTACGATTATAAATCTTCCGATAGGGTGATTAATTTTGCGCCACCTTGCATGCCATGAAAGCGCGCCGGATTTACATCCAACCAAGAACTGTCATATCAGCAGCATTCCCCAAAAAGTTTGAGCACAGTTTTATGCTGTTACAGTAACAAAAAGTAAAATTTGCAGAAAATCGCTCTTAGGTTTTTCCTCACGTTCATGCGTAGTCTTCGTATCATTTGTGATGATTTATCCAAAAATTCGACTCTTATAGTTCCAATACTTCCTTCATGGCACTGCATTGGAAAAGCGTTTTGTGATAAGTAATCACTCATTGACAAAAATGTATTGCATATTAAACGTTCGAGCATAAAC
This sequence comes from Anastrepha obliqua, assembly GCF_027943255.1. Lineage (NCBI taxonomy): Eukaryota > Metazoa > Arthropoda > Insecta > Diptera > Tephritidae > Anastrepha > Anastrepha obliqua. The sequence goes on from NC_072893.1 coordinate 51,458,264, forward strand.
TGCCAAGTACCTTTGATTGATTAGGAAAGCAAAAATAGCTGAGAAAAGATTTCAAAAACTTTCACTCGAACTTTCCTGCTACTGCTTTCACACACAGAAACTGCCTTAGATGGAAATACATTCATATGTACGTGGATCAAAAAAAGCCTACTCAACTGCCTAGCAAACAGTTAGTAAGCCATCTATATATATAAAAAGAAGTTACATTTCCTTGGTAATCTTATAACTCCAGAACCGCCGAACCGATTAACACAAAAATTTCAGAGTTCTTTTCTATCTTTGAGGAGGTGGTTTGTGTGAAGTTTGATTGAAATCGGTGCAGCCGTTCCTGAGTTATGACATTTTATGTGAGTAATGGTTTCCTCTCATACGAAATGCCTGTATGGGAAAAACAACAACAAATACACAGCCGCTTATGAGCGTTTCTGTTGTACTGTTGTGGCTGTAAGTGTATTATGTTAATATTAATTTTGGAGGAAAATATAATAAAAACTGGATCATTCAAGGAACTGGAAAAACATTTTTAACTTTATTTATTTTAGCATAATTTATTTAGCGTAAAAAATTGAAATGGAAATTAAAGAATCAAAGTTTAATTACAAGTTTTTATCGGCTCTTTCACCTTACCTGTATATAGGTGACCACCACAATCAAATTTTAAAAAAGTACAAAAAAGGCTATGTGACATCTTTAGAAAGTATGTTGAATGAAAAAAATCAACTAATTCAACTGTTTAAACATTTTACGAATTCTATAAAGAAAACTTAATATGAAAAATTTCTGCGATATAAAAAAAACATTTTATGTATGGTGGTGCGAAGCCCACTTGGAAATGCTAGTTTATTATAAAAAAAATATGTTCATAAATTCGGAAGGGGCTTACTTTGAAAGCAATACATGAAAGTTAAATGAATGAAAAATATTTTGTGCTTTTGATTAATTTTCGACAGTAGGTAGGTAGGTGGCTGGGGTGGCTATCGCAATAACACACTTAGACCTTTCATAGGTCCATTGTGATACCACTGGAACTTTGTTTTTCACAAATGGGGGGGCCTACAGTTTTAAGCCGACTCCGAACGGCAGATATTTTTATGAAGAGCTTTTTCATGGCAGAAATACACTCGGAGGTTTGCCATTGCCTGCCGAAAGGCGACCGCTATTAGAAAAATGTTTTTCTTAATTTTGGTGCTTCACCGACGTTCTCTCTGTGAATTCCGAATGGTAATCACGCACCAACCCATTCAGCTACGGAGGCCGGCAAGATACTATACTTTCGTAGTAATTTCATGTCAGATTTCCATGGCGTGAGCAATGGAGAAATCCAAAATGCATTCAGGGAGGTTTGACGGATATTTTCTTTACCGATTGGTCAGGCTGCACTGAAGGCCCTGGAGAACACGAAGCAAACCTCAAAGATTGTTCAAGAATGTAAGAAGAAACTCAATTCTGTCGAAATCAAAACAGGCTTGTACTTACATGGGTTCCAGGACACTCCGGTGTTCAAGGAAACGAAATTGCCGATGAATTAGTCAACCGTGGATCAGCGTTTCCCCCACAAGTACCAGAGCCAATAATCGGAATTAGTTCCGCATGAATCATGAATTGGATCAGCGATTATGTATGCAATTTACCTAAAGAGCGATGGTCCGGTCTAGAACTGCAAAGTGTTTTGTGACAAGTCTGAACAGAAAACTGTCGAACTTTCTTTTAAAACTTGGAAGAAAAGACGTTCGGTTGATGGTCGGTATTATTACAGGACACAACTTATGGGGTCAGCATATGACCACCGTTGGAATCATTGAGGACCCAAGACAGGCACTTGCTTGGAGGAGGCGGATAGAGCAAGGCTACGAGTTTTGTGTTCCGGTGTCGTGAGAATGAGTAATATTCGTTCGCTAAAACTGGAGGATATTTACAGACTTGTCAAAAAATTTGGAAAATTCTCACAGGACTACCTTTACCTTTGTCTCTATTCTTTCCTATCTCTTTCTCTGATACTTTTCTCCTTCCCTCCTTGACTATCTACCCTCTTTCCAGAACTCTAAATATAATGGGCCTTTTAGCCAGAGTATTTTAGGAGCCACCAAATCTCTTGGTGCTCCTTCACTCGACCTTTTCGAATTTCAAGTTTTCAAATACTTTCGAAATATGAAAAAAACAAAAAATCGATTTTTTTGAAATTTCTAGTCGGTTAGTGGTATTCGGGTTGTTGAAGGTTGTCAGCTATTCGACTACCTTCCTTTTTCGACTATTCAGTGATGTCGTTGATTTTCGGAAAAGAAGAAGTGGTCGACCTCGCGTGGTTCGAACCAGTACAGCCATAAAAGCTGTTTGAAAAAGAATTCGCAGAACTCCCTTTAGAACGCTGAAAATCATATCCTGGGAAATTAATGTATCCAACAGATTCATGTCAAGACTAATTAGAGATGATCTTCACAAGAAAGCCTTCCTTCGCTCAACTGCTCACCTTTTGACAAAACCCTTGAAGAAAATTAGATGCAAGCAGCTTCTTCGGTGGCATGCGGTCAACGGCCATGAAAATATTCTTTTCGCGGATGAGAAAATGTTCACTGTTGAAGAAGTTTTTAATAAGCAAAACGGCAAAATTTATGCTAAAACTTCTAAAGGCGCAAAAAATGTTGTTCCAAGGATTCAGCGCGGCCACTATTCAGCCGCCGTAATGGTTTGGTGGGGAGTGTCTTGTAAAGACGTAACATCTCTTCATTTCTGCGAAAAGGGAATGAAACCCGAAGCAAAAGTGTACCAGAAGGATGTCTTAGAAGACGCGGTGAAGCAGTTGACCAGTACTCTCTCCAAAGGAGAGCGTTGGATCTTCCAGCAGGATTCCATTCCAGCATATAAGGCAAAAGTGACCCAGAAGGAGCTAAAAAACAAAATTCCTGGGTTCATGGCCGTCTGGAAGTCTAGAATCAGATCTGATTCCATTAGACTACAGTTTATAGTCAGAATTGAAGAACATGGCCAATTTGGATAGTCTCAAATACTCTTTGGTTCGAGCAGCGATGTCGATATCCATCTAAACCGTGAGTGCTGCTATAGCCGAATGGCCTAATCGTGTGAAGACTTATGTAAAAGCAAATGGTGACCATTTCGGATGAAAATGAACATTTTTTTTAATATTTACATGATTAAATAAAACTAGCTTCTTTAAAAAAGGAAATTCTATGATAATTTCATATCTATAACGGATTTAACTTGTAACATAACTTATGGCAGTACTAAGTGCAGTTTGCCTTAAGCCCGGCTCCCTACATTTCCTGTACTCAGCGCTGTCAGAGATTCCTATCTTAAGAATACGCCGCTGCTGGGCTATGTCCCGCTGGTACGCCTATCAGAGTTCTACCATCTCTTCGTGTTAGTGATAGTATAAATTGAGTACGACTGTGATCGTCTTGTTTACACAGGATTTTAGCATTCGTGCAAGTGGACAATCTTTCCCACATATGGCCCTGAATTTTCTGATCATGTTTTCGTCTAGTTCGTCATACAACGTTCGTATTAACTTTGGTATTTCGTCAACAAGATCCGAAGATAGAGCTCGTTCCCTTCAATGCCCTTATGTCTGGAACCCAATAGGAATGCAGTTGCCCCTTTCTACTACCTCTCTGCCCTGAAGAACGGTCTTGAACGTTATACTAATCGATGTAATTGCTTTAATGACTGCCTGACTTTGTAAAAGTTAGCCTTAGGTTTGTCCTAGTAGTAACACGAGTTGCAGTATCTGGAAGCAGTATCTGCCTTAGGTCTAACTCTGACAGTATACAGCGCAGCTAGTCATTTTGGAACCATCCGTATAAAAGTTAAGTTTATTACGTTTAGGCCTAAAGCCCTTTTTCGATAATGATCTTGGACCTCTTTTCCCCTAAAAATCACAGCCATATGTTCCATAATGGCTATATTTTCCGGTTTATTGAGCTATGCCTATAGGTCCCGTATGAGAGTTGGTTTTGGGCCTTCAGTTTTCCTGCAGATTTTGCTGCAAGGTTTTCTGCAAAAATATCTATCGGTGATAAGTCAAGTATGTATTCGAGGGCCGCTGTTAGAGTCGTTCTTAGCACATAATGCATAAAGCAGCTAGTCGCTGAATCTCTGTCATAGACACAATGTATGAAGGTTTACTAGTCACGTTCCACCACACCAGAGTACCATAGCGAAGTATTGGTCTGACTACTGTTGTGTAACGCCAATGCACCAGAGAGGAGGATAAGCCCCAGTTTGCTCCAGGCATCCCATTACATGCGCAGAGGGCGTTATTGGCCCTTAGTAAAAGTTTAATGCTTTGTGGCGAGCTTTAATCTACTGGTATTAGGTTGGCATGTTAGAGTTTCAGAAAGGGAAATCTGTTGGGTAAGTACTAGAATGGAAAAATACAAAAACAAAATGGTATGCTTGAGACAAAAATATTGATATATCATACTTAAGATCCGGAAATGCCGAAGCCATGACGAAAAACGTAAAAGGCAACCACTACGTTCGGCCTAAAAATAAATTCTTTCTTCGAAATTGCCTTGCAAAAATAAGTTAATCTCAGAGGCAATGGCAACCTTTTTTTGGGTGCGGTCTAATGCGTATAAATTCGAAAGAACATTTGTCATGGAATTGCTTCATAAATCATATTGTAAATTAGCGTGACTATTTTATTTCAATATTCAATAAAAAATATTCTAAGCAAAAATGTACCTTAGAAATTTCAAAAACGCAGCATTCAATGAAAGTTCGGTTAATTAAATTGGCAATAGTCGGGTAGTAGAAACGTGCCGTCTATTCGAATATCATTAACTGGCTTATAATCATGAGAAGGGCTACGACTTGCTTAAGTGAATACCGAATTAGTCTAATTATTTTAAGAGCCGTATGGTGTCTGAGTTATATGTAGTCATCAAGTACATCCAATGATGTCTTTCGTAAACTCAAAAAACTCATCAATTTCTCAGACTCAGAATATTAGGCATATCGAAAAGTATTGGGGAATTTTATTATCTTTCATTGGCTACAATTCGTGCTAATAATATTAAGTTGGGTCGTAAGATATGCGTGATTAAGTGGAACCACTTTGCCACACAGCCATTGGCTGAATAAATGTTCGGAGTGATGAGCAGAATCGATTAAGCAATGGCTGCCTATCTGCCTGCGTGTCCGTCCGTCTGGCCGTGCTTACGATAAATGCTAAAATTATGAATTGAGGTATCTTAACAAAACTTGGTAGACACGCCGCCTTTAACTTTGTGATATTAAAAATGGGTTAATTGGATTATAAAAATTTTCTGTAAAGATGACGAAGATTTAGAATCCATTGGATGTCCTATATTGCAAAAAATATATTTACTATTCTGTACAAATACAATTTTTTCGGATCTGTATAGTCTTGCTGCCACCGTAGCCGAGTGGGTTGATGCGTAACTACCATTCGAAAGTGCCCTGGTTCGAATCTCCGGACATAAATGATGAAATAATTTTGTTTTCCTTGTTCGCTTCTCTCGCGAGCATGGGGCCTCGACAATATTCAGTCTTGCGTTGGTTTCGTTAATGTATTTTGATTTCTGACAGGGTAGGTCATTAACCTGACGCTACCAGTTCTAAGTAGTGGGAATGCCCACCTGTCGTTGCTTAGGAACAACGCCGTCTTACTGCTAGGAGCGCCATCAGTGTTTCACATTTTTCTGGCAGATGGATCGCACAGATGGTTGAGGACTTTGCTAAATTTGGTGTGTCTGCGGTTGCCCGCTTCCTCTTGCTGGCGCCACTGATGCAATGTGTAACTGTGTGTTTTTCTTTGTTTTTTGCTTGTTTTAGCAGCCACAATGCAAATTATGCGCTGACTATTGTGCGGTAGTAAGGATGGAATGGATTTGGGTTTGAGGAATGACATTTTTTTTAGAGTAAGTAAATTTGGAAAACTGTGAGGTCCGTGCTTTACGTGGAGTTCGAACCCACAACCTCTGGGATAGCAGGCTAGTGCACTTACGCTATCGAGACCAAGATGAAATAATATAAACAAATTTTTCTAAAAGGGCCTTCGAGTGTATTTCTTCTATAAAAAACCAACTGCCGTTCGGAGTCGGCTTAAAACAGTAGGCCCTCCTAACTAATTTTTGGTCTCTCTCTCTTTGGTCAACCTACAACAATAAATTCTTAAACTGGCTCTTTTTTTATGATCATCGCATAATTATAAAAATGCTAATTATTTTACTTTTTTATATTTATCTTTTAAGAAACAAACGTATACTGCGGTACCGAGTGACAATAGGCCCGGTGAAAATATTACTACCAAAACCGTTATGGCTGCACCATCCCAGAAAAGTGATGTGGAAAAAACAGTGAAACTTGAACCAAAGAGAGCTAGTGAAAATGCACCCGAACATCCGCCGACGAGGTACTTACTTTTTCGTAAAAAAATTCTAAACAAACACTTCCCATAGTTATAATTATTACTATATAAAGGCACCCCATATTGACACATTTTGACTATTTACTTATAAACTTATGGTATTTTTTAATTGGAACTATTTTTTTTATCAAAATATATTTCATTTTATAACAAAGACATTAATAATCCAAGTTTGCTTAAGAGTTCTAAAAATGTAACAAATTTTCATAAAAAAACAAATACTTTTTGTTGCAAAATTTTTAATCAGAATTGTTTTCTATAAATTTGATAACGCTATTTTAAAGCTTATAAACACAAACAACAACAAAGTGAAAGTTTGAAGTCGCTCAAATATTTCGTTGATTTTTGGCAATTTTTTCCCCTTAGGATGTTTCGCATTTTCTCCTTATCAAAAACCAACAAATCTCGTGTATTCGCGCATATGGAAAGCAACCAGAATTTTGACCGACTTTAAACTTTAAATGGACTATAAAACTGCGTGACCAATTTTTTTTTCAGAAAAGTTTGGTTAAGACTTTGAGATTTTGATGAAAATCTGTCAAAATTTTATAAATCTTGTACAAATCTTGCATTTTGATGAGAAAATGTTTAAATTAAAAAACAAAAATAAGTAAGTTTCCAAAAGCTGACTATATGTAATAATTTGAGGGAGTGTTTGGGGGCGTCCATAAATTACGTGAGGTGTTTTTTTTTTAATTTTCTGTACCTCCCTCCCCCCCTGGTGAGATGTCGTGAGATTTTATTCAACCCCCTCCCCCATCCCCCAATCTCACGTGAGATTTTTCAAAATGTGGGTTTCTTATGTAAACGCGTTGGATTGTTATTGTAAAAAGAAAAAAAAAAATTGTTTCGTGCTTTTATTTACGACTAGTTAAGACTAGTAATCAATATTGCTGAGAGTTATAAGTGTAATAAAAAGTTAACAATAGAAGACTTAAATCGTAACTACTGCGATTAAAAAAAGAATATCTACTCTAATTCCGTCCAGTCTACTGTAATTCGCAGTATTCCATAATTTTATCACGTCGTCCTGGCAGGACTTCTTCGTCTTATAGACGTATCTTTTGACGTATGCGTTATAAAAATCTGGATAACTCATTTTAAATTAGTAAGAGCATGAACTGAGTCGAGTAAAACATTTACAAGAATAAACAAAGAAGGTTGGAACCTGCCGGGTGTCGCTGCTACTCAGCTCGTACGCTCTTGTTCATCGAGTCGCGCGTTCGGCTGATAGTGGCGCGAAAACAAACGACGGGCTACAGTGTACCGTAAATTCAGATTAAATTGAGCTATTTGGTATAAAACAAATATGGTGGTTTGACAGTAGTAATGTATAACGTCGAAGTATGAATGAAATTATTTTCTTTCGAACGAATTAGTGAATGATCTTAATCATACTACGATTACGCTTAAGATTAAATCTTAAGCATGTACATTCTGGATTATGGACCAAAATAATATAGTATAATTTTTTTTCTTTTAATCAGAAAAAAAATTGGGTGATATTTGCCGAGACCCCCCTCTCCCCTCCGTAAGATTAGATGAGATTTGACTCGGCCCGCTCCCCCCTTAAACATCTGACGTAATTTATGGACGCCCCCTTTTTACAAGCAATAAATGCCTAAAATGACTTATAAAAAAATTTATCGATAGCCTCACGAATTCCATCTTTGAGGTCTTGAATCGACCCTGGACTGTTGGCGTAGATCTTCTCTTTCACGTGGCCCCAAAGAAAAAAGTCACAAGGTGTTAAATCAAAAGATCTTGGTGGCCAATTGTGATCACCTCTTCGAGAGATAACACGGTCCGGAAACTTTTCCCGTAAAAGATCAATGGTTTCGCTGCTTGTGTGGCACGTAGCGCCGTCTTGTTGAAAATAAACCTTGTCCAGATCACAACCATCCAATCCCGGCCATACAAAATTGTTAATCATCTCTCCTGTTTAACACCTAACACCTGATGGGGATGCAAACCACAGGTCGTGCTTTGGATGTACAACAAATTGGTTCTGCCAATGTATGGATGTCTGGTTTGGTAGGAAGCTCTTTGGATGGGCTATAATACCGCTAAACTGATTAGGGTGCAAAGGACGTGATGTATTCGCATAACCTGAATGCCGTTTTGCACTTACTTTCCATCGACTTTAACGTTATTTCCATCGCTACTCAAAGTGCAATCAGGTTAAAGGAGGTCGGCCTCTGGAAACAATCTCTCAAGGGGCACGGTAGCATTTTTAGGCAGTGAATGCTGTATTTCTCTGAACTTCGGAGAGATCTCTCCATACGCAAACTGGAGTTTGACGGTCGTGTCAGGACAATATTTCCAAGTAGGCAGGATTTGAAATTGAATTTCAAGGGAAAATCTGCACCATCTCCAAAATGGAATAGGGGTTTTCTCTAAATCAGCCAATTTATCTATTTTCTTAAACTTCCCGAATACTGCTCGGATGTTTCAGGCAGAAGTCTTTGTAATCCTGCAGGCATGCAAAATGCTTAGGGAACGAGGGAGCAAGGGAGATATTAACATTTTTTCTAATAGTCTAGCCGGGATCAAGTTTCTGACGACGCCATGGTGGATATCCGAATTGGTCAGCTCCTGTAAGGAGGAGATCAAATCTCTTGGCTGTGCAGGTACCACTTCTCTGATTTGGCTTCTAGGACATAGGAACATAGAGGGAAATGAAATTGCTGATGAGCTCGCCAGGAAGAGAATAAAATTGATTTGTTAAACGTCGGCGACCCCCTGACTGTTGATAAAAGCGAATTACTCAACTTATTTCTCAAAGAAGCGCAGAAAGGATGGAGCTCCATTTCTTCATGTCATCGTTTGAAAACTTTGTGGTCCCAGTGTAATAGACTCCACGTCATTCAATTTTCAAACTCGTAGCTGGGTTTACGCGCCATTGGACGTAGAAAAGCTAGGTTTACGATTTAACCCCCATTGCAGATCCGAAGCTGTGAGGGCCTTTCAGAGAAGAATACTGTTGAGCACTTCCTATGTAAATATCCGGGTTTGGCAGCTAGACGATTAAAGTCACTGTGTGCTCCTTTCTTCGACAGCATGGGGCAATGCACCAACCTAAATCCCGTCAATCTTGTCCATTACATCAACAGCTCTGGTTGGCTGTAGATATCTGCCTCTTAGAGGTCTCATAATGGTATCAAAACGGCGTTTTGGTGCTACTTGGGGAGTAACCAGTGTGGCACATCAACCATTTCACCTCCCTCCCTACCTACTCAGAATCTTTAGATAAAGATTTCCAATGCCTCAAAAATCGCGTTGTTTTAAGAGTATTTATTTTTACTGACGGTCTTGTGCCAGCTTGTCTCCCTTTTTATTTATGCGCGACATTTTTTTATTATATTAAATTATGAATTAAAATAAATAGTCAAAACTTGTCAATATGTACATATATAACTCTATATTTATACCAAACCCATATCTATCAGTAAATTTGTTTCGAGAAAAGTTACTGAAAAAAGCAAATTGGTTCGTACTCTCGAAAGCAGGTTTTTCAACTTATGCGTTTTTTGCTTGTGGCCACAACCGTCTCCTATAAACACAATATTTATATTTCTTCTCGTCTCATCCACAGTTATGCGACTACGCTGATACACATCTTCAAGGGCAATATTGGACCCGGCCTCTTCGCTATGGGCGATGCCTTTAAAAATGGCGGCCTAGTTTTGGGACCCATTCTGCTTGTGGTGATTGGTGTTATAGCCGTGCATTGTCAACATGTGCTCGTGAATTGCTCTGAAAAGATGCGAACTCTAACGAATGGCTTAGTATGCGCCGACTATGCCGATACAGTGGAGCAATGCTTCGCCAATGGGCCGATCAAATTACGCACCTGGTCGAAAATGATGAAAACCATAGTTAATATTTTTATTTGTGTTACCCAATTGGGGTTCTGCTGTGTCTACATGGTTTTCATTAGTACAAATATGAAACAGGTACTGTTAAAAGTAATGAAACATAACACGATTTCTAATTTTTTTATGCATTTGTAGATCTTCGAAGCTTATAAAATCGAAATAGACGTGCACTATATGATGCTAATAATATTCGTGCCCATCTTACTTACCTCGCTGATAACAAACTTGAAGTGGCTGATGCCAGTTTCGTTGATCGCCTCCCTTTGCATGATTTTCGGTTTGTCCATTACAATATTTTACGCCCTAAAGGATGGTCTACCCAGTCCGTCGGAGCGCGTACTTTATAATGATGGTCCGCATTTGGCACTCTTCTTCGGCACGGCCATCTTTGCTTTTGAGGGCATCACTTTGGTGCTGCCACTGCGCAATGCTATGCGCAACCCAACGGATTTTGCACGCAAAATGGGCGTCCTAAATACGGGCATGTGCTTGGTGACATTTATGTTTTTATTTGCCGGCTTTTTGGGCTTTCTTAAGTGGGGTGAGGATGTGGGTGGCAGTTTGACGCTGAATCTTGGCGACACAATGTGAGTTATAATTTTAAATGCATACCGATTTTTTTAATTAAAAAATATCCTGTTGCAGCTTGGCGCAATGCGTGAAGGTAATGGTGTCGGCGGGTGTGATGCTCGGTTATCCGCTGCAATTCTTTATCGCCATACAGATTATGTGGCCGAATGCAATGCAACTTTTGCACTTGCAAAATCGTCCCTTCTCCGGTGAGCTGCTCTTCCGCACTGTTATGGTGGTGGTCACGTGTAAGTAACTGCATGCAGTGGGTATCACTGAAAATCGTACCGTTACACTTGTGTTGGCAATAATAGCAGCGCAACGTTTTGACTACTTATTTACTTTTTTTTAATATTTTTTTTTTTTAAGTGTTTTTATAAAAATATATTTTATATTACAACAAAAACCGCATAGCTCAAAGACTCAAAATATGTGCAAAGTTAAAAAAAACTCAAGAAACTTTCATCAAAATTTCAAACTTCCTAGTCGGAGCTTAAAAAAAAAATCTGGGTATGCAGTGGCCCACTCAATTTTGGTATGAAATTGTGCTGATTTACATTAGCTCGAAATTCGCGTTGATTTTAATTTTTTTCTCATATAACGCATGCACAAACTTTTTTTAAAAGGAGAAAATGGACAAGACTACTAGTAAGGAGAAATTATGAAAAAATGCGATTTTTTAATCATTTCAAACTGGCACTTTCACATACCAAAGTTCAATGGGCTATTAAACAGCATATTTCAAATTCTGTGAATTTTGATGAAAATTTGTTGATTTTTTTTAATTTGGTCAAATCAAATTACGAAAATGGTAATCTGGCCATACTGGTGCTAAAACCACGTAACTCATTGTCAAATTCGCTGAGAGCAAAGTAACGGTACCACGATAGACGCCATCTCATTATTCTTTCATTCATGTCCAATCAGTTGTTATTCAGTAACATGAGTGAGGGTTGTGTTCATTTTTTTTGTATATCACCAATACAATCTCAGTTTCTTCGTAAACAAACCACTGTCATAACCCCTGTTGAGTCAGCCAATGAGCTGATTCTTCTAAATTCGCTGAGTGCCGATTAACGGTCACACCTGTAAAAAATGTTTCAGCATGAGCGCATTCAAACACCTCCTTGCAAAAATTTGGAATAACTATTACAGTTAGTCGACTGCACGAGAGGTTAGAGATGAATTGGCCAACTGCAAAAGAGCGGTTATCACGCAGGGGCCAGAGAAAATAATCGGAATCAGTTCCGCAGGAATCATGAATTGGATTAGCGATTATGTATGCAATTAACATAAAGAGCGTTGGTTCACTATAGAGCGCTGCAGAAAAATGTTTTGCGACAATAAAAAATATGTCAGAAAACTGTCAAACTTTCTTCTCAAACTGGGAAGAGAAGATGTTCGGTTGATGGTTGGTATTATTAAAGGGTACAGTCCATGGGGTCAGCATATGACGACTATTCGAATCATTGCCTGTCTTGCTTAGAGGCGGCGGATAGCACTGAGTATTTTCTCTGTGAGTGTCCTGCCTTTGCTAGAGCAAGGCCACAAATTTTGGCTTCCGATGTCATGAGAAGGAGCAAAATTCGTTCTCTCAAGCTGGTCTTTCTCATTGTCCCTATTATATCTCTTTCTTTCTGTTACTCTTCTTCTTTCCTCCTTGGCTATATACCCTTTCACTTTCCAGCACTTTTAACGCAATGGGCGTTTTAGCCTGAGTGTTTTAGGAGTTGCCCAACTCTCGGTGTTTCTAGGCTCGCCTTTCAAATTTCAATTTCAATGTCAGAGATGATTCGATTTTCAATCGATCCTAAAGGGGCTCTTCGACTGTTTACATAATCGAATAGTCGGATAAACGATTGTTAACAAGTGCTCTGGTATGAATCATAGTCTCAAACTTAATAAAAATTACAAAAAAAGAATACTCACAAAATGTCATTGAAGTTTCAAAAGTTTTATTTCTTTAAAAACGTTCATAACTTGAAAATTGTTCTAATAGTAGACATCTAAAATGGTTGACAAAACTTTATCGAAGCTTCAAAAGTTTTAATTATTTTAATTTGAAAACTAAAGCATGATTTTTTAGCTATTATCTTTTAAACAGTTGGTTTAAACAGCTGACGCACGTTTCGTGTTTTGTTTCACTGTCAAGCATCTTCACTTTGGTCTATAATTTAAACATGAATCGTCTTACAAACGAACAACGCTTGCAAATCATTGAATTGTATTATAAAAATAAGTTTATCGCGCGCTTCTTCCATTTTATGGCCAGTTTAATCAACCCACTGAAGCGGCTATTCGAGCTATTGTGACTAAATTTAGAACCAAATTTGCATTATCGGACATCAAACCACCAACAGGCTTACGTAGAGTGCGAACTGAAGAAAATATCGCAGCTGTATCGCAGAAATTGGCCCTCTGTTACTCAACAAAGTGGAAAATTTTACGAAAGGATTTAGGTGTGAAGCCTTTCAAAATACAGCTGGGGCAAGAATTGAAGCAGAACGACCTACCGCAACGCAGAATTTTTGGTGAATGGGCTCTTGGAAAGTTGGCCGAAGATCCACTTTTTTATCGAATTGTGTTCAGCAACGAAGCTCATTTTTGGATCAATGGTTACGTAAATAAGCAGAATTGTCGATTTTGGAGTGAAGATCAGCCTGAAGAATTGCAAGAGCTACCAATGTATCTAGAAAAGGTCACAGTTTGGTGTGGTTTATGGACTGAAGGTATCATTGGACTGTACTTCTTCAAAGATGCTGCGAATCGTAACGTAACTGTGAGTGGTGAGCGCTACCCTGAAATTATATACAACTTTTTTTTGCCCAAAATGCAAGAGCTTGACTTGCATGACATGTAGTTCCAGCAAGACGGTGCCACATGCCACACAGCACGCGTAACAATGGACTTTTTGAGAGGCGAGTTCGGTGAACATTTTATTTCACGTTCGCGACCTGTCACTTGGCCACCCAGATCGTGCGATATAACGCCTTTAGATTATTTTTTGTGGGGCTAAAGCTCATGTCTATTCAGACAAGCCTGCTTCAATTAACGCATTGGAAGGCAACATTAAAGCATTTATATGTGTGATACCGGCCGAAACATTGGAAAGAGTATGCCAAAATTGGACTAAGCGGATGGACCATTTGAAGCGCAGTCGCGGTCAACATTTGCATGAAATAATCTTCAAACATTAAATTATATGGACTGTACTATCGATTTAAATAAAAATTTCATGAATTTTACGTGTTTGTTTTTTAAACTTTCCTATAGCTCTTAAAAAATCAATCTTTATTATAATTTTAAAATTGTTTTAATAGCCATTTAAAATTTGCACTATACGGCACTAAAATTGTATACATATCGAAAAAATTCTTAAAAATTGGATAAGCAAGTTTTAGAAAAACTCATACCATTTAGTAAATTTATTTTCGAGTGTATGGAAGTCTGATTTATACTTCCTCTGCTAAAATATAAACAATATTTGCATAATAAATCAAGGTGCATTCATTAAAAGGGTGGCACTAGACCAACAACAATGTTTTGTACGTTTGTTTGTCAAAGCAAAGTATTGGGAAACTAGAAAACAAATAATGAATTCGCCTTGTTTCATTCTGATTTACAGTTATCACCTTTAAAAAATTTGCCTTATAATAAACTAACGAGAAAAGTAAATTTCGAAAATTTTGCAAACAAAAAAAAAAAAACAAAGCAGCTGTACGATTTCAAGTAACACCCACTATATGTTTATTATTATGCATATGTACAATAAAAAAAAAATATATTATTTAATAATTTCTCACACATTTCAGTATCCATTGCTGAGTTGGTACCCGCTTTGGGTCTCTTCATGTCCCTCATCGGCGCGTTGTGCTCCACTGCGTTGGCGTTGGTATTTCCACCGATGATTGAATTGCTGGTGAAGCGCGATGATAATAAAGGACCTGGCGTTTGGCTATTCACCAAAAACATTTTGATACTCGTATTGGCGTTGTTGGGCTTCTCTACTGGCACCTATGAAAGTTTATCACAAATTGTATCACATTTTAATGAAATGGAATAACATTTAAGTAATGCTGTGCAAACGTGCAACTCGAATAGGTGTACTTTTATATGTAGAATATATTGTATGTATGTATGTATATTTCTAGCTAAAATAAGTTTTTGAATTTATAAGCATAGAAGGAAATGAGAATGTTTATGTGCCAAATGTGATTTTAGTGATACGATTTGTCAGGTATCAACTTAACTCATTTTTAATTTTTATCAATAAATTTTTATTTAATAGGACTATGAATAAGTTCGTGCGGGTTTTTTCGAAATTTGAAACTTTATTGACGTAAAATGGTTACAAATTTAATATTCAAAGTATTGTCCATCGCTTACTACTACTTTTTCCCATCTTTCTGGCAATTCACGGATTCCCTTTGTGAAAAATTCGGTCGGTTTTGCCGCAATCCACGAATCGATCCATTTTTTGACTTCATCGTAATTACGGAAGTGCTGGTCAGCCAGGCCATGTTGCATCGATCGGAAGAGATAGTAATCGGATGGCGCAAGGTCTGGACTATACGGCGGGTGGGGTAGGACATCCCATTTGAGCGTTTCTAAGTATGTTTTGACCACTTGTGCAACATGTGGCCGAGCATTGTCATGTTGCAAAATAACTTTGTCGTGTCTATCGGCGTATTGCGGCCATTTTTCTCGCAGTGCTCGGCTCAAACGCATCAATTGTCGTCGGTAGACATCCCCCGTAATCGTTTCATTCGGTTTCAGTAGCTCATAATACACAACACCCAGCTGGTCCCACCAGATACACAGCATAACCTTCAGGCCATGAATATTCTGCGCCGACGTCGATGTTGAAGCATGGCCAGGGTATCCATACGTTGCCCGACGTTTTGGATTGTCGTAATGGACCCACTTTTCATCGCCAGTCACAATTCGATGCAAAAAACCCTTTCTTTTGTGCCGTTGAAGCAGTTGTTCGCATGCCATAAAACGGCGTTCAACGTCTCTTGGCTTCAATTCATACGGCACCCAATGGCATACCTTTCGGATCATTCCCATGGCTTTTAAACGTTTGGAAATGGTTGATTGATCAACTCCCAAAGTTTTTGCAACCTCTTCTTGCGTTTGAGCGGGATCTTGATCGAGCAATTCCTCCAATTCGGTATCCATGAACTTTGGCGGCGCACCCTCGCGTTCTTCGTCTTCCAAGCCAAAATCAGCACTTTTAAAGCGTGCAAACCACTTCTGGCACGTTCGCTCAGCTAGAGCATGCTCACCATAAACTTCCACCAAGATACGATGACTTTCGGCTGCTTTTTTCTTCATATTAAAATAATGAAGAAGAATTCCCCGCAAAAACACATTATTTGGCACGAAATTCGACATTTTCAAGTGTGGTAAAAATATTGTTGTTTACGCTTCAAATAAAAAACTTATACTGACGTTTGTGCCTTACGACAGTAGCTCTCTAATGAATGTTTGGAAATGTGGATCGATGGAATAATAATCAAGTTACGCCATCTGTTGTAAAACCGCACGAACTTATTCATAGTCCTATTACTTGTACACTATGGAGTTTCATTCGCTTTTTCGAATCAGTTTAAACTCTTGCCGATAAATACAAATACTATTATCGTATTAAAAACAAGGTTATCACATGACTAATGATAAACATTTTAAAAGTGCTAATCACTGTTTTTACTAATTGAATAACAAGCAGGTGACCGCCTCGAAGAACTTTATCTATTAAGGAATTTTTCAAGCCCACTTCAAAATTTTGAGTTTAATAATCGTTATTGTATTACTTAAAATGTTTCCTCTTGATAGATAAATAGATAAATTCTTTATTTTAGAAATATACACAAATATCTTAAAAACTATTTTTGAAGAATATACGACAACGATCCCAATGGTCGTCCTTAAGTTTGTTTCAAATACCAGATGTTAAACGCTCGGTAGAAATGTTCAACTCAATTCTCATATCTGCTGCGCGTTACTCCACATCGAGCACAAGTTTCTCTCGACAGAAAATCCATAATATAACAAATTCGATAACACAAATAGTGGAACCGTCAGACTCATTATGGAAAAACGATGGAACAGAAGGGAATGGTAAGAGTATCGTCCCTGCATCTAAGGTGCGCTTCAAAAACGCCGAAAAAGCTTTAAGAAAAGCGCTTAAACTCGAAAATGATTATAATAACAGACGTTTAATACAAAACCTATCGCCAATGGGAGCTAATCTGTCCTTATGGAAGGCACAAAAATTGAGACCATCAACTGAATCTGAGATGTAGAAATAGCCTAAGTGGTTGCTGATCATTTGAGGATGGTGTTTTAACCCAACCCACAAACTAAAGGGTTTGAATTGCCTGCAACTCCAACTCACGATTTGACGAAATTTTGCAGTGAATCTCCATTACCAACATGATTCAATTACACAGTGCTACAGTGAATCAGCAATTTTAAAGTGACCTGATGAGCACTGTAGATCTAGCCGAGAACGACGCGGAACTGTGTTCAAAAAATTTTTAACACCCTCAAATTTTTTATTTATCGTTAAAAACCCGATTTTGGGTGTTTTCTGACACTTAAAAATTCCTAGCTCGTCTGCATTTTATCCGATTTCCAATCTTGAAACAGCTTTGTTGAGGTAAATGTTAGTCCTTCTGACGTATGTCTTCTATTTTTCACGCTAAGCAAAAATAACCACTGATTTTTCAACACAAAACTTTAATTGTAGTCAATTTTTCCAATTTTTGCGAGTTTAACGAGATGTTGTCGATAATATTGAAATGAAAGGTTTATTTATAAGTAGAAAGTCTTATAGCTGTGTGTTTTTTGAATGTAAAAAGCATTTAATTTCGAAAATCGATGAAAATGTGTCGAAATAACGGATTCTTTTGTAAAACAAAAAATCAGTAAAGTGAAAGTTTTGTTCACTATACTATATAAATACGTGTATAATTAAGTATATTTACTCATACCTGTGCCCATTCCGAATCTAGCAAGCATTATTTCATCAAAATTGATAAGAAATTTTCCAAGTAAAGAACGTTTTTGTAGAAATAAAATAAAAACAGAACGTTCTCGAGTTGAACAGAGACCGTAGAAGAATATTATAACGTCGAAAAAAAAAATCAAAAAGTAATGCAATTCGCTGACTCACTTCTGCAATTTTCTGACTTACCCGGACGTAGTATTACCTAACTAAACTTTGCCTAACCTAACGTTATCGAAATCAATCCAACCGTACACATTGTGAGACAATCGAACCCATTGTGCTGTTTTTCTGCATTGCAGAAGGAAGTCATTTTGATTAGTTTGCAATGCCAACCTATCCAAACCCGACGTAACCTTGAGTAACTTATCCTAATCTCACTTCACTAATAGAACTTGCAAACGGTTCTGTTGTGTCATGCAAGCTTCGGTTGGTCAGTTCGGATCAGGTAAGCTCAGGTTATAATGAGTTTTGATATGTTAGATGTATTCATAGTTATGTAAACTTATTGCTGTCTTTCAAAATTAGCCACAATGAGCAGTAAAGCACTATAGGTCGTGCGGTATTCTCTCGCAGTCTCGGTTCAGCTGGATTTTTAAAAATGTGGAAAAAAGCTTTTTTCTTTTAAAATCGTAACTTTTACAGTTATCACTGTATGAAGATGAAAAATAGCTTATTTCGAGCACATTTTATTAGAGTTTAAAAATATGTATAATATATATTTGTGGTGCCTGTTGGAGATTAGTGGCCAAAAAATTGCATCACATTGAAAAAAACGTGAAAAAATTGCACAAATCAGAGCTTGTTATTGAAAATTTCTTTTAAACGTCAATCGTTCAATCTTAGGATTATATTATATATATTCACTAGCATTACCCAGTGGGCTTCGCACCACCATACATAAAATGTTTTTTTATATCGCAAGAAATTTTTCATATTAAGTTTTCTTTATAGAACTCGTAAAATGTTTAAACAATTGAATTAGTTGATTTTTTTTCATTCAACATACTTTCTAAAGATGTCACAATAGCCTTTTCTGTACTTTTTTAAAATTTGATTGTGGTGGTCACCTACATATATACAGGTAAGGTGAAAGAGCCGATAAAAACTTGTAATTAAACTTTGATTCTTTAATTTCCATTTCAATTTTTTACGCTAAATAAATTATGCAAAAAAAAAAAAATAAATAAAGTTAAAAATGTTTTTCCAGTTCCTCCCGGAGCATTCAATTTTTTATTATATTTGCGTCCAAAATGACTTGCAATTCGATAAAAAATTGATGCGAAAGTTGATTGCATCGCAAAATAAAATTGTTTTCTTGAGGGCGAATCATCAATCGATACGAATAAAAATTCAAGGCACTGACGGTTTTCGTTGATTTTTGACCTGCGATGCAAAAATTAATTAGCGTATGAAAATTATTTAAAAATCATATTTAAACAAAAATAAAATGTGTATGTACCAGTTGTTGGATTTATCATTGGTATGTTGATATGATAGCCATCGTCCCCTCTCCAAAACAAAATGGGGTATTGCAATACGTTGTAATTGCTCATTTCTACGATACAAAACAATATCTCGTGGCTGAAACTGTTCACCAACCACAACAATAGCTACTTCATCAATCGTTGGTACATTGAATCGTCTGGCGTGCTCCCAATTGGTGTTTTATCGGCTTTTATTATGATTTTGTGGCCATCGGTGGGCATCAGATCGAGTGCCACTTTGAACAATTTCACCAATTCATTGTGTTGATGGAACATTGTTTGCAATTCATTCACGATTGATCTTCTCGTATTCGTCGAAATTGCACAGCGCTGATCTAATTCACGATTCTCATCACCAATAAAATATATTTGCAAAAATTGATGGTCACCATCTGGGAATGGTAGCAAAGACCCAGCTCTAAGGTATATTTGACCTTGAATCTGTAAAGTTCGAGAAATATATGTAGATAACGAATCTGAATTTTCAAAAACATTTTAACTGGTTGTAGTACATAAGAATGCAATCTCTTAACCTGAAGGCGAGTTTCCAATTGGTCTATATCTGGAGTCCTTAGTTACCCAGCGAAAAGAAAAGTCCTCTTTTCATTAGCATTTATCAACAACTTACAATGGATACTCATGTGGTTCAAACACATCCTTGGCTTACCCGGGTTCACGTTTTGGCCTATTTCTCGAGACCCTGGTATCCGATTCTTAAAATTTCAAAACACAAACCATCTACTGAATAGTCCAAACAAAGCCTAAGAATTTGGTTTGGATAGGTGAGCCCGTTCTTGAGTTATAAGATTACCAAGGAAATGTAACTTCTTTTTATATATATAGATAACACACATACACTCCCCCTTTCCAAGACCATATTGAAATAAAGAATAGCTTAAAAAATGGGTTAATTATGTATTTTTACTTCTAAAAAAACACCTTAAATCGGTTTCTCAACAATAAGTAAAAAATTGAGGGTGTTTTGAATTTTCTAAACACAGTTTTGTGTTGTACTGGTCTTGACCTAAGATGTGCACGATATCACTTGAAGAGTTCTTTTTATTTTTTTTGTTTTTTTTTTTTTTGTAGCACCGTGTTATTAAAGGTTTGGTCACTAGTGACATTCGATTTTTGGCACTCCCTTACAAAAGGGGGGTTGTATTTAAGAAGGTGAAAATGGTAGAAAAAAAGTATATTCTTATTTAAATGGAAAGTAACTGCGAGCGCACAGTGCGGCCGATTCCCGAAAAGCTGGCCAAAACTCAAAAAATTAAGTAATTGATTCAAAATTTCTTACTCGGGGGTTGTCGGGGTCGCTGATTACGAATTTGATCTTAAAATTTTGAAAATCCACCCCCTTCCACCCCTATTGGCCACCCCCTCACGTGAAATAGCGTATATTCAAGAATATAATCAAGATGCATGTAAATTTATATGTTTTCGGGGTCGCAAGGTAGCAAGTGGTAGCAGCTGAATCTTGTTTTATTCAGTAACCATTACTTTTTTGAGTAACCTTTAATAGGTTTCAAAGCATTGTATTACTATACAGTTTGAAAACTCAAATTTTATAAAAAAAATTGCAAAAAATGTATCTACGTATTGCTGCAGCTAAAAATTTTGTGTCAATTCCGAAGATGATTCCATTTGGTTTTGTTCAATTTACTCCATTACAAAATCTTTCAAATGTGTACAACTTTCACTATTCATCGACAGTAATACGATGCTCAAACGAAGGCCACGTTGCGACTGAAAATACAGAGGATACTTAGGGTACAGGACGTTGTTATGAACGGTTTTCACTACTCAAGGCATTACTGTAGCTAACCCAAAGACAAAAAAACTCTATCTAGAAACTTTTTTTTTCGACTTTTGGCCAGCTCTTTGGGAATCGGCCGCACTGTAGAGCGGCTTAAAAAATAAATTTTAATTAATATTTGGATGTAAACAATGCTACAAATAGAAATTATAATTATTAGCGGAAATTGCCAAGTCTAATATTAAAACAAGGAATTATTTCGATTATTTCATCAAGATGTTACTTTGTAAATTAATTTTTAAATTTAAAACTGATCGCGAAGTTGCGAAGTTTCGCCAATATGAAACTATTTTGTTAAAAATAAATAAATAACTGGCACGTTAGGTGTTTGGCCGAGATCCTCCTCCTATTTGTAGTGCGCGTCTCGATGTTATTCCATAAATGGAAGGACCTACCCTTTTTTATGCTTATGCTGGTACTGTGCTTTGCTAAGCCTCCTCTGGGAACTTCATCCATCCATGGAAAGGTGGGCTCATTGGAAACAAGTTCCGCCAATCCCAACTGTTTTATAATGAGGTCGAAAATGTTATCGATCAGGTCGGGATTATCCAATTATTCTCCCTGCAACTCTTGCTAGCTGTTTGCAAAACATGAATTCCTTCTAAATCACCACATCATAGGAAATAAAGCTTTGTAAATTCTCCACTCATCGATCTCGAATTCCCTCAATTACTCTATCATGTCCTGACTTAAGCGGTATGTATTTCATGACATACTAACATAGCCCTGAACATACCGATGACAACTCTTTAGCGAGTTGTTGCTCGTAAGCAGGCCATATTGAAAATGAAATGTTTTCTCTACAAATTCTACTTTCCCTCCACTTTTGCTCAAAATTTCTAGAGCTAGCAACCCAGTGTCTTGCTAAGTGAGCCGATTTGTCAAGGGAGAACGAGAAAGCTGCTTACTGAGCAAACCTTTTATCATTGAATCATGCATCCCCACTGGAATATAGTAACAATGCAATAAAAAGTCATTAATTGAGAACGAGTTTAACCCTAAAAAACATCTGGGTATGATCAAATATCTCCTAAAATGATAGTAGAGACTCCGAACTGCGCTGTTCGGTTTCTCAGTGTTCTCTTTAACGCAATTTTTCAAGTTGGTCACTTTGCTTTTCAATGGAAAAAATCGACCATTATAATGATCCCGAAGTCAGGAAAAAATAAGGGCAAGGTAGCTTCATACAAGCCCATAAGTCTGTTGCCATCTCTGTCCAAACCATTTGACAAGTTGCTAAAACGAAAACTGATGCCGCATCTCCAGCAAAACAACATTGTTCCAGCTCATCATTTTTCGTGAGAAACCCGGCACAATTGAGCAAGTCAATCGCATCCGCAGCTCCGAAATAAGGAATGCTTTTGGACAACGGGAATATTGCTCAGCCATATTTCTTGATGTACCTTAAGCGTTCGACAGCGTATGGCTCGAGGGACTTGTCTACAAAAACCAACGCCCACTGCCAAAAAGCTCACACAAAATATAAGAATCTTATCTTACATATCGGGTGTTTATAGTAAGATACAATATAAAAACTGCCTAACTGATGAAGTCGATATTAAAGCCGGCTGACCTTCCAACAAACCCGCAAATTTTTACATCCACGTTTGCTGACGACACTGCAATCCTTTGTGGCTCCGAGTGTCCAATAAGAACAACGGGTGAACTCAACTGTAATCTGAAAGGCATAGTAAAGTGGTTGGCAGACTGGTGCATCAAAGTGAATGAACAAAAGTGTAAGCATATGACTTTTACGCTAAATAGAAGCGACAGCTCCAGTGTATATCTAAACTCCACACTCATGCCTCATTCTAAAGAAGTTACATACCTTGCAGTTCGTATGAACAGGCGCCTGACATGGAAAAGGCACATTGAGACCAAAAGTGGGCAGATGAAACTAAAAACGAATGATCTTCATTGGGTAATAAATTCCCATTCCGGGCTTGTCTTTGATCACAGAGTCCTACTCAACAATACAATCATCAAGCCATTCTGGACGTATGCGTAACAACTGTGGGACAATGCAAGTGCCAGCAATATTGCAGTTATACAACTAAGGCAATCTAAAATATTAAGAATGGTTACTGGAGCGCCGTGATGCATAACCAATGAAAATATCCATCGAGGCCTAAATTCTCCATTAGTGGCAGCAGAAATAGCAGTAATCCAACAAAACTACTACCAAAGGCTGAGACACCACCCAAATCCATTGGCTCGGTCGCTGCTGCATACCGTCACTTCGTCATGTCTCAGAAGAATTCGGCTTAATGCTCCAATCGTCTGAGGAATGCCGCATGAATCTGCAGTATCTATCTCTCAAACACTCCAAGGGCCGTCTTATCGCATATTGTTATCGTCCGAGCTCCTATACCTTGCATTGGGACGAGCATGGCGATAGACTTATAAACGTGCCTTTTCTACTCAGTAGTCGTATACTTTGTAACACTTACTTTGTTGTTTCTCCAGTAAACGAGGTCCTCTACTGCTTGAAAAACTAAAGCTACCCACAGAGACATGTTTAGAAAAGGCATAAATGTTGAAGTCGATGATTGTAAATCGCCGTAAATCTGTTTTGCAGCCTCGGATCGGCAGGACCACCTTTTTAATTTTTACGGTGCTGGTTGCATTCTTCAAAGCCATTTTACATTGTCGTCCAGGAAAATCTGGAATATTGAACTTAAAAATTGTGCTAAAAAATAATGGCACTTGCACAGTGCCTCGGTAAGTTCACATGCCATAGCTGAAAATTATTCAAAAGGATCGCCTTCAGCTGTAATAATTCACTATAGACGAGAGCTAAATCGGCTACATGCACGAGCCAGCCCTTTTTTACCTATCGAGGTCATCACTTTCATGATAGTTATCTTCTGATATACATATATAATTGGCGCGTACACCTTTTTTGGAGGAGGAGCTCCTATTTGTGGCGTACGTCTTGAAGTTGTTCCACAAATGGAGGGACCTACAGTTTCAAGCCGACTCCGAACGGCAGATATTTTTTATGAGCAGCTTTTTCAGGGCAGAAATATTCTCGGAGGTTTGCCATTGCCTGTCGAGGGGCGACCGTTATTAGAAAGATGTTTTTCTTAATATTGGTGTTTCAGCGAGATTTGAACCAACGCTCTTTCAGAATTCCGAATGGTAGTCACGCATCACCCCACTCGGCTACAGCGGCCGGCCCATATTTAATATTAAAAAAGCATTGGGTTCATTTTTGCTTCAGCTAAACCACTCTCAAATTAATCAAAGGGCTTGCAGTCCGAGCTTGAAGGTGGCCACAAATCGAGTGCTTAGTGATAGCGAAGACTACTATGGAGACTAACTCGGGTTTTTTTTTGCCTTGTGAAATGATGCGGAGTCCTGCTGAAATATGTCGGTGTCCCGAAATGCTTGGCACTCCACTGTCAATCAGGAAACATTGCAATGATCAGCCGTTTTGGTACTTGTATCAGTTCTGCCTAAATGCTTTACGAGTCTTCTTCGACGGCCCTCTGCACAGCCGTATGAATTTTGCAAGAATACTCTTTTTCGTATTGGATGCATGTCGAGTATCTTCTTTAGCTCATTGATGGCGGGCTTTAGTGTTTTACACGAGACGCTCGATAGGCCCTAATATCCCCTATGAGAAAGACTTAAACCATATATAATTTGCACAGACTACAAGTGGTAAGGGCAGACTTTCTTGTGGTAAGGGCAGAGCACACTTTAATTCTATTCGAGAAAACATTCATTGGTCCGACCATCGCCACCCTATTAGAATGCTCAGCAGTTTGAAGAAATGTGGTTTCCATAATCTGACAATACCTTTCAGATCTAATTCGTATCGCTAATGTACTGCGTTAATGTACATCTTCGAATACCTCACTTCCTTCCGCAGTTTCCATTATCGATCCGATTCGGCTCGAATTGTACCCGAACTCAACGGTTCGCAGCAGAAAATGTCTGCACGTTTCGCATAATTTATTTTTCGCGGATTCGTCGACATCAATTTTCTTTTAAACTCTTTTGCTGCAGTTACGGTGAATGGTGAGCGCCATCGAGCTACACCAACTGAATTTTACTTTTTCCAAAAATTAATCAGTTAAACATACGAGGTGTGCTCAAAAGGTTTCGTGAATTTTGAATTTTCACAGGTGACGTATATTCGAATTTCGTTTTTCCGTGGCGTTATGTTGGTACTCATGTCTCTCACTCATTTCGACGAGTTCGGCCATTTTGAATGTTCAGTTAATTGTTGACAGCTGCTTTGCTTGCACGTGTTTCGACTCGTCTTCGATTTTTACCTATTCAAAAAGACGGATCAAAGAACCTGTATCAAATTTTGTGTGAAAAACGAAATTAAGTGCGCGGATGCATTCCGAATGTTGACTGTGTCGTACGGAGAAGCTACTTTGGCCCAAAGCAACGTTTATCGGTGGTACAAAATGTTCTCAGAAGGCCGAGAAGATGTGAACGACGAAAAGCGTGCCGCCCGCCCGAGCACTTCAACAACAGACGAAAAAATTGATGAAGTGAAGAAAATGGTATTGGCCAATCGTCGAATCACCGTTAGAGAAGTTGGGACCTACACATATCGATTGGCTCGTGCCATTCGATTTTTTTCAATGATTTGAGCATGAGACGGGTCGCCGCAAAATTCGTACCAAAACTGCTCAATTTCGACCAAAAGCAGCATCGCAAGAACATTGCTAATGAGATGTTGGACTCTGTCCGCGACGACTCAAATTTGCTCCAGAGGGTAATAACTGGTGAAGAATCGTGGGTTTATGGTTACGACGTGGAAACCAAAGCTCAATCATCTCAATGGAAGCTGGCGCACGAACCAAGACTGAAAAAAGCGCGACAAGTTCGGTCGAATGTAGAAGTTTTGCTTACCGTTTTCTTCGATTGCAGGGGCGTTGTGGATCATGAGCTCTTGCCGCAGGGTAAAACGGTCAATAAGGAATATTACCTGCAAGTTATGTGCAATTTGCACGAAGCAATCCGCCAGAAACACCCGGATTTGTGGGAGAACAAAAAATGGCTCTTGCATCACGATAACCCCCCTGCTCACACATCGTTGCTTGTGCGCGACTTTTTGGTCAAAAACAACACACTAATGATGCCACAGCCCCCGTATTCCCCAGATCTGGTCCCCTGTGACGTTTTGTTCATCCCGAAACTGAAGAGGTCCATGAAACGACGACGTTACGCTACGATTGACGAGATAAAGACAGCATCGAAGGAGGAGCTGAACAAGATACAAAAAAAATTATTTTTTGAAGTGCTTCGAAGATTGGAAAAAACGTTGGCACAAGTGCATGAAATGGAGATAACTTTGAAGGGAACAAAATAGGTATTAATGAATAAATAAATAATTTTTGAAAAAGACACGAAATTCGCTATACTTATACTTATACACAAGTTGCAGTACAGCGCGCTTAAGGGATGGATTTCGTGGGCTCAAAAAATCAATTTTTTTGGCTTATTAATTTCTACAACATCCGAATAAAAGTTCCGGAGATACAGCCTTTGGAAGGTGTGCGCTCCAAGCCACTTTTATTGTTTCTCAAAACTTTAAACTCGTTTTTCTCGGAACCGTGTTTTCAAAGTCGATTGTCAAATGTTCTCGAAAACTACTCAACCGAACTTAATGAAATTTTACACAGGTGTTCGAGATACAATTTACTCGTGCTTGGTCGAAGGATTTTGTCTTTTTTCAATTACAACTATTTTAAAAAAACAATGACAAAAATGTCTGCCAAAATTCCAATTTTTACTTTTTTTTTGTTCCTTCGTTCAAGCACGTGTTCATGGTCTTAACCAAAACACTTATTTTTGTTTTTTCATTTTTGATGATCCTGTCAGGAGTTATGCTGACAACGCGGATGCACCTTTTTTCGAGGGGCCACCGGAAATGACGTCACAATGGAGAAGTTTTAATTTTTTTTTTTTTTTTGGAAATTTCCATAATTATTCTTTGAATATGTATCTATAAGACAGAAAAAAGTTTGAATTAAATAAATACTTTTTTACATAGAAAAAAAAAATATTGAAAATAGGCCTTTTTTTACACGACGAAACCCATGTAACCCCTTAGCCTCGATTTATTGCAAAATTCATGCTACCATTGACGCCACACGGCCCGATTTATGCGAAAACTCTTTAAAAAATTGGACTGATCGAAAAGGGCATATAACTCGGGGTGGACATATGCCGGATATCATATATTATTCAAAAAATATATGCCACGAAATTATCTACCAAATTATAATAAAAAAATAAAAATTCATTCCAACAATATTTTCGTTTTGCATTATCATAATTAGTTCTCAAGCTCTTAAAAACACTCGATATTTTCCGATGTCATGATGCTAAGTCAGTTGTTTCTCATTGTGAACTGCGCTAATAATTCGAAATATTTTTTTTAGCATAAAGCGCTGAAATTTCATTCCATTTCATGCCTTGCTGTTTTGGTGCTGAATATCTGAGGATTTTCTGAGGATGAAATAACATAGCTATTAGTTTCAAAGCCTTTATAATCAAAATATAATATAAGCCTTGTTTTGAGAGCTGGAATATACAGTACTGAAATATTAACGTGAACTTGTTGCTTTCATAAACTGTGTTTTTATTTCACTTTATTTGAAACTACCTCACTCCCTCAGTAGTTGTTCTCAGTGCATAAGTCTTGTCAGTGTACAAGTATAAGAGGGTTTGTAATAACTCTGAGCAAAAATTTACATATGCACTTTACATATACTTGGACAGGTTTGATTTGTGATATCTTTTTTTATTTCTTAATGTGTTCATAGAAATATCGCCTATTCATTTAAATAAAAACAATGGAAATTATTATGAAAGGTACTCCTGTAGAGTTCGCACGCGACATCAAGTATTCACACTTTTGAATCAATTTCAAATTAAATATTGCCTGGGTGGTTGAACGCATTTACGTACTAAGTGCATTTACAATAACAAATACCGGTTACTATATTCGGCCTGTTTGCGCCAGCACAAACCGCAATGAAGGGGAAATACCGACCGCAAGGGACGCAGTACAATTACTAATTACATGTGTCGTTACATGGTTTCATACATACATACATATAAATAAAGTTTTGAGTGGGTTTTAAAATGGTAAACGGGTTACTTACAGTTTCATTTTAGTATTCGATCGATGCTTTAGTCAAGATGGGAAAATTACCCAGAACTATTTATTGTATTAAACGCAATGAATTAAAGTGAAACCGTGACGCGTCATTTAGAATAAATCGTGAGCCTCTTTACTTACGTGCCAAGTGGGAATTGAAAGTTATTTGCGCTACTCAAAGTTTATGGCGCTTATCTGAACAACGGCAAAATAATTAGATAAATTCCGTCCTTAAAAACTAAAAGTGAAAATATGAGAATATGAACTTGACACATTATTATTATTTAGTTTTTTTCTAGTAGAACAATAGTGCACTCGAAGTGTAACCAATTAAAAAGCCATAAATTTAGTTAGGAAAATTATTGAATCATTGAGTTCTGAACTTGTTTGGCCCAAAGACAATAATCCGTCGGATTCGCGTCTGGTGGATTTGAGAGCCATAGTGTAGAAGTCATGAAGTTCTGAACGTTGTTTTTTAGCCGTTCTTGGTTCACTCGAGCTTTGTTAGACGGTGCCGAGACCTGTTAAAACGTCCATGGCCTGCCACCGAAATGCTGCCTCCTGGTGGCCATTCAAATTCTCTCGGCCAAATAAACCCTATAGTATTGGGAGTTTACGAATTGCTCAATTTGAAAAATGTTCTCGTCAGAAAACACAACGTTCTGAAATTGACCGCTTTCGGCCAAGCGAAGCAACTCCTTCAATCTCTCTAGTCTGACTTGTTGCTGCTTTGGTATGAGATCATTGGTATTGGATCTTGTAAGGCTTGCCTTTGAGATCAGTTATCAGTATGCGGCGGATGCTACGGTCAGATATTTTCAGTTTTTCGCTATTTGATTGTCACTTCGGCGTGGATTTCGCTCAAGTCGCTTCTTCACTTTTTGAACCATTTCACGTGATGTTGCAGTCTTTTGATGACAACCTCCATGACGTTTCGCGATGCTACCAGTATCATTGGAATGGTGCGGTAAAGAAAAACTTTATTTACTTTAAGGTGCTCGAGCTCACGAACAATCGCTGGTTATGATTTTCCAGCCAAACATAACGCAAACACACTTTTACGTTAGAAATCCATTACTGATTTTCTTTTATTCTGGACTATCAGTTAGCCAACTAACAGCTGTCTAACAGCCCATACGCGAGCGGTCTGAAGTTGGTAGCACTTCAAGTGGCGGACCCTGTATGTATGTTTCTTGAAGATTTTTTCAGGTACTAGACGCACATAAATATATAATAATTAAGGGAGGTATCTTCGTTTTCGCTTTCATCGGAATCGGAAACGTGAATCTCCGCAACTAAACACTGGGAAATTAATTTGAAAATCCAAACTCAGCACTATTAGGAAAACTAATGCTGAGAGAGGCAATAGGTTTGTTCCTGTAAAATTTATCCAGTAACTTGCCCAAGGCGGATTTATAACAGGTGATGACATCCGCCAAAATGATTTTTTCGCCATAGATATGAATAACGTAAAAATTATTTGTTTCGTTTACATCTGTGTATATTGAGAATGTATAGTTGATGATTCAAATAATATCTAAAGTGAAATATTACAACAAAAAAACATAAAAGTGTATTGAGTTTGAAAAAAGTGGACGAAGCTACAGATCTGCCAAAATACTGCAATAAGGACTGCGACAGGATGTTTCTGTGAAGGAGCATAATAAACTGCTCAGCAAGCAGATCCTGCTAGGGTGTTACAGCAGGTCTCACCCATGCTTGAGCCTGAGCCACCTCCCAGGCATGTCAGGAGGCACCTCCTTAATTACGCGGACGAGATCCAGGACAAAACAGACCGACAACTACTGGATCGGACAGAGTACAGACAGACAATCAACGGCATTCATCGGGAGACCCTTACTACCTTCTTAAGCTCCCAACCTACGAATGCCGTCATCGGAGTCCAACCACCACCCACTGCAGACGAAGAGCTCCAACTTCCCCGAGAGTCCCACGTAACCCTGGCACAACTACGTTCTGGATACTGTAGCAGGTTAAACTCCTACTTATTCAGAATCGACCCCGACATACTAAACATATGTCCGGCATGTGAAGGCACCCCGCACGACACTAACCACCTTTTCACATGCCCCATCAAGCCCACTCATCTAACGACCCTCTCCCTTTGGACCCAACCTGTATAAACAACAATTTTCCTGGGCCTGCCGTTAGATGAGCTAGATGAAGACGACCGGTGATTACACTACACTGAAAGAGCAAAGTTACTGCTCCAACAACAACAACAACAATCCTTTTGGGCGCTCCGGGAGAACCGAAATGGCAAGTGTGGAGAAGAGCATGCTGATTTTGACTTGAAGGAGTTCAAAAAGCAAAAACAAAATTCACGTATGTTTTTACTTATATGCGGATGCCATCACGCACAAATAGGATGAGGAGCTCGGCCAAGCAGCTAATAGAGATGTACGCGCCTATTATTTAGTTATTTATTTATTTTTTTATGAAATTATTGGCGGGAAAAATCACAGAAAGTAGACAAAATTTCAGTACTGGGTCCTCGTATCAAAGTAAAAACAACGAGCATCACATGACTTTATTTTGTTCACAGTAATTTGTTCCATTTCATCATCGCTGTCAGATGAAGAATATTTCTTAAGCTATTTCATTATTGCGACAATCACAGCTTTCTTCAGCTCTTTCCGTCTATGCATGAATATCCCTATATATATGTACATATATTGCCAAATTTGTTAATAACCAAGAAGTACAAGCATAAAACACAAAAGATGGCATCAATGCTTCCGATTTGTATTTCGAAAATCCATTGAACGATTCGTATTTAATATATATATATACAGTGAGTCAAAAACGTATTGACACACTTGTCTATCTCGTGCAGAATTCATGAGTGTTTTACATGTTTCGGAGATGGTTGTGAGGACATAAATGACAATGAACATACGGGCCGTCCAAAATCAGTAATCATCGAAAACTCCATCGAAATTGTTTGTAAATTTATCAAAAATGAATTGAAATCATCTATGAAATTGATGGAATCGGAGTTGAATACCTCCAAAACATTGATTTAACCCATTTTAATTGTTCATTTCGGCTTACGAAAGGTCTGTGCACGTTTCATTCCGCATAAGTTAACTGAGGACCAAAAATTGCTCAGAATTCAACATTTGAAAGACCTCATTAAAGAGACAAGAAAAGACGAGAACTCCCTTTACAACATTGTAAACTGGTGTTTCCAACATAAACTTGAAACTAAGACTTGCCATCACCCAAAAAATCGCGTTTGGAGAAGTCGAAAATCAAGTCGATGTTCATTTGTTTTTACGATTTCAAGGGAATTGTCTACAAGGAATTCGTGCCAACGGGCGAAGCCGTCAATGCAATTTTCTATCTTGGAGTTTCGAAGCGTTTGTTGCATCGCATTCGAATTCACCCTGAATATCACGAAGGAGGAAGCTGGTGCGTATTGCATGATAATGCACGATCTCATCGATCCACTCTTGTGACGGATTTTTTGACTAGAAATCGTATTTTAACCATCAATCACTCACCGTATTCACCTCATATAGTTTCCTGTGACTTCTACCTATTCGGAAAATTGGCCATGAAAGGAAAACGTTTTGCGTCAGTAGAGGCCATCCAAAAGGCTTGTACCGATATCGTGAAGGACATTCCGGCCAATGACCTGAAACACTCTTTCGGAAAGCTTCTAGATCGCCCAGAACAGGGTATCGAGGCCAGAGGGGACTATCATATTTTGAATAAATAAACTCGAAGTTATCAGAACAAAGCTCCTGTCGTTTCTATTTTAGCTCAATCTTGTTTATTTTGGGCTTCACCTTGTATTGCCCGCGCTCTGAGCGGCTTCAATGAGATGCCGAATTTTATTCCACTTGACTTTTCGGTGTCAAAGAATGAATTTCATAAATTTCTAAACTCTTTTTTTTTAATAACCAGTAATTATTTTAGCTCATATTAGCCCTAAGTGGTCTGTAAAACTGTAAAAACCCGCTTTCACAAATATTTTTTTTCTTTTATGCGAGATTGTATTGGAATTTTGTGGAGAAGTGGTTACTCAAGGCTGTTAAGGTATTAGTCGAAATATGCATCACCTAAAAAAAGACACATTTACTATACTAACTGAAGTGAAGCATACCCATTTATAAAATTGTTTCAAAAGTTTCCTTATTTTTAATTGCCGTACCTTTTTGTGCGTCTATTTCTAGATTAAATACTCAATTCTAAACAATATTGGGCATTAAAAAAACAAATTTTACTTGATATTATCTACTAAATTTGCGTGAGAACTTAGCTCGAACAATTTAAGTGCCAATTTTCGTATAGTGAGCCCGGCTATGAGCATACCTAAGCTTGTATGAAGGTCATTTTGGTGCGTTCTACGTTCACTTTTCTTACTTGCTTGCAAGTTATTATTTACTTATCTTATCGAAAACTGAAGACTGAAATCAAAAAACGAGAGTTTGAAGTTCAAACCAGTTAAAACTTGGTTGTTCTTTATGAGACATTCTAATCGCAGCACAAAATAGAGAACTATCAAATTTATTTATATTTCGTTGAATATATTATGGGTATCACATTTAGTGACATTCAATTTGACAGATAACAGATGACAGCTGACTTCTGACTGATAAATGATATTTTCCAAATGTGCCGCGCATGTACGCTTGCAAAGGCCGATTCTTTTGGTAAAATTTTCTGTGATATTGAGGGATAATTGGCTGAGGAATAATTGGGAATGTATTCCGATTGTTATCTTAGAAAGCTTTAATTGTTATTGGTTTATTCACATAAACTCTATCCGTGAGATTAGAGCTGTCAAGTTATATTTGATTTTATTTCGTGCATTTCACAGTAATAAAAAAATGATTTAGGAATCTGTATCTTAAAAAATTCAAAAAAAATGTTTATCATTTCTTAAAGGAACTTAGTTCTAAATTTATTTACTTATGTATGTAAAGGGTTTTCCAATAACAGGTGTTATTGGTGAATGGATTGCGCTATCGAGAGAGATGGCTTTGATCTGGACAACGTTTATTTTCAACAAAACGCCACCTGCCACACAAGCAAAAAAACCATTGATCTTTTACGGGAAAAGTTTCCTGACCGTGTTATATCTCGAAGAGGTGATCACAATTGGCCATCGAGATCTTGTGATTTAACACCTTGTGACTTTTTTCTTTGGGGCCATGTGAAAGAGAAGGTCTACGCCAACAGCCGAGGGTTGATTCAAGACCTTAAAGATGGAATTCGTGAGGCTGTTGAGGACATAGGGCAGCCACTTTGCAATTCGGTTATGGAAAATTTCATGAAAAGGATATTGTCCTGTAAGCGTGGTCGTGGTGGTCATTTGCCTGATGATATTTTCCACTATCAACGGCATACCTTCCTTTTTATAGCGAAATAAACATCCGATCATTTATATTAAAAAAATAGCATTTTTCTTTGAATATCAAAATAACACCTCTGTTTGGAAACCCCTATATATTCTGTCAAAAAAGTACCGGGAATTGTTCAATTGTTTAATCATCAAAATTTATTTTGTCGCCTTCAAAGTAGGCTCCATTCGAAGCAATACAAATATGCCAACGATTAGTCCAGTCATTAAAAGCGTTTGAAGGGCTCCTTCAGCGAATTCTCCTTAATGGCCTCTATCGACTCAAAGCCGCGTCCCCGAAGTCGCAATTTAATATACGGTTATTATGCGATGATATTTGTCGATTTTTTGGTCAAAAAAGTGTTCACAATATGAGCCTTGTGAGACGGTGCATTATCATGGTGCAAAATCCAAGAGTTTTCTTTCCACAAATTCGGCCATTTCCTACTCACATTCTCTCTCAAACGTCGGATAACTTCCAAATAATATTCTTTATTTACCGTAAAACCATTTGGAACGAATTCCGAGTGTACAATACCATGATAATCACAGAAAACGAGTAGCACGATTTTAGCTTTTGACCGACTTTGACGTGGTTTTTTGGGTTTCGGCTTATGTGGTTAGCGCTATTCAGCCGTCTGGTTGCATGTTGACTGGTTTGCATGTCAAACTCATACACCGTCTCATCACCTGTTATGATGCGTTGGGTCCGAATTCACTTCTCACTTGCTCAAGCATGTCTTCAGCCACCTTCTTCCCATAAATTTTTTGAAAGAAATTCAACTCTCTTGAGCAGCCACGAGTTTCATGCCCAATTAATTTATACCATCAATGTTCCGAATCGATTCGTGAGACACGCTAGGGTTACCTCAAATTTAAATTATGGTTTTCCAGTACCATTTCCTTGACTTTGTCGACGTTTTTATTCGTAGAAGACGTTGATGGGCGACTAGATCAGAGCAAATCTTCCACGACCTTTCGGCCCTCTGCAAAAGCCTTATACCACTCGTACACTACTGTTTTTGATGAAACACACTCGCCGTAGGCTTTATGCCACATTTTCTACGATTCGCGATACAAAATCCCGTTCCAACAGCAAAATTTAAGACAAATTCTTTGTTCGATATTTTTATCTGTAGTGAAAATCGCAGAGCACAACTGCGGTTGACTGATATAATTAAATATCAAAAACAAGCTAATTGACAGATTACGCTGAAACTCTGCGACACTATAGAGGACAGTTATACCAAGATTCCCGCAAAAAAAAAAATTTGACATTTGTGTAATGTGCGCTTTTTAAATAAACAATTCTCCATATTTTTTTGACATAATCTATATCAGACAGGGTCGGTCGCCATACGAAAAAAAGTTGTAAAAGTCAAGGCACCAACCCATGTGGCTACGGTGGCTGGAATAAAGCTGCAATTAGTGGTACCATAGCCATAACGCCATAGCCGGAACCATAACCCTAGCCGCAACATTACAGCATTTGTCGATTAGTCATGTCATAACCATAAACTGCTGATTTTGAAGTAGAATTAATGACTACATTTGCATTTTGTCACAAAAACACGAATAATTTTCCACTAAGTTAATTCATTTTTCGGCCGATCATTTCTAAAAATCAAATTTTTATCGCAAATATCAAAACAGATGTAAAGTATTTCACAGCTGCTTACGGTTACGGAGAAAACCATAATTCAATAGATACATACGACTACGGTTATGGTTATGTCGTTATAGTGCGGCACCTATAATCGTTTACAGTGATACCCATAAGTTTGATCAAAACAACTGATTGCTATGGTTCCGATTTAGGATAAGGTACGGCACCAATAATCGCAGCTTAATTGACTCAAAGATGTGAAAGCGACTTCGGATCCCGAACTTCTCTAGCCTGGAATGATCAAATATGTAAATATTACTTTTGAGATTCGGATGCCAAACAACCAGGCTATAAGAAAAAACCAGTTCTGCGGTTTTTTTCCATGGTGGCGAAATCCTTTCAACATAAGCTTCAATTATAGAGGTGGACATCAGCGCTGTTAATTCTGATTAAAATTGTAGTGTAACAGACGGCTGTTACGTGGATTAGTGAATAGCTGATTTGTTTATTGGATAGTTTTTTCATCTTTTTTATGACATCTTCTGCAATCTTTGTCATAATTTGATGGATCGGAGGCGACAAATACGGGTATTAACTGCGCTGACTCTAAAAAATAATTATATATTTAAACAAAAATCTTAAATTGCTATTTCTCAAACTGATCCGCAATATCAAAACAATTAATGAAATTCCAAATGTGTTAGTGTAAACTCGTGATAATGGCGACAGCGGTAATGATGGCCCTAGAGCCTCATCTAGAGAGATAATTGGCGGTAGCGGTCCGATTACCCAAAAAATGGGCCTCATATTTTTGACTTAATGGCTACTTCAATAAACAAAATTGCCATATTTGAGCTGAGGAGCAACCCGAAGTCATTACATCCATTGAAGCTGGAGGAATCATCGGCCCATATTTATTCAAAGACAAGTCTGGCGCCAATGTAACAGTGAATGTCGAACGGTATCGCATCTTGATAAACTACTTTTTGATGCTGGAAATTGAAGCCTGTGATCTCCACAACGTTTGGTTCCAACAAGACGGCGGACGGTGCTACTTGCCACACATACCGTGAAACAATGTCGTGAAGCATTGTCGTTTCGGTGAGCAATTAATCTCTCGTCTCGCACCAGTAGATTGACCATCCATATCATGTGATATCACACCTTTGGACTTTTATTTGTTGAGGTATGTAAAGATGTGAATGCTTTGCGGCTAAACCAGCTTCGATTGAGGCATTGGAAGCCAAGATTACTAAAATTATTCACGAGATACCGGCCGAAATCCTCCAGCGAGTCATTCAAAATTGGTGTTTACGGATGGCCGAGTTACGGCGCAGTTGCAACTAACATTTGAAAGGGATTATCTGTAAACAATAAATGTCATGAATGATTCTACACAAAAATAATAAAGATTGCCCAATCAATTTGAATTTTCGTTTTTTTTTTTCAATTTAAAATCCAATACCTCTAAATTGATCACTCTGATTCTTCCCTTCTGTTTATTCTCTCTCTTAATTTTTTATTTCTTTTATTTATTACAAAAATTAGACTGCATTTGTAAGTCCTTTTAGTCTTTTATAATAAATCAGTGAATTGGAAGTTACAAAATTTGTTTATTTATTTTCGGTACTGACGTCATGGCACTTGCAAAGACGCATTCTTATACAGCTTTATTCTTTTACGAACGTACACTGATCTTTTTATGTCTTACATCGAGCCAGTAGACGACTCAAATTTTTCGATTAACTTTATTCACTTTATTCTGAAAATAGTGACAATTTTATGTGATCCACTACTTAAGGTTCGCCAATTGAACTGCAAAGAGATGCTATCGAACTGTGATAGATGTAAAAGTAAGAAAGAAACTCGAAGTTGAAAAACTCAGTACGGCTATTTTCAAATACCAGACTTTACTAGCAGCTGCTGCTCAGTTCATTTGTTAAGTTCCCGTCATAAAATGGGCATTTGCAAAGTAAATAAGGACGCCAAAAATATATATTAATAAATAATATTTTTCTTATAAACAATGTTTTTCACAGTAAGTACACAAAATAATTTCATATTTTGTTTGCTTTTTATTGTTTGAGGCTCCATTCTAGGTATTTAATAGTCGCTGTTTATATGGAAATTTTATTATTGCCAACAAATTCATATCGCCTCACCGTTCGTGCGCGGAATAAATATACTAGCGGAAAATATAGTGCGAAAAATAATAAATGTTAACAGCTATACAGTCGAAAAACTGTCCACATTTTTTATGAATAAGGGGAAGAGACAGCTTACGAGTAAAATAAGCACAAAAAAACCAAAATTTTTATTGTGTGGTGAATTGAATTCAATGAATGAAGAACGAAATGTGGGCAATAAAGTGCAACATAAATTTATGCCATAATTAACAAAACCGGCCTCTTTAACAAATTGCTCTTCATACATACACATATAAAGTAAAGAGCAGCCCAATACTAAGTGTGCCTGTATATGAATGAAAATGTTGCCCATACGCCATGTGAGCCCACAGAAACGTGAAATGTAAACAAAAACAAATCATCGTACGAATTTAGTAGACTTTGTCCTCGAACTTGAATTGAATCAAACGAATCGTACAAATCAATGCACAGGCGTAAATGTTATTCCTCTTCCGGTTATGTGCGATTGTGTATACACGCGTACATAAATATATGCACATTAGGGGCGTACTTATTTTTGAACACAAACACAACGCTTTTCTTTATATTAGAGGAATAAGTGAGTTTATCTAGTTTTATTGTTTTTATTGGCCGTCGCATTTGATATGGGGATATCCTATGGAATGTCGAAACTTTCACTTTGGTATGCGCTCGTAAAACATATTCCGATGGACGAAAAATGTCTAAAATAGATTTAACTGAAAAGCTGCTGTTGAAAGACACTTGACCTCATGCTAGATGCCCAATATGGACATGAGACATCAAAAAAATGGTTTGTTAAAGTGAAGTTTCGGCAAGCAACAATAAACCTTCGTGCGCATTTGTGCTACACAAAGCTCTTCGTAAAACTAAGACGTACACCATAAATTGGAGGGCAAACTTGGCATAAACACTAATCAAAGATGTTTGTTCTACTTACATATATACTCCTATGTATAAGTATAAGTATATTATTTTTGTATTTATGTATATATACTGATAATAAGAGCATGCTCTAAAAATAAAATAAAATAATGTAAAATTATATTACAAAAATTAATATTAAATTTATGTAAAATAAAATAAAATAGAGTGAAAATTAAAAAATAAATATCAAAAATAAATACAATTAAATAAAACTGAATATATGTAATATAACAAAATTAAAAAAAATTTTAAGAAAAATTAGAAAAAAAATTATAAAAAAATATTAGACAATAGAAAATAGAAGAAAATAAAAGAAATAATTGTGTAAAATAAAATTCAATCAAATAAAGCAAAGTAAATTGCTATTCTCTTGTTCACTCCCAACTAGGGAAGAATGGAAGACAAATCTAACCGAAATCGCTGGCCCTCTGATTATATATACAGATGGTTCAAAACAAGACGGCAAAGTGGGATTTGGAATCTTTTCCAATTCCCCTCACATCAATCTATCATTTAGATTACCCGACTACTGTAGCGTATTCCAAGCGGAAGTATGCGCTATCTGGTATGCTGCGAAAACTCTCTTAGAAAATAGAATATCACTAGAGGATATCCGCTTTTTCACCGGCAGTCAAGCGGCCGTTCGAGCACTCAGCTCCTCTTATACCCACTCAGATGTGGTTCGATCCTGTCTCTTATCTCTTAACGAGATAAGTGTTCAGAATTCTGTCCAAGTTATCTGGATACCGGGTCACAGTGGATTCGAAGGTAACTGCAAAGCTGATGAGCTCGCAAGAGCCGGAGCTGCGCAATCAAATATTAGTAACTTACCCACAATCCACATTCCGCTCTCAACATGTAAATTGCTCATTGATCGAGAATTTCACAGCATTGCTGATCGGAGGTGGCGAGTGGAAACTACTTGCGTTACGACCAGACAAATCTGGCCATCCTACAATCTGAAACAGACAAAAACCCTTATAAGTCTTTCGAAACGCGAACTAAGGCATATAATATCTCTTATCACCGGCCACTGCCTTTTGGGCACTCACGCACGTCGGCTCGGGGTTCCTCAAAACGACCTGTGCAGATACTGCGAGGACGAAGATGAGGAAGTATCGAGCAGACATTTGCTGTGCAGTTGTCCCGGTCTAGCCAGAAGTCGACTCGCTCTTCTTGGCTCTCCAACAATTGACAATCTTTCAGTACTCTCGAACCTGGAAATCGAATCTTTCATCAAATTTTCGAAACGAATTAATATCTTTGACCAAAATCTACAATAAAAATCTCGGTTAGGTGGGGAAATCATTTAAAATAATGAGCTCTAGGGCAACACAACGGACCCAACTTGCGGTCTATGTGGCACTCCGATGCGGGGTCACCCTTAAACCAACAAACCAACCAAAATAAAAAATTATAAATATAAGTAAAATCCAATGAAATAAAAAAATCAAAATAAAAAAATAAAATAAAAATTAAACAATATTATTTTATTTTAATTATATTCTTTCAAATAAAAAATTAAATTAAATAGAATCAAGTAAAAAGCAAAATTAAATAAAACTGAATTAAATTAAATACAACAAAATAATATAATATAATATAATTACAAGTTAATAAAAAATAATTTTTTTTCTATATTAATATTAGATAAAATAAAAAAAACGTTGAACCAATTAAAAAAAAATAAATAAATATAAAAAAAAGTTAAATAAAATATAAAAGTCTTTTCAAGATAAATGAGTTTAAAGTTTGAGGTATAGGCGCGCGAACAGTTCTCTACCTTGTTAATGGGCTGTAGAAGCTATAATATTGGGAATTTCCGTAGTATATTCGAAAGATACTTAATTTTCTTTTAACTCGTGAGGCAAAAAATATAGACTTTTTTATGCATTCTCTTTACCTACTTTAAATGATTCTATAGTATGGTGTTGTGTCAAATCCATTTGCAATCTCTCGAATAAAATTGTGACGATCCAGATCAATGATTTTTGATTTTATTTGAGCATCATTAACTTCGCTGAGCATGCAAGATCGTGGTTTATTTTTGAGTGAAAAATCAGCAAAGTAGAATTTGACAAAACAACTCCAATTTGGTTATTAAGGAAAAATTTGTCCTATTTTGTCCTCAATTTATAATTGAGCGCACATAAACAAATCTCATAAAAAATTCACGCAATTTAGAAAGTTAACCTCAAGATAGCCAAAGCACACAACCGACAAATACCAAAACCATGTATTCGATTGTAACATTGCCACAAGCAATTCAAAAGAAACGCTACTCACATTCAAATTTGAAATCAACTATTACTATTTGACCAACTATAATAAGAACAGCCCTAATGCTTAGCGCACTTAAAGTTTCATAATTGGTCGTTTCAGCGTATGCGCATCGAATCTTAATGACGCGATTGATTCATTCAACAATCATAATTATTTTATTTTTAAGCATAAACAAGCGTCATTGCAATTCGAAGAAGAAGAGTTCACATTAAGAAATGGTGAATTAAAATTGTATTGCTAAGAAGCAGCTACGTGCGCGGGTGCGTATGAGTAAAAATAAATTAATTCTATTAATTAATTAATAAATCAGTCACTAGAAAGACATAAAAGCAGGGGGAAACCACCAGTGCGCAGTGGTTTATTTATTTACTTATTAGAGTAAGTATTTATATGCAAACTTTTGAAAAAAACAAAGTAAATAGTGTGCCAAATAGTAAACGGCTAAAATGAACTGATAAATACTGCAGACTGAGCCTGCTATAAGACAAATTGCATATAAAACATCTTAAAAAACATGGTAAAAAATGGTTAAAGATATAATTTAAATTTAAATGAAAATAAATTAAATCAATATTAATTAAAATAAATAAATACAATACATTGTTTTTAAGAGGTTAGGGGTAGTCAGAATTTTCTAAAAATTGGATTTTTTGATTTTCTTAAAGTATAATATCTTAAAAATATTGTTTGAAAATTTGAAGTGAATCCGACAAATACTTTTCGAGTCAAAAACTCAAAAATTAACAAAGGGCGCTCGGGCGCTGCGGAGCGTTCGCAAAACTTTAAATGCGGTTTCCTCAAAACTATGTTTTTTGAACTGGTGATCACTATAACTTAAAAACTGCTTGGTAGATTTCAATAAAATTTTTACTGCTTTTGAAAAACATAGATAACTCGTGACTGATTGAAGGATTTTTTTCAAAAATTTCGATTTTTTTAAACCATTAATTGTCGGTTTTTTTTCTCGAAAATTTGAAAAATATTTCCTGAGGCCGCCGTATTATTAATTTTGAAAAAATAAAAGCTTCGTTGAGGCACAAGATTCTCTATTAATAAAAGTAATTTCTCTCGTCTGATAGATTTTAGATGAACCCCCAAGGACTTGGGATGATCACCGCAAAGGACTTCTGGAGAAACAGACTCCACACAAACAGTGATAACTTTTACAATTATAATTTTTTTTTTTTTTTGAAATTTTGCTAAAGTCAAGTCGAAACAAGATGTATTAATGCTATGTTTTTGGTTTAAAGCAATTGACTGGCAAAAAAATTATAGAAAATCATAATTTTTTCGGGCCTCTGACTACCCCCAACCCCTTAATTCAATATATGTATTGTAAAATAACTCATAATTTCAGATAATCATCGAAGTTGTTCGAGTTACTGTAGAATTTTATGTGAAATATTTTTCTGATTTTAACTCCCAAACTCCTCAATTGATGGATCAGTTTTTTTTTTGTTTGCGAGAAAGGCCAAGAATATTCACATATCCCTCTGTTACGTGTTAAAATGTACCACAAAAATATTTATTATAAAATTCGACTATAAGTCCCTTAATACCACAAGGCTCAAAATTCAACTTAAACCCCAGAAATAAGTCAAAATGAAAAATGTGTACTGTAACTTGCATATATTAAAATTTTACCAAAACAATTTTTTATTTTAATATAGGTATGTATACTGAGAAAATTGGCAAATACATATAATATTTGCCTTTTTAACTTTTGAATAACGGTGTGTTTAATTACTAATCCTTTTATTGCAGCTCCTTGTCATATGCCTTTCCTTACAGCCTTATTCTCATAGATTTTCATATATGTATGTAGATAAACGGTGCCCGATGGCAAGCATATAGTCCCGTCACAATGGTCCGTTCCGCCTGTTGCGGCAAAGAATTTGACTGACAGCAAAATAGATTATGTGTACTTGAGTCGAAGGCGCCCCAAACGTGCCGTATGACATGCCGAAATGCACAAAAACTGGCAACTTTCAACGTACGGTAAGTGCAGCGAAAATGACAGCTGCTTAAAGAGAAACAAGTTTGTATTGCGCAAAATTTTATTGATAATGTTTTTTTTATATCAAATTAAATGCAGAAAATAAAAGGGATTTCAATGAATTGAGTAATTTCAAGTGCACGCTTGTCTTTTCGATAAAAGCTTGAAATAGTAGAGAAAAGGCGACGCTTAACCAAGTCGCCCTGAAAAATGAATGTGTGTTCCGATCCCGAAGTTATGGTCGCATCCACCACCTAAAAGTTAAAA
This sequence comes from Anastrepha obliqua, assembly GCF_027943255.1. Taxonomy (NCBI): domain Eukaryota; kingdom Metazoa; phylum Arthropoda; class Insecta; order Diptera; family Tephritidae; genus Anastrepha; species Anastrepha obliqua. The sequence continues at coordinate 51,501,183 of NC_072893.1, forward strand.
ACCAACAAAAGCAAATAGTTCATTTATCTATAATTAACATTATTCAACATTGTTTTTAAGTAATTTTATAATAATAAAAATTTAAAATTTTTGAAATTTATTTTTAAATGATTTCGAATTGTACTGTTTGACAACACTGTGTGGTGAGAGAGCAAACAGCTGACACGATCCTACGGAAACAATCCAAAATCCTACTACCATAAGTTCTATTAAAACCCTCTTCTGTTTCAATGGGCATTAATTTTATAATTTATTTCACAACCAACCAAAATCTGTTAATACACAATGAATTATTTATTTCTCGCCAAAAACATCTGTTGCTTTTTTGTTTATATGCGGCAATACTTCCATTGTGTGTACAAATGCGTTGCCGCACAAACGCAAATTACCCTAATACTCTCACGATCACCCCTCCCGGCGAACAGAGACAGCGAAAACTTGTATATTGGTGAGTGAGAGGGTGACAACGATGTACAGAATACCAAGGTGGCACTCATTTCGTACCACTCGTTCCGCTCACACCAATTGCAGCAGACGTCGCACACATAGACATTTTTTCTGTTATTTGCGTATTATCTTCTTCTTCTTGCATTCTTGTTTCCACTTTCACATTTCTGCACCAGTGTGAAGACTCACCAAAATTATTCCTCTCTGGTGAGCGCAATCTTACATTGACAGTATTGGAGAATTACTGACCAGAGCTCGTCTACTCATAATTATCTCGTTCCCAAGCGCGCGCCTTGAGACTATTTGGTGGAGACCGATCATATGTTGTGAGCTGATTGAACGGTACGCCAATTGCTGAAAACAGTGCCCGACGTAAACGCAGTCCCCTGTCAGCTGTTACGATCAAACTAATGAGAACTCCATGTAAATGAAAAATTCCTTCCTTCCGTATCGTAGATTTTATTTCACGATTTTTGAAAATTCCCGTAGAACCCTGTCAGCTGATTGCCCTGTCACACCACAGTGCCAGGCAGTACAATTCGAAATCATTTACAAAATAAACTTAGAAAAATTATAATTTTTATCAAAATAACTTAAAAACAGTGTTAATTATAGATAAATGAACTATTCGCATTTGTTGGTTTTTGGCTTTGGTTTATTAATCAATGAAAAATTTTAACTAACGCGGATGTGTGAAAAAGTGTGTAAGCAAAAATGTCAATGGCAACATTGTGTAGATACAACCAAACACATACACACGCAAACCGATGTATTGTGTAAAGATGTAACTAGAAGAACGGAGTTGTTCCCCACGGGATGAGTTTTGCTCAGTTTTGTGCTCGTTAGGGGCTGCGGTAAGGGACTACGTACGTCGGTCATTATTTTCAGCATAATATTTGTTTATCTCTACTCGATGGATAATCACTTTTTCTATTTGTTTGGAGACAGAGAGATAGAAAGATGAAGTTGGAATGATGAATTATTGAGCATTGAGCGTGGAACCCAACTTGAAAGTTTTCCATTTACTATACTTTCCTGAGCAAAAAATAAGTTTTTGTTTATTTATTTACTTCAAGCTAATTATGAATAATTATATTACAAAATCAAGACATCTACCAGGCTATCAGCCTGCTAAGTAAAAATAAAGAGATGCTGTTAATAGAATACACAGCACAAAAGAAGAGCTGAAGGTCATTTCTGCATTCTTACCTTATAATTTGTTTTTTGTTTTTTTTTTTTTTGACTGACAGGTGACATTGTTTAATCAAAAAAACAGAAGATAATATTGTTTATATTTTTATCATACCAGTTATTATAAAACCGTTTTTGCATACTCGCTTCCGACGTTATTACTCTCAACCTTCAAACAGACGTTGCCTCCTATTTATTCTGCTTTTAATTTTATTTCTATAAATTTGACTAGGCACCAAAAATGCATTAACTTTATATCTTTTTACACCCATTCCAAAACGAGTAGTTAGCTTAATTATTTAATTAAATTTCTACACGTTTTATCTAGTACAATTTTTGATTCGCATCAATGACCTCAAAAATACTGGAATTATTAATGAAACCTGATGGATTTTTAGGACCCAATTTATTATTCGATCGTTGGTAATTTGATGTTTGTAAATAAAACTTGTTCGCGTTGCAAATACATTAAAATTGTTTTAAAAATGCCTTACTAGGCATATTTAAATGATATTTTCTAATTTTTATTGGGGTCTAGTTTATTAAATGGGCCTCAAATTTTTTTATTAAAACTCTAATTGAAAAGAAAAGAAATTTCATTTTGATTTCTTAGTACAGGGTGGCTGATGAAAGCCGCTACCAAAAAAAAATTGAATAACTTTTTTTCTTTTTAAGTTATCTGTTCCATTTTTGTTTTAATTTGCAGATTGATCTTTAAAATGTATTAAAATGGATAACTGGGACACGCAAACAAGAATTTGGATAGTCCACCGCTATCACGCACTGAAGTCCGTAGTTTTGGTACAGAGAGAGTACAGGCGGATGTTTGGCGGCGATCCCCCGAGCAGATGGACCATAATGAGACTGGTGAATAATTTTGCTGAGCAAGGAACAGTCGCAAGAAGGCATTATCATCGAAACCCACCAGTTCGGACGGAGGAAACGATCGCTGCTGTAGCTGCAGCTATACAAAGCAATCCAAGGGTTTCAACAAGAAGCTTATCTGCTCAACTTGGTGTCAGCCGACAGTCTTCGCAAACAATAATGCACAAAGATTTAGACTTATTTCCCTACAAAATTCAAATGGTTAACAAACTGAATGCAGCAGACTTGCCGATTCGCTTGGAATTTTGCCAGAAGATCCTGCAAATGGTGGAAGAAGACCAAAACATGTTAAACTGCCTTTTCATGTCTGATGAGGCCCATTTCGATTTAAACGGCAATGTGAACAAACAAAATTGTCGAATATGGAGTACTTCTAACCCACAGATACTCCACGAGACGAAATTGCATCCTCTTCGCGTGACAGTGTGGTGTGCGGTTTCTTCACGCTGTATTGTCGGGCCTTATTTTTTTGAAGAAAATGGTCACACCGTTACGGTTACTGGAGATCGTTATTTGAAAATGCTGAAAGAATTTTTCTATCCAGAACTACGCCGAAAGAGAATTCCTTTCAACTCTGTGTGGTTTCAACAAGATGGGGCAACGTCTCATATAGCCCAGATTGTTATGACAGAGTTGCGACGAAAATTTCCCATTAAACTGATTTCAAGAAACTCCGAATTTCGTTGGCCCCCCAGGTCGCCTGACTTTACTGCACCTGACTTTTTCTTGTGGGGTTTATGTAAACAAGAAGTTTATAAAACAAAGCCAACAAATTTGGATGAACTAAAACAATCCATTCGGGCAACAATTGCGGCTATTCCTGTCGCAACTCTCAAAGCAGCAATGAACAACTTTTTACTAAGATGCCGCACTTGTGTCAGCGAGCATGGGGGGCATTTAAATTCAATTATTTTTAAAACTAGTTAAGCTACATTTAATAAAATCTAATGACCTTCAACTTGAAAAAAAAATTAAATGAATTCCATACACTAAAAAAAAAGTTATTTGAGTTTCTTAATGTAGCAAAATTCATCAGCCACCCTGTACTAAAGTTTTTTTTCTACAATGTAAACATAAAAAATTTAAATTCTTATAAGTGCAGGTAGTTTGTCAAGCAGTTAGTAATGTAAGAGTAATCAGGACTTGGAAATTAAAACTCCAAACTTACGTGAGCAAACAGGAGGGAAGTAAAGTCAAAGATTGTTTTTAGTCAATTAAGTTTATGACTCCTTCCCTCCTTGACTACCTACCCTACTGTTCAGAGCTCTAAATACAATGGGCTTTTTAGCCTGAGTGTTTTACGAGCCACCAAAGCTCCTGGTGCTCCTTGGCTCGACCTTTCAAATTTCCAGCTTCTTTTATGGAATAACTCATTTTTTGCTTAGCTAAGAATTAGCTTCATATAGACGAAACATCGCAATTGGTTTCAAGATTATATATTAATTCGCAAACAATAATTCTTGCATTAAGTTAAACCATTTGTTGTTTAATATCTCACTTGGCGACTTCCGCTAATAACTTCTCTCTATGCCCTGTATTTATTTATCCACATAAATATGTCCGTATTTTTATTATTATTATAGATTGGCTGTTTGCGCACTGCGACCTGAATAGATCTATTGTGCAGCCATGCAGCCTACTCGAACAGTTTTAGGCTATTGATAATTGATAATATTAACAAATCCTAAAACTGCTGTAGGCTTAAATTCTACCAAGACGTTTGGATCTATATCCCCATTTCCCAGGTAATTTAGTCCGCATCGTACCACTGCTGGGCAGTCGCATAGAATGTGTTTTGCTGTTTCTTGTGCCTCTTTGTAGAGTCTACAGGAATCGTTTTCTATCGCACCTATCTTTTTCATGTGATAATTAAGTTTACAGTGTCCTGTTAGTTCAGTGTAAAATTTTATGGTGGGTGGTTAAGTTTCAAGGCCCGGTGTTGATTTTAACTAAAATACAATTTTTTTAAGAAATTATTCTCATTTCTCTTTATTATGATAATATTGGTGTAGCTCAATTGCGTATGGAGCAAAATATTGGCCAAATGGCTGCCGCGGGTGGTTAAGTTTTAAGGGCCGGTGTTGATTTTGAATAAAATACAATTTTTTTAAGAAATTATTGCCGTTTCTTTTTATTATGCTAATACTGGTATAGCTCAATTACGTATGCAACAAAATATTGACCAAATGGGCGCCGCGACCTCGGCGGCACACCTCCATCCGATGGTCCAAATTTTCGATGACGCTGAGGCATAATTGAGGTTCTCTGCCGTTAATGTGCCGAATTATCTCATCCTTTAGCTCCTGAATTGTTGCTGGCTTATCGACGTACACCTTTTCTTTCAAATAACCCCAAAGAAAGAAGTCCAACGGTGTCGTTGACGTTTAGGTGTGGTTCACATTCAACTACCCTTTACTTTTTGCTTTGGTTAAAGATTGCTTTTGCCCTATCCGTTTGGGATCTATGATTGGGCTCTATGGCATGCCCGATTGGGCTCTCCAGTAATCGATTAGGCCTCATTGTTCCTGCTCACGTAGAAAGGTGCTTTTGAAGCTGTTATTTACGCCGCAGAAAGGTTCAAGACCTATAAAAGGAGTGTTTGCACCCTTTTTCGCTAAAATGTCCGCAATTTCATTCACTTCGCGCCGTTCATGTCCCGGAACCCACATCTAGGTAACAAAGTTTCTTGATGCTAGGGTGTTGAAGATTTTAAAACGTTCCCAGACCAACCTCGCTATCCAGCGATTTTAGAGCTGCTTGACTGTCAGAGAGAATGTTAATATTGGCACGGCGCGTGCCTTTCCGTAGACATTCTCTGGCACACAGCTTTAAGGCGGGGACCTCCGCCTGAAAAATGGAAGTGGTTTTTCCCATTGCAACTGCTTTGAAATGTGGTCCGACAATTCCAGCCTCGGCACTACCGTCTTCTATTTTGGACCCATCAGTTAACCACATGCGAGCTGTTTTAGGAATATTCCATTGTTTCTCTACGCTGAGCGGCCACTAATGACCACTTCTTGAAGAATTCTAATTTCCTTTCCATCTTGTCGTGAACTGTCAGGCACGGAGAGTTTAGGATTGAACCCAGAATCTTTACATGTCCTGTAAGATTGCCTTCCTTGAGATGGAGTAGATTAGAAAACCTTAGAGCTGTAGTGATTGCCATTTCATTGACTACAAAATATAGTGGAATGAGTCCAGTGACCATTAAATATGTCCATATATGAAATATAATATAATTGCATTGTCCATAAAATTTGTTATTTACATTCAAATATTAATTTAAAATTATTTTTTAAACCGTTCGCAGTTTCTTTTCATTCAAGTGTAAAAACACTTTTTTGCTACCATTTTTAGCAAGAGGGATCTCATTTTTGCACATTTTGTAAGTTAGTGCCAAACCTCGAATGTCTCAAGTGAGCAAAGGGGTTAGGGGTAGTCAAAATTTTCAAAAAACTGGATTTTTTATTTATTTTTTTTTTAAGTACAATATTTTAAAAATATTGCGGGAAAACTTGAAGTGAATCCGACAAATACTTTTTGAGTTATTCAACACTTAACAAAGACTGCTCCGGAGCGTTCGAGAGCAAGTAGTTAGCACAGCAGCTGCAGCAAGCACGTATGAAAATGGATAAGTTAGATAAGGTAGAATGCTACGTAGGCAACAGCAAATCGATATTTTGAAAGTTGCTATGACGGCTGAAGAACTATTATATGACCCAGGAATAGATGGCACAGTGTAAGTAATTAAATAATTCGTATAACTCTACATAAATCGATGGCAAAACTTTAAATGCGGTTTTCTCAAAACTGTGTTTTTTTCAACTGGTGATTACTGTAACTTAAAAACCGCTTGGTAGATTCCAATAAAATGTATACTGCTTTTGAAAAACAAAAAAAAAAAACTCGTGCCTGATCGAAGGATTTTTTTTCTCAAAAATTTCGATTTTTTTTAACAATCTCGATTTTTTTTCGAAAATCTGAAAAATATTTACTGAGGCCACCATATTGTTAATTTTGAAAAAAAGCTTCGATCAGACACAAGATAGGTCTATGAATAAGTTCGTGCGGTTTTTTTTCGAAATTTGAATTTCGGATCATTCCCATGGCTTTTAAACGTTTGGAAATGGTTGATTGATCAACTCCCAAAGTTTTTGCAACCTCTTCTTGCGTTTGAGCCGGATCTTGATCGAGCAATTCCTCCAATTCGGTATCCATGAACTTTGGCGGCGTGGCCAAAATCACCACTTTTAAAGCGTGCAAACCACTTCTGGCACGTTCGCTCAGCTAGAGCATGCTCACCATAAACTTCCACCAAGATACGATGACTTTCGGCTGCTTTTTTCTTCATATTAAAATAATGAAGAAGAATTCCCCGCAAAAACACATTATTTGGCACGAAATTCGACATTTTCAAGTGTGGTAAAAATATTGTTGTTTACGCTTCAAATAAAAAACTTATACTGACGTTTGTGCCTTACGACAGTAGCTCTCCAATGAATGTTTGGAAATGTGGATCGATGGATTAATAATCAAGTTACGCCATCTGTTGTAAAACCGCACGAACTTATCCATAAAACTAATTTCTCTTGTCCGATTTTAGATGAATCTCCAAGGACTTGTGATAATCACCGCAAGGGACTTCTGGAAAAACGGGCTCCACACGAGCAGCGATAACTTTTACAATTATCAATTTTTGTTTTATTTAAGGGGACAGATACCTGTAAAATTTCAAAAAAAAAATTTTTTTTTTTATAAAATGTTAATATTATCCTTTAAGAATATGCCAAACAGTTTTTAGAACGCAAATTTAAGTATTTCTTTTATTGTAGATAGTCAACCGTGACGACTCTATTCTTTGCGTTCGAGCGCTGGGAGAGGTATAGTTATAGTTACGTTGTATTCAAACTTTAGACGCGTTTTTTTTCAAAATATTCAATACTCAATATATTTTTCGAATTGGCGTACACGATAACTCGAAAAGTTATTGACCGATCTCCCTGAAATTTTGATGATATTACTTTTTATGTGGATTTACAATTTTTCGAAAAAATAATTTTTTCGAGCCAAAAATGGTAGGAAAATTCGCCCCAAAATTCATTTTTTTATGAAGCATTTTTTTCAGCGAATTGAGTTTACATCCGCCATTTTAAATGATTAAAATAAAAAAAAAAAAAAATTGTATATTATTTTAATGTTTAAATAAACTGTATGCCAATTTTGAAAACAATATATTGACTTCTTCATTTTAAAAAAATTTAATGAAAATCAAGGAAAATATGGCCGTTTACCCTTACATTTTTGTAAAATAAAGCAATTGACTAGCAAAAAAAAAATTATTGAAAATCCTCCTTTTTTCGGGCCTCTGACTACCCCTAAGCGCGTTATAGAATTATGCCTTTTATTGTTGAATCAAGATGTAAAGAAGCTTAGTAGTTTAAAATTTGCTAAAAATTAATCAATTGAACTCACCACATAAACTCAAAAACGAAAATTGAAAATTTCATTGACAATTTTTTGAAATTTGTTACATTTTCTTCATTTTCAACTTAACGCTCCATTTTCTTTCTTTTTATACACATTTTTTACAAACATTTTTGTTTTTCTCGTTTGAAATTCCGCTTTAGCCACTCACTAAGTTCGTGTGCACCGCGTGCGTTCTTCGGTGCGTTTATGTTGTTATGTCTCGATCGCCTGCATTCGCATCTGTACACTCACACGAGCACCCAAGCACACGTACGCTAAAACACACTTTTTGCAAAAAAAAAAAAAAAAAAAAAAAACAGAGACAGAGACAAAAACAAAAATAGTTATTTATCTAAATAAAGAACAAAAAAAAAATCCACATTGCAGATGCTGTTGGGGTGGTTGGCTTTTTGGCTGCTATTCATTGCCTAAACACAAACACACGCACACATACATACGACTATGCGCTCACTTCCCACGATACCAGCTATCAGTAATCAGTAGCTATCAGTGCACATTGAGCATTTTAGCTATTTGGAATTGAGTTTGTTCTGAGTTGTTTTCAAGCGGCGTCGCAATCGCATTTGAGTTGTTCCATGCGCGCCGTCACTAGTTAGATTCTATATATGAGTGGTCACGGCTCTGGTGCGGTTCAGTTCCCGCTGATACTTAAAGGCGCGCACAAGGTTCTAAATTGCAAATAAAAAAGATCTCTGATTTGAAAATCGCGAATTCAATTAAATGGAATAATTAAAATTCAACGCTACCGATTGAGAGAAACAAATGAAAACGGATTAATAAAAAATTGTTTTCAAAGGTGATTTAAATGTACGTCGACGGTTATTGAACTACTTTATTAAAAAGGTGTAATTATTTTTTTATGAAAACAACAAAAAAAGTGTACTTGTTCATATGTGTTGTTGTTTGTGCAAAAAACCAACTTGCATATATTGATTTTATTTGCAACAAAACATGTCTGGTATGCTAATGGTGAAACCTGTTTTTTTTTTTCAATAAACTACGTACACAGCTGTGTAAAATTGGTGTAAAACGAAACAAAGCAAATGTTGGAATTAATTTTTTTTATTGTTAAATATATTTATGTGCATACATGTCTGTGCAGAAGTGCAAGTTGCATTTTTTTAATGAAAAATGAATTACGAGTTGTGCGAGTTTCTGAAAGCAGATATTGCGATTGCGCGACGAAATGCTAAAATATTTGTAAAATTTATAAAAATTAAATACATTCATATTGCATTCATCAAGTTGTTTTCAGATTAAATTCAATGAGCTCAAATTTATAACTTTGTCACAAAAATATAAAAATGCTACATGTTAAGAAGTAAAAAGAGCTCAATTCGGACTGCGAAAATTTTCGTAAAATTTAGTTTGGTCGGGCCGCTAATTTTCGAAATCAAACGAACTCATAGGCCATGAAAGTTATAAGCTTATAACAACAGACGGACAGCCATTTGAAAAGTGGGCGTGGTTTTTCTCAAATTGAAATGTTATGTATTTATGTCGATTCTAAATAAGCAACACGCGCACGAAGCTTGGGCGAATTTTAATAAGTCGCTATCGATATTCTCGCGTGGGCGTGGATCCGCCCATTTTTTTTTTTAATTTTATATGCTCGTATTTTTATTTATTTTTTGGTTCATCATTTGTACCAAATGTGAGAAATTTTGCGTTTTTAAAAATTACAAAATTACCGTTATATGAGTGATGGCTATGGTTATTGACCGATTTTGTCCATCTTCAACAACAACTTGCGTTGGATCAAGAGTAATATGTGCATGAAGTTTCTTTGAAATATTTTAACTTTGCTCGAGCTATCGTGCTCACTGGTGGACAGACAGAATTACAACTCCTCTAGTAATTCTGAGCATATTGGTAACATTTATATAACTGGTGCTTATACCTTCTTTTGGGTGCTTATACTCTTTTTTCCTTATTCACTTCTCTCGGTAGCTCGATCTCGGCCTCGACAAGATTGTCTTGCGTTAGTTTCGTTAATCTATTTGGTGTCTGATAGGGTAGATGATTAACCTGCCGCTACCAGTCCTAAATAGTGGGAATGCCTACCTGTCGTTGCTTGGGGTTGAGGAATGGAATTGAAAGAATTTTTTTTTTCGATATTTATTAGGGCGGATCAATTTTTTTCGACTTTATTCCCAGCCGATGCGGATTCTACACGAAATTCTAAGAAAAAAGTCCACTAAAATATAGCTCCAAAGTCAATTTTAGTACCTCCAAATTTTAAACGAGGTTGTCTTTAATAAATATGAAACTAATACGCGATATTAATATAGATCAATGTATTATGAATACTATTTTTTTAATACAAACTTGTATTTAGTAATTTTTTGGTACGAAGCATTTTTTTTAAATATTTTAATTATTTTATTTTTAATCATTATTTTTTTAAACCCATGATGGCGCTACAAAACAAATTATATTTAATTTTTTGTTGTTGTAATGAGAAAAATAACTAGCAATTTCTTTTTTTTATATGTTAATCACCATAAACCTAAAAAAACACGCATTGACGATTATTTTGGTTTTAGATTATTTTTGCTTTTGACCGGAGGTATCTGTTTTCTGCTTTTTATCTTCATTGTCTTAACTCCTTTTCAATTTTCGTGAATCAAAGTTAGCTCGAAATTGATTTCAGAGCTTTGCTCCAATGGCCTTTTTTCTTAGAATTTTATGTAGAATACGAATCTGCTGGGAAAAATGTCGAAAAAAATCGTTTCATACAAATTTACCCACCCTAATGTATACATCTCTATTCTGTCTCAATTCCTTTATGCTCTTACGCACAAATGTGAATAAAATTATAGAACCTTCTTGCACAAGTATGCGCGGGTATAAAAACAATAATAAAGTTAATGAAAAAAATCTAAAATAAAAATAGTAATATTTAATAATAAAAATAATACAATCTATAAATATTAAAAATAATATATATATATATGTATATATGAGGTGCTCTAACTCCTCGTTGCAGCATAGAGCGTCAACGACCCCTCTTCGCACTCGAACACGGTTTTGTGCAAAGGCTCTCAGTTCGTGTCAGGTCTTATTTATGGCCCTCATTTTCGCCTCCGTTGAGCGGTGCCAGGTGGTTCGTGGTCTGCCTGCACTTCGTCCTGTCTCTTGGAACGGGTTCCATCGCAACGCCTGTTTGGCAATGTTGTCGTCACTCTTTCTCAGAGTGCGGCCGATCCATTGCCATTTTCTTCTGTGGATTTCAGTTGCCACATCGGATTGATGCAGACAGTGTCAGAGTCAGTATGGAATCAACAACAGCTGATTCTCTTGCTTCTTCATCGACAGAATCCACATTACCTGGCATTTACACGGAATAGTTTTGCAAGGACAATAGCATTCACATCTTTTTACAAATACACTCAAAATTCTCTCAATGTCCTCGTTACTATCTATCATTTTGCGAAAACAGTAAATTTGGCAAACGATTTGACGTAACTCGGCGATGTTTCGTTGTAATTCGTAAAAGAATCGAAGTTAGCGCAAGTGATTTGTATGAAGCGACACTAACAGCCGTTGCTTAAATGTGAATTGTCTCTTTGTATAAGTGTCTGGACGGCTAGACTACACACACGAATTTTTCATTTTAACAGCTAAAATGTATTTTCAATTGTCTTCAGAGCATTGCCTTGTATAAAATGAAAAGCATTGGAAATTAAAAATAATGCAATAATAAAATGATAAAAAAAATCTTAGAGCATTACATCAGCCAATCAACTAATTCTGTTAAATTCACTGAGAGCAGGATAGCGGTTCGCGCATGTCGCCATCTCTGTATTCTTTCCACTATGCCTGTCTATCTTCGTTATGTCGTTGATGCCTCTCTGCTACGAAGTCATGATTACTAACTAAATCTTACTCTCACTCACTTCTATACTCATCGAAATAGGATGGAAATCCGTTGCTTTTATTTATTTTTATTTTTACGCAAAATGCCAAGAAAAAGACATTTGCGCGTGTCTTTTCAACGCAAAATAGCCAAAAGGAAAAGGAAAGGAAGCATAACATAACCCTCATTGCGTGCCAAGACAGTAAAAACTTTAGAAAATTTTGTATAACCTGCCAGCGACTAATGTCGAGTATGAAGTTCAAAAGTGTGCACCTCTTCAGATTCCACTTTGTTTAAAACAAGTCATCAAATGATTTGCTACACTCACTAAAACTTCTACCCGGAATTGGGTAATAAAATACTAATTATTCTTTTATTCGTACAAATTTGTTTTATTGCCTTCAAAGTGCGCCCCTTTAGATGCAATACACATTAGCTAACGTTTTCTTAAAGCAGCCAGTGTTCAATGTCAGTGTTTTTTTTTAATGTTTTTTATTTTTAGTATAATAGTTTCAAAACCGGTTCTACAAAGTGGTTTTCCCAGTAACAAGGTCAAATCTGGTGAATATGACGACTGATCGCTGATGCATACAAACAAATTTATGGCGTTCTTTGTTTTAAATTTGCTCAAAATGTTTGCTCGCCATGAAGTTAAGTGGCCCTCTTCGTTGTTTTTCCACAATTCTGCATAGTCATTCAGTTCTTGCCACAAAACGTTCGATTAATAAGTTTACTTTGCTGATTGATTGGTCTTCCGGTTAGAAATATATTCATTTTTCATGCGTTTTAAATCTTACTTTATCTTACTTATCTAAGCTTTCATTGTGCTTGCGTACCTTGGCAGTTACCGATTTTTTGATTACATCAAATAGCCTGAGACAAATTGTCAGAAACAAGGCGATTGTGCTAGACATCTTTGATATCCCAGATAAAAGCAACGCATAATTTTTGTGTGTCCAATTGTGTGTGTGCGTGTGTGTATGTAGGTACACATGTGTTTATGTTAGTAAATATTTATAATCTTATCAAAACAAAAAATTCTTAAGCAGTTAAAAAAATTTAGTTAATTTTATTATGGGCAAATAGTTTCTTTCACTTCAAAGTTACCGGGAAAGTCGTCCCAGATACGATACTAGAGGGCAATATTATACATTTTTGACTAGCTAAACAGACACTTAAAATTTTTTTTTAATGAAGTGAAGCAGAAAACTTTTTCTTCTTCTTGACTGGTGCGATAACCGCTTAAACGATTTGGGCCGAAGCTGGAAACACTTAGTGAACAATCGTAAATTCAAGAGCTTATCAATCAGCCATTTTTAACTTTCAGGGACTAATTAAAATTTCATTGATAATTTTTGGGCGTCATGTCTTGTAATTAAATTAATCAGAAATCAACTGAATAATGTCCTTAAGTATCTTGAAAGACTTTGCCGGTAGCCTTGTACTTGTATAACTTGCAATACGAGGTCTGTTAGAAAAGTATCCGACTTTGTTTTCTATCTCTAACACCTGACAGATTTGAATGCTCTCGTCGGTTTTTGAATACGTCTTGGTGACTTCGAATGCTTCCACTATGACGACTGTATTTTGGTTTCCGGGTCGTACCCGTACACCCAGGACTCATCACCAGTGATAATGGTGTTCATGAAGTCAGGATCACTGTTTATGGAGTCCAGCTTGTCCTGTCAGACTTCAACACGAAGTTCCTTTTGCTCTGCCGTCAGCAGCTTCGGCACAAATTTAGCTGCCACTCTCTTCATGGCCAAATCTTCGGTCACAATGGAGTGAACCGAAAAAGTACTGATATATACCTCTTCTGCAATTTCTCGGATAGTCACACGACGGTCCCGCATCACCACAGCGTTCACTTTGGCAATGGCATCCTCATTTCGGCATGTTGATGGCCGACAAGAGCGTGGCTCGCTCTCCGCCGATGTGCGACCGGTTTTAAACCGATTGAACCACTCCTGTGATGATGCCCATAGCATCGTCACCGAAAGCCGTCCGAATCTTTCGAATGGTTTCCACCTGGCTGTCGCCCAGTTTCTGGGAAAATTTGATACAGTAACGCTCTTCCAATCGTACCGTCATTTTGCTTGTATTCAAAAACCGACGAGAGCGCTAAATACCATGTTACGTTCACATTGCTTGACAGTAACTGACGCTAGCGACAGGCGGGAAAAAATTCACACATGTGCAGGAAGGTTACAGGTCTGCTTATGCAAGCGCACGTAATTCAAATTTGTCAGGTGTTGGAAATAAAAAACAAAGTCGGATACTTTTCTAAGAGACCTCGTAAATGACACTGCCTTTAGTAAAAACGTACGTGCATTCTTCAATATATAATGTCATATGTATGGCTCCCTGTGACTTCTACATATTCGGAAAATTACATTTTACCATGAAAGAAAAACGTTTTACGTCCATAGAGGCCATTCAAAAGGCTTGCACCGACATCCTGAAGGACATTCCAGCCAATGGACTGAAACACTCTTTCGAAAAGCTTTTACATCAGAAAAAAAACGTGTATCAAGGACAGACTATTTTGAATAAATAAACTCGAAATTATCACAACAAAGCTCCTGCCGTTTCTATTTTAGCTCAGTCTTGTTTATTTTGGACTTCACCTTGTATAAACATCTTCTTCTTAATTGGCGCGATAACCACTTACGCGATATTGGCCGAGTTTAAGAAAGCGCGCCAGTCGATTCTTTCTCGTACTAACTGGCGCCAGGTGGACACACCAAGTGAAGCCAAGTCCTTCTCCACCTCATCGCATAGGAGGCCTTCCTCTTCCTCTGCTACTACCAGTTGGTACCGCATCGAATACTTTCAAAACCGGAGCGTTTGTATCCATTCGGACGATATGACCCAGCCAACGTAGCCGCTGGATCTTTATTCGCTGCGCTATGTCTATGTCGTCGTAAAGCTCATTTAGCTCATTGTTCCATCGCCTGCGATGCTCGCCGTCGCCAACGTGCAAAGGTCCAAAAATCTTCCGCAGAATCTTTCTCTCAAACACTCCAAGCGTCGCTTCATCGGATGTTGTCATCGTCCAAGCTTCTGCGCCACACGTTAGGACAGGCAGGATGAGAGTTTTGTAGAGCCTTAGTTTTGTTCGTCGAGAGAGGACTTTACTACTCAATTGCCTACTTAGTCTAAAGTAGCACTTGTTAGCAAGAGAGATTCTGCGTTGGATTTCCAGACTGACATTGTTATCGGTGTTAATGCTGGTTCCTAAATAAACTAAGTATTTTACAACCTGATCTTACACCGCTCGGGAGCATAGGGCCTTGACAAAGGCTCTTCGATCCGTATGCGATGCGGTTCTGAGCTGTTGTTTTTGCGCCGTCTCATGTGATGTCGGCATCTGCCAGCTCGCGCAACATCGACCTTCTCCAAAGATTCTTTGGGCGACCGCGTCCTCTGTTCCCTTGCGGGTTTGCAGTTTAGTGCCATTCTCGGGATGCTATCTGGCGGTTATCTAAGCGTATGACCTATCCACTGCCACTTTCTGCGTTTGATAGTCTTTAGGATGGGTTTCCCATTCGTTGATCTTCACAGCGTATCGTTGCATTTGTGGGCGTGCGTCTTGCGTTGTTCCGCAAATGGAGATACCTACAGTTTTAAGCCTACTCCGAACGTCAAAAGCAAAGTAATAAAATTACACTCGGTATTTTCGACTCAAAAGGTCAAGATATAGAAGTTAGATTCAGGTTATAATTCGCTATCTGTTTTTGATAATCTAAAAACTCTAGGCTTTGATCTAAAGCGTTCCTAGTAACGTGACCATCTTTCATTAACATCACCTTTTGCTCTCAGTTTCCCAATATACGGAATATTTTTTTACCATTACTGAGGACATGAAGAGATAATAGGCTGGAATGAAAAAGTTTTATAGAATCGTATGCAGCGCATCTGCCATAAGTGTGGATTCTAAAAGAAGCTGCCAAAGCTATCGATTGAACCAGCTTTTCCCATTAAGCGATTTAATAATTAATAAATGCGGCTGTAAATTCCAAAATCAAGCCTGAACATGAAATGCTTTCGGAAGGATAAAAAAGTCACCATTTCGACTATAAAAGTGTAGATATAAAGTAGATATACCAAAAAAAAAAAGCTTTGACAACATAATCTACATGGTGGCCGATCTAAACTTAAATCATATGAAAGCGCTATGTCGGCTCCCTACACCTGACTTCCTACAAACGCTAGTAATTAATTTGTATATCTTATTTATAAGTACTTTCTACTTGATTCATGAAGAATTTCGTACATGGGAGTAGTCATACGTAGTCCCATTGATTGAGTATGAAACAAACAATTAGCGTTAGTGTGTAGTGTTTTATGAAGGATATCAGTTTTGAGATTATGCCGCTGATTTCCGAAGCCACTTCAGCTTTATTCGAATCTTATCAGCCTTATGTTTGTATTACCAATGCAAAAGAAGGTTCACTTGAAAATGCTATATGTTAACAAAAACATAATAACAAATTCGAAATATTTTCAAGTGTTTATATTAAATATAGACGAGGCATGATTGCTCTAGAGGGAACCCTAATCTATTGCAAAAAAAAAATTTTTGTGTAGCAACAGCCCCATTTCACCTAATGCCTATGAGCATGCAATTAACTTGACCCTTACCAGTTTTAATGCACCCTTACTACTTTTGGGAAATCACTGGCATCTCACACAATTCCTTCGAACATAAAATATGAATATTGTGAGGAATAGATGGATGAGCAAAACCTTAAGTGCTTGTAGTGGGAGCGCTAAACTGCTCTTCAAACATTGACCAGCTCTCTGACTCCTGAAAAACTTGTGCATTAATGAAATTTACCGCCAACAATTTGCCCAGCGCGTATTCTAGCTAGGCTTTTTTTATGGTCAATAATGAACTATTGCTATCTCACAGTGATGGTTGGGTCTTCGATCGTCTGTAGGTGCTGTCTTAAGCTGATGGTGCTCTGAACCTCAACAGGAGGTCGAGTTCGCTAGTCCTCATGGAGCGAGTGGAACAGCAGACAACTTGCGACTTTGCTGACTGGTAATTTTTTATACAGCCCGCGAAAAAAATATAGCAACTCAACCATTTATTTTTTTATTTAAATTATTATTTTTTTTTTAATATAGTTCATACTAAAAGGTGTTTTTTAAGTGCTTGAAATCTTGAAATGATAATGGTAGGTAGGTAGGTAAGATGGCAAGAGTACCCCAGGTACACTTCAAGTATTACTTACGTTTTGATACCATAATGTTGACCACCACCTGTGAAAATATTAAGAGAAAAAACCGTCTACAGCCATGCAGTGCTGTTGATGTAGTGGAGGAGAGAAAAGGGATCTAGACTGGAGAATTTCTTCAAGTTATCCCCAAAGGCCACCCTAAGGAATCTCAAGCGCCTAGTCGCCAGAGCCAAACATTTGCAGAGAAAATGTTCCACAGTCTCTTTCTCTGCAGGATCCCCACAGCTTCTGCATTAGGGGTTGTACGGAATTCCAAGCTTCCCCGCATGAGTACCGATCACCTAGTACCAGTGAATACCGCAGTGAGCTTGGAAATTGAATGGCGTTCTGTTTCTATCGTATTGAGGACATAGTGTTTTCGAAATAGCACACGATGAGATAGACCTCCATCTGTCTTGCCCTTTTTTTTAAAAAGAAATTGCGCAGTTTCCCTTTAACAACGGTCAAGGGGACACCGTTGTCTGAGAAGGGGACAGCTGAAACCGGTTCTGTCGACCCCTTCCTGGCAAGCTCATCGGCAATCTCATTTCCCTCTACATTCCTGTGCGCAGGAACCCAGATAAGGGAAATGTTTTCTGCACGTTCGAGACGTTTGAGTTCGTCTTTACAGGAGTTCACCAGAAGAGAACTGCAATACGGCGACGACAGGGCCTTCATCGCAGCTTGGCTATCGGAAAAAATATTAATGCCTCCCTCCCAACAGAGATCACGAAGTATTTTTCATGCTTACAGGATCGGGAACACCTCGGCTGAAAAACGCTGCTCGTTTCCGGCAGTTTAAAGGAGACCGAAATACTGGCTGATTTAGAGAAAACCCGCGCTGCCACTCTAGACTCCATGTTGGACCTGTCAGTGAAAACAGAGGTATCTATGTATATCCATACCGACTCTCCCCTCTTTCCAATCTTGCCGGCTCGGAAAGATAGCCCTAGCACAACCCTCAAAGCACAATTTGCGAGAGGTCAGTGCGAAGAACAGAGAAGGATGGGGAGATCTGCTTCAAGATGTTACTATATCCTACAGGAAGTTGTGTTCAAAAGCCAAGGAAATGATAATACAAAATAGGAATTTTTTTATATATTTTTTTTTATTATAATCTGGAAGATAATTTCATGGTTTTTGTTTTTTTTTATATAATATCCGGTATATGTCGAGTTATATGGTCCATTCGATCAGTCCAATTTTTGACTACTTTTTCCAATAAATCTGAATATCTGGGTGACTATATTTATGGCCGGATTGGGAGCTAATTTTGAATTTGATTTGAAAAAAGTACTGCTTTATCTGGTTTAAGTCAATTGGTTTTAATAATAAGAATTTTGCCTATTTTATAAATTAGTTTTTTTTTTTGCACTTAATATTTGGGTCATGATTTATTTAAAGCTTTATTATTTATGTGTGCTGGGGCTATTATTCATAACATAAATAACTTACAATAATAAGGATGGGCTATCCGTAATTTTTCTTAAAAACTGCCCGGCTATTGTCATTCCTCTCAAATTAGTTTTTAATAAATCCCTATCTTCGGGAGTTTTTATCAACGGTTGGAAAATCACAACTATTACCCCTATTTGCAAAAGTGGCAAAAAGAATGATGTGTGCAACTATAGGCCGATCTCGAAGCTTTCTATTATTTCTAAACTTTTCGAAGGTATTGGGAAAAAAAATTTACTTTGCAACTAAGAGCTTAATCTCGCTCAATCAGCATGGATTAGATTAATTAATTAAAATAAGTCGAAAAATACTGTGTGTTTTTTATAAAAATTCTCGCCCATGAATAGTAATGAAAGAAGTTTTGAATAGTAGTAGCAATCAAAAAACGTTTGATGTGATTTACTTTATTACTTTTTTTATTGTAATGCTCTTTGGTATACAATATTCTTCGTTTTTCCATGCGTTGTTGAATAAATGAACAATACCGATGGCTTACCAACTCTTGAGCATGAAACATAAAGTTGGCCATGAGAAAAACTTGGGTATTCTAAATCAATACCACAAATTGATAAAGTTTGGCCTTGTGACTTATTAATAGTAATCGCGAATGCAAGGCAAACAGGAAATTGAAGACGTTTGAATTCAAACGGCATATCCGATGGTATCATTGGTATTCGCGGTATTAAAACGTCTTCACCAGAGTATTTTCTATTCAAAATTGTTGCTTCAATGACGTTATTCATCAATCTCTTAACTGTTAATCGAGTGCCATTACATAGTCGTGGTTGATTTATGTTTCTCAACATAATAATTGGTGCTCCTATTTTCAAGTTTAGCATATGTGGCGGTAATCCAGGTAAATCAAGGGAATTCAAAAATTCAGTGGGATAATTAACAATATCATATCGATTTGTAACAGTGTCAACGGACTTGGTATGTTAGCCAAAATAGCCGCATCCATTTCATTCACATCTTTATTTTTGCCAGCCATGATGGCTCGTTCACTAAGCCAATCATGATTTTTGTAATTTTGAGGCAAATTTCGGAAAATACTTTGAATTACTGTTCTTTCGTTTGACTTATTTGACAAAAGTTTGGAACTTTGCCATTTCCAATATCCAATAATTGCTGTGAAAATTCAGCAGCTGATGGATAATTTTGCATTAGAACACGTACGTTTGTAGTTAGTTTGAATGTTTGAACATGTCTCCACAAATATGATGATTTCAAGCATGAAGCCAATTCATCTGGTACAGTTGCTCGAGGAATAACAGGCAGTGTTTGTCTAAAATCACCTGCCAGCAGCACTAAGGCACGACCAAACATTTCATTTTTACTACGTAAATCTCGTAATGTCCTATCAAGCGCTTCCAGTAACTATTTATGTGCCATCGTGCACTCATCCCATACGATTACGTGTGCGAAAAAGCGGAGAAGGAGAAGAGAACTGTTCTATTCCCCCCGCTTTAACCCAGCTATGTGTTCAGGTGCAAATGACTTTTTTGCGTGAAGTCTGATAAAAAATAAGTTCTATTTACTCTTCTTAAATTTATATAAACTTTTCCAGGCGAAGAAAAAAAAACTGACATATATTTGCTTCAACCGTATATTTGTGAGTACACAGGTAATATGTAAATATATGAATGATATAGGTAATATCTCATATTAGCATAACCTTTCTGCTAAAAATTAAAGAAACTATCACCAATCACGCCGGCAATGATACAATGAATTTTTCACTATAACGGACTTCAGATTAACGTTTATATAATAAGCGAATATGTAACATTTTAAAATTTTTTTAGGATTTTTTTTTTAATTTTTAATAATAATATGTGGTCTTTCTCTTCCTCTTCCTCTTCCTCTTCCTCTTCCTCTTCCTGTAGCTATTCCTTTTCCTCTTCCATCTCCAGCTCCATCTCCTTTCTTTATCCCGGAAACGGGCAGTAAAAATTACTTCACTTAAAAGCTTTCATCAACTTCCATCTGATACCCATATTGTACAAACACATCCAAGGGCACCTTGGTCCACCTTTTCGGCTATATCTCGAGACCCTGGTCACTCAGAGATCTAAAAAATACTCTGTATTAAAGCACTCATCAGTAGCTTTGATTTGATACCCACAATGTAAAAACACATCCTAGGGTTACCCGGGTCCTCGTTTTGGCCTTCGGCAGCGCCACCTGGTGGCGAGTGGAATCAATAAGCATATTATACTAACCTTCTCCGTGGAAAAATATATATATGTACCAAATTTCATAATTATCCATTTTATCTTAAATTTCTTAACACGAATTATGCGCGTAGTGCTTCTATTGCCCGCGCTTTAAGAGAATTTAATGAGATCTCGAGTTCTATTCCGCTTGACTTTTCGGTTTCAAAGAATGAATTTTATAAATTTCTAACCTCTTTTTTCTAGTTTATTTAATAATTATAGTAATATAGTTGTAATTTAAGCTCATATTAGATCTAAGTGGTCTGTAAAAACAATAATTATGTTTTAGACTTATAATAAACGAAATTAACGAAATAATCTAAATGAGCCCATTTGGCTTCAATTCTGCCACGAGCTGTATTTTATAGGTAAGCTAAGATTCCACGTAGTCGATGGACAAATGTCAATAAATTGAGAACGACAACGAACGGACAGTTCGGCGGCTTCTTCAACACTCGTTCTATGAACTTCGCGCACAGACTTATTTCCTTCAAAGTAAATTTCCACAATTTGGAAACCTTATTCTGGCGTTAAACGATTCATGATCACTTGACACATCTTACTGAACAGAAATGTCAACACAGTTTGCCATTCTCAGCGGTTAAACCATAGTTATCGATATAATAAAGATCATATTAATTTAAGTTTTAAACTTTCTTTAAGATTCGACAAATTTTCAGCAAAATTTCTAAATTTTTAATTAGAAGTAAAAAAAATTGAGTTCGCAGTTTTCGTATAACAAAATGCAAGTTTGAAGTCGTTCAAAACTCTTATTGATTTTTCATAATTTTGCGCCCTGAAGGTGTTCAGCATTTTTTCCATAGAAAAAAAGGAAAATTCTTGAATTTATTACATAGAGAAAAAAATTATAAAAAATCAGCAGTACTCGTATTTAATGGGCTGTGAAACTGCGTACCCATTTTTTATTGTTTGTTTGTAATTCTGACTAGAAAATGTAAAAATTTTGTAGAAAACCTGTCCAATTTTTCGAAGTTTTGTATAAAGTTTGAAATTTGGTTTTATATGGTTCTTTGTTATACAATGAACTATACTTTTATAAGAAAAAATGCCGAGAAATAAAACTAATAATAATAGTCAAAACTGGTCAAAATCTTGAGGTGCTATACTTTTTTTCACGCGCTGCACTTCAAATAACTGGATGTGTTCGTCGTACACTAAAACCTCGTTCGCTCTATTTGTCTTGTGGCGGAACACCGTCGTACAAGGCGTGAAAGACCTTCACCAGCATTAGCTGTGAGGTTTTTGGAAATATCTACTTGCTCGCCTTAGAGCCTCTGCAACTAATAAACTACTCCGCGTCTTAAGTAAATTTGAGAGTTTTGAAACAAATAAAAAGGAGCACGAGAACAGTACTATTTAACGGTGATATTAGTAGTATAACGATGGAGGGGATGCTGAGCAAAGTCGAAAAGAAATATCCGAAACATTCTAGCGCATTGCTTTATAAACTCACCGTATGGAAAAATGTAGAAATTCGAGCTGACCATGACTCCAACTTCACTAGAAGAGCGCCAGTTCGGAAACTGATGATTTGCTTTAGGGTAACGCTGCACAGCTGCAACTCATAGGTATCTCTCCAGTCGTTCCGAAATCAACTATCTAAAATCCAAGCTGGTGGCAGTGTATCCCATCTCCATACTCAACATAGTTCCCAATCACAGCAACAACTAATATTAAGAAGTGTACGTCATTCACATTTACGAAATCTATCACTGCTCAATCAATACTCTAATTGAATCACAAAATTTGCGCAAATACTCTAATTAATGGTCATAGCCGTTAATTGCGGAAATCTTTGTCAGGAAAATTTATATAAATTAGCAAACCAAATATTGGAACTCAAAAAATGGCTACCTGGAAACACTTGTGCAGATACCTGATAATACCAGTATATAATTTTATGACGTTAGTATTTTGTGAGCTGGTAGTTTATCTTTGGAAATTTTCAATTTCTTGTTAAAATTCGACAGTAATCGAAGGTTGTAAATAAATGGACAGGAAACTGAGATTTTGTATACTTAGTGCTGCCTACAAAGAAGACTTAGTGCAAGTACCGTTATTTGTTAGTAGGTCTGAAGAGCTTTTGTATACTCAATGGAGCACTTGAAATGGGGCATATCTTTATTCCATCATGTGAACTTTATCGTCAAGAGGGCAACTGCCTAATCACGCGTGTTGCTGGTCAAATACTAAGTGCAAACATACAGCTGTATAAGTAGTTAGGTATCCGACTGAGCTTACCATCTAATCTATGGTGTGCATATTGAGATTTTCCCACCAATGGAGTGGCCTGCAGTTTGAGTTGCTTCCTCTTGGGAGGTGATTTTTGTGAGAAAATATTTAATGACAGAGAAGCAAACGGAGGTTTTTTAGTACCGACAAGTGATCATTATCCAATTTTTCATGCCCAATTAACCGAATCGTATGCCAGAAGGAATATGCAATCAAGTATACAGATATATATTTATGTATATATGTAAATATATAAAGGATGGTCAATTTAGAGCTATCGTATTTTAAATTAAAATAAAACAACGAAAATTTAATTTGATTGGGCAATCGTTGTTATTTTTGTGTAGAACCATTTATTAAATTTGTGTTTTAAAGATAATCCCTTTCAAATGTTGACCACAACTGCGCCGTAATTCGGCCATGCATAAACACCAATTTTGAATGACTCGCTGGAGGATTTCTGTCGGTACTTCGGGTGTCACTTTAATAATGTTGGCTTTTAATGCCTCAATTGAAGAGGATTTATCGACAAAGCGTTTAGACTGACAAGGACATGCCCCTACAAATAAAAGTCCAAACGTGTGATATCACATGCTCTGGGTGGTCAATCTACTGGTCCGAGACGAGAGATAAACTGCTCACCAAAACAACAACGCTGGAAACCTATTCTTTCACGGACTGTATGGCAAGTAGCGCCATCGCCGTCTTGTTGGATCCAAATGTTACGGAGTTCTCGGCCTTCAACTTCCGGCATCAAAAATTCGTTTACAATAACGCGATATCGTTCGCCATTCACTGTTACATTGGCCCATTGAAAAAATATGGGCCAATGATTCCTCCAGCCCACAGGCTGCACCACACGGCTGCTCTCAATGAATGTAATGGCTCTTCAGTCCAAATACGGCAAGTTTGCTTATTGACGCAGCTACAGCCATTAAGCCAAAAATGGGTCCCATTGCTGAACAAAATAAGTTAGCCTGAGCGCGCGATGAACACTTTTCACAGAGCGTCGATTTTCCTAATATAATATAATCGCACGATTTTTAAACGTTGTTGAGACGTAAATCGTTCCAGGACAAATGCAAATGAATACTGAAAAAAAATGATGTGATCTGTTAAAAAAAACTATTCGAAAAAGTACCTCCAATCTAATCAATGGGTGTTTACCCGCGGTCCTCCTCCTATCTGAGGCGTGCGTATTTATGTTTTACCACAAATGGGGGCACCTACAGTAGCTTCGAACCGCAGCTGGTTCTGGCGTGAGAGGTTTTGCTTTTCCTGCCGAGAAACTGCCACTATTAGAAAAAATGTTGCTATCAATTTGTGTTTCATGTCCGGGGCTTTGAACCTGGTCATTACCGAATGGCACCAACCCATTCAGTAAATTTGAAATTTTCGTAATTTGTAAAATTGTACATCTGTCTGCTTGACAAATGTCAAAGATGACATAGAAAAGTACCGTCTAAGAATTGTTCACCACTGATATCTTGGCGTCACTTTTGAAATACCCTTTACAAGGTGGCGCAAAAATAATCACCCAGTGGAAGATTTATAATTTTTTCAAATGGCGTCGTACATCAATCATATCTGACACTTCTGAACTTGTGAACAGCTTCAGTAAAGAAGTAAAGTGAACCAATGCAGTGAGTGAAAGCCAGAATAAAGATTTCCACGACACAAAATATTTTTTTTCTATTTATTGTACAAATAAAAAATTAAAAATTCTAAACATATTCTACAATAAATTTTTTTTTATTTTTATTATTAGTATTTTTATTTTGTGAAGTTTTGTTACAACAAATAATTTTAGTTAATCCTCAGCAAAATACAATTCATACTGATTTTTATTTATTTATTAGTTTAAATCTAGAGGTTTTTTACGTTTGAGCTTTCGTTTCCATTTTGTATTATCGTTAAGAATCAATAAAAAAAATAAAAAAAATTACTCAAAAATAAAACTGAATGATTAATTTTAACTCAACTTATAAAAATAAAAATACAAATACAAGTGTTAACATTTATACGAATACATACACGTTACAATACCAAAGCGAATACGGACTTGCTCACGGTCAACCTACTAACGGCGAAAATTGCTCCTGAATAGCTACAAAGAATGCAAACGAGTGCTAAAAAACAATCCGAGTAGTGGCTTGCCTGGAAGGTGAAACTTCGTTTGTTGCCAGGTAGGAGAATCTTCTTGGGGTCGGTTCTGGTGTTTCATCTTTATCTAACCATGGGCGTTTGCGAACAGGATTATTGTAAAGGACCCATTTTTCATCACCAATGACGAACGGTTCAAAGAACTTTCATTATCAAGCCGTTGCAGCAGCTGAAAACACACATTCACTCTCTGCTGAAGGCTGGAAAGTCTATGCGGAACCCATTTTCCCACCTTTGAAACCTTTCCCAACTGAACCAGCTGCCTGTGAACTGTTCCATGCAATGAATTTAACCTTTTAACTATCATATCCACTGTCAAATTTGGCTCAGCTTCCACGAGTTCGAGCAAGGCGTCGGAGTTAAAGACTTCAGGACGACCAGCGTGCGGGGCATCCTCCACGTCGCAATTACCACTTCGGAATTTAGAAAACCACTTTTGCGCAGTCCTTACACTCACCGTATCCTCTCGCTGAACAGTTTTTATTTCTGCAGCAGCAGTTGTTGCATTTTTACCACTTTTATAAAAAAATACAAAATATGCCTCTTATACGCGTTCGAAGATTCCATTTTATGTTTTAACAACACGTGCTTCTATCCGCGATTAAAATCATTTTTTGAATGCACAATATATCAAAGAAAAATATAAATAGTTCCGTTATATTCCGCGAAGAATTTTTTGTATGCAAAAATCGTACAGAGGTGAAATTATGGGTAAAATACGCCCGAATTTATGGACTGACCTGATATTTGTTTGTTTGGCGTCAATTTTAATATAGAGCCCACAAAAGGGTATT
This sequence comes from Anastrepha obliqua, assembly GCF_027943255.1. NCBI lineage: Eukaryota > Metazoa > Arthropoda > Insecta > Diptera > Tephritidae > Anastrepha > Anastrepha obliqua. Next base: position 51,527,158 of record NC_072893.1, read on the forward strand.
TTCGTAATATTTTACTTTATTATTTACTTAAAGAAAAAAGCGCAGAGAAGGTTCCTAAAAAGTTTCGTGATTTGTATGGTGATAAAGCCTTAAAAGAAAGACAGTGTCGAAATTGGTTTATCAAATTCCGTTCTGGAGATTTTCCACTTAAAGATGAGCCACGTTCAGGGCGGCCAAGTCATGCCGATGAAGACGTTACCAAGGCTTTAATCGAATTGGATCGTCATGTAACTTTGCGTGAGATTGAAGAGAAGTTAAATATACCAAAATCAACCATTCATGTGCATATAAAGAGTCCTGGACTGGTAAAAAAGCTTGATATTTGTGTACCACATGAATTGAAAGAAATTCATTTAACAAACCGAATCAACGCTTGTGATATGCATCTTAAACGCAATGAAGTCGACCAGTTTTTGAAGCGGATTATCACTGGTGATGAAAAATGGATTTTTTACAATAATGTCCATTGAAAACGATCATGATCCAAGCCTGATGAAGCGCCACAAACCACTTCAAAGGCTAATATTCACCAAAAGAAGATTATGCTGCCAGTTTGGGGAGACTGAAAGGGTGTGGTATATTTTGAGCTACTTCAGAGGAACCAAACGATTGATTCGGATGTCAACTGCCAACAGTTGGACAAATTGAATACAGCCATCAACAAAAAGCGACCATCATTGATCAATCGTAAAGGTGTCATATTTCATCAGGACCACGCTAGACCGCATACATCTTTGGCCACTCGCCAAAAACTGAGAGAACTTGACTGGGAACTTTTGATGCATCCACCATATAGACCTGACCTTGGACCTTCAGACTACCATTTGTTTCGCTCTTTGCAGAACTCCTTAAATGGTAAAACTTTCTGCAATAACGAGGCTATAAAATCGCACTTGGTTCAGTTTTTTGCAAATAAAAGCCAGAAGTTCTATGAGCGCGGAATAATGAATTTGCCGGAAAGATGGCAAAAATGGGTTGGGGGAAAAAGAAATGTCGCATTTGTGATCGAAATTTGACGCTTTATTTAACGTACTTAGAATTATCCGATTCAAGTCAAATATGCCCCGTTTTGTTCGCAAACTTGTTGCCATTTAGATTGCAACTTCATATTGCCCCCTTTATGGTCTACACCTAGTTCCTGACTAATCGAGCGAATGCTCACATCCCGGTCTCTTTGGATAATTTCAACGATTTTATCAGTCTCTACGACGATTGGCTTACCAGTACGGGGTGCATCTTCGACATCTACTACACCAGAACGAAATCGATCGAACCAACGCTGTGCTGTGCGAATCGTTACAGTATCAGGCCCATAGACTTCACAAATTTGTGCCGCCGCCTTCGTTGCATTTTTACCTCTAAGGTAGTAAAAACGTAAAATATGACGAATTTCTTGCTTGGTGGACTCCATCTTTGACACGCTATAACTTAAGACTGAAACGTACGATCACAACACTGTCAAAGAGACACTTGTGGTACAGATTGTCGTCTTCAAATCGCCGTTTAGTGAGACCCGATGCAATAAGTACAACGCAAGATATGTTTAAATGTCGCGCTCAATTGACAAAATACGACATTACTTTTTCCCCAACCCAATGATTGATTAAAGTTCATTCTAAGTTTTAATAAAAATTTATTTACTTTCTTTTAAAAAATCGGCAATTTTTTTCGGACAACCCAATAAGCACGAGTATACTCTAATTTATTCAGAGTCGGCCTTAGCTTGGCTTTAATTGTGCACCTTTTTAGCCACCAAACTTCATACCGAATTTGCAAAATTTACGTTGTTCTCAAAGCTATATAAAAATACACTTAAAACTTCTACACGCATTAATTTATTGTGTTATTATATTGTAAATTATTTGTTCACAGAAAATCTGACTATGTAATAATTTTCAATCCGTCACAGCACCCAAGCACGGAAATATTAGAGAAGCTGGAGTAGTTTCACTAGCTTGTAGACACAAACATCTAAGCTCTGAGCAATTACGACAAACAATAATGTTTTTGTATTTAACAATTAAATGTGAAAATTAAAAAAAATAAAAATTCTGTATTAATAACTGTTATTATTTATTTAGTTACACTTTTTTTAATTAGATTTATGATCAACAGTAATTATACTCATGTACGGTAATTAACTGTGCACATGTAAATACAGGGTGTTTGAAATAAAGGTTTAGTTTTTCAGATTAGACATCGAGATTAATAGATTTTAACACGTTCGCTGCCATGACACACTTTGGCGGAACACAAAAATTATTCATTGGAAATCACGTGGACCGCCACCGGTGGGCTTTACGATTTTTTAGCCAAAGTTCATGTTGAAGTTTTTAAAAATGTTTCTTGTGGAAGTATTTTTTTTTTCTTGTTCTGCATGCCATTTAGATAAAAGTAGTTTTTCTATTATGAAAGAAAATTACGGATCTACAGAGCATATTTTTCGTACTTTAAATCTCCTCTTAGCTCCTGGGTTTTTCTTTTATTATAAAGACAGCGAAAGCTTTAATATACAATACAAGGTGGCGCAAGATAAATCATCAATTTTGTTGTTAAATGCCTTTTTTACTAAATAAGAGAAAAAGATTTTAAGTAATCGAAATTATAATTTTGAGAAAAGTGTCGCTTCTGTTGGATGAACTTGCTATCATACCAGAAAAATAAAAGTACTGTTATGCAGTCTTTCTTCACGTACAGCAAGCGTTTGGTAGAGTTTGGCACGCTGATATTTTATACAAAATAAAGAAATGTCTTTCGGTGCCATATTTTTTACTTATTAAATCGTACCTAAGTGATAGACACTTTAATGTTCAACAACAAAACGAAGCATCGTCCATAAAAACTATTAATACTGAGTTCCACTAGGAAGTGTTTTGGATCCAGTGCTCTATACCATATTTGTAGCCCACATACCTATCAAAAGACATTAACATGTCGACATTTGCTGTTGACACGGCTATTAGTGCAACCAGCAGTGTCCCGGCAGAAGCCTCTCAACATCTACAATCAGAGGTTGACTTTATCGGAAGGTGGCTGTTGCAATGGAGAATTCGAATCAATTCGGTAAAATCACTTCAAGCTACTTTTGCCTTGAGAAAGGGACACTGCCCAAAAGTTTTTTAATGGTGCCGAAATCCCCCAAAGCGATACTGTTAAATACCTTTGAGTTCACCTTGATCGAAGACTAACCTGGAAAGTCCACATCAAAGAAAAGCAGAAGCAATTTAAAATCAAAATCAAAATAATATATTCGTTTTTGGGTTGAAATTCTCAAGTCAGTCTTGACAACAAAGTGTTGATGTTGGTATTACTTTATACATATGTATTAGGCCGGGTCGATTTGTGGGGAGGCAAAAAAATCGCCCATTGCTCTGTGAAAATCATATTCTAGGGATCAAAATAAGAAACTTTGCCGAAGGAACCATACCTCAAAAACGAATTCTGATGTCCCCCAATTTGGGTCGAACTTTTTAGTTTCTTTTCTATGACTCACTTAAATTAATTTTTTCATTTACATATGTTCTGACTAAATAAATTTCTTAAGAGAAAAAATAGATATTATTATAAATAAATAATAAATATTATTATAAATAAATAAAAGTAAAGAAAAAACATAGCCATTTAGCTTCTTTTTTCATGTAAAGGCCAAAAATGGTGATAATTTTAAATTAGGATACATCAGAATTCGTTTTAGAGGCATGGTTCCTTCGGCAAAGTTTCTTATTTTGATCCCTCGAATACGATTTTCACAGAGCAATGAGCGATTTCTAAATCGACCCGCCCTAATATGTATGTATACGTACCTACAATGTTATACTCATACTTGACTCCCGAATATTTCTAAATAATTAGCAGAAAAAAGTTCTGGTTCTCTTGATGAAGAGAGCCATACTAGCGTTTATATGATTTGCAGTCAATTAATTCTCCCACGCCTAGTATCAATTAGACTTGCAAATACACTGCCACCTCCATACAATCTACCACCTACATACATACACATGTAATATAATAGATGTGCAAATCAATTATTGGACAGCAGGTGAGAAAGAGCATGCAATAAATACAATAGAGAGGCGCTGCTTTCAACCGATAACTAAAACGAATGGGGTATTATAAATCTTAATATAATCGCAAACAAAGAAATTTACCATTCATTCATAATTCCTTTATACTCGTAGTACGCAAAATTTATGATACAAAAGCACTTTTCACCTTAACTGAAAGAAAAAAAAACGAGTATGAATGGCAGTATCTTCACGTTTTGTGGGTTTGCAAAAGCAATCATATTAGTGTCTAATTTGCAAAAACAAAAAAAAAGTAAAGAAAAAAATTGAGCTACACAACATTTAGATAAGCTTGAGAAAAACAAATGAAAGTGTGTGGAGTACACGAGTTTACAACAAATCACTCTAATAAAAGCAAATCGTTTGTATTGTCTTATCGCCAAGCCATGTGCATTAAGCCAATGATTTACTGCAGCGTTGTCATGTCAATCAATTGTCACAAAGTTCACATACACAGGAGTGCATATCTGACTAATATAATTACCATGCGCTTATAATTTATAACAGTTATGCAGTAAATTTGAAGTGCATTAACATTAATTAGAACAAACTGTTAAAATATATTCCAAATGCAATATTTGGTCTTATCACTCTTAATTCGTACACCTACGATTTCTTCTCACATACACCCTGCTGTACAATTCCAAGCACACCACAATTTTTTTGAAGTGAAACTTCTTAGGCGTCGACGGACGAGCGAGAATAGAGAGTAAAATTTCAAGGCCATGCAACGTTTTGGGCATTTTCGTTCCGCGAGAGCGAAAAAAGATATAACGTAGAGGAAAAGGAGAGAGAGAGCTATACCTTATATATATTTTATGATAAGTTTTTGTTGTACAGTACAATTGTTAAAACTGTTCGGCGTCGCCGCGACTATTTCAGACTGTTCAGCACTATGGCAACTAGAATGATGGCCGCTACGGCTGCGCCTATTAATGCATTTTGTTCTTGGCTAGGCATAGAATTTTAGCTTTAGACGGCGTGCGCATTTAGAGGAATAAAGTGAGTGCCCTGTGTGTGCGGTTATATGTACGTGCATATGCAAAATATAGCATTTGTTAGGCAGAAATTTGATCATTAGGACATTTACTCCCTAATTATTGCATGAAATATGATAAGGCGATGCTCGTGAGGTAGGTCATGTTTGATTCAGTGCATACATATGCGTGCAACACTATATTTGATAAAGATGCAAATACGTTTCTTTGAAGTTTTCTTTTATTTATTTTAAATTTCAAACTTTTATACTATCTAGAAAATGCAGGGAATAATATAATCCCTGTAGTAAAATGTAAATTGAAAAAATTTTAGGTCATGGCTGCTCCAGTGCGCATACAGATACTATGTAACACTATAAGAATTGAAGATGCAATTGAACTTTTGCACAAACATAACTAACATAATATGCATATGTACATATGTATTTATGGAGCAACACTTACTTATATGCTCTTTGAATTCTCGTATAACATTTTTTTTTGTAAATTTTGTCTATTTGTATAATCTTCAAATGTTGTGAATTTATTTATACAGTAGATTTTTTTTTTTATGCGGTTTTGAAATAGTGCGGTTTTTTTTTATTAAAAAATGGACGTCGACCTATCGGGTTGTACATAGGTATGAACAAGATTCTAAACCAGCTAAGCAAAAACTCATCACAGATTATATCAAAAATGCTAACCCTATAAGTATGGAACCGCCTGCATCACCATCCAGATCAGACGTGTACATTTCCTCAAGTGACGGAAGTGATTTTACGCCAAATCCTAAACGAATGCGCAGCATGCGGGTATTGTCTGTTTCCATTTCTGACGATGTAAATTTATTTTTCGATTCTGACGTTTCTTAAATAAAGATATAATTTTCAAAGATACAATTTTTTGTTTATCCGATTTATCAGATTCATACGGTCTATAGAAGGTATCTATAGTTATAATATGGTACCCTTTTTTATGCGATTTTATTACATTATTTCAGATTTATTGGGTTCTTAGCACTTTTGAAACGTATCTATAGTTTTACTATAGAACTGGTAGCTTTTTGTATGCTGTTTTTTTTATGCTGTTTCTTGCGGAACGTATATACCGCATAAAAATAGAATCTACTGTATATATATTCTTTCTCTCTCTCTCTCTCTCTCTCTCTCTCTCTCTCTCTCTATCATTCTCTCTCGGGTCTCTCCTTCGCTACACGCACTTTTTTATAAAAATATAGCTTATACTACAACAAAACCATGTAACGCGAAGAAGAGCATTTAAAAAATAATTACAAAATCACATCAAAACTTTCAACTTTTTAATCAGAATTTTGAGAATTTTTTTTAGTATGCAGCTCATTGAATTTTAGTATAACAAAGTGTAAGTTTCAAGTGACAATAAAATACCGTTGATATTTTACAATTTGCTGAGGTGTGTCGAATAACTTTTCTTTCATACAAAGTGCAAGGTGGCGCAAAATTAAACATCCAATTGCGTTTTTGCATAACGTTTTTTAATAAATAAAAAAAAATATTTTGAGTGTTAGAAATCTTTATTTTAATCTTTATGCGATCTATTGCGTAAATCTTCCGAAAGAGTGTTTAATTTTGCGCCACCAGGCTCAATTTTTTTTTCGGAGGACATGTGATATATTATGAGATAGAGTTGCATGAGAAGCAACAATAAACTGAATAAATAAATGCATGAACAATTGGGCTTAAAAAGGATTTAACTTGCGCTCAAAAAGTGCTCGCGTCAATTGGTGCAAAGTGATAAATAAGCAACCATACTGCCTCAAATCCTGCGTATAATAAAAATTTAGGTGACTCATGGATCCATGTATGGAACCTTGAAAAAAAAAATAGCAATCCTCTGTATAGATTTTCCAAGATACATGCGTTAAAACCTACCAGAGGAGTACGTATACGCAACACTTCAAAGCAAATGGTGGCCGATTTGCTCAGCATAGCTAGCCATATGGCAGCTTTGACATTAGAGCAACTTCGACCGGTTAATTTTAATAGTCACAATTATTTGTTTAACCGAAGCCCTTACTAAAATTTGAAAAAGGTCGTTGAATCGTTCTTCACTTGGAAAATATGAGCTCTCACACATCGACTCAATTAATCACCTACGAGTATTTGTCTAGCGGAATTACTGAATAGATGGGTCTTAATTTGGGACCTAATTTGATGTTTATTTTAAATTAACAAAAAGCGAAGCGATAGGGGAAATTGGAATGTCGAAGGCCTAAAAAGCGTTTTTCGACAAAAAATTTAACTATTCGCAATTTTAAAGCGCGTCAAGCAAACCCACCATTTGAGAATCAAACCATCAAATAAAAAATAATAAAAAAATTGTATTTGGTTTTTTTACTACTGCTACCACCTTGTATGAATTCGCCTTATGTGAAGGGCGAATCTATTCAAGGTGGTGTTGGTAAATCAGCTGATTTGTTTTTTTTTTTCTTTCGCCGTGTCCATGTGGCTGCCAGCTCAGAATGAAACAAGGCAAACTCATTATTTGTGTTCTAGTTTCCCAATACTTCGCTTTGACAATCAAACTTACAAAATATTTTTGTTGGTCTAGTGCCACCACCTTTAATGAATGCGCCTTGGTTCAGAACCAGTCTTAATTTTGTTAAATTATATGTACACGTCGCTCAAGAACAGCCGAAAATATTGCTATTGTAGCCGAAAGTGTTGAAGCAAGCCCAGGTTTGTCCATTCCTCGTCGTTCTTTGGAATTAGGCTTTCAACAAACGTCATTACACCGTATTTTGCATAAAGATTTGGGTCTTAAGGCTTATAAAGCCAGTTAATATAAGAACTCAAGCCGGCCAATCATCAACAACGTCGTGTCTTTGCTGATTGGGTCGTTGAAATGCATGAAAATTATCCGGAATTCCATCGAAAAATCATTTTGAGTGATGAGGCCCGTTTCCACCTCGGTGGCTTCGTCAACAAGCAAAATTGTCGGATCTGGAGCTCAGAAAATCCCAGAGTTATTGTTGAAAAGCCTCTCTATCCTCAACGTGTGACTGTTTGGTGCGGTGTATGGTTCGTCGGAGTCATTGTACCTTACTTTTTCGAAAATGAAGCTGGAGCAACAGTTACGTTGAATGGATTGCGTTACCGAGAGATGATTAACGATTTTTTATGGCCAGAATTGGATGGTATTGATCTGAGCAACGCTTATTTTCAACAAGACGGCGCTACGTGCCACACAAGCAACGAAACAAATGATCTTTCGCTGGAATAACACCTCTTATGGGAAAACCCTTTATATTTGCTCGAAAAACTATTGAAATGAAGCAAAAAACAATTAAAATATGAAAACTTTTCAATAAGTCCATGTGCTATAGTTATTTAATATATAATCGAAGTATTTAATTCAAAACTATGAAATATGAAACACTAAACAAAAATCTTTGACCCATATTTGCACACCTTAACAACTACCGTTAGAAACTCTAGCTGAATTTACTCAACCTAACACTCAATCCCAAATGAAGGTACTCGCACAATAAAAAATTCTAATCGCTTTTTACATTTCCTCTACTTTTCAGTTTGCTCATTGCTGACTTGACCGTTACCCACACCAATCATTACCAAAGCTGTCGGTGATCAGGCCAGTGAAATTCCACACGAAGAAAAAAAAATTCAAAACATTCAATCAGCAAACCGTGCACAAAATTTAGAAAGAAACAAAGATAACAATTTTTCAAGAAATATTCAAGAAACAAAAGTTTACAGGCCTTGGTGGTAGCCAAGAATATAAAAAGCAAATATATATATACAAATATATATAGGTATAGTATAGCGTGAAAGTAACGGAACATGGGCGTGGCATTGGAAGTGAAAAATGGCAAAGGCGAAAAGGAGAGTAGTGCAGATATTGAGGGCGCTGGTGTCAAGAAAATCATTCCCATAAGGTGCGTACTCATTTTCATCATTACTTTTTAGTACATAAAGATTCTTCATGCACACCCAACTGGCGCTACAAAAATTTCAATAATGCATTTTTTCAACAATCTCTCTATTTATTTTGTAGTAATTTGGAGGGAGCCACACATCTCTTCAAAGGTAGCGTGGGCGCTGGTCTCTTTGCCATGGGTGATTGCTTCAAGAATGGCGGTCTAATCGGCGCTTCGTTGCTTTTGCCCGTTCTAGCGGTTATTTGTGTGCATTGTGAACGTCTGCTGATCCAAGGTTCGATTCTGGCGGTTGAAAGGACACCTGGCGTGGAATTCTTCGACTATCCGGATACCGTGGAAAAAGTGTTCGAATATGGACCACCATGCATGCGGAAATTTTCAAAATTAATGAGAACAATCGTGGAGACATTCTTGTGTGTGACGCAGTTTGGTTTTTGTGCGATTTATTTTGTCTTCATTACGGAGAATTTGCATCAGGTTAGTAAAGCGACGTGCTGGTATTACCTAAGATTATAGAGTAGAATAAGATTTTTTTTACCCAAAATAACATTTTTTAACAAACTAAAGGGGAAAATTTATACTTCTTTGGTGTTATATAGGTTGATGCGGCTTAAACCTTAAGCTAGGGAGTTTTACAATTCGTGTATTGTTGTTGTAACAGTTTTAAATACAAATTAAAAGGAAACTTTGTAGAATAGTGCTCAAGTAAGAATCCATGGAAGGGCACAGAATTGTGATCATTCCAGTAGCTTCATCTTGAATTTTAAAAGAAAAAAGTTATTATCTATGCACTTTTTACCATTTCGGATTTTTACAAACTCGTAAACCTGGGTAAAACATAATTCTGCCAGTTAAGCTATGGAATATAAAGCCGGAATTCTTCCACTTACTCTCCAACCCTACTTGTTTAAATGTAGATAAGCCGCTGCATAGTCAAATGGATAAAAAGGTAGGGAAGGATGTCTATGGGATTTCTAAATCTCAAATTTCAGTGGCATACCTGCAAGTAAAGGGTGATTTTTTAAGAGCTATAGGAAATTTTTTCAAAAAAACACACGTAAAATTCAGAAAAATGCATGAAATTTTTATTTAAATCGATAGTACAGTCCATATAATTTAATGTTTGAAGATTATTTCATGCAAATGTTGACCGCAAACGGCGCTTCAAATGGTCCATCCGCTTAGTCCAATTTTGGCATACTCTTTCCAATGTTTCGGTCGGTATCTCACATATAAATGCTTTAATGTTGCCTTCCAATGCGTTCATTGAAGCAGGCTTGTCTGAATAGACATGAGCTTTAACATAGCTCTACAAAAAATAATCTAAAGGCGTTATATCGCACGATCTGGGTGGGCAATTGACAGGTCCCGAACGTGAAATAATATGTTCACCGAACTCGCCTCTCAACAAGTCCATTGTTACGCATGCTGTGTGGCATGTGGCATCGTCTTGCTGAAACCACATCTCATGCACGTCAAGCTCTTGCATTTTGGGCAAAAAAAAGTTGGATATCATTTCACGGTAGCGTTCACCATTCACAGTTACGTTGCGATTCGCAGCCCATAAACGGCACCAAACTGCAACGTGCGTCAGCTGTTTAAACCAACTGTTTAAAAAGATAATAGCTAAAAAATCACCCTTTAGTTCATCCTGATTTTTTAGGTGTAATATAGCCTTCGTAGCCGAATGGGTTGGAGCGTGACTACCATTCGGAATTCAGAGAGAAAGTAGGTTCGAATCTCGGTGAAAGACCAAAATGACGAAAACGTTTTTTCTAGTAGCGTTCGCTTCTCAGCAGGGAATGGCGAGCCTCCGGTGTATTTCTGCCATGAACAAGCTCCTCATAAAAAAATATCTGCCGTTCGGAGTCGGTTTGAAACTGTAGGTCCGTCCCTCCATTTGTGGAACAACATCAAAACGCGCACCACAAAAAGGCTATTATTATTTATAGTAAAATTACGTTTTCGTATAATAAATAGCTTTTAACAGAAAATAGGTTTGGATATCTTATAAAATTTGATAACATTGATAGAATGATGATTTTTAATTAAATAAAATATCAGTTTGTTCCACTGAGTATAAAAAATTGGTTAAACAACGAAAAAAACAATAATTTAATTTTTTTTTCATCTAATATTACAATAAACAATAATTTAATTTTTTTTTCATCTAATATTACAATTGCGAATAACTTTTGAAAGAGCGATTTTATAAAAAAATGTTAAGAACCCGTTTTTGTAGAGAATTGAATTTCCTTACAAAATCTTTATTGTTCGTTTTTTTATATTTATTTGTTGATAAGTTGCAGAATTGCAAAATAAAAAACTTAAATAAAAAAAATACATCAATGTTCAAAGCTTGATTACTCGGAAACGACTCATCTGGCAAATATTTTGAAATAGACCTTTTTTGTAGGGAATTTAATTTACTAAAAATTTATGTATACAAAAAAAGTTTCACCTCAGTAGTTTGGGAGCTTTGACGCAAAATTGAAAGCACAAATAAAATATCAAAATTGAAGGTGATAGACCTCTTAATATTAATATTAAGGGCTCAAATCTTCACAATATTTTTTTTTTAATCACCTTGAACAAGATTTTCGATATAGTGAAGAAACAAAAAATAGTCGATTTTTTTGGCCCAGTCTAATATATAATATATATACAATAGTTATAACATAGCGTCAGAAATTACTGCATCGCAAAACCATTCCATACCAACCACCTTTCAATAGAAAAAAAAACTGTCTCCGCTGTTAGTATAGTATTTACATAGCCCAATCCGAAACCCTATCCTATATTTCGAATACCTCGTATATTTCGTATCATCTTCGAATAGAAGCGTTCTCGTGACAATGGGTTCTACGTCTCCAGAGCGAGCCGGATTTATATCCAATCAAAAATTATCACTTCACATCTTATACCATGAAAAGTGAACCAATTGTTTTGGGCATTGTTGTTGTTGTTCTTGTAGAAGCTCATCAAGCCCTACCTGACCGATCGTCACCATCTATCTCATCTAACGGTAGGGCCAGGAAACATAGTATTTCGATGGGAGAGCTGGGTAAGTGGATTTAAGGGGTCATGTGATTAGGTGGTTAGTACCATGAAAGGTATCTTAGCATGACAGCCATATATTGGGTATGTCGAGGTCAATTCTAGACAGGTAGTTTACCTGCTAGTCTGGAGTTTAACCTGCTACAAGAGGTATGCAGAACGGAATTGAGCCAAATTAACGCGGGTCTCACATTGGCAGCTGAAGCTCTTCGTCTGCAATGTGGAGCGGTTGGACGCGATGATGCTATTCAGGGATCCGGAGTTTAGAAAGTTGGAAAGAGACTCCCGATGAATGTCGTTTAATGTCTGTCTGATCCAGTAGTTGTGAAGCTCGTCAGAGTCGTTGAAGAGATGTTTATTGACTCGACCGGGACATGGCTCAGCCTCCAGCTAGTATCTTAAACGTGGTCGTAATTTTTCCTAAAAATTGGTGTACTTGTTGGCTTGATTAATAATAAGAAGAAAACTGAAAAAAAAAAATATTCAATGTTGAAAGGTTTTTGAAGTAATTCATTCTCAGTGCTTTTAGAGATTTTAAACAACTTACAGAGTAAAATATTTCTATATATAAACTTTTTTTTTTTTTGAAACAATCTAATTTTTTTGTTCAAAATTTTTGAAAATTTTTATTTTTGAGTTTTATGACAAACCTTTCTAAAAACTAACAAACTCCATTAATTATTTATTTAAAATAAAATATAAAATAAAATAAATATTATTTTAAAATTCTAAGCATAAATTTCTATCATTTTCCATTTAAACAGGTTCTTCTACAGAATGGCGTTGAAATTAGCTCCACAGCAACAATGGCCATCACCCTACTGCCCGCCATGTTGCCTTCATTACTCACCAATCTCAAATATATTTCCCCCGTTTCGATGTTGGCCAATGTGTCGCTGCTCTTCGGTGTTTTCGCTACTCTAACGATCGCACTGCAAGGTCCCTTACCCTCACCCAGCGAACGTCATTTCTTCACCAATGGCTCGCAATTGTCACTCTTCTTCGGCACAGCGCTATTCTCTTACGAAGGTATCGCACTCATTTTACCTTTGCGCAACAAAATGCGCAATCCTGAAAGTTTCACAACTCCGTTTGGTGTGTTGAATGTGACTACAGCGATAATAACGGTGCTCTTTATTTTCACTGGCTTCATTGGATATCTGCGCTGGGGTGAGAATGTGGAGGGCAGCATTACATTGAACTTAGATTCCAATGATGTGTAAGTTGAGAAACACAGAGAGAGAGAGAAAGAGAAAGTTGTGAATGAAATATGAAATTTACTTTTTTTTTTGTTATTCAATTGCAGTTTGTCGCAGGTTGTTAAAATCGTAGCTGCAACGGGTGTATTTATGGGCTATCCCATACAATTCTTCATTCTGATCAAGATCATTTGGGTGCCATTGAAGCAGTCGTCTAGAGCAGCACAACAGTATCCCATTACCTTACAAGTCATCCTGCGTTTCTTCTTAGTTTTGAGTACATGTAAGTATTGACGTTTTACTATTTATTAAAAACAAAAATACTACAAGATTCATACAAAAAAAAAGTTGGCACTGCATTTTCATCGGAGTTTTCTACTGCCAAGGGTATCAAAGGCTGTATCATTTTTTCAATCAATCAATACATGGCTGGTTGGTATATATTAGGCCTCTTTCTGTTCGCCTTTTTTCTCCCGCTATCTCTGTGCTCGATTAATTTGCATGCGAAAGCAACAACAAAAGGTCTCTTTTATTCGCCATTTCCCCGCCGCTATCACAATGCTCGATTAACTTGAGGAAAAATTTGCATGCGGAAGCAACAACAAAGTTATCGAGCAAGATTCGCCGCTAGTTCATTAGAAGCACTGCCTTACCAACACATGTTATTTAAGGCAGCTCCCTTCCCACATTGCCGACATATATATGTTCATTTGTGCCAGTTGATTCATCCATTCGCCACTTGCTAAGTATTAGCGCAACTTTTTTCTATCTGTCAATTAGTTAGTTTAGTGTCATAAAGCCTTTATTGAATAATAAAGTGGGATACTTATGCGCAACATTTATTAATTACCTGTACTACGCAGATAGGCTTAAACATGCATACATATGTATGTATGTATGTACATACGTTTAGTGTATATACATATGTACATATGTATGTATGTTTGGGTCCGAGATGATAAAATTTTCAAGGACTTATCATCAATTGCAGACATCCGGTAGACGTTCAAGTGAATTTAGTAAACAAATAAGAAGTTTATAGACTTTTCGTCTTTATCTAGACAAATTTTAAGTTAACATTAGATAAAATTTCGAATATTTTGCTACTAATTTGGGTCTTGTGGTTTTCAAAAATTACAGGTACAGGTTGTTTAAATAGTAAGAAAGTAAAAATTAAAGAATGTGAGTTTTTGAATAAGATTCGTTTTTTTCTTTATTCAAGCTCGCCTCAATACATTTTTCTATGTTCCCACCTTGCGAATTGCGATCAAATCGTTGTCTTCGTTGTCGGGGCGATTGCTGAGCACCAAATTGTATTATAGTTTCTTCAACTCCTCCAGTATCAATACAGGGTCCGGTACTCGAAGTGTAAGCAATTAAAAAGGTCATACATTTATTTTGGAAAAATTACTTTTATCCAATTCAAAGTAAAAAATGTGTGAAAATAATACAAAATTAAGAATAAATTTACTTTTGCTCGATATGACCACCTTTTGTCTTGACTATGGCCTTGAGACGGTGTAGCAACGAATAGCAAGCCGCCCGAATGAGACTTGCCGGTATTTTGGTCCACTCGCGGACAATGGCTTCTTTCAGTGCCATGAGACTGGTGAATCTTTTAATTCGGACATTGGGGAGCATTGGCCCAAAGAAAATTTGCGTGTGATCAATTTGAGAGCCATTGTGTGGACGTTATGAAGATCGGAACGTTGCTTTTTAGCCATTCTTGGTTCGCTCGAGCTTTGTGAGACGGTGCCGAGTCCTGTTGAAATGTCCATGGTGTGCCACCGAAATGTTTGACTGCACACGGCTTCAAATCAACCTCCAGAATACTTTCCCGATAATATTTCAGGATCGGACTTTAACATTTGGAGGCCAAAAAGCAGGGAAAAAAAATCAAATCAGGAATTGACAGATCGAGATAGAATTCTTTGGGTGCTCAAATGAAAGATGGCATATTAAAATGGCCTGTAACAGTGTCGCTTTCAATACTATTAAGCCAACCTGTACAGAACCCAAGCAACTATTTTTACTGCAACATAATGCCATTTTTTTTTAAATCTATTATACGTTAAACATTTAGAATGGTTACAGAAGGATTGGAAACACTTTGATGAATATGAATAGAATTCAGTATTTTTGTTTAAAAAAATGCTATCACTTTTGCAGTTACTCAAAAAATTGATATCATTTAATTAAAAAGGATGAGGGAAACAAGAAGAAACAGATGAAAAACTGCATTGGTTAGAAGTTCAGTTACTCAAAAAATGGTAAAACTTAAGAGAATACGCATAAGAATAAGGAAACACCGAAAGAAGAAAACTGCGTGCCAATAAGTAAATTCCGCAAGTGGGTAATATCCAAAATCTGTTGAATGACCAGGGGAAGGTAAAAAATTAGAGCCAAAACAGTCGTTTCTACGTTACTGGAACGACCCGGAGTTATATCCAGTCAAATATTGTCACTCCTGCTGTATTCCTCATACATTTATTGGGTATGTTTATGCTGTTACAACATTAACAACAACAAAAACCAATATGCCTGAATCTTAGCCAGCCAGACGCTGGGCAGCTAAGGAGCAGATATTTAGATGCCCCATCCTTCTGATAGTTCCGCAAAGATGATTGGAAGTTGTAGTATGTTGAATCTCAAGGATACTCTTCTACCTTCATTGTACAAATCCATAAGTAAAAACACTCAGCTGATCGTCAAAAAATACCCACAACTGAGATCGACTGGTTGCATAAAAAATGCTAAAATTAAAAAGAAAAATCGTATAAAAAAGTTAAAAAAATTTTGAAAAATTTAGATATTTCTTAATAAATAGCCTTATGAGAGCTAAGATATATTTAAAAAATATTTTTCACTATAAATTTTCCAAATCAAAGATATTATTTTGAATTTTTATCGATATTCTACTAATATATATTGTTTTAAAATTCTAATTTGTCTGTCAAACTCATACCTGGAAATAGGAAGAAAAAAAGTGTTTTACTCGTACTTTTGTACAATGTCAAATTATCGGATTTATCCGAATTTGAAAAACAAAACTTGAATTAAAATGAGGTATGCACTCTCTCTGGCGTGGGAGAGGGGCCACTTCATGACATATTCATACATGGTGATTTCGGTAGGGAAAATGTTGTTACATTTAGTGGTTTTAATATCAACATTTCAACCAATAAGCAGAGTAGCAGAGCACTTTGACATTCAAACTAACAAAATCGCAAGAAAAAAAAAAAACAACAAATCAGTTGCTGTATCGAAGTCACTGTGGATTCGCCTTGGACCATTTGTTGGAATAGTGGGAAACGTACATTTATTGACAACGCAAACATTTTATCCGACACAATAACCGTTATAAGGCAAAAATCTTTTTAATACCAGCTACTTTTTCGCTGATAAAATTTATGACGCAAAGACTTTTTTAGTACCTGACTTGAATAGATATCCATATGAAAATCTCTCGGTGCTTCAAATGCGCACACATACATACATATGTACATATATATATATACATATATACATATATGTATGTCTTCATTTAGATACATATCTACTGCATTTATCTTATCAATATTCAGTTTAAATTACATTTTGCATCTCTTTCTCTTTTCTCTTTTTGCAGTTAGCGTTGCTGTGCTTGTGCCAAAGCTCAGCCTCTTCATTTCCCTTATCGGTGCATTCTGCTCCACGTCATTGGCCTTTCTAATTCCGGTGATTCTCGATTTTTTGATGCGCGCTGGCGTGCCTAAAGCCCTGACCGCTTGGGTTTTTCTGAAGAACATGGCAATCATAGTGATAGCCTTGCTCGGGATTGCCATTGGCACTTATCAGAGTATTGTGGAGATAGTAAAAGAATTTTATGGCTAAAAAATATGTGGTGTACGAACAAGGCAGTCGAGAAAAAAAAAACAAAAACAATTAAGTACATAAACATCTAATAATGCGTGTGTATGTATAGTAAGTTGTGTTAGTTACGCTTGTAAGTGCGTGTGTGGCGCAACATGTGGATTTGTATGCCAGTGAGATATGTAGTTGTTAGTGCGATTTGTGAAAGAAAAAATCTTTGTTGTAAATATATTGTACATAGCTAATAAGAGCACTTACACAACAAACGTTACAACAATTGGAATACAATGCAAGCATATTTCCTTGTTTTTGTTGTCATCGAAATCACACGATCAGAGGATTTAATTGCGATTTATGTACCGAAGCAGTGGCACTCGTGTAGACTGTGGACAAATTACCGTTTTGATTGTTTTTGTTTAATTTGTTAGTATTTGTAGTTCCTAAGTCTTTTACATTACATGAAACTGTGCTAAGATAAACACTGTGGTAATTTTTTTTAAGAAATTGATAAAAAAGCAAAAATATTATATTCACAATATACTTCTATGTTTCCTTAGTGTTAAGTATAATTGTTATTTATAATGAAATTGTATTATTAGTATAAAAAGCAAACATACGTTCCATACAACTAAGAACTTGTTTTATAAGAATGCAAACAGCACATAAGAGAAAAATATTTAATAAACGAGAATGCATATCGAGAATTTATTCGGAAATACTTATTTTACTAAACGAGAAGCTTTGTGCGATACGAGTACTGCTGATTAAGGGAGAAGTCCATGTAAAATTTTCAAAAAATCGATTTTTTTTCGATATTTCGAAAGTATAGTATAGGGTGGGCCATGTAAAATTTGCTTTTTGAATCGGCTATAAAAAAAAACTAATCAATATTTTTTCAAACTTTTTTTTTATTTTGAAGATTGTACACTGTCATTTATGAAATATATATGTACATATAAAAACAATATCGTTCAAATGACTGCCTCGACTGACTTTACAGTAGGCCATTTGATCAACCCAATTTTTAAGCACATTTTCGATTGTTTGGGCTCCAATTTCATGAATGGCAACTTCGATTTCGTATTTTAAAGCATCAACCGTCTCTGGATGGTTCGCATAGTATTTGTCCTTAACGGCTCTCCACAAAAAATAGTCCAACGGGCTTAAATCACAGCTCCGAGGCGGCCAATTGATATCGGAATTTCGGCTGATTATTCGGTTTTCAAAAACGATAGCCAAAAGTTCGAGTGTAACTTTGGCAGTGTGACAAGTTGCACCGTCCTGTTGAAACCAAATGTCGTCCATGTCATCCTCTTCAATTTTTGGAAACAAAAACTCGTTGAGCAACGGTAACGCTCGCCATTTACTGTAACCGCGGCTCCTCGCTCAGTTTCGAAAAAAAATGGGCCGATGATGCCGCCAAACCAAAAACCGCACCAAACAGTGACTCGTTGTGGATGCATTTGCTTCTCTATAGTAACGTGTGAATTTTCTGAGCCCCAAATCCGACAATTTTGCTTATTGACGTAGCCATCGATGTAAAAATGAGCTTCATCAGAAAAGAAGAAGAAGACTCGCCACTTTGGAAATAGGTTTTCAATATTTCCAAATTTTGTTCAAGCGTATAGCGTCCCATTTCGTAAATGTCCAACCTTTAAGTAAATTATGAACACATTTGACATGTCATTTGTGTTACCATTCCCAAAAAAAAAGGCGGTTCAAAAAGCAAACGCTATATGGCCCACCCTGTATCTTAAGAATATACTGCAAAATTTTCAAGCGGAAATTCCTAATATTATAGCTTCTACAGCCCATTAGCTATGTAGAGAGCGGTCCACGCGCTCCTGTACCTCAAACTTTAAACTCAATTATCTCGAAACTGTATTTTTAAAAACTGCTCGTGTTGTAACTCAAAAAGTTGTCGACCGATTTGTTTGAAGCTTGGTGAGGCCTTTCTGCACATTACTATTGGAAGGATAAACCTAAAATTTCAGATATTTCGCGTTGATAAATTATTTTTTGGGGGTTAAAACTGTCAATAAAATAGCCCTAAATTCTGATTTTTTTCAAAGGCTTATTTTATAATTGTTTTTTAATTTTATAGGTTCATTATTTCCGTTAACATGTTATAAAAAAAACCAATTTAATTTTTTGTTTCAGATTTCAGATAGATTACGAGTAATAAATAGAGCAGTTTGGGACCTCGCGCCGTAGGCAGCCGACAAGAAATGATCCTGAGCCGCCATTTTGGAAAAAAAAATGAAAAAAATTTTTTTTTTGTACTCTCGAAAGGTTAAATAAAATTGTGCTAAAACTTCAAAATAATATAATTATTTTATCACCTTTAAAAATATGTTTAAAAAATGATCGATTTTGAGGCTTCTACATGGACTTCCTCCCTTAATGTTAATGTTTTTGTTATCGTTGGAATAGCATAAAGCATTCCCCATACATTCTTGGGAAATGCTAATCACGAAGGAAATGAAATTGCGGACACTGAACCTTTCTGCGGGGTAAATAACAGCTTCAAAAATGCCTTACTGCGTGAGCACGAGCAACGAGGCCTATCAGGCATGCGGCAATCGAAAAGACACATAGATCCCGAACGGATAAAATCAGAAGCAGTCCTTTACCAAAGCAGAAAGTACATAAAATTTTACACTGAACTAACAGGACACTGTAAAATTAATTATCACATGGAAAAAATAGGTGCGATAGAAAACGATTCTTGTAGACTCTGCAAATAGGCACAAGAAACGGCAGAACATGTTCTATGCGACTTCCCAGCAGTGGCACGACGCAGACCAATCATAATAAAAAATGCTGTTGAAGTGACAGTAGGTCTGTTCCTGTGAAAATTATTAAGTAACTTGCCAGTAAATTAATTTCCCGGAATTCGCTCTCAAAGAAAAAAATATAAAAAAAAGTACGAGTACGCAAACCAGCAACAATTTGCAAGTTTTACGAACAGCTGATGAAATCGTTGGCGGGAGAAGTCACAAAAATTAAAAATTATTTCAGTTGAGCTACCGCGTATCAAATAAAGATAAAAAAATCAAGCTAATAAAACGCGAAATAACGAGCTTAGCATCACATGATTTTATTTTGTTCACAATAATTTGTTCCTTTTAACACGGCTATCAGATGAAGAGCATCGCATTAGCAATTGTACTGTTATCACAATCACAGCTTTCTTCATATTTGCCTTGCTTCCGTTTATGCAAGTAAGTAAAGGCTGATTAGGTAATGTCCTCTTTACCAGAAGGAGGCAGTTTGATGGACTCGTTCTGCCTAAGCTAAAAGGACTCACATTCCAGCTATCCAAAGAAATCAAATATCTTAGAGTAATCCTCGGTAGCAAATTTCTTTGGAAGTCACACGTTGAAGCAAAGACATCCAAAGCACTGACAGCTGTCTGGCGGTGCAGGGGTGTCTTTGGGAAAACGTGGGTTTTTCCCTTAGCAAGGTTCTATAGATCTACACTTCTATGACAAGACCTATTATCACCTATGCATCAGTGGTTTGGATGAGTAGACTGCCTCACGTTGGAGACAGGAGGACCTTATCTAGACGACAACGCACTGTGGCCATCTGTTAACCGGAGCTTTTATGACAACTTCAGGTCTGCCATCACTTGATGCTTTCATCCAAGGATGTATAAAATAAAATTTTAAATTTTATAAAATTTTGAATTCGGAGAAAAAAGTGAAATTTCAAAAATTTCTTTCTGCGTTAACGTAAAAAATCTCTAAGAAATCCCAATATTGAAATTCGGAAATATATTTTTTTTGATCCCAATTTTTTGGCGTTTTTTTTTTTTGGTGTCTACTTTTTGGCGCTTATTTCCGTTTCCTGGCTAGTGCTTGTGCGTACTATAAAGTGCTATCCATTCCGGTATTGCCTTGCGGTAATTTGTGCCGTTACTGCGTTCCTGGAATCGCTGCGTTTGTGCGGGTGATAAACGCTCGGAGTAGAGCGCGTTGTTGCCACGGTTTGTGTCCGGCGTTTACCTAGACCGGTCGACCTTTCTCCGTTTTTTGTAAATTTTGTCTATTTGTATTCTCTGCAAATGTTGTGAATTTATTTAAATATATATTCTTTCTCTCTCTCATTCTCTCTCGGGTCTTTCCCTCTTTCTTTGGCTGCCTTGAAAGTTTCACTTCTGTTATGTGTACTACGCTACACGCACTTTTTCTGTTTTTTTTCTAAATGTACCTATGTAGTTCAATTAGGAGAAAAACCAGCTTGGGCTCATTTAAATTGATCGCTCTCTACCCTACGCTTTCTGCAAACCAAACCTCTCAAGGTAGGGCTCTCGCAATATTTTTATTTATTACCCGTACAAAGGGACTCGCTATAGGACCTGATTTTTTTCTTGTGATTTGCTGAGTTGAACGTCAAACGACAATTCAACGATTACAGATACGCACGTCACCGGAGTGTTCTACGTTACCGGATTTACATCGAGTCACGAACTGCCACTTGAATAAGAATTCTCACGCATTTACGTGAAATGTGTTTTCTGCTACAACAGCAATAGAATTGAAATTTTTAATATTGCCACAATTTATTTTTCAACTGATATTTTTTGCCACAAATTCCTAAAAAAACGTTTAAAACTAATCAAAGAATTAAAACTATATATTTTCCCCGTCTCGTCTCTATCACGCATTTGCCGACTGCGCTTCTGTGACTTTCTTCGCCTTTTTCTCTTTTTTCTTCAAAAACTCGCTTTTATCTAAATTATTTTGGAAGAATGTTGTTTCCTTGCGCGCCTGTGACACCTCAGTCTGTAGACGTTGCTTGTGCACTGCTTGCTCATAGTTCATACGCTCGGTCAAATGCACCCACTTGAAGCGTGGTAAATATCTCATGCTCCATAGATAGTCATAGAATTGTGATGTTTTACGGGTGGAAATTTGTTTGTTATTCAATAGTTCAACAAGTTTTTTAGCCACCCGCTTCGATTCGAACTCAACCCAACCTTCTGTGAAATGGCGCGCAAGACGTTTGCGTTTTTTCTTTTTATCGTTACCTGCAAGTAGTTTAAGATGTTCCAGTTATCTTCTTAATATCATAATTTTATTACTTACCGCCAGGCAGCTTTTCTGGCTGTAAATAGACGCGTCCTATTTTTCCATATTCACCTAATATTTCACGTATTCTTGTAACATTCATGTGCTTGGGTATGTTCGAAACGTAAATGATGCCCTTTTTTCGTTTCTTCTTTGTAGGTTTCATGTCGAAGTTGCCTAAATCCATTTCGTCGTCATCATCTTCATCCTCATCGTTATTGACTATTGATGATTGTTGCACATTATTTTCATCGACGTTGTCTTCCATTACATCGGATCCAGAGTGCGGCGATTGTTCATTGACCGACTCTTTCACGCCTTCCTGTGACATTTCTTCCAACTCTTCTCGAGATGGTGGTGGCGGTAGGCCAACACGGCGTTTGTTTTGTTTCATTTTCATAATCATTGGAAGGTAAATCAATTCAAGTGAATTTATTATAGGCTTTAGAAAAATCAAAACTTTTGAACCTTTCGTACAATGCTTTTCAATGAGGAATACACGCCGTCGAATCAAAACAAACTTGACAGCTGACTATTGGGGTTGCCAATGTAATAAAACGCCCGGAGCGCACATATTTTAAATTGATTGTTATGAACTACATATGTTAATCAAATACTTCTAGGCTATACCATAGGAAATAGACATTAAGAAAATTAGTCAAAACGACGGAGTACTAATCAACGCATATTGGCTCCTTTCTTAAAAGGAAAACCATTTTTTTACCCCGTCAAATGGTGAAATATGTAAACTGTATTTTAAAAAAATTTCGGAAAATATTGGTAATAATTTAAATAGCGGGTGTTTTTTCAAGAGCTTGAGAACTTCAAACTAATTTTGTTTCTTATAATATTTCAGATTTCAAGGTATTTATTTTTTGAAATATGATATCCTGCATTTGTTCGCCGCGGCTTCGAATTACATGATTAATATAATTAGGTTAGTCCAATTTTGGCCATATGACAAAATTAATTTTTGTAAAAAAAATTAAGTCAGTGTAGCTCTATAGTGCTTACCATTCACCGTAACGGCAGCTCCTTTCTGATTTCGAAATACATAAGGACCGATGATGTCCCCCAGTGCTGTATGAACCTCGTGAAAATATAAAATTTCTTCAAAATAAATATTCACAAGTCGTGTTATAGCTTTGACTTGCCAAATTTTACTGAACAGAAATGTCTGCAAAGTTTGCCATTCTCAGCAGTCAAATCATAGTTATCGATATCGATAGTTCACATGCAGCGATAAAAATACACTGGTTATTGTTAATGAAAATATTATATTAAATTATATTATAGTGTGATTGTGCACTTAAGAATTTCTTTTTGAAAAAAGAAAACTTACTCACATTTCGAATTGTTAATACTGGACTCAGTACATATCGATCGGTGCCACTTCTAAGTAGATAATTACCCATGAAATAATCAGCACATAATCATTTCTACGCTTATACCATTTGTATATTGATTTGAATTTGATCATTTGGCTACTTTATTGCGAATGTGTGGAAAAGATCTTGGATACATAAGCACAATAGTAAAATAAACTTCTTTTCGTTAGGTAAATCATAAGTTTAATTGCGCAGAGAAGCAACTTTTCTAACTACATATTCCCATTTCTTGTGTATGGCAATACCCTTTACGAGAAACGAACAAACTTTCTGTCAAACAAAGTCAACGAGTTCTTTGCTGTCAAAAACAAGTTCTGCTTCTGCTGCTGTTGGCAGAGAACAGGTAGGTAAACAACAGCGAGTAATATAGCAACAACAACATATGCTGTTCATTGAAATAGACGTTACAATTGTAGCTTCGAAAAAACAACAAACAAACGAGTGGTAACGAAGTAGTGAAAAATGACGAAGCAAAGGTAAACGGCAGAATTCCATGGAAGCCAAGTGACAAACGAGTTGTTGACATGAGTGCGAACGGGAGTGAAACGCGCGTGTGCGGTGAACGCGATTTTTGAAAATTTCAAATTGTTCATGTGTGTAATGAGTAAAATGCGTTTACTGATCGGATTTAACGAAAACTAACCAATTCAATATATTTGCTAAATGTAAATTCAAAAGAATACGCGATTAACTTAATAGTTTAACAAAAAGTAAATTAAATGTGAATCACAGTAGAAACGAAATATATAAAATGCAATAAAATGTAAGCGAAAATTAACCAACGAACGTGTATGTGAGATAGTGCAAAAAGAAGAAAGAGAGTAAGCAATAACTAAGAATTGATAAAAATGCCATAAGTGCCGACCGCGACAAACAAACGGCGACGAAGGTAAATGGAAACGTTAATAATGCAAAAGCGGTGAAGAAAAAACGACAAGTGAAGTAAATAAAGTGTTACAACATTTTTCTTTGTGGTGCTAAACATTTTTACAACCAGTATTTTTTTTCCTTATGGGCACATTTTTGGGATTCTAAACCTGTGCTGTAAATCCAGTTATTTTCAGCCGCGCTCGTAGATCACTTTTTCTGCCAACAATTTTTTTGTGTGTGGATGTTGTTTGTATGCTTTGTTTTGTCACGGTAGTGATTCATAATTTCTTTGCCTCTAAAATTAAAATATTAAAGGGACAGCGCACACCACTAACTCCGTGGTGACCGCGACACTTTTGGGCTCACGCAAGAGGTGCAATCGGTGTTTATTAGTGGCGGCATTACTTTTGGATTTTGAGGAGCCTGCATTGCTTTGGTAGAATACAACAATGACGGCAAAAACAAAGTAAGGTGTCAACGCCAATTCGAACACAGAAATATTTTATACGATTCGATTATTGCAATTTATTGAGAAGGAAATGTGACAAAATGCCATTAAAATGTACAGCAAAAAATTTATTCACCTCTGCATTGCACTCGCCGCAGATTTCCATACACGTTTGGAGGAAGTGCAGCTGTCAAGTGCTAAACATCCTTCTACATCCTCCTCCCTATAGTGCAGTCATCCTGCTCTAACAGAGTAACCACTTTGTTGGTGTTTGTGTAACGTACTTTTCTGATGGCAAAGCGCAGCTGCTCTCTATTTATGTGGAAGCGACCACAAAAAAAAAACCCAACCACCTAGAACCAAAACACACGGCATACACATGCAATACAAGAACCACCATTGCCGCTATTACCATTGCGCTTTGTCCGTGGCCATTGCAGGGCGATTCCCTGCCACCTCAACCCTCTTGAGAATGGCTGCACGCACCGTCAAACACATAATGTACGCCACACATTTGCATTGTTGTTGGACTTCATACCTATGTACCTATGTTTGTGCGTGTGTCGCCACAATCAGACGATCGCCTGCGCGCGCTTTATCCCTTTTGAAATTTCTCTTTTATATTTTCAATTCAGCCAGTCTCTATATTATTTCTATATTTTTTCCAATTAAGAAATGTTGAATATAAAACCTAATGTGCAGTTTAAATGTTAAACTCATAAACGTAAATGTAGTTAATTTCACGAAAAGCAAAATCGCGAGAAGTCTTGTACACCCAAAGGTGTTATGTGTTTTGTTTAAATATAAACAAGTAGACAAATTTGTATAAACGAACGAAATCGGTCATTGAAAAACGTGCAACTTTGAAGCAATGAAGGTCACCGTGTGTTTTGGTGCCATTCGCATTGTCGTGCCATGCGGCAGTGGCGATTTACTGGTGAAGGATCTTATCAACGAGGCAACCAGGCGTTACAAGAAAGCAGCAGGAAAGGTGAGTTGTGAACAAAGTATTACACATAAACGGATTAGTTGAAACAAATTTGTGCGGGACCCATTCAAACAAGTGTAACATTTAGGGCCCGGCATTCTGTGCATTTATAAGTTTTTTGTTTTTTTTTTTTGGGAACCCAGAGAAACATAAAGATTGAATATTTATGCGAAACAAGAGTTTTGTGTTAAAATGACTTTTATATATTTTATTTTGCCTTAAGGACGTAGTCTGGTCAAATACTAATGTTCTATAGATATTTTTTAGTATGTTATAGTTGACATCAAATAGTAAACAAAAGCGTCATACTTTAACTGAAAAATTCGACTTTTTTAGTTTCAGATGATTCTACGACGAATGCCGATTGGCACCGCAGAGCACCTCTCGAAAAACATATCTCCAAAAAAACTCTGTCATGGGCTTATTTGTCAATATTTTATTATTAATTTTTTTTAAAAACTTATTGAAAAGATGTACAATAACATGCAACTGATTTTATTAAAGTATCTTAACCCTTTCAATACGGATTTTTTTAAGGGGAAAAAATATTTAACCATGAAAAGTTATTACTAGTGATCTAAATAGTATGTCCTCTTGTATAAATAAAGCAATTATTTCTAGGAATTGAGAAAATGTCCTGGGAAAACATTGTCCCACCCGTAATGAACACTCAGTAGATCTATAATTGTCGTTTTTGCACTTACTGACCTAGCACGTGCATTGGGACGTATGTGTCCCGTCAGTATTGAAAGGGTTAAGCCATATTTCTGTAAAAAATTAAAAAAAAAGTGTTTTTTTTAGCGCTAAACCCTACCACCCCCTTAAGATGCTTACTTTGGTGTCACCCTACTACAAAAAAAATATGTAAGAAACAAATTGTTTTTGTATACTATTTGATGTCAATAATAGCATTTTATTTTCTTAAAAAAAAAAAACAATTACAAAAAAATATCTATAAAAAATGAGTATTTGACCAGGCTACGTCCTTAAATACCAATTAAAAACACCATCAATTTAGTTTATATTAGAAAATTACTTTTCTTTAATTCAAAGCAAAAAATGTGTGAAAATAATACAAAATTAAGAATCAATTTACTTGCTCGATATGGCCACCTTTTGCCTTGACTGTGGCCTTGACTCTGTCCAGAAACGAATCCCAAGCTGCCCGAATGTGACTTGCAGGTATTTTCGTCCACTTGCGGAAAATGGCTTTTTTTCAGTGCCTCGAGACTGGTGAATCTTTTAGTTCGGACCTCACTCTCCAAAATGGTCCAAAAGGAATAATCCATAGGATCCGCGTCTGGTGAATTTGAGAGCCATTGTGAGGACGTTATGAAGTTCGCAACGTTGTTTTTTAGCCATTCTTGGTTCACTCGAGCTTTGTGAGATAGTGCCGAGTCCTGTTGAAACGTCCATGGTCTGACATCAAAATGTTTGTCTGCCCATGGCTTCAAAGCAACCTACAGAATACTTTCCCGATAATATTTCGCATTTTATTTGCTGGATTGGAATCTTGCTGGAAGATCCAACGCTCTCCACTGAAGAGAGTACTGCTCAACTGCTTCAGCACGCCTTCTAAGACATCCTCTTGGTAAACTTTTGCCCCGACCTTAACCCCTTTTTCGCAGAATAGAAGAGATATAACGGCTTTACAAGAGGCTGAATAGTGGCCGCCCTGAGTATGTGGAACATTTTTTGCGTCTTTAGAAGTTTTAGCGTAGATTTTGCCGTTTTGCTTATTAACAACTTTTAAAACAGTGAACATTTTCTCATCTGTGAAAAAAACACTTTTATAGCCGTTGAGCTCGTCCCACCAAAGAAGCTGCTTGCATCGGTCGAGTCTAATTTTCTTCAAGCGCTTTGTCAAAAGGTGACCAGTTGAGCGAAGGAAGGCTTTCATTTGAAGATCATCTCTAATTAGTCTTGACATGGATCTGTTGGATACACTTATTTGTCTGGACATGATTTCCTTTGAATTCTTTCTCAAACCGCTTTTATGGCTGCACTGATTCGAACCACGCGAGGACCACTTTCTTTCCACTTCCGTCTGTCACTTCAGACGTTTGGGAAAAGCGATTGATCGTGCGGCAAACAAACATTCTCGAAATATTAAGAAATAAGAGAAACTTGAAGCTAGGAGGGACACTGGCGACAAATTTGTCACCATATAGTTTAAAATTGGGCCTTCTGTTCTCTCATATTTCTGTTATGTATTGACTCAAAATCAACTTAAACATTTCTAGATAAGCTGAACTATGCGTGCCAGTATTTTTTCTCTCATTGTCTTCCCCTTTTTTTATCTCAAACCTACAAAAGAATGTCATTTCACTACGTAAAATCTATTTTCATGCACTCGAAAACAACCCTCTTACATCATTCAACGGAATAATCCGCGAACAAAAACTCTCTCTTATCACCAATAACGAAATAATCTGCAATAAATAATTTATTTGTTAAAGTTTGAGGAAAATAAATAATTTTGGTAATCCTGTAATATTCTTTTTTATTAGAACAAACTTTTACTGTTTTATTAAAGTTTATTGAAATAAGGCATGTACTCGTAATTTTCCAGTAAAAATTGTCCAGTAGGAAAAGTAAAGAAAATTTCTGAGAATTTGCAAACATTCGCTCTGAGAGAGGCAAATATCACAGAAAGTACAAGAACGCAAAACTAGTGAGAACTAGCAAGTTTTCTCGGTGCTTACTTCATAAAGGTTAAAAAAGTGGAAAATTTCAAATTATACTGCACACTTTTCTTAAGTTCAATTGTTTCTGTTTAAACTTCTTCACCACATATTTTACAAAATTCAGCTATATTTTTTTATATATATATTTACCAAATTCAGCATAAATAAGTGCTTGTAAAAATCTGTTTTCTACTGGCTAATTCTTACAAGTAAACATCTGTCCGGTAAAAGTTCGAACTGCCCCTTAAAATGAAATGTCACTTTGCACTCCCTTGTGCTCTCAATTTCCCCTTTGCAAATGTTTTGGGTACAACAACATTAAACCTTCCACCTGATACACCCAACTCTGATTTTACACGGTCTTATTCGTATGTACCCTTTAAAAAAAGACATGGGTGTAATTACACAGTAACAGTTGGTGGTTGTTGTTGTAGCAGCATAAACATTTCCCCATACATATACGGGGAATGCTGCTGAAGTGGCAGTCATTGGTCGGATATAAATCCGTTCGTTACGGTTACGTAGAGCCGACTGTTGTGGAAACGAGTAAGAATTGGCACAAACGAGAACCCTACTACAGCTAGGTCTAAGAGTGAGTATAATAAATTGAGAGGAGACGGTTTTCTCAAGTTTTTTTTTTTTTTAATTTGTAACATCACTCGATCTATAAAATCAAAACTGTGGCATATACTTACATCTCTGTGTAGTTTTAATAAAAAAACAATTAATTTGATTCTCATTTTTTCTGTCAAACACCAAATTGCGTACCTCTCCCGAAATATGCCATTAACTACTCCTTTATAGCCGTAGCTTAAGTCACGATCTTAATAAAAGTTCAATTAAATATTATATTTTTCTACGATCTCACAGAAAACCCTCTTAAAGTCACATAAGTTATTTTGTCAGATATATTCAAATGCTTTTTCTTCTAACAATAAAAATCATTAAAATTCCCCATACAATTTCAACAGCTAGATACCCTCAGCAAACTGTGGGAATGAG
Organism: Anastrepha obliqua; assembly: GCF_027943255.1. Classification (NCBI taxonomy): domain Eukaryota; kingdom Metazoa; phylum Arthropoda; class Insecta; order Diptera; family Tephritidae; genus Anastrepha; species Anastrepha obliqua. The sequence goes on from NC_072893.1 coordinate 51,556,702, forward strand.
CAATAACAACAAGAACAAAGTGCAATCTTAAACTTCTCCCTACACTTACTAAGTAAGTAATTTACGCAAGTGATTTCACTTTCAGGTATCGTAAAGATCTGAGAATAGCAACGTTTTATCTTTTTCAAGATAAAAATCCAACATGGAAGTAAACTTTGCTTTCTTGAGAATCACTTTTCCTCAATTCGAGGCAAAATGACAAAATTTTACTACCAGATCGTTGAAACGAAAACAGAAAACTCGTCTTTGTTTGTTTAATGATAAAGTAAAGTTAATAAAATTTCTTAAATATTAGTGTTGTAAATACGCAGATAGTGATAAAAGGCAACTACATTGGAAAGAGAATAATTAAAATGCATTCTGAATAAAAATGCACTGAGCAAATAGGCAATAAGATGAACTCAGTTGACCTCAGTTAAAGGAAAATATTTTGTAAATAAGTGGAAACATTTGGGGTATTTTCTAGTTTTATATTCTATTTTATATAACTTCAATTTTTATCACCTCAAGAAGGGGTGCCTTTCAGTTACTTGCAACTATTTTTCTTATACCTTTTCTACTCCAAAATATGCTTAAAACTTGTTCGACTCACACACTCGGCCAGCCAGGAAGATTTTGGTGTAATGTGTGCGCGATAAAAGCCAAATAATTAATCAAGAAAACATGGAAAAATCTAATAGAACTGTGTACAAGTGAAAAAAGCAGGTAGAAAATGTGGAAATAATTCGAGGGCGTAGCAAAGATGTTACACGAAAATTCATCAACCGCCTATGAGTATGTGTTGCCTTTGTAAGAGATAGATAATGCAGTAGTAGAAGTAGGCGCATGCGCAAGTGCTTTAAAGAGTTTTGAAGAATTTGAAGTATTTCAAGTTAGGTGTGCACACAAAAGCATGGCCCATGTACAGTGGTGTGCATATTATTAGAATCGAAATTTTTTTTGCTTTGAAATTTGTTTATTTATTTATACTAAAATTGTAGCGTGTTCAAAGAATTTCGGGGAAAAAGTTTTTTGAGGAAGTTTCAAATTTTGATGCAACGAATAATTAATTGATAATTTGTTTAAGTTATTTTATTCTACAAAATTAAAAACCAAAAAAAAATTATAAAATTCTTAAATTAAAAAAAAAGTACGTATTGTTTGTTAAAAAATTTTGAGCAAAAATTTATATTGTTTTAAAAAACCCCTCCAGTTTTTTCCTTAAAAATGTTTAACAACAAATTAAAAAAGTATATTTACAATATACTTAATTATATACAAAATTAAAAGCAACAAAAAAATTATTGTATAAAAATTTTATATTAAAAAAAGTAAACTTTTTTTGTTCAAAATTTTTGAGAAAAAAAAAAAAATTTTTTTTTAACAAATAATTAAACAAAATTTTCAGAAACGTATTTGTTTTATCTTAGAAAATTAAAAGAAAAAAGTTATAAAAATCCTTAAAAGAAGAAAAAATTTGGCTTGAAGAAAGTCTAACCAAAATTTTAAACATTTAATAAATCTCACAATTATAAAGTAATTTTTTTAATTTTTTTTATTTACTTCTTATTATAATCCAACTTAAATGCGAACAAATTTTCAGAAAATATCCAAAATATTTGGATCTCTTAACATGGAATTATTCAATATTACTCGTAGAACATTTCTAAATTACTTTTGCTTTCTGATAAATTTTCAACACCGATACTTTCGAGTGATACAATGAGCCCATGAGCTGGACTCATAAGTCCCAAACACTGCGCAAACTCAAGCTTAAATTATTTCTTAACTCACAAGTTAATTTGTGAGCAGTTTCTCGCTATATTTTCGTACTGCCCTATCACGCGTCTCCCTTTGAACCTACCCAGCCGAATCAGCATGTCTTGGGTCTACAATTAGATAAGATTGATGACGACGATTGGTGATTTGACCGTGCAGGGCTTGATAAATTACTACAACAGTCGCTATCCTTCGGCGATAAAAAATATGTATGCCTTTTTCGTTCTAAAAAGTGATTAAAAAAGTAAAACTACCATTTTGACTTTATCTAAAGCTAATAGTTTAGGGAATTGGGACACCTTTGTTTCCTGAATTACACAATTAGATTTTAAAAATTTCATAAGAACATTGGGTCCCAATATTATGCACATCTCTGTAAAACCACTAGCTTGCTTAGAAATATCAAAAATCTAAAGTGATTCTGGCAAATCCATTTAATTCGTGTTTAAGCTTGTGGCGCAGCGTCTAAAGCTACTAAAGAATGATGTGGCAGACGTGAAGTCATTTCAATGGCGACAATGCGTGATCAGCCATATTTTCTATCATATCACTTCAGTGTAAGAGTAAAAGGTTCAATGAGAAAGGAAAAGATAAACTAACGCAAAGAAGGAAGTCATCGCTCTCAGTTGGCTGATTAAACCAATAATTCAAAAGGTTTATCTTTGCTGCCTGCATTACACCTACGTGTCATACATACACACATTCATACATTCCCTTCCAACAACCGCGTTACTATCAATTTCGTAGCACACCCAAAAATTCTGAACTTTGCCGTCATGATCAGTCATTTTGAAAAGCGCCAGATAGCCGAGTTGAGCAGGCATGTAATGCATTTCACCCATTTACTCCTTGCCATAAATGCTGGTCATCAATATGACGTATCAATCGGGCTTTGTTGTTGTTCTTGTGTTGGCGGTGGTGTTGGTTTTTGGCTTTATTAAGCCTTTGGTTCCGCTTTTTGCGCCGGGATACTTGGCTTGAAAGCACTGCATGGCATTTATGTAAATGTGTGTGCATATATATATGTATATGTATGTGTATGTGTTTGTATATGCATTTAGGCATGCACTTGGCTCCCCTACTGCATCTAATAGTTCTGCCCATACGTGTGCGGCAGCATTGAAGCCGGAGAATGCACATAAATCCATTAATAATTTGTTGTTGCATGTTGTAATTAATTTACGTTTTTCTATATATTTCCGTTGTTTAATCCACAATTTACATGAATTTGATATGTTTTTTTGTGAATTTAAATTTTTTAATGATTCAGGGGCGTCTATTAGCTGTCGTAAAGCAATTTTTGTGCTTGAAATGGAATTTAAAACGCGAAAGAAATTTTTATTCTTCATTTTGATTGTCTTTATGGTGGTTGAGCTCATTAAAAGCGCGTCAGTTACTTTGTTTTCTCGGTGTCAATGGCCATTGTGGATCTTTTTTCACTTAATTTTTAAAATGTAAGCCACCAATGGTAAGAAGTGGATAGCAACCAAACATTTCTTACTTTATCGATTGCTGATTAATGCAGGATTTCACAAATGCGGTTGAATTTATTCAACTTTATTAGATAATTTGATTTTGCTTTGGTAAAAAAGTAGTTTATTAGTAAATGAAAAGCGACTGTTCGCATACAACTACCTGAAGATAATCACGGGTTAGTTGCCTTTCTGACATCCCGGTTTTATAACAACCCGCTTTTTATTAACAGAAAACACCACAATTTCTGTTAATAAAAAGCGGGTTGTTATAAAACCGGGATGTCAGAAAGGCAACTAACCCGTGATTATCTTCAGGTAGTTGTATGCGAACAGTCGAATGGAGTCCAGATGTTAGGTCTGATTGAAATGCATTTGCCCCAAATGCTAAAAATAACGTCAATGTGTAATATAATATAAAGCTGAATAAACAGGTGACCAGCATGGCGCAGCTCTCATTTTAGCTTTCAATTACTCTGCCCGCAGTAAAGGATTCACATCGAATGAAGTGGTTAACAATGGAATAATCACTTCTTGTATACTATTTTTTGGGGGCGGTAAAAAAATTAAGGAAATGTTGGATGACATGCACCGAACTAAAATCAGACTAGGTTAGGTTAGCCAGGTTGCTTGTCTAAGACAAGACATTCGGTGACCCGAAGACCCGTTGTGATACCTGCATTTGATTTCCATTCCCTAAGTTGCTTAAACCACTTAGATCTTTTTATTAAGGTCTCCAGGTCTTCGGCGCGGCTTCTTTGAAGTGAAGGACATTCACAGAGGAGGTGTTGTACCTATTCAATTCCTTTTTCATCTCCACAACTCCTGCAAAAGTCATTGTGCGGTGCATCCATTCTACTGGCTAGGGAGCCCATAGTGCAGTGACCTGTGAGAACGCTGGTAGTTGATCTGTTGAAACGAAGTAGACATTTTATCCTTTTAAGATTCAGTTTTGTAGTCAGAGTAGTAGTTAGAAATCACCTTCTACTGGTTTCCGCAATTACGCTCAAGTCAATCGCAGTGTAGAGTAATGCTTATGTCCTCTACCACTCGCCTTTCCTATGGACACTCATCCGCTCTTTCCTTTCCCTCCACTCCGGAGGAGTAGCCAACAAAGTGTGGTGATGTGTTGTTTGATAAGCGAGAGCGACCTCCTGCATTCTGTAACACATTTTGAATTGATGCGCGCTGCGGTCAGTGCCTTGATCACTGCTTGACTATCAATAAAAATGGTAAAGTTTGCCGGGGGTAAGTCCATTAGTCTTCTCGTTTTTGCTGCTTTGTCTATAGCGTAGATAAAATCGGACTAAGAGCATTAAAAAGTTAATCTTTCTTTGTTTTTGCCCAATTCTCTTTATTTCAATGTTCAGTAGCTTTTTGATACACCCTCGTAATGAAATATTCCATCAAAAGTACAAATATATTTATTCCCCATTCATAATTCACATGAAGTCGTGTTTTTCTTTCATAAATTTTGCAACCAAAAATATTTTCTACAAATTGTTTCTCTGACGATTGCACATCACGCTTGCACAGTAACAATCAAAATTAAATTTCCGTGTGAAATTTTGGTATTTTCTTAGCTTTTATAGAGCGAGAGAAATGCCAAGACATGCAAGTTGCGCAAAATCTGTGTCAATTGTTGCAGCAACTACTTACTTTTTCTCATAGCGAAGCAAATACTTTGGAAAAATATGAAAAAGTCCAAAATAGATACATATATACACGTATATATGTATATTATGTACAACAGTAGTGTGTGAAAAGTTTTCAACAATTTCACCTTTCCTCCTCTACATGTTTGTTTGCTTGTTTTTTGTGTTTCTGCCTCATTCACCACCACGTGCGTTCTGAATTTTGCGCAACATTAAAATTAACTGTCATCGCTGCGCGCACTTCCGTGCAAATCTGCAATTTGATTCATGCGATTGTTAAAAAGTAAAAATTTAAAATAAAATAAAACATTAAATCCAATTGTCTTGGCTTGCATCACTTCTACGCTCTAAGAATTGCTGTGCATGCAACACTGCACTCGGCCTGCATTGAGTTTGTAGAAATTTCAGCTTCAGCGACATTTTCGCTGACTGTTTTTTATCTCATGATATTAATTTGGACTTCTTGGTTTTGCATTCTGCATTGTTGTTCTTTTGGTCGCATGCCTTGTTGCTTTATTTTTTATCAATCTCTCTAAATGCATATTTGTATATGATATTACAAGGTGACCCGAATGCGTTGCAACTTTTGAAAACACTGAATGGTTTTTATTTGGAATTGAAATTTATTGCAAAAGAAAAAATATTGGAAAACAATTAAATTTTCAGATTCATGCGTTCAAAACTTTTCAAGATTCCAATAGTCTTTTCGGTAGAATCGCGTTACTGCACTGGGTTCTGGGACATAACGATCTTTCAGGAAACTGAGAAGTTGATGAGTAAGTGAGAAAAGGGTCGAAACGTTTGATTAGCCAATTTTATATGGCTTGGTTGTCAACTGCTTAGCAACATAGCAGGAATTGAAATATCACGTAAGGTTAATCGTGCAAGAGCCAACCAACAAGTTCCTCTGGGTTTCGTTTATTCGATTCAATTCAGTATTTAATGATGTTATGATCATAAACAAAACAAACAAAAGTTACAAACTTTACAGACAAAATAAAGTTAATAGGGGAAGAGAGAATAAACTACACCAGGAATAAACAGATTCAATTAAACTTCTAAATAACTGAAAACCAAATGATAGACGGCTCAATATTTAACATTTTTATTTTAAATTAAATTTAGTAAGATCCCTCCGTATCGGCTTGACCACAATAATTAGTTTCATTCTACTAAAGCCCTGAAAAAGAGCGCAATACTCTATTGGGGGCATTGAAGCCGATCTTACCAAGTAATTTCTGGCAATCGATGGCAAACATGAGCGAATGTAGGTGGTTTACATTCGAGAGAATTTAAATTTATAAGTTTACAACGAGCTGTATAGGACGGCAGCGGGTATGAAAAACGAAACGGCTGAAGGGCATGGCAACTATAAGTTTCATAGAAGAGTTAAAGACAAAGCGAGGGAGCTTCCGATACCTGCGCAGAAAGGCTAGGTAATACAGGAAACCCTGGAACAACAAAGGTTAGTTCTGAGTCAACACCAACACTAGAAGTAACAAAGTCATTTACGGAGGCGAGCTGTTCATATAAAACGTAATAGTTGGTTGGAAAAATTGTTGCTGCTTGAGCGAGTGTCATAGTGGAGGCATTTCACAAATTGAGAAGATCCTAGAAAAATTGTTACTGGCAGGTGGACAAATTTGGAAAACAGCAGAGAATTCCGTTTGTTTGGGCGAACACTCGATGAAAGTGACACTTGATTTGGCTATCAAAAACGAGCAAAAGACTAGACTCCTTGCGGGAACATCAATAAGATACAAGATCATTGTTGACCATAAGACGGCTAGATTCAGAGCCTCGCAATGTAAATATAAATTTGTTGCCGGCTATCGCAGAAATTAAGTAGACACCTACTGCAAAAGATGCCGATGGAGTCACATGTATGTCAGAAGGTACTGCTTGGAGCTCATTGACGAAGACCAATAATATGCATAATACTACTATCCCGGCATCCGATATACTACAGTTGGACAAAAAATATCCATAAACTCCTCTTCTGTGAATATCGTTATAGGGGCCAACATGTGCAAAAATGTATGGGCATCCGGTTCCAAAACGATTTCTGTAAGCGCTGTAGAGATGATAAATGCATTCTGTTATTCATTGCTTCCTGTGTGAATGTCTTGCACTTCGAATAATGCGTTTCAGTGCTCTGGGGTACCAGTTGTTCGACGATCTGGAATGTCTTGGCGTTAGTAGCACTGATTGGATTTGCCAAAATACCGGGTTGATTTAAAGACAATTTAAAGACAGGTAGTATTAAAATTGTGCAACTTTCTTGTCTGTACTATAAAAAGCCTTTGTGGATACCGGGTGAACTATTAACGGGCAGTCCGTGTATCCAAACCTTCAAATCTCTTTCGAATTTTCGATATGTCTTTCAGCACACTTTAGGACTAACTTAAGAACCAACAGAATCTTCCTGCATTTATGTACTCAAAATTATAACAGTTGTAAGTTGGTTGAAAATGAATTGCTCCACCCTGTATTCATCATTAGCTATATGTAGGTATACTCTGCTTGCATGCACTTTTGACTGCTGTTGGCATGCTCACTCGTTTAGTCTAAACATTCTTGTAGTTTTTTGTTTTTGTTTTTATTTTTATTTTTTTAAACCACAGTTTGCATTGCAAGTGTCTCAAGTATTGAGTTCAATGCTGAAATCCACTGAGCTTGCAATTTCCCACGTCCTCTGTGGCCCGCTATGTGAGTCCAACTCGCTCGGAGTTGTTGGTGTTTAATGCCAGTGGGCGTAACTTGTTCTTTTTCAGTTTTAGGTGTCACTGTAGTTGCAAATATTTTTTTGAATGTGAGAAGGCGTCGGAATTATCAAAAAAAATGTGGTGAATTGAACGCTTGATTAGGCACATTTGCATAGTTTCATTGCCATACGCTTTGGAACTCAAAAGAAATATAAATACTTATACGTACTTCATACAATACTTGAGGGCATTAGAGCCAAATTTCAGAAGAAAGTGTGACAGAGTAGTAGCTAGTTGAAAATTATGGACCAAAGAAGTATCGACATCTTATTATTCCATTCGATTTCACAGCGTGTTTGTTTACAACATCCTCAGAGCAATTCGACTATCAATCATCGTCGTCGATATCATCGACCTGGTGGGATCAAAGAAATACTAGATTGATTTTAGAATTAAGCGGGCATGCGAAGAGGAGGTGGCTAGTTTCATGCGAGATGCCTCCACAAGCCGAACATTTGTCTCTTGAGTTTAAGCTGCTACCATATCCAGAATATAATTTTACCAGAGTAACGCGGGTGAAGCTGCCCATTGCTATGAGCTGTTTAAAGACCATATTTTACTTGGGATAAAGGGATACATAACAGCTGAAAACAATGCAAATTTTATACCTTACGTGCTCGGGTTCGTCGACTCCGCACGCAGTGGTGAGGTGTATGATGCACATTTTGAAGTTTAAAGAAAGTCCCAAATTTCATCGGAAGGTTATCATCAAAATATACTTTATAAACAAAAAATAGACTCCATTTTTTCCGCAGAAAGTGGTCGTGTGATATGAATTTAAAGCCGGAGGTATGATCGAACCATATTTCGCCGTGGATGATTTTCGCCTCTGTGCCATGCAGGAAACTATTTTTGGCACAATTGGATGTACTTGATTTAACGTCAGTTAATCGACGATGACAGTTAATCAAATAATTAATCCACTGAGGTACGGTCAAATAGTTACATCACTCATCCGATTTAACGCCAGAAGATTTTGGAATTTTGTTTTTGTCAAGAAGTCAACAACGCGAAAAGAGAAGTTCAAAAACAATATCGAACACGAAATCGGTAACATTCCGGCCATAAGAGTACTGAAAAATTGACTTCTAAGTATCAGTCACTGCTCGTCGTGGTCATGTGCTGTGCTGTACCCGGAATATCACTAATGAAATATCAGTCTTCAATTATCCTGTTTCTTCTTAAAATAAAAAGTTGTCTCTGAGCGATTCTTTGTTAAGTGATCCAAGTATTTTGCATATTAGCATAAATATAGTATTTCTGAAAATTGTTTTATTTGTAAGTTTGAGTATAATAAAAAGTAAACTGAAAACATTTTGAAAAAGATGTAATAATTTTAAGATTTATTCAAGGTTGAAAAATTTGGTATAGGCTTGTTTAAAGTGAAATATTTCCGTCTCTTCAACATTTAAAAAGTTTGTTTTTAATTTTTGGGCAAATTTGATAGCAATTGTGGCCATTTTTTATTAGAATTTTTTTTTTGTCATATTTGATAAATTTGTTTTTTAATGTTTGAGAATTTTGTTTTTCTTTTTTGCTGAAGTTTCTTTTTTTATTTTTTGACAATGCCCCACATTTATTTTTCGCGAACAATTTTACATATTTGGGAACATTTGTTTTTGGTCGCTTGTGATACATTTTTTGAAAATTTTGTTTTGCTAGTTTTTGTTTTTGTTTTTTCGTAATTTGTGACCATTTTTTTGTAATTTTTGATCATAAAAATACCCTTCATTCATACACCCAGTAATCTCTGCAAGTTTGAAAAAATGATTTGTGGCGAAAAATTTTATAGTTTTGGTAAAAAATTTTACATCTCCAATTTTTTTTTAATATTTTTCTTGTGTCATTTGAGATAAAATTGCTTTTAATTTTTTTTTTTGTGGTAGTTTTCGCTGTTTTTTTTGGAATTTTTTTGTGATTTTTTGTAATTTTTGATAAATTTTACTTTTTTTGTAATTTTTGATTTAAAAAATACCCCTTATCCTATGCTCAGTAATCGCTGAAAGTTGAAAAACATTGTGGCGAAAAATGTTATAGTGTTGGAAACAAATTTTTTTGTCATTCATGATAAAATTGTTTTCAATTTTTTTGGTAATTTTTGATAAATGTATTGTTTTTTTTGTTTGTTTTTTTTTTTTTTGATCATAAAAATGCTCCATAATCTCTTTGTACCTCAATAATATCTTTCCAGTAATTTTGGATAATTTTCTTTTTTAATTTTCGAAAATTTTTTTTATTGTAATTTTTGATCAAAAGAATACTGCTTATTTGCTTAGTTATCCCCGAAAGTTTAAAAAAAATTTTGGCAAACAATTTTATATTTTTGGTGACATTTTTTGGGAAACATTTTTTTGATGTTTATTGGTAATATTTTTTCATAATTTTTTTTTTTATTTTTGATAGATTTATTTTGTAATGTTTGGTAATGGTTTTTTTGGTAATTTTTTTTTTAATTTTTGGTAATTCTTTTTTTTGTTTTTGGTAGTTTTTTTTTAATTTTTGGTAATTTGTTTTGTTAGTTTTTGGTGATTTTTTTTAATTTTTGATCATAAAAATACCCTCATTCATATGCTCAGTAATCCCTGAAAGATAGAAAAAAATAAATTTTGGCGAAAAATTTTACATATTTGCTCAAATTTTTGAGGGAATAATTTTCTTGTCGTTTGTGATAAATTAAAAAAACAAAATTTTTCACAATTTTTGATGTTTTTTCCATTTTTACGCAATTTTTTGATAAATTTGTATTTTAATTTTTGATAATTTTTTTTAAGTTTTGATAATTTTTTTTATTTTTTTTTGATCATAAAAATTCCCTTTATTTATATGCTCAGTAATCCCTGCAAGTTGAATACAAAATTTGTGGTAATTTTTGCTCAAACTTTTTGGGAATAATTTTTTTGCCGTTTTTGATAAATTAAAAAAAAATTTTTTCTTCATAATTTTTTATGTACTTTGAATTTTTTTCGTAATTTTCGATAAATTTGTTTTTTAATTTAATTTTATTTTAATTTTTTTGTAATTGTTGATCATAAAAATTGCTCTCATTTATATGCTCAGTAATGCCTAAAAGTTAAAAAATAGTTTTGGTGAAAAATTTTACTTGCTAAAAGTTTTTGGCAACATTTGTGATTAAAATTTTTCGTAATTATTAATAAATCATTTTTGACAAAAACACGACTCCCAGTTTGTTTTTAATTTTTTTTTTCTAAAACTTTTTGCGCGTTTGCACTGATTTTCAATAATATATTGTAGCTATTTTCAGAAAAATTTACAAAATTCAAAACATTTCCATCACTTGGCGTGTGATTGCTTTTCTACTGAAAATCCCAAATTTTAAATTAAAAACACACATTTATTTCGGAAATTTGAATAAGAAACTAAAAAAAAAACGATATTTTCTGTGCTGCTGGAAGAGGTTATGAAAAAGGTTATACAAATACTTTTAGGCATCAGTTCTTTATTTTCAAATTTCGTTGAAAAAATTTAGGATTTTACATCCATTGATAATTTTAATTAGCTGAACATTAACTTGGATATTCGTACATTAGATTCTTGTATTAAGTGCCATATTTCTAGTTTTTTATTTTATTAAAAACATCTCTGGGGAAATTAACAATCGAAGTTTTTTTATTAAAAATGTATGCCAATCGCACTGACACTATTCAAATGCATTTAAACTATTGAGTAAATTAGATTTACTTATTCATTTTTTACGATTACATTTTATTACTTAACTCATAGAAATTTTAACACGAATTTACGAAATTCCAACAAAGCGAAGGTCATCACAGCAGACAGATAACGTTTGGTGTTCCCATTCTTTTGAACAACAACAACTAAAAAAATCATCAAAAAATTTAATTTATTTACACTCTGTATACATTTGTAATTTCGAAAGCTATGCAACAAACAATTAAGGGCGTATAGCGGCGTAGTGAGTGAGTGCAGCTGGTGTGATAAGAACCCGTGAAGTGACTAAAAGCGATTGTCTAAAACAGCTATCATAAATTTATATTAAAATGCTATAAAAAGTAGTAGATAGGCGTTTTTGAAATAAAGCAGTTATCTGCAGTTCCTTTTCTGTGTAGTGAAGATAATTTGTTAGGCTGAATAAATGTTAGTAAAAAAGTATTTGCATGTGTTGTTTACTATTTGCTTTTGAAAATACGCCCAGCACCAAGCTGTACTTTGAATTTGTATTTTCTTGTAAGACTAAGCTTTAAATAAATCAAAAATAGTAATTGAGTAGAATTTTTACAACTTCACTGTGCAACAAAATTCAACTTTTTTCAAACCTACAATGTCTTTCCAACGGAGTATGGTAAAGGGAGCCTAGAAGTAATAGCTCTCACGCTTACGCCATCTACTATGCTGCAAAAGAAGGAGGGTATAAAAATCTAAGAATAAGTATGAGATTGAAGCAGCATAGGAGACCACAGAATACCACTTATCGCTCTAACGAAAGTCGGTTCCAGTTCTTGTAATGTACTTGAACGACGCGGATTTATATCCGGCCAAGGACTGTCACTTCAGAAGCATGTATGGGAAATGTTTATACTGCTGCAACAACAACAACAACAAAGCAGCGATTTAAGCGAAATTACGCAATTTAAATCGCGCTCAATAAATTGAAAAGCTAAAAATTCCAAACTAAATCATATTTCAAGTGCCAAAAAAGTGTATATCTGGCTCTCATCATGCCCGTCTAACGTATGGCGCAGAAGCTTGGACGATGACAACATCCGATGAAGCGACGCTTGGAGTATTTGAGAGAAAGATTCTGTGGAAGATTTTTGGACCTTTGCACGTTGACAACGGCGAATATCGCAGACGATGGAACGATGAGCTGTATGAGCTTTACGACGACATATACATTGCGCAGCGAACAAAGATCCAGCGGCTACGTTGGCTGGGTCATGTCCGAATGGATACAAACGCTCCGGCTCTGAAAGTATTCGATGCGGTACCAGCTGGTGGTAGCAGAAGAAGAGGAAGGCCTCCTTTGCGTTGGAAAGATCAGGTGGAGAAGGACTTGACTTCACTTGGTGTGTCCAATTGGCGCCGGTTAGCACGAGAACGAACGACTGGCGCGCTTTGTTAAACTTGGCCAAATCGCGTAAGTGGTTATCCCGCCAATTAAGAAGAGAAGAATTGACAATTGAAGCTGTTTTTCTTACTTAAATTTAGTTGTATTTTTTTTTAATTATCTTGATAAAACTTTTTTAAGAATTTGAATATTACAATTTTATTTTATTAATTTTTATATTTTATAATTATTTAAAAACATATTCAACTCTTTGCTTTCAAAGAGCTATTTATGTGACCTGTGGTTGTATGTACATATGTAATTTCATTTTATTTTATTTGTTTCATTTCTCTTTATCTTTGCCATTTAAATTTTTTTAAATTTAATTTTTATGATTTGATTCCATGTCATAATTTTATTTTATTTCATTCTTTCATTTATCTTTTTTTATTTTTATTTGATTCAAATTTTACTATTGTTTTATATTACCGTCTGACAGTTTCATTTCATTTTATATAAGTAGATATGTTAATTTTTTTTGAATTTTTATTTATTTTTTTATTACCTTATTTTTATTTATTTATTTTTTATTATTTTCATTAGTTTATTTTTATTTTATTAAATTTTGTATAATTTTGTTTTATATCAATATATTACTAATTTTTTATTATTCTGTTTTTTCTATTTTATGCAATTCTATAATTTTTTTATTATATTATTTTTATTTCGTGCAAAACTGCGCTTTAGCGCTATTTGGGGGGTAGGGCCAGACTGGTACTCCTATCATTCCACCATTTCATTTTATCTTCCTTCGTTGCATTTCACTTGATCATATTTTTTTTGTTTTTTGTATTTTTATGTGTTCTGTTATTCTGTTTTTTGTAATTTTAATTTTCTTTTATATTTTTAGTTTTTTCTCTATTCTTTATAATATTATTTTATTTTCTTTGGTATTTTATTAATTTTTTCCTTTACATTATTTCGCTTTTTATTTGCTTATTTGGTTTTTAAGTATTTCGTTTAATTTTTTTTCCTTGATTTTCATTTTTTTAATTTATTTTTAATATTTTTTATTTAGTTTTATCTCTTTGGAACTTTTATTTTATTTTCATTTAACTTTTACATCTTAGCCTTTCATTATCTCGAACTCGGCCGCACAGGTGGGCGATTAGTACAAAATATTTTACAAAATATTTAAATGAACGAGTATACATACATATGTACATACAAGTATCGGCATGCTTGCGTTTTGTATACTGGCAATTCTCACCTTTTGCAAAAATTATTGACAAGTTTTTTTTTTTGCTTTGCTTATATTTATTTTTCCAACCGAATAGTTCAAAAGTATGCGTCTTAAGCTGGTACTTCGCTAGTAAGTCGCAGACAGCAGGCAGTCTATTGGAGGCGTGCACGTTGTAGCTGTGCTGAGCTTAAACACATACACCTGCACATACATACACACGCCTGTGGAGATCTTTGCTAAATGAAGTGGCTGGCATTGCGAATTCTTACAATTACAAATATTTAATATGAGTTGTTTATCGAATATATTATACACATATATTTGTTTATTATTTGCTGATGCTGTGTTTGTAGAAGTGATTTTTGTTGGAGTTAATGTTTATTATATGTATTTGCTTTTGTCTTGCGCACAAAACCAGTTACTGTCATTCATTGTGGAATTTCTGTATTTACTTTGCTGTACTTATTTTCATGTACCTATGCAAATACATACATACATGTGCACATACATATGTATGGATAATAAAATTATGAATAAAACTAAATACATAAAGCAATACATTTTCGATTCAAACAAATCAAAAGGTAGCTTAGTAATCCAAGTAAACTAAGCTTACCCAAAGTCAAAACCCACATCAATTACCTGCATTGTGTGCGTGTGTAAGTATACATGTATAGTAGTATATGTATATGTGTAAGTAGATACACACATTTACTTCCAATATTGTTCTTAAAAATTTGCTATTAAATTTTCTTTTGAAAAAAAAAAATATATATATAAAATGTAAGAAATATATGATAAATGCAGGCTTTAAAGTAAATTTCGAAAATGGTATATACAAATCCATTTTTTTCTATACTCAATATTTTTTCAAACTCTTTTTTATGATTGTTTTGGCTTCTGATGACTCGGAATTAGAAGATGGTAGACAGAGGCGGGAATCAATGGGCCTAAATTCTAAAAAATCGATGTCAATGGGTTTTACCCAATAATTTTCCAGGCAGAATTACCTGCCATTGTAATATGTGTGAGGGAACGTATCCGTAGAAAAATGAGAGGAACTCACATTTACATATTTTCGGATAAACAGGCGGCTTCGAAAGCCCCTCTATCAACTAAAATCACCTCCAAAATGGTACATAACTGCCTGAACCTTCTCAACAGGTTAGAAACTTAAACACAGTATTAGGTCAGGCTGGATTTCTGGATACGAAGAAATGAAAAAACGGATCATCTATCTAAAAAAGCGGGCAAACATGCCTCTAATTGGTCTTGAGCTTTTCTGTGTACTTACAAAGGCTACATTGACGAATTTCTTAGAAAGTGGAAGAAGAAAAAATTCGTTGAACCCTGCACAAATTCTAGCGGTCAGCGAAAAGTGAATGAATTCTTAAGGCCGGACAGGTGGTTTTCCGAAAGCTACTTTCACTTACTTAATAAAAATTGGTCTGTCTGACACCATCATCTACCGATTTTGTGAAATGCAAACTGAAAATTCAGAACACATTCTATGTAAATATCCTGCACTAAGCCGAAAACAACTACACCACCATACAAATTATAAACAATAAACTTCAGAATGTGCTAAGATGAAAAAAACCTTAAAATAGAGGGTGCCACAGCAGGCTTTGCCCAAAATATCTCTTTTGGTCGCAATGCACAGTAGCCTAATAATAATAATAATAATTGCAATGATTCTTCATAATATTAACATTTTCTTATTAAAATTTTCGTGACTACTTTTGACTCTAATTGCAAACTGTAGCAATTTTTGTAGGCTTTTACTCGCAGTTTTTGAAGCTGTATAATCACTTGTGAATCACTCTTCATTTACTACTTTCCAAATCAGTCTAACATTTACAAAAATTTTCGTTTTCAAAATATTAAACAAATTTTCTGTTGAATTGATAATCAATGACGGTAAAGCCCCAACATTGCCTCAATATCTTAAGGCTGAACCAGTCGCAATCCGTCATAATTCGCTCTTTTCGAAATTTTATGGGGTTTGCTAAGGACTGCTAGTTTACTTCCTTTGGAAGCATTCTCAAAGCTTTAGAGCTCTTTTTCTATCTTTTAAAATTTTTTGCGCCATGCGCGATCATCAGATCCCAAACGAGCCGTTTATGTTTTATTCGACCAAGTAACGAGTTTCCACTGCTCAAATATGCAATCCTCTTGATTTCTGACGAACTTAAGTCATTCTATGTTTTACAGATAAAATAAGGCATTTTATTTTGGTGACACTCTTTTATGGTTTTTATAGATATTTAGGATTGTCCATTTCGATGTGAAGACTTTTCCTCATCTAAACGACGTCAGACAAGAGATAAAGCGAAGAATAACTTTGGATTCAGTAGGCAATTGAGAAGTAGAGCTTTCTGTCGAAGGACCAAATTAATACTCTTCAAAGCGCTCATTCCGTCTTGCTATATGGCTATGGACTATGTTAGCAGCAGATGAGAAAATTTTGGAAGGCTTGTAGAGAAAAATTCTCCGTAAGATATTTGGCCCTCTCCGCGTTGGAGATGAGTATCGAGAACGGTGGAACAGTGAGCTGTATGACCTATAAAAGCACATGGACATGGATAAACGTGTATGAATGAAGACGCTCCAGCAAGACGAATCTACGACACGGTACCTCAAAGAAGGATGCGAAAAGGGAGGACCACACCTCCGTTGGAAGAACCAAGTGCTGCAGGATCTGCCAGCACTCGGGACTTCTAACTGGTACCTGCGAGCGCAGGTCAAAAACAGCTGGCGCGCTATTTAGTAAATAATAACCTATTAGCTTCTGTAGCATTCCAGCTTTTTCGGATCCTTAATTCATATCATCATTCACTTTGTAGAAGAGCTGGGTTGTGTTTGCTGTGCGTCGATATTCCTTTTAACCACTTCGGCTATTTTTGGCCGAAGTTTTGAATCAAAACTTAAAGAGACAATATGCTCTCTGACTTTTTCTGCATTATCCTTTCTATTAAAATAAATATTTTTAGAACTCTTCATGCAAAAGATATCTAATAAACTAGACTGTACATTCTACTCCCAACGGTTGAGTCACAAGAATGATACGAGTGAATCCGGGACATTTATTCTATTGCAGAGAACCCAGACTTTGAGCATGAGTTTTCCACCCCGATCAGTCATAGACTTCTTAATGCGTTCTCGCTTAAGAGGTTCCTATCTCTCCGAAAAGCCAGAGTGTTTGTGCTGAGCAGATAGGCTGACGTCCTTTGTGAATGTCCTTTCCGGACCTTAGCAATTTTGGCGGTGTGGACATTAGTTGGACTGTCGAATAGTACGATGTGAGTAGAGTGGTCCACACTAGCAACAGGTTCCCTGTACATTAAATTTGATCAGTTAGCTTGAGCGAAGAGACATGGGGCTCAGCCACTTGGCAGTAGCTTCGGCTACCAGGCCTGACTTAAAGCTTAATGCTGGTCGCTGGAGTTCTTGTCGACTTGTTTCTTGCAACGGCCCTTCGCTGATTTTCGTAGTGGTTTGGTTTAAAACCCAAAATCCAAATGCGTTAGGTTCTCACTTCAGTCGATTTTACGTTCCTGGAGCAACTCAGTAGCTTCGGCTACCAGGTCTGACTGGAAGCTTAATGCTGGTCGCTGGAGTTCTTGTCGACTTGTTCCTTGCAACGGCCCTTCGCTGATTTTCGAAGTGGTTTGGTTTAACACCCAAGGTTCAAATGCAGTAGGTTATCACTTCAGTCGATTTTACGTTCCTGGAGCAACCCAGATTTATATCTGGACATGAACCGTAACTGAAACAGCATTCAAGAAAAATGTATGGGGGAGGATTTATGCTGTTACAACAACAAGAATATAGTTTTAATTGGACCTGTGACTTAAACTTGCATCGGAGTAGAGGACCCAAAGCACAGCAGAGGTCTCGCACCTTAACTAGGTGGTCAGTGTACACGTTTAAAAAAAATTCAAATATTAAATAATTGGTTATGCACGTTTTCAACAAACATGTTAAGTAACGTTATTAACTTCAATCGACTGCAAAAACATTTCCCTACAGCCATACCTGCAACCTTGTGAATGAAAGAAATTTTAGCGATATCTTTTTTATGAACACTTTTGAAAGTCACTGCATATTAATGCGCATACCCTGTAGTTTGTTCAAATATATGTATATACAGTTACTCACCTCGTCTATGATCAATGTTGCTGAGGTCCGCTTTCGGATTTACGAATTGCGCCTTTGCATATGAGTTTTCTCTTTTTACTCCACTCTTTTCTAGTCCCGCCAATGGAAGTGCCGCTTTAAACGCTGACATTTACATTTACAAAGGTGTGGCAATTGAAACGACAACGCTGACTGCATAACAAGTAAATAAACAATCTGCCTGTTGTTTTGTTGTTGCAGTTGTTAAAGTTGTATTGTAGGTTGCCTTTGCTTATATAAGCGATTCTAATGCATCAAATTAATTGCGCTTTAGGATTTAAACTGAAAATACAAATGTAACTGCGATATTGTGATTGTTGTACAGATATTCAAAAGTGACACTTGACATTGATAGGATCGAATATTTTTAATGCGTTTTTTGTTTTTTTTTTCTTTTTTAATTTGAATGATGGTTCTAGGTGTGGGTTAAATCTGTTGCCTGACATGATTATAATTTATTTATTTTCGAGATGATACATCAAAAAATACGTACATATGTATTTGTATTTGATAGTTTATTGTTAAATTTTATTGCGTTTTGTGCGCTCAGAAGATTTTATGCTCCAGATTAATTCACTCAAATATGATGCTTTCGAGGATTTTATAATTTTTCCATGTTACAATGGAATAAAAAAAATCAAAATAATAAAATTTTTTTTTAATTTCAAACATCCGTTAAACCGGACAGAAAATTGAAAACATTTCTCGTCTAGGCAGCTGCATATTTATTTCATGTTAATGATACATATTAACATATTGTTATGAATGCGAAGATATTTAAAAAAAATATGGTAAAATTTAAGTTTGAAGGATACAGTTGTATTCAAAGAAAAGTGTTTGTGTTTTTATAAAATTTGTATTTTAAATGTTGGTAATTTGAAATCTACGTACGGTTTTTCTCTTTTTAAATGATATGAAATACGAAATGCTTAGTGAATTTTAAGTACAAAAATCGATCAAGCAACCATTTTTAGCTGCCTGGACTTGGTTTAGATTTTACTGATGATTTTATTAATTCACAAACCCTTCAAATGAAAATCGAAAAATCGAAGCGGTCGTATTAAATTTGGGCATCGGTGTCGTACTGCTCGGAATTAATTTCCGTTAAAAGAGCGGTGATGTTGTGTGAAATTATAAAAGATAAACAAGATTCATTAATTCTATAAATAAATATATAATTGGCTGGCGCTTACACCCATATTGGGTGTCTAACCAAGCTCCTCCTCCTATTTGTGGCATGCGCCTTGATGTTCTTCCACAAATGGAGGGACCTACAGTTTTAAGCCGACTCCGAACGGCAAATATTTTTTATGAGGAGCTGTTTTCATGGCAGAAATGCACTGCCCGTCGAGGGGCGACCGATATTAGAAAAAACTTTTTCCTCCTTTTGGTTTTTCACGAAGATTCGAACCTACGTTTTCTCCGAATTCCGAATGGTGGTCACGCACCAATCCATTCGACTATGGCGGCCGCCTCTATAAATAAATACAGCACATAATTAGTATGGTTCCTTGCTATGGTGGCTGAGAGTAGACATACGATCGCAAAGGGTTAAAAAAAGTGGACGTTCAAGCAACAAAATTATCTCGGGAAAGGACGATTCCAGCAGAGCCTTACAGCTGTTTACCGTCATTTTGTAGTTTAAAATTTCCATTTCAAACTCGCCATAGTAAGAGTAAGTTAAGTTTCAAGGGCCGATGTTGATTTTGAATAAAATAAAGTTTTTTTAGGAAATTATTGTCATTTCTCTTTATTATGATAATATTGGTATGGCTCAATTACGTATGAAACAAAATATCGGTCAAATGGCCGCCGCGGCCTCGACGGCTCACCTCCATCCGATGGTCCAAATTTTCGATGACGCTGAGGCATAATTGAGGTTCTATGCCACTAATGTGCCGAATTATCTCATCCTTTAGCTCTTGAATTGTTGCTGGCTTATCGACTTACACCTTTTCTTTTAAATAACCCTAAAGAAAGAAGTCCAACGCTTGAGGTTTAGGTGTGGTTAACATTCAACATCGACCCTTGAAATTGAACCACCTTTATAACAGCACCTTCATTTCACGGCTGTGATTTCGACTCAAGTACCTTTCCTCCTTTCTGAAGTCATGGAAATACCATAGTAATGGTATCCAACAGGCCCATCCATATTGAACTTCTTTTCGTCACTAAATACTATGTAATTTCTTCCATTCACCGTAATCGGTATTTGTAACATAACTCTAAGCCATCTGATTCTATGTAGAAATTTATTCAAACTTGATTTTTTTTTAATTTTGTTATGCTTCATATGTGGCGCTTTTAGAATATCCCTTCGAATGGTGGATTTTTTGACTGCAACATTTGCAATTTCTTTAATTTTTGCTGTGGCAAGGGCGGAATTTGATACAATCCTACAGATTTGCCGGGTTTCCTTTGCTGTCAAAGCCATCGCAGTGCTGCCTTTATAGTTCTTACCATAGGAGGCACCCATATCCACAACGCTTGGACTTTGAACAATATTTTTGGCAATTTGGCGATTTGAAAGTTCCTCTGAGGTCAAGATATCGATTTGTTATGTTAAACCTTTCTGCTTTCCCACTTTATTAGAATCAAGAAGTTTTCGACCAAACACGACGATTTAAAGATGATATGATGTCTCAAAAAATTGTCGATAATGTGTTTGGTGAAACCAGTTGAGTGTTGAGTGGTTTTTCCAAAATAAAGAGGGATTTGGCTCGGTAACCTCTATTCTGTTTTTTTCGAATTTCACTGTGAAATGTAACTACCAACCTGTCTTTTTTCCCGGATTTCTATTGGTATTCTTTGTACAAATAAAAGCAAAAATCCTTGTAGAAAAAGGGTTCAAAAACATAAATACTACATCATAATAGATTTTTGGGTAGATTATTAAAAAAAAACAAATCCATCAAAGTAACCAGTGCATTTACGAAATAATATAATAGCGGCACTTTAGCGACATTACCAAATACAATGTTTTTATAATCAAAATAAATGAACTTTCTTATCGCGACCCAATTTCTTTCCCAATAAACCTTAATAGATAAAGCGACACCAATAACAAAAAATTACAATAAAAAATAAACAACCTCCACAGTTTGGGGTAAGTAACCTAATTCTATGCATTAGCTATAAATGTACACATTTTGCAATCGCTGCCTAAAAATCTATTGCTTGTCGATTTTCCAATTATGTACTGATAGTAAAATTGTTTATCACAACTTATTCATTTTTTTTATATTATTCCCCTGTCTAGTCATAAAGTAGGGAAACCCTCGCTGTTACGCTTCAATGCTTTGTTTTCGATGCAGTTTTCTGCCAAGTTTGCTATTGCTTTTTACTCATTGGGCATGCAACATCTACATACGTAAATTCGTCGTGGTTTTGACTGGAACTTCATGTAAGAGTCTATTAGTGTGTGTATAGTTTTTGCAAATTTATTCGCAGGCTATTCTTGTGTACTTGTATACTCAGTTTGTGTTGCTTATTTTTATGCGGTTTGTATTACCTAAATATTTGTTATGGCGACGAGTTGCTATAACAACAGTAATTCGCTGTATTGGCATTTCCATATGAGACCGTAAAATATGTAAATACAGTTAAGGACATAAAAATTCTGACACAAAAAAAAAAATGTAAAAAGAAAAAAGTCACTGGCTTTGGTGCATTATTGTTTTATATTTAGTTGTTAATTACGTGATTTCGTATATTTTATGCTGTCAATAAAACATTTTTAGTACTTACATACACACTTACATAGTTAATATTTTGAATATTAATATTTTTTTTTATAAAAGTATAGCTTATTTTCTATTTTTTTTTTTTTTTTTTTATAGCTTATTTTCTAACAAAAGTCATATAAATCCAAATTTCCAATGTTATACAAAAAAAAAAAAAACAAATTGAAAGTACCTACAAACTTTTCATCGCAATTGCGCAGTTTTTATAGTAATTGGAGTTTTGGTATGCAGTTTTATATCTTCTTAAAGTGGGTTTGAAAGCTCGGGTATAAAACACCAATTGATAGACAAAGTTTTTCTAATGGCGGTCGCCCCTCGGCAGGCAATGGAAAATCTCCGAGTGTATGTTAGTCACGAAAAACCTCCTCATAAAAAACCATCTGCCGTTCGGAGGTGGCATAAAACCGTATATACCGCCATTTTCCTCATATGAAAATTCTAGGGCATTTAATCAAACTTTGCGTTGATATCATTCCACAGGGCACACATTTAACAGAGACGGCCTTACGTTACCTGCTTGCTGTTCCCACGACTCATGCTATCATTACGCGGAAAGCATTTTAAGACGACTGCGGCGATAATAGAGAACACGCAGGAGGAGCTGAACGCGATAACCAAATCGGCTAATGAAAAGTATTTTGAAAATTTGGAAGAATCTTCGGAATCGGTTTGCTGTATGCTATGGAGATTACTTTGAAGGGACTAAATTAAATATTAACAAACTACATTTAATAATTTTCGTCATATTAGATTAATTTTTAAGCAGTTTAAGCTCAAGCAGGTAAAATCTTGCTTGTCTCCTCATTTAAAGCCTTGTAATATTTCTTTTGGCTTTATGTTCGAGCTGACTCGGGCTGACTTCGGTGTTAAAAGTGGCTTATCGGCAGCACGTCGAACGATATTCTACAAAATATTTGATGAACTTTTCTCGTGCAAATTGCGATGCTGCTGTCCTCTATCAACTCTCTCCAAATATTTTCGTCATTTTTTTATTCCGTTTTGAAAACCCATGCGTTCCGTCTATTTTAGAAACTCATCGTTCCCGACTATACTGGTCTTTCTGATGCGATCTCAGCTTATTTTCCTTTTATTCAGGGGATCCTCTCATAATTTTTTAAAAAGTGTACGGCTGCGTACTTGCAGAATCCTAGTAGTCGTTCAAAAAACGCGCTTGGATGTTGTTTTAATATAATAATGGAAAAGTTTACACCAGTACTAATATTTTTCTTTCCGTAGAGTTGAGTTTTTACTACCACGTAAGTTTTTACCACTTTTAGCAGTTCTCTTAAAATTTGGCATATTTTAACTTTGTATTTTAAAAATTCACTTGAATTTGAACGATACATGGAATAGTATTTTACAGTTTCATATGCAAATGGCAATACCATCGACTATCACCTGGATATAGTTTGTATGTATATACTTATTTATATAGTATAGTATTAGTAGGTTTGGAAATGCTGGAGTATATGTATGTATTTCCTTTTTTCAAGTATTTACATACATACCTATATTGCTGGTGGCAGTAGCACTGACACAAAGCTTTTATATTTAATTTTTGTATTTATGATTTTTTTAGTTGTTCTTGCCATTCCAACATTGCTGCATGTCTGTGCGTCATCGTTTCCCGGCAAGAAACGTATGCTCATTCACATTCGATTTGGAATGACATATCCGCACCTCAAATAAGGCAAACACCGATAAGCAATGATCATTCCATTTACAGGCATACGTACATATTTTTATTTGTATGTATTATATGTATATGTGTGTAAAGTTTTTTCTGAGCCTCTTGTGTGATTCAATGGCGGTTTTGCTACCGCTTTTGTTGATTTCATTTCATGGCGGCAGCTGCTATTTCATGATTCATGAAATCGTGCAAAATAAACTGTTCGGACAGAGAAATTGACGGACTCGGTGTTTAGTGTTTCAACAAGCTTTATATCGAAGCCGAAGTGTTTAGCTAATACCTTGAAAAACTTAAAAACTGCAGTTAAACACCTATAAATTAGACTTGTAGACCTCTCTCTAGGTACTTTAACATCATAAATCATCCTGTTACTTTAAAAATTATTTCGTCCTAAATCTCACATAACTCCTTGCGCCCGTAAAATCGGGTGTTCATTGAGTAAAAAAATCAGCACTGCACTCAGCCCCTTTCTTTAGAAGACTGGTATACTAAGATGACCGATTCTATGTCAAGTAATCCAAGTATTTTAAACATTTGCGTGAATCGTAAAAAAAAAATTGTAAATTAATAATTTGAAAAAAAAAATTTATAATTTTGAGAAAAAAATTCATTAATTTTGAAAAAGATTTAATGATTTTGAAAAAAAAAAATTAATCTTAAAAATTGTGAACTTTGTAAAACATTTTATCCTAAAAATTTTGAAAAAAATGTGCATTAATAATTTTGAAAATTAAATTTTAATAATTTTGAAAAAAAGTTATAATTTTGGAAAAAGCATGGAAACATTTTAATAATTAAACAAAAAAACATTATAATTTTGAAAATGAAAAAACTTCAATAATTTTGCATAAACAGTAATGATTCTGAAAACAATTTAATAACTTTGAAAAAATTGTATCTTAAAACGTTTTGAAAGGATAAATTTAATAATTAAAAAACAAAAATTTATAAAATAAAAAAAAATTAATAATTTAAAAAAGATTTAATAATTAAAAAAAAAAATTGTTTTTAAAAAGTTTTGAAAAAATTCAATATTATTAATATATATTATATACATATAATATAATTAATTTGAAAAATAATCTAGTAGTGATATTTTGCAAAAAAAAATTTATTTTTGTAAATAAGAAGTAAATAAAATTCATCAATTTTGAAAAAGATTTAATGATTTTGAAAAAAAGTTTGTCTTAAAAATTGTGAAAAAAATGTGCATTCATAATTTTGAAAAGAAAAATTTAATAATTTTGAAAAAAAATGTATAATATCGAAGCATTTTAATAAAAAAAAATTATGATTTTAAGAAAATTCAATAATTTGAATAAATTGTAATGATTTTGAAAGAAAATTAATAGCTTTGAAAAAATATACATTTATAATTTTGAGTAGAAAAACGTATGATATGTAAACAAAAAAAAAGGTATGACTTTGAAAAAATTTTGGAAAAATAATTGTATCTTATAAAGTTATGAAACAAATGTATATTAATAATTTTGAAAAAATTCTATCTTAAAATGTTATGAGAAAATGTACCTATATTAATATTTTTAATAAAGTTTAATGCTCTTAAAAAAAATCTAATAAGTTAAAAAAAATATATATATAAAAATGTTTTAAAAAAAATATAAAAAATATTAAAAAAAAAATAAAAAATGTTAAAAAAATACAAAAAATGTTAAAACAAAAAATATAGAAAATGTTTAAAAAATATATAAAAAATGTTTCATAATTTTCAGAAAAAAATTTAGTATTTTTTAGATTTATTCAACGTTGAAAAGCTATGATATATATCGTTTTGGAGTGATATACATATCTTCGGCTCTTTAACATTAGAAATAGTTTTGTTCTTGTAATTTTTGAAAATCTAACAAAAAACAATTGGTTGAGAAAAAAATACTCTTTTTTGTAGTTTTTAGAATTTTTTTATGGTTTTAATATACTTAAGAATCAAAACAAAAATTATTTCAGAAAATTTTTTTTTTTTTTAATTTTTGAAAACAAAAACAAACAACTTGTTGGGTAATTTTTGAGTAATACCAACTCAGATTAAATATTTAAGTTTTTTTCCATTCGCTTATTTATATGCTAGCAATTCACGAATGGTTTTTGAAATAACTAATCGTACTTTTATTGTTAGCAGCTCGAACTTTCCCTTTTAACCACTAAACCAAGCAGCTATAAACACCAAGCCACTAAATTTTCTATTAAATAAAGGGTGCTTAGTCGTTATAGCGGAATCATTTCTTTACATACCTTAGCTTCAACAATTCTCCTCTGGCTTATGAAATTAATAGTGCTGATTTGCTTCTGAGATCTGCTTGGTAGCTTATATGATTTACTATCATGTGGAGTAGCTATTCTGGTTGACTAAGCCTGGTTTTAGTCCGACCGCAGTTAGAAATAAGCCATTCCGCGTTGGCAGTCCACTCTAGCTTTAAAATTGTATAAGATATTTAAACTTTTTTATTTCGTTAATTTTTTAGTTGATTGGAACAAAATTTACGTAATTATGAGTATTCGGCGCAACCTTTGCTACAGGTCGGGTTTTTATTCGTATGCCTAATCGACTTTAAAGAATTTTTCTGAATTTTCGAAGTCGGTTTAAGCCATAGCTCCAAGTTCACTGTACCAACCGTTTTGAAATTTTACATAGTACTTCTTCACATAAATCATAAGGTACCCTGGGGGTATTTTTGTAATTAATAATTTTGAAATAACATATTAGCTGAATATTTTCAGTTTCTGACTTCCAAGTGCTACGAAAAGTTTAAAAATATCCTTCCAGGGATACCTCGAGAAGCAACGCCTTAACAAATGACTTAGCATTTTTTGTTTCAGGTGATTCTGTTGCAAGTTATTATGTACACCTCAAAACAACTCTTGAGGAGATGCCACTCGCTCAATTTTCAACATTTTGCAATGTTATTTGGAAACTTACTGAATAAATTAATCCTCTCTGTATCGCAAAAACATATTTTAAACATGCCGTTTTGCGCTGAATTAACCTTAAACTATGTATGTTCAGACAAAAAGTGTGGCCCTTTGTTCGCTCGCGGAACCATAGAAAATTGTGTATATTCTTATGAGTCCCATCACCTTTGTGTTCGCAATCTGCCTAACTTTACATTTCATTTTACTTGCAGTGAAAAGAAAATTATAAAAAGAATTGCACTTTTCAAGAAAAAACCCATATTTGCTAATAGCCACGAGCAGGGCATTGCTCACTTCTTCATCATCTCCACCTTCACTTTTCCCTAACCTTCTTAAATCTTATAAATTATTCGAAATGCCTACAATTTATTAGCAAATTCAATGCTCCATTATCGATAAAATACTACAATTAGAAAACTTTCTAGACAACTTTTTCTAGACAACCGATTTTGTCATAGTCGAAAATATGCAATTCGCAATTAATACTTTTTTTGTGCGGTTAGGAAATGAACATTAAAACGTTTCCGGCATGACACGCTGTACTCCCTTAACTACATGCATACTTGGCTACTTTGGCTACAACAAAGTTTCCGTTATTTGTTATACAACACGCTTGGCAAATGCAACGTGCCATGACACCCCGTACAGACAATTGAAACAGACGTTCGGTCAACTGAACTTTCGGCCGCAAACTCAGTCATTCACTCAGTTGCACGAACTAACAATTAGGCGCATTTGCGTGTCAAAAACCAATCGAAGGTAATTTTCAAAAATAAAAAAAAAAAAAACAACTTACTACTTTATAAAATGTAAGAAAACTTTTAAGGGTAACCAGGCGGGGAAAATAAACAAACTCGTTGTTACTCAAAATATTCGCTTATTGCCATGACAATCGAATGCATTTTTAATGTTTTTTTGTTGTTACTTAGGCCGTGTTTTTATCAGTGTACACGTGTGTGTTGGCATACAATTTTTTTCTTAGTAAAGGTGAATTCAATAAAAGATTCAATAAATTTCCGGTGTTATAAAATGCATTTCATTTTAGTGAAACTGAGGGTGATTTTATTATTACTTATTGACAATATGAATAAGCAAACGTACGAGGGTCACTCGAAAAGTGTTTCGAAAATTTACTAGCGGCAAAACGCTCTTAATTTTTATGGAGTAACTGATTGGAATTAGTAGAGATGTATACCTCTGAAAGTTTTACATAGTACTTGCCGTAAGCCCAGCGACACTTTTTCAAAAATAATAGACTTTCCTGCAAGACTTCTGCCTTTGTAGTGTAGAACTTGTTTATAATATTACCTACATATGTATTATACCTACTTTCGCGATCCTGATGAACCGCTTGGAGTACAGCATCTGGTCGATTTTGTAGTCCACATATTGTGTTAGCGACTCAAAAATTTAGAGAGCATTTTAGAGAGTTCGGTTATTAAGATACTTCTATTTGAGAGTTATCACTTCAAAAGAGATCTTCGTCGTGCTGAAGGAAAATCATGGGCATGTTTTTCTATAATTATTAGCAGAAGTGTTATTGTTCTAACTTTTTAATTTTTTAAACTTTTAACCATATTTTTAAAGGTTTTATTTTTCATGAATTTTTCGAAAAAATATACATATTTCATTCTACAACAAATATATAAACCAAAGTTTGAATAAAGTGCAATTTGATCCAGTGGTTCAAAATACTGGTAGATTTTTGACCATTTTTCCGTGAAGGTGTTTCGCATTTTCTCCATATAGAAAAATACTGCCAAATACTTGTGTTTCGCGTTTGTACGGCGAACGGGTTTTTGTGTATGTAAGGTTGTGCACCTAATGTGCATATATACGAGGTATGTTTAAAAAGTAAGTGAACTTTTCAATCAGATTTGCATCAAAACTTTTCCTAGCAAGAATTTTAAGAAAAATATAACGAATTCACAATCTTTTTTTTTAACTTTCCGAAGCTTGAATTTTTTTTATCGCAAATAATTATTCCTTCCCATTCATCTTCCCAAAATTGGTACTCTTCTGCATATGCCAATCTGGCCTGTTTGTGTTGTGTGGTTAACTTAGGTTTAGGTACTCGTTTTTTATATTCTAGACAAGAATCCGTTTGCGAAATTTGTTGCACACGACGTGTGGTAACTTCCAAATTAAAAGTGTGTTGAATTTCAGCAGGGCTATTTGATTTATTTACAGCTTATCGTTTAATTTCCCGAACATCCCAAGAGCTAAATTTGGTTTACTACCACTTCTCTTGGTACATCCGTGCTTTCCTTTCAAATGGAAGTATAGGAAAACTACAGATTTGCTTCTTTTTAATTTTGAAGCAATCGCCCGGATTGTAAGGCCTCTCTCCATGCTAAAATTTTGTCTTATAATTATCTCGTTTTGCACAGAACAAAAATTTGCGCGTTACTAAAATATCGGTAATTAATGCGTTCCGTTATGAGACCCCTTTTTAAACAAACAATCAACGAAACAATATTCGTACATTTTTCTATTATTGCTGTAGTAGATGTCATCATAACCATCTTTTATTAATATTTATTGTATATTCGTGAATGCTAAATATATATTCCCTAAATCAAATTTCTAACTTATCGAACGACTCTCGTAGTTATACTATTTCCCAATATATTTGCTCAGGAACAATTCTTATTTTTTTCCTCTGTCCAGTTGCAATAAAATAATGACCAAGCCTCTTTTTTCGCCCCCAAAATTATAACACACTGCACCATTTTTATGTCGTATTTACGCAGCTGCATAAGCTTTTCCTTCATTATTTTATACCCTTTTTAATATTGTAATTTATAGAAAATTTCTGAGTTCGTCAGCAAATATGTATGTATGTATGGATGGAGTTCTTGTAATTCACATCAAGGCTCGGTTCAAGTACAATTTACCTCAACTAATCACTCGCGTCCAACTAAGCTGCCGAAGTCTCCCTCCAATTTTTTCTTCGAATAAATCTATTTTTTTTTATTGTGGCCCTCATTAGGCCAACGAGAGTTCATAAATAGTAAAATAAGTGGAAATGTGTAAAAAACTTCTTTGCCTGTGGCGAGTGTCAACAACCACTGCGAAGTAAATAAATAGGATCTATTTGACTGCCAGCAAAATGGCAATATATTCAGCTTCGAAGCGAGCTTTAAGTGCGTGAAAGATAAATCAGCGACCGAACGCGTTTCGAATAGCCGGCAATCAGCTTGTCTTTTAGTCATTTAGTCGTTGACTCATGAGGGTGGTTCGCTTACTTTGACTAAAGTACTCGTACACTCGTCGTCATCTGTTGTCACTTTGCTGTTTATTATTTACGCTCGTTATTGTAGTAGCTGCTTTCACGTGCTTTTTTGCCTATACCAACTCGTGTACTGTTTTTGGTAACTTTTTCACTAGCCCAAAATTAATTGTGGTCGCATTGGCATAACTGTCAGTGACTTGCTTCAAATAATAGCTCGTCCGATGTATGTGCATATGTATTTGTACGTATGTATGTATTTTATATATGCACAAAAAAGGTCAAGGCCCATGAACTTGGCAATTGGTGCTCGATGTACGTACATAGTTATAGTCCAATAGTTATTTATTGTTCGTTACGCCATTTGTGACATCAAAATCATTTATATTAAAATGAGAAGTAGTTATGTCAAATTATCGCATATTTCAGTGTCGCGTTAAATCAAGCTTGACGAAAACTCTACTCAGTCTACTAGGGGAGAGACTTCTTTCTTTGGGGCTACTTGGTTGAAAGGTTTATGTGGTCATTGGGACATTTTTTATTAACGTAGAAAAACTAACCGAAAAGCACTCCGATTATTTGTTCTTAATAAGAGTTGGTATGCATCTCGCAGTGGCAATATTTTTTATGCACGAAAATGGATTGGATCTAATTTATTATGAGACAAACTTAGCTTAAAATGTAGTCCAAAATCTAATCAGCCCTTCGAAAGATTTCTAATATTTGCATATGACGTTGTAAAAAAATTGTAAAAATTTAAATTCCCTCAGGTTTCACTATTTTTATTCAAAATACAATTCTAAAGAGCTCTAAGAACTATATGTGAAAAATCACATCATTTAAATGTCCACCATGAGCCTGTCTACAGCCAATCCGCCAAACACTCGCCCTCCATTCAGGAATGCTTCATTGCTGAGAACGTCAAGATATCAATGTTGAAAGTTGTTCAGCAAAAGTTTGCGCTGCATGTTCTGAACAGAACATCCACAGAGCCAGTTTCTTGAAATTTGTTCACCTACCTTTGAATTGTGAACTCATTCGGATGTTTATTGCCACCAAAAAAAATCAAGAATTTTGCGATATGCTGCTCTTAAAGATTGACTCTTTTTATAATAAGTTTCAATAATTTTAAGTCGTTGCAAAATTTTACATCTGTCTACGTGACAAATGTCGAAGATGTCATAAAAAAGATGCAGTCTAGGAATTATTCACTTCTGACATTTAGGCATCACTAGTGAAAGACCCTTTATTTGACATTTGTGCACTAGACAGCTGTAGTATACAAACAGACAAGCAATGGAGCGCTATATTCCGCAAGAGCGTGGAATAATTGTGTAAATTTTTTTAATGGTGTTGGTGTAGCGCCAATATCGACGCCAAGTTTCTTATCTTTTTTTATGGCACCGAAAATCTTAAAATCCGCGTGTGCTCCCCGCTGAACCACATTGCATCCACTTAAAGACACTGTGTGGTGCGGCGTTTACGCAGAAGAAGTGATTGGCCAAAATTTTTTTGACAGGTGCTTATGTGTTTGAGGCCATGACAAACAACTTCTTACTGCCGGAATTGGTACAACCATAAACGCAGCACGAGCCAAAATGGATATGGCGTTGGCATCGCCCGATTTAACCATCCCAAACTGCTTTCTTTGGGGCTACTTAAAGTCGCCGGTTAATGCTAACAAGTCTGGGAACATTGGAGTCTTTAAGGTGAATATTCCACATGAATGCGAACAGTTATCACCGGAAATTTTGTGGAAAGTCATGGAAAATGCGATAGAACGGGCTCAAATGTGTATCAACACTGGAGCTGCCGTTTGACGGGCATCGATTCTTCCACATTACAGGGAAAATTGTGAAGGTCCAATTAAGGACTTTCATCACTCAAAAAAAAAAATTGTTTATTTAATAGGACTATGAATAAGTTCGTGCGGTTTTACAACAGATGGCGTAACTTGATTATTATTCCATCGATCCACATTTCCAAACATTCATTGGAGAGCTACTGTCGTAAGGCACAAACGTCAGTATAAGTTTTTTATTTGAAGCGTAAACAACAATATTTTTACCACACTTGAAAATGTCGAATTTCGTGCCAAATAATGTGTTTTTGCGGGGAATTTTTTAATATGAAGAAAAAAGCAGCCGAAAGTCATCGTATCTTGGTGGAAGTTTATGGTGAGCATGCTCTAGCTGAGCGAACGTGCCAGAAGTGGTTTGCACGCTTTAAAAGTGGTGATTTTGGCTTGGAAGACGAAGAACGCGAGGGTGCGCCGCCAAAGTTCATGGATACCGAATTGGAGGAATTGCTCGATCAAGATCCGGCTCAAACGCAAGAAGAGGTTGCAAAAACTTTGGGAGTTGATCAATCAACCATTTCCAAACGTTTAAAAGCCATGGGAATGATCCGAAAGGTAGGCCATTAGTGCCGTATGAATTGAAGCCAAGAGACGTTGAACGCCGTTTTATGGCATGCGAACAACTGCTTCAACGGCACAAAAGAAAGGGTTTTTTGCATCGAATTGTGACTGGCGATGAAAAGTGGGTCCATTACGACAATCCAAAACGTCGGGCAACGTATGGATACCCTGGCCATGCTTCAACATCGACGTCGGCGCAGAATATTCATGGCCTGAAGGTTATGCTGTGTATCTGGTGGGACCAGCTGGGTGTTGTGTATTATGAGCTACTGAAACCGAATGAAACGATTACGGGGGATGTCTACCGACGACAATTGATGCGTTTGAGCCGAGCACTGCGAGAAAAACGGCCGCAATACGCCGATAGACACGACAAAGTTATTTTGCAACATGACAATGCTCGGCCACATGTTGCACAAGTGGTCAAAACATACTTAGAAACGCTCAAATGGGATGTCCTACCCCACCCGCCGTATAGTCCAGACATTGCGCCATCCGATTACTATCTCTTCCGATCGATGCAACATGGCCTGGCTGACCAGCACTTCCGTAATTACGATGAAGTCAAAAAATGGATCGATTCGTGGATTGCGGCAAAACCGACCGAATTTTTCACAAAGGGAATCCGTGAATTGCCAGAAAGATGGGAAAAAGTAGTAGTAAGCGATGGACAATACTTTGAATATTAAATTTGTAACCATTTTACGTCAATAAAGTTTCAAATTTCGAAAAAAAACCGCACGAACTTAACCATAGTCCTATTAGTAAAAAAAACTCATTAAAAGAAAAAATGGATGATTAACTTTGCGCCATATTTTGCTGTACCTAGTTCGAGTATTCATGTTAACTTACTCGTATCGATTAGTTGTCGGATTTCGATCCCTGCAGCAGTACTACGGTATATAAATGTGCTCTCTCACTTACCTTTTCATTTAACGTTCGATACGAATTAGTGCCATTATATCTCAATTTGTCAGCTTTCTTTTACATATCAAATCTTTTATAAGTCTCTCTTGAAACTGTTTGTTCAATGGAAAATGTAAGTAAACTTCATTCACACAGCCTCGGTGCTACAACTTGTTTACACGAGTATTCAAATCAGAGTAAACTTATTAAGATGCATAAGTAAAGCAAGTTAGTATGTAAGTAAATGAATATTTAAATAAGTTTTCCGCTTATTGACTTTCGTTTTGTAATAATATGCAGAGGAATTCGAGCGAGTAATTGTTTAATTACTGAACCTGTTTCTTTGCTGTGCGCCAATGTCGTGGAATATTTACTTGAAAGTATCTGAATTCTAGATGTTAAAAGATAATAACAATAAATAATCTATTATACTACTCATTTCTGCTACTAGATATGCTGAACTAGTCATTGTTCGTAAATTAAATGTAAAGATTTTAAGATATATTCACTTATTCT
Organism: Anastrepha obliqua; assembly: GCF_027943255.1. Classification (NCBI taxonomy): domain Eukaryota; kingdom Metazoa; phylum Arthropoda; class Insecta; order Diptera; family Tephritidae; genus Anastrepha; species Anastrepha obliqua. The sequence continues at coordinate 51,590,234 of NC_072893.1, forward strand.
TCGGGAAATTATGAGCTATCCAATCGATTTTGATCATTTCATGATTTGCCCACAGCAAAAGCGTTGCCACTTGTAATGCGAGCAGGTTTTTTTAAGCCCTGGTTGCTATCGGTCTCGCCTCATATTTGAACTTTTTATTAATTTAAAAATGAGTTGAAACGTGACTTCTGAGTTTTTAAATAAATTACTAACCTACTAAATGGTCCATTTTGGAGTATTTTCATGTTCACAAACAGCAGCGCAGACACCAAATGGCTTTTAGCGCCTGCGTTGAAGCGTAATTGAAGTATTTTCTTTAATGTTGCACGCAGACTGAGACGTGTTTGGTTACATGCTTGCTTTGTACTCAATTCCGTATTTGAATGCGCCATATTTTAAAAGCACCGGTGGACAGCAAAATAAGTCCACCGTTTAGGGAATTTTTTTTTCTTTTTTTTTGACAGAATTTTAATTGAGTGTCTGGTATGAAAGCTTCCGTGGTAGAGCAAAACATCCAGGCATGAACCCGGCTAAAATCACTTTGCAGATGAAAACACTTTCACAAAGAGATAGATACAAAGAGGAACTGGGAGAGAGAGATTTAAAAAGGCGGGAAAAGCAATTGTTGCACGAGTGATCGATTCGATTGATGTGTGAAAATGAGCTTAATTTTGCCGGGACATAATTCCAGGCGTGTTGTGGAAAAGAACTAAGAAGTAGTGCCAAAATAGAGAAGATTAGTGGAAAGTTAGGTTAGGTTAGTGTCAGCAAAGAGGAGTGGAGCCTTAAATACAACTGGAAATAATTTTTTTACACAAGTAAGATCCATCCGTACAGATGGCACAAACCTCGATGGGAGTATGGGCGGAGGTGTATACTGCGAACATCTGGGGGTTTCCTTTAGTTTTCGACTTAGCGACTACTGTAGTGTCTTTCAGGCTGAACTAATGGCAGTAATGAAAGCCGTGGCACTGTAACAGTGTGCCGCAATACCTGGAGATGATATCTATATTCTCACTGATAGCCAGGCGGTGATAAAATCCCTCCCAAAGCAGTCGACATCGTCCAAAGTAGCCATGAAACCCGCATATCTCTTAAAGAGATGGCTGAGTCATTTTATCTAAAGGTAACATGAGTTCCTGGCCATTGTGACATTGAGGGTAACTGTAAGGTCGATGAACTAGCGAGACTGGGCGCCAAGTTGACTGATGAGTGCACAGACAATGAAATAGCCATGTACGAGCAGCGAATGAAAGATGGCGTAACGAACCCACCTGCAGAATTGCCTGACAATTGTGGCCGACTTTCAATGCTAAACGCACCGAATCTCTGCTAAGTCAAAATAAGCACAGTCCTAGCACACTGATTTCAGTTATAAAGGGGCACTGCCTAAAAAGCAGGCACGGCGAGAAGATGGGCGTGCGAAACACATGACTTCTGCAGAAGCTGTCTATATGAGGAAGAGGAAGACACGATCTCGCGCCTGCTGTGCCATTGTCTTGCTCTATCCAGATGTAGATATACCATTTTAAGTATACATTTTTTTAATGAATTGGAAGATCTCAGTACTACAGAAATTAGGGATCTACTAGAATTTTTGAAAAGTACACACTGGTCTTAAAAGAGATAAGGATAAGTTCCCCACGCGGCATCTCAATGGGCGGGCTAGGGCCGGAGTGTGTCCCACCGCTTCAACCTAACCTAACCTTACTGCCTAGACTGGCTTGGCAGTAGCGTATCCTGCTAACCCAGTTTTCCAAGACCTTAGTGCCGGTTTCTGCCTCTATCTCTCGCTTACTCTAAAGTTCTAAATTGTTAATGGGTTGTTCCCATAACATGGGTACTTCACGGGACTTCACAAAAAAAAAGCTAATGGCGTCAAATCCTCCTAAAACTAAAGATCGCCCCAGTGCATGTCTTCAATTTCTGGTCACAAAAATTTTTTATCATACCTCTTTAGCACTAACCGCTGAAATAGCGTATCCAGTAGCATTTTCAAAGGAAATTGGGCCAATTGTGCCACTGTCCCAAAATCGGCACCAAACTGTCTTTTCCTGAGGATGCATTGGGTTCCTGACGATCATAAGTGGGTTTTCCATTTGTAAGCTTCCAATGATAAAAATATAATTGGGTTCCAATTTCATGAGTTGACTACTAAGAGAAGATGCAAAGGAAATATTTTCTCAAGCTCTGTCAGAAGTGGCCTACGCGAAACTAAGAAGTGGTTCGAGTCTATGCTGGGTGCACGGATAATGCGCACTTCTAAGACATCCATATAAACGTAATCATTTATCTAAGGAAAAATGATATACGGTACCTGCTGATAGAGTTAAGTCGGCCAAGATGTTGATGCTTGATGCTCTTCAAGCCATTTTGTTCGGAGGTTCCGTTTTGGAAACTGAAATTTCATTTTTTGGAGCTAATTTTTTTCGCTTTTATTGTTCAACTTGACTATAATTATTTTAAGTATGTACTCGAAATCGATTAACTTTGCTTATATGAGCCAGATGATGGAGAAACTCGATTTGATTCACACGCCGAAAGTGGCCAGACGACGAAGAGTAGGCAATCTGTTTATTGATTTTTAAATATGGTGTTCTTATAATTCTTCCCTTCACTGTATTGCATCCTTGCGTATCGAATATTGCGTTTTCTATTGCTCAAGAAATTCTATATTTTTAAGCTTACACCTATTCTTTCTATTCTCAATTTGCGTTTTACTAATTTCCGTTCTCTTTATTTTCAGGTAATTAAAATGTGAAGGAATAATAATAAATTTGCATACAGCTCGAACCGCAAAAGCAAAAACTATAAAGTTGGGTATACAGCGTTACATTCGCAGTGTGGCGACTATTGCTTGGTAAATTTCATATTATAATCTGCCGTTTTGACTTGCCAGTTTGCTTGTTCTAAACTTTGCTTTATGTTGCGTTTTTATTTTTATTTTTTTTATTTTATTAAAATCTGTTTTCTGCGTTGCGGTTTTTCGTGGACGATGTGGTTACATTTTTATTGCTTTCAATTATAGGCGCAAATGTTTGTTTGTTCCTCGTCGAAGTGTCGGGTTTGTATAGAATTGCTTTTGTTTTAATGTTCAGGCGTGACTAACGCACGTGTCGCCTTATTTATTTATTTTCATTTTATTTAAATGGTCTACCCATCAACGCAATCGTGAATATAAAAAGTGTGTTTGTATAATATTTTTATAGCATTTAAATTTATATTTTGATATGCGGCCAACATTCAGCGGTTAAAAACGAAAAAAAACTTGTTAGAAAAATTAACCTTAATTGGATTTCAACATTTTTTCAAATTGAACTGGTTAGCTACTGTACCTTTTTTTGTTTTGTTTTTTGTATTTTTGAACTAAATCACGTTTCGTTAGCGGTTGTAGTAAATCACGTTTTTATTTTACGCATAACTATTTTGTGAATGAGTTGGACGAGTGCGCTACTTAGCTAAATAAAAAGCCAAAATGGCCGATGAGAACATAATAAATCAAGACTTATTCTGAATTACCAAAAATGGAATTTATACTCGTACTATTTGAGAAATGCCGCATTAGTGCATTCACTATAGATGACTAGATGCGAAACTCGTTTACTCGTGAGAGCGCTGTCAAAATGTGCGTTTTTTATAAATAAGCAAAAAATTCAAAAATTGATATTTAAATGTAAAAGTATTGATATAAAAATTTAAAGTTTATACTCTGTGTCAAGTTGATATTTCACACTAAAAAAATTCTTTTGAGAGAAGAAAAAATTGGTACATTTTACAGTTTTTCGTTGATAAAGAAGAAGAAAGTGCAACCAGGCCGCTGAAATTGTGACTGGTATTTATGGTGCCGAAACTGTAACAGCAAATTACGTGCAATTTTAGTTTCGCCGATTCGGTTTAGGTGTTTTTGATATTAAAAACGCACCTCGTACAGGCAGGCCCGTCGTCGAAAATATCGATAAAATCACAGAAGTAATCGAAGTTGACCGGCATGTTAGCAGCTGTGGCTTCGCCCAAGAGCTAAAGATCGATCATCAAAGAGTTTTAAGCCATTTGTGCAAAAATAATGAATTTATTTTTTCCCAGACTAACACATTTTAGGGCGGAGCAACTAAGTATTTTTCACCTTCCCCTGTGATGTGCTGCATGCACGATTTGCTACCTTTTCAAAAAATTATAAAATACTGTTTTTTCTTTTAAAAATTGAGAGGATCAAACCTTTTTAAGATATAGTTTGCGCAGTATTTGATTTTGCTTAAAATTGAGCGTAGAATTCGAATGTGTCATACAATTTCTTCGAAAATTTAGCTCCGAACAAATTACTCAGCCCCAATATACAGAGTGAACGATATGAAGTGTTACCTATTCAAAACACCATAACTTTTTTGTGCGATATTAGTTTTTATTGATTTCAAAGACAAAATTTTTCAAAAATGATTACAATTTTAACATATATTCACTTTAGCTCGATATGACCACCTTTTGCAGATTGCAATGTGTTGCATGCTGCACGAATGTGATCTTGAGGCATTTTGACCCATTCTCGTATTATCGCGTTTTTCAGCGCATCCATACTGGCATATTTTTTAGTCCTCACCTTGCTCTCCAAAATGGACCAGATGAAATAGTCCATCGGATTTGCGTCTGGCGAATTCGAAAACCATTGTATGGACGAAATGAAGTGTGGAACATGATTTTTTAACCATTCTTGGTTCACACGAGCTTTATGAGACGGTGCCGAGTTCTGTTGGAACGTCCATGGTCTACGACCGAAATGTTGTCGTGTCCACGGCTCTAAAGCAGCTTCTAAAACATTTTCTCTATAATAAGTTGCATTCAGTTTGACACCAGGCTCGATAAAAACGATTGGAGAGTGGCAATCAGCGGTCACTGCGGCCCAAACGATTACTTGCGATGGGAAATTGCTTCGAGGGGCCATACGTAGGCTCAAATTCTCGTATGAGCGTTCGGTCAAGTAAACACGAACGTTTTGAGTGTTTCTGAACTGCTCAATTGGGAAATTTTTTTCATCAGAAAACACAATGTTAGGAAATTCGCCACGTTCGTGCAAGCGCAACAACTCCTAATACGTAACGGGACTGCATACTATTAACTTTTTAAACAAATTTATGACTTTGATTTACGCTCTTTTTGTTAGGATATCCACGTTTTCATGATAGAGTAATACAATAATAAATTAATAAATAAAGGCGAGAAAATCACTGCGCTCAAGATTTCTTTATACAATATTCACAATGTTTGTCATGTCAATTAATTTTCGCAAATTTATTATGAAAATATGACTTTTACTATAAACAAAAACCGTGTAAATCAAAGATTTAAACTTTTCACAAAAATTAAAAAAATTCCAAAAAATCAGCATCAGAATTTGCAATTTTGTGGCAAATTAAATATTAGTGCAATAAAGTGCACGTTCGAAGTGCCTAAAAATTCGTCTTGAGTTTTAATTTTTTTTTTTGTTATTGACAGTCTTTTGCTGTTCTTTCATATCACACATGTTCGAAATGGTTTTAGTCTGAAAGAAAATGCGCAAACCCTTAGCGGAAAGAATTGATCAAAAATCAATGCGAATCTTTAGCTGCTTCGTACTTGCATTTTATTGAACTGAAATTAATTGAGCTATAAAACTGCATACACAAAAAATTTTGAAAAAGTTTTAATTTTCGATTTATATAGTTTACTTTATTCAATGAATTACATTTTTACAAAAATACATCGAAAAATATTTGTTGTGAATACTTTCGTATGACACACTGCATGCTGCAGGCTTTTTCTGCCTAGTGTCGGTATACTCGTTTACGTCTGTATCTATGACCATTCAATTGCTACTCAATTGCCTTAAGCTGTTTAAAGTTACTAAAGAGCTCGAATAATCACTACCATTGCCAATGCTACCTACGCACCGGCTTTTGGTTTCTTGTTGCTTAAAGAATTTTATAATTATTTAATTACTTGTTTGTATAAAATTAAATTGTTGATTTATAGTTGCACCAATTATGGTGCAATAGATGACGATGGCAGTTGCAAACAACGACAACACCACCAACAACACTACTTGTCCCAATAATTAGGTTAACAATGCCAACTGTTCACTCAGCTTTGTTGTTGGCTGTCGCAGTAGCTGTGTTGTTGACACAAATGGTCAGTTTTAAACGCTCGCCAGCTATTGCTATATACTCATATGTGTCTGTGATGCCTTTGTATGCCGCTACTGTTCCCGTCAATTCGTTCGACGTCTATCACTTTTTAGCAGCAGCTTGTCGCAATTTGGCCTGTTCGTTTGCTAGTTGTGGCTCACATTTTAGGCATGCTGACCGGAAATGTGGAATTTAATTAAGTGAATGCCTGTTTGAAGAGCTTGGCAATAAAGCTGATTGGATAACAAAGTTTTGTTTTTATTAATGGATGTAATAACATATTTAAAAGTCATTGGCGTCAATGGTTGATTCGTTCTTTTTTGTTAAATAATTTTTTAGCGCCTGTTCTCTAATTTTACGACGCAGTTTAGGATTTTTGTTTTTCGCAATTGGTGGTTAAATTACGTTTCGGTAATATCAACTGTAGGTCTATAGACTCTGGTTTCGTTTTCTGAACCGGACATGAACCATTAAAAGGATACATAATTTTTTTGCTTACTTCTTAGAAGCCAAGGCAAATTTCCAAACTCATTTTTGTTAAGAAATTAAAAATTTTCTTATAAAAATCCATGTTGAAGAGATTTCAAAGATGAGCTCTTTAATATATCGTTATTCGGCTCTGAACGAATTTGACTGAATCAGCTGATGGGTTGACGTGCCTTGAGGTGTACTTACAAAAAAACTGAGATTGTGTTGGTGATGTACGAAAAAAATCGACCCATGACACCTCGTTGTCGTCTAAACAACGACTGATTGGACGAGTGTGTAAATACGTGGGAAATGATCGTGAAGAATTCGGCTGGCGAATCCCCGAATGGCGTGGCAGCCAAAGTTCCCCTCACAATTTTCTTTTTCACCATAGTTAAAGAGCGATCCTAGTAATCTATTATCCTGGATGAGAATCATTTGTTGACGTTGTTGTTGTAGCAGCATAAAAATTCCCCATACATATACGGGGTGTGGTGCTGGAGTGACAGTCCTTAGCCGGATGTACATAAATACGGTTTGTTCCGGTAACGTCGAGCCGACTGCCGTGGGAACGAAGCCATTTATCTGCAGAGCCGCTTCTCTCGGGAAGTACATATCAATTTGCATAATAGGTCTGTCTTGTCTTTTGAACTCGATCTATTACCCAAGCCTAACCCGAGTTGCGCAACCCCCAAGTCGAATGGCATTTCCCATTTTTCACGGTATTTTTCTCTGCCAAGTAGTCGGTTGAAATTTGAGGAATGTTTCCCCTTTACTGTGGCTCTTATAGGAGCTGAAGTGACCTATAAATTTCTAGATATATGTTTGATCCAAAATTCTTGATTCTTATACAGATTTATATTCAAATGTTGCCGGCTCATATTCACATAAAATGATTTAGGTTTTCCGGCAGCCTGAAAAAATGCGTCGCCTAGGGCCTGATACGTTGAGAGGAAATGATCTAATAATCTTAACGCTGTTGACTAACTGCCAACATTGTTACTTTTATTAGCATTCAGTAACATATGACAACTGTTTTAAGGTTTACGTTCTCATTATGAGCATCTCGTCTCTGTAGGCTGTTTGTTGCTTTTTGCTGTTTGACATAGTTTGTTTAATGCTGTTGGAATATGACTCCGTGATTGGGTCTTTTTGTGACAGAGCGCCCTCATCCGGAAAGCCAGAGAGAAATTTTGATTAGAAATTTCAATTTTGAAGTTGTCCATTTTATTTTAAAGAATGTCTCGGAAGTAGGTGAAACAAAATCAACCGTTCAATAAGAGAAGATCTGACCCAACTTTGGAGAGTCCACTATTATTACCTAAGTTGTCCGGTTTCAGAAAGGCACCATGGAAATATCAGTCAGGACAATTGCGTCTTAGCATCCCAATCACAGTTTATAGCAGAGGTAGAGAAAATAGGAAGTGAGATTGTGTAGGTGTGCGTAGAACAACTGCGAATATGTAGGTACTATAAGAGAAAATAATCGTAAACGGTGTCCAAATTACTCCTCTGCTGTCTGAACAACGATTAATGGGAAGAGCGTAAGAATGAAGGGCGCACTAATCGTAGGACTAAACTTTGGGCAAGTAGGTGGCGTCATTTGCTTAGGAAGTCTTGAAATACAGTACAGATTCGCTCTTGCCAAAAAACCCCTATTTGGGACAACGATGTCTAGAATGCAGACGAGCGGCCACCATTAAACCGTTAAACGGCTCTCAGCTATTTTCAACTATTCAGCTGATTTGCTGGCGTAACCGAGGTCTTGGCCGCGGTTTGCTTACAAAAAACTGAGATTGTGTTGCTGATATGCGAACGAAGTCAACGCAACGTCCACTCATGTTACTTCGTTCGCCTGAAAAACGACTGATTGTATGAGTGTGTGAATACGCGTGAAATGAGAGGACAGAATCCCTATTGACGTGGTAGCCGAAATTATCTCCCAATTTTGCTTCGGATAGCCAAACTTTATAATCTGTTATCATTGCTTGGAAGTAAGTAGATAATTGAGTAGCAAAGTCCTCTGTTACAAAGCATAAATATCACACTTTTTAAGTCGCTCATCATCTCTGTTACAGAAGCTTGGCAATGACAACATTCCATGAGGGGACGCCTAGAGAATTTGAGCGCGTTTGAGAGTTATGAGCGTTGGCCTATCAAGAATGCTACAGACTTTAGAATAATGAGGTAAAGGGGCTTTAGAGGGATGGGAACATAAAGATTCAAAGGGTCCGCTGGCTAGGTCATATCGTACGAATTGATGCCAAGTATCCAATAAGTCGGTCAGTCACAGCCATTACTTTCTGAAGATGACTACTAATTGGGGTCGAAATATCGACGAATAAATAATACGAATAATTTATTTTATTGTTTTATTGGTAAGCCGGCTTTGAGACTACAAGAACTATTTAGAAGATATTAGGTGGTCATTAAAACTATTTCAAACAATTTTGAAAATATTCAATACAGTAGCTACTGGTGGTGACTTATATAGGGAAGATCTCATTGGCGTAGAAAAGCTAGTTGCAGAAGGATTTGTTTCTTCGAACAGATTCCGTTTAGCATGAAGAAGAAAATACTGACTCGCTTTATTGAAATCGGTCTGAATTGAAATCGTTTGCAGTCCACACTTAGCCTTGGCAGCTTAATAAAGCTCTAACAAGTTTAAGTAAACCTTCTAATCGCTAGTTCTATTCAGTCAACTTCGCTCATCAAAATAATTGCGAGAACTGGAGAAATTTTTCTATTTGCGTTTGCTACTGTTCATTTTCCTTACACCTACACACCCCAACTAGCTGTCAAGCACCTTTCTACAATTTTTTTAATCTTTTTTTTTTGGAATTTGCTTATACCGAATTAGCAGCTTGTTAGCATTAATTCCATGTACACATGCAGCCAGCCAGCCAGATGTTTTTGCATCATCTGACAACGATTGGCGTTGTATTCACTACCTATTATTATTAACTTTTATTTTTATTTTTATTTTCATATATTGTAGATATTTTCAGTGATCGTGAGTGTTTGCGCTGTGCGTTAGCTTGACTAAGTGAGTCGGCGTAAAATATGGCATAAAGCGTTTACTGTCGAAGTAGTTAACTTTATGTATTTATGTACGCATTATAAACATTTAATAGTAATTATGTGCGTACAAGTATAATAAATATTTCAGTCGCGGCGCATCAACATTGAAAAGCGCCGCTCAAAAATAAACTTCACCGGCCAATTGCAATGCTGACGACTGTTGACTAAAGCGTCTGATGGTTGGCGGCGCGTTTGCCTCGACTGCTACCAACTTTTATGCGCCTATTTATATTGCACTCGTGTGTGTGTGTGTATGTGCATGTATGTGAGCTCATAACATTGCATTTTGTTGATGATAGTAATTTGTGATGCATTTTTATTGTTGTTTTGTTTTTGCTTTTGGCGCATAGGAATGAATAGTTGATGATGACAATGATCTTTTTGTTGCAACTATTTATTACTTTGCTAAACTTTGTTTGCTACTTTAGTTGTTGCTGTTATTTTCCTTGCTGTATTTGTTGTTTAGTAGGAAATAACATAAAATAAAATAAAATACAGCTCTAGTTTTCCTTCGTGCAATTGTAAACAAGCCAAAAACACAAATAACCAATAATCGTATTTCTTCTTTACCTTCTTCTTCTTCTACTTTAACAATCTTTAGCAGTCTGTTAATACTGGCAGCGATTTGTATTTTTATATTCGCTGCCTCCTTTTCCGTTTTGCGACAGAAATGAGCGCAATTCGCTAGCCCAAAATAGGCTGTGTTGGCCGATCATAAAGTTTTGTCTTGGCGGCTGCGCGTAGCTCTTCGAAGGCCACATAAGGTCGTAAATATGTGAACGAGCGCGCGCATAATGCGTACATACATACATGCATGTATATGTAGTTGAGTTTGTCCACAGCCGGCTTAAATCGCGCTTGACCGCCATCATCACAGCTTTGGAATTTCATACGAACGCAGAACGGCCTACTTGCAGAGGTGGAGTGAAGTGGTGAGTAAGTGTCTTGTGTGTCTTGCCAGAAATCGCCAATCGCGTATATCGTTACCATATTTAGTTGAGCCTTTGTTCGCCTTCTTCTGCTTCTTCTTCTTCTCCTTGTTGCGAGTATTTGACTTTGATTTTGAAAGCTTGAGCTTTGGCATTTTCATTTTCACTCAACTATTCGCGGCTTTTTGTTTGCTTACATTTCCCATTCCACATTTTTCTTGATGGTGCATGATTTTGTTCTTAAGCCTGCCTCGGTGCAATTGCTATGTATATTTATACCCAATGCATGAATACAAAAAAGTGCTCCAGCAGTGGTTTGTTATATACTTTTAGGATGCACTCCATTTCTCAGCTCTATGAGTTCTTCTGCTTCACACACTATGCTGAGAGGCAATTACTTGCGCAATGAAACGCTTTGGATTCTGTAATAAAATATGAGTGTAAGTAGGTAGGTGAGATGGTTGAAGTACCAAGCACCAGTACTCCCCAAGTAGACAGGCAGATATCTGCAACCAGCCAGACCTGTTGATGTAATGGCGAATGTTACTTGGGTTGGCGCGTGGCGAAAGTGCTCAAAAGTCTACTGCTCTGAAAAGTCCCCACAGCTCTGCAATGGGGGTTAAATGGCAAGTCCAGTTTTTCCGCGTGTGTTGGAATTTGAATGGCGTGGAGTCCGAAGGACTTTCTGAGTCCGCCGTCTATTGTACTGGGTTTTCGAAATAGCAGATGAAGAAATGGAGCTAAATCTTTTCTGCGTTTTCCTGAGAAATACGTTGTGCAATTCCCTTTTAACAACAATCAGTAGGATTTCGATAACCAGATCTCTGAGACCAATTCAATCGACCCCTTCGTGGCAATCTCAAAAGCTATTTCATTTCCCACTAGGTTCGGTTATCCTGGAACTCAGATCAGAAAAGTTTTAGCTGCAAACCTGAGACATTTGAGAGCGTTGAATACAGGTGTCCACCAATTTGGATCTGCACCAAGGCAACGTCGGAGCCTTGATCGCAGCTTGACTATCGGAAAAAATGCTTTTATCTCCCTCGCTCCCGCGGTCCCTAAGAATTCTGCATGCCTGCAGGATCGCAAAAAAGTCTGCCGGAAAAACACAAGCAATTTTAAGGAAACAGGTAAATTAGCTGATATAGAAAAATCCCCTACTCCGACTCCCGATTCCATCTTCTAGCCAAAAGTATCTCATTGAAACTAGAAACTGGAAACAACATTTTTGATAATCAGCAATTAAACGCGTGGGGCATAAAAAGTTCAATTTCGCCCAATCTTAGTTAGATTCCACCACATGCCTACTTTTTATTTATAATAAAAAAATGTTTGTTGTTTATTTTTTCGTTTTTTATTTGCGTCTTCTTTATTGTCCCTGCTTTGTTTTGGCTTTAAGCATCCCGTGGCTGTTGGCTAGTTGTTCAGGAATTTCGCTGTGTTGTCTCGCTAAATCCCAAGAAAATATGTACATATGCATGTAATGCTTTGGCGGTCTTTCGTGCGGTTGCGCTTGCGCTTTCTTAATACTCTTAAGCCTCGATTTGCCACTGTTGTCGCAGCTGCTGCTTGTCGCCGCCATAACGACCGGCCATTTAGTTTTATTTGTACATAAATTTTGTTTGGATTTTTGAGGTCGTGATAACGTAACGAACGGTCAAGCCAACCGACCGTCGGACGGACGGAGGAATGAATGGCAATAGCAATAACGCTTTTTTGATGCCTTTTAGCGCACGAGTGTGGTTTCATTTTTGTATTTCTTGGAAGCTGCGCCGTTGATGACACTTTTAAGCGCACGAAATGACAACACAGGCACCGAGTCGGCACGGTGGAGTGCGCGGGAAAGGGGAGCGAGTGATGAAGTGAAGAAAAGCGTAGATATTTGCGCGAAATTCTTGTAATTGGGCAATAATCTTTTGCTGCCCACTACTGCTTGCGTACTGTATCTTGCGTAATTCATGGCTGTTCTTTTATAAACAAAAAAAACAAAAAAATATTTTTTAGGTTAATAACTGCGTTTTTATTTTTTTTTATTTTATGTGGCCTTTTTTTTATTTTGTGGTAACTTACATGTTTTCCAACTTTGTATTCCACTTTTTTCGTACTTATTTGTTTTTGTTTTTTAATTCTTAAAATTCTCAGCCTCCGCATATTTCTGTATTTCTTTTCTGGGTTAAACCAAGAAGCTTCGCTTTTTTTTATTTTGCTGTTAATTTTGGTTTAATTTTTTCAGTTGCTCTGTTCTGTTTTGTAGAACATTCCTTTTCTTTGTTGTTATTTTGTAAGAAATCTGTATTTTTTTCAGCCTATATCAGATTATTTTTGTATATTTACTTTAGCTGCATATCAATAACAAATCCGCTGCTGCTGTTGCTACCTGCTTATTTTTTACATTCTTGTTGCCGTTTTTTCGTAGTGTTTTAAGGTGAGGTTGCTTCACTTTCGATAAAAAAAAATGTTTGTTTGAATTATAAATCGAATTTATGGGGGGTTGTATGTAAGAATTAAGCGAAGTCTATAAATATTGGATTAAGAGAGAATTCTTAAGGGGTTTTTGTCCATCTGCGAAATTCTCTGAAAGCTTTTTGAATAAGTGGGTGCTTGTAGTTCGGTTGAGATTTCCATCGCACTCAAAATCGAATACTTTTAATTGAGCTGGTGAAATTTAAGAAAACCCCTCAAGTATGGCTTAACATTTCCTCATAAAACCACTTAATAATTTGTGTTTTGAGTAGCTTTGAAGGTTTTTTTTACAGTTTTTTACCTTCAAGCACTACCATTTTTTTGTTTTTTTTTTTTAATTTTTCAAATATCTGTTTCGTAGCAAATTTGTGGAAAAAAATTTTAAGTCAAAAAGTATTTCAAATATCTGTTTTATAGTAAACTTAAAATAAAAATTTGAAGAAAATAAAAAAAATATATCTATTTTTTGAAAATTCTAATACGCTAATCCCGTTTAAGTTCGGTTATCATACGACTCCCTATTTCTGTCATTTGGTTTTTCATGTCCACAGTGGCTTTTGAACGAACCTTGACTACCAGCATTCTCGCGTTTGCTATTTAACCATGGTGAAAAAGAAAATTGTGAGGGGAACTTTGGCTGCCACGTCATTTGCGGATTCGCCAGGCGAATTCTACACGATCATTTCCCACGTATTCACACATCAGTCGTTGTTCAGGTGACAACGAAGTGTCATTGGTAGATTTTTTTCGTGCATCAATAAAATCTCAGATTTTTTGTAAGCACACACCAAATTACGGCATCACAAGGCTGATTCTGCCATATTCGGTGAGAGCTGAATAACGGTATGTTAAAAAGCTCACCTTTAAAATATTTTCATCATGACTAAGAAGTGAAGTGCCAATGAAGAAGGACATTAATTAAATTTTTTTAAATTTACATATAATGTATTTTTTTAATTAATTTTAATTATTTTTTTTATGCAAATGGGTAAGACTCCGTCAGAAAATATGAGATTTGCAAGTGGTCTTTCGATTTCTTTGAAACTTTGGGAAATATTAGTTCTAGGTAAGATACATTCGAGCCTAAAAGGATTTTGAAAAATTTTCAAAATTGAGTCATCTACGCCATGTTGAAAATCGGGACCGTGTTTTTTTCAAAAATCAATATTTCTTGAACCGCTGGATAGATTTCAATGCAATTTACAGACAATATAGAAACAAATAAGTAGTTTAAATTAGTATTATGTTAAAAAAAAAATTTCGAAATTTTGACCAAAAAAAAGTCAAAAAAATTTTTTTAATCAATTTTTAGTTGATTTGGCCACTTTTTTAGATTTTCTGTTATGCACGTAACGATTCCTTATGATTTAACCTTTATTTTGAAAAAAAAAATTTTATGGTGTCTATAATATTTCTCGAGATATTGCGATTTTAGTGGAAGCGCGCACGCACGGTTCGCGCTGCGTTATGTGTTCCTGTATGAAGTGACTGGAGCAGACTGCTGCAGGTCTGTGCGCGTTTTTCTACTCCCGCGCTGCGTAACCGCGAACTTCACGGTGCGCGCTTCCACTAAAATCGCAATATCTCGAGAACTATTATAGACACCATAAATTTTTTTTTTTCAAAATAAAGGTTAAATCATAAGGAATCGTTACGTGTATAACAGAAAATCTAAAAAACTGGCCAAATCAACTAAAAATTGATTCAAACAATTTTTTTGACTTTTTTTTGGTCAAAATTTCGAAATTTTTTTTTTAACATAATACTAATTTAAACTACTTATTTGTTTCTATATTGTCTGTAAATTGCATTGAAATCCATCCACCGGTTCAAGAAATATTGATTTTTGAAAAAACACGGTCCCGATATTCAACATGGCGTAGATGACTCAATTTTGAAAATTTTTCAAAATCCTTTTAGGCTCGAATGTATCTTACCTAGAACTAATATTTCCCAAAGTTTCAAAGAAATCGAAAGACCACTTGCAAATCTCATATTTTCTGACGGAGTCTTACCCAAATATAAATCAAATATGAATATAAATGTTATAAGTTACATATAAACGTCCTACAAGAGTTGGACAATTCAACAGTATTTATAATGGACACATTTTTTTATGTAGAGAAAATAGGCAACACTGCCATTAAATTGTTTTCCAAGAATTTTTTAGCAACTTCAAACTTGTACTTTATTTCATTAAAATTCAATGGGCTATAGAACTGCGTACCTAATTTTTGTTTTGTAATTCTGATTAAAAAGTGTGAAATTTTCCTGCTGTTGCCGGGAAGCTAAATAAAAATCAATGTATGGTAAAATTTATCTGAACAAAGAATTTTTGTTTATTTACTACACATATGTATATACTAGCAAGAAGATGCAATACCCCGCCTGTGTCGTTCACATTTAGGAGCGAATATATTTTGAAAAAGCGATCGGTAAGAAATATACAGGCTGGCTGATGAATTTTGCTACATTAAGAAACTCAAATAACTTTTTTTAGTGTATGGAATTCATTTATTTTTTTTTTAAGTTGAAGGTCACTCAATTTTATTAAATGTAGCTTAACTAGTTTTAAAAATAATTGAATTTAAATGCCCCCCATGCTCGTTGACACAAGTGCGGCATCTTAGTAAAAAGTTGTTCATTGCTGCTTTGAGAGTTGCGACAGGAATAGCCGCAACTGTTGCCCGAATGGATTGTTTTAGTTCATCCAAATTTGTTGGCTTTGTTTTATAAACTTCTTGTTGACATAAACCCCACAAGAAAAAGTCAGGTGCAGTAAGGTCAGGCGACCTGGGGGGCCAACGAAATTCGGAGTTTCTTGAAATCAGTTTATTGGGAAATTTTCGTCGCAACTCTGTCATAACAGTCTGGGCTATGTGAGACGTTGCCCCATCTTGTTGAAACCACACAGAGTTGAAAGGAATTCTCTTTCGGCGTAGTTCTGGATAGAAAAATTCTTTCAGCATTTTCAAATTTTGGTCTTCTTCCACCATTTGCAGGATCTTCTGGCAAAATTCCAAGCGAATCGGCAAGTCTGCTGCATTCAGTTTGTTAACCATTTGAATTTTGTAGGGAAATAAGTCTAAATGTTTGTGCATTATTGTTTGCAAAGACTGTCGGCTGACACCAAGTTGAGCAGATAAGCTTCTTGTTGAAACCCTTGGATTGCTTTGTATAGCTGCAGCTACAGGTTTCCTCCGTCCGAACTGGTGGGTTTCGATAATAAGGCCTTCTTGCGGCTGTTCCTTGCTCAGCAAAATTATTCACCAGTCTCATTATGGTCCATCTGCTCGGGGGATCGCCGCCAAACATCCGCCTGTACTCTCTCTGTACCAAAACTACGGACTCCAGTGCGTGATAGCGGCGGACTATCCAAATTCTTGTTTGCGTGTCCCAGTTATCCATTTTAAAAATTTTTAAAGATCAATCTGCAAATTAAAACAAAAATGGAACAGATAACTTAAAAAGAAAAAAAGTTATTCAATTTTTTTTTGGTAGCGGCTCAGCCACCCTGTACAACTACGACCACTTGAACTGAAGCGTAGTCATAGGAATTTTACACCGATATTGATGAAACTGCTCAGTTGAATCAGAGCGGGGCTGTAATTGATTTGTTTAGAAAATCATAGCAAAAACTAAAATAGCGGCCGCGTTCTTGTTGGAGTTTTGTAAAAAATTTATCTGATTAATGAGATCCTAGAGAGTTTTTTCCTTCTATACTTCTTGACACTGGTATTAGATTGATGTTAAATTAATGAAGTTTTACACCCTTATTTACTTATATTAAGAGAAAAGTTGAAATGTTGTACTTAAGAAGTGCAGCACTGCGTTAAACAAGTTGGCATAGACGAACTGGGAATACAAAGTAATAAAGATTGAAGTCATTTCCTTACAGAATTAATATAAAAAAATACTCTTCGGTTATGCTGTGTTAAAAGAAAGAAAATTTCGGGGACGTGGATAACATTTAATGCAAATAAATATATAAAACAGAAGGGCATTAGTGAAATATTGTTTTTTGATGGGGAAAAATGTAAATTGTTTTTAATAAATTTTCCTCAGCGAATGAAAATACATAAAACTTAAAATAAATAAATTTGCTGTAACTAAACATACCTAGTTAAGCGTATTCTTATGCGCATGACATAATTTACATACCATTTAGTTGAGAATTCATGTATATTTATGTGCCTCAAATGTCAGAGCACTACGTACGCTTCACCACATTCGGTATTAATCAAGTCAAACGCCACCATAATACTTCACTGACATTTTTTGAATACATTCCCGCATTCAAGTTCAAATCCATGTTTGCAATAATAATGCGCTCACCCTGGCTCCTCATTCCCATCACAAAAAGAGTAAATAAATTCATTACCAGCTCATACTCATACTGTGAATACCTGCCTTTTGTTTGTACTGTGCATAAAAGCCTCTCGATGTGCCTGGAATTTTAAATATCATTTTCTAAAGACTCAATAAAATTCCCATATCTTTATCCCCACTAAATCCGGCACAAAGGCGTAATCGCAAGGAGAGCTTATTCGTATTATTGAGCAGCCCAAAAATATAGCATAGCATAGACAAATAAATACATTTCGAGTTTGTAAGTGACCGCTGGAAAATGCGTAGTAGGTAACGACGAGGTATTGCCATAGAAGCTTTAAAGTCAGTTAAATGGCCTAGAACGTGCGTCAATTGCAGTCGTTATATAGATTTTAATTACAAAGCGTCGTGCTGTTATGGCCGTTCAAAAAACAAAAAAAAAACAATTAAGCTGCATTCAAGAAAAGCATGCAACTATTCGCATATATGAGTACACTGATTGCTTCTTTATGTGGCAGCGAAGGTAATTAATGAGTGAGTGAGGTGGTGGTGGTGGTGGGTGGTTAGTTTGGGAGGGATATTTTAGCCTTGTTTTTATTGTTGTTGCTATTATTTGTCTATGGTATTTCTTCTTTGTTAGTTAGTATGAAAATGCATACCTTTTAAATTAGCTGCGGCACCATAGTTGTAAAATGTCTTTAAACGCCGCACGAGTTTTAAACCGCCTTGAATGCAACTGAGTCACGCACAAAAATGCTGACAGCTAACGATGCACAAATCTACATTATTTACGCTTTTATTTTTATTCTAATTGCTTGATTTTATTTGGAATTTGATCAATGCGCTTGGTACGTTCTACTTGCTGCACGCGGCCCTGTTTTGATGGAATTAAACGAAGGACTTAAGACACGAACTTGTGTGGGTTTGGCTTTACTACCAAAAGTCTGAGGCTAAATGAGTGTGTGACTCGATATGTCTTTTCTTTGGTTTTATTTGATTTCGTAATAAATTGTATTTCAAACCATTTTCAAAATATATTAATGTTATTGGTATTTTGTAGAGGGTCACTCTAACTATTCTGGAGCATGCCTTGATTAATATGCAAATGCTTGCGTATGGAAAACATTTCTTAGTACTACGTACAAGGAACGAGACAGTTTGAAGTCGCTCGTAGGCTGCTCCTAACTAAGTGTCGCAATCATGAGCGTACTCGTTCTTCGTTAGCCCGGGCTATTCGAAAATGTACGAACAAAATCGGGAGCTCTACTTTATACAGCTACAACTACTTTTTTGGTTTTTATTTTCCAGATAATACATTTTTTTTCGCATGTTCGTAAGTTTTTCGAAAAAGCGTCATAGGCCTCGAATTAAACATTTTTTACACTATCGGAAGCACTCATTTAGCAAGGGGTTACCACCTGTTTGAATTTAAAAAAAAGTAATTTATTAAAAAGTAGTATGTATTTATAAGAAAAAAATCTTTCAAAAACAATTTTTTTATAGCGTTGCCACCAAAATTTTATTGGAAAAATAGCAAGTTATCACAAATTTCATTTGAATCCTGAAATATGGATATCAGACGAAAGATGTTTAAGCAAGGTTTAATACCGAAAATTTGTCAAAAACATCTCAAATTTTTTTGTTAAAGTTGAACCTAAAAATAGGTTTTAAGATATAACAATAATTTATTTGCATAATAACGCCATTTCCAGGTTCAGTTATAAGAATTTAGTTAGAATTTTTTATTTAGAAGTCAAATTTGTATATATAAAAAAGCCTAAAGTTAAAAATTAAAATTGGTCGTGAAAAAAGTTTGAGCTGACTGTTACACAACCAATACACTCTTGGTTTACCTTTAGGAAATATTAGTGAAATTCTATATTTCATAAAAAGGGTGCATCCTTTCATCAAATTTTTTATTCTCGATATCGTCATCCCAACATTGCCAGTGGTTCCAGCTCAAAGTTTCCGTTTTCCAAAAATGTTTTTCAGTCTAATGCTTACAAATTGATATTTGTTTTGCTATAATTCAGAAAGTCTCACACCAACAACCAATATAAGTGGCGACAGTGATCACAAAATAAAATTATGAAAACAAAATAATTTTTTTTTTCATTAACTTCCAAAGCGACGTCTTGCCATGAATATAGCCTTGATTTCTATATAAACCTATTGGAAGCATATATCTACATATTCATACATATATACATATATGCATTCCTCAAAAATCAAAACAACCTTAAACTACGGATTCATTATAATAATTCCGTAATGAAGTGAAGAAGTGGCTAAGAAATTTAAATTTGCTCACAAAATAAAAGTTTAGGCCTAAAAAGACCAGAAGCAACGACAAAGCAATATAAAATTGTACGTATGTTTGTAAATCAACGTGGATACGTGGTGGTATGCTTATTTATGTAGTCCCTGCAGGAAAAAGCTGTAGTAGGGTGTCAAATTTTTGGTCAGGTATCATTTCGTCGATTTCGAAGCACTTCGGTGCACATTTCACCTGCCCCTATATCTGCCTTCACAATGTGACTATTAAGTCCAATGGTCAAAATCGAAAAATAAACACAAAAGTAGGCCTTCTCATACAATCGGTATTTTCGGCAGCGGCTTAATGAGTTGACTACTACTTCTGATGTAGACAGTTGGTTTTTTTTTTTTTGATTTCAATAAAAAGAAGTTATTATGTGGAAGAAATTTTATTGCTAAAGAAATCTAAATTGTTAAATTGAAGTACAAATGAAAAACATACTTTTTCGTCTGACGCAGGGATAGCAGAATAGCGTGCCACTCCTTCCATCATTGCAAAAGCGGCGGCACTTTGATTTAGTCCGCCAGTACCAGGGAACGATCATGGACTGACGAGTCATCGTTATACGCATTTAACATTTGCATGGCCTAAGAAGTAAGGAAGCGCCACCGCAACGTTACAATGAAGCTAGCTAAATACATGTTGGGGGACAATCGCCACCTCTGCAATACATTTTTATTATTATAATTAAAATATTATTAAATTTTAGAATTATTAAATTATAAACTAATTAAAAATTATTAAAATATTAAATTATTGATATTACAAAAAAAATTTAATTTAAAAAAAATTATTAAATTGAAGAATACATATATGAATTTAAAAAAATTATAAAATAAAAAAAATTAAATTATAAAATTATGAAGCTAAAAAATTTTGAATTTCAAAACAAATTATCAAACTAAAAAATTACGAAAGTCAAAACAAAGTATAAAATTCAAAAAAAATATGAAATTACGAAAAAAATTTTGTAATTAAAAAAATATGAAATTAAAAAAGTTATGAAATTAAAAAAATATGAAATTAAAAAAACATGAAATTAAATGAAATTATGAAATTAAAAAATTCTGAAAATAAAAAAAAATTATGGAAACTTACTGAAGTAAAAAATTATTAATAAAAAAAAAATTAAATTAAAAAAGATTATTAAAATAAAAAGTTCAAAAATGAAATTAAAAAACAAAATTTAAATAAAAAAAAAACTAAAATTAAAAATCTATTACATTACAAAAGTTATGAAATTAGAAAGATATTATAAAATTAAAAAAAGTATGGAATTAAAATGGAAGACAAATCTAACCGAAATCAATGGCCCTCTGACTATATATACAGATGGTTCAAAACAAGACGGCAAAGTGGGATTTGGGATCTTTTCCAATTCCCCTCACATTAATCTATCATTTAGATTACCCGACTACTGTAGCGTATTCCAAGCGGAAGAATGCGCTATCTGGTATGCTGCGAAAACTCTCTTAGAAAATAGAATATCACTAGAGGATATCCGCTTTTTCACCGGCAGTCAAGCGGCCGTTCGAGCACTCAGCTCCTCTTATACCCACTCAGATGTGGTTCGATCCTGTCTCTTATCTCTTAACGAGATAAGTGTTCAGAATTCTGTCCAAGTTATCTGGATACCGGGTCACAGTGGATTCGAAGGTAACTGCAAAGCTGATGAGCTCGCAAGAGCTGGAGCTGCGCAATCAAATGTTAGTAACTTACCCACAATCCACATTCCTCTCTCAACATGTAAATTGCTCATTGATCGAGAATTTCACAGCATTGCTGATCGGAGGTGGCGAGTGGAAACTACTTGCGTTACGACCAGACAAATCTGGCCATCCTACAATCTGAAACAGACAAAAACCCTTATAAGTCTTTCGAAACACGAACTAAGGCATATAATATCTCTTATCACCGGCCACTGCCTGTTGGGCACTCACGCACGTCGGCTCGGGGTTCCTCAAAACGACCTGTGCAGATACTGCGAGGACGAAGATGAGGAAGTATCGAGCAGACATTTGCTGTGCAGTTGTCCCGGTCTAGCCAGAAGTCGCCTCGCTCTTCTTGGCTCTCCAACAATTGACAATCTTTCAGTACTCTCGAACCTGAAAATCGAATCTCTCATCAAATTCTCGAAACGAATTAATACCTTTGACCAAAATCCACAATAAAAATCTCGGTTAGGTGGGGAAATCATGTAAAATAATGAGCTCCAGGGCAACACAACGGACCCAACTTGCGGTCTATGTGGCACTCCGACGCGGGGTCACCCTTAAACCAACCAACCAACCATGGAATTAAAAAGAGATTATGAAATTTAAAAAAAAAAACTATTGTATTAAATAAAAAACAAACATAAAATTAAAAATTGTTTAATTGATAAAATTGCTAAATAAAAAAAATTTAATTTAAAAAAAACCACTTACCCTTGAATGATATTCGCGTGGTCAACCAAATTTTAATGTTAGTGCTTCCCTGATCACAAAAAATGGGAAATAATAAAACAAACATTTTTTGTTCATATTTGCTTGCACTACAGTAAATTTACATGCAAGCACAAAAACGACGTATGGAAAACAACAAAATATGACTTTCACAGGGCAGACTCCCAGCACATATTTTGCTATCTGATGAGAAGGCAATCGTTACCGCACTTACCGGGGGGAGATTACAGCTTTGATTCTCTTAAATCTTATTTGTCAGATTTAACACTAATTCGGAATTTTTGGAGGCTAGTTGCAGGGCGTACTAGATCTCATGTGCTCAAGTTAACATTATGCCCGAATTAGCGAAAAGGGCTGCGGTGGGGAAAATGGACACCTCGTAGAACATCGTCGTGAAATATTCATGTCTTATGTTATATATAAAAAAGGCCGAATAAAACCAGTTATGGTTGTAAGGAAGTTTTACCAGTTGGATACCAGTAGATTTTCCTGATGGGCTTGCATTGGCAGTACGACTGAATCAACGTCGTCACGACCAGCGGCAAGCAACAGTTGCGACCGCGGCAATTGAGTGGTGAGCACGTCACCAAAAATGCCAACAACTACTGCAATGTAAGAATCGTTGAACAACGGTATATAAATAGCCGCCAATTTTCATTAAGTTGTTTAACGTTTATTTACTGCACTGATTTGTTTGACTTTCGTAGTGGTTATGAGTAAAAATAAAATTACAAACATGTAAAATGTTGCTTTTATTGGGTTTTTGTAAATACTCTGTCGGTTTGTTATTTGCTTTACGTCTTTCGTTGTTTATATTGAGCTGAGCACTCACGTACACGCACACGTGCATATGCACACGGACTAATTTGACATGCGCAACCAATAGCAATTTTGCGTGCTTTGACCCCTAAGCTTCAACGTTGGCGACAATAACAACAACCGAAGTTGGTTGCTGGCTGTTGATGGGTTTTCGTTTCGTCTTCTTCAACACGCTTCATAGTATTTGTGATAAATATTCGCTTATTTATAGCGTTACTACTGCAATTAATCGCATTTTATTATGGTTCCAAGCGCCCGCAAATACAGCAGCAAGTTGTGGTGGTGGTACGTGCTTGCGTGAAAGCGATATTGCCATTATAATAAACTTTTATTGGAAATAGTAATAAAAACTAACATTTAATTTTTTTAAAACGAGAGCACAAATAGTATGCAAAATAAAATTTATTGAAAGCCTTAACTGATATTAATTCAATTGGAAAGCTCCTTTGCCTAATTACTTACCGCCAACAACCAATAAAATATTTCAGTCAAAAATTATTTGAAAAGGCCGTAAATGAATACGGGTATGATTTAAAATAAATTGAGTTTTATAATGGGTTATACAAGGTGTAGCCCAAAATAAACAAGACTGAGATCTGGAGATTGTCAGGAATGTCCTGCAGGATGCTGGTACAAGCCTTTTGGATGGCATCTACGAACCCAAAACGTTTTCCTTTCATGGCCAAATGCAATTTTCTGAATAGATAGAAATCTCAGGGAGCCATATTAGGCGAATACGGTGAGTGATTCGATTTCTAGTCAAAAAATCAGTCACAAGAGTGGATCGATGATATGGTGTCCTATCATGCAATAAGCGCCAGCTTCCTCCTCCGCAGTATTTAAAACGCCAATATAGAAAATGGCATTAACAGTTCGGCCCGTTGGCACGAACTCCTTGTGGAAAATTCCTTTGGAATCGTAAAAACAAATGAGCATCAACTTAATTTTTTACTTCTCCAAACGTGATTTTTTGGGTGGTGGCCCGTCTGAGGCCTTCCATTCGGTACTTTGACCCTTAGTTACAGGTTCATGTTGGAACACCACGTTTCTTCACCAGTTATAATGTTGTAAAGGAAGTTCTCGTCTTTTCTCGCCTCTTTAGACCTCATTTTCGAAAGTTGAATTGTGAACCATTTTTGGTTCTCAGTTAACTTGTGAAACATGCACAGACTTTTCCTAAGTCGAAATGATCAGTTAAAATGGGATAAATCGATGTTTTGGAGATAGTCAACTTAGATTCCATGAATTTCAACGATTATTTCGGTTCATTTTTGTTAACTTTACGAACAATTTCGATGGAGTTTTCGGTGGTTACTGATTTTGGGTGCCCGTTTGTTCCTTGCCATTTATGCCCTCACAACCATCTATGAAACGTGTAAACCACTTATGAACTCTAGCACGAGATAGACAATCAACGCCATAAACTTTTTTATCCATTCAAATGTTTCGGTAAACGTTTTACCAATTTTAAAACAAAATTTGATACTAGCTCTTTTTTCGAAACTCATTTTTGTACCGATGACACAAACATACTGACACTTTAAAAACAATAACTTTGCTTCCACTGAACCTAATGTCACCAAGGTTTCACTGGAAGTCAGCTAGTGATGTAACTTCCTACGCACTCACTCATTAAAAAGATGGTGCCATCAAAAACATTTTTATGTCGTCAATCTTGTTTATTTTGGACTTCACCATGCATATGGCTTGAAAAAATAAAAATCCGTAATATACAAAATTTAGCAAATCCAACAAATGTTCATCTATATTTTAAACTTTTTAATCTGAATTTTTAGAACATTTTCGAATATCCAGTAACATGGGCCAGAGAAATCTTTGCGATGCTATCTGAGCAGTACCACTGTTTTTGGCACCCAAGGACGATCTCATGCCAACTCACGCAATGCAGTAATCCAGACTGCATTCAAAGACATTTGACGGTTATTTTCTTTACCGATGAATCCAAGAAAGAAATAGATTCTGGAGCCGAATCGTACTTAAACGATAATAATAAGTATAATTACGCTATGGGAAGAACTGTTTTCCAAACGGAAATTTTTTTTAAATATATTTATTCGTGCACTTTGCAGTATACAGGGTTGGCCATATTAAACTGACCCATTGAGTAACCCTATAACTTTTTACTGTAATTTGAAATCTAAGGTTTACGTCAACAAGCCAAAGACACTAGGCGCACTTAAGGCCAATATCCGACGGGAAATAGCCGCCATATCGGCCGAGACGCTGGCCAAAACTATGGAAAACGCCGAAAAACGGGCACATTACGCTATACGAGCTAAGGGCGACCACTTGCGCGATATCATATTCAAAAAGTGATGTAAACGAATCTCCTTGAACTAAATTAAATGTTTTTCACAATGAAACACAAAAAAATGTTTCTTTTTCCATATTTTTTTAATAATCACATGGGTCAGTTTAAGATGGCCAACCCTGTACATATCCAAATACGTGCTAAGGGCGACCACTTGCGCGATATCATATTCAAAAAGTGATGTAAACGAATCTCCTTGAACTAAATTAAATGTTTTTCACAATGAAACACAAAAAAATGTTTCTTTTTCCATATTTTTTTAATAATCACATGGGTCAGTTTAATATGGCCAACCCTGTATACGATGTGACTGACACAATTTCGCTCACGTAGACCTTACAAGTTCGTTGTGATGTCACTCTTCGACACGGAAACCTCATATTTCTTATGAAGCGTAGGATTGGTCCAATACGCACCCCAGACAGTTCCGTAAAATAATTGATTGTGTTGTTATTGTTTCGACATAACTGCCATTAATTTTTAAGTTTTTAATGTCGCAGAACCTCGTCGGAAAAAAGTCTTTAAACTCCAAGGATTATGCATTCTATTTTTCTATTACTCAGACATTTCCTACAATTATTATTGTTATTTTTTACTTTTTTTTTAATTTTTAAACAACCAAAAATCAATCGGCTCTAGGTCCGGGATTCTGCAGTAGCTGAGAGCGCAACGAAATTAACAATCAAAAAATGTGTGTTAGCGACTGAGGCCATCAGCTTCAGCGGTGCGAATGGCTGAGATATGATAAACAATAAGAAGAAATCACAGAAGTAGTAATTCGTGTATGCATATACAAAAACAATAAACCGTAACATATTGAAATAAAATAGAAAATATTGCCGATGCACATAACAACAATTTTTCGTATGCGGTATTCAACTCGTGAGAAAATGAAAGAGATTAAAGCAACACTGCCGAACAACAACCACGATGATTATGCGAAATATTTCAAGGTCAGCATCGGCTGCGCGGTCGGCAGCTAATATCTGCCGCTTGAGCAATTCATTCGAAATATTGAAGTCTTAAATAAGTTCTCACCCTATTCCAACAGTTATTGAGCTTTGTCTTAACCTCTCAATAGGTGATTTAACGATAAAAATGCAAGTTTTTTTTAATTCATGACTAGTAAATAAAAATATTTATAACAAAGTAAATCAAAACGCAAAAAACTGTTTAAAATTAGTACAGTAAGCAGTACAATCGGAGTTAAATGGAGCGCAGCCTAACGGCACTTCTCGATCGGGTGAACACCAAATTTCTCTCCATTGAGTACTGTAGAGTGAACAAATAATTTATTTTACACTGAGTAGAGTGTAGAGTAAACAAACGTTATGGCGTCCCGGTGGTCTAGAATTAAAAAAAAAATCAATTTTTTCTTTTAATATTTTGAAAGTATAGGCTTTTAAGAATATATTGCCAAATTTTTGGAAGGATATTCCCCCCAGTATTTTCGATTCTACAGCCCAGAAAAATAGGACGCCTATCTCTATCGAAATATGGCACAAGGAGAGGTAGTTCTGAATATAATGTAATTGTATTATCTTTGCCATTTGTGGAACAACATTAAGACGCACGCCATTAAGGAGGATATGCACGGCCAAGAGCCCAATACAGAGTATAAATGTCAATTATACCTACATATATAGCAATCATGCATTTATTTTAGGCTTGCTTATATCTGGCCATCCAATCATTTAGTAAAATCTGCTTTTATGCCATTAATAGACTTGGTCGCACAACGTCTTGGCATAGAGTCAAAGAAGGTTCTGGCATTTTTTCATTGATATTTTCCTCTAGCAAAATTCAACTGACACTCAATGAGCTTCATGAGTAAAGGCTTTTGTATCATGAATTGCTTTCTTGCTGCCAGTCCAAAGATTTCCAACCATTTTGAAATCAGGCTACTGCACAGGCTGATCAAAATATTCCCAAACCAGTTTTTTGCTTCTTACTGGAGTTTTTGGGGTCATTGTTTTGCTGCATGCCCTATAATAATTGGCCCTTCTTAGTTGGTGGTAGGCAAAATCACCTATCCATGATTTCCTTCATTCTTTGTAGAGCCTGTAGATATCTACTGCTTGCAGGTAAAACTAAGACAATTTTCTTTTTCTTGTGTTCATAAAATGTTTTCCGTCTCTCTAATGGTCATTGTATTAATGTTCTTTTACAAGCGTAATACATTTGTATATAAGCTTACGGGCCAGGCGGGGAGTCTTTCTGGGAGGGCAGAACTCTAAATCTTTATTTTCAAACCGACTCTGAACTGCTCCTGTATCCGGATTGTTCTGTCGAACTGTCTCCATACGTACTGTGATATTAAGTTCTTTTTTTTTAATTCAACTTTTTGCTTTTCTGAATAAGTTGACTATTGAAGAGTAATGGAGATCGATATACCTCATGTGTGTCCACGGATTTTTTATTTCGGATCATTTTGCTGAATCAGGTAACTAATATAATATATTTTTTCTTGTATAATTTTCCTCCGAGCAACCCCTTTGCTTGCAATCAATAATTTGTAGTAACTTTTACGTAGTATTCTAGCTCATTTCATTGATTTTTTTCACTGACATTTTCTGTACTTTCATACCATATTTGAAGAGAAATGAAAAAAGTGGTTTGCAATAACAAATATATACATCTATTTTTTTAAATTAAACAAATAATTTTCTTAATAAAAAAATATACACATTTTTTTCCATGAGAATGGATTTCTTAGTTTTAGCAACAGTAAAACTTCAATTGAAAAACCATTAGAAAGCAATCGAACTTCGGCTTCAGCCACAAAAGTTCAGTTCGATTCTACTTCGGCAAACAATAAAATTCCCAACTTTGGTCGTATTTTGGAAAATTTAAATCAAACATTGTAGAAACTTTTAGTTGAAAAAAATTTATTTTTGTCAAAAATTGTAGAAACTTTTAGTTGGAATTTTTTTTTGTCAAAAATTGTAGAAACTTTTAGTTGTAGAATTTTTATTCCATTTTCTCTATATATCCCTTCCACCATTGAGCGTGATTAGTGAGCAATTGTTGAGAGCTGCAGGTCGGCTCCATACAGATAGACTATACCGCTGGCAAAGTGAAAATGCCGCTAAGCTATTATTTTTACATTTTATTTATTTACAATAAATAACAATTTTCTATATTTACAATAAAAAATTATTCATCTCTGAGTACTAAACAGAGTATGTGAGCTCAAATTAATCGAGAAATATTGAATTTTTGCTTACTACTTGGGCCCCTGAGAATGTTCGGTTCGGTTTTATTTGATTTCGGCCAAAATTGGTTCAGTTCTGCCTTCAAAATCGATTCTCGGCCGCTCTCTGAAATCCATAAAAAGTGGCAGAAATGTAACAGATATTTTACTAAATTTTTCTTTGTACAGGGTATTTTAGAAGTCATCTATATCGCTTCCTTATCGATTACAGCGGCTCACGGTCTCGTAGGTTTTAGTTTTTATAAAACAACTAGCTGTACCCGGCACGCGTTGCTACGCCACCAACTAACAATACAACTAACATAACAAAGAGATACACAATATTTCTTGTTTTTCGATCTGGTGCGTAGACGAATAAATCAGAATGTTTTCCGACACGTGAGCAAGTCACATAGTCCATGTGAGAAGCATGGATTCTCCAATTTAATCCACTTGTAACGATTGCCCTTGACTATGAACATGTCATATTCGTTTCCTCTGTGCAAAAATACATGGTTATACTAATATTTATGACAATTGGTTGAACGGGGCAGAAGTTGCTACTCTGCAGCGCCACCTGGTGGCGAATGGCATCAATGAGCATATTCTACAAACCTTCTCCGTGGACAAATACATATATATACCAATTTTTATAATAATCGGTCCAGTAGTTTTTGAGTTCATCGATAACATACATACAAACATTCATTTTTATATATTATATTATATAAAGAATATAAATAAAAATCACCAGTTTTAAATACGTAAAACAAAAAACAGATTTATAAGCTTAAAAATAATCGTGTAATTTTTCAATAAATTTAAGGGAAAGAAATCTAGACGAATATATATAGTTTTCTAATTCAGGTAATACTCAGCAAAGTCAGGCGCAGATAAATAATTTTGTCATATAACTCTAGAAATAGGTGAAACCTTTATTTTTCTTCTTAAAAGTAATGCGAAATGAATGTCGGTGCAATGCTAATTTTCATGCCAGCACTGCACGTAAATTCTTGGCTTCGCGAAAGGAGCAGCTCTTTGGCTACAAAAAAACAGCCATGCGTTCCCCAATAAAATTTGCATAATTTTGAGATAATCTTAAGCGACGAATGCTTACGAACGTTCTAAGTCCAATCGTGTTTAACAAACATATTTTCATTCATGGCGCAACGTTTTTATTTAGCCGCTTTGCACAAATCATAATAAATAACAACACGTATTTGCATAGAAATTACGCAACTACTCACAGCAATCAGCGATAGTATTACATACACACATACATACACATTTTACGACCTCTTCTTAGCAAATTTGTTTAAGCAATTTTCTGTTTCTCACTTTAAGACGGCCGACGTCCGATGGCTGACGACTGATGGCCTTCCCTCAGCCAACAACATCATCAACAAAGTTGCGTGCGCATGTGTGTGAGTGTGTAATTTTTCATTTTGCTGAATCTTTTAATTGCATGCAAAACAGCGCGCAAGTCAACCAGCTCGCAGGCAGTCTAGCAATTATGTACACACTGGCATGTGCGCCATCGCAACACATCGCAAAATATCAACAGTTGAAGTGGAATGCGTTAATTCTCACAGCTAAGCTGAGTTGAGGCATTAGTGAGATAAAACAAAAAAAAAAAAAAAACAAGAAGAAAAAACGTAGCAATTACATACAAATGTATGTGCAAATGTTTTTGTGCGAAATTTGTTGTTGACTTGTTGTCACAAGCTGCCCAACGTACCAACCCAGCCTTACCTGCCAGCTTCATCCATGAATGCTCATCGGTTTGAGTCTTATTCGATTGAACATCTTGAGCATTATGCAACATTGTTGCTGAGATTTCATAATCATTATTTGTGAATTGCAACACTTAGTTTCCTTTTCTTTTAATTTGCTTGAACATCAATGTCTCTGATTGACTGATAATGTCCTCTCCTAATTAGTTTCTTCCTTTATATGGCAATAAATTTGCGTATTTTTATGTTTAATGCAAAGTTGGTTGGTTGGTTGGTCTGCTCTACCCTCTTCACCTTGCAAACGAGCGAATTAAAATTGTATGCAGCTAAAAGTAATTTCGATTAAATCGCGCTTGTAGCAGTTTTGTATCGGACCTTTTTTTTGGTTCTATTTATTTATTTCTAGTTTGCGCCTTCTGTGGGCATTTCTTTGTATTATTTGTGTGCGCTTTTGTTTTATTTTAATTTTGGTTCCTTCTGTTGCCGTGAAAATATTTCATTGCTTCTAGGCGCGTGTTTGTGTATTATTTGGTGGTGGCAGCGTTGCTTAATGACTTGCGTAGTACCCTCATTGGCCTAATGACTCAACTTCTGTTCTTAGAAATTCCTTTGAAATTTACTTAGGTACGTTCATAGGTATCGGATATCAATGTATTATTGGGTAGTTCATAAAGTTGGGTAACTAATTTGCGGAAAGGTAAAATATTTGTCGTAATTTGTGTTTTTTAATGTTGGGTTTTTTATTTATTTGTTTAATTTTTTTTTAATTAATTTTTTTTTTAAATTTATTAATTTTTTATTTCGTTTTATTTTTAATTTTTTTTTATATTTTCTTTTATTTTTTAATTTACTATTTTTTTTATTTATTATTTTTTTATTTTTTATTTTGTTTTATTTTTTTATTTTGTTTATTAGTTAATTTTTTTTTTATTTATTATTTGTATTTTATTTTTTTATTTCGTTTTATTTTTAATTGTTTTTATATTATATTTTCTTTTATTTTTTAATTTTTTTTTAACGTATTAATATTTTTATATTTCCTTTTATTTTTTAATATTTTTAATGTACTAATTTTTTTTCCTTTTTTCTTTTTTCTTTTTTTAGTTTTTTTTTATTTCTTTTTATCTTATTTTTTTATTTTGTTTTATTTTGTTATCTTATTTAGTTTACTTCGTTTTTTTATCGATTACCATATTTGTGGCAGAATTTTCTGAGCAAAAAAATGGCTCAAAAATAATAAATTTTGAAGGTTTCTATAGAATTTAGTTGCGTTCCATTAAGGTAGCTTTTATAGATAGAACAGCAGCACATAATATTCAGAGAGTGCCTGGTCAGTATTATAAGGTATGGATGTGTCACTGAAAATAAGGATTCACGGTGCGTTGATGTTGTTAGTGCAGCTCCTCTTACCTATCCATCTGCTTTCTCGTTTCTCTTAATGCATGTAGGGCGTAAGCACAGAGGGACTCCTAAGTAGTATTTGGAGTTAGAGCACTTAGTTTCTCTACCCTTTGGTCTGTACACTTAATTTTCAAAGACGTTTGTACTTATACTTCACCTGAGAAAAGCGCTTTAAATGCTGCCTCACTTTCGTTCGTGGCGGTGCGTTTAAGAAGCTTCTATCATACATCGACAGTGATACATTTGCTCTAGCATCAAAAATGGTAGCCCTTGGGGATTTCCGAACCATTCTTACCAATTTAGGTTGCGTATTTAGGCCTAGGCATATCTTCTTAGTGTAAAGTCGATCCAATTTTCAATATTTCCTATTATTCTGAATTGACTCTCAAAGCTAATGGTCTTATTTACATCATCTCTGTGAAGTTGGGTTGGAGGAAGTTGTGTCCCGATTTCTTCCATATTCCGGTTTGTTGGTTGGTTGGTTGGTTTAAGGGTGACCCCGCATCGGAGTGCCACATAGACCGCAAGTTGGGTCCGTTGTGTTGCCCTAGAGCTCATTATTTTAAATGATTTCCCCACCTAACCGAGATTTTTATTGTGGATTTTGGTCAAAGATATTAATTCGTTTCGAAAATTTGATGAGAGATTCGATTTTCAGGTCCGAGAGTACTGAAAGATTGTCAATAGTTGGAGAGCCTAGAAGAGCGAGTCGACTTCTGGCTAGACCCGGACAACTGCACAGCAAATGTCTGCTCGATACTTCCTCATCTTCGTCCTCGCAGTATCTGCACAGGTCGTTTTGAGGAACCCCGAGCCGACGTGCGTGAGTGCCCAAAAGGCAGTGGCCGGTGATAAGAGATGTTATATGCCTTAGTTCGTGTTTCGAAAGACTTATAAGGGTTTTTGTCTGTTTCAGATTGTAGGATGGCCAGATTTGTCTGGTCGTAACGCAAGTAGTTTCCACTCGCCACCTCCGATCAGCAACGCTGTGAAATTCTCGATCAATGAGTAATTTACATGTTGAGAGCGGAATGTGGATTGTGGGTAAGTTACTGACATATGATTGCGCAGCTCCAGCTCTTGCGAGCTCATCAGCTTTGCAGTTACCTTCGAATCCACTGTGACCCGGTATCCAGATAACTTGGACAGAATTCTGAACACTTATCTCGTTAAGAGATAAGAGACAGGATCGAACCACATCTGAGTGGGTATAAGAGGAGCTGAGTGCTCGAACGGCCGCTTGACTGTCGGTGAAAAAGCGGATATCCTCTAGTGATATTCTATTTTCTAAGAGAGTTTTCGCAGCATACCAGATAGCGCATACTTCCGCTTGGAATACGCTACAGTAGTCGGGTAATCTAAATGATAGATTGATGTGAGGGGAATTGGAAAAGATTCCAAATCCCACTTTGCCGTCTTGTTTTGAACCATCTGTATATATAGTCAGAGGGCCATCGCTTTCGGTAAGATTTGTCTTCCATTCTTCCCTAGTTGGGAGTGAACAGGAGAATAGCAAGGGTGGTGATGGAAGACTTACATGATAGTCTATGTCGGAAGAGATAACAGTGTTCCTGTTCAGTATGGCCGAATGGCCAAGATACTTATTCCATTTCGATATAGCATTCATGCGTGTCGCTGCTTTCGCTGCAATCGCTTTGCCAGCCAGATCGATAGGGAGCAAGTGAAGCAACGTATTTAGAGCCTTAGTAGGTGTTGTACTTAAGCATCCTGTTATCAGGAGGCAGGCTGTTCTTTGAACTCGATCAATTGTGGCTACTCTACACCGTTTTTCGAGTGCTGTCCACCATACAACCACACCGTAGAAGAGTATCGGTTTGATGATCGAGGTATATATCCAATAAATGATCCGAGGTGAAAAACCCCAGGTTTTGCCTATAGCTTTCTTA
This sequence comes from Anastrepha obliqua, assembly GCF_027943255.1. Lineage (NCBI taxonomy): Eukaryota > Metazoa > Arthropoda > Insecta > Diptera > Tephritidae > Anastrepha > Anastrepha obliqua. Next base: position 51,623,784 of record NC_072893.1, read on the forward strand.
CAAGTATAAAGAGCTATGAAGGCTTTTTTGCATCTGTTTTCGATGTTCAATTTCCAACTCAACTTCCTATCTAGAATAACTCCTAGATATTTAGCTGAGTCAGATAGGAGTAATGATTCCCCTTTTAAGGTTATTGTTTGCAGTGGAGGAGATTGTTGTTTCCTATTGAAGAGAACAAGATCTGTCTTTGCTGGATTCGCATTTAGTCCGCATTCGGTGCACCATTTTGACAGAATATTGATTGAGCGTTGCATGAGCTCAGTAATAGTATTCAGGTGTTTGCCTGACACGCAGAGAGCAATATCATCTGCATAGGCTACAACCTTGCAGCCTGCTTTTTCGAGATTTCGGAGCAAACTGTTTACAGCGAGATTCCAGAGAAGGGGTGAAAGTACTCCGCCTTGAGGGGTGCCTTTGACGGCGTACATTCTCATGCGGCTTAACCCAAGCTCTGCAGTGATTATTCTACTTTGGAGCATTTGTTCGATCATCTTTCGGATGGAGTAATTGATACCCAATTTGGCAATTTCAGACAAAATAGCGTTGGGTTCAATATTATTGAAAGCACCTTCTATGTCCATAAATGCGACAAGAGAGTACTCCTTATTGTGAAGGGAAGTTTCCACTGTTTGCACCAGTGAATGAAGTGCCGTTTCAGTCGATTTCCCTTTAGTGTAGGCATGTTGTGCCTCAGAGATCAACTTAGTATCAAGTTGGGTTTTGATTTGCTCATCTAAGACTTTTTCAAAAGCTTTTAAGCAAAAAGAGGTTAGGCTAATGGGCCTGAAGTCGTTTGGTTTACAGTGTGAAGGCTTCCCCGTTTTCGGAATGAATACTACCTTCGATTTCTTCCAAATTGTCGGAAGATAAGACAGATTTAAACACTTGTTAAAGATCCTGGTTAACCAAGGCAGTAGAATTTCTAGTCCTTCTTGAAGTTCTGCTGGAATGATGTTGTCAGGACCCGGTGATTTAAATTTTTTAAAGCTTAGTATTGCTGTAGAGATGCTATTAGAGCTGATTAGATCTGATCTATTCCCATAATTACTCTGAAAAGTGCTGGGAAGTGCAGGTAAGTTGGCAACACAGCCTGGAAAGTGAGATTCTAGAAGTATTCTAAGAGTGTGGTCAGTTGAAGTAGTCCAAGTTCCATCTTGAGTCATGATAAAACTGGGAGAGACTGGGTTTGAAGCAAGAATCTTGCGTAGTCTGCTTACTTCTGAGGTGTTCTCTAATTCTTGAGTGTATGATCGCCAGGATGTGCGTTTTGCACTTCTGACGGCTTTCTTAAAGTCTTTGAGACATTGTCGATATTCTTCCCATTCGTCTGTTATTTTAGATTGGTTAAAGAGTTTCCGAGTTCGATTGCGAAGTTCTGAGATTTCTGGAGTCCACCAAAAAGGTTTATGCTTACCTCCTGTTTTCGTCAGGGGGCAAGATTGTCGTGCTGCGCTTTGACACGTCTTCGTTATTATGTTGACAGCGTTTTCGATATCGTTTTTATTTGCCATTTCAAACTGCCTGATATCAGGAAGTCCATTGGCAAGATGTTCTTTATATTTGATCCAATTCATACGTTTTTTGTTAAGGTACTTCATGGGTTTTGCCGTTTCGGCTTTTAAAGTGAATGTTATATATTGGTGGTCGGAAAAAGAGTGCTGTTTATCAACGCTCCAGTCCTGCACCAGTTGTGTACATGATTCGCTAGCAAGAGTAATATCGAGTACCTCTCTTCTAGACGAGTTAAGAAACGTAGGGACATCCCCTCTATTACATATATCAAGCTTATTTGCTAGAATATAATCAAAAAGTTGCTCACCTCGTGTGTTGTTGTTTGTACTGCCCCAAACAGTATTATGTGCATTAGCGTCTGCTCCAATAATGACGCGTTTCTGGATCAGATGCGCCGTATTGACGAGCCTCCTCACTGCTTCAGGAGGAGGCGCCTCCGCTGCGTCGTAAGGCATGTAAGCCGACACAATCCAGATCGGGCCGTGGACTGCTTCAACCTCTATGGCAGTGGTGTCAGCATTGCTAAGGGGAAGAAGAAAATCATTAATATGTTTTCGAATGAGAATACAAGAGCGCGATCTACCGTTAGCCTCACCTTGAAACAAGGTGTAGTGCCTATCTTTCAGGCCGCATATCTTGTTGTTTGATATCCAAGGTTCTTGGATGAGAATGATGTCTTCTCTGAGGTCAGAGAGACGAAGAATGAGAGCTGCCGAGGCAGCCTTAGAGTGGTGCAGATTAATCTGCAGCACTTTTAGAGGGACATTCGATGACTGTGGCGTTCGCGTCATCACCGCTATCTAAAAGACTATCCTCGTCCTCGAGTTGAATGTTAAATAAGTTTCCCACAAGTTCGCTGTTTGATTCCGAGTCGGACTCAATCGTCGAATCTTGTGAGAGAGGCTTATCGACATCCATCTCTGGGGCCGCCGTACTCTCTTCGCTGGGTGCGAGGAGATTTTTCGGCTGATAGGTCCAAATGGTAGTGGTAGTGAACCCGAATGCCACAATCCCCTTGCGGTCGTCCAGTGCTTGAACGCTTTCCTGGTCCAGGAGCAGCGTGACATGTCTGGAGTTTCCTGAAGGCTCTTCCACCTTAACTACCCTCCAGTTTTCGGTGGGTAGGTTCGGGTTTCCGATCTTCAGTAGCTCCAGGATGGTTTCCGGATCGGATGGCTCTACAGGTATCCTTGCTCTGCCGCGGGGTTTGTTAGGAATTTCACTCTTTTTGATGAGTTGGAGATTCGCTCCGGGCCATACCTCGCCGAGTCGGTCGAGGGCCTTGCCGTACAAGCTGACCGAACGTTGATCCGAGCACGCGATCAACTTGACCCTTGCCTGGAACCATCCCGCGTCAGAGCAGAAAGGAGGAGGCCCTGGGTTCTGTTTCAGAACGTCCAGGTATCCCAACTGAAGTTTTCTCTCCACAATCTTCCAGTTTGATGGAGAGATGAAACCGTCAGGGTGGCTTTTATCCACCACCGCCATGACCAGACTATCTCTGGCAACTTCGCAGAACTTGCGTATTTTGACCTCAGAGGAAGCTTTGTGCTTCTTGGGGTCGTTGGAGCTATGAGGATCCTCTGAAGACCGCTGCCGCTTAGCTGCACTCGGTTTCTCTTTGGACGCCTCATACTTCCGAAGAAACTCCCGGGCCCAACCGAGAGTTGACCTTTGTTGGTCGGACAGCTCCTCCTCAGGGGTTTTGCCGAACTTTTCCGTAAGGAAGGTGGCGCGTCTTCGATCTCTGTATCGACGGAGATGAGGAGGGATGGGTTTCCTGGAGACTTCTGTCCGACTTGTTTTCCCAGTTTCTGGCAAAACAGGTTTGGTGTTCAATGGGTTCTCCGCAGCCGAGTCGGTTTTGGAGGAAGTAGAAGCCACCTGGGAGTGCGGTGGTGTCTCCCTGACGGTCTTGCTCTTAGTGAGCACTTTAGCCACCGAAGGGGTGGTTTTTGACTCCGCCATTAGTTTGGTGGAGCCAACAGGTCTTCCGCGTCGGGAAGGAATTTTTTGTTTTGTTGTTTGTTTTAAGTTATTTTTTGTTCATTTTTGCGGGGCGGTCACTCAGCTGACGAGTCAGCAGTCGTAACCAGAGATTTTAGTAGGGAAATAATGGGGTTCGCCACGCCAGAGCCCTATGCCGTGGTAAGTCTAATTTAAACTGGGGTGCGACAGGTGCCCCAGAGTCCGCATACTAGCGACTTAGCTCACCCTAAGCCATGCATCCCTCGGCGTATGCTGTTCCACCTTGGATTGGTAGCCTTTGATATAAGGAAGTGGCCTTCTCCCCGTGAGTCCATGTTTACTCCATTCGTATTAGCAGAGACATGACCTACTAATACGAGTGGCTTCTCGCCTTCCACCGAAGTGGATATGGGTCACTGCCAGCAATTATGGCAGTTACGGCACGCGTGCAGTAACACTGCACTACATGTTGTTCCCCCTACCATAGTTGTTGGTTGACGAGAACTAGGCTGGTTCGCGAGTAGGCTTTTACCAAGGCTATGACCTACTTAACCACAGAAGATAACTGTGGCGTACCCTATCCACCACCTGGGACGCGCCGCAATAGGTGCCCAACCAAAGGGTCCGGTTTGTTACTCGTACCACTTTTCGCTTTTCAGATCCTTTCTTTTACTTTGGTCTCTGTGAAATTTGTTACTAATAAGTCGACGGTGAAGTGATGACCTCTCCATTGATAAGTTGACTTGAGAACCAGGCCGCCACAAGTAGAAATGAGTAAATTTATTTTCACTGCATCTAAGTTCCTCATAGGGAAATTTCAATCATTGTTATCTCGTATTTAACCTACACATCGCGCTTCATTTGTATTCAAAGGTGTTTCAAGTGGTTCGAAACTCTTAGGTGCTGGGTGTTTTATGGCTTAGCAAAGCCATGACTGCTTATGTGCCGATCTTCTTCAAATTCTGTCATTATTTCCTTTGCCTTTTACCGTGATCGGCCGGCCAGAGTGAGACAGAGACATACTTTGTACCAAAAACATTACATTTCTTTAAGCAGTACAGAAAGCAAAATTTGTCGAAATGTTCACCCAGTTTCCAATGTAGATTAGGTTAGGTTGTAGCGGTTGCTGACTATGGGACATAGTCAGGCTCATATCCCATTGTAATTCCGCATGGGGATTACTATTGTAACTTGGAAATAATCTACAGAATATAACGTTTCAAACTCACTATAAATATTAAAAGACATATGCGAGTTTAAAGCCTTTCATCGCCAATTAGCTACCGAACTTTTCAACTACCCAATATTTACAAAGGCGCTTTCAAGAATACAGAAACGTTATGTGCGTGTTAATGATTTCAAATATTTCACATCCTGCTTCAATTGAATTTATTTTAAGGCCTTCCTTCCATTTTATTGTAGATAATTTACTGCTTTTGGTGGTGCGTATGTGGTCTAGTACACGTAATTTAATTATACTATTTGTGGCTTCCGAAATTTGAAAGGAATATTCTTAAATAAAGGAAAACAAAAATGTTTGCTTTAGGTCATACAAATATTTTGTGTATTAAGTAAACCATTCATCTGGCCTTTTCACATGCCAACCATTAAGTAAATGAATTTTTCTAAAATAAGTGAGGAAATTGTGTGTCTTTATTTGTATTTTCCTAACCTTTATTTATCGCAAAATATATTATTTATGGCACGACATTTTGGTTCTTGTTGTGAGGCCCGTCATACACAACCTAAGTTATGCCATTGATACTTCAACTGTATCCAAGTCAATTTTGAACGACAACTTTATTTGGTTATTATTTACAATATGCGCCATTTCGCCGTACATATATCTTATATCTTATGCTCCACATCGTCTTGGCTTTACTGTTGTAGTTAGCACAAATCTGGCCTAAGCCATTAGAGGCCAAATCTTACGGCCGATTATACGTAGTTTGCTATAGACTCTGAGACTATAAAGCAAACAACAAGAGACAAGATGGTAATGATTATCACAGCGCTATATATACGGCAACGGGAATTTGCTTGCCTTGCACAATATGCGGCAATTGTAGCAGAGCTCAAAGTTTATCCTTTTTAAATTTTAACAACCAAGAAATGTACGACGTAAAGAGCCATGATCGCATTTATCAGCTTTAAATTATTCTTAAAACATAACCTATCTGATTTAGCGCAGGTGTATTCGAATTAATTATAAACTGGCACCTGAAATTATTATTAGCATGCTGCCAGAACTTACAATAGTAATCCTGATGCTAGTGCGAAAAGAGACCAAAATTATGAGGATATCTTATTGCCCCACGAACAAGCTTGGCCTTCGTCCATCTGTTTTGGGTCCTCGTGTTGATTTCATCCATCTTAGCCTACGTACTGATGGACGCAATCGGTGGTCCTAAAACGGTGGGCAAACGGCGTTAGTGTTGTTATTGTAACTGCATAAACATTCCCTATACATCTACGAGGAATTCTTCTGGAGTGACAGGCTTTGGTCGGATATAAATCCGGGTCGTTTTGGTAATGTGGAACCTACATATGTGGGAAGACAAGAAGCTTCCGCTAACAAAACTCGGCATTTTTAGGTTCGAACATTTTCAATGAAGTAGAGGTAAGAGGACATTTGTGCACTAGCTGGTAACGCACAGTGAATGGGGTATTTTCTGAATATATGCAACATTTGGCGCTACGACGCTTAAGATAAGTATGCACATCCAAACTTTTTGGCGACTAAAGAGGTATTGTTAAAATTGTTTAAAGATCCGAGGCGAAAATTTTTGGGACCGACATTGTATAGAATGTGTATTTGGTCTCAATATGTAATGTATACATTTTCATTATACAGATTTTAGGTATTCAAAAAGTAAGTTGACTTTGTATTTTTCTCAAAAAATATTTATTTATTCAACAATATCTATTTCGCCCCTTTTATCTATCTTTGCCCTTGTGCTAGCGCTTTTCCCTATCCTCGAACCACTTCTGACGAAAAAGCGTTTTGGTATGACACGATGTCTTCCAACACTGCGAAATTTATCTTCACCTTTGTAGAAAATCCCGGTCTTTTAATAGTGGTCGTACTATTTTCTGTTTTGGGAGCAGGAAAATGTCTGAAGGGGCCAAGTTCCTTGAGTACTGCCGTGGTTGAGGCCGATTTCTATTCCTTTTGATCCACCAAAAAACATCTAGGTGATTGTATCTGTCAAAAAAAAAAAACAAAAAAAAAATATGCCATATAGTTGAAACTGTAAACGAATGCACGATTTTTTTTATATAAAATGCGCAACAGCGAAACAATATTGTCTAAAATAAATTCGAGTTCTGAGGGTGAAAAAATGCACAAGACTGCCATAAAAAAAATTGCTAAAAATCTAAAAATCTACGCGAATTTTTATTCTCTTGAAACTTGCACTTTGTTGCACTAAAATTAAGTGGGCGTTACTAAAAATTCTGGCTTTAAAGTTTAAAATTTTGATGAAATTTGCCGAAGTTTTATAAATTTTTAACCTTTGCGTGACGTGTTGTAGTATGAACTGTATTTTGTCCAAAAAAATTTATAAAAAAATTCTTGAAAAAAAATTTTAAGACCAAAGTTATGTTTAAAGAAAAATTTATAAAAAGAATGTATAAAAAAAGTTATATAAAAATTTTTTTTTTTAAATTATTAAAAATATATAGGTATTAAAAAAATTTATAAAAACTGTATAAAAAATTTATAAACACAAAACAACTTTATAAAAAGATGCATAACAACAAATTATAAAATAAAAAGTTAAAAAAAATAGTCAAAACTTGTCAATATGTGTCGCACTCATTCTTTTGACGCTGACAGTATATTCAGGGCATGTGCACCAACAAAACAAAATAAAAACATCGAAAATCGAATTTACGTTGCTCGCGAAATTTAAAAAGTCACCTTACTTTTTGAACATACCTTGTATTATCTTGTATATGCATATTACAGTACACCGCCTTAGTTTGCCGTACATCTTTGAATCCAAAGTATTTTTGCAAGGCAATTTTGAAAACGGCCGCCGTAGCCAAATGGATTGGTGCGTCACTATCATTCCGGAGTACGTTGGTTCGAATCTCCGTGCACGAACATCAAATAATAGGAACATTATTTTCTAATAGCAGTCGCCCCTCGGCAAGCAATGACACATCTCCGAGTGTAAATATTTCTGCGATGAAAAAGCTTCTCACAAAAATGCGAAAATATAACGAAAAATATAAAAGGCAACTCCGCGTTCGGCCAACAAATTTTTTTTTCCCTAAATTGCGCTCTGGTACGGCCTATTTTTCGCTTATCTTTTATTAAAATAATTGTTTTCTGATATCTTTTTTTAATTTTTTTCTAAAAAATTATATCTTTATTTATTCTCGTTTTATTGCGTAGGAGCAATGATACGATATTTTATAATTTTTTTTAGATACGCAATTCAAACTCCTTAACAATTATTGTGTGCCATTCTATCTTTCATTCTTCACAATTCTTATAAGAATGTGAAATGTGTATATCTTCAAGTATTCCAAGAATACAAAGGGTAGTTTTTCAACGTATTTGGGACATATTTCATAGGGTCAAATATAACACACACACAGCCACATACAACTACTATAATTCAATATTCCAGCAATTGCGTATGTTGAAAAGAATAAAGAAGAATGAAGAATATCGTATTGTATAATAACAAATATGGTATGCATGTATGTGTGTGTGTATGTAGGCTCAAAAGAAAAGGGGTTCCATTGTTCCGTACGGCAATACACTTGCCACTTCTCCACTTGTGCATACAAAACGTAGCTGTCGTCGAGTAGTGGAGAGGTAATATTCCCTGTGTATGCCACCATATATTTTCCACAAGTGGCCAAAAGGAATGGGCTTGTGTTTGTATATATATGTATATGTACTATCCACAGTCGTACTCACATAAACGTGTATGATGATTTTTCAAAACTTATTTCAATAGATATTTTTTATATTCAAAACAGGTACGCTCTTGTGAGTTTATCATTTGAATACAAATACAATAACGCATAATTGTGTACACAAATTTCTTTGATAATGATCTGTTATTATAGATTTTGTTGTTTTTATTGTCATTTCCTGTGGACTCCCTCAATTTTGTCCTTTGTGTTGTGTTGTTGCTGCGGGCGGTAATAAGAGTAATGAAGATTTGAATTGGAATTTGGAAGTGGAGTTTTTTTATATATTTTTTAATTTTTTTGTTTTTGTTTTTAAAACATGTGTTGTGCGCGTGTAAGATTTCCGGTAGTCAAGCAAACTTCTATAGCCGTAGGATATTATTAATCATGGAACATTTTGGTTGATTAGTAGTATTTATGCGTATATTAGTGGCGATAGGAGAAAAGAAAGTCAAGTAAATGTGTATGTGTGTGTGTTTTATTTATTTTTTTTTCTGTTTGAACAATAATGATAACTAATGATGTGTGAAAATGACGAACAAGAGCGCCTACCTAGAATAAATGAGTTTAGAGGGGACTTTGGGGGAAATTTGTGGGTAGAGAGCAGAAAATTAAGAATTCAAGAGAGGCTCTTATTGCTTAACGCGTATTTTTTTCATTTCTGGTAGAAAGGTCTTTATTCAGTATTATAATTTAAATTGCTTTACTAGAAAATTATACGAATAACTTAGCTTTACAACATAACCCCTGAACTTAGCTTTCCTTGTGCAACATTTTCATTTATTTTTTTATTTTTTATTTTTTTTTATTTTTTTTATTTTTTTCTATTTGTTTTTTATTCCTTTTTTTATTTATTTATTTTTTTTTTTTTGCTACATTCATTGAGTTTCATTTGCCAACGAAATATTTTTCTCACACATTTCGTTGTATTTTCTTTCTGGTCATAATTTGTACCGGTTAATGCAGGTTTGTGAAATTTATTTTTATTTTATTTACACAAAAATTATGCATGTACATATGTTTGTACATATTTATAATGGTTTGCACGCAAATATATATGTGTACATATGTATGTAGCTAATACTTATTTACTTTATTGTGAAGCCATTAGGCTTTGAAAGAAAGTTGTCACAAAAACTGTGTGACGGTGTTTTGGCGACATCGACTTTTTAGCTGTTTTTTTTTGTACAAATTACTGTATTTTAGTATTTTCTTCTGTTTGCTTGCGGTGACATGAAATCTTAGTTTCCTGGTTAAAACCAACGAAGTCGAAATATTTTGCTCAAATTAAGTCTCTTGTAAGTTTTAGACTGAAAAACTGTGCAATAGTGAAAAATAAAAATATCTAGAATGTATCAGGTGACATTTTCTGGGGATCAAATTTTTATTGTACAAGAATTTTTTTTTTACTTTTGCCAGAATGTCACGCAATAAGCATTATGCGTCAAATTTGTCGCGAAAAATGTAGAGTAGTCGCGATATGCAGCAAATGCGCAAAACTGCCAGCCAAAAAAAGTTCCAAAAATCAACGCGATTTTTGAGCCACTTCACACTTGCAATTTATTGTACCAAAATTCAATGGGCTATAAAATTTCATGCTCAAAATTTTCTAAAAAAAATCTGATTAAAAGGTTTGGTACTTTCAGGAAAATGCGTTGAATTTTTTTTTTAATTTTCACAAAGTTTGAAACTTCGATTTAGTATAAGGTTTTATGATAGAATGAACTGTTTTCAGAAATTTTGTTTTTTAATTGAATAAGAAGCAAAACTTGACAGTAAGTCTCTGTGTATGGGTCAATAAGTCTCTTAAAAAATTCAAAAATTATTTTTTAATTTTCTCGGTCACAAAAACAATCATTATTTTTAATGAAATATTTACTACTGATAAAACAGTTGTTAACTCACAAAATAATTATTTCAAAGCGAAAAAATAACATCGGAAAATTTAGTTTTAATTTTGATAAAGAAAAATAATTCTCGATTTATTAATTTTATTTTCTGAGCAATTATTTACAAATCGAAATGTGATTTTTAATAATAACTCAGAAATTTTTAAATCGCAAAGGATTCATGGAAAACATAAAGAAATATGCCCATAGATACATACAGTATATTCGAAACTGTTCTACGATATTTGGAATGTTTTGATTTTGATATAAAGGGTATTTGAAAAGACGCGTTAGATGTTGTTTTAAAATAAAATGTAAAAATTTAGATTCTTTCAGTTTTCACTATTTTTTATTGCAAATACCGCTCTTAACTATTATATATGAAAAAATTTCATCGTTCATATAATATGTCCACCCTGAGCACGTCTACAGGCTGTCATATGAGAATAAACATTTTCAAGGACTCGCCCATACATTATCGCATGGAATGCAGAAATCTCCATCCAAATGTAATATTTTAACTCTGAAATCGTTATGCACATAGAATTTGCTTTTAAAAAACCCCAGTCTGATCTGCCAGTCATTTTTCTTTCCCCGTTAGAACCAGTAACTTGGCATTTTTATTGGGTGAGTCGTAAGACCAGTCTCACACTTGTCGGCTTTCAATGATTTTGCCATCTTCATAAAAAAAAGAAAACAAAAAATGTTATGCATATCGCGATATCGCTACCTTGCGTAATTGTAGAGTTTGGTGAAATATTTTTTTGTTTGTTCACAAACAATTTTTTTTTACATTAACCCAACCTAACTTCTCTTTATTGTTAACAAAAACTTACTATTTTGACACTCGTATTATTTATAAATGAACTGATTACAGATTTTTGCACTAAACTTGAGTAATATTTTATTTTATCATTTTTGTAAGTTAGATAGAACTAATATAATTACCGCTGGCACTCTTTATTGTGCATTTGGCCGAGTTGTTCCACAAGTGGAGGGACCTACAGTTTTGAACCGACTCCGAACGACAAATATTTCTTATGCGGAGCTTTTTTATGGCATAAATACATTCCGAGGTTTGGCGTTGCCTGCTGGGGGGCGATCGCTACTAGAAAATAAGTTTTTCTATCAATCGGTGCTTCGTGCACGGAGATTCCAACCTGTGCGCTTCCGAATGGTAGTCACGCATCAATCCATTCGGCTACGGCAGCCCGTTTTTGAGGTCAAACTTCTTAGGCGTCGATGGACGAGCGAGAATGGAGAGTAACATTTCAAGGCCATTTTCGTTCCGCGAGAGAGAAAAAAGATGTAACGTAGAGGAAAAAGAGAGAGATCTTAGATACACTTTAGGCTATTTTCCCCGAGTTTTTCCTCGTGGTTGCTAATTTCTAGTGAGAAATAACACTGCCTACTATTTGGCGCTTGTTTGTTGGTGCAAACTTGTAGGAAATATATTTTTGGTGCCTACTTTTTGTCGTTATATTTCCTTGGATCCTACTGTTTGGGACGTTATTTCCACGGCTTGTGTCCGGCGTTTACCTACACCGGTCGACCCATCTCCGTTTTTTGTAAATTTTGTCTATTTGTATTCTCTGCAAATGTTGTGAATTTAATTCGATTTATTTTCTTTCTCTCTCTCATTCTCTCTCGGGTCTCTCCCTCTTTCTTTGTCTGCCTTGAACGCACTTGAACACGCACTTGTTTTTAATTCTTGCTTTTACCTTAATTGTGGCTTTAATAGAGTTTTCGCAGTAATCGTGGGTCTCATATATCGAGAAAGCGCTGTACCTAAATTTTTAGATAATAATGTTTACTTAATTAATGGTATTAAAGTTTTTATAGTTTATGTTTAATAAACTCTTTTTATTATTCAATAGTTATTTTCATGTTTTCCCTTTTATTTTGCCTACGTAACATTTGTTTTTATTTTTTATTTTTTTCATTTATTATTAGTAATTTTTGTTTTTTGCATAACTCTGTACACTGCTAATTTACTCTTTTTTGGCTTAATTTTACTACCTTCATTTTCCATATAACTGCGCTATTTTGTTTTTGCGCTTTTCTTCTCCTTTCCGTAAACATTGCACTACTACTTTGAATCTTTAAAGCAACAGTATTATTTTCCCATTTATTTTCATATCACATTTCTCAGCCTTTTTTCTCACCACGATCCGCTCTTAAGCTTATTACCTAGCAACATTTGGAGCGCGCAAACAATTGTTTTTATTTTTCTACCGCATTCCAACCGAACGGCCACTCTCTGCTGCGCCGCCACTTTACAATCTTCAGTGTGACTGCGCTTTGAGTCGACTTTGTGCTGTATGATGTAGCCTGTACCGGTTCAAAGGGGCAAAAAGAAAACTCCAAAAAATGTGGTGCCACTTTGAGGTCTGTGGGTCAAATTCCTTTGCTAATTTCTGCTGTAAATAAATTTCATTTTTGTTTACTTCACTTTGCTCTTTAACGCGGCACAACTAAATATTTGTATTTTAAACGCCTTAATTTAGAAAATTTTTAAAATCACTTTCCTCTACCTGCTCTTCTCATACGTTTTGGCTGATTCTCAACACTTGCGCTCTTAGTTGCTGTCGCATTCGCAGTTCGGTTTCTTAGCTCGAGATCAAAACAATGACCAAGTAAAAAGTTATTATTTATTTTTACACTTTTATTTAATTTTATTTCTGTTTGGGTTTAATTCGGCTGCGAAAAGTGAAAAGCCAGTTAAAATGTGCTCAGTATTCAGGCTTTATGTGGCTTAAATTTCATGCCTCAACAGAAATGTTGGTTAGTTGACTAATTATTCGAATGATTGTTGTTGCTGTTGCTGGTGTTCTTGTTGTGTTTGTTATTTTTTTTGTTGTCGCCCCAAAATGCTTTGACTGCCAAGCTGCTCTATGATTGTTAGTTGGTTGTGGCATTAATGGGGGTACCATTCCACTTAAACTGAGTAGACGTATGTATGTGTGTGTGTGTATGCATGTACTTATGGCTGTGCAAAGTAGGCTTGCTGAATTCAACCAACAGCTGTTGGTATGACATAAAAATGTCTGTTGGTAGTGCGAAAAAGGCCATAACAATGAAATAAACCAAATTTCTTAACATCTTCATGCTTTACCAGCTTTCCTTGCCTCATGATTTATTTGTTTTAATATTTTAACATTTTTTTTTTTTATTTTTATTACACTTTGCATAAATTAACTTAACTCAACTTAATTTGCTCAATTCAAGCGCAGCTTAGCTTATCTGTGCGCGTGATCTCTGATGTTGAGGTTTGCGGCTTGGCGGTAGGAGTTTTCTACTCACGCGTTGGCCCTTGAAAATGTACATCTATGTTACGGCAACATAAATATTTCTCAACGAGTCTTTACAGTGTGTGTAAAATATTTCTCCCTCTCATTACGCTTCAATTATAGCTACCTCCCTTATCAATGCCAACAAATAAGAGCTAAAAGCTTTTGCTTTTCTTAAAAAACTTTGGGCGTTTTAAATTAAATTATTATGCCAATGGTTTATCTATGATAGTCTGCATCTAAGAGTGCTCCAAAGTTGAGTAGTTTAAACGGAATAGGAACGTAGAAGAAATACTCATTTTGACCACAGAGAAGAGAAGTTTCTTCGGCAGAAGTAACTGGTAACTGGTGATAGGGTTCTAAGTGAACATACTACCACAGCGGTTTTTTAACCGAGCTCTATGCAATTGCACCATTGGCCTAGCGGCAAAGTTGGACTAAAGTTAAATGAAGCGCTTGGAACGGCAATGCCTAATTAGGGGTATGTTCAACAATTTCTTTTATCACAAGTTTAGCAAAAAGGTACAAAAGCTACTGGGATGGATTGGAACTGTGAGTGGCCCGAAATTTTTTCCCAAGCACTCAAGAGGCAATATTTTCTATTCTACTTAGGCTCTGATATAGAAATTAAAGGATGGAGGGAGGTGGGGGCTCATTACTCCTCAGCAAACTTCCCATATTTCTTTATGAATCTTTGCAGTTGGTCGGTGGGAAAAACATGTAGTTCGTCCATTCTCAATACCTCCGATTAAAAAATATACCATCTCAGTCTGGCAAAAGCCGCATAGCGAGAAAACGCTCAGTGCTATTTTCATCCTCCAAATAAGATGTACACAGTAGATCGTCGAGGATGTTTATGGTGTTCATATGTCATTCCGCATGGGTTGTGCCCGGTAAGTGGTCCCACATATCCTCGACTATCTGCGAACGAATTTCGCTACTACTCTGTCAGGTTGTTGTTCTAGCAGCATAAATTCGGTGGTCGTTCCGGTGACGTAGAATCGACTGTTGTGGGAATTACTATCCTGTCGGTCCAAAGGGGCTTCTATTAGCAGATGGACTAATGTGGGACTCAACACTTATTGAAGCTCTTAAAAGCAGTTTCTCGTTTGCATACTAATGAACAACTGGAGCCACAACAGTTTTTGGCAGAAACTGCAGAGACGAGGAAGAGGTAAAGTGCATTCAATGTTTGCTGTAAGAATGCCTCAAACTTCAAAGAATGCACCTCAAACGTCTGGCTAGTCATTTATATGAGAATCTGGGCAGTTAGGCATAGTCTCTGAATATGGTTAGGTGCGCCAATAAATCGGGATGGATTAATAGCATGCAGGAATAGGACTAGGTACATCTTCGTTGGTCACTAAAATGGACTTCTTTGGTCACCGAGTACTCTCCGCGATTTTTTTGGAATTGATTTCTGCTTCTTTCAACTTAACCTGAGTTGACTTCACCATATCTGCTATGGTCAGAATTTATTGTTTTACCAGTGTGCAAGTGGTCTACAAACAAAATTCCTTTCGCATCCCAAGGAACTGATGCTAACAACTTCATGACTGATTTCTGGACACGAACTCCTTTCGGAGCCGAAGAACCAGGTTCACACCACTCTGTGGCTTCCTGTTTTGATTTTGATAGACCCAAGTCTCATTCGTAGTGATGAATCGATGCGTGAAAACCACTTTATCCTTTCGAAAACGCTCCAAATGTTGCTGAGAGCGTCGTATTCGAATGTATTTTTGTTCCATTGTTACTTCAGACAAAATATTGGTAACACTGCCCAATGAGATGTCTAGAGCTTCTACTAAATCTCTTTCAACCACTCGACGATTTCCCAATACGATATCCTGTATTTTTTCTACGATTTCTGGTGTAGTTGATGTTTTTGGACGCCGTTGGCGTGGATTGTCTTCAAGGCTTGTACGACCAGCTTTAAATTCAACAACCCATCTTTCTACTGTACTAATTGATGGCGAAACACTTTCAACATTCGTTCATAAATTTCCTTTGCTTATAAAAATTTTAAAAATAAAAATTTAATCACTGCACGAGACTTGATTTTTTCCGTTGTAGAAAAAGCCATTAGACGTCGGTACTATATGGCTTGTAAACAAAGAATGAACTGACAGATTGAAATTAAACTTCACATACGTTCATATGCAGAAAATTTAGGGTAGTAGCAACACCCTCTCTTATTGAACCGCAAAACTTATTAAACAACCTTGTAAATAAAGGGTCTTTCAAAATACTCGCCTAAATGTTATTTTAAAGTAAAACGTGAAAAAATTTAGATTCTTTCAGGTTACACTATTTTAATTTAAAAAAAGTCTCTTAAGAACTGTAGGAATCTAAGAATTATATGCGAAAAGTGGCATCATTTAAATGTCAACCATGAGTGGGTCTACAGGTAAAATCCGCCAACAGTCAATTCGTGAATGCCTAATTGTTGTGAACGTCGAAGCTGAAGTTGGTTCAGCAACACTTTGAACTACAGCAGCACTTATTCTGAACAGAACGTCCAGTTTTTGATCTGCTTGTCCTTTTTCTATTTATCGATAGAACCAGTTTCAAGCAATGGAAATTGGAATTGAATTGCCTACTCACTCGGATGATTATTCTACCAAAAAATCACAATTTTGCGATATTTCGTTTTTAAAGATCGACTATTTTCATAATAAGTTTTAATATTTTTAACGCGTTGTTCTATCGTATAAAATTGTTCATCTGTTTACATAAAGAGAAGGTACCGTCATTCACTACTGACATCTAGGCGTCACTTTTTAAATATCCTTCGTAATTTTTCAAATCAGAAAATTAATAAAATTTCGATTGATCTATTGTCGGTTCAAGCACTTCAAATTTCTTTATCATCCGCGACAAAACCTCGGCTTATTGAGACATGCTAGTATTTTACTAATTATTACCAATAAGGCGAGTACTTGGAACTTTGGAAATTTGTTTAATAAAAATTACGCAGAAAGGGCAGTACCTCGAAGGTTATTGTCCGATTTCCACAACTATTGCAGAGAGCTGCAGAAATAGCGTTGTACGTGCATTTGTCTGTTCATATTTTTTTCGATCGTTTTTACACGCTGGCGTATGTGAGCGCTGCTGCTGGCCTTTTTGTTTGGCTTCAGCGTGACTTCACGACCGTTTGTCTATCTGTTCATAGGTATATTCGTCCACTCGTCTGTCAGTGTCGCATTGCTACGTTGCGGTTATTGATTACATTTTTCTCTCTGCTGTTGCAGTTTCTATGTTTTTCTATACTTTTATTTATTATTTGTTTGAAATGTTTTTTTTTTTTGTTTTTGTTTTCTTGCTTCTTCTCTTCTTTTTCTTCGATGAACTCTGCTACTTTTGCCGAGTGATACATTCAATGCATTCTCGCCGCATACTTGGCTTGTATCGCTGCTGTGTACTTGTAATGCATAAGTGGATTTGTCATTTGGCGGCGCCGCAGCATTAATATCCGCCCACCTCGTGCCCCGCGCGCAATGGCTGTACTACTGATAGTACCTATAGTGGTGCTGGACTCACGTGAGCGCTTAGGCGGCAGTTTGTCGTACCAAGCAGGCAAGCACTCATTGCATGTGGAGTGCATTTCGTTTGCTCGCTAACTGTTTTTTGCTTTTATGTTTTGTGAGGGTGATATCACTGCCAATTGGCTTAGTTTTAAGCCGGAGTTATTGTATATCACATTAGTTGGATTTAGATATTTTTATTAGCGTCAGTTGGTCTGTCATTCCAATTGGTGGTCGGTGGGCCGGTCGGTCGGTCGGTTTTCTCCGCCTTTCCTTCTAACCTGTCAGTTGTTGAGCTTCTATTCATTAGCAGTTTTACAGTTTTTGCCATTTGATACTCGGCATTATTGCATTGCCATTGCCGCCGTCGTCGTCGCTGCCGCTACTAGTCTATAATTTTTGTTTATTGTGCACGCAATCAACATTTGATCCTCTTCGGTAGTTGACATTTAGTGCGAGCGAAGCTAAAATTTAATGCACACAATGTCATTGTGACAGTATAAATTACATTTTTGTATTTGAATGCTATTAATTTTAATTGCATGTGCGATGTGTGTGCAAAAAAGTATAAGTTTTGCAAGCTTTTCGTTTTCTCACTTTTTTAATGACTTGATTTTTTGCTCAGATTTTATTGTAGTACATAAAAATGTGATGGCATGGTGGGTGGTCAGCTTACTGCGGTATCATCTGTCTCTTGTTACAAGCAGCAAAAGCATTTCGTACGTTTTGTTCTACTGACACCGCGATTGTTGTGGAGAACAAAGTTGACATCATAATCAGATTAGAATTTGATGTACACATTGCAAATAAAACAGCGGAAGTGATTAAATAACTTCATTCTTTTTATATAGACACGTTGAGATAGTAAGCCCGTGTGCTTTGGAACATAAATAGAATGTTTACTTATAATTATTCCGATTTTAAGTACTTAATTTATTCTATTGGGTCCTGACAACCGATTACGAAATAGTTGAACCACCAGAAGTTAACTGAACAACGAAAGATCATTTCAGCATTTTTCGCAAAAAAGAGATTGCACAAAAGTCTATAAAGGAATGCGTTTCCTCGTAATATTGATATTGTTCTGTTACGTACTCAAAACATTCGAATTGAATGCATTAAAATTGTGCCACTAAAGCTTCCATTGAACTAGTCGGCTCTACAGTTGTTGGTTTTTGTTCAGGATTTTTTTTACTTACCAAGATTTACAGGCAAGTTGGTTATGGCAGAGGCTGCAAATGAATTTTAACACAATACAGGGTTTGATTGAAAAGTAATGAGCCTCCTCCGCGCGGAGCGTCTGTCAAGCAATCAACCGAATCGGCTGATGGGGAAAATGATCGTTGGACCTTCACCTTCCACTAGAAACCGGTCCCAGTTCGCTGGCAACAACGGTACAGTCAACATCGCTCCGCGCGTGAAAGCTGTTTTAAAAGTGTGTTAGGATTTTGCAGTGGCGAAAATGCAGCGATCGTTGGAGCAACGTTACTCGATCAAATTTTGCGTAAAGCTAAACAAAACGAGTACCGAAACCGTTGGGCTACTCAAGGAGGCTTACGGGTACCAATCTCTGTCCAGTGCCTAGGTAAAACGGTGGCACAAGTCGTTCAAGGAAAGCCGGGAGGACGTCGAAGACGAAAAGCGATCTCGAAGGCCTTCGACGGCGCAAACAGACGAAGATGTGGACCGGATTCGTGAATTTTTGAACATTGACCGCCGTGCTAGTCTACGTGAGATCAGTGAAGAGTTTAATTTAACTTATTACAATGTGCTGTCCCCTCCGGACTTCTTCTTGTTCACGCGCCTGAAAAGAAAGCTGAAGGGGAAGCTTTTCGACTCCATCGAGGCGATCCAAAAAACTGTGACAGCCGAATTGAACGCGATTCCGGCGGATGAGTTTAAAAAATGTTTCCTGCAGTGGAAGGACCGCTACCAGCGGTGTATTGACGCTCAAGGGTCCTAATTTGAAGAATATTAGTTGTATAAGCCAAAAGCTTTAATAAAACTCCTTAAAAAAAATAAAGCTCATTACTTTTCAATCAAACCCTGTATATACTATGATCAGAAAGTACCGGGAATGTTTAAATAAAACAAAACAGAGTTAAATTTCAGGTAAATTTATTTTATCGCCTTCAAAATATGACCCGTCTGAAGCAACGTTTGCCAACGTTTAACCCAGTCCCACATGCACCCTTGGTAGGCCGACGAAGGTATGGCCTTCAGCTCCTTCGTCGCATTCTCTTTGATCTGCTCTATCGACTAAAATCTCCTTCCACGAAGTGTTAACTTCAACTTGGGAAACAAAAAAAGTCGCACGAGGTCATATCAGGTGAATACGGTGCTTGCGCGATGGTATTCAATTGGTGTTTGGTCAAATAATCCAGCAAAATTTAGACTCGGTGCGATGGCGCGTTATCATCATGCCCATGGTTGCCCACATTTCCGGCCTTTTGCGACGTACAGCATCTCTCAAACACTTCAAAACGGATAAATAATATTCTTTATTGATTGTCTGGTCCGATAGAAGGTACTCTTGGTGCACTACGGCTTGGCTATCGAAGAAAACTGTCAGCATCACCTTCCCGGTACTTTTTGATCATAAGGTATGTATACAGTGAATCAAAAGAGGTTTGGCAAAATGTGCATTGTTTTTCATGCCAATTTGTTTCGTTAAATTTGTATAAAACTACATTTCACATTATAGCAAAAGCAGCATATTTCGGCTATCAAACTTATGCTTTTCCAATTGCAAGAAAATTTCAATGACATTCACTCGGAAGTGAATTGCAAAACCTGCCCGTATAACAATCAATCTTCTAAATAAAAAATGAAAATCTAAAATTGAAAATCTAACTTTGATCAAAATATTAAACATTTTTACGCCGACCTCTTAAGCTTAAACTAACTCTTCGAATATCTCACCTTTTTTGGAAAAAATGTTTATAAAAACAAAATTTGTCTGTAAAAAAACTCGATAATTGGAGGTATTTTCCAAACAGTCCAGCGAAAATATACCAAAGAAATATAATATAATACGTTTTATAATTCCGATCCATAAACGGTGCCGATTTTTTTTGTATGGAAAATTATGCACCCTAAAACACGGTGGTGAGCATAACTTAGTTTGTGCTTTTTTTGTTTTTAATATTTACAATGTCGAGTGAATTTCTTTTTTTATTTTTTGGAAGTTTGTTCATTTTTTCACAAAACTCGTAGAAATCAAGCTCTCAAACCTTATGCAAAAGTTTCATCTTTCATTCCCCAAATTTTCATCTTTCACTCAATAAATTTTCATCTAAATTTTGAACTTTGTTGTTAGAGTTTCTAGAAAAATTTCGAATATGCAGTTTTGGAGCTCATGCTCATGGAATTTTGGTATAAGAAGGTGCAAATTTTAAGCTCCTGCGATTTTTGTTTTTCTGTGACAAGCGTAATTTATAAAAACTCTAGTTGATTACTTCTAATTTTCTTTCGTAAAGGTCTTGCGAGTTTTTTTTACAAGAAATTAATTTTTATATGAAAAAAAAAATCATTCAAAATCCAAGCGGTTTTTTAGGTGTTTAAAACTTGCACTCATTTTACTAAAATTTCATGAGCCATGTTACTGCATACCCGAGAATATTTAAAGATTCAGATTAAAAAGTTTAAGATTTAGAAGACAATTTATTACATTTTTATTAATTTTGTATAAAGCTTGAAAGGTGGATTTATGAGGTTTAAATACAAAATAAGTTCTCTAAAAAAATCATGCTCACCATTGTACATATGCAGAAGCCCTGGCATTATGCCTAGGAAAGAAATTTTCTTTCGTTCAACATTTTTGTCAACAGACCAACGAAATTCTAGATAATCAAAGCAATTTAATGCTGTGAATATATTCCTAGGTGTAGGCTATGGCCTGCAAGTAGTTTCCTAGTAAGATACATACAATCCTAGCACAGCTTCTCGTACTGATTCGATTAATACTTTCATTTGTCGCATAATATTAGTTTTACCAAACCATTATCAATATGTGCGGAAAATAATGGGCGACATTTCTCAGCTGCTCTGAAACTAAATAATTTATGTTGATTTTTCCAATTTTTGTACACTCTTAGACAATGAAGAAGTCGACACTTGAAAATGAAGTGGTTTTGACATGGTTACAACAACATAAAAGAAGACCCGTTTGGATACGTTTTTAAGGAATTCACTCCACTAAAATATTTCATCTACGGCTCCATAGTTGTTGGGGTTTACAGCGTGAAAAAATCATCCTTATCAGATGGAAAACTATCATTTGCATGGCCAAGTCTCAGCCAAATTAGTGGAGAAATTTTCAATTATGTCTATAGGTTTATTTGTAATTTTGCTGCAAAGCTGATTGCAGATCTTGCCACTGTAGCGGAGGAAGAATATGCATGCCTTGGAAGTTTTTTTCCGGGACAATGGAATGAATCGAAGTTTCGAAAGGCGGCCTTTTCTTTTGTATATGTCATAAAAAGTATAAACTAGTGTTACTTTTTTTTAAACAGTTCAAAAGAAAAGGCGGCTGCAGAGTTCTTCTTTTGCGAAAGTCTGTATTTTAAAGCCCACTTAGTTGACCTAACACGCACCTGTACGTTTTAATTGACTGTAATTTTTTTTATTCTAAATACATTTGAGTAACTTTAAAAACAGAAGTACCATTTTTTTTTATACATCGAGTTTTACAAAAACGTAGAGCTTTTAAAAGTTTATAGAATTATATTCAGAATTTTCACACAAAAAAAAAAGGAAAAAAGTCGACGGAAAACTGTTTAAATAGAAATTAAAATCCAATATGTAATTGTGTGCTCAATTTTCAAATCAACCAATGCAGATTTATTTGAGTTTCGCGCCAACTTGAAAAATAAAAATAAAGTTTAGAGGTAAACTCGTTTAACCTTCTCGGATGGTACGCATCGAACTAAAAGGGTCTGTGCCAAAATTCAAATTATATGCGTTTTAAAAATTTCCCCATCTTAATTCTTTCAATATGCAGTTTTTAAGGTCGTAGAGAAACTTTTAAGCAAAAACAAAACAAGCTATTACCTAAAACAAAAAAAAAAGCAAAACTATAATATTTTTTTAACATTCAGCAGTGGCCTCTCGCCTCAATTTGCTGCATTAAAATTTGAGTAAAATTAAAAACAATTTGTTGCTGAGCAAACGGGCAGAATTCACTGAAATACCTAAGTAATTTTTCCTTTTTAAACACTTATTAACAATAAACTTTCATATTATTTATCTTTTAATAAAAGTCACCTATTTTTTTTTTGTTTCTTTGCAGGTAAGCAATTTGCAACATGCTGTTTTATTTCGCATTCCATTCGCTGAGAGGCAGGTGCACTTGGTAATATTTCCTCTATATTCCACAAGCTATAAATACAAACATACACATATACACATACAAATTTGTATACCACGCTTACTTTCAACTAAGCCGCTACAGCATTGCACCATCAATAAATGCCAACTGGAGGCACAAAATGTTGGATAACAAAAGCAACCCTCATACGGCACCTATAGAGGAGTTCTGCCTACATATCCAAGTATATCCAAGCACACACATTTTTTTTTTCTGGTTAGCCTCTGGCTTTGTTTATATACAAAAGGAAGTTTGGCACTTGGCGACGTGCCATCAATTTTTTATCTTATCAGAGGTCATCTATTTACCATAGAATTTTGTATAGTGCAACCTACTATAATAAGTCATGAATGTGGGTTCTCGTATGTGTAAGCAAATAGTTCCTGCCTAGCGGCGGTCTTTGTTGACTTACTATGAGGCTACATGTCAGCCCATTCCACGGTAATCGTAGCGCTACACATTTTTCTACATATGCCCGATATTATTTGTTCCTTAGAAAGAAATCTATTTTTTATCGCGCTTTAAACTCAACTCGTGTTTGCCAGTAAAGTTTTATAATTGAAAAAAAAAAAAAAATAAATTAAAAAAAGAAAAAAAATTTTAAATGAAAAAAAGGAAAAAAAAATTAAACTAAAAAAGAAAAAAAAATTTAATTAAAAAAAGAAACAAAAATTAAATTAAAAAAAGAAAAAAAAAATTAAATTAAAAAAAGAAAAAATAAAATTAAATTAAAAAAAGAAAAAAAATTTAATAAAAAAAAGAAAAAAAAAAATTAAATTAAAAAAATTAAAAAAAAAACAAAAACAAAAAACACAAAATTACAAAAACAAAAAAATAAAATTTAAAAAAACATTAAAAAAAATAGTTAAAAAATAATAAAAAAATCATATCGATCGAAAAAGTGCATCTACCTACCTAAATTCCATGTCATTTGCGTCAATGCATTGCACTCAAATCTAACTTAACCTATAATTAGCTATGGTGTCTATATGTATGCATATTTACAATGCAACAGCCGATCGAGTGTCGTATTGCGTGGCATTTTGCCGGAGAATAATGTAACGTCAACTTCAAGCTGACACTTTGATTGCAATATTAGTTGAAGTAACGTTCAAGACGGGCGTGATTGCTATGCAGTAAAACGAGCGATCTTAAGGCTGGTTACGAACTGTTCCTTTTCGAACTAGTTTCTCTTTGAAACACTGAATTCTTCCAACTGCCCACTTTTATGTGACAATATTATTTACTATGCCAATTTCCAAGCATTACATACATTTGTACAAGTTTTGAACCGGTGCCTACCAGACCCTATAAAAAGTCATAAGCAGCCGTATACAAAAATAAAACGTCACTTAGATAATTACCATGTACAGAATGCAGAGGTGTGGCCAACATTTGAGCGCTAAGGGGGTCGGAGCGATTTTGAAGAAACCAGCTGATCTCGTTACGTAGCAGGAGTCATGATAGCGGTTTGTTTACGAAAAAACTGAGATACAAAAAAAAAACAACAACAACGCAGTCTCCGCCCATGTTACTTCGTTGCCATCTGAACAACGACTGATTGGACGAGTGTGTGAGTATGTGTGAAATGCTGAATTCTGCTGCTGTATCCCCAGGCAGCCGAAGTTACTCTCACAGTTTTGCTTGTTTCGGATGGCCAAACTGGGTAATCTATCAACTTTATTAGCTAACAGCGATTTTACAACGGATTCCTATTCATTATATTTCTAAGTTTGCCGCATTGGACTAGTCACCTTAAGGTACATAAAACTGGCAGTGCTGTCTGCGAAAAATTGGAATCACCGCGCACCCATTTTCCATCCTTTTGTACTAGTTTGCTTACAGTCAAGGGTAGGTTAATTAAAAACCCGTCCATTTAGGATTCAATACTGATGTTTATTACTATACTCATAGTACAGATTTTTATAATAAATCACATGCGCATATACGCCATTTCTACATAACAAAAAAGCGTACGCTCGATAATGATTCAGTATTTGAATGGAACAAAAGAGCATGGAATTGATGACTCAAACGCATACGGCTGCAATTGTCATGGCAAAATGGTCAATGAATGCATAGACCGCATGCCAAGTGAAAATAAATTATCAGCAACAGAAAAGTGATAGTTTGATTGAGTCAAGTAGCCTATGAATACTGACCGCTATGAGAACAAATAATTTTGTATGTGAGGGCTGTGAGGAAGGTAACATTTTAGTGTCTCAAATAAAATTACAATTTTTTCCTCTCAAATAGTAGTTTGTGTGTGTCTTTATTGTATTTTTTCTTACATTTATTATGTAAAAAAAAAAAATTATTTATATTTAATTATGCTTATTATACGTCAAATTAAGTGCACCGCTGTGGTGAAATTCGATTAATCTTTATATGAATATATGGACATGCATGCTGAAATAATAACGCAAATGATGCCTTGAAGGCGAACCAATGCCCTGAGAAAACCTTTATGTAGAAGAAAAAAAACTTTGCCGCTGGTGTCTAAATGTATTTTAAATATTTAAAATTTGAATTCCCATGCTGCATGAAATGCTGCTTACGCAATATTCGAATGTGAAATCAGATTAAACCAAGGGTGGCTGGTTTTCAAAGTGTTTCGGCTTAAAGTTACGAAAAACACATTTTTAGGTTATGTAAAATGTACTATATAAATTTGCAATTTTTGGCGAATTCGAGTTCGCCAATTCGCCAAACATATGCGGAAACTGAGTAGACTCATCTAAAGAGACAAATAGAATTATACAAAACTTAATTCAACAAACGAAATCTGAGAGAGAGTGCTTTCCGTGTTAAGAAGGGAAGGCGTTGAATTTTGAGATCATCATCATCATCGTTGTTATCGTTTGGCGCTGCAGCGTCCTTGTGAGCCTTTTCGCTATTTTTGTCGTTTTACATGCTGCCTCCTCCCAGTTTCTGACTCCCACTTTCACATATAATATAATGTTCTCTACAATCTCTCGTATTTTGGGTCTTCCTTGGCTTTAAACGCTTGCCATCAAAGTCTCGAGTAATCTCTTTTGTACTCTATCCACCTCCTTGCGTGATCGCACGTGTCTTGTCCATCTGATGCTATCGGAATTAAAAAAATCCACTGCGTCCAACCTTTGTATTATTAACTCAATAAATTCGCCTGTATTGCTTTGTCTTCTCCACTCGTATTTTTCCTTCATTGGTCTACGTTTTTTTCTTGAACTTTTTCTCTCTAGTCTCTCGATGATAATCGTTTTCATCACATTGCCATTATATAGAGTTTCAAAAGTTTCAACAGCCTGGGAATTGTAGCCATTCATGTTCCCGTACTCTTGGTCGCCTCCTGCTCGCGGATCGTGATAGTACCATGTTGGTTACCGTTGCCTAATTCTTAGGCCAATCACTCTTCCAGTTGTAAGTTTCTGCTGGCGGTGATTATGGCATCTGCATTGCCAAAGATTTTGGCCGTCCTATATACTTTAAGGTAGGTAGGTAGTTGAAATGGTTGAAGTATCACTCTTTACTCCGCAAGAAGCACTAAAGCACTGTTTTGATGTCATTATGAGACCTCCAACAGGCAGTTGATATAATGAAGAAGACTGATGGGATCTAGGTTGGCGCACTGCCCAAGGCTGTCGAAGAAAGGAGCAGCCAGTGACCTTAATCGCCTAGCTGTCAAACCCGGACATTTACAGTGAAAGAGGGTTTTCTTCTCTGAAAGGTAACCACAGCTTCTGCAATCACAGTGGTAAACAAAGCTTTTCCGCGTGTGTGTCGATCGTTCAATGACGGGTACCCAGGACTTTCTGAGTCCTCCGTCTAGTGTACTGGAGTCACGGGTTTTTCGAAATAGCACATGAAGAAATGGAACTCAATCTTTTCTGCGCTTTCCTGAGAAATAATTTGTGCAGTTCTCCTTTAACAACTGTCAGGGGGATGCCGCTGACCGAGTAGGAGGTCTCTGAGACCAATTCAGTTCCCTTTCTGGCAAGCTCATCAGTAATTTCATTTCCCTCTATGTTCCTATGTCCTAGAATCCAGATTAGAGAAATGCTACCTGTACAACCAAGATATTTGATCTCCTTCCTACAGTGGTTGACTAGTTTAAATCTTCACCATGGCGTCGTCAGAGTCGTGTGGTAGAGTTTGTTCTTTAAAATTAAATAAACAAATTTCTTTGCGGTCGGCTGATATGGATTCCCACCTAATCCATACAGCGATCCTCCCTCCAGCTATTTTATGTATTCTGAGCCTGTTCGGCTTTTCGCACACACCTGGTTTTGGCAATTTCTTCATTCTGCCGTATCTGTAGGCAGGCTAGCCAAATCTGACTTCACCATTTCTGACTTGGATATTCTACTTTCTTTTCGTAGCACTCTTGTTGCTATAGATATTTTTTTTTAATTATTTAAATTTAACTTTAATTGCAATAGCGTGATTACTTTTCTCAACGCACATTTTATACTTAATAATTTACAAAGCCATATTATTCAAATAGTTATGCTAAAAAAAGGAGTCTACCCGCATAATCTTACACTTCTTAGACCCTATAAATCTTTGAAAGCCGGTTTATTGCCTCTCTACATTTTTATGTCCACAACTGTATATGTACATACATATATTTTATATCAATCTCCCCGATTTCAAAATGCACGTACGCAACGCACACACAAGAGTATCCACGCCTCAATGAGCAATCACAAGCTCTCGCTTCTCGCACGTCTTGATGATTGAATTAATTTTAGATTCTAGTTAATCGAGATATTGAATTCACTGCTTTTTATCCTCAATTCTAGATATGTTCTTTTTTTCTTCTTTGCTGCTCACTGTTGCCGCCATCATTCTTCATATTTTCAGTGCCACCCATACGTCGCCGTCCATTGTTCACATCCGAGCGGTTTCAACGGCCGTTCAACAAAAGTCGGTTGCTGATTGCCGGTTATCGGCTTCTAGGCTTGTCGGTCGCTTAGTCTGCCTTTTGCTGTCCGTCCATTGATCCACTTGGTCTATTTGGCTCGACTGTCACTGTTTATGCGTAGACAACTTTTCCATGTCCATTCATGTGTTCATAATTCCAAGTGATTGCTTTGTAACTCTCGCTGCGGTGCGTTCCAATGGATTGCATTTTGATTGCAGTTTCTTTGACTTGAAGCAAAACTGTGGGATAAGGTTGAAAAGGAAATAAATATGATGAAATGAAGAATTGTGAAAATGAAAATGTGAGAGAAATTTACCATAAGACTTTACTATGAGTGCTAGGTGGTGCGTAAATGGAATTATGAGAATTGACAAGTGTTGAGGGAAAGAAAGTCTTTGATTCCAAGTGTTGGAAAGATGCACTATGCGTCGAATTTTCAGTACTGTTTTATTTAAGCTTTCTGGTGGACCAAGTTTGAAAGTCAATTTGTGCTTAATAAGTTCGTCACAGTTAAACCAACACTGAAAAATCGAACCTAAAGCCAAAAACAACTTGGCAACTTGGACCTCTGTGCTGCAATTTGGACCTATCTTAACAGCACTATCATCTCAGCCTTTGCAGGAATAAACAACTCCCTGGAAATTGTACCTACTTCACAAAACCGCATCGGAGATGGAAAAGTGCTTAAACTTTAAAGAATTATCACTAGGCGTATTTTCGATATAGAGGTCGCTTTTAGCAATATTCACTCTTGGGCCTATGGATTCACGACTTCGTGAGGTCTACCCATAGAAGATGTTGGTCGGAATTGGGCTCCTGCAGAGTAACTGAGTGATTTGTGAAAGAGCCAAATAGGAAATTAGGGAGCTTTCTCCCAAAACGTAGTAGGAAGGACCTTGGAGTACTGGTGCGTGTTATCACAGGGCACAAAAGATTCGCGGAAGAGTGACCTCAAACCAATTTTTCCATCTTACCATCCATACTCCAACTATCCTGTAACTCTATTCCTTCTTATATCCGGATGTAGTCCAATGGCCTTTCTTACTGTGTGCTTTCACTCTTTTTGCACACTCACTACATTTCCGCGATAATCGGATAATCTAAATTTCTTTAGAAATCTCATGTCAATCTTCTTATATGGCGATCTAAAAATCGTTTAATTGCATCGGAAATTTGTTAATCGTTTATCTCCTTAGCTCAAAATTTTCCATAATTTATTCGTCTCTCAGTTTGTAGTAGTGCGTAATCTAAAAAGCTCTAAGCATTTTTCGCTTTATTTCGAGGATTTCGTTCAAATATACGCCCTTGTTTCGATAAATTTTGTTCAGTTGAAGACAATTCCATAAATCCCTGATTGGAAGAGTCCTCATCTCTATTGGTAAAAAACTGAATCAGCTTATTTTCAAAAGCTTTTCTTGGGGCCAGTTTTGAATTATGAAGAAAATAGTGCAATTGATTGGCATTCAACTTCTCAGAGCTTCTGGTGCGTCATTAATGAGATGTGGCTTTGACTTAATGGAACACAACGCCCTTCCTATTCGCTAAATCTGACCGCTTCTGGTTCATCGCTTGGCCCCAGTCTGGTCAGTTGTTTATAGTAGAGGTCCGTGGTGAGCGTCGGACCCAATGAATGATTCTCTTTCTCTTTCCTCTTTCCTCTAAACTCTCAGAAAAACTATCTTAGCTCTCAATCTGAAGTTAGCAATCTTTTGGTAATGCTCATCTCGGTTTTGACTGCTGTTCTCTTAAGTAACTAATTTTTCATCGCCATTTACCATCCGCTTCAAAAATATGTCGGCTTCGTTCTATTTCAGCAAAGAGTCTCAGACGTCAATTCGGTCCAAAAAGTTTGCCTTGTCTAAATTCGTGTCGCAGTCATACAGAAAGCATCTTCTCGAGATCAGTCTTTAGTATGCAATGGATTCAGAGGAGTTTCTGGCTATGAAGAAAATAGTGCAATTGATTGGCATTCAACTTCTCAGAGCTTCTGGTGCGTCATTAATGAGATGTGGCTTTGACTTAATGGAACACAACGCCCTTCCTATTCGCTAAATCTGACCGCTTCTGGTTCATCGCTTGGCCCCAGTCTGGTCAGTTGTTTATAGTAGAGGTCCGTGGTGAGCGTCGGACCCAATGAATGATTCTCTTTCTCTTTCCTCTTTCCTCTAAACTCTCAGAAAAACTATCTTAGCTCTCAATCTGAAGTTAGCAATCTTTTGGTAATGCTCATCTCGGTTTTGACTGCTGTTCTCTTAAGTAACTAATTTTTCATCGCCATTTACCATCCGCTTCAAAAATATGTCGGCTTCGTTCTATTTCAGCAAAGAGTCTCAGACGTCAATTCGGTCCAAAAAGTTTGCCTTGTCTAAATTCGTGTCGCAGTCATACAGAAAGCATCTTCTCGAGATCAGTCTTTAGTATGCAATGGATTCAGAGGAGTTTCTGGCTAATGTTCTAATTCTGAACAATGAAATTACCACTCACATGACATCACGATTTCCATTATTTTTATCGACGATTGTCCTACCAGAGCTTGGCTCGTCCTCGACGTCCATAAAAAAGGTATCGTTGGACAGATCGCTTTAGTCTGTTCATTTTCGTTGCTGTGCTGAGCCTACAACGAACACACATAATATGACCACCCGTTCCGCCTTTTATTTATTTACATATGTCTGTGGTTACGAAACTTTACACAGTAGAATCTTGAATTTATAACTAACTGGAAAGTTAGGATAAGTGGATTTAGTAGCTTTCACACTAAACGGAGAAGGAAAACGCAGAGCTCTCTGAGTTGTTTTGGGAGTTTTTGTTTTTGTTTGTCTGACAACAAGTGGCATCTTAGTGACATCTTGTACTTTGTAATCACTTTCTAGCATCTGATAGGAGGGTAAAAGCAGTAGAGATTTCGTAGAATGTATTTTTTATCATTTTATATTGATGTCTTGTTTTATTTGTTTTTTTTTTAATTTGATGCATTTTTTAAGACCCATGAATGTAAGACATTCCATTAATTAATGCTGCTCGTCTATCAGGAGCCCAAGGGCCTGACATTTTTCAGTGTAATTAAAATGTTTAGTGGCATTAATGAATGCTATTTAAATTAAGAGAAATAAAAAACCGAGAAAAGGAAAAAACATAAATAAGTATGGATGTATACGTGATCGCTGTGATAGTTTTTATGTATTTGGGCATTCAACTAAATTGATTGCAGAGATTACGATTCAGTTAAGATTATTTGATTTTTAGTAAGAGTAAAGAACAAACAAAAATAATCGAAATGCTCACAAAACATGGTTAATTTTAAACGCTGGAGTTGGAGGTCGTCAATTGTGTTATTTGTTTGATGGTTGTTGTGTTTTTTTTTTTTTTTGTATTTTTCATTTTTTTATTCGCTAACTCGCAGTCGATTATGTGGCTATTGACCTACGGCTCCTTGTGTATATTTGTTCACACAGATTTATTTAATCGATTTGCGACTAGAATTCATTGCAGGATTTTCAAAATTTCGCAAGGCACCACCAGGCCATCCCTGGGAACTACATGGATAATGAGCAGGCAAAGAAAATACATACTGTGGCTTGCATATATTGAACTTTAACTAAAACAATAGGGCTCAACACACAATACTTTTTCCCTCTTTTCGTTTTTGTTTTTTCTCTGTATGGCATCGCAATGAACGAATTTGATTTTTTATCCACGTGGGCCCTGGTTTGGGCAGCCATTTATCTCAATCTTCCCTTGACCAACCCGCCTGAAATAACATTCAGACGCAAGCATTCAAATCACCAATACACGTATCATTGTTTTCCTTCTATCAGAATCCATTGTCGTATCCTTGCAATTTTTTTGTGTGTTGTGCAGTGTAATCG
Organism: Anastrepha obliqua; assembly: GCF_027943255.1. Lineage (NCBI taxonomy): Eukaryota > Metazoa > Arthropoda > Insecta > Diptera > Tephritidae > Anastrepha > Anastrepha obliqua. The sequence goes on from NC_072893.1 coordinate 51,655,042, forward strand.
GCATAATATCGAGACTCTAACTGATGGGCGTACATACGGTAGGTCGATGGATTAACAATTTATATCGCATTTGCACATATGAGCGGCAGGTGGAGACTGTTGCACTTTACCTATGCCTTAGTTCGGCTCTGACCCAGATGTGATACCGATACTTCCACGATACATTTTAGAAGGGGTAGCAGATCTAGAACAGAGCAAGCATTCCCAATTTTCTTCCTCATCATAGGGTATACTTTCAAGGATTCCTTATTCAAGGAAGGTGAGCCAACAGCATTCCGTTCAGTGGCAACACAGTGAACTTAACAGTGTAAGGGCGCACCTTTTTACGCTTTTTAAGGTGGCAGCTACCCCAATCTAACCTAACCTAGTGAAATAGTCAGAACATGAGTGTTTTGTATCCAGGTCTAGGTGAGTGTTAATATTTTCAAAACACTTCTCTATAACAAAATTGCGTAATATTGCCTGAGTTTTTTGTCATTCAACTGAGTGCTTGGTTGGTGGTTAGTTGATCGCTTCTTTCATTTTTTTTATATTTATGGACAATGTTTTATTTTATTGTCTTTCCCTCTTCGAACTACTCGGCACTCTCCACCAACTTTTATTATTTATTTTATTCGCTGCAATAGTCATTTGTTGTGCTTTTTTTTGTTTTGCTCATTTATTTGCTGTTTTCTTCGTTGATTCATTGCTGCTCGATTCGCTCGTCCAACCGATCGGCTGTGCGCCCTTCTACATATGTATGTACGAGTATATGTGTAAGTGCAAGTATAGTTTGCAACGCGCCTTCGCGGCAGAGGACAGCAGCCGCGGCAAATGCAACTACACCGACTAACTCCTTAAAGGTAGCAGTCGATTTTCTTCTTGCAAGTGTGAAATTGTATTTCTTTTTATTTCCACCTTTTTACCCCTTCGATTGCTCCATTCTTTGCGAGTAAGAAAACAGGTTCGGCGCTAGTGACCAGCGGAATAAAAATAATAAAAACTAAGATATTATAGCAAATGAGAAGAAGAATACATATCTGGTTGGTGGTGCCAGTTGAGTGGAATAAGATGATGATGAGGGCGATGATGATGATGATACGCGTGCGCGCGGACATATTTTTATGCAGTCGTTACATTACATACATATAGAAAACCTTGAAAACTATCAAAGCGGCAAGGTAACGCAAAAAAATATGTGCATAGAATGCATGGATTGGATGGAAGAGACAGGCACTGAAGAAGGTAAAGAAAGAAATTTATACATATTTTTCTTTATCGCATATGGGGTGAAATGGGCACGAAAGAAGAAAAATAGCCGAGAGCGTTGCAACAAACTGTCTACAGGAAACCAAAATAAAATAACAAAAACAAAAGACGACAGCACCAACTCGCGCATGAAAAAGATACTTTTTTCGTTACCAGCAGCAAAGGTTTGACAAAACATAGCAAGGCAAGACAAGACGTCAACTGGCTGTGGGAAGAACGGAGTGCGGATGGTAGTGCATCGCAACGCAGGCAGTAGATAGTTGACCCAGGTGCTGCAACTATGTAACACCAAAACCACGTTTGTTGTTGTTTGGTGGCTCGATCAGATAGGCAGCCTTAGCCAACTGGCCAGCCAGCCAGCCAGTTAGCCACTCACTCTGCACTTGGCGTTTTGTTTTGCTGGAATTTGGTGTCTAAAAACAAAAACATTTGCCTTTGCACGCGTGCATTTCTTAATGTCAGTTGTTGTTGTTGCTGCTGCTGCTGCTGCTGGATGCCAATTGGAATGGTCCGATGGTCGTCGTCGTCACATATCTATTTCACTATTATTATTCTTATTTCCCTATCGTTTGCTTGGCTGCATTTATTTCTGTTCCTTGTTTTTTTTCTTAATAGCTATTCATTTGTTGTTACTGTTTTTTTTTGTAATTTAATTTAAATACAAAATGTTTTTCTTATGTAAAATTTATGGCCACAGAAATGGATTTGAAATTAATGCTCAAATTTACAAGTGTATACATTCATACATACCTATACATATACACATATGAGCATACGTACTAAGGATGTACATTTTTGCGATGATCCCGTTATTACAATCCCGGGATGCCGGTACTAGTTGCGAAATTTAGATATTCATTATTTTGTAGCAACTTAACTCGGAAAATTTTCATCAATATTGTTTGATTGAGAAGCTCTGCTACTGTATACTAAATAAATGGGTTTTAAATATACACCTGTGATCCAAATAATAGCAGCGCGGCGGACTACCAACTATTCACAATTTTTTGCGATTTAATTTTTTTGTGTTTTTATAAAAATGTAGTACATTTTACCACAAAAATCATATAACTCAATGCTCCGAAATTTGTACAAAATTCTCAAAAATTGAACAAACCAAAATGCATCAAGATTTCCAATTTTTTATAAAGAATTTTTAGAAAAATTCTGAGTACGCAGTAATGGAGCCCATCCAACATTAGCATAACAAAGTGCGAGTTTGAAGTCGCTAAAAATCTCGTTGATTTAAAAAAATTTTTTTTGCCTACAATGTTGAGGTTTTTTTTGGTAAAACTAAATGCTTTCGAAGATGTCTTCAGTGCCCATTATTCGACTTAAACCTCCTTAAACACTGATGTTGATGATTTGTCTGCGCTGTTATTCAAGCGGTGTATAGGTAGCCTCTGTTGCTAATCTTTAACACATCACTAACTTCGGGCACTCTTATTGATACCTGGAAATTGGCTTTCATTTCACCTGTAATAAAAATGGAAAGCTTTTTGAATGCATCATCCAGGGCAAATCGCTTTTTCCTGTCAAGAACATCGCGTGCCCGGAGCAGAATGGCTTCTTTCCGGTCCGCCAAACATTGTCTAATCTATGTGTATTATCGGATGATCTTATCGTTGCCTTCCAATCAGAGTACCAGGTTGACATCGCCTATACCGACTTATCGAAGGCTTTTGATCGTGTTCCCCAAGTACGAGGGAGTTTCATAAGTACCCAAGTTAGAAATGAAGACATCATTTTTTCCCAAAACTTTTTTTTATTTTTCAATATAGTCGCCATTTAGAAAAATACACTGCTCCCAACGCTCCGGCCATTTTTTAACCCCTCCAAAAAATAGAATTTGTCGAACTCTCCAAAATACGCCTCCGTCTTGGCAATGACTTCCTTGTTTGAACTACATTTTTTCAACGCGAGCCATTTCTTCATGTTAGGGAACAAGAAAAAGTCGCAGCGAGCCAGATCGGGTGATCGGGAGCAGATTCACCGAGAAAAATCCATTGTATTGATTGTTTTTTAGTTTTTGGTGTGTAATGATGAATCCAGATTTCATCAACGATGACAACTCGACGCAAAAATTCTTTCGGATCTCGCTTAAATGACTCCAAACACTGCTTCCGCTTGTTGTTGCTTGTGAGCAATCGGGACACCCATCGGACCGACAATTTTTTCATCGCCAACATATCATGTAAACTATTAATTGCCGTTCCAGTCGTCACACCTATGTCTTCGCGCACTTTCGTTCGTCGATCAGCAAGAATTATGTCGTGGACTTTTTGAATGATTTCCTTGGTAACCACGTCTGCCGCGCGTCCTGGACGCTCCTCATCAAAAATAGAGGCTCGCCCACGTTTAAATTCGTTGAACCAATATCTAAGTGTGACCGTAGATGGCGAAGCGTCCCCATAGACAGCATCCAACTTTGCGTTTATCTCCTCACAATTTTTCCCATACAAAAATAAAAAGCGAATTGCCGAACGATACTGCTCTTTTTCCATCTTCGCGAAAATCACGCAACACGTCTTACTCGAATAGCTGCCAAATCTAAACTAACCTAACAATCAGTCTGAAATTTGTTTTGCCGTCGTTTGATAGAAGGCAGCACATGATGCTGAAACCAACTTCCCTCAACAACGCCCTCTGTCATCAAACACGGGTACTTATTGAATCGCCCTCGTAATATTAATTAAAATATTAACCTGCATTGACTTCCAGTCAGCCTTCTTAAGTTGGATCTCATCGACTTGCTCATTCGCCATTGCTTGGTTGTCGTCGACAATGTAAATTCTCTTCCTTTCGTTGCTTGTTTCGGGGTTCCACAAGCTAGTATTTTGGGCCCATTTTTGTTTGTTCTGTTTATTAATTATATTTGCTCTTGCCTCTCGTCAGCAAGATTTCTGCTTTACGCAGATGACGTTAAGATTTATTCGCCGCTAGTGATCTCTCGATTCTAAATTGATGCAAATTGATTTACATAATTTCAGCAACTGGTGTATCAATAATCGTCTACCGCTGAATATAAATAAGTTTCCAAATTAAATTTTCTAAGAGTGCCACTGTTATTCACACCTCTTATCACATATCTAGCAGGCCCCTATAATGGGTAGGTGAATTTAAAGCCTTGGGTGTAGTATTTGAATCGATTCGATTGAGTTTCTTTTGCTAAGTCATGCTTGCTTTTGTTAGGCATCATAGCTCCGATTTCTCCGACCTTTATACGCTGAATAATCCTATCTTTGTCTTTCATTTTTGATTCAATTCTTGGTGCTGTTGACTGTCTGACGCTTCTTGATATGATTTTCTTTAATATTCCGGCCAGAGCTCTTCGTACTTCGGAGTTCTTCTATGTCAGTCTCTCAAAATCTCTATGCTCAAAATGCTCCTATTACTAGAGCTTTAATTGAGTTTAATAAAAACTCTAAATTTGTTGATAAAAAATTTAAACTTAGACCGGAATGAGCGAATTGCGATTCTGAGTGACAGTTACGCGGCACTCATGGCCCTATCGTCTTATGAGATCAGATCCTCTTGAGTGTATCGAGAAATTTAACGTACTAGGAATGCACAACGGCATCCGGCTAATTTGGGTCCCATGACACAGGGGTATAACTGGGAACGAAGTAGCGAACGCATTGGCGATAGAGGCTGCGGTCTCGCCTGCAATAGGACCCGAACCCTTCCTTGCCATGGGACAACACACCATCAAGAAGAAGCTCAGGAGTAAAGAGCTAGGGCTAAGGGAGATTTGCTGGCACCTAACTATAAGGCTTCGCCAGGCGAAATCAATACTGAAAACAGGTTTAAACAACTCAGAACCCTCCTCAAGGATAATCTGATGCTCACTGCAGACGGCGAAGTCATCTGCACATGATCGGGTGTTGGTCTACGACCTCTTGCCGCTTCTGCGACCAATCCTAGGAGACTATAATGCACCTTCTCCTTGAATGCAGCGCTATAGCGCGGAGACGGTTGAGATATCTAGGCCAACTGCAGCCAGAGGAAAGGCTCAATCCAACCCAGCTCTATCCTGAGCTTAATAAGGGATGAGATACTGTGATGAGTAGAGACCATTAGGTCGAAGCGCAAACCTCATGCATTCGTTCATTAGGAAAAAATTTTATTTTAAAAAGATTGCCTATTGAAATTTTTGAATATTAATTACGAATAGTTTAATCGTACTTTATTTTTTAATGTCTTTAATCTTAAAAACGTAAAATATATTTATTGGCTTAATAAATAAGTATTAATGAAATGTTGAAAATTCTGATGATAAATTTTGAAATTTGTAAACATTTATTCTTTTTTGCTCTTGGTTTCTCTTTTCTGTCTTCACTTCATATGCTTCGTAAGAATTTACAAATCCCGAAAACTTTCGGGACTTAAAAATACCGAAATTCCGGTATCCCGGCTTTGACATCCCTAATACAAACGTACCTCTATAAAGGGCAAACTGCTAGTCGGTCCAACGTCCAACTATCCACCTATGGTGCCCGTCGTCTACCAGCAGCAATGGCCACAGCACAGCGCATCACTTTGCTGACCCGCAGCGTTTGTTGGTCATTCGTTGCAGTTGAGCTCCTCTAGCTGACTGGCTTTTGGTTTGAAAAATTCCAATTTGCTATTTGTTGCAACAAAATGGGAAAAACAATGTGGCCTGAAAGCGCCAGCCACAACAGGTGCTAACGATCGCTATTATTATTATAATTTTTTCTGGTCACTTTTACTTCTAATGCAATGTCCCGCAAGGCAAAAGTAAATTGTCTTGAAATTATTGGTTTTCTTAATAAAAACTAACATTTATCACCGTTTTTTTTTCTTTTCTCATTGCAAGGAGCTTTGCTGGCATTCAAAGAATTTCTCATTTAATCACTTTATCAGTTGAGATGTGTGAGTGGAGTATTTTAAAGTCCTCGGCATAGTCAGTCAGCTTCTTTCATATGTATGTATGTGTGCGTGTACTTATATCAGGTAATTGTAAAGTAGTTTCGGGGCATGATTTGCTATCAAAGAATATCCGGTTGATGCATCTTTTATTTAAATAGCAATCGTGAATCTTGAAAATTGCTGAGTACCCACAATTCTGAGAATAAATAGTTAGTGAAAAACATTCTAGGAGCAGGCGTTGTCATGCTTTATGTCCCTTAAAGTTTATATTATCCCTACCATGTAGATATTTGTTTCGAAAATCTCTTCGGAGTTGATTTCAATGATACTTTTTGATGCCATGACCTCTGCGTTATCTGCAGCACTAGGAGGAGCTGTAAGCCTTACGAAACTTTCTTCCGACACAGCTTCAGGGAATGCAGTGTGAGGCTCATAATTTCTTATTCTTTAGTAGTAGGAAGACCAAATTTTTTTTTTATATTTTTTATTGTATATATTTTCAATTGGCTGTGGCAAGGAATGTTCAATGTAAGGTTTGCGTTGAAGCTCTTTTTCTTATTTCTCAGCCACGGGGACCAAATTATCTGTCGCAAATATCTGCAAGAGTCTTATAATTTTAGGCAGGAGTAGGTAAGGTAATTTTAGGTATGAAAATGTTGATGAACGCCTGCCTGAACGGGGAAAAATAAAGAAGCGTTGTTCTCCCGTTAAACGATTCCCGATGACTCGTCAAGACTTAGTGAACTGAAATGTCAACCATTCTCAGCTGTAACACCATATATGTATATCGATATCGATAGTTTTCTTGCAGCTGAAAAAAAACACACCCGATATAAGTTATACTGATAACGAAAAGCCGATTTTAAAATTTATTTATTTTTTTAATTAATTCTTTTTATTTATTCATTTTTTCTTTGTACTTTGTTTTTTAAATTGTTTATTTGTTTTGTTTAAAATTTTTTATAAAAACAAAACATGGTTTTAAAATTAAAAAAAAAATTGTTTAAATGTTTCTTTAGTAAATTTAAGGAAAATATGCAAAAAGAAATTTTTTTAATTAAAAAAAAAAAAGAAGTAAATAAAATGTTTATCTGTTTTTAATAATTTTTTTTATGTACCTAAATATTAAATTTTTTTAATTTTAATATTTCTTTTTTTTATATTTTCCTTTAATTTATTAAAAAAGTGTTATTAAAAGCTAATTTAAAAATAAAAAAAGAAATATATGTAAGTCATTTTGAAATAACAATTTTATTTAATTACAAATTTAAGGGAAATGTACAAAAAAGAAAATTTTTAATTAAAAAAATAATAAATATTAAAATAATTTTTTTTTATCTTTTAATTAGTTTTTTTGTATAATTTACCTAAATTTAACCTAAATTAATATTAATAAAAATTAACTAAAAATTAGAAAAAAAGATATGAGTGTTGCTGATAAAAAAGTTTAAAGTCACATTTTTTTTTGTAATTTAGTTTTTTGTATCTTTTCTTTAAATATTTTGAATATTATTTAGTGAAAATTTTAAAAGTTAACTTAAAATCACAAAAAAAAGAAATATAAGTGAAGCTAATACCCAATGCATTCGTTTATTTATTTATTTAATTCTACATTTTTTGTTTTTTTTTGTATTTTTAAATTCCTCACTTTTCTAAATATTAATTAGTGAAAAGTTTAAAGTTTAACTTAAATATAAAAGAGGAAATATAAATGATCCTGATAACGAAATGCCGATTTTAAAATTTAAATATTTTTTTCCTCCATTTTTAAGTTTTATTTTTTTTTTTGTATTTTAAAGGCTTCATTTTTCTAAAAAGAAAAAGATGACATAAACTTAAAAAAAAAAAAAAAAAATTGATACTGATAACTGGAGCAATTAAAACATACTTGAATATAATTTTAGCGCTTGAAATGCGCACGAGAAACAAAATACCTGATGAAAATTTGCATCTAAAAACATAAACCGTTTAATTTTTCTTGTACAAAAATCTCTTAAATTGTATATCAAAAAGGACCAAAAATACTGGTGAAGTAAACTATTAGAAATTCAGAGCGTATTCCCTTACATAATTATTAAAATAAAAATGCAAATACAGCTTAAATATTTTTTTACAAGAAATAATAAAATATTTAAATACAATAAATTTTCAAAGAGAAACTATGGACATGGGAAAGGGACCTTTCTACATCTACACTGGCAATAGGCGACGTTCGCTTTGAGGCAGAAATTTCACTCAATTTATAGTTTTCAACCTTACTATATTTTTTAATTCAGCAAAGTCCTTATTTTTATTGGAAACCGATTTTAGCGTTAATTTTTTCTTCAGCGCCGTAAACATTTCTATTTGTGCCGATAAAGTCAATGCTGTCGCTTCTAGTTTCGAAATTGATGCTGGCAAGAAATTGTGGTTACTGTTACTAAATACAATCTTACTACGAAGTTCATTGTTGTGCAACTTTAACCGCCTGTGGATTTTCAAAATTAAGAAAATATAAATAATAACGAAATGCCGATTTGAAAAATTTTACACCACATGATTTATTTTGCGATTCTGAATTTTTCACTAAATTTTTCTATATTTTTGGATTCTTTATCCGATTCCCATAAACTTTCTAAAAAAAAAAAGAATTAAAAAAAGTTATATGTGAGGTAGTTTCCGCTTTTGAAATTGTTTATTTGTTTAAAACTGAATAAATAATATTCAATGTAACTGATTTGTAGCACAATTGTTTTTATATTCTAGCAAGGTTTGTTAAAATGTTTATGGTTTTATACAGAAAAAAAATTAAAGACGCATAAAATTTTTACTGAATTTAAGAAAATTTTATTTCGGCATCTACTAGTGCCGAAATCCAGGGATTACATTAAAATGATCCCGAAATTTCGAGTTCAACAATTATCACTAATTTTAGCATCCTTGACAAAACTACATATTATTTGCCCTCCATTTTCAGCAGGCTTTTTTAATATCATAATATTGTTTGCTAAAATATTTCTAGACAAAAAGAAAATAATTTAAAAAAATTTTAATAAATAAAAAAAAATGTATCTCTGTACGAGCCCCGGATTAATTTATAGATATCCTGAAATTTCGGTATCAACAATTACCACTAATTTGGGCATCCTTAGTTGCCTTACTGTGCAGTTTACGACTTGTTGAAGTTGGTAGTAACTTACGTTATTAGTATTTTGTTTTTAGTAATTTAAATTTTATATAATTTCAGTATTTTAATTTTGCTTGCATATTTTTTTCTTAATTATACAATTTTGTTTTCAAACTGCAAATTATTTCGATGCAATTCGATTTTTTTTTTCGAATCATTGCCAGTTAATCGCTTAAATTTGTATTTGCTTTTAATTTTCAACGAAACTGTTGCGCTGCATGCTATGCTCGTTTAAAAAATAGTCACTTCCTTTTTTCTTCTGCTAAATTATTTCTCCATAAATGTTAATGATAACTTTATTTGTATTAATGAACTTTTTCCGCAGTAAATATTTAATTAATTTGCTTTTAATATCGCTGACTTGTCTCGCTTGACCCAATGACTTGGTGAGCACACAGATATATGTATATACTTACATACATATTCATTGGCTTACTTACGAACTGAGACGCGATTACTCGTACTCATTCATACATACACACATACACTCATATGCATTTGCGGTTATGTTCTCCACCTCACTGGCGCAAATTGATTTAGTTGTTGAGTGATTTCTTTGTTGATTAACTGATGACTAGCTTGTTGTTGTTATTAACTGTTTTAGTAGCTGGACAGCTGGCTACTGCTAAACAAACAAACAACTATGTATGTGAACACCTTTTTGCTGTCACTGCAGTTTAAATTGCAAGCAACTACTGCAAAGAAAATCGACTAAGTAAAACATATTCACCTCATTTTTAACTTAGTTTTTTTAATTTAGTTTTCTGCATTTATTTATTGATGTTCGTCTTGTTTGTTATTGTTTTTGCAATTTTTAAGCCAAACCGGTCGCTTTGTTATTATATTTCGCGATTACGTTATTCATGCCGTTTGTGCGCATGCGTTTTGTTTGAAGATTAAAAAAACAAAAAAATTTATGTTACTGATTTGCATTTGCCTATTTTATTAGTAAAGAAAAATGAAAGGAAAAAGTCAAATATTATCTAACTTGATAACAAATTTTTGAATTTAGCTGCGTTTTGCATCTATTTTTAAGTTGATTTATGAATAACTTCCCTATATTTGAAGCAATGTACAATTTTTTTTTTCTTTCTAATTTTTTATATGCCAAAAAATTGTTTATTTTACCAATTTTCATTATTGATGCTTAACATTTACTTTATTTTTCATTGCCATTTCGTAATTGTCAAATAATTGACGATTTTTGAGCCAAATTAATAGCACCTCGGTAAGACCTCTTCATTTCAGAGACACCTGTTCGATGCTAGAAATGAGGTAACAAAATGCAAATATGGCAGTAATCAAGAAATTTAACAAGCATTTTTTTTTAATAATTAGTCACGAAATTCGATTACATATCTAGTTAGCTATTTATTACAAGGTCGTTGTGGTACATGATGCGGCCAGCAAAAAATTGCATATTTCTATAAATACAGTAACAGGCAAAAAAGTACAACTTTGGCAAGGCCTCCGAATTTTACGAAATATCTAAGGGAGAGCTTTCGTTGTCCTAACGTCAATATTCGTTGTTTGCTTTTAACTTTAGTTGTACCAAATGTTTTCCTTTTTATGAAATCCAGTAACTATAGCAATAATATAGAAAAATATTCGCGCAAAAAATTCAACCTCTATAACCAATTAAAATTTGTGATTATAAAAGGTGGCACAAACTTTATATTTTTTAGGCAGCTACAGCATACAAACAGTCAAACAATGGAACGCATTAGGGTCAAAATAAAGAGTTCCATCATTGTAAATATATTTTATTTCATTTAGTAGAAAAGTTATTCAAAAACAAAATTGGATGATTAATTTTGCGCCACATTGGTATGTTTAAAAAAATAAAATATTTCATTATTAGCCCATGCCAAATTTAGACAGATCTTTTAAGAGTGGGCATTACCAGTCGCCACTTGGCATTTCGGTTTCAATACAGCTCATAGTGTGTGGGAGTGGAGTGATACCAGACTCTCAGATACCAGAGAATGTTAATGAAATGAGAACAGAGAATGTGAACGAAACGAAAACAGAGAATCAATAAGTCAAAAAGGGCACCGGAAAAAATGTAATTTTTTGATTGCAAAAATTTTCTATCACTAAAAGAACGGTTTCTGTAAATACATTTTCTGCTTTAATTAAAAATTACTAACGGAAGCAAGTAAAATTCTTTCTAAAACATTTGCACTGCTAATTTTTGAGGCTCAATTAAAGAGTTATTCATTGTTTACGGGGTTAAGGGTAGTCAGAGGCCCGAAAAAATGATGATTTTCAATCATCAGTTCAAAAAACATAGTTTTGAGAAACACTTGAAAGGTATTTGTCGGATTCACTTCAAATTTTCACACAATATTTTAAAGATATTATACTTTAATAAAATGCAAAAACAAAAAAAAACAATTTTTTGAAAGTTCTACCCCTAACGCCTTATCACTACTATGATTTAGTCGAATTAAGGTGGAAGCAATTAACTACATGCACCACAACAAGAAAAACATGGCCGTTGTAAAACATTCAGAGGACGAATTACCTAGTAGGATGACTTCGCCCAAGCTTCTCACGTATTACTGCAACCCTTACAGGTCATTGTAAGGTAGGGCATCATGCAGCCATACTTAACCTTTCTTTCAATCCCATCTGTAGAAGTCTTTTCCACTACTCATGCGAATGCCCAGGCCCAGCTCCATTGCTTGCTTGGTATAGCCGAAATTAACGACAAAATTCATAAAAAAGCGTTAGAAGATAGTAAATTGAAGTAAAAGAGAGTAAAGCAGCAGAGAAACTCTATGCCAGATGGGTGCCGTGCTTGCTGAAAAATCCACTTTCACGACTATAGCACACCCGACCATGGTGAAAAAAATTGAGAAGGTGAGATCAATAACATGCCGTTGTCCAGCTCTCTGCGAATTGGATAGATTCAGCTGATGGTCTGACGCAACTGGGGTCACGGAGCAGGTTTTTTATGAAAACACTAAGAATGTGTTAGTGAGATACGAAAAAACTCAACGCAATGTCACGTGGCAGGCGAAGTTGCTCGCTCGATAGTTATTCGCGAAACCTGGTAAATCTATCATCCTTGACACCCGCCTATACTGTGGTAGTTGATGGGGCTTAAATAAACAAACAGAATTCAAGCAATTCGCTCCATTCCAGTCAGCATATTCACTAGATTACCTAGCTCCAAGCAACATTATTTGTGTCCTAACCTCAAAAAGTAGCTCGAAGGGAAAAATCTGAGCGTTTATCACTCGCACAAACGCAGAGATTCCAGGACAGCAGCAACGGCAGAAATTACCGCAAGACAATATCAATAAACCCGACGCCGGAATGGATAGCACTAGTACGCACTAGCCAGGAAACGGAAATAAGCGCCAAAAAGTAGGCACCAAAAAAACGCCAAAAAACTAGGCACCAAAAAACGCCCCAAACAGTAGGCACCAAGGAAATATAACGCCAAAAAGTAGGCCCCAAAAATATCTTTCCTACAAGTTTGCACCAAAAAAACAAGCGCCAAAAAGTAGGCGGTGTTATTCCTCACTAGAAATTAGCAACCACAAAGAAAAACTCAGGAAAAATAGCCTAAAGTGTATCTAAGATATGTATAAGGTATAGCTCTCTCTCTCTCTTTTCCCTTTTCCTCTACGTAATATCGTTTTTCTCTCTTGTGGAACGAAAATGCTCAAAACGTTGCATGGCCTTGAAATTTTACTCTCCATTCTCGCTCGTCCATCGACACCTAAGAAGTTTGAAAACACAAAAAAAAGAAGTCCATAAAAAAATTAAGATCTTTTTTATCAGGCTGGAAACTTTTCTTCACGCCTTCGTATGGTGCATTTCAATTTAAAAATGCTTCATTATATTATTTATGTTTGTGGATTTTTAACATTTATTGTGTTCTTGGCATTTTTTCGATAAGTTCTATTCAAAAGAATTTTCTATTGCACTAATTTATAGTTTTTTTTTATATTAGCCATTAGAAAAATAGAAGAAAATAAAAATATGAAAAGCAAATTTGTGGATATTCAGCATTTTGCATTCAAGTATTCTATACAACACGCAATTAGGAGCTCTCTTATCACTAAAAAGCGTTTGGGCCAAGCTCTTCATAGAACAACTTGCACTACAGGCTTGATTAGCTTTTTAGTACGTCGAACAAAAGTTAAAACGAAAGTGAGTGTAGAAACATTACTACGCGCATTCATTTGCAGGGGCTGCATTTATAAATTTATTGCTGACAGAGAAATTTCAATTTTTTCAAGCAAAACTAAAACGCGTTTATTGCTATGAACACTTTCCTCCACTTCATTTCAGTTTATTTCCTCTGAATCACTCTGTTTACATACTCGCGCCACCTATCGGCTTTAAGCGGCAAAATCTAACACTTCTATTGTGGTTCGTCACCATATACGACAAGTCGCGGCGCGACAAGTTGTAACCGTTCATCGCGCCACCTGTGTGTGAACTCTTGTTATTGTAAACTACTGTTTAGCGAGACCAGCAGAGAGAATGTTAATGAAAGCAGAAGACGCAAATTTTAAATAACTTTTTCCGATTGAAGATTTGCTAGTAAATGATTCGCCGTTTTTCATATGGGAACATAAATGTAAAAGAATTTTTTGGCTTTTTGTTATTGTTAAAAGGGCTATAAAGACTTCTTGCGGGGGAAATAGTCATAAATAAGTCATATTATTATTACCTACGCACGAGTGTAAGTAAGTGCCAATAAATTAAATTTTGATTAATTACAAATAAGCAAATGGAATTTGTATATTTTTAGTTATTTAGTAAGTTGGATTGGAATTGTTGTGGGAATAATATTTGGTTTGCAGTTTTAAATACAGCGAAACCTCTCCTAACGAGCACCTCTATTTTACACAAAAGCCTCTATTGAGCGGACGCGAAGCTTTCATCAAAGCGCACACAAATTTCTTTCATAACAAATCAAACCAAAACCTCTGTTGAAATATAAAAAACGCGAGTGAGTAGTTCATACTTAGAAAGCAGAAAAAGTAGGACTTCCCGGATAAAGTGTGATGCTTTTTCATCCACACATTCAGTTTGGTTTGCACAGTGACACTTACGAAGAAAACAATTTGTCTGCCCGGGCATTAGTAGGCCAGTAGGAAAGTTTTACTAATCAAATCTTACAAATATATTTCTTCCAGATGAAAAATAATTAATTCAGTACATTTAGCATAATGTCCCCACTGAGTCTCTGTATAAAAGTTTTAAAGAAATTAGCTCGATTTGCCTTTTTCAGGTTGAAAATTGGAAAAACACCGGCTGCGCTCAACGTCCAAAATAAAGTGATTAGTCGGTCAAAATGGATGTGTGTGGACATGGACTTTACTTTATTTACATTAACATTTTTTTTACTGCAATTTTCGTCACATTTTTGTTTGGATGATATAATATCAATGTCTTTTATTCAAATAAGAAACAGTATTTAATTAATTAAAAAAACTAAAAAGTTCTAAAATAAGCTGCTCTCCCCTTGAGCGGATACCTCTCTTAGGCGGACAAAAGTTGACTGACGGTGAGTGTCGGGCTCCTCCACTTATTTGTGGTATGCATGCGTCTTGCTATTTTTCAAAGACCTACAGTTTTATGCCAATTCGGAAAGGCAGATAGTTTTTTTATGAGGAGCTTTTTCAAGGCAGAAGTACACATGAAAGTTTACCATCGTCTGCCAAGAAGCACAGCTATTAGAAATTAGAAAGAAAATTTCTATAGTTGTTTGCCATTCGGCACGGCACTTCCAATTTGAACTTTATTGTCCAAGAATTCAGTGGGCTAAAAAACTGCAAGCCCAAATAAATTCTAAAAATTGTGCTTAAAAAGTTTAAAATTTTTTGTGAAAATTTCATAATATTTATAATTTTTTCTCAAATTTTGAATTAACAATGTATATGGCTTTTGTTGTAATAATGATTTAAACTTTTATAAAAAATTAAAAGGCCTTAAATAAACAGAAACAGAACAACTAAAACTGGTCAAAATGTCGCACACCTAATTTATTGTGAATGAGTGGATATAGGGACTTTTTTTTACAAAAAAAAAAACGATTTTTTTCTTAATTTATTGGCTGCTTAAGCAAATTTTTTCGAAAATATTTTTACTGCTTTTTTCAAGAAAATATGGTGGGTTTTTTCTAATATTGGTGTTTTTGGAAATCAGAAATAACGGGTTTGGATTAAGGAAAAGATATATGAAGTGTGTTCAAAAAGTATCGCGTAAGTATTCGTTAATATCTATTTTGTCCCCTTCAAAGTAATCTCCATGAGATATTATGCACTTGTGCCAATGTTTTTTACTGTCTTCGAAGCACTTCAAAAAATAATTTTTTTTTTATCTTGTTCAGCTCCTCCTTCGATGCCCTCTTTATCTCGTCAATCGTAGCATAGCGTCGTCCTATCATGGGTCTCTTCAGTTTCGGGAACAAGAAAAAGTCGCAGAGGGCCAGATCTGGGGAATACGGTGGCTGTGGCATCATTAAAATAAAAATAAATAAATGGCGCGTACACTTCTGTTAGGTGTTTGGCCGAGCTCCTCCTCCTATTTGTGGTGTGCGTCTTGGTGTTGTTCCACAAATGGAGGGACCTACAGTTTCAAGCCGACTCCGAACGGCAGATATTTTTATGAGGAGCTTTTTCATGGCAGAAATACACTCGGAGGTTTGCCATTGCCTGCCGAGGGGCGACCGCTATTAGAAAAATGTTTTTATTAATTTTGCTTTCACCGAGATTCGAACCAACGACCTCTCAGTGAGTTCCGAATGGTGATCACGCACCAACCCATTCGGCTACGGCGGCCGAAATCATTAGTGGCATCATTAGTGTGTTGTTTTTGACCAAAAAGTCGCGCACAAGCAACGATGTTTGAGCAGGGGCGTTATCGTGATGCAAGAGGCAGTTGTTTTTCTTCCACAAATCCGGGCGTTTCTGACGGATTGTTTCGCGAAAATTGCGCATATCTTGCAGGTAATATTCCTTATTGACCGTTTTCTTCACTTCATCAATTTCTTCGTCTGTTGTTGAAGTGCTCGGGCGCTTTTCGTCGTTCACATCTTCTCGGCCTTCTGAGAACATTTTGTACCACCGATAAACGTTGCTTTGGTCCAAAGTAGCTTCTCCGTATGACACAGTCAACATTCGGAATGCATCCGCGCACTTAATTTCGTTTTTCACACAAAATTTGATACAGGTTCTTTGATCCATCTTTTTGAATAAGCTGTGAATAATTAACTGAACATTCAAAATGGCCGAACTCGTCGGCATGAGTGAGAGACACAAAAAAATCGAAATTCGAATATACGTAACCTGCGAAAATTAAAAATTCGCGATACTTTTTGAACACACCTCGTAGAACATAAACATTTTTTACATACAATTTTATAAATATAAAATTTTCTTATACGAGTTTCCGATGAATGCATTAATCGATCGCATCAATTGATAAAAAAACATAAGGGTGGCATTTGCGTATCAAATAATTATATAAATACTTCCATATGTACATATGTAATGATAATTAGAGTAATTCTATGTACATGTGATCCATATGCATGTATGTATGTATATGGAGTTCATTTTTTATTGCTTCAGAATTTATCTTTATTGTTTCCCTCTGATTTCCTTTTTTGACGTACATTCCATGTACTTGCACACGCAACTATTATTAAATTTATTTTGGATGATTTGTAGTTATGGACCTGTGATTGTGTACACTATACTTACATAGATACTTACCACCTTAATAATACCTTGCAGGAAAGTGTACTAGTACTAGTGCTAAACTGTTATGTTTCTAATTCTATTACTTTAAAACCACTAACACACCTTTCGATTAGATTAGATTAGATTAGATTTGTGGGGGGTTGGACAAGTCCAAGCACTCAGTCAGTAGACCATTGTACTACACCCGGATAGATTTCAGTAGAAAGAATGGAGATAGGAAAGATAAAAGGGGATGGTAAGGCGGATAAATTAGTTTGAGGTCACTCTTCCATAAATCTCTTGGATTCATTGATGAATTTTAAGAGATCCGGAAGAGGAACACACCTTTATGAATATTTGTTCAGAAGGCGTGAATGCACGGTAGAATAGTGATGTGGAATTCAGAAAGCTTTTTAGTATAATTGAGAATAGTCCATTTTCCTTCAGAAATCGTTAAATATTTAGAATAAAATTTGATAAGAATGAAAATTAAATAAATTTGATAGGAATCACAATAAATGGGAATGGTCTGTTCTATATCAGAAACCGTTAAATATTTAGAATTAAATTTTCATTCATTTTTCACTATAATATTGTAAAATATTCCGATGCGATGGTCTGTTAAATACGAGTATTATAAGAAATTAACTCTAACAAAGACTATTCAGGCAATACTCTCTGAAGTAATGCAATTCTAAAGAGGGTGTAATGCGCGTTCCTTCCCTTTTCCATATAAGAAAACGGGGAACTTTAGGAAGCATCCACGATTTATCCCTTCTGCGTTAGTTCCGAACGTGCGTTAAATGAAATTTAACTATCAAATATTTTTTTATCAAATACATCTGAAATGTATCAGAAATTTATGTTTATGGTTAGACATTTAGAAAAGGGACCGTTTTCCGCCTGAACAAATTTAAGAAATATTAAAGTCGAATAATCAGCCGAAACAGTGATGTTAATTGGTCGCCTGGAAGAGGCGGCTTGACTATACTAGACGTGTGTTTTATGGAGCGCCGTTAAGGATATACCTTCTGCTCAAATATGAACGAGACTGATTTAATAAAACACAAACGGTTAATTATTGTTCAATTTTTATTTTATCTCCTTCAAAGTAATCACCATTGGAGGCGATACACATATGCCAACGTTTTTTCCAATCATCATAGCATTTCTGGACGGCCGATTTCGGTATGGATTTCAGTTCCTTCTTCGAATTCTCTTTTATGACTTCAATTGTCTCAAAATGTTTTCGACGGAGCGGCAACTTGAGCTTGGGAAACAGGAAGAAGTCACATGGAGCCATATCAGGCAAATGCGGTGCTTGCGTGTCGATATTAACATTATTTTTGTTCAAATAATCGCGAACAAGACGTGATATGTGAGCTGGTGCATCATCGTGATGCAAGAACCATGACTTGTTGTCCCACAATTCCTTCCTTTTAAGACGAATGTTCTCGCGCAAACGCTTTAAAACGTCTAAATAATATTCAGCGTTAACCGATCGGTCTTGCGCCACACCTTCGTAATCGAAAAAAAACAGTCAGCATATCCTTAATTTTTGAGCGACTTTGGCGTGGTTTTTTTGGTTGATGTACGGCCCTCTTTGAACGATTTGTACCACTGGAAAACACGTGCACGCGATAGAGCAGAGTCCCCATAGGTTGTCTGCAACATTTTTAAGGCGTCTGAAGCCGAAATTTTGTTGGAATAACAAAATTTCAAACAAATTCTTTGTTCAACTTGAATTTCCATCGTTGAATTCGAAGAACACACTCGAGTTTGACTTGTTTACAGTAGCACAGAAAACAAACTATGTGACATATCACGCTGAAATTTGCCATGTAAGCTTATAACAGTCCTACCAAAAAACACAAAATAAACAAAAATAATTTTTGCCATATGTCATCCGCGGACCGTTTTATTGATAAAGTCTCGTTCATATTTCAGCAAAAGTATGTCACACCAACCATCCAGAGGCGATTCAGGAGGGGAAATTTGCAATAAAGTTGCTTTTGATGAGATAAGAGCCAGGTGCAAATTTATTAAAATAATTGAGTTGACAAAATGGACTACGGTAAAGGCAACTATCGAACTTATTTTAATGAAATTGTGTTCTATGTTAAATGCTAAGGCTGTTTACTCTTTCTATATTAATAAAATAAAATTATGGAATAATACATTGAATTGCATTTCAAATGCTGGAAGAACCGCCATGCTGTCGTTTACTTCTCTGGTTAGATACTGATCCGTTCTGAATACAGATTTCGCTACTTGCGACATGAGTAGCGAAATGGCTCCAAATTGTCGTAATTGTACGAGTTCTGAACCAGACATGTGCTTCAATGCCTTAGATTTTTCCTGCATGGTGGGTACACATGTATGTAATATTTTATCATTAAACTTCCGGCCATTAGAAAAGCTGTCCCTATTGTTATTTTTATTTGTTGGAGTTTGTTTTTATGATTGCGGGTATTCAATTTGATTGCCTTGCTGACTACCTCTATAGGATGACCTGATATAGGAGTACATATATATGTATTTTGGTACAAATATACATACATACGTACTTTTCACTAGGAGCAACGGTTGATTGCGCGGTGACTGCTGTTTAACTGCTGGCAAATACATAAAGACGGAAATTCTCTTGGTTTAAAGTAACAAACGTGCAGAAAATGTTGCGCGAGGCATAGGGCATGTGAACATTAAGGAAGGAATTATTTGCTTAATAGCGGGGAAATCGCTAAATACTAATATGGATAATGAATGAGTGAATGAATAGTGAATTCATGGAAGTAAAACTAGATGATATTTCTGAAAGAAGGTAGCCTTTCGAGTTGAGAATGACAAGATGGAAATCATTTTGGTAGCAAAGAAATGATGAAGTTCTGCATATCTTTGTCTTCCTTGAGCGTAACATTGGCAAAAGAATGTGAAAGAGATGACGAAAGGAATTTTAGCGCTCTGCTAAAACTGCAAAAGGAATTTTCGAAGAAACCTGAAGATTGAAACTATCATTTTGAATTAAGGGAGGTTTGTTCAAAAAAGGTGATTTCCAATTTCACGGGCTGCGTGAAAGAATATTGTTGTTGTTATGGTGGCACACATGATCGCCACATATGTTCACATTATCAGTTATTTTGCATTTATAGTTTACTAGCAGATGCTCGGCATGCAATGCTCTGCCGTTATTTTATTCTACCGCCCTAGGATACACAAAATGCTTGGTTTTCCCAAATGTGGGAAAATGAATAAATTTTTTGAATTTCCCACTCGAGAGCAGAATACGTATAACTGACCATTTCTTATTATGCTGAGTTTTCATAGAATGCATTAAAGATATGTTCTCCATGAAATTTTTGGCTTTCTTATATGCATTTATATTTTTATGGACTAAATCTCGATCGCAGCAACAGTGTCCCAATTTCGAAATGTAAATATTTATTTTAATACTGTATCTTTCTCTTCTTTGAAAACATTTTCAGCTCTGAAAATGTTCGAGTACGCTTAATTGAGTATGTGCAACAACAAAATCGATGACTCAATTTATAAGCACTGGTCTCCTATACCGACGATTATTCGATAATTTATGCTTTTCGGATCCTATGCCTACCTATGAAGCGAGATGCTTATTGATTAACTTAAAATCTGTGCAAAACACTACAACAATTTTATCTTTCTCTTTCATCTTTGATTTAATCCTTGGCGCTATTGACTGTCCGGAGCTTCTTGAGAGGATTTTCTTTTATATTCCGGCCAGAGCTCTTCGAAGTTTGGAGTTTTACTATGTTGGTCTCTCAAAATCTCTTTATGCTCATAATGCTCCTATTACTAGTGCCTTAATTGAGTTTAATGAAATCTCTAAATTTGTTGAGATAGATTCAAAAGATCGCCAATTTAAATTTTTGATTGTTTGATTTAATAGTACTTTTTTAATGTCTATTAACTTGAAAAAACTTAAAACATGTCTACTTAGCCTATAAAAATATATTATATTCATCGGCTTAGTAAATAAAATAAAATAAAAAAATGGCGTCCGGCAATGACATTGATGACTTGAGCTCCAAAGCCCGCTCGCTTTCTCGCTTTTCCACTGCTAGGAATCTCTAGCTTTACCTCACTCAATCTGCGGCTTTACCTCACTCAATCCACCAGAACTAAGGAAGTCAAATTGCAGTTAAAGGTAAAAGTCGATGACATACCGACCGTTAACAGTCCTAAAATCTTGGTTGTCATCTTCGTCAGTGTGCTAGGGTGTTACCGCAGAAATTGCCACTGCAGACACTTGATAGAGCCTTCCAGGTGAGTCAGGGGGCATCTCTTCGACTACACCGACGAGATCCTGGACCAAACATGACTGCAACTACTGGATCGGACAGTAGATAAGCATAAATTAAACGACATTCATCGGGGGACTCTCACCACCTACCTAAACTCCCGACCCCCGAATACCGTTATCGGAGTTCAATCACCACCCATTGCAGGCGAAGAGCTTCAGTTGTTTCGTGACACCCGCGTGACTTTGGCTCAATTATGATCTGATTATTGTAGCAGGTTAAACTCCTAAGTCTCCAGAAACTACCTAGATATACTCAATACATGCCCAGCAATCGAGTAACCCGTATGATACTAGCCACTTATTCATATGCTCTCTCAAGGCCACTATCCTTACACCACTCTGCCTCTGGTCTCAACCTGTCTAAACGTTTCGTGGGCCTACCGTTAGATGAGTTAGACGATGACGATCGGAGACTACACCGTAATGGAAGGATTTTGTGGACTGCTACAACAACAACTAAATTTCAAAATTAATTGCCTCAATTTAGGCCTATGCCTGAACATAGTATTGGGTAAGTAGAACAGATTGGCGGAAATTCGTACCATACCCAGCGGCTAAAAAATGTGGTTACGCGAAAAAGGCGATTAAAGTAAACCTTTTATAATTTTGTAAATTAATTTTTATATATATATTTGCTTTTTATGCATTTTAAAAAATGTATAGCATTTTTTTATATATATTATAGATTTGAAATTTTTTCGGTTTGAAATTTCTACAGTCTATTATCAATATAATTAACTTTGAAAAAAAAAAAATTTTTTTTACCATCACACAGATGAGACGAGTATCATTACAAGAGTGTCATAGTCCGAAAAAAATAGATAAAAATGATGTCTTCACTTTTACTTAGGGAGCCACAGTAAATTGAAAGCTTTGAAAGCCATTTTTCTTAAATTTTTGATATTTTCTATTATACGAATTTGTAGTTTTTCTTATATGAAATCAGTTGTAGTTTTCTTTTGCGCACTTTGCATTAACATGAATCATAGTTCACATAAATGCAAAAAGTCGCAGGAAAGTGAGAGGAAAAATAACATAAAAAATACCAAATAAAACATGCAAAGAGCATAAAACTCATATGCAGATGCGCGTAGTATTGTCATAGCAACATTTTTTTAATCTATTTTCAAATTATGCGTCTCACCTTTTGTTCCGAACACTTGCTTTGTGGTGCTGCGCATTTCGTACTCATCTCTCCTAAAGTTTAGTTGGTCGGTTGGCTGGTTGGTTGGTGTAAAACTCCAAACCATTACGTTAATTGCGAGCTTTGCCGCTTTTGTTGCGATCGGCGTTCACTCTCTATGCGCAAACAGCTTAGCTATTGTGTGAACATTTCAATCAACAAAGTACTTCAGTTTGAAAAAAAACGAAACGAAAAACTATATGCCGCAGCTTTATATAAAGACGATCATTCACACTGGTACATCGGGATGAATGAGCCATTTTTCAAGTACGCTTCAATAATGGATCCAAAGTATTCTCAGCGCTGTCACAGTGCTTTGTATGTAATTGAACTGTCAAGTTGACAAGCAAAAACAAAAAAAAAAAACCAAATATTTGGTGCACTAATACTTATGCCCTACTTCTAGTCGTGGGATCATCAGTGCATTGAATTTGGATTCCTCATTTAAAGTAGACAATAAAAGCACCAAAATTTTATTTGTAAATGGTACCAATGGATTCCGAGAAAAAGATTAGGTTAGATATATTGAGCAGGAACTCAGTGGAGGTAATGGAGGCCGAACCAATTAGATTGACTTTTTGAAACAAGAACCAGACTACATTTTTAATCTTCGGGAATGAAAAGAAATCATTAGGCTGCAAGTCGGATTGCCCAGCTTGACTTGTTTACAGTAGCACAGAGAACAAACTATGTGACATATCACGCTGAAATTTGCCATGTAAGCTTATAACAGTCCTACCAAAAAACAAAAAAATTATTTTTGCCATATGTCATCCGCGGACCGTTTTATTGATAACGTCTCGTTCATATTTGAGTAGAAGATATAACAGCATTTTAGTATAATAAAGTCCAAGTTCGAAGTGGCTCAAAATTTTTATTGATGTTATACAATTTTTGCGGATCTTGCTGATTTTTTCCATGTAAAAAAATGTCGAGTATTCTTTATATGAAGAAAATGCGTAACACCTGAACAATATTTTTGAGTGGAACTGAGCCACCATTTCCGAAAAAAATTTGCATAATTGAATAATCGGAATGAGTTCTACAGGAATCATGAATTGGATCAGCGATTATGTATGCGATTTACATAAAGAACTGAAAAGCTGAAGAACTGCAAACTGTTTTGTGACAAGCCCGAATAGAAAACTGTCAAACTTTCTACTAAAACTTAGAAGGAAAGACATTCGGTTGATGGTCCGCATTATTACAGAACACAACTCTTTGAGGCCAGCATATGACCTCCGCTGGAATTATTGAGGACCTGACTTGGTTGTCTTGCCTGCTGGAGGCGGATGGTACTGAGCATTTTCTCTGTGAGTGCCCTGCCTTTGCTAGAGCAAGGCTACGAATTTTTTCCAATGTCATGGGAATGAGTAAAATTCGTTCTCTCAAACTGGATAATATTTTGCGATTTGCCAAAGAATCTGGAAAGTTCTCACAGGATCAGCTATTTCTTTCTCTCTCTCTCTCTCTCTCTCTCTGCCTCTATTCTATGCTATCTCTTTCTCTTTGTCTCTCTCCTTGGCTATCTACCCTTTTAATTTTGAGTGTTTTAAATACAATAGCCCTTTTAACCTGTTTGTTTTAGGAGTTACCAATTTCGCGGTGCTTCTTCGCTCGCATTTTTAAATTTCATGCGCTCTTATCTATTTTGCCACTTGACACTTAGCGCTCATCAATTCTCACTTATCAAGTTGACTGTCCCCGGAAGCGGTTTTGCCAAGTTGAAAAACAAATCTCTAAAAACACACCCTATATTAAGTCATTATCCAGTATTCACTTGTCCAACACTAAAATCGTGTTTCCTCTCGAGTCTAGTTAATTAATTAAATTACCGCCGCATTAAAAAAAAATTATATTTAAATTACATTATAATGGCCTATTGCAACGTTGCATTTGCACTTCATTTAATTGCTGTGCGTTCGTTACTTTCCTTTAAAATTTCCAATAGTAAATTGGCTTACGCGTTCATCAACTTATTTGCCACATTTGTTTACCACCAATTCTCTTGTCACTTTGCTTGGAGGTTTTTCTTCGACGTTGCTGATTGACAAACCAGATAACCGCTGTATTGGAATTGTAGTTGTTGTTGCTGCTGCTGCTGCTACACATTGTAGCCGTTGGCACCAAGTAAGTGCACAGCATTTACCATTTCCGCTTGAGTAATAGTAGCTAGTCAAGGCCAAGTTTATAGCGAAAAGAAAATTGCTAAGCAAAGCATGCAAAATTGCTTTGCTGGCATTTTTTGAAAACTTATATGTAGATATTTGCTACAAAATAAAGCAAATGTAGTGTTACTGAAGAAAACGAAAGCAGAAGGGTTGAAACGTCTTCATTGATGGCGTCGGCAAGTTTTGTTGCCAATGTCCGCACTTCGACTGGCTTCGCGCATGCGCTTCTGCTCGCTAGCACTGGAGCATGTCGCTGGCTTAGTTGGTGGTGGTGTCTCTTGGCTGGGTTGGCACCTCTCTATTAATTTGCTACTGGCTTTTGTTTTTGTGGCTCTTATATGGTTTCAATTAGTTGTTATTTTTTCGCTAGTTTTTCTAAATTAACCTTTTATATTTTTTATTACATGTTTTTTCTCAAACTATGTAGATTCATTTTCAACTTGAACTCACTCTAATTGTTTTGACTTTGAAAAATGCCATTGTTGCAATAATCTAATTTTCTTTAAATTGAGTTGCTCCAAATGTGGCTGTGACTTATTTCCTACATACATATATGCACTTGACTGTGCCCCACATACATATACACAATTTAAATGGCTTGTAAAAACGCATTTAGCTGCGTATTGCAACATTTTAATGTAGAAAATGAAATTGGATTAAATGTCAACACTTTAGGAGAGACATGTCAAGACAGATTTATAGTAAAAGCTGATTAATACATGCACACAAACACATGTACATGATGTCTACTATTGCATATATATAACGCTTATTATTCTTAGAGATCGTGAATATAGCTTTTTCAAAAAAAAAAAAAAAATGATTTTGGCGTCAACTGAAAGTAGTAGCAATTTTGGAGCCGTTTTGTGCCATATTTCTTGGATGCCTATCACCGTTTTCAAGGCTACGAGATTTGCCGGGATTATATCCGGCAAGGGATAGCCTCTTTTACAGCATTCTACAAGCATACACATATACTTATGGACAAAATAATAGAATAGTTGAAATAATCGAATAGTTTTACTACTTTTTTTTCAATTTTTAAATTTTTTAAATTCTCGTACCTTTTTTTCGATAATAATATGCTAATCCTACTGCAAATGCCATATAAATCAAAGTTTCAAATCTTGTTTTAGCATTATAAAGTGTAAGTTTAAGTTGAAGCGCAAGTTTCAAAACTTGTCGAATACTAAAAAAACAAAATCAGAAAATGTGCTTCAAAATTACAAATTGTTTAATAAGAAATAGCAACACCTGAAATCGTAGAAGAAATACAAGAAATTATATAGAAAAATTGTCAAGTGACTGAAAGAGATTTAGTTGAAGCCCTAGGCATCTCATTGGGCAGTGTGAGCAATGTTTTGATTTAAGTATTGGTTTCAGAAAGCTGTTTGCAAAATGGGTGCCGCATTCGATAACAATGGAACAAACACACATTCGAATGCGAATGTCTCAGTAAATGTCTCAGAATATCCCTGGGCATCCCTTTTCCTCTCAGAAAGCTGTGTGAATGCGACTTTCTCAGCAACATTTAAAGCGTTTTCGAAAGGATAAAGTGGATTCTGTTCATCGATTAATCACACTATGGATGAGGCTTGAGTTTATCGCCATGATCACAAATCAAAAAAAAAAAAACATGGTGTGAGCCAGGTTCTTCGGCTCCGAAACGAATTCGTGTCCAGAAATCGGCCAAGAAGTTGTTAGCATATGTTCCTTGGGATGCGAAAGGAATTTTGTTTGTGGATTACTTACAAACTGGTAAAACAATAAATTCTGAATATTATTTAGAGCAGCTGAAGGAAAAAGTTCGTGAAAAAAGACCCAATTTACAAAAGAAAAAAAAAAATGGACAATGCACTGTCTCACAAGAGCATTTTGACAATGACTAGAATCGATGAATTAAAGTTCGAGTTGTTGAAGCGATCAACACATTTGACCTCTAGCAACTTACTTCTGTTACCAGACCTAAAAAGTTCATGCGTGGAAAGCGTTTTTCATCAAATTATGAGGTCATAATAGCAGTGTAAGCGTATTTCGCATCCATTTCAGTTCCTTGTTCCTCGTTGGAACAAGTTTGTTGATGTTCAGGGAGACTATACTGAATAATAAAGTGCATTTGAAACCATAAAATTGTATTTTCCTCACTGCATCTCAAAACTTATTGAACGACCTAGAATTAATTTAACTATCGGATTTCAAATATTTACTTTTATTCATAGTATTTATACGAAAAACCTGCAAAATCGCAAAGGAGGTAATTGGTGAATAAACTTTTGCTGCCGATATTTGTGTTTGCCTATGTTTTGTAATTTAAGTTTAGTAAACAAATTATTAATTTATTCGAGAGCTACTTTTTTTGTTTTTTTTTTTTAATTTTTCTTTATTTTTTGTTTTTTTTTAATTTTTTTTTATTTTTACTTTTTTGGTTATTTTTCATTTTTAATAGTTTTTATTATTATTTTTTTTTTATTTATTTGTTTTTTTATTTTTTATTTTTATTTTTTTTTATACTATTTTTTTATTTATTTATTTTTATTTTTTATTATTATTTGTTTTTTATTTTTATTTATTTTTGTTTTATTTACTTATTTATTTTTATTTATTTATTTATTTATTTTTATTTTTTTTTTGTTTTGAAGAGGTTTTCAAATTTTATTCAATTAGAAAGGCTAATCAAAATTTTAAATCGCGTTCAGAAAGTGAAAAAAAGTACTTAACATACTGAAATTAGGTCCATACCTACATACATACATACATACGAGTATTCATTTATATTCTCTCACCGCAGTAAAATTCGAATTGCTTCTGGCACTGCTTACTCTCGTCTCAGCGGTGGTCAGCCACTTTACCATCCGTTCGTTTTACGAAGTTCACAGCTCTGTGGGATTTTTAATCGGTCAAATGACTGCTTGTTAAATCAATTGGTGATTAGCTGGTTTTGAAGTCCATCTGATATGTCTTTTGTGTGGTTGTTTGCTCTTCAACAAACTTCTGCCTATCTGCGTTTCAATTCTCTACTTCGCTTATATTTATATTCACCATTTCGGCTCTTGCTTTTTTTGTTTTTTGTTTGTTTTGTATTTTGTTTTTTGCTTGTTAATGAGCTACGCACTTGTCCGGCGTAAATTGGCTAACTGACCGGCAATCAAAACAAAACACGAAAAAGGGGCAAATCAAAAAATTCGCATACGATAAACTCATTTAGTTACGTTGATACGTTTTACCTCTGCACTGTGGATTGTCAGAATTTTTACCATAGATTTTTGTTGTTTTATAGTTTTAAGCTCTTTTAGTTCCAAACTTTTATTGCTTATCTAATTTTATTGTTTCCCATTAAGGCAAGGCTTAAATCTGATATTTCTTTTCGTAATCTAATTGGATGATTTTTTTTTATTCAGGTTGTAAACTTTTTTATTGGCTTTTTGTTGTGCTAAAACAGCTGCGATGTCGATTTTGTGATTTGTTTATATATTGAAATTTTATTATACTGTTTTTTTTTTTCTTGTTTTTGGTTAAAAGGCGGAAGTTACTTTCTAGATTTTTTACATATCAATTTCTTTTATCGCTTTCGTTTGCACCTTGTTAAGATCCAGACGAATTTTTATATTTTCATTTTATTAGGAAAATGTGGGAAAAATTTTGCAATCAAATTTACAAACAGTTCGCTAAAAATTTAAGTACTGAAATTAGTTCTCAATAGTAGACTGCTGCAAATACAAGGTGTTTAGGCTGTAACTTGTTTCTACTGCAACTTGTGATTTGCGTACTGATGCTGGCCTACAGTTTTAAGCTGCCGTTTCGATCTGTGCTGGTAGAAAAACTATTTTATGAATTTGTACACGAGCCAATCTGAATGACACGTACACGAGGTTATGCTCTTAGTAATCCTCCTCTTAAACAATCGTATTCCTCGACATAACGTGGCTTGAAACTGCTCTATAATTCCACCAGGATCCACTTATGCCTGCAGATGCGTAAATCTCTAAAGTTACTTGTACATAGGCCATTATACCCTGAGTCCAGTGTGCAAATACTATAGAGATGCCCATATTAGACGAGATAATAAATGATTTATAGTGTGAATGAATATTATGTTATTTTCACACTAACCATTTTTTCTTCTAAAATTTCAATTCTAAGCCAGTATAGTATTATTCTTAAAAACCTTCTACTCAAATATGAACGAGACGTTATCAATAAAACGGTTCGCGGATGATATATGGCAAAAATAAATTTTCTGTTTTTTGGTAGGACTGTTATAAGCTTACATGGCAAATTTCAGCGTGATATGTCACATAGTTTGTTTTCTGTGCTACTGTAAACAAGTCAAGCTCGAGTGTGTTCTTCGAATTTAACGATGGAAATTCAAAGAATTTGTTTGAAATTTTGTTATTCCAAAAAAAATTTCGGCTTCAGACGCCTTAAAAATGTTGCAGACAACCTATGGGGACTCTGCTCTATCGCGTGCACGTGTTTTCCAGTGGTACAAATCGTTCAAAGAGGGCCGTACATCAACCCAAAAAACCACGCCAAAGTCGCTCAAAAATTAAGGTTATGCTGACTGTTTTTTTCGATTACGAAGGTGTGGTGCACTCGGAGTTCCCTCCGCAAGGCCGATCGGTTAACGCTGAATATTATTTAGACGTTTTAAAGCGTTTGCGCGAGAATATTTGTCTTAAAAGGAAGGAATTGTGGGACAACAAGTCATGGTTCTTGCATCACGATAATGCACCAGCTCACACATCACGTCTTGTTCGCGATTATTTGAACAAAAATAATGTTAATATCGTTCCGCAAGCACCGTATTCGCCTGATATGGCTCCATGTGACTTTTTCCTGTTTCCCAAGCTCAAGTTGCCGATCCGTGGAAAACATTTTTAGACAATTGAACAATTCGAAGAACACACTCGAGCTTGACTTGTTTACAGTAGCACAGAAAACAAACTATGTGACATATCACGCTGAAATTTGCCATGTAAGCTTATAACAGTCCTACCAAAAAACAAAAAATTTATTTTTGCCATATGTCATCCGCGGACCGTTTTATTGATACCGTCTCGTTCATATTTGAGCAGAAGGTACACCTGTGGAGCAAAGTGAGTGGCTTTAGATTTGAAAAACGTTGAAAAATTACCTCATTTGCAGATGCGAAAGCCAGCATGTCAGGCAAATTACCACCACGACAACGCTTACCGGACAATATCCTTTTCATGAGATTTTACATGACCGAATTGCAAAGTGGCTGCACTATGTCCTCGATAGCCTCACAAATTCCATCTTTGAGGTCTTGAATCGACTCTGGGCTGTTGGCGTAGACCTTCTCTTTCACGTGACCCCAAAGAAAAACCCATGCTAGGGAACCCATGCTATCATTAGGTGAAATGACTCAGCCATCTCGTTAAAAGATGCGCGGCATTTCATGGCTACCTTGGACGTTATCGACCGTTTTGTGAGGGATTTTATCGCCGCCTGACTATCAGTGAGAATGTAGATATCATCTCCAGGTATCGCGGCACACTGTTACAGTGCCACGGCTTTCATTATTGCAATTAGTTCAGCCTGAAAGACACTACAGTAGTTGGGAAACCGAAAACTGAAGGAGATCCCCAGATGCTCGGCATATACAACTCCGCCCATCCTGCCATCGAGCTTTGAGCCATCTGTGTATACATGGATGGACTCACCCTGTCTTACCGCGTCCCGTTTCCACTCTTCCTTCGAGGGTAGGAGGGTCACGAACGTTGTAGTGGCAAGTATAGGCGGAACTGTATAGTCAACCTATCTGGGAAGCCATAACGTGCGATCCAGGATTTTACCGTGGCCATAGTCTGTGTTGGACCACTTACTTAAAGTTCTCAGCCTCATTGCTGCACTGCGCGCTTTATATATTTACTTTATTTTGTTTTATTTATTTTTTATGTTTTATTCTATATAACATAAAACTAAATAAAGGGAGAAAGAAACAAAACAAAATTAAATTTCTTCGTCGTTTTCTATATATATTTTTTTTTTTTTGTTTTAACAAATTTGGCTTGCTTTATTTTATTTTATCTATCTTTATTAATTTTTCCTTGCTTTTTTTATTTTATTTTTTTTTTTATATAAAAAAATTATTAAAAAATTTGTATATGTAAAATAAAATAGCGCTAACATTGTTTCTAATTTTTATTTTTTATTAAAATTTGTTGAATAAATTTCATTTTTTTTTTTTTGGAAGAATAAAATTGAAACAAATAAAATTTAAAATAAAAAAATAAATAAAGCAAATCAGGTTTTCTATTCTTTGTGAATGTTGTTTTTTTAATAATTTTGTTTTTTATTTATGTTATTTATGTTAATAGAAATTTGAATTTCGGATCATTCCCATGGCTTTTAAACGTTTGGAAATGGTTGATTGATCAACTCCCAAAGTTTTTGCAACCTCTTCTTGCGTTTGAGCCGGATCTTGATCGAGCAATTCCTCCAATTCGGTATCCATGAACTTTGGCGGCGCGGCCAAAATCACCACTTTTAAAGCGTGCAAACCACTTCTGGCACGTTCGCTCAGCTAGAGCATGCTCACCATAAACTTCCACCAAGATACGATGACTTTCGGCTGCTTTTTTCTTCATATTAAAGAATTCCCCGCAAAAACACATTATTTGGCACGAAATTCGACATTTTCAAGTGTGGTAAAAATATTGTTGTTTACGCTTCAAATAAAAAACTTATACTGACGTTTGTGCCTTACGACAGTAGCTCTCCAATGAATGTTTGGAAATGTGGATCGATGGAATAATAATCAAGTTACGCCATCTGTTGTAAAACCGCACGAACTTATCCATAGACCATTATTTTGTTTATTTATATTTCATTACTATTTTTTTCATGTAATTTTATTTATTCTCTAAATTATTGTATTATTTGTTTTTTGTTTTTTTAATTTATTTCTTAAATTTTATTTTTTATCTTATCTTTTTTATTTATAATTTACTTTATGTCGCATTTCGATTTATTTTTGGTTTCCAGCTATTTTTATAATCAATTTAAAAATTTTTTTTTTATATTTTTTTTAAATTTTTTTAAAAATTTTTTTTTAATTCCCTTTTCCAACTTTCAGCTGCATTTGGCCAGTCGTGATTTTGTGCAATCCATAATAAAATAAAAAATCCCTTTTTTCTGATGCCCAGGCGTAAGTTTACCACATTGTTGTTACTGTTGCAGTGGTAATTCCAATGACTTGTCGGCCTTTGCCACATTAAATAAATTGCAGCAAAAATAGCTTTGCAACTTTTACTTTTTTCCAGCTGTACTCCAACAAAAATCGCAACTGCAACGCTACAGGTACTTCAATCAAAACAATGCCATGCATTTTTTTCTGTTTTTTTTTTGTTTTTGTATGCTGCAAATTTCCTTCTTAAAATTTTTATTCGTCATGTAACTGTGATGCAGGAAAATTTAATTGTATTTTATTATTATTTATATTTTCATTTGGTTTTTTTTTGTGTTTACTTGTTGTCTTACCCACTTGGCTCGCTGTGGCTTACACCATCAAATGACTTTTCGCGCAAAACTTTCCATGCAAAAATGCAAAATTCCGCGCGCACCACTAATTAGCATGTGAAATATACTCTCCTCATGTGACTATTAATAAGCGTATGTGTGTGGGTTTGTAAAATATTTATTTTCCGTTGCATTTCCAGGTATGATTAGCTCTTTTGCGAAATATTCCGCGGTGTGGTTTGTTGGTGTTGCGCATGCGCAAGGTGTTCACTTCGACTCTCAGGCGGCGCATTAAAATTTTCTTGAATTACTCGTATTCAGCGACGATTTATCTTCGTTGCTTCTGTGAGCTGTAATTTTGTAAATTTGTGCTCTTACCATAAATAAATTGCAGTGAGTTATGCAAAAACAGGAAAATGCTAGCGGACGTTTTAATTTTTTATTTTGCAAAAATACTTGGACAAGCCAGTGAAACTAAGTAAATGAGTAGATATGGCATTTTATTGAATGAAACTCGAAAAAAGTGACGTTAGTGAATGAAAAAATGTATACTCGTTACGATGGGCAGTTCTTACAAAGAAAGATGGAAATTTGGTGCCAAATGTGCAGGGGGACACGAAGGGCTGACTCAACACTATCGGCCAGAGATGATGGTATCAGAGAATGGTGATATACAGCTAAGATTTTCAAAGCTGTTGAAGAAGATTTGGTCGGTGGTCCAGCTGTCTCTGCCAATTACTACGGTATGAGGTTTAATAGACTGTTCGATTAAGTCTTATCTGTGTAAATTCAGACCTGAAAAATCTGCCAAAGACCAGATTTTCACAGTAAATTAAATTCTAAAAAAAAACTGGAAGAAAAACTTGTGTACCCAGGTTCTTAGGACTTAAAGCGATGCTAATTAGTTCTGCAGTGATAGTCTGAGGATGTCAGGTTAAGAAGCATCTCGGCTATGCTCTCCGTTTCCGTCGCGTCATTAAACCTGTAGTCTGATGTTTTCATGATGTTCAACGACGTGCCCTCTGTTGGACAATTCCAGTCGCTTCAATTGAATTGATGACTATAGAGATAAGAAACAATCGTTTGGGTGGGGATAGTAACTCGTAACGTCCTATCTACCAAATTCAAGTCCAATACACAGCATTACCTTCCAGAGGTGTCCACCTCGTGTACGTCTTTTTCACACACATTCTTATATGTGCTTTATTTTTCATCACCAGCAATCATCCGCTTTAGAAGTGCCTCTATTTATTTCGCTTTAGCATCCTTTGACAGATAGAATTTCGGTCCATTAAATTTTCCACTGTTGATTTATATGGCATGGTTTTTTTCTGCATACGAATGTTGGGCTCGAGCCCGTCCAAAGAGTTTGGCTTGTTGTGAGCATTTACTAAGGACTACCACTTTGCACTTCGCGAGGTGTCAAGTCGCATGATCACGATGCCCAATTGATGAACGCTCGCTGTGAGATGACCCATTCGTCAAATTTCTACTTCACAACTTCGAGCATTGCGTTGTTTGTGTGTCATGTGTGGAAACCACCGCTCGGTTACATCGATATTGTCCAGCTCTGACCAGAGAAAATCCATTAACATTGCTGCATACCCAGCTCCATTGACGCTCCTTCCTCATTTCGAAAGAAATAAGATTCGGTGATGCTGTTATGCAATAAACTGCACCAAAGCGTCAATCTCTGTAGATGCATTGTGTTCATGCATTATAACATTTACAGCTTCGAGCGTAACTTTCACAGCTGCTGAAATGTAGGTAGGAGGTGAAATGGTTAAAGTATCACTCTGGCACTCCCCAAGTAATAGTAAAGCGCCGTTTTGATACCAATATGAGACCTCCCACAGGCAGATATCTAAAATGCAAAGAGAGCTGTTGATGTAATGAAGAAGGTTACAGGTAAGGTGGAGTCCCCAGGGCTTTCTGAGTGCTGCGTCTATTGGATTAGGGCCACAGGGTTAATGGAGCACATGAAAAAATGGAGCTCCATCTCTTCTGCGCTTTCCTGAAAAATAAGTTGTGCGATTCCACTTTAACAACAGTCGTGGGGATGCCGATGACCGGGTAGGAGATCACTGAGACCTGTTCAGTCGACCCCTTCTAGCTCAACAGCAATTTCATTTTCCTCTATGTGCCTATGCCCTGGCACCTAGATCCGAGAAATGTTACCTGTACGCTGAAGAGATTTCATCTGCTCCTTACAGGAGTTGACCAGTTTGGATCTGCACCATGACGTCGTCAGAGCTTTGATCGCGGTTTGGCTGTCGGAAAAATGTTAATAACTCCCTCGGTCCCACGTTCCCTAAGCATTTCGCACGCCTGCAGGATCGCAAAGACTTCTGCTTGAAAAACCCTGGCAGTATGCTGAAATTTAATAATTGGAGAAACTAGTATTGCTATCTGGTCGCCCTTTAATAATTGATAAAATATCACTTCACACGTAGAAGAATTTGAAACCATCTATCGATTTTGTTGTGCTTTCTTTTGACTGTTTAATGTTTTTTTCTTTTTTTTTTTGTTTTGTCTTTCTTTTTTTCTTTTTTTTTTGTTTTTTTTTCTTCTTTTTTCTTTTATTTTTTTTTGGTTTTTGTCGTTTTTTTGTATCTTTTGGTTTTTAATTTTTTTTCTGTGTGTGTTTTTGTTTGTATGTTTTTCCTGTTGTTTTTTTTTTTTGGTTTTAGTTTTGTGTTTGCTCAACTAAACTCACTGATATGGTTTTCCAAATTCCATTAAATCATTTTCCCCTCTTGCACCTGTCAATTTTCTTACATAAAAGTTGCATTGAAGTAACGATTTTCTCAATCTGCATGGCAGAATGAATTTGTATTAGGATTGCAAATAGATCGATATCTGTCTTTATTACAATTTGCTGGAATTTCCAACATAATACCAGTCTAGACTAGTCAAACATGTTCACACAAACACAAACATACTTCCATACATACATTTATGCATGTGTGTGTGAGTGTGTGTACATTCATATCATATTTTTTCTAATTCAATATTTTATGTTTGAATAAATATTAAAATTCCATTACAACTTTCCGTCTGTCCGCAGCGATCACTTGCTGTGTTGCGTGTTTACTTTTGATTTTCTTATGAACTTGTGGCACGTTTTATTACATGGCATAGCTGCATACATATCCAGCCAGTATTGTTGTGGCTTTTGTTTTAGGTGCCTAAGAACGAGTTGAAAATTAAGTATTCAAAGCACGATTTCCGTCCTTGACATATTCCTGCTGCTTTGCCAGCAACACTAAACACTACAACGACAGGTGGATGCACGGGCGAGACGGCAGTCGAATGAACGAGGCGACTATTTAGCTATTAAAATGACTGCCAATGTAAGAACTGCCGCCATTTTCACGGCGGCCACCGCAGCTACTGCCTCATGCTGACTAGCTGACTGGCTAGTTTAGCTGCTTGGCAGAGCACAGCGCCCTCGGCTGCGCGTTGTATGCAACATTAGTGGTCGCTTCGCACAGGCTGGCCACCTGCGGTTCGCCGCTTTGCACACCATAAGCACTTTACCGGCTCCAACGCGTTTATTGTGCTTTTGCTTTTGTTGTTCTTATGATTTAGCTGCCGCATTTTTATTTCTCCTGCCGCCTGTTTTCCTCATTTTTCCATTTCTTTCTCTTGTGCAGAAATCGCTTTTAACGATTACAAATTTTTTACTATGCCAAAGTGGCTACTAACAACCTTCTTTGCCATACCTCGGTTGTAGAATGCCACATTGACCATAAAATAAGTGTTGCTGGCACATTATCATAGTCGCATTTGTTTGCTCTTGCCACTGTTTGTCTATGTTGCAAGTAGCAAGTTGCAAGCGTTCAATTCTCTTTACCATCCCCAGCTTTTGTGGTGGCGTATCATCAACACCTTCTCAATAGTCATTCTTCTTCCTTTTATATGCGGCTACTTGCCCGTAGCAATTTTTATAGCGCACCTCAAATGAGGCTGCGTCTACTTTGCTTACAAGTATTTTAAATGCTATTCATACTTGCTGTTGTTATTGTCGTTTCATGGCGTTGATTCCCTCCCACTCTTCTCCTTATCAGCAACCATTTACGCGCGCATTCATTGCCACGTCGTTTCGATACGCTTGAAAAATGTTTTTGTGTAGAGCAACGGTTGCGATAACCGGAGCTCCTACTGACTAATAACTAAATTTTTTAGTGATTCCACAGCAGAGGGAGGTTATCAAGCCACCTGTTTTCGTCACATGAAACCGAGATAATGCATATTCGAGATTTCGTTGTGTTGGTATTGAACTCCTCAAGCGGTCGAATCTTCTAAGTCTTAGTGCTGTATGTTCCATGCCTGGCTAGCCTAGATTACCTTAGTCGCACCAATGAATACCAAAATGGTTCTTCAGAGACGAATTTCTACATTTCTAGAGAATGGACTATGTTGAATTGTTTCATGCTCGGACGTGTAGTGTAGGGTATCGATGATAGGCTCATCAACGAAGTCATTAATAGAGCCTTTAGAGAGAAGTATATGGCTTTCCTGAATGACGAGTTGAACTGTAAGCCATCGATAGCCATCACTTTTTAAAAACTGGAAAGTATGAAAACTAACCTCCTCGATGATATGTAATAGAACTCGTTACTAACTACTAGGAGATGTTTGGAATTTTGCTGCTACAACTGATACTATTTTTTTAATAATTTTCTTTATTTATTTTTTAATTCAAGAATTTTTGAAAAATGTTATCTAAAATTTGTCAATATCTCATAGGTAATATAATAATATAAAATTGAAAGAATATTTGTTATTTGGGGAAAGAGGGAGCAGTAATGACGTCATAACGTGGTAAATGTTGCCATATTGAGTGCTATGTGAAACAAATCATGAAAAGAAGCCGGTAGTACTACCTATCCGGAGTATAAAACTCTCCGCCTCGTTTGGAACCGTTGCCCACCCTGGGAGCACTTTTGCATTACTTTATGGCGTTCCATCTTCCTCATTACAAAGGTCAATGCTTGTGTGCCTGAGTCTAGGTCCCGCTTCATCATCCGTAGAATTTTTTCTGCGAAGCCACTGATGATTTTCCACGTTGTCCGCTGCTTAGCATCTTGTCGATTACATTTTCAGAGACCGACTGACCGACTGCATTCTCCAACGTTTGGCGTTCTTGTTACCTACATACATGCTATAGAAAAAGGTGTGTTCATGTTCAAATTGAAATCGTGAGCTCATAGTTTTACAATTACTGAAGATAAATACCGCTTACTCTTTGAAAAATATAAATTTTTAACGATTTTATACACAGTTTTCAAAAACAAAAAAAAAAGTTATTTCCATATATCGAAACTTCATGGGGTTTCCGGCAGCCATCAACTGCTTTCAGAATAAAAAAATTACGTCCCTTTTATTTCCGAACAATTTTGCCGGGCTGTCGTTATACAAGTATATCAGTAGAAATTGTAGGGGTACGAATTAATAGTAGGTATAAGTAGGCGGAAGTAGAAAATATTTAAGGTCTTGATTTTTATGAGGACCACCCTAGTATACTTAAAGCGACTAAGAACTAAGAGGTTATACATCGGTATCAATGCCGTTTTTGTTTTGAAAACACACCACAAATCGCACTTCTTATAATTAATTTATTTCTTACCGCCCCTTCCACCACTTCAACCCACACCTTAGCATTCTTAAGAGTCTAGTAAATAAATACATTTGGTTACTGATTCCACATTTTTGAAAAAGCGTTACCTTTTATGGAGCGTTTGTGTTTGAAATACGAGCGGGCAGTACATGTCCGGCGTAGAAAAATGTGCACTTGTGTCTCTACTAGCTATGTATGTAGGTATGTATGCATGTATATACTACCTATTGCCGCTAAGTCAAGCAAGTTTCCAGCCGTTACGCCTTCTCGCGCTACTACTATTTTATCTACCGCGCCAACCCGCTCTCCACTCTCTTCTACTATGTATGTAAATTCTACTTACACACCTACAATATGCGCATGCATACATACATACGTACGTACGCGCATATGCACCACCTTCAAATCGCCTCACTTGACTGACTGCATTCGTTCGTGTTTGCAATTTCGAGAAAAAATCGCATTGCCCATGCATTTATGCAGCGCACATAAATTACCACGACGGATTGGATTCGAATAGTAAGGAAGTAGTTGGGCTCTTGAGGGCGGTTGTGCGGTGGTAAGATTGTTTAGCTGCAAGCAGTTTCGGCGGTCTGTTGAAATCACCCCGTCGGATTCTCGAAATTATTTGAGGATTTTTGTATTTCAGGTGTCTCTGAAATGTATACATGCATATGTGTGTGTATGAGTATTGTACTCAGGTGTATGTATGTGTGTATGTATGAGTGTGTAGCTTCTTCCCCAGATAATTTCGTTCTGCTGCAGTCTGTGTTGTCTGTTTCGTGCGTTGCATGCGTTGTTAGCTTCTTGATTTCATATTTATTTGTTTTTCTGCATAATTAGCTTGTAATTATCTCTTTTTCATTATTGCGAAAATATTTTCCCTTATTTCAATAATACGAGTTGTTGGAAGTTAATTGAGTTTAATTTGGCTAGTGCGCCATGTTGCCGCGGACGGTATCATTATTGGTTAGATCGAAGTACAATTAGTATCTACTCTTTTTATTTAATGATTATTTTTTAGCTTAAACTGGCAGAAGATCGCTTTATATGCTGAGCATACGGGTGAATCTAATCTTGTGTTGGTCTCCATACATACAGTTCGTTATTATTCTGTAACAAAAAAGCAGCTTATTTTCTTATATCAAGAAAATACGTAATACTGTCAGGGAAAAAATTACTTCAAACTTGCACTTTATTGTATTGGGTATGGGAATAAATTTTCGCCCTCGTAAAAGAGGTGTCGTTGTTGATACTATTTTTGTGTTCGCTCTAGTAATATGCTGGTGATTTGAAGATGTATATGTGAGGTCTCGATCGCAGTAGTTGACATTCGTTTGAAGTATAAAGATAGATTTTCATCTGACGTCAAAAATGTCGACGTTCGCCGCGAAAAAACAGCATTTTCGGCGAGTCATGCTTCATTTTTACCTTTTAAAGAATAGTGCAGCTGAAGCGTGTCGTATATTGATCAATATTTACGGTAATCACGCTCCACCAAATACAACTTGTAAGGAGTAGTTCGACGCTTCCATAGTAGCTATTTCGACGTGAGCGATAAAGATCGCGAAGGGGCACCGAAAGATACTCGACTACAAAAATTATTGGATGAAGACGCATGCTGAATCCAAGATGATATATCTAAAGAGTTGGATGTTGACAGATCAACCGTCGGTAAACGTTTGCGCGCGATGGGAATGGTCCAGAAAGCAGTTAACTGGGTGCCACATCAATAGGAGAGGGATATCGAGAGACATTTGGTGACGTGTGAGATGCTTCTTAAACGGCAGAAAAGAAAAGGTTTTGCATCGCATCGACACTGGCGATGAAAAATTGATCTATTATGATAACCCTAAGCGTCGAAAATGTTGAAGCCTACCAGGTGAACCAGGTCCATCGACAGCGAAAAAAAATATTCATGTATCTGGTGGGACCAGAAGGGCGTTCTCTATTATGAACTCTAAAAACTATCTGAAACCATCAGTGGCGATCGTTACCGACTGCAGCTAATGCGTTTGAATAGAGCTCTCAAAGAAAAACGTCCGGAATGGGGCAGTAGACGTGACAAACTGATTTTGCTGCATGATAACGCCAGACCACACGTTGCTAAATCGGGCCAGAAATATTTCAAGGGACTGAATTCTGAAATCTTGCCCCACCCGCCGTATTCCCCAGACATTGGACTTTCGGATTACCATCTGTTCCGATCAATGTAGAGAGCGGAGGATCAAGTCAAAAGAGCTCGAAGTTTTCGTCAAAGGAATCCGTATGCTGTCTGAAAGATGTAGCTTCCAATGGCACATACTTCACATAATATCATTTATTATTTAATTATTTAAATAATTAGTAACTTTGGCTAAGAAAGAACGGAAACCAACAATTTTTCTAAAAATTCTTATTAAAATTCATACAAATATAAAAAGTTTGTCGAATTTTTCTAAGTTTTGAGTAAGGTTTAAAACCTGATTTCATATGGTTTTTGTTAGACCATAAGCTATAGGTTAGGTTAGGTATATCTGGCTGATAGGAATAGATCTCACATAGACTACAAGGGTCTGTAGTGTTACCAGTGTCGTTGGGGTCGTATTAAACGTAGTTCCTGATACTTCGCCTGGCGAGTTTAAATAAGCCTCATTATCCGCCAGAGATGAAAAGTATACCGATCCCAGGCAGTTGTAACAAGTTCTGCTTAGAGCAGGACAGTGGAGTTGCTCTAGCGTACTCTTTTCTTTTTCGCAAAAGTTACATCAACCGTTCTGAACCAATCCCGTTTTAGGAGGGCGCCTATGTCTCATCAGTACTCCATCCAATATTTTACATTCCTTTCGTGGGAGTGATAAAATAAAGTTGGTTGTTTTTGTGTGCCAAGTTCGTGACATTATTTTAGCAATCCTGTGGGAGGTCGAGGCTTCCCGTATAGATTGTTATTCCTCGTCTAGTGCCGCTTTCAAAACTGAGAGTGAGTGATATGTGTTCGACGCACTCATCATAGGCAAGCCTATGCAAGCTCGTCAACTCTCTAATTTCCCTTTATTTCCTTTTGTTTTTGCACCCAGTAAATTGTGACCTGTCTATTCTCACAAAGCTCGTCCATTTGGAATTTACAGTGTTGCACGCATTTCGAGCTAGTTATTACAGCCAGTATTGCCTTAATAGCAGCTCATGACTATCGATGAAGATGCTTGTGCGAGTATCGAGGGGAGTATATTTCAACGCGAATTCAGCTGCTTTGGTTACAGCGTAGATTTCAGCTTGAAATATGTTACAGTGACTAGGAAACCGGAAAGACTTTTCGAAATCAAACTGCGGATAAAAGATAGCTGCTCATACCTTATAGTCTAATTCACGCGTTGTAGCTGGGCAATATAGAGCTGCTTGTTGACCGTAGCATTCTTTTCGAGCATTTCCCAGTGC
Organism: Anastrepha obliqua; assembly: GCF_027943255.1. Classification (NCBI taxonomy): domain Eukaryota; kingdom Metazoa; phylum Arthropoda; class Insecta; order Diptera; family Tephritidae; genus Anastrepha; species Anastrepha obliqua. The sequence goes on from NC_072893.1 coordinate 51,696,267, forward strand.
TCCATGCCTTCCCAGTCCCATCAAATACATATCATGATCTTCTTTGGGTGAAGATCCGGCTTGACTCTCGGTTTTGGCGTCCTAGAGCCAACCACTCTTTTCATTGCCTCATATTACGACACCAATTCTCATCCTCTGTGACGATTCGGCACAAAAAGCACTGTTTGCGCTCGCGGTCTGTTGCTCAATGGCGGACGAGGTACTGAGAAGCAATTTGAGGGCAACTTTCTTTGTTTTTTTGGTTGAACGCGTGACGCACCCAGACTCCCAATTTTCCTTAAATCCAATTGAATGAAAGTGATTGAGAATCGCTTTATGATTGCAGTTAATTTTTTCCGCCAATTCACAACTAGTTTGGCGACCGGCCGTTCCCCTTCAAAATTGATTTGAGACGTTGTTCATTGAATCCAGAAGGTCTTCCGCTGCGGAACGTGTCATCGTCGTCAACGTAGCCATTTTGGAACTTTTCTAACCATTTTCGTGCGTAGGCTTGCCTATGAGACCTTGTCCATACAATAAAATAAAAACCATCTGAACTTACAATATTTCCTCGGCACAATATTTATGTATATACAATATACATATATACATAATTGTTAGTTTTTTAATAAAAATTATAAATATTTTACTAAAAAAATATTTTTCTTCTTTTTTTTCAGGTAAAATAAAACTATGATAATAAGGAGGCTTTTGTGACTTGGTAAGAAAATTAAATACAATTTATGACAAAAAAAAGGAGCAAGAAAGTAGCAGAAATTTATATTAAAGGTTTTATGCCCAAATATTAAAAATGCACCGAAGGCTCTAGTAGCCAATGTGGTACCTAAGTTAGAGCTATATCGTATATACCCCCACCAAATAATATAAATAACAAACCATTAAAAAAATATATATTTAAGAAAACATAACCAGAAATTTTTAGTAAAAGCTTTTATGGACAAACATTATATTTAAAATTTTAGCTGTACCCGGCCACTCCTTGCTGTGGCTTACTCTGGTTTTTTTCGTTAGTACTATGTTGGAGATAGAGCACAACAACTTCAAAATCTATTGTGCCTTCTCCCAGGATTTAGGTAATATCTTTTAATCCTACTTGCGGAAGGCACTTTAGTAAGAACCCTAAGTACTTGTAGTTCATCTTGCCATCCATTATTAGGTGGTCACACAATATTAGTTTTCAATTATGCATCGGAACAGAGCAATGCTCAAGAATGCATCTATCGTTTCGTTCCCTGCTCTGCAAAATTTGCAGGTTAAAAAAATTTTTTTTTTTACAAGTTTACTGAAAACTTTCGTGACAATTCTTTAATTGTTCTGATGCACAATAATGCAATCTTTAAAGCGTTTTCGGTTGTAAACGACCAAAAATACTCGGGAGTGCTTCAAACCCGGTTGATTGTCTCATTATAGTTCCCTTCGAGTTTCTTTCTCTTCTTTTAGTGGGGTGGACGTCGATCGCTTGCTCAAGCCGCGGGAGAATTCTGGACTTATGTGTGAAAGTCCCTTCTTGGCAAGTTTCTCGGCAATCTCATTTCCTTTAATGCCAATATTACCCGCTACTTTGGGAACTAAAATTGGGTTGGTCATGCCAAGTGTGTTAAGCTTTCTAAGGAACTCCATCAACAGTTTAGATTTCTAGCTCTAGCGCTCTTAGCCTAAAATGTGAAAGTTTCGGCATTTGGAGTCGAATTATAATTGTCAATTTAAAAAAGTTGATGTACCAGCATAAACATTCTCCATACTTATACGGGGACAGTCTTAGAACCGACTGTCGTGGGAATGAAATTTAAAAAAGTCATACGACTTGGACTTGGTTTCTCAATGTTTTTCTTTTGTTTATTAGTATTTATTTTTCTATGAATTTCTCAATTTTTTATTAAAGAAAAGTACATTTTTTATACTTTTATTTTGAAGCCATTTTGTGATTGGTGTTTTAACGTAAAAAAATACTTACAAACTGTGCAGAATTGAGTTATTCCAAGCTCTCTTTTAATTATTATTTATTTAATCATTATTTCTAAATTGGTGGCAACGCTATACCAAAATATGTCTGGAATAAAACTTTCTTAAACTGCTTTCCTTTGGTATCAATATTGTAATACTTGTTTTTCTTTTTAACTGTCGTAAGTACGTTTTAAATTTTATAGGTAGATGGCAATCCTATTTTAGAATATTGCACTTAAGATGCCGGAGAGAGAAAATAATTATTAGAGAAAAATCTTTTTTTGATACTTTTCTTTTGAAGCCAGTTTTGTGATTAGTGTTTTAACGTCAAAACAAATTTAAATAAAGTGGTAACCCTACTCAAAAACTGGGTTACATTAAGTTATTCCAAACACTTTTTATTTCATCTCCACTTCAAAATATTGTCCATATTGCCATATTTTCAGAAATAACTCAGACTCCTTATTGTAAAGTCTTCCACTTTGTCTTCTAGGCAATTGTGTATGTGGGACTGCCCTTAAGACTTTTTTATGTCTTCGCTGGAAAATTGCACAAACAAAAATCTTAATCATATAATAGCGAAAATACCCATATCTATCGTCAACTATTTAGATGTAATCAAACTATCAGAATATAATCAAATATGCCAAACTGTACGTGAATCGTATTTCTGCAGGCCCTGCATCAATTAATTTGCGTGCACAAATTTCGATGTTGCTTTACTAAGCAAGCACTGTGCTCGCAGAATTTGGAAGCCACTGTATTATGGCCAAAACAGCTGTAGTACTTTTCTACTCTTTGCGCTTTCTCGCTCTTGCGTTCTCTTTGAAACTTAACTTCCCTTAATGCCTGTCCAATTGCTCTTCCGTCGCTGTTTACTTTTTCGACCAATAGCAAAAACAAAGGCAACAACAGTAACATTTATAAATGCTAATAGCAATGGAATTAATATAAAAGACAAAAACCAAAAAAAAAGCAACAAGCGCAGCGCATTTGTAGCTGGCTGATATCCGCTGGTAAAGGAGGAACACCTTCCGCTACTGCCATTTCCACTCTTCAACTTGTTATTGCTTCCAGTTTGGTTGTACCACATTTGTTGTTGCTGCTGTTGTTGCTTTTATCTCAGCTGTTGTTGGCTGTTGCGTTGTTGTCTATTTGTGTTTTGTCAGTCTACTGCCTGTTACTCGCAGCATATGCATGCGCGTGTGTGTGTATTACCTGTTGCGCTTTGGCCGCTTTGCGCGTTCCCATCCTAAACAGTTTATGGCTTTAAGTCAGTTTCAATTCGAACGCGCTCGCTTTCACAACGGCGTTCAAATGCGCTGCATAAATGTTGTGTACGCATTGCGGCTAAACGAACCGCAATAACAAAATAAAATAAATAAAAAATATCCAACGAAATGTGCAAACGTAATGGGAATGTGCAGTGCAAATAAATGAAAAAGAAGAAAAAATCGATTAGCCAAAAAGCCTCTCATATCTGCGACATAACGACGTTTTTCGATTGTTGCTACTTTTGTGTTGCTCGAAATGTGAAAATTCCACGTTATCAAAGTGATCGTTGTGGCAATTTTGTTTTTGTATATTTTTTGTGCTTCATTTAATTTCGGTTGCTCTGTTACCACGTTGACAGCGGCCATATCGCTCGCTGATAAACGAAACAGCGACGACTAAACGACTGCCAACCGTACAGACAAATTAAAAAAAAAATAGAAATGATTAAAAATTATTATTTTGCTTTTACGAAAAAGTCGTAATTTTCTTTATTGCACTAAAAAGGAAGATAATAATATTATGTGAGTGAAGTTAGGTGTAAGGTGTGGAAAATTGAATGCTGCAGTAAAGGTATGCACAATTTTTAGATATGCAAAAAGTTATTGTGCGTCATAGAAAAAGTGATAAAAAAATGTGTAATTAACCCAGAAAAAACAAATAAAAAAAATTACAAACAATAGTACGCAACTGTACTATGTATTTAAAATCAGCTGTAAATGTGTGAGTGTGTGAGAATATGTGTTAAAATAAAACTGAAAGAAAAAAAATACTTGTTTTTTGTTTAGTTTTGACGCTAAGCTTAATACAAAGTATAGCAGTGACAGGCCAGCTAAGCGGGGGGCGCAAGAATTCTTATTGATTTATTTCAGCCAAGTTCCCACATATAAGTATATGTGAGCCAGCTGACAGAAAATGGTATTAATATCTGCTGATGTTGTTGACTAATTTTCAACACGGAAAACACTTGTAAATGAGGTTCTTGCACTAAAACAGTAGAAGCTCACAAAGAAAAAACATAAATAAATAAATAATAATAAACAATAGTAATACAAAAACAAAATAAAAAAAGTGAAAACAGAAATAAATAAATTAATAAAAAAAGTAAATAACAAAAAAAAAAATAAAAATAAATAAACAAAAAGAAAAAAAAAATAATAAAAAAAATAAAAAAAGTTAATCTTTTTTTAAAGATGAGCCATCGATTAGTTTCCTTTCCTCCAAAAAACCCTGATATTTATAGGAAAGTCTAAAAAAATCAAAACAAATAAAAAAAAATAAACAAAAAAAAAATAATACTAAAATAAAAAAATTAATTTTTTTTTATATACAGTACCTGGTCATTGAATTATGACCGATGATAAAAATTACATATTTATAGTTCGTAGAATAAAATGCAAACGGTTTTAAAGCATTTAAAAAAGTTTACATATGTGTTTTTATTAAAAGCTTTTTGACATTTTTGCATTATAAATATTTATTTTAAACTAATATTTCGTGGCTCCTCCCCTTGCTGTTAAGACGGTCACAACTCGTTGAGACATACTGGCTACGCAATGTGTTATCTGCATCTTAAGACTTTGTCCGTTATACCACACATCTTCAATGTTTTCCTTAAGCTGTTGTATTGTGGTATTAATCCGCTGTTATACTTCTGTTTTGGGGTATGCCCAACAATTTTCGATGGGGTTAAGGTCCGGTGAATTGCCAGGCCATGGCAAAACTATTATTTCCATTGAATTCAGACAATTCATGCTCATCCTGGATATGTGACAATGGAGCTCCATCTTGCATAAAGGTGTATTCGTCTATCGGACACTTTAGGGTTTCTAAATATGGCAGCAAAACGTTTTCCAGCACGTCCACGTACTGGACAGAGCGCATTGTTCCCTCAACAAAATGTAGCGGACCTGGTCCCTCTGAGGTTATACAGCTACAAACCATAACACTGGGGGGGGGGGTGTTTGACCCTTGAAAGCACACAATCTTGAGAATATCGTGCTCCGGCTCTTCTGCGAACAAAATTTGCTGTTTTTGTGACCGCTTCCAATCGGCATTCATCGCTGAAGATGATCTGTAAGAAGAAAAACAAAACCACAAAAAGGTGTAAATATTCACATCTTCTTACTGCTATTTGACAAAGGAAAAAAATGTTTTTTTTTAACTTACTTTTTTCCAATATTTCACACCGAAGTCTCTGTGAAGTTGTGCCCAAAGTTTCCGCCGATTTCGCATACACGGTGCCAGTTTTGGCTTTTTTGCTGATCGTCTGCCAGCCAATTCCATTTTCGTATAAACGTCGTCGTAACGTTCTTTCCGAAATATTTACTCCAGACTCCTGAACCTCCCTTAAAATCATCCGACTTGAAGCATTTCTGTTCTAGAGAACTGTTTGGACGATTTTGCGATCCTGCCTGGTTAAGGTGATGGCTTCTTGGTGACAATTTTGGCGATTGTTTGAAGTTATCGCTAAAACATTTTTGGTATTTTTCCACTTTTTGGCAGTATTTACCACAGACGCCTTGGATATTCCAATTGTTCTTGCTATGTCTGCATAGTTTAGGTTCTTGGCTTTCAAAAGAACTGCAGGGTTATATGTATCTCCCTTTAGGGTGGCTAATTTTGCGCCGCTTTGGATGATGGCCCAAAGTCAGTTTCGTCATTCGCTTGCGCATGATGTTTTGTGATTAATTAAGAAACGGAGTACATATACATTAAGGTGGAGTGATTTTTTTTTTTTTTTTTTGTTGTTTTGTTTTTCAAGATCACTTTGGCCAGACGTGAAGAAGGTTGGATTTCTATCCCAAAAATAAGAGTGCAAAATATTATTTGCCCCCTCGTAGCTAAGAAATGCGCCCCCAACACCTATAATTTTTTAAATAAAATTTAAATTAAACTTTTTCATTTTCACTTCGCAAAATTATGTACGTATGTGCGTGCCTACATTGTACTTGTATTAATTTTTGCTTTCAAAGCGTTTTCATGACTTATTTATACGCTATTTAGCGTTTTTTATGTATTTGTTGGCATCAATTGACTTTCCGTGACGAGTTAAATTGTTGGTGATAAATTTGTATAATATTATTTATTTTTATTATTTAAAATTTATTATTTGTAGTTAAAAACAAGTTACAAACATAAAATCTTTGTTATATGAAGTTTATTAATAGCTACATATGTAAGATTTCGTTTATTTTTACAATTTTGATTGCGGTGGAGGCTACTAAAAACGGTTTCCTAAGGAGTTAATATTTTGTGATTTTTATTACCTCTTATATAGCAATTGAACTATGTATGTAAATACAAAAAAAAAAAATACCCATCTACTATCGCTCCATCTTAATGTAGCTATACTACATAACATACATATTTTGCTATGATGGGCAGAAACGTCGGACACTCGTGAAGCCAGGCTTATATTTCAAAGATGTTTTTCTACATTACGATAGAGTATTCTAACTTTAATAGCTTTGAAAATATGGTAATTTAAAAAGTACGTGAGGGGGAATTTGTGGAACCCGTAAAGGTCAAAATAAAGATTTTCATCACTCAAAATCATTTGTTTTTAATTAGTAAAAAAGTTATTCAGAAACACAATTTAATGATTAATTTAGCGCCACCTTGTAACAGAATTCAGCTAGTAGCTAACCCAATGTTTACTATTTATAAAACGCTCCAATTGTGCTTCGAGGCGGGGCGGATTGGCATTGCTCAGATAGTTGCACAGTTCCCAAACAGAGGCGACTACTTTTTCCATGAATTTTTGAAAGTTGCCACATTTTATTACATTTTGTACAATTGAAATATCTACCTTTAACTCTACAGTGGAATTTATTTCAGTTTTTATTTATATATACATACAACCTTGATCAAAAAGTTCCAAAATATATGCGGAAAATTCAAAATACAATCTTCTTCCTCAAAAGTGATATCATTGCCATTTATATCAGCGATTGATCCAGCTCTCGATACATTTCTGAAACTATTCTTGGTATACCCACCAAAACCGACTTCGATTTTTCCATTACTTTCTATAGGCTGTTAAAATGCGTTCCCAATAGTAGTAGACTCGAACAAAGCGAAAAAATTGCACTGAGCTATATCAGGTGAATTCGATGGCTGTTGGATGGTAATCTTTTTGTTCTTCGTCCAAAATTCACGGATAATGATAGCACTGTGGGAGGTTGCGTTGTTTTTCCACAAACCCCTTCTTTTTTGGCGAATTGCTTCACGTGATCGTCTCATTTCTCATAGCACCCAAATAATATTCCTTATTAACTGTCTGACTTTTTGGCAAAAATTCGTGGTGTACAATAACGTTTTAATCTATAATAATCGTAAGCAGCGCTTTCTATTTTGACTGACTTGGTTTTTTTTTGGTCTTGGTTCATTCGGAGCTCTCCATTCAGTCGCCTGATGTTTGGATAGCGCATGCTACCCAAGTCCCGTCTCCAGTAATGATGCGTTTGATGAATGTTGTTTCAGATTCAGCCTGGGAAATCATGTCTTTGGCGATAGCAAAGCGGTCCCTTTTGTGCATGAAATGCAGTTGCGACCATCTTTGCAGCAACACGGCACAAACCAAAATCAGTAACTATAATGTCCTGAACGGATCCATAATCAATGTTGAAATATTCTGTCAGCTCTCCGATGGTTAATTTGCGGTTATTGACTTTTCTTTCACTTTATTGATGTTTTCATCAGTTTTCAATGTCCAAAAAATTCAATGTTGTTTTCAAAAACAAAAACATAAAAACCAAAAGGTTCAATTAAATCCTAAACATAACAAGGTCTTCTATTGTGAGATCCAATCCGACTCTTACCGAGGGTTATACTCGCACCAGTTTTGCTGAACATTCGTTCACATTTCGTGGATGTTGCCGGGATACAAAGGATTTTTCTCACTTTTGTGGCGATTAAACAATCGTTTTACCATGCTCAGAACCGCCAACACCAATGCAAGTTGAACTAGAAGGAATTGTGTTTTTCAAATTTTATTGCCTTCAAATTTAATGCATTTTGCTTACCCTGACTTTAGCTCCCCAGTTAAGTGTTTTGCTTCCTACAAAAAGAGGCTTTGTACTATCGATGGTGGTTAAAAAAGTATACATATTTATTGTTGAGGCTTGTGACAGCTGCACCTCTATTAATACAGTTAAATTAACATTACTTTTGCTTTCAATTATTATCGTATTTATTTTCATTTTAAATTTAATGCCGTTTCTTAGTGGATTTTTAATGCTTTACTGTTGCTTGGTGTTTTAAATAGCGTTAATCAGTCTTATCTTTTGATTAATTAAAAATTGTTGTCCAAATTAATCTATTGTTGTCCATTCGTGACAGTAACGTTATTGTCTAGATATCTATAGATATTTATATGGAGGCATTTTAAGCAAATTTCTTGTGTATCAAAATGTTTGCTTATCAACTGAACTGCATTTTTGTTTACGTCGTTTCCGATGAGTCAGACTCGATGTTTGTAGCTCCAAAATCAGGTGTAGAGGGTTTCCCAATAAGGAAAGGTCGATGTTGAAATTGAAGAATCCAAGCTGTGTGTGAGATATTAAATTTTTTTGGCCTAATTTTCTTTTATTTTATTTTTTGTTTCAATTAAAACACAAAAAACCAAAATTGAAAAAAAAACGTTGTACAAAACAATTAAAAAAAAAACGAAATTAAAGCAAAAAAATAAAAAATTAGAACGATTTTTTTTTTATAAAAATATATTTTTTTATTTATTTTAAAAATTTATTTTATTTAAAATGAAAATAATAAATATTAAATTTAAAAAAATAGATATTTAAAACGAAAAACGAAATTTTCTTATTTTAAATTTATTTTTTTATTAAAATTTAATTTTTTATTTAATATTTAATATTTTTTAATTTTATTTAAAAAAATTTATTTTAATAAAAAAATAAATTTTAAACAAAAAACTAAATATTTTTATATATATATATTTTTTTATTATTGAAGTGCTCATATCGCCCCCTTTGTTCCAGAATCATGAATGCGCAAATTTTCCAATTTTAAGTTAATGAGTGAATACCACACCTACAAGGAAACCAAAAATGAGTTTGCATATTAGAAGACAAACCTAATTTTTCGGGGCAAATAAACTCAAACTTCATTTCTCACAATTTTCATTTTTACACATTAATGTTTCCGGCAAAGCCTGATAGACGGAGCCATGATCTATCAAAATCGACTAAAACCCTTTATATTATTGCTATTAACACATGGGCTGAAAAATTCCGGACCGAACACAGAAAACACGTTTTTTTTTTGGTTCAACGTAAGTTCCATCAAGAACAACGCAATCATTCGCTGGAGGCCGAAATTTCAGTTTCATTCGAGCGAAATTTCTTACCGGCGAGCATTTTTTTAGGTAGTCAGTGGGAGCCAAATCTGGCGAATACGGTGGATGTGGGAGCAATTCGAAGTTCAATTCATGTAGTTTTACCATTCGCATTATTCATCAACACGTGCAAACGTGCAACAGTGAGCAAACGCGGCACCCACTTTTAACAGAGTTTTCTCATAGTCAAATGCTCATGCAATACAAAGCCAATACTTTTGATATCTTTACGATGTCAGCTACCTCATGCAACTTCACTTTTGGATCATTCAAAACGATTTTGTATATTTCTTTTATGTTTTTTGGTGCATCATCGGTGTTTCTAAGACCACGTTTGAAGTCAGCAAACCATCATTTTATTGTTGTTTCTGATAGAGCGGAGTCCCCAAAACACTTTCCAAGCCATTCGTGTGTTATAAAGGCCACATTTCCAATAAAGCTTTCCTACCGTCCGTTGCTTAGATCTTAATTTACTTTCATTATTCCATTTTCTATATCTAAGTTAATATCTAAAATTAATATTTTTTTTTAAATATTTCATTACTCTCAGTATACTCCTTTGTGAGTCAATTGTGATCCATCTAGGCTACAGAAACTCATAGCGATCGTTTAAACAGCAGCAAAACGAAGTGCTTCTTGATAAGATCGGACAGGGAATAGCGAAATTTTCTACCAAACTGAAAAGGAAAGAGTTACAAATCCGGACAAGAGTAATAGGCATTATCGACAATCGTGGGCTCTATGAGTCTTTTATATCGCTGGAATTAGGTGCCGCATTAATGTGCTGAGTTGTCGTTCCCACGACAGTCGGTTCAACGTAACCGGAACGGCCCGGATTTATATCCGGCCAAGGACTGTCACTTCAGCAGCATTCCTCGTATATGTATGGGGAATATTTATGCTTCTACAACAACCAAATGGAGGCTTAATTTTTAATCAAAATCTTTCTAAGCCGATAATCACATGTCTTATTTAGTTTTCCGTAGCATCAAAGGAAATTAGAGAGTGAGTGAATGGACTAAGCGTGAGCCCTGTTTAGATGAATCCATAACGGCGGTATAGCGATGCGCTATCGTTTTAATCAAAGAGGATTATAGCATTTTTATAGTACAATGACACTTTCTGGGACTGGTGGGGAGCAGGTGATCAACCAGCCAAATGCGTAAAAAGCAGGATAGCTGTTGAATAAGTACCGCAAACGAAGACAACAGAGGTGCCTAAAAAACGTCAAACGTATTTAGAATTGTAGCAACTACTAGGAGAAACTAGGTGCCAGGAAACATGCCGCAAGGCTTCTCTATAGCAGAATCTTCCGCAGTTTTTAGCTGGAACATAGCGGGAAAACTGAAGACTATTTGCTGTGGGACTGCCTAGGCCAATCATTCTTAATTTAAAAGATGGAACGCAAATATCAGGCACCCATTGGTTTTTACAATAGGCGCCTTCGATTCGCCACTTCTCTGCTTGCTATACTATTTATATCTGGGCTCTGCTCACTTGAACAAAAATTTTTTATGCGGAAGCAACAACAATATTATCGAACAAGATTCATCGCTATTTTCACAAACAAATGTAATTTTTGGCAGCTCTTTTCCAGTGCTACCTAGATATGATTATTCTACATCTATTCGTCACTTGCTAATGCTTGGCGAAACGAATATTCGTCAAAATGGTTTGAGTAATTGGAGGTCGGTTGAATTCGGGTTAAATATCCATTAGAAGTACTCAATATGGCGCCACCTTAGTAGTCAATTAGGAGTCCCTGCAACCAAGCAATTCTGTTAATACCAAATATTTTAAAGTGACCTTAACTATGCATGGCTCTTTTTCGACTTAATTTGTTGTTTTTTGAAAATCATTATCACTCGAGTTGCGCAAAACTTCCCAAACGCTTGTTGAGTGAGACGGCCATTCCTCAAGTGAATCATCCTTTGTTTGGTCGACTGTCGGAAAACACCAATATTTATGTTGTGAAAAATGCAAAATCAGCCAAGCTAACGAGGTACAGCCAATACACAGACACACAAACGCACACTCACACACACACCAGTCATTTCGTATAACTCGCTTGCAAGGGAATTTAAGTGCTTAACTTCCCATGACCAACCAACGCTCGCAACTCGCAAGAAAGCGGAAGCAATTGCCAAGGAATGCCACAAGATAATAAAGACTCACATGCAGACATAGCTAAAATATTTATTTACTTATGCAAACTCGCCTGTCGGTTGTTATCTTTTGGGTGCTTTGATAGCAGGAAAATTCTCATCATACCCTCTACTCGCATACAATTTTTTTGTCTGTTAAACAAATTGCAGTAATTGCTGGCACTGCAACATGCATGAAAACCAGTAGCACTGCTGTGTACCTGAAACGTTTACTCATGGCGCACCCTCGTCAACGTTTACTACCTGCCGCTTTGCTCCTATTATAACCGTTCGTTGACTCGTCGCAATTATTTTTGTGGTAATTAAATGTCGTTCAAAGTGGCGCGTCCTTTTTCTCATAGTCCTTAGCAATGACTCTTATTTCCACTGGCGACTCATATTTCGAAATTCTTTCCTAAGGAATCCGCTTAAAACTCAAGCGTTTGCATGCTAATACTCACACCTTTAATTCTACAATTTGAGTAGAGTGCACATATTTTTCTTTAAAGCCGGTTAAATGGTGTTGTTTTTTTTTTTTTTTGTTTTTATTTATTTATAGTTTTTTTTTTATATTTATTCCAGTTGCGTTCTGCTAACGGCGCTATAAACGGACATATTCTCTTTCAGTCTGTTGCGGTCTAAGCGTCTTACAATTAGTCGGCTTATAGAGTGTCACATACACTAGGCGATAATTGCAAGTAGACGATCTCAAGTTTTGACATACACATATTTTTTTTTAATTTTTAAATAATATTTAGTGGCTTAAAAATTTCGATTTTTCTTGGTGCAAGTGTATTTTCTTTTCTTAGGTGAAAAAGTTGCGGCTCCAAGAGAAAATAGACCATTATTATTATCATATTATTTTTTCCGTACTTTCTGTTAAAAAAAAATCTAAATTTTTTTTAGTAAAATATAAATTAAAAAACTTTTTTTTTTAATTTTTTTGCTTTTTTTCAAATTTAAATTGAAATTTTTTTTTTTTCAAAATAATTTTTTCTTTTTTCAAATTTCGGTACTTGTTATTATTAGTTTTTGACTATAAAAGATCGGAGTTTATCCTTAAGAGTTTATCCTCTTCTGGTCAACTCCTGTAAGTATGAAAGCAAATGTCTCGAACGTGCAGGAAACAAATGAAATGAAGGAAATGAAACTGCGGGGTCGACAGAACCAGTTTCAGTTGTCCTCATCTCCGACAGCGCTGTCCCCTTGACCGTAGTTAAAGGGTAACTGCACAATTTCTTTCTTGAATCTTGAAAACGCTTTGGCCTCAGTACTACAGAAGCGAGACGCTTAAAGTGCTGGAGATCCCCTGCCATTTAATTTTCAGTGCTTCAGTTCGGTATTCACCGGTCGCCGAAGAAGCTTGGACTCCATACAACCCTCATTGCAGAAGCTGTGGGGATCCTGCGGAGAAAGAGACTTTCTTTGCAAATGTCCGAGCTTGGCGGCTAAGCGCTTGTCGTTTATTAGTGTGCGGTTTGAAGATAGCCTGAGCCAGTTCTCTAGCCTACATGCCCTTTCTACTCCACCACATCAACAAGACTGGATGGCTATAGATAGGAAGTGGTCTACATACATTATCAAAACGGCCTTCTAGTGCCACTTGTCGTGTACCCGTGGTACTCTTGCCATCTAACCTACTTACCTAGCCTTAGGAGTAGTTGCCGAGATGAAGGGTTACAAATTTCGTTTTTGTTTTTTGCTTTGGCCAAGTCTGGTTTTCTTTGAATTGTAAATCAAATAGTTGTCGCTCGAAGAGAAAACAGAATATGGCACATGTTTTGGGCAAAATTTTTTCCATTAAAAAAAACAAACAAATTTTTTTTAGTAAATTCTCAATTTTTAAATTTTTTTTCAGTTTTTGGAGTTTTTGCTTTAAATAATATTCAACTTTTCATCGAAATTTTGTTCAGATTTATGTGAAATTCCCCAATTCATTACTCGGACGTATTTTTCCGGCGAAGCAAAAAAAAAAAAGAACAAAACTCGAAGCACAACGAACGGAGGCTGTGGCTAAATCCATTTGATTGCGGTGTATGCAACAGAGAAGGCTCTACGTTGAACAGCTGATGATCACTGGCGTATTTCGCACTGCGTACACTACCACACCCCATTAATGGTGTAGTGTTGGTTCCCCATACATGGTGTAGAAAATCTGAACTGCAGACTTACGTCAGTAATGGCAGCATAATTATTTAAACCCCCAAAAACTTGTTCAGGATCTAATACTTTCACACTTTCGCCTTGCGCCACAATATTTCAAATGGAACTGCATTGAAGAGATGGACTGGTCTGCTATCTGGTATATTTGGTGGATACATACAGAGGAGCCCATTCAAAGCTACGGTCGCTCATACTTTTTACTTTTGGGGGGAAATGTGGGGTCAGGCGAATGATATTCCTGAAGGCCTCAACTGGCGTATTATATTTTTATTTGTTGTATTTTATTTTTTTTGATTTTGGTTGGTTAAAGTGGTGATTTGATTTTACTTTGCTAGGAGTAAATATTGCAATTTTTTTTATAATTTCTAAGCTGCACCGTAGGTTAGGAGACCCTCTTAAGTGACTAAAACCCGTAATTTCCGGAAAACAAAGAATTTATTACTTTTGATATCGCTTTGTATAGTTTTTGCGGTCACTGCTTGCAAATTTGCAGTTAGATCTCAAAAATAAACTGAAAATTAATTTCTGTTTTACTCAATTTGGTATAAAGGGGTACACACATACATATGTATATAGAACGCAGATTATGTATTGCAAAACGCACAAAATTATGCATCCAGTTTTTATAATAAACTAGCGTACCCTCGCCCGCTTCGCTAGAAGATAAATTCAATGATTTGCTGAAAGAGAATAAAATTAATACGAAACAAAGCAAATTCTTTGATACAATTTCATTCGAACTTTATTGTAACACTTTTTGGTAGACAACGTTTTTGGTTTTTTCATCTTTCGCGTGAATAATGACGATGGTTTGCCACCTCGTGAACAAGCTACATACAATTGTCCATGAGAAAAAATTGGGTATTCTATTATAAATTAATACCGCACATTTGTAGAGACTGTTCTTGCGCCTTATTAATTCTCATAGCGAAGGCAAGGCGAATAGGGAACTGCAAACGTTTGAAATCGAATGGTAAATCCGCCGGAATCAGTGGAATTCAGGGTATCAAAATGTCTTCTCCTTTGTACTTCCCTTTCGAAATTGTTGCTTCGATAACTTTACCCATTAGCTTCTTCACAGCGAGTCTGGTACCGTTGCAAAGTCGGGGCACATTACTATTGCGCAGCATAATAATCGGTGCTCCAATTTTTGATCGTAAATTATGAGGTGGTAAGCCTGGCAAATCGAGTGAGTTTAAGAATTTAGTTGGATAATTTACGACCTCATCTTGATCAGTAATAGTGTCGATTGACTTATACGCAACTATGCCACCAGGTATTTGATCTAAAATAGCTGAATTTATATCATTGACGTCCTTATTTTTCCCAGCTAAAATTGCTCTTTCGCTGAGTCAATCATGGTTTTTGTAATGTTGAACTATATTTGGAAATACACTCTGTATCAATGCCTCTTTAGACTGTGCAAAAGTGCAGAAATTGTTAGGCAATGTTATCATTCCTGTTGTTTTTGAAAAAAGGTTTATTTTTTTGGTTAAAAAGTGCTTTTTGAAGTTTTGAAAAACACTTCGTTCTAACAAATTTCTTCTCAGTTAATTGCTGAAAATTAAATATTTTGAAAAACTATTTTTTTTTTAATTTAACGTTTTTGAGAAAATTTTGTTCTTGAAAAAATTTCATACTTTTGTAAAAGTTTAAATTGATTTGTTAAAAAAGATTTTTTTCCGCTTTGAAAAACACCCCCTCGAAAAAATGTATTCTCTATTAATAGTGGAATATGAAATGCTTTGAAAACAACATTTTTTTTTTTTAAATTTTGTTTGGTTTTCAGAAAATTTTGTTTTGAAAAAATTTCACACCCTTGAAAAAGTTTTATTTTATTTTATTTGTTTAAAATTTTTGAAATTTTTTGTTTTGTAATTTTAGAAAAACACCCTTCGAAGAAATTTCTTTTATCTTTTTGAGGAAAATTTGGTTTTGAAAAAATTTCATGCTTTCGAAATTTTTTTATTTTACTTTATTTCTTCAAAATTTTTGAAAACAATTTTTTTTATAATTTTCGTAAAACACCCTTTGAAAAAATGTTTTCTATGTGTCATAGTGGTATTCCATTAGCTTTTAGGATTATAGTCAAATACTTACAAATATCTACGCTTTCACAAATAGCAACAATAAACAAATTTCCTCAAAACCAAAAAATTTACTTTTTTTCTAAAAAAATTCTAAACAAACAACGTAATAAATTTAGAATTTTGTGTTCACGAAAAAACAGTATTGTTTTTATTGTATTAACTGAAAGCCAAAATGTTGCAAAAAATCAAAACAAAACTAAATTATTTTTTGTGTTCATTTGGTCCATATGTTCCATAAAAAGTTGATATGGTAAATAATATGCAGGGTCTGATACACGCAAATTTCCATTGACCATTATAGTGACAAAATTATCGATCACCAATTCCAACAGGATTTCAAAATCAGAGTTGGAATGAGTTGTTGTGTGGTGTACTTCTGAAAAAATGAGAAATAAACAAAATAAATCTAAAAATTCGAATTCTAACTTTATCTTGTGTATGTTCTTATTACCTTTGAATTTTTCCAATGAAGCACCATTCATTTTAAATTTTCCAAGAATTTTTTTTATCATTTCGCGTTTCTTTCCTTTTTCATTCGATTCCAACATTTGTTCATAGCCGAAAACATCGTTTGCAAACGCATTCATTTCCATATAGAATTGGTCAAAGAAAGCATTGCTCAATTGAATTGAAACATTATTTTCATAAATACTTAGGACCATAACTAATGCACCTTGGTACATACCTAATGCAGATATTCATCGCGACCTTGACATCGATACTATTGATGAAACAATACAAAGCGCTAGCAGAAGACACATAAATAGACTATTAACGCATACAAATCCTTTGATGAGAAGACTACCAAATAAAGAAAAATCTACCCAAAGTCGGCTTAACCGTCAAACACCAACAGATCTTGCAAAATCTTTGTAATCAATTGTCAACTAATCGTATATGTCATTGTTTGTTAACCACTTGTTTTTAAATAATATGTATATATTTCTTCTAAATGAGCTTGGGGGCATTGGCCCTTCAATATCACTCTCATTCCATCTTTTTGTAAATCAAATTATTTATTGTCTAACGACAGGTGTAATACTTTATGGAAGAAATAAAAAAAAAAAAAATTTTTTTCATTCGAATCATTTGAAATTTCTGTATACAATAACGAAAAATTCAAAAAAAGTTGTACACATAAAATGAATGTCGATTCGAAACTTACTTTAATCTAAGAATCGAGCAAGTTTTGTTTTGTACAATATTTTGATTTTTTCTTTTT
Source organism: Anastrepha obliqua (assembly GCF_027943255.1). Taxonomy (NCBI): domain Eukaryota; kingdom Metazoa; phylum Arthropoda; class Insecta; order Diptera; family Tephritidae; genus Anastrepha; species Anastrepha obliqua. The sequence goes on from NC_072893.1 coordinate 51,713,460, forward strand.
TTTATATGAAGAAAATATTTAAAAGAATTTTTTTTTGCTAAAAACCTTCCCCTAGTGGATCCCTATAATATGAAAAAAGAACGAATAAAATTGGCCTCGTATCGGCCCAAAAAAATGCGTACAAACGAACATCATTTCATTTTTATATATATAGATTGCTTTTTTTTTATCAAATTTGGTAGTCAGAGATGTAGATTAAGAGTCTGCAGTCAAAATTTTAAATTTCAAAAAACAACATCAAAAACATTGATATATCATACTTTTAAGATCCGACTGTAAATAGCGTGACATTCCCATGGCAGCCGGTTCTGCGAAATGACTCGAGTTTTTCCCGACCAAAGACTGCCACCCCAGTAAACACTAGCCCTGTCTACTGTACCGTGCCGAATATTTAATGAAAAATGTAAAAAGTCGATCGCTACTTTCGATCCAAATATTGTTTTTTTTCGAAATTGCCTCGTAAAAATATTTGAGACTCGTAGGCGAACTTTTTTGTTTTCTTGTAAGTTTCTTTGTATGTTCTAATCTACATACACCATAATTCATTTTAATTGAATAGATATCTGACAGTAGACTTTCTTGTGTACTTTCAGTTGTCGCCTAGTGTATAGATGTATGTATGTATGAATCGCATGTACCTGTTTGTTTCTACGGCAAACGTTGATTGCAGTTAAGCGGCTTCTTTTTTTGTTCGCGTTCAATTTTATAAAATTTTTTTTTGTGTTTTTGCTTTTTTATTACCATCCCGCAAATACTCTTTCCGCACTTCGCACATCAAACGCCACAATCATTAAATACTCAACCACCTTTTTTCATTCATTTAACTCGTTCACCATGCTTCATCCGTTCGCGCGCTCAATTCACGCAAACCCATACATGCATACGCGCATGCACTCACACACTCATACCATTGCATTCACTTCACATTAAATCACCATCTCTTCTAGAATGCCTTTGGTGTGGTGGCTATTATGTTTGCAATTGGTGTAAATGGTGTTTGTCGTCACTTGTTGATCACTATCCTACTAACTGGACGGTGCTAACGCTTTTGCAGTTGGGTCACCTAATTTTGCTTAGAGTTGACTGTTACTGACTCGCCGCATGCGAGTACTCACGCCCGCCTCACTGGTGCTTGCCTTGTTGTAACGTTACGTTAATCGGCAGTTGAGATTTTTATTAGCTGGTAGTCTTTGCTTTATTGTCGTTTTTTTTTCTTACTTTTTCTTTTTTATTTTCATCTTGCGAAACTACTTTCTTTCACTTGTTCTGCCGCAAATTCTGCAATTCTGCTTCTAAATCTAGTTATTAGCGGCACTGTGGTGCCTGAAATTGTACGCTGTTTTGCCTCAATGAATGCCTTCACTTCGAAATAGTAATAGCCTGCTTTTACCACTACGATTTTGGTGTTTCCGCTTACGATTTTTGGTTTAATTTATTTTTTATACGTTTTGAAGCTCTTTGCTTTCTTTTTTTCCACACATGTACCAGTACACACATCCATATGTGCGTTTATTTGTAGCCGATTTCATCAGCAATATATGCATGTATGTGTGCACTCCTTTTTTCTGGTTCTATTACGAATGGTGCCTCGTGTTGGTTCTGAAAAATGTTTATTTTCTTCATATCATTAAAAAAGATTTTTCAGTCATTAGCACGATTGTTGGTAATAAATTCAAATAAAACTGAATGATCTGTATACGAAGAATGCTTTGTGAGTAGGTGATAGTCAGGTAAACTTCCGTGACTCATGCGCATTAATTCTCGTATAGGCAGCAGTCATGAAAGTTAGGTATTAAAATAAATTCTACTTTTCGCACGCATTGTATCGGGTGGTTTTTTAGCTGCATGAGTAGCATCGATATCGATAGCTATGACTTGACAGCTGAGAATGGCAAACTGTGTTCACATTCAGTAAAGTTTGGAAAGTCATTGTATGAATCGGTTACCGTCAAAAAACAACGCTTCCAAATTGTGGAAAAATAAAACACAATAGATCTGTTCGCGACGTTCATAGACCACTTTGTTCATTTTATGTGCGGCTTACACGCTGGCGGCATCATCGGTGCTTACTTCTTTCGAAATGAGATAGGAGCTGCCGTTACGGTGAGTTGCGAGCGCTATCGCGCCATGCTAACTGAATTTTTGTTTTCAAAAATTAATCAGATAAACACCGACGGCATTTGGTTCCAACAAGACCAACAGCGCTCTCAAGAACCGATTTATTGCAATATTCAAGTCGAAAGTTACATGGTACCACTCCTATATTCTTAGCGGACATATACCGGATATCACTCAAAAAATAAATGCCTTGAAATAATCTACCATATTTTAATAAAAAATTCATTCCAACAATATTTCTATTTTGTATTACCCTTTTAAGTTCTCAAGTTCTAAAAGAACACCTGATAAGTGAGCAGGCTTTGAATCACATAGCTTTGACGTGGAGTTTTCGAAAGATGTTTAAAATTATGTGTGTATGTAGGTATGAGAAAAATGTTTAAAACTATTCATATAAGCAATCGACTGTTGGTTTAAAAATAAAATTGTCAATAGTGAAATCTAAGCCACGAGACCTTCAAATATAAATTCGTGCCGCTCATGACTTAAATGCTATACATAGATCGCAGAGGCTGCTGCAGCCGACTAGGTTCATTTGAGACAATTCTCGGCAAAGAAACATCAAAAGTTAGAAAAAGTTTTTTCTAAAAGCGGGCGCCCCACGACAAGCAATGGCAAGCCTCCGATGATTTTTCTAATATGAAAAAAAAAATCCTCAAAGATATTTGCCGCTCGTAAATTTCTTATAAAAATACATATATTCATTGTATAAAAAAAGTTTTTAAATCCAAATTCCAAACTTTCTACAAAGTTCACAGAAATTTATAAAATTAAAAAAAATATTATCAACATTTTCAAATATTTACTCAAAATCTTTCGAAAACTTCTAGGTATGCCTTTATAGGCTATTCAATTTTAGCACAATAAGGTATAAGTTTGAAGCTGATCAAAAATTTCGCGGATTTAAAAAAATTGTTTGCATACGTTGTTTAGCATTTTCTACCATATAAAATATGTAAAACCCTAAAATTGCAATGCCATTAGTCCCAAGTAAAATTTTGTTCACAATATCTATTTTTTTTTATGATATGTAAATTCTTAAATCAATTTCATTCAATTATAACTATTAAGTGATATTTTTATATTAATTAAAATGCGGCACTATTTACAAGAAATACGTTGGAAAACAGCTAACAGAATGTTACATCTATTGGCCACCCTTTCAAATTTCTGGAGCAAGGCTTTTTTTCGGTTAAGTCTGCGGCATTAGAGTGGAGATAGTCTTGCTGTAAATAATTGTTAAACAAGTTGGTAACGAGGATGTGGCAACAAAATGGTGCGGAAGCGCTGGTTGGAATCTGGATGAATCACCACTCTAACCAACCAACCAACCTGCGGCATTACTCATTTGACTTGCAAAGTCATTTGGCGAGCCTCAGGGTTGGTATGTTTTTCGAGCCTTTTGATATGAGCTGCAGCAAAATGTGTGACAACTTCAGATAGGTCAGTGTTCTTCACATACCGAGGTGCGTTTACTGCGCTTTTTATAAACTTGGATTGAAATCGTTGAAGTTTTTCAATACGTGCTGATTTAGCACAGCCCCATAAGCCCAGACGGGCTTAAATACTTGGTTATAAATTAAAAGTTCATTTTGAATGAAAAGAGGTGAACTTCTTCATATACGCCAATTAATTTTTGCAATTGTTTAAACAAAGCACAAACAACAAAAAACAAATACAAAATCTTTATTTGGTATTTTAAAATTTGGTATTTTTGTTTGTAATTTTGAAAGTTTATTTTTTATGAAAATATAAATTGCTTTAAGACAAAAATTAATTGAATTGTTTGAAAACAAAATTTTGATATCTTTTTTGTAATTTCAAAAAAAGTTTTTTTAATGCGTTTGTCTTAAAACAATTCATATTTTCATTTAAATTGAATTTCGAAACATTTGTTTTTATAAAAATATGAATTGTTTTATGCTGAAATTTGGTATTTTTGTTTGTAATTTCGAAAAAAAAAATTGTATGATTGTTTTTGTGTTGAAGCAATTTATAATTTTATTGCAATTGAATTTCGAAAAAAAAAATTAATTATTTGAAGACAAAAAAGTTGTTTTTTTTTTGTAATTTCGAATTTGTTGTTTTTTTATGAAAATATAAATCGTTTTTATGTTTTTTTATGCAAATATGAATTGTATGTATGTAAAAATTTTTTTTTTAATACGATTGTTTTAAAATAATTCATATTTTCATTTGAATTGAGTTTCGAAAAAAATTTCGAAGCATTTTTTATAAAAATATGTATTGTTTTAAAAGAAAAATTTTGTGTTTTTATTTTTTGCAATTTCGAAAACTTTGTTTTTGAAAATTTGAATCATTTGAAAACAAAAATTACTCTACACATTTTTGCTAAAACTTTAATGACAAACTTGAAATTCATTTTGATTGAAATGTTGATTTTGTCGTTAACCATCTTCACAGCTGGTCCATGGCTTCTTGGATGTCAGGCATACTTTTGCCTAGTATAGGTAATACAATCTACAATATCGCAGGTGCTATTAACATTTATTTCACTCAAATATTTACTTATTATCATTTATCTAATCGGTTTCATCTGCTACATGAAACTGGATTCACTTTCTTAACTTTCCTGACTGCCATAGGCAAATCATTATCACCGATCATTAGTTTCTTCTGAGTTAAAGTAAAAGCACCAGCACAATATTTTGCCTTTGACTATAATTAACTTTATGGTTTCGCTGCATATGCAACTATTTATTTTACCTGTGTGTATGCTCATATGTATGTACGTAGGTATTCAGCAAACATTTTCGTTACAACCTTCACCCGCTTGACGACGTAGCTTATCACCAGCTTAAGTTGCGCTTATCCAACATTTGTTGGTTGCCGCACGAGTGACCCGTAAACGTTTTGTGGTAAACGCCTACACACATTTGCACAACTTGACTTTATTACAGTTGCTGTTTTACTGTTGTTTTCTGTTTTGTTTACTACTTTAGAGAGGGTTTTTGCTTTTGTTGACATTTTTTTCCTGTGAGATGTTTCTATTTCTTTTATTCTTTTCTTGTTGTATTTTTCTTTTAGTTTTCCTTTGTTTTTTTATTCATATTTTTTGTTTTCGCTCATCTATGCGCTAAAATATATGACTTGTGTTTGTATTGTTGTTGTGGTGCCCTGTTCTGCCCTGCCTTTACCTTTTATGTTTACCATTGACGGTGTGGCATTCGGGTCGTTGTTGTTGTTATCTCTTATTTTTTTCGTTTTTTTGCATTTGTGTTTTGCAAATTCCATTAAAGCCAACCTCACTTTTGTTCTACATATTTTTATAAGCCAGCAACTCAATGCTCCAACATTCCGCGATCGCTGCTAATCTGCTGGGGAATGCAAGCCACTAACCACAATCGACGTATGCGGGCACCACTTACTCAGATATCTATCTACTATATATCTAGGAACATGCATGCTTGCATACATACATGTATACAGTGTACATACATACATACATACGTATAAATCTATATAAATATCTGCATGGTCGTTCTCTTGCTGCAGGTTTGCTGTAAAATTACGTTTAACTAAAAAGCGCTTCGTTACTATGTTTTGTGGTTTCTTTTTTTGTTTATATATATATTTTTTAACTTTTATTGTTTTGTTTATGCTTTGTTGCGTTTGCTTGTTTTTTTTTAATTTTTTTCAATTTTTTTTTTTAATTCATCAGTGGTGTGGTTTTGCCTGTTACTCGCTCATTTTGTTCAGATTTTGTTTAAATAAAAAACATTTTTCTTTTGTTTTGCCATAGATTCGATTCTCCCTTTTGTATAGTTTCGTTTCTCGTTCTTGTTTAGCGCGCTTTCCGTTACACCTCAACGATTATTCAACACTTGTTGCGCTCGAAGTTTGCTTTACTATCTGCATATATGTATGTATGTGTGTAGAGCTGTATGCTACTATGCATGCATGCATATGTATGGGTAGCTTTATTCGTTAATTGTTTATACACATATAAATATAATATCTATTCGGTTCCACTTCACCTATTTTTGCTTTTTCACAATTCATAGAGTAGTTCTCGAATATTTGTTGTTTTTTTGTTGTTTTGTAATTTTCTATTTGCTGTTATCTTCGCATTTTATTGTTATATGCAAATTGTCTATATTTTCGCCGTCTACATGCAAAATCACGCCGTTTTCTAAACTCTACTAATCGCTTTCTAATAACTATTTATCGCTCATTATTCATATCCATACACTGGCAGTCTGCGGTTTTTCGCTCAACTCAGCTCACATGCTAAGGTGCGAAGAATATGATTGACTGACATTTCAAGTGCAAAGTTGAGGACACGCGTGTGTGTGTGTGTGCATGCTCATACAGCGCTGTACAACTCATTAGGTGTGTGTACTATGCGTTGTGCTTAATGTAATGATTCTCAAGTAAACTTTTTTATGGCTGTTCTCGCGGAAGTTGGCCTTTCAATGGGTAACTTATCATTTTTGATTTTGATAACAAAAAAACTAATTGTTGTATGGACTTAGCTCCACAATGGAGATCAAGGAATGTTTGGTTGATACTTCTTATAGGCGTTATATATCTAAATGAGATGCTCATGGAAAAGAGAGTCACACCAAGAGGTGCTGTAGTCAAGTTATTCTTGAATACAGTATTAAAGGTCTGATTTTTTACACACTGGGAACTGTTTGCCTTCTCTGCTTAAAAATACATAATTTAGTGAAAAGTGTACCCGGTAATTTGCTCTATAATGGTCCAATTTATCAAAGCTCGCGACTTTTGTTTGTACAGGGTTCGGCACTCGAAGTGTAACCAATTAAAAAGGCCATAAATTTAGTTTTGAAAATTACTTTTATTCAATTCAAAGTAAAAAATGTGTGAAAATAATACAAAATTAAGAATCAATTTAAATTTGCTCGATTTTACCACCTTTTGCCTTGACTATGACCTTGAGATGGTCCAGAAATGAATCGCAAGCTGCCCGAATTTGACTTGCAGGTATTTTGGCCCTCTCGCGGACAATGGCTTTTTTCAGCGCCTCGAGACTGGTGAATCTGTTAGTTCGGACCTTGCTCCCCAAAATGGCCCAAAGAGAATAATCCATCGGATTCGCGTCTGGTGAATTTAAGAGCTATTGTGTGGACGTTATGAAGTTTGGAACGTTGTGTTTTAGCCATTCTTGATTCACTCGAGCTTTGTGAGACGGTGCTGAGTCCTGTTGAAACGTCCATGGTCTGCCACTGAGTTTTTGTCTGCCTACGGGTTCAAAGCAAGCTCCAGAATACTTTTCCGTTAATATTTCGCATTTACCTTGACGCCAGATTCGATGAAAACGATTGGAGATCGCCCATCTGTGGTTACAGTGGCTCAAACCATTACTGTGGCGGGTGCTGCCTGCTGGTGGCCAATCGATGATTCAAATTCACATGTGAATGGTCAAACCCTATTGGTTTGGGAATTTACGAATTGCTCAATTTGAAAATTTTTCTCGTCAGAAAACAGAATGTTCGGAAATTGACCGCTTTCAGCCAAGCGAAGCAACTCCTTGGCTCCCTCAAGTCTGACTTGTTGCTGCTTTGGTGTGAGATCTTGCGCCTTTTGGATCTTGTATGGCTTGACTTTGAGATAATTTTGCAGTATGTGGCAAATGCTACGGTCAGATATTTTCAGTTCTTTCACCATTTGATTGACACTTCGGCGTGGATTTCGTTCGATTCGCGACTTCACTCGTTGAACCATTTCACGTGACGTTGCAGTCTTTTGATGGTCACCTCCATGACGTTTCGCGATGCTACCAGTATCTTTGTAACGAGTAATGGTGCGATAAACAAAAACTTTATTTACTTTAAGGTGCTCGAGCTCACGAACAACTGTTGGATGTGATTCTGCAGCGAAACATAATGAAATCACACTATGACGTTTGAAATCCAATACTGATTTTCTTTTTTTCCCTTTAACTCTCGCCAAAATACTTCCGCGCGCTTGTAAACAATACTCTGTACTGTCATTTAGCCAACTAACAGAGAGCTGATGACCGTTCATCAGCTCCGAGAGCGGTCTGAAGTTGGTTACACTTCAAGGGCCCGACCCTGTAAATTTCCTACAACAATCTAGAAACTACAACGGGACACGATATGTGATGCGAGAAAGATTGAAGGAAATATTCCGGGGCAAATGAATATTCGCACGTGTATCATCTTCTTCTTGATTGGCGCTATAACCGATTGCGCGATTTTGACTGAGTTTAATTCTGGTGCTAACCGGCGTCAGTTGGATACACCAAGTGAAGCCAAGTGTTTGTATCCATTCGGAAGCCAGATGGATCTTTATTCGCGTAAAGCTCATCATTCCATCGCCTGCGATTTTCGCCGTAGCCAACGTGCAAAGGTTCAAAAATTTTCCGCAGAATTTTCCTCTCAAACACTCCAAGGATATTGTCATTATCCAAGGTTCTGCGCCATACGTTAGGACGGACATAATGAGCCTTATAAAGTGTTATTTTTGTTTGTCGAGAGAGGATTTTACTACTCGCTTGCCTACTTAGTTGTTGGCTAGTTTTAAAGAATTTTCAGGCGTTGCTCCTTCGTGAACTGCACTATGGAAAAAGTATGTAAGAAGTTCTGACAACAGTAGGATTTATTAGGATATTCCCATTGAAGTGGTCAAAAACTAGTCACTTTTCGACTGGTTCATATTTGCAGAAAAGTCACGATTTTTTAACTTTCTCTGTAGATAGTTGAGAGAATAACAAATTCATACTAATGGTACACCATTTTTATAACAATTATTTTATGCAATAAAAAGTTCATTGAATAAGCGATCGATTTACTCTCTGAGCCGTATCCAAAGTTCATGTCAGTCAATTAATGTTCGCTTTGTAGCTTTTTTTGCACTATTTTTTTTTTTTTTGTTTTATTCCTGCAATGTCTGATATTGGCAAAGCTAAAATATTAATTTTGCATGTTCGCTTAGTCGTTACGAAACAATTTAGTTGGCTTTAGATTGTCATTGCCGAAAGATGTGTTATTCTAGTTTCTGCCGCTGTTGGAAGCGAAGAAATAAGGTAAAAATGGTATATATTAAATTTAACTTTTTTTTTAAGATTTGCTCTTCGATGTGAAGGTGAAGAAATTTGCTCTCAATTTCACATTTGTGTTTGGATGAAATAGAATAATTTTAGCTAAGCATTTGTACCAGGACACTAGTTGAGTAATGGATGAAGATAGATTCGATGTGGTGTCCTAGAGCTGTGAGGTGGCGTAGAGTTTACTGGCTTTGCTTGTTTGTGTTTTGCCTTTTACAAGCTAACATGATGTAGGCGAGCCTTAAAATTGGTAAATATTGGGTGATGAACGATAGTTTGTTTCCGGAAATTGAAGACATGTACCTGGACGATCTTTGATTTCAGCAGGATGGCGCACCAAGCGTCCAGTTCGGTAATCGTTTGATCAGCCGCCTCTGCGATGCCGATCGGCCATCTTGGAGCTGCGATTTGACGTCTTTAGACATTTTTGTGCGGTGCCGCCAAGAAACGATGTTATGCATTCAACCCTTTAATGATTCAGGAGAACATCGAGCAAGTTATACGTCAGATAGTGCCAGAAACCATCACCAAGATCTTGGAAACTGGCTTGACATAAATAAAATCGTATTCTGTAATTAATGGCAATGTTTGGTCTTTCAAATAAACCAAAAATATACTGAGGAAATTTGATTTTTGCTAAATTTTTTGAGTTTTTAAGAAGAGGTAGCTATATGGAGCTGAAACCAATGAGACTAAAATGAGACTTCATACAAAAATTCCAAACATTGAAGACTAAAAAAAGAAATATCACACTCCACCTTGTAATGTGTAACGCTTAATGTTTGATATTAGAGAGGTGGTGGCGTCTTTCCGTGAAGCCCACCAGGCTTAAGTTAGGTTATATGAAGCGACTGTCCTTCGACGCACCTAGTTCAATTAGTGGCCCCTTGTGCTGCCACCGGAACTATCTTATCCTTACTCCACCTGGTCCGCTCTAAACCTACAAAAAGCTGGCTGACAGCCTTTAAACTTTTATACCGAACAGACTCCACCTCATTTGGTTGTCTTCTAGATTCTCGAAGGGAACGCATTGTTATGACATTTGCAAACTAGTACTTACTGCCAACGTTCATAGATGCGAGTACAAGCGAGGCTCATCGGTTCTCTAAGCAAATGTGGCCGAAATGGGTTCATAAACGATCAAGAGCACTATCATTAGAGCTCTAACGGGGCAACACCTAACAAAAAGTTATACGAAAAGTTATTTCTTTCCCAAAACGCTATAGGAGCTGTAAGACTTATGAAGAGGAGGAAGAAATATAATATATCGTCCCCTAAGAGTGGGGAATGCTGAAAAGATGAGTGTACCTAATGAAAGGTGCTACAGGAAGAGGAAGAAAAGATCTCTCGTGCCATATGTAACTGTGCTATGTAAAAGCAGACTGCTTTAACTGGGATCATCGTTTTTGACTGATGGTGATGGCTCTGTTTTCTTTTTCATTGGAAGAGATTTTTACGCGGCGGGTTCCAAACCCAGCGCCCAACCAGATATCCTGGATTGCTTCGTCTTCTCTTATTAGCTCGCTTTCGAACGAATGTGTGGAAGATACCCAGAGGATACTTGGGCGAAGCCCGGAAGTTGTGTGCTGCTTGGACTGGACCAAGTGAAAGGCGATCAGGTGCTTTCCCCACTCGTGTGGACTTATGAACCATATAACATGCAAACGGGAAGGACGACCACTCGGAGCCGTTTGAGACGCACTGGCGCCAGATGATGGATTGAGACTTAAAATGTCTGATCAGTTTCATTAGGTCCACTGAAGGGTTTAGCAAAGAAAATCAATAAATTTTGCTTTTTTTAGCAAAATGGGTTAAAATCTTAATAGAGGTCAGCCTCCATCTGGTATCGCTAGGGACCAAAAGGTCTATGCGTGGCTTAATGCCAGCCGGGTTAACCTAACCTAACAGAATGGGTCCTTTTTGTGGCTTTAATTGTGTAGTTGTTTCAACCTGCCTGTTTTCGAATGATTAAACAAGTATAGAAGAAGAAGAAGAAGAAAAAGAAGAAGAAAAATATTTAGAAATTTCGTATCGAGATGTTGAGGCATAAAATAAAACTCATTTTAAGGTGGAATGAATGAATTTATGTAAACTTGCTTGTGCTTCTTTAAGCTTTCCTGCCATTTCACCAACTGATATACGAAACGCACCGACTCTGGCTCACAACGCACACACACACACTTCCTATCATCCATTCGCTGTTATCTCATCCCAATGTGAGCAGCTCAATTTAACGATGTCAATACACTTCATTTACAAAATATCCAACTTAATTTCTGTTGTTGTTTTTTGTGTTTTTTAATTTGCTTTCGCTGCTCATTGACTTGATAATATCAGCCATCACTTGCCAAGTGTGGTTTTTAATCGAGTTTAAAAACAAATAAAGAAAATAATAAAGTTTTGCCACCATTGCAGCGCCACTTGCATGCAATCGAATATGACGGAGAGTAAAGCGCCAATAACAACAACAAAGTCGGGACGTTTGCTTCGTGCGTGCGTATTTGGTGGTGGGGCCGGCCTGCGCATGCGCATGCTGCTGAACTCGAAACCAAAGCAAAATCGATCTTTCTTGCGGCTTACATAGAAGTGCGAGTGGAAATGTATTCATATATGTAGGTATGTATGTATGTATATACATACGCATACATATTTATATTTGATTGTGCATTCGCCGGCGCTCGAATTTCGATTAGTGAAAGTGATAGTGAACTTTAATGACCCAAACACAGCAGCGTAACGTGTAAAGCTTAGCATCTGTTGCAGCAACAGCAACAGCAACAACATGTGGTGTGGTATTGACAATGAGCATACAAGTTCATATTTTGCTACTGCTGCTGTTGCACGTTTATTGAAGTTGAAATTGAAATAGAAATAAAATTGAAAACGAGAAAAAAAGGAAGAAAGGAAAAACGAAAACAGAGCAACTTCAACTTAGCCTGTGACTCTGCATTTGCTGACTGCCATTGACTGCTAATAAAATCATAGAGTCATTAAAATCATTGAATGCAGGCAACTTTTATGGCTGCTGCCAGGCATTAAAAAGAGGGAAAACTGCAAAAATTGTGTTGTAACTAAGTTTGAGGTGAAGTTGCTGCCGCAGTGAAGGAAATATTCATCGCCGTAAAACATGTTTATAAACACGTGAAAATCCAAACTTCGTATATACACACATGTGTGCACTTACACACATGGAATTATTTATCTCCGAGTCAATGAACATGCAAATATGTATTCTTGTTGCTTTTATTTTGTTTTTATTTTTGTTTAATTTTTATTAATTAATTGCTGGGCCATTGCGACGACGTGACACAGCAATGTTTACAAACTTAAAAATAGAAATGCACCTGAGCAAATGCATTGTCGATAATGAGGCTCGTGGCGATGGCAATAATTAATGCGTCATATTCAAAATGAGTTTATTTTTATTTGAACATTTAGTTTTCTTTTAAAGTAAATCACCCTGTTACTAATTTAATTTAACTCGATTCATGAGATTTTGAATTTTTACAAAAATTTGAATTTAAAAACCAAAAAAAATTTAATTACAATACTTAGAATTTTTAGACAAATTTCCGATATGCAGTTTTATAGTCCATTTTTTTATATCTGTATTTTAGTATATGAAAGTGCAAGTTCTCAGAAATCGCATTGATTTTTAATATTTTTTTCATTAACGGCCTTGTGCATTTTCTCCTCATGAAAAATATCGATCAAAATCAAATTTTTAGTATCCCAAAATTCAAAACTGCATACTCGAAATTTTTCTAAAAATTTCTGATACATTTTTTTAATGTTAATCAATATTTGTTCATTTGAAAAATGCCGAGAATTAGTTGAGAAAATGCACAAGACCGCCTGTAAAAAAAAATCTTTATTATCTATTTTAATTTATAAGGTTTTTGCAGAGGACTTTAAAAAAGATATATATTCATAAAAAATTATTAAAATGAAATGAGAAACAAATTAATTAAAAAAAAATGCTCCATAAGCCCCTATGCTACAGTTATTAAGCGCACTGTTTCGATGGAAAACTTTGGTGCAGTCCCTCTCATCCTCTGAACAGAATCTCGGCGGACAGCAGGTAACGGGTTAACGGCTACCCGCTGTCATATTTAATTGCATGAAATTGCACAGAATTGCGGCGGTGAGGGATTTCTTGCCGTCGATTATTTTTACGTCAGCAAATTGATTAAATTCATTTCTATTTTCTCCATACAAGAAAATCTGAAAAATATCAATCATTTAGAGACAAATTGTTTATTATATTGCTTCACAAATATGGTAAACGAATTGTGTCTGTTAGAATTTTCCGACGGAAGTGGATCAGCTGATTCCGATCTGCTGCAAATCCGTTTTGAGCTTCACTCCCTGCGCGCAGGGGTACCGAAAACTTTAAATGTATTTTTTGCTCGAAAATAAATCTTTCAAGTCGGCCGGGGTTTGAAATTTTAACAATACAGCCAGCGACAAAGCGTTATGACCTCAACATTTCGACCAGTTCTTACTATCTTTCGTTTTGTTTTTCATATTCCTTATTTTCTATAAGTATATAAAAGTATAGCTCATTGTCTAAAAAAACAGCACCTCAAAATGTTGAGGTTCTGTTGTTTGGTGTGGGCCGTATATTCAGAATTACGTTCCGCATGGAAACATTTTTAGATAAAAACAATTAAATGAAAAAAAAAAAAATAAAAATAAATAAATAAAATGTATATAATTTTTATTTTATTATCTATTTATTATCAAGAAAATACTTATCTTGTTTTGAATAAAATCGAAAAAAAAAAAATAAAAATAATTTTAAATACAAAGTTTTTTTTTCTCTGTTATCGATTGATCAAAAAATACACTGTTTTGAATAACATTTTTTTTGTGAAATTTAAATTTTAATATAAAAACAAATTTTTAAATTTTAAAATTTCAATTCATAAATTATAAATAAATAAATACACACAATTTCTTTTAATTTCAATTTTAAATAAAAAAAAAATTTAATTTTACTTTTAAATAAAAAATTAAACCAAAAAAATATTTTTTTGATCGATTTATCAAAAACAATCTACTACAAGTGTGTTGTAAAATTACATTTTTAAATAAAATTTTTATATAATATATATTACAATACAAATTTATACAGTTTATTATTAATATTTATAAATTATTATTTAAAAGAAAATGGCGGTTGTACAGCTATTCTTCAATAAAGCCCTTTGTTTGAAGGGAAATTTTTAATTTCGAGTAAATAAAAATCTTTTCTCAATTACGCATGTGTTTTTATATACAAATTTATACAGTTAAGGGGGGAAGCTGGTTTAGAGCCCAAAAAATGGGCATATTTTATGAATTTATTTTGACTCTACAAAGGAATCAATCGAAAATCTGTGAAATAGGTTTAATAATATAGCTTTCATGGTACAAATACAAAATTTTTCGTCTGAATTAATTTCAAAATGGCCGCTGTCCAGCAGTTCTCCTAAGGCGCCTTTTTTTCTAGTGGGTCCATTGCCGAAGACGTAAACTCCTTAATTTTTGTCCTGGATCAAATTTTTTTAGTTTCTATATAACAACAGAAAGAGACGTACGTAGGATTTTTTCGATATTTTGTTTTTTCGCGAAATGGTGCACGTTTGAACAAAAAGTTACAATTTTCACTATAAAGAACGACATAAAATTGTTGATTAAAAAAAAAACTATGTAACATAAATAAAAAATCCTACGTACGTCTCCGGAGAAAGGTATTTCGAATGTATTGTCAAAATTTCGTAAGAATCGGTAAAGATTTGTTCGAGTTATGTCTTCGGCCAGTTTAAAAAAAGTGATTTCGAGAAAAACGCGTTTAAAGTTGTAAGTAGCGTTCGGGGCATACCTGCGAGGCACTGCCGTCGAATGAAAAATTTGGGCATTTAGACATTTTTGCTGGCATCCCTCATTTGGTATATTATTTCTAAGACCCTAAAGCACCTTTTAAGACAAAAAAAATTTTTTCCATTTTTTCAAAATTCTAGACCAGCTTCCCCCCTTAATGACATGTACAACAAAGGAAATTCTTCAGAATTTTGATTTATTTTCTAAAAAATTCCAGCATACACATATGCTGATTTTTTCCCTCGTTGCAGTGGCTTTAAATAAATAACCCTTACAGAAATTTGTTCGATAATTTTATAATTGTCTAAAATTTTCTTCCACAATCAATTTTTTTTTTGTACGCAAAAAAAGAAGCTAATTTGTGGAATTTCTAAAACCGTCAATCTGGTAAAACTTTCCTCAAATGAGTTACTGTTCTTTCTCTTAAAGTCAGCTGCCCAAAGCAACGTATGAGGGAAAACGCCCCAGACCATTCGGCATCACCTTCTGTAACACACTTTTAGCTAGCGGTTCTGCTTCTCACGCATGGCATACCGTCGCAACCAAAAAAGTCAAATTTGGAAATCACTTTCTTCCAATCAATGGTAGATTAATTTTGGTGGCATAGTGCGACGCAACGTTTTCTCAATCTCCCAAGATAAAAGCTCATAGAAACTTGCGGTGCGCTACATACTCGCACTTGCATAAAATTGTAGTTTCAAATCATTAATCAAAATACGCAATGACTTAAAAAGTAAAAGTAAATGCCTAGCATTGTGAGCAATTGTTTGACTGAAATACTTAAATTAGATTTTTCGTTAAATAGTATTTTTTTTAATTCGTTGCGCCGCAATGCATTTTCTTCCGTCGCATGCGTGCATATCTACTCATACTTATACCTACACCCATACTATTACAAATTTGAGTAAGCACTTTGATTTACTATTACATTTAGTTTCACTTGAGTTAAAAGTTTTTCAACTCTTCCAAAGTGACGAGACATTTGTAATGCTTATTACAAAAATTAGCTAATTATAAGTTAATTGTCTGTTACTTAACGCTTATAACAAAACCAGACGGGGAGAAAGAAAACGAAGTTCAAATGGAAAGAAAAATTAAAATGACTGGCCTTTGTGGATTCATTGAGTCTGCTAAAACCACACTTTTCTCTAAACTGTCACTACTCTATGCGTCAACGGTTGATTAAAGTTAGTTTGTTGTTAGCTGTGGTGTTGTCTGCTCTTTTTAATTGCTACATTTATGCTTAGTTCGCCTTTTCATTTTCTGTTGGTTGTTAATTGAACGCAGTTTCTTTTCACTTCTTTCTGTTTTGCGTTGCTTCATTAATGAGTTGAAAATTTATTTGCATTTTTTGCTTCAAAATATAATTTCTCTTAAAGCGCTCTTTAAGCGGCTTGTCACTCCTCGCTAGTTGCTTTATTATAATTATTATTACTTTGTTGGAAGTAGAGCAAATATATTGTGCCCCCTTTCAAGGATATAGAGAACGTTTAATCCTGCTACCGAGAGGGGCTTTAGTATGCGCGCTCAGTCCTGGGAATTTATCATGAAGTCAATTATTAAATGATTACCCAGTATTCTTGTGCGACTGTGCATCAGTGCCAGGGCATCTCTCAAGTGAGTGCCTTGGAGTTTTGTTCGCTGCTTCACAGAATCTGCAGATTTTACGTGAATAATTTTTCAGTTTAGTGCCTGCAATGAGCTGTGCGTATTTCCGTGATAATTCTTAGGTTTTTCTTAATTAGGCTCATGCGCTTCTTAAAGCATTTTCGGTTATAAAATCCCCAAAGTTCTCTGGATTGCTTTAAAGCTGGCAGATTTTCTTAGTTCCCTATAAGTTTGCAAGGATAGACAGTGCCGTTGAGTTTCTCTGGACCTATAAAATGTGTTGATTGTGATTGTTTCATGGTCAGGTTGTGTTAACTGCATCTAATTAACATCGGTCTACTACGGTGCACTTCATAAATACAGCACACGGACTTATAGACAAGTTTTGACCATTTATTTGCTTCCTGTTGCATTTTAAACATATTTTACGAGAATATAGTTCACTCTGCTACAAAAACTATCTACATCCGACTTTCGCATTTTTTGCAATTTTAAAAACAAAAATTTCGAAATTTGCATCAAATTTTCAAAATTATTAATCAGAATTTTTAGAATACTTTCGGGTATGCTGTGAGATAGTCAAGCCGCGATCAAGGCTCTAACGACATAATGGTGCAGATCCAAGCTAGTCAACTTTTTCCAGAAGGAAATCAAATATCTTGGGTGTGCAGGTAATATTTCTCTGATCTGAGTTCCAGGAGGGAAATGAAATTGTTGATGAGCTTGGCAGGAAGGGGTCGACTGAATTGGTCTCAGAGATGTCGGATTGGTGAAGTAAACTGTTGAGCACTTTCTGGGTTTGGCAGCTAGACGATTAAGTTCATCGCGTGCCAATTATCTTCGACAGCCTGGCACCAACCTAAATCTTTTCAGAGCTGGCTATGGATATCTGCCTGTTGGAGGTCTCATAATGGTATCAAAACGGTGCTTTAGTTCTACTTGGGGAGTGTCAAACTGATACTTCAACCATTTCATTTACCTACCTAAATAAGAAACATAAAAAATGGCAAAACTTCTCAATAAGTCACTGTGCTTTATTTATGCAACGCACTGTATAAATCAGAACTGTTCCTCAGTGTTTTCATGGCACTGTTTGGGGGCTTATCTTTCAGATTCTACGCTTGAAGCACTATTTCGCGAGTTTTAGTAATACACTAATTCTCTGGTCCGCAATAAGTCTCAATGAAACGAAGAAACACAGAAACAAAGTAGTTTAGCCGCGACCTACAAAATGCTAAGCATTGATGGAATATATGTCTAACTGGGGTATGAACATAACTTTTCTTTCAAGCTCGGAATGCTTCACTTTTTGCACCAGTTTTTTTCCAGTTGGTGCAAAGCAGTGTCGTTTCGCTAGTCATGTAATTTTAACGTAATATGAGCTAATCAATATTTCGGCGTTCCTGTAGGATTTTGATGCAATTCATAAAGTATTCGCATTTGATATCAAAATTATGTTTAGCTCAGGCCTAAGTTAACTAAGGGAGATGTACTTGTAGTTGGTTCGCATATTAACCTCCAATGATAGGTTTTGGTCAGCACGCAAGTCTTCATTTCTTCTTCTTTGTCTTTCATTATAGGCTTCTTCCCTGTTTGTCTTCACGCGATATAAATTATATTTCATTACACGAATAAACATAAAATTCAATAAACTCACACTCAATTTTATATGTCTTCAATTGACGTAGATATCCAGCTCTCATTCCATCGTTTTATAGGTCTTCCCGGTGCACGTGTTCCGTTTGGTTAGAATCTCTAGCAATTTTTATTATTCGATTACTGCGTGCCCTTGTTATATGGGATTTCCAAGCTCATCGTCTAGTCCTGCCTTTTTTTTGTTTTTTTTTTTTGTCTAGCAAGTGCAGCATTTAGACATTAATTAAGTCCATTCTACTACACTTGGATTCCCTTTTCCCGATTCCCGATCTCTAGTCTTGTCAGTAACATTCGTTTCCTCCTTTATTTCTTCATTTCTTATACCATCTAAACGAAGTCTCCTTGTGATGTATAGCCTTTATTTTGTTTTGCATTGTCAGCTCGCGGGTTTTACCTTCCGTTCCGTATGTCTCTAAGATATCTCGCTATCTTGCCCCATAAGCCTTCACATTCTCGTGTATTCTTATTTGTCCCCAGCTACTGTGTAGATTGTGACTTGCCAATTAGCGCAAAGTTGATACAACTTTCTTAAAATCAAGCTCCGAATAGTATAAACCGGCTTAGTCATTTCAGGTCAGGCGTGGAAGCGAATTCCTTGATTATCATATGGGGGACCTCTTTTTAAAACTTGTTTGAAGAACGACTTATGGTCCGACTTGCCGAATAGCCGCTGTGCCAAGACCCTCTTACCTTCAGTCTCAACACCGACTTCTTTGCAACTGGGTTTTCTCCTCCTAATTCTATCGGGTACAGCTTTCATATTTTTCCTATTGGTGCTCAAGTTATACCTATAAGCACATGAATCTGCGAGTATCTGAGTATTTTTTTACCACAACTACACCTTATACAAAATTTTATAAATGCAAAAGCACACAATACCGTTTTGAAAGTTACGTAATGTAAACTGATTATGTATGCTCATATACTTTATGTACTACGTGACCCTCCTTCTCGTCACACCATAGCGTATATTTTATTATAATTTTTTTTTTTTCAGTATAAAATATATACATGAAAACAATTACGCTCATTATTACTAGTGACTGACCAACTATAAACAAACAATCAAACCAATAACAAAAGCGGTCATTGCTCTACCTCAGTTCATATGAATAGGTCGCGTTGCTGTCGATGGTTGGTGGCTGGTGACTTGTGGTTGCTAGCCTTAGTGTCTTCTGTCCATTATCCACCAAACGTGAACAGTCACAGGTGCAGTGAAGAACTATTTCGTACAGCCCTGGCAGACTCATTGTAGCCGCATGATCGCCAAGCGTTTAATATGATAGTAAGTTTGAAAACATTTCTTCTCGTTTTGACTTTTCGTATTTTCTGTTTCGCAATTTTTGTAGATGCTCATCTATTTTAATTCGATCTTGATTCAGCCGTTCTTGTGAATTGCGAGTATACTTATGTAAATTCTCTCTAAATTACACCAAGTCGACAGCGCAGTTTTAGTGTAACTTTAGTTTCTTTCCAAAAGGTTCCGGCTCTTGTTAATCGTCAGCTACCTCGTTACTGTATTGTATTTTCATAAGGTTCAGAATCCAGACCAGTAAAATGTCCAGTGGCTCGAGCGTCGAACTCGACATCCATTTGAATTCCTTGATTATTTTGCTATTCTTTTGGTGTTCAAATTGCTGTTTGGCTTGATGTTTCTTAATGCTTTAGGGGAGGCCATCTCAATCACTAGTAAATCTGCTTGAAGATAGTAAATCTGCTTGGAAGATGAAAGCATAGTTGAAAAAATAGATAGAAGCTTATAATACTTTAGATAATACTTTTTCTCCTCCGCCACTTCCACTTCATATTGAAGAAATATAATCAAAAAATGTCCATAGAATCCGTTTTCATTTACTGTGCTTTTTCTGTAGTACCTCCTAGAAAGGTTCTTCACTTGAAAGTTTTTTCTCAAATCTACTGAAGGAGAAATATAATCCGATTCTTTCTATAATCACAGCAACTGGACTCAAGAATTTCACTCTGGCTGATTGCCTCCCAATCCAGCAGTTCTTGTGTATTAATTGGCGTGTACATCCTTTGTTTGGTGTTTTTGGCCGAGCTCCTTCTCCAATTCCTCCGTTCTTGATGTACGTTATCCTCCAATTCGAAGCAAAAATTCGGCCTAATCAACTGTAAATGATGCAACAATGTGGCTGCTGCTTTATTATACGCCGTTAAGGTTCAACTTTTGTTGTTAATAATTGCATAACTCCCCATCAAATATTGTCTATACAAATTTAGAGATAACTTTAGTGAAATTCTAATGGACGGCTTTGACCAAAAAAGCTCTTTTCGTAGTCATTAAAATATCGCTAGGCCTGTGCTGTATTACAATCGTTTTTGTAGTGTAAACAAACTGTAAATTTTCATGCACAATTTCCATTCACCAATAAGAAAATAGAAAGTCTATACACCAAAAACAACAACTTATTTTCTAAGCGCTCGTAAAATAATGAACTCTACAACTTCTGTCCAAACCATAGCAAATAAATATAAAATCAGCTAATGTTTGTCTATATTGAACGACAGCAACAGCAGAAATAGTTTCGAAGTTTCGTTGTTTTTCTATCCGAAATTTTAGTTTTTTTTCTATAAATTCAATAAATAACATAACTGAAAAAGAATCAGTGAAAATAGTAAATATTAAACAGCAATAAACATTGAACCATGAGAGGAGTTGTAAAGATTTTAAGCTGTCTAAAACATACTTCGGCGCACAAGCAATAACGGCTTAAGTCGAAAATGTAACTTTTGAGTAAAAACATTTCATATATCTGCGTATTATGCAGCAGCCAATATTTTTTCATTAATCACTTTTGAAATGAACTTTGTTAGGGCGGCATACAGCTGCCAATTTTTTTTTCATTAACAACGTTTGAAATATATATATTTCGGGCGGCAGAGATTTCATAGTTAAAATATATTTAATTTTTTGAAGTTTTTGATTTAATTTTTTAAATTAAAAATAATTTTTTTATTTTTAAAATTTTTTTTTTTTTCATTTAAAAATAATTTTTTTATTTGTTTTTTTTTTTTTATTTATTTATTTATTAATTTTTGTTTTTAATTTTTTTTTTTTATTAATTTTTTTTTTATTTATTAATTTTGTTTTATTTATTTTTTTTTTATTTATTTGTTTTTTTCATTTATTTTTGTTTTTTTTTTGTAAGAATACGGTGGCATGCGTAACTCACTTCTTTCCTATGTCGCTGTAGGCTGTTATTGCTGGTGGTCACAGATATTTCGCAACTTCGCTCGCAGCCAAGTGATTGAAGCGCTGATTTTTGGTTTTTATGCTGACGCGCTTTCCACTTCTTGCTTGTCAAGTTGTCGTCTCTGTCGCAATTCGGTAGCTGTTTTTACATTTTTTGTTTGTTTCTTTTTATTGAATTTTGCTGTCAACTATTTTAAACTTTTTGCACAAGTAGTTGCTTACATTTTTTTATTTTTATTTATTTTTGCTTTTTATCCCAGCCTGTTCGTTTGTATGCCTGCAGGTGTTGCATAATTTTATATATAATTTCATTTAATTTGTTTTTTTTTTTTTTGTTTATTTATTTATTTTTTTTCCATCGCCTCACTCTTCTTTGCACATAGTTTTCCTTTGCAACTAAACTTTCACGCGACATTTCTCTTATGGAATTTTGAAGCCTTCAACAGCCTTCACTACTTTTTTTCGCTTTTTGTGCATTTTAATGGGTTTCCATTTTTTTACGTTTTTTAAATTTATTTATGCATTTCTTTATGCCGTCATTAATTGCTTTAGCTATGCGTCTTTTGCTGTAGGGCGGTATTTTTGTTTGTTTGTTGTATTTTCTGGGTTTTTTAATTTCTGCATTTGCGTCTGCGCATTGAAAGCCTATGTTTTTTTGCCTATAAGCTTTCACGCTTCCGGTTTTTATTTTCTCTGGCATCTGTTGAATAGCTGGCATGCTACTCTTGAAAAAAGAAAATGAAAAAAAAAAAAACGAAGCTTAATTGATGGGTGGTGTTATTGCACAGGCTACATTCATTTATCGTTTATTCTTCCATACACTTCATTCGATCGATCTTCCGATCTTATTTGGCAGTTGTGTAATAAACCAAGATACGTGCATAGCGATGAATGCGGAATTTTAGTAAAGTAATTCGACTATCTAGCAACATTTTTGATGATATATATGGTGGCGCAAAATTAATCACCCTATTAAAAGATTTATGATTTCTGCGAATGGTTTCGTTCGTCAATTAATTTTGCAGCCGTATGCGTTGGTACGTTACTACCATTCGGGAGTGCGTAGGTTAGAATCTCCAGGCATCTCCAAGCAACCGGTGGCTTCTCGACAGGTAATGGCAAACTTTCGAGTGAATTTCTGCCATGAAAAAGATCCTCCGCCGTTAGAGTCGGCATAAAGCTGTAGGTCCCTCCATTTGTAGAACAACATCAAGACGCAAAATAAGAAGGAGGGGCTCTGCCAAACACCTAACAAAATTGGGCGTCAATTATTTATTTTTATTTTATTTTATTTTTATTACGTTTATATAAAATTTAACATTTGATTTTTTAACTGCATTTTCTTTAACTATTTTTTATTCAAAATTTCATACATTTTTTAGCAAAATTCATGTAAATCAAAATTACAAACTTTGTATGAAACTCATCATAATTCAACAAATTTTCATCGAGATTCCTACTTTTTGAAAAGAAATTCTTGAAAACTTTTGGGTATGTAGTTTTATAGCCGATTCAATTTTAGTATAATAAAGTGAAAGCTAAAAATGCCTCAAAAATTTGATTAATTTTTAACAATTTTTTTTTTGCTGATGCTTTCGGTGCAGGGAAGAAATTGCAGGGGGAAAAATGATCAAAAATTAATGTAAATAGTGAGTCCATTTAAACTTGCACAATATTTTACTAAAATCGGATAGGCTATAAAAGTGCATACCCAAAAAAATTAGTAAAACTTGAGAAAGTGTCCCTATGCTATTATTGCGATCACTTCTGTATGAAAGAAAATTTGTTTTGGAATTAAAAGATGTTGTTTCTAGCAATAATTCTTATGAAATATGGGAAAATATTGCTTGAAATGTTTATTCTTCAATATCCCTTCATTGCATTTATTCCAAAAAAGTTATGATAAAGACAATTATTTTAGGTAAAATCTGCGAAAATTATTCACACCTATTCTCTTTCTATACCTACTAGAAAATATAGAAATACGTATGAGTAGAAGGTACTAAAGCAGTAGAAGAAGGTACTCTATGATTTTTTATGAAAGACAAAAAAAGCAGAATCGGACACATATGATTTTTCACAGATGTGAAAAGTATTGCCGCACGGTTTAAATCATGCATTAAATTCACATAAAAAAATGAAAAAAATTATATTTATCACGAACTTTTTTTTATAAAAAAAGTCACAGATCGTGCTTGTTACTTTGCGAGCAGTTTTATGCGCTTTTGTTTTTTTTGTTTTTTTTTTTGTGAAGGGCGAGATGGGGTTCGCATGCCGCTATATTTAAAGCGACCGTCATCTGCTGCGAGGAGTGGTGTGGACACTAAACCAATTCCTCTTCCTCTTCTGGGGAGACTTCCTACCCGAGACTATTTTCTGCATTAAAGTAAATTTTATATACTTTTATTTGATACATATTCCTGCTCTTTTTTATTTTATATATGCGCACGTAAGATACCTACCGTATATTTTAGCTGTCAACCTACTGAAATACATCTGCTGGTTTGTGGGATTGGCTGACCCAAGTTTTTGAGTAACTTTCTGTTTGTTTTTTCTTTTGTTTGTTTGGTTTTTATTTTTTTTTATGCTAACCGTGAACTCTTTTGTTCAGATTTTTCTAATTTTTCTCATTACAAAATATTCACAATTTACTCTTTAGTTAGACTTACCTTCGAAAGTGATTTGTTTTGGCTAATTGGAACCAGAAATACAACACAGCAGCTAATATGAATATCAAACCGCAATAACAACAGCTTTTCACCAAAATTGTCGAATCATAGCAGTGTACATATATAATATATATATGTATTTGCTTCATGTCGCGGTCATTTGTGGTTTATGAACTGCACAAAAATTGGGAGCAGGCAAGTGGAGCCGCTCTAGTCTAGTTGTGTGTGACAACCATTATGTTGGTATGCCCGCATATGAGGCATCTAATAATGGAAATTTTTTTCTAATTCCACCCACGCACGTACTGAACATTTTAAATTTCCGAGTGCATTTCTGCAATCAAGAAGCTTTTCACAAAAATCATCAGCAGTTCGGAGGCGACATAGATCTGTAGGTCGCTTCATTGGGGGGAAATATTAAGACGCTCGCCAGATATCGGAGGCGCTCGATCAAACGCCTCACAAAGGATGCTAACGAAAATTGTATATATGTATTGGTGTATCGGATGCACGAGTTTAAGTGACTTCTGTTTTGAAGCGACTCCGTTCTGCCACTATTTAATGTTTTTTTTAATAAGTTTTTTTTTTCGTTTTTGCTTCGGTTTTCATTCTATATGTAGTTTCAAATATATATTCTAAAGTTCATTGAAGTAAACCATTCTGAGCATTTTGCCGCTTCTTTTTCGGCAATGAAATTAACAAAGTTAGAATTGTCTGATTTGGATTAAATATCTGCCGTTTGTTCGATAACTTTTGGCCATTTTGTAGGCATTCTCGTAATTCCTCGGTGGAAGAAGTGCTTGTCACTATAGGTTAAAAAACCTTACCAGCTTATTTTCACAAACATTTCCAAATGCTTTAAAAATGGATCGGTAATTGGTTGGCGCGCGGTCTGGGCCATACGATTGATGCGATATAACCTTTAATTCATACTATTGAAGCTTCTGTTGCGTCGACAAATATAGATTCGGCCTAGTATTGTCTTCAAGGAGTACCCTTTCCATTGATGAATTCTGGCCACTTCTGATTAATTGTTTGCTTCAAGTCAGTTTGAGACCACAGTTCTGAGTTTAGTGTTAGGATAGATGCGATCAATCCAAAGTGAAGGATTTCGTTTTTAAACTATACAAATACAGCAAAGCTTTCTTGATCGTAATCCAGCATAGGCGATTGTTTATATTGTTATTGTAGCAGCATAAGCGTTCTCCATACATATACCGTGAATGCTGCTGGTGATACATTCCTTGGCTGGATAAAAATTCGGTTCGTTCAGGTAACATAGAACCGACTATCGTGGGAGCGCCGGCCTTGGCGACCGCTTAGACCGGCTCAGCGCAATTAGACAACGATGTTTTTTGACTGATATTTTTTTGTGTGACTAATTTTTCACGCAATTACCAGCCACTTTAAAAAATTAATTAAATCGTTCCAAGTCAACAAAGAATCGCAGGCGCCAATTTGGTCCAAAAGGGTATTTTGCGTCAATTCGTTTGTCATACATACAATGAGCTTCTTCGCCTTTCGTGAATGGTTCAAAAGGGTTTTTTTTGACTGAGCTGGACAATGGAATAAGTGCTCATATACTCATATATTGCACTACATTTTCGACAATTGAACCTACAAGTGTCCAAGTACTAACTACAAGTGTCCAAGTACCAACTACTAAAAATGGCTTAATCTATCCGAAGGGTTCATTTCTGGTGTTGATGTTGGGGAATTTTACCCCACTTTCGGTAGGTTTTTTGTTTTCTCGGGACAACTAGCAAGACACAATTACGTCCATTGTACTACACTCGGATTCCCTTTTAATTTTCTTTAAATATACCCTATCTCCGAAGAAATCTGAGTAAAGGTGGTTTGGTTTTCCCTAATGGCACTGACTCCTGCTCAAGAGTCGATTGTTCAGAGGCAAACTGGAGTTGCCAGAACTTTTGTCTTAAAAATAAAACCAAACAAAATTGGCGCACCCGGTATATGCATGCAGACGTAAATAAGTAGAGCAATGCTTTGCAAATCAGTCCCAGTCGCATTTCAGCACGTTTCCATCATTAAAATTAAATTGGCGCTCTCACTGCAGCCCAAACTCTGCTGCTGTGGTATTTGATACACACAACAAAATTCAACACAATTTTCAACACTCTGCACTTGATTTTCTTGTTTCGGGTAGAATGACATGTGAAAAATTGTTTATAGCAGCCGTGTTTTAGTTTTTTTTTTTTTAATTTTTTCTTTAATTTGTTTAACCTTTATTCGCTTGCGCAAACGGTTTGCAACTCCCTCTCTTCCCTATATCTGTCCCTCAATTTTCACGTCTAATGACACACAAACAACTGGCCGTTTTTTAAATTTGCAACTTAAGCCAACAATTGATTGGCATTTAATTTCAGCGGGCCTTTAAGTGGAAAACCATTTTAGCAATTTGTGTTCCTCACAAATACATTCGATGCGCTCATTTCAACGACGCCTTGCTAATTGAATAATCAAATACATATCTGCATTGCAGTTCACCCATTATCCCCACAAGCCTCTGTGATTTAATCAGCAAACTGTAAATGAAAAGTTGGCATTGGTGCAGTGATGCATATGTTGTTGTTGTTGTTGTGTTGGTCTGCTAATTCAATTTTGGTTTAGCGCATTACTGGTTTTTCGTATTGACTCGTGACCTTCGTAATTTCTGGGTTGTATACTCGTTGGCTATGGGGATATGGTTGATTTCTAATTGATGTAGAAATAGATAGCAATTCAGTATAGTAGAATTTACAGTTACTTTTTTTGGTTGAATGGTTGTAAAATTAATAGAATATTCGATTGCTAATTGCTGCCGATTGCATTAACCTAGAAGATACGAGTAATAGTGAATTCGAAAAGCGAAGAAACATCTGCTATGACTTTTGTTGTTAATTTTGAGATATCTGTGAGATGAACTTATGGGAAATGATTCTGTAATAGATGAGCACGCGAATAACGTCACAACTGGGGGAGTGATAACAGACAGCATCTGAAAAAACAAACACCTACGGGAACTGAAGTCAATTGGCACTTCTGGGTTATGGTAGAGAGAATACAAAAGGTGGCGATGTCCGCGAACTGTTAGCCTGCTCTCCGTGCCTTAATCAGAATTAGCTGATGTACTGGCGCGATAATGGGGCATTTAGTTTCATTTTTGTTGTTATTCACGAGTGAATTTCCCCTACAACGCCGCTCTTTTTTTGTTTCTACAATTGTTGCCTTGAATCTTGCAATACTCTCACGGATGTCGCATTATTGTAATTTACCATTGCTGCTTCTGGAGCAGGCTACTTCTGAAGACAGTACAGTTCTACGTTAGACAGGTCAGAAAATTTTATAAGGTATCAGTCCCGGTCTTGGTGATTACATGTATTTCATATTTGTTCAGCGCCTCTCTACTTTTCTCGGTTGAGTTTAACTTTCGTAATCTTCAGAAACTGTCTCATTCTTTGTACGTGCGGCTGATGTCCAAAGTGAGCGCTCTTTACTGTTTTCATGGTTAGAGCATCTGCTATTAGTAGGTTAGGTTAGGTTGCGGTGGTAGTCGGTCTGTACGACCAACTCACTTAGACAGGTCCGTTATGATACCACTGTGTGAACCCACGCGAAAAGGAGTTCTACGCAAAAATACTTTGGATTCTATCGAAACTGAAGAAAAAATTATTATTATTTTTTATTTAATATCTCGAATAATAATAAAAAATAATAATAATAATAAATTAAATAATTACATTACCTCTTTCCTTTTCTTCGTGGAACCACTTTGTGGCTCTTATGAAGCGCAGGGTTGGTCCCATCTCCACGCCAGACAGTTCTGTAACAGAATTGAAAAAGTATTTACCTCGACGTCCTGTTTTGATTTTAACTAAGGCTGGACAATTGCACAGGAAGTGTTCAACTGCTATTAGTAAAGCCAGAATCTTTTTCGTAGACTTGTATGGACAAGTAGGGCACCTAGATGTCCACTTTTTTGGGGGCACTTTTTTGAGAACCTGCGCGGGCTAGGTACGGTTTCATTCGAATAAATTACTGGGATGGCGGAGAGATAAAAAAGTTTGCAGTTGGAAATATTCTTCCTCTATGGAGCAGCCCACCTAATGAAATGAAAAAGGCGAAGGTTTGCACTTCAACCTAAAAATCATTTATGCCCTTTTTCATCTCTCTCTTTCCAACCCAGTCTCCTCAATGAACTTAAGTTTAAGCTGGGTTGAGTTGAGCCAATGTGCCTTTCTTCTGCCCGTACCAGTGCGTGATGTATATTTCTTCTTCTCGCTGTGGCATCGCATTCGAGCGGCGTATTGGAGTTTGTTTCAAAAAGCAGATGTCATAGAGTGGCGATTTCACTGCGGGCATAAAAAAATACAATGCTGATATGAATTTTTCTAAAAACTTTTTACTACAAATTTCAATGAAAATTTGTTGATTTTTTTTTAATTTTGTACAAGGCTTGAAACTTTATGTTAGATGGTTTTTATAGTAGTAAAAAAAATGTAATTAACCCCGCGTTGGGTACCCGGGCCTGACCAGAGTGACTTTTCGACTTTGGACGTGAATTTAACATATTTCTATTATAGCTCGAGCTTCCAGGTAGCTTTCTAAAATTTATATTCTATCGATTTATGGATATAACCTTTTAAAAAGTATCCTCGAACAGGCCGGACCTGGGTGCCCAACCGAAGGTTTTAAAAAAGGTGTCCAACGGAGGGTTTAAAATTAAGAAAACTATCAAAATTTTGCAATATTTTGCACTGGTATTAATATATTATTATGAACACTGGTGTACATACTTGCTTCCTAAGCTGGTGTGGCATCCGGCGTTCTTTTCCAAAGGAAATCAGTTTGGCTGTACCATCCGTTGCAAATACATCTGCAAGACGGTCTTTTCTATAGAATTGGCTATGGAACACAAATAAGGTGCGGTGTGTTCGTTGACGGGTCAAGCTTGGCTTAAAATTAACTCTCTAAAAGCGTCACAAAACCACAGTCTTACGCCATGAGTTTGTCTTCGAAATTATTATTATTATTATTTGCTAGCGCGCCGGCTGCCAAAACATATAAATTGCATTGGGTTCGATTGCAGGCTTTAAGCTTTGTTTGTCGCCATGCTATCGTGCCAACAACCATCGTCTCCTTGATCCTTTGGGTCGACCTCGACGTCATGAGTCTTGTGGATTCCAGTCTAAGGACATTCTGCTGATGTCAGTTGCAAGTTTTCGCATATTATGGACGATCCATCTCCATTTACACTCGCAAATTTCAATTTCTCCTGGATTTTGCCTACTTGGGGAGAGTAGCTCATCATTTGGCACCCAGTTATCGGGCCCCCAAATGCGCAGGATGGCTCTAAGACAGCAGAAGATCTAATGATTTTTTGTTGTTATTACAACGGTCACATACCATGTTTAACAGCCATATCCAAGTATTGATTTTACGTTGGAGTTAAAAGTCCTTAATTTTGTTTTTGAGTGAACCAAAGGAAGATCTGGTTTTAATTATTATGCATTCAATGCCAGCTGCAGTACCACCATTAGAAGTTTTTTGGCTACCTAAGTAGGTAAATTTGTTGACATTTTCATTGGGTTGTCCGTACATTAATGGAAATTAAATTTGTCTTTCCAATGTTTATACTCAATCCAACGCGTTCTGCATCCGTAGCGACTTCGTTACGCTTGCGTTGCATATGCCCCCTTTGTTGCGATATCAAAGTAATAACCGAAACATACTCGAGATCATCTAGGTAAATGTTCTTGCTGATTGGATTCCAGATAATGCCTCAGCCAAGTTGAGCGTCAAAGTAATTGCCAAGCATAACATCAATAAGGAGCAGAAACAAAAGCGCCGATAGAGTCCAGCAACCGGTTCAAAGGGCTCGTAGAATACACCGTCGTGCTGCACTCCACATTGAAAATTTGAATATTGAAATATTTGAAATTTACGCCGGAGTGCGCTCCAGATACCTTGATGCTGCAGTCGATCAAAAGGCTTTTCAAAATCGATACAAACGCGGTGCGGCGTTTCTTGCATTTCGATAAT
Organism: Anastrepha obliqua; assembly: GCF_027943255.1. Taxonomy (NCBI): domain Eukaryota; kingdom Metazoa; phylum Arthropoda; class Insecta; order Diptera; family Tephritidae; genus Anastrepha; species Anastrepha obliqua. The sequence continues at coordinate 51,743,686 of NC_072893.1, forward strand.
TTGCTTTGAAATAATCCGGACGATAGCTATTTGATCCACGCACGATCTTCTCGGTCTAGATCCAGCTTGCTACCTGCGTAATGTGCAATCAATTTTGTCGCTTTTTCGTTTGAGAATCACTTTCCAGTTCCCAGAGTTAGCAGCTGCGCTTTTCTTTGGAACCTTCAACAAAATACCCTGCATCCAGGCTTGCGGTCGTACTGCAGTTTCCCAAATGGTTTGAAACACGCGAAACAGCATCTGTGCTGTCCACTCAGCTAGATTTTATATTTTTCATAGTACGAATTGCAGTCTTAATTTCAGTCACTGTTGAGTACTGGGAAGATACGCCAGAAATTCTTTATATTCAAAAGCTTTAATATAAAACGGCGTCCTACCAAAAGACTGTGAGATACTCATTTGAAAATTTAATAAATTAATTTTCCTTTTTCCCCCTTTCATGCTTAGTCGCTTGCAGAAACAAATCTGAACGATTGTAATTCGAGTTGATCGGACACCGTCCCTTTATGAAGTTCTTTAAAAATTAATGACTTAGAGTTTTGTTTTGAAGCGAATGGCCTTAAGGCAATATTTACAACTTTTAACTCAAAGTAATCCCCAGCAAACTATGTGTATATGCATGTGTCTGTGTGTATTGTGGGAAATATATTAATTCAAAGTTATTAATTTACAATTGTGTATATAAAACGCACAATTGGCATCGCCTCTAAGCTGGCATTCAAATTAAATTAATATAATTGTTTTTTATTTACGCCTTTGTGTTTTGTAAATATATATGCACACATATGAATAAAATACCCACACACACACATATATGTTCCCATATTTATGCATGTAGTAGCTCTGAAATTACGATTTAAGCTATGTAATCAGATTTAGTGGCTTTTCGTTGAATAAAATATTTTTTGAATGACCTTAAAAATTTGTAATTTTTTTAATTTTTTTTTTTGTAGTTTTCTATTAATTTATTTATACCATTAATTTTAATATTTTGTACTTTTTGGCTTTTCCTTTCAGTTTTACCTAACACAATTTATTTATTTCTATAAGTCTTATGTAGGTTAGGTTGAAGCGGTTGTCCACTGTGGGACACACTCAGGCTCATGACCCTTTACGATGGGACGTGAGGAACTTATCCTTATCTCTCCTAAAACTAGTGTGCGTTTTTCAAAAATTTAGAATATAATATTTTCACTGTTCTAAGATCTTCTAATTCATTAAAGAGTTGCCTATGTAGGTAGGATAAATGGCTGCTCTTGCGAGGGGTCCACTTGGACAAATATTCAAAATCCATTGTGATACCAAACATGGGGAGGGGAGGGGAAAAAGAGAAGGCAAGGAACCAGACCGGTGGAACCAGGTAGGAAGAAGGCATCTTAGATTAGAGGGAGATCCGGCCAACAGTGGATTTACGTTCCTATTAACCGCTTCAAGCTACTAATGAATTTAACCACATGTGTGATATTTAAACCCGCAATGTTCCGCAGGTGTAGCGAAAACGTGAGAGGCCAGATGTCTAAACCTTTGCCCGATGAGAACAGGGCAGCTGAGAAGAAGGTGCTGAGATGATTCCAGGTCGTCCTCCAGACAGCTTCTGGAGAAAAGACTTGAAGCAATCCCAAGCCTCACCTCATGGACACCTAACGGACAATGTTCGGTAAGGATACCAACCAAATTCGAGAGCTGCAGCTTTGTTAGCCTTAGAAGTTCCCTCGAATGCTCCCGATCTACCCGTGCCCAGTATGATCTAGTGACTTTGCACGTTTTCACACTAGCCCAGCGTTCGCTGACACGAGGCCCATATTTCCAGGAGCAGACCACATGTTCTCAAGGAAACCCCAATCCTCTCAAAGAATTGCCTTCATAAAATGGTAAATCTAAGTGGGTATGGAGCAGGATAATGGCACTGGAATTGCCAATAATAGTTCACTTACAGATTCGTGACAATTCTGTGCTTAAATTACTATTGGGAGGTTGAATTAGTTTTAAAGGTGACACACAGATGGCGCTATTTATCACTTTATCGCGTTGGCAATACTGAATATATATTCATGACAAAGCCTCATCGCTAGGCTTTGTTTATCAGTATCTGTCATTTCGCTGAAGTATAAACAACGCAGTGTTTTCGTGCTCCGAGTATGTCAACTTTCGTGCCGTCGGAACGCAATTTGCGGGAAGCTTTGCTTTTCTGCTTCAATTTGAAAAAAAATACAGCCCAAGCCCGTGAATTGCTGCAGGAGGCCTACCCAGACCATACTCCGTCGATTTCAACATGTGAGTACTGGTTTCGACGATTCAAAAGTGGTGATTTTCATACCGAAGACAAGGAGCGTCTTGGCCAGCCCAAAAAGTTCGAGGACGCGGAATTGGGGGAATTGGTAAACGAGGACTCGTGCCAAATCTAAAAAGAGCTTGCTGAATCATTGGGCGTTGATAAATCAACCGTTTGCAAGCGAATAAAAGCGATGGGAATGATCCAAAAGCAAGGACATTGGGTCCCGTACGAATTGAAGCTGCGCGACGTCGAACGGCGATTTTTTACGTGCGAATTGCTGATCGAGCGACAAAATCGGAAGGGTTTTTTGCATCGGGTGGTGACTGGCGACGAAAAATGGATCCACTACGATAACCCAAAACGCAAAAAATCATGGGGTTTGCCCGGCCACGCATCAACGTCGACGGCCAAGCAGAATATTCACGGCAAGAAATTCATGTTCTGCATTTGGTGGGATCAGGTCGGCGTCGTATATTTTGAGCTGCTCCAACCGGGCGAAACAATCACGGGGGATCGTTACCGACTGCAATTGATGCGTTTAAGCCGGGCATTGAAAGAAAAACGGCCGGAAACGGTAAAAAGGCACGACAAGGTTATTTTGCAACCTGTCAAAAAATACCTTGGAACGCTTGGCTGGGAAGTGTTACCCCACCCGCCGTATAGTCCAGACATAGCTCCCTCCGATTATCATTTGTACCGGCATATGAGTCTCGATTTGGCGGGCCAGCGGTTCTCCTCGTACGAGGCTACCAAAATATGGGTTGAGTCATGGATAGCCAAGCAGCGGCCAGAATTTTGGAGAAACGGCATCCGGAAATTGCCCGAAAGATGGGCGAAAGTTGTAGCTAGCGATGGCCAATACTTTGAATAAAATATTTTGTACCGTTTTTTCACAATAAAGCCCCAAATCTTCGAAAAAAACCTTTAAAACTAATTCAACCTCCCAATAGAATTAATGCAACACTAAAAATATTCTGCCGCTTTAAAAGTAAAATTATTTTTACAGTCTGAATGTATCTGCTCAAAGTAATTGTAAAATACATTTAAAAATATTATAAATTCCATCTTAGACAAAAATAAATCAAAGGGTAAATGTTTTGAGAAGGAATTCAGTTCTCTTCAGATTTTATAAATTAAGACTTTAATTCTAAGCTGTTTCAAGAAAAAAGTTCATTATTCCGAAGACAGCGTTGAGGGATATGAAAAGTCATGCATGCTAAAAGATTCCAATCTGGCAATCAAGTATCCCATTAAGGGGGGACCCTCATTTAGACGGTCGAAAAATGCATCATTTTTGGGAATTTTTTTCTCAGGTAAAATAACTTCAAACGTTTTGTAATTCATAAAGTACTTTAATAAATGTCTTGACTGTCTACAAAAATTTTCGGAGAAGAAAAAAACATTTTAAGTATGGAAATATACACCTCGTCCATGGCACCTCATTCTATCTGTGTACATTCTAGCGCTCTGAATTTTTTTCTGAAATAAAAAAACCAAATTTTTTTTAAAACTTTAGGATAATACCTTCGATGTGACATTTTGATTTAAAAAAAAATGTCGAAATTGATATTTTTTACCCAGTTTTATGTTAAAAGTGATTTTTCATGCATAAAAATTGACTTTAAAATTACAAAAAAATATGAAAATCTTTTTTTTTTAAAAAACACTTAATGTCACATTGAAAACAATTTAATTATCTTTAAAATGAGCTGTTGTAAAGCCTGATTGGTTCAATACAGCGTTCTCAATTGTGTACACAAAATCGAAAAATGATGTTTCGAGAAAAACGCGTTTAAAGTTTTGGATACAGGCGATCAGGCCACCCGTCGCGTCCTGTTAAAAATTTTGTCACTCCTTCAAAAATACAGATATCGACTTGAAATTTTGAAAGTATATTCTTAAATAGTTGTAGAATAGATTAAAATTATTTCCAAAAAATCGATTTTTTTGACCCGATAAATGAGGGTCCCCCCTTAATAATACCAAAGACAAATGAGAGCGAGACAATAGTTCTCTTTCATTTTAATGATTTTAAGTTGATTAGCTTACGTCTGGCAATATGCGATTGGATACGGTACAGATCAGAAATCGGAGGGCGAAGCATGCACATATCTTGTGGATAGCTCAAGTCTTTTAACATGGAAATCAAAATAAGGTCTCCAAATGAAGACCGCATATTTAAGTTTGGATCGAATTAGGGACGTATACAAGAGCGTCCGGGAATAGGTGAAATGGCATTCCATAAGTAGCACTGAAACGTCATTTTGAGACCTCCAACGGGCAGATGTCTACAGCCAACCAGAGCTGTTGATGTGTTGGAGAAAGTTAATTGGACTTTGATTGAAGCACTGCCCCAAGCTGTCGAAGAAAGGAGCGCCCAGTGACCTTAATGGTCTAGCAGCTTGGAAATTTACACAGAAAGAGAAAGTGTTCAACAGTATCTTTCTTTGAAAGGTTCCCACAGTTTTTCCCATGGAGATCAAATGGTAAACCTAGCTTTTTTGCTGGTGTGCCGATCGTCCAACCACCGGTAACCAACATTGTTTGGCGAAAGGTCCGCAGAACTTTCTGCGTACTGCGTCTATTGTACTGGAGCCAAAGAGTTTTTGAAATATTGGGTTATTCGGAAAGTAATTTCGTTTTTTGCCGACAGAGGATTTATTAGCATTTTTTCACAGCAAACTTCACACTTAAGTCGCATTGTCATTATATGTTTAGACAGCTGATATAGCAAGGCTTGTGTGTGAATAAGTTCAATTGATTTTACGTAGTAGTTTTTGGTCGATGGCCTTTTAAATATAAAGAGCAATAAGCAGCACTTTCGTAAAATTTTCTTTTTTACTATAGAAAAGGTAAAAGTGCTGTCAATCGATGTGTATGGAGAAGATGTGTTTGACAATACGCCAGTGCCAGAACTGGTTTGCAAAATTTCGATCCGGGAATTTTGATGTCGTAGATGCACCACGTTCTGGAAGGCCGGTTGAAGCTGATAAAGACGCGATAAAGGTATTAGTTGATGAAAACCGGCGAATAAGAACACGTGAGATCGATGAGAGGTTAAATTTATCGAATTCAACTGTTTCTGCAGGTGGTCTGGTCAAAGGTCTGGGTTTAAGATCGTCTTTCTTTTTTACCACAAAAAAACAACCCAATAGCACACGAGGAAATGGAGCTCCATCTGTTCTATCAGAAATAAGTTGTGCAATTCCTCTTTAACAACAATCAGGGGCATACTGATGACCGAGTAGCAATGGTACAATCGATATGACGTATGTGGGAATAAACACTTTGCGTAAAAAATAACACTTGAAACTTTGTACAAAATTTAAAAAAATTCAACAAATTTTCATCAAAATTTCAAACTTTGTAATCAGAATGTTTAGAAGTTTTATGTATATCCCATTGAATTTTGGTACAATCAATTGTCAGTTTGAAGTGGCTCAAATCGCGGTTTGTGGCGGTCTTGTGCATTTTCTTCATATAAAAAAAAATCGAGTAATCGATGGATGAAACTGCAACGTCAACAAAAAGAATTATCAAAAATCATAGAGCGCCACTTGAAACTTGTACTGTTATACCAAAATTTAATGGCCCATAAGACTTATGTATCTAAAAGTTCTGTGTTAAAAGTGAACAACTTTGATGTATGTAATTTTTGAAATTTGTTAAATGTTTGTGAATTTTGCTTAAAGTTTGTAGCTTTGACTTTATGATATTTGTTGAAGAAGTACAATGATTTTATAAAAAAAAATTGTTAAAGTTTGGTAATGAGTCGCGCTCCTATTAATTCGAAAACAGTTGTACACATATCATATTTTATTTAATGAATCACATCTGAATTGATTTTTAATGGCGCTATTTAAAGCAACCCTTGGAAAAAATTAAAAAAAAATAACTCTTTGCATCCATTAGTTTAATTGCAACTATCATAGCTTCTTGTCCTCGTCTCGTGATACTTGAATTTCATTGCAAATGCACTTACACCGAAGTGTTTACTAAGAGACTTTGAAAAGTTCAAGTGACGCACAGGCACACTTCATCAGAGAAGCAAAAAAAAAAAACAATGTTTTAAAAATCTCCCAAGAGCCATTCAAAAATAATAAGAGCACACCCAACAATGCCCGTGGGTAGAAAATTGCTTTGAATTTAAAATTTTTGTGAAAAGTAGGTGCGACCAATAATGTAGTGCAAAGCTATTTGCGATGCACAGGAAAATATTTCCTTATTTGTACATGTTTTTTTTGTTTATTTTTTCACAACACGCAACATTGTATGTTGCGCTAAATGGGCGCTAGTACTTGATTAGCACTCATACTCGTATATGCAGGTACATTTGTATGTATGTATATGTTTGTAAGCGACGCACACCGATCTGATTATGCCCTGCTGGAAAATTTATGAGTACCTAACCAAGTAGAAGTTTTGTGCTTCTACTGAATTTGGTAGTTATGACTAGTTAGTGTTCCTTTGTGATTCATATGAACAAACGGTGAGTTTTATACGTTGATATTTTAAGAAATGTTCTCCTCCATGCCTTTTTTGATAGTTATGAGCCAGTTTTGTATGCATAAAGTTTGTGTCACTAATCTGGCTTGTGCCGCTGCAGAGGAGAGCTGCATAGCATAGCAATTGAAAGAACCTAGCTTAATTTTTTATTTAACTAATTTTATTAAATATTATTTTGCATTTGGTAGCTTTAATTTTTTTTTTTTGAACTTTTTCAAACTTGAATGAATTAAGCAAAAATTTCTCAAAGTTTTATAATTTTATTTTCACAAAGAAATTGACATAATAAAATTTATCCTGGTCGCAACGGTTCGAAAAAGTTTTCTGATTAATCTTCAATTCCTGGGCAATGGCATAAGTGTTGGCATACGGACCCCTTTAGATGATTTTCATTATTATATGAGCATTTTCAATGAAATCATTGAAATTAACGCTTTGCTAATGCATTCGGTACTGCATCGAGTTTGTAAAATGCACAAACTGTTTTAGCCATCATCACTTTTCACATTGGCTGTGGCATACCAATTTTTTTTAGAATTTTCCCTTTTTTTACTTTTACTTAACCCTAATAACTCTACGAAACACAAAATTGACCACAGTCAAAGAATTTTTAAAGTGAAACTCCTTAGGCGTCAATGGACGAGCGAGAATGGAGAGTAAAATTTCAAGGCCGTGCAACGTTTTGGGCATTTTCGTTCGCGAGCTTCGAAAAAAGATATAACGTATAGGAAGAGGAGAGATAGAGCTATACCTTATACTTATCTTAGATACACTTAAGGCTATTTTTCTTGAGTGGTTGCTAATTTCTAGTGAGAAACAACACTGCGTACTTTTTGGCGCTTGTTTGTTGGTGCAAACTTGTAGGAAATATATTTTTGGTGCCTACTTTTTGGCGTTATATTTCCTTGGTGCCTACTGTTTGGGCCAAAATTCACACACGGGATTATTTGCTTTAATATTTTCGCACTAAGCAGACATACGAGATGTGTTCAAAAAGGAAGATTACCTTTTATTTTTCACGAAAAATATGTAAGTATGATAGTAGTGAAGAGGTTTGCAATTGACACAGCAATAGTGCTAATATCGTTTCGCTACTTCAAGTTTTTCCTATTGGGTATACATTCTTATGTAGATAAACGTACGTAGGTATGTGACAATGCGTGGGCCTGTGCGCCACATTATTCAAGCTCAGCCCAGGGAATGCATATTTTTCCAAAGAGCGCTTAATTATAGTTATTTATATGGAGATCCGCGTGCATTTTTCTTATATTTTCTTTTTTTTTACAAATAGGTTTTTACAAAAGTATTTAGGTACTTCCCACCTCTTAACATTTTTAATGATAACATTTTTTTATTAGGCTCAAGCACGCGTTCGCCATTGGCTGCGAGATTTTTCAAATGCTGAGACTGACTTTGCTTTAAAGTCGTGTTTTTTTTTCTTCTTTGTATTTATTTTATACGCATTTTTTTATTTATGCAATTTGAAACTGCAGACAGTTTGTTTGAAGCTGTTATTGTGTCCGACGCCTTCAGCCAACATTTGATTATTTCATATGTAATTAGAGCTCATGCGGCCAACTGACAACTGGTAACTGGTAACTGGTGACTGGTAACGGTAAACTGTTTCTACTGGTTTTCCTGTTGTAAAGTGATATTTCACACAATTTTTTTTAGTTCGGTGTTAAATAAAATATAAAATAAAAATTGTAAATATAGTTGAATAAGTAAACTACTCGTACTTATGAGTGCACAATACGAGCCCTCTTTCTTGTTGTTCTTGCCGTTTGCCACCCAGTTGTTGCCTTTGTGCGTTTGAAATTTCATTATGCAAAAAATATAAAATAAACAAAAACAGCTGCTTTACATTAAATTACAATTTACAAATAATATACTTTGTAAGTAGAACCTATACTCCAGACACACACACACACACACACAAACACACAGAATGTAAATGAAAACTTTTGAGAAAAAGTATACACAGAAAAGTAAAGAAAAAAAGTTAATGAAACACAATAATCGGCGGAATGCGTTGTTGTTGCTCTGATAAACATAGCTAGGCATGACAGCTAATATTTACATTCTGTCAAAAAAGTACCGGGAATTGTTAAAGAAAACGCAAAATAATTGCTTAATCATCAACATTTATTTTGTCGCCTTCAAAATAGGCTCCATTCGAAGCAATAGATATATGCCTACGATTAGTCTAGTCATCAAAGCACCTTTTAAAGCGCCTTTGAAGAGATTTTCTGCAGGTCCTTCAGCGAATTCTCTTTAATGGCCTCCATCGACTCAAAACGGCGTCCGCGGAGTGGCAATTTAAGGTTTGGGAAAAGGAAAAAGTCGCAGGGGGCTAAATCCGGTGAATACGGTGGTTGTTCGATGATATTTTTCGAGTTTCTGGTCAAAAAAGTGTTCACAATATGAGCCTTGTGAGACGGTGCGTTATCATGGTGCAAGATCCGTGTGTTTTCTTTCCACAAATTGGGCCATTTCCTACGCACATTCTCTCTCAAACGATGCATAACTTCCAAATAATATTCTTTTTTTATTGTAGAAATATTTTGAACGAATTCGGAGTGCAAAACACCAGGATAATCAAAGAAAACGAGTAGCATGACTTCCACTTTTGACTGACCTTGACGTGGTTTTTTGGGTTTCGGTTCATGTGGATAGCGCCATTCAGCCGCCTGGTTGCATGTTGACTCGTATACCCATGTCTCATCACCTGTTATGATGCGCTGATTAAACGTTGGGTCCGAATTCACTTGCTCAAGCATGTCTTCAGCCACCTTCTTCCGATGCATTTTTTTAAAGAAACTCAACTCTCTTGGAACGAGCCGAGCAGCCGCGCGTCTCACGCCCAATCGATTTTGTAAAAAGTTCAGAATTGATTCGTGAGATATACTAAGGTCACGAGCTACCTCTCTCAAACTTAAATTATGGTTTTCCAGTACCAGGACCATTTCCTTGACTTTGTCGACGTTTTCATCCGTTGAAGATGTTGATGGGCGAGCAGATCGGGGCAAATCTTCCACAACTTCTCGGCACTCTGCAAAAGTCTTATACCACTCCTAGACTCGTGCTTTTGATAATAACCACTCGCTATGGGCTTTCGGCAACATTTTCACCCATTCGGCACACAAAATCGATTTCTAAACACATAATTTAAGACAAATTCTTTGTTTGATATTTTTATCCATAGTGAAAATCGCAGAGCACACCTACGGCTGAATGATATAATTAAATGCCAAGACAAGCTAATTGACAAATCGCAATCAAACTTTGCGACACTATAGTTGTACCAACATTCCAGCAAAAAAAATTTAGACGTACAAACGCGCGCTATTTAAATGAACAATTCCCGATATTTTTTTGACAGAAGGTATGTCATACCTATACTTGGGAATCGAATTTAGTTCCTCAGAACTTCGTTGCCTTTAGAAGGCTTTGTTTAAATTTTATCACAGCCCATATGCCGATCTTTCAATTCGCTTTCAGCTTTCAGTCATTTATTGTGCTTGGGATACGTTTTTTGCTTGGCTTGTCCCGACCGACAATCTTAGCATTCTAAGGGCTAGAATGATCGCTCCAAAGTTACCTTTCGTCCCTTGTCCTAAAGGCAAGAGCCCTCTGTGCTTTTATGACATTGAGAGTGGATTCGATAACGCGAACTTTCAAGCAATATTACTGGCACTCTCTAATGGTAGAGCTGATCCAGCAATTATTAAATGGGTAAGCAATATGCTAAACCAAAGGATAATCACATCCTCTCTGAGGCAATTGCCTTAGGTGTAACAGCCGCGAAAGGATGACCATAAGGGGATATTATCGCCATCGCTTTGGTCTATCCTGGATGACAACCTGGTACAAACCCTTAACAATAAAGGGTACAAACAAATAGGATACGCAGATGACTTTTCTGTAATAACTAAAGGCAACCACGAAAGGACAATAAAAGGGCACTCAATCAGTCCTCAAAACCTTAAATAGTTTTACGTTTAATTCGAAAGTCCTTATAGAGCGTAATAACGCTCTCAACAAGCTGGCGACTATTAATCAGGTTTCTCTGATTTGAAAGAAGGAGACAAGAGGGCAGACTTTCATGCCAAAAAAGCGGCAGAAGAGCCATTTATTCGACCAACCTCATTTTTCGGCTTTAACAAAAACAACCTAAAACAGGAAACCAAAAAATGGATCCAAATAAAAACCAAGAAATGCTGCAACGGCACAAATGGCTTTAATGACTCCAAAAACTTCCTGAACTTTAATACCATCAAATCTCTTCAAATCCTAGACAAAAAAGGATATGCATAGGACTAGCAGTAGTTTATGCAGGTTCTGTTGTGGTGAGGGGAGTCCAAAGACCAAAACGACCAAAGACTACATACGGATCTTGTACTCTTAACTTACTCACATTGTCAATTTATAATATTTTCTGGTAAAATTTTCATTTTGTTTACTTCTAAGTTTTTTCAAAGACTTCTAAGTACAGCTACCGACCTTTTAACTCTAATTTAAATTCCTATTTCTTTATTTTCTTCATGTTGATTTTTGCATAAATTCCATATAAATTTGCCATACGTCAACAAATCTGTATGAAAATTGTTTGGGACTGGCAGGTAATAGCAACAACGGCACTGCCAGGAATCAGCAATGTGGAATTGCATGCAACAAGTAAATTAGTTTACCCTCAACATGCGAGGGATTTCAAAGCATAAACGGAGGAAAAAGTGCCTTAACTACCTATTGTTGATTTAGCTGTATGTTTTGTTGTTGTTGATTTGCTACAAGGCATTGACAAGAACACATATTTATATGTAGGTATGCATGTATTGGTGAATATCAATCTCGGAATCCGGGAATCTCGGTATTTTCAAGGCCCGAAAATTCCGGGATTGTTGGCAAATAATTCCGCGTCTTGCGAGAGTTGTAATTTCTAACGAAACATGTAAAATGGAGACTGAAAAGTGTCCTTTTATAGAAAAAAATCGATATAGACTTTAACTTGTTTTTAAACTTTGAATATATTTGAAAATTTTTGTAAGAGTCGTCAACGGTTGACGATCTATAATATAAAAAATATTTAAATTTACGTTCTAAAATGTTTTGACATATTCTTAAAGGATTATAAAGGGTGGTTAAGTTTCAAGGGCCGGTGTTGATTTTGAATAAAATAAAATTTTTTTAGGAAATTATTGTCATTCTCTTTACTATGATAATATTGGTATGGCTCAATTATGTATGGAACAAAATATCGGCCAAATGGCTGCCGCGGCACACCTCCATCCGATGGTCCAAATTTTCGATGACGCAGAGGCATAATTGAGCTTCTATGCCGTTAATGTGCCGAATTATCTCATCCTTTAGCTCTTGAATTGTTGCTGGCTTATCGACGTACACATTCAACATCGGCCCTTAAAATTTAACCACCCTTTATTAACATTTAATAAAAAATTTTTTTTTTCGAAATTTTACAGGTATCTGTCTCCTAAACAGTATATGAACTTTCAACCACAAAATATATTTGCTTACTTTTTAAAGATTTTTTTGCGTCGATATTTATTTGATATATCTCAAGGGGCCTCGGTGGTCTAGAGCTCGAAAATTTTAGGTATTTTGAGGAATTTTTTTTTTGCAATAAAAAAAAAATTAAAAGTGATATTTACATTTTTTAGGCTTTTTATTTGACTTCTTTTATATACAAAAATTAAAAAAAATACATTTTTTTTTTAATATTTTTTTTTAATTTTAATAATTTAAAAAATGGCGCTGAAGTTGACCCTCCCGAAAAATTGGACCTGGACGTTGTTGTCCATTGTGGCTCTTCTATTTATTTGAAACACGAAAACCAAAAAAAATAGTAATCAGTATGACTGTCTTGTACTAGAAATAATTGAAATAATGATATGATTCTAGTACGAACAACACACATATTAAAATTTCAGACGATTCGATTGAATAGTTGTTTTTTTTTATTTTAAACATCACCACCAAGAAAAAAGTCGTTTCGGAGATAAATGAGTTTCAGGTTTGACGGGGCGCGCGGACAGCTCTCTACCTAGTTAAGGGGGGAGCCTGCTTTAGAGGCTTCAAAAAATCGATTTTTTCGTGGATTTTTTTTTTGGGAAGGAAAGAAATAGACGATTGAAACGAAACTTTCAGGTGTTATTGTTATATATTTCAGCAGTCTTCTCAAATTTTTTCATTAAAATATATGTCATAGTATGCCTGGTACAAGCATTTTGCCGAGGCGTCGCGAGTGTGCATGTGTCGTGCGGCGGGAAAGATGCAGGTCGCAATTTTCATCTGAAACCAAAAACCCAAAAAAATTTTTATTTTAGTATAGTATAGCTTCTAGTTAAACCAAGAAAATTAAACAAAAAGTGAGAAATTCAATAATTTTTCGCTAATTAAAAAAAAATAATTTTTTTGGAAAAACGAATTCACTGTTTAATAGCATATAACTTTCTTAAGGTTTTTTATGTTCAACTAGAAGAAAATTTAATTCCGAATACAATCAGTGTTATCTCGTTTCGATAGGACGTTTAACTTTTCCCCTATCTTTCCTGCCAATTAGGAAAAATCGTAAAAATAAAAAGCCGAGAAATCGCGCGTCAAAGTTTTTGTATATAAAAAATGCGCTCGTATACCTGCTCGACGCTTGCTCACAATTTCTTCTGTAACTGCGAAAATATTTTGAATTTGCTTCTGAAATTTTGAGGACACATTCTTGGATAGTTTGGGAAGACATTTATGCAAAAAAAAATCGATTTTTGGAAGCCTCTAAAGCAGGCCCCCCCCCTTAATGGGCTGTAGAAGCTATACTATTGGGAATTTCCGCATGAAAATTTCACAGTATATTCTTAAGATACTCCACTTTCGAATTATCGAAAAAACAAAAAATCGATTTTTTGAAATTTCTAGACCACCCTTAGGGACCCTTAAGTTATTTCATTCAATACACACAAATAATACGAAGTATGGTTGAATGCGTATAAATGTAATTATTGCTGTTGTGTTTGTTGCTAATAAAATATCTTTCACTTTAAATAAAAAAATATATTTAAAACTCCGCTTCTTAAACAATATTGATGATTTTTTCGGGATCCCGATATTTTCAAAACGAGGTCCCGAAAATTCTGGCACTTAAAAATCGAAAAAATTGCATCCCTAGTGTGTTTGCTATATGTGGCCACCTTTGTTGTAGATTGCTACCGATGTTGATGTGGCAACAATTGCATTCCTAACGTGCAACTTTAATTTGCCGCTACTGCGCGCTCGCTCGCTAGTTGGTTGGTTGGTTAGTTGGCTAGGTGGTTGGCCTGGCCTGGCATAAACAGAGAAGCATTCAGAGTCTGTCCACCTTGTGCATGCATTGTGGCCAACAATAGTGTGTTGCACAAGGAAGTGTTTGCTGCATATACAAATAATTTCATATAAAATAATATATGCACACACATATACGAGTATACCATGGCAAGTAAAGCGTAAGGTAAATTGAATACCTACATTTTCTATAGTCAGATTTCGCGAAATTTATTTTTAATATGTCAAGCATGGGTGTGTTTGTCAAAAATTGTTAGTTAAAAATTTGTGAACTTCTTGTCACATTCGCACGCACAGCTGCATTTCACAAACTTCATCTTAGCTGTGTAACCGCTGCACGGCTTTCCTTTGGCTGACAATAATCAAAATTCCAATCCAAACTAATAATCCCCACTCAGTCAGCTCGTTTCACTTGGCCAAGCCTTGATTTCATTATGCAAACAATTTTCTTTTCGCCAATCCACCAACAGTCCACCCGTCCAGCCACTTTGCTGTGATTTGGCTGCCTCGCCGATAATATTACCAAGATTACGTTGAAAATTGCCATCAAATTTAGAAAATGGGTTAAGTTTAAGGAGCAAGAGAAATAGCAGCCGAGCAGAGAAGAGACGTCACAGCTAATTGAGGCAAAGGAGCAATAGAAATAGGAATAGTAATCGGTGACTGCTGCTTGGCTCGTGCAAGCGTTCGAAGATCAAAAAGCCGGATAAGTTCTGTGATAATTGGCCATCAAAAAGTAAAAAGAAAACGCAAATGAAACTTTATTTGAATTTCAACTACAGCTGCTTGTTTGTATGAGGTGTGTTCAAAAAGTATCGCGAATTTTGTGTTTTTTCAAAAAATATTTATTTATTCGTTAATATCTTTTTTATCCCCTTCAAAGTAATCCCCATGAGATATTATGCACTTGTGCCAATGTTTTTTACCGTCTTCGAAGCACTTCAAAAAATCTTTTTTTTATCTTGTTCAGCTCCGCCTTCGATACCGTCTCTATCTCGTCAATCGTAGCGTAGCGTCGTCCTTTCATGGGCCTCTTCAGTTTCGGTAACAAGAAAAAGTCACAGGGGGAATGGTGGCTGTGGCATCATTAGTGTATTGTTTTTGGCCAAAAAATCGCGCACAAGCAACGATGTGTGAGCAGAGGCGTTATCGTGATGCAAGAGCTAATTTTTGTTCTTCCACAAATTCGGGCGTTTCTGGCGGATTGCTTCACGCAAATTACACATAACTTGCAGGTAATATTCCTTATTGACCGTTTTACCCTGTGGCAAGAACTCATGATGCACAACGCCCCTACAATCGAGGAAAACGGTAAGCAAAACTTTTACATCCGACCGAACTTGGCGCGCTTTTTCGGTCTTGGTTCGTGCGGCAGCTTCCATCGAGATGATTTAGCTTTGGTTTCTACGTCATAACCATAAACCCACGATTCGTCTCCAGTCATGACCCTCTGGAGCAAATATAGGTAATCGCGGACAGGGTCCAACATCTCATTAGCAATGTCCATGCGATGCTGCTTTTGGTCGAAATTGAGCAGTTTTAGTACGAATTTTGCGGCGACCCGTCTCATGCCCAAATTATTGAAAAAAATCGAATGGCACGAGCCAATCGATATGTCTAGATCCTCAGCAACTTCTCTAACGGAGATTCGACGATTGGCCAATACCATTTTCTTCACTTCATCAATTTTTTCGTCTGTTGTTGAAGTGCTCGGGCGTCCGGCACGCTTTTCGTCGTTCACATCTTCTCGGCTTTCTGAGAACATTTTGTACCACCAATAAACGTTGCTTTGGTCCAAAGTAGCTTCTCCGTATGACACAGTTAACATTCGGAATGCATCCGCGAACTTAATTTCGTTTTTCACACAAAATTTGATACAGGTTCTTTGATCCATCTTTTTGAATAGGTAAAAATCGAAGACGAGCCGAAACACGTGCAAGCAAAGCAGCTGTCAACAAGTAACTGAACATTCAAAATGGCCGAACTCGTTGTCAAGAGTGAGAGACATGAGTACCAACATATCGGCACAAAAAAATCGAAATTCGAATATACGTAACCTGCGAAAATTCAAAATTCGCGATACTTTTTGAACACACCTCGTATATAAATATATGTGTATGAGTGTGTGTGTGAGTGCGGCAATTTGCATGACAACTAACTTTCTAAAGAAAATTTGCTAAAAGGCGTGAGCTGCACACACACACACTCAAGAGGTTAAGTCGTCGCTACAATCTCTGCTCTGATGAGTTTTTCCTATGATGTTGGTGATTATTTAGCTGATTGCCCGCTTCGCCAAACGAGACTTGATGGCTTAGAAGCGCAAAGGTGCTGAGATTGGCTATAATTTCAGTTGTCAGCGCTACGTTCTAACCAACTGCCTCGGCTCGTCAGCTGCCTGGCTTATTATGTAGATAATTATTTGAAAAAAAAAAACATAAATAAATGATAAAAAAAAGTAATCTGGCGCCTGTTGCTAGTAAATTAACTAATAAATAGCAGGCACTGTAAACAAAATTTATTGTGTTGGAAAAAAGCGCACTCTAATTAAAGTCTTGCATAATTTATTAACGCACATGTACTTATTTTTTTAATAAGATTTTACAGTATTTTTTTCTGCTCTACAACAACAGTTAATGAATGCATTGCAATTAATAAAAAGTTTCTAGTACACGTCCGCAAAAAACCAGGTCAATACAACCCAGACAAGGCAAGCAGGCAAACGACTAATATTGCAGTGCAACGTAAAAGCAAAAATGATTTAATTACAACTCGATAAATAATGAAATACTTAAACAGCAAAGCTGTTAACTTGAGCGCTTGCAAGCAAAAGGCGTTGTTGTAACTGATTTTTACTGTACCAACGAACGGGCGATCGCCCGCCTCTTGACCTTTTCGCTCCATTTGCTAATTTTTCTGTGAAATTAATCAAGTTATCAAAGGCAAGCACAATAAAACCTTGTTTTTCCTCTTTGATATTAAACCGAACACTTTTTATTTTAATTGATATTTCTTTCGATTTGGTTGGAATTGGCAGTTAATGTTTACCTGCATAGCCGGGATAGCTAAGCCGGCCTGCTAGGTTTTTAAATATTTTGCAGAATAGTTTACATTTAATTTTTTTTTATGCTGTGGAGTAGGAAACACTTAATGAGGAATCAATCGTTTATTCAAAGCTGTATTAAGCAGCAATTTTTGACGGTCAGGGCTTGGTATAAATTTTAGAGATGTTTTATTGGATATCTTTATTTTCTCTACGATTTCTGGTGTTGTTGTAGTTTCGGACGTCCTTGACGTGGATTGTCTTCACGTGTACATTCAGCAACCCATCTTTCTACTGCACTAATTGATGGCGCAAAGTCCTTATACACTTTCAACATTCGTTCATAAATTTCCTTTGCTTTTAAACCTATAAATAAAAATAAAAATTCAATAACTGCACGCGACTTCATTTTTACCATCGTAGAAAATACTAGGACACGTCGATACTAAATGGTTTGTAAACAAAGAATGAATTGACAGATTCGAATGAAACTTCACATATGTTCATATGAAGAGTGTATCAACATAACAAAAACAAAAAAATTGACTAGCAGCAACGCCGTCTCTTATCGAACCGAACAACTTATTCAACTGAACATAGGTGAACATTTTCTCATTCCCCCTTTGTGGTAATTTTTCCATTGTTCGAAAAAACTTTGTTCGCGAAATTGCGCAAAAAAGATTGAAAAACGAAAAATCAAGTAAACCGGAAACTGCACGGATTTCTCTAAAACATGCATCTATTTATTTACGAAATCTGACGAACCGGTAAAATATTTTCTTACTAATAATCTAAAGCATGTACATCTCAAAATCTATTTTTTGAAAAAGAGAAAATAAAATAAAATAAATGATGAATATCCTTATGTAAAAAATCTATGGCACTTATAGAATTAATTAGAGTTCAAAAAATTACATTTGGTATTCAACGATTCACAACCAAACGCAACTAAACAGATTAGCCGATATCGCGCCGATTCTATTGTTTCTTTTGGAATGGAGAGTTCGTTCTTGGAGGGGGCGAGTAAATGATGTGAAATTTTATTTTTGCTACATTTACCTTATCCTCTCAAAGCTAAATAGTTTTTTTTTTTCATAAACTGTCACCTAACTTTTTTACACCTATCTTCTTATAGTCAAAACACTGTGCGCCTTGGCATAAGAGCGCGCTCAAAACCAAATCCAATCATGAAATGTTGTCTATTCACACAAAGTTATGCATAATTCCTATCCTTAATTTGGGTACAATTCAGAAAAATATCACAACTATTGGAATTTGAAAAAATAAAAAAAAATATTCACCAAAAAAATTTGTTGAAATTTTTACCAAATATTTTTTGTTAATCCCTGACAATTGAAATGTGAAAAAATTATAAAAAAATCCAAATTATTGGAATTTGAAAAAATTATAAAAAAAACATTCACCCAAAAAATTTGTTGAAGTTTTTACCAATTTTTTTTTTGTTAATCAATTAAAATGTGAAAAATTGTAAAAAAAATTAAAAGTATTGGAATTTGAAAAAACTATAATATAAAAAAACATTCACCACAAAAATTTGTTGAAATGTTTACCAAATTTTTTTGTTAATCCCTGACAATTAAAAATCACTGTTTCATAATGTTAAAGTGAAATTTTTAGCAAAAAAAAAAATGGGAAAAAAATTTTTTTTTCTTAATTAAAAATTTTAAATAATATATTTTTTTTTAATACAAAATTAATTAAAAAAAAATTATAATTTAATTAAAAAATAAAAAAAAAATTATTAAAAAATTAAAAACAATTTTTTCTTTGTAAAAATTGCAAGAAATATTTTTGGTGATTTTTTTAATGTTTTATCAGCAATTCGAAAGAAACCCTGTAGAATATATTCATTTTGTTTTCTCTCAGACGAAGATTATTTGCCTAATAATTAAAAGAAACAAGATCACCGTTAAGTATAAATATTACGGCAATAATGAAACGTCGAGTCAAGAGTTCAAAAATGAAATAAGGCCAAACTCTTGAAAATATACTGGAAAATTGGATCAACTGAATAGGGTACTGTAAAGCCAGCTGTGAACGGAAATAAAAATTATTAAAAAAAAATTCACGCATATTTTATTTATAGCCGCTAAATGGACCACCCTTTATTATTGGATTTTTTAGTTTCATTTTTATTCTATTCTATTTTATCTATATAATTGCATTTCAATAAATTTCGCAACCTTTGAAGGCCATATTTGCTCGCAATAAATAAATATTTTTTATGATTCATATTTTTTCACTCCATTACCAGCTTTTTTTTGTCAGCTATAATTGCTTTTGTTTGCTTATCACAAAATCCCAAGCATAATAAAAATTGTTAGCTTGAATTGTCGATAAGCAATATTATAAAACCTTTACATAAATAAATAAATAGAATTATACGTATACGACGCCCCATAGATTTGAAATCAATTTCTATAAAAAACCAGCTGTCTTTCTAATATTAGTAATTTACTGATTTCTTGGTGGATGCCTCGATTCCTGAGGTTCACAAGGTCGCTGAGATTGAGATTCAAGGTTTTGAATTTCTATTAGGTATTTGCTGTATCTGATATGGAAATGATTAGCGGAGAAATGGAGGTGAACAACTTACTGCGCGTTCGCTTATCACCTTTTCAATTGTCGGTAGTAATTAGTTACGTCATTTTGTGCATTGTCTTTTGTTGTTGGCGGGCGGATAAACTGACTGGCAAGGTGTTGGTTGCCGCAACTGATAAGATATAATGCTAAATACACTAAATATTTCAACAGCAACAATAATTCAGTGTGAGTTGGAAAGCGATTTTAGGAGGAACTAAAGACAGAAAAGTGTATTTTATAAGAAACTCAAACTAATTGTTAAAAAATAAAGTGCAAATATCCCAAAATATAAAATACTAATAGAAAAATAAATTATAAGTACTAGAAAAAATTCAAAAATTCGAAAAAAAACAAATGCTCATCATTATTTTTCGTTCCTTAGTGCCGAAGAAGTTTGAAAAATGACGTGAATTACAAAAAATAAAAATTAAACAAAAATGCACGCACGTCGTAAAAAAACTAAAATAAAATAAAATTCTTAATCATGTGAGTGTGTGCGTTTGTAAAAAATAGCGAAATAGCTAAACTATTACCAAAGAGTTAAGCACCAAATTCCCTGCCAAAAACAAAAAAAAAAAGCAGCAACGACGACTACAAAAATCTGTATGATAAAATTTTTCAACAAGCAGTGTGCATTTCATTACACAAAACTCCCGCAAGGCAACGAAACAAGAAAAGCAAATCGCCAGCAATGTTCGACGTACCACCTAAATGTCCCGCTTTGGCCAACAAACTGACTGGCATTTTCGGTTGGCGTCATACATATAAAGTGGCAGCCAAGCACGAAGGCATACAACATACATTCCTGCAGAAATCCTATTCATTAACGTTGCCAAAACGGCCGTCGTCACCCTATCGTGGGCAAAAGGTAATTGAAATCTGAAAAGTTCAAAAGACAAAAAGGAAAAACAAAAAAAAAAGAATGCAAAAAAATGTATAAACAAATTTAGTGACGTATTTGTGGATAACTGTGAAAAATTACGTTAAAAAGTAATTTTATTATATAAAATGCAATGAACATTTACACTTTTCTTTTCTCATAAAATCTAAGTTTATAAATCAATTGAAAAGAAACGGTTGGATTAGGTACTTTAAGAAGGATTTTACAAAGTCAAGTGGAAACATTAAATTGTAACGGGCATTTAGGCAGGTTGATAGCAGCCGTCAAAAATAAAGACCCATTGCGGCCCTGTGGCAAAATTTTAAGCCATCAAGCATAGGTAGAAGTAACAGTCAGCATACTCTACCACTTTAATGGCGCTACACTACAAAATTGATCAGATTTTAATTTTTTAATTTGTTTTATTTAATTTTAACTAATTTTTAATAAAGAAAAAAATAGTCTAACAAGATTCATAAAATATATAGTTGGGAAACTTTATGCTAAATTCAACATATTTTCATCAAAGTTTTGAACTTTTTAATCAGAATGTTTGGAGAACTTCTGGATATGTAGTTTTATAGCCCAAAATTCCCAAACATTCAAGAAAATTTCATAAACTTTTTAATTAGATTGTTTCAAGAACTTCAATTTTCAATTTTAGTATAATAAAATCGCTTGAAGTCGCTGAAAAATCGCGTTGATTTTTGAGAAATTTTTCTGCTTGCTATGTGATATGCTGGCATAGAATGGTATGGTACCTTCAGATGATATACGACTGCTTCATTAAATCACACATTTTCTATAGTTTTTATTTGGATTTTGTAATGATTCGCTTCATAATCGATCATAGATGTGACGCTTATGTGACGTTTTTCTGGCTAGTTCAAGGATTTCATATCCAACTCTTCCTTATACTTTTGGATATAATATTTTTAAATAAAATATTTTAAATTATAAATATAATAATAATTATGTCCCTAAATGATAAATTATTAATATTGTATATTGATGCTGAATTGTATTGAAAGATCTCGTCACCAGTGCCCCATTCGCCATCATCTACTCATGCGTCTGTAAAAGTGGTCTTTTGCCGAGTGCATCTACGAGCATTTCGTCAGTCATTTACCATACTTGCACATCAATGATCGAATATTTCATTTAGGCTAGCCCTCAGATTCCAAAGCCTGATTTATTCAGTGTGGGAAAGTGAGAGAGGAGAGATGAAGTTGTTTATTCCTCTTCGTTATTCGTCCTAATCTGTTTAAATTTTTTTAAATGTAAGCCTAGTTTTTTTATATATCAATATTACGTTACGTTACGTTTCATACCATGTATCTCCGCTCGTCCCATCGTTCTGTCGGAAAACTTTTCTCCGATTTTTAATGTGCCTGTTTAAGTTGATATACCTAAAGAGACCTACAATTTTGTTTTGTCTTCGAAAGACAGATGGTTTCTAAATATCAACAAAAATTTCTTGGTGGAAGTATATTTGGAGATCTTTTGAGCGACCACTACTACAAGTATGAGAAAAGCATGTCTACAATGGCCTTCAAATTCGAGTCATCCCAGTTAGTAGCCCGCACAAACCCATTCGGTTATGGCTTGCCTATAATAAAGTTTTTATTTTTAGAAAATATAGTTAATAATACAGCAAAAACAATATAACTCAAAGTTTCAAACTTTTTAGAAAATTTTAAAAAATTCCTCGTATCTTCGTCAAGAAAAAAATTTTAAATTTTTTAGTCAGAATTCTTAGAAAAATTCAGAGTAAGCAGTTTTTATAGTCCATTAACGGCAGCTGAAGTGCATCGAGAGCTACAAAAAATTTATGGAGATGCTGATTTAAGTGAAACAACGTGCCGATATTGGTTCCGTCGCTTCAAAGACGGTGAATTTAATGTTGACGACCGTCCGCGTGAAAGAAGGCCAAAAACTTTCGAAGACGCTAAATTGGAGGTATTGCTCAAGGAGGATCCGTGTCATGCGATTTCATGCTTTAGGAATGATTCCGAAACAGGGGACTTGGGTTCCTTATGAGTTAAAACCAAGGGATGTTGAAGGTCGTTTTTTCGCCTATAAACAACTGCTCCAGCGGCAGAAAAGGAAGGGTTTTCTTCATCGCATCGCGATAGGTGATAAAAAATGGATTCATTACAGCAATCTAAAGAAAAGAAAGTAATGGAGACTGCCCGGTCATGCTTCTACGTCGTCGCCTCGGCCGAATATTCACGCTGCGAAGGTTATGCTATGTATTTGGTGGGACCAAGTTGGTATTATTTATTATGAACTGTTAAAATCAAGCGAAACCATCACCGGGGATCGGTATCGATTTCAATTGATGCTTGAGACGAGCACTGCGCGAGAACGGCCGCAATACGCGAAGAGGCATGAAAAAGGTATTTTACAGCATGACAACGCTCGTCCTCACGTTGCCAAACCCGTTAAAACCTACCTAGAAACATTGAAATGGGAAATCCTATCCCAGCCGCCATATTCTCCAGATATCGCGCCGTCCGATTATCACCTGTTCCGATCGATGGCGCATGGTCTAGCTGACCAGCAGGTCCATTCATATGAAGACAACAAAAAATGGCTTGATCTGTAGATAGCCTCAAAAGATGAACCGTTTTACCGCGACGGTATACGAGATCTACCAGAAAGATGGGAAAAAGTAGTAGCCAGCGATGGGCAATATTTTCAATGGTTCACTTGTAACCATTTTTTCAGAATCAAGTTGTATTTTCATTAAAAAAAACAGCGAGAACTTAGTTGCGCACCTAATATAAAATATAAAAAATTAAATAAAAATTATGAAAAATTATATTAAATAAAAAATGTGAAAAATTAAACGAAAGATATAAAAAATTAAATAAAAAATATGAAAAAGTTAATAAGAAATATAAAAAATTAAATATAAAATATAAAAAATTATTACAACTGCGGCTTTGCAGTATGACTATATTTTTATTAATAAAAAAAGTAAATAAGAAATATAAAAAGTGTGAAAAACTAAATATAAAATATGAAAAAATTAGTAAACTGTGACTATGATGACTAAATGACTAGATTTTTATTAATATAAAAAAATAAATAAAAAATTAAATGAAAAATATAAAAAATTAAATAAAAATATAAAAAATTAAATAAAAAATAAGAAATATTAAAAATTAAATAAAACATACAAAAAATTAAAATTATTAAAATAATAAAATAATAAATTATTAAAACTTTTCAATATGTCGCGTGAACAGTGATGTTTGATTTGGGGCTCGAATGGTGGAGAATTTATGTATAGAGTTTAGTCATCTTCTGTAGACATTGGTGACTGTTGGTCAATTGAAATTTTTTCAGAATAATTGATGAGAATACATAAACTTCTTATTTCATATTTCTAAGAACTTATCCCTATTTATAAAACTTCGGAAGTCTCTCTGAAAAGGATTACCGATTTTTTAACAGAAATTCTTAGGAGTAGTTTCTTGAAAGTTTGGTGTGAATTGTATTTACAAAGTTCCCAAAACAGAAATCCCTTTCTTCGAGCATTTTATTCTGAAAAGAAAGAGGAAAATAATTGAAAAAAAAAAACGGCTAATACACCGATCTCTTTAATAGATGCACCCGCGTGATTGCCAACGCATTGTTCTCTAGAATTTTTCAATGTCTAAATTTATAAAAATTCATTTTTAAATGCCATTTCATGCGCTGCATAAAGTTAAAACAGCTATAAAAACTGTAAACTATGGAAATTGAGCAATCAACTAACCAAGCAGTCGCTCACATTCATTCATTCATTCACTCATCCATTGATGCGCTGGGCAGAGCGGCGTGTTTCCGGTTATTTGAATTGTTTTTTTTTTTTTTTGTTTTGTTTTTTGCTTTATTAAAATTTATTTTACAAGTCCACAAAAAAGGCAAACTATTTTGCTATGATAATCTACGTTGAATATTAATTTTGGGTTTGGTGTGAATTTATTGTTAATTTGTTTCCATTTTCTGTTGTCTTTTGCAACAGTTTGCCATATAAGTGTCTCTCGTTTTTTACCTACTTTTGTTCTCATTTTTTATTTAAAAGCGCAGGTATGCATTTACGAACGCATTCAAGTTGATGTATATATATTATATATGAATGTATGTACCTATATTTAGTATACTTTGATGCAAGTACAGGCTGGCAACGAGTTGCGGATAATTAACAGGAAAATGTAATTTATTTCGTTTTGAAAGAACTTTTCGTTTTTTTTTTGTTGGTATCCACGAATCCATTTCTGACTTGTTCATAAGATGATGCCAAGGGCGTGAGAACGGATGAGGCATTTTGGTGCAATGCCTCCAAACACTTTTAGACCGGCTACCGAATACGTGGTTGAACGAAGCATTGCCCTTACAGTAAGATTAAAGAAATATACTTTGTTGCGGCAAAAAATGAGATTAAGAGGATTTTATGCTTAGATGAGATTAAACTAATCAGTACCAAACCTTTGGTTAAGATTATTTAAGTAAAGAATAAGGAGATGTATTTCCGTATGCTTAAGGGGGGGCAGCTCCTCCAGGCAACGAGTTTTTCAATCATTTTTTGCAAAAAACTGAGAGTATTTATTACCTTAAAATAAATTGCATATTAATATTCATGCTTAAATGAATATACAAAAATTTTTGAAAAAAAAAAAAAAATGGCAGCACTACAGCTGCTCAAACGTGGCTCTTTTACAGAGTGACAAAACAAAACTGTAAACAAAACTGCACCAACTCAGCAAGCGCTGGATAAGTACACGAACGTGTAAGGTCGCGAAGTCCTTCTGGCCACGTTTTGGATAGGAGGCGTTCGAGGGATATTCTGAGGATGACAAAATTTCATGTCTCAAGTTTCGTGGGCATCCTCACGGGGCACTGTTCGCGGGGTACACATGCCGTGAGACTCGGAATTACTTCTTAGCACTTGCTGCTTAGTTGCCCAGCTCTCGCGGGGATAAGATTCAAGCATCTTGGTTCTCACTTTTTTTTCCACCTGCTGATATAGCAGGTCTTGATAACAAAAATCTGATGAACTTCATCAGCAGCATAGAGAAGCTAACACAACCGCAGACTAGTCACCGTTCATAGTCCCCTCAACCCTCCCCCTTTCCCTTTCGTCCTATCGCCCTTTTCCTTCACCTCTTTTCCCCCCCTTGCAATGGTATCACAAACCAATCTTCTTTCGTCCAAGTGCGCCCACTCTCTGGGCAACCATCACTACCTAACCTGACTCTCGAATAATATCTTATATCTTGGCGATTATTTTTTTATTTTGAAGGCTTGGGGAATTTGCAAAATGTCTTACTGAAGGGTTCAAGCAATTTAGTTAGAGGAAGGAAATCAAATGCATTTATCACAATTGTCTTTTACTCACTTATGTTGTATAACAATTCATAGAAAAAAATTAATTTAAAAAAAAACAAAAAAATTGCTTTAGTACTTTCGTCAATAGAAACAAGTGCTCTTTGCCGCCTTTATGTGATATCTGTGAGTGTTTGAATTCCTTTGGCTGCCACTGTACCGAGAAACTTCTTCGAAATTATTTACTTTAAGGGGTCCTCTAGTTTCTCGTCTGTTTTTTTCGGGGTTTTCAATAATTTTTAACGGGCAAACGATCAAAATAATAAATCTCATTGTGTTCACATAATCTTTAGTAACATTTAAATGAGCTTTACAAATTTTTTGAAGACAAAATATATAATAAAATAAAAGTTATAGTGGCCGACAAGAAGACATAAAGTAAAAGAGGTGCTTGACGGTGACCAAGATTGCGGCTGTTTGGCTTATCTGAAATCGAAAAACCAAACGACATTTTAATCTTCATATTTAAGACTAGCGATTGAACTAGAATGAATTCTTAATTACAAAAATTAATTTTTGTATACACTTTTGAAAATTAAATTCTATTTTTTACTTATTTTTTCTTAATTTTTTCGCTCATAGGAAAAAAACTATCGAAGCAATCATGATAATCATAGTTCAATCGCTGGCTTATAATATATTAAAGATGAGGTATATATTTGAACAAGATCGGTTCAGTAGTTTTTGAAATATCGTGGTCACTATTTTGAAAAATAGTGTTTCGAGAAAAACGCGTTTCAAAGTTCGCGCAGCGTTGAGCGCGCTAAGTATACCTGCTCCGTTCAAGGCCGTAACTTGTGAGCCACTTCACATATGTTGTAAATGTGATTTATGAAAAAAAAAATTCGATATTTTCGACCCAAGAAACTAGAGGACCCCCTTAACTCTTCTCCGTTCTGGCTGTGTGTCTAAATGGTGTAGCTGCTTGCCGATAGCACAATTTGAAATCCGCATCTTGCCAAAAATATTTATTTCTATTTTTAATTTATTTTCATGCCTCTCAGTTTCATATTTTTTTCCTCATGATGCAATGTTTGGTATGCCAACAATTTTCTACTCCTTATTCCAAGTTGTTGTTGCTTTATTATTTTTTCCTATTGTGTATTTTTCCCCGTATTTTTTATATTTCTGAGGCTATGTTTTTCTTTATATTCATTTGGTCCGTCATATCGTCATGAGTCGTACGTTTGTTGGCTTTGTTGACTTTGTTTGGTTTTTCTTTTCAAACAACGCAATGGATTTCAGCAAGTTTGTTTCCATTGAAGTCTTTCGTTTTTGTATTTCTTTTTGTTTCGGTTATGAGCAATCGTGTAACCATATAAACAATGAATGCAACAAACTTTTGGCCAAACAAGCTGCCAAATTCCTTTTTGTTTTGTCAGTTTTATTTATTATTATTTTTATTTGTCTTGTTGCATTCGCTACACCCACATGTGACAGCCATGAAGAACAATTTTCGCTGTCTTTATATGGGTTTTATGAGTCACGAAAGAGTGTCAAATGTGAGGCATAAAATCTGATAATAAATGACAGTTGAGCAGAATTCATTCAATGTTAAACTGCAACAAAGGAAAATTCAATTCAATTGAAAATAAGAAAAGTATTTACTTACTAGTTTTAAACTTTTAATTACGAAATGCAATATGAAGCTTTTTAAAATTGGATAATTCTATTTGGTAATTTATAATTTTTCTATAAAACTTGGATTTTCTAAAATATTTATTTTAATAAAAAAAACAGATGAACACTAAGAAAAGGAAAAAATATGAATCGCTTGTGTCTTTATTTTAATTAGTCGTGCTTCTTATTTCAATTTACGATTGATAAATATTTATTGGTATATATCCATATGTAAAAAAAATAATGAAAAATTCAGTTACAAAATCGGCAGCGGCTTCACTAATTCCCTTCGATTGCTACTCTCCACTTCTTTTCTCCTTCTCCTTTTATTTTCTAGTCTTACCATTTGTCGTTGACAAGGTATATTCCCACATCTCTTAAAAAGTGCCCTTTAAGTTTGAGATCTATACCATTTAAACTTTCGTTGGCTTATGGGAACCTTCAAGGCTTTATGTAAATGCTAAACACCTATGCGAAAAAAATGGTAAAAAATCAAAGAGAATTTGCGTGACACTAAAGCTCCTTCCAGTAGATTTCCAGGAAAAAAAATATATTGCTAGCAGTGCAGCAATAAGATTGAACACCTTAAGTGTAAGCCTTTTAGAGTTTCCCGGACTGATGAGTTATAAGTATATGCACTCCTGCCTACAGCTGCTATCACAAAGTTCACACAAACTCTATCCTCAAGGAAGGAGTAGAAACTAAACGATTTAAGATAAGGCGCATGCATGCACAGATGACTCAAAGATCGGGGTGCGTATTTCAAATATTTGATGATCTTCTTCAGCTTTTGGCACACCCACTACTGGAGGGTTTCTTAGGCTGAAGGGATGACGATAATAAAAGCCGTGACATTGGTACAGTCTGATGAGGTAACTGGAGATGATATCTACATTTTCACTGATAGCCAGAAGGCGATAAATCCCTCTCATAGCAGTCGATAAGTTCTAAGGTAGCTATGAAAACCCGCATGTTTCTTAACGAAACGGCTGAGTCATTTAAAACAAAAGTTAACAAGCCATTGCTACATTGAGGGAACTGCAGAGCCAATAAACTAGCGAGATTTCGCATCAACCTGACTTACAATTCACAGACAATTACATGGCATAACTTTACAGACATGTAAGTTACTAATTTTTGAGGAAATTGTAAGCACAGCGAATGAAAAATTATTTGAAGAAACCATCTGCAGAATCGCCCGCCAATTGTGGCCGACTCTCAATACTTAACGCACAGAATCTCTGATAAGAAGGAATATGCATAGCTCTATCACACTGATTTCCGTTATAACGGGCACTACCTAATAGGAGGATACAGATACATTACTTTTGTAGAAATTGTCTAAATGAAGATGAGAAAGAGACATTTGTGCACCTTCTGTGCCACCGTTCTTCGCTATCCAGGCGCAGATTTACCCATTTTAGGTAGAGAATTTCTCAATGGATTGGAACAACTCGGCTAAGTGGAAATTAAAGACCTTCTAAAGTTTTTGAATGGTTCTACTTGGTTTTAGGAGCGGCAAGGACAAATTATCCACGCGGCATCACCACCGGCAGTGAGCCTTAGAGTGTCTCATATTGTACAATCGCTACAACCTAACTATATAAAAGCGACTTCTTAAACGAGAATTTTCGGCGTATACATTTAAAAAAAATTACCGAATACCTACTAAAAAGTGACCTTTTCCAATGTGAAATTCATTTTTCAAAGTGAAAAGGTCACTGGCCTATGAGGCATTCATGACGCGTACTTTCGTATAATAGCTCTTACGAACTTGAAATTCCTATCCGTAGACATACGAAAAACAATTAAAAAGTACTAGAATTTATTTTTAACTTCTTTTTGTGGCGTCTTCGATTCTTCGAAGCGGATGTCACATTCGGTGCCCATCACTTTGAACACACACACATACACCAGGTAAAGGCAACCAACCCCATTTGTCGATTTCCTTATTCTACTAAGTATTTTGCTACTGTTCATTAGCTTACCAAGTCACGTACCACGCACAAGAATACGAACAAATTGAATATTGATTATTTTTAATTATACTTTCTTGTACTTAAATATTCTCTAACTACATGCCTTTTTTCCTTCTTCCACTTTCATTTGCAGGAGCCTGATTCTTGGGTTGCCGTACACCATCTACAAACACAGTCGGGCATCCTAGACCCGGACGATTGTGTCGGTGATGTAGCCGATGATCGTGAACAGATACTTGCCAGTTACGATGATTCCGGTCCCGATCCGGGCGTACCGCAGGGCGGTGGAGATGGCGCTTCTGGCAGCTCTTCTGTAGGCACTGGCTCTCCAGACATCTTCCGCGATCCAACCAATACAGATGCGCCAACAAATGGGCAACGCGGTGATGTGTCCACGCCACACATTGAAGTCACCAGCACCACCGCCTGTCCCGTGACCGGTCTCGGACTACAAGTGCGTCGCAGCAGTGATCCAAATTTGTTGGCTTCACTGAAGGCGGAAGGTGGTAATAAACGATGGTCAGCGGCAGCACCACATTGTGGCGGAGACTCACCCGATCGTGTGCTGCTCGATAAGAGCGGCTACCTAGCACCGCAATGGGAGGAAGAAGATGATGGTCAGCAGCATTCGGCAAACGCACCGTCGCAGCAACCGTTCGCACGCTCTGGCCGCTTGTCTATGCAATTTCTAGGTGACGGTACCGGTTACAAGTGGATAGAGGCCGCTGAGAAGTTGCAACATCAGCAGCACCATCACCAGCAACAACAACAGCATTCGCAGCAACAGTCGCCTCATCAGTATGCACCGCAAGGACAAATGTATACAACCAAGTCTTTGCCGCGTGAAAGCAAGCGCAAAGAGCCGCTCGGCCAGGCCTATGAATCGATACGCGAGAAAGATGGCGAAATGTTGCTCATCATCAATGAGTACGGCAGCCCGCTTGGACTGACGGCTATACCGGACAACGAGCATGGCGGCGGTTTGTTGGTGCAACACGTAGAACCGGGTAGTCGCGCTGAGCGCGGACGCTTACGGCGAGGCGATCGCATATTGGAGATCAATGGCACCAAATTGATTGGACTGACCGAAGGTAAGGTGCAGGAATATTTGCGACGCTCATTAGAGGCGTCAGAGCTGCGTATACGCGTGTTGCGTGCCGGTGGAGTCAGCGGTGGCAGTGCTAATCCACGAAATGGCAGCAAATCGCGTCGTCGCGACTCCAAAGTGGCAGAAATGATTGAGGCAGAGGAGAAGTTGGCGTCGTCGGTGGAGACCAAGGTGGCGACGGTATCGCCAACACGAAAGCCGAACACAGCGCCGGTGGGTACATCACTGCAAGTGGCGAATACGCGCAAACTTGGGCGTAAGATTGAAATCGTGCTGAAGAAGGGTCCAAATGGACTGGGATTTTCCGTGACGACGCGCGACAATCCAGCCGGTGGCCACTGCCCGATTTATATTAAGAATATATTGCCGCGTGGTGCTGCCATTGAAGATGGACGCTTGAAGCCGGGCGATCGCTTGCTGGAGGTGGACGGTGTGCCGATGACTGGAAAAACACAAACAGATGTGGTGTCCATATTGCGCGCGACACAACCCGGCGCTACAGTACGATTGGTGGTGTCGCGGCAGCAAGAGTTGGCCGAGCTGGATGAGAGAGAAATTGTAAGTAGACGCGAGTGCATTGAGTGATGAAAAGATTATTCAAAGTGTTTTTAAACATTGAAAGTAGTCTAATTATTAAATCTCAATACTTTAATTCAGAATTAAAAAAGGTATTTTTACTCATAAAAATTAATAATGAAAAAATCATATTTCTAGAACTATGAGGAAAAAGAGCGCGATTTGAATACACCACCAAAGCCACCGGCTCCAGTGCTTCCCTCTTCCCTTCAAAAGCAACACCAGCAAGATAAGCTGCCGAATGGCGTTCTAAAGTCTAACAGCGCACGCTCGCTGTTTGAGCAACACCAACAACAACAGCAATACCAGCTTAACGAATCTCAGCACTTCATAGATGCCGGCAGTGAGTCAGCAGCCTCAAGCGTGAGTAGTTTTCGAATATCTCGAAAGAGGGGTCTCAATAATAATTTCCTTTTCGCTTTCTCGCTCACACTACAGGATAGCCTACAGGCAGGCATAGCTTGGCGTTCACGTGAGGTGCTCACACTACATATACCCGTCCACGATACAGAAAAAGCTGGTCTTGGTGTCAGCGTCAAAGGGAAAACCAGTTCGAATTCCAGCAGCAGCAGTGGCTCAATGAAACACGACGGTGATTTGGGCATTTTTGTAAAGAATGTCATACATGGCGGTGCAGCATCACGAGATGGTCGGCTGCGCATGAATGATCAGCTGTTGAGTGTCAATGGTGTATCATTGTTGGGTCAAAACAATGCCGAGGCAATGGAAACATTGCGTCGAGCTATGGTCAACAATCCTGGTAAGCACCCAGGCATGATAACATTATCGGTGGCGCGTAAAATCGCGCGTTCTGCCAGTTCTGGTGACATACTCGAGCAGACAAACAGCAGCTCAAACACGAGTGATAATTCCGGTGCCACAGTGATCTATCTGAGTCCCGAGAAGAAGGAGGCACGTAGTGGTGGTAGCGCAGCAAATGAAATGAACAGGTTAGCTAGTTAGTGTGTGTGGATTTGTGTAATGAGAATTTTACTTAAGTTTTAATTCATTTCATTTCGTGCAGATGGAGCAATCCCGTATTAGATCGTCTAACCGGTGGAGTTTGCTCCTCGAATTCATCACAACAGGCGCGTCGACCGTCACGCGATCACTTGAACGCTGGTAGTGGGGGTGGAGGTAGTGGACCCGGTAGCGTTGGCGTGCATGGCTTGCGCAATGAAAGCTACTACATGGCAACGAATGAAACGTGGTCGCCAGCCTTGCATCAGCAACAAATGGTGAATGGCCATGTCAACAGCAACAATACAGTTTTAATCGAAGATGATCCAGAGCCAATGTCACCGTAAGTTTTAGTAGGGTGATTAAGCACAAATAGAAAGGAGGACAGGATAGTCAAGCGAATCTTATTATATTTTTATTCACGTTTTTATAATTATATACGATATAATAGAAAGTTGTATTTATTATTTTCCCATTTGTTCCATATGCAGTACCCTCCCCCACCGTCCCAATGATTCAGTGTGCACACAGAATAGCAGCAGCGCTCAGAACACTTCTACAGCGCCACCCGGTGCTCCGGTAAATTTCGATTCCACTTACTCCTCACAGCTAAGTCTCGAAACGAATAACTCCGGCGTTGAACACTTCTCGCGCGATGCGCTCGGTCGCCGTTCGATTTCGGAAAAACACCACGCCGCGCTGGATGCACGTGAAACGGGTACCTATCAACGTAACAAGAAGTTGCGCGAAGAACGCGAACGTGAACGACGCATACAACTGACCAAATCTGCCATCTATGGTGGTTCGATGGAGTCGTTGACGGCGCGTATCGCCAACGCCAATGCCCAAATACCCGGTTATAAGCACACGAAGGCCGCTTCTGGTGTCGAGACACAACAAATGCAGGCGGAAGCGCGCGATCAAGTCGGCGATTTGGGGCCCTCGTTGGGCTTGAAGAAATCTTCATCGTTGGAGTCTCTGCAAACTATGGTGCAAGAGATACAAATGTCGGATGAGCCACGCGGACCGACGGCGTTGCGTGCGCCGCGTGGACGCGGACGTGAGGATAGTCTGCGTGCCGCTGTTGTTGCAGATCCAGAAGCTGGCAGTGAGTTACAAATTGAATGTAAACTTTTCTGGAACATATATTTATTTCTATATTTTCGAACAACAGAACCGCGCAAGCACTGGCTGCTCGAGGAGGGTACCGATCAGGATGGCGGTTTCGCACACCGCAACGGTCCCTTTCAGAGTTCGTTGAACGATGGCAAACATAAATCGCGCGCCAAGAAACCGAGCATATTGCGCGGCATTGGACATATGTTTCGCTTCGGTAAGAATCGCAAAGATGGCGTTGTACCGGTAGAATCACAGACACCTTCAGTGGCTGAGCGCCCGCCAGCCAGTTTACCCACTAATCAGTTGCCAACAGCAGCATTGGCAGCGCTCGATCGGAATACGAAGCTGTTGCCCCCGGCCTACCAACCGCCGCCACCCTTACCGCCTGCAAACGCTGCCGGGCCAGGTGGCAGCGGCGCAAATGGTGGCAGTGGGAGTGGCAGTGCCGGTGGCGTAGGCGGCGTGGGTAATATGTCATCGAACTCATCGAATGGTATACACCACAATGATATTTTCAATCATCGCTATCAGCACTATGCCAATTACGACGAACTGCATCAGCAACAAATTAGGTGAGCGCGCGTTTGGTTCGCTACAAATTTTATGAACTTATTATTTCTCATCAATAACTGAAACTCTCGCATACACTCATACATTTCTATATACATATAGACACATACATTCATATATAATAAATTCATGCAAATAGCCAAGTGAGCGAAACGCTTTATGCAAGAAAAAAACAGAAAAAATACTAATGGTTTGCATTTTGACAAAGAATTTGTTAAAGCGAACGCCAAAAAATTGCATTTAAACAAATACTCGTTTACATTTTCACTATCTTTAATGGCTCTTACATATTCTCTTTCTCTTCCCATCACCAATCACCACCACCACACCACCATATCACTTCTATTCTTCCGTTTATTTTTTCCATTTATAAAAATAAACCTAAAAACTAAAATTGAAACAAATGCGCAATGCGTATTGAAAAAACCAAAAAAATCATCACTTTGCAAAATCAAAAAAAAAAAAAAAAATCAAAATACAATGCACTGTGTATGCACGAAAAACATCAGCGAAAGCGAAAACAACGCAGCTAATCATAATCAGAATAGTTCAGATGTTTTATCGGAATCGACATTAGAATGCATGCGGCAACAAGTTCTCAGGCAGCGCATTAAAGTCGAAGCGGAAAGGTAACTACTAACTACAACACACACACATACACTCATGCGTATACATGCATATGCAAATATGTTGTTGTATATGTGTGGTAGATGAAGCACTTCTTACAACACGCCACTTACTGCTCAATTAACTTACTACGTCTTTTTTCGGTTATCGCTTGGGTTCCTATTGCAGCTTTTCCCCTAGATATGTGCGTTTGAAATCGGAAGATTGGATTTGCTTTGAACTAAAGTAATTGCATTTTTTTCATTATCAGCTTAGTGTTAGCAACCTTAGATCTTATTTGTACTGTAGTTATAATTTATGCATTTATATGTAAATTTAGTTTAATGCCTGCCACACTTTTTTTGTACTTACTAATTTGAATATTTAAACATTGAATGCGTTATTTTAATTCTATAAGAAAAATTTATAAATAATTATATATTAATTATTGTACGATATTACGATTTTGTTGTAAGTAATACAAAAAATACTTATTTTTTGAAGAAAGGAAAATTCATATAATTTAAGGGGTTTTGTACCTTGTGAGCCCGAAAAAATGGACGATTGTCAAAATTTTTTTTAAATATGTTTTAGAACTTTTATTCAAATGAGGCATATATCAAACTGAAGGGTAATTCTCGAAGAATACATTTTGGTGTTTTTGTTTTAAAAAATGTTATTATTTATTGTTGATATCGCCCCTCCCCCGTAACGCCGTTTTTTAGAAGAAGCTTGCGGTAATCACGATAGCGCATGAGCAGCTCAACTGAAATCATAAAAATTAAATGATTATTGTAGAAACATGTTTTAGTGAATCTGAACGGTTTATTTACCCAAAAAAAATTTTTCTCGATATGAAAACCGCTTTGCACAAAAAAAAAACGATTTTTGAGGCGTTGAAAAATTAAAAAAAAAAATTAATTCCAACGAACTATGCAAATATTTATAAAAGTGAAAGTTTATGCAAATCGGTCAAATAGTTTTTAATAAATAATGATCACCGCGACGGTAATTTTGAAAAAGCACGACTTCGAGATAATCGCGTTTAAAGTTTTGCGTGCACATCTCGTTCCAAGAAAGGTCGCTCGCCTCCACGGTCTGTAAATTTCGTTCTAGTACGCCGATCTTTATGATTTTTTGAATTTATATTTTTAAGATGTTGCACTTTTCGAATATGCCATACAAAATTTTTCGATTTTGTAGTCCAACACAAGGTATATAACTCCTTAATTATAAACTTTACTACCTGCAATCTTAGCACCTCTTTAAATATATGTACGAGTATATACTTAGTCTTGCCATAAGTTCTGTGACAAATTTTACAACGTATATGGCGAAGACAGTTCGCCCTCCTTCTCAGCGCACACAACCGCAATTGCCACTAAAGTCCAAAATCGCAACAAGGTCCTCAAGTCGCTTGCCGGCAGCACTTGGGGCAAAGACAAAGAATTGTTGCTATCGACATTTAAGACAATTGGTCGGCCGGTTCTAAACTATGCTGCGCCTGTCTGGTCGCCTGGTACTAGTGACACGCAGTGGATAAAGCTACAGAAATGCCAAAATACTGCCATTCGGACAGCGACCGGCTGATTCCTGATGTCACCTTTTCAACACCTTCACAATGAGGCACAAATGCTCCCTGTAATGGAGCACAATAAACTGCTCAGCAAGCAGTTCCTGCTGGGGTGCTACCGTAGGTTTGACCCTTACAGACACTTGCTTGAGCCAGAGCTGCCTCCTAGGCACATCAGAAGACACCTTTTAAACTATGCCGACGAGATCCAGGACAAAACTGACAGAAATCTACTGGACCAGATAGTATTTAGACAGTTAATAAACGACATTCTCCGGGAGACCGTCACTACTTTCTTAAGCTCCCGTCCTGTGAATGCAGTAATCGGAGACCAACCACCACCTATTGCAGATGAAGAGCTACAGCTTACCCGTGCGACTCGCGTAACTTTAGCACAATTACGTTCTGGATACTGTAGCAGGTTAAACTCCTACCTATCCGGAATTGACCCCGACATACCAAACATATGTCCGGTATGTGAAGGCACCCCGCACGACACTAACCACCTTTTCACACGCCCTCTAAAAGCTACTCATCTCAAATCCCTCTCCCTCTGGACCCAACCCGTTGAAACAGCATGTTTCCTGGGCCTACCTTTAGATGAGCTATCCTACACTGACGGGGCTTCTGTTACTGTTAAAACAACAACAACAAGTTTTCGATTAGTTCGCCATATCGTCTACTATTTCGTTCGCTTCAATGCCCGTATGACCTGGAACCCAATAGAAATGTAGCTTACAACTCGCTGCCAACCTTTCTACTGCCTCCCTGCTCTGAAGAATGATCTTGGACGTTGCGCTAAAGGATATAATTGCTTTAATGACTGCCTGACTATCTATGACTTAAAGTTAACCTTGGAGTTGGTCCCAGTAGTATCACAAGCTATACATTTTACTTATATATGAGGGACCTTGTAGGTGTTTTATGGTTATAAACAGACATTTGCCCTTCAGAGGTGACGAAATTTTTAGGTCCATCATTTTTAGTGCAATAAAAAATTTTAGAAAAAATTGCTAAAAAATATCTTACAAGTAAAATAGGACAAAGAACTAAGTCATATGTCATCTTAATAATATTCCTAATATTTTATGATTTTATTTTCTAATTAATTTGTAAGTAACTCTATTTATATAATTCCTTTTTTAGTTAATTCGCTTGGTTGGTTATTTGCATTCTAATGTTCGCAGAATCAACAAATGAAATTTTTTTCCACCACATATTTTCATTAAACATTTTGCATGCCTTTTTTTCTTCTCTCACTTTTACTATTGCTTTGCGTTACTGCCATTTCCATAGGTGTTTCCCTACCTTTGGTGTATTCAAATTTCTGTTTTTTTTATCCGAAACATCAGCATTACTCATATCATTTCTCCTTTTTGTATTCATTCTCTCTTACATATTTTCTCACCACACCAAACATCGCCCTGCTTCGCCATGCCCAACGCTTTGCTGTATATTTGGTGGATGTGTGTATGAATTGTGCAGTCGCCGTCATCAACATTATCATTCGCAACGCAGTGCACGCTCACAGGACATCAATCTGCAGCATCATCACGCTGCCATGTTAAGCAACAACGGCGGCGTCGGCGGTGTTGATAAAAGTGGCATATTGCGACCCACTTCCACCTACTATGAATACGAGACGGTGCAGCATAATGTCAGTCCGGCAGCGGTGGCCGCGCAACATCATCAATTGCGCAACGGCAGCCTCAAACAGAATGGCCATCACTCGCCGATTACAGTCAATGGCGTGCAGCAGCAGCAACAGCATCAGCAACAGCAACACAATAACAATCATCATCACCACCAACAGCAACAACAAGCACAAGCACAAAAATCAGGGCCATCGCAAGCGCAACCGCACTGGAAGTCAGCCACTATGAATGGTTTTTCGCCCGCCTCACTGAATAGCAGTGCGCGTAGTCGCGGACCATTCGTTACTCATGTGACCATACGCGATCAGAGTTCGGCGACAATTGCAGCGCAACCCACCTACCAAACGGTGCAAAAACAACAGCCACAATTCGCTAGCGCTGTCGTTGGAGGTGGCGCGCAGCCGCATCCATCGAAAGTGTGACTATAGGTGCCGGAGCTGCGCCCAAGGCGTGGCGAAGTGCAATCAAGCCGTGTGGTGGTGGGATACGCAGAGCCGCCAGAGTACGCGGAACGAGCGAGCGATACAAGCGATGGGGGTGGCAATGATGGCGACAATGATTATGATGATATTGACTCGGATGTGGTGGAGATTTTCTATTTGGCCACGGAGTGTTGAAGTGCGCGCTGCAATTGTTTTTCTAAGTCAACAGCAAGAAGAAAAATGCCTAGCCAAGCTATATACCATAACTGAGCAACAAAAACAGAAGCGGAAACAGAAACAATATGCGAATACATTTTGCAAAGTATGTGGCGGCACGTAGGCATTGGAACAAAATCCTTAAATCATGAGACTGTAACAAAACGAAAAAAAAATGTTAAGTGTGCAGCTGGCATTCAATTACAAAAACATAAATTTGTAATTTATAGATGTATGTGTGTACTACTTGTTGTTGTAGATAAGATTTGTACTATGTAAAGCTAACAAAATGAAAATAATGAAAGTGAAAAAGGTAGCGGTAGGAGCGGCTATTTTGCTTGGAAGCGTATTTTGTTGAAAATTTTGCGAAATTTTTTATAATTTAGCGATTTAAACAGTATTGCTTAATTTTATAATAATTATGTTTTTTTTTTTGTTTTTGTCGAGCGCGTCAGCGTGATTAATTTAACTAAAAAAAAAATCGAATATATTTTAAATTTATTACCGCAAATAACGAAACGAAAAAAAATAGAAACAGGTGGGCAAATAAATTGCTAAAATAAAATAGGAAAAATTAACTAGCGATATACATACAGACAGACGCATATATATATGTATGTATTCGAAAAGCATTCCATTTTGCTTTAAAATTTATGTTGAAAAATATGCTTTAATTTATCATTTTTTTTTCTAACCTTTGTAAGCGTGGTAGGCTAAGAAATAATGCTTTAAACCGAAATATTTTGAAATATTACGTAGTAGCGTATAATAAATTGCTTATATTTGAAACAAGACAAACGTATGAAATTTAAAAAAGTTTATATGAAAAAAGTCTTAATAATTTATAAAATAATTAGTGCTTATTTCTGACTTACTTAAACTTTTTTGTGTTATATTTTCTTATTTTAGCTTTTATGTGGATTTATAAGCCATGCGTATACAAAATATGCAAAATATTATGAAGCGAAAACAATTTTTTTTTTTCATATTTGTAATTTTTTGAAAATATATATGTAATATTATATAATATTTACTTACAAAAGTAAATGCATTAGAAATATAGACGCAGCAGACAAAAATTGTACAATAGAAAGTACTGTGAAAATGACTTTATACAACAGAAAAAGTAAATAAATTTAAAAAATAAAAATAAAAATTTGAATGAATGAGTTCAGTTGCGGCGCTTCCGAAAACTATGTAATTTTTGGTGAGAATCAGAAATTCAGCAGGTCATGCAAAATCATGCAACTGTTGCTCTCGCTTACGAGCTGTCATGCATACCATGTCAAGCAGCAGTGAGCAGCAAATTCATTCAACTGTTGGAACAACAACAAGTTGAGTAAAATTGTATAGGAATGCTGCTGAAATGACAATCCTTTGCCGGATGGAAATCCCGCGCTCGCTCAGACCAAGAAGCGCCGAGTGTCGTAAGAACGCCGATTGACGTCATCGACGAGGCTTGCCCGTTTTTTATTTCAAATAAAAATACTACATACTTCAACCTAAGAAATTATTTAAACTTCATAAAGAAGTTTTCCATTTTTCTTAACTGAAATTGTCAGTGTTTTAAAAATTTGTTTTATAAATAGAATCATGCCAAATATGTGCAAGAACTAAACAGGAAAATTATTTACAACAAAATTTAATGGGTGACTATAGTGAATTGTTATTAATTTCTAAACAATTTTTTATAGTTTTTTGGGTCAA
The DNA here is from genome assembly GCF_027943255.1 of Anastrepha obliqua. Taxonomy (NCBI): domain Eukaryota; kingdom Metazoa; phylum Arthropoda; class Insecta; order Diptera; family Tephritidae; genus Anastrepha; species Anastrepha obliqua. Next base: position 51,783,807 of record NC_072893.1, read on the forward strand.
AATATTAAAAACGGAAAATATTTGTGAAATTGTTGAAAAAAAAAAAAAATCTTTAAAAAATGTGCCAGTTGTTTGTGCAAAAAATAATTGGAAAAATTTTAAGCTCAAATTTCATAAATCTGCATTATTGGACAAATAAAATTTTTTTTGTTTCAAAATTTTCATTCTCAAAAGAATTCTGGAGAATATTTTATGAAATTGTTGTAAAAACAAAAAAAAAAACAAATCTTTAAAAAATGTGCCAGTTGTTTGTGCAAACAATAAACGTTTTAAGCTCAAATTTCATAAATCGGCATTATTGGACAAATCAAATTTTTTTTCTTCTCCATTTAAATCAGAAAAAAAGAGAGAAGCTTAGCGTCGTTTCCATGACATGCGGGGCTACTTTACTGTGACTGTCACTACAGCAGCATTTCCTAAAATAAAATTGGGAACAACTAATTTGTATGAATGTTTGGTTTCAAAACAAAAAAAAAAAGAAACGAAAAAATTGCGTTGAAACTCGTGTGCGACTTTGATCAAAAAAAAAAAACTATCTCCTGTGACTCACACTGATTAAGCTGAAGTAACTTGCGTGTCATTCATAAAAATCGTGTCATTTCTAAGCTATTCTTTGCTAATAATCTAATCATTTCTGTAATCTGATCACTTCTAATCCTTCGTAACATTTCTTTTGTGCACTGCGAATACTTCAAATGCCTTCAAATTAAATTTTTTTCTTCTACAAAAGCAAACACTTTAGTTTTGATCAAATATGTGGCTTTTAGGGGCAGATTCTTCTGTGAACAACCTTGCCCATATTTTTGCGCCATTCTCTTTCGCCGCATTTTTTCCTTTCGCAATGCAAGCAGTGACAGCTCATGGTTGAGCGACCAAACGCAGGCTTTTTAGGTTTTTTTTTTCAGTTTTCTTTTCCAGTTTTTTTGTGTTTTTTTTTTTCTTGTTACTCTTCTGAACTCTGTGTATTCTTTGTTTATACTCGCGATTTTTTTTTTTAATTTTTATTTAACTTAAAAATAATTTTTAATGAATGGTATTTAAAAAAAAAAAAATTAAGTTAATTATATGCAAGTATATAGTTTTTTTTTTGTTTTGAGGAAATTTATTTTTTAATGAAATAACATTTATTTTTTAATGAAAAAATATATTTTCTTTTAATTAAAATAATTTTGTAAAATTATTATTGCTAAAACTACTATTGTACTTAAAGATGTAAAGAGAAAACGAATGCAAATCGTGGCTAACAACTTACTAATCAGCGTTGATATTTATTATCATCGCAACTAACTAAAAGCATTGGTATTTCTCAAATTGCCATTTTGTAATGCAATATACGTATAAACATTTTTCTTGTTTTTCATATAAATATTTTTTTTTTTATATAAATTTTTTTTGTTTTACATATAAAATTTTTTTTAACATATATAATAAATATTTTTTTTAACATACATTTTTTTTTTAACAATCCAATTTTTTTTTTAACAATCCAATTTTTTTTTTAACATAAATATTTTTTTTACATATACATTTTTTTTGCTTTTTTTACCTATAAAAATATGGGAATTTTGTGTGCAGTTGAAAAAATATAGCGCGCTTTGTGAAAACGAGAAGAAAACTATTTAAAAAGTACTAGTAAATCCATTAGAGTTTAGAGATTTTGAAACAATTAAATGTTACCTCTAAAAATAATTTCTAAAAAAAATCAAAACTTTACTTTCTGCACTTTTATGCAGGAGCCATCAGCAGTGTTGATCAACGATATTTTGAATCGCTTATAAATATGTTCAATAGTGCATTAATTCCACACCCCGCGTTCCCAGTCGCTTGAAGCTTTGAAAGTTGGCATCATTATCCTAATATTGCCACACCTAAATCAGCTCCTCAAAGCAAATCTAATCTCGCACTCAATCAGCTCACTCTCATTGCGCTCACTGCTCATTTGCCTTCACATAAGTTTGCTTATGTGTGTCATGAAATACATAAAATTTGTAGGTATACAACACATATGTATGTACATACACATATTGATGTACTCGTATGTATGAGTGTAAACATTTTGTAAATAATAAATTTAATATAATTTTTCGTTTGTTTTTAATTTTCATAAATAAGACATTGCACATAAATGATTTTGTGCCCACATACATGCCTATATAAATATGTATGTTTGCGCATAATTTCACACCCATGTTACATGGTGTACTATATACATACATAAGTAATCATATAAATCGTTCCATTTCACATTTTTGTTATTCTGGACTGCAAAGTGCGAGCAAATATTCCCTTGTGCTGCATTATTTGTCATTCTTGTTTTGTTTTTTGTTTTATTTCATATTCTCATCACTTTCCATTGTATTTATAAGTTTATTTAGTTATTTGTTTAATTTGTTCATAGTTCATAGTTTTAATTAATTAATATTTTCTTAAAAAAAAACTACATCTATGCGTACTTAACCAATAAAATAGTGATTAATATAATATTTCATAAATTATAATACTTAACGTACATTTAAGTTAATTGTAATTTGAATTTAGACCAACATTAAATGTAAGTTAATACTAAGAAATTGAAATGAAACATTAAAGATTATGTTATTTTTAATAATAAAGAAAAAATATAAAAACAAACACTAATCTTTTCTAATTCAAACACTAATTCTGCGTGACTAATATGGTTGCATGCGAGTTCATTCAACATAGAACATACCCTGTAGGAAAGTCATGAACTCTTGCGATATGGTTACTGGTTCAATATTAGCGCTCATTATTCGCGAAAATCTTATGAATAAAAGATAATGCAGTTTGAAGTAGAATTTCGATGATTTGAAGCCGTGAGCTACCGAATGGTAGTCACGCATTAAGCCATTCGGCTATGACCGCCACTTTATAGCTCCTACTTAAATTATATCCAGAAAATTCTGTATTCCTCGTTCATCGATTAGCTCTTCTGTTCAAATCAAGACACTCAGTGGGCGTGTATGCTTAGGCTCTTTTCTCAAGCACTCTTCTGCTTAATTTCTTTACACTGGAAGTATGATGCAGAAATTTGTATGTATATAAATTATTAAATGTAATCACTTTTCGCAAAATATTGAAAATAAACCATTCAAACATTCAAAAAAATATTTTGCTTTCCTGCAGCCGGAGCCTATGTTTGATCGCTAAAATAAAAGCACATGATTGGGAAAATTCCGCGTCATTCCAGCACGTATGGAATCTGAGAATTTCTGGATGCAATTGAATATCGACCGGGTCTGAACGACATTTATATATATATATAAAATTGGCGCGTACACCGTTTTTGGGTATTTGGCCGAGCTCCTCCTCCTATTTGTAATGTGCGTCTTGATGTTGTTCCACAAATGGAGGGATCTACAGTTTCAAGCCGACTCCGAACGGCAGATATTTTTATGAGGAGCTTTTTCATGGTAGAAATACACTCGGAGGTTTGCCATTGCCTGCCGAGGGGCGACCGCTATTAGAAAAATGTTTTTCTTAATTTGGTGTTTCACCGAGATTCGAACCTACGTTCTCTCTGTGAATTCCGAATGGTAGTCACGCACCAACCCGTTCGGCTACGGCGGCCGTCATTTATTATGAGTCAATTAGCAACTCTCATCCCATGAATGCCATAATTGGCTTGTGTAGGATGAACTTTTATCTATTCCAAATCAACCGACACGTACTTAATATATAAGTAGATATGTTTGTCCCATTTGTGAAGGAACCCTGCATAACACTAATCATCTCTTCGCTTGGTTCCTCTTGTCAACTCGTCTAATACTTCTTCTGTCTGGTTCGACACCATCGAACTGACTTGTTTCTTCAGGCTGCTGTGAGATAACATCGACGTTAGGTTTTCGGACTAGCTCGGGACTAGCAAAAGAAAATGCAGAGTGTACCAAATCTCATCTCATCTCATCAACTGATGGACCCGACCTCGCACGTCAGTTGAAATCTCCATCATTACGTAAAGCTCATTATTTATGGTGAAATTTTAAAGAATATGACAGGGATCGCGGGTTCCAAAATTCACCAAAAACATACCAGTTCGAGACTAGTGAATATCCTGCAGGGTAGGAATATATAGAAATGGTGGGTGAAATATTTTTATCTGAATAAAAAGCATTAAGATATAGAGGGTTAAAAAGCAAACAAGAGACAATTTTTGAATGATTTTCGATTGTTTGAAGAAAGGACTGCTTCCCATAATATGATACTTAGCACAATAGTAGATGAAAAAATTCTGCATTTAGGAGAACCTTCAATAATATCTCTACAAAGATCTGGCAACTGCAAAACCGGCGGAGGTAAGAATTTCTTCGGCGTATGGCGTACAGGGTTTGATTGAAAAGTAGGCTCATTACTTACTCCCGCGCGGAGCGTCTGCCAAGCGATCAACCGAATCGGCTGGTGGGGGAAAATGATCGTTGGACCTTCTCCTTCCACTAGAAACCGGTCCCAGTTCGCTGGCAATAGCGGTGCAGTCAACATCGCTCCGCGCGTGAGAGCTGTTTTAAAAGTGTGTTAGGAGTTTGCAGTGGCGAAAATGCAGCGATCGTTGGAACAACGTTACTCACTAAAATTTTGGGTAAAGCTAAACAAAACGAGTACCGAAACCATTGGGCTACTCAAGGGGGCTTACGGGGACCAATCTCTGTCCAGTGCACACGAGCCAGTCGCTACGACCCAAGAAGGCGCGCATGCCGAAAGGTCAAAACCACGCTGATCATCTTTTTCGACTCTCGAGGCATCGTCCACAAGGAGTTTGTACCTCCAGGAAGCACTGTAAACGCGGCATTTTACAAAGAAGTGCTCCTTCGGCTGAAAAACCGCGTCGCCCGAGTTCGGCCCGACCTCGTCATCAATTGGACCCTTCATCATGACAATGCGCCGGCGCACACACACAAAATGGGGGTTCCGGTGCTTCCCCACCCTCCCTACAGCCCAGACTTGTCCCCTCCAGACTTCTTCTTGTTCCCTCGCCTGAAAAGAAAACTGAAGGAGAGACGTTTCGACTCCATCGAGGCGATCCAAAAAACTGTGACAGGGGAACTGAACGCGATTCCGGCGGATGAGTTTAAAAAATGTTTCCTGCAGTGGAAGGACCGCTACCAGCGGTGTATTGACGCTCAAGGGTCCTATTTTGAAGAAAATTAGTTGTATAATCCAAAAGGTTTAATAAAACTGCTTAAAAAAAAACTCATTACTTTTCAATCAAACCCTGTATAATGAGAGAAATGGTGTAGTAGCCGAATGGTTTGGTACGTGCGTTGAAACCTCAGTCATGTACATATGTGCCGTTTGCGTGAAGCAATACGAAAAAACGCCCGGAACTGTGGAAAAAAATCCATGGTTTTTGCGTCATGATAATGCACCTTTGCTTGTGAGAGATTATTTAGCCGAAAACAATACCGTTATCAAGCCTCAGCCCCCGTATTCCCAGATTTGGCCCCTACGATTTTTTTCTGTTCCCAAGATTGCAGAGACCCATAAAAAATTCAAATACTAATCAGATTTAAAAATGATAAAAAAAAAAATTAAAAAAAAAACTTTTTATATTGAAGTTTCCTTTTCATAACTTTTAGCCAAGATCGTGCCATTTCTAGCAAATGAAATATTTTTACTCCTTCCACTAGTAATTTTTTTATTATATAATTAACTTTTAACAAATATATGTGCATTCATACAAAATCTCTTTACAAAAAAAAAAAAAAAAAAAAATTAACCATCGACACCAAAAATCAGTTCGCTCTCCTTTTAACAAAATCTTCATAATCATTTCCAGCGGTTACCACCGCCCCTTCCCTTTGTATTGGGATGTGAGTTCTGTGCTTGTTCTTCCTGAGCTGCTAACTCTTCGTCCAGTAGAAGTTCGAAATTGCCCAAAGCATCGGCACTGGGTATTTTATTCCAACGCACACTGCAAAAACAAAAGGAATACGTTTATGAGAAGAAAAATTCCAAACCAACACTAACAAATTAAAAATGTAAACAAATAAATTTGCACTGCATTAACTACACTCCGGTTTCAGTTCACACTTCATGCTGTAAACCATTTGCCCACACTTGAGGTTTGCAACTCTGCTACACAAAAGTAAAGTCATAACAACGCACATCCTCACACGCATCCGCAATTTTGACAGTTTGTAAATAATGGTTGCAGTTTAACGTTTGAGTAGTGAAAAATCGTATAAAAGGTTAGGGGTAGTCAGAATTTTCAAAACATTGGATTTTTTTTTTGCATTTTCTTAAAGTATAATATCTTAAAAATATTATGTGAACATTTTAAGTGAATCCGACAAATACTTTTCGAGTTATTCAACAATTAACGAAGGGCGTTCCAGAGCTAGCTAGCAGCTGCAAGCAACCGACTTCTCGGGTTTTATTGTTACGAATGTCCATTTCGATGTATATATATGTGTAAGTATAACTAAACATATATATTACCCATATATAACCTTACTAATATTTAGAATTTCTTGGTAGTAAAAGTGCTGAAAAATATTTTTTTATTGCCAGTATGTCTGTAGTGTAGTCGTTGCACTGAGCAGGCGATAGTTGTGTGTTCAAATAAATTATTTTTTAGCATGGGACGTGATTCTAGAAAGGTTTCAAGACAACTTCGGAGTTCTGAAAATATTAATAAGTCGCGTTCAGTGAAAAGAACTATGCCCCAGGAATAGATGACACAGTGTAAGTAATTAAATAATTCCTTTAACTCTAGGTACATAAATCGAAAGCAAAACTTTAAATGCGGTTTTCGCAAAACTGTGTTTTTTTTCAACTGGTGATCACTGTAAGTTAAAACCCGCCTGGTAGATCTCAATTAAATATATACTGCTTTTGAAAAACACAAAAAACTCGTGCCTGATCTTTCAAAAATTTCGATTTTTTTTACACAATTAATTGGCTCGAAAATGTGAAAAATATTTCCTGAGGCCACCATATTGTTAATTTTGCAAAAAAGGTTCGATCAGGCATAAGATTATCTATTAATAAAACTCATTTCTCTTGTCCGATTGATTTAAGCTGAATCTCCAAGGACTTGTGATGATCACCGCAAAGGACTTCTGGAGAAACGGGCTCCACACAAACAGCGATAACTTTTACAATTATTAATTATTTTTTGAAATTTTGCTAAAGTCAAGTCGAAACCTGATGTATTAATGCTATGTTTTTATTTTTGTAAAATAAAGCAAAATCATCATTTTTTTGGGCCTCTGACTACCCCTAACCTTATAATGCATTTTGTTTTTTTTCAACTTACTCGGGTACGCCGTCCGGTGGTAACACCACTGATAATATGTTATCAATTAATTTATATTTTAATATCCGATCTGTAACTGTTGTTGAGGTGAGCGATGGTGAGGCGTTCACTTCCACTAGCCACGGCTTCAAATTATTGTCTATAATTATGTCATAACCGTAGCACTCGAAGCAATGCCGATCGCTGGCCATCACCGGCGCCACAGCGCGCAATGAATGAACAATCAGCCAGGCAATGGAACCGAAAAGGCGATCCGTCACCTCCTTACCACGTGTGCCCTCCAAATAGAGTGCCAAATTCTGTACCGACCACTTGCCGCCATGCAAGTTGTTGTATTCACCCTGCACAAGGGAGAACAAAATCAAAAGCACAGGCATTAGTGCAATGCGGATGTTTATTGTGTGAAAGGTGCTCGCTACGCATATCTCACTTACGCCATGTTTTTGCACGCTCACATTCGTCAAGTGCACATACATATTGTCCAACTCAGTAACGCTTGTGTCATATTTGACTGTGCAGAAGCGACAAAAGCCTTGCTTGAATAGATAAGCCTTTAGTGGGCGGAATGAGGTGACTAGCACGTAGAGCCGTAAATCGAATTTCTTTCCACCAATAAGTAGTGGATTGTCAATGTATCTGAGGGAAGAGAAATTGAAATTAGAATGTGAATATTGTTGATTTTGCGTTGATGTTGTTGTAGCATTTTTGAGGATCTCAATTAAAGCAGTGCGTGCATTTACTTGGAAATTACATAGCTCTCCTTGGACAATTGCTGGTGGAACGGGCCTTTTGCTTCACGTGACCAACGTTTCAGTTTCGATAGTTTATTTATGAGAAAAATGCCAGCACCTTGCGATTTGCTGCACGGCTTCATAATCCAAGTACTTTGCGGATTTTTTCGATACTCTTCAACAAACATGTTGTAATCTGAGAATAAATGCATATAACGGTGAATGTGATAACTTAAGGGGTTATATACAGTTAGAAATTTCAAAAAATCGATTTTTTTTTCTTTTTGTTTTTTTTTCTAATGTACATATATTTAAGAATACACACAGAAAATTGAATATCCGATCAAAACGCCATCTCAACCAAACTAAAATGCGTGAAAAAACTTAGTTGGTTGAAGTGGTGATTCACCAAGAATCCAATTAGTGCTTTCGCATCATTTTGCTGCCACTTCCTCATTACCAACAAGTTATGCGATTATTTCTTCACGATTTTTTTAGACTGAGAAACCTTATAAGTATGTTTAAATTTATGATGGCCAGCTCTTGGAGTTTTTCAAAAAGCGGTTTGGCAAGGGTTAACATCCTCGCTTTCTATAGGGAAGGGCATTCACAGAGGAAGTGGCCGATATTTTCCTTTTTCTCCGGTTGAAAAAAAAACTTATTTGCATGCAAAATTTATTTACATAAAACAAAAATAAAAATAAAATAGCTTTGAAAAAGAAAATATAATAAGTGAAATCCGAAAAGTTTATTACAAACGCATTCTTTTGAAATTAGAAACAAAAATTAAAAAAAAAGATTGAAAAACAAAAAATGTAATCAAAGAAATAATTAAACTAAAATTTCTGAAACTAAAAAAAGTAGGTTTGCTATAATATGATCTACACTTTGATTCGGGAGCTGTCTAACATACAGGGTCCGGCACTCGAAGGGTAACCAATTTCAGACCGCTAAATGACAGTCCAGAGTATTGCTTACAAGTGCGCGAAAGCATTTTGCCGAGAGTAAACGCTCGAGCACCTTAAAGTAAATCAAGTTTTTGTTTATCCCACCATTACTCGTTACAATCATACTGGTAACATTGTGTTTTTTGATGAGAAAATTTTTCAAATTGAGCAATTGGTAAACCCTCATAACGATAGGATCTATTTGACTGACCATTCATACGAGAAGTCGTCCTGGCCACCAGGAGCCAGCTCCCGCCACAGAAAATAGTTTGGACCACTATAACCGCAGATAGGAGTCCAATCGTTTTCATCGAGCCTTGCGTCAAGGTAAATACGAAATATTATCGGGAAAGTATTCTGGAGGTTGCTTTGAAGACGTGGGCAGACAACCATTTTGGTGGCAGACCATGGACGTTTCAACAGGAATCGGCACCGTCTCACAAAGCTCGAGTGAACCAAGAATGACTAAAAAAGAACGTCTCGAACTTCATAACTTCCACAACATTGCTCTCAAATTCACCAGACGCGAGTCCGATGGATTATTCTCTTTAAGCCATTTTGAAGAGCAAGGTCCGAACTAAAAGATCCACCAGTCTCGAGTCGCTGAAAAAAGGCATTGTCGGCAAGTGGGCCAAAATACCTGCAAGTCACATTCGGGCAGTTTGCGATTCGTTTCTTGATCGTCTCAAGGCCGTAGTCAAGGCAAAGGTGGTCATATCGAGCAAAATTAAATTGATTCTTAATTTTGTATTATGTTCACACATTTTTTACTTTGAATTGAATAAAAGTAATTTTCCAAACTAAATTTATGGCCTTTTTAATTGGTTACAGTTCGCGTGCCGGACCCTGTACAAGCTCAAGGCCGACCATATGTGACAAAAAGGTATCGCTACTTTTACTGAATATTGAAATAAAATAGCGCACAAAAATTAAGACATTGTTTTCCTACCTGCCGGCAAAACAAAGGTGATGGGCACAAAATCCAAATAAACATAGCGTGGCGCACCCGCAGCAGTGGGCTCCGAGCGCTCCGCCAACGGGTTGCCTTCACGTTCGAGATCCTTGCGATAGCGCTTGATATTCTTCACCAGCAAATCCTTGCGCGACAACTCATAGTGATTGGGAAAGTGATTAATCATTCTGTAAATTAAATATTTTATTCAAAACAGTAGTGCATACAGAGGTATATAACACATGGGCTGAAAAGTCCAGAGCCTAACAAAAAAAAGCACGTCTTTTTATTCAAAATTAATTAACGTAATTTCCATCAAGAGCAACGCAGTCATTCCAGCGTCGCTCTAATACTTCAATACCACTTTTGTTAAGGCCTCAAAATAGGCCTCAGTTCCAGCGATAACCTCCTCATTCGAGCGAAATTTCTTAATGGCGAATATTTTTTATGTCTGCGATCAGACAGTAGTCGCTGAGCGCCAAATCTGGCGAATACGGTGGATGTGGGAGCAATTCGAAGTTCAATTCGTGTTGTTTTGCCATTCACATCATTCATCAACACGTTTTTGTTTTTGGTCAACAGCAATGCAGAGAGCAACGCAGAGCTTTCTCATAGTCAAATGCTCATGCAATATAAAGCCAACACTTCTTTTGATATCTTCAGGATGTCAACTAACTCACGCAACTTCACTTTTGGATCATTCAAAACGATTTTGTGTATTTTTTTGATGTTTTCTGGTGTTACCGCTCCAATTGGACGTCCACTGCGTTGTGCATCATCGGTGCCTCTACGACCACGTTTGAAGTCAGCAAACCATCGTTTTATTGCTGTTTCTGATGGAGCGGCGTCCCCCATAACACTTTTCAAGCCATCGCTCCACTTGAACGGAATTTTTTCTCATCAAGAAGCAGTGAACAATTAAAACATGAAATTCTTTTTTTTTCCTTTCCTTTGAAAATAACAAAAGTAGCACAATAACGCACGAAGTAATGAATGGAATATCATGAAATTTTAACAGCTGTCTTTTTAAGGGTTAGTACTAAATGAAAAAGAAGTGAATACAATAAAACTAGTGCTATCTATGTGTTAGGCCCGGGACTTTTCAGTCTATGTGTTACATAAGCCAAGCGAACTCACTGATTGTCGTGCATGCGATAGCCGCTATCGACGCTGAAAATATTCCGACATGTCTGTACACTCGCCCAATAGAAATTCCAATCATCATCGGGGCTTACTTGTGTCCAACCGCGTTTCTCAAAATTATTTACCAATACTGATTTGTCCAAATCTGTACAAAAGCCCACACGTATACGTTCATGTGGCACCGCATTGGACGCTCTGTGGCGAGCATTTTTCAATTTGCATTTTTTCAACATTTGCAGAAAAGAATATAGAAAAACAATATTATTGCTTATTAGTCACTATTCATTTCATTGAGCGAGCATGAAGTATTCCTCAAAGTTGTTCTGCCACTCCATGCACTCCTTACACTCACCTGCCATACATTTATGCACTCAATTCAATTATTTTTAAATTATCCAACCGTTGCTTGCCGTTGATTTATTTGTTTCTTTTTATCCTTATCAACGTGGATTTAGCTGCAATCAAACCAATTAAGGTGAATGGTCCACTAAATTTGCTATTTTATGGCTATATTTGGGCTTAGCTGATGCACAACGGTGTGCCTGTATGTGTAGACATTTGTGGGCGCGTCGGATTATTGAACCAACATTTGCTTCTGTTGCTAATAATTTTGTGTTGCTAGGAATTTTTGTGTGGTTATTTATAACAATATTTCACTAAAAACATGCGCTCTGACTTGGTTGATTGAAATTGTTTGCAGTTGAACTGATATTTTTTCGAAAACAAAAACACAAAAAAAAAAACAGATGTGACAAAAGTGAACACTTCAAATGAAATGGAAATGAATTAGGGAGGTAATAATGTGAATAAGAGATTATAATTGCTGGCGTATGCCGATGATATTGACAGCATGGGCCTTAACAACCGCGCTGTTAGTTCTGCCTTCTCCAAACTGGATAAAGAGGTAAAGCGAATGGGTCTAGCGGTGAACGAGAACAAAACGAAGTATAGGGTTTTTCAGTAAGTGCGCTTCAACTTTTGAACTTTTTTGAATAAAACACAAACGGTTTGATTTTTTTAACTAATTTTTTTTTATTATCGAGTTTGAACATATATGTACATTTAAGTATGAAATTCGATTTCTTTTGCATGACCACCGTGTGCACGTTTTACGAAGTCCAATCGTTGAACCCAATTTTCGACTACTCTTTTGCATAAATCGGCCGAAATTCCAGCAATTTCGCGTTCAATATTGGCTCTGAGCTCACAAATCGTCACCGGCTTGTTACTGTAGACCAATGACTTCACATAACCCCAAAACGGGACGGCTTGTTAAATGGACCGTAAAATGGCCGTAATGCTCTTAAAGTAGCAGCAACAGAACGATTATTTTCATAAAAAATTTGCACGATTTACAATCGTTGCTCAAGTGTGTAGCGTTCCATGATGAAATGTATACTAATGAAGTTTACAAATGACAAGCGAAAAATAAAAAATATTGCGTCGTTCGCCCTCCCTATCGGAAAAAAGTTGAAGCGCACCTATTAAATAACCCTATACCTCCTGTCATCAAACAAACAGTCGACGCACTCGAGTAGCTTCACCCACGTCATTGTTGACAGTTATGATTTCGAGGTTGTAAAGGACTTCGTATACTTAAGAACCAGCATTAACACCGATAAAAATGTCAGCTTTGAAATCCAACGTAGAATCTCTCTTGCCAGCAAGTGTTTCTTTGGACTAAGTAGGCAACTGGGTAGTAAAGTCCTCTCTCGATGAATAAAACTAACACTCTACAAGACTCTCATCATGCCCGTCCTAATGTATGGCGCAGAAGCTTGGACGATGACAACATTCGATGAAGCGACGCTTGGAGTGTTTGAGAGAAGGATGCTGCGCAGGTTTTTGAGTCTTTGCACGTTAGCAATGACGAGTAGCAATCGATGGAACAGGCGATAGAACAATAACCTTTACGACGACTTAGACATAGCGCAGCGAAAAGAGATCCAGTGGCTTCATCGGCTGGGTCATGTCATCCGAACGGAAGCAAACGCTCCGGCTCTGAAAGTATTCGATGCGGTACCAGCTGGTGGTAGCAGAGGAAGAGGGCGGCCTCCTCTGCGTTGGAAAGATCAGGTGGAGAAGGACTTGGCTTCACTTGGTGTGTCCAACTGGCGCCGATTAGCACGAGAAAGAAACGGGTGACGCGCTTTGTTAAACTCGGCCAAAATCTCGTAAGCGGTTATCGCGCCAATTAAGAGGAAGAAGATTGCGAATAATTTTCATAAGGGGGGAAATCTATTATCTTTTATTGCTTTCCTCTCACCCCGTAAGGCATTTAAGTTCCCGAAATTTAGTTATGTCTGGGAAACTGGCTATAGTTCCTCGTGCCTCTGGAGAGAAGGGATCTTCTTTTAGTTCCAGTCGTAGTTTGAAGTCGATACCACGTTTGGATTGTATTTTAAGTGTGTTTTTTTGAAACTAACTATTCTGACTCACACTAAAAGCAACATATCGAGAAAAGCGACACAACTCAAAATTAACTCAAATTCGGAGTTTTGCCGTTAAAAGCAAAAATCAACTACAGAGTTTATATATTTTTATCTGGAAAAGCGTCATAAGCGAATCTTGAAGCAATTCTGAGAGATGGCGTTAGTGTCGTTTTGTCAGGTGATCGAATTGGCGCGTCAATTATCTAAAAAACTGACCCACCTCAGTATTTTGTATTTTTGAATTGTGTCACTTTTCTCGAAAACCTGGAAATCTGGTGAAAATCCTCCGCAAATTGGTGAATGGATGAGTCAGGCAGTCGCTGGAGTTGATATCGGGATATTTAAGTAAGTCTCGGAGAGCTGTAAACAAAGTCGGCATTGGATAGATGCCTCTTTACAGTCTCTATAAGAATCATTTTTTACACCAAATTTTTCATGTGGTAATTAAGTTTACAATGTCTGGTTAGTAGTCCAATGTAGAATTTTATGTCTTTTCTGCTGAGGTTTAGGATTTCCTCTACCTTTATACTTTCTAGATCAATGAGCCTTTTTGATTGCCGATGTCCACATCAAAGTAACAGAGTTCTTGATGTTAGAGTTTCAAGAATTTTAAAATATTTCTGGACCAAATTTGATTGGAGTGAGAAGCTATCTGGCGATTTTAAAGCTGCTTGACTATCAGAGAAAATGTTGATATTGGCACCACGCATTGCCCCAATCGTGGATCTCCACCTGAAAAATGGAAGTCGTTTTTCCCATTATAATTGTTTTCTTGAAATGCACTTCGACAATACCAGCCCCATCACTGTCAACCTCCATTTTGGACCCATCACTACACCACATCTGTGCGCCCTGTTTTAAATATATTTCATTATTTCTCCATGCTGACCGATAACTGATGACCACTTTAAAATTCTTGGAGAATTCTAGTCGTAGACCGTCAAGCATGGAGAGTTCAGGATTGAACCCAGAATTATTGCGACTGCCTTCTTTAAGATGAAATAGATTAGATAGAAGCCTTAGGATTGCATTAGATCCCTACCGTTTGGCTACAACGTGAAATGGAATGAGTCCAATGACCATTTCCCGGGACTTAATTGCCACACCTCATAGTTCCCACCTGGTTGTTAAGACTTTTGCCGACAAACATAACCGAGACAAGAACGCTTCTATGAACTAAAATCACTTGACGACGAGCAAGCATCATCTCGTAGTACCGTAAAAAACTGGCACAATGAATTTTCATGTGATCCCTATTCGCTCACCGACGAATGCCAGAAAGGCCGTCCAGAATTAGTTGTTTTGCCAGAAAACGACGAAGCTGTGAGCGGAAGGATTAAGCAAAGTCGACATGTCACATACCGTGAGATTGAGGCGGCATTGCGCATTAGTTTGACAAGCAGCAATAAGATTTTGCATGATCATTTTGTTGTAAAAGCGATCTGTTCGCGCTGGATCTCACACAGTATAAAAACGTCCTGGTAATGCGATTGGACAAAGTGCTTCTAAAATTGGTTCAAACGAATGCAAAAATGTATTTTATTTATTCATTTCCAAAAGTCAATGAACTACAAAGCTTCTTACTGACTAAGACGATAGCTTAGCTTAGAACTGAGGTGTAGAAAGCACTACAATAAAATTGAATTCAATAATTTAGAAAACACATTCTAGAAAGGAAAATCGCACACTCTACAAGGAAAAATCAAGCCAAATGGAATCCAAAATCTCGTAGAGTTCTAGAAGTGAACGCAATAGTGGGGCATTTCTTGCGTAATTCGTACTAAGGATCTTGAGGTAAAAGGAAAATTAATACGAAGCGTTCTCGCAGGCATAAGAATCGCCATGGGGAACATGTTTGGAAAAACAATAAAACCATTTTTAACCACCACTGTTAATTTGTCGATTCTAAGGCCAGAAATATAAATAGCAACTCTCGTGTCACCACAAAAGTGGCAAGTGAGAAAAATAAAAGAGAATATTCCTTTTGGAAACAAACTCTTTTCTGTAGATCAAAAACGTTTTTTCTAATAGCGGTCGCCCCTCGGCAGGCGATGTCATGAAAAAGCTCCTCATAAAAACCATTTGCCATTTTTTTTAGTCAGGAGGTGTAAATCAAAATGTCAGAAACATCATCAAAGGTGCCGTCACACCAATGGTATGTGGGGCATGCTCCCACTTACACTATAACATTCCTCCGCCTCGGCTGATTTCTACCTTGGGACCGCGTTAACATATCTTCAAGGTGGAGCCGCGTGTATGTCAATTGACACAACTGGTTCCTGCGTCCAGATTCCGCTTCTGTGGGCGTATGGAACCTTTACGCCATCGATAGTATTCACTCCTTCCACTGCCTTTTCAGGCGACTGTGGCGGAAATGAAACATCGGAGAATGTGGAATAGTCCGATACTCACAAACTATTGTCCTGTCTTCAGTTTGGTACTATTGTGAGTGTTTGACTCAAGCGTCTGTACATGTCGCCGGTTTGTCTAAAACAGTGGTCGGCTTAAGACTGCAACTCTCACCATTTGTGGTACAACGTCAAGACGTACGCCATAAATAGGAGGAGGAGCTTGACCAAACACCCAAAAAAGGTGTAAACGCCAATTATTTGAATATATATTTTAGTTTATTGCCTTCCAACAATACCAAGCACACAGCATTGCCATTGGCATTTTCACCATGGTGAACACATTTTTGAACTTCACACCAAAGTGAAGTGAAATTTTTCACTCATTCAGTTGTTTTCAGTGATCGGTCGAGAAAATACGCGACGCGTTAGAGGATTCTAAATATAGAACAAAATAAAAATAAACACTTTCTACCTTTTCACTTTCCACCAAGGAGATAGATATTAACCAACAAAAATATAGAGCCATTTAGTGTTTTTTTTTGCTAATAGTAAAAAGAAAAGTTATAGTGTAATCCCCACCAGCGTAATCGCAAAATGGATTTGCTGTTCCTCAGCAAGCGCATTTTTCTAGGCACCGAGCAGGGCTTCCTGAACGGTGGCATTATCGTCGACACAGAGGGCATCATACGTAAGGTCTTGCGCACTGCACAAGAGGTGAATACCTATGTATACAACACGGAATCGGAAGCGGTGAGAGACGAATAGAGAGAGTGAAATTTATAATGAGCTATTTTGCCGGTTAACAGGCGGTCGGCATACCACTTTTAATGTGTACACAATTTGCTTTGATTTGTCGTAGGTCTATGATTTTGGCGACAAAGTGCTCATGCCGGGTCTCATAGACGCCAATGTCAACATCAGCGAGCCGGGGCGTAAGGATTGGGAGGGATTTATGGCCGCCACTAAAGCAGCAGCTGCCGGCGGCTTTACCACAATCATCGATCGACCTACGTACGTATACGATGATACAAAAATATGTAGAATGAAATCGAGTTTTTTTTTTGTAAACAAATATAAATACCTTTTTTAGTAACACCATACCGCCCACAACCAGCGTAGCGGCTTTGAAGACAAAGACAAGTGTGGCTCGTGGTAAGATTTTCGTAGATGTCGGTTTTTGGGGCGGTCTAGTGCCTGAGAATATTAAGGAAGCCGATTCGCTATTGGCCGCTGGCGTTATCGGTCTACAATGCACACTTTCTCCTACACCAGCACCAGTGGGTGACGCTTTTCCGGCTATAAATCGCAAAGAACTAGAAGATGTGATCGGCAAATTAGAGGACGACACCGTTTTGGCTGTAAGGGAGTGAACAAGGAGAGCGTTTTATATGCTTGTCGCTCGATGAGATTTCAATGGAATGCACCGTGAAAATTTTTAATTCCTGTTTCTGGTGTGGGAAAATAAATTTGAATAAGCTCACCGAGCCCCGTTCCACCAATTGATTTGAAATTTATCAGAGTGTTAAAATTAGAATAGAAAAGTTTCGTATTGAAATTGTCGAGTTTTAAATTTTAACAACCCAATAAATTTTAAAATTAATTCGTGAAACCGGGCATCAGATTGCAATCACGAGAAAAAATCGGAATCCCTTCGAACCAAAAGCATATTGCGCTTTTCACCGAAGTGCGTAGAGAATCCCAAATAATTAACCTCTACTTAATATATACAGTTTAGTGCCGAACTTCCACTGAAGAATGTCATAGAACCTAATGAGGAAGAGCCCAAGAAATATGAGTCTTTCCTGCGTACACGTCCTGAAGAAATGGAAGTAAACGCCGTGCAATTGATTAGTCAATTGGCGAATGCGAATAAGGGGTATGTACTCGTAAGTCGAAGGATATAGAAAGAAGACTACTGAAATTCCTCTATATTCCAACCGTCCAGCAAACATATGCACATCATGAATATAAGTTCTGCCGATGTGCTGCCCATTGTTGCGCAATGCAAACGCGCTGGCGCTAATCTAACCGTCGAAACATGTCCGCACTACCTAACGCTGTCTTCAGAGCAAATCGAGGATTGTCATACCGAATTCAAAGCGCAGCCCCCAATACGCGGCAAATCGAATCAGCCGCGTCTGTGGGAAGCTTTAAAGAATGGCGTCTTGGATATTATTGCCTCAAATCACTCACCAGCGACGCCGGGCGTGAAGTGCTTGAATTACGGGCGTGCGCGCGGAAACTTTTTGAACGCGTGGCCCGGCGTCTCGTCGCTGCAATTAGGTAGGAAATTAGTAAATTACTTAAACCTCTTACGGCGGCCGCTGTAGCCGAATGGGTTGGTGCGTGACTACCGTTCGGAACTCGGAGAGAACGTCAGTACGAATCTCCGTGAAACATCAAAATGAAGAAAAAGTTTTTTCTAATAGCGGTCGCCCCTCGGCAGGCAATGGCAAACCTCCGAGTGTATTTCTGCCTTGAAAAAGCTCCTCATAAAAAATATCTGCCGTTCGGAGTCGGCTTGAAACTGTAGGCCCCTCCATTTGTGGAACATCAAAACGCACACCACAAATAGGAGGAGCAACTCGGCCAAACACCCAAAAAAAGGGTGTAAGCGCCAATTATAAATATATAAACCTCTTAAAATCGACCGTTTTTCTGATGCAACTTTACGATTTCAGGTCTCTCAGTCGTTTGGACACACTGCCAAGCGCATGGCATGGGTATGGAACATATTTATCGTCTTATGTGTCAAAATCCCGCAGTGCTCTGTGGTCTGTCCAGTTTTAAGAGTAAAATTGAGGAGGGCTTTGATGCGGATTTTTGTATTTGGGATCCAGACGAGGAGTTCAACGTGTCAACGGATATGCTCTTTTCTACTAATAAGGTACAAATGTGATTTGAGAGTACATAGGATGGCGATTGAAGAATTGCAATTTAATTTTCTATTGTAGGCAACTCCCTATATGGATCAGCGCTTACGCGGTGTGGTGCATGCCACTATTGTACGCGGCTTGCATGTCTATCAGCAGTATGAGGGCTTCGGCCAGCCACTGGGCAAGGTGCTGTTGCGTAAAAGCACTAAGAAAATTGTCAAATTTGTTCGCATGTAACAATTCTAGGTGCTTATGTATTAGACCCACAGTAAAGCCACAATAAAATATATGTAAATGTTCAAGAAATTTGACATATTTAGTTTCTTGTAGAAACGGAAAAAGACCGGGGCGTTTTTCTGTAAGATGAAAGACGACTATCTGGTTACTGACATCCAGAATGTGCTTAAATTATGTAGGGAACACTTCTCGAGCGTGTTAAATAGCGACAGCCGCGCATATCGCAGAGAATGTGAAGATTCGGATACCCGATGTGTTAATGATGGAACTGTCGTTCCGCTACCCGACCATGACGAGGTGACAATAGCAGGCAATTAATGACGTTTATCGGGAGACACTTACCACCTTCTTAAGCTTCCGATCGCCGAATGCTGTAATCGGAGTCCAACCACAACTTATTGCAGATGAAGAGCTTCAGCTAACCCGAGAGACGCGCGTAACTTTGGCACAATTACGTTCTGGATATTGTAGTGGACTAAACTCCTACCTAGCCAGAATTGACCCGACGTACTAAAAAATATGTCCAGCATGTGAAGGCACTCCGATATTAAGCACCTTCTCACATGCCCCATCAAACCCACTCAATTAATCCCTCCCTCTGGACCCAACCTGTCGAAGCAGCACGTTTCCTGGGCCTACCCTTAGATGAGCCAGACGAAGATGACCGGAAACTATTGGGTTGGCTACTAAGTAATTTGCGGATTTCTCTCATAGTTGGCTTCAGTTGAATTTTTAGGTTTGCAGACGTAGTGCAAATGTAAAACACATTTTGTTATTTGATAGTTGACAATTCAGCTGTCAATCAGTAAAAGAGTTTTTTTGATCGGTTGCGTAGTTTTCGTTTGGCATTTGTTGAAAAATGGAAAATCAAAAGGAATATTTTCGTCATATTTTTTTTTTCCGCAAAGCGAAAACCGCATCGCAAGCTCATAAAAAGTTATGGGCTGTTTATGGTGACGAAGCCTTAAAAGAACGGCGGTGTCAAACTTGGTTTGCTAAATTTCATTCTGGTGATTTTTCACTCAAAGATGAAAAACGCTCGGGTCGTTCAGTAGAAGTTGATGACGCCCATTAGGGCTTTGATTGCAAAGCAATAATCGATTTGGATCGTTACACTACAACACGTGAGATTGCAGATAAGCTTCATGTATCACACACGTGCATTGAAAAGCACTTAAAACAACTTGGCTATGTTCAAAAACTCGATACCGCGGTTCATCACGAACTGAAAGAAACGCATTAACAGCTGCGATTTGCTAAAGAAACGTCATGAAAATGATCCATTTTTAAAACGATTGATAAATGGCGATGAAAAATGGGTTGTCTACAACAATATCAAGCGGAAAAGAACGTGGAGCAGGCCAGGTGAACCAACTCAAACAACATCAAAAGCTGATATTCATCAAAAGAAGGTTTTGTTATCAGTTTGGTGGGATTACAAAGGAATTGTCTACTTTGAACTCTTACCAACTCTTACCGAACGATCAATTCTGATGTCTACATTGAACAACTAACGAAATTAAACAATGCAGTTGAAGAAATGCGGTTCGAATTGACAGATAGAAAAAGTCCACCCAAGTCCATCTAAGTATTCCATCATGACAATGCAAGGCCACACACATCTTTGGCCACTCGGCAAAAACTATTGGAGCTTGGTTGGGACGTTTTGCCACATCCACCATGTAGTCCTGACCTTGCGCCATCTGATTACTTTTTGTTTCGATCTTTACAAAACTCCTTGAATGGTAAAAATTTCAATAATGATGATGTCAAATCGTACCTGATTCAGTTTTTTGCTAATAAAAACCAGAAGTTTTTAGAAGTGAGTCCCCACGACAGTCGCTTTTATGTAACCGGTACGACCCGGATTTATATCCGGCCAAGGACTGTCACTTCAGCAGCATTCCTCGTACAGGGTTTGATTGAAAAGTAATGAGCCTTCTCGCGCGGAGCGACTGCCAAGCGATCAACCGAATCGGCTGGTGGGGGAAAATGATCGTTGGACGTTTCACTAGAAACCGGTCTCAGTTTGCTGGTAACAGCGGTGCAGTCAACATCGCTCTGCGCGTGAAAGCTGTTTTAAAAGTGTGTTAGGATTTTGCAGTGGTGAAAATGCAGCGATCGTTGGAGCAACGTTACGCGATCAAATTTTGCGTAAAGCACCGGCGCACACCGCCTTCCTCTGTATTGGCCAAGATGGGGGTTCCGGTGCTTCCTCACCCTCCCTACAGCCCAGACCTGTCCCCTCCGGACTTCTTCTTGTTCCCGCGCCTGAAAAGAAAGCTGAAGGGGCGGCGTTTCGACTCCATCGAGGCGATCCAAAAAACTGTGACAGCCGAATTTAACGCGATTCCGGCGGATGAGTTTAAAAAATGTTTCCTGCAGTGGAAGGACCGCTACCAGCGGTGTATTGTCGCTCAAGGGTCCTATTTTGAAGAATATTAGTTGTATAAGCCAAAAGGTTTAATAAAACTGCTTAAAAAAAATAGGGCTCATTACTTTTTAATCAAACCCTGTATATGCACGGGGAATGTTTATGCTGCTACAACAACAACAACAACAAGTTGTCTGAACGTGGTATTATGATGCTGCCTGAAAGATGGCAAAAGGTCAGTGATCGAAATGGGCAATACATTACAGAATAAAGTTATTTAGTTAGTTAATTGTCAAGCGCAGCGAATAAAGATCCAGCGGCTACGTTGGCTGGGTCATGTCGTCCGAATGGATACAAACGCTCCCGGTACCAGCTGGTGGTAGCAGAGGAAGAGGAAGACCTCCTCTGCGTTGGAAAAATCAGGTGAAGAAGGACTTGGCTTCACTTGGTGTGTCCAACTAGCTCCGGTTAGCACGAGAAACGACTGGCGCGCTTTGTTAAACTCGGCCAAAATCGCGTACGCGGTTGTCGTGCCAATTAAGAAGAAGTTGTCAACCCAATACATTGCACTTATAGGGTTTAGTAAGCTGCTACAACAACAACAACAGAAACTGGAAAATTATATAACAAAATGTGAGGAGAATCTGCAAAGAAAACTTCAATTGAACCCTTGAATAAGAATTAATTATTTATATAATTTTTTGTTTGTTTTTGTAATATCGCCAAATCATTCGAATTCCTTATTCATCCGAACTATTTACGGCGGTTATTTGACCACTTTTATCTGCTTCATATTCCCGAGTTTTGTCGTCATCTTCTGCTTCTCCTTCTTCTTCCTCTTCGTCATTTTCATCTTCCTTTAATTTAATTTGCGGATGACGGCATTCAAATATTTTTGCATAAAATACCAATTTCTTTTGGAGGATCGAATCTATGAAGTACCTCTGAAAATCCTTGCTGTGCACCTCAAAGCGCCCAAACGCATGGTAAGGTGTACGATAGCTTTCGAACCGATATATCACCTTAACTGGATAGTATTTTGGCAGGAGTTCGGGCACTGTAACGGTAAAGAGAACTTTTGCAACAGCCAAAGGATTGGGACAAATCGGTGTGGGCTTCGAAAAAATAGCATCCAGAAAATACTTGGAGCCTTTCCCCGGTATTACATTTGTTTTGTCGTTTATGCCGAGTGTATATTTCGTGCAATCCGATAAATGCCACAAATTTATATAGTCACGCACTTGACTGAATATTTCATTCACGGAAAAGTCCTGTATATTAATCCAATTCACATGTTTCTCTTTGTATTCGGCATGGAATTGCAGAAAATCGGGATATAATGTTCTTGTCTGAGGTTCAAGTTTAGGATCAGGATAGTAGAATTCGCCTTTCACATCACTTAATATCAACTCAACCGCTGTATGAATTGTTTTATTGACTACGATTCTCAAGGTTTTCGCAATCTCCTCTAGAGTTAACCAGTTCAGGTTGTTATCAATATAATGGTTATTCAACGGACAGCTCATTGTCACTATTGTGTTGAATTAATACAATTAAATACGAATATAAGTTTTGACAAAAGAAATTGAAAAATTTAAAATTATTTCTAAATTACAATTTTTTTAAACGTAATTTGAAAAAATAAACTCAAACAACTGCATATATTATATTTTTGGTATGATTCAGAATATTTGAAGTCGATAGTGATGAAGTGATTATCATATATTGGGTGCGTTCCAAAGCAAGTAGGATTTTCTAAAAATGTTCTAAAAAATGCTTAATTTTTTTTACAAAACTCTTTTATTTTATACAAAATATTCCCTTTCTTCTGGGGTTATACTTGTATACAGTTACAATTTTCAAAAAATCGTTTTTTTAATTTTTTTTCTTAATATTTAAGAATACACACAGAAAATTTAATATCGTTCCGGTGCATATTTTCGAAGTTACACGCAAATTTGAAAAGCCGTTTCACACTTTCACTGTTTTTTCGGCCTTCTAACTGTATATAACCCCTTCAGCGATTTGCCTCTTAGTTGTTGTTGTTGTTGTAGCAGCTTACTAAACCCTGTTAGTGCAATGTATGTAGTTTCCGGTAGTCTTCGTCTGACTCATTTAACGGTAGGCCCAGGAAATGTGATGTTTCGACAGGTTGGGTCCAGAGGGACAGGGGTTTTATATGAGTGGGTTTAATGGCGCATGTGAAAAGGTGGTTAGTGTCGTGCGGGGAGCCTTCCAGAGGGAAGGAAGGGGGGTGTTAGATGAGTGGGTTTGATGGGGCATGTGAAAAGGTGCTTAATATCGTGCGGAGTGCCTTCACATGCTGACCAAATGTTAGGTATGTCGGGTAAATTCTGGATAGGTTGGAGTTTAACCTGCTACAATATCCAGAACATAATTGTGCCAGTGTTGCGCGGATCTCTCGAAGTAGCTGAAGCTCTTCAGACTCCGAATACGGCATTCAGAGGTTGGCAGTTTAAGAAGGTGGTAAGTGTCTCCCGATGAATGCCATTTAGCGTATGTCTAAACACTGTCCGGTCTAGAAATGTTCGGTTTGTTTTTTTCTGGATCTCGTCTGAATAGTTAAAGAGATGCCTCCTAATATGCCTTGGAGGCGGATCGGATTCTAGAAAATGTCTACAGGAGTGAAACCTGCGGTAGCACCCAAGTAGAAACTGTTTGCTGAGCATTTGTTGTGCTCTTTGACTGAGACGATTTGCACTGTAATTGGGTACGATGAAATTCAGGGTGTCGACATTAGCCCTATGCTATGGCGTTTTTCTTTCATTGGCAGATGGATTTGCTTTAAGGGGTTAGGGGTAGCCAGAAGCCCAATAAAATGATGATTTTCAATCATTTGGTTTGCTAGTCAATTGCTTTATTTTGCAAAAATAAAAACGCGTTGTTAATACAGCATGTTTCGACTTGACTTTAGCAAAATTAAAAAAAAAATAATAATAATTGTAAAATTTATCGCTGTTTGCTTTCCAGAAGCCCCTGGCGGTGATCATCACAAATTCTTGGAGATGCATCTAAAACAATCGGTCCAGAGAAATAAGTTTTATCAATAGATAATCTTGTGCCTGATTGAAGTTTTTTTTTCACAATTAACAATATGGCGGCCTTGGAAAACATTTTTCAGATTTTTGAGAAAAAAACCCACAGTTAATAGTTTGAAAAAAATCGAAATTTTTGAAAAAAAATCCTTCGATCAATGATCACCAGTTCAAAAAACTTAGTTTTGAGAAAATGCATTTCAAGTTCAGCTACTTGCTCTCGAAAGCTTCGGAGTGCCCGAGCGCCCTTTGTTAATTGTTGAATGAGTCGAAAAGTATTTGTCGGACTCACTTCAAATTTTCACACAATATTTTTAAGATATTATACTTTAAGAAAATGAAAAACAAATCCAATTTTTTGAAAATTCTGACTACTTTTAACCCCTTAAAAGGGATAAGACGCAACGTGGCAAATTTAGCAAAGTACGTTGGCAGTTATCAGTTGTTGTTGTAGTAGCTTAAACATTCCCCATACATGCATGGAGCGACAGTCTTTGACCGGATCTAAACTCGTATCCTTCTGGTAACGTAGAACCGACTGTTGTAGTTGTAGCAACAAAATCATTGCCCATATATGTACGGAGAGTGCTGCTGGAGTGACAGTCCTTGGCGCGATATGTAGGAAATCCGGTTCGTTCCGGTAACGTAGAATCGACTGTCGTAGTTATCAATCAGTACTGTTAGTTAGATATTCTGACCCATGTCAGGTGAAACTAGTGCCTCCATTTTTTTTTTTTAATTTTTTTTGTTTATAACAAAACAACCGTCATATAATGTAAAAGACTTTTAATTAATCTCGATTTTTAATCGACAAGTAATGTATAAAAAGTTAGATTTAAGTTTATTAATTGATTAATATTAGTGTTTTTTACTTTTGCTAATCCAAATAGTAGAGTATTACTCGATAAGTTTACGAAATCTAACAAATTTAAATCTATATGTCTGGTGCATAATTTACAAGATATAAACTTAAAATTATTGTAATGTTTAGTTCTACATTAATACTTAAATTTGTTCGGTCATGATACGTTTTGCTCCTGAAGAACCCCATTCTAGTTAGCTTTTCTACAAATTGTAATTTTGTAATTTAATCGAGATATACAGCATTTTCAAACAATTCTCCATGCATACAAATACCACTACTTAAATATACTACATACATTTCTTCATTCGAACATAAAATATAATTTCATACAAACCATTGTTAGAAATTAACTTAAATAAGTTAATATTAGGGGCACTGAGACTAAACTCCCTATCATCGCATTCCAATGAAAGCCACTTTCGGCCACTACCAAACCCTAAAATCTCCGCGATCAAAGTTGCCAATAATTAATTATGACAATAAGGTTTGCGTCAGAATGTCCATTATCAATTTACCCTGAACGAGCGTTTGCTCTTATGTAAAATAAGCAGTATCGAGTTACGAAACGAATCAGTCGTTGGCCATCACTATGCGTAATTTTTTTTTTTTCATTTCCCGCATTTACCTCTTTTTTTCTTTAGGATAATTGGGAGCTGCATAATCATCGTGCCACACTAACTGATACTTCGCGCTGCGATTCGTGTGCTTCTGTCTGCCCATAACAATATTTAGGCATACCATCGCGATATTTGTTTTCATGTGCCACAGAGTGAGAATTTGTGCGACACTTAACCAAACACAATTCGAAATGATCCTCCACTCGCGCGTATACAGCTGCCTGCCGGCCGGTAGTAGTACGTAGCACTAGCTCCAACAGTGTTCGTTTCGTCGGATGCAGGCAGCAAGACACACAGTATTCGTATATGTCACAGCAATGTGTTGTTGTATTACATGTATCGCATGTGTAATATTGTGTTTCAGGCACTTCCACATCACAGCAATTGCTGGGCAGCAACAAATGTTCGCGACGGCAGAGAAAGCCACGATCATCGACGAGTAAATCGCGGCCCTGCACTGAATTGCGACAATGCATGTCGGGATCGTTGGTGCGATTCTGAGGTTCGTCAGGCAGTAGGTGTTCCTGTAGTGTGCGCCAGATAAGCGGACGTGTGCGCTGAACGGTGAGCATATTGTCCGCATGCAGTGCGCTAAGACCGCCATGCTAAACGAAGAGATGAATGTAACCAATTATGCAGAAGCGCAGAAGGAATATGTGACGAATTAGAATGTATTGGTAGTTGTCACAATTGACTCACCTTAAGTAAATTCGTTAGTAAATATATTACGGCAAGTAATGTGATGGTTATGTAGAGTATACGTCGGCCAAGAAATCGTGGCCACATTGTCCTTTGGTCTCTTAATGCAACGTGGTGTTGACTGCTGGCACGCTAGCTGGCGAGATTGTAGTCATAGCGCCGCAAATGTTTGCACGTCGTTCGGGGTTTCCTTCAACTTAATCGCCCATTCGCGTCCACTTCAACGACAATGTCCGACGTATTTCAAAACATTGTAAATAGAGTTTGTTAGATGTATTGGTATACAAAATATCAGAAATCAACGCGAAAATGTAAAATTTATTAATTTCTGTTTCATGTAGGAATGCGGGTTTACTGTGATACAACAAAACAAAAGCAATTATAACATATGCGAACAGCTGATGGGCAGTGATGCCACCAGAGGTTGGGTGCCTTTTTAAAGAGCACAAGCCATTGAGAGTTTATTGACGAATAATTTTAATAACTGATATAAAAAAAATGAATGAATGAATTGTGGGTAAGTTCAAATATTTGAGTGATAAAATAAACTTTTTATTATACTGAATAATCCCGTAATTGATTCATATTTATAATTATTCAAGTGTTAAATAACTATAGCACAAAAGCTTACTGACAAGTTTTCAGAAAATGTTTGTTTCTTATATAATTTTAACATTTTAATATTATGTGAAAATATAATTCATTATTGTACAAGAACTATATAAGTGCAACCTTAAAACTATGAGCAAAATAAAAAAAAAATATAAAAATGTTCGCCAAAGTTTTCAACTTTTTAATAAGAGTTTTTTTTTGCAGTTTTATAGCAGATTAATCTTTACAATTTGTTTTTGTGTTGGTTGTTGTTATTGCTGTAGAAGCATAAACTTTCCCCATATATTATACATATGTATGGGGAATGCTGCTGAAATGACAGTCCCTGGCCAGTTATAAGTCCGGGTTGTTCCGGTTACGAAAAACCGACTGTTGTGGGAATGTAGTGGTGTTCAATGGTTGTAGTGGCTCGACATTCGGTCTCATATAAACTCAATTTTCAAAAAAGCAAAAAACAGGTATTTTTTTCATTAATGATACCGAATTAATCAAACTTGCTACACATAATGAGCCCACGAAACATCACCCTAGGCAAACAATCGCAAACCTCCGAGTGTA
Organism: Anastrepha obliqua; assembly: GCF_027943255.1. Lineage (NCBI taxonomy): Eukaryota > Metazoa > Arthropoda > Insecta > Diptera > Tephritidae > Anastrepha > Anastrepha obliqua. The sequence continues at coordinate 51,811,530 of NC_072893.1, forward strand.
TTTCTGCCATGCAAAGGCTTCTCATAAAAAATATCTGCCGTTCGGAGTCGGCTTAATGGAGATCCCTCCATTCCTGGAAAAACATCAAGACTTTTGCCACAAATAAGAGAAGGAGCACGTCCAGAAAGCCAATAATGGGTGTATACGTCCAAGGGTGTATGCACCCAATAATATATAGGTATATATATATATTTAGAAAAAACAAAACAAAAAACACAATTACAACAAAACTCATTTATTATGCAGTTTTCGCACGGTCATGGCACGCGCGTTTGAGATTCCACTATAATTGCACTATAATTTTTTTTACTTGAATTTGTAATGGTAATTTTTCTTTTGTGATGCTTTTGTTTCAGCTGTGAATTTCGACGAAAGTTTTTCTTTTTCTGTACACTGTAATTGTGGAATTTTTCTTGTCAAAGTTTTTGTGATTAGTTACTGCTTTTGAGGTTTGTAACGCCTTAAATTTCAAGCCTTTGCAAGTACACTTAAGAAGTGGCAGCAGATATTAGTAAAAAAGATATGAAATGTAGCGATTTTTGGATACAATAAACGATTCTTATACTAAATAAATAAATATTTTAAAAATTAATATTTCATACAAAACATCCCATAACAACTAAAACAAATACCAAATTTTGCTTTGTTCTGCAAAGTCGATATCCCACTGTGCAACTTCCGAAAATAGAGGCATATTGTTAATTTGAAATAATATATTTATATAATTTAAGTGAATTGTATTACAGAAAGAAAATAATTTTCGACCCTACAACCAAAGAACCATCAAATATTAGTTCCCTGTTCTGATCAACACAAAAGTGAAGTTTTTAATTTTTTACACAGAAAACGCGAATGGATATCTGAAATAAATATACGATGTAATCTTTCCAGGCCACAGTTAATTTTCCCTAAAGCTCTTACACAATTCATTCATACACAGCGATTGCCATGGCATTAGAAAATCAGGGTGATTGAAAAATTGCAATCGCGTAATTCACTGATAGCCAAAAATCACTATATCGCTCAACATTACCAGACCTTCAATTTGTTGCAGTAGACATTATTTTTTCGCTCAGTACCACACATATATATGGCAGTTCAATTTTATTTACAAATGCAACCCTAAGTATCAGTGCGGTTTGTGTTTTAGCTAAATTTCCTCCACTAACACATCCGCTTGAAATTTTCAAAAATACGACATTCTGATATTTATATAAAGCAGTACAAATTTAAATAAATTTTTGTTTCGCTTTTTTTTATTACATTAACTTAAACCACTTTAATGTTTATTTCGATTTCGAATATGATAATGCGCCTATCTGTGTACACACAGGTATGTATAGGTACCTCGTCAGGTGTATTCTTTCGATGAGAGCAAAATAATGCATTGTCACGTAGAAGGCATAAATGAGATAGGTAAACAAATACAAATAAACAAATACAGTAAACAAATACAAATAGCAATAAAATTTTAGTGCATGGTAGTTAATAAATACGCGAATACTGTAATATGACTCGTTTAAGGAAAACTATTATATATATATTTACTCAACATACTAGAAGAGAGTTTTCCCGAACCGGGAAATACAAGAGTGTATATAGAGAGCGCAATAAACGAAATTTGTTGGTTTCGTAGAGTATTTGTTGTTAGTTCGGGATCAAAAAGGGAGATTAGCGCAGCAATATGCAATATTAATCAATTCTATTGTTGTTTGGGATGTGGGTGTGTCAAATATTAGACATGTGTGATAATCTAATATCAAAGCGGTAAACGGCAGCAACTACATACATAATTCCACTTATAAAATTCATCAATTTTTTAGTTATTTCGGTGCGATCGAGGTAAATGAAAGTGCTGGTTGTAGCGGCAAGCTTTGTGATAATGAATCTGTCGCAAAGGATTATGACAAGGAAATGCTAGAGGGGAATTTTGAAATAGGAAGAGTAAAACCTAGTTTTAATGCAAATGGCGGGACGTTTCGTTAAAGAACTATTGATAATTCGGGTATTCCATATGGGTAACTTAGATTATACTTCAACTTTATTCTTGAGCGATAAAGAAATTGTAGGCATTATTAAAAAGATATACATATAATAATAAAATAAATGTGATTTATTTATTTTAGATGATCACAGTTACTGGGATACGCATAAGCAACAAGAAACGCAAACAAAAAAAAAAAAAAATTGCTTTTTCAACAAGTTTGGGAAAATTTTTTTATTATGCATAAGGCAAAAGCTCATTTATATAGAAAAACATACAAATCGAAAACAATTTAAATTTAACGAAATAATTTGGGAAAGGCATCTCTTTGAATTTGTAGTCTCTTCTTACTCAGTAAGGCAGTTTGTAGGAGTATTCTTCAGGCAATCAGTATTCAATAAGAATTTTGCCACTCTCTTTCCATCTCTGGAGGAATGGAGTAAGAGACTTTTACTAAACAACTTCGACGTTACAGTCTACACAGATACTATTGGACTACACAGAGCAGGAATATATTCTCATAGACTTAGAGTTAAAAAATCTGTGCGTTTTCCTAATACTTGCACTGTTTCCAGGCGGAATTATTGGCAATAGGGGAAGTTTGTAGGCTACTAATCGCATACTTTTCTTTTAAGGGGACGGATACCTGTAAACGGCCACATTTTCCCTGATTTTCATTAAAATTATTTAAAATGAAGAAGTCCATATATTTTTTTCAAAACTTGCATACAGTTTAATTATACATTAAAATAATAATTTTTTTTTTTTATTTTAATCATTTAAAATGGCGGATGTACACTCAATTCTTTCAGGAAGGCCGCAGCGGGGCTTCTTAATCGGCGGGCATTGTATGATAGCATCGGCGTCAGTGACCTGAATGCAAAAACCAAAAAATTTTTTTGTTTATTAATGTCATAATTTCTATACGAATTAACAATAAAAATAAAAAAATAATTCGCGGAATAATATGCTTCAAAAAAACAAAAAAATTAATTTTGAGGCGAATTTTTCTATTATAATAAAAAAAAATTATTTGTTCGAAAAATTTTCGAAAAATTCCAAATTCACATAGAAAGTAATATCATCAAAAAGATGTGTGCAAAATTTCAGGGAGATCGCTCAATAACTTTTCGAGTTATCGTGTACGCCAATTGGAAAAATATTGTTTTCAGAAAAACGCGTCTAAAGTCGGCAACGTAACTATACCTCTCCCAGCGCTCGAACGCAAATAATAGAGTCGTCACGGTTGCCGGTCTTTAATATAAGAAATACTTAAATTTACGTTCTAAAATTTTTTTTGACATATTCTTAAAGAATTATATTAACATTTTATGAATTATGAAAAAAATAAGAACTTGTTTTCGAAATTTTACAGGTATATGCCCCCTTAAGGCCAATATAGCTATTCTTTCGGATGGCCAAGTAGCAACCCAGGCCCTGGATTCAGCTACAACAACCTTTAAACTGGCCTGGGTTCCTTAATCTGGGTTCTGGGACATCGGAACATTGAAGGAAACCAAAAAGCGGACGAACTGACAAGAGCGGGATCTGCCATGAATAACATTCTTGCAGAATCGGTATTCACACCACTAGGTGCAATGAAGAATACAATATTCCCAAAATATCTACGAATCGCGGATTGTAGATGGAGAGAAAGTTAGCAGACCGTTATGGCCCACCTAATATGAAATGAAGGGATGCCTCTAGACTCACGGCAGTAATGACTGGTTTCTGGTCCATAGGAGAGCGGGTAGCCAAAATGTGTATCCCTTACAATATATGTATACTTCCATAGGTGTAATTAATCGAAGAAAAAGGAAACTATCTTCCACTTCTTCTGTGAATGTCTTGCCCTATGGAAGGCGAGGATGTTAACGCTTGGCAAACCGCTTTTTGAAGCTGGCCGGTATAGACGAAAACCGCCTTATACCGTTTCTCAATCGCATAGACTGGATATAGTCGTGAATCGTGAAGGAATAACCATATAACTTGTTGGTATCGAGGATGTAGCAACAAAAACATATGCAAGCCTTAATTTGATTTTGGGGAATCGCCACTTCAACCAGTCAACCAATTCTTTTCTTAATCGTTTAGAAAATTTGCATTATGAGTCTTCTGGGAGCACTACCTCTTTGCTTGTTCAGCAGGTACCAATCCGAATCCATACTAGGGGACTTCGCTATAGCAGCTGATTTTTCTTTCTTGGTATTTGCTGGTTAGAATGTCAAAGTGCCATGCTTCTTTGTTGTTGCTGTATTCTCATTGAAATTTTGGCATTCGAACTAAAAAAATTACCAAAACCAAATATGTAAATGTTGTTGTTATTGTTGCTCTTGCGAATGCACCGTTTAGGAATTCGCCATGGTAGGCATGCTTGTTTGCTTACCCTTTATTGTTCGCTTAAGAGTTATGCAAATTGGCGTGTTTTCATTGCTTGATTATACATAAAAATACATATGTACATATATGTACGTAACAATTTGGAGTAATCGTATACCAGCAAGTAGTACTCCAGTAATACTTGAAAAATGATCTCCAATTCTACTGCATAAGTTGGCTGTATCTATTGTTGAGAGAATAGAGAAATCTGCGCATATTGCGGTATAGCGGATTTGCGGTATATTTTCTCGATTATCAGTGAACTTGATAGAATTAGTTGTGAAGCTGACGCCATTTAGCAATTGATTAATTTTTTCTTTGTTTACAAACAACCCCATTCCTACTATTTTCTTTTCAATCCTCTTTCATTTTTATTTTAATCTAACCAACCTTCTCATTTTTATTTACAAAAGTTAGCTGTTTTAACCCCCACCCGTCACTCCCACTCTCACGCTCTTCTAAGATTACGCCATGCCAAAATTACTCTCAAAATTGCACTTTAATCGACATAGTTTTGTATTCTATCATTCTTGTGTTGTATGGACAAGTATGTATGTGTTCCTATGCATTTTTACTCACGTAAGAAATAGACCAGCTGATGAGGTTAAGATTGCTGCTGCGAACGCAGCGACGGCGACGATGGCAATCAAATGCAATAGCAGCTACCCCAGCTGTTGTCATTGCTAATATCATATTACAGCTGCACTGTTATGCGGGTTTATAGTTTTGCTGTTACTGTTAGGGCACTGCTTGATGGCAGCATTGATTTGCCCCCGTCGCGCTGGGGCAGGCGATCATTTAAATATCGTGGGCTCGATTGTGTCAATCAATGTCAACGATTTTTTTATTCTATTGCTATTTTGATGTGGTAATCTTTTCTGCTTCTGTGTGTTGCCTCAACTTAAATATGTACACCCATGATCAAAATAATGGAAGGCCGATATTTTTACCAGTTTATGTATTTTTTTTGTTTGTGTTAAGTTTCATTAAATTTTGATAGGAATATAGTTTATTCAACAATAAATATCATATGAATTCAAGTTTTAGACCTTGTGTAATATTTATAAAACTTCGATAAATTTAAAAAAATTTTATCAGAATTCACAAAAAAATATTGGATACACCGTGTTCAAGGCGCATTCAGTAAATCAACAGGAATATTTTGTACGTTTGATTGTCAAAGAAAAGTATTAGCAAAGTAGAAAACAAAGAATGAATTCATCTTGTTTCATTCTGGTCTAACAGCCACATGGGCACGGAGAAAGAAAAAAAAATCAGCTGATTTACCGATACCACCTTTAATAGATTCGCCTTGGCCGTTTTATAGGCCATTAATTTTTTGATAAGATAGAGAGTAATTTTGAAGTTAAAAATCTTGATAACTTTTCATTATTTTTTCTTTGTCGGTGTTGCGCATTTTCTCCATATAACAAATAAACGACATATTCCGCACTTTATTATAATAAAATTTAATGGGCTATGAAACTGCGCATGGAATTTCTCTTCATAATTCTATTTAATATTTAAAAACACCTAAAATATCGCGTTTCTATTTTACTGATCATGGCTGTATATGTATGTTGTTGTTGTTGTTGCATATATCTGTTGCAGTTTATCTGTGCTAAATACTGCCACTGCCATTGCGACGACTGCGACTTGCGTGATACAGCCACCCGCCCACCGCTGCTGTAATGCGATTGTGTTTTCTTCTTCTTCTACATTTAGCTGTCTGTCTGTTGCGGCTATCTTATCGTTGACAGTCGACTGCCATCATTGCTGAACAGATTCGGTATTTATTTAGATATTTTGTGAGTTTCCAACATTGCTTAGCGCTGATATCGCACATTAAAATCAAATTGATTTGCAGCATGAAATTTAAAACACGGACACACATACACACAAATAAAATAAGAAGAAACAAATGCAAGAATGAAATAAATTTGGCTACTTCACCAACTCACTGACTACCTGAGTGGCTTAAATGTTCGCTGAGTGCAGCTGATTAAAGACGTCTATTCGCCCGCCGTTGCGGTAAATTGAGATTGAGTTAAATTGATTGCGACGTTGATGTGCAGCAGCAATAAATAACAAATAGCAAGAAAATCTTCTTAGAAATAACAGTTCTCGTATATGTATGTATGTGTACCTACCGCAATGCTGACATTTGTATATTTTTACTTTGCTTGCTGATTTAATTCTGTGCTATTTATTTATTCGAAAATCAGAGAATTGAAATTTTTTCAAATGCCAGCAAAAAATGTTTCGCAAATCCAAAAACAACAACTATTAAATGCATTGAATTCCTCAACGTTTAGACAAAGTAATGACCGCTGTGCATTATTATGGCGAGCTGTGGCCAAAATTGGGGAGGTCAAGAGGATTTTTAAAAATAAATGCGAAGAAAAAAATAACAAATAAATTCTAAATAAAAAGTGAGTGCAAAAATTTGGTAAAAAATAAATAAATTGCCACATGTGGATTGAAATAAAGTGAAATTGATTTCATTCTTGCTCTCCATTAGATTTATTTAGATGATGATTTCAAAGCACTGCATACTTTTGGTCGATTACCCATATATATGTATGTACATACTTATATATGAATGTATGCATGTATGTATGTACATATATAATATCTATGGATTTTTAACAAAACAACTTATTTGAGTTTAATAACTTTGCTTTAAGGGGGTATTCTGGTGTAAACGCCTTAATTTTAGGTATATTTAAAACTAAGATAAAAAAAATGAAAAACATTTTCACTATCCATTTTTTTATGGTTTTTATAAATATTGGAAAAGTATAAAAAAATCTTGGAATTACAGGCCGGCGGAGTGGGGGCTACATAAAAAACGATGCTCCATGGTGGACATGATTCCAACCTTTGTAGTAATCTAAAACAAACAAATTAAAGAAAATTCTTCATTAGTTAGGATGTCGCTATCGGATTACGCCGAATAAAAAAAAAAAAAACAAATAATAATAAAAATTCACAAAATGGCGTCAACTTGAAAAAAAAAGAAATTTTTTACCTTCTTTTTTTACCTTTTCAAATTTTTAAAAATACTTCAAACTTAAATTTTTCAAAATCCGAGGCAGGCGCGATAGACAGAGGTATAATAAAAAATTCTTATCAAACTTCAAAGCGATCGGTCAAGTAGAACTTGACATATCATGACGACCATCTCCAAAAAAGTAGTTTTGAGAAAATCGCGTTTGAAGTTTGAGCAACAATTCCAATAGAATAATTTATAGTAGATCACAATATTTACTTTTCACTCTGGATTAATCGGCGATATATTTCCAGATATATAAAGTATATAAAGTATATACATACATAAATATGTATAGAATAAATAAAGGTTGTGTGGGATACAAAAGATTTTCTACAAAGAACGAGTCCTCAAGTCGTCTGGTAACATCTGCCGTTCATTGTGCGATTCGCTTCACTCGGCCGGCTTAGACGCCACGTCACGAAATCCGCTGTATCTCCGAAAATAATTCGAATTTTGAAAAATCCGTTGAAGGGCATATTTTTGAAGGTCTAAACTTTGAAAATATGCGCAAAAAACCGTTTTTTTCAAATTTCTATACCAAAATACCCCTTAATTATTTTTTATTGGTTTCCTTGCTATTATAGTTTCGCTAGAATTTTAAGTTTTCTCAATTATAATTTGTAGTAAACTCTGTATATAGATAAACAGCAGTATAAGTTCAAGATTACAAAACTTCATCCACCTCAGGCAATGTAGTTTATGGAGCTTCTTGCAAATCTCTCTCAATTTGCAGCTGCAAGTCCTTGTCTATTTGGACTTCTGGAGGAAGTAGCACTGGCATAGCAACAAACTCCAAATTTGGATCCCCTACCAGCTTTCTTGCCAACCATAGGAAACGTTTTTCAAAATTGTAATTCGATTCGGCAGAAATATCGTAGTACTGCAAATTATTTTTCCTGTGGAATGCGATGCTCTTGGCCTTGACTTTGCGATCCTTTAAATCGACCAAGTTTCCGTATAAAACAATCGGGATATTTTTGCATACGCGTACCAAATCTTTGTGCCAGTTAGGTACATTTTTATATGTGACGCGAGAATATAGTAACCATCTCCCTGGTCTCATACGCTGACGACTGCACGATAGTGACGATAGTAGCGTCGGGCAATGACATTGGTGGCCTCTGCGCCAAAGTGAACACCTACCTCACCGAGCTTTCTCGCCTTTTCACTGCGAGGAATCACAAACTTTCCCCCACTAAGTCTACGGCGACCCTCTTTACCACCTGGACAAAGGCCATTTGTTAAGAATTTGTGTCTTTACTCTGCACTAATGTTCTCAATGTGAAGTATTCTTTTGGAACAGAAAAATTAAGAAGCTGTCCACACGCGCAACTCTCGTCGGGTTTTTCGGCTGCTAAAATTGCGACCAGTGAATTCTCATACTAAAATTGAGAATATTATTTTAAATATAAGGTTGTCAAAAAAGTCTTGCGGTATTTTTATTGAATTTTCAATTGTTCATAAAATTGGTTATAATAATGCGATTTAAGTCAAATATGCGCTGTTTTGTTCGATGACGAGTTCCCAACGAGATGCCAACTTCATAATGCCCCTCTCATAGAAGCTCGCTTCCCTATTGTAAAAAAACTCGGAGAGCCAATTTTCACAGGACTCTCTTGTGGACAACTTCCGACTACCAAGCTCATTCGCTATGTACAGAAATAGGTGGTAATCACTTGGTACGAGATCCGGACTATACGGTGGATGCAAAAGAACCTCCCATCCGAGCTCCCGGAGCTTCTGGCGCGTCACCAAAGATGTGTGTGGCCTGGCGTTGTCCTGATGGAAGACAATTCGGCCTCTGTTGATCAAAGATGGCCTCTTCTGCATGAGTGCTGCATTCAAGCGGTCCAGTTGTTGGCAGTACAGGTCCGAATTGAGCGTTTGGCCATAGGGGAGCAGCCCATAGTGGATGATTCCCTGCCAATCCCACCAAACACACAGAAGAACCTTCCTGGCCGTCAATCCAGGCTTGGCCACCGTCTGGGCAGCTTCACCGCTTTTCGACCACGACCGTTTGCGCTTCACGTTGTCGTAAGTGACCCACTTTTCATCGCCAGTCACCATCCGCTTCAAAAACGGGTCGATTTTGTTGCGATTCAGAAGCGATTCGCATGCATCCATACGGCAAAAATGTTTTCTTGCGTCAAGTCGTGTGGCACCCATACATCGAGCTTCTTTTTGAATCCAAGCTTCTTCAAATGGTTTATAACGGTTTGATGACTCATGCCCAGCTCTTGGCCGATGCTACGGCTGCTACTATGCCGGTCTCTTTCGATCAATTCAGCGATTTTATCGCAATTTTTGACAACAGGCCTTCCGGACCGTGGCGCATCTTCGATCACCTCTGCACCAGAACGAAAACGTTGAAGCGGTGGAAATGGAAACTGTATCGGGTCCATAAACTGCACAAATTTTATTGGCAGCATGAGATGTATTTTTGCCTGTATCGTAGTAGTACTGTAAAATATGCCGTATTTTCTCTTTATTTTGCTCCATGTTTGCGACGCTATAACTCACGAACGACTAAAGGCAAACAACAATTAATCAAACACGTGTTAGCACGTGAAAAAAGCTTTCCAAAAAGCTCTAGCGTGAACCGATGCGACGAATACAACTAGAACTACGCGCTTGCAAAGACAAGCTTGCGGAAATACCGCAAGACTTTTTTGACAACCTTATATTAACTTTAAAGTATAATAGAAATACTCAGAAGCGGAGAGTTCAGTCACTGAACAGTGACATGTTGAAAAGATTTTTAGAGGTGTTCTAATTAACAGACCGTTATTCTCTGAGTGAATTTGACAGAATCAGCTGATGGGCTGATGCCACTTGGGATGTGTTTACAAAAAAACTGAGACAAATCAACACAGACTTCGCTCCTGTTGCTTCGTTGCTATCTGAACAAAGACTGATTGGAAGAGTGTGTGGATACATATGAAATGGTCGCGCAGAATTCGGCTTCCAAATCCCCTTTGACATGGCAATTGAAGCTCACCTCATAAATTTCTTTTTCACCATAGTTCAAGAGCAAACCTTCCTTGTAAATCTATCATCCTTGGAATACACCAACGTTGGGTCCGAACGAATTTTTCTTCCTCACATGCCCACAAAAGAGGATTGCGTGGCGCGAAATATGCACATGAAAACCACAAGCAGTAAATCTATTCACTGAAAGTTAGAAGTTGGATGGAAAGCGGAAGAGCCTTCTGCGAGGAACTTTTCACCAATCGTACATTTAGACCTTCGGATCACAGCAGTGTTTTCCAAATAGAGACAGTCGATATCAAAGAGCAGATAAAGAAGTATCCTTATAGCTCAGAGGCTATTGCGTCAGTAAGTTCACTGATGGTGAAACTGAAATGGGTTAGGAGAATAGCTGACTTCTGTTTCAACCGCATCTGAACATCGCGCTCAAGCTATAGTAATTAAGGCATCTGGTTGCACTGATTTTGCAAGGCATATTCCCAAGCCTCTTCCCGTTTATTTTATGTATACTCCATCATACAGTTCATGTTTCTACCTGTTAAGTGGCAATAGGTCCCTGCGGCCTTACACCGTCTTCGTACAAGGGACAAAAAATATTTTCTACAATTACAATCTTTTAATCCGACGTAGGGTCCAAATACAATATTATCCACCCTGTCATACATAATAAGCATTTGGTTACGTTATCCGCTACAAAGCGTCGTTTATGTAAGAATGGTACGCGCCAAAAATACTAAAATTTTCGAGAAAAATTTTGGATCTTAAAAATATTTGTATAAGAGGGTTGCTGGCCTTACAGTAGACAAATGAAAAGGTGGTTGAAAACGATTGTATTGGTTTACCAAACATTCTCTATGATGATCAATACACTTTTGCATGTCGAATGCCGAATTCTTTGTTGGTGAGCGCATTTCTTAACAAGCTTGTAATGTTTTTAATTCGGACTGGCATCTTCGTTACGTGTTTCTCTTTTTACACACTTCCTTGAGCTCTTCTTAAGCTCTATATATGGTGTAATTCCGCCACGCGCAGTAGTCTTAAAAAATTAATTTTTTCGCAATTGTTAAACCTAACCTTCATGATTTACTATAAATTTGTTCGAAATTAATTTTCAGTTTCCTTGCCTCATTACACTTCAAAACGCGCACTGATAAGCTATGAAACTAAAAATTTAAACGAATCCCGGAACAACCTCCAGGTGACGGTCAAAGTCAGCTGATTTGAGTTGTGTTTGCTTTTGGTAGGTGGCCACATTTGTGATTAACATTCCTAACATAGTTTTATTGCCATTACTTGAGATTTGTAAAAAGTTACGTCGTTTTGTGTAAATCTACCTCTGCACATGTTTTCGATTTATTACAGTTTTAAAAATGGTGCGAAAACCTTAGAAATGTTGGGAAAACTGTTTCCGTAATGATATTCTAAAGAAAACAGCCGTTTACGATTGGCACGAACACATCAGAAGAGATCGTGAGTCCATCGAGGATGGCGAACGTAGTGGCTGGCCGTCGACATCGAAAACCGATGAAAGCATCAATAAAGTGAAAAAAGTTGATCGATAACCGCAAATTAATCATGAAAGAACTGGCTTGAAGACTGATTTGCTTATGGACTCGTTCAGGAGATTGTATTTAATGATTTCGGTTTGCGCCGTGTTGCTGCAAAGTTGGTCCCTAGGACCTGAACTTCATTCAAAATGGGACTGCGTTCGCCAAATACATGATTTTCAAGACTGAATTCGATCCAACACCCAACAAACGCATCATTACTAGAGACGAGACTTGGGTTTATGAGTAGCGTACGCAATCCAGATATCAGGCGACTGAGTGGAGAGCTCCGAATGGACCTAGACCAAGTCGTTTTAAGTAAAAACAGAAAGCGATGCTCACGGATTTATTATGGCTTACAATATATATATATATTAGGGCGGGTCGATTTAAAAATCGCTCATTGCTCTATGAAAATCGTATTCTAAGGATCAAAATAAGAAACTTTGTCGAAGGAACTACTTTTAGAGGTAAAACGAATTCTGATGTCCCCCAATTTGGGTCGAACGAAAAATCCCACTTTGACCCATTTAAAGAGCTCTAATCGAGTCCAAATGTATGACCGACCCCCACTAACTTTGGACGGCCGATCCACCCATGCCAGTGGCACACCTCCTGGAACTCCCCTGGGGGGTTCACCATACAATCATTTCAAAATATCACCATTTTTGGCCTTTACATGAGAAAAGAAACTAAAAAGTTCGACCCAAATTGGGGGACATCAGAATTCGTTTTAGAGGTATGGTTCCTTCGGCAAAGTTTCTTATTTTGATCCCTAGAATATCATTTTCACAGAGCAATGGGCGATTTTTTTGCCTCCCCACAAATCGACCCGGCCTAATATAGACATATAGGTATATATGTATAATTGGCCCGTACACCCTTTCTGGGTGTTTCGCCGAGCTCCTCCCCCTATTTGTGGCGAGCGTCTTGATGTGGTTCCACAAGTGGAGGGATCTACAGTTTCAAGCTGACTCCGAACGGCAGATATATTTTATAAAGAGTTTTTCCTTGGCAGAAATACACTCGGAGCCTTGTCATTGCCTGCCGAGAGGCGATCGCTATTAGAAAAAACTTTTTCTTCATTTTGTTTCTTCACCGAGATTCGAACCTACGTTCTCTCTGAATTCCGAATGATAGTCATGCACCAATCCATTCGGCTACGGCACCCGGACTATGGATTACCATGGTCAGGCAGTTAATAAGGACTATTCTTTGGACGATATGAGACGTTTGTGGAGAAACAAGTGGTGGATTTTACACTATGATAACGCATCATTACACTTTGAATCCATCATTATCCGTGAATTTGTGACCAAGTATCCAAACGAATACTATCCACCACCCATAGACTTAATCTGATATGGCACCCTGAGATTTTTTTCTGTTTGCTCGAGTCATAACCCACTACGGGGAATGCGTTTTAACAGCCGAAATGAAGTAATGGAGTAATTGAAGACGGCTTTGATTGCTATGCCGAAAATAAAGTTCCAAAAATATTTAAGGAATAAACTTATATTTTGAATTTTTTTTGCTTCCTTGTTCACTCGGGGGCATAGTGCCTCGACAAGACGCTTCCATCGTACACGGTTCTGGGCAGTTGTTTTTACGCTGTCCCATGTGGTATCAGTATCGATTAGCTCGCGCTACATCGACCTTCTCCAAGTAGTCTTTGGCCGAAGGAGACCTCTGCTTCCTTTCGCGTTTCAGCTCAGTGGCGTTCTCATGGTGCTATCTGGTGGTTTTCTCAATGTGTGAACTATCCATTACCACTTCCTGCGTTTGATTTGCCTAAGAATGGGTTCCTCCTTCGTTAATCTCCACAGTGCGTCGTTACTGAGGGTGTTTAGCCAGAATATTCTGCAGATGATGCGGAGGCATTTGTTGATGAAGGACTGTAGCCTCTGTGTGATAGTGTTAGAGACCAGACATGTTTCGCTTCCGTACAACAATACTGCCTTTACGCATGAGCCGAATATTCGTAGTTTAGTGCGCCTGGAGATATGCGAACTCGCTCATACTGTATAGATTCGCCCGAATGCCGCTCTTGCTTTGTTTAGTCGCAGTTGACATCTTCGTCTGCACCACCAGCTGCCGTGATGATGCAGTCGAGGTAGCAGAAACTTTCAACGAATTCCACTGGGCATCCGTCAACCAATATCTATCTGCCTTGCGTTATTGTGGTCAATTCTCATGGCCTTGGTCTTGGCGTATTTTGAATCTTCTAAATATAATATATTCCGGGAACTTTTTGATCAAGATGGTATGTAATTATGCCTTAATTAAGAGACGTGTTTACACAATTCGTTTGGTGCATCTGACGAATAACTGTACGCTACAGTGAATGCAAATCTTAAGCGAACGATGATTTGTGCGTATTAATAATAAGAAAAGCTAGTTAATTTGCTTAAAACCGTTATTTGGAGCAAAAGTGAATGAATGCACTTCGAAAACATTTTACCTAAAAAGAGCAAAATTATTGAACTATGCAAATTTATATTAATTAAGTAACTGGACTTTCTTGTATTGTGTATATTTAGATAGCCGAATGAAATCGAATTGAAATTGATAAACGTTTGCGAATCAATAAAGAGAGCAGTTCAGTTTGTGCAACCTTTGACAGCGCAGCAGATCTCAATTTGGCAATAATTTGTGCACGTACGTATGTGTGTGTATGTAGATGTGTACACATAGGTACATACATATAAAATAATTATAAGTTTCGCGACGAACGATTGTGCGCGCGAGTGAAAAGCTTCAACGTTAAAGAAATAAAAAATAATTTATTTTTCATAGGCGGCTAGAAAACTTATTCCAAATGACCTTCCGCTGTCAAGACCCTGAACTACAATTTCGTGTGCAAATGAAATTTAGTTCGCTTTTACTTACTTTTTGGTTGCTTTTTTCGCAAAAACACAAATATTTAATTGCACCAATTAAATGAGAAAAAATCAATTCCAACGCTTTTGAGCATAATATACATACATACATACAGACATATATTGTGTATACAGATGTGCATGCTTTCCAATGAGCTGCCGTGCACGTACCGCTACGCAAACTAATAAAAAACAAATAAATATTGTGGCTTAACGCGCGTGCAACAGTAAGCATAAATTGCGATTAATAAAACAGTGGGTATGTGCATTTTTATATTGCATTGTACGTATGTATGTATATACATGCTATATACATATATATGTATTGGAGAAGTTTAATTCTATGGAGTTCCTTTTTCCAAATACGGAAACGGCGAATTTTGCAATATGTGGACCGGTCAATTCAATAAATCCAATTAAATTGTTCTGCCTCTACGCCGCGATGATAGTCTAGCATAAGTGCACTAGCCTGCCATCCTAAAGGTTGTGGGTTCGAGTCCCATGTAAAGCATGGCCCTCGCACTTTTCCAAATTTACCTACTTTTCCTGTTCCTAAAAAACAAAAAAAATCATTCCTCAACCCCAAAAACTTATCCTATCCATCTTACTCCCGCACAATAGTCAGCGCATTATTTGCATTGTAACTGCTAAAACAAGCAAAATCAGTGGCATTGCAGCAGTGACGCCAACAAGAAGAAGCGGGCGAACGCGGTAATAGCGCAGGCACACGAAATTTAGCGAAATCCTCAACCATCTGTGCGATTCTTCTGTCAGAAAAATGTGAAACACAGATGGCGCTCCTAGCAATAAGAAGACGTTGTTCCTAAGCAACGACAGGTGGGCATTCCCACTACTTAGGACAGGTAGCAATAGGCTAGGCTAATCCCCTATCCTGCCAGAAAGCAAAACAGATTAACAAAACCAACGCAAGACTTAGTCTTGTCGAGGCCCTATGCTCCCGAGAGGAGTGAACAAGGAAAAACAAAAATATGCCGCGATGTATGAATTTGGTATCTCCGCAAAGCTAAAACGGCTATGCAAAATGACGTTGTTCAAAGTTGGAAAAGTATCTCCGAGCCATTTGATACCAAACGAGGATTTAGACAGAGTGACACTCAGTTGTGTGACTTCTTTAACCTGATGCGGGAAACGATCGTTCGAGTCGCAGAACTTAATCGCTCAGGCACAGTTTTTTATATGAGCGTACACTTGTTGGCGTATGCTGATGAAATTGACATCATCAGCGTTAACAACTGCGCTGTTAGTTCTGTTTTTTTTCCAAACCAAATATAGAATGCGAAATGCAAAGCGAATGGGTCTGGTGGTAAACGAGGATAAAACGAAGTTCCTCCTGTCATCAAACAAACAGTCGGCACGCTCCCGTATCGGCACTCACGTTACTGTTGACAGTTATGATTTTGAGGTTGTAAGAGATTTCGTTTATTTAGAAACCAGCATTAATACCGATAACAATATCAGTCTGGAAATCCAATGTTGACTCACTCTTGCCAACAAGCGCTACTTTGAACTAAGTAGGCAACTGAGTAGTAAACTCCTCTCTTGATGAACAAAACTAACACGCTACAAGCCTCTCATTATGCCCGTCTCAACGTATGGCGCAGAAGCGTGGACGGGCAGTGCTTAAGAGAAGGATGCTGTGGATGGGTTTTTGAACCTTTGCACATTAGCAATGACGAGTAGGAATTGATGGAACAGGCGATAGAACAATAACCTTTACGACGACTTAGACATAGCGCAGCGAAAAGAGATCCAGTGGCTTCATCGGCTGGATCATGTCATGCGAACGGAAGTAAACGCTTCGGCTCTGAAAGTATTCGATGCGGTACCAGCTGGTGATAGCAGAGCAAGAGGAAGGTCTTCTCTGCGTTGGAAAGATCAGGTAGAGAAGTACTTGGCTTCACTTGGTGTGTCCAACTGGCGGCATGACATCACTTCTTCACGGAGTAAGGGACCCAGATTACAAGAAAGCGTCCGACGTAACGGTCAACTTTTAGAGGATACATAAAATTAAATATTGGTTTGGAGAATAAGTTCATAGCGTTTTTATATTTTCTTGTATTTTACAACGATTTGTTTGCTGTTTGGCAAAGGGTAAGTATTCATTGGATAGAACTCTTTCTGCTCTACAAAACTATGTTAATTGTATTTTTAAGTTTTTTAATTTTTTATTAGTTTTGAGGCTTGGAAACGGAATGCCCAGGAGGCAAAAATTAAGAATTTCGACACGTGCTCTTCTTTGCTTTTCATCGAGGTCAAAAACGGGCATTTGCGACCTATATGGAGAAGGTCTCATAGGCGAGTCTACAGCACAGAAATGGTTCGCAAGGTTCAAAAATGGCGACACGTCCCGTTGTGGAAGGCCTTCTGAATTCGATGAAGAACATCTCAAATGACTTTTGAAAGAGAACGATCGCCAAACCAATCGTGAATTGGTGGAAAAATACATTGAGATTATAAAACGATTCTCAATCACCTTCATTCAATGAAACTTACCGAAAAATTGAGAGCTTGGATGCCTCACGAGCTCAACGAAAAAAGCAAGGAAATTCGCCTTCAAATTGCTTTTCAGCATCTCGCCCGCCATTGAGCAACACATGGTCTTAAGCAGCGCGTTTTGTACCGAATCGTCACGGGAGATGAGAAATGGTGTATATACATCAATATGAAGAAAAGAAAGGAGGGGGTGGCTCCAGGAGATTAGCCAAAGCAGAAAGTCAAGCCGAATTTTCATCCAAAGAATATCATTATATGTGTTTGGTGGGACTGGGAGGGCATGGTGCACTACGAAATGCTCGAAAAGAATGCCACAGTCAACAAGGTGCGCTACATTGCCGAACTACATCGGGTGAATGAGACTATTCGACTGAAAATACCTTATCGATATGGTCAAACTATCCTCCTTCACGACAACGCCAGGCCTCATGTTACACAAGTCGCGCTCCAAGAGCTCGAATGGGAAGTCCTTCAGCATCCGATGTATTTTCCAAACCTTGCACTGACCGATTGCCATCTTTTCCGCTCCCTGCAAAATAATGAAACGGGCATTACCTTCGATAACAAAGAGGATCTTAAAGACTGGCTGAACAATTTCTGTGACACCAGACCAGTCGGTTTTTGACGGAACGGCATCAACAAATTAGATTGGGAAGGGGTTATAAACAGCAAAGGATGTTGGGGTAGACCTTCTCTTTCACATGGTACCAAAGAAAAAGTCTCAAGGTGTTAAATTACAAGATCACGGTGTCCAATTGTGATCACCTCTTCGAGAGATCCGGAAACTTTTCCCGTAAAAGATCAATGGTTTCGTTGCTTGTGTGGCACGTAGCGCTGTCTTGTTGAAAATAAACGTTGTACAGATCAATACCATCCAATACCGGCCATAAAAAATCGTTAATCATCTCTCGATAGCACAATTCATTCACCTGTAACACCTGTTATTGGAAACCCCTGTTATTAGAGGTCTAGTTCCATAATAGAATTTTGTGGTTTTCCACTGACGTTAATTTCCATTATTTCTATTCAGTTTTTATTGTGAGTTGTTCGCCTAGTGACACGTGAGTGCTCCTTGAAATTACTGATGTCTGATTCAAGTCGAATTTACTGATTTCTTTGTGAAGTTTCTTCTATAAAGCTAAGCTACTTACCAATTCCTGTAGCAGCTGGTGTTTTTTATAGCACTATTTTATACCCAATCAAAGAACGTTCTTATATTTATTTGTGTCTTATCTTACTATTGACTCACATGTAAGCACTTAACTTGCCTTGCTTAATGTTTATGAACTATTCAGTAGCAGCGCAGTTTTATATTTGTTCAAATGCCGCAATTGTAACAGACATTTTATGAACGGAATTGCACACGAATGGGGAAACCCTTCTATTATTTACGCCACATTCCAGGTGAAAATATTAAGTATTCACGATTACATTTTACTCTTGAATGAATTCCAGAGCCCGTTGCCAGGTACGATTTCATTAACACCATTACACGTATGCATAGGCAGTTGAACCTCTCTCCTCTGTTACTGGGCCTTTAAGTCAATCACTTAATTTTCTTTTGCATGGAAGCGCACTAATTTCCTTTCTCTCTGTGAGCTGATACTTAAAATTGCCGTTAAGCTTAGCTTGTGCGCTGTATTACACGCCAATTTTTGCATGCACACATATACACACTTTCATTGCCAGCGTCGCGACTGGCACGTGTCACCGCTGCCGCTGCAATTAAACTGCAAGCGCATATCTACGTACAATAATTGGATTTTTTTGTGTGAGCACAGTTATATTTTTACAATTTTTAAAATGTTTTTTCTTTTTTTTTCAGATTTAGCTTTGCTCATTCACTGGTCGATTGCGCTCATTAATGACTTTGAATTTAGAGTTGATTTTATTTTGCACCGGCACTTGCCGGCCAAAGTTAGCGTTGAACTTGAAATGCAATACAACAATGGTGAATGCTTAGTCGGCAGCGTAAGGCGGGCGTAGGCAGTTAGTGGAAATTGCAACAGTCAGAAAATTAGATATTGAACATTTGAAAAGACTGTAATTACTGCGTTTGCACACTGCCTTGTCGCGCCCAAAATTTGTGACGTAAAGGCGCATGCACCTCGCGCAAACGCCAATGAAATTCAAAACGCCTGAGCAGTACTATGAAAAAGTAGTTACAAGTTATTACTCCAATCAATGACCGCAATTACATGCGCCACTGCTGCTCGTGTGCTAAGCACGCGCAAGCGCATGCGCACATTTTCCGGGTATTTGCAGACAACTCCACTCCGTGTTGCGGCTGATAGCCACGGCGTATGAGGAATGCATTAACATTTAGTTGCGTGCGTCTTTTTTTTTCTGCAGCTTCAATTTAATATTTGCCGCTGCCTTGCTCGTTACGTTACTATTTTATGTTTTCGTTTGCATGTTTGTATGCTCAATTTGCCAATAAAAACGGTAAATCATAAATTGCGGAAATTAAAAATTTAATCGCAACGCGTTTGTAAAATATAAAAATGAAAAAATTGCGAAACAAAAAACATAAAATCTGTACAACTCAATGCATGGAATAATTGATTGTATTGTAAGATGGTGAATTTTATGTGTTGGTGTAAATAAGAAAAAGAAGTCGTATTAAAAATGCATAAAATTCGCAAAACTATAGAAATACACGCCGCCACCAGACGAGTTTGTTATGCAAAATCTCTAATCAATAGAAAAAACACCTTGCAATCACTTTTGCGCGCACCAGTCGGTACCACACACACGCTTGCACCGCCGTTGTTTTTTTTGTTGTTATTGTTTTTCTGTTTGTTTTACACACGCATCTCTTATGGGCGAATTTAGAAAGTTGCACAACGTTGGGTTTTTAGTTTTTAGTTTGCAAATTTTTATTTAATTTTTTCAATTTCGTTTGGTTCTTTTTTCCTCAAAACTTTTCTCGCGCGACAAAACTTTTCAGCCGGCAAAGTGCCCACTTAAATTCAATTAAATTGTCACAGCAGTCAGCAAAAGTAATGCATCGCCAAAAATACAAAATACGCACACACAAGCGCCCATGTAATGAAAATAAAAAAAGAAAAAGGAAAAGAAAATGAGAGAAAAATCACATAGCGCAGTGGATTTTTTACGATTTATTAAATTTTAAGCACTGACTAACGCACCACATAAATTCGTGCCGCACGGTGAGTGACAGAGTCTCGGACATACATACACACACACACATACGCTCAGAAAACAAAATAGAAACATACAAATGTGGATGCGCCACCACAAGCCATATGAATCGCTGTGCCGCGCGCCAAATTGGCAACCGCTCCACTGCAGCGCCAAAAGCTACGTAACGTAGTAGACTTGTTGCCAATCACGATACCATACGCGCGGACACACACGCAGGCGCACTGGGGCAATACTGGTGAAAATGTGGCTAATTAATATTCGCTTTTAACTAAGTATTTTATGTAGGTTAGATTAGACGGTAGGCGTTCCCCACTAAGGGATATACTCAGGCTTTTGGCTCATGCCAGCATGGGGAACTTGCCGCAATCTCTCCTAAAATCAATGTGAACTGTGGCTTCTACAGTGTTGAGGTCTTCCAAATCATTGAAGAATTGTGTATTTAGAATGGCGAATCTTTTTGTCTGGATAGAGCAGGATAGTGGCACAGTAGGCGCAAAATTGTCTTTCCTTTATTTTCATCTTGAAAGCTTCTGCAGGATTCATGCGTCTGCACGGTTACCCTCTCGGCCTATCTGCATATTAAATAGTGCCCCGTTGTGACAGAAATCAGTGTGCTAAGATTAAATTTGCTTTGGCTCAGCATTAAGAGGCGGTCAAAATTGGCAGGCGATCCTGAACAGAGTCTCGTCACGCCATCTTTCGTTCGCTATTCTTACAAATTTCTCAAAAATAAGTAGCTTGCATATCTGTAAGGTGAAGCAGTTTTGTGTGGAATCTTGCTGGTTCAGCTGACCTGCAATGCCCCTCGATGTCACAATGACCTGAAACTCATGTAATATTCGGCGGAAATAACTGAGCCATCTCCTTATGTGGTATTTCATGACTAGCATAACGGTTATCGACTGCTTTGTGGAGAACTTTATGCCGCCTGGCTGTTAGTGAAAATGTGGATATCATCTTCAAGTATCGCATTACATTGTACCAGTATCACGGTCATAAACATTGCCATCAGTTCAATTTAGACGATACTACAATAGTCGGGGACCACAAAGGAAAGATATTCCTATATGCTCGGAATATACACCTTGGAGCTTTGAGTCATATGGGGACACATGGTTGAACTTACCTGCTTTACAAAATTCCGTTCTCACTCCTTCCTTCATGGTAGGAGGGTCGTGATTATCTAACTATGTATTAAGGGAACGAAGTAATAAGGAATCTTCGTGATTATCTAACTAAGTCAAGGGGTGTAACAACTCTAGCAGACAGAAGAAGGCTTAACATTGATGATTTTTGTAGTTTGGGAGTGCGGAAAAAAGACTAGTACTTATTTACGGAAGGTTCATTTCATTTATACTTATTAAAGAGTGTATCCTAACCAGTGGAATGCTTAGGACCAGACCTACTGCAGCGCTTAACGTCATAACCCATCTACTTATATTACCATTAAGCTCGCCCTGGTTTACCATTAAACTCGATTGGTTTTAAATCGCCTCATGAAGCGCGTTGAGACTCAGAGACATAGGAAGCTGGATAACAAGACCGTACGGTCACAGCAAGATCCTCCTATAGGGACCTTCACTGTTCAAAAACAAATCGTACTTCACAATCCCTGACCTTAACTTTAAGAAAGATTTTACGGTACGTTTTTCAACGAGAGCTGTATGGAGGAAAGGAAAGGTCATTAGCAAATAGGCCATTAAAATCTACACTAACGGTTCTTAGATGACCTGTAGTATAGAAGCTGGCCTCTATTCGAAGCCCCTCTTATAATCCAAATCAATTCAACTTCCTGACTATGCCAGCCTGTTCCAGCAGAGCTAAACGCCATCAGAGGAGCATTCAAATCACTAAAACACTAAAAAGAAATTGGTGCAAGATCTAGGTATCAGAGAGTTAAGCAGCTATCAAGACCTTAGATTCTAAATTCATATCATCCCTAAAATTGCTTGGACATTGGCTTCAAATTACTCTGATATGAGTTCCCGGTCACAGGAATATAGAGGCTAATGAGATAGCAGATGAGTTGGCAAGAAAAGGCTCGGCACTAAACATAACAGAGGCGGTGGCAGTTGCTACTCCATTCAACACAATAAAAGCGTCCATTGCTTCGCCGAAAGAAGGTAGAAGCCATTAACAACATCTGCCATAACAAGGAAAACATGGCCATCGTACCACATCCAGAGGACGAATTACCTCTTAAGATGCTCTCGCCTAAGCATCTCATGTTTCAATGCAACCCCTATAGTTCACCAGAAGGTAAGGGATCATGCAACCAGACTTAACATTCCTTTCAATCTCATCTGCAGACGCTGTCAGGCGGAAATACTCAAGCGTTTTTTTAAACTTCTTCGAGGGTCGGCGAAGATCTCGTACAGTGTAAGACCGCGAGAAGAGATCAGGGTACTAATCGATAGTTACTCGGGTAATTACACATACACTTTTGAAAAAAATGCTAGATTTTTGGCAAAGTTTATTTGGGTTCGATTAAATAGTTGCCCATGAGGGGCCCAACTTGGACGATAAATCAAAAATCTTCCCTTGTGAGATAATTGCAAGGATAAAAAAGAAAGATAGAAAGGATCGAATCGGGGAAGGGGGATCTAATTATATCGACTTTAAAATAATATAAATTATAATTATGAAATAATGGAACTTTGTAAAAGTAATCTGCTCACCCAGTTTGAAAAAGGAATCTCTAGAAAACCGCTTCTAAAATGTTTGCGTGCACTTAAGAACAGCTTCAAGGTGCTACAGTAAAACCAATAATTGTAACTTAAAAAAAAATGTATCTGCACAGGGCTAATTAGATATTGTTTCTAAGACCCCAAACTATAATACTTATATAAATTATGCCAAAAGAAAAAGTATTTCATTCCAAGATCCTTGAATAGTGTTAACTCTTAAGTGACTCAGGGATGCCAATTTAAATGAAGGAAAGGGGGCTAATAAAAGTGGAATGAAGTGGGTGTAAAGCTTATGGGTAACTAATCAATGATGTTTGGGAGTATCTATCTAAGAGTAGGCCCACGAAACATGATTACTCGACGGGAGCGGATCAAAGGCAGAAGGATGTTAATATCTTTGGCGTGCCACCCTCTTCTTTGACTTAGCCCTATGCTATTATATTTTGGGTCGGCTCTCCTTGTGCGAAATCTCTGGGTTACGCGGTCCTGAGTCGTCTGTGCGCTGACGTCTCTCTGCATCGAATATAGTCAATTTTGTTTTTCCAGGTTTTTGGTGATCGTCCTGGCGCTCTTTTCGTTATGACAATCTGCAACACTTACCTCACTGCGCGATCCACTGGTCTTCTCATTACATGACCGTACTAGCGCAGGCGGTTTTCCTGCAGTTTAGAGCTGATTGGAGCAACTTTTTTGTTACTAAAAATAAAGATGCTTTGAAGATTGTATGAGTATAACACCGCTGGCTCACCTC
Source organism: Anastrepha obliqua (assembly GCF_027943255.1). Lineage (NCBI taxonomy): Eukaryota > Metazoa > Arthropoda > Insecta > Diptera > Tephritidae > Anastrepha > Anastrepha obliqua. Next base: position 51,835,482 of record NC_072893.1, read on the forward strand.
AGCCTCTATATTTCTGCCGCGTGCAGTTTCAGCTCTAGTTTACGTGGTGCAGTCTAGCATCAGGATGCATATTACATTGCCGGCTTGATCATGCTTTTAATTTTTGTGGAATTTTCTTGCCCCGCCGGAGTGTGAGTGGACAACAGGTGGACTGTGAAATTCGGTTGCCTCCATTTTTGTGCGGCTTACTTGTAGCCCATTCGATTCAAGGATAGTAACTCACCGGCTCAGATTTTCTTGGAGGATGCTTTGTCACGTGCGAGAAGGACTAAACCGTCAGAATACAGCAATGCCCCAGGGTGGTTGCCTCGGATTTCTCCCGTAAGGAATTCCATCACCAGATTAAAGATAAGAGGGTTTAAAGTGGAGTCCTGAGGTACGCTTACATTAACATTGAAGCTTTGCACATTTACAGAAGCCTCTAAAGTTCGCTAAATCGTCGTAGCTCTTCAGCGTCACCTAAAATTAGGTCATCAAATTTGGATTAGCTTCGTCCGCTGTGAAGTGTCTTCAATGTGATGAAATATCTACAAGTTTGGGTCTTCTTTGACAGCTCTCTAACATCAGTGCATGATGGCTAACTATTGTACAAATTTGCCTACGCACCCCCCTGTTCATTATTTTTCTTGTACCCACTCTTTGCTGCTTGAAGTGCGCCATTTACTGCCAATCATAATAAGTTTTTGACATTTGGGATAATTTATGATGACGCTGGTAGTTTGAGTCGCTATTTACCACAATTTAGTTAACTACCTGATAGCCTGTAGAGCAGATAAATACTATATAAATTGTTTTTCGTATCATTTCATTTTAAATGTAGTGAAATTTAAAATTCACTAAAAAAAATTGAACTTACTACGCATTGATAACACTTGGGCCGCCTAAGTTGCCGCCTATGAGCTGTTGCAGGAAAAATTGTTCGCATTAATTTGCAATGCGGCACGCATTTTTGCAGTATTGCGGCAAATGAAAGAGAAAGCATAGTGAGCCGTAACCAACGACACTGTGCCACGCAACTTCAATCAGCCACTAGCCAACTAAGCAATAGTGCCTGACCGAAACCGATTTTTGATCGAAATCGAAATGGTGATTTGGAAGCCGAGCCAGACAATTGCGAATATTTTCATAATAATAACACTGTAGAGAAATCTTTTCAAGTAGGCAGGATTGGAAAGAAGGAAAAATCTGCAACGTAGCTGGTACCTCTGTCTTCGCTGACAGCTCCAAGATGGAAACAGGGGTTTTCTCTAAATCCGCCAATTTATCTATTTACAATTGCCGAAATCTTAACGATCCTGCAAGCAATCAAAATGCTTAGGGAACTTGGGAGCGAGGGAGATATTAACATTTGTTCCGATAGCCAAGCCGCGATCAAGGCTCTGACGACGCAATGGTGCAGATCCAAACTAGTGAACCCCTGTAAGGAGGAGATCAAATATCTTGGATGTGTAGGTAACATTTCTCAGATGTGCAGTCCGGGTTATAGGAACAAAGAGGGAAATTAAGTTGCTCATGATGCTCAGAGACCTTCTATCCGGTCATCGGCATCCTCCTGACTTTTGCTAAAGGAGAATTGCACAACTTATTTCTCAGGAAAGCGTAGAAAAGATGGAGCTGTATTTCTTCATCTGCTATTTAGAAAACCCTTTGAACCCAGTACAAAATACTCATTTTCCGAACTCGTAGGCCTGTTTACCGGTCATTGGACGATCGGCACACACGCGGAAAAGCTAGATTTACCATTTAATCCTCATTGCAGAAGCTGTGCGGACCTTTCAGAGAAAGATACTGTTGACCACTTTATCTTTCTGTGTAAATGTTCGGATTTGACAACGATTTAGGTCACTGGGTGCTTTACGAAAGTAATGGAGACTGTCAGCAACATATAACCTCCGTATGTCATAGGTAGAGAGCCTGGACGTGGGTTTTTTTTGTGGTTGATAGACACAATCACGGCTCCATCCTCGATGTAGTGCAAATGAGGTCCCCGAGTGGAAGTCAGCCGAAGAGGTGATGTGGTTTTAGTGGGAGCATGCCCCACCTATCTTTGATGCGTCAGTATCAATGAAAATGTTTCTGACATTTTTATCCTGCCCTTCGCCAAATGAAAAAAACTATATATGGGTAAAGTGAATCAAAATATTGCTGCTTTACTGGCTAGGCTGTACCTTGTGAATCGATTTGAGTATTCCAACTTTAAGAACCATCGATACAGTTCCCTCTTGTAGTAACAGAAGCTGCCCTCTTCTTCTATAAGCTGCTCTACCATAAAATATACATAAATACAAAAACTTGATTGACTAGATGATTGAAGCGAACATTTTCCATCGCAAGTACAAGTTTTGATGCAATATCCGTGGGTGAAACTGAATATTCGAACGGACACTGCAGACAACCATATAGTTAGGGGCCATGTAATCGGGCGCGGATACGCACTGTTTACTTGATTTACCAGCTGAAAGAGTTCACTTATGCGCTACAACGCGTTTGCTAAAATTATCCACGTTTTATATTAAATAACGCAAAAAGCGTAACAGAAAACATCGAGCTGGTTGAGTGCGTTAAATGAGTAAGTACACACATACATACATATGTTCGTTCATACTTGTGTGTGCTATAGCTTTTGAATGCATTGACAGTTGCAGCGAGCATTGATTCCCATTTAAGTGTCTCACTCATTCATTGATTTTATTCGTTAAACTTTTACTTTCCTTAGGTGAAAATTAGATTTTCAATTGCAATCTCTCTTATAAGCAGAAATTTTTTGTTGGGACATATTGCAAATATGGGAAAACCGCATAGTGGACTAGTTGCTGCGCACTTGTAGAAAGAATACGTTTTTACATAATTCAATAAATGAATAGCTTTTAATTATATCTAAGTAGTAGGTTGGGGAATAGGTTTATAGCGTTTTCCCCGAATACATTTATTTATACAAAAAACAATAATTGTATCATTAACTTAACCAATTATGTGTTCGCCGTTGGTGTGACTGGTCTGGTGTGAAAGAAGTTGTTCAGCCAGTCTTTAAGATCCTCTTTGTTATCGAAGGTAATGCCCGTCATATGATTTGACAGGCAGTGGAAAAGATGGCAATCGGTCAGTGCAAGGTTCGGAAAATACGGCGGATGCTGAAGGACTTCCCATTCGAGCTCTTGGAGTGCGACTTGTGTAACATGAGACCTGGCGTTGTCGTGAAGGAGTATGGTTTAACAACATTGTTTTGTCAGGTATTCTCAGTTGAATAGTCTCATTCAGGCGATATAGTTGGGTAATGTAGAGCTCCTTGTTCCCCCTGCTATTCTTTTCGAGCATTTCCCAGTGCATCATGCCCTCCCAGTCCCACCAAAAACATATCTCGATCTTTTTTGGATGAAGATCCGGCTTGACCCTCGGCAATGGCGCATCTCCTGGAGCTACCCACTCTTTTCTTTGCTTCATTTTTATATATATATACACCATTTCTCATCTTCTGTGACTATTCGGTACAAAAAGCGTTGTTTATGACCGCGTGTTGCTCGATGGCGGGCGAGATGCTGAGAAGCAATTTGAAGGCTTGTCTTTGTTTTTGCTTGAGTATGCTTTGACCATGTCGATCAGGCCTTGAGAGGCACCCAGACTCCCAATTTTTCGGTAAATCCCATTGAATGAAGGTGACTGAGAATCGTTTTATGATGGCAGCTCATTTTTTCCGGCAATTCACGACTGGTTTACTGACCGTTCCTTTCAAAGAGTGGCTTCACACGTGTCAGCGACATCAAAGTAGCCGTTTTTGAACTTTGTAAACCATTTCCTTGCTGTAGACTCACCTATGGCACCTTCTCAATACAAGTCGCAAATACCCCTTTTTGACCTCGATGAAAAACAAAGAAGAGCAAGTGTTGAAATTCTTAATTTTTGCCTCCTGGGTATTCCTTTACTTAGCCTCAAAACTAGGAAAGAATTAAATAACTCAAAAATACAATTAACATAGTTTTGTAGAGCAGAAGGAGTTGCCTTATGTTAAAATTATTATAGAAATTATGCTTTTTATTATTTTATCTCATTTTCATATTTATATGGTTGTTTTGGTCTAGAAACAAAAGATATGCCGCGCGGAGAAGCTTTGTCTGAATTTGAGCAGCAGCAAACCTTTGCATGGAAAGAGACTGCTTCAAAGTTAAAAAGAAGCAAAACTGTGTTTTTTCATTACTTCCATCCGAAAGAAAAGTACGGGTGTACCAACTGAAGTGGTACAAAACCAAAACTTAGCGCTTGAGATGTTCGGGAAATCAAAAGTTCAGCTATCAATAAATCAAATAGCCCTGCTGAAATTAAACTCACTATTAATTTGGAAGTTACTACGGGTCGTGAGCAACAAATTTTGCCGAGTACCTAAACCTAAGTTAATCGCACGACACAAACAGGCCAGATTGACATTTACAGTAAAGTACGAATTTTAGAAAGATGAATGGGAAAGAGTAATTTGTAAGTTTCGATAGAACTCTCATCAAGGGAGCATACTTTGCTTAGTTCAAAATCCGAAGTAAAAATGAGTCACACTGCGTAGGTTACGCAAATACGTCAAAACTTGTTGAGAAGTGCTATGACACCCTTCCGTAGGTAGCGGCAAAAATGTTATGCAGTACTGGGTACCTGACCAGTGGGCGTTCAAAAGCAATGAGACCACTGGTGAGTCTGGCAACAGATGTGTTTTTCAGGGACCGGAACCATTCACCTTTCAAATTTACAATTGCAAAGTAAGAACTGATTACAGTAGAGGTCGTCAGACAGACAAAGTTTTTTAGTTAAATGCACGTTAAAATAAATAAATAAATAACTGGCACTTGCACTTCTGTGAGGTGCTGTGCTGAGCTCCTTCTCCTATTTGCGGCGGTCGTCTTGAAGTTGTGCCACAAATGGAGGGAAACTATAGGTCGCGACCGCGAATGACAAATGGTCTTTTATGAGGAGTTTTTTCATGGCAGACGTTAAAGAACATGAAGCTGTTAGGTAGAGCTATAAAAAAATTGAGGATGACTTAACTCGCCACAAACGACCACGTTTTCACATGTACTCGAGTATTGAAATTGATTGTCGGCTATGTCTTCAGCATACTTCGACATCAGGTTGGCTAGACAGGGAACTTAGGAAACGGTTTCGTCGCGAAATGAGAAGATTGGGGTTCCAGGTCTCGAATTTGGTGGGTAACCCTACCGGACATTGTCCGTTAGGTGTTCATGCGGTGAGACTTGAGATTGCCTCAAGTCCGTTCTGCAGAAACTGTCCTGAGGACGAGGTGGAATCATCTCAACACCTTCTTATTAGCTGCCCTGCTCTCGTCTGGCAAAGATTTAGACATATGGGCTCTAATTTTTTCGCTACGTCTGCGGATATAGCGGGTCTAAATATCACAAATCTGGTTAAGTTCATCAGTAGACTAACTACGAACGTAAATCAGCCACAGTCGTCGCCGTCGTAAATGTATGGTCATCATCGTTTCTAATCCAAAGGCTTTTTCTTCCTTGCCTTCTTCTTTCTCCTCTCCGCTGTATGGTATCACAACGGACGAACTTTTGAATATATGTCCAAATGTGCCCTAAGCTAGGGCTACCATTTAACTTAACCTATGTCTTCAGCATAAAGAGATATCCCAGCATATTTTGTAACTAAGCCACTAAACGTTAAGAATTCTTCCTCCCATTATTTTTTTTTTTTGTTTTCTTATTTGTTTTTTGATTTTTTTTGGGTTCAAAATGCCTTGGCACGTACAGCGACTGTGATGTGGCGACAAAAACAATCCCTCCTCTCCTTCAGGAGACACACCCTTCCCGGAACTACTTTCTGCATTACTTCAGGAGGGCCTAACACGGCATTCGTAAAGAACCAATTCTATTCACCCACGTCTGGGTCCATCGTATTGGTAGAGAACTTTTATGCTATAGGCTCGCCTTCTTGTGTCTCTGTCTGTGAGGTTTCGCTTTGTTGAACTGTGTCTGTCTTTTTCTCAGTAGTAAGTCCTCAATATACTCTTTACCGCGTGCCAACTGTCCTCGCATTCGAGCTAGAATTTCCTTCATCGCATTTATTCTGGAGGCTGGAGGCCTTTTTGGAGCTAGGGCCTATTAGGCAGCCAGGTCCTTCTGAGCCGTATTGCCCCTTTGTTTCTAATTCCCTACATTTTTTTCCACCCATTATCTCTCTGCTTCCGTTATATTTATATATATTTGGCGCATACACCCTTTTTGGGAGTTTGGCCGAGCTCCTCCTCCTATTTGTGGTGTGCATCTTGATGTTGTTTCACAAATGGAGGGACTTACAGCTTCAAGCCGACTCCAAACGGCAAATATTTTTATGAGGAACTTTTTCATGGCAGAAATACACTCGGAGGTTTGCCATTGCCTGCCGAGGGGCGACCGCTATTAGAAAAATGGTTTTCTTAATTTTGGTGTTTCACCGAGATTCGAACCTACATTCTCTTTGAGAATTCCGAATGGTAGTCATGCACCGACCCATTCGGTTACGGCGGCCGAAGCTTAAGTTTATTTACCATTAAACAGAAGCACCACCAACAGAATAACCGCTAACAAAACAATTATGTTTGAATTAACATTGAAACCCCCAAATAGGCCCCAAACATTTAGCTATGCCAATGCTATTCGAAAGAGTTCGGTTCATCTTGTTAATTGTTTCATTTTTTTTTTTTTTTGGTTTTTTGGAACCACTTCCAAGAATGGTTGTCTTTACACCATCAATTCATCATTCGTTTTTTCTCCACTTAATGGCATTTCGACTTATTATGCAAACTATTAACTGCATACCATGAATTCTTGAACTGCTACAAAAGCAATTTCCAGAGATATATTTTTTTTCATATTTTTCAAAAATTGAGACACACTTGACTTTAAATTGTTTATAATAAATTATTCCACAGCTTAAGAATAATAAATGGTTACAAGTGAAGAATTAATTGTTTAACGCATAAATAAACCCTTGACGGCTACGATGACAACGACGACGCCAACTACCGACTAAATAAAGCTTAATTTATGGCCACTAAAAAATATTCAAAAAATAAAATAACTTACTAAAAATGTAGGCCTTTGACAAAATTGGCGCCTATCCAAAAATGCAACCCATTTGACAGAAAGTTTGACTTCTGACTTACTTGGTGCACAGGTACCCAAAATTTTAGATGTGTGTGTGCTGCCCTCAAATTATGTATGCCCACATTATACCGTTGAACAAAAAAATACATAATAATATATAATAATACATATTTATATAACACAGCAAGTTTTGCATAAAAACATAATAATCGAAAATTTGTGGAGACTACAAAGCGCTAAACGACAACTGTTGCTGTTTTGTTAGCACTGAGCGACTTGAACGTTGGCGTTTGGCGCTGCAGTCCTACGCTACATTTGTGCATATGGAAGTATGTAGCACACACACACACGCATACTCACTGTTGGCGGCTGAACAGGTTATCTGGTTATCTGCCCGTTGGTGTGTCGGCGCTGTGGTGGGCAGATGTCACTTTTGATTGTGCGTTGGACTGTTTTATAATTTTTCACACAAATGAAATTTCGTAACGGCTATTCACAAACTAATGAGGTGTTGTACACATTTCTGTTGTATAGTTCAACATTTACATACGAGCATACCTCAATGCAGGGTGCCCCTTTTTATCTATAGTTTCCCGTAACGAGAAAAAATAAATAAGTTTTTCAAATGCATTTCATAATTTCGTTATAACCGGAATATATTAGGTTGTGGAATAAGTTCGTAGCGTTTTTACCGAAGACTTTTATTTAAACTAAATCCATAATAATATCAATAAGTTAATCAATTACGTATTCGCCGCTGCTATTTATAACTTCTTCCCACCTCTCAACCAATTTGTTAATGCCGTTCAGCCAAAAATCGCCAGATTTGAGGTCAACGAAGTTGTTGAGCCAGTCTTTAAGGATCTCTTTGCTATAGAAGGTTCATATGGTTTGACAGCGAGCGGAAAAGATGATAATCGGTTGGTGCAAGGTCCGGAGAATACGGTGGATGCTGAAGGACCTCCCATTCGAGGTCTTGGAATGCGTATTTTACGACTTGTGCAACATGGGGCCTGGCGTTGTCGTGTATGGAGTATGGTTTGATCATATCGATCAGGTATTTTCAGTCAAATAGTCTTATTCACGTGATGTAGCTGGGCAATGTAGAGCCCCTTGTTGGCCGTGACATTCTTGTCGAGCATATCCCGTGGCACCATGCCCTCACAGTCCCACCAAATACATATCACGATCTTCTTTGGATGGAGATCCGGCTTGACTCTCGACTTTGGCGTATCTCCTGGAGCCACCCACTCCTTTCTTTGCCTCATATTGATGTGTAGGCACCATTTCTCATTTTCTGTGACTATTCGGTACAAAAAGCGCTGTTTATGACCGCGTGTTGTTCGATGGGGGGCGAGATCCTGAGAAGTAATTTGAAGCTTTGTTTCTCCGTTGAGCTCGTGAGGCACCCTAGCTGCCAATTTTTCGGTAAATCCCATTGAACGAAGGTGATTGAGAATCGTTTTATGATCGCAGCTCGTTTCTTTCGCTAATTTTCGACTAGTTTGGCGACCGTTCTCCTTCAAAAGTGATTTGAGGCGTTCTTCATCGAATTCAGAAGGCTTTCCGCTACGGGACGTGTTGCCATTTTTGAACTTTGCAAACCATTTCCGTGCTGTAGACTCACCTATGAGACCTTCTCAATACACGTCGCAAATGCCACTGGCTACTTCGGTAGACTTTTGACTTCGATGAAAAGCAAAGAAGAGCAGGTGTCGAAAATGTTGATTTTGGCCTCCTGGGTATTCCTCGGTATGCAATACATTGCATATGTCCATAAGTGGGATATCTAACAATTGAAGGTCACACTCAAGATTCAGCAAAAGCACACGCAATAAATTAATAAAATAAATATTATAAAGAATAATATAGAAAATCTAATAAATACTATAAAAACTAAAAAAATATTATAATGGTTAAAAGCAGTCTTAGTTAAAAAAATGTATCAAAACAAATATATGAAAATCGATGGTTATAAACAAATAAGGACCAAGCATTGGCTCGGACCATTATTTTGTTGCGGCCAAAATGCGAACACGCCTCTATGCAGCAAGAAACGTACATATTATATAATTACGCAAAGAATGTACGGCATCAGAAAGCTCCAATCGCAACAGGCAACCAGAAGATTCGCCACTCGTTTTTTGTTCCTGTTCCTAGAGAGGACTGCCCTCAATCTGACATAGAGGAAAAATAGAGCAGTATTTCTCGTTCTTTACGTACCGCCGCCGAAGAAGAAATCGGATTTCAGCGAGTCCGGAAAGACAATTAGTACGACGGGAAATGTCATGCTGACGCGCAAAGAAAGGCTTCTGCCTATAGGGCCACGCTGCGATCGGGCACAACACAAGCCGTATTACCACTAAGAAGAAACGAGAGGCCGAAATACGTGAGTGCAAGGGGCTTGAGCTGCTGACCGATAGGAAAAACACCCACAAATTCTACCAGAAAGTTCGTCGGCGTACAGAAGGTTTCCAGACCGGGGTGTTTTCCTGTAAGAACAAAGACAGCGATCTGGTGACTGACATCTAGAATCTGCTTAAATTATGGAGGAAACACTTCTCAAGCCTGCTAAATAGTGACAACAGCGCATGCCACAGAGAATGTGAAGGTCCCGACACCCCAGTCATTGACGACGGGACTGTCGTTCCACTACCCGACCATGACGAGGTGAGAATAGCGATAACGCGGCTAAAGAACAACAAAGCCGTGGGAGCCGACGGACTGCCAGCTGACCTATTCAAATCTGGCGACGAGGAGCGGGTAACGTGCATGCATCAACTCTTATGCAAAATAGGGTCGAATGAAAGCATGCCTGCCGATTGGAATTTTACTGTACTTTGCATAATCCACAAGAAAGGTGATACTGCAGCCTATGTCAATTACCGCGTGTCTAGCCTTTTAAATATCGCGTATAAGGTTCTAGCATGAATATTGTGTGAAAAACTGAAACCCAGGAAGCAGGGAACTGATTGGACCTTATCAGTGTGGCTTTCGACCTGAAAAATCTACCATCGACCAAATATTCACATTCTCGGAGTGTCGAATAAGATAATTCTGCTAATAGATACAAACGCTCAGGCTCTGAAAGTATTCCATGCGGTACCAGCTAGTGGTAGCAGAGGAACGCGAGGAAGGACTCCTCTGAGTTGGAAGGTTCAGGTGGAGAAGGGCTTAACTGGTTATGTCCAACTGGCGACGGTAATCACGACAAAAAGACGACTGGCATGCTTTTTTAAACTCGGCCAAAATCGCGTAGCGGTGATCGCGTCAATCAAGATGAAGAAACTATAGATGCTTTCCATTTCAATTCAACCGGGCTATTCGGGTCATGTTCTTCGATTTCGATGTAACTTAAATATGTTGCTCTCTGGTCAAAATAATGAGACACGTATTTTTTTGTTCGCCCGAAAAAATTTTTTTTCAAGAGATATCGGCAATTTTGTTTTTCGGCTCAAACTCGATTTTTTTTAATTATATAAGAATTTTTTTTTTTTAAATACCCATAACTTAGTCAAAAACGAACCGATTTTAATAATTCTGGGTTCAAAATGATCGTAATTGCTTACACGAGCGACTTTATGTAGAAACAATTGCAAAAAAGTAGTTGAAAATTTTTTATTTAGCAAAAAAGAAAAAAAATTGAAATTTTTTTCGAAATTCAATATTTCAAAAAGTGTATTTTTTGTTTTATAACTTTTTCCAAATCAAGAGAACACCTCAAACTTCAATTAAGGTGAATGCCCAGTAGCTAAAATGAGTTGTTTTTGAGTAATGAATTGTTGAGTAAAAAGCCTGTTTCGCACTTTTTGTTTTTTGCAAAATAAAAAATTTTCAACTACTTGTTTTCAACTGTTTCTACATGAAATCGCTCGTGTAAGCAATTACGATCATTTTGAACCCAGAATTATGAAAATCGGTTCATTTTTGACTAAGTTATGGGCATTTAAAAAAAAAATTTCTTATATAATTAAAAAAAATCGTGTTTAAGCCGAAAAACAAAATTGCCGATAGCTCTTGAAAAAATTTTTTTTCGGGCGAACAAAAAAAATACGTGTCTCATTATTTTGACCAGAGAGCAACATATTTGATTTACATCGAAATCGAAGAACATGTCCCGAATAGCCCTTTTGAATTGAAATGGAAAGAATCTATATAAGAAAATTTTTTTTAATTACTCATAACTTAGTCAAAAATAAGCCGATTTGAATGATTCTGGGTTCAAAATAATCGCAATTACTTACACGAGCGATTTCTTGCAGAAACAATTGCAAAAAAGTAGTTTAAAATTTTTTATTTTGCAAAAAACAAAAAGTGCGAAAAAAGGTTTTTACTCAAAAATTCATTACTCAAAAACAACTCATTTTAGCTACTATGCATTCATCTCAATTAAAGTTTGAGATGTCCTTTTGATTTGGAAAAAATTATAAAAAAAAATACACTTTTTGAAATATTGAATTTCGAAAAAATTTCAATTTTTTTTCTTTTTTGCTAAATAAAAAATTTTCAACTACTTTTTTGCAATTATTTCTACATAAAGTCGCTCGTGTAAGTAATTACGATTATTTTGAGCTTTCTTGAGCAAATGAACACACTGCAAATGAACAAAATCATTTTGAAACATACACGATACCTCACCGAAATGTTTGCTTACACATACCGCATTAGACGACCTGCCGAAATAGTCTTTAGTGTTCTTCATTTAAGTTATTTGATGTTTCAAAAAGACCAACCCGGAGTAGCCATCGATTGTAAAGGCTACCCAAATTATGCCAAATTTTTTGAATGTCTAAATTTTACATGTGGTCTCCCTGCTAGGTAAACTCCATCACTTTTAGGAAGTGCTCAATTGGAATTTCTTTCATCAAATAAAGCGATACTCAGATCTCGAATATTCTGGAACTTGTTTGATTTGAATATTGTAGCCAAATCTTATTAGCTATTAGATGAGACTCGATGTACCGAGTGGGTGGTTGGGAATTATAGTGGTTTTAACTTTAACTGCAGTTCAATTCCATCACCCTATACAAATGTATGTATATTCGAAGTGTATATTTGGCAACAGGTGGTCATGTTGGCAGTGATGTCATAATTACTTCGTATGCAAATTTATTTCGTCTGCAATCTGGTTTCATATTCGCAAATTTCATCTCTTTGATTGGAGACGTAAGACAACAATATATTCCATTTGCACTAATAAAGTCATTAATATACGAGGAATATATGCTAAATACTCCTCGCTCGAAATTATTGAACATAAAAACATACAATAGTTACGCAAAATATGCAAAACTATCAACACCAAACACAATTATGCTGTCGTGTCAAATCTTTGCTGAATTCATTGAGCACCGCGGTAGGCTAATAAGGATCGTTGATGCCGCAAATATCCTAGCAACTTCATTTTTTTTTTAATAAATTTCCAAAATTTTGAAGCGTTGTTCTCGCTTTGAACTATTCGTGATGACTTGCCACATCTTACTGAACAGAAATGCCAATACAGTTTGCTGTTCCCAGCCGTCAAACCATAGTTATCGATATCGATAGTTCTCATGCAGTTAAAAAAACACCTAAAATGAACATTAGTGGTACGCCACATATGAATTTCTTTAGTGCTAATATGAAAAAAGTTACTACGAAATATATTTACAAGAATACAAAAATTTTCAAATCAGTGTACGAATATTTTTTCCCTTTACTGTCCGAGACCACTTGCATACCGGAGTTGTTGAACTTTGGGTGACAAGAAATGGTCGACTGATTACATAAATTAACGATTGTTAAAACAAGGTATCACCTATAAACTCCACGATAAAGATGGGTGGCGATTGTGCCTCGGTGGCGAATGCTCCCCCCTCTATACTAGATTAATACTTTTTTTAATTCTATGGAACACAGCGTGCACCCCATTTTCAGCCCAACCGGACAGAAGGGTTCGACTAAGGAAGCAGCAGAGAAGCGCGTAGGTGATCCCCGTGAATAGTAGCCCAAACTGTTCTATAAGCATAGCAGTTTGCAAAAAGATGACATGCAGAATAAATAAAAATAAAAAATTGAAAATTCTTATTTAGATAAAACCCTTGACGAAGTAGTGCGGAAAAAGGAGCCATGGCATCACTTGGACGCTATACCGCCAACTGCATGACCTGCACTACGCCGACGTTATTTGCCTGCTTCCACACACACATTCCGACATGCAGGACAAAATCAATATTCTAGTCATTGCTGCACGAAGCGTTGGCCTGGAAATAAACAGTACGAAAACGGTAGCATAACAACTCAATAATTTGCTGAGTTTTTAAATCTAATTTTGTTGACGAAGAACTTGATCCTCCGTCCGACTTTTCTTCTGACTTAGTTTATGCTCTGAACTTTAAAGGCCTTTGCCTGTCTCCTGAGGATATTAGGAACGCTTTAATTAAATTGAAGTCATCCTCTCAAAATGTGTCTGATGGACTTTCAGCAGTTTTGATAAAAAATTGTCCGGCCTTGGTCTATCCCCTAAAAATTATTTACAACAAATCCTTATCGTCAGGGTGTTTCATTGACGCATGGGCGCTCTCTTTCATTACGCCCTTCTTTAAGAGTGGCAATAAAAATGACGATATAAATTATAGGCCTATTTCAAACCGGTCAACTATTTCCCATATTTTTGAGCAGGCGGTCTATGCGAAGCTGAGCTTTTCGGTTAAATCTTTAATTTGCTCTAATCAGCATGGGTTTATTGCCAATAGATCTACAGTTTTTTTTCTGGCTGTTTTTAGTGAATACTGTATTGATTCTTTCTTGGCTGGCTTCCAGGTCGAAAGCCTTCGACAATGTTTCTCATAGAATCTTAGTTAAAAAATTAGCTTGTTTTGGCTTTCATTCTGCATTTCTACAATGGATAAACTCTTATTTGCGCAAAAGACGTTGTGCTGTAACAATTGATGATATTTCATCTAGCCCCTTTACTGCCACCTCTGGTGTTCCGCAAGGAAGTATTTTGGGATCGTTTTTATTTGTGTTATTTAGTATTAATGACATCAAAAGTTGTTTCTCATTTGCTAAATTTTTGCTTTAAGTTGATAATCTTAAGATCTTTTCAGTGATCAAGACTCAAGAGGATGCCATTAAACTTCAAGCCGATATGAGTAGGCTGTACTTATGGTGCCAGAATTCACGACTGAACTTATCTAAGTGCTTTCAAATATCTTACTCGAAAACATCTAAGATTTTGTGCACTAAGTACAGTATCTCGACATGTGTCCTGCAGTGTGTTATAGCAAGTTTAAGGACCTTGGCGTTGTCTTTGATAACAAATTCTCTTTTGATAACCATATAAATTATATTACTTCAAAATCTTTTTCGATGTTGGGCTTCGTCAGACGGAACGCCAATAAGTTTTCTGATCCCTATACCATTAAATTACTCATACATCTTTTGTTAGATCTCATTTAGAATATTCTGTTTTTATTTGGAGACCTTGTAGTCAGCAAGCTATCAATAGAATCGATCGTATGCAAAAAATATTTCTCAAATATGCCCTTCGGTCTCTGAATTTTATTGATCCCATGCCGTCATATTCTGCTCGTCTCATGTTTTTAAGTCTCAAGTCCTTAGAAATTCGTAGGCCTATAATGTGTCTGTCTTTTACTTATAATATTATTACTGGAGTAATTGATTGTCCTTACTTGTTGGAGAAAATTTGATTTAATGCTCCCCAGCGATCTCTTAGGAACTTCTACCCATTTTATGGGGGAAACTTTAAAACTACGTTTGCCAGTAATGCTCCCATTACTCGTGCTTTACGGGAATTAAATCCCGTTCATAATGATGTTGTTCTCGATTTTCCGCTTTCAAGAGTAGCATTTTTAAATCTCTTGAGTTCTATATTATAGTTGTTTTTGGACACATGTATTACATATCAGTAGTTTAGTCTAAGTAACTTTTGTATCATAGTCTGTAAAGATTGTAATTCATAGACTTTAATAAATAAATGAATAAACTCAATAATTTAAATCCCAGCAATATTGTAATCGAGGGAGAAGCGGCACAGTGTGTTGAAAGTTCGGCTGTCTGGGTTGCATTGCTTGGTTTATGGCAGTAGAACGTGGCTGGTGTCGCAAAAATTACAAAGCTTTACAAACAAATGCTATAATACGAAGATAAGAAGTAAAGTGTTTTGGCTTAACACTATCCGTAATTAGGGCTTATTGCAGATCACTGAGCAAGAACCCCTTCAAAAGGTTATAAGAGGTCGCAAATGGTGAAAGAGGTCGTAAATGGCGATGGATCGGCCACTCTCTCAGAAAGGACAAGGAAAGCATAAGCAGAATAGCATTGGAATGGAATTCTCAAGGACACAGACGACCCGACCGTGCACGAAATACCTGGAGGCATTCTAACTGTCGTGATTTAGAAGCAGTTAACCAAACGTGGGCCAACGCAAGGAGAACAGTAGTTAATAGAATAGATATATGTAAATGTTTTGTAGAAGCCCTACGCACCCAAGTGGAATAATAAAGGAATAGAAAAAAATTTAGATAAAATAAAGTCATCATTAGAGATCGGATTTTTATGCAAATTGAATATTTTATTACGATGAGTTTCTAATAGGTCTATCGATAAGTTCGTGCGGTTTTACAACAGATGGCGTAACTTGATTATTATTCCATCGATCCACATTTCCAAACATTCATTGGAGAGCTACTGTCGTAAGGCACAAACGTCAGTATAAGTTTTTTATTTGAAGCGTAAACAACAATATTTTTACCACACTTGAAAATGTCGAGTTTCGTGCCAAATAATGTGTTTTTGCGGGGAATTCTTCTTCATTATTTTAATATGAAGAAAAAAGCAGCCGAAAGTCATCGGTGGTGAGCATGCTCTAGCTGAGCGAACGTGCCAGAAGTGGTTTGCACGCTTTAAAAGTGGTGATTTTGGCTTGGAAGACGAAGAACGCGAGGGTGCGCCGCCAAAGTTCATGGATACCGAATTGGAGGAATTGCTCGATCAAGATCCGGCTCAAACGCAAGAAGAGGTTGCAAAAACCTTGGGAGTTGATCAATCAACCATTTCCAAACGTTTAAAAGCCATGGGAATGATCCGAAAGGTAGGCCATTGGGTGCCGTATGAATTGAAGCCAAGAGACGTTGAACGCCGTTTTATGGCATGCGAACAACTGCTTCAACGGCACAAAAGAAAGGGTTTTTTGCATCGAATTGTGACTGGCGATGAAAAGTGGGTCCATTACGACAATCCAAAACGTCGGGCAACGTATGGATACCCTGGCCATGCTTCAACATCGACGTCGGCGCAGAATATTCATGGCCTGAAGGTTATGCTGTGTATCTGGTGGGACCAGCTGGGTGTTGTGTATTATGAGCTACTGAAACCGAATGAAACGATTACGGGGGATGTCTACCGACGACAATTGATGCGTTTGAGCCGAGCGAACTTCATGTGATGTTAAACAAAATATGCACTTGCATAAGAATCCGATCTCTAGTCATCATCATCATCGTTAGGCGCTCACAAGAGCTTTGGTCTGCTGAACAGTGCACCTCCATGCTGCTCTATCCGTTGCCGTTTCCTTCCAGTTCTTTAGGTGCATTAAGGGGCTATATACCTTGTGAGCCCGAAAAAATGGACGATTGTCATAATTTTTTTAAATATGTTTTAGAACTTTTATTCAAATGAGGCATATATCAGTCTGAAGGGTAACTCTCGAAAAATACATTTTGGTGTTTTTATTTAAAAAAATGTGATTATATATTGTTGACATCGCCCCTCCCCCGAAACGCCGTTTTTTAGAAGAGGCTTGCGGTGATCACGGTAGCGCATGAGCAGCTCAACTGAAATTAAAAAAATTAAATGATTATTGTAGAAAAATGTTTTTTAGGGAACCAGTGAATCTGAACAGTTCATTTACCCAAAAAAAATTTTCTCCATATGAAAACCGCTTTGCACCAAAAAACACACAAAAACGATTTTTGAGGGGTTGAAAAATTAAAAAAAAAATTATTTCCAGCGAACTATGCAAATATTTATAAAAAGTGAACCATTCAGATTCACGAGGTTCTAACTTCGAATAATTAAAAAAAAAGTTTATGCAAATCGGTCTAATAGTTTTTGATAAATAATGATCACCACGACGGTAATTTTCAAAAAGCGGTAATTTTGGAGACCATCGCGTCTAAGGTTTTGCGTGCACTTCTCGTTCCAAAAAAGGTCGTGCGCTTCCACGGTCTGTAACTTTCGTTCTAGTGCTCCGACCTTTATGATTTTTTGAATTTATATTTTTAAGATGATGTACTTTTAGAATACGCCATAAAAAAAAACTCGAGATTTTAGTCCAACACAACATATTTATATATGCTTTTCCAAGACTTCTTTCTCTTCGCCTGCCCACCTCGATCTTGGTCCTCCTCTTGTTTTACTTGTGTATGTATTCGTTTCCAGAACTTTCCTTTGGGCTCTTGAATTGTCCATTCTCATAACATTGTCTAGCCATCATATTCGTTGCACTTTGATGTAACGTAACGACATTAATAAGTTCGTCCAGTTCGTCATTCCATCGTATGCGCCATTCGTCTTGTGCAATTCTGATTGCACCAAATATTTTTCTGAGAACTTTCCTTTCAAATATTTGCAGTTTTTTTATATTTTGCACAGCACCGGTCGAATTACGGTTTTATATAGTGTCAGCTTGCAGGGTATGTTAAGGAGTTTTATAGGAGATAAAATAAAGTACTTACATACATCGAATCGAGTTAAGGAATGATTTCATTCACAAATAATAAATAAAAATAGTTAAGTAAATTCTAAGTATAATCATGCAGAGCTGAACAAATTCAAACATATTTTAAGAATAACAAGAGATAAACATGTTTTTCATAAACAGCAAACAAAGAAACTAATATACAAGTTGTGTACCTGGAACAGTAAGATGGGGTATACATACATAGGGGAGATCGGGGGGTCGTGAGACACGGGGGGTCATGAGACACGCTCACAGCCCTGAACTGAAGAGCGCGGCATCTGTCTGGTATCTGCGTAACTTCTTGCTAGCTTTCAATCATAATATTTACATGACAAATATTTTGTTCATGCAGGTTATTTGTGTGTCCTCATACCGCGACTCCACTTGTGTGATTGAAAGTTTTGCTGATAATCGTTTTTGTTGTTTCTTACACTTTGTTGAACAAGCTAATTATAAAAGTGCATGCATCAAAACCTTCCTTGGTGAGTAGCCTTTTGACCCACAACAAGAGTTTTGCGTAAATATTAAATGCATCCATAAAACAGTGGCCACATTGAAAATAAAGCAATTGGGGGGTCGTGAGACAGCGTATTCGGGGGGTCATGAGACATGCTATTTCCGTAATCTAGGAACATTTAATAGTATTCTACAGCCGTATCTCGCATTTCTGTGTTACGTTTAGTGTTATTTACACTATTATTTATTTATTTACACCAATTCAGCATATATTACAAGAGGTTGGTCCTCTGAAACACAGCGCTCCGATCAAGAAATCTAATCGAGGTCGAAAATCAATGGGCAGCACTATTTTGACTTCGGAAGTTAACGTGGCCAATTTACGCCGAAAATCTGACGAAAAAAAAGCAAAAGATTCTCAGAATAAAGAAAACCAGAAGAACAAGGCAGCAAAAGCATTACCATCGAAGCGCGGACGTCCTAGAAAATCTTCGGTTGTAATGACGATTCAAAATATGTCGGACTCTGAAGATGAAGACTTTTGTATTATCTGCAAAGGTGTAATGCCCAAAAAATTAAACCGAAACAATTCGATTCACTGTAATACTTGCGATAGACCTGTTCACTTGAAATGTGCAAATTTAACAGCCGGCTATTACACCTGCATCCATTGTGAATCTGATTAATCTAATATTTTCTTTTTCGGATATTCATTGACTTGATTGATTAGGTATATTATTCATATTGTTCATATCAATTATATTGTAGAAGCCAATATATGCCTTTTTAACGATTGAAATAAAAAATTTTTATAAAATCAGGCCGTTTTCTTTCTGATGAAATTTGTGTCTCACAACCCCCCGAACATGCGAAAATCCGAAAAAAATGATTTTTGAGCAGGCAGGCAAAACTTAGAGATTTTTCTATAATTTTAAGAAATTAATCTTTTGTCAAAGTGTTGTTATACTTAATCACAATTAAAAAATTTTAATGTGCAGAAAAATGGATAGGTTATATTATGTTTATGGTCAAAAAACAAAACCCGTCTCATAACCCCCCGATCTCCCCTACATATGTATAAATACGACTGTCAAATGTGTTGGCAGTCAGTTCAATATTAACATAGTGTTAAGAGCTGCCCTAAAATTTAATTCATAGAAATAAATTTTTATATTTTTCCAAACACAAGCAAGTCTTTAACTACCAACCAAGTCTTTAACTATCGACGCAGCAGCGGCTTCGAGCGAAGTGTAGCTTGTGTTTATGCCTTAAATGGGTGCAGAGCGGGCTAAGGCAATATAATCAATCATCAAAACAGTTCACTATGTGCCAAGTTGTCAAAAAAAATATTGGGCTATAAAAAATAATTACAAACCAAAGCAAAATCACTACAATCATTTCAACGCCGCGGAAGCATGAATCATCGTTTAAACGATACAAAAAAAAAAAATTAAATGAAACAACTGACAACAACATATGCCGACGTGCTTGTATGTATATATGTATGTGTTGATAGGTTCGTTATCGCGGCGAAAATCAGCACTTTCGCTTTCCAAAAGGGAAAGGCCAAGCAAAACACGCCGATATATAACAATAATAACAACACAAACAACACAAATACAAATACAAGCCCCAAACCAGCCATGACACAAACAAACTAGACACGATCAGAGTCAATAGATTAACATTGACGCACTGGATTGAAGAGGCTTAACCGTTAAATAAATACCACAAACTGTGTGCATGGCTGTGGTAGGGGAGACTCAAAGTCTTCGTCATTAGCGGCGACATCGCCATAACCGGCAATGCCAGCACCAACACCAGCACCAGCACCAGCACAAGTAACATAGCCAAGAAACACAGCGCCAGCTCCAATAACAACGACCGCTTTTGGGCGCCACATGACATGTTGAGACTATCATATTATGTATGTGCATTTTGATGTATGAGTACATATATGTATATGTGTGCATGTGTGCATGTGTTATGTGTAACACATCAGTGTAGGCACGTCTCATATGATAAATATCCTATCGAATTTCAGTTCTGATGGCCGCACATCTCCATTGGTTTCTCAGCCCACTTCTGCTCTAACAACACTCCGTATGCTATTTGTTAGTAATTTTAAGCCATATTTATATGTAAATATACATACGAACGCATACATATGCACAAGCATATATTTATTCGTAAGTAAATGAATACTTGTTATGAATGCGGTTAAGCTTTTTGTTACTCGATTTCCTCTGAGGTGTTAAGGCTGCGTTGCTGGAGATGGTTACCTGGTGGTACTCGAGCGGTTATGTATCTATGTATATACATTCTTCAATTATGGTGTTGTGTTGGTGTAATGGGTAATTGAGGTTGCTTACTGTTTGGTTGCGCTGACTCTTGGCTACTGCATGCGGCACTACCTGTTAGCTGGTAGCCAGCTCAATGCTTTTATGGTACAAATTATGAATAATACGCAGCGAAAGTGAACTTTTTCATTGGCTACATGTATACAGGAATATATATATAAAGGGTGTTCAGATTGGAGGTACTTTTTCCAAAAGTGCTTTTTTGACAGATCACGCGTGACTGTTGTCGAACTAAATACATACATAATTCGTTTCAGTATTCATTGACATTTCAGCATGGAAAGAATTACGCCTCAACAAAGTTTACAAATCGTACAATTGTACACCTAATTCTCTTTTCACACGCATTTTTTCACACGAATTGTTCTGTTTTAACACGATTTTCAATATTTTATGAATTTTTCTTAAATCTCATAGAGCAAATAAAGTTAGATTTTTCGACGCATGTACGAAGCGTTTAAATTAGTCTCAGAAAACGTCTCTGAAACTCGATAGATTTTGCTCTCGCCGTTTAATTATTTATTTCTTATAATATATTTAATGAATTAAAATGTGTTTAGAACGAAATAAATTCTTAAGTGAACTCTAAAAAGAAAATTAGGTGCATTACACTCTGTGATGAGTGTTCATCGTGCGCTCAGGCCAACTTATGGTGTTCAGCGATGAGGCCAATTTTTGCGTTAATAGCTACGTCAATAAGCAAAATCGCCATATTTGGGCTGAAGAGCAACCTGAAGTTATTCAAGATCAGCCAGTGCATCCATTGAAAACAACTGTTTGGTACGGCCTATGGGCTGGAGGAATTATCGGCCCGTATTTCTTCAAAGGCAAGGTTGGCGTCAATGTAACAGTGAATGGCGAACTCTATTGCGCCGTGATAACGACTTTTTGATGCCGCAAATTGAAGCTCGTAATCTCCACAACATTTGGTTCCAACAAGACGGCGGACGGCGCTACTTGCCACACAGCCCGTGAACAATGGATTTACTGCGTCGTCATTTCGGTGAGCAAATCTCGTCTCGGACCAGTGGTTTGGCCACCAACATCGTGTGATATCACATCTTTGGACTTTGATTTATATTTGCGGGTATGTAGCCGACTGGTTTACCTTTAGCGCATTTGACCACAGTTCAGCTCCGTATGAGAGAACAGAGAGCGTGGTAGCCATCATTATTTCCCGTTTCATTTGGGTTGGTCCCCCTAAGTTAGCCTAGTCTAATTGCACCAACTGTTACTGCATAGGCATTTGATGTTGTAATCTCTTCCAAGAGGTTTCCACCAAACATAAGGTCCGTATGATAAAATTGTGCGTATAACCACCGCCTTATACAGCCATAAAATCTTCATAGGTTGGAGACCCCATCTTCTTCCAAGCATACATTTGCATACCTTTCCCGTTCTACAGTGCTCACATTCCAACTAAGTTTGGGGGCCAAGATTACTCCTAAGTATCATACTTTGCGCTGTATGCCATTTAGAGAGTTTGACCATCCAAAGCATGAGAGCCAAGAGTTGAGCTCACGTAGCGCTCTTTGAATTATCCCACTGATTGTGTTAAAAAAACAGCCCTGATGTCATTATCAGCATACACCACCACGTTTACCCCGCCTCTATTGAGTTTAATCAAGATTTTGCTTATCACGCATAACCAAAGAAGAGGAGATAATACCCCTTCCTTTGGAGTTCTTCTATTGACCCTCTTAGTTATGTTGGTATTTCCCATATTTGCTTTGATGATACTGGTTTCTAGTATAGAGATGGCCCAACTACTAATGCAGTTTTCCACCACTAAGTCTATAAATGCCCGTTGGATTGCACCAATACTAACGTTATTAAAGGCGCCTTCTATATCCCAGAATGTCGCCATGGTATAATGTTTGTGCTCTAGAGAGCCCTCTATTGTTCGAACTACCTCGTGAAGTGCTGTCTCCGTAGATTTGCCTTTAAGGTACGCATTTTATGCAGTTGATACATTTACCAGAACTCTCCAATGAGCTTCTTAGGTGTATAACGAAAAGCCTTTCAAACGTTTTTAAAAAGAAGTGCGAAAGACTGATTGGTCTAAAAGCCTTCGCTGATTCTGAGCGTTTTATTTGGGCCCAGAAGGTTAGTCTGGAGTCCAGTCGAGGTACTTTAGAACTTTTTTTGTGGTTAGCGCATTTGAGCAAGTTTGCATGCTAACTTCTAACGGGATATGCTTCTTGGTTGGAAGTACTAGCTCCGTTTTCTATGTGGATAATTTGAGGCCACGTGAATCTAACCACGTTTGTGCTCGGATCATTTCATTTCAAGGCTAAACTTTTAACGAGCTGCTTCAAGGTTTCATGCTGTGATGATTGCCGCGATATCGTCTGCGCATCCTATTAGAAAGGTGCTATCGGACATTTCTAAATTGAATATCTCTCCATAACTAATGTTCCACAAGTCGGGAACAACATTTTAAAGGCCAAAATTTCAAAGGAATTCTTCTTCTTCTTAATTGGCGCTATAACCGCTTACGCGATTTTGGCCGAGTTTAACAAAGCGCGCCAGTCGTTTTTTCTCGTGCTAACCGTTGTCAGTTAGACACACCAAGTGAAGCCACCTGCTCTCTCCAACGCAGAGGAGACCTTCCTCTTCCTCTGCTACCACCAGCTGGTACCGCATAAAATACTTTCAGAGCCGGAGCGTTTGTATCCATTTGGGGATTACCTTTAAAAACAAAAGTCATGAATGCTTCTACACAAAAATATTAAAATTGCACAATTAATTTGTATTTTCGTTGTTTTATTACAATTTAAAATACGATACCTCTAAATTGATCACCCTTTATGCACCTACCAATGTCCGTATGTGTGTATGCGTTGGTTATGTTTGACAGCTCAAAGTCATGAGACTTGTCATTTGCTCTTATTGTGCTACTTACAGTTAATTTTAATTTGTTTTTTTGTTTTGGTCTTCATTTGCTGTAATTTTATGTTATATATGGACACACATCTGTAAGTGTCGAGTGTCTAGTGGTGCTGCTATTTTTAGTGTGCCTCTTTGTGGCTTTAGTTCAAGTTGAAGTTTGTATGTAGTAGCCTCGTTTCGAGCTTGCAACATTTATCCGGTGACATATGTACATATGTACGTATATGCGTATGTGGTAGTACTCTAGTTATATTTCGTACAATTTTCCATTCACATTCACTCCATCTAACTGCATAGTTCGAAAAAGTCTTTGTTACAAGCACATGCAGAAATAAAGCTTAGCTGCTGCTGCTACAAATGAATTTGGTGAGTTATACCGGCAGGTAGATATGTACGAAAGCTGGTGTAGCAGCCAACCAGGCGGCCAGCTTTTTCCAGCACGTTGCCTTAACATGTTTTACAACACACGATTTTTACGTGTCTCTCTCGATGAGTGTACTCGTAAATATGTACATACTTATGTACGTACAGCCACAAGTATTATGCCTTATAAGTATTTATCTATGTACACTTATATGTAGATATGTATGCATGAATATGCGCGAGATTTGTTTGTTATTATTATAGCCATGTTCGGCTTGTACTGCTGTTTATCATACGCTAGCAAGTGATACCACAACACCAACGGGCACGACGAGTGCCCACTCTCATATATCAACAAATATTGTACACATACACATACATATACATACCTATATATAGATATATGTAGATACATATGTACATGCATAGATATGTAGATATGTATATAGAGCGCGACTATTCTGAGTTGACTCCAACAGCACAATAAAGAAAGAAAAAACGAAGAAAAAGCATGTACACCCCATACATTCACACGTACATCAAATTAAGTAAAAAAACGGAAAGAGTAACATCAACGATGAGCTTACTTTCTGTCAGCACAGTCGGCTTCGCTTTTTTTTTTTTCTTTCCCAAAAATGTTTTAATTCGCCATTTAGTAATGTTTGGTTTTGTTATTGTTTCCATTTTGTTTTTATTACCCATCCGCTTTTCTCCTATTTATGTATATTACTTTTTAAGGTTAAGTTCAGTTAACTGCTTTCATTGCCAACACACATACACACACGCACATGCACACGCTCACATAGACCACAATCTCAAGCGTATTGTACATTTCACACCTTCCCATCTATGACCGATAAAGTGTTTTCTAATTGGGTGGGGTCTATGCTAAAAAGCAATGTTGGTCATATAGTTTTGGCGACGTCTGCAAATTTTTTTTGCTATTATTTATTATTTTTATTTATTTTTTTTAGTATTATATTAGGTTGGGGAATAGCTTCTTTACCGAACAATTTTATTTGAACAAAAAAAAAAAACAAATATATTAATAAATTAATCAATTATATGTATATTCGCCGTTGCTGTTTATAACCTCTTCCCACCGTTCCGCCAGTGGTGCCAGAGAAGTTACCAGTTTTTAAGAACCTCTTTGTTATCGAAGGTAACGCTCGTCATATGGTTCGACAGGGAGCGGAAAAAATGGTAATCGGTTGGTGCAAGGTCCGAAGAATACGGCGAATGCTGAAGGACCTCCCATTCGAGCTCTTGGAGTCCAATTTCGACGACTTGTGGAACATGGGGACCTGGCGTTGTCGTGAAGGAGTATAGTTTGACCATGTCGATCAGGTCTTTTTAGTCGAATAGTCTCATTCACGCGATATAGTTGACCGTGGCATTCTTTTTGAGTATTTCCCCTTTGGCGTATCTCCTGGAGCCACCCACTCCTTTCTTTGCTTCACATTGATGTAGAGGCATCAATTCTCATTTTCCGTGACTATTCGGAGAAGAATTGCTGAGAAGCAATTTGAAGGCGACTTTCTTTGTTTTTTTCGTTGAACTCGTGAGGCACTCAAGCTTCCTATTTCTCGGTAAATCCCATTGAATGAAGGTGATTGAGAATCGTTGTATGATCGCAGCTCGTTTCTTTCGCTAATTCGCGACTAGTTTGGCGACCGTTCTCCTTCAAAAGTGACTAGAGACGTTTTTCATCGAATTCAGAAGGATTTCCGCTGCGGGACGTGTTGCCATTTTTGAACTTTGCAAACTATCTCCGTGCTGTAGATTCGCCTACGAGACCTTCTCCATACACGTCGCAAATGTCCCGGGATGCTTCGGCAGCATTTTGATCTCGTTGAAAAGAGAGAGAAAAAAAGAGCAGGTTTTAAGGCAATGTTTATTTTTGCCTCCTGGGTATTCCATTTGTAAACCTCAAAACTAATATAAAATGAAATAACCCAAAAATAAAATTAACATAATTTTGTAGAGCAGAAAGAGTTCTATGGAATGAATACTTACCCTTTGCCAAACAGCAAACAAATCGCTATAAAACAGAAAAAATTATAAATACGCTACGAACTTATTCCCTAACCCAATATATAAATTTTTCATTTCCTTCATAATATTGAACTTCTTTTCTTCAGTAAATAAGACTTTATACTAGAGAACCATTCCCTTGAGCGTGCAAACTCAAGTCGAAGGCGGCGTTTTTTTCTGAAATCAGAGGCTTTTTGCGAGATATCCTGCTGAAATATCCGCTATTATTAAGATATATCTTAATAGCTTAATATCTTGGATAAACACTTTTTACGAATATGTTTGGACGATATGTTGGGCCTATTTCGGCGCACTGATTCCCAGATTTTGGTCGATTTCCCTTAAAATGGAGCTTACATCTCCTCTGGACAGCTTCTTTGGGCGGCCGGTTTGCTTTTTCTTTGCATACGAATTATCACGTGTATGTATGTATGTAATAGCAACGACGATTTCTTAACTGAAATGTTCGAACAACGGCACTTTACAGCTACTTTTTCATTGTGTGCTTTGCTTGACTGAACAAAAGCAGATTGATTTGTTAATTTTGTAGTTATAAAGCAAATGAAATAAGTTAATTTGTGAACAGATTTTTGCAATTATTGCATACCTTCTGGAGAATAAGAAAATATGCTGCTGTATGTAGACTTAAGGGGGGAAACCAGTTTAGACTGATAAAAAAATCGAAATTTTCTTATTGCATAAATTGTTAGTATAACTACTCAAGAATATGTGGTAAAAATTTTAAAAGGAAATTCGCATTATTCCCGATTCTATGAGCACTTAATTGACCGCCCGTCGGTTCGGCAACTTAGCGCGCGGTAGTTAGAACGGCGTTTTTCGCGAAACGACTTTTTTCAACTGGTGGGCACTCTAGCTCAAAAAGTTATCGACCAATCGTTATGAAATTTTCGGAGTAATCTTTATTCTAATTCTAATTTATATGAACCTAATTCTTGGATTATATTATCATTAAAAATATTTTTTTAAGCAAAATAAATGAAAAAATGGCATTGTGTTCAAGCGCCTCAAAAACATGCAATTTCCAATATTATTTTATCACAATTAGGTTCATATTCTTAGGAAACATGTTGTCAAGGAAAAAAAAATTGTTGTTGATTACGGAGAAAAATTGCAACTTCAGGAATGCCCACCAGCAAGATACTCGGATGACGATCGTCCATGGACCTCACGCTCTAACGCCACTATTTCCGGCGGAAATGGTTTGAAAGAATTTCAAAGTGTACTTAAAAATATGAGTAAAATACCCTCCAAGTTTAAACAATTTCTGATTATTCCTTCCTTGTTCAAAAAATTCACGAAGAACATCAAAATTTCGGCCTCCTAAATCGGTTTCCCCCCTTAAAATTTATCTATTGTAGTAATCCAAGGATTTCTGATAATTGAGTGAAGACTGTACTTTGCTAGAAAATAAGCATGCATCAAATTATTATTCCCTCTAACGGTATTTTGTAGCAGTAAAACTTCAGCAGTTTTTTATTGTGCTTGATTTATTGGTCCACTTGAATAAAAGCACTCAGTTAGCCTACTTTATTTGCGCATTAAAGCTGTGCAAAGGGATCGTTTTTTTGGTTGAAGACTTCTTAATTCTAGTAAAATGGAAAAGCAGAAAGGTTTAACATATCGCGAAAAAGGACAAATTGATATCTTGACCTCACAGCGACTTTCAAACCGACAAAGATTAATAGAAGTCAAAACGTTGTGGATCTTTACGTGAAATAAGTTGCCTCCTCCAAAGGAAGAGCTGCGACGGCTTTGACACTGAAATGCTACGGGTGTACACTAGCTAGTACACATTTCGAAGAGCTATTATAAAAGCGCCACATCTGAAGCATAAAAAATTACAAACACCTTAATAAAAAAGGAAAGGTTTTTGAGTCCACATCACAGCCGTGAAGGTTGTGTTATGGTATGGGGAGCAATATCGTACTATGGCGAGTTCGAATTAAAAATTTTAGACTAAAAAATGAAAATAAAAAACCTAGCTATAAAGCTCTGTCGGAATCATCTTTTCCCGAGATTCGTGAAACATTTGGGCCTATTAATTGAATCTTTCAACAGGAAAGTGCGGTCGAAATTGTGATTTTGTCCCAAAAAGTTTAAACTTTAGTATGACCAGCATATTGCCCAGATCTGAACATTATTGAAAATCGCTAGGGATGGCTTGCTCGTAAATATTTATGAGCATGGGCAACAAGTTGATGACAAAAATGCTTTAATTCTCTCTGCATAATTTGTACAAATCCATTCATCAATGGATAGTATATTCTAAAGCTTTGGAATTTTCCCCATCCTTTTTATCCTCTGCTTAAATAAATAAACTTTTTAGCTACCCTTTAAGCTGAAATTGTTCATAACTTTCATAACCTCTAAAAATTATACGCTGCTTGAGTGAATGTGAACTTTTTACACGACCACTAGAGGATAGTAGATTTGAAGGAGTAGTTCACAAAAAATGTGTTTAAACATTTTTCAACACCCTCAAATTCTCATCTTTTTCGTGGATCTGTAGGGTATGGTTGGAGTTCTTCTAATCACAGATTTTTGCCTTCAAAAGCATTGATCCCTCTATTCCTGCTCATTTAATCTTGCGTACTGTACGCCACTATGAACAACTGATTCTTTTGTATCAATGCGCCCTAAATATGTATGTACGCATGTAGAAGGGCTAATAAAGTATACGCGCAATATTTCGAAGCACCAAAAATTTAACCTACCATTTCCTATTTGCAGTAAGCTTTCTGCTCTATGTGCCATATGTGAGAGTTAATACTCTTCCTGATAAACTTGTAGAAGTAAAAGTTAGTAAGCCGTTCAATAGTTTTTTGGAGCAAAGAGAAGCTGTTTGTCCTATTATTCTTTGTGAGAAAGTTAATTAGTTTCTTTGGTTCAGAGCACCTGTTTACGTTACATAACCTCAAATATAGCAAAATAATGTTTTTGAATTTTTTAAAACTCAGATTTTTTAGTACAGCCTATTGTACATAGCCATAAGTTCTTTAAGTAATTCAATAAAAATTTGGTTCTTTTCTTTCCTTTAAATGAGCATTTCAGAACTTTTTATATCAAAAATTAGGCAACACTGCAGTTTCGAGAGAGACATTT
Organism: Anastrepha obliqua; assembly: GCF_027943255.1. Taxonomy (NCBI): domain Eukaryota; kingdom Metazoa; phylum Arthropoda; class Insecta; order Diptera; family Tephritidae; genus Anastrepha; species Anastrepha obliqua. The sequence continues at coordinate 51,864,542 of NC_072893.1, forward strand.
GACTGCTTGAATGAGAAGAAGAACAAATTTGGAAAAAGTGAAGAAATTTCGCATAAAAGTAAAGCAGGCCACAGACGGGAAACAAATCTAAACAATCGGTTGGAACTCACTTCGCCACACACGTGTGGATAATGTGACCAGATAAAAAAAGTAAAGCTAAATAGAACAGATTACGAAAATGGTAATTTGGTAACACTGTTCACTAATTGGAGATGGTGCGGAAAACAGATTGGAGTTTTCAGTGACAGTCAGGCTGCACTGAAGGCCCTGAAGAACGCGAACAAACCTCGAAGATTGTTCAAGAATGTAAGAAGAAGCTAATTCTGACGCAAGACAGAACAGGCTTGTACTTCTATGGGTTCCAGGACACTCCGGTGTTCAAGGAAACGAAATCGCCGATGAATTGGCCAACTTTTGATCAGCGGTGCTCCCACAGGAACCAAAGCCAATAATCGGAATCAGATCCGCAGGAATCATGAATTGGATCAGCGCTTATGTATGCAATGTACATAAAGAGCGATGGTCCAATCTGCAACGCTGCAGAACTGCAAAGTGTTTTGTGACAAGTCCGAACAGAAAACTGTCAAACTCTCTACTAAAACTTGGAAGGAAAGACGTTCGGTTGATGGTCGGTATCTTACTCATGGGGTCAGCACATTACTACCATTGGAATCATTGAGGACCCGATGTGCCTGTCGTGCTTGGAGGAGGCGGAGCACTTTCTCTGTGAGTGCCCTGCCTTTGCTAAAGCAAGCCCACGAATTTTGTGTTCCGATGTCGTGAGAATGAGTAATATTCGTTCTCTAAAACTTGAGGATATTTACAGATTTGTCAAAGAATCTGGCAAATTCTCACAAGCATAACTACCTTTGTCTCTGTCTCGATTCTTTCCTATATCTTTCTCTGATACTTTTCTCCTTTCCTTCTTGACTATCTACCCTCTTTCCAGAGCTCTAAATACAATGGTCTTTTTAGCCAGAGTGTTTTAGGAGCCAACAAATCTCCTGGTGCTCCTTGGCTCGACCTGTTCAAATTTCAAAGCAACGGTACCACGATACGCGCCACCTCAGTATTCGCCCCCATCGTGCGTTCAAATTTGTAATTTGAAAATTGAAACTTTGTAGTGAATTTAAATTCAAAAGTTATAATGAACATTTTAAAATAATTTCAGCACAACAAATAAATTGATTTTGTTTTTCTATTTTGCTTCCACAAATAAGTCACTTCTTTGTTTTCTAAATACTTTAACGTAACATTCTAATAAACAATGTTTTTTTACTGGCCTAGTGCCACCACCTGTAATGAATTCGCTATTAAATTGTTGGCTCGAATTTTTAAAGTTTAGATAAGTGGTTTTTAATTTCCCGTTAGCGATTTTCCTAATTGAGTTGTTTCGGTTTTTTAACATTGGGATAGGATTATGGCGGTAAATTAACAAAAAAAGGGAGAGGGGAGTCCTTTTCCTTGAAAATAATGCAATATAAAACAATTAACGTGAATTCAATGCGTGGAAGAAATACATTTGTATTTTTCATTAATTTCCATAATCACGGAAGCAGCTGCTATTTGTGTATCGATTACTTTTTCCACGGTCTATACGTGGACGTATAGCAGCACGAGTACCATCATATATCATATTTATTTGGAAAAACGTATTAGAAAAGTCCACGTGTACGTTTGGCGAGCGTTCGGTATACGCAGTTACTTTTGTTTCAGTATTTCCCTATACATAACTACATTTTTACAATGGCATTTACATATAAGTTTATATCTAATAAAATACCATTTGTATATATTGCCAACTTAAACGAAGTGCTTCTTGTCATTTCTACATACCTATTTAAAAAAACATTTGGATTAGACATTATAGAGCGAATTGTATATGCAGATAGTGGTCAATAAACTTCCAAGAGAAAATAAGTTGAAACGTGTACTCGAATTCACATACTTGTACACATTCATCCATTTTGGCGTCTTAGCAGACCCACAGCATGTTCTGAATTGTTTGTTTTGTGACACCTTTGCTTTGCAGTCGAAATAGTTTATATTCTAGATTTTTATAATACTAACGGTTGTTAGCAATACCATGGCGCTGTCTTAAGTTACCCTGAATGAGATGTATAAATATTTTTTCCTTTCTGGACGGTCATTCCATTTTTAAGAATTTCGAATTTCATGAAATATGCACGGGCATCAGCGGCCGCCAATCCGAATGGGTTGGTGCGTGACTACCATTTGGAATTCACAGAGGGAACATAGGATCTCGGTGAAACACCAAAAATTAAAGAAAAACATTTTTCTAATAGCGGTCGCCCCTCGGCAGGCAATGGCAAACCGCCGAGTGTATTTCGGCCATGAAAAAGCTCCTCTTAAAAATATCTGCCGTTCGGAGTCGGCTTAAAACTGTAGGTCCCTTTATTTTGCCGAGAGCAAACGCGGAAAAAGAAAATCAGTAATGGATTTTAAACGCATTAGTGTGATTGCATTATATTTGGCTGGAGAATCACAACCTTCGATTGTTCGTAAGCTCGAGCACCTTAAACAAAATAAAGTTTTTGTTCATCGCATCATCGTTACAATGATATTGGTAGCATCGCGAAACGTCATAGAGGTGGTCATCAAAAGACTGCAACGTCACGTGAAATGGTTCAAAAAGTAAAAAAGCGACTTGAGCGAAATCCACGACGAAGTGCCAATCAAATGACGAAGGAAGTCAAAACATCTGACCGTAGCATCCGCCGCATACTGAAAAATGATCTTAAAGTCAAGCCTTACAAGATCCAAAGGGCGCATGATCTCACACCAAAGAAGCAACAAGCCAGACTTGAGAGAGCGAAGGAGTTGCTTCGCTTGGCTGAAAGCGGTCAATTTCCGAACACTGTGTTTTCTCACGAGAAAATTTTTCAAATTGAGCAATTTGGAAACTCCCAAAACGATAGGGTTTATTTGACCGATCGTTCATACGAGAATTTGAATCATCGATTGGCCACCAGGAGGCAGCACCCGCCACAGGTAATGTTCTGGGCCGCTGTAACCGCAGATGGGCGTTCTCTAATCATTTTCATCGAGTTTGGCGTCAAGGTAAATGCGAAATATTATCGGGAACGTATTCTGGAGGCTGCTTTGAGGCCGTGGGCAGACAAACATTTCGGTGGCAGACAATGGGCGTTTCAACAGGACTCGATACCGTCTCACAAAGCTCGAGTGAACCAATAATGGCTAAAAAACAACATTCCGAACTTAATAACGTCCACACAATGGCTCTTAAATTCACCAGATGTGAGTCCGATGGAATATTCTCTTTGGGCCATTTTGGAGAGTAAGGCCCGAACTAAAAGATTCATCAGTCTCGTGGCGCTGAAAAAAGTCATTGTCCGCGAGTGAGCCAAAATACCTGCAAGTCACATTCGGGCAGTTTGCGATTCATTTCTGGACCGTCTCAAGGTCATAGTCAAGGCAAACGGTGGTCATATCGAGCAAAATTAAATTGATTCTTAGTTTTGTATAATTTTCACATATTTTTTTCTTTGAATTGAATAAAAGTAATTTTCCAAACTAAATTTATGTCCTTTTTAATTGGTTACGCTTCGAGTGCCGGACCCTGTATATGTATATATATTTCTATATAAGTAGTATGTATATATTTAATAATTATTTCCACAGTTATTTGCACTCAAATGCAAAGGTGTCAAATATACACCGTCGTCGATCTGCAGTCGTGATAGAAATTGTTTGCTCTTCTCCGATACGAAATGACTTATTTTTAGTTTGGTTATCAACTGCATCATCACACAGTGATAGAATGACTGTTTCTTCACATAAATACCACTGGTGATGACTAAACTTGCTTATAGGAGCTTTAGAAATCATTGCGGCAACTTTTTCACACTCTTTTAACATCTTCAAGAAGCGCAAATCGTGGTCAGGAGCTCTGGTCGCTACTGCGCATTCGAGCCAAACTTTAACATACAACAGCACGACAAATAAGCAAACATGTTGTAGAGCCTTTTCGTACTTCGCTGTCTTTCTGCATTGTGACTGAAGGGACCATATTTAGAAGAATAGATCGCTCTCGCCATCCAGCGTGCCTGATGCATAGCTCCGGGAGTCTTTAGTTTTAATTTTTTCTCTGTGTCTCCTTCCAAAAATATTACGCACAGTTCGACCAATTCGCGGTAGTCATCTCTTATAAAACCTTTGTCTAACTCTGCCTTATAAAATATTGACAAAGTTTGAATGTCTGTCTCGGCAACACATTCTTTAAGGAAATTAAGAGATGGTTCAGAGTTACTGGAATCGATGTTTTTCCAAATTTTCCCTGAACTTTTTGAACGTCGAAATATCTGGGCTACTAGTAATTTGCTTAGTCTTGGTTTCAAAGACAGCTTTTAGGACCAATTCATAAACATGATGACGACAGGCGAAGAGCAGCAATTCTCGTCCTACAGTTTGTTCCAAAATAGCACAAGCTTCATTGAAACGGCTAGTATTGGAAACTGTTGTGTCGCAGTACATTGTTTGTACTTTATCGTGAAGGTTCCAGTCAAAGAGAGCGATTGAGACGGCCTTAGTGGGATGTTTTCCAGAAGAACCCTCTAGTTTTAGCACTGCAAAAGCTGTTCTCTATCGTCAAGCGAAACAATAACTGGAAAGCGTTTTTCCTGTAAACTTCGTACATTCATCCCGGGTAATAGTTTTCCATCCTAAGGTACATAAAAACACCAATATAAATAAGCATAGATAGAATCAAAAAAAGAGGATCACGTGACTTAGATCTAGCCAAGAAGAAGATAATCCCGGTATGCCGGAAAAAGATCGGGCAAACAAATTTGAGGTGAGTACAAGTACAAGCAGCTGCCGTAGGCGAATGGATTAGTGCGTGACTACCGTTCGGAAGTGGTCAGGCTCGGAACTCCGGGAAATAAAAAATCAAATAATACAGAACATCTTTTTCCAAATACTCGGCATGCAGTGGTCAACGTTCGAGTTAATTGTGCCATGAAAAAGGTCTTCATAGATTTTTTAGTCCGTACTTAATAAACTTTTGGGCTATATTCTGGTTCTTTGTATGTTTATTCCCTAACATATTTGAGTGGATATTTAATAGACATACAATTTACTCTGTTACTGCTTACAAAAAAACTTTTTCGCGAACAAATGAACAATTTGAATCGAATCAAGGTTGATAGATTTACAAGGTGAGCTCTGTAATTTTGGTGAAAAAGAAAACTGTAAGGCGAAATTCAGCGGCCTTGTCACTTGCGAATTCGGCAGCCGAACTCTGCACGATCATTTGGCATGCATTCACACACTCGTCCAATCAGTCGTTTTTCAGACGACAACGAAGTGTCATTGGTTGATTTGTTCTCAAATCGAATTCGCTCTGAGCCGAATAACGGTCAGCTACGTAGCACACCTCTAAAAGTATTTTCACCGTGTGTAGACTGTGTTGTTCTTTTTATTTTGACATTGTATATCTCTAACACAATCTTACCGCTTCGTGACCCCAGTCAGCCTATCAGCTGATTCTGTTAAATTTGCTGAGAGTCGGATAACGGTCTGTTATTGGCCACTCCTTCTCAATTATTTTAAACATGGGATCGAATCGATGACAGAAATGGGCTACAGCTGTTTCCGAGTAGAACCCAAAATATTAAGGGATGCTTGTAATGCATTTAATTTAATAAAAAGGAAATTACGGTATCGAATTAATTTTTATTTTTTACTTTTATTAGGAACTTCTGTTTGAACGAATGCGCATTTAAATATGTGCTTGATGTGGTGGAAAATGCACTTGGTTCTAGCCATAAATGTGGAGTGACAGCACTAGGCTCCTTAGTGAGTACTCTGCTATTTCTAGCATAGGTGGCTATTAAGCACGTCATTTCATTATCATTTCAAATAAATTCATATTAATAATCAATTCATTTTAATAAATGCAAATACAGTTTTCTCCATTTTTATTTCATTTTAATTAATTTAATTTTATAAATATATGTATGTAAATAAATTAATTTTAATTCATTCTGGTGCTTCCGTCAGCCTATTCACAACCCCTCGTATTGGCTGCGGTGAGTGGATGGTCGAGACCTTTTCAAAAAATAGCTTGAAAATTATGCATCGTTTACGTAATAAATTATTTTCCTCACATTTTTGTTCACTTTAAACAATTTAATAACACGTTTTAATTATTTTCATTTATTTTATTTCTTCCCCCGACAAAGTGAATCGTTCATATAAATTTGTCACGAAAAGCTGTCAATGCAGTGTTTCATTCGGAATTACTTATGATATCACGAATTTCGAAATTGCGGAGAACTTCGTAAGCATGTCGAAATTAACAATAACATTTTTCTGACGTTGCCTCGTCGTGAATTCCAATGGAGTTAATAATAGCCCTGATAGCCTATAAGGATAACCCACAGGCTGAATAGATAAGCAAATCAACATAAATAAACACACAGTGAAGGACTTAAGGGGGGAAACCGGGAAATTTTTGTGTTTTTCGTGATTTTTTTTAACAAGGAAGGAATAATTAGAAATTGTTTAAACTTAGAGGGTATTTTACTCATATTTTTAAATACACTTTTAAATTTTTTCAAACCATTTCCGCCGGAAATAGTGGCGTTACAGCGTGAGGTCCATGGACGATCGTCACCCGAGTATCTTGCTGGTGGGCATTCCTGAAGTTGCAATTTTTCTCTGTAATCAACAACAATTTTTTTTCTTTAAAAGCATGTTTTCTAAGAATATGAACCTAATTGTGATAAAATAATATTGGAAATTGCATGTTTTTGAGGCGCTTGAACACAATATCATTTTTTCATATCATATTTTTTCACCTATTTTGCTTAAAAAAATGATATGAATAAGGATTGAATAAAGAACACTCCAAAAAAATGTATAAAGATTGGTCGATAACTTTTTGAGCTAGAGTGCCCACCAGTTGAAAAAAGTAGTTTTGAGAAAAACGTCGTTCTAAGTAACGTGCGCTACGGTACCGAACCGAATCGTGCTCATAGAATCGGGAATATTGCGAATTTCCTTTTAAAATTTTTACCACATATTTTTGAGTAGTAATACTAACAATTTATGCAATAAAAAAAAGTCGATTTTTTGATAAGTCTAAACTGGTTGCCCCCCTTAATAACAATTAAATTATTGCCTCTAATCAAGTGAACCAGACTGTATGGACAGGGTTGGCCATATTAAACTGACCCATTGAGTAACCCTATAACTTTTTACTGTAATTTGAAATCTAAGGTTTACGTCAACAAGCTAAAGACACTAGGCGCACTTAAGGCCAATATCCGACGGGAAATAGCCGCCATATCGGCCGAGACGCTGGCCAAAACTATGGAAAACGCCGAAAAACGGGCACATTACGCTATACGAGCTAAGGGCGACCACTTGCGCGATATCATATTCAAAAAGTGATGTAAACGAATCTCCTTGAACTAAATTAAATGTTTTTCACAATGAAACACAAAAAAATGTTTCTTTTTCCATATTTTTTTAATAATCTCATGGGTCAGTTTAATATGGCCAACCCTGTATATCCCCATAGTACTACACTCGGCTTTAAGAGCACAATAGGCGGACCAGCTTAAATATGAACTAATTTTCGATATTAATTCTGCTACAACTGGAAAAGTTAATTATTTGCTTACATTTATTATTTGAACAGTGGCCTTTACAAATCCAAGAAAACCCCTTGAAATTCTGTATAGGCTGTGCACTTGACACCTAGAATTAACTGTAAATTGTATTCAAATTATTCGTAATATGTAAATAACTGTAATTATTCAAACAATTGCTTGCACTTGTTAAAACATACTTGAACTAGATAAACATTACGAGGTACTTCCTAGTAAAGATCGCATTAACCTTAAATATGAATATGTAAATTACGGTAGATACCGCATAACTTACCTCCAATAATATAAAGTGCGGTGGTCTCAAAAAAAAAATCGAATAATAGTACACAGATAAATCAAATAAGAAAACTGTATATTTATTTATCTATGTCGCTACAGTGGCGAGCACAACTGACTGCATGACGATTTTTGTTTTATATTTACAATGTTTTTCGAATCAATTTTTTTTTTTTTTGAAATTTTTCATTTTGAATATGGTTTATTCTATAGGTAAAATTAACCAAATTCAATACTCAATTTTTATATAAAATATAGAAAAGTCAACAAATTTATTGCCTCTACATTTTCAGCTTTTTAATGGGAATTTTTAAGAAAATTTCGTACATGAAGTTTTATAACGCATTGATTTTTCTTTTTATTGATTTTGTAACAAAGCACATGTTTTAAGCAGATAAGCACTTTAAGAATTGCGCTGACTAATCCACTAAATTATGTATTTCTTCTGAAATCAAAAAAAATTCTTCCTACTGACTATATACCACAAAAGTATATTTAACAAAAAAACAAGAAAAAAAAATAAGTTGTATTGTAATGTAAGTTATATCCGTATTACAAAAATTCGTTATCAAAAAGTTAAATTGCAATAAATGGCTTAATTGAGCGGAAAAACATAGCTTAGATAAAGTAAAATCAAATTCAATAGAAATGAGATCTCATTGAGTTCATGAAGCACTAGGAGCATTGCAGGCATAATTTTTTCTGTGCCTATTCAATTGGAATGGATATTTATTACGTAAAGACCAGATAGGAACCGAAAAGTTAATTTTTTCTAGAAGAGAGGAACAGTAAACCTGCACCCTAATAATATTAAACAAAAAAGGTACCAACAAAATCGATCTCCTACTTTCTAGCTGTTTAAGCTTACGTAGAAGTAAGCGAGATTTATATGACGGGACAGGATCAAAGAAATCAAGGGAAGAGAGGGCATACTTAAGAAAAACTTTTTAAACTCGTTCAATTCTCTCAATAAAGAATTGGTGGTAAGGTCGCCTAATAAAAACGGCATATTCCAATGTAGACCGAACAAATGAAGTAAATAGTAATTCAAGTGTATAAGGATCTGCAGAGTTCGAGCTATTCATTGCGGAGGCCGGATGGTGGCCATGCTGAACGCCTGGTACACTATTTTTTGCGCCTTTAGAAGCTTTAACATAGATTTTGTCGTTTTGCTTATTAAAAACTTCTTCAACAGTGAACATTTTCTGATCTGTGAAAAGAATATTTTCATTGCCATTGACCACGTGCCACCGAAGAAGCTACTTGCATCGGTCGAGTCTAAATTTCTTCAAACTCGTTGTCAAAAGATGACCAGTTGAGCGACGGAAGCATTTCATGTGGAGATCATCCCTAATTGATGATCTTGCCATGGATCTAGGCGATACATTCATTTCTCTGGACACAATTTTCTGCTTTCTAAAGAGAGTTCTACGAAATCTTTCTCGAACGGCTTTTATGGTTGCACTTATTGGAAATAAGCGAGAGCGACCACTTCTTTTTTTGGCTGTTACTTCAGACTTTTGGGAAAAGCGATTGATCGTGCGGTAAACAAACATTCTCGGAATATTAAGTTTTTTCAGTAATTCGTAAATCTCACTTGCACTTTTACCGCACTTTTATAATGCCATCACTGCAATGCGATTTCCCTTAGCTCCCCACTTCATTGATAACAAGCGAAATTTACTCCGAAACTGAGTATAATTTATGGGTAGACAACACATATGAACAAAAGCAAAAATAACGGAACTCTTTTTTGCGAATTTGATCTCGCCATATACGTTGTAAAATTTTTCACAGAATTTATGGCAAGACTAAGTATAAATATGGGGTCAGAAAGTTTAAGGGAACTACCGATTCTATCAAGGAGCCACATGTTCGGAAGCCTTTTAATATTGTTTATGGAGGAAAATGCTCAACATCGTTTTGAAAAAAAAAAAACAGCTGTCAAAGATTAGTGCAACTTTGAAGTGGCTTCAAGCTTACACTTATTATTTTAAAATTTAATGGGCAATAAGGCTACATAGGCAGAATCTCCTTATTAGAATTTTGAAATTTTTTATAAACATTTCAAAAATTTTGATAGCAATTTTTTTAAATTTGTTAAATTTTTGTGAATTTCGTACAAAGTTTGGAGCTTTAACTTCCGTATAAGGTTTTTGTTATACAATGAACTATCTTTTTCTAAAAAAAATTAACGAAAAGTATTGTAAAAAGATAAAGTGACTTAATTATGTGAGCACAAGTGTGCATATATGTTGTCTATATAGAAAAACTACCTCTGTTAAAACACTCGGATGGATATATTTTCAAAGATCATAGAAGCAGACAAAACTTTAAATAAAAATTCAGAGCTATAAGCAACAAAAAATTAGCAATGGGTATGACTCGTATGTAAATATTAGTGGAATGTATGTATGTGTGTGTTAAAAATATTGTAGTACTGCTGCAGAAAATATAACTGTATTTACGTCAAACTCACGTAGTGTCAGCTTATGGCCCTGAATGGATTTAGCTGACCAAACTTTAGATGAGAAATATGGAAATGAGTTAGGGACAGAAGACAATAATTCGCTTATTATAAAGAGCACGCGCCCAATATACTCGTACACGGAAAATGTTCAAGACGAGCATGGGTCGGGGAGCGCTACGTAAAGCGGACAACGTGAGGTTCTTAGTAGTGAAAAATCACGATGTGGAATAAAACAAATTAAATAGACACATAGGCACCATATAATGGTACAAATGTTTGTATAGGGTCATGCAATAAGGGCATTTCGAAATGCAATAAAACACGCTGGGTGTGCGATTTTAACAAAATGCATGTATAGTATATTTATTTTATATGAAAACCTCATGGGTCATTTTGTATGGAATGCAACATCGTTCAAATGCTTGCCGCGGTGGATCATCTCGGTGTATGGATTCGAAGGTAGAATTTTCAATGACTGCTGCATACGGGCGCCATCTAGTATATATAACTAGCGCGTAACCCTTTTTAGGTGTTTGGCCGAGCTCCTCTTTTTATATATGACTTGCGTCTGGATGTTGTTTCACAAATGGAGGGTCCTACAATTTCAAGCCGACTCCGAACGGCAGATATTTTTATGAGAAGCTTTTTCATGGCCGAAATACACTCGGAGGTTTGCCATTGCCTGCCGAGGGGCGACCGCTATTAGAAAAATGTTTTTCTTTAATTTTTGGTCTTTCACGGAAATCCCATCATATGTTTTCTAAGAATTCCGAATGGTAGTCACACACCAAACTATGGCTACGGCGGCCGTCATCGTCAGACACCATCTACATTCAATGAAAAACGATACAAATTTTATTTATTTTTTATTTATTTATTACGCGGTTTGCCTTTTATGCTTTGCGCCTTTGCAGCACAACGTCTGATGAGCGGTAATTCGATATTTTCATCAAAAAGTTTGGTACTTTTTGCATAAACTTACTTATACCGTTTTCACTTACGAGCTTTGTTTATTTTGAGTTGAAAAATTCAACTCGCTTCAAAGCTTTAATTAACTCGTGAAAATTTTTGTTCAATGATTTATTACGATTATCGAGACAGCAGTACATTGAAGGCGTTGCAGCACTTGGCTATTGTGAAACGCTAGTACAACCAGTTCCAAAGTGGACGTTGATCTTTGCAGGATGCATTTCGGGAAAGCCGTCCAACAACGGGTATTGCGCCGGCTGACGCAAGAGAGTTTTTGAGCACTCAAAATATTGAATTATTGAGTCAACCGCTTTATAGCCCTGAATTGGCAACTAATGCGTTGTTTCGCGGACAGAAGAAGAACTGCCAGACCAGACAGCCAACCAGAACTAAAATGCACCATTGGGATCGAGATAGCCTACACACAATGCGATAAATCGATGTTTTTAAGATATTCAACTCCGATTTTATGAATTTCAACAATGATTTCGGTTCATCTTTGTTAAATTTACAAACAATTTCGATGGAGTTTTCGGTGATCACAGCCATCTCTGAAACGTGTAAGCCACTCATGAACTCTGGCACGAGATAGACAATCAACGCCATAAACGTTTTTCATCAATTCAAATGTTTTGGTAAACGTTTTACCGATTTTTAAAAAAAACTTGATATTAGTTCTTTGCTCGAAACTTATTTTTGTACCGATGACATAAACATACTGATATTTTAGACGCATTAACTTCACTTCTACTGAACCGAATATCACCAAGTAACTTCTAACGCACTAACTCATTAAAAAGATGGCTCCATCAAAAACATTTCTATGACATCAGTCTTGTTTATTTTGGACTTCACCTTGTATATAGTTATATATTTTAATACAACTATTCTCCTCTTTGTCTCTCTCTCTCTTTCTCTGTCTCTTATTTGTTATTGAAAAAGTCAACAATCAATCAGAATGGATTTGTGGTTATAGCTACGTCCTTTGAAGGTGAAATTGTATTTCAAAAGCCGCAAACACTGACTTTTGTCATGTTAAATGATTAATTACAGTTGACCACAATGTAACCACAAATTTACCTTATAGTTTCCTTACACACGTGTTTTACGTATTGCCATACAAATTCCATATTCTGTGCGTCGCATTTCGTATTGTAATTCATCGATCAAAAGATTGTGCATGCATTTGATTACATTGCACATATTTGTATGTATTGCTGTTGACGTCGACCTCTGCCCAGCAAAGAAATAAAAATAGAGTTCTAAAAATATAAAATTATTCAATTGCTATGGGTGATTATACTTGTATGTGAGTAATATGAGCTGACAGCTATTAGTAGTGCGACGCGTGCTTGACCTTGATCACCGAGCCTTTTCTCTAATATTGTGTGTTATAAATACTTTCGTACCACAGTTCTATGCCGCCTCCTAGCTATAATAAGTTTTTATGAGATACTCTTTCCATGCAAAAATTCCCTAGAAGGTTTGCCTTAGCCAACAAGAGTGCATGTTGAATAGTTCAGCTAGGCAAGGCTCCTCCGAAGTGCTTTCTTTATTTTGCATTAACTTGAACTAATTTTCTTGGAACAGATTAACCCTCCAAGTGCTTTATTTGCGACCTCTCATTATATGTGTTTTAAAATGGTTCAAAAATTGTAATTTCAGTGGAGTTAAAAGGTTGAAATGTATTACAAGAAATTCCTTCCAGACATTTTACATGAATTCATTTTATAAAGGGTAGTCAGATTGGAGATACTTTTTCGAATATGGTTTTCTTGACACATAAGGTTTTTCTGACATACTTTATGCCACTGGAAGGGATTCAACAACTCGCCGCTCTGTGCTTAACAGGAGCGATGGAAACCACTCCAACGGCGACACTGATAATGATACTGGCAGCGAAATCCGCGAGAAGGTTAGTGGCTGCTAAAGTATTCACCAGTAGAACCTTCGGACATAGCTCAGTAGGAAAGAGGAGTTCAGGTTGCACAGACTACATAACTCCGTACTTTAATTGGGATAGAAGGTTTCGTACTACAATTGAAGAGGAGGGATGGCACAAAGGCATTAAGCCTGGCCATAGGACTTTTCACATCTACACATACCGCTCTAAAACTTTAAACGGAGTGGGAACGGGCATTTACTGATCAAAACTAGGGATTAGGCAGCATATCAAGCTGCCAGACCACAGCAGTATTTTCCAAGCTAAACTAAACTAGAACAAGAAAGAACTCAACAATTAATATATACGTGGACAGTCAAGCAGCAAGAGCAGGGAGGCCAAAGAAAGGCTAGCCGCAAACAGTAGGCTGCATATCTATTGGCTACAAAGGCATTATGGGGAACGAAATAGTAGATGAAATAGCAAAAAGCGCTGTAACACGAATATTTGAACAAGAGAACGATATACAAAAACCGCTGTATACAACATAGAAAGTTTGACAGTTTTCTGTTCGGACTTGTCACAAAACACTTTGCTGTTCTGCAGCATTCTTGACAGGACCATCGCTCTTTATGTAGATTGCCTGCATAATCGCTGATCCGATTCATGATTCCTGCGGAACTGAATTTGGTGTTTACGGATGGTCAAATTACGGCGCATGTCATGAATGCTTCTACACAAAAATAATAAAGAGTGCCCAATTAATTTGAATTTTCGTTGTTTTATTTCAATTTAAAATCCGATGCCTCTAAATTGATCACCCCTTACATATTATTTTTGATCAATTAATTTCTCTTTCGGCCAAAATGTTAAAACTTTAGTCCCCGTGAAAAAAAATTCCGACGACCTTCTGGACCAGTACTGTATGCTGTTTGACCAGTACTGAATGCTGGTCTGTTTGTAAGTGTTGCGTAACAGTTTTGTAAAATTTTCGGACCAAGTGATTTATATGAATAATCACTTCTGAAATTCCAGCCCTTTATCTGCTAATAACCTTCAGGTAAAATTCTTGGTCGAAAAGGAATACGGAACACTTAAACAGACAAATGCCTGGATTAGGCCAGTTTCATATTCCATGTGGAACAGTTTTCCCTTCTAAGGATGTTCAATGCAATTTGACAGAGGCAATCAAATTTAATGATATAAAAAAGGCACTAGAAAAAAAATTTAGCAAATAACATAACTTTAAATGAACTTCGTGCAATAGCTTTTTCCTTCCAATATTTCCGAAATAAGCAGATCCTCAATTTTTGCAACTCAAAAACTTAAATTTTTGGTGATTATCTATTTATATTAAAATATTTAAATGCACCCAATACTTATGTATTCCGACATAGTATTGTACATCTCTATTAATATATATATGTATATATGCATGTATGTATGTATGTATGTATGTTTATACTCGTTGATAGTATTTTTCATTTATTTAATTAATAAATTTCAGTTTCACTTAATTTTCATAGCAAATGCGTTAATTTACCAAACACGAACAGCGAAATTTTAACACCTTCAAAAATATTGCATTACTTCTCATCCACACTGAGATTTTGAGCTTTTGTATACAAACATATCTACCTTGGGATGTCTAACATATCTACTTGTGGTAGTCATTACGTCAAGTTTTTTTATAAAGGTGTGCATATTATCACATTCCTGAGGGTTATTTTGAAATTTGCTTAGTATCGCGAACTACTTTAATGTACGTATGTATGCACTTTTAGTATACTGTTAAAAAGCGAAATAGCGAAAGTTAGAGCAGACTCAAATTAATAATTTAGAAAAATCATAAAAACCGCCGCAATATTTGTGATAAATACTTCCTCATCTTTATTGTAAAGCTTGATGAATTCGGTTCAGTGGAAGCGAAGTTAATGCTTGTAAGGTGTTAGTATGTTTGTGTCATCGGTACAAAAATGAGTTTTGAACAAAGAGCTAATATCAAATTTTGTTTTAAAATCGGTAAAATGTTTACCGAAACATTTGATTTGCCAGAGTTCATGACTGGTTTACACGTTTCAGAGATGGTTGTGAGGACATAAATGATAATGAACATACCGGCTGCCCAAAATCAGTAATCACCGAAAACTCCATCGAAATTGTTCGTAAATTTATCAAAAATGAACCGAAATCATCGTTGAAATAGACAAAACTTCCTTTACAACATTGTAACTGGTAATGAAACGTTGTGTTTCCAACATAAACTTGAAACTAAGCGTCAAAGTGCCGAATGGATGGTCCCAGACGAACCATCACCCAAAAAATCGCGTTGGAGAAGTCAGAAATCAAGTCGATGCTCATTTGTTTTTACGACTCCAAAGGAATTGCCCACAAGGAGTTTGTGCCAACGGGCCAAACCGTCAATGCAATCTTGGCGTTTTGAAGTGTTTGTTGCATCACATTTGTCGAATTTACCCTGAATACCGCGAAGGGGGACCGGCGCTTATTGCATGATGAGGCACCATCTCATCCATCCACTCTTGTGACTGATTTTTTGAATAGAAATCGCATTTTAACCATCAATCACCCACCGTATTCGCCCGATATAGCTCTCTGTGACTTCAACTCGGAGTTGAAATTGTCCAAACGTTTTGCGTCCGTATGACTTGAAACACCCTTTCGAAAAGCATTTAGATCGCGCAAAACAGTGTACCGAGGCCAGATGGGACTATTTTGAATAAATAATTTTTTAAGTTATCAGACCAAAGCTCCTGTCGTTTCTATTTTAACTCAGTTTTGTTTATTTTAGACTTCACCTTGTATTAGTTTTAAGAACGGACAAAACAAAAATAAACAGTGTCCAAAATACCTGCATCGGTTGGTATGAAATCGCTCATAGGTGCAATTCATATGCAAATTAATTCATAGTTAGCTTACAAGCCCAATACTAAATTACCATTTTATTACTGCATTGGGACTAACTGCATTACTGCTTGCCTGGAGTATTCACTGTATGGCGGTAGGCAGAAGATTCAGGAAGGTTTCGACAGATTCTGTGAGTGTTAACGGTACGACGGCCGTGTTTAACGTTCACATCGCCCTTATACCTTGGTAGTCTTTCTATCTTTTCTGTGAATTTCCACTCATATGAGAATTCAACTTTGCAACCGCTCTCTTTATCTCCATAATGAAATGCTGAATGGACTTACTAAAGAATTAAAACAAAAAGTAATGCATTTAAGCGACGCATCTTCACAATCAAAGCACAGCTTCATAGCGGGAAATACATTTTGTTTCAGAGGCACCTGCTTACAGCTACATATAAATTTAAACATTTTTCAACTCACCACTTCAGTTGAAGTATTTCGAAATCATCCATTAATGTTTCTTATGTCAATGGCAAAATGATATCTAACGGTGCCAATAGCAGCATTAGGTTGATAAAAAACTTGTATTTTTGTTTAGAAATCATTAAATTTGTAATTAAAAGTATTTTTTAACACTTTTTGTTTTTTAATGAGCAAACAGAAGACGGCTTCACCCATCGCAAATGATTAAATCTTAATAACAGCCAATTAACGAATTTTTGCATATTCACTATTTTGCAAAATTATATGGTCTTTATAAATTGTGGCTTATCTTAACGTGGGCAACAACTATCTAAGAATGACTACACGTACAATTACGAAAATATCAAAACTTTAGTTTTGCACAGATTCACATACACATATGAATCGTATGTATCTACATACCTTCTGCTCAAATATGAACGAGACGTTATCAATAAAACGGTCCGCGGATGACATATGGCAAAAATAAATTTTTTGTTTTTTGGTAGGACTGTTATAAGCTTACATGGCAAATTTCAGCGTGATATGTCACATAGTTTGTTTTCTGTGCTACTGTAAACAAGTCAAGCTCGAGTGTGTTTTTCGAATTCTCTTTTATGACTTCAATTGTCTCAAAATGTTTTCCATGGAGCGGCAACTTGAGCTTGGGAAACAGGAAAAAGTCACATGGAGCCATATCAGGCGAATACGGTGCTTGCGGAACGGTATTAACATTATTTTTGTTCAAATAATCGCGAACAAGACGTGATGTGTGAGCTGGTGCATCATCGTGATGCAAGAACCATGACTTGTTGTCCCACAATTCCTTCCTTTTAAGACGAATGTTCTCGCGCAAACGCTTTAAAACGTCTAAATAACATTCAGCGTTAACCGATCGGCCTTGCGGAAGGAACTCCGAGTGCACCACATCTTCGTAATCGAAAAAAACAGTCAGCATAACCTTAATTTTTGAGCAACTTTGGCGTGGTTTTTTGGGTTGATGTACGGCCCTCTTTGAACGATTTGTACCACTGGAAAACACGTGCACGCGATAGAACCGAGTCCCCATAGGTTGTCTGCAACATTTTTAAGGCGTCTGAAGCCGAAATTTTGTTGGAATAACAAAATTTCAAACAAATTCTTTGTTCAACTTGAATTTCCATCGTTAAATTCGAAGAACACACTCGAGCTTGACTTGTTTACAGTAGCACAGAAAACAAAATATGTGACATATCACGCTGAAATTTGCCATGTAAGCTTATAACAGTCCTGCCAAAAAACAAGAAGATTATTTTTGCCATATGTCATCCGCGGACCGTTTTATTGATAACGTCTCGTTCATATTTGAGTAGAAGGTAAATATGCCTTTAGAAACACGCATAGAAGAAATAAGTTTTAGCTGTTTGGAGATTTCTCTAAACAGTAATTTTGGACTAGAGTATAGACTCGATTGAAACATTTTTATGATAATAATATACTAAATATTATTTAATATATCTATAATATAATATTTTAAAACATATTAAAACAAAAAAAAAAAAAAAAAAAATTTACTCCCAGTCTCAGTGTTATTCACTACTTTCTATGGTAGCCACAATTTGGAATGTTCATAGCAATTCCTATTTGCCTGTTGTTAACTGTGTTGGAATAGATATATTTTTTTTTTATTATCTGGTAAGAAATATTCTTTTACGAGAACTCCGAACTGGCAGTGCTTCACAATAGCAACATCAGCGACACATTCACCACCAATGCAGGCGTATGGCAAGGTTGCCCCCTGTTGCCTCTTCCCTTCGCCATTGTCCTAGATGACGTTATGAGCCAATTGAGCCTGCACTAATGTGGCTTTATATTTTGTTTCACCATACATTTTGAGGACCTGGGCTTCGCCGTTGACATTTGCCCCCTCTTTCACCAACTCACTGACATGCAAGCGAGGCGAGGGGCTAGTCACGCTAGCACGCACTGTCGGACTAGAGATCAACATCGCCAAGACAAAGTATACGAGAGTCAACCACGGTAAAGCAAGACATATAATGGTTGGCGGTGGAATGGTGCTCGGTGGAATTTGTGCAAACCGTAGCATAAGCTCGGCTGCACTATTACGACAGACGGCAGAGCAGATGAAGATATCAACTGCAGACTAAACAAAGCATGAGCGGCATTCGGCCGAATGCATACAGTATGGGGGAGTTCGCATATCTCCAGGCGCTCTAAACTGCGAATATTCAGCTCATGTGTAAAGCCAGTATTATTGTACGGAAGCGAAACATGACTGACCTCTAACACCGTCACACAGACACTACAATACTTCATCAACAAATGCCTCCTCATCATCAGTAACGACGTACTGTGGATATTTACGAACGAGGAACCCATCCTTAGGCAAATCAAACGCAGAAAGTGGCGATGGATAGGTCACACATTGAGAAAACCACCATATAGCAGCACGAGAATGCCACTGGACTGGAACCCGAAAGGGAGTAGAGATCTCGTCCGGCCAAAGACTACTTGGAGAAGGTCGATGTTGCGCGAGTTAATAGATGCCGACATCAAATGGGCCGGCGTAAAAACAACAACCCAGAACCGTGTACGATGGAAGAGTCTTGTCGAAGTCCTATGTACCCGAGAGGCTAAAAAAAAAAGAAATGTTAAAGCCGGGATAATAGTGTTTGAGTTAAGTAATTTTCTCTTGCGTCCGCTGTGCTCGAATGATAGAAAAAGCTTTTTTTTATAATAGCGATCTCTCCTCGGATGGCGGTGGTAAGCGTACGAGTGTATTGGTGTATTGCTGCCATTAGTATGTATTGCTGCTTCATAAAAAGTCATCTGCCCGTTGGAGGCGCAAGCAAGGTGCAAACGTCAATTATTATTATTATTAAGTTGTGAAGGAGTGAATTATATAGTGAGTCAAAAAGTATTCGCACAGTAATTATATTTTAGTATGATATATTAAGAGCCGTATAAATTGAAGTTCGAAACACTGTCCAAAATAAAAAAAATCATGAAAAATTAAAAAATTTTACTCAGAAATCAAGTGTGCAAGCGTAGTATGGAAGAATATCTACACAACAAAAAAAAAACAAAAACCGAAATAAAAAATTAAAAGCCATGACGATTTTTCAGTAACTTCAAATTTGCAACTTGTTACACTATCTTTAAAATACTTATAAAACTGCACACCAGAAAAAAATTTGAAATGTTGAGCAAAAAATTCGAAATCTTCCTGAAAATTTTAGGAATTTTTTATTGTTGTAGGAAATGTGAAACTCTGAAATATGTCACTGAGCCATATACATATTTATACACAATTAATGAAAAATCTTAAGAATGACAGACAATGCGAATATTATAAAACAACTAATTGTACATTATTTTGCAAAACTAATATTAAATTTTAAATATAAAAAAAACCGATCGAAAACTGATCGACAAATCCTTGAATTTAACTGTCTGTTGATATTTGCTTTGCTGACCTTACAAAAGCAAAAAAAATAAATAAATAATTGGCGCGTACACTTCTGTTAGGTGTTTGGCCAAGCTCTTCCTCCTATTTATTGTGTGCGTCTTGATGTTGTTCCACAAATGGAGGGACCTACAGTTTCAAGCCGACTCCGAACGGCAGATATTATTATGAGGAGCTTTTTCATGACAGAAATACACTCGGAGGTTTGCCATTGCCTGCCGAGGAGCGACCGCTATTATAAAAATGTTTTTATTAATTTTGCTTTCACCGAGATTCGAACCAACGACCTCTCTGTGAATTCCGAATGGTAATCACGCACCAACCCATTCGGCTACGGCGGCCACAGAGTACAGACTAACGCAATTTTTTGTTATGCTTACGATGCAGTACTCATGGGAAATTCAGAAGATTCAGAGGATTCAACGTTTACTACAAGGTCCAGCACTCGAAGTGTAACCAACTTAAGACCGCTCACGCACCTGATGCTCGGGCATCAGCTGTCTGTTAGTTGGCTAAATGACAGTCTCGAGTATTGTTTACAAGCGCGCGGAAGGATTTCGCCGAGAATAAACGCGAAAAAAGAAAATTAGTAATAGATTTCAAACGTAATAGTGTGATTGCATTATAATTGGCTGGAGAATCACAACCACCGATTTGCTCGTGAGCTCGAGCACCTGAAAGTAAATAAAATTTTTGTTTATCGCACCATTACTCGTTACAATGATACTGGTAACATCACGAAAAGTCATGGAGGTGATCATCAATAGACCGCAACGCCACCTGAAATGGTTCAAAAAATTAAGAAGTGACTTGAGCGAAATCCACGACGAAGTGCTAATCAATTACCGTAGCATCCGCCACATACTGTAAAATGATCTCAAAGTTAAGCCTTACAAAATCCAGGTCTCACACCAAAGCAGCAACAAGTCAGACTTGAGAGAGCGAAGGAGTTGCTTCGCTTGGTCAAAAGCGGTCAATTTCCAAACATTGTGTTTTCTGACGAGATATTTTTTTCAAATTGAGCAATTCGTAAACTCCCAAAACGATAGGGTTTATTTCACCGACCGTTCATGCGAAAACTTCAGTCATCGACTGGCCACCAGGAGGCAGCACCCACCATAGGTAATGGTTTCGGCCCCTGTAACGGCAGATGGGCGCTCTGCAATCGTTTTCATCGCGCCTGGCGTCAAGGTAAATGCGAAATATTATCAGGAAAGTATTCTGGAGGTTGATTTGAGGTTGTGGGTAGACAAACATTTCGGGGGCAGACCATGGACATTTCAACAGGACTCGGTACCGTCTCACAAAGCGCGAGTGAACCAAGAATGGCCAAAAAACAACGTTCCGAACTTCCTAACGTCCATACAATGGTTCTCAAATTCACCAGACGCGAATCCGATTGATTATTTTCTTTGTGCTATTTTGGAGAGCAAGATCCGAACTAAAAGATTTGCCAGTCTCAAGGCGCTGCAAAACTCCATTGTCTGCGAGTGGGCCAAAATACCTGCAATTCACATTCGGGCAGTTTGCGATTCATTTCTGGACCGTCCCGAGGTCATAGTCAAGGCAAAAGGTGGTCATATCGAGCAAAAGTAAATTGATTCTTAATTTTGTATTATTTTCATACATTTTTTACTTTGAATTGAATGAAAGTAATTTTCCAAAGTAAATTTGTGGCCTTTTTAATTGGTTACACTTCACGTGTCGGACCCTGTAAATTCTTTCAAAAAATCTACACAAAAATACGATATGGACATATCTAATCAAAGATTAAATCCCTAAAAAGTTCAAAGGACTCAGCAAGATTCAAATTAACCGTGTATAGTAAAAGCAACGAGCAGGTCATGGAATTTAATTACCTGGTCCCAAGAATAACATCTTCAAAAAATGTCGTTGAAGAAGTGCGAAATCAATCGAAAAAGCCATACCGGTTTCCGGGTGTTTACGCGATATTATATGGAAGAATGAATTAATGAGGATCAAGAGCAAAGTTCGCATATATAAGATATGCGTAAGGCCAATTATGGCATACGGAATTCAAACCCGAATGGATACAACTACAACAGAGTGAATAATATCCACCGTCGGATGCAAAGGCTGCGGGCTACACAAGGCGGGGAAATACGAGAGATGTGCGTAAAGAGAATGGGAGGCGATCGGTTGGCAAAGATTGTGATGAAAGGCCAATCCAAAATACCACGGCCTCCAGGAAGACCACCAAAGCGTTGGTACGAGTGTTGGACGTCTGAATCGCAATGCAAATGATGCAATTATATTTTTATTTTAAAAAACAATAACATACAAGGTGAAGTCGAATGCAATTTTCCGAATAGGTAGAAGTCAGAGGGAGCCATATCAGGCGAATGCGGTGAGTGATTGAGAGTTAATCGGAATTGGGTTGATGGGAATCGTAAAAACAAATCAGCATCGACTTAATTTCTGACTTCTCCAAACGCGATTTTTTGGGTGGTGGCACGTCCGGGGACTTCCATTCGGCACTTTGACGCTAAGTTTCAGGTTCATGTTAGAAACACTACGTTTCATCACCAGTTACAAAGTTGCAAAAGGAAGTTCTCGTATTTTGTCGCCTCTTTAATGAGGTCTTTCGTATGTTGAATTCTGAGCAATTTTTGATCCTCAATTAACTTGTGCGGTATGAAACGTGCACAGACATTTCGTAAGCCCAAATGATCAGTTAAAATGCAATTAATCGATGTTTTGGAGATATTCAACACCGATTCCATGAATTGCAACGATGATTTCGGTTCATTTTTGTTAAATTTACGAACAATTTCGATGGAGTTTTCAGTGATTACTGATTTTGGGCAGCCGGTATTTTCATTATCATTTATGTCCTCACAACCATCTCTGAAACGTGTAAACCAGTCATGAACTCTGGCACGATATAGACAATCATTGCCAGACACTTTTTTCATCAAATCAAATGTTTCGGTTAACATTTTACCGATTTTAAAACAAAATTTGATATTAGCTATGTTTTTGAAACTTATTTTTGTACCGATGACACAAACATACTGACACTTTAGACGCATTAACTTCGCTTCCATTTAACCGAATGTCACCAAGTTTTCACTGGAAGTCAGCTAGGGATATAACTTCCAACGCACTAACTCATTAAAAAGATGGCGCCATCAAAAACATTTTTATGAAGCCAGTCTTGATTATTTTGGACTTTTTGAGAAAAAGTGCCGGGGTAACAGTATTGGAATTTGTAGTAACAGTCAAGCTGCACTGAAAGCCCTTGCTAACCCACGCTGCTCATCGAAATTAGTCGGTGAATGTAAGACAAAACTGAACAGTGTTGCAAAACACAACAAAGTTAGTCTTATTTGTGTACTTGGACATTGTGGTATTACAGGGAACAACTTAGTTGATAAATTGGCTAATAAAGGCTCTGCAAGTATGCCACTAGGCCCTGAACTCTTTCTAGGTGTCAATACCGCATCGATTCAACTATGGATTGTCCACTTCACGAGGTCTACCCATAGAGGACGTTGGTCTGAATAGAACTCGTGCAGAGTAACCGGGTGTTTTGTGAAAGAAGCAAACAGGAAAATAGCGACCTTTCCCCTAAAACTCAGCAGAAAGGGCCTGGTGGGTGTAATCATAGGGCACAACGCCTGTGGTCAGCATATGGTTGCCATGTGCGTCGTAGACAGCCCTATGTGCCCATCCTGGTTTGAGGATGACGACAATGAAGAACATTTTCTCTGTAGCTGTCCGGCGTTTCCCAGAATCAGACTTAGGATATTGGGTTGCGATATACTGAGTATGGATCAACTTCATACTGTTCCTCTTCCGGATCTCTTAAGATTCATCAATGAATCCAAGAGATTTGTGGAAGAGTGACCTCAAACTAATTTATCCGTCTTACCACCCACTTTTTATCTTTCCTATCTCTATTCTTTCTACTGAAATCTATCCGGGTGTAGTACAATGGTCTCCTGACTGAGTGAGGAAATGAGTTTGCGGATAAAAGAGCCAAAGAAGCTGGCACCGAACCTTTTCTTCTTATCGATTACCTCACAAATGCAGATATTAGAAAACTCTGCAAAAAATAGCAACACGAAAGATGGCATTTCTATAAAGCCTGCAATATTAATATTAATATTAATGAATGAATAAATTCGGTGACAGTATCCGGTCTAAAAAAGGGGCTGCCAATTGGTTGCCTTTTTCACATGATTTGACTTATTTGCACATCAAATCACTGGTTCACGCTGATTAACCAGCCTTGGCTGAGAATTTGAAAGCAAGCGTTTGGCTCGATAGTAGTGAAATAAGGCCGGTAAGTTTGAGAAAAAGTGGTGCAAAATAGCACCGGCCGGCTGGTTTTCATAAAAAACCATTAAATTTGCAAGCTAATAAAGTGAAAATATTGGCTTTTATTTTTTTTAGTTTTGACGTAAAAAAGAAACTGTGTGTGTACTTATTAACAACACCAGTTACTTGTGTGTGTCTAGTCGTATACGAGTACCAATGCATTTTAACCAATCAAGAAGAGGGTGAAATCTGCATGAAGCACAAATTGTCTTATATTTAATATGAGTATAATCAAGTATTATGATTGTAAATCTGCTAATTTGAATGTAAATTTCAGCCTTACATTTCCATTTTCATTTTATTTTAACTACTATTTGGTTTATTTATATTCATTCGTATGTATTTTTTTTTTTTTTTTGTTTTTTAATGATTGACGTCGTTGTACCGGTGCTTCCGCTTCTTCTTTTATATTACGGCAGCAGCGGAACACTGTTAAACACTTTCTACTTTCACTGCCGACATTAGTGCCGTCAAACAATGCACATAACGAAGGTGTATATGTATGTGTATTAGTATTTATATACATACACATGCACGAATATGTATGTTAATCGGCCGCGAGTGGGTAGTGCTAATAAAAGCAGTTGTTATACGTACTTTAAAATAGACAAATTGCATATGGGTGTATGTATGTATGCTTGTCAGTTCGTTGCTTCTAACCCAACTGGAAATCGTTTGCTTGGGCGTGTCACACAGGCGTGGGTTCGATATACATAGCAATAGCTAACAAATGGTTTCGAATCGAAGTTGGTGCTTCGCAGGTAAAACCACATTCGACTGTATTTCTCCGTGCAAAAAAGCTTTTCAGTTCAAAAATATTTATAATATTTAGCGAAGTAAAAAGTTTTCAAAATTGTTTCTGCTCATTTTGACGATGAGATTAAAATAGTTAAATTTAATTATTCTTCTCCAAATGGTAGTAAACTCAATCACCCTATCGAAAGATTTATAATTTTCGTAAATTTAAAATTTTACAATTTCCATCATTCAAAATCATTTTTTTTTATTTAGAGAAAAAGTGTTTCAAGAACAAAATGGGTTGATTAATTTTGTGCTTCCTTATGGTTTTCTGACTAAACTTCAATTTCTGGCCCTGGTCTCCCACATTACTGTCGTGCTTGGCAATTTTCTTGAATTATCACATTTAATTGTTCTTCTGCATTTGGTAGCAAATTCGAGGTGTCGCAAAATTAATCACCCTATTGGAAGATTTTTTTTAGCGACCTCGGTAGTCTAGCGTAAGGGCACTCGCCTGCAATCCCAGAGGTTGTGGGTTCGAATCCCACGTAAAACACGGTCCTCGCACTTTTCCAAACGTACCAACTTTTCATGTTTCTAAAAAAAAACAAAATGCATTCCTCAATCCCAAAAACCTTTTCCTTCCAATCCGCAAACAAAGAAAAAGAAAAAGACACTGTTACACATTGCATCAGTGGCGCCAGCAAGAGTGGGCAATCGCGGTAATAGCGCAGACACACCAAAATTTAGCGAAGTCTTCAGCCATCTGTGTGATCCTTCTGACAGAAAAATGTGACACACAGATGGCGCTCCAAGCTGTAAGAACGCGTTGTTCCCAAGCAACGACTGGTTGACACTCCCACTGCTTAGAACTGGTAGCGACAGGTTAATCCACTACCCTGCCAGAAAGCAAAAAAGATCAACGAAACCAACGTAAGACTGAGTCTTGTCGATACCCTATGCTCCTGAGTGGAGTGAACAAGGAAAAAAACAAAAAATCTAAAGATTTATAATTTTTGTAAATGGCTCATTACATTACAATTTCCATCACTCAAAATTTATAATATTTTTTTTATTTAGTGAAAAAGTTATTCAAAAATAAAAGTAGAGGACTAATTTTGCTGCACCTTGTGGTTTCCTGACTGATCTTCAATTCCTGGCCAATATCATAAGTGCTCAAATTAAAGCCGTGCCCGACAATTTTCTTCATTTTATCAACAGTTTAGATGATTGGCCTACCTTTTTGGACTATTTTGAGCCATTCAAAACTTTTTAGTGTTCATAAAGAGCAAGCATTTTGTCGCCGCCTGCTCCGAATTTAAAAAATTGTTGTATGGTTCTTAAGAATGTGTCGAAGTTTTTTTTCTTACTCCGACTTCGGACCGCTGTTACACACAACTGGCTTCATCAGGTACAAAATAATGAAAGCACTTTTTTGAAGCATTTTTAAGATAATTTCACCTCCGAATCGCCGGATAGTATAATATAAGATTATGCAAATAGCCTAGATCACAATAATAATAGATACGCGAAGTTTTATTAAGTAAATTTTTATTTATTTATTTAAAAAAATAAATATTGGAACTAATTTTCTTTTGCCTTTTTAGTTTTCACGAAGTGTTCATAAAATATAGTTAATTCTACAGCAAATACAACAATAAGGTATAGTGTCTCGACATATTTTAATCAAAATTTCAAATCTTTCAATCAGAATTTGAGTTTGAAAAAAAAAAATGGATACGCATTCGTATAGCCCGTTTAATTCTAGTGTATTGGGTACGGGAATAAGTTTCCGCACTCGTAAAAGAGGTGTCGCTGCGGATACTATTTTTGTGTTCGCTCTAGTAATATACTGGTGATTTGAAGGTGTATACCTATGTGAGGTCTCGATTGCAGTAGTTGACATTGGTTTGAAGAGTTAAGATCCTTTTTTATCTGACGTCAAAAATGTCTACGTTCGTCCCAATGCGGGAAGTCAACCTTCATTATCATGTCATGCCTTTTAAAGAAAAGTGCAGTTGAAACTTGTCGTATGTTGGCCAATATTTACGGTAATCACGCTCCATCAAATACAACTTGTAAAGAGTGGTTTCGACACTTCCAAAGTGGCTATTTCGACGTGAGTGACAAAGATCGCGAAGGGCACCGAAGAAATTCGAAGATACTCAACTACTACAATTATTGGATTCATACACCTGTCGAACGCTTGCTGATATGTCTAAAGAGTTGGATGTTGACAGATCAACCAACCGGGTGCCAACATCCATTGAAGGATATCGGAGAGGGATATCGAGAGACCTTTGGGGACGTGTGAGATGCTTCTTGAACGGCAGAAAAGAATAGGTTTCGCATCGTCGATTGCTGCATGACAACTCCAGGCCAAGACCGTTGCTAAATCCGTCCAGAAATATTTAGGGGGACTGAATTGGGAAATCTTGCCCCACCCGCCGTATTCCCCAGACATTGCACCATTCGTTCCGATCAATGCAGTCGGCCCTTATTGGAAAGCGGTTCACTTTGTACAAGAGCATTACAAACTGGATCGATCAAGTCAAAATAAAGCGTTTTTTAGTAAGAGCGCTTCAACTTTTTTTTTTAATAAAACACAAACGGTTTGACTTTTTTAACTAATTTTTTTTTATTATCAAGTTTGAACATATACATTTAAGTATGAAATTCGATTTCTTTTGCATGACCACCGCGTGCACGTTTTACGAAGTCCAATCGTTGAACCCAATTTTCGACCACTCTTTTGCATAAATCGGCCGAAATTCCAGCAATTCCGCGTTCAATATTGGCGCTGAGCTCACAAATCGTCGCCGGCTTGTTACTGTAGACCAATGACTTCACATAACCCCAAAGAAAATAGTCTAGAGGCGTCAAATCACACGAGCGCGGTGGCCATTCGACCGGTCCATTTCTGGAAATAATACGCTCATCGAACTTACTCTTCAACAAATCAATTGTAGCGTGTGCTGTGTGGCTTGTGGCCCCGTCCTGTTGAAACCACATGTCGTCTAAGTCCGTACCATTCAATTGCGGCCAAAAATAATCATTTATCATGTCGCGGTATCGATTTCCATTCACAGTAACGTGGCGATCGTTCTCGTCAACGAAAAAATATGGGCCAATTACGCCGCCGGCATGTAAACCGCACCAAACAGTGATTTTTTCGGGATGCAACGGTGCCTCATGAATCACGTGTGGATTGCTTTCTGCCCTTTCTGCTTCATCACTGAAGATGATTTTTTGGAAAAAATCTGGATCTGGTAGCAGCAACAGAACGATTATTTTCATACAAAATTTGCACGATTTGCAATCGTTGCTCAAGTGTGTAGCGTTCCGTGATGAAATGTATACTAATGAAGTTTACAAATGACAAGCGAAAAATAAAAAATATTGCGTCGTTCGCCCTCCCTATCAGAAAAAAGCGCACCTATTGAAAAACGCTGTAATTCGATTTTTTCGTCAGCAGATTCCGTCGTCGGCATAATCCGTATGCTGCCTGAAAGATGAAGTAAAGTTGTATTTTTCAATGACACATACTTCACATAATATCAGGTATTATTTAATTGTTTAAATAATTCTTAATTTTAACTCAATAATAAAGTACAAATTCCTGTGTTCAAAATTCTGGTTGTTTTTTGATAATTTTTTCTCTTACGGGGTTGCGCCTTTTTATCATATAACGAATGCGCGATATTTTTTGCTTTATAGGGAAAAATTTTTGTTTAAGAAGTTTTAAATTTTGAGGGCGTAGAGGTATGTAGACATAAGTCCTTCACTGTATGTAGTCAAAAGGGGTCAAGCTACCACGTATTTATTATTTTGATCATGGGTTTGTTTCTGGTCTAAGAATGGAAAAATGCGCATTGATGGTTGGCAATGGTTTTATTGATGATTCCTTTACTGACGATCGCTTTTTCATGCGTTTCAACCAATTTTCAGCACTTTATCTAATCGGCGGCCGCCGTAGCCGTGACTTGGTGCGTGACTACCATTCGGAATTCAAAGAGAACATAGGTTCGAATCTCGGTGAAACACCAAAATGAAAAAAAAGTTTTTTCCAACAGCGGTCGCCCCTCGGCAGACAATGGCAAACTTCCGAGTGTATTTCTGCCATGAAAAACTTCCTCATAAAAAATATCTGCCGTTTGGAGTCGGCTTAAAACTGTAGGTCCCTCCATTTGTGGAACAATATCAAGACGCTCGCCACAAATAGGACGAGGAGCTCGGCCAAACCTCCAGAAAGGGTGTACGCGCCAATTATATATATATAATTTATCAAACATCAAATGTACCCATATATATATCCAATCGCGTTTCCAAGTCATTTTTTTTAATTCTGTGAGCGAACACATCTTTTTTGTCACAAGGTTATCATGCAAAATCTTACTGAAGCTCATCGTACTACGAGTAATACGCAACTTCACTGTATGTGACAAAACGATCTTGCTCAATCATTTTAGGCACAGCACCGATATTTTCTGACACAACAACTGATTTTCACCGCACTCTTCGGAATTCGTTGGTGAGCGAACAGCGAACACGAGAAAATTCATTTAATACGCTTTTACGGTGCTAAAGGATGGTGCTTGCCCTCCATATAAGTAAGACCTCTTCTATTCGCCACTTCTCTGCTCGCTATCTCTCTGCTAACGCCAGTTGCTAACGCTTGGCGAAAAGAAGAGGCCTGTAATAATTTTCGTTCATCGATAAATTAGGTCTCTTCGTGAAAAATTTTCGAGCCAATAGTAACGAATTTTATTTAAAGACCTTCGTCTACACCCTACCAAGATGTGAAGCCTCTTATACATTTAATCCCTCTAACGTAAACCCACTGTAATACTTTGGCTATTATTTTTTTCTTTGGCGAATTTTATTTATTGAAATCAAGTAAAAAGTAGAATTCAGCTAACATCGAACAAAATTGATTACTTTTTGGCGTTGAAGGCAATAAACCTTCTGCCTTTTTCAGACTTACACTACTTACCATGTGATCCATGACCAGTTGACGGTTGATAGCGCATAAGTTGTCTGCATTTTAGTTAAGTGATAATTGTGCACAGCCTTAGTGTCGGCGACTAAAGTGTTTGCTCATACTCACAAAAGCTATTTGGATACATACAAACAAACATTCACGTGCTTACCAGCAGTTGCAGCAATCAATTTCAATTCGACTTAATTTAGATGGCTATAAAAATAAGTTTGAAGGTCTTTTTTATTATATCAGCAATGCCAAACAGAGTAGCCACTCCGTGCATAGATTCACTTTACGCTAAGAACAAAAAAAAAAAGCAAAAAAAATAGGTATCTACTCTTATATTTAAACGGCAGGTAAATAGACGACGACAGCGCACTTCCTAGTTTAGCTTTCAGCTCGGCATCAAAATCAAAGGAAATGTTTTTAATTTGTTTTAATTTTTATCTATTTATTTTTATTTGCACTTACTTAAATTTATTTGTTTTTCAATTTATTCCATTGCTGTTTTTCATTCATTTTTATTTTTTTTTGTCTTTTCCGCATGTTTAAGTGGTCATCTCTTGGCCTCCTAACACATTGGCTTCGTGATAGCTCCAGCCCCGGTGATTTGATGTTGCCATTTGTTTTCATTTTCTTGCCTGGTGTTCCCCAAGGTAGTGTCCTAGTGTCCCTGTTCTGAACCCTATACCCTCAAACAGTTGTACTCGTCCTTAGTTCGGTCCAGGTTAGAATACGTGGTATTCGTTTGGAGACCGTTTCATGCAGTCTATATTAATAGATTAGAGTCTGTTCAGAGAGCTTTTGTGCATTTTGCGCTCGATGAAATTCGTCGATCCTACTCCGTCTTATCGGTATCGTTGCTTATTAATAAATCTAATGTCCTTAGAGTCTGGGCTTGTTCTGTTGTCGATGTGTTTTGTCGTCGATATTTGGGCGGGCTCCATAGATTGTCCGTATCTGCTCAATAAAATTAATTTTAATGTTGCCTCACGCATTTTCCGTTGTAATGAAAAATAAGTAAAACTGTACGAAAATCGTACAAAGTTCACAAAAGAAGTTAATATTTTGCCATATCTGCTTATGCCGCTTATTTACGCGCCTTGATGTTGTTTAAAAAAAAAATCGGTTGTCTATAAAATCGGTTTACTGACGATAGTTGAACGTGACAACGTCATAAGAAAATACTGATGGAATTGTTGCATTTTTCAAAAGAAAATTTTAATTCTATTTTTATTTGTTTGATAGATATTTTGTATGGATATAGAGAAGGAGGTAAATGAAAATTAG
Organism: Anastrepha obliqua; assembly: GCF_027943255.1. Lineage (NCBI taxonomy): Eukaryota > Metazoa > Arthropoda > Insecta > Diptera > Tephritidae > Anastrepha > Anastrepha obliqua. The sequence goes on from NC_072893.1 coordinate 51,895,945, forward strand.
AAAAATTTTTCATAAAATTCTTCGTTCAGAGAATCATTTTAAATTTACAAAATACTTGAATAAAATTTTTTGTTTCAATTTCTACTCGAATGCTAAAATTTAATTTTTATTTTATTATTTTATAATAATACATTTTGTATTCACATTATTTTTTTCAGAAATTAAACTGAAGTTGAGAACATTGTTCCCTTTGACGGCTGGCTGGTCGAACCTGTCATTTCAGACATGTTGTTATGATATGTGGAAGATTTAGCATTTATGTTTTAGTTTTTTGAAATCATAGCTACGCTCGACAATTATTTCAATCGAATAGTAAAGCCATTGATTTTTTACTCATCGTGAAATAGTTATGTTAACTTATTGTTGTATAGTTTTGTCAATTATAGCATAACCTAAAATCGCTGCACCAGCGGACCGATGCTATTTATTTAGTAAATGATGAAAGCACGAATATTCGACAATATATCACCGATCATATATTTAATATCGAAAGAATCATTACCTTTATCGCCGCAATTATCGTTGCTATAAACAATTGACACCACATTCACTTTTCACTGCCCTTCATACTTAACGAAAACGTGTTAATTTATACATTATTATTTTAGATGAATCAGTGGGAAATTGTTTAGTATCGAAATATCGCAAAAATGGGCACTGATTCCTTATTGGGTGAAATTGAGGCGCTTTGAATTAGTCTAGTATTATTGTATAGCAGCTGTCCAGACGCATCGCTCACTCAATTAGGAGAGAGATAGCTGTCGAACATTGCCGAACGCGGAGACCGATTGTGCCTCTTTCTCGCACCTTCCGCGCTCTCGCTTGCACTTCAAGACTTAAATGGAACGCCTCAGAGCAAGGTAATGCCGCATGAGTTTTTTGGTGCGTGCAGCCGGCTCCATCGAATTATAAGGCGTTGTCAGGTCAAAAATGAAAAAATGTAGATTCTTTAAAGTTCATTATTTTTATTCAAAATGCGGCCCTTATCAATTATATGTGCAAAATGACATCATATGAATTTCCACCACGAGCGCGTCTACAGGCCGCCATACGAAAATTAAAATTTTCAAGAACTCGCTCAGACATTACCCCATTAAGTTCAGCAATAGCAATCCGAATGTTGTGTTTCAGCTCTGGATGCGTTGTTGGCTTATTCACATAGGCTATAATTTTCGAAAAACCCCACAAAAGTAGTATATTGGAGTTAGAGCGCATGATCTAGGTGGCCAGTTTATGGCACCAATACTGAAATTAATCGGTCCAGAAACTTAGGTCGCAATAATGCAAGGTTTTTCCGTGTTGTGTGACTTGTGGCGCCATCCCGTTGAAAATGAAGCTCTTCTTCATTTACTATATTTCTTCAAGCTCAGACTACAAGAAATCTTCAATTAGTTGTCTACAGCGATGCCCATTGACAGTAGAAGCTTTTTCAATTTCAGCTTTGAAGAAAAACGAGCCAATTATTTCAACAGCCCAAAAGCTACACCAAAGAGTATATTTTAGTGGATGTAATAATTTTGCTGATTTTACTCGAGAGTTTTCCTCTCCCCAGAGCGGGCAAAATAAGTTTCATCACTACAGGTTATTTTGCGTGAAAAACAAAGTTCATGTTAAAAGAGCGAATTCACGAAATTTGTGAGTTGTTAATTTGAATTTGTAAGAATGTAAAACGTCTTATGTAAATCCGCCAAGCAGTCTTGCATGAATGACAATGCGGACCAATAGAAAAAAAGCGAAATTTTGTATAAAAAACTTTTAGCTAAAATCAGTATAGCGCATATTTAATGCAAATTATTGTTGTTGCCATTAGCTTATTTACTTTATTTGGCTCAATATTTGCGAAATATTTCCTCTATTTTGCAGGTATTGGTGATTATTTTTTTAACAATTTATTTTGGTGTTTATATTTATCTTTAGCGAACTGTGCTAATTGCTTGATGCGATAAACGTAATGATCATGCGCTTTCGACGAGCTTCGCAATTGAATTTATCAATATTTAGGTGTGACATGGCAAGTAGACTAGAACAGTGAGAATTCCGTTTATGACCATCATAAATATTATTGTACGTGCGCTGGCGTGATTTTAAGGTACTATGGCATATAAAAACTACGGAAATTTTTACAAAACTTATTTTCAGCTGGAACTTAGCTTCAGTTAGAAGCTCTATTAAGTTTCATAAACATCCGAAGTTATAGAATTAACTTTAAAAAGAAAAACAACTGATTTTTACTTACACAGCAAATTTGCTGACATGAAATGTTTTGCCTTTGTAGTGTTTTCTGTGTTTTTTATTCACTCGATTTCTTACGAAAAATAAAAATTTGTATGCTAAAAAAAAGTAAGAGTAATTATGTCCCTTGAAATTCTACTCCAAATACAAAGCTCCCACGGCAATTGGTTCTACATTACCGGAAAGACTTGGATTGATATTCGGCCAAGGGCTGCCACTCCAGCAGCATTCCCCGTAATTGTATTGCTATTATTTGCTAGCTCGCCTCCTGGGAGCGCAAGGTTAGGCTAGGTTAGCCTGGTTGACATTAAGCCACACATAGACCTTTTGGTTCCTAACGATACCAGACAGTGGGACTCCCAGGCATTTTAAACGCGTTTTTAATAATGCCGAACAAACGCACAGAAGGTGTTCTAAAGTTTCGTCAACATCCTCTCTACATTTCCTGCATTTGTCCGCGTTAGCAATTCCTACCTTGTACGCATGTGCAGCCAATAGATTATGACCTGTCAGCCTATCTATGATAGTTCTGCAGACGTTTCGCGAGAGCGTAAGTACGAATTGAGTCAGTTTTTTGTCGTAAGTTCTACACATAACTTTTGGTGTTTTGCATGTGGTCAAATTAGTCCACCTAGCTTCAACTCGCTTTTTATGTAGTCGTCCATTTCGTTGTATTCTGTATTTAGCGGTTTTAGTATGTCGTTCTCTTGTTCAAATGGTAGTCTAACAGCACTTTTTGCTATTTCATCTACTATTTCGTTCCTCATAATGCGGATTTCCTCACAGCAAAAGCTTCCTCTTAGGAAAATACTGCTGTGGTCTGGCAGCTTGATATGCTGCCTAATCCCTAGTTTTGATCAGTAAATGCCCGTTCCCACTCCGTTTAAAGCTTTAGAGCCGTATGTGTAGACGTGAAAAGTCCTGTGGCCAGGTTTCATGCCTTTGTGCCATCCCTCCTCTTCAATTGTGTCGGCCAAAATCGCGTAAACGGTTATCGCGCCAATAAAGAGGAAGAAGAAACAGTAGTAGTATAAACCTATAAGTGATGTATTCGTAACAATTATTCCTCTTGTAAATGGTACTAAACTGGGTTTCATTGGAATAATGGCGTTCGACATAACTAAAGTCATTTCGTTTAATATGTATATAAATTTTATTTTCATTTTCGGAGTGAAATTCGTAACGGTCAATAATAGCTGTCCTTTCGATAGTTAAACACAATCGATAAGTCCGATTTTGAGGTAATTTCTCAGAAAAAAATAAAAATATATAATAATAATCAGTTTTTTGGGTTGCGAAAGGAATTTTGTTTGTGGGTTACCTGCAAACTGGTAAAACAATAAATTCTGAATATTATTGTAACCTTTGAGACCAGCTGAAGGAAAACTTCGTGAAAAAGGACCCAGATTGCAAAAAACAAAATTGTTTGAAGCTTAGACCTGCTAGTGCCAGAATTGACTAATGGGACTGGAAACTTTTCAACACGCCCTCGTCTGCTACATAAGAGCGTGATCACTGTTAAATAATATTTAACAACAATTGATTTTTCGAAAATTCCCAAATTTATTGATAATTTGGTCGTCAATACTCAATGCAAATACCTCAGAAGCAAGTCCAATCTCCTGCATTGTCAATTATGGCCTGGCACCGTCTGAGCATACTTTCCACTAGTTTTTCTGCATATTCCACCGGAAAAGACCTCCAAATTTTCCGAATTTGCCTAGAAAGTTGATCTAAATTACATGGCTTGCGTCTGCAAAACTGCATTTTTATCAGAGCCCACACATTTTCTATGCGATTTGCATCCGGTGACTGAGATGGCCAATCTAAAGTGACAACTCCGTTTTGCGCCTTCCACTCGCTACACGCTCGAAGGATCCAGCTTTCATTTTTCTTAGTATACCAATGGTTAGCAGATGGTAACAAAGCCTTTTCATATATTTTATTCATTTTTTCGGCATTTAAATTCTCGGTAAATAAGAACAAAGTACCGGAACTTCTGTTTGAGAAGCACCCCCAAACATGGATCTTGGCGGGGTGTTTAACAGTCCGTTGAAGCATCCTACTGGTGGAGGTTGCCCGGGCGTGTTTGATGCTCGGAAATGCTCAGAAGGAGGGTTCATCAGAAAAAATTACGTTGCTCCATTCGCGGTCCAAGTTTTCCTTCGCCCATTCCACTCGTTTTTCAACGTGTTTTGCACTCAACATTGGTTTTTCCAAAGTACTGCCATATTTCAGTTTATTGGCAAGTAAGTGCCTGCGAATCGTTCCGTAAGATATGTCAACAACACCTTTTGCTTTCAATTTCACAGCAGCTCCACGTAAAGTCTAAGTTGGATCTTTCGAGAACAATGCGAGAATCTTTTTTTCGTCTTTTTTTGAGACTTTACTTGCACTTCCGCGACCAGGAAAATCATCAACGTAACCGACCTTTTTATAGCGATTTCTGCACTTGCTAACGAGCTGCTTCGACTTTCCCATATATTTTGCAGCAGCAGTTTGCGTTAATTTGGGTCCTTTTTCATGCAAACAAAGCGAGAATTGCCTCAAAGCGAGAGGCGTAAACAGAACTCATTTCGAAAAACCACTCAATTGAAGACTAAATTCGACAGACAGCTAACTTTTTACAAAAAGCATGAAGGACTGAGGTGCTCTCTATGTCATAGAAAAAGAAACTAGACGCTATAATTTTTATCTACATACGTGTAACAGTGACCACACTCTTATGTAACAGACTGTATTTGCATGATTCCACCTAATACAGGGCTGTCCATGTACGACGGACCCATCTGGCAACCCTGTATCTTTTGACAGAGACGTCAGATCGCTTAATGACATACCGCGTTGGAAGCGTCAGTCCAAGCAGATTTTTACCATGGAACAGAACACGCCACGCGAGCGCTCCCAAATTGTTGAAATTTACATTCAACAAAAGAAGTCAAAAGAAGAAGAAGAAGAAGAAGAACAAAATCATCATGTCCGATGAGGCTCATTTCTTATTGAATGGGACGGTAAACAAGCAAAATTGCCGTATTTACGCCACTGAAAATTCTCACGAAATTCAAGAGGTACCGCTTTACGACGAAAAAGTCACTGTTTAGTGCGGCGTTGGTGCGAAAACGATTATTGGACCGTTTTTCTTCGAAAATGAAGATGGTCAAGTGTGATTGTGATGCCAATCATTCGTCGAAAGCGTATGAGGCAGTTCTGGTTTCAACAAGACGGCGCTCCACCACACACAGCTCGCACCACAATCGATTTTTTGAAGAAATTGTTTCCTCGTCGTTTGATGTCGAAAAATGGCGATTTTGACTGGCCACCGTGTTCGCTCGATTTAACGCCACCTGACTTCTTCTTGTGGGGATATTTAAAATCAAAGGTTTATATTAATAAGCCAAAGACCATAGGAGAGCTCAAGAGCAACATCCGTGAGAAAATAGCCGCTATTCCAGCCGAAATGTTAGCTAAAACTATGGAAAATGCTGCAAAAGGGGCACAATACGCCGTACAGTCTCAAGGCGGCCATTTGAGAGATATCATATTCAAAAAGTGATGTCAACAAATCTACTTGAACCAAATAAAATGATTATTATCGTCAACATCAAAAAAATTGTGTTTTTCTTTGATTTAAAAAAAAAAACACATGGGTCCGTCGAATATGGGCAACCCAGTATTACGCATATCTCTCTATTTATCCATACTTACACTTGGCCGTTGCTTATGCACTCCTACCAAAGTTTGATATACTTGAATAAAAAGAACGTTTTGTTTTTGTTTGAAATTATCGTAAACAATAAATCAACATTTATTTTTCCAACCATAAAACGTCTCAACAAAAGTGTTGATAGACATTTCATGTTCGTTAAGTTATGTTTTTTTTTTGTTTTGTATTTATATACATACATATGCTTGTACATATGTATACATATATATTTTTTTTAAGGCTAATTTTGCTAATAAATCGATTTGTTGTATATTTTGTTGCTGTTTTCTGATATTTTTTTGCTTTTTCCTGCAAAATTTTGTTTTACTATACAAATGCGTACGAAGTCGGGTCGGTTAAAAAAAGGAATTACAAGAAAACCAATTACTCAGCTGCTCTTCTTTTGATCTCGCTTTCGTTTTCGTTTTCTTAAAAAAGTTTAAAACTAATTTTGTTTTGTATATATTTTTGTATGTACATTTTTTTAAACTAGGAACCTCAATTTTTACAATGGGTTTTGTTCTGCAGTGACTTATGTGCTTGTTTTTGCTTTTGGTTTCTCATTCTCCTTACTTCGCATGACAACTATGTACAGCCAGCGCAACAGCGGATTTACAAAATATTTTTCTTTACAATTCGTATTTTTTTGTTTAACTAAACAGCATCGTTAAATGAGCTGCTGTTGCCAAATTTAATAGCCAGTTGTAGTTCGCCTTTGAGTAAAAATGTAAACATTTTTATAAAATATTTATCGCAATAATGCTAAAAAAAATACAGCATTTTCTTGTTTGGTTTTTACAAAATGATATCTTTTTCTTTATTTTATCGTGGTAAACTTATAACTAATTAGAATTACAAAGATACTAAATTAGACTTGCATGAAATGGTGGGAGGTCAACAACTGGGTTGGCCACCTTACAAACAAATTTTTTAAAATTAATTTTTTTTGTGCTTTTAGGTATATTTTTAGTTTTTTGGGCATTTCTTGTGCCATCTTGTTTAGTTTTGGATTTTTGATTTTTGTTTTTTTCTTGTCGTTTTGTGTTTTTTGTTTTAAATTTGTTTCTAATCGTAATTGGTGAATGATAATTTCATAAATAAATAATAAAATAAAGTTTATGAAAGCTTACAAAAAAAAAATAAAAAAATGAAAAAAATCGTATGCATTTAAACAATGTTAAAAATCAATATTAACAATGTAAAATTTAAGCTACATTCGTTAGGTAGCTTGCACATGTGTACGTGTATGTATGTATGTGTCTAGTCTATCTAAGTAAAAAAAGATACTATGAGATGCAAATACATAAAATAATATTCGTATGTTTCCTTCAATGAATGCTGTTGCAGATCGATTACTTGTACGTTTGTATGCGGTAAATAGTAAATATGTATGTGCGGATATGCAAATGAAATTTCTATTCACAACAAATGTAAATTGGCAAAACTGGAGTGAAATTTTACAAAAATTTTACACAATTTTGTTTTTCTAAATTAAACTGTTTTTTTTTTGTTTTTTGTTTAACAAATTTACTTTTCTTCTAAAAACGTTTACTTTGACATAAATTTGTTTTATTTCGCTTTTGTCTATTTTTTTGTGTTGTTTAGGAACAAGCAGGATACAAAGAAGAAGGTAGTTTCACTTAAAGGCATTAGCAGCCACGTTAGCCATTTGACTTTTGCTGGCCCCCTGACATCTTCAACGAAATATAGCAAAATGATTGAAAATTGTAATTAAATTTTTCTCTTCTTCAACTGCCTGCAATTCAATTCAAACTCAATTTTATAAAAAAAAAAAACCGAAAAAATGAGTTGCGCATTGTCAAGCTGCAAAAATACTCGTACAGGAGAGCAATGTAAGAAAGCCGGTATACGCTTTTATTTTTAATTTTCCACACTTCGCTTTGTTAGGCAAAAACGGCTAGAAGCCTGCGACTTGATGCAGGAAAACCTTGTGAAATTTTTTTTTGTTTTTTTTTAATTGGCGCATACACCCTTTTTGGGTGTTTGGCGGAGCTCCTCCTCCTATTTATGGCGTGCGTCTGGATGCAGTTTCACAAATGGAGGGACCTACAGTTTCAAGCCGACTCCGAACGGCAGATATTTTTATGAGTAGCTTATTCATGGCAGCGCTACACTCGGAACTTTGCCATTGCCTGCCGAGGGGCGACCGCTATTAGAAAAATGTTTTTCTTTAATTTGGTCCTTCACCGAGATACGAAGCTACGTTCTCTCTGTGAATTCCGAATGGTAGTCACGCACCAACCCATTCGGCTACGGCGGCCGCCTTGTGAAATGCGCTCTAAAATTGGTGCACTCAACATTTTACCAGCGTAGAGATAAGATCTAAGCTGCAATTAACGGTGCCGTAACCATAAACATAGCCGCAGCATTAGAGCATTTAAAAATTAGTCATGTGACGTAACCATAAACAGCTGATATTGGAGTCGCTTTGCATTGCAGTGTCATAAAAACACAAATAATTTTCCACTAAGTCAGTTCTCGTCGTTCATTTCTAATATTTAAATATCAAAACAAATGTGAATCATTGCACAGCTGCTTACAATTACGCGCAAAAACCAAAACTCAATAGTTGCATACGGCTGCGGCTACCGCTACGGCTACGCTGCTATGGTGCTATGGTGCTGCTGCAGCTATAATCGTTTACAGTGATGTCCATGTTTGATCAGTACCGCTGATCGCTATGGTTACGGTTATGGCTAAGGTACCGCACCAATAATCGCAGCTTTGCGCAGCATAAAACATTTAATTAATGCAAAAAATACGCGTCCTTATATTTCAGATATGTTTGAATATTTCAACTCAATCTTCATTTAAACAGTGAGCAGTTAACTGCAAGCACAAATTTGTTGCAAAATTTATTGTACTACTCAAATGCAGCTTTAAACGAAAAACTTGTAAAACATTTTTTTTTTTTGCTCATGGGGAGGCCACTTTTTCACATTCGGTGTTTAAATTACTATAAACTCAAACTAGCCGAATGGGTTGGTGTGTGACTGCCACTTGGAAGTGCACGAACACGAAACACCAAGCAATAGAAAAAATTTGTTTTGCATTAGCGGCCGCTCCATGGCAAGCAAAAGCAAACATCCAAGCGTATGTTTGCCATGAAAAAGCTTCTCATAAAACCATCTTCATCTTCCGAATGGCAGGAAACGGCATACAATTGTAGGTTCTTCCATTTTCTAAAAGACGCACACCACAAATTGCAGCAGGAGCTCGGCCAAGCAGCAAATAAAGAGTGAAAAAGCCAATTATGTGGAGTTTTGGAGAAAAAACAATCCATTATTTTCTCGGTAGTTGACTGTAGTGGCATTTCATTGACTAATTGACAATTTCAAGTTTACGGTCGTGGCATTTCAAACTAAAAAAATTTGTTTTTGTTCCATTCAGTTGTGAGTTACACCCGGTCAACAGTGGAAGTCAACAAAGCTGAAATTCACTACATTTTACAGTTTTTTTTTCATAAAGGCGAAAATGCGAAAATCCAAGCCAGGCCGCTGAAAGTGTGAATGCTGTTTATGGTGCCGATACTGTGACAGCTGATGACGTGCAATTTTGGTTTCGCCGATTCCGCTCTGGCATTTTTGAAAGTAAGAAAATATTGATAAAATCACAGAAATAATCGAAAAATTTTTAGGGATTTCTTCTTCCCCAAAAAGGAGCAAAGCTAAATATGAAAATAGGAAGTTGAGAAAAATTACAGCTTTATGCGTTGGTTGAATTGAATTGTTTATTAAATAAAATCATAATCACAACTATGTTAACATAACATACATACAGATGTTTCGATTTCGGATTATCCTTAAGCGTAAGTACATACATATGTACATATATGCGTTTATTTCCTTGTAATGGGCAGTACATTTAAATTTTGTGCATGTATTGGCGATACATACATATACATACATATCCTGTACTACTACATTCATGGATTCGTCTGAGAAGACTAATAAAAATGAAATTTATGTAATTACGCTAAAGAAATTCCCAACTCGCAACACCATCATTTATTTTTAAGATAGTAATAATGTGGCAACGCTGTTGGTAATATATATGAAACTTCAAAAATTACTGCATCTGTCAAAAACTTGTAAGTGAAACTACTTTCTTTGTTATATCATGGCAATAAAAATTTCATATTCGTTTAGTTTAGTTTAGTTTTTTTTTGGTTTCCCTCCTGTTTCGTTTGAATTTACGAGGGTGAAAATTGGAAAAAAATGAGAACAGCGTGCGCTAGTGCAAAAAATCACAGCAATTAATCAGTTCATAGTATTTTCTAAAAAAAATTCCGCTCCATTTTTGTTTGAATGTCAGCAGCAGCTTTTCAATAATCCGAGATTGCTTTCTGTCGCTACAACGGCTTTTGCTACTTTCTTCTGGTACGGTTTCACATTAGTTTTTGGAGGCACCCGCACTGCGCCATACCGCGCGTCATGCAAACGAACGCTGAGCTGGAAAGTGCAATAATTTTCCCACGCTCAGGCGGCAAATGCGGGCCAGCTGCCACACAAGCAAGTTTTCTTAACTTTAAACTTGTCGTAATATATAAATATATACATACATACATATGCATATGTATATGTATATGTTGTAGCTAATTAGTAAAAAATTAAGCAGTACTTGTAGAAAATTACCACACACACTCACACATAGATACAATAATGTGTCGTATGTGTATTGTAAAAACAATAGAGCACACAGCGAGGTCCACATGCGCTCACAGCCACACTCATCATCACTCATTCACTCACGCCACGCCACACCACACCACCAGTTACACCCAATACGCACTGAGGCTCACACATAGTGTTGGTCTCGCTCAGCGACCCGCCTGTTGCTCAATACGCTGTCGGCCGTAAAGTGTCTTTACGCACTTTCCACATCATAAGCTCTAGACACGCCATTGAGTCCTCGAAACTATTGTGCCCGGCATCACTGCATTGGATGTCGCGATGAAGATATGACTTCGTCAGGTTCTTTAGCGCGCGACGGTACGGGAAGCCGCTTGGATGCGGGAATGTGATCGACGTATCAATGATATTTTTATGCACTATTCGCAGCACACGCAAATCATTATCCAGAGCGTGGCCTATTACGATGGTTTCGGCATCGATAAATTCGAGCAGATCTTTCTGCACCTCTTCCAGCGTCTTTACGTCATTACTCGAGATGTCTTTTTCGGTGATTCCCGAGAAACGCGTATTGTAGTCCACCACAGGTTTATCGGGCCGCACGAAATGCTCGTAAACTAATTGGCCATCATAGCCAACCATCGTCACCTTGGTCACTTCAAGTCCACGCCCTGTAAACGACATCTCCGTGTCTAGAGCATACACTTTGGGCGTAATACTTTTATAGCTGCTGCGCAGGCGTGTTTGCACAAAATTCTTGTAAGGGCCATTAATGCCCACCACAGCGCCGGTCCACACATGCAGGTGGTTGTGTGAACAACCTTCCGTCTCCTTGGTGCCCCCACAACAGGTGTACTGTGAGGCGTAGCCATTGCCGACATAGTTGAAATGGAGTTTACCCCAGTGGAACGTGCAGCTCTCGTGAGTGAGGTATTCGCCCGATTCGGTTACGTGAAATGTGCGCATACAGCGCACGCATTGCTTCTCCAATGACTGGTCGTATTGGGAGAAAATTTGAAATTGCCCATTTGGTGTGAAGCAAACGGTGGTAGTCGCTGGTTCGTCCTCACCTGCTTCGCTCGAATCCGAATCCAAGGAGGGCGGAGTAGAATTGGCAGATCCTTGGCCGGAATCCGACGAATTGTCGCCGACCGTCGATTGTGTTTCGATGTTGTTGGTGGTGGCAGTGGTTGTAGAGTCGCTGCTGCTGCTGCTAGTAGTACGGCTTATTTCCAATCCATCAACGATATTAACTACGGACGTCGTATGAGATGAGTGCGCTGCTGATGGACGGGGGAAGCACTTTTGTACTTCAATACACCCTTCGTGGATCGCGCTCTCGACTGGATAGCCATAGATGCGTAACAAATTGGGATCTATGACGTAGCGTTGCAAATGTTGCACAAACTCTCCCTCCGACATATTCAGTTTGGTGTGCTGCTGCACTCGCGGCACGAATGCGCGTGCAACTCTGCGCAAATTTTCCACGTTACGCTTACTTGCGGTGGGCGAGGCAGTGGGCGAACAGTTCGCCGAATTGGTGGGTGAACTCGAAACAGATGACGTTTCCGACGACGTGGATGCAGCTTTGCCAGACTTCGCATTGGTGCTACCACCAGTGTTGCTGCACGCCGTGTGTGTGTTTGCCGCTTTCAGTGCAGCTGTTTTTCGCAGATTTAAGTTAGCCGTCTTCGATGGCTGTTGCTGCTGCTGTTGTTGCTGCTGGTTTTGACATTGTGCTTGCTGCTGTCCGGGACGCCGGTTTTCCTTGCTATCCTCGTTGCCATTTATAGGAATGATGCGGACTAGGTTTTGCTCGCTGTGACGCTTGCGGTGATGCTGCTGGCGATTTCTACGCCCCGTCTCTTTACCAGCCTTTTTGTCCGGCTGCGAGATAACCGAGTAGACGGTGCTCAAGTCCTCATTACTCGAGCTTGAAACAAGATCATCGCTGGCTGCAACACCGCTGCTTGAGGTGCTGCTACGATGTGCTGGGTTGTGGCGTGCCGCCAAAATATTGTCTGAAAAGAAATTGAGAAAAGAATATATAATTAGTTGAAGTTTGTGAAGAGACGATGTGCAAAAGGCATGGAAGGTAGTGGAACAATTTGACGCCCTAAGACCATAAAAACTAGAATCAATTAGTAAAACGAAAAGCATATTGCGCACGACCTTGTAGGTAGGCGCATGTATATCGTTTGGTAAACTCATCACGCTGGAGGTGTATCTGGTTTTACAAGCATTAACGCCTTGGATGATTACTAGCTACCGAAGAATCCACACACTAATCTCTAACACGTGTTCCCCTTTACCCACGTCCCCTCCCTCCCCCTTTTTGATCAACGCTTTGCGCTAGAATAAATCATAAAGCGCTGACAAAAACGAAAATACTTAAGCCGAGCAGTGGTAAAAATTTGTCCGCCGACGTACATACAAAATATGACAGCTGCAGTTGTTGCCGCCGTAAATATTATTTTTGTGTGTGATTTAAATTTGTTCACCAAGTAAACAGGCAATCCGCCAATTTAACTTGGCAAATGTTTATTTGCATAAATTTACTATAAAAATAAATAAAATATTTTCATGCTTTTTCTTTGTTCAATACAATTTTGCAAAGCTATCTATGTGTGTGTGTGTGTGTAGGTATGCTATAGGCCACAGCCATAGCTGTTTACTTTTAACAAAACAACTTCTTTGATTTGCGCAGTTTTTACATTTAGAACAAGCTGATTTGTTTTTGTTGTGTGTTTTTTGTTTTTTTTTTTGTTCAAAATTTAGTAATTAAAACATCTTCAGCTACGGCTGAAAATAACTTAAATGTAACTACGAGTAAAAGTGCTGAGTCGTTTTACGTTGTTTTGCCAAAAGCCCAGTCCATAGATGTTCGAGTGCACACACACATACATACATACAATTGTGTCAGTTCCTTATGAAGTCACTTAACGATTTTGGGTGTAAGCTGCTGTCATTGTTAATTATTTTGATTGCATTTAAGACAAAAATTTGCTAAATATAGAAAGAGCATTTCGATTTCCTGCCAAAGCCAGCTCTGGTGGTGGTTTTGCTTGAAAAATGTTAATGGTGATCAATAAATTATTGCGCCCATAGAAATGGTGTGGAATAAAATTCAATTGATTTCAATTTTAAGAGCAGGGTTGCCACATGTATTTAAAAATTAATATCTTCAGAACAAAATTTGGTTGATCGATCAATAGGCTAAACTAAGCTGATCAAGAAGGAAGTTTTAATCTATAAAATAATTTCTAATAGGGTTGCCACATATGTGATATAGGCAAAATAAATTTTGATACATGCGCTAATATCTTTTGATACGCTCCAGCGTTCCCTTGGAATTGTGTACTGTTGTAATACTGTAAATTCCATGAATAGGGTTGCCAAACTTTTCCGGTTTAATTTAACAGTTGAAAAAACGAATTGTTTTCTGGCAAAAGTAAGGTTAAGTCGCTGTTTTGTTTGAAAAGTTAAAACGCTAATGAGAATTAAAACAAGAAACCGGGTTCAATTTAGAGCAGGGTGGCCATATACAAACAATATATTTAAAAAATACATATAAAACAAAACCTTGATTGGCAAATGTTAAAACTGTCTATCGAAAGCAAACATGCTTTAAGCTATGAGCCAAATATGTGGCATTCACCAAATTTTTTGTCAATTTTTATTCTACATTTTTTTTTATTTTTTCAAGAACTAAATAATATTATATTTTTTGTTATCTAATGGTTGTTGGGAAAATCGACACATTAAATTGGTACTAAACATCGAAATATAACACACTTAGTTGCGAATAGTTCCTTACTTCCACCTACATTTGCACCCTCAAATACCAGCATTCACGCCCGTGCCTACTTAATCATTCCGTGCATACAATTGCTTGTCTACGCAAATTTCATTTTCTTTTGTTAACTCTGAAACGTACCCATCACTTGTAACGAAGTGTTTTTGTTTTTGCTTTTTTTATTGCTTCCTAAAATGTATGCTTTCCACACATATAATCAGCAAAAGCACGGATGTGTGAAGAAATTTTTATTTCCTCATTTAAAATTGTATGTATACTTATGTGTGTGAATTGAGTGTAGCGCGGCGTTACAGGCAGGGCGTATACGCAACCTCAACAAGTGGGATAAAAACAAATCCGAATTTCGAGCACACAATCAACACAGACATGTGTACATACATGCATATTTACATACTATTTACATGTAGGTGTGAAATAAAATTCATTAGAGCGTGCTTTTGTTGCATTCGCACATGAGTGTGTACATACATATATGTATCTATATAAATAAATATTTATGAGTGCACCTGATGAAATTTAAATAAATTTTACTTCCTTAAATTTCTTAAATTTCAACGCCTTTCCTCCACATTTATTGGTATATCATATGTATGGATATAAAAGTGCAAATATTATGTATAAAAATACATGCATACCCATACACATACACACATATATGACGCATGAAAAGTTAAATTTAAGAAATTTAAAGGAAGTAAAACTATTTTTTGTTTTTTTTTTTAATTTTTTCATAATTTTATTTGTCACAAATGTTTCATATTCACTATTTTATAAACACACATACGTACATGCACATGCATATATATGTACATATGTATATACGTGAATATATGTAGTATTGTAAATATTTTTATTTTGTTTTTTGCTTTGACGTTTTTACATTTTTTAAATTTAACCACGTGCATTCCCACGCTAACAAGGAAGAAGTTTGTAAAGCCAAAGGCGAACACACGCGTACGTGAGCAACAAGCATAAAATGCGAAGCATTCCAAAACTAAAAAAAGTGCCTGTTTCGCTGCTTACGGCTTAAGTGTGCGCGAGTGTGTGCAACTATTTCAATTTCAAGTGCACAAATACGGTTAACGTGCTTTTATGCTTTTTTTAATTTTTTTGGAATTAAAAAAAGAAATTTTAATTTTTATTTTTTTTTAGTTTTTAATTTTTTTTTTAGTTTTTTAATTTTTATTAGTTTTTAATTTTTTAATTTTTTTTTTAATGTTTTTGTTTTTTTTTTTTTTGGGAATTGCGAGTAATAAACTTAAGTTAAAATTTGTGTGCATTTATAGAAATTAGCAGGCATTAGCAAACCTCCAGGTGTATTACTGCCATAAAAAGGCTCCTCATAAAAAATATCTGTCACTCGCAGTTGGTTTAAAACTGTAAGTCTTCGCATTTTTGGAACAACATCAAGACGCCCGCTACAAATAGGAGGAGTTCGGCGCAATACCCAAACAGGGTGTAAGCGCTTATTTTATACATACATATACAATATATAGAAATTATGTCGCAAATGGTGGTTTATATAAAAAAATAATCTCATAACAGCTGTGGTCGACTAGAAAAGCTTTGGTTACTTTTCCAATACTTTCGGGGCTTGTGTAAATCAAATCCGTAGCAGATGTCTTATATTACATTTTGTATATTTGCTTCGTTTTAATTTAGAAACAAATTAATTAAGCTCTGTGAAGGCTAATTGTGTGGACTTTCCAGCGCATTTCACTTCAGCTGTTTGACAACGAAATCTAGACAAGAAGCCTACACAGCGTGTGGCAAAATCCTGACCTTTCTTATCTAAACTAAACTACTTCTAGAAGCAACTGAAGTAAGAGCTCACTACTGCTGCGTGCATTTTCGTGATCATTTACCAAGCTTATCTTCACAGGAAACAAAATGCTAACGCAATGATGATAAGATTTAAGTGAAAACCTCAAACCATTAAGAGATTTAGATTCACGTACTTTTTCGCACTTTTCCTATCAGATTTCAATCAATGAAATGAACCACACACACATACACATTAAGCTGATTTACTTGAAATGAAATAGTGGATATGTATGTGTGTACATAAAAAACCACTAAAGTGCCATTGGTGCGCATAATACAGCAAACCACTGAGTTAACTTGATATCACCTCTATTATAATTTTGTGGGCGTAGCGCTGTTTAAACTCTGCAGTTTGTTGACACTACGCCATTCACAGGCCACTTTGACGCTCATGTGCCGGTTGGGAGTGTTCTTAGTGCGCATATGCATAAGTAAATATAATACAATACACGGGTAGATATCAGTAAACTATATAGGAGTACATCAGTTCATTAGTATGTACGCAAGACGCAGCACCAGCGCCATAACTTTAACTCATCCAGCTTTGGCTTATCCATTTGCTGCTGCGCTTGACACTTGCCAAGGACGCGTTGAACAAACATGGTCGCGATTAATTTATGGCCGAAAAGTTAAGTTGACTATTTACATATCTACATATGCGGCTTTGTTTTCCCTTTGTACTACTTCACTATACATTTATGTATGTGATTTGTTCATTTGCTTATGAAAGTGTTGCTGTTTATCATAAATTTTGTTTGCTCGTGAAGACTTTGCGTGTACGTGTGTTGAAAATTTTGCATACAACTTAATTTAAAGGCGAAGCAAACTAATGTAATAATAAATAATGAAACAAAAGTACCATAAAACTACAAAAAACTCCCCGGGGGAGGACGCGAACAGATAGAAAAATTCAGAAAACAAAATGAATGAAAAAATGAGAGAAACACCTTTGTCAGCAGAAATCACAAAATTAAAATTAAACACTATATCATTGCGCAACGTGCCTAGCATTTCGAGGAAGCGCTAACATTTAAGCATCGATTACCTAGACAATTACGTCATTTGAGGCGATACATACAAATATCAACACCACACTGTGACTAGTTCGTGATCGATGTTTTCATTTCTGCGGTGACACACTTAACTTTATATGCCAAAAAATCATCTAGTTCAAAAGCACGGCCAGAGTAACCGACAGTCGATTTTAGGGTCACCTAATCAGCCGGAAAAATATCTGAAAAGAATGTTTCTATTGTCCATTACATAGACATCAGCAATCCCCATTTAGATGAAAAAATTTATTCAAAATCAAAAATCAATCGAATTTGTTTAAAGAGATTAAAAACATAATTTTTTGAATGAGAATTTCTACCTTTAAGGGGGAACACCACTGGGATTTTTCAAAAAAATCGATTTATGTAAAATATGTAAAAAAAAATTTAACTTAAAATCATGAAAATTGACGAAGTTATAGCCAATACAGTAAGTGCAGGTAGTGAACGCGTTTTTCTCAAAACGACTTTTTTGAACACAGTAGCCTCGATTTCTCGAAGACTTATGAACCGGTTTTAATTTTTTTTTTTTAATTTTTGTACATGTATTGGCTACAGTCGTACATAGCCGTTTTTAAAAATTCCAAAAATTAAAATTTTTTCCAGCCTTTCGAAAGCAAAAAAAAGGGTAAAAACTCAAACTCATTTTTCAAACCTGCACCATTTGCTCAAAAAAAAAAAAAAATTAAAATTAAAAAAAACCGCCACGTACGACGATAGCCATTGATGTATAGTTTAAGAATTTTGTTGGTTTTTTGCTTTGAGATGATTTTTCACCGCTGTATCGGGGTTACCAGGGTGCATCAGTTTTTTATGCCATTATTGCATTAATATTAATAACAATTGTAATTTTTAATATTTTCAATAAAAACTAACACAAAAACTGATACTGATATATCGAGCCATTACCGCCAAAATAATGTATCCCACACCATAATCGATTTTTGTTTTGTTATCGAAATCTATAGCTCAACATCATTTGCATCATCTGTCAAAATTTCATGGCTGTAGATTAAACCGTTATGATTTTATAACAAAAACAATTTTAATGTAAATGCATATGGTGACTTGTTTACATTTTCTTTGAACGCTTGTGTGGGATACAATTAAATTCTCTTTTAAAATAAATGAAACACAAGGGGAAAAAATAAAAAAAAACACAATTTTTTGAGACTTTAATTAAAGATAAAGCTTTAGAACAATATGTCGAAGTTATGAATTTGTTTGTTTTGCAAAATATGTTTTTGTTTTCAATTATTGGATATTTTTACAGCTCTCCCTGGTACCGTATAGCGATTCAGGTGAATCTTTCGTTGATTTAAATGGTTTGGAAAGTTTAAAAGAAGTCGAGGAGGAAACGTGTGTTGGGAAAAAGGGCTACAATACAGTAAATAGTCAGTTATCGTTAAGAGTATTCCGTAATATTTTTAGAAACAGTTTCAATTTAGGCTTTCATTCACCTAAAAAAGATAAATGTATCTTATGAGAGAATTACAATAATTTAGAAAATATTCATTCTACAATGAAAGTTTTTATGAGAGTGGTACAAGAGATGGGTTTTGTTTTTTATGGGGAGAAAAGGATGGTAAACGAGGGTGTAATGAAATTTGCACAACTGTTTTCCAATATCTTAAATTAGTCGATGAAAGAAAAACCCAGTCGATAGTCCATCTTTATTGTGATAGCTGCGCACGACAGAACAAAAACAGAGTTATGCTTGCGACATTAACCTATTTTGTTGAAAATTCTAATTTTGTGACTAATATAAAAGTCACATACTTGTTGCCTAGACACACCATGATGCCTGTTGATTCGATACATAGTACAATTGAATCGTTTATTCGGAATAGGACTATTTGAGCTCCAAGTGAGTGGTACACCATAATATCAAATGCAAGAACTAACCCAAGAAAATATAATTGTATTGAATTAACTAACAGTGATTTTAAAGACTGGAAGACATTTTCACAGGCGTTACTTCCAAATTCAGTGAAAATTCAATTTACAAAATTACGCTCTGTTACATTGGAAAAAAATATTCCAAATATTACTCTTAAATATGACTACTTTGATGAATCTGAAACCATAAATTATGATCTAGATTCAATTCCACGATCCAGACGAAACTCCGAAATAGTTTGTGAGGGATCTACTCAATTATATAATATGATGATATATTAAACATTTCTTCTGCTAAATATAAGGATTTGAAAACGTTTTGCGATCGAAAAACTTTGCCCGTAAAATTCCAACACGAGTATTTAAATTTAAAATGGGATGGATCTATTAAAGATTTGCTACCTGAAACCGGCCAGGAAGATAGTATTTAGCTTTCTTTATATATTTTTATCTATCGATATTCAAGTTTACAAGATTTTAATATGAATAACATTACTTTGTTAACAGAAAACTTTAAATATATGAATTACATTACTTTATTTTTGTTTTATCGAATATACCAAGAAATGTATACATTTATTTTTTTTTTAAATCAAATGTAATTTAATTTTAAGGAGTAAGTAAAAAAATTAAATAAAAAAAGTCACTTCCTTAAAATAAATTTTTGTGTAACCCAAACACTTTTTTAATAATAGGTTGCCAGAAGGAAAGCAAAAAAAATGTATCCCACAAAAACAACCCTTATGACGCAAATATCTATTTCAAATTATTAAAATTAAATGTATTACACAAAAAAATATTTACGTTATAAATTTTAAAATAATGGCTTTATTCAAACTGATTTAATTTAAAAAAAGCCTTCCCCTGTAAAATTTCGAGTTTGTGGGATACATTTTTTCGGCGGTTATGGCTCGATATGTTAAATAAATTATAATTTGTCCGATCCTCAAATAATTATCCCTACTTATAAAAAAAATTCATGAAAATCACTTAATTTTCACGCGTTCACAGTGGTGTTCCCCCTTAATAATTCTGACGAAAAAATCTTTTAATTCCACACTTATTGCAGTAGGACAGGACAAAATTATCCCCCAGCTTTGCTATAAAAACTAACTAACAAAAAAAAAATACAAAAGGATAACACAAAAATCAAAACAAAGTTTAAAAAATTACAAAAACCAAAATTTAAAAAAAAATAATAATAAATTTTTTTTTTTTAATTACAAAAACCAAAAATGCAAAAAAATTACAAAAACAAACAAAAATTCAAAACAAAAAAATTGCACTTTCATAAATATCAGCTCTACTCAGCTGCTCAAAACGAGAAAATTTGGAAATTTAATATTAATCGTGACTAACATTCGGTAGTGCCCTAGTGCGAAACCTCGGGCACGAAACACCAACTAATAAAAAAAGTGTTTTCTAAAAGCGGTCGCCCCTCAGCAGACAACGGCGCACACACGAGAGTATTTTTGGCATGAAAAGGCTCCTCACGAAAACCATCATGTGGCATAAAATTGTAGGCCCCACTATTTGTGGCACAACAACCAATAAAGCATGTAAGAAATCTATTATCTCGATAGAAGACCAAAATCGCGTAAAGTATCGTTCAAACAATTTAAAGTTTATGCTCGTTGCCAAGGTAACATTTCACACTAAAAAAATGTTTACTGTTTGTTTGTTTCATTCTGTTGTTCTTTTACCCCAAACTAATATTGATTGCTTTTTGTTCCCATTGATTATGAAGTGAAAACGACATTTTATTTTTGTCGTACTTAATGTTTCCAAAATGCAACTTAACAACTACAAAACTTCAGCTGGAAGTCATAAAAGTTTTCGTTGCTGCAGGCCTTTTGACCTACTGCATAACTATTGGGATGTGGCAATTGTTTTAAGTAATTTTAATTCATTAATTTAGCTAATTTTTAATTCAACTAATTGTCCCCATTTTATTCGAACTTGAAGTGTTTTTAAAATTATACGTCTTTTTAAGTAAATATCGGTCCATAACTCATTCTGCATGTCTATCTATCACCAGCTCAAGCAGTCGGCCATGCTAATAAAATCAACAATTTAAGACCGCTAGAAGCATTAGTGTACATATGTATATGTGTTTTGTATATATTTACATGCGTAAGTACTAATTTATGATAAACATAGTAAACATACTTTAATGTTTATAACTTTGCATTTATTTATTTTTTTTTTTTTCATTTTTTTTTTTCAAATCTAGGCATTCAAAACTGACCTTAGTTTTAATTGATTTTTGTTGCTTTGTCTTGCTTTTTGCGTATTGTTAATCGTGGCTAGTACACAACTAAGTAAGTACATATTTATGAATCTATATTCTATTAGCATTTATTTTTAGCGCACGCGCAAACAGTGGCAGAAGAATATTTTTATGTATGACAATAAAAATAAATATTTCAAATAAATGAAAAAAAAAAAAATACTAGGCAGTAACTCAAAAAGCAGTACCTATAATATAATAGTGGTTTGCTGGTTCTTGGTTTTTGTATTTTTTTAATAATTTTTGAAAATTTTTGCTTTTATGACAACTAAACCCCACTTGATTGTCACGTAAATTTGCAGTAGTTGCGTGTCGAGTAACAATAAATAGAATAAGTCAAAAGCAAAAATCGCTTAAAAGTTATGAAGCAAAACATTATAACTTAATTTGAAATTTTTTTTTAAATATTTTTAGCAATCAACCATCACTTTTCGCCACTGCAATTAGCCATTTATGTGTGTCTTTAAGCGGCGAGTTTCATTTGTGTTGATGGTAGGTATTTCTATGCTGATCGCCAGCGACGACACTCTTCAAGCAGAAAACGAGACGTGAAGCGACATATTAGCAATTTATACTTGGGTTAGCGCTAAATAATAATATATTATTTCATAATTACAAATATTTGTATGTAGTTACTTGCTAGCATGCGGCGGGGCGTGCTCAGTCGTAAATGAGATTCGGGGTTAGTGGAAATTTTTTAGCCAAAGTAAATGCGTGACGCTTTTTTTTTATTGCATTAAAGTATTTATGGCAAAGACATTTTGTATGTATGCAGGTATGTTCTGATACTGCATATATGGTTTACTTTTGAAACATTTTTCAGCAAGAAAAAAACAACAACAACAACACTAAACAATAAATGTCTGAAAATTACTTGGGGTGTTGTTCTCTGCGAACCTGAAGTGATCAGCAATCATATATAAAATTTCACGCCATTGCTCATTTATGTAGGAATGGAAAACAGATTTCGGTAAACTTTTTTCTTTTTTTTTAATTTTAGTCGGAATAAAAAGTAAGCTACTCCTGGATACGAGAGTAAGCCACCTAATAAGGCGAATCTATTAAAGGTGGTGTTGGCAAATCAGTTGATTGGTTTTTTTCTTTCGCTGTGTCCATATGGCTGACTGCACAGAATAAAACAAGGCGATTTCATTTTTTGTTTCCTACTTTTCCAATACTTTGCCGTGACAATCAAACGTGCAGAACTTTGTTGTTGGTCTAGTGCCACCACCTTTAATAAATACGCCTCGCCACCTAAGCGCTGCAATCAAAAATTATTTACTGTAATAATGCTCCCCTACTTCATGGCAGGTCTCACTAATCACTAGTCACTAATGTACGAATTAATGTGGAAACTCACAAGACTCTTTGATTTTCTGCAAATTAGTTTGCGCTTCCAGTTTTCCCAGCAAGCGCGTCTTAGGCCTCGCCTGCCAATTTTACCAAGTGTTTCATTATCTTGCAACTACCGGTGAAAAAGCTTGTAATAACTCGGATATTTGCAACTACTGGCAGCATTTAGAGGTCTTTTAAATCATTTTGCAGCCAATTGTGGAATGACAGCTTTGGTTTTCGTGCTCGTCTAGTAATGTTTGACATATTTACTCATGTAGATGCCGTAGTTTGAAGACAGTTTTCTAAAAGACAGAGAATTTGTTGCCTGCATATATTCATTTAACCCTCTGTTGGACACCTTTATGAGGTTATATCCATCAATCGATAAAAAATAAAATTTTAGGAAGCTATAGAAAAGTCTGGCCAGACCCGGGAGCCCAACGGAGAGTTCAAGAAACCTCACTAGGCAACTTTTTCGTAATCTCCTTGAGGGGGATTGGTTTATGAGAGACCAAAAATTGCATTAGCCAATGTAATAAAATAAAGTAAACTTTAAAAAAAATTAAAAGAGCCTCTTTCAGATACTTTTTTTATAAAAATATTCCGCTCATAAGTCAAAGTTCACTGAAAATACCAGCTGTAATTACATTTCGCACTTTGCTGTGGTAAAAATTTCAATTGCAAAAGTAAACAAAAGTACAATAACAACAACAACGACAGCAACATCAAAGTGCAGCATGCGCTGCATATACACACACTCACATATTTGTGTATTTATGTTAATTTATATTTAATTACATCATCACCAAGAAGTGGGCAGTGCGACGATGGCTATTGTTTTGTGCATGCAAAAGTTACTCATACTTACATACAAATAAACATACAAAATCAGAAACACACAAGAAAAACTACTACTTTTTATATTGTTTGTGCATGTGTGTGTGAATGCATGCTTAGTGGGTTCAAATAAATTCGAGTATTGCATGCTTACTTAGTACGAAGTATTTAAATACCATATATGTATGTACGCATGTATATGTGAGTGTGTGTATGTGCTGTCATCATGCAATTATTTATAGCTGCCGTTGTTATTGCCTTTGTTGCCAACGAGGCTATTGACAGTCATGCAATTGCAATAGTTTATAAACAAAACAAACAATTGTTGTTGTTGTAGCAAGTGGGCAATATATGTATGTGCGTATTAGCATAGATTGCATTGCGGCAGCGGCTATGCTTAACTTTGTGTTTGACTGCATGAAAAAGTATGTAATTGTTTGCATGAACACAAGTACACATGTGTATGTGTGTGTATATGTGTTTGCTGTGTTTTCGTTTCAATGTTGTCGACACAATACCGATTGACTCATAAGCCGGTTGAAAAAGTTGCTAAAATCAAAAGTAGCCAAAAAGTTGGCGGCACGATAACTTAACCGAGGTGAGGTGAGTTGCAGCGTGAAAGGAAGGTGGAGATGTTGCCGACAGCCATACACCAAACAGCTACCACCAGAGCATAGTTGAGCACAATAAAGCACAGCAGACAGGCATTGCAGCAATAGCAACAGCAGTAGCAGGCGAACATTCGACGCACTTGACAGTCGGAGACCATTTAAGGCGTCGCCGAGGAAAACCACATTGCAACGCAATCGTCTGGCTGACAGCTAGACAAGCAACAAACGTGTGTGATACATATGCATACATATATATATATATATACATATACATACATGCATCAGATATTCATGCACACATATTTACATATACATATCGCGCACTTACTTCAATCGTGTCATAACTCAAGAAACCAAAATGTACAGAGAAAGGGTTTCGAAGTTTTCAATTTACTATGCCTCATATGCAAACTTAAATATTCAAACAAAATAATTAAAAAATATTAAAAAAATTTACAAAATATATATATTTTTTTTTTTGGATTATGTCACTATTGAAATAATTGCATATCGCCCAATTGTACGAATGCACTATGAACAACAATGACAAATAATATTGAATGCATTAAACCATTTTTCCCCTCTAATAAATGTTTTCAATAATTTTTCAAATACTCGTTTTTAATAAGTCTAAGTGCGTATACCTGGCGCTTAAGCAGGGTGAGCCAAATATGGATATAACTTCTAATCATTAGCCTTTTTCATGCTGACAGTAAGAAACTAAATGCGTCGCTTCACGCTTCGGAAATATTGCAAACTTAATCCCAAGCCGTTCTTGTTTTGTGACCTAGGCAGTGCTTTTACTGAATAGAAGTCTTAGCTGAAATAAAACCAAATGTGATAGCAAAAAATGGGACAAACCGAAGTGTACTCTCGAAGAGAAGCCAATACAAAGGCAGTGAGAAACTGTTTTGTGTGCACTAAATATTTTTTCGAAAATGAAATTTCTTTTTTATAAATGTAATTTCGATCAACAGCGAGTGCTACAGAACCATCTTTGAGGTCTTGAATCGACCCTGAGCTGTTGGCGTAGACCTTCTCTTTCACGTGGCCCCAAAGAAAAAAGTCACAAGGTGTTAAATCATAAGATCTCGGTGGACTATTGCGATCACCTCTTCGAGAGATATCACGATCCGGAAACTTTTCCCGTAAAAGATCATTGGTTTCGTTGCTTGTGTGGCACGTAGCGACGTCTTGTTGAAAATAAACGTGGTCCAGACCAATACCATCCAATTCCGGCCATAAAAAATCGTTAATCATCTTTCGATAGCGCAATCAATTCACCTGTTACACCTGTTATTGCAAAACCCTTTAAATATGATAAAAAAAAAAATGATTTCGAGTGATGGAAATCTTTGCCTTAACCTTTACGCAGCTATCGAATTCACAAGTGTCAAATATGATTGACGTACGACGGCATTTACAAAGATCACAAATCTTCCGATAGGGTGATTAATTTTGCGCCATCTTGTATACAGTGGTTACTAAGCATGAATTTCATCAGATTTCTTATCTCCAATTAATTGCTGTGCACCTAAGATTGATTGCGCTCTGTGCACGCCGACTGTGATTTAAAACAGCTGATTAAAAGTACACGATTCTGCCAATTACTAAATAACGGTTAAAGGTTTATCTGGGTGTATTTTTTGATAGATATTGGCATTGAACTTAATACGGTGTGATATGTTTTTGTTTGTCCCGATTATCTAATATACATAAACTAATTTGGCCTGATTTTTGCTTTTCCTCTAATATATAATAATTTTCTGTGCCACACGTGCCGATATATTGATAAGCACGCACAGCTATTGTTGTTAAGCGCAGCTATATACATGCATACGTATTTAAGCATAATATATTTATATGTACATGTGCACATTTGCCAATTGTTTAGGACTTGCTATACTAAATGCCGATGCTATCGCAATTTTTATTTGTTTAGTTTGAATTTTATATTTTGGAAATTTTTTAATCATTTGCACACTTTCACTTTCTTATCACATTTTTACAAACGTCTGTGTGGAACTTACAAAATGAAATTAACTAAAAGAATAGTCGCAGCAGTTTATCATTTATCAGTGCTGAGCATCACTGCGTCTTACATTGCTACCACACACGCACACGACAGCCGCGCTACTCATACAAGTGCCCTGTGGAAAAATACACTGCTTGCGAATCGCTGCTTTCGTGTGAACTTGTAACCGAAATTAGTTACAAGAATTGTGTAATTTTTCTTTCCTGCAGGGTTTGTATGCTTATACAAATTGAAGAACGTGTGTGTGCGCCCCAATTGCTGTCGCCATTCCACTGGCAATAACAACAACATGCATCACCAGCAGCAATGCGAAGCTAAAATTGCTTAAGCTGTCAACTTGTCTTGTCTGTAAAATGATTTTGACATTTTGTCATTTTGTGTTGACATACTAAGCATTTCTGTTGTTGTTGCTGTTGCTGTTGTCGTTGCCGTAGCCATTGCTGTGCCTGTGGATGTTTTAACGCTGATGTTGATGTCGAGGAAGTTTGTGTTTTGCGTCCGTCTCCGGCTCGCTCTGCATGACTTGCAAGGAATTTGAGAATTTGCAAGCCAACAAATTGTGTTGACAATTTTGTGAAGTTTGTGCATGCAAAATAGATAGATTTTAAATAGATTTCAGAAAAAATCTAAATAAATAAATCTTTGTCTCTCTGTTCGTTTGACGCTGTGGGGTGAATATTGAAAAATTTGAATACAGCTTGGGATCCATACATATTGCCCTGAGCTCAAAATAGATTGACATTGAAAATTAGCTAAGTCAGGTGCTACTACCAACTTTACGTTCAACATAACGGTAATTTTCCAAAATGCAAAAAACACTGTATTTCAGTAATTAGTAAGCAAAACTTGAGCAAATTTTGAACACCGTTGCAATATTAGAGAAAGTAAAAAAATTTTGAAAAAAGGGGCATGGCAGCGCTTACTTGCCATTTCATTTAATTGCCATTTGAAAAGGATGAAGTGTGTGAACAACTACACCCAATTTCCATATGACGATGAGCTTCGAAGTTGCCAAATATGACGTTCTTGCACGATAAATATTTTTCATGAAAATCTTTTTGTCATACTTGCAGACAAAGACTTACGATTGCCTATAGCGGGGCGACCCTTTGAGAAGAAAATATTTTTTGCAAAATGGGATTCGCACTAAGAATCAAACGAGTGGCCGCTACGTACTACTCAACGTTCTTATACCTAAACCAATAAAATAATTAGCCTCGAAGCTGTAGATAACCGGAGCAAATTTAGAAAAAGATTTGCTCCAATACCTATATATTTTTTTTATGAATAGACTATCAGCAATACCAGGGTTCCACTAAATAATTAATGTTTTATGCAGATAGTTAAAACATTGAAAGCCTGAAGATTTATTGATAATGAAACACTTATTTCAACCACCACTAAAAAATTATTCGTTGGGAGCCACTACCAACCCTGAGCAATACCTTTCTACCTAGCATTCAGCGCGATTTCTCGACTTCGCAGTACCTTTCAGCAGAACGCTTTGGACTTGCAAAAAAAAAAAAAAACAAGGAAAACTTGCCCTTCGCTGGTTATTATTCCTCACACGTGCACATACCCACATACACTAGTGTACACATACATATTAATATAATATATGCACATGTAATTACCACCATAAATTATATTTCAAAGCACATACGCAGCGATCGTCTACCAAAGGCGTAGTGATTATCAAATATGTTAGACAAATAAATAGAAGCTAATGACCAGCAAAAAAATATATGCCTATAATACAATATTTGTATTTTTTTTTAGAAACAATTGATTCAGTGTAATGAAATCAAAAGTTATAAGGCACGTGCAAGCTTAACAAGTTCTCGCAGTAGTTCAAAGTACGTTTGAAAAGTATGAAGGCTAGCACAAATGGCACCTATAAAATGCACGTGCAAAAGGGTGAGACAAGCTGGTGCAGTAGGAAATGTTGAGAGTTAAAGTCACTTTTTATAAATCACAGCCCTTTGATTACTTAATTACTATAAATCACTAGGTCACAGGAAGTCAGTGAAAGCAATTGTATGCAATAAATTTTTATTATACTACTATTTTATAGTATATTCTTTATTCCACTATTTTTATATTCTTTTATATTCTATTGAAATCTATTGCACTCATTCCAGCTTTTAGAGTCACTCTTTGAAGTCGAAGTACATGTTCAAAATTTTTTATATGGAAGAAAGAGCCTAACACCTTAAAAAAAAAAATTGCCAAAAATTAACGGTAGTTTGTGGTCACTTGAAACTTGCACTTTGCTATACTAAAATTCAATGGGCTGTAAAACAGCGTGTCTAAAAAATGGCTAACAAGTGTGTTTAAAATTTAAAAAGTTACAAAAAAAATTTAGAGGTTGCAAGTTTTGAGGAAATTGTAAAAAATTTTGAAAAAATGTTGTGCTAAGCTTGACAAATTTCATTATATGGTTTTTGTTGAACTATATTTTCATCAAAAACTAATGGTATATTTAAAATTTAAAAAATTATAAAAAAATTTAGAAGTTGAAAGCTTAGGGGAAATTGTAAAAACGTTTGAAAAAATTATGTGCTAAGCTTGAAACTTTGCGTTATATTGTTTTTGTTGCAGTACGAACTATATTTTTATCAAAAAAATAATAGTGTGTTTGTAATTTTGTAAGCGGGTGTATACGAAAAGAAATTGGAGGGACACGAATTAGTAGTGCTTAGGGTAAATGTAATGAACATTTTAAGTTCTTAAACGAAGTCAAAGCTGCTCAATGAATTCAAGTTTTGTCAATGGTGACCAATAAGCACCTACAGACATATTTTTTATGTAAAAGTTGCATACTCCAAATTAAATTATTTCAGTTCATTTGGGAGAGTGAATTGTTGGAAATACAAAAATTGCGCAGTATGCCGATAGTTAATCAGCTGAGAACTCAGAACTCACAAGAAAGCAAGGAAGCCATTGACCGAAATATAACTAAAGGCATATTCTTCTACTACAGCATAGCAAAAAAAAAAAAAACTTTTCACTATTGCAATTTCATTTTCTAAGCCTTAATTGCTTTTGTTTTTTCCTGCTGGGTAACTTGCTGCTGCTAATAACGCGTTCACAGTCGATATTTCACGACTCACAACTGATAGTCATCACTCGGGCGATGCTCAAAGCACGCGCTGTGCGTCAAATATTGAAAAAAAAAAAAAACACAAAGGCTACTGGTTTTTTCTGCATAGAAACATTGTAGATAAAGTAATCACCAGCGACTGTTTTTAATCGTTAATGATCTTGCTTATTGTAAGAAGTTAACTAGAAGGCGATAACCTACCATGCGTTGTTGTGGTTACTAAGTCACTAAGTGAAGAGAAAAAAAAGTTATGGAAATGATTTTTACCTACTTGCGAATATTTTCTAGCAAGAAGGGCGTTTAGTGCACGCGTACCTCGGCAAGCACGCGTAGCTTGGTTTTTTTATTTGTTTGTTTTTGTGCGCATGGCCTGGAATTAGCTTCAGCTACTCTCGCTGCTCATTACCTAAATACGTAGTTCACACAGCAGCGTCATGCGATTCGGCGATAAGTCGGTGATCGTATTCAAGGCAATGAATTAATGAGCGCTGATGGACAATGCGGTGACGTGTGAGCGTTTAACACGCGCTATCTTATCTAATTCATTCGTGTGAAGTCATTTCTTTATTTTTATAGCTTTGTAAAATTTATTAATTAAATGCGTATTAATAATCAAGCATACTTTTTCACCCTACTAACATTCGGCTTATCTGCATATGAATAGGAAAATCTGTGATATGCGAAACATGTGTTCCGAATTCGACACCAGTGCGTATGAGCAACACCCAGATGATTGGTTGGCAGTATGAGTAAAGTAAATAAATAAATGTATGTATTTGTGTAATTTATTATGCGCATTTTGCAATGCTGCTTGAACTCCGAATACTCGGCACAAAAATCTAAATCAGCACTGACACAGAAACACCATTTCCGAAATTTATGTTACACACACTCGTACATAGTCGATTATTTATTAATGCATACATACAAATATACCAACTTAGGCATGTATTTACTTATTGCACTCGCTTGCTCTCAAAAACAAAAGATCAAATCAGCCACTATTGTAGCTCAATAAATTAGCACAGCAAAATGAGCAAAAACAAAAAAAAACCGAACTAATTCAATGCAATGCCACAATTAACCGGCAATAACTGCATGCATAGATACTATTTAGTTTTTCACCTTTTTTCATGCATCACTTTCATGTGCTAATGTGCGAATAAATGTTGGCAAAGAACCTGTCAGTGTGCGAGACATGCAAAATCAATTGCAACTGGATCACAAGTATGCTTCACTCTAATTAATAGCAATTTAGCAGGCACAAAACATAGCATGGAAGTAGAAAGCAAAAAATTCAAAACGCAAAGCCAAACAAAAAAAAAAAAAATTGCGCCACAAAACACAAACAGCAGACAGAACTGCCAGCTGTCCGATGGTGCTTAGAAATACACGGCATCTAAATTATCTACGACAAACATATGGGCATACATACATACATACTCGTATAGTAAGTGAGTAAGTGAACATATCATACAAACAGGTAGCACGCGAGATTCAACTCGGCCCCTTAGCGTGTGAAGTGCTGGCGAGTATGGCTTGATTGCTACTATATCTACATACATTTACTGTACTCCATATACTCCGCCATACTTTGCTATATTTTCACATAAATCCCCGAGTAAGTATGCTTGTACATATGTGAGAGCTTGTGTGCTCGTGAGTCGTTTGAGTTCGCCTTAATTTATGCCACATCATAAAAAAAAGCCGGCATTTTCAAGGTTCAATTTTTTGTTCCTATTTCAATTGCCACTACCGCGACTTACTTGGCTATTTCTTATAGTGTTTGTCTTCTCTTAACTGAACACGTTTCTGTTGAGAGCATTTTGCTAACTATTGTTATGGTTTTTATTCTTGTCAATTGCTACTATTCAAGTGTTTGATGGTGTAAAAAGTGTCAGTGATTGATCTGAAATAAGCTGGTTTGTGTTGTTGAAAATAAAGCAAAATCATAGCTAGTAATTTTATGGAAAAAAATTAAATAAAATTTACCGCCAAAAGTTAAAAATGATAAGCAAAAAAAGATAGACTGAGAAATGAGGCAAACATACTAGCACCGGCTTTTAGTCGCTTAGGCACGGTAGCTGGGCAATAAGGAAGTCAAATTTTCGATTATTCAGTTAGTTGAAAAATCAGTTACTGATTTGAAGCGCTGGATATTTTTGAAGTCATTTAGTATATTAAGTTGGTAAGAGTTAAGTCGTTTAGTGTGAGTTAAGTTTTTTAATATGAGTTAAGTCGCTGAGTATTAGTTAAGTCGTTCATTTAGTATGACTTAAAAAGTAAAGTCGTTTAATTCACTTAAGTCGTTTAGTGTGAGTTAAGTTGTTTAATATGAGTTAAGTCATTGAGTAAGGGCTAACACGTTGAGAATGAGTTAAGTCGTTTAGTATAAGTTCAGTCATTGAGTATGAGCTAAGTTGTCTAGTATGAGTTAAACCATTTAATATGAGTTAAGTCGTTTAGTGAAATTTCAAAAGTTAGTATTATTGAATTAGTCACTCATTAGCTGGGTCAACTCAAAAATACTCAGAAAGTGGTTTAATCATTTAACTATTCCCTTACTCAATCACCCAGTCATCAGTCATACAATTAAACAATCGATTAATTACCGATTTCAGGTCAACTAATCACTACTCAAAGCAGTTTCTAGGCTTTCAGTTGCTTAGTAACTGAGTTTCCGGTTAAGCGAGTAAATTAGTCAATTGTTATCGGTGCATAAGTCAAATTAGCATGATGAATGAGTTAAGTCCTCATACTCCACACTTGGAAACACACTGAGCATTTTAGTTATCTGCAATTAATTTTACATCGATTTTAGTTGTCAAGGGGGATTTTGTTGAATTTTAGTTGCTTAGCGAAAAGATAAATTCATTTGTATTGATGATCAGCAATTTTCTATTTACCCGCATACAAAGGGTAGCATGCGTTCATCTATGCACATATGTCTATTTCACACACGCCTCAGAAACTTGTTTCTGGCTCTATTGTTGCGTGGGTTATGGACGATTATTTGAAGTGGTTGAATGACACTTCAGAGCACAATTTATATACTACATACAAACATACATACATGTCTTTGTGTAGTTTTTTTTTGTTTTTGTAGATAATGGAAGAATTGCCACTTAATAGCACTTAGCAAGCAATTTATTGATTTTTTTCCAAATTGATTTCGAAAGTAATGGAACAAATACTTTATAGCAAGGAAATTACTATTGGAGGCAATAAGGGGTTAGCATTAAAAGGCAGAAGAAACAATTAAATATTAAAAATTGGCGCGCACACTTCTGTTAGGTGTTTGGCCCAACTTCTCCACCCATTGGGAAAAAATACATGCATAAAAAACACAAGCAAAGTGCTAATAATTTTTTACGGAATTTTATAACATTTTCTCACACTTTAAACCAAAAATATTTTTGGTTGAAATTTTTTTTTTTTAATTTTTCATTTTTCACTTCTTCTTAGCAAATAACTGCCCTCAAAACCAACAAAAGCAATGCTTAAATGATGAAAAAAAAATATTTCAAAAGCTTTTATAATGTTGAAATTTATCAAAGTGAAAAAGTAAGATGTTAAAAGTCAGACTTAATAAATGTATATTACCACTTTTCGTACTAACTGTAATTGAAATTAAATAGCAATTTAAGCGGCTTGAAAAGCCAAAAGCTTTGTGCAATAACGGTGCTGCATAACGGTGACTACTAAATTACCAAGTAATTACATTTGCACTTTGGAAGCAACGGAGGAACTAACGCAGCTGTTAAATACAATACATACATACATATCTACACATTTATTTTATGCACAGCCACAATGAAGTGTTGCTTTTGCTTTTCTTTGCATTTGTAATGCATTGCTAAAAAGCCTCGCTAAACTTGCAAAACGGAAATTAATTGCAATCTGAATTACAAAGTGTTATTACACTAAGTCTGGCGGTCGGTTGAACGGCTTTTTTCGCTTTAATGAGCGCGCTAATGGCTAATTGCAGCGCCACAAGCATTATGACATGTGTAGACATAAGTAGGCATGTATGTACGTATGTTAGACAATTAATACGGTAAAACTGGAGCAAAGCGGCAGCTAAATGTGAAAGAAAAAAGTGAGATAGAAGTGAGAGCTAGAAATCTAACTGAAGTAATTCAAATTCCATTTGAAGAGCTTTTTAAAACTAAATTTAGTGCACATATAAATCGAAAAAAATTAGAAAATGAAAATCTGCACAAATAAGAAATGAGGCAACCCTGTATAGATATTGGACATAATTAGGTTGAAATGGATGCTAGCAAAAATATATGTGACATAAATCCATTATCAACTGCAGCTAAGCCAAAAATCATCAATCGTACAGCCAAATAGCGAGGCTCGTATTGCTGCTTGTGCCGGATACACCTCTCTACTGGTACAAAATGCGCACCATAATTGGAGCACGATAAGACTTCCCACCAACACGCTTCATGTGAATGACCGTCACGGGCACGATCTAGATTATGCGTTATTGAAAAAACTACCAAGCTAAACGTTAAATTTGTAGAAATGTGGCTAGCAACAATCTTTTGGTTTTCATTAAGAAGCCTGCTGACTTCTCTGATAAGCAGGATTCAGAAGCTGATATCGGAATTATAATGAAACAGGTTGCTAGGTCTGCCAGGTTGCAATGCCCGTCAAGTCTCATTTTATCGAACTTTTCAACTTTTTTAACATTGTCTGTCGTGGCATGAGAGCTGCTAGTTCTGAAGGTGCAAGCGCCGATATTACCAGAGAACCTATGTACATATGCAAGGTGGTGCAAAGTTAATCATTCATTTTTTTTTTTTTTTTACTTTTTTACTAAATAAAACAAAACATGATTTTGAGTGATGGAAGGAAGTCTTTATGGAAATCTTTGCTCTTTAAGCTCCAATGCTCGTCTATTTGTATACTATAGCTCAAAAGTGTCAAATATGATTGACATAAAACGCTATTTGCAGATACTAAAAATCTCCCAATAGGGTGACTACTAATAGGGCGCCACTTTGTATAGTCAGAAATGAAGTACTATGTTATCTGGCTATATCCAATACATCGCGCCTCTGCACACATGGCGTATACACAACATCAGTACACTCGCATCAACAAACCACTAATAAGCTACTATTTAGTGAGTGTGCGGATTACTGTTATAAAGTCCAATTGAATGTTTTTTTTTTACCAAAATGTGTTTGAATTATGACGAAAAGTATATTTCTTCAATATTTGGCTTTGGTTTTTCGCTAATTCTTTCTCTTTATTGAGGCAACACAAAGAGCTGAAGCGACAAAATGGGAACAAAAGCACATATGGTCGTGATGAAAAAAAGTATAAAATAAAAAAATATATATAAAAAGAAATATATTTCTTTTTTACCTTTGGGCTTTCGACAAAGTGTGTCAAATAACACAAGTGTGCAAGCACACAAATTCAAACAGCGAACATTGGAGTCAAGTGCAAACCCGGTACACTGGGAATTCCACCACATGCATGCTTCATAAAAAATTTGCTATATCTACAAAAAACAAAAAAAAAACACTCTACGTAGCAGCTTAATATGTACACTCATATTTAGAGCGAACTGACTAACTAACACTGACTTATACAAGTGATGATACCAAAATGAAGTACAGAAGCGGACAGAAAAAAATGTTGAGCAGTAAATGCAGTATTAGTCATACATACACATCATAAATAAGTGTACATACATACATATGCATGCATGTGCTCGTGTGTCTCGCACTAATTGCTAGCACTTAAGCAATCCTATGTTTTGTAATGCGTTTAGCAGCTTTAACTAACAAAAACGTAATGCAACGTAATAATAAAATGTTTAAAAAACTAAAAAAAAATATATATTTTATTTTTTTTTTAAGTAAAAAAAGGCATGCGCCGTCAAATGTCACTTTGAGACAAACCCAAAGTCTGAAAGGAGCCACGCAGCAGCTTATGTAAATGATGAGAGGAGTTTAATTTTAGAAAAATACGCTACTACGCCTTTGAGTTTGCCTGTACATATGGGAAAAAATAAACAGACACAAAAAACAAAATAAAAACGCAAATGTAAAACAAACACATAAACATAGATATGCACATGTGTCACTAATCTTGTATTAATATTTCTTTATGGCCTTTTGAATATATAATCAGCTGTTAATTGCGCGCATTTCAGAGCAAATCAGGCGTGTGGCAGCGCTTAATAATTTATTTTGCTGATTTTTGCTTTCTTGACATTACTTGACATAATTATCTATTAAGAGCGTAAAAATTTCACATTTATTTGCAGTTTGTTATTGTTAAGTTTTGTTGTATTACGTAGCACTTGTGGTGTACATACTATACAAACTTGAGTGCTGTGAAATTCATGGCATCTATGTATGTGCGATAAATGTTTAATAATGGGCAGTTGCCTATGGTTTTCACAAGTGTATGCTTGTACTTATGCATGAAGATATGAATTTGAGCCATGTACTGAGTTGTGATTTTTGGACCAATTAGAAACTAGTTCATTTAGGTACAGTCATGAACTAGTTTATTTTGGACCAATATCGAACAAGTGCATTCGGTGCTTTGGAATAAATGTTATTAGCTCCAAAGGAGTTCATAGTTTTATAGATATTTGAATTACTTGGCTACTACTAAAATGTATAATACTATGTGCTAGAAGACTAGCGCAGATTAGTTATTTTGGTTATACCAAACGACATCAATTGCTTACACACACAACTAAACTAACATTGATATAATGTAACTTTAATTTTTTTCGCTTTTTTCACAATTTTATCGGTTCGATTTTCTTTTTTTTTTTGTTTTGTTTTATACGGTTTCATTTTTGCACCTCACTATTCTACAGCTGGTTGGTGGGTTGCATAGAATTAGTATATGGGTAAGGCTTTCTCAAGTGGGCATCAAAATTACCAAAGTGAATATTTTGCGATGAAATTCAGCCAGGACTGAGTTCTATCATCCAGAAGCACACTCAGAAAATTTTGTTGTAAAATTATAAATAGTTTTTTTTTTATTAACTATCGAAGTTTTTTGCAGCGCTTGAATAATTATCACATTTCTCGTAAAGTAAGTATCCGATTACAACGATTTTTCAACTGCAGACTGATAAAGGATGATATTTTCCAAAGCCGCCATTTTTGTTCCGAAACTTGATGTTTTGTTTTTGTAAAAAATTTTTTTTAATAAACAATTAAAAATTTAACTAATTTCTGCGCCTCTGGGATGAAATTTTTTTAAGGATATTAACGTAATAAACATCTGTGCATTTATGTATGAAAAAAAATGCGTGCAATTCGAAATGGATTAATTATAATTAATTTTTTTGTGCCAGAATGCGCGCTTCGACTTACGCGGACGCGCACGAACACACAAACGGCGACTCGCGGGCGGCTTGCGAAAAACCGTTTTTCGGACACGTCTCAACGCGATATGCTTCCGTAAGATCAGTTTTGCCGACATTGTCATTAGTTGTGTCTAGTCTCCTTCCGACTGCTGTGGTGATGTGTTTCGGTGATAATAAAAACTGTGATATGATGTAAAAACAAGTACAATTTTATAAATTTACTTTTTCACAAAAAGGATTTTGGCATCGATGCCGAGTGCCACTTTTTTGCCTCTGCACATGGGAAAGGTGCCTACGATAGTATTGGTGGTGCTATAAAGAGAGATGCGTACCATGCAAGCTTGCGAGATAAAATCCCGGTGAAAATTACGGGACCGAAACAGTTGTATGATTGGGCAAAAGTCAATTCTAAGAAAATTAGTTTTGATTACTGTAATAAACAAGAACATGAAAATCACTCTAGTAAGTTGAAAAAGCGATATTCCAAAGCGCAAACTTTGAAAAATTCGAGGCAGTTCCATTCTTTTATTCCAAAAGTTAAAAATTCCATCGAGTGCAAAATATTTTCAGCCCACGATCAATCTAAAATTATACCCATTATGTAAAAATAAACTACATGAAAAGTGTAAAAAGCGTGAATGATTTTCATTTTTTCTCGAAATAACAAATGTATATGCGATATCTCTATAACTTTCTATATCTTTTCACTTTTTGTGTCCGTCCGTGAATTGTTGTTGTTTTTCAGCGAGAAATTTTAAGGGCATTTGCTGACTGAACTTACAATGTAGGTATAGATCTGATATGTAAACATAAACGTTAGTAATAAAGAAGTATATATGAAACCTTGCATGACAGCTTATACATTCCTTTGAATACATTTGATTTAATTATCATTACGCATTTCCGCGAGAGTCAAAGCGCAAATTCTGTTATACGTAAATTACTTATATGGCCAATCTTTAAAAACAAGTAAACACCAGTAATGGAAAAGTCGGCAAAACTGATCTTACGGAAGCATATCGCGTTGAGACGTGTCCGAAAAACGGTTTTTCGCAAGCCGCCCGCGAGTCGCCGTTTGTGTGTTCGTGCGCGTCCGCGTAAGTCGAAGCGCGCATTCTGGCACAAAAAAATTAATTATAATTAATCCTTTTCGAATTGCACGCATTTTTTTTCATACATAAATGCACAGATGTTTATTGCGTTAATATCCTTAAAACAATTTCATCCCAGAGGCGCAGAAATTAGTTAAATTTTTAATTGTTTATTAAAAAAAATTTTTTACAAAAACAAAACATCAAGTTTCGGAACAAAAATAATGTTTTTGGAAAATATCATCTTTTATCAGTCTGCAGTTGAAAAATCGTTGTAATCGGATACTTACTTTACGAGAAATGTGATAATTATTCAAGCGCTGCAAAAAACTTCGATAGTTAATAAAAAAAAAAACTATTTATAATTTTACAACAACATTTTCTGAGTGTGCTTCTGGATGATAGAACTCAGTCCTGGCTGAATTTCATCGCAAAATATTCACTTTGGTAATTTTGATGCCCACTTGAGAAAGCCTTACCCATATGTATATATTTTCCCATAGCTCCTAGATGAAACATAGGGCCTCAAGAACTAGTGCTTTTCTGATACCAAATATTCCACTTCTTACTATTATACTTGGGTTGGTGTAGTTGGCTGGTGAACATTGGCTTGAATGCATAAGTGTGTGTGTTTAGGAGAGCCTTTACAGAAGACAGGATGGCGCTTGTCGAGTGCAGATGTACTTAAATTTAATTAATTACCAACATAAAAGAAACCATTGAATGTATGAGCAAGAAATATTGCAAAATTAGTGAATGAGGAAAACTTTGTCATATTTTTATGAAATTATTGAAAAATTTATACATTTATTTTCTTGCCTAAATTCTGAAAAATTATTCCTCATCTGCATTGCATCTCATTCGCATGTGCATTGACTCAACTTAAAAATTAAAAAGAAAAATGCCAATTGCAATTAATAAATGATGCGTCTTTTGCTGTTCAAATTGCCGCAATTAGTTTGCGATTTATTCTGATTAATCAGCAAAGCCACTTCAAACTAAGCATGAATGCTTATGCATTAGAACAAATAATTTTTTTTGTTTCATTGGATTTTGTTTTTATTTTTGTTTTATTTTTTATTATTTATGAGTCAGGGCAAAGCGCATTGATGTTTTTAGTGCTTATTTCATAATGGATGGAAGCCATTTAACAATTCATGCGAATGCTTTGAGGAGCTTTTATTAGACAATTAATTTAGGCGATCAATGAAAAACTACAATCCATAAATGTTTGCTGTTACTTGATATGCAATCAATTATTGCATATGAAAACCAAAGTGTAACCAATAAAAACTAATAACATAGACAATTTAGAAATTAATATAAAAAAATTGGAAAAAAATAAATAAATAAAGTCTTCGTTCAGATAGAAATCAAGATTATTAGTTACATTCAGCGCCACACGCGTTTATTTTGCGTGAGTAACCGGGTAAATGCAAATGAGTACACTTCAATTGCTGCATAATCGAATCTCCAAGCATTTGAAATAGTCTACTGAAAATACTTTAGCGATCATTAGTGCGGCTCTCGCAAAGGCTCTGAGCAAAACATAAAACGGAAACAAAAGATTTTATGCATAGATCGATTCGTCCCATCTACAATAAAATACATTGAATACAATAAAATTTCAATCTATTTGAGCATGAAAGGCTGCTACTTTCTTATCTTCTTCTTAATTGGCGCGATAACCGCTTACGAGATTTTGGCCGAGTTTAACAAAGCGCGCCAGTCGTTTCTTTCTCGTGCTAACCGGCGCCAGTTGGACACACCAAGTCAAGTCAAGTCCTTCTCTACCTGATCTTTCTAACGCAGAGGAGGCCTTTCTCTTCCTCTGCTACCACCAGCTGGTACCGCATCGAATACTTTCAGAGCCGGAGCATTTGTATCCATTCGGACGACATGACCAAGCCAACGTAGCCGTTGGATCTTTATTCGCTGCGCTATGTCTATGTCGTCGTAAAGCTCATACAGCTCATCGTTCCATCGTCTGCGATATTCGCCGTTGCCAACGTGCAAAGGTCCAAAAATCTTACGCAGCATCCTTCTCTCAAACACTGCAAGTGACTGGTCGTCAGGACGGTCATGATGAGTGCCTTGTAGAGTGTTAGTTTTGTTCGTCGGGAGAGGACTTTACTACTCAATTGCTATTTTACTCCTCGCAATTCAAATAAATATTACTGAAAATCACATTTTTTTTAATTTTTAATTACATAAATGAAAATTACAAACTTACTCAATAGATAAATACATACATACATGCCCATTTACCTCACTTACATGTGCATAAAAGCACGATATGCCGTAATCAAACTAAACAAAAAACCTAAAAAAAATTTAAAAGAAATAAAGCCCAATAGCAAAAAAAAAAATAGCAAATTACAACGGCGAATTATGACGAAAAACGCTAGTCAGTTTGCCGGTGGTTTCCGTTCGTCGGCCGACCTCAGTAGCACATGTTGTGGCGATGCTGCTGCTGCTGCACTTTTCTGCCACCGTTGTACATACATACAAACATTAATATGCATAATTTACGATTACTCGCATTGAAGGCGATGAGGGTTAGGGCCCACGCGACCCCAATGGCAGCCTAGCAACTGATGCGCCAGCCGTCTGAGAGGAAAATCGTTACGAAACTACAGAAATTGTTGTCAAAGCAGAGGTACGAGGGAGGTACGTTGATAAAGTGGAGAGTAATGATGTACAAATACACTTACATGCCTACGTATGCACGAGTATGTGTGCATACACCACTATTTGTGTACATTAGTCAACAGCTGTTTGCTGTGCTTTTTCTACTCGTACAGTATAGATTATAAATATTGTGATAGCCCACTGGCTGGATTTTCCAAACGCAAACACGAGAAGCGCTACCGGCCGGCCGGCAAAAGCACAACCACACCCACAGCTCACAACTATGTGTGCGTGTGTGTGTGTGTGGCAAGTTTGTGGGCACCCTGTAGGAGCTGAAGAAGTTTCAACTATAAACTGAATTCCACAGTATGGAAGTTGAAGCAACTAGTTACGAACTGTAGTCAAATAAACTAGTAACAAAGTAGATTCCTTTTTGAGCACCTTATTTTCAAGTATTTTTAAAGATGCTCAGCAACGCATCGCTGACTACGACAGCGACACATAAGAAGTCAAAAGAAATTCCAATTCCCATAAACAATAATCAATGGATATGTACGCGTTTAATTATCTTTCTACATACCAAATCGTTGCTCTGCAGGGTGGTTGAAATCATCATTTATGTTCATGCAACTATTTGTGTAGCCATAAATATCTACATGCAAATACATAAATACGCATCTATTGTTTTTTTAATTTGTATTACTTGAACGCTTTCTGCATGGGCGATCGTGTGCGGCAATAAATAGGAAAATTGCAGGAAATCTCTGCTTAAAGCCCATGCAACAAATGTACACAAGCATGCAAAGTATGTAGAATAGAGCAAAGTAAAGTCAAAGCAAATTGCTCTGCTTGAGTGCGTGCGTACGGCGACCGGATGAGCAGATTTTGTGCTACATCCTACATATGTATATTTGCATCTAACCCCCTTTAGATTTTTACGTACATACATACGTATGTATATACTCGTATGTACATGTGGCCATAGGACGTTAGAAAAAATAACTATTTATAAATGCAGGTAGATAATGAGCGGTTAGCTGCTTTGTAAACCAACTTCAGAAGTTGAAAGTTGTTTTTTTTTGTTTTTGTTAAT
The DNA here is from genome assembly GCF_027943255.1 of Anastrepha obliqua. Lineage (NCBI taxonomy): Eukaryota > Metazoa > Arthropoda > Insecta > Diptera > Tephritidae > Anastrepha > Anastrepha obliqua. Next base: position 51,937,507 of record NC_072893.1, read on the forward strand.
CAAAATCTGATATTCAATAGGTAAATTTTTCCAAATTAAATGTTCTTTTGTAATTTTTAAGTTTAGAAAACTGCTTATTTCACTCAAATTACTTTTTCAATTCTTATGCTATGAACAAAAAATACAAAAAAAAAAAAAATTCAACTGCTCTTTTTATTAATTTTTTTTTTATTTTTTTTGAACTGCTTATTTTTAATTTTTTTTTTTTTTGATGCGAAAATTTCCATCACAGCACCTCATTTACAAGACTTGTGAAAAGATTTATGCACCCAAAATATCATAAGTGGTTAAATGAATATATTTTGTTGTTGCGCTAGTTTTTCAGACGCCTACTACGTTGCTCAGTTTGTTTTTTTATGTTTAATTTAAAAACACAGGCAATCAATTAACAGTGTGCCGATTAACGATTGCAGCCGGTATGGGTGAAAATGTCTTGAATAAACCGAAAAACTTACAAGAATTGAGAAACAAAAATTTCCAGACAAATGTATGTGTTTACGTATAGTATATAATTATGTACATACATATGTATGCGTTTTTGATGAACAAGTGCTTAAGAATTTCTATTGGAAATATTTTTCAACATTTTTCCATAAAATTATAAAATTTCAAGATAATATACGAGAATATGAAGGGCATCAAAGAAATAAAAAAATTATTTATAACACGACAACAAATACTGCGCACACATATCTATATATATTACACAATATATGCATATATATGTACATATGTATATACATACTTTTTCAGGCTGGCATAAATATTTTCATCTCACACTGCTATGAGTTCGAGTTGTCGTAATGCGATGCTTCAAGGAGTCTCAAACTCGATTAATAGCTGAGAGTCGATAACATCCATTTTGGTAGCCACAAAAAGAAAGTCGAAACTACAAAAGCTAATTACAAATGTCTTTCAGATTCGAATGTATCGGGTGTTTTTGTTTTAAGGTGCATGAGGACTATAGTTTGACAGCTGAGAATAGCAAACTGGTATTTCTCTTCTGTAAGCTGTGGCAAGTCATTATATGAAACTTTTAAGGCCTGAAAAACGCTTCCAAATTGTAAAAATTTACTTTGATAAAAAAAACAAAATCTGTTTGCGAAGTTCATTGAGCGAAGTAGGTTGAAGAAGACGCCGAAATGTCGATTCGTGGTCATTCTCAACTTTTTCGCCTTTATCTTTCGAGTACGTGGATCTTAGCTTAGGGGCCTATAAAATACAGCTCGTGCAGCAATTAAAGCCATCGTTGCGTAGCATTTTTGCTGATTGGACCCATTTAGATTTATTGGAAAAAATAGTCGAAAATTGGAGCATGAAATTATCTACCAAATTAAAATAAAATTATGAAAACAAATAAAATATGAATCATTTTCAGTTCTCAAATTCTTAAAAAACACCCAATATAGGTATGTTTATGTTGACGAATTAATGAACTAAACACTTACAAAAAAAAAAGAGCCTCAAAAATTCAACTTATCCAGTTTGAGCTGTATTTGCTTGTACGCTCTGCACGTGTTTGCATGCAAACTACCTTTTAATTGCTTTTATGGTTGCCATGTACTTATGTTTGTCTATCAATCTGCCCATTTATAATTTTATTACTTAATTATGTTAATAAATTGTGTGCAAAGCCTTAGCCAAGACAAGGAAGTAACTGCTGCCGCTTCAAACTTCACACTCATTTCTTCAAACGCTCCATGCGAATTCATTTCATCTTTACTACTTAAGCCTGATTTCATTTTTCTACTCTCAACTTGTTTTATTTATTAATTGAATTGTTGTTCATAATTAAAATGTAGTTTTGACTCGCTTCGGTGTGGTACTTGTCAGTTGTCCAACCCCTGTTTTCTAGTGTTTTATAATTTTTTTTTAATCGTTTCACTTTTTATGGTTCGCAATGAATTTCTAAGTGAGATTTTAGAGCGAGTTCAGCGTACGTTGAAAACTTGCATGGAAGCAAATAAGTGGGCATCATCAACTGGAGTAGCTTGTTTGAGGTGAGCTTAATTGATTTGAAATTGATTAGATTGAGTTATAATCAACTTGAAATGTATACTAAGTTTTTAAACAAGAAAATTGTATGTGCATAGATTTGAATCGAATCTTTTTTTGGAAGCTACCACGCAGATTCGATTTTAATGGTATTTAAAAAATTTCTTAGCAATTCAAAATACTAAATTTGTATTTATAAAATATGAAATTTTAAAATGGTTGGCATTCTGCTGCGCCAAGTGTTTGAGTCAACTAGTAAAATTGTATGTATCGACTGTGTGTTGATGCAATTGAAAAGTAGGTAGCGTGGCAACTAATTTTTTTTTCATAAAATTTTTATACAAAAATTAATCACCAAAATTGTTTTTGACTAACTTAGTGAGTAAAATATAATATATTTCTAATTTTTCTTAAAAAACAATTAATAATTAAAAAAATATTAATTTTTGTTATTAATTTTCTTTAAAAAAATTGATAATTAAAAAAAATATTTAAAAATTCTTAAAAACAAATTAGCAATTAAAAAAAACAAATTTAAGAAATATTTAAATCGTTACGTGAAACATTTATAATTAATAATTAAACAAAACAATTTATTATTAAAAAAATTATATTTTTTGTTTTTAACAAAAATTAATAATTATAAAATTTATAAAAAAAATAGTAATTAAAAAACAAACAAAAAAAATTCAGAGATATTTAAATCGTTCAGTGAAACATTGGTTGGTTGGTTGGTTTAAGGGTGACCCCGCATCGGAGTGCAACATAGACCGCAAGTTGGGTCCGTTGTGCTGCCCTAGAGGTCATTATATGATTTCCCTACCTAACCGAGATTTTTACTATAGATTTTGGCCCAAGATATTAATTCGTTTCGAGAATTTAATGAGAGATTCGATTTTCAGGTCCGAGAGTACTGAAAAATTGTCAATTGTTGGAGAGCCTAGAAGGCCGGGACAACTGCACAGCAAATGTCTGCTCGATACTTCCTCATCTTCGTCCTCGCAGTATCTGCACAGGTCGTTTTGAGGAACCCCGAGCCGACGTGCGTGAGTGCCCAAAAGGCAGTGGCCGGTGATAAGAGATATTATATGCCTTAGTTCGCGTTTCGAAAGACTTATAAGGGTTTTTGTCTGTTTCAGATTATAGGATGGCCAGATTTGTCTGGTCGTAACGCAAGTAGTTTCCACTCGCCACCTCCGCTCAGCAATGCTGTGAAATTCTGGATCAATGATCAGTGGAACATTTATAATTAATAATTAAAAAAAAAAATTAAAAAACAAAAATTAAATTTAAAAAAATTAAATTAAAAAAAATTAATATAGTTAAAAAAAATTTGAAGAAAAAAATTAATAATTAAAAAAAATTAAAAATGCTTAAAAAAAATTAGTAATTAAAAAACAAGACAAATAAAAATTTCAAGAGATATTTAAATCGTTAAGTGAAACATTTATAATTAATAATTAAAAAAAATTACAAAAATAGTTTAAGAAAAAAAATTAAAAATTTTAATATATATAAAATATAAATTAAAAATTCTAAAAAAACGATTAAGTTCATAAAAAATTATGTGAAATACAATACAGTTTAATAAAAAAAAATTAAAAAAAAAAATAAATAAATAATTTTTGTAAACAAGTCCTCATTTCGTTTGCTTGAAGAACATCATAACTCAATAAGCCAAATATTTGATAAAAATGGCTTCAAAGTTGTCAGTTTACGCTGCCTGCCTAAATACAAGTAGCGACACATTTTACGCTAATGCATTTTTCACCAAACATAAAAGAAGAGCTGGTAGTGATACTTAAATTTATACAACAAAATGTTTCTAGATTATGACGTTGTTGCAGCAAGTATGTAAATAGTAATATGTAAATATTTATTTCTTCTCGTTTTTGAGACTATAAAGTAAAAGACGAAAAAAATGCTTAGCACTTCACGCCCAATCCTCCTACTCGTATAGCTTACCTATCAAGTTAGCCTAACAAAATTACCTTACTGAGTTCAATGTTTCCGAAATACTTTTTAACTACTTTGCTGCAGACATTTAAATAATTTTTTGCTGCTCTCAATACGAGAATTTGAAATTTCATATGCTTATGCGTTATCTGCATTTCGTGCATAACTTAATTAGAAAATAATCTATGCCTTAACATTTGTATATGCATACATATGCAGAAATACATACATACATATGAAATTTTAAATGCTTCAAACCGGAATGGGTGGGTTGTCCGCCGGTTTTGCGCATCATTTGGCAGTCATTTATGAAGCCGCGCTTGTCAATTCGCATTTAACCTATTCGAATCGATGTTTAATTGCATGCTGGGCGTGAATCTTTGTATGCTTTTTATTGTTGTCTGTTTTTTCTTCTTTTGGTAAAAAGAGTTTTATTTTCTGGTTTCCAAAGTTGCTGACAATTTCATGACGTTTGTGTGAAAGAAATATATTTTTGGTTTTTTGGTTGTATTTGTATGTTCTAAGTAAAAGGTAAAAAATCCTAGCAGCTTTTGTTGGATATCAAAGAGCCTGCATATAAATTACCTTTTTTACGCATAAATCGAATTTGCTTATGTGCTCTGCTGGACTAATTCTTAATTTAAGGAAGCTATCATTTTTTTCACGTTTATCTATTTGCAGTTTAGTTCGCTCTTATGCCAATACTCTAGCATACCTATGTATATTGAAAGGTGGCGCAAAATTAATCAACCGATTTTTTTCGATTTCTTATTAAATAAAAAAAATGGTTTTGAGTGATGAAAATCTTTATTTTGAACTCGACGCGCTCAAAATTGATTGACTAAGACGCCATTTGCAACAATTATAAATTTTCCGATAAGGTGATTAATTTTGTGCCGCTTCCATATCAACTAGCTGAGTCATACAAAAAATACAAACGCTGTCCATATTAGGTAGTGCTAACTTCAACTTGCACTTTTGCATGACGTTGATATTTTTGTTTTTATTTTTATTTTTAATTTTATTTTTATCTTTTGCCTCCTCGCATATTTTCCCAAGTGGCAAAAAACGTTTATCACCCAGTATATCTACTAATACCACATAATAGTCACATTAGTCAGTGGTGACTAATACGTGTTTTTATATTTCTTATTGGCCGCGCAAAAGCTAGTCAATTTAGTTAAGAATTGTAAAAATACAAATACGTGAACGAGATTTTGTTAACCAAAAGAGGTGAATTAAGTCCCTGACTCATTGCGTCAAGTCACTGCGATGAATCTATTCCTTTTTTTTTAATTGATGTTCTATTGTTTTATCGAAATTAATAATTGGCTAATTTTTTTCATACAAAAAAATTTTTTTGAAACAAACAAATTTTATATTAATTTTTAATTTTTTTTTCGTATTTTAAATTATTTTTCTTTTTGGATTTCTGTATACTTTGGTAAATTATAGGAAGATTTTTCCAACAAAAACTTTTAAATCAATTTTTAATTTTTTTTTTCGTATTTTAAATAATTTTTTTTTCTATTTCTGTATATTTTTGGTAAATTATAGGGAACATTTAAATTTGTGGAAAAAATAGAGACTCAAACCAGCGCAAAAGGAAGGGTCTTCCCTTCGGTCAAACACCCTATAAATTAAATTATACAAGGTGGTGCAAAATAAATTATCCGCATTCTCGAAACATCGTACATCAATCATATTTGTCACACGCAGACAAGCAATAGGGCGCGTAAAGGTCCTTCACTCAAAGTAATTTTTGTTTATTTGATAAAAAAGTTATTCAAAAACCAAATTGGATGATTAATTTTGCACACCCTTGTACAAATATTTTTAAGTTATTTTAAATTTTTTTTTAGTGAATTTGAAATATTCGTAGTCTACTTATTAGGATAAAATTTGTCTCAACAATATTTACCCCTTATTCTTTCTTTCCTCTTTTCTTTTTATCTACAGATATACCTGACTCTGACTGTGGCTGCAACTGTATCTTTATCTGTATTCGCATCTATAACTCTATTTGAAACTTTATTTGTATCTACGAGTATGTCTGCATCTACATCTACAACTCTAACTTTGTTTTGGCGCTTTGATTTGAAAACCACACGCAAGCTCATTACTCGAATCAAATAAAAGTAATACCCTCAACGAACGGCTTATTTGCGAAATTACAAAATTTAAAAATCAATTTTGATACACACATACATACATACATATATGCCAATATTCTACTGAATGACCTCCAAATTACATGCATATTAATTCTTTAGATTATAAATATTTTTATTTTAATAATTTCTACCTATCGCAATACGATTTTCTATGCTCATTTGCAAATATTATTTATGTATATGCAAATATTATGACTATTTTCAGTCAATCATTACGCCAATTCGTCAGGCCACTTTTGGTATTTGTTTACTAGGAAATTGTTTATACATTTTTTTTTGCGGTATCATTTTCGTTTGTCATTTTACGCTGCAATTTTAAAAATAATATTTGCCAGCAATGCCTCGAAACTTTTTTAATAGTTTTTTTGTATTTTCAATATATTTTTGTGATAAGAATTTTACGATGACCAGAGTGAGTAAACAGCTGCAAATTTAGTTATTTTACGATTTCTTCATACGAATTATATTACGAAGCCTTGATTGATTTCTTGGTTTTTTGACATTTCAAGGAACATTTTTGTTTTGTTTTATGACTGGCTTAGTTTTTTATATTTAATACAATTTTTCATTTCTTTAGAAGCGTAAAAACTCAGCGCTTTTTTTATTTCTTTTATTGCTGAAACTTTGCTTTTATTGCTACTAAATTTTTCCATTTCCTAATTTGCTTCTTTGCTTGCTTTGGTGCCCACTGCGATTTCACTGAAAAAACTTGTTGTAATTGCGATCTAATATTTCATCATTGTGTCATCTTTGTCTTTGTGTGCAATTGTCCCATTTAATTTTCAAAACATTATCTATATATACATACACACATACGTACATGAACATTCATAGAGAATTTTTAGCATGTGATAAGTAAAGTGTGACACAAATAGTTTATTTTATTTAAATTTTGTTTCCATCTGGATTTTGGTAGTCAATATTGACGTGCAGTTAATGTGTTCATTTCTTATTTGAACAATTTTTAACTGTGAATGTGAGCTATTACGCAAAAACTGGCAATTACGTTAAATCTGAAGCGATAGGAAATTAGGTGAAATGAAATGGCATTGAAAGGACTGAAATGCAATTGAAGAGAAGGAAACGGAATTGAAGGGACTGGAATGAAATTGAAGGTACTAAAATGCGATTGAAGGGACTGAAATGGATTTGAAGGGTCTGAAATGGAGTTGAAGAGAATGAAATGGAATTGCACGGAATGAAAATGAATTGAAGAGAATGAAATGAAATTGAAGGGAAGGAAATTGAATTGAAGGGACTGGGATGAAATGAAAGGGACTGAAATGCCTGAGATGGTATTGAAGTGGCTGAAATGGAGTTGAAGAGAATGAAATGGAATTGAAGGGAAGGAAATGGAATTGAAGGGACTGGGATGAAATTGAAGGGACTGAAATGGAATTGAAGCGACTGAAATGGAATTGAAGGGACTGAAATAGATTTGAAGGGACTGAAATGGAATTGAAGAGACTGGAATAGATTTGAACGTCATGAAATGGATGCGTTTCGTTCTAATTAGTATTTCAGGAATTAATAAGATAAACTGTTACACTTCATTGATTTTAGTCCGAAAATACTTGAGCGAACCTACATATAATAATTCTGGAAGAATTTTTGAAGGGAAACTGCTTAGGCGTCGATGGACGAGCGAGAATGGAAAGTAAAATTTCAGAGAAAAAAGATATAACGTAGAGAAAAAGGAGAGAAAGAGAGCTGTACCTTATATATATCTTAGAAACACTTTAGGCTATTTTTCCTAAGTTTTTTCATGTGGTTGCTAATTTCTAATGAGAAATAACACTACCTATTTTTTGGCGCTTGTTTGTTGGTGCAAACTTGTAGGAAATATATTTTTGGTGCCTATTTTTTGGGACGTTTTTGGTCCCAATTTTTTTGGCATTTTTTTGGTACCTACTTTTTAGCGCTTATCTCCCTTTCCTGGCTAGAGCTAGTGCGTACTATAAAGTGCTATCCATTCTGGCGTCGGATTTATTGACATTGCCTTACGGTAATTTGTGCCGTTGCTGCGGTCCTGGAATTGCTGCGTTTGTGCGGGTGCTAAACGCTCGGAGTAGTGCGCGTTGTTGCCATGATTTGGGTCCGGCGTTTGCCTACACCGGTGGACCCTTCTCCGTTTTTTGTAAATTTTGTCTATTTGTATTCTCTGCAAATGTTGTGAATTTATTTAGATATACAATATATTCTTTCTTTCTTTCTTTCCTTCTCTCTCCCTCTCTCTTCTCTCATTGTCTCTCAGGTCTCTCTCTCTTTCTTTGTCTGCCTTGAAAGTTTCACTTCTATTATGTGTACTAAGCTACACGCACTTTTTTTTTTGATTGACGTAGTGTTTTCGCTTTTATTTGGGAATGCCATGTAAGCTTTAATGCTAGACGGTCGAAAAAGCAACACTCAACGTTCTTAATAAAGTTAGTCTATACTACTTATTGTGGCATATACTTGTACATATGTACATGCATATACATATGGAATATCCCATGGCTCAACAGTCAATAAGACATCCCATTTCTTTCGGAACTTTAAAATGCAATACCGGAATGTAGCGATTATTCTTCATAGCATTGGTTGCCCGATCCCCCAATAACACTGCAGAATTCTATACTCTAAAATAACACCTTCCATCTATCTTACTCACGCTAGTCCCACTATTCACTCTCACTTTCCCACTCGAACTCCTTTGTATGTACTCTATCACTCGTCAAATTATCCAAACCAATTAGAAATAATGTGAAAAAAATATTTATAGACTCACCTTCGGCGCGTGAAGACATATACTGTCGATTGTAGGTATATACCCTTTGATGAGCGAAATAATCATCGGCTGCAAAATCGGTAGTACGTTTCTGTGTGGACGCACCATTATTGTCTGACCGTTTACTGTTGAAACGAGCCTTCCTAGGTTTCGCATTGTGTTGTGGTTGTGGTTGCTGCTGCTGCTGTGCCGGTACTCGGCGTTGGTTATTTGGATTATTACGAGCCCTAGACGAATCCGACACGTTGCCCTTATAATGGCACTGCATGCCGTTATTGAGATGTTGGTGTGGCTGATAATATCTATGGGTCGGTTGGTGGACGCCATAAACAGGTACATGTTGCGCATTGGGTACTACAAAAGTGAAAACAAAAAAGAGAGAGGATTAAATTAGGAAAACTTAGTTTTAGGGTTAACAAGAACAAATTATGCAGTCTTAACTAGAAAAGTAGAAGAAAAAGCGCATAAAAGTAGCACAACTTTTTTTAAGGTTTTTTGTTGTTGCTTTTGTGAAATTTTTTAATAAGCAAACATTGTTTGCATAAACATTTTTACTACGCGCATTGTTCTTTGCGCCGTATCGCGCCATTGTCTGTTGATTCTATTGGTGAGCTTTAGAATTCGGCGAATAATAAAAAAATATGCAAAGTAGTATAAAACTAGACCGGTAAAAACACAAAAAAAAAAAAAAAAAACATAACAAAAATAAATTGATGTTATTATTGTTGAACAAGAATGCTAATAATGCATAGCTAACGGTTTGTGTTACGGTATCAAATAGTTGGCTGGCGGCAAAACAAGTTTGCATTGTATTCAGGTTAACCCCAGCAAACTGCTGGAAAACTCTTGTTTCAAATAAAAAATGCTTTTTATACGCCTTATTTACATGCCCATACATACATACATACATATATATATATATATATTTATATTATATATGTAGTAGTATATAAATATGTATTACACCTAGAAGGATTGCTTTCAACTCAGCCAATTTTTTCCAAAATAAGCTACTATTTAAGTGAACTAATAACTAACAACTAAACACTATTTGCAAGATTTTATTCTCATAATTTAGTTTATTAACCAATTATCTATTTTCATATTTTGAAGCTAATTTTTTATAGTTTTTTAGACTGGCTAGCCAAAATATGATTTTCCACAAAAGAATTCATAGCATAATTGCAATTATTTTTATGAACTGAAAAAGTTGCCAACTTGATTAGAAAATCACGAAAGTGAGTGAAAATCTTCTTAGGGGACAGATACCTGTAAAATTTCGAAAAAAATATATGTTTTTTTTCATAAAATGTTAATAAAATCCTTTAAGAATGTGTAAAAAAAGTTTTTGAACGTAACTCTAAGTATTTCTTATATTATAGATCGTCAACCGTGACGACTCTATTCTTTGCGTTCGAGCGCTGGGAGAGGTATAGTTACGTTGTATTCAACCTTTAGACGCGTTTTTTTCAAAACTATATTTTTCGAATTTCCGATCTCCATGAAATTTTGCACACATCTTTTTTATGATATTAGATTCTGTGAGAATTTACAATTTCGAAAATTTTTCGAAAAAATAATTTTTTCGTTGCAAAAATAGTAGGAAAATTCGCCCCAAAATTCATTTTTTGTTTTTTGAAGCATCTTATTCCGCGATTTTTTTTCCATTTTTGTTTAATTCATGTACAAATTATGACGTTAATAAACCAAAAAATATTTGGTTTTTTGTATTCAGGTCATTTTACGTGATTTTATTTGATTTTAGTTGATTTTACTTGATTGTATTTGGTTTTATTTTATTTTATTTGATTTGATTTGAATTTATTTGATTTTATTTGATTTTACTTGGTTTTGTTTGATTTTATTTGATTTTAGTTGATTTTATTTGATTTTTTTTATTTTATTTGATTTTCTTTGATTTTATTTGGTATTACTTGGTTTTGTTTGATTTTATTTGATTTTACGTAATTTTATTTGTTTTACTTGATTTTGTTTGAATTTTTTTTATTTTATTTAATTTTTTTTTTATTTTACTTGATTTTATTTGATTTTAGTTGATTTTATTTGATTTTATTTTGACTAACGCCGATGCTACAATGCCCGCCGATTGAGAAGCCCCGCTGCGACCTTCCAGGAAGAATTGAGTGCGCATCCGTCATTTTAAATTATTAAAATAAAAAATAAATTTTTATATTATTTTAATGTATAAATAAACTGTATGCCAATTTTGAAAAAAATATATTGACTTCTTCGTTTTAAATAATTTTAAGGAAAATCAGGGAAAACAGGGCCGTTTACAGGTATCTATCCCCTTAAAGTGATTTTCCAACACCAGTTTAGTCGAAAAAAAACACAGATCTGCTCAAAAATATTTTGCCATTAATGGAATAATTTAAAGCATTAAATGCGTAAGGGAATTTTACTTGTCGTTGGCAACCCTGTTTTTCAAAGTCGAGCAATTCAGCATACAGTTATTAAATATCATACTGGAATACTTTATTATTTGAGAAAATATTTAATTAATTTAATTATATAAATTTATTATTATTATTATCATTATTCACAGGGGATATATGCAATATAACCCCAACTTAATTAGCACACTAGCTGCTAGGTCATATAAATTTATTTACATTAATTTTATATAAATTTCTTTGGCAACTCTACCTGCACTGATATGCTACTAAATGCCTTATATGCAAAAAAATTTTAATTATTGAAACTTGATAAATTGTTGGCAACTTTTATAGGAAAATACTCTTCGCTAAAAAACTCAACCACCTTTTAATAGGCGCGCCAACACTTTAAATGCTTTAGAATTGCGATATTTCTACTAGCGGTCATACATTTTTTATATTTAAATATAAATATTTTATTCCACGCTTAGACTAAAAACAAAACTGAAAGCCAAAGCTGTCTCAATATTATTTACGATTTAAAATTGTTTATGTAATTTAATAAATTCCATAGTACATACATACACATATGCAACTAAATATGTATGTAAATATATACTTATATATACATACACTTATAAATTTAATTTTATTTATATTTATATTTAATCTCCAGCTATTTCGCTTCGCTTCACTTAATTTAATTTTAATTTAATAATTCACACATTCATATAATATTTACACTACACATTCCTTTAGCGTTTTTTGCTGCTGCTATTTGCGCTATTGCAGTTATTAGATTCGTCTACAATCAAAAGCTGGCGCTAAGAATTTTTTTATTTAACTACATTGAAATTCCCATTTTTTTTTTGTTGCTATTTTTTGTATAGGTTTTAAAAACTGATAAATGGCTTCTATTCTAACGTTTAACTTTTTTTATTTTTATATAAGTAAGCAAAAAACTGATTCATTATTCAAAATTGTTACTTTTCGTGCTACTTTGATTTATAAAGAAATGTTATTTAATAATAAATTAGTAACTAAATATGCACTTAATTGTCATGTAGCTGAATTTGTGGGTTAAGATCTTAAGAGATAAGTCGCAACATTAATTTAATTTTAGAGAAATTCTACACATAAAAAAGTATTTTAATTCACTGAAATATGAGCTTTTGGTGCATTAGACTACTCCAATTTCTACAAATCTCATCTCTTACTAGGAAGCCAGTTTATAGTACTATATGCAAGGAAATCGCTAAAATATCTCAACTACGTCAATTTCTACTTCTCTAAATTTGATTTTAAGTTCTATAAAATTCAACATTTTGTTAATTAATGCATTTTTTCCTTGTAGTGTAACAAGGATTTATTAAAAAAATAGAATTTTGAAATTGGGTCACATATAAAAAAAGTATGAAGAAAATACAAACGTAAATCTCCTCGAAGTAAGCGTCCCAATTGCTACAAACTTTTCTTATTTTAATGGAGACTTACTCCATCTAATGTACATCTTTTATATGAACTTCTCGCTTTTCTTCTCTGCAACCAATTCTCACTCTCCCTAAGCTAAACAGTCACCCACGCATACTTATATACGCAATCTTCTTCCTGTTACCAATAACTTAATGAGGTGTATGTGTAATATATGTACTTGTAAAGTGTAATCTCGCTTAAGCGGACACCTAAGGGACAGACAAATTTGTATTTTCTGAATATACCACAAATCATAGGCGGACAAATGTCCGCTTATGAGAGGTGCCCACTTAAGAGAGTTGGCGTTAGGTGAGAGTCCACTGTGTATGTAAATATTTCATGTACACTGATATTTGATCAATTTATGCGTTGCCAACTATAGAACAGATTCTATTGAAGTAAAAGTATGACTACGAGTACACTTAACTTCCTACATACATTACCCACATATATGAGAAAGAGAGAGAGAGGCAACAGCTTATCTGCCCCTCCCAAATTACAAGTCAAATCATTAGTCTACATTCATTTCCAAATAACATACATTTTAATCGATAAGTTTTTCAGTGCGTTCGCTAGGCGCTCAGGAATAGGCAGATGACTAAAGTTGCATAGTGGTCGCAAATGTATTCACGCAAAAAACAAAAAATAATAATAAAATTATGACACACGCACTCATGTCATGCCTTCCTTGCCTTATCGGCTTCTGTGATAAGATATATAATTAAGCTGTGTAATGTTTCTTTTTACCCCTATTATTTCCTCCCTGTGCACACCAACAATAAACCACCGCGTTGACCATGATGTATGTGTGTGTATTTTGCCAATATTTGCTGAAATCCTCATAAACCATAGTAGGAGTCTACTGCTCATTTATAACTACATGTTTATGCAAATATATACGCTATATATTTTTAGAGTTGTACTAGATAAAAAAAAATACGTTTTAGAAAAATAAAACCAAAACATGTTTACTTGAAGTGCATGCCCAATATTCACTTACGGAAGTTACATATCTCAAATTAAATATAGGAAAAAGCACGTACCAAAATCGAACGACGTCAAAAAGTTAATCATTCATACAGCTAATACAGTGAGTAAAAAAAGTTTTGGTTTGATTTTTATTTCTTTAGATTTTCATTATTAATTAATTTTAGGTGCGAGGATAATATGTGCATATAGGTGTTTTTAGTATAGTAGTTGTTTAGGTCTTTTTTAAAATGTCTTTTAACAGTATATATATTATCAAGGAATAAAAAAACACAAAAACAAAAAAATGATTTGTTTTATTTTTTTCCAAAATTCAAAAAAAGAATTCATGAAATTTGTATCAGTTTTACGAAATGTTAACATTTTTGTTTGTTGTTTCTGCATATAAAAAAAAAAATTTTAAATTCTGAGTAAAAAATTCCACAAGCTATAAATTTAATGCATTTTTTAATGTTGTCTAAAGCTTGAAGCTGTAACACATATTGTTTTTGTATGAACTATTTTGTTATACAAAACTAACGCAAAAACTTGTCATGAAAAATATTGTGAAGCAAAACGCACAGCGCCAAAACTTTCTTCACTAACTGTATGAAGACTACGCAATTTGTATGCGATATGATTTTGTTTTGTTGATTACCTTGCTTTTGTCGATTTCCCGACAACGCTGGCATACTAAGCGCATAATATTGATTTTAAGATTGTCCCGAATAGCGCGGACGTACTCGTACAAGGGTGAGCCGTGTAAGATTTTTGATTCAAGTGGAATACAGCAAATAATTTCTATTGAGAAAGAAATTATTGCAAACGAAACTTCTTAGCTTCTTTCTGCACGTACATTTTTTTACAATTTAATAAAAAATTTATAAGCGGCAAACTTTTTACTTCAAAAATTAATGCCATTTACGCGTCCATCCATAAGGCGATTTGAATTAATTATATGCAAAAACGCGCATCTCTTAGCAACTTTTAACTTGCATTTGTTCTAAAAATTATTGTATCCTAATTAAAAACCGAGAAATTGTGATGTAAAGTTTGTGGAATTTTGTTAAATTTTTCTTTTCATTAAATTGGAAAATTCAACTTATATGATTTTTGTTGGACAATAAGCTATACTTCTATAAAACAAAAAAAAACTAATAAAGAACAGCCAAAAAAAGTATTCAAAACTAGTCAAAATGTTGATGTGCTGATGTCGTTTGCCGGCTGCACCGTAATTCTACCGCAATTTATTCAATTCCATTTCATGCACTGCGCAATGAATTTTCGTTTTATTGAGAGCCTTATCAATTGCGCACCTAAATTGTAAATATGTACAACCAAGCATATGACTTTTGTATTTAGATTACGACGAAAGTATAAATAAATTCTTCCATACATACATACCTACATATGTAAGTCCATAAGCCAAAGCCAAAAAGTTACAGTTTTGCACTGGAATTATGAAATTTACTATATTTTAAGACTTATTGGAAAATATTGCCAAAAAATATTAAGAGCTGAACTGATTTGAAGCTACTTTCAAAATTCGAATTTTTTCTAAATGAAGCTAGTTTTTGAAACTAATTTTCAAATAAATCAATACAACTAATAGAGTTTGTTTAATGGCGTTTTTAGAAGTAGAATTTTTTGAAATATATTCCAAAAAATCACTGGAGCTAATCAAAATAATGACATTTTTTGGAAGAAGAATTTTTCAACATTTTTATGCAGATTTTCTAATCTTAAAATCTTCCATCATCTGAGGCGTATCTTAGAGAAAATGTTTTTAAAAACTAGTTTTATGTAAATATTAATACTTGATTTTTAGAAAATTCAATTTTTTTCTAAATGAAATTAGTTAATTAAAGGAAATTAGTTTTTAAAAATTTTTTGTATAAAAAATCACTTCAAGTTATAGATGAGTTTGTTTAAAATGTTTGTATAAAAATGTTAAAAATTTTATTAACAAATTCGAAATACTGACATTTTTGGTTGAATTTTTCAAACATTTTTTTGCAGATTTTTTAATTTTAAACTCTTCTGTTATAAGAAAAAATGTTTTTAAAAGCTAATTTGATTAATAAATACTCGATGTTTGGAAAACTCGAATTTTTGGTAAAAGAAATTAAAGTTTAAAAATAATTTTCAAAAAAAAATCAACTCACCTAGATGAGTTTGCTTAAAATGTTTAAAATTTTTATTGACAGTACCAAAATAATGGCATTTTTGGAAGTAGGATTTTTCAACATTTTTATGCAGATTTTCTAATCTTAAAATCTACCATTATCTGAGGCGTTTTTTAGGGAAAATGTTTTTAAAAACTAATTTCATTAATAAATACTCGAATTTTTTGTAAAAGAAATTAAAGTTTAAAAACAATTTTCAAAAAAATCAACTCAGCTAATAAATGAGTTTGCTTGAAATGTTTAAAACTTTTATTGATAGTACCAAAAAAATGGCATTTTTGAAAGTAGAATTTTTCAAATTCCGAGCAAAATGTTTTTAGAAACTAATTAAATTAAGAAATAATTGAGCACTCATCAAATTATATTTCTTTTTTAAGTATTTCCATGCGTAGTTCACTTTTTTTTCTATTTAATAAAAATTAAATAGTATTAATTCATTAACTCACCAACAATTCCATACGTAACAATACAAGGAACCAAATATCCACCAGACATTTTTGTGTTTTTTTTTTGGTCACAATTTCAACTTGCAGAAAACTTTTTAAAATCTTTCAACTTTTCACAACGCGAATGTAGATCACAATTTAAAACTTTTTCAAAACGTTAAGAGACACTTTTAAGAGACGAATGTGAATCTGATTTCAAAATTAAAGAATTTTTTTCAAAATTTTAAGGCGCGTTTTAAAATCAGCTTATACTTCGGAGGACAAATGTAGAATGAAGATTTATCCCGCGTATGCCTTTATATATGTAGTATTAATTCCAGGTAGAAGCGCGAGATTTAGAATAATTGCTGTTTTTTCGCAAGGTTATTCCTTGCTAGCCGCGCTTCGTGCGACGTTTACCTCTGCTAGGCAAACAAAAGAGTCGCACTTACTAAAGTGATTAAAAAAGGTCAAATGCCATACAACCACTTGACAAAAGAATGTTGGGAATGTGAAAGTGTTTTTGCTTGTAAGAGCAGACGAACGAACAGAAATTTAGTCTTAACATATAAAAAGTGGGCGTGGACTTGTTACGATCTCAATATTTTTTATGTCGGACCTAAAGAACGTGGCGAGCAGCAACAAGTGCATTCAAACTGGAGCGAGTTTTAATGAACAGTAATCAATATGCACACATGTGCCCGAAAATGGGCGTGGCACAGCCAAGATTTTTTTCAAAATTTTATGTCCGTCGTGTATATATATTTTCATCATTCATGTTTCACGCCTTTTTGCAAATTACCGTTATATGGCAGGTGGGCGTCGTTATTGATGGATTTCGCCCACCTTCAATACCAAACTATCCGGGGCGAAGAGTGATATGTGTCTCAAATTTCGTTGTAATATATTAAAATTTGCTGGACTTATCGTGCATACGGACATACGGACGGACAGGCGTGGCTATATCTACTCGCCTCATTACTCTGAATATTTTGATATAAATGTGTGTTGATTTGATGTCACCTGTAATATGTTTCGTAAAATTAGAACACCTTTTCGCACAAGTGCGCGCGGGAATAATAACAACCACCAACCAAAACCACTTTTTCTTTTAAGGTTGAAATTCGAGGAAAATCCGGGAAAACCTGTCAGACATATCTTTTGTTTTTTTTATAACCTTGTTGATAACTAAAACAGGTAACCCACCTAAGGTAACCCATAGCAAGGGCGAATTTTACTTTCGCTTTTGTCATTATATTTAGTAGGAGTTACATAACCATTAAAATTGAACGCGAAGGAGAAATATCCTTTTTACTTCAAATGAACCCACTTGAAATGAACACAAAATTGAGTAATTAATATTTTTTTATATATTATTTCTTTGTTTTCGTTTTTGTATTCTAGAATCCTTTCTCATGCAGCGACGGCGAATTTACTGCCGTTTTTGTCATTTCATTTAAAGTTCATTGATCGCGAGAGTGCGATAGTAAGTGCGAATGAGATAGCATGAATGCAGTGATACGCTTTTTACAGGATGAAGGCCACGCTACAGATGTTTAGGAGTGAATTAACATATCAGCTCACTGACTAGCTTATTACGGCACAGGCAAGTAAAATTTAAAGCGCTTGGAAATGCTTGAAAACGATCGGCCTCACGTTGCCAAACCCGTTAAAACCTACCTGGTTTCATATGAAGACATCAAAAATGGCTTGATCCGTGGATGGCCTCAAGAGATGAACAGTTTTTCCGCGACGGTATACGATATCTACCAGAAAGATGGGAAAAAGTAGTAGCCAGCGATGGGCAATACTTTCAATGATTCACTTGTAACAATTTTTCAAAATAAAGTTGTATTTTTATCAAAAAAACAGCTAGAACCTAATACTTAAGAAGCTTAAATCTTGCATGCTTACAGCTTTGAAAGACTAGAATCAATCCCTGAACTCGAGCTCGAGCGACTCCTAAAATTCGCGAGCAGTACGCGCATCTTGAGTGATGCATATTTTCGCTAAATAGGACTCTGATCTGGTATCGCTATGGACCATTATGGTCTCTTCGTGGCTTCGGCCAGCCAGTATAACCTAACCCAACCTAGCTCTTGCATACTCAGAGCCGACCGGTATTAGAAAATTACTTTCTCTATAATTTGATGTGTGACCTACGTCCGCCCAGGGTTTCGAGCCTGGCCACTATTGACTTGTTTGATATGGAAAGGGATACATACATACATAATTGGATAGAAATACAACCACATGACTCATATGATGTGAGCGTACATACATACATACAAATGTATGCAGTATTACTGTTACTTTTTCGTTGTCCGGTGTGTCCAAAATAAGAAAGCCTACACATGTGCATATGTATGTACATCCCACTGCACATGACTCTCCACACATATGTACATACATGCAAATTCATTTATGCATAACTGCCACCATAAATATTCATTAAAACTTCGCCAGCGGACTTGTTTATGCAAATTTCGACATTTATTTGCAATTACAAACTATTCTAATAGACAATGAGAAACTATTTGCATTGGAAATTTTCAATTATCGTTCACTTGCAAAACTACCTGAAATGGGAAATACGCAATTATGTGAGTGCATATGTATGTATGTGTGTTGCGATGCAATAAGAACTAGCATTTTAGTATTTTACTATGCAATTTACGTGATTTATGAATGCCTGCAGCAAACAAAACTGAACGGATGTGGAGCTGGTGGCATTTTTCAGATATGGAGTATTTCTAGAAAACAAGTCAAAGAAAAAACAAAGGGTTGAGAATTCATACATATGCACGTACATATGCATATATATATGTATGTATGTATGTATGTATATTAGAAATAGAGGTAGTGCACTAAATTTTAATTAATATAAAAATTTCAACAGAAGGCAGAACGCAAAACATAAACTACAAAAAAACTGCAATTACACATAAATACGTACAAATGTAGTTATATTAGAAATTATTGTTCACATTTTCTGTCCTTAAAGGGGTTCCATTTTTTTTTTTGGTTTCATAAATTCTTTTAAAATCTAAAGAATATCTTTTCAATGATCTAAGCTTAATAGAAAGTCTAAAAAGTCCCTATAAAGCCAATGAAGTGATGAGCGTCGAACGGAAAATGAGTAAAAACGAAATCGCGTTTTTCTCGAAATACGTTTTTTTCGCGCTCTCGAATATAACTCAAACAGTAAGCAAGATATCAACTTCAAATTTTACAGGCATATTCTCTAACATATTGAACTTTACATGTTCCTCAAATTTTATATTAATTATCACTAAAAATATTGTTTTGATCAATTTGTTTATAAAAAAGTGTAATTTTTTTCATTTTCACTTCAAATTTTAATTTTTTTGTTTTCATTAAAAATATGTACATACTTATTTTAATGAAAAAATTTGTTTGGTTGTTTTCAGGTAGGAGTCTGGTTAAAAATTGAAAAAATATATATATTTTGTTTTTTTTTAAGTAAAATATGTTGAAAACATAATGTGAAAATTTTAGGCTAAAATTCAAAATATCAGTAAAGTTATAGCCCATATTAAAGAGCACGTCGCAGCTGCGTTTTGTTAGCCGCACTGATGTCACTGTCACTGCGAAAACATTAAACGTGTTTTTCTCTATTCAGGAAATTCTATTTAACCGATTGATCTGAAATTTTCATCGGTTATTCCACACATCAGTAGTTCTGGCAGGTGCTACTTTTGTTTTTTTTTTTTCAGACTAACTTTTCATACTACAATCTGATTTCCACCCGAAAAAAAAAATTTTTTAAAGTCCGCCATTTTGTTAGTTTTCAAAACAATGTTCCCATTGCAGCAGCTGCCAGAATGACAAGCCTACAGAGTAATAATCAGTTTAATTTTTTCGTTGCAGATGTCCTGAAGAGCCAAAAACCTGTTGACAAGCCACCTATCTTTTTTTTAAGACGTTACTTTGGTGCCACCCTACTACAAAAAAATAAATCAAAAATAAATAAATAAATGTTTTTGTATACTATTTGAAGTCAATAATAGCATACTGTAAAATCAAAACGATCGCTCTTTATTTTCTTTAAAAAAAATTCTTAAAAAATATCTATAAAAAATGAGTATTTGACCAGACAGGCTAACGACACCTTCAGTTTATTACAAGAGTCTGTACATTCCACGGCGTAAATTAAAGGAGCCACGCGTTTGAGCAGCTGTAGCGCTGCCAATTTTTTTTTATTACAAACAAATTTTGTATATTCATTTAAGCATGAATATTAATATGTAATTTATTTCAAGGTAATAAGTACTCTCAGTTTTTCGCAAAAATTGATTGAAAAACTCGTTGTCTCGAGGAGCTGCCCCCTTAAACTTGCCCAATACAGGCTGGCTTTGCCTGCTTGGCTTCGACCACTGAAATTAACAATACTGAAATATTACATGAAAAGATAACAAATGGCAGCTTTGCTTGAAGCGCTTGAAAAGCGACGAGATTTCCAATAGCTCAGTTTTCTATTTGCAGCGCTTTTGACATTAGAAATTGAACACCCGCGTCTTTTATTTAAATTGATTTGGTTTAGCTTCATTTGTGAATTTCATGTTGCAGACAGAGTGGCAGCGAAACCGAAGACGAAGCAGTCGTTTCCACGACAGTCGGTTCTACGTTACCGAAACGACCCGGATTTATATCCGGCCAAGGACTGTCACTCCAGCAGCATTCAACGTATGTAAGTATGGAAAATGTTTATGCTGCTACAACAACAACAACGAAGCAGTAGCTTAAAGCAGTAGTCAAAAACAATTATAAGTGCCCTTTGTAGTTGGAGTAGTACAAAGGAGCGCTACTTGTGACATTATTCATGTGGACGCATTTGAGCAGGTAGGCGTGTGTTAACGCGAAAACAACAAAGAATTGAAAGTATTGGAAAAACAGGCTAACGACACGGGAAAACCGCAAAGAAATGCTTGGTATTTACAAATAATGAGGTAATGGAAAACCGCTTAAATTTCTGTTGCCTGTCTGTGCATTCATGTGTTGTCTTGTTCATTTTTACTATTAAAAGAAAAATATTTTGTTCAATATTTTCTCACAGATTCTAGTTAACATAAGGATTCCAAAAAGTGTTATGCATTATTGAAATTGTTAGCATCTCTGTTTCCTGTTTCCCTATGCGGGTGCATAGCTCTGGGTAGAAGACGGTTGAAACTGCTCGGTCTCGCTTTTCTGGACAACATTGCGGATGTCGCAAGTATCAAAATAGCTAGTATAGCCATCCTTTTTAAAGGCCACACAATGGTTTAAAGATGATCAAGTAAAGTAAGGATGGGATAGTTCCGTCGAAGGGCAGCCACTTCACCTAATCTAGCTTAACAGGAACTATAAGATAAAAAATGTTGAAAGTAATCCAAGCTCGGCTTTTCAAAAAAGTTTGGATGATTTGGAGAAACATTGGAGTATGTATGTACAAGGTGGCGCAAAATTAATCACCCAATTTTGTATTTGAATAAATTTTTTATTAAATAAAACAATGATTTTAAGTCATGGAAATCTACGTACATATATTGTGACTATTGTGCACTCCATTGTTGGTCTCTTTGTATACTGCAGCTGTTTGGGTCACAAGTGTGAAATATGGCAGATGTACGACGAAATTTACAAAAATTATAAATCTTACGATAGGGTGATTAATTTTGCGCCACCTTATATATCATCAAAAATGTTGCATGCATGTATGTATGTTGGTTCTTATGCAACATACTTTGAAGATCACTGAATAATTGAATCCGTTTTCGTTTTAATGACAAAGTCGTAAATTAAAAGGCCATGTTTTTCATATAAGACAGACAATTTTCAATAATGTGCTGTGATGTATTCATTCTCATATTTTTGAATCATTTTTAATATATAAAATACGTGCCAAAATGTAGAAAAAAAATATTTTATAAAAATTTTGTTCCCATATAAAAAAACAAAATTCTGTAAAACCCAGCTATTCTCCCACAACTTTTATAATTAACAATGCAAAATTTTTTATCTCTATATTGGGCGTAAATCTACGTGCACTTGCAAACAATTAATTTTATTGTTTTTGCTTTTTGTTTGCCCCTTAACGTCAAACGCTTATGACACACTCACGTGCCGCTTTCTGCCTCGCCACACACGCAATAACCCATTCGATCTTTGCCAAATCTTCTACACGCACACTTGCGCACATTCGTACGTACATACAAGAATTTTTCAAAATATTTATGATTTTTGTTTTTTCTATTTACAAACATATAATACAAACTGTGTGCATAAATCAAAGAGGCTTATGTGTACCAACGGCAAACTAAACAAACTTAAATACTAAATGAATTCCCAACTTGAAAGAAAAAGTGGCCAAGTTATGCATTTATTTTTAGAAACAGTCAAATTCATAAATAAACACCGCAAATATTTATAATTTTCAGCATTTGTTTCAACACTTTTCACTTTCCATTTTCAATTCTAATTTCAAAGCAAATCCTCAACGTCCAACAAAATATGCACGAAAGCAATTTAGGCAGCAGAGAGCAACAACAGCCTTAGTTAAATAACAATAAAGAATAAATAATTGAAATAAAAATTAGCATAAAACAAAAGTAGCATTCAAGCAGAACCGCAACAAGCAGCGACATGTGATGGGCGCCCCAAAATTAGTGTAATAATTTGGTGTGTGGAAGTGTGATTTAATTGAAAATTTTTAAAATTTGGTCGCGCACAAACACGACGGCAGCATCATTGTATGGCTAGCGATATGTGAAATCAGCGATAAGTTGGCCGTCGTTATTAATGAAGCTATTAGCAGCGAGAAGCAGCAGTAGGCGCAGTATTACGGGCGCTTGCCTGCAACTTAAGTGCCAGTGCACTGCCCTGGGTGAATGGGCGGAAAAAAGCCGCATGATCGGTGAGTCAATGTTTCTTTCAAACACTATTTATTTGTTTTGAATACGAGTACAACTATTTTTAAACTAAATTTACTTTAAAATAATATTCATTTAAGTAGGTATTTATGTCTGTTCGGCGCGTCAGCTTGGCGAAAATTATGCCAAATGTCAAAACTAATGGAACAAAAATGCGGTGAATAGTTGAGTGTCGCGTAGTGAGTGGAGAGTACGTATGTTTGCATAGTAGAAAGGCAGCTGACATAAATGAAAAGTGATTAGGGTAATTTGCTATGAGTGGGATGGATGAAAGCACTGTCATAGAAAAAAAAATGAGTGCAAAGAAATGGGGTCAGAAGGTGAGCAAAATACAAAAATCCACGCGTTTACTATTTCATAGATGTGAAAATGGGGGAGCATGAGCCAATGAACACGAGACTAATGATAGTTGAATGGAGCAAAGTCTGGCGAGAACCGCGGGTAAAATAAAACCAGAAAGTTTTTGGTGTTCCTAAGTATGTTTTCACGCCTTTTGCAATATGAGTCCAAGCGCTATCAAGCTGGAGCATAATTTTGTGGTATCTCGGGCCATATAATCTTTGTATACATTAGGAAAATCATCATATTAGCGCTATGACTAACTACTTGTAGCGCTTCACATTCAATGGAAATTGGAATAACCCAGTGTGTAATATAAAAGAACACAATGTAAATGTGCATGTATGCATAAATTATTCGAAGTTCAAATAAGTCTTTCCCACAACAGGCAGAGGCACTTTCTCCCCGTTTTTTATTTTTCTTTCGCTTTTACTTTTCCCACACATTTTTCATAAATATGTATGCATACTTATAATACTAAGCAGCTTCCCATTGCCATTACGGGTAAAGAAAATAAAAACAATATATTTCTAATTGTATGTATGTATGTACGAATTCACAGCAGTTGTATTCACAGCTCCTGAACAAAAAAGCCAAACTTCACCTGAAAGAGTTTGTGCTACAAACATACAAACAAATACCTGTGTGTAAGTAGTATACAATGGAGGTAAGATACAAGAGGATTAGTGATGTCCATTCTCGGGATTTTACTGATCTCGTAATGCCCGGAACTGCGCCGAAATTAAATGAAGTAGAGAATTTATTGTATTTCAAATATATTAGAGAATTATTTTTCGGTTAAATGTCTTTTTGTTTTGATTCAAGTGTGAACTTAAACAAATTTCGGCATTATCCTCCGGTTCAACATTTCTTTGCTGGATTCTTTAATAGAAATTGAAACATTTTCTGCAAGCAATCGGCACCATTAGGTTAGGTCAGGTATATCTGGCTGATCTGCATAGGTCTCACATAGACCACAAAGGTCCGTGGTGTTACCAGTGTTGTTGAAGTCGTGTTAAACATAGTTCGTGATGCGCGATTTAATATAAACAGTTCACCATAAAAAAATATCAATTTTCTTAATCAAAACTACTGGCATATCATAAATACTTCGGACTTTCTATGGAATGAAGTTTGCGAACTGCAATTTATCCTCCAGGCAAACTGCTTAGGGTATAGAATCGTTCTTGCCTGTTATTTTTTCGCACTTTAAAAATAAAATTCTCCGCCAAAAACGAACTCAGTTGTTTCATAAGAAAAAGGTTTTGCAAAGGCTTGTAGCTCAACTATTGTGATACAAAGGAATAAAAAAATATTTGTTAAAACATCTGTATTAATATGTAAGACGATTTGTGTTTATTGACTAAGTTGAATAAAATAAAATAAATGAAAACTTTTGTTTTTCTCAAAAAGTGGGGTTTCCGCGATAAAAATTTACTGACGGCAAATGATTTAAAAAATAATGTACCTAAAAATATTACGAAATATCACGAGAATGGCACTGGACTGGAACCCGCAAGTGAGCAGAGGTCGCAAACACTTGGAGAAGGTCGATGCTGCGCGAACAAGCAGATGTACGGATGTACGATGGAAGAGTCTTCTCGAGGCCCTATACTCCCGAGAAGAGTGAACAAGGAAAAAGAAAAAAAAAATCCTAAAAAGACCACGATTTCAATAGACTAGTCGAGAAAATTCGGTATTAAAATAGATACGGGACCTCGGGATTTTGGGACTTACAGCCCTATTGTATATGCATGCGCACCTACCTTCATTCTTTTAAAGTCTTTAAAGCCCTTAGCAAAAAAAAAATAAAAACTTAAGAAAACTCGGAGAAATAAGAAAAGTGCAAAACAATAAAAACTAATTTTCAGTTTTGTAAAAAATTTATGTTTTTCATTGCAT
This sequence comes from Anastrepha obliqua, assembly GCF_027943255.1. Taxonomy (NCBI): domain Eukaryota; kingdom Metazoa; phylum Arthropoda; class Insecta; order Diptera; family Tephritidae; genus Anastrepha; species Anastrepha obliqua. The sequence continues at coordinate 51,963,015 of NC_072893.1, forward strand.
CTGATTTGATGAAAATAGTAAACTCAACAATCGCAGAATTTCAGTCGACTAGTACCGAGCAATTGAAGTAAGTATCCCGGAATTCCAGTGTACCGGAACTAACATGCCTAGTTAGCATCCCAGATGCGTGCTTAGATATATACCTGAATTTTTTTTTTGTCATCAAAAAGTTAACAATCCATTGCATTACCCCAAAAAAGTCAAAAACTTAAGAAAACTGAGTGTGCAAAACAATAAAAGTTTCATGAGTTTCATTCAAAACGTAAAGAGACGCGACTAATTAATGCGTATTTCAAGTATTTTCAGTGAAATTACCTACGTATTTAGCGGGAAAAGGGCAGGAAAATACTTGGAAAAACAGGTACTTCTATTAAGTTGAAATATAACTGTTTATATGTACATATGTGAGTGTTAACTATTATTAAATAACATTTGCTGGGAATTTTCTTTATTTATTTTGAAACCACTAATATGTGGCAATAGCTGAATGGCACTGCATGAGGCCACTTGCTTGTGGCCAGCTTTTAGGTGAGGTATGCAGTCAAGCAAATTCGGCCATTTCTTGGTAATTTCTTTGTACTAAAATTTTTTATTGCTTTTGCACTTGTTCGTTGTTTGTTTTTTGTTTTCGTTAGCATTTATTGGGTTTTTTTTGCTTCGGAATTGAATTTAAGAAAATGCTGGAAATTTTATTGGCGTAATTTTCAATTAATGAGCCAGTTTCCACATATATGTATGTATGTGTGAGCACATGTACATGAATATGTATGGTATTAACCTCCAAGCATCAGTTAAATTGTTGCATAGTAAAAAATTTACTGCACTTCAAAGCCACAAGTCCAAATGAAATATTGAAACAATAAACATTTCATAGCTAATGCAAATATCTTGAGAGTGTGTGTCTGTGTGTGCCTGCTTAGACACTCCGCTTTTGACCTCATTTTCTTTATACATTTGTTAACAATAATTCGTGTTCTGGGTTACTTTCTTTTGCAATAATTTTATAAAGCAAGGCAATCCATATTTTTATATGCAAGCAACTTTTTACTATTGCATTGAATTACTTAGATGATAAGCTGAGAAAGAAAGCTAGAAAATGTTCACACACGCAAAGTTTAAAGTTCGAGCGAAATATGAAAGTAAGTATAAAGTAGATATGCGATTTTTTATTGGTGTGCATTGCCCATTATGTTTTTCTTTTTAATGAAAGTGTGCCGTTGAAAGTCCCACAATATGTACATATGACAACTTTTGATGGAAGTTTGAAAATCGTGCCCAAGCGAGGTATTAAATATCTCAGTGAAAATTTATAGGTTAGATTGGGGTGAAACGGTTGCCCACTAGGAGGCACATTCAGGCTCGTAGCCCATTGTGATGCGACGTGCGGAACTTGTACTTATCTCCTTTAAAACTAGTGCGTACTTTTCAAACATTTTAGAAAATCCCTGATTTCCACGATACTGATATTTTCTAATTCATTAAAAAATTGCTTACATACAATGGCCGCGGCAGCCATTTGGCCGATATTTTGTTCCATACGTAATTGAGCCATACCAATATTATCATAATAAAGAGAAATTACAATAATTTCCTAAAAAAAATTGTATTTTATTCAAAATCAACACCGGCCCTTGAAACTTAACCACCCTTTATTTTAATATATTGGAACTGCGAGTTTAATGGATTTTAAGTTTACTCGTGTAACGGAATGTGGTAGCCACCGTAGCCGAATAAGTTGGTGTGTGACTACCATTCGGGAGTGCGCATTTTCGAATCTCCGTGCGTGAACATCAAATAATAGCTTTTCTAATAGCGGTCACCCTTCGGCAGGCAATGGCAAACCAACGAGTGTATTTTACTGCCATGAAAAAGCTACTCATAAAAACCATTTACCGTTTGGAGCCAGTTAAAAACTGTATGTGATTCTTCCATTTGTGGAACAACATCAAGACGCACACCACAAATAGAAGGAGGAGCTCTGCCCAACACTTAACAGAACTGAACGCGCCAATTTTTTTATTTTTTTATTTATAATGAAATGTAATTTATATCGCGTGAAGAAAACAAGAAGCCTATAATAAAAGACAAAGAAGAAGCAGAAGAAGAAACACATGACTTTGAGTGATGGAATTATTTATTCAGAGCCTTACGCGCTTTATTGCTTATCTGTTTCTATATTCCACCTTTCTAGTTCACAAGTGTCAAATATTATTGACATAAAACGATACTTGGAGAAATGATAAATCTTCCCATAGGGCGCTTAATTTTGCGTCATCTTGTGCTTAAGGCCAGCTGCATTGAAGCATAAACTCTATTTGAGTTCGCAGCAGCCAACGCTGAAAGCTATCCATACAATAATAAAGCCTCGCTCGAACGTTTAGGTGAAAGTTTCATAGACATTTTAAAAAAGCTGCTTTCAAAATATAATATTATTAGGTAAAATTTACGACACTAAAACTGTTTCGAAAATCATGCCACTTTATAATAAAGTCTTTAATGGTAATTAAATAAAATTTATAACCTTTTCTACATATTTCCGCGCTTGACATTTGCATGCATGCCAATTTACACATCATACGCGAAATTGACTTTAATGTAACCACGAATCGCATACCAATTAAATTAAAAAGTTGCGCACATAAATTTAAAAATGTATTTACTTTTAATTTTTGACGTATACACTTCCTTGCGCCGTTTGTTTTGATGTGCTATTTTTTATTTTTGAGAAGTCATTTTGTCGTACACAAATCATTTGCGGTTGGTATCTGTGAATTTTTGCTCATTTACACATAAATCAACTGTAGCATTTTTTTCTAGTATTTTTTTTCATCTGCTTTAAATAAAAATATGTCACACTCGTAGGCTGCCATGGACGAGCAGATAAGTGCGTGACTACACTTCCATTGATTCTGGATACGATGTCCACTATACACATGACACAATAATCAATTGAAGCAGTTGTTAGGCTGTTAGGCGGGCAATGGCAAACCTCTGAGTATGCGAGTATTACGACAGCTTCCCATAAAAATGATTCACTGCTTGGAGGCAGCGTAAAGCTCGAGCTCAATTCACTCATAGGACATGGCGCTAAATAATATTTTTTTTTTTGTACACTCGTATGTATGTATGTATGCTGCATATATATTTTTTAATAGCCAATCACCAATTCATTTATACTGGTTCTTATTTTGTTTTTAGCGATAATATTTCGAATTTTCTACGCACTTGTCAACATTTGTCATAAGGTGACCCTCACGTCAGCGACGTTGCATGAATGCGTAAAATACGGAAATTTTATTTTTACTTGACAAAGAAATGCCTTTCATTCATTCGATATTCTTTTAATGAATTTGTTATATAGAAAATTATTATATGTACATATTTAGATGTGCGTAGACACAGCTGCAAGCATTAAAATAAGACTCAGTGGGAAAACACTTATTTTACATGCATAGAAATACCTGCTTTTGATACTTATTTTGTAACAGGTACATATTTAAAAAATTCAAGAAGCACAAGCCACAAATAATAAATATGAATAAAATATGAATAAAAAGAAAAAAAAAAAAAGGTTTAGGGGCTAACCAAAGCACCCGTACAAGGAAAAGTTGTTTAACAGAGTGCACTAATTTAAGTAATCGTTTCAAAACAGCTGAGAACAAAGGAGGTAGATTCATAGAAAACTTGTTTATCGTGCTATTATCAAGCATCGCAGTTAGTACGTAGGACTAGCCTAGCTTGAACCCTCAACGAAGCACCAGCGAAGCACTTTTGACTACAAAATTGTAGAGGAATCGTATACGATTAGCAAAAGAGTACCGAAATCGGACTCAACTTGATTAGTAAAAAATCCTTTTCTTAGACCTATCAAAAGTGAAGGTTTTTTTCATCCAGTTAAGCACAAAATAAGCGGCCTCGGTAGTCTAGCATAAGTGTACTAGCCTACCATCCCAGAGATTGTGGGTTCGAATTCCACGTAAATCACGGTCCACGCACTCTTCCTAATTTACCTACTTTCCCACAACAAACAAACAATTTTTTTAAATCTCATTCCTCAAACCCCAAAAATCTATCTTTTCCCTCCTTACTCCGGCACAATAGTCAGCTCATTATTTGCATTGTGGCTGCTAAAACAAGCAAAACCAAGCAAAAACAAAGAAATACACACAGTTACACATTGTATCAAGTGGCGCCCGCTGAGGAAGTGCGCAGACACACCACTTTAGCGAAGTCCTCAACCATCTGTGTGATCCTTCTGCTAGAAAAATGTGACACACAGATGGCGCTCCAAGCAGTAAGAAGGCGTTGTTCCTAAGCAACGACAGGTGGGCATTACCACTACTTAAGACTGGTAGCGGCAGGCTAATCACCTACCCTGCCAGAAAGCAAAATAGATTAACGAAACCAACGCAAGACAAGTTTTGTCGAGGCCCTATGCCCCCGAGAAGGAGTGACAAGGAAACAAAAACAAAAAAAAAAGCACAAATTTAAATGAATTGAACATGTTTGCAAGTAGCTAATCTAATTTTCCACGCTCTATGATGATGAAGTATTTTTTTGTTATTATTTTTTTCATTATTTTATTATTTTTTTTTATTATTTTTTTTTTATTACTATTTTTTTTTAATTTTTTTTATAAATAAATAAAATAAATAATTTGGCCGATTCCGAACGGCAGATATTTTTATGAGGAGCTTTTTCATGGCAGAAATACACTCGGAGGTTTGCCATTGCCTGCCGAGGGGCGACCGCTATTAGAAAAATGTTTTTATTAATTTTGCTTTCACCGAGATTCGAACCAACGACCTCTCTGTGAATTCCGAATGGTAATCACGCACCAACCCATTCGGCTATGGCGGCCGCGTATTATTGTATTAGATTTCATAATTAATATTTCTTTTATTAGCATTATTTTTTTTTTTCTTTTATAATTATTATTTTTTTTTGTATACATATTTTTTTTATATTTTGATAAAATTCTTTTCTAAGCAAAGTAATACTTCTCAGAAACAGATATTCCCACACAGAACTGACCAGATTAATACCTCATTACCGATCTAAGCGCCAAGGTGGAACTTGAGGAATCTCAGAGTATTCAAAATGAAAGGAGTTGATTTGATTTTACTACTGTTTCTTTTTTTTTTTTGAAAATTATTCGCTTTGTGTATTTAAAATAAAAGGAGTTGACTCGATTTTATTCAGATTTTTTTGTTTTGAAAATTTTGCCTTTGGATCTTTAATATAAAAGGAACAGATTATATTTTAATGGGATTTCTTGCCTTTGAGCCTTCAAGATAGTCTACTTTACTTTAAGGGATTTTTTTTTACAAATTATTATCTTTGAGTCTTGAAAATAAAATAATTTATTTCGATTTTATTGGTTTTTTTTTTGTTCTGAAAATTTTGCCTTTGAATCTGCACAATAAAAGGAACTGATTATATTTTGCTGGGATGTATTTTTGTTTTGAAAATTATTGGCTTTAAGTCTACAAGGAAAAGATGCGATTTTAATGCGACTGTTTTTGGAATTACTGCCTTTGAGTCTTCTCAATAAAAGGAACTGATTTTATTTTACTGGGATTTCTTCTTGCCTTGAAAATTTTGCATTTTAGTCTTCAAAATATTTTACTACTTTTCTTTATTGGAATTTTCATTTTTTGTTATAAAAGTTATTGTCTTTGAATCTTCAAGTGGCAAAGAATTTAATCGATTTTGTGGGAATTTTTGTTTGCTTTGAAAATTATACCTATTCAAAAATAGAGGGTTGAACTGCGCTGTTTCGACTGAGGTTTCCTCTATTTTACTATTTAATATCGATTTTTGCTAGGTTAAGTAAGGAAAATAAAAATTATGTGAAAAAATTTAAGTTTAAAAAATTTAAAATTTATAAAAATTAACAATTTTGAGTATAACATAGAAAAAATGGCATTAACCCTAATCTCTTGACGTTGCATTTGGCACCTTAATCCCATGTCGATGGGTAGGCGCTTATTTCTACTATATAACGCTAATAGAAAATTAGAAAAAAAATTATAAGGTATCTTCTAAGCTTTAACTAAACATATACGAAGAGATTTTTTTTTAATATTTTATAATTTAATAATATTTTATCATAAACAAATGGTATGAAACATGCAACGGGCTGGAGACAAACGACCATCAACATGGAATTAGGGTTAGTTTTCATGAGAAAAATTTTTCCAAATATTTCCAGCAATACATACATGGTTTTTGTTTTTTTAATATAGTAAAAACCATGATCTTTAAAGTGTTTGCATATCAGTGGACGCAACTGTTGAAATGTCAGCGCATACATACATATTTCGAGATCGGAACTAAAAACTAAAAAATAAGCCACTAGTAACTTGGCAGGACATAAACATCGAGAAATATTTCAAAACTAATTTCTAAAAATACCTGAACACTACTGAACATGCATACATACATACATACATAGCTGTAGCAATGAATGTTTGTTTTTATGTTACGTATAAATTCATAATCAAATGTTTAATGTTAGTTCGTGGAAATGTTTTAAATGATCTCCATTGATAAACAACAGCCTGGCACATTGGCTGAGCACAACAATGCGTGGGAGTCTACTAAATATCGTACAATTCACTTGATTTTCAAATAATCAAATAGTTGGTTCGTCTGTGTTTGTGATTTTATTGAGTTGAAAATATTTTTGTTAAAAACAAATTCATACTTAATAAACAAAATTGTAAATGCTATTCGCCTAAATAACGTAATCGAAACATATGAATCACTTGGTGATTTTTTTCTTTTTTCCAACTCTCCTCTTTAAGAGTTCATCATATAGTCGAATACCGAATACCAAACAGTGCCACTAAAAATTTCGCTAACGTCACTTTCTTCGTTGACATTGTCAATCACGTCTAACATGATTTACCAGCTTACGATTTCATTCAGCATAGCGCCCGCCTCCTCACTTCATCTTTTCTTTAATGCAAACATGTTGTTGTAGTCTTCTTCATCAATTTTTAGATGATTAAGATTTTCGAAAAAAAAACCAAAAAATACAAAAATACGACGTACCAGTTCGTACCTGGCGTCTACGACAAATCGAACAAATTTCTTCAAGTTTTTGTTTCATTGCATTTTTCTCTGATTTTTATGTGTTTATATTTTTTGTTATTATCTATGGCACACACAGGCATACAAACACAAATAGCCGACCGGTTAGCATTCGGCTGCTGTGAGTTGAATGAAATGCTTTTATTGCTGTGTTATTTTTTTCTACTGATTTTGAGTTTTGTGTTGGCCGAATTAGAATTTTCGGAGGAACGTAAAAAATTCTTGTCATATTATTGTTTTTAATGTTAAGATTTTTGTTTTGCTTTCGTTGTTTTTTTTTCATATTATGCAAATTTATTTATTTTTTTCGTTACGGTTCTTGTTTGTTATTGTCTCCATTGTAGCGACCTTTGTATTTTACTGACGTTTGGTGACGTTATTCGGTTCTCACTATGTTTTCAGTTTTTTATTTTTATTTCTTATTTTTTTTTTCGAATTTTTAGTTTTTTAGAAACCACTATAGTGTAATAATAGAAGTGTGTCAGGTAGCAAGGACATTCGCTTTCAGTAAGCAGTTAAACAGCAATTTTTTTTGGTTCTTCCTAATTTTTTTAAATATATTTTTCAACGCACATTCATAAAAGGTGGTGGCACTAGACCAACAACAATATTTCGTACATTTAATTGTCAAAAAAAAGTAAAGGCAAAGTAGAAAACAAAGAATGAATTCGCCTTGTTTTACTCTGGGCTGACGGCCACATGGACACGACGAAAAAAAGGAAAAAATAAATAAATCAGCTGATTTACCTATTCGGTTTTCGGTTAATAGATTCGGCTTGATATTTTTTTGAAAATTAGAATAAGAAAACGTCAAATGTACGCTCATTAAACTGGCTGGCACATTTTTTATTATTACACTATGAGAAACACCTCACACTGCAAAGAAAAAGCACATACAGTCAGCGTAAACAGAAAGTGAAAACCACAATTTTTTCCTTGTTCACTCCTCTCGGGAGCATAGGGCCCCAACAAAACTTGTCTTGCGTTGGTTTCGTTAATCTATTTGATTGCTGACAAGGTAGGTGATTAGCCTGCCGCTTTAAGGGGGGACCCTCATTTAGACGGTCGAAAAATGCATCATTTTTGGGAATTTTTTTCTCAGGTAAAATAACTTCAAACGTTTTGTAATTCATAAAGTACTTTAATAAATGTCTTGACTGTCTACAAAAATTTTCGGAGAAGAAAAAAAACATTTTAAGTATGGAAATATACACCTCGTCCATGGCACCTCATTCTATCTGTGTACATTCTAGCGCTCTGAATTTTTTTCTGAAATAAAAAAACCAAATTTTTTTTAAAACTTTAGGATAATACCTTCGATGTGACATTTTGATTAAAAAAAAAAATGTCGAAATTGATATTTTTTACCCAGTTTTATGTTAAAAGTGATTTTTCATGCATAAAAATTGACTTTAAAATTACAAAAAAATATGAAAATCTTTTTTTAAAAAAAAACACTTAATGTCACATTGAAAACAATTTAATTATCTTTAAAATGAGCTATTGTAAAGCCTGATTGGTTCAATACAGCGTTCTCAATTGTGTACACAAAATCGAAAAATGATGTTTCGAGAAAAACGCGTTTAAAGTTTTGGATACAGGCGATCAGGCCACCCGTCGCGTCCTGTTAAAAATTTTGTCACTCCTTCAAAAATACAGATATCGACTTGAAATTTTGAAAGTATATTCTTAAATAGTTGTAGAATAGATTAAAATTATTTCCAAAAAATCGATTTTTTTGACCCGATAAATGAGGGTCCCCCCTTAAGGGGTTAGGGGTAGTCAGAGGCCCGACAAAATGATGATTTTCACGAATTTTTTTTTGCTACTTAGTTAATTTATTTAACAAAAATAAAAACATAGCATAAAAACACCATGTTTTAACTTGACTTCACCAAAATTTCAAAAAAAAAAATTAATAATTGCAAAAGTTATCGCTGTTTGTGTGAAGCCCGTTTCTCCAGAAGTCCCTTGCGGTGAACTTCACAAGTCCTTGCAGATTCATCTAAAACCAATCGGACAAGAAAAATTAGTTTTATTAATAGATAATCTTGTGCCTGATCGAAGCTTTTTTTTTCAAAATGAACAAAATGGCGGCCTCAGAAAATTTTTTCCAGATTTTAGAAAAAAAAACCAACAGTTAATTGTTAAAAAAAAATCGAAATTTTTGAAAAAAAAAAATCCTTCGATCAGGCACAAGTTTTTTATGTTTTTCAAAAGCTGTATAAATTTTATTGAAATCTACGTAGCGGTTTTTAAGTTACAGTGTTCACCAGTTTGAAAAACATAGTTTTGAGAAAAACGCATTTAAAGTTTTGCTATCGGCTCCGGAGCGGCCGAGCGCCCTTTGTTAATGTTGAATAACTTGAAAAGTATTTGTCGGATTCACTTCAAATTTTTACACAATATTTTCAAAACATTATACTTTAAGAAAATGCAAAAAAAATCGATTTTTTGAAAATTCTGACTACCCCTAACCCCTTAAGGCCTAAATAGCGGGAATGCCCACCTGTAGTTGCTTAGGAACAACGCCTTCTTACTGCTTGGAGCGCCATCTATGTGTAACATTTTTCTAGCAGAAGGATCACACAGATGGTTGAGGACTTCGCTAAAGTGGTGTGTCTGCGCTATTACCGCGGCTGCACGCTTCCTCTTGTTGGCGCCCCTGATGCAATGTGTAACCGTGTGTTTTTCTTTGTTTTTGCTTGGTTTAGCAGCCACAATGCAAATAATGCGCTGACTATTCTGTGGGAGTAAGGATGGAAAGGATAAGTTTTTTTGTTTTTTGTTTTAGAAACAGGGAAAGTAGATAAATTAGGAAAAGTGCGAGGACCGTGCTTTACGTGGAATTCGCACCCACAACCTCTGGGATGGCAGGCTAGTGCACTTGCGCTAAACTACCAAGGCCTATTTATATATGCATTTTGTAATTTCAATTATTTTTTCTAAAAGTATAGTTCATACTACAATAAAACCCGTAAAAAGCAAAGTTTCGAGCTTTGTATAAAATTTGTAAAAATTCGGCAAAATTTTCCTCGAAGTTTTTACGCAGAATTCTAGAAAAATTTTGAGTACATGGTTTCATAGCCCTTTGAGTTTTAGTATAACAAAGTGCAAGTTTCAAGTGTTTCCAAAATCGCGTTGATTTTTGAAATTTATTTTTGCTGACGGTATTGCGTGTCTTCTTCCATATAAAACGAAATGTGGAATTGGCGTTTCATTGGAGAAAATGCACACGACCGCGAACAAGAAAAATTCTCAAAAACAAATGTGATCTTAGACTTACTGGAACCTTTATTTTAACCAAAATCCAATGAGCGATAAAATGGCATACTGCAAATTTTTTCAAAAATGCTGAGTCAAAAATTTGAAATTTTGATACAAATTTGCCGAATTCTCACAAATTTTGTACAAAGTTTGAAAGTAGGCTTTCTATGGTTTTTATTGTAGTAGGAACTGGATTCTTTTAAAGCATAATTGAAACTAAAAAGTAAATAAATAAATAAATAAATAAATACTAAAAACTTATAATATGTGATGTTCCCTTTCTTTTGACGTTGACTTTAGGTATGCATGAATGAATGGTTAAAATGGGCATTTCCTGCTTGATACTAAGAGTTTTTACTTTGAGTGAAAATCATAATCGACTACTAAGTCTCCTTTTAGTAGGGAATGCAATAGTATTCGATAGTTTCTCTAATCCTCTTCTAAACCCCTACCTTGGAAACATATTTGAATTCGAATCGTTTTCTATTCGTTCCTAACCTTAATGTTTGTTTAGCAAATACAGCATTCTAGTGGCACTCCAAATAAACAACAGTTTGGAAACAACTGTATATCAGGATATTTGCGCATGCGCGCCAACAGTTTGAAAACAATTGCATCTTAGGATATTTGCATATGCGCGCATTCCAGTTGTCAGCAAAGCAATGCAATCGGTCATTCACAATGGTGTCACAATAGAAATTTGTTTGCTTCTTTTTTTGAGCTCACAATCGTTTTTTTTTTTAATTTTGGTGTAAATGGGCTCTTTTTGAAGGCCAGGAAAATTCGCGCAACTTTCTTGACCACAACTGCATGTGACTATTATTCCTTTTTATATTCAAAATATTACTTTTATATTTTTACTATGGTTTGTTAAAAATTCTCAACTGTATTTTCGTGTTAAAGCTACACAAAATTACCTCATTAATTTTTTTCCAACGGTTTTTGTGTGTTTTAAAGAATGGCACAGCATAACTTTTTTTCGCCTTAGCCGTTTTTCCTCTACCTTCTGACAATTTTCAGCGGTAACACTACTCGATACGGTATAATTTCAGCGCCCACAAAGCAACTATAAACCTCAGAAGCAAGTCAATAACTTACCGGCCTTATAAATAAAGCGGAGCATGACAACGAAACCAGTTTACCATAATTCGCATGCCACAGTGAGCACATCATCACGTTAGAGTTGAAGGAATTCACGAAGGGGAATTATTGAAAGACTGAATGAAATTTGGTAATACGTGAGTCATGTCAAGCATATGACCGCAAGTGGAACTGAAGATTCTTTGAACAAAAAAAATTCAAAAAATAAAAAATACAAAAGGGCAGCTCAAGAAAAGGTTGCGCGTATTTCATGAAAACAGCAAATTTTCTGCGCAGAAACGCTTAGCAACACACAGAAGCACGCATTAAATGATTAATTTCCGGCGAATTGGCGCGCAAAAGCGATAATTATGAAGCGGCAGATACTGATGGTGTCCATGTATGTGTAGCAAACGGGGTAAACTTTGCAAAAATGATGATTGAAAATGTATTTGTCGACAAAAGTAAGGAATGGAAGTATTGATAGTTCATAGCAAAAGAAGAAGAATGGACGCAGAAGTAATGTTGCAAGGAAATGACCGAAATGAGGCGAATCTGTTCAAGGTGATAGTAGTAGGCCAGCTGGTTTGCTTTCTTTTTTTCTATCGCCTTTACATTCTTTTGTCGTAACCCTTTAATATACAAAATGTTGCAAGTGGTCTAGCGCCATCACCTTTAATAGATTCCTTGAATAGCCCTTGGAAGTGACAACATTTTGATAATGATTTTTTTTTTGCGGGAATTGCGCCACTTATAAAAGTAATAAATCGGTTGACACAAGCCAACCTACTTTACCTACAAAAATGAATAGAAATGCGTGAAAGTTGGCCAAATGATAATATCGATTCACACGTTTGAAGGCCGTCAAAGTTAATTTTTTTTTCGTGCTAACCGGCGCCAGTTGGGCACACCAAATGAAGCCAAGTCCTTTTCCACCTCATTTTTCCAACACAGAGCAGGCCTTGCTCTTTCTCTGCTACCACCAGCTGGTACCGCATCGAATACTTTCAGAACCGGAGCGGTTGTTTCCACTCGGACGACATGACCCAGCCAACGAAACCGCGGAATCTTTATTCGCTGTGCTATGTATATGTCGTTGTAAAGCTCATACAGCAAGTACAGCACTCAAGACAACATTAGGTCAATTGTACTGTACTAGGCTTCCCTTCTTATTTTTATTTAAATCTACCTGAGCTTCGAAGCAATCTGAGTAGATCTTGTGGTGCCAAGGAGCCAAGGTGGTTTCTTCTAAACACAAAGACCTCAAGCCTGATTCGTGCGGAGGCCGGGCAGATGCACAGAAAGTGGTCCGCCGTCACATCCTCTTCCCCACCTGCTGGGCAGAGTGCATTGTGAGATGCCTACCTTTCCATGCGCCCGCCAACAGTCCAAGCAGCTGCCTACGATCCCTTTCTGCTTAATGACAGGAGGATCTGCGATAGTCGGTCGAAAATGACAGATAACATCAGTTTTGTACATCTGCAGCTCGTCTAAGCTTGCAAAGCTCGCTTGTGGATTGAAGCAACCCGTTTGTTAACCGTGGCTTTTATGGCTGCAGAAGGGAGTGGCAGTACGGGCTCCGGGACAAAGAAGTTGTCCACAAGAGCCCATCCTAGCTACTCATCGGATTTTGTCTCCGTCCAAGCTTCTGCGCCATACGTTAGGACGGGCATGATGAGAGTATTGTAGAGTGTTAGTTTTGTTCGCCGGTAGAGGATTTTACTGCTTAATTGCCTGCTTAGTCCAAAGTAGCACTTGTTGGCAAGAGTCCAAAGTAGCACTTGTTATTCTGCGTTGGATTTCAAGGCTGACAACCACAGTCGGTCTAGTTTATATCAATCAGTTGCTTACAAATTTGCATTAGTTTCAACAAAGCCTGCATATTTCACTATTTCGTAGCTGATTATTCTGAAAGCATTCAAAGCCACCTTTTAGTCATAGAAGTTTTCAAAGAAAAACAAAGCATCGCAAAGTACGCAAAGCCTGTAACGCAAGCCTTCATTGGTTCAGCACCTGTACTTTGCTTTTCAGTGCCTACCTCTTACTACAACTCTGCCAGTTACCTTCTGACTTTTTCCACAAAATGCTGCTCTAACGTGACCATTAATGGCCGAGGAACGCCGTTGGCCTTATACACTCGCGCACACAGTTATTAGCAACAAATTACATATTAAGTCATTTCTCATATTCAAGCGTCGCTGGCGTAGGTTTCAAATTTGGACAAATAAATAAATGGCTTGGTAAATAAAAACAAATGAGGCCATTCCATCAGCAACTCAAAACTTGCTGTGTCGCCCAAATTTACGAATAAGACAAAAAAGCCAGCGATGAGTGCGCCAATGATGACGCGCCAACAGCAAAGCATAGCACAGCTGTCACTGTTGCCGAATTTAAGCATGACCAGTTGGCGAATATTCACGATGACAGCACTGCTGGAGACAACAGTTATTTGCTTATGCTGTCATTCATCGATCGATCGTGTGCTTTCGAAGGCAATTAATATATTTTTTCTACCTGAAAATTGCAATTTTATTTGTTGTTCACAAAAGTTGAATGATACCGAAAACAAAACAAAAATTCGAAATGAGTCATATGTAAAGGAAAATAGCAGCGGTTGGAAATAAATTTTATAGCCGCCAACACAAGTAATAAATAAACTTACTGCTTGAGCAAGAAATACGGGCCGCATAAACTCGTAGCTTCTTTTGTAAAAAGTCTGCAGCTGTCTCTGTGTTTGTAGTAGCAGCAGCAACAAACTGGTTGAGAAGAAGTGAAAGTTACCATTTCATTTAGGCTTTTTTCTTGTTGCCATATCAAAAAAAAACAAAGTACAACAATAATGAATAGTAAATAACGCAAAATTCGAAAAACTCAAACCGTACACGTATGCCATATGCAGCCAAAAAGACGTGCTGTGCTGTGCTGTGCTGTACGACTTGAAATGACAATGCCGTCGAGTCGTCTTCACTGCAAACAACAAACAAAAGGGGGAAATTAACTTGAAAAAGAGTTGTTGAACGAAAGAAATTTTGCCAAAAGAGCAACCAACTGGAAAAAATGTGGTCCGTAACCATTTTTATATGCCAAAACGATACTTAAACCAACCGCTTGTGTACGAGTATAAAATGATAGAGGGGAACGAATTCATTTCATATGCCGTGATGTGCGAGAAATTGGCAAAAACTATGTGAAGGCATCTGCAAGTGCTGTTCAAACCACAGAAACCGGCATTGCGCCACTACTGGTGAGGATTTGGTTATGTAAAATATTTCAATGTTGGCTAAGAGAAACAACGAAGATGCGCTAAAACAATGCTGGGCATTATGTGATGGCAACAAGGCAACACTAATGGCAGAAACACAGCAGATATTTGCAACTTACCACACAGAGGCATTTGATAATACGAATGAAAAAAAAATGTATGCATAATAAAATTTAATTGCGTTTTTTAGGCATTCCCGGTTAAGTAAGGTAAGGGTCGCCAATTAGAGATAACTTATGTTTGGAGGTATTTCTTTGGCAAAGTATCGAGCACGTAAATGTTTAGGAAGAGAACGCAAATGCATTCAAGGTGATAGCACTTGAGCAACAACAACATTCACATGCATTTTTTTTTGTTAAAGAGATTCTGTATATAAAAACTACTAGAAAAAACTGTTTCTATTAATTGGTGTTTCGTGCGCGCGCACTTCCGATCATAGTAGTCTCGCACCAACCCATTCCGCTAAGAGGCCGCAAAGTACTTATACGAGTATAGTGTTTAGTATTAGCTGCTTTCTGTGGGCGAAGCACAAGGAATGGTTGGGCATCTCAGACAGTGTACTCTGCCCAGTTTATGAAGAGGAGGATGAGACGGCGGGCCACTTCCTGTGCGTCTGCCCCGCCTTCGCTCGAATCAGGTTTGAGTTGTTTGGCACTGATGTGTTAAGAAGCGACCACCTTGGCTCCTTGGCACCACAAGATCTACTCAGATTTCTTCGGAGATCGGGTAGATTTAAAGAAAATTAAAAGGGAATCCAGGTGTAATTAAAGTCTGAGTGCTGCACTTGCTAATTGTCCCGACAAAAAAAAATAGCTGCTTTCGATTCTCCAACCACCTAGCGAGTAGTGAATGAAATAAAAAAATTTCTCTTGATTCCAACATTGCATATGATTTGGCAGCACTGCATTATTTTCGTTGTCAAAGCATCCCTCCTGAAAGTATGCAAGGTATAACATAAAAAAATTACTACTAATACTTGGAAGCACTGACCGATGCATATCGCTTGTGAGCTAAGCGGCTAAAAACAAAAACGCGTGAACATCGCTAAACTGTTGTTGTTTTCATATGCCAATTTTTCGGTTAGCGCGTAACGGAACTCGCTGGTGAGCTGAGAAGTGGTGATTCAAAAGCAGCTAATAAGATGTTGCGGAAAGCCAAATGACAGTGGCCCTCAAAATAAACCACAGTTTGAAACCAAATGTGTCGAGGAATATTTGCGCCGTGCGCAATCTACAAAACTGTCAGCAAAAAGATGTAATCCGACATTCGCAATAGTGACATAGTATTTACATATTTGTCTTTTTTTTAAGGGGGTCCCCTTGGTCTAGAAATTTCAAAAAATCGATTTTTTGGTTTTTTCGATATTTCGAAAGTATGGTATCTTAAGAATATACTGTAAAATTTTCATGCAGAAATTCCCAATATTATAGCTTCTATAAGCCATTAACTAGGTAGAGAGCGGTCCGCGCGCTGCTGTACCTTAAACTTTAAACTCATTTATCTCGAAACGACTTTTTTCGGCCTGGTGTTGTAAAAAAAGAAAAAACTATTCAACTGAATCGTCTGAAATTTTAATATGTTGTTCACAACATCAATGGGTATCGCCCGTACTAGAATCATATTAATATTTCAATTATTTATTTAGTCGTAGCCGAATGGGTTGGTGTGTGACTATTATTTAGAATTCGAATTCGTTCCAATCTGCATGAAACACTAAAATGAAGAACAAGTATTTTTCTAAAAGCAGTCGCACCTCGGCAGGCAATTGCAAACCTCCGAGTGTATTTCTGCCATGAAACAGCTCCTCATCAACAAAAAAATATTTTCAGTTCGGAGTCGACTTAATACCTCCCTTAATCCCTCCATTTGTGAAACAACATCAAGCGCGGTCAAACACCCAAAAATGGTGTAAGCGCTAATCGTACCGCTACGCTTTCTTCCCATGTACGCCCCATTTCAAAATGTTAAATACGCCAGTATTTCGTTACAAAAATATAGTTCACATGCCAAAAAACAAATCATATGAAAGCAAAGTTTCATACTAAATAGAAAAATTTTCGAAATTGCATCAAAACTTTCGACTTTTTAACAAAACATTTCAGAATTTCTCGGGCTATGCAATTTTATAGTCCATTGAATTTTATATTTTACATAAAGTGTAAGTTTCAAGTCATTTCAAAATACTGTGGATTTAAAGCAATTTTATGCAAGGCTTTTTCTTCCCCATAAACAAATCGAGCATATACTTTGTAAATTGCATAAATAATCTCGCAACAAAAAGTTGTTGCTACTCACACTGGCATCTCTCCCCCTTATAGTATGGCCTCGCAGCACTCGCTCTTCTTCTTTTCAGACCTACAAGCACCGGCCCTTTTCCACTCTCACTGGCGTGCTTGAGGCTGAATGATCCATGAAAAGTCGTGGAGGCCTTTTAAATGCGATTATCTAATAAAATATTAATCTAGAAGAACATGAGGCCTTTTACCGTAGATTTCCGCCTAATTCTCATATTTTTTTCTCATCTATGCGTTTTGGAATCCAACTTTTTTACAACTTTAAGGTCGTAAAACGGCTTTTAGAAAGTTTGATCATGAACGAAAATAGCCGATCTTCTTTATTAAAAATCACGGCATAAATAATTCATACTGTTATATCATTACAGCCTTTCACCAAGTGTCCTACTTAATGTCACCTCTGTTTTCACCGCATAGCAAAGTAAAAAAACCAAGTAAAAGAAAAAAAAGAAATAAAACAAACCAAAAAAAAATCAAGACAAAAAACACGAAATAAAGCAAACAAAATTACAAAACTATAAAAGACATGCAAATTTAAAAATAAAAATAGACAAGTCATGATCATCAGATTAACTTTACATAATCAACTGATACGGAACAGTCTCAAAATCAACAGATCTTAACGTAATACACAATTAAGGAGCAAACAAAAATTTAATAAAAGAATAAATAAACTTGAAAGGTTATGAAAAAATTATTACCAAAGCAAAAAAAAAAAACAGAATAACAGGAAAACAAACGTCACACACTTTCTTTCTTGTTGAGAAAGGTCCAAGTATTGAGTGTGAATATATTATAAAACAAACAACCACTACCAACAACAACGAAAAATATGAATAATCAAAAACCAATACGACACCGCTAGCAGATAAGATTTTATACCTACATAAGTAAACTTTTGATATTTGCACTCGAACAAAAACAAAAACACAAACACAAAAAATATTTCACTATAAAGCAACGGAAATACACATTGACGTATATATTTAAAAACAACAAAAAAGAGAAGCAAATTTAAAGAAAAAAATTATTGGACAGCAAAAAAGCAAAATAGCATTGAACATGGAAATATACAGAGAAAAGTTGGTCGAGAAGCAGACAACACAAAAACCGTTTATGGCGGCACTACAAATCAAGCAGGTAGCGCTAGCAAGGCACAAGGCGCTTAAATATTGGGATTTCATGTGTAGCTAAAAGTCGTCAGAATCATGCGATCCCACCGATGAGCCAGCAACAAGCAAAACGCCAATAAAACAAAAAATATTAATTTTTCAAGTTAAGCGTAGCAAAGGAAAGCACAGCAAAGGAAAACAAAAGAAGTTACACTGAATTTCTTGCATATGAGTAGTTTTGGCTTACGAGCGTAGACTGTAAATGGAACAAAATAAAAAGAGGAGAAAAAACTTTACTTATACACGAAAAAAGTTGATTCGTAAAACAAACAAACTAACAAACCGTGCACAGCAGTGAAGCGAAAACGCTTTCTTTCATAGTTTCCATATTTTTTTCCGTGCACATAACGTTTCTTATCTAACATACATAAATACATATGTACGTACATACATATTTACATGGTGGATATTTTTGTGGTCAAGCGGTAAAGTTTTTTAAGCTCATCGTTGCTTTTCATTTATGATATCTTTTCATTTTATATTTTCATTTTTATTTTTTTATTAATTTTTTTTTTCCTTTGTGGCATCAGCTAGCTCTTTGGCTAGCGGTTGGCATGATATGATAAATGTTTGGCTTTACTTGACATATGAGCCGCATATGCAGTTGGTGCGCACAAGCCCCTTTGACAGCGAAATTATTAGCTACCCGAATGTGTGTGGAAAGCGGCCCAGCAGGGAAATCCACTAGTAATGAGTTTTGGCAAATTTGCATTCGCATCTCTTTTCTATATACGAAAAGCTGCTGAGTTGTGCACAACATATAACAGAAAGTGTAGAGCGCTCCTCATGCCATGAAAAGCTTTTCATAAAAAAATATATCTGCCATTCGGAGTCGGCTTAAAACTGTAAGCGCATTCATTTGTGGAACAACATCAAGACGCACGCCACAAAAAAGGGAGGAGCAGCTCAGCCAAACAGCCACAAAAAGGGTGTAAGCGCCCTTATATATGTACTAGTATAACAGATAGGCTATTATCGGGTATGAAAAGGTAGGTATCATTGCACTTTTTTCCAACCTTTTCCAAGCTGCAGGTGCATTCGGTACAAACACGCTATTTTAAGCCAATTTGCTCTTGGTCAAATATATCATACCTCTAGTTTTTATATATCTTTTTGCTAAAATGCAATAATACAAACATAAGGATATCTATAAAAATAATAGAAAGTTACGACAAAAAATAATCTACTCGAGTTGATATAACCGGTTTGAGTTGAAAACGCTTAATTATAATATATGCGACCTGGTTAAAAGTAGCCGCTTTCGATTCGCCATTTCTCTGCTCGTTTTGTTTGGACTTTGCTCGATGGACAAAAAAAAATGACATGTGAAAGCAATAACCAAATTGTCAAACAAGATACGACATGAACGGGTATGAATGTACCCCATAACACTGGTATAAATCACTAAAACTGGTATAACTCACTAATACTGGTATAACTACTTTCAATGCTGCCAAATCTCTCGTCTAATACTAGGCAAGTTGCATTAGACCTCGTTTACACAGCACATTTTGTTGCTTCCAATTTGTGGATTCTCATTTGCTGTTTCCCGTCATGTTCACACATGGCAACTCTGCTACTTGCAATTGTTTAATATTTGGCGCTATAGACAACAACAAAATTGATAAACTGAGAAAACGAGAGCACAAAGGCTGTTTCAGAGCACGAACATCACAAGCAAGTGCCAATTTACACAGAGAAACATTTTGTTCATGGGAGAAGAATGGACGAGTTGAGCGAGGGTATTTTGTCTCCCGTACTGGCAACACGCTTTGTGCTTCTTATTCGCGCTGTCAAACTTAAAGTTGGCTGCAAAACAATTTTCGACATTCGTTTTCTTCTTTTGTGAAGAGCATCAAAAGCATATTTCCAGTGTATCCCTTCCAGATGTCTTTGTGTGTAAATCGGCACTAATGAGTTGAAGCAACACATATTTTTTTTTTTTGTATGAACGCGATCTTACTCCTACTCATTAAGTATTTCCCAGCATCATTTTTGACAGCTCTTTTTCTGTGCTGCCAATGTATATTTATTTATGCCATTCGCTAACGGATGGTGAATCGAAGACGGCTAGTGTTGTAAAGTAAAACAAAATATACTATTGCGCATGGACTCCTGGAAAGTACTTGGAAAAGTCCAGCTAAACGTGGTAATCACGTTGCATATATAAATATTTTTTTTAAATAAAATAACAAATAAAATATGATTTACGTTTTAGAAAATAATTAATTTATTTACCAAAAATTTTATATTAGTTATAATTTAAAAAATATCTTTATCGAACATTCTTCGGAATCATTTATTTCATTTAGTTTTCATTTACAAATTTTTTCAATCTTCTCATATTATGACAAATAGCACCAGAATAAAGTATAAGCGGTGTTAAGCGCTCTTTTGCAGGTCGCTTGCAAAAGAATACAACTATAATTTACGCTTACATTCTTTACTTGGTTGCGCTCCGATGTGCAACTCTGCATTGTGTGCACGAGGACAAAATTTAAAGCTACAAATTGTGAGACTATACGAGTTTTAAACATTTTGGCGGACCTTAAAAATTGGCGTGCTTTATTTGCCCGTAACAAATTTAGCTAATTCCCTCTGGTGGCTAGTGACTCTTGTGGCCACTTGTAGTCTGTATTGACAACACTGCCACAAGAGGTAAAAAATGCATAATGCAGAAGAAGGATAAACTATTATTTTTTTACATTAAAATGTGATTGTTGCATGCTTCATATATTTTCATTAATTACAGTTTTATTTTTTATTAAATTTGCCAGGTTGCACGTTCACTTCTTCTGCTTTGTTTTCTTGCAGCTGTCAGAATGCTGAATCGTATGTCTATTATGAACTTTTTGTTTTTGTTTTGCAAAACTGGTACCACTGTGCATGGAAACATACTTTGATTTGGAAATACCTCTAGTAAAATATACAGGCCAAACCTTTTTCATAGGCCAATATAAAGCATTTTTTACCATCTCAAGCTAAGCAATACCGTAATCTTGGTAACATAAAACAAATTTCGCTCATTTCTAGTCTTGGTTAAAATTTCAATTTATTACCGTTTTTTTCTTGAGTGTTTTACTTTGGAATCGTACTAGTTCTAAACCAGAATTTGTATCACTAGTCAAGGTTTTCCCTGCTGGGTATGAGTTAACCTCGCCGTCGACTGTGTGTGAAGAGTTGCTGAGAAGATATATGTGTATGTATGTGTGTGTGTCTCACATACATATGCATGAATACGGAAATGTGGTGAGCACATTGTGTACGATTTCCAAAATAAAATAAAGGAAACTTTGCGGGAGGCATATAAAATGCGAATACGAAAAAACAAAAACTCTTGAAGCAATTAATACTAAAAGGAAGTGAGCCCGAGTGGCTACAACGTGAGCAGGTGCACGATTGAATAACGCATTGGGAAGCCAGTAAATGTAAAGAGGAAATGACTGCGTTATGGCAAGCAGTTCAGATTTTCGAGCATCCAGACAGTATTTTTACAATCACCTTCACTCATACGCCCATAGGTACACCTACGCTTTGAATAAAATAAAATGCATATAAGAAAGTTCACATGCGATTTTGCACGCGTCTGAAAATATATCGCGCCTCACATGGTGCATACGTATGTATCTATGTATGTAACCACATGGAAAGCATACCAAAATGTTTGTGTGGGGTAGGATGAGTATAATTTTGTAAAAAAAACCCAGCAAGAGGCCCAAATTTAGGACTATTTCTACTTTTGACTGTTGACTCTTGACTGGCATTGGCAGTGAACAAAGTCTTGCACGGCGAGTTGCAGGAACCACTAAATAAATTGAAATTAATTTTACAAATACTCCACTTTTTACTACTTTTTTCATTGCACTCCTCCTTCATCATCTTAGTACAGTTGCACTAAACTTTAATTGCCTTAATCATTGTTTGCCAATTTTTATTATTGTACATACTGTGTTCAGTCGCTTCATGCGTGCCTGCACTGAAATTTATTATGAACATGTGCACTTATGTATGGTCATACATATGTATGTCTACACATGTTTTTTTGTATGCAAATGCCTGCCTGCCTGCCTGCCTGCCTTGTCTTGTACTTACTAATCGTACTTCATTTGCTTGCACTTCAGTCACTAAGTGGCTCCCGGCTCCCTGCTCAAATGCAATGCTTTCGCCGCCATACTTGTACACACACACACATGCTTAACAAATGTATGTATGTAAGTGTGTATGCATGTATGTATATATGTCTTTCAAATATGTGCATTTGGTGCAATAAAATCCACACTGCCATAGTAGCATCATTTTGCATATCTACACGTATTTGTTTAGTGGCATTTACTTTTTGTTGTTGCAACGCATATTTGCATGTGCGGCTTGTATATATATGTACGAATGTAGTTTCAGCAGTACATATGCCAATAATATTTATACCGTTGAGTATGTTTTATTTTATTTTTATTTATTTGCTTGTAATCAAGGCTTTGACGAGGAGAGTTAAAACGACGTAAATGAAGTGAGCCAAACGTAATGGAAGTAGGTAACTATCGCTTGTAACAACTTCTATACGTTGCAAACGTGATGATGTGAACTTTCCTAGACATGTGCATAATTAAATAAAATAATAAAAGAATAAAGGAGAGATCAATTTGCGCGTCTGCCTAAGTTAAGGAGCTTAGTAATTGAGGACTGAGGCTCGCTAGAGTTTTTATATGAAATGTGTGGCAAGTGAGGGTGGTGGCGCTGTAGTGGCACCTGTGGTACATGCTGCTGGAAACCTTAAGGCATGTTTAGGTATATGTTAAGTTGTAAATCATAACAACCAGACAGCAAAAGGGTGAGTGCGTGAGATTTAGTTTCTTTATAAAATCATATTTATACTCCCTAATAATAAATAATCTATACTCATATTCGTACTCATACCCATACTCATATTCAAATTCATTTTCATTCCCACTTCCATGTCTGTTTGTCTTAATATTAGTGTTCATATACAACATTTTCTTCATACTCATATTTATACTCATACTCATACTTATATTCCTACTTATATTCATACTCATATTCGAATTTACTTTCATTTTTATGTCTGTTTGTCTTAATATTAGTATTCAAATTCATACTCAGACTTATACTTATACTCATACTCACACTCATACTCATATAAATATTCATTTTCATTTTCATTTCTGTTTATATTAATATTAGTATTCATATACAAAATTTTCTTCATACTCATATTTATACTCATACTCATACTTATATTCCTACTTATACTCATACTCATACTCATATTCAAATTTACTTTCATTTCCATTTTAATGTCTGTTTGTCTTAATATTAGTATTCATATTCATGTTCATACTTATACTCATATTTATACTCATACTCATATTCATATAAATATTCATTTTCATTACTCATACTCATACTCACACTCATACTCATATTCATATTAATAATATACTAAAAGCGAAATAAAAGAGCTTATGAAAAAAATTCTTTCAAGCTAAAAATATTTGCCCAAATTATTTGGGTAACTAATGAAAAGCTAACAATGCAAAAATTAAAAAGTTCCAACATGCAAAAAACAACAACAAAGAAGTAAAGCGCATAAGTGCATCTTCTTGGAAAATATTTGTTAGCAAACAAATTAGAAGACAAACAAATAAAGCCATGTCAAAAGACAACGTAGCCAAAAGTTAGCTGAGCCAAATAAGATAAAAGATATGAAATTTTAGATGTCAAGCAAACATACAATAGAATTTTTTATTATTTATTTTTTTTTTTTGTTTTTTTTTTTGTTTTTTTAACTTGAATTTAAGATGTTAGAGAGGGAATTTAAGTGTTCGTTTTTATTTTGCATTAAAAATAAAATTCAATGCTTAGTTTACATGGAGATATAGCCGAGATAAAGAAATTAGATTAGAATCTGCGAGTTTGATGGGATCACGACAGTAAATAGAAAATATCTACTAAAGAGTTCTAAACCCAAGCAAAACATGTAAATGAAGGTCAGTACATCGATCCCAGATACGAAGCAGAAGAAAGAGGCCTCCAACAGCACTGAATTGCTTTTTGGCTTCTAAATGCCATGAAAACGGCCAGGAGTAACACCTTTGGCTTGGTAGAACAACCATAACTTTTAGTTAAAACTCAAATAGACACGAAACTTTTCATCAGAGCTTTTTACTCACAAATACAAAAACACACATAAACACAGCCCAGACAAGTTTACACCGTCATATTTTTCTTCTTTTTGTTTTTTAATGTCGCAGCTACTAACTACTTAAATTTTCAGTCAAACAATCTTGTTAACTCGTCGCTCACATGGCAGATAAGTGGAAGTTGTTTTACTACGAATTATACAGTGGGTAGCATGGAAATAAAAATGCGTAGATACAAAAAACTGATACCAGTAAATACTAACACATACATACTCCACCACATACGCAAATCGTGCTGCTTACAATTTGCTACCTGCCGGTAAAAAGCGTGGGCAAACTCAGCCAGCAACAATTAAGGAATAAAAAACATATGTACGGACGTTTTTAGATAAAGAGAACAATCCAAAGCAATGCCACACACGTTTTCTTATCAGCTCTACGACGTACTTCAGTCGCACATGTTTACGATTAATTAACCTCCCCAACCCCATCTCCCCCCCGAATTTGTCCTCTAACCGATACTATTGTTCATTGAGTATCATAGTTACGGAAATCATATGCGTAAAGTAGATTGCGCAAATTTGAAAAAATTCGATTGATAGATAGTTTGATTCGAAATTGTTTTATGTATTTTTAGTCTTTCTTTGAAAGTCAAAAAATTTCACTCAGGTTATCAAAGTAATTTCACAATTTAATACTTGACAAATAAAAAAAACGAAATCAACAAAGCACTTAGATATTCTTAAATTAGAAATTCGCGTAATATTAAGGGTACTGATAAACAAGATGGCGCAAAATTAATCATCCATTTTGTTTGTGAATAACCTTTTTTGAGTGATGGAAATCTTTATTTTGACCTTTACGCGCACTATTGCTAGTATTTTTGTATACTACAGTTGTCTAGTTTAAAAATGTCAAATATGACTGACATACGACGCCATTTGCAAAAATTATAAATCTTCCGATAGGGTGATTAATTTTGCGCCACCTTGTATTAGACTAGATTTGATGGGCTGCTCTTAAAGAGTGAAGTTCTTATAGCCACAAAGACCGATTGTAATGCCCAGAAAAGTTGTGCCTAGTCTAAATAAAATAAAAAAAATTTTCTTGAACCATTCCGATCTTTTTTAGCTTCGCGGAAAAGTACTCCGATAGAAATGAAAAGTGCATACTTCGAATTGCAACCAGAATTGTTGAATCAGCTCCCTTTCGTAAATATCTCTACAACTGCTTACATACATATGTACATATACATAAAATTATGTAGTCATAATGAACTTATCGTGTTGAGCATTTCGCAAAATGTAAGAATCTAGTGAAATTTGTTTAATAATATTTTTTTTTTAATATTTTGCTTTTAATTTTTTTTTTTTTTCTTTTTTAATTGGTTTTAAGTTTTTTTGTTTTTTTTTTTCTTGGAATTTTTGTAATTTTTTACACTTTTTATACTTTTTTTATTTTTAATTTGTTTTGTACTTATTTTTTTTTTGTTTAACTTTTTATATTTTATTTTAATTTTTTTATACTTTTTTATTCCTTTAAATTTTTTTTGTATATACTTAACTTAAAATATAAATTTTTTTTTTTAATTGCATACAAAAATTATAAAAAAAATGAATAAAATATATATACGAAAAACATTTAAAAGAATAAAAAAAAATTAAAATAAAATATAAAAAATTAAAAAAAAACTAAAAAAGGTAAACAAAGAAAAATAAGTACAAAAGAAATATTTTTTAAATTTTTTTCACATATATTTTCATTAATTTTTTTTTGTTTTTTTATATGTTTTTTTATAATTTTTTTTTTTCTTTTTTTAAATTTTTTTCTTTGTTTATATATTTTTTATAATTTTTGTTTTTCTTTTTTATATATTTTTTTTTTTTATTTTTTTATATTTTTTTTTATAATTTTTTCCTTTCTAATATTTTTTTTATAATTTTTTTTTCTTTTCTTATATTTTTTTTATAATTTTTTTTCCTTTTTTTATATTTTTTTATAATTTTTTTTTATCATTTTTTTTTTCTTTTTTTATAATTTTTTTTTACTTTTTTTATATTTTTTTTTATAATTGGTTTATATAATTAAACTTTTTTTATTGCTTTAATGTTTTTTTATATATATTTTTGCCCTTTTTTTATATAATTTAAGCTAAAAAGAAAAATGTAAGCAAAGTTGGTTATAAAATCTGCATATACACGTTCCAACTCATTGTACAACCGCTCACTGCGCCTACCAAAAATTAAATCATTTTAGTTTTCGCGCAACCATTGGACCAATATGTCTAGGTTGATACAACAGCAGTTCAGTAACTGACTAGTGGTGTTCACATGGCGAGTTGTGTGCCCATTCTTAAGTCAGTTCATTCTTCTGTAAATTTTAGGTCATTCGTTCTGCGTGTTTTAGTCGTCCACTTCGACTCTGCAGCTGTACAGTTTATTACACTTAGCAGTTCGAGCTTTTTCCCTAAATTTTTCAAAGGATTTTCAACATACTTGAATGCACTTCGAATTAGTCGCTGCATGATCTTGATCCCAACTTGAATGTTTACAAAGAAAGCGACTTCCGAATGAGAAAAAAATGCTTTATGTTCACCAGCCTCCTGGCTGCTATATCAATTGAGTAGATTTTTGCTGGACACCCCCGCACAGTGATATGGAGGTATGCATGTAAACTTTGCACAGTGATAGTTGCTAGGGGTTTAATAAAGTTCTAAAATTGTACTCCCATTATTCATAGAGCTTAGAAAAGTCTGTCTATGTTGACACACGCGCTCGCAAAATCAACTACGTAAAACCATTTATTTACTTCTGCTTTCATAGATTCACATACTCGTATGTGGGTACATATTTTGTACTAAGTACAATTCGGTTCCCATAGTCATTTTATTCAGCGCACATTTACCTCATTAAAGTAGTCAAGCAGCTTTTTACTATTTTCACACTTATTTCTCAACCAATTCACATTTTACTCCTAATCTGTTTTAATTGTTTAAGTTTTTTTTTTTTTGTTATCGTTAAGGGAGTAATGGAGTTTTGGCACATGTTGGAGCATAACTAAATGTGCTTGGGAAATAAAAGCTACAATTTTCAAATACTTTGCCTACTCAACTTGGAACGAGCTTGTTTATGTACATTTTTAAGTATTTATGTAAATGCACAGCCCGCGACAAGCGAGAGCACATCAACTTTTTAACCAGTTTTGACTTTTTTTCTTTTTTTTTACTGTTCATTAGTTTGTTATAAAAGTGTGGCTCATTGTCAAAATCTATGTAAATTTAAATTCCAAACTTTATACGAAAATTAGAAACATTACACAAACTTTACATGCCAATTCCATGAAAATTCCAATTTAAGTAGAATTAAAAAAAAAAATGTGGCAGCAGTTTTATAGTTTATTAAATTATAGTATAACAAAACGCAAGCTTGAAGTTGCTAGAAAAATTAATTGATTTTTTATAAATTTTTTCTTGACGGTGTTGCCCCTTATTTCCACATTAAAAGAAATGTAGTGCATTCGTATTGAGAACCTATAATATGATATTAGCCTAGACCCACGGGGCATTATTCGGGATTACCGGCGCAGTTAATTCTGATTATATGAAGGAAAAAATTATAAAAAATCAATTCAATTTTCTAGCAAATTCAAACCTGCATTTAGGTTGCTTCTCACAACGCACCCGTTTCGTGGTCTAAGTGGCATCACTGTCTCTATGTGCGATGCGGCTGCCAAATCTAAAACCCAGGTTGCTTCCGAGACTTGAAGGGTTTGAGGGTAACCACAGATCTGACAGTCGTGTATCCAACAATGTCTGCACGGTCCAGAGCATTGCAGAGCTATCAAGAAGACGAGACGAATCTCAATTAGGCGCTATTCAAGAATTCACAGAGAGAGAAAAGGCAATTTAAGACGTTGGTACTTAGGCCCCAAACAAGGAGACCCCAACAACTCCGTTCCAACAGCAGTCAGTTCTACGATACCGAAACGACCCCTATTCCGCAATATAAAGGGTTTTTTAAAAACAGGTGTTCTGAATGAATGGATTGCGCTATCGAGAGATGATTAACGATTTTTTATGGCCCGAACAAGACGGCGCTACGTGCCACACAAGCAACGAAATCATTGATCTTTTACGGGAAAAGTTTTCGGAACGTGTTATCTCTCGAAGAGGTGATCGCAATTGGCCACCGAGATCTTGTGATTTAATACCTTGTGACTTTTTTCATTGGGGCCACGTGAAAGAGAAGATCTACGCGAACAGCCCAGGATCGATTCAACACCTCAAAGATGGAATTCGTGAATCCTTCGAAAACCCTTTATAAGTATATATGGGGAATGTTTATGCTACAACAATAACAACAGCAATAACAACAGTAACAACAACAGCAACAAGACCTGCAACTCTTACTATTTATCTGACAAAACACTGCAGGTCATCTTAAGCTGAAACTTGCTGAAGAAATGGATTACTCGTAAGTGAGAAATGCGTACAACTCGGTGAACGGCTATCACTTACATCCAAACTATCGAACAAGAAACACTCAGAGGTGCTAAAAACAAAAGTCTAAGTGTTCTAAGCAACCTTAGATTGAAGTGATGCAAAAGGTTTTTGGAATACTATCCTCTCCAGTGTGTTTATGCGGCTCATAGCATAAGTTTTTTAATTGATCTCATTTTGAGAGTCAGCATAAAAGATCTTCTACCTGCACCGTAACAGGTATTACCCTAAAAAAATAAAAAAAATAAATAATTGGCGCGTACACTTCTGTTAGGTGTTTGGCCGAGCTCCTCCTCCTATTTGTGGTGTGCGTCTTGGTGTTATTCGACAAATGGAGGGACCTACAGTTTCAAGCCGACTCCGAACGGCAGATATTTTCATGAGGAGCTTTTTCATGGCAGAAATACACTCGGAGGTTTGCCATTGCCTGCCGAGGGGCGACCGCTATTAGAAAAATGTTTTTATTAATTTTGCTTTCACCGAGATTCGAACCAACGACCTCTCAGTGAATTCCGAATGGTGATCACGCACCAACCCATTCGGCTACGGCGGCCGCCTCCCCTCCCAGTAATAATAATCCTATGAGATAAAGCTGAAAGAAATGTTTGCAGATTATTGCGAGGTGTTGCCTTCTGAGGGACAGATAATGAATACATAAATCCATGCACTGGAAAGTCTGCTATTGCCTGTCAGGTGGTGACAGTTGATTGATATTCCTAGAGCGTAGTACCTTAAAAGGCTCCATACTAAATTGCTATTGATCGCCCTTTTAGAATGTCAAGTACCAACTTACAGACGTCAGCCAAACGTATCCTTCTTTCTAGATAATAAACTCTGTATTTAACTCGAATTAAGTGGCAGTAATCAAGCAAATAACTCTTAAAATGTTTAATGCTGGCAGACTACGATTCGTGTGAAGTGACGCAAGTAGCTATTTAAGTTGTATGTTATCAAAGTATATGACGCGTGATTACAGTTATTTACAAAACAAACACTTATTTGAAGTGTTGCTGCTGTCATAATGTTGTTCTGGCATAAAGCATAAAATCATAAAAATGATAAGTTTTGGTATTTTTGTAAATTTGTTATGTTGCTACTGAAGTTTATTTATATTTAGACATATTTGCACATGTGTGTATGTATGAAGGTTAATATTTCAGACAACTACAGCACGCAGTAGTCTACCCTTTCTTAAGACAATTAAATAAATTTACAAAAGTTATTCCTTTTTTTCTCTAAAGACACTTTGCATGGAATAGAAGACACTTCAATTTCGTTTATGTAATGAAAAGAAATTCTAACGAGACTTTCAAGTAAATAAGCCAAAGTAAGATTCTACGCGTGCCTGACACTAGTTTACATAGGTCGTTATCATCATTCACCGTTCGCCGTTCGCCGTTTACCGTAACACCATTACTGGCATGGTTTTCGCAGAAGTATGGGCCGGTGACTCTGCCAGCCACAGCAAACAGTGATTCGCTGTGCGTGCATAGTTTCTTTTTTTTTCTTGAATGGCAGGTGGATTTGTTTAGTTTGTGAAAATGTACATGTATCAACGCTCTGCGCGAAATGCATTTCATTGTTCAACTGAGTATCGCTCCATGACTAAGTTTGCCAAAGCCTGCGGTACAAATTGTCTAGAAAAATAAAAAAAATCAGATAAAGAATGGACACGAAAAATATTGGTCGGTCGAAAATCGTTAGAACATCAAATTTATATAAGTTAACAAAGCAATTTCTATTTGATTTTCTTCTTATTAATTTATTTTAGAGTAATTTAGAGATGGCTCCTCTCGTTAGGCGATGGACTTAGATTTTTGTTACGGTATCTGCTGTTCTCTGCCAATTCATTTTAAACTGCTGCTCATTTCTAAAATCTTTTTTTCAATTTTCTTTTAGGAGTTGCCCAATATTTTCCTATAGGGCGCAATTGTGGTGAGTTTGGTGGCTTGTGATCCTTTTGAACAATATTTATCCCAACGTTTTCATATCAGTTCATAGCAAGACGGTTATAAGAGCACTATGCTAAATCGGGACAGAGCAGAACTCTGAGTCTTTATGTTGTTTTATGAATGGCAGCAAACGTTCTTACAAACACTCCTTAAAAAGTAGGCAGTGTTATTTCTCACTAGAAATTAGCAACCACAAGGAAAAACTCAAGAAAAATAGCCAAAAGTGTATGTAAGAGATATATAAGGTATAGCTCTCTCTCTCCTTTTCCTCTAAGTTATATCTTTTTTCTCTATCGCGGAACGAAAATTACCAAAACGTTGAATGGCCTTGAAATTTTACTCTCCATTCTCGCTCGTCCATCGACGCCAAAGAAGTTTCACTTCAAAACTTTTTGATTTATAGTGCCCGTGGTAATGAACTTTTCGCTTTTCATAGCACACTGGCAGATATCGGTTGGCAAACCAAAAATTTTGTTGGGCACTTCTCGCACATTTTTAGCTTAAAGACACCTGGGACTTCTCCTCTCTTCGTTGCACTTTAAAACGCAGTGTCCTGAATCTAATGAAAGTCCATATTTATGGATGTCTTGACTGTATAATTTTTGCGCACTTATTTTGTTGTTGTTGTTGTCACCATACTTACATACGGTGAATGCTGCTGGAGTGACAGTCCTTGACCGGATATAAATCCGGGTCTTTCGGTAACGTAGAACCGACTGTCGTGGAAACGTCTATTTCGTCTATCATTTTGATTGGGTTGTAAAAGCTTTTTGCAAGCTCCTAAACCTTCACTTTTGCATAATTCGTGGACGTATCCTTCCGACATACGGGCCTGTTTGGCAGCATCTCGAGGTGAAAACTCAGCTTTTTTTTGGAATAAAGGCACCATTCTTTGGCTTTTGTTTCCGACACAAATCCGTTTTTTATTCCGCCGCCAGGCCTTGGTTCCACCGAAAAGGTTTCATTAAACTTTTTACTACATAAGTTACCGTACTTTTCGGGCAATTTAAAGTTTTTGGTTTGGCACACAATTTTCGTCGCAAGCTCACACTTAATCGAATACATTTTGAAGAATGCGTAGAAATTAAAAAAAGTGAATTCGCCGCATTAATAATGACAACAAACACTAGGAATGTATATATCTATTTTTTATTTACAGTTAGTTTTACGCAAGTGATGAGTAAACACAAGCGACTAAGTTTTTTTCGTGTTCACTCTTTATCACAGTTTTTTTTTTGTTAACTCGTCTTACACTTTTTTTAGAAACGTTTTACAATTGCAACCAGAATAAATTAAAGGCTGTCAAGCAATCTTCATATCACAATAAATTGCTGTCAAAGATCTTCATAGCCCTTGAATCACCCTGTTAGCGCCTTAGTAAAGCACTTCACTGAAAACTTTGTGTTGATGTGACCAGCTAATAACTGATTTTAAACTCGTTTTTAGAAAAAGTTTCAGAGACCTCTGATTGGTGAGAAATCAAATTTAGCATCAAATTAAGCAGCCTTTGATTTGTACCGCAAACTAGGTCAGGTTAATTCATTAGCGGATTCGAACTAGTGAGGAGACATTTCAACAGATGAACAATAAAAAAAAATGTTTGTCACATGGTGTAATAATACGAAGCGTGCCAACATTTTGCCAAAGACGAAGTAGCAGTTGGTTTGAATGAAATAAAGACAAAAAATTAAAAAAAAAATATTTATTTCGCATATATAACTTTTCAAGAACTGTCACCAAAATATTTGTAGTTTATTTATAACTCTTGTCACTAATAAAAATAACGAGAAATACGATAATTGTATTTATATAATATTCTTTGTTTACGCTCTTACGTCATAATTCTCGTACGCTACTCAAGCTTGAATTATTATTTCTCATTTGTTTACTAAGCACGGAAAAAACTGTCAGAAATTCGTTTGCATGAGTTTTCAAAATTGTCATTAAACTTTTTACACAGCACAAACAAAAATGTTTTTGTTCAGATTTTCAAGGTTTTAATGAAAATTTTATTTATAGTTAAAAAAAAAAAAGCCCAGAGAAAATGTCAAATCATTTTCAAAAATTTTGCTAAACTTTTTCTTGTAAACCATAGAAAAGAATTACAAAAATGTTCTAATTGGACTCTTAAAATTGTAAATAAAATTTTTACGAAGTACAGAAAAAATATTCAAGCATTTTTCAAAAATTTTCTAAATCATATCAAAATCATTTTGTTTATTTTTTTTTTTTTTCAATCATAAAAAAGAATCAATAGGCTTTTAAATAAAATTTATTTATGACATACAGAAAAAAATGCAAACATTTTTTTGTCGTTTTTTTTCAAGATGTTGATTGAAGTTTTCATGGAAAGAAGTTCAAGCTTTTTTTTTTGTTTGTACAGAAAAAATTTCCAAGCATTTTAAAAATTTTGCTACACTCTTAACTAAAGTCATAAAAAAAAGTTGAAGGTCCTTTTTATAGTTTTTCATAATTGTAAATAATATGTTTACACGGCACAAAAAACAAGATTCGAAGCATTATTTCGTTGAATTTTCAAATATTTTTCTTATTTAACACATGAAAAAGTTAATATAAATTCTTTTCTCGCACTTTCAAAGTTTTTTTAGGCTTTTAAAATTGTAAATAAAATTTACACGAAGTACAGAAAATATATACAAGCATTTTCAAAAATTTTTCTAAACATTTTTTTATATCACAAAAAATTAGAAGAATATTCTTTAAAAAATTGTAAATAAAAATTTTACGAAGTACAGAAAAAATATTCAAGCATTTTCAAATATTTTTCTAAATCATATCAAAATCATTTTTTGTTTTTGTAATCATAAAAAATGAATCAATAGAATTTTAAAATTGTGAATACATTTTTTTTACGACGTAGAGAAAAAAAGTTCAAACTTTGTTTTTGTTTATACAGAAAAAGTTTCCAAGCATTTTTAAAAATTTGGTAGACTTTTCACTAAAGTCATAGAAAAAAATTAAAGTCTTGTTTTGCTAGTTCTTCAAAATTGTAAATAAAATTTTTACACAGCACAAAAAAACAAAATTCCAATTGAATTTTCAAATATTTTTTTGTTTTTACTTAACATATGAAAAATTTAATATACATTCTTTTCTGGCATTTTCAAACTTATTTTAGGCTTTGAAAATTGTAAATAAAATTTACACGAAGTACTGAAAAAATTTCCAAACATTTAAAAAAAAAATTTGCTAAACTTTTTCTTTTAAATCATAAGAAAAATCACAAGAATGTTTTGTTCAGGCTTTTAAAAGTGTAAATAAAATTTTTACGAAGTACAGAAAACAGTGCAAAATTTTTTTGTTTAGATGATCAAGATGTTAATTGGAGTTTTTACTGAAGTTATAAAAGAAGTTCAAGACTTTTTTTTTTTAGTTTTTGAAAATTGTAAATAAAATTTTTACAAATAGCAGAAAAAACTTTCCGAGCATTTTTAAAAAATAAAAAAAAAACATTGTAGTTTTTCACAATTGTAAATAAAATGTTTACAAGGCGCAAAACAAAAATTCGACACATAATTTTTCTGATTTGTCATTTTTTTTTTTTTTTTGTTGTTACTTGTTACACATGAAAAAATTGATATTAATTTTTTCTCGGATTTCGAAGTTTTTTTTTTAGAATTTTACTAAAGTCATAAAAAAATCACTACTTTTCCTTTAGTTTTTCATAGTTTTACGTTAGTGGAGCCATTCTCAAATGCGTTCTATTTCATTATACTACAAGTATATGTATACACAATATACCTACAATATACAATATACCTACAAACACACACATAACATTTTGCTGCACACTCACTTTTTCTCGTTATCCGCAGCAGCACTACCGCCAACACCACCACAGCCAAAATTGGTACAGCCAACAGGCTGAGCACCTTGTAATCCATCATCTGCATCTGCTCCAACATGCTATCGAAGTAATCCATTTCTGATTGACAATTATCAATTATAATTAAACAAACAAAAAAAAATATTTCACGCAAACTTCAAATAAAAGGAAATTATTCCTCAGCACTGCACTGCACTGTGTTCGTAGCGAAAAGCGCTATAGATACCTTTAGCGCGCACGTTCACTCGCTTATTTGGCAAATGAAAATTAAAAAGTCCTTTGTTTGCCTACAAAAAACAAGCTTGCTTGCTACACTATGCTTTTTACACTCTACACACACGCGTTAACAATTGAGCTTGGACAGGACAGGACAGCACAGGATACAAGTTCATGCACATAAACGGCAATGTTGCGCGATTCAACCACCGCCAGGCATGCACGACGAATAAATCGATGTGCGACGCTGCGCCCTTGGTTTGCTTCAGCGTCTGTTCTGCTATATACTTTAGCGCTAGAAACACGTGGTGTTGCGTGCACTAATACAAACACCACACACCAGTATATACAGATGGCAAGCGTAGGTTCAATATCCTTTTCAATGTGCCAGGTCCTTGAATGTAGTAACGCTCTCACACTGTCTCACTCACTGGCGCTCTTCCTATTCGTTGTTGATGGTTGATTTCGATGTGCGCGTGTGAGCCAGCTATAATGAAGTTACACAGACACCAGATGTTTGCCGCCCTACTTGAAGTAACTGCTTATAAGACTTCTTGTTGTGCCTGCTTTTATATGTAAGTTGCTTTGTTTGATTGGCTTCTCTTTATTGTCTTGTTGTTGGTGTTGCTGTTTATGTTGCTTTCTCTTGAAATTTGCTGAGCAGCACTTTACCTTCGTATCCTTACGTGTTGCATGCGCTTGCTCGCAGCAAACACTCGTACCCTGAAATGTTTGGCTGTTCCTGCTGTTGAGCACGTTTCAATGTTTTACAGGGTATGACTGCAGCTTGCTTTGTTTTTTTTTTTTTTTGCCGAGAATAGCTCTTGTGTGCTGTGTCTGTTGATTTTATAACGCGCGCGTTTTTTTTTTTGTTTTTTTTTTTTTTTGTTCTTTACTTATTTATATTTGCTTTGTTTGGAAATTTGCTTTTTGTCTCAAACTATTCACTCGCTTTCGATCTTTTATCTTATATGGATTGGAGTGTTACTCTTACACCGTTTTTCTGCTTGTTGTTGTGCTTGATGCTTGAGTCACGTGTGCTTTTGCTTTTACAAAGTTTCTATTGTGTTTGTACAGCGTCAAATTATCGTAAATAATCCACGTCGATTGTCGTAGGTGGGTGGTCATTTGGCTATTCGTAGTCGGGACATACAACTCCATGTTCACAATGCTCGCAAACACGGCTTTTCTCTGTGCGGTGTAGCTTCAACACCGCTGCCCCAAATTTTCTGCTCGACTTGCGACTTGATTTCCTTTTCGACTTTTTGACTGAATTGCTTGTTGTTGTAGTGCCAATACACTTTACACTCGGACGCTCTAGACTGCGAATGTTTAGCTGATTTTTGTTTTTGCTTTTGCACTGCTTAATAAGTATAAATCACTAAATTAGTTTTTCACTAACTTTTAGACGAACAGTTATATAGCTGCTACGGGTACATGGGCGCGCACGTTTATTCATTTACATTTGGCTGGACGTGTCAAATGTTCAAATGCATTTTTCAAATAAATGTCACGAATTTCCATGCGCCTCAACGGGAAATCATTTGATAGCACATTTGACGTAGAGTTTTTATTAGTATCTTTTTGTAATTTATTACGTTTCAGCTTGCTGGCTTCTATTTTTTTATTGTTTTGCACTGCTCCTTCCTTATTTGATAGAATTGAAAATTTTTGAAACTAAGGCGCTGTTCACACTTTGTTGCGAATGTTGTTGTGGATGTTCGAAGTTTGTAGAAAATATATCAACATATAAATATTTTATATTTTTCTCCTCGCTTCCCGTCAAATTATTATTTATAGTGTCACAAATGTCGCGACATTTAACGGTCTGACAGCGCGTTCTTTTCTTCTTCTTCGTCGTCGTCTTCTTATTCTAATGATTTTGTTATTTGTTATTTTGTATGCTTTAGAAAATTTCACGTTTTGTTTTCCTGCATATTTTTCTATACGATTTTCAAGCTCGCGGAATTTTCACACCCACACGTCGTCAAGCCACATGTACGTATGTATGTGTGTATGTATATAGGTATGCACATATGTACGCATGTGTAAATATTATTTGTCACGTTGACAAAGTATTTTCACTTTTTTTTTTTGTCGTTTGGCTTTTTATTTATTTATTTGTTGTCATCTGTGTGTGTTTTTTTTTTAATTTAAACTTTTTAGCTTTTTATTTTTATTTATTTTTTGCTCGTTACTAAATAACCACTTGCTGGT
Organism: Anastrepha obliqua; assembly: GCF_027943255.1. Lineage (NCBI taxonomy): Eukaryota > Metazoa > Arthropoda > Insecta > Diptera > Tephritidae > Anastrepha > Anastrepha obliqua. The sequence continues at coordinate 52,000,076 of NC_072893.1, forward strand.
TCGCTCGTTTGTTGCTATTTATTTATAATTGATTTGTGTACTTGATTGTCAACAAGTTTTGATTAGCTGTAAGCATGCAAAAATTTACGCGCACGTACTAATTTAGTAAATTTTTCTTATTTTACTCTTCAGTTGCTCCCATTCAAACACTTTTCAAAAGCAACAATTTTTTCCAAATAATTTTTTGCTTCACACTTATTTAGCTTAAATTTTTTAACGGTAAAAAGTACTGATTTAACACTTCACGTATTTTTTGTTGTTGTCACTTCACAATTTTATACACAAATATATTTTTTACAGATATGTAGCGTTCCTCTATTAACACCGCATGCCAGTCAAGTTACTTGTCACCGCGCGTAAATGTTAACACTTTGGCTAATCGTGCTGAACTAAAATCGTTCGTATGTACAGCAAACGTTCAAGTAGTGCTGCAGCGGCTGCGATTTGGCATTCAAAATCAACAAAACAAAAAACAAACAAAATAAGGTATTAGAGCGCCTCATCAGTTGGGCGGTAGGCGTACAGAGATTGCTCCACTCTATTGGAGTGGCGCTCGCGCTGCTTCCGACATGCTGCTCCCAGAGCGTAAACGCTTGCGAGCATGCAATGGTGTGGAAAAGTGTTGCGCATAGGCAAACTGGTTTTTACTACGAATTTCAGCCAGTGTCTGTAGTAGTAAGACGCAAAAAATATCTATGACAAACCTAGCAGATTTTATAAGGCTTGCACGAGATTAGAAAACCAAATCCTAAATATTTTATTTCATTTTATTTTTTCTTAACAAATTAAAAATATAAGTGATTCCATACTTTTTTCTACTCTACTCCGTTTTGTACTTTGTGCCCAGCCAAGAGAGCAAGCTCTCTTTCTCTCCATCCGTTTGCACGTTGTTCGAAAATTCGAATATTTTGTTTAGCACTTGTCGGCGCTACTATGCATTTATAATTTAAAAATTCTCTCGTTAAGCTGAGAAAGTTTCACGTCATTTCGCTCTTTGTGTCTGCTCTCTTTCAATTGCATACAACCCTGATCCCCGCATGTGTAAAATTCTTCATAACTTGCCTAACCCTTTACCCTAATCGCATCGCTACATTCTCTACCGGCTAAATTGGTTTTACCGGGAAAATATTACAGTTTTTGCACCGCAATTTCTATAAATCCGCTAAGCATTCGTACATTGTGGACATGTAAATTTTTTGTTACATATAATTCAGGGCAAGTATATTTTTTTATAAACATCTGAATCAACATAAACTGGGAAGTTTTTAATTACAATTTTATTCATATGTACACACATACATATATTAAATATATGTACTATATCTTTGGGCGAGAGTTAATCAAAGTCTCATTAATCCAAAAACAACATAGTGACTTCTTCCTGTGTTTTGTTTTGTGTGACAATTGAAGAGATAAAGACAGCGCCGCTGAAAGAGCTGAAGTCCATGCCATAAAATGCTTATGCACATACTATACATATAAGAAATGCTTCGAGGACTGTGAAAGCGTTGGCCCTTGTAAGGGAGCAAATATGTAGATATTGAGGAATAAATAAATATTCTGTGATAATAATAGCCACCGGAAGTAGAGGGGGGTTGAGGGGCATATATGTGATTACCTTAATTTGTGGGTTTATTTACTGAGACCGGAAAACTGCCCATTTAGTGCGTAAGCACATATCACTCCAGTTGATGTCTTGTTCTGCCCAAAAGTGAGAACCTCGTATCAAATACGAAATTGTTTTTACGCACGAGAATAGCTTTCATCGAAGTGACAAACACAATCGTCGCTCATAAGCCTTATAACAGTTTGAAACACTGGAATAAACTTAACGCAATAAATGTTTTTAGACCACACAAATCAATGAAAAAAATATCGATAGCAAAAAATGTAACGGTACAGATCTAGATGGCAGGACTAAACAAAATGCAGTCCAGTACACATTTTATAAAGTCTTAAGCCCATGTACGAATATGTATGTCTTCCGAAGGTCAAGTTTTAAAATTTTCATTTTATATGAATTTGTTGATCATTGATTTGTTGTCATCTCTGAAATAATTTTATGTTTATAATCGTTCATTCGTCTTATTTTTATGCTGTTCTGAATTCCCAAAAAAAAAAACACAACTCGAAGGCTTGGCACACGCTAAAAACAAAAGTACAAACAAAAATCATAACAAAATTGTTCACCTCGCAAGTTCGTATATTTTTACAAGCAAATTCCCGTGCTTATTGTTATTGTAAATTCCCTAACTTTACACAAAACACAACTAGTCGGAATTCCCAAAGCATTTTGCAGCAAGCGTAGACCTCAGACGCCAATCTTATTGTGCAAACAAATATGCAACCATTTGCACGTGTATATGTATGAGTATATGTAAGTGTGTGCTCACCATTTCTAACTCAATACAAAATGCCCCACCAACTGGCGCTATTGATGACAAATACTAGCAGCAATACAAGAGACAATCATCACACGCCTGCCTCTCTACTTCTCACTCTCTGCCTCACTCTCTCTTTAATGAACTTTGATATATGTATGTATGTAGTGCCATAAAAGTCCCCATACGATTGGCGTGCGCACACCATTCATAGTTCTTGACAGCGCTCAGATACGCATAAAGTTTACTACGTATGTACATATGTATGTATTTATAGGCAAGCGCATAGCGCCAGAAGTGGAAAGTCTACCTTTGAATTCTTTCCTGCTTTGATTAGATTTCCGTTCGCATCAAACCATGTGAATATGGTCAACACGCGGCCAACATGTGCTCGCACCTTACCATTATACATATGTATGTACACAATTGAAGTCATGCGTGTGAGAGACCACTTTAGGCCGTCGTTAGTGTTCTACTAAGCCCTTGATTGCCCGTTTCCCGTTTGGTTATAATCTGGGAACATAAACAGGTATGCGAAAGCCCACCATGCGCGCCCAAACAATGACGCTGCAGATTATCTCTGATACATACATACCAATGTAGGTGTATATGTACGTATGTATGTATGTACTTTCTAAACGCTTCTATACCCCCGCTAGGTATTGATCTCCCGCCTAGTCTATATATTCCATAAAATTTGTGATTAACAACAAATTCCATTGAATTATTTTTTATGCCAGAAATGACTGCGCGCCTGTTCATTCGAGGTTATTTCTCAATGCCAGCAATGGCAAAGTTAGTGGAATTGTATTGTTTAGTCAGCCGCAATTGCTCGCTCGCGTATGGATGACGTGTTTCTTATTGTAGCCAGTTCGCTATCATTCGAAGAACGTGGAATACCCACCCGGCTGCAATATACTAAGTGATAAGTGTAAGGTAAAAATCGCTCATCAGCTCCAAACAACTATCTACATACATACATATGTAAATGTTTATATTTTTGCTCTACATTTTTTTGTGTGACAACTATTGCAATTTGTTGTTTGTTGAGAGTTGTGTGAAGAGAGCAGCTTATTCTCTGTGCTGTTTAAAAGCTTTTTCATTGAGCTCACACACCGGTTGCTGGGCTTTTTCGAACTCGAATTTTCGTTTGGTGGCGCGGAAAGATGCCATATTAACTGAAAACTTTCGGAAGATTACAAAAAATAGTGTATTTGGGTATTATACGTTTGTTCTCCCAATGTATTTCAAGAAATGGATATTAGGCTAGAAATCGGCATACTACGCCTTTGATCAAATAGAAAGGTGAATTTGTTTGTGAATTCTATAATTTTTATTTTATGAATCTTTTATATACATTTTTTTATTACTTATTTCTTAGAAATACAATAATATAATTATATTACATTACAACAGGCACTAGTCGCTAAGACTATCCATTTTGTACCCTTCAAAATAATCTTTCTCCGAGAAAATATACTTATATAGCGATGTATTTTTTTTTAACTTCGACTCTACAACCGAAATCGGCTTAATTTGATACAGTTTTTTACCTCTCCTCTGTGGACTTACTCGAAAAGTTGCCACTGGTGTGTGATTTTAGTTTTATCAACAACCAGAAGTAACTCAGAGCTACATAAGTTTCCCTAGATAGAGATTGTGGAACTACATATTTTGATTATTTTTTTTCGAGTTCATTTCTGTTTTTTTTTGTTTTTTGTCATGCTTTTACCAAATCCGTACAAATCAAACTTTCAAACTTTACACAAAATTTTGAAAAATTCGACAAAATTTACATTTAAATTTTTAACATTTTACTCTAAAAATGTGGAAAATTTTCGGGTATCCAGTATACGAAATTTCAGTGAAATAAGTGCAAATTTTAAACGGTTAAAAAGTTACTTTAATTTTGAGTTTTTGCTCACGGCTCAAGCTTTTTCTTACATACAAAAATAAATAAAATTTATAAAAACTGGAGTTAATTTTTTTAAATTTTATTTTGTAAACGGCTTACGGTAACGGATTACAATGGATGTATCGCAGAAGTTCTACAGACTGGGAATCCACGTTTTGGGAGACCGTCAGCCTTTTCTTTGAAAACTATCCCTTTGGCGGCAATCGTATGTATACATATACAGGGTTGGCCATATTAAACTGACCCATTGAGTAACCCTATAACTTTTTACTGTAATTTGAAATCTAAGGTTTACGTCAACAAGCCAAAGACACTAGGCGCACTTAAGGCCAATATCCGACGGGAAATAGCCGCCATATCGGCCGAGACGCTGGCCAAAACTATGGAAAACGCCGAAAAACGGGCACATTACGCTATACGAGCTAAGGGCGACCACTTGCGCGATATCAAATTCAAAAAGTGATGTAAACGAATCTCCTTGAACTAAATTAAATGTTTTTCACAATGAAACACAAAAAAATGTTTCTTTTTCCATATTTTTTTAATAATCACATGGGTCAGTTTAAGATGGCCAACCCTGTACATATCCAAATACGTGCTAAGGGCGACCACTTGCGCGATATCATATTCAAAAAGTGATGTAAACGAATCTCCTTGAACTAAATTAAATGTTTTTCACAATGAAACACAAAAAAATGTTTCTCTTTCCATATTTTTTTAATAATCACATGGGTCAATTTAATATGGCCAACCCGTATGTAAGTATTTACAGCTAGTAATGTGACGCTCTTTTTTAGCTCTCAAAATTACTTCAATTGGTAAATGCCTATTCGTGTTTCTTAACATTTTTATAAATTTTTTTTTTACTAAAACTGTTTTGTAATCATTTTTAATTTTTATGTTTATTTTTTCATCTTTTTTGTTTCAACATTTTTTTTATTTTGTTTGTTATTATTAATTAAAAATGTAAAATTTTTGCTTATCCTTTTTACCATTTTTTACATTTGTTGTTTTAAAAATTTGTTTATTTATTAGTTTTTTTAATATTTTTTTTAATTTTTTCATGTTTTTTGTTTAATTTAAGATTTTTAATTAATTTTTTTTAATTAACCTCGATTCCTCTTAACATTTTTATAGATTTTTTTATTAAAATTGCTTTTTAATATTTTTTAAATTTTATTTACGGCGGCCGCCGTAGCCGAATGGGTTGGTGCGTGATTACCATTCGGAATTCACAGAGAGGTCGTTGGTTCGAATCTCGGTGAAAGTAAAATTAATAAAAACATTTTTCTAATAGCGGTGGCCCCTCGGCAGGCAATGGCAAACCTTCGAGTGTATTTCTGCCATGAAAAAGCTCTTCATAAAAATATCTGCCGTTCGGAGTCGGCTTGAAACTGTAGGTCCCTCCATTTGTGAAACAACATCAAGACGCACACCACAAATAGTAGGAGGAACTCGGCCAAACACCTAACAGAAGTGTACACGCCAATTATTTATTTTTATTTTATTAATTTTTATTTTTAAAAATTTGTTTTTATTTTTTTTTTCATTTCTAATTAAAAAAAAAATAATTTTTGATATTTAAAAATTTTTTATAATTTTGTTTTTGTTCCTTTTTTATTCTTTTTACTTTTTTTATTTGTTATTTTAAAAATTTGTTCTCTTAATCTTTTCATATTCTTATTCGTTTTTCTATTAATTTTTTTAAACTATAGTTTTTCAATAAATTTATTTACATCTAATTTTTTAATTTTTAATTTTTTTTTCATTTTTAATTCATTTTAATTTTTAATTTTCCAGTTTTGTTTTCATTTTGAATTTGTTTTTTCAGTTTTAATTTTTTTGAATTCTTTTAATTTATTTTTTTTTTTTGCTTTTTAATTAATTATTTTTTATCTTTTCATATTTTTATTAGTTTTTTTATAATTTTTATTTTTTTTAACTATCATTTTTAATTAATTTTTTTACGTTTTTGTTGTTTTTTGTTTTAATTTTTAATTTTTTTAAATTCTTTTAATTTGTTTTGTGTTTTTGTTTTTAATTAACTATTTTTTACCTTTTCGTATTTTTATTAGTTTTTTTATTAGTTCTATTTTTATTTTTATTCTTTTTTTAACTATCATTTTTAATTAACTTTTTTACGTTTTTATTATCTTCGACACTTCTTAACTTTTTTTTATATTTTTAATTTTAATTTAATTTTTTGTTTTTTTTTTTTTGTTAATTTTTAATTAAACAATTTTTTATTTATTTACTTTTTTCATGTTTCTTAATTTTTTTAAATTATAATTTTTATTTTCTTTTTTTAAGTTTTTTAATCGAATTTCATTGTTTTACTTGAAACAAACAAAATTCTAAAACTGAAAACAAAAAAGAATGACGAAAAAAGCGCTTTATTAACAAAATTATAAAACGTTTTTAAAAAAATGTTTACGAATAACAAAAATATCCCAAAATATTTTGAACAAAAAAATAAAAAAATTTTGAAGAATATTTTATTTTAATATTTTAGCAAAAATATAAAAATAATTTATAAAAATTTTAAAAAGAAGCGAAAAGTCCATACCAAAATTTCCAACATTGAGTAAATCTCAAAACTATTAACTCTTTGCACTCGACGCCTTTTACGTTTGCGCGAACTAGAAAAATGAAAACCCATGTCCAAATTACTTGGATCATTAAATATGGCATCGCTCAAATAATCGACCCACAGCTAATACCACCCAATGTTTTGGTAGAACTCTCTCATTTTTCTCCTGACGGTCGGAGTATCAAGCTCTCCGCTCATCTTTACAATTTCACCAATTGCACACTCTCAAATAATCCTTAGAAAGATGCCGCACACGCCAACAAAGGGCAAAAATAATTTTCCGAAGAGATGCGCCCGCAAAGTTTACATTTGAAAATCACCTTTTCCTTAGATCGGTGTAGTAAATTGTAGGCCTAATGATCACATATGGCATCCAGAAGCATTGAGGCATAGAAACAAACATTTTTGATGCCGTTTACTGTTTTACACTCTGCATACATAATTAACCGAAGTTGTTGCTTTATATGGATTCATAAATAGATATATTGGAAATTGCTCATTGATTCTCTTTACAACTCCGCTCCGCATATTGGCTTTTCACTCGCCATTTAATTTACATATCGGGCATTCGATAACTGTCATTTAATTAGTTGCTTAATCCCCCGCATTGCGTCGTTTTTCTGCTTCATGAAGTCAATTACAAATTCAAACTTTTGTGCAAAAACTGTATGTGTGTGTGTATGTGTGCGATGCAGATTGGCGTGATATGCCAATTTTAACAAAATTTCAGCCACGTTTACGTAATACTACTTTTGTATAACAGTCTGCTCATTTTGTATGTTTACATTCATATGGGCTAAATGAGTTAATTCACCTCATTAAGTGGCAACGTGAGTAGCGTTGCCAATCGCACTATCACTCCTGATCTATTAATCGATTGACCGTTGGCGCGTGAAATTGGCAATTCAAATGCTTTGTTTGAGTTTTCGTTGTTTTCGACGTTACGTTTTTTAAATAAAATCAATATAACAAACGCATGGTTTTAGTTTATATTGTTAATTTAGATTTTTGTTTTAGTAACAGCGCACAAACATATACTTATACAGTGCGTTTTGTAACTATAGCACAGGGACTTGTTGGCAAGTTTTGATAATTTTTTTATTTCTTAGTAAATTAAATAGTTTTTTTATGGAATTATAGTTCATTCTACTACAAACAACATGTAAATCTACATCTCAAATTTTGTACAAAAATTATAAAAATGCAAATAATGTTCAACAAACGTTTAACTTGTTTTTTCATAGTTTTTAGAAAAAAATTTGGATACGCAGTGTTATTAAATGTGCAATAAAGTACAAATAGGAGGATGAGCTCGGTCAAACACCTAACAGAAGTGTATGCGCCAATTATTTATGTTTTTTTTTAAGTGCAAACTTGAGGTGGCTCAAAATTCTCGTTGATTTTTAATCATTTTTTCCCTGACGGTGGTGCGCATTTTCTCCACAAGACGAAAGCGCGACATTCTTTCGTAACTTGTATGGAAAACCACACTCAACTCAAACCACCAGCAAAAAAAAAAAAACAAAAACAAAAAAAAGTGAAAAATCACCGCAATTTTTGAGCTACTTGAAACTTATAATTTATTATACCAAAATTCAATTATTATTGAAGCCTGCGTTGGCAACAAGAACGTCGAACGTACGAGAATCCAGTGGGAAATGTAATCGACAAGAGGCAACCAGAAATGTGAGAAATCATCAGTGGTTTCGCGCAAAAAATTCTTTGGATGAAAAAACGGGGCCTGAACGCACGCACACAAGCATAGGACTTGTAAGGAGGTCGATGGAGTTCCGCTCTGAAGCAATGTGAAAGCGGTTTCAGGGTGGATGACGGTTCCAAACGAGGCCATATCATTGCTGAGATGGCAGATTTGATGATTAGGCATTTTAAACCTCCTCAAAGAAAAAAACCAAAAAAAAAAAAAACAAATATAAAATAAAAAATAAAAATTTTTGAGAAAATATCCAATTCGAAAAGATCTATTGCCAAAGCATGCACTCTCCATACTCTATATTTTAAGGCTTTTAAAAAATTGTAGTACATTCTGGGGCTTATTGTTCCATAATTTATATGGCGGAAGGCTAATCAGCTTCCCAAGCCGAACGACTGAGTCGATGCCCTCACTATGCTCCCGAGTGAAGTGGACAAGGAAAACACAAAAAAAAAAAAAAAAAAAAAAAAAAAAAAATTATATGGAGCCAAGGCAATACCAGCAAGGTGGTGTGTAGCTGTTCACTAGACAGGGCTAGTTTGTTGGAGCGGCAGCCATTGGCCGGAAAAACCTGGGTCATTCCGGTAAGGTAGAACCGGCTGCCATGGGAACGTAGCCATTTCTGCCTACTGCTGGACATTCACAAGGAATGTGCTCTTAATTGTACGCGTCCATTTAACAGAATCGACAGGGGATAGTCTCAGCGCGTCCAATTATGTTTAAGTGATATCTCAGGCTACAAGCCTGTAAAGGCCTTGAAGAACTTAACTAAAAGTCCGGTAAGTGAAGGTACCGCGCACGGCACTAACCACCTTTTCACGTGCCCAATCAAACCCACTCACCTAACACTTTTCTCTCTCTGGACCCAATCTGTCGAAACAGCACGTTTCCTGGGCCTACCACCATTAGATGAGCTAGACGAAGACGACCGGTGATTTACACTACACTGATAGTGCAAATTTACCGTTACAACAACAACAACAACAACAACAACAACAACCCAGCTAATCTACGCTGCTGAACGAAAGTAGCTTATCAGAAATTCCTCTGTCTGGCATTAGGAATTGTTTCGCTTGTCGCAGATCGATAGAATTTCGGCAGTGTTCAACGAATTTATATCCCCCTCCCATTTTCTAAGAAATTCGTTAATGTGGACCTTTGTAAGTAAACGGAAAGGCTCAGGATCAATTAGAGGCATGGTATGTTTGCCCTTTCTTAGCTAGATGACCAGCCATTTCAGTTCACTCATATTTCTCATGTCCAGGAACCCAACCTAATAACAGTGTGTTGAAGTTCCCTAACATGTTGAGAAGCTTCAGTCGGTCATTTACAATTTTCAAGGTGATTCGAGTTGATAGAAGGGTTTTCCAAGCCGCCTGACTATCTGAAAATATATAAATGTGGGTTCATCTCATTTTTCTACGGAAACATTCGCTCACACATATCTCGACGGCATGTAAATATTTCTGGCAGGAATAGTGTTGGGTGAAAACCCACAGAAGTCGATTTTTTGGGTTTAGGCCCATTGATTCCCGCCCCTGTTCTAACATCTTCTAATTTCGATACATCAATAATCTATATGTGGGAGCCAGATTTGAAGATGATAAATTTCTTTCTTTCCAATTAATAAGAACTTGGAAGCTCCTGAAGGGAAGTTTAAAGTTTGGTGTGAAACTATATGCCCGAAATTGTTTTAAAAATTTCTGATTAAAAAGTGTGAAATTTTGTTAAAAAAAATTTTAATTTGCACATTTGGATTTATATGGTTTTTATAATAAATGAATTATCATTTCATAAAAAAATCACTAAAATTAAATAAGTGGCAAATAAATAACCAAAACTTTTCAATGCGTCCCTGTGCCTCAGTTACGATACTCCCTGTGTTATTATTTAAATGGCTTGCATCATCTGTCTGAGAAATTGTACACAAATTGGCTGGCAAAAAAGTAATCAAATATAAATTAATATTAGCAATGAAAACCAGGTCAATAAAAAATCCGATTTGTTCCATTTGACTAATTGTCGCTTTGATTTGATTTAAATTAATTTAATAGTGGTTTCAGCACGCAAAAACTCACTTTGTTTTATGAAACTGTCATTTGTATGTATGCATGTGCGTATTTATGTTATTCACAAATGACCCGAGTGATGCATATACATATGTACATTCATATATGTACGAGTGGAATTACTGTCAGGCACTGGAACTGTTAATTGCTATGCTGTGATTATCGAAAGATTATCATCAATAGCTAAAAAACAAATTAAGCTACACTTGGATGAGTTTTATACCGCAAATACTGGCGTTTGAGATGCCTACATTTTTTTGTAGATGTATAAAAGGTGGTGAAGTTACTAGCGAGCTTTGTTGAGCTCGGTCATAATCGCTTGATCGTTTACTGGAAGAGATCAATAAGAAAGAGAAAAGGAAGAAAGCTGAATAGTCATATTTCTGGGCGCATACACACCCTTTTTGGGAGTTTGGCCGCACTCCTCCTCCTATTTGCGCGTGCTTTTTAATGTTGTCCCACAAATGAAGGGACCTACAGTTTTAAGCTCCTCTGATTGTTTTTATGACGAGCTTTTGCATGCCAGAAATACTCTCGGAGGTCTGCCATTGCCTGCCGTGGGGCGACCGCTATTAGAAAAAACTTTTTCTTCATTTTGGTGTTTCACTGGCAGACCAATAACTGTAGGTTCTGTTGAGAATATTGCGCTAATAGTTGAACAAACTTCAGCATTGATATCTCGGTGTTCTCAACAATTCGACATTCATGAATTGACTGTTTGGCGAATTTCAATGTAGATGTGCTCATGGTGGACATTTAAATGATGTCACTTTTGACATATAATTGCTGAGAACCGTATTTTGAATTAAAATAATGAAACCTGAAAGAATTTACCATCTATTTAGTACTTGTTTTTGTAAAGCAAAGGTCGAAACCAGTCCGCTTTTCTGCGCCACCATCAAAATAAGACACTTCTGACACTGCGCGACAAGAATCAAATTTTTTGTTATCCAGAAAAAACTGCACGTGAAACTACTCATTATATATAGTATTGCTATGCACTCATTTTTTTCATTTTCATTATTTAAAGCACCTTAAAGCATCAAAGGGAAACATTTAAGCCGAGCCACCATTGCGTATACTTTATTTCAAAGGAGCAAAGTTCAATTATTTTACGTTTATATGAAACAGCGAGAAGAACGAACTTGAGTTATGTATTACTACATACATATATGTACATATATATCTTCAACATATGAAACAGAAGAATAGTAGAAAAAGTTATTTCTAATAGCGGTTACTCCTTCGCAAACCTCCGAGTATATTTTTGCCATTGAAAAGTCCCTCATAAAAAACATCGGCGGTTTCGGATGATCTCTTTCATGTTGAGAAGTCTCGCAAGGCTAGTGGGTTCACCCACTCTCTCCATTTCAGCATGCCTATTAAATTGGAAAATCCTGCCAGTCGGCACTGCAAAACCTTGTTGCTAGGGTAGAGCAGGCCAGCGACAGGAGGGACTACGCTATGGGCACATTTTTGGATACATAGAGAGCTTTTGATAATGCCACTTTCGACAGTAGGTGCATCTCTGCCAGTAGGCATGGCGTAGACCGGATGGTAGTAAATTGGATATATTCAATGCTAGTCCAAAGAATCGTCACGGTGCGGGCGGAGGAGGATCTGCTGGTGTCACCCGGGGTTAATAGAGGCTGTCCTGAAGGTGGTGTGCGGTCTCCATTACTCTCGTGCATGGTGATGGATCCTCCACTCACCACCTTAAATGATGTTGGAGTCTACACACAAGCAAATGTGGACGTTGACGGGCCCTTCGCTTATGATGGTGGCCCTTATCAAGACTACAACGCAATGTGGCCATCTGTTGCACCGGAGCTTTTCCAACTACTTGAGGTCCGGAATTAGATGCTCTGATGTGTCTACCACCACTTGATGTTTTCATCCAAGGAGAGGCCTTGAAGACCATCTGCAGCCTGAGACACAATGGGAGCTAGTATGGCCCCTGGGCGGCGTTGGAAAACAGTGAAGACATGGACTTTGATCCAACGATTCTCTCCTTGCTCCTTGACGCCATGCCATCCAGAGTCGTGCTTGCCAAGAGATACAGTGTGATGCTGCCAGAGGCTCAACTGTGGTCAAACTAAGAAAATGAGCCCGGCAAACACTGTTTTCGCATTTTCACGGATGTCTCCAGGACCAAACGCGGCTCCGGCTCTGAAGTCTACGTGGAATCCAGCGGGACAAAACCGCACTTTGCTCTTGGAATGCGTGCATCTGTGTTTCAAGCGGAGGTGTATGCTGTTCAAGAAGCGATGAACTTTTTTGTGAAAAACATATGGAGAGGCAGATCTATATGTGTCTCCAGCGACAGCAAATCTACGTTCATGGCCTTAGACAGCCTCCCCAACCACCTCAAGGGTAGGCGAGTCCTGTAAATCCAGGCTGAACTATGTCGGTAGTCATAATAGCCTGATGCTAATATAGGTGCCGGGACACGTGGGTATCGTGGGTAATGAGACGTCTGACTCCTTAGCTAGGATGGGCTCTGAGGCCAACTTCTTTGGCCCGGAGCTCGTTTTGCCATTCCCTTCTGCAGCCATCAAAGCCACGGTTAGCAAATGGGTTACTACAACCCACAAGCGAGCTTGGCAAGCTTAGAGAGGCTGCACACGGACAAAACTGATGTTACCTGTCATGTCCGAGCGACTCTCGCTAATCCTCCTGTCATTAAGCAGAAGGGATTGCAGGCATCAGGTTGAACTGATGACGGGCCACTTTCTGTGGGCGAAGCACATGGAAAAGGTAGGCATTCAGATAGTGTACTCTACCCAGCTTGTGAAGAGGAGGAGGAGACGGCGGACCACGACAGTCGGTTCTACGCAACCGGAACGACTCGGATTAATATCCGGCCAAGGACAGTCACTTCAGCAGCATTCCTCGTATATGCACGGGGAATGTTTATGCTGCTACAACAACAACGGCGGACCACTTTCTGTGCGTCTGCCCCGCTTGCGCTCGAAGCAGGCTTGAGGTCTTGGGCAGTGTGTTAAGAAGCGACCACCTTGGCTCCTTGGCACCACAAGATCTACTCAGATTTCTTTGGAGGTCGGGTAGATTTAAAGAAAATTAAAAGGGAATTCGAGTACCGTACAATTGACCTAATTGTGTCTGAGTGCTGTACTTACTAGTTGTCCCGACAAAAAAAAAAAACAGAAAAAAAATGACGAAAGGCCGAAAGGCGAGTAAGATAGTAAGGCACACTGGCTAGGCAATATAAAGCTTTTCTTTGAGCTAACGTCTAACTTGATTTAACGAAAGCTTCCCCGAAGTTAGTGCCCATTCAGCAGCTACAGCGAGTATTGGAAGCCAGCTGTTGTAGGATTGATAAGAAGAAGCATTTATCACTCTTTCAGAATAGAATTGACGTTTTGGCAGAACATTCAAAATCAACTAAACCGCAAATTGATATTAAGAGAATTTACAATCTATTAGCGAAGCCAAAATCTAATCTTCGCAGCTTTTACTGAAATTTGAATATAGTTGGCTTTTATGCCTCACAAAAAAATTCTGAAACACCATTTTCATGTATGTATACTCGTTCATTTCAAATATACTGAGGTATGCATACGTATCGCCCATAATAAGTGCTTTCACTTATCCAATAACTACATCGCTACATTTATTGCGATAACCAGTTTTGAAATCACTCAACTAAGTCTGAGTAACAAATAACAGATTTAGTAAATAATTAGATCAATTACATTACATTACCTCCTATTTGACGCTAATTATAGGTGACACTCACTAACTAGCACCGGTTACTAACTACGCCAGCCGCGCTTATCACTAATCACATGCTTTGCACTGGGATTACATTACAAACTCAAAATAATGGTTGAAGTGATACTTATTAATTTGAGACATACAAACACATCCACATTTATTCATGTCATCCGACTAGTTTTCTAAATTATACTGAAGCTTTGGGAATAGAAACAGAGCAAATTCTTAAATGTGTGCCTGTATTAAAAAATATTTTAGAAAACAATAAAATTGAAATTTGTGTTGACTCTAGATAATTCCCTTTTGTGTTTCCAGCAAATGGAATTTTCCAAATCACTTTTTATTTATAGTACAAATTATACTATGAACATTTATTTTTCATTACTAGGCTTTTTCTTCCATATAAATAATTTGGAGCAAAGGCGTGACACCTCAGCGAAAAAAATTGTCAAAAATTAACGGTGAGGGTACAGTACACTGGGGCAGCAGCCCTTGGTCCGGAGAAACCCGAGTCATTCCGGTAACGTAGAATCGGCTGCCATGGGAATGCGATATTTTGAAGTCACTTGAAACTTGCATTTTTTTGGACTAAAATGCAATGAGCTATGAAACTGTATACGCAGAAATATTTCAAAAACTCTTATTGATTTTTTATCAGAATTTTGTATGAAAGAAAAGGCTACCCTCCGCGAAAAAAAAATATCAAAAATCTACGGTATTTTAAAGTCACTTGAAAATTGCGCTTTGTTACACTAAAATGCAATTAGAAAATTGGATACCCCGAAAAATTCTGAAAATTCTGGTTAAAAAGTTGATGAAAGTTTTATTTTTTGAAACTTAGTTTTGCCAAAAGGTTTGAAACTTTGCTTTATAAGGTTTATGTTGTGTATAAACTATATTTTTATAGAAATATAATGGCGTGCTTATAACTTTGTAAAGGGGTGTGCATACATATGTATATGAGAAGAAAAGCTACGAATTGGTAGTGGTTAAGATGAGTAGATAAGCGAAAATTTGCAAGATGATATGTGGTGCAATGAGGTAGGAAGGATTTTTGCATATGGTTTTAGATATTAGTTATCTTTTACTATAGAAAAGATACACCCATTTAGAAAGATACACTTCTCTCAACGCTCCGACCATTTTCTAACCCCAGCAAAAAATAGGATTTGTCGCACTCCCAAATACGTCTTTGTCTCGGCCCACGGCAGCAATTCATAACGCAATTCATGCAGTTTAGTGGAGACAACTCCGGATGAATGTGCTGGTGCGTTATCGTGGTGAAACAGCACCTTCCTTTTTTGCCAAATGCGGCCGTGAATTTTTTGTGAAAGTGGTCCAATAACTCACTGTAGTATTGTCCTGTAATTGTTCTTCGTTTTTCTAAAAAATCCATGAGGATGATGCCGTTCGCATCCCAAAAGATCATCGCCATGACCTTTCCGACCGATGGGACTTTTTTCTCCTTCTTTGGAGCAGATTCACCATGAGAAATCCATTGTTTTGATTGTTGCTTAGTTTCTAGTGTGCAATGATGAATCCAGGTTTCATCAACGGTGACAGCTCGACGCAAAAATTCCTTCGCATCTCACTTGAACTGCTCCAAACACTGCTTCGAAGTTAAAAGCCGCATCCGCTTGTTGTCCACCGTGGGCAATTGTGGCACCCATCGGGCCGATAATTTTTTCATCGCCAACTTATCATGTAAAATATTAATTGCCGTTCCGATCGACACACCTATGGCCTCTGTTACTTCGGGCACTTTCGCTCGTCAGTACGAGAGAATCATGTCGTGGCCTTTTTGAATTATTTCTTCGACAACTACGTCAACCGGGCGTCCTGGTGGCTCCTCATCAGCGAAGCGTCCCCATAGACAGCATCCAACTTTGCTTTTATCTCCTCGCATTTTTCCCACTCAAAAACAAAAAGCCAATTACCGAACGATACTGCTCTTTTTCCATCTAAGTGAAAATCACGAAACATGTCTTACTTGAATAGCTGCCAAATCCAAACTAAGCTATCAATCAGTCTGAAATTTGTTTTTCCATCGTTTAATAGATGGCAGCATACGATGCTAACGCCAACTTCCCTCAGAGTACTTATTGTACCGTCCTCGTATATTGTATATGTGTGGTCAATTCTGGATAGGTGGGAGCATAGTCAGCTTCAATGTCCAGAACGTAATTGAGCTAAAGTTGCACAGGTCTCACGAAATAGCTGCAACTCTTTGTCTGCCAAAGGTGAAGATTGGACTCCTGTTACGGCAGTGGGGGATCGGGAGTTTAGGAAGGTAGTAAAAATGCCCCGATGAGTTTCAGTTTACGTCTATCTATATACTTTCCGCTCCAATAGATGTAGTTGTTTTTCCCATGACAACCGGTTCTACGTACCAGAATGACTCGGGATTTTCCCGATCAAGAGCTGTCGTCCTAGTAAACTAGCCTTCTCTAGTGCACTGAACCTCAGCGCCTCATCTAAGCATCCGGTAGCATCCCATCGATCGGTTGTGGTTGCTCGTATCCACCTTAGCCAGTTGCGATGGTCACTGTAGTTGTGTAGCACCAAATGATAGAAAAAAATGTACTTTTTCCATGAAAATAATTTCTCATAAAAACCATCTGCCGTTCCGTGTCAGCCTGAGAAACTGTAGGCTCCTCCATTTGTGAGGCGACATCAAGATGCACATCTCCAATTGGAAGAGAAGATCCGTCAAATATATAAGTAGTTGATTGTAGTTCAGGAATGTGTTAATATCTCTGCCCCATAAGAGATTAAGGACCTGAAGAAGTCGATATCGCCAGCTTTAATAATAACAACTCTTTTCTCTGAATGCAATAAAGAAGCGAGCTCATTATGGCTAGTGGCGAACAGACAAAAGGTACCTCCTCATGCTATCAATAAGTTATAAGTATGTCACACTTGATAGTTTTGATTTCGAGTAGTTGAGGATTACTCTTACTTCGAACTCGGCATTAACAGCATTTGAATTCAATGAATAATGGCCGTTGCTAAAATAATCTATTTTTAGGTGATTAAGTCATTAAATATTAAATAGTAAATACCCCTCTCAACTAACAAAAGCCGCACTTGATAGGTTATCGAGACCTTACCAATTTATATAAATGCACGTTTACGGTAACATATAACTATAGAAATTTTACCGAAATATTTTTTTAATATACACTAGATTAGATTAGATTCTTCATGAGGCTTGCACTTCAACCTCAGGGTCTTTTGTGCCCTCTACTCATCACAGGACCTCATCCAAGCCCAGTTCGCTTATTAAACACAGGTTAGAGCTGGGTTGTATTGAGCATATGTGCCTTTCCTCTGAAGGCAATTAGCCAAGATGTCTCAACCTTCTCCGTGCTATAGCGCTGCATTCCGGTAGAAGGAGTCTCCTGAGATTGGTCGCAGAAACGACAAGAGTCCGTAGACTAAATCTCGATAATGTGCAGATGACTTCGGAGTCTGCAGTGGAAAAGGAACCCGCCAAGAAAATTAACCTTAAACACACTTTCCGCTTTGTCTTTTTTCTGACGTTTAAGTTGAGTTTTGTGCTTTGGTGTATTAAGAGACTTATAGTAGAATTTTATGGCAATACTTTTTGTGGTACATTTTAATCCATTATAACCCTTTGTTTTGAGTATTTTTTACACTTTTTCGCTAAGAAGCAAAATATACCCATTTATTGAGGAGTTAGAGGGTTGAAATGTTCCACAAAAATATTGTCCGTTGGTTTCCACATACAACTTCTGAACACGTCATGTTTCTTTAAATGAAAGCTTCATAGAGTTTCCTTTGCCGATTCACCATGTGAAAACTTTGAAAACCACCTAACACAAGATTCAGACGCACACTTTCAAATGGCCGATACACGTATGAACTTACATATTCTACCTGCCAGAATCCATTTTTGGAATCTTACTACTGTTTTCTTTTTTTTTTTGCGTTTTTTTTTTTGTCTTTTTTCTTTTTTTTCGGGGTACTGCTTAAAACCAGTTGAAAAATTTGATTAAATCAACATCTAAGTTCATCCATAAAAATGTGAGAAATTCATTATTAGGAGCTAAATAAATTCAGAAATTAATACAGACTTGCCAAATATTGGAAGTTCAGCGGTTAAATATTTGTATATATTTAAATACTATACAAGTAAAGACAATTTAGAGCAACAAATATTTTCAACGAGTGATTCAACCTGAAAACAAAAACACACGCCACACACATAAAACACAAACGATGGAATGCATACAAATGCATTGAACCACTTTTGTACAAAAAAGTATTATAAATGAAATTTTAATTTTTCAAAGTTCAATGAAATTTTATGGTTGACAAATCGAATGACCGGCCGGCCGGCCGGTAAAGAGACATATCGTCTATGCCATTGACATATGCAGATCATTGGCCATTCAAACACATGTGAGTAGATACTTACTATACATATATCAACATGCAGTAGCCGCTCGCTTATATGTATAGACACTCGCATGCGTACAGTGACGGACAAAACATATTGAACTGAGGCCTATTATTGACACTATCACTTCGTGCGCTGACAAATTATTTACGAACAAAGAAGAAGTAATCATTTTCAGAAAAAATAAGATGCGTATGCAGCGGCGAGTATCGCAGATGATAGAATAATGAGCTGTATGAGCTATACGACGACATAGACATAGAGCAGCGAATAGAGATCCACCGGCTTCATTGGCTGGGTCATGTTGTCCGAATGGATACAAACGCTCCGGTTCTGAAAGTATTCGATGCGGTACCAGTTGATAGTAGCAGAGAAAGAGGAAAGCCTCCTCTGCGTTGGAAAGATCAGGTGGGGAAGGACGTGACTTCGCTTGACGAGTCCAACTGGATTATGAAGAGTAATAATTAAACTCAGTTTTAAGGGACTTTGCTTAATTTATTTGCTAATTTGTTAAAGTTTTGGGGTAATATTATAAGTTCATAGTTATCCAAAAGAGTGAACAAAAAATCACGAATAAATTTTGTACAGGAAATTCTGTCTTCAAAGAATCTACTTCTATTATCTACACTGCGCTAAATAACTATAGCACAGCGACAAGATGTGGCAAATTATTTATTTCACATTAAATTTTAATACTTGTTTTTATTAAAATGTAACTCATTCTCCTACAAAACTCATAAGCATAAATCCAAGTTTCTAGTTTTCTAAATTTGTGGAAATTAATTAAAAAAATTAAAATAAAGGATTCAAAGGAGCCACTGAAAACTTACACTTTCGTATGCCAAAATTTAATGGGCTATGAAACTAAGTACTTTGGGTTGCTGAAACTAAATACTAAAATTTTTTTAAAAAATTCTGATTAAAAATTTATAAATTTTGATGAACATTTTTTAAATTTTTTCAATCTACAAATTAAAAAAAATGATTTAGTTAAATTTTAATTAAAAAAACTAAAAGATTAAAAAAACAAAAGAAATGGTCACCAAAATTTTAAACTTTTTAAATTAAATTTAAATTTTTTAAATTAAACTAGTTACATAAAAAACAATTAAAAAAAAAAACATTTTAGTCAAAAAAAAATTCAAAAAAGAAGTTTAAAAAAAATTTAAAAATTTTCCTCAAAATTTAAAAAAAATTTAAAATTTTAAAATTAAAAACAAATTATTACAAAACTTAAGAAAGAAAAAAATTTAATTAAAAAAATGTTCGTAAAAATTTCAAAAAGTAAATTTTTTAAACTTAAATTTTTTTAATTACATTAAAAAAATGAAAAAAAAAACAATTTTTTTAATTAAAAAAATTTAATCAAAGTTTCAAATATAAATTAAATTCAAATTTTTTAATGAATTTAAAAAATTAGAAAACAGTTTTAATTAAAAAGAAAAACAAATTAAAAAAAATACAAAAAAATGTGTCTTTTAAATGATGGTCAAAATTTCAAAAAGTAAACTTAAATTTTTTTAATTAAATTAAAAAAAATGAAAAAACAACTTTTATAATTAAAAAATGTAAGAAAAAGGTAATCAAAATTTCAAACTTTATAAATTAAATTCAAATTTGCTTAATGAATTTAAAATATTAGAAAACAATTTTAATTAAAACGAAAAAGGAATAAAAAAAGTACAAAAAAAAGTTTAATTTAAAATATTAAAAAAATATTTGTCAAAATTTGAAAAAGAAAATTTTTTCAAACTTAACTTTTTTAAATTAAATAAAAAAAGTCAAACAATAAATTTTTTTATTAAAATTTAAGAAAATTAAAATTCAAATTTTTTTAATTAAACTTATTGAATTTAAAAAATTAGAAAACAATCTTAATTAAAACGAAAAAGAAATTAAAAAAAAACCACAAAAATTTTAATTAAAAAAATGTTTATCAAAATTTCAAAAATTAAGTTGATTAAAGTAAAAAAACAGTTCAAACTTTTTAATCCGAATTTAAACAAAAAAAAATTGAGTACGCAGTTTTATAGCTCATTGAATTTTGATAGTGTAAATTACAAGTGGCTCCAAAATTACGTTGATTTTTAACAATATTTTTGGCTGACAGTGTTGGAATTTCTTCATATTGGAGAAAATGCACTAAACCGCCAGCAAATGAACATTAAAAAACTACTACCCGTTTTTTGAGCGGAAACTTAATTAGTTCACATAAGCGAGGCGCCGCTGTGAATGAGTGCATATAATTAAAGATAAAGTGATGTTCATGCATACATTTGGGTGTATGCGCGCACACAGAAATAGTCGCTTGCGACTAAATACTCTGCCATCGTAAATAAAAGATATGCAGTGTGCAAAAGAAATTGTACGTACATATGTACATACATACTCGTATATGTGAGTGTGCATGTATTTGGGTGTGCCTAAAGGCACAGCAGTGTCTTTTGCGCACACTGAGCGACTGCCTGCTGTTACGGCTGCTGCCCAGCATTGGTATCTAAAGTGCTTTAAACTTGACACAGCTCAATGACCCTACAGATTTACATCCAATCCAATGAACCCAATCCAGTTCCTCAACCCGAAACGAAAAGCTAAATAACCAGCTACCCTTTTACAAATTTTTACGCAACAGCGTAGTAAAGTGTAAACAATTAAACTGCACAACAACTACAACAACAATATGTGTGTATGTGTGTGTACTCATATGCTGTGAACAGTGTCAACAATTCATTGTTTTAATTAAAACAAGCAGTTCAAATGGGTAACCAGTTAAAATTTATCTACTTGTGCTTGCAAGTTGTTGTTGTATGCTCAGATACTCGTACTACAAGGACAATGGCTGTTGTCGCTGTTATGCAGGTTGTTGAGCAAATGAGTTCAATACGCGTGGGTGTCAGCAACCGAGTGGTTCAATGATTTTTAGTCCTTAGTTGAATGCACTTTCGCACATACAAACTTGCACATAGTTGAGGCACGCGACGTTGGGGCAAGTGCCAGCAGTTTCTATAGTAAACGGTTGCTCGTACGTGGATTATTGAAACAACTGCAGTGATAGATGGATGGATGGAGAGATGAATGCTATTCATAGCGAAAATTCTTGTTACGAAAAAACTTTTAAAACGAACCTTAATAAAGCCAAATATCTTCATAGCAACAATACAGAAATGTTTGTAAAATCTTCAACGGCCTTCCACCTGCCTCAACACACAAACTAAGTAGCTAGCACACGGCCTGGCCTAGCCTAATCTAACGTGATGCCTGAAAAACTTTCCTCTTCTTGGCACAGAACCCTTTTTATGTTCCAATTGGACATATTCGGATAAAATCTCTCCTCGAGTTTTAGGTCTCCATATTGGTATTGCCCAACAGATGTAGAGACATGCAAATTTTTAAACCATCGATCACTTTTCAAATAGAATAGAATACATTTTAGGCTTGCACTTCGACCTCGTGGTCTTTTGCGCCCTCTACTCATCACTGTAGCTCGTCCAAGCCCAGTTCCCTTATTAAACCTAAGATAGAGCTGAATTAAGCATATATGCCTTTCTTCTGAGTGCAATTGCCCGATATGTCTCCACCTTCCCCGCGCTGTAGCGCCACATTCAAGGAGAAGGTGTACTGAAGTCTCTGGCGATGGGTCGCAAAACCGACAAGAGTCATGGAACCATATCCCAATCCTGTGTAGATGACTGCGCGATCTTCAATGGCCCGTGTGCATTCTGAGTTTATCCATAGGAAAAATTGTGTGTTTCCTAAACCTCTCTTTCAGCATACGACTCGGCTTCGAAAAATATACATCAGCAAAGAACGCTCTGATTTGGGGCTATAAAGTCCAGCGGTCTGGTGTCTTCGAGCCATCTGTATGCAAGTGCAGGCTACACTCTTGGAGTTTTTCTAATAGCAGTATGCGACACCAATACTGTCATAAGCGTTCTTTCGAAAACTTAAAAGATCTAGTTTCTGCAAAATTTTTTGCCTCATAAAGCACATTGGATGGTCCACCCTTGCAGACACCAGCTTGAGCCAGAGTCGCCTGCCAGGCACGTCAGGAGACACCTCCTCAACTATGCCGAGGAGATCCAGGACAAAACTAACAGACATTTACTGGACCAGACAGTGTTTAGACAGACAATAAACGACATTCATCGGGAGACCGTTACCACCTTCCTAAGCTTTAGATGAGCTAGACGAATACGACCGGTGATATACACTACACTGACTGGTACTGTTATAACAACAACAACAACTACACTGACAGGGCTTGTATTACTGATACAACAACAAGAACATCCAGTTTCAAAGGAAGGTTAGTGAACCAGTCTGAATCAATCGCAACGAAATCGGGCTAACGAGTCTATGTGCATACGTGCGTCTCTGTGTAAGGAGGAATGCAGTCCACACAAACTAAACTTTAGTTTGGCCTCAAAAACACGTCAAGTGATATCGTACATGGAATCAAATCATTGCAGAAATGAGACGCACGTCAGTAATGACGTTAAATCTGCACCATCTCAAAGTGACGCTGACGAAATAATGGAAGAACTTAAACCAAAACAGCCTAGAAAATTCAACAGATCGATTGGATTCATTCTTAGTTCTTGTTTTTGTTGTTGTTGCTGCTGGAGTGAAAGTCCATGGCCGAATATAACCTCGGGTCATTCCAATCCAATAACGGTTGCTCCTCAGCAAACAATAGCAAACCAACGAGTGTATTTCTACCATGAAAAAGCTACTATTAAAAAACATTTGCCGTTTGGAATCGATTTAAAATACTGGGGATCCCTCCATTTGTGGAACAACATCAAGACGCACACCACAAAGTGGGAAGAGGAGCTCGGTCAAACACTCAAAAAGTGTGTAGCACCTCTTTTTTGTCAGTATATATTTTGTCCTACTAATATTTCACTCAAAATATGAGCCGAGCTTAGGAAGCCCAATTCCTGCCCAAATCAAACTTTTCTTAACTTAACTAATTTTTTCTTTCCGCACACGCAGCCAACTTATTGCGTTGTTTTTAAATCATAAAATTACGTTAGTAAAATGTGTAATACAGTACCTACAAATATACATACATACATACATACATACATACACACATCCATACACTCCCGCTGTTGACTGCGTTATTTCGAAATTGGCTGACTCAATTAGTATTGTTATTGTTTAACTGATATTTATGATTAACAAATTAAATATTTAAATACGAATTATAAATATTTATTTATATTTATACATTTTTTTATTTTCAATTTGCATACAAAAGCACACTTCTACGCCTTAAAACACAAAAAGCTTCGGACGAATGTCTCCGAGACGCGCGAGCTACACAAAAGCGCTCTCGCTCTCACTTCCACCGACATATTAACGGTATCTAGCCTTGCACTTCCTTCGCATACTGCACTTTCTCCTTACCATAAAAATATTTGTATATGTATGTACACGTGTATTTGTTTTTACTGTTTATTGGAGAAGAGAACAAATATATGGAAGGTTAATAAAATACTGGCCAAGTCAAGGCTAACTGCCAAAATGCATACAGATGACTCAAATGTCTAAGCAAATTTGGTGAGTTTGCTGGATATGGGAGTTTTGCTTATCTACTGTGTGAATGAACTTTATACGTACATACATACATATAATATGAATGGAAGTACAAAATTGTTACACATTTGACTTTGATGCTTGTCACGGATTGATGGCGTCTAAGTGACGATTGACTCAGGAGGGATTGACAGAGGAAGGTGTGTTGAGTAAATGAGTTGAAAAGAGTTATATTTAGTATTACTACTTGTAGTTGGTTTTTCTATTGCGCAGATTTTTTCTGTATTTTTCGTCTATTTCATAGACTTTAATTGCATATCCCCATTTTATATTTAAATTCCAAATCATTTATTTACCTGTGGTGGGCTTTAATTTACGAGTTTACATCCACAGAAAGATGCAGCAAACAATTTTGTTGTCTCAGCTTGGAAAACTTGGCGTGAATTCAATCATATTGTGATGCCTACAGACAGTATACTATTTTATTTTATTTTATTTTATTTTATTTTATTTTATTTTATTTTATTTTATTTTATTTTATTTTATTTTATTTTATTTTATTTTATTTTATTTTATTTTATTTTATTTTATTTTATTTTATTTTATTTTATTTTATTTTATTTTATTTTATTTTATTTTATTTTATTTTATTTTATTTTATTTTATTTTATTTTATTTTATTTTATTTTATTTTATTTTATTTTATTTTATTTTATTTTATTTTATTTTATTTTATAAAGATTAAGTGCAATAACTAACTTTTTCTTAGCTACCTTTTAACTGCTTATCGTTCTCAGGGCAGTTGAGCAAACTAAATTGTGTTAAAGAGTTTTTGCTATGAAGGGGAAAAATTACCCTAGATGTCTTTGACTAAAATACATCTTCACAATTTTTTAAGTATATTTACTGCAGAGGTCAATTAGGGCCACATTATACATATGTGAGGACATAGCGAGAATAAGGAATGACATCTCGTTTTGGCACGGAAAGAAGAAATTCACATACGTTCAGGCCGATCCAATTTTTTCTTAGGTTTACTTAGGGAGCCAGTTTTGGATGAGGTATTGTGGTGAATAGAGGCCTTTAGATCGAAGACCATTAGGACTAAGTGGAAACCTCCAATTATTTTATTATATTTATACTGTCAGCGCCATCCGCACAGCCAGTGCAGCCCTGTAGCTGCCAGCGCCACATAGTTCGGCGTGAGCCTGAGATAATAAGCGCGATCAAGACGCTAAAAAATAACAAAGTGCCTGGGCCTGACAACATCAACCCGGAATTACTTAAAGCTGACCCCGAGCTGAGCGCTCGTATTCTGTTGCCCCTACTAAATAGCATTTGGAGCTCAGAAAAGATACCATCCGAGTTGAAAGAAGGAATCGTCACTCTTCTCCCGAAGAAGAGTAACTTATCCGAGTACAAAAATTGGAGAGAGAGATCACGCTGTTAAGTATGATAAATAAAGTTATAGCTCACATAATCCACAAAAGGCGATCCAACTCATTGATGCAGGGGTTACGCAAGGAGCAAGCCGGATTTCGCCCACATTGCGCGTAAGTTGATCATGTTAACACCTTGCGAGTAATCGCGAAGCAGTCAGTAGAGTGGCGGACGCCTCTTTATTTATGCTTCATCGACTTCGAGAAAGCTTTCGAAACTCTTAAGCACGAAGCTATCTGGAAAGCGCTCGCCTGCAAAGGAGTGCCTGAAAAAATAATCAATATCATCAAAGAGCTGTACGCGGGCGCTTGCTGTCGCGTCGAACACGAAAACGTTCTAAGTAACGGGGTCGCGGTGCAAACCGGTGTGAGGCAGGGTTACGCACTATCTCCGCTGCTTTTCAATTTAGTTCTGGATTTAGTAATGCGGCAAGCGACTAACAGAGGCATATCCTGGGGTATGTGTGGCCACCTGGAGGATTTAGACTATGCTGACGACATATGTCTGCTGTCGCATAAATATTCGCACATATCAGCAAAACTTCATGCGTTGAGCGAGGCCGCAGCACAAACTGGACTAAAAATCAATATCGTGAAGACTAAAGTTATGCGCATCAACACCAGCGAATCGCAAGCTCTTCAGATTGCCGGCACACCCCTGGAAGATGTAGATGAATTCTGCTATAGATGAATATTAGCCCCAGATTATTAGTAACGCTGATCTCTGGATCGTGACCAAGCAAACACCAGTCCACATAGAAATTCAACGCCGTAAGTGGAAATGGATCGGTCACACGTTAAGAAAGCCCCATGATGACATAACAAGAACAGCACTGGATTGGAACCCCCAAGGCAGCCGCAGACGTGGGAGACCAGCCAATACGTGGAGGCGTCAGGTCGACGCAGAAGCAAGAAAAGCAGGCCGTGCGTGGAACGAAATTAAATGTTTAGCATTAGGTAAAATTAATTATAATTTGTTTATTGAGGCCCTAGGAGCCTCGGGGGGGGAAAAAATATATATAATATATATTTATAAGAAAATGTTTCATATAATCAAATCTTGGCTTTTAAAGCTTTGAAATTCAATTCTATTTTAATATTACGAAAAATAATAAGTGAACAAAAATCTAGCTTACCAATTTTGTGGTACATTAATGATTATGAAGTCCTCAACTTACCTGAAAGAAAAGAAAAGGATTCAATAATTAATTAAAAATAAAAACTAACGAATAATAAATTTAATTTATTCATTAAAAATAAAAATTAACGAATAATAAATTTAAATTATTAATTAAAAATAAAAATTAACGAATAATAAATTTAACTCAATTAAAAATTTAAAAATAAAATGAAAACTGAATTCATAAAAATCCGTAAATTTTATCGAAAAACCTCATACGAAACATTTTATTTAATTATTTATTAACATATCATTATTGCATGCCTTTTACTTATCATTTCTGACGCTTGCACAGGAAGTAATACATAAAATTCTGCAGCAGGCGACTTTCCATTTCTAAAAATATTTTCATAAGTATATTTGGAACTCGAAAAGATTCATGCACTTGCCTCGTGTACAAAATGCAAAAATTATCTGTTTTGTATGAAAATTCTAAAATATACAACAATAAATTAGCACTTTAACCAGAATACTTCCTGATTTTCAAAAACTCATATAATAAATTGTATAAATATGGTAAATAAATATTTGCTTTGGAATGTATGGCGCATCCACTTAATCGTTTAATTTGTAATATTACATGCATTAAATTTATTTATTTACTCATACGCCAATTCAGCAGACGAGAAAACAAAACAAAAGGCGAAAGCAAAAACTTCCGGTTCGGCTGAGCGTACAATAAATGGAGGCTAAGCAGTTATCGGTTAAATTTTACCTCGAATGTGAATTTTTTTTATTAAATTCAATCTAAATTAGCTTAATTTAATTTCCTTTTAATATTTTATTTAATTATTTATTTATTTTATTTTAGTTTTGTTGTGCTTTTGTTTCTTTTTTTACTTTTGTTTTGTTTTATTTTATTTTATTCATTAATTCAAATTCGCAAAATTAATTTAGGTTAATTTAATTTAATATTTTATTTAATTATTTATTTTATTTTATTTAATTTTCGTTTTTTTTTAATTTCTTACTTTTTTTATTCATTAATTTAATTTAGCAAAATCTAATTTATTTTGCTTTCTTACATATTTATGTATACTAATTGGTTTTTTAGTTTTATTTCACTTTCTTTTATTTATTTTTTTTAATTTTCAGTTTCTAGTTTAGTTCCTTTCATTTCTTTTTTTTATTTTATTCACTTTTTTATTAACTCCTTTTTCGTTATTTTAATTTAATTAAATTTTATTATATTTTTCTTATTTTTATTTTGTTTTATTATAAAGGGTGGTTCAGTTTTAAGGGCCGGTGTTCATTTTGAATAAAATACCATTTTTTTAAGAAATTATTGTCATTTCTCTTTATTATGATAATATTGGTGTGGCTCAATTGCGTATCCAACAAAATATCGGCCAAATGGCCGCCGCGACCTCGGCGGCACACCTCCAAAACCACCAAATGCAAATAGTTCCTTATCTAAAGGGTGGTTAAGTTTTAAGGGCCGGTGTTGATTTTGAATAAACTACAATTTTTTTAAGAAATTATTATCATTTCTCTTTATTATAATAATATTGGTATGGCTCAATTACGTATGAAGCAAAACATCAGCCAAATAGTCGCCGTGGCCTCGACGGCACACCTCCATCTGAGGGTCCAAATTTTCGATGACGCTGAAGCATAATTGAGGTTGTATGTCGTTAATGTGCCGAATTATCTCATCCTTTAGCTCTTGAATTATTGCTGGCTTATCGACGTACACCTTTTCTTTCAAATAACCCCAAAGAAAGAAGTCCAACGGTGTCGTTGACGTTTAGGTGTGGTTCACATTTTTTATTTTACTCTTTTTATTTTTTTTGGGTTTTAGGCTAATATTTGTTTTCCTCTTTTGAATTTTAATTTGATTTTTGTTAATTTAATTTAAAAAAGTCTAATTTAACCCATTTTGTTTCCTTGTTCACTGCTCCCGGGAGCATAGGGCCTCGACAAGACATTTGTCTTGCGGTGGTTACGTTAATCTATAGCTCAATTTTATTTCCTTTAATTTTCTTTTTAATTAGTTGTTTTTTATTTTTTATTTTACTCCTTTGTTTATTGGTTTATTTATTTATTGACTATAGTTTTGTTTTTTTCAATTTTATTCAATTCTTGAGTTTTTTCAGTTATATTTTTTTTGCCGTTTATTTATTCTTTTCCATACTTTTTTATTATATTATTTCATTTTATTCATTGTGTTTTAATTTTACCATACTTTTTTATTTATTTATTTCTTTCAGTTTTTCACTTATTTTATTTATTTTGATTTTTATTGTTTCTCATTTGTTATTTTATTTTATTTAATTTTATTTTACTACACATTTGCTGTTTTTTTCTACTTTTATCTTATCTGAAATTATTTTTTTATTTTATTTCGTTTAATTTCATTTTCTTTAAACTATTTTTTTCGTGTATTTTATTTTATTTTATTAAATTTTTTATTATTTCTTATTTTGTTATTTTTTGTTTTATATTTTTTAACTAAGACCAAGTAGTTATTGATAATTTTTTACTTTGAATTTTATTTTTTATTTTTATTTAATTAAATTTAGCACCACCTAGTTTAAATCAATTTAATTTTTTGAAAATTTTAGTGTTTGCTTTTATTTACTTTTCTCAAAAATTTCAATTTATTTAATTTTTGTTGCTTTTTAATTTTACTTTACTAATTTATTTTTTTGATTTTATTTCGCTGGGTTTTTTGTTTTTGTTTTTATTATCTTATTTGAAATTTATTTTGGATTTTTTTTGTTCAAATAAATTTAGCACAATCTATTTTAACTCAATTTAATTTTTTTTTAGTTTCTGTTTTTTAATTCACTTTTTAATTTACTTTATACAGTTTCTGGTTTATATTTTTTGTTTTTTTATTTATTTATTTATTTCTATTTTAATTTTACGTGATATTTTTATTTACTTTTATTTTTTATTTATTTGTTTCTAATTTTATTTTACCTCATATTTTTATTTAATGTTATTTTTTATTTTATTTGATTAATTTTTTTTACTAATATACATACTTTTATGTATATATATAGATTTTGTTTTATTTTATTTTATTTTTTATTTATTTTTATTTGTTTTTTATTTTGCTTATTATAGTTTATTTATGTTTATATTTTATTTAAACTCTTTTTCTAATTTGAGGCCATTGAGATTATTGGTTTATTTTTTTTATTTTAATTTCTTTCATTTTTCTTTGTATTTTGTTTTGCTTCTTATTGTGTGTCGTTTCTTTTTTTATACAATACATTTCTATGCTTGATTTAACTTTTTTTTATTTATTTTTTCTTATTTTATATTTTATTTAAACCCCTTTTTCTAATTTGAGGCTAATTAGTAATTAATTTTTTTAATGTTTTTTTTTTGTTCTTTTTATTTTTTCTTTGTATTTTGTTTTATTTCTTTTCTTTCCTCATACATTTCTATCTCTTTTATTTAACTTATTTTTTTATTTAGTATTTTCCTCTATTTTTATATATAATATTATATTAATTTTTTTTTTCTTATTTTGCTTTTTTTTATTTTGCATCA
Organism: Anastrepha obliqua; assembly: GCF_027943255.1. Taxonomy (NCBI): domain Eukaryota; kingdom Metazoa; phylum Arthropoda; class Insecta; order Diptera; family Tephritidae; genus Anastrepha; species Anastrepha obliqua. The sequence goes on from NC_072893.1 coordinate 52,030,567, forward strand.
TAATTTTTTTATTTTTGCTGGAATTTTTATCAATCATTTTGTTTAATTTGTAATTTATTAATTTTGTTTTTATTGCACTTATTTAAATTTTGTTCTACTTTATCTTTTATTTCATTTTTGTAAAAAAGTTTTAATTTTTAAAGTTAGCAGAAACTTTTTATTGGAGTTTGTTTATCGATCGCCACCCAATTCTTCTAGATGTCTATATTGCACCGCAAATCATTCTTAGTTCTGTACAGAAGGCATTTAATCCAGTTGGGCCTACAAATGGCTCTAGTACAATTAAATAATTCTGGTACGTTAATTTGTATGGTCTGTTTTTAAGTTGGTATCCGCGTCACCTTCCCCAAAATCCGTTCGGGCATAAGTGTTTTTCTCCAAATAGCTTCCTTCTCTGACGTCGAGTTGTGAGCAAAAAATATTTTAGTCAAACCTAACAAATAAGCGTACTTTTTTAGAAAACTACTTCCAAAGAAGTTCAGAAGTTTCTTAGCGCGCTAAATATCCTCTTAGATCTTTAACCAGCTCTTATTTTACAATCAGAAATTGTGTAAAAAAGCATGAAGTGAAAAAAATCTTTTAGCCTGTCTAGTCAAAGATAACCTCATCGAAAGACTCCTCCATATCAGCAATAAAAATTCGACTGCGCATCGCCCATCGGTGTAAACATTCCCATTATAAGATACGCAGACTAAGCGAGTTCAAAATCTTGGGAAAGGTCACGAATTCCGCTTTTTCGAATTGACATAAGCAAAGCCTGCCGATGTTCTTCCTTCATGTTTTATTTATTTGCATGTGCTCTACATACATACATATTTATGTATGGATATTTATTCGCCCCTTACCATTTATCACACAATTCCGCATTTGCATTAACTCAAGATTTCGCACAATCACTTTCTCATAAAAAATTTTACAAAGCATTTCAACTTAATGAGCCGCCTCCGGCAATGATACTGCACTGATGTATGTATGTGTGTATGCACGCTCACTCACTGAGCTGAAGAGCCGCGGCGAGACTGCGCGACACTGCACTTGTTGTACGCGTACTTGTAGCCTATGCCATTTGCGCAGAACGCTGCGCTATGGGGGGCTGCTGGCGACTTTGAAAACGAGCAATAACCCGCACGCAAGACAAACTGTCAACCCACGCACAGACGCTCGTTATTTTGGATATACAGACATACATATGTATGTATGTGTGTAAACGGGCGAGTGGTTGCCATTGATGGGGTGCATTTATCCCGGCACTTCTGCAATTGCTGCGCAGTTCATTTATTGTTTTCCCCGTAAATTGTTTGTTTAGCTTTTTATCAGCATTTCGTTTCGCCTATTTGTACAACTTTATGGAAAAGCCTTTCAGAATATATAATATGTACATACATACATATGCGCCTGGAAAGGAAACAATAAACAGGTAATGATTATAAACATACATACATACATACCTACATAAGTACATATGTGCATGATTTCATTTCAGTGGAAATTTTCATGTGAATTTGCATAGGTGATTGCAGTTAGCCGGCACGAAGATTACAGAATTGCTTGAACCAACAGTAGTAAAGGTGCGGAAAGTTTCGAATGTTATGAAAGTTCAGAAAGTTCATTTTTGCAACAACAACAACAGCTGTGTAAAACCTTGCCACGGGCCATTCGCATTCTGTATAAGTTTACGTTCATAAAATTTGCTTTAAAATTCTGAACTGATACAGATAAATGTGTGCAGAAAATAAAAGAGCAAGAGTTAAAAGTGATAAGTACGAAATGCTTTTTAGAGGCCATAAAATGGGTACAAATTTGCCTTTATTACGTTGCAAATTTTATGGCTTCCTGTGTTTATACACCTAGATTTGGAGCCACACTTTTCTCCGCGCCGAATGTTGGCTTTCATAACTGGTTCATCAGCAGCGATCAATGGCTTGACGTACCTCCACACAAAGTAGTATTTTGTAGTAGTTCTTCCTCACAAAATGGAAGTCATAGTTCACCATTTCCTTGGAACCATTTGACAATTGCTACTGACCTGGGGCACCCAACAACCATGAAAAGCAATTGTGTGTAATGCTCAATGCAAGTTGTGTTCGATAACAAAATTAGCTATCAGCCAAGGATAACAGATTTACACGGTTTGGCCAATGACTATGATGAAAGACATAATTGTAAAGAGAATTTTGGCTGACACGCCACGGGGAATTCACCAGCCATCATTTCACATGTCTTCACACACTCGTTCAATCAATTAGTAGTTGTTCAGATGGCAACAAACCAACATGGGCAAAGACTGCAGTATTCCCCGTATGTAAGTATGGAGTCTGTTTATGCTGCTACAACAACAACAACAACAACTGTGTTCATTTTTTTTTTTTAGTTTTTTCGTGCCCTCAGTTACGTCCCCTTTCGTTTCCCCTTCAAAAATGTACAGAAAATAATGCCCAATACTTTTTTTTAAAGAAAAAAGTAAAAAGTTTAAATGATACTGGTGAACTCCCAAAATTACAACAAAAAAAATACAAATTCAAATTAAAACAAAAAAAAGAATATTTAAATAAAAAATTGATATAAAAGAAACTAATTAAAAAATTTTCAAAATTAGATTAAAATTTTTTATATTAACAAAAAATTATAAATCAAACTAATTGTCTTTTTTCTATTTTTTCCTTTGGGCCATTCTAATATTTGACATAAAATGTTTACAGATCGATTTATTTATTTTTAAGCTTATTTAAATCAACTCGTTTGAGTCCTCTTCAAAAGCGTCCAGAAAATATTGCCCAATACTTTATTGAAAAGCAAAATAAAAAAAATTTTTTTAAATCGGAATATTAAAACAAAATTTTTTTAAATTAATTTAAAAAACTACACTACAAAATTGTGACTACAAAATTTTTTTAATCAGAAAATATAAATCAAAGAAAAATTTAAATAAAACAAAAACTCAATCAAAACAAGAAATTTTGAAACAAAAATTTTTTAATTAATTTAAAAAACTAAATTTTATGACTAAAAAGTTTTCTTAAATCAGAAAATATAAATTAAAGAAAAATTTAAATAAAACAAAAATTTAATCAAAACAAGAAATTTTAAAACAAAGTTTTTTTTAATCAATTTAGAAAACTAAATTTTATGACCAAACAATTTTTTTTAAATCGGAAAATATAAATTAAAAAAAAATTTAAATAAAACAAAAATTTAATCAAAACAAGAAATTTTGAAACAAATTTTTTTTAATTAATTTAAAAATCAAAATTTTGTGACTAAAAAATTTTTTTAATTAGAAAATATAAATCAAAGAAAAATTTAAATAAAACAAAAACTCAATCAAAACAAGAAATTTTGAAACAAAAATTTTTTAATTAATTTAAAAAATTAAATTTTATGACTAAAAAGTTTTCTTAAATCAGAAAATATAAATTAAAAAAAAATTTAAATAAAACAAAAATTTAATCAAAACAAGAAATTTTGAAACAAATTTTTTTAAATTAATTTAAAAATCAAAATTTTGTGACTAAAAAATTTTTTTAATTAGAAAATATAAATCAAAGAAAAATTTAAATAAAACAAAAACTCAATCAAAACAAGAAATTTTGAAACAAAAATTTTTTTAATTAATTTAAAAAACTAAATTTTATGACTAAACATTTTTTTAATCAGAAAATATAAATTAAAGAAAAATTTAAATAAAACAAAAATTTAAGCAAAACAAGAAATTTTAAAACAAAAAACTAAATTTTATGACTAAAAAATTTATTTTAATCAGAAAATATAAATTAAAGAAATTATTTATTTTTTGTTTCGAGCCATTCTAATATAACACCCCGCGACAAATGATAGCACATTAACATCAGTTTTGACTACTTTTTTTTTGATTATTCATTATTTTGGTATTAAAGTACAGTATTTCCCAGATATAAACACCAACTAAAATGCATGAGATTCGATGCTTATAAGCGGGAAGTGTTTATATGAAAATCCCGCTAATATGTAAGTACTGATGGTGCATATATATACAGTACAATCGTGATAGTCCGTCATTTCTTAATCCGACACGTTCGGTAATCCGACAACCTCATAACGTCTATGGATGCAATTGGCATTATTTTATTTTGATCAGTCGTAGCAGAACAGCAGAGGGGGATTGTGTTTTGTTTCCCGGTCACAACGTATTTGTCATTAAATTTGAACGACGCCAGTTCTCTCGCGATTTCTGACGGTGTTGATGTGATTTTTTTCTGTCTTTTCGTGTCATTAAATGGAACCTTCGGTAGTCCGGAATATTTGATAATCCGGCAACGAGTCGGTCCCGTATGTGTCGGACTATCACGATTGGACTGTATATTCAAATCCTCTGTTACAAGCATTACCCGGAACTTCTAACGAACGAAATGAAGGAATTAAATTATTAAATTAAATAAATTTCCATTTAAAATAGGTGCAAGTTAAGATTTCAAATGCACAAAGATCAATAAAAAGTTATACTGAATTTTCGTTATGTACGAATCCGTTAATTTAGTTTTGAAATATCCTCTACTGAATGCTCATTATAGCGAGACCAAAATATGTTTTTTTCCATGATGGTGACGCGCATTTTCTCCAAATGAAAGAAGATATCATACATAGCATCAGGCTCTGTTGAAAGAATACAGCAGCTTGTGCATATCGCGGTACCGTTACATGCCTCTCAGTTTATTCCTGGCAGAATGAAATATTGAGCTGCCGTAATAGTCCGGGAGCCAGGGGTCGATTTTGGACTGCGTTTTTATACCGTTAAATTCTTGACTATACTTGTGATTTAGCTTTCATGAATAACGAAAGTGAACGTCAGCTGGCGCATCCGCGGTGGGTGTGATTGTGGGAGGGTACGAAACGTGTCAAAAAAAATGTCTACCAACTCATTTTATACCTGCTGAAATTTTTTTTGTGTATTGTTGGCATTTAGTAGAATAAAAAAACAATAGTCAGCTGCACCATAGAGGGGAGAAAATACGTCAGCTGAACGCAATGATACATTCTTGCTTCGGCTGACGGTCTTCCCACCGCTATAAACGCAGCTGACCATCATTATTATATTTTCATATATGTCCAAAATTATGTGAAAAAGTGTTATGTATTAAATGAGTTGTTAAAAATTTTTTTCGACACTTTTCGCGGCATCCCACGCACATACCCGCCGCTACTGGATTAGCTGACGGTTGATTTTTTCATCCATTGGATGGCGTCTGTCTTCAGTATTAAAATCAGTCGGCATGAAATGATGAGGTCAAAATGACCCCTGGCCCCCGCACTATAATTATAGAGGTTTGTTTTAATTTTGTGTATAAGAACAACTTTTTTCTTTCTCTTCTTTTTCTTTTTTCTATCACCATTTTTACACTATCTTCTTAGTTATCTCACTTAGCCCATCTAAGGAAACTTCACGGCAAATTTACGCTAATTTTTTCACTTCTCAATCAAGACAATCTGCCATTCCATCACTCTTGGGTGCCGAGTATACATACATAAATCCTAAAACCTCTCTTGCGGGAGAACTGTTTAATTATTTAATTTTGTACTGAAAATATAAATACGTCAAGCACGCATTGCTTTTTTTGTCAAGAGTGATAGCGATGCTGTGAGAGCTTTCTAAAGCGAATCGAAAAATTAGCAAAAATGGATTTATCATGTTTATACCCAACACCACAGGTATGTTTGTACATCCATATGTATATACATGTGTATCTACAAATTTTATTTTACACATAAATGATAAATGTATGCATGCATAAAAGTGTAATAAAATTAAACGCTGTCTGTGTGGCTATTAAACCGCAAGCTGTTTGATCTTGTGCAAGGACCAGCCATACAAGAAAAAAAAAATCATTGCAAACGCGCGATCGATCGTTCATCAAGTGACACTGCCAAAATCACGTCACCGCTGAATTTACGTATGTATGCATATGTGCATACATATGTATACAGGTATAGCGTGCGATTTTTGGTTTTGAAATTTTTTTTTTTTTTTTGCTTTGTCATCTGCTTTCAATTTTAATGGCAATTTCTGAGGAAATAATTTGCGGGTGTTTTAAGTGCGCGTGACAAGACTTGTGATTTCACTTCTTATGCGAATTGCAGTGAGATAACGCGAGGAAATGAAAGTCACAGGAAGTTGGTTGACCGAAAAGAGAAACAACAATTAACATGAGGCCCTCTAAGTATGCACTGCAACAGTGCAACATTGCAGGTGGGAACAAAAATTATTTTTCTCAATTTTTTTCTGATGCTGAAGTCATAATTTTTGCTCAATCAGGTGAGTAAGCCATGTGCAGCCTCGAGACGTTTTTTATTGCCTACAGCGGCAATCAATAAAATCCGTCAATAGGCCTATATTGTGACCTTTTGTGTTAATATAAAATCTTTTTAAGAAAAAAATTCAAAAAATTACAGAAAATTATAAACACAAAAGCCCACCAGTTAAGTAGCAAAGCTCACTGCTGCTCGGTGAAGCTGTAAACTCCGCTACAACTTGAGCAAACACATACCATATGCACGTATGTATGTAAGCACGTATGTGTGTGTGCTTACCAATTAAAAGCAAACAAAAAGACTTTCAACAAAAATAAAAACGTCGGCTGCTATTGTTGTGCCACAAAGAAGGTTAACCAAATACGGTTATGACCTACGTTAATTTCATGTAAATTTACGGCAAAGTAAACAAACAAAAAATCACACACATGCACATAACTTACAAGCATGGCAGACAAAGCCACGTTATAACCCAACAAACCTTTTTGTTTGAAATCAACTGGAGAAGCATTTGATATGAAATAGAGGATTTTAGTGTTCCCAACTTGAAAGGCGGCCGCTGTAGCCGAATGAGTTGGTGCGTGACTACCATTCGGAATTCACAGAGAGAACGTAGGTTCAAATCTCGGTGAAACACCAAATATATAAAGGATGGTTAAGTTTCAAGGGCCGGTGTTGATTTTGAATAAAATACAATTTTTTTAGGAAATTGCTGTCATTGGTATGGCTAATATTGGTATGGCTCAATTACTTATGAAACAAAATATCGGCGAAATAGCCTCACACCTCCATCCGATGGTCCAAATTTTCGTGACGCTGAGGCATAATTGAGGTTCTATGCCGTTAATGTGTCGAATTATCTCATCCTTTAGCTCTTGAATTGTTGCTGGCTTATCGACGTACACCTTTTCTCTCAAATAACCCCAAAGAAAGAAGTCCAACGGTGTCGTTGACGGTTAGGTGTAGTTCACATTCAACATCGGCCCTTGAAATTTAACCACCCTTTATATAAATATAACTTAAAAAGCAATTTCTTTACATGGAAATGTTCTTAGGTACTAAGAGAAGAAGAGAAATTAAAAACTCTCCAATGGGTGACAAGAGAAATAGGTGTGAGTAGTTAATAATTTCTAGGCGGTTATTTTTTTATGTCATCTTTGAAAACTGTCAAATTTTCAGTGCCCTAAAAATGATTACAAAATTGACGTAAATATTACGCTTCGCCAACACCAACAAAAAATCGTCATAATTATTCCATGCTATTCCACGCTCTTGCGGAGTATAGCGCCCCATTGCTTGTCTGCTTCTGTCAAATAAAGGACAGCTGTCTAGTTCACAAGTGTCAAATAAAGAGTATTTCAAAAGTGACGCTTAGATATCAGCAGCGAATCATTTCTAAACGGCACCCTTTGCTTATGTCATATGTGACAATTGTCCGTAGACAGATGTACAATTTCACACGATGGAATAGCGCGTTAAAACGAGTGAAAATTATTTTAAAAATGGTCGATCTTTAAGAACAACATCTCCCAAATATCGTGATTTTATCGTGAATAATCGTCTGAATGAGTCGACACTTCAAAGGTTGGTGAAAAAAATGTGAAAAACTGCTTCCGCTGAGGATAGAAAAGGACTGGCAGATCAAAACCCGGACGTTCTATTAAAAATGTTGCTGCTTTAGGGCAAAGTGTTGCTGAACAACCTTCAACATCGATATTCGACGTTCTCAACAATTAGACATTCACGAATCCACTGTTTGGCGGATTTCAACTGTAGACGTGCTGATGGGGGACATTTACTAGGTTGTTCAATAAGTTGTGTCGACAAGAAAAACACAATTTTGGGGTTCGAAATATGAATTCCATCCGTGAAGTGAGAATCTGGAAGGACTGCAAAATACGCTTCACAGCTGTTGTGACCTCATCATTTGATGCAAAACGCTCTCCACGCGGGATTTTTTTAGATCTGGGAACAGATGGAAGCCTTCTTAATCGGCGTATCCATGCTGTATGTTCGCGATTACATACAATCGTTATTATGATCTTAGCCGCACGGTTGTCAAGTCATATTATTAATGATGTCATTACATTTGTGTCTGTTTCTCGCTGCCACTGTTAGTTCGCCGCTTGTTTTGAGACCTGTCCACTCCACGTCATTTTCTTCCTACCAATTTCCCTTGGTCCTTAAATTTTTTATTGTATCAGCAGTTTTAAAGGATCGTATTTGTTATGTGTCCGTAGTAAGCGACTTTTCTTCTTTTTTATGTTCGTTAGCATATTCCTAGAGGCTTGCATTGTATTTAGCACTATGTCTTTTGATATTTTGTCCGTCCAATCCGGTGTATGCTTATGGTTATCATTGTCCAGACCCGCATCCATATAAGAGTGTTGACCATACATAGCATTTTAAAAATGTTGTCTTTAATTTAATTGGTATGCCCCGGCGTCTTAGTATTTTTTTAATCTTCATGAGGGAAGTCAGTTGAATACGGTGGATACTTCAACAATTCGAACTTTAATTTATGGATTTTAGCCAGCTGGTCTAAATAATATTCAGAATTTATTGTTTCTCCAGTTGGCAAGTAATCCACAAACAAAATAACTTTCGCATCCCAAAAATGCTGAAGATAACAACTTCTTGGCCGATTTCTGAACACGAACTCGTTTCGAAGCCGAAGAACCAGGTTCACACAACACTTTAGATTCTAGTTTTGATTTATGATCATGCTGATTGACCCAAATCTTAGCCATAGTGATGAACCGGTGCACAAAAGCCACTTTATCCTTTCTAAAACGCTCTAAATGTTGCTGAAAAAGTCGCATTCGAATTTGTTTTTGTTCCATTGTTAGCAAATGCGGCACCCATTGTACACACAGTTTTCTGAAACCCAATATGCCTAAACGGCCCCAAAACCGCCCTTGCGAGAGTGCTGTCCTAGTAGCGTTGGACCTGAAGAAGGCTTTCGACACAGTCAGCCATTCCACGTTACTACATAGATGATATTTATCAGTCGACACTCCCGCCAGGGCTGAAGAGGTGGTCCGCAAACTACCTAAGCGGTCGTCATTCGTCAGTGATTTTTCGAGGCCAAACATCAAAGCAGAGAAAGATTAAGCAAGGTGTACCGCTGGATGGTGTCTCTTCACCCTTTCTGTTCAACTTCTATGTACATCTCGAAGCTCCCTCAACCACCAAAGGGAGTCTCCCAGGTCTCATACGCTGACGACTGTACGATAATGGCGTCGGGCAATAACATCGATGGTTTGTGCTTCAAAGTGAACAACTATATTATCTCACCGACCTTTTCGCTTTTTCACTGCGAGGAATCTGCAACTTTCCCCCACTAAGTCTACGGGGACCCTCTTTACCACCTGGACACGAGGAGGTCAAACTGTCCGTCAAGGTATTTTGGGTGTAACCTGCGACAGTTTGCTCTCCTTCTCAGAGCACACAACCGCAATTGCAACTAAAGTCCAAATACGCAACCTCAGGTTCCACCCTTGCAGACACCTGCTTGAGCCAGAGCTGCCTCCTAGACACGTTTGGAGACACCTTTAAACTACGCCGACGAGATCCAGGACAAAACTGACAGATATTTACTGGACCAGACAGTGTTTAGACAGTCAATAAACGACATTCACCAGGAGACCGTCACTACCTTCTTAAGCTCCCATCCTGTGAATGCCGTAATCGGAGTCCAACCACCACCTATACCAGATGAAGAGCTCCAGCTTCTCCGTGAGACACGCGTAACACTGGCACAATTACGTTCTGCATACTGTAGCAGATTAAACTCCTACTTATTCGGAATTGACCCCGACATACCAAACATATGTCCGGCATGTGAAGGCACCCCGCACGACACTAACCACCTTTTCACATGCCCTCTGAAACCAGCTCATCTAACCCCCCTCTCCTTCTGGACCCAACCCGTCGAAACAGCATGTTTTCTGGGCCTACCTTTAGATGAGCCAGACGAAGACGACCGGCGATATACCCTACACTGACGGGGCTTCTATTACTGTTAAAACAACAACAACAAATGGCTAGATGTCACTCGACGGTGTTCCAACACTATAGCCTCTAATTTTTCTACGATTTCTGGTATCGCTGCGGTTTTTGGACGTCCATGGCGAAGATCGTCTTCAAAGCTTGGATGCCCACTTTTTAATTCAGCAACAAAAAGTTTTTAAATAACATCTAGGCGTGTATTCTGAAAGATCCTTTACCCTCAATAAATTATTTAGGTTAAACATTTTTGAAACTTTTAAAACTTAAATTAATTATATTTTTAACAATTAATTGTTATGAACCCAAATTCCAACCATTTTTTGAATTAAATATATTACATAAACTTTTTTAAATAAAAAGTGTTGTAGGTAAAATAAAATTCCAAGAAAAATGTAAGTGCTGCCAGAAATATATTAATGATTTCTCAAATATTCCTCGAATTCAGCACAGCTTCAAGTTTAAATATCAATTTTCAATTTCATGTAGAGGAATAAGACTTGAGAAAATAAGAAAACAGTTAATATCAAATGGCAAGGAATGCTGAAAAACTCAACTTCAGAACGACGGGTATATCAAATGTTGGAGAATATTTGCTCTTGTGTTTGCTGGGAAGAGAGTAAAAGGTGCGCCGCGACGCCGCTACAAAACAATGAATTGAACAGTACATAAAAAGTATTAAAAAAAATCAAATAAAAGAAAGAAGCAGCACCACACACATATGCACATTAAACAAGTCACAAAAGCCCAACAACAACAAAAAAAAGAGAAACCTTAACGGTTGAGTGCCGGAGTGAATGTCATGCTGCTGTCAGTTTTGCTTTGTATGACTTTGTGCGCCTTTAAGTGGGTCAGATAGAGGCTATCAAGGCAAATGTACAGCAAAAGATGCCAAATATGGGTTGCACATACGAGTGCCATGGCTAGTAGAATTGACACCATTTGTATTCAAACTTATTTATTTATTTGTAAAACAGTTAAATGTAATAATAATAGGCATAAAAATAAGTGTCTTAATAAAAACACGAAAAGACAGCTGAATTTTCGGGAAAATATTAATTTATCAAATTTTTCAAAATAGTCTACTTAACTTATTTCAACGGTGTTCCAATAGTTTTTCAACTTTTTTATGCTTTAAAAAAGAAGGGACCGAGAGAAATTTTTATTAACAGCAAGTTTCCTAGGCCTACCCTTAGATGAGCTAGACAAATATGACCGGTGTTCTACATAACACTCATAGGGATAAGTATACTGCTACAACAACAACAAGAAATATTTTTTCTTGAACTTTACGCAGTTTTTCATTTAACGTCTTCATTTCACGAAAATCTCGTTTTGCTGAGCCATTTCTGCTTTTTTTTTTTAAGCAAACCTTAGTCAATTTTTTTTGGTTTTTGATAACTAAATTCTAGTTGTTGTTGTTGTTGTTGTAGCATAAATATACTTACATACGGGGAATGCTGCTGAAGTGGCAGTCCTTGGCTGGATATAAATCCGGGTCGTTCCGGTTACGTAGAACCGAATGTCGTGGAAACGACTACTAAATTCTAGTAATGGTTTACGGTTAAAGGGTTGGAGTAACAACTAAAACACAAAAAAAAAACACATCCGAACTTTCTTCAAAATAAGAAGATTAAAACAATGAAATATTTTCCATAAGCCATTTTTGAAGTTTAGGCGTACATTTTTGTAGCAGCCATCAAAGCTTGCCCCTTTCTAGAGTGAAACGACATGCGAAATACGAAAAATTCGTACATCAAAAGTATAAAATGTGTTCAATACCTCCTTGAATAAAGAAATGAAAAAAATGGGGTTTGCTCTTCAACCTCGTGGTCTTTTGTGCGCTCTACTATTCAAATCCAGTTCACTTAGTAAACTCACGATACTGCTGGGTTAGACTGATCGTATACGCCTTTCTTCTGGCTGAATCCGGCCGAGATAACTTATCTTAATTCGCGCTATTGAATTACATTCGAGAAGAACCTGTGTTGAAGTCTCCGAGGACTGGTCGCAGGAACGACAAGAGACCATATCCCATATCTGTGCAGTTTGTCCTTAGCTTAGGGTTATGAGTTGCCTGAACCTATTTTTATTATACCCCCAGTAATAAGTTCTTCTGTCATGTAGCCCCTTAATTTGATCACAGCTCAAGGCTCTTAGCTTTTGCCTATCACTTCTAAGCTTCTGCTTGATGGCAGCCTTATAGCAAGGAAGGGATCGGGTCCTATTAATAACGAGGCCGTAGGCTCCTTAACTAGTCCGGCCGCTACTTCACTCTCAGTTATACCCCTATGTCTTGGGACCCATATGAGCCGAATGCGAGAATGCATTCCTAGATCATTTTATTTCTCTCCTCAAATACTAATGAGGACTTAACTTCAAAGGATGACAACGACTTGGGTGCCGTCTGACAGTCGCTCTCTGAACATAGGCAGATGGCATACGCTCCCGCTTTGAAGATGCTTGGAGAACTACCCACCGTCATAGGTCGCTTTATTTTGGAACAATACATTCGTAGGCGTTCTACGCCTTCTTATGTCTTCGAGCCAAATCTGTACCAGTGTAGGTACACATTTGTTTCTTTTCAAGAGCAGATACACTCCAATTTACTGTATAGTTCATTTCGATCCCGAATTTCTTTCCAAATTTAATAGCCTTGGTGATATCATCCCTGCGTAGGTGGGAACGAAAGGCTTAACGATTCCATGTTTTTCGATGAGATCACCTTTGTTTTACCAAAACCATTCCATCCATCCGTGGCCACAACGTCATTGTTTGTCAGCAAGTGAAGCAGGTGATCAACTACTAGGCTCTACAGGAGGGGTGGGCACCATTTACTTTTTTGAAGTTGATTAGTACTGTCCGCCGTTCCGGTTTCAGCTATCCTTGTCTGTAGCAGGGACTCTAGCCATTTGCAGTCAACGCAGTCCATGGCTAAAAAAAATATTTTTTTTACACTATGACTATGAATAGACGCCCTAAAATTCGTCTCCGTTAGACTTAAATACTGCTTGTAATTGTTTCTAAGTATCCATACGTTTCTACTATTCTTACTATTTTTTGATATCTCACATTAACTTATCCTATCTTTGATATAAGGCTCGTTCGGGCATCTGGGCACTGCGACGTTGCAGGCATATGAGCTGGCTGGACAGGGGGCTTGCCTGTGAGAAGATTGGTATCCCCTCGCCTACTTGCGATCTGCTTCTGGAAAAATAGGCTCCGCATCAACTTAGCGTGTTGTTAAGCAAGTACACAAACTTATAATGTGGATCAAAGGCGCTCGGTAAAACTCATAAGTTTAACGAAATTTCAGCTCTCGAATCTCAGTCCGCAAGATATGCAGGCTGGGAACTCGGTATTACTTCGTTCCCTTTACAGTCTGCACTACGTTACCGGAACGTACATGTGTGGAGAATGGTTATGCTGCTACAACAACAACAACTTGGCATTACTTCTTGCGTTAGCTGTATGGAGGATGAGGGGGAATCATCTCAGCACACTCAATTTCGTCCTACAAATCACGGTGTCGATTAATTAGTTTATTCTCATTAACACGCAGGTGAACTCTCGGGTCAGTTTCGCTAATTTTTGATCTGGTTTCCGACAAGATTGGTTGCCTCTCTTTCTACAGCACCCCTCAAGTGTTTGTTGTATAAAATAGGCTTAAATTAATTAACTAATTAATAAAAACTAATAAATTAAATCAATAATTAATTAAAAAAAATAAATTTATTAACTAAATAATTAATTAAAATTAATAATAAATTGACACGCGGAAGAAAGTGTTTTACCGTCTGATAATGATGACAGCAGTGAACGCTTGGGTTATTTATAATGACCTCAGCCGGAAAAAGATACCATTCAAATCGTTTTTAGTTGCTTTAGCTGAGGCATTGATCCAGGGCGGCTTACAAACTACAGCACAAATTGCCAAATGCAAGGCAATACACCTTCCTGTTGAAGGTACTACACGACATCGTTGTATCAATTGCAGTTCTCCCTTACCATACGTGAATTTTATGTATAAAGATATTTTTCACTAAAATTTTCTTGATTATTATATTAACAATTTCTTGTTACATTAACCATTAAAAAAATATAAATAAAAAAAAATTAATAAATAAAATATACATTTTTGTGTACATTATTTCTTATTTCTAAAGTGTGTTTTACAGGACGGCTGATATTTATTTGTACCACATAACATCTCGAGTGGTACAACGTTTTACCACCACCCACCGCACCACCCTGTTATTGCATCTCAGATTTTTAATAATTTTTAAATTATACATCACCTAATTAACCAACTTCGACAAACAATTTTATACCAGGATTGCTGTGCGAATGTCGGGTCGAAAGGGTTAAGACGAATTGACTACTATTCTATTCGTCTATTCTTTCTATTATTAATTATACTATTTCACAAACACATGTAGTTTTAGGCAGCTCTATTCTAGCGCTTCCAAGATATGTTATTTATACCAGTTGCTTCACCTATTCGCTATTTGCTAACGCGTGGCGAAAAGAGGAGGCCTAATCTTACGAACTTCGTAATAGTTTCTTAAGCGATCGTTCATCTGGTAGATTCCACCGTAATCATCAGATAACCTTAAAAAATTTGTTGATGTTCCAGAAATAGAATTAGAAGAAATTAAAAAGCGCTACACAAACGAATTTCATAGTTATTAATACGCAAATGGTTTTCGGGTCAGTAACCTCTTTAGGTGATGCAATGAATGCCACACATTTGTGGTCACAACACTCGTGATTAATAAGTAATGCCCTATTCATTTAGTATTTCACATATTTTAATAAACATTGCAATGATGGCAACAGATGCTAATCGGGTACGACACAATCGGGTATACCTCACTGGAATTTATAAGTACTCGTACATATTTACTTACATATAACAATTCGATTCATACAAAAGTAAGTCAGATCATTGGTATGAATGAGTAAACGAGTGACCGATAAGTGGAGTTTATTATTAGAAAGAAGAACAGTTCTTGGCATTCATTTTCAAAGAGTATTTCCCTGAAATGTTAGCCGCAACTATGATTAATATGGTCCACTCTGAGCAAGCAAATCGCGATGCTTCTAAGAGATGACGATGTTGAAATATGGACCGCTTATTTTTTAACTGCCAACAACAATAGCAATAATAAAAATTAAATAGTGGTTTCCAATAAAAGTAATGTGAGTTTTCTTCAAACTCTTTGGAATTAAAAACGATCATTTTGTTGTTGTTCACATCGTCATTGAATCAGAAACGGATATTAAATATTCTGAGTATAGTTACAGTAGAAAGTCGATTCTTGCACGTAATGAAAATCGGGCTCGGTGCAATAAGTTTCATTTGCAATTCAAAAAAATTTCCGATTACGATTTTAGTTTATTTTGTACAGACTCGCTTGTTCGCATTGTTTCTGAGCCTCTGCAGTGTCACACCATCATTTAAGCAAGCATTATTTGGCTCTGCCCAATCCAAATATATATTTAAATGCTGATAAATATTATCTTCTCCGATGTAATTTTATTTGTACTTAGCATCACTTCATTAGTTCCGTCACCGACTGTTTCGTCGTCTTCATTACAGTATTCTTCATTTGAAACTGTGGGTTCAGAATGAGGCTCAACAATACATACCTCGATTTCAGATTGGGAGGTTTGCTGCAGTGGTTCTACATCTCGAAGCAAATCTGCAGTGAATGGGATGTTGGATGCATCATTAGCTACCTGTAATCGTAACTCTGAAAAAGGAATGATATCTTCACAATCCCAGTCAGACGCTTTTGCAAACAATTTTTGAAACGATGACTGAATTGTAGTTGCAGTAACCCCATGCAATAGCTAAAAAGCATATTGATTTTTTCAGGTCAACATTTCGCAGTGACTGGTGGACAGTTTCTCCACGTGCTACAGTGTGACTTAAGGGAACCCGGTGGTCTAGAAATTTCAAAAAATCGAATTTTTGTTTTTTCAATATTCCGTTATATAACAAAGTACTGTCAAATTTTCATGCGGAGATTCCCAATATTATAGCTTTTACAACCCATTAACTAGGTAGAGAGCGGTCGGCGCGCTCCTGTACCTCAAACTTTAAACCCATTTATCTCGAAACGACTTTTTTCGGTCGGGTGTTGTAAAAAAAGAAAAAAAAAAAACCATTCAATCGAATCGTCTGAAATTTGAATATGTTGCTCACAACATCAATAGCTTTAGCCTGTACTAGAATTATATTATTATTTCAATTATTTCGTTTTTTTTTTTTTATTACAAAACTGAAAAAAGAACCGATTTTTAGAGTGTCAAATTCAAAACCGCGCCATTTATTCAAATTAATTTTTATTATTCTAGTAGCATGACATAGCTACAGTCATACTGATTAATATTTTTTTTTTCAGGTAAATAACGGGTGATTTTTTAGCTATTATCTTTTTAAACAGTTGGTTTAAACAGCTGACGCACGTTTCGTGTTTTGTTTCACTCTCAAACATCTTCAATTTGGTCTATAATTTAACCACGAATCGTCTTATAAACGAACAAAGCTTGCAAATCATTGAATTTTATTATAAAAATGCGTGTTCTGTTAAGAAAGTTTATCACGCGATTCTTCCATTTTATGGTAGTTTAATCGAAGCCCTTCAAAATACAGCTGGTGCAAAAATTGAAGCCGAACCACCTGCCGCAACGCAGATTTTTTGGTGAATGGGCTCTTGGAAAGTTGGCCCAAGATGCACTTTTTTATCGAAAAATTGTGTTCAGCGACGAAGCTCATTTTTGGATCAATGGGTACGTAAATACGCAGAATTGTCGATTTTGGAGTGAAGATCAGCCAGACGAATTGCAAGAGCTACCAATGCATCCAGAAAAGGTCACCGTTTGGTGCGGTTTATGGGCTGGAGGTATCAAAGATGCTGCGAATCATAACGTAACTGTGAATGGTGGGCGCTACCGTGAAATGATATCCAACTTTTTTTTGCCCAAAATGCAAGAGCTTGACTTGCATGATATGTGGTTTCAGACGTGGTCAAGACGGTGCCACATGCCACACAGCACGCATAACAATGGACTTGTTGAGAGGCGAGTTCGGTGAACAATTTATTTCACTTTCGGGACCTGCCAATTGGCCACCCAGATCGTGCGATATAATGCCTTTAGATTATTTTTTGTGAGGCTTAGTTAAAGCTCATGTCTATTCAGACAAGCCTGCTTCAATTAACGCATTGGAAGACAACATTAAAGCATTTATATGTGAGATACCGGCCGAAACATTGGAAAGAGTATGCCAAAATTGGACTAAGCGGATGGACCATTTGAAGCGCAGTCGCGGTCAACATTTGCATGAAATAATCTTCAAACATTAAATTATATGGACTCTACTATCGATTTAAATAAAAATTTCATGTAGTTTTCTGAATTTTACGTGTGGGTTTTTTTTTTAAACGTTCCTATAGCTCTTAAAAAATCAACCTTTATTATAGATCGTCAACCATGACGACTGTATTCTTTGCGTTCGAGCGCTGGGAGAGGTATAGTTACGTTGCCGACTTTAGACGCGTTTTTCTCAAAACTATATTTTTCGAATTGGCGTACACGATAACTCGAAAATTTATTGACCGATCTCCCTAAAATTTTGCACATCTTTTTTATGATATTATTTTCTAAGTGAATTTAAAGTTTCTGAAAATTTCTCGAAAAAATAATTTTTTCGAAGCAAAAATAGTGGAAAACTCCCCCAAAATTCATTTTTTTAAGCATTTTATTTTGCTAATTTTATTCCATTTTTGTTTAATTCATATAGAAATTATGACATTAATAAACAAAAAAAATTTTTGGTTTTTCGTATTCAGGTCACTGACGCCGATGCAACAATGCCCGCCGATTGAGAAGCCTTCCTGGAAGAATTGAGTGTACATCCGCCATTTTAAAAGATTAAAATAAAAAAAATTTTATATTATTTTGATGTATAAATAAACTGTATGCCAATTTTGAAAAAAATATATTGACTTCTCCATTTTATATAATTTTAATGAAAATCAGGGAAAATATGGCCGTTTACAGGTATCTGCCCCCTTAATTAAAAAAAAAAAATCCAATTAAACGCATTTTTTTTTTTAATAACTGAAATATTCTTATTTTTCAGCTGGAAGCCTTCAAAGCTTTTTAAATGTAATAATAATTTTGCTATTTTCTTTTTACTGATAATAAATAAATACCGATTTTGTAGAATTAGAAAATATAAATAAAAACAACATTTTATACGTTTTAATAATCTTCAATCAAAAGTCCATTTCTTCATAACTTCAAACAAATTTTAATTTCCGGTGCACTAAAAACATAATATTATATTGTGGTGCGAATTTAGCCTCAAGGGCCATCTGCCGCCACCCCTCCTTATGCATACGCCCTTTGTACGCGCAAATATATAAACGAATTCGTCCACATATAATATCTTCAAAAAAGAAGAACAAAACAATCAATATTTTATTGACGCGCCGCAAAAAGTTGTCGCTGTAAAAAATGTGTAATTTATTCCAAATAAAACAAAATAAATCGCTGACCCACTAAATTCAAATTTAAATTGCGAAAGTTAATCACAAAAGTTCAAGCGTGCAAGTGTGATTAGGAGCATGACTAAAGTAAAGCGACAAGGCGGCCAGTTTGTGAAGTAAACACCCTTTAGACGGCTCATCATTAACACGAAAGCTTTTGCCTTCAAGCTTTTGAATTATCTTTACTTTTTTATTTACACTTTTTTACTATTTTCCACAATTTATTGGAATTTTGCTTTTCTTATTCTCAGAAGCTTTGCTTTTGCTTTGCTAGTGCAATGAACTCTTTGCTTGTTTATGTTGTTAGTGTTTTGTACTTATCTTGGCTGTCTTTCACTGTGTGTTTTTTATCTTTCACTCAGCTGATTGAATTTAGCTGCTCTATTGAGAAAACATTATAAACAAATTTCTTTGTTTTACAAACTTGTTTTTACCGCTAAACTCAGCAGCAGTCACTAAACAAAGGCGGCATACTTCGGTTAACCCCAACCCCGCTTCACACCCAAAAGGCAACAACCTAAACTCTCACACTCAAGTTGATTCCTCCTTTTTCGCTTCTACATCTGTTTACTTAAAATATTTTTATTTTAGTTTTTTCTATTTGGTTTTGCTATTTTCATTTGTGTATGCCCGTCTACAGCTTGCTTTTTGCGCTGCTTGCACTCGCATTCGCATGATTATTACTTATTTACTTTTTTGTTATTTTTATTATTGTTATCTTTTTGTAGCTCTGCCATGCCGTGCTGCCTTGATTCTTTGATTGGTGGTGGTTAGTCGTCTGCACGGTTGCTCGGATGCTTTTTCGGCTCTTGCGCATCGGCGACGAAGGCAGCGACGAGTGACGACGACGTTATCGGCAGGCAGTGAATGGTAGTTGGTGAGTGGTGGTGGGGTTTTGACCTCGAAAGTAACCTTAAGCAATTGCAAGTTCAATGCCATACATTGACCTTGAGCCGCTTACACCCCGTTGCGACTCGCGCCGGTCTAAATACATAAGTGTGTGTGTGCGAGTTTTGTGTTCAAAGCTTTGCTATGCACTGAATGTTTGTCATTTAGTTCGTAATGAGTAATTTAGATTATTTTATCAAATTGAAATGAGCAAACAGATACAATTGTGCATGTGATATCTACGAGTATACATACATACAAACATATGTATGTACAGTGAGTATGTAATTTCGCAAATAGCAAAAGACCTATCATCATTTTATGCATTTATTATCTGCTATGGTGTTTTTATACTACTTATTTTTCGCTTGTCTGGCAGCACTTTTTCTTGTTGAATTAACCAAAATGTGATAAATGCTCAACAATTATACAAAATGTAAGGTTTTTATCTTCAAAACGAGAGGCACAATATAAAATTTTCTCTATAAAATTTTCAATGCACAGCACTTTGCAAAATATTCCTCATTTTCTTTGAATTACACTTCCATTAGCGCAGAAAAAATTTCAAAATTAAAGCAACTGCGGAATTCAAAAAAGATTAACCCAAAGAGACGCCTTAAGATGAATGACAGAATTTCATCCATGTTTGTCTGCCATTCTACGTTACTGAAAAAGGAAGAATTTAACCAGGGCAGCTTGGTACTAGTGAGGCTTTAGGCTCATTTGACCAAGTTTTTTTTAAATCGATTTTGTATTTTTCACATATTTAAAAAGGTTAACGCTTCTGTAATTTTGTGTCAAACTTTCAAGCAAATCTGAGGAAAACTGAGGGAGTTATAGAGCTTCGACTGAAAAAATTCAACCAGGGCGGCTTGGCACTAGTGAGGCTGTAGGCTCATTTGAAATCCTTTTTAAAACCGATTTTTGTGTTGTTCACATATTTAAAAAGTCTAACGCTTCAGTAATAAATGATTCTCTAGAGGACATTTCCCAAAAGGGATTAATATTTTCTACCAAAAACAATATTTCTTTTAATGAAAGTTAATGAATATTTTTTATCAATCATAATTTCGATTTAACTTGGTCTGTCCCTGCTTGGCGGTAGGGAAATAAATGCTGTGGCAGGAGGGGATAGAATCACTAGGCTCGTTCGTAGAGGTACACCACAGGGCGGCGTTCTCTCGCCTCTCCTTTGGCTAGTAGCTATGGATGAAGCTTTAACTCGCCTAAACAGGGGAGGAGTAAAGGTGGTAGCATATGCCGATGACTTGGTCCTAATGGTCTCAGGACCCTTCCCATCAGTAATGGCTGAAATTTTGGGAGGTGCACTGGCTACACTCAGTAGTTGGGCTGCCAGTTGCGGTCTCAGAGTCAACTCTCACAAAACGGAGTTGATGTTATTCACCAGGAAATACAAGCCTCCGCCTTTGAAGCTTCCAAGACTAAACAACCAGTGTCTTACACTCGCATCGGAAGTCAGGTATCATGGTGTAATACTTGACCTCAAGCTCCACTGGAAGCTGCACATTGAAAATCGAGTTAAGAAGGCCAGTATAGCCTTCTACGCCTGTAAATCTATGTTCGGCAAAAAATGGGGTCTCAAGCCACGTGTCGTACTTTGGATGTACAACTTAGTGGTTCTACCAATTTTAACATATGGTTGCCTAGTTTGGTGGGTAGCTCTTCAGAAGAGCTGCAACACCACTAAACTAGAGAGAGTGGCAGAGAACTGCATATGGGGCATCACTGATGCTTGTAGAACATGGCCCACTGCTGCGCTCAACGTTATTCTGCACTTACTTCCTGTGGATCTGCAGGTTAAATCCATTGCTGTTCAAAGCGCTATTAGGTTGAAGGAGCTTGGCCTCTGGAGACAATTTCCTATAGGACATAGTAGCATCTTGAAGCAGACCTCCCCTTCCTTCTCTGTTCTTCGCACTGATCTCTCCATCCGCAAACTGGGATTTGAGGGTTGTGCTGGGGCTATCTTTCCGAGCAGGCAAGACTGGAAGGAGAGGAGAGTCGTCACGGATATAGGTACCTCTGTTTTCACTGACGGACCCAAGATGGAATCTGGAGTGGGAGCGGGAGTTTTCTCTAAATCAGCCAGCGTTTCGGTCTCCTTTAAACTGCCGGAAACGAGCAGCGTTTTTCAAGCAGAGGTCTTCGCGTTCCTGCAGGCATTCAAATTGCCTCGGTATCGCTGTTGGGAGGGAGACATTAATATTTTTTCCGACAGCCAAGCTGCGATCAAGGCCCTGTCGTCGCCGTATTGCAGCTCTCTTCTGGTGAACTCCTGTAAGGAGGAACTCAAACATCTCGATCGAGCAGGAAACATCTCCCTTATCTGGGTTACCAGGAAGGGGTCGACAGAACCGGTTTTAACTGTCCCCCTCTCAGACATCGGTGTTTCATTTATTTTCAGAACACTCGTAATAAAAAATGTTGCGTTGTTTGAATAATTTTGCTCACCTCAGTACATACCACCTACAAAAACAACCCGAGCACTTGACAATTAAGCTAAAACCAGTTGAAAGTCATTGAATGGCGTTGAAAGGCATAAAATCAAATAATCACACCTTTGTTGTTGTTATGGTGGCCTTTTTTACGAAAGAAATGTTTTTGTGCTGCCATTTGCATTTGTGTTTTGTTAAATCGAGTTATCTACAATCGCTTTTTCAACTGAGTTCGTTCAAACAAAAATAATCAAAAGCAATATCAAACACTAATTGAAACCTACAAAACAAAAAAAAAACAAATAACAACAAAGGCACATGCATAAACACTTATAAGTATATTAATGTGCCGCAATTGCAAGGTGCCTTTGTTCGCGTATCTCAAAATGTTTATTTATGCTTTCGAATCCACTTCGTCCCCTTCAAAGTAATCCACCTCCAACAAAATGCACTTATGCCAGCTTTTTTTCGATTCTAAACACAGTTGTTAAGTAGACTGGAAAAGCCCCGATTTCTGTCAAATTCAACTCGTGAGGTTTAAAACCCTTAGCAAATAAAGTAGATTTGCCCAGCTTGTTGGAAGACTCAGCTGTTGTTAGCCTATCAAAGTAAATTTTAACCAGAAACCTACTTAGAGTCCCACACAATGCCGAGCAGGCGTAGGGGAAATATTTCATCGAATTACAGTTACCACACAAAATATTGTGATCAGGGGGTCGATTCTCCTTCTGTGTAAGCGTGAAGTGAAAAAAAAGTTTCGTTTCACAGGCACTTCTCTCTCTCTCTCCCTCTTTGCACAAAAGATTATTTTGCGAATCTTGTTCGTGTCATGTAGCCATGAAACTTTTGCAAGTGCGATATTCAAATGTCAAATGACATTTGTTTTGCAGCTAAAGTAAATTTAGAAAGAGAAAGAAATAATTCTTTTGCTTGATTTAGAGCAGAGTTTGTGCTGAGCAAAGGTAAGATAACGATTTTTAACAAATTTAATCCTATTTGAAAAATAATTCAATATTTATAGGAATTTGTTGATAGTGCTGAGACGCTCATTTCGCGATGGACAAAATCCACCAACGATGAGTTTTATTTAGAGAACTTTGAGGAATCTGAAGTAATGTTAGTTGGCCTACAAATATTTCAAGTCGTGAAATTTTGAACAATGCGAAAAGACAGCTTTTGTAATAACAATAACAATCAATTAGAAAATTTGGCATGTTCATTTATTATTTTCCATGCGTTTTTAAGCAAAAGTTGGGCTCAGAGATATCGCCTGCATCCATGAAGAGGACACAATAGATCTTTAAGGTCGCAGTGCTAAATCCCCTCATAATAATAATAATAGCAAATACTCGCATAAACCACAAACCAACGATGAAATGTGCTGCAAAATGAAAGCTTCTGCGTATGTGGTACGGGAGTCTCTGCTTGCAATGTCAATAAAACAACTAAAAAAAACTCACTATCACCGGATATTTGAGTTCATATTACCATGAAACAATATTTATACTTAAAACCAAGATGCTCCACGAGACATGCGTGGAAGGCACCCAGTGATGAAACCAGTACTCAATTTTTGCTTTTTAGAGATCTGTTGTTGATTTCCTCTTCAATCTGTTAAAGGAAATGGGATTGTGTGATATAGACCCTTTTTGGGTGTTTGGCCGAGCTCCTCCTTCTATTTGTGGCGTTCGTCTTGATGTTGTTCCACAAATGGAGGTGCCTACAGTTTCAAGCCGACTCCGAACGGAAAGGAAACATGCTGTTTCGACGGGTTGGGTCCAGAGGGAGAGGGGTGTTAGATGAATCGGTATTAGAGGGCATGTGAAAAGGTGGTTAGTGTCATGCGGGGAGCCTTCACATGCCGGATATATTATATGTTTAGTATGTCGGGGTCGATTCTGGTACAGTATCCAGAATGTAATTGTGCCGAAATTACGAGGGTCTCTCGAAGTATATTAGCTTCATCTGCTATAGGTGGTGGTTGGACTTCGATTACGGCATTCACAGAACGGGTCTAAAACTAAGTCTTAAAATACAAAATAAAATAGATCAATAAATTTAAAAGTTTTCTCAGAAAAAATTCTGGAAAATTCGCCTTTTTCGACCTTCTAACTGTATATAATCCCTTAAGAATATTTGAAATGCTTTTCTCCTGGACGGGCAACCCTCCCTTAACCCGTTAACACTCCCATAACGTATTACTAGCTAGTTTTACACTTTTCTCATAAGCAGACATATTTTTCGGTCCCTAAGGTGTCCGCTTATAAGAGAGCACACTGTACTATTTTAGTTAAATTACACGCTATCGTTTTTTACAAAATAAAAAGTTGTACGATTTTCAGTGGCACTCACTGTTTTTGTAAAGGGTGGTTAAGTTTCAAGGGCCGGTGTTGATTTTGAATAAATACAATTTTTTTAGGAACTTGCTGTCATTTCTCTTTATTATGATAATATTGGTACGGCTCAATTACGCATGCAGCAAAATATCGGCCAAATAGCCGCTGCGGCCTCGGTGGCACACCTCCATCCGATGGTCCAAATTTTCGATGACGCTGAGGCATAATTGAGGTTCTATGCCGTCAATGTGCCAAATTATCTCATCCTTTAGCTCTTGAATTGTTGCTGGCTTATCGCCAAACACCTATTCTTTCAAATAACCCCAAAGAAAGAAGTCCAACGGTGTCGTTGACGTTTAGGTGTGGTTCACATTCAACATCGGCCCTTGAAATTTAACCACTCTTTACATACATATTTTTTAACAGATGCAATGAGAATTTAAGAGGTAATCAAAAATGCAACATGAGCCACAATCAGTTTACGCAGAAGTTCAAGAGAGTCCAACACTTACCTTTCTTTGTCGGCTCTTCCGGTTCAGCAACTAATTTTGAAATTTGAATTGATTGATTTGGCAATGCCGCAATTGCATCGCATATCGGCGTGAGTGTTGTCATATTGACATCACCCTCCTCTTTCGAAATGACGACATTGTCATTATTTATGTGTTTGTTTTTATTGTTTTCGCTCAAAACATTTTCGTTTGCAACATCGATGCTGACAATTTCTGCAGTTGATTTCAACAGCAACAACATTGTTGCTGGGTTCGATAGTGGCGAAAGCGAATCGTTGGGCATCTCCGTTGTCTTATCTTTTGTTGTAAATTTCGTGGCATCCACTTGTTGTTGCTGTTGTTGTTGCTCAAAAAGTAGTTGTTGTTTCGTTGCTTGCTGCTGTGTTTTTTGCTTCTTCCTGCTCTGCTGGCTTGGTGAAGATGTCACTTCTGCTGCCATTGCCGCTGCTTTTGTTACTTTGCGCTGCTGACGCTGACCGATTGCGGCGTTTATCGCTTTCCGCTGCGTCCATTGAATGTGGAAATTGGGTAAAGTTCTTTGCCGCTGGAAAAAATTTTGAAAATATTGTTGTTGTTTTTGCTGACAATATTGCAAATAGTTGCTATTCACATCACAGGAATAAAACGCTGTTGCATTGTTGAATAAAGGCCAATAGCCTTCCACATTGTTATTAGTGTCCATATTTTGGCCAACTGTGGTTGGCGAAATGGCGCGTGGAGAGGCATAGGGTGATTTCGGCTCCAATGTGCCGACAACTGTCTTAATAGCAGCTGACGTGGAGGCCATTGGCGCGCTGTTACGCGGCACAAAAATCGGACTGCCGATATTCATTGCGCGGCGATGTTTCGTTACAACTTTATTTCGATTTGTATATCGTTTCGCTTGTAAAAACGTTTCTGTTTTGTTTTGCTCTTTGCTGAGTTTTGTTTGTATTTACAGAGAAAAATTAATCGTTCTCTTCCTCTTGAACGTAATTAACGACGCAGTTGGCGTCGCACACAACAATTGTTAGTGTATCTTTGTTTTTGCTACTGCTGCTATTCTCTTTGCTGCAGCTGATTCTGCTGACCGCTGCGCTCTTTTTTCTTGTTCGCTATGTGTAATCGATAAAATTTCGCAGATCACAGTTCGCGATCAGCAGATGTGCACGTCCGCGCTGCAGGAAGTGTTTGATCAAATGCAATGAATTGCGAATTGCTGGCAATTGTTGCTGATAGGCGAAAGCGCTTGTACGACGTTTATTTAGACAAACTGCGTACAAGAGGTATCGTTTGTTGTTGCTTGTCTTAACTACTTTATCTAGTTTGCAAGCGTGTTTTGTTGTTGTTGCTGACAATGTTTTTGCTTTTTTTGCACGTTCTGCAGTTTGCAATTGTGGCTGACTGAGTGTTGCTGCGGTGTCAGGCGGTGGTTCTTGTTTTAGGTGTTGTTGTTGTTTTGGTCGCTTTATTAATTTTGATTTGTGTTTTTGTGGTTGTTGTTGTTTTGGCAGAAGTTCCAATTTGTACATAGTCTGCGTTTATTTGTTGAATTGGTGGTGTTTTTCGAATATTTTTTTCTTGATTTATTTGCAATGGCTTTACTCAAAAAATGTCCTCCCACACTTGAATAAACTGAAAATACAAAGCATAGAGAAAATAAAGTTTTTAAATTATTATTTTTTTAATTAAAAATATGTTGCGAGATTTTATTGCATAATTATTTGTGATGACCCTTTTCTCAACCAGCGCTTAAAGTGAGACGATAGAGAGAGGTTAAACAGGGAGAGAGTGATGCTAACTTTAAAACATGGGGAAAAGATTTTTAGAGGTGTACTACTTAGCAGACCGTTACTCAGCTGTGAGAGAATTTGATGGATATGCCGATTAAGCTAAAGCAAAATTTTGTGAAACACAAAACGAATAATGTAGAATCCGAAATTCCCCTCAAAAGAAATTGTTTTTTGTTCGTTCCACGGCAGTCGGTTCTACGTTGCCGAAACGACCCTGATTTATGTATATCCGGCCAAGGACTGTCACTAGA
Organism: Anastrepha obliqua; assembly: GCF_027943255.1. Classification (NCBI taxonomy): domain Eukaryota; kingdom Metazoa; phylum Arthropoda; class Insecta; order Diptera; family Tephritidae; genus Anastrepha; species Anastrepha obliqua. The sequence continues at coordinate 52,057,633 of NC_072893.1, forward strand.
GCAGCATTCCCCGTATGTAAATATGGAGAATGTTTATGCTGCTACAACAATAAAAACAACAACAGCAGACCTGGTAGCAGTAACTTACTGCTACAACAATAACAAAAACAACAACAGCAAACCTGGTATCTATCATCCTAAACTTTAAAATGTCCGTTAACTGTTCGCTTTCTGAACTGGCTGCCCAAAATGAATTTGCTAGTTTCAAGGCTTCGCTTCGGTTAGCAAATAAAGGTCCAATATTTTCAAGACTGCTTATGCTGTTTTTACCGCCATAATCAAGGGAGCTGTGACGTAAAATGTTGCAAAATTTTTTATATACTTAAGATAAAAAAATTTAATTCAGATTCAAAATAATTAGTTTCGTGAAAACTCTAATATTAGCTACGATTAGATCAACCTCACTTCTTCAACACTTCAAACGGAGAATCACTCTTGCTAATAGGTGTTACTATGGGCTAAGTAAGCAATTGAGTAGTCGAGCCCTCTCTCGCATGACCAAACTGACACTTTACAAGACGCTCATCATACCCGTGTTGCTTTATGGCGCAGAGGCATGGGTAGTGTCACAAAGCGATGCAGCCGCTCGTTAAAGACAAAGGTACCGGGGCGTAAGAGGCGGTCAAGTACGCAGGCAAATGATCTGAACTTGAAGAATCGAGTCCAAAAAAGGGTTAGAGCAGCAACTTATAACAGGTGGAGTAATGCGCTCATCAAACTGATTTCAACCAGCGTTCAAAGTACTCAAGTATGCGGAACTTCCAGAATCTATCAAACGAACATACGCCTAGTCACGGAAATAATAAGGAGCGCTCGAAGCGCAGCATTTCGAACTGCGCACGAGCTATAGACTCCTTTAAACATTTCTTATGCTAATGTCCTCCACTCTGAAGCATTTACTTTAGATTTTTATGGGCTCACTTTTTCCAAATCCACAGTTTAGGTGAAATTCCGTTGGAAGTGCTGATTTGATTCGGTAAAAGAGGGGTATGGTTTAGGGCCAGGTAGGGACAGAATGGAGGAAATATCGTTTACCTGTGCATGATAATGGCCCTCCATGACCACTGAGGGAGCTCTGTAGACACAACACGCCTAACTTAACGCAACCTAAGCCCTGCCATGACTAACTTGAACCATTGCATTTAAAAATAACTACCAAAACAAACTTATTGGAAAGAGTTAAATTTCAGTAAATATATAATTTCAGTAAATTATAAATTAACATTTTGAAAATTTTCAGTAGCACAAGACTGGTTCAATAACTCCTTAGAAAAAGGTAGAGAAACAATTAGTTTATATATATTTTTTTTTAATTTTTTTTTTTTTGGAAAATAATTTGGGCTCTAAAAACTCTAAAGAAATTTTTTGGAAAAAGTTAAATATTAATTTTTTATAAATTTGAAAATTTTCTGTAGTAAAAGGGTGGGGTTCAATAACTCATTAGAAAAAGGTAGACAATTTTTTTTGATTATTTTTCAAAAATCTTTTAGCGCTAAAAAATCCCACACCTCTAGTGTTTTATAACCACTCGAAACACTCTTTCTTCACTTTTCTAAATAAGCAAAATTCGCTCTCTTCAATCGACAACAAAAATACAGCTATGTTATTGAATTATTTCTCATATTACGTTTGTGGAATTCTCTCAGAAGCGAACAAAATTTCGCTTTGAGTTAAACGAAAACATTTCACCCAACTTAGCTTACCTTTGAACTCAAATTTAATATTCACTTTCAAGCAAATTTTATTATGCTACTAAGGGGTTAGGGGCAGTCAGAATTTTCAAAAAATTGGTTTTCTTTTGTTTTACATTTTCTTAAAGTATAATATCTTAAAAATATTGTGTGAAAATATGAAGTGAATCCGACAAATACTTTTCGAGTTATTCAACAATTAACAAAGGGCGCTCGGCGCTGTTTTTTGAACTGGTGATCACTGTAACTTAAAAACCGCTTGGTAAACTTCAATAAAATGTATACTGCTTTTGAAAAACATAAAAAATTCTTGCCTGATCGAAGGATTTTTTTTCAAAAATTTAAATTTTTTTTTAAATAATTAATTGTCGGGTTTTTTCTCGAAAATCTGAAAAAATATTTCCAGAAACCGCCATATTGTTAATTTTGCAAAAAGTTTCAATCAGGCACAAGATTATCTATTAATAAAACTAATTTCTCTTGCCCGATTGATTTTAGCTGAATCTCCAAGGACTTGTGATGATCACCGCAAGGGACTTCTGGATAAACGGGCTCCACACAAACATCGTTAACTTTTGCAATTATTAATTTTTTTTTTTGAAATTTTACCAAAGTCAAGTCGAAACATTATGTATTAATGCTATGTTTTTATTTTTTTTAAATAAAGCAATTAATCGCAAAAAAAAAATTTTTGAAAATCTTGATTTTTTCGGGCCTCTGACTATCCCTAACCCCCCAGAGGACACTTCAGCTTCCACTTTCGACAACCCTTGCATGTTAAGGGGGAAGGAACGCCACTGTGAAAATTCATGAAAATCGATTTTTTTTTTTGCATAAATTGTTAGTATAACTACTTAAGAAAAAGTTGGTAATAATTTTAAAGCGAAATTCGCTTTATTCCCGATTCTATCTGCACTTAGGTGAGCGCCCATCGGTTCGGCCCCGTAGCGCTTACGATAATGCTTTATTTCAAACGCGTTTTTCTCGAAACGACTTTTTTTGATACGGTGGCAACGATTTCTCGAAGACTAATGGACCGACTTTAATTTTCTTTTTTTTTTTTTGCAAATTTTTGTTATCGCATTGACTATCGTTGTACGTAGCCGATTTTCAAAATTTTGAAAATAACTATTTTTTTGGGGCTGTTGAAAATCAAAAAAATGACGAAAAACACACATCGAAATTCAAATCACCACCATTTTGTCAAAAAAAACAAGAAAAAAAGGGCTACGTGCAACGATAGCCACTATTGTGTAGAATAATAAAATTTTTGGTTTTTTAATTTCAGATGATTATTCATTGCTGTATCGCTGCTACCCGATGACGTCAGTTTTTTTTTTACTCGTTACGTTTATTTACATAACTTTGTCAATTTTCTATATTTTTTAATAAAAATTTACATCAACATAGTTTAATGCACATGTAATAAATTGCCTTTTGTCCGATCCTCGAATAATCATTCCTACTTACAAAAAAAAATTTCCAAAAATCTACTATTTTTTTACCCTTCACAGTGGCGTTCCCCCTTAATGATTCGTTATAACAGCGCTGCCTGTGTTGTTTGTAAACAAAAAACAGCTGATTGACTACTTTACATATTTTCGTTGCCGGTATTTTAGAGTATTGAGTAGTAACTAAGGTCACAATATTCATATCTTCTGAAGCATTGAAGTTGTTGCCGCTTTTCTAATTTTGTTTGTCAACCAATGAAATATTTTTTTTTTAGTTTTTTCCTGTTAAACCAATGCTAGAGCAACAGATTTTCACAATTTTTTTTTTTTTGCACTTCGCTGTCGAGCACTTAATACTATTAAATAAATATTTAACGGTTTGTGAACATTTTTAAGGGTATGAAATCGCTTTTGTCGTGTCAAGACTTTAACAGTGGGTTAAGAAAACAGCCCTACATGTAGACTTTACTAATTTTCCCAATATTTACCTGTCTCTATTTACTTGTCACTTTAGCTACTCCGTTGCTAATTGCAGTGAAAATTAACAACCGTAGTGCATTTCGCAAAACAAAACCTGCACTAAAAGTCGCATATGTATGTACACAAATGTATGTATGTTTATATACAAAAAAAATCAATTCTATCACTGTGAAGTGTAGTAAATTATTTTGTTGTTGTTGTTGTTCACTTTCGGCGTTGACACGTTTTCTTGCGTTTTCTTATTATGGTCGGTCGTTGTGTTTCTTTTTTTAATATTATTTTTTGATTAGTTTTACTTTTTAAATAATTTCGTTAAGCGCTACTTTCTGCGCAACACAAATACAAGTGGACATAATCGTGTATATAGCACAAACATGTATGTATGTATGTATGCGATAAGTTGACGCGCCACACCGACTGACGTCAGCGCAATTATTTTAGGGATTTCTGCGAAAGTTCTATGAGTGAAACGATTGCTTGTTGTTTTTAGATTGTTTTTTTTTTTTTGTAATTGTACCACTGCTGCTGCCGTTTTTCTGCTTTTGTGAAATTATTTCACTTCACTTTCTAAATGAGTAAAATTTTGTATTCTCTTTCGTGCGCACTGTTACCTTTTTACTTGTTTATTTGTTGTTGTTGTTGTTTTTTCATATAAACGAAACTTGATTGTTTCACCGAATCAGCTGATTTTACATCACCTCTGCTTTTGTTTACTTTTGCACTGCATTCAAAATGAGCTTGCATTAAAAATCATTGATTTCAAAGTTCAACTAAAAATTACACACATACGTTCATGCATATGTGCATATATCAATAGGCTGTGCAAAGCGGAAACATAATGGAATTGAAACAAAACAAGTCCAACCTTTAGACAATGAACCCAAATGAATGAATGGCTGGCTAATTAAGCGGCGCTTTCTTCACTGCTGTTATTGCTGCTGATGTTTACTGTTCATAAAAACTTTTTCCGAGTGTTAATTTTTTAAAAAATAATCGTCCAGCAAATTTCTGTTTCCCCTTTTAATTTTGTTCTCGTATTGTTATGAAATTTATTATTTTCTAACTTTCACTTTAACTTGTTGTTGTTTGTAATCTTCAAACAAGAATTAAGCATTTGAATTACATCTATTACGCTTTGCCACCATTCCACAGCGGCCAACGTCTAGAAACTAAAATTGACGTTGACTACTTTCGCTTAGTTCGTTTAACAAATTCTATTTTTGTTGTTATTATTTTATCAAATACAACTTCCCATTACATGCGGCCATACTTGGCATCTGACACATTTTCTAATAGAATATTTGCAATTTGTAATGTGTATAAAAATATATACATACGTGCATAAGCTTCTCTCAACCAACACCAAACAAAAAATATAGCAGAGCACTTTTCTCAGAGTTCAGCTTATTTAACTTCTTTGAACCGAACTCATCAGAGAAACTGTCGCCTTTTCTTCAATCAACCGTTAATTTGTTCAGTTTTCGAAACGTTTCACATGCAATAATAATTTACTATAAAACTCAATTCATTTTATGAGACAGCAATTCCACAAAATCTAAATAAATTAGTATTTTCCCCTCTACATATACACGTACAATCATATAGAACAATGGAGCATCAAAATGCGCCGCGAGTTCACAACACCAAAGAAATTCCCCGCTTTTCAATTGTTTTTTTTTTTCGATCGAACGAGTATAAATATTATTTAGTAAGTATATTTGTAAATATTATTAAACTCGTGGAGGCATAACGCCAGCGCGTCTTACCGTTAGGGAAACTACGAACGTTTTGAAATGATTTTTGACTTGCACAATTTTTAACAAGTAATTGATAAAAGGAAATCACAGCGAAGCCACAGCAGACAGCAGACAGCGAACAGCCAAAACAGAGAACTCAAGCATAGACAACAAAACAAATGTAGTATGCAAAAGCATTAAGCAAATACAAAGTAAACGCAATCAAAAGCAATAGAGCATTTTAGTGAACACACACACACACACACATGCAGTGATAATAATGATGATGTACGCGAGAGCTTTTCAAATTTCTACATGAACTTGCTCTAGCTATAATATTTTCTTAGTGTATGCGATGACGGCAAGAGAGCGCAAAAATTCTTGTTGAGATATAAAGTCAAATAGGTTCTCTCAGAACAAAACAAAAATGCAAGAATAAGGAAAAACTGATGAAAATCAACTACAATATATGAAATGCAGCGAAAGAAAAAAAAAACAAAAAGAAAAAAAAACAAAAACAAAAACAAAAACAAAAAACAAAAAGAAAAATAATAAAAAGAAAAAAAAAACAATGCATAAAATAAAAACGAGGAAAACAACGAACAATGGAAAAATAATAATGATGCATCGTTGGAAACAAAGAATTGAAAGATACTGTCTGCCAAGTGGGAGATTCAAAATTAGCTGCGCAAAAGATTAAAGCTCTTCAAAATTTTCTGTATACGCACTGATGGCCTCAGTAAGCGAGGCTGTGCAAAACACTTGACAGCAGCGCCGCAATAGGAGCAATTTCTTAGTTTTAAGTTTGAAATGGGTATTAAGTTTTTTAAATTTTTGTAACTTCCAACCTTTAGATGTGTTATAAAGAACTTAAAGTCTTACATATATACAAACATTTCTTAGATAAATAAATCAAATAAATAAATAAAAATAAATTGCTCGAAAGAATTTTGGTATGCAGTTTTATAGCTTCTTAATTTTAAGTAGGTGCAGTGCAAATGTGATGTTGCTGCAAATTCCCGTTGATTTTTCATAATTTATTTCGCTGACAGTGTTACGCATTTCCGCCAAATAAAAAAACATTTCGTACATTAACTGTGCTATGGTTTGTATTGACGGTAAATCATTAATAAACGCCTTTTAGGAGCAAATTTTTGTTGAAAAAGATAACTTATATGCTTCATATTTTGAATAAAGAAGTACTTTTAATGTTTGAAAAAACCAAAAATGATACAAATTTTGGCAAATCAAAGCAGCCATTCAAGCAAAACCTCAACAAGATCCTCAAATCGCTAGCCTGTAGCACTTGGGGCAAAGCCAAGCAAATGTTGCTGGCGACATTTAAAGCAACTGGCCAGCCGGTATTGGTTCTTGTGTCTATGTATATATGTACGATATGTACGGGAAATGGAGTCAAGGTGACAATCCTTGGCCAGATATAAGTCCGGGTCGTTCCGGTTACGAAGAACCGAATGTCGTAGGAACGGTCGCCTAGCACCAGTGATTAGCAATGGACAAAGCTCCAGACCTGCCAAAAAATTCTGCTTTCAGAACAGCCACGGGATGTCTCCTAACGTTCCCCATGCAACATCTTCACAGCGAAGCTTCCATGTTCCCAGTCAAGAAGCACAACAAAATGCTCAGCAAGCAATTTCTGCTTGGGTGTTATCATAGGAATTACCTCTACAAACATTTGCTAGAGCCTGAGTCACCTCTCAGATGAGTCAGAAGGCATCTCTTCAACTACACCGACGTGATCCAGGACCAAACACAACTGCAACTACTAGGCAGGACAGTATATAGAGGGCCACTAAACAACATGGTAATCGGGAGACACCCACCACCTTCCTAAACCTTCGATCCCCGAATGCCGTTATCCTAGTCCAACCACCACCTATTGCAGACGAAATGCTTCAGGTGCCTCGCAAGATCCAGGTAATTTTGGCTCTTTACTCATGTAAAGGTACACCACACGATACTAACCACCTATTCACATACCTTTTCAAACCCACTCACCCAACACCCTTCTCCCTCTGGACCCAACCTGTCGAAACAGCACTTTTCCTTGGTCTACCGTTAGATGAGTTAGACGATGACAATCTAACCAACTACACCGCACTGACAGGGCCTAGTGAACTGCTGCACAACAACAACAAGACTAACTATCCGGGTTCTGGAAGAAATGATTCCACAGAAATCTGAAGTGAATTCTTCCAAAGGAGGCGCATTCGTGCGGCAAGTGCTTATTGGACTCAATTTTTTTCTCTCTTCTACAGTTTGCGCAGAAAGCATTATGACATACAAGAAAACGAGACTCGTTTCAGAAACTTTTCACCAAAAAATAAGTGCGTATAGCGCAGTCCACATAACAGAAGTGAAACCTTCAAGGCAGAGGGAGAGACCCGAGAGAGAATGAGAGAGAGAGGGACAGAGAAAGAACATATATCTCAATAAATTCACAACATTAGCAGAGAATACAAATAGACAAAATTTACAAAAAACGGAGAAAGGTCGACCGGTGTAGGTAAACGCCGGACACAAACCGTGGCAACAACGCTCACTACTCGGAGCGTTTGTCAAACGCACAAACGCAGCGATTCCAGGACCGCAGTAACGGCACAAATTACCGCAAGGCAATACCAATAAATCCGACGCCGGAATGGATAGCACTTTATAGTGCGCCCAAGCACTAGCCAGGAAACGGAAATAAGCGCCAAAAAGTAGGCACCAAAAATTGGGACAAAAAAACGCCCAAAACAGAAGGCACCAAAAAAAAATGCCCAAAAAAATTGCGAAAAAAACTATAGTTCCTACAAATTTGCACCAACAAATAAGCACCAAAAAGTAGGGAGTGTTATTTCTCACTAGAAATGGGCATTCACAAGTAAAAACTCAGGAAAAATAGCCTAAAGTGTATCTAAGATATATATAAGGTATAGCTCTCTCTCTCCTTTTCCTCTACGTTACATCTTTTTTCTCTCTCGCGGAACGTAAATGCCCAAAACGTTGCATGGCCTTGAAATTTTACTCTCCATTCTCGCTCGTCCATCGACGCCTAAGAAGTTTCACTTCAAAATTGCTGAAATTTCATCATAACTAAAACAACTGTATTTTCGTACTTTATGATCGTCTCCTTCCTTTTTCTATAATTTATGAACAAATTTTCCTTCCCGAAGTGCAATTCATTCAGCTACTCATAGTGAGTCAGTACAATTGCCAATTGCCTCCGAAATTCTGTAACTGATATTTTTTGACCGGTTACTTCTTGAAAGCGGAACTTTCTGCCAGCCGAGGGAAAGTGTCAGAAGGCAAAGTGTTAAGCTGATGCGACGGCGTTACGGTGATTCCCCAAGCGCCTTACGACGCGACTTGGCTCCAACGGACTCTTTTCGACTTTCAAAAGTGAAACACCGGGATGAAGCTCTAAGTGTCATCAAAAAAACCTGCACGCGTATTCTTAAGGGCTTTCTGAATAAATAAATAATGGAATTAGCCTATCAGGAAGTTTTCAAGTCATGGAAAGAGTCATGGAAACCCGCTTGCAAAAATGTGCCGACACTCAAGGGATGCACTCTGCTTCAACTGAAATAAATAAATTTTTCCAAATTTTGTCCAATATTTTTTATGCAAACGTCGTAAGCCACAAGGAGAGACTCCGATAAGCTCCACTAGATTTCAATTAATTTCGTCGTCAGTTCGTTTGTATTTATTTAAATATTGCAAGCAAAAGATTACAAAAATCTCTAAACATACACATGGAAATATATATTTATTTGCATTTCTTCTGCCACTTGCATATTTTGCAGAACATACATACGTACATACTTAAGTATATATCAGTACGTAAGAAACCCTATTATTTCATTGATTTCAAAGAAATTTCAAGAGCAAAATTTTTGTGAGAGTGTATGAAATAATAAATTTACGTTTTTATATTAAAATAAAATTTTATATGGAAGCAGATGTCTATTAAAACAAGAAAATTCATTAAAAATTCTCTACTTCACCTCTGACATATTTCTTTATCTCTACCCTTGTATGGAACGTTTCCTCTTCGACAGTGTTGTTTATTATGTTCTCTCATTCTTTACAAATTTCCAATAATGCAATAACAAAAAAGAAAAGTCATTTTTCACTTTACGATTTCGTTCCAAAGCTCTCACTTCTGAATAAACATAACACATACCAATGCATTTACATGTACTATGAATGTATGCATTTTGTACTTATACTCGTAATGAAAGCTTCTCCGCCATCAGAGAATTTCTAGTGAGTTTAGTTATTTATGAGTTTATTTACTCAATTGTAAGACAACAACTTGTAGCCCGCCTTATGATATACAAAATCAGCTGTGTTAGTTAGGAAAAAGTACGTTGTAATATGGGCGAAAAAAACTCTCGCCTACACTGTGGGCAGTTTCTAAGATTTCCACATAAAATTAAATTTGTACTGAGCTATAAACTAGAGGTAGTCATAGATCTACGATACCCTGTAGATTCACCGTACTTATATGTACATTCGAAACAGGAATGGGCATTTTGCAGTACCACTAATTTTTCAGTTGTATGATAGTTAAAATAAGGGTTTCATTGTCAATAAATCTTCAGCTTTTCAGATTATTGCATTAATTATTTAGTGCACTACGCCCAACCCTGTTTCGAAACCCATTTTCCTATCGATGTTGCAGATGTTTCATTTGAAGTGTGACAAACCTATACAGTTTTAATGAAAATAACTGCAAAAGCTAAGAATTAGAAATTGAGACATGGGCGGAACCTAAGTCAAGATAAAAATCTGAAAAAATTGCTTTTGTAATATCGTCAATAAATAACTTCAAACAAAATGTTTGTTTTACGATAGAAGTAAATAGAGATGACTAATGCTACGACTTGGTGAAGTACTTTCCCTGATTAGGCCCTTGACTGTGTTGGCATTTCTATTCAGTAAGATTTGGCAAGTCATTATAAATTGTTTAATTGTGAAATTTACTTTGAAAAAAAAAATGAGTCTGTTCACGCAGTTTATAGAGCGCTGGTGAAATCATCGGTTGCTGATTTTGTTGCAGCAGCATATACGAGGAATGCTGCTGCAGTGACAGTCCTTGGCCGGATATGAATCCGTGTCGTTCCGGTTACGTAGAACCGACTGTCGTGGGATCATCGGCCCCTATTTACGCCGTTGCGTTATGGCGAGCGCTAGGGAAATATGCTGACTGGATTTTTATTTCCTAAAATTAATATGCTAAATATCGACAAAATTTGGTTCCAACAGGACGATGTAACTTACTATATAACGCGCTTAGCAATCAATATATTGGGCTGATGAAATAGGCCATGGAACTCGTAGTAGTAACGTACATACAAGTATACCGGTTATCTTATTCAAAATATAACAAAAGAAAAGTTCATTCCAAAAATAGTTATTGTTGGTATTATCATTTTAAGGCCTCAAGCTCTTAAATAACTCCAACAAACATATTCTAAGTGCGTCGAACTACTTAAGTTTGTTCCCTTAACTCCCTCTTGATTTCTGTTTTAGAATTGCTGCTAGGTAAGAAGTTGGGAGTGGGGAAAACGACTGCTATCAGAAAATATCTACTTATTGATTTATATCTCCAATAAAAATTCCACAAGCATTGCCAGCTCAAATTCTCATTGCTTATAGTTTATGTTTTAGTCCATGTGCGGCAATTTAAAGAACCACTGTAACGTTGCATTATTTATGTGAATCTTATTTATCTACTGCAGCAGAATGGATACCATTGAATACTCAATGTAATTTCACATAACTGTTCAACTTTAACATTCGAGCATAAGTATACCCTTTTTCTTTTTTTTTTTTTTTTTGTTGCGATTAGTTATGCTTAGCCACTTGGCTACGATATTTGTATGTTGAAATATAACTATAGCTATTTAGTTGAAATACCTACTACCTGAACCAATTCACTTAGACCGTTGCCGATCCCTTGTGAGCCCACAGTAACAAAGTTTATCTGCTACTCCTCGTTGAACCATTTTTTTTTTAACTGCAAACTCATTGATCTAGCTGGCACCTACATATATCCCTTAGATCATCAGCATTATTTAAGAACGATGAGCGGAAGTATCTCTAAATGTCTAACAGACTCTTCTTTTTCTTCTCATTCTTGCAGCTTCTACATTAGTCGAAATGAGGTACGTTCAATCTTTGAGCAAGTCAACCTATGAGACAGTGATCTGTAATCAAAGCAACTAGTACAGACACTTTTTTCCTTGACCGATTAAGTAGCGCTTTTGAGCGCCTAGCGTCCTAGTTTGACCAAATTATTTCTGTGACATTACATGTCAGACTACCAACCCATCTCGTGTTGGCTGAATTGACAATACTACTTGCACCACGCAGTTTGTAGGTAGAGAGGATCTAGAATCTCCATATCAAATGGGAGGCGAGTGTTAATGCCCTCTCTCGCTAATGTGTCTACCTTACAGTTCCCTGGTATGTCAAACGAATGCGGAAATATTCCGCCATCTCTTTCAGAGACGCCCGGAATTTGCGAGCAATGATGGAATTAGTAACAACCCCAATAAGAGATTTAGTCGCCGCTTGGCTATCAGGGTAAATGTAGACTTCTCTAATGTTAGTTACATTGTTTCCTAACAAGGCAGCTACCTCGTTAATGGTTTTTAAATACTTAACCTAACGTAAAAAATAGTTAAAATTAAGTATACAGCGTAACGTTAAGTTTAACGTTTTCCGATCGTTATGTTAAATGTTACATTTAAATTGCCCTTACGATCGATAGATAGATATGCTCTAGAAATGTTATACACCTTCGCGTCTTTAAATATGAAGCCATAGTGGCTCGCTTACACTCATAGTTTAAAATACAATTTTTTTGTTTTTTATTTCGGCTTAGATTTTGATTCGTTAATTTTGCTTTGAAATGAAAAGAAATTCTTTTCAAAAGTTATTTTTGCTCACTAAGGAAACGAAATCAATTCGTTCTGTTTGTTGAGCCTTCTGGTTAAAATCTTTGAAATTGGAGTTTTTGGGTGTTTTTCTTTTTGTGAGAAGAGATAGTTTTTAATGACCAAAATATCTGAATGCGCCCATAGTGCAATGATGTGTGTGACATTTACATTTTCCGCTGCTCAGTGAGTAAAGAGTGTGAGGTGATTGCCACACTTACACACAACATTAGTGTGTTTATTATGTTCCTCAAAAGGAAAACAATAAACAGAAAAAGAGAGTGTAGGTGCTATTTATTATCGTACAGTGCTGTGAAAATTGATAGGCGCAGCAATACCAAGAATCGGAATTGCATGCGAGTGCAAATGAAAAATGTTAATAGATTAACAGCAGTTTACTTACTTTTTGACCAGCCCATTAGAAATGAAAATTTACCCCGTCAAGTCACATTAAAAATTAACTAAATATTGATGTGGGCACATAAGAAATAGGAGAAACCTCTTTAAAGAAAATAAATATGAAGCCTCAAAGAGCCAAAAAGCGGTAGCGGTGTATTGCTTGTTCAACTCGAATCGAGGAGTTCATTAGAACACCATTCTTCTTTTTAATTGGCGCGATAATCGTTTACGCGATTTTGGCCAAGTTTAACAAAGCGCGCCAGTTGTTTCTTTCTCGTGCTAACCGGCGGCAGTTGGACTTACCAAGTGAAGCCAAGTCCTTCTCCACCTGATCTTTCCAACACAGAGAAAGCCTTCTGCTTCCTGTGCTACTATAAACTGGTACCGCATCGAATACTTTCAGAACCAGAGCGTTTATTTCCATTCGGACGACATGACCCAGGCAACGTAGCCGCTGGATCTTTATTCGCTGCGCTATGTCTATGTCGCCGTAAAGCTCATACAGCTCATCTTTCCAACGTCTGCGATATTCGCCGTTGCCAACGAGAAAAGGTTCAAAAATCTTGCGCAGAATCTTTCTCTCAAAAACTCCAAGCGTGGCTTCATCGGATGTCGTCATCGTCCACGCTTCTGCGTCATACGTTAGAACAGGCACGATGAGAGCCGTGTAGAGTGTTAGTTTTATTTGTCGAGAGAGGACTTTACTACTCAATTGCCTACTTAGTCCAAAGTAGCACTTGTTGGTAAGAGAGATTCTACGTGGGTTTTCGAAGCTGACATTGTTATCGGTGTTAATGCTGGTTCTTAAATAGACGAAGTCTTTCACAACCTCGAAATTATAACTGCCAACAGTGACGTGGGTGGCGATACGCGAGTGCGCTGACTGTTTGATGACAGAAGGTACTTCGTTTGTCCTCGTTCACAACCAGACCCATTCGCTTTGCCTCTTTATCCAGTTTGGAAAGGGCAGAACTAACAGCACGGAGAAAATCGTTAGTCGATTAAAATTTTGCATATAATGCAAAATTCCACGAAACAGTCTATTAAAAGAGACAACTTAGTAGTATGGGTGCACAGATTATGTTGGAATTCTTCAAAGCACTCTAAAAATATTATGCCGTTTAGGTACCTCGTAAAGATCAAGATTCTAGACATAGGACAATGTGAACAAAGGAGTAGTTTGAAGCTAACAACTCGCTGTATTTCCACCACAATCTCCGTATCTAAATACGATGGAAAATTTGCAGCCGATTAAAAAAAAAGCCCATCGAACAAAAATGAGATTTGGAAAATTATGGAGGCTTAGTGGAACGCAATACCGACGTCCGTCTGTCATAGCATAGTTGGCTCTATTATGTTCCTCATGTAAACCAAGGCGAATCTATTCAACGAGGTGGCATTCGACCAACCACAACATTTTCTAAAATAAAAAAGTCACGGGAAAGATAATATATAGAAGAATAGAATGAATGACAAATAGATAAAATTAGGTCGTCGCGCATTCTCAATACAACAAATACTTTCCGTCATTCCGTTTTACTGGCATTTCTAAATTAAAGGCGAGATTAAGGGGTAACACCACTGTACACGCGTAAAATAAACACGATTTTTAAAGAATTTTTTTGTATACTCTAATTTGGGAAGTTATTACTTATATACTAAAATACAAAACTACAAGGTTTGATCGAAAAATTTTACAAAATGGCGGCATTGGAGACTTTTTTGTAATGTGGTTTCTCTTGAAGGAGCTCCGCGGCACGCAGCATAGAGGGTGCAAATTTTAATCTGGAACAAAGAAACATTTTTCTTCTTAATCTAGATAAGAATAGCTAGAGAAACACGTAGGGGATTTAAAAAATATTTATTTTTGTGGAATTAGCAAGCATTTAAAGGAAAAAACTCTATTTTGGACTAAAAAAACGGCATTTAAATAATTATAACAATAGTTTAAATTAATCTATCGAAAAACCCCTACGCTCTTCTCTTAAGAAGGTTATTATACAAACGTAGTGAAAAACCCGATTAAAAATATTTAAAATTGTTTGAGTTATGCTGCGTGCCAATTTCAGAAAACGTGTTTTGAGAAAAACGCGTTTAAAGTTTGGAAATTTGGAGAAGTCGTTAGGTAGCAGTCACTAACGCTTGGTTAAAAGCTTAAAATATTTATGAAATAGACTTCGGTAACGTATAAAACTTTTTGTTCTGTATTTTAAAAGGTTCAAAGAATTTTTTAAGCTTATAAAAAAAAATCAATTTTTTGAAATTTCTACAGTGGTGTTACCCCTTAAGAAGAAGAAATCAACTAACTCTAATCAAACCACCTTAGCCGATACGGGATTATGCAGCAGAAGTGCTAAGAATGCGTTTCCATTCCAGACGACAGGAACGACCCGGATTTATATTCGGCCAGGGGCTGTCACTTCAGAATCATATCCTGTATATATGTAGGGGGAAGGCTTATGCTGTATGCTACAACAACAACAGCAACAAGCTTGTTACTGTTTTTATTAAACAAATTATATTTATTTTATTTTTTGTTTTAAAATGTTGCTTCCGTACTTTGTTATATGGCAAATGCGATTACTATTTCAAATTATGCTACTTTTAGAAACAGAGAAATTCATATACATCGCACATACATACATATGTACAAATAATATCTCAAAGCGGGAAAACTCCAAATTAAAATATTTTTTTGTATTTTAAAAGCAAGACATTTGTTTGGTCAAACTTTTAAAGTTATTCAGTTTTTGTGGCAAATTTCAATATTAAAAAATAATAAAAAAAAATGTCCATATTAATAAATAATTGGCCTGTACACTTCTGTTAGGTGTTTGGCCGAGCTCCTCCTCCTATCTGTGGCATGCGTCTTGATGTTGTTCTTTAAATGGAGGGATCTACAGTTTTATACAGACTCTGAACAGCAAATAATCTTTTTTTACTTGTTTGAGGAGCCTTTTCATGGCAAATTTCAACATCTATTATTTTTCACACGACTGTATGTGGGAGCATAATTTTTGTGTTGTTGCAACATACAGTTTTTAATATGAACTAATGACGCAAAAATGTTGAGTATTAGCTGGAATACAAATTTTGCAAGGCTTTTGCCCATGAAAAAAAGCCACATATACAGAAATTACACTGCACAACAGCATTTCTGATGATTGGGTTATGATACATGTTTTTAGTCCAATTTTTAATGACAATTTCAAATCTGTAACTGAAATTCCTGTATCAGCTCTATATGATTCTATATGACACATTTGACTTTTTGTAATAAAACACTATAGATTAAAAGATTATTTTATTTCTTGGTGGAATCGCTCGCCCTGTTCTTCGCTGAGATCCCCAAGATTGGCTGGAAAATAGTCCAGATGGTTGTGAAGAAAGTGTAACTTAATGATCAAATTACATCCAACCCTTTGGAAGTGACCCATTAGTTGTTCGACGTGCTGAGAATAGTCAGAACTTTTCTTATTTCCTAAGAAATTTTGAACAAGCCAAACAAACTCATTCCATGCCATTTTCTCAATCACTGTCATAGTGTCTATGAAATTTGAGTCTTTTATTAACGACCTTATCTGTGGCCCGTCAAAAATACCCGCTTTTATCTTTTCTGCACTCAATTTTGGAAACTTTTTAGACAGAAAAAGAAAACAATTTCCATTTTTGTCAAGAGCTTTAACAAATTGTTTTATAAGCCCCAGTTTTATATGTAACGGAGGCAAAATTATACGATCCCTTGATACTAAAGGTGGGTTTAAATCATCTTGGTTAAATGGTTTTGGTGTTCCCAGGTCACAATCAAAGTCACAATCGCTATTGTCTGTTTTTGCCTCAAAATGTAAAAGTTCTTCCTGTGAAGCACCAGGTTGAGGTTCAGATGACATCGTAGGGCTCAAAACACGTCTATGTGCCGATCGTATGGAAGGATATTCCCATTTGCCTCGATTTTTTCGGTTAATGCCAGTTATTTTTAACATACAAAAATAACAGTCGTCGTGGTGGTTTACAGGTTCAATCCAGATCATAGCAGTTTCGTATCTAAATTTATTTCTTTTCTTATTCGTCCACAACGTCCACGTAGAAACTCAACGCACGTTTTGCATACCTTTTGTGGAAACCAAGGCTTATTTTTCATGTCCATTGGGTGACCGAAGTAATGTTTTGTACGCCTCATTTACGAACGATGTCACATTAAAACGGTTTTCTTGAAACATACACTCTCCACAAATAAAACAAGAACTATTCCGGTCATTTATACAAACTCGTCTTGACGATGCCATAACAAATAATATTAAGAAAAATTAATATTTGTTTAAATATTCGTCAATTAACACTGAAATATAGTGATTTTTTTGTGATAGCTATAACTCGTAAACAAGAGCTGTTACAAAAAAAATGAGGGTATATTTAGAATCAGCGTTGTCAAATTAGTAAACATCAAGTATCAAAAGTCATTCATCAGACAAAAAGTGCGATTTTGTTTTTTTGTGTTATCCATAGATTGCATAGAAGCATTTCAACTGCACTATTTGCACAAGACAATATATGTTCGCAATTCCACGCTTCATGCTTGCATGTTTACAAAAAAAAAAATTATTTCAAATTTCATAATTTTTTCACTTTTCCAATTTACCAGCACTTCAATTTGTTTTTCGTACACGCGCACTTCCGCACAGCTGATTTGCTTACGTTTCGTTTTCGAAATGTATTCGCCACTGAAACGTTTACCGTTCACCATTTACACAACCTACAACACTCAACTTGCCGCGCGTTAACTTTCGTCGCAAACAATCATTCAAAACTAAAATACTCGCCGACGCGCCTAGGTTGGAACACCCAATGTACACGGTGCCGCGTGTGCACAACTACACACACACACACACACGCTCATTTGTCTCTCATTTGTTTTGCTCCATAAAGTAAAACAGGCCTGAAAGCGGCAAACATTTCAGCCACTTGCACAGCTGATCTCTGTAGGTACAATGAATAGTTGAAGGCGATTATGGCGGGGTTATGTGGTGACATGCGGCCAGCTTGTTGAGCTGTCTATCTGTATTCACGTTGGCCATTGGTTGATTATGTCTGATTATGTCTGACTTGGTGGAGTCGGTCGATTCCGTTGTCAAGTTTGCGGTTAAGCAGCAATGTTGCCAATTCATGTGGTTGCTTGTATGTAAATGTGTTAGTTAAGGAATTTGCAATAATATTTTTTATTCATACCATACAACACCAACAATTTCCTTACTCATAAAAAAATATTTGTACGATAAACCAAAATTAAATATGAACTTACTTACGTATGTACTCATACATACTTATGTATGTGTGTGTAACAGAAACCAAAATAGTCATGGCACTTGGCCTAGTCTCCATCGTTCAACACGTCGCTACACACGTGCCCCCACATACATACATATCTACAATTGGTCAATTAGTCAGTCATTTGTGCATTTTCAGCAAGTCAGACAGCTGCATGTGCAGGTAAAAAACCAAAAATAAAAAAAATGTTTAAAACATTTCATTATTTTAATTTTGTATCTGTGTATGTCTCATTTTGTATTTAGTCATCTCGCTATCAGATATGAAATAAAAGCTGTAGGGTCATGAAGAGCTTTGACATCAATTATTTATGATATATGTATATACTACATTAGCATATATATACTTATGTATGTATGTATTCATTTTTTTTTTTTTCAGACAATGCAGGCTTTGGCAAACTTAGTTTTACAGCGATACTCAACTGAACAAAGTGTGAAAATGATCCAAATGATCAATGGAAATGGTCAGTGTGCAAGGAGTAAATTTCGCGCATTGCCCATTGAACGTTGGGGCACATTTTGACCTAAACGGGGACGGTAACAAGCAAAACTGCCACATTTGAGGTACTGGAAATCCATGGCGTAATGGTACAAGGTGATGTATTCAGTTGGGGAATAAGTTCATAGCGTTTTTATATTTTATTTTATTTTACAAAGCTTGGTTTCGTGTTTGGTAAAGGGTAAGTATGCATTCAATAAAACTCTTTCCGCTCTACAAAACTATGTTAATTGTATTTTTGAGTTACTCAGTTTTTTATTAGTTTTGAGGCTTAGAAATGGAGGCAAAATCAACATTTTCGACACCTGCGCTTCTTTGCTTTTCTGCTTTTCATCGAAGTGAAAAAGCTGCCGAAGGGACATTTGCGACGTGTATCTTAGGTGTCTACAGCACGGAAACGGATTCCATCTTCTTTCATACCGTTACAACGCGGGGTGCGTCAAAGCTTCCTTCAAAATGCTCCTCCAAAGCGGTCTATCTTGAGCTGTTGCTTCGTAGTTACGTATTCCCTGCTTCTCAAGATCGTGTTCCACTGCGTCTATCCAACGGTTCCTCGGTCTGCCTTTGGCCTTCACGCCCATTAGGCTTTCTTCACGGTACAGTCAACAGGCATACGGATCACATGACCTAGCCATCTTATGCGCTGCCCTTTAACAAAACGCACAGCTATCTCGTTCTGAGTTAGATCGATCAGTTCAGCGTTCAATCGAAATCTATAGGTACCATCATCCATTCTTATTGGGCCAAAGGTCTTTCCTAAAATTTTTCTTTCCATGCGAGCAATCTGAGCATAATCATCAACCTTAAGAGTCTATACCTCACAACCATATGTTTTGTAAATAGTGAACTTTGTAGCTTTAGACAAAAGTCGGGACTTGAACAAGTTAAGGTGGGCGTAATACGCTTTGTTGGCGGCGTTGATGCAATCCCTGGCGGCGGAAGTTGAATCACCGCTACATGCGAACATAACTCCTAGGCACTTAAAATGCTGCACTGCTTCAAAAGTATAGGCTCCCACATGGAAATTTACCATCTGTGCACGCCGCCTCGATTTCAACAGATATTTGTTTTTGCCCTAGTTTACAAAAAGGCCAATATGATTCGCAATTTTGTTAATTTTCAAGAAAATTTCTTTTAAGTCATTCCTATTTCTTGAGAGAACAGCGATGTCATCTGCATAAGCACATATTTGGGTTGTTTTAGTTATCCAGGTACCCCCTTTGTTGACTTCCCTTATGACAAAAGGCAGCATCAAATTGAATATGACTGTTGATAAGGCATCACCTTGTTTTACACCTGTTTCAATAGGGAACGACTCTGTGAGCTTCCCTTGAATGATCACTTTTGCTTGTGTATTTGTGAGCGTTGCGCTAACGAGCATTATTAGTTTGGCAGGTATTCCAAGAATAAGCAACATGTGCTGGATGAAAGTTCAAAAATTGCAACTTTGACGTCGATGACACGCCCCGCAGCCGAAGGCTTTCTAAATTCAATGAAGAAAGTCCCAACTCACTTTTGAAGGAGAACGACCGGTCGCTAAACCAGTCGTGATTTGACGAAAAAAATGAGCTGCGATCATAAAACGATTCCCATTCACCTTCATTTAATGGGATTTCCCGAAAAACTGGGAGACTGGGGGCCTCACGAGATGAATGAAAGAAAACAAAGAAAATCACCTTCAAATTGCTTCTCAGCATCTCGCCCGCCATCGAGTAATTCACGCTCATAAGCAGCGCTTTTTGTACCGAATCATCACGGGAGATGAAAAATGGTACCCATACATCAATATGAAGCAAAGAAAGGAGTGAGTGGCTCGCCAAAGCCGAGAGTCAAGCCGGATCATCATCCAAAGAAGATCATGATATGTGTTTGGTGGGACTGGGAGGGCATGGTGCACTGGGAAATGCTCGAAAAGAATGCCACGGTCAACAAGGAGCTCTACATTGTCCAGCTACATCGCATGAATGAGGCTATTCGACTGAAAAGACCTGACCTATACTCCTTCACGACAATGCCAGGCCCCTTGATGCACAAGTCGTCAAAGCCGCACTCCAAGAGCTCGAATGGGAGGTCCTTCAACATCCGCCGTATTCTCAAGACCTTGCGCAGACCGACTACCATCTTTTCCGTTTTCTGTCAAACCATATGAAGGGCGTTAACTTCGATAACAAAGAGGACCTTAAAGACTTACTCAAAAACTTCTTTGACACCAGACCAGTCGCTTTTTGGCGAAACGACATCAACAAATTGTTCGAGAGGTGGGAGAGGTTGTAAACAGCAACGGCGAATATATAATTGATTTCCTTATTGATATAATTATTGTTTTTTGTCTAAATAAAAGTTTTCGGTCAAAACGCTACGATATTTATCCCAACCTCACTTCGTATTTTCAGTACTTTTATTAAATTATTTAGCTGCATATATTTTTAAGTAAGTTAACTATATATAAGTACATCTTTTTAAATAAAAATTTTGTATATAACAGAAAATTGGAAGTAAAATATTTGTGCAGCGAAAAATGTATTAAAATATTATCAATTATTCCTCCAACATCAGCACAAGTTGACTAAAAAGGTTTGAGAAAATGGTTAATATCAAATCGTAAGGAATAAAGAAAGTCCACTTGAGAACTAAAGGTATATCAAACGTGGAGAATATTTTCGCTTCTGCTTGCTGGGCCGAGTGTATACACACACTCACAAACCATCCGCTATGTAAATTGGTCAAAACATTGATCTCTCTCCATTACTACTCATATGTATGGGTGTATGTAAGTACGTACAGGGTGAAGACAACTTGCGAGTAAAACTAATTAGCTTTTATTTTGAAGAAAATTTAATGAAACTTCACGAATTTTTTAAACAACATTAACTTATCACTGTCATATTTATAAAATTATTCAGTTAAATTTCCGATAGCTGCAATAACCTCCTCGAACCGGGCCCGGAAACCATTGCACGCCAGAAACAAATGCTCCTCATTCAACTTTGTTGTGGAAAAGAGATGGAGTGGCAGATCTGTATGTGTCTGCAGCGACCGCAAAGCTGCACTCATGGCTTTAGACAACCCTCCAACCACTTCAAGGGTAACTGAGTCCGGTAAATCCAGCCTGAACTATGACGGAAGACATAATATGCTGCTGCTAATATGATTCCCGTTACACGTGCGTATCGCGGGTAACGAGATTTCTGATTCTTTAGCTAGGATGGGCTCTGAGGCCAACTTCTTTTTTGCTGTCTGAGAGTTATTTGCTAGGCTGTCCTGACAAAAAAAAATATCTCGAGAATTAGGCGGCCATAAGTTTGGTATTATGTGGACATGGAAATTTTGAACCATTGAAACTTGAGTCGCCATCGCTCTCTGCAGCATTGGAACATAGCCATCTGTAATTTCTGTGGTTGGACTTTTGTTTTTGGTCAACATTTTTTTGGCAGACAAACCCCCATAAAACCATCTCAGCGCTTCAGGATGTTTAATTTTGTTTAAAAGGCGTTTGGATCGGGAAACCCGCTGCTCTCATGTTTACTCCGACATAAGCTGTACTCTATGCATCGCATTGGATTTATGCCAGAGGTCTTCATGGATAACTCGACGGATAAGGCACTCAAAAACACTAAACCAGCTCTCAAGGACCTTCATTTATATTGAAGGGTCCTTGTCAATGATCGGTTGCACTTATTGAATAAATTCTACAGATTACACAGGATCAGATCGTTCTTCGTTTTGCAACAGCTTGGCTCCTGCTGCTTCCAATTCACGGCGAATCTTACGAATGAATGAAAGGGCGCACTTAAGAAAACTAGAGATTCCTAAATCGGTGTAATTTGCAAACATAGCGATGGCAACTGCATGTAGGTTCATTTCTTGAGTTATGTTGTAGTCCTCCATGCCTTATCTGAAAAATAGCAAAACAAAAAATAATGGTTTGGGGAAGTTATGGCCTCCTCAAATAATATATCCACCCTGTATATTGTAAGAGTCATGCGTCAGCTTCACTGCTCATTGAAATATGTAACAACTGTTGCTGGCTACTCATACGTAAACTGACGCAACTGTGGGCGTGAGTACGCGTGTCTCCGGCGGCTCTGGCACTGGCACGAGTCTTATTGCGCAAATGACCCTCAAATCGATGTCGTTGAGCCAGTAGCCCTCAACGTAAGCCATCGAAGACACGTTTTCGTTTTTTATTTTTATCATACAAATAAATATATTATAAAAAATACAAATACACATGCAAATGTACATATGTATGCACATTTATATTTGCTTCTCTTTTGGCACACTTCGTAAGTGTTTTTGTTTTGTTTTTAAGTTTCGCCCAATTACATTTGTCCGTTGTTCGGTTTGGTTACATTAATTTAAGAAAATTTAGCGTTGGAGAAAAATATTAATTTTAGGAATCTGCATTACTGCGGTATTTTATAGTACATTTTGTTTCGCATTCACCAAATTGCGCGCGTGTGTGAGTGTGTTTGTGTGTTAGGGCGTAGGTGGCGCCAATAAATGAACCTGATTGGATATTTGCAAATTCGTTTCATTTTGAAAGGTCAAAATATTTGATTTCACTAGCTCCTGAGGTCATGCTTGGATTTCAAGGCCTTTATGGATAAGAGAGCAAAATAAATTGGATTAAACCAGAACTGACCTTTAATGACCGAATCAATTATTGAGTAAAGATGAATAACGCAAATTAATTCAAAAGATAACTCAAAAAAGAGTAAAGTAGGAACAAAAAATTTGCTTTAAATTTTGTGTTTTGAACGCGATTTCGTGTGCCGAATCATTGAAAATGTTGCAGAAAGCCTATGGCAAGTGTGCTTAAAAAAAACGGGTTTACGAATGGTATAAGGCCAAAAAGTCGTGGAAGATTTGCCCCGATCTGTACGCACTTCAAAGACTTCAACTGAGGCCATTAAGGAGAATTCGCTGAAGGAGCTGAAGAAGATCTCTTCAAACTCGTTTTAAAGGTGTTTGGACTAATCGTTGGCATATGTGTATTGCTTCGAAGGGAGCCAATTTTGAAGGCGACAAAATAAATGTTGATGATTAAACACATATTTTTCGTTTTATTGAACAGTTCCGGTATATGAAATATTAGCGAAAATCATACGATTCCCCATATTTTCAAGAGATTAAATTATATCCAGCAGCGCCGTCAGAATTGGGAAGCACCTCTCCGAGCCGTTTGATACCAAACGTGGTTTCAGACAGGGTGACTCGCTGTCGTGTGACTTCTATAACCTGATGTCGGAGAGCATCGTACGAGCCGCAGAACTTAATCGCTCAGGCACAATATTTTATAAGAGCGATATCTATATTATCGATCTTAACAACCGCGCTGTTAGTTCTACCTTCTGCAAACTAGATAAAGAGGTAAAGCAAATGGGTCTGGTGGTGAACGAGGACAAAACGAAGTACCTCCTGTCTTCAAACAAACAGTCGGCGCACTCGCGTATCGGCACCCACGTCACTGTAGACAGTTATAATTTCGAGGTTGTAAAAGACTTCGTTTATTTAGGAACCAGCATTAACACCGACAACAATGTCAGCCTTGAAATCCAACGTAGAATTTCTGTTGCCAACAAGTGCTACTTTGGACTAAGTAGGCAAATGAGTAGCAAAGTCCTCTCTCGACGAACAAAACTACTCTCATCATGCCCGTCCTAACTTATGGCGCAGAAGCGTGGACGATGACAACATCCGATGAAGCGACGCTTGGAGTGTTTGAGAGAAAGATTCTGCGTAAGATTTTTGGACCTCTGTACGTTGGCAACAGCGAATAGCGCAGACAATGGAACGATGAGCTGTATGAGCTTTACGGCGACATAGACATAGCGCAGCGAATAAAGATTCAACGGCTTCGTTGGCTGGGTCATGTCGTCCGAATGGATACAAACGCTCCGGCTGTGAAAGTATTTGGTGCGATACCAGTTGGTGGACTTGACTTCACTTGGTGTGTCCAATTGTTAAACTCGGCCAAAATCGCGTAAGCGGTTATCGCGCCCATTAAGAAGAAGAAGAGTACACTAAGTACAGTGCACCATAGAGGGGGGGTGTAATGGTGTGGGGATGTATGTCAACCGCAAGCGCGGGCAATCTTGTATTGTATCAGTGCAAAGAAAGAAGCAAACGTAATAAATTGAAATAAAATTTCAGTCGCGTTTTGTTGAATAAAAATCCAAATTATAAACATGGGTAGACAGCGTGAAAAAAACTCAATTGAAGTCAGAAATTTAATTATTAGTAATAATGTAAAAGGTAAAACCATTCAGGAAATCACAGAAATAGTGGATAGACCCCGTTTGACTGTATTCGACATGACAAAGAAACAAAATTTGTGGAAAATAAGAAGAAATGGGGTCAACCAAAATTGTTTTCGAATGCAGATGAACGGCGAAGAGTGCAACAAATTAAGAAAAATCCAAATTTGAGCGCTCCTAAGCTCGTAACAGAAGTCGCCCAACACCTTAATACGAGGTGTGTTCTAAAAGTATCGCGAATTTTGAATTTTCGCAGGTTATGTATATTCGAATTTAATTTTTTTGTGGCGATATGTTGGTAATCATGTCTCTCACTCACGCCGACCAATTCGGCCATTTTGAATGTTCAGTTAATTGTTGACAGCTGCTTTGCTTGCAGGGGGTTTCGGCTCGTCTTCGATTTTTTCCTTTTCCAAAAGAACCTGTATATTTTGTGTGAAAAACGAAATTAAGTGGGCGGATGCATTCCGAATGTTGACTGTGTCATACGGAGAAGCTACTTTGGACCAAAGCAACGTTTATCGGTGGTACAAAATGTTCTCAGAAGGCCGAGAAGATGTGAACGACGAAAAGCGTGCCGGCTTGCCGGACGCCCGAGCACTTCAACAACAGATGAAAAAATTGATGAAGTGAAGAAAATGATATTGCCCAATCGTCGAATCACCGTTAGAGAAGTTGCTGAGTACTTAGACATGTCGATTGGCTCGTGCCATTCGATTTTTTTCAATGATTAGGGCACGAAGTTCGGTCGAATGTAAAAGCTTTGCTTACCGTTTTCTTCGATTGCAGGGGCGTTGTACATCATGAGTTCTTGCCACAGGGTAAAACGGTCAATAAGGAAAATTACCTGTAAGTTATGCGCAATTTGCGCGAAGCAGTCCGCCAGAAACGCCCCGATTTGCGGAAGAACAAAAATTGGCTCTTGCATCACGATAACGCCCATGCTCACACATCGTTGCTACCGCCCGACTTTTTTCTCAAAAACAACACCCTAATGATGCCACAGCCACCGTATTCCCAAGATCTGGCCCCCTGTGACTTTTTCTTGTTCCCGAAACTAAAGAGGGCTATGAAAGGACGACGCTACGCTACGATTGACGAGATAAAGACGGCATCGAAGGAGGAGCTGAACAAGATATAAAGTGATTTTTTGAAGTGCTTCGAATATTGGAAAATACGTTGGCACGATATCTTGAAGGGAACAAAATAGATATCAATGAATAATTAAATAACTTTTGAAAAAAACACAAAATTCCCGATACTTTTTGAACATTGAGTCAGTGTATGAGTCAGTTATTGAGTCAGTGTATGTAATTGCGGATCTGTACCGGACATTCTTTGACAAAACTGTCGTCTGTCATAAGAATCTCAATGCCCATCAGAGCGCTCATAAATATACATTAACGCTGCCGTCTGTCTACCGTATAAAGTCAACTCGGTACTTTGCATATCGTAAGCAGTTCACTTTTAAGGAACTCGATATTAATGCAAAGCAACATTCAACTTGGAACTCAGCCATGCATTTTATATGTTGCCATCATTTCATCAATTGCTAGCCCTTTGCAATTATTTGTTTATTTGTTTTCACATAGAAAAAAATGAGTTAGTGCTAGGAAGTTTTCGACAAATGAAATTATTGAAAATCATAGAATGCACCTGTGTCGTCAATAATAGCAGCGGGACGTATTGCAAAGTGTTCACTACTTTCTTTTATTTTTTTTCCATGGAGAAATGAATCATAAAACAACAAAAACCATAATAAATTAATTAGTGAATTCATTAAAGAACTTAAAATTAAAAACGTTGTACAAAATTTTAAAAATTAATTTTGGCATAATGAAAAAATAAAAGCTTTAAGTGACTCAAAAGTCGCGTCGATTTGTAATCATTTTTTTTTTTTACATAACCCCATTGACGGCTCTAAGAGGAATCGGGAGTCAGAGCAGGGTTTTCCTCTAAATCAGCCAATTTATCTATCTCCTTGAAACTGCCGAATACTTCTAGTGTTTTTCAGGCTGAAGTCTTTGCGTTCCTACAGGCATGCAAAATGCTTAGGGAACGTGGAAGCGAGGGAGATATTAACATTTTCTCCGATAGTCAAGCCGCAATTAAGGCTCAGAGGACGAAATTAGTAACTCCTGTAAGGATAATATCAAATATTTTGGGTGTGCAGGTAACATTTCTCTGATCTGGATTGCAAGACATAGGAACTTAGAGGAAAATGAAATTGCTAATGAGCTTGCCAGGAGAGGGATTGAATTGGCCTCAGAGACCTCGTACCCGGCTATCGACATCCCACTGACAGTTGTTAAAGGGAAACTGCACAAATTATTTCTGAAGAAAGCGCAGAAAAGATGAAGCTCCATTTCTTCATGTGCCATTTCGAAAACTTTTTGGCCCCAGTGCAATAGACGGAGGACTCATAAAGTCTTGGGGACTCCACGCCATTCAATTTCCAAACTCATAGCAGTGTTTACCGGTCGCTGGACATTCGGTACACACGTGGAAAATCTAGGGTTACCATTTAGCCCTAATTGCAGAAGCGGTGGGGACCTTTCAGAGGAGGAGACTGTCGAGCACTTTCTCTGTAAATGACCGGGTTTGGCAGTTAGACGACTCAGATCACTGGGTGCTCCTTTTTTGGACAACCTGGGGCAGTGCGCCAACCTAAATCCCATCAGTCTTCTCCATTATATCAACAGCTCTGGCTGGCTGGCTAACAATAATATCAAAACGGCGCATTGGTGCTAGAGCCAGAACCATAGGTACCATATTATGCCAAATTGAATCGATTATACATCGGTGGAATTCGTCGAAAGCTTCTGCTACCTCGGCTGCATCATCACGGCAGATGGTGAAGCAGATGAAGATGTCAACTGCAGGCCAAACAAAGCAAGGACGGTATTCGGGAGAATGCATATAGTTTGGGGGAGTTCGCAAATCTCCAGGCGCTCTAAACTACGAATATTCGGCTCATGCGTAAAGGCAGTATAGGGTTGCCCATATTCGACGGACTCATCTGGCAACCCTGTATCTTTTGACAGAGACGTCAGATCGCTTAATGACATACCGCGTTGGAAGCGTCAGTCCAAGCAGATTTTTACCATGGAACAGTACACGCCACACGAGCGCTCCCAAATTGTTGAAATTTACATTCAACAAAAGAAATCAGAAGAAGAAAGAGCGTCATCGCGATATGATAACCACTTTTGTGATGTCAATTATTCGTCGAAAGCGTATGAGGCAGTTCTGGTTTCAACAAGAAGAAATGGCAATTTTGACTGGCCACCGCGTTCGCCCGATTTAACGCCACCTGACTTCTTCTTGTGGGGATATTTAAAATCAAAGGTTTATATTAATAAGCCAAAGACCATAGAAGAGCTCAAGAACAACATCCGTGACGAAATAGCCGCTATTCCAGCCGAAATGTTAGCTAAAACTATGGAAAATGCTGCAAAACGGACACAATACGCCGTACAGGCTCAAGGCGGCCATTTGAGAGATATCATATTCAAAAAGCGATGTCAACAAATCTACTTGAACCTAATAAAATGATTATTATCGTCAACATCAAAAAAAAATTGTGTTTTTCTTTGATTTAAAAAAAAAACACATGGGTCCGTCGAGTATGGGCAACCCTGTATTGTTGTACGGAAGCGAAACATGGCTAGTCTCTAACACCATCACACACAGGCTACAATCCTTCCTCAACAAATGCCTCCGCATCATCTGCAGAATATTCTGGCCAAACACCATCAGTAACGACGCACTGTGGATATTTACGAACGAGGAACCCATCCTTAGGCAAATCAAATGCAGAAAGTGGCTATGGATAGGTCACACATTGAGAAAACCACCAGTTAGCATCACGAGAATGGCACTGAACTGGAACCCGCAAGGGAGCAGAGGTCGCGATCGACCAAAAAACACTTGGAGAAGGTCGATGCTGCGCGAACTAGCAGATGCCGACATCTCATGGGACGGTGCAAAAACAACAGCACAGAACCGTGTACGTTGGAAGAGTCTTGTCGAGGCCCTATGCTCCCAAGGTAAAAAAAAAAAATAAAAAATAGAACTGCATACCCACAGTTTTTCTAAGTATTTTGAAATACTGGTGAACATTTTTAATTTTTTTTAATTTTGAAATTTGGATGAATATTTTTTTGTAACGCTTTACAAAGTTTTAATTTTGAAATTTGGATGAATATTTTTTTGTAACGCTTTACAAAGTTTGAAACTTTAAGTTATATGGTTTTTGTTGTAGTATGAACTATATTGTTCTAAAAAAAATTCACAAATCACTTAAAAAATTAATAAATAATTGAAACTTTGCAATGTGCAATAAAAAAATAAACAATAATATTTATATACAAGGTGAAGTTCAAAATAAACAAGACTGCCGTTATAAAAATGTTTTTGGTGCCTGATATGGCTCCCTTTGACTTCTGCCTATTCGGAAAATTGCATTTGGTCATGAAAGGAAAACGTTTTGCGTCCGTAGAGGCCACCCAAAAGACTTCTACCGACATCCTGAAGGGCATTCTGTCAATGGCCTCAAACACTCTTTCGAAAAGCTTTTAGATCGCGCAAAACAGTGTATCGAGGCCAGAAGGGACTATGTTGTATAAATAAACTCGAAGTTATCCTAACAAATCCTTGTTTATTTTGGGCTTCACCTTGTAATACGAAAATATGTTGCAACATTTAAACACGAAACGAAAACCTTTTCCATGGAATCTGTATTTCTACGATCGAGAACCGGATAAAAAATATAGTACAGCCT
Organism: Anastrepha obliqua; assembly: GCF_027943255.1. Taxonomy (NCBI): domain Eukaryota; kingdom Metazoa; phylum Arthropoda; class Insecta; order Diptera; family Tephritidae; genus Anastrepha; species Anastrepha obliqua. Next base: position 52,087,206 of record NC_072893.1, read on the forward strand.
CAAAGAACGAGTTGTTGAGTTTTCATTCCATCACAGAATACCTGTGGGTATTAGATATCTTCTTCTTCTTCACTTGCTCGATAACCGCTTAAGCGGTTTTGCCCGAGTTTAACAAAGCGCGCAAGTCGTATCTTTCTCGTTAACAGACATCACTAAATATTACAAATTCCCACTGTACATTGTACGAATTCACGATAATTGACTCACACGCAAATATTCAGTGAAAATCACAATGATGAATCACTAAGATTCTCAACAAAACGTATTAGCGCACGCCCCACAAAGTCAAAACGCTGCAAAGCCAACCCAACCAATTGATGCCAATGAGCAAAAGCAACGCAAAAAATTTACTAGCATCAGCAAATAATTAGAAATAAAAAAGTTCAACACAAATAAATTGAGCTAATGCGCTAACAGACGTCAGTTTTCACCACCCTCTGCTCTGAAGTAAAATGCATTGCATAGACACAAGTGATGCCCTCTACGTTCCGCGTCGTGCTGCCTTCTAAACAATAGTACGACGCGGGAATTTCATTGCAAAAGTTTATTTTCCCTAGTTTTTAAATACGACGTCAGCAATCGTATAAAATATGCTAGAGTTAGCCGCATTCATACATTTTTCTACTATATGCATTTGTAAATGTGCGTCATAGAAGCTCTGAGTAGAGTGGAGAGGCAAAGCTTTGGCGTCCTCGCCGTTTTTTATACTGTTCATTCATTTGTACTTTGTGTGCTGCTACTATTGAAAGTTCTTGCTTGGTGCGGTAACCACCAAAGCGATTTGGGCCGCATTCAACAAAGTGCTAAGCGAAGCCAAATCCTTCACCTTATCTTTCCAAAGCAAGGGAGGCCAGCGGATACGCAGAAGATTTGTGCGCCATGATGGAAATAGTAATGAGATGGCGCCTATCGTGGTACCATTGCTTTGCTCTCAGCAATTCTGACAATTAGTGACGTCGTATTAGCACCAGTATGGCCAGATTACCATTTTCGTAACTTGATTTAGCATTTTTTTTTTTTTGTTATTTAGTCTCGGAGTTTTAGTTCTAGCCTGTCCTAATTAAAATGTAATGTTTATAAATATACATTTTTTAAAAATTAGTTCAATTATTCACTCAGTTTTATTTAGCTTTACCTTTTTTCAGGTGACATTTAGCTTTACCTTACCATCTGGTCACATTGCCCTTACTCGTATTGTTGGTGTTCTTCTGCTTTCAGCAGTCAAATCTCTCTCTCGCTACTGCAGTGTTGCCTAGCTTTGGATATAAAAACACACTAAAATTCCCATTTAAAGAAAATGAAACATCAACCTTTTATTGAATCACTTAAAGATCTTTATCTGCTTGACAAATTGTCTTTAGAATGTGCGTTTTTTTTTTTTATTATAACAAATGTGTTATGCTTATGTACAATTTAATTTATGAGTTTTTTTGTTAAGCGAGACTTTTTTTGTTAAGGGAACGACTTATTTGCTATATTTGAGGTTATGTAGCTAGATAAGGTACACTTTTTGTAAAAATGTCGTTATAGTTTCTTCAGTATTTTCTGGTATGTTTTTACTTATTTTTACTATGAATACACGACTTGATGCCCTATGTCCCACTAAGGATTGAGGAGCGGAAGAAACTATTATGGCTCTATGATTTTAATTCGCATTCAGTAAATTCAAGCGCTTTTTAAAATGTGTAAAAAGGTTTTCAATCATACGAAGAGTTGAGAGAGGGACATTTAATATTCTTGCATAACCTTAAAAGGAGCAAAAAATTAAATTCACACTTTCAAAATATCAAATTTTATAAGAACCAACTAATTTTCATTAGCACTAAAATCTTATTTTTGTTAACCAACCTTTTGTTTAATAATAGAGCTTTTTTTAACTTACACTTTCAGTAGCTTTAAATTAAAAAAAAAAAAAAACACCAAACTTACAAATTTTCGCATTTTAGGTATAAAAAAGCAATAAATTTATTGCGAAGGTCAAATTATTAATCTTGTTTCTATCATTCTTGTTTGTGCGCTGTACTGCATATTTAGTAGACCACGTTGGAGAGAATATAGAAGGTGTGGCTAACATCAGACTGTTAGCCGGCTCTCAGTGATTTTGAAGGAATCAGTTGATTCGCCAATGCAACAGAGGATACGACAGTAGTTTACGACAGGTCGGCAAAAACTGAGATTTTGTTGGTGATATATGAAAAACAATCCACGCAAGCAACATATAGCCTTGACAGACGATGGTGTTAACGACTTTATTCGAATATATCTCAGGAATCGTGTGCAACTAATGCGGATTGACAACTAGACTTAATTCACATAATTTTAATGGATTGCAGGAATTTCCGATAGCAACATTGCCGAAAAGTCATACTTAATATCTATTGCAAATGACAAATAGTGCAACTTATAAAGATGAGAACAAGAACGACTGGGTGACTGGTACCCATACATCAATATGAAGCGAAAAAAGGAGTGAGTGGCCCGCCAAAGTCGAGAGTGAAGGGGATCTTCATCCAAAGAAGGTCATTATATGTGTTTGGTGGGACTGGGATGGTTCGCTGGGAAATGCTCGGAAAAAATGTCACAGTCAACAGAAGCTGTACAGGAGCTCCAGCTACATCGCGCGCATGAGGCTTTTCGACTGAAAAGACCTGATCGACATGGTCAAACTATACTCCTTCACGACAATGCCAGGCCCCTTGATGCAAAAGTCGTCAAAGCCGCACTCCAAGAGCTCGAATGGGAGGTACTTCAACATCCGCCGTATTCTCAAGACCTTGCGCCGACCGACTACCATCTTTTTCGCTCTCTGTCAAACCATAGGAATGGCGTTACCTTCGATACTAAAGAGATCCTTAAAAACTGACTTAACAACTTCTTTTGACACCAGACCAGGCGATTTTTGGCGAGAAGGCATCATATAAATGCATTCACAATTCACCGATGCGAAGCGTACAGCCGTCACTGTTACAACGCATGCAAATCCTCTTCAACTGGTCGGTGCGTTTACATTCTTCATCACCACTCTCATTCGAATCTAAGTCCGATGAAGATCAAAGTCTGACCTGAGTCTATCGAATAATCGGTGCGTAACAAGTTGTTACTAGTAAAATCTATTTCGCAATAGCATCGTAAGAAAATGGCAGATACTTATACATATTGATGCAGCCCTAATGTATGGTACGACGCTCGCGGCCGTATAGCCATAGACATGCAATAAATTCGGATCAATTGCGTAGCGACGGAAATATTGAACCAATTCGTCTCTCGACATTTGTCATATCACGACCTGAGGCAATAATAGTTGGTTGGATGGTTCGAATTCATGTTTACAAATATGGAAGTTGTTGGATTTTTTACTGCTCTTGCTGATATTCTTTTTTAATTGATGAGAAATGGGCCACAAAATAGACGTAGTAAATAACACAGGCCAACAACCAAAAAACTTTTTCGATAATTTTAACTAATTACTTTGTAATTTGGTGTCCTGATTACGAAAAAAATTATTAAAAAGTTATATCACCCATCAATTTTTCACATTTTACAATTAAGTAAAAATAAAGTTTATGTACCAAAATGTATCGGATATATTTCACAGTCCTGCATTTTTTGACTATTTAACCGCAAATTGCCAAAAATACTGACGTGCTGGAGCATTTTCAAGGTCATATTCGTTTATAGCATAAAAAACCTTCAGGAAACACCCATAGCGGTTTTAGAAACTGTAAAAAAGCGAGATTTTGCAGGCCTGTGTAATTAATAGTTTCAATAGGAACTTTGCAGTCGATTTTTCAGCAACTCGCCGGTGGCTATAGACTTTATATTTTGAATATATGTATGTAGCTCAAACCCCGACTCCAATTCAATATTTATTAGTTTATTTCTGATTTCTTCCAGATTTATAAAAGAGTAGCGGCTCACGTCCGGGTGTCGCGTTCGCGACTTGCAAATTTTAATATTAAATGAAAGGATGAATTTTCGAATACGTTGACCGAATTTACTTTTAATTTATATCTATGAAACTGTTTTTCATCATGCACCGCCCTTTGTACAGGGTGGGCCATATAGCGTTTGCTTTTTGAACCACCTATTTTTTTGAGAATGGTAACACAAATGACATGTCAAATGTGTTCATAACTTACTTAAAGGTTTGACATTTACGAAATGGGACGCTATACGCTTGAACAAAATTAGGAAATATTGAAAACCTATTTCCAAAGTGGTGAGTCTTCTTCTTCTTTTCTGATGAAGCTCATTTTCACATCGCTGGCTAAGTCAATAAGCAAAATTGTCGGATTTGGGGCTCAGAAAATCCGCACGTTACTGTAGAGAAGCAAATGCATCCACAACGAGTCACTGTTTGGTGCGGTTTTTGGTCTGGCGGCATCATCGGGCCATTTTTTTTCCGAAAATAAGCGAGGAGCCGCGGTTACAGTAAATGGCGAGCGTTACCGTGACATGCTCAACGAGTTGTTCCGAAAAATTGAAGAGGATGACATGGACGACATTTGGTTTCAACAGGACGGTGCAACTTGTCACACTGCCAAAGTTACACTCGAACTTTTGGCTACCGTTTTTGAAAACCGAATAATCAGCCGAAATTCCGATATCAATTGGCCGCCTCGGAGCTGTGATTTAAGCCCGTTGAACTATTTTTTGTGGGGAGCCGTTAAAGACAAATGCTATGCGAACCATCCAGTGACGATTGATGCTTTAAAACACGAAATCGAAGTTGCCATTCATGAAATTGGAGCCCAAACAATCGAAAATGTGCTTAAAAATTGGGTTGACCGAATGGCATACTGTAAAGCCAGTCGTGGCAGTCATTTGAACGTTATTATTTTTCATTCATAAATGACAATGTTCAATCTTCAAAATAAAAAAAAAAAGTTTGAAAAAATATTGATTAGTTTTTTTTATAGCCGATTCAAAAAGCAAATTTTTCATGGCCCACCCTATATATGCTCGTAGTTGTCTGTCGGTCCCTTCGTCGGCTGACGTCAGACTTGTCAAAATCGCGAAAAATAAAGTAACTGTTTTTGGGAAGACACCACCTTCTGTATTCAATTCGCCTTCATACCAGCCGTGATGAAGCTGTGCTCTTTGTTTTTGACGCCATTTTAGACAAACCTAAAGATAGTTGAAGTTCACTGTGAGTATTTCGAACCCCATATTTTGGGACTTACTCACTGTTAGGCGATCGAGGCATACGTGCATCCCGTTATTCATTGGCCACCACACCTTGTATATTATATTACAACATCAAGAAACTGTACACGAATTTAGTGGCATCCATCAGCTACTTTAAAATATTTATTTAACAAATTTTTTCACGCTTTTCACGTATACCGTTTCGACTAATTTGTCAAATTGCTGTTGTAATTTTATCACTGCATTGCAATCGCATTTTGCGAATCGTTGCGTGCTTTTTTTTGTTTTGGAATTTTAGCAGTTACTTCTGTTCGTGATTTATGTGCCAATAACTTTGGTTTAATTTTTTTTTTTTCATAGCGAAAAGGCGAGAAAATGTTAAAGAATATTATTATGCTCAATGGTACGCTGCCATCTGTCAACCAGCCATCATTCCGTTCGCATGTCATTTGACAGTCAGTTAGTCTCGGGTGTATAATCTCCTAACGGACGTCTACAACACCTGAATGGCCGTTAAGGTAATCAACGAAAAACAAAAAAGTTTCTAAGCATACAATCATGTGCGAATTAGCCAAAGTGACCGCAATGGCTAAAACCAGTTGCTGTAGTAATTTTTGTTTAGCTTGTTAAGCGACGCATTACAAACTAAAATACATACGATAAATATCCCAAAAAAATACACCAAACTGACAAAAAGTGCATTGGAAAATTCAAAAAACATCAAAAGAATGCCTGCCAAGCTGATGCATTACAAATTACCTCTGCCAGTGGACGGCATGGCGTATTTCAGATGCATCAACGACCAAAGCCCAACACCCCGTGTTTTTCGCCTTCTCCGCCCTACCCTCCCTCTCTCTCTCGCTCAGTATCTCACTATCTGAATATGGTTACTTGACATGTTTACAGACGAAATACCAAATTATTTGACAAATACCAACGCTTACGCATGTCAGCTACATACAAAAATACAGTGTACAGCAGAAGTCTTGATACCCTATCACTTCGCAGATGTTTTATAAAAATTATCACGAAAGTTTTTGAGTATTTTAATATTTTATTTAAAACTAAATAAAACCAATTGTTCTCGTGTGAAATATAAGAAAATATAAAATATGTATAAACAATCTCATTCTCAAATAAGAAGGAAAAACCCATAGAAAATCTGAAAATTCGCGCAACAAAAGTGTTTATACTCTTGCAATAAAGTATTTATGCATGAAAAAGTTTAATAACACTTTGAGAAAAATTACATTTAATATCCAGTAGGATAAATGCTAACAGGTCATAATCTATTGGCTGCACATGCGTACAAGATACGAGTTGCTAACACGGACAAATGCAGGAAATGTAGAGAGGAGGTTAAGGAAACTTTAGAACACATTCTGTGCGTCTGTCCGGCATTATTAAAAACGCATTTAAAATGCCTGGGAGCCCCATTTTTTTAAGGTCTGGACGACGTCTCAACAGCGGATCTCCCAGCTCTGCTTATATTCGCCAAAAGCGCTGACATCCTACATGATGTCCACTTTCAGCATTCATAGAGGTCGGTCTCCATCTGGTATCGCTAGGCACCAAAAAGGTCTATGAGTTGCTTATTGCCAACCAGGCTAACCTAACCTAACCTAGTCGGATATTCTCGTAATCGAATCACCTTTTTAGTCGGTCAGGCATTAAGTGAATAAAGTTTTTTGTGTAACCGATTTTATATTTTGTCATTCGCTTTGAAGCAAGCTTTTAAGTTGATTTTTGGAAGTTATGTGGCTTTTCTTTAAACGTTTTTGCAAATTATCCCATAAGTGCTCTATAGGGTTCAGATCTGGGCTCTGTGGAGGTGTTGATCCCACAAATGCTCTATAGAGATCATATCTGGGCTCTGTGGAGGTGTTGATGTTAAATGAGGTACTTTATGTATTAGCCACATCTTCACTATGTGCGCGGAGTGTTTGGGATCGTTGTCCTACTAGGAATAAAATCCATCAGATAATCCCATTTTTCAGCGCTTTGTAACAAGTTTTCTTTAAGGATTTGTAAATATTACTTCTTTTGTCATTATTACATCAATAAAAAAAAGATTACCAACACCTAATGTGAACATGCAGCCTCAAACCATGACGCCTCAAACCATGACCACCTCCACCTGCTTGTCCGTTTGAATTGTATTTTTTTATTTAATTCTTCATTTCGCTTTCTCCACACCTTAAGTCGCTCATCATATGCGAAAATATTATATTTCGATTCATCGGAGAAAATTACTCTACCCCAGAAGTCGAATTCTTTGAGCTGATAACATCTGGCAAATTCGAACCTTTTATTTCTATTAGTTTCACTGACGAATTTCTTACTTACAATTACATTTTTGCCATTGCGAGAACCCAAAGGTGGTTCAGCAACGCTAATCTAAAGCTGGCAGGGCAAAAAACTGAGCTGTAAATAGTCGGAGCGAGAACCTCACTATATCGCACTCATGCGTATACTACCAAACGTTGGAGGACCCCAAGAAAGTAGTAAAAAAATTCTTTCAATGGTTACTGACTCTATTCTCCTACACGCCGCCCCAGTATGACCAGGAGGACGAACGAGACGTTCAAAGGAGGCATTGCAAGCTAGCAGACTTAGCGTGCTCAGAATAGCATGTGCGTACAGAACAGTATCTGATGATCCCCACTGCGTTATAGCGAGTAGAGTTTCTCACGAGCAGAAGAACTTAAGCGACTGTATCACTCATGTGCGCACAAACCAACATCTGAAGATAAAATAACCGAGCGCGAAAGCAAAGTGACAAAGTGCCAAAATAGATGGGATCACGCCTCCAAAAGACGATGGACGTATGAGTTGATCCCCAAACTAGATGAATGGATAAGCAGAAAGAACGGCGAAATGGATTACTATCTAACCCAAATCCTCAGCGGAAAGGGTGGCTTTCTTGTGTACCTCCGCCGTTTTAATCTAGCAGACAATTTGACCTGCCCAGAGTGCCACAGCGAAGGTGAGAGTGCAGAACACGTGACTTTTCACTGCGCCAGGCACTGCACTGAAGAGCGTTTCGAGCTCGCAAAAGTCCTCGGCGTCGTCCCTACACCAGATAACCTTGTAACGCAAATGCTGAACTCGGAAGAGAAATAGGAAGCAGCAAAACATTTTGCAGCAAGGATATTATTAAAACTAAGAAACTTAGAATGGGAGCGCAAAGCGGAAGCAAAGCGAATGCTACCGATGTAGAATACCCAACAGATGCCCATATGCGTCGCCCAAAGAAGCCATTTTGAAACAGATCTCCTGTGAGGGTGACTGTATTCACAAACAGACGACAGTCACAAAGGCGTTGGGTAAAACCTCAAGACGAACCCAAACAGACGACAAGTCGATATCGAGTAATAATATTGCAATTTTCCGATGCCCCATTGGTGACAAACAAATTGATGCTATCGATAGCATATAACCCCAATACGCAATTAAGAAAGGAACCTGGACGCAGGTACCTGGTGAGTCTAAAAGGCATAAACACGGCTCCACCTTGATGAAATTGCTTTTAGCAATCCCAGGTTGGAATCAGCGAGAGGGGAGGAATGTTATAGGGTTAGTGGGAGCATACCCCACATACCACTGGTGGGGCGGCACCTTTGATGATGTTTCTGACATTTTCGATTTTAACCTCCTCTACAAAAAAAAAGTTAAATTTTTGCTTGCCGTTGTTGATGCAGCAGACAAAGTTGATTATTTTTTTTTTAATTACGAATGAGTACAATATTAATAAAGTTTTTCAGAATCTATACTAATGTGTGAAATTTCTTAAACTTATACTCAGACATGGTAGGGTATCATGATTTATGCTGTGCACTGTATGTGTGTGCATACGTACGAAAAGTGTAATTTTTCAATTTCATCGCAAATTGACAGTTTTTTCTTCGCTATTTGACTATTTGACAGCTAACAATTTGGGCATGGCGCACCACCACATGCCCGCTTGTCCGTTTGCCCATTTCGACAAGACCACACATTGTTGAATGTAGAGTTTCGCAAGATTTTGCGTTTCGTGTTCGATTTGCTGGGCGAAAATTAGATTTGAAAATATCATAAATGGCAGAAGAAAACAAATATGTGTTGGCTATACAAACATAAAAATACATCCAAAAATGATGGACAGATTATACAATACTATCTCGGATTTACCAAAATCGCATGGGCATTGCAACAGAGCTAGATGAATTCTGTCAAGGGATCTAGAACATGGACAGAAGATAAGGAATGAAAATGAATTTCAGTAATCCAAATTCCTAAAATAATAAATACACTTAGTTTTTGGAAAAAAGACAACCAGACGAATGCGACGAATTGCTCAATCTAAACGGATTCAGCTGAGGTTACCATTGTGGTGGGTAGTACACACATATGTGTGTATGTCTGTATGTAAATACAGGTTGGTCTAGCTAACGTTTGGATTTTTTACCCAATTGTTTGACTATTATAGCTAAAATAATATCCGTGACGTGTCAGAAATTTAGTTTATGGTTAGACGTTTACAAAGTAGATCGCTTTTAGCTTGAACAAAATTGGAAAATACTCGCAAACATTCGGGAATCGAATAACCAGCCGAAGTGCTGATTTCAGCTGGTCGTCTAGAAGCTGCGATTTGATTACGCTAAGGGTAAATCTTGCGCCAACAATACAGAGATGGTCCAAACTGCTGAAATCAAAGTTGCCATTGGTGAAATAAGTGCCGAAGCTCGTGAAAAAGTACCGAAGAATTTAATTGACAGGTTCCTGTAGTCCCACAGCGAAGCTAGCCGTGCAACTCACTTGAATGAAACTGTGTTCAATGTTTAATGGCAAGGTTTAGGTAGGTAGGTATATGAAATGGTTGAACTACCGGTCTGGCACTCCTCAAGTAGCACTTAAGCGCCGTTTTGATATCATTATGAGACCTCCACCAACGGGCAGATATCTACAGCCAGCCAGATCTGTTGATATAATGGATAAATGAATGATTAGATTTAGGTTGGCGCACTGCCTCAGGCTGTCGAAGAAAGGAGCGCCCAGTGACCTTAGTCGTCTGGCTGCCAAATCGGACATTTACAGAGAAACTGCTCTACAGTCTCCTTCTCTGAAAGATCCCCACAGCTTCTGCAATGGGGGTTAAATGGTAAACCTAGGTTTTCCGCGTGTGTGCCGATGGTCCAATGACCGGTGAACATAGCTACGAGCTTGGAAATTGAATGGCGAGGAGTTCAAAGGACTTTCTGAGTCCTTCGTATATCGTATTGGGGCCAAAGGGTTCTCGCAATGGCCCATGAAGAAATGGAGCTCCATCTTTTCTGCGCTTTCCTGACAAATAATTTGTGCAGTTCCCCTTTAACAACTGACAATGGGATGCCGATAACCGGGTACGAGGTCTCTGAGGCCAATTCAATCCCCTCCCTAGCAAGCTCATTAGCAATTTTATTTCCCTCTATGGGGACAGCCCATTTCTACCACTTGTTCGATCATATTTGACAATTGGGAACTAGGCAGCTGCAGTACGTAAACAGACAAGCAATGGAGCCCGTAAAGGTCAGAATAAAGATTTCCATCACTCAAAATATATTTTAATTTAGTAACTTAGTTATTCAAAAACAGACGCAACCTTGTACATCTATGCCTTCGTCTTCCTCTGCTACCGCCGGCTGGTACCGTAACGAATACTTTCAGAGCTCGTTTGTGTCCATCCGGACGACATGATCTAGCCAGCGAAGCCACTAGATTTTGAATGGCTGTGCTTTGTCTATTTCGTCGTAAATCCCCAAACAGCTCATTATTCCACCGTCTATGATATTCGCCACCGATCAAAAAATCTTCCGCGCAATCTTTCTTTCAAATACTCCAAGGATAGCTTCATCGGCAGTTGTCATCAACCGAGCTTCTGCGTCATACAATTGGCCGAGCATGATGAAAGACTTACAAATAAAGTGTTAGTTTTGATTGTCGATAGAGGACTTTACTACACAATTTCCTACTCAGTCCAAAGTAACACTTGTTGGCAAGATTCTACGTTGGATTTCAAGGCTGATATTGTTATAGATGTTAATGCTGGCTCCCAATTAAACGAAGTCGCTTACTACTTAAAATAACTGTCAACAGGAACGTAGGTTTTTTTCGGGATGACGCCCGTGAGGAGTACTCTCATGAGTAATGCTATACCGACATTGCAATATACACGAATTGGAGCCTCACAGCAACACTTACGTACTAAAGACCTCTCTACAGTCTAGAACTCTCGCCGCAGAGCTGCCGATTAGCTGTTATTACCTGGCGGACCTGGTAAGCTCATTAGCTGTTAGTTAGAAGTTAAAGGTTTCGGGAGCATAGCGTAAGTATTGGAACCAGAGATGATCAACGTCCTCTTCTCTCTCCATGCAAATTGGGCAGTTTTAGGAACTGTCATGGTCAAACCTATGGAGGTATTTTCGAAATACCCCGTGCCCTGAAAGGAATTGTGTTAGGTGTAGTTTCCTTCTCCATGGTTCCTTTCTAACCACGTCGTAAGGATGGATATTAACTCATCCGTCCATCTGCCCTTCGGTTATCTGTTCCACCGATCTTGCCAGTGACTGATCGAACGATGCCTTTTGTTCGGCTGCAATATCTTTACGCCTTGCTCTACCGACGAGTTCAGATAGCCTAATACAATAAACCTTATACATTTCTTTTGCCAAAATGTCTACCGGGATTAGTCCTCAATGACGAAAGAAGCGTCATCAGAAAACCGCAAAGCGCCTGGCCGATAGACGGCTATCAGTATTCTTACGTAGCTATTTATGTTCTGTGCGTTAGCCCTGATCGGTGCTTCCTACAAGAAAACCGAGCTGACTACCCTACTATATAGGACTCTTTTGCTATAGTTAGGACCACCGTATGATTCGTGATAGGCAGGACTGCACACACGACGCCCTCTTCACAGCATATTTCAGGTGCATTTTAAAATTTAAAGGACTACCAATCATTGCTTCGAGACTACATTGATTTTGTGCTCAGCTAATTTCAGCTTCATAGACGACGACCAAACGATGCTCCTACTCATTGATTCGCTGGCGATCCTCTCAATATCTAGGGGCCCATCTAGTCTTAGCACACCGTCGAACATAGTGGAGGATGCCATATGCGAGTGTACTTACTGTTTGTATGATGACTGGAGGTACTCTGTCTAGTTCTAGTTCTGCGATTCGGAAGAAATCACTCGACAGAGAGCCATACTTTCTGAAACCTCGTTTGGTATCAAATGGCTCGGAGAGGTTCTTCCCAATTCTTACGGAGCTCCCGGTCAACGCAATTTTCACAGCCGTATTAGTTTTGTGGAGATACCTTCTCGGCTTTAAAAATGTGGATATCATGGAGTTTGGAGATTCTCCTTTCATTGGCCTTTTCCCAGATTGTGGCATATTGTGAATATCTGATAAACTTTGGATTTTCCAGGTCTAAAGTCCTACTGATAAGGTCTAATCAGTTCATGAACTGTAGGCTTCAGTTCCTCAAATAAAGTTCTCGGTACAACCTTCAAAGCAATATTAAGAATCCTGACTCAGTGCCAATATGAGCAGTGTATGAAACCACTCTTCTTGTGATTTGGGAAGGGCATGCTTTAATTCCTATTGACAGGCAAACATTCATCTGATCATATTGTGCAGATGAGTTGATACATGCACCTTATCAGCTACTCACCGTCTTATTTGAATAGCTAAGCCGGCAGTCCGTCGATTTCAATATCCTTGTTGCCCGTTATATATTTTACCATTCGCACTTTGTAATCTACTGGGGTATAGGGGTCTTCATCTTCTCTATAACTTCTCTCATGTCACAATTTAGCATGTTAACAACTTCAGGAGGTCTACCCATAGAGGACGTTGATCTGGGTTGAACTCGTGCAGAGTGGCTAAGTGCTTTGTGAAAGAACCAAATAGGAAATTAGCGACCTTTTCCCTAAAACTTAGTCGGAAGGACCTCAGAGTACTGGTGGGTGTAATCACAGGGCACAGCGCCTGTGGTTAGCATATGGCTGTCATGAAGGTCGTTCCCCATAGCCCCATATGCTTATCCTGTCTTGAGGATGATACAGTGTCGCATTTTCTCTGTAGCTGTCCGGCGTTTTCCAGAATCAGACTTAGGATATTGGATTGCGATATACTGAGTATGGATCAAGTTCATACTCTTCCTCTTCCGGATCTCTTAAGATTCATCAATGAATCCAAGAGATTTGTGGAAGAGTGACCTCAAACTAATTTTTTCGTCTTACCACCCACCCACATTTCATCTTTCCTATCTCTTTATTCTTTCTACTGAAATCTTTCCGGGTGTAGTACGATGGTCTCCTTACTGAGTGCCTGGACTTGTCCAACCCCCCACAAATCTAATCTGATCTGAAAGCAGCGAAATATTTAGGTTGAGGTCTTGGCGCTCTCATATTTCGATGTCTCTCTTCTTTCTTTAAATAATGCATCGGATTATTGACCCACAGTGGCTGCACTAAACTTGTGCAGGCAATATTTGCGGACTATTGTTAACTTGATTATGGGAGTTATTCCTTTGAAAGAGTACGTCATCAAAAATTTGATAAAAATTTTGGTTTAATTTGAATGTACCTAGAAGATAACGGCACTGCGTTCCATGTATATACATATATATATTATATATACCATATGTATATTTGGCGCTTACACTCTTTTTGAGAGTTTGGTCGAACTCTCCTCCTATTTGTGGCGTAGGTCTTCATCTTGTTTCACAAATAGAGAGAGTTTTAAGCCGGCTCCGAACCGCAGATATTTTTTATGTGAAGATTTTCGATGGCAGAAATACACCGCTATTAGAAAAAGCCTTTGCTATCAGAGATTCGCACTGGTAGCGACGCTAGAGCGGTCATTGACTGCGTTCCATCACATATGTATGTGAATATCTAGCCTTGGGCATTCTTCGTTTTACGAAAGCAATGCTACGCCTGGTTGAACTATAGAGACCTTGGAGTCCTAGGGAAAGCAGTTGGTCGAGGATAAAAATCACCTATCGCCTGCAACATTGAGTCACTCTATATCACCAAATAAAAAACAAACTTACACTCATATCGACGTGATACCCAAGCTGAACACTGCACTCCCTGCACTCCCTCCGCCCTAGAAAGTTAAAACATCTCTCAAAAACTATATTATCTTCTTTATATAATAAAAATTTACATTATATTGTACATTAAAATTAAAAAATACGGGTAATGGAATGCATGGAATAATGAAAATAAAAAACGACGATATGAAATGAGCCAATGGCTAACTGCCGCCCCTGTTTAGCTTCTTCACCTCTAGTAGCTTCTCAATCGAATATACCCAGTTCATCGAAACGTCTAAGAGCATATCGTAACGTATCTGTGGTGCGTGGATTCGATGAGAACATCAGTTGCACTTTCTTGCGCGCAAATTCCTGATTACTCAACGCTTCTATGCTATTGTCTACAGAATCCTCTTTGCGCATCGCCACCATTGGCAAGAAAGCGTAAGACGAAAAGAAGCCATACAGTTCGCGAGCGCGTATTTCCATTTCAATGTCGTACAAAGTAGGGATGTGTGCGTAGTGCATACGTTCGAGCGAATCACGCAATGCCTGGTAGTAGCTGCGCACGAGGAAGTCACGACGATTCACAAGCACATCCAGCTGTACGCTACTATTTAGAAAGAAATTTATATCGCAGCCAGGACTACCGAAGAAGCTGTTTTGAAAGTCGACCTGCAAACGAAAACGAAAATTATATTTACATTTTTAGTGGCTTTTTGCTGAGGTAACTCACGAATATTGCATCGATGGGCTTTGTCGGCTCATTCGCATCGTATTTGTACATGAAATTGTTAACCCACAAATCGCCATGATTTAGCACAGTCAGCTCGCCAGGCGTGGGTTGTCCCGTTATTACGAGGTTCTCTTTGATATTGTCACAGTGGCGATGCAATTTCACGGCAATCGATTCATAATCAGGCCACTTTGCCACCACATCGGCGAGTGTGCGCAACTGGAGTGTCATGAAGTCAATGAAGCGTTCATTGGTGCGTATGTAGTGCTCGTCTAGCATGCCGGTGGTGAATTGTTCACGAACAGAGGGGTCCTGAAGTGCGAGAATTTGATAATAAATTTTGATTATCATAGACAGAATCACACAAATGGAATGAGATCCAATAGATTTTTAGTTCTAGTGAATCTGTGTGGGTACTTCCTAGGACCCGAGCTAAGTGAAATTATCCTAATTCTATAAAAATATAAGACATGGGCATACGAGGGCGGTTCAATAAGTACCCGTGTTTGATGACAGAGGGCGTTCCTGAGGGAAGTTGGTGTTAGCATCGGGTGCTGCCATCTATTAAACGACGGCAAAACAAATTTCAGACTGATTAAAAGTTTGGATTTGGCAGCTATTCAAGTAAGACGACATGTTTCGTGATTTTCGCTAAGATGGAAAAAGTAGTATCGTTCGGTAACTCGCTTTTTGTTTTTGGGTGGGAAAAATGCGAGGAGATAAAAGCAAAGTTGGATGCTGTCTATGGGGACGCTTCGCTGTTGAGGAGCCACCAGGACGCCCGGCTGACGTGATTATCGAGGAAATAATTCAAAAAGTCCACGACATGATTCTCGCTGATCGACGAACGAAAGTGCGCGAAGTAACAGAAGCCATAGGTGTGTCGACCGGAACGGCAATTAATGTTTTACATGATGAAGTCCGCTATTGCTCACGGCGGACAACAAGCGGTTACAGCATTTAACTTCAAAGCAATGTTTGGAGCAATTTAAACGTGATGCGAAGGAATTTTTGCGTCGAGTTGATGAAACCTGGATTCATCATTACACACCAGAAACTAAGCAACAATCAAAACACTGGGTTTTTTCCGGTGTATCTGCTCCAAAGAAGGCGAAGACAGTCCCATCGGCTGGAAAGGTCTTGGCGATGATTTTTTGGGATACGAACGACATCATCCTCATGAATTTTTTTAGGAAAAGGAAGAACAATTACAGGATAGTACTACAGTGAGTTATTGGACCACTTTCACAAAAAAACTGAAAGAAATGCCGGGTATTCACCCGGTCTGGCTCCCTGTGACATTTTCTTGTTCCATAACATGAAGAAATGGCTCGCGGGAAAAAAAATTTAGTTCAAACAAGGAAGTCACCGCCGCGATAGAGGCGTATTTGGAGTGTTCGACAAATCCTATTTTTGAAGGGATTAGAAAATGGGCGAAGCGTTGGGAGAAGTGTATTTTTCTAAAAGGGACTATGTTGAAAAATAAAAAGAAGATTTTTGAAAAAAATGGTGTCGTCATTGCTATCACGGGTACTTAATGCGGGCCCCTCATATACATAGGTATTAAATGAAAGAAGAAGGTGAAGAGTTTTAAAAATATAATTTTTTTCATAATAATTCTTGTTAGAAAATTTGGAAATTTTTTAGGATTTGTTTTTTTTTTTGTAAATGTTCGTCCTTCGCTATTCTCGTAATAAAGACCAATTAACAATTTTCATAGTATCATTATTATCTGAAAGGTCTGTTGTGCCCTCTTCATGGATTCAGAGTATTTCTCTAAGCCCAACTTCCTCATTAAAGTTTGGTATTTCTACTATTTTATTGAGCTTTATTTGCTCCTCTTAGTAAATCGGCACAATCATATAATTGCACAAAGAAATTTTATCCCTTCGCACCAGTTTGTATTCGGGAAGCATCATTCTACCGTCGAGCAGGTCAACTTATAAGGGGTGAACGAACGGGTTAAGGTAGTTATTAGTTTTTTTTACAGATTATTGTCAAACTAATTACAAAATTTTTTTCACTATTTTTTTACATCTCATGAATGACTTACGCCCCCGCAACGTTTACAAATCGTACAATTGAATTACGAAAATCGACGCTCTGTAAAAAATGTTCATCGCGCGCTCAGGCCAATTTATGGTGTTCAGCGATGAGGCCCATTTTTGTCTTAATGGCTACGTCAAAAGCAAAATTATTGTATTTGGGCTGAGCAACCCAAAGCCATTCAAGAATAGCCATTATATCCATTGAAACAACCATTTCTGGCGGCCTATGGGCTAGAGGCATCATCGGCCCATATTTCTTCAAAGACGAGGCTATCGCTATCGCTATCGCACTAGAACAAACGACTTTTTGAGGGCAGAAATTTGAGCTCATGATCTCCACAGTATTTGGTTTCATTATGAGGGCGGATGGCTCTACTTACCATACAGCGCGTGGAACAATGAATTTACAGCGTCGTCGTTTCGGTGAGCTATTTATCTCTCGTTTCGGACCAGTGGATTGGCCACCGAGATCGTGTAATCGGTGTGTAAAGTCTAAATCCTTCGATTGAGGCATTGGAAGCCAACATTACTAAGATTATTCACGAGATACGACCGAAGTGCTCCAGCGAGTCATTCAAAATTGATGTTTACGGATGGCCGAATTATGGCGCAATTGCGGCCAACATTTGAAAACGATTATACTCAAAAATTAAATGTTATGAAAGGTTCCACACAAAACTAATAAAGATTGCCCAATCAATTCGGATTTCCGTTGTTTTATTTCAATTTAAAATCCGATACCTTTTTGGGTGTTTGGTCGAGCTCCTCCTCCTGTTTGTGACGTGCGTCTTGATGTTGTTCCACAAATGGAGAGACCAAACTTTTAAGTCGACTCAGAACGGCAGATGTTTCAGAACCTAAGTACTCCGAATGGTAGTCACGCACGACGCCCATTAGTTAACCAAAAGTTAAAAACAGTCGAATATTGAAAGACGAAAATTTCAAAAAAAAAATAATTGTTTTACACATTTTTTGTCAAGGTTTGTTATTGAAAGAATATATTTTTGCATTCTCTTGACATTATTCTCTCATTTGAGACTTGCATATACATATGTAAGTGTGTATCTCTGTGTTATATAATTTTATTGATTTTTTTAATGCTGGTTCTAACTGAAATTTGCGGTCCTTAAAAAAAAAAATCCTGACGTGATAATGAACAACTAAAAACGTAGATTTACTATTTAGTGTCGCTTATCGATTTGCTTGCGATTTGAGAAAAAACGTTCAAATTTGCAACACTGTGTAATATAAAAATTGTTTACGTACTTCCATATTTATGCATATCAAACGAAATTAAATAATTGCGCATTAATCATCGAAGCAGCGTCAATTAAAATTTTAACTTGTTTACATTTGGCAAACGATGAACGTTTTATGTGGGCTTTTTTCTTGTTTTTTTTTTTTTTGTTTTTTGTTTTTTGTTTTTTGCTTATCACTTTAATCCGCAATGCAATGCTCCAAACTCAAGAGCTAATGCGTAATTTAAAATGGACTGCATTCAATTTACGATCTAATTAATAACTGCAAGGCATCGCGCCCAAATCAATACGAACCTTTTCTGCCAACACCATAGAAGTCGCATGGAATTTGCCCAATTTTTGCAGTATAACCACACAGTGTGCCTCATCAAGTCCATTTTGTCGGCTGGCCAATTTGTAGCCATACTGGGTGAGGTCATCGAAGACAATGGTCTGTATGGGTTCTCTGGTGGTGTAGAAACATCTGAAGGGAAATATTTTGAGTTAATAATTTTATGTAGACAAAATAATAAAAAAAAATAAATAAAAAAAATAAAAATGAGAGAATGCACCGATCGATGCATCGAAATTTTAATTTTCTGCCATATGCGAATGATCTCAAGATACGTAGTTTCTGTCGTAAGAAATACAATATGCTACAGTCTTTAATGTTAAATATTGCAAATTTGTATTTGTTCTGAATTTACATCTTAAATGTCAGTTCTGAATTTTGTTAGACATTAATGAATAAATGAATATACTCAGTAAATCCTCAATCGGAATTAGACCATTTGCACTGCTTCTGCTAGCACAATTGTCTGCCATCAAATGTCAACAAGTGTTTACACTCTACCCCTGCAGGGTAGGAAAATACTAAAAGCAGATTAACTGACACGAGGGGATCTGCCATGAATAACATTCTTGCAGAATTGGAGTTCACACCACTGGGTGAAATCAAGAATGCAATCTCATCAAAATACCTGCGAATCGGGGATTGTAAATGGAGAGTTCAGACGGCATGCAAAGTTAGCAGCACGTTATGGCCCACCTACAGCCACAAACAAGGGACAACATTGACAAATATGAAACGAAGGGATGCCTGCAGACTCACGGCTGTACTAACTGGCTTCTAGCCCAGAGGAGAGCAAGTAGCCAAAATTGGTATCCATAACAAAATATACACTGTCATAGTTGTAATCAACGGGAGAAAAAGGAAACTATCTTCCACTTCCTCTGTAAATGTCCTGCCCTATGGAAGGCGAGGAAGTTAATCTTTGGCAAACCGCTTTCTGAACACCCCGAAGAGCTGGCTAATATAGACGTAAACAACGTTATAGGTCAATCGCACAGACTGGGTATGAACGTAAAGGAATATTCCCTAAAACTTGTTGGTAGCGAGGGTATGGAAACAAAATGGTATAGAAGCGCTTATTGGATTCTTGGAGGATCATCACTTCAACTAACCAACCAGCCATACTCACTCTTATACGAGTATGAGTAAACTCTCTGGGTTTCTCTTTAGCTACATTACTGTAGTCAAAGACGGTAGTGTATACTTTGAGTTTTACTGCTCATATTAATCATCAATTTTATCCGCCGTGACAGAGGGTCGCTCTCGGGTCTATGTACTGTTAAAATCCAATATGTACCACGTTAGTACATCTAGGCTCTAGTATAGGGTTTTTCGGTAAGAGCGCTTCAACTTTTGAACTTTTTTGAATAAAACACAAACGGTTTAACTTTTTTAACTAATTTTTTTTTTTTATTATCGAGTTTGAACATATACATTTAAGTATGAAATTCGATTTCTTTTGCATGACCACCGCGTTCACGTTTTACGAAGTCCATTCGTTGAACCCAATTTTCAACCACTCTTTTGCATAAATAGGCCGAAATTCCAGCAATTTCGCGTTCAATATTGGCTCTGAGCTCACAAATCGTCGCCGGCTTGTTACTGTAGACCAATGACTTCACATAACCCCAAAACGGGACGGCTTGTTAAATGGACCGTAAAATGGCCCTAATGCTCTTAAAGTAGCAGCAACAGAACGATTATTTTCATAAAAAATTTGCACGATTTGCAATCGTTGCTCAAGTGTGTAGCGTTCCATGATGAAATGTATACTAATGAAGTTTACAAATGGCAAGCGAAAAATAAAAAATATTGCGTCGTTCGCCCTCCCTATCGGAAAAAAGTTGAAGCGCACCTATTGAAAACCCCTATATATATGTGTATATATAATTGCAGTTACATCCGCTGCTACAGATTTGGCCGGGCTCCTCCACCTATTTAAGGTGTGCAACTTAATGTGTTTCCACGAAAACGGTAGATGGTTTTTATGAGGACCTTTTTCATGACAGAAATACACTCGGAGGTTTGTCATTGTCTGCCAAGGTGCGACCGCTATCAGAAAACACATATTCCCCCATATGAATGCGTTGCTTGCTTTTGGGTTTGAAAACATTAAGAGAGCAGACATTTTTTCTCCTTTGCAGATTTTTTGTTAATATAATCAATGAGTATGTGGGACCTACTTTGTGAAGGACCCGTCGAACATTGTCTCTCTCCATATTACGCAGCTAAAGCGGGGTTGGTCCAGTACAATGTGTGTATTATACGAATAAGAAAGGAATACGTCAGAGCACCTCCTTTGCCACTGACCTCCTCTAAGCAGAACCCGTTACATTTGCCTGGGATCGGTATATTTTTCATCTCTGAAGGGTAGTGTAGTGTTTGGGTACACTACAAATACAAAATTATGGTGCCCACACAAGCTCAAGCTTTTTTTCTCAACGTAAGGGAGTTCAGCCGCCGTAGCCGAATGGGTTGGTGCGTGATTACCATTCGGAATTCACAGAGAGAACGTTGGTTCGTATCTCGGTGAAACACCAAAATTAAGAAAAACATTTTTCTAATAGCGGTCGCTCCTCGTCAGGCAATGGCAAACCTCCGAGTGTATTTCTGCCATGAAAAAGCTCCTCGTAAAAATATCTGCCGTTCGGAATCGGCTTAAAACTGTAGGTCCCTCCATTTGTGGAACAACATCAAGACGCACACCACAAATAGGAGGAGGAGCAGAAGCTCGGCCAAACACCCAAAAAGGGTGTACGCGCCAATTATATATATATATATATATATAAGGGAGTTCAGCCACAGATAATTTTTGAACAGGATAAGCGCATTCCAGTGCCTTAAAGACAGTATAAGCATTCAAAGGACTGGAACTATTGGATGTACCTTACTCTTATTTACTAACTCTAACCTCCTTAACTTGTATATGCCTACGGGGAAAAACTCGAACTAGAGAAAGAAATTCCTTTGTAGTTCAGTACAAGTACTATTTTTGGCAATTGGACACCGCTTCGCTCAGAGTGCAATAAAAATGAAAAGAACGCCGCCTGTGTTACGAGATAGATAAAGGAATTGGGATAGATATAGACATATAGTATAGAAAATAATTACTAGGAAAACCTGAACTATACGATCCGGCACTCGAAGTGTAACCAACTTCAGACCGCTCGCGCAGCTGATGCCCGTGCATCAGTTGTCTGTCAGTTGGCTAATTGACAGTCCAGAGTATTGTTTACAAGCGCACAGAAGCATTTTGCCGAGAGTAAACGCGAAAAAAGAAAATCAGTAATGGATTTCAAACGTAATGGTGTGATTGCATTATATTTGGCTGGAAAATCACAACCAGCGATTGTTCGTAAGCTGGAGCACCTTAAAGAACTAAAGTGTTTCTTTATCGCACCATTACTCGTCACAATGATACTGGTAGCATCGCGAGACGTCATGAAGGTGGTCATTAAAAGACTGCAACGTCATGTGAAATGTTTCAAAAAGTGAAGAAGCGAATTGAGCGAAATCCTATCGACGTGCCAATCAAATAGCGAAAGAACTGAAAATATCGCATATTGAAAAAAAGATCTCAAAGTCAAGCCTTACAAGATCCAAAGGTCGCATGATCTCACACCAAAGCAGCAACAAGTCAGACTTGAGAGAGCGAAGGAGTTGCTTCGCTTGGCCGAAAGCGGTCAATTTCCGAACATTGTGTTTTCTGACGAGAACATTTTTTAAATTGAGCAACTCGTAAACTCCCAAAACGATGGGGTTTATTTGACCGACCGTTCATACAAGAATTTGAGTCATCGATTGGCCACCAGGAGGCAGTACCCGCCACAGGTAATGGTTTGGGCCGCTGTAACCGCAAATGGGCGCTCTCCAATTGTTTGGAGCATCGAGCCTGGCGTCAAGGTAAATGCGAAATATAATCGGGAAAGTATTCTGCAGGTTGGCCTGAAGCCGTGGGCAGACAAACACTTCGATCGCAGACCATGGACGTTTCAACAGGACTCGGCGGCACCGTCTCACAAAGCTCGAGTGAATCAAGAATGGCTAAAAAACAACGTTCCGAACTTCATAACGTCCACACAATGGCTCTCAAATTCACAGACGCGAGTCCGATGAAATATTCTCTTTGGGCCATTTTGGAGAGCAAGGTCCACACTAAAAGATTCACCAGTCTCGAGACGCTGAAAAAGGCCATTGTCCGCGAATCGGCCAAAATACCGGCAAGTCACATTCGGGCAGCTTGCGATTCGTTTCTGGACCGTCTCAAGGCCATAATCAGGACAAAAGGTGGTCATATCGAGCAAAAGTAAATTAATTCTTAATTTTGTAATATTTTCTCACATTTTTTACTTTGAATTATAATAATAATAATTGGGGCGTACACCCTTTCTGCGTGTTTGGACGAGCTCCTCCTCCTATTTGTGGTGTGCGTCTTGATGTTGTTCCACAAATGGAGGGACCTACAGTTTCAAGCCGACTCCGAACGGCAGATATTTTTATGAGGAGCTTTTTATGGCAGAAATACACTCGAAGGTTCGCCATTGCCTACCGAGGGGTGATCGCTATTAGAAAAATGATTTTCTTAGTTTTGGTGTTTCACTGAGATTCAAACCTACGTTCTCTCTATGAATTGAATAAAAGTAATTTTCCAAATCAAAATTATGGCCTTTTTAATTGGTTACACTTCGAGTGCCGGACCCTGTAGAGGGAGAGACATATTAAAACGCTCGGAATGATGAGGGGAGTCAATTTAGTCATGTCTATACGGTCATTTGTCCGTGCGCACCACAGCTTAAGTGTAAATATTTGAATGAAATTGGTTGCATACCTATATTACTCTTGAGCTCACGTACTTTTGATCCAATTGTATTGAAATAGGCAATGTCGGTCAATAGCCACGCCCACCTGTCATATAACGGTAATTAAAACATATATTTTAAAAACGTAATATCTCTATTACGAACTAAACAAAATTCCAAGTTTGGTACAAATTTAGAAAAAGGGGCGGCGCCACACCCACCAATAGGCTGTTTCTCGATAACGACTTAATAAAACTCGCCCGAACTTGATTCAAGTATTATTGCTCTTCAACTCATTTAAATCCGTCATAAATATTATTGAAATCGGATAACACCACGCCTACTTTTCTTAAATGTAAGCCTAATTTTTGTGCATTCGTCTGATGTTACAAGCTATAACTCTCATTGTCTAAGACTTTGTTTGATTCCAAATGAAATTTTTCCAGCCAGTCCAAATGAAATTTTGCGCAGTTATATTAAGTTCGATCCGTGCTGAATTTGGCCTCCCCTACTCGTTACTAATTCAACCACTTTTGACCCAAAATATCTCAATCAAACTACAGTCTATTAGCCACGATATCCTCTACTCACTTGGGTCCAAATTTCGCGCCATCCCCTATCAGCACTTCCAGCCGTCCAAGCACATCGAAATAGAAAATCTTCTCGCGCAAATATACCGCCAATTCTTCCAGGAACTGTGTGGCCGGAGTTATCGCAATACTTTTCACAATCAACGCCAACTCTTCGTCCAATTGACGTTTGCTACTTCTATACAAAGCTTTTGCGCGATATATTTTACTGCAATAATTCTCACCGCCCCCATTCGATTCGGCGAATATGATTTTCTTTATATCGACACGCATGTCACGCAGGCCATCTTCCAGGGCAGCCTTGAAGAATTGCTCATTGAGGTATTGCGGTGGCTCATTTTGTATTTCTAGTTTCATCCTGCCGTTGGTTTTACTTTCTGGATTGTCTATGAATTGGAAATTCTCTCAGCTATTTTTTTTTTTTTTTTACTTTTACTTTTATACGTGGCGAAAACACAAAATCCGTTAGATTAATGCAAAACGGTTCGAGCTTGTGAGGCAATTCTATTGGAACTGTGAACGATACCCGGTGTCCACACCTAAATATAAACTCAGAGCTTAGCTGTAGCATTGCCGATGGTTGTTATCTATGAAATGCGCTGCTAACGTCAACGTCACCGTCCTCAATGTGGCATTGCGCTTTCAGCGAACCGTAGTTGCCGTGTTGGGATAGCGGGACTATCATTAACGACTCCCGTATACTTTCATACTTCTACAGCGCCACACTTACATAGATGTGCATGTAAGCAGAGCAGCCACACACATAAACAGAGATAAATGCAGCGACCAATTGTGGCCTCGCAGATAGACCTGCATTATCTTTCAAGTGGCTGTTGTATATTATTTGGGAAAGCTTCAAGAAATGTGTGTGTTCGCGAAAAGCAAATTTGGTTGTAGGATGCGTAGTCCCATGCATTTTTTTTTTGTTCTTTCAGAACTTTCGCTCTAGGAGTGTGAATATTATTTTCTCCTTTTTGAAAGTGATTTCGGATGTTGACTAATGACCTGCGCAGGAACTTATCTTTTCGCTCTCAGTATTCAATTGATCTTCTTTTTTTTTGTTTTGAAATTTGCTTGCTTTATTTTCTTAAATGAGTGATAGGCTATGCCAATGTTGAGCTAAAACAGGAGTGTCTTCGATTTTTTCTTAGATTCAATTTTTTTTATAAAAGAAATCCAAAAAATAATGTCAGGAGTTCCCGGATATTTGTGATAAGCGAATTGAATATAGGAATGTCGATCCACTTCCTGTTTAATTCCCAGTATTAATTTCTGATATTCCATTGACCTGATATGTATATTAGACGGCCGCTGATGCTTAGTGTAAGGAATCGGCAAATTCATTGTTCAACATAAAAAGAAAAAGTAACAAATTTCCGACACCGGCTTATGATAAAAGAGGCCAAAGAATAATATCTGTCATAGGCGTTTTTAAAATTTGCATCTGAATTTCTTTTGAACTCGAGTCAAAGCTAACCCCTTCATGCATTTGAGGCATAAAATATATTGTATAATGTAAGCTTAGGGATCGTGAATCCGATCCAGTGGATGGAAGATGATTTTCTTACCGGACGTGCTCTTGAAATGTTATGAAATCGCGTAAAATAGACTCAAACAAATGCAACGACTTGTATCATCTTCTCTGCGCTATGAAATAGCGATTATCCCAGCAGATCGCCATGCTGCAAGAATTTTCTTTAAAGTAACGAACAAGCACCATCATCATCATCATAGCGTCTACAGCTCGAGGTATGCCAATGCTGTACACTTATTGTACGTAAAGTGGAAAATATTCCTCTTCCATGACTTATGTAGATGAAATATTATTAACAACACAGCATCTTAGAATAAAAAAACTATAAAACACTTACTGTACTTTGTTATATCACACAATATGAACAGTTCGAATCGATATTCAAAGAGCAGTTCAAACAGGTTTTTCACTCAAAAAATCATTACTCAAAAACAACTGATTTTAGCAACTGAGCATTCAGCACAATTGAAGTTTGAGGTGTCCTCTTGATTTGGAAAAAAAAGTACACATTTGAAATATGGAATTTCGAAAAAATTTCGCACATTTTGTTTTTCGCAAAATAAACAAATTTCAACTACTTTTTTGCTATTCTTTGTACAC
This sequence comes from Anastrepha obliqua, assembly GCF_027943255.1. Classification (NCBI taxonomy): domain Eukaryota; kingdom Metazoa; phylum Arthropoda; class Insecta; order Diptera; family Tephritidae; genus Anastrepha; species Anastrepha obliqua. Next base: position 52,113,314 of record NC_072893.1, read on the forward strand.
GAAGTCGCTCGTGCAAGTAATGACGATCATTTTGAACCTAGAATCATTAAAATCGGTTCATTTTTGACTAGTTATGAGTAATTAAAAAAAAAATTATATAATTAAAAAAATCGATTTTGAGCCGAAAAACAAAATTGCCGAATTTATTGAAAAACATTTTTTTCGGGCGATCAAAAAAATATGTGTCTCATTATTTTGACAGGAGTTGAGTTGAAATGGAAAACACCAGAGATAGTTCGTCAAGACTCATGTTTCAGATCCACACGTTGCTATTGACCTTATAAGGGTTCTATAGATCTATAGCTTGCACGTCCATGACGTGCTAACGAGCTTTGCTTCGCGACCTTACCAAGTACTTAGTATTTTCGATATTGACTTCTAGAGCAACTAGCTTTGCTTTGTTAATTAGATTCACCACGTTGTCGGCAAGCACATGTTGGTTTCTTCCGATGATAGCAAGATCGTCAGCCTAGCCACAGACCTGAACGCTCCTGGAGAAAATGGTCGATAGCAGTAACAAACAATAATATAGTAATACGGGGCATCAGATGTGATAATCGCAGAATCTGCATGGAATTGACTAGTAATATGAATTTCATACGTCTGACCGAGCTTTCATCTAGAGACCTGTCAATTAGCATCAGAGGATATCAACGAAATGTTGAGCTGGCATAAGGATATTTACCAGAGGATGAAACTCAGGTACCTCCCGATTTAGTCCGCAAACTGGTAGAATAATGCGAGAAGTGTAGATTGCTTTTAATACTTGGATGCGACGCCAATGCGCATAACGAAACAAGAGGAAGCATAGATACTAACAAGCGCACTAACAAAACATAAATTAGAAATTTTGTAATACGGGTATTTTTCCCCCTTTTTCCTTGTTCACTCCACTCCAGTCTTGCGTTGGTTTCGTTAATCTATTTTGCCCATCTGCCTAAATTTTCAATACGCTTGAATTATAATAGTTTCTCAACTTCTCGCAAATATCAGTGAACTTCTGGCATTTGAGTGATTTGAATTTGAATCTCTCCATAATAGGGCAATAAAGAGTGCAATTGCATATGAAAAAAAATAATTTTTAATTAAAAAAATACTATATGCGTATGCACAACTCATTCCAATAATTATTAACAGATCAACTGTATGTTATTCAGGTGCACTGCATATTCTACGAAATTCATACTCATTTTCGAGGGTCCTGAATTTATTGACTTTTTTCTTTGAACTCATTTTGTCATCAAGTCATTCACTGCACTTCTTCCAGAAAAGAATAAAAAAGAATCCAATAACAGAAAAAACACAAGTCACTTTGTCCGCCTCTCGATAACCTATTGCGCACTCGAAATTATAGGCGTAAATAACCTTGATTATGGCTTAGCTATATTTTGATACATATTTGTAATATTTCATTGCATCATTGTTTTGATTTTCGCCATAAAACTGTACTATGGTGTCGTATGTCGTATAAAAATTAAAAAAATTATAATTATATAGTAATAACACGGTTTTTTCTTTTCAAAGGAAACAAAATATGCAAACGAGATCAATATCAAAAATGCATTGGCTATGGGAATGAGTTTCCCCCCTCGTAAAAGAGATGCCGCTGTTGATACTATTTTTGTGTTCGCTCTAGAAATATACTGATGATTTGAAGGTGTATATGTGAGATCTCGATCGCAGTAGTTGACATTCGTTGGAAGTGTAAAGATCCTTTTTTATCTGACGTCAAAAATGTCTGCGTTCTTCCCGAAAAAACAGCATTTGCGGGAAGTCCTGCTTCATTATTACCTTTTAAAGAAAAGTATAGCTGACCTCTCGTATATTGATCGATATTTACGGCAATCTCGCTCCATCAAATACAACTTGTCAAGAGTGGTTTCGACGCTTCCAAAGTGGCAATTTCGACGTGAGTGATGAAGATCGGTATCGAAAAATTCAAAGATACTCAACTGCAACAATTATTGGATGAAGACGCATGGCGAGCCCTTGGTGGTATGTCTAAAGAGTTGGATGTTGACAGATCAACCGTCGATAAACGTTTGCATGTGATGGGAATGGTCCAGAAAGCAGGTAACTGGGTGCCACATCAATTGAAGGATATCGGAGAGGGATATCGAGAGACGTTTGGTGACGTGTGAGATGCTTCTTGAACGGCAGAAAAGGTGATAGATTTTTTGTATTGCATCGTCACTGGCAATGAAAAATAGATCTATTATGATAACCCTAAGCTTCGACAATGTTGGAGCCTGCCAGATGAACCAGGTCCATCGACAGCGAGAAAAAATATTCATGTTTCAAACGTTATGTTGTGCATCTGGTGGGATTAGAAAGGTGTCATCTATTATGAACCCATCTAAAACCATCACTGGCGATTGTTACCGACTGCAACTAATGCGTTCAAATCGAGCTCTCAAAAAAAAGCAGCCGGAATGGGACGGTAGACATGGCAGACTGACTTTGCTGCATGACAACGCCAGGTCATACGTTGCTAAATCGGTTCAGAAATATTTAGAGGGACTGAATTGGGAAGTCTTGCTCCACCATCTGATTACCCTCTGTTCCGATCAAAGCAGTCAGCCCTTATTGGAGAACGGTTCACTTATTACGAGACCATAGCAAACTGGCTCAATGAATGGATCAAGTCAAAAAAACTCGAATTTCTCGTCAGAGGAGTCCGTATGCTGCCTGAAATATGAAGTAAAGTTGTAGCTTCCAATGGCAAATACCTCATATAATATCGTGTATTATTTAATTGTTTAAACAATTCTTAACTTTGCCTAAGAAAGGACGGAAACTTATTCCCATATCCAATAAAAGATATGAACTTCCGTATTTCCAGGTCATAAGTCGTCCATTTCAGAGATCCGCGAATACCTATATTAAATTTTTTTTTTTTTTTTTTTAATTTAAAAAATTTTAATTAGGAAGAAAACAGAGGGAGCTCCAACAGAAAGATTGATTCTCTAAAGAAAAACTAATTTACTAATTTTTTATTTGTTTCCAAAAGTATTTTAAAACTGCTTTCAAAAACAAATCTCAGCTGCACTTTAACTTATGCTGAATCATTGGCTTAATCAACTTCAACTTCATTAGGTTATTTTAGGAGGTTATGTGTGAGATAATATCTCAATCTATGAAATCAGAAAACTCACTATTAAAGCAGAGGGGGAACAAATATCTTTAAAGAGGTTCCTTTAATTAACCCAACTTCCGTCGAGTTAAATCTTTTAACATGACAAATGAAATTGAGAAGGTCAGAAACTGACGAAAGCGATATATCTTTTAGGTTAGTGAAGAAATATGACCCAAACCATTTGAGTTGCTTTGACCTCAGTTCTGTACGAAGCCATACAAAGTAGTTGAGCGATTTCAACTCTATTTGATATTAACCAATTCTTCTGAAAGATCCAATTCCAGCAACTTTCCTAACAACTATCATTGCTTAATGATGAATTTAATGTCGATTAATAGTAGAATGCTCGATACTTTTTATATGGGAGAGATCCCCGCAACACTGTACAACAGTCCGAGCATTTTACTAGGCGATTTTTGAAACTCTTTAAAATTACATTTCGTTATTCCAAAATTCAATGACCTGTAAAGTTGCATACTCGACATTTTTTCAAAAATTCTGACCAAAAAGTATGGCGTTTTAAAGAAAATTTGTTGAGTATGTTTTGAAATATGTTTTAATTTGCACAAAGTTTGCTATATGGTTTTAGTAGTAGAGTGAACTACATTTTCATAAAAAAATTATTACAATTAAAAAATTGTCAAGACTACACAATAAGTCCCTCTGTTATCGTTATTTAACGCACTGTATGTACTTATCTGTTGCTACAATTCATTACTCAGTGAGAATTTTTGCATTCCTTGACTTTTTAATAAATAAAATAAAATTCTATACGGCCATCTAAAGGTGACATTACATTAAAAAAAAAAACTTTGCCGACAGTTTTGTATACCGGGAATTCAGTTGTGTGTTACAGGCTGCGTCCCAAGAAGGCTTTACTGTGCGTTTGGTGGAATTGTAAGAGTGTATCTTCTAAAGGGTTTCACAATAACAGGTGTTATTTTGAATAGCCCGCTATTTCGGTAGATGTCACTTTTGAAGCTGTAATTTTTTGTTATTTGACAAGTAAAAACTACGCCATTAATAAAAATGGAACGATACAAGCTTTCACAACGCATTTAAATTATTAAAATTCACTACAAAAATGGTAAAAATTTGGCAGAGACGGTTGGGTCATCGTGAAGCACCTTGTCGGACCGCAATACAGAAATTGGTGAACAAATTCGAGCTCTTGGGACAAGTTAGTGATGTGAAGAATTAATGCCCGTGCACGTCGCTCAAGAACAGCCGAAAATATTGGTGTTGTAGGGGAAAGTGTTGACGAAAACCCAGGTTTGTCCATTCCTCGTCGTTCTTTGGAATTAGGCATTCCACAAACGTCATTACACCGTATTTTGCATAAAGATTTGGGTCTTAAGGCTTATAAAGTCCAGTTAACACAAGAACTCAAGCCGGCCGATCATCAACAATGTCGTGTCTTTGCTGATTGGGTCATTGAAATGCATGGAAATGATCCGGGATTCCATCAAAAAATCATCATGAGTGATGAGGCCCATTTCCACATCGACGGCTTCGTGAACAAGCAAAATTGTCGGATCTGGGGCTCAGAAAATCCTAAAATTATTGTTGAAAAGCCTCTATATCCTCAACGTGTGACTGTATGGTGCGGTTTATGGTCCGGCGGATTCGTTGAACCTTACTTTTTCAAAAATGAAACTGGAGCAACAGTTACGGTGAATGGATTGCGCTATCGAGAGATGATTAACGATTTTTTATGACCGGAATTGGACTGAGGTATTGATCTGGATAACGTTTATTTTCAACAAGACGGCGCTAAATGCCACACAAGCAACGAAACCATTGATCTTTTACGTGAACACCTCTCATTCGAAAACCCTTTACTATGAGTTGCTCCCATCCGAGCAAACACCCAACTCAGGCCTCTACAATCAATAACTGAGCAGATTGAAACGAGTGATCGACCAAAAGCGGACAGAATTGACGAAAAATTAGAGTGTTATAGTAGGCCACACACAAACATCTTTAATATTCGCATCTGAATCTAAATGCACTCGAATGGAAGCTTCTATGGCATTCGCCGCATAATTAGAACCGGGTACTACCTTTTCAAGCATTTGCAAATTAAAAAAAATTTACTTTAAATGAGGCTATGAAAATAAGCAGGACAAATTTTTTGCCAAGAGACCAAGTTTTTACCGCAGATTTCTTCAGTCGAAATATTATTAAATTATGTTCGTCTACTGGTGGCTAAAACTGTTTGAGCCGACTGGGGATATTAAAGTCCACCACCGATCGGGACGTCCACGCACAGTTTGAACGCTGCAAGTCAGCGGGATCTGGTCAGAAAGCAGGAACTATCAGGAAACCATGGACCGGTAGATGAATCTCTGGCAAAAGTAGATGAGACGAATCATTAAAATTAAGGCTTGGGGCTTGGAAATGCTATGTAAACATTTTCCCTGAAGAATGACCCCCCAGAGGTGCTGGTTTAAGTCCCCTGCATCATAAGTTATTGACAGTTTTAGAGGAGATGACTTGCCACAAAAGATGCCCCAACAATGATTCCCTTAAGCTGGCTTTGTTGCATGCTGTGGCCACTTTTCAATGGACGAGGTACGAGGGGTTATTGATGGCTTTCGGACATTTTGAAGGAATATTTGCTTTTTGTATGCAATGTACAGGGTGTTTTATTTTTGGATTTTTTTTTTGGACCTTTGCACGTTGGCAATGGCGAATATCGCAGGCGACGTAACGATGAGCTGTATGAGCCTTACGACGATGTAGACATAGCGCAACGAATAAAGATCCAGCGGCTACGTTGGCTGGCTCATGTCGTACGAATGGATACAAACGCTCCGGCTCTAAAAGTATTCGATGCGGTACCAGCTGGTGGTAGTAGAGGAAGAGGAAGACCTCCTCTGCGTTGGAAAGATGAGGTGGAGAAGAACTTGGTTTCACTTGGTGTGTCCAATTGGCGCCGGTTAGCACGAGAAAGAAACGACTGGCGCGCTTTGTTAAACTCGCCCAAAATCGCGTAAGCGGTTATCGCGCCATTTAAGAAGAAGAGAAGGTAGTGCCTGTATTTAAGTCTCAAGTACATATCGCGTGTTTTTTAAGCTGCATGAGAACTATCAATATCGATAACTATGGTATACAAGGTAGGTAGGTAGGGAAGGTGGCTGTCGCAATGGCACACTGAGACCTTTCACAGGTCCATTGTGATACCACTGGAACTTATCCTTACCCTATGGGTTCCTTTTCAAACCATAGGGTAGTTTTAATAAACGAGTAAAGCTTCGTTAGGTTTAGATGCGTTATGTCCGCTACATCAATTAAAAATGCGATGTCAAGAGTGCGTAGCCTCCTTTTCGCTAAGCTTTCACACTCACATAAAAGGTATCTGACTGTTTCCTCTTCTTCTGTATTAAGACAGCTTCTACAATAATCGAAGTACGGGAGTGATAACCTTCTAGCGTGGCTGCCTATTAGACAATGGCCAGTTAATACCCCTATCATTTTTCTTATAGTCTCTCTGTTAAATCTTAACAAGCTTTTTGATCGACCGCTGTTCCAGTTCGGCCATATCTGTCTGCTTAGTTCGCATGTTGAGAGGTTTTACCAACTTGATGGTTTCCCTATCTATAAGTAGTTTCCAAATGGCTATAGGCATGGGTATCAGCGTCTTATCCACTTGGAGGTCGAGCGTTTTACTGGTTTGAGCAAGTTCATCTGCCTTGCAGTTCCCTGCTTTATTCCTGTCACCTGGCACCCAAATAAGGTGTTATGATATACAAACTGTGTTGACATTTCTGTTCAGTAATGTTTGGCAAGTCATCATGAATCGTTTAACGCCGAACAAAGCTGCCAAATTGTGGAAATATGCTTTGAAAAAAAAAGCAAAAAACTAAATCTATTCGTGAAGTTCATAGAGCGAAGTGTTGAAGAAGACGCCGAAATGTCGATTCGTCGTCTTTCTCCACTTATTGGCCTTTGTTCTTCGACTGCGTGGAAAATTTGACGCAAGGATCGTGGAAGACTTTACACAAGGATCTTGGCTCGCGAGCCTATAAAATACAGCGCGTTCAAGAATTGAAGCGAAATGACCATCGTTTGCGTCGCATTCTTGCTGATTGGACTCATTTCGATTCATTATTCAGATTTATTGGAAAGACAATTAAAAAATTGGACTACCATATGTATGCCGTATATCATATTTAAAAAATAAATACCATGAAATTATCTACAGGATTATAATAAAAAAAATTCCAACAATATTTCTATTTTTTATTATCGTTTTGAGTTCTCAAGCTCTCAAAAAACACCCGGCACATGCAACTGTATATAGAAACGAAATATTATTTTGCCAAATTTGAAGGATATAGCCTTCATGTCATCGAGAATTATATTAGTCTTGAAGGGAACTTAACTCCAAATGGCGTTATTTACTATTTTCGCAAAAGTCGTTTTCTCTACAGGCAGTATTTCCTCATTCTCTATGTACACAATACGTCTGTACATAATGAATATACCATTTAATTGAACTATAATATTCTAGAACTTTGCTTAGATAGTGCTTTTAAACTTTTATAACTGGTTATAACCTACTTAAGGAGTGCACTTATCATACTTTATCTGCTATTGACATACATATATTTAACAAACATTTTCATACTAAATATACATACTTAATGTGTGTATGTACATTGCACATATCACATATGAAATACCACAACTATCTTTGTAAGTGCGTCCAAAAGGTTAATTGCTTCGGCCAACTGTCTGAGTCTTCAAATGGGCCTGCACGAATGGCCCGTTTCAGGCCAATGCATTCTTGTCTAGAATGAAATCACATATTTGTATACATACAAACATATTAGTCTGCTTCTTATTTTTCAACTTTCGAAACGTATCTGGCGTCAATAGCTCACTTAAAGTTTAATGAGAGAAAAAAGTGTATGCGTTTGTTGAGTTTAAGGGGGTACCTGTAAAATTTTGAAAAAAAAATTTTTTTTCATAAAATGTTAATATAATCCTTTAAGAATATGTCAAAAAATTTTTATTACGTAAATGTCAGTATTTCTTATATTATAGATCGTCAACCGTGACGACTCTTTTCTTTGCGTTCGAGCGCTGGGAGAGCTATAGTTACGTTGCCGACCTTAGACGCGTTTTCCTCAAAACTATATTTTTCGAATTGGCGTAGACGATATCTCAAAAGGTTATTGACCGATCTCCCTGAAATTTTGCATACATTTTTTTATGGTATTACTTTCTATGTGAGTTTACAAGTTTTTGAAAAATATTATTTTTTCGAAGCAAAAATAGTAGCCAAATTCGCCCCAAAATTCGTTTTTTTCTTTTGAAACATTTTATTCCGCGATTTTTTTTCCATTTTTGTTCAATTCATGTAGAAATTATGACATTAAAAAATTTTTGGTTTTTTGTATTCAGTTCACTGACGCCGATGCTACAATGCCCGCCGATTGAGAAGCCCCGCTGCGACCTTCCTGGAAGAATTGAGTGTACATCCGCCATTTTATATGATTAAAATAAAAAAAAATGTTATGTTATTTTAACGTCTATAAATAAACTGTATGCCAATTTTGAAAAAAAAAATATATTGACTTCTTCATTTAAATAATTTTAATGAAAATCAGGGAAAATATGGTCGTTCACAGGTATCTGTCCCTTAAAGCCGCCTTTGACAAGGTACCTAATTTACAAAGGTGGTAATTTACAAATTACGCGATGAGAATTTCGATAAATTTTGTTAACTTTATTGAGAAAATATATCAGAAATCTAGCTTAATTATTTGGGCAGGCAATAGTATATCTGAACAATTCGAAATAACTTCTGGGGTTAAACAAAGTTGTCTCTTGTACCTGCCTTATTCCGCAGTGGCCTGCATGCAGAACCAGGAGGTGGTTTATTAATTGATTAGTCTTTTACTTTAGTAACTGGTATCATTATCAATTATCATCATATAGTGATTCCTTCGGACGATATATTGGTTGGCGAATAAGTTCACAGCGTTTTTATAAGGCGTTTTTCAATAGGTGCGCTTCAACTTTTTTCCGATAGGGAGGGCGACCGACGCAATATTTTTTATTTTTCGCTTATCATTTGTAAACTTCATTAGTATACATTTCATCATGGAACGCTACATACTTGAGCAACGATTGCAAATCGTGCAAATTTTTTATGAAAATAATCGTGCAAATTTTTCATGAAAATGTAATATATAAATTTTCCAAAAAATCATCTTCAGTGATGAAGCTCACTTTTGGCTCAATGGCTTTGTCAACAAGCAAAATATGCGTTACTGGGCAGAAAGCAATCCACACGTGATTCATGAGGCACCGTTGCATCCCGAAAAAATCACTGTTTGGTGCGGTTTACATGCCGGTGGCGTAATTGGCCCATATTTTTTCGTTGACGAGAACGATCGCCACGTTACTGTGAATGGAAATCGATACCGTGACATGATAAACGATTATTTTTGGCCGCAATTGAATGATATGGACTTAGACGACATGTGGTTTTAACAGGACGGGGCCACAAGCCACACAGCGTACGCTACAATTGATTTATTGAAGAGTAAGTTCGAGGAGCCCATTATTTCCAAAAATGGACCGGTCGAATGGCCGCCGCGCTCGTGTGATTTGACGCCTCTAGACTATTTTCTTTGGGGTTATGTGAAGTCATTGGCCTACAGTAACAAGCCGGCGACGATTTGTGAGCTCAGAGCCAATATTGAACGCGAAATTGCTGGAATTTCGGCCGATTTATGCAAAAGAGTGGTCGAAAATTGGGTTCAACGATTGGACTTCGTAAAACGTGCACGCGGTGGTCATGCAAAAGAAATCGAATTTCATACTTAAATGTATATGTTCAAACTCGATATTAAAAAAAAAAATTAGTTAAAAAAGTCAAACCGTTTGTGTTTTATTCAAAAAAGTTCAAAAGTTGAAGCGCTCTTACTGAAAAACGCTTTATTTTCTTTTAATTTACAACGATTTGTTTGCTGTTTGATAATGGTAATAGTAATGGTTGCACTGCGACCAGATTGATCTAATGTGCGCCCAATTACTTAATTATAATTATTTATACCGAGGAATCGAACCAGCTCCTTAGGAGAGAGCAATTGTAGATCTTCCTCCTGGAGTAGGTACCCGCCCAGGATTCTGTGTCTCCTGTGGCCTAATGCCTCATAGTTAGTGATTAAGTGCTCCATAGTGTTCTTCATCACAGCAGAACCTGCATGATCTGGTACTAGATAACCCTATTTTGCTGAAGTGTCTATTACAGGCAAGTAAGTGCTCCACAGAGTAATCTGAGGCCCTTTTTATCTAGGGTTAAAGCGCATTTTGCTCTATTGGCATTGAAGTTCAAAAACTTTTTGGAGTGATTAGGGCCGCTTGTGCCGTTCCAGTGTTCCCTGATTTTTGTTTCGATCCATTTTTTTGGTTTCCTGTTTTATATTAGGTGCGCAACTAAGTTCTCGCTGTTTGTCAATAGATGCCGCCAGCAGTGTGTGCTAGTCGATTCTAACATAACCTAAACGTCATAAACCAAGCTCAGACATATGGTAAACACACTGCTTCGTCACATTAGTGCTTTTGTTTTGGTATTATATACTTTTGGTTTTGTGAAAATGTCTGATTTTGTGCTGAATAATCGTCATTTCCGAGAAGTGTTGATTTTCCTCTTTCATTCGAAAAAGCGGCGACTTAAGCGCATCGAGAGCTACAAAAAGTTTATGCAGATGCTGCTTTAAGTGAAACAACGTGCCGAGATTGGTTCCGTCCCTTCAAAGACGGTGATTTTACTGTTGACGACCGTCCGCGTGAAGGAAGGCCAAAAACCTTCGAAGACGCTAAATTGGAGGCATTGCTCAATGAGGATCCGTGTCAAATGCAAGAAGAACCTGATTCAGTATTAGGAGTTATTGCATGATTTGGGAATGATTCAGAAACAGGGGACTTGGGTTCCTTATGAGTTAAAACCAAGGAATGTCGTTTTTTTCGCCGTAAACAACTGCTCAAAAAATGGCTTGATCCGTGGATAGCCTCAAGAGGTGAACAGTTTTATCGCGACGGTATACGAGATCTACCAGAAAGATGGGAAAAAGTAGTAGCCAGTAATGGGCAATACTTGCAATGATTCACTTGTAACCATTTTTTCAGAATAAAGTTGCATTTTCATCAAAAAAACAGCGATAACTTAATTGCGCACCTAATATTATTTTTGTTAAAGCCGAAAGCTGCCCCTTTTTTGGCATAAAAGTCTGCCTTCTCGTTTCCTTCGTGTCCTTCATATCCTGGTACCCGTATCAGTGCGGCCTGATTATGAGTGGCCAGTTTGTTGAGTGCATTGTTACACTATTACTATTAGGACTTTTGAGTTGAATGTGAAGCTATTCAAGGCTTTGAGAACCGATTGGCTAACCGAAAGTATTTTAATTTTTTACTTTCTCGAACCCTCTTTTGGATATGATTTCCACTGTTTCCATTATGGCGAAGAGCTCCGCATGGAAAATTGTGGTATCTGTACTTAGTGTTAGGGATTTGTGTGCTCTAGGCCCCACTATCCCTGCTCCTACTCCTTGGAGCTTTTTGGAACCATCTGTGTACCATTTTTGTGAGACATCATTTAGCCATGTTGGGTTAGAGTTCCACTCTTCCCTAGACGGGAAGATAACCTGTTATCTCTTCATAAAATTGAGTACGGGTACCGTGTGGTCATTCGCCTGGGTTATGCATACTGCATGTTGAACTCTGTTCAAGATATTGAGGTACCCAGTAAGATCTCCTGGTTTAAGTTTTTCTTTTATATGAAAAGAGAGTGCTTGCATAGTAATTTCCTCTTATATAAGGTTGGCCAAAAAGTCTTGCGGTATTTCCGCAAGCTTGTCTTTGCAAGCGCGTAGTTCTAGTTGTATTCGTCGCATCGGTTCACGCTAGAGCTTTTTGGAAAGCTCTTTTCACGTGCTAACACGTGTTTGATTAATTGTTGTTTGCTTTTAGTCGTTCGTGAGTTATAGCGTCGCAAACATGGAGCAAAATAAAGAGAAAATACGGCATATTTTACAGTACTACTGCGATAAAGGCAAAAATTCATCTCATGCTGCCAATAAAATTTGTGCACTTTATGGACCCGATACAGTTTCCATTTCCACCGCACAACGATGGTTTCAACGTTTTCGTTCTGGTGCAGAGGTGATCGAAGATGCGCCACGGTCCGGAAGGCCTGTCGTCGAAAAGTGCGATAAAATCGCTGAATTGATCGAAAGAGACCTGCAGAGTAGCAGCCGTAGCGTCGGCCGTTTGAAGAAGCTTGGATTCAAAAAGAAGCTCAATGTATGGGTACCACACGACTTGACGCAAAAAAACATTTTTGCCCGTATGGATGCATGCGAATCGCAACAAAATCGACCGGTTTTTGAAGCGGATGGTGACTGGCGATGAAAAGTGGGTCACTTACGACAACGTGAAGCGCAAACGGTCGTGGTCGAAAAGCGGTGAAGCTGCCCAGACGGTGGCCAAGCCTGGATTGACGGCTAGGAAGGTTCTTCTGTGTGTTTGGTGGGATTGACAGGGAACCATCCACTATGAGCTGCTCCTCTGTGGCCAAACGCTCAATTCGGACCTGTACTGCCAACAACTGGACCGCTTGAATGCAGCACTCATGCAGAAGAGGCCATCTTTGATCAACAGAGGCCGAATTGTCTTCCATCAGGACAACGCCCGGGAGCTCGGATGGGAGGTTCTTTTGCATCCACCGTATAGTCCGGATCTCGCACCAAGTGATTACCACCTATTTCTGTCCATGGCGAACGAGCTTGGTAGTCGGAAGTTGTCCACAAGAGAGTCCTGTGAAAATTGGCTCTCCGAGTTTTTTGACAATAGGGAAGCGAGCTTCTATAAGAGGGGCATTATGAAGTTGGCATCTCGTTGGGAACTCGTCATCGAACAAAACGGTGCATATTTGACTTAAATCGCATTATTATAACCAATTTTATGAACAATTGAAAATTCAATAAAAATACCGCAAGACTTTTTTGACAACCTATATGTAGGTTTTTCTTCGCTACCAGCTCATTTAAGGCGCATAAATATTTCTCTCAGAGCTTATTTGTTTCTGGCTATAACTGTGATATCATCCGCATAGGCACACATTTGCGTAGAATTGTAAGGAGACACAGACCCGTATCAGTCATAACAGCGTTTAGTACCAGGTTGAAAAATAGGAAAATATTAGGTACTTTAAAATTCCAATAAATACTTAACGTTTTTTATGCCGTAAGATGAAATAACAGTAGGGCACGTGACGAAAAAAAAAATTAAGTACCGTAATAGGTATACATCCGCACCTTCTTATACATGTGTTCACATACATACTTACATTCCATTGGTTATATTTATTAGCAATAACGGCGATAAACGAAAGATACAAAGTTGCAAATAGAAAACCATTTAACGACAATTTACAATATCTGCAAAGTGTAATGCATTTTATGATTACTTATTGCAATTGCATATTTTTAACAAACCTCAAGTAAACTAAAATATGGTGATAAATCGAATGGCTCACATTGTATAAAATTTATGGGATGTCAGTGCACCTTCTAGAACCACACGCAAGAGTACATTCGAACTATATATGTATGTACTATATAGGTATATCTAGGTGACGGTCGTTAAATGACTACATATATCACAGTTTCTTATTTAATTTTAATAATTTTTTATGAAAATATAGTTCAATCTCCTACAAAACTCATATAAATCCAAGTCTCAAACTTTGTGCTAATTAAAAAAAAATGCAAATCAGACAAATTTCAAGTAGGCAGTTTTATATTGAGTTGAGTTTTGAGAAATTCAACAAATTAAAAAAAAATTTTAAAATTTTTGTCTATATATATATAAGTAGATTTATGGCCCAATTGCGTTAATTTTTAAAATTTTTTTTCTGGCGGTCCTGTGCATTTTCATAACGATTACACATCTTTCGACTTTTATTTGTGAGGGTATGTGAAATCTAAATATTTTCTGTATAAACCAGCTTCGATCGAGGCATTCGAAGCCAACATTACTAAAGTTATTCACGAGATACCGACCGAAGTCCTCCAGCGAGTCATTTAAAATTGGAGTTTCGGATGACCGAGTTACGGCGCAGTTGCGGCCAACATTTAAAAGGGATTATCTTTAATAAATAAATGTCATGAAAGGATCTACACGAAAATAATAAGGATTGCCCAATCAATTTGAATTTTCGTTGCTTAAAATGCGATACCTTTAAATTGATCCCCCTTTACTTTTTATTATCAAAATTCAATGGGCTAAAAACTCAACATTTTTCTAAAAATTCAGATAAATTCTGATATTTATTTTTCGCACAAAGTTTAAAACTTGGATTTATATGGTATTTAAGGGAAAATGAACAATTAAACTAAAAAAAATGAAATTAGAAAGAATAAAATTGTCTATAAATAAAGAAAAGAAAATATTAAAAACGTTCAAATTTATCGGTATATTTTGACGCTATTAGTAAAAGCAAACATTTTCATTAGTTAACACTTTGAGTGCCATTTGTATCGCCATCCATCCACACTTAACTCAAAAGTGATTATTTCCTGTAAAACTACATCGAAAAAAATATAAATGCACCTAGGGAAGCATTTATTCTGATAGTCAGGCGGCAACTAATATAAGATCCCGTGCCAGTGACTTTCTTTCGGACGTATCTTTAATTTAGCTATCACGCTTATATGGATATAGGTACTATATATAAGATCGCTACAATATAGCAGGAAACTGTGTGGCAGCAGAGCTACATAGCTAGGCAGCTAATCTATAAAGATGTTCTTCAGTGCAAAGAGGGGGTAGGTGTTCCCTTGGCTACATATGCCCTGTTCTTATATGTGTAAATTTCGAGTCAATTCAGAGAGCTCGAGCAAGTTCACTGACTTTCAAAGGTGCGAGGATGATGGGAGGTAATAATTTCAGCATCTACTCCTTGTTGTTGTTCTTGTAACAGCGTAAACCTTTCTCATAATTGTTTGGAGAATGCTGCTGGAGTGATAGTCCTTGACCGGATATAAATCCGGTACGTTCCGATACCGTAGAACCGATTGTCGAGGGAACAGCTTCTACTTCTTAACTTCTCTGCTTTCGTAAAGCTAAAATTCAGGCAACTTAGCTATTATGGCGCAAAATTAATCACCCTCACGGAAGATTTATAATTCTTGCAAATGGCTTCGACGCCAATCATATTTGACACTTGTGAATTAGACAGCGGTCGCCGTAGCCGAATGGGTTGGTGCCTGACTACTATTCGGAATTCAGAGAGAACGTAGGTTCGAATCTCGGTGAAAGGCCAAAAATGAAGAAAAAATTTGTTCTAATAGCGCTCGTCCATCGGCAGACAATGGCAAACCTCCGAGTGTATTTCTGCCAGGAAAAACCTCCTCAAGCTCCTCGACTTAAAACTGTAGGTCGCTCCATTTGTGTGGAACAACATCAAGACGCACACCGCAAATAGGAGGAGAAGCTCCTCTTTTGCACTCAATCATCTAACCAGACCTAACCTATTAAACAAAGTAAGCATATTCTCGTCTGTAATCAACTTCCCCGACGGTGCCCAAGAAGCTATGAACTACATGGGAGACTATACTAAAGGCTTTTGCTATAGTTCTAGCCTGAACCCTCGATTAGTATTCGTATTGCTATCTTTTTGGACTGCCAGTCAACAGTGCACTGACTAACCTTGGCTAATTATGAATTGAAGAAAGAACCTACAATTATCTTGTATCTGCAGGGGCTTGTGGTCTTCAACTACAAAAAAATCATCCTATCGGAAGATCTCTAATTTCTGCAAATGGCTTCGTACGCCAATCATATTTGACATTTTTGAATTAGACAGCTGCAGTACACTAACAAACAAGCAATGGAGTGCGTAGAAGTAAAATTAAAAATTCGAGAAATTCGCTCGCAATCTTTTTTTTTTTGTAGTAAAAATGCATTCAAACCGAAATGGGATGATTAATTTTGTGCCACCTGGTGTTTCTCATTAAAATCGTCAAATCATTAGACGCGTTCATGCAACCAGGCTGAGACTGTGGTAGTTACTTATATACAGGGTCCGGAAGTGTAACCAATTAAAAAGGCCATAATTTTTGTTTGGAAAACTACTTTCATTCAATTCAAAGTAAAAAATGTGTGAGACCGCTCCAGACTGGGGAATCTTTTAGTTCGGACCTTGCTCTCCAAAATAGCCCAAAGAGGATAATCCATCGGATTCGTGTCTGGTGAATTTGAGAGCCATTGTGTGGACGTTATGAAGTTCGTAACGTTGTTTTTAAGTCATACTTGGTTCACTCGAGCTTTGTGAGACGGTCTCGACTCCTGTTGAAACGTCCATGGTCTGCCATCGAAATGTTTGTCTGCCCAAGACTTCAAAGCAATTTGCAGAATACTTTACCGACAATATTTCACATTTACCTTAACGCCAGGCTCGATGAAAACGATTGACGCCCATCTGAGATTACAGCCGCCCAAACCATTACCTATGGCGGGTGCTACCTCCTGGTGGACAAGCGATGACTCAAAATCTCGTATGAACGGTCGGTCAAATAAACCCTATTGTTGGATATTGGAAGTTTACGAATTGTTCAATTTGAAAAAAATTCTCGTCAGAAAACACAATGTTCGGAAATTTACCGCTTTCGGCCAAGCGAAGCAACTCCTTCGGTCTCTTAAGTTTGACATGTTGCTGCTTTGGTGTTAGATCAAGCGCTTTTTGGATCTTGTAAGGCTTGACTTTGAGATCATTTTTCAGTATGTGGCGGATGCTACGGTTAGATATTTTCAGTTCTTTCGCAATTTGATTGGCACTTCGTCGGGGATTTCATCCAAGTCGCTTCTTCAGTTTTAGAGCCATTTCACGTGACGTTACAGTCTTTTGATGACCACCTCCATAACGTTTCGCGACGCTACGAGTATCTTTGTCTGAAGTTTGTTACACTTTGAGTGTCGGACCCTGTAACACCACCGTTTTTGATATCACCAGTTTAACTGAACCCCTCCACATGACTTTTATTACGGTTTCCATCTGTCCGTGATACACCTATAGAAGTTGTAATACTAAAATAGCACATTTTTAACGTTAAATGGTATTGTAATTACTGGCTGTGACCAGACAGAATGCGACGCAAGAGACCTAAATTATTTGCTTGTAGGGGTGGGACTTTTTCATTCCAACCAAATTTAGTATGAACGCACATTCTTTGCTAATTAATTTGCAATTTTCCATTTTTTTTTTTTCATTTCGTACTAAGAGCAAATATTTCCAGCATTACAGCATTACAGTACAGTACCTGAGTGAAAACCACTTACGATACATAAGAGAAATTTATATTTGGTACACCCTGTTATTTGTAAAATTACATTTTCTCATTGGCATTTCAACACTAATTGCAACTTTTGAAATATTAAAGCTCTGATTATTTTATGACCTCTTAAATAGCATACATACATACATATTAAAAGGCCATAATTGGCGGAGAAGGCGGAGTGTGCCTCGTTACTAAATTCTTCAATCAGATAAGTGCCTCATTTAACTGCGCAGCAAATCGAATATACAAACATATATACGTACATATGTGCATACTTGAAATACACTAATGCTTTGGTTTGTTGTGCTTTCTATGATTAATTTTCCGTCTACAGTTGCTTCATAGGCCTTTTAAACGCCGCTTGCATGTAATTTGAAAGGTCAAATCTGTGGAAATGAAGGCACAGTAACTGGAAAGCTGGCGCAATATTCAATTGTTACGCTGCTCGAAAGATACAAATAATGCAATACTTTATGCATGTGCGCACTTATGCGTCTTCAAGCAAATAGGCACAAGCACATAATTGCCATGTATGTGTGTATGTATGTATGTTGTAATATTCAGTTGCAAGCTTGAAAAGTGGGTCAGCAAACTGTATCAGCTACCATAAGTGGCAAACTGTTTTCAAGTTGACTGCGTTTACAAGCTAGAAGAGCTTAATAGCTTAAGAGGCTTCTTTTGGAGTTATGCAAACATGTGTATGTATGTATGTATGTATGTGTGTATATATGGTGGGGTAAAATTATGCTTCTATTTATTTTATTCTTATTTCCAAACAAGGAAGTAAAGTAATCAGTGACGGTTCTATGCTTAACTTAATGTGGCGCATTTTCATAGAGCAGAAGCACCAGATTAGATAGTTTATTTAGATTCTGATGAAAACGTATGTATGTATTTTGATCCTGAGTCCATTGTAAGACCACAAAGTGGTTGCGAATTATCTCTCTGATAAGCCCGTGCGACAGTAAAAGCCCAATGCCGGCTGGATTTGCTTGCTTGGCTTCGATAACTGTCAAAATTGAATGAACCAATACTAAAATTTATGAATAGAGGCCAACTGGCAGCTTTGCTTGAAGCGCTTGAAGTACGGCGTAGTTTCCAATAGCAGCGCTTTTGACATTAGGAATTGCACTTCACTGTCTTTCATTTAATTTGATTCGCTTTAGCTTCATTTGTGAATTTTAGGCAAATTAGAGACCTTTTTTATTTATATTTGTTTTTCAAAAATGTTTTAAGAAAATTTAATAAATGCCATTGGAAAGCATAGATGTAAAGGGTGGTTAAATTTCAAGTGCCGATGTTGAATGTAAACCACACCTAAACGTCAAGTTTTTTCTGCATTTTATTTGACATTTTTCAATTTCAGATTAATTCAATTCGAACCGTGGAAAGATACATAATCGAGCAACGCGTTAAAGTTATTCAGGCTTATTATGAAAACGGGCAACAGTGAATGACCAATTTTCGAAGAAAATCATCTTCAGTGATGAGTCACATTTTCACCTCAGAAGATTCGTCAATAGGCAGAATTGCCGCACTTGTCACACAGCTAACGATCAATGGCTCTTTTGCGCGAAAATTTTGATGGTCGAATAATCTCACGTCGCGACGATGTCAATTGGCCGCCAAGATCATGTGATTTGACACCGTTGGACTTCTTTCTTTGGAGTTATTTGAAAGAAAAGGTGTACATCGATAAGCCAGTAACAATTCAAGAACTAAAGGATGAGATAATTCGGCACATTAACGGCATAGAACCTCAATTATGCCTCAGCGTCATGGAAAATTTGGACCATGGGATGGAAGAGTGCCGCCGAGGCCATTTGGCCAATATTTTATTTTATACGTAATTGAGCTATACCAGTATTATCATAGTAAAGAAAAATGATAATCATTTTCTAAAAAAATTGTATTTTATTTAAAGTCAACACCGGCCCTTAAAACTTAACCACCCTTAATTATTTTTGAATTATTCCTTGCCTCTTGCAAGCTTGCGAAAAGCGGGAAGCGCCTATGTTTTTGTCGATTTAAACATAATTCGCGCACTCGAAACTTTCATATTTGGTGGGGTTGACGTCTTATTTGGTACATGTTTACTATTAAAAGAAAAATTCGCAAAATTTTCTTACAGCTTCTAGTTAAAATTCTGCTCAAAAATGTATTATGACTCTCACCTCATTCAAAAAAAAATTGGGATTTCTTTAGTAAATTTTCGATTTTGTTTTGATTATTTATGTAAATTAAATGTTCAAAAATATCATCCCCAAACGTAATTAAGTATTTTGTAACCATTTTTACATTCGCTTTTAAGTTCTTATGTAAAATATGAAACGCTTTAAACGCGTTTTTCTCGATACCACGTTTTTAGAGCTGGCGACACAGATATAGCCGGTTCTACCGAACCGATTTTGATGAAATGAAATTTAGATGACATAACATTGATGTTGTTATCGTGTGAACTACGATCATTTATATAAAAAAAAATTTTAGTATATTTTTCGGACTTTTAAAGTCAAAAAAGGGTCGAAAAACGGTTTTCCATCTTTGAACGTCCGCCATTTTGAGAAATTTTATTTTTTTTTAAATCGTAGTTCACACGATAACGGCAATCATACTGAATAAGAACCTTTTTGTCATTTCATTCCATGTCGCCAGCGACATACCTTTTTCTGGAAAACTATTTTTTGAAGGCTGACAATTTTTTGAAGGAACCTGATATGGCCAAAAAAAATTTTTATTTTTTTACAATAAATCAAGAAATAAAATACTGAAAACAAAAATAAAAAATCTTTTTTCGTTTCCATTTTACACTTTTTTTAAAGAAACACCCCAAAAAGGCTTTTAAAAACAGCATTTTAAATGAGGCGAGGGCCTTATAAATTATTGAATATGGCTAATATCTCTGCTTCCCTTTCAATTTAATAGATCATCTGATTGTTATGACAGAGTTCAAAACGCCAATTTGGCCATACAAGTTACCAAAGCCAACAACAAGTAAAGCCAACCTGCATTGGGCCAGCATCTTAAAAGTTATTAAAGAAAAATTTTCGGACCATGTAAAAAATACAAACGGGAAGAATGGAAATTGAGAATAGAACAAAAATGAGGTTCGTCAGAATGGTGCTATACTTGATGGTCAAGGGTCAAATTTATGCATTTTAATCGCAAGCGGCATGGTAGTTTGGCCTACTAAATGCAATGTCTCGTATGAGGAGGTAAAATCAGTTTTTTTACGCTCAGACATGCGTTTAAGTATAATTTTGTTGAAAATTTTGCGATAGTGTGATTAATTTTGCGCCATCTCGTATTTTTTTTTTTTTTGGATACTCTAGAGTACTCCTTGAAAGATGAAAATCTCACTAGACTTCACTTCTGAGTTTTTTCAATTCCTCATTAATGACTAAATATCGCATTGTAAAAAAATCAGTTCTTAAAACCAAACGAGATTAATTTAAATTTCTGCATGTCATCGCAGCACTGAAAGTCGGGCGAAAAAAATTATTGAGCAAATAGAAATGTTTTAAGCGACAATCATGCATTGTGTCTCTCGTAATCGGGCAGTTGTCTTTATTCTATTGATTTGTTATTTATTTTTCAAAATGTCTCGTAAAACTTCGCAATCTGCCTTTGAAGAGCGGAAAACCGTTTTTATCATTCAAACGACTACGCCAATTTCCGTTCACCCGTTATGATGAAATTGTGAGTCCAAAGTCGGCTGCCGTAGCTGAATGGTTTGATACGTGCCTATCATTCTGAAGTGCACATGTTCGAAACCCCGGGCATGAAACACCAAATGATAGGAAAAGCCTTTTCAAATAGCGGGCACGCCTCAGCAGGCAATGGGAAGCCTTCAAGTGTATTTCTGGCATGAAAAAGCTACTCATAAAAAATATCTGCCGTTCGAAGTCGGCTTGAAACTGTAGGTCGCTCCATTTGTGGAACAACATCAAGGCGCACATCACAAATAGGAAGAGCAGCCCGGTCAAAACTCCCAACAAACAGTGTAAGCGCCAATTTTATTTAGATAAAAAGTCCTAACTCTTTCCTGCCATTCAAGGACGTTTTAAAGACACTTAAACTTTTAAGAAAATATTATGAAAAATTCTGTGCAATTTTGTGAACTGCAGTGGATGTATTTGCCTACACTTTTCTTCACATTTTTCCCCCAAAAGCTGACTTAATGGGTAGTAAAGGTGGTTTACACCGGATATTAGCCAAAAGAAAAATGATTGTAAGTCAAGTTGAAGAAAGAAATTTACAATAATTTCCAGCATTCTAGCGTGAGAAAATAATCGCAAAGCGCAATTATCAGAATTTAGAATCAAAGTAATCGCAAATTTTTTGTTATTGCTTCCCATTTGTTTAACAACTGAAGTAAATATGCATAGTCAGCTTTTAATTATAAAAAACGAACAAATAGCAGGCATTAGGAAGTACTTATTTCAACATTTATTTTTTTTTCCTCTTTTGATTTTTGCTTATTATTCAATTGACAACTCAACGTTTCTGAGTATTGCTTCTGTGGCCATATACATACATATGTTTGTGTGTGTGTATGCATGCATATACGTATGGGTGTGCATCTCTTCAGAGTATCTATTTTGTTCCTCTCTTTTTAACAATATTGATCACGTAATACCACGACCTTGGTGTAATGTTTTCCTATTTTTTTTCGTCAATAAATTGTGGCAATGAACAGAGAATAAAGATGTCAATGATTTTAAAGATGTTCAAGATGTACGTTGAGAAGTGCCGCCATGGGACTTTAATGACAAAGCAGTGACTGCTGACGGCTTTATAAATTTGGTTAAGCAACTATTTTTTGACTGACTCTTCATTTTTTTTTCAAGGTGAAGTAAGTAAATTTTTTGATTTTTAATTTTGAAACGTAAACAGCAATTCACTTTTAATCTATCAACTTATTTTCAAACAAACAAATATATGTATGTACAATGTACATGTCCCCAATTTGGGTCGAACTTTTTAGTTTCTTTTCTCATGTAAAGGCCGAAAATGGTGATATTTTAAAATGATTGTATGGGGAACCCCCCAGGGGAGTTCCAGGGGGTGTGCCACTGGCATGGGTGGATCGGCCGTCAAAAGTTTGTGGGGGCCGGTCATACATTTGGACTCGATTGGAGCACTCTAAACGGGTCAAAGTGGGATTTTTCGTTCGACCCAAATTGGGGGACATTAGAATTCGTTTTAGAGATATCGTTCGTTCGTCAAAGTTTCTTATTTTGATCCCTAGAATACGATTTTCACAGAGCAATGAGCGATTTTTAAATCGACCCGTCCTAATGTACATATACTAGATATGAGTGACTGTGCTATAGAATTTACAATTTCATCACAAATAACATTAATTTTTTAAGCGGGCACCACTTGATTTGAATTCATTCGGAATATTGGAATTGTAGACTATTTGCAAGAATCTACAAATTCACTTTTTAAAAAATAACAGTTTAACACTTCAACTATTTCGAACTTAAACCCAATTGTCTACTCACTGCCGTTTTTCTTTATAACCCAACTGAAAAAGGTCTTCTGAAGTTGTTACTTAACTGGCTTGTTCTTGCCTCCTTTTAGAAATATTGACGCAAGCCTTACTGAAAGGAAGTAGAATTCCTCTTGAGATTACTGGGTAGGTACACGAGGTGTAGCTAATGAATAACGAAACCTGCTCCCATAGGAGAAGAATGCCTGTGCCAATTCCAGCGCCGCTAGCTGTTTTTCGTGACGTCTACTCTTTTGAATGCAGTTTCACTCGCTTCTGTAAACCTATCGAAAGATCCATAGTCTTTATTGGCATGGAAATTTTTTGGTTTTTGCTTCATCGAATGAAGTGTATGAAGAATGTCAAGTGTAATAAAAAAGGAAGACAAAGCGACAACTCCTTCGCATTGTATTTGAACAAGCTTCCAGCCAGGGGCGGATCCAGAGGTCATTTTCGGGAGAGGATTTTTTTTTTCAGAAACAAAGTTATAACAATATAATGTAGTTTTTTTTATTAAGTTTATTTATTGAATTCTGAACTTTTGTTTTAAATAAACGTTCTACGTGAAATTATTTTATAAAACGAAACGACGAGGTCCGAGTTTTGCGAATCTTTCAATGACTGCTTCAGGACTGACTTCAATGCCTTTGAGTGTGTATAGCAAAGCCAAACCAATCAGTCTTTCTTGTAGCATCGTTGACCTTAGCCACGTTTTCATGCAGCGGAGAGTAGAACAAGAGCGCTCGGAACTTGCATTCGTCACGGGAAGTGTGCAAAATAGACGGAGATAAGCATGAATAGTGAGGAATATTTCCACATCACAGTTCTCCAAAACTTGCAATGCTGTGGTTGGAAGTTTATTAATTTATAAAAATCGATTTTTTTTTTTGCATGTTATTGTAGTAAAACATTTCAAAAATACCGTGTTAAAATTTTAAGTCAATCCGAGCAAAACTTTTTAAGTTATAGAGCATAAAGCCGAGCCGCCTCAAACATCTGCCGGGACGCAGCAGTTGCGCGCGTAGTCCGTTACAAACTTTAAACGCGGTTTTCTCGAACCTTTTTTTTTAAAGTGCGTAGTCATTGGCATTTGAAAATTACGTAACCGATCCTTTTGAAATTTTGCACACATATTTTACATATAAAAAACCTCCCCCAACGTTTTTTTTTGCCATTTTTTTTTATATTAAGGTGGTTTTACACCTACAAAATGGCGGAATTTTTTCGTCAAAAATCACTTTTTACTTCAAACGACTACCAAATGGCTGAAAATGAAAATAAATCGTCAAAATAAACGTTGGGGGGAAGTTTAACTCATACTTTAACTAAATTATTCGATTTT
Source organism: Anastrepha obliqua (assembly GCF_027943255.1). Taxonomy (NCBI): domain Eukaryota; kingdom Metazoa; phylum Arthropoda; class Insecta; order Diptera; family Tephritidae; genus Anastrepha; species Anastrepha obliqua. Next base: position 52,137,646 of record NC_072893.1, read on the forward strand.
TTTGATTTCAGATGATTCTACGCTGAGATATGCTGACTACTGCAAAATGTATTTTTGAAAAGACGTCAACGTAAATGTGCTCTCATTCGCTCATTTTGCAATATTTTTACATAAAAATTTTATCAAATATTCTTGAAATGTTACTTTATAATATGCAACAACTTTTAATAAACTGACTTGAACCGTTTCGCTACAATAAATTCCTGAAAAAAGTGTTTTTTTTAGCGTTTATCCATTCTTTGACAGTTCACCAAAAGCATCAATGTATTTATGTCATAAAATCTTCTCTGATGCAAGGTCCGTTTGCAGTTAAATCAACACATCGTAGGATAAGGCTCACCTGCAACAATGCAAAGAACCAAATTTCTACATTATAAAGATAACATTCTACAAAGAATACTTTGCTAAAATAATGAGGAATTTTATGGATGTTTAATTATATCTCCCCTTGGATCCGCCCCTGTTCCAGCCAAGTACTGAATCGCAATATTAGATCATTTGCCTCATTCGCCGTTCGACTTATATTTTTTCCTTAAAGTTTTTAGAACCTGCATTAAGGGAAATAATTAAGTCCGTTGAAGCTTTGATAGAGAAAGCGATATGCGTTCTGTCAGAAGTTTACAGAGGATGGCCTCCAGCACTGCTTTGAGTAGCAGAAGTTTTACATGGAGGGCGGTAGAAAAAAAGAAGAGGTGTACTCGTATATGGAAAAAATTGTATGCTCTTATTTATTTGGCGTGAATCTGTATACGTACACATCTTTAAGTTTTACGTAAACTACTTCTATCAATTTTTCCGTAATCCTATTGAGAATTGCAGGCATAGCATATCAAAATGTTTACCAATTATAACTTTTTTTTTGTAATGCTGCAGTGTTGAAGAAAGAAAAAAACTACAAAAAACCAACAGAATTGTTTAGCAACTTGAAACTTACACTTTATTATACTAAAATTTCATAAGCTATAAAACTGTATACAAAATATCTTTCTAGAAATTTAATTAACTTAATTAATTATTTTTTATTTGCGGCCGCCGTAACCGAATGATAGTCACCCATTCGGCTACGGAGGGCGCCAATGAACTATACTTTCACGAAAAAAACTGAATAGATATTGATATCTATCTATTTAAATAAATAACAAAATAATTAAAATATGTTTTGTGAAACAAAATCTCGACGGTACTGTCCCAAAATGGCATAGTCCTATGCTAGTCCAATTATCTGCAGGGTGAGAATGATACTGTTGGGAAAAGTCGCATAGTAGATAGCACTTTGAAAATTTGACAATGAGTACGCAAATGGTTGAACAGAAGAAACAACAACTTAAACTCATATATACATACATATATACGTGAACTTATAATAGCCATAATGTAAAGTGTAATGTAAAGTGTCTCTTACAACGAACAGTTTCAATAAGTGAGCACTCGACTTAGTGGAAACAAGCAAAATAATTGACCAACGGACATGGGCAGCCCATTTGAATACAAACTTGAGCAAATAAATAAGAAAAAAATATATAAATGAAAACAATTATTTACAAATTACCAGACACTGCAAATCCCATACTTTGTCAGTCGTAAGTTGAAAAAAATTAGAGAATTACCAAACAGTGGTATTGCTGGCCGTTGAATCTATGCGTTGTAAGTTTTTAAATGTTTATGTTATTTTTTTTAAGTGTTCATGCTTTACATTTGAAAGTATGTACCATATAATATATAAATATATGTATGTATTTACATACCTATAGTATGTACGAGTATACTTGAAGGAAGAAAATGAATGAGTCACAGCCAAGTACTGACGTTCACAAGCTTTTGACCGATTTTTTCTTCCGTGCACACCAGAAATAAGGATAGTCCTGCCTTTTCCAAACTGGATAAAGAAGCAAAGGGAATGGATCTGGTGGTGAACGAACACAAAACAAAGTACCTCCTGTCATGAAATAAATAGTTGCCGCACTCGGGTGTCGACACCCACGTCATTGTTGACAGTTATGATTTCGAGGTTGTAAGAGACTTTGTCACCCTTGAAATCCAAGGTAAATTCTCTCTTGCCGACAAGTGCTAATTTGAACTAAGTAGGCAATTGAGTAGTAAAGCCCTCTCTCGACGAACGAAAATAATACTCAGCAATGCTCTCATCATGACCGTCCTAACGTATGGCGCAGAAGCGGGGACGATGCCAACATGCGATTAAGCTACGCTTGGAGTGTTTGAGAGAAAGATTCTTCGTAAGATTTTTGGACTTTTGCTCGTCAGCGAGCGTATATCGCAGGCGATGGAACGATGAGCTGTATGAGCTTTACGACGACATAGACATAGCGCAATGAATAATGATCCAGCGACTACATTTGCTGAAAGTATTCGATCCGGTACCAGCTGATGGTAGCAGAGGAAGAGGAAGGCAGAGGAGGCCTGGCGTAGGAAAGATCAGGTGAAGAAGGACTTGGCTTTATTTGGTGTATCCTACTAGCGCCAGTTAGCTCGAGAAAGAAACTCGGCCAAAATCGCGTAAGCGGTTATCGCGTCTGAACTATGTCGGTAGACATAATAGCCTAATGCTATAATAACATGGGTCTCGGGACACGTGGGTATCGTGGGTAACTAGACCTCTGACTCCTTAGCTAAGATAGGCTCTGAGCTCAACTTCTTTGGCCCAGAGCCCGTTTTGCCACTTACTTCTGCGGCCACCAAACGGTTAGCAAATGGGTAACTACAACCCACCAGCGAACTTGGCAAGCTGAGAGAGGCTGCAGGTGGTCTAAACTGATGTTACCTGTCATGTCCGATCCACTGGCGCAAACCCTTCTGTCATTAAGCAGAGGGGAGTGCAGACGGCTGGTTGTACTGATGACGGGCCACTTTCTGTGGATGAAGCTCATGGAAAGGAAAGTTTGGGCATCTCAGACAGTGTACTCTGCCAAGCTTGTGAAGAGGAGGATGAGACGGCGGACCGCTTCTGGGCATCTGCCCCGCCTTCGCTCGAATCAGGTTTGAGGTCTTTGGCACTGATGTGTTAAGAAGCGACCATCTTGTCTCCTTGGCACTACAAAATCTACTCTGAGATCTTCGGAGATCGGGTAGATTTAAAGAAAATTAAAAGGGAATCAAAGTGTAGTACAATGGACTCAATTAACGGCTGAGTGCTGCACTTGCTAGTTGTCCCGACAAAAAAAAAAACAAAAATTACATCTAAGAATTTTAAAATGTACAAATAATACAATATAACTATAAAAATTAAGACTTATTATTTATTATTTTAAATTCTAATGCATTCTGCATAAGTTCTTATTCTTATAAAGGTCGAAACTATTTTCGCTAAAAAGTCAAACCCGCTGTTCGTTACCAGGTCGAGACTTAGGTTAGGTTAGGTTGAAACGGTTGTCCACTATGCGACATATTCAGGCAGATACTCCGTAGTGAACTTGTCCTCATCTCTCCTAAAACTAGGGTGAATTTTTCCAAAATTTTAGGAGATCCCTGATTTCCACAGTGCTGAGATCTTCCTTTCATTCACAAATTTTCTACCTAAAGTGATGAATCTACGTCTGGATAAAGTAGGACAGAATGTGCGAGATCGTTCCTCATTTAGACAGCTTCGAAGAGGTTAAAGTCCCACACTGAGGACCACAATGGCCACCTAGGCTTTCGATGCTTTACTCCTACTAAAAAAAAACTAAGGCTCTGTAGTTTTCCTCAATGTCAGAATGGACAGGAACCGTTGTCTTTGGCTGAAATGAATCAGCCATCTCGTTAAGAGAGATTGGAGGTTGTCGACTGAGCTGTCAACCAGAGCTGTTGATGTAGTGGAGAAGGTTGATGGAATTTAGGTTGTAGCGCTGCCCAAGATTATAGATGAAAGGAGCACCCAGTGACTTTAATCGTCTAGTTGCCAAGCTCGGACACTTTTTGAGAATGTGTTTCTGTTTCTGAAAGGTCCCCACAGCTTCTGCAATGGGGATTAAATAGTAATCTTAGCTTTTCCACGTGTGTGTCGATCGTCCAATGACCGATAAACGTAGCACCGAAAACAACCAAGCACTAAGCAAATATTGAAAACTTGGTCAAATTATTTGGCATCAGTTTTGGACTGTGTTGAAGACTCGGCCATTCTTAATATACCTACATAAAATAATAAGATGGATTAGGAATATGTTTTAGGCTCCAAAAATGGGCAAGAAAGATAAGTTAGTAGTTGGCAGTGAAGTATGGACCCGCATAACCAAAGAGTAGTAAAAATGTAAAAATGCATTTTTTTATGATCAGTAATTTTATGCGCGTGCAAAGATACGTACTTATGTTACGTATACGTCGCGTGATAGCAATTGTAATGAATCGCTAGCTTGGGCGGTTGCGTTTCTACTCGTAGTCGCTTTTCATTTTTTGTTCTACTCAAACAGCTATCGAATTACAAAACGATTTTTAGCTAGAATTTTCTTTTTTTTTTTAGTTACCTGCCGCATACCTACAATAAATTCACGACCACCTGAGAATTTTTTCCAACAACAAATACTCGTGAAACATTTTTTTTTGTTCTCTTTCGCAGCTAAACATAAATTCAAATGGCTTAAAGTAATAAAACTCTGCAAGCAGTGCCCAAAAATGCAAAGAAAAGTTTGTAGTAAATTTTTTCATTTGTTACTGAATACTAGCCAACTGGCTGGTAACTGAAAACTGCAATGACAACTGCGAAAAAATGTTATTCGCTGGCCATACGCAGGCGAAGGCTTATAAAAACTGTCAACACCACAAATCGTTACGAAGCGACGGAGAGGGGCACCAAGCGTGCGCGTACTAAAATTGTTGACGCCGTAACAAAAGTGGCCACGAAACCAAAACAAAATTTGGCTACAGCGCAGCACAACAACAAGAGCAAAAGCAAAATAGGAAAAAAAAAACAAACAAACAACAAACTGTGGCCAATTTCAGTGGCGCTGAATTCGTGCGATTGCGGCGGCCTATGCAACGGCTGATTGTGCAGCGGATTGAGTGCGAAAATGTCACTGTAGCAATACTCGTACATAGCTGCATGCCTGAGGCACAACAATCAATAGCAAAATGCAAAAACAGAACTAAGTAGGAAAATTCGGTGGCTGCCGGCAGCAATCAAAGCGCACAACAGTTGAACGCGAATCGCATTTCCAGCCAATAAATCAAATAAATCAAGTTTAAAGTAATTTGGCCAAGCACCAACTTAGATACGGGCGCATATAAGCCAGCGAAATAAGCGAAATAAAAGAGTTAAGCGAATTTGTGAAAATTTAATTTGGTTAAAAATTTAAAACGTTTTTAACCAAATGCGGCAGCTATTGGCAATTGCGGTGGCAAATGTTGCCAAAAAATACTTAAATGAATTATTGCTTCGGTGGTTGGTGACTGCGGTTGCGACTATGCGATTCTAATTTTTTACAGTTGTGACACTTGAAATTTGTTGCCTTTTCGTACAATTGTTTTTATCTCGTGCGCATGACTCGCATTTAATTTGCCTTATTTTTAATATTTTCTATACCCAGTGCAAAAATGCATTAGAATGAGAATTTTACTTGTTTCAGGTGTCGGAAGAAAGTATCCAATACGGAATGAAAATTGGTGCATCCGGCGCATAGATTCAAGTATTGAGAAAAAAATTTAAATTATAAAAATCAGTTCTACTTATATATGGGGCATTCTTCGCCAACCGGACACCCCCATCTGCCCAGAACAGTTTTTATAAAAAAAATTTTTCCCTATGCCGAAATAAAAGCTTATGTCATGTACTTTAATTTGTCATGTGGCACTTTTTAAATATTCAAGATGGACGACGAATATTGACAAATATGTTGGAAAACACCAAAAAAAATGAAGTAGTTTGTTAAGAAAAGTAGAGAGAGAGATTCTGGTGCAACGTTCGACTGTTTCATTAACAGCACTAGTTCTTGATGTATTTCACATGTCAAACGGTACAGAAATAATTTGAACAAATTATAGAAAATTCTAAACGAATAAACTATTAAAAATAAATCTGTCAAACATTTCTTTTTAGAACTATTATCGCCTAAAAAATGTCGGGAAAATCGAGAAGAAATCGATGCATTAATCCCTTTGGAAAAGTAGGTCCATCTTGAATATTTAAAAAGTGCCACATGACAAATTAAAGTACATGACATAAGCTTTTATTTCGGCATAGGGAAAAATTTTTTTATAAAAACTGTTCTGGGCAGATGGGGGTGTCCGGTTGGCGAAGAATGCCCCATATATTTTTTAATTATTTATTATTGAACGCAAATTCAATTTTGATGTTTTGTGTGAATTTACAGAGGGAAATGCACAAAAATTAATCTTTGACAACTGATTTCGGATTGTTATTAATCCATTGATGAAGTTGGACGGAAGAGTTGATGGGGGAGTATTCTACGAGGAACTCCCCATCAAGCTCAAATTTAAGCTTTCGGGCCACTGTAGTGTTTTCCAAAGCGGACGTAGCCGCAATTAAGGAAGCAGGATAGGTTGCTTAGTAGGCCGGTCCATTTGTGGGGGGCAAAAAAATCGCCCATTGCTCTGGGAAAATCATATTCTAGGAATCAAAATAAGAAACTTTGCCGAGGAACCATACCTCTAAAACGAATTCTGATGTCCCCCAATTTGGGTCGAACTTTTTAGTTTCTTTTCTCATGTAAAGGCCAAAAATGGTGATATTTTGAAATGATTGTATGGGGAACCCCCCCAGGGGATTTCCAGGGTGTGTGCCACTGGCATGGGTGGATCGGCCGTCCAAAGTTGGTGGGGGTCGGTCATACATTTGGACTCGATTGGAGCACTCTAAATGGGTCAAAGTGGGATTTTTCGTTCGACCCAAATTGGGGGACATCAGAATTCGTTTCAGAGGTATGGTTCCTTCGGCAAAGTTTCTTATTTTGATCCCTCGAATACGATTTTCACAGAGCAATGAGCGATTTTTAAATCGACCCGCCCTATTGCTTAGGTTAGGTTGGTTGTAATGGTTGCCCAGACATGGTTGGACAAAAGAAGTTTGGTTCATCCTTTGTGATACCATTGTAGGGAGAAACAAGAGGTGAAGGAAAACGACAGAAAAAGCAGAGGGGTGGGGGAGTTGAGTATTTGTGGACTATGAATTGCGGCTGTGTTAGCCGTTTTATGCTGCTGATGAAGTTCATCAGATTTTTGATATCAAGACCTATACTATGTCAGCAGGCGCAAAAAAGAAGTGAGAACCAAGATGCTTAAATCTTGGTCCTGTGAGAGTGGGGCAGCTAAGGAGCAGGTGCGGGAATGATTCCACCTCATCCTACATATAGCTGACGCAAAAAGGACTCGAAGTAATTCCAAGTCTCACTGCATGTATGCCCCGCAGATAGTGCCCCGTAAGGATGCCCACAAAATTTGAAAATTTACATCTGTAATTACTGTAAAGGACAAGGACGTAAATGTCTACCCCGACAGCCAAGTGGCAAATAGAGCCTTGAGCTCGTTGTTTGTGCGTTCAAAAGTAATCGGAGAATGCCTGACTCTCTCTCTCGATTGCATCCAAATACATCGTTGTTAAGCTCATTTGGGTTCCCGGCCACAGCGGCATAGAGGGAAACCGCTGAGCTGATGAGAGGTACCCTGCAGACAGTTTCATAGCAAAATGAGAGGATTAAGGTTCCCTTGAGAACCTGTGGTTTGCTCTTGGAAAGATGGGCCTCGCCTCAACTCAGCGTGCGCTGGGCTAGTGCGCAAATCTGCCAAGTCGCGAGATCCTTCTGAACACAGTTAGATCGGGGGCGATCACGGGAACTTCTAAGACTAACAAAGCTACAGCTCTCGAATTCTATAGCCGAATATTGTCCGCTAGAAGTTCATGAGTGCTGAGACTTAGCATTGCTTCAAGTGCTCTCTGCAGAAACTGTCTGTAGGACGACGTGGAATCATCTCCGCACCTTCTTCTCAGCTGCCCTACTCTCTTCGGGCAACGATTGAAACATCTGGGCACTCAGTTTTACGCTCCACCTGTGGATATTGCGGGTTTAAACATCACACACCTCATGAAATTCATCAGTAAGCTACTGAAGCGGTTAATATGAACGTAAATAGCCACTGTTGGTCGTCATCCTCTAATCCAAAGCCCCTTCTTCCTTTTTCCACCTTTTTGGTTCTTTTGCTTCTCTATCTGGTTCTTCTCCTTCCGTCAATTAAAGCATGGACCATCTCGTGCTCATTCCAGCATAGCGAATTTCGATAGGCATCGAAAGAGCATCAATAGACCACTTCGCCCTCTTCTGACCTGGCCCGATCACGAAATCCGTTGCCGAAAAGTGATACACGCTTTGCCGCACGATTTTACCCAATCTTTTCTTTTCATTTTGCCTTTTGGGACACGAACAAACTTAACGCCCTCTTTTGTCCACGGTTTGTGGCCCAACAAAAACTGTATTGCCTGCTAACTTTTTTGGCAAAAGTTTTCATTTCTATGCTTTTGAAACGTATGGAGCCTAAGCACTATTAAGTCATATTCCTACGATTTCTTCTCATATACACCCCGTTGCAAAATTATAAACACATCGCAAATTAAAAAAAAAATACAAAATTGCAAGTACAAATACTTTACTTTTCCTACTTTCTTGGCAGGATCCTTAGTGTGTTGATGGTGTGAGTGCTTAGTATTTTTGCTTGGCAGGGTGGCAATGACAAATTAGAATCTGATTAACATTAAAAATATGATGTGAAAAATGAATGTCGACAAAAAAATTTCAAAATAATATCTTCGTTTAGGAAAATCTACAAATATTTTTAATAGATTTCTTAGCTATAATAATAATTTTTTATTAAGAAATATCTAAATTTAATACGATTTTCTATGAAATTGAATCATTTGTTATGCAACCATATTACTGAATAGATCGTTTTGGCATCAGATGATCTCAGCTCTATCTCAGCCTTCTCTATCCAACTTTTCATTTCTCATCCTTACAAGCGCTCTCTACACTCTCCACACTGAAATAGGGAAATAAATTTAATTTTCCCAACTCTAATCCAATATTTCTGAATATAATTTTTTTAAACTTGATAGCCGCCCTACGGTCGGTGCAATCAGATCATGTCCTAGAGAGGCTCTCAACGCACTGACACACGTTATTCTAATAGAACTACTTATTAAGAACACGGCAACCATGATGATGAAGCGGGGCGCTGGTAAGAAAAAACTTATGGTCAGTCTATTATAGCGACAAACTCAGTTAACCTCGGCGAGGACTGACTACACATCCCGACAGTAACATTCAATAGGAATTTTGCCACTCTCTTTTCATCTAGGGAGGAATGGAATAAGGGATTCCCACTAATCAACTTCGACACTACAGTCTATAAAGATGGCTCTAAAATGGATTTTGGTGTTGGACCACGTACATATTCTTATAGACTTAAAATTGAAAAATCTGTGCGTCTCCCTAATACCTGCAGTGTATTCCAGGCGGAAGGACTTACAATTGAGGAAGCTACAACAACCTCTATGGTGGTGGAACAAAGTAGTAATAGCCTTTCCACCTTGAGTGAAAACTATAATGTTACCTTAATCTGGGTCCCAGGACATCGGAATATTGAAGATAACGAAAAAGAATATGAACTGGTAAGAGGACGATCTGCCATCAATAACGTTTTTGCAGAAATGGTAATCACACAATTTCCCTAAAATACCTTCGAATCGCGAATTGTAGATGGAGAGACCAGACGAAATGCAAAATCAGCAGAATTTTATGGCCCACATATAACCTCAAACAATCGTTAACATTGACAAATATGGAACGAAGGGACGCCTGAAGACTAATGGCAGTCATAACTGGCTTTTGGTCTGTCGGAGAACAAGCAGCCAAAATGGGCATCACTCACAACACATACTGTCACAGTTGTAAATAGGGTTTGCAGCCCGAAATCCCGGGATTGAAATAATTAATCCCGGGATATAATTTTTGTCTGAATTATATTTTGAAATTTTTTTCTCATCAAAATTTTCTAAGAATTTAATTCTCAGAAATTTTTTTTTTTTTTATGAAATATGTACGTAGAATTTTTTGTTTTGGAAACGGAATGACACCGCGCCGTTCCGCGCCGCCATTCCGTAAATTTCTGTTAAAGAAAACACTCAATCACAACAAAAATACAGTAAAAAAAAAAGGAACGGCACGGCGCGGTATCATTCTGTTTTCAGCATTACAGAGAACGTAAATTCATAGAGAAGGCGCAGTCCCGGTCCGTTCCTCCTAACAAAATACGGGTAGGAAAATGAAATCAGCACAAGTTAACATTAGGAAATTAATTAATATGGCTGCCGGAGAGAAATGAGAGGGAGAGAGTGATACGCAATGTAAAAAAATGTAGTTTACATTAGCTTACATTTGCTTGCGTACAGAACAGAGTTGTTCATTTGATATGTCCATATGATTTTTATGCATGTATACAGATTTGTTCTTTTTGGTTTTTTTATGAAAATTGCTCGTAATTTAGGACATATGTATGTAATTAAGTTATGAAAATTGCGCGAAATTTTATGTATGCATGTTTATATACATATATTAGCAAAGGACATATTTATTTGTGTAATGTAATGTGTAAGTACTTTTCATAAATAGTCCAATCCTAATCCCGGTACCAATCCCGGGATCCCGGGATTTGGATAATGTAATCCCGAAATCCCGGGATTGAAAATATAACACGGGATTGCAAACCCTAGTTGTAAACCACCGGAGAAAAAGGAAACAATCTTCCACTTCTTCTGTGAATGCCCTGCCCTATGGAAGGACAGAATGTTAACCCTGGACCGAGAGTCTCGAACAACTATCTGGCTTAGATGTTAACAGCCTAATAAGGTTCTTAAACCGCACAGACTGGATATAGTCATACCGTAAATAACTGGTAAATAAGTTGGTAACGAGAATGTGGCAACAAAATGGTGCGGAAGCGCTAGTTGAATTGGTGAATCACCACTCTGACTAACCAACCAATAGCCGCCCTTTAATTTTACAGAAAAACTTGAAAAAGCTAACACTGGGTTTATATTTTTTTACTTGTCCAATTTTTTTTTTTTGTTTTTTGTATTGCATTTTGTATTCTTTGCATTATTTTGTTCTTGGTGCGCGCCAATTTGGCTAGCCACATTTTGGCTTAGCACAAAGTATGTGAAATTATTTAAAATTCGCTTTTCGTTTGTATTGCAGTTGACGATCACAATGACTTTTGACCAAAAAGGTTGCACTGAAACGTGTCGCTACGTCAACTGCTGTTCAATGCAAGAAGTTGGATTACTCTAAGATTATAAGCGCGAGAATTGTCCAAACTTTGAAAGAAGCAAAATATTTCGGGTGTATTTGGTGCTACACAGTTTCAATATCGTAAGATGTTCAGTAGATTAGAAACAATTTTGGTTGCTTGTGAATACTTAGTTCATTTCGCATACACCCTTTATTAGGTGTTTGGCCAAATTCACAACTAATTTGTGGTGTGTGTCTTCATGATGTTTTACAAATGGAGAGATCTATAGATTCACGGCGCCTATAAATGGCAGATGATTTTTTATGTGAAGGGTTTTTATGTCAGAAATGCCCTCGATGGTTTCACGGCGGCCCATGAATTGTCACCTTTTTTTAATGGTGATTGGTGTTTTATTTAGGTTTTTCATGTTTTAGTACTTTTCCTTGAAAGGTAGTTTGTTTGGGAGTCAAGATTTTTAGTAATTTTTGATTTTTATGTTATTTCTTTTGTTTAAGGTATCCTTTAGAATTTTTGTAGCTAAATTTAGTTTTCGTTTGTCGTCAGGTGATCTATTTATTTTCCATCTTTTTCTTAACTGTCTCTTTTCAATAATTTGCTTCTTAAGTTGTTCAAGTTGTGCTTTTAATATCAGATTTGATATAAGTTGATCATCAATATGGCCGCGGAATTCTTTCCAGTTGGTTCTGTCATTCAAGTGATGTATCACCTAAGTTGTCAACTATTATCGGCGAATGACCAGAAGAAAGTTCTTAGCATGACTGAATTATGAATTGGTTATGGCTTATGTTTTTAGTTATACAAAAATCGATAAAATGTGGAATTTTTTTTGTGTCAGTAGATTCTGCGGTACTTATAAATGTGCAATTTTTTTTGCTAATTACATTAATGAGAATACGTCCTTTTTTGTTGGTGAGTCTTGTGCCCAAATCAATGTGATTTGCATTGAGATCTCCAGCTGCAATAAATCTATTGTTTAGCGTCCTTATGTAAATATTTATCATATTGATCCGAGTTTATTATATGTCTAGGAGGGCAATAAATGGAGCAGATAGTTACTAGCCCATTTTTGCCATAGACTTGTAGTGTCGTGGATTGAAGGTAAAGCGCCGATTACGAGAGTTATTCTATGTGTGTTGTGCTTGATTTAATAATTATAGCAGTCCCTCCATGGGATCTTCCATCAGGATGGTTTGTCACATACACTTTATAATTAGGAACTTAGAGCTATGTTTGTGCGCTTGCTAATGACAACACCAAAGAAACAAAATTCCAATGAAGGCAGTTATTCAGTACTTCCAAGACTTACGACGCATCGTTTATCCAGATTAATGTAAAAAAATTGATTTCAATGTAAAAGGAATTATAAAAAAGAATGTTACAAAAATAATTACAGGATAAAAACAGAACTGCGCATAAAAACCTTCTGCCGTTCGGAGGCTGAAGATGTACATACCTCAATTTTTGAAGCAACATCAAGATACGCACCGTAACTTGAAGGGGAACCTTGGCTAAACACCCATACAGTTAGAAGGCAAAAAAAAGCGAATTTCCCAGAATTTTTTCTGAGCAAACTTTTACATTTATTGATCTAAAAATTTGTTATCTTTTAATTGTATTTTAAGACTTAGTATTGGAAAGGTGCTACAGCTGATCTCCGGAAGCTACTCTCAAAATAGTCGTTTTGAGGTGGCTCAAGACTCAAATAATTTTTTCATTCCATATTCGAACGTGCATACATACCATACATGTACAAACATACTTACACATTTGCATTCGAACGAATCATACCAAATAATAAAATCTGGTAGATTGAGTAGTTAGGCAAAAAGCAAAATAATTTTACTGAAACTTTATTACAGCAGAAAATTGTCAATTCTCACTCAAAGTTGTGGCCAACTGTTCCTTCTTTCGTCTACGTACATATGTATGTATAGTATATACAGTAGGGCGGGTCGATTTAAAAATCGCTCAATGCTCTGTGAAAATCGTATTCTAGGGATGAAAATAAAAAACTTTGCCGAAGGAACCATACCTCTAAAACGAATTCTGATGTCCCCCAATTTGGGTCGAACGAAAAATCCCACTTTGACCCATTTAGAGTGCTCCAATCGAGTCCAAATGTACGACCGAACCCCACTCACTTTGGACGGCCGAATTACCCATGCCAGTGGCACACCCCCTGGAACTCCCCTGGGGGGTTCCCCATACAATCATTTCAAAATATTACCATTTTTTGGCCTTTACATGAGAAAAGAAACTATAAAGTTCGACCCAAATTGGGAGACATCAGAATTCGTTTTAGAGGTGTGGTTCCTTCGGCAAAGTTTCTTATTTTGATCCTTAGAATATGATTTTCACAGAGCAATGGGCGATTTTTTTGCCTCCCCACAAATCGACCCGGCGTAATATACAGGTATGCAAGTAGAAGATCTACATAAATTGCAGCATTAAAATTTTTACTGAAATAGTGATGTGCGCAATATTTTGCTGTAATTGACTTGCACGTGATTTTATTTATTTATTTAATAGCAAATATTAACTTTTTTATTGCGTAATATATCAAACAAATTATGTTTGAACTTACCTTGTTGCTTTATCATGGAATTGTAAAATACATGAAATTATAATATATATAATACTAGCAAACCCGGCCCGCTTCGCTGGGCACACTAAAATAGAATAGATATGGTTTAGAACAGAAAATATATGGTTTTCATATTATTTATTTCTTTATTCTTTATTCAAGCGCTTTGGCATAAACAATATTTTTTGTTTTTCTTTTTGTTTTTGAGTAAAGATAAAATATATATAAAATATAAATTGAAAACAGGAAAAAAGAAGATTGTTTTTAAATTTCAAATCAATGCATATGAATAACTAAGAAACAATCGTCTTTTTTCCTGATCATCCATGAATTTTTCGTTTCAATTTATATGTTTTATTAAGCATTGGAGCTTTTTTAACCATTATCCATTTATATTTTTCAAAAAAAAAAAACGAAAAAAATTTCATTCACACGTAATTTCATTCGGATTTCACATTAAATTCTCAAATTTCGTAAGAAATTATTCACTGTTCCAAAATCCACTCGAAAAAAATTCACAAACAAATTTTACACTTTGCCCTTACGTCTTCTCCATTTTCAATACTTACTTAACAATGTGCGTAAGTTTGGTTTAATTCGGTGCAAAGACACGGCGGGTCCACGTTTTGGCATATATTTCGAGACCCTAGTCATCAATAGGTATGAAAATTACCCCGTATTAAAGCACTTATCAACAGCTTTCATTTGATACCCATATTGCACATACACAACCAAAGGTTACCCGGGTCCACGTTTTGACCTATATCTCGGGACCCCAGTCACGGAGCGGCATGAAAAATACTCCGTAATAAAGCATTCACCAACAGCTTCAATTTGATATCCATATTGTACAAACACATTCTAGGGTCCACGTTTTGGTCTCTATCTCGAGACCCTAGTCACGGAGCGGCATGAAAAATACTCTGAACTAAAGCATTCACCAACAGCTTCCATTTGATACCCATATTGTACATACACGTCCGAAGGTTACCCGGGTCCACGTTTTGACCTATATCTTTATTCGAATTTTTCTCACCTTTTAAACCTTCCCTAGACCTCCACGAATAATTCAAGACCAAGATAAGATAAATCCGTTCAGCCGTTCTCGAGTTTTAGCGAGACTAACGAACAGCAATTCATTTTTATATATATAGATGACACTTTATGACCAATGCAGTTGTAATCACATATGACTGAGCTTATCGGTCAAAAAATATCTAATCGGGCGCGCATTAAATTACTCATTTATTTTCTGACACTTTTAGTTTAGCTTACTACTTTAATAAGTACTAAGTTGTTTGTGTGCGTCTTTTGAAATTATCTCTTTTAACTTGTTGCTGTGATAATATTTATATGGCAGCCAGTTCATACATATGTATATATAATATGTACATACTATATGCAGGTACTATATTACGTATTAGGATTGCCCTATAAATTATTTTCTTTCGCAAATTTGTTCTATGGCCAAAGAAGTTAGTTATCCATACGAGTATTTTTATTATTATTATTTTTATTTATTTAATGTTAAACCCTACCGCCAGCACTTTAGAAATTACCATTGAATTTACATAGAAAAAAATGCTTTTTCCGTAAGTTTGGTATAAAATGTTTAGAATTTGATATTTTTTAATATCTTCTTTTCGATTACCTTCACAAACTACAAAAAATGATACCCCATGTATGTATAGGGTTTTTCAGTAAGAGCGCTTCAACTTTTGAACTTTTTTGAATAAAACACAAACGGTTTGACTTTTTTAACTAATTAATTTTTTTTTTATTATCGTGTTTGAACATATACATTTAAGTATGAAATTCGATTTCTTTTGCATGACCACCGCGTGCACGTTTTACGAAGTCCAATCGTTGAACCCAATTTTCGACCACTCTTTTGCATAAATCGGCCGAAATTCCAGCAATTTCGCGTTCAATATTGGCTCTGAGCTCACAAATCGTCGCCGGCTTGTTACTGTAGACCAATGACTTCACATAACCCTAAAGAAAATAGTCTAGAGGCGTAAAATCACACGAGCGCGGCGGCCATTCGACCGGTCCATTTCTGGAAATAATGCGCTCATCGAACTTACTCTTCAACAAATCAATTGTAGCGTGTGCTGTGTGGCTTGTGGCCCCGTCCTGTTGAAACCACATGTCGTCTAAGTCCATACCATTCAAATGCGGCCAAAAATAATCGTTTATCATGTCGCGGTATCGATTTCCATTCACAGTAACGTGGCGATCGTTTTCGTCAACGAAAAAATATGGACCAATTACGCCGCCGGCATGTAAACCGCACCAAACAGTGATTTTTTCGGGATGCAACGGTGCCTCATGAATCACGTATGGATTGCTTTCTGCCCAGTAAGGCATATTTTGCTTGTTGACAAAGCCAAAAGTGAGCTTCATCACTGAAGATGATTTTTTGGAAAATCATGCTCTTAAAGTAGCAGCAACAGAACAATTATTTTCATAAAAAATTTGCACAATTTGCAATCATTGCTCAAGTGTGTAGCGTTCCATGATGAAATGTATACTAATGAAGTTTACAAATGATAAGCGAAAAATAAAAAAATATTGCGTCGTTCGCCCTCCCTATCGGAAAAAAGTTGAAGCGCACCTATTAAAAAACCCTATATAAAAGCGAATCTATTAAAGGTCAAGAATGATAGAATAAGCGATTGCGCCTTCCGGGGTCGCTGTGTCGTCGGTAAACTAAAATCGGAAAATAGCGGCCGCAGTAACGGAATGGGTTACCGGACTCGAAACCCAGGGCATATGACCTGAAGCACTGTGCTCTACTTAGAGCATGTCCACCATAAGCTTTTATAAGTATTTGATGAGCTTAAGAAGCGTTTTTCTTCAATTGATAACAGAAAATCAACGATGTCCGCAAATCGTAGTTTGAAGGCACAAAATTCGACATTTTTAAGAGCGACAAAAACGCATCGTTGTATGAAACGTAACAAACAATGAACTGAATATTGTTGACAGATGACAGACGAAAAAAACAAGATATTTGGGAAGATTTAAAAATACTCCTAGCGACATCCATGGACTAATAGTTGAAAGTTTCCTTCATAGGTATATACCTGGTATTTTCTATATATCTGAACTCTGATGTTGTGGAATATATTTTGTGTGTACTGGCAATAGAGAAGTATTCCATATATTTTTTATAGTCACTCTGAAAATCCCCCAAAATTAAAAAAAAATAAAATTAAAAAAACAAAAAACAAAAAACATTAATCTGTTTTTTTATCATTGGTATAATTTCCAGGTCAATTGTGGAGAGAAATTGAAAGAGGAGATTAACTAATATTGATCTGTAAATATTTTATACCAAATTTAGGGAAAAGTCACTAGATTCATTCCCAGGGGGATGGCAGGGTGGTGTTCTTTCGCCCCTACTTTGGCTAGTTGCGATTGACGAAGTTCTGATAATGCTAAATAAGGGTGAAGTCAAGCTGGTAGCATACGCCGATGACTTGGTCCTAATGGTATCGGAACCGTTTCCCTCAGTCATGGCTGACATTTTGGAAAGGTCACTGGTTGTACTCAGTCGCTGGGCTTCCACTTGCGGCCTCCGAGTCAACTCTGACAAAACGGTGCTGGTGCTATTTACCAGGAAATATAAACCTCCACCCTTTCGACTTCCGAAATTAAACAATCACGTTGTCTCGCTTTCATCGGAAGTTAGGTATCTTGGAGTAATACTTGACTCCAAACTCCACTGGAAGCTACACATTGAAAATCGGGTAAATAAGGCCAGTATAGCTTTCTACCCCTGCAAATCTATGTTCCTCTCCAGCCTGGAGCAGTGCATCAATCTTCTCTTTTACATCTCAAGTTGGCTGTAGATATCTTCCTGTTGAGACCTCATAATGCGGATGTTTCAAACATTTCACCTACCTACCTTAAGGAAAAGTGTATTTTTCCTATGCAAATTCAATGGTAATTTTCACCACGGGTAAATATTATATTAAATAAAAATAAAATAAATTAAAATTATAAAAAATAAAAATATATGCACTAGGCGATTCATTTTCCTACCATAGCAAAAATTTAAGAGATAACACCAATTAAGCAAACAAATTTTTTGGACTGTCCTAATGTATAGTATATGCAAATCTTCATGAGTATACTCAAGGTTGTAGGTAACTTTTCGCAGTAAAACTTATAATATCTGTATAATAACAGTGCAGCGCATGCACCATTGGACGGTGATTAGACTAAGCTTCTCCTTCAACATGTGAATTGCTTTTAATACCTTGCGGGCTCTTGGGTACTATCTTTTATATGTAGTATAAGAGTGTGCGATTAATGACGCGCGCTAACTGCCATATATGAGTCAACCCACCTCTAGCACCGCAACCAGTTGCATTGAGGGTGAACGAAGAATATGCGCAGTATCTTCTGCAACCTAAAATTATCTCTCGCAGCCGAAGCGTCAGAAGTGCCGAAGAATTAGTTTTACCATCAAGAGCTAACTAGACTGAGTATTATTGTGCAGCCATGTAGCCTACTCCAACAGTTGTAGACTGTTAATAAATCCTAAAACTGCTGTAGGCTTAATTTCTACCGGGAGGTTTGGATCTAAATCCCCATTTCTCAGGTTATTTAGTCTGCGTCGTGTCACTGCTGGGCAGTCGCATAGAACGTGCTCTGTTGTTTCTTGTTGTACCTCTTTGCAGAGTCTACAGGAATCGTTTTCTATCGCCCCTATCTTTTTCATGTGATAATTAAGTTAGTAGTTCAGTGTAAAGTTGTACGTCCTTTGCGCTTAGGTTAAGGATTGCTTCTGCCTTTATCCGTCCTGGTTCTATGAGTCTTTTCGACTGCCGCATGCCCGCTTGGGCTCTCCAGTAGTCGATTAGGCCTCATTGTTCCTGCTAACGTAGAAAGGCACTTTTGAAGCTGTTATTTCCACCGCAGAAAGGTGCAAGACCTATGAAGGGAGTGTTTGACCCTTTTTCGCTAAAGTGTCCGCAATTGCATTCCCTTCATGCCCCTCATGTCCAGGTACCCACTTCAAGATAACAAAGTTTCTTGATGCTAGGGTGTTGGAGATTTTAAAACATTCCCAGACCAACCTTGATTGGAATGAGAAGCTATCCAGCGATTTTAGAACTGCTTGACTGTCAGAGAGAATGTTTATATTGGCACCGCGCGTGCCTCTCCGTAGACATTCTGGCATACAACTCTAAAGCGTGGACCTACGGCTGGAAAATGGAAATGGTTTTTCCCATTGCAATTGCTTTTTTGAAATGTGTGATCCGACAATTCCAGCCCCGGCACTACCGTCCCTCATTTTAGACCCATCAGTAAACCACACCTGTGCGGTTTTTCATTGTTTCTCCACGCTCAGCGGTCACTTATGACCACTTTGAATTTCTTAGAGAACTCTAGTTCCGTTACATCCTGTCGTGGACTGTCAGGCACGGAGAGTTCAGAATTGAACCCAGAACTCTTACATGTCCTGTAAAATTGCCTTCTTTGAGATGGAGTAGATTAGGAAGCCTTAGAGCTGCGCTGACTGCTGACCCTTTGGCTACAAGTTAGAGTAGAATGACTGACTGACTAGACTGAGTATATTCGTACAATTGAAAGATAAAGTTTTCTTTCAATTGCGAAATAAAGTTCCTTTTCAAGCTACTTGGCTTAACGCATTAAGAGTCTCAAAGTGTTGGAAAATTATGTGTACAAATTTGCAATGTTCCAAAATAGTTGGGAAAAGTTGATTCAAGCGCGACGCAGATCTTTCACAGCAATTATTGTGATTTGGTAGTTTTTTTTATTTTTTCAGGCAATTCATACTAAAGGTTTTGACAAACTTAGTCATGAAGCGATACTCAGCTGAACAACGCGATCCAAAAGTGATCCAAAGGCTTTATGAAAATCGTCGCTCTCGGTCAACACAACCAGCACATTTTCACTTAAACGGAGCTATTAATAAACAATATTACCACACGCAATTCAAGAAAAAACTTTACACCCTCAGCAAGTCACTGCTTGGTGTGATTTTTAGGAGTCATCGGACGTGGACAATATGTGGTTTCAACAGGACGGTGCCATACGCCACGCCCAGTATCTCAAGACGAGGTCAAACAGTCACCCAGATTTTGCGATTTCACATCATTTTACGTCTTATTCTAGTGCTATGTAAAAAGTCCGTCCTGTGCCAATAAGTTCGATGCCTGCAGAGCAGAGAATGAAATCATACGCGTAATAAATAACATATAAAAAAGTCATAGAAAATTTTGGCACGCGCATCCTGTGTGTTGCCAAATGAGTCGTGTTGGGAATTTAACGGATATTGCAGATAGATAGATAGACGGATAGGCTAGAAAACACGATGAAGTCAAAAATTTCGACAAAATTTGTTGCGTTTTATATACCATATGAAAGAAATTCAACGGTCTTATTAATACACCCAACATTTGATATCATCATAAAGAAGAAATATAAAAGCGCGATGATTGAAATCTCCAAAAAAATTATTTTTTTCAACAAAATATTTTCCTCTACATTAGAAAAGCCAAAGAAAGGAGAATATTTGAGTGCAGTTACTATGAGCACTCAATCAAAAGCACAAAGTCATGATGTGATGACTAATAGCATTCACGAAATTTATATATATAGCATTCTTTTTTATCTTTTTTATGGTAGTCGTGTTGCCAGCGAGATTCCTGAAGAAGAACACTCCACTCACTCCCACAGCGGAAAATGTATACGAAAACTGTAGCCTGTGAGGGATGTCTAGCATGTTAAATGATAACTCTTGGAAAGCGAAATGTGAAGTATTATAGATAGTCATCTAGGCTTGAAGTATTCAATCGCCTCAAGTTTCCCGATTAATCTTGTTCTTCTCCTGCTTGATTAGCGCGATAACCGCTTGCGCGATTTTGGTCGTGTTTGACAAAGCGCGTCAGTCTTCCTCTGCTACCACCAGCTGGTACCGCATCGAATACTTTCAAAGCCGAAGCGTTTGTACCCGTTCGAACAACATGACCCAGCCACCAAAGTCTACGTCGTCGTAAAGGTCATACAGCTCATTGTTCCATCGCCTGCGATATTCGGCGGCGCCAGAGTGCAAAGGTCCAAAAGTATTCCGCAGAATCTTTCTCTCAAACACTCCATTAATCAAAAAATGAGGTGAGTAACACTTTGCCGAACAATCGTTCCTATTTTATTCAAATAAAAATTAAAATTAAGAATGTTTGTTATTTTACCCTATATAGCAGTTATGCCGGCGCATCCTGATTTTTTTCCAAATAATGTTTTTTTCTTTTGCATCAAAATATACAGTACAAAGATTTAATAGGTTATTTGAAGAAACTATATTTTATTAGCAAACAAATTTATCCCAACACCATAGCGCATAAAAGTCCACCTTTCGAACCACCTTTAGAGCACTGACCCTATCGGTAAGGAACTTACAATTTCTAAACATTATAATGGGCATTAGGGTGCATCACTGTCCATTCAAAAAATATATGTACTGTTTTTTCATCGGAATTATAAATTGCATCACATTCTATGCCTTCCACCAAAATATTGCGGAAAAATTATAAGATTCATTAGAAATACAGGGTGCGCCATATTTTATGTAGGTATGAAAGCATTACATCGTCCCCTTAGTATTAAAATAGCCTATAAATTTTTTGATGTTTTGAGAAAATGAATTTCAAACTTTTTGTCGAAAGTAGCTCTCACTCAAATCTCGTTATGTCTGTAAATATTTATTATTTTTTGACTGACGTTTTGACCCACTTTGTGGAACTAGAATTTGACAAAATTTTGACCACATATAAAATCGACGATGGAGAATCCAAAAATTCAATAAAAAAATAATAGCCTATGAGCACACAACTGATTTGTATAAGTGAGATCTTTTTATTTGATTTGGTTATTTACAATTTATTAAAACTATTTTTTGAATATAATATCAATCAAGTGGCCACAATCACAAATAGCGATCTTTTTTCTGCATTTGTCATCACTTCGTCAAACATTTCGGGTTTTACAGCATCGATTTCGCGTTGTTTCGGTGTAAAGCGATCCATGGTTGGAATTGTACTGAATTGTCGTATCGAAAACATGTATGTTAAAGTCGATCGGTTGGTAAATAGAAAAAATTATTCAGCGTTTACATACCGACATAAAAGATGGCGCACCCTGTATGTTTTACAAAAAATCACCTCAGATCAAGACGAATCTATCAAAGGTGATATCAATAGACCAGCTGATTTGCTTTTGTTTTTGTTTTTTCGCCGTGTATATACTATAAGTATTGAGCAACAAAATGAAATAACGAAAAGTCCGTCCATTCGCACCATCGTCGTATGCTTCTAACCCCTACTGGACCGGCTATTCAAGGCAGCGCGTCCTTTTATTTTCTATTTTCTTTTCTGACAATGTAATGTACAAAACCATGAATGATAGAGAAGAATATTGTGTCTTCCGAATTCGCCGTGTCGTAAGAATCCATCAATAAACAAACAAAAGAAGGAGAATTGCTTGTGTTTGACGAAGAAGAGTAGGCGAAAACAAGCGTCTTCCGCAGAAAAACGCAAAAAGTTGCATTTGGAGGCTTTATATTCATTTGCGCTTTCACAATTTAACACGCGGCACTTCGTTTTAATTAATTTGTTTGGTTTTAATCTCACAAATCTCAATACTACCAAGCCATTCACTGAATTTTCACAAAGATGCAATTTCTCCTACTTTTGTTTGTTTTGTTCGTTGTTTTGTATTGCGAAGGGAGCTGACGTCAGACTTGTCAAAATCGCGAAAAATAAAGTAACTGTTTTTTAATAGCGCCACCTTCACTACTCAGCTTAAAGGTTGGCATTAAAATGTTTAAAGATTTTATAATTTATGCGGTGATGAGACACCCTACTGTGCGCCTGTGTCTAGACAGTGTGTCCCCCAAAAAATCTGTAGGACCAAAGTAAAATTAATTACGCCCAATTTAAAGTAAGCGGTCTCAATAAACATCCAGTCATTCGAAGATTGTTGAGGGTACTAGATACTTGATTCAAGAATTTATGAAGATTTATGTAAGTACATAATCTGAGTGCCCAAGAAGCCATTAAATTTACTCTTTAAAAGCCATTGATGAGAAAATCATCCCAGAAGAAATCTAAGGGAAAGTGCAATGGCGTTGCTTGCAGATTTGCGGATTTCAAAATTCAAATTTTTCTTCGGATCTTAGGAGAACTTTTAATGCTTGGTTTTAATGAATGAAAGCATAGAGATCCAAATTTACATTTAAGTTCTTAGTTCAGTGAAGCTCTTTTCATTCTATTTTCAGTATTATTAAAAATATTTAAAAATAAATTAAATTAAAAACATTTCAAAATAATACTTTTAATCTTTGCTAGTAAAAAATAATGTTGGTTAGCACCTCACTGAAAGCCAAGCTGTCGATCCGCGTGCTTGAATTTGGACAGCCCTGGTATAGGTCACGACATATCACTGAAATGAGTGCACCGCGTAAGGCAAACAAACAAGCCAAGCTAAAACCCAAAAACAAAAACAAGAAAATTTTTTTTGAAGTAACCTTACAAGCGGGAAGTTGGTTATCAGATTTTTCTTGGAAGGAAATAATTGCCAAAAATTACACGTGGGTGGCCAAATGACTTCATTCCAGCTTATTTTTCTGACATGTATGTGCATGTGTGTGTGAAAAGTGATATATGTACGTGCTACAGTTGGAATGCTCTCATTGTAATTGCTAAAATGGCAAAAAAGAATGGAACTTAATTTATGCGCTTATACGGCCAAAATTCCACTGGTGGGCAGTACGTCGCGCCAGCGCCAACACCATGCCAACTTACGAGCTCCACACGCACATACTCGTATGTTTAGGTATGTGCCTGCGCATAAATGATATTTGCCGCCCGAACATGCGCATGCGCACCTCAAATGCACGCTAGATATGAGTCGTTGATAACCAATAATTAAGTCATAAAGTATATAAATCGAAGGTGTCATTGAATGAATCGAGTCCATTGAGATTGTTATCAATTAATTATTGGGGTTATCACGTGCGCATACGAATAAGTTGGAAACAACTTAAAAGACCACCGCATGATTTGATTATTTTTTAAGTATACAATATTTTTTTTCTTTTTATTTTATTCTCTTTAATTTAAATTTACTTTTAATAAAGCAAAGAATACGTAAACTCATTGCCACTTGGCACGCGCTCACTTTTTACACCATTCGATGGTGCGTGCACATCATTTTTGATTTCCATTCTTATCTAAAACTTAGATCATCCACATTGTAGTTGCCCAGGATCAAGTCTGACTGTGCTTGTTGGTGTTGCAAATTCAATAGCTTACGGTGCCTGTAATGCATTGTTTTCAAGCGTTGCATGCGACGCTTCAAATTGCAATAGACTGGACAGCAATCCGGAAAGGGTTTATACATCAGCTCCTCCTCATCGCCTTGCTCGCATTGTTCGGGTAATATATCCAGACAGCTAAATTGCAAATAAGTGATAGAAATAAATAAAGAAAAGCAAAAGGATATGGATTAGTGATATCACATTAGCAATATTGTGGGGAATGGTGCAACTACGAATATCTACTCGTTGGGTCTAGACATCTTTTCCACTACAAAAATAGACCTGGAACGTGGTACGATTTGATTATTCTCACAAAACAAATTCGCACACAAGCTGAGCAGCACTAGACGACGTGGCAGGAATTTCGATTGCTCCCACATGCAACGGCGATATGAACCTGAAAAATAAAAGTTTCTTTATTATAATTAAGTGCAGTAGGACAATTATATGCATACATATATAATATTATTATTTATTAGGAAAAATATATAGATATTAAACCTAATTGCTTATAAGAATGCAAGCTACAACGGGGAAAAAGAAATCCTCTATTTTTATTTTTTATTTTGCGTAAATGTTTTAAAACTGTTTTCTGGTCGACCTCTAGCTCCTGAGCGATGGTACGACTACTAACATGCCGGTCAACTTCGATTATTTCTGTGATTTTCAATGACGGACCTGTCTATGCGAGACGCATCATTAACATCAAAAATACCTGAACGGAATCGACGAAACCAAAATTGCACGCAATTAAGTGTTACAGTATCGGCACCATAAACACCATTCACAATTTCAGCGGACTGGATTGCATTTTCCCCTTTCATCATCATCAATAGCACCAGAGCCTTGTGCAGACCATTGTATCCACAACTATGGTTGTCCACTCCGATTGATCCGTAGCAGAGAGCCTTTCTAGTTTGCGATTCCTATTTTGCGCAAGTCGGCTGTGACCTCATCAATTTTTTTTTTTTTTGCTGACGGGGTTGGAGGTTTTCTTCCATATGAAAAAAATTTCGAGCATTTGCTACAGAGAGTCCAGTACTCGATATATAACCAATTTAAAAGGCCACAAATTTACTTCGGAAAATTATTTTTATTCAATTCAAAGTAAAAAATGTGTGAAAATAATACAAAATTAAGAATTAATTTACTTTTGCTCGATATGATCACCTCTTGCCTTGTCTATGGCCTTGAGACGGTCCAGAAACGAGTCGTAAGCTGCCCGAATGTGATTTGCAAGTATTTAGGCCCACTCGAGACTGGTGAATCTTTTAGTTCGGACCTTGCTCTCCAAAATGGCCCAAAGAGAATAACCCATTGGATTCATGGTTGGTGAGTTTGAGAGCCATTGTGTGGACGTTATGAAGTGTAGAACTTTGCGTTTTAGGCATTCTTGGTTCACTCGAGCTTTGTGAGACGGTGCCGATTCCTGTTGAAACGTCCATGGTTTGCGATCGAAATGTTTGTCTGCCCACGGCTTCTAAGCAACCTCCATAATACTTTTCGGATAATATTTCGCATTTACCTTGACGTCAGTCTCGATGAAAACGATTGGAGAGCGCCCATCTGCGCCCATTACAGCGGCCTAAACCATTACCTGTGGCGGGTACCGCCTCCTGGCGGCCAATCGATGACTCAAATTCTCGTATGAACGGTCGGTCAAATAAACCCTAACATTTTGGGAATTTACGAATTGCTCAATTTGAAAATTTGTCTCATTAGAGAGCACATGCTCGGAAATTGACCGCTTTCGGCCAAGCAAAGCAACTCCTTCGCTCTCTCAAGTCTGACTTGTTGCTGCTTTGGTGTGAGATCATGCGCCTTTTGGATCTTGTAAGGCTTGACTTTGAGATCATTTTTCAGTAAGCGGCGGATCCTACGGTCAGATATTTTCAGTTCTTTTGCAATTTGATTGGCACTTCCTCGGGGATTTCGCTCAAGTCGCTTCTTCACTTTTTGAATCATTTAAAGTGACGTTACAGTCTTTTGATGACCAGCTCCGTGACATTTCGCGATGATACCAGTGTCATTGTAACGAGTAATGGTGCGATAAAGAAAAACTTTATTTACTTTAAGGTGCTCGAGCTCACGAACAATCGCTGGTTGTGATTTTCCAGCCAAATATAATAAATTCATTACTGATTTTCTTTTTTCACTTCGAGTAACGGAAAAAAATACAAACGCCCTCCAGAAAAAGAAAAAACATTTTCAATTGCACCAAATTTCAGTGGGATATAAAACTGCATACTCGAAAATTTTTTTAAAATTCTGATTGAAAAATGAGAAATTTTGATGATTTGTGGTTTTTTTTTAATGTGCGCAAAATTTACAATTTGAATTTATGTACATGGTTTTTGTGGTAGAATGTACTTAAAAAAATTATTAAAATTAAATAATAAAACCAATAAATTGTCAAAACTTTTCAATAAGTCTTAGTGCTATAGTTATTTAGCACAGTGTATGTAACTGGAAGGTCTCTCGGATACAGTAGAATGATAAACCACTTTTCTATTGCCAGGTCCAAGGACTTTCCGAGAACTATTTTATCCGCTTTTACACATCGACTCATCTTACAAATATTCATTCATTTTCGAAAATTTCACATTCGATTTTCACACATTTGCGACTTCATTTATTTACATAAAACAGCTGAATATCACCTTGGATTACTTTAACCTCCGCACTTCATCTTATCAGCGAAAATATATTATTATCTTGGCTCTTTCGCAAAGAATAAAATTTGGATTGCGCCATTTAGATGGTCTACCGGAATTTTCCCTTCGAGAAATAACTCGACCAGCAAACTTTTCACGAAATAACAAGATTTCTATTCCTGGTTTTTTATATCCTGTTGAAAATGAAATGCCGTTTCTTGCCATAAAAGTATTTCCTAAGTAAGCCACCATTCACGGTGACATGCACTTCATTTCCAAATGAAAATGTTTATCCTATAACGGCAAACTTTCCCCTTTGTGGGTTTTTATTGGTGCATTGACGTCAAATGTATGTAAGTATTAAACTAAGAATTGCCAGCGAGGAAATGTTGTATTTTCGAGCAAATGCAGTATAAAGTGTCACCAATATTTTAACCATTTCAGTGTTTTACAAAATTTGAAAATTCGGCTATTTCCATAGGTAATACAGTCCCATTTTCATTATTGACTGTATAGTATACATACATATATTTATGCTAAGTACTCAAACGAGCGCCTGATTATTTTAGATTATTTTAAAATTTATTTTACTTTTTTATCATTTTATTTTGTTTTTTGTATTTTGCAAAACTTTAATTTCTTCAATCTACTTACGCAACACAGAATTCCTGTCATCTTCCTCGCTAGAATCCACCTGTCGGCTGTTATAGTGTCGCATGTGATATTGACCAAAGGCAGCACAAGCGCCAAGGAACATTAAAATTAGTAAACAACTAAAATATTTCATCTTTTTGAAGAAATTAACGAAACTTTAAACTTTATTTTATTATAAAAAGCGAACTCTTCCCAAGGTCTTTTTCGTTT
Organism: Anastrepha obliqua; assembly: GCF_027943255.1. Taxonomy (NCBI): domain Eukaryota; kingdom Metazoa; phylum Arthropoda; class Insecta; order Diptera; family Tephritidae; genus Anastrepha; species Anastrepha obliqua. Next base: position 52,165,349 of record NC_072893.1, read on the forward strand.
TCAGTATGAACAGCGTCTGATGAGTGCCATCCGCGCGTGTTACCCAAAACGCACTAAATTTACACGGTCCACAGAATAATGATCGCCTTGATTCATGTATTCATTCATACATTGCATAAAAGTATAAATTTATGTACACTGTAAAAAAAGCAAAAGTGCTCTAAACAGCCTGAAACGCAATGGTCAGCAGAGTGGCAAACAGACCGGAGGAATGATGGCTTCGACTTAAGCTTGACGAAGCTTTATTGATGTCAGATATCTAATTTACTTGTATTATCAGAGTTTAAATGATAATAATTGTTAAGATTAGCTTGGAATCAATTCTTGTTAAGGGATTCGGGGTAGTCAGATACCGGAAAAAATGATGATTTTCAATAAATTTTTTTGGTAGACAATTGCTTTATTTTTCAAAAATAAAAACATAGCATTAATACATCCATTCGACTTGACTTTATTTCAAAAAAAAAAATTAATAATTGTAAAAGTTGTCGCTGTTTGAATGGAGCCCGTTTCTCCAGAAGTCCCTTGCGGTGACCATCACAAGTCCTTGGAGATTCATCTAAAATCAATCGGACAACAGAAATTAGTTTTATTAATAGATAATCTTGTGCCTGATCGAAGCGTTTTTTTTTTTAATTAACAATATGGCGGCCTCAGGAAATATTTTTCAGATTTTCGAGAAAAAACCGACAATTAATTGTAAAAAAAAATCGAAATTTTTGAAAAAAAAATCTTTCGATCAGGCTCGAGTTTTTTACATCTTTCAAAAGCAGTATAAATAAAAAAAAAATTAATAATTGGCGCGTACACTTCTGTTACGTGTTTGGCCGAGCCCCTCCTCCTATTTGTGGTGTGCGTCTTGATGTTGTTTCACAAATGGAGGGACCTACAGTTTCAAGCCGACTCCGAACGGCAGATATTTTTATGAGGAGCTTTTTCATGGCAGAAATACACTCGGAGGTTTGCCATTGCCTGCCGAGGGGCGACCGCTATTAGAAAAATGTTTTTATTAATTTTGCTTTGACCGAGTTTTGAACCAACGACCTCTCTGTGAATTCCGAATGGTAATCACGCACCAACCCATTCGGCTACGGCGACCAAAAGCAGTATACATTTTATTGAAATCTACCAAGCGGTTTTTAAGTTACAGTGATCACCAGTTCAAAAAGCCTAGTTTTGAGAAAAAACGCATTTAAAGTTTTGCTATCGAGCTCCGGAGCGCTTTTTGATAATTGTTGAAAAACTCGAAAAGTATTTGTCGGATTCACTTCAAATTCTCGCATAATATTTTTAAGATATTATACTTTAAGAAAATGCAAAAAAAATCAATTTTTTGAAAATTCTTACTACCCCTAACCCCTTAAGTATACATTTGCTAACATATATTATTAAATTTACATACATTTGCAATGGAATAAACGTAAAAAATGTTGCATTTGTTTAAAGAAAAGCTAAAAGTTCAAATGAAGTGAAAAGATACCTTTTTTAATTAAAATCATTTCAAACCAGAAGCCATGGGTTTCCTACAAAACTTTTTCTTAGATTTAAGCACAGAATTGAAAATATCACCCCTTTGACCCACCCTAATACATTTACATACATAAGGATGCTACATAGTGACACTAATCAAGAAACGGGGCTCCGTTTGAAGCTACCGCAGGAAATTCGCGAACTCCATCTATTTAGAAGTGCTGCTCATCTTTGAACCAAGTTTATATTTCTTTAAACCAGATTTTGATAAAAAAAGTAATAATAAAGTAGCTATGACTCGTTAATACAGCTCGTATTTTGTTATTTTTTCTTAAAATTTTTTAAATATTCATCAAGATTTTTTTCCCATATTCGAGAACAATAGGGTTGTCTACAATTCGGCGGCGAAGAGTCTAAACAAATTTTGTGATTAAAAAGGAATTGAAAGAATTGCTATATAAAGTATACAAAATGATGTCTTACCGTTTCGTAACGTCTTTTAGAGAGATACAAGCAATTAATCTGAACTGCACGTCATCCGATTTTTTAAGAGTGGGTGCACAGATTTTTGAATACGTGGATAATTTTTGCTACTTGGGATGTACGATCGTTGCAGATGGAGGAAGTGAGACTGACGTTGAAAGCAGAATTACCAAAGTCAAGACAAAACGTGGAAGGTCACCACAATGATCACAATGATCCTTATAATGTGAATTTTCCAGCTTCGAACTATATCAAACACCGAATTACTGAGGAAGCCTAGTCAATCCTCAGAAGGAAATGACAATGGATTGACCACACCCACGAACCACCTAACGCCGTTCAAAGGAGCGCTTATTTTCCTTTATTTTTTTTACTTTTATTTGCATAAAACTTGGAATGAACATAGAGCCCTTGCACAAAACCATGTTCGATAGTGAAGAGGAGTTACTGATGCCCAGTGCTTCAGCTAGGAGTTTGAGGATTGTATAATATATAACTACATATAAATGTTATTATAGAGAGAGAGGCCAGATGCGTCGCATTTTCTGCACTTTCTTGAACTAACCCCTAGAAGAGGTTTTCTTTTTCTACCTTTTTGATAGACTGACAACAATCGGCGACTGAAAACTTAGCACGACAATATGTCCTACTCTACTTTGTCTTCACAACGCAGTGGATGATGTTCTCGTCCTAAAGAGTAAATCATTCTGGAGTTGTGTAAGAGCGACTCTGTCAAAACAATATTATGATTAGGATTTCAAGGTAACATCATTTTATTTTTACTCGATTCCTGAGTGAATTAGAAGATCTAAGTTCGATTTCATATTTCTGGCTATATAAATGAAGGAAATTGTCGCCACTGAGGCTTTGTTAACCGGAAGCTTGGACCATTTGGGAAACAATTTAAAATTAAACTTTCTATTCCATAATCCAACATCCTGTACTTTTTTGACCTGTTGATCTGCTTACACCCTTTTTGGGACCTCCTCCCATGACAGAAATACACTCGTACAGGTTTGCCATTGCCTGCCGAAGGGTGACAGCTATTAGAAAAAAACGGAAAGGAAATACAATAAAGTTGTTGTTGTTGTTGTACCTGTAATACAAGCCCTGTCAATGTAAGGTATATCACCCGTCGTCTTCGTCTAGTTCATCTAAAGGTAGGCCCAGGAAAATGCTGTTTCGACAGGTTGGGTCCAGAGGAAGAGGGGAGTTAGATCAGTAGGTTTTAAGGGGTATGTGAAAAGGTGGTTATTGTCGTGCTGGACATATGTTTGGTATGTCGGGATCAATTCTGGATAAGTAGAAGTTTAACCTGCTACAATATCCAGAACGTAAGTGTCCCAGTGTTACGCTGGTCTCACGGTGAAGCTGGAGCTCTTCATCTGCTGCTAATTAACTGTTCTAAAAGTGACACTTCATGATTGAGCCTCTCTGTGTTCCCTGATTAGGGACAGCGTTGAATTGAGTTGCTATGATAAGGGTCCCTGAGATAGTAGTCCCAAATAAAGTCATTACCGAGCACTTCAAGCAGTTGCCCGGTTGGACAAAATTATCTGCAAGGTGGCGCAAAATTAGTCACCCTATCGGAATATGTATAATTTGTGCAAACTAGACAGCTGCAGTATACAAACGAGACAAGCAATGGAGGGCGTAAAAGTCACAATAAAGATTTCCATTACTCAGAATTTTTATTTTTATTTTTTTTTTTTAAACGTATTCAAAAACAAAATTGGATGATTAAGTTTGTGCCATCTTGTCTAAAGTCTACGAGGGGGTCAATAAGTCCGTGACTTTTGGAATGAAACATAGACTTTTTGATAAGTAAATCATTTTATTTTTCAACGTAGTCTCCTTTGAGTTCTATACACTTTGTCCAACGCTTCTCCAATTTTTGTATCCCTTCCAAAAAATGTGATTTATCGAGGTCCTCAAAATATAGTAAGCTTTTGTTTGCGAGATGACATCATCATTGGAGTCAAATCTTTTTCCACCAAGCCATTTCTTCAGGTTTGGGAACAAGAAGTAGTCACTCGGAGCCAAACCTGGAGAATAGGGCGGATGAGGGAGAAATTCATAGCCCAATTCATGGATTTTTGCCATGGCAACTGCACAAGTGTGCACCCTTGCATTGTCTTGGTGGAAAAGAACTTTTTTCTTGGCCAAATGAGGTCGGTTTTTTTTCAAATCGTTATTGAATCGGTCCAATAAGTTGGCATAATATTCCTCATTGATTGTTTTTCCCTTTTGAAGGTAGTCAATGTGGATTATCCCGCGTGCATCCCAAAAAACAGTCGCCATAACTTTATTAGCTGACAAACCCACCTTGGCCTTCTTTGGCGCCGATTCACCCTTAGAAACCCACTGTTTCGACTGTTGTTTGGTCTCTGGTGTGTGGTGATGGATCCATGTTTCGTCCACGGTTACAAAATGGCGCAAAAACTTCTTCCATATTGCGATTAAACAACGCCAAACTTTCCTGTGAAGTTGTTACACGATTGCGTTTGTGGCCGACTGTGAGAAACCCCGCGGCACCCATCTTGCGGAAAGCTTTCTCATGCCCAAGTGATCATTCAAAATTGAAACCACTGAACCATGCGAGATCCCTTCGGCTTCCACAATCTCTCGCACTTTCAATATTCGGTCGGACAATACCATATCGTGAATTTTTTCGATTGTTTCGGGTGTAGAGACCTCAACTGGGCGTCCAGGATGTTCGGCATCTTCAGTGCTTGTACGGCCACAACGAAATTCAGTAAACCACTTTTTTACCATTGAAATCGATGGTGCAGAGTCCCTATAGTATTTATCAAGCTTAGCTTTGGTCTCGGTAATAGTTTTTTTCGAAAAAAATAATAATAATAAATAATAATAATAAAATAAATTATTAAGCACACGAAATTCAGTTTTTTCCATTTTCTCCTCAAATTACTGGGTAGTCTGATAAAAGTAGCTGTAAAACAGAAACTAACTGACTCAGCACGTTCAAATTTTGACAGGAGTCAACTGACAGATGCCTGTTGACAGGAGCAGTATTTCTTTTTCAGTAAAGAGGTCAGAAATACAAAAAGTCACGGACTTATTGACCCGCCCTCGTAAATTCAGCCCATCGGCTCTGCAAATAATAATTTAAATATAAAAGAATGATTTTAGTGTATGTATATATTAAAAAAAAAAACATTGCGAGCATTCCTTTCATGGAGAAAATGCACAAGACTGCCAGTCGAAAACTAAAACAAAACTGTCACAAATCACTGCAATTTTTAACCCACTTCTAACTTGAACTTTATTATGTTAATTTAATGGGCTATAAAACTGCGAAGGCCACCGTAGCCGAATGAGTTGGTGCGTGACTACGATTCGGAATTCAGAGAGAACCTAGGTTCGAATCTCGGTGAAACACCAAAATGAAGAAAAAGTTTTTTCGGCTTGAGTCGGCTTGAAACTGTAGGTCAGAAATAGGAGGAGGAGCTCGGCCAAACACCCAAAAATAATGTACGACGGTAATGTAAGGAATACCCGCTGCATTAAGAAAACAGCATTTTTCGAGAAATTCTGGGAAAAATGTTGGAAATTTTGAAAAATATATTTTAAGCCTCCGTAGGACATCTTTTTTAAATAATTCGGTAGGGCACTCGGATCTGGTCTTTTTTTGTCCTGTTTGATGATCATTTTTGAAAGGTTATATTCTTAAATCGATAGAAAATTAGTTTTTTAGATACCTACCTGGAAACTCAAGCTAATATATAATAGAAATATGTCAAATTTAAGTCCAAAATCGAAAAAGTCAATCCAGAAAAGCCGGAATTTATATGGTTTTTGTAGGAAACTGAACTATATCTTCGTAAAAAAAATTAAAATTAAATAAGAAACAAATAAATTGTCACAACTTGTCAATAGAGGCGTATGCAATAGTTATTTAATGCACTACAGTTACAGTTTGTAAATTAAAAAAAAAAAAAATTAGCCGATAGCCCTGGTAGCTAGAACTTTTATCTTAGATTAATCTATAATTTTAATTATATTTTAATAAATAATAATAATAATAATAATAAAAAAAATATTCTTAATTTGTAACTTTTTTGATTCTCTCTGTGTTCGCACACTTTAGCAATCCACTTATTATGTTATTGTTATACTTGTGTCATTGTCGCTTTTGATTAATACAACTAAGTATTTATTGTTATTGTTGATGTTGAATTGCACTAAACTAAGCTGATCTCAACGCAATTCAGTGATTTACCTAATGAACCCCTGCCACCCGAAGTGGATCAACGCCATTTGAAAAAATCACTAGATGCATAATATTGTTGCTGTTGTTGGTCAGCGTTGAATTTGCATGAATTTTTACTTGTTTAAAAATGTTTTTTAAAAAGCTAATTGAAATCATTTTCAATGAAAATACTTTTTTCGGTAGACTGGAAATATTCCTTGAAAACTAAATATATCAAGAGAATAAGAAATCGGTTAAAGGTTTTAGAAACAACACAAAATGCACATGAGACTTGTCAGGTATGATTTAGATTATGTCAAAAAAGTACCGGGAATTGTTCAATTAAGCGCAAAATATTTGCTTAATCATCAAAATTTATTTTGTCGCCTTCAAAATAGGCTCCATTCGAAGCAATACAAAGCACTTTTTAAACGGGTTTGAAGAGATCTTCTGCAGCTTCTTCAGCGAATTCTCCTTAATGGCCTCCTCTATAGACTTAAAGCGGCGTCTGCGGAGTGGCAATTTAAGTTTTGGGAAGAGGAAAAAGTCACAGGGAACTAAATTCGGTGAATACGGTGGTTGTTCCATGATATTTGTCGAGTTTTTGTTCCAAAAAGTGTTCACAATATGAGCCTTGTGAGACGGTGCGTTATCAAGGTGCAAGATCCATGAGTTTCCTATTCACAAATTGGGCCGTTTCCTATGCACATTTTCCCTCAGACGTCGCACAACTTCCAAATAATATTCTTGATTTTCCGTAGAACCATTTGGAACGAATTGCGAGTGCACAAAACACCATGATAATCAAAGAAAACGAGTAGCATGACTTTCACTTTTGACCGACTTTGAGGTGGCTTTTTGGGTTTCGGCTCATGCGGATAGTGACCTTTAGCCGCCTGTTGACTGGTTTGGATGTCGAATTCATTTACTCACGTCTCATTACCTGTTATAACTGTTGTGATGCGCTGGATAAACGTTGGGTCCGCATTCATTTGTCACTTGCTCAAGCATGTCTTGAGCCGCCTTCTTTTGATGTATTTTTTGAAAGAAATCCAACTCTTTTCGAACGAGTCGAGCAGCCACGCGTCCTATGCTCAATTGATGGTGTAAAATGTGGCGAATTGATTTGTGAGACACGCTAAGGTGACGAGCTACCTCTCTCAAACTTAAATGACGGTTTTCAAGCACCATTTCCCTGACGTTGTCGACGGTTTCATCCGTTGAAGACGTTGATAGGCGACCAGATAGGAGCAAATCTTCCACGACTTCACGGCCTTCTGCGAAGGCCTTATAAAGCACACTTGCCATAGGCTTTTTGCAACATTTTCAACGATTCGGCACACGAAATTCCGTTCAAAACACAAAATTTAGAACAAATTCTTTGCTCGATATTTTTATCCATAGTGAAAATCGCAGAACATACCTGCGGTCGACTGATATAATTAAATGCCAAAAACAAGCTAATTGACAGATCACTTGACGCTCCAACTCTGCGGCACTATAGAGGGCAGTTGTACCAACATTCCAGCAAAAAAAATTTAGACATTTTTAAATGAACAATTCCTGATACTTTTTTGACAGAATGTAGTTTATTCAAATTTTTTTTATACATATGCATATGTATGTATATAACTGAGGTCTTTTCCATTTAACAGTAACTGCGACACATAATATATGCAGCTTATCTTAATTCACCATATGAGTTCTTGCCCAAGGTCGTCTGTGTAATAAATGACAGGTATTTATCATAATCAATGTTGTTAAGGGCTACTTTATGTTCACATATACATATGTATATGCATGTACATATGTGTGTGTATAGAGTCATTTATTAGCCAGCAGCTTGTTCTGCTTCCTTTGACTCAAAAAGGTAAGCAACGGCTCACCAGAAAGCGGCGCCAGTGTCCAAAGCCATTGGTTCGTTGGTTATATCGTACGATATATCATTTTCCCAGACTTGAATCTCAAGTTTTTTTTGTTGTTCTAACATCATAAAATATTCCTCATAAATTTATGGGAAATACTGCTGAGGGCCCGATATACATCCGACTGTCTTGGGAACAACAATTTAACTTATTCACTCGTTCATAGTATCTTGGGATTTGTACGGGCAAATTCAAGGCTCATTAGCTTGTTTTACGTTTTTTTCTATCAAGACGAGTGGCAATTTTCCATCCAATTCTAAGTTGTTTCCTTGACGACGGCATCTTGATTATGGGATTGCTTCTCAATTTGACAAGTCGTACGTAAATATAAGCAAATTGAAAGATAAAACTTGTCGTTGAAAACCTTCAAACAAATAGTGATCAGTCACAAATAGTGATCGACAGAAGGTTCAATTTTAAAAAGAATCTGGAATACGCAAACTCCAAATCTGCAAAATCCTGCGCGGCTTTATCGCAACTGCTGGCCAATGTGGGTGGACCAAGGCAATAAATGAGAGCATTGTTAGCAAGCGTCTGCAACTCGATCCTGTTTTACGCAATGGAAGTATGGGGCGACGTAGTAAAAAATCCCAGCTACTTGAGACAGGCTAAACGGGTGTACAGATTATGCAATGTCAGAATCATTAGAGGCTATAGGACCATATCTGATGAAGCAGCGGGAGAAATAGCAGGCAGAATCCTCCTCGATATAAAGGTAAAATGCATGAAACTAAAGTACCAGCATACAAAAAACGCGTGGGTATCTGGTGACAAAGCCTCACTGAGGGACGCCCTACAGAGGATCGACGATACCGCTCTGCAAAACTGGCAGACCAAATGGAACAATAGTGGAAAGGGAAGAACCACTTTCACTATGCTCCTCGACACACAGAAATGGATCCGGAGAACACATGGAAACGTTACCTTCATGCTGGCACAGTTTTTAACTGGGCATCGCTGTTTCAGGCAGTATTTGTACAAATACAAGCACACAGACTCCCCATTTTGCCTATACTGCCAAGAAAAACATTAAACGCCTGAGCATGCCCTGTTAGAATGCTCTAGATTTGATGGGGAACGAAGCATGTGGCGCTCAAATATCGGCGAGAGCATGACAGCTGCTAGCCTTGTACAATATATGCTAGAATCTGAAGAAACGTGGAACTATGGTTGTAACGTAGTCTCAATTATGCAAACTGAGACATGATGCAACGAACGCAGTCAAATGAGTGAATAAACACATCCTGTCTCCTCGAAGGAATATCTTAACTGTTAATACCGAGGGGAAAAAAGAAAAACATCGAGGCGATGGGGAATATCGAATATCGCATGTGAGTCGGGCATACGTATGAGTCGGCTCATAGGTATCTTTCGAAGGTTCCACTTCCAAGGTCCGCATACCAAAAAAAAACAAAAATGAACGTGTAAATGCGTAATAATAGTCGCACCAGACAGGCTGTGTGTGCGCTACAGAGGATAATTTCATGTTCAGTTCCAGTGGGACAACTCTAAGAATAAAGTTCTGGAAATATGACAGTCATACAGTGCTTCACCTCAAAATATCTGTCTTTTCTGTTTATTTATGTTGTTCATTATAAGAAATATATTCAGTGGCTCAATAAAGAACTCGGATATACAGTCTGTGTCAGAAGAAAATAAACGGTTTTTTTCTTGTAACTTCAAGATATATTTCGTTCTGCTTTTTGTTGCAGGGTTACGACGCCAGTGCTAACTCAGGATAGTGTCGTTCGAAACTTTTCCGTAAACACAACCAAACAAAAATGAGGTAGAGGTACACGAAGCGTTTCGAGGCGGTATTTTTATGCAAGCATTCGAAAGGGCCGAAATTATCTTACGCCACGACTGCAAAAGTGATTAAAAAATCAGAAAAGTTCATTGTGATATGGAATCAGCGCTATAAAGTGTACAAAAATGTTGATGACTTTTCCAAGCGCGGCTTGGAGCGAGTGGCGATAAAAAAGCAGGATAAAGTGATCGTCCAACTTTTTAAGCGGAACCCTTCTTTGCGATTACGCCAAGCACGCACAATTCTTGCTAAAAATGGAATAGATGTGAGTATCAACACCATCGAACGTCGATTGAAGGAGGCAAATATATCCTACCGTCCCACATCATCAAAACCACTACTCTCAGAAAAACACATTGAGAAACAACAAAACAAGAAAATAGCGTCACGGTAATGGGCTGGCCTTCCCAGTCCCCAGACGCCAACCCCATTGTAAATGTGTGGGGAATTATGAAAACGCATCTTGTCGAAAATATAGTCCACGATTTAAAGCAATTCGTGCTTCAAGTTCGAAAAATCTGGCCCTCTTTGTCGACAAGCTACGCAGAAAAGCTTAAAAGCATGCCGAGAAGATGTCAGGCTATGCTCGACAACGATGGAGACTACACAGCTTATTGAGTAATTGCGACTCGTAGTTTTGTACATACTTTCATGTAAAAAAATTTAAATATATATCTTTTATACTTCATGAATAATCGCGGTTCCTTTTTTCTGGCACAGACTATATGGTACATTTCAATTCAAAATTTTTGTAAGAAATCCAAGTTAAATAATTTTATTTTGATATTTTACTATGAGGTATTCAAATAGGATTTAAAAAAATAATAATAATTTACAAATCCATTACCTTCTTTTTCAGGTCCGAGAAGCATGCAAATCACTAAAACTCTACAAGGAAGTTGGTGCAAGAGTAGCTATCTTCTCAGACAGTCAAGCAGCTATAAAGGCCTTAGACTCCAACTCCATTTCATCCAAACTAGTCTTACAGTGTAGAGAGGAGCTGGAATGGCTTAGTCATTGGCTTGAAATCACTCTGATATGGGTTCCCGGTCACAGTAACATACGGAGTAATGAGATAGCGGATGAGCTAACAAGAAAAGGTTCGACACTAGAAATAGCAAAGGCAGTGGCAGTCTCCACCCCACTGAACACATTAAAAGCATCCATTACAGGCCATTGGAAAGTAGGATATCATACAGCTAGACTCAACCTACCCTTCAATCCTATCTGCAGAAGCTGTCAAGCGGAAGGGGCGAAGGAAAGTCTTTTCCACTACTTATGTGAATGTCCAGGGCTAGCTAGGGCACGAGTCCGCTCCTTCGGTAAGCCTTTCTTGCAGCAAATTAATGAGATATCAGACATCGAGATAAAGAATTTGTTGCTATACTTGGACCTCACTAAATGGATCTGACTTAGAACAAAAAAATAAAAAAAAAAACAAAAAAAAATCCGTAGAAAATAAGAAGAAATGGGAACGACCAAAACTGTTTTCGAATGCAGATGAACGGTGGATAGGGCAACAAGTTAAGAAAAATCCGAATTTGAGCGCTCTTAAGCTCGCAAAAGAAGTCACCCAACACCTTAATATTAAATGCAACCCCGAAAGTATTATGAACGAAAAAAATCTTTCATCAACGAGGTTAACTGACACAAAAGAATAAAATTCGCAAAGCGTTATGGTGATAAGGATTTCGAGTTTCTGGAAGCACGTTTTATTTGCAGATGAACGCAAGTTTAACATATTTAGGTCAGATGGGTAATCACATGTGTGGAGAAGACCTAATGAAGAGTTGCTGGAAGAAAAATTACGTCTGACCGTTCAAAATGGGTGTGGCTCGGTAATGGTATGGGGTTGCATGTTCGCTGCTGGTACTGGAAATGTATGCTTCATTAACGGCAATATGGACCACAAACAATATCTAACAATTATGAAAGAAAATTTGGTCCAAAGGGCTGACAAGTTGCGAATTAAGTACAATTTCCAGTACTACCTTGACAACGATTCCAAGCATAAGACACCTGATGTCCGTCTATGGCTTATGTAGAACTGCCCTAAAGTGCTTGAAACACCTCCATAATCTCCAGACATCAATGTCTTTGAACATCTGTGGATTCATTTGGAAAACCAATTGAAAAGCTTGTTATTAGAAACAAGAAAGATCTAGAAGTTGATATTAAAGAAGAGTGGGGGAAAATAGATCCTTTAACATGCAAGAAGCTGGTCCAATTCCTGCCAAGAAGACTGAATGCTGTGAGAAAAAATAAAGGTTTGCCGGCTAAATATTAATTCTATTGTTTTTTCTCATATATTATTTGCCTAACTCTACTTTATATATGTAAATGCCCGAGTTCTTTTTTGTCATGTATTTTGTTAAATTTTGATATTTGTATTTTCTATGTACGAATGAATTGAAGCAAGACGCATTCATTAAAGGTGATGGCACTAGACCAACAACACTGTTCTGTACGTTTGACTGTCAAAGCAAAGTACGAGGGGTGCCTTTTATATGTCGGGATTTGGCAACCCTGGTGTTGCAATCTGGCAACTGACAGCTGTATCGCAAAGTTTGACATTTTTTGGCTCTTACGTACTCAGAACGTTTTGAAATATCAGCGCTATTTGTGTTGTTTACAGTAACTTGAAAGATTCATCTCCGTCCAAAAATGGAATTAAATCGCGAACATTTTCGTGCGATTATTTTTTACAACTTTCGACGTGGATTAACTCAGCAACATTGCATGGATGAACTTAATTCATTTTTTGGCGATGAAGCTCCATCAAGGACCAGTGTTTATCGATGATATGGTGAATTCAATCGTGGTCGTAGTTCACTCCAAGACGAATTTCGTGAAGGTCGTCCATATCAGTTGTTGTTCCGAAAACCATTGATGCTGTGCGCGAACTGATAGTGCGAAATCGTCATGTGACCTATCGTGAGATTGAGACAATCTTAGGCATTAGTGGGACTAGCATACATTCAATATTGCATAAACATTTGACTGTCAAAAAAATTTGTTCGCGTTGGATCCCACACAATTTGTCAATCGCTCAAAAAAAGGCTCGTGTCGATTGGTCGAAGGAAATGCTCAAAAAATACGATCACGGGGCTTCGAAACACGTCTATGACATCGTGACAGATGATGAATCATGGATTTACGCGTATGAGCCCGAAAGTAAACAGCAGTCGACTATATGGGTGTTTCAAGATGAGCCAAATCCAACAAAAGTTGTTCACGCACGAAGCACTTCCAAGCAAATGGTCGCCGGTTTTTTCGGAAAAACTGTACATGTCGCAACCGTACCACTAGAACAACGCAGAACAGTAAATTCTGAGTGGTACACAACTATTTGTTTGCCAGTTGTCTTCCAAGAAATTAGGAAAACCAATCGCCAAAGACGGATCACTCTTCACCAGGACAATGCGAGCTCTCACACATCGGCTCAAACAACTGCATTTTTGAGCACCCGAAACATTGAATTAATGGGTCATCCGCCGTATAGTCCTGACTTGGCACCGAATGACTTCTTTTTATTCCCGTACGTAAAAAACAAACTGAGAGGTCAACGTTTTTCGACACCTGAAGAAGCGGTTGCGGCATTCAGAATGCATGTTTTGGAAGTGCTTCGACAATTGGTTCAAACGCATGCAAAAGTGTATAGATCTTCATGGAGAATATTTTGAAAAACAATAAAGTGATTTTCGATGATCAAAATTTGTTTTTGTTCTCTAATCCCGACTTATAAAAGGCACCCCTCGTATTGAGAAATTAGAAAACAAATAATAAATTCGCTTTGTTGCATTCTGAGCTGAGAGCCACATGGACACGACAAAAGAAAAGAAAAAAACAACTCTGCTGATTTACCAATACCACCTTTAATAGATTCGGCTTGAGTTGAAGTTTCTTTATGTTTTTATAGTTTTGAAAAATACGTTTGAAGAACGAAAATAGGGAAATATTTAGTATAATGTCTATCGCTTTGAAAAAAAGGTTAAAAGGGGGGGATTGAGGTGTGTATGTCCATCTTAAAACTGAAAGCCGCACCTGCCGGAGGCTTATAGTTTTTAAGTAATTTAATGGTAAAGTTCTGTAATTTAGCGAAAAGTTGGTGTTGCCATACACGTGAAATAAAAACGAAGTTCGTATGCAGGGATGTTCAGTGGAAGGTTCATTGTAAAACTGCAGTATTTTTTGCTGTAATTTAAAATTGAGAAATATTTTTGAAAATAAAAACATACAACTCATCGAAACTTAAAAACAATGATATTAAGCGTATCACAAAAAATAATTAAGTAATTAAAAGCCAAAAATTACGGTTTATAAGTGTATTGTATTGCTTCGATCAGTTTTACAAACGAGTCCTCATTCCTTTTATAAACAGATTTTCTCCACAAAAATTCGATTATCATGTTTGCAAAACAAATAGGGTGGTCGTAGCTGTCTTTATTAAAAAACTCCTTTCCTTTCCCTCATCAATCCACAGTATTTTTGCGTAGAACTTCTTTTCGCGTGGGCGGCCTTGGGCCGCGCTTAAAAAAAATAACCCTCATCAGTCCAACTCCGGTCACGCAATCCACAGTATTTTTGCATAGAACTCCTTTCCGTGTTAAAACCATTGAACCCAAAATTAAAACGTCATATGCGTGTATGTAGTAAGGACACACAATAACCCCCATCCCTATCATTAACACTAAACTCAAATACTTAATTTTTGTTCATATTTTTGTTCATATTTTTGTTTTCATTTGCAGGCATCCGGCAACACCATACTGTTGTCATTCGAATCTTCTTCTTATTCGCGTTTAAAATTGGGAAGTGATTGCATAGGCAAATGCATTTGCATTTAATTTTAATAAAAACAATTCGAATATAAGGATAAAAATAAGTAAAAACACGCAAGTGAGTGTATATTTGGTGAATTTTAGTGAAGTGTTAAAAAAAATATAGTGTAATGTGGCAAACTATAGTGAAGTTTCCGAGGGCATTTTCAAGACAAATAATTACGAAATTATTATTTCCCGAAAAATTTGGAGTTATAAAGAGTGTTCCTTAACACCTCACTAACATCTCCACCAAGTTTCATTAATAAAGACATTATAGTTTGCCAAAAATTGCCCAATAGACATTATTCAAAATTCCAGCCCGAAAATAAATGTGACCACGAAAAATATGGTCCGTGAACACACTAATTTGGACATTACTGTCAGTTCTTCAACTTAAAAAGCTCGACGCGCCTGGCATTTCTACATCATTCTCGTTTCTATGTAGCTCATACTTGGTATGCTATTAAACAAAATTGATATAGTACACAAGCACTTTACTGCCTATTTCGAAATTAAAAAAATAATTGGATGTGAAGCACATATTTCATACAAATTTTAATAATTTAAGTCAACTTCCGTTTCCTAAATTCTAAAAACGAAAAGTAATTACCGAATCTATTACAATATTGAACTTTTTCGCGGTTTTGACATTTTTCTTTGTGTGACTTTTGGTGCAAAAGCAATAGGAAATTTCTGGCAAATCAGAATTTTTATAAAAGCACGCGAGCTGGGAATAAAACGTCAGTTTAAAACAGAAAAAGCTACTTAAAATATATCGAAGCGAAGGTTTTAAGCAAATAAACGCGACATTAAAGCGAACAAAGACTCTTTGTGCAATTTATTATTATTTATTATTCGAAACTTGTGATTATTAAAGAAAATAAATAAAAATGGTACGACGTGGACGTTCAGCTAGCCCACCACCAGCCACCAGGAGGTAAGTGCAAAAACATGTTCGATATGGAAAAATCGTGTGCGAGACGATAACAACCGCATGAGTACAAAGTGCAAAATCATACGTCAGGTTAATTAACATTTTAACGTAAATAAATACACTTGCCAAGTAAGGTAGTGCATGCATTGTGCACCAAAATGAAAATATGATATTTGTGAAATTTTCATTTACGGCCTATACATCTGGTTGTTGCGTAACTGCTCTACAACTTTCTCGAACATTTAATCGAAACAGCGTTAAAATGCAAGTTGTATGAAAATCGAGGAAATGTCATAAGGAAAAATCGATAGTAATCTAACATACAAAAAAAAAACAAAACAAATTATGTAACCATTTCTCTTTTTCTAATAACAGGTCTGTGCCTACACATCATGCGCCAGCTCCAACACCAAATGTGCCAGCACGCACTGCTCCGGCTGCAGCACCAGTTCCTGTGCAAGCAGCACCCAGTGCCGTCGGTGCACCACAACAGCCCTCAATGTTCCAGCAGATGGCAGCTACCGCTGGCGGCGTAGCTGTTGGTTCAGCAGTGGTAAGTGATTGCGACAAATAGCAAATGAATATGTTTTATTTGGAATATCCAAGTTGAAAAGAAATGAAATGCTTTGGCATGAGAAAATATAGGCCTCTTCTTATCGCCAAGCGTTAGCAAGTGGCAAATAGATGAAACAACTGGTATAAAAAAACATATCGTGGCAGCGCTGGATTAGAGCTGCCTAAAATTACTTTTGTTTGTAAAATAGTGACTTAAACCAGTTTTATGAGATATAACCATATTCGCTAGCGGCGAATCTTGCTCGATAACTTTGTTGTTGCTTTAGAAGAAGCCTTCAATTTTGCTATGCATTCTAAAGCTACTTTAAAAAGCAGTAAATGATGCCCTTATGCATTGAACTCTTTGATATTGATCTAATATAAATTACTTTCAGGGTCACACCATTGGCGCTGGTCTAACTGGGCTGTTCAGCGGTTCTGGTGATAAAGAGGCAGCTGCTCCTGCTGCCGCACCAGCTGCTCCAGCCCAACAACAATATTTTGGTAATGCTGCTCAGCCCAACGAGCCACAAGGGCCATGTACTTGGGAGATTAAACAGTTCCTGCAATGCGCTCAAGGCCAATCTGACTTGACACTCTGCGAGGGTTTCAACGAAGCACTGCGACAGTGCAAGACTCAACATCACTTGCAGTAAACTATTGGAATAACCTAAACAAGCAAACAATTATTCAAATATTCTTCTTCTAATAATAAATTATTCAAATTAATTATTGCAATTGAATGTAAACAAAAACAAATTCATATTTTAGACGTTTAAAGTCCTAGCATAGCAGGATTGATTGTTTGAGAATGGCGGGTCTGATTAGTGTTTCAGAATATTTGAAACCGCGCAACAATAACGGTAACAAAAATTGCTACATTAAATATTTCTAGAAACATCTACGCAACAAAAATATATTCGTATTACGAGAATGTGGAAGAAAACGTTAATTGGCAAACAACTAAAAATAGCAAATCATTCCACTGTAAAAACAAAAACAATACCATACCACTCACGTGCTGATGCAGACACGCTGAGTAATCAAAACAACAGCAATTGCAGTTGTTGCTGCAATAAAGGAGAATAACTAAAAGCAACCAAAATAATTCCGACTTATTTTCCTATACAATGAATATTAGTTTTATTTTTAGTTACTAAGTTTTTGCGTGTAATTATGAAATCGAAGAAGGCTCGTACTAAAAGGGAAGGTGGTAAAACTAAATGTATTTTAGAGTAGTATTGTTGTGAAATTAGTGCCAAATATATATGTAATTAATTCTAGCTCGAATGAAATTAGCAAACTTTTGCTGAGGCGCTTAAATTCTAATAAAAATTAGCAGTTCGGCATCATGAAAAAATCATTTATTACTATATTATTTTTCGACATGGCAAAAACATGTTTGTTTATGTGTTGCACTCAAAATAGATTTGTTGACCAGTTGTTGATAAACATTTCACAAGTACGCTTAAGATTTTGTTTTCGGCAATGATTCATCAAGTTTTTATGCACTTAGGTAAAAAGCTTGAATAGGAATTTTGGGTCATTATTTTTATGCAATGGAAAGTTGTGAAATGAAATTAGTGTACTTTTCATTTTTCTTCTATAAATAAGTTTGAATCAGATACATAAGTGTAGAAAGGGCCTATCAGTATATTCAAGAAGTGATTAGCATTAACGAAAATATGTTATTTACTTTTCTGTTATTATCGCACAATACAATAGGGTCATTAAATGATTGGACATCTATGCCATGAATAGTATTGTTCGATATGGAAAAGTATTCCCCAAGCTCTCATCATGTATTCAATATACATTCAGTATACACGTGAGTATCTACATATGTATGTACGCAACATAAATAGATATATTCTTATTTTATGTTATAATATTTATTTTTTTAGCTGACCTTGTTGTTAGCAACTTGTATGCTTAATTAGCTGATTTTTCAGCCTCATATCTGGTCAAAAACTGCCATTCCACCAGCATTCAAACAAATTTCTGAATAATCTTACAACAACAATTTAATGTAATGATAGGTTCACATATTACATTAGATTATCTCGAGCCTAACTCCCAATTCGTAATTTAAAAACGAGATTACCCATTCAATATTTCTCTCCCGAAATCGGAGATTATAATTCGCAAACTAATTGGGGCATTAGACACATAGATCTTTGGGCTACGGTACACTAGATAGGGCTAGTTTACTGGGGCGGCAGCCCTTGATCGGGAAAAATCCAAACCGTTCCGGTCACGTAGAACCTGCTGCCATGGGAATCTTTTCTTGGCACAATTACGTTGTGCATAGTGTAACGTGTTAAACTGCTACCTATCCATACTAAACATATGTCCGGCACGTGAAAGCACCCCGCACGACACTAACCACCTTTTCTCATGCTCCTAGAAACCTACTCATCTAACACCGCTCCCCCTCTGGACCCAACCTGTCGAAACAGCAAGTTTCCTGGGCCTACCGTTAGATGAACTAAACGAAGACGACCGGTGATATACCCTACACTGACAGGGCTTGTATTACAGGTACAACAACAACACATAGATCTTTCTGGATCTGCTTAAATAGAACTAATAGTAATTACGCAAATGCCTTACAGTGGCTTAAGATTGATTAAAAGCAATCAGGACTTATATGGAGGGACGGGATCAGATCAGATTTTAGCGAAAATAGAGAAAACTTAAGAAAAGCTTTTTTCACACGCAAATTCTATTAGTGCATAATTGTTAAGGGGGGACCCTCATTTATCGGGTCAAAAAAATCGATTTTTTGGAAATAATTTTAATCTATTCTACAACTATTTAAGAATATACTTTCAAAATTTCAAGTCGATATCTGTATTTTTGAAGGAGTGACAAAATTTTTAACAGGACGCGACGGATGGCCTGATCGCCTGTATCCAAAACTTTAAACGCGTTTTTCTCGAAACATCATTTTTCGATTTTGTGTACACAATTGAGAACGCTGTATTGAACCAATCAGGCTTTACAATAGCTCATTTTAAAGATAATTAAATTGTTTTCAATGTGACATTAAGTGTTTTTTTAAAAAAAAAGATTTTCATATTTTTTTGTAATTTTAAAGTCAATTTTTATGCATGAAAAATCACTTTTAACATAAAACTGGGTAAAAAATATCAATTTCGACATTTTTTTTTTAAATCAAAATGTCACATCGAAGGTATTATCCTAAAGTTTTAAAAAAAATTTGGTTTTTTTATTTCAGAAAAAAATTCAGAGCGCTAGAATGTACACAGATAGAATGAGGTGCCATGGACGAGGTGTATATTTCCATACTTAAAATGTTTTTTTTTCTTCTCCGAAAATTTTTGTAGACAGTCAAGACATTTATTAAAGTACTTTATGAATTACAAAACGTTTGAAGTTATTTTACCTGAGAAAAAAATTCCCAAAAATGAGGCATTTTTCGACCGTCTAAATGAGGGTCCCCCTTTAATAAGGCCTCCAGCGTTAGGTTAGATATATCTGGCTGATGTGAATAAATCTCACATTGACCACAAGGGTCCGTAGTGTTACCAGTATTGTTGGAGTCGTGTTAAACATAGTTCTTGATACATGTCTTGGCGAGTTTCAGTAAACAGCAATATCCTTCAGAGATGAAAAATATACCGATTCCAGGCAATCGTAACGAGTTCTGCCTAGAACAGGTCAGTAACAAAGGAGGTGCTCTAACATACCACTTTGTTCTTCGCATGAGTTACAAGCATCGTTCTGGACCAATCCCATTTTAGTTGCGTGATATGGAGTGAGACAATGTCCCATCAGTACTCCAGCAAATATTTTACATTCCTTACTTGGCAGCGATAGAATAATGTTGGTTGCAAATTCGTAGCATTATTTTGGCAATCCTGTGAAAGGTCCAAGCTTCCTATATAGACTTTGCTTACAGTGTTAATTTCTCACATAGTTCCGTCTTCAAAACTGAGAGTGAGGGATATATGTTGGACGTATTCATCCTAGGCAAGCAGGTGCCTGCTTTAGCAAGCTCGTCCACCCTCTAATTTCACTGTATTCCGTTGTGCCCTGGACCCAGTAAATTGTGACCTGTATTTTCGCCTCCACATGAACGCTACTTATTCTAATCTGGACCGAACGAAAGCAGTGAATAATTTTAAGGCATAAAGATCCAAAAAGTTTGACCTATTCCTTCTTATGATATCTAAGACGGCAAACGAATTTTGGATAATAAAGTCAATATGATTTGCAAACGCAAATCGAAAACAATGCCCAAATCCGTGACTTCATCAGCCTATTGCATTACAATTGCCGCTTTCGATGTACCACTTCTCTGCCCACTACAGAATTCCGCCGCTCGCCAAGCAAAAAAATTTGTATGTGAAAACAACAACAATTTAGCGATGATCGAGCTAAGCAAGCCGCTTAACGCACAAACGATATGCTTGGGCAAGTGCTTCTAAGCATAAGTTGGGATATTTTTCTTATTATAGGGCCATGTAAAATTTGCTTTTTGAATCGGCTATAAAAAACAAAACTAATCAATATTTTTTCAAACTTTTTTTTTTTATTTTGAAGATTGAACGTTGTCATTTATGAATGAAAAGAAATATCGTTCAAATGACTGCCACGACTGGCTTTACAGTAGGCCTTTCGATCAACTCAATTTTTAAGCCTTCATACCAAGGTCTTTATGAAAAATTCTCCTCAAAGAAGTGCGTAAAATGTTCAATTCTTGAGAACGATGACTAGTAGGAGCACGTTCGCGTGTTGTTTTATCCATTAACGATCCACTTTCACGAACGCTATATGTAAATGTACATTTTGCATACTTTAAGAACAATGCTTTGAAAAGCAATAGAGTTACATAACAGTTTGAGCGACATGTGATAAGAAGCAAGGCGCTTGTCCTTTGATCGTCTTACGACGCACAGTGTAGAACTTTACGAATCAACGAGAACTTAATCCCGTTTAAATCATCATTTTTGTCATGTGTATTTTTGGTATATCTATATTGGGACGAAAACAACAAAAAAAGTATTCCCATCGGTCAAGCCGTTAGCGAACTTTTGCAATTGCAATTGATGCAGATTTAGATTTTTCGATTTTCCATGTAGCGCAAGGCGTATTTGAATTTTTTATTGACGTGATAACGTCTTATAATTCGATTTAACAGGCTGCACGCACGAAAAAATGTGTCGTTACCTTGCTCATTAGTGTTACCTTGCTCATATGTCGTTACCTTGCTCATTGCCGTTACCTTGCTCATTTGTCGTTACCTTGATGATTGCATTGAATGAACTGCAAGCGAAAGCGCGGAACGAACGACAAAGCAAACAAAGCAAACGAACGGCAACGTTCGACATCTTGCTCTCTCCTACTTAAATGAGCGTATATATGTATGTATATATATGCGCATATGTACATATATAAATTCACGTATTTGTATTTCCATATGCCTTCTTATTGATTATTATTAATTTGATTCACTTGAAGAATTTAAAATAAAACCAAGTTTGTTAATAATACCTGTTGTTTTAATGTTATTATTATTAATTTTTTTATTATATATGAAGGAAAAAATGCATGGTAATATTTGCCATATACCTTATAAGATATGTTGTCTATACTATTATTATAAAGAGGAAAACTTTGTTTGTTTGTAATGAATAGGCTCAAAAACTACTGGACCGATTTTAAAAATTCTTCCACCATTCGAAAGCTACATCATCCACGAGTAACATGGATTATATTTTATTTTGGAAATAGGGCTCGAGATATAGGTCAAAACGTGGACCCGGGTAACCTTCGGATGTGTATGTACAATATGGGTATCAAATGGAAGCTGTTGGTGAATGCTTTAGTCCAGAGTTATGTTATGTTGTGTTATGTTATGTTGTGTTATGTTATGTTATGTTATGTTATGTTATGTTATGTTATGTTATGTTATGTTATGTTATGTTATGTTATGATATGTTATGTTATGTTATGTTATGATATGTTATGTTATGTTATGATATGTTATGTTATGTTATGTTATGTTATGTTATGTTATGTTATGATATGTTATGTTATGTTATGATATGTTATGTTATGTTATGATATGTTATGTTATGTTATGTTATGTTATGTTATGTTATGTTAAGTTATGTTATGTTATGTTATGTTGTGTTGTGTTGTGTTGTGTTGTGTTGTGTTGTGTTGTGTTGTGTTGTGTTGTGTTGTGTTGTGTTGTGTTGTGTTGTGTTGTGTTGTGTTGTGTTGTGTTGTGTTGTGTTGTGTTGTGTTGTGTTGTGTTGTGTTGTGTTGTGTTGTGTTGTGTTGTGTTGTGTTGTGTTATGTTATGCTATGTTATGTTGTGTTGTGTTGTGTTGTGTTGTGTTGTGTTGTGTTGTGTTGTGTTGTGTTGTGTTATGTTATGTTATGTTATGTTATGTTATGTTATGTTATGTTATGTTATGTTGTGTTATGTTATGTTATGTTATGTTATGTTATGTTATGTTATGTTATGTTATGTTATGTTATGTTATGTTATGTTATGTTATGTTATGTTATGTTATGTTATGTTGTGTTGTGTTATGTTATGTTATGTTATGTTATGTTAAAGTATATTATGTTATGTTAATGTTAACTCATTCTCTATATCCATACAAAATATCTATCAAACAAATAAAATTAAAATTTTCTTTTGAAAAATGCCTCCATTCAATCAGTATTTTCTTATGACGTTATCACGTTAAACTATCGTCAGTAAACCGACTTTACAGACAACCTCTTTTTTTATTCAAACATTCATACATACACGGAGGAGAACAAGTCACAAAACAAGCTGATTTATGACGAATTTACAAAAAATAGATTAGTTCATAAAGCAAATAATTTGTAAAAAATGTTATAAAGAATTTGCAAGTGAGAAAAACAGCTGATCGCAAAGTACAAATAAAAACGAATTCAAATTTGAGAATTGAGTCAAAGTTCTAAATTTAAATAAAAATTAAAATAGAGAATGTAAGTACAGTGCACTCGCGATAATATTAACACCCTAATATATGAACACCCCAAAATTTGAACACTTTTTCGCTTCCATTGAGTACTCTAAAATATGAACATTATTAAGGGGGTCTTCTACCGTCGCGCCTTAATCTCGGGCCTATTTTTGGGAATTAATTACAAAGCAACCACTTGAGATAATGAAATCAGATTTTTTTTATTTAATTTGCACAAGTTTGCACTATTTAAAAATATATTTTTCAAATCGAATTCTTTGGCCCTGTGTCCTTGAACCGTCCTCGAGGTTGCCCTTGTAAAAATGTCCTAGGCGACTTTGTGGCACGCGATCGACCATTTTACTTATCTGAAATCAAAAAAAATTTTTTTTTTATCATAAAGTGTAGCGTTGGCTATGTTTTCCCAGTGGCGATTTTAAATATTTTGAAATTTGTAAAAAATGCGTGATTTTAAAAAAAAAGTTTGAAAATTTCCTCTTTTTTTTACACTTTAGAGGCCCGCAAAATTAAACTAATCAAAAATTGAAAAAAGTGGTCTGGGAAAACATAGCGAGATGTTCACTGAATAACTGGAAAAAAGATGGAATGAATTCGACAAATATTTATAGTAGATGTGTGACCAGAAAGTTGAAAAAAGTCAACTTTCGGGAAAAGGCGTTTAAAGATAAAGAAACGCTCGAAAATGCCACGCGCATGCATGTATTCTCCCCGAAATGCTCATGAAGGAACATGTTTTTCATAAAACCCTCTTTATAGCATACTCTTAACATTAGTAGCTTTTAAAAAATCTAAAAAAAAAAAAATCGATTTTTTCAAACCGTGACGGTAGAAGACCCCCTTAATTTTCAAATTTCTTTCGAATTTCATGAGCCTAATAAATCGGGGAATCCTCTAGTTAATAAAATTTAAAATGAACAAAACCGTCGCGGAGAAATGCTTGCGTTCACTCGCATACACATGTCCATGCTTTGCCTTCTCCATGTTCAGTCGTTAATACAAATTTTCAACGTAAGTTGGCCATTTTATGCGAGCATAATTAGTACTTCATTTTCTTCTCAAAAATTTAATATTAATCAGTTTAAAAAATGCACACAAAAAAGCATAAGTTTTTGACCTGCAGAAAAAAATCAGATATTGTAGAATATTTACGAAAGGGTTAAAGTGTTACTAATTTATCACGTAAATATGGAATGACAAAGTCTACAATATGCGGAATTAATAAAAATAAAAATGATATTTCTAAATGTGTCAACAATACTTTTATCGGTCCTGGAAAGAGGAAAACTCTACGTCATTCAGAGTACCTAAAGATGGAAAAGTCTCTGTATTGATGGTTTTTGAATATTAGGGGCAAAAAGCTCCCGGTTAGCGGGTTTATGTTGAATGAAAAAGCAAAAGACCTTCATTTTAAAATTAAACAAAATTGCCTTGAATTCAATGCCAGTGAAGGATAGCTTCAAAATTTTAAAAAGAGATATGGCGTTCGGTTGCTCTAAGTTTCTGGAGAAAAACTGTCTTCACAGCCCCAATTAGTTAAATGGGCGTTTTGGTAAAAAATCGATTTTTTTTTTTTTTTGAGAAACCGCCATTTTGTCAAAAAAAAAAATTATTTTGTTTATTCCTTCGATTAATTACTAGATTTAGCGTTACTTTAACGAAATCTGTTTGGTTTTTTTGATTTCAGAAGATCCGGTTCAGAGATATAGGGGTTACCGCAAGAGGTCTTTTTTGAGAGGAGCTCACGGAGATCAGCTGTAGCTCCTTTGCAAATAAATATTTGTACTAATACTAAGTCTTAAAATACAGTTAAAAGATAACATAATATGTGTACAAATTTTTAGATCAATAAATTTCAAAGTTTTCTCAGAAAAAATTCTGAAAAATTCGCTTTTTTCGGCCTTCTAACTGTATATAACCCCTTAAGTATCAACGCAATTATGCTCATTTCAACGCCTGTTTTAGTTAATAACAAAAAGACTTTTACTAAATAAAACCTTACAGTATCAATTTATTTTGATGTATAATAATTTTTTTGTTTGTAAATCATAATTTAGCATTCATTCCACAGGACCCCCCAATAAATTATCATACGAATACTGTGCAAGTTTGTAACAAGGCAGGACATTTCAAAACATTTACTCCACACCTTTCATTCCAACTCCAGCATAGCCATCTTGTTGAAACGTTCAGCGCGATCTTGTCCGGCCTCAACCTTTTCAATGACGTTAAAAGCGTGTGCCATAACTTTTTTCATTTCATTGATTTCTTCATCAGCATCACCCGCGTGCGTGCGTTTTCGCTGTCGTGCAGTTTTGGCTAAGCCGTCCCCTCCACCACGGGTATTCTGCTTTGTACTTATACCGCCAATCGCGCCTTCCAAGTCGCTATCAAACTCCCCCATCTTCGCCACAAACGAAGCGTCATAGGATCCTATTTGTTTTGTCAATTCAAATTGATAGATGCTGGCATCCAAGTCACGTGACAACTCCACTATATCGGCGCTGATTGTTTGCTTCTTCAGTGAATTATAGTTCTCCTCTGCTTTGCGCGAAACCTGTTCGGCTTGTTTTATAATTTCGTCAAACATTTCACTATTCAACGTCGTCTGTTCATCAACTAACTCCGTATCCTGTGAACTCGTCTCCTGGTCTTCGGTAACAGTGTAATCTATTTTCACTGCTTCAACGGCCTCGTTATTTAGCCACCAAGGCACTTGTTGATAATCCTCAAGCGCTTGGTGATGATAAATGATTTCTTTAGGCAATTTGTAATCGTCGGCATCAGCGTTTGCACTGTAGTCTCTAAGCACAGCATTAATCTGTGCGTAGGCAATAGCTTTCACAACAGGCAAATAGTTTATCATTTGGAAGCGTTTTGCCACTTCAACGTCAGCTAGATCGCACCGATTAAGCTGTTCAATTAGTGCTTTAATGGATTGATAGCTAGCAGCGGTAGCAGCTTCTTCATCGTTTGGTATGCAAGAACTGGCATAGTTCAGCAACCACAATTCCCAGTCTTCGAGTTCTTGGGATTGTACCGCCTCGACAATGGGCGCTAATAGCAAACGTTGCAAAAAATTTGAAATCTGTTGTTGGCGTTGCGGAGATTTCCAATCCTTTGGGAAATATTCCCAACTGAGCGGTATATCGACCTCAAGTTTGGGCACAAATTCACGCAGCTCCTCCGCAAACTCTGGTGCATCGCTGAAGTCTTCTGACGTCATTTGTATCACGCGTTGCACTGCATCATTATAAAGCTCCACCAGATGCTGTGGTGCGCCACATATCTTAGCAAAACACGGATTATGTTCGGAGGAATGCTGCCAGCGCTGCCACAACTCTTCACCCAAACATGTTTCCAGCCAACTTTGCAACTTTTGCATCTCCAAAGCTTCAGTTAATTTGTTGCAAAAGCTGCTTTCTCGTGCCACATAACGCAATGCGCGTCCCATATAGTGCAAGAAAGAAAATTCGTTTTTGGTCTGAAGACAACCATAGAATTTGTAAGCCGATATCTTATCCTCCTCCACCAAGCTCTCCATTTGCATTATGTCGCTCAGTTCCAACTCATCAGTGTACTGACCATCGTAGACGAGAACGGCTACCGGTACAGACTTGTGCATGCGACTCAGTTTGATAAGGTGATGCATGCGTTTGCGTGTGCTCTGTATGCTGTCGCAGCTCATCAGGCAGACAATCGCGTCTGCATTGTCGCACTCGTTGTGCACAACCTGCCCTGCCTCGGTTAGCGGCGGAATGCCGCTCACCTTTCGCACACACAATGCCACATCGCGCTCCATGGCGCAGATGTACGGGGCCGCGTTTTCAGCCTCATCACTCTGATCCTCCTCTTCTGTGGTGTTGCTGATGCGTCGTACGTACTTCCGCAGCCACTTGTGGCAAAGGCTCCCGAAGCCGGGCAATTCATCGTTATCGGTGGGTAGCGTCAGCACCAGCTTAAAGTACTTGTTCCTTTGCATGTGACCGCATTTTACCGCCTGCTTTCGTGTCGTATGGGCGCGCACCACTTCGAAGATGTCGATAGACGCGCGCGAAGACGACATTGCGTCTGGATGTTTCCAAAGTAATAGCTGGAAATTACACGGCTCGCCATGGCGATATCTTTTTATCATCTGCAAATTTTCCGACTGATTTGGATGCTTTAGCTTGGCGGTTTGCTCGGCGCGTGTGTCCATGGTCACCCATATGGGCGTGGACTCTATGAGCGCACGTTGCTTTTGTTTCTTGCGCGTATAGCGCAGCCAACACGCAAAGTAACGACTAAGCAAGAGTTGGTCATGGCACATCATAGCATATTCCTCGTTAGCCAACTCATTGAGTTGCATGACGACACATTGGTCGAGGAATGATTCAGCAAAGCTTTTGCAATCGCGTTCAAAATTCTGATATGTAGTTAGTTCGGTTTGTGCAATATCAGCCACTTGCAGTGTAAGCACGCTTTCTAGCTCATTGGCGCTGACGTATTCGGCGCGCTGTTGCAACACTTTCAGAGCTTCTTGGTGTTTTTTCTCCGCTTCTTCGCGTTGTCGTTTAACTGCTTCCTGCTCTTTTTCTTTTGCGACCCGCTTTTCTAATTCCTGCTGCTTGCGGAGTTGTATTGCTGCCTCAGCCTTGGCTTTAACTAATTCCGTATTGGTCTGCGGCACAATTTCTGCCGTTGCTGAAGGTTGCTGCGTGAAAGACACGTTACCAAAAATGTGTTTCACCTGATCCTTGGCACCCAAGTCGGGTGCAGCAAAGCCCGCTAGTACCGGCTGCGTGTTAAAATGTTGGAATACACTATCATTAAGCATAGCGTCGGGCTTTTGCGTGTGCGTTTGTTGGAAAACACTAGCTGTCGATTTGACGGCATTACTAAAAATGTTATCGCTGTGAACTCCCTTGCTAGAGCTGTCGAATATGAAACCGTCAGCAGGTGATGGTTGTGCAACTGTTGTAGCGTTACCACCAAATATAGAGTGGCCAAGTCCACCAGTTGTCGAAGTGACTGTTTTAGTCGTGGCGGCAGGTATTTTGAATAACGAACTGCTAGCATCCTTTTCTGGCGCTACAAAAACACTACCACTACTTTTGGATGCAGTGTGGGAGCTTTTTGGAGTTTCAAACTTAAAATTGGTCAACGGCGATGACTGCACTTTCTCCTTCGAATCTGTAAACAGATTTCCGCCAAAGATGGATGGTTGCAGTGGTTTTTGTACTAATTGTGGAGCTTTGAACTGTTGCTGTGGCTTGGATGATATAGATGAAATCGATGGCACTTTGAAAACAGTCGCATCCGTAAGAACCGAAGGCGGCAGCGCAATAGGTGGCAGCGAGAGTGGGGGTGAACTAGAGCGTTTCTGCGGTCTTACAGCTTCCTCTTGTTGCATTTCCAATTCGCGTTGTCGCTTTCGCTCCTCTGCCGCTTTACCGCGCAGTTGATCGTCCGCTGCCCAGGCAACTAATTTAAGTACACCATTCTCATCGAAGCTGTTATGCGGCACATGACTTTCAAAAATGTCCGCCGATTCCAGCACATGCCCACAAACGCATTCACCTACACTAGCAATGCGCTTCGC
Organism: Anastrepha obliqua; assembly: GCF_027943255.1. Lineage (NCBI taxonomy): Eukaryota > Metazoa > Arthropoda > Insecta > Diptera > Tephritidae > Anastrepha > Anastrepha obliqua. The sequence continues at coordinate 52,194,135 of NC_072893.1, forward strand.
TTCAACCAGCTAAAGAGAGCAGAAGTTAAGTTAATTTAAATTTCCTTAATGCTTATAACCACTTCATAACTTACATTCATGGCGCGTTTCATAGAATATTCAATGTCTGGAAGTTTTAAACGATCCAACACTACTCGCTGTCCATCACATTTCAAGCCATGATAGGTAAAGTATTGTCGTGCAGCCTCTTCGTTTTCAAACCCAAGGATCCTTGTCAAATATGTCAAGGGTATAAGAACGGCATTCTTTCGCCAGTTGTGCGACTTATTGATTGCCTCCATAGCACGCCAACGTAATTTGTTGAAATAGCCAAGTAGTATACAAGCGCTCAAATACGATGTATCAGTTTCACGTATCATGTTGAAGAAACGTACATAGTTATTATTTTGTAGGGCATTATAAAAAGCAATAGCCCGCTTGATTTCTTGTGAATGTTGTATGTGTTTTGGTAGCTGCTTTAATTCCCATAGAAAATTCGAATCACCCAAATTTAGCAATACAACATAGCTACGAAATTCAGCTTCACACGGGCAGTGCACACCTTTGATGCGCAAATCATGGTACATATATTTTAGTGATTGCAGACATTTGGTCAAATTTTCTGCATTAATTTTTTTATCGAACACAGAAGGATCTTCAGCCACAAGACGAGCAGCACAGTGTATGTGAAACCGTGCGCATTGCTCTACTAGTTGTACAGTACCCAATGAACACAGTTCCTGTTGGGTAATATCTTTGCGAATGGAACGCGTGCGGTCCCATACAAAGTGAAACCAGTCAGCAATAGATGTTTCCGGATCATCGCACAAATCCATTATTCGGTGCATCAGGTACAACATTGTCATTTGTAGCACGCTTTCAGGTCGTAGTTCATGTGCCAGTGGCACTTCTTGGTCGGCGCTACTACGCGAATATTCTTTTATAGCGCGTTGATGGGAAATGGAGGAGCTGTTCTCTCCCGCTTCGTTACACATCTCAAATGCCGAAACTTGTCGTTGAAATTCGCGCATTAAACGCTCTTTTTCGGGACACATATCCGGACAAATCCCTAAAGAAAAATATCAACTGTTTTATAATAACCACTATTCATTCAATAAAGATTTCGTTTACCTTTCGTCCGCTCAACTTTCTTAATATCCGTTTGACGAGGTCTTATCAATCGCATCAATTTATCTCGTGCATCCAAAACGCGGTATTTTTCTTCGTCAGTAAACGCTGGTCTTCGCAATGCAGCCTCATACTCTTGTCGCAAAGCAGTATCTATTTTTGGTATCTCTGATATCGACGTCGACTTCGCAGGCTTTGTTGGTGGTAGCGGAAGCGAAGTCATAGCTTTTTGAGTACGCAACGGTAGTGGCTTCGGTGGAGGTAACATTGCCGTAGATGGTATCCTATAAGCAGGCAGACTCTGTCGCAGGCCCATTGCGTCTAATTCAGCCTGTACTTCAGGATTAACCCATTCTTCTGTATTTTGCACGTGCGCTACTTCGCGTGTAGCATATTCTATTTGAAATTCATGCCCGTTGTAATACCCCGCTTGATCCAGAGCGCGTTCCGCCTGGGCTTCCGTTTCATACTCCACTGTACAACTCTGCCGGCTTGGACGCAATATGAACCGAGTGATTTTTCCAAATTTGCTGAAGTGGTTCTTGGCTACTAATTTGTCCAAGAAAAGTTCAGGTATTTTTTCGCATCTATTAATAAAATATTTAATATTCATAAAACCTTTTCAATTACCGGTTTTGAAGTACTTACGAAATGGCCTTGTAATTGATGCCATCATCCCAACCGGTTTCGGTGTCGCCCAACATCTCTGAATGCCAATTTATATTGTGATCTAATTTAACAAGTTCCAATAAGAAATAATTTTAATATAATAAATTAAAAATATGGTGTTGTAAAAATTTCTAATTTGGAAAGAAAAGGTCGAAACCGCGCTCGAACAACCAATTTGTATGTCAATGACAGCTGTTTGAATATCGCACAGAATCGCTTGGCATACTAATGGTTAGTGTAAAGCATTGATTTGGTTACTTCCAAGGCGAATTTATTACAGGTGACAGCAAACACATATAAGTAAAACCCTACATGTATTTGTTGTTGCGTTTGGTGCAAGCATCATGTCAAAATCAGCAAGCAAATGTAAACATACGAATGTAAACATACCAATACATACAAACAAAGCATATCATTTTGACGTAAGCCATACCTACGGCGAAAAATTCAGCTGGGTGAATGCTGTCACCTTATTAAATCCACCTTGGTTACTTCTCAAAAGAATAAAACCATACAAGATGTCGGGCTTCAATATTTCCTGATAATGCGTACAGTGTTGCAAGTTTTTTCTATAATGGCCTACACTTAATTATAAGTTTGATCTTTGAATTGCTAAATAAAACATGAGAAGTCCTAAATTCTACAACACTTTACAATTTTTTTGGGAAATTTTGGAAAAATATGTTCGCCATTGCTTAATCATAACTCTGTATTTTCAAAATTCAGTGATGATAAAATAATGTACAATAATATTAACATTTTAGGTATGAAATTCATATTTTGGGCCATAAATGGGCCAAAAACAGTGCGTATAGCGTAGTACACATAACAGAAGTGAAACTTTCAAGGCAGACAAAGAAGGAGGGAAAGATCCGAGTGAATGAGAGAGAGAGGGAGAGAGAAAAAATATATATCTAAATAAATTCACTACATTTGCAGAGAATACAAACAGACAAAATTTACAAAAAACGGAGAAGGGTCGACCGCTGTAAGTAAACGCCGGACACAAACCGTGGCAACAACACGCACTACTCCGAGCGTTTCTCACTCGCACAAACGCAGCGATTCCAGGACCGCAGCAACGGCACATTACCGCAAGGCATAAATCCAATCACAAGGAAAAAACTCAGGAAAAATAGCCTAAAGTATATCTAAGATATAAAAAAGGTATAGCTCTCTCTCTCCTTTTCCTCTACGTTATATCTTTTTTCGCTCTCGCGGAACGAAAATGCTCAAAACGTTGCATGGCTTTGAAATTTTACTCTCCATTCTCGCTCGTCCATCGACGCCTAAGAAGTTTCACTTCAAAAACTGAATGCTATGTTTTCGATAACCAAATTTTTATTTATTAAAAACTCATCAAATAGTGAAAGCAACAATAATATAACGCTATTAAAACATACATACGTGTATGTTCATATGTGATCTTGGAACTCAAGAATGATAGAATACAAGAGTTCAACAAGTGCTTTGACGTCAATACAGAGGGGAGGGCGAATGAGCGATTTTCGGAAGGCGCCACCTTCTGTATTCTATACATCGTGCCTGTGATTATCTTCATGTCCAGCTAATAAAACGAAGTGCTGCGTGTTAAATTGTGAAAGCCCAAATATATCAAGCCTCCCAATGCCTTTTTGGGCTTTTATGCGGATGACGCCATGGTATATGAATGTATATGGCAATCGAGGCATTTAAGAGGTGTCAGTATTTTAATATCGATATGTGCATATCTCTTACCATAAAGAAACATCACGTAAGATAAAGAGATATTAAATCTTAAATTAGCACTGTTTTTTTGTTTAAAATATTGCTTTAATATGACCTTTTGTGTTTTTTTGGTGAGCTCATGAAGACTACACAACAAATAAGTTTTCTTAACTTCTCAACCAGTGCAAGTTCGCATGTTTTGTCCATTACTTCGATGCGTTAGTTTAATCATTTCTGTTCCAATTATAATATTTAACATCCTTCTTCAATAATGAGGCCTTCTCTATATTCAACATCAGACCAGTGCAATTTATTTTTTGTAGAAATTTTTCAAATAAGCATAATTTCATAGTTTCGGCGCTATAAATGAAATACCCACAAAATAGTCGAATAAAATATTTGCAGATATCTATTTTCGAATCCACTTTAAAATGAGCTGGCATCCCTGGAACTTTCTGTTAAAAAGAAAGAAACAAATTAACGATACATTCAGCATTCTTTTCTAAGCATGGAAGACGAGCTAAAATAAATTTATCTTTCAAAAATGGAATTGGATGCAGTGAACGCCTTAACTGAAGCGGAGGTACAAAAAAACAATCAAAAAGCACAGAAGATACCGGCTGCTGCTGACATTGCAAGTGCACCCAAGAACTATAGGAAACGCAAACGCCATCACTACAATGCTATACGTAAACAAATGGAATTCTACTTCGGTGATGCCAATTTATTGAAGGACCGGTTTCTGAAGCAACTAATCGACAAAGATCCATGTAAGTAGCTTGGAGTTTCCTGTGAATTGTACATAAAATTTATTATCGTTATTTACAGATGTGCCGCTGGAGATATTTCTAAATTTTAACAAGTTGAAAGCGCTTACCACATCAGTAGAAGATATCTCCAAATCCCTATCAAACTCTGAATTGCTCGAGTTAGATGAGAAACAGTTAAGAGTTAAGCGTAAAACTGCACTGCCCGTGGAGCGTAATGTCGACAACAAAACACTCTACGTGGAAGCTTTACCTGCTGCAGCTGATCACGACTGGGTGCGTCAAGAATTTGAGCGTTTTGGTTCAGTAGTGTATGTCTCGCTGCCGAAGTATGCCAAATCACGAAAAATCAAGGAATTTGGGTTCGTTGAGTTCGAACAGGAGAGCAGCGTTGAGAAGGCTATTAAAGCATTTCAAGAATTTAATGGTGTACTGAGAATGCAAGAAACTGATCCAGCTGAACTACAGAGTGTAAAGTCGTTCATTAAAGAACAAAATGAAGATATCGCTGGTGAAAAAGTTGAGACTGATGTCGAGCAAAAAAAAGCAAAAAAACTAAAACGCGGTTCCGATGATGCTCCGGACTACGGAGGAACTGAAATAAAAAAGGCAAAAATAGAAAATGATGAAAACTCCACAGCAACCGAAACAGGGAATACTACAAATGATGATACCGAAAATCAGCAAAATGATGGCGAGGAGGGTAATAACAAAAAGAAACGACGCAAAAAGAAGAAAAAATCAAAAACGTTAGAAAAACGAAGAAAGGAAACCGATTTAAATACTGATGCCTCGTTTTATGAGTTAAAAGTACTTCCAAAACGCGATTGGAAGCGCCTACGCAACAAATACTTGAATTTGCAACGAGAAAAGGTTGCAGAGCTGAAGCGCAAAGCATGGAAAGAGAAGCAGCAGCAACAAGCTAGTGAAGGTGCCGGTTCAGAAACGTTAGACGCTTCAGCACCGCCTCCAGTAAAGAAGCCGAAACCAAATGAACGAAAGCTCCGAAAAATGAATATGAATTTCTACGGCGCCGGCGAGGAGGAAGCCAAATCACAACAAAAGGAGTTGAAACATAATCCAGCATTGGAGCGCGCTCCGCTCTTCAGCTACGCGGAAGGACTAATAGTGGAAATAGGCTTCTTGAATCCTTGCGTCAACATTAAGGAATTTAAGGCTGATATGCGCCAATACGAGACAGTGAAGTATGTTGACGTCAAAGAGGGTGCCATGCATGCGTATTTACGCTTAGATACTGCCGATGCGGCAACTGACTTTGTGGGACAAGTTAGTTGTGCGGAATACAATTGCAAGGTGCTCAGCGGCGAAGCAGAACTAGAGTATTGGAAAAAGATTGAGACAGATCGTGAAATGAAACTGAATAAACAAGTAAAAATTCCACAGAAGAGGGGTAGGGAAAAGGTTAAAAAGCTAGTAACGAAACATATTCGTTTCGGCGAATTTGATGAATAAGGTATCTACGCGGTCTATTTGAGTTCTTTTTGAAAGAAAATGTAACTGAATTTAATGAAATTTTATCAAATAAAATACTAATATACCCTTAAATCTAATTATTACAGTCTGTTTTCCTAAAACTACACAATATCACTTATTAATATTACTACTATATATATAAGGAACCATCAGCCGGTCCCAAGTAATGCAGCGATATGAGCAGAACGTCAATAATAGTCCATACGCCCAAGCCACCAAAGCTGAATAACTTTCCGATTCCTTCTTGCCAGTGCCCAAGATAAAAGCGGTCGGCGCCAAAGCCACCTAATGTAATACTGATAATAAGTGCCGTACTCCAGCGATATCCTTGCGTCCAGTTACATTTGACATTGCGAGTAAAAGACCGATTACCGAGACAAAAGACATCCGAATGAACTGTACAATTGGTGCGATAATAATGAGCGTTCACAGAATTGCAATTTCCACGCAGCATGCACGATTGTTGCCACATCCCCGTTTGATAGCAATAGCGGCAATTCATCTGTTGTATGAACGTGCGATTACCTTGACATGGTACATGGTCCAATGCTGTGCATGATACGTTAAGATCGCGACCATAGTGGCATGAGTAGTTGTAATTGCAGCGTATACAAGGAAATGGCAACGTCGAACATTCACTCTCGGGAGTGCCTGGACAAGATACATTGGTGTCATTGATGCTTTTTATTGTCAGCGGTATGGCGTCGTTGTTGTTAGTGACATTTTTTAATTGACCTTCCAGTTTAGTTTCAGCTTCCATGAGATTACCACCAGCAGTCTGACTCTGCCTTATGCCACTAAATATAAATATCATGATAAGCGCTAGGGCTGAGCGCATATTTATAACAATGCAACGTCGATGAAACATTTCGCTAACTTAATGATAAACGTAAATTTATTTCGAGAAAATAATGTGAACTAAAACATTTGCGTACAAACTAATAAACAAAGTAATAACAGCTGATCAACGCTGAAGGAGGCTGACATGTCACATACAAAACCAGAGATGGCTTTTGGAGGTGCAACTAATTGTTATTAAAATTTATTAAATAATTGCTAAATGTGATCCAATGATATTGTGAAAAGGTAATAAATTTTACATAACATCGTGATCTACAATAGTTTCCTTAAAGAATTTGTATAAACACAAAATAACAGTCGTGCATATTTGATAAAAAGTAAAAAACTATCACCCTGCAACTCAAATTCTTCTTCATTTGACTGCTGGGAAAAATATGGGCGCGCAAACATTTATTAAACAGGGCGCCCAAACGGCACCGTCAGCAACAGCTGATCTCTTTGCTTTATGTAAACAATGTATATTTTCTAACTATTTACTTTTGGATGCATATATTTGTAAATAATTAAAATGGTAAAGGTGGATGTAGAATATTGGTAAGTACCGAGGTCGAAGACATAAATCATAACCACTAATTTGATACATTCGTTTTCAGTCCGAAATGCAATTTCGAATGGCAATGCAAAATGTTACAAAATTTTCTACTGCAACAACAACCAGATACAGAAGTAGTTTGCTTTAAAGGCCGACAGGGATCCTTTGAAGTAAAGATTGACAACAATTTGGTACATTCCAAATTAAAGTCCTTTGCCTTTCCTGATCACGAAAGTGTGCTAGAAAATGTACGCAAGGCAGAAAAAGGTATACCAGTTGAAAGAGTGAAAGAGCAACCAATTGAAAATTGCGTACTTATGTGATCCAAAATTTAATTTGCATACAATTTTTATTAGTTTTAAAAGCTTGGATGTAAGTTGTAAATTTGTTGTATAATGGAATCATATGACACGAAAAAAGGGTAGTAGATATTTAAGTGTTTTTATGGCACTTACCAAATTCGAAATGAAAGAAACACTGATAAATTGAAATTTTAAATCAAATAAGGATGGTGTTTATAGAATAAAATTTACATATATATTTTTTAAGAAGGCACAAATTGCACAAACAAGGCAATATAATATAATGGGCAAATCAATACACATCGAGGTGGAACATTGGTGAGCGCATATTTCAATATTTAATAACCAAATGATTATCTTTGCGTTTATATGTATGTATACAGCGGCCTATGTGCGGCACATGCTAGGCAGTGCAGATCGCTGCAAAAATACATAATGAGAGAAGAGCCAGATACGGATCTGGTTTGTCGTACTGGCCGGCGCGGCTCATTCGAGGTGGTCGTTAACGGTATGTTGGTGCATTCGAAATTGAAAACGCAGGCTTTCCCATCACAAGATGAAATTTTACAGCGCGTTATAAATGTGCGCGAAGGTCCGACTTCCAAGTACATGGGAATGGAAAATTTTTGCTCATTAATGTAAAATTAACTGTAAAATGTATGTATATACTTGTATAATTTAGTAGACATTCAGTTTTCCAATTTTATTGTACTGCTTGTATTTATTCAAAATAATTTTAAAATACATCCCAATATCTGTATAACCACAAAGATAATAGGCTAGTTTAATTAATGCACAACTTTATATTGAATTAGATATAATTACAGATGTTTTAGAATTACTAAGTACTAATAGACTGGCAAACGTTTGTGTTAAGCGTTTAGTTGAATACATTTATACGCAGGCATATGTATGTATACGCTCGTGCATACATACATACCTACATACATATATGTGTGTGAACACAGAACAATTGAAAATTTAAAAGTGCATGTTTTGCGAATTATTATTTTAATCAACTCCAACAATGGCTTTAAATCGGTTTTTCAACTATTGCTCTTTATTTTTCGCAGTTCCCGTTATTCATTTCTCTTTTTTTAATTCTCACTTCTTCGCAGCAAGAAACAAAGGAATTTTCTTCGCGTAACCCTTTAAGTGATAAATATATGCCGAAACGTATTTTTCCACCAAACTCACGTGCAATAGTACGCAATGGCTCATTGGTTTTTTGGCCACTGTGCTGATCAATACAAATCATTTGGCATCGAGTACAAAAGCCATTCACTTTGAAATCCACACCCCCTATACTTATCTCTTCAAATGAATTTTCTTCAAACGGGCTTGCAGTTTCGATTATTAAATTTCCTCTAAACCGATCCACCGTCTGGTCGAGCGACTCCTGCTCAGTTTCTACTTTATTGGCTAACCAACGTACCGATGCCCGATTTATTAGTAGGAATTGTGCCTGATTTGCCAAGCTAATATCTTTTGAGACACCATCTTGTGTGCGCCGTTCGGCGTTTTGACGAACTAAACGCAGACCTTTCGTTTCCAGACAGTCGGATAACCATTGTCCCACTTCTTCCCCACAATCTAAACCCTCCACTAAATCATTGCACACTTTGCTTTGACATAATGAAGTTTCGATATGTCTTGCAAAATTTAAATCGTCTACTACTAGTGGCACCTGCACTGATTCCATATCTGGAAAGCGCAGCTCCAAAACTCCTTCTTTCAATTTCACAATGGGCTTTATTAAACATAATCTTGTGAAGTGTTTTTGTGTGATAGCCATGCCATTGACGTCGACAATCATCCAGGTGCGATCATATTTAAAGCCACAGCTGGTGAGCTGCCATGCGCTCGCCACCTCAAAAGCACCACATGACTTGATCGGATATATGCAAATGCGTTTTAACTGCGGTCTCAACCGCTGTGACACATGACGTAGTGCTGGCGGTAATGACGTTCGTTCCATGAGACGTAAACGTTCAGCTGCTGTAGTTAGATAGCAATCGCGTATCATTGCCACCGCTTTGTCCACATCAGTCACCCGAGTCATAAATCCAAAAGACATACGTATAGCACCGGTTGGCACACCATCTATAATATCTGTATAGTCACTACAAACATGTCCGGCTTCGAACTGTTTCCGTATATCGGCATTTGACAAACGTAAGTGCCATTGACAAGCACCAGGGTTGCAGAAACAGCCGGTGCGTATTTGCACATTATGCACTGCAGCGATGCAGGCAACCTCGGCAAAACCTACATATGAGCCATCGTCGTGCAGTACATTAAAAGTAACGATGCCGCCTTGCTGCGCTATATCATCATAGCCATTGTGATTGTAAAATTGTATTAGCGGTGTACCGTTAGCGTGATGTAGTGTGGCAAGTGAATCATAACAGTATTTGGCCAATCGGTAAACATGTGTACTAATACGCTGTACCGATAACTGTTTCGGGGTAGCGGGCACAAGACGCTCCAACACTCGAAAGGCTTCAAGTACCGAAGTGATGGTGAGGAAGGGCAAGGTACCATCTTCGAAGCGTGTAAGAAAATTAGAGCGTTTTTGGTGAAAGTTCTCACGGGTCATAGCAATATTTATAGTTCCCCCGCCATAGTAACGCTTATGTAGAACAGATTGCCCGCGCTTACTAACCAGTAACGCACCAACGCCCGTCGGAAAGCTGTTCGGATTGTAAGTGAGAATCATTTTAATATATGTATGTATATAAGTACACATATAATTGTAAGTGATATTGAGCATATCGTCAGAAAAGAAATGAAATTACCGTTAAGAAAAGTAAATGAAATTAAAGAAAAAATGTCAATAAACAACCTCTAACGATATGCTCACATTCTTCCTCTTCTCTTACCCAAACATTTTATAAAATGATATACAACAAAAATCAGGTTTGTACTTTTGTAAATCCAGATAATTGGTCGCTACGAATGAAGCTGTATCCAGACAAATGTAAAAATTACTTTTCGTCGCTTCGCACTCATTTTCCACTCCTCTAATTTGCTTTCCATTAACCGCCAAACCGTATGTTTGAATGGCTTCAATAGTTTCTAGTGGTATTTTATAACCGCTGAAGTTGCACTGTGCCGAATAAGCAACAAGGGAATTGTTCCTTTGCTCGCTAATGTCTCCTGTGTTATTTTCGGTATTAGCACCATTCTTACTAATGTGACTTAGATTTTTCAAAATTTCGTCTTTGGTTAAAACATAAAGGCGATTTGTAGACACTATTTCACGCATTCCCAACACGGATGTGTGATTCTCCTGGCAGTAGTAGAAGTCACCTTGGTTGTTTACTTGTCCGCCGAAATCAAAACATTCGCCCACAAGTCGCAGACCAGCGGTGGCGTTGGCCGTAAATACCACAGCATATTCGGTAGCGTCTGTGTTAAAGCACTGAAGTATCCTAAGAAAAAGATTTTTTGTAGATATTGGTTGCAAGCATTTAATAAATATGTTTTTGTATACCTATAGCGGGCCTGGTCTATTAGATCACCGGTTACGTTGCAAGTATGTGGATTGCAAAATAAATTGTCTTTCAGCACTTTGCCCGATGCTTCTATTAAACTTTCAGCATAAAGAGTGGTGCCGGCATGATCAAGATAGATATTATCTGTAAAGCAATATTTTTTATTTAAGGAAGTAGTATTTTTTATTTTAAGTAGTAGGCTTTTGACTTTCCAGCTAAACTACTTTAGAATCTAGAACAAAATGTAATTTCGTTGAAAAATTCATCTTTGTTGAACAAGCTCAAAAAATTGTAAAACAAAAAATAAAATAGTCGGAATCACAATAGGTAAAAATGCAAATTAGTTTTCTTATGTTAACTAAAAAGTAATAAGAAAATAATTTCAAAATGAAGTGTCGAATTGCTAAATAAATGAAAAATACCTTCCTCGAGTTATTCTACCAATAAAGTAAACACAATGACTGTTTACGATAAAAACAAGAAAAAAAAAACAACAAACTATGTCACAAATACTAGCGCGTTTTTGAGTCTAAATATTAAATAGGCATGCAATAATCAAGATGAACAGCAAAGTCATTGCAACAAAAATATGCACTTATTTTCGTTAAATACTTGAAAATGCCTCCAAGTACATATGTACATATTCATATGCACATATGTAAATGCTCAAATAGTATTTATTGGATGATAGATAAGAAAGAAATACGTAATTTGATTTGTATCTCGTATTCTTTCAGCTGCGTGAAGTCATTTCACCATTTTTAAAAAACACCACTTAATTACTTAATGCGCTACCGAACGCGATTTGTATACAGTTTGTATGTGTGTATTAATAGCTTAATATATTAAATTATACGGCAATAGCTTTACTATGCCAGCATAATGCAATTAAAATAATTACATGAATAAGGTTTACAATTGTCAAAGTACTTGCCTTTTACACGATGAAATTCACTCTGAATAGCCTTTGTTTCAGCAGGCGTAAATTCATCCTGAAACTCCGGCATTCTAGTTATAATAACACTGACTATTAAAAATTATTTTTGAACATATATTTTTTTCCTCAACTCTTTAAACTGCCCTGTTCTATTGACAATCAGCAATGAAGTAAATATTGTCATTCACTTTTACTGACGGTTTGGTCGTTGCAAACTTATATTTGGCGCACTCCACTCACTATCTTGACGTAAATGTTGTAAAGCAACCGGTTTTAATAAGGTGTCAACTATAATGGGTCTATGATAAAGGGAGACTGAAGATAAAAACAAGTTGGTGTAAAAAGTAAACAAGCTTCTACAATTATGACAGCTCGATATCTGACTGTCAAATTTATCGCTAGCACAGTAGCATTGCCGCGGTATGCGCAACTATCGGTATTATCTCAACCTTGATGTTAACCTCTTATGTGAATAATGTGTTTTTTTTTCGTTTTTAACAGACAACCGATGTTTCTTGGCCGATTCTTATTGATAAATTCTTATGGAGTTTAGCAGGATAATAAAAAATTAGAAACAATGTTTTTCCGGTTTCGATAACTCGAAAATGACACAGGGCAAATGTAATTCAATACAAAGTATGAAGCACCGTTTTTTGTTGAACGGAACATAAATTTCCAAAGCGTTAACATCACTGCCAAGCAGCGGGCTACCAGATCCATTGCACCTGAAATTTGATTTCCCTAACGAAGCCAAAGAGTTATTTCCATAACTTCTCCGGTTTTGTGTCAAAATCAAGAGCAGTCCTTTCTAGCCTGAGTGCTAATGCATAAATGGATTTAGCTATATATCTATCCAATTTAAATTATTAATACTTATGGTATAATGGTCAGCACAATTATTATTGATTTAGAATAAGTACACAAGACAATGCTCTGAAAATAATTGAAAATACCTATTAGCTGTAAAAAAGGAAAAAAAATTTGTTTGCGTAGCCTAGACATCCAGACAGGTATAAAGACAATTCACAATTCGTTCTCACGACAGTCGGTTCTACGTAACCGGAACGACCCGGATTTATATCCGGCCAAGGACTGTCACTTCAGCTGGATTCCTACTATTGCTGCTACAACAACAACAACAATTCGCAAGAACTAGTGGCACGCAGTGGATAAAGCTCCAGACTTGCCAAAACACTGCTTTTCGGACAGCGACGGGTTGCCTCCTGGTGTCCCATCTTCAACAACTTCACAAAGAGGCACAGATGCTCTCAGTAAAGGAGCACAATAAACTACTCAACAAACAGTTTCTACTTGGGTGCTATCGCAGGTTTCACCCGTGCAAACAGCTGTTTGAGCCAGATCCGCCTCACAGGCGCGCCAGGAAATATCTCCTCAATCACGCCGACGAGATCCAGGACAAAACGAATAGACATCTACTGGACCAGACAGTGTTTAGATAGACAATAAACGACATACATCGGGAGACCATCCCCATCTTCTTAAGTTCCCGACCACCGAAAACCGTAATTGGAGTCCAACCACCATCTACAGCACAACTTCCCCGTGAGACCCGCGTAACACTGACACAATTATGTTCTGGATATTGTAGTAGGTTAAGCTCCTACTTATCCAGAATTGACCTCGACATACTAAGCATATGTCCTGCGTGTGAAGGCACCCCGCACGACACTAACCACCCTTTCACATGCCCCAATAAACCTACTCATCTAACAGCCCTCTCCCTCTGGACCCAACCTGTCGAAACAGCATGTTTCCTGGGCTCACCTTTAGATGAGTTTGTCGAAGACGAGCGGTGATATACCCTACACTGTCAGGGCTTGTATTGCTGGTACAACAAAACAACAACAACTTAACTTCTACTTGGCGCTTACATGCGTCAGTTTTGCATTTCATATCTTCTAAGTGTTTTATATTGTTTACTTTTTAAATGCCTGGCAGCACTTCTGCTGGTTGAAATAACCTAAATAGAAGAATTGTTGGTCCATTTTACACATTTTGAAATCAAATAACTTAAAAACCATAACCGCCCAAATGACGAGGTTTAAACTTTTAGAATGTAGGATAGAGGGGGTATCCTACCAATCCTTATATCTCGTTTAGCTAGAATTTAGAATAATGTCTATTGGGCAATTTTTGGCTAACTATAATGTCTTTATTAATGAAACTTGGTGGAGATGTTAGTGAGGTGTTAAGGAACACTCTTTATAACTCCAAATTTTTCGGGAAATAATAATTTCGTAATTATTTGTCTAGAAAATGCTCTCGGAAACTTCAGTATAGTTTGCCACATTACACTATATTTTTTTTTGAACACTTCACTAAAATTCACCAAATATACACTCACTTGCGTGTTTTTAGTTATTTTTATTCTTATATTCGAATTGTTTTTATTAAAATTAAATGCGAATGCATTTGTCCATACAATCACTCTCCAATTTTAAACGCGAATAAGAAGCAGTTCGAATGACAACAGTATGGTGTTGCCGGATGCCTGCAAATGAAAACAAAAATATGAACAAAAATTAAGTATATGAGTTTAGTGTTAATGATGGGGATGGGGGTTATTGTGTGTCCTTACTACATACACGCATATGACATTTTAATTTTGGGTTCAATGGTTCTAACACGGAAAGGAGTTCTATGCAAAAATACTGTGGATTGCGTAGCCGGAGTTGGACTGATGAGGGTTATTTTTTTGAAGCGTAGCCCAAGGACGCCCACGCGAAAAGAAGTTCTACGCAAAAATACTGTGGATTGCGTAGCCGGAGTTGGACTGATGAGGGAAAGGAAAGGAGTTTTTTAATAAAGACAGCTACGACCACCCTATTTGGTTTGCAGGCATGATAATCGAATTTTTGTGGAGAAAATCTGTTTATAAAAGGCATGAGGACCCGTTTGTAAAACTGATCGAAGCAATACAATACACTTATAAACCGTAATTTTTGGCTTTTAATTACTTTATTATATTTTGTGATACGCTTAATATCATTGTTTTTAAGTTTCGATGAGTTGTATGTTTTTATTTTCAAAAATATTTCTCAATTTTAAATTACAGCAAAAAATACTGCAGTTTTACAATGAACCTTCCATCCCACATCCCTGCATACGAACTTCGTTTTTATTTCAGGTGTATGGCAACACCAACTTTTCGCTAAATTACAGAACTTTAAAGCTAAATACACACCAGGCAACCGTTGAAGCAACGGTTGCAGCAACGTGTTGCCTTTGTTTAAGAAACACGTTGCGACCGTTGCTTCAATCTCAGTATTGTGTATAACTGTGGTGCAGGAAAGGTACAAGCGGAAGATACGTAAAATTAAATTTTTTAAATGATCGACGAAATGCGTAAAATTACTTCTCTTATTATAATTGACGATCTTTTGTATGAAAATGAGTAAGAAGAGATGCAACAAAAAAAGAGAAAAAAAATCTGGTCCAAAAATTGGCTTTTAAAAAAATCGAATTTTCGAACGAGAGGCTGCTGAAAGAACTGAAGGAAAATGAGCCAGCGGACTATAAAAATTACATGAGGATGGACAAAGCCCTGTTTAGAAAATTGTTGGACTTCGTAAAGGCCAAAATAACGAAACAAGATACCATAATGAGAGAGGCAATATCAGCAGAAATTAGACTGGATATAACTTTGCGGTATCTTGCAACAGGAAACGCTTTGCGGACTTGAAATTTTTATCAATTTTATTGTATTCATTTTTTAATTGTTCGTATGCTTTTTTTCTAAAATTTTTATTTTTACATTTTTCACTACTTATATGCCACAGCTCTCTCAAATTTTTATATTCGTTAATAACATTAACATAATTTTCATTATTTTCAATTGCCATTTTTTCCTTTTTCACTTTATTTTACTCCGCACGAACCTTCTTCTTTGCTTGTGTTCAACGAACTGAAAGAGTAAAAGCAGTAAACAATGATACACACGAAGCAACGGTTGCAGCAACCTATCCCAAAAATCAAATTTATTTGATATTTCAGGCAACGGTTGCAGCAACACGAAAATCATTTGGCAACACAGCTACACACGAGGCAACGGTTGCTTCAACATGGCCGAGTTGCTGCAACGGTTGCCTGGTGTGTATTCAGCTTAACATTAAATTACTTAAAAACTATAAGCCTCCGGCAGGTGCGGTTTGCAGTTTTAAGATCGGGATACAACCCACCCCCCCCCCCGCCCCCCCCCCCCCCCCCTATCCCCCCTTTTAACCTTTTTTTCAAAGCGATAGACACTAAATATTTCCCTCTCTATTTTTTTAAATCACGTTCAACCAAATGGAAATTTTCCCATCACCTTATTTCAAAATTAAGAAAAAAACAAAAAAAAATGTTCGTTGTCAAAGATTAGACGATTTCTGGAATACGCCCGAGAACATTTTTTTTCTTTACAAAATAGGCGTGGCAATAAAAAATCGATATCAAATTGGCATCAAAATTAAATTATCGAGTACTAGGTCTCTTTAGATATATCGGTGCAACCATAGCTCAAGATATAGTTGTTTGCGTCAGTTGCAAATATTGTGAAATTTTTCTTTATCATATAACAAGCTTATTGGGATAAAAATGGAAAAGTGGATACGTGAACGACTAAAGAATTGTCTGGACTTCGAAGTACCAGATGATATGATAAAGTAAGTGGAAATCTCTTGGAATAGCTTAATTGCGTGCGTTTGCATATGCATTTTCACCATCTCCGTCAGGTACATTGTGTCCATCAAGTCTTCAACTGAATTTGATGAATATTTTGAATCTCTGCTTAATCCTGAATGCGAAGACCATCGTTCCTTCTTGGCTGATTGCAAGCAGCGTTTGTTTAGCAAGCCACTGCCCAATAAACGTACACCCCAAGCAAATGCTCAAAAATCAAAACAAGGCCAGGGCGCTGGGCATATCAAACAGAGCCAAAATACAGTTTCATTGGAAGGGAAATTCGGCAAGCTACCAAACCAACAACAACAATCGCAAACAGCGCAAGGTGCTAAAAAAAAGTCCAAATATGTGAGTCTGTACACCAGTGACGGCAGTGTTAGTGGAGAAGTGATAATGTTGAAAGGGCGCCGTTTTTGCGATTGCCAAGCGTCACAGCACAAACTTATCAATAATTGCCTGAGTTGTGGACGCATTGTTTGCGAGCAGGAAGGTAGTGGTCCATGTCTCTTTTGTGGTGAAATCGTTTGCACCAACGAGGAAATGCAAATCATGAAGAGCGATACCAAAAAAGGTCAAAATATGTTGAAGTCGTTAAAGGAAAAAGGAGGTGGAGAATCACTGAAAAAAGCGCTCGAGCAACGTGACCGTCTGTTGGAGTATGATCGTAATAGTGAAAAACGTACAACTGTTATTGATGACGAACTCGATTACTTTGAGGTCGGTAGTACACACCTAAATATATACATTTTTTTGTATTTATTTAAACCACAATCATGCTTGCAGGAAAATTCGGTTTGGCTCTCGGATGCAGAACGTGCTAAACTGGAACGCTTGAAGCAGGAAATGCATGAGAAGAAGCACGAGAGCCGTGCCAAACGAAAAATAAAGGTCGACTTTGCTGGCCGCGAGCTGGAAGATGATTCACCACTTACTGTCGATTTTGAGAATCGTGTGCTGAAGGAAATTGCAGAAGCAAAAGCCGCTGATGGAAACAAAAGTAATTGGTCTAACCGCAAAAATGCGCAAAAAATTACACCGGATACGTGTGGAACAGATCCCAACATAGATGGTGAACTACGTCCGGTATACAAACTAACTGCGGAAGGTAAGACACTAACCGTAGATGGGCGTGCCAATCAAGGTTTTGCAGATCGCTCATATAATCGCGTGCAAGATAAGGAGTTATTAGAGATGCAAGACATGCGACATTGCCTTTCAATGCATCAACCATGGGCTTCATTGCTTGTGGAGGGTATAAAAAAGTAAGCAAAGCATATATAAATATCTTTGAATCTGACATAATTACACTCATATAGGCATGAGGGACGCGTTTGGTATAGCGAGCATCGTGGCCGTTTATGGATAGCTTCCACTGTTAAGGATCCACATCCTGAGGAAATTGAAGAACTAAAAAATTTCTACAAGAATTACTACAATGATCCTGACATACAGTTTCCAGAACACTATCCAACAGGTTGTTTACTAGGTTGTGTACGAGTTGAGGATTGCCTGGCGCAAGAAGATTATCGCGAAATCTACCCTAATGGCGAATCTGAGAGTCCATACGTCTTCATTTGCGCAAACCCAGAAAAACTGCCTGTTGTATTTCCTGTTAAAGGGCAACATAAAATATGTAATTTACTCTTTTTTTATTTAATTAAACGTTAAAATAATTTAGCATATGTTATAAATTTCAGATCAAATCGACCCTAAGATACATAATGCGGCTTGCAAAACATTACTACGCTTAAAGAATACAAAAGTCTAAGATAATGTGAGCAAGATCCCAAGGGAATTTAATATATGTATATACTTTGTACTAAATATACGATTAAATGAAAATGAAAGGAAATAAACGTTCAAAATTCAATGCATTTGCATTTCACTTAAAAGAGTAATAAAAAAATAGTAATTCAGTGGGATTGGTTTATTGCAAGTAGATGATAATATTTTGATTAAAAACATGAATATATAGAAAAAATTAGAGTAAAGTATTAGCGAATGATAAGGAATCAACTTATCTTATATCATAATTTTTCAAAACACTCAGAAATTCTTTCATATCAAGTTTTGTTAATTTCTTCAATTCTTCAGCCGCTTCATCGCCACTTATCAATTGCATGTCGGGAACATCCAAATTGCCCACACACAAACCAAGCAAATCATCCCAATAGAAATATGTATTACACACTATTAGTTGTGCATTACGTACCATAACCCGCAATGAACGATTCCGCCGCAACATTTCTCGACGCAAAACCAAGAGCTTTTCCTTGCGTTTCAACGAAATTTGCGACATCTGCGACTCGATATAAATGCCGGTGTTTCTCAAACAAGCGCTCTTTCTAAATATTGCATTCACATCAGTTTCATGCACAATAGCTACGAGCAGAATCTGCCGATCGTGGTGCAATCGGTTCCTATTTCCTATTACACTCACGCTTTCTAACTGCACATTTGGCATGTCGAAACGTTCCCTAAATAACTGTTCTACAGCATTTTGAGGCTGCTGATCAGGTGCAACTGGTATATTGTTTATAATCAGCTTACGCCTGCGTACTACTTTTTCAAGTGAATGCAGTTCACGTTGTAAAATTTGCTTGCTGTGTTCAGAGCTTGCCAAACGCTCCCGCATAGTTTCAAGTTCGCTTTGTAAATTTTTAAATTTGTCTTGCTCGACTTCCCTCTTATCATTATCGTTATCATCATCATCATCTTCGGTATGTATAGTAGAGCAAGGTGTGCTTTGCCGAGAGTGCACCTGGCTTATAATATTTTTAGTCACTTCGTTCAATTCCGATTTGGTTGCAAATGACTTGAGTTTCTCATCAAACATTTTACTCATCGCTTGTAGGGTTTTGTTTGATAAATTAACTTCTGATCGAGAAGCATCTATCAGTTCATTTTTATTGATCTGGAAATCAACAGAGTTTTCGGTGGTGTCGTTTAAATCGGCGGTAGAATTTGGTAGTGAATTTTCTGTGGTTTCGGAATTTTGTTCATTTTCAGTTGCATCAGTTCCTGTGGCATTGGTGTTTGATGGAATGGTTTCCAGGAATCCAGTTGCATCGAAAAGGTTTTGTTCACTTGTTCCCGTGGACGGCTTGTTTGGCGGCAAGTTCATATTCATGCCACTCATTCCATGTCCAAATCCATGCTGCTTTAGCAATTTATAGTTTTCATACATTTTGTGCACTTCTGGATGCGAACGTTTCATGTGTTTGATAAAGTTTGACGATACATTTTTGTGACCACGCAGCATCACCTGACAGGAAACACAGCGCGCAGTAAATATGTCACTATTGCCGTTATTGCTTTCTGGCTAAAATGTATATATTTTAATAAGATTTACATTCTAATAAAAATAGTGAAACTAACCACCTCGAAGAAAGGCGGCGAAAATAGTACCGCACTTTCTCCACGCCGACAACGTTTAGCCGGTTTAGCTTCTTGTTGGCCCACAGGAGCGCTCTGCAGGTGCGGGTAGAATGGTTGACTCGATGGTGCTACAAACCCAGGATTTTGCAATTTTAAGAGTTCGTTTCTATTATCTTGATAATAGACGCTACCAGCGCCATCGCATTGGCTCACTTCCTCCAAATTGTTAAAATGGCGTTTCTGTGCAGGACCAGTAGGCATAATACCCGTCGGCCCTATAAATACATCTTCACAATTTTCATATTTAATTGTGGGCTCCATTGCCATACGACTTTTTAAAATTGCGCCTTTGCCCACCAATTAAAGTAGAGAATATTTTACGCCTTATCGATTTTATAAAACACTAATGCAAAACAATTATTTTGATTTCCAACAATGGCGTTCAAAATGTGGCCAGATGTGTGCATAACAGCTGTTAAGTCAAATTCTTAAAGCAGTGCACATACGAAAACTTAATGTGGATTTTTCAATGCTCTCTCTTTTTGATAAAAAAATGCACCAAAAAATGTATTCTTTTTACTATCAAAAGGTTCTTAATATATGTTTAATGATTAAATACCTTTGTCATCGTCTCCAATTACCATTGGGATATTTGTTTCTCCTGATAAGAAACTGTCCCATTCTCAAATACAACGCTGCAGAATCAAAATAACAATAGCATAATAAAAGAGTGCGAATGAAGGAGAAAATAAAGCACAACCTAAATGGTAAACGATAAACCAACGAGAAAACAAATAATCCGAAATAAAAAATCACAGAAGTTTTCCCAGCATCTTATACGAATTGGAATTTTGTAAAAATCCTTTCTCCCACGACAGAAAAGTTATTCATATGTGGAAGTTAATTATTTGATTGATGGTTAAATATTTAGAAGTATGTAACTTAGTTAATACATTTTGAAAGCACTGAAATTCAAATGCCGTATGTGGGTAAAAGAACGAAATATTATGCTAATTAGAATCAGAAATTGCATTCACCGCAAGGTTCCTTGATCTGCATATTTCAAATGAAGTGAAAGTGATTCAACTTAATGCCAAACCAAATTTATACACGATAGTCTTCATTAGCATTTTGTGAAATCTCTAAACAGAAAGCGCAGGCTAAAGCAGAGCAAGGCAAGAACACTAGCAGCATCTAGCTTTCGCTACTGACGAAAAACCACTTAATAACTACTAATTTATTTTGCGGGGAAACGAAGAGGAAAAAGCTTTGCAAATCTATGAATATTAGCAAATAAAAAGTAAAAATCGAAATATTCCATCATTTGCCGCATTTGTATTTTTGCTACGAATTTGCTCTCCCAGTCGACCAAGTGGCGTTCCATCGGTCAATTGCGCTCTCCAATTTACATACGTTCGTTTTGCCCCCCTTGCGCAAGAAGTGGTACTTGGGGCTCTCTGACATTTCTTGGAGCTGTCATACTGACAGTCGCGCGCGGTAGGTGATTGCTTGTGCATTTGGGAATACGCTTCTCGCCATCGTCATTTTCACAGTTGTTTTGTGCTAGCTACTGTATATGTTGTGCTTTTTATATGTCAATCGCATACAAAAAAAAAAAAAATACAAAAATTCTTCAAATTTACTAGTGATTTTATATGAATGGGCATTCAATTTTGTGAATATAAGCAAACTTTTTTCCAAAATTAAACCAACTCTATTTCAAAGATTTGTGAGTTCGTGTCGGTGCCGTTTGCAAAAATAAAAATTAAGCAGAAAAAAGAAATAATTGTTTTAGTGGGAGGCAACTTGGCCATTTGACAACGTACAAAGTGAAAGTGTTTGTTTATGAGTGTGCAAAATTTTCCTTATACACAAGTTAAAATCTGTGCAACCTGATGTGTTACTAATAAAATTATTTTTGTAAAACAAACTGTAACCCCACCGTCCAGTAAATATTTAGTCTTCCTGCCAATTGCTTTTGTTGTGATCCTATGTGAGTTGTGCAATACCTCTATCTCCTCCTTAAAAGCTACTTAATTTTTCGCCCATTCGTAAATTAAGCACCGAGTTGTGTTGAACAGCCTAAAACCATAACGCGTAATCTATTTTAAATAATTTCAACTATTAACAAAGAAACAAATCATACGCCATGTATCGCATCGGACCAATTGGCCGCAAATCGAATTTTCACTTGCGTGAAAAATTCCTTATTGGCCTGGTGTTAGCCACATTATGCCTGCTCTGTTTTGGTGGTATATTTTTGCTGCCCGATAATTTTGGTGGAGACCGCGTGTTGCGCGTGTATAAGCAATTCCAAAAAGCCGGTCCAGAGATGTTCATACCGGCACCGCCACTAGCTGGTCACGCACCAAAAGACTCAGATCCACACTTCATTGGAGACCGTCAAAAGTTGCAGGCAAAAATCAAAGAGGAATTAGGTGACATATTAGATAAGCCGTTGCTGCAGCAACACCACCCAGATGCTGGTTATGACGGCGAGGAATTGGGTGCAGCAGATGATGGTCAACAACAACAACAGGGTGTGGCGCCACCGTTGAATGGCGAGGGGCCCCCTGAAACTGTTAATCCTGCCGGGAAGGCACACACCAACAACAACAATGACGACGTTGCGGCACGTATGGACAACAATAACTTACCCGTGGGGAAAGTTGCTAGCTTACAATTCGGTCAGAATGGAAATGCCGATCCGGATCCTGCTGTTGAAGAGAAGCGCCAGAAAGTTAAAGAGGTAAGTGAGAGCATCCGAACAAAAACAATTACAACTAATAAAACTACACTTAAGCCATTACAACGTGATTGGCGCTAAATGAGCTGTCTTATCTTTAATTGCTGCACTTGAGTGGAGTACTATGAAGTGGCTATTCTTAGCTATGGTACTGATAAGCGCCGACCTTCTTGTACATGTGTACAGCTGCGGGCAATTATTTAGTAGCTGGTGCAAAGAAACGATAAATAAGTTTCATTTTGCTTTGCATTTTCTTTTAAAAATATTTATATTTTACTAATATAGTATTTCCCAGTGGGCTTCGCACCACCATAAATAAAATGTTTTTTTTATATCGCAAGAAATTTTTCATATTAAGTTTTCTTTATAGAACTCGTAAAATGTTTAAACAGTTGAATTAGTTTTTTTTTCATTCAACATACTTTCTAAAGATGTCACAATAGCCTTTTCTGTACTTTTTTAAAATTTGATTGTGGTGGTCACCTATATACAGGTAAGGTGAAAGAGCCGATAAAAACTTGTAATTAAACTTTGATTCTTTAATTTCCATTTCAATTTTTTACGCTAAATAAATTATGCTAAAATAAATAAAGTTAAAAATGTTTTTCCAGTTCCTTGAATGCTCCAGTTTTTATTATATTTTCGTCCAAAATAAGCATAAAATATCATAACTCAGGAACGGCTGCACCGATTTCAATCAAACTTCACACAAACCACCTCCTTAAAAATAGAAAGAACTCTAAAATTTTTGTGTCAATCGGTTCGGCGGTTCTTGAGATATAAGATTACCAAGGAAATGTAACTTCTTTTTATATATATAGATTATTGATTTATTTATTTATTACTAAAGTCAAACATACAACCATGGGTTATTTTTACAGTGAATGAACTTAAGAATAGTTTACATAATTATTATTGTTGCCTAAATTCTAAACTCCGGTTAAAACAAAAATAAAATAATTTTACTTACTCAACTAAAATATTTGTTTGTGTAAAAAGAAACCCATTATTTTTGTTTTGTGCAAATGGTACAAAACTGTTTTATGGCCGATGGCTATGCTATGACTACTAACATGCAGGTCAACTTCGATTATTTATATGATTTTATCGATATGTTTTACAAGAAGAAGACCAATAAGTCTATGTGATGGCTTTCAGCCAGCAAGGTCAACCTAACGTAACCTAACCTATCGAGATTTTCAAAATTATTGACATTTTCTTAAACATCAGAAATGTCTGAACGAAATCGACGAAACCAAAATTGCACGTAATTAGCTTTTACAGTATCGGCATCACCACACCATTCACAATTCAGTCTTTCAGCGGCCTGGCTTGCATTTTCGCATTTCCGCCTTTGTCAAAGAAAGCTGTAAAATCTCCCGAATTTTCTCTTTGTTGACTGCCATTTTGAACAGCCTGTAACTGAATGGAACAAACAAAAAAGTGTGAAATGTCACTCATATGAGTTAAAACGGAAAAAGCTATGCAGAAATAGCTGAACTGATGATATGCTCTCGGAAAACGGAAAGAAAACCAATGCCGCGAAAAACTGATGTCAATATGGATCGAGCTATATGTAATACGCAAGAGCAAAGCAGATCCTTTTAAGTCAGCACGGCAAATAATGCTTGAAATAAACCAAGAATCTGGTCTACAGGTGTCTAGAAAGCTTGTAGGAAGGCGACTTAACGAAGCCCAGTTGTTTGGCCGCATAAGCGGAAAAAACCACTCCTCTCAAAAAGACATATCAAACACCGACTTGCCTTTGCAAAAGCCCACAAAGACAAATCTGTTAAGTTTTGCAAAAACGTACTTTGGACCGAAGAAACCAAAATAAATAGGATAGGAAAAATAAATAATAGGAAAAAATAGGATGGAACTAGATGGGAAAACTATTGTACGTCGTCCAAAAAATCAAGCGCTTAATCCTAGGTTCACAAAAAAGACAATTAAACACGGTGGCGGAAGCATCATGGTTTGGGGAGCTTTTTCCTAGCATGGGGTTGGGCCGTATCTGGATATATATATATATATATAATTGGCGCGTACACCCTTTTTTGGGTGTTTGACCGAGTTCCTCCTCCTATTTGTGGTGTGCGTCTTGATGTTGTTTCACAAAATGGCGGGACCTACAGTTTCAAGCCGACTCTGAACGGCAGATATTTTTTTTTTTTATGAGGAGCTTTTTCATGGCAGAAATACACTCGGAGGTTTTGCCATTGCCTGCCGAGGGGCGACCGCTATTAGAAACAACTTTTTCTTAATTTTTGATCTTACACCGAGATTCGAACCGACGTTCTCTCTCTGAATTCCGAATGGTAGTCACGCACCAAACCAATCGGCCACGGCGGCCGCCGGAATAAAATGGAGTCATTTGTGTTTGAGTTTATGCCATTAAATTGGACATTTATGCAGGACACTGATCCAAAGCATACTGCAAAGACAGAGCTTCACAATGACTCAGTAGAGAAAAAATGAATGTACTGGATTGGCCGGCGCAGAGCCCTGATCTCAATCCAATAGAAAATGTGTGGAATGACGTTAATGTCAAAATCGCTAACAAAAATTTTAAAAATTTTGATGATTTGTGGAGCGCAGTTGAAGAGGCTTTGTACTCGATTTCAAAGGAAAGATGCCGCCACAAGCTTGTAGAAAGCATGGAGCGACGGCTTGAAGAAGTAATCAAAAACGGTGGATATAGTACAAAATACTAATCTGGTAAAAGAATTTTATTACTTAAGGGGTTAGGGGTAGTCAGAGGCCCGAAAAAATGATGATTTTCACGAATTTTTTTTGCTACTTAATTAATTTATTTAACAAAAATAAAAACATAGCATAAAAACATCATGTTTTAACTTGGTGAATTTCAAAAAAAAAAAAAAATTAATAATTGCAAAAGTTATCGCTGTTTGTGTGAAGCCCGTTTCTCCAGAAGTCCCTTGCGGTGAACATCACAAGTCCTTGCAGATTCATCTAAAACCAATCGGATGAGAAAAATTATTTTTATTGATAGATAATCTCGAGCCGGATCGAAGCTTTTTTTTTTTCAAAATGAACAAAATGGCGGCCTCAGAAATTTTTTTCCAGATTTTAGAAAAAAAAACCAACAGTTAATTGTTAAAAAAAAATCGAAATTTTTGAAAAAAAAAAATCCTTCGATCAGGCACAAGTTTTTTATGTTTTTCAAAAGCTGTATAAATTTTATTGAAATCTACGTAGCGGTTTTTAAGTTACAGTGTTCACCAGTTTGAAAAACATAGTGTTGAGAAAAACGCATTTAAAGTTTTGCTATCGGGCTCCGGAGCGGCCGAGCGCCCTTTGTTAATTGTTGAATAACTTGAAAAGTATTTGTCGGATTCACTTCAAATTTTTACACAATATTTTTAAAACATTATACTTTAATAAAATGCAAAAAACAAAAAATCGATTTTTTGAAAATTCTGACTACCCCTAACCGCTTAAGTATTTGATTTGTTTACTATTTTTGCTTTTATTTTGAATTTTTTAGGATGTGCTATTTATGTGTCCAGGCGTTTGCGTGAGTTATCAACGTTCTCGTAAATTAGAAATCAGAACTGAAATTCCTTTTGACCATTTTTTTTTGTTTTAAAGTGGAAGTAAATAAGCTTTTTATTTTTTATGTTGCTTTTTTCCCAATAAAAAAAAATATTATTTAAAAACATATTCAACCCTTTGCTTTCAAAGTCTAAATGTGCTATTTATATGACCATGGCTGTATGTATTATTCTGTATTCACTGGTTCAAATGGTTTAGCAGTGATTAGTGTACTCACTTGATATGTAGGTACATATGTATGCATGTATTTACGTAATTATTCAAGTGCGGGAGCTCTACGAAACAAAGGTGTCAATGTTTTTAATCGTGTTCAATCACTGATAGAGTGACAATTAATTGTGAACGATAATTATCTGATATGCAATGCGATATATGCATGTATATACATACGTACATGGCAAATAATTGGCAATCCTTCAATTCCGTTTTGAAACATAGGGCCTCCCCCTTTTTTATTTTTCAATCAAATGGCTCTTGGCGGAAGAACCACTTCGAGTACTATGACCAAATAGGTGAGCCCATCCATACAAATTTAATACACACATGTAGTGAGGGGTACAAAATTAAATCTAAAATAAAATTTTCAAATTTCTGCGCGCTAATTTATTAATAAGCTCGGTTTGAAATACACATTTTGTTTTTTGTAAATTTCGGAAATAAATGTATATATTATTCTAAATTTCTGCCTTATTCAACAGATAGTTAATCAATCCATTTTTACGTTAACATCCATTACTCTATCAGTTTGTACTTCTTTTATTGCTTTAGTTTAAATTAATTAATCCTACTTTATTAAATAAAATCCCTAAGCGATTATGTAAGTCTTGCGTGGTTGATGTTGATGATGATAATTTATATGGCGGAGTTGAGTTGTCAAATTCTAAAATAGGCTTGCGATATCAAAAAAAATGTTTGTAAAACGTCGATATTTTGCGATAACATCGAAGGCTCATTTTTTGTTATCCATTGATTTCTTAACATCGATGTTTTGCTTCGAGGTTCACTGTTTTTAATTATTATTTTTTAAATTTTCTTGAACTATGTAAAGTTTATTTTGGTTCACTTTTCTTCTGACTGTAGCGCTTAAATTGTGAAACGCTATCTTCAGTTGATTTTTAACATTTTTTTTTGTTAACAGTGTTGCGCATTTTCCTTCATATAAAAAGAAACACATGTCATGGAAACTGTCAAAAATGGGTGGGACCTCGGAGCTGCTTCAAACTTGCACTTCATTATTTGTATTAAAATTCAGTGGGTTATAAAGTGGAATATTGAAATATTTCTTAAATTGTGATTACTAAAATTTAAAACTTGATAAAAATCTTTTTAATTTTTGTAAATTTGTAAAATGTTTATAAATATAAAAAATTGACAACAAATTTGTAACATGAAAAACGTGAATATTGCGATCATAACATTGCCTCATATATTTTCCACAATTGCATAATGAAATATTTGTTTAACAAATTGATTGTTATTATTATTATTATTAGAAGCCCATTACGCACTGCGACCAGAGCTGATCTATTGTGAAAGGCCTATTTTTGTTACCCTACAGTTTTAAGCTTTTTAAAAATTTTAGCACAATTTTAGGTTTGTTGTTCCAAAGACTGCATGCAGATAGACCAATACTATTTAGATGATACCTCAGGCTGCAGTGACCTGTAAGATATCCTGTTAAAAGACGCAGATCTACTCTTCTTAGTGAGAGTAGCTTGTCAGATATTCCTTTTTTGGAACTTAGAAATAGTTTGGCTTGACGCTGACCGGCACAGTTTAGCCAGTGTGCAGCAAATTTCCTTTCTTCCCATTTCCTAGAGAATTCATTAATGTGGTTTTTTGTGAGTCCACTGAAAGGCTCAAGACCAGTAAGTTGCATATTTGCTCCTTGTTTTGCAAGGTCATCAGCCATTTCATTTCCCTCATGTCCTTCATGTCCCGGAATCCAGCCTAGTGTTACTATGTTGAGGTTTCCTAACGTGTTGAGAAGGTTTAGGTAATCATTTACCAATATAGAGGTGATAGTTGTTGATAGAAGGGCTTTTAGAGCTGCTTGGCTATCTGAAAGTATGTAGTTGTGAGTACCTCTCATTTTCCTGCTAAGGCATTCTCTCACACATATCGATGGTTTTCGAGAAAAGTGACACAGTTCAAAAATACAAAATACTGAGTTGGGTCAGTTTTCTAGATAAGTGACGCGCCAATTCGATCACCTGACAAAACGACACTAACGCCATCTCTCAGAATTGCTTCAAGATTCGCTTATGACGCTTTTCCAGATAAAAATATATAAACTCTGTAGTTGATTTTTGCTTTTAACGGCAAAACTCCGAATTTGAGTTAATTTTGAGTTGTGTCGCTTTTCTCGAAAACCATTGATATTTCAATGGCATGTATTTCTGCCTGGAATATTTTTGGGTAGAGTCCCATCGGAATCGATTTTTTGAATTTAGGCCCATTGATTCCTGCCCCTGTTCTACCATTTTCCAATTTGGACCCATCAGTTAACCAAAGCTGAGAGCCAGGTTTGAAAGTGATAGAATTAGTTCTCCAGTCTGTGCGTACATTAATTATAACTTGGAAATTCCTGAAGAGTATTGGTTTGGGTGATAGTATATCAACCCAATGAAGAATGGGACTATGTAGGAAGTCTTCTAAGATCTTTAAATGTCCTTTCATATCCCCACTTTTAAGTTCAGATATACCTTTTAATCTTAAGGCACTCGAGCGAGCTTCCCTTTCAATCAAGATTGGAAGCGGTGTTCAGGAGCACACCCAATGCATCAGTAGGACATGTTTTCATAGCCCCTGTAATACCAACACATACCAGGCGGTGCAGTTCGTTTAATTCGTTTACTGCTTTTCTAAGGATGCATAAGTGACTATGGGTTTCACAACTGTGGTGAATGTCCAGAAGGTCATTCTAGGGCTTAGTCCCCATGTCTTACCAAAAAGCCTTGTGCAGGCAAAGAATGCCCTTGTGGCTTTTGTCAAAAAATAGTCGATATTTGGCAATTTTTTTTGTAATATATTTATATTATTTAGGATTATTCGAGGTGTCCAACCCAGGCAATTTATTACATGTGTATTAAACTATGTTGATGTAAATTTTTATAAAAAGTATTGAAAATTTACAAATTTATGTAAATAAACGTAACGAGTTAAAAAAGAAGACGTCATCTGGTGGCAGCGATACAGCAATGAATAATAATCTGAAATCAAAAAACCAAAAATTGTATTAATCTACACAATAGTGGCTATCGGTGTACTTAGACTTTTTTTTCGTGTTTTTGTTTTGACAAAATGGTGGTGATTTGGATTTCGATGTGTGTTTTTCACAATTTTTTTGATTTTCAGCAGGCCCAAAAAATAATATAGTTATTTTCAAAATTTTGAAAATCGGCTACGTACAACGGTAACCAATGCGATAACAAACATTTTGAAAAAAAGAAATTTAAAATCAGTTCATTAGTCTTCGATAAATCGTTGCCATTGTATCAAAAAAAGTCGTTTCGAGAAAAACGCGTTTGAAATAAAGCATCGTATCGTAAGCGCTACGGGGCCGAACCGACGGGCGCTCACTTAAGTGCGCATAGAATCGGGAATAAAGCGGGAATTTCGCTTTAAAATTTTTACCACATTTTCTTGAGTAGTTATACTAACAATTTATGCAAAAAAAAATCGATTATTTTGAATTTTCACAGTGGCGTTCCTCCTTAAAATAGATTTTTTTTGCACACTCTTAGAGCCATAATTACAGTGAAATTTTTTCAATATCCATCTCTACTTTATCATAACATCGATATTTAAACCACTGGTGTTATGCCGGTTAAAGTTTATTTTATTTTTGTTGCTGGTGAGTAAAGAATTTAATATTCTGAGCGAGTATGGAGGCCAAAGACCGAGGGCTCGCGGCCGCCAGAGTGCGGAAAATCAGAGAATCACCACATGATACTGCGGCAAGAGGAAGGAGAATTCTAGGGAGGCGAGGCAGCAGGCTCTCGAACGATGGCGACATTTTTCGTTTATTTTTCGACTTTCCCTAAAGCTTGAATTCCCCTGTTGTTCTTATTTTTGTTACAATAACAACAATGCTCATAAATGTTTGGGGATTGCCACAAACCTTCCCCCTACGTCCAGCACCTCAAAAACAGTGTGCAAGTAATTACATAGATATTCTCTCATTTTTTCCAAAGCAAC
The DNA here is from genome assembly GCF_027943255.1 of Anastrepha obliqua. Classification (NCBI taxonomy): domain Eukaryota; kingdom Metazoa; phylum Arthropoda; class Insecta; order Diptera; family Tephritidae; genus Anastrepha; species Anastrepha obliqua. The sequence goes on from NC_072893.1 coordinate 52,224,591, forward strand.
TGCCAATCGAAGTATGAATTTGGGTTGTAAACAATGCACACCTTTCTCTATTTCATATAAATTTCTTACAACAAAAGTTGTCTATTATTCTCCTAAAATAAAGAAAAAATATATAAACAAACTTACAACTCACCTTTTTTCGGCATTTTAACCTATTGCTCATCCAGTTGAGCTCTCATTCTCACTCTCAATTCTTTGAACGAAGCAATAAAAATTCTTGACCAAATCAGCCTGTGGCCATCTACAAAGCAACGTAACTAGAAACACCTTTAGACGTGTTAAAAATGACAGATGTCATTAATACTTAATGTTTATCGCCTGTTGCTACATTTATCGTTTAGGGGTAATTTGTTATGATTTTATAATTGGCCCTTGGTGACTGATACTCTTTTCATACATATATCCATCTTTTTTTTGTGCTGGTTCTTCACGGTTTGTGCCTCTTCTTCATAATGAAGAAATGTTAATTACTTGAGAGCACTCTTGTGCTTGACTGCTTTAATGCTGCTGGACTTTGTTGCCGGCTAATCATTCGCACATTTGGCTGCCGTGTCAGACTGTCTTATTTACACACTACTGACCCACTTGCCGTGCTGCCTTAGCATTAAAACAATCTCCATTTGTCTGCGCTGTTTTCTTTATTAGTGGTTTTTTTTTTTAATATTTTTTCGCAATTCCTCGTACATTGTAATCCGCAACGGAGAGCATACGCGAAAAAATTAATGATACACTCATAGAACTTTTCTTGCTGTTTTGCATTGAGCATAACAAAATAAAAAACAAAAGAATAACTTGAATGACAAATCTACAACTTGGTTGTTGTATCCACGTGCATATACAGTGGTGGCCAAATTATATGCAAATATTGTCCTATTATAGAATAACTAAAAAATTTGTTAGTTCGATATTGTTGAATATTGATTTAAAGTGAAATTATTTTAGTTTTGTATGTGTACTTTTATTTAAGGGGACAGATACCTGTAAAATTTCGAAAAAAAAATTTTTTTTCATAAAATGTTAATATAATCCTTTAAGAACATGTACCAAAAAATTTTAAAACGTAAATTTAAGTATAATATTTTTTATATTCTAAATCGTCAACCGTGACGACTTTATTCTTTGCGTTCAAGCGCGCGGAGAGGTATAGTTACGTTGCCGACCTTAGACGCGTTTTTCTCAAAACTATTGTATATTTATCGAATTGGCGTACACGATGACTCGAAAAGTTATTGACCGATGTCCCTGAAATTTTGCATACATCTTTTTTATGATATTACTTTCTATGGGAATTTAAGTTTTCGAAAAAATAATTTTTTCGAAGCAAAAATAGTAGGGAAATTCGCCCCAATACAAATAAACTGTATACCAATTTTGAAAAAAATATATTGACTTTTCCCTTTTAAATAATTTTAATGAAAATCAGGGAAAATATGACCGTTTACAGGTATCTGTCCCCTTAATGTTTTCAAATTTATAAACAAACATTTAAAATTAAAAAGAAATAATTAAATGTTCATGGCCATTTCTTACGCTACCCCTATCTACCTGCTTATTAACCATTTATTACAAAAAAGGCCCAACTCCGATTGCTAAGACGCAGCCTCGCGCCATTATATTATATCATATTACCTCCATCGTGCTTTGCTGTTTTCTTATAATAACGAGGATGTTGTTGTAGCAGCATAGAGATTCCGCACACAATTACGGTGAAAGCCTGCGTTTGCTAACTGACCAATCCAATGGCGATTGATTGAGCAAATTTGAAACGCTCTATTCGTTTTTTTACAGATATCATAGATTATTTGTGTTGAATCGCAAACTTTTAACAGGCGTCCATCGACACTTCTCGTCGATATTAACAAACTTAAATCCTTAAGGGGACAGATACCTGTAAAAGGCCATATTTTCGCTGATTTTCATTAAAATTATTTAAAATGAAGAAGCCAATATATTTTTTTCAAAATTGACATACAGTTTATTTATACATTAAAATAATATAATTTTTTTTTAATCATTTAAAATGGCGGATGTACACTCAATTCTTCCAGGAAGTTCTCAGCGGGGCTTCTCAAATGCTTGAAAAAAAAAATGAATTTTGGGGGAATTTCCTAGTATTTTTGCTTCGAAAAAATTATTTTTTCGGAAAATTTTCGAAAACTTAAATTCGCATAGAAAGTAATATCATAAAAAAGATGTGTGCGAAATTTCAGGGAGATCGGTCAATAACTTTTCGAGTTATCGTGTACGCCAATTCGAAAAATATAGTTTTGAGAAAAAGGCGTCTAAAGTCGGCAACGTAACTATACCTCTCCGCGCGCTTGAACGCAAAGAATAGAGTCGTCACGGTTGACCATCTATAATATAAGAAATACTTAAATTTACGTTCTAAATTTTTTTTTGATACATTCTTAAAGGATTATATTAACATTTTATGAAAAAACAAATTTTTTTTTTCGATATTTTGTCCCCTTAATGATTTGCGACGTTGTAATTTCAGCTTCTTCTTTTGTCTTTGTACTATTAAAGTGTCAATTGTTGACTTGTTTTGCCGACTCGGTGAACGGTAGACACTCCATTTGTTTTAACGAACTTGCTAATTATTCTCGAAATCATACTTTTGTGTATATTTTATTTTGTAGAAATCCTTTTTTATGTCATTCTTTCTTGAAAATCAGCAATGAGCTTTTCCACAGAACTCCACAGAAACTAGCGATATTATATCTCTTGCACAATTTCAAATTATTTCCCGTAACAACACAATTAAAAGCTTGCCCATGCATTTTTTATGTTGTTATAAAAAAATTTAATTATTTCTTTCTATAAGGACGGGGAGTTTGTTTAATTTGAAAACATGAAATAAAAGTACGCATGCGAAACTAAATAAACCAAAATACCAAAATAAATAAATATATAATTATTCTATAATAGGGCAAATGCTGCATTTGATTTGGCCACCACTATACATACATACATACATATACACACATGGATGTACAAAAATCTACGAGCATATGTAGCAATGTATGTAGTATGACTCGCCATATGAGTCGTTCAATGTGGTTGAACCTGAAATTGAGCCGATTTGTATTCTACATCTTCTTATTTTGATTTTACTGCTGTTCGTTATTTGCGTATATACAAATTTTGTGACTGTGGGTGATTGCGCGTTCAGACAAGTTATTTTAATTTTTTATTGTGTGTTGACTCCTTCTTTGAGTGGCTTTGCTTCTCGTAAGCTTTGTGTTTTCGCTCACATTTCTAATGACATTCGTATCAACAACTTTGGCTTTAAACTAAATATTTGCTTTATTTGTAATTTTATTTTCTTCGCTTCTCCTCAATTAGTTTTATATTATATATTTAATATGTTCAAATTTAGATTGTTTTTCACTCGAATTCACTCGCACTGTGTTCAAGAAATAGAAAATGAGAAAAAAAAAACAAATAAACTTTGAGTAAGGTTTTCGAAGGTTATCTCCAAATTCGTTACACTTTCGCTCCACACTTTCATTCGACACCAGAAATTCACTTTCTAACCAAGAGCTCTCAATTCTCTTGCTGTTTTCTATGTAACCACTGTTACCAAACAATTTCGGATTTTATTTTACAAAGTTTGACAACGAATACATACATATATATGTATGCCCAATGAGACGGAATAAAATGCTTATAATTTAGTTAAAATTAAATTTTCGTTTCCATTTCCTGTTGGCCCACTTTGCAATTGTTCCATTGAAAGTTCATCGATTTTATTGACTATTTTCATATTAAATATTCATTGATGCACACACACATATGTACATACATACATACGAGTGTTGTGCATGCCAATTGAAGTTGAACTAAAAATAACAAAATAATTCTTGCATTTCTTGTTCCGCATACTCGCAATTGATTGAAAAGTAGTGCATGGTTCAATTTTATGCTTAGCAGGTGCATGTGGGATAATTACTTCCCCTCAATTGTATTTTATGAAGATTATTGGAATCGCCGGTCCAACTGTTCAGCATTTTTTTCAGCATAATCAGCCTTATTTCGCTAGTAAAGCGCCAAATGTAGTCTCGAAGTTGTCAACCGTACTAGTATCAGCATACATACATACATATGTATATCAGTAGCTGTACTTCACGGAAAATTAGTACAAGAGCGTTAAATCACGTGATTTAGGAAGCCTATCTCTTGGCATTGCATTTGTTGAGATGATTAGGTTATCAAAAGTATTTTTTTTTCAATTAAAGGGATAAGGGCTTAAGAGAAACCAAAAAATCGAAATTATTTTACTGTATGCTTCTGTATGGTAATTTATCGGAGTCTTAGGCAAAATTATAAAGCAGCACGACATTCACAAGTTTTGGATATTTATTTTTAATTTAAATAATTTTTTATAAAAATACTAGCAAACCCCGCCCGCTTCGCTGGGCACACTAAAATGGAATAGATATGGTTTAGAACAGAAAAGATATGGTTTTCATATTATTTATTTCTTTATTTTTATTCATGCGCTTTGGCATAAACAATATTTTTTGTTTTTCTATTTGTTTTTGAGTAAATATATAATGCTGTTGGCTTCTCAACACGTGAACAGCCAACGTATAGTTGACCATGGGTGAATACTGGTTCTTCTAAATTCATCCCACATATTTCTAAAGTTTGCCCTTGTGATTTATTGATAGTTATTGCAAATGCTAAACGAATGGGCAGTTGCAAATGCTTGAATTCAAATGGCAATTCAGGTGGAATCATTGGAATTCTCGGTATTAGAACGTCTTCATTCTTGAATTTGCCAATTAAAATAGTTGCTTCGATAACATTATTCACCAACAGCTTCAATTTGATATCCATATTGTACAAACACATTCTAGGCTCCACGTTTTGACCTCTATCTCGAGACCCTAGTCACGGAGCGGCATGAAAAATACTCTGTACTAAAGCATTCACCAACAGCTTCAATTTGATATCCATATTGTATAAACACATTCTAGGGTCCACGTGTTGGTCTCCATCTCGAGACCCTAGTCACGGAGCGGCATGAAAAATACTCTTAACTAAAGCATTCACCAACAGCTTCCATCTGATATCCATATTGTACAAACACATTCTAGGCTCCACGTGTTGGTCTGTATCTCAAAACCCTAGTCACGGAGCGGCATGAAAAATACTCTGAACTAAAGCATTCACCAACAGCTTCCATTTGATACCCATATTGTACATACACATCCGAAGGTTACCCGGGTCCACGTTTTGACCTATATCTCGAGCCCTATCCACCAATAGGCATCCAAACTATACGTAAACCATCTTCAATACCTACTTAAAAATGTGTGTAAGTTTGGTTTAATTCGGTGCAAAGACACGGCCGGTTAGCGAACACACACAAAAAGTTGACTTTATTTTATATATAAGATAATTCATCCTATTTAACCGAAATTTCACACATTGTACAAGATTAATAAATTTTTTTTTTCGTTCGTTCGTTCCCACGACAGTCGTTCTACGTAACCGGAACGCCCCGGATTTATATTCGGACTGTTACTTCAGCAGCATTCCTCGTATATGTATGGGGAAAGTTTATGCTGCTACAACAAGAACATTAATAAAAATTCGAAAAGTTATCTTCAAAATTTTAAACTTTTTAATTAGAATTTTAAGAAAAAGTATTGTTGCGCAGTTTTCTTTCGCAATAAAATGCGAGCTAGAAATCCTCCTTGATTTTTGGTAGTTTTTTGTTTTTGTCAGAAGTACTCACGATGGAGAGAATAAGTTGGTACCGCTACATTGCTCTCAGCGGATTCGACAGAATCGCTGTGCGTGTGACATCGCACTTGAGCAATTTATTCGTGTGTTGTTTGTGTAATTTCTTCTCCTTGCATTCTTGTTCGCATGTTCATATCTCTCGCATATAACTGCAACGAAGGGACGTCACGCATTCTCTGATAGGCGCAATTTTACTTTTAACATTCATGAGAGACTACTAACATGTTAAATGATCTGACCAACTGTTTCGATGTCGTTTCTCTCTATGGGGTTTGGAGCAACTGGAAATAAACAAAATAGCCGATTTGGGGTTAGGAAAATCCACGAGATTGGTATGGTTTTTAGAACAGCGACCTTAGTAATCTGAAGTTTGACTCTCTCTAACAAAGCAAACATCATTGAAAATTTTAAATGATGTTCTTTAGAGCCTTCTTAAAATGAAGCCAGCTCTTGGCACATTCTTTATTTAAATACATTAATTTATTTTTCTTTACGAGGGAATGAGAATAATTCTGTTTTTAAAATATGTTTTTGCATTTTGTTATTCATTCCATATCTTTCCTTTTCAAAAACAAGTTTAATTATAACATTTACACCTTCCGTACAAATTATTGCATAAATTACACTTCTCCACTATCTTAAGGGGTAACACCACTGTACACGCGTAAAATAAACACGATTTTTAAAGAATTTTTTTGTATAGAAGGAAAGGGGAAACAATCACTCTGATTTGGGAAGTTATTACTTATATACTAAAATACAAAACTACAAAGTTTGATCGAAAAATTTTACAAAATGGCGGCATTGGAGACATTTTTGTAATGTGGTTTCTCTTGAAGGAGCTCCGCGGCACGCAGCACAGAGGGTGCAAATTTTAATCTGGAACAAAGAAACATTTTTTTTTCTTAATCTAGATAAGAATAGCTATAGAAACACGTAGGGGATTTAAAAAATATTTATTTTTGTGGAATTAGCAAGCATTTGAAGGAAAAAACTCTATTTTGGACTAAAAAAACGGCACTTAAATAATTATAACAATCGTTTAAATTAATCTATCGAAAATCCCCTACGCTCTTCTCTTAAGAAGGTTATTATACAGACGTAGTGAAAAACCTGATTAAAAATATTTAAAATTGTTTGAGTTATGCTGCGTGCCAATTTCAGAAAACGTGTTTTGAGAAAAACGCGTTTAAAGTTTGGAAATTTGGAGAAGTCGTAAGGTAGCAGTCACTAACGCTTGGTTAAAAGCTTAAAATATTTATGAAATAGACTTCGGTGACGTATAAAACTTTTTGTTCTGTATTTTAAAAGGTTCAAAGAATTTTTTAAGCTTATAAAAAAAATCAATTTTTTGAAATTTCTACAGTGGTGTTACCCCTTAATAGTTTCGTGCTTTGGAGTTCGTAGTACTGAGTAATATATGTATATTTTTTTAAATTACAAAGAAAAGCGTTTTTTAATTATTCCGTGGCAAGGTATTTCTTAAATATTCATTATTATCTGAGTGACAACAGAAAGTATTCCAAATATTTTCTCTTAGTAATAACTGATTTTCTACTAAAATAAATTTACAAACAAAATGACATTCATAAACAATAATTGCGTGACAAAAAAGGTGATTTTTTTTAACTTTTCACCAGCTGGAAACTGAAGCAGGTTTTTATTCAAAGGCTTACATGCGAACGATCCTCACAAGTCCTGGAATTCATACAGAGACGAAACTTTCTAGGGACACGCACTCGCATTCAGCTTCGCAATCACATTCAGCTTCTGAAGGTCCCGAAATGAGGCAGCTATGCCAGAGAATTGACCAGAGAGGCTGCAACTACCAAACTAATTAGACGTGATGCCTTTCTGGTGGCGTGACAACACACCATCAAAGCAAAGCTGAGAAGAGAAAATGGAAGCATACGCGACTTACACTAACTACCTATTGCGGAACAATACCAGGCAAAGTTCTTGCTGAGAGAGTTCAATCTCAAAAAGCTTCCATCATTTTTAAACCTTCTTAAGAATGAATGATTTCAGATTGCGAAGCCCTCAAACGACTATTGTCGGTTCTGCGAATCGTCCTAAAGGCACAATCGCAAGTGAATGCAACGCCATTTCAAGAAGAAGTAGAAAAATACTCGGTTTACTCTGGCTGAAAGAAATTCGCATATCCACTTAGACTTCTTTGATGTATTAGTACATACCTCCTTTTCCTATTTATCTACGTCTGAAAATCAGTATTCTTAGTCCAGTCAAAAGAGACGAAAAAAATAGCCAACTTCATAATTTTAGGAGGATGCGAGTTTATGGTTTTATTATGTAAAGCCCATCACTGTGAACTTAAATTTGAGTTTTCGGGGTCGGGGGTTGTGTCCCGCGGCCGCCATCTTGGAAATAAGGGTGCAACTAGTTTTTGCGATTATCTCGTGAATTTCGAAAGTTACGAAAATTTTGTAAAATACTTTTTTGTAGATAATAATATTATCTACAACTTTCATTCAAAACTTTTTTTTGTAAAATTAATAATAAAAAAGTTATAAACAAAATTACGCGAAAAATTAAGGGATCAATTGTTTTAAAGCGTAATAACTTCTTTTTTATAGATTTTATGGAAAATATACTTTAGAGCTTTTTTATAGAGCATTCTTTTGTGAACATTTTTGTCTATAAGTTTTTTCCGCTATCTTTATTTAGTCGTATGATTTTGAGCTGCTAAGCGGAGCAACCAACACATTAGCGAAGCGCGTACATGATTACACAGGCCGACAAAATTTAACCAACATTCAGACCCAGAAACCAGACTATATATTTCCGAAGGTTTATGATGCGCTGAATCCAAATCTGGCCTCAGAATTGCTCTATCTGCTCTGGTTTTCGAGATATCCTAACCTAAAAGTGCAAAAAACTCCATTTTTGCCCATATTTGAGGTTATGTACCCTTGCAGATGTTTTCTTTTACCAAAATTAAAGGATGGCATCTTTAAATACAAGCCTTCTTTTTTCAAATGGCGTTTTGTTTGCTCAAATATCATTTTTTTTCGCAGAGATATCGCATTTTGAAATTTTCATGTTTCGAAATTTTCCTACACCTGAAAATCGATTAAGATAACATAGACATGATATAGTCGATTACTAATTTTCTTGAATTGAGTCTTATTTTTCTTAAAATTTTGTCTCACACCATAAGTGTGTCACACACAGCCCTAACCCCTAGAAACCACCCCTATCATACCGCGAGCAGGCTAACCCACTTAACCGCAAGCAGGCTTACCCACAAACTCCAAATTTACATACTATTAATCCATATACATATGTATATCAGGCCCTCAAGCCCAAGAAAATTAGTAATCGACTATATCATGTCTATGTTATCTCAATCGATTTTCAGGTGTAGGAAAATTTCGAAACATGAAAATTTCAAAATGCGATATCTCTGCGAAAAAAAATGATATTTGAGCAAACAAAACGCCATTTGAAAAAAGAAGGCTTGTATTTAAAGATGCCATCCTTTAATTTTGGTAAAAGAAAACATCTGCAAGGGTACATAACCTCAAATATGGGCAAAAATGGAGTTTTTTGCACTTTTAGGTTAGGATATCTCGAAAACCAGAGCAGATAGAGCAATTCTGAGGCCAGATTTGGATTCAGCGCATCATAAACCTTCGGAAATATATAGTCTGGTTTCTGGGTCTGAATGTTGGTTAAATTTTGTCGGCCTGTGTAATCATGTACGCGCTTCGCTAATGTGTTGGTTGCTCCGCTTAGCAGCTCAAAATCATACGACTAAATAAAGATAGCGGAAAAAACTTATAGACAAAAATGTTCACAAAAGAATGCTCTATAAAAAAGCTCTAAAGTATATTTTCCATAAAATCTATAAAAAAGAAGTTATTACGCTTTAAAACAATTGATCCCTTAATTTTTCGCGTAATTTTGTTTATAACTTTTTTATTATTAATTTTACAAAAAAAAGTTTTGAATGAAAGTTGTAGATAATATTATTATCTGTATGAGGTACTGTGATGAGTTGAGGGCACAAAAGACCATAAGGTCGAAGTGCAAACCTCAAAACAATCTAATTTAATACCGTCAACAAAACATTACCAAACATGAATCCTAATTATAAAAATTACTTGCACTTTATAAAAATTACTAATAAAACTAAAATTGAATTGGCTATAAAACTGAATATACGCAGAATGAATAAAAAAATAAAAAATAATAAAATAAAAATATAAAAGATAAACAAATAAAACAAAAAAATAAAACAAAATTAAAAAAAAATTTTTTTTAAATACAAAAAAATAAAATGTAGATGTAGATAATATTATTATCTACAAAAAAGTATTTTACAAAATTTTCGTAACTTTCGAAATTCACGAGATAATCGCAAAAACTAGTTGCACCCTTATTTCCAAGATGGCGGCCGCGGGACACAACCCCCGACCCCGAAAACTCAAATTTAAGTTCACAGTGATGGGCTTTACATAATAAAACCATAAACTCGCATCCTCCTAAAATTATGAAGTTAAATGCTCTTTTGACTGGACTATCTGTAAAGAAACATTTCGAAAAAGAAACAGAAAGCCCTATAATAAAAAAGCACCCCTTATAAAAAAATGAAATAAATGTGGAGCTTGTATGAAAATTTCCTCGGTCTCCATATATTTACATATGTACATAGCATTGTACTCCGTTAAATATATGAACAGTTTCGTTTCCTTTATTTGCATTTTATTTCGTGTTCCCTATTGTATTTACTGTTTTTAGCGTTAGTATATATGTAATTACACTTGACGTTCATATATATGTATGTACTTACTTTCACATTCATTTCCATAAAGTTTTTAATCTGCGTACATTTAACCAAACATGAGCGTAAAACCGGTTTAAGTGCATTTTGCTGGCTTCTATTGAATTCGAACTTACTCTATTAAGAGAGTTTTTTGTTTACAGTTGTTTAACTCATTCAATGTGGTCCTATACCACCGATATATTCTTATGTCTATTTGATCCTATTAGATCGTAGTTCCTCACTCGTTTAAGATCGTTTGTGATATGTTTTTGATATTTTCTAATGAATGATATTTTTTTCTGAGAAGAAATGCACTCAGAGTCGCCGCTGATAATTTACGCTATGTGAAAAATGTGTACATATGAGATGAGGTGATCGAGCACACAAGACACAATCACATTGAGTTATAGTAGTCCCCATACTGAGAGAGAGTAACAACAAAAAATCTATAGTTTTAAAATTTTGGTATTTAATGGAGTGTTTCGCTCGTTTTTCTGTTTTAAAAATACAATTAAGGGCATGCAACTTTTTTTGATGTTTTCTTTTTATTTTTCCGCAAATTTGTACTGATTTTCTGCTATAATTTTTCATTTGAACTGCTCTGTTTTCTGTCTCTTTTCTCGACTATTGAGCAGAGCATTGAACTTTTAAAGCTAAAATTGTTCATTTGTATGTTATTTCTTGCTTCTGTAACACGGCGTTTAAAATGAATTTCCAAAAAAAAGCAACAGAAAAAAAGAAATAAATCAAGCTTTCGCTTGAAACAAACGCAAGTCTACGGGTTCCCATTAAAATAATAATTGTTGCTTTTGAAATGTAATTACTCATATTCCACTTCTCATTTGCGTGACAGACAGTATACATTTTAAATGCAGCGGTGGTCACAATAATAGCACAGCGATCTAATTTTGCAAAGTTTTTTATTTAGTTTTTTAAAATTAATTTGAATATACATATAATAAAAATATAGACTATACAAATACTGTAATACACAAAAAATTTGAAGCACTTATTATATGGAAGAAAATGCGTAATACTGTCAACACCGCTTTTAAGCGGAGATGTATGCCATCTGTGGATGTGACGGGATTAACTTAGGCAGAAGTTTCCGGAATGAGCGAATTGGCATTCTGTGGGACAGACAGGCGGCACTAAGGCTCTCTCATCCTGTGAGTTTAAGTTCTCATTAGTTCTTGAGTGTATCGAGAAACTGAATCTGTTAGGAACGCCCAAACGCATGCGGATAATTTGGGTCCCAAGACACAGGGATATAACTGGCGAGAGCGAACGTATTGGCGAGAGGGGCTATGGCCTCGTCATTAATAGGACTTGAGCCCTTCCTTCCTATGGGACAACACAACATTAAGAAGAAGCTTAGGCGTGAAGAGTGAAGAGCTAAGGCTAAGCGAGGTTTGCTGGCAGCAAACTATAGGGCTACGCCAGGTATAACCAAAACAGGTTTAGAAAACTCACCAAGGGTAAACTGAAAATGCTCCGACCAATCCTAGGAGACTCCTTCTTCTTGAATGTGGCATTATAGTGCGAAGTAGGTTGACACATATCGGTGGATTCTAACCAGAAGAAAGGCACATATGCTCAGTCCAACTTTACTCTATCTTAAGTTGAATAAGGGAACTGCGTCTGTATGAGGTACTGTGATGAGTTGAGGGCACAAAAGACCATAAGGTCGAAGTGCAAACCTCAAAACAATCTAATTTAATACCGTCAACAAAACATTACCAAACATGAATCCTAATTATAAAAATTACTTGCACTTTATAAAAATTACTAATAAAACTAAAATTGAATTGGCTATAAAACTGAATATACGCAGAATGAATAAAAAAATAAAAAACGAGAAAATAAAATAAAAATATAAAAGATAAACAAATAAAACAAAAAAATAAAACAAAATTAAAAAAAAATTTTTTTTAAATACAAAAAAATAAAATTAATAGGTCTATCGATAAGTTCGTGCGGTTTTACAACAGATGGCGTAACTTGATTATTATTCCATCGATCCACATTTCCAAACATTCATTGGAGAGCTACTGTCGTAAGGCACAAACGTCAGTATAAGTTTTTTATTTGAAGCGTAAACAACAATATTTTTACCACACTTGAAAATGTCGAATTTCGTGCCAAATAATGTGTTTTTGCGGGGAATTTTTTAATATGAAGAAAAAAGCAGCCGAAAGTCATCGTATCTTGGTGGAAGTTTATGGTGAGCATGCTCTAGCTGAGCGAACGTGCCAGAAGTGGTTTGCACGCTTTAAAAGTGGTGATTTTGGCTTGGAAGACGAAGAACGCGAGGGTGCGCCGCCAAAGTTCATGGATACCGAATTGGAGGAATTGCTCGATCAAGATCCGGCTCAAACGCAAGAAGAGGTTGCAAAAACTTTGGGAGTTGATCAATCAACCATTTCCAAACGTTTAAAAGCCATGGGAATGATCCGAAAGGTAGGCCATTGGGTGCCGTATGAATTGAAGCCAAGAGACGTTGAACGCTGTTTTATGGCATGCGAACAACTGCTTCAACGGCACAAAAGAAAGGGTTTTTTGCATCGAATTGGGACTGGCGATGAAAAGTGGGTCCATTACGACAATCCAAAACGTCGGGCAACGTATGGATACCCTGGCCATGCTTCAACATCGACGTCGGCGCAGAATATTCATGGCCTGAAGGTTATGCTGTGTATCTGGTGGGACCAGCTGGGTGTTGTGTATTATGAGCTACTGAAACCGAATGAAACGATTACGGGGGATGTCTACCGACGACAATTGATGCGTTTGAGCCGAGCACTGCGAGAAAAACGGCCGCAATACGCCGATAGACACGACAAAGTTATTTTGCAACATGACAATGCTCGGCCACATGTTGCACAAGTGGTCAAAACATACTTAGAAACGCTCAAATGGGATGTCCTACCCCACCCGCCGTATAGTCCAGACCTTGCGCCATCCGATTACTATCTCTTCCGATCGATGCAACATGGCCTGGCTGACCAGCACTTCCGTAATTACGATGAAGTCAAAAAATGGATCGATTCGTGGATTGCGGCAAAACCGACCGAATTTTTCACAAAGGGAATCCGTGAATTGCCAGAAAGATGGGAAAAAGTAGTAGTAAGCGATGGACAATACTTTGAATATTAAATTTGTAACCATTTTACGTCAATAAAGTTTCAAATTTCGGAAAAAAACCGCACGAACTTAAACATAGTCCATTATAAAATAAGAAAAATAAATAAAAAACAAATGTAAAAAAAAAATTAAAAATTAAAAACGAAATGATTAAAAAAAATTAAAAAAGAAATTATGAAAAATTAAAAAAAAAATAAAAAATTTAAAAAATTAAAAAAAATATATATAAAACGAAAAATAAAAAAAAAGAATTTATAAAAGTTGGTTGGTTGGTTGGTTTAAGGGTGACCCCGCATCGCAGTGCCACATAGACCGCAAGTTGGGTCCGTTGAGTTGCCCTAGAGCTCGTTATGTTATATGATTTCTCCACCTAACCGAGATTTTTATTGTAGATTTTGGTCAAAGATATTAATTCGTTTCGAGAATTTGATGAGAGATTCGATTTTCAGGTTCGAGAGTACTGAAAGATTGTCAATTGTTGGTTAAAAAAACAATTTGGAAAAATTAAACAAAAAAATATTAAAAAACAAAAATAAAAAAAGAAGAATTAAAACCAATTAAAAAAACTATAAAAATAATAGAAAAATTTATATTTTTTTTTAATTTTTTAATGTTTGTTTAAATTTTTTATTAATTTTTTTTTTTTTAATTTTGTAATTGTTTTTAATTTTTCAACTTTTTTAATTCTTTTTTTTATTTATTTTTAGTTTTTTAATAATTTTTTTTTAACTTTTTCCAAATTTTTTTTTAAATATTTTTTTTTTAATTTTTTGTAAATTATTATTTTTAAAAATTTTTGTAATTTTTTTTTATTTTTATTTTTTTATTTTTATTTTTTAAATATTAAATAATTTTTTTAATTTTTCTATTAATTTTTTAGTTTTTTTAATCGTTTTTAACCTTTTTCAATTCTTTTTTTTTATTTTTCTTTTGTTTTTTAATCTTTTTTAACTTTTTCTAAATTGTTTTTTTTTTTTACCTTTTTAATTTTTTGAAATGTTTTAATATATTTTTTTTTATTTTTATTTATTTTAATTATTAATTTTTAAAATGTTTGCAATTTTTTTTTTTTAATTTTTATTTTTTTATTTTAATTTTTTAAATATTAAATTAAAAAAATTAAAAACAAAAAAAATAAAGACCGGGAAAAACTTAGAAAAATATTAAAAAAAACTATTGTAAATAGTAAAAACATTGCAAAATATCGCTGTGCCATTATTGTAGCCATCTCTGTACTTATGAATATTGCACGTTTGCAATTATATTATGATTAAATTGATAATTACTGTTACCGTAGATAGCACGTCATTTTTGCAGTATAAAAGTGCTTGTGGGTCTTTCAAGTTCCAATTTATTTTTAAGCCATTTTATTTGTTTTGACAGCTGCCACAGTTTGATTGCCGCTCTTTCAGCGTTTAAGATGCCTATTGTATCAGCACGGCTTACCTGAACGGCTAATTTCTGGTGTTACTGCACTTTTTGGAGCAGTTATTTTCGACGCTTGTACGATTACGTTTACACTTCTAAATTCATTTGTACAGCTGGCAGTGAAAGAGCAGATTACTTTAATGCTTCCACAGTTGTTTATGCCTCTCTGTTACTGATAAACCTTCTAAAAGAAAAGAATTTCTTCGCTGCACAATATTATGTTCTTTTCATTCAAAAAAACAAAAACAAAAAACAAAGAAAAAATTCACTGACAACTTCAAAATTTGTTGTGTGCATGTTGACTCTTCTATTAGTTAATAGATACCGCTTTTTTTGCTTCGCAACCAATCTGAATTACATACAAATGTAATAACTATGATAAAAATATCTGTTACAGAAATCCAAAAGAAATGAAATTTTCCTGTACGATGTGAGCTCATCATTCGTTGGTCAATACATGTAATATATACCATAAATATATATCTACATACATACATATGCATATAGAGCACACAAATTTACGTACAAATAAATTTAGAGCTCGAATGATAGGTTCTTTATTGATTTTTAATTCATAAGCAACGACTTCCTAACATGATTTCATTTGGATCGCACTTCCAGCGCTTGTTTATTCTTCTCTACTACACTCTGCTCTCCTCTTACATACATAACTCATGTTCTCTCCCGTCTTTGTTTAGAAAAGCTATTTTAATCTCAATTGCATACAAGTATTGTGATTGTATCTCCAATGAATATAATTTTAATCATTTCACACTTCCATTCATGTACATATGTATGTATGCATGTAAGTAGTATGTATGTCTTTACATTAGGGTTATAATTTTGTTTTAGATCAGTGCTGTCCAAAATGAAAAATGTGAGTGTATAAGTGAGAACGAGAGAATGGGAGCAGCCCAGTGGGAAATTTAAACCAAAATAAATAAATATTGGATTGGAGTAGAAAATTTTTGTGGGAGGAATCGAAATGCCTTTTGATATTACATCTATAGCTTCCTTTGAACGACTTGTAACATAAAAGGCATTGCAAGTCGCCAAAGGCATTTTCTAGCATAAAAAAGTTCTCACAGGGCAATGTATTGCATACATTAAGCGTCGCGGACAAACGTGGTGTTTATTCGTTGCTGGTTTGCTAACGACTGAACGATGGAGAGTAAGAATACGTGTCATCAATTGATGTATGGGATGGACAGCACTGTTTTAGATTTACAGGTTTTTGTTGGCGATCGATGAGTGTTCGACTCTTAAAAAATAAGTGTGTGTTTTAAGTATAAAGCACTGACTATCCCGCCTGCTCAGAGAGGTACTCAAAATAATAGTACAGCTACATTTTACAAAATTTTAACTAGGTAGGTAGGTAGGGTGGTTGTCATAAAGACACACTCAGACCTTTCGCAGGTCCATTGTGATACCACTGGAGCTTATCCTTACCCTACGTGTTCCTTTTCAAACCATCCGGTAGCTTTAATAAACGAGCAGAGCTTCGTTAGTTTTAGATGGGCTATGTCCGCTACATCGGTTAAAAATGCTGTATCAAGAGTGCGCAGGCTTCTCATAGCTAAGCTTTCACACTCACATAAAAGGTGTCTGACTGTTTCCTCTTCTTCTGTATTAAGACAGCTTCTACAGAAATCGAAGTACGAGAGTCCTAACCTTCTAGCGTGGCTGCCTATTAAACAATGACCCGTTAATACCCCTATAATTGTTCTTATAGCTTCTCTGTTAAATCTTAGCAAGATCTTCGATCGACCGCTGTACCAGTTCGGCCATGTCTGTCTGCTTAGTTCGCATGTTGTGAGGTTTGGCCAGCTTGTATGTACCTTTTTTAGGCATGGGTATCAGCGCCTTATCCGGTTTGAGATCGAGCGTTGTACCGGTTCGTGCAAAATTCATCCGCCTTGCAGTTTCCTGCTATATTCCTGTGACTTGGCACCCAGATAAGGTGCACCTTGTAGCACTTAGATACGTCATTTAGTAGTTTAAAACATTCTAGAACTGTTTTTGACGAGTGCGTTTTTAATTCAAGCGCTTTTATTACCGCTTGACTGTCCGAGTAAATGAAGACTTCATTTGTGGATAATACTCTCGTTTTTATTACCGTAAATCCTTCTTTTATGGCAGTGACTTCCGCCTGAAATACACTGCAATAATCAGGTAGGCGAAATGATTGGCATACTCCGAGTTTATCGGAGTAAACCCCTCCACCTACTTTGATGTCCAGTTTTGAGCCATTTTTCTAAACAATAAGCCCGTTATCCCATTCCTCTTTGGAAGGAAATAGTGTGACAAAGGATTTATTTAAATTGATGTCCTTGGTCTTACAGAAATCCGTTGTGCCAGGAATGCAGGGGAATTTTTCTAAAATTGAAGAGTGTCCTCTTTGATTCGTTCTGAGTAGGCCGATTTCTCTTAGTCTGAGAGCTGCTTTGGCAGCTGTTTGCTTACCGAATTGCTCTATTGGTAAAAGGTTAAGCATAATATTTAGTGCATCTGTGTGTGTGGTCCTAAGGGCCCCGCAGATGCAAAGACTGGCCATTCTTTGTACATGTACCATGGTTCTTTTAATGTATAATTTTTCTAAAGCCGGCCACCATTTTAATATGCCGTATGTTAGGATTGGTCTGACAATTGCTGTGTAAAGCCAATATACGATAGATGGGGGAGAGACCCCAACTTAGTCCTATCAGCTGTTTACAAGAGTATAGTGCTATTCTCGCCTTTTTTACTCTATCTTCGACATTTGCCTTCCAACTTAGTTTACTGTCTAGTATTAGACCTAAGTAGCGGGCCTCATCACTAAATGACAGTGCCGTTCCACCTAGAGTCGGGGGAGCTATATTTCGAATTTTATGTTTCCTGGTAAATAGGATGAGTTCAGTTTTATTGGGGTTGACGCTTAGACCATTTGCTTTTGACCAGTTTTCAACCATGTTTAGTAAATCTTGCATGACTTCTCTAAGTGTATTGGGAAATTTCCCTCTTACTACCATTGCAACATGGTCCGCATATGCTACGACGTGTTGTCCTCTCTCCTCTAGGCTCTTTAGCAAAGAGTTTAATGCCAGCACCCATAGGAGAGGGGACAGCACACCGCCTTGAGGTGTTCCTCTGATAACTTTTTTCTTGGTCTCTGAGGTCCCTAGGGTTGCGATCACAAATCTGCTCAAGAGCATGTTTTTTATGAACTCAATCAGAGCGCCAGAGATCCCGAAATCCGTCAGTGCCTTTATTATGGTATCCGGTAGGATGTTGTTGAACGCGCCCTCGATATCAAGGAAGGCTACCAGTGTGAATTCTTTATTATAAATTGACTTCTCGATTTCTGTAACGAGTGAGTTAAGTGCTGTTTCAGTAGATTTCCATTTACAGTACGCACTAATAGCTTAGTATGCATATTTGTACATACATATATGTACTATATTCAAGTATTTTGAATTTTTTATTTTGTTAGAAAAATATACCACAAACAAACGTTTGGTCCAAATTTTGTATGACCTTTTAAATTTTAGTACAATAGAGTAGAAATAAGTGCAAATTTAAAGTCGCATTGATTTTTGACAATTTTTTTGTTGACAGTTGTTCAACCCGCTCTTTGATAGTTCATCATCGTTGCACCTGTACTTTCAATTGTTGTTTCAATTATCGAATTCGCATTCACGCTCTCTCATCACTGCAGTTATTGTTGTCATTGTTAGCGTCGCTATTGTCTTCGTTGGAGCTCCCGTTTACTTATTTCTCCTATCTTCGGCCTTTTCTTTATGCATTGTTGCTGCCCAATAACTAACAACATAAGCATAATTTTGTCGGACAATTTTCGCTTATTACATTTGTACCTGATTTTCACTGACGTGAATGCCATAGCATTCATTTTTATAGTGATGCAAAATGACGTGAATGCTACAGCATTCAAATTTTAAAGCCAATTTTTGTTCATTTAATTTCAGGTAAACTTAAGTTTTTGTAATTAATAAACATTTCGAAGTAATGACCAATTGATTCATTAAGTTGGTTGGTTGGTTGGTTTAAGTGGTGATTCTTCCAGAATCCAACTAGCGCTTCCGCACCCTTTTGTTGCCACATCATCGTTACCAACTTGTTTACCAGTTATTTACAGCATGACTATATCCAATCTTTGCGGTTCAGGAACCTTACCAAGTTGTTGACATCTAAGCCAGACAGCTGTTGCAGACTCTCGAACAGCGGTTTACCCAGGGTTAACATTCTGTCCTTCCATAGGGCAGGGCAATGGCAGAGGAAATGGAAGATTGTTTCCTTTTTCTCCGGTTGTTTACAACTGTGACAGTATGTGTTGTGAAGGATGCCCATTTTGGCTGCTTGTTCCAAAAGCCAGTTATGACTGCCATTAGTATTCAGGCGTCCCGTCGTTTCGTTCGCCATAACGTTCATTAAGTACTTTCATATTATTTTATTTTTTCTCCGTGTATTTACAAATTTCCTTAAGCCGGCACATTGAGTAAACTAGAAGTGTAATACTGACTGTATCATTGCACATTTTTTTCTGAAAATTTTCCTTACTTTAAACAATGTAAATTGTAAATGCTTAGACATTTCATTATCTGCTTCAGTTAGACATTTGAGATTAAAGAGAAAACATCGGTTTTTTTGAATTATCGTATAACTTTTTTGATAAATGAATTCACGTAATAAGCCTAAGCGAATTTTGAGATATAGGTAAGTGTATTACGTAAATAATTGAAAATGAAATCAATAAATTTATGGAGACTTTTGTGATAGAATATGGACAATTCAGCGAAAACTCAAGAGAATGTACCCCTAATATATTTTCGTCAAACAATATGGATTTATCAACATCATCATCTTGTGATTAACCCTTAACTACAGACGGCCGGTATTTTTTACCGGTAAGCAGTTTAAATTCTTCAATTTAGTGGGATCTCTTTTAGTTACGCATTTATACGTTTATGTACCTTTTCGGGACTTAGTATAACTTTGCTTCCTGAAGTATCAGTTGTGTGCAGTGTCATTTGTTTAATTTATCACTATCTAAATTTTGTAACCGGTAAAAATTACCGGTGGTCTGTCTTGACGTTTGTATATTTTTATTTCGTGTTATAATTAAACTGGATAACAGTTAATTTTATATATATATAACTCTGTCATTTTATTTTAGAATAAAGTCATGAATGGAAGAAGTAGTTCAGGCCCTTCAAAGAGGGTTAATATAGGAAAAAAAGTTTGAAGAAGCTGTGGCCCATGGCTATATTTTATAGACTTCTAGATATAGCATCTGTGAACTCATTTATTGCGCATCAATCTTATCGAGATAATAAGAAAATGGAGCGCTATGATTTTTCTAAACAATTAGCAATGATGTTGGTACAACCAGAAATGAAACGCAGATTTCAAAATACGCACCTTCCACGTGAAATTAGACTTTCCTTGCAACGTATACTAAAAATGGAAAATCCACACCATAAGGTATTTCAGTCAAGCAATGCGAAAAGAACAACCTGCAGGAGATGTCTAGCTAGCAAAGAAAGGAAAACAACACATATATGCCTAATATGTAAGATACCAATATGTTTGCAATGCACAGATAAAATTTGTAAGGAATGTGGGACTTGAATTTTTGCCCAAATTTTTTACCTCTTGCAGATTTTTTTTCAAATGCATATTTTTCTGTTTTATTGTTATATTTTGTATCTGAATACGTTATATTTTAAGTTTCTGTAATAATATGAATTCGTGTTTTATTTAAATGTTTTTTATTGTCGTTTTTTTTACAACCTTAAAAAAAATTTTAAAAGCGGTAACTGAATATATGTTTCTTAAGAAATTTGTGCGGTTTTATTAAAGTAAACAGTTTTACAACTTTTTCTAGATATTTATATGCTAGAAATATATATTAGATATATATTAAATAAATTTTTCAATTGCTTTGCAAAAATTTTATAAATTTAATATAACCGGTAAAAATTACCGGTGGTCTGTACTAACGTTCATATAATTTGACGTCTGTAGTTAAGGGTTAAGAAGATTCTAACGGCATACATTTTTCAAATGGGATAGATGACAAAACTACCTTGTGGAATGAAGATAGTGCAGAAATACAAGACTTTCATTTTGATTGGTCTTCAATGGGTAAGAGAAGAGATTTTTGGTAAAATTTGGTCTACGGAAATAATGCATTTAAATATAATTTGCACAAATGAATATGGAACAAATTTGATGTCACTATCACTTCCACATACAAGAAATTGCCGAATAAAGAGTTTCACAGAAACCAATTTTCAATAAATGGAGATATTTTTTGGCCATTGTTTGTTCCAGGCTCAAATAAAGACACCTAAAATTCGTCTAAAAATTCAAATTGGTCTAACAATCTCTAATATTATCATCCAATTTTCGGGGCATCTATGACCGGGCGCAGGTTTGAACAGATATTGCGTTGCTTCCATTGTGAATCCGTACCAAATAATGGCAGCTATCTAAGATTTCCGAACTTTTGAAACTTGTAAATAGTTAGTTCATTTCAAACGGTATACAAACCTGGAAAAAATTTATCGTTTGATGAATCTATGATGCTGCATCTAGGGAGTCTAAGTTTTCGGCAATTTATAAAATCAAAGAAAAATAAGTACGGAATTAAATTCTATGAGCTTTGTACACATGATGGCTATGCTCTCAATATAGACATATATAAAGGCAAAGTAACACATGAGGTGAGATGGAAACTCACAAACGCACGTTATATACACTCCGCCAAGGCATTTTCTAGATGCACACTGTCAGCAAAAAATTCCGGCAACTTTAAATTACAAACGTAAAACATATTTCCTGAAGTGAAAATATTGTTGCAAGCAAAAAATAATAAAATTTACATCATATCGATGTCAGAACCGTGTAAATAAACCTCCATTTTGTCTTGGAGAGTGCTTCCCATAATGGCGCTTAGCTCCTGAAGATCACAATAGCTCCAATTCGGATATGGAATCATAAAAACCGTCAATCACAATGATGGACAGAAATATATACATGAAATTGTGGATTTAATTTATTAATTTTTTTATATGCAGACGAATAAAGATCTACTGTTAAATAAAAAATGTAATGAAACTATAATCTACTTTTTTTCTCATGTATTCTATGAATGAATGCTATAGCATTCACGTCCTCCTAGTTGAAATTGAATTGTATACAGAAATTTCAAATGATTCGAATGAAATTTTTTTTTTTTTTTTTTATTTCTTCCATAAAATATTACACCTGTCGTTAGACAATAAGTAATTTGATTTACAAAAAGATGGAATGAGAGTGATATTGAAGGGCCAATGCCCCCAAGCTCATTTAGAAGAAATATATACATATTATTTAAAAACAAGTGGTTAACAAACAATGATATATACGATTAGTTGACAATTGATTACAAGGATTTTGCAAGATCTGTTGGTGTTTGACGATTAAGCCGACTTTGGGTAGATTTTTCTTTATTTGGTAGTCTTCTCATCATAGGATTTGTATGCGTTAATAGTCTATTTATGTGTCTTCTGCTAGCGCTTTGTATTGTTTCATCAATAGTATCGATGTCAAGGTCGCGATGAATATCTGCGTTAGGTATGTACCAAGGTGCATTAGTTAAAGTCCTAAGTATTTATGAAAATAATGTTTCAATTCAATTGAGCAATGCTTTCTTTGACCAATTCTATATGGAAATGAATGCGTTTGCAAACGATGTTTTCGGCTATGAACAAATGTTGGAATCGAATGAAAAAGGAAAGAAACGCGAAATGATAAAAAAAATTCTTGGAAAATTTAAAATGAATGGTGCTTCATTGGAAAAATTCAAAGGTAATAAGAACATACACAAGATAAAGTTAGAATTCGAATTTTTAGATTTATTTTGTTTATTTCTCATTTTTTCAGAAGTACACCACACAACAACTCATTCCAACTCTGATTTTGAAATCCTGTTGGAATTGGTGATCGATAATTTTGTCACTATAATGGTCAATGGAAATTTGCGTGTATCAGACCCTGCATATTATTTACCATATCAACCTTTTATGGAACATATGGACCAAATGAACACAAAAAAATAATTTAGTTTTGTTTTATTCACGCGAAAGATGAAAAAACCAAAAACGTTGTCTACCAAAAAGTGTTACAATAAAGTTATCGAATGAAATTGTATCAAAGAATTTGCTTTGTTTCGTATTAATTTTATTCTCTTTCAGCAAATCATTGAATTTATCGTCTAGCGAAGCGGGCGAGGGTACGCTAGTATAATATATGTATGTATAATCAGATTTTGGATATTACAACTAGTTTCAAAAATAATTGCCTGCCCAGTTTTACAGCTCCCTGACATTTTTAGTGTCCGCGAACGTGTTAACATTGTAAAAGGCGAAATAGCAGGAAATTTCCATTCAACTTATACATACATACATATGTACATATTTACATATTTTATTTTAGTAATGAAATCATTCTCTTCGCAGACTTCAACTAAAGAACAAAATATAATTACAAGCGGGTGTTTAAATATTTTAAAAGCGTTATTTAAACTCCTGAAAAGGGCTTCATGATTCATCAACAGTGTTACGGATTTTCTTCTGTATAAAAAATATCGTGCTTTAATTTACCCAAAAAGCAAAAAAATGTATGCACATCTCTTTTATTCACTATGAGTAGAGTTTATATGTAGAAGAATACTCGTACATACCTACTTAAAAATTTCTAAATTAATATTTCTGAAATTATTGTTAAGAAATCTGCAATTGTTGCAAGTAATGTGAAGCTGCTCCATTAATTTCACAGCACGTTCGGCCTTCATATTTGAACCAGGCACGTCACACACAGAACGTTTTTTTAGATAAAATTTCTAAGTGAGCAAAATATCGTCTGGTGTGGAATTTGAACGAAATTAGGTTATTATGCCTCAGTTTCATACAAAAACTCAAGGTTTGCCTGGCCTTCAAGAAAAAAAAAATATTAAAAAAAAATTATTAATATATAATAACCCTAATATACTTACATATACATACATACATACATGCACATTAAACTGCTGTCCATATTATCAATAACACTCAACAAAAAAAAAAAAACAAAGTTAACATTTAAAATAATGCTTATTTTTCTTCATTTCTCCGTTGCTATGAAACCATTGTAAAAACGCAGCAATAAATTTTAACAGTTAACACAAATATGATACGTGTTTTAAAGAGAAAACATACCATAACCACTTCGGTTACATGCCTGCCTCTGTACACAGTTGGGAAGTGAAAATTCGGTTGGTCACGAAATCAGAGACAATTTCGAATTAAGCAAGAAAACGGAGGAAAATGCTACATTCTAGTTGCTCTATGATATGAAACTTACACAAATATTTTTAGAAATGACTTGTAAGAAAAGCAAACAAAGCACTTCACCGCGTTGTAATTTGAAGGCGATAAGGCATGGCGGGCGGAGTATTATGCATTAAATTGCTTTTCCGTGAACAATTCATGGGATAACTGCGAGAATGAACCAAAAGGTGTACAAGGCATGACGAAAAGAAAAACCGTTAACCGGCTCTCAGCGATTTTGAAGGAATCCGCTGATTTGCTGACGTAACCGAAGTTGGGAAAGTGAATTTTTTACAACAAAACTGAGATTGTGCTGGTCATATACAAAAAAATCAACTCAGTCTGCGCTATATATCTCCAAGGGAAGAGTGGCCGGGGGGCTACACTTAGAGGCAGGGCCTGATGGACTTGTTCACGGATGGATCGAACTTGGAAGGAAAGGTTGGCGGTGAAGTCTTTAGCGAGGAGCTCCCCATCAGACTCAAATTCACGTTACCGGACCACTGCAGTGTGTTTCAGACAAAGATAGCCGCAATCAAGGTGGCAGCTGATTGAGTGCTCACATGCGTACTAACAGTCAAGAAAGTAAATATCTACTCCGACAGCCAAGCGGCAATAAGGGCCCTCGGGTTAGTGACGGTGCATTCGAAACTGGTCAAGGAATGCTTGACCTCACTTTCGACTGCGTCCGAATTCTTTGACATACGCCTCATCTGGGTTCCTGGTCACAGCGACATTGCGGGAAACTCTTGGAAAGATGGGCATAGCGCCAATTCAGCGAGCGTTGGGCAAGTACACAAACTTGGAAGGGCGCGAAATCCTTCTGGCCACTTGTGGACCGGGGGGCTCGGGCGAGCTTCTGAGGTTGACAAAATATCAGCTCTCGAATCACGTGGGTTTTCTCACAGGTCACTATGCGCTAGGAATACATGCTGTAAGACTTGGAATCACCTCGAGTCCTTTTTGCGCTGGATGTATGGAGGATGAGGTGGAATCATCTCAGCACCTTCTCCTTAGCTGTCCTGCTTTGGCGGGGCTAAGATCCAAGCATCTTGGCTCTTACTTCTTTGCTGCGCCTGCTGATATAGCTGGCGCTGACATTAAAAATCTGATGAATTTCAACAGCAGCACAAAGCGGTTGACGCAAACGCAGCATAGTCATCGTTTGTAATCCACACGCTCCTAACCATCCCAGCACCACCTCTCCAGATTTAGAAGGCTTGCTCTTTAACTATGATGAAAAAGAAAATTGTGAGGGGAACTTCAGCTGCCAAGTCACGAGGGAGATCCGGCAACCGAATGCTGCGCGAGTACGCGGTGATAGCCCAAAATAACTCACCAAGAATTTCACAAAGAAGTTCTCTTCAAATAAGTTTTAAATACAAAGATGGATTTTTAAAACAATGTTTTTTCAATACCGTCTATTATATATAACCATAAAACCTTTATTTAAAAAAAAAACGACAGAGTTAAGACAATTTGCTACACATACTAAGTTTACTTGAAGACATGTTTCAAATTCAATTAAAATTTGGTATTTTCTTTTCTTTAAATTGGCAAATTAGTACCTTTTTATATCCAAAACTAGGCAACACTGCAATTGCGAGATAGACATTTGAATGCTCTAAGGAGAAGAAGACTAATAAACTTGAAAAATTTAAATAAAGCGAAAAAATGTCACACACAAATAACACACGAATAATCACCAACATCAACAAGCAGCATTTAATTTTAGTTTAAGAAAGTGCAAGTTTGAAGTGCTTCAAAATTCCCATTGGTTTTTGAAATTTTTTTTTTGCGCGCATTTTCTTCATATACGAAAAATATGGAATGCTCGATGGTCTTCCAAATTTTTACAAAAATTATGAAAATTAAAAAAAACAGAGAAAAAGCTTATAAAAGTTTTGCGATTATAATATAATATTTTGTCCACAACTGTACTGGCAACTGAAGGGTTAATGATAAATTAAATAAAGAACTTATGAAATGAATGTTGATATTTCAGGTGTTCATAATTATATGACCTATACTGTATATGTGCTGCCCACTTACTGCCATGTACACTCTCTTATCGCTTCTAAATTAGATTTCGAAATGCAGTTGAGTTAAGCCGCTGTAAGAGGTTTAGCTGTTGCTTTTGTGAACTTACTTCATCTTCGAAAAAAGCGTCTTTGAAGAAACTGAACTTCTTCTTTTTATTGATTGGCGCGACAACCGCTTACGCGGTTTTAGTCGAGTTTAACAAAGCGCGCCAGTCATTTCTTTCCCAAGCAAAGAGAGTCAGTTGGACACACCAAGTGAAGCAAAGTCCTTCTCCACTTGATCTCACCAATGCAGATGAAGTCTTTATCTTCCTCTGGTACCACCAGTTGAATCTTTATCTCAAACACTCCAAGGGACGTCTCATCGGATATTGTCATCGTCCAGCTTCTGCGCCATATGTTAGACAGGCATGATGAGAGCCTTGTTTTGTTTGTTAGTTTTGTTTGTTGAGAGAGGAGTTAACTACTCAATTTCCTACTTGGTTCAAAGTAGCACTTTGCCGAAGAGTTTCACGGTGTGTCTTGGACATATTTCAACAGAACCATGCTCCAATCCAGAGCGCTAAGCGTGCAAAGAAGTTTTTCGCGTCGAAAAATATTCCTGTGCTCAAGTGTCGCGCAGTTAGTCCAGACCTAAATACAATGGAAAATCTGTGGAGTATTCTAAGCAAGCAAGTTTATAACGGCGGACACCACTTTATCACCCTGTTGCACCTTAAAAAAGCTATTCAAGAGGTGTGGTCAAAAATCGACCCTAGTTTACTTCAGCCACTCGTAAATTCGATGCCGCGACGACTAGTATCAATTACAATAAATAGCGGAGGAGATACATGCAAGCTATTAAATATTATTTTATATTGTTTTCTTAAGATCTATTACTTTTTTAGGTTTCATATTAGTTTTGTCAAAATATATCTACTTGCTTTTACGCCTTTAAAAATGACTAAATTTTCACAATAAAAGGCTCAAATAAATGAAATAAATCCCTTAACATGTTTTATTCTTACGTTTGTTTTCTTCCCATATGCCGAAAGGTAAAAAGATTAAACCTCGGATTATTTCAATACACAAACAAACATTTTTTCTTCAGTGCACCCTGTGCCATGCGAAAGCGGAAGTATACGCATCTGAACTTAGCGCGGATTGTCCACAAGCAAGAACAAATTAGGAATTCAAATGTTATGTCCATTTCACATGCACACCAACATAAATATAACGGAATTATTAATTCAATCAACCAACAACATCTCATTCATTATTCATCATTTAGAAAATATCGAATATTTTTTGCTTGATTTGTCACAAGCAAATCGTCACCTTCCCAGCGATCTGCTACAAATACCACCTCAAATCGCCGTTTAGCTCTCTACGCCACACGTTTGGTGTCATACATTGAACTGCAATTAGATTAATAGGATGAAAATTGTGCCAATTGCGATAAGCAGGTGTAAGCAACCTGTTGCTGTGTGCCACCACTTGACACACTTTGCGGCAAAATGTCTGGCTAAATGGCGCTAAATTTGCACTTTCCAACACATTTGTCGACCGTAAGCCAACGTCCCACACACACTTCACTACAAATCACAGACCACTTTGCAACGAAGGCGATTATACGAGGGGTGTTATTTTTATTTTAAGATCGAGCAGTAGGTGACGTTTTTTAATGCAATCTTATTTCAAATTCTTTGGTATGCGAGGACATTTATGCTTTGGCTTGCTTACATTGATAAGTTTTGTAACATAAAATGAAAAGTAGAAGAAGAGCAAAAAAATATATATGCATCCCGCGAAAAAACGATAGCGTATCAATGATTTAGTTTTAAAATTTTAAATAAAAATTAGCAAAAATCCACAAACATTTGAATCCAATTGCGCGGCTAAGTTGAATTTCTAGAAATATTTTTGGTACGTAGTTTTATAGCTTATTAAATTTTAGTATAATAAAGCGAAAGTCTGAAATTGTTAAAAAAGCTCGGTTGTTTTTATAATTTTTTTTTCCCCGATAGTGTTTCGAATTTCCTCTATATCAAAAATAAAATTTGCATTTCTATGGTTTTTGTTGCGCATTGAGCTTAACTTTTCTCTAAAAATAATTAACATTAAAATCCATACAAATTGTATTGCCGTGAATTGTGCGTGAAATTTTGTGTGTATCTCACGGCAAAGTAGTACGCAGTTCATGCCGTGAGAACACCGCGCATAATGCCAGCAACATGTTGCCAGAAACATTTTTATGTACCTACATATTTAAAATGCACATGCCATTTAGGGTAGATTCACACTATGGTGCCGATCACGGTTCGTTCTCGGTCTAGTCTCGGTTCGGTAAAATCTTTCGACATCTACATTTGTGTTCTTACATCGGTCCAGTCGCGATTCATCGTTAGTTGCGAGAACGCAACGTTATTCACACTATCAGTACAAGTCGCGGCAACTTCGATCACGCTCCAGCAAAATATTCTTCGAACTTGATCGATGCTGGAGTGTGACTGTACCGAAACTTGAACAGCACGGATAGTGTGAATACAGTCATTGTTTTTCGTTTGTGAATATTTTACCGGACCGAGACTGGACCGAGAGCGGACCGTGATCGGCATCATAGTGTGAATCCGGCCTTAAAATTGAGCGAAAACGGATGCTTCGTTTGAGAGTGAAGTGCCTGTGGAGGATATTTTAAGCGAAACGTTTCGCGAAGAGTGCAAGTTGATCTTTATATTTTTCTGTGCCAATATACTTATGTAAATATGTATGTGTATTAATTTTTTCAAAAACACTTTTCTTACCAAAATTCTCGAATTGCTTCTGGGGCGATGTTGATAAATTTGCCACTTCTTCTCATTTGACAATCAATGTTGCTGAGTAACATTTCAAGGCAAGCCAAATGCATGTTGCTGGCAAAATTTCATGGCTGTGAATGCCTTAAAACAAAAAGAAAAATAGTTCAAACTGGTCAAAATGTTGCTGTGCTACATTTTGTCGTGGGCTGTAGTGTGAAAAGAAACAAGTGGGGTAATTAAATACCAACAGGGAGGAGTTGAGTACAAGCTTCGATTAAATTGACATTCTTCTCAGTAGTTTTTCAGAATACTTCAATAGCTCGTCCCATAATAATCTTGTAAATCTCTTGAAATTGAAATTTGAAAAGGTCGAGCCAACGAGCGCCAGGAGATTTGGTGGCTCCTAAAACACGCAGGCTACAAAACCCATTGTATTTAAAGCTCTGGAAAAAGGGGAGATAGTCGAGGAGGGAAGGAGAAAAGTATCAGAGAAAGAGATAGGGAAGAATAGACACAGAGATAGAGATAGTTAGTTCTGTGAGAATTTTCTAGTTTTAGAGAACGAATATTAGTTATTCTCATGACATCGGAACCCAAAACTCGTAGCCGTGCTCTAGCAATCGCAGGACACTCACAGAGAAAGTGCTCAGTACTCTCCGCCTCCTCCAAGCAAGACAGGCACATTGGGTCCTCAATGATTCCAATGGTGGTCATATGCTGACTCCATGGTGGGGTGTGCCCTGTAATGATACCGACCATCAACCGAACGTCTTTCCTTCTAAGTTTTAGTAGAAAGTTTGAAAGTTTTCTGTTCGGACTTGTCACAAAACATTTTGCGGTTCTGCAGCGTTTTAAACCGGACCATCACTCTTTAGTTAGATTACCTACATAATCACTAATCCAAATCATGATTCCTGCGTAACTGATTCCGATTATTGGCTCTGGCCCTTGTGGGGGAACCGCTGATCCACGGGTGGCCAATTCATCGGCAATTTCAATTCCTTGAACACCGGAGTGTCCTGGAACCCATATAAGTACAAGCCAGTTTTGTCTTGCGACAGAATTAAGCTTCTTCTTACATTCTTGAACAATCTTTGAGGTTTTCTTCGCGTTCTCCAGGGCTTTCAGTGCAGCCTGACTGTCACTGAAATAAATCTCTTACTAAACTAAGACATTATATGAACACTGATTGATTTTTAATATGAGTTTTATTTGTTATTGTTATTTAATTTTAAATGAAAAAAATGTCATTTATGCATATATCGCCTTTTGAACTTTTATGTTGAGTTGAATTGGAGGAGAATCACATTTGTTTGATCAAGTTGAGAATAAGGTTTTTCTCAACAATTAGCCTTATTACTCAATGCATCGTAGGACGATTTTCGTAGATTCGGAATTCGTAGAGTGGCATCACTGAGTTTATCGGTAGTACCATTTTGTAGATTTTTCAAAGAACCGCAGAACCGACTGCCGTGGGCACATTAATTTTTAAAGGTTGTTGTTAAATTTGCAACGCGCAAATATAGACATACCAAGCAAAGCTATTACTTTGAATGGAGTAAAATACAAGTTCGTGGTTGAAATCTTTCGTAGCGAGAATATCAATCTTGTGGATGAATTAGGCATAAGGCAAGATTCAAAAGAAAATATGTTTAGGTTAGACCACTTAAATGAAGAAGAGCGTGAAAATTTGCAAACTCTTTTAGATAAATACAGTAGCTTATTTTATAAGGAAGGCGAAAAATTAACATTCACAAGCTCGGTTAAGCATCAAATTAGAACAATCAATGATAATTCTATTTATGCAAAGTCTTATAGATACCCAGAAGTTCACAAGGAGGAGGTGAACAAGCAAATTAGAGAAATGTTAGACCAGAAAGTGATCTGTAATAGTAGTTCGCCATACTCTGCATCTATTTGGGTTGTGGCAAAAAGGGTCAATGCATCGGGCATTCAAGACTGGCGTATCGTTGTCGATTATTGTAAGTTGAACGATATTACCATCAGCGATAAATTCCCCATACCGAATATGGATGAAATTCTCGACAAATTGGGCAGATGTATGTATTTTACCACGTTAGATTTAGCAAAGGGGTTCCATCAAATAGAAATGGATCCCCAAGATCGTAGAAAGACAGCATTTTCAACACAAAATGGCCATTACGAATTTCTCAGAATGCCTTTTGGGTTGAAAAATGCTCCGGCGACCTTCCAGAGGCTGATGAATACGGTGCTGAATGATTTAATCGATGTCAATTGCAGAGTTTACTTAGATGACATAATTGTTTTTAGTACATCCTTACAGGAGCATATCGATTCGCTTAATAAAGTTTTTGATAGATTAAGTAAAGCTAATTTAAAAATCCAATTAAACAAGTGTGAGTTTTTAAAGAACGAGACAGAATTTCTTGGCCACATTATTACCAGAGACGGGATAAAACCAAATCCCAATAAAGTGGCAGCAATTCTTAAATACCCCGTTCCTAAAACAGAAAAAGAAATAAAACAATTTCTTGGTTTAGCAGGGTTCTACCGCAAATTTAACAAAGACTTTTCTAACATAACTAAACCCCTTACGCATTGTTTAAAAAAGGGTAACAAAATCGACTCAACTAATGAAAAGTATTTAAGAGCAATAAATACAATTAAACTGCTGATTACTAAGGATCCGATATTAGCTTGTCCTGATTACAGAAAAATGTTTACTCTCACAACAGATGCGTCGAATAAAGCTCTAGGGGCAGTCCTAAGCCAAGATGGGCGACCTGTGTGCTATGCGAGCCGTACGTTAAATGAGCATGAACTTAACTACTCAGCAATCGAAAAGGAATTGCTAGCTTTGGTGTGGGCAACAAAGTAGTTTCGGCCATACTTATATGGTAGGAAGTTCGTTATTCACACTGACCATCGACCTTTGCAATGGCTACACCATTTGAAGGAGCCGAATTCAAAGTTGCAAAGGTGGAAAATTAAATTGAACGAGTTTGATTTTGAAGTGAAATATATTGCTGGGAAAGAAAACTACGTTGCTGATGCGTTATCAAGAATTAAAATTCAGGAATGTAACTATGGCGAAGATGATTCAGTTGTAGCAACTATTCACTCGGCTTCTGAAGACTCTCAAAACTTCATAGAAATTACAGAAAGACCCTTAGATATATTCAAGCGGCAATTAAAGTTAATATGAGGTAACAAAAATTCGTTCAAAACAGAAAATGTGTTTAAAAATAGTTTAACTAAAGTAACTTATACTGAACTTAGCACTGTATTGATAAAAGAAATAATTAGTAAGTATCTGCTTAATTTTAAAGTTGCTATATAAAGGGTGCTTTTTTTAGAGGTTAGGTTTTCAAGTTGGCACTACTTTTTTCGTAGATGGTCTTTTTGACAGCTGTCACTTGATTTATGTTCAGTTTGGTTTGCCATTTCATAATGAATAGACTTACACCTGAACAACGTTTGCAAATCGTGCAAATTTATTACGAAAATAATGGTTCGGTTCGCGCGACGCATCGAAGAAAATTTTGTTCAGCGATGAAGCTCACTTTTGGTTGAATGGGTATGTCAATAAGCAAAATTGTCGCATTTGGAGTGAACATAATCCACAAGCCATTGCTGAGACGCAGTTACATCCTCAAAAAGTCACTGTTTGGTGTGCTCTATGGGCAGAGGGAATCATTGGTCCATATTTCTTTAAAAATGAAGCCGGCCATAATGTTACAGTCAATGGAGAGCGCTATAGAGCTATGATTAATGACTTTTTCGTGCCTGAATTGGACGATGTTGATGTGGACGACCTTTGGTTCCAACAAGACGGCGCTACATGCCATACAGCCAACGCAGCAATCGATTTATTGAAGGAAACTTTTGGTGAGCGCATTATCTCGCGCCGTGGACCTGTGGCGTGGCCTCCAAGATCGTGCGATATAACACCGCTGGACTATTTCTTGTGGGGCTATGTGAAGTCGCTTGTCTACGCAGATAAGCCCGAGACGATTGACGTCTTGGAAGAGAATATTCGGCGCGTTATTGCTGACATACGGCCCCAATTGCTGCAAAAAGTGGCCGAAAATTGGGCCTCGGCTGGAATTTATTCGAGCCAGCCGCGGCGGCCACTTGCCCGAAATCATTTTTAAAACATAATGGCAAACCCTTATCTTTATAATAAAGCTAAATTATTGGCCATAACATTAAATTATATACGTTTTATTTCATCTTGAAAACCTAACCTCTAAAAAAACACCCTTTATATACCAAACGATTATGACTTTGTAATTTTTCAAAATGTGTATAAATCGGTTTTTCAAAATAAACGAAATTCACTCGTTAGAGCAACGAAATTGTTAGAAAATATATTTGAATATGCTGACCTTAAAACAAAAATTTTACAAATTCACATTGAAGGGCTGCATCAGGGTATTGAAAAGGTTGCCAATTGTTTTAAAGCAAAGTACTACTTTCCAAATTATTTAAAAGAAATCACCAAAGTCATAAATGAGTGTGAATTGTGTAATCCTTGCAAAAATGATCAGATCGCATTTAAAATTCCTCTAAAAGTCACACCTCCTGTCTACGAGATAAGAGAAAAATTTGTTGTTGACATTTGGGAATGGGATAAACATCACTACTTGACATGTATAGACATTTATTCTAAATATGTTATAGTGGAAGAAATTAGTTCACTAAATTGGTTAGAAACTAAGAAAGCGCTATTAAAAGTATTTAATGTTATGGGTCCCCCAAAGGTACTTAAAATAGATCAAGACCAAGGTATAAATAATGTGAATATAAAGCAGTGGTGTGAACAACTAAATGTAAAGTTGGAAGTGACTACTGGTAAAACTGGTATTGCTGACATCGAGCGCTTACATAAAACCTTGAACGAAAAACTTCGAATAATTAACACTTCCGATAATCAAGAATTAAAATATTATAAAATAGAGCAAACAATTTTTACTTATAACCATAACATTGTACATTCTACTACTGGTGAGACCCCATCTTCTATCTTCTATATATATAAAAATGAAATGATGTTCGTTTGTACGCAATTTTTTTGGGCCGATACGAGGCCAATTTTATTCGTTCTTTTTTCATATTATAGGGATCCACTAGGGGAAGGTTTTTAGCAAAAAAAAAAATCTTTTAAATATTTTCTTCATATAAAAAAAAGAAAAAATCAAAATATTGTACAAAACAAAACTTGCTCGATTCTTAGATTAAAGTAAGTTTCGAATCGACATTCATTTTATGTGTACAACTTTTTTTGAATTTTTCGTTATTGTATACAGAAATTTCAAATGATTCGAATGAAAATTTTTTTTTTTTTATTTCTTCCATAAAATATTACACCTGTCGTTAGACAATAAGTAATTTGATTTACAAAAAGATGGAATGAGAGTGATATTGAAGGGCCAATGCCCCCAAGCTCATTTAGAAGAAATATATACATATTATTTAAAAACAAGTGGTTAACAAACAATGACATATACGATTAGTTGACAATTGATTACAAGGATTTTGCAAGATCTGTTGGTGTTTGACGGTTAAGCCGACTTTGGGTAGATTTTTCTTTATTTGGTAGTCTTCTCATCATAGGATTTGTATGCGTTAATAGTCTATTTATGTGTCTTCTGCTAGCGCTTCGTATTGTTTCATCAATAGTATCGATGTCAAGGTCGCGATGAATATCTGCGTTAGGTATGTACCAAGGTGCATTAGTTAAGGTCCTAAGTATTTACGAAAATAATGTTTCAATTCAATTGAGCAATGCTTTCTTTGACCAATTCTATATGGAAATGAATGCGTTTGCAAACGATGTTTTCGGCTATGAACAAATGTTGGAATCGAATGAAAAAGGAAAGAAACGCGAAATGATAAAAAAAATTCTTGGAAAATTTAAAATGAATGGTGCTTCATTGGAAAAATTCAAAGGTAATAAGAACATACACAAGATAAAGTTAGAATTCGAATTTTTAGATTTATTTTGTTTATTTCTCATTTTTTCAGAAGTACACCACACAACAACTCATTCCAACTCTGATTTTGAAATCCTGCTGGAATTGGTGATCGATAATTTTGTCACTATAATGGTCAATGGAAATTTGCGTGTATCAGACCCTGCATATTATTTACCATATCAACCTTTTATGGAACATAAGGACCAAATGAACACAAAAAAATAATTTAGTTTTGTTTTGATTTTTTGCAACATTTTGGTTTTCAGTTAATGCAATAAAAACAATACTGTTTTTTCGTGAACACAAAATTCTAAATTTATTACGTTGTTTGTTTAGATTATTTTTAGAAAAAAAGTAAATTTTTTGGTTTTGAGGAAATTTGTTTATTGTTGCTATTTGTGAAAGCGTAGATATTTGTAAGTATTTGACTATAATCCTAAAAGTTAATGGAATACCACTATGACACATAGAAAACATTTTTTCAAAGGGGTGTTTTTCCAAAATTATAAAAAAAATTGTTTTCAAAAATTTTGAAGAAATAAAGTAAAATACAATAAAAAAATTTCGAAAGCATGAAATTTTTTCAAAACCAAATTTTCCCCAACAAGATAAAAGAAATTTCTTCGAAGAGGTGTTTTTCTAAAATTACAAAAAAAAAATTTCAAAAATTTTAAACAAATAAAATACAATAAAATAAAACTTTTTCAAGGGTATGAAATTTTTTCAAAGCAAAATTTTCTGAAAACCAAACAAAATTAAAAAAAAAAATGGTGTTTTCAAAGCATTTCATATTCCACTATTAATAGAGAATACATTTTTTCGAGGGGGTGTTTTTCAAAGCGGAAAAAAATCTTTTTTAACAAATCAATTTAAACTTTTACAAAAGTATGAAATTTTTTCAAGAACAAAATTTTCTCAAAAACGTTAAATTAAAAAAAAAAAAATAGTTTTTTTCAAAATATTTAATTTTCAGCAATTAACTGAGAAGAAATTTGTTAGAGCGAAGTGTTTTTCAAAACTTCAAAAAACACTTTTTAACCAAAAAAAATAAACCTTTTTTCAAAAACAACAGGAATGATAACATTGCCTAACAATTTCTGCACTTTTGCACAGTCTAAAGAGGCATTGATACATAGTGTATTTCCAAACATAGTTCAACATTACAAAAACCATGATTGACTCAGCGAAAGAGCAATTTTAGCTGGGAAAAATAAGGACGTCAATGATATAAATTCAGCTATTTTAGATCAAATACTTGGTGACATAATTGAGTATAAGTCAATGGACACTATTACTGATCAAGATGAGGTCGTAAATTATCCAACTGAATTCTTAAACTCACTCGATTTGCCAGGCTTACCACCTCATAATTTACGATTAAAAATTGGAGCACCGATTATTATGCTGCGCAATAGTAATGTGCCCCGACTTTGCAACGGTACCAGACTCGCTGTGAAGAAGCTAATGGGTAACGTTATCGAAGCAACAATTTTGAAAGGGAAGTACAAAGGAGAAGACATTTTGATACCCTGAATTCCACTGATTCCGGCGGATTTACCATTCAATTTCAAACGTTTGCAGTTCCCTATTCGCCTTGCCTTCGCTATGAGAATTAATAAGGCGCAAGGACAGTCTCTACAAATGTGCGGTATTAATTTAGAATACCCAATTTTTTCTCATGGACAATTGTATGTAGCTTGCTCACGAGTTGACAAACCATCGTCATTATTCATGCGAAAGATGAAAAAACCAAAAACGTTGTCTACCAAAAAGTGTTACAATAAAGTTCGAATGAAATTGTATCAAAGAATTTGCTTTGTTTCGTATTAATTTTATTCTCTTTCAGCAAATCATTGAATTTATCGTCTAGCGAAGCGGGCGAGGGTACGCTAGTATAATATATTTTTTAACAAACTGTCTCCTAAACTAAATCAGCAACTAATTAAAGAGAAAAGAATCCAAAATATTAATTCTACAAGAAAAGATACTGCTATTGATACAAATTTCGTAAGTGCGGAAAATTCCAGAAAACGTTTAGATAAATCGAAAAACCCATTTAGGCAAGTAAAATTAGTCAAAGCAGAGGATGATAATGAACATTTTGTCGTAAAATTTAAAAATATTGTAGAAATGTAAGAAAATACACAAGCCAATTTAAGCGAAAAAGGAAAAAAAAATGTGTAACCAAATTAATGTAAATTAAATAGAAGATGTTTTGTATTTACTAAAATCCATTAACATAATTAAATTAAATTTTTTTGAATTTTACGTATTTAGTTTAAGTATACAGCAATTTCTTAGGAAGGGTGGAGTGACATTATGTCTCTACAACAATTCCCTAAAACATTGTTATTCTCTCTAACTGTATATAGTATAATTTCAATCACTACTTTAGAGCAAGTTCTTAGCTTTTAAGTTCTTCCTCACTCACTCTTGTTTCTTATTTCAAACCAGTTACACGTGTGTGAATACCAAGTGAATAAAATTATAAACTTTTAAATTGTGGTTTATTTTAGGGAATAAAATTATAATAATAAACCTTCAGATTGTCGTTTATGTTAGTTACATATCTACATACATACATACATACATGCATCGAGCGAGTGACTGAATGTAAATTTGATGGGACAAAATACCGTTTGCTATTTGCACTGTACCGGCTGGTAGTTTTAGGTTTAATTATCATTTTAAGGCACGTGGAGGTTGCTGGGCTGATGATTAGCCTGTACCGGCGGCAGCTAGTGCTCGATTGGTTAATCGACAGCGCTCTGCAGAGACTGCCTTCACTCCGATAGTGAATTTAGTTTTGTATGTAATTAGAGGGCACAGGAATGACTGTAAAGAAAAAAAAAAGTTCAAAATCGTTGGGCGTATAATTGCGTACATTTTTGAGCTCAGTTTTTATGTGCTTTTAAACCACTTAACCGTTTTTGTTTATGCACCTGTGTGCGTGCATGCCTGATTTTTAGCGGTGTGGGCGACAGCAAACCCAAAATAGTCTGTGAAGCGTGCCAATGGCCATTGGCCCCCATTGGCTTATTTCTCTATACGCCCTGCGCCACGCTGTTGTCTCTTTAGTATTTCTATTCTATTATTAAAATCGCGCAGTCCACTACTTACCGGCTGACAATTTCTGCTTACGTACATACATACATACATACATACATTTTTGTGCATAAAAAAACAAATATGCGCGCTTTATTATAATTTGATGTAGATCATAAAACTTTGTGCCAGAAATGCATTGATTTAGCTGGGCTGATAGTTGGGCTACGCAGCAAATGCTTAGCATAACAAAACAACCGAATATATTGTAGTTGGTGGGTAGAGCGGAGCAGCGCAATTGTTGTTTTTTTTGTTTTTTTTTTTTGCCAGTGGCAAGTTCTGCTTGACCAAAATAAATTGATTATATGGGCGTTAGTACTGTGGGGTTTCTCTTTTGCTCTTCCGCCCTTCTACTCATCTGCTCGTCTCCTCTTTTGGCCTCCTACTCCTCACTTCCTTATTCTGATTTAGTTTTCGCATTTTTAATCTGAAATATTTGCTATTTGCCGGCAACAACTGGTGGGGAAGGCTGTTAGAGATGTGCAAAGTATTTACCGGTGCAAAGGCGCTGTTGTAATGAGAATTTTGTTTAAAATTAATTTCATTGAAATTTATTGATAAGGGATTATTTATATACAGTTAGAATTTTCAAAAAATCGATTCTTTGTTTCGGGCGGGAGCTTAAGAAGGTGGTGACGGTCTCCCGGTGAATGTCGTTTATTGACTGTTTAAATACTGTCTGGCCCAGTAGATTTCTGTCAGTTTTGTCCTGGATCTCGTCGGCATAGTGTAGAAGGTGTCTCCTGACGCGCCTAGAAGGCGGTTCTGGCTCAAGCAGATGTCTGCAAGGTAGCACCCTAGCAGGAACTGCTTGCTGAGCAGTTTATTGTGCTCCATTCCAAGGAGCATTTGTGCCTCGTTGTGAAGGTCTTGAACAGGGGACATCAGGGATGCCGTGGATTTAGCGGGGGAAAGTTGGAGATTCCTCGCAGTGAAGAAGCGAGAAAGGCTGGCGAGGTAGTCGTTCACGTTGGAGCATAGGCCATCGATGTCATTGCCCGACGCCATTGTCGTGGAGTCGTCAGCGTACGAGACCAGGGAGACTCCCTCTGGTGGTTGGGGGAGCTTCGAGATGTAGAAGTTGAACAGCAAGGGTGAAAGGACACCACCCTGCGGTACATCTTGCTTAATCTTCCTCTGCTTTGATATTTGGTCTCGAAAAATCACTGACGAGTGACGACCGCTCAGGTAGTTTGCGGACCACCTCTTCAGCCCTGGCGGGAGTGTCAACTGATAAATATCATCTAGTAGCGTGGAGTGGCTGACTGTATCGAAAGCTTTTTTAGATCCAACGCTACTAGGACAGTTCTCTCACAGGCGCGGTTTTGGTTAAGCCCGCGGTTTATCTGGGCTTCCCATGGCAACCGGTTCTACGTTACGGGAATGACTCGGGTTTTTCCCGACCAAGGGCTGCCGCCCCAGTAACCTAGCCCTGTCTAGGGAACAGTATATTACCACAAGCTCTCCTTTTATGATGTGCCACATATTTATTGCATCTCGTTAAATGAAAATATGTTTTTACTTTTACTAAGGAAGGCATAGCAAAGTGAAAACTTTAAAGACATTCTTCCTATATTTTAGTTTTTTAGATTATGACACTCTTGCAGTTAAAATTGCGAGCCGAAAAGAGCTTAGTAGGTGTGGCAAGATCAGTGTTTGCAAAATAAACCTCCATGCATTTGGACCACCCGGCAAATATGCAATTTGAAAGTTTAATAAAAATATAATCAAAGTTGGCAATTAAATTGCAATTTGTGGTGAGATGTGAAATTAATATAGCTGCTTTTTGTTTTTTGTTTTTTTTTTTCTTCGAAGCAATAGTTTTACAACTGTCCAAGCGTAGGCGGCCGTTTTTAGTATTTGTTTGGTTTATTGTTCCTTTCATTTCCAGATTTTCATACAAGTGCACACATATTTGCCTACTCAACCCATCTCTAATAATCTCTACCATTGACTAACATACATACACATCTGCGGTCATCGCTCAGACATGCAATGGTGCGTGCCAAAAATTTTAATGGCGCTTGTCAGCAAGTATGTAACCAGCCGGCCGTTCGTAATGCTTGGCATATTGTGGCATTCGGCTGACACTTTGAAAATTTCGAGTTAATACAAAATTCTTGACTTTCGCTTCATATCAAGCATAACGAGCGCGATTTTGTTTACCCACGCACGCACACGCACATACATGTCAACTACGAGTACACACACATGCAAGTACATAAATACATGTTGTTGGTATCGGCTTGGCGGTCTCGACCCTGTGCCGTATAGTAAACGTACTTCAGTAGAACTTTTCTTTTCCACTTGGCAATGAACAAACGCGCAACTTTGTAAAAATTCTTTTATTTTTGTGTTTTTGTATTTTTACATTTGCTAATTTGTGCAAATGCTTTTCTATGTCTGGATTTTATTTGCTTTGTTGTTATTCGTTTTTTGTTTTTATACAAATTATCTTATTTGTTTCATGCATATCTTTTCGCGTCTGCCTTTCTTTTTCTTTTCTCTTTCCAATCAAAAGCTGCATTATTCAATAGATTTGCTTGTTTTTTTGAATTCAATAGGGCATTGTTTTTTGTGTCTAACCCATTTAGCCGACTTGCTTGGCAGTTTTGTTTTCATTGAGAGGCTCTGAAAAGGCAGTCTGACTTACATATATTTGAAAGAAATTCTGCGTGAGAAACTACCACAAATAATTTTTCGAATAGATAACCACAAATTTCTCACGCGGCATCACAATGGACTAAGAGTGTAAGCGTGTCCCATAGACGATAATCGCAACAACCTAACCTAACCTATCGAAAAGATCGTCCCACGTTATTTGGGAATTCCTGGACAAAAACGAGTCCCTCGAGTTTAGATATGAATGTACAGGATTCCATATGCTGGCTAATCTTATAAAAACCTTTCGAAGTTGATTGCCGAAAAGTTGAAAAGAACTCTATCAAAGACAGGGTAACATAGTTTTGAGAGCAAATTAGAGTAAAGAAAAAAGTATTTTGTTGCTCTGCCTGTTCGCTCCAGTTGCAGTTCGCTGTATCTCCGAAACTATTATTCGGATCGATTTGAAAATTTAGGATAATATTCTTCAGATGCTGTAGAAATTAATAAGCAAAAAAAATCGATTTTTGAACCCACGAAACCCATCTAACCCCTTAACAAAGCGCGCCAGTCATTTCTTTCTCAAGCAAAGAGAGTTAGTTGGACACACCAAGTGAAGCAAAATCCTTCTCCACCTGATCTTACCAACCAGCTGGTACCGCATCCTCCAGTTACTCCAGATCTAAATCCATTAGAGATCCTCTGTAGCATTCTGAGCAAGCAAATTTATAAAGGCGGACGCCACTTTATCCCGCCACTGTTGCACTTTAAAAAAGCTATTCAAGAGGTTTGGGCAAAAATCGGCCTTAGTTTCCTTCAGCCCCTCGTAAATTCGATGCCACGACGACTAGTATCAATTACAATAAATAGCGGAGGAGATACATACAAGCTATTAAATATTATTTTATATTGTTTTCTTAAGATGCATTATTTTTTTAGGTTTCATATTAGTTTTGTCAAAATATATCTATGTACTTGCTTTTACGCCCTTGAAAATTACTAAATTTTTACAATAAAAGGCTGAAATAAATGAAATAAATCCCTTAACATGTTTTATTTTTACGTTTGTTTTCTTTCCATATGCCGAAAGGTAAAAAGATTTAACCTCGGATTATTTCAATACACAAACAAAAATTTTTTCTTCAGTGCACCCTGTGCCATGCGAAAGCGGAAGTATACGCTTCTCAACTTAGCGCGGATTGCCCACAAGCAAGAACAAATTAGGAATTCAAAAGTTATGTCCATTTCACATGCACACCAAGAAATATATAAGGGAATTATTAATTCAATCAACCAACAACATCTCATTCATTATTCATCATTTAGAAAATATCGAATATTTTTTGCTTGATTTGTCACAGCGATCTGCTACAAATGCCACCTCAAATCGCCGTTTAGCTCTCTACGCCACACGTTTGGTGTCATACATTGAACTGCAATTAGATTAATAGGATGAAAATTGTGCCAATTGCGATAAGCAGGTGTAAGCAACCTGTTGCTGTGTGCCACCACTTGACACACTTTGCGGCAAAATGTCTGGCTAAATGGCGCTAAATTTGCACTTCCCAACACATTTGTCGACCGTAAGCCAACATCCCTCACACACTTCACTACAAATCACAGGCCACTTTGCAACGAAGGCGATTATACGAGGGGTGTTATTTTTATTTTAAGAGCAGTAGGTGACGTTTTGTAATGCAATGTTATTTCGAATTCTTTGGTATGCGAGAAAATTTATGCTTTGGCTTGCTGGCATTGATAAGTTTTGTAACAGCAAATGAAAAGTAGAAGAAGAGCAAAAAAATATATATGCAACCCGCGAAAAAACGATAGCGTATCACTTGCACAATTAGTTTTAAAATTTTAAATAAAAATTAGCAAAAATCCACAAACATTTTCAATTCAATTGTGCGGCTAATTTGAATTTCTAGAAATATTTTTGGTACGCAGGTTTATTGCTTA
This sequence comes from Anastrepha obliqua, assembly GCF_027943255.1. Taxonomy (NCBI): domain Eukaryota; kingdom Metazoa; phylum Arthropoda; class Insecta; order Diptera; family Tephritidae; genus Anastrepha; species Anastrepha obliqua. The sequence goes on from NC_072893.1 coordinate 52,267,497, forward strand.
TTAAATTTAGTATACTAAAGCGAAAATCTGACATTGTTAAAAATCCCGTTGTTTTTTATTTCCTTGATAGTGTTTCGGATTTCCTCTACATCAAAAATAAAATTTGCATTTCTATGGTTTTTGTTGCGCACTCAGCTTTACTTTTCTCTAAAAATAATTAACATTAAAATCCATACAAATTGCATTGCCGTGAATTGTGCGTGAAATTTTGTGTGTATCTCACGGCAAAGTAGTACGCAGTTCACGCCGTGAGAACACCGCGCATAATGCCAGCAACATGTTGTCAGAAACATTTTTATGTAGCTACATATTTAAAATCCATATGGCATTTAAAATGGAGCGAAAACTGATAGTTCGTTTGGGAGTGAAGTGCTTGTGGAGAATATGGAATTTTTAAGCGAAACGTTTCGCAAATAGTGCAAGTTGATCTTTATATTTTTCTGTGTCAATATACTTACATATTTATGTATGTGTATTAATTTTTTCAAAAACACTTTTCTTACCAAAATTCGCGAATTGCTTCTGGGGCGATGTTGATAAATTTGCCACTTCTTATATGACAATCAATGTTGCAGCAACATTTCAAGGCTAGCCAAATGCATGTTGCTGGCGAAATTGCATGGCTTTGAATGCTTTAAAACAAAAAGGAAAATAGTTCAAACTGATCAAAATGTTGCATTTTTTGTTTGTTGCTGTGCTCCTCCAACCGGGAGGAGTTGAGTAAAAGCTTCGATTAAATTGACATTCCTCCTAGTAGTTCTTCAGAATACTTCAATAGATTGTCCGATAATAATCTTGTAAATCTCTTGAAATAGAAATTTGAAAAGGCCGAGCCAAGAAGCACCAGGAGGTGGCTCCTAAAATACTCAGTCTAAAAAACCCGTTGTATTTAAAGCTCTGGAAAGAGGGTAGATAGTCAAGGAGGGAAGGAGAAAAGTATCAGAGAAAGAGATAGGAAAGAATAGAGACAGAGATAGAGATAGTTAGTTCTGTGAGAATTTTCCAGTTTTAGAGAACTAATATTACTCATTCTCACGACATCGCAACCCAAAACTCGTAGCCGTGCTCTAGCAAAGGCAGGACATTCACAGAGAAAGTGCTCAGTGCTATCTGCCTCTTCCAAGCATGACAGGCATATTGGGTCCTCAATGATTCCAATGGTGGTCATATGCTGACCCCATAGGTTTTAACCTGTAATGATACCGACCATCAACCGAACGAAAGTCATTTTTATTAGGAAGTTTGAAAGTTTTCTGTTCGGACTTGTCACACTGATTCCGATTATTGGCTCTGGCCCTTGTGGGGAACCGCTGATCCACGGTTGGCCAATTCATCGGCAATTTCGTTTCCTTGAACACTGGAGTGTCCTGGAACCCATATAAGTACAAGCCAGTTTTGTCTTGCGACAGAATTAAGCTTCTTCTTACATTCTTGAACAATCTCCAGGGCCTTCAGTGCAGTCTGACTGTCACTGAAATAAATCTCTTACTATATTATTATATGATTACTGATTGATTTTTAAAATGAGTTTTATTTGTTATTGTTATTTAATTTTAAATGAAAAAAATCATTTATTTATCGCCTTTAGAATTTTTATGTTGAGCTCAATTGAAGAATCACATTTGTTTGATCAAGTTGAGAATAAGGGTTTCCTCAAGTTGCCAAACACAATCAGCCCTATTACTGAATGCATCGGAATTGGTAGAGTGGCATCACTGAGCTTATTGGTAGTGCCATTTTGTATATTTTAGGCCTCTTTTATTCGCTACTTCTCTGCTCGGCTCATTTGACGAATATAAATTCGGGTCGTTCTCGTAACGTAAAGCCGACTGCCGTGGGCACGTTATTTTGGCCTGCCTCAGCATGTGCTTGATAACTTAATTTTTAAAAGTTGTTGCTAAATTTGCATGAGAAAGCAACAACACAGTTCTCGAGCAAGATACCAGTTGCTTCATCTATTCGTCACGTGCTAACGCTTGGTGAAAAGGCCTTTTGTTATGACGTGTTTTGGTTTTTGGAGAATAAAATAAATTTAGTGTTTCAAAATAAAATTCAGAACGCATAATTGCGTTTTTTTTAATAAATTTGTTACCAACTATAAATAAAAACGTGCCACCTATACGCCCAGTTGTTGGAATTACACCAAATATTCAAGGTTTTTCGCTGAATTTGAAGTTTTCTTAAATTTCCCTGCTTTTCTTGATTCAAAAATATTTTTATTCATTATATGAGTAGAAAATGTAAAATAAGTGCAAAATAACACTAAAGAAATCATTTTTTAAGTCAAAATTTGTTGTTTTTCTTTGTTCGAGCTGATGTCGACACGTCAAAATTTGACATTTGAGTGTTCATAATCTTTCTACGACGGAGTCAGTGATAAGGCTGGATTTTTTTTCTATTTTAAAAATCTAATTCCTTTTTGCTGATAGTTGAAGGATTCGAGAAAGACCTTTGTACTCAACTCAACCAAATTAATCTCAAACATGAATTTTTTGTTAGGTTTGCAAACCTTGTATATACAGGGTGGGCCATATAGCGTTTGATTTTTGAACCACCTGAGAATGGTAACACAAATGACATGTCAAATGTGTTCATAATTTACTTAAAGGTTTGACATTTACGAAATGCGACGCTATACGCTTGAACAAAATGGGGAAATATTGAAAACCTATTTCCAAAGTGGTGACAGTAAATGGCGAGCGTTATCGTGACATGCTCAACGAGTTTTTGTTTCCTAAAATTTAAGAGGATGACATGGACGACATTTGGTTTCAACAGGACGGTGCAACTTGTCACGCTGCCAAAGTTACACTCGAACTTTTGGCTACCGTTTTTGAATTCCGATATCAATTGGCCGCCTCGAAGCTGTGATTTAAGCCCGTTGGACTATTTTTTGTGGGGAGCCGGTAAGGACAAATGCTATGCGAACTACCCAGAGACGATTGATGCTTTAAAACACGAAATCGAAGTTGCCATTCATGAAATTGGAGCCGAAACAATCGAAAATGGGCTTAAAAACAGGGTTGATCGAATGGCCTACTGTAAAGCCAGTCGTGGCAGTCATTTGAACCATATTATTTTTCATTCATAAAGGACAATGTTCAATCTTCAAAATAAAAAAAAAGTTTGAAAAAGTATTTGAAAAAGCTGAATTTGAGGAATAGCCTGAGTTATTTTGACTTTGAGGTCATCGGTCGATTGGGCCTCATTGGCATAGACCAGTGACTCCAGAAAACAGCGAAAAAAAGTCTAGTAGTGTCAAATCGGCATTAAAATTGCCGAATACCGCTAGTGCCTTTCAGGCAGAAGTCTTTGAGATCCTGATGCAAACTGCTTAGGGAACGTGGGAGACAGGGGGACATTAACTTTTTCTATGATAGTAAAGTCGTGATCAAGGCTCTAACCACAGTGCAGATCCAAACTAGTCACCTCCTGTGAGGAGGAGATCAAATATTTTGGGTGTGCAGGTAACTTTTCTCTGATCTGGGTGCCCGGACATAGGAACATAGAGAGAAATAAAATTGCTGATGAATGCTTGATCGGCACACACGCGGAAAAGCTAGGTTTACCATTTAACCCCCATTGCAGAAACTGTGGGCACCTTTCAGAGAAGGAGACTGTAGAGCATTTTTCTTTCTCTGTGAATGTCCGGGTTTGGCAGCTAGACGATTAAGATCACTGGGTGCTCTTTTCTTCGACAGCCAGGGGCAGTGCGCCCACCTAAATCCCATCAATCTTCTTTATTAGAACAACAGCTCTGGCTGGCTGTAGATATCTGGCTGTTGGAGGTCTCATAATAGTATAATAACGGCGCTTTAGTGGTACTTAGGGAGTACCAGAGTGGTACTTCAGCCATTTCATCTACATATCTACCAAATCCGGCAATCTTCCTATTCCTAGATTTCATTCTCTGCAAGTGCTGTCCAATCGTCTAACATGCGCCATGGCCATCTGACATCAGAGACAGAATAATAACTAACGTCGCCGAAATAACATCAGCGCCGCCAATATCGACCCATATATTTTTATTAGAAAGCGTTATAAATTCTAAGCGTTCACAATTCTAGAAAACTAAATAACACCCCTCGCATTATGCTTCACTACATATCTACATACATACATACATCGAGCGAGTGACTGAATGCAAATTTGTTGGGACAAAATACCGTTTGCTATTTGCCCTGTACCGGCTGGTAGTTTTCGGTTTAATTATAATTTTAAGGCACGTGGAGGTTGCTGGGCTGATGATTAGCCTGTACCGGCGGCAGCTAGTGCTCGATTGGTTAATCGACAGCGCTCTGCAGTGACTGCTTTTACTCTGATAGTGCATTTAGTTTTGTATGTAATTAGAGGGCACAGGAATGACTGTAGAGAAAAAAAACAAAAGTTCAAAATCGTTGGGCGTATAATTGCGTACATTTTGAGCTCAGTTTTTATGTGCTTTTAAACCACTTAAGCGTTTTTTGTTTATGCACCTGTGTGCGTGCATGCCTGATTTTTAGCGGTGTGGGCGACAGCAAGCCAAAATAGTCTGTGAAGCGTGTCAATGGCCATTGGCCCCCATTGGCTTATTTCTCTATACGCCCTGCGCCACGCTGTTGTCTCTTTAGTATTTGTATTCTATTATTAAAATCGCGCAGTCCACTACTTACCGGCTGACAATTTCTGCTTACGTACATACATACATATATTTTTGTACATATGCATAAAAACCAAATATGCGCGCTTTATTATAATTTGATGTAGATCATAAAACTTTGTGTCAGAAACGCATTGCTTTAGCTGGGCTCATAGTTGGGCTACGCAGAAAATGGTTAGCATAACAAAACACCCGAATATATTGTAGTTGGTGGGTAGAGCGGAGCGGCGCAATTGTTTTTTTTTTTTTTTTTATTCATTTTTGTTTTTTTTTTTTTTTGTTTTTTTGCCAGTGGCAAGTTCTGCCTGCGTGAAAGCTTGACCAAAATAAATTGATTATATGGGCGTTAGCGCTGAGGGATTTCTCTGTTGCTCTTCCGCCCTTCTACTCATCTGCTCGTCTATTCTTTTGGCCTTCTACTCCTCACCTCTTTATTCTGATTTAGTTTTCGCATTTTTAATATGAAATATTTGCCATTTGCCGGTAACAACTGGTGGTAGGGCAGGCTGTTAGAGATGTGCAAAGTATTTACCGGTGCAAAGGCGCTATTGTAGTGAGAATTTTATTTAAAATTAAATTAATTGAAATTTATTGTTAAGGGATTATTTATATACAGTTAGAATTTTCAAAAAATCGATTTTTTGTTTCGGGCGGGAGCTTAAGAAGGTGGTGACGGTCTCCCGGTAAATATCGTTTATTGACGGTCTAAATACTGTCTGGTCCAGTAGATTTCTGTCAGTTTTGTCCTGGATCTCGTCCGCATAGTCTAAAAGGTGTCTCCTGACGCGCCTAGAAGGCGGCTCTGACTGAAGCAGGTGTCTGCAAGGGTGAAACCTATGGTAGCACCCTAGCAGGAACTGCTTGCTGAGCAGTTTATTGTGCTCCATTACAGGGAGCATTTGTGCCTCGTTGTGAAGGTGTTGAACAGGGGACATCAGGAGGCAATGTCTGTAGCTTTATCCACTGCGTGTCACTAGTTCCAGGCGACCAGACAGGCGCAGCATAGTTTAGAACCGGCCGACCAATTGCCTTAAATGTCGATAGCAACAGTTCTTTGACTTTGCCCCAAGTGCTGCCGGCAAGCGACTTGAGGACCTTGCTGCGATTTTGGACCTTAGTGGCAATCGCGGTTGTATGCGCTGAGAAGGAGAGCAAACTGTCAAAGGTCACACTCAAAATTTTGGGATTGTTTACCGTCGGAATTGGTGTGTTATCGACTTTTACCCTGAGGGACAGTTTGACCTCCTTTGTCCAAGCGGTAAAGAGGGTCGCCGGGGATTTAGCGGGGGAAAGTTGGAGATTCCTCGCAGTGGAAAAGCGAGAAAGGTCGGTGAGGTAGCTGTTCACTTTGGAGCACAGGCCATCGATGTCATTGCCCGACGCCATTGTCGCGCGGTCGTCAACGTATGAGACCATGGAGGCTCCCTCTGGTGGTTGGGGGAGCTTCGAGATGTAGAAGTGGAACAGCAAGTGTGAAAGGACACGACCCTGCGGTACACCTTGCTTAATCTTCCTCTGCTTTGATATTTGGTCTCGAAAAATCACTGACGAGTGACGACCGCTCAGGTAGTTTGCGGACCACCTCTTCAGCCCTGGCGGGAGTGTCGACTGATAAACATTATCTAGTAGCGTGGAATGGCTGACTGTATCGAAAGCTTTTTTAGATCCAACACTACTAGGACAGTCCTCTCGCAGGGGCGGTTTTGGTTAAGCCCGCGGTTTATCTGGGCTTCCCATGGCAACCGGTTCTACGTTACGGGAATGACTCTGGTTTTGCCCGACCAAGGGCTGTAATCTAGCCCTGCCTAGTGAACACTATATTACCACAAGCTCTCCTTTTATGCTGTGCCACAAATTTATTGCATCTCGTTAAATGAAAATACGTTTTTCCTTTTACTAAGGAAGGCATAGCAAATTGCAAACTTTGAAGTCGTTCTTCTTATATTTTAGTTTCTTGAATTACGACACTCTTGCAATTAAAACTGCGAGCCGAAAAGAGCTTAGTAGGAGGTGTGGCAAGATCAGTGTTTGCAAAATAATCCTCTATGCATTTGGACCATCCGGCAGACATGCAATTTGAAAGTTTAATAAAAATATAATCAAAGTTGGCAATTAAATTGATATTTGTGGGGAGATGTGAAATTAGCTTTTTTGATGTTTTTTGTTTTCTTCGAAGTAATAGTTTTATAACTGTCCAAGCGTAGGCGGCCGTTTTTAGTGTTTGTTTGGTTTATTGTTTCTTTTATTTCCACATTTTCATAAAAGTGCACACATTTTTGCATACTCAACTCATCTCTAACAAACAATCTCTACCATTGACTAACAAACATACACTTCTGCAGTCATCGCTCAGACATGCGATGGTGCGTGCCAAAAATTTTAATGGCGCTTGTCAGCAAGTTTGTAACCAGCCGGCCGTTCGTAATGCTTGGCATATTGTGGCATTCGGCTGACACTTTGAAAATTTCGAGTTAATACAAAATTCTTGACTTTCGCTTCATATCAAGCATAACGAGCGCGATTTTGTTTACCCACACACGCACACGCACATACATGTCAAGTAGACGCACACACACATGCAGGTGCATATACTCGTATACATAACTCGCTGTTGGTAACGGCTTGGCGGTCTCGACCCTGTGCCGTATAGTAAACGTACTTCAATAGAACTTTTCTTTTCCACTTGGCAATGAACAAACGCGCAACTTTGTAAAAATTCTTTTATTTTTGTGTTTTTGTATTTTTACATTTGCTAATTTGTGCAAATGCTTTTCTATGTATGGATTTTATTTGCTTTGTTATTCGTTTTTTGTTTTTATACAAATTATCTTATCTGTTTTATGTACTTCTTTTCGCGTCTGCCTTTCTTTTTCTTTTCTCTCTCTAATCAAAAACTAGCTTTTTCTTCTAAATTTATTGGCTTGTGTGGATCTGTATTATTCAATAGATTTTTTTGTTCTTGTTTTCAATAGCGCATTGTTTGTTGTTATTAACCCATTTAGCCGACCTGCTTAGCAGTTTTGTTGCCATTGAGATGCTCTGAAAAGGCAGTCTACCTATATTTGAAAAAAAAAAGAAATTCTCCATGGGAAATTACCACAAATAATTTTTCGAATAGTTAACCACAAATTTCCCACGCGGCATCACAATGGGCTAAGAGTGTGAGCGTGTCCCTTAGACGATAATCGCAACAACTGACCTAACCTATCGAAAAGATCGTCTCACGTTATTGGGGAATTCCTGGACAAAAACGAGTCCCTCGAGTTGAGATATGAATGTACATGATTCCATAGGCTAATCTTACAAAAACCTTTCGAAGTTGATTGCCGAAAAGTTGAAAAGAACTTTTCAGGTGCTCACATGGAAAGGTAACGTATTTTTTGAGAGTTTTGAGAGCAAAGGAGAATAAAGAAACAAGTATTTTGCTTGCTCTGCCTGTTCGCTCCTTAAGACTAGGCACGCCGAGCTTGGAATGACCTTTATGCAAGTTAATGAAAAACTACAGTTAGTCGTCTGCTAAAATAGTTTAATAAAAATAAAAAAAAAAACTTTTTAAAAAGAAAAAAAATTCGAAAGTATTATCATTTTATTGTTTATTGTCGGTCTTTCTTCTTTGGCTTAGCTTCTCTTCTTTGAACATCTAGAAATTTCAGTAAAATTATTCAGACTTCATGCCGCTTTAGAGTGGCTTAAATCTTTTTCTTTGAGGTTACTCTTGAGAATAAGGTCACAAAATAATCGCAAAAAAATTTACAAAATTGAGGTGAATGCCAATTGTGATATGAACGTAAAATAGTTTTATTTGCATTGAAAGCATTTTGTGTTGATTTTTTCGATGCATAAAAGGTGCACACATTTTTAATTCATTAAAATTGCACTGTGCTGGAATTTTACATTTTTTTTTGGGCAAACGTTTTGATAGTTGATCTTACTTCATAAGGCTATCTAAATTCAATGCTGTCTTTGACCGCTGGGAATTCATTCGGAAATGACCTTAAATTGTTATAAGTTTTAGTGAAATTTTCAATTGATTTGAATTTTTGGTTGTAATTGAAGAACCACTCGATGGATTTGGTGAAATTTGTACAGCTCAATCATAAAACTAAGTGAGTGAAGAATTTTTATTTTTATTGAAGACTCTTAAATTAAATTTGAAAAAAAAAAATGCTCCTTATAAAAAATATCTGCCGTGCGGAGGCGGCATAAAACTGTAGGTCCCTTCATTTGTGAAAGAACATCAAGACGCACATCATAAATTGGCCACCCAACCTGGCACTCAATAGGGTGTAAGCGCCATAATGCCAAAGAGAAATTTTACGCTGTTTACAATAAAAGAAAAAGCAGATATTCTGAACAAATCAAAATAACAAAAAACTCTCACATGCATAGAACAACAATAATTCGTATTAAAAAAACAATGAACAGTCCATAGAGAAGTTTGTTACGCGTTCTGAATTCGGTCTAGGTAAAAAGAAAACTGAGTTTCCAAAAATGGAAAAGGCGTTGTTCAATTGGTTTGCTGATTAAAGGGCCAAAAACTTAACAATAACAAGTGCTAAAGATTTCCATCAAACACTTCCTTAGTTAAAAAAAAGAGAAATTTAAAATTTCCATCACTCAAAATTAGAATAAAGATTTCTGCAAATACTTCCTAAATAAAAAAAAAACGATTTCCATCACTCAAATTCAGAAAAAAAATTCCATTAAAAACTTCTTAAATTGAAAAAAAATTCCACCTCCCAAAATCTTTGTTTTGTATTTAGTAAAAGAAGTTAATTTTGCGCCACCTTGTATATTTTTATAAAAAAAAGAAAATGAATAGTAAATCTTAGCAATATGTCGCGCTGCTATTATTTGACCATCACTGTGTTTATATCTCTTACAAAAAATTGTTTCTGAACGTTATAAAATCGTTTCGCCATATTCATGGAATGTTTATGTGGGCCTTAAAATAAAAAGTGTTGTACACCACAAAAGTAACAAAAAAGCAACAACTAACATTTTCGTACTTCAATGTGGAAAAAATCTATTCATACATACTCGCACATACATACATACTTCTTCTCCATGTACGAAAGGGTTTTCTCAGTTGTCACATTGTCAAAAAATCTCACATCTCAGATCTCAGATGTGATGCGCTCATTACTGGCTGTTGGGAATTTTCGCAGCTATGAAATAAATAAATGAACTCAGCATCTGTCGCAAAAATAAAAACAAAACCAAAAAAGAAAAGGAGCAAAACGCAAGAGAAAATTCCGACCACACCAAATGCACAACTCATTTTGTAATGAATAAAATCTTATATTCCGCATTCCATTTTTCATTTAATTTCCCACATCCCTCCCTCCCCCAACAACTGCAATGCGAAAATTCCGTCGAGGCCGCGAATCTGAAAAGTCGCAGAGTCGAAATGCTTCAAAATAACGAATGTCGCTGCATTGCTTCGCCTCGATTTCCATTAATGAGTTGTACGACGACTAATTCGCATTGTTGCATTCGCAAATTGTGTTTATCATCCAACGGTTTTCGCCGTCTTTCGCCACGTCGTTTGTACTTGTACAACAGCAAATGTAATTAAAATAGAGTGAGGGAAAAAGTAAAAATGCAATTTAAGTTTTGTCGCAATCATAGGCCGACCTGTAAGTGGTTAAACAAATGATACTTCTCTCGCACTGCAATGCTTTCACGTGTACGAGTGTGAGTAAAACCACTACACAGCGCTTTGCCGCCGCATTCACACGCTTTTGCTGCGTTTTTGTTTCTAATAAAGTAAATTTTTAATTCCAGCGCAACTGAAAGTAGAGCAACTACACTGCTACCACCGCATAGAAAAGTTGTTGTTTATTGTTTTTTCGTTTCTTTTTGTATTTTTGGTTAATTCAGTTTAAAGAAAATAAATACAAATGAATTGGGCGAACTGTAATGTAATTAAATTTTCTAATGTCGCAACAGCAGCAGTCAGCCTTGCTAATATGTTTTTGTCGCGTAATGATTAAATTGATTGCTGGGCATATTTTGCGATGAGGAATGTCTAGTTTTTCGATTTTTATGATCCCGGGGATTTCGGGATCTTGTTATTACAATCTTGGGATGTAGATATTCCTTAATTCAAAAAAATTGAATCAATATTATTAGGTGCGCAACTAAGTTCCCGCTGTTTGTCAATAGATGCCGCCAGCAGTGTGTGCTAGTCGATTATAACATAACCTAAACGTCATAAACCAAGCCTAGACATATGGTAAGCCAACTGCTTCGATACATTAGAGATTTTGTTTTGGTATCATATACTTTTGGTTTTGTGAAAATGTCTGATTTTGTGCCAAATAATCGTCATTTGCGGGAAGTGTTGATTTTCCTCTTTCATTCGAAAAAAACGGCGGCTGAAGCGCATCGAGAGCTACAAAAAGTTTAGGAAGATGCTGCTTTAAGTGAAACAACTTGCCGAGATTGGTTCAGTCGCTTCAAAGACGGTGATTTTACTGTTGACGACCGTCCGCGTGAAGGAAGGCCAAAAACCTTCGAAGACGCTAAATTGGAGGCATTGCGCAATGAGGATCCGTGTCAAACGCAAGAAGAGCTTGCTTCAGTATTAGGAGTTACCCGCCGATCCATTTCCAAGCGATTGCGTGCTTTGGGAATGATTCAGAAACAGGGGACTTGGGTTCCTTATCAGTTTAAGCCAAGGGATGTTGAACGTCGTTTTTTCGCCAGCGGCAAAAAAGAAAGAGTTTTCTTCATCGCATCGTGACGGGTGATGAAAACTGGATTCATTACAGCAATCCAAAAAAAAAAAAGTCATGGGTACTGCCCGGTCATGCTTCTACGTCGTCGCCTCGGTCGAATATTCACGCTGCGAAGGTTATGCTATGTAGTTGGAGTTATTTATTATGAGTTGTTAAAGCCAAGTGAAACCATCACTAGGGATCGGTATCGACTTCAATTGATGCGATTGAACCGAGCACTGCGCTAGAAACGGCCCCAATACGCGGAGAGGCATGAAAAAGTGATTCTACAGCATGACAATACTCGGGCTCACGTTGCCAAACCCGTTAAAATCTACCTGGAAACACTGAAGTGGAGAATCCTACCCCCCCGCCATATTCTCCAGATATTGCGCCGTCCGATTATCACCTGTTCCGATCGATGGCACATGGTCTAGCTGACCAGCAGTTCCATTCATATGAAGGCATAAAAAAGTGGCTTGATCCAGAGATCTACCAGAAAGATGGGGAAAAGTAGTAGCCAGCAATGGGCAATGCTTTCAATGATTCGCTTGTAACCATTTTTTCAGAACAAAGTGGTATTTTCATCAAAAAAACAGCGTGAACTTAGTTGCACACCTATATTTTGTCTTTAATACACAGTCTAGATAATTTATGTAGCCTACTGTCACGCTTCCTAAGGTTGAAAATGATGCAGAGCCTAAGCAGTTTATTCGTGTTTTTCTAAGTGCAGGGCAGTGGCAGAGTAGGTGTTCCAGAGTTCTACTCGCGTTGACTTCATTACACATTGTCGTGAGACAGTGCGCTGTCTACAAGTTTGCACTCTTTCCTGGCTGACCTGACTTTGTGATGATTTTCGCGATCCAGCGTGAGCTGTTACTTTCCCATCTTGAGTTCGCTTCTTGAATCATTGCTGCATCTATATGAAGTCGTTGTTTCCAGAGAGGTGGTTGTATACCAGCCGTACTTGCTATACAAGGTCCGGCACTCGAGTGTAATCAACTCCAGACCGCTCGCGCAGCTGATGCACGGGCACATGATTTCACACCAAAGCAGCAACAAGTGAGACTTGAGAGAGCGGAGGAGTTGCTTCGCTTGGACGAAAGCGGTAAATTTCCGAATATTGTGTTTTCTAACGAGAAAATTTTTCAAATTAAGCGATTGGGTAGGGTCTACTTGACCGACCGTTCATACGTGAATTTGAGTCATCGAGTCATCCACCAGGAGGCAGCAGCCGCCACAGGTAATAGTTTAGGCCGCTATAACCGCTGTAACCGCAGATGGGCGCTCTCCAATCCTTTTCATCGAGCGTGGCGTCACGGTAAATGCGAAATATTATCGGGAAAGTATGCAGCAGGTTGCTTTGAAGCAGTGGACAGACAAACATTTCAGTGGCAGATCATGGACGTTTCAACAGGACTTGGCACCGTCTTGAGTGAACCTAGAATGGCTAAAAAAGCAACTTTCCGAAATTCATAACCCAAACAATGGGTTTCAAATTCACCAGTTGAGAATCCGATTATTCTCTTTGATCCATTTTGGAGAGCAAGGTTCGAACTAAAATCTTCACCAGTACCGAGGCGCTGAAAAAAGCCATTGTCCGCGTGTGGGCTAAAATGCCTGCATGTCACATCCGGGCAGCTTCCGTTTCATTTCTGGGCCATCTCAAGGCAAAAGGTGGTCAGATCGCACAAAAGTAAATTGATTCCTAATTTTGGATCATTTTCACACATTTTTTACTTTGAATTGAATAAAAGTAATTTTCCAAACTAAATTTATGGCCTTTTTAATTGGTTACACTTCGAGTGCCGGACTCTGTAGAAAGATTTGCACCTGCTTTGGCTAGTAAATGCACTTCTCGTTTCCTTAAATTCCCTTGTGTTTTGGAACCCAGTTGAAAGTTATCCCTTCGACCATCCATCTTGACTTATAATGCCATCAAGAACCTGACTCATAATGTTTAGGCCTCTTCTTGAGATGAGGTTGACCAGGTAATCTGCATAAGCAGTTCACTTTGGTGATTCGTTCCTCATTTTAAGTAAGATTCTGTTCACTACTAGAGTCCACAATAGAGGTGAGAGTACGTCTCCTTGTGGTTTACCTCTATTAGCTCTCCGAAATGTGACCAAAGAACCCCATTCTGTTATCACTGTGCAACAATTCAATAGATTGTCGATCCAGTTTTGTAACGATGGATGTGTGTCAATTGATACTAAGCCTTGCATCGGTGCCTCTTTCGGAACATTGTTGAAAGCGCCAGATATAATCAAATGCTTCGTAAGATTATAAGTACCGGATATCCGGCATTGTAGGTAAATAATACCGCAATTTTCGGGACTTAAAATTTACCGAAAATGACATCTCTAGTTGCTATGCTCATATTTATGTATTCATCAACGCACATTGATGGCAATTCGTAAACAATTGTTGCTATTTTACTTTATTCGTACCTTTTTAAAGGCGCTGCTCACAGAGAAGTGGAAGTAGTATTTGTCATGTCACGTTATTAGCGTGTGAAATAGCCAGTGGACGGGGCGTTAGATGCTTATGTAGGTATGTATCTCGTGTAAAGTCTTCATTAGAATTTTTATTGGTTTGCTTTCGTAAACTTTGAGAAGTATGGATTTCGAATTTATAAGCTGAAAGCCACATGGCTAAGATATTGCCATGATTATTTTTACAAATAATACATCAACATTTTACCCAATTTTGACTAGTTTTTATTTCTTTTTTTTGAATGTTCCACAAACTTTTTATCCCAATTCCACGCCTTTCAATTAGATGATTTTTATAAATACCATAAATGCAAAAAAATTTAGTTCAAACAACACCCAATTCCGCTGAAGTGTGACTAAGAAGTTACCGCCTGCTGAAATTAAAATTTGAACTGCGGAAGCAGAACGGCGAAGTTGTGACATATTGAAAACATAAAAACAAAAAACCAAATATGTGCAATTACGCTCAAATGTATTTATGTGGAAACCAGTTTATAGTTTATTTATTTAAAGCTTAAACTAATAATTACACCTGAAGTGTGTGAGCGCGAGTAAATACAGGCGCCTCTGTCGGCAATGCCCATTGTTTACTCGCACATAAAACAGTGAGTAGCGGAACAATGTGCAATATTTGTTGTTAATTGTCAAATGAAATATGACAACAATTTGCGGCAACGATAGCGAGAAATATTCCATGCGATAATTTATAGGCGCAGATGTGTTTGAACTACTCGGAATAAAGTAGGCTTCTATAAATCAAGAATATTTAAATGAATTTACAGCTGTCAGCTGTTGAATAGGAAATTAATAGGGGAATAAATCAATTCACTGAGGATCCCATAACTTAGATTGAAAGCAGTTGGACGCATTTCAATGTAGTTAAATGAAAGTAAATGTTAGAAATAATGTCTACATCAATTGACATAAAAGGAATAGGCGACATACATATGTACACATAGTTACTAAATTATACATACGGGAGCGTAAGTCCTATTTTTTGGTAAGATATTAAACATGGTATATAAATGTTAAACTTAAAAGCATTTTATTTCATATATTAATAAAAACAAAATAAACAAAAATGTAAATTTCACTTAAATATGCTTAAATATTGTAATTTTGTTAAATTACACTTATTCGCTATGTGACTAAAGTATACATACGGCTGTTTAATAATTAAAAAAAAATATATTTTAGTATCTCGTATGGCTTCCTTTGGCATCTACTACAGCAGATAATCTAGCTGGCATGGACAGTGCCAATTTTCTTGTTGTTTCTGCCGATATTAAATTCCATTCTTGAATTAAAGCCTCTTTTAATGATGGAATGGACGTTATGTATCGTTTTTTTAAGGCTCTTTTCAGATGATCCCATAAATGTTCAATTGCATTTAAATCTGGTGATTGGGGTGGAGGTTCCAGTTTATTTTTTACGTTATATAGCAGCCACTCTTTCACCAGATTCGAGGAATGCTTGGGATCGTTGTCGTGCATGAATATAGCATTTTCTGCGAGACCAAGTTTTTGTAACTGTCTTTTAAAATTTCAATGTACATGGTCTTATTCATAGTACCTTCTATAAACCTTAAATTTCCAACACCATTTGCTGCCATACATCCCCATACCATAAGAGATCCTCCACCATGTTTCACAGTTGCATTAACGTTTTGTGGCAAAAACTCCGTGTTTGGTTTTCTCCAAACTTTAGCGCGCCCGTCTCCTCCAAATACCATAAACTTGCATTCGTCCGTAAATATAACTCGTTCCCAAAATGTTGGATCGCTAACATGGACACTTTTATACTTTTCAGCATATTCCAACCGTTTAACAACATTTACGGCTCTCAGTAGGAGCTTTTTTCGGGCAACTCTGCTTAAAAACCCATTCCTCTTAATGCAACGACGTACCGTTTGGCTAAAAACCTCAATATCGTGATTCAACCTTATTTCATTGTTAATTGCAACCGCACTTTTTTTTGGATTATCCTTCACTGTTCGAATAATAGTCCGCTCCAGTCTTTCAGTAAGCTTACGTGGGCGACCTGATCGCTGTTTGTTCGCATAATTTCCATTATTTTCGAAATTTTTTATTATTGTCTGTACAGTAGGTTTTGTTAAATTTAAAATTTCACCAATTCCTTGTAAAGATTTTCCTTCGCGCCTTAGTTTTACAACCATTTTACGAATATCCTCGGAGATTTCTTTAGTTTTTGGCATTTTTTACGTTTTTTATCTTAAATAACAATTAAGTCTGGAGAAACTGATATCAGTCGTAACACTGATCTTCTATTAATGAGCAAAACGCATTTTCATAAAATTTCTAACGGTATTATTAGCGGCGTATAAAAACAACTACTCGCGTATGTATACTTATGTAACATTACTGGAATGCATTATTAGTGTTTTTAGTACATATTTTATCAACGCTGACAAAAAAAATACACAGGGTGTTGTTAAAATAATAAGATTAATTTAATTTATTAGTGTTGGATACAAAAAATAAGAAAAACAATTTTAAATCTAAGAAAATAAGAAATATTTTATCGTATGTATACTTTAGTAATTATGTGTAGGTCATTTTGGTCGAACTTCTTCAAAGAAGAGACATGAAATATGTATTTACGTTAATCATATACATACATATGCATATATTTTCTCATAGTTCCTAGATGAAACATAGGGACTCAAATCGCTAATCATACTTTCCTGAAATTATAACAGAGATTACAATCTCCCGCAGTATTGTATCCAAAGACAATTCGTACCTTCCATAGCAGCAGTAGTTGAGGCATAGCAGCCTATTTGCCGCCCTTCAAACTATTTGTTTTGCTTGTGTCCTGGACTTTATGATTTCCGTGTCTTCCTAGTTATTTTTGTTGTGGTTATAGCAGCACAAATCTTCCACATAAAAATACGCGGAATGTTGCTAGAGTGACAGCCCCTAACCGGATATAAATCCGTATCATTTCGGTAACGTAGAGCCAATTGCTGTGGGAAAGTACCTCGTTAGTCGTTAATAACGCCGTAGTTACGTAGACTTTGGTAAGCTCGCAAAAGGGTTCTGATCCAAGAAGGTTTAATGTAGCGCCTAATTTGCAAGGTGTCCGTCTTTTCATTGTTAGTCGTAAGCAGTGGCTTTTGAACCATATAAACTCTTTTTTCGTATTTAATGAATGACACCAAGTCTCTCTAAAGCTGGTCCTTATAGTAAGACGCCAAAGTATAGGACGGGAAGGGAAGGTTTTGCTTCTAAAAGTAGCAATTTTAGACAAAAGTAAGGTAATTGAAAATAAAATGTATCCCTACCGCAAAGGTTTTCCTTGCATCGAAAGACAAACCTTAAGATCACAGAATATTTAAATAACAGAATTTAAATTTAAATTTCCTGAAATATTTCATTTTTAAAAACGAAAAAGAAAAATAATGTTTTAATTTATTTGTAGTAAAAGGGGATCAGATTGGAGGTACCCTTTCCAGATCACGCTTGAATACCGTCAAACTAAATACATAATTTATTTTGAGTGTTCATTGACATTTCATTATAGAAAGCCTCAACAAGTTTAAAAACCGTGCAATTGTATTAGAAAAATCGACGCTCTGTGAAAAAATGATGTGAAAAATATTCATCGCGCGATCAGGTCAAATTATGGTGTTTAGTAATGAGACTCATTTTTGGTTTAATGGCTACGTCAATAAGTAAAATTGCCGTATATGGGCTGAAGAGCAACCTAAAGCCATTCCAGAACAGCCATTACGTCCTTTTTATTTGTGTGGGTATGTAAAATTCAAATGCTTTTTGGATAAACCAGCATCGATTGAGGCATTGGAAGCCAACATTTCTAAAGTTATTCACGAGATACCGACCGAGGTCCTCCAGCGGGTCATTCAAAATTGGTGTTTACGGTTGGCCGAATTACGACGGAGTTGTGGCCAATATATGAAATATTTAAAAATAAATGTCATGAAGGGTTCTACACAAAAATATTAAGGATTGCCGAATCAATTTGAATTTTGATTGTGCTATTTCAATTTAAGATCCAATACCTCTCAATTGATCACCCTTTATTGATTAGGTATAAGTTACTGCACGTACAGTGCCGCTCAACTGAATAGGTTTGAAAATTATTTCTTCTATTTTTTCTTCTCTCTTTGTTCCTATGACATTTTTTCCTTCTATCTTTTTTGTTTTGAACGTTCATTTGCTTACCCATAATATGGCAAAAAAATGTATCGGGTTCTATGCAACGGTAAATCAGAATTTTCCTTTCATCGTGGAATTCGCTAAATGTGTGGTCTATTTTTGGCTCATCTGATTAGGTTTGACAACCTTGACTTCACTTTTTGATTGACTGCCTGATTGAAAACATATAATTTATTTGGTCTGCTTAAACATAATGAAGTAGCAAAGAAGATTGGTCGAAGCCAAAACGTGGTAAGCAATTTTCTTCGTAATGAAGCCGATTACAAGAAAAAAATGAAAGGAGGAAAAAAATATGCTACAACGACATCAGAGAGGCGACCAATCCTTCGAACTGCTTCGAATTCCCACCTCTCTGCCAGTAAAATCAGGGATGAATGCGGTCTAAATGCTAGTTTGGCAACGGTAAAACGAGTTATTCGGAGTGCATAACACTTAAAGAGATTAAAAATATGAAAAAAAACCTCTCAATGATGCACGGAAGGAAGCACGACTTCGATTTGCGCGGGATCATATGACATGGAACAAGGAGTGGAAGGCTGTGGTCTCCTCCGACGAAAAAAAGTTCAATCTCGACGGACCGGATAGCTACAACTACTATTTTTACGATATGCGAAAAGGGGAATGCTTTTTGAGTCATCATTACGCCTATACAGGAGGCGTAATGGTTTGGGGAGCCATATCGTTTTATGGAACTTGCGAGCTGCAGTTTGTTTCATCAAAGATGAATGCAAATGTCTACAAGACTGTGCTCCAAAAGGCTTTTCCCCAGTTTTCCGAAATGTTTGGACCTATTCAATGGACGTACCAACAAGACAATGCCGCCCCCATCCATACAGCCCGAGTTACAAAACAGTGGATTAAGGACCAGAATGTCAACTAGCTCGAGTGGACGCCGTACTCCCTAGACATAAATATTATCGAGAATATTTGGGGACTTTTATCCAGGAGAGTCTATGAAGGGGGAAGATAATTTCCAGACTCGGCGACCCTGGTTGAAGCGATTAAAAAAGCCTGGTCAACTATTTCACTGAGTGAAATTGAAAAATATTTCGATTCCTTATCAACTCGAATGTTTGCAATAATTAAGAATAAGGGTGGTCATACCAAATATTAAATAATGCAGAAATAGTGTCTTTTATTATTTAAGTTATCAAGAGCCATGAAATATTGCTGTGAATAATTTTTTTTTATAGTTTTGTTGGTCAAACCTATTCACTTGAGCCAAAAATAATGTAGATTTTCAGCTATGTTTTTGAAAATATAATAAAAAAAAAAAAATAAAAACCAAACCAAAAAAAAAAAGACTTGTATTTTATAAATAATTGATCGTTTTACTTAACAAAATTTATTTGGTTTAAATCCGCGTGCTCGTTATGAAGATATTATGTTCAAAGTCTAAAAAAGAAGTCAAACCTATTCAGTTGAGCGGCACTGTAAGACGGCTCTTTCTCACACCAGTTGAAACCAAATATGGAAATAGCCATTTAAGGGTGTAACCCACTAACTCACTTTTGAAAAATCGATTATTTTTTTTTTTGCATTTTTCGAAAGTATATATATCCAGAAACATCATGTTAAAATCGCAGATTGAACTTAGGTAAGTTTTTTTCATGATTTTTCATAAAAAAAAACTTTAATTGCATTTTTCTCGAATTAACGTTTTTTCGGTTGGTCCACAAGATTTCTCGGGAACCAGTGGAACGATTCTCATGAAATTTTAACCACATATTCTACACATAAATAGCTATAAAATAAACAACTTTCGTAATAAAATTTTGATTTTTACTAATTTTTTTTTCACAAAAAACAGTGTAAAAAATCATGTTTTTTAAAATTTTTTTGTTTTTTGGCCGCCATTTTGTTATTTATTAATAAAAATTAATAATTTTACTTTATTTTATAGCTACTGTTATAACAAATCTAAAACTTTTTGATTTTTCTGTTTCAGATAAGCCGTTCTCGAGATATCGTGTGGACCAGCGACCTATCTCTAAATCATGGTGTTATGTTTAGCTATAGTTTTTGTATAAAAAAATTGCAAAAAATGAATAAAAAAAATTTTTTTCTTGTATTTTAAGACTTTATTTATCAAGCCTAACAACTTTTATATCAATATCATTCATAGCCTGCTTGAAAAAAATTTCTGAAAATAGCCTTTTTTTCGAGCGTAGTTAGTGGGTTACACCCTTAACACTTCAAAGTGAGCAAAGGAAATATGCTGTTATTTTTTTATTAAATTGCATTGGTCAAACACAGTTTTTTTTACATTAAACTAAACTCAAAAATTATTGAGGAAAATAAATGTTATACTATAAAATTATCTTTATTAAAAAGAAATAAATTTGCACAGTATCGTTTTCTTTGTTTCCTCTTCCTCAAACAAATTATAATTAATTTTTTTATATTTATATATTTTCAGGTGAGTTTCCAATATGCGAGCCCAACTGTTGGTTGTTTACTGTAAGTGCTATAATTTTTTAATTTTTATTTCGACCATCATTACACAGAGAGAGTGAATACTCGCATTAATTAAAGCAGGCAGACATTTTCATATATTTCAAATAAATTAAATAAATGGATTCTTGTCACTTTAGAAGTGACTTATGTGAGTTGATTTGGCATTGACATTTAGAATATTTGATATCAAATGGCTTTTCATTTGTCTGCCAACTCGCAAAGGTCCATATGCCTACACTTCGGCAAATCTCAAAGCTTTTCGGTTTCTTTTTTCGAATTTTGTAATTTCCTTAACTGAAAAGAATCCGACATTCAGCTGCTCTGCTGTGAGACTAAACGGCTCTAAGTGTAAATTGAGAGGCAACTTTTTTTTATAAATTTTGCAATCTTTATTTATGTATTCTTCAAAGTTTATCTCGCTGTAAAGAAGTCCACCGCCGACAAAATAAGCTGCGGCAGCTCTTACTTTTTGTTTTTTATTTGGAGTTACCAAAATAATTGTTAAGCTCGACTTCTCTTCAACTTCTATGGATTCGAAACATTGTCGCCGTAGAGTTCGTTTAATTTATTGAAGTGAGGTGGGTCAGCTTTAGCGCACTAGACAGGGCTAGTTAACTGGGACGGCAGTCCTTGGTCGTGCAAAGCCCGTGCTATTCCGGTTCGTAGGTCCGGCTGCCATTTGAATGCAGTTTAATCAGTCGACTTCGTTCTTTATGGAACTTTTAAGGTCAAATTCTTGGCAAAATTATCTCGAAAAATGGATGCAACAAAGTTTTTTGCGTCAGAAATCTAGGTTTTTGTTTTTTGGATGAAAATAAATAAATTAAATAATTGGGGCGTACACTTCTGTTAGGTGTTTTACCGAGCTGCTCCTCCTATTTGTGGTGTGCATTTTGATGTTCTTCCACAAATGGAGCGACCTACAGTTTTAAGCCGACTTCGAACGGCAAATGGTTTTTTTATGAGGAGCTATTTCATGGCGGCCGCCGTAGCCGAATGGGTTGGTGCGCGACTACCATCCGGAATTCACAGAGAGAACGTCGGTTCGAATCTCGGTGAAAACACCAAAATTAAGAAAAACATTTTTCTAATAGTGGTCGCCCCTCGGCAGGCAATGGCAAACCTCCGAGTGTATTTCTGCCATGAAAAAGCTTCTCATAAAAAAAAAATATCTGCCGTTCGGAGTCGGCTTGAAACTGTAGGTCCCTCCATTTGTGGAACAACATCAAGGCGCACACCACAAATACGAGGAAGACCTCGGCCAAACACCCAAAAAGGGTGTACGCGTCAATTATTATATATATATATATAATGGCAGAAATACACTCGGAGGTTTGTCTTTGTTTGCCGAGGTGCGACCGTTATTAGAAAAAACTTTTTCTATAATTTTTGTGTTTCATGCACGGGGATGCGGACTCCCATATGGACGTCACTCACCAACCCTTTCGGCTACTACGTCTTTTTGCGATTTTGCCTGCGTCAGCTAAAGTAACATACGTGCTGAGTCAAAAATTTAGTTTACGGTTAGACGCTGACTTGAACTTACTTGAAAAATGTTAAGAAAAGTTAAAATTTTTTGAAAATCTTATAACCAACTATCCAAAAGCTTCAAGCCAGAGACGATGCTCGAGTTGAAACTTCAAAGTGAAGTTGCGATTGGTGAGATAAGCGCCGAAACTCACGAATGGGCTATTGCCATCGTCCAAACTCCTGGGGCATACGATAGTAGGGGCATGATGAGAGCCTTAGTTAGTGAGAGAGTGTTAGTTTTGTTTGTCGAGAGAGCACTTTACTACTCAATTGCTTACTTAGTTCAAAGAGAGATTTTCCGTTGGATTTCAAGTCTGACATTATTATTGGTGTTAATACTTGTTCCTAAATAAACGAAGTCTCTTAATACTTCACAACTATAACAGTTAACAGTAGCTTGGGTGCCGATACGCGAGTGCGCCGACTATTTGTTTGCTAATAGGAGGTACTTCGTTCTCTACTCGTTCACCGACAGACCCATTCGCTTCACATCCTTATCCAGCTTAGAAAAGGCAGAGCTGTACTCGTAACAGCGATCTTTTCTGTTATTTCTGCAGTGAGTCTCTAACAAATTGAGAGCCCTTTACAGACCATCTTCCAATGTGCAATAGTTTGTGTGAGAAGTTTTGCTTTTGCAGAAATGCTGGGGGAGGTTAGCCATTGAAGCCAAGTGACAAGAGCTATTAGAAAAAAAAAATGTACCTATACGTTTGGTGGTTCATGTGCACATGCATTTGTAGCTATATTTACTTAAATTACTAAATAAAAAGCTCAGTGTAAATATGCTCTTATTGTATATGCATTTCCAAAACTCCCTCTTTGTTTCAATAAAAATAGTCAAAGAACAAAAGAAAAAGAATAAGAAAACTATTATTGCAAAACTAACAAAATACAACCATCTTAAAGAAATCTTACAACATGCAGAGGCCCCTCGTCAAGAAACCATTAAGTTTCGTTGCAAACAACAATTCCGCCGAAGCGAAATTTTCCAAAATTAACTTTATCTCAATAAACATTCCATGCAACCACACAAATCCATTAACATACTTACACACACATACATATAAACGTACTATGAAGCTATTTTTAACAACAGCAACTTATTGTAACTAATTATTTTCACAAATTTAAAATGCGGCAACCGCGCCGGTTCCCCATGAAAAAAGAGTTCGAAGCTATTCAAACGAAGTAATAATAACGACGACAACGAAAGCTCGCACTGCTTTATCGATGTTCACACTTTTGTAGAGCTACAGAGTTTCTTTGCGTTAGTTGCCATATGCCAGTGTATAGAACGAAAGAGGTAGAGGGGAGAAGTAAGCTCGAGCAGAGTAAAAAGAATAGCAGGCAGGTGAAATAGTAATGTGGGGCGATTTTGAAAAAATGGAAATAGAAATAAATAAATAATTGCGTTAATTGGTGATGCAAACATACACAGTTTAGTAATGATTTGTCTCATTTAAAGGGGTTATTGACTCATTTAGATGTGAGATTTTATATGCAAGTATTGAATTTTTGTGTAACTTTAATTTTAATATTTTAAATTTTCCCTAAATCGAGTGGTCCTAAATTCTACTTTACAATATTCTTGTGGGGGGGAAAAAGAGATTCATTTTGGGTCATCATTCGGTTTTTTTTAAATATTATTATTTGTTTTCCATAGTATATACAGTCTGTGTCAGAAGGAAAGAACCGGTTTTTTTCTTGTAACTTCAAGATGTATTTCGCTCTGCTTTTTGCTGCGTAATAGTCCCACTCAAGGGCTACAACGCCAGTGCTAACTCAGGTTAGTGTCGTTTGGAACTTTCCCGTAAACACAACCAAACAAAAATGAGTGAAAAGTAAGCGAAGCGCTTTGAGGCGGTATTTTTATGCACGCATTCGAAAGGGCCGAAATTAATTTACGTCGCGGCTGCAATAGTAATTAAAAAATCAAGAACAATTGTTGTGATGTGGAATCAGCGATATTCTTTTTTTTCCTTGTTCACTCGGGAGCATAGGGCTTCGACAAGACTCAGGCTTGCGTTGGTTTCGTTAATCTATTTGCTTTTTGAGCCTGCTGCTACCAGTCCTCAGTAGTGGGAATGCCCACCTGTCGTTGCTTAGGAACAACGCCTTTTTACTGCTTGAAGCGCCATCTGTGTGTCATATTTTTCTGTAAGGAGGCGAACATATCCTACCGTCCACATCATCAAAACCACTGCTCTCAGAAAAACACATTGAGAAGCAACAAAACAAGAAAATAGTGTCGAGAGTATTGGACTGGCCTTCCCCGTCCTTAAACGCCCACCCCATTGAAAATGTGTGGGGAACTATGAAAACGCATCTTGCCGGAAGGCCAGTCCATGATTTAAAGCAACTCGAGCGTCAAATTCGCAAAATCTAGTCCTGTTTGTCGAAGAGCTACGCAGAAAAGCTGATTCAAAGCATGAAGAAGATGCAGACTACACAGTAATTGCGACTCGTAGTTTTGTACATACTTTCATGTAAAAAAAAAATTTCAATATATATCTTTTATACTTCATGAATAATCGCGGTTCCTTTTTTCTGACACAGACTGTACCTACATTTGGGGGCACTTTACTGTACAAACTTCTCAATTTTATGTAATGGTTGCCAAAAACTCATTTCTATTAAAAACTCAATACGCATCAGTTCCTTGTGTCGATCTCGTTCAGCAAATCTTGACCGATTAACTTAAAATTTTAACTGTGTATTAACAGCTTATCATCGGCATAGCAAAACGAAGCAAATTCATGCAATTTACTTTTATTTTCTTTGTGAAATTTGGTGGTTTTGGAATATAAACAAACAAAACAAGAACAAAACAAAATAACAGATAATTTTGATATTCAAATACAGAACGAACGAACTTCGGCTTTAGCGAAAAACAAAAACCGCACTTGGGTTTGCGTCAAACATTTCTTGCTTCAAAATGGCATTTGGGATTATATGGAAATAACAACGAATAGCGACATTTATCTTAAAGAATATCTGCTATCTAAAATTTTTTAAATTATTGAATACTGGCATAAAAACTCACATCCTTTGTTGAAAACATTGCTTTGAAATATCTATCTGCTATTTCAGCGAGCGTGGCTACTGAGCGCTTATTTAGTTTTGCAGGTTCAAAAGCGCGTGCTTGTTATTATTTATTTAGACCCTTGAAAACATTCGGTGCTCTACCTTCAGATCACCAAATCGCAGGAAAAACGAAAAACAGATCAGTTGCTCTAGTATATCGTACAGATCCATACGTAAAAAAACTCTCAGTTGGTCGTCAAAAAATGTCCACAGCTGAGATCAGCTGATTTCAAAACGCGTTTTTCGGTGACGTGGGTGCATAAAAAATGATTCAAGAAGGGTTTCCTTGTCTTATGACAATAGTACGAAACAATAATTACGCATTAAAAGACGTTTTTTTACTTATTACAGATTAGTTTATTTCAGAATTCAAAAAACTTAAAACTAGTACTGTTCATCAAACTGAATTCATTGAACATATTTTAAATTTTCTTCTTCTTTATTTGCCAATTCGATTCCGAATATAGGGGATCCTACAATTATTAGAAATATCGAATTACAAAAATATTTTACGTTTGATATAAATTTGTTATAATTTCATGATAAAGGTCTCGATTTCTCGCTGTTTCCAATAAAGTTCCTACATTGCCGATTTCTGTCCAATGTCTTATATTTCTCAGACAGGATAGTTGTTTTCTGCTTATGCCTCGTTTGCCTTCTATTTTTCCTTGCAGGATTAGTTGAAGTACATGATATTTGTCGTTTCTCATAATATGACCCAAATACGCAGCTTTTCTTCTTTTTATGGTGGTTAGTAATTGTCGATCATGCTGAATTCTACGCAATACTTCAGCATTTGTTACTCTATCTCTTCAGGGTATTCTAAGAATTCTTCTATATATCCACATTTCAAATGCTTCTTTTTATTCATTTCAGTGGTTTTAATGGTCCATATCTCCATAGCATACAGAAGTACAGACAGCACGTAACATTTAACGAATCGAATTTTTATTTTAATATTGAAGTCATGATTATTAAGAACCTTTTTGTACTTATGGAATGCAGCCCTAGAAATTTCAATTCGAGCTTTTATTTCTTTTGAAGAATTCCAATTTTCGTTAATCCAGCGACCTAAGTATTTGAATTTTTTACTCTTTCTATGAGCATGTCATTAATTGTAAAGCATGTGTCAACATAGGTGTTTTTTCTGCTGACAATCATATATTTAGTTTTATTAATATTGATTTTTAAACCGAAGTTTTTACTGCAACGCGTAACAAATTTAAATTTTAAATAGTCTCAAAGAAAAAATAATAATAAAGAATTAAAACCCGACAACTCATTTCGAAAATTTAAATACCAAAAAATAATTTTACTACGTCTTAGAACCTTGAAAGTGCTTCACAAAATCCTAATTTGACATAGCAACCCTATTAACCAGCTCAAGCAAAAAGATCAAGCACTCACACCATCTCACACCTAGAGCTTGTCAAACTCACACCTAGAACCTGTCAAAAAAATAGGAAGAAGAATAATGTTTTTACTTGTAATTTTCTGCAATACTCTAGCAAGCCGAATTGAGTACTGGCGGGGTCAAATCCCAAAAAACTTACTTTATTTTTCGCAATTTTGACAAGTTTGACGTCAGGTGCCTTACCAATACAAAACAAAGGAGGAGGAGGAAGGGAAATTACATGGTTGTGAAATGGGCTCTGACGACACAGCGAATTCGGATTCATGTTGTATGAATTCGCTTGTATTCGTGGTATTGGAGGTACTGTAATGTCTATTTTTGTTCTGCTCTGCATTTTTCTATTTCCAAAAATATTGGAACGAAAAAAAAATTATATTTTGCCAACAATTTTTGTAAGATGTTTCATCCTAAACCATTATAATTTTTGCTTAAATAAACGTCAAAGGGAACTGAAGATATTTCACTAAACTAAAAATTTCCACATTAAATAAATCTCAAAATGATCAAATTTTTCCGCTTACTTCTCATTATTCGTATACTCAGGTCTTCAAATAAACAAATTTTTAAAATAATTAACGACAATACCCAAATTTATTCGATCGCTTGAGGTGGACGTCGCGGCTCTGTAAGTTTATATTCGCTTCAATTGCAGGTAATGCCGTATTTGCGTTGAAAACATATTTCTCTTCGCCACTGTTCGAATATACGAAAAAGCTTTAGCGCGTTTCGCATTCGCGTCAACGACATTCGAACTTGCTTGCATTTCGCTTTTTGGCGGCAAATTTTTGTTGAGCTTTCAGTAGCTGGCGCAGTATTGCCTATCACAAAGCTTTTACCCAACAGGGCAAAATAATATTGCCGCAGTTATTCTAGTCTGTAACAAATTTAAGCGGGATATTCGCTTGCCTAAATCTGCTGTTTTTTTATGCTAGCTGTTGTGTTGTTGTTATTGCTGGTGACGATGCTAGCGTTTTTGCAAGATTCTCAGAGCATTGGCGACACTTTGCAATTACTGTTGTTGCTTCTTCTTATTCTGTGCTTTACTTGTGTGTAGCTAATTTTGCCGTTGTTGTATTGGCGTGCACTTAGCTTCGGCATATCCTTCGGTTCGAGAGTTGGCGAATGCTTTACTTGTCTGCACGAGTGCCTGCCTGATGTGTATGCTTTTGGTGCTGTGGTATAGTATTTTAGATACACTATTTGTTGTTGTTGTTGCTTCCTTCGTTTCGCTTTGCGTCGTATCGTATTTTTGGCTTCGACGCTTCATTCGATGGTCGATGGTTTCAGTTGTTTACCGTTAGTTGTTGCCTATTGACCGAAAAAGCGGCCGTCACGCGTTCGGCAAACGGCTGTAGCAGCGTGCAACAGCAGCAGCACCATCACAAAAATAACACTAATACCAACGCACAAATACCACGGGCCTCTCATACACAGTCCAAATTCGTAACACTCATACGCCACGTATAACTGCCAAAAGCAGCAGCAGCAGCAACAGCAACAGCGAAAAGCCGCTGACATTGGGCTCGCATTGGTTTGGCATTGGCGTGTGTGTGTGTTTGTCTGTGTGTGTGGTGTTGTGCCAACTCCATTTTTATGCAGCCTTAGTGAAGTTGTGCTGCACTTATTGTTATCGCCGCTGCGTCTTCGTTTGTCTTATCGCTGCAGTGGCAGAGCAAATGCGTGTGCGATGTGATTGCTAAGCGAAACGCAAAGGATTAAAAAAAAAGCAAAAAAAAAAAAAAGTGTCACGAAAATGTGTATTAATATTTTGAAAAGAATTTTGTGCAAAGAGAAAAATCCAGCAACGATAATGTGACACGCTGTGCGTTTGTGCGTTTTTTGTGGCAGAAGTTTACGCAACATTCTGCTTTTTCATAGTCACTATTTTCGGTTTCTGTTTTTTGTTTTCTTTTTTGTGTGTATCGTTGTTGTTGTTGTGCCTACGCCTATCGGATTCCTCCCGCTCTGGGGACGTTTGAAACGCGCGCGCAAGCCTAATCCCCTTACACTTAACGACTTCTTCGCCGCTTTGCTCTTATTTTTCGGTACTTTCGCGTATAACGGTGCCGTCTGTGAGTGTGTTTGTGCGCGTTATTAAAAATTTATTAACAACTCCTTTTCGCAACTTTAACTATTTATCTGTGACGCTAACTGATGTGTCCAAATGGTAGAGAGACTCAAGTTTTATTTCACTTTATATTCCTCCTGTTTATAGTTCATATGAATGTAAAAGCGTTTAGATATTCTCCATGGGCTTGAAATGCTGCTTTGAAATTTATTTTTGTGGAAACGATATTAGATAAAATTTGCTCTCATGCGAATTGTGTGATCTACGATAACTGAAACACGTTTTCCTTGGCTTCACATCGATCTTTTAAATTTGTATATTGTGTAATTCGTGCATATGTATGTATGTAGTATATATAAATAACATATGTATGTGTGGCTTGAATATATTTGAAAGTGCTAGTAGATGGTTTTAATTAAGCTTAATTATTCGCTGAACAAAAGAGTGTCGAGTTTTTGTTATATGCAGTAAATACGCAACACTGCCAAGGAAAAAAATTATATAAAATCAATGGTATTTTTTAGCAACTTCAGATTTGCTCTTTATTGTACTAAAATTTGATAAGCTATAAAGTAGGATACCAATAATTTTCTAAAAATTCTAAAAAAAAAAATTAAAAATAATAAGCATAAGCGTCAATGCTGGCCTAAATATTAAGGTAAATATTTACTTCGCGGGTGGTAAATGCGGCTTTTGTTTAAAAATGCCATAAAACATCGTTTAACCTTTTTCAATGATTTTTCCTGTGTGCGATAGAGCAAAGCTTCTGTGTAATTGTGGAATATAATTTGATGATAATTTGATATTAGTTTGAGAAAAAAGAAATCAATGGATTTTTGGGTACAATTTTTGCGCCAATGGTTTAAAACTGTTTTAGGGTCGATCTTTAGCACCTGGACGGTGCTACGACTACTAAAAGCCGGTCATCTTCAATAATGTGACTATCGACATTTCCGACATTATCGACATTTTATTTAACATCAAAAATTCCTGAATGGAATCGACGAAACCAAAATTGTTCGTAATTAACTGTTACAGTATCGGCACCATAAACACCATTTACAATTTCAGCGACCTGGCTTGCATTTTGCGCTTTATCTAAGAAAAACTGTAACATCTCACGAATTTTCTCTTCGTTTACTTCCAATGTTAACACCCCGTAACTCCCATTTGAATAGAACAAACAAAACACGACAAAAGAATTTTCTTACTGCGAAACGTCACCTTGTCAACGAGTATAAACTTTAAATTGTTCGATCGATACTTTTCGAGATATCGCTCACTACAGCCATTCACCGAGAAAATAGTGGATTTCTTTTTCCCCAAACTAACTGCCTCGTCTGGCCTTGTAGTGGCCTATCTAATAAACCCATGCTCTCAAGAATAACACATCGGCCAATAAGTCCCGGGCCTGGATAAGAAAATAGGCCCGAAAATTCTTCTTTATTCATCAATGTAGTCCCCTTTGGCGATGATAAAATCATTCCAACGAGTTTGTAGCTTTTCTATGCCTGTTTTGTAGAGCATTTATCTCTGGCCTCAAAATACGCTTCAGTTTTAGCGATAACTTCCTTATTTGATTGAAATTTCATTCCCTGGAGTATTTTTTTGAGGTCTGAAAACAGCCAGTAGTTGCTGGATGCCAGATCTGGACTAAGCAGTTAGTGAGGACGCAATTCGAAACGTAATTCGCTCAACTTGACCATCGTTTTCATCGATTTGTGACACAGTGCATTGCCTTGGTGAAAGAGGATTTTTTTCTTCTTCATTTTGGACCGTTTTTCTGCGATTTTCTCCTTCAATTGTTCCAATAATTCACAGTAAAATCAGAATTTATTGTTTCGCCTTTTTTCAAATAATTAATGAAAATTCGCATGGTATCCCAAAATACCGACGCCATAACCTTTCCAGCTGAATGTTGCGTCTTTGGTCGCTTTGGACGGCTTTCACCGGGTCCAGCCCACTCAGATGACTGCCGTTTCGACTCTGGTGTGTAGTGGTGGATTCATGTTTCATCCATTGTCACATATCGACGAAAAAACTAAGACTTATCCCGCTTAATAATGTCCAAACAGCGATTTGAATCATCAATTCGTTGTTGCTTTTGTTCCGGCGTGAGCAAACGCGGCACCCATTTCGACAACAGCTTCTTCATACCCAAATGTTCGTGCAAAACAGTGAACGCACTGCCTTTTGATATCTTCAGGATGTCAGCTATCTCTTGCAACTTCACTTTGCGATTGCTCTTGATGATCTGGAGGGTTTTTTCAATATTTTCATCGGTGTCTGTACGGGCACGTTTAAAGTCAGCGTAAAATCGTTTGGTGGTTTCTTTCCGATGGAGCAGAGTCCGGATAACGAGATAACAATTATAAATCATTACACGAATTTGTTTTGAATTCATTGTTTTTAAAAATAGCAAACAAAATATTTTGTATCCACTTCTTTATCATTTGTGTATTGATTATTAATTGTTACATTAAAATATAACCCGCAAATAAAAAAAATTATAATTGAAAAAATTATGCGCAGTCAAAGTAGGGGGTCTGCATAAAAGAGGTGATGTGAAAAATAGAAACCAAACGGATTTTTAATTATTATAGATGCCGCTATCGAATGAGTCTGGGATAGGTAAAAAAAAAAAAAATTCACAATATGGCGGCTGTTTAAAAGAAAATTTTTTTTGCATATTTTTTTCAATAATTCCGTTTTTTGTAATACTAAATAAAAAGTTATACTTTTGAGCTAGGGTCATCCGATGAAGGAATTTTAAAGAATATCCTTCCCAATTTGAAGTAAGAACTCGAGTTATCCTTACCGCCAGTTCGAAAAAAGTAGTTTTGAGAAAAATGCTTTCAAAGTTTTCAGAAGCGGTCGGATCGGAACCGATGCCATGTCACCAAAAAGTCTATAACTCATGAAATAATAGGAATTTAAACAAATCCTCTTAATGACATATTCTTAAATGTTTCAACTTTGAAAATATCGCAAAAAAATGTTTCGATTTTTTCAAAATTCTACACTAGAAGGGGGTATTCTTGTGATGACTTTTTATGAACTTTTACATGGCAGGCATTCCTGGTGGTGGTCATGAAATTACCACTCTATGACAAGGGAACTTTCTCTATAAGGTTTTTTTTCTTAGCAAACTAAATTATTACTAAATTTTTTCTTGGAAACATTTACTAAGTAGGGAACAAGTACCGCTATAATCGGTACTTGACATATTCCACCTAATATGATATTTCTCAACGGCTCTAAGCCACCAGAGTTAGTAAAAATTTCACTACTTTTTTATTTTATTTTTATTTACTTTATTTGTTTATTAAATAAATATACTATTTTACTATTATTTTACGAGTTGTAGCACTAGCGACGGCGGCACTCAGCTGCGTCCTTTTTAATTTTTCTTCGTCTGATAAAAAAGAGAAAAAATGTGACCTCTTTTGCGCTGAAAATACGCAGTGATGTATGATATGACTTCAACCGATTTCTTTACTTCGGCCCAATGCACGTTTTTATTCTTCTAAGTCTTCTTTAAGGAATTTGCAGAAGCTATGAAACATTTGAAATTCATTCCGCGAGCTCATGAGCGCTTCACTGCCATCAACTTCTCTCTCCATCAACTTGCTTATGACATTTATAATTTTCATAAAAAAATATGTATAATTTCATATATCGTTAGCCAGAGCGGAGCTTTTCGATACTTTGAACTCAAATTCATATTCGTATGAGCCGAAATTCTCCATAACTAAGCATATCTCACCACATCTCCTTCCTTATAAAGTACACTAATTCTTCTTGCTATCTATCGGTCCCTGAACCTACCATTAAAAGATATCTCTAGAGCTATCACAGCTGTTTTTGTCGAATTCCTTTGGCAAATCAAAAAAACTAACCAAAATAAATAAAGTTCTTCCTTTCCCTGCTCTGTCAGTACCAACAGGTGCAGCATCGACTTTTTCAGCTCAAATAGCCAACTCTCGCATGCATTGACATTTTCAAAGCAATCAATTACTATTTTCTTCGAAAACTTAAACAAATAAGTTGAAAAAAGTAAAATAAGAAATTACTGTGACAGTGGCTGTCTGTTTAAAAATTGCAATTTATTAAGTTACAACTTTTCTTCCTTAAAGACTTTTAACTTTGCTGCAATAAAATGCACATTTCAGGAACTTCACCGATACTTATTTTTAGTAACTTTGCTGCCAACTGGTATTTGTGGCGCATGCGAGCGCTATAATTTTCGCTTGTAATGCCTACCCGGTAGGAATGTGGACTAGTAATTGATAACTTGCAATAAATCCCAAAAAATTATTATAAAGGCGGCCGAATGGGTTGGTGCGCAAAAACCACTCGGAAGTGCCCGGGTTTGAAACTCCGGGCATGAAACACCAAATTATAGAAAAAGACCGCCGAATGTATTTCTGCCATGTTAAAGCTCCTCATAAAAAACCATCTGCCGTTCGGAGTCGGCTTAAAACTGTAGGTTATGCTTTTGTGGAAAAATATAAAGACGCACATCACAGAGGAGGAGGAGTAGCTCAATCAACAAAGGGTGTTATTTTTATATATCTATAGTACATATACATTTATTGTTTTTTTTTTAAGACTCTCGCCTCATTTGAAATGATGTTTTTTGGTATTTTTTTAAAAGCGTGTAAACCGGACACGAAAAATAATTTTTTATTTTTGTTTTCAGTATTTATTTTTTGATCCATTGATAAAAAATAAAAATGTTTTTTTGGCTACACGAGGTTCGTTCAAAAAGTTGTGAGCCTTCCAAAAATAATCTCCCAAAAAAAGGTATGAAATAAAAAAAAAACAAATCTGAAATCAAAAAGACAAAAAAAATTCTTGTTCAGTATGAATGTCGTTATCGTATGAACTACGACGATCTTAAAATAAAATAAAATAAAATTTGACAAAATGGCGGACGTTCAAAGATAAAAACCCGTTCTTCGACCCTTTTTTTGACTTTAAAGATCTGAAAAAAAATACAAATTTTTTTTTCCGAACGATCGTAGTTCCCACGATAACGACATGAATTCTACGTCATTTATATTTTATATCATCGAATTCGGTTCAGTAGAACCGGTAATGGACACCGATATCCATTGTCCATGCGAAGGCCATTTTTTGAAAGTTGACAACTTTTTGAACGAGCCTCGGATGGCCAAGAAAAATTTTTATTGTTTAACAATTGTTCAAAAAATAGAATACTTAAAACAAAAATAAAAAATCTTTTTTCGTTTCCATTCTTCGCGTTTTTAAAGGAACACCAGTTCAAATAAGGCGAGGGCTTTAAACAATTTTAATTTTAATTCTGGTTTTGTATTTCTAGTTCATTCTGCAACTAAGACCATTAATTCTATTATAGCTTCAAGTTTTGTGCAAGTTGAATAATTTCGAGTATGCAGTTTTGTAGCCCATTCAATCTCAAAGTATAATAAAAAATTCAATCAAAGTAAAATGAAAGATTGAAGTACCTGAATATTCCCGCTAATTTTTCATAATTTGTTCTTCTGATGGTGTGGTGCATTTTTTCCATATAACACCACATTCTTTGTTGTAGAAAACATCGTTATGGAGAAAAATTTTGACGAAAAAAAAGAACTGCGTAGCCAAATTTTTAATAAAAAATTTTCGGCACTGTGTTATTACGCATAGCCACTTACAACTTGGCGAGTTGACTTCTTCTTAATTGACGCGATAACCGCTTACGCGATTTTGGCGGAGTTTAACAAAGCGCGCCAGTCGTTTCTATCTCGTGCTAACCGGAGCCAGTTGGAAAGATCAAGTGAAGCCAAGTTCTTTTCCACCTGAACACAGAGGAGGACTTCCTCGTCCTCTGCTATCACCTGCTGGTACCGCATTAAATACTTTCAAAGCCGGAGTGTTTCTATCCATTCGGACGCTGGATCTTTATTCGCTGCGCTATGTCTATGTTGTCGTAAAGCTCACACAGCTCATCGTTCCATCGCCTGCAAAGGTGCAAAAGTCTTGTGCCGAATCTTTCTCTCAAACACTCCAAACGTCGCCTCATCGGATGTTGTCATCGCCCACGCTTTTGCGCCATACGTTAGGACAGGCATGATGAGAGCCTTGTAGAGTGTTAGTTTTGTTGCCGAGTGACTATCGTCTCTATTCAAAATATGTGGCCGCATTCTCGCTACCAAGAAGTTTTAGGGGTTATTCCTTCACGACTATATACGGTTAGCACTGCCGTGAGTCTGCAGGCATTCCTTCGTCTCATATTTATCAATGTTGACGGTGGTTTGTGGTGGTAAATTTTGCAACAGACGACTGTTTTGAGAAGATTGTTTTCTTGATTGCACCCAATGGAATGCGGTAAAGGAATATATCGAGAACGTACTACGAAAAAAAAAGAAAGACCACGTCACAGTGCAACCAAGTGAAGCCGCACAGATAGAGACACAAGAAGACGAGCCCATAGCATGAAAGATGGCTACAAATATGATGGACCGAGACGTGGCTGAATAAGAGTCGTCCTTTATGGATGTCGTTCTGGGCTCTCCCGAAGTAATAGAGAAAGTAGTATCGGGAAGGGTGTCTCCCAGAAGTAGAGCGGGAATTGTTTTAGTGGTCACACCACTCGACGCAGTGGTCGACGGTCGCTGTAAGTGCGAAGGCATTTAGAACCCTATCTCATCCTTCGAGAAAAAAAAACAGAAATAATTTTACTCATGGCAGATCTAACCAGTTCGTTATCTTCAATGTTCCGATGCCCTGACGCCCAGATTAAGTTAACGTTACGGTTTTCGCTCAAGGTGGTAAGGCTATTCCTGTTTTGTTCCACCAGTTTAGAAGTTGTTGTAACCGAATCCAGTGCCTGGATTGCAGCTTGGGTATCTGAAAGAATAGCGATATTGTCCTTAAAAGAAAAGTATGCGAGTAGTAGCCTACAAACCTGGTAGGCACAAGGGGCATTAGGAAGATTTGCGATTCTAAGCCTATCATTTTAGAGCCATCTGTATAGACTGCAGTGTCGAAGTCGTCTAGTGAAAGTCCCTTACACCATTCCTCCCGAGATGGAAAGAGAGTGAATAAATTCCTATTGAATGCCACCATGCGATGTAATCAGTCCTCGCCGAGGTGAACTGAGTTTGAGCAATAATAGACTGGCATGCCCATACGTTTTTCCCGCCAGCAACCAGCTTCATTTAGCTTAAATGCACTCATGGTTGCCATCTTCTTGATATGTAGATCAATTGGCATAACATGTGCCAGTGCATTATGAGCCTCCCTAGGGCATGATCATGGAGCGTAATACCTTCTACTTAATAAATATTATATAACAAATTTTAATTCGCAAAATCGACTATGCTGAAGGTTATGCGATTTTTTGTGATGCACCAAAAGTATTTGGAGAAAATAGCGAGTGCCAACGGGTTTATAATTTATTGAAAAAAAAACAACAAATTCCATAAAGTTTTTGTTTCTTACATTTTTTAACTATTTTTACAACTAGTAACAAATTCACGCACAAGAAAATAAATTCACTCTGCACCTACAGGGCCGCGTGTGTTCTCGCTGCGCCTTTTAGATTGTGTAAGTTGGCTTATTTGTTTGGGCGCATGCAGTTAAGTCAACACGAGAAACGCTCAGCAAATGTTGCTAAGCTACAACAACAAATTCAGCACAACAACCAGTAAAGTAAAGATCAGCGCACAACTGTAACTTCCTTGCCGGGACGCTGGTTAGTGAAATCCAAGTCAGCCAGTCAGTTGATAAAAGCGGAAGGAAGTAGGCGAAAGTCAACAGTAGCACGAAAGTAAAGTGCAAGAATTTCAATAGAAATTCTAAATTTTGCGAAATTTTATGTTTATGTAAGCACCAAAAGTGTAGCAGGGAGCTGAACGTAGTAGTGGAAACTCTATACAAACCATATCCATTTCCTGTAAAAAGTAACTTGAGGCGAGTAAATATTTTCACTTTGACTCGCAAGCAAATCTGCACTCAAAAGTGGCAGACTGCAGTCAAAGTTGTGTGAGCGCACGTTGGTCAAGTGAGTGGTACACACGCACACTCACACAACACACAGCATGCACTTGTGCTTGTATTTATAAACAACAACACTAACAAACTGTCGCCTCCTGCTTCTTCTCCTGCAATGACACTCACCTTCCGATATGCAAACACATTTCGTTCATTCGATTTTTCCAGGGCAGGAGCAGTAGTTACTCACACGTGTGTGTGTGTATGTTGTTTATTCTTGCCTGTGTATTGATTATATGTACGTTGCCTACCACTTGATCGCTCAGCTGTATTACACATGCATACCAGTTATTATCCTTTTGCCAATGTTATCCCTTAACACTTTAAGCCAGCTTAAGTGCAGCTCGTTGCACTACAGGTCGCCAAGCCATAGACATAAATATGTATGTATGCGTGTATGTCTGTGTGTGTGTGTCTATGCAGGCAAGCACGTGTGAAAGTATACACTCTGCCAGCACTAAATGTAAAGAAATTTGTTGTTGTTGAGCATCTATTTGTAGTGCCTAAGCGTGGGCGTCAACAATGTAGCTGCTCTCACCTCCTTTCACCACCGCACCATGGAAATCCTTCACAAATTCTAATTCTGTTGTTGGATTTTTAAGTGTTGACCGTAACTTACACACACACACGGAAGCGCATCAACATACATACAAATGCTGCTCATTATGCATTGCGGCAATATTTTGTTTACGCTACAGCTACAGTTAAATATATGAATTCATGCGCACAGCCGAATAATTTTCGAAAATTTATTAAATGCCAATATCCGTACTTTACATGCATTTATCATTTAGCAGACTGTTTGGCCTCATAATTATAAAATATTTTATGCTCGAAATTTTAACTGGATTTGTTTTTAGTTGGAATTTCACGGTGTATCCGTAGCTTGAGAGGATAATAAATACTAATAAAAATAATAAAGTAAAAATTAAATTAATATACATAAATTAAATTTTGAAATTATTAACGCATTTTGTGGTGGATTTGTAAATTGTTGTTACAAATTCTGATAAAAGCAACTAAAGGGAACCAGAGAAAGCTCAAATGCGCTCCCACAGTGGGAGGCCATATGTACCATATGTACAGTTGCGAACACGAAAAAAACACCACCAAAAAACTAAATTACCGCCAATGCTTTAAAAATAATAGGACTATGATTAAGTTCGTGCGGTTTTTTTTCGAAATTTGAAACTTTATTGACGTAAAATGGTTACAAATTTAATATTCAAAGTATTGCCCATCGCTTACTACTACTTTTTCCCATCTTTCTGGCAATTCACGGATTCCCTTTGTGAAAAATTCGGTCGGTTTTGCCGCAATCCACGAATCGATCCATTTTTTGACTTCATCGTAATTACGGAAGTGCTGGTCAGCCAGGCCATGTTGCATCGATCGGAAGAGATAGTAATCGGATGGCGCAAGGTCTGGACTATACGGCGGGTGGGGTAGGACATCCCATTTGAGCGTTTCTAAGTATGTTTTGACCACTTGTGCAACATGTGGCCGAGCATTGTCATGTTGCAAAATAACTTTGTCGTGTCTATCGGCGTATTGCGGCCGTTTTTCTCGCAGTGCTCGGGTCAAACGCATCAATTGTCGTCGGTAGACATCCCCCGTAATCGTTTCATTCGGTTTCAGTAGCTCATAATACACAACACCCAGCTGGTCCCACCAGATACACAGCATAACCTTCAGGCCATGAATATTCTGCGCCGACGTCGATGTTGAAGCATGGCCAGGGTATCCATACGTTGCCCGACGTTTTGGATTGTCGTAATGGACCCACTTTTCATCGCCAGTCACAATTCGATGCAAAAAACCCTTTCTTTTGTGCCGTTGAAGCAGTTGTTCGCATGCCATAAAACGGCGTTCAACGTCTCTTGGCTTCAATTCATACGGCACCCAATGGCCTACCTTTCGGATCATTCCCATGGCTTTTAAACGTTTGGAAATGGTTGATTGATCAACTCCCAAAGTTTTTGCAACCTCTTCTTGCGTTTGAGCCGGATCTTGATCGAGCAATTCCTCCAATTCGGTATCCATGAACTTTGGCGGCGCACCCTCGCGTTCTTCGTCTTCCAAGCCAAAATCACCACTTTTAAAGCGTGCAAACCACTTCTGGCACGTTCGCTCAGCTAGAGCATGCTCACCATAAACTTCCACCAAGATACGATGACTTTCGGCTGCTTTTTTCTTCATATTAAAATAATGAAGAAGAATTCCCCGCAAAAACACATTATTTGGCACGAAATTCGACATTTTCAAGTGTGGTAAAAATATTGTTGTTTACGCTTCAAATAAAAAACTTATACTGACGTTTGTGCCTTACGACAGTAGCTCTCCAATGAATGTTTGGAAATGTGGATCGATGGAATAATAATCAAGTTACGCCATCTGTTGTAAAACCGCACGAACTTATCGATAGTCCATTACAATAAATATTATTAATAATTATATCAGGTCAGTCCATAAGTTCGTGCGTTTTTTAAAGGTGGTTTTAAAATTAATAAAAAAGATGTTTAAAGTATTTATTAATCAATAATATATTTTCCTTCATTATTTACAATGTCTTCCCAACGTTTAGGCAAATTTTCAATTCCCTGCTCAACAAATTTTTTGTCCTTGGAGCCAAAATACGCTTCGATATCCCTTTTTATAGCTTCTTTTGAGGAGTAGTTCTTGTTACTCATATGGGAATGAAGTCCACGGAAAAGGTGATAATCACAAGGTGCAATATCTGTAGAGTATGGTGGATGCGCCATTAGCTCCCATCCGAGCTCGTTGAGCTTGCCTAATGTTTCCCTTGCGGTATGAGGTTTGCGTTGTCGTGGTGGAACAAAACTGCGTCTATTCACTAAAGACGGTCGATTTTTGTTAAGTGCATCATTGAGGTTTGATAGCTGATGGGAATAATAATCAGCAGCTATCGTCTGGTTTGGTTCCAGAAGTTAATAATAAACAATAGCGGCCATATCCCACCAAATAGACAGGAGAATCTTCTTGAGGTGAAGGCCACTTTTGCGCAGTCCTTACACTCACGGTATCCCCTCCGTGAACAGTGTTTATTTCTATAGCAGCAGTTGTTGCATTTTTACCACTTTTATAAAAAAAATACAAAATATGCCTCTTATACGCGTTCGAAGATTCCATTTTATTTTTTTAACAACGTGTTTCTATCCGCGATAAAAATCACTTGTTGAATGCACAATATATCAAAGAAAATATAAATAGTTCCGTTATATTCCGCGAATAATTTTTTGTATGCAAAAATCGTACAAAAGTGAAATTATGGGTAAAATACGCACGAACTTATGGGCTGACGTGATAACTGTTTTGAAAAGCTTGTGACTACGAGTATTCATTTTAATTTATTCTTTTGACAGTTATTAGCTGTCACTTTTAGCTTGCTTTAGAAAAAAAAGTGCGCATAATTTTGTTTATATTTGTTTGTTTGGCGTCAATTTTAATATGGAGCCCACAAGAGAGCATTTTCGTCATATTTTACTTTATTATTTCCCTAAAGGAAAAAGCGCTGAGAAGGTTGCTAAAACGTTGCATGATTCGTATGGTGATAAAGCTTTAAAAGAAAGACAGTGTCGAAATTGATTTATCAAATTCCGTTCTGGATGAGCCACGTTCAGGTCTGCGAAGTAATGTCGTTGAAGACCTTATCAAGCCTTTAATCTAATTGGAGCGTCATGTAATTATGCGTGAGATTGGAGAGAAGTTAAATATACCAAAATCAACCATTCATGGGCATATAAAGAATCTTGCACAGGTAAAAAATTTGGGTATTTGGGTACCAAATTAACAAACCGAATGAACGCTTGTGATATGCATCTTAAACGCAATGAAGTCGATCCATTTTTGAAGCGGATTATCACTGGTGATGAAAAATGGATTGCTTACAATAACGTCAATCGAAAACGATCATGGTTCAAGCATGATGAAGAGCCACAAATCACTTCAACGGCTGATATTGACCAAAAGAAGTTTGGTGTGACTGGAAGGGTGTGGTATATTTTGAGCTGCTCCAGAGAAACCAAACGAGTAATTCGGATGTCTACTGCCAACAATTGGACAAATTGAATACACAGGCGACCAGAATTGATCAATCGTATAGGTGTCATATTTCATCAGGACAACGCT
This sequence comes from Anastrepha obliqua, assembly GCF_027943255.1. Lineage (NCBI taxonomy): Eukaryota > Metazoa > Arthropoda > Insecta > Diptera > Tephritidae > Anastrepha > Anastrepha obliqua. The sequence continues at coordinate 52,308,273 of NC_072893.1, forward strand.
AGACCGCATACATCTTTGGTCACTCGCCAAAAACTGGGAGTGCTTGGCTGGGAACTTTTGATGCATCCACCATAAAGCCCTGATCTTGCACCGTCAGACTACCATTGGTTTCGCTCTTTGCAGAACTCCTTAAATGGTAAAACCTTCGGCAAATGACGAAGCTATAAAATCGCACTTGGTTCAGTGTTTTTTTGCAAATAGAGGCCAGAAGTTCTATGAGCGCGGAATAATAAATTTGCCGGAAAGATGGCAAAATGTTATCGAACAAAATGATTAAAGTTCATTCTAAGTTTTAATAAAAACGTATTTACTTTCTTTTAAAAAATCGGCAATTTCTTTGCGGACAACCCAATAATTATATTATTCAATCTCCGCTTTCAATTTATTTTCAGAAAAGCGCAAAATTCTATTAAAACTAAAAAAGAAGCCAATAGCTTTATTTAATTTAGCTAACATTTAGTTTCATATTAATTATATTTATTTTTTAACTTTTAAATTTTTTTTTACATTTTAGGAATTTTTCAGGACCTCTAATAAAAATTGTAAATTTTTGTTTTGAATACAGCTTAGGATATCATTTCTTGGACGTTTGGGAAGGGAAACTTAACATGGATTAAAGGTTTTGGTTGTTGTAAAAGCTTAAAAATGTCCCATACATTTTTGGGGACTGCTGCTGGAGCGACAATCCTTGGCCGGATATAAAACCGGGCCTTTCCGGTAGTACAGAAACCAATATCGCGGGAAAGAAAAGATTAAATGTTGTCGTTGTTGTTGCAAGAGCATAAAACTTCTAACTAAACAATCCTTGACCGGATATAAAACTGGGTAGTTCCGGTAACTTAGAAAAAACGATCGTGGGAACGAAGAGATTAAATAATATCGGCCTGTAAACACTTCATATAAAATTTATGAAAAATTCCACTGCTTCCAATGCGGATTCAATGGTAATTTTGAAAGTGTTGGCGGCACGAGTCAGTACTAAATAAAAAATTAAATAAAAATGTAGGTAACTAATATGTTTGGCTAATGAAAAAATTTAAGGGGAAGCATCGAATAAACAAAAAATGTTTTGGGCCACCCTAGTGCTTAGTTGGTGTCATGATCGGCTGCTAGCTTCTTTCAACTCTTTCTTTGTACATTATTGCTTATTTCCCCTCCAACACTGAGGCGCACTCCATTAATTCTCCATAACGATGCGATGGAGCAGTGCAGTGGAGAGAGTGAGAGAGAGCCACTCCAGAAACCGAATGTTATGGTTCTCAAACCCTTTGAGCTGGTTTGAGTATTCGGTATTTTGTGGATTCCAGAGTCTATAAGTATATAATCCCACACAAATTTGCCTGCCAAAAATTAAACAAACAAACAAGGTACGAAGTAATGCACAGTTATGGTTTACTATACACAAATACTCATACAACTTCACACATACATACACTCATATATTCATTCTAAAGCGTAGCCACTACCAAAAACATGTCCAACACCTCCTGTAAGTCTCAAATTTTCATAAATATATTTTTATACTTATTTTCGTTGGCTTTATATTTGTCTTATTTGGCTGGTTGGCTGTGGTGGCGTGTTTTCTAGTGCATTCTTACACTCGCTGCGAATAAATGGAAACGTGTGTGCGCGTGTATGTGTGTGTGTGCATAAGTATTGTACTGTGAGTGCACTTAAAGCAGATAAGCTGCAAGTGGCTGTTTGCCTTACAGTGTTTTGTCCTTATCTGCATCTTGTACGACAACTACCCATCGTTTGTATGACTCGGGTGTGGATACTTATTCGGCTGTTTGGAAATGATGGGCACTTGCGTGTGGTAGACTATACCTGTGCATTTTCTTTTACAATGCATACATATGTACGTACATATACATACGCCTGTATTCACAATAATAGCAACGCGAAATATTGTAAAGTTTTGACTATTTAGTTATTTTTTTTATATATTTTTTAATTTTTTGTATATTTTTTATTTATTTTTTTATATTTTATTTAATTTTTTTAATATTTTTCTTTAATTTTTTTTATATTTTTTATTTAATTTTTCATTCAATTTTTTATGTATGTTATTTAATTTTTTTAAAATTAGTTTTTTATATTTGTTATTTTATTTTTTTTACATTTTATTTAATGCTTTTATCTTTTTTATTTAAGTTTTTTCATATTTAGTTCTTTTTATTTACCTTTGTTTAATTTTTTTATTTATTATTTTAGTATATTTTTTATTATTTTTGTTTTTTCTATTTAAGTTTTTATTTATTTATTTATTTTTTTATTTAATTTTTTATTTAATTTTTTTTATTTATTATTATTTTTTTTTTAATTTTTTGTTTTTTTTATATATTTTTTTTTAATTTATTTAATCTTTTTTATTAAAGTTTTTTCTTATTATTATTTTTTTTTTAATTATTTGTTTTATTTATTATTTTATTTGTTTTTGTTTTTAATTTCTTATTTTATTTTATTTTATTTTATTTTATTTTTTTAATTACAAATTTTTTTGTTATTTTTTTCATATGTTTTATTTAATTTTTTTCAATCTTGTTGATTTAAGATTTTTATTATTTAGTTTTTTTATTTAATTTCATTTTTTTTTTATTTATTATTTTATTTTTTTTTTTTTTTGAATTTTTTATTTTATTGTTTTTATATTTTTTATTATTATTTTTTTAACCTTTGTTATTTAAGTTTTTTCTTATTTAGTTTTTTTATTTACAATAATTTTTTAAATTTATTATTTTATTTGTTTTTTTAATTTTTTATTTAATTTTTTTTTAATGTTTTTACTTTTTTTTACTTTTCTTTTTGATTGAAGTTCTTTCTTATTTAGTTTTTTTTTTATTTATTTTTTTTAGTTATTATAATTTAAAAAACAAATTTTTTTTTTATATAACTATGCCAATACTACAAAACAAGTTGTGTAACTCAAAGTTTCAAACTTTGCACAAAATTAAAAAAAAAAAAAAAAAATTAACAAACTTTCATCGAAATTTCTAGCTTTTCATTCAGAAGTTTTAGAAAACTTCAGGGCAGGAATTTTGTTATAAAATGTGGAAGTTTGAAGTGCCTCAAAAATCAGCACTTTTTTTTTTCTTTGGGATCTTCTGAATTTTCTCTACATTTTATTTATTCATTTATTTATTAAGCCAACGAATGTAATTTTTTTACCGCAATTTGTTGATTTTGTATTTCACTCCAACCAATTTAACTTTTTTACTAATATAAAAAAAAAATAAAAAAAAATGTGAATACAAAAACTCAATACCTTACTGTTCAATGGCTCTTTCATGCTTAATCTATTATAGCTAACGACTTGAGCTTCCAGGTAGCTTTTTAAAATTTAATTTTCTATCGATTTGCGGATATAATCTTTTAAAAGGGATGCACGAGCAAGACGAATAAAAGGCCAGACCCAGGCGCCCAACCGAAGGTTTTAAAAAAGGTGCCCAACGGAGTGTTGACTAATTATTTGTCATTTGCGTTAGTTTTCCTAATATTTAGTTGAATAGCCACGACTTCTTATTACTGCTGCGCAACTGCATGGCATGGAATCGATGAGATCACGTCACCTTTTCAGTGGAATTTACTTCCATGCCTCCTGTACTGTGTTCGCTCGAACTTTGGAGTTTGATGGTCTACGACCGGCAACACGTATTTATATCCGTCCATAGATGTTCCATAGAATTGAGTTCAGGCGACTGAGCAGGCCATGACATGACCTCAACTCCAACTTGGTATAAAAAAGAGAAAGTTTGAAGTGCCTCAAAAATCGTGTTGATTTTTGAGCATTTTTTTTTTTGTTTTCGGTCTTGGCATGAAAAATGAATCACATCTTGGCAAATTTGTTTTGGGTCGTTATTTTGCTGGAACAACCACTTCTAAGGTACAATCACTTCCATTCAGCGTATGGCAACATGTCATTTTCTCAAATTCTGACATACACCTGCCGACCTGACCCGTTGCTTCTTTTATCAAGTTGATTGGGCTAACACCACTATCAGAAAGGCTTCCCCATACCATCACTTTCGCACCGCCATGTTTGCCTAACTCCACGGAGTATTGGGGATTATATTCAGCATTTCGCGAACGACCTACATACTGTCTAGACCCAGTTCTTCTAAATAGAATCGCCTTAGTTTCATCCGTCCACAAAATATTGCTCAATTTTTCCTTTGACTCATTAACGTGCTCTTTGGCAAATTTTAAGCGTACCGCAACGTGCTTTTTGGAATTTTTCTCGCATATAATTTATGGTCCAACAAGCGTCATGAACTTTTACGTCACTTTAAAGTTTTTTTTATTTCTGCAGATGTCGCGGTAGGTTCGTTTTTGGAGACTCAAAGTATACGTCGATCATCTTGTCTGGTTGTTATGCGTTTGCGACCACGTTTTTCGGGTGCATCTTTTTCCAACAGGGCGTTCGCTATCATTTGACCAGCACACACGACTATTTTCTTTATTTCTCTATATTTTTTACCCCTTTTTTCGTAGGTTTTTAATGGCTTGACGCTCTTCCTCGTTGCAGTGTTTCACTTGGCCCTCTATTAAAAATTACAAAACAAAGCGAAATGCTTAAATTTTGCTCATAGGTACTTATTTGATTTGTTTTTTATATTTACTTTTCAGTTTTCTGCACAAAATGTTTAACAATACATTTTTCATAATAATTCGTAATTCACACGCCAATTTGTTTGAAAATACTTGCATATCAACTACCTCAAGATAATACTTCGTACATTACTTGTGGCATTCCGTTAGAAGTACCGCTGGAAGAGTGCAGAAAATTGTGATTGAATATAGTTGGCATGGGCACTCCTATTATTTTGAACACTGCTGTATGTATAATATTACTTACCGACAAAAATTCATTTTAAAGTGTTGTAGTTGTGTCTGCGTAAGTTTCTTGCCTTTGGGGATTTTCGGACTGCGATTCTTACTTTCCTGTAGTTGTGGTTGCGCAACCTTGCATTTCTGCTTCTTCTTCTACTACGTGGTTCGCACAGTCTTTGCCAGCCATTTTTTTACAGTTCGCTTTTATTTTTATGTTTTTCTCTGTTTTTTCTGCTTTTTCACCCATATTTATAAATATTTCATTCTTGTCTGCTTTATCTCTTGGCCTTTGCGTGCCATTAAAGTGTGACTCACGTGACTCGTTTGTCAGCGTTGCAGTAACAAATTGGTGTGCATATCGGTGTGTGTGTATTTGTTGTTACATGCAATACACTCAGCTGCTATGAAAAAATTTTGCATAACGATGTCGCTTGTTCCATATAAGGGATATACTTGCACATTCCTGTGTAGCTGTACATACACACATATACACATACATACATTTGCCCATACACACAAACTTCTACTTAGCTCTTTTTGACTGTAAAGCTAAAACAAAGTATTGACGGCATATACCTACACATGCGAAAATGCACAGAAATATATGTAAATACACACATACATACATACTTACGCTTGTCCATATGAATATTAATTCATTGCTGCTCCACAAGAGTGAAAGAAATATGAAAAAATAATGATAAGTCAAAAATAATGATAATAGAAAAATAAAAAAACAATTAAGAAAAAAATATAAAAATTATAAAAAAAGAAAAAAATAAAAATATAAACAATAAACAAGAAAAATAATAAAGAAATAAAAAAATATTAAAAATAAGAATAAAAAAATTGTAAAAAAATTATAAAATAATAATAAAATTATAATAAAAAATAATAAAATATATAATAAAAAAAAAAAATAATAACTAAAAACAAAAATTAAAAAAAAAAAATAAAAATAATAAAAGAAATAATAAAAAATAATAATATAGAAAAATAATTAAAAAAAAGTAATAGAATAATAAATAATAATAATAAAAAAATATAAACAAATAAAAAAAAGTCAAATAAAAAATAAAAAATAATAATAAAAAAATAAAAGAAAAATTAAAAAAATTATAAAAACAAAAATAAAAGAAAAAAAGATTTAAAATAAAAAAAATAATAGTATAGGCTTATTATATTCTCCTGTTCACTCCCAACTAGGGAAGAATGGAAGACAAATCTAACCGAAATCGATGGCCCTCTGATTATATATACAGATGGTTCAAAACAAGACGGCAAAGTGGGATTTGCAATTTTTTCCATTTCCCCTCATATCAATCTATCATTTAGATTACCCGACTACTGTAGCGTATTGCAAGCGGAAGTATGCGTTATTTGGTATGCTGCGAAAACTCTCTAAGAAAATAGAATATCACTAGAGGATATCCGCTTTTTCACCGACAGTCAAGCGGCCGTTCGAGCACTCAGCTCCTCTTATACCCGCTCAGATGTGGTTTGATCCTGTCTCTTATCTCTTAACGAGATAAGTGTTCAGTATTCTGTCCAAGTTATCTGGATACCGGGTCACAGTGGATTCGAAGGTAACTGCAAAGCTGATGAGCTCGCAAGAGCTGGAGCTGCGCAATCAAATGTTAGTAACTTACCCACAATCCACATTCCGCTCTCAACATGTAAATTGCTCATTGATCGAGAATTTCACAGCATTGCTGATCGGAGGTGGCGAGTGGAAACTACTTGCGTTACGACCAGACAAATCTGGCCATCCTACAATCTGAAACAGACAAAAACCCTTATAAGTCTTTCGAAACACGAACTAAGGCTTATACCTAATATCTTTTATCACCGGCCACTGCCTTTTGGGCACTCACGCACGTCGGCTCGGGGTTCCTCAAAACGACCTGTGCAGATACTGCGAGGACGAAGATGAGGAAGTATCGAGCAAGCATTTGCTGTGCAGTTGTCCCGGTCTAGCCAGAAGTCGACTCGTTCTTCTAGGCTCTCCAACAATTGACAGTACTCTCAGTACTCAGTACTCAGTACTCTCGGACCTGAAAATCGAATCTCTCATCAAATTCTCGAAACGAATTAATTTCTTTGACCAAAATCTATAATAAAAATCTCGGTTAGGTGGGGAAATCATACAATATAATGAGCTCTAGGGCAACACAACGGGCCCAACTTGCGGTCTATGTGGCACTCCGATGCGGGGTCTCCCTTAACCAACCAACCAACCAAAAGAATAATAATAAAAGATTCGAAAAAAAATATAAAAACAAATAATAGTAAAAGATTAAAACAAAAATTAAAAAAAATAGTAATAAAAAAGGTAATAAAATAATAAATAACAATAATAAAAAAACTAATATAAAAAATAATATTAATAATAAAAAAATAATAATAAAGAGAGATTAATAAAAAAATAGTAAAAAAATAAATAATAAAAATAAAAAGATAATAAAAAAATTTCTCATAGTAAAAAAAAAAATAACAATAAAAAATAATAACCAATGAAAAATGATATTAATAAAAAAATAGATATAAAAAAATGATTATAATAAAAAAAAAATTAAATAATATAAAAAAACGAAAAAAAACATATTCCTTTATTTTATTCCCTCTTTCCAGCATTTGTGCTTCATACATTTCTTTCTGTCATGCATGTGACTTGCACACTTTGCTGCGAGTATTTTTTCTCAACGACTTACATTTCAAAAGTGCATTTGCCAGCTTCCTACACTCTAACCCTTTTCTCACCTAACTGCACTTATTCATTTGAGATTCGACATTTGCTTATGCTACTTTTTAGTCGTCATGCTCATGGTCTCGTCTTCCCCTTGCATTTCACCTTTCTATTTGGTACATTTCTTACCTTTTCTTTCTTCCTTTCATCTCACCCGGAGAGACGTGCATGAGTGTATGTCCTGCAACATGTCGCATTTGCTGTGTTGATGTGTCATGGCAAAACATTGCTACGCCATTAATAATTCATAACATGTTGAGCACATTTTCGCATATGCGCCTAAACGTATGCAACGACCAGCTGCTTGGACTGCTTGCTTCCCTACCTCACTGGTACAATTACGTGTATGGCATTAACGCATACGCACACATACATGCACGCATCCGCATATGCTTACCTATGTATTGCTTTCAAACTTCGTTCGAAAGTGTGGCAAACTGTCTAACTCGGCAAGTGGCAAAATGACGTGACGTGCACTGACTTTTGCTGCTCTTGGTCATGCCATTGTGGTTTTTGTAGTTGCTGCTTTGTCGTCTGTTAGTATTCGGTTTGGTAGGCTGTCACTTTTCACTTTTCATTTTTTGTTTTTTTTTGGATTTGTTGTTATTTTTGTCAAGTCTATTTTGACGTTTCATTACAAACTTCTAAATCGAATTTGTTTTGTTTACTTTCTTCTCAGTTTGATTTTAATAGTTGGCTGATATTTTATTCCAGTTTGTCAAAGACAAATCATCAGTTTTTCTGTATTTTTGTCATTGGAAAATATGTGTCAAAATATGTGGTTTTCATTTTTCTACCAAAGTCGCAGGTATGAAAAATAATTGCAAAATAATAATGATAAATAGCAGTTTATTTTTTTTATACAAGGTGGCGCAAAATTAATCACCGCATCAGAAGATTTATAATTTTTGCAAATCGGATTGTAGCGGTACACAGCCATTACTTGGCAGGGCTTAAAGGGCAATATAAAAATGCCTGCCGCTAAAAATATTTTTTGACGTGGTTGCCGATACGTGAGTGTGTCTACTGCTTATTTGATGATAGGAGCTACTTCGTTGTACGCTCTTATAAAAATTTTTGCCGGAGCGCTTAAGTTCTGCGGCTCGCACGATCATTTCCAACATCAGGTTAAAGAAGTCAAAGGACAGCGAGTCACCCTGTTTGAAACCTCGTTTGGCATCATACGGCTCGAAGAGGTCCTTCCAGTATCAGATTAAAGAAGTCACAGGACAGCGAATCACCCTGTTTGAAACCTCGTTTGGTATCAAACGGCTCGGAGAGGTCCTAAATTCAGACATCGCGGCATACAGGGAAATCTGTACTATCGAATGTAGATTTGAAGTCGACAAAAAATGGTGTGTATCGATTCTCCTTTCATGGGGCTTTTCCAACACTTGGCGTATTTTGAATATCTGGTCGAGAATACGTCAAATGTCTATCGTATTTTACAAGGTGAAGTCCAAAAGAAAAAAATTGTTTTTGATGGCTCCATCTTTTTAGTAAGTTAGTGCGTTGGAAGTTACATCCCTAGCTGACTTCCAGTGAAAACTTGGTGACATTCGGTTCAGTGGAAGCGAAGTTAGTGCGTCTAAGGTATCAGTATGTTTGTGTCATCGGTACAAAAATGAGTTTCGAACAAAGAGCTAACATCCAATTTTGTTTTAAAATCGGTAAATCGGTTTACCGAAACATTTGAATTGATGAAAAAAGTTTATGGCGATGATTGCCTATCTCGTGCTGGATGAGTGGTTTACACGTTTTAGAGATGGTTGTGGGGACATAAATGACAATGAACATACGGACATACGGTCGCCCAAAATCAGTAATCACCGAAAACTCCGTCGAAATTGTTCGTAAATTTATCAAAAACGAACCGAAATCATCGTTGATCATCTAAGCCGAGTAGAATATCTACAAAACCTCGATTTATCGTATTTTAACTGATCATTTGGACTTACGAAAGATCTGTACACATTTCACTCTGCACAAGTTAACTCAGGACCAAAAATTGCTAAGAATTCAACATTCGAAAGACCTCATTAAAGAGGCGAGAAAGACGAGAACTTCCTTTACAACATTGTAACTGGTGATGAGAAGTGGTGCTTCCAACATGAACCTGAAACTAAGCGTCAAAGTGCCGAGTGAAAGGCCCCAGACGAGCCACCAACCAAAAAATCGGGTTTGGAGAAGTCAAAAATCATGTCGATGCTCATTTGTTTTTACGATTCCAATGGAATTGTCCACAAGGAGTTCGTGCCGACGGACCAAACCGTCAATGCAAGTTTCAATCTTGGCGCTTTGAAGCGTTTGTTGCAATGCATTCGTCGAATTCGCTCGGAATACCGCGAAGGAGGAAGCTGGCGCTTATTGCATGATAATGCACCATCTCATCGATCCAATCTTGTGGCTGATTTTTTGACTAGAAATCGCATTTTATCCATCAATCACTAACCGTATTCGCCTGATATGGCTCCCTCTGACTTCTACCGATTCGGAAAATTGTATTTGGGCATGAAAAGGAAAACGTTTTGCGTCCGTAGAGGCCGCCAAAAAGGCTTCTACCGACATCCTGAAGGACATTCCGGTCAATGACCTGAAACTCTTACGAAAAGCTTTTAGATCGCGCAAAACAGTGTATCGAGGCCAGAGGGGACTATTTTGAATAAATAAGTTTTCGAAATTATCAGAACAAAGTTGCAGTCGTTTCTAGGTTAGCTCATTCTTGTTTATATTGGAAATCACCTTGTAGTACAAAATTAATTTCTATATTTTTTTCTATTTTTGTGTTTTTTTTTTGTTTCGTTTTGGTTTGTGTTTGTTACTTGTTTTCATGGTTCTTATGTTTCTTGACCACTTCAGCATACACATTAACGATCCCATAATTAACTGACTTGCCTTTTTTCTCTTAATGTTTTTATGTGCCTGTAAGTTCAGTTACACTACACACACACACACACACACACACAAACACATTTGCTTTATCTCTAACAAAAACTGTCACGCAGCCTTTCGCTCAGCCACTCGCTTAATATTTTATATCAAAGACACAAATTTTATTGCGTGTTAATATTTTTCGTCTTTCTTATATTATCACGTACGCAGCACATTCGCTTTATATCCGTGCAAAGTGTTTGGAATTTAAATATTCATTTTTATGTGGCAACATTACGGCAACTGCAGTGCATGCAAATATTGATGGTGAATGCAATGCTGTCCAACGGTCGTATATCACCAGCGCTGGTTTTGGGTTTCGGTTTCTCTTTACCGCTATCGCCTGCGGGGAGTTGTAATTTATTTACCAATTACTTGATGTAGTGCATATTTATATATTTATATGTATGTATGCGTGTATGTATGTATATATGTCTACATGTATATATGTCTATGTGTCTATATGTATATCTGTTTACAGATAGCATAAAAATTTAAAAATTTGCGCAGTGTGGATTTTGTTTTTGTAATTTATTTACATTAATCCTTTTATAAAACACGCATTACTGCTACTTTATATGCACATACATTTATTTATTTTATTTTATTTCATTTCATTTTATTTCGTTTTATTTTATCTTTCCCACCCGTAATATTTACTATGTCATTACCGATTCCCAGTGGCCAACCCAGTTAAACAAGCCAAGTGCCGAATGAAACGAGAAATAACCGTTCTGCTGCAAGTTCAATATGTGCGCGTGACGTAAGCGTTGATTCGACGGTGCGCCAGTGTAGTAGCATTATACCTCCGTTCCTCCTCACCTCTGCCTGCTGAAGCTTGATTAACTTGTGCAATGCTTTTGAATTGAGTTGAGTAGCATTGAATTCTGTTCAGTCTGGTTGAGTGACAGCGTATGCAGTCGCCTATGACACATGCCTTCTATGTTGCTTGCGGTCTTTGTACTAAATTCTACTCACACACATTTAAATATATTTATGCTTATGGTTATGCATGTCGGTGTTTCTATCAACATGTGTTGACACATTTCCACTTCATTCTTGCACGATGTGTCGCGCCATACATAGCAAAGTCCATCATTTCAGTAACGCCGCTCAAACTTGTTGTAATATGTCTGCATGCTACGGACATAAACATTTGAATAGTAAAAAAATGACAACGTTTTCTACTTCTTTTATGTGCCGGTTTTGCGCCCAGACCAAGGCACTTTGTCGGTTGTCTCTCTTCTGAATGTAGTTGCGACATTTATTCGTTCTAATTTCACTTTAGTCTTATCGGCGCCTTGCGAATAATACAAGAAAATATACGAGACAAAATGAAATATGACAAAAATACTTCCCAATCTCTGTAAAACTCTAAAAACTCGATGGTTTCGAAAACTTAATAATCAAAAATGTTGCTGGCGTATCACAAATGAAATTTTGTTGCATTAATTACTAATTTTCTCTTATCCTCTTTTAACCTCTAAGTCTCGACGAATAAGCTTCAGAGCTTTTAGAGTTGCTTTTCTTTTTAAAATTTGTTTCTAATTAATAAAATAGTTAAATTTGTTCCAATCTTCAACCTAGAAAAATCTCTGCAAATTTAATTAAAAACATTAAAAAAAAAGAAATCGCCGAAATCTACTCAGTCGCTGGGCTGCCAACTCTGACGAAACAGAGCTGTTACTATTTACCAGAAAATATAAACCTCACCAAAATATGAAGACTCACGCCACAGGTTGTACTTTGGATGTACAACGTAGTGGTTCTGCCAATTTTAACGTATCGATGCCTAGTTTGGTGCGAGACTCTTCGTGAGGGGTATAATATTACTAAACTGCGGAGAGTGCAAAGGACTGCTGCATGTATTGGCATCACTGGAGCATGCAGAACTTGTCCTAGTGCTGCCCGTTTTTTACTTACTTCCCATCGACTTTTACGTTATTTCCATAGCTGTTCAAAGTGCAATCAGGTTAAAGGAGGTTGGCCTTTGGAGGCAGTCTCTCAAAGGGCATGGTAGCGTTTTTAGGCATTACTTCTCTAAACTTCGTACAAATCTGTCCATCCGCAAACTGGAGTTTGAGGGTCGTGCCAGGGTAAGCTTTCCGAGTAGGCAGGACTGAAACGAGGTGACAATTTGCACCGAAGCTGGTACCTCGGTCTTCACTGACGGCTTCAAGATGGAATGGGGAATCGGAGCAGAGGTTTTATCTAAATCAGCTAATTTATCTATTTCCTTAAAAATTCCAAAGATTCCTAGTGTTTTTCAAGCAGAAGTCTTTGCGATCCTGCAGGCGTGCAAAATGCTTAGGGAACATGGGAGCGAGGGAGATATCAACATCATCTCCGATAAGCTCAGACGACACCACAATGCAGATCCAATCTGGTGAATTCATGTAAGGATGAGATCAAATATCTTGGGGGTGCAGGTAAAAGTTATCTGATCTGGGTTCCAGGACATAGGAACATAGAGGGAAATGAAATGGCTAATGAGCTTGCCAGGAAGGGGACTGAATTGACTTCAGGGACCTCGTACGCAGTCATCGGCATCTCATGATTGTTGTTAAAGGGAAATTGCACTAATTATTTCTCAGAAAAGCGCACAAAGGATGGAGCTCCATTTCTTCTTGTGCTATTTCGAAAACCTTTTGGCCTGAGTACAATAGACGTGCGGCTCAGAAAGTTTTGAGGACTTCACGTAATTCATTTTCCAAACTCGTAGCTTTGTTTACCGGTCACTGGACGATTGGCATATACGCGGAAAAGCTAGATTTACCATTTAACGCCCATTGCAGAAGCGGTGGGGACCTTTCAGAGGAGGAGACTGTTGATCACTTTCTCTTTCTCTGTAAATGTCCGGGTTTGGCAGCTAGACGATAAAGGTCAGTGCGCCACCCTAGGTCCCATCAATTTTCTTCATTACATTCATTCTCTGGCTGTCTGTAGATATCTATCTGTTGGTGGAGGTCTCATAATGGTATCAAAACGGCGCTTTAGTGCTACTTAGGGAGTGCCAGACTGGTACTCCAACCATTTCAACTGCTTACCTGCCTAAGACCTTCGTGTTCCACGCTGGTCTGCACACTAATTCTCAATTTTAGCCCACTTTCTGCTATCCCCTTCTGTTACTTTCCATTACAAAAATTGCACAAAATTACTGAACGGTGAATCGAAAGAAATTTGTCTCAAATTACAGTTTATACGATGTACAAGGTGACACAAAATGATTCCATATTTGTTATTGAGCCACTTTTTTACTAAATAAAACAGAAATGATTTTGGGTGATAGAAAGCTTTATTTTACTTTTGGGCGCTTCATTACTTGTCTGTTTATGTACTGCATCGGCCTGGTTCACAAGTGTCAAATATGATTGACGTACGATGCCATTCGCAAAAATTATATATCCTCCGATAGGGTGATTAATTTTGCGCCACCTTGTATATGAAATTTTGCATTCTCCAGGTGCCATTGTTGTGGTTAGGCGTGAACTTGAAACCTTAGTAATGCTTTTTGAAAATTATAAAGTATAAAATATAAAAAAAATATTCAATTTTAATAAAGTTTAAAAACTAAAAGAAGCTTGGAAGGAAAGACGTTCGATTGATGGCCGGTATTATTACAGGACACAACCCAGGGGTCAGCATATGACCACCATTGGAATCATTGAGAACCCAATGTGCCTCTCGTGCTTGGAGGAGGCGGATAGCACTGAGCACTTTCTCTGTGAGTATCCTGCCTTTGCTAGAGCACGGCTACGAGTTTTGGGTTGCGATGTCGTCAGAATGAGTAATATTCGTTCTCTAAAACTGGAGGATATTTACAGATTTGCCAAAGAATCTGGAAAATTCTCACAGAACTAACTATCTCTATCTCTGTCTCTATTCTTTCCTATCTCTTTCTCTGATACTTTTCTCTTTTCCTCCTTGACTATCAACCCCCTTTCCAGAGCTTTAAATACAATGGGCTCTTTAGCCTGCGTGTTTTAGGAGCCACCAAATCTGGTGGTGCTCCTTGGCTCGACCTTTTCAAATTTCTATTTCAAATTCAAAAGAAAGTTTTTCTTGGATTGCAAGAAATGTTCGCTTGGCTGGAACAACACAAGTGACCACAGGCGACTGACAACACCTAAACGAAAAAAGGAAATTGTTGGCCATGCTAAACATAAGTACAGCGCGCTATTTATCCACATTTCCATGACCACAACTGTACTTATGTACCCCCAGATATCTCTTTCATTGCATACAAATGTCCTGCTGTGTCATTTTCAAGTTCCTTTCAACTTTTCGTATTTTTTTCCTTACATTTGTATAGATATTTTCCATTCTTTATTGCTCGCTCTATTACTATCCGCTTCTGTCACTTTCCTCCTTACGGCCCTGACCATGCGACGTGCACAATGAATGTCTGCTCAATCATCATTAGTTTCATTTGTAGGTACACACACACACACACACACAAATTATGGTCACATTCATAGTTTTTCCCCATTTGATTGCCATTGAAGTTTTTTCCACTTTCCTCTACCTCCTTGTCGGTTCTAATAGCTAAGCTATTTTTTATTATTTATGTATGTGTGTGCGCTTATTTCATTCATTCTAATCTGCTGCTGCTGATTGGCATTCTGCATGCGTAATTAGTTGATTTTCAATCGGCAAATTAGTTTCGTGCTGCCTCACCACTTGATTTTCGCTCCGTTTCCAATTTCACTAAATTTCAATATATATTTTTCTGTTGATATGTATGTATGTATATATGTATGTATGTATGCATATTTGTAGTACTTTTATTTTCATTTTAATATTTTGTCACTTGTATGTCCTTGACCATTTGTGTGATTTTCAAGGCCCGCCACAAAGCAGCAAAAGAGGAGATTGAGTGAAAAGAGTAGAAAACGAAGGCATAGGGAAAAATACGATACAGTAGCCACTGAGATTAAGAGCTGAAACGGGGAAAAATTATATGCAATTTAATATAGCAGCCAGTGTTGCAGACATCGACGTTAACCGATCTGAAATAAAATATGAGTGGTAGTATTTTGTATTTTGCATTACTCAGACTGATATGATATGCCTGCCCTTCCTACATTTACTTTTTTATAAAGGAGGGAGGGAACTAAACCGAATTCTTCATTGATTTGCTTCTATTTTTTTTAACCTTTCATTCAATTTCGAAAATTGTTTCAAACATTTATGAAAAATGTTCTCTTATGACAACTTTCATAGGCATAATTTATGGTGTAGTGAGGTAACATAATGACTGCACCACCTTCCGAAAATAACTCGCAGTCCGCCACGCCTTTGTAATCGAACAACAGAATGATGAAATCCTGCACATTTGGCCGAACTTGGCGTACTCTTTTCGGTCTTAACTCTTCAAGCTGCTTTCATACGAATGATTGTACTTTGATTCGCCGTCGTAACCGCTTGCCAATGTCTCGTCAACAGTTATAACCCTTTTGTGTAAATCTTTATCCTCTTTGATCACAGCTCCTGCGCGATGTTTAAGCGACGTTTCTTTTTCGGTGAAAATGTAGGAATAAACTTCGCTGTCATGCGTTTGGCACCCAAAACATTCGAAAAGTATGCGTGACATGCGCCAACAGATGGGGTTACACCCGTTGCAGCTTCCCCAATAGTGATTGAATGATTCTCCAAAGCAATTTTCTTCCGCGTTTCAACATTTTCATCGGCTGTTGACGTGCTGAGGCGTCAAGGGTGTTTGTAATCACTAAGCTTCTGTGCCCTCTGTGAAGAGTTTTTGCCACTTATGAATAATTTTTTGCTCAGCTTGAAAGAATAAAAAACCATGGTAATGGGGGCTATTTCTATTTGGCATGCACAAAATCAATCAATCGTCAGCTAGAATATCTATACTATAGGCAGAAGATTCCGCGGTGTCTAGTAGCAGTGGTGCTAGAAGAAAAATGTAGAAGAGAAAGTCTCTGAAGAAAGTGGTGACTAATAGTAAGAAAAAAGTTGGCAAAACACGAAATCTCTTTTCACAAGGTGTGCTATGCTAAGTGCACCTTTTATAGAAAAGTAGAAGTGTCAAAAACCAAAAAAAAAAAAACAAAACAACCAAAGTTGCTGGGTTATTAGCTTCTAAGATAAATAGAAAACTGCCTATCCTCTGATTTGAAATTTTTTGCATATCCAGGCGAGAGTAATGGAGCGATTCCATTTCAAAGGATGTAATTATTTTGCAGTATTGTACATTCCAGTTAAAATTCGTTTATTTGTAGGCTAAAGCTGTAGTCGTTTCATTGGCGCGTACACACTTTTTAGGTGTTTGGCTGAGTCGAGTTTAATAAGAAGTTAATTGCGAGCATTTTGAAAAAAAAATGTATATTTTTGATATTTATTGAATTTTGGTATGAAGTTTTTAAGGTGAAATATCTTCGGTTCTTTCTAACATTTTTATAATTTGAGTATATTTTAGGATATTTTTTAGGTTAAATAAATAGATTATGCTAGGCTAACTGGTTCCACACAGCGTGGATCCACTCGGACGAAAAAAATCAAATACGTTCTTTCTGACTCTTTTGCTTTGGGTAAAATATAAATACTTAAACAAATTTTTTTTGTGCAGAAAATTATTTATAGATTGCGTAAAATATTTACGCAAATAGTAGAAACCTGTTTTACGGTCGATTCTTAGCTCCTGGCGATACTACGACTACTAACATATGCCGATCAACTTCGGTTACTTCTGTGATTTTATAGACATTTTCGGCATTTTCGAAATTATCGACAATTTCCTTAGCATCAAAAAAGATTGAACGGAATCGACGAAACCAAAATTGCACGAAATTAACTTAAAATGAACTGTTACAGTATCGACACCATAAACTCTCTCTCTCTTTCTTCTCTTTCTCTCTCTCTCTCTCTCTCTTTCTCTCTCTCTCTCTCTCTCTCTCTTAGCTTCACAGTCTGTAGTGGACCATAGCTTCATGAATAATCCTCCTCCAATTCAGTCTCCCTCTTGCCTCATTTCTCCAATTACGAACGTTCATCCCTTTTAAGTCTGCTTCTACGTCATTAAGACGTAGTAAAGTAGACAGCATGAAAATCTTTGTCCAATATTGATCCGGACAAGTTAATTTCTTTTACAACTGTGTGCAACATAAGGTTGAAAATAAGAGCGGACAATGCGTCTCCTTGTTTAACACCAGACAGGACCTGGAAGGGTTCAGACATTTCGCCTTGTACTAGCACCTTTCTAGTAGTATTCTCCAACGTACAAAGAACCAGTTCAATCAGTTTCAACGGAACGCCAAGTTTTTAAAAAGTTTGTTTAAAATCAATAAATAGGCAAAATATATTAATGTTATGCTCGAAAATTTTTTCAAAAATTTAGTTTACCAGGAAACCTTGATCAATTGTTGATCGATTGCTTCTAAAGCCACACTGGTATTCATCTATTATTTCATCAGCATAAACTTTGATATGATAAACGATACTTTACGAGATATCGATTCCTATTGCCATCTACCGAGAAAATGATGGAGTTCTTTTTCCCCGAGCTAATACATTTTTAGTCAACATTTTTGGTGACTTTGTTTGTTTTAATTTAAAAAAAAAAATACCCAATTTGAACGAGAAAATATATATGTTTTTTTATAGTCATGCGATTGATTGATTTTAAAATTTTAGTTAAGTATAATTTACTCAATCAGTTACTCAACTAATCAAGTAATTTTCATTTTTGATTAATTAATAAGTAAATTTATATGCATAATAAACTTTAGAGTAATCAATAAATAATTTTTTTGTAATAATCAAATTTTCGATAATCATATCTTTGAATAGAATGATTAGTTGAAGAATTTTGTTTTTTGAATTTTCTTTTTAATTAAAAATTTTTTTAAATTTTCTTTTTAACTTGTAATTTTTTTTTAGTTTTTTTTTTAATTTTGTTTTAAATTTTTTTTTAATTTTTAAACAATTTTTTTTTTATTTTAAAAAGTTTTTTATATATATTTTTTTAATTATTTGGTTTTAAGTTACTTAAGCGCAAACTTCAAGTAAACATACGAACGAGATGAAACGATTTTTGAATCATTATTTTTAATAAATTTTTGCGTAATTATTGATGATTTTTTTCCTAGATGGAGTTGGATATTTTCTCCCTATAAAAAGATTCACGGATTTATTATCAAGGAAAAAAATTATCAAAAATCAACGGGATTTTCTAGTAACTTCAAACTTGTACTTTGTTATACTTAAATTTGATGGGCTATAGAACTGCGTTGGCATTTTTTTTTTTGTAAATTGTGATTAAAAATTTTAAAATTGTGATCAGAACTTATTTGGCTTTTTATGGTGTTTTGTGTAGCTTATTTTTATTAAAAAAGTAGTCAAGATTAAAAAGAAATATAATATAAAATTAGTCGTAACTCATCCAAAGGTAGAGGTGCTATTTTTGTCGCGAACTGTAAATCCACCCCGTGCTCTTCACACAATGGACGCAACAATGCTCTTATTCCGATTTTTCCTTAAGTTTTGAAATGGGCAACACGAAATAAATATTTAGAAACAAAAATGGCTTTATTGTGTTTCATAATATTGCCCATGAAGAACATACTTTTTGTTGTGTAATTTTTAGTTTTTGCCTTATAAAAAAACAAAAATTTTGATCTCTGTTTATGGGTGCACTCCTTGTATGAAGCGTATATGCGCGCAGGAGCCATAAAATTCAAAAATCACATTTTCGGCAACTAATTCGATTCCTTTTTTATCACCAAAATCACTGCGAAAAGTGGTCCCAAAATAATTTTCATCAAAGATGTGTATTTGCTTAGCCGCTGTTTGGTGATGAAAAGGATGAACATGAAAATATATTTTTTTCCTTTTATCATGCATAGTAACGTAAAAGAAGAAAATGGATAAAATCTTCGAGCCGGCAGTTATTTATATGTGTATATGTGTGTATGTATGTATGTGTTTCCAAGAGCTACACTTAATCACTTATCTATTCAACCAACTGCGCATTCATCTCTCCCACTCTGGTACATTAGACCATTACTTTGCTTTCCACTTTTTCAATTTCCTATGTAAGATAGTCAGCTTTTATTGCCTTTGTTGCTCCTCCCCACGCCACATAGTTGCCTTTTCTTATTCCGTCTGAATTGAATTGGTTTTGCGGTGCTTTTTGCATCTTTTCGGCCATAAACATTGGCATTGGCAAATGGCATATGTGCTAACTTTGTTTAATCACACATACAAGTACGCCCACATACCGCTCATCTTTGGTTCAGCCTCCAGTGCGTACGCTCATTTTCGTCCATTTGGTGTACTACAACACTCATACGCCATGTGTGGCCTTGAGTGGTGTTACTGTGCTGTTGTTTTAGTGGCTGTGGCAGCGGCTGCGGCTGCGACTGTGGCGGCGTCACTGGCTGGCGTTGGCGGCTATTGCATTTGGCATGTTTTCTTCATTACCCCTTATATCATTGTCATTGTCAGCAGCAGTGGTGGCAGAGGCAACAGCAGCGAGTACATCCGCCTGTGCTCTCGCCGCTTTCCCACTTTCATCCATTACAACTTCCGTTCCATCTTTTGCTTGCTATCAGCATATGGCAGTTGAGTGTGTACTTTTCGCCATTTGTCTGCCTAAAATTGCCTCCGAACAAGGCGAATCTCTGAAGGCTGTGTGTGTGTGTGGCCGCCGTTCGTTGTGTGCAGCGCAGTGGCAAATGAGAGGAAACTGTTGCCAGATAATGCATTCCCGAGGATAAGCACATTTATATTTTGTGTATGTGTTTGTATTTGCATATGGGCTTGGCAATGGCAAGCAACGGCGGCGGACAATAATGTGACATATGTTGCAAATTTATGCAGAAGGACACTTAGATCGCCGCCAAAACCCGAAATGAGTCTGTTGTTGGAAAATTTCGTTAAAACTAAGTGAAAATTGGCTATGGATTTAAATTTAATTTGCGCTTACGAATGGATTTTAGGTTAGTATTAGTAACATTGTAACTTTGCTGCTATAACACCGTGCGGCAGTAAAATTTATCCAGAAGAAATTTCATATACAAGTGAAAATATAGATTTTAGCTAATTAATGCTAAGTTTTTCATTTTCGCATCAAAGAATTGTTTAAAGGGATTTAATTTTGCAAGGGATTACATTTTTTAAAAAGAGTTTCAAATATTTGCACACACACTATTAATATGGATAATAAACGATAGGGGATATATTCAGGTATAGAAAAGATTTTTTTTACATTTCGCAAATAATGTACTTTGAAAAACGCATCCTTCAATGTCCTTGAAATGCCTTAATGAAATATTAAAAAAATATATATGTTAACGGTGCATACATATAGTATAAAAAAGCTGAGCTCCATGCTTTTGGCTGTTTTATAAAATAATAAAAATAAAAAAAAGAAATAATTGGCACGTGAACTTCTGTTAGGTGTTTGGCCGAGCTCCTCCTCGTATTTTAGGCGTGCGTCTTGATGTTGTTCTAGAAATCGAGTGACCTACAGTTTTAAGCCGACTCCGAACGTCAAATGGTTTTTTAGCTTTTTCATGGCAGAAATACACCTGGAGGTTTGTCATTGCCTGTCGAGGAGCGACCGCTATTAGCAAAATACTTGTTCCATCTTTTGGAGTTGCATGCACGGAGATTCGAATCAACGCATTCCCGAATGGTAGTCAAGCACCAAACCATGCGGCTACGGTGGCCGCTAATATAAAAACGTAAGATTAGATTAGATTAGGGGTTGGACAAGTCACAGTCAGTCAGGAGACCATTGTACTACACCCGGATAGATATTCGTAGAAAGAATAGAGATAGGAAAGATAAGAAGTGGATAGTAAAACGGATAAATTAGTTTGAGGTCACTCTTCTACAAATCTCTTGGATTCATTGATGAATCTTAAGAGATCCGGAAGAGTATGCACTTTATCTATACTCAGTATATCGCAACCCAATATCCTAAGTCTGATTCAGGCAAATGCAGGACAGCTACAGAGAAAATGCTCTGCAGTGTCGTCATTCTCAAGACAGGATAGGCAAATCGGGCTGTCGACGACCGCCATGGCGGCCATATGCTGACCACAGACGTTGTGCCCTGTGATTACATCCAGCAGTACTTTCAGGTCCTTTCTGCTGAGTTTTAGTAGAAAGGTCGCTGTTTTCCTGTTTGGTTCTTTCACAAAGCACTCTGCTACTCTGCACGAGCTCAACCCAGATCAACGTCCTTTATAAGTAGACCTCCTGAAGTTGTTAATCCATAGTTGAATTGACACCTAGAAAGGTTTCAGGGCCTAGTTGCATACTTGCAGAGCCTTCATTAGCCAGTTTATCAGCTAACTCGTTCCTGTAATACCACAATGTCCAATCACCCAAATAAGGCTATCTTTGTTGTGTTTTGCAACACTGTTCAGTTTTGTCTTTTGTCACCGATTCGAAGAGCAGCGTGGGTTAGCAAGGGCTTTCAATGCAGCTTGACTGCCACTATAAATTCCAATACTGTTGCCCCGCCACTTTTTCTCAATTAGCCAGTATGCCACATTCAAGATGGCATAGACTTCCCTAAGGAATACCGTGGTCATCTGTCCTGTGGCATAGGAGTACTTATTGTCTTCATCTAAGTACCATCCAGATCCGCTTCCATCACTAGTTTTGGATCCGTCGGTGTAGAAAGTGTGCTGTTATCCCGTTAATAGGTTCTCTGGACTTAACCATTGATCTCTATCTGGGATCAAAACATCATACTTCCTACCGAAGCCAACGACAGACACCTGATTGTCCACTGACATGGAGAACATTGTGCACCGCTCCGACAACTTGTAGTATATCTGACAGTGACCAGTGCTTACTTCATTTCCCCAGACTCCGTTTAACTTGAGCCTGTGCGCCGCCTTCATTGCTTTCTTTCGAATTTGAGGATCTAAAGGTTGCAAGTTCAGAATGACATTAAGGGCATCACCAGATGTCGTACTCATGGGATCTGTGATACCCAAGCACACACTTTTCTGTAGCCTGTTTAGGGGTTTTACTCTGGAATTAACCATTACTACAGAAGCGTATGTAATAATGGATCTAATCAGGGTGATATACAGCCAGTGTACTGCCAGAAGGCTTTTAGTGTTCGAGAGACCTTCTGCTCGACGTGCTTCTTCCAGGAAAGCTTACTATCTAGGACTACTCCTAAATATTTATGCAAAAGACAGTTGCAGTGTTACCCCTTTCAATGTGAGTAGTAACAGGCCTTCCATGTTGCGTTTCCTAGTGAAAAGCACTAAGGTACTTTTTGTAGGATTCACCGAAAGACCATGCAATTCGCACCAATACTCAATCTTATTTAGAGCTACCTGCATTTTATTGCATATAACTTCAAGTGATCGTCCTGAGATTACTACGCACAAATCGTCTGCTTAGGTTTGAATGTGTCTAATTTCCTGCAGATCATTAAGAAGCGAGTCTACCACGAAGCACCAAAGTAGAGGAGAGAGTACACCGTCTTGTGGGCAACCCTTCTTAACCTCAACCCTGACTGCTTCATCGCTTTCTCTATCCATGGTAAGCAAGCAGTCTTTTGGATAGCATAGAGTGGATCC
Source organism: Anastrepha obliqua (assembly GCF_027943255.1). NCBI lineage: Eukaryota > Metazoa > Arthropoda > Insecta > Diptera > Tephritidae > Anastrepha > Anastrepha obliqua. The sequence goes on from NC_072893.1 coordinate 52,331,352, forward strand.
ATCTGACAATGATTTCTTTCACTCTATGATTTCTGATAGAAGAGCACATAGAATCAAAAGGAAGCATTGTCAAAAGCTCTGTCTATGTCCACAAACACGCCAAGAGTGTACTCACTTGTTTCCAGCCCTTTATATGCTAACGCACTCGTGCAGAATCGATAAAAACGTAGAAGGCTTAGTTGAACTTTCTTCCTATGAAATAAAGTATACGCAATGGATGCCTCTTTTTATATTTTCTCCTTTGAGACTTTAACGCCCTATAAAAAATTAAATTGATGAGGCACTGAAAAACTGTGTATGCCGCATTAATTAGCTAAAATCTATAGTTTCATGTGCATATGCAATCTTTTCTGGATAACAAAAAAAGATGATTTTTGTCGCACGGTGTTATCAATTTACCTAAAATGTGTATATAAATCCCTCAAAGGCCGCATAGCTTTCGAGTTGTAATGCTTTGAAATTTGTCCAAAGCAGCTCTGTAAATGCGAATTCGCCTGAAATTCGGCTATAATGAATAAACAATTTAAATGTGTGGGTGTGCTGTGCTATGTAAATGACAAATTAATCAGGTGTGTGTAAATAGTTGAGTGAGTATTTGGTTGATGGGTAGATGAGTGGGTAACTGTTTTGTCGGCCGTATTGATATATTATAAAGTCATTACACACGCAATGCGTCGTGAGCCAAAGCTCATTTGGCAAACTCATAAACATTTTATATGCACTTATATATAGACACATATAAGTATATCAATATTAGGGTGACCAGGTGTACCATGGTTCTACGATTAAATATACTCGCAGAAGTCGCAGTGAAGTTTCATAGCCGCAGTGAGGCTTCATAGCCGAGAAAATTTGGGTCAGTTGTGATTTTGAAAACAAAAGTCACATCACATTGAAATTTGATGTGAGGGTACAACTAAGAGCTATAGATAGGAAGGCTATGTAAGAATAAATGTATTCAAAGATAATTTGTACCGCTCTTATGCGTGAAATTTTTAATCAGCTATAGCTTTGGAGCCATAAAAGCCACATCAGATTTAAATTTGGTGTTAAGACATTACTCGTTAGGTGAAGATATTACTCAGGTAAGTACCCGAGGTTGGTAAGCTAAACGGGGTTGCGTATATAGAAGGGCGTGTGTCACCTCTCATAGATCCGCTACTTGCAGTAAGTCATATCTTTGGAACCATAAGTCGCATCGAAATTAAAGTCACGGCTGTAGATGGTGTCGCATAGCACAGTGGTCTGCCTTCCAAATTTGGTAAAAATAAGAAGTGCTTCTAGGATGAAGACGTTTTTTTACCCAGGTTTAGTTTAAGACCCTCGCCTCATTTGAAATGGAGTTTTTTGGGTGTGACTTTAAAAGCGTGTAAAACGGAAACGAAAAAGATTTTTAATTTTTGTTTTCAGTATTTAATTTTTTTATCCATTGTTAAAAAAAAAATTTTTTGTTGGCCGTATTGGTTCGTTCAAAAAGTTGTCAGCTTTCAAAAACTGATCTTCGAAACAAAGGTATGTCGCTGGCGAAATGGATTTCGGGACTCACAGACGTTTGAAATCAAAAAAAGATTCTTGGTCAGTATGAAATGTGTGTATTGCAATCTTAAAAAAATAAAATAAAATCAAAATGGCGGACGTTCAAAGAGGAAAAACCATTTTTTGACCCTTTTTTTGACTTTAAAGGTCCAAAAAAAAATACTAAATTGTTTTTTCTGAATGATCGTAGTTCTCACAATAACGACATAAATAAGTACTACGTCATTTCAATTTTATTTCATCAAATTTTCTTACGCAGGTTTAGTTTAAGCTAATTAAAAAAAATTCCGAAATTAGTTGGAAACGGTCAAAAATGACGATAAAATCATAGAAATAATCGAAGTTGATTGGCATCTTATTGTAGCACCGCCCAAGAGCTAAATATCGAAACGATTTTGAACCATTTTGGCAAAAACAATGCATTTCTCTTTTCCTCTGTCTTTTAGCGAAAAAAAATGTCTGGATTTTACTTAGTCAGGTTTTTCGCTTTAAAATTGCATCATTAGATGTTTGAAATTCAATGGGAGATAAATTGATTTTTTGCCGCCAAATACTACTGGGCTTTAACGTCTTATCTAAGCCCCCTTTTATGCACCCTATCATTGTATAGTCAAGTCATGGCAAACTGTGGCTCATTTTCAAGTTAAAACAAACAGATATTTACCTGTAGATTGAAGAGACAGTGTTCAATTTGCCTGTGTATTTTAAGTGCGAAAATAATATAGCCAAACCGGGCGGGCTCCCTTAGAAGTACGCAGATGATTTTCAGCTCTGATGCTGTTAATAACAATTTTTTATAAGTCGCATCGGGGTGGTCTGGTGGAAAGGCGACCACCCTAATATACATACAAAGGAAAATGTAGTTGCTTATGCATGTAGCCAAATTTCGCGTGTGTCCCGCTTATTCAATCACGTCACCTAAGCCTGTGTGCGTGCGTGTTTGCTCATTAATTTATCAGCTTATGGCTGAGTGTTATAATGTACGCGTAAATACATACTCACATGCATGCATACATGAGTATATACAAATTATACACACACACACACACATACACATATGCTTGCTTAATGCTTGCCAACTTGCTGTAGACTTAAGACGGGATAAATGTTTACATGTCTACATATTTTGGCAAATGAGTTTAGCACTCGCTTACTCAGGCTGCAAGACATACAAACAAAACGTTTGTGCGCATACGGACGACCTTTTACATAATTACTTTCTAATTTCCCTCTAATAATGCCACTGTAAGGCGATTACTGTTGACTGAGCTTTTGCACCAACACCTACACGCCTGAAAATAAATAAATGCAAAAGTGATTTTGGTTGGGAAAATTCATTTGCGCACTTTAATGCCTATAAATAGAATCCCAAAAGTTGGCCGAAAAGGCGCATTACACGAGTCTCTTACCTTTTTCCCCTTTAAGTGCTTTCGATTAAAATTTTTCTGCTAATCTGATGAGCGATTTGAAGGAGGTTCGAAGAAAGACACAATTACAAAAAAACAAAAAAAAAAAAAAAAAAAAAAAAAAAAAAATAATAAAATAAAAAATTTTAATAAAATATTTTACAAAACAAGAAAACTTAAAATTAAATAAACGATAGCACGAAGCAAAAAAAAGTTAAAAAGAAATAAAGAAAAAAAAAAAATAAAAATAAAAATTAAAAAAAAAATTAAAAAAAAAAAATAAATTAAAAAAAAAAAAAAATTAAAAAACAATTAAACGCAAGAATTAGGCCCATTAGCCTAACCTCTTTTTGCTTAAAGGCTTTTGAAAAAGTCTTAGATGAGCAAATCAAAACCCAACTTGATACGAAGTAGATATCTGAGGCACAACATGCCTACACTAAAGGGAAATCGACTGAAACGGCACTTCATTCACTGGTGCAAACAGTGGAAACTTCCCTTCACAATAAGGAGTACTCTCTTGTCGCATTTATGGACATAGAAGGTGCTTTTAATAATATTGAACCCAACGCTATTTTGTCTGAAATTGCCAAATTGGGTATTAATTACTCCATCCGAAAGATGATCGAACAAATGCTCCAAAATAGAATAATCACTTCAGAGCTTAGGTTAAGCCGCATGAGAATGTACGCCGTCAAAGGCACTCCTCAAGGCGGAGTACTTTCACCCCTTCTCTGGAATCTCGCTGTAAACAGTTTGCTTCGAAATCTCGAAAAAGCAGGCTGCAAGGTTGTAGCCTATGCAGATGATATTGCTCTCTGCGTGTCAGGTAAACACCTGAATACCCTCACTGAGCTCATGCAACGCTCAATCAATATTCTGTCAAAATTGTGCACCGAATACGGACTAAATGCGAATCCAGCAAAGACAGATCTTGTTCTCTTCAATAGGAAACAACAATCTCCTCCACTGCAAACAATAACTTTAAAAGGGGAATCATTACTCCTATCTGATTCAGCTAAATATCTAGGAGTTATCCTAGATAGGAAGTTGAGTTGGAAATTGAACATCGAAAACAGATGTAAAAAAGCTTTCATAGCTCTTTATACTTGTAAGAAAGCTATAGGCAAAACCTGGGGTTTTTCACCTCGGATCATTTATTGGATATATACCTCGATCATCAAACCGATACTCTTCTACGGTGTGGTTGTATGGTGGACAGCACTCGAAAAACGGTGTAGAGTAGCCACAATTGATCGAGTCCAAAGAACAGCCTGCCTCCTGATAACAGGATGCTTAAGTACAACACCTACTAAGGCTCTAAATACGTTGCTTCACTTGTTCCCTATCGATCTGGCTGGCAAAGCGATTGCAGCGAAAACAGCGACACGCATGAATGCTATATCGAAATGGAATAAGTATCTTGGCCATTCGGCCATACTGAACAGGAACACTGTTATCACTTCCGACATAGACTATCATGTAAGTCTTCCATCACCACCCTTGCTATTCTCCTGTTCACTCCCAACTAGGGAAGAATGGAAGACAAATCTTACCGAAATCGATGGCCCTCTGATTATATATACAGATGGTTCAAAACTAGACGGCAAAGTGGGATTTGGAATCTTTTCCAATTCCCCTCACATCAATCTATCATTTAGATTACCCGACTACTGTAGCGTATTCCAAGCGGAAGTATGCGCTATCTGGTATGCTGCGAAAACTCTCTTAGAAAATAGAATATCACTGTGGAACAAATTCAGGTTAGCAAAAGTTAGGTCCATTCTGAGAGTGGCGGGTGAAAATAGAGGCGAAATTAGAAGACCCGTATCGCGGCGTTTGTTTATGTTAGTTCGAATTTTTTTTTAATCGGCCTTCGAAGTTTGCAGTCAAATGCCGATTTTCAGTATATTGTTTATATGGTTTTTTGGCTATAACTCGTCGACTAATTGATATTTTTTCAATCTGTAAAAGCCAAATTATTGCTAGAGACCTGTGCAATAATTACAATTTTTGAAAAAATTGATTTCGAAAATTTTTATGGTACTTATGAGGCAAAATGTTGGAAAAATTATTTTTTTTTCATGTTTTTTGAAAATATTTTCAACAAAACTAAGTCTTTTTTACATTTTGTGTGGTCTATAATATGCTTCTCAGTTTCTTAAATAAATGTAATTTGAAAAAAAATTGTCTTAGTCGACAATTTGCGCTTTAGGCATACAGTCATAATACAAAACTTGCGTTTTTTGAGCTTAATATTAATTTATTTCTCATTTTTTATTTACCAATTTTGTTCAGTGTTGGTTTTGAAGAAACATAGAAAAAGAAAATATAAAAATATGGAAAAAAATATAATTTTGAAATGTTAATAATGAAAAGTTTTAAGTAGAAAAATAAAATAAATTAAATTAATAATTTGGCCAGCTGCCGTTTAGCAGGCGGCTGTGGATCAACATCACTGCTCTCTCTAATGTCTTGGTCATCGTCATCATCATCAGAGAGATCGATTATTTCGTCCAACAGATATTCTGGATTTTCATCTGTGTCTTCCCCTTCTTCCTCTGTTTCCTCGTCTTCCTCTTCTTCAAAGGTGTTTTTATACCACCAACAAATTTCAGCGAGTATCGCATCTGGAGATTTCTTTCCTCTGTACCTGAAACGAAAATAGTTTTCAATCGTTAACATGTTTAAATTGTGCACTCTGACCAAGATATTAGAAAAATCTAGGAATTCAAAATATGCACACTCTATAGTTACCTTATTTCAAATGGAAGCGCAGTTTGGTGATGACGTTCGCCTTGCTCATCAGATTCAGTTGGCAACTGTTGAGCGAGTTTTTCAAGATGCTGATGCAAGAGATGAATTTTGTATGACATATTAACCCCAATTTCAGCGAAAGCTGCCAACATGTTTGCAACAGATTGTCTGTAGTTTTCTTCACGTTCTTTACCCAAAAGTCCTTTGATGACTGCTTTCAATGCGAGCCATCCATTTAATTCTCGGTCTGTCAGAACTTGCTCAAAATCTTGACGACTCATTAGTTTCCGTATGTCGGGACCATTAACAACCCCTTCCTGAATTTTGGCCTTACTTAGTCTTGGGAAAATATCTTTCAAGCGGTTGAATACTGCTGGTCTTTTTGCGATACATTTCAAAAAATTTTTAGCAATGCCAAGTTTAATGTGGAGCAACGGCAACAAAATTTTCATTTCAGGAACAAGACTTTCGTGTAGCCTATTGTCATTAGGCCATTTTCGCCCAATTCGACTACTCCAGTTATGTTGTTTGTACTGGTTTCTTCCTTTAATACCTTCTCCGTATCGTGAATCCCAATCGCACAAAAAACACGAATATTTTGGACGGCCAGATGCTGTTAAGCCTGTAATCAAGGAAACTACTTTGAGGTCGCAGCAAATGCGCCATTGGTGTTCGTTATATTCGACTACTTCCAGAATGTCTTTCAATTTATCGAAAGTTTCACTAGTGTCAGTGGTATACGCAATCGGAACAGAAGGCATTCTATTTGTCTTGTGCAAAAGCACAACTTTTAAGCTGATTAGTGAACTATCGATAAAGAGACGCCAATCATCTTTTTTATAGGTTAACCCTATCGCCTCCATTAACTTTTCAATATCGTTGCAATAAGCGAAATTTTTTGCATCATTGACATTGAAGAACTTTTGTAACTCTTTTTGGCGTTTTCGATATGCTGTTACTTTTGTACCTTTCGTCAGCAAATTATTTCCTTTCAAAAATGACGCCAGTCGTTCTGATTTTTTCTGAGTCAAACACAAATTTGCAACAATTCCATCCAATTGGTTTTGTGTTATTAGGATTGGGTCCTTTGATGTTTTATTTGATGTACCTTCACCAGGGTTGAATTCTGAGGAGAAATCCATGGGTGTGGCAGGGGTGGTTGTAGTACTGATACCTGTTTGAAGATCAGTACTTCGGTATGTTGGTACTGGAACGAATTCTGAGTGCGGTAATGGTAATTGGACACTTGACACTGCTACATAAGTTTTATTCTTTGTTTTCCTTCTATTCAAAGTTTTATTGTAGTTGGTACATCCATAGCAATTTTCTTCTTGATGTGGGCTATTATCTGACCAAATCATTGGTACACCAAAAGGCATAGCCTTCTTCTTTTCACTTTTCCATTGCATAAGAATTGAATAGCAATTAAAGCAAACTTTTTTAGGGGCATAGTTTACGTCATTGATAAACTCTTGCGAGAAATATTGTCTATAGATTTCCAAAAAAGAATCAGTCACATTGCCGCATTTTTCATCGCTTACTATGAAACGTCCACAAATATTACAAAAATGGTTCATTTTACATGTTGGTTCCGACATTTTTAATACAATATATACTATAGAATGTTTTTTTTTGTTAATTTTATGAAACTGATACACTTAACTTAAATCACTCAATAAATGAAATAGGTTCCAAAAGAATGAATAGCAAATTTTATCACGACCGAGCGAAAATTAAAAGACATCAGCTTCGGCTGAGTTTCGAGTCTTAACTGAATCTTTATTTTTAAAATTAGTTCGCATGCAACACAAATGTTTACAAATATTATTTTAATAGCTATTGATTGTTCCTGGAAATTCCCTTTCTTAATTGTATTCTGGGAATTTCCTTTTCCTTAATTATTTTTGGAGCATGCTTTCTTCTCGGAAAATCCCTTTTTTAATCCATACTTAGCATTTCCTTTTCTTTTATTGTTTTTGGAATGTTCCTAATTCTTGAAACTTCTCTTTTTAATTACTTCTACCGAAATCGATATTTATTTAATGGTTTTGGGGATTTTTAATTACTATGTGTTTACTAGGAATTTTGGGTTTTTTTACATTAGTTTTATGTAATGAATGTGTGTATATCGCACAAATTTTCGACTGATACTATATTTTTTTCCATGATATTTATGTCATGGATTGAAAACTATATTTTAGATAAGAAAAAAAGCGAAAAAAATGAGTTGCTTGCCAGATATTAAGAAATAATAAGGAAAACGTTAATTTTTCGAACATTTTGTGACTTTCGTCAAAGTAGCTGCCAAAGTATTTAATCCCGTAATTTTCTTTTCAAATTACATTTATTTAAGAAACTGAGAAGCATATTATAGACCACACAAAATGTAAAAAAGACTTAGTTTTGTTGAAAATATTTTCAAAAAACATGAAAAAAAAATAATTTTTCCAACATTTTGCCTCATAAGTACCATAAAAATTTTCGAAATCAATTTTTTCAAAAATTGTAATTATTGCACAGGTCTCTAGCAATAATTTGGCTTTTACAGATTGAAAAAATATCAATTAGTCGACGAGTTATAGCCAAAAAACCATATAAACAATATACTGAAAATCGGCATTTGACTGCAAACTTCGAAGGCCGATTAAAAAAAAATTCGAACTAACATAAACAAACGCCGCGATACGGGTCTTCTAATTTCGCCTCTATTTTCACCCGCCACTCTCAGAATGGACCTAACTTTTGCTAACCTGAATTTGTTCCACAGTGTATCACTAGAGGATATCCGCTTTTTCACCGACAGTCAAGCGGCCGTTCGAGCACTCAGCTCCTCTTATACCCACTCAGATGTGGTTCGATCCTGTATCTTATCTCTTAACGAGATAAGTGTTCAGAATTCTGTCCAAGTTATCTGGATACCGGGTCACAGTGGATTCGAAGGTAACTGCAAAGCTGATGAGCTCGCAAGAGCTGGAGCTGCGCAATCAAATGTTAGTAACTTACCCACAATCCACATTCCGCTCTCAACATGCAAAATGCTCATCGATAGCGAATTTCACAGCATTGCTGATCGGAGGTGGCGAGTGGAAACTACTTGCGTTACGACCAGACAAATCTGGCCATCCTACAATCTGAAACAGACAAAAACCCTTATAAGTCTTTCGAAACACGAAGTAAGGCATATAACATCTCTTATCACCGGCCACTGCCTTTTGGGCACTCACGCACGTCGGCTCGGGGTTCCTCAAAACGACCTGTGCAGATACTGCGAGGACGAAGATGAGGAAGTATCGAGCAAGCATTTGCTGTGCAGTTGTCCCGGTCTAGCCAGAAGTCGACTCGCTCTTCTAGGATCTCCAACAATTGACAATCTTTTAGTACTCTCGAACCTGAAAATCGAATCTCTCATCAAATTTTCGAAACGAATTAATATCTTTGACCAAAATCTACAATAAAAATCTCGGTTCGGTGGGGAAATCATTTAAAATAATGAGCTCTAGGGCAACACAACGGACCCAACTTGCGGTCTATGTGGCACTCCGATGCGGGGTCACCCTTAAACCAACCAACCAACCAAGAATTAAAAAAAAAAAATAAAAAAAAAAAATTAAAAAAAAAATAAAAAAAATAAAAAATTAAAAAAAAAATTAGAAAAATTTATAAAACAAAACTTAAAACTAAGAAAATTTATAAACCAAAATTAAAAATTAAAAAAATTAAATAGAATGAAAAAAGTTGAATAAAATAAAAAAGTCAAATAAAATTAAAGAAGTTAAATAAAATTAAAAAAAATAAATAAAGGTAAGAAAAAATTTAATAAAATTAAAAAAAAAAATTAATAAATTAAAAAAAGTTTAATAAAATTAAAAAAAAAAATTGTATAAAAAAATTACAAAAACAAATTCGAAAAACTTTAACAAAAAATTAAATAAAATTAAAAAAGTTGAAATAAAAAAAAAAATTTTATAAAAATAAGATTAAAATACAAAACGGATACAAAAAATTATTTTAATAAAAAAAATTTTAATAAAAACAAAAAATGTAAAAGTATATAAGAAAAGCAATTTTTATTAATTACATTTCGGTAGATATTTAGTAAAAGTGAAATTAAAAAAAATTTCAAAAAAGAAAATAAAAAAAACTTTAAAAAAATTTTAAAAAAGATCTTAAGAAAGAAAAAAATAATACAAAATTAATAACGAAAATTAAAAAAAAATAATTCAAAATTAATAAAGAAAATGAAAAAAAAAACTTGTTAAACAAAAAATAAAAATTAAAAAAAATATTAAAATTAAAAAAAAATTGTAAAACAAAAAATAAAAATAAAAAAATATAATAAAATTAAACAAAAAGTAGGTAATAAAAAAGAAAAAAAAAATTAAAAATTAAATTTAAAAAAAATTAAATAAAAAATTAAAAACAATTCATTAAAAACAGTTGAAATACAAAAAGGATATACACAATTTTTTTAATACATAAAAATTTTAATAAAAAAAAAATTGAAAAATATATATATAAGAAAAGCAACTTTTATTATTTTAATTTCATTTCGGTAGATATTTCATGAAAGTGGGTGTAGGAGAACGAAGTTGAACACATCAAAATTTCTTGTGTACCCCCATAATACGTCGTTATCTCTGAATTTCGCAGGATATTTCGACTTCCTCAATGAATGTTCTTGCTAGGCGAATTTCTAATACTTCGAGACTAGGACTACACAAGATTTAAACCGTTTCCATTTCTATATTGCCAAAATCGCAAACTTTCACAAAATATCCTATGAAAAGTATTCATTTCGAAAACAAATAGTTCTATCCCAGTAGGCACACCGAACTGGTGCTAACTCCACACTTCGAAAAGTGCGTTTCGGTAAGCTGGATATTTTAAGGACATAGAGCTGTTGAAATATCTACTGATACCACACTGAGCCATTGAGGGCTCCAAGTAACTAAACACTTTTTAAGAGCAGACCATCTAAAATAGCCCCAGCTAACTCAACTTAACTTTTCTCAACCAGTGCATGTGAAAACTCAATCGATTTTGGCCGGTTCGGTAACTAGTGTACAACCTAATATCAGTCCCACCTAACGATTTAATAACTTTTCTACTCAATCTATGACCAAATTGCTTTGCTTGATGGTGGGCCCGCAATATTTACGAAAACCTACGCCGGTCTTACCCACTCAGTAATTGTAAATCTACAAGGTGACCGCAAGCTCCATAAAGACATTCGCTGCCCTTCCTTTTTTCAGTTACATGGCGAACTCTTCGCTTTCGATGCTGCAGTGGTCAGATACCCAGGAGCTGAAGGGCCTTCGAATCGTGTAAATTATTTCAGTTTTGCATCGCCTACGAATGGCAGAATAGTTACTAGGGGCTAGCTTATTTTCAGAGCAGCTGGAATCTTCTAATTTCACCCCTAGCTAGGGAAGCGCATCAAACTTTCACTCCATGGCGATGAGAAACGGTGCGATCTTTGTCCACTACCACTTAATCGGCGAATAAAGTGAAGCTACATAGCTTAGGACCCGGCAACGACGTTTGCATGTCGCCGATAAGGATTTGTTTGCCTTTATTCCAAGTAGCACTGGCCAGCGATTTGTGCGCTTTGTCCCGGCTCTATAGATTCTTTACGATTTCGGTAGTATGCGATGCGAAGAAGAGCAAGCTTGTCAAGGGTGATCTAAAAAACATTCAGTTCACATTGACCTCCTTCGTCTCTGTTGTCTTCGTCCATTGATGTCGTAGGGCGGAGTTTTGGAGCTCATGGGATAACGTTTAGATTAGAAGTCGTTTCAATTAAAAGTCATAAATGTTCTTTTTGGACCTTTGCACGTTAGCGACGTCGACTTTCGTAGTCGTTGCAATAATGGGCTCTATGAGCTTAACGACAACATAGACGTAGCGCAGCGAATAAAGATCCAGCGGCTACGTTGGCTGGGCCGTGTCGCCCGGAACCAGCAGGTGATAGCAGAGGACGAGGAAGTCCTCCTCTGTGTTGGAACGATTAGGTGGAGAAGAACTTGGCTTCACTTGATGTGTCCAACTGGCGCCGGTTAGCACGAGAAAGAAATGACCGGTGCGCTTTGTTCAACTCGGCCAAAATCGCATAAGCGGTTATCGCGCCAATCAGGAAGAAGAAGAAATATGCTCTTTATAGCCAGTATCGAGCAGTTGTCAGCATAGAGACCGGGGAAACTGTTTCTGGTGACTGGGTGTGACTTCGAGGTGTAGAAGTTAAATAAAAGTGGGGAGAGAGGATAATTTATTTAAAACCTTTTAGTCAGATTGTTACAAATGGTCGATTTTTTTTTTTAATGAACAACACCTCAACGAGAAAAAATTCTCAAAAATCAGCGCAAATTTTGAGTAATTTGAGAGTTGCACTAGCACTGAAAGAGGTACGCAGCTGCATACCCAAAATTGTTCTGAAAATTTTGAAAAATATGGGAAGTTTTGATGAATTTTTATTCATGTTGTAGGTAGGTAAAATGGTTGAAGTGCACCTGGCACTCCCCAAGTAGCACTAAAGCGCCGTTTTGATACTGTGCTATTATGAGACCTCTTGTAGCTGTTGTTGTAATGAAGAAGATTGATTAGATTTAGGTTGGCGCACTGCCCCAGGCTGTCAAAGAAAGGAGCTCCCAGTCACCTTAGTCGTCTAGCTGCCAAACCCGGACATTTACAGAGAAAATCCTCTCAGTCTCCCTCTCTGAAAGGTCTCTCTCAGCCTCTGCAATGGGGGTTAAGTGGTAACCCTAGCTTTTCCGCTTGTATGCCGATCGTCCAGTGGTCGGTAAACAGAGCTACGAGTTTGGAAATTGAATGGCGAGGAGTCCAAGGAACTTTCTAAATCATTTTGTAAAAGTTTAAATTTTTGCATTATATGGTTTATTTGTAGTTCGAATTATATTTTTATAAAAAAAAAAGAAAAGATAAATGAATAAATAGTCAAAAATTCCGTTCGACGCTGTCAGTAAGTGACTATTAAATTTAAAATTTTCCTTCCTCCTATAGAAGAGAGCATTTAAAGTTGTATCGGCTGCAATCAGTTGCGCTTCTGCATGCCCAAATATCAAGGATCAAGTTTTGCAGCTCAACTCATTACAAGCGGAAATGGAAAAAAGTCGCGCATTTAAAGCGACTTCTGTTTTTTTAATATTCACTTCCGTTTCCCTGATGCTTTTGCTGCTGCATTAATAAAGCTATCACCAAGTGTTTGCTAATTTTTTTTTAAGGTTTTGTTGTCTATGAAATTTTAACAGCTTTTAATTTTTTTTAATTCCAAACTTTTTCTGCTGCTTTATTTTAGTCCTTGTTTTTATATGCTTTTTTTCCATTTTTGTTTTTAAATGTTTTGTATTTGTTTGTTGTTGATATCCAGCGGTTTTGTGGCTTATGCTGCTGTTTCTTGTTCCTCTGAGTGCTTTGAAAAATGGTAAAACATGAATTCGCATATGAACAAAAACCGCCAAAACCTACAGGCAACATGTAGTAGATGATTAAGTGAATATGTATGTACATATGTAGGCATTTACATTCTAACGCTTCTTCTCATTTCTCATTTTACTCATTGTACTCATTTCACTTATTCACGTTTTTGTTACTGCTTCTAATCCTTTCTTTACTTGCCATTAAAATATTTTTGCACAGTTAAATTTACACACTCATACCCATTTCACTCATACTTGTAACTGTATCTGAGGCAAAAATAAACGAGAGGGGAAAAGTGCAGGTCGCCCAGTCAGTCCTGTGCGTTAGCACTCAAGGCGTTAAGCGAGCTGCTGGGCACATCAAAAAATGCTCTGAAAGAAAACAATATGCGGCAGAGTAAATATAAAAAAATATATATAACAAGGCGCTAAATAAACACTTGCGACTCGCACGTAATTAGAAAATGTGCACGAAAACTTAAGTAGATCCAGTAGGAAATTGTATGTTTGAATTTCTGTGAGAAAAAAAAATTAATTTACCGATTTCGCGGCGCGGGTTGCGTAATACCACATGTTTCAACTTTAAAGCGGGCGAAAAACCTACCGAGAAAATAATGGATTTCTTTTTCCGCAAATAAATTGGGTTCTAATTTTTATCAGGCTCAGTTTCTTTGCCATTGCAAATGATTGAAGTGTGGCTTCTGCAACTATTTCTCCGACATGCTGCACAACTTCGACTGCCTTCTTTTTTTTATCTGGACATATATTTTCCAGCTTCCCCTGCATGGGCTGCAACTACTGTTTGCTTCATTAACAGCAGCATCTCCAACGTCCATATTTAAATCCTTTCTTATGCTCTTTTTCAGTTTTCTTGGAAGACTTACCATCCTTGCTCTTCTTTGGACATACTCTCTTGTCCATTCAATGCCTAATGCATTTAAATATATTCGCCTTCTCTGTATAAGAAGAGTATTTGCCTTCAATACCACCATGACACTTACTCCAGCAATATCCAAAAGACGAAAGTGCATCGACACCGCCTTTTGGTTTGCTGTGAAAAGTAAATTCTGGGTTTGCGCTCATTCGTACTTTCTTCAATTTCAGCAGCAGAATGAAGTGTGTTGAATATTTAAGTCGGTTTTTATTTGTAGGTATTTCTTTCTTGCTTTCATGTATGGAAAAAGAAAGAAATCTTGTGATTTTTGGCGAAATCCCTCACCAGAGGCACCCTGGTGTACCAAATGTCGATTGTTACGTTTCGTCCAATGCCAAAACTGGTTGTTGTTGTTGTTGTATCAGTAATACAAGCCCTGCCAGTGTAGCGTATATCACCAGTCATCTTTGTCTAAATCATCTAAAGATAGGCCCAGGAGACATGCTGTTTCAACAGGTTGGGTCCAAAGGGGGTTAGGTGAGTGGGTTTTGAGGGGTATGTGAAAAGGTGGTTAGTGTCGTGCGGGGTGCCTTCACATGCAGAACAAATATCTGGTATGTCGGGGTCAATTCTGGATAAGTATGAGTTTAACCAACTAGAACATCCAGAACGTAATTGTGCCTAAGTTACGTAGGTCTCACGGGGAAGCTAGAGACTACGATTACGGCATTCGGTGGTCGGGAGCTTAAGAAGGTGGTGATGGTCTCCCGATGAATGTCGTTTATTGTCTGTCTAAACACTGTCTGGTCCAGTAGATGTCTGTTCGTTTTGTCCTGGATCTTGTCGGCGTATTTGAGGAGGTGTCTCCTGACTTGCCTGGGAGGACTCTGGCTCAAGCAGGTGTCTTGGTTTCACCCTGCGGTAGCACCTAGCAGAAATTGTTTGCCGAGTAACTGGTGTAATTTGGTTTGGTTTGGGTCTTCAGGCTGCTTGACGGCATAAAGTTCTATGTTGAGGGCATAAAACGTACCAGCGTCTACAAGTGGGTGAAATTTAATTCCGTATTTATCGCCGTAGGCAAATGAGTTGGTACGTGGCTACCATTCGAAATTCGGAGAAACACCTCAGTGAAACACCAGAATGAAGAAAAAGTTTTTTCTAAAGCGATCGCTCCGCGGCGGGCAATGGCAAACCTCCGAGTGTATTTCTGCCACGAAAAAGCTCCTCATACAAAATATCTGCCGTTGGGAGTCGGCTTAAAAACTGTAGCTCCCTTCATTTGTGGAACAGCATCAAGGCGCACACCACAAATAGGAGGACGAGCTCGGCCAAATACCCAAAAAAAGGTTGTACGCGCCAATTATTCGGGACATTTCGCTTGAAAACCTGCCCTCATCTTAAGTCTGCTGAAGTCTTCTGGAACCACAAATTCGAGTAATCTAAATATAAACCTCGGTTCATGTTTCAAAGCCTATTGATGTCATTCTTCTATTATATGCCAATTACTTTATTTAAGCCTTTCATTTTTCTTGCCTGGTTGCTGGGCAAAGAATCAGAAGTATTTCACTTTGTCTTCTTTACTTAATTGAAATGTATTGCGTAAGTGCATATTAAAAATATGTTTGAGTGCCTGTGTTTGTGCGCCTCTAATTATGCTATCTGTGTCTTGTTGGCTTAGCGCGTATGACAAGCAGCCATCCAAGCAACCATCATAAAACACTCTTTTACGACTTTTTCCCGCTCCTCCTCCTCATCCGCTCTAACCGGTGGTTCCTCTGTGCTGATAAAGTTGTTGCCTTATTAAAGCGTTTCATGTTTGCACAATTCACCCACCCACACATGCACTACCATATGAACCTATATCAACTCAGATTATTAGCACAAGTATTTGCAGAATTTAGGAAACATACAGCTGCGTTAAATAAAATGACACGTAGAGAAGTATCAAACCTTTTTTCTGATTATATTTGTACTGTCATATTAAGAACTATTCATGCGTTCGCATTTTACTTATGGTGCTGACAAGCCCATCTCAGGGAGCGGGTTTTCGCCTATAGTGGTGACCAAATTTTGAATATCCACCACTTGATGTGATAATACGAGTATATATTATAAATTTGAGCCAAAACGGATCTTGAATACAAATTTTTGAAGCTTATAACCTGCGCAGAAAATCCCTGCACTTATCAGGGACAGGGGTAAAAGCAGCTCATCCGTGTCGTAGTTTGCCGCTTTCAAACAGAGAGGCAAGATTTTTAAAAATGACTGTTGTTGTAGCAGTTCAGCAACCTATGCCAGTGCTGTGCAGCCATTGATCGTCATCGTCTAGCTCATCTAACGGTAGGCCCAGAAAATATGCTGTTTCGACGGTTTGAGCCCAGAGGGGTGTTAGGTGAGTGGGTTTAAGAGGGCATGTGATTAGGTGGTTAGTATCGTGCGAGGTACGCTCACATGCCGGACCTACATAGCGTATGTTGGGTTCGATTCAAAATATTCAAAACGCAACTGAGGCAGCTCACGAGGTAGCTGAATATCTGGAATGGATAGTGGTTGGACTCCGATGACGGCATTTGGGGGTCGAAAGTTTAGGAAGGTGGTAAGAGACCGTCGATGAATGTCGTTTAATGTCTATCATTAAATTGTGCAATCAAGTAGTTGCAGTTGTGTTTGGTCCCGGATCTCGTCAATATAGTCGAAGAGATGTCTCTTACTCGACTGGGAGGTGGCTCAGCCTCTAGTGATTCTTGCGGTAGCAACCCAACGGAGCATATTACTGAGTTTTTTGAACCGGGAGCATGGAAGCCTCGTTGTGATGCAGGCAAGACATCAGGTGGCATCCCTTGGCTGTCCTGAAAGCCGTTTATTGACGGACCACTGGTGCTAAGCGACTAGACGCGCGCAGCGTAATTTAGAATCGACCGGTCAATTGCTTTACATATCGTCAGCAACATTTTTTTGTCTTTGCCCTAAGTGCTGCCGTTTTGAGAACCTTGTTATGGTTTTGAACCTTTTAGCGGCTGTTGCGGTAGTGTGCGTCGAGAAGGAGAGCACACTCTCGAAGGTGCCTCCAAAATTTTGGAGTTGTTTACGGTCGGTATTGGTGTATCATCGACTTTCACCTTTAACTGCAGTTTGACCTACTTCAAAGGTTCCTTTTAGATGTATGGCCATCAGCATGACACGTCACATATCATGTCATGCATGCAAAATAATATCAATGACTTCTTCAAACAGCTGTGGAGTTTGCAAAGCTTCCTTGCAGATGCATGACTGCCAGTATGACATGTCTCCTATCATGTCATGCATGCAAAAGAGTACCAATGACTTTTTCAAACAACTGTGGAGTTGGCAAAGCTTTCTTGTAGATGTATGACCATCAGCAGGACACGTCACCTATCATGTCATGCAAGCAAAAGGACATCAATGACTTTTTCAAACAACTGTGGAGTTTGCTAAGCGTCCCTTTAGTTGATTGACAATCAGTATGACGTGCACCTATAGCGTCGTGCGTACAAAGTTGTTTTTTTTCACTTTTAAGCTGTTTTTGTCTTCTGATTCAATCTAATTATGATGTCATCACTCTGTTTTTCTATGATTTTGTCCTACACGACACCCGATATGACATGTCATTTAGATTGTCATGTAGCATTTTATGACGGCAGCTTTCTTTAGTTTCAGATCATAAATTTATTGACACAAAACAAAAACAATTACTTAATCCTCATTTCAAATATTAAGAATAATCGGTTTTTTATTTTTCGTTTTTTTTTTTAATTTTTACCACTATTTTACCACTTTTTTCACTGAACTACCAACCTTCCATAAAACAGCTTTTTTGTGTACAAAATTCTATAATATAGAAATAAATTGTAGTTGTGAAGATCCGAAGCGTACTAGAAGGAGCTGATGATGTGCTGCCACTGAGAAGGTCAGTACATACGCACCATCCAAGTGTTAAGACTTTGCTGGCTAACTAAGAAGTTCTGCATCACCCGTCATCAAGGAACTCTCGCTTCTTTGAGCACGATAACACCTTTTTCTACATATCAGAGGCGGCATTTACAGTGCCATACGTCTAATAATAAGTAGCATCAATGACTTCTTTAATGACATCGTCAATCGTAGATTCAATACCGCTACCCATTTTTTGTTATTACTATGTCTGCTCGTACCATTTTGCAAAAAAGTTGGTAGAGCTGTGGTCGTGGCTGCTATTTCTTTAGCCGGAACTGTGCGTGCTTTATTTGTATTCGGTTGTGTGTGAATTACTTTGACTGCACTACTACATATTTATTATTCGCATGTGCGTGTGAACACATACATAAACAATTTTTTTAACTTTGTTCTGAAGTAAGCTCTTATTACTTAAATTAAAGGCTTTCTGGTTTTAAGTGTTTTCATTTTGTTTGCTTATATTTTCTCCAAGTGTGAAAAACAAATATTTATGCTATGTTGCGTGTAAAAAATTCTTTTACGTCTTAATTGCCCAACCCCTATGCCTTTAAACGCTCTGTGCTTTATCCATCACGAAGGCATAAAATATGATGAGCTTATGAAAATGACAGACTTATGTGTTTCATTTTTATTAATTGAATTTTTTTTCCATTAAATAATATAAGCAGCTATTTCTTTGCTTTTTAAAGAAATTAATATAATCCCCTTGGCAAATTTGTATTGCACTCGCTAGCGCTGCGCTGGCACTCCCGATGCCTCTACTCACAGCTTACCTTGACTTCAACATTTTTTATTTTCTTTTTCTCTCCGCTTTTTCCCATGCCAATCCACAATTCACATTTAATTTTTTTCTTTAATTGCATTTACTCATTCGCTAAAGTTTGTCACAACTTTGTCATTCATAGCTCGCCATTCTCCTGCGCTTGTCTCTGGTGTATAGAGTAGCTGCTGTCTTTGGCTTCCACTGCTCGTGGACATACAAACATATTTGCTGTCTTTAGCAACTACTTTTCAACGACTTTCCTTTTGCGTTGAAGCAGTGGTAGAGGCAGAGGAAGAAAAATCGCTAAAAAGTCTTGCTGTCGCGCTACTGCAAAAGTTTTTGTGCCAAAGTGCCAACAACCGCAAGGTTAAGATGAAGTGAAAGAGGCGAAACGAATTGGGCCGGGAGCAAGAACGCAGTGCAAAGAAATGTCAAACACGCCACAAACACACAAAGCTGCGCGTGTCCAAATGTTAAATTGAAAAAAAGAAGAAAAAAACATAGTTAAAAGAGTACTGCGGCAGCGCTGTTTTGCGTCAAAATTCATTATGGATTTATAATTTCTTTAATTCTAAAATAATATTTTTAAAGATTTTTGTCCGCAACGTTTTTGTGTCCAGTTTTTGCTTGCGACAAATTTCATCATTACAAAACGAAATGAAGAGAAGGCCAAAAATGGAGGTCCTAAACAGTTTTTAGTCCTTTATATTTATTTATTTTACTACTATTCTATCTTTTCGAGCTGCCTTGTCAAATATTTTTTATTTAGATTTGTGAAACATAAAAAATTCACTTTCAAGCGCTCATTTTCGAATTGATAAAGGATAAGTAAATTTTATATTCTTTTCATTTCTCTAATTTTCTATCATTTACTTTAGAACTTTCTAAGTAAATAAGAAAATATGAATGCAAGCAGTTGTGCGAAAACGATATTTTAAAAATAATTTAGCATTACAACCCACGGCCAGTAGAGGACTTCAGGTCGACGTGTATATCCAATACCAATAACTATAGGGTTCCCAAATATTAAAAGGTCTCTATAAGTAAAATTTAGTACGTTTTTTTACACATCTATTTTTATATATCACCGTCTTGCGCGTTTTCTTCAGGAGTTGGGGGTAGTCAGAGGGCCGAAAGAATGATGATTTTGAATCATTTTTTTTTCTAGTCAGTTGCTTTATTTTACAAAAATACCAACATAACATTAATACATCCATTCGACTTGACTTTAGCAAAATTTCAAAAAAAAAAAAGGAAAAATTAATAATTCTTAAAGTTATCGCTGTTTGTGTGGAGCTCGTTTCTCCAGAAGTCTCTTGCGGTGATCATCACAAGTCCTAGGAGATTCATCTAAAATCAATCGGATAAGAGAAATTAGTTTTAGTAATCGATAATCTTGTGCCTGTGACCTTAAAAAAAATCTTCTTATTTTCAAAATTAACAATATGGCAGCCTCAGGAAATATTTTTCAGATTATAGGGGAAAAAACCGACAATTAATTTAAAAAAAAATCAATATTTTTGAAAAAAAATCGAAATTTTTGAAGAAAAAATCCTTCGATCAGGCTCGAGCTTTTTATGTTTTTCAAAAGCAGCATACAATTATTGAAATCTATCAATAGGTTTTTAAGTTACAGTGATCACCAGTTCAAAAAACTTAGTTTTGAGAAAAACGCATTTAAAGCTTTGCTATCGAGCACCGGAGCGCCCGAGCGCCCTTTGTTAATTGTTGAATAACTCGAAAAGTATTTGTCGGATTCACTTCAAATTTTCACTAAATATTTTTAAGATATTATGCTTTAAGAAAATGCAAAAAAAAAATAATTTTTTTAAAATTCTGACTACCCCTAACCTCTTCATATAACGAATGCATGACTCTTGTTTTTGTATACGGAGAAAATGCGAAACATCGTAAGGGCGAAAAATTATACAAAAATCAACAAAAATTTTGAGCAGCTTCAAATTTGCATTTTTACACTAAAATTTAATTGGCATATAACTGCAGACCCAAATGTTTTTTTTAAGTTTTATTAAAAATTTTGAAAAATTGACAACTTTTTTTAAATCTTGTTTAAAGTTTGAAAGTTGAATTATTGTGACTATGAAATATGAATTATATTTTTATAAAAAAACTAGCTGTACCCGGCGCGCGTTGCTACTTGGCAGAAGTTGCTACTCTGCAGCGCCACCTGGTGGCGAGTGGCATCAATGAACATATTCTGCGAACCTTCTCCGTGGTTCCAGTAGTTTTTGAGTTCATCAATGACATACAGACAAACGTTCATTTTTATATATAAGAAGAAGATATTTGAAATTAAAAAATAAACAACTGTATGTGGTGCCTTGATAATAATTGCGGAGGCTTTATAGCGCAATATGTAATTTGTTTTTATTTAAAATCAATTTTAATCTTGGTTTCGTAATTTTATTATTCCTAGTTTAAGATTCGTTCTGATGGCGTTTTCAATTAAAAATAAGCAAACTATATAAGAAAAAAATCGTAATGCATATTATATCGCTCCTAGTCGGAGCATGGGACGGGAAGAACTCTTCTCCAACGACTTTTGGCAGCCGCTATGTGTCTGATTTGGCTCCAGGTGGCGGTTGAAGGACTCTAGTGGGAGATTGTGCGTATCCAAGCTAGACGTGGGCGACCTCTGTGTCGACTTTCTTGCTGATCTATTGATAAGCCATTTTGGCAATATTATCGTCTTCTCTGTGGAGAGTAGAAGTATGTCCAATCCTATTCCATTTTCGTCTTTTTTATTTCGCAATTAATTGGGCCGCTTTAAGTAAGCAGAAGAAGGTCCATATCAGTGATTGTTCTCAGTCAAAAGATACGGCATATAATTCTGAGGCAGTTGTTGACAAACGTTTGAAGACGTTGACTTATGTGGTCATTTGTGATTTGGCTCCCCAGGTAGCTGCACTTATCCACATCTTCGATAATGATGTCGTTTTCGCTGGCATTAAGTTCAAGAGGAGATGTGCTTGTTGTTTGTATTCTCATAAGTTTAGGTTTTGTGAAGTTTATTTTAAGACCAACTGCGCGTGAATTCTTTCCTCGTTCGCAAAGTTTTGCAGTGGCCTCAGCTAATGTCTGAGTCATAAAACAGATGTCTGGGTTAGCCTCCATTGCAGTCCTTCTGGAATTTCTGAATTTGTGAGTTTCAAGACGCCACTTCGTTGGCTTCGAGCGTGCGTTTGACACGATCTCTCGGGACGCTATATGGAGTTCGTTGCAAAGCTACGGCGTTCCCGATAAAATCATCGACATTATTAAAGCCTTGTATAGTAATGCAATAAAAAGTGTAAGCCTCAATGGAAAACTCAGCGGCAAATTTACCATAAAATAATACCAATAATAAAAAAAAATAATACCAAAAAAATACCAATAATAAAAAAAATAATACCAAAAAAATACCAATAATAATAAAAAAAAAAATAATAATAAAAAAAAAATAATAATAAAAAAAAAATAATAATAAAAAAAAAAATATTAAAAAAATAATTAAAAAAAAAAAAATTAAAAAATAATAAAAAAAATAATAATTAAAAAAAAAAAATAAAAAAATAATAAAAAAACTAAAAAATAATTTTAATAAATAATAGTATAATAGTAGTTAAAAAATAACACGAATAATTAAAAAAAATTACAATTTAAAAAAATGTAAAACAAAAAAATTGTAATTAAAAAAAAAAAATTATTAAAAAAAATTAAAAAAAAAAATAAATAAATAATAAAAAAAGAGAAAAATAATTTAATATATAATAATAATTAAAAAATAAAATAAAAATAATTAAAAAAATTACAATTAAAAAAAATTAAAACAAAAAAAAATTATAATAATAACACAAAATTAAAAAAAAAAATTATAATAACAAAACAGATAAAAAAATAGTTAAAAAACAATAATAATAATTTAAATAAATAAAAAATAATAAAGGGTTTTTCAATAAGGGCGGGTAGATGTTGAAATGGAATAAAATGGCGTTTGCTGTGTGACACGTAGCGCCGTCCTATATTTAAAAAACAAAAATTAAAAAATAAAAAAAAAAATTATTAAAAATAAAAATAAAAAAATTAATTATAATTATATAATTAATTGTAAATATATGTAATTAACTATAAATAAATTATAATAATTAAAAAATAAAATAAATATAATTAAAAAAATAATAATTAAAAAATAAAAAAAAAATTAAAAAAAAAATTTTAAAAATGATAAATAAAAATATTTGTACGGAATTGTTTTTCAAATTAGTGAATAAATCTTTCTAATCTTAAGGGACGCACGACTTTCTGTTTGAATAAAATTTTAACTAAAAAAGACGTTTTTTGAGTGACGGAACTCTTAATTGTGAACTTTACACGCTCTATGGCTTGTCTGTTTGTACTTATATACTGCAGCTATCCAGTTCGCAAGTGTCAAATATACTTAATGTACAACACTATTTGCAAAAATTATAAATCCTATAGGGGGATTAATTTTGCGCCACCCTGTATTAACATTTTTTTTCCGATATAACCAATTTTCAGTTAAAGGATTGGTACTGCCATTATATCATTCTTTATACTGGAACTCTATCTGGAAGTCCACGAATTTTTTTTATTTTCCATTTTTTTTATGGTTTTTCCTTCCATTTCTTATATTTTTTTTCTATCTTGCCTTGCAACACTTAGTGGATTTATTACTATTTTTTTTAGAGTGTATCTAAGCTATCTAATCGCGTAATTAATTTAGAGTTAATTTCAAAATGTATGTCATAATGTAGCAATGGGTCGTGCCTTTCCAAAGCGATCGAATAAAAACATTTTAGTAAAAATTTTGATTTGAATTATTTTTTGGATTTGATGTTAAGCAAATAAACATACGAGTATAAGTATGTATCTAGTCTGTAAGCTTATCGCAATCATAGGCTTAAATGAAAATGAAATGAAAAAAATCAAAAACTTACACTCTCATCCACACGCATCGCTCACTCCCACATCTTTCATTTTTGCTAGCGAATTTCCTTAACTCTGCCGCGCAATTTCCTTAGTCCAATTGCGCCTAAGTTTGAATTACTTTAATATTAATAATCTTCTTAATGCAAAAAAAATCGTTTCCATAAATCAATGCTTTAATTTGATTGCGTTTGCTGTGGCCCTCGCTCTGGTTGGTGTTTCCGTCTTAAAACTACTACAGGTCGCATAGTATCACACGCTTCAAGCACCAATCCCATCAGCGTAGCACTGCGTCGGCCAATGTCGGTGACAGTGAAATAATTTCATTCACGCTTGTCATTGTCCACTGCCGCGCTGTACCAGGCCTCAAGTCGCTTACCACTGTGTCGTTGACTGCGTAATCAGATTTGCTACGCTAAAGTAGCTAAGTGCTTATGCACTCGGCAGTGCAATTCACAAATTATTTTCTCTCCGCTGGTTGATGGCGGCACGGCGCAGCAGAGAGTGCGAAGCTACCAGTCATGCAGCTGGTGTAGTAAATTTGTATGTAGTAGCAAAAGCGGAAGCAGAAATAGCAACAGTAACAGCTTTTATTAAATTTGCCCTCTCCGTTCATGTACATATGTATATATATAAACTTATATATATATTTTTACGCATACATTTATGCTATACATTTACATATTTACTCGTTCGTGTACTCTTATACTCGTAGAATGTTGATGGCGTTGAAATTCTAAACTGCAATTTGCTCATCGTCGTTGCCTGCTTGCGGCGTCAATTTATTATTACGTTTTACTAAAATTTATTATTTCAAGTTGGATACATACAACACAAACAAGCCAGCTGAAATATATATGCACACACACATATATAAATGCAAAAATAGAGCAAATTTTGAAGACGCAACCGAACAGTTACGCTGGTTGTTGGTTGGTTGGTGGTGGTGTGCGAGATACGCGTGCAGGCACTTAACCTTTGCCCTACTTGGCGTATGAGTGGCTTTGGCGTGTGACAAACTGAAATTACAGAATGAATATTCAGCGTAAAACTGGTTAACTCAACTTTTATTTCAATCAACTTAACTCGATTTTACTTAACATTGTTGCATACATTTTACAAATATTTTCGAAATTTCCTGCCATAATTTATTAATCAAAATTAATTTGATTTATTGCACATATCTACCACCACACTTATAAATACTGTTCGTTTGTTTTTTCGTGTAATTAGCGGGCATTGAATTTCAAATTTTCTCAAATATGCATTTTTTTTGCGCTCGTAATGCGCTTAAAACTCGCGCAAAGCACGTGCAATAAACTTTAATGTGATTAAAAATATTTATGTACATAAATTATTGCCTTAATAAATGAAATAATATAAATTTTCCTGCATACATACGCGCATACATAAATGGTGTGGAAAGGAAAGGGAAATTAATGCAAATGATTAAGTTATAAAAGCTAAAACTATTACGTTAGTAAAATTTCGAATAATTACAATAATTTATTTCATTCTGTTTTTGCTAAAGCATTTAAGAGGGCTTCCCCGCAAGTGCTTTTTTTACCAGGATTTCAGCCCTATTCTATAAAGGAGGTTACCAATATGATTTGTGGCATTTCGCTGTTCCCATTTATTGTTTGTATATTCGCAGCAAGTCTGAGCCGATTTAGATAGAAAATTGGTAATCCCTCAGAGGGCATTGCCACCCCACTTCAAGTTCACATTGAGAAAATGTGAAATCATGATGAGAAGATGTAAATTTAAATTGAGACATATACTATAAGCTCAAAATGAGAGAATGTAAATCAAAATTAGAAAAAAAAAATTATATATTCGTGATATACCGGTAGATACCTATGAAATGAGACTTTCAGCTATTAGTCCATAGACGTCGCTAGGAGTATTTTTAAACCTTCCCAAATGTCTTGTTTTTTTCGTCTGTCATCTGTCAACAATATTCAGTTCGTTGTTTGTTATGTTTCATACAACAATGCATTTTTGTCGCTCTTAAAAATTTCGAATTTCGTGCCTTCAAACTACGATTTGCGGACAATTGAAGAAAAACGCTTCTTAAGCTCATCAAATGCTTATAGAAGCTTATTGTGGGCATGTTCTAAGTGAAGCACAGTGCTTCAGGAGGTTTAAAAAATTCCGAAGTGATGATTTTAGCGTGGAGAACGAGGACTGTGGCCGGCCACCGAAAAAGTTTGAAGACGCCGAATTGCAAGCATTGTTGGACGATGATGATGGTCAATCGCAAGTAATGATGGCAGAGCAGTTGGGAGTGACCCAAAAAACCATTTCCAAACGTTTGAAAGACATGGGCATGATTTTAAAGGTCGGAAGGTGGGTGCCGCATGAACTGACTGAAAGGTAGCAAGAGAACCGAAATACCATTTGTGAAATTCTGCTCACCCGGTTCAAAAGGAAGTCTTTTTTGCATCGAATCGTTACGGTGATGAAAAATGGGTGTATTTCTCCAATCCCAAGCGTAAACGATCGTATGGTCCGCCCGGCCACAAGCCAAAAACAACGGCCAAACCAAATCGCTTCGGCCGCAAGGCAATGCTGTGTGTTTTCTGGGATCAGCGTGGTATGATTTGGTACGAGCTATTAAAACCAGGTGAAACAGTTGACGGTGCACGCTACCAACGACAATTGCCCGATTTAAAAAGCCCTAAACATCAAAAACGCTCAGAATATGCCGATCGGCGTCACAAGGTAATTTTTCTTGATGACAATGCACCGCCACATCGAGCAAGAGCGACCCGGGAATTGGTGGAGATGTACGATTAGGAACCGCTGGTGCAAGCGGCTTACTCACCAAACTTGCCGCCTTCCGATTATCATTTGTTTGCATCGATGGGCCACGCACTTTCCGAGCAGCGCTTCAATTCTCACGAAGAAGCCAAAAAATGGCTTGATGATTGGTTTGCGGCCAAAGACGGCCAATTTTTTTTTGGTGCGGCATCCACAAATTGCCCGAGGGATGGGAAAAATGTGTCGCCAGCGATGGCTATTATTTTGAAGATTAAATTTGTATCCATTTTTTTTGTTCATAAACGTTTGAAATTGAAAAAAAGTCTCATTTCATAGGTTGATATTGAGAAATGTACTTATAAATTCATATAGAGAATGCGTAAGTTCAAGAAGAGAAAACTATGATTGCACTACAAAAGTATGTCGATTTTGTTCGAATCTAAAACATTGCGTCATTTAGCTCGGTTCGCTGCTTGCAGGCGCCAGTTGGTGAAACCGAGTGCTACCAGCTTATACCCTAATTGGTCCGCCTAATGCAGATTACGTCTTCTTGTTTTATCGTCGCCCTCCAGTGGGTTCCCCCTCGAACGACTGCCGTGCCGGAGCGCTTTCGTTCATCCTCGAGACATGGCCGAGTTAGCGCAGCCGCTGTATTTTAGTACGCTTAACTATGTTCACATCTCGGTATAGCTTGAACAGCTCGCTGAGGGGACTAGAGATTTTTAGTATAATTTTTCTCTCGAACGCTTCTAGTGCTCTCTCACCAGTTGTCGTCATCGTTCAAGCTTTTGCGCCGTATACAAGGTCGGGGATGACCAGGCTTTTGTATTCGTTTTTCGAGAAAGGGTTCTACTTCTCAATGACAATAAGAAGAGGAGCTCGGCAAAACACCCAATAATGTATGTATGCGAAATCTGATAGCGAAGTTCTCGAATGTGCCTGAAGGGCAATACAGGCGTACACCAACTAATTGCGAGCGCTTCATCAATGAAATAAAGTCTTCATTTCCGCTTAACAGCGCAGGGGTTGATCTCCTTTCATCGATTGCAGCTACTTCCTCTTCGTTCATACTGCAGTGATGATAAATGTAAACTTAATAGGGAGCTTCTCGCAGAAGCCTACGCCACTAATCTCTCCATTCAACTGCAAGCAAAATATATAAACAAATGCGCTGGGTTTGGTTTCCAAATGTTGCACTTTGTTCATTTCTCGTTTAAGGTGATGTGAGTAGAGAAGAATTAGGTTAGGTTTGGCAGCCGCAACAGCACATAGAGACAGCGATGCCACTTAGACCGTTGTGAGCCGCGGGGGCTGGGCTACATTTCCCTCTCCATATTAAACCATCCTGAGCTTTTGACAAAGCGTAAAAGGTTGTTGATACCTAAAGTGTATAGATTATCTGTATTCGTTAAGAAGTAGGATTTTAAAAATCGGTTCCTGCTTCTGGCTAGAGCTGGGCAGGTGCAAAAAAAGGTGTTGAATTGTTTCCAACTCCTCCTCATTTCTGCAGCTACGACAGAAATCATGCGTGTAAACGCCTAATCTTCTTGCATGATTTCCTATGTGTCAATGTCCTGTGAGGGCCCCTGCTAAGGTCCTGATGTGAAGTCTGTTCAGTTTTATAATACTCTTGGACAGACGTAAGTTTAGCCTTGGTCATGTTTACCTAGCAATTTCACAGGTGTTAACGCTAATCCATCTTTGATTTGCAGAACTGATTAGTGCGTCCTTAATGAGAAGCTTACAAGTTGCGAGAGGTATCTCCATAAAATTACTTATTTCTGGCATACAGGTACCTTCTCTTGCAAGTTGGTCTGCCCTACAGTTCTCTGGTATATCTCTGTGGCCTGGAACCCAGCATAAGTTGATACGATATTGCTTGGCCATCTCATTTAGAGATTGGCGACAACGTAAGACACTCCTTGATGTTGTTTGGAATGCATCCAGGGCTCGTAGGGTAGCTTGGCTGTCTGACAGAATGCAGATATCCGTTGATGATATTCTGTTAATCTTTATCCATTTTAAGGCTTCAAGAATAGCGTTTATTTCCGCTTGAAAAACGCTACAGTAATCCGGTAATTTAAAGGATTCACTAATAGAAAGCTTTTCGCAAAATAACCCTGATCCTACACCGGTGTCTATTTTAGATCCGTCCGTGTAGATCTTCAAGCCATTCCAGTCTATAAAGGATTTTCATTAGGAAGTTCCTTTCGAAGCAAAGAATGGGAGGGTGATAAGCACAGTCACTGGGTATACTATCCGTGTAGGAGTCTAAGATGGTTGAATGTCCATGTGTGACAGTCCTCCATTGTGAGTTCGCTTTGAGGCTTAAAGTGGAGCAGGCCGCTGAGTACTTGCAGAAGAGATCTAGGGATGGCAGATGTAGCATGATGTCCAAAGCCATGGATGGCGTGGTTTTCATGACGCCACATATTGCTAATTCTTGGGATGCCCATAGTTTAAAGCCAGTCTGAAGTCGCACACACCAAATTTTTATAACTGTTTCACAAATCTACTCCATTACCGAGTGTCGCCAACCTTTCATATCTAAGATTCATAATAGAATATTTTGCAAATATTTATAAATAATTATCTGAATAAAATTGCCCGCTTTTTTTATTCAATTTATGCAACTTATAATAATGGGTAATAACTAACTACTTAAAATAAATAGATTCGTATTGCAGTTATGCAACATTTCGCCTTTTGTTTCGCAATTTTAAATACTTTAAATGCATATACAACCAAAGTTTTGTAGCGTGCAGGAAAATGCAATATAATTACCAAGACGTCTTATCACAAACGTAAACTCGCATTTTCTTAGCTTAGATCGCCCTGCGATTTTCACAGCATTGCAATTTGATTTGTGTTTGCATGCAAAATTGCTTCGAAATTTGTTAGATGTTTTCCATCTACGGGAATATAATTTCTCTCACATTTTGATTTGATTACTCTACGCTTGGTTGCACAGGCCACATACAAGGCAAAACTATGTGAACAGCCAAGAGTTGTTTGTCGGACGTGTCGGTTATTCACGCTGACTGACATGACACGTAAAATGCTTGTTATTGTATATTGTGCAAGTGTATGTTTTTGCTTGTTGCAATTAAAAATCTACACAGAATGCAACTGTGAAATTTTTACACAGGCACCCAAGTGATTACTTGTAATTTATGAACAATTATTTTAAAATTACGGCCTGGTCTGTTGGCTTGAAGTTTTTTGTGTAAAAACTGCAAAAAGTGCAAAAACCAAACTATTAAAATTGATAATCGCAAATTAGGGCAAAAATTGCTTGCTTCCGTTTCTCTACAGACTCGCTCTTGCTTTTGTGTAGTAAATTGAAATATCGAGAAAAAGGGAGCAGAAAAGCAATAAACGTCCGGAGCCATATATTGGAATTTTGTATTTTCTATGAAATTTATTATGATTAATTTATTACACCGTTATGGACAAGATAAACTGAGGATACATAGTGAAAAACTTAACAAAGTGAAAAGTAACTATTTGTAAACTTTTTTTCTCGTACCGTTCCGAGAATTCGCTTATCACTCTCAACAAACTTAATGAAAATTCTGTTCACGTAGTTTTCCAGTACGGATAGGATAGGATACTGGCTGAATTTCTTCGAAGTTGACGTAATTTGCTCTCAAAAAGAAACATATTTAACAGAGTACAAAAGTGCAAATTTTCACACTACAAACATGCGTTTATGGCGTGCGAGTCCTAAAAGTGAAAAACATCGGATATAGTAAATTATGCAAGACTTTGAAAAATAGATGAAAAACAAATTAAGGAAAAAGAGAAAAGTAGAAGAATAGGCCAAAAATTAGAAAACAACAAATAAGAAGAACACAACATAAACTGCTACATAACAACAACAACACATCATAAATAACAGAAATGAAAACACGAACAACAGGGCATAAAAGGCAAAAAAACTGTGTATAAAAAGAAGAATACAGTAAGAAACCAAAAAAAAGAAGATAACATAAAGAAAAGAAAAAGGAGAAAAGAAAAAAGGAAAGAAAAAAAAGAAGAAGATAGAATAAGAGGAAACAAGAAAAGGAGAAAGGAAAGAATAAAAAGAAAATAAAAAATAGAAGGATAAGGAGAAGAAAGAAAAAAGCATGTAGAAGAAGAAGAGTAAGAAGAAACAAAGAAGGAAAGCGAGAAGAAAAAATGAAAAAAAGGAGAAAGAGAAAAAGGAGAAAGAAAAAAAGAAGAAAGAAAAAAAAGAACAAAAAAAAAGAAAGAAAAAAAGAAAGAAAAAAAAGAAACACAAAAAAAAGAAGAAGGAAAACAAATAAGAACAAAAAACAGAAGAGCAAATAAGAAGATAGAATAACGGGAAATAAAAGAAGGGAAAGAAAAGAAAAAATAGGAGGAAAAGGAGAAGAATGAAGAAATCATGTAGAAGAAGAAGCGTAAGAAGAAATAGAGAAAGAAAAAGAGAAAAAGAGTAAGAAGAAATAAAGGAAGAAAAAGAGAAGAAGAATGGAAAAAAATGAAGACGAGAAAATAAAGGGAAAGGAAAAGAACGCAGAAGAGGGAGGAAAAAGAAATTAAAACGACGAAAAACGAATAAAAGGAACCCTACGAAAGAAGTGGAAAGAAGAAAAATAGCAGGCGAAGACGAAGTAGAGAAAGGGCAGACAAATCACACAAAGGAAAATAAATTATTTCATGCGACGTATTCAGTGTGAATGCAGCCTCCGTAGTCTAGCGTAAGTGCGCTAGTCGCCATCCCAGAGATTGTGGGTTCGAATCCTACGTAAAGCACGGTCCTAGCACTTTTCCAAATTTACCTAAAAAAAAAAATTCTCATTCCTCAAACCCAAAACCTTACCCATTCTATCCTTACTACCGCACAATAGTCAGCGCATTATTTGCACTGTGGCAAAAACAAGCAAGCACAAACAGCACGAGAAAGCGGGCAACCACGGTAATAGAGCAAACACACTAAATTTAGTAAGTCCTCATCCACCTGTCTAAACTTTCTGACAGAAAAATATGAAACACAGATGGCGCTCTAAACATTTAGAAGGCGTTGTCCCTAAGCAACGACAGGTGGACATTCCCAAAATTTAGAACTCGTAGCGGCAGGCTAATCACCTACCCTGCCAGAAAGCAAAATGGATTAACGAAACCAACGCAAGACTGAGTCTTGTCGAGACCCTATGCTGCCGAGAGGAGTATATATATAATTGGCGCGTACACCCTTTTTGGGTGTTTGGCCGAGCTCCTCCTCCTATTTTTGGTGTGCGTCTTGATGTTGTTCCACAAATGGAGGGACTTACAGTTTCAAGCCTACTCCGAACGTCAGATATTTTTATGAGGAGCTTTTTCATGGCAGAAATACACTCGTAGGTTTGCCATTGCTGCCGAGGGGCGACCGCTATTGGAAAAATGTTTTTCTTAATTTTGGTGTTTTCTCCGAGATTCGAACCGACGTTTTGGGTGTTTGTCCGAACTTCTCATCCTATTTGTGGCGTGCGTCTGCTGGCAATTAAGCTGACTTCGAATGGTAGATGGTTTTTTATGAGGCAGCTTTTCGTGGCAGAAATACACTCGGATGTTTGCCATTGCCTGCCGAGAGGCGACTTTTCCTACTATTTCTATTGCGAATAATTGAACTTAACCATTAATCACGATTAACTTTTAATCGTTCGTTTTTAATCACCTGTTCAGTTCTCAGCAAAGTAGCGAAAAGCGAAAATCTTTCCCATAGAAATGCAGTTGACCGCAAATAAATACCTTTGCTATGGCTGCTTTCCTTCCACCGGCATTGGCAATATGCATACCTGAACAATTATAAATCATACATGCAATTATGTGAATAATCAGTATCGCAGTTTTTGTCAAGTTTTCATGCTTCTAACCGCAAATATGGAGCTGCCTGTGTCTTTCATAAACACAGATGGGCGGCAAAGGTGCGCATTTATAATTATATACGAATAAAGTAAAACAATAACAGAAAAACAAAATCATAACATTTTCCCCTCAATCTCCTCTTTTTAAGGTATCAGCTTAAGGTTCCCCTTTGTTCGATTACTACATGCTTTCCCCTTCATTGCTCACAGCTATTGCAGCTTTGTTGACTGACTGGCTGACCCTCGTCGCTAACTAGCACAGCAACCAGCTGGTGGTCACTGCCAGTGGGGCTGTTACTGCTACTGTTGTTCTTGTTACAAATGCAATTACAACTAACTGCAAACAAATAACATCTGTAATAACAATGTAACCACTTACAAGTATTAATGTTATTATGCAGAAGGCAGCACAAAACAAGGCACGGTAGATATGGGCGAGGCGTGGCTGTGTACGCAGCGGTGAAGGGTACCTAAAATGGCGAAATGCTACTACTTTGCACACACAATTAATTGCCTACTTAAAATTGCAACTTACGTATTTCGCTTGTTTTCAGACTCCTCTGGCGCTTGGTTACCGCTCTCCATGAGCACAGCAAGGCGCACAAAGCCGTACGCTTTCGCTACTATGTATTTACTATTTTGTTCCCGCTAGTTTTTCCTTTTTTTGTCATTTTTGTCTAAGCTCATAGTTTTTGTGTATACCCTACATACGCTTTGTCTTGCTCGCATACTTGTATGTGTGTGTATGTGTGTTTGTGTATGTGTATATGCAGTCTGCTAAAACGCTTGGTTCCGCCTTCAGTCTTTGTGTGCACCGATAGGGCGAACAAGCGTACGAGCCTGCAAATGCACTTCATGTGGACCTTGTTAACGCGCTTGTCGTCGCTTCTATATTTATTTTTATTTACTTGCTGTTTTTTTAATTTTAGTTTTTGTATTTATTTTCAGCCGTTTTTTATGCTGTCTAGTGTCTGACATTGTGTCTCGCTTGCATCTATTTATTAACGACTGCCACATGCTCGACTTGCTTTTGTTTAGAAGAAAACATGAAATACAAAAAAAAAAGAAAATTGAAAATCGTCAACATAGCCTCATTTGTCGCAGTTTTCCGTGCAATTCTTTTGTTTCATATCTACCAACAACTACTGGCATACAAAATAAAGTAAAAATTTGCTTAGTTTGCATAGATAGCGTTGCGGTTTTTATTAAACCAAACACGTTCGCGCCCACAACACTCAACATACTGGCTTTTAGAACAGTGTGTGCTACAAGTATGTGAACTTGTAGCAGCAACTTGTTTTATATATTTTTATTTTTATTTTTGTATTTTAATAAGTGGTTAGGGGTAGTGAGAGGCCCGAAAAAATGATGATGTTCAATATTTTTTTGTTTGCTAGTCAATTGTGTTATTTTACAAAAATAAAAGCATAGCATTAAAACATCATATTTTGATTTGACTTTAGAAAATTTAAAAAAGAAAAAAAAAATTAATAATTGTAAAAGTTATTGCTGTTTGTGTGGGACCCGTTTCTCCAGAAGTCCCTTGCGGTGATCATCAAATCCTTGGAGATTCATCTAAAATCAATCGGACTAGAGAAATTAGTTTTATTAATATTAGATAATCTTGTGGCTGATCCAAATGTTTTTTTTGTTTTTCAAAATTTACAATATGGCGGCCGCGGGTAATATTTTTCAGATTTTCGAGAAAAAAGCGACAATTGTTTAAATAAAAATTGAAATTTTTGGAAAAAAATCCTTTTATCCGGCACGAGTCTGTTTTATGTTTTTCAAAAGCATTAAAAATATAATTGAAATCTAGCAAGCGGTTTTTAAGTTACAGTGATCACCAGTTCAAAAAACATAGTTTTAAGAAAACGCATTTAAAGTTTTGCTGCTGCTGGCTAAGTGCTATCGAACGCTCCGGAGTGCCCGGGCGCTCTTTGTTAATTGTTGAATAACTCGAAAAGTATTTCACGGATTCGCTTCAAATTTTCACACAATATTTTTAAGATACAGGTTGCCCATATTCGACGGACCCATGTGTTTTTTTTTTAATCAAAGAAAAACACAATTTTTTTTGATGTTGACGATAATAATCATTTTATTTGGTTCAAGTAGATTTGTTGACATCACTTTTTGAATATGATATCTCTCAAATGGCCGCCTTGAGCCTGTACGGCGCATTGTGCCCGTTTTGCAGCATTTTCCATAGTTTTAGCTAACATTTCGGCTGGAATAGCGGCTATTTTCTCACGGATGTTGTTCTTGCGCTCTTCTATGGTCTTCTATGAAATGTGCCTCATCGGACATGATGATTTTGTTCCAAAATTGCTCGTCATCTTCAGCCATTTCGATGACTCAGTGGGCCCATTCCAATCGACGAGGCTTGTCCGCAGGCAACAATCTTTGCGTCAATTGAATCTTATACGGGAATAAATGCAAATCAATGCGGATGATTCGTTGTAAAGTGGTCCGAGCAATGCCCAACCGCTGAGAACGGCGATTTTGGGATGTCCTTGGCGACGTCTCAACACTGGCCCGTACAAGAGCAATATTCTCATCCGATCGCCTTGGTCGGTTTTGATTTTGCCTCTTTGGATTAGAAAGAGCATCACCAGTCGAAAACCTTTCGTACAAACCTTTAATGGTGTTCTTAGAAGGCGCACTTTTCACATTATTTAATTTTTTATACGCACGTTGAGTTTTCACAATTGACTTCTTTTGTTGAATGTAAATTTCAACAATTTGGGAGCGCTCGCGTGGCGTGTACTGTTTCATGGTAAAAATCTGCTTAGACTGACGCTTCCAACGCGGTATGTCATTAAGCGATCTGACGTCTCTGTCAAAAGATACAGGGTTGCCAGATGGGTCCGTCGAATATGGGCAACCCTGTATTATACTTTAAGAACATCCAAAAAAATCGTATTTTTTGAAAATTCTGACTACCCCTAACCTCTAAGTCAGGAAAACTCGATTTGAAACTGAAAGAAAAACTAAGGAATAGTTGAGTTCGATTAGTACAGAATATTAGTACTGGAAAATTTCGCAATTAATAATTGGATAAAATCACGAAGTGAACTGATTTATATAGAAAAGAGGAGCGTTGGGAAGAACTCGTGAAGCTGTAAGAAAATTAATACTACGAAGTAGAAATGGGCAATCAATGTCACCCTTAATAACATTGAAAACTAGCGCGAGAAAACTACTTTTTTAAGGCTGGCAATGCAGAAGAGTAGCAAGGATATCTTGCTCCAACTCGTCGAAAAAGCAATTGAATATGTAAACACCAGCTTTTTTATGTTTTATCGACCTGACAAAAGCAATTGATAAGATTTTGCTTAAAGATGTGATGAAAATTTCTGGAAAATGCAATATGGACGACAATGTATTTAGTTCGGGAGCAAGGGGTCACTTTGACCTCATCATTTCATGCCGACTGATTTTAATACTGAAGACCATCCAATGGATGACGAAACCAACCGTCAGCTGGTCCAGTAGCGGTGGGTACGAGCGTACGAAAAAAAATTTCTAGCAACTCATTTAATACCGGCTGAAATTTTTTTGTGTATTGTTGACATTTAGTAGAATAAAAAAAAATAGTCAGCTGCGCCGTAGAGGGGGGAAAATACGTCAGTCGTAGCATTGAAAATTCCGCGCGCCGCCGAGATGTATGAACGCTATGATACATTCTTGCTTCGGCTGACGGTCTTCCCACCGCTATAAACGCAGCTGACCATCATTATTATATTTTCATATGTGTCCAAAATTATGTAAACGGATTTCAATCGGCATAAAGTAGCTTTACTTTTTAATTTATTTTACAAGTTCAGCTCACGTGTTTTCCCCCTCTACCACGCAGCTGACTCTTTTTTTTTTATTCTACTAAATGTCAACAATACATGAGAAAAAATTTCAGCCGGTATAAAATGAGTTGGTAGAAATTTTTTTTCGACACGCTTCGTACCCTCCCACAATCACACCCACCGCGGGTGTGTCAGCCGACGTTCACTTTTGTTATTCATCAAAGCTAAATCACAAATATAGTCAAGAATTTAACGGTATAACAACGCAGTCCAAAATCGACCCCGCAGAATTTCGGAGTAATTAGAAATCTCAACAGCGAAAACATCACTTTCGTCGACAGTAATACTGAAATCATCAATCGCAATAACGATAACGAAGACGACTATCAGCGGGTGTTGTATGTCTTCGAGAAAGCTGCTTTTGCATTTGAGAAACTCTTGTAGTCTTCTCTAGACCAATAAACCTTATATTATATTCAAAAACTTATCTATCGACTACTACCGATAATTCCCACTATTCATATTTTCTAACCTTTACCACAGCGTGCATTAAATGTTTTGTTTTCAATTAGTTAGCTCTTCTACAAATGGTCATTCAGCCAATAAAGAAACACTTTTCAGACATTACCGTATAAATTCTGCACGTCGTGCAACCAGTTGCAACATTACGTTTTTCTTACTTGCTTCTACCATCCAATTCTTACAAGCATTTATTTTCAATTACAAAATCTAATTAAGAGTATTTATACATGAAATCAATTCTCGTTTGAATTAAATTATATTCTATTTGCCGTTACACTCGATTGCATTACTCGCATGCTCGTATGCACTAACTTGCACGCTTCCTATACAAACATACAGTCGCGTACATAAAAAACCGAACACCCAAAAATTTGCAGTCGTTATCTGCGTTACTCGTCTGTGATGGTTATTTTCAATCGATGGATCAGTTGGCGATTATCATCTTGCCCAACGGTATGTCGCACACGGTCGTCACTATAACGATCTGTACCCCAGCTCTTCTCTGTAGTTTTTAATTATGACTCGTTCGAGAAAATCACTTCTCTTCAATAAATTGTAGGCTAATTTTGATAGTGTTTAGTTTAATGGAAACCTCTTTGGAAAACCATATAAGACGGGATTCTGAAATTAAAACTTCCGCAAAAAACAACAATTGTAGGATTTTCGTGCGACATTGCGGTAGTTGTAGTTGATAAACGACTTGATGGTCAAGAAGCAAAATCCAATGATGCCACAGCGAGAGTACAGCGTTGTCTCAGCAGTGCAGATCTATAGCTGCAAAAAACGGAGGCAGTGCTGATAAGTGCGCGGAAGAAAAATATGTCTATGAAACTCTTAGTTGGTGGGCACGGGATAGTGGCAAAGGAGGCAATAAAATACCAAGGAGTCATGATCGGCATGAGGTTGAGCTTTAAGAAACATCCTGCAGCGGTCAATAACAAATCAGCGGCTGTACTGGGCGCTCTCACAAAAATACTATCCAATATAGGTCTTGCGGACCACCAAGAATACAATTACAGGGTCTGGCATTCGAAGTGTAACCAACTAAAAAGGCCATAAATTTAGTTTGGAAAATTACTTTTATTCAATTCAAAGAAAAAAATGTGTAAAAATAATACAAAATTAAGAATCAATTTACTTTTGCTCGATATTACTACCTTTTGCTTTGACTATGGCCTTAAGACGGTCTAGAAACGAATCGCAAGCTGCCCGAATGTGACTGGCAGGTATTTTGGGCCACTCGCAGACAATGGCTTTTCTCAGTGCCTTGACACTGGTGAATCTTTTAGTTCGGACCTTGCTCTCGAAAATAGGTCAAAAAGAATAGTCCAACGAATTTTTGTCAGGATTTAAGAACCCATAAGTGGACGTTATGAAGTTCGGAACATTGTTTTTTAGCTATTCTTGGTCCACTCGAACTTTGTGAGACGCTGCCGAGTCCTGTTGAAACGTCCATGGTCTGCCCCCGAAATGTTTGTCTGCCCATGGCTTCTAAGCAACCCCCAGAATACTTTCCCGATAATATTTCGCATTTACCTTGACGCCAGGCTCGAGGAAAAGGATTGGAGAGCGTCCATCTGCGATTACAGCGGCCCAAACCATTAGCTGTGGCGGGTGCTGCCTCCTGATGGCCAATCGATGACTCAAATTCTCGTATGATCGGTCGATCAAATACACCCTACCGAATCGCTTAATTTGAAAAATTTGCTCGTCAGAAAACAGAATGTTCGGAAATTGACCGCTATCGTCCAAGCGAAGCAACTCCTTCGCTCTCTCAAGTCTGACTTGTTGCTGCTTTGGTGTGAGATCATGGGCCTTTTGGATCTTGTAAGGCTTGACTTTGAGATCATTTTTCAGTATGCGGCGGATGCTACGGTTAGATATTTTCAGTTCTTTTGCTATTTGATTGACACTTTCTCGGGGATTTCGCTCAAGTCGCTTCTTCACTTTTTGAACCATTTTACGTGACGTTGCAGTCTTTTGATGACCAACTCCATGACGTTTCACGAAGCTACCAGTATCATTGTAACGAGTAATGGTGCGATAAACAAAAACTTTATTTACTTTAAGGTGCTCGAGCTTACGAACAATCGCTGGTTGTGATTTTCCAGCCAAACGTTTGAAATTCATTACTGATTTTCTTTTTTCGCGTTTACTCTCGGCAAAATGCCTCCGCACGCTTCTAAGCAATACTCTGGACTGTCATTTAGCCAATTAATAGACAGCTGATGCCAGTGTATGGTAAAATTGACCGTTGTTTTATGAAATATCTCCCCCGCTGTCAGCTGGCAGACAGGATGCCAGGATGCGCGTCAGAGAGAAGACAAAGCGCTAGTTCGTAAATACTTAGCTTTCGCAAATTTTCCGCTGTTTCATTTCCTCCAGAACCACTTATGAGAACAGTGGGAGAAGCGGATGCTAGCGCTGGCGTAAAATCTCCATACGTCCACAAGGGAGGCACCTGGACGCAGTTACCTGCTTGTGTCATTGGACATAAACGCGGCTCTACTTTGATGAAATGCTTACTCCGATCGCGGCGTTAAATCAGCTGAGGAGGCGGAACGTTATAGTGTCCCACATACCACCACTGCTGCGACGGCGTCTTTGATGATGTTTCTGACATTGTGATTTTAACCTCTTACCAACAACAACAAAAAAAAGGTTCAAAGGAAACCTTAGTAACAGTTTCGTCATCAAGAATGGGTGTTTAGCAAGAATTCGAGCGGTTAAGTTAGTATTTTGAAGCCTTTGGTGAACCGGTTTTTCATACATATCGCTGCTGTCATCTTCTATGAATTCTCTTCTAATATTTTCCGTAGCTTTAAATTTAGTTTCATTTCAAAACGCGATCTTCTCTCGAGCGTGCATTTCTGACGCATTCTCCTCTTGCCATTACTACTATTAATATTATGTCCGCAACTGTACATATGTATGTATGCTCACGTAGGCAATATTTACTTGCTTTCGAGTGCAAGTGCAATTCTACTTCTGGCTATATGGGTAATTGATATAATTGGAAATCTCGTAGTTGTTTTCCGCATTTAGAAGCAAACATTCACAATGCAACGCACCTACACCCGGATTTTTCCTTCATACATACCGCACATATGTATAGTATGCATATTTATGTATGTACATGTGAACACGTACAAATACATGTATGCATGTGCATAATTAATTCTTTCAAGTCATCTTATAAACAAAGTTGCTTCGAAGCTTGATTTCTTAGAACGCATCTAACAACGGGAAGGTATGTTTGTGGTGTAGTGCGTCGTGCTTTTGTCTATGTATGGCTGCCTAAAAATCATTTATTGCTATGGAAAAACGTAATAAATGATTTCATCGGTAAAAAAATCCAAACATTCACCCTCAATCGAAGAGAAGTTTCCCCCTACATCTGGTACCTTAAAGTTGCCCGCATGATTGCCATGAAGTTTTCAGAGTAGGTAGGTAGGTAGGTAGGTATAGTGGTTGTCGGTTGACACACCTAGCCCTGCTGTAGGCCCATTGTGATACCACCAGGGCTGTCCCCTCTCCTCACTCTACATTGTCCACATTGAACCAACCTGTGGCTTATATATATCTAACAAGGCTTGTTATTTTTAAATTGGCTACTTCTGCCAAGCTATTCGCGGAACTTTTTCCTCTATCCAGAGCCATGCACCCGCATAGAAAGTGCTCTATAGTCTCTTCTTCTTCAATAGTCTCTGCTTCTGCAATAGTCGTTATAGGGCGCTCCCAGTCTACTGGCATGCCTGCCAATCTCACAATGTCCTGTTAGGGCTCCGAGAAGATTTCTCATGTTCTTTCTGTTCAGCTATTCTGGCCACGTCATTCAACTTGTCGCACAGGTCAGGGACTGAGTCCATAGCCTGTTGGCGGCACTGATTGTGTGTTTATCTATAAGCATCTTAGAAGTTGCTTAATGTATAGGTATGTTAGCTGTGTCTGGTTGGATCGGTAATGTGGTACCCAATATCGCTAGTTCATCTGCTTTGTAGTTGCCTTCTATGTCTCTATGACCCGGCACTTGAAGCAGGTTTATTACAAAGTACTGTGATAGTTCTGTCAAAACGTCGATACATTCTTTTACTGTCTTCGAGTTAATATTAGGCGATTTTAAAGCTTTAAGGGCCGATTGGCTATCTGAAGATATGTTTACATCTCTTGTGGTGAGGACACTTTTATTTAGGGCTAGCAGGCCTTCCCT
This sequence comes from Anastrepha obliqua, assembly GCF_027943255.1. Classification (NCBI taxonomy): domain Eukaryota; kingdom Metazoa; phylum Arthropoda; class Insecta; order Diptera; family Tephritidae; genus Anastrepha; species Anastrepha obliqua. The sequence goes on from NC_072893.1 coordinate 52,372,193, forward strand.
GCGCCTAGCGCACTAATTACAACTTCAATTTCCTTTTTCGCCGATTAAAACGTTTCTGGCTGGATAGCGTAACTTTTATCCAACAAAAAATAAACGAATTGAGGCAAATCAGAGTTTCCAGGTGGTCAATTGAAAGGCGCTCCCGTTCTGATGTTAGCACAGTTAAAAAAATGTAATAAAAGCAGTTGAAATTCCTCACCAGAAATACCTGGACTATTACTTCAGAAAATTCAAGGTCCTTAAGTTCAAGAAAAGGGGTTTTTGTATTTAAGTAGAAGCTATGGAGAATGTTTGGCCGCTTTTACATACATATGAACAGGATTTGTATTGAATAACTTATGCAAAAAACGATAAGATTTCGGCAATTATACCTAATAATCCAATAATGCAATTTAATCAATCGTTTTTTGATGACTCAAATCAATATTTACCTAAACTATTTTTGAAACAGCCTCTAACTACATAAATATAGTAACTTTAAGTGAAATGCGAACAATTACACTGTCTGTTGCATAACAAAAGTATTTGAAATGAGTTTTCGCACAAACGAAAACAAAAATTAAAAATTTAGTAAATTTAATTGATGATGATTGCATTCGTCCCTGAAACGATGTGCCAAAGTCTGCACCAATCAAGCAGCGAAACTATTAGACAGCCAACTGACAGACCAATAATTCAGCCATAAACCAATTGCAACCAGTTAGAAGATTGACAAGTGGCGGCAGGTAGCCACAATAGAGCGCCATTGTAGCAACAACGATTTTCACCATGAACAGCGCAAGAGAATATATAAAATCTGTCTCACTTGCTGGAAATTAAATGCAACAAAACAACAAAAAAAAAAACACCGCCGTCAAGTGTTGATTTTTATTTAATTATATTTATTGGCAATTGCAAATATTTGCCAATAAAAAGCAGAAGCGTCAGTTAATTAGTAATTTAAAGACAACTGTGGAGAAACCAGTGCAAAGGAAAGTTAAAACAATGAATAAATGAAAAAGTGATTTTATAATTTTTTCTAATCATATGAACATAAAAAAATAAAAAAGTTTGGAAATTAGAATATTCCAAAACAAGTTAAAAATACTTCACAACTAAGCTCTAAAAAATGCAAATGAAAGGAAGCAAACTGTAAAATTTTAAGGAAAAATTTGCGAGGAAAGGTTTGCGAAAATGTAAATGAAAAAGTGAATAAACTACTTTACGAGGAAGTAAAAATAAATAGCCAAGCAAGCATACAAAAAATGTAAAGTAAACGGTAGCGCTTTGGTAGGCATGAAGTAAAAATTATATTGTACTTATTTAAAAAAAATTAAAGGAGACGCTAAAAAAATCAAGATCGCAGCAATTTAAAATTATCTTATGTACATAAATATAAAATTTTTGGCGTCGTAAAATAAATACTCAAACAAATATTGCACTGTTAATTATATTATCGTACACACAAACAATGGCGATTCAACACCGGTGAATATTGCCGTTGGCAGCGACGCCAACGATAACAACGTGCACACAAATGTGTCTGCCAGCAGCGACTGCAGCAGCAATCTAATAAAAAACAAAGTCCATTTGCAGCAGAATCAAAGTACAATAGCAGAGATCAACAGGTAACCAAAATCGCTAACAGTTGCTGTTGTTAACATCGCGCTGTCCAATACATCGCGTCGGAAAATAAGATGCAGTGGCAGCGAAAGCAAGCAACTGAGCGCTGCTTGTTAATCACGATCATACGTACGTTCGGCGAGAGAAAATTGTAAACCACCGGGATCGTGTATTCAACAATTGTTGTGCTTTTACGGCTGCGTCATCGGTCGCGTGTGCTGCGAAACGTGCAACAGAGCGTGAGTACAGAATACGTCGACTTCAACGTTGCTGTGAGCGTAACGCCATCGCCACTTGGCGCTCGTTGTGGAGTTTGACCCCCCACACGCATACAGCTGGCTGTTAGCGTTGAACTTAAAGCGATGCGTTGCTGTTGCCGATCAGCCGCAGCGGCATTTCAAGCCAAACAAACGACAATAGTCAATCGGTGATATTGTTGTTTGTTTGCTTCATTCGTGTCTCAGCCGCGAAGCGTTGTAGACGACGCTAGAGAGTGAATGACGACGGCGATAAATACCACCAAAAATTTTGTATATGTATGAAATCGTGCTGAATGTTAAATGCGTTGAATGAGTGCGGGAAGTGAGCGGAAATCGTGGTGCTAAAGGTGCAACAGTGCTTGGGAAAGAAAAATACAAAAAAGCGATTGGCTTGAAAAAATCATAACATAAAGTGGACTAAGCAAATAAGCAAAGCAGAATGAGTAAAGTGGCATGGAATGAATAAAAAAACAAAAAGAATGCCTTAGTGTGCTTTGCTTTGATATTCGATCGTTTGGTTGGTTGACTGGGTGCTAGTCGAAGTATTGAGTTGTGTAGCGATCGGCGGTTGCAGCTGTTGTGCGAGTTACGTGAAGCACGCGGTACATAGAAATAAATAAAAAATAATAAAACATAACTAAACTAAAAGGAATAATGTTAAAAGAAAATATAAGTTAAAAAGTAACATTCTTGTTGTTATTGTTATTGCTGTTTTTCGGTGTAATATTTGTGCCTTTTAAAATAAAAATTACCTTGATAAATAATATAAAAAAATATATGACCGCAAATGCACGGAAATTGTTGAGGAAGTAACGCAAATCGTCAAAGCGAAGGAGAGCATAATTGTAGAGAGCTTAATTTTTTGATAAAATTAAATTAAAGAAACGCTTAAAAGAATGTGTGTATGTATGTAATCAAATAAATATAAAAAACTGTATAAAATATCTACGCATACGTAAATATGTTGCAAGATCGCTAATCAAAAAATAGACTTCATCAAATAAAACTTTTTGTAACGACTACGTAAATAGCTATTAAAAAATCTTGAAAAAATAACAAACAAAAAATAATAAAAAAATTGTGAGAAAAATCAAAAAAAATTTAATTGATGTTTTCTTCACATCCAAAAACCAGCGAATATAAAAAATTGTTGAAAGCAAATTTTAAATACATAGGTAAATAAAGTGAAAATATAGTTTTTTGAAAGCCAGCTGATATAAAAGTGTTCTACAACTGGAAATTTCGACTTAAAAATTGCAAAAAAAAAAAAAAAAATAATAATGCAAGTAAAATAGTAAATAAATAAAAGAAATTATCATTAAAAATATGTATAAATAAAAAGAAGTAAAACTGCAGTATATAAAAAATTAATAAATTAAAAAGTTAATCTGCGAGCGAGAAGTATGTCTCCAGACATTTGACATTTAACAAAAAACAAACAAACAAAGACAGATAATGAGATTAAGTGTTTAAAAAAATCAAACATAAAAAAAGAAGTCTGGGTCATGAAAGAAATTTGAGATCTGCAAAAACAAAACAAAACGCAGAGTAATGGTAGTCATTAAAAAAATAAAACAAAATGCACTTTTAAAAAAACTTCGAAAAGCTCTAACAAAGAAGCAAGGAAATAAAAATATATTTAAAATTAAAAAAATTGTAAGCAGAATCAGCCAGCACTTCTAAAATATTAAAAAATAGTAAATATTAATTAAAAAAAAAAGTTAATATTAAAAAAATTAATATAAGAAATAACTAATATTGTACAATAAAAAATTAATATTAAAAAAAATTAATATTAAAAAAAATATTAATATTAAAAAAATATTAATATTAAAAAAAAAAAATTAAACATTGAATTTCTTTCAATTAATGCAATTAGCCAAAATAAATGTGCTTGTTAATTTACATTTATTAAACTGTTTACTAAAAACCGCAACAACTTGTGATTGTTAAAAAAGAAGAAGCATTAAAATACATATTTTCATACAACAAAGCACAAAATCTATTACATACATACATCCGTCAAAGTGTCGTCAAATGAGAATAAAATTGTAAAAATATAAAAATATAAAAATTAAAAGTTGCACAATATTCCATTCTCTCTGCGGTTGCAAGCTCATCCGCAAACAAGTCAAAGCACTACCAGGCAATCGGCTCGCTTATCAATTTTTCTTCGCCTGCGCCTGCGCCTTCCACACCCACCAACTCCAATCCCATCTCTCCCATCTCGCATTTCACTTCTCGCTTCCTTTGCCGCTTTGCCACTGTCTTCTTGTCGTCATCGCCATTGTGTTGCAACAACAAACAATGTGTAGCCGGAAATGTTTTCGCGTACACACACTGGTCATACTCGGCATCATAATCACCATAGTGCTCGTCTGCATTGTCGGCATTACGCTTACAAACAGCATCAACATATCGAATATCATCAAATTGCGCGAAAAGGTCGCCAGCGATTCGGCAGCAGCGACCGGTGCGAATGCTGTGCAAACACGTGCCGCGCTCGTCGAACAACAATACTCGACACTGCAGCAACACCATTTGTCGCGTAGCGATTTGAATTATATTGCCGCAACGCATCCGAAGAATTTACAACGATTCGCCGCCACTGGCAGCGGTAGTAGTGGCATTGGCGGCCGGAGCGGTGGTGGTGATCCGGCTAATTCTGCGGCGCAAAATAAAATTGTCATCGAAATTGGTGTACGAAATTTTTCGAGCTCACCAGCTAATGCCAGCCTCACTGAAGTTAACTCTGCCAACTCATCGCTGGTGGATACTTTGATTACTAGGCTCATCGAGCCCATCACAAGCGCCATCGTTGATGGCAATGTTGATTCGATTTCGGTACCTGCCACCGCTACGCGCCACCAAGCGAATGCATCACTTTCGCATTTCGTTAATACGGAGAAGCCGCAACCGCGCGCAAATCCAACAAAAACGGAAATCAATGCTGCTACACTGGCAGCAACAACAGCAGCGACTACGGTTGCTTTAGAGCCAAAGCAGTTTACCTCCCCGGTGACAACATTGCCATCATGGCAAGCTGCAGATATGTTGAGCATTGCCGACCACAATCCCGGGCAGATTGATTTTGCGAAGCGCGAACATGTCAAGCAGGTAAATGAAATACCTATTGGAATTGCAAAAGTGTGATATGTAGGTATATGTGAGTGAGGAAGCGGTATGATTTTGTTTCTATTTTTTATCCAATAGAGCAATGAGTTATTTGAGCGCATGGGGGCCTCAGTTTGGTGGGAATGAATGTGCCCACATACCGGTGGAGTTGTTAAAGCGCTGATTGTGGCCCTTACACTGACATGCTTGCCTTAAGCGCTTTGAAGCTGAACTGATTTTATAAAAGCTTGAAACTCCTGTTGGGTAAGAATATCGGAATATACCTTTAGAAACAGCGGGGATGAAAAACCGCAATTAACTACTAAACTTCTACTACGGGTTTACTTCGCACTTTAAAGCAGAAGGCAGAAGTTCCTGGGCACAAAAATTGCAGCTGATTTAAGCAGCGGAATGGATGCACTATAACCGACTGCATGCGGGGTAATTCGTGTAAATCTCTAATGCTTATCAACAACTTGATTGAACAGCTTGCAAAGTTGAGCAAGTTTTTAAGTAGTTAGAGGTGTGGTTAATGCCTTTAGGGTAAACAGGTAAAATGCTGCCCCATTCTGATTCACAAGTGGCTTTTTCAGCTTGGGCTCGTTGGCTAACGAAATTAACATTGGGTACGTATTGGGTTGGGGGAAAAGGATCGAAGCATTTTTACCGAAGACTTTTGTTTAAACAAAAAGCAATAATTATATCAATAAGTTAATCAGTTATATATTCGCCGTTGCTGTTTACAACCTCTTCCCACCGCTCGACCAATTTGTTGATGCCGTTCCGCCATCGACTGGTCTGGTGTAAAAGAAGTTGTTGGGCCAGTTTTTAAGAACCTCTTTGTTATCATATGGTTTGACAGGGAGCGGAAAAGATGGTAACCGGTCAGTGTAAGGTGCGGAGAATACTTCGGATACTGAAGGACCTCCCATTAGAGCTCTTGAAGTGCGGCTTTGACGACTTGTGCAACATGGGGCAGGCCTGGTCGTGAAGGAAAATGGTTTAACCGTGTTTATCAGGTCTTTTCAGTCGAATAGCCTCATTCACGCGGTGTAGCTGGGTAATGTAGAGCTCCTTGTTGATCGTGGAATTCTTTCCGAGCATTTTCCAGTGCGCCATGCCCTCCCAGTCCCACCAAACACATATCATGATTTTCTTTGGATGAAGATCCGGCTTGACTCTCGATCTCGGTGTTTCTCCTGGAGCCACCCACTCTTTTTTTGCTTCATATTGATGTATAGGCACCATTTCGCATCTCCCATGACGATTCGGTACAAAAAGCGCTGTTTATGAACGCGTGTTGCTCGATGGTGTGCGAGATGCTGAGAAGCAATTTTACGGTGACTGTTTTTGTTTTTTTTTCGTTCAGCTCGTGAAGCACCCAGGCTCCCAATTTTTCCGTAAATCCTATTGAATGAAGACGATTGAGAATCGTTTTATGATCGCGTTTAATTTTTTCCGCCAATTCATGACTGGTTTGTGTTCCGTTCACCTTCAAAAGTGATTTGAGACGTTCTTCATCGAGTTCAAAAGGTCTTCCGCTGCGGCACATGTCGATGACGTCGTGAACTTTGCAAACCTTTTCCGTGCGGTAGACTCGCCTATGATACCTTCACCATACACGTCGCAAATGTCCGGGGCTACTGCGGCAGCTTTTTGACCTCGATGATAAGCAGAAAAGCAAAGCAGAACAGGTGAAAGGCATAATCGAGAGGCACAGCAGAAATTAGAGGCAAAGTTCAAGAGAAGCCTGTGGTCGAATGTTCTTTAAATAAATTTGTCAATCTCTCACCATCTACCTACTCCACTTTCTCTCTCAGACTATAAAGTTGGTAAAACCGTGTTCACACCTGGGAACTTTTGTTGCTTCAATTTCGTGCATTCTCTTTTGGTGTTGTCCGTATCTTTCACACAGGCAAACTCCGTTGCTTGCAACTGCTTTAGTTTTTAGTCTACTACCGAGAGCAATATTGAGAAAAAAGCAAACACAAGCAAACAAAAGCGAGCTGCCTGAGCACGATCAACTCAGTGCCACTCGCTGTTCCTCTTCTCCTCCTCTTCCACATATTACGAGTTGCTTCAACAAAAATTGCACTCTAAACTAGCTGGAGAATAGACTGAATGCCCATTAATTCCTTAAGAATAAAGTATAATGATTTTTATCTCTTTTTATTTCCCTTTACTCTCTATATTTCCTATGCAACCATATCTCAAATATAATAGCAAAGCGCGAACTAGTTCAAATAGTTATAGGAGTCCTTTAGAAAAAAAGGTATGAAGAGCTTAACCTCATTTTAGTGATAGTTTCATCGAGAGGTTGTTGTTCTCTGATCATTTGAATTTAAACTGATTTCAACTTGAAAAGGTTCGTTTTTCTTTATACACGAAATATTTATAAATAAGTATTTGCATGAATCCTCCTAAGTGTAAATTTATATGTACTAATTGAGGCTTTTATTAGGGGTTCGTACCTCTCGGCTTCCTACTGGTACATGGTTTATAGAAATGGTTTTTAATGTACTTCAAAGCCGAACCTGTCGAACGGTAATTACTCACAAGCGCGTTTGGTTACGACAGCTCCTCAATTATCCTAAGCTTCTCGTGTATTCGACTCCCTTAACAACCGTCGTCTTTGAATTTCTATTTTACTGGCTAATTTGCGCATTTGATGATCATATCATCTACACCTCGAGCTTCTAAAATTTTGTATTATATTTTATGTATTCTTGTTATGTCTATTTATAATTTACTAAAAAACAACAACAAATATTAGCGTTTTTCATGAAGCTCGAAACTCATTACATTTTATATTTCTTCTCTTTGTAGGTAAGCGAAAATATTTATAAAATGCAAAACAAAACAAAAAACCAATAGTGAAAACCGTCTTTAACCCATCACTGCCTAATGGGTTTGTAAAAGACATATAAACCAATGTTGGTGCAAAAGATCATATCTCGGAAATGGTAAGTGATATCGATTTAGTTTGCTTTCCTGACAATAGAAGAAAGATGAGTTAATTTACGTATCTCTGCAGATAAAACGAAAACCCAATTACTTGTTGTTCTTTGTTAGGCTGGAAAAACAGAGGGTGTCAAAAATTAAAAATTGTCTTTATATGGAATGCTTAAAATTCGATAGCATATTGTGAACAGTTCGTTTCCTGTACCTTATTTAAGAAAATGGATTGCCAGTTGCCTGTCGCCCTGAGATTCTTCAGCCAATTTTCTTGACTTGGGTATTTAAGTCCCTCGCCTCCTTTGAAATGCTGTTTTTTGGGTGTTTCTTTAAAAGCGTGTAAAACGAAAACGAAAAAACATTTTTTTTATTTTTCTTTCAGTATTTTATTTTTTGATCCATTGTTAAAAAATAATTTTTTTTTTACCATGCGAAGTTCGTTCAAAAAGTTGTGAGCCTTTATCGTTATTTGCCAATATCTAGAAAACTACATGAGAAAAAGAAATGATGTGGATTTTCTGATTTATTGACAGATTTTACAGAGATTTTATGATTTTGGATAAAAATAGGTAGATTTTTCGAAATTTTGTGCAAAGTTTAAAAGTTTGATTTAAATGGTTTTAGTTAAGGGGAAAAAAGTATATACAAAAATAAAAAAAAGTAACAAAAAAATTTTTAACTTAAAACAAAACAAAAAACAACAACATTGTTAATATTAAAAGACTTAAATTAAAAAACATAAAAAATCATCATATACCCAGTTAAGCTCGAGTTCGATTTATATGGTTTGGGTTAAAGGATGAAGAATATCTACAAAATTTAAAAAAATAACAAAAAAAATTTAAACATAACAAAAATAGTTTAATTAAAAAAAATATTGCAAATATAAAAAAATAAAAATAAAATATATAATAATAATTTTAATAAAAACATTTAAGCAAACTTAATCACAAAAATAAATTTTTTTTAATAACAAAAAGCATTGTAAATATTAAAAAAATTGAAAATAACAATGTTTATGAAAATTAATACTTCATAAAATAAAATTTAGAATAACAAAGAAAAAATTGATTAAAAAAAACATTGGATATATTAAGAAAAAAAATTAACAATGTTGATGAAAATTAATTGAAAAAATTAATATGTATTAATAAAAAAATGAGAAAGAATTAATATTAATAAAAGAAAATTGAAACAAAATTTAAAATTTTAAAAATAAAAATTTTATTTTAAATAACAAAAAAAATTTAATTCAAAAAACATTCCAAATACGAAAAGAGAAAAACAGTTTTAATAACAACATAAAAAAAAAAAATTGTTAAAACAAAAATAAAAAAATAATTTAAATAATAAAAAGCATTGTAAGTAGCCACATTCCGCTCTCAACATGTAAAATGCTCATCGATAGAGAATTTCACAGCATTGCTGATCGGAGGTGGCGAGTGGAAACTACTTGCGTTACGACCAGACAAATCTGGCCATTCTACAATCTGGAACAGACAAAAGCCCTTATAAGTCTTTCGAAACACGAACTAAGGCATATAATATCTCAATATCTCTTATCACCGGCCATTGCCTTTTGGGCACTCACGCACGTCGGCTCGGAGTTCCTCAAAACGACCTGTGCAGATACTGCAAAGACGAAGATGAGGAAGTATCGAGCAGGCATTTGCTGTGCAGTTGTTCCGGTCTAGCCAGAAGTCGACTCGCTCTTCTAGGATGTCCAACAATTGACAATCTTTCAGTACTCTCGGACCTGAAAATCGAATCTCTCATCAAATTCTCGAATCGAATTAATATCTTCGACCAAAATCTGTAATAAAAATCTCGGTTAGGTGGGGAAATCATACAATACATTTTAACAAATAACAAGAAAAATGTTAATTCAAAAATCATTGCAAATATTAAAAAAATATAAATAAAAAAATAACAATGTTAATAAAAACATATATTATAAAAAAATTAACATTAATAAAAAAAATTAAATAACAAAAAAAATTGTAAATATAAAAAAAAACAATATAAATGAAAAAATAACAAATTCATTAATTCAAAAAAAAAAAAAACAAAAAAAAAACACATTGTATGTAATCGGTTATCTAATAAGAGGTGTTATTTTGATATTTAAAGAAAAATTCTATTTTTCAATATAAATGATCGGATGTTTATTTGATTATAAAAAGGAAGGAATGCCGTTAGTTGTGGAAAATACCATCAGGCAAATGACCACCACGACCACGCTTACAGGACAATATCTTTTTCATGAAATTTTCCATAACCGAATTGCAAAGTGGCTGCCCTATGTCCTCGATAGCCTCACGAATTCCATTTTTGAGGTCTTCAATCGACACTGGGCTGTTGGCGTAGACCTTTCTCTTTCACGGGGCCCCAAAGAAAAAAGTCACAAGGTGTTAAATCACAAGATTTCGGTGGCCAATTGTGATCACCTCTTCGAGAGATAACACGGTGCGGAAACTTTTCCCGTAAAAGATCAATGGTTTCGTCGCTTGTGTGGCACGTAGCGCCGTCTTGTTGAAAATAAACGTTGTCCAGATCAATACGATCCAATTCCGGCCATAAAACATCGTTAATCATCTCTCGATAGCGATAGATAACACCTGTTATTGGAAAACCCTTTATTACAAAAAAATCATCAGGTACTCAGTTATGCTCGCTACAGTATGTGCGAAAATATGTGTGTATACCATGCATAATAGTTTTCGTGCTATCGCATATCGTTGTTACAATTAGTACTTTACAGCTACGAGCAATTTTGTGTATATGTAGTTGACTTGACGATTTACGAACTTTTGAAAATTGTTAATCGTTATTTTTATGACACTCCACAACTTTTTTTATTGAAATCCCGTGCATGCATGAAGTGACTGTGCTTTGATTTGTTGCTGTGATGTGACTGGCAGCTACCTAAAAGCTTCGTCAAGCAAAGCCGAAATGATGGATCTCATAAATAACTGATATGCATGAACGTATTTGCGTTTGTATGTGTGTGCGCATGCACACCTATTGCAAAAGTTTAAATTGTATGTTTGCTAACAGTGAGAACCTATTATTTACTTGGCTATATTACGTATTCGGCTATTATATTTAATTAGACTGAATGCAAATAGCTGCTTGTAGTAAAGTTTGAAGTGTTGTGCGCGCGAAATTTATTTATAAAACTAATAATTCGTATATCTAATTGGCAATTCTACAGTTTATATAGTCGTATAATGCAATTCAATAAGCCATAAAAGTCTATTTAATTTGAGGGGAGAGTGGCGGAGTCAAGCATTGAGTTAGTGTTACCTGAGCTGCTGGGTGAACTCGTTTAAGGGGGTATTCTGGTCTAGACGCTTTAACTTTAGGTAAAGGAGCACGGTCAAACACCCAAAAAGGGTATACGCGCCAATTATAAAGGGTGGTTAAATTTCAAGGACCGATGGTGAATTTGAACCGCACCTAAACGTCAACGACACCATTGGACTTTTTTCTTTGAGGTTATTTGAAAGAAAATGTGTACGTCGGTAAGCCAGCAACAATTCAAGAGCTAAAGGATGAGATAATTCGGCACATTAACGGCATAGAATCTCAATTATGCCCCAGTGTCATCAAAAATTTGGACCATCGGATGGAGGTGTGTCGCGGAAGCCGCGGCGGCCATTTGGCCGATATTTTATTCTATACGTAATTGAGCCATACCAATATTATCATAATAAAGAGAAGTGATAATAATTTCCTAAAAAATTGTATTTTATTCAAAATCAGCACCGGCCCTTAAAATTTAACCACCCTTTAGATAAGGAACTATTTGCATTTGGTGGTGTTTGGAGGTGTGCCGCAGAGGCCGCGGCGGCCATTTGGCCATATTTTGTTCCATAGGTAATTGAGCTATACCAATATTATCATAATGAAGAGAAATGACAATAATTTCTTAAAAGAATTGTATTTTATTCAAAATCAACACTGGCCCTTGAAACTTAACCACCCTATATATGAAGTTGCGACTATATATTTATATATACCCTGTACTAATGGATGGTCGGCTTGGTTTGATGGGGGTTCTAGATCTGTGTTTATTACTTCTAGGCCAGACCTGTCTAGTTATCTTACAGATTCTCTTAAAAATCGAGTAGTTTTAAAATAAGCTGGTTTTTAATGACTCCAGGATCTTAAATTTGGAAAAACAACTGAAAAGGTAATCAACTGAGCAATATTGAATAGTATTACTGGGTAGCAAAGTAAATATGCTCATGAAGTACTGACTTCCTACTACTTTAAGTATCAATTCTGCCCAGCGCTAATTTGCACGATTTTTTTTTCTAGCGGTTGCCACAACAAAAACCTCCTTCGACAAGTAAGCCTCCGAGTATATTTCTGTCAAATATTTCCATAAAGATATAATATAAATAAATATATGGAGACATTTTTAAATTGCAAACTGAAATTCGTTTTATAAACAATGCGAGGTTAAAAGCATCCACAACAAATAACTTTCGCCACACCCGTAACAAAAGTGGAGCTCAATGGAGAAAAAACTGCATGGATAAGTGGCTATAAAGTGAAAATACAGTCGTGCATTTGTGCAACTCTGTAGTGCACACTTACCCAAATACTACATAAATACATACGAGAAAAAATTGCAATGCAAAACGTAAAAATGGAAAATGTAAAACGAAAATAAACTTGACATGCAAAACGTAGCGTAACAAAGAAAATTAACATAAGTAATAAAGAAGGAACTTTAGCGGCGGATAAGAAAGTTGCGAACAAAACAAAATAAAACATAAAAAAAATAAACCAATAAAGAAACAAGTACAGAATTTCGAGATAAAAAAACCTAACAACAGTCGTAACACGTAACATGTCGCGCTGCAATGAGTAAAAACAAACTAAACAGAAAAGACGAAAACAGAAAAAATATGAATGGCAATAAAAACCAGTTGAGGGTAACAAACTAAAGGAGCGCACATTTCAACAGATGTAAAAACATAAAACGCTTCAGAATTTTAGCAGTAAAGCAGACATTTTGACAAAATTGTTGAAGCGACTACAGAAATGGGTTCGGCTTCGAATTTGCACTTTTTCTTATTTGTATTTTTTTTTTTTTTTATTTTTTTTTTAATTTTTTTTTAAACTTTTTTTTTAATGTAAGCTTTTGTACAAACTTCTCCGGCTCTGAAAGTATTCAATGCGGTACCAGCTGGTGGTAGCAGAGGAAGAGGAAGGCCTCCTTTGCGTTAGAAAGATCAGGTGGAGAAGGATTTGACTTCACTTTGTATGTTCAACTAACGCCGGTCAGCACGAGAAGGAAACGACTGGCGCGCTTTATTAAACTCGCCCAAAACCGCGGAAGCGGTTATCGTCCCAATTAAGAAGAAGAAGATGTACAAACTTTGTCGGTTTAACTTGATAAGCCAGTCAGATGACAGGGTTTGGAACGGTAAGCAATATTTTGGATAGAAAGAAATATTTCTAGACAAATTTAACTAATTTATGCAAGCGACACCACCGAACCTTTGACTGTAAGTTCTTTTATGTGGAAACTTTTTCATGCTGCACCTGCACTGGGACCTGTGCCAATGCCAGCGATTAGTAGAAAATGTTCACCACAGTGTTGATGGTCTTTCGAGACCAATGGAGGGAGTGGTGGTCAGGCCAAAATCCACTCATCTGCAGCGGCCAAATAGCATAAATATTCTCTTACACGAATACAAATTTTTGTTTTTTTTGTTTTTCAAGAAAGGACACATTTTAATAATAAAAAAATAAAACTATAGGAACGTCGAGTGCGACCGACATACAAGGTAAAGTCCAAACTAAACAAGACTGAGCTAAATTAGAAACGATAGGTGCTTTGTTCTAGTAACTTCGAGTTTATTTATTCAAAATGGTCCCCTCTGGCCTCGATACGCTATTTTGCGTGATCTAAAAGCTGTTCAGGTCATTGAGCGGAATGTTCTTCAGGATGTCGGTACAAGCCTTTTCGATGACCTTTAGGGACGCAAAAGGTTTAACTTTCATGTCCAAATGCAATTTTCCGTATAGGTAGATGTCACAGGTAGGCATATCAGGCGAATACAGTGAGTGATTGATGGTTAAAATGTGATTTCTAGTGAAGAAATCAGTCACAAGAGTGGATGGCTGAGCTGGTGCCTTATCATGCGGTATCCTTTGCGGTATTCCGAGCGAATTCGACAAATGCGTTGCAACAAACGCTACAAAACACCAAGATAGAAAATTGCATTGACGGTTTGGGCCGTTGGCACGAACTCCTTGTGGACAATTCCCTTGGAATCGTAAAAACAAATGAGTATCGACTTGAGTTTTGATTTCTCCAAACGAGATTTTTTGGTTGATGGCTCGTCTGGGGCCTTCCATTCGGCACTTGGACGCTTAGTTTCAGTTTCAGGTTCATGTTGGAAACACCACATTTCATCCATCACCAGTTACAATGTTGTAAAGGAAGTTCTCGTCTTTTCTCGCCTCTTTAATTAGGTCTTTCGAATGTTCAATTCTAAGCAATTTTTGGTCCTCAGTTAACGTGTGCGGAGTGAAACGTGCACAGACCTTTCGTAAGCCCAAATGATTAGTTAAAATGCGATAAATCGATGTTTTGGAGATATTCAACTCCGATTCAATGAATTTCAACGATGATTTCGGTTCATTTTTGATAAATTTACGAACAATTTTCATGGAGTTTTCGGTGATTACTGATTTTGGGCCGTATGTTCATTGTCATTTATGTCCTCACAACCATCTCGGAAACGTGCAAACCACTCGTGAACTCTGGCACAAGATAGACAATCATCGGCATACATTTTTTCATCAATTTAAATGTTTCGGTAAACGTTTTACTAATATATGGATAAGTTCGTGCGGTTTTACAACAGATGGCGTAACTTGATTATTATTCCATCGATCCACATTTCCAAACATTCATTGGAGAGCTACTGTCGTAAGGCACAAACGTCAGTATAAGTTTTTTATTTGAAGCGTAAACAACAATATTTTTACCACACTTGAAAATGTCGAATTTCGTGCCAAATAATGTGTTTTTTTTGCGGGGAATTTTTTAATATGAAGAAAAAAGCAGCCGAAAGTCATCGTATCTTGGTGGAAGTTTATGGTGAGCATGCTCTAGCTGAGCGAACGTGCCAGAAGTGGTTTGCACGCTTTAAAAGTGGTGATTTTGGCCGCGCCGCCAAAGTTCATGGATACCGAATTGGAGGAATTGCTCGATCAAGATCCGGCTCAAACGCAAGAAGAGGTTGCAAAAACTTTGGGAGTTGATCAATCAACCATTTCCAAACGTTTAAAAGCCATGGGAATGATCCGAAATTCAAATTTCGAAAAAAACCGCACGAACTTATTCATAGACCTATTATTTTAAAATAAAATTTGATATTAGTTCTTTGTTCGAAACTCATTTTTGTACCGATGACACAAACATACTGACACTTTAGACGCAATAACTTTGATTCCATTGAACCGAATGTCATCAAGCTTTCACTGAAGGTCAGCTAGGGATGTAATTCATTAAAAATATGGTGCCATGAGAAACAGTTTTATGACGCCAGTCTTGTTTATTTGGGACTTCACCTTGTAGAAAAAAGTTGAGGTTTAAAAAAAATGATTTTGGAAATTCCCTCTAAATACCTCAAATTTACCAAATCCAAAGATTTTTGTCATTGTGCAATAATTACTTATATTTTGGAGGGATCAATGTGAAGGTTCTTCTCTCGTTGCTAAAAAAGAGCTAACGGAAATGTTGTTGCCGGTTACTTAACTTTATTTGAAAAAAAAAAGAAGAAATTGTTTTGAAAATTACATTGAAAAAACATTAACGGCACTTAATTGTACAATATTAAACGCGGAACTTAAGTGATTGATTAAATTATTACAAATTTTTTTTAATTTTTTTTTTAATTTTTTTTTAATTTTTTTTTTGTTTTTAACGTGTAGCAAATGTGTTACCGTTGCACATTTTGAAGAGTGCTTATATTTTATTTTCAACCTAATTTGAATATTAAAGGCCCATTTTAAATTTTATTTAATTTTTTTCTGTGTGCTTGAATTTTAAGCCAAATTTTTGAAAACCGGGTTGAAATTTAAAATTCACATTTTGCTGATGTGAAAAAAGTTTCGCATGCCCGTTCACTATATATTTACAAATCCAAAAATGATTGAAATTTATTATACCACGAATATGGCAGTGAGCTTCGCACCTTCAACGAGGCCGCTTATATGCTGATCGATGTTTAAAAACAAAAACCAGAAAAACTGCGAGCTGAGTTCAATTAAATTATTTTTCGCTAATTAAATTATTTATCTTAAATTAGCATTTAAATAAAGAATCGCGATCTTAGCGCGCGCTTATGACATTTTTATGGCAGCGAATTTGTTTATTTTTTTATCTTGCGAATTCATACGCGCCTACTGCTGATTAATAGCTGGCAGCGGCAGTTAGATGAGAAAACAGTTGTACTGATTTGAGCAACACTAAGCAGCCACTTAATATTGATTTTTGTAATTGGCATTTTTTACTTCTAACTGAACGCTGTCTCATTATTAGTTTCTAGTTTTAAGTCTTTAAGTTTTCAAGTCTTGCTTTTTTACATTTTTTGGGTATTTTGTGTTTACTTTTCACATTTTGTATTCTGTCGAAGTTGTAAATTGTTTTCATATTTTTTATATTTTTATTTCGAATTTTGTTTTTCCTTTCGCGCATTATTTGCTATGCGTGTTGTACTAATTTACACTGCCATATGAATGCTTATTAACGCGATTTACATTCAAAATACCCGCTAAGAAATGAATAGGCCATTATTTTTCATTTATGCTCCTTCTTATGCCTAATTGACTATTTAATCAGCTTTGCGATCAATGATAATCCACTTTAGCGAGAGTAAAGAGTAGCGAGAGCATTGAGAGTGTGAACACTAACAGAAGAGTAGATGAGTTGCTTATCCTTCAGTTGCGTGCTTATTTATCGAACTCAGAGATGATCCCCCTCACAAATACTCATCAAGTCCATTATTCGTTTCTTAAGTCTAATGAGGGTTAAAGGCATGAGAGCAGCCTAATAGAAGTTTGATGCATGCTGATACCTGTATAGCTTTTATTAATTGGTTGAGTCTGGCTGCTCATGAAAGGACTTTATAAGAGTAGTCTTGCTCTTTTCCGTAATACTAGCAGTTTTAGATTTCAACTCAGATTTTCATAAGCCAACTGAGAAGTGTAGATATGTGGGGAGCAAATGAAATGATAAGCATATGACCAGCCTACAGTTAGATGAGTAAGACGATGGCGATCGCTGACTTCACCACACTGGCAGAGCTTGGTAAACTGCTACAACAACAACAACATAAGGATATGGACTTGCAGTTCAAAAACGCATGTTTCTAAGGCGTTTTTTGGTGCTACAGATACCACTAGTTTATTCAGTCATCTTCTATGTATATAATAATGCAACATTTGGACAATATTTTCCTAAATTTTTATTACAAAATATCGGTAATTTAACGAATGACAGTGCAACTCCGGAGATGCTTAGAAAAACGTGATTTTGCGTTGCACATCAGAACCAGCAATAGAATCTGCTGAAACAAACAAATTTAAATGCATGAAGGTTTTTGGGTGTATGCTGGGTGGGAGGGTCTTTTCGGTTTTAAAACTTTTTGTAATCAAAAAATCAATTTTGGCTAAGAAAATACCTCAATTTGGTATTGTTAATTAATATTATTAAAAAATCTCTCAGAGTTATCTGATGAAGTATGTAAAGAATCAAAATCTGACGAAATTTTTGAATAATATATTGACTGCTTGTATAAAATATTATACTTCCCTTAATTAATTCCTTATATGCTATTTGTATAGTCTATTGAAAATTGCACAAGTTGACAAAAAAAAAATTACTAAAGCACGGGGTCAACCTTTCCAAAACCTTTCGACTTACTGATTCCAATCCGGAATCACAATTCCTCCGATAGCTTCCTAGAAATTTTAATAAAAAAGTGCAAAAAATGCAATCGTCGGCTATATTTGAGGTTATGTGGCATTGCGATCTTTATTTAACTCCACAAAAAAAAAAAATTTGGATGTGAAAGCAACAACAAAGTTATCGAGCAAGATTCGCCGCTAGCGAGTATGGTTATACCACATTAAACTGGTATAACTCACTAATTTCAGTGCTGTCAAGGCAAGATATTCGACCAGTTGCTAACGCTTGGCGAATCAAAGAGGACTATAGTATCTCAAAGTACAAGTCTTTTTCTTTCGAATAGCGTTAAGTCCACTTCTAATTAATTTTTTAGATACAAAATTTTAAGAATTTCTAATTACATGCCTTGTTCTTGGTAAATTTTTATATATTATATTAACAGATTGATACATTTAAAAAGTAGACTCTGGTTATAAAGGGTTTTTCAATAAGAGGTGTTATTCCCGTAAAAGATCAATTGTTTCGTCGCTTGTGTGGCACATAGCGCCGTCTTGTTGAAAATAAACGTTGTCCAGATCAATACCATCCAATTCCGGCCATAAAAAATCATTAATCAACTCTCGATAGCGCAATCCATTCACCGTAACTGTTGCTCCAGCTTCATTTTCGAAAAAGTAAGGTCCAATGACTCCGCCGGACCATAAACCACACCAAACAGTCACACGTTGAGGATAGAGAGGCTTTTCAACAATAACTCTTGGATTTTCTGACCGAGCTGGAAATGGGCCTCATCACTCAAGA
Source organism: Anastrepha obliqua (assembly GCF_027943255.1). Classification (NCBI taxonomy): domain Eukaryota; kingdom Metazoa; phylum Arthropoda; class Insecta; order Diptera; family Tephritidae; genus Anastrepha; species Anastrepha obliqua. The sequence goes on from NC_072893.1 coordinate 52,390,865, forward strand.
TGATTTTTCAGTGGAATTCCAGATCATTTTCATGCATTTCAACGACCCAATCAGCAAAGGCACGACGTTGTTGATGAATGGACAGCTTGAGTTCTTGTGTTAACTGGACTTTATAAGTCATTATAATGCAAAATACGGTGTAATGACGCTTGTGGAATTCCTAATTCCAAAGAACGACGAGGAATGGACAAACCTGGGTTTTCTTCAACACTTTCAGCAACAACAGCAATATTTTCGGCTGTTCTTGAGCGACGTGCACGGGTTTTATTCATCACATCTCTAACTTGTCCCAACAGCTCGAATTTTTTCACCACTTTCTGTATTGCGGTTCGACAAGATGCTTCACCATGGCCCAAAAATGTTCGAATTTTACGAGCCGTCTCTGCCAAATTTTCACCATTCTTATAGTGAATTTTAATAATTTCAATGCGTTGTTGAAGCCTGTATCGTTCGATTTTTAGCAATGGCGTAGTTTCTACTTGTCAAATATCACATAATGACAGCTTCAAAAGTGACATCTACCAAAATAGCGCGGTATTCAAAATAACAGCTGTTATTGGAGAACCCTTTATATACCTCCGCTTAACTTTATCGGCCCGTGCTTTAGATAGTTTATCGATGGTATGTCATAAATTATCGGCCACAAACCAGATCGCGTCAGCATCCATAAGTGTTGTAGCTAGTAAAACCGTTCATTCTCGTTCTGCTGGCTATAAAATAGTGGTTTATTTTATTTAATGTTTTGGTCATTTATTCTTTTAACAAAATTATGTATCTTTTTTACTTCCTAGATATTTACTTTGCTCCATTTTTCCCCCCTTTTTTAATTGAACTGCATTTTTCGCACCGCTTTAAAAGGCCACACGCCAGAATTACCTGTCGCCGTTATGTTCGTACGTGTATTTTATCACTTCAAATGTTTGTTAGACTGTCATTCCAGGTGCCCACAGTACGAGTTCTAACTTTGCTTGTTGTTGTTCGTGCCGTATGGCGGTGTATCGTGGTATTCGTTAACATACATAGTATATATGTATGTGTATATACAGGTGCAGGTACGTGTGCTTGCATTAGACCGCCGCTAGATTATGCAAGCCTGCACAACGAGAGAGAGAGAGGGAGAGAATTGTTTTGCGGTATTAAGCTTCCGTTTGGCTAGCGACGTTTGAAATGCTTGACTGCCAGCTGATTGGTTACTAAGTTCTTTGTGCAAACTTATTTTCCATCAGACAGATTGTTGAGAGTTGAGTCTATTTGTAAATTTGCCTTCTTTTTTTTTAGTCTAGTTTTTAGCGTTTGAGCTTCTTAATTTGTGGCGCAAATGCACGCCAACTAATGCAGTAACTTGCCAAGTCGCGAAACTGAAATTACGGACAACTTCTATCGTGCTAACATTTGTTCTCACATATATTTTATTTATGTAATATTTTTCTGCTTTTTGCTACTGGATTCCTCGTAACTTTTTCGCATTCTTGCATTCTTGCACTCTTACCGTTTTGTTCATTTATTTTTAATTTATAGTTGTTGCTCTGTTGTTTGTTAAAAAATGTTGGCACTCTAAGCGCATAAAACATGCAAACTCTTATAGCAAAAGCATGAAACCCAGCACTGTTTTTTAATTTGTTTGGTTGGTTATTTGCTTGTTCAGTTGTTTGGCGTTTGACTTTAGTTTACTTTAGTCACAGCTCACAAGCCGAGGGCAGTTAATACTCACACATGTGCTCAGCACTTCTGCCTCTTCCCCTTCGTTTCTTCCCAGCATAAATTTCCTGTTGCTTTGTTGCCGCGTGCTTGTAAGTCTGCTTAGATTTATTTCCTTTGGCAAACAAAAGTCTTGCTCGACTCTACTTGAGCAACAGCAGCAGCAGCAGCAGTAGCAGAAATAGCATAGCTTAGCTGCTTTAGCGCTTTAGTGTGTGACTCCATAAGCCAGACTAATAAATTACTTGTGTGTACTTGCCACTTAAGCAGTCAAATACTCGCAGTTATGCAACGAAACAAGCTAGCAAGCTGACTGCTATGCTAAGTCGGGTGACGTTGATTTGCTGCTAGGCGGGGCCAAGCTGATACTAATTTCGTGGCTGCTTTTAGTAGATTCCCTTGTATGCCCTCAAGTTAATAATGGTTTGCAGTTCAGACGCTAGGTTGGCACTATTTAAGTTGGCTTATTTAGTTTTTTTGTACGAGCATTATTTGTAACGCTTTTAACATGTCGGCTACCTGATTTGAAGATTTGGTTGCCTTTTAGCATTTTATTATTTACGCTCTTTTGTACCTCTTCTTGTAGTGAAAGCCAGTTTTTTTAGTCTCGCTCAATGTGTACATCAACGGAAACGCTATATCGTATTTTAGTTGAGTTTTATTTTCTTCCTGCGGTTTTGTGGTTTTGTGTTGTGCCACTCACACTGAGCCGGTGGCGTTTGCTTGCTCTCGTCCATATGTGTGCTTCATTTTTATTGACGTGCACTTAATTGCCTGGCATTTTAAGATTTTAGCGCCTATGAAGAGAATTTTATTTGCTACCTTGGGAATGGCTTAAGATTGGCTTGCTTCGTTCAGTTTTGGGAATTACGAGTGGAATGCGCTTGCCTTAGCTGTTAGAATGGTTGTGTGTGTTGATTTTGCTTTAGATAGAACATCCAAAGTCTGGATGGCTTTTATATTTCAACATAGATCAGTTTAAGGTCGGTTTATGTAGAGTGCACAAAATGGGGGGCAGTGAAGATTAATAACAGTGAGATGCAATACTTTGATGCTGTTTCCAACCAACCACTTTTTCCATTATATAATTATAGCTCCAATTATGGAACCCGTAGTTTCCGTTTTTTTTTTTCAAAGTTAATTAGAATGGTAACAATTTTTATTCGACTCTTTTCATATATCTCAGTCGGAGTTGTTACCCACTTTTTTTGTTTCTTATTTAATTAAAAGTTTTTTTTTTATTTAAAAATGGTGCGTTCTTCTAAAAGAGTCAAATAAATCTAAGTTTCAAACATTGTGCAAATAAAAAAAAAAAAAAAAAAATACATTCATAATAAATTTACAATAACTAATTCATAACCTTTAATCAGAATATTTGGAAAAATGTCGTGGACTCAGTTTTATAACCTACAACATTTTGTCATTTGGTTTTTTTTTTGTCGGGACAGACTAGCAAGTACAGCACTCAGACACAATTAAATCCATTGTACTGCACTCGAATTCCCTTTTTAATTTTCTTTAAATCTAGTCGACCTTCGAGGAAATCTGAGTAGATCTTGTGATGCCAAGGAGCCAAGGTCGTCGCTTCTTAAGACATCAGTGCCAAAGACCTCAAGCCTGATTCGAGGCAGGCGCACAGGAAGTGGTCGGCCGTCTCATCCTCCTCTCCACATGCTGAGCAGAGTACTCTGTCTGAGATGCCCACCTTTTCCATGTGTTTTGCCCATAGAAGGGGCCCGTCATCAGTCCAGCCAGCCTCTTACAGTCCCCTCTGCTTAGTGACAGGAGCAACTGCGACAGTCGGTCGGACATGACAGGTAACATCAGTTTTGTCCATCTGCAGGCTCTCTCAGCCTGCCAAGCTCGCTTGTGGGTGGTAGTTACCCATTTGCTAACCGTGGCTTTGACGGCTGCAGAAGGGAGTGGCAGGACGGGCTCCGGGCGAAGAAAGTTGGCCTCAGAGCCCATGGAGGTGCCTGACATAATCAAGTTTATTTTTTATATTATTTTTTTATCATTTTTTCTTTATACTTTTTAATATTTTTTTTTTAATCTTTTTTATATTGTACTTTTTAATATTTTTTGTTTTTTACATTATTGAATTTTTTTTATATAAAGTTTCTGGAATTTTCATTCATGTGGCTTTTGCTAAAGAACGATTACATTTTTAGTGAAAATTAGTTAAAATTACACAAAAAAAAAAAAAAAAAATTCAGAATTATGGTATATTTGTAAATATAAAATGATATCTTCGGAAACTGCATGAATTTCTCTAAAATATGCATCTAATTTCAATCACTGACAAATCACATTTCCAAATCAATTTAATGATGAAAAAAAGCTAAATAAATCATAAATGCACTCATATGAAGAATCCAAGTCACTTAAAGCATTGATTAGACTTGAAAAAATAACTCGTAGTATTGAAAGGCTCACTGCCTAACGCAACTGAACTGATTAGACGATATCGCGCCTATTGGAAATTAGTTGTTCATGGGGGGAGAGAGGGTCCGTAAATTATGTGACATTTTGTAATCATGACTTTTAACTCACTAACCAGGTTTTTTTCTATCAATTGTCATCATCACTTTTATCCGTATAATCCTTTATAGACGAAACATTCCGGGCTATATGAAACTTTTTTTACTAAATGCTCATTTTGGAAATTTATTTAAAAGTTATTGCCGGTGTAAGCTCTTGCTTAACAGTTCTGGTTTAACAAATATCCCTAATAACAGATCCATTTCAGTAAACTTTCTCAGTAAAGCCGAAGACTTCTGCAACCTCTGCCTGATACAAATTTCCTCGCTTTTTTGGTGGCGTATTGAGTTTTGTAGGTAAAGTTAATTTTTTGGGTTTTGTTTCTTTTTTGTGCTAATAAATTTCCAACCTTTTGGTGTTGACGTAATATTTTACTTAGATTTGCACAAAATCATCGTTTGTAACAAAAAAAACAAATCATCTCTCTTATGTTCCCAATCTACTATATTTGATTTATCCGCGAACGACTCTCGAAAGCAAAAATTTCGTTTATGTAATTTATCACCCCCAAACACTTGAACCAACCATTTTTCAAGTGTACTTTGCACTCTTCATATTATTTTCCTTTCCCCTTTATCGATGTCACATCACAACCTCTGCACTTTGAGACACAGATAAGCTATGCTAAATTTAAAACGATTTGCGCCAATTTTCTTCAAATGCTCCAATGGGTGGGAAACTTACTCAAAGTAAACACCATTATTTTGTTGAGTCGAATGGCAGGAGTATCCAGTGAGAGCATTCATTGTTCAAGAATGTTAGCCAAACAATTGCAACAATGGCTGTTACTTTCCTCATGACGCGCTGACCTCCTCCGGCACACGAAAATACCCATTGTGATTATGTTTCCCCTGAATAGGAATACGAATAGCAGCAAAGTGTTCTACTTTTGTGCTAGTAAGTAGGTTTGTATGTTTCCCGGTATATTAAATATAGTAGCACTTACTTTGTTGGTTGTGTTTTTTTATTTTTACTATTATTATTTTTTTTTTTTTTCGGAGCGTGCTTTTGCTGACCTTTCTAAGTTTTCTGCAAAGTGCCATCCATCTGCAGCGACTATTAGGTTTTTACGCTTATTGCTGCTGCATTTAGATTTCTTATAAAATCTCTTTTCATTGAAGCTTTTGCCCCGCCGGGCCACTTAAGTTGAGTTGAGCTGTGGTTAATTTAACCTACTTAGACTTAATGTTTTCCAAGCGGACTTTTTTGAACTAATTCCCACTGCAATTAAAACGTATCTAGTAATATTCGTATGTATGTGTATGTATATAAATATGGTGTGAGCCTTAGGGGCATGCATTTTTTAGTCTTGTGGGAAAATATGAAATTTTGCAATGACATGCAGTAAAATTTTATTAAAAAAGTATTAGAATAGAAATTTAAGCATTCCATGTATTGTACAGTTCTATTGAACTTTCATCCATAAATGTAGGAAAGGGAACCAGATCAAGTTTTATTAAAGAAAAAAGAAAGAAAGAAAAAACGTAAAAATAAAAATAAAAACAGCTGTTTCTTCCAAAGAGTAGAATATAGGGAAATGAAATGGTTATAAAATGAAAAAAAGCTGCCAGAAAAAATTTAAGAATCCATGAAAAGTTATTAGTACGAACTTTATTTGAATTTTTATTTTTTGTCCTTGTTCACTGCTCTCGGGAGCATCATACATGGTTCTGTTGTTTTTGCTCCGTCCCATGAGATGTCGGCATCTGCTAGTTCGCGCAGCATCAACCTTATCCAAGCGTTTTTTGGTCGACCACGACCTCTGCTCCCTTGCGGGTTCCAGTCATTTTTTTCCTATTTTGTTTTTTCTCAATTTTTTGACCTATCCATCGCCACTTTCTACTAAGGATGGGTTCCTCGTTCGTTAATCTCCACAGTGCGTCGTGCGTCGGCAATTCATGATGTAAAGGGTCATCGATTTAGAGGTATCGGATATTAAATTGAAATAAAACAATAGAAATTCCAATTGAATGGGTAATCTTTATTATTTTTGTGTAGAACCATTCATGACATTTATTTTTTAAAACTAATCCCTTTCAAATGCTGGTCGCAACTGCACCGTAGTTCGGCCATCCGTAAACATCAATTTTGAATGACTCACGTGAGGACTTCGGTCGGTATCTCGTGAATAACCTTAGTAACGTTGGCTTTCAATACCTCAATCGAAGCTGGTTTCTCCACAAAGCATTTAGACTTTACATACCGCCACAAATAAAAGTGCAAAGGTGTGATATCTTTTTTTTTGTTTTGTGTCGGGACAACTAGCACTCAGCCATTAATTGAGTCCATTGTACTACACTTGGATTCCCTTTTAATTTTCTTTCTATCTAAGTAGACCTTATGGTGCCAAAGAGCCAAGGTGGTCGCTTCTTAACATATCAGTGCCAAAGACCTCAAATCTGATTCGAGCGAAGGCGCGGCAGAAGCACAGGAAGTGGTCCGCCGTCTCATCCTTCTCTTCACAATGTGCTTCGCCGACAGAAAGTAGCCCGTCATCAGTCCAACCAGCTATCTCTGGCAGCACTACACTGTATCTCTTTTCAAGTACGACTCTTGAGGGCATGGAGTCAAGCGGCATGCAGAGAATTGTTGGATCGAAATCCATGCCTTCTCTGTTTTCCAATGCCGGACAGGGGCCGTACCAGTTCCCATTGTGTTTCAGCCTGCAGATGGCCTTCAAGAACTCTTCTTGGATGAAAGCATCAAGTGGTGGCAAACCAATCAGAGCATCTAGTGCCAAGCCGAAATAGTCGGAAAAGCTTCGGTGGAACAGATGGCCACAGTGCGTTGGTGTGATATCACACGATCTTGGTGGTCAATCTACTGGTACGAGACGAGAGGAAAATTGCTCACCGAAACGATGACGCAGTAAATCCATTGCTGCACGGACTGTATGTCAAGTAGTTCCGACTTATTGTGGAGTGCGCGGGCTCCCATTTTTTGGATCAAAAAGTCGTCTATCATTCGCCGTTCACTGTTACATTGGCGCCAGCCTCGTCTTTGAAGAAATATGGACCGATGAAAGAAATTTGCGCTGCAGCAGCAATATTCTCAACAGAACATTCAGTTTTTGGTCTGCCAGTCCTTTCTTTGTATACTCGGCAGAACCTTTATCTTGAAATTGTTTCACCAACCGTTGAATTGTCGACTCATTCGGCCGATTATTTCCACCAAAGGAATCACGAATTTTGCGATATGTTGTTCTTAAAGATCGACCATTTTCATAATAAGTTTCAATCATTTGAAGGCATTATTTTATTGTGTAAAATTGTACATCCAACTACGCGACAAATGTCAAAGATGAAATAAAAAAAAAACATACTGTCTAGGAGTTATTCACTACTGTCCTTCTGGGTTCAAAAGAAATACGCAGCAGAGAAAACCGCCTAGTTGACATCCCGAATCAGTAGACTAATGGCAAACACTGGGTGATCAACTCAAAGGAGACGGGAAATAATGCTGGCTACTACGCTATCCGTTCTCTTATGCGAACCTGAACTGTAAGGAAATTCCGCTAAGGCCAAATCAGCGGTGTAAGCTTCTAGCATCGGTATAACGAACGGCAGCTCTGCGAAGTGTGCCTACCGCATAGTATCAGGGCCAGCTGTTTAAGTGATAAGCGATTCAATACCGATAGATTTAATAGCCTTTGAGAGAAAAAGTTATGGGCATGAAAAAACGAGAGGATAGAAGAAGGAGTTATCAAGAATATAGCGCACGAAATAAAGGAGGAAACGATAGGGCTATGGTAAAACTGCTGGAGAAACGAAACACGCGCAGATGGATGGCCAGACTAATAAACGATGTCGCCACATGGAGCAGCCAATTTTTATGCAACCCATATGCAACTCAAATTCTGCTGGCACATAAGCATACACCTTGTAATGACGAAGATGGAACGCCGCTCTGAAGTAATGCGGAAGAGCTTCCAAGGTGGGCTTCGGGTCCAAACGAGAAAGAGCTTTTTAGTCTTCGGACATACCAATGCTGCGACGACAGCTTTGATGATGCATTAAGCATTTTTAGCCTCCTCATCCGCAAAAAACAAAAATTAGAAAAGGAACGGGACGAGGTAAGACAGGGCGAGCTCATCCATGCGTACACAGATGGCACAAAGCTCGAGCGCAGGGTGGGCGGAGGAGTATATTCCGTACATCTGGGGATCGCCTTCAGTTTTCGGCTCCCCGACTACTGTACTGCCTTTCAGACTGAACTGATGAATAATGAAAGTCGTGTTGCGATACCTGGAGATGATATCTACATTTTCACTGACAGCCGGGTGGCGAGAAATCCCGACAAAGCAGCCGGCAACCTCCAAGGTAGCCATGAAATGCGCTACCTCCTAACGAGATGGCTGAGTCATTTCACTTAGAGGTAACATGGGTCCTTGGCCATTGTGAAATTGAGGGTAACTGCAGAATCGATGAACTATCGAAACTCGGCATCAAATTGACCGATGAGTAGATGATATAGGCATACCCTTGCAAACATGTAAGCTATTTATCTTTCAGGAAATTGTGAGAGCAGCGAATGAGAGATGGCGTAATGAAACCACTTGCAGAATCGCCCGACAACTGTGGCCGACACTCAATGTCGGAATGAAGGATCTTATAAAATTTTTGAAAAGTACACACTGGTTTTAGCAGTTTTCGGATTCGAAGAGCCTGCGACGTGAAAAAGTTCATTAACCACATTTAAGAAAACTCGATTAGTTCATGGGACGCTTTTCCACATGTGTTAATTGTATACAAGACGCCTTCAACTTGGATTCGGAGCCGCTTTTAATAAATAAGTAAAGTTTTCATGGTAATAGCAAAAAGTCATACCCCTAATGTAAAGCATTAAAACATAGCCATACCTACATATATGTACATATGTTTATATCCGCAAATTGCATGCGAAGAAACTTTGAAATCGGCTGACAACCACTCAGCCAGTTCGCTAGCCAAGTGCTATTGAGTCTAGGCAATCTAGGTTAGTTGCATATGTATGTATTAGTGTATGTATAGAAGAATTCGCATACGCTGATTAGTAGTCTAACGAATTTCCTGCGTATTAAATCAAATTGAAGTGCATATTTAGAACGCACTTTGCTTGTAAGGCGGGTCAGTACAGGTCAGTAGCAGTAGAGGCTATGCAGCAGGAAGGGCAGACAGCGAATGAGGACAAAAGTTTGAGGTAAGAGTATAAACATACATACATGCATACTCTCATTTGAATGCACTTGATAATCAGAAAAGTGGAAAAATATAAATCTGGGAGTAAGTACACAAAAAAAAAAAAACCAAAAAAATATTTTCTCGTTGTGAAATGAGTAGCGCTTGTTTCGGCAAATACAAAAACCGCTGATACAAAAAAAAAAATCCAGAATAATAATTACTAAACTGGGACGAGATCTGGAGCAGATAGTTGCCCTGTTAATTGTAAATTTTATTTACAACTAATTAATAAAATATCCACCCCTTTGTCACTCGAGTCATACGAGTGAAGCCAGGTGATCCAGAAGATTACGGAGATTTCAGGTATATGCCTGAACGGCACTGTAATGTGGTAAAATCATCACAAATTTTAGCTTTCGCGGATCACATCGATTTAATATGCAGATTTACAGCTGCATTGAAAAATGTCTTTCAAAAATTTAATTTGTGTATGCACTGAAAAAGTTCCAAATGCATGCGAATCTGTCATATTGATCGGCAGTTATACTTTTGAGCAGGTGGCATCGTCCAAATATCTTGGATCTATCATCTCTAAAGACGCAACAGCCAAACAAGAAGTGAGTACGAGGCTCCAGGCGAGGAACGTGGTCTTCTTTTCGCTACCCAAGGCTCTAGATTCCTCGTTTCCTTCAAGGCGAACGAAACTGAAACTACATACATAGAACAATAATTAAGCCTTGCATTACTTATGCTTCTGAAACCTAGGAGATGCGTAAGACGGATGAAGAAAAACTTAACAAATTTGAGCGAAAAATCGTACGCGGACTGGTACGGTTAGATCACGTCAACAATCGGCTACGGTACAACGATGATTGCCTAGCTGAGCTACACGATTTCCAAATCGCTGACTGTTCACATCAAGCTTCAGCGTATTAAGCGGGCGGGGCATGTTTTGAGGATGGACTCAAACGAATTTGCAAAAACAGCGGTGGACGACCCTTTAGCGAAAAGGTAATTACTGTCAGTGAAAAGATGATTATCGAGGCAGCTGTATTTGAAGCTTGCGTAGAGCGAATTGAAAATGTACCAATATTTGGAAGTTCATCAACTACGCAAACACCAAAGTACGCAAATAATATCAGAGGCAGTGATCGTAGTGACGAGGAGGCAAACTCTTGTCATAGCTCCCAACCAGGCTCACCGACGTCAGCAGAAGTGTTAGCACCAAAACTCCACGAAGTAGAGCAGCGGGAAAATACTTAAAAACAATGAGTTCTGCTGCCTATTGTGCGAGAATCGCTCTTCCAAAACTCTTCTCTTGCCTGAAGATGCGTTTTGATGTTGTTCCGCAAATGGAGCGAGCTACGGTTTTTAGTTATGAGTTTCTTCATGGCAGAAATACACTTGGAGGTTTGCCATTGTCTGTCGAGGGGCGTGCGCTATTAGAAAAATCTTTTTCTATCATTTCGTGTTTCATGCACGGAAACTGCACGAAATACACATCTCACGAAACTACGTACTTCCATTTGGTAGTCACGCACCAACCCATTCGGGTATTTTATACTGTTCCACAAACCACAGCTAAGCGAATATTATGGCGCAAACCGTATTACCATCGGGCATAACATCCTTTCCATTTTTTCTATACGTGGGATATCAACTTCGAGACAGTGCTCGTGTCCATATCGATCAAACAGTATTGCTGCCAATTGTAGCACTGGAGGCACCACTTTGGTTTCTGATTTCGTTAATTTTTTTTCTGTAGAACAAATTCATAGGCTTCTTTGATTAGGCGGAATTGTTTCAGGAATCTGCAAAGAAAAATTTGCAAACGGGCTAGAAAAATTAACCATTTACATATTTACCTGTGGCTGAGAATGTATTTGCATTGGGTATGGGTATAAGTTTCCGCCCTCGTAAAAGAGGTGTCGTAGCTGATACTATTTTTGTGTTCGCTCTAGTAATATACTAGTGATTTGAAGGTATATATGTGAGGTCTCGGTCGCAGTAATTGTCATTCGCTTGAAGTGTAAAGATAATTTTATATGTGTCGTCAAAAATGTCTATGCTCGTCCCGAAAAACAGAATTTGCCGGAAGTCATGCTTCATTGTTTTCATTTAAAGTATAGCTGTAACGTGTCGTATATTGATCAATATTAACGGCAATCACGCTCCATCAAACACAACTTCTCGAGAGTGGTTTGGATGCTTTCAAAGTGGCAATTTCGTCGTGAGCGATAAAGATCGCGAATGGGTACCGCAAACATTCGAAGATACTCAACTACAACAATCATTGGAAGAAGACGCATGTCCAACCCTTGATAATATGTCTAAAGAGTTGGATGTTGACAGATCAAGCGTCGATAAAAACGTTTACACGCGATGGGAATGGTACAGAAAGCAAGTAACTGGGTGCTACTTCAATTGAAGAAGAGGGATATCGAGCGACCTTTGGTGACGTGTGAGATGCTTCTTGAACGGCAGAAAAGAAAAGGTTTTCTGCATCGCATTGTCACTGGCGATGAACAATGGATCTATTATGACAACTCTAAACGTCGACAATGTTGAAGCCTGCCAGGTGAGCCGGGTCCATCGGCAGCAAAAAAAACAAAAAAAAAAAAACTGCATGCTTCAAAGGTTATATTGTGCATCTGGTAGGATCAGAAAGGTGTCATCTATTATGAACTCCCTAAACCATCTGAAACCATCACTGACGATCGTTACCGACTGCAGCCGGAATGGGACGGTAGACATGACAAAATGATTTTGCTGCATGACAATGCCAGGCCACACGTTGCTAAATCGGTCCAAAAATATTTAGAGGGATTGAATTGGGAGATCGTGTCCCAGCCGCCGTATTCCCCAGACATTGCACTTTCGAATTACTATGTGTTCCGATCAATGCAGGCAGCCCTTATTGGTGAGCGGTTCACTTCTTACGAGAGAATCGCAAACTGGCTTAATGAATGGATGAAGTCAAAACAACTCGAATTCTTCGTCAGAGGAATCCGTATGCTGTCTGAAAGATGAAGTAAAGTTGTAGCTCCCAATGGCACATAATTCACAAAATATTGGGTAGTCGAAAAAGTCTTTTCGTATTTCTAATCAAACTTCAACTCATTTTTCTTTATATTTATAATGAATTTTATTAAACGAAATATGTACCATTTTGGTCGACCACCTTTTGCCATTTTTCTTCTAAAGACATTATTCCATCAGTGTAAAACTTTTGTGGTTTCTCGGCGAAAAAATGCGACAAGTAATTTTCACATGCTTCTCTTGAAGCCAACTTTACTCCATTAAGGAAGTTCTGCATTGACCGAAACAAATGGTAGTCCGATGGTGCAAGGTCAGGGCTATATGGTGGATGCATCAAAACTTCCCAGCCAAGTTCTCCCAGTTTTTGCCGAGTCATCAAAGATGTGTGTGGCCTACCGTTGTCCTGATGGAAGACGACGCCCTTTCTGCTGATCAGTTGTGGCCGTTTTTTTTCGATTGCTTGCTTCAATCTCATCAGTTGTTGACAGTAAAGTGTAGAATCAATCGTTCGAGCAAGCTAGAGCAGCTCATAGTGGATGATTCCTTTCCAATCCCATCAAACACACAGCATAACCTTTCGAGGCGTCAATCCTGGCTTTGCGACCATTTGTTGAGCTTCACCACCCTTGCATCATGATCTTTTTCGCACATTATTGTCGTATTTGATCCAATTTTCGTCTCCTGTTACCATGCGCTTCAGAAATTGTTCGATTTCATTTCGTTTCAGCAAAGAATCGCAGATGTTAATTCGGTCCATAAAATTTTTCACAGACAATTCATGTGGTACCCAAACATCGAGCTTCTTTTTGTAACCAGCCTTTTTTAAATGCTTCAAAACTGTTTGATAATGAGTGTTTAGTGCCTTGGCGATGTCATGGCAGCTTATGTGACGGTCCTGGTCAATCTTTTCCATAATTTCATCGACTTTTTCAACGATAGGTCGACCGGAGCGAGGTGCATCTTTCACATCGAAATTTCCAGAACGGAAGCGAGCGACCCATTGTTGTGCTATACGAACTTATACAGCATCGTCTCCGTAAACTTCACAAATTTCATTGGTGGCTTGCGTGAAATTCTTCCCTTTCTTTACAAAAATTTCAAAATATAGCGAATTTCTTCATTATTTTCACTCATTTTTTAACAGCTATAACTTTTTTTCCACTTCTCCGAATAAAATTTTTTTTTTGGGTAAAATGAAGCTTAAAATGTCACCTTTCTAACACCATATGATAAGACACAATGTGATTGGTAGCACTGGAGATAGATGACTCCAACGACATCTATTGACAAAATACGAAAAGACTTTTTCGACTACCCAATATCATGCATTACTTAATTGTTTAAATAATTCGTAACTTTGGCTAAGAAAGGACGGTGATTTATTCCCATTCCCAATATTTATGAAATTTTACAACAGTGTTCACGGTTCCACGTCATTTTGATCTAAAATACGATCCAAAGCATTGTGGAACTTGAAAACTATTGTGAATTGAAAATAAATTTCAATCCGTTTGAATTTGTTGGTTTGAACGCAATTCAGCTTACACGATTGGCGTATCACGTAATGATATTTCGTATGGTTAGTGATCGGTATACGGATGATTCGACCCCTGGATGCAATTCTAGAATTTGAGCATAAAAATTAAATCATACCTTCCATCACTTAACATTATTGAAGCACCAATTTTATGTAAAGACAAAAAAAAATTTGCGAAAAAATGCTTCCTACAAAACAGAACCACCCTAATGTGCTTGCTCATGCTTACTCAAATATATCTACTTTTCCTACAAATTTTGCCCGTCTTAACCTTCATCGAAATGCCAATTCTCCGCCCAGCTCGTTTGTCCATACAAATGTATGCAAATAATCTCGCCGTGATTTTGAGGTGGAATATGTGAACGGTGCTTGAATGATTACCGTCGTTATTACTGCAATAGCTCTTGTTGACTTTGAACTTTATGATTGTGTGAAAAATGTATGTATGTATGTATGTAAGTGTGTGTTTGTAGTAAATTTTGTTGTTCTCTTTAAGGCTGCTGTTGTGATAGTATAACAGTTAAGCGTTCTTGTTTGCTTGCTTTGCTTTTTTCGTCATGTAATTTCACTGACAGCTGTGGCTTGATTGAAACTTATCTCGTTCATACTTAACTGCCTACTTACCTAGAAAATAAATTGAAATTATGAAAACAATTTTCATACCACGTGACCTAAAACTCAAATTTAATATGGCATAAAAGCGAAAAACAAAAACAATAAGCCAACACGAACAACGACAGCACAACACGATTGCTTTTGAAGTTTGCGTTTAAATTACTTTCGGAAATGATATATGATTGTTTAGTTTAGAAGGTTTGCTTTTAAAATTAACAGTTATGAGTACTTATGTATCCAGCTACGAGCGAAAATATCACAAGTGCACATTTATCCGATAAACGGTGTTCGTACATACCAGAAACGAGCAAAATGTAGGAAGGCTGTGTTTCTGAATTATAGGCTGCCGCTTTATCCGGGAGCGAGTGGGGTTGTACGTGCCTACCACTTGATTTGCGCATAGCCCGATAGTCACTGTCGATGTGAGTTTTGGGATAAAATTTTTTTTTTTTTTAAATAGCAGTTGACCTTCGGCAGTTAAAGGTAAACTGCTCGAGTAGATTTCCGAAAATGCTTTTCATAAAAGGACCGTTTCGCTCTAAGGAGCATTGCACTGTAGGCCACTCCACGTGAGAAAACATAAAATGGATGAGAAAGAAGACGCTTTGCTAAGCACGGATTTGTGTATCTATAATAGGTAGTGATGCCTCACCATACACAAAAAAAAAAAAACTAAAAAACAAAAAATCTATACTGTTTTTCTATTGCGATTATACAATTTATTATGTTTTAAGATCTTGGCCAAAATGCAGTCTATGTCGGAAAAAAGGAACCACGATTATTCATGAAATATAAAAGATATATATTTAAAATTTGGATCACCTTTTCGACCCTAACCTGAATTAGCACTGGCGTGGTAGCCCTTGAGTGGGACTATTATAGAGCAAAATGCAGAACGAAATATATCTTGAAATTACAAGAAAACAACCGCTTCTTTTCTTTTGACACATACTGTATCTCGCAAACGTTTTAAGATTTACGTGAGCTGGACCGATTTATAAGTACCTCTTAAACCTAATTATTTTGATAAGGTTGATGAAGTTTTCACCATTTTTATACAAATCTTTTTGACTTAAAATCTTCTATTATCTGAAATACTTTTCTAAAAGTTCAGTTCAGGTAAATCTTAACACATCACCGAAATATTTTGGCGATAGTCTTGAAATATAATAAATTTTGGAATTCCAGTAGAAAATCCAAAAATTTTTTTTGTTGAGGCACTCTAATGTACGCCGCGCCACAAAGTGGGGAACACGAATCATTTGAACAAATTTTGACTAATTTTCGTTTTAGCCTATAGTTAACATCTTTATCTTGGCCGCCGTCTGTCGTGCTAGTGCAGCGGAGGTAGCAGAAACTCCACTCAACGCCAGTCATATAGAATCTCGTTTGATTGTGTCGAATGGCTTCTTAAAGTCAACGAACAGCATGTAAAGCGGGGAGCGCTACTCAACTGACTGCTCTACTATGACTTTAGAGTGTTGGCTTTGTCAGCACAGCTTTGGTGAGGGCGAAATCCAGCTTGTTCGTCCCGGTGTTGATTTTGAATAAAATACAATTTTTTAGGAAATTATTGTCATTTCTCTTTATTATGATAATATTGGTCTGGCTCAATTACGTATGGGACAAAATATCGGCCAAATGGCAGCCGCGGCTTCGGCGGCACACCTCCATCCGATGGTCCAAATTTTCCAAGACGCTGAGGCATAATTGAGGTTCTATGCCGTTAATGCGCCGAATTATCTCATTCTTTAGCTCTTGAATTGTTGCTCGCTTATCGACGTACACCTTTTCTTTCAAATAACCCCAAAGAAAGAAGTCCAACGGTGTCGTTGACGTTTCGGTATGGTTCAAATTCAACATCGGCCCTTGAAATTTAACCACCCTTTAACTCACGTATTTTCACAAACAAATGTAATTTTTGGCAATTCTTTTCTTATTATTTATAGCAGCCGCTTCATCTATTCGCCACTTGCTAACGCATGTCGAAACGAAGCGTCCTAGAGAAAAATCAAACGAAAATTTTGAGCCACTTCAAAGTAGCACTTTCTTATAATATAATAAACTCGAATAGGCTATGAAACACTTTTTTTTTTTTAATTCATACTAAAAAACTATAATTTTGATAGGATCGACTCATTCACGCAATCGAATCGAGCTTTTTTCCAGATATTGTCTTATTATGCGTTATCTAAAGTGAAAAAATCTCTTTAGATTGCCAAAGGTTCATTCAATATGGCAATGTCGGCGAATCAAAGTAATGACAAAGCGTACCTCGATCCCCTGGCAGCTTACATGACGATGTTGAGCCGTGAGCTGCCAAGTTTGAAGTCATAACTCTATTATGGTATTTTTAACAAGAATTCACCTCACCATAATCAGTTTCTATAAATACGTAATTGATAATAAAAGGAATCTAGATCACATCACCTCAATAATGGACTCCTCCTCTCAATAATGGACTGACTTATTTGTGTTAGGAGGCGTTCTTTGCTGTATAACCAATGTCGCTGTGAGATTAGTGGATTAAGTATTAACCTGATTCTTGTTTGTTCTCTGATTCGGACTCAATTATTTTGATTATAAATTTGATTACATATTTGACTAAGTATTTAACTAAGTATTTTATATCTTTTTTTCAGGTAAGTTCTTCATGACCTAATTCTACTGGAGTTTGAATACCGTAAGTGACATGATGAAATAATGTCTACTCCACTATTTGATTTTAATTATCGGAAGGATGGCCTTAAAGGAGAAAAGCAGAAAGTGTATCGATCTGCCTTTATGGGTAGCGAATGCCTTGAACCCTTCTAAACAATCTAAGCCAAGTTATAGGTCTTTCAAGACTTGTATGAGAAATTGTTCGCAGCAACTCTTTAAGTTGGAATTTCGACTTCAATACTTAAACGAATGGGCAAATTTGAAAGAAATATTTCACTTCCCATTTCTTCAGAGCTCATCAAACATGTTCAGATAACGAAATCAACCTGAAAGTTGGTATGGTGTTATAGGATATCTGTAGAAAACTACACCGGGAACAGCTCGGAAATTTCGTCTTCGTATACATTCGTAGGTATTGAAATTGGCCGAAATTGTTCAATTTCTTGTAATTTTAAAGATTGTAATGCCAATTACTAGAAATTTGAAAGTCGATGTGTCTCTACAGCAAGATTTCTCATTCTATTATTTTCTTGCAAATGAAAAAATAATAATAGAAAGTAAGAAAAAGACGAAAAAATAAATAAATAAATAAAATATAAAATGAAATACAAAAAGAAAATACAAAAATTAAGTAAATAAAAAAATAAACAAATTTAAATATAAAAAATAAATACAAGAAAGTATATATAAAAAAATAAATAAAAAAAAACTTTAATGAAAAAATGAGTATAAAGAAATAAAAAAAACACTAAATAAATAAAACTATTAAAAAAGGAAAAAAAAAAAAAAAAATAAAACAAAATAAATAAAAATATTAACAAAAAAAAAATAATTAAAAACCAATTTATTTAAAAAAAGAGGAATTTAAAAAAATTATATATTTATATTAAAAACATAAATAAATAAAAAACTATTAAGAAAAAAATAATAAATAAAAAAATAAATAAGAAAAAATATATATATAAAAAATTAATTAATTAAAAATATGTTAAAAAATATAAGTAGAAAAAAATAAAGAAAAATAGAAGAAAAAAGTAAAAAGAATAATAGTTAAGAAATAACTAAGTAATAACAAAAATTATAAAAAAATAAGAAAGAATTAAAAAAAAATGTTAAAAAAGAAATAAACGAGAAAAAAACTAAATAATAACAAAAATTAAAAATGTTATTAAAAAATAAGAAAAAAAATAAAAAATAAAAATTAATAATTAAATAAAAAATATGTATAAAAATATATGCATAAAAAAAAATAAATAAAGGAAAAAAGTAAAAAAAAAAAAATGATAGTTAATAATCAATAATAGAATAATAAATAGAAAAAATTAAACAAAAATGTGAGTAAAAAAAAAATAACTTAATAATAACAAAAATTAAAAAAATAAGAAATAATTACAAAAATAAATTTTAAAAAATGTTAAAAAACAAATATACGAGTACTAGCTTTAACCCGCGGCCCCGCTCGCGTAGGAGTAGTTTTGAGGGATTTAGGATATGTATATAAAAGAATCACAGACAATAATTTCATAGAAAATAATTTTTTATTAATAACTATAATATTACAATAACCGGCATCCGTTGTTATGCCTCGTTGAATAAAATCAAAACAACCAATCAGAAAAATATCAAGAAAAATTATTTTTATTAATTTTCTATCTCAAACCGTTTTTGAACTTTACATTTGGGTCATAGTTGAACAGCTTATGCGGATTATGAAGTCTAGAGTGTGCTATAAATAGTGGGAAATAGGAAAAAATAAGATTTTTTAGATTAAATTTAAACAAATATTCGATTATTAGTGACGAATGGGAGTGGTGGCGCGGGCTGGGGGCTGTGGGAAGAGAGTTCCATCATAAAAACATGCTTATAACCTTCATTGGGTGAAAATATTAATGTATACAATTTTTTACGTCATTTGGTGTTGTCGTTTCGTAGTGATGCGCGGACAACGTACAGACATTCACCTTTATAGTATAGAAGATATGTATATAAATACATTGCTTTAAAAAGGCCAGGCCTAACTTAAACCCTCGTTTACTTGTTTTAATTATAATCTTATTATTATTTAAGTTTTTACGTTTTAGCAAAACAAATATTTGGCCAGCTGGCGTGCTTTAGTTTGAATAATTTGCGTTTCGCTGTTGATTTACCGACAGTATCACTTTTGCGAGATGATTAAACTCATTAGCGATCTGAAATATAGTGCCATAATCTATAAAGGCAGCAAAGCACACACATAACCATTTAGATAATTCACACATTCGGTCTATACACTTACCCCAGCTGCTGGAAAATATGGCAGCTTGCATCAGAACTTTTGCAATAATTCGTAAATATTCAGATGATACAGAAGATATATGGACATATACTATGACGTACGACCAGCTTACGTACGTATGTATGGCATATACCGTATTTGCATTGCACACTCTTCGGAGGAAAATCCAGGTGTGGTAGGGAGGTGGAGTGAATATATCGTAGCAGATGCCTTACACCTCGAGTTTGGTGAGTTTAATCGAGGTATGAGCGAAAAGACTGGTTGGTTTGGCCAGATGGAACCATGGCTTCACAAAATCGCTACAGAATTTTAAGATACAGGAAATGAGATATACGGGTTAATATTATTATGGGTAATAAGGGTACTAACAGGGAATTGTCTAATTGGAAGGCATGTAAATAGACTAGGACTACCACATAATGACTTTTGGCGAAGCTGTCGAGATAATGAAGATGGAGAAACCGTGGAACACCTTCTGTCTACATCCTTTGCTCTGTACAGAAAAAGGCTTTCCGCGCTCGGATTCGACTTTCTTGACATTATTGAAGAGATTTCACAAGTAGAGTTGGCGAAATAAAAAAAAATCATTAAATCTACAGCTTGGTTTTGAGAAGTTTCAGGACTGGGGCTTAAGTTTGTCGGATGACAGCCACTAACTTAGGTTAGGTTGAGTGGCTTTCATCCGACTTTTTAACCCAAGTTAGTTTGAGTTTTAAGAAAAATTTCAGGTATGCAGTTTTATAACCCTTTTATAAGGACGAGCTCCTGTGGTATTACAATGATGCTATTCAGACTTAAGTTTGTCGGATGACAGCCACTAACTTAGGTTAGGTTGAGTGAGTGTCATCCGATATATTAACCCAAGTTAGTTTCAGTTTTAAGAAAAATTTCAGGTATGCAGTTTTATAGCTCATTCAATATTGTTATGATGCAATTTTGAAGTGGCTCAGAAATCGCGCTAATTTTTGACAATTTTTTTTGTTTACTGGTGGTCTTGTGCATTTTATTCATATAAAAACATTTTGAGCACTCATTTTATGGCTGAAAACGCACAACACCGTTTACAAAAAAATGATAAAAAATCAACACGAATTTTGGGACACTTTAAACTGGCACAATAGGTGTGTCAAAATTTTAGGGACTACAGAACTGCTCAGAATTTTTCTGAAAATTCTAAATAAAAAGTTTGACATCTGATTCAAGGTTTTTGCAAAGCTTGGGTATTGGAGTTACATGGTTTTAGTTGTAGTATTGTAGTATCAACTATATAAAAACAAAAATAAAAAAAAATAAAATAAAATAAAATAAAATAAAAAATATTAAAAAAAAATTAAAAAAAAATAAAAAATTAAATAAAAAAAAGTTTAAAAAAGTTTAAAAAAGTAAAAAAACAAAAAATAAATGAAAAAATAAAAAATAAAAAAAAATAAATAAAAAAAGAAAAATAAAAAAATAAATAAATAAAAATATAAAAAATTTAAAAAAATTAAAAAAAATAAAATAAATAAAAATGAAATAAGTAGTAAAAACTTTGCAATGCTTCGTACTGCTATTATTGTGAACACAGCTGTACATGCGCGCGTATTGGTTGCACCTTTCCATCGGCCAGATGCAGTTAATTTGTATTCAGCGTAAATTTGCATTCGGCATATGTTTACCGTTAAGTTTTATGCCTTCGAATAAACAAACATTCAGTCATGTGCAAATCAACTGCATACACACATACACACACGTATTTATCATATTTGAATAATTCTACAATATTCCACTTACAACAATCTCTTAAGTGCCTACGTATCACCACAGATGCACTTATTCATGTATTTGTGTATGTATGCATGTATGTGTGTGCGTTTATTTTGTAAAATTATTGCTAATTGCCCGCTTATGCTTGTACTAAATTTTCCGTGTTTACACTCGTCTGCTTACGGATTTCTAAAATGAAAATTGCGAAAATATTTGCGGTGTTCGCTATTTACCCGAGGATGTCATTAAATACGCAATGCAAACACAAGTGGGCATCAAATTTGAAATTACTTTATATTATGGCACTCAAGTGGCGGCATCAATGAACAACGAACGGTTGTTATAAAGATACATATGGACACACAAATACGGTGTAAATATTGTGCATATATTAGTTTCATGAATTATCTATTTTTAAAAGTTGTTGTTTTTGGCTTTGAATAGCATCTATACATTTTTTCGTAGGTTTGTACGTTTATTTTGCGCAGTTATTGTTGACGATCTGAAATGCTATATGCAGCTGGTAAAACAAAAGGTATCAAATATCTCTATACTTTTTTTTTCTGCATACATCACAAGTCTCTGTTATATTTGCTATATGCTGATATTTTTTTTTCTACTTTTACTAAATTAGCAATAAATTTTGCATCGAACAGAAATGGAGATGAGGCATATTTGTTTTTGTTTTTGTTTTTCATTGTACTTTTTTAATGATTTATGTAAGTGCTGCTGCTATGTTTGCTATTTCTAGAGTTCACAAACGCCCGCCACCCAGCCAGTCGTTTTCAGTCAAGTGGTCAAATTTATTTATTACATTTTATTATTGAGCTCGCTTTTGCGCTTCACTTGCGTTGAATTGCGTTATTTGCGTCAGGTTGAAAGCTAATGAGAGGCCCCATAATAATAATATATGTACGTATGTATAATCACACGCATGCCCATCATTCTATACAAACATAGATATATACGTGCGTGTAGGTGTGCGTATGTGTTTGTGTTGTTGGAAAGGTTAAATGCTTGTGAAATTACAGGCTAATATGAAATCAAATACCGAAATATTTTGGCGTGAAATTATTACTGGCAAAATGGCTGTTTATTGAGGTGTTCACTCATTAGGGAATTAGTGCTTTGTGTGTGTGTGTGGTATAATGAGGTGCGCTCTTGATGAAGACAAAAGCAGTTAAGTTAGGTGTAAGGCTAGGTTGAGAGATATATTTTGTAGTAATAATTTATTTTAGATGATGCGATGACTTTTTCGAATGGATAAGAGATGTGAGTAGGTAAGTAGATACCAGCTTGATTCCGGTAGTACCCGGAACATTTTTAGAAAATTCAAAATAGAAGTTTATTCCTTAAAAGTGGTATTATCGCCAAAGTATCAGGTCAGTCCATAAGTTCGTGCGTTTTTAAAGGTGGTTTTAAAATTAATAAAAAAGATGTTTAAAATCATTATTAATCAATAATATATTTTCCTTCATTATTTACAATGTCTTCCCAACGTTTAGGCAAATTTTTAATTCCCTGCTCAAAAAATTGTTTGTCCTTGGAGCCAAAATACGCTTCGATATCCCTTTTTATAGCTTCTTTTGAGGAGTAGTTCTTGTTACTCATATGGGAATGAAGTCCACGGAAAAGGTGATAATCACAAGGTGCAATATCTGTAGAGTATGGTGGATGCGCCATTAGCTCCCATCCGAGCTCGTTCAGCTTGCCTAATGTTTGCCTTGCAGTATGAGGTTTGCGTTGTCGTGGTGGAACAAAACTTTGCGTCTATTCACTAAAGACGATTGATTTTTTTTAAGTGCCTCATTCAGGTTTGATAGTTGATGGGAATAATAACACTGCCCTGCATCGGTTTTGCGAATAAGATGGGACCTAGTGATCCCGAAGGGAATTTTCGCGCTAAGCACGAATCCGAGTTCAAAAATTTTCCATCACGTCAGGTTTTCGAGAAAAAGAGGGTTGAAACCCCTAAAAATAGCGTATTTGGCCATTTTTCAAAAATTGTGGAGCAGAACCCTAACGTGCTACGATCTTCGTTATTGTCAGTAATTGAAGGTTAAACTTTGCTCTTTGAAATAAGCCCAAACCCAAATTGTTCGCATGCACCCTTAGAGTAGGGGGTGTACTTATGTCTACGGGGGTAGAGAAAAAAATGAACATAGGAACTTATCTCCACCCAAGATAAGATATAATGAAAAGTGCAGTGTTCCTAAGGTATTTAGTGTCGCTGATTACAAACCTGTAGTCAGATTCCCAAAATTCAAAATGGCGGACGAAAATGTTAAAAATTTATCCGATTTGCTTGAAACTTGTTACTAGGGAGTTTTTGATGCCGCTAATTACAAATCTAAAGTCAGATTTCCAAAAATTTTCCATTACAAATCTAAAGTCAGATTTCCTAACTTAAAATTCCTAAAAAGGTAATTTGTTTCAGATGGCATAAAGTGTATACGGTTTTTTTTTTCAATGTGGAAAATTACAACTTCCACAGCTTTGCGTCTTTTTGTAGGGACGCGCGGTTTGACCACCTGTAAATGAAATGTTTGTTTTACGAGGATCCAATTTTTTTCGATTATTCAAGTAAATGAGTACAAAATATTTATATATTTTATCAATTTTTTGCGAAAGTCACTTAAAAAACAATAATAATAAAAATCGTTCGAAAAAAAAACAGGTATGATTAAAATAATAGAAACGCGATATTTTGGCCAGTGTTGGCTACTTTTCTTTTGCTTTTTTAATTTCAATATTTGAATCTTTTATTTTTTTCTTTAAAAAAATATGGTGCATTCTTCAACAAATATCACATAAAATATAACACACCCATGACCAAATTAATAGATACGCGACATTTTGAGCAGTTTTGAGTACTTTTCTTTTGCATTCTGATTCTGATTTTGATTTTAATATTTTTTTTAACAATATCATGTAAAACATAAAACATCATGTAAAGCCATGATCAAAATAATAGATACGCTTTTTGACTACTTTTCTTTTGCTTTTTTACTTAAGTATTTTAATATATTTTTTTATAAAAACAAGGTGCATTCTACAACAAATATCTTGATGAACATAAAAAAACCTGTAGTACACTCATGATCACAATAATAGATACACCAAATTTTGACCAGTTTTGACCACATTTTTTTTGCTTTTTTCATTTTAATTTTTTATTCTGTTTATTTTAAATATGGTTCATTTTACAACAAATATCATACAAAACATAAAAAATTATGTAATGCAGCCATGATCAAAATAATAGAAACACGTTTTTGGTTACTATATTTAATGTAATTTTGTTTCATAAAAGTTTTTTTATTTATATGCTTATTTATATGCAGCCATGATCAAAATAATAGATATGGTTTTTTATTGTATTTTTTTTGTTTTATAAAAATATATTTTTTTTAATTGTAACTTTTAAGTATTTTTAATGTTTTTGTTTTATTTATATATTTATTTCTTAAAATAAAATATTTTTAATGCAGCCACGATCAAAATAATAAATACGCTTTTATGGTTTTTTAATTTCAATTTTTGTTTTATAAAAATATTTTTTTTTTTTAATTGTGATCTTTTTTAAATATTTTTAATGCGGGAATGATCAAAATAATAGAAACGCTTTTTTGGTTTTGTAATTTAAATGTTTCTTATAATTGTTTTTTTATTTATATATTTATTTATTTAAAAAAAATATTTTTAATGCAGCCATGACGGAAATAATAGAAACACGTTTTTGGTTTTTTAATTTAAATTTTTTTTTATAATTATTTTGTTTTATTTATTATATTTATTTATTAAACAAAAATATTTTTAATGCAACCACGATCAAAATAATAGATACGCTTTTTTGGTTATCTAAGTGTAATTTTTTTATAAACATTTTTTTATAACATTAGATTTAATAAACCAAAAAAATGTCTCTAAAGTATTACTTTGGTCATGGCTGCATTACACAATTTTTATGTTTTTTATGATAGTTTTTTATTTATTTTATTTTTTAAAATATGTGTTTTTTTTATAAAAATATTAAAAATATTTTTTTTTAAATTTATTTTTTATTTATTTACTTCATTTTTGTTATACAAATTCTACAATTAATACCATATAACTCAAACATTGTCTGGATTTAGAAAAAAAAAAATTACAAAATTACAAAATTTGAAACTTTTGTATCAGAATTACAAGTAAAAAGTTGTGAGTATGCAATTTCATAGCCCATTAAATTTTATTATAACAAAGTGCAGGTTGGAATTCGCCCAAAATTTCCATTGATTTTCGATAATTTTCCCCTTGTCGGTGTTCCGCATGTTCCCCATTCTCCATACATCGAATGCATAACATTCCAGTGTTCGAGTACTAGTGAGTATGTGAATCTTCCATAGTCACCAAATCTTCTTTACATCCAACCAACCATCCGCTTGACTTTTGGCACAATGAGTACGGAAAGAAGTACACCAAGACGAAAAAAAAGATAATATAATATAACAAAACGACCAAAGTCTAGAGTGCCAAACACGCGGATATTGTTAAACCATCAGCCGGGAATGGCATTTTACTGAAATCTCTGAAACGCTTCCTGCGACAGGCGGACACAAAACTTTTCTACCACCACCGCTGTGGAGCTAGGCAAGAGTGCGAGCGCATAGCAGCAGTTGACAGCTTAGTAACCGAGAATCAGCTACCAGCCTTTTGTAATCAGCGCTCGTGTAACGTAATGTGCACCCAAGCTGGTTGCTGCTTACTGCTTTAGAAGCTCAGTTGCTGCGACACTCCTTAGAGGAGTAATGCTTGAATAGTTCGCATGACTGAGACTGTAATGAATACCAGTACTCACTTAGTTGAAAAGGTTGTCATCATTCGCAACAACGACAATGTGCCGCAGCTGACCGGGGATAATGATGTTGCAGCGGAGGTGCAGAAGTGCACAAGTACACCAATACACCTATAATTATATACTGTAGCAAAATTGCAGCGAATGGCTACTATTATTTGTTTTTGTTGTTGTTATGCTTGCTTAAAAAGCTATATAGATTTTAGAGAGGATTTTTGTCTTCACAGTGGATTGTCGCTTTGTCTGTTTATTTCTTCATCCGTCGTTGTGTCTGTATTCGTCTCCTTGCAAATATTTCACTTTTTACCTGACACTAATATCGTTGCCGCCGTCAATTCTTCAGCTTCACAGTCCAGCTGCTGCTGGCTATAATCTACTGGCTGACTACATTTACAGATGTAGGTACACATGTACATATCGGGCTTGTTGGCCACACACTTATGTATGTTGTTGGCTGCTTATGGTTTCTTGTTGTTGTGCAGTTGAAAATGTCGTTCGAATATCTCAACTCTTGTTTGTTGCAGTAATCAATGCTCGATACCGGAAAGTATTCAATTTCCGCTTGTTCTGTCAGCAACTCAAGAAGGAAGTGGTGTATGCAATAAGTACAACATACATACATACATACATACCAGATATCAAGGAAGACTAACAAAAGTTCGTTTCATTTGCAGTGAAGAGTTAGCTCTTAGAATTTATGTTCGATGTATTGTATAATACATTTATTACAAGAAACGATAAAAAAAGGATTGGAATTAAGTTTTAAGATTGAAGTAACCTTGAGCTCTGAGGTATTTTGCTCAAAATGAGTTGATCTCGCCGTAGGGCGGACAAATTCTTTTACTATTATATAAGTGTATATATTTAGTACATAAAGCTCTCATGATGCCCGTTCCAGCTGGTGGTATCAGAGTAAGAGGAAGACCTCCTCTGCGTTGGAGAGATCTTCTTAATTGGCGCGACAACCGCTTACGCGATTTTGGCTGAGTCCAACAAAGCGCACCAATCATTTCTTTCTCGTGCTAACCGGCGCCAGTTGGACACACCAGTTGGAGAGATCGCGTAGCCGGTTATCACGCCAATTAAGGAGAAGAAGAATATGTTAGTTATTTTCTCTAACACCCAATTTGAGTATTTGGCCGAGCAAATAGGAAGTTTACGCCTTGATGTTTTCCACAACTGGGCAAACCTACAGTTTTACACCCCCTTCGAACGGCAGATGGTTTTTATGAGAAACTATTTCGTGACAAAAATGCATCGGAGGTTTGCCATTGCCTCTCGAGGGGCGACCACTATTAGAAAAAACTATTTCTATCATTCGGTGGTTTCGTGTCTGGGGTTTCGAACCTGTGCACTTCCAAATGTTAGTCACGCACCAACCCATTCGACTACGGCGGCCGCCTGAAAATTAAAAAAGGCGAGCCAAGAAACACAGAGAATGGTAATCCTTACAACTGTCAGACTAAAAAGCCCATTATACTCAAAGTTCTGGAAAGTAAAAGGGTTGATAGTCGAAGAGGAAAGGCGAGAAGTGTCAGAGAGAAAGAGATAGGATAGAATAGAGACAGAGACAGAGATAGCTAGTTCTGTGAGAATTTTTAGGATTCTTTGGTAAATCTGAAAATATTCTCCAGTTTGAGAGAACGAATTTTACTCATTCTCATAACATCGAAACCCAAATTGCGTAGCCTTGCTCTAGTCCTTGCAAAGGCAGGACTCTCACATATAAAATGCTTCCTGCTAACCGGCTCCTCTAAGTAAAACCGGCAAATCATGCCCTCAATGATTCCAATGGTGGTCATATGCTGACTCCGTGGGTTGTGTCCTATAGTAGTACCGACCATCCACCGAACGTCATATTATCACCTCTAAGTTTAGTAGAAAATTCAACAGTTCTCTGTTTGGGGTTGTTATAAAACACTTTGTCGTTCTGCAGTGTTCTATACCGGACCATCGCACTTTATGTATGATATGTAAATTGCATACATAATTGCTGATCAAATTTATGATTTCTTTTATTGGCTCTGGTCTCTGTGGGATATCCGCTGATCCGCTGTTGGTCAATTCATACTTACTTGCGCGGTATGCAAAAAAATATATTTGGTTTTAAATTTCACACCTCTTATTCTACATTTCGTGAGCTTAATACTACAATCAAATAAAAAAAAATTAAATGAACCTTCTGCCTAGCTTGAGAGCTCAGATAAAACATATTTTTATGAAACCAATAAACTTAAAGGAGGATCTGAGATACATATATAGTAAAAAAATTAGAAGGTTTTATTTCTTTTATAAAAAAATAATTTTTGCTTGAATGCCTGATATTTCGGCTGTTCGTATAAAAGAGCACATCCAGCGGTTAATCAAGTCAACCCATTAACTTGAAATTGAAAAATTTGCACATTCATACTTCAGGCATAAGTGGCACGATATATCTTTCCACACCCCTGCTTCTTCATTTTACGATATTTGTGATCTCCCTCGTATATATCTAAGTATATATATATAATTGGCACGTACACTTGTCTTAGGTGTTTGGCCGAGCTCCTCCTCCTATTTGTGGCGAGCGTCTTGATATTGTTCCACAAATGGAGAGACCTACAGTTTCAAGCCGACTCCGAACGGCAGATATTTTTTATGAGGAGCTTTTGCGTGGCAGAAATATACTCGGAAGTTTGCCATTGCCTACCGAGGGCCGACCGCTATTAGAAAGACTTTTTTCTTCATTTTGGCCTTACAGCGAAATTCGAACCTACCATTCGGTTATGGTGGTCGCCTCGTATATGTATACATTTTTTTTTTGTGGGGACAACTAGCAAGTGCTCATACATTAATTAAGTCCATTGTACTACACTTGGATTCCCTTTTAGTTTTCTTTAAATCTACCCAATCTTCGAAGAAATCTAAGTAGATCTTCTGCCAAGGAGCCAAGATGGTCGCTTCTTAATACATCAGTGCTAAGGACCTCAAACGTGATTCGAGCGAAGGCGGGGGAGACGCACAGAAAGAGGTCCGTTGGTCTAAGGCCATAAGCGCAGCTTGGCTGTCGCTGCAGACACATATAGATCTGCCTCTCCATCGGTTTTCCACAACAAAGTTCATCGCTTCTGGAACTGCAAACACAGATGCATGCATTCCAAGAGCAAAGTGCAGTTTTGTCCCGCTGGATTCCACGTAGATCCCCGAGCCGGAGCCTTATATGTGTACATAGGTACATACGTACATATTTATATTGTTTCTCACCCAATCAACCGCTGTTTGGTTTTACTTTTATATCTATTCACTTTTCTATTGATGTCTTACCGTTGGAATTCCTTGCCTGGCCTTCTTCTCATTTAGTTACATTTTCAATTGCGGAAGCTACTTCCGCTTCAATTAATGCGGCTTGCTGCTACTTTACTTTTTCATTGCTATTGGTTTTTTTTTGTGTATTTCCTTTGATTTCTTCTTATATCTTGCTTTTTTCTGCTATACATTGAGTTTCTTTAAGTGCCCTAATATTCAGTGTACTTAGCTAGTGCACATTTTAAATTAATAATGTTGTCAATGTGCGCAAAGTTACATTTTTTCATACTCCTTACGTTTTAATTTGACTTTTTATTTGATTTTCTCCACCAACACCACCACTCTTTTGCCACTTTGCTAACCAACCGCTTCTTATTCTATCAACATGCGATAAACCGCTTTACTTCACTTTGCATTGCATGCCATTTTTTCCCTTCGCTTTTTTCTGAGCTCTTTGAAATTTCATTACTTCGATATTGTCTCGCTTTTAACCTACATAATTTCTGCGAATCATCAATTCAACGAAAAATCTTGACTACATCATCTTCCTTGGTCAGCTGTGCTTAGATTTTTTCATGTGCTTTAGATCTTTCTTTTATATCCCAACATCGGTCGTCAATCGCTTCAATCTGTCGAATTGCTGATTGCAGTGTTTCGTATTTTTCTTGTTTTTCACTTTGCTCTTCCTTCCTTCTGTCTTTCTCTCATAGGATTTTGCTTTCGGCCATCAATCATTTGTGTTGCTGATAAATTGAATAAGTATACAAGATCCTTAAAAATTTGTTCGACCGTTGTGAAAAAAAACCAAAAAGAAAAAAAAAAACAAAAAAAAAGTTTTTATTTCTTCCACCCAAATCAAGTTAAATAAAAGCAGCTTCAGTTTTTAGTTTGCTCAATTGTCTGGGTATAAATACAATTTGGAAAAGTTTGTGTGGTTGTATTTTTAAGTGTGTGTGTGTGTGAGTGAGGCTGCATTTTTACTACTTCATTCCCTTATGACTACACTTCCTTACTATTTCAACGCTTCCAACTTCCAATTTATAGCTGGAATGTCCATTTTTGAGTAGCTGACATATTGGTTTCGTGTTGTTTTATTTAATAGCAGAGTGTTGAGGCAAATTGAAAAGCAACAAGAAAGAAATTTATTTTGTCTAATTTTGCTTTTTTCTACAATTTTGGCCACCGTTTGGTGTTGTCTTCATTCGTGTGAACCCTTGTGGGATGTTGGTGGTTGGCGTATTCTGTATTAACTGAGATTTGCAACTGAAGTAAATTGCGAAAGTTTCTTTTATGTGAAAAAACTGAGCGGATTGAGTTGCAAGTTGAGTTGATTGGAAGTTTTCTTCGAAGATTTTTGAAACGCTTGAGTTATTATACAAAAATTATGAGTAAAAATGACATTTAAAATACAAAATTATGGGACCACCACCTACTTCCACTATTCACTTATTTAATTTTTTCTTAATTAAGGGGACAGATACCTGTAAATGGCCATATTTTCCCTGATTTTCATTACGGCATCACGGCTTCAGAGCAATCTCCAGAATAGTTTCCCGAAAATATTTCGCATTTACCTTGACGCCAGGCTGGATGAAAATGACTGGAGAGCGCCCATTTGCGGTTACAGAAGCCCAAACCAACACCTGTGGCGGGTGCTGCCTCCTGGTGGCCAATCGATACTCAAATTCTGGTATGAAAGGTCGGTCAAATAATCCCTATCGTTTTGGGAGTTTACGAATTGCTAAATTTGAAAAATTTTCTCGTCAGAAAACACAATATTCTAAAATTTACCGCTTTCGACCAAGCGAAGGAACTTCTTCGCTCTTTCAAGTCTGTTTTGTTGCTGCTTTGGTGTGAGCTCATGCGCCTTTTGGATCTTGTAAGGCTTGACTTTGAGATCATTTTTCAATATGCGGCGGATGCTACGGTCAGATATTTTCAGTTCCTTCGCCATTTGATTGGCACTTCGTCGGGGATTTCGCGCAAGTCGCTTCTTCCCTTTTTAAAACATTTCACGTGACATTGCAGTCTTTTGATGACCACCTCCATGACTTATAGCGATGCTACCAGTATCATTGTAACGAATAGTGACGCGATACGCAAAAACTTTGTTTACTTTAAGGTGTTCGAGCTGGTTGTGATTTTAGAGCCAAATATAATGCAATCCCACTATTACGTTTGAAAACCATTTCTGATTTTCTTTTTTCGCGTTTACTTTCAACAAAATGCTTTCGCGCGCTTGTAAACAATATTCTGGACTGTCATTAACCCAACTAACAGATAACCCAACTAACTGCGCGAGCGTTCTGTAGTTGGTTACACTTCGAGTGCCGGACCCTGTAATTGTTTATGTTGGGTGGGCGGAATTTGATGCAATCCTAAAGATTTTGCGTGTTTACTTCCGTGTCAAAGCCGTTGCAGTTCTGCCTTTTGTAGTTCTAACCATAGGAGGCACCTTGTTTTACATAAAGTTCCACAAAGTCTGGACCTCGGCCAATCTTGTTGGCAATTTGGCGATTTGAAAGTGCCTCTGAGCTCAAGATATCGATCATTGCCTGTAATCGAGTGAATCGGACTATATAGTTTTTTACAGATATTATAATTTTTAAGTGTAAAAATATCATAACTACTATCAAATTCAACCCCAGTAAGTAAAAAATGTCAACTCCAATCTAGAATATCGACTGGTAAATTAATTATACCAAAATTTCTAAAACAAAAACTAGTTGTCTCGCTATCAGGATAAATATCATTAGACTCATAGAATTCATTATGAGGGATAAGTGGTTATATTATTTTTATAATGAGCTGCTGTTAAAAAAGTGTTAATCGAATTTTCCTTAAAATAAGCGTATTAAATATCTAAAATAACTCAAATGAACATTAAAGAACAAATTCATTTAGAGAAACTTTAGCACATTCCACAATTTTATCTTTTATTGCAAAATAACATTCCCCTTGGCATAACTTCTAATATCTACATGCTTGTGTATGTGTGTACAATGATGTTGAATGACTTTACAAAATTTCTTCCCTAAAAATGCTACATGCGTTGTAATTTAACCACAAGGGAGACCACAAAGTTACACACAATAAATGTAATTATTTGTATACTCGTATACCCTGTAGGGAGATCCACTAGTACTGAACTTGCGACCTTCCAATGAATTTGCAACAATAGCGAATACTGCGCTGCTTTCTGCATAACCAAACAACTAGTACTAAATTCGTAATTCTTGGTAATTAGTGCTAAATTCGATAGATGCTAACTGGTACCCTCAGATTTTCATTTTATCTGTTAGAAACCTGTACCAAATTCGGAAGAAAGTATCTGCATAGACGTTTGCTTATAAATAAGTATAAACGAGTAGGTACAAAGAAGTACGCAATAAATGCCTTTTCTGATGGTCGTTTGCTCGACGCTAGTGTTAAATCCGGCAGGCAAGTTTTGCGGTAGTTCCAAGCCTGTACCGAATTTGAAAAAAGTACATATCTTATAGCTGTGATTGGTTCGTACTCAATTCGACTAGCGTTGCATAGCTTTTCCCATAGTTCGGAACTTGTAGCAAATTATTTTAGCTTGAACTTATTTAGTTAGTACAAAATTCGACAAACAATACCTAATACTCTTTCTAAAGATTCTTGTAATAGTTGCGAACCAGTTGTAAAATCTCACACCAAAGCAACAACAAGTCCGACTTGCGAGAGCGAAGGAGTTGCTTCGCTTGGTCGAAAGCGGTCAATTTCCGAGCATTGTGTTTTCTAACGAGAAAACTTTTCAAATTGAGCAATTCGTAAACTCCCAAAACGATAGGGTTTATTTGCCTGAACGTTCCTACAAGAATTTGAGTCATCGATTGGCCACCAGGAGGCAGTACCCGCCACAGGTAATGGTTTGGGCCGCTGTAACCGCAGATGGGCGCTCTCCAATTGTTTGGAGCATCGAGCCTGGCGCCAAGGTAAATGCGAAATATTATCGGGAAAGTATTCTGCGGGTTGATTTCAAGCCGTGGACAGACAAACATTTTGGTGGTACACCATGGACGTTTCAACAGGACTCGACACTGTCACACAAAGCTCGAGTGAACCAAGTATGGCTAAAAAACAAAGTTCCGAGCTTCATGACGTCCGCACAATGGCTCTCAAATTCACCCCCGACGCGAATCCGATGGATTATACTCTTTGGGCTATTTTGGAGCGAAAGGTCCGAACTAAAAGATTCACCATTCTCGAGGCGCTGAAAAAAAGGCATTGGCTGCGAGTAGCCCAAAGGCCATAGTTAATGGAAAAGGTGGTCATATCAAGAAAAAGTAAATTGATTCTGAAGTGTTATTTTCACACATTTTTTACTTTGAATTGAATAAAAGTAATTTTCCAAACTAAGTTTATGGCTAATTGGTTACATTTCGAGTACCGGACCCTGTAATATAAGAAAAGAGCTTTGAAACCGTTGAAAGTTTGGAAAAAGGCCTGTAGTTCGCGATTTGAATACAGGTGTGATAGAAGTAACTTTCCAAGCGTCTATAAATTGCAGACAAGCTAGCGATTTATTAAAATCAGCAGAAGTGGATAGGCAAGAGCCGAACATTTTTTTGACAAAGAACAATGATAATCCTTCAACATCCACTTGCTATGAACTTTTGAAGTGCTGAATATCGTCAATAGTTAAATTAAGAGAACCAAAATAACAGACTCATATCTAATTGATTCCGACGCAGATTCAAAATTCGAACTGAATGATTGCATTTAAATTTGGAAATTTTATAAATTATTTTTCATAAAAGTTGAAATGTTACACAAAAAAATTTCTTTTATTGCACCGAAGAAAGGGGTGATCTTCGATGAGGGGTGGTCTTCCAGGCCTAAGAAGCGTTAGTAAAAACTTGTGCCTACGGTCGTAATCTTTCACTGTAACTGTCACCCGTGTATGTGTATGTAAGTAGGGAAGTGGGTGGCAGTTGGCGAAATAGCAATAGTTCCGTACCAAAAATACGTTTCACTTACTCCGATGCTTTCCTGCCGGGCACTAGGAAATATAAACTACTAGTAATATGAAAATATCTGGATAACAGTTATGAATATGATGAAATAAGTAATAATTTTTATTATTATATGTATGTATGTATGAGTAAATATGTAGCTATGCAATATTTCCTTTGACCACACACACAAAGAAATGCCTACAGAAATTTGATTGTTAAGATGTACGCAAATATTTGCGGCAAGACTTTGGCTATAAAGTCACTAAGTGAAAAAGTAGATGGAGGGTAAAAATAAATGAATTTATTTGTCAGATGGTCGTGAGTGGATTGAGTGCTGTTGTGGAGGCAGGGTAGAGTAGGGGAGTCTTGGATAAACAAGGGGGTTGATGATAAAATTGGTGTATGAATGAGCGATATTCTATTCTTAAGTGGTCAAAGAAACCCAAGGAGAAGAAAAACAATCCACAGGAAAAGTGTAAGCGAGTAAGCGGGTGAGTGAGTGCAGTGACCGACCCTTGAGTGGATACGAAAATCCAAAAACAACAGCCAAAAAAAAAGAAAAAGAAAAATATAGAAAATGGCGAGATAATGATGTGTGTGACTGCCAAAGCACTTAGGGGTTTAGGACATAACCGAATTTACGATAAGTATAAATATTTTTGGACGCAAAAGAATATTTATGTAAGCAATGAGCGAGCACACACACACACACACACACGTGCATATTGAGTGTGTATGCAAGAGGATTTCTACGAATCTAAGGGCTGCCAAAAATACTTTTGTACCCAGTACTTGTATGAATCCACATTCCGCTAGGAGTGACGAACTTATAGAGCCGATAGAACGCGGATGCAAGAGAAAGGGAAAAAGGCAAAGGGAGCGTGAGAGTGAGATATGTACAGCTGGCGCATAGGAGCACTTTGAAAATTGACCCTCAAGTGTTTTATAGTTAACCTACCATCACTTAGTGTTGCTCCCCATTGGCTCTTATGTGCATACGCACATACATGCATACATACACGTGTACACATGCCCATGAAGAGGGCACTCGTGTGCCTGAACAAAAAATTGCTCGCCCTCGAGTGGGCAAAAGCCATTGAACGACTACAAATAACAAATAATATTAGTTCATATGCTGCCTCAACCACCGCAAAATGTTTTGATTTTCATTTTTTGCTCATTCATATCAGATGCCATGCCAAGCTAAAAGTGGGAATACAACTCATTACATATTTATGAAGACATTTTTATGGTGATTATATTTAGTCTGACGCTTTGGCGATGCTGCAATGGTCGGAGAAGTGAACGGAAATGCAAGAAATCCCTTTTAAATAGTAAAGTGAATTTAAAAGTTGGCAACTTCAATACTTTAAACGTGGAACGCGGCCGCCGTCGTCGAATGGGTTGGTGCGTGACTACCATTCAGAATTCAGAAAGTGAACGTCGGTTCGAATCTCGGTGAAAGATCAAAAAGTTAAGAAAAAGTTTTTTCTAATAGCGGTCGCCCCTCGGCAGGCAATGGCAAACCTTCGAGTGTATTTCTGCCATGAAAAAGCTCCTCATAAAAAAAATATCTGCCGTTCGTAGTCGGCTTGAAACTGTAGGTCCCTCCATTTGTGGAACAATATCCCCCACAAATAGGAGAGGCGGAGCAGCTCGGCCAAATACCCAAAATGGGTGTAAGCGCCAATAATTTATTTTTATTTTTGAAGTGTTTACCGAAGTTGGTTGCGCTGTGCGCTCTTATTTCATTCACTTAGCACACTTGCAATTCTCAACGGACTTGTGAAATAATATTACTAACAAGGATTTACTCGTGGTTGATTGAGGTTACCATTCAAATCAATTCTGGCCACTTAGAGCTTCGCGACAGATAGAGTTTCTGCGCAAATATAAGAAGGGATAATTAGGGCCCTGGGCACGATGATGGTGCGCTCGAAACTGGTCGGGGAATGTCAAGCTGTTCTTTAAATCGCATCTGAATTCGTTGATAGTCAGCTCATTCTGGTCACGGCGTATTGCGGGAAACTGCTGAACGGAAAACTGATGAGGCGGTTGCCACCGGAAAGGAGAGTGTTAGGATTCATTTGACTGCGTGCGGTCCGCCCCCCCGAAATCGTACTGGCCACGTGTGGATCGGAGGCAGTTGTGTGAAGTTCTAAGATAAAAAAAACCTCAGTTCTCGAATTGCGCGGCAGCACTTTTCGAGAACTTTGTTCGTCAAATGTATAGAAGATGAGATGGGATTATCTGAACACCTTCTCGTTAGCTGTCTTACTCCTGTGCGACTAAGATTTAGGCATCTAGGCTCCCACTTATTTGCTGTGTCTGCTGATATAGCAGGTCAATTAGATATTAGCTACCTTGTTAATTTAATTAGTAGCGTGAAGCGGTTCATTCATTTATTATTCTACTGTCATTAATCACCCAGTTTTCTTCCCTCTTTGGAAACCCGTGGATAATCGTTTTACCTAACCGAACCAAATTGCATGATCGTTGCGGCCAACCGAAGAAGTGGTGTTGTATCGCTCTGCACCGACAGCCACTGCCAGTCCGATGATGGCGTCTTGCCATAGACGGCACCTGAGAGTCGATCTTAGTTTGGTGTCGAACATTTGTGTTTTGTGTTTGCCCCAATTTTTTGCCCAAATAAGGAGCTCATTTCCATCGTGCACATTTCTTCCGTCAGTGCGATTTTAAAAAGGGTTGACTCTCTGACGATGGCCAATTGAACTGTTCGACGCCGAATCGATGATATTCCTGGCACTTCTTCGTTACTAACTAATATTTTTATTATTTTACTCGAGCTCTTCGGTTAACTAAACAAAATAATTTTGTTGGAACCACAGTTTTATTTGCGCTGCGAACGGAAATGGTTCTTTTGAAGACCTTTTTCATGGCAGAAATACACTCAAAGGTTTACCATTGCCTGTCGAGTGGAAACCTATATTAGGAGGGCACTGTAGAGTGGCTTCAGCTGGGTTTCTGCAGTGATATTTAATGCTCTAACTCAAAGAAAGCCTTGAAAGGAGCTAATGTTGTCCCAAGTTGGAATCATTGGTAGAGTCTTCAAATACTCTTGATTTTTTTCTGACTGAAATCATTAAACTGAAAAACTTGGAAAAGCTGTGCTATTGGCGTCCAAGTTAATTCACCACCATCCACTTTTTTTATAGTTTGACTAATAAAACATCTGCGTCGTCCTCCCTACTTCAGCTAGCCCTCTCTATGACTCAAACTTCTAAGTTTTTAAAGAACTAATTACCATTTCGTTCCTTGAGTGCGATTATTTGTGCCCATAGGCCTTATTAGCATTAGCTTTGTTGCTTTGCTGGAGACTGATGACGTAGTTGGTGGCCTCATCATCATCATTACCATCTTCTTCTTCTTAATTGGCGCGATAACCGCTTACGCGATTTTGGCCGAGATTAACAAAGCGCGCCAGTCGTTTCTTTCTCGTGCTAACCGGCGCCAATTGGACACACCAAGTGAAGCCAAGTCCTTCTCCACCTGATCTTTCCAACGCAGAGGAGGCCTTCCTCTTCCTCTGCTACCACCAGCTGGTACCGCATCGAATACTTTCAAGGCCGGAGCGTTTGTATCCATTCGGACGACATGACCCAGCCAACGAAGCCGCTGGATCTTTATTCGCTGCGCTATGCCTATGTCGTCGTAAAGCTCATACAGCTCATCGTTCCATCGTCTGCGATATTCGCCGTTGCCAACGTGCAAAGGTCCAAAAATCTTACGCAGAATCTTTCTCTCGAACACTACAAGCGTCGCTTCATCGGATGTTGTCATCGTCCAAGCTTCTGCGCCATATGTTAGGACGGGCATGATGAGAGTCTTGTAGAGTGTTAATTTTGTTCGTCGAGAGAGGACTTTACTGCCCAATTGCCTACTTAGTCCAAAGTAGCACTTGTTGGCAAGAGAGATTCTACGTTGGATTTCAAGGCTGACATTGTTATCGGTGTTAATGCTGGTTCCTAAATACACGAAGTCTTTTACAACCTCAAAATTATAACTGTCTACAGTGACGTGGGTGCCGATACGCGAGTGCGCCGACTGTTTGTTTGAAGACAGGAGGTACTTCGTTTTGTCCTCGTTCACCACCAAACCCATTCGCTTTGCCTCTTTATCCAGTTTGGAGAAGGCAGAACTAACAGCGCGGTTGTTAAGGCCGATGATGTCAATATAATCGGCATACGCCAGCAATTGTACTCTCTTATAAAAAATTGTGCCTGAGCGATTAAGTTCTGCGGCTCGTACGATGCTCTCCAACATCAGGTTAAAGAAGTCACACGACAGCGAGTCACCCTCTCTGAAACCTCGTTTGGTATCAAACGGCTCGGAGAGGTCCTTCCCAATTCTGACGGCGCTGCTGGTGTTGAGCAACGTCATCTTACATAGCCGTATTAGTTTTGCGGGGATACCAAATTCAGACATAGCGGCATACAGGTAACTCCTTTCCGTACTGTCGAATGCAGCTTTGAAGTCGACGAAAAGATGGTGTGTGTCGATTCTCCTTTCATGGGTCTTTTCCAAGATTTGGCGTATTGTAAATATTTGGTCGATGGTAGACTTTCCAGGTCTGAAGCCACACTGATAAGGTCCAATCAGTTGGTTGACGGTGGGCTTCAGCCTTTCACACAATACGCTCGCTAGAACCTTATAGGCGATATTTAGAAGACTAATCCCGCGGTAATTGGCACAAATTGCAGGATCGCCCTTCTTATGGATTGGGCAGAGCACACTTAAATTCCAATCGGCAGGCATGCTTTCATCCGACCATATTCTGCATAGGAGCTGATGCATGCACCTTACCAGCTCCTCGCCGCCATGTTTGAATAGCTCAGCCGGCAGTCCGTCGGCGCCCGCGGCTTTGTTGTTCTTTAGCCGCATTATCGCTATTCTCACCTCGTCATGATCGGGTAGCGGAACGACAATTCCGTCGTCAACGATTGGGGTATCGGGATCTTCACATTCTCTATGACATGCGCAGCTGTCACCGTTTAACAGGTTCGAGAAGTGTTCCCTCCATAGTTTAAGATTGCTCTGTACGTCAGTCACCAGATCGCCGTCTTTGTTCTTACAGGACAACGCCCCGGTCTTAAAACCTTCTGTAAGCCGCCGAACTTTCTGGTAAAATTTTCGGGCGTTGTTCCTGTTGGCCAGCATCTCAAGCTCCTCGCACTCACGTATTTCGGCCTCTCGTTTCTTCTGTCGGATAATACGTCTCTCTTCCTTTTTTAGCTCTCTGTAATGATCCCACATGGCTCGCGTTGCGCCCGATCGCAGCGTGGCTCTATAGGCGGCATCTTTTCTTTCGGCGGCAGCATGACATTCCTCGTCGTACCAATTGTTTTTTCGGGCTCGCCGGAATCCGATTTCTTCTTCGGCGGCGGTACGTAGGGAACGAGAAATGTTGCTCCATTGCTCGCACATGCCGGTGTGTTGGGCAGTGCTCTCCGAGAGCAGGAGTGAGAGTCGAGTGGCGAATCTTCTGGCTGTCTGTTGTGATTGCAGCTTTTCGATGTCGAACATTCTTTGCGTAGGTAGATGTACGTTTTTTGCTGCACAGAGGCGTGTGCGCAGTTTGGCTGCAACAAGGTAATGATCCGAGTCGATGTTGGGTCCTCGGATCGTACGTACATCTAATACACTAGAAGCGTGTCTTCCATCTATCACAACATGATCGATCTGGTTTCGCGTTTTTCGATCTGGAGACAGCCAGGTAGCTTGGTGAATCTTCTTATGCTGGAATCTGGTGCTACAGACTACCATGTTTCGGGCCCCGGCGAAGTCGATCAGCCTCTGTCCGTTACCGGATGTTTCGTTGTGCAGGCTGAATTTTCCGACTGTGGGACCAAAAATTCCCTCCTTGCCCACCCTGGCGTTGAAGTCGCCAAGCACGATTTTTATGTCGTGGCGGGGGCAGCGCTCATAGGAACGTTCCAAGCGCTCATAGAAAGAATCCTTGGTCGCATCGTCCTTCTCTTCCGTCGGGGCGTGGGCGCAAATTAGCGAGATGTTAAAAAATCGCGCTTTGATGCGGATTGTTGCGAGACGCTCGTCCACCGGAGTGAACGACAGTACTTGGCGACGAAGTCTCTCTCCCACAACAAATCCGACACCGAATTTGCGCTCCTTTACATGGCAGCTGTAGTAGACGTCGCAAGGTCCTATGTTTTTCTTACCTTGCCCCGTCCATCGCATCTCTTGGATGGCAGTGATGTCAGCCTTTACTCTCACGAGGACATCAACCAGCCGGGCAGAGGCACCTTCCCCATTAAGGGACCGGACATTCCAGGTGCATGCCCTCAAATCGTGTTCCTTATTTCGTTTGCAGGGGTCGTCATCAGTAAAGGCAGTTCTCATCCGAGGCTTTGTTGCTGTTTTCATTGGGGGGGCTTTTTAAGTGGCGGGTCCCAAACCCAGCGCACAACCAGCTATGCTGGGATGCTTCGCCTTCTCACTTTAGCTCACTCCCGAACGGGTGTTCGGAAGCTAACCAGAGGATACGTGGGCTAATCCCGGACGTTGTGAGCTGCTTGAACCATATGTAGAAGAATCGTCCTGGCCACTCCCAAGTGAATGGCGATCAGTAACTTTCCCCACTTGCGTGGACTTCTACACATGGAACCATCCTCCTCCATCCATCATTACCATCAGAAAACATTAAAAGCAGCATCAGCAACCATCAAATGTTGGCCGCAAAAGTCATTGTCATTTGGTTGTTGGCTGGATGTTAGCCATTTTCCATTTCTGCAAACCTTCAACTGGCCAATAAAATGCTATCCTCTCACTGCTTGTCCCCTCTTTGTGTGCATGTATGAGTGTAATAGTTTGCACCAAATAATTTAATGTTATTTCCAAATTTATGCTATGGCTTTCATCCGGCCCAAAATATTTGCCTGCTGTGCGGTATGCTCCTGCTGCTTACTCCCCGCCTTGCACTCACTTTTCCCGCTTTACTCTCCATTAAATATTTGGTGATTGCTTTTACTTGTTGGTAGTGTGGTGGTGGTTTTTGGTGAAAACTTTTGCCTTTGCAGCTTCTTTTGCTTTGTTACCTTCCATGCTTGGCTTAGTTAGTGTTGCCCAAGTAGTCGCACATAAGTTTACCACAGTGCTGCCAACACAGTTTGCTCTCGGAAAATTCTAAACATTTACATGTATAGCAGAAAAGTTTGTTACTGTTTGGCTAGTTGTTGCTGTTGTATTATTTATTTCCCTGCCGTTCTTTGTTTCGTTTTTTTTCTTGACTGGAGATGAGTTTTCGCACGAGCTAACCGCTACAGAGTTCATACACATCCTCCCATCTGAAATATGTGAGTGAGTTGTGCTGGTCATATGAGATTTGCTCCAAAGTTATTCATACGCCCTGTAGTACACGAGCTGCTGTTTAATTTCTTGCATTTAACAGTTGCTTTTGTTGTTAGGGTTCAACAAGAGCCTGCATTTTTGTTTAATTTTTGGTAGCTCTGTGATAATTTGAGTTTATTGTGGCGCATAAAGTTTAAATGTTGATACGAACATGTTATTACTTAGACACTATGAACTTGTCTCTACTACATTTGCATTTAATTCTACAAAAAGACAAGCTTAAGGGTATGTATACCATCGATTAGTAGAAAAATA
The DNA here is from genome assembly GCF_027943255.1 of Anastrepha obliqua. Lineage (NCBI taxonomy): Eukaryota > Metazoa > Arthropoda > Insecta > Diptera > Tephritidae > Anastrepha > Anastrepha obliqua. The sequence continues at coordinate 52,432,881 of NC_072893.1, forward strand.
CCATACATTTTCTAGTTACTGCCATTTTTATACTCACTAAAAATAAAACTTCAATACAATTTTTAGCTCATTTTCAACTGTGATATAAAAAAGGAATTAGTAAGTGAATCATTTCTGTGGAGGTATGGAAGAGGAGCACAGTGGTCCTAATTTTCATAATATCTGCACAATTCATCTGCAAAAATTAAAAAAAAAAAAATGTAAGACGAACCAACGTAAACCGAAGAAAAACGGCATTTAGCGGTTAAATTTCCAATCCAGACATTTGCAGAGGAAGAGAAAGTACTCAACACACGCCTTTTCTAGCTTAGCTTTTCCGCGTGTGTGCCGTTCGTCCAATGACCGGTAAACACAGGTACGAGTTTGGAAAATGAATCGCGTGGAGTCCTCTGGACTTTCTAAGCCGTCCGCCTATTGTACTGATGCCAAAGGGTTTTCGCACACGAAGAAATGGAGCTCCATATTTTGTGCGCTTGCCTGAAAAATAATTTGCGCAGTTCCCCTGTAACAACAGTCAGGGGGGTGCCGATGATCGGGTAGCAGATCCCAATTCAGTCCCCTCCTTGGCAAGCGCATCAGCAATTTCGTTTCCCTCAATGTTTCCATTCCCGGGAACTCAGATCAGAGAAATATTACCTGTACACCCAAAATATTTGATCCTTACAGAAGTTGATACCATGGCGTCGTCAGAGCCTTGATTGCGGCTTGACTATTAGAGAAAATGTTAATATCTCCCTCGCTTCCACGTACCGTAAGCATTTTGCATGGCTGCAGGATCGCGAAAACTTCTGGCTGAAAAGCACTAGCGATATTCAGTAATTTTAACGAAATAGGTAATTTCCTGCTCCGACTCCCGGTTCCATTTTGGTGCTGTCAGTGAAGACAGAGGTACCAGGCTCCGTGCAGATTATACCCTCATTCCTGTCCTGCCTATTTGGAAAGATTGGCTTAGCACGACCCGGAAACCCCAGTTTGCGGATAGAGATATCTGTCCGAAATGCAGAGAAATACGGCGTTAACTGCCCAAAAATAAACTGCCCTGGGGGCACTGCGCTCCACTCCAATCGCTAACATACGCCTCGAAGCCAATATACGGTCGGTAGAAAATCAGAGAGACTTGACCATGGCAAGGTTATTTAAAACAATTTTTGTATCAAAACGCAACTCTGTCCATAACATCGCCAAAAACTACAAGAAAAAAAAAAATACATACCCAAACAAGAGCCAGCCATAGGTAAAATATTAAACCTCAGTGCAAAACTCAATCTACCTACAAAACATCCACAGCTTGCGATCCTGGATACGAAAACCTAAAGCAATTAATACTACCTTAAGTGACTTAAACAAAAACAATACGAATCCAATCTAGTATCAAACAAACTTTTACGAAATTAAAGAGAAATATCAGAACTATACCTTCATCTACACAGACGGATCTAAGATCGACAACAATACTACATACAGCATAACTTCACAAAACGAAGTTATAAAAATGTCAAACCTACCAAGCTATAGCTCAGCATACTCTGCAGAAATTATAGCCATATGTGAAGCTATAAACACAATAAAGAGCAAAACCAAAAACTTCGCAATAAGTTCTGAATCCCTCTCGGTCATCAACTCAATAGCAAACATATACAACTACGATAACTATCCAAACACCATTAGAAACATTATGATAGCGAAATACCCTAAAATCAAACTAATTTGGGTGCCGGGACACGCTAACATAATCGGAAATGAATTCGCTGACTACACCGCGAAACAAGCACATCAAACACCAACACTAATGACAGATAACTTCAAACTTAACCGACATTAAAAGACATATAAAAAAAAACATTTTGATAACAAACAGCACCATACATGGAACTCAACTAATGACTGGTACCAACAGGTAAACTATACAAAAACCCACGTAACGGACTTTATAAAAAATAATAAAAATAGGGTGATCCGACTAGACGTCATAAAGTTCGGGCGTCTTCGGCTAGGGCATACAAAAACTGCACATGGACATGTCATGACTAACACCAACCCAACTACGTGAACGTGCAACCCGGACGTAATATGTATCATACCCCATATCCTTCTTCATTGCCCACTATACACCGCCCGCAGAAGACAAATCTTCAGCAACTCGAACCCAATGACGCATCTATCTTCCCCAATCTCCGATTCAATATCTTTAATAACCATATTCCTTAAAATAACCAACCTGTACCATAGAATTTAAGACACAATACAAAAGAACTCCATATACATACACAGTTTAAGCGTAAGGCCTCGACGCTATCGCTTTATGTTACAATTAGCTTATAAGATTACTCTTTAAGTCAATTTTTAAAATAAATAAAAATAAAATAAAATTGCCAAAAAATGCTACCATGTTCCTTGAGAGATTGCCTCTAGAGGCCAACCTTCTATAAGCTGATTGCACTTTGCGCAGCGATGGAAATAACGTAAAAGTCTATGGGAAGTGAGTGCAAAAAATCATGCAAGTCAGTAGTGGGGCAAGTTCTACATGCTCCGATGATGCCAATAATAAGTTTTTTACTAAATAAAAAATTATTTTGAGTGATTTTGACCTTTGACCTGTACTGCAAAAAAAAAACTCAGTGTTCCAAATTTCGATGAGAATTTGGTGAATTTTTCAAAATTCAGTCGGCTATAAAATTGTAGAAACTTGAGAAGTTTCTAAAAATTTTGTTTAATAAGTTTGAAAAACTGATGAAAATTAGTTGATTTTTTTTTAAACGAAAAGTCAAACCTAATAGATGGTTGTCACCATCGGTCGCAGCATAATTTAAATATCTTTGGTAGGTGAGAATTGCCCTTTTCGGCACTGTGTAATTGATTAGATATTGCTGTTGTATGGCTGGAAGGTGCAAAGGCGCAGCAAAGTTAGCTTTCAGGAAATGAAAATCACAAATTTCTCAAACCGGTTGTGAGCATCATGACAACCACAGCATCAAATTCTCTATGTTCATTTTTATTGGGGACACAGCTTTACATATATACATACATACATACATACATCCCAGTGACATCCTATACACCTATTAACTTACAATTCACACAGCACTCCACCTCACTGCACGGCAGCCAACAATTTTCATTCACCTTGCACGCGCCATCTATATTAATACGCTTCTACATACATATGACCATTGCAGTTGCCACTTTTCCCCCCTAATTGTTTGCCTGCCACCTGCACGCCTTGTTTGCTCCAGCGCAAAGCTCACCTAATTGTGAATTCATTCGCACAGCGTGCAACTGGCAACTTGCAACTAGCAGCTTGCTACTTGCTCCATGCAGCAGTCAATATATGTATGTATAATATATACACACATACATACAAATAATCACTACATTTAAAATTCTCTAATGAATTTTCTAGCACAAGTTTGCTACTTCACTTCCGCTGCTGTGAATTTTCATTTCCCCATTCCAAGGGAATGCCGACGGTTTTTCACCACAATTTTCTTATGCATTTCATTGCACCTTTTCCTTTGGTTTTGTTTGTTTTCTGGCACTCCCCGATGCTCGTTGCAGCAATTTTACTTTGGCAATGACAATAAAACTAAGCGTAGGTGCGCCACATCCAATTTTATCGATAGCAATTTTTGGAGCAGATAGTGGAAGTGAGCATTTTTCCAGACCTTTTTCGTGTTTTTTTATTATCATTTTTCTAGACTATTTAATTTTTTTGTTTGTGATTGTAGAGCAATTTTACGTGTACCAGCATTTTATTGCTGTTATTCGTATCGCGTTTTGGCAGTGGCTGTAAATGGTTGGTCGGATTTTGGTCGGTACTCTAAGGTACTTCAGTTGGATTTTCATTTTAATAGTTCCGCTGGTTTCTAGTTGTAGCATCTTTGTTGCTGCTTACTCAGATAATGCATACAAATTTATTCTGTATAACTGTAGTATCGGAATTTATGTGGCTGACAGCATAAATTTGCCAAGTAATTTTATAAACCTCATCAATTATCCGTTGGTGCGGTTTCGTAATTAAATCAAGTTGAATACGCTAAAAGAAATAAAATGAAATTCTGTTACAAAAAGCAAATTAAGTAGACCGTCATGTGGAGGGGAGAGGGCGAAAGAGATAGCACAGAGCGAAAGATCAGAAGAATAATTGGCGTTCGTGGATTCGGTGGCATTTTGATTTAATTACTGTTATTTATAGACAAGCTGAAATACTGTAATAATAAAAACATGCAATCAAAATGGATACGAAAAGCAAAGATACAAAGATGCAGGAACAGTGGCGGTATTGGAAGTTAGAACTCCTAAACAGATGTAGTTTATACTGCTCTGCTTTGGTACAACGAAGTGCCAGGGGGGACCACGCCTAGTATTAGTATTAGTATTTAGGAGAATATAGGAGAGCGAAAAATTAAAAAAAATAAAATTAAATTTAAAAAAAATATTATATTACAAAAAAATATTTAAAAAAATATTTGTAAGAAATATATATTAAAAAATTACAAAAAAAATGTTAACGACGTACGTACTTTTCAAGTAGTTTAAAAGTGACGTTTTTTTTTAATATTAAAAACCAAATATTAGGAAAATATAAAAGAAGGGTAAAAGAAATATTAAAAAGATAAACAAAACGTAGTTTTCGGCGTACTTACTTTGTATATTACATATATATATATTTAAAAAAAATATATTGTAGAAAAACAAAAATATATAAAGAAATAAAAAAACAGATTGGTTTTCGACATACTTTAAAAAAATATTAAAAACAAAAATTAGTTTTCGACATACTTACTTTTTATATTATATTATACTTACTTTTTATATAAAAAAAAAATAATTAAAAAAAATATAGAAAAAAATATAAAAATAATAAAAAAACAGATTGATTTTCGACTTACTTCAAAAAAAAAAAAATTTAAAAAAAAGGTTAGTTTTCGACATACTCACTTTTTATATTATACTTACTTTTTATATTAAAAAACAATATAAAAATTAAAAACAAATTTAAAAAAAAAATTAAAAAAAAAAAGTTTTAAAAAATATTAAAAAAAATAGTTTTCGACATATTTATTTTTTATACAGTAATATATATTAAAAAAAAAGTAAAACAAAAAATATTAAAAAAACGAAAAAAAATATTCAAAAACAAAATATTTACAAAGAAAAGTTAGTACCGTATCTTTTGAGCACTTTTGTTGAAGGGGGTATTCTGGTCTAGACGCCTTAATTTTAGGTATTTTTAAAACTAAGTTAAAAAAAATGAAAAATTTTTACTATCCATGTTTTTTTATGGTTTTTGTTAATATTGGAAAAGTATAAAAAAAATGAATAAACAAAAAAAAAACAATTGTGGAATTACAGGCCCGCGGAGTAGGGGCTACGTAAAAAACGGCGCTCCATGGTTGACATGATTCCAACCCTTGTAGTGATCTAAAACAAACTAATTTAAAAAAATTCTTCATTAGTTAGGATGTTGCTATCGGATTACGCCAAATCATAGAAAAAAAATTCACAAAAAATTCTTCAAACTTCAAAGCGATCGGTCATGATGGCCATCTCAAAAAAAGTTGTTTCGAGAAAGTCGCGTTTGAAGTTTGAGTAACAATTCCAATAGAATAACGTAGGTCATAATATTTACTACTCACTCTGGATTAATCGGCGATATATTTCCAGGTATATATTATAGAAGTATGAAGTGTATATATATGTATAGCATAAAAAAAGGTTTGTGGTATATAAAAGATTTTCTGGAAAGAGCGAGTCTTCAAGTCGCCCGGTAAAATTTGCCGTTCATTGTGCGATTGGCTCCACTCGACCGGCTTAGGCGCCACGACACAAAATCCGCTGTATCTCCGAAAATAATTCGAATTTTGAAAAATCCGTTGAATGGCATATTTTTGAAGGTCTAAACTTTGAAAATATGCAAAAAAAATCCATTTTTTTCAAATTTCTACACCAGAATACCCCTTTAATAATGATGGGTCCTGATAATCATCGAAATAGTCGTCGGCCATGAAATGGTCGTCGAGGTAAACCATTGCTCATGTGCCACTTTTTACTCCATGAGTTTGTTTATTAAAACCATGAGTGTCCATTTTTTTTCTTCCAAAAATGCGCAATTTTGATATCTTCGCTGAATCGGTGCAATACTGTCGCTTAATACCCTCTTGTTATTGCTTTACCTCTTTCTAAAAAAGCCATTGAGTTTTTTACGTGTATCTTAAAAAGCTATAGTTACAATTTAGCCAACCAATTTCACCGTCTTCGCTTTCTTCAGAACCTGAATCCGTCTTCAAAATAAAATTATTAGTTTGACTGTTCCTTGGCCTCTAAGTGTAACTATGCTTCGTTTACTGTTACAGCCCGCGACAAAACGGTGTAAACAAAGATGTTGTGCATATGTTATATGGAGAGAATGCGCAAAACCGTCAGTGAAAAAAAAATTATAAAAAATCAGGGCCATTCTTCGGGAACTTGAAACTTGCACTTTGTTATAGTAAAATTTAATAAACTATAAAAATGCATACTTTTTTGTTTTAATTTTGATTAGAAAGTGTGAATTTTTTGTATTTTGCTGCTTGCCTGCGGCCCAATTATTTCGGACATTTTAATACGTCGCACACTTAAAAGCCATATCTTAGAGTTTGCCAACGGGAGTAGTCACTTCCAATGGCTCCAAATCGCGTGAGCTTCTAACAAACGGTTAAGCGGCCAAACAGTCAAAGCTTAGGTAGGGCATGATTGCTCATAAAGAAAAGAGTTAATAATAAAAGTATAGCAGAAATATATTTTTTAAATTTCTAAAATCGATTAAAGCTAATCACGTAACACAAAATGGAATTTAAACCGGTGTTTCAGTCATTAGTCCCTCTCTCTCTATCAGCAGCATGCGATGGATGGAGTATTGGCTAAGGCAAGGCGCTGGTGGGATGAAATGAAGTTAGTGGGAGAGAAATATCTACGCATTGCAATTCAAATAGAAATTGCAACACATTCTTAAACACTTCAAAAGTAGTTACCAGACATCCAGTCTTCAAAAAACAGGTAAAGAAAAGTATTGTACATCGAAGAAACTCCTCGTAAAATCGTTCTTTCCGCTCGATACCTCAACTTTACTAAAGACATCTGCTCGGAAGGTATGGTGTACCAAATGGATTCAAATCAGCAAATAATTAAATCTATATCGAATTTAGCCTTGTTGCGCCTATTTTGCGGGGTTTTCACAATATTTTTTTTTCTGTGTAATACAGAGTTTTTAGCGAGTTATGTCGCGTATAAGGCATTATTCTGTACTTGTAATAATTTCGCATTTAAAACTACTTTGTGTATTTGTCCAAAGGATCTGCTCTGGAGAAATGGTCGTGCAAACAGGTCTTCGCCAACTATTCTTAGTAAAAACTGGTCAGCCAAAGTTTTTTTCCAAAGAAATCCATTTCATTGAAGGATTTGCTGAATACAATATTTGTCCCCGCAAGATACTAAACAGAAATATTGTATTTGAATCTCGTAGATACTTTCATGGCCTCTATCTTTTTAATATGATAGCAGGCGATCGGTCCAATTTTTGACTACTTTTTCCTAAAAATCTGCCCGTATGTCGTCAATAGTGTGGAACCAAATGTCGTCGATGTCTAGTTGATTCATTTTGGAAAATTCAGTCAGTGTGACGCAATAGCGCTCGCCATTTACCATAACATAACCGTATGTCCTTCATTCTGCCGCGAAAGAAATTTTTTCAGAGTAAATTCCAAGGTGCTGTATTCGTTTTCTGCCTAGTGCAGGTCATTTACAAAGAATGTGTTCTGAACTTTCAGTGTCCATTTCACAGATTCGACAGATGATGGTCTCAGAGATCCCAATTTTGTTTAAGCGATATCTCAGTCTAGAGTGGCCGTAAAGTAACCAGTTAAAAGTCTTAAGTCTACTCTGCTAAGTGAAAGTAGCTTATCAGAAATTCTTCTGTCCGGCGTTAGGCGAATTGTGTCAGTGTTCAACGAACTTTTTCACCTCCCACCTCCTAAGAATTTGGATGATAAGGCCCTTTGTAAGTCCACAGCAACGTTCAGGTCCAATTAGGGGCATTAGGTTTGTCACTTTTTTTCTAAGTACGGGTGGGCCATATAGCGTTTGCTTTTTGAACCACCTATTTTTTTGAGAATGGTAACACAAATGACATGTCAAATGTGTTCATAATTTACTTAAAGGTCTGACATTTACGAAATGGGACGCTATACGCTTGAACAAAATTGGGAAATATTGAAAACCTATTTCCAAAGTGTTGAGTCTTCGTCTTATTTTCTGATTTTCACATCGGTGGCTATGTCAATAAGCAAAATTGTCGGATTTGGGGCTCAGAAAATCCACACGTTACTGTAGAGAAGCAAATGCATCCACAACGAGTCACTGTTTGGTGCGGTTTTTGGTCTGGCGACATCATCGGGCCATTTTTTTCGAAAATGAGCGAGGAGCCGCGGTTACAGTAAATGGCGAGCATTACCGTGACATGCTCAACGAGTTGTTTTCAAAAATTGAAGAGGATGACATGGACGACATTTGGTTTCAACAGGACGGTGCAACTTGTCACACTGCCAAAGTTACACTCGAACTTTTGGCTACCGTTTTTGAAAACCGAATAATCAGCCGAAATTCCGATATCAATTGGCCGCCTCGGAGCTGTGATTTAAGCCCGTTGGACTATTTTTTGTGGGGAGCCGTTAAAGACAAATGCTATGCGAACCATCCAGAGGCGATTGATGCTTTAAAACACGAAATCGAAGTTGCCATTCATGAAATTCGAGCCCAAACAATCGAAAATGTGCTTTAAAATTGAGTTGATCGAATGGCCTACTGTAAAGCCAGTCGTGGCAGTCATTTGAACGATATTATTTTTCGTTCTTAAATGACAATGTTCAATCTTCAAAATAAAAAGAAAAGTTTGAAAATTTTTTATTGATTATTTTTTTTTATAGCCGATTCAAAAAGCAATTTTTACATGGCCCACCCTATAGTTGTTTTTAAGCACCGGAGGTATAATTCAGCTGAAAATGTAATTTTACAATTTGCCACAAAACGCAATGAAAAAGGAAATTAGTATATGAAAACATGTTTTATTCATGTATTTATAATCAAAAAATCGAACTAGCTAATTTTTTCCATATTTATTTCCCATTATCTGTACTAATTTCTTTGCTTGCCACTGTATTTGATACACGAGAAATTTACATTATTAAATAATTCACATTGATATGAATTATTCATATGCAGTGGCGTGTTGTTGTTGTTGCTCGCAGAAAACAATCGCTTGGCTTTCTTTGCAAACATTTTCTTATCAGCCACACTTTTCGTACATAAAAGTATTGCAAAACAGAAATAAATATGCATGTACATATGTATGGATGGATGTATGTGGACATGGGAGCTAAATCCGGAAAAAGGTTTGTTACAACTATTGAAATAAATCATAGCAAGCATTTTACTTTTTATTGCGTGTGTATCCCATAGGCACATTTACACCTAGGGCCACTAGAATAGGTACGATCTATTATGTTTTCTTTAAACATATTTAATTGCAGTGAAACAAAAAAAATGCTCATGCAATTATTGTTGCATCAAAGCTAGTAAAATCTATTTCAGAGCAAAATAAGCTCAGCTGTGCTGGTCTATCATAAAGATTTTATGTTAATACTGGTAGCCAATACGCTTAAGGTGATGAGAATCCCCCGCCATTCAATTTCCAAACTCAATGCGGTGTTCACTGGTCACTGGGTGATCGGTACTCATGCGGAGAAGCTTGGAATTCCTTACATAGGGGTTGTATTCCATGCATTCGTTAGCGTGCCCTTTGGGGATGACTTGAAGAAATTTCCCAGCCTAGATCCCTTTTCTCTACTCCACTACACCAACAGCACTGGATGGCTGTAGACGGTTTTTACATTACATTATATGATCAGATCCACTTTGATCGGGGTTATCCTAGTTAATAGCTTTCGGAATTTGTTTATGTTCCAAAGTGTTTTTAAGTTTCAAACTTTCAAGGACAATTGTCTTGTTTCGTAATGGAGTCGTTTAATGCTTTATTAAAACTGCGATACACTGGTTCACCCACTATGCAAATTTCAAAAATCTAAAACGTAAACTTAATTTTTTATTTATTTGTTTAAATAATATTAAAATAAGCACAAAAAATAAAAATCGCGATTCCTTTTGCTCTTGAAAATTTTATTCTGCTTATATTAAAAAATGTATATCACTAGGAAATTTTCCATACCAATGCGAAATACAGAGAAAAAATAAAAACTATTTTTTATCAAAACTCAATTAAAATTTTGAGCCCTTTCAAACTAGCAGTTTGTTTAACTAAAATAAACTATGAAACTGCGTACCTAAATAGAAAAAAAAATAAAATCTTATTAAAAAATTTGAAATTATTAGGTGCGCAACTAAATGCTCGCTGTTTTTTTTGATGAAAATACAACTTTATTCTAAAAAAATGGTTGCAAGCGAATCACTGAAAGCATTGCCATCCGTTGGCTACTACTTTTTCCCATCTTTCTGGTAGATCTCGTATACCGTCGCGGTAAAACTGTTCATCTTTTGAGGCTATCCACGGATCAAGCAATTTCTTGATGTGTTCAATATGAATATGACCAGCAGGGTCAACTACACCATGTGCCATCGATCGGAACAGATGATAATCGGACTTCGCAATATCTTGAGAATATGGCGGGTGGGGTAGGATTTCCCATTTCAGTCTTTCCAGGTAGGTTTTAACGTGTTTTGCAACGTGAGGGCGAGCGTTGTCATGCTGTAGAATCACTTTTTCATGCCTCTCCGCGTATTGCGGCCGCTTCCCGAGCAGAGCTCGGCCCAATCGCATCAATTGAAGAATTGAAGTCGATACCGATCCCCAGTGATGGTTTCGCTTGATTTTAACGGTTCATAATAAATAACACCCACCAAATATATACATAGCATCACATTCGCAGCGTGAATATTCGGCCAAGGCGACGTCGAAGCGTGACCGGGCAGTCCCCATGACTTTCTTTTTTATGGATTGCTGTAATGAATCCATTTTTCATCACCCGATGCGATGAAGAAAACCCTTCCTTTTTTGCCGCTGGAGCAATTGTTCACAGGTGAAAAAACGAAGTTCAACATCCCTTGGTTTTAACTCATACGGAATCCAAGTCCCCTGTTTCTGAATCATTCCCAAAGCATGCAATCGCTTGGAAATGGATTGGTGGGTAACTCCTAATACTGAAGCAAACTCTTCTTGCGTTTGACACGGAAAAATCAACATTTTCCGCAAATGACGATTATTCGGCACAAAATCAGACAAAACCAATCTAACGAAGAAAGATAAGTTGCGAAACAAATGTTTTAGTGAAGAGATATTCTGCCGAAATCAAAAATATAATCTTTATTTTATTATCTTTAGCTCCAGTGTTCCATGTCACGTCTGGTTCTGTAAAATTTTGCAATTACAAAACAAAACAAAAAAAAAAAAAAAAAAACTGCAGAGCAAATATCGTTTGGACACTTTTTTTTAAAACCTTGGGTTGGGCACCCGGGTCTAGCCTGTTTACTTCTTGTTCGATGATCTTTTTTAAAAGGTTGTAGCCATAAATCGATAGAAAATTTAATTTTAGGAAGCTACCTGGAATTTCAAGCCGTTAGCTACAATGGAAATATGTTAAATTCACGTCCAAAGTCGAAAAAGGAGCCCAACGGAGGGAGGGAAGGTTAACGTTAGTTATAAAATTGCCACGGCCATTTCAAGAAGATGCTTCAATTAGGAAAAAAGGTGCGGCAAATATTGTTAACGAAGAGATATTCTACCGAATTCGAAAATAAAATCTTTAATGTATTATCTTTTGTTCTAAAATTGCCACGCCCATTTCTAGAAGATTCTTCAATTTAGAAAAATGTTGCGGCAAATGTCGTTAACGAAGAGATATTTGGCGGAATGCCCAAATAAAACCCTTATTTTCTTATATGTAGTCTTATAAATGCCAGGCTTATTTCTATAGTTCGGCTAAATCATCCAAATAAATATATTTCTATAGATTTATCTTCTTAAGCAATAATTTTCCCACATAAACATTTGTATTGGATGATTTTTTTCCCCTTGTTCACTGCTCTCGGGAGCATAGGTCCCCGACAAAACATTTGTCTTGCGTTGGTTACATTAATCTATTTGCTTTCTGACAGGGTAGGTGCCGCTATGATTATGATTATTCCACCGGAATCCGTGATAAAATTTAAATTTTTTACAAAATGCGAAAACAACTCACAATTCTACATTAAACTCTTATCGCTGCTGCGTACCTATTTCAATGAGCATCTGCGTTGTTACCTTCAGAAATGTAATTTTTTTTTCTTGTTTACCCTGCAATGATTTGTTCGTATTTGCCCTTTTATCAAATGTTCAATAGTGTGGAAAATTGATAAAAATAAACTGACAAAATGTAGAACATTCGCTTCTACTCATTTCCTTCGCGTTCAGTAAATTTCGCTCATAATTCAAATTGTGTGGCAAAACTGTCTATGGAACGCAGACAAATAGAAGTAAAAAAAGAAACAAAAAAATATGCGCCCACACACCCATGTAAAAAAATACTTACATCACCGTTGGCACTCACACATGAGCGCGTGTTTGTTTGGTTGACATCTCAGCTGGCGACAGCTCGCAAACACCCACAAAGATTGGCACTGCTTGCACAGCTAGATTGCCAATAGATGGCTGTGGGATAAACGCACACTCTCAAGCACTACCTCTCATACACACACACATGCTTCTCATTGCACGTACTAGTGTTTGTTTGGGTGTGGATTATATGCACTCATGCTTTTGCTAGTTTACACTTTGTCTGTCATCAGTGCGGGGTGATTGCGCGTGATATGGTTATTTTCTTGTGCTGGGCTGCGCTGCTCTGCGTTGTAATAATATACGATTTTTCAGCGTCTGATGGCTGCAAGTGGCGTGTGCGTATTAAAGCGAGGCGGGGTTGTGAGTGTGAAAAACTGTAAGTTGCGTTTCTTGCGATTTGGGAAATGCCAAAATTTGACATTTATTGCAGTTAACGTTTAAAATGCCAAGCTTAGGAATTTTGACTTTAGCTTAACTTCTTGAAAAATATTGAAAGAGATTTGTGTGTCGAAAAGATTTTGCTTAAGGTAAATTCAAGGTTTTAGTTAACTTTCGAATGTAGTTTTCTTAAGAGGTTAGGGGTAGTCAGAATTAAAAAAAAATGGATTTTATTTTACATTTTCTTAAAGTATAAAGTAGCCGAATGGGTTGGTGCATGACTACCATTCGGAATTCACAGAGAGAACGTAGGTTCGAATCTCGGTGAAACACCAAAATTAAAAAAAACAGTTTTCTAATAGCGGTCGCCCCTCGGCAGGCACTGGCAAACCTCTGAGTGTATTTCTGCCATGAAAAAGCTCCTCATAAAAATATCTGCCGTTCGGAGTCGGCTTGAGTCGGTCCCTCCATTTGTGGAACAACATCAAGACGCATACCACAAATAGGAGGAGGAGCTCGGCCAAACACTCAAAAAGGCTGTACGCGCCAATTATATATATACTATATAATATCATAAAAATATTGAGTGAAAAATTGAAGTGAATCCGACAAATACTTTTTGAGTTATTTAACAATTAACAAAAGGCGGAGCGTTCGAGAGCAAGTAGATAGCAGCAGCAGAACTTTATCTTGAAATTTTGCTAAAGTCAAGTCGAAAACATATTAATGCTATGTTTTTATTCCTGTAAAATAAAGCAATTGACTAGCGAAAAAAAATTATTGAGAATCATAATTTTTTCTGGCCTCTGACTACCCCTAACCCTTTAAATAAAACAGGGTATGATATATGACTTGCATAGTGCACCTCTTCCAACTTTATTCAAAAATGTCCGATAGAGCCCTTTTTTATTACGCTTCTGAATATCCGAAATTTTTCTAAAAATTCTGAGTAAAAAGTTTAAAATTTTAGTTCGGAAGTTCTTACAAATTCTTTACAAAGTTTCAAACTTTGCTTTACATGGTTTTTGTTATAAATGGTATGAACTATATTTTTATAAAAATAATGGAAATTACAAAATAAATAAATAAATAGTCAAAACCTATGAATGTGCGATGTACACTTTCTTTTGACGCTGACTCTATAATATGCGGGTTCCAAAGTGAATTGATTTGGAGGAGTGGTGCAATATTAAAGCAGATCAAATCATACGTTTCTTATTCTCAAATATTTGAGTTTCCCAGGCTGATGGCATTTTCGCTGAAATTTGACTACTTAATTAATCTTTCTTTCCAATTCAGTATATACCTGCCCCCTTTTCTGCCCGACCCATGTACTTAAAAGAAAAAATTAAGAAGTTTTCATTAAAATTCATTAAGTTCATTTCAATTCATTAAGTTTTTAGTGTGAATTTCTAGAGAAATGCTAGGTATGCAGTTTTTAACCCATTCAAGTTTTGTATAATAATGTGCCAGTTTGGAGTAACTCAAAATGCGCATTGATTTTTAATACGTTTTTTGTAGGTTCACGGTTTTATGCATTTTTTCCAATATAACGAATGTACACTTTTTTAAATGGAGAAAATGCGTTAAAAATGTCAAAAGTCAACGCAAATTTTCAGCCATTTCAAAATCGCTTTTTGTTCATACCAAAATTCAATGGACTCTAAAACGGCATATTAGAAATATTTCTAAAAATTCTGAATAAAAAGTGTGACATTTTGATGAAAACTTGTAGCCATATCAACAATTGTAGAAAGTGTGAAACTATAAATTATTTTATATGACTTTATAAATAAGTTAAAAAATGAAGTAAAAATAAATAGATACAACTGTGCAATATGTCGCACTGCTATTATTGTGAGCACAGGTGTATATTTATTTAACTATTCCTATCAGATATTTATATTCGAACCGATACAAAACTAGCTAACTGATAATTTTATACAGTGCGCCATAACACAGGAAAGGAATACCGATGTAACCACATTTTATTTACATTTAAATTTGTTAAAAAACCGCATTTCCCAGCTCGGTCAAAATTTTGGTTGCGTACCTACCTTCCATTGCATGCACACAAGGGCAAATGTAAATTTATATCTATACCTATATTTGCTTAGTTGGGTGATACTAATTACTTACTGCATGTAATGACATTTTTCCTGGCTTTGCTACAAACCGCACTTCTCTTCACCACACTTAGGGTCTTTTGGCATGGTTGGCTTCCTCATCTCAATTGTGGTGATTTCCATACTAATATAATATTTGCTAATGTATGAATTGTGGTGTGCACGCTCTCTTTGCTGAATGATTACTTCTTATTATTAATTTCTAATACATACACACATATTTACATACTATTGCTACCAGTAACGTGGATTGTAAATGAAAATGTAGCGAGTTGTAGAGGTCATACATGGCGTATACGTCATAAATTTCTCCAAGCACTCATCTATGCATGCTCATGCATATGCACATACACCTACAAAGAAATATGTACATACTATTTACACTTAGAGTGGTTTGTAGTGTAGTGTATGTATGCAAATATTTATTTCAAGTGCAATTATGTGCATCTGAAGATTACCAAAGCTGTTTGCTTTGGGTTGTCGCAACTGCTGTGAGAGCTTCGGTAGGGTCTCATTTTCATTGGGTGAGGGAGAAACGAATTGCATTCAAACAACAATTGTGTTAATGAATATTAAATGGATTTCTGGATGATTAATTCTAATACCAAAATAACAATTTAATCTGTATTATTTCTTGATTACCCTAATAAGGAAACATAATATATTGCGTTTCAGATTTCAGGTTCTCTACAAAAAAAAAAAGAAACAATTAGTATGAAATGAAAGCGATCTATCATTCGAGCAGACAGGTACTCAATTTTATTGCTTAGACTGAATAAAGTAAGCGTAAAAGAATCGATGGACATGGTCAGGTTACATGGCTCCCCATGGAAATGCCCAGGCGTGCACATTTCGACAGTCGTTCAACTGTCCATTGTTATACCATTAGGAAATAATAAAAAAATAAAAGAAATTAAAAAATAAAAAATGAAAAAATAAAAAAAAGTAAATGAAAATAAAAAAAATTAACAGAAAATAAAAAAATAAAATAAAAAAATTAGGGGAAAATTAAATAAAATAAATAAAACAAAAAAAAAATTTTTAAATTAAAAAAAAAAAATTTATTAATTAAAAAATTAAAAAATAAAAATAAAAAAATAAATTAATAATTTTAAACACAAGCATAAAAAAAATTAAAAAATGAAAAAAAGTTTAAAAATTAAAAAATAAAAAAAAAATAATAAGAAAATTCAAAAAAAAATTAAAAGAAAACTAAAAAGAAAAAAAAAATTAAAAGAAAATTAAAAAAATTACAAAAAAAAGAACTTAAAAAAAATATAAAAAAAGAACTTAAAAAAAATATAAAGAAAAGAACTTAAAAAAAAATATAAAAACAAAATAAAAGAAAATAAAAAAAAAATAACTGAAACACATAAAAAAATACTTTTGCAGCTAGAGACCAAATGGAGTAATTAATAATAATTTAATAAAATTTTAAATAAATATAATAAAAAATAAATAAAAAAAATTAAGAGAAAATAAAAAAATAAAATAAAAAAATTAGGGGAAAATTAAATAAAATAAATAAAACAAAAAAAAAAATTTAAAAATTAAAAAAAAAAAAATAAATTAATTAAAAAATTAAAAAATAAAAATAAAAAAATAAATTAATAATTTTAAACACAAGCATACAAAAAAATTAAAAAATGAAAAATTAAAAGAAAATTAAAAAGAAAAAAATTAAAAGAAAATTAAAAAAATTGCAAAAAAAAGAACTTAAAAAAAATATAAAAAAAGAACTTAAAAAAAATATAAAAACAAAATAAAAGAAAATAAAAAAAAAATAACTGAAACACATAAAAAATACTTTTGCAGCTAGAGACCAAATGGAGTAATTAATAATAATTTAATAAATTTTTGTTTTTTATGTTAATTGGTTTCGTTAATCTGTGCATTTTGAGATGGCTAGGGTATTGACCGGCTTTGCCTTCAGACTGGCATGGTGGGCGAGCACATTTTCTTCGCAGTTCGTAAGGTTATGCTGCCTATGCTCGGTCGTCGGAGCTTAGTTCGTTTCGAACAGGAGGTGAGATTGACGTTTGTATTTATTTGTTTATTTACTAAGCCAATGAATATAATAGATTCTTACAGACTAAATCTTTATAGAGTCAGTGTTATTTATATTTAGGTAATATAAAATATTCTTAACGGCGGCCGCCGTAGCCGAATGGGTTGGTGCGTGACTACCATTCGGAATTCAGAGAGAGAACGTCGGTTCGCATCTCGGTGAAAGATCAAAATTAGAAAAAGTTTTTTCTAATAGCGGTCGCCCCTCGGCAGGCAATGGCAAACCTCCGAGTGTATTTCTGCCATGCAAAAGCTCCTCATAAAAATATTTGCCGTTCAGAGCTGGTTCGAAACTGTAGGTCCCTCCATTTGTGGAACAACATCAAGACGCACACCACAAATAGGAGGAGAAGCTCGGCCAAACACCTAACAGAAGTGTACGCGCCAATTATTTATTTATTTTTTTATTCATAAACTTTTATTTATCAAAAAAATACCACTATAATTATTATTCTCTGGAGTTAAAAAAAAAATAATAATTTGTACTTTGTAAAATATAATTTATTTTTATTTTAAATAAGAATCAAAACAAAAAAAGTATTTTTTATTGTTATTATAATTATTATTCTCTGAAATTAAAAAAAAATATATATATATTTTTTTATTATTATTTTTTTATTATTAATATTTTATTATTATTATCTTTTATTTTTGATTATTTTTTTAAATATTTTTTTTAATATCCTTCCTCCATCTTTGAATATCCTTGACAATTTCTGCTTATTATTAAGAAATAAAATAAAAGGGCGAAAGTGTACGCCAGAGAATTTCGTCTTTCTGACTATATTAATTAATCAAGTCTGTCCTACGGTATTGCATTTTTGAATCCTAAATTAATAAAAGTAGAAGAAGACTTGCGAGGTTATGGCAGGTAATCTACATATTAATCTTTAAAATACTGGTGGGAAATTTTTAATGTTAATCAAAGACAAAGTTTCAAAAGGACATTCGTGTTTATGCACCAAAAAAGTATTTTTAGTTTTAACTTCATCGAAAATTCTCTTTTATTTGACATCCAAGTTGCTATCCTAATATACATTGCACTGAATTTTTTTAAATAATTTTTTGGAGTAACCATTTCCTTCAAATTTTAAAGACTTTTTGGGCAAAAGTTAAAACGTCAGGTAGAAAACCTTCAGACCAAGTTCTATGATACATATTTGGTCCCTAGTTTCGCGAGTACGTTCGTGTTGGTTTTTTTTGTTTGCCAGTTTCGAATTTCTTTTTGGTTTTTCTCCACTGTGAAATACTAGAAAATACCTCGATGTGCTGCCTCTACTGTTAAGGCAAGGCATCTGCGAAAGAGTAGCGAGCAGCAGATTAACAAACCAGCAAATATAGAAAACAGAAAGCATAAAAGAATGTAAAAAGCAGGCAATGTTCCTGTTTATCCCGCTTATTGGAGTTTGGCGCACAGCGAAGATTCATCCGAATAGCAAATTTACAATGTCACAAATTGTTCCTTTTGTTTTCAAAATTCGAATAGTAATGGAAAATAATTCATAAATTCTTTTAATACAGAGTGTTTGCAAACATGCCAAAGTTTTATAGCCAAAAAGTAGTACAGTGTGAAAATTAGGTTTATGATTTTCTAACACATTTGTACTTAGAGATGCACCTCTTTTGTAGGTCTATGGAATTTATGTCGAAATAAACCTTCCAGGAGATAAAACCCTCTGCTAATCGACGCATTCTGTGGCAAGTTATTATCGCACATTTTTTTTCCTTGTTTTTTGATTTCTGTCAGGCCGCTATCAGTCCTAAGTAGTGGGAATGCCCACCTGTCGTTGTTTAGGAAAAACGCCTTCTTTACTACTTGGAGTGCCATCGGTGTCTCACACTTTTCTGGCAGAAGGATCGCACAGATGGTTGAGGTCTTCGCTAGAGTGGTGTGTCTGCGCTATTACCGCGGCTGCCCGCTTCCTCTTGTTGACGCCACTGATGCAATGTGTAACTGTGTGTTTTTTGTTTTTGCTAAAACAAAGCAGCCAAATAATGCGCAGACTATTATGCGGGAGTAAGAATGGAAAGTATAAGTGTTTGGGGTATAGGGAAGTAGGTAAATTTGGAAAATTGTGAGGATCGTGCTTTACGTACGCTTCGAACTCGCAACCTCTGAGATGGCAGGCTAGTGCACTTACGTTAGACTACCGAGGCGCGTACATACATACTACGTTTTGTATTATTTCTGGCACTTAAATTGAATTTTGAGCTTTAAATTGAATTATGAGAACTTTATGACAAATGCAAATATTTTTGTAATACATTTTAACGCGCTAAATTCTTCTGTGCTGTGTATTTTTGACCATTTCCCGCAAAAAAGGCAAGAGTTGACCACTCAATAAACAGTTAGAGGGTTAAAGAGATATACAAAAATGAATCCCGCTGGTTTTTGCATAGAACTGCTGAACGCATCAGATGCCTAAAATGTGAGGATCAGTTATTTTGCTATGTCGAGGTGTGAAAATTTTGGGCCCCCTTGAACAGAAATTCAGATGTAAACTTTCAAATCGGCATTAAGTGCATTGAATTTTTTTTTTGTACCCTCTTCTCTCCTCCATTGCTGCTTAGTGGGGAAGAAGTTTGATTTTGTTGTACAGTGTTATTTATATTACAAGTATTGTAAGGAACATTCCATCACAAACTACAAACACTTCTTTCATTGATACATTTTTGATGTGGTTGACTGTTGTATAGATTCCACAACAGAAAAAGCGAGATATTTTTTTTATATGCATTTTAGAAAACGAATTTTGCGAGTTTTACCTCCGAGACTAACTGAAAAAAATATCTTTTCTTGTTTCTTGTTTTCCTCTTTTCTCATTTGCGGATTTATAATACTATATATCTGGTTAAAGTCGCAAATTCATATAAAAAAAATAAAAAATAAATAATTGGCGCGTACACTTCTGTTATGTGTTTGGCCGAGCTCCTCCTCCTATTTGTGGTGTGGGTCTTGATGTTGTTCCACAAATGGAGGGACCTACAGTTTCAAGCCGACTCCGAACGGCAGATATTTTTATGAGAAGCTTTTTCATGGCAGAAATACACTCGGAGGTTTGCCATTACCTGCCGAGGGGCGACCGCTATTAGAAAAATGTTTTTTTTTTTGTTTTTTTTTATTAATTTTGCTTTCACCGAGATTCGAACTAACGACCTCTCTGTGAATTCCGAATGGTAATCACGCACCAACCCATTCGACTACGGCGGCCGCAAATTCATATACCAAAACAAATTACTTGAATCCGATTTGTATGAATTAAATATTTTCGAATTCATCCTCTTTGCCTTTGCTTCTTCGAAATACATTACATTCTGTCATCATAAATGTATTCACTAAAAACCCGGATTACTTTGAAGGATTTATTGTATTTACTTTTATTGTATTGAACAAATTTACCTACAATCGCTTTAGTGCCTAAAAGTATGCAAAGTGAAATTGAATTTTACGGCACTTAAGTGAAGTTAAGCTGCACACCATTGTAAATCAAACGAAATCACATTAACGGCATTATCTGGCAAAAAACAGGCACACACAAATGTGCAATTACAAACACACATACACTTCATACATACCTTCTACGTGTAAGGTCGGAGCACACACACTCCAGCACTAATTGGATTAATGAAAATCTGCGACTAACTCTTGGTAGCGGTGAATAAGTTAAAAACACACACCGTTAGACACACACACACACACACATGCATACACACAAATGCGTATACACTTTGTTAGACACACACACACACAACTAAGCGTAAATACAGAGCAAGAGCCGCATAGGTTAATTATGCATAATTAAGAGCGTCTTGCAGGCAAAGCCAACCATAATCAGTGGAGCAGCGCAAAAGCTTAGTGAGGGCAAATGACGGCAGCCATCGTTATAGGCTGAAGTGATTTTAAGCAAAGTGAGATTGGGCGGATTGAGATCGAGCAGAGCCTCCGTGCTCGCTCCACTCAACAGTGCCTCATTTGCTGCATGCAATAGCTACTAAATTGCTGTACAATTAAAATAGCAGCGAAAAGGCGGTGTTCACGATAGTTCACAGTGTTGGTTAAGCTGCTGTTGCAGGCCTAGCGGAAGTGGCAAAGAGATGACGGCGATAGTGGTTTTAAAGTTTTACTTGCGTTAAATGAAAAAAAAAAATTAAAAAAATGGAAAAAAATATGGAAAAAAGAACAACGATTACTTGTGGAAGTGAGTTTACATACAGACACACAGACACACGTGTGCATACACAGGAATATTCTAACAGCCAGCAGCAGCTGTGCGCAAATCACAGCTCGTGGGGAAATGCAAAATGGAATTAGGTTCAGTGAGTCACTCCGATGATCATCTCACTTATCCGGTGGGTTGTCGGTCATAGGAATATCGAGTGCTATCAGAGAGCAGTCGAACTGGCTAAGGAAAATACCTACGTACAAAAATGAATTCGCCTGATGGCTGAGATGTCGTCTTGGGTCTAATCCAAAGGGTGACTCAATTGCACTTCCTTGGACTAGTGAGAAATGAGGTGACACATGGAAGCGTTTAGAATACCAAGACAACTACTAAGTTATCAAAAATGTGTTTAGAATTGTAGGGGTATTAAGGAACACTCGGCACTGCCCACTGGAATGCTGCTCTTTGTTTTATCATATAACCAAACTCACTATAGTTGTGTAATGACGAGTAAACTGTCAATCCTTTCTTGTGTGAATGTGCAGGCCTAGACTTTTTAAGACCAAGAATGACCGGTAACCAACAGACGTAGAAGGTTTCTCATTAGTGTACGTGAATAAATTTGTTAAATGAATAGTCGAAAAGCTTTTCCTAATTATTCTAGCGCAGAGTTGGCATAATTTCCACGATAGGGGCAATAAGCACCAATGAAGCCTGGCTAGCCTTTCGGGAAGCGTCGATTTGCAAGATGCAAAAAATTTAGAGATCTCGCAGTTTTAAACAAAAGAAAATTTTGCGATCCCGATACTTCGGCATTGCATATTTGTAATTTTTAAAGAGTTCGAAGATCCCGGAATTCGAAATAAAATAAATTTTCAGTATCCCGAATTGCATATTTATGATTTATAAAGAATTTGAAGATCCCGGAATTGGAGACAAAAATAAACTGTCGGGATCCCGATATTTCGGGACTGCATTTATCGATGAAGATTTTTTTTTACTAAATGTGCGTATGCATATAACTCTACTCCATCAAGCGATTGCAACGTGACATCATTTTCAGTGTGATATGTTGAATTAACTGCGCATATTTTGCTTTTTCTCTTTTACTGATATTTAAGTAGTTAACCAGGCACATTATGCTGCTGCCAGGTATGCGTGATTCAGGTACAAAGTGAAATAAAAAAAAGAAAACAAAAAAAATAATAATATAACAAAAAGAAAACTTAAGAAAATATGACAAAAATAGAAAGAAATATTAAAAACAAAAATAAAAAAATATATGCTTTTTTTCAATAGTTCATACACACTTTTCTCATATCACAGAATTGGAATGCATTTCAGAAATTTAACAGCGAATTTCGCAGAACTTTCCGTTTGCTTGCTCATCATTGGTTGCCTTTAACAGCTACTGACGTTATATACCGCGTTGCCAAATTGTGAAAGCGCCACATATTAACTCGTTTAGACTATTTATATATTTCATGTTTATAAAATACATATAAAATAACAATTTTCTTTTTTAAGTAAAATAACAATTTTCTTTTTTAAGTAATTTTAATTGTTTTTATAAAATATTTTTCATTCAATAGCAAAAACTACCAAAAAACATATAAAACTAGTTTTGTGCAAGATTTATAAACATTCATCAAATTTTTATGAAAATTTCAAAAAAAAAAAATTTTTTTTTTAAGTAAATAACATTTTTTTATAAAATATTTTTCATTCAATAGAAAAAACCACATAAATCCAACTTTTATACTTTGTGCAAGATTTATAAAGATTCCACAAATTTTTTATCAAAATTTCAAAAAGTTTTTTTTTTCAAAGTAATTTAAATTTATTTTTATAAAATACTTTTCATTCAATAGCAAAAACTACAAAAAACCAAGTTTCATAATATACTTTGTGGAAGATGTATAAAGATTCCACAAATTTTTATCAAAATTTCCAAATTTTTTTTTCAAAGTAATGTTTTTATTTTTTATAAAATATTTTTCATTCTATAGCAAAACCCACATAAATCCAAGTTTTATATTTTGTGCAAGATTTATAAAGATTCCACAAATTTTTATCAAAATTTCAAAAAAAAATTTTTTTCAAAGTAATTTAAATTTATTTTTATAAAATACTTTTCATTCAATCGCAAAAACCACATAAACCAAGTTTCATAATTTTGCAAGATTTATAAAGATTCCACAAATTTTTATCAAAATTAAAAAAAAAAAAATTTTTCAAAGTAATTTAAGTTTATTTTTATAAAATACTTTTCATTCAATAGCAAAAACCACATAAACCAAGTTTCATAATTTTGCAAAATTTATAAAGATTCCACAAATTTTTATTCAAATTTCGAAACAAAATTTTTTTTTTGCAAAGTAATTTTTATATATATTATTTTTTGAAATATTTTTCATTCCATAGCAAAAACCACATAAATCCAAATTTCATACTTTGTGCAATATTTATAAACATTCATCAAAATTAAAAACAAAAATTTAAGTAATTTTAATTTTTTTATAAAATATTTTTCATTCTATAGCAAAACCCACATAAATCCAAGTTTCATATTTTGAGATTTATAAAGATTCCACAAACTTTTTATCAAATTTTCAATAATTTTAATTTTTTTTATAGAATATTTTTCATTAAATAGCAAAAACCACATAAATCGCACTTTCAAGATTTATAAAGATTCGAAAAATTTGTATCAAAAGTGAAAAAAAAAAAATTTTTTTTCAAAGTGATTAAATTAAAAAAAAATTTTTTTTTATTCTATAGCAAAACCCACATAAATCGAACTTTCATACTTTGTGGAAGATTATAAAGATTATACGTATACATATAAAATATTTCTTTATGGCTGTACCTACCTTTACTAGGGAAAATCTTCACGGAACGGATGATGGATCTGAACAATGGAAACGAATAAACTGTATACCTACTTGTCAGCTGCGCAATGTTCCCGAATGCTCGCACCTGTCAGA
Organism: Anastrepha obliqua; assembly: GCF_027943255.1. NCBI lineage: Eukaryota > Metazoa > Arthropoda > Insecta > Diptera > Tephritidae > Anastrepha > Anastrepha obliqua. The sequence goes on from NC_072893.1 coordinate 52,457,242, forward strand.
GCTAAGACGCGAGACTAATTGGACAATGATTCCAAAAGTTTTGCTCAGATCGGCTTAACATTTTGGGAATATATTCTTGAATTGTTAAACAATAAGAGAAGACAAAAATCGATTTTTTGAAAGTGCAAACCCCCTCCCCTTTATATCGAAAACCCCATAAATCCAAGTTGTATACTTATAAAAAATTCTTATACTTATACTCACTCTTATAAAACTTATACAAAATTTTGATCAAAATTTCAAAATTTGTAATTTTTAAAAAAGCTTTTGGATATTCGGTTTTGTAGCCTATTTAACTCTGGTAAAGTTAAGTGCCAATGTAAGGTGGCTCAGAATTTGCATTGATTTTTGATAATTTTTTCCTTGACTGCGTTGCGCCTTTTCTCCATATAACGAAACCACCTTTTTTTTGTGTTGAAAAAATTATCAAAAATCAACGAGAATTCGTAGCCAAATTAAATTAATATGCGTTTTGCCTTATTTAAATCTAATGGATTATGAAACTGCGATTCCGATTTTTTTTTAATGCTGATTAAAAAATTAGAGATTTCGATGAAAATGCATCGAATGTTTTGTAAATCTTATACAAAGGTCGAAAAGTGTCTTACTACGATTTTTGTGTACTCGTAGAATGAACTACATTTTTATAAAAAATAATTGAAATAAAAAATCAATAAACAAGTAGTCGAAACTTGTCAATATGTGGCGCTCGCATGATTTTGCAACGGGGCATGTGACAATTAACAGCTCCTCGAAATTTCTAATTTTTAATGACACATCGAATGTTGAGCCGTCATGCCATCTGTATCTATTAACGCAACTATGACAATACCAGCTAAATACATTTTAGTAGCAACAGTTTGGCCAAACCGCAACGCACTGGTTCAATACCGGCTGCCGGCTGCTTGTACGGCCGTTGTCGATGTCAGCGTTAATTAATGTGAAATTGAACATTTTCGCAGTGCGACATGAATGCTGTTTTTTTTTTGTGTCGCATTCGCTGACGTTATCGCTACTGTATAGTTTTACAAAATATCTTGTTTTTTTTCAACTGTTTTTTTTTTTTCTTGCTTTGCTTAACTTTGCATACCTCAGATATCCGCTCATTTCCTGCCGTCACTGCTGCGTTGTTGTTAATGCTGTAATAGTGTTATCACTGCCCTGACGTTTTCCTATTGCTTACCATTTTAATTCCCTCCCGGCATTGCTTTCCTCCCTGCCCTGTCCTTCTGTGCATCCGCTGATTTTGCTGCTTGAGTTTCTGTCGCATTTTGGGTCGCCCTCATCCATTCATTGCTGCCAACACCAAACTTTTCCCTTTGTCTAATGCAATTCTATCGCCTTCGGTTATTGTTTTCCACACCGGTGATTAATGGCATGGCTGGCGGTCAAATGCACACATTTGCAATTTAATGTTCGCACACTAACTCAAACACATACACACATTTCCTTTCTCACTGGTTTTCACTCTGCATCAGCAGCCACATATGCTTTCTAAATACATTTGGCCCGCTACTGGTTTTGTTTTTGTTTTTATTTTTGTTTTTGTTTAAGTTCAGCTAACGCCGTTTGTTGATTGTTTGCTGCTATTTTTGTTGTTGTTGTTGTTACCTTACTACAGCTTTATTGTTCCTGGGCAGCTGATTGAATTATTGAGTTGTTCTATTTGGCTCTTCAGTAAATTTTTGCGCGCATTATTTGTCCGCAAAACTCCCATATCTTTGCTGTTGTTGTTATGCTTTGTGCAATACACTTTGTTGTTTTTGTATAGCTATTATTGTTTGTGCACTAAATTGCTTTTGATATCTTTGACTTATGTTCCGCCGCGTTGCCTTTTGGTTGCTGAATTTTGCCCAAATTTACTCTGCGCGGCTGGGTCTGCTGATTATGCCGCTTGTGAAATATGTGCATGTTCGCATAATTTGCTTTGCTTGTGGCCATGCGCGAGTTCTCCATGAATGCATTGTTAGTTCATGCAGGCAAATTCACTGGCAGTTCATTGTTGAAAATTATCTGACTGAAAGAGGCTCTGTAAAGTACGTACGGGTATACCAGTTTGGATATTTCGTTATTTGATTTTCAGAGAGGATTTTTGTCTAGCTGAAATGAAGATAATTGACTCGGCATGCATTAATTTGGTAGTGAGTTTCTTTAAAAATTAAGGTAGAATATCAAAGTAGCAAAAATTTAAAATTTGGGATTGGAAAAGAAAAGCGACCAGATAATTTTGAAGTTACATTATAAGTAGACAGCTTTTGAAAAATAAAGTAGTATTCCAACACGTCTTAGTTTTTGTTTTTTACAGTGGTTCTGGGTTGTAACATTTGGTCATACAAAACTTCATATTGCGTTTGAAAATTGTTTTAAGTCGATTTCTGGTAGAAATATATAGGCTCTATAGTATAATTTCATAAGCATAGTTTTTATGGAATATTTTAAGCCTTTACTTTCCAATTCTACGTATCAATGGCCCATTTAAAAAAAAAAAAACGAAGAATGAAAATAACAAAAAATGCTTTCAAAAAGTTCTTATGAAAGTATTCGTCAGAAAATTTCGCTTAGGGTTACCACAGACACAAAAGCTGTCAATATTTAAGTACGAGTAAATATCGCGACCTCGGTAGTCTAGCCTATAAGTGCACTAGCCTGCCATCCCAGAGGTTGTGGGTTCGAATCCCACGTAAAGCACGGTCCTCGCACTTTTCCAAATATACCTACTTCCCTCTTTCTAAAAAAAAACAAAAAAAAACTCCCCCAATTCCATTCCTCAACCCCAAAAACTTATCATTTCCATCCTTCCTCCCGCGTAATAGTCTGCACATTATTTGCATTGTGGCAAAAAAGAACAAAGAAAACCACACAGTTACAAATTTAGCGAAGACCTCCACCATCTGTGCGATCCTGCTGCCAGAAAAATGTGAAACACAGATGGCGCTCCAAGCAGTAAGAAGGCGTTGTTCCTAAGCAACGACACGTGGGCATTCCCATTACTTAGTACTGCCCTATCAGTAATCAAAAACAAATTTAAGAAATCAACACAAGACTGAGTCTTGTCAAGGTTCTATGCTTCCGAGAGGAGTGAACAAGGACAAAAAAGAAACAAATATCGCAAAGAAGTTAGAAATTATTACTTTATTCCACTAAGCTTTTGGGAGTGCCACTAAGTGACTAGGGTGACTAAGCGAAAACTATGTCAGTGTAAATTTTCTTTGCTTGTGCCAAAGAAAATCGATAAGTTTTGACTATTTGCTTATATATGTTTATGCTTTCAATCACTTTTCTGTCAAAATATAGCTCCTTCTCCTACAAAAGCCATATGTATTAAAGTTTTACGTTTTGTGAAAAAAAAAGTTCAACAAAGTTTCATGAAAATTTCAAACTTTTTAAGGGGGAAGTCTACTGTGACAAGGGAAAAAACAGGCTTATTATCCGGATTTTATTTCTAACAAAATATTGCTCGTACATAAAATCAATTTAAACTCTTATCTTTATTATATATTTAAGTTTTTGAAAAAAAAATTTTAAGTCAAAATATTCAAAATGGCCGCTGTGGCACTTCTGCAAGCGCAGGTCCGCTTTTCTATACGGTGTACACGATATCTCGAGTTTTGATAAATGAATCAGCTTAAAAATTTAATTATATATTCTCTGTAATAGTGTCTCTCGTCTGACATAGGATTTTTTTGATATCGTTATTTGTTAAATTGTTATAAACAATAGTAACATCAATTTTAGGCAAAAAAAAAGAAAAAAATTTCAAGAATTTTTTTTTCAACGCCAAAATTTTTTATCGACATAATCCTACGTCAGACGAGAGTCAATACTATGTATATGATAACAATATTTTGTTTTTTTGTTTTAGATCACCGAAACGTAAGATTTCATGTACACCGTTTAGGCACCTAAGAAAAGCGGACCTGCGCTTGCAGAAGTGCCACAGCGGCCATTTTGAATATTTTGACTTAAAATTTTTTTTTCAAAAACTTAAATATATAATAAAGATAAGAGTTTAAATAGATTTTATGTACGAGCAATATTTTGTTAGAAATAAAATCCGGAAAATAAGCCTGTTTTTTCCCTTGTCACAGTAGACTTCCCCCTTAATAAAAATCTTCAGAAAAATTTTAAGTATTCATTTTATAGCCCACTTAATTTTGTTGTTATATAATAAAGTGCAATTTTGATGTGGCTCAAAAATCACCTTCACTTTTAGACATTTGTTCTGATAAAAAAATTTCAAAACGTACCAATAAGTAATATTGCTATAGTTATTTAACGCAATGCATTAATATAAGTTCAAATAATGTTAAAAAATTAATAATAAAAAATTTTCTTAAATAAATAAAAGTTTCGGTGGAGATACCGCAATTTAATTCAATCCGTCGACGTACTCGTATTTAGGCTAACTTATACTTAGGGAAAGAATGAGAATGCCACCTAAATGTATTATGTATCAAGGCATAAAATAAAAAAAGTGTAAAAAAATAAAATAAAAAAATACAAAAAAAATAAAAATAAAACTAAAATAAAAAAAAAACAAAAAAAAATGAATAAAACATAAAAAAAAAATAAATTAATAAAATAAAAAAAAATAAATAAATATAAAATAATAATAAATAAATAAATAAAAAACAAAAAAATAAAAAATTAAAAAAAAAAAATAATAATAAAAAAAAAAAATAAATAAATAAATAAAAATAAAAATAAAAAATAAAAAAAAAAATAAAAAAAAAATAAAAAAAAATAAAAATTAAAAAGTAAAAAAATTAAAAAATTAAAAAATTAAAAAATTAAAAAATAAAAAAAAAATAGAAATTGGGAAACTCCAAATTGCTGGTATTCCTACTTTTTTGTCAAAAAACCTACGTATTTTTTACTTTTTAAAAATGAATTAAAATAAAACAAAAAAAAAAAAAATATCGCATCGTCTTTCCTTTTTGGAAATAATACCAATGATCAAAAATCCCTCATTCGTATTTTCCGCATTATCTTATATTTTCTATCGACTTAAACCAGATGCCTGGAGGTGATTATCTCAGCTCTCTAATTGACGCTTACACCCTTTTTGGGTGTTTAGCCAAGCTCCTTCTTTTGTTTTTCGTGTGCGTCTTGTTGTTGTTCCTCAAATGGAGGGACCTACAGCTTTAAGCAGACTCCGAACGGCAGATTTTTTATGAGGAACTTTTTCATGACAGAAATACACTCGGCGATTTGCGGTTATTAAAAAAACTTTCTATCATTTGGCGTTTCATGATAGAGGCTTCGAACTTGTACACTATTCGGCGACTGCGGATATCGCCTTTGGGCAGAAAAAAAAGTCAGCCAGAGTCATATCAGGTGGGGATACCGTGGTTGTTCGATGACCTTTTGAGTTCCATTGCCTCAATATTCGCCTTATTGGCTAGTAAGTTTAACCCTCGCTGATAGCTATTCCGAAGTGCTCTTACAAGGTAAACCGTCTTAGTTATTCACAGTTGAAAAAGGAGTAAAGTAGAGAGACGCGTTGTCTACGCGCTTGTGTGCGATCTGATTATAGCCTTTGTAATTAAAGATGTTGGTCAGTCACTATATTCACCAAAAGTTCGCAAACATGTGACTTTACTGGTGACCTGGTTATGAAATATGAATGTTCTAAAAGAAGTACTGCAAGTATTCCAAGTAAAAGCAAAATTCTTTCAATTGAATATTAATGGAAGCAAAATAAAATACCTCGCAAGACTTAACACGTTGAGAAAAGCGCCAGACCTTACAATTGATGATCATAAATCTGAAAGTGTGGGCCAAATTAAATATCTAGACCTGCTTCTCCGTAGAACGGATGGTACAACGATTGCTAGTCAAGAACGTGTGGAGGCATGAACAAACGGAGCATATTTTGGGCACGTCTTAAACCGCCAGCTCTTGAGTAGAAGAACGAAAATCAAAATATGTAAAACATTGATTCGACCAGTGGCAGCATTTGGTTGTGAAACGTGGACACTCAAAGCAGATACAATCCAACAAGTAAGCATATTGAAGGAGTGAAGAAGAAAACAAAAAGAAATATTGGAAAGAAGAATGCTGAAAGGTATACTGGCTCCAGTACGAGCAGGAAATTGTCTCTATCGCATCAGATATAATAATGAGCTATAGGAATGTCTATGAGGTGAAAATGTCGTGCGGTTTGTGAAATCGTAGCGCATCCGATGGCTAGGACACGTTTGTAGAACGCTAGAAGACAGAATAGTTCGCGTGAAAGCTCGAAGAGGACAGCCGCGGAAGCCGCCAGTGAAAAGCGACGAGCGTAACCGCGGAAGCGATGGTTAGATGAAGATGAGGACGATCTGCGAAGCATAGGAGCGTCGAACTACCGTAGTAGAGCTATGCACCGAGATGCATGGAGAAGAATTGTGGCGGAAGCTAAAGCTCCCACCGAGCTGTGGTGCTATGCATGATAATGATGATAATGACTATTAATACTGAACTTTTCCGATCACCCAATAGTTCTGGCTTGTAGAGACCGCATACTTCCCGACTTTCTCTGACTACATAAATCCTAGCTAATGGCCCCGCTGCAGCGTCAAATTGTCAAGGTTTTTGTAAAGACACGTTTTTCAGTGCAAAATTGGTTTGCTCCTGTTTTTTGTTTTTTGGTTTTGCTTGCAACTATAAAATAAAAATGATTAATGGCGCGCAAAGTAATTAAAAAATAGCTCAACTAATTAAAAAGCATAATTTAATTGCTTGTTTATTTTGCTCTGCAACTGCAACTACTGCGCGCAGCGAACACGTGCTCCTAAAAGTATACTATATTAATATACTTTATGGTAGGACTGCTGTGAAAGGCTGCAATGCAACAATTCAGTTGCCATATTGCAATTACGTCATGAAAATACAATTTTCTCTAATGCACATTAGCGCGTACATCAACAACAAGGAAAACCCAGTTAAATGAATGAGCTAACCAACAAGCCTTTACTTAGACAATAAATGCAGCAAACAAAATACGATAAGTGCAATAGCGACAACAACAAACATATGCAAGTGGTTATTCATGTGCTCACATGCGTACTTTATTATTTTTATTTTCATTGCCATGCAATAACAATAAACTGTGAGGGCAGGAGGGACGTGCTTGGATAGTACCAAGGAAGAGGAAGGGCACTCGGCGCGGAACAGATATATTGAGTTAGAACACCAGTTGTGGTATTACCTGGCTTCGAATCGTGTGTGTGTGGTTGTGCATGCATATGTGTATGTGTATGTGTGTTTAAAGCAGCTTGCAACGGAAATATTTGTCTGCTATGCGAGCCATTGAATGCGGTGAATTTGATACATGCACTCACGTATGTATGTACAGTACCCGGCCATTGAATTATGACCGATGATAAAAATTACATATTTATGGCTTTGAGAGCGAATAAAATGTAAATGGTTTTAAAGCGTTTAAAAAAGTTTACATATTTGTTTTTTTTTTAAAAGCTTCTTAACATTTTTGCATTAAAAATTTTTATTTTCAACTTATATTTCGTGGCTCCTCCTCTTGCTGTTAAGACGGCCGCAATTCGTTGAGTCATACTGGCTACGCACTGTGCTATCTTCATCTTAAGATTTTGGTCATTATACCACACATCTTCGATGTTTTCCTTAAGTTGTTGTATTGTGGTATTATTGCGCTGATATATAGTACTGCTTATTTGAGGTACGTCCAACAATGGAGCTCTACCTTGCATAAAGGTGTATTTTCTCTCTGTAAGAACCTCACCTTTCTTGATATAAAGGTTGAAGTTATGATATAATGTGCCCAGTGGGCCACTTTTGGTAAGCAGAATTGGCGCTGTGGGATGAACCAAACGTAATGTTACGGTGCCTAATTAACTCGGACACTTTAGGATTTCTAAATATGGTAGCAAAACGTTTTTCTGTACCTCCACTGGGCAGAGCGCATTGTTCCCTCGACAAAATGTCGCGGGCCTGGTCCTTCTGCGGTTATACAGCCCCAAACCATAACACTGGGGGGAGGGGGTGTTTGACCCTTGGAAGCACACAATCTTCAGAATATCGTTCTCCGGCTCTTCTGCGAAACGAAATTTGCTGTTTTTGTGACCGCTTCCAATCGGCATTCATCGCTGAAGATGTTCTGTAAGAAGAAAAACAAAACCACAAAAAAGTGTGAATATTCACATCTTCTTACTGCTATTTGACAAAGGAAAAAAATGTTTTTTTTATACTTCCTTTTTTTCAATATTCCGCGTCGAAGTCTCTGTGAAGTTGTGCCCGAAGTTTACGTCGATTTCGCATACACGGTGTCAGTTTTGGCTTTTTTGCTGGTCGTCTGTTCGTCGTCGTAATGTTCTTTCCGAAATATTTACTCCAGATTCCTGAACCTCTCTTAAAATCACCCCAATTTGAAGCATTTCTGTTCCAGAGAACGATTTGAACGATTTTGCGATCCTGCCTGGTTGAGGTGATGCGTTCTCGGCGACAATTTTGCGGATTGCTTGAAGTTACCGCTAAAACGTTGTTGGTATTTTTCCACTTTTTGGCAACATTTTCCACAGACGCCTTGGATATACCAACGGTTGTTGCAATGTCTTCGTAGCTCAGGTTCTTGGCTTTCAAAAGACCTGCAATTTGTTGCTTTGTCCCGATGTCAAATCCGAATTTTGGCCCATTTTCAAAAAAAAAAAAAAACAATGGTTAATTTGAAAAAAAGGATAATGCCCGTGAAAAATTCAAAATATATGTATATTTTGTACTTACTGTTGTTATATTTTAGATATATGAATATTCACTCTTCAATTCTTTCACTTTTCAGATGATCTCAACTAGTTTTTTTATGCTCTTCACACAAGATCGAATTAATGCGCACTGGCACTTGCGCACTTAACTTTTCACTTATAAGCAAAAAAATTGATCCTTTTCTTTTTCTTAAAAACATCTAAGAACAGGTTAAAAACCCCTTAATACTCTTTTTTTTATTTCTAAAATCCCAATTCGAATTGGAAATTTTACCTAATATTTGAAGTTTTCAGCAAAAAATGCTATCGGTCATAATTCAATGGCCTCGTACTGAATGTGTTTGTGTATGCTAGCAAGCTGCTGCGTTGGCTTGCTTAATAGGCAGTAAAACGCGAATGTCGGCAAAGTCCTTGCCGGCCATGAAATTCAATCAACAACAAGCGACTTACCACCAGTGACCTGTTGCGCCAAACGCTGCTGGCTGCGGAAAAATACGAGTCAACCGACCCGCTGGCGGCCTCGGTGCATGTTCCCGGTAGCGGATGGTTATATAAAAATAACTGCATAAGTTATGAGCAGTATTGCACCCACACACACACACGCGCAGCCACACAGAAAGGCACTCGCGATGCACGCGAGCAGACAAACAGTTGCTTGTGAATGCGCGAGAATAATCAAATAAACAGTAGACGGACGGCGCTGTGAATATTTTAATGGACTTTTGCACTTACATATTTTATTGAAAAAAGGGAAAAATATTCATGAGAGCAACAACAATGAGTACAATGGAATATGTATAATAATAATAGTAGCAAAAGCTGGCAAAGGCCATACGCATCTACATTAAATACAGGGTGCGCCAATTCAAGTGTAAATTTGCAGTATATATCTTTTTTTTTGCTCGAGTTATTTTATTTGTTTACTGATTACTGAAAAAAATTATAAAAAAATGTTTACTCCAATTTTTTCAGTAATATTGTCAGCAGTATTTTTTCTGCAATTTTTTTTATTAATCAGTAACCAAATATTTTTACTGGAAGGCTTTCAGTAATCAGCAAAAAAATATTTTTACTCCAATTTTTATCAGTAATCAGTAAGACAATTTTTTTAGTCCAATTTTTTTCAGTAATAAAGAAACAAAATTTTTAGCCCAATTTTTTTCAGTCATACAGAAAAAAAATCTCTAGTCCAATGTTATTTTAAATAATTATAATAGTAAAAAATATTTTTACTCCAATTTTTTTCCAATAATCAGTAAAAAAATATTTTAACTCCAATTTTTTTCAAATTATCAGTAAAAAATATTTTAACTCCAATTTTTTTTAGTAATAAAGAAACAAAAATTTCTAGACCAATTTTTTTTAAATAATAAGTAACAAAATATTCATAAAGAAAAAAATTTCTAGTCCAATGTTTTTTTAAATAATCAGTAAAAAAATAGTTTTACTCCAAATTTTTTCAGTAATTAATAAAAAACTATTTTTAGTCCAATTTTTTTCAGTAACCAGTAAAAAAATAGTTTTAGTCCATTTTTTTTCAGTAATCAGCAAAAAAATATTTTCAGTCCAATTTTTTTTAGTAATAAAGAAATAAAATTTCTAGTCCAATTTTTTTCAGTAATAAAGAAATAAAAATTCTAGTCCAATTTTTTTAAGTAATCAGTAAAAAAATATTTTTATTATAATTTCTTTTAGTAATCAGTAAAAAATATTTTTACTCCAATTTTTTGAGTAATCAAAAAAAATATATTTTTACTCCAATTTCTTCAGCAATCAATAAAAATTTACTGGTGATGCAAACTTAATTCCAATATCAGTAAAAAAGTATATAATATTTACTGCATTTTGTGTCTCATCTATGGCTAAAAGCCTCCCACCTGGAGCAAAATTATTTTTTCATATCTAAGTCATAATTTTCTCAATATTTGAATCTCATATCGAATCTCGTTTGATTGTGTCGAATGTCAACTGATTGCACTACTACGACCCTAGAGTGCTGGCTTGGTCAGCACAGCGTCGATGAGGGTGGCTACTTGCTAGCGCATGGCGAAACGAAGGGTCCTATAAAGAAAAATCAACGAGAATTTTGAGCCACTTCAAAGCTGCTCTTTCTTATAATAAACTCGAATAGGCTATGAGACACTTTTTTTCTAATTCAGATTGAAAAGCTACAATTGTGATAGGATCGACTCATTCACGCAGTCGAATCGAGTCTTTTTTCAGATATTGTCATATTGTGCGTTATCTAACGTGGAAAAATCTTTTTAGAGGGCCAAAGGTTCATTCAGTATGACAATGTCGGCGAATCAAAGTAATGATAAAGCGTACCTCAATCCCCTGGCAGTTTACATGATGATGTTGAGCTGTGAGCTGCCAAGTTTGAAGTCATAACTCTACTATAGTATTTTTAACAAGAACTCAGCTGAATGTTCCCCTCACCATAATCAGTTTCTATAAATACGTAATTTAGAATAAAACAATCTTGATCACATCATCTCAATAATGGACTCATCCTCTCAATAATGAACTGACTTATTTGTTTCAGGAGGCGCTGTTTGCTGTATAACCAATTGTGCGATTAGTGGATTAAGTAACAATCTGATTCTTGTTTGTTCTCTGATTCGGACTCTATTATCTTCATTATAAATTTGATTACATATTTGATACACAAACATTTCTTATTTATCGCCAAAATTTAACTAAGTATTTTATATCTTTTTTTCAGGTAAGTTCTTCATGACTTAATTCTACTGGAGTTTGATTACCGTAAGTGACACAATTAAATAATATCTATTTTGTAGCATTCACTATAAGTTTCTATACTGCTTGAAAAAAATCACACATTAAATACCTCGCGTTTTTATTCTCTCTTAAAGATTGTCGTTGTCTCATTTCGCAGCGAGAGCCGTATTTCATACGAGAAGTGAATCTAATGCTAACAGATGATTTTTCGAAAATTTTTGAAAAACTTGTATGTTCACATAGAAAGTAATATCATAAAAAAGATATGTGCAAAATTACAGGGAGATCGGTCAATAACTTTTCGAGTTATCGTGTATGCCAATTCGAAAAATATAGTTTTGAGAAAAAAGCGTCTAAAGTTTGAATACATGCAAATTCAATGATTTTTGTGACTTACCGATTAAGCAGCAATTCCAGCGCCATACAAGTTTCCTTCTGAAGCCTCGTACAACTCATTCTGTTCAATTAGTTGCTGTTGACGTGCTTTACGCGCTTCTTTAGTGGCTAGTGAGTTGAGCCGATTTCCTTGAGTTCACTCTCTTTTCATCCAGTTTTTCTACGTAACCGGAACGACCCGGATTTAAATCCGGCCAAAAACTGTCACTTCAGCAGCATTCCCAGTATATGTATCGGGATTGTTTATGCTGCTACAACAACAACAGCAACAGCTTGGCTTCTGTGGAGCACAAATGATAGTAGGTGGCCATTACAGCTCTTTCATATTCTCAACGCTGTCAACATTTCTACGAATAGCTAATCCGTAGTATACTGATAATTTGTTGATGGGAGCTTGAGTGAGTTTGCCTCTTCTTCCGAGTTTTTTTTAATCTTTTGTGACTTTTCGAAGGCGAGCACTCATTCTCTTTTGCACGTGGCCAATACACTCACTTTTCACTTCTGGAAAATCGTCTCCATACGGATTTACATCGAGAATACCTTTAAATGTTTTTGAATCTCCATCTCCTACATAATTACCGTATTTCACGCCATACAACTCTTCTGATCTGAAAAAGATTTCTTTGATTGATTCGACTTAAATTCCACCTGTAGAGCCCTGGTGATTCTCTTGGCATTCTGGCTCGTGTTCTTCATACCATGCATTATACTTTTCAGTATCTTGTCTATTTTTCCAGAAGTTACACCCTGCACAGAAGCTAGATTTCACCACTAGATCGACAACTTTACCATTGTAGTATCCAATGAGCGTTGGGACACCATATAAAGATTGAAAGCCACGTTTTTTTTCCATGAACCATCGCCTTGAAATTTGTCAATAAAAATATTTTAAAATATTTGCTCATACAAATTTTCAATAATGGACAGGTAGAAAGTTGAAGAGATTCAAGAGACAGGTAAAAAGTCGGCAACGTAACTTTACCTCTCCCAGCGCTCGAACGCAAAGAATAGAGTCGTCACGGTTGACGATCTATAATATAAGAAATACTTAAATTTACGTTCTAAATTTTTTTTGACATATTCTTAAAGGATTATATTAACATTTTATGAAAAAAATTTTACAGGTATCTGTCCCCTTAATTTATTTCTTTCACTATATCTCGATTCATCCAGATGAGCTCGCATTTAGACAGACTTTCTTCAGGAGCAACGAAATGTTTTTGCCGAAGCTTTTATTTTAATTAACGGTATTGGCTGTGTGATAAATAGGAGGAGGAGCTCGACCAAACGCCTAACAAAAGTATAAGCACTAATTTTTTTTCTCTTTACTTTTTATTTATTGGCTTTGCTGGCGTCCAACCTAGCATTTGCTGATGAGGTTCTAATTTGTTGTTATAATTGAGTAACTATGAGCTGGCGAACAGGCAGGTATTATAGTTTTCACATAAATGGTGTATTTATGTAAATATTTGTCGGTATTACACTTCCCACCATTCACATCTACAAAAATATGTGCATGAGTGTGTATTAGTGCAGTGCTGATATTTACCATAGTGGTTGCCGCCACCGCCACCGCCGCCGCCAGCGGGTTAAGTGAAAATATTTTCATAGCAAATTATTAGTCCGTTGCAATTTTGCTACACACTGGCGCTGGTAAATTCGCGACCAGCACAAATACTCACGCATACACTCACACTTTTTTATTTACATACAAGTTGCTTGCAAGTTAGTCGACTGTTGCTCTTAAATCAAATTGGCATATTTTGTTGGTGGTCCTTTAGAGCTGCGCTATTTATTTGGCGCGATACGGCACGTACTGCATAATACAGTCATAGCCACAATACATATGTACACACATACATACACACTTTTAAATGTTTGCAAATATTTACTTGCTTTGCCTTTGGTTGGGTGTGGCCACATGCAGACTTAATTAAATTTCGTTCACTGCTTTTGCTGCTATGGAATTTATTTTGTAAATTGAAATACTACAGCCATTTTTTGTGTGCGCACCCTGACCCTTTCCTTGCCTACGCATCGTATCCTTTCTGAAATTACTGAAAAAAAAAAACAAAAAAAAAATGGTTTTTTGCTTGTTTGCCTCTATGGCGACCGTCTGGCAAGTCAGCCAGCTGTCTGGCAACTAAGTACTTTGTGTGCCTGTATATGATACTAAAGTAGGATTGCCGTGGAGTAATTAATCTTTATTAAGCAAATTTTATTGACAAAATTTCATTATATCAAAAAAGTCGAAAGGATTTATATTGAGTTTTTTTTCTAAGCATTTTAACGCGTTAAAATAGGCATCTGATTTATACAAATTAAATGACCGCTCACAGCCACATGATGAATGAAGCCTGCAAATCGTGGTAAGTTCTTCAGACTCATAAGTCGAAGTGATTCTAAGTAGTGACTCTCAACAGTTGCTCGATCCGAATCGCCATCTGTTTGCTACATGAACGGTAGTGGGCCACAATTAGCTATTCTTCCTTCACGTATTGCAGACTACAAATATTTAAAAATGCGCGGCAATCGGTGCGGTATGTGCTGGCGGCGGCAGTTGTTGGAAATATCCGATTCAGTAGCGGGGAAAGGATCCAGCTTCAATTTAAAATTTCTAATTTTTGTAAATTAACTGCAGAAAATCAAACCACTAATCCACTTGGTTGAGTTGGGTACTCCTCAACATCCACTCAATCCGGTGGTAATGAGTTTCTTTGTACTAACTTATTCCAGATGGCGCAAAATTAATCATCCAATTTTGTTTTTAAATAACTTTTTGACTAAATGAAAAACAAATGTTTTGGAGTGATGGAAATATTTATATTGACTTTTACGCGCTACATTACTTACCTGTTTATTTACTGTAATTGTCTACTTTGCAAGTGTCAAATAAGATTTACTCATGGCACCATTAGCAAAAATTACAACATCTTCCGATAGAGTGATTAATTTTGCCCAACCTTGTATCATACTAACAAAGTCTTGTCATACAGAACAAATGTTTGTCTATTGAGAAAAAAAAGGCATTAAAAGGCAAAGACTGCCATTTTTCCGTCATAAATCCGTCATGCCAATTTATTAAGCAAGGTGGCCTATTTTTATTTAGTCATAAAACATTTTTGTGTCTGCGTCATTGCAATAAATTTTTAGTTTCTTGAACACAAATGTTGCTGCGCTCGAATTATTGCATGCGAAATAGTTCGTATATACACCTACGGACATAAAAATCTGGACAGCTTGCAGTCGAAAGGATATAAGTTAGGCGACCTCCTTCATTTTTAATATTTTTGTTTTCTTTTTTTGTTGACGTTGTTCGGCATTTTATTCCACATCAAAATTAATTTCATCGGTAGGAAAATGAGCATAAAAATGGCAGCGCGACAAATTTGGAAGTCGAATGCACAAATATTTTTGAGGTACAGAAATAGCGTAACATCATTAATGAAAATATTATCAAAAATCAATTTTATTTTTGAGCCCGTTCAGATTTGCTGTTCTGTTTTAAATTGTATAAAGTTTTTTTATATTTTTGTAAAAAGAAACGAAATCTTAAAAAAATAATCAAACAAATACAAAAAGTAAAAGAAGTTATAAAACCCAAATTATTAAAAAATGTAAAATGAAAATTAAAAACAAAATTAAAAAATAAAATAAAAAAAGTATTTAAAAAATATTAAAAGCACAAAAAAAATATTACTAAAAAATTAAAAAAAAAAAATGGTTAAAATAAGAAAAGACAATGATTAAAAAAATGATAAAAACCAAATTATAAAACAAACATTATAGAAACCAATTATAAAAATCATCATAAAAATCAAGGAAAATATAAAATTAAAAAAAAGTATAGAAAATTGAGAACAATTAAAATAAGTAAAAAAAATTAATTATAAAACAATAGATTGTAAAAAGTTTTAAAAACAAAACTTATAAATAAAAAACATAAAAAATAAAAATAATAATAAAAAATTAAATTAGATTATAAAAAATGTAAAGAAAACAATTAAAACAAAATCTTAAAAAAAAATATAAAAACTAAAAAAGAAATATAAGAAATAAATAATAATTTAAAAATTATAAAAAATTTAAAAAATATTTAAAAGTTTATAAAAATAGAGAAAATTAAAAAAAAATTATAAAAAAGTTTAAAAAGAGAATGTAAAACATTAAAAAAAAAAAATTATAAGAAAGTTTAAAAAGAGAACGTAAAAAATTAAAAAAAAAAATAAATAAAAATTATATAAAATATAAGAAAAATTATAAAAAGATTAAACAAAAAAAATTATTAAAAAAGTTATTAATAAATTAAAAAATTTAAGCTTATATAAAAGCTAAGTTAAAATTATGAAAAACTAAAAAACAAAAATTATAAAAAAAAATAAGTAATGAAATGAAAAATAATTAAAAAAGACAATTTATATTAAAAAATAAAAATTATAAAAAAGTAAAGAAATAAAGAAAATTAAAAAAACAAAGTAATTAAAAAATAAAAATTATACAAAAAATTATAAAAGGAATTTATAAAAATTAAAAACGAAATATATTATAAAAAACTGAAAGCAGAAATATGAAAAAATTATTGTGTTCTGTTTATAAAAAAAATGTATAGAAATTAAAAAAAAAAAAATGTAAAAAAATTTAAAAATAAAAATTACATAAAAAAGAACAAAAATTGAAAAAAAAAATGTATAAGAAATATGAGCCGACGAAGAAAAGAAATATAAACGAGAATAGTTTATAAACAAGAAAGAAAAGGAAACAAATATGAAAATAAAATTATGGAAAATAAAAATTTTGTTTTATGAAAAAATAATCGTCAAAACATTGCAACGTGTCGTGCTGCTATTATTGTAAACACAGGTGTGGACCAAATATTTATTACAAAACATTTCTTGTAAATTATTTCGCATAGCTATTGGTTTAAATAAAATTATGAAATATTCGTCCCTAAAAAAGTAATGCAATAGAAATTGCCCTTATTTTTGCGTCAGAATTTTAATGCTCGTCTAAATTTTGAATGTTTGAAATCCGGATGAGAAAATAAAAATACAAAATATTTTTTCAAATCAAATTCTTTTTTCAGAAAGTCAGAAAGTGTGCAACACCACATATTGACAAGTTTTTGTCATTTTTATAACATAAAAATTAATGATATTTTTTCATGTTTTTTTATGGTTATATACTTATCTACATATATATATAAAAAGAAGTTACATTTCCTTGGTAATCTTATAACTCAAGAACCGCCGAACCGATTGACACAAAAATTTTAGAGTTATTTTCTATCTTTAAGGAGGTGGTTTGTGTGAAGTTTGATTGAAATCGGTGCAGCCGTTCTTGAGTTATTACATTTTATGTGAGTAATGGTTTCCTCTCATACGAAATGCCTGTATGGGAAAAACAACAACAAATACACAGCCGCTTATGAGCGTTTCTACTGTACTGTTTGTACTGTTTGTACTATTGTGGTTGTAAGTGTATTATGTTAATATTAATTTTGGACGAAAATATAATAAAAACTGGAGCATTCAAGGAACTGGAAAAACATTTTTAACTTTATTTATTTTAGCATATTTTATTTAGCGTAAAAAATTGAAATGGAAATTAAAGAATCAAAGTTTAATTACAAGTTTTTATCGGCTCTTTCACCTTACCTGGTGACCACCACAAACAAACTTTAAAAAAGTACAGAAAAGGCTATTGTGACATCTTTAGAAAGTATGTTG
The DNA here is from genome assembly GCF_027943255.1 of Anastrepha obliqua. Taxonomy (NCBI): domain Eukaryota; kingdom Metazoa; phylum Arthropoda; class Insecta; order Diptera; family Tephritidae; genus Anastrepha; species Anastrepha obliqua. Next base: position 52,474,826 of record NC_072893.1, read on the forward strand.
AATGAAAAAAATCAACTAATTTAACTGTTTAAACATTTTACGAGTTCTATAAAGAAAACTTATGTAATATAAAAAATTTCTTGCGATATAAAAAAAACATTTTATGTATGGTGGTGCGAAGCCCATTGGGAAATGCTAGTTTTTTATAAAATATAACTCATGCCACAATAAATCCATGTAACGCAAAGTTTTAAACTTTCTACAAAAATTATAAAAAAGAGTAAATTTTCTGGTTAATCAGAATTTTTGGAAAAATACCAAAATTTCAGAAAATTCAGTTTTATAGCCCATTCAATTTTAGTATAACAAAGTGCAAGTTTAAAGTGGCTCGAAATTCGGCAAAATGTTAAATTTCGACAACTTCTTTTTGCTGGGTGCTGCGCTTTTGCTTTCTATGAAAAACAAAAACAAATATCGTGCTTTTGTCATCTGCTGACAGTATTTAAGCGTTTTTATGTGAAAGATTGATTTTAAGAACTGCAAGTTTATGGTACTCAGATATTTATGACCACAACTGTATGTATGTGTGAAGGAGACACAATTTCCCTTCTGTTTTTTCGAAATTCATCCGGTCACCGCAGTGAGGTTTGCGTGAAAATATATTTATTCTTTCATGGCCAGAAATACATACCAACGTGTAAATATTTGCTAGTAAATAAGGTGCGGTATTTCTCTGTAGGCATGCATGTATGTGTGCGCGGATGTATTTGTGTGAAAACCGCAAACCGTTATCCATATTGTATTTATGTGTCCTTTTCACACTTTTTTCGTTGTTCTTATTTTTATTTCATTTCATTTTATTGCATTTTTTTGTGCCTGCAACTGTCTGCTGCTTGACATGACCATAAAAAATGGGCATGAATCAAATGAAATCGATTATAAAGATTTGTTCTACCAATGCGCAAATTTATGTTGCTTCAATTTTTAATGTTCGGTTTTAAGTGCAACAATGAAAAAACTAAAAACAACAAATTATTCTACTGTAAGTTATAATGGGCAATTAACTGTTTTTATTGTTTTTTTTTTTCTAACGATCAAATGTGGGCCGATTTTTTTTAAATTGCGAGTAATGTGGTGTTGTTTGCGGGTGGAATGATGGTGAATGCGTAATAATTTATACAAAAGTTTTTGAGAAACAACGTGAATTCATATGCTGACCATAACCCAGAAAAAGTATTTTCGAATGCTTATCCTTATTGAGCAGTGAGTGCTGACGCACTAAAGAGATAACCAGGGAGCGTCCTTAACTAATAGGCTCGCTTTGGCCATTGAAGTCAAATGACCAGAATATGAATGCATCTTTCAATCCGTAATGTATAGAGAGCCTCGGGAAGCTGATTAGCGCCATGGTGCTGTTAGTCTCAGAAATTCTAGTCAAACTGATAGTACAGCAGATACCACCCCACTGAACACATTAAAAGCATCCATTGCTTCACACTATCATGCTTTAGCCGAAAGAAGATGGAAGCAAATACCTACATGTATTACAACAAAAAACACATGGCCGTCATACAAAATCCAAAGGACGAATGATCTGTTAGGATGCTCTCGGCCAAACATCTCACGCATCACTGCAACGCTTACAGGTCATTGGAAGGTAGGGGATCATGCAGCTAGACTCAACCTACCCTTCAATCCTATCTGCAGAAGCTGAGAAGCGGAAGGAGCGAAAGAAAGTCTTTTCCTGCTATACTTGGGCCTCATTAAATGGATCTGACTTAGAACAAAACAAAAAAAAAAAAACTAAACCAAACATCATTATACGAGGACGGTGGTAATAAAACGGTGCTGGTTACTAATTAGGACTATTTCAGTGGAAATACTCAACCACTTCCACAACAACATCAACAACAACAACAATAACAGCACTATAGGTTTCTCTATACACCAAAGGTTTACCAAAGATTTTTCTATTTTCATCAACGGTTTTTCTATTTACAGCCACAATTTTTTTATAGCCAAAGTAATTTTTAAATTATTTAGCACACTCGAGCGCATTTTGAAAAAGTGGCAAAAACGGTTAAATGAAAGAAAAATATCTAATTTGTAGGTAGAATTTAGTGGCAGTCGAGTTTTTGACGACAAATATTTTCATAGAATATTTCAACGCGTTCGCTCTCTTCAGAATAAGCAATTGTAAGGTCGCTAGAGGGTTAAAATATGCTAGGAAATTATTTCTCGCATGATTTCACTAGGCGTTTACTCAGAAAAAAAAAACTATATAAGAAGAACAAAACGTCTACAGAAACTAACTACCTGTATCGCTGTCTCTATTTTTTCCTATCTCTTTCTACCTTTCTCCTTCCCCCCTTGATTATCTACCCTCTTTCCAGAGCTCTAAATACGATGGGCTTTTTTCAGCCTGAATGTTTTAGGAGCCATCAAGTCTCTTGGTGCTCCTTGGCTCGACCTATTAAAATTTCAATTTCAATTCCTACAGAAACTAAAATAGCAAATGGCTGTCCAGTTCTTCTTAAGTTATGCAAAACTTTCTATTCTTGAATTCATAGGCAAACGCGCTTTGTTCATGCGGAACGTAAATGCCTATGAAAGAAAGCATGAAAAATCGATCAGTTGTTTTGAGGCGACAACATCAACGACAATTTTCTTTATTCCGCGACAAACTTTTCCGGACTCATTACGAAGTCTAGGAAGGTGAAGTTGTTTTTCATTTGGGGTTACCTGTTTTTGTTTAGGTATCTGTGTTTTCTTGTGAGGTCTAGGCTTTTAGTAATGATAGCCTGGCCTACCTAAAATTCTTCTAGCCCACCACCCATATATTATTCTTCACGAGACTACTAGGATGTAGGTCTTTGCAGGCCGAGTATTATCTAACATTGCACACAAAAGATCGGTTTAGTCAAAATGACGGCCATTGGGCACACTACAAATACAAAATTACTATAATCACCAAATATTAGTGACAAAAATCAGAGAACTACAATACAAAATTGCATATTCCAACTGATATGTCCAGGCGCTGACAAACGGACTTAGTAGACTTACTAGCTCGTTGGCTTTATCCTGTCCGTATTGCTAGTAATAGACATGAAATTTGAAGAATAAGAAACAGAAAATTTTCTTAAATTTTGAAATAGGTTGGGCTAGGTTGAAGCGGTTGTCCAGTGTGGGACACAGTCAGGCTCATAGCCGATTGTGATGCCGCGTGGGGAACTTGTGCTTACCTCTTCTAGAACCAGTGCGTACTTTTCAAAAATTTTAGAAGATCTCTTTGATTTCCAAAGAACTAAGAACTTATTCATTCAAGAAATGCCCACCTAAATTGGTAAATATACGTCTGGATAGAGCAGGACAATAACACAAAAGGTGCGGGATCATCTCTTCCTCTTCTATACACCCGCTGCAGAAGTCATGTGTTTGCACACCCATCCTCTGGCAGGCGCCGATTAGGCAATGCCCTGTTGTAACTGAAATCAGTGAGCTAAGACTGTGCTTATCTCGTTTTAGGAGAAGTTCCGTGCGTTTAGCATCCATAATTGTCGAGCGACTCTGCATGTGGTTTCATTGCGTCATCTTTCATTCGCTGCTCTCACAATTTCCTCAAAGATAAGTAGCTTACATGTTTGCAAGGGTACGCCTATATCACAGTCTATGGACTCAGCGGTGGATTTGGTACCGTTTTTCAGTAGTTCCTCGGCGCTGCAGTTACCCTCAATTTCACAATGGCCAGGGAACCATGTTACCTTTGGGTGAAATGACTCAGCCATCTCGTTAGCAGATGTGCGGCATTTCGTGGCTACCTTAGAGGTTGTTGACGGCTTTGTGAGAGATTTTATCACCGCCCCGGCTATCAGTAAATATGTAAATATCATCTCCAGTTATCGCATCACGACTTTCATTATTGCCATCAGTTCCGCCTGAAAGACACTACAGTAGTCGGAAAGCCGAAAAGTGAAGAAGATACCCAGATGTTCGGAATGTACACCTCCGTCCACCCTGCGTTCGAGCTTTGAACCAACTGTGTATGCATGAATGGACACGCCCTGTCTTACATCGTCCCGCTCCAACTCTTCCCTCGAGGGTAGAGAGGTGCTGAATGTTGTAATGGCAAGTATAGGCGAGACTGTATAGTCAGTCCACCTGTCTGGGAAGCTTCAAATTGCCAGCCAGGGTTTTACCGTGGCCGTAGTCCATGTTCGACCGCTTACTCAAAGTGTTCAACTTTATTGCCGCATTGCGCGCGATATATCTCGCCTGCAGGTCTACCGTAAGGAAGTTTAATTTCACGAACAATGATTTCGAAATTATCAAATAAGTGCAAAGTAATATTTTGTACCACCTCATTTTGATTTGCATGAAATAAAGCTTCGGCCCATCTACCGCTACTGAATGCCCGCAATGTTTTTTATTTCTTACTTTTCTGCTATTAATTCACGAGTAGTTTTGCTGCGCTCTTAATAATTCTCTACAAATGATGCATACTGATTTATACACCTACTTGCATACATTTTCCACCTTAAGGGTCATTTAAACGCATTGCACTCGATTAAGCGATTTTCCATTTGCAATTCATCACCCACTTGTGGTTGTTGGTGTTGTTGGCTGTTTTTATAATACTCGCACAATTGCTTTTTATTTGAAATGACGGTTTTTACGTGTGTAACCGTGTAATGACCTTTGAGCGCCACGAAAATCACATAAAGGATAAAAGGTGTGTGTTGTTTCTGTGCTACCTCAACCAACCACAAGCCAAACAACAACAGCAACAACATTAACAGACGGCTGCTGTTCGAAGTAAATGATGTCCTTGGCCTCGTAACATTAATGTGTTTTTGAATATGTGCTGATGGCTGCAATGAGTTTTTGTATGTATAGTATGTGTGCATGTGTGTGTGTGTGGATGAATGTTCTAATACTCTATTCAAATCACTACAAGAGAGTGTATATATGTTATTTTCCGTTCATGTAAATATGTGTTACGCTCTGTTTCACAACAAAAGTAAAATATATTTTCGTATACTCGTAATAGTCATTCTCCTATTCTTTCATTCTCCCACACCATTATTGCTGTTTACTAATGTCTCTCTCTCACTTTCTATTTATTACAGGTATGTACGTGTGCGACACTGGCACTCTTTAATTAAAATAAATATCCCTCAAGCACCACACAACACATTTTTTCTTTGGTAAGTCTGCAAAAAGTAAATAAAATCTGCTACAGCTGTCAAATCCACTTTCCGCTTTCCACTGCTAAGTGGCAAGCCATATTTTTGTGCGCTTAAAATCGTAAATTTAATTTCATGCGCCCATATGTGGCGCGAGTCGCCCCATAGCAAATGCTGTCTTTTTACTGCTTTGGTATCGTTCAAGTGCCCTAAAAAAATACATTCATGCAGGGCTCATAAACAATTCGGCTTAGTCGTCGCGTGAAAGGGGTTTAATGTTGCTACAGTGTAAAATTTATTACTTTTCGTAATGTGCCATTAAGAGGTTTCGTAAAGGGGGGAAGGAAATCAATATTAAATGGCCGGACATTTTTTATTATAAAATGATTGCTTCTCATAATAGAATGTGATTGCGCTGTAGCTGTGCGGCGGATAATGAAAAATATTCTCTGAAGTACTTTTAAGAATTTCAATTTCATTCGCGTACTGACTTTCGAAATTTCTTCAGCTTTATGTGGGCATTCAAAGCATGCAGAGGTTTCTAGAAATAAGAAAAAAAATTTTCCTAAACCTATTTATTTTGTGGGAAACAATTCGCTTTTACTCCAGTGATTTATACTTTTCAAGATCATATCAAATGAGCTGGAATGCCCTGTAGGATGTCGGTACAAGCAATTTTGATGGCTTTCTCGGTCAATAATGCTTTCCAATCGCCAGCAAATTAATCTGGGACATTTACTTATTAGAATGCGGGGTCTTGTTGGCAGTTTAAGCGCGCTCTTCAGTAATTTTCAGCATTTTTAATTTGGTATTTGTGAATATGATCAATTGATCTGAACCATTTTCAAAATTATATCTTCCGATTTACGGGCTTTCTCTCTACCTCAAATGGAGATGTGTTGTAAGAAATAAAAAGATTTTCCAAATAAAGCATTATCTGCAGGCGCCATTTATATGTCGCATTGTATTTAAATTCAAAGTTATACGAGTCTTATTTTCTGCCTTGTTGAATTACTCATATGAGCGATTCCATTTCAAGTGATCCCAGGACATTGCAGTAATTGTGAGAAAATTCCTGGTTTCTTGAAGACTGGAGTATACTGAGAGGTAAACTGCATTTTTCAGAATAAATTTGGAGTTTTATTTAATGCTGAAAATTTTGGTATAGTTTATTTTTTAAAGTGAAATATCTTTGGTTCTTGAGAAATCTGTAAAATTTTGAGATTTATTCAATTCTGCAAATGTCTGTATTTTTTATTTGTGTGGTTTTTATTAAATTAAATTATTTTTTGTTTAAGGGTAAAATATACAAAAAAACAAATTAAAAAAAACTTTATGATTTTGAGATTTGTTCAATGTTGAAGTTTTTTAAATTAAAATATCTTCGGTGCTGTTTAGCAGTCAGTCAGGAGACCATTGCACTACACCCGGATAGATTTCATTAGACGGAATAGAGAGATAGGAAAGATAAAATGTGGGTGGTAAGACGGAAAAAATAGTTTGAGGTCACTCTTCCACAAATCTCTTGGATTCATTGATGAATGTTAAGAGATCCGGAAGAGAAAGAGTATGAACTTTATTCCTACTCAGTATATCGCAACACAATATCCTAAGTCTGATTCAGGAAAACACCGGGCAGCTACAGAGAAAATGCTCTGCAGTGTCGTCATCCTCAAGACAGGATAGGCATACCGGGCTGTGTACGACCCCCATGGCAGCCATATGCTGACCACAGCATAGTGTTAGGAGTTTTAGGAGAAAGGTCGCTATTTTCTTGTTTGGTTCTTCCACAAAGCACTTGGCTACTCTGCACGAGTTCAACCCAGACCAACAATCCATAGTTGAATCGACGCGGAATTGAAACCTAGAAAGGGTTCAAGGCCTAGTGGCATACTTGCAGAGCCTCATTTGGCAATTTATCAGCTAACTCGTTTCCTGTAATACCACAATGTTTAGGCACCTAAATAAGACTAACTTTGTTTTGTTTTGTCTTACATTCACCGACTAACTTCGAAGAGTAGCGTGGGTTAGCAAGGGCTTTCAGTGCAGCTTGACTGTCACTACAAATTCCAATACTGTTGCCTTGCCACTTTTTTTCAACTAGCCAGTACGCCACTTTCAAGATGTCATAGACTTCCGTAAGAAATACCGTGGCCATCTGTCCTGTGGCATAGGAGCACTTAGTGTCTTCGTCTAATTACCATCCAGATACGCTACCATCACTGGTTCCGTCGGTGTAGAAAGTTCTCTGGACTTAACCATTGATCTCTATCTAGGATCAAAACATCATACTTCCTACTGAACGAACGATTGTTCACTGGCATCGAGAACAGTGTCGGTGCTTTTTAGCATTCAAATATTTTTTTGTTTGAATTTTCGTGAAATAAAAAATTTTTAAAACCATTTTTAGAAAAAAAGAATGATTTTAATTAAATTAATAAAAAAATGTTTTTGTTAATTTTTGAGAAAAAACTGATATACATTTTTCAGAATAAATTAGTAATTTTGAATTTTATTTAATGCTGCAAAACTTTTTTTTTTAATTTTGTTTGAAAGAATTAAAAAAAAAAAAATTGCTGTGATTTATTTACTATTTAAAATGTGTTTTAAATTGAAATATGATTGGTTTTTGTTAACGTGACCTTTTTTTTTTTTTGTAACTTTTTCGAATAAAATATACTTCGCCTCTGCTGACCTGTTAGACAGATAACAGTAATGTATGTTTGGCTAGCGCATGCCCAAAAGTGTGTACCGTAAGTCAAAACCGGGCTTGCTTGCAAATAAGTAACTTGTTGCGGATTGATAATCTTGAGCGCTTACCAATGAAAAAATATAGCTTTAATTTCTAGCCAAGTGCTTCTCGTTGTTTCTTTCCAGCGCAGTGCGGCATCAAGTGTTATGCCCAGATATTTGGCTCAGCTACTAATGAAAAATATTTGAATGGACGTGATTTTCAAATAAGGAAAACAAAAAGGTTCGCCTTAAATTTAGACTAAAAAATACTTTTTTTGTTTGAAAGTTGTTTTTTTTATTTTAAGCTTAAAGAGAACCGCAGACATTTCACTTTAAGAAACTCCCACCAAAATTTCATCACTGAATAAATCTCAAAATTACAATATTAGGTTCTTTCCATTCTCCGTTTTATTACATTCAAGTGAAATAAACAAATTTTTAGAAAAATTCACGACAATACCCAAAAAACAAAACGTGCTTGGAACAATGCGCTCTTATATCCAATTGCAGTTATTGCGTTTTGAGGACATATTTGTTCGTATGTGTGATTTGCTTCATACGCAGTCAAAGTGACTACCAAGAAATGCTCGGAATTCAGTTCTTGAAGTTCATATTCAAAAAAGGCGAAACGTATACAACCACAAAATTGATAAAAATGCAAAAAATGCTGTGTGTTTGAAGACGGCCTTCCTTTGGAACTCACCTTGTTTTTAAAGTAATTTGCTTGCAAAGTTATTTTTTCCCAGAAAGAGAGATATTTGCAGAATATGCAGCAATTTTTATCATAAATGTAATTTTAAGAAATATCTCGAATCGATACGTCGCCTCGTGGGTACGAGTTTGCCGAAGTTATTTCATTTTATAGTAATATTCAGTTTAGTGCAGCTAATAAGCCTTGAAATTGTCGGCATATAAAATATCTCAAAACCAAAGGGATATTTTAGAAGGCTTTAATTTTTAACAGGAACACCATTTATACAAAAAACCAAAAAAAAAAAAAAAGAATTACATTTATATGGAGGAAATATGCGACACTCCTATTAGTTAATTTTATCGTCCATTTTTTTACCAGCAGCACATCCGCGGGGGCTGGTAAATACAGGGGATCACACTGAAATCGATAAAGTCAGTGGGGAAAATCGTTGGTGAGGATTTTTCATAATACTCTTTTCAATTTTTTTAGCTTGTTCAATCATTTGCTTTACACAAAAATTAGTTTAATGAGCAAATGAAATTCATTTTACTCTTACTTTTTCGAATTCCCCAATAACTCAAATGCTCCTACTGCAAATGGCTGCCATTGCATAACAGAGAATTGACAGCGAGAGTAGTTGGGAAATCGTAGTGCACTCTTTTGAAAGTCATTTCTGTCTACGATAAATCTCGCATTTTAACTTGATTTAGGTGACAACGCTATTCTTTTCAATTTTCGTGCGCTTATTGCGCTTCTATTGTAGGAGGTGTTCGTTCAAAAATACATAATTTTTTTTCCAATGCCTCAGATTTTGACTTGACAAAGTAATCTCAGATGCAATAAATTTGTTTCTATTCCGTCAAATGTCCTGAATTTGACAGAACATCATTGAGGGACATATTTCTCTACATTTTTCATTTCTTTCAACGCATTCTGAACACTTCCCTCTGTCTAAGGAATTGTCACTCATACATCGCAGCACAAATTGGCAAGCCCCACGTAAAGGTTTTTCCAAATATTTTATATCTTTGAATATATGCGTTTCTGCGTATGTGTGTGTGTGGATACCTTGAAAGTTTCCCATTGTATGTGTCTTCGTTACAGTTTTTTTTTGTGTTTTCGCCTACAGTATTTCCGTTGTAAACATATTGGAAAAATGTTACGCATACGCCTCGGCGTGCTCGAATCCATACACACAATGCTAAGAAGCATACTTTGCAAGGCATATACGTGGCTTTTATGTTTTCAACACGTATGCATAGGGATATGATATGTTGTGCATATACACTTGTGTTCAAAATAATAACAGCGCAATTTTTTGGAAAGTTTTGATTATTTATTGGATATTTTTAAATCTTTTTTTATAAAATTTTAGCTCATATTACAACAAAAACCGTCCCACAGCTGCAAACTTTTTAACGGAACAACAAAAAAATTAAAAAAATTTTCATCCAAATTTCAAACTTTTTAGTCAGAATTTCTAGCAAAATTCTGGGTACGCAGCTTTGTAGCACATTTTTGAATAATTCTGTGCCAGTTTGTAGGGGCTTAAAATTCGTACTGATTTTTAATGACTTTTTTTGAAGTTCTTTTTTTGTTAGTATGCATTTTTTTCATATAAGGTATGCTTCAATTTTGTTTTATATAAAGAAAAATAAAAACAAAAACAAAAAAGTTTCTGAAAGATCATCGTCATTTTTGCGCCTCTTCAAATTGCCATTTATTATAGCGAAATTTATTCGACCAAAAAAATGCATATTCAGAATTTTTCTAAATCTTTCAGTTTAAAAAGTTTGAAATTGTGATGCATTTTTTAATTTTTTCAAATTTTTATGTTGGAAACTTGTATTGATATGGTTTTTGTTGTGGTATGAATAATTTGTTATTGAAAAAAATAAATAAATAAATAAAATAAAATAAAAATTATATTAGGCACGCAACTATGTTCTCGCTGTTTTTTTTTTTGATGAAAATACAACTTTATTCTGAAAAAATTGTTACAAGTGAATCATTGCAAGTATTGCCTATCGCTGGTTGATCTCTCCATCTTTCTGGTAGATCTCGTATAACGGCGCGGGAAAACATCTTTTGAGGCTATCCACGGATCAAGCCATTTTTTGTGGTCTTCATATGAATGGAACTGCTGGTCAGCTATACCATGTGCCATCGATCGGAACAGATGATAATCAGACTTCGCAATATCTGGAGAATATGGCGGGTGGGGTAGGATTCTCCACTTCAGTGTTTCCAGGTAGGTTTTAACGTTTTTGGCAACGTGACGCCGGGCGTTGTCATGCTGTGGAATCACTTTTTCATACCTCTTCGCGTATTGCGGCCGCTTCTCGCGCAGTGCTCGGCGCAATCGCATCAATTGAAGTCGATACCAGTCCCCAGCGATGGTTTCATTTGGTTTTAACAGTTCATAATAAATAACACCAACTTGGTCCCAACAAATACATAGCATCACCTTCGCAGCGTGAATATTCGGCCGAGGCCACGACGTAGAAGCATGTCCGGGTGACCGGGAAGTCTCCATGACTTTCTTTTCTTTAGATTGCTGTAATGAATTCATGTTTCATCACCCGTCACGATGCGATGAAGAAAACCCTTCCCTTTTTGCCGCTGGAGCAGTTGTTCACAGGCGAAAAAACGACGTTCAACGTCCCTTGGGTTTAACTCATAAGGAATGCAAGTCTCCTGTTTCTGAATGATTCCCAAAGCATGCAATCACATGGAAATGGATTGGCGGGTAACTCCTAGAACTGAAGCAAGCTCTTGCGTTTGACACGGATCACGGATCCTCATTGAGCAATGCCTCCAATTCAGTGACTTCGATGGTTTTTGGCCTTCCTTCACGCGAACGGTCGTCAACATTAGAATCACTATCTTTGAAGCGACGGAACCAATCTTGGCACGTTGTTTCACTTAAAGCAGCATCTCCATGAACTTTTTGTAGCTCTCGATGCGCTTCAGCCACCATTTTTTTCGAATGAAAGAGGAAAATCAACACTTCGCGCAAATGACGATTATTCGGCACAAAATCAGACATTTTCACAAAACCAAAAGTATATGATGCCAAAAAAAAATCACTAATGTGTCGAAGCAGTTTGTTTGCCATCGTCTAAGCTTGGTTTATGACGTTTAGGTTATGTTATAATCGACCAGCATACACCGCTGGCGGCATCTATTGACAAACAGCGAGAACTTAGTTGCGCTCCTAATAATTATCCTTAAATTGCTTCTGCAGACTCCCAGGCCGGTGTAGCGCCTTTTAAGCTGAGATCTATGCCATAGAAAAAACAGCAAAGACGATAAGACTAGTGGACTTACCTCCGGCAAACTTAACCATTTTTGCCATCGCCTCAGCGCACATCACTTCAAGATGTGTTAAAGAATGCACGTGGTCGGTGTCGCTTATACAACAACACACGCAAGGAAAGGCTTTGAACTGGACCTTCAGCGAGAGAGTTTAGTTGCACACCTAATAAAAAATCAATCTTTGCAATATGGTGCGCTGCTATTATTGTGAACACACATGCATATTATTGCTTGCAGGCATGGAGTTTGGTATCCAGCCAATAAATCAATTTGAGGCTTTTGAATAGATTCTCCGCTACACAGCTAAAGGGAACATACTTTTTATGACAAAAACAGTAGCTGAGGGTACACCAGCTACTAATAATAAGAACAAAAAAAAAAAAATTACAAAAAAAAACCTATAACATTGCAACCTACAATGAACATGTTTTTCCCCACTTTTTGTCGCTACTTCGCCTTCTCCATTATCTATTTATAGCACAATCGCGTCGAATTGAGTGCGTAGTGATTGCTGCCTCGTCACTTTTATTTTTTACTATAGCACAAATTTTACCACATCGTAACGATGCGTTTTATCTGCTTGGTATGTGCCTGTTGGTCTGTCTGCTTGTGTGCGTGTGTGCGTGTATGCGTATGTTTTTTATGGGTATACATACATATGTAGTGCGGTATAAGTTGATATTTATGTGCTCACTTTATTTGTGCGCATTGTAACATTGCTTTGCTATTTGAGGGGGCGATTTTCTGGCGATGTTAGTATTTGCTATTGTTTACATATACATATGTACACATCTATATAAGTATTAGTGCTTACATAGTATTTGGTTTTAGTTTGCCGCCTGCTTTTGTAACTGAATTCCTGCTGAGTGGCAAAAGTAGCAAAAGGTTTTAGAAATTTTCACAGCTGCGCTTACCTTCGTTCGCTTTGCCACATCTGCCGATCTGATGATGTTGTATTTTATTTTTGTTTTTTCTTCTTCTGCAGATTTCATCTAGCCAAATAAAGCTTAGCAGGTATGTAAATGCTTCTGAGTGTCCGATTTTATGATCCTTCGAGATAATTGGCCTGAAACATAAGCGTGAAACGGTGCTGAAAGAATACATTGAGTGTTTTATGTTTTTTCTTTGTTTGCTACTACTGAACTCCAAGTGGTTTTTGCTGCTTTGGCTTTTTCATTGACTTTTCTGCGTTTTTTCCTATGTTACTGTTTAACATTCTTGTACATTGTTTGATTGGGAAATTTTCATACATACATTTCCGCACTTTATCAGTTTCACCATCATTAAAACCTTTGCAAATTTCCATTATTGCCACCCATTTTGTGCGAGCGACAAGAGTTGCCGTAAATCTTTTGAACCTTTTTGCAAGAGTAACACCTTCGCCTATGAGCAATAACACCTTCCCCACACACTTGTGTAGCAATATTCTTTTCATTTTGATTTCACAAATTGCCGAAACCATTGGCAACACAAAAAAAAAAAAACAAAAAAACACTAAAAAGAGAAAATCACAAAAATAATACTAAGTGAACACGTAAGCGCATCTAAGCTGAAAGCCCCAAAGCGTCTTAAAAGTAAGCAACATCTTATCATGACTGTGCGATTTTTTCGTGATAACATTTGCTCTCACTACCCATGCTTGCTTGTGCTACCCTTTTTGAGTTTTATTTTTTATTTTCAGTCATTTTCTTTTATTTTATTGTTATTTTCCATACTTTGCGTGGATATTCGTAAGCTCTTTTATATGCCTCAATCGCTGTGGGATATCAGTATTTTTGAGATTATTTACTTTGAAGAAAGCCTTCGGTTTTATATGTTGACTTCTACATATATCTTATAATGTTGCTCATACGCACCGGTGGGCTTTGCATAGGTATTTACTACAGCGTATGGGACTAAGCAAAGCAAATATTCACAAATATCATATATAAAACAACAGTAGGAGGTGAAGAGTAACTGCGATCCAAATATAACGGTGCTTTGGCTTCCTTACGCCAGTTGCTGCACCATGACATTAAATTGTGGATGAAGTTGGTGTTGTAGAAGGCTATAGCCTTCTGCTACAAAGCCAAGCGCGTTACATTTAATTATGTTTTAGCTTTGCGGCTTTCACGCTTTCACGCTAAACATCAACAGCAACAGTGAATCTCTGCACAGTGTCACCAATTTCGCATCCTCGCAGGCTACTTGTATTTGGTCTTGTAGTAGACAGTATCCGTACCAGCTGGTGAAGTTGCACGGCTAACTAGCCGTGAATGGCAAAAATGGCGCTTCTTAAGACTGTCTCGTATTACGTTGAGCTCACTGCGTCGGTTCGAAATTCTAGTAAGGGTTTTTAAAGCCTCGGCAATGCTAGTTCTAGTATAGAGTTTGGCTGGACTCTGTTGATTGCAGCGGTCAACACGTCCAGCGACTTCTGTTATCATTTCGAGTTCCCTGCTTTTCACCGCAGCGCATGAAGTGACTGGATATATGTGTAATGGTAGAGCCTTCGTCCTCTCTGTTGTTTTCTTTGTGGGACTTTTTTGGCTTTCTGGCGTTCAGCAGCCTTACGCGTTTTAGGCCTAAAGGACGTCTATGAATCTTAATGTTGTTGTTGTTGTTATTTTTGTTTTTGTTGTTGTTGTTACTGTTGTTGTACCAGTATACAAATGTTTTTACACACTGCTGTTGTGACAGTCCCTGACAGAATATAAACGAGCGTGCTGCTCTTGGTGTCCATTGCTGCCAGCCACTCTTTAACTAAAGTATTTTCTTTGGTGCTTATTGACTGAATTGGCTCTGGTCGTATCATTTCACTGCTTTCAAGTGTAAAAGAGCGCGTTTTTGTCCCTGCATACAGGTTTTACCCTTGACAGTGCAAATCTTAAGGCTCTCAGTTGAAACTTGGTCTTATGATAGCGATATACATAGGTCACAAGTTTTAGTCTCAATCATCAGTGTCTACTGAATATTCTCTTAGAATTGTTAAATTTCGATTACTGCATAATAGGAAATCTGTCGTACTTTGGTAAGAGTTTACACTTAAGTCTCCTTTCAAAGCCCTTGTGTCTAATCTTCCAAGCGGTGCATCTAAAAATTCACTGATAGTAGAGAAGAATAGATTTAAAAACATGTCAAGCCTATAAACTTCATCTCTTCGATTGTGATGAATTTTGGTGAAGGTGCGGTACTGTAAATTGTGCAAAAGTGGATGAGGAAGTATTGAGTGATTGCCGAGGTATATGGATTTAAAACCTAGAGTTTTTGACGTGATAACGTCTTATAATTCGATTTAACAGGCTGCACGCACGAAAAAATGTGTCGTTACCTTGCTCATTACTGTTCATATGTAGTTACCTTGCTCATATTAGTGTTACCTTGCTCATTACTGTTCATATGTAGTTACCTTGCTCATATTAGTGTTACCTTGCTCACATTAGTGTTACCTTGCTCATATGTAGTTACCTTGCTCATTGCATTGAATGAACTGCAAGCGAAAGAGCGGAAGGAACGACAAAGCAAACAAAGCAAACGAACGGCAACGTTCGACATCTTGCTCTCTCCTACTTAAGTGAGCGTATATATGTATGTATGTATATGCGCAAATGTACATATATAAATTCACGTATTTGTATTTGCATATGCCTTCTTATTGATTATTATTAATTTGATTCACTTGAAGAATTTAAAATAAAACCAAGTTTGTTAATAATACCTGTTGTTTTAATGTTATAATTATTAATTTTTTTATTATATATGAAGGAAAAAATGTATGGTAATATTTACCATATACCTTATAAGATATGTTGTCTATACTAATATTATAAAGAGGAAAACTTTGTTTGTTTGTAATGAATAGGCTCAAAACTACTAGACCGATTTTAAAAATTCTTTCACCATTCGAAAGCTACATCATCCACGAGTAACATGGATTATATTTTATTTTGGAAATAGGGCTCGAGATATAGGTCAAAACGTGGACCCGGGTAACCTTCGGATGTGTATGTACAATATGGGTATCAAATGGAAGCTGTTGGTGAATGCTTTAGTCCAGAGTATGTTTCATGCTGCTCCGTGACTAGGGTCTCGAGATAGAGACCAAAACGTGGACCCTAGAATGTGTTTGTATAATATGGATATCAAATTGAAGCTGTTGGTGAATGCTTTAGTACAGAGTATTTTTCATGCCGCTCCGTGACTGGGGTCTCGAGATATAGGTCAAAACGTGGACCCGGGTAACCTTTGGTTGTGTATGTACAATATGGGTATCAAATGAAAGCTGTTGATAAGTGCTTTAATACGGGGTAGTTTTCATACCTATTGATGACTAGGGTCTCGAAATATATGCCAAAACGTGGACCCGCCGTGTCTTTGAACCGAATTAAACCAAACTTACACACATTGTTAAGTAGGTATTGAAGATGATTTCCGTATAGTTTGAATACCTATTGGTAGATAGGGTCTCAAGATATAGGTGAAAACGTGGACCCGGGTAACCTTCGGACGTGTATGTACAATATGGGTATCAAATGAAAGCTGTTGGTGAATGCTTTAGTACAGAGTATTTTTCATGCCGCTCCGTGACTGGGATCTCGAGATATAGGTCAAAACGTGGACCCGGGTAACCTTTGGTTGTGTATGTACAATATGGGTATCAAATGAAAGCTGTTGATAAGTGCTTTAATACGGGGTAATTTGTTATGTTATGTAATGTAATGTAATGTTATGTTATGGTATGTTATGTTATGTTATGTTATGTTATGTTATGTTATGTTATGTTATGTTATGTTATGTTATGTTATGTTATGTTATGTTATGTTATGTTATGTTATGTTATGTTATGTTATGTTATGTTATGTTATGTTATGTTATGTTATGTTATGTTATGTTATGTTATGTTATGTTATGTTATGTTATGTTATGTTATGTTATGTTATGTTATGTTATGTTATGTTATGTTATGTTATGTTATGTTATGTTATGTTATGTTATGTTATGTTATGTTATGTTATGTTATGTTATGTTATGTTATGTTATGTTATGTTATGTTATGTTATGTTATGTTATGTTATGTTATGTTATGTTATGTTATGTTATGTTATGTTATGTTATGTTATGTTATGTTATGTTATGTTATGTTATGTTATGTTATGTTATGTTATGTTATGTTATGTTATGTTATGTTATGTTATGTTATGTTATGTTATGTTATGTTATATTATGTTATGTTATGTTATGTTATGTTATGTTATGTTATGTTATGTTATGTTATGTAATGTTATGTTATGTTATGTTATGTTATGTTATGTTATGTTATGTTATGTTAAAGTATATTATGTTATGTTAATGTTAACTCATTCTCTATATCCATACAAAATATCTATCAAACAAATAAAATTAAAATTTTCTTTTGAAAATGCAACCATTCAATCAGTATTTTCTTATGACGTTATCACGTTAAGCTATCGTCAGTAAACCGACTTTACAGACAACCTCTTTTTTTTTTTTTACAACTAATCTTCCAAGCGCTGTCCTTAAAAATTCGCTGATAGTAAAGAAAAATTGATCAAACACCATGTCGATCCCTAAAAACTTCCGTTCAATATTCATGAAATTTGGTGAGGGTATTCTTCCATGCGGTATTGTAAATTGTGCAAAAGGCGATGCGTATTTTTAGTGAAATAATTGTCGGTCTAAGAACAAAATAATAAATGTACTTCATTCGTTTTTCCGTGCTTTCCGAAAAAAGGGGGAAAAAAGTCTAAAATTTGTTTCGGTAAAATTATAATTTTTTTTTTTTAATATTTTTTTATTAATATTTTTTTATATTTTCCTCAAGCTATCACATTTTTTACTTTTATTTATTCTCAAACGACGAAATTAAGCTATTATTTTGCGCAAAAGGGGATGCATGTTTTTTTTGTAATATAATTATCGATCGAAGAGCAAAATAATAAATATTTTCGTTTTTTGGTTTTTCCGTACTTTCCGGTAAAAAAAATCGAAAATTTTGTTTTGAAAAACGTATTTTTTTTAGTTTAGAATTTTTTAGTTTTGCCATTTTTGACATTTTCACAAATGACAAAATTCAACGAGTGAATCGCGCAAAAAGTAAGTTTTAAGTTTTTAGTAAAATAGTTATCGATTCAAGAGCAGAATAATAAATATCCTTTTTCTTCTTTTTTTTCGTACCTTCAGTTAAAAAATTAAAAAAAAAAATCGAAAATCTCGTTTTGAAACAAGTTTTTATTTAATATTAGAATTTATTTTTTTGCCATTTTTCACATTTTGTATTTTTTTTTATTTATTCTCAAATAAAAAAATTCAAGGATTGAAACTCGATTATGACTGCCCTCTTCCACTTCCAGAGCTAGCAAAGTAGCTACAGTGAGTCCATTCTATGTTTACGAATCTTTGAAAGAAAAAAATCGTTGGTATCGTTTAAATTTTTAGACTTCAATGTTTCTTTTCAAATTAATTAAAAAACAAAACAAAAAAAACCAAAAAAAGAAAACCAAAAACAAAAATATATATTTTATTTAAAGGCTAAACATAAGTTATTCTATTGTGATATGCAATCCGACTATTATTAACCCCCCGTCTGGCCAGCATTTTCCGATTTTGGACGCGAATATTTAACATGTTTCTATTATAGCTAACAACTTGGGCTTTCAGGTGGCTTCCTAAAATTTAATTTTTTTATCGATTTATGGATATAACCTTTTAAAAAGGATCCTCAAATAGGACGAAAAAAGGGTGCCCCCAACGGTCCAGGTTTTAAAAAAAGTGTCCAACGGAGATTTAATGATAGTACCAGTTTTACTGAACTTTCGTTCAGATTCCTTGAATGTTGCCCGGATACAAAAGATTTTTTCTCAGCTTTGTTGAGGGCAAACAAGAACTGCTCGATGCTCTATGCAGCCAACACCAATAAAAATTGACCTACAAGTAGTCGTTCTTTCAAATTTTATTGTCTTTAAGCTTTATAAAATAAATAAATAATTGCCGCGTACACTTCTGTTAGGTGTTCGGCCGAGCTCCCCCTCCTATTCGCGGCTTTCGTCTTGACGTTGTGCCGTAAATAGAGAGACCTACAGTTTCAAGCCGACCCCCAAAGGCAAATGATTTTTTATGAGGAGCCTTTTCATGACAGAAATACCCTCGGAGGTTTACCATTGCCAGACGAGGCGCGATTGCTATTTGAAAAAAAAAAACTCTTTCTATAATTTTGCTGTTCCGTGTAAGGAGATTCGTACCTACTCACTCCCGAATTGTAGTCACGCACCAACTCATTCGGCTACGGGTTTAATCTTTATGCTTATCCAAATATCAGTTTCCAAGTGAAGAGTTGGCGCCAATACAAGTGATGTGCATTTAATAGAAAAAAGCTCTCTACCATCCATAGTGGATGAAATCAATTGATGGTACTGTAAAAAGGTAAAAGATTCAATGCACAGATACTTTGCCCGCTCTACTCCCACCACTGCTTGGCGATCGACGTACAAGTGATAGAAAAAGCAATTGTGTGATGTAAATTTACAGTGATCGCCACATTACTTTAGCCACTGCTCTTTTAGGTAGATTCTAACAGTCTGCTACCGAATACCGATAACAGCAGAGAGCGCATACAGCGAGTTGCTTGAAGTGTTTCTGTTATCGGCCATTGAGCGTATCTATTCACGCATACTATCATCGACTTCAGCCTTGCAGGGTGCGTGTATTATTATAGTTTATTCTCTTCTTAAGTTGACCCTAAATTGGTGCATTGCTGCCTTATTGGGTACCGAATGGCCGTAATTAGCTACAAATAAATCACGATCTCTTAATTTTCTAACCAAAGCGATATGATTACCATTAATTATATGTCTTGCAGTGGATAAAGATATTGTCCACAACAGACATGCATGTAGGCGTTTGCAAAAAATAGCTATTTACGTGGTAAGAAAAAAACAAACAAAAAAATCAAGCAACTAAATTACATTTTTATGTCACACTTGTGATTGCCACATTTTGGTTGTGGTGAACTACGGACACTGAGCGCACGGCTTACCCCATCTTTTCTTACCCTCACTTTCACTTTTCTGTTTCGCTTTTATTTGCCTGCTCGTTTACCTTTTGCACCCGCTATTTTTTCATTGTATTCCATGTTTGCTCCGCTCGTCTGCCTCGTCGGCTCTGCCGCTTATATCTGATTGCATAAAACGTTTTATGCTGCTGTTTCTAGCCACTTTTCCGCTGTGTAGGCGGTCACAGCAACAGTTACTTATGGCCGAACACACGACGGGCGCGCGCAAAAAAATGGATACATGTCATTGGCAAGAGCAAGAAAAACCCTGCCAACAACAAGACCATGCATAACAATGAGCGTAATAATGGTTGCAAATGTTACATGTGTCATTTAGCAGAATGTCTGTTGCTCGGCTGCTTATTCTGCTTTTCCACGCCGCTACGCATTGCTTTGTTGGGGTTTTTTTTTTGTTTTTTTTAGTTTTTGTTTGTTTTTTTTTTTTGTTGTCTTGTTTACGTAGGCGCTTTTTCGTCCTTATCATGTGGTTTGTGATGCGCAATTTTTTGTTAGTGGCATTTTTTTCCTCGGTGACATGCAGGCGACAACCTAATGTTTCGCCTATTTCGTGCTAAGTTTTTTGCTGTGCCTTGTAGTTTGACATTATTTATTATTCATTTTGTGCCAGCAGCTCCATAGCGCTAGGATTTGGTTGATTTAACTCCACAAGAACCGACAAAGAGCGTTAAATTATTGTCGAGCGTCTTCTTCGCTGTTGTCCACATAAAATCTCATACCTCATACCTCATGGCTCATGTCTTATTTCTGATTACTTTTTTTTCTCTTAGTTAACTTTGCCTATCATCCTATTCTGTCTGCTCACGGCTGGTTGCCTTCGTGATATTTAATCAATTATTAAATAATAACGTCCCAAATTATCATTTGTGTGAGAATGAAAATGCCCAACAGCAACAACAACAACAACAAAGGGACACGAATAGACCAGCATTAAGACAAATGAAAATGAATTGTCATCGTCCTTCACTTTTTACCACTCAAGTAAATTTCCTTCAGCGCTCAAAACTCACTCGAGCGCAAAACTCTCAGACAGACAGGTGGCGTTCGAATGAGAAATAGCCTCGTTCTAAAGACAATTTATTGCCACATCGCAACTGTCATAATAGTAGAAGCAGGTGAACCCCCAAGCGACGACGCTAATTTATTACGAGGTTGTTCTTGTTCTAACCAAATGCAACAACATTAGTTGGTATCATTTTCACGCGAGACTGACACTGTACACCATTTTATGGCATTTATTTAAAAAATTTGAGCGTATTTTAAAAAAGTGATTACATATTTTCATGTGTTTACATGTACATTTAGTACTCCAGAGAAAAAATTAAGTTTAAAATGGTCGTGAGTTTAAAAATAATAAAATTTAGCTTAAAGTAAATAATTTTCAAAGCGATAGGTGGTATCATGCAATCCTAAGAATTAGCGTGGAAAAACGTTGAATTTTGTTTAGTTTTTGATTGGCCCATGGACTTTGAATACCTGTTGATCGGATGAACTGAATAATCTAGACCCCATTACCATATTTTCTTGCCGAGATATTGGACTTTGTATTAAACAGGAATGATTATCGACTTCTCATTAACCAAACGATTGATGGCGTGGAAAATTGAATATTCATTTCATAAATTTTATAAATTTTATTCAGTGATTGTCTTTCCGAAAACTTTTTTTCAAACTTAATAATCGCTAAAAAGTTTTCGCAGTTTTTTCCCCATTTGTATGACGGTATACAAATTTATTAAAAGAAAACTACTTTTTCTTCCTAAATTAATAAAAGAAGGTTTTTTGAGATTAAGACTAGGTTTTTATTAAATTAAAAAAAAAATAAAATAAAAAAAAAAAATGAAATGAACTTTTTCAATTTTTTTAAATTCAATTACAAAATTAAAAACTGCTAGATCAACTTTTTTAAAAATGTTTTTTAATATTTTTTTTACTGTTTTTGTTTTTTAATTCATTTCTATTTTTTAATCCTCATTAGAAGTATCGTTTTTAAGCTTATTAAAGGCTGTTTCTTATTTAAATATTTTTCACGTGTGTTTTTTTAATTTTTTTCACTTTTTTATTTTATTTCTGATTTTCTTTTCTAATCCTTTAGGATCATCGGCATTGAATCCTTGTTCAGTGGGGTTTTAAGTGACTTTTTTATTAAATTATAATAATTAAATCTTTTTTTTTAATTTTATTTTAATTCATTGCTAAAATTACAAAAAATTAAAAAGAAAAGTTTAATTTTAAATAAAAAAAAAAATATTTTAAATTAAAAAAATTTCATGTACGAGTATCGGCATTGAATCCTAGTGCAGTGAGTTTTTAAATTTAGTTTTTGTATTAAATTACAAAATTAAAATAATTTTTATATTTTTTTTAATTCATTTCTTAAATTGAAAAGAAAAAAAATTATTAAAAAAAAAACAAAACAATTTTTTTTTAATTTGTTTTATGTATATTATTTTTTACGTTTTTTCGAAATTTATGACAAATTTTCAACCCTAATCTTGTATGAGTATCGGCATAATGTAAAAAAAACAAGTTTTGTTGTTGTATTATTTTTCGGGTAGTTTTTTTTACTTTTTTTATTTTATTTCTCATTTTCGATTTCTAATTCATGTACGAGCATCAGTATTAAAATCTGTGGCTTTGGGAAAACGTTTTCTTCACTGACGAGTCCCGTTTTAACTACTCCTCCACGGTAGCGACTGACATCCCCTAATTTGACCTAAAATTACTCGTCGCATCAACTTGATTGAACGTTTGAGGGCGCAGTCATTGAAAGGAAGGAACCGAACAAAGAAAACAAAAACAATTTCAATTACTATCGAAAAATTGCTAAAAACTTCAAAAAAATTGTAATTTTTTTTTTCAATTTTTTTTCACCAGAGTAGCATAACCTATAGCGATCTTGGACACCAAATCCACTGCTCCCGACACGGTCGTACCACTTGCGATATGTTCTTTTAGTAATTACGATTTGGCCGTGAGCATTTAAGAGCATTAAATGAGTCCTAGCTGCGGAAATCAAAACTTCACACAAATGACGAGATTTTGGCACAAAACCGGACATCTCTGACCGAGAATAAATTTCGGAGAAACACAAATTCAAACTAATGTGGTACTGTGGTTATATTTACAAGCGTCCAGGGAGATCAGTCACGTGGGCACAAACCAACATTTGAAGATAAAATAAGCGGAGGCAAAAGCAAATGCGACCGATATAGAACACCCAAGAGATGCCTAGATGCGTGTATTCATGAACAGGCGACAAGTCGATACCGAGCAACGATATTGCATTTTTCCGATGCCCCATTGGTGAAAAAACCAATGGATGCTATCGATAGCATATAACCCCAATACGCAATTGAGACAGGTACCTCTCTGTGTGTCTAAAAGGCATAAACACGGCTCCACCGTGATGAAATTGCTTTTAGCAGTCCCAGGGTGGAATCAGCCGACAGGGGAGGAATGTTATAGGGTTAGTGGGAGTATGCCCTACATACCCCTGGTGTGAGGGTACCTTTGATGATGCTTCTGACATTTTCGAGTTTAACCTGCTCTGCAAAACAAAAAAAAAATGCGTCCAGGCAGGCATACTGTATTTTATTATATTCTGAAAATGTATATATTTCGTATAGCGCCTACCACTGAAACCGCCTATCGAAAACCGGCCGAATTCAAGTTGTGCACCTAATATTTAGGCGAACCCAAAATTTGTAAACTGGTGTAATTGATTGCACAGCGTCATCATTGTGGTCATTTTGCGAATTTGTACTTCCGCAAATTCGCCATTCGTTTTTTTCTTTATATCAACTTAGAAAGCGCTTGGCACGCAATTTCAGTGCTATTCTTGAGGTGTTTGCTACTATCATCACGTAGTAAGTTTCAAATGCTCTTCTGCTGTTAGAAATACTTAGTATAATACCTACATACATATGCGCATATGTATTTGTGTATATGCGATCAAAAAACAAATTGAAAAATTTAGAGAATTTATAAATCTTTGTCACTTTTAGCGCGCGTGGTCATAGAAATATATCCTTGATTTTTGATTGCAGCGCAAAAAACATTTCCAGAAATTTTTCCTGATATTCTTTTGTTTTCGTGTAGGTTTTGGCGCGTTTGTAGCATCGCCTTTCTTTGTTTTTTGTGTTTTGATCCTTTGTAATGTTTTTCATTTTTCATTCTCCATTACTCATTTAACATTTCATTTTTGAATTTTTTTCTAGTTTTTCTTTGCTATGCTTTTAAGCTCACTTGATGTTCTTGTCACGTTCCATTCTTCGCCTGACATTTCCCGCCTTTGTGAATCATGATTTAGTGACCTTCAACTATTATGAAAATGAAAGAAAAGAGCAAATATTTTTGTTGTGACAGTAGTAAAGCATGAAATATTAAATGAGAGAATTAGAAATACTGGGAAAAGGAAAGGAGGGGAAGCAGCTTAGCAGAATGTTGCTTGAAATTAAAACAAAAAAAAAAAAAAGAAACAAAAACAAAAATAAACTATATACTTGGATTGGGGGAAGTAAAAAGTTCTGACTATATCTCACACGTGGAATCGACTGATTTGGCGCATTTTGAAGGGAAACTCCAATATTTTCGTTACCTCGATTGGTGTTTTTGGTCACTAACGCTCGAGGAATTTTCACTAAAAATGTTGACTTTTCGGCCGTGGTGATTATTTCAGAATTATGGTGATAGTTAAAAATAATTTTAAAAAATATTAAAAAAAAATCTATCTATATTGATTTGAAGTCTTCAAACTCATCGTAATTCGTCCAGGAAAATTACGTTGTTGTGAGAAACTTGTAAGGCTGTGAATGCGATTTTTTTTTAATCAAAAGTCAATAAAAACACAGTAGATATAACAAAAAGAGGTGATTTTCTGCAACATGACTTCTAAAATTCTTTTTTTTGACATTTTTGTCAGGGAAGCTTAGAAAATTGCAAAACGAAGAGGCACTAAAATCTGATATAAGTCAAAATTTTCTAATCCGGATCGAATTAATGGAGCACCGTTTGAAAGGTTATAACTCAGACCTTATCTCAATTTGATTTGCTTAATAATTTTTCTGATAATAATTTCTTAGAGGACTCTATATATCAGATTTCAAAATATCGGTCTATATTCCCTGAACTTTTTTGACCAGACTATAACCAATAAAAATATTGAAAAGCTACTTTTTAGATCAGATATTGTTCGAGGAAAGTGCCAAAGGCTTCAGAAGTTGTGACTATTTGATGGTATACTACCAAACCAAAAATACTTGTATATATATGTATACTAGCAAACCCGGCCCGCTTCGCTGGGCAAAGACACGGCGGGTCCACGTTTTGGCATATATTTCGAGACCCTAGTCATCAATAGGTATGAATATTACCCCGTATTAAAGCACTTATCAACAGCTTTCATTTGATACCCATATTGTACATACACAACCAAAGGTTACCCGGGTCCACGTTTTGACCTATATCTCGAGACTCTATCTACCAATAGGTATCCAAACTATACGGAAACCATCTTCAATACCTACTTAACAATGTGTGTAAGTTTGGTTTAATTCGGTGCAAAGACACGGCGGGTCCACGTTTTGGCATATATTTCGAGACCCTAGTCATCAATAGGCATGGAAATTACCCCGTATTAAAGCACTTATCAACAGCTTTCATTTGATACCCATATTGTACATATACAACCAAAGGTTACCCGTGTCCACGTTTTGACCTATATATCGAGACCCCAGTCACGGAGCGGCATGAAAAATACTCTGTACTAAAGAATTCACCAACAGCTTCAATTTGATATCCATATTGTACGAACACATTCTAGGGTCCACGTTTTGGTCTCTATCTCGAGACCTTAGTCACAGAGCGGCATGAAAAATACTCTGAACTACAGCATTCACCAACAGCTTCCATTTGATACCCATATTGTACATACACAACCAAAGGTTACCCGCGTCCACGTTTTGACCTATATCTCGAGACCCCAGTCACGGAGCGGCATGAGAAATACTCTTTACTAAAGCATTCACCAACAGCTTCAATTTGATATTCATATTGTACAAACACATTCTAGGGTCCACGTTTTGGTCTCTACCTCGAGACCCTAGTCACGGAGCGGCATGAAAAATACTCTGAACTACAGCAGTCACCAACAGCTTCCATTTGATACCCATATTGTACATACACAACCAAAGGTTACCCGCGTCCACGTTTTGACCTATATCTCGAGGCCCCAGTCACGGAGCGGCATGAAAAATACTCTGTACTAAAGCATTCACCAACAGCTTCCAGTTGATATCCATATTGTACAAACACATTCTAGGGTCCACGTTTTGGTCTCTATCTCGAGACCCTAGTCACGGAGCGGCATGAAAAATACTCTGAACTACAGCATTCACCAACAGCTTCCATTTGATACCCATATTGTACATACACATCCGAAGGTTACCCGGGTCCACGTTTTGACCTATATCTCGAGACCTTTTTTTTAATAAGAAGTATCCTATGTTACTTCTAACACCTCCAATAACATGTGTACAAAGTTTCATAATAATCGGTTAAGTAGTTTTGGCGTGAAAGCGTAACAAACAAACTTACATTCACATTTATAATATTAGTAGGGATGTGTACGAAGGGACTAACAAAAGTTTGCTACATTGAAATGAGAAAAAAAAAACCGAGAAGATAAAAAATAAAAATACACAAAATATATATTAAAAACAAAACGATTTTTGATTTCTGAGGCGTTCAGCTTAAAACTGTAGGCCCCTTTATTTGTGGAACAACTTCAAGACGGACATCACAAAATCCTTCGATCAGGCACGAGTTTTTTATGTTTTTCAAAATCGGTATAAATGTAATTAAAATCTAGCAAGCGGTTTAAGTTACAGTGATCACCAGTTCAAAAAACAAAGTTTTGAGAAAAACGCATTTAAAGTTCTGCGCCGAGCGTTGGAGCACCCGAGCGCCCTTTTCTAATTGTTGAAGAAATCGAAAAGTATTCGTCGGAATCACTTCAAATTTTCACACAATATTTCTAAGATATTATACTTTAAGAAAATGCAAAAAAAATTATATTTTTTTAATATTCTAACTACCCTTAACCCCTTAAATCTGCATTAATAATTTGTTTTAATTTTTTTCTCCTTTTTTCTGCTTTTTTTCTTCTTTTTTCCAGGTAAGCGAGAACAACACTTAGCTACTCTGATGAAATTGAAAGGTGATTTTAAAATTAATGTTCGCAGGTATATCGATCCGTAAAAATGCATATATAATTAGGTCATTATATACATTTTTAGGTCATATTATACATTTTTTTGGTCTTATATAAATTGTTTGTGATGCGCTAAGCACCGTTAGAGACAATTGATGATGATGGTGATACAAACTGTATGTATTTTTAAAGAAATCGATAGATATGCGCCCCGACACCAACTTTGTGTACTGAGTATCATTGCGAAGTTATACTCTTACCGAAAGCAAATTTAGTTTATCATCGCTGCGTGTACCTCCACGTATCGCATGTTTTTTACCTCCATTTCTGTTTGCATTTCATATGTTTCGTATGACATTACAAATCCCGAAAATCCCAAGATTAAACAGGGCTACCGGGCGTGCGTTTTCCCATTAGTATTTGCAATGTTTATTTAATAATTTTAATAATTTCGAGGAAATAAATAATTGGATTTAAATGTTTGTATTTAAATGAACTTTTTTGTTTTATAATACATATTCATATTAAAATAGTTATTATCACATAACGCATTCTCATGCACAACCGGCAAAAAACTCTTATCGCACTGCCATGCAATTCAAATTACCAGCAACAACAGCGCACAAAAATCATTATTAAAAACCTAGCGAAGTAATGCAAAAACAAAAAGCAATTATCATAATTGCAGAGCAATTTTACAACTACAAACAAAAAGGTGGCAGAGACACGCACTGATGGGGGTCGGCATTCTACTAAGTATACCTACGTGCAGCAACAGCAGCAGCAGGGACGTGACAACCGCAGCAGCAAT
The DNA here is from genome assembly GCF_027943255.1 of Anastrepha obliqua. Taxonomy (NCBI): domain Eukaryota; kingdom Metazoa; phylum Arthropoda; class Insecta; order Diptera; family Tephritidae; genus Anastrepha; species Anastrepha obliqua. The sequence continues at coordinate 52,502,786 of NC_072893.1, forward strand.
AGGCCATGCATTTCATGAGATAGCAAAGCTGCATTTATTAATATAGTATGAAACATACAATACATGCATGTTGTTGTTGTTGCTACATGCCGTTGTTGGTTACGACTATTATTGCTATTGCTAGTCATGCTCTCGAAGAAGGATGTGCGTATTTGCTGTTGCCATTTATTTTGGGGGAGCTTTTGCATGTGTGTTTGTGTGAAATTGCGGAAGCTGCCTGAATGAGAAATGTGCGCCTACTTTTTTTTCACTTTTTGAAGCAAAAAATTTTGCATTGTTGTTACTATTGAAGCCACATTACCAGCGTCCACATGTTGTTGCTGACAACAATCGTTAAAGGCAACATTTGCAATGACACAAAATGCAGGCAAGCGATGTACAACCGAAACAGCTGGCATTTTGTGCAGGTTGTACCTCAGTTAAAGGGTGCCTCAGAGAGGTGAATAAGATTTAGTGAACTGAAATCTAGGTATGAGATACGAGAGATGTGCAAAATCACTAACGTAGTAAAATGGAGCCGCAAGAGAAGAATATAATAGCATTAGCATGTAAAGGAAATGAGAGACGATCGGTCGGTAAAGATTGTGATGAGAGGTCCACATAAAGCGCCACGACCACCAGGAAGACCACCACGAGTGTTGAACGTGTAGGTCCCGAATTTCCGAATGATGTAATAATTATATTTTTATTTAAAAAAGCAATGCCATTTGTAATTTTGTTCGTTGAGAAAACAAGACCTTACAATAAAGATGGCGCAGAAGAAAAAGAAATCTAAGCGCAAAAAAGGATTTATTTCTCACAAAACTGTAAGGGAGAAAATTTTAAAATATTGATAAATCAAATTTCTGCTCCAAAATTTGCATCGTATACCGTCTGATAATAATAAAAAAACTAAATTTCTACAAGTAATTGCACAAGCGTCAGCCTTTCTAAATACGCAGAAATCATGAAAATCGGTTGGTTTGCGTCGGTATTTATAATTATAATTCGTCTACATTTTTCACTTTATGCTTTCGTTTCGGTCTTCTTTGGCAAAAGTACAGCTTGAATATTAGGCAAAATATCACCTTGAGCAATATTTACACCACCTCAAATTAGTCCTCTTGGAGGTTGTGCCCTGAAATAAATCCAAAGGAGCTTAGTATCAATGCGACCTGTCCAAATGGTTTCAGATTCACCTCTTACGTTCGCTAAAGTTTACATCCAGCTCTGCTGTGGGGCCATGCATGCCTTTATCCTTTCCAACTAACATTGAAGACAGATTTTTGTAGAGCCGGTATCTGGTGCAGCATTCACCTACGGCACGAAATGATTGCTAGTAATCCTTGTTCTAATAAAATCAATCCAAACTTAAGCTATTCGGAAGAAATGAGGCCTCTTTAAATTTTATGTATAGAAGGTAAGCTAGCTCCTTCTATACTAAATGCATTGCTCATAATACGAGTCACACAGAGCATATTTTATTGAATCAGCCCTCAAGTCCTACAGTTCATTGCATCTTTTCAGGATGGTATTTTACTTTACAATTCACTAGTCAGGTAGCTAGTAAGAGACCCTTTCCTCACTGAGCTTCAAAAGCCGTTCAAGCTAGAACTGATTGGTTAAGGAGCGTTTGGAGCAACTATCCAAATTGGCTTTGGAATAGTACTTCGAGTTATAGCCTCGAAAATATCAACACATCGTGTCGTATGATATCTGCAATTTTTTTTTTGGCATTTTAGACATCATTTTCCAGAGGCAGTTTTGGATTTTCGTAAAACAGAGTGAGGACCAACGAAGTTATTTTTATATGCAATAGCGTTAGGGACAAAATGGTGCGGAAGCGCTAGTTGAATTCTGGAAGAATCACCACTCAATCCAACCATTAGGGAAAAAGCTATACAAAATCAACGAGATTTTTGAGGTGCTTCAAACTTGCACACTTTATGACACTAAACTCAATGAGCTATACAACTACATGTCGGACACTTTTCTAGAAATTCTACTTGATAATCGTGGAATTTTGAGGAGAATTTGTAGAATTTTTCTAATTTTTGCAAAAAAATTTAAATTTAGATTTATATTATATATGTAGTTGTTGTTAAACAAAGAGCTTTGGTGTAAAAATACTGAATAAGCAAGAAAAAATCAAAATACAAATAATAATAAATAAAACAGGGATTCGTTGAGACTAGGAGTTTTCTCCCATGAAGTTGTAGAGATGACGAAGAGGAAGAAACAGTTCAGCACTTCCATGCAATAGTCCAGTCTTAGCTAAAATCAGATCAGGTTGTCTGGGTAAATACTTTTTCAATTCTCTTACACAATTGTCTGGCATGGGGATAGAAACAATCCTGCGCTTCATAAGACCCACAAAATGAATTCATGAAGAAAAATAATTTAGGTTACTGTGTGGCACAGAGATATCACAGCAAACCTGTAAGTTCTAAGTTAGTTGGGCGTACAGACCTACTACTAGCATAACACGACCTAACCTAAATCCAAAAAAAAAATAAAAAATAAAAAAATAATAAATATATAAAAATAAAAAAATAAATAAATAAATAAAATTAAAAAAATAAATAAAAATAAAATAAAAGTAGTCAAAACTGTTCAAAATATTGAGGTCAACTGTCATCCGCAGTTACTTCCTTACTGCTGTCCTGATCTCCTCGTGGAGCATAAGACTTGTATTAGTATTCAAATTTTTTTTTATGAACGGAGGTATTACAGCATGGACATCAAGGGAAATATTTTTAAGAAAAATATATTTCAAGCACAGTTTTTTAATGGAGTTCCCATATGAAATACATTGCAAAAATATTAATTTATCGCACATTTCACTAAAAAATGTAAGTATAAAATAAACATGTAAATATCAAATGAAGGAAACTTAATAAATAATAGTTTTAGCAAGTGTTGCCACCTATTTTTTGAAAAAAAAAATATTGCAAAAATATATTAATTTAAAAAAAATATGTGCATATATATCAATGTAATACAGATAGCTTTAAACCATTGATAGTTTTGAAGAGTGTTGCCATCTAATTTAAAAGAAACATTTATATAATAATATAATTTCTTCACAGGTTGCGATCAGAATATCATACAAAATGCGCTCAAAAGAATGAAACTTTAATTAAAATTATCTGTGTATGACGTTGCCACCTAACTTTTAAGGCTTTGCCACCTGAAATTTTTTTGCATAAATTAGAATTTACCGCACAATTCATTTGAATATAAAAATATAAATATTAAATGAAGAATATTTAATAAAAAATATTTTAGCATGCGTTGCCACCTATTGTTGAAAAAAATTACAAAAATATATTAATTAAAAAAAAAATGTGTACATATATTAATATAAGGATATACTAGATATCTCTAAACCATTGATATTTTTGAGGTGAGTTGCCATCTGATTTTAAAGAAACATTTATATACATTAATAATATAATTTAATTACAGGTTGCGATCTGAATATCATGCAAAATGCGCTCAAAAGAATGTAACTTTAATTAAAATTATTTGCGGGTGACATTGCCACCTAACTCTATAATGGTAAATAACAGTGTAGATTAATTAAGTTATAGGATGTGGATATCTCGCAAATTATGATTGATAACATTTTAACCAAGTACTATTTTTTGATGGCACCGCCATTTTTATTTCAAAAAGTTTTTTAATTGCCTTTTAATATAAACTATGCACATTAAAATAACAAAAGTATTAATTTAAAACTGAAATTGTTTGCCTTTCGCTTTCAGACTTTTAATGTTGTTAAGTGTTAAATACCTGATTATAAATTTAATACGCAAGTGAAGCCGCTGGTGGCAGTTATTATATATATGGATGTATATATATATGCATATATAAGATTAGTGTAATATATGTATGTATATATATATATTACACTTTTAAAAATAACTATAATAAAACGTAAATGCTTGGTCACACTCTTTACTATAATTTAGTTTTGCTTTTGACTTTCACACGCTTTTTGCACCCTGTATATGCACAAATGTATAAGTACAAATATTGTGGTTCAGCCTCAATGCTTTGCTTGGAATTTAATCAACTAAATAAAACCAGCACATTAACGTACAATACCTACGCTCCAATCTACTTAGTATTACTCGTCTCTTAACTACTCTTGCACGCTTCAATTAAATTGAATTTGAATGCTCGCCGTAGCATTGTTGCCACAAAACAATTCAAAATCCTATTCACTGTAGGCAAACTACTAAGTACATAGAACAAATGAGGTGGCCCTTTCAAAAAATTTCAATTGAATTTTAATTTGAATTGTTACTCTGTATTTGCATTTAATGCGTAGCAGCTTTGATGTTCTGCTGGTAGTGCTGCGCCTGATGCGTTTCATGTTGTTGTACATATGTACATATGTATGTGTGTATGCACTTATTTGCCTAAACAGAATAAACTAATATTTGTATATTTGGTCGAGTGGGCTTTTCATTCATTATCCACTTCATAAAGGCGCTTTGAAAATTTGCCTACCAAATTCTATACTTTTGCTACTACAACAAAAGTGTTCTTGTAAATTCTCTTTTGGTTGTTCTAATCGCAGAATTTTTTAATTTAATTTCTGGCTCGCACAGTGGCAAAAGCAGTGTTGTTTGGGAACTCAAATGTTATAAATTTTATGTATTTTCAATTTTAGTTTTACTGTATTTTTTATTTTACCAAAAGCAAAAAAAAAAACATTGAAAAAACAATCGCGACTCATTTTCTGAATCTTATTTTCTTAGTGCTGCTGAGTTCATGTCGTCTGACACTACACTCATTAATTGGATTCAGTATAATCATAGCAATGGCGAACGTTTTGTAGCCAGTCTCAGCTTATTGCATTTATTCTATGGAGAACGAGGCTGATCCGAAGCTGCTGATATGCCCTTTTATCCTTCATACGCTCACCACAATGTTGCATTAGTGCTTCTAATTAAGAAAGCGAAAAGCGCTCCCCGCGTTATTAGCATCGATTCTTCGTTACCAGTTTGCTCCTCTTTATGTTTTTAATTGGCGCCGGTTAGTACGAAGAAATAACGACTGGGTGGGCTTTATTGAACTCGGCGAAAATCACTCAAGCGTTTAGTGCGCCTATTAAAAAGACGAAGATCTAATTTATATATTTTTTGAATAAAAAGCGATGCCAAGAATCTTCAACTTTAAACCCATTTTGTAATTTGTGTCTTAGCGATTAAACTTAAAACAGGTGGAAATAGGAAAGCGGCAACAAACAACCTATCCAAAAAACTTTCGTGTTGAAGTTTCCAGAACCACTTTCGTTTGATACTAGTATTAATAATATGTTACTTATTAAATTATTTTTATCTGGATAGGTGGCAATCCTGTGAAAACATATGCCCAGTTAAAATATGTTTTTTCATTTTCTAGCAATGTTGTAATATATTTTATTAGTCAACTACCAAATTGAACTAAATTTAATATTTTAGAAAGGTGGTAACTCTATTAAAAAGTTTAGCATTTTTAAATACTGTTAAAGTATGAGCTTTACTACGTGCTATATTTTGACATATTTGAACTATATGTAGATTATGAAATGTTTTTTGAAATGGTGGCAACTCTATTAAAAATGTTTTTGTATTAGGTTTCTTAAATATCTTTTAGCTACAATATTTAAGCTAATTTTCACATTTATTTAGTTTAAATTTATCGAAAAGTGGCAACTATTAAAAGTATATTTCGATTAGTGTTCTTAAATACTTTTGTGATGTCAGATGTAGTATATATGTATAAGTATGTTCTTATACCACTGTTGTAATATTTTATTAACTACCAAAAATTAATTAAATACAATTTTTGAAAGGTGGCAACGCTATTAATATAAAATATTTTTAGATTAGCTCTAGTGTTCAAGTATGAGCTTTACCATATTGTAATATTTGAACTAACTTGAATATTTAAGTAATTAAATTCGTTTCTGAATGGTGGCAACGCTATTAAAAATATTTTTGTATTAGATTTCTTAAATACCTTTCAATTGCGAGCTCCACCGCATTGTACTATTTGAATAAATTTCTATCTGTAATTTAAATTTCTTAGAAAGGTGGCAACTTCATTAAACATATTTTTGTATTAGGTTTCTTAAATACATTTCAGTTGGTAGCTCCACCGCATTGTAATATTTGATCTAATTTCCATTTGTTAGAAAGGTGGCAACTCCATTAGAACTATTTTTGTATTAGGTACGAGCTCTTTTCGGTGCGAACTCCAACATATTGTAATATTTGAACTAGTTTCTATCTGCAATTTAAATTTCTTAGAAAGGTGGCAACTCCATTAGGAATATTTTTCTATTAGGTTTCTCAAAACCCTTTTCCGTACGAGCTCCAACATATTGTAATATTTGAACTAATTTCCATGTGTAGTTTATTTTTTTTAAAAAGGTGGCAACTCCATCAAGAATATTTTTGTGTTAGGTATCTTAAATACCTTTCACTTACGAGCTCCACCACATTGTAATATTTGAACTAATTTTCATTTATAATTTAAATTTTTAGGAAGGGATATTTTTATATTAGTTTGTTTTTTTAAACCTTTTCCGTACGAGCTCCAACATATTGTAATATTTAAACTAATTTCCACATGTAATTTTATCTTTTTAGAAAGATGGCAACTCCATCAAGAATATTTTTGTATTAGGTATCTTAAATACCTTTCACTTACGAGCTCCACCACATTGTAATATTTGAACTAATATCCATATGTAATTCAAATTTTTTAGAAAGATGGCAGCTCCATGAAGAATATTTTTGTATTAGATTTCTTAAATATCTTTCAGTTTCGAGCTCCACCACATTGTAATATTTGAACTAATTTTCATTTATAATTTAAATTTTTAGGAAGGTGGCAACTCCATTAAAATTATTTTTGTATTAGGTTTCTTAAAACCCTTTCGGTACAAGCTCCAACATATTGTAATATTTGAACTAATTTCCATATGTAATTTAATTTTTTTAGAAATGTGGCAACTCCATTAGGATTATTTTTTTATTCGGTTTTCTGCCTAAAATTTGATTACAACTTCAAATAGCATTTCAGATAATTTAAGTATTTAATTTCTTTTTTAGAAACGTGGGAACTCTATTAAACTATTTTTTATTAGCTTTTATGCCAAGAGGTGTTGTATCATTTGGTAACTCTCTCAAGACAATTTTTGTATTAAGTTTTTTTAGTACTTTTCGTACAAGCACTGTTGTAACATTTGACCAAACTTAAATATTTAATTCATTCAAATACTTTAGATAGTTGACAGCTCTGAACAAAGAATATTCCTTTGTTTCGAAACTTTTTCAAACTCCTTTCATTTCAAAACAATTCATTCCTATTCTTTTTTATTCATCGTTCGAGTTGTGACATTAAGTCTGGCGCTCATACAAAAATTCTCGACGCCCTTTTTCAGTTTTTTCTGAATTTAAAAATTTTTCAATTTCACTAAAAAATCTTTACGTAAAAAAAGTATCCGAACTGTTACGAGTACTATTAAAGAAAAATGTGCCAAAGCGATTCAACCGCTATCCAATAGTACGCTTAATAGCCAAGCATTTAATGTTTATTTAGGTATAGGTAAATTGTATTACAATGCCCAATAATTTAAATTTTCTGTGTAATTTTTAAAAGCTATTTTAGGGCTCACTACAATAAAAGTTTGATAATTGCACCACTTTTAACTGCAGAACGTTTTATAGGCATAGAAAAATGTTAATATTATATGCCACTGGTGAGCAATTTAGCCAAAATGTATTTGTAAAGAAGTCTATTAAAACATATATTTTGAAAAACAAAAAAAAAAATCAGTTTACTATTTCATAATTTACATAAAATGTCCCACCGTAGCATGTCTTCATTAGACAGCGCTTAAGTGGCGGCTTCTAATAAATGCAAGTACATATTTACTTGCATTTCAACTCACGCACAGACCTGCTTTGTTAGCCGAGTGCATACGCTCAAGCGCCTGATTATATGCATTTGCGGCAGTGCATTCATTCAAGGGACAGCTGGCCTTCTGCGACCCCTACTGCTTATGTATGTTCCTGAAAATTTTTACTCTATCATATGTGTACATATACCTATACACATGCATATTTCTGCTCGTAAGTACTATATGCCATTATACGCTCATATTGTATGTATGTAAGTAAGTATTTGCAACAGTATGCTTTGGGGACCACTGGTCTGATTCTTGAAAAATTGTTTACATTTTAGCATGTGAGATTTAGTTACAAAATAAGTTATGTACAAAGGGCCTTGTGTCCTACTTCACTAATAGTGTAACATGGGAGTTGCTTTTAGAAAATTAAGTAAACTCATAGGGAATAGTAAATGGAAGAAGATTGTTTCCGTAATCATATTTGATACTGAACTGCTGCTGAATATTTGAGTGACTGCACTTTGGTTTGACTTAAGCAATGAACTACGGTTATATTGACAACTTAGTGTAGAGCAAAGTAATTGCATACTTTTTGATATCAATTTATTTTGAGTGCACATTAATTCATAGCCCATTTCCACTGCTTGCACTGATCGGCAAAAATGAACTTTAAAATTGTTAGATGCACTTTTTTGATATTTTTATTTTGCTTTATTTTGACTCTCTAAAGTGGAAGAAAAAAGCAGAAAAATTTGCCATCCAAATTTATTTTGTGACAGGAACTTTATATATCAGAATAAGAGACTTTGCTTGCACCTTAGCTTGAAATTCATGATTTTAAGTGGCTGGCCCCATCGATAAAATGAACTTGAATTAGATAATGAGGCTCCTTACCATCAGAACAATAAGTTAAAATTTGATTTTCAGTGGCTCCACTTGAAAATAAATTACTTTTTGGCGTCGTATATCTGATTTGGCAATCCACGTTTAAGTAAACGAGCGCTATGAGGAATTGGTCTTTTTCTTTCTTATTCTTTTTTTTTTATTTTACAGTCTGTTTTGGCCCATAGGAATCGGATACGTGGTCTACAGCCTCTATCTAAATCATGAGGTTTCCAAAAGCCATATATCCCGTTCGTTCCTTTTGCCCAACCTGTTAGATATTTTCCGCATGTCGCACAGCATTTATGATGAGCCACAGTAACACTGGGCTTCATCAGTTCTAAACTCACAATTGGACACTGTTTTAAAGGGAAACTTGATGATTTGATACTACATTAGCGAAAAATATGTAAGTAAAAAATATCATAAAAAAAATAAAATTTATTTAACGAGGTTGTGTAGCAAAGTAATAATTAGCATACAGAGTCCGTGTGGCAAAAGCCATGTACACCAGTCTTATTTAACTGTAGCTAAGAGCTCTGTTAAGTTTCAGAAATATGAAATCCCCTTTTTAATTTTTTTAACTTATTTTTTAATTTTATTTACTTGTTTTATTTATGTTATTTTATTAATTAACTGAAATCACCTAGATTTCTTTACTTTTGAGGTTTGCTAACTGATACTTAACAAAGCTCCCGGTATTTTCAAGTAAACTGTAAGTTTCGTGTTTTTGATTTGCTGTTATAGTATTTCTTACTTCCAAATAATGACTTGTTGTACTCCGTTTATTACACAAAATTTATGTGTATGCTAAAAGTAAAGAAAATCGTAATTTTCTATACGATTATTCTCTAATTCAAAACTTTCCTTATGATTCCTCTCTGGTTTGTAGAGTTCGTACTCTGGCTGTGTCCGAAAGTCCCTGGTAAAAATTGTTTACGAGTACATTTATAGATCTATTATGTGTCTGCAGCGACAGCCAGATCTATTATGTGTCTGCCCAGCTTGTGAAGAATATTTGGAATATTTTTTAAGTTGCCCAACTTCATATTTTTTTTTAGGTTATATTTTCGGATGAAAAAATGGAACTTTGATCGACCCGATGGTTTTTTTAAATTATTGGAGGGATTTGCGCAAGAACCCCCTCTTATTTTCCAAGCGCAACTGGGGTGCATTTACATCAAAAGCAACTCTTGATATACAGTTTACATCATCGCGAATGAATAGTGGGGCCTACAAAAACGTTTTGGAAAATAGTATCCTTCCTTTTATTCAGGATAATCGGAAAGTCCACTTCGTTTTTCAGCAATACAATGCCCGAATCCCCGTAAACAGGCAAACAAGTCAGTATTTGACCGATTTTTCCATAGAAACTATGGACTGGCCGGTGTGTTCTCCGGATCTAAACCCAATAGAAAACATTTGGGGTATATTAGTCAGAAGAGTTTACGCCAACAATCACCAATTTGATAACATCAACAAGCTTAAAGCGGCAATTAAGGCAGAATGGCAGATATAAATTTACATTAAGAGTTAGCAGAATCTATGAAAAAAAATAACCTAACACAAAAAATAAAATAAAATGTTTGAAATTTACAGCTGGATCTAACTTATAAACTTATAAACTTATGGTGCCTAACTTCCCGTCTTAAAATATAAACAACCTGATTATCTTATTCACTGACAGCTACATTGCGTTGACTTTCTTCGGGCTATCAAAAATATTCAAAATCCCTAATTGCACGGGTAACTTCAAAGCTGCTGCACATCCATCTGCCAAAGGCGATTTGTGATAGCTCCAAAATATTATATACAAAAAAAACCACTAAAAGTCGCACAGTCACACATTCACACCCACACATGCACATCTAGTTATGCAGTCCTAAAAAGTTTCGAAATGAGCAGCCAAACTTTTGCAGTTACTGACCTAACCCTGTTACTTTGCCACTTTTCCACGTCTCTTTCTCGCCACATTTTTCTTTAAATTATTCATAAGATGCAAATTTTGTCAAACAAACAAATCAGAACTTTTTCATTTACTTCGGCTGTGATACAACAAAATAGCAGCAGCAACAACAAATTTGAATGTTGTTAAAGCCTAACGATTGCTTAAGAATATGAACTTCGAAAGCTTTTTCAAAACATTTCGGTAGCCATCGTTTTATTACCGTGTGGGAGGTGCAGGGATATTGCGGCCAATTGCTTTGACGTTATAAATTTCGAAATTGTTTGTGCGCAGACGCGTGCCTTGATAGCTGCTCCCAAGCCGAACGGCGAGAGAACGCGAGAAAAATAACATGCGAGAGAGCTGGTAAACGAGCAAGTAACGGCCCTTGGCGCTCTGTTTTCATTTGCTACAAAGATGCTGGCCGATTTGCGCGCGTTTTCTGCGTGCCGACGGTGCGGGTCAACTGTCAAAAAGTGGTGTAAGGTCATGCGCGTGTTTTTGTTGGACAACATCTACTACTCGCTCACAATTTCCTTTTTTATGGTTATTATTACTATTTTGTTTTGGTTCGCGAAATGCAAGCGAAGAATGGAAAATAAATAAAACGAAAGAAATCTTGCGAGGCACTTTCGCACAGATGAACAGCCTTTGAGCCAGCCTTGCATGTGTGCCAGATTTTGCGTGTGAAAAATTGAAAAAAAGAGGAAATTTTTTATTAATCATTCACATGAGGCGCGTGTATGGACTGAGTAGCCACGCAATTCACATGACTGATACGCCGCTATGCCGCACCGATATTCATGTCTAATCAAATTTAATTGATTCTATTCAGCGCAGACGTATGTAGTTGGCATGCTGTTTTTGTTGTCTTTGTTGTTATTTTTCGTATAATTTTTGCTTTTTTGTTTGATTTTCTGGCTTTTGTTGAACTTGTTTTTGTTTTTGTTGCCTTTGTGCTCCAACAAAAGCATCTTCAATTTGGCGGCACTTAAGTCGCCACACAGCTCAGCGCTCAGCATCATCTTGCAACAATTCACAATATTATCGTTTGCCAGTTTGTTTCGTTCGTTATTTTATTTATCAACACTCCGCAATGCAGCCATTTCCATGGCATTTTAGTTTGCCATATCCAGTTCCGTTTGTTTCAAGCTAATTTTCCTCATGCATTCCACTTACCACAACGTTCCGTTTGCTCGCTGACTCTTGTTGCTCGCATTAAATTCAGTTTTATTTTAGCCGCAAATATGAACGGGCGGTTTTACTTGTGTGGTGCTACAGAAAGAAAAAGTTATTTTTCTTAGTTATTTTATTTATGTCTTCAATAACCAAAATACAAAAAAAATAAAAAATATTTTTACTGATGTACCTAAATTTTGAAGTAGTGAAAATTTGCCAAATATAAAACGAAGCTGCTAATTTTAGTAAAATTTATGTGTGAACAACAGTAATTTCTTAGCTAAAATTGTGCTCATCAAATGCAAGGAATGTTCAAGGATAACGAAACGTGCTATTTCACCGAGCCATAAAAGTGTGCATGAAGGTATTCGTGGTGGGTGAAGAGAGGTGCATTTGAAGAGTGCATTGCAGATGCTGAGATATGCAATTTTTACTTCATACTGGCAGTTTGGATTGTCTTCAAAGTGAAATTGGTGCTATCCAATATTGAAAAAAAAAAAATAATTTAAAAATTTACATCTTAATGATTTTGCTGTTAATATGTATACTTTCAAATTTAAAACGTACGTCTTTTGATTAAATGAAAATACCCTGGAATACAAAAAACAAAAAAAAACCTGCTCATACCCAGAACGTATTTACTTTCTTAACTTAAAGATCATATCTGGGACTTCTGAAAAATTAGCTTAAATCGACATGCATTTCCTAATAGTACTCCTAAGCTAGTAAGCTTCAATGATTTGGCTCAATATAGTGACGCCACCCCTGGGCGGGCACTCACCGTCAGTCAACTTTGGACGGGCCAAAGGTCGTACACCTTTATTAGCCGAACACCCATCTTGGGTGGGCATTGTTTTCTATGCCAAATCTTATGTATCCGAATAGTTAGCCTCTTTCGAGTGGTCCCCCCTCTTGAACGGACCAAAGTTGACTGTTTCCGCTCAAGAGGCATCAATTTGTTACCATATCTAAGATTTGCTATAGGAAGGCTTGTACGACCAAGTAGAGGTGCCTGTCTAATAAAAGTGTGCCTTAGGAGAATTTACACTGTATTTGTGGCCGAGTTCCTCCTAAAATTTGTGATGTTGTTCTTGATTTTTTTCCATAAATGCAGGGACCTATAGATTTTATACCGCATTTTATGAGGAGCTTTTTGTCCTGGCAGAAATACACTCGTACGCTTACTATTGACCGCCGAAGGACGACCGATATTATAGAACTTTGTCTATCAGTTGTATCAAATGGTGTTTCACGCCTACGCATTCGAACTCGGGCACTACCGAATGGTAGTCATGCATCAACCCATGTGGCTAAGGCGACCACCTTGTATGAATTTTAAGTGTTATAAAGGGCAATCAATTTAGAAGATTCCTTTCCAAATGTTGGCCGCAACTACGCCTTATTTCGGCTATGCGTAAATGCCAATTTTGAATGACTCGCCTCAGGACTTCGGTCAGTGTCTCGTGAGTAACTTTAGTAATATTGGCTTCCTATGACTCAAGCGAAGCTGGTTTATCCACAAAGCATTTAGATTGGCGCGAACACCCTTTCTGGTAGTTTAAACCGGTTCCTCCTCCTATTTGTGGTATGCGTCTTGCTGTTGTTCCACAAATGGAAGGAGCTACAGTTTCAAGCGGACTCCGAACGGCAGATATTTTTTATGAGGCGCTTTTTCATGGCAGGTCATTGCCATACCTCCACTAATAAAAGTCCAAAAGTGTGATAGCACTCGATTTTGGTTGCCAATCCACTGGTATGAGACGAGTGATAAATTGCTCACCGGAACGACGACACGACGACGCAGTAAATCCATTGTTTCACGGGGTGTATGGGCGTCGTCTTGTTCGTAACCAGATGTTGTGCAGATCACGGGCTTCAATACATCGGTGCCATCCCGTCTTTGAAAAAATATGAACCAATCGCATAGGCCGCACGGTTGTTTTCAATGGATATAATGGCTGTTCTGGGATGGTTTCGGGTTGCTCTTCAGCCCATTCGACTGTTCTGCTTATTAACGTAGCCATTAAGGCAAACATGGGTCCCATCGCTGAACACCATAAGTTGGCCTGAGCGCGCGATGAACACTTTTCACAGAGCGTCGATTTTCGTAACACAATTCTACAATTTGTAAATGTTGTTGAGGTTTAAGTATTTTCATGACCAAATGTCAATGAACACTCAAAAAAAAAGATGTATGGTATTTAGTTTGACAATAGCCACGCGTTATCTACCAAAAAACCCTATTGGAAAAATTACCTCCAATCTGATCACTCTCTATATAAGTATATACATATTGATGCCGGTGTACTTAGTGTAAGGCAAGTGCTACTCACTACTACCAAAATCCTTCGAAGCAATTTTTAAAATAACATTTTCAGATTTTCAGCAGTCAGGATTAGATTTATCTTTGAACTGGACTCGGTTGGTTGGATCAGTTTTGAGACCTTAGAAATTGTCTTAAGGTTCTGCATTTAAAGTCAAACAAGTATCTTATATACATACACGCAGCCGGTCAAAAAAGTTTTGACTCTTACATATTACATTTTTTCAAGCTTTGAAGCGTGGAAGAATGTGTACAAGAGCGTCAGCCCAAAACAACAAAAAAAAAAAAAAAAATTTAATATAAAATAAATATAACACAATTCAATGAAAATTTTCTGCCACTTCAAACTTGCACTTTCTTATGCTAGAAATAAATGAGCTATAAAACTGCGTACCAGAAAAACATTTAAAATTCTGCGTAGAAGGCTCGATATTTTGTGAAAAGTTGTATTAGTTATAAAGCTTCAAACTTTAAAGTATGTTGCACTTCCTACTAAACTATTTTTATACAATAACAGTGTGAATATTGTAAACAAAAAATTCACTGTGCGAAAACTTTTTTGACTCACTGTATATTGTGCACCATAGTTGCACGCTTGTATTGAAGAAGAGTTTCCTCGCATTCCTCAAGCTTGCCGGTAAGATAGCGGAGCCAAACACCAAGCAACGGATGTGTAGGATTCTAGGGTGCATCACCTTACAAAAAAAAAAAAAAAAAAAAAAAAAAAAAACTCTTTTCCATTGGATTTACAAATTGTCTTATATTCTAACACTTCCATACTTCGGTAATATATTAGGATTTACAATACTGAAAGGCACAAGCGGCCTTAATCACTCCAACAAGGTTTGAATTTCAATGCCAACAGAGTCACTTTGCCTGTAATAAAGTCTTTAACACAATAGGATTATCTAGTACAAGATTATGCAGGTTCTGCTATGATGAAGAGGAGTCTATGGAACACTTAATCACCAACTGTAAGGCATTAGGCCACAGGAGACACAGAATCCTGGGCTCGTACCTCATAGAGGAGGAAGACCTACAATTGCGCAATCCTAAGGAGTTGGTACGATTCCTCAGTATACTAAATAATTATTGAATAGATCAATCTGGTCGCAGTGCATAAAGGCCTTAGCCTAACCCGTACAACCAGTACCATTACAATACTTAAGCTGGACAGAATTTAAAGTAACAAAAAAAATATTTTTTTATTCTTTTGTTTCCGTTGATAAAATTGTTTAACATTTTTATATATATGTACTCTTAACCTTATACTATGTTATCATCTGAGCGGATTTTGGAATTTTTGTTTGTTTTTAAACTAATTTTATATATAAAAGACTAGATTTTTTAAAGTAATTTCAAATCGGTCCAGCTCATATAAATCTTAATTTTTTTCCGCAATATTTTGGCAGAAGTCTTAGAATGTAATAAATTTTATAATTTCGGTGAAAAACCTGCAAGTTTTTTTGATAAGGCACCCTAATGCACTTATATTTCTTTCCATATTTTTCTTGCAACACTTGTCTGTTTTTTATATCTGTCCTTTTTCACGTGCGTGGTTATATGTATTGAGCCTTTATCTACGACTCTTTCGTCCAGCTGCAATTACACATAATTTTCTCAAAATTTTTTATCCACTTTACATATCCCGTACATGGGACACGACATTTTATGGTAAACGTGTGTGTGTTTGTGTATGCTAATGCGCGCCTCAACTGTGGCGCTTGCCTTTCGCTTGGTGTGCACTTGCATTTAAGACAACTAAAATCATGCAAACTTCGAGGAGAGAATTATTTCCGACGTCCTGCTGACGTCTTGCAGGAAAACCTTCCATTTCCCACCTGTAGATCGTCTTTCTAGTAGCAACATGTAAATTTGGTATATGGGTATAGTCAGTTTTATCTTCTGCAGGTCGGAAGCAGTAATAGGGTTATTGTTAAAAGAATTTTTAATTTGTAAAATATACAATATTTTTGATCAGTCATATTCAGAAAATGCTAATATTTTTTTTCAAGCGTTAATTGGGGAGGATGCTTTCGTATCTGAAAGTCCGCGCGAGTGGGGGAAAGTCCTTGATTACCATTCACTTGGGATTCTTCTGCATACGGTCCAAGCAGTTTACAACTTCCGGGCTGCGCCCCAGTATCCTCCGTTTGAGCGAGCAGGCGAAGCATCCCAGGATATCTGGTCGTGCGCTGGATTCGCGATCCGCCACATAAAAATCTCTCCCAATGAAAAACTCGAATGAGAACTACTTACTCTGATGATGACCGCAAATGAACTAAGGATTATGATTTGGACAAGGCAAGAGGTGCATTGGACCCTGTGATGTCTACTATAGCTGCGACGTAAACGAGCGCAAATCCGGCGTTAATTTATAGTGGGAGGCAGCCTTCGTCGCCAGGTACTTTCGTATCAAAGCGAGATTTTTCGACTGATGGCTTGGTTGTAAGCTTAGAAATTGGTAAATCGATTTCCTATCTTTTTATCCCGGACCAACCTCGGATGAAAGAAGTCATACCGGTAATTTGTTAAACCTGGACAGGAAAAGTATGTTATTTGTTGAATTGATCGAAAAATTAGCTGAGATAGGTACAGTCAGTCAAATAAATTTTGGTACAGTGATTTTTTTAACATTCTCTACAATGTTTTTATGCCACATTTTAATCATTTACTTTGCATAAAAATATTATTTTTTGTTTAATTAAAGGGGCTGGAACTCAAATAAATTCCTGAATTCCTTGCTCAATATTTGAAAATTTTTTAAGTGAAACTTCTTAGGCGTTCATGGACGAGCGAGAATGGGGAGTACAATTTCAAGGCCATGCAACGTTTTGGGCGTTTTCGTTCCGCGAGAGAGAAAAAAGATGTAACGTAGAGGAAAAGGAGAGAGATATATATATCTTAGATACACTTTAGGCTATCTTTCCTGAGTTTTTCCTTGTGGTTGCTAATTTTTAGTGAAAAATAACACTGCCTACTTTTTGGCGCTTGTTTGTTGGTGTCTACTTTTTGGCGTTTAATTCCGTTTTCTGGCTAGTGCTTGTGCGTACTATAAAGTGCTATCCATTCCGGCGTCGTATTTATTGGTATTGCCTTCCGGTAATTTGTGCCGTTGCTGCGGTCCAGGAATCGCTGCGTTTGTGTGGGTGATAAACGCTCGGAGTAGTGTGCGTTGTTGCCATGATTTGTGTCTGGCGTTTACCTACACCGCTCGACCCTTCTCTTTTGATGAATTTCAAAAATCATTGAGAAATAAAAATTAATAATAATAATATTTTAAGCCCCTTTCAGCAAATGATCGCATTTATAAAACAAACTCGATTCTGAATTATGTATACATTTATTTCATTCACTACTCATTTCCGTTGGAGTATGGGGGGTTTAGGTAGAGTCTGGTATTTTTCTTCGATTCCCCGTACGTATTTGCGCACAGTTTTAGCTACTATCAAAAAAACAAAAAAACACAAATAGAAAAAAATCTGAGGGCATGTCTTTCAAACTAGCCAAAAACCCTTTGGTTTTCAAAAGTTTGACCAAAAAAAGTTTTCTCGGACACACCTTTTTTTTTAAAATAATAAATAAAAGTAATTTTTTTTTTAATGGAATAATTTTTTTTTCTACAAAAATGTTAAATATGACAGAATATAGAAGAATAATATAGATAGAGGACGTTCAACATAGAATTAATATCAAAGGTATTTATTTTTTTCAAAATATTTTCATATTTTTTTACTTTTTTTATACTCAATTCTGGGAATGACAAACAATGTTATCTGCAGATTTTGCAATGTACTAGAAGAGAGGGAAACTCTAGAAGAGGTTAGTATGTCTCTCGGAGTTCAACCTTGAGAGCTTACTTAGATTCGCAAAAGACGGAGGCTTATTACAATAAGCCTACTACAAGGAAACGTAAGGGTCAAGCTCCATCTGGTACCACTAAGGACCAATAAAAACATTTTCTTCATTTTGGTGAGAGATTCGAGATTCGAACCTACGTTCTTTCTGTGAATTCCAAATGGTAGTCACGCACCAACCCATTCGGCTACGGCTGCCTAACCTATACTCAACCCTATAATTACGAAAATATCCAAATTACTTTGATCACTTGACATGGATTTGCTATATTCTGAATTACATTTGATGCTTTCTGAAATTTTACATTTTTTGATGTTGATATTGGAAGAGATGGAGTTAAGAATTTCTTCACGATATGCTTGCTCCCACCCAGACTCGCACAGTAAATTTTGTTCATACATATTTTTTCTCCTCCTTTGCTGGCAGAGCAATTTGTCGTCGACGGCGTTAACAGCAATAGTAAAAGTTCAAGTTGCTTTTAATTGCAAACGGCCTTGAGGTGTCAGGATATTAAAAGCACACATACGCTCAAAAATGCCTACTCATGCACAAACAAGCTCGCTCGTAATCACACATTTATTCTGTCTGAAATTCTCGTGTTTTTTAGCCTCACCTGAAATTCCAACTGCCTGCCACTGCATACTCAACAGTCCTACTTGGTCACTTTGTGCAGCAGTTGTAGTCTGTCGGCAGTTGTCGTTAGCATCTCACCGTAGTCAACATATATCACTTCACCTCTCTCTCTCGCTACCTCTCTTACTCTCTTTCCGTTACCCTTTCTATCATCATCATCTTGTCATGATTGCTGATGGAGATGTTTTCTTTGGACTACTCGCCTGCTTATTTGTGATTCTCTGCGTCTGTACGTTTGTTTATTTGTTTGTTTGTTTTTATTTCGCAAGTGTTGGTGATGAATGATGTTGGTTTGCGGTTGGCTTGCCACTATTCTCGCTTCTCAGTTACCACTTCTGCTAGTTGCAAGTGTAATGAGATTTACAGTGCAACCATCATCATGTGGCAGCCGTTGTGCCATATCTAGCCCAGGAGCCATACAACCGGAACCTGTTGGTAAACCTGACCATAATCTACCTGTGTGTTTTGCTGCTCGTACATACATACACTTGTGTTCACAATAATTGCAGCGTGACATATTGGAAAGTTTTGATTACACTGGTTTACAGCCAAAATGCACCAGAGACGCCGTTATGAAATTCCTATGTAAAATCACCGTCTGATTCCGAAAATCAAGGTTATTTTTTATTCTATGGTAACGTTTTTGAGATATTTACGAATTACCGTTATTTCAAAAAAACAAAAAATTGGGCCCACTTAATCATATATATCTCGAAAACGAATTGAGCGATTCCAAAACCGTTTAAAGCTTTTAAAAGGTAATAAAATTTCCTATAAACTGTGTGTAAAACACTTTTTGCTAGGCCCTGCAGATTCAAAGATAACGAACTATCATAACGGATTTTTTAAATTTTTTTAGTAAAAATATAAAAAAAATTGTACTTTGAGAGAAAGGATCTCGAAAACTTTTTACTTTTTCGTGTATTTTTTGTTTTCACTCTAAGCTCTGTTTTATTACAAAAAAAATAAACTTTGATTAAACAAAATCGATGAACTAATACAAAAGTTACAAGCATTCAAGTAAATATATCCATATAGTAAAACTTAAGTATCCTACAAATAATAGCATATGTACTGTATGTATTCTGTCTTAACTCTATGATCTTATTTTATAATTGAAAAAGTTATGTGTCTTGTTTTGACGCTTATTTATATAAGGATCGGTTTCTCTTATGAGAAACCAACAGTAGTCACCCATCATAGCGACATCCCAGAATCCTTGATACCGACTTTCAATCATTTTCATTTGCTGGTGAAACCTTTCGCCATGCTCGTCACTTTCGTCGCCAAGATTTTGCGGGAAAAAATTTAAATGGGAGTGCATAAAATGAATTTTTAAAGACATATTTACTCCTGAAAGAAAATTAAAAAAGGAATTAGATAAATACGTAAGTGACACATTAACATATAATTTTCTTAGGCTGGGTTAATCTTCCAATTCAGAACAAATTTTGGTCGTTCTTGTTTGTTCGGAGCAGGGCAATAAATTTAGATTAAGAGCTATATATTCTCATGTAAATTTAAAAATTTGCTTTAAAATTTTTTGTTTAGTTTTAAAGTTAACTGAGAAAACGGTCTTATATACATATATATATATATTGTATATATAACGGTCTTATATGTGTTTTTTATTTACCCATTTCCGCATTGTTTTTGATTAAATCGTTCTCTATCAGCTCGAAGGACTTTTGTGTTTGCCTAAAAAAGAAGTAACGACCTTTTCAAAAGAGTCCCACGCCGCTGCCTCCACTGGTGACAATAGTTCTTTGAAATGGGTATTGACCATTATTTTCCTTATTTGCGGCCCCACAAAAATCCCTTCCTTTATTTTTGCTTCTGAAATCTGGGGAAAGATTGTTTTCAAATAATGAAAAGCTTCGCCTTCTTTGTCCAAAGCCTTGACAAAGTTTTTGATAAGGCCGAGCTTGATGTGGAGCGGAGTATGAGTATTTTATGTTATCCACCCCAACTTGAAACGCGATTCGTTCTGGCCAATCCTTTATGATGTAGTGGTCTTGACGTGCTCGGCTATCCCATTTGCATAGAAAGCAACAGTATTTTGTGTATCCAGGTTGTAGACCACATAGCTTTCCAACGACTTTTAGATCGGTACATATCTTTCAATCATGTTCTTCGTATTTAATTAATTCAAGCAATTTTTGCATTGTCTCATATGTTTCCTTCGCATTTACTGCATGCGCGATCGGGATAGATGGCTTTTGGTTGCCAATATGCAATAGTACGGCCTTTAAACTTAATTAATTGCCGTCTATGAACAATCGCCACTCTTTTGAATCATATGGTTCACCAAACTGTTTAAATAGACCAGCAATGTTTTTGCAATAACAAACACTGTTCTTCTTCGTATAGTGCTGGGAGAATTGTTCGTGACGAGTCCTATAATATGTTACCTTAACATCGGATGAAACAAATTTAAATTGTTGCATACGAGGGGCATGTAGTTCGGCCTTTTCTTTTGACAATTCCAAATCCCTTATCCAATCAGTGAGTTGTGCTTGTGACAAAGGGTTTCTTTCGTTTTCCGTTTGCAATTCAGTACAACATGATGCCGCGTAATCAGATACTGCTGTTGACAATGAAACTGGAGCCGAAACTAAAGTTAAATTTGATTCTGGCAATGTAGCTTCCGTTGAATTTAGTTCTGGTAATGACACTGTAGATACGCTCGCATAGGTTACTTTTCTTGACTTTCCAACCCCAAATACTTTTGTAGTACAAATATAGCAGTCCGTTGAATGGCAAGTTGGTTCCCTCCTCTTCATTGGTGTAATAAATTTCATATGTCGCCTAAATAGATAGTTTAAGAATCATATGTACATATGACAGAATCATATGTACATATGCTACTATTTGTAGGGTACTTAAGTTTTACTATATGGATATATTTACTTGAATGCTTGTAACTTTTGTATTAGTTCATCGAATTTGTTTAATCAAAGTTTATTTTGTTTGTAATAAAACAGAGCTTAGAGTGAAAACAAAAAATACACGAAAAAGTAAAAAGTTTTCGAGATCCTTTCTCTCAAAGTACAATTTTTTTTATATTTTTACTAAAAAAATTTAAAAAATCCGTTATGATAGTTCGTTATCTTTGAATCTGCAGGGCCTAGCAAAAAGTGTTTTACACACAGTTTATAGGAAATTTTATTACCTTTTAAAAGCTTTAAACGGTTTTGGAATCGCTCAATTCGTTTTCGAGATATATATGATTAAGTGGGCCCAATTTTTTGTTTTTTTGAAATAACGGTAATTCGTAAATATCTCAAAAACGTTACCATAGAATAAAAAATAACCTTGATTTTCGGAATCAGACGGTGATTTTACATAGGAATTTCATAACGGCGTCTCTGGTGCAGAAAAAAAGTTGAAATTTGTGATCCAGTGTTATTTATAGCCATATAAAATGAACAAATACAAAACAAAAAAAAAAAAATCTCAAAATTTTCATAAAAATTTCAAAGTTTTCAATAATTATAATAAAATAATAAAATTAATTTTTATAAAAATTTCAAGTACGCAATTTTATAGCTCATTGAATTTTGGTAAAACAAAGAACAAGTTTGAAGTAGCTCAAGAATTGCATTGATTTTTAAGAACTCTTTTTACAAGCGGTTTTGTGTAATTTCCAGGATATGAAAAAGTGCATCAGCAAAAAATGTATGACACTGTCACAAAAAAAAGTGCGTATAACGTAGTACACATAACAGAAGTGAAACTTTCAAGGTAGACAAAGAAGGAGAGAATGAGAGAGGGAGAATGAGAGATAGAGAAAGATTATATATCTAAACAAATTCACAACATTTGCAAATAATACAAATAGACAAAATTTACAAAAAACGGAGACAAACCGTGGCAACAACGTGCACTACGCAGCGATTCCAGGATCGCAGCAACGGCACAAATTACCGCAAGGCAATACCAATAAATCCGACGCCGGAATGGATAGCACTTTATAGTACACACAAGCACTAGCCAGGAAACGGAAATAAGCGCCAAAAAGTAGGCACCAAAAAAAAACGCCAAAAAATTGGGACCAAAAAAAGCCCCCAAACAGTAAGCACTAAGGAAATATAACGCCAAAAAGTAGGCACCAAAAAATATTTTCTACAAGTTTGCACCAACAAACAAGCGCCAAAAAGTGTAAGGCAGTGTAATTTCTCACTAGAAATTAGCATCCACAATGAAAAACTCAGGAAAAATAGCCTAATATGTATCTAAGATATATATAAGGTATAGCTCTCTCTCTCCTTTTCTTCTACGTTTTATCTTTTTTCTCTCTCGCGGAACGAAAATGCCCAAAACGTTGCATGGCCTTGAAATTTTACTCTCCATTCTCGCTCGTCCATCGACGCCTAAGAAGTTTCACTTCAAAAAACTCCTGAAGATCGTAAAACTCAGCACAAATTGCAAACCACTTTAAACGGACACACCAATACGCCAAAATTTAATGGGCTACACAACAGCATACCCTGATTTTTTCTAAAGATTATGACTAAAAAGTTTGAAATTCTGCATGAGAATTTATTGAGTTATTTTTTAATTTTGTTAATTTTTTTTTTAATTTTGTATAAAGTGTGAAACGCTAAACTTTATCGTTTATGTTTTAGTATTAGCCATATATTTTTAAAAAAAGATTATTGCATACATAAATCAGCATAATTTTGCCATATGTTGTGCTGCCATTATTGTGCGCACAGGTGTTTGTATTGTACAGGTATTTGTGTATTGTGCAAATGTGTGTGGACATGGTGAAAATCAGCTTGCGCTCATAATATTTTCATTAGAAATTAGCGAATGAGAAATGGAAATGTAGGTGGAAATCGACTTTGTATCGGTATTGGTTGGCGAAGGGAATTTCCCAAAAGGATTTGAAAGCTTTAGATATGATTTTTCGTATATTTCGTGCATACAAATGTAGGTTTATCATATAAATTATATACTGGGTTGACCATATTCGACGGACCCGACGGATTTCGATGACTCTTTGGGAATAAATGCAAATCAATGCGGATAATTCGTTGTAAAGTGGCCCGAGCAATGCCCAACTGCTGAGAACGGTGATTTTGGAATGTCCAGTGTACTGTTCCATGGTAAAAATCAGCTTGGGCTGACGCTTCGAAGGCGGTATGTCATTAAGCGATCTGATATCTCTGTCAAAAGATACAGGGTTGCCAGATGGGTCCGTCGAATATTAGCAACCCTGTATGTGTTCATGTAGGTTTCAATCTTTCGGCGTTATCTAATTTGGCCGTTAGCTGAAATAACACTACTTCAAGACTAGATTTCATACAAATTTTCTGAATTCAACTTTTACAGAAATCCAACTAGAAATTATGAATTTAAATGCTTCAAAGATTTATTAATAATTTTGTAATTTTATGGAACTCTTTATCCCTGCGAACACTGACAGCAAAGAAATTCCCAATAGCCTGAGTCGAATTTTTTCTCTGCTTCGAATTAGTTACGGCAAAGCACATTAAACAGGGAGTAAAAGTAGAAAGAAAAAACAAGTAAAATGCATTTTGTTTTTGCTTTTGGTCCCTGGAATGCCAAAATCTGTAAAGAAATATTGGCAGTTATGAGTAACTAAACAAAATTTCTCGATTAAGGTACCAAATAAATAGAGAAAGAAAATTAAATGAGCTGTTCTACTGATACTATCTGTTCAATGTGCCTGGGGTTAGTGTAACTGGATAGATCAACAATGATCGCACATATACCAGAACTGCTATTTGGTTCTTTCACAAAGCACTTGGCTACTCTGCACGACGTCAACTCAGATCAACGACCTCTATGGATAAACCTCATGAAGGCGTCCATCCATAGTTGAATCGATGCAGAATTGACACCTAGAAAGAGTTCAGGGCCTAGTGGCATACTTGCAGAACCTTCATTTGGCAATTTATCAGCTAACTTATTCCCAGTAATACCACAATGTCCAGGCACCCATATAAGACTAACTTTATTGTGGTTTGCAACACTGTTCAGTTTTGTCTTACATTCACCAACTAACTTCGAAGAGCAGAGTGGGTTAGCAAGCGATTTCAGTGCAGCTTGACTGCCACTACAAATTCCAATACTGTTGCCCCACCACTTTTTTCTCAATTTACCACATTCAAATGTCATAGACTTCAGTAAGAAATACCGTGGCCATCTGTCTTGTGGCATAAGAGTATTTGGTGTCTTCGTCTAAGTACCATCCAGATCCGCTTCCATCACTAGTTTTGGATCCGTCGGTGTAGAAAGTGTGCTGATATCCCGTTAATAGGTTCTCTGGACTTAACCATTGATCTCTATCTGGGTGCAACACATTATACTTCCTACCGCAGCTAACGACAGGCACCCGATTGTCCACTGACATCGAGAACAGTGTGCACCGCTCCCACAACTGGTGGTATATTTGACAGTGGCTAGTGCTTACTTCATTTCCCCAGACTCCGTTTAACTTGAGCCTGTACGCCGCCTTCATTACTTCCTTTCGAATTTGATGATTGAGAGGTTGCAAGTTCAGATTGGCATTAAGGGCATCACCAGATGTCGTACTCATGGCACCTGTGATACCCAAGCACACACTTCGGTGTAGCCTGTTTATGGGTTTTACTCTGGAATTAACCATTGTGGTTTTCCACCATACTACAGAGGCGTATGTAATAATGGGTCTAATCAGGGTGATATACAGCCAGTGCACTATCGCCGGTCTTAGACCCCATTTCTTGCCACAGTTTCTCTTACACTGCCAGAAGAATTTTAGTGTTCGAGAGACCTTCTGTTCGACCTGCTTCTTCCAGGTAAGCTTACTATCTAGGTGCCAGTGCTAAGCACAGAGGGTCTGAT
Organism: Anastrepha obliqua; assembly: GCF_027943255.1. Lineage (NCBI taxonomy): Eukaryota > Metazoa > Arthropoda > Insecta > Diptera > Tephritidae > Anastrepha > Anastrepha obliqua. Next base: position 52,528,352 of record NC_072893.1, read on the forward strand.
GATTGAAGGCATGAAGGCAGAATACATTTTGGTATTTTATTTATTTATTTAATTATTTCTATGCCCTTTAAACTGCTCTGGCGGGTCCCCCTTTAGGAAGTGAATAGCAGAGTTTTTTTTTATTAGTCATGAAGTTGGAGAGTCCCCCGAAGGTGGTGAAGCGTAGCTTTCAGGTGCATTTGGTTATTGGCTGTACAGTATGTTATAACGCTCTTCTCCTTGCCGTATCGATTCAGTTATATGCACTTTGGATAGCAAACTCTTAATACTCCTACACTTCAAAAGTGCGTTTTGTTATCTGATCCTTTGTTGCGATGTTGCACAACCCATAAACAGATAACCAAGCGGTGCTGTGTTTTTTTGTTTTGTTTTTTTTCCTATAAGCCCTCTGGCACTTTTTTGCGATAATCTGATGCCGCAATATTTCTCGGAATCTGTATTTGTATGCTAGCCAGTAGTAGTTTGCCTGCCAACCAGTGCTTTCTCACATTTCCGATATTTTCTTTCCACGCAGCAGTACAAAATACGCTTTTTTCCAAAGCATTAACTTAAGGGGGCGGTTGTTGGTGGTTGGCCGCGAAGTGGGTTGTGATTGGAGTTGCCGTGCAGGAGTGGGCGCATTCCTACATATTTGCAATTCACCTTTCCTCTAGCGGCATCTGCCTTTTTCAAGTTCTATATGAATAAAAAATTCAGCAAGTAATATGGAATAGTCGACTGTGAAGTGGAATTTATGCTGGATGTCGGTGGCTAGCTCAGACAGCGAGTCAACTGGTGTCCTTATTGGCATTATTGGCAAAAGTAGCGCTTGTTATGTCGCTGATAGGTGGCATTCGCTTGTACTAACAGCAGTTAGAGTAGGATATGCACTAGAAAGTACATAAGTGGGGTATATGTTTTGTGAATAGATTGAAGGAGCAAACAAGAAAAAAAAAGAAAAGTGCGTCAATAGCAGCGATATTGAAGCAGCTGCTACTGCTTTATGCTATCGATGGGAGTACTTCTGACGTATTCAAGTGTTGTTTGATTTTGCCAGCAGCAAGTTTTTGCTTGCTTCGCATTTGCTTGTTGAATTCTTATAACTGGCGACTTCTGTAATTTGTTTTTTCCTTTTCTTTTTTTGTTTTCAATTTCAAACTCATTTTGCTGAAGGGTTTCGCATCTTTTACTTGACTTTTGAAATTATATATGCCGCTCAATTTTTATATAATTTTTTTATTTTTCTTTTCAAAGCATTCGCCTGTTTGCACCGCAAGTCATAAAGAAATTCGCAAGAATTTTCTATTTGTTTTTTTCGCTGCTACAGCCTCCCATTAAATACAGGTTAAGGCTGTGTAAACTCAAGCAAGCAAAATGTAGAAGTAAATATCAAGCAAGGCCGCGCTGTTGGTGCATATATGTGTATATATTAACGGCTACTGCATGCTTGCCAACACCTCGCTTACGCACATTCAGCGCCTTGACTTACCTGTCGGCATTGTCGTAAGTTAGTGCGCCTAAAATGCCGCTTTGCTGCTATGCAAACTTGCCCGCGTGTGTGGAAGTTTGGTCTGTGTGCCACACCAGGGTTGCCACAAGTGAGCAAAAGTATTCAAACATTCGTTTTCTGTAATAAATTAGCAACTAGATTGTAATCTCGCTCATGTACAATAAGAAGAGAGACGTGCCCAGGTTGGCGCAACTGCTCACTTTATCTTCAAATTCATTTAAAAGTGATGTTAAATTTACAAAAGTAGGAATCTGTGTTTATTTCATTGAAATCTATTAAATCATGATACAGTCGCAGCGCTCCTAAGGACTTTATCGGATCCTGAGAGGCATGGGCCATGCAACCAAGGATGCGAAGTTGGTCCTTGGTGGCTTCGAAAATTTTTTGAGCGCTTATATCCATCTAGCTTGATTTTCGACACTGGCTGTATTAATGCTAGTGTTTTTGTTTTTTTTTTTGTTTTCGGAATAAAATCACTTGAATATGCACAAATTTTCAATAATTTCTACTCAAACGGCAATACCAACAATCAACCCATGAGCACTGCAATTACCTTATATATTTTGTTGTTGCAATTTTCGCTGAAATTGTAGCTACTCCTTTGCACTTGCCTATGTGCTGTATGTTATATGTATGTGTGTATACAGCTCGCGCAAAAAATATAGAAAAATTGAAGCTTAACATTTTGGCGCGTTTTGACTATTAATTTTTTTTTATGTAACAATTTTTTTATTTTTTATTTTTGAATATATTTAAAAAAAAATAAAATTTATGTTATAAAAAAGATCAAATTCAAATTTCAAACTTTGTCCAAGAACTATAAAATTTCGATAAATTTTGTTCATAATTTCAAACTTTTTAATCAGCATTAAACATTTTTTTTTTTGAAAGTTTTCGGGTAACAAATTTTATATCCCATTAAATTTAAGTATTTTGGTATTTAGTGTGAAGTGGCGCAAAATTCTAGTTGATTTTTGATAATTTTTTTTTCCTTGACGTTTTTACGTATTTTCTCCTTGACGTTGTTACGTATTTTCTCCATATAAAAAGCAAACAATTCTTCGATTTGCTGTATGGAGAAAATGTGCCACAGCGTCAAGGAAAAAAAATTATAGAAAATGAACGGGACTTTTCAGTAATTTCAAAACTGCGCTTTATTATTTCAAAAATTAATGGGCTGTATAACTGCGTGCCTAATTTTTCTTAAAGCTGATTAAAAAGTTGGAAATATTGTTGAAAATTTTGGACAATTTTTATATAAAGTTGAAGATACCGGAAGGTGCACTGGCTACACTCAGTAGTTGGGCTGCCAGTTGCGGTCTCAGAGTAAACTCTGACAAAACGGAGCTGATGCTATTTACCAGAAAATATAAACCTCCACCCTTTGGACTTCCCAAATTAATCAACTACGTTGTCCCGGTCTCATCGGAAGTCAAGTATCTTGGTGTAATACTTGACCCCTAGCTCCACTGGAAGCTGCACATAGAAAATCGAATTAAGAAGGCCAGTATAGCCTTCTACGCCTGTAAATTTCTGTTTGGCAAAAAATATGGTCTCAAGCCACGTGTCGTACTTTGGATGTACAACTTAGTGGTTCTGCCAATTGTGACGTATGGTTGCCTAGTTTGGTGGGTAGCTCTTCAACACCACTAAACTAGAGAGAGTGCAGAGAACTGCATATGTGGGCATCACTGGTGCTTGTAAAACATGCCCCATTGCTGCGCTCAACGGTATTCTGCACTTACTTCCTGTGGATCTGCAGGTTAAATCCATTGCTGTTCAGAGTGCTATTAGGCTGAAGGAGATTGGCCTTTGGATACAACTTCCTGTAGGACATAGTAGCATCTTGAAGCAGATCTCCCCTTCTTTCTCTGTTCTGCGCACTGATCTCTCCATCCGCAAACTGTGTTTTGAGGGTTGTGCTAGGGCTATATTTCCGAGCAGGCAAGATTGGAAGGAGGTGAGAGTCGGCTCGGATATAGATACCTCTGTTTTCACTGACGGATCCAAGATGGAGTCTGGAGTGGGAGCGGGGGTTTACTCTAAATTAGCCAGCATTATGGTCTCCTTTAAATTGCCGGAAACGAGCATCGTTTTTCAAGCAGAGGTCTTCGCGATCCTGCAAGCATGTAAAATGCATCGGGATCGCTTTTGGGAGGGAGACATTAATATTTTTTTCGATAGTCAAGTTGCGATCAAGGCCCTGTCGTCGCCGTATTGCAGCTCTCTTCTGGTAAACTCCTGTGAAGAGAAACTCAAACGTCTCGAATCTGCAGGAAACATTTCCCTTATCTGGGTTCCTGGGTACAGGAATATAGAGGGAAAAAAAGTTTCCGATGAGCTTGCCAGGAAGGGGTCAACAGAACCGGTTTCAGCTGTCCTTCCTCTCAGATATCGGTGTCCCCTTGACCGTTGTTAAGAGGAAACTACACAATTTCTTTCTTAAAAAGCGCAAGACAGATGGAGGTCTGCCTCATCGTGTGCTATTTTGAAAACAGCCCACGATGATGCCTCAATACGATAGAAACAGAACGCTCAAGGTAATGGGAATCCCCCGCCATTCAATTTCCAAACTCATTGCGGTGTTCACTGGTCATTGGGTGATCAGTACTCATGCGGAGAAGCTTGGAATTCCGTACAACCCCTATTTCAGAAGCTGTTGGGATCCTGCAGAGAAAGAGACTGTTGAACACTTTCCGGCTCTGGCGACTAGGCGCTTGAGATTCCTTAGCGTGCCCTTTGGAATGACTTGACTTGTCAAAATTTGTCAGTTTATGTAAACAAAAAAAAAATTTTTTTGTGAAAGTTTAATGCAAAGAAAACAAAAGGTAACAAAAATTTATAATTTCTTTGAACTCACTAAGAGCAGAGTAGTGGGCCGAGGAATGGGTAGCCTTCTGCATTCTCTCTCTGTGAGTTTTATCAATAATTATGTGCTACAGCAGGAACTCATTTATGATTATTGATTCAAATACCAAAGCTTTTTCGTAGCGTAAATTAAATCCAGTCTAGTGAAGGACTCTGAAATATGTCCATACATTTTATTTGAAAACCTTAGCTGGGTCTAGATTAATATTCTTTAGAAATTGCATGGCTGACTCGAAGACTGTCGGGAATCCGGCTTCTAAGATCATCTTAGCCTTGGTCTTCGAGAAAAGATCTTTTAGGTCGCAGTGCCGCTCTAAACCAAATCGCACTTGTTACGTTAAAGCGTAACAACTCAAAAAGAAAAGGAAAAGAGTAACCACTCAAAAATTTGTTATTTTAGCGCAACTACTAAACAAATAAGAATGAAACAACCGTTATATTGTTTTTAATGATATTTTCGTGCAATTACATATTTTTTCCCTTGTAGTACCTATATTATTAATATTTACGGAAACAGTTTTTCGTCTCTACTGAAAATGTTCAGATTTTGAGTTGTTACGCTTTAACGTAACAAGTGCGAAATGTCCGATCTTATTCAATATTTCGATTTTTTAAGATAAAACGATTGGGGGAAAAAGGATCTCGCTACTACTGTTTAAATTGCTTTCCAAGCCCCCAGAAGATGAGGCATTGATATCTTACCTTGATGATTATTTCATAGTAGGCCTCTTCTTTTCGCCAAACGTTTTCGCAACTAGTATAAATAAACAAATCTTGGCAGCTCTGCTGATTTTAAATCACAATGTTGAGGTGGTGTTACATTTTTTTCGCGCGCTGTATGTGTTCGCTGCATGTCTTCGCTGTATGTGTTCGTCTGCTGCTACTGCTACGCTGATCTTAGTTTTACCCTTTACATGCAGCTGGTTTTCTTCTATTTCAACAACAACAATGTCCTACAAATGTTTGCTGTTTTATGACCTGCGGTAATTTTAGGTAGTTTTCTTATTTTGCTTTTGTTTCACTTAGTTTAGCTTATGCACCTACAGTCCCTTCATTTTCGTTGCCTCACCTATTACGTACAACAGTTTACTTATTTAGCTTTAGAAACTATCCAGCCTACTTAGGTATATAACTTTTTGACTTTGTAAATTTTATACGAGCCATAATTTCGTTTTGTTGCATTGTTCTTCTGTTCTCGTGCCCTTTGCATCCGCACAACGTAAATTCAGGCTACGAAACGCGCGCGGAAATGTTAAGCTCGAGCTTTTTTTTACTTGAAGGGTTATTCAGTTGAAAAAGAAAATTAGCGGAAATATTCTTATTTGGCGTAATGCTTGCTGTAGGCTTTTAGAACTACATAATTCATTGAAATCTTGCCTTGATTAACTTTTTATTTATTTAAATAATGGATTCTCCTAAGCATCGTAATAAGGAAATTCTGAATCGCTTTTGGCTGTACCTTGGCGGAAAGCCAAGCATAGAACCCCGAAGCATATATTGGGTCAGCCTAGATTTTGTTAGTTATGTGTTTGCGTAATAGGTATCCTTCTGCTTTTCTATGCCAGTAACGTCCCATTCAGCTGCTTTATTGAAATATAGGTGTTCCCAAAAAGAGCACAACTCTTCCATTGAAGTGCCCCGGGTGGGGTTAGCTTCGCTCAGTTAATGATAACTTGGTAGCATTCAAGAATTGCACAATACAAGATTCCACAGATTGAGGTAGGAAAGAAAACATAAATTTGCGGTGAATTGTGGATAGCTGGAAATTTTCACGCAGTATTGCCTTTTACACTTAAATCCAAGAGAGAGGATTTAAATGAGAGAGAGAGAGAGAGACAAGTGGTTTAGGTATTATTACTTTTCTCTAAAGTTTCCAGATGTTTGAATAATCTTTACAGTTTATCAAGGGAAAATCAACACTTTCAACCCAAGTATGGACCGTCTAGGTCTCGAGAAAGCCAGTCACAGGCAGGGAAAATGATCGGTAGGTTTTTCCTCATCCTCCAAACAAAATGTAAGTGGATCGTCGATGATGCCTATGGTGATATGAACATATCAAGCCCATGAATTGTGGCGCGTAATTAGTTCAATTAGCTTTACGACGTCATAGACATAGCGTAGCGAATAAAGATCCAGCGGCTACGTTGGCTGGGTCATGTCGTCCGGCTGTGAAAGTATTCGATGCGGTACCAGCTGGTGGTAGTAGAGGAAGAGGAAGGCCTGCTTTGCGTTGGAAAGATCAGGTGGAGAAGGACTTGGCTTCACTAGGTGTGTCCAATTAAGAAGAGAAGAAGAAGAAGAATTAGTTCAATCAGGGCTCTTAGCTCACCCTTTCACTGTCCGCGAAAGAATTTTACCACCAGTTCTTCCGTTCATCGGTTCTTTTCTTTGTTGTTTTACAGGTTAGTTTTACTAATGAAAGGCTTGACGCATTCGGTTGTTCCTGCTGCGTTTGGCCTTGGAATCCCAAAAAAAACGCAGCTCGCCAATTCATTAGCCGGTTTATTGCCTTAAACACATCTCAGTCTTCCGGCACCTCCAAAAGTGCAAGTTCATTCAACTTTGAAACGCAGTTTAGCCTCAGCTTACATTTCTGAACCAAATTTAAAGAGATGCGTGCGGCCGCGTAACTTAGATATTGAATCCAATCAAGCGAGCTGGATGCCACCTTGTAACCGGCCAAGGACTGTCACTCCAGCAGCATTCCCCGTATGTAAGTATGGCGAATGTTCATACTGCTACAACAACAACCACCTTCTAACCAATTCCATTCATAAAATAAATCTAGCGTAATATTAATGTGAGTGTATGTAGTTTGTAGTTTAAACAAATTTGAATAGCTTTCGCGGCAGTAACTCTCATGCGGCTTTGCACATCGATTATTAAAATAAACTTCACTCTGGCAAAATCAGTGAATTTTTCAAAGGTTCACTTAATTCTTCTTCATGCAATCTAGTCGAGTTTGGCTTGCAGTCCTAGGGCACTATCGTAAAACGTAAAAATTGCATTAAGTCACAAAAGAAAGGCTCTAAAAAAATTACTTTCAATAATCATTGCAAATATCTTTAAAATATTTTCCCAATAGTCGCGCCAAAATATTTTCGTGTATTTATTTACATGCCAGTTCTTCGAATTTTTTCAGTATTAATTTTTTATTACACAGATTTGAATGTGCATTAAGGGTTGAATTTACAATGTTTTACGCTGTACAAAAAATAAATGTAAATAAATAAGCAACAACAAATTGTTGTTTGCGAACAAATTGAAGCAAACGAATTTTTCACGCATTACTGCACCGAAAGAGTGCTTTATGTGACTACTTTTTGTCACTATTGATGGCTGATGGTTTTTTCACAAGTTTATCTCTCTGCCGCACAGTCAGTTTGGCTGTAACGCATTTTTTTCATTTCACTAATTTTCGCTGGTTATGACGATTTTTGTACTGTCAAAGGGTGGACCACCGAATGACTTTCCTTTCAGAAAGCTATAAAATGCACCATTCAATCATTTAAAAAAAGGTAAATCTTTTGAATATTTGTGGAGAATTTGTACTTGTAGTTTCGGTAAATTCACTGCCTTGGATAGTTCTGCAGTAGCCCATGCAGATAAATCATTTTTCGTTTTCAAATATTTCGACCTCTATTTTATTCGTATTGTGTTTGTATGCCTGAATCGTTGCTGGATTATTGACATGACATCAATCTTTGATTGTGCTCCACAAAACAAGTATAAAGATGTCAAATCGCAGCTCATCGCAGCCAACAGACATCTCGAAAACTGACATCATACAAGCCTTATTGTTTTTTGTCTGCCAGTTTGAGATTCGCAAGTAACTTTCTTTAAAATCTGGCGCGCTAAATCCAGCTAAGGGATGGGTGAAATGCAGCATTTGGCGACAGTCTCTAGGAAATCTGTTCACAGATGGCTCGAATTTGATCGGTAATGTTTGAGGAAGATTCTGTGGAGGATCTGTGAACGGCTTCCCTGGAAGTTTAAGTTTAAGTTACCCGAGCATACCGGTCTAATATATTTCAAGCAGATGTAGCTATTAGTGTAATCAATAGCAATTCAATAGTGTAAAAAGCGAAATAAACATCTCTTGCGAAAGTCAGGCGGCAAGCAGACCGCTGGGCTCGCTTATGCGGGGTTCGAAACTTGTCCTTTCTGTCGCACGCGAATACTTTGATATTGAGCTCAAATGGGTACCAGCTCACAAGTCATTATATTTTACGAGTACTAGTCACGACTGCAAATTATTATGACTACGGCGCTACTTGGCAGATACGCTACCTAGGAGGGGATATTGCGTGGCGAGCTCAGGGCAAAAAGAGAGACCTGGCTAGCTAAGATCTGTTCTTGGCAAGAGCTTACACTTAGATAGACGCGGGATCTTTAGGCCCATGGATGAATCGGGGGCAGTTGAGAGAGCTGCTATGACTAACAAATCTCAATTGTCCACTGCGGTAGGTGTCGATCTTTTTTCTAACAGCCATGTGCGTAATTTCTTTTTGGCGCTGTTTAATCACAAAACTATCTATTTCGTAGTGCGAAGATATTCTATTGAGTTGTTGGATTTTAGTGAGCGAGCGAACGAGCTGTCGAACTAGCATGCTATTCAAAAAGTAACCAGCCGTTGGCCTACCCTTTGTATGTGTATGTAAATACTTATCCTTTCACGCTCGTATTGTTATTTGTTTGAGCTGTCTGACGGATGTTACGGTTGTTTTCCTTCCTGGCTGTTATTTCCGTTGAGGTGCTATTTGGTGGCGTGGGCGGATTAAACTGCTTGGGGCATCAATGGTTCACTGCTTTCAGTGCGCAAATTTTTATTTACCTTTTGCTTGTTTCCGGGTGTTTTTTGTCTTTTTTTTGAATTTTTTTTGGGGTTTTTGCTTATGCTCATATTTCTTGTGCGCACCGGACTATCTACTTTTTTGGGTTACTGTTAATAGAAAAGTTTTTTGGTACATTTTTTTTTGATTTCCTGCGAATTTTATCCGCGCTGAATTCATTTGAATTTCCCTTTTTTCCTTTTTTTCGTTCGAATGTTGATTAAATTTTGTTGCGCAGCGCTCACAAGTAAATCAGTTTTAAAAGGATGCTTTTTTTTGTATTCCGTACAAAAAGCATTAAAATAACATAATTTTGCCTATCATGGCGAGCTAGCGTATTTTGCTGTGTACACAAGCACAAAATCCGTGCCCATTGCAATTTGACGTTTTTATGCTTGTCGTTTGATAAATTGCAGCAATGGACGTCCATCTAATATGCAAAATTATGCAATTTCACTGAAACCTGGTCGTGTTTCTGCATATAAGTATGGATAAATGTGCCACACACACACACGCTCGTGTGGGCTCATATATGAATTTACACACACATACACATACATATGCATATGTAACACGCCAAGCCATGCATATGAATGGGCAAAATGCAGCAAAAGCGTCACAAGCGGCCCTAGAAGGATATGCATGCAAAAGAGCTTCCGCTGTACTACATACATAGGTATGTATGTATGTATGTATGTATTTATGTGTGTAGATATTAGCTGAGTTGACTCGTTTCGGCGACGCGATGTAAATATTCATACAAGTCGCTCGCATGTTTTAAAAATTTTTTTTTATTTCTTTTTTGTTTTTAATTTTTTTTTTTATTTTTTATATATTTTCTTTTTGTATTAAACAAACCTCGTTCATACTTATATCTATATGATATACCAGTCTAACCACCATGCAGGAAAATCCATCAGTGGTCATTTGGTAGTGAAATCGGAAATATTTCCTGCTAAAATTCCTACCAATTCACATGCCTTCTTTTTCGGGAAATTTCGCAATGATGAACCATTCACCCTAAAAACATATCAGTATTCAACAAGAGTAATAGAATAATAGGTATTGCGCCTTCTGAATTTGCTATGACGTCAGGCTCCATGTACAAACAAAAGGAAGGGGAACTACTTAAAGGTGAAAGCAACAGAAACTACCAAACAAAAGAAATTATACACGCACAGCATGTGAATTGGCCAACTGCGAATCAGCGGTGACCCCACAGGGACCAGAGCCAATAATCGGAATCTGTTCTACAGGAATCATGTTTTCATAAAGAGCGATGGTCCGATTGCAGAACTGCAAAGTGGTTTGTGACCAGCCTGAAAAGAAAACTGTCAAATTTTCTTTTAAAACTTCGAAGAAAAGGCGTACGGTTAAGGGTCGGTATTATAACAGGACACAATCCAAGGAGTCAGCATATGGCCCATACTGGAATCATTGAAAACAGAATTTACCTGTCTTGCTTAGAGGGGGCAGATAGCACTGAACATTTTGTGTGAGTGTGAGCGTCGCCTTTGCTAGAGCAAGGCTACGAATTTTGGATTCCGATTCCGGTTCCGGTTCTAGCTGGTGTTAGAGGGCCCCTGTGAAATCGGTCTTGTAGCGAAATGTGAGAGAGAGAGATTGAATTCAGTAAACCAGCGAAACACTTTGGCTCGAAATGGTGGTGCTTAATAACAAAAAGTTTAAACAATTTGATCGACGCACTGCTTTTGGTTTAGTCCACACTAAAAATCCGCGCGAAAATGTTCTCTATTTAATTCCATTTTCGGCCAAGATGAATTTTTCAAGCAAATTTGTTAAAATTTTGTTAAATTAAATTTAAAATACTAGACCTTTTTGATGCTTAATTAGAGATGGAAAAATTATTATATTTGACCTATTTTTGTATTAAGGGGTCAGGGTGGTCTAGATCCCCAAAATTTAGGGTATTTTCAGGATTTTTTTTTACCATAAAAAAAATGAAAAACGATATTTAAATTTCATAGGCTTTTACATACAAAATTGAAAAAAAAATATTTTTTTTAATTTTAAAAATAGCGCTGAAGTTGACTCTCCTGAAAAATTGGAACTGGACGATATTGTCCATTTTGGCTCTTCTATTTATCTGAAACACAATAACCAAAAAAATTAGTAATCAGTATGACTGTAGTTATGTCCCGTACTAGAATAAAAAAAAATTGACAAAACGGCGCGGTTCTGAATTTGACATTCTAAAAATTTTTTTTTACTTTTTAGGATTCTAGTACGGGCGATAGCCATTGATGTTGTGAACAACATATTAAAATTTCGATTCGGTTGAATAGTTTTTTTTTGACAACTCCACGCCGAACAGGATAAATGAGTTTAAAGTTTGAGGTACAGGAACGCGCGGTCCGTTATTTACCTAATTGATGTGCTATTGAAGCTATAATATTGGAAATTTCCGCATGGGAATTTCACAGTATATTCTTAAGCTACTATACTTTCGAAATATCGAAAAAAAATAAAAAATAGATTTTTTTTAAATTTCTAGACCCCCGGGCCCCCTTAAATAGTTCATGAAAATGGGTACCGCTTTTGCAATCAACTGACCGCGTTTCCCATATAGCTGACCGTATCTGTACCTGCACAAGTGGAAATTAAGAAAACAAACTCTAATAACGGTCATGTTGAATTTCGTGCATAGAGAATATTAGTCGTTAATTCAAGTAATACTCGTTTCGAAAGTAATAAGAAACCAGCTTTTTAGCAGATTATGGAAAATTTAATTTCAACACTTTTGCATTTAATGAACTGCATGACTAAGGAAATATATAAGCAGTAGATTAGTCACCAATTTCAGTTTCAACAATTTCAATTTTCAACATCTATGTGTTATATACCACTTAAGAGGGGATGAGAGAATGCAAAGAAATTGAATTTTAAATTGCCAGCTTAACATTATATGAACGAATAAAAAATAATAAGACTCACCTCACATCACCAGACATATACTTGCACAGTCCCATATCTTTAATTTTACTTGCTTTTTACCGACATCTCATTCCTTTTTTCTTATTCTGCGTTTCTTCTTACATATTTCCGCACGGCCAACACTTTGCGCTCACGCACATCCGGCCGCAATTTGTCATTATACGAGTAGTTACACTTTGTGATAGCTGCGTGTCTCCTTGAAAATCGTGCATGGCTCTTTGCATACGCGGCTGTGTGTTTCTGTATGTCAACTTGTTTTAGCTGTGTCCATTGCCGTTGCAAGTGGCCTGCACTTACCTGTAATTGGCGTGTATTTTTATACTAGCGACTAAGTTTTACAATCATCTTTAAGTGCAGAGAGAGAGACTTCTTCTGATTATATTTAGTGAGAATCCTCGAATAAAATTTACTTCTTATAAAGCACAATTTATTGCATAATAAAAATATATTCTTATTTATATTTAAGTTTTTTAAAAGGAATGCAAATGAGAGAAGTGCACAAATTGGTGAGAAAGCAGAAAGTCTTTTTTACAGATGGAGGAGTACTTGACTTCACTTGAGGTGTCTAATGGGCGCCGATTACATATATATATACTATATAATTGGCACGTATACCCTTTTTGAGTGTTTGGCTCCTCCTTCTATTTGTGGTGTGCGTCTTGATGTCGTTCCACAAATGGAGGGACCTACAGTTTCAAGCCGAATCCGAACGGCTGATATTTTTATAAGGAGCTTTTTCATGGCAGAAATATACTCGGAGGCTTGCCATTGCCTGCCGAAGGGCGTCCGCTATTAGACATTTTTTTTCTTAATTTTGGTGTTTCACCGTGATTCGAACCTACGTTCGCTCTGTGAATTCCGAATGGTAGTCACGCACCAACCCATTCGACTAAGGCGGCCAAATTAGTGCGCTGAAAAAAAAAACAACGACTGGCGCGCTTTGTTAAGCGCTGCTAAAATCTAAAAGAAGAATTATTGGCTATGCCGGTGATATAATTAACGGCATTAACTTTTACTATTTTGGCCTCCTAATAGCAGTAAAGAGGGAAGTAGTAGTAGTAGTAATTTCTGATAGCCTGGTCACCGCGATTCATTCGCGACCTATAATTGGTTACAGGTCTCCATCACTCAGCGTGTCTTATTCACCCGCTATTCATTGCGTGCACTTTGGGACTGCGGAAGCGTCAACAGAGGCAAGAGTTAGGCTTCATAGTGACACGAAAACTACTCAGCAGTATAAATGAATTTTTATTACGATATAATTTTTTCGTGACGCTACGCACTATGGCGCTACAACCTCCCACATTAAAAAAAAATTAAAAATTAACCAAAAAAAAATCTACCCTAGAAACCTCCCAAAATTTAATAAAGAAAATCATTTAAAAACTTTAAAGAAATTATTTATTTAGTTTTTTTCCTGATGCTGCCTTCTTCGGCTCTGATAACCTCCAAAAAACTGTATAAAACCACAAAAAAATGTATTTCTTTTTTCCTGACTACTTTTTACGGCTCTAAAAACCTCATAAAATCTTTTTAAAACTACAAGACAAAATATTTATTATGTTTTTTTTTTCCTGATGCTACACCCTAGGGAAATGTCCTCAAATTACAAAAAAGAAATGTTAAACTTAAAAAAAATTTTTCTGAAAACCTCCCAATAAAGACCTTAAAACTACAAGAAAAAAAATATGTTGTTTTTTCCTGATGCTACCCTCTACGACCCTGGAAACATCCCCATGTTAAAAAACATAGAAAAATTATAAAAAAAGTTCTTTCACGTAGTCCTGATTCTACCCGCTACGGCTCTGAAAACCTTCTAAAAACTTTTTAAAAGTCCAAAAAAAAAATATTTTTTTCTCGTTTTTTCCGGATGCTACCCTATACAACCCTGGAAACATCCCCACGTTAAAAAAACATAGAAAAATTATAAAAAAAGTTCTTTCACGTAGTCCTGATTCTACCCGCTACGGCTCTGAAAACCTTCTAAAAACTTTTTAAAACTACAAAACAAAAGAAAAAATGTATTCTCTTTTTTCCTGATGCTACCCTCTACGATCCTGGAAACATCCTTACGTTAAAAAAATATAGCCCAATTATAAAAAAATTTCTTTCTCGTATTTTTTCCTGGTGCTACACTCTACGGCTCAGAAAGCCTCCCAGAATACAAAAATCAAAAAAAAAAAAAAAAAAAAAAAAAAAAAAAAAAAAAAAAAAAAAAAAAAAAAAAAAAAGAAAATTTAAGTACGGCATGGAAACCTTCCCAAATTACAAAACACAAATATTAAAATTAAAAAAGAGCCTTTCTGAAAACCTCCCAAAATATTTATTTCCTTTTTTTCCTTTTACTATCCTGAAAACATCTTCGCGTTAAAAAGCATGCAACAAAAGTATAAAAAAAATTATTTTTCGTGTTTTCCCTGATGCTACCAATGTCGTAGAATTGGAAACCTCCCGAAATTTAAAAAAAAAAAACACACAAAAACATAATAATAATAATAAACGGCCCTGGAAACCTCTTAAATTAAAAACAATTTTTTATAAATAAAGAACAAAAATTTAACTAATTTCTTTATTTTTCGCTTAAGAAATTTTGCTGTTAAATGTTTTTTACATTATTTAAAAAAAAAAAATTTGTTGATTTGTAATAACTCTTTTATTACACCCAGAAAGTTGTGTGTCTTTTCAGAGTCCGGTGAAAGAGGCGATAAAAGAATATCGATCTGGTAATATTTTGTACCATATTTACGGAAAAGTACATTTTTTTCCAATGCACAATCAATGGAAGTTTTCTAAGCATTGACGGCGGCTTTTGTTTTTGCCCCTCAACTTTAGCGGTGGCATCGAGAATATTTTGTTTGCCGCTGTACCTGTTCCCAGTTGGGTTGCTCAATCATTTGCTTGCTTTGAAAATATTCAGGATTTTTATTCATCCATTTCATTTCAAAATGTTAATTTTTGCACTACCACTGTCGGCCGGTATTCATAGTCGAAAAGCATTAACAAAATATCCAACTTACTCTGCTGCCGCTGCTGCGGATTTCCTTTGATCTAGCACATTTGGCTAGCTTCTTTTACACAAAGTGCATCTTTGTGTATTCGAAATTTGTAGTTAATGTTGCAGGCAGCCGAAATGCGAGTTCAGCGAGGAACACAAGGCCGGTCAGAGATATATTCAAATAAAAGAATGCAGATAGAAACGAAACGAAGCGCAAAAAGTAAAATTAAAGATTTGTTTTCTTTATAACGCCACCATAAAATCGCAACCGCATCACATGCACGCACTCATACTACAAAAACCAGCACACACAATCGCAAATAAAACCGCATGCAAACGCAGGGCGTACAACCACATAAAAACAGCGCACACTTGCAAAAAGTAGCATACTTTTGTGCGCACATAAGAGTAACACACTTAACAAAATAGCGAAAACGGCGATGGTGCACAGTGCACCAAACAACATTTACAAAAGGAAGCAAAAAGGAGGAGGAGGAAGAAGAGTAATGTTGAAATGGGGTGTAGTTGAAATGCGTCGCCGGTATTTCTCGTAGTGCTGGGTGGCAAGTGGTAGTACTAAGGCTCTACTTGTTTTTGTACTTAGGTATGCGTGGGGCTACAGCACCGGCATGACATTGTGCCTCGCGCGCTTTGGCAAGTGAGATAATAATGAAAAGCCTTTTGAAAACCGCAAATAATGAGCGTTGAATGTTGCCATTCGCGCGCACGATTGTTCATGTTTTCCTCCTCCATCCCTCTTAAGTGTGTGCATTGTTGCGTACCCATTCGTGCTGGGCTTTTTTGTGGGGTGGCAGGTGTCGGATGTTTGTGTGTGTTTGCTCCTCATTGCGGCATTATGCGCGCATGTTTTTGCATTGTATGTGCTCGCGTTGCATGCAACCTTTTCGGCTATGCAGGTGCAATATTTTTGGTTTCGTCTGCTATAAAATGTGATGTCTTTTTTCATTCTGCGGTTCGCCAATTTTAGTTACAGCTCCATGTGGATGTTCAAGCATACCCTGCCGGGATATTTAGAAGAAAGTAAATTCTGCGGTTTTAGAGCATTCGAGGGTGAACGATGACTACTTTTTATGTCGTATTTGATGAGTTTTAGATAGGCTTTTATGAAGGTAATGCAACTCTCCAGTTTCTCTTCGCCTCTGCAGTATTTGATAGGAAAGCCAACGGAGAGGATATGGTTCTTCCTTAACTGACCGTAACGAGACATAATCCAGATATATTTTGGTGGCTTAGATTTGCTTTCGTCGGCTTTTGAGCATATTTGTTCTTTTATCTTAAAGTGGGTTCCAAAAACTATCTGCCATTCACTCCATCAATGTCTATGTCAGCCCTTGCAAGCAGAATGTGGGATGCCCGCATTTTGAGCAGAGCTCGCCGACTATCTTGTCCACTTCGTAGTAGCCTCGCATGCACTTGTGATCAGAAAAAACTTTCATTTGGCCCATCCTACATTCAATTGCTTGGCGGTCAGAACAACCAGTCAATGATTGTTTTGCTGCCAGTTTAGTCTGATAGACGTCACAGTGGTCAGGTGGACACTAGGCTAAAGTGAGGTGAGTGTGTTTTGAGTAAATTCTACCTACAAAACTGTGACGAAGCTTGCATAATTGTCACAATATTCGCTATGGACCGAACCGGTCTATGCGTCATGACTACAAGCCAACCAGTTCAATTGTCTCAACAATCCATTATATAGAACTCTGATCATCATTGCTTGCCTCACTGAGCTCTCTCTCTCTCTCACATATAGTTGATGCTGGAGGAGGAAAGAGTGTAAATGGAGCTTTCTTCCATATAAATTGCTTCCGAACATTCGCTTTGTATGGACGAAAATTCTCAAAAAAGTATACAAATAAAATCTTTCAAAAATCAACGAGATTTTTAAGCGACTGGCTAAATTAGCACACATTAAACCAAAATTCAATGGTCTTTAAAACTGCATGTCCAGAAGTTTTTTAATTATAAAATAGTATTTTAATTATAAAATAGTATAGTAAAATAGTATTTTAATTATAAAATCGCTTTCCTATTCGAAACATTTGTTGCACAGTGCTAACAACCAGATAATAATTTATTTGCGAGGCGATTATTTTTATAAAATACTCTCAAAAACACTTAATTTTTCTATTTAGCCTATGTTTTCAACAACAAATTAACAGTGCAAAGAATTTTCATTATTCATTTCAGGGGCAGTCAGAAGCCTGAAAAAATGATGATTTTCAATCATTTTTTTTGCTAGTCAGTTGCTTTATTTTACAAAAATAAAAACATAGCATAAATACATTATGTTTCAGCTTGACTTTAGCAAAATTTCAAAAAAAAAAAAATTTAAAATTGTAAAAGTTATCGCCGTTTGTGTGGAGCCCGTTTTTACAGAAGTCCTTTGCGGTGATCATCACAAGTCCTTGGTCATTCATTGGATTTAATCGGACAAGAGATATTAGTTTTAATAATAGATAATCTTGTGCCTGATCGATTTTTTTTTCAATATTAACAATATGGCGGCCTCAGGGAATATTTTTGATTTTCAAGAAAAAAACCGAAAACCGAAAAATAATCGAAATTTTTGAGAAAAATGTTTTTTTGTTTTTCAAAATCAGTATACATTTTATTGAAATCTACCAAGCGGTTTTTAAGTTACAGTGATCACCAGTTCAAAAAACATAGTTTTGAAAAAAACGCTTTTAAAGTTTTGCCATCGAGCTCCGGAGCGCCCGAGCGCCGTTTTTTAATTGTTGAATAGCTCGAAAAGTGCTTGTCGGATTGTCTTCAAATTTTCACACAACATTTGTAAGATAAAATACTTTAAGAAAATGCAAAAAAAGTCCAATTTTTTTTTAATTCTGACTACCCCTAACCCTTTGAGATCAATCAATATGAAGGACCCAAACAATTTTTTTTTCTAGATGCGACCACCTAAATTTGTTCTTTGCACATTAATAACTTACATTTTTTTTTTGATTATTTATGGCGGCCTCTAAAGTTTTAAAAATTACCATTGAATGAAAAAATGCACTTCTCCGGAAATTTGTTATAAAATGTCACCAGCTCGATATGTTTTAATCTCCTCTTTTAAATAATTTCCTTTCACAAATGTTCAAAAAATTACTTCCCGACGCAATGAAAAAAAACAGGTCCATTTTTTTATAGTGAATTTAGAAGCCCCCAAATTAAAGAAAGCAGTGGTTAAAATAACCAAAAAAATTAAAAACAAAACAAAAAAACATCAAAAAAGAAATTGTTAATCAGTTTTTGTTCGTTTTTTTGTAAGTAGTAAAAAATGTTGGGGATCGTAACAATAAAATTTTTTTATAGTGAACTTACAAGCCTCCTAATTAAAAAAACAGTGGTTAATATTAAAAAAAAAATACAAAAAATAAAAAAAAATTAAAAAAAGGTTCTAATCAGTTTTTGTTCTCATTTTTGTTCGCAGCAAAAAAATGTAACTGGTCGTAACAAGAAAATTTTGCTTTGTGTTTGGGCATCCTAACCATCATAAATATTCTTGCAATCCTTTTATGCAACTATTCCAATATTTACTACAGGGCTTTTTATATTATGTTTACTACAGCATTCATTCTGCCTGCGTGTGTATTGGTGTGGCATTGACTATAGCACAAAATTATTGCAATTAAAATGAAAATGTTAATATGCTTCGCTTATTCGCCTAATTTTGCTGCCCACAGTGGTAAGCATAGTCAATAAAATTTGCACCTGGGTCCTTTTAATTTTTTGCCTTGCAAGGTGGAACAAGGAGTGGCATTCGATTTTTTTTTTGGTATAATTTCAAAAGCTGTAAAGAGATATCCATATATTTTGAATTTTTTATTTTGCTTATTTCAAGTATTGAGGTTTTACATTTTTCAGGTTTCAAAAATTATATCAGAATTAGTGCTAAATTGGAATTGGAACAATTTTCGGCATTGTGCATCACCTTCGGCAACATTTCTGGCGTCAGAGTGTCGGCTTTTTGGCGGGTGTTATTCGTGAATGGCTAAAGAGACTGCGGTTTGTTACGTGAAATAGCCGATTTGAATAACGCTCACTGAAAGTAGTCTGGTACCGTCATGGAAGATATGACGATTGTCGGTTGCCGAAAATCGGATAGTTTGTTTCTTTACATGTCCAGAGAGGTGGGCAAAAGGGTCGCTCTGAAATTCACATTTATTGAAAGCACTAACGAATTATTACGCAAAAACATTCTAACTATTAATTATTTCGCGTTCTGGTGACCTACTCCTCTCCACTTTGAAGTACAATCAATTTGGTGACTGTCATCTGTCAAATATGAAAGACCGCCTATATTAAAAGAATATAAAATAATTACATTCAGCGTCAGAAGTCTTCCTTCTATGGTTATTTGTACAAAATTCACAATAATTTGTACAATAAATATTTTTCGTTTTTTTTTATGACAATTTAGTTTATTCAATGAAATAAGCCATTTAGAACAAAATCTAAAACTTAAAAAAAAAAAAAAAAAAAAACAGGGCTCCAGGTATCCATTTCTGATTATTTTTTCGCAAGGATTTTGTGCATTTGATTCCACGTAATAAGTAAACTGAAAGAACCTTGAAAACAAAATTGATTATTTTGCAAAAGTTTAATAATTTGAAAAAAAAAAAAAAATACTAATTTTGAAAAAAAGTTTAGTAATCAAAAGAAAAAATTACTTATTTCGAAAAAAAAATGTAATAATTAAAAAAAAATTTAATAACTTTCAGATTTATGCACCGTTAGAAAATGTTGTTATTGTTTTTTAAAGCGAAATATCTCCAATTCTTTCTAATATTTTTATTCCTTTGTTTTAGTATAAAATCTATTTAAAAAATAATAACAAAAGAAAATGTATTATAATTTTGAAAAAGTTTAGTGATTTAAAAAAATTACAAATTTCGGAAAAGTATAAAATATATTAACAAAAAAAAAAAACCATTCATCATTATACAAAAGTTTAATTATGTATAAAAAACTAAAAAAAAACTTTAGTAATTTTGAAAAAATTTAATAACTTTTAGGTTTATTCAATGTTAAAAAATATAGTTATGGATTTTTTAAGCGCAATATCCCTGATTTTTTTTTAAATAGTGTAAAATATATTTAAAACAAGTCTGAAATATAAATAAATATGAAATATATTTAAAACAAAATTTAATGATTTTGAAAAAAAATTATGATTTTGAAAAAAAAAAAAATTATTTTCAAAATTTTTAATAATTTTGACCAAATTTAAAACTTTGAGATTTATTCAACGTTACTTTAAACAAAATTTAATGATTTTGAGAAAAAAATTATAATTTGAAAAACAGAAAAAAAAATATTATTTGAAAAAAATTTTATAATTGAAATGAAAAAATTTTATAATTTTGAGATTTATTCAACGTGAAAATCTGAGGGTTAAATGGTAAATCTAGCTTTTCCGCGTGTGTGCCGATCGTCCAGTGACCGATAAACACAGCTACGAGTTTGGAAATTGACCGGCGAAGAGTCCAAAGAACTTTCTGAGTCTTTCGTATATCGTATTGGGGCCAAAGGGTTAGCGAAATAGCACATGAAGAAATGGAGCTCCATCTTTACTGCGCTTTCTTGAGAAATAATTTGTGCAGTTCCCTTTTACTGTCAAGGGGATGCCGATGACCGGGTAGGAGGTCTCTGAGGCCAATTTAGTCCCCTTCCTGGCAAGCTCTTCAGCAATTTCATTTCCCTCTATGTTCCTATGTCCTGGAACCCAGATCTGAGAAATGTTACCTGCACACTGAAAACAACTTTATATCAAAATGTTAAACGTTGAATAAATCTCAAAATTATAAATTTTTTTTTTTCAAAATTTTTTCAGTTTACTTCTTATTATACTCAAGCCTACAAATAAACCAATTTTCCAAAAAAATTTCGTCAATGTCCAAAATATTTGGATTCACTCCATTAAGAAGGCATTAAATAGTTTCTATTTTGATAAAAATGCGTTAGACCCTTAGCGGAAAAAATGATCAAAAATGACTGCCTGTTCTGGGGCACTTTAAATTTGCATTTTATATACGGAAATTTAATGCGCTGTAAAACTGCATACCAAGAAAATTTCTAGAAATTACTACTAAGAAATTATTTGGATACAAAAAAAAAATAAATTCGTTGAATTTTCTTGGATTTTTTGTTAAGTTTTGGATCTCGATTTGAATAGTTTATTTCTGTTAGTGAATGAATCATGTTTTTATTAAAAAAGTAACAAAAAATTTGCAACATAAAAATCATTGCGAGTATTATAAAATAACCATTATTCGCAGACCTGTGACCGGTTTTAAATGGATTGATGCTCTCTGCGCGACCTTGCATAAATTATGCTGCTGGTTTTTTACTTTTGGACGCATTATAACAATATTTTTTACTTTATTTACCTACTCGTGTTCATTAAAATGCTTATTAGTTTTTATTTGTTCTTTTCATTTATTTGTTGCTTTTGTTTTTTTTTGTTTTTTTTTTGGTTGTTTTGCTACCTAAGACTTAGATGCTTATTAATTTTCACTTGTCCTTGCGCTCGTCCTTTCTTCTACTTAATGACTTTTCATTTCTGCTCTTATAATTTTCCACATTCATTATTTATTGCTGTGTTGCCGCTTTCACTGTTGTGTACTTTTTATTGTTGCTTCCTTCTTCATCTCTACATCCAAATTATGGCCATTGTTTAGACGAAATTAAGTTGTCCGCGCCTTTGTCATTGACTTGGTCTCTTATTGTTGCTGTTATTTAAATTTCATTCTTCATCATTTTTATTACTATAAACGCCATAAAATGTTGTGCTGCGCGTTGAGTGTGGCAATTGTGGCATTTCTCTGCTTTTCTTCTTGGCCATTTGTTAGGTGTCGAGTGCTTTGAGAAGAGATCGTAGATGTGATTTTTTATTTGTTGTTTTTGTTTGCATAATTTAAAACGTTGAAAGACTTAATTGCTTAAATTGCATATATTTTCAAGCAATTTACATCAAATGTAGAGACAGTAAAAGAAAATTAAAAATTATGACCAATTAAAAGGCTGGAGAGTGAGGTTGTGGCTTCCAAATCCATCGGCAGCCACAAATCTATTGGGCAATGGCATGAAAGTGGTGAACACATGGCTAGTAGCATATTGTCTCATTCATTTGCTGTAAGAGTGGCAAAACTAAATTAATCTTTTTTGTAGGATTTGAATGCAGAAATTACCGGCACTGCAAAAAAAGTTTGTTGACGCTATGCATTGACAGTATCTCCTTAGATAGAAAAGTGTCTTTGAAATTGAAATTTGAAAAGGTCGAGTCAAAGAGCCAGGAGATTTTGTGGCTCCCAAAAACACTCGCGCTAAAAGCCCATTGCATTTAAAGGTCTGGAAAGAGGGTAGATAGCCAAGGAGGGAAGGAAAAAAGTATCAGCGAAAGAGATAGGAAAGAATAGAAACAGAGATATTTAGTCCTGTGAGAATTTCCCGGATTTTTTGACAAATCTGTAAATATCCTCCAGTTTTAGGGAACGAATATTACTCATTATCATGACATCATAACCCAAAACTCGTAGCCGTGCTCTAGCAAAAGCAGGACACTCTTAGAGAAAGTGCTCAGTGCTATCCGCCTCCCTCAAGCACGACAGGCACATTGGGTCCTCAATGATTCCAATGGTGGTCATATTCTGACCCCATGGGTTGTGTCCATCAACCGAACGACTTTCCTTCCAAGTTTTAGTAGAAAGTTTGACAGTTTTCTGTTCGGACTTGCCACAAAACACTTTGCAGTTCTGCAATGTTCTAGACCGGACCATCGCTCTTTATGCAGACTGCCTACATAATCGCTGATCCAATTCATGATTTCTACGGAACTGATTCCGATTATTGGCTCTGGCCCTTGTGGGGGAACCGCTGATCCACGGTTGGCCAATGCATCGGCAATCTCGTTTCGTTGAACACCGGAGTGTCCTGCAACCCATAGAGGTACAAGCCTGTTTTGTCTTGCGACAGAATTAAGCTTCTTCTTACATTCTTGAACAATTTTTGAGGTTTGCTTCGCGTTATTTAGGGTCCTGACTGTCACTGAAAACTCCAATTTGTTTATCACTCCTCTGGATTATCCATTCGGCTACTTTCAGGATGGCAAAAATTTCCAATCGGAAAACAGTTGCCATTTCCCCCATAGCATAGTGATACTTATTACTATCGTTAAAGTACCATCCGGCTCCAGACCTTATTTCATTGTTGGACCCATTGGTAAAGCAAATATCAGTCAAACTTCCCTGAATGCATTCTTGTCTTTACTTTTACTTAAAACATTGTCAAATACTAATAATAAAAAATAGTAAAATAAAAAAAAAAATGTACTTCTTTTCTTCTCTTTGCACCTAAAGGTGTTGACCCAACATTAAGGTGCTGACTCATTGCTAAATTTCTTATGCTAAACGGAGCATCCTTTGTAGATTTGCAATCGAAATATTTCCCTAATAAGTTAACAACAGAAAAGTAAGCTTTGAAAATATTCCAATCATTAAATGCACAAAAAGTAGCTGCATGATTTTCAGTGTGAGTCACTGTATTTTTTTAGAATGAAATTTCAAACTGGGCGATGAAGTAGAAATTGCAGCTTTCGGTTGCACACTTTTGGGACAGTTAAATTAAAATATCATAAATCTCAATTTGTGCGCTTAAAGCACCATTTGTAGTAATCAAAAAATTATACGTTTAACCGCTAAAAAATAAATTGACCAAAGTGAAGCCAAAACCACAATTGTGATATTTACAAAAGAGTATAAAAGACAAAACGAAAATAATGGATCAAAAGTAGCGCAACCAAAATATAAAAAAAGAGCAAAAAAATATATAGTGAATTTACTTCGAAAAAATATAAATTTTTACAATAAATTTTGCACACATAAAATTAAATTGAAAGCAAAGAAACCAGCAAAAGAAAAAAGAAACAAAAGAACGAAACATCAACCAATTGCCAGCAGAAAGTTGCGTATCCAAACGACAAACGGCGAACAACCATTAATTTGCTCAGCACCGAAAACAGAAAATTCACTTGAAAATGTGCACGAAAACATCGAAAACGCCTCTACTCTTAATTGGTGGCGTCTGCTTCGTCATTGTGCTGGTCGGCATCACTGGCGTAACGTTGATTAATAATCTCAATTTGTCCAACATCATCAAGCTGAATGAAAAAGTCGCCAGCGACAGCATGAGCGCACACGACACCGAACTGCACGATATTAATTACGCCAATAATCATCCGAAAAATATATACAAATTCGATGAATTCTCAGCGCCTTATGCGCTGGCCGTAGCCTCCTACACTCAACACACCGTCTCGATGTCTTCATCGGCGCACTCCTCAGTAGCAGCAGCAGCTGCTGCTGCAACAACAACGGCAACGGCAACATCAACGGCAACGGCAAAAGCAGCGGCAGCAGTTAGCACCAGCGTAGCGCCACAAAATGTGTACACAAAGTCACACACGCACTCACCTTCTCCATCCAATCCAACACCACCGGCAGGTGGTACGGTGATTGGACAACCAGCCGTTGCATTAGTGGATGCTGAAGCGAATAGTGGTAATGCGGCGGCAGATCCGATTATCGAAGTGCGGTCTCAAGCGGCGAATGGACGTCAGCAAGGACTCTTCACAACTCTGAATTGGCTGAAACAGAATGGGAAATTGCAGAGTAGAGACGCGACCGCCACTAGCACAAACAGCAATGCTAATACCAATACAGATACAGCTGCAAATACAAATGCAGGTACAAATGCAGATGTAGCTACATCATCGACTTTGGTCAATAATCCACAGGTAAACACGGTGCACTCCAGTGCGTCAATAGTGCTCACGGCTGCTGCCTCTTCGTCCACGCCAAGCAACGTGAGTAGTTTTAGTGATGCAGGTCTGCTGCAAATGAGTGCAAACACTTCATCACCATCAGCAGTAGCAGCAGCATCATCATCATCAGTGTCAGCATCAGCATCAGCATCAATGCCATCAGCTGGTGTTGACATAGTCGCTAAATTGATGTTGCCATTGATTCTCAATGGCAGCGCAAGGATAACACCAGGCATTGATAACGAAAATGGGAATGAAGAGCGCAGATTTGCGGCTGATACCGTTTGGGGATTTCCACGTGATAATCGAACAACATTTTCTGGCACACATCAATCGAGCGATAGCCCTACACAGACTGGTCGCGTCTTAGTGCCGCCAAGGGGCGGGAAAGGTGTGGATAAGGAAAAACGTGATCGCGTTGTGAAGGTAAATAGAAAATTGAAAAGAAGTCACAAATGTTTTTGTGGAATTGTAATTTGACTTATTTGATTTAATTTATTCTTTGTTTGCCTTAGTCTGTAAGTTAGTAAGAGTTCGCTAACATATATTTATATTTATGTACGAGTATGTGGTTGGATGATGAATTATGAAAGGAGAATCATTGAAAGGTAGCATTCCGTTTGGTTGCTTGATTTAGAAACTCATCTTTCGACTACTGTTGATGGAGGTAGAGCCAAGTTGAAGGATAGCTAAACTCTTGGCTCAGGTCACGAAATGGCATTGATCCATTATTTGTTCTTATTACTTACTTACTTACTTACTTACTTACTTACTTACTTACTTAGGTGGCCATAACAACCCGTTACCGAGTTACGGTTTCCTCTACCTGGTCTTTCCACCGGAGCAATGGTCTTCCTCTTCGTCGGCTCCCTTGGACTTCGCCCTCGAACACCTTCTTTGCTGGAGCTTCTTCATCCATACGCACGACATGCCCTAGCCAACGCAGGCGTTGGATGGCGATGCGTTGAACTACGTCAATGTCGGCGTAGAGCTCATACAGCTCGTAGTTCATTCTTGAACGGTAGTCTTCGCCAACGCACACAGGACCGAAGATCTTACGAAGAACTTTTCTCTCGAACACCCCAAGAGCGGCTGCATCACGTTGTGACACTACCCATGCCTCTGCGCCATAAAGCAACACGGGTATGATGAGCGTCTTGTAAAGTGTCAGTTTGGTCATGCGAGAGAGGGCTCGACTACTCAATTGCCATCACGAAGTTGAAGAGGTTGCATGGCAGTGGATCGCTTTGTCTGAAACCTCGAACGGTATTGAATGGCTCGGAGAGGTTATTTCTTACCTTGACGGAGCTGGTTGTGTTGCTCAACGTCATTCTGCAAAGCCGTATGAGCTTCGCTGGTATACCGAACTCAGACATGGTGGCGTACAGGCAATCCCTTATCGGGCTATCGATCGCAGTTTTATAGTCGACAAAGAGATGATGGGTGTCGACTTGCTTTTCATGAGGTTTTCTAGGATTTGGCGTAATGTGAAGATCTGGTCGATGGTGGACTTACCACGTCTGAAGCCGCTCTGATAAGGGCCGATCAGTGTGTTGGCAAACGGCTTAAGTCTTCTAATTTTACATTACATTAAATTGCCCAAGTGCTATGTCACTCACACAGTGATTTTGTCAAATTCGCGGAGAGCAAAGTAGCGGCACCTCAATCGGCGTCACCTTATTATTCTCTCAAATTTAACTTTCCGTCGGGGAAATGTGCTGATCTTCTTTTTCTTCTTCTTAATTGGCGCTATAACCGCTTACGCGATTTTGGCCGAGTTTAACAAAGCGCGCCAGTCGATTCTTTCTCGTGCTAACCGGCGCCAGTTGGACACACCAAGTGAAGCCAAGTCCTTCTCCACCTGATCTTTTCAACGCAGTGGAGGCCGCCCTCTTCCTCTGCTACCACCAGCTGGTACCGCATCGAATACTTTCAAAGCCAAAGCGTTTGTATCCATTGGAGAGCATCGAAATGTGCTGATAGTATTAAATAATCAGCACTCAACTCTGATATTTGAAAGAGAGATACAGAGCGAAATTGGCGCTGTGAGCATTTTAACTGTAAATATGATTCCTAGCATTTTTCTAAGAGTAGCTAGAAGATGATGAGTTGTACACGATTATTGTTGCAATGAAGGTGAAGTTCACAATGCAAAGGTTAGTGCAACCATTTCAAGAAACTGAGCATAGAAAATGGACTGGCAGACCAAAAACTGGGCGTTGTATTGAGAATATTGCTGCTGCAGCGCAATGTGTTGCTGAGCAACCTTCGACATCGATATCTCTACGTTCTCAACTACATTTGGCATTCATGAAACCACTGTTTGACGGATTTTACCTGTAGTCTTGGTGCTCATGGTGGACATTCAAATGGTGTTATTTTGCTTGCTCTTACTTGTTTAAAGCCCTATGCTTTGAATAAACATTGTGAAGCCAACGGCTATGCGCGCCTTTTGAAATACCCTTTATATGCAGCTTAGAGGCTTGGCCTCGAAAAATGTGTTTAGCTTTTTAATTGAAGTTTTTTCGCGTTGGCAATTCTACTTGCACTTTACTGGATAACTCATTTTTACATTAACTAAAACAAGGCCGACAAGAACTTGTACTCAAAACACTACACTTAGTACAAAATATTCCAAAGATTTTCATGCTCTAAAACTCTTCCTTCTATGGCGCATGCTAGTATGAAACATTTCGCAACAACGAGACATTTTCAGGAGACTTGTGCAAAAATTTTGTTGTATTGAGTTTTTCATATTGTCAAGGTTTGTTCTGTCGAGGTGTCACTGCGCGAAAATCTCTTAGGGTAAAAAGTATAAAAACTGTATTTACATCGACTCTGAACTATCCATGTAATTGTGATAATGTGGATTTACATAAAATATGATCAAATATCAAATAATAATATCTTTTATTAGCTACAGTTTCCTTTTTTTTTCCTGGCGTGGTCGTGAAGGAGTATGGTTTGACCATGTCGATCAGGTCTTTTCAGCCGAATAGCCTCATTCCCGCGGTGTAGCTGGGCAATGTAGAGCTTCCTGTTGACCTTTGCATGCTTTTCGATCATTTCCCAGTGCACCATGCCCGCCCAGTCCCGCCAATCATTATCTTCTTTGGATTAAGATCCGGCTTGACGCCCGCTTTGGCGTGCCATTTACTCATTTTTTTGCTTCCTATAGATGCACAGGCACCATTTCTCATCTCCCGTGATGATTCGTTTGAAAAGGCGCTTTTTATGACCGCGTGTTGCTCGATGGTGGCCGAGATGCTGAGAAGCAATTTGAGGGAAACTTTCCTTGTTTTTTTCGTTGAGCTCCTGAGGCACCCAGGTTCCCAATTTTTCGGTAAATCCCATTGAATGAAGGTGATTGAGAATCGTTTTATATTCGCAGTTCCTTTTTTCTGCCAATTCGCGACTGGTTTGGGGACTGTTCTCCTTCAAAAGTGATTTGAGATGTTCTTCCTCGAATTCAAAAGGCCTTCCGTTGCGGAAGTCGCCATTTTTGAACTTTGCAAACCATTTCCGCGCTGTAGACTGGCCTATGACCCCTTCTCTCCATACACGTCGAAAATGTCCGGGGCCGCTTCGTCAGATTTTTGACCTCGATGAAAATTCTGATTTTTACCTCCTGGGTATTCCATTTCTAAGCCTCAAAACTACAATAATAAAATATTACTTAATGCAAAACTACCATTAAGATGGTTTTGTAAAGCAGAAAAAGTTCTATCGAATGAATACTTAACCTTTATCAAGCAGCAAACAAACCGTTGTAAAATAAAAGAAAATATAAAAACGCTATGAACTTATTCCCCAACCCACTACATACAAAAGATTTGCAAAATTGCGGAAATGCGAAATTTTTTCTATTTTTAGGTTTGTTTTTAATTACCATTTTTTTCGTTTTATTTTATTTTATATATTTTTTTATTTTTGTTTCTTTTTAATTTTTTGTTTTTTTAAATAATAAACGTCATTTAATTAAAAAATACAAAATTAAAAAGAAGCTCAAAAAATTTTCATACAAATTTCAAACTTCTTAATCAGAATTTTTAGAAAAAATTGTGGTTGTTATGCAGTTTTATAGCTTATTGAAGTTTGGCGTAATAAACTACAAGTTTAAGTAGCTCAAAAATTGTTGTATTTCATTTTCCCATCATTTGTATAAAACGTTAGAAGAGTTGTCGATTATATCGTTGCCATATTCATTCGTACCAGAACTATTATAATTACACTGGCACACAAAAAAAAAGAGTTGTCTGTACACCGGGCGCCACCTATCTACGAGCATGTTTTTCGACCCGCTGAATACGAATTTCAAGTCAGTTTGGGCCGTCCAGCCTTCAATTTCGAGTAAATTGCAAAAAACCCCAAAAAATTGCGAAAATTCGATGCTTTGGTAAGATAAGCATTTTTGAGATCTAAAGCAAGCATACTTTTCATGTCTTTCGATCTGTTAATACTAATTTCGATCGTGCTTAAATCATAAATCATTTTAAATCTAAAAAAAAATTGTAACTACGACTACTTTCTGACTGACTTACTGACTTAAAATTTGTATTCAGCGGGTCGAAAAACATGCCCGTAGATAGGTGGCGCCCGGTATATAGATAATTTGTTTTTTTTTTTTTTTTGTGTGCCGGTGTTATTGGAACAGCTGTGTTTGAGCAAAGCCTAAAACGCCCGTAAAAATAGAAAATACGGCTAATTTCAGACGTTTCGAAATGCATTTTTGGATGTTTTTTGGTAAAAGTGATTGCAATAATTCAACTTTTAGGCCAATGGCCCTTATCGCTAGTGCCTTTTAGTTATAATATCACTATTTATAGTTATTTCACTAGTAAATAAATGAATAAAATGTATCTTTTGTGACATAAGCGGCGTATGCGGCAAAGCTTTAACGGATTGGTGAACAGGAGTTCTAACTTAACTGCTCAGCTGATATCGAAAACATGTCTGTTGAAGTCGATAGGTTGGTAAATGATAAAGTTACTCAGCGTTTACATATCGACATAAAATATGGCGCACCCTGTAACTTCCAGGTCACTTCGACAAAATTTGGCTTCGAGTTATGATTACGATCGGCTCGAAAAATTTAGTTTCGAAGAACACGCGTTTAAAGTTTTGAGTAATTTTAAATATTTTATTTTATTCTCTTGCTTTGACTTTCTCTGCTTTTGCGTTTTGCTATGCTTCGCAAAAAAAAAATATATGAATTAAATTTCAAGTTTTTTCCTGGCGGCTTTTTCATATGATTTTTTGTATTATGATTGCCAGTCAAACTATCACTAACTGCCCACATCTCACGATTGCTAGTTAGTTAGTCAGTCAGACAGCTATGGCGTTACTCAATCATTCAACTGTCGGTCCGCGTGCTTGTGTAGTTGTGACATTTGGTTGTCAATTTGAATGTCAAAGTGTGGCGAAAGTGTTTTTATTTTTTATTTTATTTTTGTGGCTTTCAATATGCTTTCGAGAACGTATGCACACATACACACACTTCCAAACATGCGAACATTCATTTATGAAAATTAATCGCCTTTTGACAGCGGAAAAAATGTTTATTGCGTATGCACTGGCTAGATTAGCCATGAATTGTTGTCGTAAATCGATTTATGATTAAATCACTTCGCTCTTCTGTGGTTGATAGAGTAAAATATTTTATTTAAGTTAATTGCGGTGTCAATATGTTTGTCATGGCATTTTCATACACTCGCCCGTCTGTAGTTGAATGCCATGAACCGCATTCGATTTCGGTGCTTGCAGTGTACTTGAGTGGCATTAAATGTTTCGCAAACAGGCTTTGGTGAAAGTTAAATCCATATACTGCATACGAGGGTGCCTGCAAATAAGCAGAGATGTGACTGCCAATCCAAAGCTAATATTTTCCTTGCCAAGCACGAGCGAAAACTACTTTTCAGACTGATCTGTCGAATATTTGTGTTGGAATGGTTCTTTGAAACGGGGTTTTTCGAGCATTTTCACAAAACTAGAAACAAAAGAACTTCGGCCGTTGATGAAGCACAATTTTTTGCGCGAAAACGGCCAGTATGCAAAACAAACAGAAGCTTGAGAAGTACGAGTATTATATGAGGGTACTCTTCGCCATCGTTTGGAATCATGAATTCCTGGTTTGCTCAGTTTCGGTGCGCTCGTAAGATCAGAAGCACATACTGCTTCATCCAGCATTATCTCAAGACTTGGCTTCGTCCCACTATTTGCTGTTTTCAAATATAAAAAAACGCATTTTGGGAGTAAGATAGTTGGGGGAAATGAAAACGTCACTAGCCTCGAGATATTTTATTGAATATTTATAAACCAACAGAAAATTTGAGAAACTTTGAATGCGGTGTATTGGGCTAGAGAGCCTACTCTCTCTGAGTTGAAAAGTAACACACTCTTCAACCGAGATTTAGATTTTTATAGTCTTGAGATTGTCGGGATCTCGTTATTACAATTTCGGGATCCCGGAACTAGTCTCATGTTGTCGATATTATTTATTTTGCAACAATTTAACTCGAAAAAATTCTACCAATAGTATTTCAGAAACTCTTCTACTGCATAACAGATAATAAATAAAAGAGGAGGTTTCTGTCTCCATTTCATATTCTTCGCAGGCATGTAGCTGACGTACCACTCTGGCACTCCCCAAAAAAAAAAAACGGCGGTTTTGATACTATTTTGAGACCCCCTTAGGTAGATATCGACAACCACCCAGAACTGTTAATGTAATGGAGACGATTCATTTGATTTAGGTTGGCGCACTGCCCTAGGTTGTCGAAGAAAAGAACATCTAGTGACCTCAATCGTCCAACTGCCAAATCCGGACATTTACAGAGAATGATAAAGTGCTCAACAGTCTCCTTTTCTGAAAGGATTCCGCAATGGGGGTTAGATGGTAAACCTTGCTGTTCCATGAGTGTGCCGATCGTGTAATGACCGTGCAACAAACTGAGAAGTGTGGAGTCCCTACGACTTTCTGAGTCCTCCGTCCATTGTACTGGGACCAAAGGATTTTCAGAATTTCACACGAAGAAATGGAGCTCCATCTTTTCTGTGCTTTCTTGAGAAATAAGTTGCATAATTCCCCTTTAGCAACAGTCAGGGAGATGCCGATGACCAGGTGGGAGATCTGTGAGACCAATTCAATCGCCCACTTGCTGGTAAGCTCATCAGCAATTTCATTTCGCTCTGTGTTCCTATGTCCGGGGGCTACCATAGCCAAATGGATTGGTGCGTAACTACCATTCGGAATTCGGAGTACGTTGGTTCGGATCTCCGTCAAACACCAAAATAAAGAAAAAGATTTTGCTAATAGCGGTCGTCCCTCGGTAGGCAATGGCAAACCTCTGAGTGTATTTCTCCCATGAAAAAGCTGCTCATAAAAATATCTGCCGTTCGGAGTTGGGTTGAAGCTGTAGGCCCCTCCATTGGTGAAACAACAGCAAGACGCAAGCCACAAAGCTCGGCCAAACACCCAAAAAGGATGTAAGCGCAAATATATGTATACATATGTTCTATGTCCTGGAATCCAAAACATAGAAAAATTAACAACTGAACAAAAGATTTGATCTCCTCCTTATATGAGTTGACCAGTTTGTATCTGCACAACGGCGTCAGAACCTTGATTGCGTTTTGACTATTGGAAAAACTGTGAACATCTTCCACGTTCCCACATTCCCTAAGCAGTTTGCTCTCCTGCAGGATCGCAAAGACTTCTGCCTGAAAAACACTAGCAGTATTCGGTAGTTTTAAGGCAAAAGATTAATTAGCTGATTTAGAGAAAACCCCTACTCCGAGTCCTGATGCCGTCTTGGAGCCGTCAGTGAAGACAGAGGCACAAGTACCAGTACAGGCCTTCCTCTCGTGCCACTATTGTCTACTTCAGTTTGCGGATATATAGATTTGTTCGAAGTTGAGAGATATATTGCCTTACCTGTCCAAAAATGCTACCATGTCCCTCGAAAGAAGTCAACCTCCTTCAACCTGATTGCACTTTGAGCAGCCATGGAAATAACGAAAAAGTCGATGGGAAGTAAATGCGAAACGACGTTCAGGGCAGTATTTGGCCAATCTCTACATGCTCCGGTGACCCCAATATAAGCAAGCCTTTGAACCGTCCCCAGTTTACAGATATTTGAGCCCTTCCGCAGAACTTCCCACCAAACCAGGCATCCATATGTACGTTAAAATTGGCATCCAAAGAACGACCAGTGGCTTATGGACATATCCATCGTAAGAAATTACAAGTGCCGAAAATACTGGTATTTTTTAGCAAATAATCCCGAAATCTTCAGGACTAAAATAGCATCGATGTTAGAATCTCATGATCATTATCACTATTATTCACACATCGGTAAAGACATCCTTTATGTTAAAATTAGTTTGAGAAGTTCCAGTTTACTACTTATAAGAGATGAGAGATTGTTTTTTTCCTGAAGCCGAATATATTTGAATTCATACTTATATTTGAGGCATCCCAATTTTTTCGCTTAAAAATGAAAAGAGGTCACATTTGCTGAGCACATTCAAGTTTTTAAAGAGCGAAAAGTCATCGGAGCCCATGCTTTGTTAGCATTGTGAGTGAAGGCTTAGTCAGAAGAAGACTTCGTATACTTGGCAGTGCATTACTAATAGATTTAGCGGATATAACACATCTAAAACTAACGAAGCTTTGCTTGTTTCTCAAAGCTACAGAATGGTTTAAAAAGGAACCCGTAGTGTAAGGAAAAGTTGTAGTGGCATCAAAATGGATCTACGACAGGTCTAAGTGTGTCATTACGACAACCACCCTACCTACATACCTACCTACCTATGATCGAGGTAGGGTGTGCTGTAGCTGATTAGAGAAGGATCATATTAGTCATAGAAGAACTAAATTCAACATATAACAAATTTCTCAGCCAGTAGAAGACCAAACATTTACCTTTATGACTGTTTGTGCACGTTACTTGAGACTCAAGAGCTCTTGCTCTCTGCACACTACAGTCCATGGACTTAAGTATCACGCACTTAAGTATTTATATATTACATCGTCTGGGAACACTGAGGCAGATGTATATAAAGATTAATGAAACTCTATCACTATGGCCAATAAGTGCCAGTTAATGTGCGCTTACATCTTTTGTTGGGCTTCTGGCTGAGCTCTTCCTGTAATTTATCCTTGCGTGCATACATATATGTGATGCTGCCTGGGAGAGAAAAATGATCTCCATGAGAAGCCTTGTTTATCATCAAAAGGTACCAGGAGGTTTGCTATTGCGTGCCCAGGGCAACCTCTACCTACATACCCCTAATATATAACTGTTATGGGGCCTGGCATCGGGATCATGTGGTCTATCGAAGTTTTTAAAATGTGGTTGAAAGTGTGAAACTTTGAGTCATGTGGCTTTTCTTGTGGTATGAAACATTTAAAAAAAAAAAAAATTATTTAAATTTATGAGTAAATAAATATGTCGTCCTGCTATTATTGTGAACACAGTTATACACGCATACATGCATACAATTTCATTCACCTTATCAACTTGTCGCACGTGGCGTCAAACTTGACCATTTTTTGTTTCATAAATTAGGGCACATATCTTCATACAAACATGAGTATGTCTGTATGCGTATGCATTCCGTATAAGTGAAATTAGTAGCCTTCGGAGTTAATTTCGTGGTAAACATGCAGGTACACGCATCCCCCGAGCCCATTTCTAATACGTTAAAGTAATAAAAAGGACATGACAATGAGAGCTTTGGTCACTTGAGGACGAGTTTATGTGGTTGAGTAGTATACAAACGCACCTATGTATGTGTGTGTACACATTGATGTGTAAATATGTGCACAATTAGTAAAATGAATTAACAAAACAAATATAGGCAGGCATGAACTCCTATGAATATTCATGTGGGAGTGTGTGTTTTGGCGCTTGAATGCGAGTGTGTGCCTGTGTGTCGGAAATTAAACTGACACTTTTCAAACTTTCTATTTTAGATTTACTTTGTATTTGTATTTTTAATTTTATTTAATTTTTCTTTTTTATATTTATTTGTTTATCTTCTTTTATTTCTACGGTTTTGTATGTATTTTCTGTCGTCGGCTCAGAATTTATTGCTCGTCGCGACAACAGAGTCGAATACATCTGTCGATTGCTTTGCGCTGCAAAAAGTTGCCGCCTCCTCTTACGCAAATATTTGTTTGATTGTTTAGAACCCAACGTGTAAAATAAAATTGTCGAGTTATTTAATTAAGGCAGAGTGACTTTACAGAGAAGAGTATACAAATAACTGTAGCTTTAAAATTTTGTAATTTATTTAAAGTGAATTGCGTGCGAATAATTTAGTAGATACAATTCAATTTTTAGGATTATAAGTGGGGTAAAGCTTAAATACTTATATTCTCTTGATATATATGCAGCAGTATTGTGCACGGCACATTTTTGAAATATATTCCTATTTAAACTATTTAAAAGAACTCACTTAAAAATCATCCCTTTCTAAATTTCTTTGTATGCGTATCACATACAACCTGGTACTGAAAACTAATTCAATGA
The DNA here is from genome assembly GCF_027943255.1 of Anastrepha obliqua. Classification (NCBI taxonomy): domain Eukaryota; kingdom Metazoa; phylum Arthropoda; class Insecta; order Diptera; family Tephritidae; genus Anastrepha; species Anastrepha obliqua. The sequence goes on from NC_072893.1 coordinate 52,563,870, forward strand.
AATTTCGTGGAGGCAGAGGTACTTAAATCAGGAATTCCACAAATATATTCTCCAGTTGAAGCTCCTTCCATCGCAGCCCCCAGAGTATAGGGTAGTTGCACTTAGTTTATTAGAGTATAACTTTAAAGAAAAATCAGTACATTTGAATACATTCGAAACCATTTTATTGCTTTTGTTTATTTCGAAAAAAATTGTGACATTACAAAGTTTAGTTTGAATTCGAATGGCATATCTGTCGCGATCATTGGGATACGTGGCAACAGTACATCTTCACCTTTACATTTTCCAGTCAAAATTGTTGCCTCGATAACATTGTTCATCATTTTCTTGACTGAGAGTCTGGTTCCGTTGCAAAGTCGTGGAGGATTTATGCTTCGAAGAAGAATGATGGGTACGCCAATTTTCAATGTAAGAACGTGCGGCGGCATGCCTGGCAAATCAAGCGAACTCAAGAATTCAGTTGGATAGTTGACAACCTCGTGTTGATTCTCCACAGTATCGATGGACTTATATATTGTCGTTTCACTGCGTATTCCATGCTGAATAGTGAAGTTGATGGTATTGACATCGATGTTTTTGGCTGCTAATATAGCACGCGTACTGAGCCACTGATGGTTTTTGTAGTTTTGTGCAATGTTTGGGGAAGCTTTTTGCATCAATTCGTCGATACTTCTGTGATCTCACAGAAGTTTGCTGGCAGGGTGATACATTGTGTAGATTCATCAATTTCCATTCGCCCATTTCCAATATAACATAATTGTTTTGCAATATTTCCAGCCGATGCATCCAGTTGTAACGACTACAACTGTAAATGACGCCATAGAACTGATGATTTAAGACATGCATTAAGTTCATCAGCGGGTGTTGAATGTGGTATAATGGGCAGTGTTTGTCGAAATTCACCAGACAATAAAATGAGTGCGCCACCGAAGATACGTCTGTTTCCTCTCAAATCTCGCAGTGTACGATCAAGCGCTTCCAATGCTTTCTTGAGAGACATTGTACATTCGTCCCATATGATAATTTGACACGTTCGGAGTATTTTTCCCATTCCAGAGTTTTTGCTGATGTTGCATGTTGGTACCTCAGTGATTTGCAAATTCAACTGCAGTTTCAATGCTGAATGCGCTGTTCGGCCACCATCCAAAATAGTTGCCGCATTTCCAGATGATGCAATAGTAATTGCAATATTATTTTGTGACCGTATGGTTGTCAAAATTAGTGAAAGAAGTATCATCGGGTGCATCTATGAAAAACAACGCGTTGTTCTGGAATCAACTGCGGAAGATTTGTTCTAACGAATGTCCCCAGTTCGTCAGAATCATAGTGTGTCTCTCGTTGCAAGCAGGCATTTCCAGTTGCACCAGTGCCTTGTTAGTGATTGTCAAACATATGTCTTCAATCGAAATCTATGTTACATCTATGAACATGCCATATTTGTTCCCTCTGTGTAAAAATACATGGTCATACTAATTTTTATGACAACCGGTTGAACGGGGCACAAGTTTCTACTCTGCAGCGCCACCTGGTGGCGAGTGGCATCAATGAGCATATTCTAAAAACCTTCTCCCTCGTAAAATACATATATATACCAATTTTTATAATAATCGGTTCAGTAGTTTTTGAGTTCATCGATGACAAACAGACAATATTCATTTTTATATATAGAGAAGAAGATAAAGATATATTATATATTTTTTGTGCGATTCTGTGATGCAAAAATGCCCGTCACGTTAGTGTAATCAGCGAACTCTATTGATTCTCGGAAAAAAGACAACAATAATTCGCCATTTTGTAGTGCGCTCATGGACCTGAATGCAGCGACAAAGCGGCGGTTCCAACGATTCCCTTTTGATAGTATTGGCGTCGTAAGTAATAAGACTAAGTCCACACTAGTCGTTAAATGTATTGAGAAACTGAATCTACTAGGAATGTATATTCGCATCCGGCTAATTTGGATCCCAGGATACAGGAATATAACTGGAAACGAAGAGAGGCTGTGACCTCGCCATGAAATGGACCCGAGTCCTTTCTTGCTATGGGACAACAAACCATCAAGAAGAAGCTTAGCAGTGAAGAGTTAGGAGCTCCCTTAGGTTCGCTTGACAAATTACGAGGCTCCGCTACACGAAACACGTATTGGGTGGATACAACCAAAAGAGATGTAAAAGACATATACCTCTCCCCAGGGAGAAACTGAGAATGCTCACGGGCATTCATACAGCCCACTGCAGACTGCAAGTCCTAGGAAACTGCAATGCACCTTCTCATTGAATATAGCGCGAACAAGGTTCAGACATATCGGCCAACTGTAGCCAGAAGAAAGTCACATACGCTCAATCCAACCCAGCTCTATCCTGAGTTTAAAAATAATGAACTCGGTCTGGATGAGGTACTGCTATGATCGGAGGATACAAAAGGCCATGAGGTCGTAGTGCGCAACTTGAAGTAATATATCTCAGTGAGGCACGCTCTGGTAGGCCAATCGTTAAATATGTCCATGAAATCAAGTAAACTTTTAAGTTGGCCAAGCAACTGTAGATTAGCCAGCAAATTCTTAAAAGTTGTTTGCATCAGGTAAGTCTCAAGAAGAGGCTCCTATGGGTGCTACAAAACTTTCCCCAGACTGCAATTTTACACCGAAATGACGCCTACTATTCTGCGACTAGAAAATCGGTCGATAAAGTTTGGATACAACAGAAAAAAAAACATAATAATAATAAAAAATCACGCGTGCAAAATCACAATGGTCTAGCGCAGATTAATGGCCAAAGGCTTTTTGCTGTGTGTTTGGTAGGATTCGAAAAAATCATTCACTGTGTGTAACTTCCATCAGGTTGAACAGCCAACTCGGACCACTATTATCACCAGTTTGCCAGAGTGACGCTGGCGATGAACAATAGTAATCGAAAAAAACGGCGCTTATGTGAGATAAATTGGTTAATCCTTTGCAAAATCAGAAGAGTTTTGACTATTTATTGTGTTTTTTGTTGTTTTTAATTTCAATTACTTTTTCTACAAAATCATAGTTCATTCTCCTAGGCTAGGTTAGGTTAGGTTAGTCATGTTGCTTGTCTAAGACAAGACACTCGGTGGCCCCGAGGGCCATTGTGATACCTGCATTTGGTTTCCCTTCTCTAACTAAGTTGCTTAAACCACTTAGATCTTTTTAAGAAGGTAACTAGTCTTTCCAGTGGGACATTTTGCAAATTTCCCAGGTTTTAAAAAAATAATCGGCAAGATATATGGCACGGCTTCTTTGAAGTGTAGGACATTCACAGAGGATGTGTTGTACCGACTCAATTTCTTCTTCATCTTCACAACTCCTGCAGAAGTCGTTGTGAGATACACCAATTTTACTGGATAGGGTGCCGATAGTGCAAAGACCCCTTATAACATCTGTGAGGTCGCTGGTAGTTGATCTGTTGAATTCAAGCAGACATTTTGTCCTTTAAGTTTCACTTTTGGTGAGAGCGCTTTGTTGACCCTGCAGTTGATAGTTAGGTACTAATAGAAGGTAGTTTCCCAGATTATGCTCAAGTTAATCGCAGTGTACAGTTCGTTTAGAGGAATGCTTATGTCCTCTACCACTCGCTGAAGGTCCAGCTCAGAGCCTATCCTTGCACACTCTTCCTCTTTTTCATTTCCCTCCACTACAGAGTGGCCGGGAACCCAACAAAGTGTGGAGTTGTGTTGTTGGATGAACGAAAGCGGCCTACTGCATTTTTTAACATAATTCATTCTTCTATAAAACACATAAAAACCGAAGTTGCAAACTTTCTGCGAATTACAGAAAAAAATCCACAAATTTTCTTTAAAAACTTCAAACTTAGTGCTAACTTAAAGGAATTTTTTTTTGGTAGGAATTTCAAAGTTTTTATTAAAACTTGGAGTATACAGTTTTATAGTCCACTAAATTTTGCCATTTTGGCCACAAAATGTGCCAGTCTAATGTAGTTAAAACATTGCGTTTATTTTGATAATCAGTTTCCATACCAAAGGATATGTCGTGCAAAAGTTATAAGCAGCAGATGCACCAGACCACTGAGGAAAGATTATCAAAAATCAATGAGAATTTGTGGCTACTTCAAACTTACATTTTATTATACCAAAATTACATGGGCTATGAGGCTGGGTGCTCTAAAGTTTATCTAAAAATTCTGTTTAAAAAGCTGGGAAGTTTGAAGAGGCTTAGTCGAAGTTGTTTTTTTTTATAAATTTTGGTGCTTTTTATATAATACCTATGGTAGAGCGCGCTCTACTTTTATAAATATCAAAAATAATAATAATTTGAATTAAAAAATAGGCAAATAAGTGATCCAAATATGTGGCGCTTTCATAATTTTGCATAGTTTATTCTCGACATAACATGAGAAGTACTCAAAGTCTTTTAATTGACCTAAGACATTCTTCAAATTGTATCATCTTAAAAAAAACTAAACTCTTGTACACTTAAATTAATTTTAAAGGCTTTTTATAATGGGTCTTCAGCACCCGAATCAGTAGTGCCGCACACTCTCCCGTATATACAATGTGGGTATTGCCGGACTAGTCCAAAATGGTTTAAGTGTAGGGCAGTCGATGGTGGGTTTTGCGCTAGCAGCCAAGAATGAAACTCATTTGTTGAATGTTAAGGTTCTTCTAGCGGCCACGTCAGACCTATAAGTCTTACCTCCTTTATTCTCAAGGTGTTTGAAAGAGTGATCGATTATCACATCCGAGAGCACTTTGAAACCAGACTTTCTCCAGCCCAACACGCTTACCTGAAAGGGAAATCTACCGAGTCAGCCTTACATGAGGTAGTAGGGACCTTAGAGAAATCTCTGGAGGGAAAACAATTCACTTTGGCGGCCTTTAAAGGCATAGAGGGCGCCTTTAATAATATTACGGCCGAGTCAATTGTCACTGCTGTAAATAAGCTATGAGTGGAAAGACCTATCTACCTCTGGATCTCGTCCCTGCTTGGTGGTAGGATGAAGCTTTAACTCGCTTAAACAGGGGTGGGGCAAAGGTGGTAGCATATTCCATCAGTAATGGCTGAAATTTTGGAAGGTGCTCCGATAGTCAAGCTGCGATCAAGGCCCTGTCGTCGCCGTATTGCACTCTTCTGGTGAACTCCTGTAAGGAGGAACTGAAACGTCTCGAAAGTGCAGGAAACATTTCCCTTATCTGGGTTCCTGGGCACAGGAGTATAGAGGGAAATGAAATTGCCGATGAGCTTGCCAGGCAGGGGTCGACAGGAGCGATTCCAATTGTCCCCTTCTCAGACATCGGTGTCCCTTTAGCCGTCGTTAAAGAGAAACTACACAATTTCTTTCTTTAAAAACACTATGGCCTCAATACAATAGAAACAGGCCGCTTAAGGTGATGGGAATCCCCCGCCATTCAATTTCCAAACTCATTGCAGTACTCACTGGTCACTGGTTAATCGGTACTCATGCGGAGAAGTTCGGAGTTCCGTACAATCCCTATTGCAGAAGCTGTGGGGATCCTGCAGAGAAAGAAACTGTGGAACACTTTCTCTGCAAATGTCCGGCTCTGGCGGCTAGGCGCTTGAGATTCCTTAGCATGCTCTTTGGGGATGACTTGAAGAAATTATCCAGCCTAGATCCCTTTTCTCTCTTCCACTACATCAACAGCACTGGATGGCTATAGACGGATTTTTCTCTTCCCTAAATCTTTTCACAGACAGTGGTCCACATTATGGTATTAAAACGGCACCATCTTTCCTACCTACCTAAGTACAAGATGGTGCAAGATTAATCATCCAATTATGTTTTTGAGTAACTGTTTTACTAAATGAAAGAAATCTTAATTTTGACCTTCGCGCTCTTTGGCTTGTCTGTTTATGTACTGCAGCTGCCTAATTCCCAAATGTCAAATATGTTTGACGTACGACGCTATTAGCAGGCATTATAAATCTTCAATATTGCGCCACCTTGTACAATGCCATATATTTGTGATCATTAAAGTAAGAGGAGAAAGTAATTGCAAAAAATAATAGAAAAGAGTAATAGCAATAAATTCAACAAAAAAAAAATCGAGTTTAGAACCTCCAATATTCCAACCTATCGAAGAAGTTGTGTATTACAGAATTTAATGTAATAAACTGTCAAAAATGGAGTCAGTTCAGAACGCATTTCAAGATTCAACAGACCTTGAAAATTGTCACTTTGAAAGGAATAGTCGTGTAAAAGCAGACAAGCGAAAGCATGGCATGGAAGTAGAGTGGAAGCTATTAGAAGAAGCCGGTACCATTCACTCAATTTCTAGTTCTGCGCTGGTTCTATACAAATTCGATTTAGTGCTGCCGCAATTTACTTGGCTCTCTTCTATTGCACTCTTACGTTACAGAACTGCAGTGCGTATACGTAACCATAAAACTGATTGCCTTCCATGCACGATGTAGACTCTGATTCACTGCAATATCAGCCACTCGAAGGGGCCTATATACAAATGCAATTATGCCGCTTTTTGTCTCAACAGCAAGAAAAAAGAGGAAAAACAAACTAAAGCGTAGAATGATAAACCAAATGGACTATTGGCAACTTATAACGTCGCCACAAAGGCCACGGAAGAAATTGAGCAGCTGAGTCCATGCGAGTTGGTGCACGGCCTTCAACTGTTTACCAAGATGAGAGGAAAAAACGAACACAAAAACAGAAGGAAAATCAAAGTGAACGACGAAATCGAAAGAAACCACAAAGAATCAATTGAAAAAGCGTGAAAGCGGGAAAAAGACAACGCGGGGGCGTGAGCGGGCATTTTTCTTTTGGCGTACTTTCAGCCGCGCTGTGCGAAGGCGAAAAGCCTGAAAATCGTCAGTGCTTATATACTATACACCAAGAGTGTTCATCCACGTAAAGCTCAAAAACTCAGCAAAAGAACACCCAAATGGATTGCCGACACCGCCGACGCAGCTGAGTTGATGGAACTTTAAATGCAGCGCTGAACCGGTGTGATCTGCCATAAAGAAATAAAGGTACGCGCCAAGCAAAAAAGAAAACAAAAAAAAAAAAAAACAAAAGGGAGAGTGATTCATGAAGGTGGTTGATCGATAAAATGAAGTAGCTCGTAAAATGTCTACCAACACCTACTTTACAACAATACCACTGTTCATGAAATGTTTCTATGTGTGTGTGTGTGTGTGCTTGCTGCTAATGGCACAAGACTATTGATTTTGTGTGAAGTTCGAAAGAAAGAAATACTTGAATTCAGTTTATCTTTGTTCGTGCATTTAAGGATGTAAATAATATTTTATGTCCATATGGCAACACGTGTCCAACTCGAGGCACGCATGCATTGCTTTTGTGTATTTTCAAATTAGCCTCTTTTGCGGTTGTATGCATATGCGTGGGCGTACCCATACATGCAGACCCACAAATTGGTAAATGTATGCATGTAAAATTACTTGGCACTCGTGCGTATGCGTGTGTGTGTGTGTGTGTGTGTGGAAATCAATTGATACTTGTAGTAGTATCGTAATATTTTGACTATTCTTTGCCTTTCACTATTTTTTATTCCTTTTTGTTGTTATTTTCTTGTATGCCTTTCGAGTTGTTTATTTGGCTGTTAAGAAATTGTTTTGTGGTTAAAAAGGAAAGTGTTTTGTTTACAACCCACATCAATACAATTGGTAATTGGTGGTCTTTATATACTGACCACAACATAAAACAATAGCAACAATATAGTGGTAAATTTCATGGGGACAATTGTAATGCGACAAATTGGACACAGCTGGGTTTGAATGAGGTGGTAATTACTGTGCCTAAAAGTTTCTCACAAATAATTGAAGTATTAGGGTTTTAAGTATTATGACAAAGCTATTATGTAGCAGCGCGACATATTGAAAAGTTTGACTATATATTTTTATTTTGAATTTTTTTTTTTTATTTAATTTAATTTTTTTTTTATAATATATATAAAAATATACCTTACGTAAAAATATAGTTTATGTATTGTAAAAAATTAAAAACGTAGATATAAAAATTTCATCGAAATTTCAAACTTTTTAGTCAGAATTTGTTGGAAAATTGCTGGAATTCAGCTTTGTGGCCCACTTACATAATTTTGGTATTAAAGTTTAAGTTTCAAGTGGCTCGATTTTCGATTTGAATTTTAATAATTTTTGTGCTGTTATTAAGCATTGAATTGTGAGTGTTAAGCATTTTCTATTTTATTTTACTAACAAAAAATGCCGTCCTCGAATAGGGGAACTGGGTTCATATAGCATACAAATTTTCACAACAATTCTTTGATACTCAACATTATTGAATTTTATAGCATGCGATATATTCATGCGATTCACGTAAAAGTAGAGCGAACTATGTGAGAAGGTTTGTTAACCGAAAAACCAAAACCAAAAAAAAACTGTTCCTTTTAATTACCTGCCTGTGAAACTGGGTTCAATTTTGAGCAACTTCAACCTGGCACTTTGTTATACTGAAATTCAGTGGGCTATAAAACTATGTACCCATTTTGTGTTTTTAATTCTGAGTCTAAATTTTTTTTAATTTGTAAGAAAATTTTTTTTACAAATCTTTTACAAAGTTTGAAACTTGTTTTATTATAAAAGAAAAAAAATAAATATTGTTTTTGATCATTTTTTTATACTGTTATTAGTATTTATTGAATCTATTAATTAATCTTCATATGATACTAACAATAAGGTTTCGACTCTTAACCTAAATTATATAGTATTTAGTATCGACTGCTTCTTGAGGAAGGTTAACGTTGTTATGGGGGTATCAAATATGCGTCACAGGGTTGGAAGGTCAATTCTTCTGAGACGTGACGAATTGACGGTATGCAACAGCGACCGAGCCGAGTGGTGTCTCAGCCTTTGGTAGTACAGGGTGGGCCAAATAAGACCTACTAATGCTACTACTACTACCACTAGCAGTCTGCGCAGTTGCTTCATCTTGTTGAAACCACGAATTAGGATACTGCTCCGCCATTGGCCGCAAAAAGTTTTCAATCAATGTTCTGTAAGAAGCTCCTGAACTCGATTGCAGCGTTTCATCCTCATTTTCGAAGAAATATGGACTGATAACACTAGTGGCCATAACACTGCACCAAACAGTACATTTAGATGGGTGTAACTGATGTTGGTGTGTTGCCCTTGGATTTTCAGAGCCCCACAATCTACAGTTTTGTTTGTTGACATAACCATTTAAATGGAAATGCGCTTCATTCGACATCAAAACATTATTTAAAAAATTAATTTGTGTGGCTAATTGTGTAAGAATAGAAAAACTCGATAATTTTAAATTTCCAACAATTCAATTATAACCTACAAAAAGACAAAAATAAATATGTCAAAAAATAAAAAAGTTATTTGTGCTTAACATTAGTAGGTATTATTTGGCCCACCCTGTACAATAACCAGAAACTAGTGTTGAGAATTTAAAACTCTCGGAATCTAAAAAAATATAATAGAATAAAATAAAATAAAATAAAATAACAAAAAAAAACCATCCTTACCTCTAAAGCAACCAGTTATAACGGTATACATATTTTTTTGTTGAAAAAGATAGTTAAAATAAAACCCTTTTCACTGTTTAATTCCAAATTTGATGAAACGGCGCTCTTAAAAAAATACCAGTTTCTTTGACATTTCAGCTATGCATATAAAAGTGCCTACTGTTAACTGCTTTGCGTGATATTTTTTTTTCTCTTTCACAGCTTTCAAGCATCTACGAGTACATCTTCAATACAACCTTTCAAGCTTAATTGCATTTAAAATTTAATATGCTCAAGCAGATTTCATTTTAATCATCTTTCTTTACCAGAATATAATTTTAATTATATTATACAAGTATTGTAATTTAATACAATTCACTAAAGTTCCTTACTCAATTATATATTTTAATCCTTTTTTCTTCTCTCTTATCTCTTTTCAGGTGAGTTTCTGTACATTTACCCAGTCACTGTTTCATCATCATAATTTATGTAAGTGATGCAAAAGCGAATTCAATTTTATAAATTTTATCATCAACTCAGAAGCCTTTGCTATTCCTAATTACTACACAAACCCTATTAAATTAATTTCAATATCACAAGTTGCACACGTCGAAGCAGAGCCAACTTAATTTATGTGCACATTCTCCAGCCAACCAATTTCTTACTTAACTCTCGCTAGCTGATACTGATACATATAACACATACATATATACGTATGCGTGGGTGTAAAATTTCAACTCACCATAAACTTGAGTGCCTTATGACCGTGCAGGCGCTTGAATTTCCATACAAACTGACAGCAACTGCGTGTTTGACATGCAAATAATACAAATATGCGCACACACACACGCGCATACGTGCATAGTACACTCTTGCATAGAAAAAATTATACCCGTAAGTAACTGTGCATAAATTTCACTCCATAGAGAGGTGTGTTTGCACTCCGCTGCTACTGCATTTGTCCTTGCTCCTTTAAACCTAGCGCTGCTCCTTGCGCCTCGCGCCTCGCTCATTTTCCAATGTCTTGTTATTTGACAGCACAACTGCTGTGTTCCAAGAATCTGAGCAATCTAATGTCTGGCATATGTAATATTTTGATAACATAATGTCAACATTACTTCCCTGCACACATACATACGTGCATGCTTATGTGGGATGTTCCTCGTAAACGAGCATCAGCTTATTTGTCGTAAAATTTCGTGTCCCCTGTACCGAGTTGCTTCCCGTCCCATTCATTGCACGAACGTTTGTTCTGTATGGTGGAAAAGTGCAGCACTACCTAGGAAAAAAATTCTAAAAATTCAACGAGATTTTTGAGCAATTTGAAACTTCCATTTTATTTTACTAGAATTTAATGAGCTCTTAAACTGCGCACGAAAAATCTCTATACAAATTCTAGTTGAAAAGTGTGGAATTGTAATAAGAGTTTTTCTAAGTTTTTCGCAAATTTTAAAATTGGATTTATTTTTTTTTACGAATGAGCTATTCTTTTATAATTACTAAGATAATGAACATTCAACCCAAAAATTAAAAATAAAATAAATAAAAATTAAAAATAGTCTAAAGTGGAAAAGTGTGAAAGCTCACCGTTTTGCCGCGGGTTGTAAGTGTTGCTGTTGCAGTTATCTTCTTTGTCGAAACACAGCACATGACAATAATCTATTTATATGAAGCTTTCAATTTAAAGGCCGTGAAAGTTATGCAGTGAGAAATATGTCATCAAGGTAAACGTAAGCAGAACTAATTTCATGGTGGTCAGTAGGAAAAACATATACGAATACAATAATCCAAAATTTAGTATTAATGGACAAAGTATCGAAGGAGTAAGAGAGTTTAAGTATCTAGGCTGCTGATTAAATGAAAACTTCGAATTCCTCTTCAGAGATTAAAACAAGGATAGGAATAGGACGGCAATCGTTTTGCGAGAAAAAAAATCCTAAAAAAAAAAAATCCTTGCGAGAAAAAAAACTTTGACTTAAGGGGTTATATAACTTGTGTTGGACTAAAAAATTGAAAATTTTTTTATGGCGTATTCTAAAAGTACATTATCTTAAAAATATAAATTCAAAAAATCATAAAGATCGGAGCACTACAACGAAAGTTACAGACCGTGGAAGCGCGCAAATTATCCATAAATGAAGTGCACGCAAAACTTTAGACGCGATTATCTCGAAGTAGTGTTTTTTGAAAATTACCGTCGCGATGATCATTATTTATCAAAAACTATTTGACCGATTTGCATAAACTTTTTGTTTTTAATTATTCGAAGTTACAACCTCGTGAATCTGAACGGTTCTCTTTTCAACCCCTTAAAAATCGTTTTTTTGGTGCAAAGCGGCTTTCATATCGAGAAAAAGATTTTTGGGTAAATAAACCGTTCAGATTCACTAAAACACATTTTTCTACAATAATCATTTAATTTTTTTGATTTCAGTTGAGCTGCTCATGCGCTACCGTGATCACAGCAAGCCTCTTCTAAAAACGGCGTTTCGTTTCATTTTTTTAAATAAAAACACCAAAATGTATTCTTCGAGAGTTAGCCTTCAGTATGATAAATGCCTCATTTGAATAAAAGTTCTAAAACATATTAAAAAAAAAGTATGGCAATCGTGCATTTTTTCGGGCTCACAAGGTATATAACCCCTAAGGCTCTCGCCTCATTTGAAATGGTGTTACTTTAAAAGCGTTTAAAACGGAAACGAAAAAAGATTTTTTATTTTTGTTTTAAGTATTTTATTTTCTGATCTATTGTTAAAAAATAAAAATTTTTTTTGGCCAAAAGGTCTCGTTCAAAAAGTTGTCAGCCTTAAAAAAAATGGTGTTCCAAACAAAAGTGTGTCGCTGGCGGCACGGATTGCGAGACTCACAGGTGCCTGAAATCAAAAAGATTCTTGTTCAGTATATGAATGCCGTTATCGTGTGAACTACGGTCTTTAAAAAAAATAAAATTTCACAAAATGGCGTGCGTTGAAGGTTGAAAAGCCGTTTTTGACCCTTTTTCGACAAAACAGGTCCGGAAAAAATACTACAAATTTTTTTTTCCAAATCAAAGTAGCTCACCCTATAGCGACACCAATTCTACGTCATTTAATTTTGGTTTCATCAAAATCGGTTCAGTAGAATCGGCTATATCTGTGTCCATTGTCCATGTGAAGACCATTTTTTGAAGGCTTGAACGAATCTCGTATGACCAAAAAAAATTTTTATTTTTTATTAACAATGAATCAAAGAATAAAATACTGTAAAAAAACATATGCATTTTTTTATTTCCGTTTTATTTTTATTGCACGCTTTAAAAGAAACACCCAAAAAACATCAATTCAAATGCATTCCCATGGCAGCCGGTTCTACGTTACAGGAATGACTCTAGTTTTTCCCGACCAAGGTGCCGCCCCAGTAAACTAACTCTGTGTAGTGCCTTAAATTATTATTACTGTTATAATTTTAATTATTACAACCTTTTTATTGGACAATACTAAAGCATCTTCTAACGTTATTGGCTATTCGCTCGAAATACATGTGAATTTCAACTTTTGGCTTCAAATTGTGTATGGTTTAAAGATCTTCTTCTTCTTCTTAATTGGCGTGATAACCGCTTACGCGATTTTGGCCGAGTTTAACAAAGCGCGCCAGTCGTTTCTTTCTCGTGCTAACCGGCACCAATTGGACACACCAAGTGAAGCCAAGTTCTTCACCACCTGATCTTTCCAACGCAGAGGATGTCTTCCTCTTCCAATGTCGCTGTGACCAGGAACCCAAATGAGGCTAATGTCAAAGAATTCGGACGCAGTCGAAAGTGAGGTCAGGCATTTCCTAACCAGTTTCAAATGCACCGTCACTGCCCCGAGGGCCCTTATTGCCGCTTGCTTGTCGGAGTAAATATTTACTTTCCTGACTGTTAGTACGCTTGTGAGCAGCCAATCAGCTGCTTCCTTGATTGCGGCTACCTCTGCCTGGAACACACTGCAGTGATCCGGTAACCTGAAGTTGAATCTGATGGGGAGTTCCTCGCAGAAAACTCCTCCGCCAACCTTTCCTTCCAGCTTCGATCTATCCGTGAACAAGTTCACCAGACCCTGCCCCCAGGTGTAGCCCCCCGTCCACTCTTCGCTTGATGGAATATGAGTGGAGGGAGGTTCCGGTTGGACTAAGCGAGGGAATATACTGATCCTTTGACAGGGGAATGAACTCGAAGCTTCTAAGGATGCTTGAGTGGCCATAAGTGAGGTTGAGCTTTTAGCCCGAGCCCCTCAGTGTGATTGCGGTACGTGTAGCGGTATGTGTAGCGGCGATTCTGCCTGCGATGTCTACATTTAACATTGCGTTGAGCATCAGAGTAGGAGTCGTTCGAAGCGCCCCACTGATTCCAATGAGAGGAGAACTTTAAGTAGCAGGCGCTTTTTTTAGTCAGACATGTGCCGTTTGCTCTTTTCCTATTTTTTTATTTCATGAAATGTCTACAGTAATGCAAATTGAGACCAATTTAATACTGAGCGGCTTACCTTAATTGATTGAGAAGATCTCATTCTCTTTAGTGTTCGTACGTAATTCGTATTGATGCCATTCTCGTTGATCTGATGACGAAAAATTATATCCCAAATCCATGAAATTTCAGTTATATGATTCTAAAAAAGAAATTGCTTGGCCTTTCGCTCTTGTCTCTTGACAAACCTCTTCTATTAACGGATTCTGGTATTTATATACGATCCCTCGGGTTCTCCCGTTCTTGTATTTTCATATAAGCGTCATAGACCGATGTCTCCGAAATCATTTTTCAAAGAGTAAACTAATTGGTAAAGTAAAAATTTCACCACTTTCCAACTACATTTTTTTCTTGAAATGGTTTTATGCACAACTCTGCAATAAATCTTCCTGCGAGCTGTAATAAATAAATTTTAAATAGTGACAGCTTAATCAAAAAATCTGCCAAAATTCCCTTTTATTACCTGATGACACGCAAGGCTGCAAGCGGATGTTTACAATACTACACACATACATACCACACGTGTGAAGGTGTGCATTTACAAATACAACTCAAAGGTGTATGAATAAAATTTAAGCTGTCGAGCTATTGATTACTCTTACTTCAGATTGTATTATATTTACCTAGCGTATAAAATACGATCTCAGATTTGTGTTAGCTTATGCGTATGTGTGTGTTTTAATTTTTCTATATTATAAAAAGAAACCGTACCTCACACAAAATCTCATCAAATATTTATTTATATTTTACATGCAAATATCTTTTGTCAATTTCCAGCATACATTTTGTCTATTTCTAGAGATCATAGAAGGCATTGCTTGCCAGTGTATTTGTGCGTATTGTTACCAACAACAATCAAAGGTTTTAACGCTTGCCATTTTTGGTTTACGCAAATCCATATAAAGTATTCCTGTGTCACATTTATAGGGAGAAAAAAAAATTCCCCGCACACCAAATGAGTATGCAAGCAAAGCATACAAAAGAGGCCGTTCACAAATGTGTGTATGATGTGGATTGTTGAGACTGAAGATGCCTAGAAATATAAATGGAGGGTAGGAGTAGGAGACTTGTCAATAGGCAGACAGCAAAAATGCTTAGAGGCATAGGCAATGACACGGCTGTGAACTCAACCAGTAATCCAATATTTTGGCTGAATTATTGCAATGTAGAATAAATTTAAATGTTTTGAAGTGAAATTTCTTAGGCGTTGATGGACGAGCGAGAATGGAGAGTAAAATTTCATGGCCATGCAACGTTTTGAGCATTTTCGTTCCGCGAGAGAGAAAAAAGATATAACGTAGGGGAAAAGGAGAGAGAGAGAGAGCTATACCTTATATATATCTTAGATACACTTAAGGCTTTTTTTCCTGAGTTTTTCCTTGTGATTACTAATTTCTAGTGTGAAATAACACTGCCTACTTTTTGGCGCTTGTTTGTTGGTGCAAACTTGTAGGAAATATATTTTTGGTGCCTACTTTTTGGCGTTATATTTCCTTGGTGCCTACTTTTTGGGGCGTTTTTTGGTCCCAATTTTTTTGGCGTTTTTTTTGGTGCCTACTTTTTGGCGCTTATTTCTGTTTCCTGGCTAGTGCTTGTGTGTACTATAAAGTGCTATCCATTCCGGCGTCGGATTTATTGGTATTGCCTTGCGGTAATTTGTGCCGTTGCTGCGATCCTGGAATCGCTGCGTTTGTGCGGGTGATAAACGCTCGGAGTAGTGCTAGTTGTTTCCACGGTTTGTGTGCGGCGTTTACCTACACCGGTCGACCTTCTCCGTTTTTTGTAAATTTTGTCTATTTGTATTCTTTGCAAATATTATGAATTTATTTAGATATATATTCTTTCTCTCTCTCTCTCTCTCATTCTCTCTCGAGTCTCTCCCTCTTTCTTTGTCTGCCTTGAGAGTTTCACTTCTGTTATGTGTACTATGCTACACGCACTTTTATTTTAAATATTCTTACCGTGGAGTAAAAATGAACTCTTTGAAAAGATTAGCTAGGGAATATGTTCGTAGCGTTTTTACCGTTGACTTTTATTTAAACAAAAAAAAACAAATAAGTATATCAATAAGTTAATCAATTATATAAATAAACAGCAACGGCGAATGTTTACAACCTCTTCTCAACTCGCGACCGCTTTGTTGATGCCGTTCCGCCAAAAATCGCCTGGTTCGGTGTAAAAGAAGTTGTTGAGCCAGTTTTTAAGAACATCTTTGTTATCGAAGACCCTTCATATGGTTTGATAGGGAGCGGGAAAAATGCTAATCAGTCGGTGCAAAGTCCAGAGAATACGGCGGATGCTGAAGGACTTCCGATTCGAGCGCTTGCAGTGCGGTTTTGACAACTTGTGCAACATGGTGTTGGCCTGGTCGTGAAGGAGAATGGTTTGATCAATCAGATCTTTTCTGCTGAATAGCCTCATTCTCGTAGTGTAGCTGGGCAATGTAGAGCTCATTGTTGACCGTGGCATTTTTTCGAGCATTTCCCAGTGCACCATGCCCTCCCAGACCCACCAAACACATATCATGATTTTCCTTGGATGTAGATCCGGCTTGACTCTCGGCTTTGGCGTATCTACTTGAGCCACCCACTTTTCTTTGCTTCATATTGATGCATAAGCACCATTTCTCATCTCCCGTGACGATTCGTTACAAAATGCGCTGTTTATGACCCCGTGTTGCTCGATGGCGGGCAAGATGCTGAGAAGCAATTTGAAGGTCACTGTTTTTGTGTGTTTTCATTGAGTTCATGAGACACCCAGGCTGCCAATTGTTTGGTAAATCGCATTGAATGAAGGTGATTGAGTATCGTTTAATGATCGCAGTTCAGTTTTTCAGCCAATTCACGACTGGTTTGGCAACCGTTCTCCTTCCAAAGTGATTTGAGACCTTTTTCATCGAATTCAGAAGGCGTTCCGCTGCGGGAAAAGGACGCTGTCATCGACGTCAAAATCGCCATTTTGGAACTTTGTTAACCATTTCCGTGCTGAAGACCCGCCTATACACGTCGCAAATGTTCCGGGCTGCTTCGGCAGCCTTTTGACCTCAATGAAAAGCAAAAAAGCAAAGAAGAGCAGTTGTGGAGAAAGTTGATTTTTGCCTCCTGGATTTTCCATTTCTAAGCCTCAAAACTATATTAATAAAAAATTACATAACACAAAAATACAATTAACATAGTTTTATAGAGCAGAAAGAGTTCTTTCGAATGAATACTTATCCTTTGCCAAACAGCAAACAAATCGTTTTAAAATAAAAGAAAATGTAGAAACGCTATGAACTTATTCCCCAACCAGACGCCCCAAAAATATTAATATAGTTGCATCCAGAGCTTGCCGATGTATTGTTTTTTCGATTGAGACCTTTTCATCAATTATTATATACTAAGATTTTTGGATAATAAATAATTAAGCATAAATATTTGAAGTAAAGCGACCCGACGGCGTTTAATGGCAATCGCTGCTTCTGCCAGTCAAACGATAAAACTTTCATCTAGCCAAATAGACACAAGCGCTACACGAAGCTTAAGTGAAATCGGGTCCTAATTTTTAAAAATCAATTGCCGTTTTAAATTAAAAAAAAAAACGTACTGCAGATTCGTAATCAGTGTCCGCAAAAATCGTTTCGTCAGTACCTCCAGCTGAATTGATACTTTTGCCACATTTGAGATGCCTCTGAGCCATAGTGCACTTCTATGTAGAATGCGTGGCATGTAATTCTAGCTTTATTCCTCTTTGCTACATGTGTATATGTAAATATTTTCCACTTAAGTGTATCTGATGGTAAGTGCCAACAATTGAGTGCCAGACATTTGTCTGAAATTGTTAGTGTCGATTTTCCTGCTCGTTTATAGGCAGCTTGCAATAATCGGCACGCAGACGCACACATACATTCCTACATAGAATACTACACACGTATAAGTTATAATAAATATTTGACTGTGTCTGTCATTTTTCTCGCCTAGCTGTGTTGGTAGAAAATTCAGTAAAATATATGTATTTTCCATCTAAATTATGTATATAAATGCATTTTTATGTATGCACGGGAATGAATATTCGCATTTGAGTTGTCTACACGACATCGTTGCAAACACAAATCTCAGTCATTTGTTTTATGGTTAGAGTTGCATATTCATTACATTGGTCGGGGCGTTGACAGTGGCAGCATACGTATATATGCGCAAACTTGTAGATGTGTTGTAGTATCCATGCAGGCAAAGCCACTAGTTCTGATTTAATTTACTACTGTATTTTTACAATCCTGGCAACTGGGTTTTTTAACAAGCCGAATTCCTGCGAAGTGCCGATTAATTATCAGCCCATGCAGCCATATTATGACGCTTAAAAAGCTAATCTTTCTCTACTCCAGCATCGAACCAATTAGTAAACTGGTAATAAAACCCAAAATTCTAGTCCAGTTTAGGACGAAAATCGCCTGTTTTAGGTGAATTGAAAATGTAAAGAAAAACTGAAAAATTAAAAGAAATATGCACTCGCCGAAACTATTACAAGTTTCGACTATTTATTATTGCAGTGAAACTTCTTAGGCGTCGATGGACGAACGAGAACGGAGAGTAAAATTTCAAGGCCATGCAACGTTTTCGGCATTTTCGTTCCGCGAGAGAGAAAAAAGATGTACCGTAGAGGAAAAGGAGAGAGAGAGCTATACCTTAAACATATATATCTTAGATACACTTTAGGCTATTTATGTCTCCCTTTTGTGTGGTTCTTCGTCTTTTCTCCCACTCCTACGCTAAGGCTCTAGTCTAAGTCGTACGACGTTTCTCGTATTGTAGGAGCAAGAGAGAACTACGTATTCTCTGAAAATGTTGTGAATTTATTTAGATATATATTCTTTTTCTCTCTCTCTCTCTCTCTCTCTCTCTCTCTCTCTCTCATTCATTCCCCCTCGGGTCTCTCCCTCTTTCTTTGTCTGCGTTGAAAGTTTCACTTCTGTTCTGTGTACTACGCTACACGCACTTTTTTATATATACTAATTATATTTATTTATTTTTGAACTTGATTTTTGTTTTATAAAAATATAGCTCATTCTATACAAAGGCCATAATAAACAAAGTCTCATACTTTGTACAAAATCTATAAAAGTTCGACAAATTTTGGTTAAAATCTCAAACGAATGCGGGACATCTGTGACATGCTAAACATCGTCAGCAAAAAAATTCAGAAAAATCAACAAAAATTTTGAGTTACTACTACGAGTAACTGTGCACTTTGTTATAATAAAATTTAATGGGCTATAAAATTACGTACCCAATTTATTTACTTTTATTTATTTTTTATTTTTTTTCAGATTTTTATTTATCCATAAATTTAAAAATTAATTTAAATGAAATAAAAAAAAAAAAAACAAAAAAAAAAACTTAAGAGAAAAGGGGTCTCAAAAAAAAATACCTTCTCATCAGTAAGGTCAAAATCATTTAGTTAATTTTCTTATTGGCCATCAGAATCGAAATATAAAAAGACAAAAAAAAAAACATTTAAATCGTGAAACAAATTTATAAAAATTAAAGGAAGGATGGGCTTTGCACCAACTCAGTGAGGGCTGGGCAAGAACACGAACGTGTAAGGTCGCAAGGTCTTTCTGGCCACGTTTGGGTAGGAGGCCTTCGAGGAATATTCTGAGGATGACAAAATCTCATCTCACAAATTTCTTAGGCGTCCTCACGGGGCACTGCCCGCGGGGTAAACATGGCGTGAGACTCGGAATTACTTCGAGTCCTTTTTGCATCAGCTGTATGGAGGATGAGGTGGAATCATTTTAGCACCTGCTCCTCAGCTGCCCAGCTTTCGCGGGACTAAGATTCAAGCATCTTGGTTCTCACTTCTTTTCTACGCCTGCTGATATAGCAGGTCTTACTAGCAAAGATCTGATGAACTTCATCAGCAGCATAAAGAGGCTAACACAACCGCAGATTAGTCACCGTGCGTAGTCCACAAACACTCAACCCTGCCCATCCCTTACCTTTTCGCTATATCGTCCTTTTTCCTTCACCTCTTTTTCCCCTCTTGCAATGGTATGACAAAGGATAAACCAAACTTCTTTCATCCAAGTGGGCCACTCTCTGGGCAACCATTACTACCTAACCTAAATAAAAAAATTAAAAAATTAATGTAAAAATTTGGTTTTTACATTAAAAAAAAAATTAATAAAATAAAAGAAAAAAAATAAATTAATTGATGAGACCCCTCGAAATAGTACTGCAACCTTCTCGTCCGTAAGCTCAAAATCATTTAATTTCATTAAATTGTCCTATTGGCCTTCAGAATCGAAATATAAAAACGTAAAAAAAATAATGAAACAAAATTCTAAAAATTAAATTAAATGAATTAAAAAAATTTATTATATTAAATGGTTTAAATAAATTTTGTTTTTTGATTTCAAAAATGAATAATTAACTTAATTAATAGGACTATGATTAAGTTCGTGCGGTTTTTTTCGAAATTTGAAACTTTATTGACGTAAAATGGTTACAAATTTAATATTCAAAGTATTGTCCATCGCTTACTACTACTTTTTCCCATCTTTCTGGCAATTCACGGATTCCCTTTGTGAAAAATTCGGTCGGTTTTGCCGCAATCCACGAATCGATCCATTTTTTGACTTCATCGTAATTACGGAAGTGCTGGTCAGCCAGGCCATGTTGCATCGATCGGAAGAGATAGTAATCGGATGGCGCAAGGTCTGGACTATACGGCGGGTGGGGTAGGACATCCCATTTGAGCGTTTCTAAGTATGTTTTGACCACTTGTGCAACATGTGGCCGAGCATTGTCATGTTGCAAAATAACTTTGTCGGGTCTATCGGCGTATTGCGGCCGTTTTTCTCGCAGTGCTCGGCTCAAACGCATCAATTGTCGTCGGTAGACATCCCCCGTAATCGTTTCATTCGGTTTCAGTAGCTCATAATACACAACACCCAGCTGGTCCCACCAGATACACAGCATAACCTTCAGGCCATGAATATTCTGCGCCGACGTCGATGTTGAAGCATGGCCAGGGTATCCATACGTTGCCCGACGTTTTGGATTGTCGTAATGGACCCACTTTTCATCGCCAGTCACAATTCGATGCAAAAAACCCTTTCTTTTGTGCCGTTGAAGCAGTTGTTCGCATGCCATAAAACGGCGTTCAACGTCTCTTGGCTTCAATTCATACGGCACCCAATGGCCTACCTTTCGGATCATTCCCATGGCTTTTAAACGTTTGGAAATGGTTGATTGATCAACTCCCAAAGTTTTTGCAACCTCTTCTTGCGTTTCAGCCGGATCTTGATCGAGCAATTCCTCCAATTCGGTATCCATGAACTTTGGCGGCGCACCCTCGCGTTCTTCGTCTTCCAAGCCAAAATCACCACTTTTAAAGCGTGCAAACCACTTCTGGCACGTTCGCTCAGCTAGAGCATGCTCACCATAAACTTCCACCAAGATACGATGACTTTCGGCTGCTTTTTTCTTCATATTAAAGAATTCCCCGCAAAAACACATTATTTGGCACGAAATTCGACATTTTCAAGTGTGGTAAAAATATTGTTGTTTACGCTTCAAATAAAAAACTTATACTGACGTTTGTGCCTTACGACAGTAGCTCTCCAATGAATGTTTGGAAATGTGGATCGATGGAATAATAATCAAGTTACGCCATCTGTTGTAAAACCGCAAGGAACTTATTCATAGTCCTATTATTAAAAAAACGGGGTCCAAGAATAGTATCACAACCTCAGCGTCGGTAAGCACAAAATCATTTAATTAACTTTCTTATTGGTCTTCAAAATCGCAATGAAATTTTTTTTAATCAATCCGTTCTAGTAATAACGCAGATGATTGACTCCATCAACATTTACTAACAAAATCGTCTACTCCTCATTTCGTGTATTCTTTGCCTTAGATTTATTTCTATTGCATCCACCTCCATTTGGTCATTCCTGCCACTGGTATAATACTAGTCTCTCTCGGACTAGTATGACTACCAGTTGAATACCAATTCATGTTCGAGAATGATTGTTGAGTAGCTTAGTTTTTCACTGCAAAAATGTAAGCAAACACACATTTGTATATATATAATATTACAGCAGCAGATTGCGGTTTTGAAGTGATTTTATGACTTTTTGTTTACATGTCGCACGTCACTCGTTACATGTCTTGCAGCCAATTTCGTCAAAAATTTGAAATACAACAATAGAGTTCTTCCCACTCTCAATTTGTGTGTTAGCAAAATGTACAAAAATGTGTATATATACATACATGTATATGTGTAGGTACATATCGGCGCATGCATATTTTGTTGTTAGTTATTTGCTCGAGCTTCTCTTCGAACTTGTGCTGTGCGTTTTATTGTTGTCCTTTACAGTTTATTGTCACCACTGAATGACAGCTGCTTTTTATGAGACGCTTTTTCATCTCAGGCAAGCACAATTGTAAATGTAGCGAAAATTCGTATATATACCTATATATGTCCGCAGAATAGGTGTGTTGAAGTTTTTCTTAATTTTTGATGATTCGGTCCAATATGTGCGGTGTTACTCCGGCAATAGCATCTCGATCGTTCAAAGTGGTTGGCTGGTTAGCGTAGAGAAAATAATAGAGCGTTGTGAAGTTGCATGATCACGTCCACCACTTGATGATGAATTGATGAGGAAAGAGTAGGAAGAGGAATGCGTCGCTTTATGGCATGTAGCGTCGTCTTGGTGAAACTACATACATCTCGGATATGTCGATGTTAACGACCTCCAAATGAGTTAATGCTATGACTGGCCTATCTAATTTAAAGATCTACGATATTGAGTAAAGAACTTGATATTGTCTACTGTCTATTATGTGCACCTCTAACTTTCAACGCTGCTTGTTCGCTACAGAAACTAACCATTGACTATTTGACAGCTGAGAAAGAAAATTATAAAAAAAAAATTGTGAAATAAAAAAATTTAAAAAAAAATATAAAATAAAAAAAATTAAATTTTTAAAATAATAAAAAAAAAATTTTTTAAATAATAAAAAAAAAAAATAAATTAAAAATTAAAAACTCCAAAAGAAAAAATATAAAATTACCAAAAAAAAGTTAGAAAAAATGTAAGGTGTAGTATCAAGAAAAAAAGTTTTTGTTGCACTACTTTATTGTAGGTATAGGAAAAAAATCCAAATTTCCGCAATTTGTTTTTTCTGATGTTAAATGTTTGTAGATATTATTTAGTCTTCTCTTTTAATTTCCCTGCACGAACGCCCAAAAATAGATTAATTGATTTTTGAATTAGAAAAAGAAGAATAACATAATAAAACGTGAAAAATTGCAAAAAAAGGAAAATAATTATGAACAAGAAAAAAAAAATAACTAAAGTGTACAAAAAACAAAAAACAAATGAAATTTAAAAAAGTAAAAAACTCGGAAAAAGAGTGAAATCAAGACATTCAAGAAAGTTTTAAATTAAAAACTTTAAAAAAATATAAAAGTAAAAAAAAATTAAATTTTAAGATTAACAACTTAAAATAAAATTAATTAAACACTTGCAAAATCAACTATAAAATTAAAACAAAAAAAAATTAATTTTAAAATTAAAAAAAAAAAAAATGTAAACTGGAAACTAAAATATATATAGGTACAAAATTAAAAAACGCAGAAAAAACATTTATAAAGCGTAAAAAAATCCCAAAAAGGGAGAATCCAAAATTAAAAAAAAAAAACTTTAAATTAGAAACTAAAAAAAAAAATATAAAAGTAAAAAAAAAATAAATTTTAAAATTAAGAACTTACTGAAACGAATTTTAATTAAACACTTGCAAGCAAACCCTATAAAATAAAAAAAATAAAAAATTAATTAAACACTTCCAAAGAAAATCATTAAATTACAACAAAATTTTAAATTAAACACTTAAAGAAAAAACTTGAACTAAAAACTAAGCACTTGAAAAATCAAATATAAAATTAAAACAAAAAAACTTGTATTTTAAAATTTAAACATAAACGTAAACTTAAAACTAAAACATATACTCGTATACAAATTAAAAAAAGTTTTTAAATTAAAAACTTAAAAAAACAAATTTTAATTAAACACTTGCAAACTATATAATAAACACTATAAAATTCAAAATAAAAATAAAACTTTAAAGCAAAACATTGAGAAAAATATAAAATTAAAAAAAAAAAATGTTTAATTAAAAACTTACAAAAAACACAAATTATTTAAGCACTTGCAAACAAAATCTGTAAAATTAAAAACAAATTTCAATTAAAAACGCAAAAGCAAACTTCAAAAAAAAAAAAAAAATATTCACAATATTCACGCAAAATAATATATAAAATTACAAAAAACTATTTTTAATTTAAACAAATATGTAAACTAAAAACTAAAAAATATATATAAAACTAAAAGAAGAAAAAAACATTATAAAACGTAAAAGAAATCCAAAACAGCGGAGAATCGAAAAATTAAAAAAAATTGAGGTAGAAACTTAAAAAAATTTTTAATTAAACACTTGCAAAAAGAAGTATATAAATTCAAAAGCAAAAAATTAAATAAAAAAATTTAAGAAAAAATTTAAATAAAAAAATTTTAACTAAAATTTAAATTAAAACTAAAAAAAATGTTAGATTAAAAAAAAGGTTTGAATTGAAAGCGTAATAAAAAATCATATAATATTAAAACAAAATTTTCAAAATTATTTCGGTTCTTTTTTATTTTAGGCCATAGAAAAAATGTAGTGGGTAGCATGAAAATTATATGACTTAAAACTATGAAATATAAAAGAAAAAGTTTTTAACTAAAAATATTAAATTAAAAAAATTATTTCGGTTTTTTTTAATGCTTGGCTGGCCATAGGAAAAAATGTAAAATGTAAGGGGTAGCATAAAAAATTGTTCGCGCCGCCTCCACATGTTTACTTGAAAGCTGTAGAGCGATATACCCTATATCAAAAAGTACCGGGAATGTTTAAATAAAACAAAACAGAGTCAAATTTCACGCAAATTTATTTTATCTCTCTCAAAATTTGACCTGTCTAAAGCAACACATGTTTGCCAACGTTTGCCCACTGCTCCATGCTCCCCTGGTAGACCGACGAAGGGATGGCCTTCAACTCCTTCGTCGCATTCTCTTTAAACTCCTCTATCGACTGAAATCTCCTTCCGCGAAGTGGTAACTTCAACTTGGGGAAACAAAAAGAAGTCGCACCGGGCCATATCAGGTGAATACGGTACTTGCACGATGTTATTTACTTGATGTTTGGTCAAATAATCCAGCACAATTTGTGCCCGGGCGATGGCGCGTTATCATCATGCAAAATCCAAGAATTGTTTGCCCACATTTCCGGCCGTTTGCGACGCACATCATCTCTCAAACGCTTCAAAATGGATAAATAGTGACAGACGTGTGGCTTACAGTCCTACCAACATAAGAAAAATATATGGACCGGTTCCCACGTGCGCAGTTCGTTTAAGTTAAACATTCCTGGTAGTTTTTGATCATGGGGTACTTTATATAAATATATGATGATAGGGTACTATAAAAAATATAAAGAAAACTAATTTGAAAATCAACTTCCATTGCCTGTTTCAGCCACTGGTTTATCACACACCATCCAACTACTAAGTCTGGTTATTTATGCTCTTTGAAT
Source organism: Anastrepha obliqua (assembly GCF_027943255.1). Lineage (NCBI taxonomy): Eukaryota > Metazoa > Arthropoda > Insecta > Diptera > Tephritidae > Anastrepha > Anastrepha obliqua. The sequence goes on from NC_072893.1 coordinate 52,589,433, forward strand.
TACTCAAGTATTTAATCCACATTTCTATTTTCACTATTTTGGCAAGCTACGCCCTACAGAGTACTTGTAATCGCATAGCGTTTCTTCTTCCTCATTTTTCATTATTCATTTTTCATTGGCTGGCTCTGCGGCAATCATAAATCAAATGAAATTTTCCGAAATATAAATATGTAAGTACATTCATTCCTTGCCAGCTTTGTTTTGTGTTGGTTTACGAGCATTCACGCTACGTAATGATTTAGTTGGTGCTGTTCAAGTAATTGTCCTACATTTCACTAACTCTTTGTAGCGTATATTCGTTGGTATACAGTTTAGAGTTTACAGTTTACAGCTTTGTGCCAACGCCTGGATTCGTAATTTATTTTACAATTTTTCTGAACTTTTTATTCGTCGGAGCTGCAGTGAATTTTAAGCGGCTGTTGATGCTGTTGGCACGATTTATGTATTTAAAAGCCTTTACTATTTTTAATTACTTATAAACACGCGAAATACACACATACAGGGTGGGTATTAAGTTCTTGCATTGTATTGCTTGATTCTGGGTCTTAAAAATTATGTAAATAACAGACTCCGTTGCAACAGAACTTTTAATCTAAGATTCAAGATTTATAAAAATTTGATATATTGTATTTTATTAAAATTTTCTTAATTTTTAAAGAGAGTTTAAAAATTTGGATTCCCAGTTTTATAGCTGATTAAAGTTTAGTATAAAAAGTGCGAGTTTTGATTTTTGATAATTTTCTTCATATAACGAATGTACGACTTTTTTTATAAAAATTAATTGAAATTAAAAAATATATCTTTTATAAAAAAAAATAAATTTTTTATAAAAAATAATTTAAATAAAAAAACAAAATTACAAATAGTTAAGGGTACAGATACCTGTGAACGGCCATATTTTCCCTGATTTTCATTAAAATTATTTAAAATGAAGAAGTCAATATATTTATTTTTTAAATTGGCATACAGTTTATTCATACATTAAAATAATATACATTTTTTTTTTATTTTTATTTTAATCATTTAAAATGGTGGATTTACACACAATTCTGCCGGAAGGTAGCAGCGTGGTTTCTCAATCGGCGGGCATTTTAGCATCAGGTCACTGATTGAATACGAAAAACCAAAAAATTGGCGGAAAAAAAATTCTTCAAAAAAAAAGAAGATGAATTTTGGGGCGAATTTTCCTACTATTTTTGCTTCGGAAAAAAATTTTTTTTTAAATTCACATAGAAAGTAATGTCATAAAAAAGATAAAATCGAAAAATATAGTTTTGAGAAAAAAACGCGTCTAAAGTCGGCAACTTAACTACTGGGTTGCCCATATTCGACGGACCCGACGGATTTCGATGAATCTTTGGGCCCATTCCGATCGATGAGGCTTGTCCGCAGGCAACAATCTTTGCGTCAATTGAATCTTATACGGGAATAAATGCAAATCAATGCGGATAATTCGTTGTAAAGTGGTCCGAGCAATGCCCAACTGCTGAGAACGGCGATTTTGGGATGTCCTTGGCGACGCACACTGGGGATTTAGCGGAAGAAAGTCAAATTTGCAACATACCACCTACGCAATGTTTAATGATATTTCTAAATTCCAGAATAGAACCAACAATAAAATCAAAAAGAATTACTAAACTCCGACTTACAGTTTTTTTTATAGATATGTCAAAAGTATAATTTTTTTATAGTATTGAACTGACTAAGAAAAAACTTCAAAGCCCAAGGTGGTTTTTTTCCTTTTGCTTGAGCCGACTTCCAATTTTTTATTTTTTATTTAGGGTACGATATTTTTATATATTTTAGCCGGAAGAACAAAGGCTGTGAAGTAGTTGATTATCTATTTATAATTAATTTTACGAAAAAAAAAATCATATTCCTTCATATTCTTGGATCTGCAAGTTGAGCTACATTTACCTACGGTCAGAAACTAGTATCAACGTGTTGCTTAATAGCGTCTCTTTCAGTTTTAATCAATTGCAGGTGCCACCAGGTGCCACCAGGCGCCACTGATTATTTTTTTGGCAATGATAATAACTAAACGCTTTCTAGTGTGTGCATAATGATAACGAAACACTTTTAATTTTGTTTTGACATTTTGAGGGTAATTCAGAATTATGAACTTACATGTATCCTGTGCGTAAATATTTGCTGGCTTATATTAATAAAAAAAAAAAATGTTAATTTATGAATTTTAAAAAACATTGTTTTTAAAAATTTTTTTTTAAAATAGTTTTTAAACATGTTCTTTTCATACACAAATATATACAACTTCGTTTTTTAGTAAAAATGTACTAAACTCTTCCGCAACTTACTTAATACTTTTTCAATGTTTCAATCTCCACGTCTTTCAAATGCCTGCTGGCAAATGCGATCGAAACAAAGCTGTGAACCAAATATTATACAATTTTCGATTTAGTGCCTAATAAAGAACACCCTGTATCTATTCACTCCTAGAAACGTTTACGTTCAAAAAAACTGTAAAATTATGCTCTACTTCGTTGTAAAATTTTTAATTCAACGTCGTCATCATAACCTGCGAAAGGCTCTTGTGCATCGTTGCAACCTGCTTACCGCCCATAACGGAGCATTTTTTGATCTTTTGTGTAGCACACTTTTTGGCGTTGAGGTAATTAAGGAAATTGCATTTACATGCATTAATATTTCTCTTTTGTGGTAATTACATCAGTGTTTTTTTTTCGTTTTCTTTTTATTGAAGATCTTTTAATGCGGCGCCTAATGACGCCTGAAATTAACCTTTGCATTTTTCAATTTAATTTACCTTCTTTCCAGCTTCCTATTCCTTTTTCTTTTTATCTTCAGTTTCATTCTCTTACATAGCGGAGTCGTTCCAACTACTAATAGCTCCTGCTATTTTTATAGCTAATTGAATTTATTTAGCTAATTTCTTTTCCTGTGTTTTCTGTAATTTCCAATAGCAAGCACTTCTTGCGCCTGTGTGTATGCTACGTAATTTTTAGCACAAACTTTAAATTTTGCCCAATCCGTTTATTCTAGAAAATTCGCTTATAAGTTTTTCTGGTATGATTTTACTTTAAATTGCTTAGGCATTTTGATTCCTTTAAGGGGGTCCTTTAGTTTCTCGTCTGTTTTTTTTCGGGTTTTTCAATAATTTTTAACGGGCAAACGATCAAAATAATAAATCTCATTGTGTTCACATAATCTTTAGTAACATTTAAATGAGCTTTACAAATTTTTTGAAGACAAAATATATAATAGAATAAAAGTTATAGTGGCCGACAAGAAGACATAAAGTAAAAGAGGTGCTTGACGGTGACCAAGATTGCGGCTGTTTGGCTTATCTGAAATCGAAAAACCAAACGACATTTTAATCTTCATATTTAAGACTAGCGATTGAACTAGAATGAATTCTTAATTACAAAAATTAATTTTTGTATACACTTTTGAAAATTAAATTCTATTTTTTACTTATTTTTTCTTAATTTTTTCGCTCATAGGAAAAAAACTATCGAAGCAATCATGATAATCCTAGTTCAATCGCTGGCTTATAATATATTAAAGATGAGGTATATATTTGAACAAGATCGGTTCAGTAGTTTTTGAAATATCGTGGTCACTATTTTGAAAAATAGTGTTTCGAGAAAAACGCGTTTCAAAGTTCGCGCAGCGTTGAGCGCGCTAAGTATACCTGCTCCGTTCAAGGCCGTAACTTGTGAGCCACTTCGAATATCGAAAAATCCTTCAGCACATACTTTTAACACATGTTGTAAATGTGATTTATGAAAAAAAAAAATATTTTCGACTCAAGAAACTAGAGGACCCCCTTAAGCCACTTATCGTCATTTCCGTTTTTCGCTTTGTTCTTTTTCATCGCTTCGAAATGCTCGCTGGTATTTAATGTCAAGTCACTGGTGCCGCTATCACTCCGGCTCGCTTAATTGGCATCTATTTCTCTTACAACCCTTGTTAATTGCTGTTCTATCAGACATTCGACTGACTAATTCGGTCAATTGCAATTATTTCTGTGATTTTAGTGGTTTTAAAGGTCTAGCGCAAGGATTTTCAAGAGATTTGGCTACTATTCAAGTATAGTATCATAATTTTATTTAAAAACTGATAATTTAATTGATAATATAATCCAATTAAACTTGATTTAATTTGATTTAGTCCAATTAAGTTTAGCTTAATTTTATTTAATTTAAATTTAAATAATAAAATAAATAATATAAATAAGTTAATATTAAATTAAATCATCTCACTTTCAAGTAAACGAACTTAAATCTCTATTAAATGATTTAAGTTAAATTAAGTTCAATTATGAAATGAAATGAAATTTAATCAAATTCAGTTAATATAAAATTAAACCAACTTGAATTCAGGATATCTGTTTAAATTAATATAAGGTTTTCCAATAACAGGTGTTATTGGTGAATGGATTGCGCTATCGAGAGATGATTAACAATTTTTTATGGCCGGAATTGGATGGTATTGACCTGGACAACATTTCTTTTCAACAAGACGGCGCTACGTGCCACACAAGCAACGAAACCATTAATCTTTCCGGACCGTGTTATCTCTCGAAGAGGTGATCACAATTGGCCACCGAAATCTTGTTATTTAACACCTTGTGACTTTTTTCTTTGGGGCCACGTGAAAAAGAAGGGCTACCCTAACAGCCCAGGGTCGATTCAAGACCTCAAAGATGGAATTCGTGAGGTTATCGAGGGCATATGGCAGCCACTAAGCCACTTTGCAATTCGGTTATGGAAAATTTCATGAAAAGGATATTTTCCTGTAAGCGTGTTCGTGGTGGCCATTTGCCTGATGTTATTTTCCACTATTAACGGCATACCTTCCTCTTTATAAAGGAATAAACATCTGATCATTTATATTAAGGAATAGCATTTTTCTGTGAATATCAAAATAACACCTCGTATTGGAAAACCATTTATAATTGACTTAAGTTAGGTTAAAAAAAAGTTTGATTCAATTTGATTCTCTTTAATCCAATTTTGTTTCTTTTAATTAAATTGCATAAAGTTCAACTAAATTTTTTAACTCAATTCAATTTAATTCAATTCAATTCCATTCAATTGTTTTTGATACACTTCAATTTAGGTCAACAGAATTGAATTTCTATCAAATCTATTAAGTCCGGTTCCATTTAATTTACCTCATCTCAATTCAATTCGATCCAATTCAGTTAAACTTCTTTTTAATCCAATTCAATTCAATTGAGTCCCATTGTTTTAATCCAATACCATTTTATTCATCTGAATGCTATTTCTAATTCATTTCAATTCAATTCAGTTCAATTCGTTTTAATGCAATTCAATTCAGTTGAATTCTTTTTAGTGCATTTCAATTCAGTTCAATTCTTTTTAGTCCAATTCAATTTAGTTCAATTCAAATCAATTTCTAATTAATTTCAAATTTAATTCAACACAATTTCATTCAATTGTTTCAATGCAAAATTCATTTAATCCAATTCTATTTAATTCTTCCTTTTAATCAAAGTCAATTCAATCCAGTTCGACTCGTTTTATTCAAATTTAATTCACCCCAATTCAATTAGATTAAATTTAGTTAATTTTTTTTTTAATGCAAATCACTTTAATCCAATTCAATTTAATTAGATTCGATCTCAATGTTTAATTGGATTCAATTTAATTCAATTCTAATCTATTTCGTTCAATTCATTTAATTCTTCTCAATTCAATTCAGTCAAATATTTTTAATCCAATTCACTTTAGTTCAATTCATTTCTATTTAGTTCAATTCAGTTAAGTTTCTTTTAATCCAATTCAATTTAATTAACTTCAACTCAATGCAATTTTTAAGTAATTTCAAATCAATTAAAATCTACTTAGTTCAATTCAATTTCATATCCCTCAATTTAATTCAATTCAATTCAGTTAAATTTTTTTAATCAAATTCAATATAATTAGATTCAATTCAAATTAGTTCAATTCCTTTTAGTCCAGTTAAATTTATTGCAATTAAGTTTGATTTTGTTCAATCCAATTTAATTAATTCAACACCATTAAATTTCTAATTTAATCCAATTTAATTTAATTGAAATCTATTTAGTTCAATCCAATTTGAATCAATTCAAATATTTTTAGTTCAGCTCATTAAGTTCACCTCAATTCAATCGATTGAAATCATTTCATTTTTTAATTCAGTTCGATTTTGTTGAATCAATTTCAATTCAATTCAACTCGATTCAATTTCTTACTTAGTCCAATTTATTTCAATTCCATTTCCAATTCGAATCAATTTTTTTAAATCAAATTCGATGTATTTTAATTCAAATCTGTTTTTTAGTTCGATTAAATTTAATTCACCTCAATTCAATTCAGTTCATTTGTTTTGTTTTTTGATCCAATTCGATTCAATTCAGTTCACTTAATTTTAATCGAATTCAATTTAATTAATTTCAACTCAATTTAATTTAACTTAATTCAATCCTTTTAAGCCAATTTAATTTAAGGTAATAACGAAAATAAAATGCGATCGTTTTAAAGTTTTTACATGTTTTTATTGGTGTTCTGAAGTATATAAAAAAATTTGTTTAAAGTTAATTTTATATTAATTTGTTTAAAATTTTTGACGTGAAAGTGAAGTCCTTAAAAAAAGTTGAGTTGGTTCGGGGAAACACACAGCCTTCCCAAGTCATCTGAAATAAAAAATTCAAAGAGATTATTATTCTGTAGACCTTATTTTAGGACCCAAACCTAAAATATACATAAAAAAAAAAAAAAATGGCGGACTTGTGAAAAAAGTTGTCAAAATCTAATTTTTTTTTTCATAAATTGTTTACATTAAATAGTTTATTATTAAAGAATTAAATGGTTTAAAAGTCCGAGATCTAGATATATGTGTCTAGAATAACGGGTTAAATTTTTAGCCAAATCGGTTAAATAGTTTTGAGTTAGTGAATCCCCGAAATTTCGAAAACATGGTTTTGAGAAAAACGCGTTTAAAGTTTCGATAATAAAAGAGGCGTCGGTCAGAGCAGCTGCTGCTGGCGTGTCACGCGCTTTCATACACACTACGGCGCGCTCTCTTATTTTAGCTATAACTTTAAAAGTAATTAAAATTCCTGTCTGAAATCTTTATAGTATATTTTTAAGATGTTTTTCTTCCGAAAAATGTAAAAAAAAAAATCGAATTTTTTAACCCGTCATTAATCTTTTTAATGCAATTAAAATTAATTCAATTTTGTTCAATGCAATTCAATTCCAAAAAAAATGGTTACCTCGAAAATTGTTTTTTCTCGAGTGAAAGTGTAAACTTGTTTAATCGAGTCCATCACTAGAATGAATCTGCACCATTCGTCAATTTCCTGCTGCGCTATACTCTGTCCAAATGTTTCTGTAAAATGCTTTTTAATTTATATTTTTGAGATACTCAATCCAATCGCGTGGTTTTTGTTAAACAACCTGGCTTATTTTTGATCGATTCAGACTCGTTTAAATGGACTTTAAGGTGATGACAGATTTCGATTGGCCCGGTTGTTGCTCATCATTTGCTTTCATACATACATATGTACTCCCATGAAGAGAATTCATGACACAGGATTAAAAATCATATCCATAAACTCCATAAACTTTTTACAGATTTGAGAGCCTGTCCATCGAAATTTCTATCCCACATTTGTTTTGAGTGTTCTTGCTGAAACGATGTCAAATTAAGTGTATACACAGCTAGCTTTGTCTGTTTCCAACTTTGCTTTACCGTTCATTTTCTGAATGCAGGTATGGAAAAAGCTTCGAGTGTGTTTCATCTACAGTTTTTCTCAAAATATTTCATTCTTAATGGCTAACTGAGATTTCAAGGCAATTTGTGGTTGCTTGGTTGGAGATTTAAATATCAAATTTGTGTGATGAATAATCTAATATTAATAAAATACCCAACCAAGTATTTACCTAATGCAGTAAGCAGCACTTAGTCTCATATTGAAGTGCTTTTTTACTTTGCAACAACGTTGAGTAGTGTATGAAGCAGTCCTTGGTTTGCTTTGCTAGTTCATTGCTGTACAGCGAGATGAATTCTCTTATAGGTTTATAAGAGGAGTAATCTCACAAAAGGGTTTTATGCTGACGCAAATATTTTTAGAGCTAATACCTTAATTGATTTGCTGAATACAATCCGTTAAGTACACCAAATCTATGATAAATATCTCATATTTTCACAGTTCTTAAATGTGATTTTCCATGTTTTACTTTAAGATGTGGAAATATTATCGAAAAAATACACTTTTCCGGATCGCACCCACAGTTCAATGAGAAATTCGCTCAAACTATTTATGCACTTAACTGTAAGCCCTGATAGAGCATTTATGTTAATGCCCCTAAATATATATGGATAACTTTCTCAGCAAGTATCATAGTTTGATCACCAAGAATTGCAGCTAATTGCAAATCGCCTGCCACCATTTGCCACCTAGGCTCATTCATAAGTGCTTGTTTTGCGCTCCTTTACTCGCCTCTGCTCAGCATCATACCTCTTATTTATACCTATCTGTCTTCCTCTTCCTCTCTTTTTCCTCTTTTTTCCTTGCTGCATTGCAGTACCGACTTAAATCATTTATGCGGCCCAAATTGCATTGCGGTGATTTGTATTCACTGCGCTTTGCGTCACCGCCTGCTACGGCCTTGCCCCTTAGCTATTTGCCACCTTTTTTCCATGTAACCACATACATTTCCATATACATATATATATGTGCATGTATATGTTTTCGTGCGTAAAACGTGTCCTTGTACAACTTTTCGCAAGCCAACGAAATGTTCACCGGCAGCATAAATATTTTCTTTTCCACCTCGCTCCTCTATTAACCGCAGAGAGACACATTTCGTCGCATACCCGTATGTAAACTTGCCACTTAAGTGAAGCTTATTTTCTTTTTGCTTTTTAATAGAGTTGTGCGAATAGTGTAGGCTGATATTAATGCGAATATGTGTTTGTATATACATAATGTAGATACTTCAATGTAAATAAATTTAAATAACTCTCATACCCAATATCGCCTCTCTTCTCCTACATGCACATAAATCACCTCACAAGTTTCGGCCTTTCGTAATTTGTCTTTTCCCGCCAATCGTGGCATTTTCATACACACAACTTTTATGCGATGAAAACAAAAACGTTGTACCTCTTAGTGCTCGTCGCTTTTATATCGCCAACATTCGTTCACTTTAATTTCCCACTAGGCGTTGCGTATACGCTCCGTATAACCGCACAGCAGCAGCCGCTTATTTCTTTTAATTTCATATGCCCAGTGCTCACATTTATTTATATTTTGTTCTTGTTGCTTGGTGCGTTATTATACTTAGTAACAACAACAACAATTTACATTAAAATAATAACAACATACATAAATGTTTCAAACGATGTTCCACAAAATATTGCCTTTATTGACTTTCTCTGTTTGTTGAAAAGGGCAAGAATTTATTGTTGTTGTTATTTGCTTTCTTCATAGTCTGCGCGTAACAAGTCTCTTGTGTCCGAGTAAATGTTGTGACATTAGCAACAAAGCAACGAAAGACAAAAATGTGACTTATGTAGTTGCTTCTGTACCAAATAAAATTTTCCAAGTTCCTAGTCTTAGTCTTAAATGGCATAGCAAATATTTCTCTTACATCTGTGTTCACAGCAATAGGAGCGCAATATATTGCAAAGCTTTGATTAGTTTTTTTATTTTTTATTAATTTGTTATTTTTAATAATTTAATGTTATTTTTTCCTGAAATTATAGCACATATATTAACAAAAAGTACATAACTTAATGTTTCAAACTTTGTATAAAATTTAAAAAAATGTTTGCATATTTTTATCAATATTTTACACTTTTTAATCCAATATTTTACACTTTTTAGAGATTTCAAGCCAATTTATGGCTTTAAAAAATGCAGCATATTTTTATAAATAATTTGAACTTTTAAATGCATATTTTAGAAAAATTTCGAGTACGCAGGTTTATAGCCCATTAAATTTTGGTGTAATAAAGTGCAAGCCTGAACCGCCTCAAAAATCGCGTTGATTTTTCGCAATAACTTTTTCGGCGTTCCTTTTTCAGCACGGAAAAACTGTATAACAAAGTAAACCACAAATATTCAAAAATCAAAGCAAATTTTGAGCCACTTTAAACTGGCAACTGCATATTTTTAGAAAAGTTTGAAATTTGTATCAATTTTTATTTAATTTTTTATAAATGTTCTATCAAGTGCGAAACTTTGTGTTAAATGAAACCTAGTATGAACTTTATTTTTATTAAAAAATAAAACAAAATTAAATAAAAAATAAATAGCTGATCAAAACGTTGTAATTTCTCACGCTGCTATTTCTGTAAACACAGCTGTATATACGAGTAAACATATGTATGTGTGTGGGTGTGTGCATTTGCCGTTTGTTTAACAAATGCCTTCTGGGACATTAGCAGTTCATGCTAGTCGCGATCCTCCAATTGAACTCAACTTGTTACTTACACAGTCAAGGCTGTAATATTCTTGCACGAGAGAATTCCTCATTTTCTTAGTTTTAGTTCTTCGTTTAATTTCTTCTTTTTCTCACTACTTATTTTACCGCGCTTTCCTAAAAATATTAACTGGCGCAAAGTACGCATGTAATGCGCTTAGGAAACCGATTGATGTTGTCTGCTTTGAGGCGAAAAAGTTTCTTAACGACCAAAACTGTGCGTGTGAACGTCGTTAGAAGTGTCAGGCAGTAGAAAAAAATAGTTGTGTTACTGGAGCAATAAATTTGTAATGGATTTGACACTCCAAGTGCTGCAGAAACAATTTATGAAATATCGTAATTAGAAGTATAACAGCAAGAACAAAAAAAAAAGAAACACAAAAAACAAAAAAAAAAACAAAAAAACAAAAAAACAAAAAAAAACAAAAGAACATTACAAAAGCTTTATTATACTTCATAGCAGCCAGTTAAGTACAGACAGCCCCGATATGAATAGTACATACCTAAGTACGAATCATGAGCCTCAAGAAATGTAGAAATACCAAAAAAGGCATTCGGCTTATTTCAATCATATAATGGGTCTCATGCCGTGGTCGTAAATTACGATTTTAATGACACCTTGTGCTAATAATAAAAGAGTCATCATCATCGTCATAATCTCGGCATTACAGTGCGGAGTGGACCATTGCCTCCTCTACAATACGCCTCCATTCTTCTCGAGAGCCCGCTTTCGCTCTATGTTGTGAAATTCTCATCTTTCATATATCGTCTTCTACGTCTTGCAACCATCATTGTCCTGGCCGGCCTTTCTTTTTTGCTCCTTCAGGATTTGCTTCAAATACTTTTTTGGTTTTTCTTTCGGTGCTCATTTTTCAAACGTGTCCATACCACCGTAATCTTTCGGTCTTTATAAACCGCGTTACATTTCCTCCCGCTATTAAAACACTGAGCTCGTGGTTATACCTTATACGGTATGTACCGTCCTCTAATCTTATAGGGCCAAATATTTTTCTAAGAATTTTCCTTTCAAATCGCATCAGTAAATTCACGTCATTTACTTTAAGGACCCACGTTTCACAGCCGTAGGTGAGAACCGGTCTTATTATAGTTATCTACGGTCTTGTAGAGATAAGGACGTATCCTTGTTTATGCTGAATAAGAAGTTGAAACGTTTGGAATGATAGTGATTTTTTGCACAAATTAATTAATGCCGATGACGGGGTGGGGAGTTTAGGAAGGTGGTAAGAGAATATCGTTTAATATCTGTCTGCATACTGTCCGATCCAGTAGTTGCAGTCGTTACTGGTCCTAAGTCTCATCAGTATAGGCAAATTAATGTCTTCTAACTCGCTTGGGCGGTAATTCAGTGCTTGCAGACGTTATTTCTGCGGTAGCAACTTCTTCTTCTTCTTCTTCTTAGCCTCACAGTCCGTGGTGGACCATAGCTTCATCAACAATTCTTCTCCACTTTATTCTATCCATGGCTACATCTCTCCAGTTGTGTACGTTCATTTGCTTAAGATCTGATTCGACGTCATCTAACCATCGCTTTCGTGGGCGTCCTCTTTTTCTTCCTCCAATTGGTGTTAAAATAAAAGCTTTCCTAGCATTTCGCTCTTTCGGCATGCGCAGTACGTGCCCAATCCATCTAATTCGTTGGGCTTTGATAAAACGTATTATATTTTGTCCTTGAACGATTTCTTCGATTTCATTATTGTAGCGAATGCGGTAGCTGCCATCTATTGTTGCAACCGGACCATATATTTTCCTTATGATACGTCTTTCGAAGCACATCAGCTGATGAATGTCATTTGTTTTCAGCGTCCATATTTCTGCACCATATGTAAGGACGGGTCGTATCAGTACTTTGTACATTCTTATTTTCTGTGCTCTGGACAAATCTTTTGATTTAAATAGTTTTATGTTAACGTAGTAGGCGTTATTTGCAGCTTGGATTCTGTCGTTAATAGCTATCGCCGAATCTTTATCTGCTGATAGTTTAAAACCCAAGTATTTAAATTCAGTGATATTTTCGAAAGCAGAGTTGTTAATACTTAGGTCATCGCGTGTCGTGTTGTTGACTAAGGGGATTGGAAAAAAGAGGTGAAAGGCTTCATTTCTTTCGATCTGCCATCTCGTTGCACATTCTTTCCCTTTGAGGTAGCAACCCAGCAGGAATAGCTTACTAAGCATCTTACTGAGCTCATTCACCTGTAATATGGAGAACATCAGTATTCTGACAAACATAAAGCTTTGTTCCCTACGAATCACTGGTTCCAGACGACCACTGGCTAATTGCCATAGATATCCACAGCAACAGAAATTTCAGGATTCTGTTGGCGTTTTGCACCTTAGCGGCAATTGTGGTTGTATGCGCCGAGAGGGACAGCAACCTGTCGAGGGTGACTCCCAGGATTTTCAAGTTGTTTACGAAAGTCGGTATTGGTGTATCATCGACTTTTACCTTTAGTTATAGTTTGACCTCCTTCGTCCAGGTGGTAGAAAGGGTTGCCGTGAATTTAGTTGGAGAAATGCTGTGAGCAGTGAAAACGCGAGAAAGTCTCGCGAGCTAAACGTTCACTTTGGAGTACACGGATTCAGCGGCTCGCTGCTCTGTGCATAACAGGAGCAATGAAAACCACTCCAACGGCGGCGCTGGAAATGATACTCAGCATGCCACCTATTGACCTTATGGCGGAAAACCTGGCAGAGAAATCCGCGAGGAGGTTAGTGGCTGCTCGGCCCTGTAGAACTTAGGGACACAGCTCAATAGGAAAGTGGAGTTCAGATTGCACTGACTACATATCTCCGTACTTTAATTGTGAGAGAAGGTTTCGTACTACAATTGAAGACGAGCTATGGAACAAAGGCATGAAGCCTGGCCATAGGACTTTTCACATCTATACAGACAGCTCCAAAGCTTTAAATGGAGTGGAAGCGGGCATTTACTGCTCAAAACTAGGGATAAGGCAGCCTATCAAGCTGCCAGACCACAGCAGTATTTTCCAAGAGGAAGTTTTTGCTGTGGGGAAAGCCGCGGAGCTAGCCTAGACTAGAACTAGAAAGAACTCAACAATTTATATATACATGGACAGTGAAGCAACACTAAAAGCAATAAGCTCATATTGTATTAAGTCCAAAAATGTTCAAGGGAGCAGGGAGGTCATAGAAAGGCTAGCCGCAAACAGTAGGCTGCATATTTACTGGTCACAAAGGCATTATGGAGAACGGAATAGTACATAGATGAAATAGCAAAAAGTGCTGTTAGATTACCTTTTGCACGAGAGAACGACATACCAAAACCGCTAAATACAATATACAATGGAATGGACGACTACATGAAAAGGCGAGTGGAAGCCAGGCGAACTAATCTGACCACATGCAAAACAACAAAAGTCATCATAGAATTAACGACAAAAAACTGACTCAATTCGTACTTACGCTCTCGCGAAAGGACTGCAGAACTATTATAGGTATGGTAACAGGTCATAATCTATTGGTTGCACATGCGTACAAGATAGGTATTGCTAACACGGACAATTGCAGGAAATGCAGAGAGGATGCTGAAGAAACTTTAAAACACATTCTGTGCGTCTGTCTGGCATTATTAAAAATGTGTTTAAAATGCCTGGGAGCCCCATTGTTTGAGGGTCTGGAGGACGTCTCATAAGCGGATCTCCCAGCGTTACTTAGATTCACCAAAAGCGCTGACATCCTACATGATGTCTATTTTCAGTATTCATAAAGTCTATACGTGGCTTATGCCAATCAAGTTAACCTAACCTAACCTAAAATATGCTTTCTACGCACTATTTATTTTAGTTTACTGCTTTTTTATATGCACTTATCGCTGGTTTGTGCTCGAATGCATGCCTAACTGTACAGATTGTTTCATGAGATGCTCTCAAGTCCGGCTGCTATCAAAAAACTATAATTTACCCTATCGCATTTTACATCCAACTGGATAAAAAAAGATAATTTTTCATTATAAAAATAGCTATAGTAAATATTTAATAGGTTAAATTAAAATTGTGCATTCTTTTCACTTAAGCCACAACACTTTTAGGCGGTGCCACTTAATTATAAAATAGAATTGTTTTGATTTCTGTGTGCAGAGAGTAAAGAATTTAATCTGCATTCCTCAAATATCTAAATATTTCATCAAATTAAGCTTACTCATATACTCGCACATAAGTTTGTTTGTGTATACGAGTGTTTGTATGTGTGTATGTATGCATGTATTCTATTCTATACTGGTCACTTTGCAGTGTACTCGAAACTCATCTTCCCCATTTGCTTGCTTAGCCTCACATTCAGCAAAGACTTGGAGCTCAGTAAAAGTAAGAAAAAGCAGAGCAAAGAAACACTTGGAAGTCGAGTTTGTACACTTACATATATAAAAACACACTTACACAGCTCTGCACTTGCGAGTACTCAATGTTCTCGTTTAATTCGACTGACGTCACTCCTTACCAACTACTTGCTATGTAGCAGCGTAAAATTAATGTCATTGCCAGCGACGGCATTGTTGTGGTCGTTCAAAATCACAAAGTTCTTCAAAATAAGTTTTTGCACACACACAAACTCACATACACACTCATTTACTCATGGAAATACTTGTATAACTAACCGTCCTCTTTCTCTCGCCTTTCTACTCTCCTGTTCTTTGCCACCCCTACACTTTGTTCTTAAATTCTTTGGACTTTTTTTGTGCCTAAAACAAAAATCATCATTCGCCTCCGTGCGCTCGCATTTGTAGGAATTTGTTGTTCTTCCAAAAGCAAAAAACGAAAAAATTCGAAATAAAAAAATAAACAACTAAAGCGTTGAAAGTCCTACTGTCCGCCTACATCGTCACCACTTTGTCATGCCGTCACATCACAAACTTTACAACAATCTGACAGTTAACATACTTGAAACAATTCCAAATGGTTGTGTCTCGTTATGGCGTTGATGAATTGCGAGTGTAGCTCAAAAACTAATGGCTTGTGGCGTTTGCTTCGAAGCGACATCAAATACAATTTCTTGCAATATTGTAATCGTACTTGGCGAATTAAGTGGACTGTAAGCTTTATGGCATTTAATAGTCACATAAAATTTATGACACTTCTCGCTTAGCTATGAAAGTAATTTAAGTGCGATATTTTACTGGTTACTTGGCATTTATGTGTTTTGCGCATTATAAATGAACAATGAAGTATTTAAGTAAAATTATTAGATTAGATGATCGTTGGAAAGCGGAGGTACACACATCGAATCGCTTAAACTGACGTTAGAGCAGATGTTAAACAACTGGAAGATTGTGTGTTTTAAGTGCTTTCAGCACTACACTCAGATGTTGAGAGGGGCTTAAAGCTATTTCCGCAGTTACTAGAAGGTTAGATTGCCTGCTGCTGAAAACAGTGGCTTTTATGGCACAAAAAAATACCCACAGCTTGACTCATTTATCCGCCTTGTTGAATAATTTAGTGCGATTGATCAAATTCATTCACACATCCGTCACCCGATGTAAATTGGTCAAGCCCCAGTTGCAATGCAGTCTGTTTTGCACAGTGCAGGATATTTCGCAGGCATAAAGGCTTATCTTTTCTTTTTCATAAACCTTCCAGCTCCAGAAGCGAAAACGCGCGCATCCCTTTTGATTAAGGAATCTCTTTTCCTCCGGGCATGAAACATAAAATGATAGGAAAAGTGTTTCCTAATAGCGCTCGCCCCTCGACAAGCAATGGCAAACCTCCGAGTGTATTTCTGCCATGAAAAAGCTGCTCATAAAAACCATTTGCTATTCGGAGTCCCGGAGGACCCTCCATTTGTGGCACTACATCATGTGCACGCCATGGAGGAGCTCGGCGAAACACCTACTAAAGGGTGTAAGCGCCAGGTGACTACCAATCGATAGGGCCCGGGTTCGAAATCCACTGTGAGCACGAAATATCAAAATATTAAAAAAGGTTTTCCTCTTACAGCGGTCGCCCCTCGGAAGGCAATGGCAAACGTGGGAGTGCATATCAGCATATAAAATCTCCTCATATAAAAAAAAAACCATCTGCCGTTCGGCATTAATCTGTAAAATGCTCCATTTATAGCGATTAATGATAAATTGCAAGACAAAAAAAAATGATAATACCGCAACCCTCTGTTTTTCTTTGCTAGTTAATTTTCCAGGAGGCTGTTTTCTATAGCCCCTACGTTGCATCTAGAAAGAGAAGAAGATTTCTAAATTCTTAACCTAAAATTTCCTGAATTTTGCTGATAAATGGTTTGATAAAAGCTCGTAACCTTGTTTGTTCTTGAGAACCGCGGCTTGCTTTGCGATGTTGGATCGGCCACCCTCCAGCAGTTATGTGGTCTTTGGATACGTTATAGCCCCTCCTATCGTGTAATTGCAATGCAGTAATAGTGTAACTGTGGTTCTGCCCCAATCCGGCTGAAGGAAACTTTTACTCTTTCCGCTCCAATTGAGCTTAAGCTAATTCGCCTTCTCGTTTCCCTACATCTTCCTATGATCTGGAACCTATACCAGAGTTACATCGATTCCTTGACTGACCTGTTTCAAGGTTTCCTAGCAATTCTGCTTGGAGTACGCTAGCTTTGCACGGAAGGCGCATGATTTGGGTAGTTATAAGGACTCAGAGTAGAAATCTGCCCCGAAGCTGCAGTTCATCTCTGAGCAGTCACTATAGAGTTCCATCTCAAAATCGCAGAAAAAATATTGTGCCAGTTTAAAGTGACTTTGCGTTAGTTTTTTTTTACGGTGTTATGGATTTTTTTTCCAAAAAACCAAGGATGGAAAAAATTTCCCAAAGTAAAAATGAATTCGATTGTTTAGCCACTTGAAACGTGCAATTCAATGGGCTGCAAAAATTCAATGGGCTTAAACTGCATATCCGAAATTATTATGAAAAATTAGTTTTTGAAGAGAATTTTTTTAATGTTTTCCACAATCTGAAAATTTCATAAAATATGGACAAAAACAAAATTGAAACCAAAAAAAAAAAATAAAAAAAATAAAAGAAAAAAAAGAAAAATAAAAGGAAAAAAAAAAAAAATTAAAAAAAAACAAAAAAAAAATAAAATCAAAAATGAAAAATAAAAATAAATAGTGAAAATTGTGTGATTATTTTGAACACAAGTGTATGTATATGTGCATACATAGTTTGCTATGCAGCTTATGATTTAACGCATCGTTAAAAAAACCACCTCCCATCATACCCAGATTCATAGCCCATCGTGCTGCCACTTGCGGAATCAAAGTGAACTTTTCAAAAATTTTAGAAGATCCCTGAAGTCCACAGAACTGAGGTCCTCCAACTCATAAAAAAGTTACCTAAAGAGGTGGTCTACCTACGTTTGGAGAGAGCAGGACAGTGGCACAGAAGATCTTTATAAATGCTGGTTATGAGAACAGATGCGAGTCTTCGAATCTTGCCAGCTCTTTTAATGTGCAGGGCATTCCACTATACTATAATACGATAGTAGAGAATTGGCCTAACTACTGCTGTGTAGAGCCCATTTAGTATTTTGGCTTCCATGCCCCATTTTTCCCTAATTACCCCTAATTACCCGAGGAATACAACGCCGTCATTACTTTACGTTCTCTACCTGCATCTGTAAGCCGTCAATTTAGCTTCTTATCTAGCGCAAGGCCTTTTCGTTACTCATAGGGTTTTTTTCCCAACTAGGAATATTTGTTTAAGAACAGAGATCTTTGGTATACTGCTAAAAAAAATAAGATTCATTTTCTCTGGGCTTACACCGAGTCCTCGACTGCTACACCAAAGTGATTTTTCTTTTTTTTTTGTAGAGGTAGAGTTCAAAATGCTTTACACTTACCGCAACCGTCGTTTACTGCGTCGAGTGGTGTGGCCACTAAAATAATCTCTGCTCTACTTCTGCGAGAAACCCCTCCGGGACTACTTTCTGCATTACATCGGGAGCACCCAGAACGGCATCCATAAAGAACCTATTCTATTCACCGACGTCTGGGTACACCGTATTTGTAGCCAGCTTGCATGCTATGGGCACGTCTTCTTGTCTCTGTTTGTGAGGCTTCGCTTTGTTGCACTGTGTCGAGGTCTATCTTTTTTCCCGTAGTACGTCCTCGATGTATCTCTTCACCGCGCTCCAGCTGTTCTCACGTTCGAGCTTTTCGCTGATTATGTTACTTGGCGCGTTGTTGTCAATCTGCTTCCTCAGAGCATCTCTTTTCGCGAGCTATCTGCCACAAATACAATAAAAAACTTGTGCTCAGCGGCATTGCTTGCCTTACCTTGCCTATGCGTTATAAGTATCTCCGGAAGTATCCCTGGCTCGAGATAAACTGAGTTAAGAAGTAATTCACTTCCCTGAAGTTCCTTTGGACCCATTTGCCTATTGATGTGATGAGTTTCGCTGTGCGTCCATCTGCCACTCGGCTCAATACCCCATCCGCTTTGACACCAAAGTGATAGTTTGCTGTGAGTCCAGCATCATAAACTCAAATAAACTTAAAACCTCTCAATTATCACTTAACGTAAAATCTATTTTTTACACGCTTGTGCGCAAATACAAAACATCGTTTCCACTGTAATGGACTCATTAATATAGGTAAAATGCGAGCGGATTGAAAATTTAGCAGATATTTAAGTGCCCAACAAATCCCACCATATACCCACAAATCCTTACCAGAAAACCATTCAATGAAGTTTTCCGACAATTCTCTATAGTAACAACACACACACACACCCTTCTGTTCATTGACTATTGTAAGAACGCGCATTCTTGCTTGCCACTTATCTGCAGAAGGGAATTATCATATGCACACACTCCCCTTTCCGCTCTTTCCGCTAAGGGGCATCTCACTAAATTGAAAGCGCAAACTTTCCCTTTGCAGCGGCGCACAGTTCCCTAAGTCGTATCGCCGCGCCCTTTGCCAGTGCAGCCACTTCATTGAAAACTTCATAAAGTGGTGTAGGGTCTTGGGGTTACACAATTGTGTAGTGTCAATGCCAACGCGGATTGCAACGTGCAATGGCAACAACAATTAAAAATTTGTCAAAATGATAAAATCGAAAAGTGAAAACTTTGGGGCGAATACTTTATATAAAGTGGAAAATGTTTTCACTTGCGGCAATTAAACTTCACAGAAAATAGTGTGAAATGAGCATAAAAGAAAAATAAATGAATAACGGAGAAGTCTGAAACTGGCGCGATAGTGGATACTACACTGGTTGCAACAAATTGATTGGGTCGATTGCATGTCGAGCGCCAAGAAAGGCAAAGTTGTACGTGGCGTGCAGCGCAAATAATGGCCTTAAGCGATATTGGAAAACTTCAGAGATATTCTCCTACTTAAAATTATTTGAAGAAATTCTGCAATAAACAAATATTTAGTTGGAAGTGCAATGCAAATTCGTTATTAGTTATAATAAGTAGATAGTAAGCAGTAGAAAATAACTTTTAAATCGAATTTATTTGAATTTATTGCAACGCTCGCCTTCGACAGGGTCAGGTCGATCACGCAAAGAGGTGTTACATAGATATGACATAGATGAAGTGGGACGATGAATGTCTGTTTAACCGCAGATGCTCCATGAAAGAAAGGCATTTCAAGCAACATGGAATCCGGTTCGGGAATAAGTTATTAACGTAAGCTTTCTCAAGGCGAGGATGTAGGTAGGACAAATGGTTGAAGTACCACTCTGGCACTTCCCACGAAGCACTAAAGTGCCGTTTGGATACCATTATGAGACCTTTAGATAGACAATGTTTTTATGAGTTGGAGGACCTCAGTTCTGTGGACTTCAGGCATTTTCTAAAATTTTAAAAAAGTTCACTTTGGTTCCCCAAGCGGGATCACAATGGACTATGAATCTGAGTATAGTTGCCATAATGGGCAGCCTAACCTAACGCACCCTTATGATGGGAGGTGGTTTATTTAACGATGCGTTAAATCATAAGCTGTAAAGCAAAATTTGTATGCACATATATACACACACTTGTGTTCACACTAATCACACAATTTTCGCTATTTATTTTTATTTTTTATTTTTGTTTTTATTTTTTTTATTTTTTTATTAATTTTTTTTATTTTTTTTCTTTTTTTTTTTTTTTTTATTTGGGTTTTTTTCATATTTTATGAAATTTTCATATTTTGTAAAACATTAAAAAAATTCTCTTCAAAAATAAATTTTTCATAATAATTTCAGATATGCAGTTTTAAGCCCATTGAATTGCACATTTTCAAGTGGCTAAACAATAGCATTGATTTTTAATATATTTTTTTTTTGCTGGCGGTTTTCCCATCAT
The DNA here is from genome assembly GCF_027943255.1 of Anastrepha obliqua. Classification (NCBI taxonomy): domain Eukaryota; kingdom Metazoa; phylum Arthropoda; class Insecta; order Diptera; family Tephritidae; genus Anastrepha; species Anastrepha obliqua. The sequence continues at coordinate 52,610,180 of NC_072893.1, forward strand.
TGGTTATTTGGAAAAAAATGCATAACACCTTAAAAAAACCTCCAATAGACAGATGTCTACAGCCAACCAAAGCTGTTGATGTAATGGAGAAGATTGATGGGATGTAGGCTGGCGCACTGCCCCAGGCTGTCGAAAAAAGGAACACCCAGTGATCTTAATCGTCTATCGGCCAAACCTGCACATTCACAAAGAAAGATAAAGTGCTCAACAGTCTCCTTTTCTGAAAGGATTCCGTAATGGGGGTTTAATGGCAAACCTAGCTTCTCCGCATGTGTGCCAATCGTCCAATGACCGGTAAACACAGCTACGAGTATGCAAATTGAATGGCGTGGAGCGCTCAGAAGTTTCTGAGTCCTCCGTACTGTGGCCAAAGGGTTTTCGAAGGCAAGGATGTAAAGATTTGAGAAGCTTTGCCTGTTTTAGATTCCACTTCCGTCTATTGTACTGGAGCCAAAGGGTTTTCGAAGGCAAGGATGTAAAGATGGAAATATTTGAAAAGCTTTGCCTGACTTAGACTCTCCTCCAAAAATGATATGTTAATGGGGAAAGAGTATCCTACGGTTTTATGTCGCCCCCGAATGACAGATCGTTTTGCATGAAAATATTTTTCATGGCAATAATACACCCGGAGGTTTGCCATTGCCTGCTAAGAAACGCTTTTTGAACACTTTTGCTATAATTTGGTTTTCAATGCCCGTAGTGAGCAGCGAACCCACTGATGAGGCTTCAGGAAATGATGCATTAAATTACGAATATCGTAGTTCTCCTACAATCAAACGATTTCACATATTAATGCGAAAGCTAAGGAGATTTTGTGGAACAACATCAAGGCGCACACCACAAATAGAAGGAGGAGCTCGGCCAAACACCCGCGACTCCTTACGCTTATTGCATGGAAATGCACCGTCTCATCATCGATTAACTCTTGTGACTGATTTTTTGGCCTGCTTTTGGTATTATAAGCGTAGGTCTGGGCATAATACACCAATTTTTTTTAGAATTTAAGTGGTAAAATTTTCTTCTCTTTGATTGGCGCAATAAATGCGTAAGCGATTCTGAACGAGCTTAAGGGGTTAGGTGGGTTTCAGAGGTTGAAAAAAGAAGATTTTAACTATTTTTTTAGTATATAAAATCATATATTTTATTTAAACAATTCTATATATCAAAGATACATATATAAACAGTATTTTGTGAAATTTTTATTTAAAAATTTCGAAAACTCAGCCGTTGGTTCCTCATCTTCCTTGACGTCTCAAAAAAAAATGCTCTTGCCGTGGACAGCATAACTCATTATTGGTTTATCTAAAATCAAAAAGCCAAACGGATTTCTTTAGTACATGGATAAATCTCGTTGTTGTATGAAGGAAAAAAAAATCAAAATTTGAATTTTTGACAGGCTTTGAACCAAAAAACACATAGTTTAGTGAAATTTTCGATACATTGGCTCAAAACAAATAGTTGTAATTAAAAAAAAAAACATTGGTTAAATAACTAGATAATGTTATTTCAAAGATTTGTACAAAATTTGAACTAAATCGCTTCATAACTTTTCGAAATATCGTGTCCACCGACTTAAAAAATGGGGGTTTGAGATAAACACGTCACCTGCGAAGCGCTCAACTGACGTGGCTTAATGGGCGGAACTTCTGAAGGGTCTATCTCTTAGAATTTTACTCGGAACGGCTTAAAATTTTAGGAGAGTATTTTAAACATACTGTACTATTTAATGAGATAAAAAAAATCGATTTTTTGAAATTTTCAAACCCGCCTAACCCCTTAACAAAGCGCGCCAGTTATTTCCTTCTCGTGTTAAGCTGCGCCAAGTGAAGCCAAGTCCTTCTCCACCTGATCTTTCCAACGCACAGGAGGACTTCCTCTTCCTCTGCTACCACCTCCTGGTACTGCATAGAATACTTTCAGAGCCGGAGCCGGCTTTATTTCGATTAATTTTGTGCCGCCTTGTATTTAAGTTCGAGTTCATAAATTTTAATTGAGATATTTATTTGAGGCTCCCCAAAGCTAAAAACGCTCATAATATTTCATTAACTAACAATTAATCTTCACTTGAGTTGCAGTCAACACTTAAATACAATTATGAGCTTGCCCCATTAATCTCTCTTTGCAATGTACTTTTATCGTAGATGTCCAAAGACGTCACCTTTGTTAATCCAAAATAACAAAAAACAACAACACCAAAAGAACTTAATTATGTTGACAGACTGCCAAAATATTTGGCTACTACGTCTGTGTGTGTGAATTTGTATGGGTGTGTGAATTTCTATGTGTGTGTGCTTCTGTTGTTTCTCCTCAAATTAATCTACAAGCACATGCACGAGTGTGTATAGATATGTGTATATGCATACATATGTACAAGCGCTGTATGTTGAGCACAAGTCTGTGGCTTGTTGTTGTCACTTAGTTGACAATGTCCGTAACAGCATTTTTTGTTTTGCCACACGTCTGTTAAGTTTTCTCATTGAAAAGATTATAAAATTAATGATGCTACTGCGTTTCATGAAAAAGCAAGCAGGCGAAAAAAAGAACAATACCAGTAAAAAGTACACGAAACAAGTGTTAAAAAGTTCGTCAGTTGTAAGCAGTTGTACTGTGATAACGGTAATGCCAGTTAGTCAATGTGCAACGTTGCCAGCAACAATAGCAGAAACAGTTAGCAGCAGCAACTTGTTGACATGTGACGCGTCGTAATTGTGGTTAAAAAGCGGCAGTTTGCCATACAGTTTTTGTGACATTTTGGGTTGTTGTCGCACCTCGATTTATTTGCACAATCCTTTAATCATTTGCGGCTGCTGCATATACGCCAGTACTCAGAATAATAGCAGCGCGACATAATACGAAGTTTTCAATAGTTGTCTATTTTTTATTTACCTATATTTTATTTTTTATTTTGCTATGAAAATAAAGCTAATACTACAGCAAAAACCATAAAACTCAGCGTTTAAAACTGAGTGCAAATTAAAAACAAAAGTCAACAAATTTTCATACAAAATTTAGTCAAAATCCTTAGAAAAATTTTGAATATGCGTTTTTTTTTTAATTTTAGTATAACAAAGTGCAAGTTTCGTGTAGCTCAAACGTCGCTTTGATTTTTGCGATTTTTTTCTCCGACGGTTTTACGCATTTTCTCTGGATGATTGCACATTTTTTTGTGTTTTTAATTTTGAGCCGCTTTAAACTGGCACATTACTTTATCAAAATTAAATCGTCTACAAAACTGCATAGCCAGAATTTTTCTAAAGATTCTGACTAAATTTTTTATGAAAATTAGATGATTTTTTTTTAATTCTGTTCGAAGTTTGAAACTTTTTGTGTATTTTTGTTAATTTAGAAAAATAAGAAAAAAAAATTATCGAAAGAAAAAATAGTATAAAAAAATGAGAAAAGAAAAAAATAATAATATAGAAAAATAAGAAAAAAAATTATCAAAAAAAAAGAAAACAAATAAGAAAAAAATAAAGCATATTTTATATATAAAGGGTGGTTAAGTTTCAAGGGCCGGTGTTGATTTTGAATAAAATACAAAAACAATTAAAATTAAAAAAAAAAATATTAAAAAAAAATAGAAATAAAAAAATAAAAAATAAAAATAAAAAGATAAAAAGATAAAAATAAAAAAATAAAAATAAAAATATAAATAAATAGTCAAAACTTTGCTATACGTCGCGCTGCTAGTGTTGCGAACACAGCTGTACATTCGAAAAAAGCGCTGGTGTATATGTATGTATGCACTTATATACTTTCACTACCATGTCCCACAACAACAGTTGTGCCATATTTTCTTCACCTAACAGCTGTTGACTCTCCATACTTTTTCTCACATTTATTCTCAATTCTCATTTTCCTACTACTTCCATGTTCGTATCCGTACTAAAAGCCACATTTTCCAAGTCACTTATTTTTACAACTATTCTCAGTCAAATCGCTTATTTTTCTTTTGGGTCTACCGCAGTTAAAAGGCAAGAAAGCGTGTGAGCTGTGGCTGGTATCTGCTGTCTGCAGTTGTCACTTGGGTTTACAGTAACTGATGTGGTTGGTTGCCTCGTGGTTATGACATCTCTTTGATTGCTGACTTTTGTGCCACTGGCTATCTTTCTTATTCACTTGTATAAATTTGCAAAGTGAGTTTTGAAATGCTACCAATAGTGGGATCTGTCTTGTGGGCCAGCTACTCACTCGGGGTGGCGCAACCAATTACTCTCTGCTTGGACAGTCAAGCTGCCATTACATCGATACAGTGAATGTAGACATATTTTTGATGATCTGGCTTAGCAAAGCACCACGAATGTGATTTGGCAGCCTGGTTAAATTTGCATTGCGCATTAGTTGGCTAGGCGGGGAATCGATCGTGAATGTACTCTGCCTCAGTATGTGGGCATGATTGTGATGGAGGTGTTGTCTGACACAGCTCAAAGCCAGTTAGCACAAATAAGCCATTTTGATACACCACTGGTAGAACCACTGCTTTTTATTAGTCAACCCTCTTGATTTGAGTATGAATCTGTCGTTATTTTCTTTTCTGCAATTTCTGTTAACCCACGATTATTCCCCCAGTTCTCTATGTCGTAGAGTATCCAGACTTGGGCACGCACCCAGACTTAGGCTCTCACACAGACAGTGAAAGACTGTTTCTTTAGATTCTTCTTAATTGCAGATTCTGCATCTATCGATTATTGTTGACGTAATTCTGAATATGTCTGCTTGTGGCTTTCTTAACAACTCGTCAGTTCTGGAGTTGTTGAAATTGGGCCATTTCGGGAATAGCAAGAAGATATCCCTTTTGCGCACGCCTTGGGGACAGTTATAGGATGCCCCCTGTCTTGTCAGTTTATCAGCTTTCTCATTTCCTTGTATGTTCCTATGGCCAAGCACCCAAATGAGAGTGATGTCTGTAGTGCGCGCTAAAGTATCAAGTTCTTCTTCGATTTTTGAATTGGTTATAGGTGACTTTAAAGCTAAGATGGCTGCTTGACTGTCTGGATAGCATCGGACTTCTCCACGCAGACCAACAGTATATAGATCATGGCGTCCACTTGTAAGGTGCCTATATAGGTCTAGTCTAAAAAGAATGAACACAGAACTAGGGCTCTCATGAACCTATATCGAGATTTTATCATATATAGATTTTGTGCCTCTTGTCAAACGCTGTCTAACCTTTTATTTCTTTGACTCTCTGGCAGTCTTTGAATTTTCAACTATTCACAATATTTCAAGTTTTAGAGAAGTGGTTCCATCACATTTCGAGTTAGAGGGAGAAATATGAGCACAAACGAGCTTGTTGAATCTCGAAGGGTGCATAGATAAACCGCTTAGATTAGGAGCAGAAGGCCAGGAGGCCAATAGGTTATGGAGAGAAGCAAAATACTTGTGTTAGCAACAGAGTAATTTGACCGCAATAGATAAGAAAAGTTTAGGATAATTGCTCAACCTCTCAAGAGCGAACATCTCGAAAGTCATGGCTTGTGTTACCGGTCATTGTCTGTTAGGGAGGCAGGCACTCTTCTAAGCTAAATACTGCAGAAGTTGTAGAGGCAAGTAAAAGGAAGAAACTGTAGAACACTTCCTTTGTAATTGTCCAGCCTTGGCCAGGAGTGGAGCCGGGTTGTTAAGAAACCATTATTTTAACTCTCTTACGGAACTATCCGGTGTTGGGATAAAACCTAACCTACGCTTCATAAAAACGTCTAAACAATTCCATGATGAATAAACACTAAGGTTCCTGTGGTATACAGTGATACCACAAGGGATCTACATGGTCTAAGTGAGTTGGCTATGCTAAACCGATTGCCACAAAAACCTAACCTAACCCACTCTTTCAAATACACTTTGCTTTAACGTTGGAGCGGCGTACTTAAAATAATTCTTTGAAAATTTAGTCCTCTGAAATGTTGAACTCATTTAAAATATTACTACATTAGATCCGTAGTGTCTCGTGCATGTGAATGTTTTTCTGGGAAAAAAGAAGAAAGTTGGTCTTTGTTGTACAGTGTTTCACTAATATATTGTGCAGTGTTAATTATGTCAGAAAATGATAGTAACAACAGTCGGCTTGTCAAAAATTTAATGCAGTTTTCGTATTCACCGAATTTTTTTATTGCAGCACCCTTTAGGGATGATGAAAGCTTTTCATAATTCCAATTCGTCACATATTTTGCTTTTGCAATGGATAACATGAGGCCGGTCTGAAAACATGGATGTAAATATGTATGTGTGTATGTGCATTAGCGTGAATGTGTCTGTGTATAGGTATGTACGCGTGGGCTTGTGTGTGCACGCACAAATGTATGTTAGGTAGGCATGAAAATTGGCAAACTTGTACTTGCAAGTTCGATATTTGACGTTTTGATGAATTACCTCATTTTCATTTCATACGGATACCTACATACATACATACGGTCATACATACACGCATACATTAGAAGAACTGTGTCAGGTGTTACTGTCGTCAATTCGATGAAAGAAAAAATGCAAATAGCTTTAGGAGACTTTTAATGTCATCGTAAATTTTACAAAAATGGAGAGCTGGGAAATATTAAAAATTGGCAAATGCGAAATTGCTTAACTTACAATTTTTTATTTTTTTCTAAATCATTCAAAAATAATAACTTCCGACATCTGTCACTTTAACACTGATGAATATGCATTACTTATTTCTATATAAATATTTATATATGTACGCCAAAGGATATTTGACACCCACGATGGAAAGAATAATGAGATGGCGCCTATCGTGGTACCGTTACTTTGCTCTCAGCGAATTTGACAATGAGTGACGTCATGTTAGCACCAGTATGGCCAGATTACCATTTTTTTTGTTATTTAGTCTTCAGAATTTCACTTATACTGAGTCGTCCAAACTGATTGGTAACAGAAAAATTTATTTTGTCAGAACATATGTAAATGAAAAAATTAATTTAAGTGATTTATAGAAAAGAAACTAAAAAGTTCGACCCAAATTAAGGGACATCAGAATTCGTTTTAGAGGTATGGTTCCTTTGGCAAAGTTTCTTACTTTGATCCCTAGAATATGATTTTCACAGAGCAATGGGCGATTTTTTTGCCTCCCCACAAATCGACCCGGCCTAGTACATACATATATATTGAGATTTGTATTTGAACATGTGTACATATTTACTGGAGTATTTTAGTATTTGTGCGTTCATCGATCGGCTAGCAGTGACAGTCTGTCGTCAACACTTTAACGCCTTTAGTGATTCTGTTGTTTTTGTGGTTACATTTGCGTTTGTGGTTATGGCAGCTGTAGTTTTGTTGTTGTGCTGTTTTCCTACTCCTGCTGCTGTTGTCTGTCTGTGGTGGCTAAAACTTAATTACAACGATTCGAGTTGCTGTCAATTGCAATCTCTTCGCTTGTCTCACCAGTTAGCCGGCCTCGGCTGCATTCAATTGTAGGGCAGTTATGCATGCAGCCTGGCATTGTTAATATATACAGACGCGTATAGATATGAATGTAGGGTGCATGTACTCCTTATATATGTATGTTTGTATGTGTGTATTACTTTTGCTAGTTGCTGCTGTTGTAAACATGCCGCAAAATACAAGAATGAATGCAAAAAGTTTAATTACGATTTTCCGTTATTGCTACTGCTTTTGTTCTATACTCCCTTTAACATATTGACATACATATTTTTAAATGCATACTTAGTGTGTATGTGTATAACTTTACCGCACTTCATTGTCCTTTTTGCCCGGCTTGCTCGTTTTTCTGCAAACTTTTAATCGAATTAAATGAATAACGTCATTCGCATCAGCAGCAATGCTTGAGTCTTCTACTCTTTCTTATACTCTCATGTAGTCGCTTGTGCTTTTGTGAGTGCCATACATATAAATTTGTGCTTATCGGCTATTAGTTGCCACTCAGACCCTCTGGCTGCTGGTGAAAGATGGTCTGTCTCTCTACGGTAGGCCAGTAGCAATAATTGCTACTCAGACATATGGGGCAAGAGTAGCACAAATTATACGAATAATAAATGGAATTCGATCAACTGCCTGCCTGCTTGCAAAATAGATATATGCGAGTAAGCGCACCGACTGACCTCAATGGACAAGTGGTCCATTAACGGTGCATATGTGAGCAAACTGTCTGTGGTACAATTTTACACTTGACTTCACAATCACCCTCTGGCACTACGCATTATTTACTTTTCCATTGGAAGAACATGCACGAAGAATGTACACCGTTATACATACATGTATGTTCGTATCTATGGTGGCTTAGCGCTTATTTGAAGCAGAACCGACTTTAAGTGCGAATGGCCCATGCTTGTGACCAAAATTTCATACAAATACTTTTTATATTTAAAAAACAAGAAAAAAAAATGTTTTATTAGTCATATGCCATCATTTCCCTTTGTTTGTTATGTTATATAATTATTATATATATTATTATAATATGTTATTTTAAGTTGTGCTATGTTATGTTATGTAACGCTATGTTACTTTGTGCTATATTATGTTATGTTAATATATTTTTCGTTGTGCTATGTTATGTTATGTAACGCTATGTTACTTTATGTTATATTATGTTTTACATAATTGTTTCCTGTCATCAAACAAAGAGTAGGCGCACTCGCGTATTTTTTTTGGCGGTGAGGTTGGGTTAAAAATGTCTTCGCACCATTTAGTAATCATCGCTACTACGTGTGTTGTGATTCCACTAGAAATATCCCTCCTCTTCTCCTGGAGGGCCAAGACGGCGTCCTAGGAAGGACACTTTCTCGAGCACTTCTTCAAGCATAAATACACCAATAGCTCGTTGCAGAGCTGCTCTTTCTATGTACGTCTCACAGGTGCGTTGCACAGATTGCAGAGTTTTCCGCCGGCATTGCACTTTTAGCGAATCTGCCCATATTGCGCATCCGTATAAGAGAATCGAGTTCGTTGTGTCCATTAAAAGTTTTCGCTTGTTTATTAGAAGGATGAGCTCTGTTTTCTCTGTGACCAGCTTTAATTTATGTCTGAACTCGGATCATCACCTGATTTACCTTCCTTTTGGCTTCGTCAGTGTTTCAAGCGATTATTACAGCTGCGATGTCGTCTGCGTATCCCACTAAGTGCACATCCTCAGGCATCTCAATTCGAAGGATTTCATCGTAGCTTATATTGCAAAGTTCAGGTCCGAGTATTGATCTTTGGGCCGCACCTGTTATTTGTTTAGTCTTACATCCTTCTCGCGTTTCGTATAAGAGCACGCGATTGCTTAGATAACTACAAATAATCTTCAGTAGATTATTCGGGATCTTGAATTTTACCTTTAGGGCTTGAATTACGTCTTCCCAACTTAGACTGTTGAAAGCATTTCTAATATCCGGAGTGGCTAGTAGTACTAAGCGTTTGGAGTATCGATTACCTGCCTGGGCATGTTCTACGCTAGCTTTACATCTTGGATGGCCCCTAAGGTGGATTTACCACTTCTAAAACCATGCTGTCTGTCAGACAGGCCGCCACAGTTCTCTACGGCTTCGCTAAGCATATGCTTTATCAATTTCTCAAATAGTTTTCCTGCGCTATCCAGCATACATAGCGGTCTATAAGTGGACGCTAATGTTAGGTCTCCCTTTCCCTTACTGATTAGTACTAGTTTGTCTTTTTTTCATAGGGCGTTCGATGGCCAATAGTTTCAATATTTCCGCAACTATGCCATCAGGTCCTGGCGCTTTATTGAATTTTATTGCTCTTGCAGCATCTTTTAGTTCTTCTTCTAAGAACGGGACAGGTTTCGTTGCTTCATACTCGAGTTCTTCCCTCTCAACACAATATGTTGGGAAGAGTGTGTCAACTATTTTTCTTACCACTTCGGTTTCCAAATCAACAGCAGAGGATTTGGCTCCTAGCTTTCTCATAAGGATTTTATAGCCCAACCTCCATGGGAAACTGTTTAGATCGTTTCTTAGCTTTTCCCATATGTCTTTTTTGCTTTGGCTTATAGCTTTCCTCAACTATTTTCTGCTTTTTTTGCATTCTTCGGATTCCCTTATCGCCGGGCCCAATCTTATGGATCTAATAGGACTATGAATAAGTTCGTGCGGTTTTACAACAGATGGCGTAACTTGATTATTATTCCATCGATCCACATTTCCAAACATTCATTGGAGAGCTACTGTCGTAAGGCACAAACGTCAGTATAAGGTTTTTATTTGAAGCGTAAACAACAATATTTTTACCACACTTGAAAATGTCGAATTTCGTGCCAAATAATGTGTTTTTGCGGGGAATTTTTTAATATGAAGAAAAAGCAGCCGAAAGTCATCGTATCTTGGTGGAAGTTTATGGTGAGCATGCTCTAGCTGAGCGAACGTGCCAGAAGTGGTTTGCACGCTTTAAAAGTGGTGATTTTGGCTTGGAAGACGAAGAACGCGAGGGTGCGCCGCCAAAGTTCATGGATACCGAATTGGAGGAATTGCTCGATCAAGATCCGGCTCAAACGCAAGAAGAGGTTGCAAAAACTTTGGGAGTTGATCAATCAACCATTTCCAAACGTTTAAAAGCCATGGGAATGATCCGAAAGGTAGGCCATTGGGTGCCGTATGAATTGAAGCCAAGAGACGTTGAACGCCGTTTTATGGCATGCGAACAACTGCTTCAACGGCACAAAAGAAAGGGTTTTTTGCATCGAATTGTGACTGGCGATGAAAAGTGGGTCCATTACGACAATCCAAAACGTCGGGCAACGTATGGATACCCTGACCATGCTTCAACATCGACGTCGGCGCAGAATATTCATGGCCTGAAGGTTATGCTGTGTATCTGGTGGGACCAGCTGGGTGTTGTGTATTATGAGCTACTGAAACCGAATGAAACGATTACGGGGGATGTCTACCGACGACAATTGATGCGTTTGAGCCGAGCACTGCGAGAAAAACGGCCGCAATACGCCGATAGACACGACAAAGTTATTTTGCAACATGACAATGCTCGGCCACATGTACATATCTCCAAGTTCTGTGATCTCGTGTGTCCACCATAATACATCATTTCTTTTTTTGTTTTACCTATTTTAGGCATAGATGCATTGCAACCTATCATAATGCATCGCATTGTTGTCTTGACTAGTGTTTTTGCTGTAATATTCGTACAGATCGTCGTTTTATTTACGTCAATAGTTGCAAGGAGCGTCGCTGGGTTTAACTTGTTTATGATCCATTTGCGTGTACTTTTATTTCGATTTTCATGTATTGGCACCCACGTCACTGTTGACAGTTATGATTTCGAGGTTGTAAGGTAATAGTAGTAATGTCAGCCTTGAAAACCAACGGAGAATCTCTCTTGCCAACAAATGCTGCTTTGGACAATTGAGTAGTAAAGTCCTCTCACGACGAACAAAAGTAACACTCTATCATGCTCCCGCCCTGTGCTTGAACCATGACAACATCCGATGAGGCGTGCCTTTCAGTGTTTGAGAGAAAGATTCTGCCGAATATTTTTTGAGCCGATAGAACAAAAAGCTGTACGAGCTTTACGACGACGTAGACATAGCGCAGCAAATGAAGATCCAGAGGCTACACCGTCTGGGTCACGTCATCCGAATAGCCAATTGAAATTTGCATTTTATTACTCTAAAATTCCGTGAGCTATAAAACTGCATGCTCGGAATTTTTTAGAAATTTAAATTAAAAATCGGAAATTTTTATGAAAATTTGGCAATTTTTTTTTAATTTGCATAAAATGTTCAGTACATCATAAAACTATTAAAATTAAATAAGAATCAAGAGAAAATAAATTGCCGATAAACTGGCTAGGAATGGGTCGACAAACCAGGTTTCAGTTGACCCCATCTCGGACATTTGTATCCCCGTGACCTTTGTTAAAAAGAGAAACTGCGCAATTTCTTTTTTAAAAAAGACTTGATGAAGTTCTACCACATCGGCCATCACTTTGGCCTCAGTATGCAGAGCCAGGAGGCTTAAAGTACTAGGGATTCTTCTCCATTCAGTATACAAGCCCATGCATAGAACCTTGCAGGAGCTGTAAGAATCCGGCAAAGAATAAGACTGTTGAACACTTTTTTTTTTCAAATGTCCGTATCTGGCGACTAGGCGCTTAAAATTCTTAGTGTGCCTGAGTCGCCTGAGTGCACAGGTCAATTATATATAAATATATACATATACATGCAATTTTATATAACTCATCCAATTTAAGTCATATTTAATTCAATTCACAAAGTACAAGTTCGAAACTGCTGAAAATTACTGTTGATTTTTAATAACTTATCTGCTGACGGTCTCTGAATTTCTTCCTTTCCAACATTCTAGCGTTATATGGAGGAATATGTACAAGACGGTTAGCAAAACTAAAAATACAAAAAATTAACTGAAGTTTACAGCAACTTCTATATTAGACCTTGTACACTAGAAATGAATGAGATATAAAGCCCCATACCAAAAAAAAAAATTTTAAACCCCAAGAAATCGAACTTTGTTGAAAATTTGATGAATTTTTTTGTTTAAATGTTGTAAAAAATTGTATCCCTAAAATATGTTGCTTTTGTTGTAGTATGAACTATATTTTTATACAAGATCAACGAAGAAAAATTACTGTGAGAAAACTTTTTTGACTCACTGTAAAAATTTTTTTTTTCGTTACTTCGATTTATACCGCTTCTAGTGTACTAAAAACTATATTTTCACACAAAACTAATTAAAAAAAAATCACTGTGCGAAAACTTTTTTGACTCCCTGTAAAAATATATGTTTTTTTTGTGTTATTCATTACTTCAATTTATACACCTTTTATTCTACTAAAAACTATATTTTCATACAAAACTGGTTAAAAAAATCTCACTTTGCCAAAACTTGTTTGACTCACTGTAGAAGTATTGATTTTTTTCGGAATTTCTATTGTCCTAATTAGATAATGTTAATAGATGCCGCTGTGCATTTTTTATGCAGCATAACAGAATAGCCTGGCTATCATTTCTGCATACTTATTTCAAATTAATTTTTTTGGGTTATGACACACTTCCAGTAAACCATCTCTGTGTTTCAAACCAAAGAACAATAAATAAAATACCTAGCATCCGTCTGGCTTTGCAATCATAAATAACTTTTTTTTATATGCTTTTTGCTGGTTGTGGCTACTTCATCAACTAACCGACAAATTCAATAGCTCAATTGATTAGAAAGCGGTTAGTCGCGATTCAAATCCACCAACGCGCCAATGCATTTGACCTATACATTTTTGTGGTTTTTGTTGATATTATTTGGCTCTACACGTAGCTTTTCGTATTGACTTGACTTTTTAGCATGACTGCCATTCGCCCCGTCATTTGTTGTTGGCCTTGTCGCTGTACTCTGTTTCTGATGGTTTGGGTCGCGTTAAAATTTTGTGCGGTCAAATCTTAATTGAAATACCAAATAGCAAACCATCAGGCCGCTAACCGCGACTTTGATTGATGACTGCTCGGAAAATATTAGTAAATATATATTTGACAGAAATAAATATAAAGGGTGATCAATTTGGAGGTATCGGATATTAAATTGAAATTAAACAAAGAAAATTCGAATTGATTGGGCAATCTTTATTATTTTTGTATGGAACCATTCATGACATTTATTTTTTAAGGACAATCACTTTCAAATGTTTGCTCGCAACTACGCGATAATTCGGCTATCCGTAAACACCAATTTTGAACGACTCGCTGGTGGACCTCGGTCGGTATCTCGTGAAGAACTTTAGTAATGTTGGCTCCGTAGGCCTCAATCGAAGCTGATTTATCCACCAAACATTGTGCAAAGGTGTGATATCAAGCGTTATTGGTGGCCAAGCCATTGGTCCGAGAGGTGAGGAAAATTGCTCACCGAAACGACGACGCAGTAAAAGTCATTGTGTCACGGGCTGTAGAAGAAGTAGTCTCGGTGCCGTCTTGTTGGAACCAAATGTGGTGGGCATCAGGGAGATCTTTAGCCCAAATACGGCAATTTTGCTTATTATGCATTAAGCCAAATGACCGTCTTCGCTGAACATAATTCGGGTTCCAAAAAGCGGAGCTTCAGCGAGTTTTTTAAGAGCCTTTACTGAAAAATCGACCAGCTTTAAATCTTTGACTAGCTGCATTTTGTATCTTCAAGATCTTTTATCAATCAAGATCTCAGATCTTTGCGAGAAATCGCCCAATTAGTGCCATAAGATGGGCCAAGTTGTTGAGACCAGCGCCGAATCGATTCTTCTGGGTCTTCGACAAAACTCTCATTTACAGCCGCTATTTTCTTCACTTCGGGTGCATATAGTCTAAGCTGTATAATTACATCCAAAAACGTTAAATTATTCTCAACTTTGCCGATGATTTGCCGAATAGTGCGTTCAGTAGGACGGTTATGTTAGCCTGATCGCGCGATGGATACTTTTCACAGAGCATCGATTTTCGTAATACAATTGTACGAGTTGTAAACGTTGTTGAAGTGTAAGTCTTTCCATGATGAAATGTCAATGAATACTGAAAAAAAATTATGTATTTAGTTCGACAGTAGTCACGCGTGATCTGTCAAGAATAATCCTATTCAGAAAAGTATCTAAGAAAAAAAAAACAAATTAAGGCCATGAATTTCTTTAAATTACATTTATTTTCATCCCAATGGAATTTCCACAGGCATTAGAGTCAATGAACATAACCATGTATTTATGCATTAGGGTGGCGCAAAAAAAAAAAAAATTTTTTATAAAGGGGGGGTTAAGTTTCAAGGGCCGGTGTCGATTTTGAATAAAATACAATTTTTTTAATATAGGAAATTATTATCATTTTTCTTTATTATGATAATACTTGTATGGCTCAATTATGTAGGGAACAAAATATTGGCCAAATAGCCTCGTCGGGACGCCTCCATCCGATGGTCCAAATTTTCGATGACGCTGAGGCATAATTGAGATTCTATGCCGCTAACGTGCCGAATTATCACATTCTTTAGCTCTTGAATTATTGCTGGCTTATCGACGTACACCTTTCCTTTCAACTAACCCCAAAGAAAGAAGTCCAACGGTGTCAAATCACATGATCTTGGCGGCCAATTGACATCGCCGCGACGTGAGATTATTCGGTCATCAAATTTTTTGCGCAAAAGAGCCATTGTTTCGTTAGCTCTGTGACAAGTGGCCCCGTCCTGTTGAAACCACATATCATCCACATCCATGTCTTCCAATTCGGGCCATAAAAAGTTCGTTATCAACTCACGATAGCCAACACTATTCACAGTAACTGCCTGACCGGCCTCAGATTGGAAAAAAATACGGCCCAATGATGCCGCCGGCCCATAAACCGCACCAAATAGTCACTCTTTGTGGGTGCATTGGTTTTTCGGCAATCACTTTTGGATTATCATTCGCCCAAATGCGGCAATTCTGCTTATTGACGAATCCACTGAGGTGAAAATGTGCCTCAACACAAAAGATGATTTTCTTCGAAAATTGGTCATTCACTGTTGCCATTTCCTGCCACCATTCTGACCATTGACGACGCTTGAGATGGTCAAGAGGCTTTAGTTCTTGAGTCAATTGCACCTGGCAAGCGTGTAAATGCAAGTCCTTGTGCATAATGTTCATCAACGACGAGCGTGAGAGGTGCAATTGTTGGGCACGACGACAAGTTGAGGTGGACGGCTCTTCAACCACACTATCGCGAACAGCAGCAATATTTTCTGCAGTACGAGCTCTACGAGCATGCACTGGTGTTTTCACATCTCCCACAGGCCCGGTTTGCTCAAACTTTTGCACAATTTTTCCGATTTTACGCACATTTGGACGATTAAATTGACCGCAAAAATCACGAAGTGCGCGATATGCATTTTGATTTGTACGCCCGTTTTCATAATAAGCCTGAATAACTTTAACGCATTGCTCGATTTTGTATCTTTCCATGGTTCAAATTGAGTTAGTCTGAAATTGAAAAATGTCAAATGAAATGCAGAAAAAACTTAACGTTTAAGTGTGGTTCACATTCAACATTGGCCCTTGAAATTTAACCACCCTTTATTTACCCGTGCCTATATTTTGAAGATTTCCATTCAATTCCCTTGGGGGTACAATTTAATTTCAATACAATTTGGTATACATTTTTTACAGATCAATATTTTTAAGCTTCTCTTTTAATTTCGCTTCATAAATGTCAAAAACTGATACAAGAAGAAAAAAAAACGAATTATTTTTTATTTTTTGGCGTCTTGCAGAGCCACTACAAAAAAAAATGCTTTACCCTTCGAGTTGTTTAAAAAAAGTTCTTTGTTTTAATTTGTTTTAAAACAATGTTTTTTTTTGCCTCATTCTAATATGCATATACCATTTGCGCTCTACGAGATGTTGGACAAACAAATTGCGTAGTTAACAGAGAAAAACTCTAGCACTCATTCCTTCATGCCATATCTGTAGCCCTAAATATTGCCCCCTCTTCTTGGCATTCTTCTCTAAAGAATTTCAAAGAATTTCTTATGCGTCGACAGGAAATGTTCTTTGCAATGAAGCGTAATAAAGTTGGCTGAGAGAGAGAGGAAGGAGGGAGGACAAGAAAATGCACACGAAGACGAATTCAACAATGACAATGACAACAAGAACATATCCGCTTACGACTTGCCCTCATTTCCTGTCGCCTGTATTGAGTCGTGCAGTCGTGAAATAAATCGTGCAACAATTCATTTTGAAGTTCTACAATTTCCTGAGACATTGATGCACCATTCCCTTTACACTTTTCAGTGCCTTCCTCTATCAATCCTCACTCTTTTTCACTTTTTAGGAATGCTCTTGCCCTTCGCACTACAATTCCCAGACGCCCATTTCCATTCACTCCTATTGATAATGTCTCGTGGCATGTTTCGTGTTGTGCATTGTGCCTGTCACTTGTTGACTTCAAAATTATTTGTAAATGCAAGGTTTTGCGTTTTCCTTTTTGGTCGCTTTTATTTTTACACGCATACGTTCTCTTTGTCCCTCGCCTTCTCTGTGGCCACAGGTTCACACTTTCGTATTTTTTGTAAACATAGCAGCTGCCTTTTGGTAATATTTCGTATTTTCAACTGAAAACATTGATGGATGTATTGACATCATAAATTTGGAAATTTATATTGCTTCGCAATGCCTCACATACTTTTGGGCGCACAAGCACACTGAATTTTCTTTATTACTTCACTTACGAGCAGCTTTTATTTGCTACGAGTACACGTAGGCCTTTTTTAATGAAATGTTTATGTCCGAAATACATTTTTTTCTGTTTACTAAGCGTTTCAGAAACTTGCTACCATTTCAATAGACTAAACGAATAGCTGAATAGACGAAATGTTCGTGTTTATTCACTAAGAAAATAACAGATATTTGATTATCTAGTCTACAGTCACAAATGGCTTGAGTTGAATATAATTTTTTACGACCTTGAAATGTCACTTTTGTAGTCAATAATATTTTTTTACTGCCCAGGGTTATTGGGCTTTGCTTAATGATTGTAAGGTACAAGTGTTTGTCGATATTTTGTGTCACTTTATTGGCCTGCCAGAGTTGAAGTCTGTTGCATGCTTTAAGGCGGCTCAACTTTGCGCCAGCAAAGAAAAGGCTGCTGTTGCCGTCGCTTTAAATTTCCACTCTCCGGCAATTGGTTTTTATTTTGCCATGAGAAAATGGCAAGAAATCCGCAGCATACATTTAGGTGCTTGACAGCTGGGTTGGTTGGTTGATTTGTGTGGCGATTCATCGAGAATCCAACTAGCGCTACCCCACCATTTTGTTGCCACATCCTCGTTACCAACTTGTTTAACAGTTATTTACAGCAAGACTATATCCAGTCTGTGCGGTTTAGGAACCTTATCAGGCTGTTCGAGAGTCTCGAGCCAGGCAGTTGCTCAAGACTCTCGAACAGCGGTTTATCAGGGTTAACATTCTGTCAGGGCAGGCCATTTACAGAGGAAATGGAAGAATGTTTCCATATTCTCCGGTTGTTTATAAGTATGACAGTATGTGTTGTGAGAGATGCCCATTTCGGCGGCTTGTTCTTCGATAGACCAGAAGCCAGTTATGACTGCCGTTAGTCTACAGGCATCCCATCGTTTCATTTTTATCAATGTCGACGATTGCTTGAGGTTGTAGGTGGTCCATAACGTCCTGCTGAGTTTGCATTTCGTCTGGTCTCTCCATCTACAATCTGCGATGCGAAGGTATTTTAGGGAAATTGCATTCTTAACCGCACCTAATGGTGTGAATACTGGTACAGCAAAAACGCTATTCATGGCAGATCCCCCTCTTTCCAGTTCATTGGCTTTTTCATTACCTTCTATGTTCCGGTGTCCCGGGACCCAAATTAAAGTAGCTTTATAGTTTTCACTCAAGGTGGTAAGGCTAGTTCTGCTTTATTCCACCACTTTAGAGGTTGTTATAGCCGCGTCCAGTGCCTGGATTGCAGCTTGGCTATCCGAAAGAATAGCGATATTGGTCTTGAAAGAGAAGTCTTCTATTAGTAGCCTGCAAGCTTCCCCAATTGCCAGTACTTCCGCCTGGAAGATACTGCTGGTATTAGGGAGACGCACAGATTTTTCAATTCCAAGTCTATGAGAATATATACCAGCTCCAACACCATAATCCATTTTACTGCCCTCTGTGTAGACTGTGGTATCGAAGTTGTTTAAAGAGAATCCCTTATTCCATTCTTCCTTAGATGGAAAGAGAGTGGCAAAATTCCTATTAAATGTCACCGTCGGGACGATGTAGTCAGTCCTCTTCAAGGTATACTGGGTTTGTCGCTGTAATAGACTGGCATGACCATGAGCTTTTTCCTTCCAGCGACCCGCTTCATTTAACCTAAATGCACTCATTGTTGCCATCTTCTTGATATGTAGATCTACCGGAATAACGTGTGTCAGAGCATTTCGGGCCTCCCTAGGACATAGTCTGATTGCACCAACCTTTATGGCACAGGCTGATCTTTGTATTGTGCCAAATAATTTGGTATTGTAGTATCTTCCTATAGCTTTCCACCAAACTACCGAACCATGCGTTAAAATTGGTCGTATAACCGCCTTATACAACCATATAATGAAGACCCCATCTTCTTCCAAGCATACGTTTTCAGGCATATAAAGCAATTTCTGCTTTCCTTACCCGTTCTTCGACGTTTAACTTCCAGCTAAGTTTGGAGTCCAGACAGCAGTCGCATCTCAACTTTTACAATTTCTTTTGCATTGCAAAAATCCTGCTGCTATAAAAGCATTCAGATTTCTATTGCGTTTATGTGGCTTTGTGCGATTGCATAATTGAATAGCGGCATGGAGGAGCATACGAATATTGAAATATAAGTAAATAGTTAAATGCAAATATTTCAGAAAATGTCTGCAAATACGCTAAACCGACTGTAAGTCGATGGCAGCGTGTCATGAAATGCGCATTCCAGCTTTTTTTGACAGATAAATTCTATGAATGATATTGCAACATTTTTTGTTTTTTCTGTTTTTTTTTTGTTTTTTTGTACACGCTTCATCCGCTTCTGTTGCTCGTTGCAACAAAACTTTGCAACTCTCGATTCCTAGTAAGTGCATGAATGCGTTCCAGTTTAGAAACTTTTCGTATTTTGCATGTCATTTAGTAGCAGAAAAACCTGTAATATGTACCTGCAGCACGACTCACAAACTGTGTTCTGCATATTTTTCGTTTATAAAGGGCCACTCGTCTGGCGATATCTACAAATATCCCTACGTATGCGCCATTAGCTTTTACTTCGTTGTTGTTTTTTTCTTGCTACTAGTGCTTGTACACTATATTGCTTTGGCTATCTGTGACATATTTTCAGAATTTTAAGAAACAAAAAGGCATGTCAAAGCTTCCTCACTCCACTGTCTTTCCAAAATTGCAGCTTAGCGCGTATTAGAGCAAAATACGAAAGGACACGCGCATGTTTTACATCTTTTTACTGTATTTCGTTTTTTTTTTGCACTTTCTCTATGTTTTGCGTTACTTCTCAAATTTACTTTGTTGCGTTTTTCATTTATTTAGTTTAATTTTTTTGTTTTCGAATATACCAGTGCTGATTTTTTCCTATTGGATTGAAATTAGGCTTTATGCTGACATTTTTCCATTTTGTGTATAGAGTATCTAACCGCTGGTGAGAGTAGTGACGAACTAATCACAGTCAGGGCCAAGCAAGGATGTCCCCAAGGGAGTGTTCTTTCTCCGCTGCTGTGGTGCTTGGTCGTTGACTCTCTACTAGCGAAGATGCAGGAACTCGGTTTTCATGTCCAAGCATATGTGGACGATGTCTGTGCTCTAACATCGGATAAATCCCTTAGGCGGCTTTGCACGAAAGTGTAGAGGATTCTGGACAAAATCGATGAGTGGTGCATGAGACAAGGTCTTTCAGTTAATCTGAAGAAAACAACCACAGTCTGGTTTATGAAAATACGGAAATTGGATAGACTCAGTCTCCCAACATTGAAAGGTGTGACACTTGGTCTTTCCGATGAAATTAAATATCTAGTAGTAATCTTGGATAAGAAGCTGACTAGGGAGACACACGTCTCACTGAAGGTAAATCGCGCATTGAGGATTTTTCGGCAACCCTTAGGTAGACCCTTAGGTAAAACCTGGGGTCTGAAACCTGCAGCACTTATCAGACCAATCATAACTTACGATTCTGTGGTCTGGTGGCGACGAAGCATGGTTAAGTCCACAATCCGGGAACTATACAGGCTGTAAAGAAGTAGCTGTTTATACATGACGGGTGCCATGAGTACAACCTCTGATGATGCCCTAAATGCTATGCTTGATTGCCTCCCCCTGGATCTTAAGATACAACAGGAAGCAATAAAAGCAATGTGTAGACTCCATAAATATGGTTTATGGCACGAAGACGGAACTTCGGAACACAGAGAAATCTTTAAGTTGCTATCTGAGCAGTATCCACTGTTTTTGGCACCTAAAGATGACCTGATACCCACAGTTTCATTTGGAAGGAAATTTGATGTCAGATTTCCATTGCGTGAGCAATGGAGCAATCCAGAATGCATGCAGGGAGGTTTGAAGGATATTTTCTTTACCGATGGGTCCAAGAATGAAATAGGGTCTGGAGCCGGATGGTACTTAAACGATAGTTATAAGTATGACTATGCTATGGGGGAAATGGCAACTGTTTTCCAAACAGAAGTTTTTGCCCTCCTGACAGTAGCCGAATGCATAATCGAGAGGAGATGGAGCGGGAAACAGATTGAAGTTTTCGGTGACAGTCAAGCTGCACTGAAGGTCCTGATGAACGCGAAGCAAACCTAAAAGATTGTTCAAGAATGTAAAAAGAAGCGTAATTCTGTCGGAAGACAGGCTTGTACTTATATGGGTTCCAGGACACTTTGGTGTTCAACGAAACGAAATTGTCGATGAATTGGCCAACCGTGGATCAGCGGTTCCCCCACATGGGCCAAAGCCAATAATCGGAATCAGTTTCGCAGGAATCATGAATTAGATCAGCAGTTATGTATGCAATCTACATAAAGAGCGATGGTCCGCTCTAGAACGCTGTAGAACTGCAAAGTGTTTTATGACAAGTTCGAACAGAAAACGTCAAACTTTCTACTAGAACTTAGACGGAAAAACGTTTGGTAGATGGACACAACCCATAGAGTCAGAATATGACCACCATTGGAATCATTGAGGACCCAATGTGCCTGTCATGCTTGGAGGAGGCGGATAGCACTGAGCACTTTCTCTGTGAGTGTCCTGCCTTTGCTAGAGCACGGCTACGAGTTTTGGGTTCCGATGTCATGAGAATGAGTAATATTCGTTCTCTAAAACTGAAGGATGTTTACAGATTTGCCGAAGAATCCGGAAAATTCGTACATAACTAACTATCTCTATCTCCGTCTCTATTCTTTCCTATCTCTTTCTCTGATACTTTTCTCCTTCCCTCCTTGACTATCTACCCCCTTTCGAGAGCTCTAAATACGATGGGCTTTTTTCAGCCTGAGTGTTTTAGGAGCCACCAAATCTCTTAGTGCTCCTTGGCTCGACCTTTTCAGTGGCAGTGATCCAACAGTGGAAGTGGCAAGCCAAGCACAAGTTGTAGGTCTAGTAGGTTAGATTAGGTTCGCTTTAGTTATGTGGTTATCCATGCGTGTGCCTACTGGGCTGAGAAATATTAGTCCAGTAAAACTAAGAAAAGTACTTTTCTTTTGTTAAACTTTTCATGCACCCTAAAAATCATATTTTATAACCAAAAAATAGTTTTTGGGTAGGTTAATGTAAATAACACCAAGCGACAGTAAAAGTTATCTGGGCAAAATTCCATGTGCACCTAAAACTAGAAGCATAAACTGTGCACGCAGAGACTCATTTGTTCATCAATTCTCTTTTTAAAGGACTTAAAATTTCAATGGACTACTTTTTCATAGTGGATATCACCTTGATCAAGAGCTTTTTGACAATGGCTGAAATCCATGAATTAAAGTTCAAATTGCTGGAGCAGATTTGGCTTCTAGCGAAATCTATCTGTTTCCAGACTTAAAAAAATGCATACGTGGAAAGCGTTTTTCATCAAAAGATTAGGTCATAACAGCTGTGGAGTGAATTTAGCAGCCCTTCCAGATTCTCACTTCAGAGGTAAAAAAACATAAAATTTGACAAAATAGCGCACGTTCAGAGATGAAAAACAGTTTTTTGACCCTTCTTTTTTACTTTAAAGGTTCGAAAAAAATACGGAAAAATGTAAAAATGGCCATAAAGTACTTACATATCGCTAGTCAGCTATGCTTGCTCCATAAATAAAAATCGCTTGGGGACGATATTTTTAAATATTTAATCTACATAAATAAGCAAAAAAAAAAAAAACAAAAATTCGCATTTTTTTTTTCAAATATGGCGAGGGCTTAAAACAGTTTTCAAAAATATTACTTATATATTATAAGGCTACCTCGTTAGCTGGTTGTAATTCATGTCAAAGTTTGCATATTTATTATGAATGCTCCAGAGCGCGCTCATTATTTAAAGTTTATGTCAAAATTCGATGGAAAATCAAACAAACCCCTAAGCAAGAGAATATTTCATGTTTATCCAGTTGAGCACAGCATACATACATATGTATGTGTATTATGTATGTATGTATATATGTACGTATATTACATTTCTGAATTGCCCTCTCTAGTAATTAGTTACGTATACGACCCGCAGTACCAACAACTTACTGAGCTCCACTCTCATGAGGTTAATATTGCAATTATAAAATTAGAATGTAGCCAACTCAATTAGGATAAAATATATATAAATGTATCCAGACATACATATACGCACGCACATGTATAAGGGCGTATTGCCTTTGACATCATTTGACGAGGCGCGTATTTAATTATCCACTTTGACCCAAGGCTTGAATAATCTATCACACCGACAAGTGGAGCGTGAAGTGAGTGATTTTGCGGCAAGCGCGTGAAAGGCGGAGCGCGTGGTTGTGAAAAGGCATTAGAGATACAGTTGCGTTCATTGAAATCCGGGCATTTAAAAAGTTTTTTTTTATTATTTATTTATTTTGTTTTAAGAAACTTAAAATCATGAAAATGTCCTCATTTTGACTTCGCAGAAAGAAAAATTGAAATTAATGCAAATTGAAATGGATGCAGCAAGTGCAATGTCGTAGATTTTTTGATTTAAATAAATTATGAACGAACCATATGTTTAAGAGAAATGTAAGTAAGTTATTTCAATAACAAAATTGGATGATTAATTTTGCGCCACCTACAGAACGTATTGGCTTTAAGGATTATTCAAAAATTTCTGATGTCATTAAAAGGGAGTTCAGAGAAAAAGTTGTCATCAAAAATTACCCCGAGTACTGTGCATCGAAGACTTCAGAAAGGCTGACTCATAAAAATGTTGACTATGGGAAGAATGATCAAAATCAGCTGCGATAGGTAAAAGAACTCGAATATTGCATCCCATTTGGTTAGCAAAAAATCTCCGAGAAACGCGTCGAAATTCAATCCTAGGTGACTCAAAAAGCATCTTTTATGTCGGTATGAAAACATTGAATAACTTTAAAAAAAAAAACAACTGATTTGTGTAAGTGAGGTATTTTTATTTGGTTTGGTTATTTACAATTTATTAAAACTGTTTTTTGAATACAATATCAATCAAGTGGCCCCCTTTATCAGCAATCACAAACTGCGATCTTTTTTCTGCGTTTGTCATCATCTTGTCAAGCATTTCGGGTTTTATAGCATCGATTTCGATTGTCTCGATGTAAAGCGATCCATGATTGAAATTATATTGAATTGACGTATCGAAAACATGTATGTTGAAGTCGATCGGTTGGTAAATGACCAAGTCATTCAGCGTTTACATACCGACATAAAGGATGGCGCATCCTGCACTTAAGGGGTAACGCCCTTCTCTCTTTTTTTTTGTTACTTTTTTTTTTTTGTTTATGTACTTTGGTTATTTTTTTATCAGAACAAACTAGAACCTTGAATAAACTAACAAAAATTTTCATTGTTTCTAAATCGGCATACAAAATCATTGGAAATGGTCTATGGATAAGTTCGTGCGGTTTTACAACAGATGGCGTAACTTGATTATTATTCCATCGATCCACATTTCCAAACATTCATTGGAGAGCTACTGTCGTAAGGCACAAACGTCAGTATAAGTTTTTTATTTGAAGCGTAAACAACAATATTTTTACCACACTTGAAAATGTCGAGTTTCGTGCCAAATAATGTGTTTTTGCGGGGAATTCTTTAATATGAAGAAAAAAGCAGCCGAAAGTCATCGTATCTTGGTGGAAGTTTATGGTGAGCATGCTCTAGCTGAGCGAACGTGCCAGAAGTGGTTTGCACGCTTTAAAAGTGGTGATTTTGGCCGCGCCGCCAAAGTTCATGGATACCGAATTGGAGGAATTGCTCGATCAAGATCCGGCTCAAACGCAAGAAGAGGTTGCAAAAACTTTGGGAGTTGATCAACCAACCATTTCCAAACGTTTAAAAGCCATGGGAATGATCTGAAATTCAAATTTCGAAAAAAAACCGCACGAACTTATTCATAGACCTATCTTTATTGGAAAATGGAAGGAGTTTAAAAAAGAAAAAATAAGATTAAAAGAAATTTTTATAGAAACCGCTATTTTTAACCGATCGTGAAAAACTTGTGATTTATTCAAAAAGCTACAACTAATGTTTTAAAACGACTAAATAAAAATTGTAGGAGTTACGCTTCATGAGAACCATCGATATCGATAACTATGGTTTGAAAATTCTATTGACATTTCCGCTCAGTAAGATAAAAAATAAAAAAAATTTCACAATACGCTGGCTGTTTGAAAGAAAGAATTTTTTCAATAACTCCAATTTTTCTTAAATACTAAATATACAGTTATATTTTCAAATTGGGGTCATCCGATGAAGGAATGTATAAAAAACATCCTCCCCAAATTTAAAGTAAATCGGTCACTTAGAAATCGAGATATCCCTACCGTCAGCTCGAAAAAAGTAGTTTTGAGAAAAATACATTTAAATTTTCAGAAGCGGTCCGATCGGAACTGATGTCATAACAAGAGAAATTTTAAATAATCCTCCTAATAGCATATTCTTCATTGTCTATGCTTTGAAAATATGCAAAAAAATTTCGATTTTTTCCAAATTCTGCACTAAGGAAGGATTAATAAATTCAATTGCACTTTTTGCAGGTAGGCGATGGTAGGTGGTTTGCCGCCCCATCTTTATTTCGAGATATTATTATATATTTTGGGCTTACTTGTGGTTCAGGCAAATTGCGTTCATTATAACTTTTTCCCCCCTTTCCTTTCTTTTGCACCAAAATTCAATTGAAAAATCAGCAAGCATCGCGATTTTTCACATTACCGGATTTCAATGTTCGCTACTGTATAAGTATGATTTATTTCCCTTTAGTGCCATTGTGCGCTCCCACTCAAGTGTCAACTTTAAGTGCATTAACATCATAATTAATAATTTTATTAATTAGTATGCTTTTAAATTATGTCACACCTTAAATAAATGTAATGCAGTCATAATATAATAACGTTTAGTGGCAAACCAAATCGGCGGTCAGCTATTTAAATGCCAAAATATAATCAAAAAATTCATATACTGCCTTGAACAAATTGAATGGTGAGTGGTGGCAAACTTTAAAATGTTATCTGGTTCTAGCAAATTTATTTAAATACTCTCTAAAGTATTACCTCGTCGACCAAATATAGTTTTTCCAACGTTTTTCCCCCCACTCTGGAGTCAATTGTTAAACTCGATTTTCGAAACGGTATTCAGTTCTCGCAATGATTGCACACTGAATGTCTTCTATGAACTCGAAGCGGTCTTACCAAGTACCGAATAGCTTATTGAATACCCAGGATGCAGAAGGCGTCAAGTTAAGGAATGTGAATTTGAGTTTTTGGTCAAATGGTCACGAAAAATTAATGAAGTGAAAGATAGTGTGACGCACTTTTTTTAACTTTTTTTTTGAGGTCTGACAATACTAAAACGTTATTGAAAGTTTACATTTTTATCATAGAGAGGTTCAGGAGGAATCAACGCTTTTACGATTATTAAAACCTACTATCTTATCTCTGTGTCAGTAGCCATAGCACTTAAAGCGCACTTTCTATTAGGTTGGGAAATAAGTTCGTAGCGTTTTAACCGCAGACTTTTATATAAACAAACAACAATAATTATATCAAAAAGTTAATCAATTATATATTCGTCGTTGCTGTTTACAAACTCTTCCCACCGCTCGACCAGTTTGTTGATGCTCTTCCACCAAAAATCGCCTAGTCTGGTGTAAAAGAAGTTCTTGAGCCAGTTGCTAAAGGAGCGAATGCTAACTAAAGTATCTTTGGCGGATGCTAAGAAACCTCCAATTCGAGCTTTTGGAGTGCGGCTGTCCTAGTCGTGAAGGAGTGTGATTTGACCATGTCGATCAGGTCTTTTCAGTCGAACAGCCTCATTCATGCGGTGTAGCTGGGCAATGTAGAGCTCAATGTTGAACGTGGCATTCTTTTCGAGCATTTCCCAGTGCACCATGCCCTCCTAGTCCCACCAAACACATATCATGATCTTCTTTGGATGCAGATCCAGCTTTACTCTCGACTTTGGCGTGCCACTCACTCATTTATTTGCTTCATATTGATGCATAGGCACCATTTTTCATCTCCCGTGACGATTCGTTGCAAAAGGCGCTGTTTATGACCGCGTATTGCTCGATGGCGGCTGAGATGCTGAGAAGCAATTTGAGGGCAACTTTCCTTGTTTCTTTCGTTGAGCTCCTGAGGCACCTGGGTTGATAATGGTTTTATAATCGCAGTTCATTTTTTCTGCCAATTCACGACTGGTTTGGGGACTGTTCTCCTTGAAAAGTGATTTAAAATGCTCTGCATCGAATGCGGAAAGCCTTTCGCTGCGGGACGTGCCATCGACGTCAAAGTCGCCATTTTTGAATTTTGCAAACTAGCTTCGTGCTGTAGACTCTCCTATGACACCTTCTCTCAAAATTGGATGACTAATTTTGTGCCACCTTGAGTAAATTTTATTGCATTTAAAATACTTTCTCTCGCTCTTCCTTTTTTTTAATTATTATACTACTATCCTTTTATACCTGAGGAAGGAGTGTTACATCTGCCATGCTTCTTTCACTATTTTTCACATTTTTCCACTTTTTTGTCCGTCGCATCCTTCGAGCTCTACTCCTACTTTAGCTTGTTTTTTTAGTTGTCATTTTATTACAACACCGTTCCCTGTCAATTTTCGATCACGTTCTATTTGTTGATGTCACACGAGCACTTAACAACCTCTCGTCTCTCTATCTCCTCCTCGTCCTCCACCGCTTGCTTTTGCTTGTGTTTTTACATTTTTCCATCGTCACATGGATGTGTGCGTGCGTGTTTGCTTTTTTGTGCGCAGTAAAAATGTTATACAACGCAGGTTATAGTTTCAGCATCGCACAGCCCTTCAATGATAGTCATAGCTTTTATTGTTGTTGTTTGTTGTTGTTGTTGTATCGTTACTGCTGTTAACACTGTCATTGCTCCCGTTGTTGACGCCATTGCGCGCGCCACTTAAATGCACAAGGCAATTGTCAGCGTAATTGCCAAACGGTGCAAACGTCATTCAGAGCGTTCCAAGTCACTTCGAGTGCCTCTATTCGAGTGCTCGTGGCATTTGGTTGTCGGAGCCTTCCAACCGTTAAGCACCAACCGTCAACAGTCAACCGCCAACCACCAGCCACCAGTTCCAGCTGCATTACATGCGCCTCTCAAGCAGTTATGCTGTTGCTGTTGGCATAGTTGCTCTTGTTGTTGTGTTTGTCATTGTCGTTGTGGTTGTTGACGTCGACTGCTGCTGCTGTGTGGATGCCATTATTGGCGTAGCTTTTAAGTGGTTTCATGCGTTGATATTAGCATATAGTCGTGGTATTTTGTTGTTGTTGTCGTTGTTGTAGTGGTTGTTTCTTGCTTTGTAGTTGGCTGTTGGTGCTGCATTGTGTTGGCCCTTTATTTTTATTTATTTATTCTCTTTTCTATTTTCTGTTATGTAAATTACACTCAAACACCCGTGCACACATACACGCGCATACAAACATACTCCTAATATGTGTTTGTCTCCATTCCATTCGCGTCGGTATTCCTTTGTTTGCATCCTGTATTCCTGCGGATGTTGCTCTTGCTGTCATCGGCACCTTCCCTTGGTGCCAGCGTCATTATTATTTCGCACAGTGCTCGCTAAAAGGCTTGTATGTTTTATGCTCTCGCTCACTCTGCAGAAAATGGCAACGACAAAGTTCATGCTTATCTTCTTTGTAGACAAATTTTAGGTCAATTTTTTTATGATCACTCCTTTTCTTCTTAAATGAATACAATTTTTATGGGTACTCTTTTTGTGTTACTTATCGCCTTTGTTGAAGCGTTTAATGTTACTTATCCCAAAATCTTGCAGTAAACTTTGAAATTGATGATTTACAATATATGTAACGGTAAAGGGTATGTCAGCTCTTTGAGACAGCATCTGGGCACAGTTTATAAACACCAAAAACCGATATAGAAAAAATTGTATTAAAAAATTTAATTTTATTAAAAAAACTAAAAAAAACTTTATAAAAAAATATATTAAAAAATTTAATTTCATTAAAAAAACTGAAAAAACACCTTTATAAAAAAATATGTTAAAAAATTTAATTTTATTAAAAAAACTAAAAAAAATATTTAAAAAAAATTTAATTCATTAAAAAAACTAAAAAAACACCTTTATAAAAAATAAATTAAATAAATTAAATTAATTTCATTAAAAAAACTGAAAAAACCATCTTTATAAAAAAATATATTAAAAAATTTAATTTTATTAAAAAAACTAAAAAAACACTTAAAAAAAATATTTTAAAAAATTCAATTCATTAAAAAAACTAAAAAAACACCTTTATAAAAAATAAATTAAAAAATTTAATTTCATTAAAAAAACTAAAACAAAATATATTATAAAATTAAATTTTATTAAAAAAAACTTTATAAAAAATAAATTAAAAAATGTAGTTCCATTAAAACTAAAAAAAAAAACTTTATAAAAAAATATATTAAAAAATTTAATTTCATTAACAAAACTCAAAACACTTAATAATATATTATAAAATGTGTTGATTTTTTTTATTGTAATTTTGTGGAAATTTTGAAAATATAGTCCATTATTTTTATAAAAACTAATAAAAGTGTAGAAAACAAAAAAAAAATTTTGTTGAAAATCTTTATAAAAAAACAATTTTATAAAACAAATATTAATGTGCTATATTTCGCAGTTAAAATTGGTCTTAGTCAAAGAAACAAAGAAGATATGATCACTGATTTAGAAATTGGTTAAAAGTATATGGTTACTCAGAAAATTTCATCTACTCACTCACATTTACTCACAACTTCGCATTCTATAGCTTTTTCACACCAATTACTTCTTGCGAATATGCATGCATACATACATAAATACATACATACATACATACATACATACATACATACATACATACATACATACATTCATACATACTTATATACATAGTATCTCTCTCATTCAATTATCAGCTTCTATGCGTGCTGCAAACTTTTAGCAATACCCATTGCGTATTTCGCAGAACAGCTTAGGCAAATCATTTCACAGTTTTTCTCCCTGGAACATTTACTAGTGTTGCTTTCAATTTTTTCTGCTGCCTCACTGTTTTTCATATCATTGTTAATAAATATGATTGCAGGTGACATTTTTTCCAACAGCTATTGTTTTTATCTTATGCACTCTCATTAATTCAGGAGGTTGTATTCTTAATGCTGTTGACAAAGTGTTGCTCATGCTAAACGAGTGCACAAATGAAAAATTACGAGTGCTATACGAATTGTCAATACTTACATGCCTTGTGATATACGTGCATGTAAATTTGTGGCTCTTTCAAGACATATGCTCGCTTGAGTTGTCGCTTTCTATCAACTGCAATGTTTGTATGAAAGCATATGTGTGCATGTATTTATGTATTTGTTGAGAGATGTTTACACTTGTGCTCATCTCTCAGACAGCAGCCTCCTGCTGTCGATGAAATGCACTTACAAAAAAAAAACAAAAAAAAAAACAATATTCTTATGCTTAACAATATTCCTATGCCATAACACACCACTCCACATGTGTGTGCTTGTGAGGAGAAAATGCTGTATGTAGTTATATCGTGTAAGTGATTGAAGTGATTATTATAAGAGCGCTACATATGTATGCTTGTATGTTGTAATTAAAATGCAAATAAGCGTCGAGATAAATTGAATTTTCTTACCATCTGTACTGTAATATCACTCAACTTAATTGAAATAACGAAAGACATTTTGCAGCCAAGTGTGAAAAGAGAGAAAATTCGAAAGGAAGAATAAGAAAAAAGTGCAAAATTATTGCTTTCTCACTTCCACGCACGTACATACACACACTTATATAGCATGTATGCTTGTAATCACTGAAAAAGTTGCCTCTTTAGCCATCAGAAAATCATTTTTCTTCAGTTTATGTTAAACTAATTATTTTGCTGTATTTAATTTCTTCTCTTTTACGAACTAAAAGTGCCTGATTTCTTGTTTAACCCTCTACTGGCGATGTGCCATTTTAGTTACATATGTATGCACCGACCAATGCTCTTACGAATTACGCTCTTAGATCAAGCTTTTTTACACTAATTTAAATTGAGTTTTTTGGTTCGCCGCCATATCCTTTTTACGATATTTTTATGTGGTTCAAACACCCCTATTTCAATAAAAAAAATTTGAGCATCTATTTTGTGGGAAGAATAAGCGTGATAACTGAGGGAATAAAAATTGTTAAAAATCAACTGTATTTTTGTTACACTAAAATTCATTGCGCTGTAAAATTAGATATCGAGGAAAATTATAAAAAGTTTAGATAAACAGTTGAAATTTTTTATGAAATTTGGAAAAATGTTATACAACGTTTGAAACTTTGCATTATATGATTTTTGTTGTAGTCTGAATTATATTTTTATAAAAAAATACAGTGAAACCTCCCCTAATGGATACCTCATTAGCTGTGCACTTCCCTGAAGCGAACATTTTTTCTATACAAAATCTTATATATCGGCAGAAGTTATCCTCTTTTGAGTGGACAGCTTTCGTGGACGGACGAAAGCGGACTGACGGTGATTGTCCACCCAAGGGAGGTTTCACTGTAGTAGATTGTTTATAACTCTGCATTTTTATGCCTATAATTTTCGCAATATGATAAGAAATCGTAGTGGTAGGGATAGAAGTGGCTAGGGCAAGTGCAAATAACTATACAGTGGCGGTCAAAAGAATGGCAGTGGAACATATTCCAAAGTTTCGACTATTTGCTTTTTTATTTCTAGATTTTATTTCCTTATTTATATTTTTATTTCTATTTTTTTTTGTTCTTTGTTTGTAATACAATAAAAACTATATATTTCAAATTTTCGAACTTTGTATAAAATTTAAGCAAATTTAAAAAAAAAATTTCATTAAATTTTAAAATTTTTAAGTCAGAAGCTTAAACAAATTGTGACTTCTCAGTTTTCTAGCAAATTTACTTGCTAATATAATATTGCCTCAAATTAAAGTGGACTTTTGATAATTTTTTTAATGTTTTTTTATTTTTTATTATTTTATATTTTCTTCTTATTTTTTTTATTTAAATTTTTATTTTTTTTTTTCTTCTTTTTTTAATCAAATTTTTCTTATTTTTCTTATTTAAATTTTTTTATATACTTTTTTAAATACAACAAAAACTATGTATCGCAAAGTTTTGAACTTTGTATAAAATTTCTACAAATTTCACAAAATTTTCATAAAATCTTCTAATTTGTAAATCAGAAACTTAAACAAATTCTGATTTCGCAGTTTTGTACCCAATTTACTTGCCTATATTTGTTGTTAATATTAGCTCAAATGCGCATGGATATTTGATAATTTTTTATTAACTAGTTTTTTAATCTATTTTTTTATTTATTATAATTTTATATATTTTATTTAGTTTTTATATTTTTTATTTGCTTTTTTAATTGTATTTTTTATTTATTTTCTTATTTACATTTTTTATTTATCTAATTTTTTTTTTAATTCAATAAAAACTTCTAGAATATTTAAACAAATTTCAAAAAATTCTCATAAAATTTTCAAATTTTTAATAATTTTTTTTTTAATTTAATTTTTTTTTATTTAATTTTTTTATAAGAAACTTAAAAAAATTCTGATTTTACAATTTTCTAGCCGATTTACTATTCACTCACTCAACTGTACTCAAAATGTGCGTAGATTTTTCTTTTTTTGTTGTTGTTTTTTTTTTTTGTTGACGGTTTGTACATTTGCTTCCATATAATTCATTATTCATTTCATCATTCGAAATTTTTGTTAATGGAAAACAGTGTTCTACACTGGCAACCAAAATTTGTTAAAAGTCTTGTACAAAGTTTGAAAGTCTAAGAATTATAATTTTTGTTGCAGCATGAAATATATTTTTATAAAAAAAATTTAAAGAAAACATTAAATACTCAAAACTTTGCAATATGTCGTGCTGCTATTATTTTGACCGCTACTGTAATTGTTTAAATTCTTAACACGGTTCTGTTCCTTCGTTGTAGGGCGAAAGGTCCTTCAGGTAAGGTGGAAATCATCACTAAAAATTGATTTTACAGTATTAGAAGAACGTCAGAGGTATTAAGGAGGTATTCTAGTCTAGAGGCCCGAACTCCAAGCATTTTTTGACGGTGAATAAAAAAAAGCTATTGATGTCTTTACTATCCATTTTTTATCATTTATTTATTTATATATTAAGGCGCACAAAATGAATAAAAAAAAAAAAATTTCATGGAATTATGCGTCCTTGAAGTGGAAGGGGAAAATAAAAGGCAGTGTCCTCGTCGTCAGGATTTCTACCCTTGTGGTCATCTGAACAAAAAAAGATGACAAATTTTTAATTAATATGAATGTCATTATCGTATGACGCAGAAAAAAAGGGAAACACATTTTTTTTCATAAAATGGCGGCCACTCAAAAATTCAGGTCGATTTTTCCCTAATTTTTAAGCTTTCTCGAATTGTTTACACATATTAAAAAACTAAAATTTCCAGTTTTTCATGCGTCATCCGATAGAGATATATTTAGAGAATATTCATGATAAACTTCAAGAAAATCGGTTGATTAGAACTTGAGATATCGTGCCGACCGTATCGAAAGAAGTAGTTTCGAGAAAAACACGTTTAAATTTCGCCGGCCGCTCAAACCAGTCTAGCTGTTGCGTCACTAAAATAGTTGTAACTTCGAAAATAAATCGAATTTTGAAAAATCCTTTTAGGGAGATATTTTTGAATACTTAAACTACCGAATTTTGAAAAAAAAAATCGATTTTTTCAAATTTCTAGACTAGAGTACCGCCTTAAACTGATCACTTTTTCTCCTAAGCCTACGTTCAACCTCCTACACGGCATTCATCATAGGTAGTCTTTAACAAGTAAAAATTGTGATGGGCTTACTTTTTCCTTATACAAAGCCTCGATCTATCTTTATTATTTTTAATGCAAGGGTACATGAAAATATTTTGCAACAATCTTGAAATGCACGAAGAGGTATAACCATAGTCATTGTGCAGTTGAGCTCCTTCTTAACATTCAACCTTTTCTTTGATATTTTGGGCTGACCTCCAAAAATCTACTCAAAATGTTAAATTTGGCAACTAGCTCTTAGCGCTCATGGTTTATTCTTACTGTAAACCACTTTGTTTTGACTTTCGATAGTTTATAACCAGTATTAAACTCGGGAATTTTATCTATGAGACCTTAAACTGTTCTCTCTGCGTATTAAGCTGGGCAATAGTCAACTTGCCTGGTATTTCAGTCGTTCTATGTTTGACTCTACTCAGGGGCGCAGGGGTAGTAGCGAAATGGTTCGCGCATAGCTAAGTGATGTTGGATTAGCACCAAAAATGTGTTTCCCCAATTCGTGTAAATACCCTGCAGGGGTTTACTCACTTACCTGCTCCCGCTCTTTATTACTCAGCCAAGCAGTTCTCACACGTCGGTTTCGCATGCATTCGTATATTGTTTCGATATGTTCAGTGTCATGAAGTAATTTCCATAATTTTCGCATGATTTACCTTCTTCTTCACAATCTCTTTTTTATGTATGCACACGCTGCTCCACACATACATATGCACCTATGCATGATCGTATTAAAATTTGATGTGTTTTCACATGCCTGCATTCCCTTACACTCCAACCGCAAGCTTTGCATTTGATTTATGCAAATTCGCTTTATGATGATTTGCATTTTCATAATCAAATAAATATTTTGATATGCCTATCATATGCCGAAGCATTCTTGTGGAATGGCGTAAAATTGAATACTTCGCGCACTATGGCTCTCAATTACAGGAATATTACTCTTTTATGTGGCAACTAATTGTTTTCATGAGCGTACAGAAATAATTTTATACATGTAGATTTTTGTCGTTGTTGCTTGTAGTGAGTTGTTGCTGTTTAACGCTTAATTTGACTTTCGTTGTTGTTATGTGGCTTTGGGATCGTAGGCCTGTTTTATTCTTACTTTGTAATTATGCAAATAGTGGCTAACCGCCAAACAGTGGATTACCATATGAAATGTTTACGTGTGCATTTAACCTTTCGGATAACTCTTAGGGGCAGTACATATGTAGGTAATTTGCATAGCAATTTACCATTAAGAGGTCAAGGATTTCTATGAGGATTTTAAAGGGTTCTTCCGTATGAGTGGGTTATCTTTAAATTGGGAAAATATACTAGGATGTTCAATAAGTTTTGTGGTTCTATAAGGGGACAGTTGCTACTAGCATACTTTTTTTTTTGGAAGTTGGTGCACTTTTCATATGAACGTATGTTAATTTTCGTTTCAATTTGTCAATTAATTCTTTGTTTACACACCATTTAGTATCGACGTGTCACAGTATTTTCTACACGGGAAAAAAGTCGCGCAGTGATTGAGTTTTTATTTTTAGAAGGTGTAAAAGGAAAGGAAATTTATGAACGAATGTTGAAAGTGTATAAGGACTTTTCGCCATCAATTAGTTACTGAACTTAAGGGGGTATTCTGGTCTAGACGCCTTAATTTAAAAAAACAAATAAAAAAAAATGAAAAACAATTTTATCCATTTTTTTATGGTTTTTATTAATATTGGAAAAGTATAAAAAAAATTAATAAAAAGAAAAAACAAAAAAATCGTGGAGTGGCGGAGTGGAGAATACATAAAAAACGGTGCTCCATGGTTGACATGATTCCAACCCTTGTAGTGATCTAAAACAAACAAATTAAAAAAATTCATCATTAGTTAGGATGTCGCTATCGGATTACGCCAAATCAAAGAAAAAAAAATTCACAAAATGGCGTCAACTTGAAAAAAAAATTGTTTACCCTCTTTTTTTACCTTTTCAAAATTCTTTAAAAATACAAAATTCGACGCAGGCGCGATAGACAGATCTGTAATAAAAAATTCTTATCAAACTTCAAAGCGATTGGTCAAGTAGAACTTGAGATATCATGACGACCATCTCAAAAAAGTAGTTTTGAGAAAATCGCGTTTGAAGTTTGAGCAACGATTCCAATAGAATAACTTAGATCATAATATTTACTACTCACTCTGGATTAATCGGCGATATATTTCCAGGTTTCTATTATAGAAGTATAAAGTATATATAGGTATATGTATAGAATAAATAAAGGTTGTGAGTGAGATACAAAAGATTTTCTGGAAAGAACGAGTCCTCAAGTCGTCCGGTAACATCTGTCGTTCATTGTGCGATTCTACTCGGCTCGGCACGTCACAAAATCTGCTGTATCTTCGAAAATGATTCGAATTTTGAAAAATCCGTTGAAGGGCATATTTTTGAAGGTCTAAACTTTGAAAATGTGCAAAACAAAATCGATTTTTTCAAATTTCTAGACCAGAATACCCCCTTAAGCGTGGTCGTACAAGCCTTGAAGACGATCCACGTCAAGAACGTCCAAAAACAACAACAACACCAGAAGTGTTGGGGAAAAATAGAGGAAATCGTTTTGGAAAATCGTCAAGGGACTGAAAGAAATTTAGTATGGTAGAATTCCTAGGCATTTCAGTAGGCAGTGTAAACAATATTTTGACTGAAGTATTGGGTTTCAGAAAGCTGAGTGCCACATTCGCTAACAATGCAACAAAAACACATGCGAATGCGACTTTCTCAGCAACATTTAGAGCGATGTCGAAAGTAGAGGGTGGTTAAGTTTCAAGGGCCGGTGTTGATTTTGAATAACATACAATTTTTTTTAGGAAATTATTGTCATTTCTCTTTATTATGATAATATCGGTATGGCGTATCGGACGAATGGCTGCCGCGGCCTCGGCGGCACACCTCCATTCGATGGTCCAAATTTTCGATGACGCTGAGGCATATTTGAGGTTCTATGCCGTTAATCTGCCGAATTATCTCATTCTTTAGCTCTTGAATTGTTGCTGGCTTATCGACGTACACCTTTTCTTTCAAATAACCCCAAAGAAAGAAGTCCAACGGTATCGTTGACGTTTAGGTGTGGTTCACATTCAACATCGATCCTTGAAATTTAACCACCCTTTATAAAGCATCGATTCATCACTAAGGATGAGATTTGGGTGCATCACCATGATCCTAAATCAAAACAAGAGGTTAAAGAGTGGTGTGAACCTGGAACTGCGGCTTCGAAATGAGTTTGTGTCCAAAAATCGGCCATCAGTTTTTTGGGTTGCGAAAGGAATGTTGTTTGTGGATTATCTGCAAACTGGTAAAACCTATGAATTCTGAATATTAATATAACCTTTTAGACCACCTGAAGGAAAAAATTCATGCAAAAATACCAAGTTGGCAATAGAAAAAAATTATCTTCCATCAGAACAAGGCATCGTGTCACAAGAGCACAAGAGCATTTTGACAATGGCTACAATGCATGAACTAAAGTTCGAATTGTTGGCGCATCCGCCGTATTCACCACAGTTGGCCCCACGCAACTTCCTTCTGCTACCAGACCTAAAAAAATTAATGCGAGTTCATAACAGCTTTGGGAGCATATTTTGCAGCCCTTCCAGATGCTCACTTCAGAGATAGAATTCATTAATTGGAATCTCGTTGGAAGTAGTGAATTGATGTTCAGGAAGTCTATACTGAATAATAAAATGAATTTCAAGCTATAAAATCGTGATTTTCTTATCGAACCGCGAAACTTATTAAAGAACCTAGTAATAACTGTTCACTTTCATTGATTTCATTGACATTTTCGGCGATTGATCTGCCAAAGCTTGTTTCGACGCTCACTTTAACAGAAAGAAATTGTTGGAATCACCACTTTGTAGTTGCATTCAATAAAGTATTTGGTCTTGAAACAAAATACATTTTTTGGTCATCTACTCCGCTTTTTCTTCTGGATCGTGGCAGTGCTGTAGAATACAAAAATGATATATTACAAGGTTTGCTCATCCAGCAGGCTTGGTCGTCAAGCAAAATTGTGAGAGTAACTTCGGCTGCCAAGTCATAGGGGATTCGGCAGCAAAATCCTGCGCACTCATCTCACACGAATTTTTAAGCTCGTCCAATCAGACTTTGTTCAGACGGCAACGAAGTAAAATGCACACACCGCCGACACATCTCAGGTGACGTCAGCAAATCAGCTTATTCCTTCAAAATTGCTGAGAACCGGTTAATGGTCCGATGTAGACCACACCTTCTGAATTCTCCCCCACATGGGAGAATATGCTCGTATAACAATTTCCTTCATTTATTTTGAAGCGATTAAAAACACAAATTGCTTTTTAGTATACCCATTGCAAAGTATTCTTGTAGGTACATCGTGAGATATGGCTCAGTAAATACATCTATTGGGTGATTATCAAAGTTTTTTATTGCATTTATATTAGTATGTTAACATCACTTGCTTATTCAATTTAATATTTTCATGTGTTGTATGAATTTAGTTTTATATTCTATGTTTGAATAAACTTTAAATAACTCTTCATATTTTTATGTCTATTTCCAGGTGAGTTTCCAATAGCCTATCCAACTGCTGTTTGCTTACTGTAAGTGGTATTCGAATTTTACTATAAAATGTACCAAAAATTAACTAGTTTTTCAAGAATCTCCAAATTTTACTTACTTTGCAATTTAAAATAACTCATCATGAGTTTGTTTGCTTAAGGGGTTAGGGGTAGTCAGAGAACTGAAAAAATGATTATTGTCAATATATATATTTTTTGCTAGTCAATTGCTTTATTTTCCAAAAATAAAAACATAGCATTAATCCGTTATGTTTCGACTTGACTTTTGCAAAATTTCAAAAAAATTTTGTGTGGACCCATTTCTCCTGAACGCCCTTGCGGTGGTCATCATTAGTCCTTGGAGATTCATCTAAAATCAATCGGAGAAGAGAAATTAGTTTTATTAGTATATAATCTAGTGCCTGATCGAAGCTTTTTTTCAAAATTAACAATATGGTGGCCTCAGGAAATATTTTTCAGATTTTCGAGAAAAAAACCAAAATTAATTGTTTAAAAAAATCGAAATTTTTGAAAAACAAAAAACAATCCTTCGATCAGGCGCGAAGCAAAGCAGTATAAATTTTATTGAAATCTACTAAGCGGTTTCTAAGTTACAGTGATCACCAGTTCAAAAAACATAGTTTAGAGAAGAACACGCTTAAAGTTTTGCTATCGGCTCCGGAGTGCCCGAGCGCCTTTTGTTAATTGTTGAATAACTCGAAAATTGTTTGTCTGATTCACTTCAAATTTTTACACAATATTTTTAAGGTAAATTTAAAGTTTAAATTAAACAAGGTAAGGTAAATAAAATGAAAAAAAGTCAAATTTTTTTAGAAATTCTGACTACCCCTAACCCCTTAACTTATTGCAAAGATTGCTTTTAACAAATATCATATTAAACATTTCCTTCAGAAAAAAAAATTGATCGAAGAAAAATAAAAAAAATTGTAACAATTTAGTAAATTCGAAATCGAAATTTCGATTCTCAGTAACTTAATAGACCGTTTTTGGGATTATAAAAAAACATGATTTTTCACCAAAAAACAGCACAAAAAAATCATAGGACGGACTTGAAAAAAAGTATAACAAGTCCATAAATTCAAAATTAAAATTTTGCTTTTCAGTAAATTGTATGACCGCCTTGGGTCACTCATTATTTTTTTTTTTCAAAAAGAAAAAAACCAAAATATGTTTAAACTTAAACCTTAATAAAACATTTTTTGATTTTTGGAAGAAAAATAATGGGTGATCCAAATGTAAAAATTAATTAAATTAAGGGTTTGAAAAAAAAAAATCAAGCCATTCAAAGTCAACATTTCGACTTTCAGTAAGTTGAAAGATCCTTTGGGTCATGCACTTAAATTCTGTGTTTGTTTTTAGAAAAAGATAAAAACAAAATCGTAGTGGAAGGCAAAACCA
The DNA here is from genome assembly GCF_027943255.1 of Anastrepha obliqua. Taxonomy (NCBI): domain Eukaryota; kingdom Metazoa; phylum Arthropoda; class Insecta; order Diptera; family Tephritidae; genus Anastrepha; species Anastrepha obliqua. Next base: position 52,650,109 of record NC_072893.1, read on the forward strand.
AAATTTCAATTTTCAATAAACTGATCGACCGTTTGGGGTCATACAATTTTATTTATTTTTTTTCGAGAAAACCCTGTTTAATTGTTTATGTTTTGGAAAAAAGCGTACCAATTTTGAAGAATATTCCTCTACCAGACATTGAGACTAAATTGTTCAAATTTTTGGCTTCAGTTTACACTAAAAAATTTTTCTTTAATTATATTAATCAAAATATTCTCAGTGATAACTTTGCTGCAGAAATTTTTAAATCAAGAAATTTTTCTTCGATTTTTTCCTATTTTCCTTTCTTTTCTTTTATTTTGTTTTCTATTCTATTACACTTTCGAAGCAATTTATCAAAACTTTCAGTTGTCTTTGCATTATCTTACTGCGTGCCGAGGTTTATATTCATGCGTACCTTGTTTTGTCGTAATTGTTTCAATAAATCTGAAAGCTGCAACACCACAAATTCGTTTAAAGCATTCCTAAGCAAACATGGTATCTGTGAACCTGCATTTGTATATGTGAACGAGTGTAAGTATATGTACCATGCTTGTACTACTGCATGTAGCACAAATAAATCACAATTTATAGTCGCATACAACTGTAGAAGAGGACAAACTACAGTACGAAATACCCAAAAAAAAAAACAAAATCCAAAACACACCAAATAAAAGTCAAGCGCTTTTAATACTCGTATCCTCCACAGAAAAAAGCTACGTTGTTTACTTTTTAGTTTGCAATGTTTGTGTGCTGTCAAAAAGACAAAAGAGTTGTGACGCCTAAAATGCTGCTACAAATCATGTACATATGTTATTTGTACAACAAACGCTTGCGGGCAGAGCTCGTTTAGCGAACGAATTGGCATTTTGTGGTAGTATTCCATGTAATGGTAGGCCAAGCGCAATGACACGAGCTGAAATTCAAATATGCCCAGGCGGGTGAAGGACAAGTTCGAGATAGGCAAAGAGAAACAGGGGAAATGCTCAAGCTGGAAGTTGGTGCATAATGAAGATACCAAATGCTTGGCTGTTTGTGTTGGTAGTGGATTTTGAGTAGTAGAAAGGAGTCTAAGAGAATAATAGTAGCTGGGTATTAAGGCTGATGGTGAGTACCATAAGTAAGATATGTATGTGTGTGTGTGCGTGTGTGTACGTGTACGTGTTTATGGAGTTAAGAAGCCCCATAAACCGCAGTGCCACTGCAATGAACGTGATTTGCAATTTAGACACGTATGGCTCGTATGATTTGTACGTGCAAAGCGGTAGACCTACAATACACGTTCAACTGCTCTCAGTGTGTGTTTGTATGTGTGCGTGTGTGTGAAGATAAATTTCTTAGCTTGCAGGCGTCTTAAATGTCCTTTTGTGGCTTTTATAGCTAAGCTACGCAAAAAGTGCTCAAGTTTTACAATGCCAAGGTCCTCTTTGCTATTGTATGCAGATAAAAGAAATGAATAGAAAGAAATATATATAGGTAACTTACATATTAAATTAACTAAAGTGTACAATTAACGGGTTTTGGATTGACTGGAGCAAAACTTTTTTCTAATAAAACGCATTAAAATCAAGGAACTTTCGTTTTTGTAACTAAATGGCTCATCATTTTACTCTGGTTAAAAGAATGATGGAATACGAGGGTCACCTTTTATGTTTTGCTCCCCACAATGAAAACACAGTAAAATAATAAATTTAGCGTTGGAATTCAAAGATTCAAGTGCGTATTGTGGCTTGGCAGTAGCCTAAATATAATAATACCGTAAACAATAAAGATAGGAAAAATGTGCACAGACTTGGTCGTCCGCATATTATAAGGGTATTTCATTAAAAAGGTTATAGAAAATCAAAGAATTCAAAATCACAATTCCAATTTTCAGTAAATTGAACGATCGTTTTAAAACAAATCCAATCAGTCGAAGAATTTGAAAAAAAATTGTAACAAGTCAAAAAACTTAGAATCCAAATTCCGATGTTCAGTATTGGGATAACCCAAATTTTTGAAGTGAAACTTCTTAGGCGTCGATAGCCGTGCGAAAATGGTGAGTAAAATTTCAAGGCCATGCAACGTTTTCGGCATTTTCGTTCCGCGAGAGAGAAAAAAGATATAACGTAGATGAAAAGAAAAGAGCTAGCTATACCTTATATACATCTTAGATACACTTTAGGCTATTTTTCCTGAGTTTTTCCATGTGGTTGCTAATTTCTAGTGAAAAATAACACTGCCTACTTTTTGGCGCGTGTTCGTTGGTGCAAACTTGTAGGAAATATATTTTTGGTGCCTACCTTTTGGCGTTATATTTCTTTGGTGCCTACTGTTTCGGGCGTTTTTTGATCCCAATTTTTTTGGCGTTTTTTTTTTGGTGCCTATTTTTTGTCACTTATTTCCGTTTCCTGGCTAGTGCTTGTGCGTACTATAAAGTGCCATCCATTCCGGCGTCGGATTTATAGGTATTGCCTTGCGGTAATTTAGGCCGTTGCTGCGGTCCTGGAATCGCTGCGTTTGTGATAAAAGCTCGGAGTAGTGCGCGTTGTTGCCACGGTTTGTGTCCGACGATTACCCACACCGGTCGACCCTTCTCCGGTTTTTGTAAATTTTGTCTATTTGTATTCTCTGCACATGTTGTGAATCTATTCAGATATATATTCTTTCTCTCTCTCTCTCTCTCTCATTCTCTCTCGGTTCTTTCCCTCTTTCTTTGTCTGCCTTGAAAGTTGGACTTCTGTTATGTGTACTACGCTACACGCACTTTTTTTTAGAATAAAACTTAACGAAACGATTTGAGAAAAAAAAAATATGTATCAAATCTTTAAACAAGTAGCAAATATATTAGAATGACCGATTTTGGATTATAATTTTTTTTTTTAGAAAAAAAAAAAAACAATCAATCGAGCGATTTGAAAACAAAAATATATATATAACAAATAAAGAAACTTAGAATCTGAGTTTCGATTTTCAGTTATAGGGATAACATTTTTGTTTTTTTTTCAGAAAAAGAGGTAATGAAAGGATTTGGAGGAGCTACTGTAGCTTCCAAGTCATCAATCGTAGTGGGCTTATCAGCTTAATGACTTAGTATATAACTGCAAAGGCCGTACGAGTGAAACGACATGACTTAGACGACCAATCGTCCATTCTTAAAATAATTCACTTGCCTAAAGTAGGGTCCAATAAAGGGATGCTAAAACAAATATTTTTTTTTTTTTAATATTATTTCTAAAAAATATTTTTATTTTTCAGACAAAACAAAAAAATGGTTTAAGCATTTGAAAAACAATTTAACGAAAATCTATCAATTCAAAATAAAAATTTCTATTTTCAGTAAATTGAGCGACTGTTTTGGGGTAAGTTTTGTTCAGAAAAATAAACCCAGTCGAAGGATTGAAAAGAAAAATGTAACAAATGAATAAGCACATAATCCAAATTCCGATTTTCAGTAAATTGAATGACCGATTGTGGGTTAAAAAAATTTTTTTTTTTTTTCAAAAAAAAAATATTAATCAATCGATAGGTTGGAAAAAAATATTCAACAAATCAATACACTCAATCCAAATTTCGATTTTCAGCAATTTCCTAAGATTATTCACTTACCAAAGTACACTCCAATAAAGGGATGCCAAAAAAATATTTTTTATTATTTAAAAATATTATTTATAAAAAATATTTTTGTTTTTCAGACAAACAAAAAAAAAAATCAATCGTTGGATTGGAAAAAATGTAAAATAAACTCAGAATCCAAATTTCGATTTTCAGCAATTTCTTAAAATAATTCACTTGCCAAAATACGCTAAAATTAAGGGATGGTAAAAAAAGTTAGGCGTGCCGGACTATAACTTTCTACAACTCAAGATGATCATTTCCCTGTTATACAGAAAAAAAGTTTACTTTGTTTTACGGTGTAATTTGCCTCCAATGCTCACGACATACGTTAACCTTGGCTTCATCTTCAACATTTACGTGGAATTAATCAATTGTTGTGTCGCCTGTGGCTTAGTGACACCCGATATGTGACAATTTTGCAATCTGGGTAAAGCAATCTTGGAGATTTTAGCTGATTACAATGATTTCTAATACACGTAAACAATTCGCCAAAATATACTGAAGGGGAATGTCAAAAGTATACATTTCTATACATGCATATATTTACTTAGAAAGCTTAAAGGACGGATTTCTCAATCGAAAGCTCAAAAAACACCCGTTACAAATACACCCGTTACATAAGTATATGTTTGTTTTAATGTTGTGTAAATGTCGCCAATTACTCATGTTGCTTTCAGCTTGAACTATATTAATTGAAATGCGCCTGAAGATGGCATTTAATGTTGTTTACTTTTCATAATTGACTTCCCCTCCTATCCCTTTTGTTTATTTTGGTAGTGTTGCTGTTTAATTATTTTTCTTTTTATTTACTCTAGTTGCTATGTAGACATGCGCCCGTATTTAATTGTCGAAAAATTTTTCTTTCTCATCACGTTTCACTGTTGCAAATACTCATAGAAAAAGTTGTTGCCTTAACTTCGCATAAGTTCGCTTGTATTCCCACAAATCAGTAAATGTTACTCATACGCACTGTGCGCACACAATTGAGCAGTGTGGTTGAGGATTGCCGTTGACACTGCAGTCGCAAGTAATGTGGTTTGGAGTAATGTAGGATAGCTGAGAAAGGGTTAACGACTGTTAATTAAAAACAATCGAGATTTTATTGGCAACTGGTATTTTGATGACATGTAAGTTCAATAGATTCAATAAATAAATAAATATTGACAATACCTCGCTATCTGACATCTAAAAATATAACACAAAATAGATCTGAAAAAAGCCTTTAAATATAAAATAAAAATACCAGACAGAAACGATTGGCAGACCAGAATCATATCCGATGATAGTTAGCATAGCATGTTTATACTGACGGCTCAAAGCTGAATAATAGCACTGGATCCGCGGTGTACTCGAAATAATTATTCTTAAATAGTTTCTTTAGACTCCCAGGCCAGTGTAGCGTCTTCCGAGCTGAGATCTATGCCATATAGAAAACAGCAAAGACGATAAGGCCAATGGACATACCTGCGGCAAACCTTACCATTTTTGTTGATTGTCCAGCAGCGATCAAGGCACTGGCCTCAGCGCACATCAATTCGAGATGTGTTAAAGCATACAGGAGGTCGGTGTCGCTTATCCAACAACACATGCAAGGAAAGGCTTTAAATTGGACCTTCAGCTAGTGGTAGAGGACATTAGCATTCCTCTAAACGAACTGTACCCTGCGATTGACTTGAGCGTAATCGCGGAAACCAATAGAAAGTGGTCTCTGACTACCAACTGCAGGATATCCAAAGCTCTCTAGCCAAAACTGCATCTTAAAAGGACAAACTGTCTGCTTGGATTCAACAGATCAACTACCGGCGTCCTCATAGGTGTTATAGGGCGTCACTGCACTATTGGCACACTAGACACTACAATGGGTGCCCCTCACATTGACTTATGTGGGAGTTGTAAGGATGAAGAAGAAATTAAGCATCTTGGCGATTATTTCCTTGAAGACCTGGGAATTTTGCAAAATATCTCTTTGGAGAGACTAGTCACCTTCTTAAAAAGATATAAGTGGTTTAAGCAGCTTAAATAGAGGACGGAAATCAAATCAGAATGGGCCTTAGGGCCACCGAGTGTCTTGTCTTAAACAAGCAACCTGCTTAGCCTAACCTAATAAGAACATTTCGGGCATAAAGAGCTTTTGAGATACGAACACAGAAAAAACTCCGAACTACAAAGATCTCTGGCCGGAATATTAAAGAAAATCCTCCCAATAATTACGGAACAGTCAACAGCAGCACTGATCAAATCGAAAAATAAAAACAAAAATAATATTATTCTCTTATTTTGCAATTATTTTAAGCTAATGAGTAGGCATCGCGCATCATAGGTAGGGATAGGGTCCCAGAAGTGTAAATAAAGCAACGCAAAATGTAAGACTACATCTCGAGGCTGTTAAATAAGAGGGCATAATGTATCACTCCGTAGCCGAATGAGTTGGTGTGTGACCATTATTCGAAAGTACGCAAGGTCGAAACTCCGAGCACGAAACACCAATTACAACCAATTTGTTTTCTAATAGCGGTCGGCCCTCGGCAGGCAATGGCACAACTTCCGAGTGTACTTCTGGTATGAAATAGCCGAAAAGTTCGGAGTCGGCTTAAAACTGTTGGTTTTCTACATCAAGAGAAGAACTGGATCTAGAACTGCAAAATATGCGTCGGCTAATGGAGATACTGCTTTAGAAACAAGTTCTGAAACCTATCTGGACCTATGGGGTTCAGCGAAGCATGCAAATCACTAAAACTCTACAAGGAAGTTGGTGCCAGAGTAGCTATCTTCTCAGACAGTCTAGCAGCTATAAAGGCCTTAGACTCCAAGTTCATTTCATCCAAACTAGTCTTACAGTGTAGAGAGGAGCTGGAACTGCCTAGACATTGGCAAAGGACGAACCACCTGTTAGGATGTTCTCGGCCAACCATCTCACGCATCACTGCAACCCTTACAGGCCATTGGGAAGTAGGGAAGCATGCAGCCAGACTCAACCTCCCCTTCAATCTCATTTGCACAAACTGTCAAGTGGAAGGGACGAAGGAAAGTCTTTTCCACTATTTATGTGAATGTCCGGGGCTAGCTAGGGCACGATTTCGCTCCTTCGGTAAGCCTTTCTTACAGCAAATTAAGGAGATCTCAGACATCGAGATAAAGAATTTGTTGTTATGGTTGGACCTCACTAAATGGATGTGACTTGGAAACAAAATAGAAAAAAAGGCATCATCACACGAGACAATGGTAGTTAAACGGTGCTGGTCACTAATTAGGAGTATTTCAGTGGAAATATTCAACCACTTCAACAACAACAATAAAAAAAACAATCGGTGGCCCATCCTTCAGCTTATTCATTGAAAAATGCGTATAGTTTTCTAATCCACTTTGGATCAGTTCTAAGCAACAGCTCCATAATTAACGAATCAAGTTTGTAATTCTTCTGCTTTTTATGTATTCTCTTATTTCACTGTATTATTGGTTTTGTTGCACTTTATCAATTTTAATTACTTTGTACTTCAATTAATTACAAAATTAATTTTTATTATTTACTATTAACTAACATTTCTCTTGTTACATACACACATACGTAGATGCATACGAATATACTCACACACACACTCAAGCATTATGTGTGCTCGCACAAGTATTAATATTCATTTTGCGTTGCTCGCATTACTCGCCTTCAAATTGCTGCCATAGAATGAGTTACTCACTGGCTGATGGCGCACAAACAAGTTCGCACCCACTCACACACATACATATATTTTATAAGTATTGATGTATACGATTGTTGTGCCATATTTATGTAGGAGTATCGCGTTACAGGCGTCGATTACTTGTCCGTTCCTTTATTTTATTTCTTTCCTGTCATAATGAAATATTATTAAATTTGCTACTGTCAGATCGTCACGCACTCATCTGCAACTACAGCCTGAATTTCATTAACGAACTGTCTTAGACAAATATTAGGGCACTGCACTTTGTTGTTGCTCTAATTATTACAAACACTATTATTTTCGTTATTTATGACTAACGGGCGTCGTGAGCTTTATTATGAAATCGTGTAAGTGTGTTATGGGAGCTATTGGTTCTAGGTTCGATCGCTGTTGCGGACACCAATCATAAGAAAAGTATCACTCGGGAATGGCAAATAACTCTCAGTATATCTCAGGGACGGCAAAAATTGAAGTGCATTTCTATCTTCAAATGGATTTTCACAACTAAAAGACCAACTGCTTCAGTAGCCCCATTTGCTACCACTTCCCTTCACAAAATTTTTTCTCTTTTTGATATAAATAATTCTATTTATATATCACCGCACTGTTGCCTTAAGGATGTCTGAATATACAGCATACATATCTCTTCAAATTTAAAACACGTTCGACAATAGTTGAATTCAGCTGTTTATTCCAAGTTCACAAACTCAAAATGGTGGATCCAATACATAAAAAAGTCTTCTTAAATCTATTATATATATATAATTACACCCTTTTTGGGTGTTTGGCTGAACTCCTCCTCCTATTTGTGGTGTGCGTCTTGATGTTGTTCCACAAATGGAGGGAGCTACAGTTTCAAGCCGACTCTGAACGGCAGATATTTTTTGTGAGAAGCTTTTTCATGGCAAAAATACACTCGGAGGTTTGAAAAAACTGTTTCTATCATTTTAATGCAGGAGGAGATTCCAAAGTAATATAATATGGTTTTATCAATCTGTTACTATTTTCGTTGGTTGAACATATCCTAAGTTAGTATATACATGCAATCTAGAGCCATTGAAGGGTTAAAGATACTAAAAAAACCAAACTTCACTTCAGCGGTAACCTTTGATTACCTGAAAACTAATGAAGGGTGAAAATAAATATTTTTCATACTTTAAGAAAATCGATTTTCCCGGTTATTGGTAGCTAATTTTTAAATCGATGTAAATAGCACCAATTTGTAAAAAATATTTTATTGAAGTTTAACTCTTTATATATATTATTTATATATTTTTTACTGTACTTATACATTTTTTATTGTTGTGACCCTTTTAATGCGACCTTTTAAAACCATTAAAAAATAGCACTGATTGCATGGCCCTCCATTTGGGGGAAAACATCGAGCCATACATCTCACATTATAGCAAAAGCTTGGCCTAAATATAGTGTGAATATGTATGCGCCAGTCCATTATTATTATTACCGATGTTATTGCGCAGTAAAGCATTGTAAATTTATTTTCGGTTGTACTCTTCCCATCGCAAATAGTAAATTATTCCATGAACCATCGCATAGACTGTGCAGCTTTACTCCCACAACTGGAAATGGCTCATAATTCCAATTTAAAACTTCCATGCTAATAAAATTAATTAGATACATAAATAAAATAAAATTCAGTTAAATCCTCTTCGTACTCGTTTGCGCAAAGTAACTTATTCTCGTAAGAGTGGGGAAAAAAGCACCATGAATAACTTGTGCTGTCTTTTCGCCCTCAGAGATAAGCCAGAGGCTGGTTAGGTTTTCGAAAATGCTTTAAAATTAACATTTAATATTTTGCCATCGGTACCATTCATGTAGTGGCAGGCTAATCACCTACTCTGCCAGAAATCAAATAGATTAATGAACCAACACAAGAGTGAGTCTTGTCGAGGCCCTATGCTCCCGAGTGGAGTGAGCAAGGAAAAAAAAAAATTTCTAACATTTTTGCTTTATTAGACAGTGTAAGTCCGCCTGATATGGAATATGGTTTCATGCAAATTGCTGCTTCGGCTGACCCTACACTGGCTCATACTGTCGACTCTAAATTGCTGCCCTTGTTGTTGTTTCAATCCCACCCCACAAAAAAGGTTTAAAAGTCTGAAATCGCAGCTCCTTGCCATCATTTAAAAGGTTGATTACCCCTGTAATTCGAAAATATGACTTTCTCAGCTGTTCCAAAGCTGGTACAGAAAATTGACTTCGAAGCGGTCATTGGCTTCAATTTCTATGCTAGTTGATAAAGCGGCGAGCATTGTGTTGAATTCATATCAGGCTACTGCGGTTAATGTTGATTTGCTGAGATCTGCGATGAGTTGCTTCATATGCACATTATCGGCAACAGTAGCCAAAGTAATCGACACGCATTCTAGTTCATGAACTGGCATTTAATGGAATAAGTCAAACTAGTTCGAGAGTGACTAGAATTGTATTATACCAGTTCCAAGATGATCAACTGGAGGTGTTTTGAAAACAAATATTCTTCTTCTACTATAAATGAAAATTGTTTAAATAGAATCAATTATACTTTTGGTCCAGTATGAAATATTTTGTTAAATGGTAGAAAACACTGATGCTTTGTAGAGCATTGGAAAAAATATATAAAAAGAGCTACTTTAAGGGGTTACGGGTAGCCAGAATTTTCAAAAAGTAGGATTTGTTTTTGCATTTTCTTAAGGTATAATATCTTAAAAATATTGTGTGAAAATTTGAAGAGAATCCTATAAATACTTTTCGAGTTATTCAGCAATTAACAAAAGGCGCTCGGGCGCTCCGGAGCGTTCAAACAAAACTTTAAATGCGATTTTCCCAAAACTATGCTTTTCGAACTGGTGATCAATGTTACTTAAAAACCGTTTTACTGCTTTTGAAAAACATAAAAAACTCGAGCTTGATCCAAGAATTTTTTTTTTCAAAATTTCGATTTTTTTAAATAATTAATTGTCGGGTTTTCCCCCGAAAATCTGAAAAATATTTTCTGAGGCCGCCATATTTTTAGTTCTGAAAAAAAAGCTACGATCAGGCACAAGATTATCTGTAAATAAAACTTTTTCAGATTTGCTTAAGGTTTTAAATTTTGATTCATATGATTTTTGTTGGAAAATGCATTATATTTCCATAAAAAAAAATACAAAATAAGCTGTCGAAACTTGTGAATACTTCATTGTTTTTAAGTTATTTAACGCAGTGTATTTAGGTACATTTTTGTTTTGTTTTTTTGAAATTTCGTAATGCAAAATTATTATATTATATTATAGTATTACTCGGTTTTTAAAATAAATTCAATTAATGTCAAAAAAATTATTAAAAATACTAAGGTTTTTCGTGCCTCTGACTATCTTCACCTAACGCCTTAAATGCACACAGGCAAGTACACACCTAATGAAAAAAACATTTGTTTATTATGCTGCCTGTGTTGGAAATTGCGCTTCTATTCCGCCAAACACATATACATACATATACAAATATATCCATATGCGCATGTTTTCCCTTTAACAGATTAAAATGTCCTTGGCGCCACGACGCGTTGGCATTTGGACTTGCAGTGTAGAGCAAAACAAAACCCGGCGCATATACATACAAAATAAATACTTGTGTATGAATGTAGGTGTGTATGTGCACAAGAGCACACACAAATCGCCAACGGGCAGTCCCAGTTCGACTTGAGAAAATAGCATAAGCAACAGCGTCACATTCAAACAACAATGGCAACTAAAATATGAGTAAAATCGAAAACAAGGCAACTAACAGCTGAGGGTCACCACTACATCACACAAGCATGCCAACATAGTAAAAATGTATGTGAGTTGTAAGTGCGTTTTTAGACAAATGCGTCTGCATCCTGCTGTCGCTGTGCTCCGTGGCTTTGGCTGCACTTTCTTTTACCTCTTCCACCTCATCTCCTCGCCGACTCTAACTGTCGCAGTTCCCCTGGCTACACGCGACCTTTTCCTCAACACATGACTATACATACACATTCACACATATGTGTGTATGTGTGTATTTATATGTCCATATTGTGCAAACTTGTCTCCGTTGGGGCTAACTCGTGTAGTCGGTCAGCCAACAGCCAACAGCCAGCCAGTCATCCAGCAAGGCATTCAGCCATTTAGCCGCTTCGCCGATGGTCATCTGCAGTCACAGTGTTGGCACAATGACTTTAACCCACTTTTGTAGCGAATTTATGCTCGCACAAGCAAATGTATGTACGCCAATATGTACGCATGTATGTATGTATGTATGTGCATAGAAAGATCTACAGTCCCGCAACCAATCAGCCAGTGAACCACTCATGACCATTGTCAATATCAATGGCCATCCGATAGCATTTTGCTGTCATCCTCTCAAGTGCGTGTAGTGTGTGTGTGTGCGCATGCACATTGCTCATGTCATTGTTATCGCCATCAATGTTTTGCTCTTTTATTGTTGTTGCAATAATTGCTTTGGTGCTTTTGCTACTTTTGCTTCTCCTTTGTTTTTAAATCGTTGAAAAGGCGTAATTGTCCAGCGCATCGCATTTGTGCACTTTTTCCAGTTTCTCTGCTTGTTTTTGTTGTGCTACCGCCGCTGCTACTGCGCCTAAAACTAGGTTGACCATCACCTAGTTTTTTAAGTTCATTTTTCTATTTCTCTACCTTTTTTCTTTCTTTGCCTTACGTTTGTTCAGCCGTTTTGCTCATTATCAGTTTTCACTGTCATTGATGATGGCTTTTTTCCACGTGAACGGCTGGACCTTCCGAAGCCAATCCTCGGATTTCTGAGTTGAATCGAAGGCTTAAATAAAAACGCTTAGGCGCGTAATGGATGAAGGCAAAATTGTGATATGAGAGGGTGGCGAGACATTTTTTTAGGATGGAAAATCTATTAATCTATTTATATTTGTGTAGGAAGCAGCTGCCATCAGAAAGTAAGCTTATTTGTGACATTTTATACTAGAACTATGGTTCGATTCGCAATACGAACATGAAAAATCAAAGTAAGAAATGAAAATGAGATGGAAAAGTGTTACTGATAACAGACATTCCAATTGCTTGAATTTCGAAAGACCCGTATGCGCCAAAAGGCGTCGTACGTCGATCATATTTGACAGTTGTGAACGGGGCAGCTACGGTGTGCAAACAGGCAAGCAATGATCGCGTAAAGGTCACAGTAAAGGTTTTCATCACTCAAAATAATATTTAGTTTATTTAGTAAAAAAGCTATTCAAAAAACGTTTGGGTGATTAATTTTGTGCCAACTTGTATTAGTTCTGAAACAGATTAGTTGTTATCTATGCCCTTTGGAGTTATATCGCTATTGGTATGTATGAAAATAAAGATTCCCATCACTCAAAATTATTATTTTCTTTTTTTTATTTATTAAAAAAGTTATTGAAAATAAAATTGAATGATTCATTTTGCGCCACATTGCGTAAATGTTAAGATGCCTTCATTCTTGTACCTACTTGTTCCTCGCCGTTCTACTGACGGCTTGAATTACTGGCAAAATAGGCAAATTGGCGAGAATTAGTTGAAAGATAGAAATAATAAAATCCAAACAGCTCTCCGACTGCCACATCAAAATGTCAAATAATGATTAGTTAGTTATTAGTTAGTTAGTCATAAGAGCGTAGTCACTGTTAAATAATAACAACAATTGATTTTTCGAAAATTCGCAAATTTATTGATAATTTGGTCGTCAATACTCAATGCAAATACCTCAGTAGCAAGTCCAATCTCCTGCATTATCAATTATGGCCTGGCAACGTCGAGGCATACTTTCCACTAGTTTTTCTGCATAATCTACCGGAAAAGACCTCCAAATTTTCCGAATTTGTCGAGAAAGTTGATCTAAATTACATGGCTTGCGTCTGCGAAGCTACATTTTCATCAGATTCCACACATTTTCTATGGGATTTGAATCCGGTAACTGAGATGGCCAATCTAAAGTGACTACTCCGTTTTGCGCCTTCCATTCGCTACACGCTCGACTCCGATGTTTCGGATCGTTGTCCTCTTGAAGGATCCAGATTTCATTTTTCTTGATATACCATTGCTTAGCAGATGATAACAAAGCCTTTTGATATATTTTATTCATTTTTTTCGGCATTTAAATTCTCGGTAAATAAGAACAAAGTACCGAAACCTTTGATTGAGAAGCACCCCCAAACATGGACCTTGACGGGGTGCTTAACAGTCCGTTGAAACATCCTACTGGTTGAGGTTGTCCAGGCGTGTTTGATGCTCGGAAATGCCCAGAAGGAGGATTCATCAGAAAAAATTACGTTGCTCTAATGGCGGTCCAAGTTTTCCTTCGCCCATTTCACTCGTTTTTCAACGTGTTTTGCACTCAACATTGGTTTTTCTAAAGTACTGCGATATTTCAGTTTATTGGCAAGCAAGAGCCTGCCAATCGTTCCGTAAGTTATGTCAACACCTTCTGCTTTCAATTTCACAGCAGGTCCACGTAAAGTCTCAGTTGGATCTTTCGAGAACAATGCGAGAATCTTTTTTTCGTCTTTTTTTGAGACTTTGCTTGCACTTCCGCGAAAAATGATTATATGATTGAGAATGTCGTTTTTACTCTCAGCCAGCTCAACTAGCGTCTATGAAATCCTTTTTTCCATGCAGTAGCGTCATCAATATTCACTTTTTTATGCACCACCATACCAAGCATTTGGCAAATTATCAGCTATGCAGCCAACAAACCAACCAACCAACCAACCGGCAAAGCAACTCAGTCAACCAATCACTCAGCCAGTTCAGCCAACCAGCAGCGATCAATTTTCAATCAGTCCGACAGATTTTCTCACTTTTGCTAAAATACAATTTTCATGTATTTTTATTGTTTTTTTTTTTTTTTTACATTCAAAACTCGTTCAGAACTCGTTTGCGTTGGTTTGGTGACGCTTTGTTGGTTTGTTATTGTTTTCACTTTTGCTTTCTTCCACTAACCAATTTTCAATTATTTCCCCATTGTACAGTTTCATTGTCAGCAATCGGACGGCCAGGCAAGCATTGAGCGACATTGATGACGGCAAAAAGGCATTTCGATTAGTCGAAACCAATTTGAGTGAGCAGCAATGAGTGAAGTAGATGGCCACCAGAGGGGGAGGAAGGCATAAGAAAGGTGTCGAACTTTTTTCAAAACATAAACAATGACCGATCATCAAAAAAAAACAGAGGTTGCCAACTACATAAATAACAAAACCAAAAAAAGTCAACAAAAGCAAGGAAATCCATTAAATTGGTGTGGCTGGAAAGTGGTATGAAAGTAAGCGAGCCACTCGTCCATCGTTCACGGACAGGGTGATGCTGAAATTTTCTGCTATCTCTCGACTCATTGTTTGTTGTTGTTAAACGGAAGGGGAAGGTGTGACTGTGTAAAACTATGTTGTTGATATTGCGCTGTTGTGCGCGTTGCTGTTGAATCCCCTTTCGGTCTTGGCCCAACCCAATTCGAGCCTTTATTTTTTCATCATTGTTTACATTCCCTTTATTTTATTGCTTTTTGTAATTTGTGGCGTGCTTTTTACCAATTGAAAATTTCACCCACAAAAAAGTAGCCCAAACAATATTTGTTACATTTTTTGGCAGTTTGTAAACTGGCGCATTTTCGCGCTCAATGAACTGTGTAAGGTGCAAAGGTGCGTAATGGGCGCAGTTTAACAAATTTACACTCTAATAAAATAAAATTAAATAGAAAAAAAAATTAATTAGAGAAAACAAAATTGTGTTTGAAAGCATAAAACAGAGCATAGAATAACACAAAAAATATTGAGTTACATCAAATTAAATTAAGTTAAGGTAAAAAAATTAAATAATGTAAAAAAATGTATTAAAGCAAACTAAAGAAAAATGAAACATAATTTAACTGAATTAAATTAAAAAAAAATATATTAAAATAAAGAAAAAAGGGTCTTAATAATCTAAAATTATTTTATAATCTCGCATTTCGTGCGAAAAATTTTAACTCAAAAACTCTAGCTTTTACCACTGTATTTCAGTCTAATTGCACTCATAGATGGCTTCAGTTGAATTTTTAGTAATATAGTACAAATGTAAAACACATTTTGTTATTTGATAGTTGGCAATTCAACTGTCAATCAGTAAAAAAAAGTTTTTTGATCGGTTGCGTAGTTTTCGTTTGGCGTTCACTGAAAAATGGAAAATCAAAATGAACATTTTCGTCATATTCTGCTTTTTTATTTCCGCAAATGGTTCATAAAAAGTTATGGGCTGTTTATGGTGACGAAGCCTTAAAAGAAAGGCAGTGTCAAATGTGGTTTGCCAAATTTCGTTCTGGTGATTTTTCACTCAAAGATAAAAAATGCTCTGGTTGTCCAGTTGAAGTTGATAATGCCCATTAGAGCTTTGATTACAAAGCAATAATCGATTCGATTGTGATTCCTCACGAACTGAAAGAAACGCATAACGCAGCGCATTAACAGCTGCGATTTGCTAAAGAAACGTAATGAAAATGATCCATTTTTAAAACGACTGATAACTGGCGATGAAAAATGGGTTGTTTACCATACAACAATATGAAGCGGAGAAATTCGCCGAGCAGGTCAGGTGAACCAATTCAAACAACATCAAAAGCTGATATTCATCAAAAAAGGTTTTGTTATCAGTTTGGTGGGATTACAAAGGAGTTGTCTACTTTGAACTCTTATCACCCAACCGAACGATCAATTCTGATGTCTACATTGCACAACTAACGAAATTAAACACTGCAGTTGAAGAAAATCGGCTCGAATTGTCAAATCGAAAATGTATTGTATTCCATCATGGCAATACAAGGCTACACACATCTTTGGCCACTCTGCAAAACTTATTGGAGCTTGGTTGGGATGTTTTGCCATATCCACCATATAGTCCTGACCTTGCACCAATCTGATTACTTTTCCTTTCGATCTTTACAAAACTCCTTCAATGGTAAAAATTTCAATAATGATGATGATGTCAAATCGTACATGATTCAGTTTTTTGCTAATAAAAACCAGAAGTTTTATGAACGTGGGATTATGATGCTGCCTGAAAGATGGCAAAAGGTCATTGATCACAATGGGCAATACACTACAGAAAAAGGTTATTTAGTTCCATGAAAAAATTGTCTTTGATTTTCTACACACAATGCGCAATTACTTAGTTGACAACCCAATAGTAATTTGCGACTGCCAAAGCTGAATGGGTTGGCCCGTGAATAGAAAAACTTTTTGCTAATGGCGGTCGCCCCAGGCCAGGCAATGGCAAACCGCCGAGTGTATTTCTGCCATGAAAAAGGTTCTCATAAAAAAACATCTGCCGTTCGGAATAGGCTTAAAACGGTAGGTCCCTCTATTTGTGTGGAACAATATCAAGACGCACATCACAAATGAGAAGAGGAGCTCAGCCAAACACCCGGATTGGGAGTTTAAGCTCGAAAAATAGATAATCTCGTTATATGTGAACCTTTTATAAGGTAAAATTACCGCACTTAAGTAGAAAAAACAAGTAAATTGAATTTAAAAATAATTTTCAATGGATTTTAAAAATAATTAAAAAAAATATTTTGTTTTTTTGCTGCGCATTCGCTTGTTTTTAAATGTTATTGCAAGCGTACGATTTTTTGTCGGCTTTTAACTCAATGAAGTGTGCACCAAGTCACAGTCTAAAATGGCTGCTTGATTAAGCTCTGAAGTAACGATTTTTCACTTCTTCTTTTTCTTCTTTATTGGCGCAGTAACCGCTTAAACGATTTTGGCGGAGCTCAACAAAGCGCGCCAGTCGTTTCTTTTACGTAGTAGCCGACCCTAAATAGAAATGCCAAGTTAAGCCAATTCCTTCTCCTTTTGGGTCCTTCCAACGCAGTGGAGTTATTTCTCCTTCCTCGTGCATCGTATCGAATAGTTCTGAAGCCGGTGCGTTTTTGTCCATTCGTACGTCGTAACCTAGCCGCTTAATCTTAATTCGCTGTAAAATGTGCCTGCGTACATCTCATACAGCTCATCGTTCTATCGCCTTCGCTACTTGCCGACGCTAATGCGCAATGGTCCATAAATTCACCGCAGAATCTTTCTCTCGACCACGCCAAGAGTCGTCGCATCAAGTGATGTTGTCGTCCAAGCTGCTGCGCCGTATTTACCTGAAAAAAAATTATAATAATTAGTGCGTACATTTCTGTTAGATATTTGGCCGAGATTCTCCTCCTATTTGTGGTGTGCGTCTTGCTGTTGTTCCACGAATGAAGAGGCCTACAGCCGCCTCCAAACGGCAAATAGCTTTTATGAAGCAGAGTACACTCGTAGGTTCGCGATTACGTGCTGAGGGGCGACGGCTATTAGAAAAAACTTGTTTTATCATTTTGGTGTTTCGTGCACGGAGATTTGAACCTACGCACTCCCGAATGGTAGCCATGCACCACCTATTCGGCTACGGCGCCCGTTTCCTACTTTACATCATTAAAAATCTAAATGGAAAAACTTTGTATGGAAACTATTCTGCAAGCCAATTCAAAAACTATATAGTATGTCCTTATGTCTAAAACATAAAAAAACACCCGCTACAAATATTCGAGATGCCTTTTACTTTTCTTCTTCTGTCTAATTCACTCTAAGCTGCTAAAAGTTGCTCGCTTCAATAAAGGTAGGACGCAAAAGTAAACCCTGCTGATGCTCTTGCGAACCTCGGAAAATGATTGTACCAGTAATTCGTCCATTAATTTCTTTGTCAGTCTGCATCTCAGAACGCAGTTCAAGTTCATACAATATTTGCAATTTATTTGATTTGTTGCCATTTTGCCACTGCTGCTGCTCCGTTGCTCCATTGTTCCATTGCTCCATTTGTTCTCAAGTTTATGGGTACTCGCATTAAATATGTTTGCAAATTGTCAGTCTGCGCACTTAATTGAAATTTATAAGCAATTCCCCATGCAGCTCGCTCACATGTTACGTTTGCTTTATTTTCTAAAATTATGCATGAGTGTTGGTTGATTGAAAAGCAAATGCAGTGCTAGTTGCTGCTCTTGCCATTGCGGTTGTTGTGCCAATTGTGACGCATCATTTGGCATTAATTGCCATTACTCGGTGCCTGTTGCTTTGCTGCTATTGACACAAATAAAGGCGATGCTTTGTAATCGCTGCCATGTAATCAGATACTCTTGCGTCACGCGGACAGACCTACAAGTATGTTAATTTATTAGTGTGCATGTTGTTGAATTTTGTTTACATTGAGTGCACCTATGACCGTATGGTGATTGAAAAATTAGTTAGCAAAAGCACAAAAAAAAATTGATATTATATATAAAAAGGCGAACAATGGGAACCTTTGTGGTTGTGCGGCTTGCCGGTTTTATTATCTAAGATTTTGCAATTTCATAGAACAAACAAGAATAATAAATTTCATTAGAACAGTAGATGTAATATTTAACTTTAAATTTCACTTGGCAGAGTACATTAAAGTGAGGGAATGCATGGCGTATACGTAATATTTTTGTTTAATGATTTAATTTTTCTTTTGAATATGCAAATATGAGTGTTGTTTTTGTTTTTTTCAAACTCTTTCTCCTTTTTATGCACTTGTTTTGCTCCCGTTAATATTTGAGATTTTCTCTTGTACTGCTCATCGTTGCTAACAACATTTATCGCTAAATTTGTCAGATATTTGAATTGCAAATTCAAATTCGGACTTGCTCATATTTTTGTGCCATTTGGAAAGCCATTTGTCATTAAAAAATAATCATTTTTTTTGCATCTTGACTTTCTTTAAAAATTGTTGACTTCAGTATTCGACTTGCATGCAATGGCTTACCGGGAAAGTGGTACTTGAGAAAATTCTTATTTACGTCATTTACTATATATATATTTATACATATATTATCAATATTTGTATATATAAATATAATTGGCGCGTACAACCTTTTTGGGTGTTTGGCCGAGCTCCTCCTCCTATTTGTGACGTGCGCCTTGATGTTGTTCCACACAAATAGAAGGACGTACAGTTTTCAGGATGGCAGGTGGTTTTTTATGAGGAACTTTTTCATGGCAGAAATACACGCGGAGGTTTGTCATTGCCTGCCGAGGGGTGACCGCTATTAGAAAAAAAAAACGTTTTCTTCATTTTGGTGTTTCACCGAGATTCGAACCAACGTTCTCTCTGAATTCCGAATGTTAGTCACGCACCAACCCATTCGCGGTCGCCTTCTGATTAGTTTGGGTAAAAAATTAACCATTTTCGAGACATTCGATTTAAATTTTTTTTTTATATATTTGTTTTTGTTTTTTCTTTTTTTTTCTTTTTTTTTAATGTACCTCCACTTTACCCGATTTTTTTCTATTCTTAGTTAAATTAATAAAAATTATTGAAAAAATTTTAGTCAAGCCTTGGAAGTTAAAAATGTTTGCTCAGTAAAGTTTTGAATTTACGTCTTTTCATTACTTCTTACTTCATTTCATTCAAAAAAATGTCATGCTCACTATTCTGCTAATTATTTTAAAATAAAAAAAATAATGTCTTTTTAACTATCCTTAAGCATCTGGTACGCGAGTAACCCGGTCACAAACTTCCGGTCATTTGAAACCCCAAATGACAGGAAAAGTTGTTTCGTTTTTTGTAATTTCCCTTAATGATTTTTCTAAAGTCCTTTTTCTATTATTAATATTAATATTATTATTGTGTATGGAAAATTTTCATCTGCAGTTGGTCTTTTTTAACAATGCATATATCGGTTTACGAGCGGTGCCTTTTATATGTCGGGATTAGAGAACAAAAACAAATTTTAATCATCGAAAATCACTTTATTGTTTTTCAAAATATTCTCCATGAAGATCTATACACTTTTGCATGCGTTTGAACCAATTGTCGAAGCACTTTTGCCACTCTGAATGAGGTACCTCCAAAACATGCATTCTGAATGCCGCAACCGCTTCTTCAGGTGTCAAAAAACGTTGACCTCTCAGTTTGGTTTTCACGTACGGGAATAAAAAGAAGTCATTCGGTGCCAAGTCAGGACTATACGGCGGATGACCCATTAATTCGATGTTTTGGGTGCTCAAAAATGCAGTTGTTTGAGCCGATGTGTGAGAGCTCGCATTGTCCTGGTGAAGAGTGATCCGTCTTTGGCGATTGGTTTTCCTAATTTCTTGGAAGACAACTGGCAAACAAATGGTTGTGTACCACTCAGAATTTACTGTTCTGCGTTGTTCTAGTGTCCAGTTTTTCCGAAAAAACAGGCGACCATTTGCTTGGAAGTGCTTCGTGCGCGAACAACTTTTGTTGGATTTGGCTCATCTTGAAACACCCATACAGTCGACTGCTGTTTACTTTCGGACTCATACGCGTAAATCCATGATTCATCACCTGTCACGATGTCATAGACGTTATTCGAAGCCCCGCGATCGTATTTTTTGAGCATTTCCTTCCACCAATCGACACGAGCCTTTTTTTGAGCGATTGACAAATTGTGTGGGATCCAACGCGAACAAATTTTTTTGACAGTCAAATGTTTATGCAATATTGAATGTATGCTGGTCCCACTAATGCCTAAGATTGTCTCAATCTCACGATATGTCACATGACGATCTTGTAATATCAGTTCGCGCACAGCATCAATGGTTTTCGGAACAACAACTGATTTTGGACGGCCTTCACGAAATTCGTCTTGGAGTGAACTACGACCACGATTGAATTCACCATACCATCGATAAACACTGGTCCTTGATGGAGCTTCATCGCCAAAAAATTAATTAAGTTCATACATGCAATGTTGCTGAGTTAATCCACATCGAAAGTTGTAAAAAATAATCGGACGAAAATGTTCACGATTTAATTCCCTTTTTGGACCGAGATGAATCTTTTAAGTTACTGTAAACAACACAAATAGCGCTGGTATTTCAAAATGTTCTGAGTACGTAAAAGCCAAAAAATGGCAAACTTTGCGATACAGCTGTCAGTTGCCAGATTGCAACACCAGGGTTGCCAAATTCCGACATATAAAAGGCATCCCTCGTATATATGTACTTTCAACAAGATGTTCGCTCTCTTCCGCTCTCATTATTGGGTAAAAAACCATAAAATCCTGCACGTATCCAGAAGCGTAGCTTCACTATTTCGTCAGTTTTGGCAGGAGATGCGCACTGGCTAGAGCCTACTTCAAATGTTATTCATATTTCAGCGGACGGACCTAATTTAAAAGTACTTAAGGGAGATGGCATTTCCAATCGTTGGCACTCTACGCCGCCGCAGTATTTTTTTTTTTTTTAATTATAAAATAAAATGGGATGTTTAGCGCATTTAGTGCATCTTAAATTTTTTCAAAATATATCAGACGTTCAAGTCTTTTTATAATCAAATTTTTTGTAAAAATATTTTTGTTTTGTTGATCAATAAGTTTAATAATTGATGTGAAACACCATAAGCTTCTAATGATTTTTTGTTGAAATATTGCAAAAAGAACAAAAGCCTGCTTAGTCGACTATGTTTGATTTTTCTAAGGCATTTGATAGAGTTTCTCATATATGTATATCTATTACGTTACTTTTTATCTACGTTCGTCCCGAAAAAACAGCATTTGCGGGAAGTCATACTTCATTATTACCTTTTAAAGAAAAGTGCAGCTGAAACGTGTCGTATATTGATCAATATACGAAGGGGCATCGGAGTGGCACTGAAAAAATTCGAGGATACTCAACTACAACAATTATGGGATGAAGACGCATGTCGAACCCTGGATGATATGTCTAAAGATGTTGACAGGTCAATCGTTGATGAATATTTGCACGCGACGGAAATGGTCTAGAAAGAGGTAACTGGGTGCCTCATCAATTGAAGAAGAGGTATATCGAGAGACGTTTGGTGACGTGTGAGATGCTTCTTGAACGGCAGAAAAGAAAAGGTTTTCTGTATCGCATCGTCACTAGCGAGGAAAAATGGATCTAATATGATAAACCTAAACATCGAAAATGTTGGAGCCTGCTAATCTGAACCAGATCCATCGACAGCGAAAAAAGTATTCATGCTTGAAAAATTGTGTTATGCATCTGGTGCGATCAGAAGGGTGTCATCTATTATGAACTCCCTAAACCATCTGAAACCAGCACTGGCGATCGTTACCGACTGCAGCTAATGCGTTTGAGTCGAGCTCTTAAAGACAAGCAGCCGGAATGGGACGGTAGGCATAACAAACTGATTTTGCTGCATGACAACGCCAGACCACACGTTGCTAAATAGGTCCAAAAATATTTAGAGGGACTGAATTGCGAAATCTTGCCCCACCCGCCAGATTACCATCTGTTCCGATCAATGCAGTCAGCCCTCATTGGAGACCGGTTCACTTCTTACAAGAGCAGCACAAACTGACTCAATGAATGGATGAAGACAAAAGAACTCAAATTTTTCGTCAGAGAAATCCGTATGCTGCCTGAAAGATGGGGTGAAGTTGTAGCTTCCAATGGCACATAGTTCGCACAATATCATGCATTATTATTTAATTCTTTAAATAATTCGTAGCTTTGGCTAAGAAAGGACGGAAATTTGTTCCCATACCCAATGTAAACATCTTAAATGGCTGTGATTGCAGAGCTTTGAATAAATATGTAACCTGCTGGCTCAAATAAAGTAGGGAAATTATTTTAAATGAATTTTCATAATAGTCTCATTTTGGACTGCGTTTTTATACCTTTAAATTCTTGACTATACTTGTGACTTAGCCGTCATGAATAACGAAAGTGAACGTCAGCTGGCGCACCCGTGGTGGGTGTGATTGTGGGAGGGTACGAAAAGTGTCGAAAAAAAATTTCTACCAACTCATTTTATACCGGCTGAAATTTTTTTCATGTATTGTTGACATTTAGTAGAATAAAAAAAAATAGTCAGCTGCGGTCTTCCCACCGCTATAAACGCAGCTGACCATCTTTATTATATTTTCATAAGTGTCCAAAATTATGTAAACAAAATTCAATCGGCATAAAGTAGTTTTACTTTTTAATTTATTTTACAAGTTCGTCTTTTCGCCTATAAGCACCCTTTTGTGTTTAAATACTAATATTTTGTGCGTGCTGAAATTTTAGTTACTTTGGTATTTTATAATAAAACTCGTGAACCTGAATCCTTTATATTGGAAATAAAGAAAAATGTGCCATCATATCGTCCCCTTAGTATTAAAATAGCCTATAAATTTTTTGATGTTTTGAGAAAATGAGTTTCAAACTTTTTGTCGAAAGTAGCTCTCACTCAAATCTCGTTATGTCTGTAAATATTTATTATTTTTTGACTGACGTTTTGACCCACTCTGTGGAACTAGAATTTGACAAAATTTTGACCACATATAAAATCGACGATGGAGAATCCAAAAATTCAATAAAAAAATAATAGCCTATGAGCACATAGGCTATTGTTATACTAAGGGGACGATATACCTAATTACGAGTATTTTAAATTATTCTGACTGACAACATATCAATATTATAGCCGTACTTTCTGCTAGTTTTAAGTGCCCATACATGCATAATATCTTTTTTTTTTAAATAAAGAACATAAGAACTAACTAACTCTAACCTGCACTTCTTTGCTCCTTTCAGATGATGCTGCACGCCTGGGAGAATTACAAACTCTACGCCTGGGGCAAAAACGAATTGCGGCCGCTCAGTCAACGACCACATTCGGGCAGTATTTTTGGTGCCTACGATCTGGGCGCGACCATAGTCGATGGTCTGGACACACTCTATCTAATGGGGTTGGAGAAGGAGTATCAAGAGGGACGCGATTGGATTGAACGTAAATTTTCGCTAGACAACATTAGCGCCGATCTGTCGGTATTCGAAACGAATATCCGTTTTGTTGGTGGCATGCTGACGCTCTACGCTTTCACCGGCGACAACATGTACAAAGAGAAGGCACAACACATCGCTGACAAGCTGTTGCCTGCCTTCCAGACGCCCACCGGCATACCATATGCGTTGGTAAATACACGAACCGGTGCAAGTAGAAATTATGGTTGGGCTTCAGGTGGCAGTTCGATTTTATCCGAAGTTGGCACATTGCATTGCGAATTCGTATATCTGAGTGATATTACCGGTAATCCGCTATATAGGGAGCGTGTGCAAACTATACGCCAAGTTTTGAAGGAGATAGAGAAGCCAAAGGGTCTCTATCCGAATTTCATCAATCCCAAAACGGGCAAGTGGGGACAAAGTGAGTATGGGGGAGGCTGATGGAAGTGTGTATTTGTATGTTTTGTTATTCATGAACTCTCTGTATTGCAGTGCACATGTCGCTGGGCGCTTTGGGCGACAGTTTCTTTGAGTACCTGCTGAAGGCGTGGCTGCAGTCCGGACAGGTAGATGAAGAGGCGCGTGAAATGTTCGACGAATCGATGGTGGCGATTAATGAGCACATGATACGAACCAGTTCGGGTGGGCTGACGTATGTGTCCGACTTGAAGTTCGATCGCTTGGAACATAAAATGGATCACTTGGCGTGCTTTGCAGGTGAGAGAGGCTGCTCGGGCTATACAAATAATGGTGGAGACGAATTTACACACAGGGGCTAATCTCATTGTTGTTACCAATTCAATAATTGAGAGTGGGAGTGTAATTGATAAACAATCAGCATATTTTGAAAATCTCTTAGCAAAATAGTGAAAGTGTTGCAGACAAGTTGTGGACACTGTTCGAAAACGTCATCTCGTGGCGCAGCTATGTGAATGACGTACCAATCCTAGGCGATTTTATTATTTTTAGGTTGAGGTTATTTTGGCAGAAAAGTGTACAGCAATAACCGAAGCACAAATGTTGAATTAAAATACGAGGTCCAGTGTGGCATTTATGAAATGAAGCTGGTGTGTTGCTAAAATGTTAGGTTAGGTTAGGTTAGATGGCTGCCCTAGCTAAGGGCACACTTGAACAAATATTGAAAAATCGTCTGTTGTGGTGCCATACATGGGAGAGCAGAAAGGTGAAGGAAAGGAAAAAGGAGCCTTGGGATTAGAGACGATGATGACCATACATTTTACGACGACGCTGGCGGTGGCTGATTTGCGTTCGTAGTTGGCCGCAACAAGCTACTGATGAACTTCACCAAATTTATGATATTTACACCAGCTATATCCGCAGGCGTAGCGAAAAAGTGAGAGCCCAGATTTCTGAGTCTTTGCCAGACGAGAGCAGGGCAGCTGAGAAGAAGGTGTTGAGATGATTCCACCTCATCCTCCAGACAGTTTCTGCAGAACGGATCCCAAGGTCACGGCATGAACACCTAACGGACAATGTCCGGTAAGGATACCCACCAAATTCGAGAGCTGGGGCTTTGTTGCTAAAATGTTAAAGAAATGTTAAATTTCATCAAAAGAAACATACTCTAATTCGACTGAAAATGCCGAAGTTATAACGAAAAATTTAAAAGGCGACCCCTACATTGTAGATTTTTTTCTTTAAATATCAGGTCAGTCTATAAGTTCGTGCGTATTTTACCCATATCTTCACTTTTGTACGATTTTTGCATACAAAAAATTATTCGCGGAATATAACGGAACTTTTTATATTTTCTTTGATATATTGTGCATTCAACAAGTGATTTTAATCGCGGATAGAAAAATAATTAAAAAATAAAATGGAATCTTCGAACGCGTATTTTGAGGCATATTTTGTATTTTTTTTTATAAAAGTGGTAAAAATACAACAAGTGCTGCTACAGAAATAAACACTGTTCACCGAGAGGATACCGTGAGTGTAAGGACTGCGCAAAAATGGTTTTCAAAATTCCCAAGTGGTAACTGCGACGTGGAGGATGCCCCGCGCGCTGATCGTCCTGAAGTCTTTAACTCCGACGCCTTGCTCGAACTCGTGGAAGCTGAGCCAAATTTGACTGTCGATATGATAGCTCAGAGGTTAAATTCATCGCATGGAACAGTTCACAGGCACCTGGTTCAGTTGGGAAAGGTTTCAAAGCTGGGGAAAAGGGCTCCGCATAGACTTTCTGTCGCCAACCTTCAGCAGAGAGTGAATGTTTGTTTTCAGCTGCTGCAACGGCTTGAAAATGAAAGTTTTTTAACCGTATCGTTACCGGTGATGAATAATGAGTCCTTTACAATAATCCCGTTGGCAAACGCCAATGGTTAGGTAAAGATGAAACACCAGAACCAACCCCTAGAGATGGCCTTCACCCCAAGAAGATTCTCCTGTCTATTTGGTGGGATATGGCCGGTATTGTTTATTATGAACTTCTGGAACCAAACCAGACGATAACTGCTGATTATTATTCCCATCAGCTATCAAACCTGAATGAGGCGCTTAATAAAAATCGGCCGTCTTCAGTGAATAGATGCACCACGACAACGTAAACCTCATACCGCAAGGCAAACATTAGACAAGCTGAACGAGCTCGGATGGGAGCTAATGCCGCATCCGCCATACTCTCCGGATATTGCACCTTGTGATTATCAGCTCTTCAGTGGACTTCAATCCCATATGAGTAACAAAAACTACTCCTCAAAACAAGCTATAAAAAGGGATATTGAAGCATATTTCGGCTCCAAGGACAAAAAATTTTTTGAAAAGGGTATTAAAAATTTACCGACCGCTCTTTTGCAAGTATATAATGCAACGTTCGCCTTTTTTACTCTTTCCTCTATTAGGTTTCCATGTGTGTTTTCTATCTAATATGAGTCCTAAGTACTTGACATTCCTTCTCAAAGGAATCTCCACACCCTTGAAAACGGGGAGATTATAGGAAGCCTATGTTTCCTTGTGAAGAGAATTATTTCAGTTTTTGTGGGATTTATGGCGAGTCCCCTACTCTCAGTGCAGCTCCTAAGCGTGGCCATGTTAGAGCGCAGAATTTCCATGAGGGTGTTAGGATATCTGCCTTTAACAGCAATTTCTAGGCCATCTGCGTATGCAGTGACGTGACAACCCCCTCTCTCCAGGGTCAGTAGTAGCGAGTTTACCGCCAAAATCCAGAGGAGAGGGGAGAGGACACCACCTTGAGGTGTACCTCTGCAGACCTGTCTGCTTAGGGTAGTGCTGCCTAAATTTGCCGTTACCTTCCTTCTCTATTACTTCTATCAGGGCAACAACGTGTGGTTCAACTCCAATGTTTTCTAAAGCATCTACTATAGCGCTCGCCTTTATATTGTTGAAGGCTATATCTAGGTAAGGCAACCATGGCAAACTCTTTATCTGACAAACATTTTTCCACCAACCCGACAAGCGAGTGTAAGGCGGTTTCTGTAGATTTCCCCTTAGTGTAGGCATGCTGCGCCGAGGAGAATTAAAAAATACGTTTGTTTTCTATTTAATTCACATTCACTTCTCAAATATTCGCTCATTTTCTAGGTGGTCTCTTCGCCTTAGCTGCTAATACGCGACAAAATCAATATGCCAATAAATTTATGGAAATTGGCAAAGGTCTGACAAATACCTGTCATGAGAGCTATGCAAGAACATCTACCAAATTGGGTCCTGAAGCTTTTCGGTTTGTCATAATTCTTTCAATAAATTTTATATTATATATTCATCTACTAAAAAAAAATCGCATACTTTCGCCAACAGCTTTAGCGACGCAGCCGAAGCGCGTGCCTTGAAATCTCAAGAGAAATACTACATACTACGACCGGAGACGATCGAGAGTTACTTTGTGTTGTGGCGTTTGACGCACGATCAAAAATACCGCGACTGGGGCTGGGAGGCTGTGCAAGCGCTAGAGGCACACTGCCGCACGCCACATGGCTATTGTGGCATCAAGAATGTGTATCAGGAGACACCGCAGAAGGATGATGTGCAACAGAGTTTCTTCTTGGCGGAGACATTGAAGGTAAGTTCAGCGCAACTGGCTGACAACCAATGGTTATTTATGCTATTTTATCTTCTTTTTTTTATAACTTTTCGCTCCTTTTTAGTACTTGTATTTGCTCTTCTCCGACGACTCCTTGCTGCCGCTAGATGAGTGGATATTCAACACGGAGGCGCATCCGTTGCCCATCCGTAGCGCGAATGCCTTCTATCGCGCGGCACCACCCGCCCAAACGCAACTCGACGAGAATCGTTAAAATGTTACGCTAAAGCATTGACATTTCACATTGACGCTGCGTGTGGTCCTCAATGTGCCTCTCAAATGGGGTAACTCCAATCCAAATGTAAACCTCTGCAATTAGTGTTAATTTGTTTTTTTTTAACGAATAGTTATTTTTAAATTTTTTTAGTTTTTTTAGGAACGCATTGAAATGTAGCTTATATTTATATAATAGTTGCCTAGACGATCCACACTGGGTAGGTTATTTTTTTTTTTTTTTATATAACTTGTTTAGGATTTTTATTTGTATTCTGAGTGTGGAGATAATCGCATATATACGTGACATGTATGTACATAAGTTTGTATATTTTACCTGTACACCGACAACCGGTTATTTCTTCTTACTTACATACGCATGTGTAATATATTTCGAATGTGGTAATAGATTTTTTTTTTTTAATTTTTTTTTTTTTCATAGAACATAAATCTTAGTAACAAATTTTTAGGACATGACGCTTTTTTCGAAATTTTCAAATCTTTAATGACGGTTTTGTTCAACGTTGACCCGTAAAGGCTTTATACACTTGTAAGAACAAGCAAAACAACAAACAACTATAAATTGTAAAAGTTTTCTTTAACACATTGCCAAGTATGTTCTCTGTAATGGAATGCATTAAAATAAAAAAAATTATTCTGTACATGTGAAAATGCCAATGTAGAAACTATTATATATATAACGAAGAAATATATGTATATTATGTATTTACTTACTGTTTTGTTTGTCGATAATTGTAACAAAATAGCAACAACTGTATCGCAAACAAATAACATTTATTTGCAATTCACGCACCTATGATATTAAACGTAAACGGGTTGAAAAAAGCTATGTAGATAACTTAAGCCGGACGATTATTTTCGTTATATGAAAAACTTTGTAAAAACCTGACGGTCTCGAAATGAAAATCTATATATTTAACGATTTGTTTTGGATTTTGATTTCGTTTTCATGAATTTGCTTCATTTATTCTCATCAAAGTTAGTTGGTACTCGATTTTTTTCCGTAATTTTTTTTTATTTCACGTCAGCACGCATTTAAAATGTAGAGAGAGTTACACTGGGTATAAGGCGATTACAGATTTCTGCGAATTTTTTTTATGTATTTTTTTGTGTATTCTCGAATGCCTCTGAAAGGCACCAAAAAATGACAATGATAAACTTTTATCAGCAGTAAGTCTATCAAACATTTCTATTAAGCGGGTATTCTAGTGTAGAGGCATGAATTTGAGGTGTTTTTTCGGGTGTTATAAATTAAAAATAAAAAATATTTTTACCATCCATTTTTTAATAAGATTTTTTGATTTGATTGATTTGATTTTGAATAAAATACAATTTTCTTAGGAAATTATTGTAATTTCTCTTCATTATGATAATATTGGTCTGGCTCAATTACTTATCGGGCAAAATATCGACCAAAAGGCCGTCGCGTCCTCGGCGGCACACCTCCATCAGATGGTCCAAATTTTCGATGACGCTGAGACATAATTGAGGTTCTATGCCGTTATGTGCCGAATTATTTCATTCTTTAGCTCTTTAATTGTTGCTGGCTTATCGACGTACACCTTTTCTTTCAAATAACCCCAAAGAAAGAAGTCCAACAGTGTCGTTGACGTTTAGGTGTGGTTCACATTCAACATCGGCCCTTGAAATTTAACCATTTTAAAAATACATAAAAAAAAATAAAAATCTCAAAAAACGAAAAACTTAAAAAGTTATAAGTTGTTGAAGTGGGGGGTTAACAAAAAATGGCGCGATTTGATTTCGTTTTCACGATATGAGAAAAAAGAAATATTTTTTTAATATTTTAACGCACTTCGGCGTGTTTATTTTCGATATTCTTAAGACTAAGTTGTTACATAAATCAAACTGGTATTTATACCATTTAAATGCGGCGGTTGTTATTGCATTGGGATAATTCGTTGCTGGTTGTGTATTGTTTACTTCATAATGCATATGAAAACAAGTCCTATCGGCTTGATGTTGTTTACTTGATAATGCATGTCTATTGGCCATGGGCGGAAGTGATTAGAAATGAAGAAAGTGAGGCCATGTCGTTAACTCGCGCCACACTTACCACGATTGCAAGCGTTCTAATAATCTGAAACAAAAAACTAAAAAAAAGTTAATTAATCTTGATGAATGCTGCGCTATCGTACTTTCCACAAAAAAGTCGAAAAAAAAATTTTTTTTGGCCAAATTACGGCTGCCCGAGAAAATGATAAATTTATTTACTACTTTTTGTTACTTTTCGGAATTTTTTAAAAATAGTAAAAATTGTATTTTGTTTATATTAATAGTGAGTACGATAGATATATACACTGAGAAGGCTCACACCAACTTCCAAGTAAATCGTTTAAGTAGAACCTGAGAAGTCACAGTAAACATTTTGAAATAGGTAAAGGGTAAACATGAAAATAGTTTCGAGAAAAACGCGTTTAAAGTTTTGGATGCAATTACGCCCTCCAGCCGAGCCAGTTTAGAAGTCGTGACACTAAAATAGCTATAATAAATATGAAATAATAAAAATACAATATAATAAATAATAAATAAAAATAGCTCTGGAAATAATTAAAATTTTAACAAATCCTTTTAAGGACATATTCTTGAAAGGTTAAGCTTTGAGAATATCAAAAACAAAAAAAAACAATTTTTCGAATTTCTACACAAGAATACCCCCTAACATGCAAAATTTAACATAAATTTCTTGAGCATATCTTATTTGGCAAGACAATGTACTAAAACTGTGAAAATTTGCAGTCAAAGCAGTTTTTAAGGCGAATTAAAAAAATAAAAATAAAATACAAAAAAAAATTAAGAAAATTTTTTTTAAATTTCAAACAAATTTCCAAAAAAAATTTTTTTTTTTAAATTTCAAAAAATTAAAAAAAATTTCAAAAAAATTAAAAAAAAATTTCAAAAAAATTTAAAAAAAATTGGTTTAATGTGCCTCCATGCAGCTGCGTAAATAAACCAATATAGCCAAAATAAGTTCGACAAAGTGAAATTTCAGTCTTCTTCTTGATTGGCGCGATAACCGCTTACGCCATTTTGGTCGCATTTAAGAAAGCGCACCCGTCGTTTCTTTCTCGTGCTAATCGGCGCCAGTTGGAAAACTTGGAACACCAAGTGAAGCCTAGTCCTTCTCCGCCTGATCTTTCCAACGCGGAGGCGGCTGTTGTTATTGTTGTAGCAGCATAAATATTCCCCATACTTACATACGGGGAATGCTGCTGGAGTGACACTCCTTGGCCGGATATAAATCCGGGTCGTTTCAGTAACGTAGAACCGACTGTTGTGGAAACGCGGAGGAGGTCTTCCTCTTTCTCTGCTACCACCAGCTGGTACCGCAACGAAAACTATCAGAGCCGGAGCGTTGGTATTCATTCGGGCGACTTGGCCCAGCCAACGAAGACGCTGGATCTTTATTCGCTTATGTCTATTTGGTCGTAAAGCTCCTACTGTTCATTGTTCTATCGCCTGCGATACTCGCCGTCACCAACGTGCAAACGTCCAAAAATCTTCCATAGAATCTTTCTCTCAAACAATCCAAGGGATTCTCATCAGATCACGAGAGGGTTCATGCTTGGTATGTCGGGATCCATTCTGGATAAGTAGGAGTTTAACCTGCTACAGTATCCAGAACGCAGTTGTGCAAGTGTTACGCGCGTCTCACGGGGAAGCTGGAGCTCTTCAGCTGCAATAGGTGGTGGTTGGTCTTTGATTACGGCATTCACAGGGCGGGAGAGGGTCTTGTCAGATGCTTTCGTCGTTCAAGCTTCTGCGCGATACGTTAGGACGGGCATAATGAGAGCCTTGTAGAGTGTTAGTTTTGTTCGTCAAGAGAGGACTTTATTACTCAGTTGCCTTTATTACCCTCTTGCCTGTAGAGAGATTCTCCGTTGGATTTCGAGGCTGACATTGTTAACGTTGTTAATGCTGGTTCCTAGATAAATAAGGTCTCAAAGTGAAATTGCAATACAAAACAAAACAAACATAGAAAAAATTGGTTCAATTTGCATTCATCAAAACGCATTTGGTCAAAACCCCAGCCATGTGATTCTCAAAAATTTTCTTTCCATAAAAATACGTTATGCATGTAATACTTCTTTCCGAGTCCGATCCAGAAAAGTAACCCATTGTTAACCAGAAAAATGTTAACCCATACCGGGAGCTACACTATTTTGAAAAGGAGAAAAAGTAATTAAAATATCTCTTACACATAATCTTCTAAAGTGACATAACTCAAATTTCGTCAAAATCGAGTTATAATATTTTTGCTATTTGTACTGCATATCTGTGAAATTTCATTTAAAAACGATTTTAGGACCAGGGAAGCCATAGAGAGACTAGCCGCAGACAGACGACGGCCGCAAAAGCATAATAGGTATTCATTGGATTTGTCGTTATGGATATCCGTCGAAAGAGTTGTGTTTCTCTTCGTGAGATGATGCGTGACACTGTGTTGAAATTTTTCTTTTACATTCTATGTATATAAATATTAATTTAGTTGTGACACCCAAAATTGAAACGCAAAATATACTTTTGTCAAACATAAAATACTATTTAAATACAAAACAATTAATTACCGATTCGCTTGAAAATTTGCACTTCGCCAAAATCAAAAGGCTGAGGTATAACTACAAAAAATCGGCTACTTGTTGTTGTAGCAGCATAAACATTCCCATATAAGTCCGATGAATGCTACTCTCCTCCGGGTTGTTCCGGCAGTCCTGCGGGCTGTTCCGGTAACGTAGAACCTACTGTCGTTGGAATGAAAAATCGGCTGCTGGGTTTTGCTGGTTTTGTGACAAATAAAAAAATTAACTGGGAACTGTCTGATGCACATTGCCGTTTCATGCCAGTGAACACCCCTCTATACATATTTGCATATATATCCCGTTGTAAATAATCATAAAAGCATCACATTTTGGCAAATTTGAGCTATATATTTTTATTTTTTTTTTTTATATTACACTATTTTTGTAAAATTATTTCTAGTTCACTTTATCACAAATACTATATAACTCCTAGTTACAAACTTTGTACAAGATTTATAAAAATTGTCAATTTGACAATTGATTTTCATCAAAATTTCATGGTTTTTCATCAAAATTTTAAATTTTGTAATCAGAATTTTTAGAATAATTTCAAGTATGTGACCTTAATAAAATATAATATTAGTCCTTTCAACGCTTAAGGTGATGGGAATCTCTCGCCATTCAATTTCCAAACTCATTGCGGTGTGCACTGGTCACTGGGTGATCGGTACTCATGTGGAGAAGCTTGGAATTCCGTACAACCCCTATGCAGAAGCTGTGGGGTTCATGCAGAGAAAGAGACTGTTGAACATTTTCTCTGCAAATGTCCGGCTCTGGCGGCTAGGCGCTTGAGATTCCTTAGCGTTGAAGAAGAAATTCTCCAGCCTAGATCCCTTTTCTCTCTTCCACTACATCAACAGCACTGGATGGCTGTAGACGGTTTTCTCTTCCCTAAATCTTTTCACTTTAAGTGTGCCTCTTATGCCATTTTACTTACCTACCTACCCACCTACCTTTCAATTTTAACATAATAAAAGGCAAGTTTGAAGTGGTTCCAATTTCCCCTGATTTGGAATAATTTTTTTCCGTGACGGAGTTGCGAATTTTCTCCATATATGGAACAAATTCCGGAGAAAATGCACAACACCGTCAGAGAAAAAACCAAAGTTTGGGCCACTTGAAACTTGCACAAAATTAAACTAAATTTTTTTTTATTATGTTTTTTTTTTTTTTTTGCTTTCCTTGATATGTATAATTTATGAATGACATTCTTGTGTAGCTAAAATGACTGGACTACAATATTGCATAACCGTAGAGATTCTGATGAAAAAGTTTGGAATTTGCATGCAAATTTTTTGATTTTTTTTTTTAATTTTGTAAAAAGTGTGAAGCCATGAGTTATACGGCATTTAATATTGTACATATAACCCTTATTTTTATAAATTTTGTTTTTTAATAAAAATGAGTAATAATGAAAACTTTTCAATATTTGGTGTTTTTTTATAATTTTGCAACGAGATATAGTTATTAACCTGCAGCTAGCAAATAAATCAAGTTAAAAAGTTTATTTTGAACGTAGGCCCTCCAATTATTATAATTTTTTGTTTTTATGACATACTAACATACCCAGAAAGGGAAAATTATGAGGGGAACTTTGGCTGCCACGTCACATTAGGATTCGGCAGCTGCGTTCTGCGCAATCATTTCACGCTCGTTCAATCAGTCGTTGGTCAGACGGCAACGAAGTGTCATGGGTTGGTTTTTTTCACATATCACACCTAAAGTGACGTCGGGCCGTCAGCTGATTCTGTCAAAGCCGCTCAGAGCCGAATAACGGTCTGTTAAAGAGCTTACATTGGAAATCTTTTCACCATGACTGGAACCTACTCTTCTAAAACAGCCGCCTTCTTTTATCCACCTCATTGGATTAGCTCGTTTTCTACTCGGCCATAACAGTAGGTAGTGATGATGTTGACAAAATTGACTTATGATTTCAACGCTTTAGACTGGATTTTGTAAGATATTACTGCAAAAACAACAATACAGATAAATATTTTTCGTACGACAAAAGAAATTGCATACAAACCGCTCGTAACTAGCAGTTCGATTTGTGTGTGTGTGATTTTTTTGTTTTTTTGCTAATTTTCGAGGTATACATCGGTAAATTAATAATTAAAAAAATGCGTTTTTTGAATTTTTAAAAGAATTTATAAAAAAGAATAAGAGAACTAAAAATAAGTTTGTTTGAGCTTTGTTTTTTTAATATTATTTTTATATTTTTATTTCAAAACAAATATTTATTTTATTTTAAGTGTACAATTTTTAAAATAAATAAAAAAATAAAAAACATTTATTGAAAAATAAATTAAAAAAAAAAATAAAAACAAATTTGAAAAAGAAGTTAAAAAACATTTTTAAAATAATAATATAAATAAATGTTTATATTAAAAAAATTAAAAAAAAAAAAAATTACTAAAAAAATTAAAAAAAAATTTTTATTAAAACAAAATTTTATTAAAAAAATTAAAAACAAATTTAAAAAAGAAGTTAAAAAATATTTTTAAAATAATAATACCGCTTTTTTTGCACTACAAAAAAATAAAAGAAAATAGAAAAAATTTGTTTATATTAAAACAATTTAAGAAAAGTTAAAAGAATGTATTAAAGAAAATTTTATTTAAATAAAATTAAAAAAACATTTAAAAAAGAAGTCAAAAAATAGTTTTCAAATAATAGCGAAAAAAAAGTAAAAAAATAGTTTTAAAATAAAGGCACTTTTTTTCATTACAACGAATAAAAAATAGAAAAAATTTGTTTATATTAAAAAAAAAATGTTTATACTAAACAAAAAATATATTTTTTTTTTGAATATAAACGATTTTTTCTATTTTATACTAAAAGAAAATAAGTGTTTTTTAATATAAACAAATTTTTTCTAGTTTTTTATTTTCGTTGTAATGAAAAAAAAGTGTTATTATTTTAAACCTATTTTTTGACTTTTTTTTAATTTGTTTTTTTTTTTTTTTTTAATAAAATTTTTCTTGTCACATTTTTTTTAACTTTTCTTAAATTTTTTTAATATAAACAGATTTTTTCTATTTTTAATTATTTTCTTTGTACTGCAAAAAAATGTGGTATTATTATTTTAAAAATATTTTTTAACTTATTTTTTTAATTTTCGTTCAATTTTTTTCAATAACATTTTTTTTTAATTTATTACATTTTTTTTAATATAAACATTCATTTTTATTATTATTTAAAAATATTTTTTAACTTCTTTTTTAAATTAGGTTTTAATTATTTTTTTTTTTCTATTTTTTATCTTCTTTGTAGTGTTAAAAACGTGGTATTATTATTTTTAACTTTGTTTTTGTTTTTTTTTAAGTTTTTTTTAATATAAACAAATTTTTTTTCTAGTTTTTTGTTTTCGTTGTAATGAACAAAAGTGCTATTATTATTAAAATTTTTTTTAATTTAAAAATTTTTTTTTTAATATGAACATTTTTTTATTATTATTTGAAAATATTTTTTAACTTCTTTTTTAAATTTGTTTTTAATTTTTTTTTTTTTTAATAAAATTTTTTTACTGGTTTTTAAATTTTTCCTATCTTTTTATCTTCTTTGTAGTGTAAAAAAATGTGGTATTATTATTTTAAAAATATTTTTTAACTTTCTTTTTGTTTTTTAATTTTTATTTAATACACTTTTTTTAACTTTTTTTAATTTTTTTTTAATAAACAATTTTTTTTTTATTTTTTATTCGTTTCGTTTTTGCAAAATTTACTTACTACTGTCATTCTTTGTACCTAACAGTGCGTTTCATTTATTGGCATTCTACTAGAGTCCCAACTAACAGATGAAGTCTATTGATTTTGCGTTGAAGAACTTAGCAATCTTACTTAATTTACAGAGAAAAAATTAATTTTAAAATTCGCGAAAAATATCAGAAAATCAAAGAGAATAATTCAACCGCATTATTTCTAAAATAAACGCCAACCCGAAAACTTAATACATTTCAAAACAATACTAACTGCATTTGTCTTTTGTATAATAGTGAATAAAAAATATGCATATAACAGTACTTGCACGCAATGACATATGAATAATGTATGTATGTATGTAGCATAATACTTACCTCTTTTTTAGTTTCGAATCTTGCAACTTACAAACTAGAATAAGGTAATGAATAATTATACGAATAACAAAAAACAAAAACAAATTGACTAAAATATTAAAAAAAAAAATTTGGTCAACAAATAAAATGACATGTAAATAAATAAATTACAATATTAATGTAATGATTATAGCTGATACAACTAGTAAATTACAGTTAGATTAATATTAAACACTTAGCATAGAACTCTAAATATAATGCAATTTACTTTATCAGAAAAAAGGGTAATACACATAAAAAATGAGAGGCGAGTTATACGCTGATAAATGGAATATTTCATAATGATAATTAAAGTATTACTTACCAGATATGTAGATTGTAATTATGTAACTATTGTAAGTTATATATCTACACATATACACACACATACATAGTATATATGCAATATATAACTTGCATTAAAAAATTGTCAGTAGTAAGAAATCTCCAAAAATAGCAGATTAAAGCACATGAAAGGGAAAGAAAGGAAAAGAAAGAGGGAGTATGATGAGTATAAGGCGAAATTCTCTACTATTTCGAAGGAAGTGTGTCTTGAAAGAAACATTTTAAAAAGTAAATGAATGTAGGAAATTTGTTCACCATAAAAGTAAGGAGGCGAGAGCTTTGGTGCAAAGCGTCGTCAAAGAGATAACAGAAGCGAATGACTATGTAGACTCAGGCTGAGGCCGCGCAATGAGCGGTTCAAGGCGAATTTATTACAGGTGACAGCAAACACATATAAGTAAAACCCTACATGTATTTGTTGTTGCGTTTGGTGCAAGCATCACGTCAAAATCAGCAAGCAAATGTAAACATACGAATGTAAACATACCAATACATACAAACAAAGCATATCATTTTTTTCGCCCAAATGTACGAGTGTCCCTTGCAATTGATGGGTTCTTCTTCTTCTTAATTGGCGCGATAACCGCTTACGCGATTTTGGACGAGTTTAACAAAGCGCGTCAGTTGTTTCATTCTCGTGCTAACCAGTGAAGCCAAATGGCCAAGAAGCCAATGGATTGGATTCCATTAAATGCACCAAACGCTCGAGCTGCTTACTCGCGGTAATTTTTACTGATCTGGACTTATTTTTCACATCTACTTAAGTTTAAAAGTAGGTACTGCATTCCCGTTCAAAAATGATAAAATAAAAATGGCAGACGCATCGGACATAGAGAGAACGATGCCACTTAGACCCCGAAATGGGTCCGTTGTGAGTTCTTTGACTAGAAAGTTTTAACAGTTTATTTGGTGAAACCTAAGTTATAGTAAATGAGCAAACACCGATTTTAAGGTCGAATCGAACTTCGTTACGGTACATTTTAAAGGGTTCAAGTAGTAAACAGGCAATGTTTTTTTTTTAAATCCATTACTTTTATTAGGAAAAACTTATGATAGTAGCAACGCGCTTTCTTTTCGAACCGCAAAACGTATTGAACAACCTGGTATATAGACCAGAGAACTGTGCACAGTTCCGCCTAACAGGACCTAGTGTTGAATAAGATTTCCTGACAGTATGGCCAATACGACTAGAAAAAGTGAAATTAGACGAAAAAATAATGCCAAGATCTTTTATTTCATCAACTGATTCTAACAAAGTATTCGATAAACTATACCGAGTCTACA
Organism: Anastrepha obliqua; assembly: GCF_027943255.1. Lineage (NCBI taxonomy): Eukaryota > Metazoa > Arthropoda > Insecta > Diptera > Tephritidae > Anastrepha > Anastrepha obliqua. The sequence goes on from NC_072893.1 coordinate 52,688,738, forward strand.
AAACGTTATGAATTTTTGCAAAAGTGTTTTTGCAGCATTTCTTAATATTCAAAGAAAGATGATTCTTAGTACACCAAAGATGCAAATTATTAATATCAGATTGCAGTTTATGCTTGATATTCACAACTTTTAGGAAAGAAAAAAAAATTATAAAATATAAAATAAAAAATAAATCATCTGCATAGAGCGAAAAATTAGCGTTAGAAAAACAACTACGAATATCGTTAATGAACAGGACAAATAGTGAAGCGCCTAAAATACTTCCCTGAGAAACACCGGAAGTAGCCAAGAAAGTTGTAGGAGATGTACCGTCAATGTCGGCGATGTGTTGCCACGCCACCGCCTATTAGAGCGATAGGATTTAACCCATTGAAGGAATGAACCGAATGAAATCCAAAGCACCAAATGAAAATTTACTAATTAAGATGGAATGAGACACCGTATAAAAAGATTTTGAAAATCTGTATACCTGTATGTGTACAGTCAACCTGCAATGCTCTTGTAAAAAAAACACGGAATGCTACAGCGAAGTTAGAACAGTAGTGTGGAGTAGCTTAAGAGCTTGCAACAGCATTGATGCGATGCGTTCGCAGTCGTTAAAATAAAATGTAATAACATTTTAGAAGCCCTTTGAGAGATGCAGCGGCAAATGGTATGACAACCAAAATTCAACTTGTTGTAGGAATGAATTGAAGCGGAGGTTGCCTAAACACTTGCCATCCATCCGTGAACTGAATCGTCGCTAAACTTGAACTTTTTCTTTGCCAAAAACCATGAACGAATGCCACTCTCAATTCGACGTTTATTCGCCCAATGATCGATATCAAAAGTTATAAAATACTGAAGTAATCCTTTGAAAAACTATGTGATTAATGAGTGTAACAAGGGCTATAATTGTTTCTTTGGATGGATACGATGACTACTCTCTATTAAAAACATTTTAATTTTTTTTTGTTTTTTGAATTGTGCATTCGCATGGAATTCGGTAGTGGTGGTGGGTGGTAAATTAAAAAAAAAAAAATAAGCAGAAGTGTGCACCTGAATAGAACTTGCGTTGATTTTTAGTTGAGTGTTGATGAGCACAGCAATAAACTCCATATGCCGCTCATTGCGTGACCTCCGGCCTAGCAAACGCATATCGTCGGTGCAAATGCAGTAGGCATTTCTCGCGTACTCGTCGTGTGCCAATTTTTCTTTAGTCTCTAAAAACATTTGTGTCGTTCTGTTGCTGTAGAAGCGCGTCTTCTTCTAATGAAATGCTGTTAATACCATAAATATCGCCATGTATTTTTTACATAGCATTTTCAACAATGAAACTTCTTTTATTGCAAAATATACTAAAATATGCATAAAGAAAAGTTAAAACTAAACTTTTCTTTTATAAAGTTAAAAATTTTTTTTTATAAAGTTAAAATTTTTAATTTTTTTTTATAATGTTAAAATTTTTAATCTCTTTTATAAAGTTGAAGTTTTTAATTTTTTTTATAATGCTAAAATTTTCAATTTCTATATAAAGTTAAAATTTTAAATTTCTTTAGTTTTTTATAAAGTTAAAATTTTTAATGTTGTTTTTATAAAGTTAAAATTTGTAATTTTTTTTATAAAGACAAAATTTTCAATTTTTTTAGTTAAAATTTTTATTTTTTTTGTTTGAATTAAAAATTTAAAAAAAATTTTTTTTCTAAAGTTTTTTTTTGACTTAAAATTTTAATTTGTTTTTTTACCAAATTATGTTTTACAAAATTAAAATATTCAATTTCTTTAGTTAGCATTTTTTTGTTAAAATTTTCATTAGCGTGTGGCTAGCATGCGTGCGTGATATTTTGAGTTGCCCTTCTTATGACTTCTAATCTTTTATTCTGAGTAGTTGGCCATGGAATGCGTTCAGAATTAAGTACTCGGTAATGTTTGGCGTGAAAAAATGGATATTGACTAAGAAGAATTTGTAGCAACACCGACGATGTGCATCTGTTTGTAAACTTGCTGTATTGCATTGTCCATCTGAAAATCAAATTACTTTCCAATTTAAACTTAAAAACACCGCAACGACGAATGCAAATCTCTAAATACACTTTTCAAAGCAAATTAGCTGCAAATCTCTTCGTAATTTTTGTTGTGCATGAAAATGTTTCAGTTATTGTGTTTGATGAGTCTTGGTTTATTTGTCTAACTACAAAAATATTTAAATATAACTGACTAAATACCGTAAACGAAAAACCAAAAAAGAAAAAAAACAAAAAAAAAAAACATTAAAATAATAAGTGTAGGTACGAAAATGGGCAAGTTCGTAGAAAGTGCAAAATTTTCAAACGGAGTCATAGACAAAGTCATATTTTGCTTATACTCCTTGTATGTGTACATATGCATAAATAAACAAAAAATTGTACTTGTATTTGTATTGTATATGTATAATATTAAATTAAACTAAATTAATTTAAATTTAAAAAACCAAAACCAATAACGAATTGAACAAGAAAACCAAATCAAAATAAATACAAGCCAACATTCGAAACTCGAATACATAGTCGATTCACAGACACACGCACACACACACATACACATGCATACATATTTACTTACATATACTATATACAAGGTGGCGCAAAGTTAGTCACCCTATCGGTAGATTTTTAAATTTTGCAAATAGCGCCGTACGTCAATTTTATTTGACACAGCCAAGCAAATCAACAATTTGTGCGCGTAAAGGTAAAAATGGAGATTTCCATCACGCAAAATATTTTTTTTATTTAACCCTTTTGCATCATTCGAGGGAAGAATCCGCGCCCAAAATCTCTCTCTTATCACCAAGAACGGAATAATCCGCAATAAATTATTTTTTTGTTAAAGTTGCAGGAAAATAAATAATGCCGGTAATTCTGTAGCATTATTTTCTATTAGAAGAAACAGTAAAAGTCTTGCCGACAAAAGGTACTTTGACTACATCGCGCGATTCGAGCGGTGATGCAAAACGGTTAATAAAAATATTATAATTTTTAAAAAAGTTAATTTTAGTAAAAAGTTATTTCTTAGTAAAATATTTATTTTCTAGTAAAAAAGTTGCATTAAATAACTTTAAACTAAAGGGTTAATAAAAATATACTAATTTTTGAAAAGCTATTATTTAATGAAAAAATTGTTTTTTGTAAAAAAGTTATTTTTTAGTAAAAAAGTTATTTGATGCAAAAGGGTTAAAAAAATGTAATAATTTTTAAAAAAGTTATTTTTAATAAAAAAGTTTTTATTTATATTAGTAAAAAAGTTTTTTTAGTAAGAAAATTATTCAGAAACAATGCTGAATGAGTAATTTTGCGCCATCTATATACGCCCGCACACACACACACACACTCACTACACTCACAAAGTTCGGGCATATTCACGCATTCACTCACACAAACATATAAATGCATTGACACGAATATACACAAATACACCCAGCTATACATACATACATATATATACATACATACATTTCGATATTTAATAAAAAAATTCGTAATGAGATATTAAGTTAACTAAATTTTTTTTAGCATAACGAATATTGTGGAGTTCGAGAAGAGTTGATGATGAAAAGTCGTGTTTTTTGCATTGATTTCACAAAAGTAAAGTTCAGATATTTAAATGATATTAAAATAATTATATTAAAATTGACAAATGTATGGTAATCTTAATACAAAATGAAAATTATAAATGAATTATTAAATAACTAATTAATTAATTAATTAATATGAATAATTAAAGATATGTAATAGTTTATATAGTAATTGTAGTTTTGTTTAAATGAATTATAAATAATTAATTAATAAATTCGTCACATTTGAAATATACATAAATAAATATATTTACAGACAAAATACATGAATGAGAAATTGTAATAAAATTGAAGTATCAATCGATTTTGGCATGGTTTTGCTTTTTTTCTTCTTTTTAACCTCTCGGGAGGAAGTCGCTCACACAGCGCAATGGTTGCATACCCTAGGTTTTAAACAGCCCAATCACAAATACTCCGGGAAGTGGTATGCTTATGGATTTATTTTTTCTCGAAAAAGAAAAAAAACCCACAGTTCTAAACTCCCGCGTAAATGGGTTTTCTCCAAAGCAGAGAGCTGCGATGAATACCTAGATTGCGTGTATAATCGATAATTTACTCGGGCTTCGCATGATCAGTTGTTTATGTTCAGTAACAATCAATGAGCTCTTAGCACGACGACTGCGGCAACACTTTCATGCTCGCTTCATCTAACAAAGTTGTGTTAGCGTGAATGAGTATTAAAATGTTGCAACGGGTGATTTTTTAGCTATTATCTTTTTAAACAGTTGGTTTAAAAAGCTCACGCACGTTTCGTGTTTTGTTTCACTGTCAATAATTTAACCACGAATCGTCTTACAAACGAACAACGCAACGCAAATGCAAATCATTCAATTTTATTATAAAAGTGCGTGTTCTGTTAAGAAAGTTTATCGCGCGCTTCTTCCATTTTATGGGCAGTTTAATCGACCCACTGAAGCGGCTATTCGAGCTGTTGTGACTAAATTTAGAACCAAATTTACGCTATTGAACATCAAACCACCAACACGCTTACGTAGAGTGTGAACTGAAGATAATATCGCAGCTGTATCGGCCAGTGTTAATGATGACCATCAATTATCGATTCGTCGCCGTTCGCAGCAACAACGTGGAAAATTTTGCGAAAGGATTTAGGTGTGAAGCCTTTCAAAATACAGCTGGTGCAAGAATTGAAGCCGAACGACCTACCGCGACGTAGAATTTTTGGTGAATGGGCTCTTGGAAAGTTGGCCGAAGATCCACTTTTGTATCGAAAAATTGTGTTCAGCGACGAAGCTCATTTTTGGATCAATGGGTAGGTACGTAAATAAGCAGAATTGTCGATTTTGGAGTGAAGATCAGCCAGAAGAATTGCAAGATCTACCAATGTATCCAGAAAAGCAGAAAAGGTCACAGTTTGGTGCGGTTTATGGGCTGGAGGTATCATTGGACCGTACTTCTTCAAAGATGCTGCGAATCGTAACTTAACTTTGAATGGTGAGCGCTACCGTGAAATGAGATCCAACCTTTCTTTCTCAAAATGCAAGAACTTGACTTGCATGACATGTGGATTCAGCAAGACGGTACCACATGCCACACAGCACGCCTAACAATGGACTTGTTGAGAGGCGAGTTCGGTAAGCATTTTATTTCACGTTCGGGACCTGTCAATTGGCCTCCCAGATCGTGCGATATAACACCTTTAGATTATTTTTTGTGGGGCTATGTTAAAGCTCATGTCTATTCAGACAAGCCTGCTTCAATTAACGCACTGGAAGACAACATTAAAGCATTTATTTGTGAGATAGCGGCCTAAACATTGGAAAGAGATGCGCCTTCCGAATTCGCTGTGTCGTCAGAATCAATGAATAAAAAGCCAAAAGCAAGGGGAATTTCTTATTTGTGAAGGGGAAGAGTATGCGAAAGCAATGGAACAAGAAATTATACGCACACGCACGCACTTTCTTGCCACGGTGTATACGACGCGTTGTCGTGAAAATTTTTCAATAATAATATTTGATGAAATTTTATGTTATTTGTTATTGGTTATTCTATTGAGAAAAAAAGTGTTTTATTTTACTAATTTTTTACATTTTTTTTTAATTTGTAACTTTCTTCTTCTTCTACTGTATCTTTTATTACAGGCCTTGTCTGTTTTTCTTTACACAACAATTAGGATACATACATATTATATTTATATTTACATTAAAGTTTACATATGTATATATCTTGATACATAAATTCATTTTAAATAACCTCACGGCCCCAATTAGCTCACCGCCTTGGCATTTTAGAAAGTCCTCAGTTCTTTTTGGTATAGCAACATTTCCTAAATCCAACACCAGTTCATTAGAATACCAGCGTAGGTTTGAAGAATACGTCGCACCATTTAGACCTGAATGGAAAATGATCTACACTAATGGCTAAAAAACTCTGAACCACACCATTAGTGCATGCTGATGGTGAACCAATAACGAAGGGTCAACTACCTTACTACTGTTCTGTGTACACTGCAAAAGCTATAGCAATATACAATTCCATATTAGTTTCATCTAAAACTAATGAAAAAACAATTATTTGTTCCGATAGCAAATCCAAAATATTAGGTATCATGACCATAACAAACAAATCACCCCTTATTTCAAGCATACGGAGCATATTACTTGAACATCAAAATAAAGTCAAAATAATGTGGATTCCTGGTCACGTTGGTATTAAAGGGAATGCGCTTGCCGACCAAAAGGCTAATAATACGTTTACATATGCATTAATCACCTATAAATCCACCAAATTAATCTACCCGTTCACATATGGCAGATGACCTCCAAAATTGACAATCAGCTGTTAATACTGCTTTGAAAGGTTTTTCTTCATAGAAATTACTTTGGAGGAATATTTTGCAGTTTTTGGTTTGTTTAATTATTAACGATATGAAGGAAAGATAAAGACTTGAGAAATTCGTAATTATATTTTATAATAAGTAATAACAGGCCAAAGCGTCTATGGGCACACGCATTTTTCCGTAATGTGAATGCATAATTAAGGATTTTCAACAAAAATTTTATTAGAATTATATCTACAAACCTGTTTTCATTGCCGGCGTACATTTTATTTAGTTTTTCCTTTGACGCTTCTCTTCACGATAGCACGGGATTGTATGTAAAAAAGTATGGTAATAATCTAGGATTATTTTATAATCTCAGATTTCGGGAGAGAACTTTTGTATGGGTAATCTCAGCTTTTCATTACGAATTGGGAGTTAAGCACTAAAAAGTAGTCAATCTACTTATATGTGAACGTATGATAAGCGAAATAAAAATTTTTTGTAGCTCAAGCTAAGGGTTAACAAAATTACCAATCTGATTTACTCATTTGACTCTCTCTATGAATTCTTATGTAGAAAACTACCAACTACGGTATTAAAGAGAATGGTAAGAGTTGACAGTAGTACAGAGCAAAGAGAAGCGTAATTTCTAAACAGCCTACAAAAGCACTGCTACAACAAGAACAACAATTTAAGAGAATTAATCAGATAGAGTGTAGATGTTTTGACTTTATCAAACGCAAGTGGTTGATTTCATTTTGCATTGGATTTTGTTTTGCTTTAGTTTGCTGCCTCGGCAGTTGTTTATTGATTTGGTTTATGTTGGTTTGTGTTTGTCATTATGTATTTGGCGTCATATATATCGACATGCATGTCCAAAAATGCTTATTTAGCGTTTTTGCGTTTTGAATTTCAAATCTGTCGCAGCAATTTACATACATTCATACATACAAACATATACATACATACATATGTACCAACACCCAAAATATTAGATTTCACGCGGTAAATTTGTGATTCGCATAGACATGAAAACAAAATAACAAACAAACTTAGCTGTAGGTAAAAATCGTAGATATTTGGCTGGTTTGTGGTAGGAAGTCGAGCTTAGTGCCCGATATTGACAGTTATGAACACGTTATGCACTTATAGATACATACATACATAACACATATTTAGAAGAGTGCCTAAGCTGTCGCATTGTTAGTATTTTCAACGAGCAACGAGTAAGTGTTTTTTTCTAAATCCCTCATAGGCAATACTAATACAAATTTTAGTCAGAGTTCATTAATAAAAAGAAACGGAAATTTAAAAAAATTTAAAAATCGTTGAATGAGCTAAACACAGAAAGGACATAAACCGAGAAACGGAGAAATTGCGTTTTAATTGCATTTCTAGGCAAAGGGTCTTTCAAAAGACGCGCCTAGATATTTCTTTAAACTAAAATATATACAAATTTAGATTCTTTATGTGAAAAATTTAGTATAATGTATACTGCTTGGAAAAAAGGTTAAAATGGGGGGATAAAGGGGTGTATCCCCATCTTAAAACTGAAAACCGCACCCACCGGAGCCTTATAGTTTTTAAGTAATTTAATGTTAAAGTTCTGTAATTTAGCGAAAAGTTGGTGTTGCCGTACACCTGAAATAAAAACGAAGTTCGTATGCAGAGATGTTCAGTGGAGGGTTGATTGTAAAACTGCAGTATTTTTTGCTGTAATTTAAAATTGAGAAATATTTTTGAAAATAGAAACATACAACTCATCGAAACATAAAAGCAATGATATTCAGCGTATCACAAACAAATAATAAAGTAATTAAAATCCAAAAATTACAGTTTATAAGTGTATTGTATTGCTTCGATCAGTTTTACAAGCGGGTCCTCATGCATAGAACTGTTTTAGGCATAGGCATGACCCTCATCGGTCCAGCTCCGGCTACACAATTCATAGTATTTTTGCGTAGAATTCCTTTCCGTGTTAAAACCATTGAAACCAATATTAAAATGTCATATGCGTGTGTGTAGTAAGGAGGCGCAATAACCCTCATCCCCATCATTAACACTAAACTGAAATACTTCATTTTTGTTCATGTTTTGGTTTTAAAGGGGGACGTGGGTACAAAAAATTGTAAGTTCAAAAATGATGAGTACAAAAATGAACTTACAATTTTTTCTACCCACGTCCCCCTTTATGGTTTTCATTTGCCAAACTATAGTGAAGTTCCCAAGGGCACTTTGAAGGCAAATAATTACGAAATTATTATTTCCCTTATAATTTGGCGTTATAAAGATTGTTCCTTAACACCTCCCTAACATATCCACCAAGTTTCATTAATAAAGACAATATAGACCGAATTGGTTGTGAGGACATAAATGACATAAATGACGGGCCGCCCAAAAACAGTAACCACCGAAAACTCCATCGAAAGTGTTCATAAATGTATTAAAAAAGAACCGAAACCATCGCTGAAATTGATGGAATCGGAGTTGAATATCTCCAAAACATCGATTTATCGCATTATAACTGATCATTTGGGCTTATGAAAGGTCTGCGCACGTTTCACTCCGCACAAGTTAGCAGAGGACCAAAAATTGCTCAGAATTAAATATTCGAAAGATCTCATTAAGGAGCCGAGAAGAGAAGAGAACTTCCTTTACAACATTGTAACTGGTGACGAAACTTGGTGTTTCCAACATGAACCTGAAACTGAAACTAAGTGTCAAAGTGCCGAATGGAAGGCCCCAGACGAGCCACACCCCAAAAACCGCGTTTGGAGAAGTAAAAAATCAAGTCAATGTTCATTTGTTTTTACGATTCCAATGGAATTGTCCACAAGGAGCTCGTGCCAATGGGCTAAGCCGTCAATGCAATTTTCTATCTTGACATTTTGAAAGGTCTGGTGCATCGCATGCGTCGAATTCGCCCTGAATACCGCGAAGGAGGAAGCTGGCGCTCATTGCATGGTAATGCACCATCTCATCGATCCACTCTTGTCACTGATTTTTTGACTAGAAATCACATTTTAACCATCAATAACGTACAGTATTCGCCTGATATGACTCCCTGTGACTTCTACCTGTTCGGAAAATTGCATTTGGCCATGAAAGGAAAAGGTTTTGCGTCCGTACAAGCCATCCAAAAGGCTTGTACCGACATCCTGAAGAATATTCCGGGCAATGCCCTGAAACACTCTTGCGAAAAGCTTTTTGAATTGAGGCCAGAGGGGACTATTTTGAGTAAATAAACTATTTTTAGCTCAGTCTTGTTTATTTTGAACTTCAGCTTGTATGTGAAAAATTTCATCGTTTAAATCCACCAAATATTGGAGCCAGAAATACCCAATTGTGGAGAACGTCGAAATATCAATAGTGAAGGTTGATCAGCAACATTTTCCGCTACAGCAGCAATATTCTCAACAGAACATTCCGGTTTTGGTCTGCCAGTCCTTTTTCTATCCCCGACAAAACCAGATTCTTGGAATTGTTTCTCCAACCTTTAAATTGTCGACTCATGCGGACGATTATTTCCACCAAAAAAAATTACGAATTTCGCGTTGTGTTGTCTTTAATATTGTCTTAAAGATGGACCATTTTCATAATAAGCTTCAATAATTTTAACGCGTTGTTCTATCGTATATAATTGTATATCTGTCCATTTGACTGTCAAAGATGACCTAGGACTTATTTACTACTGACATCTAGGCACCACTTTTGAAATACCCTTTACTTAGATCTACACAAACAATCCTTATCCACTATATAACCGGTTTGCTCTGCTCTGCCCTTAAAGTAAACTCTTTTATTCTCAAAATTAAATAAAATAAAAATTTCGAGTTTATACTTTGTATGGAAAAATAGGCGTGACACTTCAGCGAAAAAAAAATTGTTAAAAATCAACTGTATTTTGTAGTCTGTTGAAACTTGCACTTCGTAACTAAATATTATATAAAACACAGACAAATTTCGCTACTGCATACGTACCAAGGCGCGTTAACAGCATATGCCAACGTTTTGTTTTGAAACCTTTGCATTGTATTTGCAAGGTACTTCTGGGGCTTAAACATAGTTGGATTCCATACGTCCATATTGGTTTGAGCATCTGGTTATAACGGGTGATCAATCATGAGGTGCTTTTTTCAATAGTTAAAAAAAAAAACAAAAATGTAAATTATGTTCAAAACCTTTATTTATCATTTGAAAGGACATTCTTTGACATTTACTTTTTGAATATGACTTCATTTAAATGTTGGCCGCAACTACGCTTAAGGTGGTCCATTCTGAAGGTCCAATTTTCAATCACTCGTTCGAGCATTTCGACTGGTATGTCGTGAATAACACGCGTAATGTTGGCTTCCAGAGCTTCAATCGTAGCTGGTTTATCAGCATAGACCTTGGACTTCACGAATCCCCAAAGAAAAAAGTCCAAAGGTGTGATATCACAAGATCTTGGTGGCCAACTCACAGGTCCTAAACGTGAAATCAGCTGCTCTCCGAAATGACTTCTCAATAAAGTCATTGTTTCACGAGCTGTATGGCAAGTGGCTCCGTCTTGTTGAAACCAAATGTCGTAGAGATCATTAGATTCAATTTCAGGTAGCAAAAAGTCCGATATCATGGTACGGTAGCGAGCACCATTCACAGTTACGTTGCGGCCATCATCATTTTTGAAAAAATATGGACCGATGATTCCACCAGCCCATAAACCACACCGTTGTTTTCTCTGGGTGTAAAGGTAGCTCTTGAACCTGTTCTGGTTGCTCTTCATCCCAAATACGGCAATTTTGCTTATTGACGTAACCATTGAGCCAGAAATGCGCCTCATCGCTGAACAAAATTTTGCTCGAAAACAGCGGATCTTCTTCAATCTTTTCAAGAGCCCAATCAGCAAAACGGTGACGTGCAGGAAGGTCATTTGGCTTTAGTTCTTGTACGAGCTGTATTTTGTATGCTTTTAAATGAAGATCCTTCCGCAAAATTGACCAAGTTGTTCCATACGACAGTCCAAGTTGCTGAGAACGGTGCCGAATCGATTCATCGCGGTTTTCACGTACACTCTCTGCTACTGCCGCTATATTCTCAATGCTTCTTGCTGGACGTGGTCTATTCGGTCGAGAATTATCCACCAATGAATATTCGGATTCAAATTTGTTGATGGTATGTCGAATAGTGTTTAAGGCAGGCCGATTATGTTGGCCATAATGCGGTCTAAGCGCACGAAAAACATTTGTCTCAGAACGCTGATTTTCATAATACAGTTGAACAATTTGTAGACGTTGTTGCGGTGTGAGTCTTTCCATGATGAAATGCCAAACGCTGTTCAACAAATCCACGATGACAGTTTGCCACAACTCGCGCGCGATCTGTAAAAAAAACGCAAATGAAAAAAACTCCTCTTAATTGATCACCCGTTATATCTAGCAGTATTTTATAGCATTTAGATTAAGCAAATCGTTGATCCACAAGCCGGCTCATGTTTCGTTATTTCATTTTCAACTCTTTTTTTCTTCATTTTCGTTCCATTTGCGTTTAGTATCTAAGGTAATACCCAGATATTTAGCGGGGTTGTGTAGCGCTACAAATTGAGCCAACATTTTATAGGATTTAGAGGTTTACAATTTGTGAATTTTGCGCTCACTCAAAGGAAATATGAGTTCACACGCCAATTGATTCAATGTGAGAATGAAGAAAAATATGCTGAAATAGAAAATTTGAACATTGAATGAGCATTCAGTTGAATGCATTTCTGGCTGAGTGTGCATTCATTCATTCAGTTTCAATCACGCAGCTCAAATAAATTCAATTGTTTAAAGCCACTCGCAAATTGTACAGAAGAATGCAAAGTGGCGCATTGTGTTCACGGTGTTTCGAAAGATCGAGACAGAGTAGGTATTTTATTGATCTATAGCAAACAGTTATTTAATTAATCAGTTTTATAGAAAAGTAGCGGCCGCCGTAGCCGAATGGGTTGGTGCGTGACTACCATTCGCAATTCATAGAGAGAACGTCGGTTCGAGTCTCGGTGAAACACCAAAATTAAGAAAAAAAAAACATTTTTCTAATAGCAGTCGCCCCTCGGCAGGCAATGGCAAGCCTCCGAGTATATTTCTGCCATGAAAAAGCTCCTCATAAAAATATCTGCCGTTCGGAGTCGGCTTGATACTGTAGGTCCCTCCGTTTGTGGAACAACATCAAGACGCACACCACAAATAGGAAGAGGAGCTCGGCCAAACACCCAAAAAGAGTGTACGCGCCAATTATATATACATATATTATATACATATATAGAAAAGTAGTAGTAGTAAAAGCGATTGCATTCACCGAAATTTTTCATTCATGTATGATTTGGAATGATGTCTCTCTTTCATTTTTAAATATACTAAAGATTTTTGATTTTAAATTTCAATACTTTTTTTGAAAGTGGCTTCTACATTTACAATCAATCAATCACATTTTTGAAAGGAATTATGAGTTATTTAATTTTCTCTTTAATGAATCATCTTACAGCTCTTGCAGTTATACAACTTTGCGACGAATAGTTTGAAAATATTTTATCTTGAAGTGAAGCACATTTTTATCGAGTGGTTTTTATTAGCAGAAATTTCATTTTGCAATAATTTGATTAAAACATTTAGAATAAGCATTTGTGTAGATTTGTATGTAGATATGTACAAGTATGTATGCATTTATGCGCGGGCTATTCCATTTGAAAAAAACGTTCAAAGTAAACCTTATCGCTGTTTATAGAGAAGCCCTTTTTCATGGGCAAATATATGTATTTCATGATTTCTTCAAGTAGTATAGCAAACAATTATCAAAAAGTCCAGTAGTTATTTATTTTAAGAAAAAGTTGACACGGAACGAAGTATTTTCAAGCGACACACTGAATGTGAAGTTTGAAACTTCATCAAAATTGGTGTTAAACTCTAAAAGATGGTTCAGAACAAGGCGAATCTATTAAAGGTGGTGTTGGTAAATCAGCTGATCTTTTTTTTCGCCTGACGTGGCTGTCAGCTCAGAATGAAACAAGGCGAATTCATTACTTGTTTTCTAGTTTGCCAATACTTTGCTTTGACAATGAAACGAACAGAACATTGTTGTTGGTCTAGTGCCACCAATGCGCCTTGGTTCAGGAATATTGATTCGATTTTTTTTTCGTTTTTTTCTGGTACATGGTGCTGACATAGACGTCTACATCGAAGTGCCTACTATTATCTGTATCATAGCCTTTACTTATGTTTTGTGAGCAATCAAAAGTGAATTTGTCGATTTTTATGTCTGGTTTTGCTGAGCAGATAAGTTGCAATCAATTTTGTGTGCAGTGTGAGAGATTGCGACGGCAAAATCATTTAAAATGTTGTAGGAGACCTTTGGTAAACAGGTAAGGCTTCGAGGAAGGCAAAGAAAGACTTGAAAGAAAAAATATGATTTTCAATTGGCCAAAAATAGCAGCACGTCAAGGAAATCAAAGATTTTTGTGATGCACAGTCAACGAATGCGTTTAAGAATAGATTTTTATTTGGCAATTATTACTAAAACTTCTATATAAAGTGGACAAAATATTTGTATTTTTTGATATTATGTAGGTCTGTACATGTTCCAAATCATCTAGTTTTGGTGTTCATGTATCAAAAAAACTTGCAAAGTAGGGGGAAAGAAAGTTAGAGAGCAAAATGATATTTAATTTTGAAGGAAAGAAGCAAATTTTTACTGGATAAATGTTGACTTATCGTCGGTCGCCCTTTGGCAGGTAATGGCAAACCTGCAAATGTATTTCTGCCATGAAAAAGTTCCTCATAAAAAAATATCTGCCGTTCGGAGTCGGATTAAACGGTAGCCACCCTTTTTCCCGAATCCTATTTCACGAAATCCTTTTTCCCGACAACCGGTTTCCCGACAGATATTTTTTCCGAATCTAATCCCCCGACAACTTTTTTCCCAAATCCAATTTCCCGACAAATGTTTTTTCTCTGTTTAGACATTTTATTATATCATATCGACCTGGTAGAGGTCGAAGAAAAGCTGTACCTCCCAGATATCCAATCATGGAACCAGTATAAGCATCATCCAGACATATATTTAGCTTTAAAAGAATTCCAAAAAGAACAGTCAGATGTTGAAATTATGATAGCTGAACTTAGTTTGGGCCGATCTGTAAAAGCGGCACCAAAAAAAATGTATAGATGTCCAAAATCGCTTGCAGTCCATTGTTATACAATATGAAGAATACAAAAATTCTGGCACTGTTATCTCATATCTAACGTTATTGGTTTGTGATGGACTCCATTTTGATACTACGATTTACATATATTAATAAAATTCCTTTTACTATTTATTATTATTTTTTAACTATCGGGACTTGCATTTTGGGAAAAAAGTTGTCGGGATATTAGATACGGGTAAAATATCTGCCGGGATACAGGTTGTCGGGACACGAGTTGTCGGGAAATGGGATACGGGTAAAGAGATGGGAATCGATTAAACTTTTTTTTCCATGGGCGGTGTGGTAGCGCGCTACCCTCAAGTGGCTCTTTGAAACCAGGACAAGCCTGTTGTTTTTTTCGAACTCCTCACCCCACGGGACAACCGCCAAGCATTACATTGTGGGAGGGAAAGGCGAATTAGTCGCTGGTCTTTCGAGGGTCCTTAGTTTCTTCATAGTCTCTGCTATGGCATCGCGTGCTGCGTCCATTTTTTCCTGCTTTGTAGCATGGATTGCACGAATGAATCTTGGTCGTAGTTTCCTCCAAACATGCTGCGAAGCTTCAATCTAGAGCCGGACGTCATCTATCGTGTTTACCCCATAGTATTCACAGTTGGATCCGATTCGTGTTTGAACCGATGAAGGTATGCTTTGAAGCATCCATGACCGGTTAAAAATTTAGTTAGATCAAAATCCACTATTTTCCACGTGTTTTCTTTCAAGCCAGCTTTGCAAGTCTAGAATGCAGCGATGTGTCCAGCGGCTCATCGTTGTGTTATTCCATTTTTGTTGCCAAGTTGGGGTACTAGGTTCCTGTGTTACGGTGTATTGCGTTTGATTCTCAGCTTATACTGCAGCTTCGTTTGGTAATACCAATATTGGCTCTGAGCTCACAAATCGTCGCCGGCTTGTTACTGTAGACCAATGACTTCACATAACCCCAAAACGGGGCGGCTTGTTAAATGGACCGTAAAATGGCCGTAATTCTCTTAAAGTAGCAGCAACAGAACGATTATTTTCATAAAAAATTTGCACGATTTGCAATCGTTGCTCAAGTGTGTAGCGTTCCATGATGAAATGTATACTAATGAAGTTTACAAATGACAAGCGAAAAATAAAAAATATTGCGTCGTTCGCCCTCCCTATCGGAAAAAAGTTGAAGCGCACCTATTGAATAACCCTATATATAAGAAAGCAGTGCTTACCACAATAATACCAGCCAATAGAATGTTCTTCATTTGACAGCGAACTGGAACAAATTATTGTGGACAAAATAAAATCACGTGAGCGCTTTATTTTGCATTTTATTTGCTTTATTATTTTTATTTTTATATTTAATACGAGATAGCTCAGCTGTTCGTAAACTTGCAAATTGTTATTGGTTTTGCGTGCACTTCTTTCGATAGTCTTCTCTTTGAGAGAGAATTGTCGGAAATTAAATTACTGGATAATTTTTACATGAATAGACCCATTGTTTACCTCAGATGTCTCACTTTACATATTCGAACAGCATAGACTTCCCAAGAGTTCGCATCAATGCATTTTAAGTAATGCAAAGGTTCTGTACTAAACAAGTTCGTTGCTTAAGTCTTTGTTGAAAGAGCATGTAATGATTGTATGCACAGCTGCATGTGCATAGAAAATAATAACAACTAAAAACACCGTTTGCTAAAATAGAGTACATAAGGCTGTAGTAATGATTTAACATTAACAACAACATTGACCGTGGACGACCGTTAGCAGAGAGAGTGAGTATATAGTACAAGGTTTTTTCTAATTTTGCTCCATAAATAGTTGTACATTCTATCAGTGATTTCTTAAGATTGCAAGAAATTATGTTATTGGTTAATCTCAATACCTCTTAGTTATAAACAATATTTCATAATACAGTACATCAATTTATATTGGTAAATTTTATAAAAATAGACGAGCATTGCAAAAATACCGAAAAAATATTTCACTTTCATGGAACTTAAAATTATTTCAGAACCCCGAAAAGATTTTGTTCCTTCACCATAATCATTCACATTGCATTGCTTTTCACCGACAAAGTACACTAAATACGGATTTATATCTGTTTTTAGCAACGAAATTCCAGATTAATTTTGTCTATTAATCGCAAAAGCTGATAAATAAATAAATACAGAATTCATACTCCACTGAACTTTTCAAAACTGATTTATAATATTATAGGCGATTAGCAGTTGATAACATAGTACACTCAATTAGTTAGTACACATGCGGTGCGCAATAGACTTCCTTCGCCGAACAATTTTTTACTCATTTTAATTCGCTCTATAGTTTAAAGACGTAAAATAATTTTGTATGCCTAAATTGTATAAAAAATAAATAAATAATTGGCACTTATACTGCTGTTAGATGTTTGGCCGAGCTTCTCCTCCTATTTTTGATGTGCGTCTTGATGTTGTCCATAAATGGGGGGACCCACAGTTTTAAGCCGACTTCGAACGGCAAATGGTTTTTATGAGCTTTTTAATGGCAGAAATACACGCTTTTAGAAAAAACTTTTTCTATTATTTGATGTTCATACCTTCACGGAGATTCGAATCTGCGCAATCCCCTACGCATTATCGAAATTTTTTTAAAAATTTTGATCAAATGAGTGATGAAAATTGATTTTGATGAAAATCTGTAATTTGCACAAAGTTTGAAACCTGGATTTACATGGTTTTTTGTAGTAGAATGCATTTTATTTTCATACAAAATTTCACAAAATTAAACCAATAAATTGTCGAAACTTGTCAACGTCCTAATTATTTAAAATTTTCAAAAAATCGATTTTTTTCGATATTTTGTAGTACCCTAAGAATATATTGTGAAATTTTAATGCAGAAATTCCTTATATTATAGCTTCTATAGCCCATTAACTATGTAGAGAGCGGTCCGCGCGCTCCTGTACCTCAAACTTTAAACTCATTTATCTCGAAACTGTATTTTTAAAAACTACTCGTGTTGTAACTCAAATTGTTATCGACCGATTCGTTTGAAGTTTGGTGTAACCTTTCTGCATATTACTATCGGAAGGATAAACCTAAAATTTCAGATATTTCGCTTTGATAAATTACTTTTTGGGGGTTAAAAATGTCAATAAAATAGCCTTATATTCTGGCTTTTTTTTCAAAGGCTTTTTTTATAATTAATTTTATCTTTTTTTTTTAATTTTATAGGTTCATCCTTTCCGTTAATATGTCATAAAAAAACCAATTTCATTTTTTCATTCAGATCTATAGATTAAGAGTAATAAATAGAGCAGTTTGGGACCTCGCGCCGTAGGCACCCGACAAGAAATGATCCTGAGTCGCCATTTTGGAAAAAAATTAAAATTTTTTTTTGTACTCTCGAAATGTTAAATAAAGTTGTGTTAAAGCTTCAAAATAATATAATTATTTTATCACCTTTAAAAATATGTTTAAAAAATGTCCGATTTTGAGGCTTCTACATGGACTTCCACCCTTAATGAAGTGTATTTGTAAAATTTATAGTTACATAAATGCATACACGCACCCATACTTGCTGTGTAAAAAGTCTATAAAAAAAAATTGTTTGAAGATCCCGAAAAATTATGCTGCTGACAAAATCCTGTATTTCTACCCGGCGCCCAGAAAAGCACCGTAGGTGTTCGCAAACAATTATTGTACGAGATTCTTGTTTTTCTTCTACTCGCCTGCTATTTTCATGCTCGTGCTGATTTGTTGCGGCAAATCTAGCTGAAAATCAGATGCACATAATTCGTGTGAAATATGATTTTTTTTTGTTATTTCTCTTGAATTTTATGCGATGTCTACGATGCGAGCCAAGTATTTTCGCAAGTGTTAAATAAAATACTTTTCGTTTAATTTTCAATAATATTTACTTCGATATGGACATATATACAAGGACAAAAATATGTACATATATATGTATGTACCAACATACTTACGCCTTATTTTTATCAACCCCTTTGGTACTTTTTGATACAAACTAAGGTGAATTAAAGCAGTTGATAAACTAGTTTGGAAAAGTTGCTGTGGCGAAAAAAGAGGCCTGTTGAATGTACTTATGTATGTTTGTGCATATGTACCTATGTACATAAGTGCGCCTGTATTGTATGTAGATATATTTACTGATTCGTAAACATGACAGTTGGTTAACCATTGAACAAATGAAATAGAAAAGATGTTTTTATTTTTATTGTTTCTTATTCCATCTCATTAAGTTGGCCTGCGTATTTGTTTGCCGGCTGTTGCGGTTGTAAACTCTTACCTATTTCGAAGGTTGATAATAGCCAACATACATAGATATGAAATACAGCTGCGAACATATACGGAGTGTATCAAAAATCTCTATATATTCGATGGATTATTTTTTTATTCAATTAATAATCTAAAAACTACAGTATTTCTTACAGACAGATTAATGCTAAATAAATCAATCAAAGTGAAGTTAAACTTATAATTAACTAGTTTCAATTTCTTATAATTTACAGAGGAGGATTATTAGATAATACTAAGAATTTAGTTCAACAATTCATTTAGTACCAATTTGAAGTGGTTCTCTGTTGAAGAAAAATCCCGGCCAGTATAATTTGAAAGCAAATTAAATTCTCTAAATTCTGCCAGATTTCAAGAAATCGGAGCATTAGAAGCATAATTAGTTCTTACCATCCTTAACCAGAAAAAATCATGATTCCGTCGACATCGTTGAGGAATATTGAAATTGATTTTCTCGGGTAGCAATGGGGAGTCAATGACCCCATTTATCAAATCGTAAAGAAAGTAGGGGCGGGTATAGTCCTCTAATATCTAGGGATTGTAGATTAATGAGGAAGCACCGACTTTTATATCAGTTGCGCAACTAAGTTCTCGCTGTTTGTCAATAGATGCCGCCAGCGGTGTGTGCTAGTCGATTCTAACATAACCTAAACGTCATAAACCAAGCCTACACATATGGTAAACAGACTGCTTTCACACATTAGTGATTTTGAAGTGTTGATTTTCCTCTTTCATTCGAAAAAAAACGGCGGCTGAAGCACATCGAGAGCTAGAGAAAAGTTTATGGAGATGCTGCTTTAAGTGAAACAACTTGCCGAGATTGGTTCCGTCGCTTCAAAGACGTTGATTTTAATGTTGACAACCGTCCGCGTGAAGGAAGGCCCAAAACCTTCGAAGACGCTGAATTGGTGGAGGCATTGCTCAATGAGGCTCCGTGTCAAACGCAAGAAAGGTTTGCTTTGATGCAATTGAGCCGCAATACGCGGAGAGGCATGAAAAAGCAATTGTACAGCATGACAACGCTCGGCCTCACGTTGCCAAACCCGTTAAAACCTACCTGGAAACACAAATGGGAAATCCTACCCCACCCGCCATATTCTCCAAAATTTGCGCCGTCCGATTATCACATATTCCGATCGATGGCACATGGTGTAGCTGACCAGCAGTTCCATTCATATGAACACATCAAAAAATGGCTTGATCCGTTGATAGCCTCAAGTTTTATCGCGACGGTATACGAGATCGGCCAAAAAGATGGGAAAAAGTAGTAGCCAGCTATGGGCAATATTTTCAATGATTCACTTGTCACCATTTTTTCAGAATAAAGTTGTATTTTCTTCAAAAAAAAAAAAAACAGCGAGAACTTAGTTGCATACCTAATAGGATGGAATTGGATCAGTGAAATTTAAAGAATGCACAGCATAACGCACAAAAGCTTTCTGGACACGTGACACGCATAATATGGTCTCCAAATAAAGATGGCGTATTCCAACTTCGAACGTACCAGAGACGTATATAACAACTTCAGAGTATATGGTTCAACAAAGTCCAAACTAAAACTTCGAATAAATGCAAGTACGGTACAAGGCTTTGAACTGGTGTAATTTAAATGTCTTTGAAAAGAGAATTTAGAGTAAAACACCATCAATATTTTCACTTCGATTGGATAAACCACAAATGTGGTAGTATAGGAGAACAAGATATAGACTAAGAAACATAAAAACACTTGCTTATATTTAAATCTAACTTATTTCTTTTACTCTAAGGAACTAAAGAGTCAATCATCGGCATACAAGAGAAAATTTGCGTTATTAAAACAACTAAAAGGTCGGATTACATATTCAAAGTACAAATTAAGGAAGTCAGACATTAAAAGTATGATAACACCGGTTAAGCGTAAACAAACCAATGTGTGAGTCCAAAAATCTACACACTTTTTTCTGTCTTGTGATTTTCGAGATATCGCCATGAAAGAGGTTCTAATAAAAGGTGATCAAATCAGAGGTAACGGATTTTAAATTGAAATTAAACAACGAAAATTCGCATTGATTGGGCAATCTTTATTATTTTTGTGTAGGACCATTCATGCCATTTATGTTTTAAAGATAATCCTTTTCAAATATTGGCCGCGACTGCGCCTTAATTCGGCTATGCATAAACGCCGATTTTGAATGACTCGCTGGTGGACTTCGGTCGGTATCTCGTGAATAACTTTAGTAATGTTGGCTTCCAATGCCTCAATCGATGCTGGTTCTATCATAAAGCATTTAGGCTTTACTTACCCCAACAAATAAAAGTGCAAAGGTGTGATGTTGCACGATCTTGGTGGCCAATTCACTGCTCAGAGACGAGAGAAAAATTGCTCACCGAAGCGATGACGCAGTAAATCCATTGCTTCACGAGCTGTATGGTGGTTCTTGTTGGAACGACAGGCGCATTGTGGAGATCTCGGGCTTCAATTTCCGCCACCAAAAATTTGTTTATCATGACGCGATAGGGTTCGCCATTCTCTTTTATATTGGCGCCAGGAATGTAGAAGAAATATGGGCCGATTACCAAAAATACTACGAATTTAAATTCAAAAATCTATGAAATTTCTGTTGGCGACGGATCATCCGGGAACTATACAGGCTGCAAAGAAGTGTATGTTTATGCATCACGGGTGCCATGAGTACAACCTCTGGTGGTGCCATAAATATGGTTTCTGGCACGAAGACGGAACTTCGGGACACAGAGAAATCTTTAAGTATCCACTGTTTTTGGCACCTAAAGACGACCTGAAACCCACAGTTTCGTTTGGAAGGAAATTTGATGTCAGATTTCCATTGCATGATCAATGGAGCAATCCAGAATGCATGCAGAGGAGTTTGACGGATATTTTCTTTATTGATGGGTCCAACAGTGAAATAGGTTCTGGAGCCGGATGGTACTTAAACGATAGTAATAAGTATCACTATGCTATGGGGGGAATGGCAACTGTTTTCCAAACAGAAGTTTTTGCCATCCTAAAAGTAGCCGAATGGATAATCGAGAGGAGATGGAGCGGGAAACAGATTGGAGTCTTCAGTGACAGTCAGGCTGCATTGAAGGCCCTGGAGAACGCGAAGCAAACCTCAAAGATTGTTCAAGAATATAAGAAGAAGCTTAATTCTGTCGCAAGGCAAAACAGGCTTGTACCTCTAATGGCGGCGGTTCCCACACAAGGGGCAGGGCCAATAATCGGAATTATGTAGGCAATCTAAGATACATAAAGAGCGATGGTCCGGTCTAGAACGATGAGGAACTGCAAAGTGTTTTGTGACAAGTCCGAACTGAAAACTCTCAAACTGTCTACTAAAACTTAGAAGGAAAGACGTTCGGTTGATGGTCGGTATCATTACAGGACACAACCCATAGGGTCAGCATATGGTCACTATTGGAATCGTTGAGGACCCAATGTGCCTGTCATGCTTGGAGGAGTCGGATAGTACTGAGCACTTTCTCTGTGAGTGTCCTGCCTTTGCTAGAGCAAAGCTACGAGTTTTGGTTTCCGATGTCATGAGATTGAGTAATATTCGTTCTCTAAAACTGGAGGATATTTACAGATTTGCCAAAGTATCTGGAAAATTCTCATAGGACTAACTATCTCTATCTCTGTCTCTATTCAATCCTATCTCTTTTTGTGATACTTTTTTCCCTTCCTTCTTGACTATTTACCCACTTTCCAGAGCTCTAAATACAATGGGCTTTTTAGCCTGAGTGTTTTAGGAGCCATCAAATCTCTAGGTGCTCCTAGGCTCGACCTTTTCAAATTTGAATTTCATTTTTTTCAAGGATAGAATGGATAAAGTTTTGGGTTTGAGGAATGAATTTTTGATTTTTTTTTTAGAAACACAGAAAGTATGTAAATTTGGAAAAGTGCGTGGATTCGAATCCACAACCCCTGCGATGGAAGGCTAGTGCAATTACGCTAGACTACCGAGGGTCCGAAATTAGTAGGTGCAAAATGTTTTGGTGTCTCAAAAACCGTATATATGTATGTGTGAATATATAAGTACAAGTGAGTACGTACATACGTACATATATAATATTTTATTTATTTCTTGTATATGTTTTATGGTCCTATGTACATACTTGTATGTATATGATTTTATAAGTGTTCTGGGTAGTTATGTATGTACATACATACAGCCATAAGTTAATTTGTACACTCTATTACCATACTAATAATACTACATACATATGTATTTATGTATATGTATATGTAGGTCATGTCTGTGTATCTATGTATCTTATTCTTCTCGAATATCCATGTGTGTATCTATCTATGTATACTAATGCGTTTTTGGCCTACGTGACATTTGCCACGCATTCAAAGCCAAGCCCGTACAAATTTGTTGCCTACGTGCCGGTGATGGAAAGGGACCCCTACACTTTTTCCAAAACATAGATATATATGTATGTATGCTTATATACATATATGTATGTATGAATATGTATGTCTGTATATGTGTTTAGAAATTAATTCCGAGTCTCGAAAATTATTATGTAGGAGCATTTTCTTAATTTAGTAATAGGGATCCCATAATCCATATTACCATATTTACAGATGTGTTAAGAAAATTGCTCAATCGTATAAATAAAAAATATTTCAGTTGTGTTGTATATAGAACAGGATTTTACATACCTGTACACCTCTATTATTCCATTCGCAAGGCTTCAATCGCATCCTGAACTATCGGAAATAAACAAAATTTTTGTTGGTATTTAAGACACGCTTTTGAAGACAAAATATGGTAATAAGACTAGTAGATTTTCGGAGCAAACAAGCAGTTATAGCAGTGACAAATCTTATAACAGCAACACTTTTCTCAGATTTTGCACAGGAATCCTACGAGTAACTGCTCTACCGAAATACCAACATAAGTACTGGTATATAGTACTACAGGGGCCGGCATTCGAATTGGTTGCACAATTAAAAAGGCCATAAATTTACTTTGGAAAATTATTTTTATTCAATTTAAAGTAAAAAATATGTGAAAATAATACAATACAAAATTAAGAATCAATTTACTTTTGCTCGATAAGATCACCTTTTGCCTTGACTATGGCCTTGAGACGGTGCAGAAAAGCTGCTGCAAGCTGCCCGAATGTGACTTGTAGGTATTTTGGACCACTCGCGGACAATGGGTTTTTTCAGCGCCTCGAGATTGGTGAATCTTTTAGTTCGGGCCTTGCTCTCCCAAATGGATCAAAAAGAATAGTCCAACGAATTCGCGTCTGGTGAATTTGAGAGCCTTTGTGTGAACGTTACAAAATTGGTACGTTGTTTTTTAGCTATTCTTGGTTTACTCGAGCTTTGTGAGACGGTCCCCCGAGTCCTGTTAAAACGACCTTGGTCTGTCACCGAAATGTTTGTCTGCCCACAGCGTTAAAGCAATTGCCAGAATACTTTACTGACAATATTTCGCATTTACCTTGCAGCCAGTCTCGATGAAAACGATTAGAGAACGCCCAACTGCGGTTACCGCTGCCCAAACCATTACCAGTGGCGAGTGCTGTCTCCTGGTGGCCAATCGATGACTCGAATTCTCGTATGAACGGTCGGACAAATAATCCCTATCTTTTTGGAAGTTTGCGAATTGCTCAATTTGAAAAAATTTCTAGTCAGAAAACACAATGTTCGGAAATTGCAACTTCTTCGCTCTCTCAAGTCTGACTGTTGCTGCTTTGCTGTGAGATCATGCGCCTCTTGAGTCTTATAAGGCTTAACTTTGAGATCATTTTTCAGTTTGCGGCGAATGCTACGGTCAATCATTTTCAGTTCTTTCGCCATTTGATTGACACTTCGTCGGGAATTTCGCTCAAGTCGCTTCTTCATGTTTTGAACCATTTTACATGACGTTGCAGTCTTTTGATGGCCACCTTCATGCGGTGAACAAAAACTTTATTTGCTTTAAGGTGCTCGAGCTCCCGCCAAATATAACGCAATCACACTATTACGTTTTAAATCCATTACTGATTTTCTTTTTTCGCGTTTACTCTAGGCAAAATGCCTCCGCGCGCTTGTAAACAATACTCTGGACTGTCATTTAGCCAACTAACAGCGGTGCGCAGGCGGTCTGAAGTTGGTTATACTTCGAGTGTCGGCCCTGTATATTTTGTCTGTGCAAATCGATCGAAGCGTCGCTAGGTACTTTATCGGCAGATTCAAGGAATTTTTCGTTTATTCGCAGTGCGTATTTAAATATAACTCGAAAAGTTATGGAAGTCCTATTATGCAATTTGAAAGGATTATTAAGGGGTTATATGCCTTGTGAGCCCGAAAAAATGGACTATTGTCATAAATTTTTTAAAATATGTTTTAGAACTTTTATTCAAATGAGGCATATATCATACTGAAGGGTAACTCTTGAAGAATACATTTTGGTGCTTTTATTTTAAAAAATGTTATTATTTATTGTTGATTTCGCCCCTCTCCCGAAACGCCGTTTTTTAGAAGAGGCTTGCGGTGATCACGGTAGCGCATGACCAGCTCAACTGAAATCAAAAAGATTAAGGGGGGACCCTCATTTATCGGGTCAAAAAAATCGATTTTTTGGAAATAATTTTAATCTATTCTACAACTATTTAAGAATATACTTTCAAAATTTCAAGTCGATATCTGTATTTTTGAAGGAGTGACAAAATTTTTAACAGGACGCGACGGGTGGCCTGATCGCCTGTATCCAAAACTTTAAACGCGTTTTTCTCGAAACATCATTTTTCTATTTTGTGTACACAATTGAGAACGCTGTATTGAACCAATCAGGCTTTACAATAGCTCATTTTAAAGATAATTAAATTGTTTTCAATGTGACATTAAGTGTTTTTTTTAAAAAAAAGATTTTCATATTTTTTTGTAATTTTAAAGTCAATTTTTATGCATGAAAAATCACTTTTAACATAAAACTGGGTAAAAAATATCAATTTCGACATTTTTTTTTAAATCAAAATGTCACATCGAAGGTATTATCCTAAAGTTTTAAAAAAAATTTGGTTTTTTTATTTCAGAAAAAAATTCAGAGCGCTAGAATGTACACAGATAGAATGAGGTGCCATGGACGAGGTGTATATTTCCATACTTAAAATGTTTTTTTTCTTCTCCGAAAATTTTTGTAGACAGTCAAGACATTTATTAAAGTACTTTATGAATTACAAAACGTTTGAAGTTATTTTACCTGAGAAAAAAATTCCCAAAAATGATGCATTTTTCGACCGTCTAAATGAGGGTCCCCCCTTAAATGATTATTGTAGATAAATGTTTTTTAGAATCTGAACGGTTTATTTACCCAAAAAAAATTTTCTCGATATGGAGGGGTTGAAAAATTAAAAAAAAAAATTAATTTCAGCGAACTATGCAAATATTTATAAAAAGTGAACCGTTCAGATTCGCGAGGTTGTTACTTCGAATAATTAAAAAAAAAGTTTATGCAAATCGGTCAAATAGTTTTTGATAAATAATGATCACCGCGACGGTAATTTTCGAGATAATCGCGTCTAAAGTTTTGCGTGCACTTTATTTATGGATAAAGTCGCGCGCTTCCACGGTATGTAACTTTCGTTCTAGTGCTCCGATCTTTATGATTTTTTGAATTTATATTTTTAAGATGATGTACTTTTAGAATATGCCATAAAAAATTTTAGATTTTTTAATCCAACACAAGGTATATAACACCTTAAGCATAAATTTTTTCTCAAAGAAGTGGGGTTAAGAAATATTAGTTTGGGTGAAAAAACTACATTATTTTTGCGCAAATGACTAAACTGTTTTATGGTTGATCTTCAGCTTCTGGGCGATGCTACGACTACTAACATTAGGGTCAACTTCGATTATTTCTGTGATTTTAACTAATGTCGTTGTTTAATGTTCTTTAACACCAAAAATACCTGAACGGAATTGACAAAATTAAGAAAAAAAGCTAAGATACATGGAATTTTTCGCTCATTCGCTGTGCCTATGTGAATATTAATCGAAAAGTTATAGAATCTCATTATATAATTTGTAGGGATTCGTGAGCATAAAAAATATAAAAAAAAATGTAAGAGTTGTGGTTCCTAAATTGACTAGACAAACATTTTTCTTTTACAATTTTAAACAAAAAATAAAATGTTTCCCCAAAAAAATTTATTTAAAAATTATATTTTTCTAAAAAATTAAAAAAAAATTATAAAAATGTTGCAGATATCCATTTTCAACATTGAATAAATCTCGAAATTATTAAATTTTTTTTCAACATTTTTTCAGTTTACTTCTAATTATACTCGAGCCTACAAACACACCAATTTTTTAGAAGAATTGACGAAAATGTCCAAAATACTTGGATTATTTGGGATAGAATCGCTCGTTGCCTCCTATGTTTGGTTACTCGAGTATTGCACGCTACTGTATATACTTGCTCATGTACATATACATACAAATGTACATACATATACAGACATAAGCCAAACCTCTTTGTGCGTATGTATGCATCAAATGACTTGTGCTCGTGAATGGTTACAATGTACGCATTTGAACCACATACATACATATGACGAAAACAGCTTACCGGCGAAAATAAGTAAAATAACAAACAAAATAAAAAGAAAGAACTTCAAACCATAAACAGCAAACATAAATGAGTACATAACCAATTTCATGTGAATGTGTGAGTATTTCGCATAATGTCGGCAGTTGTGTGGTTACTGCGTGTTACTGCGCCTTATCGTCTGTATCACTGCATTGGTTGTAGAAATTACTGGCAAGTGGGTATACTGGAGCATTAGAAACTGTACTCTTTCCTACCCAAACGCCTGAACTTCACTTTGCTTCCCACCACCTCACGCAAACGTATGGCGTCGTACGCTTATTATGTTGAGAAACAAAAGACAAAAACAAAATGCAAAGACGAGACAAGACCATTCCATCACGAACATTGAGTTTCTCGCTCCGAAAAGTGCGATAAAAATAAAAAGTGGTTGAAACTTAACAGCAAAAATAAAAAGAGCAGCTATGTGTGCTCCTCGATTACCCTACCGTTAAGTAAAACAAAAACTCTAACGAAGAGATGGCGGTATGTAGAGAAGAGTTTTTCTTAGACAAATACCTTGGACTAATTTACTCAAATTCGTAGATTTAATAAAAATATTTTTCGTAAGACCATTCGCCTTTTGGCAAACAACTTGCTTTTAATGAAAACCTTCTCACAAAATTTCTCTTAACAAGTTATTGAAATTACTACTTGAATTGTCGGCAAACACAGCATGCGACGAACTCGGCCTAAGCCGGAAACATCAACAAGAACTGGCAAAGTCAGCTACCGTAGGTGAGGATGTCTTTAACTGAAAATGTTATGATATTTTGTGCCCTCTACTCATCGTGGAACCCCATCCAGAGCCCGTTCCTTTATTAAACATAAGATAGAGCTGGGTTGGACTTAAGGTATGTGCTTCTTCTCCTTCTCAACCTTCTTCGCTGCTGTTTTCAAGCAGAAAGTGCATTGGAGTCTCCTGGGAACTGGTCGCAAAAACGACCAGAGTCAGTGGAACATATCCCGTTGATGTGCAGATGATTACGCAGTCTGCAATGGCTCCTGAGCATTCTCAGTTTATCCTTGGGGAGAGTTATGGGATTTTTTAACCATTTTTGATTGTGCCGCCCCCAGTAAGGATTTCGGCTGGCGTAGCTCGATAGTTTGGTGCCAGCTAGCCACCCTTAGCTTTAGCTCTTCACTCCTAAGCTTCTCCTTGATGGTATGTTGGTCCATTTGGTCCTATTAATGACGAGGCCGCAGCCTCTCCGCCAATGCGTCCTTGGACCGAAATTAGCCAGATACGATTGTGCGTCAACGTGGCTGTCTCTTAATCGAAAAACGTGAAACCAGATCGATCATGTTGTGATAGGTGGAAGACACGCTTCTAGTGTTTTAGATGTACATACGATCATTACCTTGTTGCAACCAAGCTATGCACACGCCTCTGTGCAGCAAAAAAACGTACATCTAACTACGAAAAGAATGTTCAACACCGAAAAGCTGCAATCACAACAGACAACCAGAAGATTCACCACTCGACCCTCACTCCAGCTCTCAGAGAGTACTGCCCAACAAACCGGCATGCACGAACAATGGAGCAACGTTTTTCGTTCTCAACGTACCGCCGCTGAAGAAGAAATCGGAGTCCGGCAAGCCCGAAAAAACAGGAATGTCATGCTGTCACAGAAAGAAAAGATGCTGCCTATAGAGCCACGCTGCGATCGAGGCGGCCCTCCTCTTCTTCTCCTCCAGCTGGTACCGCAGCGAATACTTTCAGAACCGGAGCGTTTGTATCCCTTCGGTCGACATGACCCAGCCAACGAAGCCGCTTTATCTTTAATCGCTGCGCTATGTCTATGTCGTCGTAAAACCGTCAACAACGTTCAAAGCTCCGAAAATCTCTGCAGAATCTTTCTATCAAACACTCCAAGTGATGTCGATGATGACAGGAGGTACTTCGTTTTCTCCACGTTGTCTCAAGCATCTATAAAGGTTTGCGAGTTATGAGTGACAGAAACCTTCACAAACCAACTTTCTGAGCCATAAAACAGCACTGTTCTGACGCAAGCATTACAAGTTTTTAATATTTAGTATTTAGAAGCAATCCTCGAGTTCTCCAAATTTTATTTCAATTGGCAAAAGCACTTCAATTGGAACTAAAGAAAAGTTCCCTCATCCCGGATGCACGTAGTGTTGGCAGCGTTCGAGTTACAACTACATGCCCAGAATATAATTGTCATACCTTAAAGGATTAATTTTTCTTCACTGGTTCACTTGGTACACTTCTTTTCACTTGGAACACACATATGCAGGTCTGTAGGGTACACAAAGTCCCCACCTAGCCGGCATAAAACAGCATAAAAAGTAACATTCGTAACGATAAGAGTGAAAAGCGAAGAGAGCGATCCAGAAGACTGTCGCTTCAAACGGCTGCTCGCTAACAACATCATGGCGATTGTTGGTGTTTTCGTCACTAGACTGAAGTGTTTGTCCATGTGTTCGAGATTGTTGATTTCGCGTTGGTTGCCTGACTGCCAGCCATCATAATCTGCCTGCGTGTGGCTAGCGCGAGTGCGATGCCTATATAAACAGCAAGCAGCACCCTTAGAGCTCAGTTAAAATTGTGCCTTTGTGCAGAATACAACTGAGTAAAATAATCAAAAGTTAAAAGCAAAAGAAAGTGAAAATTCTAAAAAGTTCTAGTGAAGAACTAAAGTAATTGCATAAAAAAAAGAGTGAAAAGTTAAATCAAAGACAATTTGAGCATCAGCATTTGCAGTTGCATAGTGAAAAACCAACATCTACAACAAGAAGTACTTTGTAAAGCAGCAAAATGCCAAACCAATTCCCAATCAAACCACCAGCACAGATGCCGTGCCCACACTGGAACCACTTTCCCATACATCCGCAGGTGCAACTCACATTCGGTGGCAGATGCAACGGCAACACTAGCCCATCATCACCACCACCATCGCCGAGCTCCTATTCCTACTGCAGTGCCTGCAATGCCATGCAAAAACGGACGGCATAAAATTTATCCAAAAAGCCTCGGCCCAAAACAATCAGAGCAATCATAAAAGTAATCTAAATATCCAGTTACGTACGCGTTGCAAATGCAGTGCGTGGCGATAGCATCGAATTAATTGGAAGAGCAGCAAAATGCAGCGGAGTTCAAGCGTTGCGTTGAGATAGCCTAGCTGCGATGAAGAGTCCAATTTGGAAAGCGCACACGCCCCCAAGAAATATGAAAAACACCAAGAATTCAAAGGGCGCTAATCTGTCGCCAAGTACGGCTTTAAAGGAATTTAAAAACAATTTTGAATTTAAATTAATCTTAGTGAGCAGTTTTTCTTGTATTGGAAGTGCCGTAATGTGGAGCTTTTGCATTTTGGTCAAGCGGGAACACACCCAAAATGTTGCGAAACCAGTTTTTGGTCCAAATTAATACGCATTATGCTTGTTGGAGTTGTATAAGAGTACTTAGTCGATACAAACAAATACCACATATAGTTACATACATACATATAAGAGCGTCATATTGACGGTCGCCTACTCGTATATACAGACATTCATATTTTAAGAGCCTAAATATTTACTTATAGTCTCATAAAAATGTAAATATAAAATCCGAAATCAGAAGTCAGAATTTTTATCAAACAAAACACTTTATTAATAAGTGGGTATATGCCACTTAAGATGTGTTTGCCAATTTACATACATACGTATATATTATATATACTTGAGTAAGTATATAAAATCCAACGTCTTTCTATGGATTCATTGAGACTGTAAAAGCTGGTTTATCTTCTAAGTTTTAAGCATATTTTAGCTTGTATGTGTGTACATTTATCTTAGTCGATAAGTTTGTATCTGCAAATGAATTTAAGCAAATAAATTTTGTACTTGCATCAATTTCAATCAGCTTTGTTTACATTTCATCAAATTTATCTTATGGCCTCGTAGGTCTTTCTCAAATTTAATTTGCTATTCAAACAGCGGAAAATGGTTTCATTTCACCTGTTTACCGCAATTTACGACCACTCGAACTATTCCTATGTACGTACATATATACATATATATATACATAAATATATTATAATATATATACTTATATATATGTACTTTGCACTCGTACCTATCACTCATTTGCCGAAAGAGTGTAAATAAAAAACAAAAATTTTTTTTAGTTAAATATGCACAACTTACCGCCGTACGTCTTTTGTGCTGCGTAAAGAATTCATATCGCCATCTACCAGCAATGCAGAATACGAGTTTACACAGATGGAATTGGAAAAGTGAGCGCAACATTGCCGTGGCATATGTGGCGATGAGGCGCATGCGAGAAGTAAAATGAGAGCGTCAGCAAAATAGTGAAGTTTGCTAAATAAAAACGAAAAGTTGATGAGGTTAATGTGGCCAAGGCACTACAGTTACACCGCAAGTATGTACAGTGACAGTCGTTTGACCGTTCATTTGGCAGTCACTGTTGATGGAAACATACGCGAATGATCAGTGCAAAGTTTCTTTTACATTTTTTTGAGGCCAATATGAAAAAGTCGATGGAGACAATTATATAGATGCACTGGCTCGCAGCCAAAGTGATGTAGTCAAACCCCAGTTTAACCCAGCAATGCGATTAACTGAAAATCTAACACATTTTTGGCAAAATTGATATGCCAGTTTTTTATTTGAAATCTAAATTCATGAAATACTGTATAGTACAAAAAAAAAATCATAACATAACACAAAATAGTCAAAGTCAGGTAGGTAGGTAGGTGAAATGGTTGAAGTGCCGGTCTGGCACTCCTCAAGTAGCACTAAAGCGCCGTTTTGATACCATTATGAGACCTCCAACAGGCAGATATCTGCAGCCAGCCAGAGCTGTTGTTGTAATGAAGAAGATTGATTGGATTTAGGTTGGCGCACTGACGCAGGCTGTCGAAGAAAGGAGCGCCCAGTGACCTTAGTCGTCTAGCTGCCAAATCCATTCACAGTTACACCCATTTTACCCATTTACAGAAAAAGTGCTCTACAGTCTCCTTCTCTGAAAGGTCCCCACAGCTTCTGTAATGGGGGTTAAATGGTAACCCTAGCATTTCCGCGTGTGTGCCGATCGTCTCGTGACTGGTAAACACAGATACGAGTTTGGAAATTGAATGGCGAGGAGTCCAAAAGACTTTCTGAGTCCTTCGTATATCGTATTGGGGCCAAAGGGTTTTTGAAATAGCACATGAAGAAATGAGGCTCTATCTTTTTTGCGCTTTCTTGAGAAATAATTTGTGCAGCTCCCCTTTAACAACTGTCAGGAGGATGCAGATGACCGGGTAGGCGGTCTCTTAGGCCAATTCAGTCCCCTTCCTGGCAAGTTCATCAGCAATTTCATTTTCCTCTATGTTCCTATGGCCTGGAACCCAGATCAGAGAAATGTTACCTGCACACCCAAGAGATTTGATCTCCTTCTTAAAGGAGTTTACTAATTTCGTTCTGCACCATGGCTTCGTCAGAGCCTTGAACGCGGCTTGACTATCGGAGAAAATGTTAATATCTCCCTAGCTCCCGCGTTCCCTAAGCATTTTGCATGCCTGCAGGATCGCAAAGACTTCTGCTTGAAAAAAACTAGCAGCGTTCGGCAGTTTAAAGAAGATAGATAAATTGGTTGATTCAGAGAAAATCCCTCCTCCGACTCCCGATTCCATCTTGGAACCGTTAGTGAAAACAGAGCTTCGGTGCAGATTTTCCCCTCGATCCAAACCTGCCTATTTGGAAAGATTGCGCTAGCACGACTCTCAAACTCTAGTTTGCGGATAGAGAGATCGGAGAAATACGGTGTTAACTGCCCAAAAATGCTAACATGTACCTCGAGAGATTGCCTCCAGAGGCCAATCTCCTTTAAGCTGATTGCAGTTTGAGCTGCGATGGAAATGGCGGAAAAGTCGATGGGAAGTACGTACGAAACGGCATTCAGGGCAGCACTGGGGCAAGTTTTACATGCAGTTTAGTGTTATTATAGCCCTGCCAAAGAGCTTCCCACCAAACTAGGCATCCATACGTTAAAATTGGTAAAACCACTGCGTTGTA
Organism: Anastrepha obliqua; assembly: GCF_027943255.1. Taxonomy (NCBI): domain Eukaryota; kingdom Metazoa; phylum Arthropoda; class Insecta; order Diptera; family Tephritidae; genus Anastrepha; species Anastrepha obliqua. The sequence goes on from NC_072893.1 coordinate 52,722,186, forward strand.
CATCCATAGCACGACCTGTGGCTTGAGTCCCTATTTTTACCGAACATAGATTTGCAGGAGTAGAATGCTATACTGACCTTCCTTACCCGATTTTCAATGTGTAGCTTCCAATGGAGTTTGGAGTCAAGTATCACTCCAAGATACCTAACTTCTGATGAGAGCGGGAAAACGTGGTTGTTTAATTTGGGAAGTCGAAAGGGTGGAGTCTTATATTTTCTGGTAAATAGCATCAGCTCCGTTTTATCAGAGTTGACTCGGAGACCGCAAGTGGCAGCCCAGCGAATGTGTACAGTGAGCTTTACAAAATCTCAGCCATGACTGAGAGAAACGGTCCCGATACCATCAGGACCAAGTCATCGGCGTATGCTACTACTAGCCAAAGACAACTCACAGCAAAAATTGTTCTGTTCTATGGAACATTGGTAGTAGTCAAAGTAGTCAAAGGAGCTTTGTGTCAAGAACAGCTTGGAGCCTTTTTGGCATCGAGAATTACCACCTTCTTAGACGACATTTTTTGTCATTTCTCTTTTAACGCTTTTTGAGATCTGATTGGTTTCGAAATTCATGTGTTCGAATTTCTTTATCTACAAGCGTTCACAGGTTCTCCAAATTATTCAAATCGATTGATTGTCATTGTGTTCGAACCATATTCGGGCAATTCCAAATGAACTAATCGGAGATGAATGCCTGATTGAAGCGAAAATTGTCACGAATATTTAATTTTATGGCACTTTTAAACAACTTTTTCCTTTAAGACATCCCAATATGTATGCCTATCCATATTACTTCCAATGGATGTTAAATTTCCGTTTCCTTCTGATGGCATGCATCGTCATACTCTTACCTGTCCTCCAACATAATTGAATGTTCAAGAAAAACATTTGCATATATATTAGAAAGAAAATTGTGTATAACCCAGTTTCCATGATCCAATTCTTGTAGTGCAATAGAAAGAAAAAGTGGGTTGTAATAGAAAATCTGGGATTAAGTTAAGTCGGAAGCTGATTCTGCCGAATTCGGGCAGACCCGAGTGATTTGCGCAACTCTCTATATTCGCTCAACCTAGGGTGTCTTTCTATTAACACTATCTAATTAGACGAAAATGTGTCTTTATTTCCATTTATGGTGCAATATAAAATTGAAAACTTCAAAGCCAATTTTCGTGATAGTTTGGTTTTACGGGTTACGTCACTCTTCCAGCAAGCGCGAAACACAAGTGTTCACGTATATAAAATACTTATAGTTAATACAAAAAAATAATAATAATTTTCTATTTTTTATTTCGTGTTAGTTTCGTATTTGCTTGCCCAAACCAAGGCCGATAATAAATAAATGTAGAAATATCATACATACATACGCACGTTCTTGTGCTTATCACGCTGAACATAATCCCATTATGTATGCAGTACTTTGTGTCGAATATACACTTACCAAGGGTAGCTGATAAGTTCGCGGGTAGCATCGACCTTCAGCAAGTGATCTTTGGCCGACCGCGACCTCTGCTCCATTGCGGGTTCCAGTCCAATGTAATTCTCGTGTGATAGTATCTGAATATTTTCTTGCACTTCTTCTGCACATCTTCGTCTGCTCCGCCGTCTGTCGACAAATTCCACCGGACACCCGTCAACCATTACCTATAGACTTCCAAAAATCAGCAGCGCTGAGATTTCGTTCTCACTTGGATATGACATGCGATATGAAAAGAGAAAGGTGAGGAATATATCAGGAGGCGACTGCATAATGGGGCGTGATACCTCCTAAACTATGGTATAACGACCTCATAAAACCATTTTGGACGTAACTTGAATTATAATACCAATAAGTACAAAATCCGATGAAAGCGAAAATATTTTCTCCACTTGCGATGATTTGTGAAGAAAAGTTGCATTATATTTTTGACTTAACCTTTTTAACAAGCGATACATTTTTTATTTTTTGGTTCGTTTCTTTTAATAAAAAAATATTAGACTAAGCAGTAAAAAATGGTGGTTATGTATGCAAGTAATCAGGTTTGCGGAAATTGTACAGGTTTAATTAATAATTAATGTTCCGGTTAACAAACATATCCACGCTCTTTCTTTAATTTTTGCAAAAATAGCATTTTAGCAGACTTATCTGTTTCTAGTTTGTGGTCAATGGGTGTTCAGTTAAGCGAAAGTTCAGTCGCCGTTCAATGACCTCACTCGCGGAAATGCATGACTCCCACTACGAACACCAAGCAATTATATAGGGTGGGGCATTGGTGAGTTTATTTTTACACCGCATGCTTTTCGGATACTGCAAGCTAATTCGTGCTCAAGAATAGTGGCAAAAGGCTCTCGCCGAGTGGAAGCCTGGTTTTTAAAGTTTCCAGAAGAGAATTTTATGCGGGACCGTCTCAAATATTTTCTTCTTCTTAATTGGCACGATAACGCTTAAGCGATTTTGGCCACCTCAAATGCTTTTGAAATATTGGTGTATGGGTGTCAACTTGAGACCTACTCTTAAACTCCAAGACACGAAACAGAGAAAAAAAACAGCTAAATTTGAAACCCCACCGACAAACCCCTGCTAACGAATAGGTAGAAGTGACAGGAAGCCATATAAGGCGAATACGGTGATTGATGGTTAAAATGCGATTTCTAGTCAAAAAATCAGTCACAAGACAGGATCGATGAGATGGTACATTATTATGCAATAAGCGCCAGCTTCCTCCTTCGCGGTATTCAGGGCGATTTCGGCGAATGCGGTGCAACAAACGCTTCACAACGGCAAGATAGAAAATTGCATTGACGGTTTGGCCCATTGGCACGAACTCCTTGTGGACAATTCGCTCAGAATCGTAAAAACAAATGAGCATTGGCTTGATTTTTTACTTCTCTAAGCGCGTTTTTTTTTGGTGGTGACACGTTTGGGGAATTCCATTCGGCACTTTGACACTTAGTTTCAGTTTCAGGGTCAACACCACGTTTCATCACCAGTTACAATGTTATAAAGGAAATTCTCGTCTTTTCTCGCCTCTTTAATAAGGTCTTTCGAATGTTGAATTCTAAGCAATTTTTGGTCCTCAGTTAACTTGTGCGGAGTGAAACGTGCACAGACCTTTCGTAGGCTAAAATGATCAGTTAAAATACGATAAATCGATGTTTTGGAGATATTCAACTCCGATTCCATGAATTTCCATGATGATTTCGGTTCATTTCTGATACATTTACGAACAATGAAGTTTTCGCTGATAACTGATTTTAGGCGGTCCGTATGTTCATTGTCATTTATGTCCTCACGACCATCTCTGAAACGTGTAAACCACTCATGAACAAATGTTTCGGTAAACGTTTTACCGATTTTAAAACAAAATTTGATATTAGCTCTTTGTTCGAAACTCACTTTTGTACCGATGACACAAACATACTGACACTTTAGACGCAATAACTTCGCTTCCACAGAACCGAATGTCACCAAGCTTTCATTGGAAGTCAACTAGGGTTGTAACTTCCAACGCACTAACTCATTAAAAAGATGGTGCCATGAAAAACATATTTATGACGCCAGTCTTCTTTGATTTGGACTTCACCTTGTATGCCCATAATTTCTTGCTTCATTCTTACCGGTTCTTATGGTTATCGGTTACTTCTGATTACCAGTTTTGAAGATTGGAGACGGTGACGCCAGCTTTCAAAGGTCAACGAAAACGCCAGTTGATAAGGAAATATTGAATACTAGCAAACCCGGCCCCCTTCGCTGGGCACACTAAAATAGAATAGATATGGTTTAGAACAGAAAATATATGATTTTCATATTATTTATTTCTTTACTCTTTATTCAAGCGCTTTGGCATAAACAATATTTTTTGTTTTTCTATTTGTTTTTGAGTAAATATAAAATATAAATTGAAAATCAGGAAAAAAGAAGATTGTTTTTAAATTTCAAATCAACGCATATGAATAACTAAGAAACAATCGTCTTTTTTCCTGATCATCCATGAATTTTTCGTTTCAATTTATATGTTTTATTAAGCATTGGAGCTTTTTTAACCATTATCCATTTATATTTTTCAAAAAAAAAAAACGAAAAAAAATTTTTTTTCCACGAACACATAATTTCATTCGGATTTCACATTAAATTCTCAAATTTCGTAAGAAATTATTCACTGTTCCAAAATCCACTCCAAAAAAATTCACAAACAATTTTTACGTGTTGCACTTACGTTTTTTCCTTATGGCATCCAAATCAGAAAGAAATATTCACACATTGTAACTCACACTGTCAATTTGACAGTTTAGTTCCGCCCCAAGCGTTAAAAAAGTAAGCGACATTATGGCTGGTTCAAAAGAACGCTGTACCCGTTGCCACTGCTCCGAATTACAACCAAACTTTACGAAACCCATTTTCAATACTTACTTAACAATGTGCGTAAATTTGGTTTAATTCGGTGCAAAGACACGGCGGGTCCACGTTTTGGCGTATATTTCGAGACCCTAGTCATCAATAGGTATGAAAATTACCCCGTATTAAAGCACTTATCAACAGCTTTCATTTGATATCCATATTGTACAAACACATTCTAGGGTCCACGTTTTGGTCTCTATCTCGAGACCCTAGTCACGGAGCGGATGGAAATACTCTGTACTAAAGCATTCACCAACAGCTTTCATTTGATACCCATATTGTACATACACGTCCGAAGGTTACCCGGGTCCACGTTTTGACCTATATCTCGAGACCCCTGTCACGGAGCGGCATGAAAAATACTCTGTACTAAAGCATTCACCAACAGCTTCAATTTGATATCCATATTGTACAAACACATTCTAGGGTCCACGTTTTAGTCTCTATCACGAGACCCTAGTCACGGAGCGGCATGAAAAATACTCTGGACTAAAGCATTCACCAACAGCTTCCATTTGATACCCATATTGTACATACACATCCGAAGGTTACCCGGGTCCACGTTTTGACCTATATCTCGAGCCCTATTTCCAAAATAAAATATAATCCATGCTACTCGTGGATGATGTAGCTTTCGAATGGTGAAAGAATTTTTAAAATCGGTCCAGTAGTTTTTGAGCCTATTCATTACAACCAAACAAACAAACAAACAAACAAACAAAGTTTTCCTCTTTATAATATTAGTATAGATCTAGTTTAATGGTGAAAAAGTGGATGACTACAGCTTTTAAGTTTAAGTTTTTTATTAGACATAAAAGTTGAAGGAAAAAATTCGAGAAAAAGATTCAGTTTGCAAAAGAAAAAAAATTATTTTTCATCAGGACAATGCACCGTGTCACAAGAGCACAAGAGCATTTTGACAATGGCTGAAATCCATAAATTAAAAATCGAATTGTTGGATTCACCAGATTTGGCCCCTCACGACTTTCATCTGTTGCCAGACCAAGAAAATTTATGCGTGAAGCGCGTTTTTCATCAAATGATGAGGTCATAACAGCTGGGGAAGTTTATTTTGCAGCCCTTCCAGATTCTCACTTCAGAGATGGAATTCATAAAGTGGAATCTCGTTAGACCAAGTGCGTCAACTGATGTTCAAGGAAACTATACTGAACAATGAAGTGTAATTCAAACCATACAGTTGTGTTTTTTTTATCGAACCGTAAAACTTATTGAACAACCTAGTACTTTACTATACTTATAGCAGTACATTACGAAAGGCACTAGTGGCTAAGACTATCGGCCTAAAGTGCAGATTATTGCAAAATATTGAACAGTGCTTTTTATAGCAATTTTCAACAGACACCAGTCTGTGGGTCACCCTTTATGATTCTAGTTAGTACACAGCACAGCGCGAACTGTCTGTGCCGTTTTATATTCTTTAAAAATTGCAACGGTTGCACAAGTAAAAGTGGAAATCAGCTCGTATGTATGTATGCTAGAGCAAATATTTATATGAATACACACATATACATACATACACACATACATACATACATTAATGAACCGCATGCGTCCTAGTTTCAGGCTGGGTGCAGTGTAAAAATAATATTTCGCCGCTGGCCGAGGGTGGCGAGTACGAGTAGACGCGGAATATCGTAAAGTCAAGAAACTTGTGGCTTCCCATTTTTCCCGCAGCAGCGTTGCGTTGGTTAACTTCGTACGCTGTTGTTCTCATGCAATTTATTACTTGTACACAACTTTAATGGATTAAATTGAAGAAGCGAATTGCGTCGGAGCAGCACAAGTTGTAATGCCCTCACGCGCTTTAATTAATGAAGCAGGCGCTTTTTTACTGCGTCATATTGGAATACAGTGGGCGGTGCCGAGTGACTGGTGTTTGGCATATTGGCTGTTGATCAAAAAGTTGGGTGTTCAAAACTCACCAGGTCAGGGGTCGGCCAGCAACCTGCGACTCGCGAGCTATATGCGGCTCTTTGGATGTGAAGCTGCGGCTCTTTTGTTTCATATTATTTTATTTATTTATTTTATCAAAAAAAAAAACATTTAAAAACTGTTCTGAATCGATTAACGAGGATTGGACATCGATTATATCTCTCAACCACTTGTACTCGCTGACTGTAAAGATTCTTAAACGAACTGGAGACACAGTATTCCGACTTTCTTCTTCACAATAAAGTGCGATGGCTTTCCAAAGGTAAGGTGTTCAGAAGTTTTGCTTTGTGCTCAAATGAAATAAATGCATTCCTTAATGAAAAAAGCCATTAATCACCCTGAATTAGAGAATATGACAGCGGTCATAAGTAGACCAAACTAAGACTCAGATAACACTTAACAAGGTATACAGAATAGCCTGTCTGAGCGTAACGGAAGCAATGCGAACTTGCCCCACAGCTGCTTTAGGAATGATCACTGAACTCATTCCACTCTATCCTGTAGCCAAAGGGTCGGCAGTCAGTGCAGCTCTAAGGCTTCCTAATCTACTCCATCTCACAGAAGGCAATCGTACAGGACATGTAAGAATTCTGGGTACAATCTTGAACTCCCCGTGCCTGACAGTCCACGACAAGATGGAAAGGAAACTAGAATTCTCCACGAAATTCAAAGTGGTCATTAGAGACCGCTCAGCGTGGAGACACAATGAAATATCCTTAAAACAGGGCGTACAGGTGTGGTTTACTGATGGGTCCCAAATGGAGGACGGTTGGTTCCGGGGCTGGAATTGTCGGACCACATTTAAAAAAAGCAATAGCAATGAGAAAAGAGCCTCTCCGTGTCTACGGAGAGGCACGCGCTGTGCCAATACAGGGTTTGATTGAAAAGTAATGAGCCTTCCCGCGCGGAGCGTCTGCCAAGCGATCAAGCGAATCGGCTGGTGGGGGAAAATGATCGTTGGACCTTCCCCTTCCACTTGAAACCGGTCCCAGTTCGCTGGCAACAGCGGTGCAGTCAACATCGCTCCGCGCGTGAAAGCTGTTTTAAAAGTGTGTTAGGATTTTGCAGTAGCGAAAATGCAGCGATCGTTGGAGCAACGTTACTCGATCAAATAAACTCGGCCACAACCTGCCAAAAATAGTATGCGCACTATAGAAGTATAAAAGCCACTATTAATTGAAGAGAAATAGAGCAGTACGAGATGGTTTTAATTGTATATTTACATTTAATGTTTTTTCGATGAACTAAAATTTGTGTTACATAATTCCATTGGTGCTTAATGAAGGGAAGAAACTGTTTTTGTGTTAATAAAAACCCTTCATTTTAATCAAAAACAGAATAATTAAACGACCTAAAATTACGCAATTGAAAAAATTGTTTTTGCTTCAACTGCTGCACCATCTACAATGCGGAGCGCCAATGGGCTGTAGTTGTCGCCCGCTCAGACTAAATTTTCATAAAAATTACATAAAAAATTGGTTAACTGTGAATTTGAGATCAAACTCGCACCACAAGTAAAACGCCGAAGGTTTAAGTGAGCTGCGCATTTCAGCTTAAAAAAGTTACGTTATGTATGAAAAATATTATATAATAATTTGAAAAATTGTATGTGAATGCATGCGCTTTTCTATTCTTTGTATTCTTTGTGTGGATATTTGGTAAGTCCTCTCCTTCAATTTATGATGTGCTTCTTGAGATCTTCCCCAAATCAAGGCACACACAATTTTTATCACATTCGCTTTTCTCGAATTTGCTCTGAATACCACGAAGGAGTAAGCTGGCGCTTATTGCATGGTAAGGCACTATCTCATCGATCCACTCGTGTGACTGATTTTTTGACTAGATATCGCATTTTAATCACTCACCGTATTCGCCTCATATGGCTCCCTGTCACTTCTACCTATTCGGAAAAAATCATTTGGCCATGAAAGGAAAACGTTTTGCGTCCGTAGAAGCCATCCAAAAGGCTTGTACGACATCCTGAAGGACATCCGGTCACTGACCTGAAACACTCTTTCGAAAAGCTTTTAGGTCGCGCAAAACAGTGCATCGAGGCCAGAAGGGACTATTTTGAACAAATAAACTCGAAGTTATAATAACAAAGCTCCTGTCGTTTCTATTTCAGCTCAGTCTTGTTTATTTTGGACTTCATCTTGTATTAGACACAAATTTCTACAACTCTATATCTCATATTCATCGGGTTTTTTAAGTCTTGTACCAACCTGTCGGTAGTCACGCACAAGTCCACTCGGCTACGGAAGCGCCGCAAAACGAAATATTTAAATCAAACTTCTTTACTGCGTAGATTCCTAATTAAGCAAGTTAATGGCTGTATTTTTGACCTTGGTTAAATGCCATTGTCGTCTGATAAGTTCGTCATAATAATATAATTTTGTGAAACTCATCGAATATCGCCACACATACCGTTATATAAATGGCGTCTTCAATGACCCTTGTTTACGGCTGGTGTGATTAAATATTGAAAATGAATAAAAAAGAGGAAATTTAATTAAAAAGCATTGCTCATGCTTGCAGATAAGGTGTTTTTTGGCAAATTCTTATCAGCTGTCACGCATGCCATAAATGAGACTCGAAAAAACAAAATTGCGCTATCGTAAGGGTGTGCACATCGTATCAGCCGAGCCCACACCGCCGCCATAAATTTATTTATATGAACAAATTTCTTAAGGTGATTGTCCAAAAATAAGCCCCTTAACTATTAGCCTATTTATTCACCTTTAGACATTTTATGAGTTGATAAAAATTGTTGTTGAAGCGTTTGAATTGTTCGCAGATATGCACATACAGTTTGTCAAGGAAGTGTTTTGACATCTACTAATATTTTTTTCTAATAGCGATCGCTCCTCGGCAGCCAATGGCAACCTTCCGAGTTTATCTCTATCATGAAAAAGTTCCTCATAAAAACCATCGACAGTTCGGAGTCAGCTTAAAACTGTGGTTCCCTCCATTTGTGGAACAACATCAACACGCACGCCATAAATAGGAAGAGGAGCTCGGCAAATTATATAATAAAGCGTTTTTCAATAGGTGCGCTTCAACTTTTTTCCAATAGGGAGGGCGAACGACGCAATATTTTTTATTTTTCGCTTGTCATTTGTAAACTTCATTAGTATACATTTCATCATGGAACGCTACACACTTGAGCAACGATTGCAAATCGTGCAAATTTTTTAAGAAAATAATCGTGCAAATTTTTTATGAAAATTTATAAATTTTTCAAAAAATCATCTTCAGTGATGAAGCTCACTTTTGGCTCAATGGCTTTGTCAACAAGCAAAATATGCGTTACTGGGCAGAAAGCAATCCACACGTGATTCATGAGGCACCGTTGCATCCCGAAAAAATCACTGTTTGGTGCGGTTTACATGCCGGCGGCGTAATTGGCCCATATTACGTTACTGTGAATGGAAATCGATACCGCGACATGATAAACGATTATTTTTGGCCGCAATTGAATGGTATGGACTTAGACGACATGTGGTTTCAACAGGACGGGGCCACAAGCGACACAGCACACGCTACAATTGATTTGTTGAAGAGCAAGTTCGATGAGCGCATTATTTCCAGAAATGGACCGGTCGAATGGCCGCCGCGCTCGTGTGATTTGACGCCTCTAGACTATTTTCTTTGGGGTTATGTGAAGTCATTGGTCTACAGTAACAAGCCGGCGACGATTTGTGAGCTCAGAGCCAATATTGAACGCGAAATTGCTGGAATTTCGGCCGATTTATGCAAAAGAGTGATCGAAAATTGGGTTCAACGATTGGACTTCGTAAAACGTGCACGCGGTGGTCATGCAAAAGAAATCGAATTTCATACCTAAATGTGTATGTTTAAACTCGATAATAAAAAAAAATTAGTTAAAAAAGTCAAACCGTTTGTGTTTTATTCAAAAAAAAAGTTGAAACGCTCTTACTGAAAAACGCTTTATATTCTGACCACATGAGCTGTATGTTGTTGTAGCACCTTACTACTCATCTAACCGCAGACCCAGAAAACCTGCTGCTTCGAGGAAGTGGGGTGTTAGGCGAGTAGCTGTGATAGGCCTGGTGAATAGTTGGTTAATGTCATACGGTGTCCCCTTACAATCTGGACATATTATATATTGGGTATTTCGGGTATTTCAACCTACTGCAATATGCAGTATTCGGTATTTCAACCTACTGCAATATGCAGAACGTAATTGGGTCAAAATTACGTGAGTCGCAAGGGAGCTGAAGTTTTTCGTCTGCAATAGGTGGTGCTTGGTCTGCGAAAACGGCATTCGAGGGTCGGGAATTTTGGAAGCTGGTAAGAGCCGCCCAATGAATGTCGTTTAATGATTGTCTGTACTTATATACTCTCCGGCCCAGGAGTTGTGTTTTGTCCTGGATTTCGTCAGTGCAGTTAAAGAGATGCCTTTGGATGTGCCTGGGGGTTGGCTCAGGCTCTAGCAAATATTTGCAGTGATACCTTCAATACCTTCTTGGAAATTGCTTGCTGAACATATTTTGTGCTTTTTGACTGGGAGCATTGAAGCCTCATTGTGAAGGTGTTGCATGGGGGGCATCAGGAGGCATTTCGTAGCTGTCCTGATTGCAGTATTTAGACATGTCTCTAGCTTTGTCCACTGCGTATATCTGGAACCAGGCGACCAGACAGGCGCAGCATAGTTCAAAATCGGCCGTCCAATTGCTTTGCATGTCGCCAGCAACATTTCTTTGTCTCTGCCCCAAGTGCTGCCGGCAAGTGACTGAAGGAGCTTGGTGCTGTTTTGGGCCTTAGTAGCAATTTCGGTTGTGTGCGCTGACAAGGAGAGCAAACTATAAAAGGTGACGCCCAAAATTTTCGACTTTATGTTTTGGATCGTTGTTATGGTAGAATTTAAACTGAGGTTTGTTGTCAACAATGAAGCCAAATTTTTTACATTATCTATCAAGTGGCATTGCAGAATATTCAAATATTATCCTTCTTTCATCTGATCTTCCATAAACACTAAGTAACCCATTCCCTTGATCTGGATATGCATCCCCACACCACGACTGGAAGTTTACCGAACTTCAGTGTCGGTGTAAAATTCTGTCTTTCTAGTGCTTGTAATGGCTGCCTCCACACTATATTGAGTCCATCGTTGGAATACATCGTGATTTTAGTGTCATCGCAGATATCACATCATCCCAGTAGCTATCTGGTTGAGCTATGTACGTTCTAGCGAAAGATAACCGCTTTTCAATATGCTGTGCAGGAGCGAAGGCTTCTTTCGAGCAAGTCGTGAAGAATAATTGTGCTTTCACAAAACTTGGCGGACTGGTTCGTGAGAACTCTAAGCTCACTAGCAAAATTGATTGCCTGTGAAATATTTTGCGTGATATGCAGATTTTGGCTCCAACTTACAGTCAGTGTCAGAAGAAAAGAACCGGTTTTATTCTTCTAACTTCAAGATATATTTCGTTCTGCTTTGCTGCGTAATAGTCCCACTCAAGAGCTACGACGCCAGTGCTAACTCAGGTTAGTGTCGTTCGAAACTTTCCCGAAAACGCAACCAAACAAAAATGAGTGAGAAGTATACGAAGCGTTTCGAGGCGGAATTTTTATGCACGCATTCGAAAGGGCCGAAATTATCTTATGCCGCGGCTGCAAAAGTGATTAAAAAATGAAAAAAGTTTGTTTTGATGTGGAATCAGCTGTATGTATAAAGTGTACAAAAATGTTAATGACTTTTCCGAGCACGGCTTGAAGGGAGTGACGACAAAAAAGCAGGCTAAAGTGATCGTCCAACTTTTTAAGCGGTATCCTTCTTTGTGACTCCGCCGAGCACGATCAGTTGTTGCTAAAAAGGGATTAGATGTGAGTATCAATACCATCGAACGTCGACTGAAGGAGGCGAACATATCCTACAGTCCCACATCATCAAAAGCGCTACTATCGGAAAAAAACATTGACAAAACTAGAAAATGGCGTCACAGTAATGAACTGGCCTTCCCAATCCCCAGACACGACCCCATTGTAAATGTGTGGGGAGTTATGAAAACGCATCTTGTCGAAAAAATAGTCCACGATTTAAAGCAACTTGTGCGTCAAGTTCGCAAAATTTGATCCTCTTTGTCGACGAGGTACGCAGAAAAACTTCAAAGCATACCGAGGCTATACTCGACAACGATGGAGACTACACAGCTTATTGAGTAATTGCGTCTCGTAGTTTTATACATACTTTTATGTAAAATAAATTTTAAATACATATCTTTTATACTTCATGAATAATCGCGGTTTCTTTTTTCTAACACAGACTGTATTTTAATTTTTTGTACCATTTATTACGTTATAAAAAGTTTGTCACTCTTACGATCACTTTATGAGTGATTGATGACTAACGCGAATCGCGGATTGTAGATGGAGGGATCAGACAACCTGAAAAGCAGAACGTTATTGCCCACCTACACCCACAAACAATACTGAAAAATATGAACGAAGGGACGCCTGGAGACTAAGGGTGGTGATAACTGGCTTTTGGTCTATCGGGGCACAAGCAGCTAAAATGGGCATTCCTCGCAACACACTCTATCACAGTTGTAAGCAGCCGGAGAAAAACGAAAAGATTGTCCACTTCCTGTGCGAATGCCCTGCACTATGGAAGGCAAGGATGTTAACCCTTGGCAAACCGCTTTTTGAGAAGTTCAAAGAACTTGCCGGCATAGACGTAACAATTTTGTAAGGTTTCTCAATCGGACAGGCTGGATATAGTCGTGAAGAAATAATCGTATAACTTGAATCGGCGGAATGTGGCACCAAAATGGTGCGGAAACACTAATTGGATTCTTGGTGAATCACCACCTCAACCAACCAACCAATCAATGTGTAAGAACTCAGATTTGATGACATAGATTAGATTAGATTTCATTTGTGGGGGGTTGGACAAGTCCAAGCATTCAGTCAGGAGACCATTGTACTACACCCGGGTAGATTTCAGTACAAGGAATAGATATAGGAAAGATAAAAAGTGGGTGGTAAGACGGAAAAGTTAGTTTGAGGTCACTCTTTCATAAATCTTTTGGATTCATTGATGAATCTTAAGAGATCCGGAAGAGAAAGAGTATGAACTTTATCCCTACTCAGTATATCGCAACCCAATGTACTAAGTCTGATTCTGGAAAACGCCGGTCAGTTACGGAGGAAATGCTCTGCAGTGTCGTCATCCTCAAGACAGGATAGGCATATCGGGCTGTCGACGACCCCCATGGCAGCCATATGCTGACCACAGGCGTTGTGCGCTGTGATTACACCCACCAGTACTCTCAGGTCCTTTCTGCTGAGTTTTAGTAGAAAGGTCGCTATTTTCCTGTTTGGTTCTTTCACAAAGCACTTGGCTACTCTGCACGAGTTCAACCCAAACCAACATTCTCTATGGGTAGGCCTCATGAAGTCATCAATCCATAGTTGAATCGATGCAGATTTGACACCTAGAAAGGGTTCAGGGCCTAGTGGCATACTTGCAGAGCCTTCATTAGCCAGTTTATCAGTTAACTCGTTCCCTGTAATGCCACAATGTCCAGGTGCCCAAATAACTGTGATGTGTTTTGCAACACTGTTCAGTTTTGTTTTAAATTCACCGAGACAATTCAGTGAGATAACGGAAACAGCAAAACATCTTAGCAAAAGATGCCGAAAATAAATATGTATGTAAAATGACTTTCTTGACAGCGGAGAGAAACATTTGGTTTGTTTTCGTATTTTTGGTTTTGCTTGCGGGGATTAAAAAAGTTTACCGTTACGAAGTACTGGTAACTATTTATGTAAGTTAATCCAATAATTTAGCAAGGCTCTCCAAATTCAATCAGAAGCGAAGGTTTTCATTAAAGAAGTGCAAATGACTTGAAAATTTTAGTAAGTCAAAATATTTTCGTAACAAACTGTATGTATAAGATCAAACATGTCTATGGACATGTACATACGAGTAAAATTTGCAGGTAAACCCTGACGCAATGCCTAACTCAGAATGGGTGCTATTTATTTGCGCACATGGATGTGATTAGCCTATAATCAGTTGAGAGGGATCGCAAATCTAAGCTACTTAAAATCGACCTTTGTTATTTTTCTGTTTTTAATGGTTTTGTGATAAGTTGGACAAGTGTCTTCTAATATGACGTTTCAAGTGCTCAAAACTACAATAGTAGAAAAGTAATAAAGCGTGCGATAGCAGGCAGTTTCTTGGGAATACTCGCTTATGAGAAACACCGAGAAAAACGAAAACTAGAAATTACACGAAGCACAACAGTTTTATCCCAGTAAATTTCGTTGCAGTCTCACGAATAGAAAGTAAGGAAGAGAAAGTAGGATGTCATTACAAGGTTAAGGGGGGAGGTAGGGTTTTTAGGGTCAATAAAAATTGATTTTGGTTTATTTGAGAAAATGAATGTACATAATCTCAAGAATGTTGTATCCAAATTTTAAGTCAATCGGTGCAAAACTCACAAAGTTAGAGCATTATAACCGTTGGCGATTTTCTGGAAAACGACGTTTTTCAAGGCGGTGGACACTTTTTCTCTAAATCTACTCGACACACTTTCTCTACATAATTACCGAGGTAATCCTGGGAGGTTTTTTTTTAATTTTTATTTATTTTACAATAAACAATATTATGCGATTTATCGTCTAAAAATCGCACTTCTACTTCAAATGTTAAAAAAAATTGAAAAAAAATTTTTTTTTAATAAAAACTCGACAGGTTACCTCGGACAATTGATTACCTAATGAAAACTCTTTGATTTTTTGATTTCAGATGATCCAATGCTGAGAAAAACTGTCCACGGCAAATTGCCTTTTTTTCGAGACGTCTGCGTAGATCTGCTGTCAACGGCTCAATTTTGTATATTTTCTTGTGAAAATTTTTGAAAATATTTTTGAAATATGAGTTTACAGTATACTAATTGGATAAATAAATTTACATGAATCATCTTTCCAAAAAAAATTCATAAATAAGTGCATGTTTTTAGTGGAATTAACCCTAGCCCCCCCCTTAAGCGACTTGAAGAAGACGAAAGTGTGGCTAAGGACTTTGTCACCGAACTCGAAGCGTGCGCTCTTAAATTAACAAACGCGGGTACAGTGAATCAACTGTAGAATGGAATCAAGGGCGTTTTCACAGAAACAAGCAAAAATTTGATCGGACTTAGCAAGTGTGAAAGAAAGGCCAGAAGCATAAATAAAAATAAATAATTGGCGCGTACACTTCTGTTAGGTGTTTGGCCGAGCTCCTCCTCCTATTTGTGGCGCGCATCTTGATGTTGTTTTACAAATGGAGTGACCTACAGTTTCACGGCACCTCCGAACGGCAAATAGTTTTGTTTGAGACGATTTTTTCACGGCAGAAATGCACCCGGAGATTTGCCATTGCCTGCCGAGATGCGACCGCTTTAGAAGAATCGTTTTGTACAGGGTGGCTGATGAAAGCCGCTACCAAAAAAAAATTGAATAACTTTTTTTCTTTTTAAGTTATCTGTTCCATTTTTGTTTTAATTTGTAGATTGATCTTTAAAATTTATTAAAATGGATAACTGGGACACGCAAACAAGAATTTGGATAGTCCGCCGCTATCACGCACTGGAATCCGTAGTTTTGGTACAGAGAGAGTACAGGCGGATGTTTGGCGGCGATATCCCGAGCAGATGGACCATAATGAGACTGGTGAATAATTTTGCTGAGCAAGGAACAGTCGCAAGAAGGCCTTATCATCGAAACCCACCTGTTCGGACGGAGGAAACGATCGCTGCTGTAGCTGCAGCTATACAAAGCAATCCAAGGGTTTCAACAAGAAGCTTATCTGCTCAACTTGGTGGCAGCCGACACTCTTTGCAAACAATAATGCACAAAGATTTAGACTTATTTCCCTACAAAATTCAAATGGTTAACATACTGAATGCAGCAGACTTGCCGATTCGCTTGGAATTTTGCCAGAAGATCCTGCAAATGGTGGAAGAAGACCAAAACATGTTAAACTGCCTTTTCATGTCTGATGAGGCCCATTTCGATTTAAACGGCAATGTGAACAAACAAAATTGTCGAATATGGAGTACTTCTAACCCACAGATACTCCACGAGACGAAATTGCATCCTCTTCGCGTGACAGTGTGGTGTGCGGTTTCTTCACGCCTTTCAACTCTGTGCGGTTTCAACAAGATGGGGCAACGTCTCACATAGCCCAGACTGTTATGACAGAGTTGCGACGAAAATTTCCCAATAAACTGATTTCAAGAAACTCCGAATTTCGTTGGCCCCCCAGGTCGCCTGACCTTACTGCACCTGACTTTTTCTTGTGGGGTTTATGTAAACAAGAAGTTTATAAAACAAAGCCAACAAATTTGGATGAAATAAAACAATCCATTCGGGCAACAATTGCGGCTATTCCTGTCGCAACTCTCAAAGCAGCAATGAACAACTTTTTACTAAGATGCCGCACTTGTGTCAACGAGCATGGGGGGGCATTTAAATTCAATTATTTTTAAAACTATTATAGTTAAGCTACATTTAATAAAATTTAATGACCTTCAACTTGAAAAAAAAAAAATAAATGAATTCCATACACTAAAAAAAAAGTTATTTGAGTTTCTTAATGTAGCAAAATTCATCAGCCACCCTGTATTATTTGATTCGAACCTATGCACTTCCGAATGGTTGTCAGGTATACATGGGAGCTAATCGAGCAGCGCAGATGTGCTAAAGACGCACTGGAGAAAGAAAGGACGAGGACTCTAAATATCAAACCTGACTGATGTATGGGTTTTCCAAGAAAAGGTGTTACAGTGGAATGGATTGCGCTATCAAGAGATGATTAACGATTTTTTATGGCCGAAATTGGATGATATTGATCTGTACAACGTTTATTTTCAACAAGACGGCGCTACGTGCCACACAAGCAACGAAACGATTGATCTTTTACGGGGAAAAGTTTCCGCACCGTGTTATCTCTCGAAGAGGTGCTCACAATTAGCTACCGAGTTCTTTTCATTTAACACCTTGTGACTTTTTCCTTTGGCGCCACTTGAAAGAGAAGGTCTGCGTCAATAGCCCAGGGTCGATTCAAGACCTCAAAGATGGAATTCGTGAAGCTATCGAGGACATAGGGCAGCCACTTTGCAATTCAGTTATGGAAAATTTCATGAAAAGTATATTGTCCTGTAAGCGTGGTCGTGGTGGTCATTTGCCTAAGGTTATTTTCCACTATTAACGGCGTACCTTCCTCCATATAATGAAATAAACATCCGATCATTTATATTAAAAAATAGCATTTTTCTTTGAGTATCAAAATAACACCTCTTATTAAAAGCTCCTTTATTTCAACTTGGTAAAAGAAGTTAAGAAAGCATGCCCAAGAGACAGGAGAGTGTGGATAGATGACCTTGCTAACGAGGGGGAGATAGCGGCAGCCACAGGAGGCATGAGGGCATTGTATGATGTAGAATACCAGCTTTGCGCTAAATTTCAGCAATCAAACTGCCTGTAAAATCAAAAAGTTGTAGGATCCTAACGAATAAAAACAAACAAACAAAATCCTGCGTTGGGTGAAACACTTCGAAGACCTATTCCACGTTACCCCCAGCACGAGCAAGATTAATGGGCCAGCTGACCAACCACCAAAGCTCCGACGCAACTCACGCATAAACTCTGAAACACCAGCACATTACAAAATCATAGCACCAATTATGGTAATGAAATCAAATAAAGCTCCCGGCATCGACCAAATAATATCAGAGATGCGCAAAGCGAATACGGAACTTTCACAGAAAAACTTTGATAAAATTTGGAATACGCCATCAATTTCAAAGAACTGCATGCAAGGTCTCCTAATTAAAGTTCCAAAGAGAGGAGACTTAACTATATGCGATAACTGGAGGGGTATTCTGCTCCTATTTGTTGGTCTAAAAGTGCTCTGCAGAGTCATTCTGTACAGTATCAAAGATGAAATAAATGTCACTTTGAGATACTGGCATTCACAGTCAAAAATCATGTACCGGCCATATTGCTACTCTCCACATTATCGCCGAACAAATAAATATGGTGTGCCCTACTACGTTAAAGAGTCCCTTACATGGTGGTCGGCTTAATACGAAGCCTTTGAGTGTCGAATTTTGCATGTCGGAGCCCAAACGAATTGAAGCCATCGTCAGGCAGGGCTGCATGTTATCACCGCTTCTTTTCCTGTCGTCATTGATGACATTCCAACCAGAAGTATAGGATGGGCCAAGTAAAATTTGCTTTTTGAATCGGCCATATAAAAAAAAAAACGAATCAATATTTTTTCAAACTTCTTTTTTTTTTATTTTGAAGATTGAACATTGTCATTTAAGAATGAAAAATAATATCGTTCAAATGACTGCCTCGACTGGCTTTACAGTAGGCCATTCGATCAACCCAATTTTTAAGCACATTTTCGATTGTTTGGGCACCAATTTCATGTATGGCAACTTCGATTTCGTCTTTTAAAGCATCAATCGTCTCTGGATGGTTCGCATAGCATTTGTCCTTAACGGCTCCCCACAAAAAATAGTCCAACGGGCTTAAATCACAGCTCCGAGGCGGCCAATTGATATCGGAATTTAGGATGATTATTCGGTTTTCAAAAACGGTAGCCAAAAGTTCGAGTGTAACTTTGACAGTGTGACAAGTTGCACCGTCCTATTGAAACCAAATGTCGTCCATGTCATCCTTTTCAATTTTTGGAAACAAAAACTCCTTGAGCATGTCACGGTAACGCTCGCCATTTACTGTAACCGCGGCTCCTCGCTCATTTTCGAAAAAAAATGGCCCGATGATGTCGCCAGACCAAAAACCGCACCAAACAGTGACTCGTTGTGGATGCATTTGCTTCTCTACAGTAACGTGTGGAATTTCTGAGCCCCACATCCGACCATTTTGCTTACTGACGTAGCCACCGATGTGAAAATCAGAAAAGAAGAAGAAGACTCACCACTTTGGAAATAGGTTTTCAATATTTCCCAATTTTGTTCAAGCGTATAGCGTCCCATTTCGTAAATGTCAAACCTTTAAGTAAATTATGAACACATTTGACATCTCATTTGTGTTACCATTCTCATGAAAATAGGTGGTTCAAAAAGCAAACGCTTTATGCCCCACCCTGTATAATATACTCTTTATTTAAAAGAAAAAAAAAAAAACAAATAAATATTTTTTTTTGCGATAGTAACATTTAAAATGAGTCCTTCAAGCTGTATTGCTCAATGGAACAACTTTTCAAAAGCCATCAGTATAGATGCTGTGCATAGTGGAAAAACGTTTTAACTGCTGTCGCGCTTGGAATATGAAACGATTTCCACTGAACAAGTTTTTAAAAAGACCGCTTACTTGTAATTCGAAATTAAAATTCATTTGGCATTTACGTTATTCGCGGCTCCGCTTCAACTTATAATTAATTTGTCCTTCTGTCTAGCAAATTTTGTTGTGATCAAAAATCACTCCATAAGTGGGTTTGAAAATTTCAAAAAATCGATTTTTTTTTTTTGTCTTATTAAATAGTATAATATGTTTAAAATATTCTCCTAAAATTTCAAATTGATCAGAGTAAAATTCTACGAGATAGACCCTTCAGAAGTTCCGCCCATCAGGCCATGTCAGTGCAGCGTTTCGTTTTTAAACGCGTTTATCTCAAAACTCGATTTTTTAAGTCGGTGGACACGAATTCTCGAAAAGTTATGAAGCGATTTTGTTCAAATTTTGCACACATCTTTGGAATAACATTATCAAGTTATTGAACGAAGGATTTTTTTTTTTTATTACAACTAATTTTTTCGAGCCGAAAATTCGACCAAAAAATGTGTTTTTTTGTTCAAAGTCTGTCAAAAATTCAAATTAATTTTTTTTTTTTCCTTCGTCCAGTAACGAGATTTATCCATGTACTAACGAAATATTTTTGGTTTTTTGATTTTAGATGAACCAATAATGAGTTATGGTGTCCACGGCAAGAGCATTTTTTTGTGAGACGTTAAGGGAGATGAAGTATCAACGGCTGAGTTTTCGGAATTTTTAAATAAAAATTTCACAAAATACTGTTTAAATATGTATCTTTGATATGCTGAATTGTTTAAATAAAATATATGATTGTATATATTAAAAAAAATAGTAAAAATACCCTTTTTTTGAACCTATGTAACCCACCTAACCCCTTAAAGTGGAATAATTTTGGTGTGCCAATACTTTGGTTCATCACTGCATGTTTAAAAAAAAGACATCATGTCTAAAATAAAATATAAACTTAGCAGACGCGTACAGATTGCATGTTGACGAAAGTGACGCTAATCTCGTTTTTGAACTTTTGTCTCTTGATAAGCGTGGCAGCCTCCTATCTTCAGACGAATACTAAAACCTTTTATTAGCGGTACGAACGCCGGCAATCAAGCGCTAGTAAACAAACTATTTGAAAACGGCTTTAAAAAATTGACTCTCGAGATTTGTTCGCTATATCACGCCCGTTTCACGCTGCCGGTGAACGTCACAAACTCTTTCGCTCGCTACGATCAACAACTAAGCGACGAGTAGAATTTAAAGCATTTAATATTTTCCAAATATAAACAAACAACTTGAATTACAACAAGTGGTATTTGAAACATTTCGTAAATTATAAGTGACGCACAAGTGGCTGGGTGTGTGCAAAAGTGCAGCGTGTAACAGCCGTAACAGGCGCACATGACGCCTAGCCGCGTATTTTACATACTCGTACGAGCACATCTGTGTACACATTTATTTTTAGCCGCATTTTGAAGAGTGCAATGCTTAGTGCTTATTTGTTCTATACATTCGCTGCAGCTGTTGTCTCGCGGCACATTTTTGCGAAAATGGAAACGTCATTTATACAAGCGAAAGCCTGTATGCACTCCGCTGCGGTTCGGGTGGTTGTGCAAAAATTAAATTTAAAGCACTTTTGCCATACAATATTTTACAGTACCCATCCTTATGTTTGTAAGCGTGTGTGTGTGTATACAACTTTTTTACATGAATTGTCAACAATGGTAAAATCCGCTATTAAAGTACAAAATATGCACGAATGCATCCGTTTTGATTTGGTGTTCAAAATTTGTTATTTGTTATTAAAAAAAATTTATTGTTGCTTTGTCGGTGTCGTTGATTTTAGGTTTCCAGTTTTGTTCAGACAAATACGTTTGGTTTCTGGGCCAGCATTTGTTGTATAGCATTGGTCTAACATTTCCAGCAGTGAGCGTTGGCGTGACCCTGTAGGCTTCTCGGCTGAAGGTGATACATTTGATTTTTTCATTTGCAATTCCGTTTGGTCGCTTTTTAATTTACCAGCTAACAATTTGTTATCATTCCTCGCCATTTCAACACTATCATGTAACTGCGAGCTCTTGGTTTGCTCTGTCGTAGCAATACTTTGCGCATTTGCTGCTATCGTTTTGCTGGCCGAGGGAGAGGTCGAGGGATCTACGGCTACAATCGAATCTTCGGACGGAACACTATCCGCCTCCACTTCCGACTCCGAGGAGGCGAAAATGTCTTGGCTCAAATTACTTCGCCGTGCAGCTGAAGAGGAAACTGGCATTTCCCTTGCATTGGCTTGTTGCGGCTTCAACCAACATGTTAATAAATTGCGTATATTCTTACATTTTGGTGACATCGTTTTCGTCTTCGGACTGTGCTGAAAGCAAAGCAGTGGTCGAAATTATATTTGAATACAAATGCAACTAATTAAAAAAAAATGTAGCATAATAAAGAGTTCTTACAACTTCTAGACGTACCTTTAATGTATTGCTAATGCATCCATAGATAAAATTGTACAGTTCATTGGGTGTCATATTTTGGCTCTGATAGCTGGTCAGCAAGTTCCACAAGTCTTTTACGCACACATTATGTTCCAGTAAAAATGTATGCATGCGATGCACTTCGTCCCGCAGCTTCGCATCTCCAAATGTGAAATAAACAAGCGGCCTTTGGGTTACAGTGCACACCATTATTTGTAGCAAAGCTTTGAGACGTGGATCACCTCCGAATGCACCACAGCCCCAGTTACCTGAAGCCACGCCAGGTGCCGGCGTACTTAGCGTATGCTGAAATCCGACATACGCCTTATTCAGCTCGCGTTTTATAAGATCTTCGCGATATTGATGTTGCGATTGCATAAAATGCAGTGCATCAATAGCTACTATATGTGTTTGGCGGCGTCGTGAACTATCGCGTGGTATGCAGTCATCATGGTTTCCCGCCCATTCAAATGTGCCCGCATAGCCGTTATAGTCGCTGAAACGTTCAGCACCGACCATTAGTAGTGCCTCGGTTGGACGTAAGCACTCCGTGAATAATTTGGAGATAAGTAGTTCAGGACAAATTACAAATCGAATTTCCTCTTGTACACAACCGCCACCGAGTACGCCACCACCAAGATATTTATTGGCAAAATCTACTTGCAGCAATCCGAGGCCCTGATCTTCAATTGTGCCGGCAGAAGTGATGTGTAGCGGTGTAGCGCCCAGTGGTGCTTGAATTTCGGCCCAATTAGGCAATTCGCCGGCAGCTAAGCTGCGTCGTGTAAATGTTACCACACCGGTGGGCACATTAGAGCTATCGCGCTCAGTAGGACACACTCGTCGAAAATAGTGGCAGATACATTTTATTTTCTCGATAACTGCTCCGCCGCCGCTTTGGAAAAGCCTAAGGTAGTGTTAATTTAGTGTTTGTGGAACATAGTTATTTTACTAACTTACTTACCTATTAAAATTTATATCCGGAAATGTGCTATACTCTGAACGCTTCTTCATGGTATTGCGGCGTGGAAAGGTACACAAGAATGCATTGGCCAAAAGACAAGATATCTGCTGCTGCGACAACGTGACCGAATGACACTGGCCCTGTTTAAGCAAAGGTATTGGCGCTTGCACTAATTCTGGCAATCGCAACGCCAATCGTATTATACGTGGCAGCAAGTCCTCAAAGAACACTCGCGCTTCACTCTCATCCAAATCATCCTCAAGCAGCTTATGAAGTGCACGAAAATTCCATTGATTCTCATATTTTGTATTGTACGAAAGAATGGCTGCTTGTAGTTCTTTACTGTTATTAATCGGTTGCAATAGTGCTTTTTCTATCATTTCCCAACGTGCTTCTATTGTGGAACTTCCATCGGCTGCAGTAACAGGATATTGACTTTTGCTGGAGCAAGGCAAACGTACATGTGTCGCATCCCACTTGTGATGTGCACGCAATGGACGTGGCGGCACACTGTCTGGCTCACGTATCGGACAATGGTAAAGTACTGTATGTGTTTCACTGGGACGCACCGCTGGCACATGCTCCAATTCAAATTCATTCAAACCATTATGGATCTCCTCCATCGAGCAGCCACGCCAATGTTCACCGACGCCGGAACCTTCAACTATAATTATATTCCATATTAAAACAATATATTATTTAGTTTTCTTGTAAATCATCCAATATGTACTATATTCACATACCACCATTTTCAACACAAACTACACTGCCGACACTACTATCGCTACCACTCCCACCTTCTGCCATAGCTCGTGCACAAGTTGCTATTGTAATGCGTCTGCAATTAATTGCAGACTCGTAGATAGTTTGATGGAATTTGCGTAAAATTTTTACAAATTAACGCTGAATGCGAGTGATTGAAAAATTCCAGTACACAAGGCAGATACAGCTGTTTATTGGAGAATTGGTGTTACAAAAATTTCCAGTTGACCACTGCGATTTCTACGTATGAGAATATACAAAGCCACTGCTTCAACGAAAAACCAGCTTAAATTCTAGATTGGTGGTTATTTTAAACAGGGAATTTCTGCTTTAACGCGTAAATAATTAACGAATTCAATTTAAAAATGCTGGTTTAAGCGAATTGGGATGCGTGATGATTTTTTCATTATCAGCCGGTTTCTCCCATTGCGTAAGTGCTGCCCATCCAATTTACTACGCCACTCTACAAAATCTGACAGCCGGCGCTGCCATATGGCTTGCACGATTTTAAATGAATTGAAATGTGGAATTATGATAATTGTACGATAAATATTATAATATATCATAATTTACTATAAAAATAAACATTTATAAAACCAGCAGGATCACAAGAAAATAGTTTTAGGAATATTCATAAGTTATACGCAATATTAAACACGCTGCAACACATCGCTAGACAACAAATGTTTCGCAATTCGCTGCCGAGTTTTATGCGCGTTGCTGCCGGACCATTTGCGTTTGACGAAAAGCGATATTTTGCGAATATTATAATTAAATCGACAATTTTTTCCAATTTTTTAAAAAACGGGATATGTAGTATTTGTTTATAAAATCTTATTTATAAATCTTATCGTATAACAGCAACACTTTCAAAATATTTTCGCTCGACCTTCGGTAGACACACCGGGGTGCGAGTCATCTCACAAAATCTTTGACGGGTTACGGCTTGTTTATGCTGACATTTGCAAATATACCGTTAGCTGTACTTTAGCAACGCTGATTTTACTCTTCGAATTCAAGCAGTAAGACCTCAGTAGTTTGTGAGCATCGAATTTATGCAGATCTAAGAAAGTGATTGGGTAAAATTTACCCCAGTGTGTAGTTCGCTTACTGTTTTGCATATAAAGTCAACTTCAAAAGACATACACATTGTCTAGAACACTACCATCGCCATCAAAATCAATTATTTCATTATACAAATTAGATACAAATTTTCCAGCCGGATTTCTAGATCGCATCGGTAATATTGCTCTAAAAGAAAATCACTCCTTAAGAAATGGAATTGAACAAAAAAAAAATAAAAATAAAAAAGCATCTTCGACAAAACTAAGCTATGTACGTAAGGACAGTGTACGCCACATATTGATAAAATTTGACTACTTATTTATTCATTTTTTGATTAATTTTATACACAAAGAGACCTTGTCTTACTAGGTACAAAACGAAACAGATAAATTGAAATTGAAATGGAATATAGTTTATACTAACTAACTAACTATAAATTTGCTAACTAATTTTTATGAATTTGCTATTATTTGTACTCTTATATGATTAGCGTGAACAGCTTTTTTGGGTGTTTGGCCGAGCTCCTCCTCCTATTAGTGAAGTGCGTCTTAATGTTGTTCCACAAATGGAGGGGCCTACAGTTTAAAGCCGACTCCGAATGGCAGATATTTTTATGAGTAGCTTTTTTCATGTCAGAAATACACTTTTCTTTTCTTTTGATGTTTCTCCGAGAATGGAACCTACGTTTTATTTGCATTCCGAATGGTAGACACGCACCAACCCATTCTTTTAATACATAATTTTTTGAAGCCCAAGATAGTTTTCTTTCCTTTGCACTTACTTCTCATCGACTTTTCCGTTATTTTCATCGCAGCTCAAAGTGCAATCAGGTTAAAGAAGATTGGCCTCTAGAGGTAAACTCTCCAGGTACATGTTAGCATTTTCGGGCAGTTAACACCGTATTTCTGCGATCTCTCTATCCGCAAACTAGAGCTTGAGGGCCGTGCTAGCGCAATCTTTCCAAATAGGCAGGATTGGATCGAGGGGAAAATCTGCCCCGAAGTTTGCACCTCTATCTTCACTGACGGTTCCAAGATGGAATCGGGGGTCGGAGCAGTGGTTTTCTCTAAATCAGCCAATTTATCTATATCCTTTAAACTGCCGAACACTGCTAGTGTTTTTCAAGCAGAAGTCTTTGCGATTCTGCAGGCATGCAAAATGCTTAGGAGACGCGGGGGCTGGGGGGATGTTAACATTTCCTCTGATAGTCAAGCCGCGTTCAAGACTCTGACGAAGCCATGGTGCAGAACGAAATTAGTAAACTCCTGTAAGGAGGATATAAAATCTCTTGGGTGTGCAGGTAACATTTCTCTGATCTAAGTTCCAGGACATAGGAGCATAGAGGGGAATGAAAAAGCTGATAAGCTTGCCAGGAATGTGCCGACTGAATTGGCCTCAGAGGCCTCCTTCCCAGTCATCTGCATCCCACTGACAATGGTAAAAGGGGAACTGCACAAATTATTTCTCAGGAAAGCGCAGAAAAGATAGAGTTCCATTTATTCATGCGCTATTTCGAAAATCCTTTGGCCCCAATACGATATACGAAGGACTCAAAAAGTCTTTTGGACTCCGAGCCATTC
This sequence comes from Anastrepha obliqua, assembly GCF_027943255.1. NCBI lineage: Eukaryota > Metazoa > Arthropoda > Insecta > Diptera > Tephritidae > Anastrepha > Anastrepha obliqua. Next base: position 52,748,642 of record NC_072893.1, read on the forward strand.
AATTTCCAAACTCGTAGCTGTGTTTACTGGTCACTGGATGATCGGCACACACGCGGAAAAGCTATGGTTGCCCTATTAGAAGGGTTACCATTTAACCCCTACTTTTAGAAGCTGTGGGGACCTTTCCGAGAAGGAGACTGTAGAGCACTTTCTCTGTATATGTCCGGGCTTGGCAGCTAGACGATTAATGTCAATGAGCGCTCCTTTCTTCGACAGTCTGGGGTAGTGCGCCAACCTAAATCCAATCAATCTTCTCCATTATATCAACAGCTCTGGCTGGCTGTAGATATCTGCCTGTTGCTCTCATAACGGTATCAAAACTGCGCTTTGGTGCTACCTGAGGAGTGCCAGACTGGCACTTTAAACACTTCAGCATAGTTTTCCGATTTTTTTTTCTTTAGAACACAAGCCTATTTCTGAAACAAATTTTCTTTATGTGATATCTTTGAATAAATTAAATTAAACAATTAATTCTAAATTTATTTTATGTAAATACTTACAAAAAAAGTGTACATAAGAACTTTTACTCTGTTTGTGGAAAAGAGTTTATGAATTGTAGTAAAACTTACCCCAGTTTGTCGTTTACGTAAAAAAAGGTAGATGTGTCTACCGAAGGTTAAGACTAAGCGTAGCGCAGCAAGGCAAATTGAGTACAGGAGGTGGTGCCATTAAAAAACAGTTACTTTACTCTGACGTCAGCTCCCTTCGCAATGCAAAACAAACAAAAGTAATTCCCCTTCCTTTTATTTGTTTATTGATGGACTCTTACGACACGGCGAATTCGGAACCCGCAAACTCTTTCCCCATCATTCTTGGTAGCACAGCATAAAATTTCAAATGGCTTTGTGGGCTTACTTACCTTTTCCCTCTATTAAAAAATTTAAAATAGCTTTTTTTCTTTTTTTGTACATATATAAAACTCCATGTATGTATACATTTTGTTTCTTTGTTTTATTTATTCATTCAGTGTTTTGTATCGGCTTTATAATATCTGTTAAGTGTGTACGTTTTGCGGTATTTTTTTTTTTTTTTAACATTCAATTGAATTCGAAACTGTTTCTCTGTCAGTTTTCTTTACAACATTTCAGAAAATCGCCTTTACTTGAGATAATGAAACAATTTAACTTTTTTACACAGTTGTTGTTGTAAAATTATTGTTTGAATAATTAAATTAGAAATTTTTATAATTGTTTGTGATAAACTGGAACGGAATAATTGAACTTTTTTGTATTGATTTTCATTTTTATTTTTGTGTTTACTTTTACAGTTTTGTCATTCTGTGGCAGGCATTTAATTTCATGGTTTTGTATTTTTCACTTATTGTTTGTATTTTTTCGCTATAGTAAATTTCATCAGTAATTGTTTGTAGCGTGAAAAAAGAAAGCTTCAATTTATACTAAATTATGGACCGGTGGAATTGAAACATTTTCCTGTGTTTTGTTTTCTCTTTTGAACATACATAAATTATTTTAAAAATTTGACTTACTTGATTCTTTTTCTTACTACTTTCGACGTGGTGTCTATGTGTGAGTATTAATTATTTTTAAGTGTTTTTATTGTTTTTTTTTTAATTTTTATTTTTAATTTCACATACGTCAATTTAACTTCTTTTTGTTTGCTGAGTAAAAGACACGAAAGTGAAAGAGGTTCGCATTAATATCTTAATTGAATTTCTAATATTTTTACTGTTCAGCTAAATTGTTATGCGTGTTTTGGACTAGGGAATTTCCGTGTTTGTGTGCGTGTGCGTGTGTCTTTAAATTTATAATGGGCATAATTTTTGTTTTGTTAGTTTTTATTTTGTCCAGAAAAAGTGGTTTAAAATTTACTTTTTGCATGCCATTTCCTTAATTTAAAACATCGAGATTTGCTTAAAATTTTTTCGGCTTAATTTCAATTTCTTCACTTAAATTTTATTTTATCCAAATATAAATTTTTCGCATTCATTTTAATCGCCTAAAATATTCAATTTCCTCCTTTTTTGATTTCTTTATCCTTTTAAAACACCAAAAGCTTAAATTTAGAGACTTGAATTTTTTGTTTGACGTTACTTCCTAAATTTATGTCCTTAAAATTGTATTTTTTTGTAATTTTTATTTCGAATTTTGTTGGTTCACTAATTTTAATTTGTTTTATTCATTTATCCAAAATGTTCACGCCTGCAAATCTATTTTAAATATTTTTAATTTAATTTAATTTTTTTGCTGAAAGAAAACTTTTTACTAGTTGTGTTTTGACGGTTTTTGTATTGCTGTCTTTACTTAGTTATGTATGTGTGTTTGTGCGAGTGCGTTAGCAGTAAAAGCAGTTCCAAAGGGAGAGCCTTTTTCTTTAATGAATTTTGAATTATAAATATTTTACTGTTTTCTCTTTTCTTTTAAAGCGAACTAAAAAATGCCGTAATCAAAAAGATATTTCAACTAAAATAAAGTTTAAAACATTATCACATTGTTTACGTCTTTGTCTATAGCACCTTTCACTTTTGAATAACATCCAACACCTTTTTTGAGGCTCAATTCAAATTGAGATTTATCGAGTTTGATCGCCTGCTATTTTAAGATCTATATTCCTGGCTACAGTGGGACTGTAAGAATTGCTAGCGCACAATTTTTGGCTGAATTAGTTAGGCTCACAAAAGTATGCAATAATCTGATCGCAGTCTATTTGCTATCAGCGGTGATTTGGCACACAATTTTGGAGTCCAACAGTTTTATGCCATCAACGAAGGGTAGATGGGTTTTATGAGAAGCTCTTTCGCAGCATACAAACACCGAGAATTTTGTTATTAACTATACCTGAAATAGGCATCGAACGCAACACCTATTTATAGTGCTTTACGTGTAAACAAGGCAACGCGACATAAGAAGGCTGCACCTCAACCTAGTAGGGTTTCTTAGTGATACAATTGCGGCATTCACGAGGGTGTCATTCACTTTAAACGCCTAAAATAGTATTTAGGAGATTTGCAAGGCACCGCACAAGTCATGCCATCAATTTTCAGACTATCAACAAATAGTTCGTTGTGGTTTCAAGTCCTTTAATCATTCATTTAACGGTTAAAAACTTTAAGACATAAGACAATCCTACACTTACGGCACTTGGTGAATCACCTAAAGATCGATATGTACGAGTACAAGGTGAAGTCCAAAATAAGCAAGGCTGAGCTAAAAATAGAAATGACAGGCACTTTAATAACTTCGAGTTTATTTATTCAAAAAAGTACCCTCTGGCCTCGATACATTGTTTTGCGCGACACATTGTATTTCAGGTCAGTGACCGAAATGTCCTCCAGGATGTCGGTACAAGCCATATCAAGCGAATACGGCGAGTGATTGATTAATTAAATGCGATTCTAGTCAAAAATCAGGCACAGCTTCCTCTTTTGCGGTATTCAGATAAAAAATTGCATTGACGGTTTGGCCGATTGGCAAGAACTTCTTGTGGACAATTCCCTTGGAATAGTAAAAATAAATGAGCATCGACTTGATTTTTGACTTCTCCAAACGCGAAGCAGTAAAGTGACAAACCTGCCCTATTCTCCAATTCACCGTTTTACTGACGCAATGGAGTAAAGTCATTCACTTCAACTGTCAGGATTGACGAAGAGGTTGTATGTAGAGCATCGCCAGTGTGCTCAAGCCTGAAGCTGTCTATGGCTCGTGAAAAATATACATAGCACCTCAGCATTTTGACACGTTTTAACTATTTACTTATTAATTTTTTCGTTTAAACTATTTTTAAATAAAAATATAGTTAATTCTATAATAAACACAATATAAATTAAAGTTTCAATCTTTGTACAAGATTTATAAAAAATCGCCGAATTTTCATAAAAATTTTTTATCAAAATTAAAAAAAAAAGTTGCTTTAAAATTTGGGTAAAATAAAAACCAAGTTTCAAGTGACTCAAAATCTTGGTTGATTTTTGATAATTTTTTCCCCTAACGGTGTTGCGCATTTTCTACATATCAAAAGAATTGGTAGATTTGTTATTTGGAAAAATGTCAAACACCATCAAGAAAAAAATTATAAAAAATCAACGCAATTTTCAAGCAACTTCAAACTTTCACTTTATTACAGACAAATTAAATGGGCCATAAAACTGCGTACCCAATTTTTTTAATTCTCATTAAAAACTTTGAAATTTTGATGAAAATTTGTCCAATTATTCTAATATTTGTATAAAGTTTTCAAGTTAAATTTATATAACTTTTTGTTAGACCGTGATCTGTACTTTTATAAAAAAATAGCGAGCCTTAAAAAAAGAAAAGTTGTCAAAATGAGGAGGTGATATATATGTATTTTTCGCGGACTGTGTGTGCATAATGATTTTTCATCTGCCGTTTGACTCCTTGTCATTTATATTTATATGTAATTGGGGTTTACACCATTTGCTGGATGTTTGGCCAAGCTCCTCCTCCTATTTGTGGTGTTCGTCTTGTGTTGTTGGAGGGACCTGCAGTTTCCAGCCGACTCCGAACGGCAGATATTTTTTATGAGGAGGTTTTTCATGGCAGAAATACACTCGGAGGTTTGCCATTGCCTGCCGAGGGGCGACCGCTATTAGAAAAAAACGTTTTCGATTCGAACCTACGTTCTCTCTATATTCCGAATGGCAATCACGTACCAACCCATGACTGGAAAGCAGTCGGAGGTTTGCCATTGCCTGCCGAAGGGCGACCGCTATTAGAAAAAACGGTTTCTATCATTTCATGTTTCATGCCCGGAGATTTAAGCCTGTGAACCTTTTTATGTAGAGGACCCTAGCTGAATGTTTCCTCACTGCAGCCATTGAATAAGAAATGTATAAAGACTAGTATTTCAATATAAGTTTAACCCTGCCTTACGGATAAGCATTCGTTAAGTTTATATTGAAAAATTAGCCTAAAAATCTCTTTTTTTAATTTATATTGAAACAATTATCTGCAGACTTGTTTTCCTATCTTTTGTTTGAATTTTTCCAACAACAAAGATTAAACTCGTATTCTCGTCAATTCGTTGTTATTCTCGCTTATCCTTTCGTCCTTTCATCTAAACTCAACATTTCTCCTTTAAGCAATTCCAGTAAGCTTTTTCACTTTTCCACTTTACCACTTTTCCAATTAAAATACCAATTTCCTCTACTTATACCTATAAATTCTCACAAACATGTAATCTCAAACTCTGCGCTCACAATTTCTCTAATCTCGCGCTTAACCATTCGTTTTACTCTCTATGTTACTCTATCACAAAAAAATAGCTCAGCATTCTTCGATTTTTAACCAACTCTCTTTATTTACTTTATAGTTATTTTCGCTCTGTACAAATATCTTAACTTTCATGTCTACACACCTATACACATATACCTAAAAATACGTTCCAATTCGAGTTGTTTCAAAAACTTTGCTCTTCCAATTCCGCTTAATTACTAATTTCCGTTGCCGTTTTGTTTCTTTACATTTCGATTTCGTGTTTTGTTCGCATTGCTTAACTTTTACTACGTTCTTTTATCTCACTCTTCTGTTTGCTATTCCTACATACATATCTACTACTACTACTGTTCCAATTCCGCACATTCCTTAAAAAACGTAAGACTTAACACAAGAGGAATTGCTTTGATTTGATAAATAATTCGGGGATTTTCGGGGCATAAATATGTTTGCTTTGAAGTATTTTGTTAAACCTAATTTTATAAGGCGCTTTTGTTGCAGTAAACAGTTTTTCATTAAAGGGAGGAAATTATTGTGTGGTATGTATATATGAAATTTTGAAATTGTTTTTTGTTTAATTTTTAATTATTTTTTCTAATTTTCACTGCGAATTAATTGGTGTTTAAGAAGTGTTTCTATTTTGCTGGTTTCTTTGAATTTGTTCTATGAGTATTGCATTATTAGTATTGAGTTTAGTTTGTTTTGTATGCTGTATTTTTTATAATTTTCTATTTTTTATTATTAATTGTTGTTTTCATTGTGTGAAAATCAGTCTCTATTGCGGCTTTACAGTATTTCCTTTTATTATTTGTGTTTTTGTTTCTTGGTTGCAATTTTTACTAGCGGTTCATCTGTGGAATTGGCTATTGCTTAATCGGTTCAATTCAATCCGATTTAAATAGTAAACTGGATTGGTTTTCATTGCTAGTTTTTAACCGTTTCAATTTGAAACGGCTTAACCGGTTAAATGTATATTTTCAAACTGTTTCATATAGAGTCGGTTTAAATGGTTGCTTAGGGTCTCTTCTGTATATATTTTTCAGCAGTTTCAATTTAAATCGGTTTAACCGGTTATATTAAACCAATTTTTCAACAGCTTTAAACTGATTCTGTTTAAATAGTTCCACAAATATTTTTTAACTGCTTCAAATTGAATCGGTTGAAACGGTAACTTAGGTTGTCTTTTACAAGTATGTAAAAGGTTTTTTAATAAGAGGTGTTATTTTGATACTCAAAGAAAAATGCTCTTTTTTAATATAAATGATCGGATGTTTATTTCATTATAAAGAGGAAAGTTTGCCTTTAATAGTGGAAAATAACATCAGGCAAATGACCACCACGACCACGCTTACAGGACAATATCTTTTTCATGAAATTTTCCATAACCGAATTGCAAAGTAGCTAAGTGGCTGCCATATGCCCTCGATAGCCTCACGAATTCCACCTTTGAGGTCTAGAATCGACCTTGGGCTGTTAACGCAGACCTTCTCTTTCCCGTGGCCCCAAAGAAAAAAGTCACAAGGTGTTAAATCACAAGATCTCGGTGGCTAATTGTGCTCACATCTTCAAGAGATAACACGGTCCGGAAACTTTTCCTGTAAAAGATCAATGGTTTCGTTGTTTGTGTGGCACGTAGCGCCGTCTTGTTGAAAATAAACATTGTTCAGATCAATACCATCCAATTTGAGCCATAAAAAATCGTTAATCATTTCTCGATAGCGGAATCAATTCACCAGGTGTTGTTATTGGAAAACCCTTAATTTCTACCGGTTTATTCGGTTTCATTTATATTTCCAACCTTTTAAAATTGAAACGTCTCACCGGTTTTATTTCTAGTTTCAACAGTTTTAAATTGAATTCGTTTAACTGCCTCTTTTTACAGTTTCAAATAGAATCCTTTTAAACGGTTTTATTCCTATTAACAGGTTTTATTCCTATTTTAACTATTTCCAATTGAATCAGATTAACATGTTCTGTTTCTATTTTTCAGACATTTAAAATTAAATCTGCTTAACCGGTTTCTATTTTCAGCCGCTTCAAATTGAATCGGTTTCGCTGAGTATCTGTTTTTAACTGTTTCAAATTGAATCGTTTTAATTCTTTCAAAATTTTTCAACAGTTTCCAAACGAATCGGTTTAACCGGTTTTTTTTCTATTTTCAGCCATATCAAATTGAATCGGTTTAAATATTTCAATGTTTTTTAAAAGATTCCAAATGAATCGGCTTAACCGGTTTTATTCCTATTTTTCAGCCGTTTCAAATTGAATCGGTTTAACTGGGTAACTATTTTTTAATCGTTTGGAATTGAATCAGATTCACTAATTTCTATTTTTAAAACGATTTTATTTCTATTTTTCAACAGTTTCCAAACGAATCGGATTAACCGGTTTTGTTTCTATTTTCAGCCTCTTCAAATTGAATCGGTTTAACTGGTTAATTATGTTTTAACCATTTAGAATTGAATCAGATTAACCGGTTTTATTTCTATTTTTTGCAAATTAAACTCGGTTTGACTAGTTCGCAATTTTTTGACTCTTTCTAATTGAATCGGCTTAACAGCTTTTATTTTTTTACCAGTTTCAAATATAATCGGCTTAGACGGCTCAGCCATTTCAAATTGAATCGGTGTAACTGGTTCAAAAATTCTGGAGAGAAGTTTCCAAATGAATCGGTTTAACCGATTTCATTTCTCTTTTCAGTCGCTTCGAACTGAGTCGGTTTAACTATTTTTTAACCGTTTCGAATTGAATCAGATTAACTGGTTTTATTTCTATTTTTAAATCGGTTTTATTTCTATTTTTCAACAGTTTTCAAATGAATCAGTTTAACCGGTTTTATTTCTATTTCTCCGCCGTTTTAAATTGAATCGGTTTTATTTCTATTTATCAGCCGTTTCAAATTGAATCGGTTTCTATTTCTTATCATGATGTAGCTTAACATTTTCAATTATTGTTTTTTGCTTTGTTCTCTTTTTTGTTTTGCATAACCACTTTTGGACTGCTTACTGACTTTAATTAACACTTTGCGTTTTCATTTATTTAATATTATTATTACTTTTTTCTTTGTCTACTAAAAATCATTATCGGTTTCTTGTGGCTTAGAAAAATATCACATTCTTACTTCGTTCGATCGAGAGACATTTTTTGTTTGTTTTTTGTTACTGTGGTTGTTCTAGTATTTTATGCAAGTTTTCTTTCATCGATTTTTCGCATTTTAACCACGGCTATATTTATTTAATTTTTATTTTTGTTTTTTTACTATCCGTAACCAGTTTTTAATTATTATTAGTTTTTTATGTACAATTTTAATTTTTTGTTTCTTATCCATCCCTTCACTCACATACCTACTAATATTTCTTTAGTGTTTAATTAAACTTTTTTTCGATTTTATTAAAATATATGTATATATATTTTAAAAATATAACTAGTTGTAATATTTGATTGAGGTCATTTTAGAATTATTGCTAAATTGTTTGCAGATCCTCGATAGATCGACAGTCGCGACAAAACGCAGGATCAACATTATCGGCATCGTCAAATATTTTCATATTTTCACATCTCTTATTTTCTTGTCTGCGAACTATTCGCTATTCGAACATACACTTTCGATATTATTCTCTCCGAATATTTGCTATACACAGGTATATGCATGCACGTACATATGTACACATGTATGGGTGTATGCATGGCTTTAGTATACATTTACGAGTGCATATCGTATTTCAAGTATGTATGTATGTATGTATGTATGAATGTATGTATATCGGTAGGTAAATACAATGCAATATTTGTAGACATTTACTTTATATAAATAAAATTAATATTCGTTTTAAATACGTACATATGTATATGTGTATGCGCAAACTATGATAATAATTATTATTATATCATTTCTGAAATAACCATGCGCGCATACGAAATGCTCCACCGTGGGCATGTGTATTTTTTTTCGTAATTTATAAATTTCTTTAAATTTTTGTATTTTTAGTATTCACTTTTGGACTTTTTCTTAGTTAAATACGTAACTATGTAGTTAAAACGATAGTTAGAGAGTGGAGGAGTAGAGGAGAGTGAGTGAGAGAAAAATTTACGGTACTTAAAATACTAGTTTATGTAATAATATTTGTAGACGTACATGTACATATATGTATGTAGTATTTACTTTTATTTTATGTTTCATATTTTGTTTTTCTTTTGTTCATGGGGGACGTAAAGAAGTGAGTAAAAATATGCATTTGCACTTTAATTGTTTTTCCTTTGTCACAACATCAACAGTGAATTATTATTGTTTTTTGGTTTATTTTTTTCATTTACTTATTTTTTGTTTTGTTTTGTTATGTGTAAGTATATTATCCAAAAAGACAACTAACACCGAAAAATAGTTTTATAAAACTTTAATTTTTTCAATATTTTTATTTTTTTTTTATTTTATTTCTACTACACATATTTTCGTTTATACTTATTTATTTTCTTTAAAAAGTAATAGTTTTCAAAAGAATTTCTTTACATGAGATAGTTTTGTTAACGTTTAATGGCTTTTTTTTTGATTTTTTATTATTGAAACAAACTTGGACTCATTTTTTAATTTAGCAAACTACATACAAATTTTATTCACAACATCGATTTTTTCATTATTTTTTGTTTTTCAGATTTTAAATTATATTCAATTCACTTTTAAAGCTTTGAATTTTTAGCGTCACATTTGCAGCAATTAAAAGAGCGAAAAATGAAAAATGCGTAAACAATTCTAGCTCAAGCCGTATTTTACGCTGGATCATAAAACAAAAATAAAAATAATAATTTTTGAATCTGAATCCTATGAATGAAAAATGAAGAAAAATGTGCCATCATATAATTATTTTAAATTTTACCAACTGGCAACATATCAATGCTAAAGTCGCACGTTCTACTAGTTATAAGCACCCATTGTACATATAAAGGGTGGTTAAATTTCAAAGGCCGATGTTGAATATGAACCACACCTAAACGTCAACGACACCGTTTGACTTCTTTCTTTGGGGTTATTTGAAAGAAAAGGTGTACGTCGATAAGCCAGCAACAATTCAAGAGCTAAAGGATGAGATAATTCGGCACATTAAGGGCATAGAACCTCAATTATGCCTCAGAGTAATCGAAAATTCCATCGGATGGAGGTGTGCCGCCGAGGCCGCGGCAGCCAATTGGCAGATATTTTGTTCTATACGTAATTGAATCATACCAGTATTATCATAATAAAGAGAAATGATAATAATTTCTTAAAAAAAGTTGTATTTTATTTAAAATCAATACCGGCCCTTGAAACTTAACCACCCGTTAGAGAAGGAACTATTTGCATTTGGTGGTCTTTGGAGGTGTGCCGCTGAGGCCGCGGCGACCATTTGGCCGATATTTTGTTTCCTACGTAATTGAGTCATACCAGTTTTATCATAACAAAGAGAAATGGCAACAGTTTCTTAAAAAAATTGTATTTTATTCAAAATCAACACCGGCCCTTGAAACTTAACCACCCTTTATAATTACCTTTTTAAAATAAAGAACACAAGAACTAACTATATTAACTAATAATTTTATGCAAATAAAATAAAAATAATAATGAGGTTCATACAGCCTTGGAGGCCTTTTCCAAGGATACTACTTGTCCTTACTTAGAAAGTGCAAATAACCTGGGCGCGATGCCGGCTGTATCGTAGCGTCTAGTAGGGCCTCTCAAACCAGTAAGCTGGGTGGTGAGCAGCGAAGCACCTATGGCGCTTGACTACAGATTAGCGGTGGCTACAGTGGGCGTTGGTCTTGTATCAAGCAGCTCGCGATATAAACGTCTTACTAAGATATGCCCGTGGCATCCGATTCGATGTTTAGGAGTCCTCACGGGGCACTGCCCGCGGGGTACGCATGCCGTGAGACTCGGAATTACTTCGAGTCCTTTTTGCATCAGCTGTATGGAGGATGAGGTGGAATCATCTCAGCACCTGCTTCTTAGCTGCCCAGCTCTCGCGGGACTAAGATTCAAGCATCTTGGTTCTCACTTCTTTTCTGCGCCTGCTGATATAGCAGGTCTTAATAACAAAGATCTGATGAACTTCATCAGCAGCATAAAGAGGTTAACACAGCCGCAGTGTGGTCACCGTTCGTAGTTCACAAACACTCAACCTTCCCCATCCCTTCCCTTTCTCTCCTTTTTCCTTCATCTCTTTTTCCCCTCTTGCAATGGTATCACAAAGGATGAACCAAACTTCTTTCGTCCAAGTGGGCCCTACTCTCTGGGCAACCATCACTACCTAACCTAACCTGACCTAGTGCTGCCACCTTTAATGAATGCGGCTTGGTTACGTGGTAGGTTGTAGGCTGTATGGGTCGTTAATCGTGAAACACTTAAAAAGCTTACTTTGAATCTGCAAGTAAAAAAATTAAATATAATCAAGCGCACATTAAATGATAAGGTAAGAGGCCATTAGCGCTTAGTTTCTGGCGCCGCTATATTCAAAATGAATTTTCTTTTTTAATCTCTAGAATTCGTATAAATCACGCAGTTGCCGCAAATGATTATGCAATTCATATAATTTGTGTTCATGCATTACTTATGAATAACTAAAATCTAAATTCCTAAATTTTGCAAATTTGCTTACAATATCCATAATTGAAAAAACAATTAGCACAATTACAATTTCAGTACTTTTCTTCTCCCCTACAAATGCTGATTTGACTCAATTTGTTATTTGTTTTTATTTTCATTTTTTTCACTTCAGCCATCATTTGCAATTTAATGATTTTCTTAATAATTTAATATTTCACACTTCGCTTGCGCACTTTTTCTATAAATTGCATCATTGAAACCTTGGAAATTGTCATAATATTTCGCAAATTGGGAGAACTTCAATTAATTTTTGTGTTTAATGTTTCATAACCTACATCAAATAGTAAATATACAATATATATCCTATTCATGTAAGTATGTATGTATGTATATAATATATATATATATATATATTTATATATAGAGTTCATATTTAGTAAAGTAAATTTCGAAAAAATGATTTTTGTTTGTTTTTTAATAATTTTTATTTTTATTTTTATTTTTATTTTTGCTTTTGTTTTTGTTTTCTTTCGATTATTAGCATAGACACCGACAAAAAACACACATCGAGAGTTGTAATGCTGGATTTTTTGTTGAGATTTTGTTTTTGCTCTTAATATCGTATGCACGTGTATATTTTGTATTTTACTTTTCTTCTAAATACGAATATCTATTACATCTAATAAAAATTGTTCGTTGCTGTATTTGTTGCAGTTTTGTGTACGTATACGAAATACGTTTTTGAGTTTTTGAATTTTACTTTTTCATTTTAAATTTACATGGTTGATTTTACTTTTATATAATATAAAATAATTTAGTGAAAAAGAAAACGCAGAGAACAAACAGAAAAGGCGTACATCATTTCTCTATAAATATACATATATTTCTAAGTATATACACAAGTATATCCCTACGCACTGCCGCTAATTTCAATTTTAAAAAATAATTTATATGATGAGCCGTAGAACAAACACGTGGGAGGAAGGCAAGGAAGAGCTGGCCACAGTTGAATAAAAAAATCAAATTCCAAGTTTTTTCATCTAACAATGCGATTATAATTAATCTAACAGGAATGAACCCTGACAGATCTTCTGATACAACAACTACTTATCAAAAAATTACAACTGACAACATAAAAAAATGCATTAAAACTAAAATGAAGCAGAATAAAGCTCCAGGCTATCAATCGACAGACTAAGGCCAATACTTGACAATTAAAAAACGTTTTCTGACCATCAATTTTGATTTAGATGCAAGCATTCAACTGTACAGCAAATTCACCGAATCACGCATAAAATATTATCTGACCTTGAAAATAAGAAGTTTTGCATTGCCATATGTGAATTTACAAGTTTTCGAAAAAATATTTTTTTTTTCGAAGCAAAAATAATAGGAAATTTCGCCCCAAAATTCTTTTTTTTTAAGCATTGTTTTTAATTCATATAGAAATTATGTATTAATAAACGAAAAAAATATTTATTTAAGCCGATATGCGACCGGAACGGTAAAACGGCTTGGGCGGCTATATGCCGACGCTAGTCCCCAAAGGATTAAATGTGTTCTAATTTTGACAACGGTCAACCCGCTGTCTGCTGTGGTTCTATTCAAGGGATGTCTCGTGGCTGGCTTCGTTAATTGCGGCAACACTTCGTAGAATGCTTAGCTGACTTGAACTTAACCGTCGTACGGAATATTGTTGCATAAATAACTAGAAGTCAGCGCGTTCGCAACATGGGGAAGTACCTAACAAGAAATTGTGAGTTCCCTCACGTGGCAACGCAATGAGCCATCTGGTCTAAGGCAATGTGTATTTTGCTGTTTTTTCCATTTTCTAGGAAAGAACAAAGTGAAGGGAAACAATGTTTGACAATTAAGGGAACACAATAAATTGAAAAAAAAAAAAACATCAATCCAGTTGTTCCACTGCTGCTACCCATAAATGATATGTAGAATTCAAGAACGCTCCATTCGTGAGCGTATTTCTCACTGTGACGTAGCAATTAATAAAACGAGAAAGTAACGCCGTTGCAAGGGAAGCTCGCACTTGAATATTAATAAAAATTCAAAAATTAAAAATAATACAACAATATAATTATTGTAAATCTTCAATGATTACGACAAGCTGGTCACAAACAGGGCACCATTCCCAGCGATTTGTTGCAGTTCGGAGAAAACCCATGGTGTATGGCGAAGTGCTCAGAATTGAACTGAACAATAAGTTAAACTGGAGTAGATCTGCATTTGAAATGAAACTCCAGGAGTGTACCCTGCACTAGTGCCCAGACTGCTCGAAGACTTCAGAGGGCATAGGCTCTGGAATTTATGGCCCCAGAACCAAACACTCTGCGCCGATGGTCAGTTTTCCAAGCATCTTCCGGGAGATAGAGATAAACTTAGACAGAAATTTCCAAAATGAACGAATTGCTATTCTGAGTGACAGTCAGGCGGCACTCAAGGCTCTATCATTCTATTAGATTAATTCCTAACTGGTTCTTGGGTGTATTGAGAAACTTAATCTACTAGGAACGTACAATTGCATCCGGCTAATTTCGATCACAGAACAGGGGGTGAAAGGGGCTGCGGTCTCGCCATTAATAGGGCACGAGTCCTTCTTTGCTATGCGTATCACACCATCAAGGAGAAACTTAGGAGTGAAGAGCCAGGGCTAAGGGAGGTTTGCTGGCGCCAAACTATGGGGCTACGCCAGGCCAACTCCCTGGGAGGTTACAACCAAAAGATATTTAAAAACTTCATAACCCTCCCCACGGATAAACTGAGAATGCTCAGTGGCACTCTCATATGCCAGTGCAGACTGCGTAGTCATGTGCACATCAACAAGATATGTTCCACTGACTCTTGTCGGTTTTGTGACCAATCTCAGGATACCCCAATGCACTTTTTCCTGAAATGCAGCCCGGAGAAGGTTTTGACATCTTGGCAAATTGCAGCCAGAAGAAAGAGTGGCTTTAACTTTTCGAATTTTCTTTTGATGTTCCCGTCGCACACCGTCACAAACCTTTCAATTCTTAGTTTTTAGTCTTCAAATGGCGAAATGATGTAATGTAAATGTTTCTTTGTATGAAAACGGTCTTATTAATATTCATTAAGTGCTTCCCAAAAAATTTATAATAGTATTGAGCACTTTCTCTGGGAGTGTCCTGCCTTTGCTAGAGCACGGCTACGAGTTTTGGCTTCCAATGTCGTGAGAATGAGTAATATTCGTTCTCTAAAACTGAAAGATATTTACAGATTTGCCAAAGAATCTGGAAAATTCTCACAGGACTAACTATCTCTATCTCCGTCTCTATTCTTTCCTACCTCTTTCTCTGATACTTTTCTCATTCCCTCCTTGACTATCAACCCCCTTTCCAGAGCTTTAAATACAATGGGCTTTTTAGCCAGAGTGTTTTAGAAGCCACCAAATCTCCTGGTGCTCCTTGGCTCGACCTTTTAAAATTTTAAATTTCAATTTCAAGTAATTAGGGACGCACAATAGACCAATCTGGTCGCAGTTCTTTTAAGGCGAGTATCGAGGAACCATTGGTCAGGTTAGGTTAGGCTAGGTTGGTATGTTTGCCCAAGGAATGAGCACACTTGGACGAGGAAAAAACGGTTTCGTTCTATGTGGTACCATTATGAAGGAGGTCAGGTGAAAGAGCCACGGGATGCAAGGAGAGGGCGGGGAGAGGTGGTGCTTGGATCGTTAGGAGGATGGGTTTAGAGTGTGTGGATTACGAACGATGACTGTGCTGCGTTGGCGTCAACCGCTTTGTGCTGCTGATGAAATTGATCAGATTTGTAATGCCAACACCAGCTATATCAGCAGGCGTAGCAAAAAAGTAAGAGCCATTGGTCAAATGGAGCCAGAAACCATCACCAAGGTCTGGGAAAACTGAGCTAACCGGACGCACTACCGCAAAGCCAGGTAAGGTAGCCACATGAATGCAATTGTATTTCATAAATAATGTGAATTTTTGACATTTTGAATAATATTTGACAAATTGAATAGCGAAAAAACCTGATTTTGTTTATTTATTGGAATTTTAAAAATAAACCAACAGGGTGGTATGTGCGTATTACCGTGTCATGGCTTTTGTGCGTGGGAAATCATTAAAGCAAAATTTGCCAAAAAATAAAAAAACGACCAAAAACTTAAAGCTAAACCAAAATCGAATAAATCAAATGAAACAATAAAAGAACTTGGTTGAGCATAAAATTTTATTAATATATAAAATAATGACATTAAAATATATGTAATATAAATATAATATATTATATGTATGTATGTAAACATGTATAATTCCAGCTAATCTCTAAACATATGCTTCTTGTAAATAAACGAAAAAAATTGCAATTTCTCTTGCTTCTTGCTTCATTATGCTTTTCGTTTGTTTTTGTTTTTTTGATTTGTTGTTTCACAATTTTCACAGCATAAAAATATTTATGTAATTGCTTACTAAGCTATTTATTAAAAAATATTTGAATTTGTGCTATGTGAAAATAAAAAAAAATATTAAAAATTAAAATTTCTAAAAAATCTTGTGTTTGTGTTTGGTACTTGTTGTATGTGCACAATTTACTTGTGCATGTATGTGTAGGTATATAAATGTTGGTGTCTGTGCGGGTCGACTTGTTTATGTATGCTTAACTATTTGTTGGACAATGCGAAAAATTATGCAAATGCATTTTTTTCCCAAATTTGAATACTAAAAAAAAAATTTAAAAAATGTTTATAAAAATTAAAAAAAAAAATATTTATAAAAAATTAAAAATTGTGATGTGCGCTAATACAATTTAGAGGCTTTGGGGATAGAATTCAAGATTTAGTGGGCAGAAAATTGGTTTTGTAAAGAATACTTGCTGAGGGAAAAAATCGTTAGCTGCATATAATTATTTGTATTTACTGCAAAAATAGGTTGCGAAAAAGGTTATGTATATTATTCTTTAAAAACAATGAAAAAAAAATTCAAAAAAAACATATATAGCAGTGTGTTTGTTTTTCAAGGTGGCAGTGTTGTTTCATGTTTTTGTTGCTTTTTTGCAATATTTTGTCACTATGTTGTATTGGTTACTTCGTTTTTTTTTTTTGTAATGCTTTTATGTGAAGTTGTATTTGTAGCAATTATTGAGCTTTACAATCGTTGAACCGTCGGTTTATTCATTTGTACATATACATGTATGTATGTATGTATGTAATAAGAAGTATGTTGGTTGGTAGAGGTGCTCTCTGAGTAACACATCCCAGACTCAATTAGCACAAAAGGTGCCATTTTGGCACACAAACGAAATATGTAAGGGAAAATATTTATAAATCACTTCTTATTCTATTCAATTATTCAGGAAATTCTGCAAGTTCCAGAGACTCCACTCAATTATTAGTTCTTTATACATTTTCTGTAATCGTTCCGATCAGCTGAGGTAAAAGCATAGAGACGAACCTCTCTCGCATTTGCATGTACGCATGTATGTGTGCTTTTAGGGGCGCGTGTCTGTGATTTCACATTGGTAGCGGTCACATGAGGATTTTTGTCGCTCTTTCAAAATATTCGATCAGCCTTGATAATGGCTAAAGTTAAGTATGTATGTATGTAGTTGAACACATTCGAAGCGCATCACGAAATATTTCACGCTTCCTTTTCAGGAAACATTTAAAATTGCTATGAAATTAAATGATTGAAAGTAAGAACGACAAAGAAGTGTATTGAGCGGGTATGAATTTTCTACGGATACCCAGCGCGTGCTTTAAGTGACATATCATAGTCACATTCTAAGAGAGATTCGATATCAAGAGGGGTGGACTGAAACCACGGCAGGTAAAAATGCGTAATAATTACATTTGTTTAAAATCTTAAAATTAGGTGGGGACATGGCCAAAGTGGAAAATCTTTTTCTTTCATTAAGGGGACAGATATCTGTAAAATTTCGAAAAAAAAAAATTTTTTTTTTATAAAATGTTAATATAATCCTTTAAGAATATGCCAAAAAAATTTTACAACGTAAATTTAAGTATTTCTTATATTATAGATCGTCAACCGTGACGACTCTACTCTTTGCGTTCGAGCACTGGGAGGGGTATAGTTACGTTGTATTCAAACTTTAGACGCGTTTTTCTCAAAACTATATTTTTCGAATTGGCGTACACGATAACTCGAAAAGTTATTGACCGATCTCCCTGAAATTTTGAACACATCTTTTTTATGATATTTTTTCTATGCGAATTTACAAATTTTCGAATAAAATAATTTTTTCGAAGCAAAAATAGTAGGAAAATTCGCCCCAAAATTAATTTTATTAAGCATTTTATTCCACGAATTTTTTTTCCATTTTATTTTAATTCATATAGAAATTATGACATTAATAAACAAAAAAAGTTCGGTTTTTTGTATTCAGGTCACTGACGCCGATGCTACAATGTCCGCCGGTTGAGAAGCCCCGCTGCGACCTTCCCGGAAGAATTGATAGTACATCCGCCATTTTAAATGATGCCAATTTTGAAAAAATATATTGACTTCTTCATTTAAATAATTTTAATGAAAATCGGGGAAAATATGGCCGTTTACAGGTATCTGTCCCCTTAAAGTTGTATTTCTTTTTAATTCAATTTCATTTCTTTCTTTATGATAATCCTTTACACCGAATTTGAGTAAGTTTTCCTCGGAAGCTGATATGTGATATGTGAAATTTTTTGAAATTTTTTTAATTACCGTTACATAGAAAGTGGACTTGGAATTATTGACCCATTCTGCCTATTTTCAATATCAATCTACCATATATATATATATATATATATACATATATATAATTGACGTTTACACCTTTTTTGGCTGTTTCGTCAAGCTCCTCCTCCTATTTGGGTAAGAATAATAAGGGGAGTCACAGTTTTGTAGAGTTATCTCCACTTTTAGTTTTGTAGAGTTATCTCCACTTTTAGCGTATACCAGTCGTGCGCGTTCGTTATACGTAACAAATTTTCAAAATACTCGTTTTATCAAAATTCAATGCGAATTTTGTGTCGCTTCAAACTTGCACTAAATTATATTAAATTTAATGAGATATAAAACCGTTTAAAATGATTAAAATTAAAAACAAACTCTTTTTTTTTCTTCATTTTTGTATGCAGAGGAAGTTAAATAAAAAGCCAAAAAAATTTAAATGTCGTTTTTAATTTTTTTTATTGCAAAAAAAAAAATCCCTGAAAATAAGCTAAATTTTTGAGCTCCAGACCACCGGGACCCTTTAAGAGCTGGACTTCTAAGCATGTAAGGAATACGAGCAGAAAAGCTGATGTACCGAAATATAACATTTTGTAAATAACCGCGTTGGAGAGAGATGCCTGAGGAATTTTCAGAAATATTCTCAGAGTTTCAAGCCTTTTTGGCGCTTATTTCTCGTTAAGGGGGGAGCCTGCTTTAGAGCCTTCAAAAAATCAATTTTTTCGTGGATTTTTTTGAGAAGAAAAGAAATATTCGATTAAAACGAAACTTTCAGGTTTTATTGTTATATATTTCAACAGTCTTCTCAAATTTTTTCATTAAAATATGTGTCATATTATGCCCGGTACAAGCATTTTGCCGAGGCGCCTCGAAGGTGAATGTGTCGTGCGGCGGGAAAGGTGCAGGTCGCAATTTTCATCTGAAACTAAAAACCCAAAAAAAAAAATTATATTTTAGTATAGTATAGCTTCTAGTTAAACCAAGAAAATTAAACAAAAAGTGAGAAATTCAACAATTTTTTACTAATTAAAAAAAAATCATTTAATTCACTTAAGATTGTTTAAAAAGTGGGTTAATCATAACTTTCTTAAGGTTTTTTAGGTTCAACTAGAAGAGAATTTAATTCCGAATATAATCAATGTTATCTAGTTTCGGAAAAATCGTAAAAATAAAAAACCGAGAAATCGCACATCGAGCAATCCCGCCGCTCGTATAGGTACCTGCTCAACGCTTGCTCACAATTTCTTCTGTAACTCCGAAAATATTTTGAATTTGATTCTGAAATTTTGAGGACATATTCTTGGATAGTTTGGGAAGACATTAATGCAAAAAAAAAATCGATTTTTTGAAGCCTCTAAAGCAGGCTCCCCCCTTAAAGAACGCTAAAGGCAGCCCGCTGCAGTTCGAAAAAAAAAAATTAAATCTCTGCGTTACCACAGCGCACGAATATCTACCTACTTCTTAACGAATATAGATAATCTAAAGCTTTAGATATCAACAACCTTTTATGCTTTCTCAAAAGCTCAGGATGGGTCAATATGGAAATGGAAATGTAGCCCAGCCCTTGCGGCTCACAACGGACCCCGTTCGTGGTCTAAGTGGCATCGCTGTCTCGATGTGCGATGCGGTTGCCAAACCTAACCTAACCTAACCTAAGCACAGCGGCTAACCTACTCCCTACTATAAATTATGATTTGGCGGTATTCGCAATAATTTTGAAGTTTGAGATTTTCGTGACTCTTGTGTTACAGAAAGTGTTTTTCATGTTACTCTACTAAATATAGGAAATTTTTTTGTACCAGCAACTTGCCTTCGATTAAGCTTTTGATTTTGTTAAGAGAAGAATCATAAAAAAGTTGCACTTTGTACGGTATACGGCAGTTTTGTATTCAATACAAGAAGATATACATACATACATATATAATGTATAGTATTATATATATGCATGTGTTTACATATGTACCTTTAGCAACAGCACTTTCTTGTTTAAGAATATTGGCTCAGAAAAGAGGCCCTGCTACCAATGCGAAATTCCCATTGTTTTTGTTTTGTTTAATTTTATAGTCATATTCTGGTGATTTTTGGGACTTTGTCTTTGTAGCAGTGTTTATGTATTTATATTTATATGTTTGCTGTTTTGTTGTTGTTCTTTTTTCTATTGCATTATTTTAGTGATAGTAAAAGTAAGAAAAGCGTGTATTGAAAAAAGAACAGTTAAGCATTTTTTTTAAATAATTAAATTATTATCACAATACGGACATTGAACACTTTATGTAGAATAAAAAAAAAAGATAATATTAAACTTAGCTTGAAATTAGTTAAATTTTAAACTTTTTAGCTTAATACGAAAGTAAGATATGATTGTAAATATATTTTAGAAAAAGTGTTTGAAAATATTTTTTTTCAGAAACAAAACGCACTTAATTTTACTTAATAATATTTAACCTAAATGAATTTATAGAGAAATTATTGCATTCAATATTTGTATGCTGCTATGTACAACTACACTTACGTTACCTCCCTTAAAACCTTTCGACGCTTTCACATTTCTGCTAACATTAACTAAGACCTGTATTGAGGCATATCAAGTTGTTTCTAAAACGAATTTTAATATTTGAATAATTAAGTTTTAAAAATATGTATATGTATGTGTATGCACTATTCTAGCATTGCATGCGGCCTGATTTCGCTATAGTTACTGGTTGTTTTTTTGTTTTTGCACTATTAAAAGGTGTCAGAGAAATGTGGAATTGAAAAAAATTACGTTTTCAAAATTAAAAATATTGGTGCTCCTGTTTGCCATTTACATATTATTCCAGATTTGTTTGACCACGAACGGAGATGCAATACATGTAAGACATATCTACATACATATGTACGTATGAAGTGTTCACTATTCCCCACTTTTAGCATAGCGCAACTCTTATTTCCTCGTCGGCATGACTTCGGCTCTTTGCATATGGCTCGTATCGTCATCGCAGCGTAGGCGACAAAATGTACGCGTGAGTTACGCTTCGTTTTCGCACACTAGTGTGCAAATGGCGAACCGCACAGGAGTCGTTAGCTACTCGTACGCGTCACAGCAAGCATGCAACCGAACACCTATCGTACAACAGTGTACAACACCAAATGTCATAGTACGCTTGTATGTAATTTGTGCTTGATTCTCAATGCGTTAAAAACTGTTTATATAAAAATTTCTGAAGAATTCGTTAAATTTGTAGATGACATAAGGATATTTAACAGGTTTTTGATGGCAATTAGAAATTTATTCTATGAATTTTCCTTAAAGATTTTGTAATATACAGAAATGTTGATCTTCCAGTTAATTAATGTAATTATATATGTATCTACAGATAGTAATGTTCTTAAAAAGTCTCCCCAGTGTTTTAAAGAAGAGTCAAAGGGGTGAGGGATAACTTTTGTCAAAGTTTAGACACTGCTTTTCACACGACGTAGGGTTGAGAAACCCTTACCTTCTTGTACTCCGTCCATCACGCCAAACCCTCAAAAAGAATGCAAGAGGCCTCAGCGTAATCAAAAAGCTTTCCTCCATGCTAATGCATTCGCGCAAGCTTCACAATTTCTACAAGCTCCATAAACGGATTTTTAGATATTTTGTAAAATGTCTGAAATTTGTAATCATCCTCTTGCACTTTAATTTACTTATATACATACATCGAAGACAGAAATACTGCATGAACTCACGTTTTTGAAATAAATTCGCGCGAAAACACTAAAAATGGCAATTTTTGAAAAGTTTTAAAGTTTAATGTCTACGCTTACAACCTTCTGAAAGCAGAGAAATATGGTATCAGAAATTCTAAAATAATATTTTCTCTTTACTATACTTCTCTTTGAAGTACATACGTCTGCTTGGGCTTTTTGTTATACACTGCGTATACGCAATCAAACGCCTGCTGTGTTTCTTGTACTGGTGCACTCAGTGCGCCTCTTTTTTTTCTCCTCTGACGGAGAAGATAATATAAACAATAAATTCCTCTTCATCGCTCGAATTATTGACAACTCATACCTTGACGATAGGTTAGTCACATTGTGTATGGACATGCAAGCGTATCGTCATCGTTGCTGCATTAAAAAAAAACATGGCGTGCCGATGACGATGCCAGTGTGCGAAGTGCTTTACAAGTCTTTCAAAAAGTGTTACAGCTGCATATGCAAATTTTGTTATCTTAACACTTTTCTCTCACTTTTCTCTCGTAACGCTCTAAAATGAATTTACGCTCAAACTTCCATTTCGATATGCGTAATTTTGTATTTTATCATTCTTGCATATAAGCTTAAACTCTTCAAAAGCGCTGACAATCGATCTCACCATCTGTATGTATGTATGTATGCATGTATACGAATCTGTTCCAGGTAATTAGTTAATAGATTTGCGTACGTACTGTATTTGTTGTATTTACGCGTGTATTAGAAACTAGTTATCAGCAGGTTTTAGGAGGTTAGTTGAGTTCAGGCGCCCGGAATACCTTTTATTTGAGCTGTGTGGGTAACTCATATGAGTATGAGAGAGAGAGAGTAACTGTCTGGAAGCCGCATAATGAGTACTCATAAAGCGTCATTCTGTGCTAAAATCAAGAATTGTTGTTGTTTTCATAGTAAATTGAGAGTGAGGGCGGAGCCATGTGAATAATCAGTTGAAATATTATGTAATCACTGATATTCTGTTGCTCAAGGACAAAGAATGTCACTCATTTAGAGAAAACATTTGAAAGTCAGCTCAGAATAACTTTAAATAAAATCAACAACAAAATCAAAGCAGTTATTAGGTCTTTACAACATTACTTTCCAGACTTGTGCAGAAGGTGAATGATGTACAAAACTACATGAGGAGTTTACGCAGCCAAACTATGTTTTAACAGATGCTCATATTTGAAGCGTTGAATTTAGTTCCAAAATTTACTACTGTTAAACGTTCTTTGTTGCAAGTACTGAAAAATGGCTCTGAAACAGCAGTTAAGTTGTGAATGTTCGAGAAATGTTTCACTATTCCCTTGAAATATAATATAAAAAATTTCCAGACACCAAGTTTTCGATTTTGTGCAAAAGTCTGAACAAATCAAGGGCAAAGCGGCTTTGAATTGAAAACTTTTAAGAATCTGAAATCAATTAAAAAGCTTCATGAATGCCCCTAGTGCCCATATTTCGCTGTCATGCAATGCTAAGCACAACTTATTTGAAAGAAAATTAATTTAAACTGAATATTTTTAACTTATTAAAAATTAATTACCTAAAAAATTATGAAAAAATATATATACATACATATGTATGTACGTATTTATAAATAAATTTTTTGTTGCAATTTCTACACTTGTTGTTGTTGTTTTTTGTTTTTCATTTTCATTATACATCTATGTATGTATGTAATTGTATGCTTAACTCCTGAATGGTTTTTGTTTCATATTCTTTGTTGTTGTTTTTCCTGTTTGAATTTCGCATTTGCGTCAATTACTTATGTATATATGTATGTATTTATGTATGTGTGTGTACGTACTTCAAATTATTTTTTTATTTTTTGTATTTCTTTGCTTTTACTGCTTGTTTTCGTATTAAATTAATGAGGTACTCTTACAATTTGGCACAGTGAAAGATTTCCAGCTAACCACTCTCTTGCTTTCTTCCACATTTTCACGCTGCACAATTTTTTTGTTGTTTTACATTTGCTTTGACAAATTGTCTTTTGATGTTTTTTTTTGTTTATTTGTGTTGGTACGGCAAACAGAATAGATTTCGTGTGTTTTTGTTTCTCTAACGGGAGTTCCTTTCTAAAGGGCTGTGCGATGGCGCTGGAGAACGCTGTGTATGTGTACTCTCTTTCGGTAACTATTTTCATATACGTATGTATGTACATATTGTACATGATATATATGTATATGTATAAGCTGGACTCACAAATAGAATGGGGCAAGATCACCATTGATACGTGACAGTAGATATGAATAAATAATTAGCGTAGAACAGAAAATAATTTCGTATTTCTTGAGTGCGTAAATAATAACTTTTTAAATGTTTATTCCGAAACTGAGGTGCAAAAAGTGGGCTGGGTACGTAATGCTGTATGATACAATATTCTGTTTACAAAATGCTCTATACAAAATTCTGCATTTCAGAATTCTGTATACGAAATTCTGTATTTCAAAATTCTGTAAAAAATATTCTGTATTCCCGAAATGCTGTATTGACGAAATTCTGTATTGACGAAATTTTGTATTGACAAAATTCTGTATTGACGAAATGCTGTAAGTAAATGATAAGAAATTCAACAAATTTTATAAAAAAAGTGCGCACTTTTTTTCTTCAGTTTCGATAGAATCCACCGTATTTTTGCGTAGAACTCCTTTTCGCGTGGGCGGCCTTCGGCCGCGCTTCAAAAAAATAACCCTCATCAATCCGACTCCGGCTACGCAATCCGCCGTATTTTTGCGTAGAACTCCTTTTTTCGTTGACTTTTGTCAACACAAAATTTTTTCAATACAGAATTTTGTTAATACAGAATTTCGTCAGTACAGAATTTCGTCAATACAGAATTTTTTTAAGACAGCACAGAATTTTGTTTTTACAGAATTTTGTAAATACAGAATTCTGTAAATACATATTCTCGGATGAGAATATTGCTCGTGTACGGGCCAGTGTTGAAGCGTCGCCGAGGAAATCCCCGGAAATCGCCGTTCTCAGCAGTTGGGCATTGCTCGAACCACTTTACAACGAATTATCCGCATTGATTTGCATTTATTCCCCGATAAGATTCAATTGATTGGAATGGGCACAAAGAGTCATCGAAATCCGTCGGGTCTGTCGAATGTGGGCAACCCCGTATATATCATTTTTGTATAATGGAGAAAAAAGAAATCAAAAAAAGCGATTATGCAAAAAAAGCTCTTGGGCGCTTTGAAATCGACGAATTATACCAAATTGTTTTCAGCGCAAGTGCTCCAATTCGAGAAAAAGCAGTTGCAGCTATTAAAGAAATTGCGCCTTCTTAATGAGTTTGAATTATCATTCCACCTTGGAAAAGATGGCATAAGCTAGAGCAAGAGGAAGAACTACCAAATCGAGTTACGAGTGTGACGTGCAAAAGGTAATATTTCGCAATGGTAATTGAGAAAGCAAACAAAGTGATTGGCGACACTCCGTTCCCACGACAGTCGGTTCTACGTTAACGGAACGACACGGATTTATATACGGCCAAGGACTGTCACTTCAGCAGCATTCCCCGTACATTTATGGGAAATGTTTATGCTGCTACAACGACAACGACGATTGACGACACTCTGGAAACTTTTATTTTTTTTTTTGAGAGAAATAGAAAACAATTTCGGTGATGTAATGAATTATCAATGTAATGAATTATCTGCCAATACCAATTAGTGTTTAAGTTTTTAGTTTCAATAGCTACCGTTTAGATTTAAATAGGCTCTTGAAGTTTGCTGTACCACTGCGCGCCACTGCGTTCAAGTGTTGCCTGATATATATACATACGTGTGCTAATACAGTTACCGAGAGAGAGCGCTTAACGCTCAGCAACGTGGGGCGCTCATTGGCCCAGCCCTTTGTTCTTGTTATTATTACATTTTTGAATATTTCACTATGCTCATGTGGTGCTTAAAACTGTTGCTAATTGTTTGTGGTTGTTTTTGTTTTTTTGCTTGTTATCATCTTTAACCGTTTGTCTTACAGTATGTGTCTACTGTTTGCTTACAATTTCTTTTAAATTGTTTTGTTTCTCTGTTTTTTATTAATTAATTGTTAAACATCAATGTTTATGTGAAATAAATGTTTTTTGTTTTTGTTTTTGCTTTTGTTTTCAATATCTGGCTCTGAGTCTTATGCAATTTTTCTATCGTAATTTTGTTTTATGAATTTCTTGATGTACATTTAATATTTCTGTTTTTTTTTTTTTTTGCTCAAAAACATTCTGTTGCTCAATTTTTTTATTTTTACTTTACGGCTCGCCGTTATTTGTATGTTAACAATAAGGTTTTGTTGTTGTATAATTTATGGTTTACTTGCTTGGTTTTGTCTTTAAATTGCATTTGTATGCTTTTTATAAATTTCTATGCATGTATGTGTGTATGTATATCAATGAAACTACTATTTAGTGGTAATTCGATGTTTTCGGTTCTGTGTTGTAATTCACTTTTTTACATTTATTTGTTTTTTACAATAATTTTTTATTTTTTATTTTGCTTTCATTTTTTACTTTTGTATTTCATGCTAGCTGCTGCTTTGTTGTTTTATTTGCTTATATTCCTCTTTTGCCATTTGCGTAATTGTAATACATATACGTATGTATGTGTATATTTTGTTGTAGACCTGTTTGCGTTAATTTGTGCTCATTTGCATTTGCACATTTTGTATGTACTAAGTAAAATTATTTTAAAAAAATATTGCGTCTATTATTATTTAGCATAAATGTAATGTGTAAAAATAAGTAATTTGAGCTTACTTGAGAAAGAAAATATAAAAATTAAATATTTTTTTTAAAAAACCTGTTTTACCTGTCGGCGTTACATTGCTCGTACAAATTTTCACTATAATTTATTATTTTGCTATTGCATCCGTTTTTGCTACTATCTATGTGTGTAATTATTTATTATGTTTGTATGTATGTATGTATGTACGTTTGCTTGTTTGTGGTAATTAATAATAAATATTTTGCTATTTTCGCTATTTTATTTGTTTTGCTTGTTTATTTGCTTCCTTGTAAAATCACAGTTTTTTGCTGCTGTTGTATGCATTATTTTTCTTTCATATTTGTTATTGTATTGTATTCTCTTAAGATGTTGTATACTTATAAAAATTAACTAATTAAATTTATAAATATTTCAAATTGTTTTATAAAATTAATTCACAAAACAAATTAAAACAAAAAAAAAACACTATTAGCGGCGGTGGTGATTTTCATCATGCATGCACTTTAAGTGCTTGCTGTTTCACATTTGTGTTGTGTAGATAAATTAATTAGATTGATTTTTTGCTTTAAGTTAAATAAAGCTTAAAGCTGCTTTGCTTGTTTGTATTTTTGTTTTGCATTAAAAATAAATAAATTCTATTGTTCCATTTCAACTTTCTTCGTATGCGTATGTATGTATGTATATTAATAATAATTAGGCTTTGCTATTGCTATTTTCACTATTTTTTGTTGTAGCTACTTTGAGTTGCAGTAGTTGTTTTGTATATATTTTATAGTATATACATATGTATGTATTAAAAAAATATTGGTGTAATAATTGTAATTGTAAATATGTATATAAAAAATCTTGTACAGTTGGCTCTTTACTATTTGTTGCTTTAATAATTAGTTTGCATTAAAAAAAAATTGTATATATGTAAGTATGTAAATGAACAAAAACTTAAGCTATTTTTTTCATATTTCAGGTTATTTTAGAGCTATGCAATAGCTTATGCTTGTATGTGTGTATGTTAAAACTATTGTAGTTATTGCTTTGTAAAAATATGCCTTGCAATAGAAGAACACAAAAATGAATTTCTAGTAAAGAAAAAAATACTCTTAGCAATTTTTATTTGTCTATTTGCTGCGAACTGTTAAAAATATTTCCAGGCTGTAATACTTTATTTGTTGCTTTTGTATTGTTTTATTGTATAGTTGTTTTCGGTAGCTGATTTTGATTGTGTTTTTTGTAATTTGTTGTTATTTCATTTTACTTTCACATCTCTTTTGCTTATGTATTTGCTTCATTTTGATTGTAGTTTTGTTGAAACCAAATCTGTTTTTGTATTTTTCTATGTTCATTCATATATAACTATTTTTTTTTAATATTATATTTTAGAAGTATTAGAATTTAAAGTTACTAAGTTCTTGCATTACCTTCTGTTTTTTTGTTGCTGTTTGGTTTTGTTGTAGATTTCTAATTTGTGCATTTCCTGCAGATTTGCCTCATTGCTCCGATTTTCCTACGTACCTCTCATACTAACTTAACTATTTCAGCTACAATATTTATTGTGATGCTTTTTAAACATAACCTATGTAATTAAATGAGGAGTAAAAATATTATATATAAAAATTATAATTATTCAAAAACAAAAAAAAAATAAACCTCTGTTTGGCTTAGTAAGGTCTCTTATGCCTCAATATCCACTGAACTCACTTATCAACTGCTCTCTCTTACTCTGCTTCCTGATAACAATTGCTTCCCTTGAGAAACCAGCACCAAATTATTTATAGTATATAAAAATTCCGTTGCTTTTCATAAATCATTTGTTTAAACGGTTGTTGTTGGCCGCGCTTTCATATTAAAAAGAAAAAACGGCACCACTGCACATATGATACTTCAAGAGAAAGAGAGGGAGATTAGCGGTTCACTGCCTGGGCAATAAACATTTCCACTGTAAACAAATACAAACTATACTAGCTTCTGCTGACGCTCAAGCATATGAACATGCCCAGCAGCTTATATGTGAGCGTGTCGGGTGCATAACGCTAATATCTAAAATTTTTGATTTCCATCATGCAAAAGCCGACAACAAGTATGTGTGACACGAAGCAAGTAGACACACACACATATATATAAGCTGCTGCACATGCATGCTTGAGCGTCACCAGCAGCTATACTGGAAATAACTACATACACACATATGTATGTATGATTGATTATATATGTATGATTACAATCTGTGCCTTTCTATTGGTTGATAATCCTTGCTGGATCGCTTGTGAAAGTCGGAATTGTGTATGTATTCTAAAATATTTGTTGGGTATTTAAAATTAAAAAGCTCCTCATAAAAAAATACCTGCTGTTCGGAGTTGGCTTGAAACTGTAGGTCCTTCCATTTGTGGAATAACATGAAGACGCATAGCACAAATAGGGGGAGGAGCTCGGCTAAACACATAAAAAGGGTGTACGCGCCAATTATATGTACATATATTTAAAACTTTTGCTAACTGGAACACTCGTATAAACCTGGAAACGGGCCAAAATGTCGTTATTCCTTAAACTTTATAATTTTTAATGCACACTAAAACTCTTCCAATGGAGAAATATTTTTTCATCATCTTCATTGCAGTTCTAAGAAATCTAAATATGCTTTTGGAAAAAAGAAGAGCAAATATCGATATGTGTTTGTGAAATGTACAGCATACGATGATCTGCGTTATAAAATAAGCTGGCTGCGTTAGTCTTAAAAGCAGAGGCCGCAAATAACTGTTAACCGTTTCTCGTTGTCTGCAAATAAGTGTCTTTTACTCAAACTTTGAGAAAACACTTAGAGAGCAACCGATTGCAACCGATCTTTAACGAGCTAGCTCGTGCTCGGCGAGCAACCGTTCTTTTTTGTTTTGGTTGAGTGAAATGAAGAAAAAGGTCTTTTGTGCATGCATTGATATGTATGCGAGTGTTGCTTTGGCTAAACATATTATTTGCGTTCGTGAATTGAGTGTGTGCCGTTAAATATTATAAAATGGGAAGAGATGTGAATAAAAAAGTGCATCAATTTTTTAAATTTGATCCGCAAGAAAATAAATCAATTTGTAATGTATGCGGTTGGAAATTGTCAGGCACTCATGCTACAAATTTAAAATGAAATTTAACTACTAAGCATGCGGAAATTTATAAAGAATGGGACAATAACGAGGATACCGAAGTGCAACAATGTGAAAAAAAAGAAAAGTGACGTATCACTCGAGTGAAAATTCTATTGTTTCTGCAATATTAAAAATTTTCACCACCGATGGAAAACCATTTCTGTGCCTGGGCAGTAACGGGTTAAGAGAAATATTGGATCCAATTTATGAATCACTTGGCATGAACCCAATAACGCTTAACGCTTTATTGGTTATTATGCTCAACTCGTAATAAATAATAAATATATATGTATATAATGATACATAAAAAAAGCAAAATAATTGGAAATAAATTTAAATTGTTCTTTAAAAAAAAAAATCCTTTCTTTTTATCTACAAGGCAAATGAATGTGAAGACTGTTTGCATTGACTTTTTCAGTCATTTGCTCACTTACGAACGTTAATCGTATCTCTCCTTACACGATGTTCTTAAAAGAGCGGCACACAAATGGCTGAACTCAATGCGCTCAAGAGCAAACAAAAACAAAAAGAAACGAAGTCTCTTGCTCAGAGCGAGAGTGAGTGTGTATGCTTTTTTCCGATTGTGTTCGCGAACAGAGCGTAAAGCATAAAACGGTCAACAGTTATTTGCATGCTATGCTTGGAAGCCTTCTCTACTATTTGCAGTCTATACTCGACCAGAACATCCGTGTGATATTTTATGTAATACTAACCGTTCAATGCTTATTGAACTGACCCAAAGTCACAGAACCGAAGGTTACGATATGGAACACATTGGTAATAATTAAATCTCTTTTTTTTTACTTTCGAAACTCAAAAAAGAAGATCTTTTGCTAGCTTTCAGATCAAGCTATTTAATGACCTCAGAAATTGCAAAATGTCTAAATTCGAGAAATTCGCTAATCTCCCCCCTCTTAAGTAAAATATGATTGTTATATACATTAAGCCATATGTACATAGGTATGCCTATACGTGCAGTTGGATTTTGTGTATTACTGATTTTTTAGCAAGAAATTACAATAAAAAAAAATTAAAATAACATAAAATTCCTCTGGTGGAATAAAGACACTTCATTAAGTTTTAAAACTAACTATCTATAATTATTATTATTTTTTTTAAACCTTCATACGTAATAACTAATACCCGCGTTTGTGTATGTATTTTATAAATTTCTTCTTGCAGCACTTTTAACTTCACTTCAAATCAGTTTGAAATATGCTATGCATTGAATATTTTTTTAAATTAAATCTTCCTATACCTTAAAACAAGGAATTCTACATAAAAAAGAATTAAAAATTATGAATTATCCTGAAGAACACTAAAAGAAGGTGAACGATCTCTTTCATCCTTCATTGTTCAACTTCAGCTACGTGCGCTTTTCTCCGACAATTTCTTTGCTTCGCCAAAAGGTGTCTCTCTGTATTTGGTTGTTGTTGCTTAAGCCAACCAATGCCGTCATATATACAAAAATTTTTTTTTTTTTTCGCACGCGTTTGAATTATTACATTGTTCTTAGTGTGTGTATGTATGCGTATGTGTGTGTGTGTGTGTGTGTGATTTTCTTCTTTTTTTTCACACTTTTTTGTTTTCTCTTTTAATAATTTTTAATTTTCTTTAATCTATTTCTATAGCTGTGTCTTATTCCCCGCAGCAACTGGCATTGTACAGCTCTCCGCCGCCGCAGTGGCTGCTACAAAGTAACACCACCACCAACGCTCCAACCAGTAGTCCGTCGACTGTTCATTCTATTATCTGCGAAGGAGTCGTTGTCTCCTCCGCACCTCATCTCAGCGTGGTGCATTGTGTATGTGGGTGGTGAGATGCTTCGACAGATAGTCGGCGCGTGCAAAGCACTTGCCACAGGATTCGCAGTGATACGGCCGTTCGCCGGTATGTATGCGCAGATGGCGTGTGAGGTCCGATTTTCCACCGAAGGCGCGTCCACAGAAGAGGCACACAAATGGTCGTTCGCCGGTGTGCTTGCGCACATGCAATTTCAGATTCTCCTTGGAGCGTACGCATTTGCCACAGAAGGGGCAGGCGAAACGTGAGGTTTGGGGGCTGTAAATTGTGAGAGATTTATTAGTTTGCCAAAATAAAAAATAATACAATTTTTTTGATCAATACTGTGTGTTTTGAAGCCATTAAGCAGTTAATTCCAAGTAAAACTAAAATTTCGCTTCTTGCTCGATAGGAAATTGATTCCAGAGGACGCTTTCGTTAGATTTCACATTTGCAAGCTACTCATCAATATAATAAAAACCAGCAATGAACAAAAATTACTACTACAGAAGTCGTCGTCTTTTTGTTTCGAGTGAAACCTTTTTGTATGCCCTAATTTATACTGTTCGTGGAGCGCTGAGTACTAAGTACGATGCTGAGACCCCACAACTGTACTTGGCCTAGATGGACATCGACTTTGAAAAGCGAAACAAATTAGTGCACAGAATTAAAAAAGAACGTAAAATACTTGTAAAGGGTGGTTAAATTTCAAGGGCCGATGTTGAATGTGAGCCACATCTAAATGTCAAGTTCTTTTCTGCATTTCATTTGACATTTTTCAATTTCAGACTAACTCAATTTGAACCATGGTCAATTTAAATATTCGTCAATGGTCAGAATGGTGGCAGGAAATAGCAACAGTGAATAACCAATTGTCGAAGAAAATCATATTCAGTGATGAGGCACATTTTCACCTCAGTGGATTCGTCAATAAGCAGAATTGCCGCATTTGGGCGAATGATAATCCATGAGTGATTGCCGAAAAACCAATGCACCTACAAACAGTAACTGTTGGGCCAGCGGTATCATTGGGCCGTATTTTTTCCAAAATGAGGCCGGTCAGGCAGTTACTTTGAATAGTGTTCGCTATCGTGAGATGATAACGAACTTTTTATGGCCTGAATTGGAAGATATGGATGTGGACGATATGTGGTTTCAACAGGACTGTGCCACTTATCACACAACTAACAAAAAAATGGCTCTTTTGCGCGAAAAATTTGATGGCCGAATAATCTCACGTCGCGGCGATGTCAATTGGCCACCAAGATCATGTGATTTGACACCGTTGGACTTCTTTGTCTGGGGCTATTTGAAAGAAAAGGTGTACGTCGATAAGCCAGCAACAATTCAAGAGCTAAAGGATGAGATATTTCGGCACATTAACGGCATAGAACCTCAATTATGCCTCAGTGTCATCGAAAATTTGGACCATCGGGTGGAGGTGTGCCGCCGAGGCTGCGGCGCCATTTGGCCGATATTTTATTCCAAACGTAATTGAGCCATATCAATATTATCATAATAAAGAGAAATGATAATAATTTCCTAAAAAACTTGTATTTGATTCAAAATCAACACCGGGCCTTGAAACTTAACCACCCTTTATTTAAGGAGGTAAAAGTATCGAGGGATGGCCGCCGTAGATGAATAGGTTGGTGCACGACTACAATTCGGAAGTGCACAGACTCGAAACTCCATGCATCTAACACCAAAGGATAGAAACAGTGTTTTCTAATAGCGGTTGCCCTTCGGCTGGCGATGGCAAACCTCCGATTTTATTTCTGCGGCGCATAAAGAACCATTTGCCATTCGGAGTCGGTTTAAAACAGTAGGTTCCGCCATTTGTGGACCTGAAGAGGCGTGCTACAAATAGAAGGAGGATGACTAATAAAGGAGATGCTGGTAAAAAGCGCCGCCTTCACCAGAAGGAAAAAAATCAAAGAGGTGAAAATAGGAAGCAGGGGCCTTGGAATAGAGGATCACGGCCAAAAGTGGCTAATTACGTTCGTATTTCCCTACTGATGAATTTCACCGCAATATCCTTAGGTGTAGCAAACAAGTGAGACCCCAGATATCTAAATCTTTGCTCTACGAGGGCAGCACAGCTGAGAAGAAGATACCGAGACGATACCACCTCGTTCTTCAGACAGATTCAGCAGAAAGGATTTTAAGCAATCCCAAATCTCACCGCATGGACACCAAGGTGGGCACACTGCATTATAAACTTACTGCATTACAAATAGCAGTAATCAGTAAAATTTTACTGATAATGAAGTTTAATTTACATTACCAGTAAACTTTTACTGATTACTGAAAAAAATTGCAGTAAAAATATTTTTTTACTGATTACTGAAAAAAATTTGCAGTAAAAATATTTTTTTACTGATTACTGAAAAAAATTGCAGTAAAAATATTTTTTTACTGATTACTGAAAAAATTTGCAGTAAAAATATTTTTTTACTGATTACTGAAAAAAATTGCAGTAAAATTACTGATAATATAATTTGATTTGCATTATCAGCATAATATTTACTGTTTATGGGAAGTCAAAATGTAATACACTCTCATCACGAAATTCAATCATTTATGTACTCAATAATTCTTTCTTTTTTTTAGTTTCTCTTATTTTCTTTCTTTCCAAAAGTAAAAAATCCTTCAATTTAATTGAAATTTTTTATATTTACATATTTTCTTACTGCACAGATGCACACAACTTTGGAATAAATGCAATAGACCGAAATCTGCAGAAGTAGTTAATGGAGTGATAAATGCGAATTTAATAATTCCATGCATAACAAGGTGGAACTCGCTTTATGATTACGTAAATAAGTTACTGGAGCACAAAACCAATTTAGCGGAATTGTGTTTCCGTTTAAAAATTCCTACCATTCTCAGTGGTGAGCTTGAGTACTTAGAGGAATACGTAAAGCTTATGAAACCTATTGCAGAAGCAATCGACTTCCTTCAGGGTGAAAAGACCATGTATTTTGGTTATTTCATACCCACTATAGTGTCCTTAAGAATAAAAATGTGTCGTTTGGAGACTAAAAGTTTTAAGTATTTAACCGAAAGTAGCAAAAAAATGCATGAAGCTTTGCTTAAAAGATTTGAAAAGTACTTCCTGATTCAGCCTGACGCTTGAGATGCTGTTAATGCCGCTATTTCTGTCCCTGACATTAAGTTGCGATTTGTGCTATTTTTGTGCAATTTTTTTCAGTAATCAGTAAAAAAATATTTTTACTGCAATTTTTTTCAGTAATCAGTAAAAAAATATTTTTACTGCAAATTTTTTCAGTAATCAGTAAAAAAATATTTTTACTGCAAATTTTTTTCAGTAATCAGTAAAAGTTTACTGGTAATGAAAATTAAATTGCAATATCAGTAAAATATTATATTTACTGCATTTTTACTGTTACTGCAAAGTGCCCACCTATGATGGACACCTAACGGTCAATATCCGGTTAGGATACCTACCAAATTCGAGATCTGCTATTTTGTAAGTCTTAGAAGTTTCCTCGAGCTCTCCAGATCAACCCGTGGCCAGAAGGATCTCGCGACTTTGCACGTTTGCGCACTAGCCCAGCGTTCGCTGAGTTGACGCGAGGCCGATCTTTCCAAGAGTAGACTACAGGTGCTCAAGGGAACCCAAATCCTCTCATTTTGCGATGGATGAAACCATCTCGAGAGTCGCCTGTCGCACAAACAACGAGCCCAAGGCCCTAATTGCCGCTTGTCTGACGGAGTAGATATTTACGTCCTTTACTGTAATTGCAGAAGTAAGCAACCAAGAAACTACTTCCTTAATTGTGGCTACCTCCGCTTAGAAAAGGCAAGGTAAGAATTTAGGGAAATACTCAGATCTGACTCAAATATTTCTAAATTCATTGAATTTTTATTTTTGTTGTAACATATACGCTTTTCAGCTCTGCTTAAATCGGAGCGCAAGAACTAAAGGGAGAGGAGTGTTAAATAAGTACCTATTCTTACGTGGGTATGCGCGGTCTCTTCTTAAATCGGACAAACGATGTCTGACATATTGGCAACTCGACACTGTTCGAATGCAATGTCTGATGATAGCTTCTGGTTTTTTTTTTAACTTTTTCTTTTTTTTCTTTCCTGAAATCAAGGACATGGCTTCTGATGCCTTTATGAAACGACTCAGCCTCCAGCAAGCGTTTGCTGGGTAATTCTTGAGATAGCAGGCCAACAAAAACTGTTTACTTTGCTCCTTAAGTGAGAGCGTAAAGGTCCTACTGTGAAGGAGTTGTTTGGACGGCATAAGAAGACATAAGAGGACTTAAATGCAATATTTTTACAGATCTGTTTTTTCATTCACTGTCTCCTTCTAGTCGATGACGCTCGAAATGGAGCTATCAGAGATCAGAGCAAAAGTTGATTTCTTAGCATTCAGTTTCCCACAAGGAGTAATAAAGTCCTAGCCTGGCAAATGCGTAAACACTTGAGTGCTCTCGACCTATGACCGATGCCAACCTGATCGCGGAAATAATTCATACTTTCTCGACCGTGGTCGCTGAAGATTTAGGTCCATTTGGCTGATGAATCCTTTTCGCCGTACTATGCAAAAGTCACTACAGATTCGAAATTGAACAACTTACCGTTTGTCCCGCTGACGCTCAGCTGCATCGACACGCAGAAAGTTGAGTATTGAAGCCTCTTGCGGATTAAGGCCCAGGAATTGTTCGTTTGGTATGCGTTCGGCATTGATCAGCGATGTAATGGAGTTGAGTGAGTTCAACGAATTCAGTGTTGATGCAGCAGCGGCGTGATGCGCATGTGCGTGTGGATGATGCGAATGAGGCAAAGCTGCATGCGGATGCTGATGTTGATGTGGTGGCAGTGATGTACCAGCCACATTGCCATGCAAATGTGGTGGCAACTGTTGATGTTGATGTTGTTGCGGTAGTTGCTGTTGGTGGTGATGTGGATGTTGTGGGTGGCGTTGCAAATGATGATAGGAGGGATCCGTTTCCATTTGTGGAGTTGCAAGAAGGCGTGGCTGTAGGAAAAGATAAAATACTGGATGAACTCTGGCTACGAAATTCCTATTGAACATAAATATGTGCGCACGTTGGTAACTATTTTGTTATAAAAACTCATGAGCATTTATGCCAGTCGAAAGTTTTAATACATAACTTCACCATTCCTTAGTATTTGCGTCCACACTCACCCCCTTATTTGTACTATGAATTCCATCTGAACTGCTAATGTTCGCCTCCGCGACGCTGGTTGTGGCTAAAGACGTCGCGTTGTTGTTGTCATTGTAGAGCATCATTCCAGCCGAGTCAACGGTGCAGTCCTGATCCTCACGTTCTCGCTGTTCACGTTCATCATCGTCCTGCTCACGTTTCACATTGATGCGCAAATCCTCACCACCCTCGTCGGCAACCATCGGCTCCTGTGAACTAGTCACTACGTCTTGTTCCCCGAGCACATGCACCGGTGCCAGACAATGTTTGCCGATCACGCCCTTCTTGCCGTGCAAGCGCTCCAGCGCGTGATTGAGACGATGCTTTTTAAACGATTTGAGATAACGGAATTGCATGCCACAGACGTCGCACGTGAAGAGCTTGTCGGCCGGCAAGCGGGCGCGATGATTCTGCTCCTTATGCTTAGCATATGCGGAGCGATAACGATACGATTGACCGCATTGCTCACAAATGAACGGTTTCTCTTCGCCCGGCCCGATGTGTGGGTGCTGGAGTGCTGCATGCTGCTCCAACAGCCACACATTCGGAAAATGTGCATTGCAGACGACGCAACGTGTCTCTTCCTCGATGGGCTCGCCAAAGAGTGACGACGACTCCGATGGGCTATTTAGCCGTTGAGTGAGCAGCTGGTGTTGCGCCAGCAGCGCTGAGGTGGGTGGTGGTGTTGATGAGGTAGAAGATGAGGAGCTTTTCTCCTTGCAGCTAGACGTGTCGGTGCAACCGGGCGTGCTCGAGGAGAGCAACAGCTGTGTGTATGAACGCAGACTGTCGCTGACGCCACCGAGTGAGGAGCCGGAACGACGACGTTGCAGCAATTGTTCGAGTGACTCCTTGTAGAGCAGTGGCGAACAAGCGCTGCTGAGCGCGCCACTGCTAGTAGTGGCGGAGGTGCCAATACCGCTGGATGTGCCAGTGCTATTGCTGGGCGTATGAACGGCGCTTTCACGACCACTGTCGCGTGCTTCATCGTGAGTGGTGAGCTCAATAACCGCATCATCGTCCGGTGTTTCAGTGTGCGATGTGGGTGTCGTATCTGGCTTCGATTGTGTAGAAGTGGCTGTGGCATGAGGTGATGGTGTGCCTTGACGACTGGACTTTTGCTTCAGATGCTGTTGCTGTTGTTGTTGTTGTTGCTGCTGCTGCTGCTGCTGTTGATGATGGAAAAATGCAGCTGGTGAGGGATAACGTATGTTGAATGTTTGTTGTTGTTTTTGTTGTTGCTGTTGTTGTTGTGGTTGTTGATGGTGTTGCTGTTTGTACTGTTCTTGCTGCTGTGGTATTGTGCTACGTTCAGGCTGTTGCAGTGGTGATGTTGTTGCTTGCTTGACTGGACTGGCGGCACTTGCCCGATTGTTGGGGGCTGCCACGCCAGCAAGCAATTCGGCAGTGGTGGCATGCGAATGATTCTGATGGAAATCTTTGGCGAACAATTCGCCAATGGGATTGTAACGGTGGGCAAAGTCCTTAGGTGTGTTTAGCAAATTACGACCCCTGTTATGGAGATGAATGAAAGAAAAACAACAAATTATATGTACTTTACGCGATTACAATTTTATCATTCGATGTGCTTACTTTAAAGCCTCTTCGGTCAGCCATGTCTGGTGGCGGAGCAAACCCAAAATTCTGGACGGATCAATGTCGAACCAATTCAGGCCGAACGGTGTGAACGGAAAGGCGAACGGGGTGGGACAGTGGGCGGCAGCCACTGCAGCGCTGCTGCCGTTTCCCATAGCATTGAAGGGTGAACCGAAGTGGCGAAAGAGCTTTGCAAAAAAAGGAAAGTTATAAAATGTGAAAATTAGTATAAAATAAAAAAAAGCAGCAAAGGTGGCTAAATATTTGAAAGGCTTTGAAACATGCGAACCCAAAAGGAAAATGTAAAAGATTTTGTTTGTTTTTGATTGCTGATGGGGACGAGTGGGTGATTAAATTTCGTTTTGGTAATTTATGGTTTCATTTATAATTTAGAATTTGGTAGGTCAAATAACAATTTTAGAAGTAAGCTTGAATAAGTCTGAATTGATGGCAAGTGTTCGTTTTTTCTGTTTTACTACGAATACTACAAAACAAGAAAATATATTTTACTTAGTTATTTTGTTAAATTAGCTTACCATTTTTGCGTAGCCGACACATTAAACATTTATATTTGAAAACTTTTAAAAGGCACACACAATTAAGTAATACAGATACATACGTACAAGTACATGAGTAAATATATGTGAATGTTAGATAAGAAGAGGAAGCATGCCAAACATTTAA
Organism: Anastrepha obliqua; assembly: GCF_027943255.1. Classification (NCBI taxonomy): domain Eukaryota; kingdom Metazoa; phylum Arthropoda; class Insecta; order Diptera; family Tephritidae; genus Anastrepha; species Anastrepha obliqua. Next base: position 52,787,950 of record NC_072893.1, read on the forward strand.
AATTCTGCTTAGAAATAAAGAAAAGGTAGAATATTTGACGACAAATAGTGAATTGCCCATCATTTTTTGTTTGATATTAAGAGATTAAAAAAGGGTTTTCCAATAACAGGTGTTATTTTGAATAGTCCGCTATTTCGGTAGATGTCACTTTTGAAGCTGTCATTTTTTGATATTTGACAAGTAGAAACTACGCCATTAATAAAAATGGAACGATCCACGCTTAAACAACGCATTCACTATAAAAATGGTGAAAATGTGTCAGAGACGATTCCTAAAACTCGAACATTTTCGGGCCATCGTGAAGCACCTTGTCGGACCGCAATAAAGAAATTGGTGAAAAAATTCGAGCTGTTGGGACAAGTCAGTGATGTGAAGCATAAAACCCGTGCACGTCGCTCAAGAACAGCCGAAAATATTGCTGTTGTAGCCGAAAGTGTTGAAGAAAACCCAGGTTTGTCCATTTCTCGTCGTTCTTTGGAAATAGGCATTCCACAAACGTCATAACACCGTATTTTGCAACAAAATTTGGGTCTTAAGGCTTATAAAGTCCAGTTAACACAAGAACTCAAGCCGGCCGATCATTAACAACGTCGCGTCTTTCCTGTTTGGGTCGTTGAAAAGCATGAAAATGATCCGGAATTCCATCGAAAATTCATCTAGAGGGATGAGGCCCATTTTCACCTCGGTTCGGCTTCGTCAACAAGCAAAATTGTCGGATCTGAAGCTTAGAAAATCGAAGAGTGATTGTTGAAAAGCCTCTCTATCCTCAATCTGCGACTGTTTGGTGCGGTTTATGGTCCGGCGGAGTCATTGGACTTTACTGGAGCAGGAGTTACGGTGAATGGATTGCGCTATCGAGAGATGATTAACGATTTTTTATGGCCGAAATTGGATGGTATTGATCTGGAAACCGTTTATTTTCAACAAAACGGCGCTACGTGCCGCACAAGCAACGAAACCATTGATCTTTTACGGGAGTAACACCTCTTATTGGAAAACCCTTTATTTAGTTCTCGAAGCGACCATATAATTCTGTAAGTAAAGAGTGAGAACAACACTTTTGGAGAACAACGTTACAGACCAGCACGTTTTCAATTTTCTCACAGGACTTTAATTTCTTTTACAAGCTCGAAATTGTTGTTATAGAAATCGTTATGTCACGTATAAAAAGTGTCATTAGTAGATTTCTTATAGAAATACCAATATTCTATAGAAAAATCTCACAAAAAAAAATTTCTAACTTTTTATTAAAAATTTCTGAAAAAATTCCAAGTAGGAAATTTGTATAGCTTATTAAATTTTAGTATAAAATTGTCATTATGGAAATGCCAATGTTCTATAGAAAAATCTCACGAAAAAAACTTCTAGCTTTTTGCTCAGAATTTCTGAAAAAATTTCAGGTATAAAATTTTTATAGCTTATTAAATTTTCGTATAAAAAAGTGAAAGTTTCAAGTGTTTCGAAAATCGCTTTGATTTTTGTAAATTTTTTCTGCTGACGGTGTTGGCTGTTTCCTTCCATATAAAAAAAAAATGTAGAGTAGTCGTTAAATGGAAACCGCGTCCAAAAAATATTCTCAAAAATCTGTGTGATTTTTCATTTCCTTGCAACTTACATTTTTGCGTATCTAAATTCAATAACCTATAAAACTGCGTACCTGAATTTTTTCTAAAAATTCTGAGTAAAAATTTTGAAATTTTGCTAAAAGTTTACCGAAATCTTACAAATTTTGTATAAAATTTGAAACTTTGATTTATATGATTCTTGTTGTAGTACGAACTATATTTTTATAAAAAACACAAAATTAAAATTACAAAATACATAAACAAAAAAATAGTAAACATTTTTTTCAATATATCGCGTAGACTTAATTTTGACGCCGACTGTTTGTACCATTTATAGCGTTCGCTTGTTATTGACGTAAATACTCGCCTACCAATAAATAATGTTATACAAGGTGGCGCAAAATTAATCACCCTATCGGAAGGTATTATAATTTTTGCAAATCATATTTGTCGCTTGTGAATTAGACAGCTGCTGTATACAGACAGATAGGCAGTGAAGTGCGTAAAGATAAAGATTTCCATCACTCAAAATCGGGGTTTTTATTTAGTAAAACAAAAGTTATTCAAAACCACAATGGATGATTAATTTTGCGCCCCCTGTATTAAGTGAAAATTTCCAAATTTTCTATCGAAATTCCCAAATTTTTAATCAGAATTTTTTGGAATATTTCACGTATTCAGAGTTATGTCCCATTGAATTTTGATATAATAAAGTGCAAATTTGAAGTGGCTCAAAAATTGCGTTGTTTTTTTTTATATTAGATTTTTTTTTTTGCTGGCGATCTGGTGCATTTTTTTCTAACTAACGAGTATTAGTCATTTATTTATGTAGAGAAAAGCTACTACGAAAATTTGTAATTAGAAAAACAATTTAGCAATTGAGCGATTGAAAAAAAAAATTTTAACAGATTTTTTTTTGGCAAAAGTGTAGGTATAAATAAAAAGTTCATAGTAAATTGTATCCATTTTTATTATTAACTAATTTTTTGTATCCATTTTTATTATTAACCATTTTTATTATTAACTAATTTTCAAAGAAAACGGCTCATATGTTAATTTAAGCCAGTTGATTCAGCTAATCGCCGCTCGATAACACTTGGCGAATCGAAGACTCCTATTTTACTGTACTCTTATAACGGCTGTTATAAATGGCCGGCCGAGTTCCTTGCAAAGCAAAGTCACCGGGGCCACCGGAAGCTGCTGCGCGCAGTTGAGCTCTAAAAAAATGATTGCATCTCAAGCGATTGCATTTAAGGGGTTATATACCTTGTGAGCCCAAAAAATGGACGATTGTCATAATTTTTTTTATATATGTTTTAGAACTTTTATTCAAATGGGGCATATATCATTACTGAAGGGTAACTCTCGAAGAATACATTTTCGTGTTTTTATTTAAAAAATGTTATTATTTATTATTGATATCGCCCCTCCCCCGAAACGCCGTTTTTTTAAAGAGGCTTGCGGTGATCACGGAAGCGCATGAGCAGCTCAACTGAAATCAAAAAAATTAAATGATTATTGTAGAAAAATGTTTTTTAGTGAATTTGAACGGTTTATTTACCCAAAAGAAATTTTTCTCGATATAAAAGCCGCTTTACACCAAAAAAAAAGTTTTTTGTGGGGTTGAAAAATTACAAAAAAAAATTAGTTACAGCGATCCAAATATATATAAAAAGTGAACCGTTCAGATTCACGAGGTTGTAACTTCGAATAGTTAAAAAAAAGGAGGTTTTCTGTAAAGTCGGTTTACTGACGGTAGTTTAACGTGAAAACGTCATAAGAAAATACTGATGTCATGGTTGCAATTTTCAAAACAAAATTTTAATTTTATTTGTTTGATAGATATTTTGTATGGATATAGAGGAGGAGGTAAATGGAATCGCAATGGAATAGGTCAAGTTACATTTACACAAACGTGAAAAATGACGAAACATTTATCAAATTCATGAATTTCGATTGTGCATCAGACGTTAATAAGTCAACAACACTAAGAGGCAACATCATCGATTTGACTTTTTCAAGTCACTTTACACTCGAAACACTCCCTTTTATTTTCTACTTTTCCTATCATCGTCCTATTCTCAACAGAGAAATGGTTCATTACCATGCACACAGGAAGGAGGCATATGCAAATACAAATATGTGAATTTATATACATATGGGCATATACATACATATAGGTATATGCTCACTCAAGAAAGAGAGAGCCAGATGTCGAACGTTGCCGAATGCGGGGGCCGTTAGTGCTCTTTGTCGTTCGTTCCACGCTTTCACTTGCAGATCAAGCAAGCTAACGACACACTTTTTCGTACGTGCAGCCGGCTAAATCGAATTATTAGACGTTATCACGTCAAAAAGTTTATGCAAATCGGTCAAATAGTTTTTGATAAATAATGATTACCGCAACGGTAATTTTCAAAAAACACGACTTCGAGATAATCGCGTCTAAAGTTTTGCGTGCACTTCATCTAAGCCTCGTTCCAAGTAAGGTCGCGCGCTTTCACGGTCTGTAACTTTCGTTCTAGTGCTCCGATCTTTATGATTTTTTGAATTTATATTTTTAAGATGATGTGCTTTTAGAATATGCTATAAAAAAGTTTTCGATTTTTTAGTCCAACACAAAGTATATAACCCCTTAAATAAAAATAATAAAGGCCGATAGCCCCAGATGCTAGCTTTAATAGTGTAATATAATTACTTTTATTTATAATTATATTTCATATAAATGATTTCATTCATAAAAATCTAAATTTCCTTTGCCCATATTTTTGTGCCTATGGAAAACCCCCTTAAAAAATTGATCCCACGCTTTCAAGCAGCAGAATAAAAACAGAAATTGTATTCATTTTTTTGTATTTATTTTTCAGTTTTATAATTTTTATCATTTTATCATTCACTTGCGTTTTTCTATTTTGTATTGATTTTATTTTCTTCAATTTGTGTGTGTGTGTGTGTGTATGCAATATATAATTTAATAATTATTATATATATTTGTTTTTAAACATTTTCATTTTATACACTGCAACTCAATTGAGTTCACAACGGCAAAGCCTCATACACTCGAACCGTGTGACTGTGTGCGTGAACTCGAGTGTTTACTATTATTATACTTTTTTTAGTTTTATGCTTTATAGTATTGGCTTTTGCGTATTTGTTTTCTTGTTGCTTTTGGAAAATTTTGTGTCTGGTGTTAACGCTACTAAGCAATTGTTTATACATAAATATGTATGTATGTATGTAGTTTGCCTGGTCCTCATTTCAGCTACTCAATAAACTCACTTGAAGATGCTTTACGCATGTTTTCTGTTTTCTGTTTACTGTTTTTGTTAATTTTCAATAATTTTGCTGTGAATTTGCTATCCATTTGCCTTTGTTCTCTCGCAGTCACCCATCTTTTGTTCCTCTTATTCATTTTTTTTTAATCTCAATTCACTCTTTTTTGTTTTGCTGTGTGTTTGCTATTTAAAATTCCCCTCCCTCTCGCGGCTTTTGTTTTTTGTTTGTTTGTTTGTGTAATTTCAATGGTCAGTAATAATAGTCAGTTATCATAATAATAATCAGTTATAATAATTTTATTTGTTTTTGTTCACATATTTTATCTTGCCTTTCGAATTTTTCCTCTGCTTTTTTACAACTATGATATGCATTCTTTTGTTTTCTTTAATAATTCTTTTTTGTTGCTCCTGTTTGCTTCTTGAATATTAGAATTTTGCATTTTAGTTGCTGCATTTGTATTTGTATACGAGTTTTTTTTCGTTTTTTTTTTTGTTTCTTTTATTTGTTGAGTTTACTTCCCTTGCTATGTTAGGGGCTCATTGGCCTAAAAATACATATGTATGTATGTATGTTAAGAAATGTTTATATCTGTTTGTCAGACATTCCTCAAATATTTGGTTAAGTTTGGTGATTTTTTAACTTTTACGCAACTTTTGAGTTTTTCATGCACCAATACTACCGGAATGTATGTATGTATAAGTTTTTATATTTAGTTTATTTCTATTCAGCTGACAAAAACCGGATTTAGTTTGCTCTGTTTTTATATATTTAGCCTGTATGTGTCTTATCTCATGCGCAGTGCTGGGTAATTTTATAAATTTTCAATAATATGTACACAATTTTTGCGTATCGAAAAAATGCACAAAAATATGCTTTCTTCGTTTTTGTTATTTTTTTTTTGTGTGTTTTGTTCTTTTTTGTAAAGAATGAGTGGGCGCAGTATTTGTATTTAAGTATGTACGTATGTGTGCTTTTATTGAATACGAAAATGAGTAGAGCAAACATTAACTTCTTTTTTGTTATTGCTCGCATTTCTATATAATTTTTTGTTTTATAAAACTTTAACCTTCCGAAATTTCTATGAATATCTTTTCACGTCAGTATGATTTGTGAGCATTTTTTTTATTTTCATTTCTGCATACCACGTTTAGATCTACACTTTGTCCGGGCATTGATATTTTGCTTACAAACTCTAATTTCTACAATAAGTAATAAAAAAGTATAAAATAAAGACGTAAATAAATCAGAAAGGAAAAATGATGAAGATGAAAACATAGCCGTCGATATATATCGTCTAAATTGCGTTTATGCATATCGAGTAGTGATATTTTTTCCAAGAGAAATGCATGCATTATATTATTGTGCCCTTTATTCGCCATTCCCCCACTCGCTATCTCGATTAACTTTACGAAAATTTTGCGTGCGAAAGCAACAACAAAGTTATCGAGTAAAATTCGTCGCTAGCGAGTATGGCTATAGGCCTCTTCTACACGCCATTTCCCCGCTCGCTGACGAAAATTTCGCATTCAAAAGCAACACCAAAGCTATCGAGTAAGAATCGTCTTCTAGTCGCCATTTCCCATTTCACTTAGCAAGTGGCGAATAGATGAAGCAAATGAACATGCACATGTATGTCGGCAACGCGAGAAGAGAACTGCCTTAAATTACATGTGCTGGTAAGGCAGTGCGGCCTAATGAGCTGTAGCCACACTCGCCAGCGACGAATCTTACTCGATAACTTTGTTGTTGCTTTCGCATGCACAATTTTCGTCAAGTTAATCGAAATAGCGAGCGGGGAAATGGCGAATAGAAGAGGCTTAATATAATTTCTCTCAATTTAGTTTTACTGCCGTGCATAAGCGCACAGAAAATTGGAAGCATCGCACATTACTTAGCGCTTGCAGAGCTTCTCTCTATTTCCTTCTAACTTAAATTTCAACGGCTGTTTGAGTGACCTGCGTTCAACAGACACTTACACCATATTAATCAAGCAGTTAGATTGGCATGAGACGAAAAAGAGGCACAAATGAGACTCATCAATATGATATACAAGCAAAAGTTGCTCTCCTTGGTGTAAATATGTATATCGAACCTCTAAACTGTAAAAAAGATTCTCCAAAACAAAAGCTGAAAGTTTTGATTGGTGAAAACTTAAATGAAATGTATGTATGTATATGTACATTACACAAACAAATAATGCCATGTAATAAAAAATCAATGAAATATTGAAACATTTTTCTTTATTGTATCCATGTAATTAAATAACTTTATTTGCTTAGATAATTGAATATGGTATATAAAAAATAGTTGTTTTTTTTTTGCATAACTAAACAAATACGTTTATGTATGTAGTTAAAAATGGGAACTTAAATTTCGTTTGACACGTCCTCGGACGCTATGTTTTTAACTCAAATATGACTTATGAAATAAATGAATTCGAACATAAAATGATTAAAAACTAAAATTAAATGTGAAAGAAAAAGTACAATTTTTAATTGAACTGGTGAACTAAATGCCATGCTGTGAATATACGTAAATTGATAGGAATATGGAATGATTGAAATGCATTGCATCTACTGATCGGAATAATCGAAATTTTAACGGTTTCAGTTATTATACGAAATTGAGTTTCGGTGTGCAAGAACGGGTTCTGAAGCCAGAAAAATGCATTAAATTATTTATGAAAAGTCAATTGCGTTAATATATTCAGAATGAGTTATCTAATTTTCTGAAGCCCTCATGGCCAGCACATTTATGTTACAAAAAATTAAAAAAATAATAATTCAATAATTTTTTGAAAAATTTAATTTTGTCAAATGGCTGGAGATTTTAAGAATACATAGTGAGTTTTTTTCAAATAATAAATCAATTAATAATTTCAAATTTGTTTGACTAAAAGCGTTTGTATTTCCAAACACGGGTTAAATTTGAAGTTTCTCACACTCGTGGAAAATTTTTAACAAAAACGTTTGCCGTAATCTGCATTTACTGTGCTTATTTTGAAAATAAAATTAGATATAAAAAAATGTATTTATAAAAAATTTAATTGCAGACATTTTTTGATTAAAAAAATTTATCCAGAAAATAATTAATTCTTTCAGAAAATTATGATATAAATTTTGGAAAGTTTTTAACAACATAATTTTCTGTAAGTTATTGCAGTTAACTTTTAGAAAGTAAAATTTTCATTAAAAAATTCTAATTTTGTAAATATTAAATGTTGTTATAAGTAAAAAAAATCTTTGAAAATAAAATTTAATATAAAAAAATTTATTTATAAAAAATTCAATAGCAGACATTTTTTTGAATAAAAAAATTTATCCAGAAAATAATTATTTCTTTCAGAAAATTATTACACAAATTTAAAAAAATTTTTTTAAGAACATAATTTTCTGTAATTTATTGCAGTTAACTTTTAGAAAGTAAATTTTTCATTAAAAAATTCTAATTTTGTAAATATTAAATGTTGTTATAAGTAAAAAAAAATCTTTAAAAATAAAATTTTATATAAAAAAATTTATTTATAAAAAATTCAATAGCAGACATTTTTTTGAATAAAAAAATTTATCCAGAAAATAATTATTTCTTTCAGAAAATTATTATACAAATTTTGAAAAATTTTTTTTAAGAACATATAGGTAATTTTCTGTAAGTTATTGCGCTTAACTTTTAAAAAATAAAATTTCAATTGAAAAATTTGAATTTTGTAAATATTATATGTTATTATAGTAAAAAAAAAATTTTTTTTTTTTAAATTTGCGTTTAAAACTCCACTTAAATTTAGAAAATAATTTACAAAGAATTTTTTTAATAAAAAAATTTGTTTTGAATATATCATTTAAATTTAGAAAATAATTTTCCAATAAAAAAAATTGTCTTAAAATAAGATTTTTAATAAAAGTTATTTTGTTTGTTTATTATTGTACTCAAAAAATTTATTCCCTCAAAACCTATTTCCTTCAGAAAAATGTTATACCAATTTTTGGAATAATTTTCTCTAAGTTATTAAGGTTAATTTTTCAGAAAGTAAAATTTTAATTTAGAAAAATTTAATTTTGTAAATAACTTTTAAGTAAATAAAACACAAAATATTTTTACAAAATGAATTTTTCAATAAAAAATTTGGTTTTTAAGTAAATAAAACAAAAAATATTTTTAAATATGAATTGTTCAATAAAAAAATTGGTTTTTAAGTAAATAAAACAAAAAATATTTTTAAAAATGCATTTTTCAATAAAAAATTTGGTTTTTAAGTAAATGAAAAAAACAATATTTTTAAAAATGAATTGTTCAATAAAAAATTTCGTTTTTAAGTAAATAAAACAAAGAATATTTTTAAAAATGAATTGTTCAATAAAAAATTTCGTTTTTAAGTAAATAAAACAAAAAATATTTTTAAAAATGTTGAATGAAAATTTGGTTTTTAAGTAAATAAAACAGACAATATTTTTAAAAATGAATTGTTCAATAAAAAATTTGGCTTTAAAAAAAAAATTCTAAAAAAAAAATTGTTTTAGAAATAATTTTTTAAATTGAATTTTATTTAATTTTAATTTGATGTTATTCAAAAACTGTATTCTGAAAATAATTTTTTTCTTCTGAAATATATCATTCCGAATTTAGAAATATTTTAACTATTTTTCGTAAGTGCAATAACTTAACTTTTTAGAAAGTAGAACTTCTATTTAAAACATTTTTATTTTGTAAATAGTATATAACTAAATAAAGCAAAAAATCTTTGGAAATTTTTTTTTTTTAATTTAGAAAAAAAATTTCGAATATAAAAAAGTTGTTTTAGAAGTATGTATTGCGTTTTGTTAAACAAAATTTTAAAATATCAATTAAATTTTGAAATTTTTGGAATATTTTAAATATTTTTAACGACATCATTTTTCTAACTTATTGCGCCTAACTTTTTAGAAAATATTTTTTTATTTAAGTAACAATATTTTTATTTAATAAAATATTTTTTTGAAAATTAATTTCTTGTTTGAAAAAACCTTATTTTTAATTTAAAAAAGTATTATTTGGTGGAAACTTATTTGTTATTTGAAAAAGTTTGTTTTTGGCAAACATCAATTAAATTTCAAAATAAAGTTTTTAATTAAAAAAACATTCTGAAACTTTTTTCTAAATAAATAAATACATTTTTTTTAATTAATAATTAATTTTGAGTTCAAAAATGTTGAATACCTTTAAAAACACATTTTGGCGTAAGTTATGACTCTTGACTTGTTTGAAGCGAATTCTTTAACTAAACAATTTATTTTCCAAAAAAAAAAAATGTAATTAAAAAGTTTTGAATACAAATAATTTGTTTAATTACAAATTTTTTAAAAAATGTAATTAAAAAGTTTTGAATACAAAAATTTTTTTTACCTACAAATTTTTTAATTCTAAATTGATGAATATTTTTAAAAACACAGTAAATTATAACCCTTGATTTAATTGAAGCTAATTCTCTAATTAAAAAATCCATTTTAAAAAATATATTCAAAAAAAAAAAAATTGAAATGAATTAAAAATAGGTTAATTAAAAATTAAGTTTTCAGTTAAAAGAATCAGTCTGAAAAAATTTATTTATTTTAATTTTTAATTTTCTGTCATTTAAACTTTGAAACTTCTGAATGTTTTTATTAACGCATTTTTCCGTAATTTACTGCTCTTGAATTTTCTGAAAATATTTCTTTAAAAAATGAAAATTTTTTCAGCAAATATCATTTGAATTTTGTAATTGCTAACATATTTTTTAAAGTTTTCTACGTAATTTGTTTTTAATTAAAAGATATCTCAATTTAGGAATCAAATTCATCAATTTTTTTAAATTTCTCAATTTAAGAATGAAATTCATATTGGAAAACTTTTTTCAACACATTTTATGCTAATTTTCTATTAAACTGTGAAAACTGTTAAAATTTCTCGATTAACTACAATTCAATGCATCTTCATTTGATTTGTGACTCAGTACAATGAAAGTTTTAATGGAATGCCCACTGTTGTGACTATGGAATGACTTTTCATGCATGCCAGTTTAATGTTTAGTTGACAATTGGTTTGGTTTTTTTTTCTTTCTTTTTTTATGTAATGCATGAATGATAAAGGTGTATAAGTATGTGCCTACTGTGGCATTATGAATGAAATAAATGCCTCTTTAGTGATAAAAAAAGAAAAGAAAATTATCATAACTTAATGTCTCTGTTCACTTTAAGTATTTTTTCAGTTAAATATTTTTTTTTTTTTTTGTTTTGCTCACTTTTAATTTGTGTGTTCCATTATTTTGCGTGAGTGTATTATGTATTTTTAATTTTTTTTTCAATTATTTAATGTTTTTGTTGCTTTGTTTATTTTTATTCATATGCATATATTTCGGTATTACAAGTTGTAGTCGGTATATGTATATGTATGTATGTAAGTGTGTCACTTAAAATTTATTAACTATTTTTTGTTTTTGTTTTGTGTTTGTTTGTTTAAATACTTTAAAATATACTTTTGTTGTAGGAACATATTGACGTAATTAACGTATTGCAGCTATTACTCGAAACTCACTTCTCTCATCACTGCATAACTTCTAACTGTCTGTCTCTCCCTCTCTCTTCCTCCCTGTCAGACTCTCAACTTGAGCGCTCACTACCCTCACCTGCGCGCTAGCGCATTTGCTCTCTTTGTCACACGTTTTCTTTGCTCTCTTGTCAGTTTTCGCATAGTTTTGAATTTAATTTTATGTTTAATGTGAATAATATTGGTTGAAAATAAGCCAAGCTAAAGCTACATACATTAATTACTGACTTAAAATTATTCGTTAAAAATTAAATTAAATAATTAAAATAATAGTTTTGACCTTCTAATTGTTAGCTGTCTGCTGTCTGAAGCCTGCTTTCTGCTTTATGCGTTAATTTTTTATTATTCTTTTTATCATTATAACTTTTAAATATTTATGTAATTTCAATGTAATTCATCAGCTGTGTACTATGTTTTCTGTCTCTTTCGTATTTCATTTTTCATCTCTCTGCCTCGCTAACACTCTTCTCTCACTTGCGCTTCGCTACTGCTGATGTATGTATGTATGCAATTATTACATGTTTACTTCTGGCCGTTTTCATGTGTGTTTGCATGTATGTGTGTATGCATATATGTAAGTATGTATGTATGTATGTAAATTACAAATTAAATGAGCCTCATAGGAAACTTAAAATTTCAACCTTTAGGTACTATTTTAATTAATTTAATAATATTTTATGCATTCACTGCTATTCACTTGTGTGTCCTCACTGCTTCGTGTATTTTTTTAATTTTTTTTTTTCAACTTTTTATGTTTTTGTTTTTACTATTTAGTTCCTCTGCTTATTTGTGTTGATCGATTCATGTACAAAATCAATTGCAAATACAATATTTATAAAAAAAATTAATTAAAATATTTGTTATTTGTTAGCGCTTAAACAAAATAAAATTTGCTAAATTATAACTGTGTATAGCTGTGTTTGTATGCATGCGTTGTATTTTATGGTATTTTATACCAGTTCTCAACTATTTTGTTTTTGTTTTTTTTTTTGCAATTCAATAATATTGTTTTTCAAATAGGTTTCGCTGCTTAAGGCTAAACTTGAAAAATCTTTATTCGTAAATACCCATAAAATTAATTAAAACTAAAAGTAAATATTTTGAAATTATATTTAAATAAAAATTAATTAAAAAATATGCTTGAAGGAACAACAAATTACAACGGCTGCGTTTTATACGGCAATTTTTTCTCGCTCATCTACATACTAACTCGCTACTCATTATTACATTGCGAACTGCTTTCAGTAAATATGAATAACATTTTTTTGTGAATTAATATTTTTTTTTCTGTGTAATTTCTAATGCTTTAATGTAGTCTGTATTATACGCTATTTTATGTTTTTGTATTAAACAAAAATATCCTAATTTAAATTATAAAATGTAAAAAAATGGATTTAATTTTACTGCTTAAATTTACTTATTAACATTAGCAAATAAATATTATGCAGAAAAAAAATTCAACTACAAAGTAAAAAAAAAAAAATAATGCTAAAAGGAATTGTATGTCTTCCTGTTTCCGTTACGGTTTCGTTTTACCTTTGTCTGCAATCACTACAACTCTTTCTCTCTCTCTCTCTCTTCCTATAGTTTGAATTCTCATCAGTTACGCGTGCTTATCTACTTTGCACTATTTTACTTTGTCATTTACTCACTGCTGACTTTGTTGTTCAACAGTGTGCGCTCAGTATTACTATGCATGTATTTCTCTCCGCTCTCCGCTCTCCGTAGCGGTAAGGTTTGCTCTATTTGTGAATGGTTTCGTGTACTTAATTTCAGGAAGGCTAAAATATTCCTCTCATTCAAGAATATTCCTTGCTTTTTACTCATTTATTCATAAATCTTTGCGTTTCGTTTTTTTTTTTTTAACCTTTTTCTCTGCCCATTTCCGTTTGTTGGCTTATATCTCGCCGCTTTCAAGCTGTTTAAAGTCTAAGTATTTATTATATGTATATATTTTTTGCTTTGTGTTTTCCAGTGTAGGGTTTTGAATGTGTAATTTCTTTGTTTTGTTTTTGTCATTTGTGAGTGTGTGGATATGCAAAATCTACATTGTTTTTGTAACTAGGTTGTTCTTCAATTAGTTGTTTTTGTAAACTACAATGCTTATAGTACTGCTTTGTATAAAGTTCTATTAAATAACCTTTTGTTGTTTTTGGATTTTTTTTTTTGTTTTTGCAAATTTTTCTTTTAAGTAGGCATCACTACAAAAGGTCATATCTCATGATTTGCTCATTTCATGCCGTTAGTTAATTTTCAATATTGAACTTTTGTTTGCTTTGCAAAACTGTGTACATTTTTTATTATTTTTTATAATTTTTTTTATTTCACATCTTTTTCCATGCTTTCAAAACTATTCAAAAATTGCATTTTTCTGCCTTTGTTCACTTAATTATTCAGCGTTTTATCCAGTGTTTGTGTCGCTTATACTTAAATTTCTTTTTATCTGTGCTTGTTTTTGTTTAAATTTTTATAAAATATTATTTTAGTAGATATATATAATTTTTTGTTTTGTTTTACAATTTCATTTACTTGTATTTACGTCTCATTTTTTCTTTTTAAGGGGATTAGGCACTACAGTGTGTGTATGTGTTTACATTTTACTTGTATGCGTTTTAATGATTTTGTTAAATTTTATTTGGCGTTTGAACCGAAAATCAGCAAAATATAATTTTTTTGTCAAACTTTTTTCAGCAATTTTTTTAATTTTAATAACATTTCGCTTAGCTAATGGCACGAAAATGTTGTTCATACACTGAAATAAAATTTTGAGCAAACTTTTCAGAGTGCTTTTAATTTTTATAATAATAATAATTTTTTTTTTTAAATTTTGTTTCAAGCAAAAAGTGTTCTGTTATCGCATCTGAAAATCAGTATATGTTTGCATACGTAAATATGTATGTATGCATGTTTTTGAATTGTATAAAATGCATGCAAATTGGCTTTAGTTGCATTCGTATGGTTTGTTGGTTTTTACTATGTACAAAGAGTTGATAATTTATTAAGATATTTCGCTTGCTGAACTGAATGTATGCGGTGCAATGCCGTCGATCGGATTTGGTAGTTGTAATAACATTTTGTATTTGCAATCTAATTTCATATCCAATTATCATAAATTTATTTTTTTTTTTACGTTTTGCTTTATTGTTTTTGCAGTTTTTAGTTAATTATTTATTACTTATATTAATCTTATTTTTTTAATAGCTTGGCACTCAAATTATTCATCGATTCATCCATCATATTGTATTGTAGAAAATTTCCAATGAAATGCTTTAGATTCGATTTCTGTATTTATGTAGATTGTTTAGAATAATTATTATTGCTGTTATTGCGGTATTGTGGTTGTTGTTATTATTGTATTTTAAGCGTTGCTTAAGACGTGATTAGGTGTTGATGTGGTATAATTTATTAACACAGCATTTCAAGTGCCATATTATAGCCCATGAAATGGCATAGCATTGATATGAGATGATCACATGATCATATGATATGAGATGACTTCATATTATACAATATCATATGATATCATATCACATCACGTGATATCACATCGAATGTTTTTAAGACATTTGATATCATATCAATATGATATCGCACCAAATGATTTCACATCAGTTGACGACACATCATATCATATGATATCACACCAAATGATTCGATATCACATACCACATCATATCGACATGACAACACATCATATCATATGATATCACACCAAATGATTCGATATCACATACCACATCATATCGACATGACAACATACCATATGATATCACACCAAAAGATTTCATATCATATCATAACATTCCTGCGAATATCACGAATGATTTCAAGGCATTTGATATCATATATCGTATCAAATGATTTTACATCACATGATATTACCTCACGTGAAATCACAACATATCATATGATATCACAACAAATGATTCGACCTCATATGATTCGGCATCACATGATATCTCAACACACCATATGATATCGCACCAAATGATTTCACATCATATCATACGATATCACGAACTTTTTTCTATTTCAACTGCAAAACTGTAGAATGCGAGTTACGAGTCAGAAACTGCCTGCTGCTTTACCCAGCACGAAAAATTTAATATATGATATACTAGGACCAATTGATTGTCTGCTTAAATGAGCATATCATAGATTCGCTCTCTCATCGCGAATCAATTTTTTACTATCAACACCTAATCGCGCCCACGCGTGCTGTTTTCTTGTTTATTAGTTTTATTGCAGAGAATTTTTTAAAGTTGTTTGAAAAGAAGTTTTTCGCAAGTATTTTTTTTTAAGAATACTGTAGATTTAAGCATTACTTTTATTAATTTCTGTTCAAGCTTACTGTCTTGACTTTTTCCTATTGTGTCGCTGTTGCTTATACAACTTTCTTGGGAAGATTTTAAGTACCATATCTGAAACCATTTTTTAAAATAATCCTGTGTTTTGAGTTGTTTTCTTGTGGCGCATGAAGTTGCAATTTTTGGATTTATAACGAGAAGATCTTTCAATGAATTTGCGTTGTCAACGACAAGCGACAACTTGACGTCATTTAGAAATCGCACGCTGGAAAATCTCAAACACTTTGCTTGCATATTTTATTTTTTTTTTTTAATTAGTTAATCAATCGGATTAGTTGTAGATCGGCTTGCTGTGAATTGATTAGTTCGATTGTTTGACTGATTGGCTGATTGGCTGATTGAAGGGGTTCGGTTCTACTTTCGGATATCGGTACGTACGTATCTATTAATGGTACAGTATGGTGGTAACTATGTATGTATGTATTACAAGTTTTTCATAACAATTTATAAAGGTTTTTTATTAAATATAATAAAAAGTTTGTAAAATAAGTAAATACATAACTACTGCAAGGGATTTTGTAACTATAGGTGTGTACGTATGAATGTATATTTGTTTTATTTATGTATGTAGTATGTAGGTAAAATGGATTGGGTACTCTGGTAGTCACACTGATGCACGTACATATACATATATGTATGTAGGTACGGAAATAAATCAATTTACTAGCGGCTGTTGAATGCGAAAATAATTCAATATTTATGTATATGGAGAAAAGAATCTATCTCAAGTATGTAAGTAAACAAGGCATTTTACTGTTGTTGACATTATTGTTGTTGTTGTTTATTACATTTGTATTTGTTAGTTCATTAAATATTTGTTGTCTTCGCTGCAAGAGCTTGTAAAGGCATTCAAGTTGTGAAATGCGCTCAGCGTTGACGGCTCTCACCACAATTCGCGCAGCTCTTCCAAGCATTTACGATTTCTCACGCGTGCTGCCTTCGGGTTTGCCTGCTTTGCAAGTATTTCACAGTTATTGCTGTATTTGTTGTATTACCGATCTCGGTTGTTATTTGTTTGTTTTGCTATTTGTAAAAAAGGCATTCGAGAATTGAAATATTTTGCACTATTTTTCAAGTTTCTGTATAAAAAATTAATTGAATCATTTTCTTCAACTATTTGCAGAAAACAAACCGTGGCAAAAATCCTTACAAAAAAAATATCAAAATATTATTTTACATTTATATGTAATTACATATTTATTTGTTTATTATGTTAGTACTATTGTTATTGATTGTTGTTGTAAATAATTGCCTTCACTCTGATGTCCTCCGCAAATACACTTGAATGTGTGTATGTCTGTAGGTATGCACTAACTATTTATTTCGGGGCTTATTTACGTATTTCAGTTATTCAATTAAAAAATATGTATAAATATTTGTTGTTGTTGTTCCGGTACTATTGCAAATTTTTTAGTCATATTTGTATGTAGTTATTTCTGTTTGTTGTTGTAGTATTTTACTTAATGCATTGTATTGTATTAAAGGTAATCATTACTGTTAGACTATTTATTTGAGCTGCTGTTGTTGTTGTTCTTGTTTTTGTTGTAATATTGTAGTATTGTTAGTATTGTTAGTATGTTAATTTGTTTTTGCTTTAAGTTTTATATATTTTTTTCTTTAATTGGAAGAATCCGTATTACCCTGAGCTTTTTGTTTTCTTGTAGCTGTTGTAGTTGTTATTCACTTGTATTGCATCGAAATCAACTGAACAAATTATTAATAAACAAAAACGCTCAAAATGAAAAATGAAAAAATTTTAAATTTATCGAAAATCGAAATCATGAATGCCGAGTGTAGTTTTTGTTTTTTTTTTTTAGAGTAACAAGAATTTTGTTTGCCGAAACTTGCGGTTTTGTTTTTGTTAAGGGGGTTCGTAGTGATTGCAAATTTCATGTAACCATTTTGTATAGTTGAATTTTGTTGTAATTTTTAGTATTTCTTTCATTTTTGCATTTTATCGCACGAGTCCGTCATACTCGATTTTTTTTTTCTGGTCGCTGACTTTGTTTCTAAAGTTTTTGAAAGTTACCGAAAATGCTAAATTTTGTGGTTAATTCAGTTTTTGTTTAGGTTTTGGTGAAAAACATTGAATTTTGTGTGCCAAAGCTTTTTAAATTTAATTACTTTTGATGTTACTTTTATTATTAGTTTTTTCTCCTTCTAATTTTTTTACAATTCTGTACTAATTTTGTTTAAAGCTTTTAGCTTTTTTTTTTTTTTGTTGAGAATTAAATGAAAAAAAGCTTTTGTAATAAATGTTACTTATATGTTTTGTTATAAAATATGTTTTGCAATATTAGCTTGTAGTTGTTTTCTTTTTGTTTTTGTAATTAGTTTTTTTTTGTGGTTCTTATTGATTTTTAATTTTTATTTATTCTTATTTTCTTTATTTCTTTTTTGCTTTTTTATACTTTTTATCATTTAAGCTTATTGACCTTGTTCAGTTAAATTTCTTATAAATTCGATACGCACAAATTTTGTTTCCTTAGCACCAGCCAAGGTTTGTCAAGAAAAATGGCCATGGAATGGTTTGAAAAATAAAAACTAACAACAGGCTGTTAACGATAGTAAAAATGAAAGCTAAATATGATACTAAAATGCAGCTATGGTCCCATTGCTATACTCATTTCTCAATTAAATTACGGACAACTGTATCCCGCGAATGGTTATAACACTTCTGGCAGTTTTTGCGTTTACAGTAACTTTACAGTCATCGCCGAGTATGAACTCTGCTCTCTGAGAGCAACACTTGAATTGCTGTATGTTAAGAAGCGTAGGGTTAACATTTTCTACTTCCCTCGTTGCATTGCCGTGCAAGTGCGACTTTAAATTTTCTTCTGCCTTCGTTGCATTGCCGTGCAACTACGACTTAAACTTAGACGGCTGCTGAAGAAATGTTTGCATGTATGATTCTAAGGAAATGTTAGGGGGAAAAACGAAAATCATAATCCCTTAGAATGTATCCAACGGTTTTTGCCAACTGGAACGTAAATCAAGAGCATTATACAAAACTAAATAACACTCTTCTTCTTCCTATTTTTTGACAGGCACACTTGGTGTGAGTTTGATAGGCAGTCAAGTGTGTGATGGTGCAAGTGCTTGGCATTTTCGCTTGAGCGTGCAAAGGTGGGGCTGCTATGCCAAATTAGAATTTTTATAGTAACATTAAAAAGAATAGAAAAAAAAACAGAAAATAATATGTTTGACTTGGTATATTTACAAGAGCAAATATTCTTAGCTATTTTGCTTTTTCTTAAAAAATATCTGCATTTTTACGCCATTTTTTAGACCTTTTAATAGGATTTTCTTTCAAATTTAATCATTTTTTATGTGCTTGGAATCAGGCGATCTCCGCTGTGGGCATTTTTTGGCAACCAGCTGAGAGCGTTTTTACTTATGGATCTGTACAATGATCAAGAAAGAGAATAAACAGCTTCGAAAGCGCTTTACAAAGTTTCGAGCCATTAAAAAATAATAAAAAACATTTAAAATGTTATTAACTTTGTCTCATACTTTTCATATAATCTAGCAGAAGTTCCCGTAAGATACTTACCTAATATAGGAAAAAAATAAAGCAACAAAAGTAAATAGCTGTAAACAGCTAATGAAAGTCAAAAAAAGGTCTCACTAAAATGATTCCATGTTTGGGCGAAAATTCGAGAGCACTTGCAGTAATGAAAATAAGGAAGACAACAATATTGGAAGAATACTGCTAGTATTCCAGAGCTTTTAAAGGTAGCACCTTGCAGTAAAGTTCTTAAAGGGAAACTGTCAGGAGCTTTTAAGATATGAAAGCACTGATGAAAAGCTGCAACAAACCTGTAAATGTTGTTTTTGTTGTAGCAGCAATACTAAACCCTGTCAATGTACTCAACTCACTCTAACTCATCTAAAGGTAGGCGCAGAAAACTTGCTGTTTCGCCAGGTTGGGTCCAGAAGGATAGGGGTGCTAGATGAGTGGGTTTGTTGGGGCATGTGAAAATGTGGTTAGTGTTGTGCGGAGTGCCCTCACATGCAGGACATACAGTTGCAGACAAAACTCTCCGTACGACCTTTTTTCTTAATTTTTCTCGATCTAAAGCATTTAAAATAAATGTAATGATGCAGTTTTGTTTTAAGGCTAATTATGTAACAAATGTAAAAAACAAATTATTTTCAATATTTACTTTAAAAGTTATTCACGAAAAACCAAAAAAATGCACTGACAAAAGTGTACATACGTTATATTACGACACTTATTTTGCTATTCTTTTCTTGCGAAAATTTAACTGTAAAGTACCGTTTGTTTTATTTTGTGGTTCTACTTTGCATTCTTCTTAAAATTTATGGCATTTCGTCTTTTGAAAAAGTGTACGATCGGAATAATGTCGCTCCGCAAAGAAATCTCTACTGATTTGAGAAAATTAGTTGTTGACTACAGAAGTAAAAAGAAATCCTTTGGTGAAATAGCTGATTTGTTGCATTTAAGCAAGTCTACGGTACAAACTATTTGTAAAAACTTTGAAACATCCAATTCTCTGGAGAGTAAGCCGCGTAGTGGCCAGCCCAAGAAGTTCAACCGGAGATATGTATCCTTTATTCGCAAAGCAGTGAATCAGAATCCGAAAATTCATGCTACTGATTTGGCCCAGCAGGTAGCCGAGAGGTGTCAAATTGTTGCCCACCCACGTACAGGAGCAGGACCCTTAATAATGAAGGTTACAACTGCAGAACTCTTCGCAAGAAGCTCCTTATAAGCGAGAAAAACCGAAAGCTTCGTATGGAATTTGCAAAAAAGCACCCCTTATAAGGGAATAGAATTTTGGAAACTAGTTTTATTCACTGATGAATGGTGGTGGCAGTCTCATGGTTTGGGGAGCAGTTGCAGCCACAGGAGTTGGAAACCTCGTTCAAATATGGATCGCTTCCAATACAAGACCATTTTGGAACAAAACCT
The DNA here is from genome assembly GCF_027943255.1 of Anastrepha obliqua. Lineage (NCBI taxonomy): Eukaryota > Metazoa > Arthropoda > Insecta > Diptera > Tephritidae > Anastrepha > Anastrepha obliqua. The sequence continues at coordinate 52,808,652 of NC_072893.1, forward strand.
GATGCCATCCGTGGACAAACTAGGCCTAGGCTCAGCTGGATCTTCCAGCAAGATAATGACCCGAAGGACACTGCCCAAATCGTCAAGGACTGGTTGCTGTATTAAGCTCCACAAAGCCCGGACTTAAAAATTATTGATCATGTTTGGGACATTTTGGAGCGAAAGATTCGGAAGCACTCTATTACTAGTGCTCCATTCCGCAAAGAGAAGTTGCTGGATGAATGGCAGAATATCTCGGTGAAGGAGCTTGAAAATTTAGCAGCTTCAATGCCCAGACGTTTGCAAGCAGTCATCGATGCTGGTGGTGGCCCAACAAAATATTAATTTCCACAAATCTAATCAGTTTTCGTAGATAATTCTTATATTCTAAATTCGTATGTACACTTTTATCAGTGCCTTGTTTTGGTTTTTCGTGAATAACTTTTAAAGTAAATATTGAAAATAATTTTTTTTTTTACATTTGTTATATAATTTGACTCAACACAAAATTGCATCATTACATTTCGTTTAAATGCTTTAGATCGGAAGAAATTAAGAAAAAAAGGGGTGCGGAGAGTATTGTCCGTAACTGTATGTTTGGTATGTCGGGGTCAATTCTGGTTAAGTAGGAGTTTAATCTGCTTCAATAGCCAGAACGTAATTGTGTCAGAACTGTAAATGATCTTTGTTTTTTTGTTTTTCAAATTAAAAAAAATTCTTTTGTGAGAAGTATAATGGGAAATAATACTTTTACCATTGGAAATAAAATTTTAAAAGCACTCACAGTTTTTAGAATTTTTAGATATAGAGAAAAATTAGGCGAAAATTTATGGCATTTAATTTGTTATTAGTCATTTAATTATGAGTAGAAAAAAAATGAGTAATAATTTTGAGGCTTCGCTACAAAGTAAAGAAAGTTTAACAACAATAATATAAGAATTCCCTTGAGTAAAGCGAAGCTAAATACATTTCTTCTTCTTTTATGGTAGTGGCCCGGTGTGACTGGTTCAAAAAATCGAATTTTTTTTTACATTTTTCGGAAGAAAAACATCTTAAAAATATACTATACAAATTTCAGACAGAAATTTTAAAAATTTTTAAAGTTATAGCTAAAATAAGAGAGCGCGCCGTAGGGTGTATGAAAGCGTGTGACACGCCAGGAGCAGCTGTTGTTGAAACTTTAAACCCGTTTTTCTTAAAACCATGTTTTCGAAATTTCGGGGAATCACTGATTCAAAACTATTCAATCGATTTGGCTAAAAAATTAACCTGTTATTCCAGACACACATATCTAGATCTCGGACCTTTAAAACATTTAATTTTTTAATAATAAACTTTTTAACTTAAATAATTTATGAAGAAAAACAAAATTAGATTTTGAGAACTTTTTTCTCAAGTCCGCCATTTTGTTTTTGTTTTTTTTATTTTTACCTATATTTTAGGTTCGGGACCTAAAATAAAGTCTACAGCATAATAATCTCTTTGAACTTTTTATTTCAGATGACTTTGGAAGGCTGTGTGTTTCCCCGAACCAACTCATCTTTTTTTTAAGGACTCCACTTTGACGTCAAAAATTTTAAACAAATTTAGATAAAATTAACTTTACACAATTTTTTTTATATACTTCAAAACACTAATCAAAACATGTAAAAACATTAAAACGATCGCATTTTATTTTCTTTTTGAAAAAGATTCATGAAAAAACGTCGAAATTTCGGTCGTTACACCGGACTACTATCTTACTTATATTCGGCCAAGGGCTGCCACTCAAGCAACATTTCCCGTATATGTACGGTGAATGTTTCTGCTGCTACAACAACATTTCTTCTTCTTCTTCATTTGACTTGCTTGCGACTTTGCTTGGGACCTCATTTCTACTATGAATATGGCGTTGTGTGTAAATTTTTTAGTAGATTTTGCGCACATAAAAACTAAAATGTTAGTATTGCCTGGCTGGCGCTAATATTTGCGATATTCTTCTGCTTTTTTCTTTTAAGTGCGGCTGTGCTTGTAAATTTTTTCTTTAAATACTTTTTCATGATTATAGTGTTTTTTTTTACTTTTTACTTTTTATGGAGGCACTATAAGCTGTATGTATTTTATATCGTATTAACTTATAGAAATGTTTGTTTATATGTATCGGTTTTTTTTTTGTGTGAAATATTTCTTACAATTTTCAATGCTATAAAAATTGATGCTTGATTATATTTATGTATTTACTTGCATATATGCATCGCATAAACCCAATTGTGTTGTTGTTATTAAGTACTAAAATGCACTTATACTTAATATACATATTTCTAACTTTATGTTCTTGTATTTTATTTTTATTTTTCTGACCAGGCGCGCGCACAAAACAAAAACCAACAAAATCTCTCTTTCTTTTGACCTAATCAATCACCTATGTATGCATGTCTGTACGCTTGTATATATGAATGTATGCGTCGAAGCTGATAAGCAACTTGGCGGTTGTGTGTAAATACATATGTGCGAATTCTTTTTGCCATACTGTATTTGAAGCGGTTTAAAGTGAACAAAGTTTGGCAATTTTACAAATATTTGTTGTTGTTTTTTAACTTTAAGGTGCGCAATTTCTTAATTGAAATAAGTTTTTGTTGTCCTCAAAAAAACTGCACTTTAGTTTGGTATTTTTTAAATATTTGGTTTTCATTATTCATATTTTTGAGCCTGAAATTTTTTTTTGTTTTATTTTGCTGATTTTTCTGCTTCATAAATTTTCGCTTAATTCTTATTTCGTGTATAAGTTTGGGTTTTTTTTCTTTTGCTTTTACTTCATTATAATCATTATTGCCCTAAAAATGCACTACTTTCTATAATTTTCGCCTCCTATATGTATGTATGTATGTATAAGTATGTATGTATATATAGTATATGACTTCTTAATTGCCTTATAATTTTAGTTTTACTTTAAATTTTCTTGTTTTCTCCTAAATTACTTTGTTCCAAAATGATAATTTTGTGTGTAATTCCTAAAATTGAATTTTTTATGCTGGTAAAATTTTGCCTAAAAATTTAAATTTAGCGCGTTCTTCCAAAACATGTTGTAGTACATCGTTTTAATTTTGATGACAACAAGGCAACAAAGTTAGAGTAAAAACAAAAATTAAAAAAAAGTGAAAAATATTAAAAAAAAAATTGAAGTTAAAAAATGCTAACTTGTGTATTGAACGCAATGAGCTTTCATATGCGAACTGCATAGTGGCGCTTGCAAAAGCTGCAGCCACTTGTAAAAGCTTAGCAACAAACAAAAAATCTAACGGAGTTTGCGCGTTGCTACCAACTATTTAATTCGTCCCGCAGTAGTTGATAAACTTTTAACAAACTAGAGCTTTTGAAAGCTCATCTAGCCGAGTTGGTAAATGTCCAAGTTACGCTTTAAACTTCAAATAACCGAGCATTTTATTTCAGAAAGCTCAGATTTTTAGGTGAATGTTACTTTTGCATAAAAGCTTTCAGCTGAAATACGAAGCGCATGCAGTGAAAGCTCTATTTTTCCAACACAAATTTAACATTTAACGCTTCGTAAACGCATTGAGGGCTTGGCACAATTCAAATAGGCACCATTTATAATTTGAAAAAAGTTATTGGAGAATTAAAAAAAATATTTTTTAAAATATAAAAAGAAATAATTAATAGTAAAAGACGTAAAAGTATAACTAACTTAAATGGCAGTAAAATGAAATTTAATGTGGTGTTGATTGATATTAATGCTATATGTATGAATGTATGTATGTATGTATGTATGTTTCTATGGAATTGTGAGAGCACAACGTGTACGATTTATTGGCTTCGACTGGATTCTTTTCTAAGCTCTGCAGTTTTTCAGAGGCAAATCGTTCGTTAAAGCTTTTGAGCTTCAAGGAAAATGATTTTTGCATTCTACCAATACAGTAAGTTGGCTACGGTTTAAAGAAGTATTGAATTTCTTGCCTTGCTCTGGCGTCTAATAATTGTTTCGTTCGATCGAAGGGCTGGGTGCTAGTCAAGCGATACCTGACATTGCAGAAAGCCTACACAAAGGCATAGTCAACTAAGCAGCAATGGAGCGCTCCAGAATGCATTCAGAGAGGTTTGACAGATATTTTCTTTACCGATGGGTCCAAGAATGAAATAGGGTCTGGAGCCGGATGGTACTTAAACGATAGTAAAAAGTATCACTATGCTATGGGGGAAATGGCAACTGTTTTCCGAATGGAAGCTTTTGCCATCCTGAAAGTAGCCGAATGGATAATCGAGCGGAGATGGAGCGGGAAACAGATTGGAGTTTTCAGTGACAGTCAGGCTGTATTGAAGGCTCTGGAGAACGCGAAGCAAACCTCAAAGATTGTTCAAGAATGTAAGAAGAAGCTTAATTCTGTCGCAAGGCAAAACAGGCCTCTACTTATATGGGTTCCAGGACACTCCGGTGTTCAAGGAAACGAAATTGCCGATGAATTGGCCAACTGTGGATCAGCGGTTCCCCCACAACTATATATCGGAATCACCATAACTAATAATCGGAATCAGTTCCGCAGGAATCATAAATTGGATCAGCGATTATGTATGCAATTTATAAAAAGGATGTACGCGCCAATTATATATATGTATATATGTATATATGAACGATATGAAGTGTTACCAACTTCACACTGCTTGTATCTGTAAAACAGCTCATGACATCAACGTCAAAATTGTTCTAAGACAGTTCAATATATTGTTTATACTCGTAAGCCATCAAAAGCATTTGCGTCTCAGTTTCGTTGATTTTTTTTTTTTCTATGATGGAATTCAAACGTAATAGTGTGATTGCGTTCTATTTGGCTGGAAAATCACATCCAGCCATTGTTTGTGAGCTCAGTCACCTCAAAGTGAATAAAATTGTTGTGTATCGCACTATAAAACGTTACAATGGTACTGGTAGCATTGCAAAACGCTATGGAGGTGGCCCAAAAAAAAACCGCAACAACGCCAGAAATGGTTCGGAAAGTAAAGGCTCGGCTTGAATGAAATCCACGTCGAAGTGGAAGAAAAATGGCCAAAGAACTGAAAATATCGCAAAGACAGCATTCGACGCATATTGAAAAATGAGCTCAAGGTCAAGGCTTACAAGTTCCAAAAAGCAGATGATCTTTCACCCCAGCGAAAAAAAAGTTCGGTGCGAAAGAGCAAAGGAGTTGTTGCGCTTGCGCGAAGGTGGCGAATTTCCTAACATTGTGTTTTCTGATGAAAAAAATTTCCCAATTGAGCAGTTCATAAACACTTAAAACGATCGTGTTTACTTGACCGAACGCTCATACGAGAATTTGAGCTTACGTATGGCCACTCGAAGCAATTTCCCATCGCAAGTAATGGTTTGAGCCGCAGTGACCGCTGATGGACGCTCTCAAATCGTTTTTATCGAGCCTGGTGTCAAAGTGAATGCGACTTATTATCAGGAAAATGTTTTAGAAGCTGCTTTAGAGCCGTGGATACGCAAACATTTCGGTCGTAGACCATGGACGTTCCAACAGGACTCGGCACTGTCTCATAAAGCTCGGGTGAACCAAGAATGGTTAAAAAATCATGTTCCACACTTCATTTCGTCCACGCAATGACTTTCGAATTCGCCAGAAGCAAATCCGATGGACTATTCCATCTGGTCCAGTTTGAGGACTAAAAAATATGCCAGTATAGATGCGCTGAAAAAAGCGATTATACGAGAATGGGCCAAAATACCTCAAGATCACATTCGTGCAGCATGCAACTCATTTTTTGCCCGTTTGAAGGCTAGAGTCAAGGCAAAAGGTGGTCATATCGAGCTAAAGTGAATATAGGTATTTTCAAATTGTAATCAGTTTTAAACAATTTTGTCTTTGAAATCAATAAAAATTAATTTCACACAAAAAAGTTATGGTGTTTTGAATAGGTAACACTTCATATCGTTCACCCTGTATATGTATATGTATATAATCTCTTACAGTGAAGGTCTCAATGATGCTCAGTGCCAGCAAGATGTTTTCTAGAATGTTTTTCAATCGAGAGTTCTGCTGTGGCCTTGAAGACACCGCATAAACTGCATGACTGAGAGCTGTTCTCTTCAAATTGCACAGGCAGGATGTAGCCTAATGGGTGGAGACGCACTTGTGCTGCTTCTGGATACACTCTTTTCGACTAGCATATGGGCAAGGCCAATCACTTCGACCTCTAAGCTGATTGCACTAATGAATTTTGAGCGCCTTTTTGTTTTACAAAATTTTAAAATGTTTGTTTGTGTGAGGCGGCTTCAATGCCACTAATTTGAGTTAAGAACTGGAATTTGGGAAATTTATTAATATTACAAAATATATAAATAGAGCAATTTCGCGTTTTTTAAAGCTCAATGCCAAAACTTTCGCAAATCTTATGCGTAAGTTGCGCTTTCACCACGCAGTTCTGCCTCTTTTTATGTTGTGGTTTGGGAATTTGTGAAAGTGTGAACAGTGCGCGTGTGCGTGGGGACGTGTGCATGTGCGCATAAGGATGTATATATGTATGTGTGCATGCAATGTGTGTGTGTATTCACAATGAATTTTGTAATGAATGTGGCATATTTTCACAATGAATTTCGAGTGAACGCAATGAAAATGAAATGGGAAAATGAAAACGAATTTTGTAAAGAACTAAAGAATAAAACCAAAATCGTTTTTCTTTTTTTCATTTCATAATTTCTTTTATTTTTATTTTATTTGCTTTGCATTTATTTTAACTTTTACTCAAATAACAATTGCTTATGCTTAGTCGCTGCTTCTTTGTTTTTTTGATGTTTTGATTTTTATTTTTTGTTTTTTGTTTTTGTTTTAATTAATGTTTTAATTAAGAATTAATTAACATTACAAATTCATCGTGGCGCTTGTTGTTCTTGTTGTTGGTATGTGTATGTGTAAGGCGTGTTACTTGGAAAAAGTGTGTGTTTGTGGGCGTGTGTTTCATGTAGAATTTCAAAAACAAATTTAATTTAAATAAAAATTTAGAAAAAATTTCATATCATAGTTTTTGCTTCAACACAAACAGCACAATAATAATTAAAATTAATATAACATTTTGTGGTTTTTCATTTTTCTGTTTGCTCTTCTTTCGCTTAATTTTTATTATTTATCATACTTTCTCTGTGCTTTTTTGTTTCGGTTTTTGTTTTTGTTTATTAAACATAATGTAATATAAACGAAATTTATTTAAAATATAAGTAAAAGTAAATACACACGAGCGTGTATGTGTGTAGTGGTAGTAAGTTTTGTGAAAATAAGTAGCAAAAAAGTTTGTTTTTTTATTTTAAAATTTCTATAAAAATATGCGCTGCTTGTACCTCGTGAAGTTGGCGCGCATGACAGTCGATGTTTGGCTTTAAAAAATTGCAATTTTTTTGTTCGTTTTTTGCTTAGAACGTTGAAAACATAAGTTAATTGTATGGAATGTCTTAGCATACACAAAAAATTTTCGCAACACAAATGAACAGGCAATGAAAGGGAAATTAAATTTAAAAAAATTTGCGCCGTAATATTTACAAAAACTTAAAAAACTACTTCTTTGTGCTCCTTTTACACTTTATGTCAATTAAAAAAAAAAAAAAATTAAATATTTTTGCAGAAAATAAAAAAGCACACAGTCGCATATGCGCATGTATTTGTAGCTTTTCTACGATGCAATGATTTAAATTCTTCAATATGCTAAATTTTGAGATCTTTCTGTCACGACTCGTAGCAATTAATTATATATTTAAAGCGAATAGCGGCGATTCTTATGTTTTCTTAAAAGCTTTCTAAATTGTCTCATGCCGCAGTATGTTTGTTAAAAGTTTTTTAAGCATTTTTTTCGCTCATAATTCAGCTTCTCTCGCCTCAACAAATGCATTTATAGTAAAGTACTTTTTTTTTTGTTTTTTTTTTTGTTTTGGTTTTTTATTATTCATTTATTACTAATTTATTTTTATAAGTTTGCCTAAACGTTTAATTTTGCATAAAAAGGCCGAAAATCACAATTTTGTTTTTATTTCATATATATTTAATTATTTACTCCATATACAATATGTATATATGTAATTTATATTTATTAAGTTCCTTAAATTTGCATTGCTGGGTTGCCTAAAGTTTAAATTTTCAAATTTCAATTTTTTTTCATGTTATCAGAGGGGTTTTGTGCAATTTTTGCTTTAAGTCTACATTTTTATCGCATTAATTTCGAATTAAAAAATTTTTAACATCACATTTTCGCTTTTTTGTTTACATTTTATTTTATTATAAATTTAATACTGCCTAAAAAATTTGGAAAAATTAAAACAAAAATATATTTATGTATATTTATTAAAATGAGAGAAATTATAATAATTCTAATTATGCTAAAATGTTCCTTAAACTGGTATGAGTTTTTTTTTTTCTTTCGCCTTACTTCCATGTATGTATGTATTTTTAACACTATCACAGCCAAATTGTTTATCCAAAAGTTGATGCCGAAAGGGGGTTTCATGCGCGTGTACTTCATTTTTGTTTTTTTTTAACGTAATTTTGTTATTTTTCTTTTTTAATTTAGAATTTTGAATTTTGCCTAAGTTTGTTATTCACTCGCGTGTGTATACGATTTGTTCGAGACACAACTCGTTAAATATTTATGAAAGCCTTAAAACAAAAGCGAAACGCACTTAAGTCGAAATAGTTTTTCAAAATTTTTGCCGGGCGTCTTAATTTTATAATTTCATAATAATATTTTTCGTTTGCTGCGATGCTGCATTGCCGGCGCTGAACGGGTTAACTTAATTTAGTTTTATGATTACAAGTTACTTGCAATTGTTTTTATCATTTTTATTAATTTATTTTTATTTTTATTTTTTCCACCTCCTTACACATACTTTGCCTTCGCTTTTATTTATTAATACAATAAAAATTTTGAGATCTTTTTCTTGTCACATTTTTATCCCAGTTTTATTCACCGCCAGTGAGGCAGCATGCGCTTGGCATACACTGTCAGGAGCGCCAATAGAAGGGACAGAAGTACAAGCAGGTATGTGTAGAAAATTAATTAATTTAAATTAAAAACAGGTTAGAAAGGTATTTAAAAGTTAGCAGCATTATTTGATGCGACTTTTTTAGTTTTAAATTTTTTTTTTAATTTTTAAAGGCATACGAGGGCAGGGGTTGACATACATATGCGTGTATGCGTCATTTTGTAAATGATAACTAAATGGCAACATTGTTTGAAAAAAAAAGAAAAATAAAAACATTATTTTCAGGCAGGAATAAAAAAAAATATGCTTAGTTTTCAAAATATTTAGAAAACGAACATTTTGCGCCGCTTTCCTTCAAACAAAACAGTGCTGCTTACATAGGCGATCTCCCATAAGTCTAACTAAGTGGCTGAGCACACAGTACTAAATTCAATCGTATTCCAGCCAATCACCACATCACCAGTACAACGAAAACACTTATCTCATGAATTTTACTAACCAACAAAGGCAAAGATAACAAACTATGAGTTAAGCCAGGGGTCGCTTGACAAATGAGCGGAGCTAATGAGTGCTAGATAAATGACGGAGACACGTGTATTTAACACAGCAAGGTTTCCGCGAATTAAAATTTTAGTTAATTTAAGTTAGTTTTTAATTTAACGGCAATAGTTCACAAATGGTTACTGCAATGCAAATGCAATTAAAGAGCCAATGTTAGGAGCGAAATCGCGTGCGCAATTGCTCGTTTAACAGTTGCACTTCGAATTTCAATTGGTCATATCAAAAGAGAGTCACTGTTATTCAAGCACACAGAGTGCTTAGGAATCATTTGATCAACTGTATAAAAGATTATTGCAACAACAACTATATAACTGTTGTATATGACAAATTGGGGGTAATTTCTCAGAGCGGCATTTTCAGCACTGTTAGCACTGCTTAGCCTGCGTTGATGTTAACTCAAAATTATGCTCATTTGATCAATGCGCATTTAACTATGGAGAATTTTTGAAACGTTGCTTGTTGAATTTCAGTTTGCTTAGTAAATGGAGTGTGGTAAAGGAAAATTTAATTTTAGAAGACACTTTGACTTGCAGTACAATCCTAAATGTATGCAACACAGTTTGAAGCAAAGCTGGATTTGGAAACGATAAATGTTCGGTATTTTTATTTAAAATATTAAGGGGGGAGCCTGCTTTAGAGGCTTCAAAAAATCGATTTTTTTGTATAAATGTCTTCCCAAGCTATCCAAGAATGTGTCCTCAAAATTTCAGAAGCAAATTCAAAATATTTTCGGAGCTACAGAAGAAATTGTGAGCAAGCGTCGAGCAGGGATACGAGCGGCCGGATTGCTCGAAGTGCGATTTCTCGGTTTTTTATGTTTACGATTTTTCCTAATTGGCGGGAGGGATAGGGAAAAAGTGAAACGTCCTGTCGAAACGAGATAACATTGATTGTATTCGGAACTAAATTCTCTTCTGGTTGAACCTAAAAAACCTTAAGAAAGTTATGATTAACCCACTTTTTAAATAAACTAAAGTGAATATGTTTTTCCAAAATAATGATTTTTTTTTTAATTAGCGAAAAGTGTTGAATTTCTCACTTTTTGTTTAATTTTCGTGGTTTAACTAGAAGTTATACTATACTAGAATAAAAATTTTTTTGGGTTTTTGGTTTGAGATGAAAATTGCGACCTGCATCTTTCCCGCCGCACACTCAAGGCGCCTCGGCAAAATGCTTGTATCAGGCATTATATGACATATATTTTAATGACAAAACTTGAGGAGACTGTTGAAATATATAACAATAAAACCTGAAAGTTTCGTTTCAATCGAATACTTCTTTCCTTCCCAAAAAAATCCACGAAAAAATCGATTTTCTGAAGCCTCTAAAGCAGGCTCCCCCCTTAACAGTGAATTATATTACACTATTTTTGGAAAATTATGTGAAAAGCAAAAACAAAACAAGTGTTAAACTGTTATGAATAGATTCAAGTGCGGTAAAGATCTAATTTTTTTAAGATTTTCTTTAAAACAATTTTTTTTTTGTTTTTCAAAAGCCACTCATTTAATGCTTGCAGCCCTCAATACAAAATTAAATATTTCTAATAAAAATAACGTTTCACCTTTTAGTATGATAATATAAGCAAGTTAAAGTAATTTTGCTTTTTATAAGCGGCAAAAAGGTGTCTCTGTTGGCAGGGGTTCATTACTAGTCAGCGGGATGGCCTGTGTATTGTGCAAGACTTATGTATGTATGTGTGTATATAAGCATGTATAATTTTCAGTTATCGAAATTTGTTATATGTATATTATTTTTTCATATTTTTAATAAACTTTTTTTTGCCTAAAAGGGTTTGCTTTGCCTGAACTTTTAATTCTAATTCTCGGCGCATTTTATATTTTCAATTGTTTGGTTTTGTTTTAGTTTTGCTTTTTCTAAAAAGAATTTTTGTATGCGCTTATACAATTTACAATGTATAATTTTGTTGTTGTTGTTTTTATTCTCGTTTTTTGTTTTTTCTTTGTTTTACTTTAAATATGTCTGTTTGTGTTAACTTTTTGTCTCACTACCTTACAAAATACGCTTTACATAAAGTACATATGTATGTATGCATGTATGTATGTATGTATAGTATGTAAATATTTATGTTATATATAACTTTAAATTGTTAATTTTCTACATTTTAAGCATACATAAGTTTTGAACCAAGAAAAGAAACGAACATTAAGTTTTAAAAATATATCTTCGTAGTTATTCATAGAGAAATCAGAGAAAAGGGTGTTTGCTTATATTACATATGGTATATGTATGTATGTGTGCATATGTATGTATGCACATAAATACATAAAAACGTAAATATCAACGTAAAGCGAAAGTTTTAAACTTAAAAATATGCCAAAGTGCCGAAAAAGCTAATTTTTTTGTTTTTTGCTTAAATATTTCTTTTTTTTTCTATATATGTATTTGCTTGTTGTTGCTTTTAGTTGCATAACTATGCTAGCCAAAGGCTGTAATAACAAAAACAGAAAAAAATAACAAATCTAACTGTGCATGTGTGCGGGTGTTTGTGTTTTCATGTGCAGGTTTTCTTTTTGTTTAACTAATACACACACATATATACGCCCTGTATGCATGTATGTGTGTATGTAAATAGGTATCTAAACAACTATGTGTGGCTGGCTCTGGTACGGTGCTTGTGTGTGTGTGTGTGTACGTGTAAGTGTATGTCTCGGTTTTTGCTTCAAAATTGGAAAATTAAAATAAAATTATTTGCTTGCTGCTTGCTTGCTGTACTACAAAAAAAAAATATCTAAATAAATAAAAAATAGAGATTTTTGCGCATGCGCGCATTTAATCAAATTGCAAACAGTTTTCAATTATACATGCGTATGTGTGTGTGTACGCGTCTACTGTATATATGTATGTATAAGTGATTTAATGTTAAGTTTATTTCATTTTCATGCCTCTTGAATTCTATTATGCCTTATTTTTTCACCACATCCTGTACTTTTTGCTTATTTTTCTTATATTTTTTTTAATATTTCTTACTTTTTTTATTTATTTCTTACTTTATTTGCTTCGCGCTTCTCGCTTCTCGCTTTTCTATTTATTAATTGTGTTTGTATTTGTTTTTTTGTTTTTTGTTTTGTTTTCTGTTATTATATATACTTAAATTGTGTTTGTTTTTTTTTCTTCGGTTTAATTTATATATTTCATAAATATCGTTAAGATCACAGATATTCTCTATGCAATAAATTTTCTGTTTGCTTCTTCTTCAAATAATTCTGTTTTCACCTCAATTGCCTGTCCTACCTGCTTTAGCGCCAATTAAATTACCTGTCTCATTCTCACTCTCTCACTCGCTTGCTGTCTTCTTCTTCTTCACATGCTTTGTATTTGCTCGAAATTGTTCAGTGTCTTTTGCGCTGCCACCTTTCGGCGCCTTTTCTACCTAATTTAGCCTTATACAAATTTTTGTGTCCTTTTAAGTGATTTCAACTCTATTTTGCCTTAAAAATTCCCCACAGTCCTTAGCTAAATATCTACAATTTCACCTCACATCCCACCAAGCTACATTCGAATATGTATTTGTGTATGGCGTCCTCATCAATTTTCGCATACTCAAAATTTCTTTGCATTTACTTTAAAAATTTCATACATTTTTCTGTTATCTTTGGAGTCCTTTAGTGCTTCTTCTTCTATTTTTAATTGCTTAATTCACTTTCTTTCGGGGGCTATGTACTTGCAGTAATGTAGGTATGTATGTATTGTATATGCGCATGTGTCTATGTATGTACTTAGGTTGTATATATGTAAAGTATATATATATGTATGCATATATATTTATATATATATAGATATATATATATATATGTATATATGAACGATGTTTAGCTTTATATTTTGTGTATTTTTATATTTTTAGTAATAAAAAGGATATTTTGCTTCCACTTCCACTTTCTTTTCTCTCTAAGATTTTCCTTTTTACTCTTTACTCTCACTAATTTGCAAACTATGCACGCTCCTAGTCTTAATTTCTTTGTTTTTGTCACTAACTCGAAATCAGAAATTTAAAAGTTTGGACTCCGAATGCCGCCGCAAAGGCTTGAAAGCAAAAATACTTTAATTCTTCCAAAATGAGATGTGCACAAAAGTATTATCGAAAGCCCAAAGCTGTATGCAATAACTGTTTTAACCCTGCACATACCGATCCTAAATTTCATGCTCTCATGAGTGAGTATCTAAAGAACCAAGCGCTGAAAGCTTGGTAGTTGAAATTCCGAAAATGCCTAAAGTGATCCAAAATGAGGTTTATTTGTCAAAAAATTATTTGGGTTTCAAATTTTTTTGGAGGTTCGCTCGTCTGTTGGGAAACAAAATAGGTGCCTAGGTGCAGGTCAATGAAGTAGAGGCATTATATGGGTAGGTATTAATGTGTATTTAAGTAGGTATATTTAACTAATGTTCTTATTGGTTATATTGTAGATTCTTGTGATTGTAAAATATTTTGATTTTATTGTAAATTACTTTCTCAAGTGATAAGCAAAGTATGTGGAAGAAAAGATGAGAGGTTCTGAAAAATTTAGGACTCTAAGTGAAAACACGTAATGAAATATTTGAAGCTTTGGCGAAATAATAACGAAGAAGTTCATAAAGAGGTTTTTTTGAAGCTTACAAAAAGTTTTCAAAGCTCGTAGAGTAACTTTGAAAGTTTGAGAAGCGTTTCTTATGCTTATGAAAGTGAAAGCTCATAATGAAATATTTGAAGCTTTGGAGAAATAAAAAGCTTCCAAATAACGAAAAAGATCACAGAAAGGCTTTTGACGTTCACAAAAAGTTTTGAAAGCTCGTAGGGTAATGAAATATTTGAAGCTTTGTAGAAATAAAAAGCTTTCAAATAACGAAAAAGCTCATAAAAAGGCTTTTGAAGATCACAAGAATTGTTGAAATCTCGTAGGGTAACTTTGAAAGTACGGAAAGTGCTCCTAAAGCTTCTGAAAATGAAAGCTCATAATGAAATATTTGAAGCTTTGGAGAAATAAAAAGCTTCCAAATAACGAAAAAGCTCAGAAAAAGGCTTTTGAGCGCACACAAAGTTTTCAAAGCTCGTAGGGTAACTTTGAAAGTACGAAAAGTTCTCCTAAAGCTTCTGAAAATGAAAGCTCATAATGAAATATTTGAAGCTTTGAGAAACCAAAAGCTTCCAAATAGCGAAAACGCTCACAAAAAGGCTTTGGATGCTCACAAAAAGTTTTGAAAGTTCGTAGAGTAACTTTGAAAGCTCGATAAGTGTTCCTAAAGCTTCTGAAAATGAAAGCTCATACTGAAATATTTGAAGCTTAAGAGAAATAAAAAGTTTCTGAATAACGAAAAAGCTCACAAAAAGGCTTTTGAGCTCACGAAAAGTTTTAAAAGCTCGTAGGGTAACTTTGAAAGCTCGAAAAGTGTTTCTAAAGCTTATAATACAATTTCTATTTGTAAAGAATTTCCTTCTATGCAATAAAAAAGTACCCGAAAAATCTCAAAAATCAAGTGGGAAATATAAATTTAAAGTTGATGCGGAAGCTTTTAAAACTGAGTTGAGCGAAAATAACGGCTCACTTCTTGCACCAACAATTTACTTATTTTTAGTTCATAAAGAACTCTGGAATTTGAAGAACAATATCAGTACAAGTTTGCAGCTTTTGTAACTCCAAGGAGACCCACGAAGCATAAGTGCTAGAACGAGCGATGCAATATACCGATACGTATGGAGAGATATTGTAAAGGAAGCACTGACTCACCACCAGCTGTAATTGCCATGATTACTGATTTAAAAATTCACCGCCGTTAAACTAGCACTGAGAAACTGGACCTTCTAGCTTTCAAAGTCATTCAAAAGCTTGCAATCTAGTGCAAAAGAAATATAAGTTCAAAACGTTTATTAGTGAGTAGCGTAGAATTTTGCTGCACTAAGTTTGAGCAAAGTTGGGAATTTGTCCGTTTCTTGGGGTGCTTAATTAGCAAACTATGTAGAGTAAATAAACATTAAAAAAAAGTAAATCACGATTTTAGAAAACTAAATCTCTGAATAGCGTTATTTAGGCGCACGAGAACGCTGTATAAAAGCTGCGTGACATGTAAGCTTTCACATAGGGCTTCATTTAAGGCTTTCGCATATGAAATGCAGTTGAAATATCAGCGGACGCTTTTCAAATAAATATGAGCTTTTGTAAGTAAAACTTTTGAGCTTTCTAGTTTCACTTCAAATTGAGAATTTTTAGATTTTTCTAAGGCAATTGCAAACATATTACCTTTAAATACTTTATAATGCTTTTCAGTTCAAAGCCTAGTAGCTTTTCTTCACAAAACTTTGCTACACTTGAGAGCAATTTTTTTGGGTATTGCTAAGGTTTCACAAAACTGAACAAGGTATTTAAATATAACTATTTCATGTCTCTAACTGTATGTGAATAGTTGCTTTGCCGTAGTCACATTTGTTGATTATTATTATTTTGTTTTTCTGTTTTTCTGTTATTTTTTTCGAAAGATAAATATGCACTGTATATGAGCTTTCACTATTGACATTTACTATTTTATTTATTTTACTGACAAATTGGGAGTTTGTGATTTATGCTAAATTTGCATTGATTTTCCTTTGCTTTTGTAAGTTTGTAGTTTATTAGCACCAATTGGTAATTCTATTGTAATTGTATTTGTTGTGTTGTTGTTGTTGCTGTAAAACGCTCATTCTGTCTTGCTAAGCTATTGTATGTATGTATGTAAAAAAGTTGTCGTTCTTCTAGTTTGCTTGTAATTAAATCTTACACATACATACATATATATTATGTGCATATGTATGCACGTAACTGTCATATCGGCGCTATTTTCAATGTTGCATTTATTTTCGGAAAAGTGATATAATATTTAACAGGAACCGGTTGCAAATTGTGGAGGATTAATTGCTTTAACAAGCAAAAAAATGGTGCATATGTATTTGCATGTTCATATATGTATATGTGTGTACATGTGTATGCACCATATACTGCTTTGAAAATTGCAAATTAATTCGATGTGAAATTCAACAAATGAGACTATGCGCATGCGCGTTAACACTACTGAGTTTTTGGAAAATAATCGTAGACTTAAATTTCAATGCGCATGCGAGTCCCTAGATGGGGTACGTGAACTCCATCAGTATGCACAAACATATGCACATATGTATGTATGTATGTATGTGTTTCTGTGTGCCTGTTTCTAGGTATGCATTCCTTACTACCACATTAGCGCAGTGAATATATGTGTATACTACAAAAAGTATGCGTGTGTGTATGCCTGCGTGTACTTTTCTCTATGTATTATATATATGTATGTATGTATGTATATAAAAAAGGATCACATGAGATCTTGCAAACGCTGGGTTGTGCGCTGCAGCTAAACAGTTAGTTGTGAAAATTATTATCTATATACATATTCATAAGTTTTCATGTGCATATGTATATGTAGGTAAATATATGTAACAAAAACAATACAATACACATTATTTAACTGTACAATGAAAGTAAACGTACATACATACTATTTATGTATGTATGCACACTTAAAAGTTCTGCTTGAAAATCCTGCGCATTTCGCGCTCAACCTAATCAATGTAAATGTTGCGCTGACGCTTAGCAACATGTTGCTAGTGGACTCTCGCTCGTTTTTACTTCGCTTTCTCTTTTTCTCTTTTTAATGCTCGCACCATCTCTATCACGCCGCCTTCTTTTATACTAATCTTTTTTTTTTGTTTTTCTTCTTCTTCTCTGTTACAAACATTTACTTTCGCTTACAATTTAAAGTACATACAATTCTTATATAAAAGAAATCCTAAACCTGCATTTAACCAAGGAAAAACGAAAATCGTTTTCGTTCTGTCTGCTGAATAATTATTCATACATACACATGAAAGTATGTATGTATTCACTAAAAATAGACGCTTTATTATGTTAGCTCTCCGCTTTGAGCTTACTCCATTTTGAGTAAGCGCTGCTACTCACTCAGCCGTCCTCTCTCCCTTTACTCTATCTTTCTCGCTAGCTGCGCGCCTTTACTACGGCAGCACTTAGGACTCACTGTTTTAGAAAGGAGAAAAAGTAATGACATGTCTCTTCCCCTTTATCTTTCATTTTCTTAATTTTTTTCTGCCTTCCTCATACCAGCCATACATCGCTGGTCTCGCTCACGTACACTACTCCTGGCTCTGTTTGCGTTTGCGTTAGCTCCACGTGTCTCGTTTACTAATTACACTCTGTACACAATTCCTATTTGTAAAAAAATGCAATTAAAATTTTGCATTTACGCTTAGCGTTTTTACTTCTCCTCTACACTCCTCTTATGTTTTGTTTCACACACTACATTTTCTGCTCTTTGAGTTCATTATTTTTGTTTTACAACTACTTTAAATATATATATGTGTATATATACTGTGTATATATGTATTTATGTATATACTTGTATGCATGTATATAATGACAATTTCTTCTTCTTCTTACTGTAGCTTTATTCTTTGAATTTCTTCGCTTACTTAATCATATGTATATATCTGTATGTATGTGTGTGTATGCATATGATTTCACCTCATCTCTCTCTCTCTCTCTTTCTCTCTAACATATTTCTTTTTCACTCTCTTTTGCACACATATTGTATGTATATATATGTACGTTGCTAATATGTATTGTAGAAGATAAGTATATATGTAATTGCTGCCGTATGTATGCTCGTGCAGACTTCTAGGTTTTTTTATTTTGTTTACAATTTATTAAGTGGCACGCCTCTTTCTCATCTACATATGGGCGCTCAACCACAAATTCTTTGTCGTCGTGGTTTAGTATTACTATTTTTCCTGTAATTCTGGAACGCCAGAATATCATTTTCATTTTCATCTTCATCATCATCATCATCGCGTTCAACCTGTTTCGTGGTGCACTGATCGTGATCTTATGCGCCGTCCCGTGCCGGCCACTTTAGATCACGATCGCTCATCGTCAGTTGTAATAATTGTAATTATTATTATCCTGTATGTTGTAGTTGTAGTAGTAGTAATAATAGTAGTAGTTTAGGAGCAAACTAAAGTCGCTTCACTATTGTGGTAGTTCATCCTTTGTGTCGACAGGGCTTGGTGAAAGAAATTTGCGCACATACTTGGGAAAATGGGTTTTCTCGTGCGCCTTCAGTATGGTCGAGCGTGAGAAGGTTTTCCCGCACATTTGACATCGGAACGGTCGTTCGCCTGTTGCGTCAGGTGCAGTGGGTAATCGAAGAGTGATGAAGAGAAGATATAATCAGTTAAAAAAGAAGATCTTAATCTCTAAGGTGTGCATAGCATGAAGGAAAAATGAGAGAGGTTTACAATTTGCAGTTGGAGAAAGTGTGACGGGAGCGAAAAATGTTAAGAGATACTGCAATAGCGACAAGCTATTTTCCAAATCCCTACTCCTTCCAGAACAAAACGAAAAAAAATAATGTCTAGCCAAAACCAGAACGCTCCACTCTAGCAGAGTCTCGATTTAATATTATTATTATTATTAGAAGGCCATTACGCACTGCGACCAGAGCTGATCTATTGTGAAAGGCCTATTTTTTGTAACCCTAGAGTTTTCGGCTTTTTAAAAATTTTAGCACAATTTTACGTTTGTTGTTCCAAAGATTGCATGGAGATACCACCACGATACCACCAAGGTGATGAAGTCTCTGCCTGCCCAACGCTGGACATTCACAAAGCACATGTTCTGAGCTTTCTATGTCCATTTGGCAAAAGCGGCGGACATTGGTCTCAGATAGACCAATATTATTTAGATGATACCTCAGGCTGCAGTGACCTGTAAGATATCCTGTTAAAATCCGCAGATCTACTCTGCTTAGTGAGAGTAGCTTGTCATATATTCCTTTGTTGGGACTTAGAAATAGTTTGGCTTGACGCTGACCGGCACAATTAAGCCAGTGTGCAGCAAATTTTCCTTCTTCCCATTTACTAAGGAATTCATTAATGTGGCCTTTTGTGAGTCCACAGAAAGGCTCAGGACCAGTAAGTTGCATATTTGCTCCTTGTTTTGCAAGGTCATCAGCCATTTCATTTCCCTCATGTCCTTCATGCCCCGGATAATAACTAGGACAGCTGAGAATTAATAAAAGCAGACAGAAGCAGAAATGCACTAAACCGCTAGTCAAGTATAGAATAAGCAACATTGTTAGTGTTGTTGCAGTAGCTTTTCATACGCTGTTTTGGTTGCCAGTTGCCCCCTTTGTCCCCTAACGACATTCATAGGTAGGACAAAGAAATGAGTTGTTATGATCTCATCAGACCCAAGTGGAAAGATTGAGGTGGCTCGCGAGGAAAGGTAAAGAAATGCCGTAGCTGAACGGGTTTATGCGTGACCACCATTCGGAGAACGTAGGCTCGAAGCTCCGTGCATGAGACACCAAAACGAAGAAAACGTTTTTTCTAATAGCGGTCGTTCCTCGGCAGGCAATGCATTTGAGTGTATTTCTGCCATGAAAGAAGTCCTCATAAAAACCATTTGCAGTTTAGGGTCGACTTAGAACTGTAGGTCCCTCCATTTGTGGAACAACATCAACACGCACACCACAAAAAGGAGGAGAAGCTCTGCCAAACATCTCAAAGAAGTGTACGCGCCAATTATTTATTTATTTTATTTTATAATAACAGGAGTTTTCGTGACACAGAACTGCTGTTAAGATTACTGAGCTCCAGAACAGCGGACTGGTAAGTGCGGTTTTTTGTTTTTCATGTTATTGTAGGCGCATTTTTAAATCCTGTTAAGGTCGGTTAAGGGATGTGGGTAGAAGCCCACGGTAGGGAGGAAAGTCTTTGATCCCGATTTACTTGGGAGTGGCCAGAATTACTCTCCTGCAGACGATTAGGAAAGCTCACAACTGTCGAAGTATTATCTGCATAGTTTTCAAAAACGCGTTTGGGAGTGAGCTTATGTGAGAAGGCGAAACAGTCCAGTTTCTCTGGTTGTGCGCTGGGTTTTTGGGCCGGCCAAAAAATCTTAAGGAAAAGATCTGTCGAAATCGCTTAAGCGGTTATTATGCCAGTCTAGAAGAAAAAGCAGGTCGATAAAACTGTCAAGTGTTGACATAGAGCTCATTTAATGGTGAGCTCAAGGAAAACGCTGCTCTGACGAGGTTGAATCAGAGGAATCACCTTTCCATGTGTTTAATTAGTTGGTTGAAGCGGGAGTGTGGAAAAATTAGTACGCCCCGATTTATGCTTTATTTGTAGAAGTTAAGCCCGGTAAGAAATACTGAGCTCAATTGCGCCAATGTACGCAGGACTTAGAACAGTCGAGTTTGACCGGAATGAATGCAAAGACTATTGGCTGTTCTCCTTTTTAACTGTGAGCTTCTAAATGGAAAATGTATTATTCTTGGTGAAGAGTTTTTCGGTTTTTCTTTACGACGCTTCTGAGAGAGAACTAACTATGCTATAAATCTCGTAGTTTCACCTCACTTTTTGTTGTTTGTGGATGAGCTGAGTGCTCACGTTCGGCTAAGGCTCTGCATAAAAAGTAAGACATCTCTTTGATACTTGAGGCCGTATGACAATTAGAGAATGATGGTACTGGCTTCATAGTATTGTAACTCTAAAGCATCCAAAGGCTGTGGTTTCACTATACTCTAAAGAAAAATGCTGTCGCAATGCAAATCTGTCATAACAGTTCAACTTGAGCACAGGATCTGATACTACATATTCAGCCTTCAAATAATAGCAGGCCGGGGCACTTTCAGAAAATAATGTTTACTGGAGCCTAACTTTGCTTTCCATAAAAAAAAGTATTATATATTTGATACGCGTTACGAGAACCTCAAACTATTTCTAAATTCTCAATTTCTAAGTTCGTGTCATGAATAGGTTAAGTTAGGCTCGATGATTGGACCCGAAGAAAAAGCGCTCGTCATGTATTTAATCTGTTCATTGAGGTACTATTAAAGGAAAAAGAGGGAGCGAAAAAGAGAGTTAGGATACAAGAATATTTTAGGTTAGATTAGGTAAGATGAAGAGCGTCTCATTTGGAAGTTGTTTTTTAATTTCTACATAGGAAAAGAAATGAAAAGGACGGAAGAAAAGCGTTAAACAAATAGTCAGTGGCGAATTATTTTCCCATCTATCAACGACATCTTTTGCCCTGTATCTCTGTTTAATCTCTTTCTCACTCTCTCTCTCCGGTTACTCTCTCTCTAGTTTATCCTTCAATTGTGCACTGAAAATAATATAAAACTCACTAAATTGACATATTTAGAGTTACTTACCCGTATGTACGCGACAATGATCTTTCATATGGTGGCGCAGCTTGAAAGCCTTGCCACAGAACTCACATTTGAATGGCCGCTCACCCGTATGCACTGGCAGATGCGTAATCAATGATGTCACGTCGGGAAAACTTTTGCCACAAAACTTGCACAGCACAACACTATTTGGATCGGCGCCACTCGATGATGCGCCAAGCAACGAGCCCGCCGAGGAGGCCGCAGCAGCTGCTGCTGCCGCTGCCGCCGCCGCCGCCGCAGACGTCGAAGAGGACGACGAACCAGCGCCGCTCAGCACCAAACTGCCACTACCCACTGGTGAGCCACCAATGCCGCCATTGCCAGATGTCGAGCCGCCGCCTCCACCACCAGCAACACCATGCCCAACTCGGCCACCACCACCACTGCCATCGAGATCGAGTGCCCCACGCGCACCCACACTACCGCATGTAGCAGCCAAAGCGGCAGCAAAGTCCAGTTCCATGGCAGCGGCTACCACCGCCGCAGCCGCTTGTTCCTGAGTTTCAGCGCCGCTGGCCGCCAAAGCATTCATTTGGTACGTGGTGAATTGTGGAAGTTGCGCCATATTGAGGTCGTGCGACAGCAAGTGCGAATGCAACAGCGGATGTTGTGCCGCTTCGCGATACTCCAGCGTTTTTAGCGAGTGCGAGAGTATGTGTCGCGTTAGCTTGCTTTGGTGCTGGAATGTG
Organism: Anastrepha obliqua; assembly: GCF_027943255.1. Lineage (NCBI taxonomy): Eukaryota > Metazoa > Arthropoda > Insecta > Diptera > Tephritidae > Anastrepha > Anastrepha obliqua. Next base: position 52,831,086 of record NC_072893.1, read on the forward strand.
TGGCCGCAGTACATGCAGGTATAAAGGGGCGGCGGTGTTTGCGGTTGGTCGAGATGATGGGAGGTGGAGGCCGCCGAGGCAGCAATGGCTGCGGCCGCGGCGGCGGCAGAGGTGGAACACGAAACAGTGCCACAACTACCGCCGCCACCACCGCTGCTCGCGCCGCCGCCGGCAGCGGCAACGTGGGGCGAATCGGACGTTTCCTGGAACAACACCAAACAAAAATCCAACATCAACTTCTTTCGTACTACGCTTTGGCGTTTTGTTTTTCTTTTACTTTACTTTTACTTTTAGTTTTGCTTTTCTTTTGTTTACGTTTCGTTTTCGTTTTCGCTAGCGCTTTCGCTATGTTCGGTTTCAATTTTAAACTCTCGTACTATAGTTTTATGGAAATTACAAAAAAAAAAAGAAAAAAATATATGTATAAAGTTTTTAATTGCCTTTCTTCGTTTTCTTTGTCAATGAAAAGATTTCGCTTAAGCGACATTACTTGCTCTTCATATTTTTCTCATTTTCTTTGCGTAAAATGTTTTTTTATTTTAATTAAAGCGAAATAGAAAAAGTATAAAAACGAAATTTCACTTGTTTGTGTACAGTGAAAAAAAGAACGGAAGTATAAAAATATATGTGATAAAAAAGGACTGTTTCTTGCAAATATGAAAACAACAGTAATTCCCACACGTTCCGAATTCAAAATGGGAAATCAAAATCGAGATTTAAAACTTAAATGAATCTGAATCAAATGAGAATGAGAACTCAACGAGGAAAGGAAAAGATGGAAAATTTTCAGCAATACTTTTTGATTAACTAGTTGGATCGCTTTAAATTACAAAAAAAAAGAACAAAAAAAAAACAAAAAATCAAATTTAAAAATTATGCTTTATGATGTTCTAAAATACTTTAAAATATATATTTTTTGCAAATCTACTAATACTTTCCGTTAGCTGCGTTTTTAAATATTTTTTGTTTAATTTTGTAAACAAATGTTGCCAAAAAACAAGAGGGGCTTTTCAGCGTTGGCGTGAGAGCGCTTGACCATTCTGCAAGCCTTTATTTACGCTTTCTTTTAACTTTAATCTCTCTCTTTCGCTTTCTCTCACTCTTACGCTATCTCTCTTTCTCTCTCTCTCTCTCTATCTATCTTTTTTGTGCTCCACAAGTCCTCGATTGGAATGTGTGTGATCGTCTCAAACATTCGCTAATATTTTAATCATAGAGTGAAAAATAAAACTCTCTATTTAGTTAATTTTTTTTTCATGTATAGAGATTTTTTGGATTTGATTTAATACTTTTTGTTTTTGTATATATATAGTTTTGTTTTTTTTTGCAAGAAGTTGAATTTCGATTTTTGTTTGGGCGTTGTTCGAAAAGTCACATTTTCATTATTTCATTTATTTCATAACCATTATAATTAGAATTATTTTAATTTTTATTTAAAATAGTTGAGTCAAAAGAAAAAAAATGGCGGTAGTGGCGCATTTGAAGCTTAAACGTTAAATTTTAACTCGTAATAAAAGTTTAACCGATTCGACCGTTTCAAACGTTGTTCAGCGATGCGATTTATGTTTTATTACTTTTTAAACTCAAACTGTTCTTTTTTGTTTTTTTTTTCATATTTCTCTTTTAACCGACTTTCTGAGTGGAGTGTGCGTACATTTTTAATTTAATTAATTCTAAATTACAACAACAATAATGGAAAAAATAATTTATAATTTTTAGAACGTTTTCCTTTTTTTATTTATTTTATTTTTACTTTTCTTTTTTCGTTTTGTTTTGTCGAATTCGGTGTCAAGAACGTGAAAAAGAGCGTTTTGTGTGTAGAGCGTAACGTCGTAACATACAAAACAAACAAAAAAAAAAAAAGAAACTCAAATGTGTTATTTGGTTGCTATCTTTCAATAATTTTGCGTGGCTAAGCTAATAAGGGACGGTTCCAGTAATAACGGGAACACAATCACAAGTAAGTCCGCTGTCCTTATTGTTCAAATGTTGGTGTTGTTGTCGGAACGTGATAAATGTTAAAGCCAATAGTGTTGATAAATTTCAATTTGGAATAAACCTATAAACATAATTTGAATTTTTTAATGCTTTAATCAAATAAAATTTTGTGCAAAATTTTGTATTGTATAATTTTGATAAATATTTGCGACTTTTGTCCTTTTACCTGCCTGCTTTTTGAGTGAGTGTTTGTTTTTTTTTTGTTTTTTTTTTTTTTTTTTTTTGATTTTGGTATTGTATGCTGTTTTCTTTTTGGCGTTTTAACTGGGCCGAATAGTTCCTAAATTTTTTGTTAGCAAATTGCTTTTGTTTGCTATGCATTTGAGTTGCGTGTTTTTGCTTTGTGCTTTTCTCAGTTTAAGTTTCAAATAAAATAAAATTTTTGATTGTCCAAAATTTTGGTTTCGTTTTCATTAATATTTTCAAGAAGTTTTTCCACTTTACTTTACTAATATTTCATTACTATTCTATAGTTGCTAATTGCATCTCGAGCAATGTTTCCCTTGCTTCGGAATGCTTCGTATTTTTTGATTTCTGTTTTTCCTTTGTTTTCTTTACTTTTAAGCTGGCACACTGGCGCACTCTTTTTCTTATGATTCTTGTTTCAAATAAACTGATTGTTAAGCTTTTATCTTTTTTCGTTGCTCAAGCGAACATTTAACTTTTTTTTTATTTCTTTTTTGTTTTGAGTAAACATATTTGAAAATATTTTTATTTTGCTTAATAATTCAAATTCAAATAAATAGGAGTTAAATAAAGATGTAATAGCACAGCCATTTCCAAAAAACGTAGATCAACTTCTTGACAATAATATTAAATTATATTATTTTATTATTAATTATATTATTAAATATGTAGTAAATATGTGTTTCGGAATGCTGAATGGTTGAATTCTAACTTTTGCATTCCCCAATTCCTTTTTTTTTTGATTTTCTCTAATTCATGTGTTGTCTGATTCAGTTTCGGAAAATGATTCCAGTATCAATTGGTTAATTTTGGAGTAGTTATAATTTTTAGTTGTTGTTGGAATGTAAAAAAAAATATGTATTCATATACATAAAAGTGTACATATGCCAGGATTGTGCTTTTGTGAGTTTAACCAGTCGATGCTCATTCGATTTATCAAAGATTCCTACACCAACATAGTCGTAGTGCTTGCGGCTGCTCACTGCTGTTTAAATCAGTAGATCAACGGTCACCGTAATCGAGTGAGTTGTGCATGACTACCAGTCGGGAGAGTTCGGATACGAAGTCCATTTTGGGCAAGAAATATAAAACGAAAGCCAAATTTTGTAATTAGCGGCCGTACCTTGGCAGGCAAAGCTAAACCTCTGAGTGCCTTTTCGCAAAGAAAAAGCTTCTCATAAAACATCAGCTACTATTCGGAGGCGTGGCCGAAAGGGTTGGTGCCTAACCACCATTCGGAATTCACATAGAGAACGTCGGTTCGAATCTCGGTGAAAGACCAAAAATGAAGAAAACGTTTTTTCTAAGAGCGACCGCCCCTCGGCAGTCAGTGGCAAACCTCTGAGTGTACTTCTGCCATGAAAAAGCGCCTCATAAAAAAAATATCTGCCGTTCAGAGTCGGCTTGAAACTGTAGGTCCCTCCATTTGTGGAATAACATCAAGGCGCACACCACGAATAGGAGGAGGAGCTCGGCCAAATATCCAAAATTATATATAACGGGTGATTTTTTAGCTATTATCTTTTTAAACAGTTGGTTTAAACAGCTGACGCACGTTTCGTGTTTTGTTTCACTGTCAAACATCTTCAGTTTGGCCTATAATTTTACCATGAATCGTCTTACAACGGAACAACGCTTGCAAATCATTGAATTTTATTATAAAAATGCGTGTTCTGCTAATAAAGTTTAAAGTCGAAAAATTGTGTTCAGCGACGAAGCTCATTTTTGGATCAATGGGTACGTAAATAAGCAGAATTGTCGATTTTGGTGTGAAGATCAGCCAGAAGAATTGCAAGACCTACCAATGTATCCAGAAAAGGTCACACTTTGGTGCGGTTTATGGGCTGGAGGTATCATTGGACCGTACTTCTTCAAAGATGCTGCGAATCGCAACGTAACTGTGAATGGTGAGCGCTACCGTGAAATGATATCCAACTTTTTTTTGCCCAAAATGCAGGATTTTGACTTGCATGACATGTGATTTCAGCAAGACGGTGCCACATGCCACACAGCACGCGTAACAATGGACTTGTTGAGAGGCGAGTTCGGTGAACATTTTATTTCACGTTCGGGACCTGTCAATTGGCTGCCCAGATCGTGCGATATAACGCCTTCAGATTATTTTTTGTGAGGCTATGTTAAAGCTCATGCCTATTCAGACAAGCCTGCTTCAATTAGCGCATTGGAAGACAAAATTAAAGCATTTATATGTGAGATACCGGCCGAAACATTGGAAAGAGTATGCCAAAATTGGACTAAGCGGATGGACCATTTGAAGCGCAGTCGCGGTCAACATTTGCATGAAATAATCTTCAAACATTAAATTATATGGACTGTACTATACTATATATATATCCTCGGCTGGTAGTAATCACACATAAATATATTTATACAAGGACTGTAGTAGAGTCTACAATTACACCTATCGCTTAAAATTGGTTTGTATTCAAAATTTATTTCATCAGCTCTCTAACTTTCCTGTAATTGAGATCCCTCAAGTTCTTTAAACACATATCTACCGACCGCTTGACGTATTCGCCTAAATTATGCCCGATAGTGGAAGATCTTTTAGTGGCTCCCTTACCTCCAGATCTCGACTTCTTCTACAGAAATTATTCGAAAATGAATTATTCCAAATTAATAAACAAATTCAAAGCTGTGCCCAAATACATTCTGCCTTCAGTGGTACGCTAGATGATGAAAGTGGAGTAAGTATATTTATTGATGGATCTAAGCATGATGAACAGGTAGGTGAATGAGTTTACTCTGAATGGTTGGGCATCGGTACATCCTTTCGCTTACCTAATCACTGTATTGTCGTTTGGGCAGAAGTTACCGCTATAAGAGAGGGTTTATTGTTCTTAAATAAGCCTACTGGGATAGTCAGACAGCTCTGAAAGCGCTAGAGTAGGTAAAATACTCGTCAAAAACGGTAGTTGAATGCCACAAATTATTATGCGAAGTATCGCAATATTTTAAAATATACTCGATCTGGGTACCGGGCCATGGAAATATAGAAGGTAATGGCAAAGCGGATGAGCGTGCAAGGAGAGCTATAACAGTAAACATTCACTGAGACAATGCACTAATACCGATTCCCTTAGCTATGTGCAAACTATTAACAGACAGGCACTCTACCAATGCTGGTAAAGCCCGTTGGAGGCAAGTAAGTAGGGAAACTTGGCCAGAATGTAACCACGACCGCACAAAATCGCTACTGAATCTTAGAAGTCATGACATGAGAAATACGATAGGAGTAGTAATAAGGCATTATTTAATTGGAAGGTACGCAAATAACCGGGGGTACCCAAATGACTTTTGCCGATTCTGTGAAGATATTGAAGAAGAGGAAACTGTGGAACACGTCCTGTGCATATACGGTTTTCTTTACAGAAAAAGGCTTTCCGCGCTTGGATTCGTCTTTCTTAACAGCATTGAAGAGGTCTCTCAAATAACGTTACTGCATTTAACAAAACTCATTAAATCCCCAAGCTGGTTAAGAGAAGACTTAAGGATGTAAAGGACAAGCTCCAGTGGTATCATAATTCAGTACTATTCAGGCTTAAATGTGGTGGTTGACAGCCACTCAACCTAACTTAACCTCGCCTTCGCATTTCTTGGCAGTCTCAGCTCAGAATATTTAGGCTAGACTTAGGCTATTTAAAAATGTGCCTCCAAATTGTGAAGACCCCAATAGCGCAGGTCTGGAGAATTAGAGGTCTCACTACTATTATTGTCAAGCACCGATTATGAGACGCTTGGTGCCATGAAGTTGAGTAGCAATTTATTATTTCTTATTCTACTTAAAGCTTCTGTAGCATCTGCGATAAGACAAACTTTGTCTTTCTACGCTTTGTTGATACCATTTCGGTAAATTTGGCATTTTTGACAGAAAAATCACACTTGGTCCTATATCGACTTAGAAGATGTTATTAGCTTTAAATTCCCATAGAAGCAACTGAGGGGAAATTCACTGTATTTTTATTTCAATTTATGAAGATTTAACAGAACATCTACTGCAGGCGCGTCTCAAAAACTTAAAACTAGCTATAATCATTGCTTTAAGAGATGACCTTTAAAATCCACTACTAACAGTTCGCATACTTTGCTTTCCCATTTGCTTAAATTTGGACGGGGAAGATGTAATCTTTGTGAGTTAGCCAGCTGCTTGATCCTTTATAAAGGGTGGTTAAATTTCAAGGGTCGATGTTGAATGTGAACCACACCTAACCGTCAAAGACACCGTCGGACTTCTTTCTTTGGGGTTATTTGAAAGAAAAGGTGTACGTCTGAGCCAGCAACAATTGTAGAGCTAAAGGATGAGATAATTCGGCACATTAATGTCATAGAATGGCATCGGATGGAGGTGTGCCGCCGAGGTCGCGGCGGTAATTTGGCCAATATTTTGTTTCATGCGTAATTGAGCCATATCAATATTATCATAATAAAGAGAAATTATAATAATTTTCTAAAAAAGTTGTATGTTATTCAAAATCAACACCGGCCCTTGAAACCTAACCACCCTTTAGAATCTTTGGTGATGTTGTAGGGGAAGCATAAGTTGCTTTTCAAGTTCGGCCTTTGGGGGGCAAAGTATCGTAGTAACTTAATATAGAACTACCTAAACGCTACCTAAACTAGTTTTATGAAGCTTTGGTGCGGCATTGATGCGATTTTTTATCTACTCTTTACGGTAGCGGTCACAAAAAAAGGGAAATCAGCAAGTCTTCTAATTTGATTGACCACAGCCGGTTTTCATCGGGTAAGTGAGTGAGAGTGAGCATCAAAAACATAGGAAGTCTCAGAATGCGGTATTGAGCCTCAGGCAAGCGAAGCGATTTGATTTGATGCTTCAGATTTTTTTTCTTCCTTGTTCACCCTTCTCGGGAGCATAGGGCCTCGATAAGACGTGTCTTGCGTTGGTTTCGTCAATCTATTTGATTGCTGACAGGATAGGTGATTAGCCTGCCTTCAGATAAATTACGTAGACTGTTGGGAACAGCTGCTATAAGATTTTGCATGGGATATCTAACTAGTCACAAGCATCTACGGACCCAGCCGCATAGCAAACTTTGGATTGGGGAGAATAAGACTTCTGGACGTACCAAATCTGAAACATTTAAGTGAACTTAGATACAAAAAAGATCAAACAGTTCAGCTGCTATTATAATGAGTTTATACCATACATTTGTGCTATTTCATGGGCATAACAAGCTCGGTCATCCTAGAGGAATGGGCTGATGTGTGTCTACCATTTGGAAGTGAAAAAAAAAATAAAAAAAAAAACAAAGGTTCGTTCCGGGCTTGAAACATCAAATAATAGAAACAGTTTTTTCTAATAGCGGGCGCCCCTAGGTATGCAAAATCTTCAAGTGTATTTCTGCCTCATAAAAATCATCTGCCGTACGGAGTCGGCTTTAACTGTAAGCTCCTCCATTTGTGAATGATGCACAAAACTCTCCACAAACATTTCTTTTAATTTCATCAAAAATTTTAGAACTTTTTTGCGTTTATAGCAAATTTTTGAATGCAGGATCGTACAATTAGTTTCTTACTTTATAATTTAATTATTGTTTCAATTCATTTGTGCGATATTTCTGTAATTATTTACAGTATCTTAGGCGATCTTTGAAACAAAAACACATTAATTTCTTGAGATCCACAACTAAAGGGCTGTGATATTTTGTAAGCAGATGGAGCCAGCTGATTGTACTGCTCTTATTTTCGAAATTGAAAAATGCTGGTCTAATAACAAATGCACGCAGGTTCTGTTTTATAATCTGAACCATTTTGAAAGCCTTGGGAGTACAGCTTTTCATATAAGAATAGCCTTAACGCGCTCATAAGCAACGATTTTGTTGAAACAGATCTGCTTTTTTTTTATAGGTTTTTTACTTTCGTGCCCCAAATCGCGTTCTTCTGCTTTCCAGATACATGTGACAGCACTGTGAATGATATAACGGTTGTTAAACTAAAATCTGACACTGAAAAATCTGAAACATTAACGATCGTCGATCTACAGCTGAAGCATTCGTTAATCATTGAATGATCGAGTGGATTTCTGTCTTGAAAATATTTGCTATAAATTTTCTACATTCTTCAAAGCCTGGATAAAAATGTTGAGCATACCATTCTGCTGATCTCATCGATTAGGGGTGCTAAAAAATCATCTATATAGGGCAACATTACTATTCTAAAAGAGACGAGCTTGTGCACTAAGCACCAGCCAAACATTTTCCTACAAAGAAATGTTAATTTGAAGACTATTCGCCAAGCCTGTTGGGTGGAGGAAAATGAGTTTAAGTGTAAGTTTGCTGAGGAACCTGCAACGACCTGCATACATTTTGGAAGCCGCCCAAAATCGTCATGCGCATTAAGTGTGGCACTTAAGGCGGAACAGAAGAAGAAGAAGATCAAGTGGTATGGCATGCTTGACCGAATACTTTCTGAGCTATTAACATAATATGGGCGGAGGTGTATATTCCGAGCATCTGAGTATATTCCGAGCATCTCCTTTAGTTTTCGGCTTCCCGACTACTGTAGTGCTTTTCAGGCTAAACTAATGGCAATAATGAAAGCCGTGACACTGTTACAGTGCGATGCGTTACCTGGAGATGATATCTACATTTTCACTGATAGCCAAGCGGCGATAAAATCCCTCACAAAACAGTTCACAGTCTCTAAGGTAGCCATGAAATGCCGCGCATCTCTTAACGAGATGGCTGAGTTATTTCGCCTAATGATAACATGGTTTCCTGGCCATTGCGACATTGAGGGGACATGCAGAGCCCATGAACTAGCGAAAATCGGTACCAAATTGAATGATTAGTACACAGACAGTTATATAGGTATACCCTTGCAAACATGTAGACTACGTATCCGCGAGAAAATTGTAAAGAAAGCAAACGAAAGATGGCGTAATGAAGCCACTTCCGACAGATGTGGCCGACGCTCAATGCTAAACGCATGGAACTTCTACTAAGAAGAGATAAACACAGTCTTAACACACTGATTTCAGTTATTACGGGGCACTGCCTAATCGGTTGGCACGCCCGGCGAATGGATGTGCAAACGCATGACTTCTGCAGAAGTTGTCTGGACGAGGAAGAGGAAGAGATGATTCCGCACCTTTTGTGTCACTGTCCTGCTCTATCCAGATGTAGACTCGCCATTTTGGGCGGACATTTCTTTAATGAATTAGAAGATCTCGGCTGTGTCGAAATTAAGGATCTTGCGAAATTTTTGAATAGCACACATTGGTTGCAGGAAGATAGAGGCGGCATCATAATGAGCCATGAGCCTGAGTGTGCCCTACAATGGACAACCGCTGCAACCTAACCTAACCTAACGCAATATTTTTGTAGTTTTCAGTTTGAGTAACATCGTTTTACCCACAAAAGCACATTATTTTTGGTTGAAAGTAAATATTTAAAAGCAAATTTATTACTTATTTTAGTTAAATATTTGTTTTTGTTTTTTGTTGCTTTTTGTTTAATTTTTTATAAATTTTGTTTTTGTTTTCTGGTTGCGTACTACACTTTACGATACAAACTGAAATTTCATTTGCAAGTTTTGCCAATTTTTGCTTTATAATATTTTCTGTTTAGCTTAGTACTTTAGATGCCAAATAACATTTACAACAACAATTTAAATGTATGTACGAATATATTTAATATTTAAAAGTTACACACCAACAACGTTGAAGAAAGACATCGATAAAAGAAAATGAAGAAGAAAAACAATTAAATGAAATTTAAGAAAAAAAAACAGACACATACGTAAATGTTATGTATGTATGTATACATATTTACGCATATACAAGAATACTTTAATAAAAAAAATATGTATATGCATATAGTTATATAATTTAAGAAACATACGAATCACACACACATATATATATAGAGAGAAATCGAAAAAGTTCCATCTTTTACAAAGAGTTGCTCTTATGCGGCTTTAGATTTTTAGAGTTTCTTTTTGCGCATTTTTTAGTTGAAACAAAAAAAATTAACAACAAATAAGTTATAGTTGACATTTACCATTTACATAAATAAACAACAATTTATGTAAAAGCGTTCCACATTTAGATGACATTTATATAGTTACTAAATTAATTTAAAGAAAATATTACACAATTAACATTACTGCTTTTTTTATTTTCAAAATAAAAATAAACAATTCATTACAAATAACACGCCAAAAAACCAGAGTGTGTTGAAAAAAATTGTAGCATTTTAATTGTTTCAAAAAAAACAAAACAAGTAAAAAAATGTTGGAAACACTTATTTTGATTTGAAACACCGAAAGCTCTGCTTTAATATCTTGAAAAAAAAAAAAAAAAAATGTAAAGAGTATTTCCTTAAATAAAGTCCAAGTACTTTTACTTTCTTTCTGTTTTGCCTTTGATTTTCGTTACATTTATTTTTCGTAGCACTGAAGATTAGACCCCTCTTGTTTTCTTTCCACATTATTTCATTTGCATATTTACTAAAAAAGTTTATATAATTTTTCATTTTTCATAAAATACATTAAAAATTTACTAAGAAATGCATAAATTGTAGGCAAAAGCTAGGAATAATAAAAATGAATAAAATTAGTGCTTCATTTTCGGGGGTTGTTGGAATATTGAAAATATGTTCAAATTGTTTAGATATGAACTTTTTTTGTTTGTTGGAACTAAGAGTTTGATATGTAAAAGTGAAAGCAAAGGGAAAATAGCAAAATATAGAAAATAATGTTTAATATTTATTTCTAGGTATGCAAGGCAACTACACAATTCTGTCATTCAATTTCTCATCTGGTTTCTTAAGGGGGGAGCCTGGTTTATGAGGTCTAAAAATTTCATCTCTTTGCGATTTTTTTAAGAAAAAAATTAATTTAGCACTGCAAAGTTTTTTCTATCGAATGAACATTTAAAAAGTATAAACAATTTTTTTACTGGTTAAAATAAGTTGAAAAAAATGTTTAACATAGAAATTAGTAGAGCGCTGCAACGCTGGAGTTTCCAACTGGCGTACAAGATACAGCTCGTAATTATTATCTAAAGCAAAAAATTCAAATGGATTTCTAATTATCATGATTTTTTATTCTAGATGAACTAAGAAAACTGAGAGAAATTCCAAAATTTAAACTTTTTGGAGGTTTTAAAGAAAAAAATGCCTTTCTATAAAAAAAAATTCACTTCAACTTGGTATAAAAATCTTGAAAATTTTTTTTAATCTGTTTTGTTAGTTCAAATAGAAGAAAATTTAATACATAAAACGAAAAAAAAATGAGTTTTTTGACCTTATAAACCAGGCTCCCCCCTTAATTGACTTAGTTGCAAGCCGATGTTGGGAGAGGTCAGGTAGCATAAAGGTCGGAGGTAATAAAAAGTTGTTGTAGGTATTCGCCTAACTCATTTACAGCAAAGTTCAAAGTGTGTTTTCTATAAGTGATAATAAAATTTCAAAACATATTTTTATCGGCATATTGCATACATTGTTATACAGGGTGGCGCAAAATTAATCATCCTATCGGATGATAAGTCTGTGCTGTTGTACGTATCGGAAACTTGGCTTGTGACATCGGCAACGAACGCAAATCTGCAAGCGTTTATAAACAGGTGTCTGCCTAATATACTTAAGATATGGTGGCCAATAGTTATAACAAACGAGGAGCTCTGGAGAAGTACGCACCAGAATAGCATCAACAGTGAAATAGAAAAAAGAAAATATGGATGGATAGGGCATACTCTGCGAAAGCCTTATGAGGAAATACCGCTTTGACTTGGAACCCGCAAGGAACGAAAAGAAGAGGCAGACCAGTGATGATTTGGCAAAAGACTATCCGCAATGAAACTGGAAAATCGTTTAATGAACTGAGATTTTTGTCTAGAAATAGAAATGTTTGGAATACTTTTGTTGAATCCTTAAGCTCCTAAAGGAGTATGGAATAATAATAAATAAAAAAATCGGAAGTTATATGATTTATAAAAATGACAGTTTTACTTTAATCATATTTGACCTTTGTGGACTAGCCAGCTGCAGTATACAAAGAGACAAGCAGTGGAGCGCGTAAGGTCTAAGGTCAAGATAAATACCAGGTATGGTAGATACCTATGAAATTTGAATTTCAGCTATTAGTCCATAGATGTAGCTAGGAGTATTTTTAAACCTTCCCAAATGTCTTGGTTTTTTTCGTCTGTCATCGGTCAACAATATTCAGTTCATTGTTTGCTACGTTTCATACAACAATGCATTTTTTCCGCTCTTAAAAAGGTCAAATTTCGTGCCTTCAAACTACGATTTGCGGACATCGGTGATTTTCTGTTATCAATTGAAGAAAAACGCCTCTCAAGCTCATCAAATGCTTATAATGGGTGGTTAAATTTCAAGGGCCGATGATGAATGTGAACCACGCCTAAATGTCAACGACACCGTCGGACTTCTTTCTTTGGAGTTATTTGAAAGAAAAGGTGTACGTCGATAAGCCAGCAACAATTCAAGATCTAAAGGATGAGATAAATCGGCACATTAACGGCATAGAACCTCAATTATGCCTCAGCGTCATCGAAAATTTGGACCATCGGATGGAGGTGTGCCGCCGAAGTCTTGGCGGTCATTTGGCCGATATTTTGTTCCACACGTCATTGAGCTATACCTATATTATTATAATAAAGAGAAATGACAATAATTTCCTAAAAAAATTGTATTTTATTCAAAATCAATACGGGCGCTTAAAACTTAACCACCCTTTAGAAGCTTAGGGTGGACATGCTCTAAGTAGAGCACAGTGCTTCAGTACTTGAAAAATTCCGAAGTGGTGATTTTAGCGTGGAGAACGAAGACCGTGGCTGGCCACCGAAAAAGTTTGAGGACGCCGCATTGCAAGCATTGTTGTATGAAGATGATGGTCAAACGCAAGAAATGATGGCAGAGCAGTTGGGAGTGACCCAAAAAACCATTTCCAAACGTTTGAAAGACATGGGCATGATTTTAGAGGTCGGAAGATGGGTGACACATGAACTGACTGAAAGGCAGCAAGAGAACCGAAAAACCACTTGTGAAATGCTGCTCTCCCGGTTCAAAAGGAAGTCTTTTTTGCATCGAATCGTTACGGGTGATGAAAAATGGGTGTATTTCTTCAATCCAAAGTGTAAACGATCGTTTGGTCCGCCCGACCACAAGCCAAAAACAACGGCCAAACCAAATCGCTTCGGCCGCAAGGCAATGCTGTGTGTTTTCTGGGATGAGCGTGGTATGATTTGGTATAAGCTATTAAAATCAGGTGAAACAGTTGACGGTGCACGCTACCAACGACAATTGGCCGATTTGAACAGCGCTATACACCGAAAACGCCCAGAATACGCCGATCGGCGTCACAAAGTCATTTTTCTTGATAACAATGCACCGCCACATCGAACAAGAGCGACCCGGGAATTGGTGGAGACGTACGATTGGGAACCGCTGGTGCATGCGGCGTAGTCACCAGACTTGGCGCCTTCCGATTATTATTTGTTTGCATCGATGGGCCACGCACTTTTCGAGCAGCGCTTCAATTCTCAAGAAAAAGCCAAAGAATGGCTCGATGATTGGTTTGCGGCCAAAGACGGCCAATTTTTTTGGTGCGGCATCCACAAATTGCTGAGAGATGGGAAAAATGTGTCGCTAGCAATGGCTATTATTTTGAAGATTAAATTTGTAACCATTTTTTGTTAATAACCGACGTTTGAAATTGAAAAAAAGTCTCATTTCATAGGTATCTTCCATCACTCAAAATATTTATTTTTTATTTAGCAAAAAAGTTATTCAAAAACCAACCGAATGAAATGAAAACAACATACATTAAGTGAGTTAAGTTGAATACAATCACTCTCCCAATCAATCGTTGTTCAGATGGCAGCGAAGTAGCAAGAGCCGTGGCTGCGTTGCTTTCTCGTATATCACCAACACAAGCAAGTTCAGTTTTTGTCTACCTCTGTTGTAAACAAACCGTTGTCATCTACTGGCTTTCCACTGCATTTGCTTTAGTGGAGTTCGGACCTTGTTCGCGAGTGTCTAAGAACACCTGCCGACAGAGATCGGACTTGTGCAGGACACGTGTTTGTCCAGTGTTAAATTGGACGCAGTCAGAGCGTTTGCGGTCTCAATTATGATGAAACTACAACAAATTGATTGGGAAACGAGAGCTCAACGGCGACAATAGCAGTGGCATACCACCGGTGGCGAAATGCTTTAGACAAACAAACAATCGAACAGACGCTTGAGATAAGCACTCACTATAGTAGCATTCAAATGACAAGACAATAGGTTGTAAATGTCACACTATCGCAAAATTTAGAATTAGAAATTTAGATTTGAGTTAGAAAAGGATATTATCGAGTGCGTAGAGTCTTCTTACGCCCACAGGAGAGGAACCTGGACGCAGGTACCTGTTGTGTTAGCAGACTTAAACGTGGCTTCACTGTGATAAAATGTCTTTAGGTCCGGGATGGAATTTGATTGCTATAGTATTAGTGCGAACATGCCTGATATTTTGATTTGAACCTCCTTCTAAAAAAAAATTCTATTCAGCAAATCAGCTGATTCCTGCAAAAACGCTGAGAGCCGGTTAATGGTCCGATGTTGGGCACAATTTCCATATTTTCTTCTTCGTGGAATAATTACGGTAATAATAAAATAAACACGTCTTACATACACTTTTTCCTATACCTTTACCTCTCTCTTTCAGTCTCTATTTCCCCCTACTCATACAGAGCGAGTCCATCCATGTATACACAGGTGGCAGGGTAGGCGTAGGTGTATATTCCGAGCATCTGAGGATCTCCTTTAGTTTTCGGCTCCCCGACTACTGTAGTGCTTTTCAGGCTGAACTAATGGCAATAATAAAATTCACTGCTACAGTGTGAAGCGATACCTAGAGATGATATCTACATTTTCATTGATAGCCAGGCGGCGATAAAATCCCTCACAAAACAATCGACAACCTCCAAGGTGGCCATGAAATGCCGCGCATCTCTTAACGAGATATTTGAGTTATTTCGCCTAATGATAGCATGGGTTCCTGACCATTGCGACATTGAGTGGAACTGCAGAGCCCATGAACTAGCGAAAATCGGTACCAAATTGACTGATGAGTACATAGACAGTGATATAGGTATACCCCTGCAAACATGTAGACTACGTATCCGAAAGGAATTTCAAAGAGTAGCGAATGAAAAATGACGTAATGAAGCCACTTGAAAAATCGCCGGACAGATGTGGCCGACGCTCAATGCTAAACGCATGGAACTTCTACTAAGAAGAGATAAGCACAGTCTTAACACACTGATTTCAGTTATTATGGGGCACTGCCTAATCGGTAGGCCCGCCCAGAGAATGAGTGTGCAAACACATGACCTCTGCAGAAGTTCTCTAGACGAGGAAGAGGAAGAGACGATTCCGCACCTTCTGTGTTACTGCCCTGCTCTATCCAGACGTAGACCCGCCATTTTGGGCGGACATTTCTTCAACGAATTAGAAGTATTTGCTCCTCGACTCTGTCGAAATTAAGGATCTTACGAAATTCTTGAAAAGTACACATTGATAGGAGGAGGGATAAGGGCTAGTTCCCCACGCGGCATCACAATGGGCCATGAGCCTGAGTGTGTCCTACAATGGACAATCGCTTCAACTTAACCTAACCTACTCATATTTTGCCTAAGGCAATTAACGTCTTACACTAATTTAATGCGCAGTTCAGTTTTCCATTCGACATCTCAAACATTAAAGTCCATATCCAACCATTATACGCAATCCTCTCAATTCGTTTTTCATATACTTTGCTTTCAAAACATATTCAGTTTATTGTGGCGCTAATGTGATTAGCTGGTAAGGAGCCAAAAATTTCCAAAAATACACAGGTCAAACGCAATGCAGCCATTCAATGAGGCACAGAGCGGTTCGGTCGGTCGGTGGGTCGGCCGGTTAGTCAGTCAGTCAACTAGATAAATGAGTGAGCCCATATTTTGGTGGAATTTTTTCACATAATGCAATTGGAAATGGCTGAAAATGGGGTCAGTGTGTTTGCCACAAAAACGTTAGTCCATCTGGTAGTTGGCAAAAACATGGCGGTGCGCCAAAACTCGTATAAAGGGAGTGAGAAAAAATTTGTTTACCATACGAAAAGTTAATTAAGTACAATGAAGTATTGAAAAAAAAAATCGCAAATCTTGATTTAATAAGTGCAGACATATGGAAATATTGTACAGTGTGGCAGAAAAACGTGTGGACGCCACTGATCAAATTGCGAGTTCAATTAAAAATGAGTACAAGCATCTGGCAATAGATAGTCAGTATCTGCAACAAACAAGCAAAAAAAAAAAAAAACAAAAAAACAACAAAGCAGAGGCAACGCTAACAACAACAACAACAACTATAACGAAACATCTATCTGCGCTAACATGTTGGCAAAATTCAATTTTCATTACCTAAAAATATGTTATTGATGACATGTTGATGTTGCAACATCTGTCGCGCATGGCAGCGCAATGCGACAGAAAATGTCGCATAACCAGCATACATACTAGCAATGCGTGTGTGCCACACATTCACAGATTCTCATATGTATGCGTATTTGTGCTTGTGTGTTGGCATAACTCTGCATCAGTGAAAATCAATAAAAATCATTTAAGTCATTACATGTGACCCATTCAGCGCCTGCAATGGGTTGTTGCATGTTGCCTTTAGCACTGCATGCACTTATAAATAGGTACATACGCGAGTTTATCGTCACCACGCAGTTAAATGTACTAGTACAACTTACCACCAGTTTGCCTTGCAGCTGACACATTTGCTCCTCTATATTTTTTTAATGCTAGCAACTGGCATCTTTAACATGGCGATATGCTACAAACTGTCAGTTGCTTACATCAACATCAGCAGCCATACCACTCAACGAACTCGTAAGCCCATGTAGAACTTGCCTCAGTGCTGTCCTGAATGTCGTTTTGCGCTTACTTCCCATCCACTTTTACGTTATTTCCTTCGCTGCTCGAAGAGCAATCAGGTGAAAGGAGGGCAATCTCTCAAGAGACATGGGAGCATTTTTAGGCAGTTCACACCGTATTTCTCTGAACTTCGTACAAATCTTTCTATAAGCATACTGGAGATTGAGGGTCGTGCCAAGCCAATCTTTTCAAGTAGACATAATTGTAACGAGGAGAAAATCTGCCCCGAAGCTGGTTTCTCTGTCTGCACTGACGGCTCCAAAATGGAATCGGGAGTCGGAACAGGCGTTTTCTCCAAATCAGCAAATTTATGTAACTTTCTGAAACTGTGGAACAATTCTATTGTTTTTCAGTCAGAAGTCTTTGGGATCTTGCAGGTATGCAAAATTCTTAAGGAATGGGGAAGCAAGGAGAATATTAACATTCTTTCCGATACTCAAACCGCGATAAAGGCTCCGACTACGCCATTGCGCAGATCCAAACTGGTCAACTCCTGTAAGGAGATAAAACCTCTTGGGTGTGCAGTTAACACTTCTCTGATCTAAGTTCGAGGACATAGCAGCATAGAGGGTAATGATATTGCTGAAAAGCTTGCCAGTAAGGGGTCGACTGAATTGGTCTCAGAGGCCTCCCATACGGTCAACGGCATCTTCTTGACTGTTGATAAAGGGGAATTGCACAACTTATTTCTCAAGAAAGCACAGAAAAATGTAGCTTCATTTTTTCATTAATTAATTTCCTCCAAAACCTTTTAGCCCCATTACAATAGACAGAAGGCTCAGAAAGTCTTGGGGAGTCCACACCATTCAATTCCCAAACTCATAGCTTTGTTTACCGGTCATTGGACGATTGGCATCCACGCGGAAAGCTAGGTTTATCATTTAACTCAGATTGCAGAAGCTGTGGGGATCTTTCAGAGAAAGACACTGTGGAGCACTTTCTCTGTAAATGTTCGGGTGTGGCAGCTACACGATTAAGATCACTGGCTACTCATTTCTTCGACAGCCTGGAACAGTGCGCCAACTTAAATCTCATCAACCTTTTCTATTACATCAACAGCTCTGGCTGGCTGTAAATATCTGCATGTTGAAGCTCTCATAACGGTATCAAAACTGCGCTTTGGTGGTACTTGGAAAGTGCCAGAATGGTACTTCAACCACTTCACCTACCTACCTACCTAAGCCCATGCACAAATGTTACACGACTTAATGAACTAGTCAACCTCAGCATCAATCTGGTACCAGTTAATGAACTAGTTCGTAATGGACCAAACCAAAACTAGTCGACTTTGTGTCAAAATCAGAAATTTTGGTTGAGTTAAAAAAATCAACAAAAATTGATAAATGAACGTTTCAAAAATAATTTATTATGAATTAAAATATTTAAGATTTTTTTTTATAAATTTGAATTTGTTGTTCCATTTAGCAAATATTTGTATTTGATTTGTTCTGAAACTAAATTAAAGCAACAACAATAAACATAATAAAAAATACTTGTTTTGCACAGAACTATAATTCATCATTTTTCAACTAGTGCAACTCTAGTCCCTCACGTATTATTGCGACTTATTCCTCAAATACCAGTTCATGAACTTAAAATGTTTGCTGAGTAGTTCGACTTTTCGCTGCAAGGATATTACGGGTACTTCACTGTGCGTGTGTTAGTGCAGAAGAAGTATGGCGCATTGTGTGGGCCAAATGGCCAAACGCCAATGTGGGCAATTTCAATTTCGTTGGCACACACCTGCACGCAGTTGACATGGCTGTATGTACTTTATTTGGGAGTAATTGTTTTGTATTCAATATTTCCAATGTTATATTAGATTAAATTCATAATTGAATTGGTAAACGCGCAGTGATGATACGAGTACGCAGTACTTATTCGAAATTGATGTTTGCGACAGCACCTACATTGCTTACATTTATGTGTATGTATGTATGTATGTGCATATAAGTGCATGCATAAAAAGGTTCGGAAATTATCACCCACTCATAGCTAAAAATACAATCTTGAGCGGAGTTCATCTGGAGTAGTTTGCTCCTCTGTGACCAGGAATTTATACAAAATTCGTGGTACCTTTCGCGGACAACTGATTCAAGCTTGTCTATTATATGCGAGGAGGTAGAGACTCAATGACAGTTTGAAAGTCGTTGTGATAGGTTGTACTGCCATGGAAGCGCCTTTGAGCCAAATTGTGACCTCCTTAATTGTTGTCAGTTCAGCCGAAAATACGCTGCAACCATCAAGTAGACGCAGGATTTGCTGCAGTGAGAGTTCTTATAATGGAGAAAAAAAATTATAATTTTTTTCGCTTTGATTATGCTCCGATATCCCAGTTATTCCCAGTAAAATATCGGAGATGTTATTCTCAAGGTTTTTAGGAACATCTGAGGAAATAGAAGAGGACAATGTTGTCACTTCTTAGGTGAGAAATAATGAAGCACGCACAAGGCACATTGAAAAGGCGGTAGCAGTAGAGCAAAAACAACAAGAGAAATGTATTTTGATTTTGCTTTTAATCCCTAGAATGTCAAAAACTATAAACAAAAATTTACATTTTAGAGTAGTTCAAATAAAGTTTGACAATTCAGCGTTAAAAAAAAACGAAAGAAAAAGAGTCAAATGAGCTACAAATAGTAGTAGAACCTCGCTTGTCTGTATAGAAAACTGAACACTCGGAATGAAATACTGACAAACAACAGAATGCGCATAAATGCGAAGAATCCCGAATACTTGCACCTACCGTTTGGCAAAGAGGAAACATACCAACGAGAGGCCCACTGTATTTATGGAGAGCCAATAACAGTAACGACAAATGTCAAGTAGGTCCTGAGCGAAAATGGAAAGTTGTACAAAACCTGCTAGAGACCAGAAATGCTGTACGCGTCGGAATGTGGGGCAACACAAGCTAAGCACAGTAAGAAGATGCAAGTGGCGGAAATGAAAATGCTTCGTTGAGCAACAGAAGTAACGCGCGTGAACAAAGTGAAATACATCGAGTTACGAGAAATTATGAAAATTGCCTCAATCTCGGAGAAGATGAGAGGAGGCAGGCAAAGATGGCACGGACACAAATGCGTAAAGGCGAAGACCACAACGTCAAACTGGCCATAAAAATAACTTAGCTAACAAGAACTAGAGGAAGATCGCAATTGAGCTGGTTAAATACGATACAAAGGGACATAAGAGAGCAGCACCTTGATGATGTGACGACGCAGAGTAGAGAAACCTGGCGCGTGAGAACAAGGGGAGCCGAACCCAAATAGAGAGAGAGAGAGAGAGAGAGAGAGAGAGAGAGAGAGAGAGAGAGAGAGAGAGAAAGCAAAAAGTACTAATAAGTGTAGTAAATTTATTAAAAACTGCGAACTGCAGAAGAAAATTCGACTCAAGAAATTATGCTTGATCATTTTTTAATATTTTTTTATTTGTGGAGTTTTTGAGTATCTTGAGTTTGGCTACGAGCGGTAGTGCACAAACCAACCGTGAATATAGAGTTTATGCCTTCGGAAGAATTTCAAAAAATCGTTTTTTACTTGCCACAATACCAGAAAAATGGCATACTCAAAGGATTTAGATGGCAGAATTTTTGTATTTTGGCGTAGCACTTTTCAGTTCCATGCGTACTGTACCGCGAACTTTAAATGCGTTTTTCTCGAAATTACATTTTTTTGGTCAGTGGAAGAAATCTTGACCAATTGGCTTGCATTTTAGCTGTATATGGCATTGCCACCAGCCGAATGGTTTGGTGCGTGACTACCAGTCGGAAGCACATGAGTTTGAAACACCAAATGATAAAAAACAAAACTTTTTTCTAATAGCGACCACCGCTCGGTAGGCAATGGCAAACCTCCGAATGAATTTCTGCCGTGAAAAAGTTCTTCAAAAAAACCATCTGCCGTTCGTAGTCCCTCCATTTGTAAAGCAACATCAAGACGCACACCAAAAATATGCGAAGGAGCGCGGCCAAACACTCAAAAATTGTGAAAGCGCCAGTTATACTATATATAAATATAAATATAATATACTAGCAAACCCGGCCCGCTTCGCTGGGCAAAGACACGGCGGGTCCACGTTTTGGCATATATTTCGAGACCCTAGTCATATAATATATTGGAATTTTTCAATGAATATCTGCTAAAAACTACGTATTGATTTTTTCATTATATTATTGATTTTTTCATTATATCCCAATAAGAGGTGTTATTTGGATATTCAAAGAAAAATTCTATTTTTTAATATAAATGATCGGATGTTTATTTCATTATAAAGAGGAATGTATGCCGTTAATAGTGGAAAATAACATCAGGCAAATGACCACCACGACCACACTTACAGGACAATATCCTTTTCATGAAATTTTCCATAACCAAATTGCAAAGTGGCAAAGTGGCTGCCCTATGTCCTCGATAGCATCATGAATTCCATCTTTGAGGTCTTGAATCGACCCTGGGCTGTTGGCGTAGACCTTCTCTTTCACGTGGCCCCAAAGAAAAAAGTGACAAGGTGTTAAATCACATGATTTCGGTGGCCAGTTGTGATCATCTCTTCGAGAGATAACACGGTGCGGAAACTTTTCCCATAACAGATCAATGGTTTCGTTGCTTGTGAGGCACGTAGCGCCGTCTTGTTGAAAATAAACGTTGTCCAGATCAATACTAACCAATTACGGCCATAAAAAATCGTTAATCATCTCTCCTGTTTAACACCTAACCCTGTTTAACACCTAACACCTGTATTGGAAAACCCTTTATTACTATGTTAGAAAATATATTTGTTTTGGAAATTTTTTGCCTTTTACTTAGGTTGGGTTAGGTTAGGTGACGTCCTTCGACGCCCCTAAGCCAGTTCGAGGCTCCTTGTGATACCACTGGAACTATCCAATCCTAACTCTACTTGGTCCTCTCTAAAAAACCTTTAAAAAGCAGGCTATACTAGTTAGTTGTTTGAGATTCTCAACATTCGTAATGTTGTCTAGAAAAGCGAAATCAAGCAATCTCAACCGTCTTCTACACAGAGCCATGCACCCGCATAGAAGGTGTTCGACTGTCTCTTCCCTTTCTACATATATCCTAACAGCTTCTGCAATATTCATTGCACAGTGCCCAGATAGGGCACCTACTACGATTCTTAAATCCATCTTACTTAATTTAAGTAGACTCTTAGTGTGACACCTGGTGACAGTAATGGTGGGTCTCTCAATTAAAAGTTATTGCCAAGGGCATGGGCATGCCGACCTTTTTCTGATCAATTTGGAGCGAGGAGCAGAATCTAGCTAATCCTTCTGTCTTACAGTTACCTTTAATGTTACTATCCTGGCACCCAGGGTAGATTAATAGAAAAATACCATGCAAGTATTTTTAATAATTTGTAACACTCTTTTACTGTCTCAGACGAGTGTTTACATGATAGGAGCGATTTCAGAGCTGCCTGCCTATCGACCTAAATGAAGATTTCTGTAACTGTGACCACGCTTTTATTTAGCGCTAAAAGGTTTTCTGCGATTGCCAAGATTCCTGTTTCAGGCAAGCGAAAAGATATATTTTGCCTTTGACTTAACTTTTACTTCACATATAAATAACTCCCGAAGCTCATATGTTAGGCACAATAATACTGGAATGAATCTATTTAAAAAATGACTGGAATATAACAACTTAACATCTGATTAAAGTTAAAATGGTAAAGGTTCTAAAATTAAAACATTCAGCTATTCTATATTACCTCACTCGGGTTACTTTTCCCACTTTTAGCACCAGAAAAAATGAGAAATCCAATTTTTTTAATCTTTTCATGACTTTTCTAATGAATATACGTATGAAGAAATGAATTTGTTATCGCCGCAGCCAATAGATCATCAAATCATCAGAGCTTCGCAAATACTGCAAATACCATCAAAAGTCATCGACTGCCCGGCGGTCAAATCTAAATTGAACTCATCTCGTCGGCGACGTCTATCACTTAGTTAAGTAAATTTGAGCAGCGCCAAACCCAACTCCAAAAATGACTAGTATCTATTACTAGCATCTATTGCAACAGCAACAACACGCATTTGCATGCAGATGAAAGTGACGTTCAACAGTTGCCAGCCAAGTTAAGCAAATTGGACACCAGTTGGAGGCAAATGTGGAAAAAAATGGAAAATCGAATGGTATATATTTGCGCAGGCCACACAGTTAGAAGATATGACAGAGCTTGGGAGAGGATGAGCAACAACCGAAATATGTTACAACAAAAACTACACAACGCAACTTGTAAGTTCATAAACATATACATGCACATATACAGAATGTACGGGGTGTCACAAATACAAGTATCTTTTTGATTCGTAAGTTTGATCTTTGCTTAACAACTTGACATTAACCAAGCACGAACCATAAAAATTTTGCACTAAGGTCTTGAGCTAACTCTTCCAGGGCACCAGAATTTTTATTCTTTCAATAACTTCTTAGTACTCGTATCGAGAATCTCCTTATCTGAGTAACGAAAAATTGGCACGTGATTGTCGATTAGTCAATGCATTGACAAAAATTAGCATTTTCATCATTTTTTATATTTTTCGAAAATGCTGATGAAAACGAAATTCTGCCTACCGGTGAGAGCTTCAGAGCCGTGGGATTGAATTTTTAGTGAGAGGTTTATCATGTAATACAATTCATGGATTAAATCTGGTTTTGTGTCGCAAATTCGAGACTCGAATTACGTGTCGTGAAGCAGAATTAAATGCTGAAGCAAAATTAAATCCGATTCCATAACACAATTTTGTGATAGTTCTTCCTATAATCAGCGATTATATGTCATGTTTGGATATTATCGTCAGTTTTTCTAATAAAATAAATTAATATTATACAATAATTGGCGCGTGCACTGCTGCTAGGTGCTTGGCGTCTTGATGTTGTTCCACAAATGGAGGGCCCTACAGTTTTAAGCCGACGCCGAACGGCAAATGGTTTTTATGAGGAGCTGAATGGCCGAGTCTGCCGAGGGCCACCGCTATTAGAAAAAAACTTTTTCTGCCAAGCATTTGTTTATTTATGGACTAGCGTATAATAAGAAGTATAGTAAGTAGCGTATAATGGAGAGTAAAATTTCAAGGCCATGCAATGTTTTGAGCATTTTCGTTCCGCGAGATAGAAAAGAGATATAACATAGAGGAAAATGAGAGAGAGAGCTATACCTTATATACATCTTAGATACATTTTAGGCTATTTTTCCTGAGTTTTTTTTCGGTCAAAATATACTGGATATAAACGACAGGTAAGACTATGTTATTCCACAGGTAAACTTTGGCAAGAGGTCTGAGAGCTTAGAATCCTGGCTGAAGAGCTTAGAATCCGTGTACCAGGCACATAATTTCTTCCTAATTCTTCTAAAATAACGGAAGGTTTAGGAGTGGCTGTCTTTCGTCCGCAGTTTGGTCTCCGAAAGTCTTTCAGGCTCCCTAGACACTGCAGCACATTTCAAGTTGAAATCTACGCTGTAACTAAATCAGCTGAAATAGTGTTAAAATTTACTCCACTCGACCCTCCCCTACATCAGGCACTTCCCTCGTCGAACTGGTAATAAATCAATAATGGCTGTAATGACTAGCTCGGACTGCGTCCAACACTATATATACAAAATAGATGAGGGTCACAATTTACTGGGTACCAAGGCACAACGGAAAAGAAGCAAATTAAAGAGTTGACATGCTTGCTAAGGCAGGCACCGGCTTACCAAGGATGATTAAGTTGAACATATATGCCTAACTCTCAGTTTCGAAGACGGAACTAGACGAGGAACTAACTCTGGAAGGAGTTCGGATTGCAAAAATAATGCTACGCACTTGCAACACGCAAATAACCAACTTTATTCTATCACTCTCAAGGAAGTAATGTAAAATTTTGGTTGGAGTACTGACGCCATATTATCGCTCCGCATATTACGCAGCTAAAATTGTCTAAAACGACGCGTGTAACTTATGCGAAGAAGAAAGAGGTACGTTAGCACACCTGCCACTGCTCTGCTCTGCTCTAATCATAACTCATTTCAACTGCCTGCGATCGGTATACTCTTATCTATCTTTGAAGGATATTGCCGACAAAAGTTAGAACTGTCTAATGAAACTCGGCAAGACATGAATCACGAACTGTGTTTAACACTACTCCAACAACACTGGTAACACTAGGGACCCTTGTGGTCTATGTAAGATCTATTCAAATCAGCAAGACATGCCTAACCTAACCTAGGTCAAAATATGGTAACTAGGTGAAATATTTGAAGTACCACTCAAGTAGCACTAAAGCGCCGTTTTGATACCATTAAGAGACCTCCAACAGGCAAATGTCTACAGCCAGCCGGAGCTGTTGATGTAATGGAGAAAATTAATGGGATTTAAGTTAGAGCACTGCCCCAGGCTGTCAAAGAAAGGGGCACCCAGCGACCTTAATCGTCTAGCTGCCAGGCCCGGACATTTATAGAGAAAGTGCTCCACATTGTCCTTCTCTGAAAGGTTCCCACAGCTTCTGCAATTGGGAGTTAAATGGTAAGCTTAGCGCGTGGGCCTCCGCGTGTGAACGGACCGTTCAATGACCGAGAAACACAGCTACGAGCTTGGCAAAAGAAAAACGTGGAGTTCCCAGAACTTTCTAAGTCCTCCGTCTATAGTACTTGGGCCAAGGGGGTTTCGTAATACAACATGAAGAAATAAAGCTCAATTTTTTCTGCACTTTCTTGAAATAAGTTGTGCAATTTCCCTCTAACAACAGTCAGTGGTACGCGGAGGCTCGGGTAAGAGGTTTCTGAGACCAATTCAGTCGACCTCTTCTGGCAAGCTCATCAGAAATTCCATTTCCCTAAGTCAAAATATACTTAAAAAAAAAAAGTTTTGCGCCATTTTTGAAAAAGCTGATTTTTTGCTTACTCTTTTATCAGTAGCTGTGACTATGCTTAGTAATCCCTGCAAGTTTCATAATGGAATTAAAATATTTTGTCGGGTTATTTTCAAACATACAGTGACTGACATGGAATCGCTCTAATAATGAAGCCACATAACATAGCATAAGAGAATCAATTCTGTATAGGCACTTTATTCCACTTTCAAAGACATGCTTCAATTTGGAGCACCCTGTATACGCATACAATTGGCACACACTAAATTCACTGGTAGAACACTGGTAACTTTGCAGTTGTCCATGTTTTTCTGTTGGAAGCTAACGGCAGCTGCTGGTCAGGCATATTGAGTCGCCAATACGGCGAATATGTGCAGTTCTAAATATATTCGGAAGGTAGTCGCAATGAATATGTTGTTGCAAACGAGTGCGACTCCTCATCACAAACATATCAACACTTGAATGCATGCGCATGTTTGCGTGTATGTGTGCATGCTAGTGCCACTCAAGTAGCCGCATTCAACATGCCACATATCACACTTTAGTCTGGAGTTGGCTGCTATTTCTCTAACCTCTAACTGCACTCTGTAGAATGTTGCTTTATTTTGTTGGCAACATGCTGCCAATATGTTGCAAACCGTGGAGAAAAAATGTGGCGCAATTTTTTCCACACATTTCACTTTTCGCCAAAAATGTAGTTAATGGGAGTAATGCGCTTAGGCAGTTAGCATGCAGAAACAATTTTTTCTTTGCTTCTTTGGTCTTGTTTCCTTGCTTCTGTTCATTGCATTGGGGAGCATGAGAAGCAAAGGAAGCACAACGCAGACACATCATCAGCATGCGACTTGTCCTTCTGTGCGATGCAGAGTGTGGCAGTTGTGAAAGCATTTGACCGCAAAACTGCGATTTCCATGAACTTTCCGACAATTTTTCTTTTGCGCAAGTTTTTTTTTTGTGATTTTGCGAATTTCTGTGTTTTTTGAACTCTTATACGCCGTTTTTTACTTCTTTTACTTTTTCATGCTGGTGCGTGAGAGCTGCCATGTCTAAGGCTGTGCCTTAGGCGACGTTTTATTGAATTTTATTGACTGCCGTTTGTAGTTATTGAGTTCAATTTGCCAATTGGCGTAGCTTATATTTGTGAGGATGAATTTGGAATGAAGGATTATCATAATAAAAAAAATGTAAAGATTTTAAAGTTTTAGTAGCGCCCATTGAGATTTAATTGAAAAATTATGTGCGACACTATATTTTTATTTTTGAATTTTTGGCTATATGAAATTCCACCTCAATTTTTCAATCTTCTATACTAAAGTACACTCGAATTTTCAATGTAGAGTGCATTGTCGACGATGTGTTAGACGAGCACCTTGAACCAGTTGCTGAAGTGAAACAAGGTTTGTTTCTGATCGTAATTGGTAACCTGGAAGAGGCATTACCTGAAACCCAATCAACAGCAGGCTAATCACCTTCTTCTTTTTAATTGACGCTATAACCGCTTACGCGATTTTGGCCGAGTCGTTTCTTTCTCGTGCTAACTGGCGCCAGTTGGACACACCAAGTGAAGCCAAGTCCTTCTCCACCTGATCTTTCCAATGCAGAGGAGGCATTTCTCTTCCTCTGCTACCACCAGCTGGTACGGCATCGAATACTTTCGGAGCCGGAGCGTTTGTATCCATTCGGACGACATGACCCAGCCAACGTAGCCGCTGGATCTTTATTCGCTGTG
This sequence comes from Anastrepha obliqua, assembly GCF_027943255.1. Taxonomy (NCBI): domain Eukaryota; kingdom Metazoa; phylum Arthropoda; class Insecta; order Diptera; family Tephritidae; genus Anastrepha; species Anastrepha obliqua. Next base: position 52,858,831 of record NC_072893.1, read on the forward strand.
ATATGTCTATGTCGTCGTACAGCTCATACAGCTCATCGTTCCATTGCCTGCGATATTCGCCGCTGCCAACGTGCAAAGGCCCAAAAATCTTGCGCAGAATCTTTCTCTCAAACACTCCAAGCGTCGCTTCATCGGATGTTTTCATCGTCCAAGCTTCTGCGCCATACGTTAGGACGGGCATGATGAGAGCCTTGTAGAGTGTTAGTTTTATTCGTCGAGAGAGGACTTTACTGCTCAGTTGCCTACTTAGTCCAAAATAGATTAACGAAACCAACGCAAGACAGGTCTTGTCGAGGCCCTATGCTCTCGAAAGGAGTGAGCAAGGGAAAAATATCAGCATGGAACATCTTGATGAACTCGATTATGCTGACAAGACATTACTTTGATAGCGCAACAAAGGGGACATAGGCAACTCAAGCTCAATGACAATTAATGACACCAGATCTGGCGCATTCACGTTTTACGGGCAACCTATTGAATTTCAAATTCAAACGTTTTAATCAGAATTAAAAAAAAAAATTTACTAACTCAGGGAAGAGTTATGAAGAGAGGAGTGGGCGGGATTTATAGCCAGAACATAGCAAATATGTTTAAGGATGGCTCGAAGATGGACGGATGGGTTGGTGGGAAGTATTCTACGAAGTTAGGTTGCCAGAACACTCTAGTGTTTCCAAAGCGGAGGTATCCGCAATTAAAGAAACAGTGAATTTGTTGCCTACCTCTCCAATTACTGTCAGGGAGCTACTCCGACAGCTAGGCGGCAATTAGGACTTTGGACTCGTTGAAAGTGCGTTCGAAATTAGTTGGAACTAGCCTCACTTCTCTCTCGAATGCATTCGAATACTTCGATAGTAAGCTCATTTGAGTCCCCGGTCACAGTGACATAGCGGGAAACTGCTGGGCTAATGAGGTGGCCAGATAGGTGACCCTCGAGTCGATTTTATCGCAAAATTAGAGGATTAGGACTCCCTTGAGAACCTGTGCTCCGCTCTTGGAGAGATGTGCCTTGCGTCAACTCAGTGGACACTGGGTTAGTGCGCAGACGTGCAAAGTCTAGCTCTTAAATTTCATGGGTGTTCTTACCGGGCCTTATACGTGAGGCGTCCATGCGGTGAGACTTTGGATTACCTCAAGTCCTTTCTGCAGAAGCTGTGTGGAGGTCAAGGTGTAATCATTTCAGCACCTTTTTTCTCAGCTGCCCCCTGCTCTCGTTGCGCTAAGATTCAGATATCGAGGGTCTCACTTTTTGCTACCCCTGCGGGGTAGATTTAAATATTACGCGCTGGTGTATTTCATCAGCTGATTCGAGTGGCTAACGTAATTCGGCACCGTTTGGTCATCATCCACATTCTTCCACACTTTTCGGTTTTTGTTTTGTTTTTTCCTCTGTATGGCATCACAATGGACGAATTTGATTATTTGGGCAGCTATTTATCCTAACTTAGCCTAGCGAAGAGTTAAAGCTAAGAGATATAAGCTGGAACCCAATAGCTATTGGGCTACAACCGGCTAAGTTCGTATTGGGAAGGTACAATCAAAAGAGATTCAGGCGTCTCATAAACCTCTTTAAGAACAAACAGAGAATGTCCGGTTGCTTTCTTAGAGGCCACTGAATTTGGGGATATATTCCAGAGACTCTTGTCATTTTTTGCGATCAATCCACGGAAGCTCCAACACACCTTCTTCTCGAATGTGATGACATAGTGAGAAGAAGTGGTAGTAGGGAGAAGAAGTAGTAGCCTGGTGCGGCTGGAAGAAATGCATATACAGTCAACCCAACCCAGCTCAGTCTTAAACAGGGTTTGGGTGAGGTACTATGTTAAGTACTTGCCCTCATAAGAGTCCCATAGAAAGTGTATAAAATTATATTATTACAGAAAAATGTATAAAAAAACACTAGAGAGTAATCGCACACTCGCAAGTGGGAATACTCGAACGCTGATCCTAAGCTGTACTGAGTAGACAAATTCTTATTAGCTGCTCAAATGCCATGCTACTTCGTTCCACAAAGGAAACACGCACAGCTGAACTTTACGCCCAATATTTCGATTAGCCTGTTGCATGTGCCTAAAGCCATTGAACCTTAATATACTCACACATTTGCATGGGGGTTGTTGTACAGTTACTTAAATTCAAATTCTTCATAAGCGTCTTCAATGTCAAAAACCTCAAGCAGACGACAATAAAACCCAACGAAATTGTATAAGCATGCGATGAAATGAAATGCAAAAACAACAAAAAAAAATAGTAGTAATCCAAAAAGTAAGAAGACATAGTGAACAAGACACACTACGCCAGCCAGGCCAGGCGAAAGATGTTCGCCGAAGTGAAGGATGAAAGGCTGCAACCGAAGATTTCCATTGTTGAGCTTGAGCTTGTTGTTGCTGCGTTGACTGCCTTCACTGCCAACGTAGATGAAAAATTAGGCAGGCTGAGGCCGAAACGCAGTGATACGCAAGCACACACACACACACATGTGCATATGTACAAACACTTGTTGTAACACGTCTACAAGTTCAATGCACGTCCGACGAGTGCACTGAACTTCGCACACACACACACACAAACATACAAATACAAAAGCCAACGGGCCATCGGGCTGCCGGGCTATCAGGCAGCAAGGAAAACTTGCTAAAGGATACTTACGCAAACATTTGCACTGAGTTCGGAGCATACGTACAGGCGCACGCAGCAATCAGGCGGCAAAAATAGCAAGCGCATGAGAGGAGGCAATGTACACATTACCAGATAGCCGAAATTAAACAATTTTGCATGGGCGTCGTGTATGCATGCATGTGTGTAGGTGTGTGCGCTGCCACTGCTTATTGCGTATTTTCGCATTTATAGCATTGAACTTTCTGTTTGACCAAAAGATCCTGAAAGTACAAAGGCTCAGACCAGCTGTACAGTTTGTTAAATAATTGTGGCACACTGAGTTATTCCCACGTTTTGACAATTTAATTGTAATATTGTTTTTTTTTCAAGAAAACATAAATAATTCTTATACAAAAATCTTAATAATTCCGGAAAAAAACTTTATGCGAAAAAAAAAAAAAATTTGTTGTGCCAGAATTTGTTGTAATCAGAATATGCACAAAAATTCGAGTAACGAGCGTTCAACATTTTTTTTATGGGAAAGAAAACAAAAGAATTTTTATGAAAAATCACCGGAATTTTTAGCAAATTTTTTTAATTTTGTTTTCATTAAAATACAAATAATTCACATACAAAAACCTTATAAATTCCGGTAAAAAACTTTGTGCAAAAAAAAAAAAATACAAATATTTTTTTTGACAATTTGAAACATTTAATAAGAATTTGCACAAAAATTCGAGTAACGAGCGTTCAACATTTTTTTTATGGGAAAGAAAACAAAACAATTTTTATGAAAAATAACTGGAATTTTTAGCAAATTTTTTTAATTTTGTTTTCATTAAAATGCAAATAATTCACATACAAAAATCTTATAAATTCCGGTCAAAAACTTTGTAAACAAATTCGAGTAACGAGCGTTCAAAAATTTTTTTATAGGAAAGAAAACAACAAAAAAAAAAAAAATGTTTTCCAAAAATCACCGGAATCAACCGGAAAATCAGCCACTCTTTGGCTAGACAACTCTGGTCGGGTCTACGCCTGCTGAAGCATATGACTCCAATTGTCTCGGTTACGTGTCTGCGTCCTCCGTGCCCGATTCCCAAAAAAGCCTGCGTCTTCATCAACAACGTCCACCCATCTGAGCGGCTCCTTCATCTAAGGGGCTCTTTCTTCTATGTCTGTGGCACTTTCCAAAGATGTGACCTGCCTATCTCAGTCTGTTGCACTTCATTACACTCTACCCTTCAATCTACAAAAACTTAAAAGGTTATAGCCCTGCACATTTCATATTTTTCTAAAAATTATAACTAAAAAGTTTGAAAGTTTTATGAAAATTGTTTGAGTTTTTTTTTTTTAGTAGCACAAAGTTTGAGACTTGCATTTATATGGTTTTTATTATATAAAAGGAACTAACTTTCCATAAAAAAAATATGAAAATTAATTAAGAAAAAAAATAAATTTTAAAAACTTATCAACAAACCAAGTCTCTGTGCTATAGTTATTTAGCGCACTGTAGCGTCAAGTAGTCTTCACGAAAAGCATTGGCGCACCTTGACTGAAGGCAGAGTAGTGAATGCTGCAGAGAATGCATGCAGTTGCCAAAAATATTTACATACTTCTGTATGTTTCTTTCTTTCTTCATATTTGTGAGTGTATTATGACACTTCAATTCAACCTGATGTGAGGGATTATTGGACACAGCAACGGCAAAGAGGCTATGCAGCTGGCCTCCGCTGGCATGCCGTTAACGCTGCCGAAAATTCTTCAATTACTTCTGAACCTTTCATTAAGGATGCTGCACTACTGCTGCCACTTCATTTATCAGCTTGTGCGTGTGGAAGCTGGAATCGGGCTGCTTGGGTAGCTTGGCTGTCTGCACGGCACGGATATTAAGTGGCCCGAGTAATGCGCAAGAAATAATCAAATATCGATCGGTATGCGTCTGGGTTTAGCTGCTGCTTGACTTCATGCCTTTCTTCATTTTTAAGTTTTCGAGTTTTTGCCTTCCTTATGCATTTTATATAATACACACAAAAACAAATATATGTGTATGAGTATCCGTAATACACGCACTAAACTATGCAATACTTTTTAGCTGGTTTATTTTATTTTCTACAGTTTGCCTGTTTTCCCAAAAGGATTTTGGACTAGCAGCAAGTGGAGCTATTCGTATATGCTGAGAGACTGCGGGGCACTAATGCATTCGACTGTCATTCATACTTCAAAATCTTTCAATTACTTGCAGATTTTTATTACTTTTATTTTTTCCTTTTTCCCGTTTTTTTGATGTTTGGTTGCTGAAAATGCCGGTATGTCTTTACGGAAAATTTCTTTGCCGGCTTATCTAACGAAATTGTTGGTACTTTCGTTTGCTCACCAGCTGCATTAAGCCAGTGAAGTCAACACTTTTCTTCTTCTTTTTCAGTTTTTTTTTTCTTTTTTGTAATTAGAGACTTCGTTTTACATTTTCCCGTCTCTTCGTTTAGTTCGTAGCTGTGTGAGTTGTCTACCCTCGAATGGACTATGCATTGAAAATGTCCTCAATGTGAGAGTGGCTGCTGAAATGCAGGTTGTGTTGATTAACTTTTGGGAGACAATTTACTTGTTGATCGTTTTTTCTGGAGCTTAATTGAATTACTTATCGATTAGCGTCAACAGAAGTAAAAGGAAAGGTGAAAAGTTATGAAGACAGTCAAGCAAGTAAAATTGCGGAAAATTCGTGAGGAGGGGTGGAGCAGTATACGCAAATGGTAATTATGAATAGAGACTTATGAATTATGATTTATGGAAATTTATTTTTATGAGTCATAAATTATGAAATATAAACCAAAATTGTGGGTTATGAAATATGAATTATAAGTTACGAATTATGAATTATAAATTACGAATTATAAATTATAAATTACGAATTATACATTATGAATTATGAATTAGGAATTATGAATTAGGAATTATGAATTATGAATTATGAATTATAAATTATGAATTATGGATTATGAACTATGAATTATGGATTATGAATTATGAATTATGAATTATGAATTATGATTTATAGAAATTGATTAATGAGCTGTCATTTACGAATTATTAATTAAGAAAATTGTGAGTTGTGAAATATGAATTATGAATTATGATTTATAGAAATTGATTAATGAGCTGTGATTTACGAATTATTAATTAAGGAAATTGTGAGTTGTCAAATATGAATTATGAATTATGAATTATGAATTATGAATTATGAATTATGAATTATGAATTATGAATTATGAACTATGAATTATGAATTATGAATAATAATTTATGAATTATCAACTATGAATTATGGATTATGAATTATGAATTATGAATTATGAATTATGAATTATGAATTATGAATTATGAATTATGAATTATGAATTATGAATTATGAATTATGAATTATGAATTATGAATTATGAATTATGAATTATGAATTATGAATTATGAGTTATGAATTATGAATAATAAATTATGAATTATGAACTATGAATTATGAATTATGATTTATAGAAATAGATGTATGAGTTGCGAATTATGAAATATGAATTATAAATTACAAATTATGAATTATGATTTATGAATTATGAATTATGAATTATAAATTATGAATTATGTATTATGAATTATGAATTATGAATTATAATTTTATGAATTATGAATTATGAATTATAAATTATGAATTATAAATTACGAATTATGAATTATGAATTATGAATTATGAATTATGATTTATATATCATGAATTATAAATTAAAAATTATGAATTATGAATTATGAGCTATGAATTATGAATTATGAATTATGAATTATGAATTATGAATTATGAATTATGAATTATGAATTATATATTATGAATTATGAATTATCAATTATGAATTATGAACTATAAATTATGAATTATGAATTATGAACAATGAATTATGAATTATGAATTATCTATTATGAATTATGAATTATCTATTATGAATTATGAATTATCTATTATGAATTATGAATTATGAATTATCAATTATCAATTATCAATTATGAATTATGAATTATGAATTATGAATTATGAATTATGAATTATGAATTATGAATTATGAATTATGAATTATGAATTATCAATTATGAATTATGAACTACAAATTATGAATTTGGAATTATGAATGGATTTTAATTAATTTGTTCTTAAATGGCTGCTTAGGTTGCAGTTTGGGCTTCCTCTAATCCCATCGTTAAGCCATCTATGTCTCTTTCATGGCAAATAATACTCTGGATAATTCGATGCTGTCAGTTGTGAGGCAACTGCTATTTAAAATAAATGTTTTTTCGATCCTTCTATCGACCTCAATGCTAACTTGGGCCTTTACCTCTAATCCTTGGTAAGAGCAAACTCATTTGCAGGATTCGATTCAACACTATTGATAAATATAACTATTAAAACGCATACACATAATCTAGCCAATGTTACGTACCAGATTCAAAGAGTTTGTTCATCATCAAATTTGTGGCTTTTAAACAGCTAACTGCCAGTTATTCACCTCTACAGCCTAAACCATTCTAACCGAATGCCTCTATTCGCACAACCCTAAGTCGCTGCCCACACCTACTATTGCCCCGTTTCTCAACGCACAGTGAAAATCCGAAAGTAAAATATATACAACAGCATAAACTTGAGCAAATCCAAAAATAAACAAAGAAAAAATTTGAAATTTTTTAATTCTTCGTTTCTGTTGTTTGCCTACCCAAAGGCATACACACACACACAGAGATGTGTACGCAATGTAATAGCATCCGCAGGTAAGTGGGAAGCAGCTACACGTCATTATGCCTGAGTGTAGGCAAACGCACAATGAAAGGCAAAATGCAATGCAACATTGCAGCACGTACAGTGTCCTTCAGCGCGCCATTCAGAGCGACCGCACTTCCTTCTTCACACACACACGCAGCCACTATGGTATGCGTGGCTTGAAACATTCATTGCCTGCCTGCAGGCGCACTTTTAAAAGTCTTTTTGTTGCTGTTGCAATTTTTCAATGCCAATGCAAACGCAGCATTGCGCGGCAACTAACTTCACCATTGCCATTGCCAGCGAGCTGCCGTCACAGCCGCAATGCATTGCAATGTCTGTCAGGGTGTTGCATATTTTGCGGCGCAGCGTTGCGCTTTTTTGTGGTCGCTTTTTATTTGCAGTTCCTTGCGCTCTTTTTTGCGCTTGCCGTTTTTTATAAGTTTTTTGTTTATTTTACTATGTGGTTTTTGTACTTTTTGTTTGAACTGTGCATTATGGGCGTGCGAGTGGGCTTTTATTATTAATTTTTTATTTTTTTATTTACTTTTTTGTTTTTTTTTTTTTTTTGGCAGAGCTACCCATTTACTCATGCCCTGTGCATACAGCGTCATTGTAGCGTTTTCAATGTTCACTTCCCCTCATCTTCGCCTTTTCCCTTTCATTTGTTCCGTTTCGTTTCATTCGGTTTCGGTTTTTTGCAAACCTACGCTCTTTTCCCTGTTTTTCTGTTTTTTTTTTTTGTGATTTGTATGCAACGGATTTTTTATTACTTGATTTTTGCAGCAGTTTATTTACTTTTTATGATTATTTTCTAGCATATTTTTTTGGATAAACTCTTCAATCTATCCACCTATAGAAGCGTGTGTGTGTGTGTGTGCGTTTGGCTATGTTCTCTCTACGTCAGCATATTGGTGTGCGTGGCGCGCTATCAGAGATTGCAACGCACCGTTAGATGCAGCCAACGAACGTTTCAAGAACTAATTAAAATAAACGTCAAAGCAATCGGCGCGTATCGGTGCTTTGAGCATAGCACACAACCAAGTGCGCCTAAATGCGCACAACGAAAAATATAATAAAGACTCTGTCTACACAATGGTTGCGTTCAGTTCAATGCTGTTGTTTTTGTGTGGCGCACATTTTGGAGGCACCGTTTTTTTTTGCATTTGATGAGAGTAAGAGAGTGTGTATGTGTGTGAGACTGCATGAGAGAACACATGCACAAAGGCGTATGTGTGTTTGGCCTTTACGGCATCAGCTAGACAGCCGCACTCGAACGCATCATTTTGCAGATTTTTTCTCAATTTCAAATAAAGAGTTTTTTGTTATTTATAATTTTTTGCTTAATTTTGGAGTTGGCGGTTATGGAGTTGAGGGGTGTCTGTCTGGCTTGGAAAATTGTTGGTTGTGTGTGCGTGCAGTTCAGCGCTTTCAGCACTCATTAGTATTTTTTGTGCATTGTATGAAAATCAGTTGAACCTGAAAAATAGACGCTGAGTAGGGGTAAAAGGACTTTCAATCAAGAATTTTCTCACATCTAAAAATTTAGCTTCGATTATAAACTTTGTGTAATTTAAGGTTTTTCATAATTTTTAAAACCTCTACTGATATATGTATACACTAACGGTGCTTCCTGAAGCGTTTTCCTAGTGCGAAGAAAAAAATGTCTCATATTGACAAGTTTTGACAATTATTTTTATTTTTTTTTATATAAATATGTATGTAGCTGAAGCTACAACAAAACTATATATATATGTAATTCGAAATTTAAGACTTTGTAGAATTGTAATTTAAAAAAAATTTAATATTTGGCGCCCAACCCCAGACAGGCGTTAGCAAGCCTTTGAGTGAATTTCTGCCACAAAAAGCTTCTTATACAAACTACAACTGCCGCTCGAAGTCGGCATAAAACGGTAGGCCAGTTCATTTATAGGAAAATACCAAAACGCATACCATAAATCGGGAGAAAAGCTGGAGAAACTAGGGAATTTTGCATAAAGAATTCGTTCCATCGGGTCAGGTAGTCAGTGAAAATAATTATTTATGGGAACAATAAGACTTGGTATTCGGCCTGAATGTCGAGAAATTGACCTCTAGAAATGTGAGTGAATTTCTCGCAGGTTAGATTATTCTGAAAAGGTTAATTATTTTGTTGCACTACTCGCCTACTCAGCTGATTTGACATCCCATGACTATTAACTATTTTCAAAAGTGCTGGCGAGCTGGTGAGAAGGGGCTGCTGGGTGATTACCTACGCGGACGATGTGGTGCTAATTGTTAGAATAAAGTTCGTACATACCCCGTACGATTTGATGCAGGGATATGTGAACCTAAGCGTTAGATGGGTAGCGAGTTGTGGAGAGCATAAGGAAGGCAATAATAGCCTTGTATGGATGCAAAGGCGCTATTGGAGAAAGATGTAGTCTCCCGTCTAAAGCCAATTCTATTGTATAGAGTCGTTGTCTAGTGGAACTCACTGGGAAAAGATGGCATCGGTGAAGAAGTTGGAGATAATCCAAAGGTCTGCCCTCATTGGAATCAGTGAGGCACTTCGAACTACTCCTACTGCTAAATGTGGTACCTGTAGACATTGCAGGCAAAGCTGAAGCAGCAGGTGCCGCAATTAGACTGAGAGGCTCAGGCTACAAGCTTGACCTCAATTACTGGCACTCAGGTATCTTAAAAACTTTGGGTTCATCCCGACTTGGCGACTGATCTAAGCGCATTGCTACCTATTCCAAGCCGAGTATCCTCTACTTGCATTCCTTCAAGGGAAAAGTGAGCGGGTTGCAGTATTTTGACCTGTTCACGGATGGCTCCAAATTGGATGGAAGGGTAGGCGGCGAAGTATTCCCATGAGACTCGAGTTGAGGCTACCGGACCACGGCTGTGTTCAAGCAGAGGTAGCGGCAATTAAAGAAGCAGCTGATTGACTACTCACTTGGGTAATAACTGTCAAGGAATTCTCGATATAAGGCTCATCTGGGTACCTGGTCATAGCCACATTGCAGGAAACTGCGTGGCAGATGAGCTGACTAGACCGTTCAGTATCTGCGGTCTGCTCCCGAAGAAGTGGGATGCGCATCAACTCATCGAATGCGCGACAAATACACAAACTTGTAAGGTCGCGAAATCTATCTGGTCACGAGTGAATCAGAGGCGCTCAAGGGATCTTTTGATGCTAACAAAATCTCAGATCTCGAATTTCATGCTTGCCCTTACAGGACATTAGCCGCGAGGTATTCCTGCTATGAGTCTCGGCATTTTTTGTTTTTTTTGCCGGGACAGACTAGCAAGTACAGCACTCAGATGCAATTAAATCCATTGTACTGCACTCGGATTCCCTTTTTAATTTTATTTAAATCTAATCGGCCTCCGAAGAAATCTGAGTACATCTTGTAGTGCCACGGCGCCAAGGTGGTCACTTTTTAAGACATCAGTGCCAAAGACCTCAAGCCTGATTCGAGCGAAGGCTGGGCAGACGCAAAGAAAGTGGTCCGCGGTCTCATCATCCTCTTCACAAGCTGGGCAGAGTGCACTGTCTGAGATGCCCACACTTTCCATGTACTTTGCCTATAGAAAGTGAACCGTCATCAGTGCATCCAGCTGCCTACAGTCCACACTGCTTAGCGACTTAGGAGGAACTGCGACAGTCGGTCGGACATGACAGGTAACATCAGTTTTTTCCATCTGCAGCCTCTCTCAGCCTACCAAGCTTGCTTGCTTGTGGGTTAAAGTAACTCGTTTGCTAACCGTGGCTTTGATGACTGCAGAAGGGAATGTCAAGGAAGTTGGACTCAGAGCATTCATTACTTTGAGTTTAGTTTTGTATCAGTTGCTTGGAGGATGAGGTGGAATCATCTCAGCACTTTCTACTTAACTATAATTGAAGTATATTGGCTCTCATTACTTTGCTACACCTGTTGACATAGCAGGCATTGATTTTAAAAACCTGGTGAGCTTCATCAGTAGTACGAGGCAGCTAACACCACCAGTCATCGGGCGGGTGTTTTCACCTGTCTGCAACTATAAAACTGCATACCAAGAAGTCAGTTCAGGAAATTTTAATTAAGAAACTTGGGTTGAAAAGTTTATGGTATTTTTCCCACTTTTGCATAAAATTTGAAAAATATATTTATATGGTTTTTGTGAGACAATTGAGTGCATTTATAAAAAAATAGTGAATATAAAAAAAAATGGTTAAAACTGTTCGAAATCTCGTTTTGTAGCTTAAAGAGGAGAGTTTCGTCGAGCGCACAGCCGAAATAGGAGTTTCTTTTTACTTTCCTACTCTAGCGCTTAACGCTATGCAGGATGTGGCACCCGTGGACATTGTAGGAAAAACTACCGCTGCACGCACCGCGATCAGGCTAAGGTGTTCGGGCTATAAACTAGACTTAAGTTACGACCCCTCTAGCATTCTTAAAAATGTTGAGTTCATCCCCATTATGCTGGATCACTGTACACACACGCTAGGTCCGGGCACGTCTTTTCTTACTCATATTCCCTCAAGGGAGGAGTAGGCGGATTGCAACATTTGGCGGCAAGGCATGACAAACATGTTCACGGATGGCTCGAAGTTGCTCGGAAGGGTTGGTCGGTGAGTATTTTGTTAGGAGCTTCCCATCAAACTTAAATTCAGGCTTCCGGACCACTGTAGTGTTGTTCAAGCGGAGGTATCCGCAATTAAGGAAGCAGTGGATTGGTTGCTCACTTTTGTTAAGGAAGCCGTTAAGTAAGTAAATATTTACTCCGATAGCCAAACGGCAATTAGGGCCTTAGGCTCGTTATTTGGGCGTTCGAATGGTCGGGGAATGTTTGGCTCCTCTCTCGATTGCATCCGAATGCTTAGACATCAGGCTCATTTGGGTTCCCGGTCACAGCGGCATAGAGAGAGAACTTTGGAGAGAGAGAACTTTGGAGACGGTTTCGTCGCGAAATGAGAGGATTGGGGTTCCCATAAGAACCTGTCGTCTGCTCCTGGAAAGATGAGCCTCGAGTCAACTCAGCGGGTTAGTGCGCAAACGTGCAAGGTGGCGAGATCCTTCTGGTCACGGGTAGATCGGGGACGCTCGAGGGAACTCCTAAGGCTAACAAAGCCCCAGCTCTCGAATTTGGTGTTCATGCGGTGAGACTTGGGATTACCTCAAGTCCGTTCTGCAGAAGCTGTCTTGAGGACGAGGTGGAATCATCTCAACACCTTCTTCTCAGCTGCCCTGCTCTCGTCTGGCAAAGATTTAGACATCTGGGCTCTACATTCTCTCGCTACGCCTGCGGATATAGTGGGTCTAAATATCACAAATTTGGTGAAGTTCATCAAGTAGCTTGTTGCGGCTAATTACGAACGCAAATCAGCCACCGTCGGCGCCGTCTCTTAAACCCAAGGCTTCTTCTTCCTTCCCTTCTCCTTTCTCCTCTCCCCTGTATGGCATCACAACGGACGAATTTTCGATATTCGTCCAAGTGTGTCCTAAGCAAGGGCAGCCATTTAACCTAACCTAACGTAACCTTTCGCGGACTTTCGGGTTCCCTGAAGTTAGGATTAAGCTCTGGTAGGACACACTTAAACTTCACCAAATGTATTTTAAGGTCTATTCAAGTGAAAACTTGTGCGCTCATATACGTAAATGTAATCGTACATACATACATACATAGACGCATAAATAAGAATTCTTCCTTTTGGGCGTTTTTTGTGATGAGCCTCTATTTTCTATTGTGTGACCAACCTAATGCTCCATTACGCAGTGATGAATGAATGCGTTGGCAGTTTCGTAAATTTTGTCACGGGCACATCAAATTTTATCTAAATGTGTTTGTGTATGTGTGTGTATAAGCGCATACACATACACATATATATATATATATACAAATGCATATATAAATTAAATGTTTTTGCATGGCCGTGCGCTTAACATTCGCAACGAAAATGCGCCGCAACTTATGCAACACTCTTTTGTTCATTTCTTTTTGGCTTATGTAATATAACTATGTATGTATTTGTGTATTTGCTCTTCAATGCATGCGGCTATGAGAACATATGCAGATGATGCAAAATTTGCAACTTGCAACTTGCAACATGTCAACTAAACGAGGAGTCGTCTACGCGGGACCAGGGGCACGACAACCTGACAGCCTGCAGGCCAAAGTCACAACAATGCGGAAGAACGGCGGAGTAGGGGCAACAAATATCAAATAAGGGAATGAGTCATGTGATGTCTCCAAGTTTTTTTCTGTAGGGGTTTTTATTTGGCTCTTTTTTTTGGGTTGACTGACAGAGCAAGTACAGATTTGAAATGAATGCACGCGCCTGCATACGACATTTGCATGCGTGTGAGTGCAATAGCACAAAAAGGACATTGCCAGCACTTTACGCAAAATTAAAAACAAAAATGTGAATGAGAAATTTTTCATTTTAAAAATATTGAAAAAACGCAATTTTGAACTTTCATTCATTTGCTACGCCTGATTTTCGAATTTATGCGCTTTTCTATAAGCAACTGGATATATTTGTACGTGTGTGTGTGCACACACATTTGATATGATAAAATCGGCGGCACTGGAGCTGCGAGTTGGGAGTTGAGTGTTGGGAGTTGGGAGTTGGGAGTTTAGAGTTGGGAGCTGCGAGTTGGGAGTTGGGAGCTGGGAGTTGGGAGTTGGGAGTTGCGAGTTGGGAGTCGGGGGTGTGAAATGTAAAATCTGAAATGTGCAAATACAAAAGTTATGAAAGTACTTAAAACTGTAAATTGATATTGCGCGCTGAAGGCAAATAGGAGTGAAGAAGCGGTGTGAGTGGTGAAGAATGAGCGCCGGAAAGGCTGATAAAGTGAAAAGTGTAGTCCACAAAATCTGCAGGACAATGCTACTCGTATGCCACACACACACATGTACATGTAAGTTTCTTAATTAAAAAAAGAGGATAAGTAACATTTGAAGATATCCATGAGTGCATTTAGGTTAAACGAAGCGGGTCTCTGAAAGAAACAAACTTATGCCAGTTATGCTAGTCTCTTATTGCGACAAACTCAGTACACCTCGGACAGCACTGACGCCATCGTCCCGACGGTGACGTTCAATAGGTGTTTTTCCACTCTCTTTCTATCTCGGCAGGAATGGAGTAAGGGATTCTCACTAAGCAACTTCGACGCTCCTGTCTATACAGATGGCGCTAAAATGGACTGTGCTATTGGAGCAGGTTTATATTCTCACAAAACCCAGAGCAAAAACGTAAACAATTAAACCCACCAAATAAATCTTCGTTGCTGGAAGAATGAATGTAAGTGTGAATCCAAATTTGTCGTATCAATCAAGCGTTCGCCACAACTCGTAGAAAATATTGAGGCAAATTCTTAGCTTACACCCTTATAAGACACAGCTCGTGACGGAATTGATGTCATATGGATTAGAACCAGCATCGAATGTAAGTTGAAGGGGCCGAAATGATCCGTAGTGAAGAGCCAAAATCTCTTATTGATATTCTTTTTAGCGATAAGTTTCCATTCTGGTATAATATTAGAATTTTATAAATTCGAATATTTACCATATTCGGTGTGAATCATCTTCAAACGCTTTTCAAAAAAAAAATAAAAATAATAAATAAATGAATAAATAAAAATAAAAGTTTATTTTCCTTGTTCACTCCACACGGGAGCACAAGGCCACGACAAGACTCAGTCTTGCGTTGGTTTCGCTAATCTATTTTGCTTTCTGATAGGGTAGATGATTAGCCTGCCGCTGCCAGTGCTAAATAGTGGAAATGCCCACCTGTCGTTGCTTATCGTCGCCATCTGTGTTTCACATTTTTCTGGCAGAAGGATCGCACACATGGTTGAGGACTTGGCTAAATTTGGTGTGTCTGCGCTATTACCGCGGCTGCCCGCTTCCTCTTGCCGACGCCACTGATGCAATGTGTAACTGTGTGTTTTTCTTTGTTTTTTACTCGTTTTAGCAGCCACAATGCAAATAATGCACTGACTTTTGTGCGTCAGTAAGGATGGGAAGTACCCACAACGTCTGGGATTACAAGCTAGTGCACTTACGTTAGACCATCGAGGCCGAAAGAATTTATTACAAAGTTCAAAACTTTGCCTTATGTCTGTTTATATGATATAAGAAAATAATTGAAATTACAAAAAAATAAATATTCAAAACTTTTCTATACATGGGGTACACTTTCTTTTGACGCTGACTGTATGTGGCACAATGGTCGCCAGGGCTTCTGCTTCTATGGGAATTTTTCATTTTTGTCGCTTCTCAATTTTCGTCGCATGACTGACTGACATTGATGTTGTCAGGTCTTTTAATGGATCTGCGTAGTGTCAGTCACTTTCCACTGCGCCACGTCTATAAGCAGTTGCTGTTGCTTTTTACAAGAATATAATAATGTGGAAAAAGTGACAGTTGTAAAATGAAGAGAAATGAAGGTTTCTCTTATCGTAAAATTCAGATAGGAAACCGAATAAGTAAGGATTAATAAAGGAATATTTCGATTGAATCAATTAAATTCAGAGCAGTAAGCTGTTGGTTGGCGATAAATACATTTTATAACAACACTGTGCAACAGAACGATTCTATGTCAAGAGATACAAGTATTTTGGGATTTTGAAAATATTTAAAAAAATGTTTGATTTGTAGACTTGAGTATAATAATAGGTAAACGGGGGGAAAAATTAAAAAAAAAAAAAATTGAAAAAAAATAAGTTTAATATTTATTCAATGTTTTTTAAAGTGGCAGGGCTAAGGTTATTTTTGATATTCCTTTTTTTTTTGGAAATAAAAAAATGTAGCAAAAACAACACTTCTTCAACTAAATTTTTTTGGAGAAAAATTACATTTTGTTTCAAATTTTTGTTATTTTTTTTTCTTAATTTTCGAAAATCATCCCCTCAGATTTTTTCTTAGAAATTTTTTCTTAAAAATAGCTAAGGTTACTTTACAACAAATATTATTTTGCTTTCTTTTGCTAATTTTTGTAGGAAAGAATAAGAAAGAGGAAGAAAATTCAATTTTGTTTCAAAATTTTTCGTATTTTTATTTTTAATTTTCGAAAATTGCCCCTTTCGCAGTTCTTAAAAGTGAAACAGTTAAGGTTATTTTTAATATTAATTTCTTTTATTTGTAATTTTTTCAGTAAATACCCTTTTTAAACAAAAATCTTTTTGGAAAAAATTCAATTTTGTTTCAAAATGTTTAATATTTTTCTTTTTAATTTTCGAATATCACTTGTTAAGGTCGCTAAGGTTATTTTAAGTATTTTTTTGTTTTGCAATAATTGCAGAAAAGAGTACACTTCTTAAATAATTAAAAAAATAAATAAATCAATTTTTTTTCAAATTTTCTTGCATTTTGTTTTAATTTTTGAAAATCACCCCTAAAATTTTTTTCTTGTAGTTCTTTTAAGTGAAGTAGTTCAGGCTATTTTTAATATTTTTTTGTTTTGTATTAATTTTTGTAGAAAAGAATACGCATCTGAAACCAAATAGTTTTGGGAAAAAATTAAATTGAAAAAAAAAATTTTGTTAAAGAAATTTTTGGGATTTTGTTTTTCTTAATTTCCGATAATCCTCCCCTCAGATTTTTTCGTAGATCTTTAACGCAAAATAGGTAAGGTTATTTTACAACAAATATTATTTTATTTTTGTAATTTTTGTAGGAGAGCAGAAGAAAGTTTAATTTTGTTTCAAAATGTTTGGTGTTTTTTCTAATTTTCGAAAATCACCCCTACAATTTTTTTTTCTTAGATTTCGTTTAAGTGAGTTTTTTTTTAATTCTTGTAGTAAAGAATACACATCGGAAAACTAATATTTTTTGAAAAAATTAAATTTAAAAAAATTTATTAAAAAAAATTTAATTTTGTTTCAAAATGTTTGGTGTTGTTTTTTAATTTACGAAAATTATCCCGCCTCAGATTTTTTTTTAGAATTCTTTAATTTGAGCTTTAAGCTTCTTTTTAATATTGATTTTTATTTTCTTGTAATTTTTGTAGGAATTAATTTACTTTTTTAACACATTTTTTCGTATTCATATTTCATATTTTTTTCTAATTTCCGGAATAATTTTCATGATCAGATGTTTTCTTTAAAGTGAAATAGCTAAGGTTATTTTTAATACAATTTTTTTTTTGTAATAATTGTGGGAAAAGAATCACTAAAGTAAATGTTTTTTGTTTAAAAAAAAAAATCAATTTTTCTAAATTTTTGTAATTTCTTTTTTAATTTTCGAAAATCACTCCCTTCAAAATGAAATAGCTAAGCTTTAGCTGAACTCAATTGTTTTCTAAAATTGTTGGGATAGTTTTTTTTTAATTTTCGAAACTCACTCTCCTCAGTTTCTTTCCTATTTTCAGAGTCATTGGCTGGGGTGGAATGATACAGATATTCAAGATTTCTTTTTGATTTGAAACTTCTTAGGCGTCAATGGACGAGCAAGAATGGAGAGTAAAACTTCCAGGCCATGCAACGTTTTGGGCATTTTTGTTCCGCGAGAGAGAAAAAAGATATAACGAAGAGGAAAAGGAGAGAGAGGTATACCTTTTATAACCTTTATATCTTAGATACACTTTAGGCTTTTTTTCCTGAGTTTTTCCTCGTGGTTGCTAATTTCTAGTGAGAAATAACACGCACTTTTTTATTTTCTTTTCATTTAAGTTGTACTTTTTTATTACTTTTATATTATTTTTCCTTAACTTCTTCGCACACAATTATTGTCTGAGCAGACCGCTAGAAAATTTTTCTGGGAAATAATTTTCTCACTTATTGATATTTTGCAGGCTTTTAGAAAAATATATCAAAATTAGCCCTTTTCGAAGGAAGCTACAAAAATAATCCCCTTAAAATTTTACTATATGTGGGTATTAAAAAAAGGTATTTCATTAAAATAAGAATTTTACCTGATTACTTGATGATGAACTTTTTCATTCTAAATTAGAATTAGAGTTGCAGCTCTAGACATGCAAAGGAGCTGAGCTGCGCTGGGGTGTAGTTTGCTTCATGTTACCTGTAACATTATAATCCCTTGTGGGGCGTTAAACCTTGACTTAATATTGAATAATCGAGAGGAGATCGAGCGGGAAACAGATTGGAGTTTTCAGTAACAGTCAGGTTGGAGAACACGAAGCAAACCTCAAAGATTGTTCAAGAATGTAAGAAGAAGCTTAATTCTGTCGCAAGACGAAACAGGCTTCTACTTATATGGGTTCCAGGACACTCCGGTGTTCAAGGAAACGAAATTGCCGATGAATTGGCCAACCGTGGATCAGCGGTTCCCCCACAGGGGCCAGAGCCAATAATCGGAATCAGTTCCGCAGAAATCATGAATTGGATCAGCAATTATGTATGCAATTTACATAAAGAGCGATGGTCCGGTCTAGAACGCTGCAGAGCTGCAAAGAGTTTTGTGACAAGTCTGAACAGAAAACTGTCAAACTTTCTACTACAGCTTGGAAGGAAAGACGTTCGATTGATGGTCGGTATCATTACAGGACACAATACATGGATATAGCACTGAGCACTTTCTCTGTGAGTGTCCTGCCTCTGCTAGAGTGCGGCTACGAGTTTTGGGCTTCTTAGTCGTGAGAATGAGTAATATTCCTTCTCTAAAACTGGAGGATATTTACAGATTTGCCAAAAATCTGGAAAATGTCACAGGACTAACTATCTCTATCTCTATTACTTCCCTCCTTGACCAGAGCTTTAAATACAATGGGCTCTTTAGCCTGAGTGTTTTAGGAACCACCAAATCTCCTGGTGCTCCTTGGCTCGATTTTTTTATATTTCAAATTTCAATATCACCGAAAATTTTCCAAAACGCTGATTTTCAATATTCTTATTACACATTGCAGGGCCCCCTTGCCCTTAAAAAACTCGAGATAAGGAGCTGCCTATAAAGCTAAAGTAAAATACTTCTTAAAAGCTTGATTTATATGCTTATTTTTGCAAGTGGGACTGCCAGGGGAGATCGAGCGCAAGTAACAGAAAAATGTGTTTCGTTTTCCTCAATTTGAACTACTCCGAAATTGTACACTAATTGACTAAGGAAATTCACCGAAAAGATATGAGCGTGACAGCTCAGTTCACTTAGCCTACAAGGGAAATTGCAAGTTTAACTTTCTTGCGAAGGATTCAATATCAATGACAACAGGGGTCATATTCGAATGCAAGATGTAAATTTATTTAAGAATAAACTGAATTCGAGGCAGTACCGATTTTCATGCAATCAAGTATCATTTACGCCAGAAAGGCTATTGCCACATCGAGAGTATAAGCTGAAGAATCTTTGAGGCATTACTCAAATTTTGGTTGCTCAAAACTTCTGCCTTGCATTTCATAACCAGTCGCAATATAATAAATATGAAATGTAGATTTCTTCATTATTTCCCTTCACTGCCATTGATAAAAACATTTTCATGTAACTCTTACATTTTTACTCATTTGCATCGAAAACATCTAAAATGACAAAATAAATACTTTAAATCGCTTTTTTAGCTAAATTAAATATGAAATTCTTTAAACAGAATTTTCCCACCTCAAATTCTATATGAAAAACTTCCCTTTTAGTTTGCCGAAAGGCTTGCAATTAAAAGAATATATTTTGCCGCTAAACGTTGAATTAATTTATTTTAATTTAATTTGTATACAATTTATTATTTTTATCCCGCAAAACATTTTTGCCATTATCTCAGCAAACAACTCGAAATAAAACATTTGCAAGATGATTGAAAAAACATCAAAGCGAAAATGCACCTGTAAATTGAAGCCACAATACACTTGCATTTACAGAAAAGTACAGCACATACTATGCATTCAAATTATACAGAAATGAAAGGAATGTTCACACACACACACATACACATATGTATATATGTATGTATGTATGCCCATAAGTCGATGGTAACAAACACCTGCCGAAAAACAACCAAAAAAGGCAAATGCCAAAGGCAAAACACTTCTATTAATTTTGGTTTGTTTTGTTTTTTTGTTTTTATGCAACAACACTTTCACTCAAACTCAATAGCACTTTGGTAGAACTGAATAGGGTAACGGTAAAAATTACAGTGGGTTGTGGTTATACAAATTGTGAACATATTTGGATTTTTTTTAAATTTTGAAAATATTCGGCGCTGTAATATTTTGTAAGTCAAGTCCAAGTTATCGAATGGGAAAATATTGGAAGTAAACGGATGATATTTTTTAGTTGCAAAGCTCATTGGCTTCACTTGAAACTCGTTACTCGCTGGTTTTTGGGGTTACTGAAAATAGGTTTTAGGTAGCTAGATAGATAGCTAGATTTTCTATTAGGTTTGCACTTCGACATCAAGGCCTCTTTTGCTCTCTACTCATCACAGTACCAGACTTCCATCCAGACTTAGTTCCCTCACTAAACTCTAGATAGAGCAGGGTCTTTTGGCTTCAATTTTTCGAGATATCTCAACTTTTTCTGCACTAGGGTACTGCATTCCAGAAGAAGGAACGGCATATGGACGATATGTCGATCAACTGCAGATGACTACGCAGTCTGCAATGGCCTGTGAAAATGCCCGTGAACTTTTTCAGTTTATCTTTGGGGAGGGTTGAGTCTTTTAAACCTCTTTTGGTTGTACGCTCCCAATAAGAATTTCGCCTGGCGTAGCCGCCATAGTTTGGTGCCAGCAAACCACTCTTGATGGTGTGTTGTCGCATAGCAAGGAAGGACTCTATTAATGTCGAGCCTCCCTCTCTCTCTCTCTCTCTCTCTCTATCTCTCAAATTAGTCGGATGCGAGTGCGTTCCTAGTAGTTTCAGTTTCTCGATACACTCAAGCACCAGTGAAGACTTAGTCTCACAGGATGATAGAATGACAATTCGCTCATTCCGGAAAGTTATGTCTAAAATTTGAAGTAAGATTTTTCGTAAGCCGTTCGAAAATATACAAAAAATCAAGCTGTTGTCATTTTTTATGAGACCGTGTGGGATCCACCACCGAATTTTCAAAAATTGACTTCAAATTTATATTCTGCGACCCAAAAACTGACGAGCAACGTATTTCAAGTTAAGTCGATTAATTAAAAAAAAAATTGTATGCCGATCCATGCAAAAGTTTTCCAGTCACGGAAAAAGGTCTTTGTCCGTAATAGGCTGTTGCTTCCAAATAAAAACGAGCAGGCGATTTGGCTCGAAGAAAAGACAGCTCAGCGAGAAACAAAGTAAAAAATCTACCGTATTTTGTAGTCACTTGGAATTTAGAAAATTTCCTACCTAGAAAAATTCCAAAAATCCGCCTTTATTTAGTCTTCGTCTAACTCGTCTTTATTAGAGTTTGAGATGGAAAACTTGGTTTCTGTAGAATATCAAATACGATATGTATGCATCAGTCTTTGAAGGAAAGTCTATGAAGGAAAAATATGATAAGCTGGGAATTTCATTACCAAAGGCTATTGGAGTGCAATTCATTTTTCGTCAAATGAGTAGTGTTTAGAGAGAACGATTCTGCGCAAGATTTTTGGATCTTTGCACGTTGGCAACGGCGAATATCGCAGGCGATGGAACGATGAGCTTTACGACTCCATAGACGTAGCGCAGCTAATAAAGATCCAGCGGCTACGTTGGCTGGGTTATGTCGTCCGAATGGATACAAACGCTCCGGCTCTGAAAGTATTTGATGCGGCACTAACTGATGGGAGAGGAAGACCTCCTCTGCTTGGGAAAGATCAGGTAGAGAAAGACTTGGCTTCACTTGTTGTGTCCAACTGGCGCCGGTTACCACGAGAAAGAAACCACCGGTGCGCTTTGTTAAACTCGGCCAACATCGGAATTGTATCAAGGCTCAACCCTAAATTATTCGAATTCATAGAGAATTTGCATGTCAATGAAAAATTTGCGTATATCAGTTTCGAAAAAAATAAATACTTTATTTTCAAAGAAATATAATTTCAAGTTTATGCTCGTTGTCAAGGTCACATTTCACACTAAAAAAAATGTTTTTGCTGTTTTTCGATTGTTTCATTCAGTTTTGAGTTACAGACCACGACCAGGTGGTCAAAGCGTAATGAAGCAGCTCAAACGTTGGCCAAACCAAGACTAACGGCCACGAAGGTTCTGCTGTGTATTTAGTGTCAAACATATGGTCAAACACTAAATTCTGATCTCTACTGTCAACAACTGGACGGTTTGAAGCTAGCGATTGCCCTGAAAGGACCAGATATACCCAAAAGAAAATGTGTTGTGTTCTATCAGCGCACCGCAGGGCCACACACGTCTGTAGTGGCTCGCCAAAAATTCCTGCAGCTTGGTTGGGAAGCTTTAATGCATCGACCATACAGTGAGGGTCTGCTACCAATCGACTACCGCCTTTTCCTCTCATTGCAAAACTTTCTAAGTGTTAAGAAATTGGCATCAAGAGAAGATTACTAGAGTTTTTTTTGCCAATAAGGACCAAGACTTCTATGAGAGTGGCATGATGAAGCTACTTTTAAAATGGTCACAAATTATGCAACAAAACGGTGCATATTTTACCCAAATCGGATAATTCGCAGTATCTTAAACAAAGTTTTGAATTTTACGCAAAAATAATGGACTTCCATATTCATATTTTGCTTTACTTTGTGTGACGAAGTGTTCAGAATGCGCAGAGTTTCAATCAAATTTCAAAATATCTCCTGTAAATTTGCCTCATTCTTGTCTGAAAACAAAACGCTTTACCGCACCGAAATGCTACAAAAGTATGTATGTAGTACATACATACAGACTCGTGTGAGTACAACAAACATACATGCACACGATTTTATATGCGAATCAAGATACCAAATGTGTTCGCTTCACAAAAAAGAAAGAAACAAAAAAGAAAAAAAAAACACACTGACATTTTTTATATAACATAAGCACTTTAAAAATGAAAAGAAAACGATATTATAAAATAAGATAAAAATTTACTGATTGAAATGAAACTGAAGAGAGGAAATTAAAAATCATTACACAAATAAAAACACTAAATAAGAAACATGGCAACGGATGGATGGACAGCAAATAAAATACCAGCATAAAACCATATGCATGTATACGAGCGTGTATGTACATATGTATGCGTGCGCGGTGATTTCCATATCCCAGCTGACAATTTTGTAGCAAACGACAACAGATACACACACACACACAGAAAGGTTTCACCAACGAAAGTATCGAGAAAATTGGGTACAGTATTGGCAGCGACTATGTGGACACCAGTCTAGAGTCAGTCAATAATTTAAAGAAATCACTCGCTCTAAAAGTAATAAAAATACAAGTTTTGAAACAGCCATGAAAGAGACTTGTTTGAAAAAGAAAGCAGACACTAAGGCAATCCAGCTTACTTCCTTTATGCTCCCTAAAAAAGCACAGCGATTTCATTGTACTTCGGCAAGGCTCTTGGCTAGTTTTTTAAAAGTTTTATAAAAAGCAAAAGCATTCCAATGATACCGATTTTCGTAAGCGGTAAGTGTATTTTACAGTAGTAAATTCAAAAAGCTCAATAAATCTTTGTACCGAAGTTATATGCGTAATGTAGAGAGCAATATTAAATGTAATCCAAAATCCTTACTTACTTCCTGTGGATCTGCAGGTTAAATCCATTGCCGCCCAAAGCGCTATTAGGTTGAAGGAGATTGGCCTTTGGAGACTACTTCCTATAGGACATAGTAGCATCTTGAAGCAGATCTGCCCTTCCTTCTCTGTTCTATGCACAGATCTCTCCATCCGCAAGCTGTGTTTTGAAGGTTGTGCTAGGGCTATCTTTCCGAGCAGGCAAGATAGGATAGAGGGAAGAGTCGGCCGGATATAGATACCTCTATTTTCACTGACGGATCCGAGATGGAGTCTGGAGTGGGAGCGGGGCAGCCAGCATTTCGGTCTCCTTTCAACTGCCGGAAACAAGCAGCCTTTTTCAAGCAGAGGTCTTCGCGATCCTGCAAGCATGCAAACTGCTTCGGGATCGCTGAGGGAGACATCAATATTTTTTCCGATAGTCAAGCTGCGATCAAAGCCCTGTCGTCTCCGTATCTCTTCTGGTGAACTCCTGTATTGAGGAACTCAAACGTCTCGAACGTGCAGGAAACATATCCCTTATCTGGGTTCCTGGGCACAGTAATATAGAGGGAAATGAAATTGCCGATGAGCTTGCCAGGAAGAGGTCGACAGAGCTGGTTTCAGCTGTCCCCCCTCTCAGACTTCGGTGTCCCCTTGACCGTTGTTAAAGGGAAACTACAAAATTTCTTTCTAAAAAAACCGCAAGACAGATGGCGGTCTGTCTCATCGTGTGCTATTTTGAAAACACTATGGCCTCATTACGATAGAAACAGAACGCTTAAGATGATGGGAATCTCTCACCATTCAATTTCCAAACTCATTGCGGTGTTCACTGGTCACTGGGTGATCGGTGCTCATGACTGTGGAACACTTTCTCTGCAAATGTCCGGCTCTGGCACCTAGGCGTTTGAGATTCCTTAGTGTGCCCTTTGGGAATGACTTGAAGAAATTCTCCAGCCTAGATCCCTTTTCTCTCCTCCGCTACATCAACAGCACTGGATGCCTGTAGACGGGTTTTTTCTCTTCCCTAAATCTTTTCACAGGTAGTGGTCCACACATTATGGTATCAAAACGGCTCATAAGTGCTACTGGAAGTGTACCTGGGGTACTCTTGCAATCCTACCTACCTACATACCTACATAAAATCTAAAAAAAACTGTTCAAATATACCTGCATCTGTTCACCTCAAAGAGGCTCAGCTAATTCCATTTCTGATGCTGTCAATCTCTTTGTTAATTTTTTTTTTTTTTTCGAATTTTATTTCAGGCAATACGGATTTTGAGTTTGCTCAAGATGCTCCTGTCTAATTAAGATACTTCCACTACTCGGATAGCCAAGCGGCCATCAAGTTAATGAATGCGGTTATACTCAGATCGAAGGTTGCACAGAAGTGCCGGGCAGCCCTAAATGATATTAGTGTCGTATTCAAGGTCAGCCTTAATTGGGTTCCGGGGCACAGAGATATTGAAGGAAACTGTAAAGCTGATGAGCTAGCCAGAAAAGGCACTGCTCTTCAACTGCTCAGTGATAAAAGTGCCATTGGAATACCGATGGCTACAAGTAACTAATAATAAAAAACAGCATTATCCAAGAGGCCAATAGGTCATGGAGAAATGAAGATACGTGTCTAACAGCTAGGCTACTATAGCTGCAAATAAACAAGAAAAGGACAAAGGAATTGCTTAGTCTCTCAAGAGACAATATCTCGAAGGTCGTGGCTTGTTTAACCGGTTGTATTGGCTATTTGACAGGCATTCCTCAAGACTAGGAGCTTTCTCCCATGAATATTGCAGAAGTTGTAGAGATGAGGAAAAGGAAAAAATAGTTGAACACTTCCTTTGCCCTAGCTAAAATCAGAGCAGGTGGTCTAGGTAAATACTTCTTCTACAGAGCTGTTTGGCGCGTGGAGTTGGGATCAATTCTACGTTTCATAGGAGCCACAAAATGTTGCTACGAAGGAAGGTAAATGGGGTTTCCGTGCAGAGCAGTGGTATCACAACGGACTTGTAAGATCTAAGTGAGTTGGTCGTGCAGACCGACTACCACCATAACCGAACGTAACGTATTAAGATACTTCCATCAACTTTGGGGAATTAAATTTGACTGACGTTGATATGTCATTGTTCGCATAGATCAGCTTAAGCTGTCCACTATAGTGCCGATGTTGATGGTCTATCGATTATTCTAATTAAAAGTTGCCCGGCTTTGATTAAGCCTTTAAAGCACATTTTCAACATGTCACTTTTCGCTGGTGTTTTCATTGAAGGCTGAAAATTAACTTAAATTACGCCTATTCTTGAAAGCGGAAATAAAAATAATATTGAAAATTATAGGCCGATTTCCAAACTATCTACAGTTTCGAAATTATTTGAGTATATAGTCAAAGACAAAATATAGTTTGCTGTTAAACATTTGTTATGTCCCAATCAATATGGCTTTATTCTGGGCAGTTCTACATTAACGAATTTAGCTGCCCTTACGGAGGACTGTTTGGAAACATTTCAAAGAGGTTTCCAAATGGATGCGATACAGATTTCTGTAAGGCTTTTGATAGAGATACCCTCACCCAATATCAATTGCTAAACTTGAGCGTTTTGGCTTTCACTCTCAATTTCTTAAGGGGTAACACCACTGTAGAAATTTCAGAAAATTGATTTTTTTTTATAAGCTTAAAAAATTCTTTGAACCTTTTAAAATACAGAACAAAAAGTTGTATACGTTACCGAAGTCTATTTCATAAATATTTTAAGCTTTTAACCAAGCGTTAGTGACTGCTACCTAACGACTTCTCCAAATTTCCAAACTTTAAACGCGTTTTTCTCAAAACACGTTTTCTGAAATTGGCACGCAGCATAACTCAAACAATTTTAAATATTTTTAATCAAATTTTTCACTACGTCTGTATAATAACCTTCTTAAGAGAAGAGCGTAGGGGATTTTCGATAGATTAATTTAAACGATTGTTATAATTATTTAAGTGCCGTTTTTTTAGTCCAAAATAGAGTTTTTTCCTTCAAATGCTTGCTAATTCCACAAAAATAAATATTTTTTAAATCCCCTACGTGTTTCTCTATTTATTCTTATCTAGATTAAGAAAAAAAATGTTTCTTTGTTCCAGATTAAAATTTGCATCCTCTGTGCAGCGTGCCGCGGAGCTCCTTCAAGAGAAACCACATTACAAAAATGTCTCCAATGCCGCCATTTTGTAAAATTTTTCGATCAAACTTTGTAGTTTTGTATTTTAGTATATAGGTAATAACTTCCCAAATCAGAGTGATTGTTTCCCCTTTCCTTCTATACAAAAAAATTCTTTAAAAATCGTGTTTATTTTACGCGTGTACAGTGGTGTTACCCCTTAAGTGGTTAATTTCCTACCTCAATAATAGGCACTGTGTCGTTCGTCTTGATAATGTATCGTCTTATTCTTTTATTGCTTCGTTTGGTGCTATTCAAGGTAATGTCCTAGGTCCGCTAGTATATATCTTTTTCATTAACGATATTTCTTGCTGTTTTTCATTGTGTAATTTTCGTCTATACTCGGATGATCTAAAAATCTATTATGCAATTAAATGTCCAGAAGATTCATCCATTCTCGAGTGTGAGTTGAATAACTTATATAGGTGGTGTGTGCGTAATCGTTTGTTCCTAAACATTAGTAAATGTCACTATACTTCGTATGCGAAAGTTTTTCATGTTGTTCCAACAGCTTACTACATCTCGAACTCGCCGCTAAAGTCATTTAGTGAATTAAAGGACCTGGGTGTATATTTTCACGCAAAGCTCAACTTCACCACCACCCACATAAACTTTATTATTTCTAAATCGTTCTAACATCGAAATAGTTCTTCGTTTTTTGGTCCCTATACTCTCAAATTGTTGTACTCGTCCTTAGTTCGATCCATGTTAGAATATGTATTCGTTTGGAGACCGTTTCATGTAGTCCATATTAATAGATTAGAGTCTGTTCAGAGAAATTTTGTGCGTGCTTTTTAACTACGGCGAATTTTTGAGCTAAATTTAGCCCCTTAGACTTAGATGTTAAAATTATTTTAGCTGGAAATCCGAGTTAAATCTGCTCTAAAACTTGGCCAGCAGAGGACAACTTCCAGTTTGGAAAGACGTGCACACATTTCGTCAAATACGGCAATACTGGCGTGAGTGGAAATTCAGTGAAGCCTAACTAAAGGACAGTTGAAACAGCAAGCTGCAATCAGCTCAAAAACAAAATGTGTTACTTTATGTTTGGAATCAAGTGGGCGAGTTTATAGGTAGCTGCAGGGATGCAAGCTAAATAAACCGTCATATGCGCATACATACATACACTCTCGACAAGTATACTTATACATACATACATATATGCGCCTCTATGTGCCGCTGAAATATATGGGGACACAGCTGCTAAGTAGAGTGTCACTACCTTATTTTCAGATAGTCCATTTTTTTTCAATATAATTTAAGTTTATGTGTGTAGAAAAATATAATAAAATAAAATGTTTCAAGTTTTATTCTTGTGATAGCGGTTTGCAACATTTACAGTTACATCTTATTGGCTTTATACTAAGTACGCATTTGAGGAGGAGAGTGAACGAAATACCTATGGGGTGTGTAGGTATTTCGCATTGCCCCCAGATGGGCTGAAATAAATTGTATTTAAAAAAGAACCAAATATTTTATTTGAAAAGGCAAATGAGCGAGGGGGTGTCAAAAGCAAACATATGTGCACACACATGCATTTGTGTGCTTGAAAAAAGGACAGAAGCCAACTGAAGGCAGCACTTATGCATACACACATACCAACATGCCATGTGGGGATCAGTAGTGAAGAAGCGCTGACGACACAAAGCAATGGCAGAGGCGCTAGCAGAGGTGATGTGGATTGACAGTAAAAAATGTGATAGAATGCCACAGAGTTGCTATTGTGGGAGAATAAGCGCACACAAGTGCATACACTCGTACTACACATACATACATATTTATAAAACATGTGATGATATAATATATGTAAGTACTTCTTCTACATATGTATGGGGTAGTGACGAAAAAGTAGAAAAATATGCTGAAAGCACGCAACGAGTGGAACAAATCGACACAAGTACAAAATGAATTTCGTCAGCGCTTGACAGCACCAAGATTGCGAAAGAAAAAAAGTGAAGTACGAAAAGGAATTTGGTTGTATTTTAAGAAGAGAAGTGACGCACATATACAAACACACATATACACAGTAATTACCAAGCTTTTTAAATAAATGTATGCTTGCGAGCATTTGTCACACTGCCAGCAGAAAATACTCTTATAAATGCTGCAGCTTCAAGTACCATGCCCTAAATGAGGTGAGCATGAAGAAAAACTTTACGAGCGACGCAGCACAGAGCTGGCATGAATGTTGTTGCATTTTTTTGGAAAAAAAATGTTAAGTCAAAATAAAAAATTAAAAGAAAAATCACTTGCACTAAGAGTCCCTGAAGATTTGTCAACAAAACATACACAACTTCTCATGGCAAGCACCTAAAGGTATGCATCAATGTGCAAGAGCGATGCAGCGTTAACGATACTAACAAAACAACAGAATGTTAAGTTAGCAGAATTTTGTAGGGTTGCATAACAGCAGTGAATTTTAAATGGAGAAGAGCTGCACAACTACAGTGAATTTGATATGCAGAGGAGCTGCATAGCAGCAGTGAATGTTAATTCTCTGGTGCTAGTAAAGCAGTAAATATAGGAGCGCCACTTTGAATAGAAAATAAGAGTGAATGAAAACGAAGTAGTATTTATTTATTTTTTTTTTTGTAATTTACAATATCTGAAGTTTCTGAAGGATGTATATATGTATGTATGTCTACCAAATTCATTACGTTTCCACAGAAAACCAAAAAGAAAATGAAAAAAGGAAAAACAAAAAAGGAAAGTATAGCAACAGCAGCAACCACACGAAATTCTGCATTATAAAAATGCGTTTGACGTCGGAAACGATGATGCTTTCTCCTCCAGCTTTTAACATATTCAGCAGTGATGCGCCCCTTTATGAAGCGCACTCGACGATATTTGCGGCTGCAACAATTTTTTTGGCGCAAAGTAGACAGCGAGCTTACGTAGCTGTGGGGAGAAAGTCGTGCGCAAAAACAAAAAAAAAATTATATTGCAACATTATGTTTTCTATATACAAACACACATACATACACGAGTACTTAAGCTATGTAGAAAACAGCAACAACAGCAAATGTCGCAAGGTGGCATGTTGATGACTTTTTCTTGTTGTTCAATAAAAAATAGAAAAAAAGCAAACGTGTGTACAAGTTTTAAGCCTCTTTTTCTTTGCCAGCGCAAGTGTTGCATGTATGCGTGCATGTTGCATCATGTTTAGCTGAGTATGCATGCCACACGCTATACGCGCCAACGGAATTTGTCAAGCGTTCTGAATTTGAAGTGCGTTTGCAACTTTTTCTTGTTCTCCTTTTTTCCTTTTTACAACTCATTGTTGCCACGACGAAAATATTCTTTTTGTGAATGATACTCCTCTTTTCACCTTATTTTATTTGTGTTGTTATTACTTTGCCGATATTTACATTTTGCTCATTTTTTCGGCCTGCTATCTCGTTTTTACTCCCTTACTCCTTTATTTATGTGAGTACATTAGGGTGACACACAAAAAAGAAATGGCGGCTCTTCCAACAGAATTATTAAGTT
The DNA here is from genome assembly GCF_027943255.1 of Anastrepha obliqua. NCBI lineage: Eukaryota > Metazoa > Arthropoda > Insecta > Diptera > Tephritidae > Anastrepha > Anastrepha obliqua. The sequence goes on from NC_072893.1 coordinate 52,889,428, forward strand.
TATTATATTTAAAAATTTCTGAAACATTTTATAAATGGAATCAACGGGACCCACTGACTTTTGTTGACTTTTGCCAAAAAAAAAGTGCACTTTAATAGGTTGATTTTCCAAGAAATGTAAAAGGTAACAGAAAATAGGTTTGCAATGGCAACCCAGTTGTCTAAATCGGTCAAGATTTGTCTGAGTTATTCAAGTTTTCCAAGTTTTTTTTTTCATTTTTCATGGTTGGTGATCCACCCTAATGTACAAACGTACACATGTATGTGTTTCTACATTTTTTATATCGTTTTATTTTTTTTAATTTTTCTGGCGCTTTCTGCCACTTGTGATTGCATTTTGAAAGCAAAAGAACAGAAAAAGAAGCTGTAGTTGAAAAAGACTTGAAACAACATTGCCAAAAAAAGAAAAAGTCAAAAAAAAAAGAAAATTATATGAACGCTGAAATATAATAAAAGCAAGTATTTTGTGATAAAGGCCTTTTTATATAGAAATTATTTGCCAACGGCGGGCTTTCGTTCTGCCCTCGCTGCTGCATGTTGATGCTTCTTGTTGAGACTTCTTGCTGTGGCTTTGAAAGCATTGCACTTGGGGTGAGCTACAGCGGTGCGTGGTTTCATGCGGTGGACATACCTCTCCTCCTGTTTAACTCCCACCCCCGTGTAGGCTATTTTTTAGGCTACCATTGAGATGGTATACATTTGTTATGACACCGTTGCATTTTGCGCATTTTCGACGAAAAGTACAGTTGATAACGGTGATAAAGTGTTGTGCAGCTTTCGAGTAGTCGCTGAACGGATGAGGTTCGTTAATTTGAAAAATATGTTTTTAAAATAAATAACTACAGTCAGTCTTTACTGCGAAAAAAACGGCAGGATGAAAAATCTTAGTAGAGCTCCTGTTTTCTGTTTTTTAAGCCACAGTAAAAGTAAAAAAAAAAAAAATTGCCAGAAACACTAATTCGAAAACAATCCTTAATGTTATAAATTTGCATTCGAACAATTAGTTCGAGGAGGTTAAAGTGAATATTTGTTCTAGAAGGAATATTAATTTGAATTACGGAGAAGGAAGTGAATTTCGATTCGTCCGTCGTAGTACTATTGAAAGAAGGAAAGGGCCAGGAACGCGAAGAGCTAAAGGAGACGAAAATAAATTACGGGTACCGACGACTGATGATAAAATGGAGAAGGCGGCTGTTATCCAAGTCTGAGAGCTTTTCAGACTGAATAAAAAAAATTTGAGCCAATATGCCTGCATCTTAGCTTCACAACGGAAGGCAGCAAAGGACTATGAACTGAGCTGATGCCAATAATTATTAAGTTCCCCACATATTAATAAGTTTCCGCATAATTCTTCCTAAAAAGGGAATAGATGTGAGTATCAACGACGACTGAAGGAGGCGAACATATCCTACCATGCCACATCATCAAAACTACTGCTCTCAGAAAACACATTGAGAAACAAAAAAACAAGAAAATGGCGTCACAGTAATGGACTGGTTCTCCCAGTCCCCAGACGCCAAACCCATTGAAAATGTGTGAGGAATTATGAAAACGCATCTTGCCCGAAAGCTAGTCTACGATTTAAAGCAACTTGTACGTGAAGTTCGCAAAATCTGGTCTTCTTTGTCGACGAGCTACGCAGAAAACAGGTTCAAAACATGCCGAAAAAATGCCAGGATATACTCGACAACGATGAAGACTACACGGCTTATTGAGTAATTGCTGCGACTCGTAGCTTTGTACATACTTTCATGTAAAAAAAATTTTAAATATACAGTAGGTTCTGTTTTTATGCGGCTTTTTTTTATGCGGTTTTGAAATAGTGCGGTTTTTTTTTTAAATTACAAAATGCATGTCGACCTATCGGGAATTGTACATATAAACAAGATTCTAAACCAGCTAAGCAAAAACTCATCACAGATTACATCAGAAATGCTAACCCTACAAGTATGGAACCGCCTGCATAACCATCTAGATCAGACGAGTATTTTTCCTAAAGTGACGAAAGTGATTTTACGCCAAATCCTAAACGAACGCGCAACATGTGGGTATTGTCTGATTCTATTTCTGACTTAAATTTATTTTTCGATTCTGGCGTTTCTTAAATAAAGATATAATTTTCAAAAATACAATGTTTTGTTTATGCGATTTTATTTAATTACTTCAGATTCATGCGGTCTATGGAACGTATCTATAGTTATAATATGGGACTAGTGCCCTTTTTTATGCGATTTTATTACATCATTTCAGATTTATGCGGTTTTAGCATTTGAAACGTATCTATAGTTTTACTATAGAACTAGTAGCTTTTTTTATGCTGTTTTTTTTTTATGCTGTTTCTTGCGGAACGTATCTACCGCATAAAAACAGAACCTACTGTATATCTTTTATACTTCATGAATAATCGCGGTTCCTTTTTTCTGACACAGACTGTATATCGACCCTACCAATTAGAGTCTTGTCCTAATTGCTCCTCAAACTGCTCAATCGTATTTAAGAATTGCTCTGACCGCTGTAACAGACTTTTCCTAATATACAGTTCAATAAATTGTTTTGATCAACATTTTATTAAAGCCAAGACGCGCTTGCGCCCTGCTAACACAAGCATTTGTAGATACGAAAATAATCAAAAATAGTGTTAATACCTAAGTGAATAAAATGAGTTCCTTGCACGATCTGATCCGTCAAAATTGTATGGTTTTATAGTTTTTAAAAACTTGTTTTGAAAAATATATGAACATGAAATTTCTGAAATTCAGTATTAATCCATCGCAGACCGTAAACAGTTTGAATGAAAAATCTGAAAGAAAACTTTGCATCAAAGCGGATGATGAGAATTTTTGTATATGGAAACCTTCAAATACCCGCCTAATGCAACTCTGCTGTTTCTCCAAAATGTGTACGAAAGAAAATTTCAGAGTAAGAGGGAACCAGGAACAAAGACATAAAAAAATAATTGAAAATCCATGTTGTTAAAGCGGCTGCCATATCAGGAGGCTTAAAAGATATAATCGGACATAGTAAATATATTCGTATAAAAAATAAAACTCGTATCTATAAGTATAAGACATGCGTGCGACTGATACACACGTACGCTTCAGAAGCGCGAGCTGATACAACAGCAACGCAACAACAAGCAACAACTGTTTAAATGCATACACCTAAAGCTATCGCCAGGTACACTCTGTACGATAGAAACACGAATTCCAAGCTCCGTGAGGTTTGTGGAATCGAGGATATCAACAAATGCATCAGAAAAGGAAGAAAAACAAATGGCGAAATCAAGTTGAGAGGATACACTCTGACAGAATAGCCAAAGTAGTCAAAGCTAAAGCAAATGGTATGACGAAACAAGGACGACCACTCAGAAGTTGAAACGAATGCCAGAGATCGAGATGATTTCCTAACAGATAACACAAAAACAAAACCCATTTTTTACCAACATCATATTTTGAAGTTTAAATATTCATACATATTTAGAATCAATAAAATTTTCATACATATTGTATTTTTGTAAATAATGAGAAAAAATTCATAATAAAAGAAGAATGAATTTTATTTTTAATAGAAATTTATTTTCCAAACAAATTTTACTTGTTTGCTAAGAATTTTTGGGGAGACAATTTTATTTTTAATTCAAACCAAACTTTTTTGTAACAAAATTTAATTTTTAATTCCAAAAAATATTTTCTGTAGAAAAATTTATTTTTTTAATTACAAAAAATATTTGTTGTAAACGAATTTCCTTTTTAATTAAAAAAGATTTTTTGGTAAACACATTTTACTTCTCTGCAAAAAATTTTTTTTACTTGTTCGCTAACAATTTTTTGTTATGTTATTGTTGTTATTGTTATTTTTAATTAAAACAAATTTTTTTCTAAACAAATTTAGTTTTTAATTACATTTTTTTTTTGCAAACACATTTTAATTTTCTGCTAAATATTTTTTTAAACAAACTTTATTTTTTAATAAAAAAAAAAATTTTTTGTAGGCAACTTTAACTTTTTTGCCCAAAGTTTTTGAGGTTTAAAATTTAGCTTTTATCGAAATATCATTTTATTTAAATAAATTTTATTTTTAATCGAAAAAATGTTTTTTTGTAAACAAATTTTACTAAATTTACAAACTTTATTTTTTATTGAAAAAAAAGAATTTTTTTTGTAGCAAATTTGACTTTTTTGCTCAAAATTTTTCAGGTTTAAAATTTAGCTTTTATCAAAATAACATTTTATTTAAATAAATTTTATTTTTAATCGAAATAAATTTTTTTTGTAGACAAATTTGACTAAATTTACAAAATTTATTTTTTATTGAAAAAAAAAAGAATTTTTTGTAAGCAAATTCGACTTTTTTGGTTTAAAATTTAGCGTTTATGAAAAAAAAAATTGTTTTGTAAGCAAATTTGATTTTGTCCTCAAAAATTTTCAGGTTTAAAATTTTGTTTTTATCAAAATAACGTTTTATTTAAAAAAAATTTATTTTTAATCGAAATAAATTTTTTTTGCAAACAAATTTTACTAAATTTACAAACTTTATTTTTTATTAAAAAGAAAAGAATTTTTTTGTAAGCAAATTTGACTTTTTTTTGGTTTAAAATTTTTGAGGTTTAAAATTTAGTTTTTATTAAAACAACATTTTTTTAAATAAATTTTGTTTTCAATCGAAATAATTTTTTTTTGTAAACAACTTTTACTGTTTTACAAAAAATTTGTAGGGAAAAAATTTTTTATTCAATTAAAAAAAATTTTTGTTAACAAATTTTACTTTTTTGCTAAAAGTTCTTGGGGAACAAATTCTATTTCTGTTTAAACAATTTTTTTGTGAAAAAGGTTTATTTTTAATTGAAAAAAATATTTTTTTTTGTAAACAACTTTTACTTTTTTGCTACGAATTTTTGTAGAACAAATTTTGCTTTTAATTGAAATTTTTTTTTGTAAACAAATTTTATTTTTAACTGAACAAATTATTTTTTAAAACAAAATTCATTTTTTTGTAAAAGTTTTTGTTTACCTTTTTGGAAAAACAACCTCTCAAATCTTGTTTTGCTTAACTAGTATTCTGTAAAAGTTTCACAGTGAAAGTTTCCAAAACATTTTTCGAGTTATATTCAAATACATACAGCGAACCAGTGAAAAGTCAGTGCAAAGTATCTAGTGAAGCGCTAGCAGACAAACTCATACTAGCCCTAACTACCATTAAATCGTAACCCCCGATATCTTCTTACACACACCAAAAAATTATAAACATTCCACTTATTTCTTATAGAAATATAGTTCGTATTACAACAAATACCATGGAACGCAAAGTTTCAAAGTTTGTACAAAATTTTTCAAAATTTCACCAAAACTTCTTTCATCAAATTTTAACCAGAATTTTTAAAATTTTTCAGAGTACGCAGTTTTATAGCTTATTGTATTTTAGTGTGCAAGGTGAAAGTTTCGACTGACTACAAAATACTGTTTATACATATTTGGCAACCTGGTTTGTCGACTATGCCAGGCTTTTTCTTCCAAATAAAAAAATTGGAGCACACAGCAAAAATTTGAGTACAGCAAAAAAAATCGTCAAAAATCAACGGTAATTTGTAGTCACCTAAAGCTTGCACTTTGTTAGAGTAAATTCAATAAGCTATAAAACTGCGTACGTAGAAAAATTCTAAAAATTCTGGTTAACAGTTTATGAGAACAGTTTTGTTGAAATTTTGAAAATTTCGTACAAAGTTTGAAACTTTGCGTTCCATGGGTTTTGTTGTAGTATAAATTATATTTAAAAAATAATCGTTGTGTGCTTATAATTTGGACGGGGTGTGTATGAGAACAGATCGTGGAGTACGAATTTATATTGGGCAGGTCCAGTACATTGCGTTCGTTTGTAAATCGATCGAGGCATCGCTAGTTCCATTAGTAAGCAAGTGCACAGTATTTTTCACTGGTTCGCTCACACAGATAATTCTGTTCCATTTCAACATCGACGCGCCCTCTTCTTCGAAAAACCCTATGTACATGCGTTATACATTTATGCTTTGAGTTTTGAACTTTGAACTTTGCTTTAATAAAATTTCAAAAATAGGTATGTTTGTTATTTTTCGAAATTCATACTGGATTATTCATTAGTAAGTAAGTAAAGGGATATACCACCTACATACCTGCATAGGTTTCAAAATACCAAATTATGAATTCTTTTGAAATTTCATGGTTGAACGTTTTTCATGTGACTTTTTATCAAAAAAAACAAAAAAACAAGAACATCAAAATTGGATACATGCAAAACTAATATTAATTTCGTAGAATTTCACGAAACGGGCAAAATGAAAAATCTGCGTAAATTGGATAAAATTGAGCGCATAAAATGCAGGAAACTATTTTCATGTACACTATAGACGAGTATGTGGTAGGAAAGTTAAAGTTGAATGGGAGTGGGAACGGGGGAGGGAGAGTGGAGAGCGGAGAGATGTAGGCAGCCGTTGGGCTAAGGCTGTGTAACTTGTACATATCGAAATTGGTAATTTAATAAAATGCACAACAAATAGGCAAAAACCAGAGACGTGAAATGAAATACAAAAAAAAAATATTAAAAACCAACAACAAAACAAGAGAGCAAGGACAATTGCATATGTATGCGTATGAATATGTTGGCACATTAGTTTTTCATACACATTTCATTGTATATATAGAACGTCAAAAATTGAGGACACGGAAACATGCGACATTTATGAAATAAAAATGTAAATCAAAATGAAAATGAAAATCAGCACCAACCAGAATGGACTAATAAAATGAAAAATTCCAAAAATTACCAACGAGTTAATAAATAAAATAAAATTAAATAAAATGAAAAACTGGCGACAGAAATAGCGGGAAAAGCTGGGTGAGGAAAAGTTGGAGAGCTGCAGTAAAGTTTGCACCACCACCACCACTGAGTTTCTGTGGAATGCGCGCGCGTGTGTGTGGGAAAACAAATGGCGGCCAAATGGGCAATAACTAAAATAATACACTGCACGCGCGAATAATGTCGGAGGAGCGTATATTATTTGCTTTCGGAAGGTTTGTATTATTTATCTAGCAATTTTTTGAAATGGCAACATGCAACACTGGCAAACATAAAATGTCAACTGAAAATTTATATGCAAAGCAAAAAGTGGTTGGGAGGCAAAATTTAGCAGAAATCGGAAAGGGAAATTTGAATTGTGAACAAATCGTGCAACATTTTACGTTTTCGAGCAATTTTATAGCTATTTTTGGGACTTGTTTGGTAGAGGACAATTTTCAAATTTTTTTACTAAGCGATTTTAAGCAGAAAATTGGAAAATTGCGCACTTATAGCATCGTAATATGGTTAGGATTTATTTTTTTTTCGTTTTCTTTTAATTCAATTTCCTTTTTGACATGGGTTTGGTGGAGGTTATAAATCAAAAAATGTGTGCTCTATGTGTGGAAACTAAAAATGTTTGCATTTCAAGCTTTGTCGCACTTAGTTTTTTTTCTTGTTTGTTTTGAATTTGCTTGCCAGCGCCAGCAACTTTTAAATAATAAATAAAAAATCGCCATTGAAGTGAAAAATCGTAATAAAAACATAAACCGAAGTGAAAATAGTGAAAAAAATATATATATATAAATATGTAAACGTGATGTAGTACGTTGATATGTAGTAAGTAAACAAATTCATAGACAAAGAACACGACGAAGAGCAAAAAATATATTTAAATATATATTGAATATATTTTGTGGTATATTTATGTAGTAGTAGTAAGTAGTAAGTAATGTAACGGTATCATTTGAGTTTGAAAATCGAAATCGAACAGGAGTGAAAACGTCAACAAAAGAAAAACTAAACACTTTTTTATTTGTACTTTTTTTTTTTTTGGTTTGTTTTTATGGATTAAGAAGGACAAGCCGTAAAGGGTTTTGTGCACTTACCGATTCGTGTGTTGTGAGACGATAATCCAAATCACCACCTAGGCCGCCGCCCGCTGACGCCGAGCGCGGCTGATGCATATGTCGACTGTTGCTGTTGTCATCCTCGCTGCAATCGATCTCTTTCTTAAGCGACTGTGTGCGTTTAAAAAAACAAATAAACAAAAAGCAAAACAAAAGAAATAATTCAACGAAAATCTATATTCTATTCCACGATGTATATTCTAAAACTCACCAGTGGCACCGACTGCACTGGCCCCAATCCGGACGTACCCGCCAGCGGTTCATTGCCCGCTGCTGGTGCTGTCGCCGACGCACTTGGACTCAAGACTACGCCCGACGTAGCCGATAGCATGCAGACGCCACTGCTGCTAGGCCGCTCGCCAGCCACGCTGCCGCCATCGCGTGGACTACGTGAAGTGGCGCGATGCTGCTGGTGTGAGAGATCCGATGCGAGTATGAGCCCACCGCCGCAGGATGAGCTTGTAGCTGCAGCGGGTGTAGAACGTGCCGATTCTGGATCACCGCCACCGCCACCACTGCCACCACCTAGTGGTGAGGGCAACGCCAACGAAGCCGCTGAGTGGCTAATTGCTGCGCCGATTTTCATATTCAAGCCCATGGCATCATTCGAGCTATTATCCTCTACATCCTCATCCAGATCCATTTCCTCGTCATAGCTATCGGGTTCTTCGATCTTCTCCACCACGCCCAACGTGAGACCCATGCCACTTACGTCCAGCACGCTACAGGAGGCGGGTCGTGCGGGTGGTGAATCGAGCAAGGCACCACAACCACCACCGCCGCTGCCGACGCCACCACCCTCATCATCATCTTCATCGTCCGAGTTATCATGCCGTCTTGTCCTGATATCGCTATTGCCATTATTGTGGTGTGACGCTGTTTGTGTGCTACTCCCGCTTACGCCACCACTGCTGCTCACATTCTTATTGTTGCTGCTGTTACTTTTGCTTATGACATGCGTCGTCGCATCGCGTTCCTCGTTCGAGGCGGCTATACCACATTCCGCGCCAGTTGCTGATTCACCGCTACGTCCCTGGTAGAGATCAAGTGGCAGCGGCGATGAGTCACGTTCGGGTGACATTTGTAGACGTTTAGTAGGGGGCACCGCTGACGGACTGCCGCCGCGTTCACCGCTGGCGTCTCGTTTTTGCGCTGTGGACGCCGTTGTTGTGGTAGCGGTTACACCGGCTGCCGTTGACGTGGACGTCGTTGTTGTCGAGGCAGATGCTGTGGCAGCTTGCTGTTGCTGTTGTTGTTGTTGTGTTACCGCTGCAACGGCCGCTGCGGCAGCAGCGACTACTGCAGCTGCTGTGCTGACCGGCGTCGTTGTGGTTGCTGCTGTCGTCGAGACTGAGGTGGCGGTTGTAGAGGCTGAGGCAGACGAAGAAGAGGCGGCGGCGGAGGCGGCTGTCGAAGTGGCTGATGTGGCTAAGTTTGCGGCTGAGGTGGCGATCGATGTGGTGGACCCGCCCGCTAGCGCAGTATCGACGGGACTGTCACAGGTGCTCTTGCTGGGCTGCGAGTGCGGTCTCAAGCGATCCGGTTCACGTTCTGGCTCTCTGAGTGTTGTATTCTGATTGGTCATCTCTGCTAAGCCCTTAACCTAAGAGGGGGAGCGGGGGTGAATGAGGGTGTGAGTAGAAAAGTGATAAAGAAAATGTGATGATAAAGTTTGGAAAATGCAAAATGTTGATCAAAATATGTATTTGAGTGCATTTAAGGATTTTATCATGCAAGCTAATCAAATTTAAATATAACCGAATTTTGTTACTTCAGCTCTTAGAGTAATGTTTCCGAGTAAAATTTCAATTTTTTTTTATAGCACTCAAATAACATTAAGTCCATTGTACTGCACTTGGACCCCCTTTTCAATTTTCAGAGTAGATCTTGTGGTGCCAAGGACACCTTCGAATTTTCGATTAGTTTGTATTATAGCTGCTTGCCGCATTTTTCTCAGTTTTTAATCTGAAATCAGAAGACTTAAGGGCGCGCAAAAATTTTACTTTCTCTACTTTTCTCGCGAGTGGTTTCAAAAAAAGTTTTCTGTGGCCTAAGTAAACCTCAACGTTAGCAGCTCAGAAGTACTTTTTTTTTCTCAGCTATTCCAGATCAAGCCAAAGCAAATAGTATGCATTACCCCATAGCGATCAGCAAATATTATTCAACAATATTTGTTTTATAAGATTTTTTTTGTAGTATCTATCTGCTGTTAGTATCCTTGAAGCACTATTTAGTTGATGCCCTCACCTCGATATTTAAGCACTTACTTTTAACGACTCGGCCGTTTTGAGCAAAGCTGACAACTGACAATATTGCACGTTAACTTCGCCCTTGTACATGAATTCGACTAATGTTTTCAGTTCGGCTAAGCGGACGTCCTTCAATATCACAATTGGATGCTTTTCGGGGTGGTCCAGAAAAAGGCTCTGGAAATATGAAGAACAGGCCGAGAGGACCACCTAAAAGGAGACACAAAAAAGTGAAATACTAAAATTAGTAACTAAATAAATATGAATACGAATATGACTTATATGAATAGATAAATGGGAAAATGTATGATCGGATTTCGTATATAGAAGAAAGCTTCATACATATTTAAATTTTTTCATTTAGCGCAATTTTTCTGGAAGAGTTTCGAGTCAAATATTCGCAGGCAGTTGTTAGGCACAACAAATACAAATAGCTTCCCTGCTATCGCATTTGTTGTTGTTGCTGACGATGGTGGTAAGTACGTACTCATAATTTGCCTTTGTTGCAGGCGGCCCACCTTGGCGGCAACACAGAGAACTCGCTTCCTCAGGCCTTTCAACACTTTTCTTTTTCCGTAAACTTTAAATTTCTTCGCCTTTTTTTTGCCTCAGCTTGGTGAAAACTAAGGAGTGTTATTTGTGAAATATTCGATGATATTTTATGATATGCGAAAAAGAATGGCAAAGGAAAAAGAATCTGCCATATGCCGCATATATAGCAACAATAAACACTTGTGGACAGTTGTAGTGCAGCGCGTGCAACATGCGGCGAGCTTGCCGCCTGTGGCCGCCAGGGCAGCGGCGAAGGCGTTAACAGCGTGCCGCGCATGCGCGGAATCGCACAATCGCACAATTGTACAATGCGCAACAAATTGTAGCAAGTACTTCGACGAGCTGGCTGATCGCATTGCATTGCAAGTGTTGGCGTTGGACTAGTTTTTTGTTTATGCAGTGCTGGGGTACAGAAAGAAAAACAAAAAAAATACACATAAATATTAATGCATGGTAAGAACAACGTTAGCGGTTGTAGCGTATATTTTTTTAAGTTTTTTTAATTTTTTTTTTTTGATTTTGTAAAGAAACGCTTTTGGATATTTTCTGCACTCCTTCCGCGAAGTCTCGCACTGCAGTTGCTCGTATGCCACTTTTCCGCAGTCCGCGCTTATCCTCTGCGCGCTTACCTCAAACACCTCACTCACACACTCGTGCGCTTCACATCCCCCTGGCTGCGTTGATTTTTATGTGCGCATGCGCAACGCATTCGCGCAAATTAAAACACGCCACAGCAACAATCGTTGCTGGACAGGCGGCCAGCTGCGCAACAAAACAAACGGCTTCAACGCCTAGGGGTAGGCAATGATATGCGATGCATATTTCGTGCGCACTTGCGGCCCACAAAACTAATGCCACATTGGTCACAATGCCACCACGCTCCGCCGCACCCACACCCTCGTCCTCTGCAATGGTCATGTGCCAGTGCGTTAGTTTGAATTGCGTTGCCGAGATTTTTGTATTGTTCTTGTTGTTGTTGCTAATGTTGTTACTTTACAACTCATATATTGCGTTGGAGCTGCACACTGATTTTTTGTGCGATTTGTTGTTGCTTTTGTGCGCAGGCGCTAACGATTTGTTCAGGTTGTAAATAAAAGAAATTGTTGCGCTTTGCGGGAAATTGAAAAACATAAGCACAACAACAATAACAAGCATCACAACACAGCAAAGTAACAACACGAAAAGTAATATTTTAACGCAGCCGCAATTGTAATAACAATAACAACAATAACAATTGCCTAAATGGTTATGTGCATTTCGAAATTTATTCCCTCATATTTACTAATGCATTTTTTGTGGCTGCGTCGGTGTGTGTATGTGCGTGCACACACAAATATATTTTCCTTGGGACAGTTGTTGTGACCGCAGCGCGCACATTAGGGAAATTTCAATTACCCCAAAAGAGCGTCCCGAAGCGTGGCAGGCTGGCTAGCTGGTTGTTGGTTGGTTGGTTGGTTGGTTGGCCAACAAACTGTGTGAGCGAAAGTGGGCCAATTGCATTTGCGATTTTGATATTTATGAGATTGCGTGGTGAGGTTGGCGATATAAATATTTATTTAGTGTCATATGATTTTATTTATTTTCAAATAAAAAACTAAAAAATACTTAGCGACGAAAGAAACGGCAGAACTCCATTTGTACTGCATCAGATCGAATATTGGTGAATACTTCTGGGTATGGCAGATGGGCATGGTTTAAGTTTTTACGCTGGCTTGGCTAGTGCCAGGTGAAAAAGCGTATTTGTGTAGAAAAAAATCTTATATGTGTAGGTTCGAATCTCCATGTATGAAACAACAAAATGATAAAAAAAAGTATTTTCTAATAGCGGGGGGATTTTTAAGTGGGGGCTTCCAAACCCGGCGCACAACCAGCTATCCTGGAATGCCTCGCCTTCTCACGTTAGCTCACTCCCGAACGGGTGTTCGGAAGCTACCCAGAGAAACGTGGGCTAATCCCGGACGTTGTGAGCTGCTTGAACCATATGCAGAGGAATCGTCCTGGCCACTCCCAAGTGAATTGTAACTTTCCCCACCTTATTTTTATTATTTAGGAACCAGCATTAACACCGAAAAAAGATCCAGCGGCTACGTTGGCTGGGTCATGTCGTCCGAATGGATGCAAACGCTCCGGCTTTGAAAGTATTCACTGTGGTACCAGCTGGTGGTAGCAGAGGAAGAGGAAGGCCTCCTCCGAGTTGAAAAGATCAGCTGGAGAAGGACTTGGCTTCACTTGGTGTGCCCAATTGGCGCCGGTTAGAAGAAGACGTTTTCTTTGGACACGTACATGAAAGTTGGTACATACATGCCGTTTCTTCAACGTTCATATTACAATAGTAGAACGAAATCTTAGGAATCCTCTCTGTTCTTAAATTCGATACTCCATTTGATCCTTAAATAAAACAAATTTTTTGGCTGCCTACTCCGACCCTCCAGCTTGGTAGTGGTGGCGTTGAAGAGGGTATCGACTTTTCTTTCTTTTTTTAAATAAAACATGTAAAAATTAAAAGCAATTATTTGTTAAAAATGACATCATATAAATGCCCATCACGAGCGCCTCTACTGGTAAAGTCTGCCAAACAGTCAATTCATAAATACCGAATTGTGGAGACCGTCGAGATGTCGATGTTGAAGTTTGCTCAGCAAGCAAAAAATGCCACGAAATTATGTATACCTGAAATACACGCCCGAAAAGTACCAAATAGGAGGAATACTCTGAGTCTTTACTTAGCTTTCGCCTCTGAGCATAATTGAGAAAAGTTACAATACATCATTCCATAAACTCTGCTAAATCCAGGCATTGCTTCTTTTCTTGCTCTTCGTTGTTGATTGACGATAAAAAATAAAAAAAAAAACAACACAGAATAGTTTCTTTAATGCTTTATGATCAGCTGTCAGTGCGAGTTTGCTCTACAATTTATTAAAAATCCAATCTTGCTAGCGATTTCCGCCTTCTCACCGTCAACAAAAACAAAAAAAAATACAAGTCAGCTAGGCCAGCCAATCGACCGAAAGCACCGAAAGCATTTGAAGATGCCTCCAGCATCTGCTTGACTCTAAATTCTCGCTCGTATTATGATTGTTGTCACAGCGTTAGCGGGCAGTGTACTCGTACACCTCAAAAGCAACAAACAAACACGATGCAGCACTGCCATCCTGTTCTAGTATTTTGATTCGCGTTTACGCCTTTACCAATTGCCGGCGGCGATTTGTGGCGATCAAAAAGCGCAAATGCACTTTTCAGTGGGAGTGACCGCAAGCGGTTAAGTTAGATGAGGCGGCATTGGCGGTTGCGGCTGTGGCGGCGACGCGTTATTACATTTCTAACGTTACTATTAGCAAAATCGAATTTCCTGATTGCGCGACGCGACGCGAAAATGGAGTATGAAACATTAGTTGGCATTGGCATTTGGTGGCAGCAAATCATTCCGCTATAGTGTGCAGCAATTGCAGATGGCAACACTTAATTGATCGCGCTGTTAATAACGAGACGTTGACGCCCCCAAAAGCTAATGAACGCCACTGGCCACTGACACCGCGCAACTAAGCGGCACCAACAAATTTTAGTTGTTGTAGTTGGAACGGGCGACGAATGCCAAAATGTATTTGGACAGCACTGAACAAATGTTGCATTGGTGCATGAAAAACAAATGACCGAGAGGAATAAAGCTGAGCGCATCAGTTGGCTAAGCTGTGGCAAATTGGCAAACATAAATTTAAAGAGTTGCTGCCACAACTCCCATTCAATTAGAAACTGAGCCAAATAATGCGTCTAAAGGAGGAGAGGTGGAAAAGAGAGAGAGAGAGAAAAGTGGAGAGAGGGAGAAAAAAGTGCAATAAAAGTAGCGGGAAAATAGCGAGAAAAAGTTGAAAATAAATTATACAAAATCACAGAAAGTTGCCAGTGTCAGCGCAATGCCAACGCCAATATATATTTTTTTTCTCTATTTTTGTGGTTTCTATTGCTGCCACCAGCTGCACGCGCAATTCCCAGAAATGATTGCAATTTTCCTACACACTCACATACACACGCACACGCACATGCCGCATACATGCACACACATCACGCTCCAGAATCATCACTGACGCTTCAAGTTGACTGCATTGCGTGTCTGGAGGCGTTGCAATTTCCATTTCAACTCATAAAATCGTCATCAAATTAAAAGTTGCTGTGCGCATGCGCCTTCAAACAAGCAGATAGCAGCACAACAAATGCGAGAAACTCAAATCCAGTTGCAGCAGCTGGTGTTGCGCCAATTGCTGCTGTGTCCTGACCACCTCACTTGGCTCGCAGTAAATTGCGATTTTTCTAAATGTGCGCACAACAGTAGGCAGATGGCCTTTTTTTTAATTTTTTTTATAATTTTTTTTAATAGTTTTTTGTATGCACATACACCGGGCGCTGGAGACTCTTCATAATTTTACACATTTCTATAAACACACACACACACGCAAAATAATATTTGTTGCTATTGCGGAGCCTGCAGCTCAGTTCATCGCGCAAATGCCACAACACGCAGTGTCAGGTAATTTATTTAATATTTTTCGTTTTTTTCTCTTTTTTTTTCTTCTCGTTTTTAATCAATAAGGCAGAAGAAAATATTACTTACATTAATACATTGCGATATATTTGGCACGCACGCACAACAAATACTCGTACTGCCGCACACGGCTTCTCACTCCGCGACTTGATTCATTTGTAAGCTGTCGTAATCGTCGTTCATTGCCTTCGCGCGCGTTAGCCGTTTGTGCCTCTTGTTTATGGCTTCATACATTAGGATATGAGGTGAAAATGGCAGCAGATAAAAATAAATCTTCTACTAAATTCACGTTTAAGGCAATTAGAAATTATGAATGGCAAACTAACACATCTACATACATACATACCACATGCGCGCATGTGTGAGTAGCTGAGTATGTATCATAGACCGTATGGGTGAGTGTGGCGAAACTGGTGCACTTTCGAAGAAGTTGTTATGAATTGCTTGTCAGTTACTGATACTGCTTTTAGTTAGAAGTTTTTTTAGTAAAAGTTTTTAAAAATTGAGTCTGGCTCCCTACATCTCCACTTTATTTGTTGCTAGTATTATAAGCTATCTATCTATCTTCCTCTTCTTTAACCTAGCCCTATCCTATTTCGGGTCGGCTCTCCTTGTGCGAAATCTCCAGGTCACGCGGTCCTGAGTCGTATCTTCACTAACGTTTCAGCATCGCGTGACGTTTTCAATGAAGTCTTTCCAGAGTTTTGGTGGTCTGCCTGGCGCTCTTTTCGCTACCTCCATCGGCAAAACTGGTATTGTCATTACATGACCGTACCAGCGTAGCCGCTTTTCCTGAAGCTCAGTGCTGGTTGGATTAACTTTATTACTACCAAGAATAAAGGTGTTTTGAATCTTGTCCAGCAATGTAACGCCGCTGCCTCACCACATCATTTGCATTTCTGCCACTTGCAGTTTCAGCTCTAGTTCGCGTGGTACAACCCAGCACTCGGATGCATATGTCATTGCCGGCCGGACCATGCTTTCGTAGATTTTTCCTTTTAATATTTGTGGAATTTTCTTGTCGCACAGAACACCGGAGGCTGCACTCCAGCTTTGCCATCCACGTTGAAATCAGTGAGCAATTTCTCGTTTAAAGGTGCCATCTTCGCTGACATGCGAGCCCTGGTATTTAAAGCTATCGACTGTTTTGAGGGGAGTATTATTTATTGTAAGTGCTGGACGCTCACAACTCGCTGTGGCAAAATGGAACTCGATTACTTTGGTCTTTTTGCGGGTTACTCGTTGCCCATTCGATTCAAGGACGGTAACCCAACGGTTCAGATTTTCTTGGAAGATGGCTTTGCCGCACATCATCAGCATACAGCAGTGTGCAAGGGAGGTTATCTTGGATTTCACGTGTAAGGAAGTCCATTATCAGATTAAAGAGAGGAGGGCTTAAAGCTGAGCTTTGATGTACGCCTATATTAACGTTGAAGCTTTGGGTCAGCCCACTCATACATTTCATTTGGGTAGTTACTTGATGATAAGTGGCAATGAAAGGTTCAAGATGGTTTCCAGGAACAGGTACTTTCTTAATGCCGTCGGTGTTTTTCTATGACCGCACGACAAATGTGGATAGCATCAACAGTCGACTTCCTACTCACGAAACCGAACTGATTATTGGTGATTTTATCAAATAGTTGGCCATGTATAAGTATGTAATTATGTGTGAAACTTCATAAACAGTCTAAGTATGGAGTGGCCCTCCATAATACAAGGAGCATAACACTCTCTGAAGTGCTCAGTTGTCGGATAGCCTAAGACTTAAGGTGATCTTTTTTTAGGGATAAGCAAAAAATATCTATTGGAGCCGTAAGCCGGGTAAACTCATCCACAACCCGCGACAAATGATGGTTGATTAATTCAGTTTTGACAATTTTTTTGAATGTTCATAATTTATTTAGAAAAGTATAGCTCACTGCCTAACAAAAGCCATACAAATCTAACTTTGATTGTTATGCAGAAATTAGAAAAATTCTACAAACTGGTCATCCCGTTCTAATTAAAAATTTTAGAAATATTCTTGGTACGCAGTTTTATAGCCCATTCAATTTTAATATAATACAGTGCAGGTTTCGACTTGCTGAAAAAATCCGCTGATTTTTTATGATTTTTTCCCCTAAGGGTTTTGCGAATTTTCCCCATATAGCGAATGTCTGTTGGCCTAGAAGTCATCTGCGAACATTTAGGCTAACCTAAACACAATCTGTGCGAGAATAAATCATGTGAAGGACAACAAGGGTGCAGTCAAGCTGCAATGAAAGCACTAGCTTCACATTCTGTGGAATGGAAACAAGTGTATGAATGCCTTAAGAATCTAAACCAACTCAGTGCAACAAAAAAAATTGTAGTTTGTTGCATTCCGGTCACTCTGAACAAAAAAGGTCAATGAAAGTGCTGATGAACTTGCCAGGGTGGGACAGGTGGGTGACAGATTTTTACGGTTCAGAACCATACTATGGTATCAACTAGACAGAAGCTAAATGCAGGATAAATACTTGGGGGAATATTCAAAGAATTACCCATTGGGAAGCAACACACGAACTCCGTCAAGCCGAAAGGCTTATAAGACCTTTTACTTACAATAGGGAATTGCAAAACATCCGTAAAGTGGACATTAGGAAAATAAAGGGTGGTTAAATTTCCATGGCCGATGTTGAAGGTGAACCACATTTTTCAATTCCAGACTAACTCAATTCGAACCATGGAAAGATGCACAATCGAGCAACGCGTTAAAGGTTGGTTTTCTGACAGGTCGCTATTACTTAAACTATCATCCCTCAAAAATTCACATTATGAATGAGACTGTACTCTGTCTCTCTGTCTGGAGAATGATGAAACCACAGCGCATATCCTGTGCAACTGATAACTAATTGCTTTCCTGCTCGCTCTTCAATTCACAAGGCACTTGATACATATATCATAATTGAGTTGATCTCTGAATCCAGTTTGCATTGGCACCAATTCCAACCTTTTCTTTGATTACGGATAGTTTTTTGCATTCATTAGCACTAACTTAGTATCAAAATATGTCAAGAAATTCGATTAGGCGAAAGATTGGACCGTTTCGTTATATAAATAAAAGAAAGTTGAAAATGGATTCGTCTAACCATATGGTACATAATTGATATTTTTGAGTTAAAGATTGGATCTAATTATACCGGCATACACTTTTGATGTTTTTAAACCAAGAGTCCATAGGATTTATAAGTGAAAATGGCACTTTATTGTGAAAGTCAATGAGATAACAAAGAAAACTCTGAGGTGACATTTAATTAAGGAAGGAAGTTATGGCAGCTTTTGAGTAAGAAAATATAATTTCGGGGCGGCCGATCACGATATGTTCGGTGTACTTTCGGATTGAGGTGGCAGAGAAAATAATCTCTCAGTTAGAAAATGAGATTATGCGAAGTTTTAGATAAAAAAAAAATTCGGGATCAGTCCCGATATGTTTGGTATAACTTCGGGGTTGAAAATTACGGTTTATGCTAACATTATCAATTAAGTGGTAGTTTTTCAAATCCTTTTTTGAGGAAATGTATCCCATTGTATTCCTGATGTAGTGTCCAGTAAAATGGTACCTAAATATTTGACACCTAAATATAATACACACACATACATAGATACAAGGGTCGAAACAACAAGCTGCAGCACATACATGAAAGGCATTAAATCGGTATACCGGTTATGTGCTCTCAGGGTGTGCTGCGCATTCCGCACAGTATCGGAGGATGTTGTATTAGTCTTCGCGAGAACGCTACCAGTTAAGGTGACTGCACTCGAATTCGCCGAAATAAAAAAACCATCGACCGGATCCAGCACAGCTGACTAACCGATGGACTGAACGGGAGCAAAGCATCCGTTCTTGGCAGGAGGAATGGAGGAACTCCAAGAACGGACGATGGACATATCGATTGATTCCGAATAATACTTAGTGGGCATGGATACTTTAAGGCTTATCTGCATAGATTTAAGCACGAAGATTACCCGTTTTGCACCTTTTGGGACAGTCTAATTGAAGATACAGAGCATGTTTTCTTTGTTTGCCCTCGTTTTGATCTAGAAAGAGAAGATTTGAGTGATAGGGTTGGGAAGCCAATAATGGTTAGTAACCTAGTAAATATCAGCAGCTTGACTCAGAAGAACATTGGTCCGCTGTATGTAATAGTTATGACAAAAGTAGTAATCACCAAACTGCGTCGCGCTGAAAAACAGCGCAAATTTCTATGTAGAGGCAATAGGCCGCTCTCCCTCCCGTGAAGCATTACCTAACGGTCGTGCCGCGGAAGGGAAACGGTGCTGGGGTGGGTTTTTAGTGGGTGAGTCGAAAGACAAGTCTCACACTTTTTGGCTTTCAATGCTTTTTGCCACCTCCACAAAAAAAAAAACAAAGACATGGCATAATTGTATATTTACATACATACATATGTATGTGCATCTATAAACATATAAACATGCAATTTAGTATAGCGATTTTTAAATGTTTATTATTTCTCTCATGGGACTCCCATTAGCATTTAAGCAATCGAGTAGTCCCACACCATTTCCACTCACTCTTTAATACTCAGCGCCAAAGTCTCTTAGATGCATTAAATTAACTTTTTAGTTTCAAAATTGGCGAAGTTACGTATTTACTATATCACAGTAATATTCCAGAAAAAAAATTGCATTATAAAAATGCATTTATGCTGAAATATGCAATGAATCTATTGAATTTTTCTAACGCAGAGCACTTCTTTGAATTGAGAGCAAAAGAAAAGGAAGAAATACCACTTCTCTAGTACCTACACCCAACCAAAACAGCACAAGGCGAAGTGTTTATGTGTGCGTGCAAGTACGAAAGTACGTAGGTGTATGTGTGTGTGTGTGTGCATTTTGGCAAATAAAGCAACAATCATGAAATTTATTGCAGATCGTGACAAGTTCACGAAAAATGCAAACGTGGCGAACAAGTACAATAACAATTACAACAACAACAAAGTACGAAACGCCGAACACAAACATTACAATTGCCATTGCGCTGCAGCACTATTTATTCTGCATAGTTGTTTGTTGCATGCAACATTTGCGTTTTGTGCGCGTTCTGCCTCAATTGCGTTACAATTGGCTTCAATCGCTGCTGCTGCTGCTGCTCTGGTGGCTGCTGCATTTTCGGCTATTTTATGCAACGCTTTCGCTCCCGTTGCTTTTCTTATGATTTCAAATTCATTTCTTTCTTTTTCTATTAATTCCTATTTGGTTTATGGGTTTGCTGATGATTTTGTTACTCATTTTATTTTTTGCTTTCTTTACGATTATGATTCGCCTTTTCTTTGAATGCCACAAACTAAAAAAAAATACATTTATTTCTTCTGTGTTGTTGCAAGGCTTTACTTATTTGAAAATGTTAAAAATTTGAAAACTTTTTTTGGCGAAACCAATTCTTTTTTGTTGCTGTTTCTGCGTTGCGCATATTTTTGCGCTATTATTTCTTTATTGTTTTTGTTATTGCCGCTGTTGCTGCGAGAGTCGTGCCATTTTTTTGTGCGCACGACAATGCGGCGTGTTGCAAGAAACGCGAGGCAAGCAAAATGAGCGGTTGGTCAGTGTGACGGTGAATGTGTGGCAGCTGTGTTGCTGTTGTTGGTTGGTACAGCCTCATCAATTCATTATTATCATCATGGGAATTTCGAGCAGAAATGCTGAAGTGACAGCGCATTGTTGCAATGCGTTGACTGTTGATTGCCAGAAGTTTTTTGTTTTATTTTAGCTGTCTTTTATTTGAGTTGTTGTTGTTTTCAATATTCTTTTTTAAACAGATTGGTACTCTTCATTACATTGGGTTTGTGTGTGTGTGTATGTGTTACTTTGCGCTAAAAATTTGTGCTTTCCTCTGTCAGGCTGGATTTGTGGCCATGATTTGAAACGATCTATCGAACGATTGCACTTTGACGAAGGCTTTGAGCAGAGCGCGGTTAAAAAGAGTGGAATGGGAAAATGGTAGAGATGACACGAAGTTGCTTGATATCGTTGAACATGAGTTCCTAGAATGATTACTGGAATCAAGAACTCTGCGACGGTCAAAGAGTGATTTAGAAAATAAATTTGACGGCAAGCCGGGTTAAAAAGTCGTGTTAGAGTTTGACTTTGAGTAAGTTACATATTGTATACAATAGAGTTAGAAATACAGTCAAAAGTTGGAGATACAATTCAATTGAGTGAGATAGAGAGACTAGATACTAGATACTACCGGCTAGAGACAGAGAAAGTGATAGAGATAGGGATTGGGATAGGGATAGGGATAGGGATAGGGATAGGGATAGGGATAGGGATAGGGATAGGGATAGGGATAGGGATAGGGATAGGGATAGGGATAGGGATAGGGATAGGGATAGGGATAGGGATAGGGATAGGGATAGGGATAGGGATAGGGATAGGGATAGGGATAGGGATAGAGATAGAGATAGAGATAGAGATAGAGATAGAGATAGAGATAGAGATAGAGATAGAGATAGAGATAGAGATAGAGATAGAGATAGAGATAGAGATAGAGATAGAGATAGAGATAGAGATAGAGATAGAGATAGAGATAGAGATAGAGATAGAGATAGAGATAGAGATAGAGATAGAGATAGAGATAGAGATAGAGATAGAGATAGAGATAGAGATAGAGATAGAGATAGAGATAGAGATAGAGATAGAGATAGAGATAGAGATAGAGATAGAGACAGAGACAGAGACAGAGACAGAGACAGAGACAGAGACAGAAACGGAGGTAGAGATAGAGATCTATTGGCAATTCCATTTTGGTACACGGCAAAAAAGTCTCGGTCAAAACTCTCCCATATGTAGATTGTGTATAGGTAGGTATCTGGGTGATGGATGTAGGTGATAATATTTCTTCTCTTTCATCAGAGCCGGAGCATTTGTATCCATTCGGACCAGCCATCCATATGACCCGCTGGATTTTTATTCGCTGTGCTATGTCTGTGCCGTCGTAAAGCTCATACAGCTCATTGATCCAACGCCTACGATATTCGTCGCCACCAACGTGCAAAGGTACCAAAAATCTTCTGCAGAATCGTTTTCTGCGCCTGATCGGATGTTGCCATCGTCCAATTGGTCTTACAATATAAAAATCTTTACAATATAAAAATGTTTACGTCCACTTTGGTCCACTATTTGCACAAGAGTTACCCTGATAACCCTTCAATAGGCACCACCAAAGCCATCTTTTCTTACTGACGACTCATAATCTAATCTGCAGCGGTTTGCTGCGCATTTTGCGGAATTCTCGCATATCACCGGCGGTTATAGATTCAATTCCGCGTATCTGCTACAGATATGCAAAATAAACTGACTTCCTAACCTCAGCCAACCACCGCACAATGGCATGCGTCACTCGCAGCTTCTAAGAGTCATGTGCCACACGCATGCGCGCCAACTGCACAAACAAAATCACCACAGAATTCATATGCATACCTGTCGGCTAGAGAAAGAAATGCTTTTGGTTTTTCGTTTGTTTTTGTATAATTTTTCTTTAGTGTTTTGCTTTATTTAGTCGTCGACTGATAGAATTGTAAGATTTAAATTTGATAGCGGCAAAAGCGGCGCCAGTCCACCGAAAGCACAGCATGGCACAGCACAGCACAATGCTGCTGTAGACGAGTGCAATAGATAAAAATCCCACACAACAACAACAACAACAACAACGAATGCATTTATAATATGCATACATGAGCGATTTTACGCTGCGATCATAGTTGGGTTGATGGCGCACATCTTCAGCTTTGCAATTACAATACAGCCCTGAGGGTGGTTGCAGCTGCGCATTGGGCGCACTTTTCCGCACTCTTTGCCTATTTCTCCCCATGCATATACATTATTTCTAGACAGATCTGCTGTATGTGCTGCAATAGTTAAGTTGTTTAGCTCGAACATTACAATTTTAGGGTGTGACTTTATGCCAAAGTGAATATTTCGCATAAGCCACGAAAGGGGAAAGGGGGAGGAAAGTAGTAAAGCTGTTGCAGAGAGAGCTTCATAGGTTGAAACGCTGTAGGAAAATTGAAAAAAAAAACAGTAATGAAAGTAGCAGGTTTAAAACAAAGGACAGTAGGCGTTTGTGGACATTGCGCATTTCGTCTCGTAGTTTTTTCTGTTCTCCTAACTCCTCGCCCATCCCCATACCCCTACCCCTGCACTGCTTGCTGTCTTCAGCACAGTTTTGTGTAAATATTTTATGCCTTTTTATGGCTAAAATATAAAAGTCTAACATTTCTATTATCCAACGGCTGCTGCCTGCTTGGTTGATGCTTCAGCTGGCGCTGTGACTGTAGCTGTGCCTGTGTCTGTGGTTGAGGCTGCGGCTATTCGGGTTTGTTGTTGCGCATACGGCTGTTATTGTGACCACCAGCGCAGCAGCTCCATATGCAAATTATCGTAATTTGGACGGGTGCGCATGTGCCGAATGGCCAGCCTAGCCTAACCAAATTCACTTCCCATTCAGATACACATACATGCATACATACACACATGCATACTTGTATCTGTATACCCGAATATAAATTGTGCTGATTTTTCTTCTTGTTTTGGCTGGCGGCCATTTACTCACACACTCACATATGTATTGGAGATTTTCTTCAACATTTATGTCTTAATATGATTTAAGGTTTATTACCGTTCGATTTTTGTTTGCCCACTTCTATTATTATATAAAAAAACCACTGTATCGACAAGTTTTCTATAATGTTCACAAATTAATATTATTGGTATATAAATTTTACAGCAAATAGCTCACAAATTGCTATATAATTTGCAGCTATTGCATGTTGATAGTTGGGATTTTACGCAGGCGCACGTAATGACAGGGAAATTAATTTATGAACGACTGGACTTTGTGCTGAGGTGTGGCTTATTGATTGAATTAGCAAGAAACTAATAACAAAAAAAAAAAAACCAACTCAATACAAATTGAAAAGCTGAATAGACGAAGAGCTCTTTCAGAAAGTAAAGTGATAATTGTGACCAAAGAAAGGCAATGGAGGAGTTCAATGCCATGCTTGCCAAGAGTCATGAGAAGTTTCAACATTTCATTTGGAAATTGGAGCGCTACGAGATATCTATCAAATCAGCTAAGATCTATCGGTTCTGCGTTATTGCATCTCTTTGGGTGATATGGCAGACCAAAGAATAAACAGCTGACTAAGTCTGCAAAAATATTGCATCAGGTGTATGACCTGAGTACTTGTGCCTCAAGGATATAGTAGATCAGGAATTCAGTCGTTCCCTAGAACAAATATTGCGTGAGTTCTTGCTAAGCCACGCTGCTCTTCGAAATTAGTCGATGAATGTAAAACAAAACTGAACAGTGTTTCAAAACACAACAAAATTAGTCTTATTTGGGTGCCTGGACATTGGTGTGTTACAGGGAACTAGTTAGCTGATAAATTGGCTAATGAAGGCTCTGCAAGTATGCCACTAGGCCTTGGACCCTTTCTAGGTACCAATTCTGCATAGATTCAACTATGGTTTGACGACTTCATGAGGTCTACTCATAGAAGACGTTGGTCTGAGTTGGGCTCCTGCAGAGTAGCCAAGTACTTTGGAACCACCTATAAACATAGTGGGAGTAATTGGGACTATCGACGGTGTATAGCCTTCATACGCCTACAGGAGAGGAACCTGGACGCAGGTACCTATTGTGTCTTCGGGCATAAACGCGGCTCTACCCAGAAGTTATACTTTTGTGGTCCCAGGGTAGAATTAGCCGAATTCGGGAATTGTTATAGAATTAGTGGGAGCGTGCCCGATATACCATTAGTGTGACGGCACCTTTGAGATGTTTCTGACATTTTGATTTCAACCTCCTTAAAAAAAAGTGCTTTGTGAATGAACCCAACACAACATCTGGGGTCAGCATATGACTACCATAGCAATCATTGGTGAACCATCATGCCTATCCTGTAGTGAGAATGAACACGATGCAAAGCATTTTCTCTGTAGCTATCCGGCGTTTTCCAGAATCAGACTTAGGCTGTTGGGGTGCAATGTACTGAGTGTGGATAAAGTTCATACTCTTCTTCGTCTGGATCTCTTAAGATTCACCAATGAATCCAAAAGATTCGCGGAAGAGTGACCTCAAATCAATTTCGCCGTCTTACCATCCATACTGTAGCTATCCGGTCCCTCTATTCCTTCTACTGTACTCTACCAGTGTGTGTAGTACAATGGTCTTCCTGACTGAGTACTTGGACTTGTCCAACCTCCCACACATCTAATCTAATCTAATCTAATGGTTGACAATATTAGCGTCCAGTGTTGCTCTAAGTGATTAGCATTGATCAGCCAAGTTAACCTTATCGAAACTGAACTAAAATATTCGTTAAACACTTAGCATTAAGAATCTAAAATATGAAAAAGATATCGTACTGAAAAATTCTGCCTGATTTCACTATGAGCCATATTTCAAGGCGAAACGTATTCGTGTCCCGTTTCTATGAAGAAACTTACACAGCAAACCCTTTTCTACTTCAACTCATAATAAAATCCGATTAAAATCACTTTGAATTTCTTCCATAACTCTTCGTTTAGCAAAGATTTGCAATTATAGCAAATAAGTAAGCCTCTGAAGATTAGAGAAGGATTTGAAATTTGGACTTGAAACTTAGGATCACATTTTTGTTAGTTTGACTATAAATTTTGT
Source organism: Anastrepha obliqua (assembly GCF_027943255.1). Classification (NCBI taxonomy): domain Eukaryota; kingdom Metazoa; phylum Arthropoda; class Insecta; order Diptera; family Tephritidae; genus Anastrepha; species Anastrepha obliqua. Next base: position 52,915,386 of record NC_072893.1, read on the forward strand.
GGAATAAAAACATTATTACGCTACACTTTACTTCACAATGGACATCTCTTAAGGCATCACAATGTCCTATCTGCCTGAGTGTGTCCCACAAGCAAACCGTTTCCACCTAACCTAACCCACACTTTACTTAACGGTAGAAAAGGAAAGTGTTCGTGCGGCGATGGATACAGCAACGTAGCCTGTATACGAGATCGTGTAAATTTTAGTTCCCAAACTAATATTTCACGGGAGGGAGGCTTCCATCACTGCATACTTAATGTTCGCTCTAACTAACTTTACCTATCAATTTTGGGTTGAAAAGTACGCTCAAAAATAATCCAAACTGTTGCCACTCACTACATTACCAACCAGTTTTCAGTGATTTACGATTTTTCTCTACTTAGATATCAATTTATATGAACTCGCTAACAGCCTTAATATTCGGCTTCGAAACTAATACCTTAGAATGAAGCTGTGGCTCTATAGCCTGTGGGCTCAGCTGGGTGTACATAGTTTAATGGACTGCTCAGGGCTAGCAAAAGCAGCACCAAGATCGACTAAAACTAACTGATGCGTATAAAACGAATTGTGAAAGAAAAATAAAATAAATAAAAAAATAAGGGAAGAAAGGTGAGAAAGTGAGTCAGCAGAGAGGTAAGCTCGACATTTTTTTCTTTTTTTTTCCTTATAAGGAAGAAAACACCCAACATCGTTAGTAAATAAAATTAAAAAAATATCAATGCGAGCTTTGAGCTTAATAAAAATATTTTTTTTTATAAAAAACTAAAACCACCGAGTGAAAATTTGTTAATAAAAAAAGAAATAATAAAAAAAAACTATTTTTTTTTATAAAAAACTAAAACCACCGACTGAAAATTTGTTAATAAAAAAGAAATAATAAAAAAGAATTTATTTTTTTTATAAAAAACTAAAACTACCTTCTGAAAATTTTTTAATAAAAAAATTTACATAAAAACCGAAAATTTGTAAAAAAAAAGTTAAAAAAAAACCGAAAATTCGTTAATAAAAAAATTAAATAAAAATCAAACTTTTGTTTTTGCATACCCTAAAAATTTAACATAAAACCCCCCAAATGGAAGAAAACACCCAACATCGTTAGTAAATAAAATTTTGAAAAAAATCAATGCGAGCTTTGAGCCACTTCAAACTTGCACTTTATTATACCAAAATTTTATGGGCTATAAAATAGTATTCTCAAAACTTTTCTAAAAATTTTGATTAGTTCTGAAATTTTGTAGTTCTTGTTATTGATCCTGAAATGTTGTTAAATTTTTTTTTAAGTGTATAAAGTTTGATTCGTACCTTTACATGGAACGAATGAGAATGAACTATAGGTAGATGAAAAGGTCGAAATGCCAGTCTGGCACTCCTCAAGTAGCATTAAAGCGCCGTTTTGATACCAGAGACTGAACTTTATTTTATTTAAAAAATTATTAAAATTCAATAAGAACCAAATATATTAAAAAAAAACCTGTGAACTAATCCCTGTGCAATAATTATGAAAAGCATTATAAATCAAGCATTTCTGATGCTGCATTTTTCTTTGGTAAAATACGCTCGGATTTTTTTTTTTGTTATTTCGACTACGAAATTTATAATTCCCAAGTTGATATCTGCTATCGATTTCAACTTTATCTTCAACCTTTGTGAAATTTATAATTTTCAAGTTGATCTTTGCCACCATTCTCAACTGCATCTGCATTGTTTGAGAAATGTATAATTCTCAAGTTAGCTTCCAACACCAGCTTCTCCACTGGACTTCCTACCTTTTGAGAAATCTATAATTCCCAAGTTGATATCTGCCATCGTTTTCAACTGTATATTTTTGTACAAATTCATTGTAAAAAAATACACATAAAAAGCTGCACCTACACATGATTTTTATGCATTCTCATTCATTTACGTATTCAAAGCGAGACGGCAGTCAATGCATTTAGAAGTGAAAGAGACATGTAAATCATTTTTGGAATAGAACAGAAATGAAAGGAAAGAAATGGAAATATTAAAATAAAGCGATTTTGTCTAGTTAAAAAAAAAGAAAACAAAACATGTAGCACGAATCGGAACAAGTGGCGAACTAACCACCAGAGAGGTACTATGACTCGATGTCGTTGGGAGCACCACAGGTACACTTTCCGGGTGATCGAGTCATAGGTTCGATATACTCAATGCTATGGATACAATTTTCCTGTACCAATCACCTTTATTCAGAATGCTGCAACAGCTCAGCAGATGACTAATTTGCTAAATTTAGAAGTAAAATTTTTATAACAATTATTAAATAAATTCTTAAATGTGTTTATTTTGCTATAACTACTCGATTCTAAAGAGCAAAGTTAGGAAAAAGCCAAACCAAAACTCGTTTAGAATAATCATGTGAAGCGCCTTTGAAGAATTGTATTTGAGCGCAAGTTAAGAACTAACTTTTTTTCAATAAAATGTTTGGCAAACCAAAAAGAAGATAATTACATTTGAGCTCAAATTGAGAACTAATTTTCAATAAAATATTTGATTAACTAATAGTGTACGTTTCGGAGAGAACACAACATTCTCAATTTCTACTGTTGTGGATCAACTTTGGGTATTTGAGAAATATCTTAGTAATCAACTCAACCTCAATTTGCTCTGAAGACTCAATGTCTTTTTGCAGTTTTCATCGCTGTGTCGCCGGAATGAAATTTAACCCGGAATTGAAAAAGCCAACAAAAGAAGTATGAAAACTATCCTCTTCCATTTTGCTTTTCAAATCGAATCGGAATTTGAAATACGCCTGCATTTAATTTTCTTCTCTACGCTAGAAGAATTCAACCATAAATACTATTTTTCTTAATTCCTACAATTTTCAAATTATGCGCTCAAAAAAAAAATAAAAAAAAAAATACACTATAACAACAACCGCTTGCTGCCCACCAACACGTGTTTGCTATGTTGGCAAACGCTTTCAGATACATCGTGAATTATTAAATGCCATTAAAACGCAGATCGTTGTCATTTAACAATCGCCGCAGAAAACTTGTTTCTGAAAACGCAAAAATGTAGTGTTTAGTTGTGAATAGGAAGAATAAAGCGCAAGAAACTGAAGAAATAGCAAAAAAAAAGGTATAAGAAATTGAATAAGAAAAACCAACTCAACAAACCAGCTGTGACTGACTATTCGAACGGCGGCGCGTATGCAGTGGCTAATAATAAGAATCGCTCACTTGTTGTTTGCTAGTGTTTGAAAGACATATCTATGTACATGTATGGGTGGATGTATGTTTGTGCACGCATACGTCACTTTGACCTTGATATTCGCAATGAGACGATAAATATTAAAGACACAGCGAAACCGAACGTCGTCGATGTGCTTATATAAACATGTGCATACACATATGTGTGTATGTATGCACGTACGTACGTATGTATGCCAGTACATCTAATTATTTCTATGTGTAAATATGTATGTATGTACGTATGCATGTGGCTGGTTGAGTGGCACCAGCGTTATGCGATTCGCATTGAATAGGAAAACGCAACGCAAACGCTTTAACGCTACGCCAAGAGAATATTAGAAGCGCGATAAAAAGTAAAGTGTGTAGGTGTGTGAATACCCTGTAGGGAAATCTATTCTGGCACGTTTCTAGTACATTTTGTAACTATAATCAGTTCACATTACTCCTCTTTTACGGATAAATTGTTGATGAGTTTTACATGGCTGTGTTATAGGAAGTGTTCGTCGTTCCCGCTTCACTTTTCACTATATTAAGAGTTTACTATATCGCAACTATTGCTTAATTAGTCTGGTGAAATTCAGATAGTTTGTAAATAGAACTTAGTGCTTACTATTTTTTTTTTCACAAATTATTAGTATAACTACTCAAGAAAATGTGGTAAAAATTTTAAAGCGAAATTTGCTTTATTCCCGATTCTATGTGCACTTAAGTGAGCGCCCGTCGCTTCGGCCCCGTAGCGCTTACGATACGATACTTTATTTCAAACGCGTTTTTCTCGAAACGACTTTTTTTGATACGGTGGCAACGATTTCTCGAAGACTAATGAACCGATTTTAATTTTCTTTTTTTCAAAATGTTTGTTATCGCATTGGCTATCGTTGTACGTACCCGATTTTCAAAATTTTGAAAATAACAATTTTTTTTGGAATATCAAAAAAATGGTGAAAAACACATATCGATATTCAAATCACCACCAGTTTGTCAAAAAACAAAAAAAAAAAAAGGCTACGTACAACGAAAGCCACTATTGTGGAAATTAATAAAATTTTTGGGTTTTTGATTGCAGATGATTATTCATTGCTGTATCGCTGCCACCAGATGACGTCATTTTTTTTTAACTCGATACGTTTATTTATTTATTTGTCAATTTTCAATATTTTTTAATAAAAATTTACATCAACATAGTTTAATACATATATAATAAATTGCCTTTTGTCCGATCCTCGAATAATCATTCCTACTTACAAAAAAAATTCCTAAAAATCGACTATTTTTTTACCCTTCACAGTGGCGTTCCCCCTTAAATCGTTGGATGATGTCTATGACAAAAAAATTACAGTATACATAGGTGAAGTTGCGGCTCCGTGTTTTTAATGGGAAACGAAATGTTCGATTTTAATTTAATTTTTCATTTTTTACAAATTTTCGGTTTTTATTTAATTTTTTTATTAACAAATTTTCATTCGGTAGTTTTAGTCCTTTATAAAAAAAAAACAAAAAAATTTTTTTATTATTTTTTATTAACAAATTTTCGGTTTTTATTTAATTTTTTTATTAACAAATTTTTAGTCGGTAGTTTTAGTTTTTAATAAAGAAAATTTAATATTTTATTTTTTATTACTTAGATCGTTGGATGGTATCTATGACAAAAAAAACTGTGGTATAGCTGGATTTGGGGTTCTATCGCGTTAATCGCATAAAGCATTAAAGCTCCATCCCGAAGGTATTAGGTTCGATTTTCAGAGGGACGGAGGGACCTACAGTTTTAAGCCGACTCTGAACGGAAGACAGTTTTTTTTATTTTCATCGCAGAAGTACACTCGGAGGTTTGCCATTGCCTCCCGAGGGGCGACCGATATTTGAAAAAATTTTCTATAACTTAGTGATTCGTGCTTGGTGTTTCGAACCCTTTTTATACAAAGTGGCGTAAAATTAATCATCCAATTTTGTTTTTGAATAACTCTTATTCTAAATAAGAGAAAAAAAGAAAAAAATGATTTTGAGTGACAGAAATCCTTATTGTGGCCTTTACGAGCTCCATTGCTTGATTGTTTGTATACAGCAGTTGTATAGTTTACAAATGATAATTCTTTCGACAGAGTGATTGATTTTGCGCCACCTCGTGATGCTTTTTTTGTAATATAAAATTGCCAGTTTTTACTTTTTTTTAATTTTTTACTTTTATTGATTTAAAGTTCAAATTTAAAATTTTTTAAATTTGTTTTTGCATAAGAAGTTTTTAGTTGATGTGTTTTTTTATTTAATATTTTCAGTTTTAATTTTTTTCATAACAAATTTATTTTATACGACAAAAATAGTTTTGAAATGAAATTTCAATTTCAAAATATCAAAAATTTAAAATAAGCTATTTCATCGTAATAAAAACACAGTTCGGAGTGTACCATTGCTTCCGTCACAATTTGCCTCCACGTTACTCGGTCTTCCACTTTTCTTTTTACATCAGATATGCCCATAGCTTTTATGACTTCTTCTATGTCATTTCTCCATCAAACGAACGTCACAAAATATCTCGGCATGCATCTTGATATCAAACTTACATGGAAACCCATATTTTTACCAAACGGAAGACTCCAGGAATAAAACTCAGAAGCGTATATTAGCTACTACATCGAAATTCTCATGTTTCTCTTGAAAGTAAGCTCTCACTTTGCTCAGCTATCTTCAAGCCGATATGGACCCATGGCATTCAACTTTGGGGCACTGCAACTCCAATATTGAAATACTTCGAAGTTTGCAGTCGAAAACCCTCTCAGTGATCTCAACCGCATCATCACAAATTCACAAACTCATCGTGATCGCAAAGAGCGCAGAAATTAATAAGTTTTCAGTTTTGATTAGTTTTAAGCTTTATACAAGCTTTATAGTAATTTTACTTTTTTTTAATTTCAGTTTTTACCGTTTTTATAAAAAATATTATTACTATTATAAAAGACATTATTATTATTAATGTTTTAATAACAAATAGTCAGTTACTATTTTTATTATCACTATGTTTTTTTTTAATAAATTTCCAGTTTTTACTTTTTTACTCAGAAGTAAAATAATTTGCAAAGTTGTTCGCAATGGGCAAAATCGCACCAGTTCCGAACCAGACCTAGAAATTTATTGCGCTAGTTCAGGTTTGGCCTGTGAGCAATATACTTTAACGTATGGCTTAAGTTTATTTTTAAAATTTTCTATATAGGCTACTGGGACACTGCGTAACTTTCCGCTGCCTCAACCCCGCGAGCATTCAGCACACAGCGCATTGAAATAGGAGAATCTGCTTATAGCGCACCGCGAAATGGGGCGTGTTTAGCTTGAATGAGATCGCTGTCATTGGCGGGGTACTCAACTGAGACGAAAGAAAATTAAAATAAAAAAATTAAAAATTCAAATTAAAAAAAATTAAAAATTAAAATAAGAAACACAGAAATACACCTCTAAAATTTGCGCAATGCTAAACAAAAAATCAGCTGTACAACATGCAATTCATTTGCAAAAAATTGACATTGAACAAGTACGAGTATGAATATTAGAAATCGCGGAGAACATGAAAAGGTAACGCAAAAAATTAAAAATACTAATTTTTCATCCATCCAAAAACGCACACTCACACACTCCGTGAATACTCAAGAAAAAACTACAAACATGATCGTCAATGCAAAAATTATCTAATCGGAAATTTGTTGGTTTTTTGCCCCTTTGCTTTGACGTTAATTATGAAAAAGATCTGCTTAGTTCCTGTCTACTTTTGAGCTGGTAGTGGCAGCGGCGGCGACGACGGAGATGGTGACGGTGGTGACGGCAACGCGTTGCGTTTTTATGTGCTGCGTTAATTTAATGTCATTATTGTTGTTGTTGTTAAACCCATGTGGCTGCCGCTGCTCAGGGTGACGCAAGTGGGCAATGCATACTCATATTCCAGATTGTGAATTCTTGTTTGAGAAATTATTTCTAATTAACTACACTCGAGTGATTTTTTGTTTTGGCAAATCAAATTTTTCAACTCCAGTATTGAAATAGAAAAAAGAGAAAAAGAATCTCAATAAGTTTTTAACAAAGCAAATATCATCCTCCATACAAGGAAATAATCATAATTGTTGATTTCAACCTGACTAAATTTGAGAAGTAAGGTAATTTCGATCCAACCTCCGCCAACTGATTAACTGAACGTCGACCAGATCTAGTAATTGTTGCCTGCAGCAATGAAGTTCAGCTTGTTTTTGCTCACAGTATTTTAGATATATTTTACATATACTATATAAGTAATATAATGGATTCAAGTACCCCACAATTCACTTTTCGCTTCTCTTTTCCCCGCTTTTGCTCTCTGTGAGTCCATTTCATACCACGACAAAAGAAATAATTGCGTTAGATCGAGCTGAAAAATATTAAAGCCACAATGAAAAATGTCGGCTAGTAAAGGCAGAAAAGACGCTACCTACAGTGCTCCAAAACGATAGCGAACAATGAGAAGTAAATAATTTGAGCGCTATCGTGAGTTTAGGATAGAGGGATCCGCAAGGTATTATTGCTAAGTGTTGCACAGACAATATCGAGATAATTTTTTAGACAGGAATTACGAAATTAAGTCTGCCGTTCATACTTGACCGTAGAAGGAGAAAAAACATCTGTAAAAATGTAGGAATCGTACCTCTAGTTGAGACACGACGGAAGCCTTTAGACAACTTTGTGAAAGTGCTTAGCAGTTAAACAACAACATATCAGAAACATCTTTCGAGCCGCGCATTGAGTTACTAATTTGCATCTGTATAAGGTGCTGAAAAGATCCTTCTTGAACAAATATGCAGCAATTTGTCCTAACTGAAGCAAGACAAGTTTCCTTAATTCAAGGTTTGAGGCGCCTGCTAGCGCCCCATGCACATTGGGTCCATTATACTGGTAAGATTTTATAAAAGTTGCCTCTAAATTTGTTTAGCATACACTGCACTGTAATTCTTGGAAAGAGCGGAGAAAAAATTTATTTTTGGCCTCTTTACCCTGTCGATTTTTAACCCATTTCTGTTAGCGTTGGAAGAGCGTCTCCTAAGTACTAACGACATTGCTAACATCCCCATAAGGTTTTGAAGAGACCTAATTGACAACGCAAGAGGTTTAAGGTGGTGGGATTTATTAATCTGATGTGAGAGCAAATACAGCACTTTGTGAAAGCGAGAGTCTCAACCAACTGTCAGGCTTAGACGTCAACAACCTAATAAGGTTCTTAAACCGCACAGACTGGATGTAGTCATGCTGTGAATAACCAATAGGTAGGTAGGTAGGTAGGTGAGGTGGCTGTCGCAATGACACACTTGGACCTTTTATTGGTCTATTGTGATACCACTGGAACTTACCCTTATCCTATGGGTTCCTTCCATCCGGTAGCTTTAATAAACGAGCAAAGCTTTGTTAGTTTTAGATGCGCTATGTCCGTTACATCAATTAAAAATACCATGTCAAGAGTGCGCATCCTCCTCATAGCTAAGCTTTCATACTCACATAATAGGTGTCTAACTGTTTACTCTTCTTCTGCGAATCAAGTGAATCCTTTTCCACCCACATCGGCTCAAAACCCACCTTAGTGCGTATTAGCATCACACCAGTTCCCATAGCAACAATTCAGAACGCGCTTTGCATAGCGTGGCAAGAAACACTTCGGTGGTTATAATGCAAATTAAGAAGAAGCAGTGGCAACAGTTTTGCCAGCTTGTGATCGTGTCGAGGGAACTTAACTGCTGAGTGATTTATCACGTATGTAAGTATGTACGAGTAAGTGGGATGTTGGCGAGTATGCGAAGAACAGAAGCAAATGAATAAATTAAATGTAAATTGCGCTAAAACGCATTTATGTACGTACGTAAGTGTGTGTATAAAAATAATTGCATGTATTTGTGCATACTAATGCACCGCACATATACATATATAAGTACACATATCCGAGTAGATAGTATTTCTACAAACATCAGAAATAATTCTTTTGCTATTTTAAAAGTGATCATTAAAATGTAATTGGAAGCAATAAAAAAAATTATTTAAAAAAAAAATTATTATTAAATATAAATAAATTAAATTGAATATAAGAGCGAAATAAACTCAGCTGAAAGTTAAAAAAAAATTAACAACTACCAAAAATTTAGAATTGCAAAAAAATCATAAAATAGTAAATAAATCTTATAAAAGGAGAAAATTAAGAAATAAAAAGACAGTCAAAAAAGTTGAAAAAATCGTTAAGCTGCTCATATAATTTGACTGATTGCGTAGCATGTGTGGCCTTGAACTATGAGACGCTGCGGCTAGCCGCCAGCAAATGAATGCGCATGGATAAGTGTACGTACTATGTGTGTATGTATGTATGTATGTATGTATGGATGTATGCCTGTATAAACTTGTATTTAAATTCATGACTTCGTTTTTGTATGCAGGCAGTGTTTAATTTATTTTTTTATTGCATGCACTTATTCATGTGTAGGTGTATATGTGTGTGTGCAGTGATTTTTGCAGCTTTAACAAAACTGTGGTCTCACATTTTGGTTGGCAACAAACACTTTTTTTGCCGATTTGACGGAAGTGGAGTTTCAGCGTGCTTGCTCTTTGTTTGTTTGTTTGCTGTGCTTTTTTGTATTTATTTCAATGTTGTGCAACACAAATTGCAAATAAAGTGACTGGGGTAGTCAAATAAAATATTAAATAGAATTGGTTTGAAGCTAATAATAGTTGTTAATTGGAGGTTCGTCCTTCATGCTTTAATTTAGTAAAAATTATGATTAAAATTTAACTGAAAAATTTTGAAAAAAATAAAAATTTTTTTATTGGCTTAAAACATGCCTTGAATTTTGCCAAATATGAAGAGAAAGTCCGATGCGTGAAAAATATTAGTTTGGGAAAAATATTATTTTCTCGGTTGATAGCTGTAGTGATCGATATCTCGTGAAGCATCGATCAAACAATTGTCAAAATGACATTTCGCACTAAAAAATTATTTTGCAGTATTTTCTTTGTTCCATTGAGTTGTGAGTTATAGGGTGTAAACAATGGAAGTCAACAAGAACATTTTACAGTTTTGTTTTCTTGATGAAGGCGAAAATGCGAAAATGCAGCCAGGTCGCTGAAATTGTGAATTGTGTTTATGATGGCGGTACTCTAACAGCTGATTACGCGCAGTTTTGGTTTCTTCAATCAGACATTTTAATGTTAAAGAAAATATCGAAAATATTGACAAAATCACAGCATTAATAGAAGATTACCGGGATGTTAGTAGTCGTAGCGTCGACCAGGAGTTAAAAATCGACCATAAAACAGTTTTAATTTTGCCCAAACTAATATTAATTCCATGGAATCTCGATTTGGATCTGTCGATTCATTCCTTGGCCATAGCAGTTTCAAACAACGAGCTAATAAAATAAAAAATACATAAAACTAATTCTTTGAAATATTTACCCAAAGTACTCATTTACACATTAATCGGACATAAATGCGATTGTTGAGATAAGATGAACGAGTGGGAATAAATAGAACAAACAACAAAAAGCCTATGAGAAACAGTGCTTAGATAACGCCGTTAGTTGATAAATAAATTACACAGATAACGCTTCTGGTGCGTAATGCTTAAGCCATAAGTATAAAAAACAACAAAACGTAATATAGCAATATTGAAATTGCCCAGCAGGAAAGTGAACTAATACCAAACGGGAACGGTGCTAAATTCTGCTTTACAACATAATTTAGGTAAAAATTCTAGAAAAAATAAGTTCTAAATAACCTAAATTCCAAATTTTTACTGGATTTATTTTTAGTTGGAATTTCATGGTACATCTGTAGCTTGAGAGGATAATGAATAATACAAGGTTCGGTACTCGAAGTGTAACCAACCAACCAGCTGTCTGTTAGTTGGCTAAATGACAGTTCAGAGTATTGTTCACAAGCGCGCGGAAGCATTTTGCCGAGAGTAATCACGAAAAAACAAAATCAGTAATGGATTTCAAACGCAATAGTGTGAGCTCGAGCACTTTAAAGTTAATAAAGTTTTTGCTTATCGCTCCATTACACTTTACAATAATACTGGTAGCATCGCGAAATGTCATGAAGGTGGCCATCAAAAGACTGCAACGCCACGTAAAATGGTTCAAAAAGTGAAGAAGCGAGTTGAGCGAAATCCCGACGAAGTGCCAATCAAATGGCGAAAGAACAGATAATATCTAACCGTAGCATCCGTCGTATACTGAAAAATCAAGTTAAATTCCAAAGTCAAGCCTTACAAGATCCAAGATTCAAAAGGCGCATGATCTCACACCAAAGCAGCAACAAGTCAGACTTGAGAGAGCGAAAAAGTTGCTTTGCTTGGACGAAAGTGGTCAATTTCCGCACATTGTGTTTTCTGACGAGACAATTTTTCAAATTGAGCAATTCGTAAACTCCCATAGGATACGATTTATTTGACCGACCGTTCATATGAGAATTTGAGTAATCGATTGGCCACCAGGAAACAGCAACCCAAAGGTAATGGCCGCTGTCAAGGTAAATGTGAATTATTATCAGGAAAGTATTCTATGGTACAACCGTGGCAGCCCATCGATGTTTCAACAAGACTCGGCACCGTCTCATAAAGCTCGAGTGAACCAAGAGTGGCTAAAAACAACGTTCCGAACTTCAAACGTCAACACAATGGCTCTTAAATTCACCAGACGCGAATTCTCTTTAGGCTATTTTGGAGAGCAAGGACCGAACTAAAAGATTCATCAGTCTCCAGGCGCTGAAAAAAGTTATTGTTCGCGAGTGAGCAAAATACCTGCAAGTCACATTCGGGCAGCTTGCGATTCGTTTCAGGACCATCTCAACGCCATAGTAAAAGCCAAAGGTGGTAAATTGATTCTTAATTTTGTGTTATTTTCACACATTTTTTACTTTGAATAAAAGTAATTTTCCAAACTAAATTTATGGCCTTTTTAATTCGTTACACTTCGAGTGCCAAACTCTGTAACAAAAATAATAAAATAAAAATTAAATTATATTATATAAATTTTATTTTGAAATTATTAACGGATTTTATTTTGGATTTGTAAGTTGCTCATAGAAATTCTGATAAAAGCAACTGAAGGGAACCATATAAGCTCAAATGCGCTCCCACAGTGGGAGGCCATATGCATGTACAGTTGTGAAATAGGAGGAGGAGCTCGCCCACACACCTAACCGAAGTGTACGCGACAATTATTGTTATTATTATTAACTAGAAAGTTTTTTTAGTGCGGTTTTTTCCTACAGGGTATGTTGTTATATTTTATAAATATGAAATATAAATAGACACCTTCGTATGTATGTTTACAGAACTGTATTTTGTTACGTGAACACAAAAGTGCTCACACCTAAATTATCTACAAATACATACTTACGCTTATCAGTGGGGATACAACGCATTTGTTTAATAACGTTTACAGCATGCTAATAATATGACCGGCAGGGAAAATTTCACTTAATGAAAAAAAATTCTAGAACTAAGCTGTATACCTGCAAACTAGTAAAGTATGATTTCCTAAACGCAAACCCACTCGCTAGTCAAGTTGCAAGCAGCGGCATTTGTCTTCACAGTCTGACTGTTTGGAAGCCGAAAAGTAAACACGAAAGCGATTTTCTCGGGTCATAACAGTTACAACAATTACACATATAACACAAATGTATGCATAAGTAAGATGTCTATTAGTGGATTAACAAAAGTATTCGCAGCTCAAATCAGCTGATTTCAAACGCAAAGTATGACATTTTTCAACCAAAAGCTCGATGAAGAATGCTAAAGGGCCGGAAACGAAAGCTTTCAAATTTAAGTATTTTAATATTTGGAGACAAATTATATAAAACTAAACAACTAGACGACAACCGACGGCTCCAGGACTGAAACTGTTACTGACTAGATCTTTGATGAAAGATGGCGAGGACGTAAAATCAGGGTCTGCAATGACAGCCGAGTTGTTCTAAATGCCTTAAAAACTACTTACATCACTTCAAAAGTAGTTGAAAAATGTAAGATGAGACTAAACTGTTTTGAAGAATGAAGATGGAATGAGCTTGAACCTACATATATAGAGTATGCGGGTGCTAGCACACTGTGGTGTTTAAGGCCACGAACTGGGTGAATTGCGATTCTTTGGAGTGTTCAATTGTACCGAAGTAAATTGTAAGGTTCAGCGTGGCGAGAACGGTCCGCTATATCATCATCATCATCTTTTGGCTCTACAGCTCCTTGTGAGCTTTGGCCTGCTGCACGTGGGACCTCCATACGTATCGAACGCTTGCGACTTTTTCCAGTTCGTTATCTCAAGTTTCTTGATGTCGTCCTCTAGTTCGTCGACCCATCTTGTTCTCGGCCTTCCTCTTGCTCTAGTGTTGAACGCTCTGGCTTCTACGATTTTCTTCTGCGCCCTCGTACCGAACATTCTTGTAATGTGACCCAGCCATCTTAACCGGTGCGCTTTGATGAAACGTATAACATTTTCGCCCTTTATCAGAAAAAATCCGCTATATCAGGTTTTCATTAACAAAACTCATAGTGTAGTACTAACACCTGCAAAACAACCAGGTGTTTTCTGAACAGGTCTAGCAAGATTACTTCTCAAACAGAAAGGCAGTGAGCTACAAGCCCTGGTTACCACAGACATTATCGACCGATATTACCCGAGTGCTTGGAAAACTTCGACCATATAAATTTCACACCCATTCTAGGGCGTACTAGTTAGTAATGGTTCTAAATTCACTAGAAGCGTACCAGTTTGTTGCTAGAGCATTTCTCTCTAGGGTCTATAAAACAAACACTTACATATGTATATGTACATATACATATATATCCATATATACGTATATATGTATGACTGTATGACCATATAGATTGGAAAAATGTAGGTTACTGTGTGTGACATTGGTTTTGAACGGCGATAACATTGAGAAATTCAGAGTCAAAGTCAAGTTCAAAGCCAAATTGCCGGCGCGTTCATAATCATTTGAGGCAGTCGAGGCCAACTAGAGGCCGGTTAGTGGTAAGATATGCGTACGCTGACGTTTGTGCGTAAATTTGTGCGTGAGCTAAATGGCCGCGAGCCAGAAGCAAAATAGCTGCTTGGCGCTAAGCAATTATCTAGAAATGTTATTTTTATATTTTTAGACCGCAAAAAAGTTAGTGCTCGCCAACAGCGATGACGTATAATTCGCGTCCAATAAAAGTGAGCGCGACGCACTTTTTTTATTGTTGGTGGTATACGCACTTGTTTAGTGATTAAATTTTATGCGTAAACTTTAATGAATTTTTTTTTTGTCAGCCGTACAACGAATTTCGTTATAGTTTTTTTTCATTTACTTAATTTTTTTTTTTTTGCTTTGTCTTGCGTCTACGAGATATGAATGGAATTTTCGTGCGTTTGTTTACTTTACGCACTTTGTGCGTGCTTTTTCAGTGTTTTCATTGCGTTTTTGTTGCTAATATCCACTTCTTTTGTTATTGCACGCCGTACGCAGCCGCTTATACGCATAATAATCGTTTTATTTTTAGCTCCGAAAAGTGCGTGAGCTGGCGGCTATTGAACTTGGGTTTTTATGTCTAGCTCAGTTTGTTTTTTTTTTTTGCTTTTTTTTGTAAGCTTTTGATCTCGTTTGAATTCCTTTAGGTGCTAATTGAGGCGTACAAGTTTATTTGGCGCTTGTAACTGTATATTATGGTTTTTGTTTTTTTGCTAAGTTACTGGGTTGGAAAAATATATATTTTTAATTGCTTAAAATATACTTGAATTTAGGAATATTTATTTAATAATTTATGGCTTGCGATTGCGTGGGAAATAGCTTGCATCCATGCATTAGGGTGGTCGGGGGAAACCACGACTACATCCGTTTGTCTTCTAAAACGTAGCTTTGTCGATCAAAAACTCTTTTCCATCGCTGCTTACATTGTAGTCATCCGTTCCCCCTCAGCCATGCAAAGTGTATGCAAATAAACATAAATTCTCTGGAGATAAGAAGAGAGACACTGTGATTATATTTCGTTTTTGATATTGTATAAGTACATCCCTTTTTGGGCATTTGACTGCGCTCCCTCTTTATGTGGGTGCTGTAGACCTTTGAAATCCATTTGAATTTCTTTTCGTTTTCCCGAAAAAAATTTTTACCTTCCACAAGAAGTGCATTTCACATCTCATTCAACAAAAAAAAAAATTATGGTCTGTGCCAATAAGCCGGAGGCGCCTCTTGAGCTGAAGAAGGAATTAGTATGGGTTATGAATGATATACCGCCCGAACAATGGCAAAAAGTCAAAGAAAATTTTGATATGCGCGAGCTGTTTACGGGCATTGTGTTTCATACATAACATGACTCTCTGCCGTTCTCTGCTTTTGGGAGCAGCTGATATCTCATTATGTACTGGCCACCATACCACTTCTTCTTCTTCTTCTTTTTAATTGGCGCGATAACCGCTTACGCGATTTTGGCCTAGATTAACAAAGGGCGCCAGTCGTTTCTTTCTCGTGCTAATCGGCGCCAATTGGACACACCTTTCTTCACCTGATTTCTCCAACGCGTAGGAGGCTTTCTCTTCCTCTACTACCACCTGCTGGTACCCCATCGAATACTTTCAGAGCCGGAGCGTTTGTATCCATTCGGACGGCATGATCCAGCCAACGTAGCCGCTGGATCTTTATTCGCTGGGCTATGTCTATGTCGTCGTAAAGCTCATACAGCTCATCGTTCCATCGTCTGCGATATTCGCCGTTGTAACGTGCAAAGATCCAAAAATCTTACGCAGAATCTTTCTCTCAAACACTCCAAGCGTCGCTTCATCGGATGTTGTCATCGTCCAAGCTTCTGCGCCATACCACTACACTGCCAAAAGTACACACCCCGAAGCTGGAATAGCCAAAAGTGGTTTGTCGCACTTTCCTTTGTATTTACTTTTATCAAGAAATATTCCAAGATTCTCTACGGATTCGCTTACTTGATTCGTAAACGATTCGGATTCGTGACTTTTGCTAACACAGCTGATCTTAGCAGTAGAAATTTGCACCCGTTTATGAACTCCCACACGTTTTCACATTAGTTCACCTCTAGAATTTTATCAACTTGTGTTGCATCACACAAAGTATGTGGAAACATTTCATTTAACCTGGTCATATTCGAATTGGGAGCATCGAACTTACGGTTTACACTAGTGAACTTAACGCTGCGACCTATAGAATAGGGGAGAACACGCTCCCCCTTTAGGGTGATTGTTATGCAGTTATAGTTTTCAAGATTCAAAACCAAATTTAAATAAGCGAATGAGTTTAAGATTCATTGACAAATTTACCAATAAATAGTAATAACAATAAATACTAAAATTAAGAAGATGCGCAACTTTTCACTATTGCACTTGACTTCATGACTTTTGGTGCATTTCAACCAAGACGGCCTAGCTTTTATTATTCCCCTTTTCCACGCTAAAAAATGTGATTTCCGCATTGTTTCCTTTTAGACTCATTACGCCCATTTTTAGCGATTATTAGTAGTGGCAATTTTAGTACTCGCTTAAGTCAGTGCGCATAGTCGAGCAGCAAAAATTAAATAAAAATTCATAAATGTAAAGGAAGTAGGTTAGACACTGAATTAACAGTTTTTAAAACATTTTTTTATTCCTCAATTCATATGCGTTTCTTCTTTTATTCAAATTTACATTGTCCAATTGGCGTTTCCGTTAAAAATAAAATGGAGCACAACTTTTGCTTTGTTTTGCGTGGGAAATCTTTTTCTAAGAATAACAAACTCTTGTTTTTTTTTTGGGTTTTTTGTTTTTTATTTCACATCTTTGTTTGCTTTACACAAGTTCAAGTTCTAGAACTGACCTTCAAAATGTGAAACCCAAAGGCGCTTCCCAATGAATAATCAGCGGTCGAGTGCGTCTCTGCAAACAAAGCGCAAGTGACTAGCCACTGACCATTGTCCAGAGGATGGAAGGGAAAAATTATAAAAGCATTGGTAGGTTAAATAGAGAATGTTGGCATAAAAGGTTAGCAAATAATGAGATATGAAAAAAAATAAATAAAAATAATCAACTTCACGCTCGAGGCCGGACAAATGTTGCTGGCAGGTCAAGTGCGATCGAGCGATTATTTTATTTAATTTTTTTGCGATCGCAAGAAACACTTGTTTTTTCCTGCGCACTGGTCAACCACAAAAGGAAGTCGATATGAAAAGGATTCAAAAGACGTTTAAGCTTATAAGAAACGTTTGTATAGGTGTATGTGTGTATGCTAGGGTGTTTCGCAAAAAATCGAAGTACTGAAAATTGGTTAAGATTTTGTTATTTTGAAAATTTGAATGGTGCCACAAGGCTCATGAAGATTTTAGGCGTTTTATATGGGGAAAAGTAGGTTTTTTTTTTTGAAAATTTTATATATTTTTCTTAGATGAAACGAATTGAAATTTGCATTTGGAAATAGTTAAACTCTCTCGGAGGAGCCTGAAATTCCTTGCCAGTCTCAAGTCCAGGTCTGTAGGGCTACTACCTTGACGTCAGGTCGTAACCGGTCGCAAAAGCAAAACCAAACATTTCTTCCAGTAAAGAAAAATCTCGTGAACATAAACTCTGAGACGAACCAGGGTCGAAAAATGTGGATAGTCCGTACTAAGAGAGGAGAGCTGACCCCGAGGGAAATGGGACAAAAGTAATTAATTATAATTTAATTAAAAATTACTATTTCTATAATTTTATTACAAAATTTATCAACCTCATTTTTACTAATTTTACAAGTACTAAAATTTTGCAAAAAGGGCGTTTTTCCCATGTAATATCCATAAGAACCTTCGCCGGCTTTATGTCACCATTTAATATCAATAAATAGTCAGCACTTCGACATTTTGTGGACCACCCTAGTGCATGTGGGTACGCATGTTGCACTAAAGAGGCTCGAAAGCCCATCATTATGTGCGTATATATGCATGTGTGTGTATGTGTATGTTGCGCTAATAAGACTCCAAGGACCATTATTAAAATGTGAACGAGCACTAAGTACCCGGTGACCACAACGACAACTGACCACACAGCTGGCGGCTGACTGATCCACCACCTGAATGCAAATGTATTGAACGACATTCAAGTGCAAAGGAAAAAAGGAGAATATTGAGTGAAATGAAATTTACATGCATATGAAAAAGTTTGCAAAAATTCAAAACAAAAAAGTCCGCAAAATTCGAAATTGAAAACTTTTCGTTTTTGTTTGTGTGTTTTTTTTTGTACTTTAAATAATGCGAATTTCGGTATTTTCATAGGGGCACAGCAAGCAACACTACAAGCAGGCCATCCAATTCTCTACCAGTTGTCCTGCTTGTCCTGCAACACAACTCATTATTCCCTCTTCCTGCCGCTGCTGCTCAAGCTCTACGTGCTGACATTCCCTACGAACCCGCGCCGTTTGGCTGCCACTGCCTAACAGGGACACACGAGCAAGTTTACATGCATGCAAACACACAAAGTCCCATTTCAAAAATGTCCTTTTGCAGCACTTCGCTGCTCATTGTCTTTAATTTTCTTTTCATTAAATATTTGCTTGATGACGATCTAAATTTTTATCGTTTATGACTTGCGTACCTGCAGGTTGACTGTCCGTCCTGTGCTGGCCTAACTGTGCTGCAATGTGACAGGGTGACCGTAAAAAGCACCGAGGCACATACGTATTGATGTGTGTAGGTATGCCGGTGTGTGGTTCTGTGCAAAAAAAAAAAAACAAAAAAAATTATGTTGCATGAAATATTCAATGCGGAATTTTATACATTCGACACGCATTTTGTATGGTGTGGCAGACGCGCGAACAATGCGAGTATTTTTTGTTGTTGTCTTCTTTTTTTCTCAAATTCACTAATGCAGCCCTTTTATTGTTAGTTTGTTTACCTTTTTATTTGTACTATTTGGTGGCTGCTTAGTCCGGAAATATTTTAGACATTATTGTTCGGTCATGTCTGGCGCACTTTGCGCTGCTCTCCTGCGTTTTCGCCTAACGAGTGCGCACAGACACGTCACGCATGCGCAGAAGCTGCTTTCGAGAATTTTAAGCGCGAAGATCTAAATTTTTAGATAAATCATTTTAAGAAAATAATCGTGAGACTGCATTTAATCTTTTTTATACTTTAGTCAGTTGCTGATTTCTTTTAATATTTATAATTCTTGACAATTTTTTTTTTTTTTTTTAATTTTCAAGTTTTCATTTTTTTATCTATTGTACATGCATGTGTATGTATGTACATTCTTCTCTGCCTGTGTAAAAACACATATACGCAGCGACGATTAAAAACCGATTAATGCAAATTTACGCGCGCTTCCCCAATAGGCTAATGACGCCGTGAGCCACCAACGAGCATTAAACGCAGAAAACACGCGCGCTTGGGGTATTCACACATAAAAGGCAATTAAAATGCAGTAGAAGCTCGATTCTTGCACACACTTCGGTACTTGCGACACAATTTTTTTCCATTGCGTACTCAGTACTTGCGATGTTAGACATTTTTTACCTCGATAAATGAAACATTTTTTGATTCGGGGAAGTACCGCCGATGTCATTCTGAATTGAATCAGCTGTATAAATTTAGGGAAAATACCGTAATGCATTTGCCATTCGAAATGACAATTTTGCGTTAACCTTTGCATGCTGCGGTCTCATAATGGCAAAGAGAAAATTGACGCTGCTTACAATAAAAAAAAACTGACAAGGCGTTGTTGAATTAGTTTGCGAATCAAAGGGGTAAAAACTTATTAAAATAAGAGTGAGTACAACAGTCCATTTTTGAAAAAATTTTACAAAACAATTACGGATTTTAATTTAACAAAAGGGCAGATATACAATGCCAATGAGTCTGGCTAATTTTGGAAGCCTTTACCCGATAAAACTCTTGTGCACTCAGAGGAAACTTTGGCTACGGGGCAGAAGATCAGTAAGAAGAGAGTAACGTTTCCTGCTTGAGCAAATGCTGCTGGAAGTCATAAAGTATTGGGCTAGGGAATAAGTTCATCATTTCTATATTTTCTTTTATTTCACAACGTTTTGTTTGCTATTTGCCAAAGGATTAGTATTCATTCGATAGAACTCTTTCTGCTCTATAAAAATATGTTGATTCTATTTTTGTGTGATTTAATTTCTTATGAGTTGTGAGGCTTAGAAATGGAATATATAGGAGACAAAAATCAACACTTTCGACACCTGCTCTTCTTTGCTGACGATCGAGGTGAAAAAGCTGTAGAAGCAACTCGGGACATTTGCAACGTGAACGGTGACTTTGACGTTGATGACACGTCTCGCAGCCGAAGGCCTTCTGAATTCAATTAAAAACGTCTCACATCACTCTTGAAGGAGAATGGTCTGCAAACCAGGCGTGAAGTGGCGGAAAAAATGAACTGCGATCATAAAACGATTCTCAATCAGCTTCATTCAATGGGATTTACCGAAAAATTGGGAGCTTGAGTGCGTCATGAGCTCAACGAAAAAAGCAAAGAAATTCGCATTCAAATTACTTCTCAGCATCTCGCCTGCCATCGAGCAACAGCGCTTTTTGTATCGTATCGTCACACGAGGTGAGAAATGGTGCCTATACATCAATATGAAGCAAAGAAAGGAGTGGGTGGCTCCTTGAGAAACACCGAAGTCGAGAGTTAAGCCGGAGCTTCATCCAAAGAAGATCAAAATATGTGTTTGGTGGAAGTGGGAGATCCTGGTGCGCTGGGAAATTATCGGAAAGAATGCCACTATCAACAAGGAGCTCCACATTCCCCAACGTAATATTTTAATTTACATGAAAGAATATGGAAACTTGCACCGAGCTCGGTTTTCATTACAAGCAAGACTCGAGTTTCTATTCTAATATGAATTTACAAAAAAAAAAAAAAAATTTCGCATTTTTTCTTAGCAATTACACTCAAAGTCTTCTTTTCCTTCAAATATTTGAAAAAAAAAATGTACACAAAATCCGACATTTTCTCCTTTCACAGCTTCTCTGTGAATACCTCCACTGGTGCGGCAATTATTGCAAGCGCTAGAATTAATGCATTCGCAATTGCAAAATATATTCACCCGCATATGGCTATGGATGTGTTTGTATATTTATTTGTAGGTACTAGGTAGGTACCGTAGAAATATTGCCGGGTCGTGATGTCAATTTAGATAACTGATCATTGCTAATGCTAATGTTAATTTGGCATGGCATACATAAGTTAGCATTTAAGCATCGCGTTAAGCAGAATGGCCGCATTCATATTTATGGCAATTATGTATTTATACACAATATTTATGGGTGTGGACTGATGAAATATTCACTTGCATTTATGCGCGATTGTTAGGAAATTATTTTCCCATTTCCGTAAATACCTTAGGCTTTGAAGGCACATAATTGCATGCGAAGATATATATAAAGCGCGCAAACTAAGTAAACAGAAATAGCAGCAAAATAATGAGAATTGTGAAAAACAAAGGAAAAGAAGGCAAATGTTAATTAGAAGTCAACTTTTTAGGTTATGTCAGTTGGAGCGGCCCTATATGAGAAAGCACGAGCTCCGACTCTGAGATATAATTTACCATTATAAAGGAACTCTGTGGGATCAGACGGACATGCATCCCTTTGACTGAGGTTATAATTTCATTCGCCTGATAGAAAGATCTGCAGCTCCCAAGAAGGTTAAGAAATAATTAATTGCATAGCAGCCAACTACCACGGGAGCATACTATTTTGACCATGAGCAAGACTCCGCTGAAGAAATCCACGGGACGCAACATTCAAGCCACTTTCTATTAAACGGTAGTTAATCGTACCAGCCCACGGAGTAGCGTTCTGCGCTGGGTTTGAGACCCATCATGTAAAACCACTTTCCAACGAAAAATCAATTAACGACTTGAATGAGATCTCACCGCGATCGGGCGCAGTGTCAACTGTATGGTAACGCCGATCACCAATCAGCTCATCGAGTGTTTAGTAAGGCAATGAGACATATTATCAGAAGGAAGAAATTAGAGATCGCAATACATGAGTGATAATAAATTGAGTTGCTGGCCGTTAGGAAAAAGTGCCGAAAATGTTGCCGGAAACTTCAGCGGCTTACATAGGGTTTCAAGATCGCAGCGTTTTTCTTTAAGAACAGAGACGACGACCTGGAAACCCTACTCCCACCTACTCGATGATGGCAGCAGTGGATACCACAGAAAGAGTGAATGCACTGATCTCTCAATTGCTATCGACGGATCAGCCATTCCGACCATGAGGGGTATTCGCTCCCCCTCAGGCAATAGTGCGACTAAAGAACAACAAAGTCGCGTACCCACGACAATCGGTTCTACGTAACCGGAACGATGTGGATTTATGTCCGCCCAAGCACTGTCACTTCAGCAGCATTCCCTGCATATGAATGGGGAATGTGTATGCTGATACAACAACAACAAAGTCGCGGTACTGCCAGCTGAGCTATTCACACATTGCGCCCCAGAGCTGATAAGATGCATGCATCAGCTCTAAAGAAAAATGTAATCGGATAAAAGCCTGTTGATTTAAGATTAACTCTATTTTGTTTCTTCAATCCCCAAGCAGCGTGATCCTGCAATCTGCGCTAACTAACACGGAGCTAATCATTTGGATGGACCTTATCAGAAAAGACCCGTGAAAGGAAAATCGACACCCACCAACTCTTTGTTGATTTTGAAGCCGCTTTCGGTAACACATCAAAGAAGTTGCCAGTATTCCCGCAAAACTAATACGGCTGCGCAAAATTATGCTGACTGCACCCCTCTGAGCAGTTAATGGAAAATTATGCGGATAACACAGCCACTTTTCACAAACAACCACCAACACCCACTATCCTAGAGTTACTGTTCTGGACTTGGTGCTCCCCTGTTTTCGTAACGAGGCTCTGTCGACTGAGTCAAGGTGACATAAACTTTCCATCAGCGAGGAAGAAATTGTCTACGCATTGCCAGCTTGGTGTCAAAGCTGGCAGCCTCGGATTAAGATCCGTATGCAGAAGGGCCCACTTATCTTAAACTTATGGAATACCGGAACCGAGAGACCCTATGTTCCACCTAGGAGCCACGGAAATATAATATATATACATAAGGACCTCTCCGAACTGTTTGGTAAAAACAGGCTTCAAGACAAGGTGAGCTTCAAGACTCTCTGCCGTGTGACTTTTAAAACCTAACTCCGGAAAGAATTGTGCGAGCCGCAAAACTTAATCACTCAACTGCCCTATACTCGTATTATAGGAGCGTACAATTGACAGCGTCTGCGGATGATATTGGGCTCTTTTGGTGTCAAGAAGCTTGTCAGACATTTCATACATTCGTAATATATTTTACCAAACTAACTCGGCGTAAGGCGAATATCTCAGGCGATGGAACGATAAGCTGTATGAGCTTTACGACGCCATACACATAGCGCAGCGAAAAAAGATCCAGCGGTTTTTTTGGCTGGGTCATGTCGTCCGAATGGATAAAAGTGCTCTGGCTCTGAAAGTATCCGATGCGGCACCAGCTGGTGGTAACAGAGGAAAAGGAAGCCTCCTCTGCGTGGGTCAGTACTGGTAGAAGGATTTGACTTCACTTTGTGTGTCCAACTGGCGCCGTAAAGCTCGAAGAAAGAAACGACTGGCACGCTTTATTAAATTCGACCAAAATCGCGTATGCGGTTATCGCGCCAATCAAGAAGAGGAGGAAGTCACACTCTAACCCATTCGGCTACGGCGGTCAATCTGATAAATTTCGGAGATCTATTATGATTATTTTTTACTAATTTCTTTCGTGAATGCATAAAGTTCACATTATGCGTCTGTCTTCACAGATTGCGACTCTAAAAAAATGCCCAGCCTTGCATGCTTACAAAAAATATTCATTTTTCTATATTTTGTATGGACTTGGGAAAATTACTGCGAAAAATACTGATGCTGATCTTTAATACAAATCATTTATATAAATATTAAAGTACTTGAATTTCGCCCAAATTTCACTCTCGTTTGCACTGCGGCCAAAGCTTTCACACTGACTCCTAATTTCACGAAAATCACACACACGCACATCTAAATTTGAGTCATTCTACATTTCGTAGTTATTCGAATCGTTTCCTTATCTTTTGATCTCTCCACCTGGCTCACAAATATCCAACTTAATTGACTTACAATATGCGTTGTGTGCGCTTTCATGTCAACTCAGTGAAAACATGATGCAAACAAACACATTTTGTGTATGGAAAATAAGAAGGCAAAAAGCAGCAGCAAAAATCATTAAAATAATAATAAAAAACAAAAGCCAAAATAATAGTTTATAGCTTCGAAACAAAAGACATGGAAACTACACGGAACGCCAACAACTGCTGTGCACAGCTGATAGGCGCAGCTGATACAAGATGCTGATAAGAGAGGCGCAGCAGTGGCGCGCATGCGTGGACAGGGAGTCAGCCAGGCAACCAACCACACAGGCGCTCAACACTCATACGAGTTGGCGGACATTTGCATATACATACATACATACGTGCGCACATTTGAGCTACGTGGTCAGGCGGACAGACGCGCAACAACAAGCAGGCACGCACCTTGTGACAGTGACAACAGAAAAATATGTATAAAAAAAGGCAAAAAAAAAATAAAAAAATAAAAACAATAATAAAAGCAACGCTAATAGAGATAACAATAAAGCGTATGTAAATTTCATTTTGGGAGTAGCAACCAAAGCGCAGCTGCAGTGCTGCTGTTGCTTTTGCTGTTACGATTGCTGATGCTGCGCTTATGCCCCGAAAACAATGCGCGCACTGCTGCACAACAACAGTAACAACAAAATAGCAAATCTATTCATTTGCGAGATGCAAAAATGTAAAACAATATTTGTACGAATATTTCTAAGGCGCGTTTGCGCCGTCTGTGCCGTTCCTCTTATCGCAGATGTCAGCAGCGCCAACGGCTGCACAAACCGTCGAGGAAAAACCAATCTGAATATATCCGCGTGTTTTTGGTTTTTCTAAATTTTTTTTAATTTTTGTGCGGCAAATGCCCCGAAAACAATTGAATAGCCAAAAAACGCCTACCCTGCCGCCGCCTGCTAAAATACATACGCACATACATACGAGGAGTGTGCAACGACTCGACGCGCGCGCTGCGGCTCTACCTGTGCTGGCCGGCGCATTTATTTATACACTTATTATTAGTTTTTGTGGCAATTGGTAGCAATACCAATATCTCTTCGTACATATGTATGTATGTATGTATGCATATTTAGTATTTGTATGTCCGCGCATATGTCCGCTCTTATGAATATTTGCAAGCGGCATAGTTAAGGTGAGGCGGCACAATCGACGCTGGCTGTTATTTGTGAGCCTTTTGGCATATTAGCGCGCTTATTGGTCACTTTTGTCGAAGCAGCGATGAAAAGCTTACTTGCCACATAGGCTTCATATGTCGCTTGCTGCGTGCAACATGCGCATGGTTTTGTAGAATACTGAACTTATGTATACTTGTGTGTGTAAATGTATGCAGACCCATTTACCCGCATGGGAAAAGCTTTTGCTCTGCTTATAAACTATTTTCTATAAACTGATACAGAATTTTGAGCGACTTTCTTTGAACGAAAAGCTTCTAAAATTAAATTTTCATCTCAGTTACAACAAAAATAATCTTGTTTGCCGAAGAATGAAGGAAATTATTAGCATTTCTGCGTTCGGTATCTGTTTAGGAACCACAGAAAAAGAAGGCGAGTGGGATAAAGAACTATTTACTATTTTAGTTTCAGTAGACTTGTATGTTCTTTTGTCTAGATTTTGTCAGAGAAGATCACTAGTGAAATTTTTGGAAGGATAAGTTTCTAGAACATTTTAACGCTTTAGTGAACTTAGAAGAGCGTTATTTTCAAGCTTCTCCAAAAAAGGGTAGAAATGACTACATTTTGAGTGAGTTAAGGGGGGAGCGTGCTTTAGAGGCTTTAAAAAATCGATTTCTTTTTTTCCACAAATGTCTTCCCAAACTATCCAAGAATGTGTCCTCAAAATTTCAGAAGCAAATTCAAAATATTTTCGGAGTTACAGAAGAAATTGTGAGCAAGCGTCGAGCAGGTATACGAGCGGCCGGATCGCTCTAAGTGCGATTTCTCGGTTTTTTATTTTTACGATTTTTCCTAATTGGCGGGAAAGATAGGGAAAAGGTTAAACGTCCTATCGAAACGAGATAACATTGATTGTATTCGGAATTAAATTCTCTTCTAGTTGAACCTAAAAAACCTTAAGAAAGTTTTTAAATAATCTAAAGAATATGTTTTTCCAAAAAAAAAACATTTTTTTTTTAATTAGCGAAAAATTGTTGAATTTCTCACTTTTTGTTTAATTTTCGTGGTTTAACTAGAAGCTATACTATGCTAAAATGAAAATTTGTTTGGGATTTTGGTTTCAGGTGAAAATTGCGACCTGCATCTTTCCCGCCGCACGACACATGCACACTCGAGGCACCTCGGCAAAATGCTTGTACCAGCCATAATATGACATATTTTTTAATGAAAAAATTTTAGAAGACTGTTGAAATATATAACAATAAAACCTGCAGGTTTCGTTTCAATCGAAAAAATCGATTTTTTGAAGCCTCTAAAGCAGGCTACCCCCTTAACGAACTAAAATACCCAATGATCAGAAAGTACCGAGAATGTTTAAATAAAACAAAACAGAGTTAAGTTTAAGTTTATCTGCTTCAAAATATGACCCGTCTGAGGCAACAAACAAGTGCCAACGTTTAACCCAGTCCTCCATGCACCTCTGGTAGGCCGACGAAGGGATGACCCTCAGCTCCTTCGTCGCATTCCCTTTGATCTCCTCTATCGACTGAAATCTTTTTCCACAAAATGGTAACTTCCACTTTGACAACAAAGTCGCACGGGGCCCTCAGCTCTTTCGTTGCATTCCCTTTGATCTCCTCTATCGACTGAAATCTTTTTCCACAAAATGGTAACTTCCACTTTGACAACAAAGTCGCACGGGGCCATATCAGGTGAATACGGTGCTTGCACGATGGTATTTGTTTGGTGTTTGGTCCAATAATCCAGCACAATTTGGGCTCGGGGCGATGGCGCGTCATCATCATGCAAAATCGAAGAACTGATTGCCCACATTTCCGGCTGTTTTCCACGTACAGCATCTCTCAAACGCTTCAAAACGGTTAAATAATATTCTTTATTGATTATCTGGCCCGATGCAAGGTACTCATGGTGCCCTACGCCTTGGCAATCGAAGAAAACTGTCTTCCCGGTCGACCCGGTACTTTTTGATCATGGGGTATCATACAAAAGTATTTATCGTAAAATTCTACTAAATAATTCTGAATTAGGATTTTTCTCGATAACCGTTCACGTACGTACGTAATTAAAAATTAATAAGACTATCAATAATTTGACCGAGAAATGCAAAAAATGTTGAGGCTTTTACTATATCGCCCCAGTTGCTAAATAGGTTTCACTCTGTTCCCAGGCAATGACCATAAATTGTTGCACAGTTTTATTAGTTATGGTATTAATAACATGTACCTCTGACAGTTGAAAAAAACCTAAGTTCAGAAAAAAATGTATTTAAACAGCTGCTAAAGCTAGAAAGTTGGCGCCGATGTTGTGGCCTTCGTTTGACATTTGTTTGATATGGCAGTTTTGTGGGTTGTGCTTACAAAATCGATATCAGTGTTTCAAAGACTCAACACTGGCGTATCGAATATGGCAGGGAATTGTTGTTCTTTTTTGCTTAATAAGATTCTTTTGAAACTTGATTTCCGTGAAAATACTATATTAGAAAGCGTGCATCGGTGCTCATTTAACTCTGGGTAAAAATACCAGCAGATGAACCAACGAAGTGCTTGCTTTCTTTTATACAGACTCGTCAACATCGAAGATCGATCATACCAACCTAAGCACTTTGATGACCCACTTGAGTTCACCACCAGATGTGGGCGTTAAAATACATGGTGTGATATGGAACGATCGGTGATAAAGCGAAGAGGTGCGAACTAAAAGAGATTAGAGATTTTAGTTTTTTATATTCTTGCCCTAATCACTGATAATTCGTACCCCTATGACTTCTTCTAATGGCATTGCAAAATTATAAACTTACCAAATTTTTTTTTAAGTTTGTTGTTTTGTGTTTTTTGTACTTCATACCACAACAAAAATCATATAACACAAAGTTTCAGACTGTGTAAGAAACTTTTCAAAATTTCTTCATAACTTACAACTTTTTGAACAGAATTTACAGAATTTTTCCTGGGTATGCAGTTTTATACAAAAAACTATACATTAATTATATATATATTTTATACAATACTAAGTTGTTCGATAAGTTTTGCGGTTCGATAAGAAAAACACAATTTTATGGTTTGAAATGCACTTTTTTATTTAGTATAGTCTTCCTGAGCATCAAAACACTTGCTCCAACGAGATTCCAATTTATGAATTCCATCCCTAAAGTGAGAATCTGGAAGGACTGCAAAATACGCTTCCACAGCTGTTATGACCTCATCATTTGATGAGAAACGCTTTCCAGGCATGAATTATTTCAGGCCTGTAAGCAGATAGAAGTCGCTAGAGGCCAAATCTGGGGGAGGCTCCAACAATTCGAGCTTTAATTCATGGATTTTAGCCATTGTCAAAATGCTCTTGTGACACGGTGCATTGTCCTGATGAAAAATTTTGCAAACTGGATCTTTTTTCACGAATTTTTTCTTTCAGCTGGTCCAAAAAGTTACAAAAATATTCAGAATTTTTTGTTTCACCTGTTCCCAAGTAATACACAATTCCTTTCGCATCCCAAATAACTGGGAAAAACAAGTATTCTTGGCCGATTTCTGGATACGACCTGGTTGCGGGGCCAAGTAACCAGGTTCACACCACTCTTTAGCCTTTTGTTTTGATTTAGGGACATGGTGATGTACCCAGGTTTCAACCACAGTGATGAATTGACGCACAACATTCACTTCGAAAACGCGAAAGTCGCATTCGAATGTGGTTTTGTTCCATTGTTAGCGAATGTGGCACACAGCTTTCTGAAACCCCAGCATTGTCTCAAGTCAAAATATTGTTTACACTTCCCAATGAGTTGCCTAGGGCTTCTACGAAATCTCTTTCAGTCACTTGACGATTTTCCAATACGATTTTCTGTATTTTATCTACAATTTCTGGTCTTTTAGGCTGGTACGACCACATTCAAAATCAGCAATCCATCTCTCTGCTATTCTAATTTGATGGCAAAAAGTCCTTATACATTTTCAACATTCGTTCATAAATTTCCACTGCTCTTAAACTTTCCAAAAATAAAAATTAAATCACCGCACGATACTTGATTTTTTCCTTTGTAGAAAATACAGTGACACGTCGCTACTAGATGGCTTGTAAACAAAGAATGAATTGGCAGATTGAAATGAAACTTCAAACGCGTTTATATGAAAAATGTACCAACATAACAAAAAAAAATTGTTGGCTAGTAGCAATGCCCTCTCTTATCGAACCGCTAAACTTATTGAGCAACCTGGTAATTGGCGTGGCGCGTACACTTCTGTAAGGTGTTTGGCCGAGCAAATGGTTTTTATGAGGATCTTTTTCATGGCAGAAATTTTTTCACTCTGAGCTTTGCTATTGCCTACTGAGGGGTGGCCGCTATTAGAAAAAAACTTTTTTCTTAATTTTGCTGTTTCATGCACGGAGTTTCGAATCTACGCACTCCCGAATAGTAATCACGCATCAACCCATTCGGCTATGCCAGCCGATTCGACTTTACAACTCAGAATTTTTTGAGCTTTTTAAACGATTCAATATTCAAATTTTCCTACTGAGCTACCTTTAAAATCGAGCGTGCGCGCGTGCACATTTGTACCGTTATCGTTTTATGTATTCGAAATTAGTTTAAAGGAAATCTTTGATTGTGCATAAATATTTCTTGTGTGCAAATTTTTTAGTTATTTGTACAACTGTATAATACAGAGGGGGAGAAACATACATACATACATACGCACATACATAAATATTCACCAAGAGCTTGGAAGTAGGTTTTGTGTATGCAAAGCTTGGAGCGCAAACGCGTTAATATTGTTACCGACAGGCAATTTGCTGTTAACAAATGGCATATAGCAGTAAACTCGAGTGCTTATATGCGAGTCTATGTACATATACCTAAGTAAGGGTGTGTACCTGCACTATTACCTACGTTTTTTTTTTTTTTTGAAAATTATTGTTTGGCTTATGAATTGCCTCAGCTGCTTGGCGAAAAACTCAATGTATGCAGCTGCTTAGCGAGTTAAAGAAAATATCAAAAAAAAAACAAAAAAATTTTTTTTAATAAAAATTAGCTATTTAAAAAATGCCGCAAAAGTGTTGCATGCTGCAGTGGGAAGGTGTAGAAAGGCCATTTATTTGCATCTTATTGCACATTAGAAACGTGAGCTGTGAAATTTTTTAATTATTTCACATTTTGAATTGTGAATTTCATTTGTTTATTTGTTTTATTTAATAAACAGCAGCTTACGGGTATACGCATCAGAAAATGCAGTTGCATTGCGCCGAATGAAGACTAGAATCGAGTACGATTTTGAAAGATAAAAATTAATTGGATCACTGAATGATGATTATTAGAATGGTGTAGGATGTGTTAAAAATGTGCTGACGTCTCAAAACAGCTAAATGAAAAATTTTTTTAATATTCAAAGACAGACCCAACCTCATGCACCAACGATGAAAATTGTTCAAGTCGAGTTGAAGCTTCTGAGCATCCACTGAGTCCTTAACAGATGAGACAATATTTAAATCATCCGCGAAGAGCAAGAAATTAGAAAAAGTAAAACATTTGCTTATGTCATTGACAATAATGACAATAGAAAGAAGTGGCCCTAAGATACTTCCTTAGAGTAAGCTGCTGAATCAACGAGGTGGTTCGATAAAAACGACTTAAGGGGCCCCGGTGGTCTAGAAATTTCAAAAAATCGATTTTTTGTTTTTTCGATATTTCGAAAGTATGGTATCTTAAGATTATACCGTGAAGTTTTCATGCGGAAATTCCCAATATTATAGCTTCTACAGCCAATTAACTAGGTAGAGATCCGTCTGTGCGCTCCTCTGCCTCATACTTTAAATTCATTTATCTCGAACCGACTCTTTTCGGCCTGATGTTGTCAAAAAAAAAAAAAAAATTCCAGAAAGAAAAACTATTGAAGGAAAACCGATTTTTAGAGTGTGAAATTCAAAACCGCGCCATTTTGTCAAAGTTTTTTTTTATTCTAGTACGGGACATAGCTACAGTCAGACTGATTAGTAGTTTTTTTGGTTTTTGTGTTTCAGATAAATACATAGAAGAGCCAAAGTGGACAACACCATTCACGTCCACTTTTTGGGAAGGTCAACTTTAGCGCTATTTTTTTAATTATTAAAAGTAAAAATTTTTTTTTAATTTTTGTATGTAAAAGAAGTTAAATAAAAGCCTAAAAATTTAAATATCGTTTTTCAGTTTGTTTAGTGTAAAAAACAAATCCTGAAAATACCCTAAATTTTCGAGTTCTACACCACCGGAAGCCCTAAGCCATTGCAAAATGATGAAAGTGAAAGCCCAAGCAAGTTAATTTTTTTTCAAGAATGCCTTAGAGAAGTCAGTGTAAACACAATCAACTTAGACTCCGACGTGTGGTCAGACCGTCGCCGACTTGGTCTTTCCGTCGTAGATGAGGACGTCCTTTTTGCGAGTTCCACCAGTGCATTTCGAAAAGAGTGCATTTGCTGGAACGTTATTGTCCATTCACTCAACGTCACCTAGTCGCGCAGCCGCTGAATTTCAATGCGCTTTACTACGTCGATGTCGGCGTACAGCTCGTACAGCTCGTGGTTCCATTGTATTCGATATGCATCATTCACGCGAATTGGACAATAGATCTTGCGAAGAGTTTTTCTCGCGAAGACCTCTAATAGCCATCCATCGGTGTTCGTCAACCCTTGACTCAGCGCCATATAGTAACACCGGGAGAATGAGTGATTGGTAGTGCTTTTTTCGTGTATCGAGAGAGGGCTCTGCTTTTCAATCACCTTGTTAATATTATCACTTACAACTATTAGATCTAGCCATTTATTTCACTTATAAAAAATTCCATTAATTTGTATAAGACTAATACTTAGGAGGCTCTCTACTTAGAAGGCTCTCCACAAAGTAAAATTCATTTAGGGGCAAATATGAGACATTCACACATTTCCTGTCTTGCGCCCACTCAATTAATTGGCGCTGAAGAAAAACGCAAGGAAATGCTAACAATGCGAATAAGTACGTACATACATATATATGCATGCCTGTACAAATATATATGCCTGTATGTATGTATATGCGTATGTGCAGGCGCAAAGCTGCTGAAGACAAGTTGTGACTAAGTAGCGGAAAAGGAGAAGGTGGCGAATAGTGGCAGTAAATAAGCGGCACTTCAACTGCATGCATATGCATGTATGTTTAGATATGTGTGTATATGTATGTATTTAGATCTCCACTCATATATGCATACATATGCATACAAATTCACACACACACACACACACATTCGTTGACTTTGCACGCGCCTCAATTGCCAAGCCGAAAGTCGTGCCAGCAGCGACCTTGAATAAAAGTTTTTAATGCTCAACATCAGCGTGGCTGCTTATAATTTCTGTTCAGATTCTGTTTCTTTTTTTCTACTTATTCGTTTCTCCTTCTTTGCTATTTGCTTAAACAAAGTTACTGCCAACAAAAGCTGCTGCAGCGGCTTGTTTATGCGGTATTTATACAATAACAATTACCTGCATGCGCTTAAGTACACACACACACACATACACACACACGCATACATATAGGTGAGTATGTAATGTGAATGTATGTATGTATGGGTGTATGTGTGAGATGTCTTCGCATACGATAGCTTAGCTACAAATTATATAAATGCTAATCAGCGTTTCTATCGCATTTTCAGCGCATTGTCTCAGCGTGTAGAACTTGCTAAGCGGCTGTCTCGGCTTGCTAACTAACTGCTTACCTGTGGTTGGTTTCTTAGTTAGCTGGCTGAGTGACTGCCTCACTCATTGACTTGACTGCACTGCATGTCATTTTCGCAGCTCGTGGTTTCAGCCAAAACCAGCCCTCACAGTGCCGAGTCATCGTCAGTCATACGTTTATTTTTCCTGCTATCCCCTTGCCATGCTTGCCTTACTCCACTTTGTTGTTTTAAATGTAATGATCTTTTATTGATTTTTCGATTATTTAGCTGATTGAAATAGGTGTAGAACCATTGACATCAATTCACATCAGTTCAGCAAACTTTTTGATCTTTTTCCCGCTTATTAAAGCTGAAAGTTATTGACGAAAAAGTCGGCTAATAACAAATAAATTTCCGCGTTAACGTTCACGTAGTAGGATCACGAAGGATCTAGCGTCTTCTCCCAGCTACTCTTATTCAGAGAAGCTTGCCGACTTCTGGAGTACTGCAGCCATTTTTAAGTGGAGATCTTTGTAAGTGAAATGACGTAGGCATTACGAACGTAGTTCATTCACGCTGCGACCAAGTCCATTAGATTCGTAGCGTCTAACTGATATTTGATCAAAAATGGCGAAGAATCCCACAATCTTTGCAACAGCTCACCGTCGGTGGTGTTTTTGGAAATTAGTAACTAGACGTGTGCGATTAGAAAAGGTCTGAAAAACGACTTGCGCAATCGAGCCCAATCATAAAAGTCGCGCTAGGTTTCTTGTTTTCGTAAGTTGAAGAGAAGGCTAGCATAGCTAGAGGGGGAACTTACTTAGGATCTCGAAAATTAATGGAGATCCTAATGAGACACTAGACCATTGGCTTCGATCATCGTAAAATTATTTTTTGTGGGAGCTGTACTAATGAGTAGGAAAAATAATTTATTTAGTTATTGGTGTAGTTATTTGGTGTACGGTGAGATTGAATGATTTCATTACCTTTGCCTCATCGAGTACTTTAGTTGTCGGAGAATCTATCTATCTATCGGCGGTTAGTATTAGTCTTGAGCGAAATTTCCTTAACGGATATACCGCGCGATAGTAACAGCTATCCAGGAAAAATTGTAGAAATAGAAATAAAGATTTTATACACTAATGCTGCCCAGATTGTAATTCTCTCATCAGTTGCGGACGGTTTTCTCTTCCCTAAATTTTTTCGCAGGTAGTGGCCCACATTATGGTATCAAAACGGTACGTAAGTGCTACTTGTAGTTTATCTGAGGTACTCTTGTCATCTAACCTACCTACAGTCAGAATCATGACCGAGCTTTTAAAGGCTATTTTTGTTAGACGTTTGACCGAACTTGTCCTCCAATTTTTGCTGTGTGTCTTGATGTTGTAATACCAAAATGGGGAGATTTACAGTTGCGACTCGAATTGCCGATAAATTGGCCAACTGTGGATCAGCGGTTACTCCAATAACCGGAATCAGTTCTAAAGGAATCATGAAGTGGATCAGCGATTATGTTCGGCCTAGAACGCTGCAGAACTGCAGAGTGCTCTGTGACAAGTCCGAACAGAAAAGTGACGAACTTTCTTCTTAAACTTGGTAGAAGAGAGGTTCGGATGATGGCCGGTATTATTACGAGGCACAACCCATGGGGTTAGCATATGACCACCAGTGGAATCATTGCGAGCCCGATTTGCCTAATCTTCCTTAGAGGAGACGGATAGCACTGAGCACTTTTTCCGTGAGTGCCCTGCCTTTACTACAGCAAGGCTACGAACTTTGGGTTCTAATGTCATGAGAATGAGTAAAATTCGTTCTTCCAAACTGGAGCATATTTTTAGATTTGCCAAATAATCTGGAAAATTCTGATAGTACTAGCTATTTCTGTCTCTGTCTCTATTCTATCATAACTCTTTCTCTGTATAACTTCTCTTCTTTTCTCTATGATTATCTAGAAGAGCTTCGAATACAATGGGCTTTTTAGTCTGAGTGTTTTAGGTGTTACCATTTTCTCGGTGCTTCTTGACTCGCCTTTTTTCAATTGACTCGAAATGTCAAATCGTTTTTGTGAGAAACATTGAAATGCCGGAAATGCACTCTAGGATTTGCCAGTGTCTGCCAAGGCACGACTGCTATGAAAGAAAGAATTTAGTAGAATTTAAGGTTTATTACCCGCAATGGATATCGAACCCGGGATCCACCAAATAGTAGGCATTCCCTTTCTTTCTTTTTATTTCTCTCGCTTGCCCCAATGGACTGCTACTCTTTACGTGCCTTAATGGGCCGGTCAAGTGTCTCAAACCTAGCCTAACCCAACCTTCTATTTCCGCTATCGGCTCAACAAAACCGGTTCAATTTTATACTATTTATACATTTATTTTATTCTCACTGCGTTTTATTTGATTTCATTTTATTTTATTCTTCATTTGGAAGCTTCTATTTTTTTGCTTTAGCTTCATATTGTTTTCAAATTTCCAGCTCTTTACAGTTGATCGCTGTGATAGATTAGCCATAATCGCATACAAAAAACATGACAATTTTATTGAGTTTTAATGCATATTTATGTTATGCGATTGTGTAAGCCGCCACCGCCACCGCAACCGCCACCATCGATGCAGTTGTTGCTGTCATGCAACAGAGTAAGTGGATGCCAGGCCTGAGATATGCGCATATGAATATACATAAGAGTATAATTCCGCCAAGATCTCGACGGCAGCACTTCGTGTGCATTGAGTGGCACGTTGTTTTTATTTGATTTTTTTTTTAACTTTAAATGAATGCGTGAATTGTTTGTTGCTATTGTGATAACAAAAACACCAACTGACAGCTATAAAGAAAAAAAAAAAAGAATAAAAGGAAGAAAAAAACACCAAAAACAGAAAAGTTGAAAAAAAAAAAACAAAACGAACGAACAATCGTATGACGCGCCTCGCCCCTACACGCTGGCATTTTCGCATTTTTCCTTTACAGCGCTGCTGAGCATTTGACTGCCGTTGAGTTGAATTGAGCTGCGCTTAGCCACTTCGCTCTAAGCTGTTCTGGACCTATAACAACAGGCTGCTCGCTTGGTATGCAACGTGAAAACGTGACGTTTCGCTTTCAGTTTTGTTGCCGATGTAATCGAATGTGTCTGCGCCCGCGCCGTGCGTCTCTGTCCGCACATTTCCAAATACTTTTGTATAATTTTCCAATTTGAATTAATGCCTAATTTTCTCCCGCTCACTTCCAAGTGGTTACGATCGATTTTTTCGCACTTTTTTCATATCTATTTCCAATGCAATTTTCCCAGGCCCACCGCTAGAACAACAACAAAAACGTGTTGCAACTCTCCATACACATGTACATACACGTACTTGTATGCCATACTAATTGGTGGTTTTCACTGTTAATAGCCGCCAATGCAGTTGTGTATCGAGTGTTATTGATGTTGCTGTTGTTTTTGTTGTTGGTGTTTTGCCACCGGCTTGCGGCTATTGTCTTGTCGCAAATTTATGGCAATAGAGAATGCAATCAATTGATTGTTAATTGATAATTACATGCAGCAAAAGGCGCAATTCACATGCATACATACATACATTCATACATTCATGGCTGCTTGGCTACATAGCTGGTTAACTAGTTGGCTCGCTTGCATGCCACTCGCCGTATGATGTATGTATATGGCCGCGTGTGCGTGCGTGCATGTATGTGTAAGGCACTTATGTAAATTTGTAAATGTGTGCTGGTAATATTTAATTGCCTAGTAGGCGTATGAATGCTCATTAAATTTGCCCGAACAACTGGTTTTATTGTTGCCAGCAAATGGTAAATGAGTTTAATATGCGAGAATTCCAATGGATGATTTGCACATAGAAAATGCATGCAGTCAAGCAAATATATACAGAAATACAAGTTGACGTGAAAGGGAATAGAAGATAGATAGAATATTGGTCATAGCAGAATAAAGTGTCGCAGTGACCCTAAGTGTATGTACTATGTATTCCAGTGTATACGTGACTAACCCTGGTTGCCCAAGATGCCTTTAGGCTACCTAAAGAATGATAAAAGCTCGTTAGTGGATGGGTTGCTAAAGCTCACGATTCCTTTAGCCTTTCTGAGGAATGCTAAAAAAGACATTAGGAGAGAAAATATCAAATCACTTTACTCAGCTAAGTAATTTGTTGGTTAAATAAAACGCTGAATGAGGCCGCAACACCTCCAATGCGAAATAAGGAAATCTAACTTTACGCTCATGGGGCTCGCCCATAGTAATAGTAAAGATTTCAAGACCAAAATCCTCACGAAGATCGGACTTTTAAACAATATATACCCAGGAAGCTTATTAATGTTCAAACAAAGTCGGCACTCTGACTCAGAAGATAGACTTAAGACGTGCATCTGAGAGCCAGGTAAAACCAGATATAAACGAGTTTCCTTATCTTATGCTCACACATGTATGCTCTTTAAAAAAGTATGCAATGAGGCAATGAGACATAAATAATTAATTTATGTCTTAATAAAGGTACATAAATAATTCAAAGTTATATAAGGAAAATGAGTCGGGTATTTACTTAGTATATGGCAAGCTTTTAGTCGCGAATGGCACACATGACCAGGCTGAGGTTCTGCCAATCTATGAATCAGCCTAAAACTTTTTCGAGAGCACTTTTATAGTTATCCAAGCTTGTTAAAAAGTGTTATTCGTGTCATTCGGCAGCTTCTAGCAGCAAAAATCACAATTAGGCTTTGTTGTGAAGGGGTTAATGCATGATCAAAGTTAATGGGGCATACCGACTAGCTGGTGGGAGGAAGATCGTCAAACGTTTTCATGGCACCGGAAACATTTTGTGATCCTATTTGATCGTCTTTAGTATTTTACAAACTAGTGTCAAAGTAGCTAGTCTTACACTAGTTTGTGATCAACTAGTTGTAATTGCCCCTTCTTAGTACTAATTGTAAAAGAAACTCGGAAAGGTTTTGGAGGGCAAAGCTTTAGTTATCGAAACTTGTTTAGGAGTGTTATGACACTCGTCAGCTTCTAGTAGAAAAAGCTACAGTTATGCTTGTTGTGAGTTTGGCTAATATAGGACTAGCAGCATACCGACCAGCTGGTGAGAGTGAGATGGGCAAACGTTTTTATGGCATCGGAAATATTTTCTGATCTTATTTGACCGATTTGAGTAATTTGCGAGCTAATTTCAAAGTAACTAGTTTTAACTAGTTTGTGATTAACTAGTTGTAAAACTCCTCTCTTCGAACTATTTGTATAGGAACTTGAAAAAATGTTGGGAAGCAAATTTTTATTGGTAGTTATTGAGGATTCTTATGATGCTAGTCAGCTTCTAGTAGAAAAAACCACAGTTATGCTTTGTCTAATGCAGGACCAAAAGCAGCGAAACCACCGACAAACTGGTGGGAGAAAGATAGGCAAATTTTATTATGGTACCTCAAGTATTTTGTGGCCTCATTTAGTCATTTATAGTAGTTTACAAACTGGTGACAAGGTAACTAGTTGTGAACTAGTCTGCGACAAACCGGTTTAAAATGTCCTTTTTTAAAATTATTTGTACACAAAAAGAAGTAAAACTCATCACATAGTAAATTCTACGGTATTGCCTCAATATAAGTCACAAGTTTTAATCCGAGTAAGCCAGCCGAAAAGGTTCAAGAATTTTCTAGCAAGCATTTATAAATAGAAAAATGAAAACTAACTTTTTTCATTTTCCCACAGGTGTATTATATGAGCAAATTACGCTAAATTAATTTTCTACTCGCCTTTACGTGTCTAGCAAGTTGCGCAACATGCTTCTTATTTCATTCGTCTGGCAAATCTCTGTACCTCTCATGAAGCTTATGAAATGATGAAAACAGCCATGTTTTCCATCACATTCTTTGCCACAAGAGCAAAATTCTTTCAATAGAGATCCACGCACTTCAAGCGTCCAATAAATTCGAAAAACGCTAGTCAGATGCGACGTCATAATGAAACCAAATTTAATTATTTCGAGTTGATTTGAAGGAAATGCAACCCAATGTGGATGAGCTATGGCACTCGAAATTGAATAATATTCATTTGGAAATTTCGGCGCTTAATTGCGTGCTTTTTCAATTTAATTATAGTTTCGTACAGTGAAGTAGACTTCCCTTTCTTCTTTCTTGGTTCATTTGGACCCCGGCAATTAGTCAAAAATTTGCCTGGCCTTTAAGTCGTTTATTGTCTTAAAATAAATGTGTTTATTTTCTATTCTTCAGTTGTGTATTTTGCTTCCTTCTATTTTCTGTATTTTTTTAGATTTTTCTTTTTCTTTCAACTCCAATTTTGTTGCTGTTTCTTTTGACGTGTTATCGCTAGCGCATAAATTGACAACCGACTCAAGTCAGATGTCAAAATCTCAAATGCTGCTTGCTTGCTTGTCTTGTCTCACCTGAGAGGTGAGGTGACTTTATTTGCCGTGATCGCCAACAAATTTTCCAGTTTGATTTTAGTTTACGATACACGTCGCAGATAAAGTTGGCAGTTTGTACAAAGTGAACCAAGTAATCACGATTTGTAGATACACATACGATTTGACGTTTGGCTGTCAACAAAGTTGAGAGAAAAAAAAATACATTTTTTCTTGAAATGCCATGAAAAAATGAAAAAGAAGTAATTTGTTTGCAATTTTTCAGCAACATTGTTGCTGAAGTAATGCTGCTTTAAAAAAAAATAATATTTTTATGTAAGTAAGGCAATTAATTTTTATACATTTTATAAATAACTTAAGTTTTATAAATACATACTTTCCATTGTTGGAAACAGTTCGGTACTTTCCATTGTTGGTAACAGTGCATAGATGTAGCTGAAGAGGTAATGGAGCTGATTCATTAGGTATGCATTTGTCAAAAAGTGAAGTGTATTTCAGATGTTTTATCTAAAAACTTGCTTACTTTAATGTACTTAGAGCATGAAGGCTGCATATTAAATTCAAGATAGAACTAATCTGAATGGTATTCAAAAGTAATGCTTAAGTATTTTGCGTAATGGCGGCACGCTAACTATATGAATGGAGAGGGAAAATTTTTGGTGATTTTTTTCTTGCAAGTATTAAGTTTTAACCAAAATTCTGTAAGTAATTCAATAGTAATCAAATAGTTTTCATTACCACCTTTCAACAAATAACGTGGTATTAAAAGTAATGGAAAATAAAAGTAAGAAAATAAATTTCGCGTTAAATGCTTTAAAATCTAACCTATAAAATGTTACAGGATGTACAATTAATTTACTGATTTTAATTGAAAAGTAATTAACAAGTAATCGTTCGCAATTTGCAATCTTCACGTTCTTTTGCCGTACAACATTTCATCAATTCGCTTTATTTCTTAATAATAATTACAATGTAATCAAATGTTAATCAAGTAAATTTTTCACTATATTGTAGTCAAAGCAAAGTCCTTACACGCTTTATAAAAAAAAATTTGTTAAGTATTCAAAGTAATCTTAATGCAAAAGTAATTATGTAGTAATTCAAAATAAATAATTCGGTTTCTGGAAAAAAGTAATGCATTGTTCGAGATATCTTTATGTAGAGCGTTTGAAATGCAACGGAATAAAATGGAAGTGAAGCGTTTCTAAATACAAAACGTATTGAGAAGTAATGCCCAAGGAATTAAACCTCTAGAAACTAAGAATGTCGAGACGTTCAAATTCAGCTTTGCTGCAATCATAACTGTAATACACTTGCAGCTTGTAATCCTAATTTCTCTGCCGTATTTAGTTATGATTAAATGTAATGCAAGGGTAATTATGAATATTTTATAGCATAATGAAGTAATTTTTCTAGAAAAGGAACACTATCAGCTTCATTTTACTCAATTGGTACCATGTTTTTGAAAATATTAATTTAAAGTGACAGTTCGACTTTTTTTAAAAAGTCATAATTAGGCAAAAATGTAATTGATGATAATTTAATTGCTTCGCAAGCATATTGTATAGTTATAAGAAGATGATGCATAGATTTCAAGCTTAAAATAAATTAAAAATGTTTGCTGTCCTTAAATAAAAAAATAGCAATCAAAGTATATTAGTTGAAAACAATACATGACAATGAAATGATATTTCGCTAAAGTTCTGTTGAAATAAGTTTTGGAATTCAATTATTCAGCATGTAATTAAAAGTAATGCATGCTTAGGTTTTTCTCAGCACACCACGAAGTTAATTTTTAAAATTTTTGCTTAATTTCAATGCTTATTTCAACTTAATTACCGAGTAATTAGAAGCATTACGCTTGTTTCAACTTGATTACCGAGTAATTAGCAGCAAATGAGTAATTTCGCACATCCAAGCTCAGAATAAGGTAACATCTCGCCTAAGTTTTGTAATAAAAAGTAACCATTTTGCAATTAAATTATTCTTCGAGTAATTTAGAGTAATGCATAAGTATTTAAGTTCGTCTGAGCACAAAATCGAAAAAATGTTTAACGATTTTACTTAAATTCGTATGTAAGTCTGTTGGTTTTTATCATTTCAACCCAGTAGGTATTGGTTAGATTTATTTTCAAGTAAGTAATGCAAAGAAGTATGCTCTAAAGCGCTACGTAAATAATTTCAAAATAAAATAAATATATAAAAAACTGGACTAAACAATTTAATTAAAGGTAATGCATGAAGAATTAAGCTTCAGAAGCACATACATGAAGAATTTCTCACTTGGTACATTTTATCAAAAGATCTTGCCTCATTAATCCATAAAAGTAATTGGTAGTAATGCCTGAGTGTATTAATGTATTTGAAAGTAATGCAAGAAGAATTATGATCTAAAACGCAAATAAAAAAATTTAAACCTAAATAAATTTTACCACAGAATCTTACTTCTCTAATTTATTAAAGTATTTCAAAGTAATTGTTGAGTAATCGAACATATCCAAACACAAATCAGCGAAAGCATTTGTATACACGCAAAATTTTAACAACTTCATAATTTCAAAAACGATAATTCTGTTCAACCTCAAGTAATTGACTAGTAATTACATAGTAATGCAGCAATTTAAATCAGCCAATTTTGAGTACATGGTAATTGTTGACTTTATGGGCTCTTATTAAGATGTTGTATAAGCATGAAAAACTTTAATTTAGTACCAATAATTACATAGCTGTTTGAGGCAGCAAATTCAACACAAATGCGAAAATTGACCAATGGGAGGCTATTTGAACTTTATCTACACGTGCAGCTTAAGAATGTTAGCGAGTAGCTCGGTATGTTTGCATGTATGCGTGAATGTAGGTGTGTGCGCTCGAGTGCGTCAGCCTACAAAATACAGCTAATTGCAATTTTATGTTAACAAGTCACAAAATGTGCAACTATGCAATATAAAGAAAAATATTATCTGTTATCTTTCATCGCTGACACTCATATTTCATGCAGGAAAATATGAAAAATTAATGAAATAAAAAATACAACAATGAATAAATTTTGCTTTTGTTGAATTGCTGCAAGTACAAATAGACCATTGTCGTAGGAGTGGCGTGCGCATGCACCACTGCGGCAATAAAAGTGCCGCTGAGCAGCTGTTACCACTGAGCAGCACGTTGTTACTTGCCTTAGAGTTTGTGTTGCCGCCAAAGCGCATTGTCGACCAGATAGTTTGACTTTTTTCCGCGCCGCATTGCCAATTGATTATTGTTGAATGAATGTTTGCGCTTACTAACCGCCAAGTCAGCCTGTGGTCTGCCTGCCGCATGAGTAGACTAACTGTGGCCGATTGGCTAGTGACAGCAGGTGTAGAGTGGAGGCTCACAACAGCTTTAGCCGAGGTTAAAGCGTCAGAGTGGCATTGTTTCGTAGCAGCAAGAGCAGCAACAACAGCAGCACAAGAGTAGCAAGCTTTGCTAAATAAAGCGTCGACCTATTGCTGCTCATATTAAAAGTTGCCGATGCCAAGCGCCGATTACTTGC
This sequence comes from Anastrepha obliqua, assembly GCF_027943255.1. Lineage (NCBI taxonomy): Eukaryota > Metazoa > Arthropoda > Insecta > Diptera > Tephritidae > Anastrepha > Anastrepha obliqua. The sequence continues at coordinate 52,958,458 of NC_072893.1, forward strand.
CGCACTATAATTATTACCATTATTTGATTATTTTTTACTACGCGTTTGACGGTGCCAGGTTATGTACTCATATTGTTCTAGGCAATAAGCTTTTTCGTAAATGTTTTTTTTTTTCAATCCCACTCATTTGCCTACTTGCCTCAGCTGCGCTCAGACAAAGTTGCGGCGTAAGCTTATTGTTCTCGTATGTCCGTTGAGTGGAGGAAATGAATTAATTTTAAGCGGCAATTTGACACAATTTCATTATGCAACAATGCGCAAGCGAAACCAACGTGCCACAGTGGTGCTGAATAGCGATTTTCTTCATAGTTTTTGTGGCAAAGGCAGCAGCATGTTGTTAGTATTAGTAGCACAGTGATTAATTGAATTCTGAACGTTGTTGCGGTGTGGCAACAAGTTGCGCAACATATGACCGCTGCGTAGCAGTGTGCAATTGCATTTGTTTGTACTTGAAGTGTGTGTGCGTGTGTGTGGTATTGCTGCGTGATTAAGAAAAATGATGTTATGGAGAATAGCTGGCGAGTGGCAGCTGCTGCCAGCAGTTATTTTTTACAAAAAAATTAAATTTTTTTTTCAGAAAAAATATTTGAAAAAAAATTTATAAAAAGTAAAAATAAATATATGCATATGTTGTGTATGCATTTCCTAAAGTCAAAATGATTCAAATTTTTTTCCGAATTTAGCCTATGAAAAATACTTGAAAGGTGAGGAAAATAAAATTTGCTTATGTCCCAACTATACAAAACCACTTGCCGCACATGTTCTTGTAAGATATGAAAACCAAGGCGCATTTTTTAAAGGTGGTGGCACTAGACCAACAACAATGTTTTGTACGTTTGATTGTCACGGCAAAGTATTGGAAAAGTAGAAAACAAAGAATTAATTCGCCTTTCGTTTCATTCTGAGCTGACAGCCACATGGACACGGCGAAAGAAGAAAAAATAAATCAGCTGATTTATCAACACCACCTTTAATAGATTCGCCTTGGTCTAAACTACACAAAACCACTTGCGGGCCATGTATGATACTTGTAAGATATGAAAACTATGAAACAATCAAAAAATTTTTAAAAATCATTTCAAATCAATTCTTTAAATTATTTGTGAATTTTTCGCCCAACTAATAAAAGCTGATTGGGGTTTGGTGTACTTTAAAATTTTTATATAATTAATAAAAATAATAACTGGCTTACAATTCCACAAATGCAGGGACTTACAGTTTTAGATCGCCCCCGAATGGCAGATGTTTTTTTATGAAGAGCTTTTTTATGGCAGAAATATATCATAAAAAAGCTATTCATTGCCTGCTGAGGGTAGACCGCTACTAAAAAAAATCCTTTTCTATCGTTCGGTGTTTCGTGCTCGGTGTTTCGAACTGGAGCACTTCCAAATGCTAATCATACGCCAACTAATTCGACTACGTCAGTTTCTATTCAAAACACCAAATCGCAAGAGAAAAGCAAACCAGCTACTCTGGCAACAACACCTTGTATAGCCTCGTCTTGACGCTTCATCTTCTATTAAATATATTTTTGTTTTAATTTTGTTGGATATCTTTTTAGTTTCTACGGTTTTGGGCGAAAGTGCGAATAGTTTATCGAAAATATTATTTATATAGCATCTTCATATATAATTTCTACTCTCAGGCTGCTATAGCAGAATTTAAGGAGGATTTTTTTGTACTACATTTTAACATTTTTCTTCCTAACTAAATGGGTAGTTTTGACGCTTTCTCAAGTGAAAGTTCATTAAAACAAGACAGGTAGAGGGTTTATTTAACCCAAATATTGAGCGGTAACGGATGTTTCTTGGAGTACCTCCAACGTTTTTACGTGCAGGACCCGTTGTTCTGTCCAAGCTGCAACAATGCAATAGAAAGCACAGAGCACGTGTTCTTCTACTGCGATCGTTTCAACGAAGAACGTCGAATGCTTGAGTTAGTCTTGGGTAAACAACTGAGCCCAGACAGGTTAATCAATAACATGTGTGAATCACATGACTGTTGGAGTGCAGTTAAAAGTTTTGCAAAAAGGATAATGCTGCACCTGCAATGCGCGGAGTGGCAGCGCAAAAAGCAGAGAAAAACAAATCAGCCCTCGATAGGAGGTGGACTGTTTACGAACTGACGACAAATAACAGACGATCCAGTCATGTGCTCACGACGGCATAAGACGGTATAATATTACCGCTACATCTTCTTTGCTGCAGATGCAAAAGAAACCTCGATAGCGTACAACATCCATATGCCCCAGAGCATGCCACACATACCACTGGTATGACGGCACTGAGACATTAGAAAACGAGCCTATAGCATGAAGCTGGCTACAAATATGGTGGACCCAGACGAGGGTGAATAGTATTGGTCCATTTAATGGGCACCGTTCTGGGCCTTCCCGAAATAATGCAAGGTAGTTCCGGGAAGAGAGTCTCCCCAGAAGAGGAGGAGGGATTGTTTTAGTGGCTACACCATTCACCGCAGTTGACGACGGTCGCTGTAAGTGCGAAGTTATTTTAAATCCTCCTCACCCGCCACAAAAAAACAAGACAAAAAAAGGTAAACTTTCTCCTTCTTGAGGAAAAAATAACGCCCGTTTTGCTGTTGCTACTCTAAGTGTCAATCGCATTCAAAGTAAATTTCAGCCCATCCATTCTCATTTAAATCTATTAGCATACAGCTAAGCAGAAGTACTTGTGCATGGAGCGGCTTTAATATTGCAGTTCAATTAATGTTTATTTTATATTTAATTTAATTTGTATTTATAGCTGCGTCACTAACGCACTTGCTTGTGATGCCCAAACAGTGACATGCATTTAATTGGCAAACATTTGCGAGAAATAAACACAAATAAAATTTATACGCGTTGCAGGTGTCCATACGAAAGAATCGGTGTGCGTTGCAGTGAGGTCAGGTAAGGCAAATGGACAAACTGAGAGCAGAGGTCATCGCATTTCATTATCTGGTGGATATGATTGCCAAAGTAGCTGCAGTTGACGCGTACCAAATATTTGAATATAAGTATTTGATTACAGAAATATATAAAATATGAATAAGCGGGAAAGCGTGAATTAATTTAAATTTTGCATGAATTTTCAATTTTATGCGATTGTTCAGAGAAAAAATTAACCAAAAATCATTTCAAAGTACATACAGCAAAAATATGCAACAAAGCAAAGAAATGAATATGTCAACACTAACGACGAAAGTCAGCCTGGCGTATGAGCAACATTGCTCGGCAGTATTGAAGAAGAAGCATAAACGTCACCTAAACGTCTAAATTGATTAAAGCAAACAAACATACAAGAGTATTGATTGCTACATGCCACAACATGAAACAAAAATTAGTAGAAAAAAGTCAACACTTTATAGAGCGAAACGGTGAGAGAAGCACACAAAAGCACAAAAAAAAACCAAAAAAACAGTCCAAAAAGAAAAAACAAAAAACAACTAAAAACAAGAGGGAATATTGAGAAAAATTCCATATCAATGAAAGCAAAGATTAACTACACGCAGCAGAAGTCAATAAAGTTGCAGTGAGCTTTGGCAAATATGACTCTATAAAGAGAGAATTTAATACACTCCAGCCTATGCAGTCATGTGTGTGTGTGTGTATGTTTGTTTGAAAATCCACATATTCATGCATATTGGTAAAGCCCTGCTCATGAAATGAAAATGAAAAACATATAAAGTCAAACAACTCATCAACGCTTTCTCAAGTCGGGGATAGCAAAAGATGGCAAAAAACACCAAAAAAAAAACTAATAAATAAACTAAGAAAATAGAAATAAATTTCAGCTACCCAGTAATCAACTCAGACTGTTAAGTAAGCAAACATTTTAATGGAAATTGATGATACAAGTTGGCACCAGCTGAACAGAAAGGGATGTAGAAAGTGGCAAGGGAAAGAGAGAGAGAGAGACCGAGCATGTGGAGAAACGAGACAAACATTACTACTAAGCGGAGACTGAGTCGTAAAATCGCTTTAGGAAATTGGCAAAGTGTTGACGTTGTCAGGCAATCGACACCCAAACGGCTGGCCACCAGTTGGTTGGCTGAAAGAATGTGAAAAAATGCTAAAAATTTATAGAGAAAAAATTGCGCGCATATTGACTCAAGTTAAAAGTAACCGATCACCCGAGCTCCAACAACATACGAGGCAGTGTTTTGGCTAGTGTCAAGTGGAGAAAAAATAGCAATAAATCGAAAACAACTGTAACAAGTCAAATGAAGAGGCGACATGCAACATACATAGCGATGAAGTGAAGCCATGTGAAGATATGTACATATGCAATATATATGTGTGTGTGTATGAGTGCATAAATGTGTGTGCGTGCGTGTGTATTTGCGGCAGTGACACTTATTGCCCGCCGGTTGCAAGTTAGCCTCAACTACCGACACACAACCGTCCGTTCGCCTTGTGGCATGCACCACACGTTAACTGGTTAGCTCCCAAAAATGTTAAAATGCTTTGCTTCTCCCTGTTACTCTACTTTTTCCCACTTTTTATGAGATTTTTTTTTTTTTGTATGTGGCTTTTTCATTTCAAATCATTTGCCTTTTCCATTTCAGTTTTTTTTTTCTATTCGTAGTTTTGTTTTGCTTTCTCGCCAGCTTTGGCCAATTCACTTGCTGCAGATTGTTGCTTGCTGCCTAACTTGCCTAACTTGCCTCACTGGCGACGCTGTGTGTAAGTTGCAGTTTGTAGTTTGTTTTACAGCAACTTCCCTCGTGCTCTGCACTCCTCTGCCCACCAAATTCCGCTCGTGCAAAGTGTAACTCAATTTGAGGCATTTATCGTATGCTCGGTTGAAATTTGATGCGATTTGCCTTGTTAGTTGTCTGGCGGCTATTCTAACTACAACTACAACTGCAACTACGAGTGCCATGTGTAGATGTATGCAACATTTTTTCTTCCACTTTTATTCGCCACATTTGATGAAGCAATTTTTTCCAAGCATTTTTTTCGCTAACAACATCTAACATACTGTTAGGCGCTTAGGATACGCTTTGTTTGCTGGCGGCGTTACTTAAGCATTGATATGGAAAAAAACCATTGCTTGGGTTTGTGTGTGTGTGTGTGATTTTGACTTTCGCAATATGGGTATGTGGCTCTTTTTTTAAACTGTGCATGCAGGATTGTGTGGCTTGCACTGTTTACAACGGCTCAAAGTGATGTTAAATGCTTTTTGATGCATTGGATTCCAATGACTTTTGACCAATACTGGGTGCTTGCGAAGATTTAGTAGTTCAAAATGGGGGCGCGCGGTTTCGATTGATTATGCGAGCATAAGGAGAACATTTTTCGTTTTTTACCTTTTAATTTTTGTGAAATTAAATGAAAAAATTTCGAGCAAACGGGGAAAGATTTGAAAAATTTTTAAGTTTTTTTTAATTTGCACAAAGCTTAAAACTCGGATTAATAAGAATTTTTAGTAGAATAAACTATATTTGAAATAAATTATTGAAATTAAATAAAAAAATTAGACCGCCGTAGCCGAATGGGTTGGTGCGTGACTACTATTCGGAATTCAAAGAGAACTTAGGTTTGAATCTCGGTGAAAGATCAAAATAAAGAAAGAATTTTTTTCTAATAGCGGTCACCTCTCGGCAGACAATGGCAAACCTCCGAGTGTATTTCTGCCATGAAAAAGCTCCTCATAAAAAAAAAATCTGCCGTTCAGAGTTGGCTTGAAACTGTAGGTACCTGAATTTGTGGAACAACATTAACACTCATCCACAAAATTGGAGGAGGAACTAGGCCTTGGCCAAATACCTAACAAAAGTGTACGCGTCAAATATTTATTTATTTATTTTTAGTTAGTTTATATAAACTAATGTGGGCATCAAGTGAAAGTGTACAGCAAACAATTTTTAAGTTGATTGACAATTTTTGAATTATTTTTTAATTTCAATTATTCTTGCATGAAACTGTAGTTTATACTACAACGAACGAAAACCATATAGCGCAAAGTCTCAAATATTGTACAAAATTTATAAAAATCGGTGGAATTTTCATCTAAATTTCAAACTTTTAATCAGAATTTCTGGAAAAATTTCGCGTATGCAGTTTTGTGTCCATTGAGTTTTGCGCAAGTTTCAAGTCGCTCCAAATTACGTTCATTTTTGACAATTTTTGCCGCTGACGGGGTTGGATAAAAAAAAAATTGAGCATGTTTTATATGGAAGAAAACACACATCCAAGGTGTCTAACGCAAGGCACCTCAAAATAAAGTTAGAGTGCTGCAGAAAGTTTTTGCTACTCCGTGGCGAAAATTCAATGAGTATTTTGGACCGTAGTGTTACTGAAGATGAAACATAGGTGCGACGCTATTACCCTGGATGTAAACAAGAGCCTATGCAGGGGCGTAATAAGAATGCAGGCCTTCCTAAAAAATTTTAAGTCACTACAACCCTCATTGCAGAAGCTGTGGGGACCTCTCAGAGAAGGAGACTGTTGAGCACTTTTTCTCAAAATGTCCGGGTTTGGCAGCTAGACGATTAAGGTCACTGGGCGCTCCTTTCTTCGACAGTCTGGGGTAGTGCGCCAACCTAAATCCCGTCAATCTTCTCTATTATATCAACAGCTCTAGCTGGCTGTTGATATCTGCCTGTTGGAGGTCTCATAATGGTATCAAAACGGCGCTTTAGTGCTACTTGAGGAGTGCCAGACTGGCTCTTCAACCATTTCACCTACCTACCTAATCCGGCGAAAAGACCATGACGGCAGTTTTGTTTGACAATTCGAAAAGAATTTTATTGATGGATTACACGAAAAACGCCCATTTCACGCGCCCACTTTGCATAATTCAAAGGAAGCATGCAAAGGAAAAAGACAGGCAAACAGACAGCCGGTGTATTGCTTCTTCAAAACAAAGCTTTAGTTTAGAATGCTGATGTACGAGGGTGTGCCTGCGAATAACTTAATTACTCAGCGTACGAGTAAACTTAGGTCCTAGTAATTAGTTTTTGTTCTCAAATTTGTAAAAAAAGTCTTCGTGAAAACAAAAAATTTCAAGGATGCTAAAACCGCACATTTTTTGGACAAGAAGGAAATATGTTTTCTAGGGTGCATGGACAAATTAATTTGAAGTTGTAAGAAATTGAAGTGCGATTGCATTGAAAAAAAGGAATAAAAATGTGTGGCATTTAATTCGAATATCAGGAATACATTGAACGCTCTTTGTAAAACAAAAAAAGTTTTTATTTACCTAAACCATTTCTAAAATCTTCTTGTTTGCTTTGGTTTTTCGGGTTACTTCCCTTATAGGACAAATAATCGCTCTAAGTCACATACCGACTTCTAGCAAGTAGACTACGCCAGCTCAGCTTATAAAAAAATTACTCTAATTGTTATAACATTTAAATTATGTAGAAGGTGAAGAAGTTCATTGAACACTGGCGAAACCCTAATGGTCAGCGACAAGCAAAAGAATTCCTAACGCTCAACAGAGGAATTTCTGATAAGCGACTTTCACTTAACAGAACAGACTTAAGACTTTTAACTGGTAACCTTAGAGGTCACTGTAGCCTTGCAGACTTAAAACTTTTAACTACTAACTTTACAAGCCACTGCAGCCTAAGATATGGCTTAAACAAAATTGGCCTTTCTGAGACCATCATCTGCCAATTCTGTGAAATGGATACTGAAAATTCAGAACACATTTTTTGTAAATGTCCTGCACTAGGCAGAAAACGGCTACAGCAACTTGGTGCTATTGCCGTGACTCCATATAAACTATGGAGCAATAAACCCCAGAAGGTGCTAAAATCTTTAAAAAGCTTTCAAATATAGGGTACCTCAGCAGACTTTGCACAATACATCTATTTTGGTCGCAGTGCGCAGTAGCCTAATAGAATTGTAAATCACTTGAAAAAGCGCGTTTTGTGCTTCTCTAACCCTACATATCTTAGAGTAGACTCTGCAATTACAACAACACCACAACCGACACATAAAGCAGAGTTTTACTCTTGCCAATGACTCCATCACTCGCGCTTGCCACACGCAGTAAGTGAGTGAGTTGTTGACGAATTACCCTGACGCCACCTCAACTGTTGTGGAGAGTGAGCCAGCGACCAGCGACGTGGAAACGAACAATAGCAATGATATTTGTCAAATGAACAATAAAAAATGACTCAACAATCAGTGTCACTGTGCATAGAAGAGCGTAATAACAATATTTTATTCGCTTCATTCATTCATTTAGCCATTCATTCATTCATGACTGCAAGGAGACGAGAGAATTTGTGTAATTAATGCCAAAAATCTACACAGCTGGCAGCGTCAACAATTGCTGCAACAAAGTACAAATACACAATAGTGAAAAAATGAGATAACAGTAATAATTGTTGGCAACAATTTAGCGGACTAGCATACATACATACATAGTGGTAAGTAAGAGTAGGGTGATGTATAGTAAGAAACACAAAAGTATAATAATTGTAGGTTGGGCGGTTAAAAGGGAATATTTAAAGACAATAAAAATATTTATCGGATTTATTGTAGTTTTAGCAAAAATTTCAAAATAATTTTCCGATATACATACATACGGCCAAAATGTGGTGGAAAGTATAATAACAAAGTAGTTCATCTGGCTTAAGCGAATTTCTTTACATTCCTCAACGAGGGCTCTCCATTCGCTATCACGAAGTGGGTCGATCAGGCCGTTGTATGCATGTGTAGATATGTAGATATGCAGGTATGTATGTGTGTACGCATGTTTTGCTTTTCATATCTAAAGGATCCCAATCCTCAAAAACTGCAATTCCAAATCTTTTCGTTAAATGCATTTCGCCCTCAAAGCAGTGAAAGGCACCCTTTCCTCCCTGTACGCCCACTCATTTTGCTATGGATGACGATGAATGCTATTACCTACATATGACGCATGCTACAAGGATGTAATGGCGCTCAATATTTGCATACTTCATTAAAACCTGCAACCTGATGCAACTGTGTGTGATTCTCTTCACTTGGCTGATGAAGATTGACCAACCCGCTGGGATTTGAGTGGGTTTTACGCTTTTATATATAAAAATATTGGTGACTGGAATTTTTTTAATTTTTCTAAATGCAGTTAGCGTAAATTATAGAAAGCCATATACATAGAAACTTAACATAAGGATTTCAGATATTGGCCCAACGCATGCTTGCTTTGCTGGATTTGGTTGGGCAGCTGTGGACATATTTTTTTATACGGAGCAAATTCAAAACAGCGTCAGGGAAAAAAATTTTCAAAAATCAACGAACATTTTTAGCGATTTCAAACTTGCATTTTATTATACTGAAATATTAATGTGCCTAAATACTAAAAGTTAAAAACTGCGTAGCAAAAGATTGCAAATTTTGAAATTTCAATGAAAATTTGACATTTTTTTTTAGATCTTACACAAAGTTTGAAATTGGATTAGTGAAATGTTTGCTATAGTTTGAGCTATATTTTTATAAAAAATAGAAATAAAATTATAAAATAATTAATTAAGTAAAAAAAAACTGCGATACCTTTTTAGTCATTTCGGGGTTGTATTCAAATTGCGATTTTCTTACGAGTAAAAACCACTTTTAATCTCGGCTATTTTTAAACACGTTGGTAGTTGACTTAATATAATGGTCCTGAAAGGGTTAATTTTTTTATTTTTTTTTTATTTTATTATTTTTTTTTTTTTTTTAGAGCGAGTTTAGGTTAGGTTACACTCGCTGGCCCTAAGGCCCATTCTGTTACCTGCATTTGATTTCCATCCCCTAACTAAGTTGCTTAAACCACTTAGATCTTTTTACAAGGGTTACTCGTCCCTCCAGTGAGACATTTCGCAAACTTCCAATGTCTTCAAAGAAATAATCGCCAAGCTTTTATGAAGTGCAGGACATTCACAGAGGAAGTGTTGTACCCACTTAATTTCTTCGTCATCTCAACAACTCCTGCATAAGTCATTGTAAGTCATAAGTCTTTCTAATGACTAGGGTGCAAATAGTGCAGTGACCTGGTGTAACACTTGTGAAAACGGTGGTAATTGATCTGCTGAATCCAAGAAACATTTTGTCCTTTTGAGATTCAGTTTTGGCCAGAGCGCTTTGAGACCCTGCAGTTAGTATTCGCAGACCATCTTCTATTGGCTTCCGGGATTACGCTCAAGTAAATCGCATTGTATACCTCGTTTAGAGAAATGCTTATGCTCTCTACCACTCGCCAACGATCCAGCTCAGAGCCTATCCTTGCACACTCATTTTTCATTTCCCTCCACTCCAGAGTGGCTGGGAACCCAACAAAGTGTGGTATTACGGTGTTGTGTTGTTGGATAAGCGAGAGCGACCTCCCACATCTTGAATTTATACGCGCTGAGGCCAGTGACTTGATCGCTGCTTGACTATCAACAAAAATGGTACGGTTTGCCGGGGGTAAATAAGTCCGTTGGTCTTATCGTGTTTGTTGCTTGGTCTATAGCGTCGATCTCAGCTTGGAAGACACTACACCGGTTTGGGAGTCTGACTGAGTGCGCGTTACTTTTCACTTATTGTTCCTATTATTTTTGCACTTTGGATTGCAAAAATATGGTTTCGTAGCTGTTATTGATTTTTCACCGAAAAAGTGTTAACTTAACCTACTGTGCAGTGGTCACGAGCACCAATTTTTATTGGTCCATACTTTTGTCATGCTGGGCGTCCACTTTCAGTTGCTAACATTTCATTTATAAAATTTGAATGCAATAGTAATATTGTATTTAATATACATTTTAATTTTTTCATAAAATTTGCTTCATCACTCTTTCCTTTTTTTTAACTGATCTCACATCGAAGTCGTACATTGGTGTGCTGTGTTAAATTTTAACAGCGTAATTCCACAACTTAAGCATTGACGTCACGCAAGCGCCACAGCCTACGCAGCTCTGCGTTTTCTTGCGGTATTATAATTTGTTTTTTCTCTTCCCTCGAATTGCTTCTAGCGCCCTGAGTCTGAGAGCAAACGGCGCTCGCTAAATACTCTAAAACTGTCTGTCCGACTGTCAAAACCCACATGCCACCAGCGTGATTTGCATACCATCAGCTGCAAGTGCTTGCTGCAAGCCAAAAACACGCGAAAGTAAGTGTGTATGTGTGTGCGCGTGTGTTTGTATACCTAGTACATAAATGCCGCTAATGTAGGCATTCTGCAATTTATGACAGCATTTAAAATTCTATTAGAGCTCTTGCTGTACGTATGTGTGTATGTGCATATGAATGATGCCGCAAGCTGTTAAGAGCTCCAACAGCCACAGCAAAAACAAACTGCTAGGCAATGCGTGTATGTATGTATGTATGTAGGTACGCATGCGCCGAGTGAGTAGGAAGAAAGCCCAAAGCAGCGAAAAAAAAATTTAAACGAAAAAAAAACAAAAGCAACAAGTCGCAGCTAAACGCATAATAATTGATCAATTTACTAGCTGGCAATGTCAACAGCAACAGGAAAATAGCGAAAATGAACAACAATAACGGCAACAACTACAACTACCACACCAAGTGGCAGCAACTGCTGGCCGCGACAGCGTAAATAACTTCATCAGAAATATGAGACGCAATGCAGCAGCCTGGTGGCATTGAGAACAAGAACAACAACAGCAAAAGAGTAAATAGAATATTACAAGTCACAAAACATTGCAACGCATGCGGCAACATTTGCCGCTTAATTTAATTGGCGGAATTCACAATTGACAAGCGACGTTCGCATGATTTATGCACTCGTGCAGCTACATACATACACACATACATACATATTTACGGACATAACTGTTGTTGCGAGTGTGAGTTTTGTTGTTGTTGCAATCGCTACTTATTGCTGCCGGTTACGCTACTATTGACCTTGTCAACATGTTGCCGCAACATGCCAAACGGTGCTCGGCTCGCTCGACTTGGCATGCAACACACCGAATGCCGCTTCAGGCCAAAGCGTGTGCAATTTAATGCCGCTAGTAGCCAACTTTGTTAGTGTTGCTGTTGGCGGTGCCGCTGCCGCTGCCGTTACTACTTCTGGTGCGTACACTTTAAGTTGACAATTGACTGACAAATATGAAAATTACTGCGCTCAAAATAGCTAACTGAATAGCTGGTTGACGTGTCAATAAATGTGCGCGACATGCAGCGGTGCCGCCGTGACGCGGTGCTGCAATGCGTCGCAAATTGAAAAGTGCCGACGACGTGTGTTAGCTTGTTGTTGTTGCTGTTGGGAAATATGTCCACTTAAGTACATTAAGTGCTTGAGAATTGCTAGCTAATTGAAAAGAACGAATGATAAGTGAAATTGATATGAAAATTATGTAATCGACATGATTTAGTGAGGAAATTACTCAGAGCATGAAACCAGCGAGAAATTACGTACATTTCAGAAAATACATACATACATATATACCCATGTATGCGTGCACAAGTGCTACAACTGTATTGGGCTAGGCATTACTGGTGATTTCCGGAATGCTTTCTCTTGAGATTCATGTGAAGCGAAGTGGCCCATTTTAATTTTACTGACCAAATGCGAGCAAAGAAAACAGGTTTAATGGAATGGCAAAAAGAAATGCTTTAATTCGGCCAAGGAAATGGTGGCTTAACCGTTGTAGACCTAATATAGAGCACTCGATTCAGATGCCTGATAACGAAATAGACTTCCATCCAACGCACTTTTTCAGCGGACATGGCTATTTCAAGGTACATCTTCACAGATTTGCGAACGAATTTACCGCTTTGCGAGAAACGGCACGAGGTATTATATAAACTCTGTATGAACGTATTCTTATAGCACCGGCGCTCATCCGGATGACCGTGGCAGTTAATATGAATTAAAATTTAGTATGACAGATGGATCTTACTCGGATTAGGGAACAGCTGATTTGTTGTATTGGGCAGTTTTGTCAGTAAAAGATGGACAGATGGCAACAAATACAGGTATTAGCTGCCCAGATACTAAACAAATAATTATTTATTAAAAAATCTTAAATTGCTATTTCTCAAACTCAATCGCGTAAAACTTTATAATAAAATAATTTTTTTATTAAAAAATATTTTTTTTGTCATTTTATAAAAATTATTTTTTAATAAAATTAAGTTTATATTTATTTATTTTGTTACTTAAAAAAATAAGTTAAAAAATATATATTAAATAAAAAAATTAATAAAAATTGGTTGGTTGGTTTAAGGGTGACCCCGCATCAGAATGCCACATAGACCCCAAGTTGGGTCCGTTGTGTTGCCCTAGAGCTCATTATATTATATCATTTCCCCACCTAACCGAGATTTTTATTGTAGATTTTGGTCAAAGATATTAATTCGTTTCGAAAATTTGATGAGAGATTCGATTTTCAGGTCCGAGAGTACTGAAAGATTGTCAATTGATGGGGAGCCTAGAAGAGCGAGTCGACTTCTGGCTAGACCCGGACAACTGCACAGCAAATGTCTGCTCGATACTTCCTCATCTTCGTCCTCGCAGTATCTGCACAGGTCGTGTTGAGGAACCCCGAGCCGACGTGCGTGAGTGCCCAAAAGGCAGTGGCCGGTGATAAGAGATGTTATATGCCTTAGTTCGTGTTTCGAAAGACTTATAAGGGTTTTTGTCTGTTTCAGATTGTAGGAAGGCCAGATTTGTCTGGTCGTAACGCAAGTAGTTTCCACTCGCCACCTCCGATCAGCAATGCTGTGAAATTCTCGATCGATGAGCATTTTACATGTTGAGAGCGGAATGTGGATTGTGGGTAAGTTACTAACATTTGATTGCGCAGCTCCAGCTCTTGCAAGCTCATCAGCTTTGCAGTTACCTTCGAATCCATTGTGACCCGGTATCCAGATAACTTGGACAGAATTCTGAACCTTTATCTCGTTAAGAGATAAGAGACAGGATCAAACAACATCTGAGCGGGTATAAGAGGAGCTGAGTGCTCGAACGGCCGCTTGACTGTCGGTGAAAAAGCGGATATCCTCTAGTGATGTTCTATTTTCTTAGAGAGTTTTCGCAGCATACCAGATAGCGTATACTTCCGCTTGGAATACGCTACAGTAGTCGGGTAATCTAAATGATAGATTGATGTGAAGGGAATTGGAAAAAATTCCAAATCCCACTTTGCCGTCTTGTTTTGAACCATCTGTATATATAATCAGAGGGCCATCGATTTCGGTTAGATTTGTCTTCCATTCTTCCCTAGTTGGGAGTGAACAGGAGAATAGCAAGGGTGGTGATGGAAGACTTACATGATAGTCTATGTCGGAAGAGATAACAGTGTTCCTGTTCAGTATGGCCGAATGGCCAAGATACTTATTCCATTTCGATATAGCATTCATGCGTGTCGCTGCTTTTTTAATATAATGAAATGAAACATTTTTTATATATTTTATTCTTATTTAAAAAAATATGTTATTTATTAATTTTTTTATTTATAAAACCATTTTATTGTTCAAAAAAATAGTTTGTTATACAAAAAAAAATGTTTTTAATAAAAGGGTTTTCCAGTATCAGGTGTTACAGGTGAATGGATTGCGCTATCGAGAGATGATTAACGATTTTGTATGGCCGGAGTTGGCTGGTATTGATCTGGGCAATGTTTATGTTCAACAAGATGGCGCTTCGTGCCAAGGGACCTCAAAGATGGAATTCGTGAGGCTATCGAGGACATAGGGCAACCACTTTGCAATGCAGTTAAGGAAAATTTCATGAAAAGGATATTGTCCTGTAAGCGTGGTTGTGGTGGTCATTTGCCTGATGTTATTTTCCACTATTAACGGCATATCTTCCTCTTTATAATGAAATAAACATCCGATCATTTATATTAAAAAATAGAATTTTTCTTTGGATACCAAAATAACACCTCTGTTTGGAAAACCCTATAGTTTCATTTTTTTTTTTTTTCAAAATTATTTCACTTTACTTTAGTCTAATTATAACGATAAATAAACCCAATTTTCAGAAAAGTAGACAACAACTTTGAACCGCCTTCGGTAAACTTATATTTTTTTTATTTCTACAAAGACCTTTGCATGACAAAGTTAGAGTACTCTTTTGTTTTAATTACCAGGTATAATGTAACAATTTCCTTAAACAATTAATATTCATTAAAGTTGTGCATTAAGATAATTATCTATAAAAGTAAATATAATCAATCAACTGTACTCACCTTATGGGCTTTGATGAGGGCGCCCTCTGAACAAGCTAATGTGACGTCCACCAGACTCTCGTCCTGTAGTAATTGACTAAACACCCCTAACAGGTTGGATTGATGATTGTTCCACCTCAAGCAGTAGTGCTCACTGCCCATGTCGGTGACAGCTTACGCTGCTGTAATTACACAAAATGAAAGAGCGGCAGAAACATGAGCTTTGGTGTGGTGAATTAAAAAACAAAAAACAGAAACAAAGAACTTAGGATATAAATATAATTACACGCATGAAGACAAAGGAATTTAGTTATGCAAATTAAAAAAAAGAAACACATTTATTACATACATATACACATATATCTATATACATTTCTTAAGGCCAAAAACAACAAGTGCACCTTTCCGTCTAGTTCTGGAAAATTTAGTAATTTACGCGCTATGCGGAAGTTCTCCTTGAGCCTCACTTTTTCACTTCTTCACGTTCTCTGCAGTTTGGCTTGTAAATTAAATATTGTTGTTGTTAAATGCACTGCGTGTGCGAATGTGCGCAGCGGTGAATGTCCAAGCTAAAGGCATACAAATGTTGAAAGAATGAATGAATGCGCTTGCTGGGCCGCATGTCGGCTGATCGACGCGCTAAAATTATTGGCGCGCATGCGTGTTTACATGCGACTACATTTCAGCGCACTCAGCTATCGACATCTGCACCTACTTACATGCACTCCTATGTATGAATGTAATCACATTTGTTCGCTGTTGCGCTTTTGTGTTGCAGTTAAATTGTGATTGCGCGTGAGCGGCGGTGAGCTGCGACTCTGGCGCTGGAACGCCGGTTACGGCTGCGAGTGCGAGTGCGTGCGCGTGTAATTGGCAGGCGGTCTGCGGGTCGGTAAGTAGGTCGGATAGACAAAGCGGGTGCATACATTTGCGCAAAACACATGATTAATCATACTTATGGAGATGCAGATATGCGGATATGCTAGCCAAGCGTTAGATTACATACTTACGCATGTGTGTGTGTGTGTATGTGCGCATTAATGCATGTATCTGCTCTAGCATGCACTGCGTGTTAATTAGACAAAATGAAAGGCAGGGAAATGCGAGAAGTAGCTGCCGCTGTACTTTGTTGTGTGTGTGTGTTTGTGTGTGGTGAGCTTAGAACCACGGCAAATTCACTGCGTGCAAATTTATTAAGGTCGATTGAATTTCAGGTTAATTCATTTAAGTTCTGCATGTATAATACATACATATGTAGGTATATATACACAATGTAAATCTAATTTGAACACATCTATCGGAGTGGGTACCTGCATGTACTTCGGAGCTCGTGAGGAATACACAGCAGAACAAAAGTTTTTTGTAAATTAATATATGGGCAAATACCCGTCATGCGCTGCTATGGTGTTAAGCACCTCTGTTTGATTTTTAATTTTTTAATTTTTTTTTTTTTTCAAAAATCGATTTTTGGTTCTTTATACCTTTTTAAAGTATTATATACCCAGAATGTTGTGTCAAAGTCTTCAAAATATCAACAGGGAATTTGAAACTGACTTGACAGCTGGTGGTTAGAGGCGTAATAGCAGAATGCTAAACATCCAGTAGGTCGTAATATGTTCACATGATCGATCTCTTATTCTCAGGCTACCTCCAAATCTAAAGGGTGGTTAAATTTCAAGGGCCGATAATGTGAACCACACCTAAACGTCAACGACACCGCCGGACTTCTTTCTTTGGGGTTATTTGAAAGAAAAGGTGTACGTCGATAAGCCAGCAACAATTCAAAAGCTAAAGGATGAGATAATTCGGCACATTAACGGCATAGAACCTCAATTATGTCTCAGCGTCATCGAAAATTTGGACCATCGGATGGAGGTGTGCCGCCGAGGCCGCGGCGTCCATTTGTCCTATGTTTTGTTTTATGCATAATTGAGCTATACTAATATTATCATAATACAGAGAAATGTCAATAATTTCCTAAAAAAATTGTATTTTATTCAAAATCAATACCGGCCCTTGAAACTTAACCACCCTTTACAAGGTGAAGTCCAGATTAAACAAGACTGGCCTTATAAAAATGTTTTTGATGGCGCCATCTTTTTAGTGAATTAGTGCGTTGGAACTTACATCCCTAGCTGACTTCCAGTGAAAGCTTGGTGACATTCGATTCAGTGGAAGCGAAGTTATTGCGTTTAAAGCGTCAGTACGTTTGTGCCATCGGTACAAAATTGAGTTTCGAACAAAAAGCTAATATCAAGTTTTGTTGTAAAATCGGTAAAACGTTTACCGAAACATTCGAATTGATGAAAAAAGTTTATGGCGATGATTGTCTATCTCGTGCCATACTTCATGAGTGGCTTACACGTTTCGAAGATGGTTGTGAGGACGTAATTAACAATAAATTTACGGGCCGCCCAAAATCAGTAATCATCAAAAACTCCATCGACATTGTTTGTAAATTTATCAAAAATTAGCCGAAATCATCGTTGAAATTCATGAAATCGGAGTTGAATATCTCCAAGACAACGATTTATTGCATTTTAACTGATCATTTGGGCTTACGAACGGGCTGTGTGCGTTTCATTTCGCACGAGTTAACTGAGGAGCAAAAATTGCTCAGAATTCAACATTCGAAAGAGTTCATTAAAGAGGCGGGAAAAGACGAGAACTTCCTTTACAACATTGTAACTGGGGATGAACCTGAAACTAAGCGTCAAAGTGATGAATGGAAGGCCCAGACGAGTCACCTTCCAAGCAATCTCGTTTAGAGAAGTCAAAAATCAAGTCGATGCTCATTTGTTTTTACGATTCTAATGGAATTGTCCACGAGGAGTTCGTGCCAATGAGCCAAATCGTCAATGCAAATTTCTATCTTGGCGTTTTGAAGCGTTTGTTGTATCGCATTCGTCGAATGCGCCCTGAATACCGCGAAGCAAGGAACTGGCGCTTGTTGCATGATAATGAACCATCTCATCGATCCACTCTTGTGACTGATTTTTTGACTAGAAATCGCATTTTAACCATCAATCACGCACCGTATTCGCCTGATATGGCTCCCTGTGACTTCTACCTATTCAGAAAATTGCATTTGGCTACGAAGGGAAAACGTTTTGTGCCCGTAGAGGTCATCCAAACGGCTGGTGCCGACATCCTGAAAGACATTCCGGTCAATGACCTGAAACACTCTTTCGAAAAGCTTTTAGAGCACGCAAAACAGTGTATCGCGGCCACAGGGGACTATTTTGAATAAACAAACTCAATGTTTCAGGACAAAGCTGCTGTCTTTTCTATTTTAACTCAGTCTTGTTTATTTTGAACTTCACTTCGTAAACCATTTCAAGTGACAAAATATCAGTACCGGAAAAACTAATTATCGCAAAAAAGTGTGGGTGATTTTTGAAAAACAAAAAAACGCATTTTCCATAAACTCTGATAAGTAGTGTGTAAGAAAGTGTGTGCGTGCAAGCTATCAGCTTCGTTGAAAAATACTCGTATTACCGGAGGCCTCCAACAATCAGCCCCTACTGGTAATGTAATAACATTTTTATCTAAACATTGTCGATCACAAAACGCCTGCAACCAGTTATTTAGCGTTACCAAGCGTGAAATTGGCTTATATTTGTAAAACACGAGGAAAGAAGTCAAGTTAGGTAAAAGAAAAAGTGAAATAATTCTCGTACAAATAAAATCGCACACATAGCCGACCTCTAATTATTTCGCCCACGAATTAAAGAGCAATTCATCAGCAATGCAATGCACGCGCAAATGTGCACGCATATGCATGCACAAATACACACACATACACACAATCAAGTGCATGAAATACTGATCACATCTGCGAGTGCGCACGCATGCGCAGTGACCAGAAGACCGTCAAATCGTACGGCCGTCCGACCGCCCGACCAGCCGACATCGTTCGGCTGTCAAATGAGCCGACGGCTTGGTAATTAAACATGTTCTTTGCATGTGGTAACAAATGTTACAACAAAAACTACCACATTAGTATGCAAGTGCATTCAATGAAGTCTGATTTGCACAAATGTACACTGCAACAATAACAAAAATACGTTACTTGTTTTTTATTTTTGTGCTTTTGTTCAAATGCAGTTGTTCTTCTGTTGGTTTTGTTTTCTTAATTTTCGATTAAAGTAATCGCGCCACGCTCTTTGATTTATTTTAATTATGCGTGTTAATACACCGTTAATTTTTAAAATAGAGATTTACGTTAAAAAAAAACAAAACATAGCTAATTTATTCCATTAATAATTGGCATTTTATTATAACATCCTTTTGACTGGTCGCTGTAGCCGAGTCGGTTGCCACAATTACTACTCGGTTTGTCCCGGGTTCAAGGCCTACTGTAGATACATATCGCGCATTTCCTTCGATAGCGCCAAGATTAAAGCACAAAAAACAAAAACTCGAAGTGTGCAGAAATTACCACGAGCTCTTCCTTTATGCCGTGCAAAAAATACATGGCGATATCAGCCAGCCGTGTCTCCTTAGATGAAAATATATCTTTAGAACTCAGTGAAACACCACAGTTAAGAAAAAAAATTGTTTTATTAGCGGGCGCAACTCGGCAGGTAATGGCAAACCTCCGAGTGTATTTCTGCCATGAAAAAGCTCCTTATAAAAATATCTGCCGTTCGGAGTCGGCTTGAAACTGTGGGTCCCTCCATTTGTGGAACAACATCAAGACGCAGACTACAAAGAGGAGGAGGAGCTCGCCCAAACACCCAGAAAGGGTGTGTGCGCCAATTATATATATATATATATATATGTATATATAGTGGAGCTATTGGGTTGGGGAATAAGTTCATAGCGTTTTTATATTTTCTTTTATTTTAAAAGGATTTGTTTGTTGTTTAGCAAAGGTTAAGTATTCATTCGATAGAACTCTGTCTGCTATACAAAACTATGTTATTTGTATTTTCGAGTTTTTTAATTTTTTATTAGTTTTGAAGCTTAGAAATGGAATACCCAGGAGGCACAAATCAATATTTTCGACACCTGCTTTTCCTTGCATTTCAACGAGGTCAAAAAGTTGCCGAAGCAGCCCGGGACATTTGCGACGTGTATGGACAAAGAAAGTCGCCTTCAAATTGCTTCTCAGCATCTCGCCCGCCATTGAGTAACATGCGGTCACAAGCAGCGCTTTTTGTACCGAATCGTCACGGGGGATGAGAAGTGGTGCCTATACATCAATATGAAGCAAAGAAAGGAGTGAGTGGTTCCAGGAGATATGAGAGTCAAGCCGATACCTTCATCCAAAGAAGATCATGATATGTGTTTGGTGGGACTGGGAGATCATAGTGCATTGTGAAATGCTCAAAAATAATGCCGCGGTTAACAAGGAGCTCTATATTGCCCGGCTACACCGCGTGAATGAGGCTATTCAACTGAAAATACCTGATCGACTTGGTCAAACCATAATCCTTCACGACAACGCCAGGCGCCATATTGCACGAGTCGTCAAAGCCGCACTCCATGAGCTTGAATAGGAGGTACTTCAGCATACGTCGTGTTCTCCGTACCTTGCACCGACCGATTATCATCTTTTCCGCTCCCTGTCAAACCATATGAAGGGCGTTACTTTCGATAACAAAGAGGTCCTTAAAAACTGGCTCAACAGTCAATCTCTTTGACTTCAGACCAGGCGATTTTTGGCGGAACGGCATCAACAAATTGGTTGAGAGATGGGAAGAGGTTGTAAACAGTAACGGCGAATATATAATTGATTAACTCTTTGATATAATTATTGTTTTTTGTTTAACTAAAAGTCTTCGGTAAAAAGGCTACGAACTTATGCCCCAACCCAACATAGGTATAAATTGTTCGATGCATTCATATTTTGGAGCCATTTTTTTTTATTTAGACTTAGATTTTGTTTAAACACGCCGTTTCTGTAAAAGTGTGTATATCAAAAAAGTACTGCATTCTCCTATAGCTGTTCACCGGTTTAATAGAAAAATTGTCTTCTTCACCGTAAGTTAAAAACTGCAGGTGTACAGAGCCTTTCAAAATAGTTTTTCACTGAAGAAAAGTTGTGCAGCAGCCATTTCCTTTTTATTACCTTCTCATAGAAAAAAAAAACAACTAAGTGATTTCATGTCAAGTCATTCAAGTTTTTGGCCATTTTGTTGTCAATTCTTCCAAAAATTTGTTGATTTGTAGACTTGAATGAATTGAAAAACAAATTTTAAAATAATAATCGTATAATACTTTGAGAGTCATTAAAATTTGAAAACGTAGGCAGATATTTCTAAACTGAAGTATCTATTTATTTTTATTTTTTTTAATCTATTTTGAGATTATATTTAATGGATAAAAAAATGTTTGTGGAAAAGAATTAACATTTTTTGTTTAAAATTTTTAGGGGAAAACTATTGGAATCAATGTGCAAAGTCATAGCTCCTAATAAAAACAAAAAAATTAGAAAAAAATCTGATGTTCTTTAGAAATTAAATGCAAACAAAAAATTTTTAAACAAAATTGAATTAAATTTAACTGAAATTAAATTAAATTAAACTAAAACTAAAAAATTAAATAAAAAAAAAAACAAACAAAAATTACGCAGTTTATGTTATACAGAATAAACCCTTTTGATTTCATTATCCCGTTGAAAAAATTTCCAAACTCCCACCGCTACAGTGACCAAACCACTTAAGCGAATCCAATAAACCTAAACACCACTGGAACTGCGATTAGCAGCGGATAAAATAAACTTTTCCCTCCTTCAGTACATTTTTTGCCGGTGCACTCGTTGTACTACGTATTCTCATTTACTACATCGTTGTGGCTTTCTGACAACTTACACACACAATTTTCCTCATCGTCCACCGTCCACCATCCACCGTCTGGCCGCCCAGTGTTGCCTGCGCCACCTTCAACTATACGTACGCCTAGTTAGCTTAGTTCAAATGATTGCACTAGCAGTACTCGTAGATAGAAATTCCAAGGCTTCCGTGATCTGCCACCGCACCTCAGCTCAACTGGTGCCACAAACAACTGAACTCACCTCACGTTCGGCCCCTTGCTTGCTTGTGCGCGTCGTTTGCATACAAAAGTTTTGCTGACATGCATTTCTGGTTGCAATTTGCGCGCACTAACATGCGAGTGCCGCATGCCACACACACATACACACACATGCATGTATGCATAAATACATTTAGCCCACAGACGACCAGTCAACACACTTGTGGCAAACAAATGCGTGGATGCGCTTTTAGCTCATTTTTCCTTGTCTGCTTTCAACTTTTGACCTCGCACCTCTTTGACCGATTTTAATTTGTTGGTTGTACGTTTAATTGACGACTTTTTTGCAAGACGCTACTGCCGGTTCGTGCCATTGTGCGCTATAAATTGTGAGGGTTACCTTTTTGTTGTACGGTAATTGTTGTTGTGACGAGGTTGTTGCATTAATTGCTGGATTATTAAAATTTGCGTAATAAAAAGGTGCGTTCTGCGCGATGGAAAACGGAGGAGAAGCATTGAAATGTGCTGTTCTCCATATAGTTTTGCTGCTATTGTTGCGCTAACTATGACAATTACGCGCTAAACCAGCACTAGGCCTAGTACTTTAAACGAGCTAGTCAGAAAGCGAGCGAGCCAGCCAGCCAGCCAGCCGGCCAGCGACGCATTTGCATTCAATTATATGTGGAATGGCAAACAACTACTTAATATTGTAACAAAAAAAAATGCGTCCGCTCGCTGTCGTGGCTGCCTAGCCAGCTCACAGTCAGTCAGGCCGATGCATAGACGAATAGGCTGACAGACTTGCTCTCCGTCAATCGCAACGGCGCACCGTTCAATTGAGTAATTATTATTGCTGTTGACATACTTTGTTGGACATGCAACGATACATTGTCAACAGCAATTTGCATTCGCGCAGTCGTTGTGACGCAGCAACGCCGCCGAACGAATGTGAACGTGAACGCACTTTTTTTAGCGCCGCTGCAGCTGCTGCCGCCGACTGGTGGTGGTGCGACAATTCGCAAATTAATCAAGCGCTTGTTGGCTGCACTTGTTGAGACTTGCGCGCCGCGGCCGCCACTGCTGCTGGCAATTGATCTCGTTGGTGATTATAGTAATTTAGGCATTAATCTCTCACATTTAGTTGCATTCCTTTTGCCCAATTTGCCAATTAACGCATTCGCATGCACTGAGGCATAGCGGCGGCGGCGACGGCGGCGACTTAGATGCATGGGAAAATTTATGCTGTTCACGCATAATTCACACATGCCACACAAGGCAAGCAATTTTGTGTGTGTGCGAGCTGGGAAATACTTGGCAAATAATAACATGCGTATGCAAGAACAAAAACAAAAACCGTGTGATGAAAAACAGTGTGCGTCAAGGTGAGGGTGCCCACTGACACGATTATACTCTTATATGAAAGTATAAAACTGAGAGCTCTTTTTCAAAGACTGATTTATTTTTTGTTTTATAACTTTTCAGAATTAACGAATTTTCATTGGTAATAGTATTTCAAGCTTATACCTATGAAACCGGAATTAAAAGAATTGGCAAAACTAGTGGAAACTTGATCGATATGAGAGTAATAGAGCTCCCATACTTTACACATTTCACCTTTAAAGCGTTTATGTCGTAAATAAAGAGTATTTCAGAAGACGCGTCTCTTCTTCTTCTTCTTAATTGGCGCTATAACCGCTTACGCGATTTTGGCCGAGTTTAACAAAGCACGCCAGTCGTTTCTTTCTCGTGCTAACCGGCGCCAATTGGACACACCAAGTGAAGCCAAGTCCTTCTCCACCTGGTTTTTCCAACGCAGAGGAGCCCTTCCTCTTCCTCTGCTACCACCAGCTGGTACTGCATCGAATACTTTCAAAGCCGGAGCGTTTGTATCCATTCGGACGACATGACCCAGCCAATGGGCTGAAAAACCGAGATAATCAACATAAACGCGTTATGTATAGAAAGCAAACCTCCTACGACAAGCCCCTGGTGCTCATGCCATTCTCTCAACTCAGCTCAAATATTGTAATATAACATCCCACTTCTCACACTGATCACTTTCTAGTGCCGCTTAGTCTTTTTCACATACAACCGAAGAATAAAATTTTATTATATCAAAATCCGCATTTGTTGCAATCCGAAGACAGGTGAAAAATTAAGCTAAGCCAACAGTCAGTAATTACAGCGATATATACTTATAGACAGTTTTCATGTAAATCAATTATTCAATTTTAGTTGCGTGTAGTATTTAGTTAATTGCGGGTTTGAGCTGCAATTTTTTTCCCATTCAAGTATTTTCATGCCTGCAGCCGAACATATTTTTATTAAAAGCGTCATGTATGTGTGTACGTATGCAAGCATGTGTTTCGCGAATGTGTGTATGCCTATGAGCTTATAATTGTGTGGCAAGTCATATAAATTTTTCGTTTTATATGGAAATGTTTGGGAAATTTAAATCTGTCAGCAGGCTGGTCATAAACATGTCAGCAAATGTCGGTAAATATAAAACAAAAGTGATTTTATTAAATTGGAACTAAAGCTATGGAGTAATTAGTCATTTGCTTCGCTGGTCAATGATAGTCACAGTAGAAATTTACCAATTTTATAAAACACTTAATCCTATAATGCACTCGCTAACACATAAATACGTATTGATGTATAGGTGAAAAACTGAAAATTTAAAATAAAAATCTGATATGATTGTAATGGGTTGCGAGCCCTGCTGTATGATAAAAGTTGCAAAAGAAAAGAACAAGAAATTGCAAAACTAAAAACCCCCCGTTCTACCAGCAGCAATCCAGTTGAGTGCATAAACGACGAGTGGGTCTACAACTGAGTGAAGAACCTTCTCTTAAATACTGGAATAAGTAGATAGTAGAGCAAAAGCCTGATGCCTTATGTGATAATGAAAAAAGAAAGAAAAAAGCTGACTAAAGGGCGGTCCATCTAGCGTTTGAAATTCTAACTATACATTTACTTGGACCGCAAAAATAAGAACTGTCATGTATTAGAAATTTAGTTTATGGTTACGAGTAGTTGAAGTTGGTCACTTTTCGCCTAAACAAAGTTGGAAAATATTAAAAATATACGAAAATCGTGGAAATTGAACTATCAGCTAAAGCGGTAATGTAAATGAGTCGCCTAAAATCTGCATATTGATTCCATTAGACTATTTTTGGTGATACAATCTATCACATGACACAAATCAGCTGATTTACCGATACCATCTTTGACAGATTCGCCTTGGATGTTGTTAAGGATAAATGTTATGCCATCTATTTAGCAACTAAGCGATTTCATGTCAAGTCATTCATGTTTTTGGCCATTGTGTTGTCAATTCTTCTAAAAATTTGTTCATTTGTAGACTTGAATGAATTGAAAAACAAATTTTAAAATAATATAATAATTTGAGAGTCATTAAAATTTGAAAACGTAGGCAGATCTTTCTAAACTGA
Organism: Anastrepha obliqua; assembly: GCF_027943255.1. Classification (NCBI taxonomy): domain Eukaryota; kingdom Metazoa; phylum Arthropoda; class Insecta; order Diptera; family Tephritidae; genus Anastrepha; species Anastrepha obliqua. The sequence continues at coordinate 52,983,987 of NC_072893.1, forward strand.
AGTATCTATTTATTTTTATTTTTTTTAATCTATTTTGAGATTATATTTAATGGATAAAAAACTGTTTGTGGAAAAGAATTAACATTTTTTGTTTAAAATTTTTAGCGGAAAACTATTGGAATCAATGTGCAAAGTCATAGCTCCAAATAAAAACAAAAAAATTAGAAAAAAATCTGATGTTCTTTAGAAATTAAATACAAACAACAAATTTTTAACCAAAATTGAATTAAATTTAACTGAAATTAAATTAAATTAAACTAAAATTAAATTAAATTTTAAGTTTTTAACAAAAAATTTATACTCAAAATATTTGGGGCAACATTTTCTGAGCAATTAATAAATAGATAAGAAAAATATTGGATGTTTTTCATAAATTACCAAAAACAAATTTGTCATAAACTATTTTCAAACAAAAAAATGTAAATTTCTTTTTTCGGACATCAGGCTCTTAATAAAAAAAAATAAAATGTTTTTATAAAAAGCAAAACTGTTGTTTGCTTATAATTTTTGGAAAAATATTTTCTTACCTACATATTAAAAACAAGACATAATAATAAGAAAAAAATCATATGTTTCTAACCAAAAAATTTTAAATATCGAATTTTAAATTTAACTTTTTTTTAACAAAACATGTTTCCCCAAAAACTTTCAACCAAAAAACTTTAAATTAAAAAAAAAATTTTATCTAAAATTAATTTAAAAATTTTTTTAACAAAAAAATGTTTCCGCAAAAATTTTTGGGTAAATATTTTTTCAACTATTGATAAAAAAAAAGAAAAAATCTGATAATTTCCGTAAATTACAAAAAAAAATATGTTTCCGAAAAATGTTTGACTAAAAAATTTAAATTTTTTCCAAAAACTTTTTAAACAAATAATTAAAATTTTGATTTTTTTACAGAAAACGTTTGTTCAAAATTTTCGGGGAAAATTTTTCTCAGCTGTTGATAAAATCGGATGTTTTCAATCAAAATATTTTAAATCTCGAATTGTAAATATAACATTTTTCGAATTGGCTTATTGTGGAATTTTTTGGAATTTTTTCGCATTTTTTCCGCAAAAATGTTCAACCAAAAAATTTTACATTTAAAATTTTTTTTAACAAAAAATGTTTCCGCAAAAATTTTTGGAAAAATATTTTTTCAGCTCTTCATAAAAAAAAGAAAACAATCTGACGTTTTCCATATATGACAAAAAACAAATTTTTTCCAAAAAGTTTTTAACCAAATAACTAAAATTTTGAGTTTTTTACAGAAAACATTTTTTCAAAATGTTTGGGGAAACATTTTCTCAGCTATTAACAAAAGAAAATAAAAAAAATCTGATGTTTTTCATAAATTACAAAAAAAATAATATTTTAAATTTCTTAATTTAATTATTATAATTATTAATTAAAAACTATAATTATAAATTTAGTTTTTAAATTAAAATTTTAATTTTAAGTTTTTAACAAAAAATGTTTGTTGAAAATTCTTGGGAAATATTTTTTCCGTAAGTTTTGAAAACGCCTCCCTTATATTTGTTTTTTATTTTCTCCACTAATATTACTTCCGTTTGCAAATCGATTGAAGGTTCAGACACAGATTCGCGGTATTTTTCACAGGTTCGCTGTACGTATTTGAATATACCTTGCAAAATTATGAGATCCCATTATGAGACTTTCTGGGCAAAGGTTCAGTTATTAATAAACAATAAGAAAAATATCTCAGGTTTTCCAAAAATGGCCAAAAAAATTTTTAAAAATTTTTGGAATGAAACACATTTTGTTTTGGGAAAAAATTTCCTTTTCTTTTAAACTTTTTTGAAAAAAATTGTTTTTGATGTATTATCGGCTACTTTCAACATTTTAAAAAATTTTGGAATGAAACACATTTTGTTTTGGAAAAAAGTTTTTTGGAAAAAAATTCTTTTTTTTTTTTAATCAAAACTTTTTGGGAAAAATTTTCTCTTTTCTTCTTTTATTTTTAAACAAAACTTTTTTGGAAAATTTGTAACTTAAAAATTAATATATTTTCCAAAAACCTTTTTACCAAATAATTACAATTTTGAAACATTCTAAAAATTTGCGGAATGAAATACATTTTGGTTGAAAACTATTTTTTTGGGAAGTACCCGATAATATACACTTAAAAACATTAGTGACCAACATTTTCAGCATTGAATAAGTCTCAAAATGATAAAATGCTAAAAAAATTTCAGTTAACTTCTTATTACACTGAAGACCACAAATAAGCCAATCTTTAGAAAAGTTACCAACAATGTACATAATTCTTGCATCACCTGACATTGAAGAACTCATTAACTGCATATTCATAAAGATAAGCTCCTGTTTTTCTGCTCACAACTGCCTCAGTGCATTCCACGAACGATTAGCATACGCATAATAATTCCCATTGCAAGGGAAGCAAATGCAAACAATTTAAAAATTCAAGTGGCAGCCGGACTACTTCGTTGCAGACAACTAAATGGTTGCAACACAAAACCCCAAAGTGGTAATTGAGAGGCGAGTTTAAGGAGGAAACCATAGAAAACACACAATACAGCTGAAGAGGCAACTAGTAAGCCAACCTTTTCATCGATTGCATCGCTAAATGATGCAAGAATGCTAATTCATAAATCAGGCGTGGGATACTAATTCTCCGTAATTAACGCATGCGTGTGTGCGTTAGTAATTTCTCTTGGCTTATTGTCCGGTATAAGGTGCGTAATTGCTAACGCCGCTTAACGAAGAAAAATGTTAGCAGTTATCGCAAAAAGCGCACTTAAATTAAATTCAAAAGTACACTTAAGTTAAAATACATAAATAAACCTTTTTATAAAAAGTATACATAACCTATTTTATATTTATAATTATTGTTTTTGTTTATTATTATTTTCTAATAAAACATTTATTGACCAACATAAATTCGCACCTGGCTTGATGAAGAGGTTCGCAAATTAGGTAGTGCAATTAAATACTTTTTTACATACGAAAGCCATAAAAGACATTTAAAGGTAAATATTAAAACAAAATTGGATTTCCTACGGCTGGCAAAAAGAACCACAGCAAAATTTTTAAATACTTCACATGCAGTGGCAGGCATAGGTAGATGCTTTTACTGGAAATGGCCGACACTTTGTAAGCAAAATTCCTGTTTCCTAAAATTTATAATCTTACAAGTTTTAAATTAAATTTTTTTTTTTTAATTTAGATTCAACAAATTTTCGTCTCCTGTGACACATTTTGCCAAAATCTGTCCACCTCCTCTTTTGGCATTCGCTGTTACTCCGTCAAAATTGTGAATTGTTTTTACAAAGTTGCAACAATTAGATGTATTTCTGACGATTTGTTAAATTGTTTTAGCTCAAACGAGCAAATTTCTTAAAAAAAACTTAATTTATTAATTAAATTTAATACTGAAATTTTTTCTATTTCGCGAATTTTTATAATGAGATAAAATAAAAGAAGCTATTCCTTCTAAATTTTAAATCAAAACTTTTCCCCGAAAACCAAAAAAAGGTATTGGAACAAATTCTTTGGAAAATCTACGAAATGGCGTTACAAATAAACTCAGCGATGCCATCCTGCGATTTTTGAACTTACGATGTAGCCATTCATACTCTGTGATGCCTTTTTTCGTAGAATTTACGAGCATCATTAGAAACGCATGGGCTGTCGCTTTAATTTTTTTTTTGATTGTTACTAATGTATCTACAAAGAACCTTTCTATTGGAAAATTATTAACATATGAAATATGCTGCCTCAAAATATATTCAAAATTACGATATGCAAAAACAGACATCGCTTTTTTTAGCAGCGCTGCCAGTCCAATACATTTACTAGCTACCACAGTCGCTATTACTAAACTAACTATGAAAATACGGAAAATAAAGTCAACTGCTCCGTTTCAATCTTATGTCAACTTAGGACGGTTCTTGTGCTGGTCATTGATATTTTTCTACATTACCTTGGATGTGTTCCTAAATATAATCCTTTTAGGTAGACGAATGCAAATGTGGTTGTTATTATGACATAGAACACTTCGCTCCATAAACTTACCTGAAATGAGAAAATAAAAATATAATTAATATATTTCTTGAAAAAAAAATAAATTATACATATAAATTTACGGAAAAAATTAATAGAAATATGGTTCCAAATCGTTTCACATCACCCCTATTATACAGACTTGGCTGTTTAACAGATCCCTCGGCCTACTATGTGTTTCCCAATTTGAAGAAATGGCTGGTGGGAAAAATATTTTTTTCAAATTTGAAAGTATGGCAGAATAGAGTGAACATTTTCCAGCTTCGAACAAATTCTATTATTCGTAGTTCCATGTTTTCAAAAACTTCTTCGTGTAGTACAACAACTCCAATCTGGGATTTCTGTGCAATCCACTTTCACTTTTTTTGTTCTCTAGCCCTTGTTACAGAATAAGTCTTCAATATTTTTCTCATAGAGAACATTTAGAAATTAAGAAAATTTGATCTTGACAACAATTGGTTTCAACAAGACGGGGCTACGTACCACATAACACGTGAAGCATCGAGTTGTAGCGGAAAAAATTAAGCGATTCGCTTATTTCATGAAATTGTGACAACGAATGGCCTACAAAAAGTTAATGCTTAACAACAGTGCACTACTTTTTGTGGGGCTATTTGAAGTCATTGCTATATGTGAATAAATTACACTTCTCACATACTTTGAAAGCCAATATTTAACGTGCCATTCATAACATACGAGCCGATGTAGTGGGAAAATCAATCGAAAATTATTGGGTTTACCGGGTTCGTTCCTGTAATAGATGCCGCGAAGGTCATTTGAATGAGGTTTTCTTCAAAACTTAATGGTATTAATTCGAGTTCATTTTGAATCAAACTTATTTAATTGTTTATTAAGCTAATCTTGAGTTAATATAACCGGCTTGCCCCTAACAGATTCGAATAAAAACTACAAAAGTTAAAAACTGCATATGCAGGTCACGAAAAATATACAGCAACTCAACACTTGGCCAGTTTTGACTATTTTTCAATTTTAATGTTAATATTTTTTTTAAAGCATACCTCATTGTATAAGAAAAAATGAAATGAATCCAAATTGTAATCTTTATGTATACAAAATGGAGACTTTTTTTTATCAGAAAGAAAACAAAAAATAGGTACGCGGTTATTTTAAATTTACGTTAAATTTTAATGCAATAAAGTGCAAGCTTGAAGTTGTGGAAAATTCCCTTGACTTTTTAGAATTTTTCGTCTTCACCGTGTTGTGCCTTTTCTTCATATAAAAAATGCACGAAATGTTAAAGTTCAGTGATATTTTATGTAAAATATGGAAAAAATATCTCTTACAGGTTTAGAGGTTTGGGGGGACTGTTTAGAAGCAAAAGAGTTAATAGTTCATGAATCCACTTTATTATCAATATTTTTCTTCTGTTTGAAAGGCTTATTAAGTTGAACATTCAACAACGGAGATTAAATATTGACAATGGAATCATGAGAAAACATTCGGCGAAGAGAAAATTTAGCAATTTTTTTAAATCTCTCAATAGATCGGAATGTACGGTGTACCCAGAGTCCTATATAGAGTTTGCATACTCAAGCATAGGTCCCACTAGGCTTGAAAATGTTGCTTTTTAGGGTCAGCGAGTCGCGTGAGTTCTTCATAAATCCAAGTTTAAAGTCAGCAGCGGAAACGACGCACATCCGATGGTAATCAGTAAACCATTTCCTCTTCAATTAGTGTTTAATTTTTGCAAAAGAGACGAGCTTAATGAAACGCCCTTTACTTATAGAGGCTTGAGACTTCTGCTATATATTTACAGCTATTTTTGAGGGTCGCAATGCCGCGATCTGGCAACGTCGCGTAGAGAGTTTTTCCTTCTACAGTTCTTGTTTATCTAGTTTTGACTGTACTAAATAACCGTTTTTTATATACTTGTATAGTTTTTGTTTTTGCACAAATGCGCTTGCATGCAAATTCAATGTATATTTGCGTTTAGCGTGAGTTTCGGTACTAAAAAGTGTTACTTACCTTCTAAAAATTTTTATTTCAATTTGCAATTGTTTCAATTGCTGTTGTAAACATTATTATTGTCGCTGTTGTTTTTGTTGTTTATTGCGTGCAGTAAATTTCAGTAGCATTATAGCAACAAAGTAAAGCGTTAAAGCGATTGTAATAGCCAACTTTTAACAACCCATACGAATGTTGTTGGGCCATTATATGTTTGTTGTTGCCATACGAGTAACAGTTTCAAATGTTTTGCACACTTTTCCATTTCTGTTTTTTATTTTATTTTTTTTTTTTTAGTTTTTTCCTAACAAGACACCAAAATGGTGCCATTTAATGGCCACAACTGTAAAATGTTGGTCTTCGATCGGCGGCAATGTCTCCGGCAACACCGTTGCAACCTCCGTATATTTATGATAATTTGTTTTTATTGCTTCTATTGCCTTGGTGACCTTGCAACCTGCAACAAGCGAGTGCGCTCGTATTTTGCACCTCGCCAGCGATCGTAATCGCACGCAGTTTGTCAATGGCACAGCGAAAGCGATAACGCGATTACGATCTCTAAATAATCGCGTGCGATCGAACAACATTTGCACTGGGAATTGGGAAACGGTGCTGCTGTTTGTGGCACAAAGCGATTTGCCGAAAGTTTTCCTGCTTGTCGCAGCGCTTTATGGCTATGCAAAAACCAAAGTGAATAAAAAAAAGCGCATAAAAATACCAGGATTGCGTATTCGCAATAAACTAGTAGTAAATTTTGTTGTTTGGTTGCTGTTGTTGTTGTTTTTTGTGTGCTTCTAACGCACAAATTGAATTCTCATTATTATCTGCATGCAACAATTGCATGTAATTTACTTTACGATCAGCGGCAACAGCAATGCGCCAGCACGAAATAGGCTGGTAGTAAGTTGTTACAGGCAGCAACGGTAACGACAGCAGTTATAAGAGCAATTGCAACTGTTTCAGGTTTATTGATATGTATTGAGTGTTTAAGTAATTTGGCAATGGGGTTACAGTGTGCGACTTTTGGTGAAATCGTACTAAAATTATTCTTGATGAAACGATTCCATTGCCTGCAGTGAGGCAGTTCTGCATTTTCGTATTCATTAAAACAAAAAAATTAAAAAAATAAAATAAAAAAGGAAAAATTAAATAAAACAACTTAAATAAAAATATTAATTAAAATTAAAACAAAAAAAATTAAAAAACTATATTAAAAAAATTTAAAAGGAAAAATTAAAAAAAACGGAAAAAAATTATTCTTGGTGAAATGGTTCTATTACCTGCAGGGAGGCAGTTCTGCATTTTCGTCTTCATTTAGACAAAAAATAAAAATAAAACAAATAAAATAAAAGAGGCAAAATCAAAACAAAAAAAAAAAATAAAAAAACATAAAATAAAATAAAAGAGGCAAAATTAAAACAAAAAAAAATAAAATAAATTAAAAAAGGAAAAATTAAAAAAAGTAAAAGAATTATTCTTCGTGAAATGATTCCAAAAAATTAAAAAAAAAAATAACAAAGGAAAAATTAAAACAAAAAAAAATTAAAACAAAAAAAAAAATTAAAAAAAAGATATATAAAAAAAAGATTAAAAAGGAAAAATTAAAAAAAATATTCTTGGTGATTTCATTACCTGCAGGGAGGCAGTTCTGCATTTTCGTCTTCATTAAAACAAAAAAAAAATTATAAAATAAAATAAAGGAAAAATTAAAACAAAAAAAAAATAAAAAAAAATATATTAAAAAAAAAAATTGAAAGAAAAGTAAAAAAAATTAAGAAAATGTTAAAAAAAATTAAAAAAATTAAAAAAATTTTTGTTTTTTAAACTATACCAAAAGGTGCTATTGATTAAATTTGATTTACTCCTGTTAGCATATCTGTAGTTTTCATGCAGTACGAAGTTTTTTTTTTTCAAAAACCGGTTTCTTAGTTCCAAAGAATAAAAATACGACTGACCGTCAACTGCTAAATATAGTTCTTGGGCTTAGTATCCACCCTTTTAGAAGCGACTCTATGCACCGAATTTGGAATTAATTTAGTCACAAGTACAGGATTTAATGCAAAAACTAAACACAAAAAGGCTTTCTCAGGTACTTTCGAGTTCCATCAGTCCTGCTCTGGTGACGCAATTGGCAAGAGGCCCATTTTCCAAGCAGTGAATAGGGTTGTGCTCGCAACAAATCCCTATATCTCTTAAGGAAATTTATTTTTGAGCTCTGAGGAGTTTTTCTTTTTTTTTTTTTGCTCGCAATATAATTTTTATATTCTGCTTCGAGGAGTATAATTTTGTAAAAATATTACTAGACTTTATTACTTTCTGCTCTGGTACTTCAGTTTTGCACTCTGAGGAGTATATCTTTGCTCGAGATATTATTTTTAGGTTCGTTCTTTTTCTTAATTTTTTCGCTCTATAATTTTTTTATACTCAAAGGTCTCCTTTCGACTTCTGCGAGTCTGTTTTGGCTCAAAATATTACTGCATTTTATTACTTTCGGCTCAGAAGCTTTTTTATCTTCGATTTTTTAAGCTATACTTTTATTACTAACACTCTATAAGGGTCTCATCATGCCCTTCCTAACATGTGGCGCAGGAACTTGGACGATGACAATAACCGAAGAGGCGTCCCTTGGAGTGTTTGAGAGAAAGGTTCTGCAGAAAATTGTTGGACCGTTGCACGTTGATGACGACATGTATCGTAGGCGATGAAGCAATGAGTTGTAAGAGCGGCGACGTAGCGTAGTTGGCCGGATCATTTAGTCCGAATGTATACAAACGTCCCAGCTCTGAAAGTATTCGATGCAGTACCAGCTGGTGGTAGCAGAGGAAGAGGAAGGTATCCTCTGTGTTGAGAAGATCAGGTGGAGAAGGATTTGACTTCACTTGGCGTGTCCAACTGGAGCCGGTTAGCACGAGGGAGAAACGACTGGCGCGCTTTGTTAAACTCGACCAAAATTGTGTAAGCGGTTATCGCGCCAATTAAGAAGAAGAGGAAGATGTACAGTTAGCTGCCAAAGTGGGAAGGGCTTTTATTACTTTCCATCCAAGAGCTTAATTGTTGGACTCTGGTAGCAAGATTAGTTCTAGACTCTGACGAACCGTTTTAGTCCGAAATATTATTATCAAATTTTGGTATTACTTTTTTTCTTACTCTCAAACTCTCATCATCATCATTTTTCATGACAAAACACTTTTTGTTCTCGTAATACTATTTTTGAGCTCCAAGTTATATAATTTAGTGCTCAGGAGCTGTATTCGTAGAAACTGGGAGTTTTTTTGTCGCTTGCATTTTTTTTTTAATCTCTTGACTTCTAATTGAGCAGGGACTCGGAAGCTTAACTGGTTAAATCTGCTAACGACATTAGTTTTAGACTCTGACGAGCCGTTTTTTGCCCGAAATATTATTTTCAAAAACTGTTTTGGTATTAGTTTTTACTCCTACTCTCAGACTTCCATTATCATAATTTTTCATGACAAAAACTTTTTGTTCTGATTTTGATGAGACTTTTTGTTTTTGCTCGCAATATTATTTTTAAACTCCAAACTATATTATTTAGTGCTCGGGAGCTACAGTTGTAGACTCTGACGATTCTATTTTTCCTTTGAGAATTTTTTTTAGACTTTTAATTTCTAATTCTTACAATCGAGAATTAAATTATTTGAATATGCTAGCGACATCAGTTACCTATAGACTCAGACGGACCTTTTTTGCCCGAAACATTATTCTTAAAAATTCTCTGTTACTACTTTCTATTCAAGAACCCTGTTCCTAGATTCTCATCATCATCATTTCAAGTATCTACACTTTTATTACTTTTTACACAAGAATGTTTTTCCCCACTCTGGCGAGCTTTTTTTCTGTTATTATTTAGTACTCAGGGATTTTATTTATGGACCCTCACGATTTTTTTTATTTTTTGCTCAAAACATCTTTTTTAGACGCTCGACTTTGAACCACTTGTATTCCACTCGCGAGCTTAATTGTTTGAATCTGCTAGCGACATTAATTTTAGACTCCAAAGAGTATTTTTATTTATGTTTTATTTATACTCGAAACTGCATCTTTAGACCCTACTCTTGTTTTATTTTCTACTTAGGAGCTTTATTTTTAAACGCTCATGAGTCTTCTTCTTTTATTATTTTCGGATGATCGGAGCCTGTTTTGGGTTTTCGAAAATGTAGAGAACTGTGCGATCGAACTTTTCTCAGCACCCGCGTCCACTGTTGCGTGTGCTCGCATTTCGCATTGCCTTGTTGCAAGTATTTTGACCTGCAAATAAATTCAAAGCAAACAAAACTCGTGGCGCTGTGCAGCAGCAGAAAGCGGTAAGCTCTAAACGCATGCGCACCATGCAGCATAGCGGCATTGATGAGGTTCATATGTATGTGCGTATGTGTGCACATATCGATGCTGCAACATGCTGTGCGTGCTGCGATAAATCAAAGTTTTATTTGTTTAAATAAATTTGGTCATTTACGATGGCTTCATCGTAACGCAAGTGGGCAAAAAGGAGCACAAACGCTCAACAACAGGTGTGCAAATACACACACACACATGCATGTTTATTTGTGTCTGTTTGCCCACATACGAGTATGCGGTAAGGTATTTAATGCGAACGTTTCACTGCCACCACAGTTCGCTGCCCGCTGTTCGGCGCTGCGCGATAGCATGAAGTTGTTGTGGAAGCCTTAATGCGAAAGCGTGTTGCACATTTCTCAAAATGCTCATAATAACAACAATAATAGCAACAACGACAAACAATGAAAAATTTCAGCAAAAGCAAAAAACAAAAAAAAAAAGAATAAAGAAAATGTGAAATTGTTGCAAGTAACCAAGCATAGAGTAAATTATAAATGAGACAAAGTGGCAGCAAATATATTTAAAAATTCATTTGAGAAAAAATCTCGCCTAATGCCGAACGAGAGGCGTGAAAAATGTGCACAATTTCTTGGAATGACGAGCGCAACAAAAAATGCGAATGCATTAAATTAATTTGCGTCACTTAGTCTGACCGCCAATTAGCTGTTGAATAGCAAGTTGAATGTTTAGCGGCAAAATGCATCACTCGCCGTGCACCAACGGTAGCAACTACCGGCTGCCAACCAACAAAAAAAAAACAAAAACAGACCATCGCAACAATTACAGCGACTGACAGCAACAAGTGGCAATCACTGAAAAAAATTTGTTTTTTTTTTGTTCAGTTTTTATGAATTCTTCACTTTTCAAGCCTCTTAATGAGGCACTCAGCGGTGGTGGGGAACTCATGAGTGCTTAGAGTGCATCAAGTACATTTGCAGTTGCTTGCGTCGTTCTTGTCATATTGTTGTTGTTGTGTCAGCAGCCATCATAAAACAGATGATGACTATTTGCAACAGTAAAGCGCCGACTGTTGTGTTCAATCGTTGCAGTGCTTGCAACGCTTTGTTAATTGCCTTGGCGGCGTAAGTCGAGTAGCTTTGCTGGTAATTTAAGGCGAGTTGCAAATTGCCAATTGCTGCAGCACAGCAAACACTAGCACAATAATCATGTGCATATCGTAGACAAAAGGTAAGCTGCAATGTTTATATTCCTCTTTTGCAACAACACCAACAAGTCAGCTCCAGCTGCGCAGCGCTTAGGCTCTTCTTCAAATTGGCCTCATCTCATCTTCACTCGTGCAATATTTTCCGTTAATATTTCAACAGTATTCGGTATCCCACGGTGTGCGCATGCGCATAAACCATTTTTATGTGCCTATATATTGTATATGTAGCTGTGTATGTGTGCATGTGTGTATGTATGAATTAATTTACGAGCATATGCGCATGCGCAGCCACGCACAGTAGCAACAATGGCAAGTTGAAATCGATCGTAAAAGAGTTCGGTTGTCGAATTGCGAAAACGTTTCTCAAGTGACTTTTTGCGGCAATCATTCAACTATTGAACGGTTTATTTCTAGACGGATTTTTGTATTGCAAATGCCAGCAACTGCTTGTGAAATAGGAACACTGGATTAAACTTTTATGAAAGCAGTTTTTTTTATTGGTATAGATTGAGTGAAAGGCTAACGGAGGTTCATATTAAAGCTACCCTCCAAAAACCTATTTTTTTAATATATTTTTCTACAGGTAAGCACTAGGGTCGTTCTCCTTTGCCGCGATAACCGCTTATGTCATTTTGACAAAGTTTAACAACGCGTGCCATTCGTTTCTTTCTCGTGCTAACCGGTACCAGTTGGAAACACTAAGTGAAATCAAGCCATTCAACCAGATCTGCTACCAGAGACGTAGCGTTTGTATCCATTCCGACGACATGACCCATCCAACGAAGTCGCTGGATCTTTATTCTCTTCGCCCAAGCTTCTGCGCCATACGATAGGAAAAGCCTTATAAAGTGTGAGTTTCGTTGAGAGAGGACTTTTCTACTTAATACTCGAACATACGTTTGGGTTGCTTCGCCTTCTCACATTTTCTCGCTCTCAAACGGATGTTCGGAAGCGACCCAGAGAATACTTGGGCAAAGCCCGGAAGCTGTGAACTGCTTGGACCATATGCAGAAGAATAGTCCTGGCTACCCCTAAGGCAAAAGCAATTAGGAGCCTTCCTACTTTTGTGGATTTCTATACATACATGGAATCATCCTTAAGGTTTCCCAGTAGTCTAGAATTTTGAAAACATCGATTTGTGTTTTTTTTTGATATTTCGAAAGTATAGGCTTTTAAGAATATTCTTCAAATTTTTCGAAGGATATTCCCAGTATTTTTGATACAACAGCCATTTTAGCAGGTAGAGTCAGATCCGTCACGCGACCTTAAACTCAATTATCTCACTACTTTTTTCGGTCTGGTGTTGTCAAAAAATAAAAAAAAAACTATCAAACCGAAGCATCTAAAATTTTAATATGTTGTTCCCAACCTCAATAGCTATCGCCCGTACTATAATTATATTCTTATTTCGACTATTATTTTTTGATTCAAAAACTGAAAGAAAAAAGGAAAATTGACAACACCGTCCAGGTCCAATTTTAAAATAAAAAAATTTTTTTTTTTCATTTTTGTATGCAAAATAAGTTAAATAGAAAGCTTAAAAAATTTAAATATAGTGTAAAAAAAATTTTTGGAAACACCCTAAATTTCCGAGCTCTAGACCACTGGAACCCCTTATGAAGAAGAAGAAGGGAAAGAAGAAGAAAAATAAATTAGTTTCCTCTATGCAACTTTTAAGTGGCATTGGTATTACTGGAGGTCTCATAATTGGAGTATTAAATGCTCTTTCTTCATGATCAAAAATCCCCTCGTGCCTTCCAGTTGCTATTTTTGCCCAAAAGCTTCTTGATCGTGAAGTGCGTTCATGTTTACAAGTTATTAGAATAACATAATTAATTTTTATTTTTTTATTATTTTGGCAAAGCAAATGGCTTGTGAAATAATTAATGAGAGCTACTAAAATAATTTATACAAATTTTCATAAAATGCAATTTTTCTATACTGAGTTCTACTTTTGGCTTTGCTTTTGCATTATTCATAACTTCCTGAGAATAATTAATTATTCTCATTAATAATGTGTAGGGTACACCTCCCAGTTTTTTTTTCCTACAATAGGCGTACTTTCATATAGGCACAAATACTCGCACATTTATGTATATGAACTTGTATATGTGCATGAATAGGTCCAACATTCATACCACCCAGTCGATTCAAAATTTTTGATGAAGTAAAAATTAAGTCATAAAAAGCGTTCGTGTAATATAATTAACTAACTTCATTGAAAAAAGCTGCATTTTTACCATATTATTTGAGCTAATGAGAAAAAATATATTAATAACTATGTGTGAATTTGTATGCCTTTAAAAACTGCTTCAACACTGGTTCATTTATGATGAAAGATGTGGATAAATCGGTTAGTGTTAAATAGATTTAAAACACGCTAAAAGGCGATTGGTCGGATTATCTCCAAGAAAATCTCCACTACCTACAAACGGCATTGCTCTGCATCTAACAAAAACTAGTTGCTATGAGAGCAGTGCAAACAAATGTGTGGAATAAAGTATTTAAATAGCAAGATAAAGATTTTAGAAAATAATAGCGAATCATGTCTTGTTGATAGATGATAATGATGATGAGGACGATGATGTGTGATATTTGTGAACTACTTCCGGTAATTTATACTACTCTGTTGGTATTGAGTCCCTGAGAGCATTTGCTGCCATCGACATAAAACAAAGTGTAAATACTAAAGCAGGATTTCACTTCTCAATACTTTAGCAACTTACAAATTGTTTAAAAAATTGTCAACAAAAGGCGTATTAACTACACCGAAAAAGTTCTACCAGAATATCAGTGCGGTTTCAGGCCAGAAAAATCGACGACAGACCAAATATTCTCTCTGAAACAGTTCTCTGGAAAAGTACCTTGCACACAACATCAACTTACACCTGCTGTTTGGAGACTTAAAACAAGCATTTGACAGCATAAACAGAATGGCTATACGCGGAATACTATTTAAGCGATTCCACACAGGAGTTATAGCATCTTTACCGAGGAGATTTGACAATTTCGTTATTTCCCAACCGATTTTCATAGTTTTTGCATTTTTAGAAAGACTGACACTTCTACAATTCCGTCCCGAAATTTGAAGCCAATCAGAGCAAAGCTGAGTGAGTTACAGCACTTTTACTGAGAGTTTTTATGTCAAAGTTTCAGGCCAACCAGAGCAAAATTGAGGGAGTTACAGCATCTTTACCGAGAAGATTTGACAGTTCCGTTATTTCACAACCGATTTTTGCATACTTAGAAAGGCTGACGCTTCCACAATTCCGTCCCGAAATTTCAAGCCAATCAGAGCAAAGCTGAGCGAGTTATAGCACTTTTACTGAGAGGTTTTATGTCAAAGTTTCAGGCCAATCAGAGCAAAATTGAAGGAGTTACAGCATCTTTGCCAAGGAGATTTGACAATTTTGTTATTTCACAACCGATTTTCATAATTTTTGCATATTTAGAAAGGCTGACGCTTCTACAATTCCATCCCGAAATTTGAAGCCAATCAGAACAAAGCTGAGTGAGTTACAGCACTTTTACTGAAAGTTTTTATGTCAAAGCTTCAGGCCAATCAATTTTCATGATTTATTGATGCAAAACAATTTATCTGCGACTTTCACAATACAAGCCAGGGTGATACACTTTCCTCCATCATCTGTAATCTTTTACTGTGCTACTCAATAGATGAAGTAACTGATGCGACGGTAACCGAGCATATACGAGTACTAAACAAAGCAACACAAATATACGCCTATGCAGATGATATTGCGATGATCAGCTGAAACATAAGCGCTGTATCAAATACTTTTTGTGACATAGGAAAGGCTGCCGGTAGATAGGTAGGTAGGTATAGTGGTTGTCGGTTGACACACATAGGCCTGCTGTAGGCTCATTGTGATACCACCGGGCATGTCCCCTCTCCTCACTCTACATTGTCCTCATTGAACCAACCTATGGCTTTAATATAAGGCTGCCGGTAAAATTGGATTGAAAATTAATGAGGAAAAATTTTATATAAAATCACTCACTTAGTACAAATACGAGTTTTTGTAAAGTGTTCTATATTTCATAATATTTTGTGAAAATGGAAAATCAGAGTGCACCAATCCTTTTTTTTTATATTTTATTCCTTAAGGGGGTATTCGAGTGTAGAATTTTGAAAAAATCGAATTTTTTTTTTTGCATATTTTCAAAGTTCGGACATTTAAGAAGAAGGCATTAAGAAGGGTTTTTTTTAAATTCATATTATTTCATGAGTTATAGCCTTTTTGGTGACATGGCATCGGATCCGATCCGTCTTGTCTTTTAACGCGTTTTTCCAAAACTAATTTTTCGAGTTGGCGGTAAGGATATCCCAAGTTCGTACTTCAAATTTGTGGAAGATGTTCTTTATACAATCCTTCATTGGATGATCCTATCTACTGTAACTACTAATCTGTTTGGTTATTATTTTTCAGTTCATCAGGAAGGTTGGAATCATGCACGTCAACACCCCCTCTTTTTTTGGAGCCCCTACTTTTACTGCGCAAAATTTGGTCAATTTAAATTTTTTTTTTTGGAGTTAGTTTTTAATTTATTACATTAATAATAATCAGTAAACAAATGATAAAAAATGGATGGTAAAAATATTTGTTGTTTCCTTTGAACAGCACTTCAAAAACCGGGCGAAATGCATGCCTCTAGACTAGAATATCACCCTAATATAAAATACAAACAAGTGTCTACTCATTTCATTGTAATGCAAATAAAATAAAAAAATAAATAATTGACGCGTACACTTCTGTGTTTGGCCGAGCTCCTCCTCCTATTTGTGGTGTGCGTCTTGATGTTGTTCCACAAATGGAGGGACCTACAGTTTCAAGCCGACTCCGAACGGCAGATATTTTTATGAGGAGCTTTTTCATGGCAGAAATACACTCGGAGGTTTGCCATTGCCTGCCGAGGGGCGACCGCTATTAGAAAAATGTTTTTTTTTTATTGTATTAATTTTGCTTTCACCGAGATTCGAACCAACGACCTCTCTGTGAATTCCGAATGGTAATCACGCACCAACCCATTCGGCTACGGCGGCCGCAAATACAAAAAAAATAAAAACAAAAACACCAAAATAACTAGATAACCTAAGATTTTACAAGAGGACAACGATCCCAAGTATCAAAGCCGAATGTGTATAGCCAAAATAACCAAGACTGAGCTAAAATAGAAACCACAGGAGCTTTGTTCTGATAACTTCGAGTTTGTTTATTCAAAATAGTCCCCTCTGGCCTCGATACACTGTTTTACGGGATCTAAAAGCTTTTCGAAAGAGTGTTTCAAGTCATTGACAGGATGTCGGTACAAGCCTTTTGGCTGGCCTCTATGGACGCAAAACCTTTACCTTTCATGGCCAAATGCAATTTTTCGAAAAGATAGAAGTCACAGGGAGCCATATCAGGTGATTCATGGTTAAAATGCGATTTCTAGTAAAAAAATCAGTCACAAAAGTGGATCGATGAGATGGTGCATAATCATGCAATAAGCGCCAGCTTTCTCCTTCGCGGTATTCAGGGCGAATTCGACGCATGCGATGCAACAAACAACTTTTCCCATACCTTCTAGAAGAGAGTAGCAGTCAATTTCTCCCTTGATAATATTAAACAAAAACGACAGCGACAAAATCAATCTTCTTCTTTTCTTGCCGTTTAAGATTAATTAGAAGTAAGCGACATTTATATAACAGGACAGGATGAGAGGAATTCAGTGAAGAGGGAGCGCACTTAAGAAAAACTGTTTGAACTCGTTCAATTCTGTCGAAAGAGAATTGATGGCAAGGTCCCCAAATAAACACGGCATATTCTAATGCAGAATGAAGAAATGCTTTAAACAGTAACTTAAGAGTAAAAGGGTATACAACGTTCGAGCTATTCCTTCTTATGAAACTAAGATGAGAGTACGTTTTAGATAGAATAAAGTCTAAGTGGTTATGGGGAAATGTAAAACGTGCATCAAAAGCAACCTGAAGATCTTTGCTTTCTTCAGCAGTTGGAAATATATCATCATCGATATCGTAAGAGGTAAAAATGATGTTAGTTATTTTTGAAAATGTGAGTTTGAAACATTTTTTAAGATTAAGCGATAATCGAGAGACATTACACCAATTCACTAAACTGTTAATATCAGCTTGAAGTTTATGTAAATCTGGCGAGCTTGAAATAAAAGAGATAAAGATATATCATCCGCAAACAGCAGGAAGTTGGCAAAAGAAAAACAACTACGTATATCATTGATTTGGCACTATGCTCCGCAACGGAGACGAAGGAACGATGATGATGATGATATCATTGATAAATGAAACAAAAAGCAAGAAACCCAATATTTTTCCTTGCTGGTATGGAGATATGATACTTTTAGTTGCAAAATACATATTTTCTTTTAAATAAGGGAGCTTAGAGATTGGTCTTCAATTATGATCATAATTTTTTCCTCATTTGAAAAATTGGAGTATTAACTGACTAACGATTTATTGAAAATTAAGGTGTTAGGGGTAGTCAGAATTTTCAAAAAATTGGATTTTTTTTTGCATTTTCTTAAAGTATAGTAGTTTAAAAATATTGTGTGAAAATTTTAAGTGAATCCGACAAATAATATTCGATTTATTCAACAAGTAATGAAGGGCGCTCGTGCGCTCCGGCGCAGATAGCAAAACTTTAAATGCGTTTTTCTCAAAATTATGTTTTTTGAACTGGTGATCACTGTAACTTAAAAGCCGCTAGGTAAATTTCAATAAAATGTATACTGCTTTTGAAAAACAAAAAAGACTGGTGCCTGATTGAAGGATTTTTTTTTTTCAAAAATTTCGATTTTTTTGAACAATTAATTGTCGGTGTTTTTCTCGAAAATCTGAAAAATATTTTCTGAGGTGTCATATTGGTAATTGTGAAAAAAGCTTATCTTATTACTAAAACTACTTTTTCTTGTCCGATTGATTTTAGATGAATCTCCAAGGGCGTGTGGTGATCACCGCATGGGTTTTCTGTAGAAAAGGGCTCCACACAAACAGAATGTGCTGAAGTCAATGATGTATTAATGCTATGTTTTTATTTTTGTAAAATAAAGCAACTGACTAGCAAAAACAAATTATTGAAATCATCATTTTTCGGGCCTCTGACTACCCTTAACCTCTTAACTTGAGGCGCAGAGCAAGAAGAGAACAGTGCGTGAAAAGAGTAACTGAATGACGATCTGCGTCCGTTTATTTGGGGAGTTTTAGGGCTAAAATACTCTGCTCAACATCTTCCAATGTTCAGACTCAAACACACAAAGTTAAGAGACGCGGTAGCGTCTAAAGGAACAACCCAGTTTGAGCTAGGTTCGCCACTTACCAAATTTACTTCATATAGACTTTACCTTCGTTTAAAAAACTCTTTAGTTAAATCGTACCTGATTCAACAAGCACTGAATGTCTTTATAGCCTTTGTTAGTTTCCTATTTAAGGCTGTATAGAATACCATTCGACTTGTACCAGCAAAAAGTTCATCGGTTCTCATTAAATTGCCCATCTTAGAAACTCTTATCTTATTCCCTCTCTTTCAGTCGCGTGTTCTAGCCACATTAGCTGGGGTAATAATAGCCTCATTAGTGGACATGATTGATTTCAGTCATGTAATGTCGTTAATGAAAATCACAAGACTACGGCAACAATGTTTGGCAACATATGCAACAACACTTGCTAGATACGCTAGAACACACACACACGCACATACACATATGAAACGCATAAAACCGTGATAGTGGTGAACGTTTATAAATGAAGCAGCCATTAAACATTGTTGTTAATTATTATGAATGCAAAAAAGAAGTTTAATATTGTATAAAAACTGCAACAACAACAAAATACGAAAAACAAAACAACAATTATAACAACTACTATGAACTACTACTCATAAAGTCAAGCTCCGCTTTTGTGCTAAGCCGCTAGTCCAGCGTCAAGTTGCATTCTTCTCCGATGTTGTATGTGTGTGTGTGTGTGTATGAATGCATGTGACTGTCTGTTTTCGTTATTTTTATAATAAACTGAAAATCTGCATAACATGGCAAAAAGATTTGAAAAATTAACAACACAACAATTACCGTGTGCATAGGCAACTCATCAGCGGCTGCAACAACAACCACAACAACAACAAAACAGAACGAGCCGGCCCATCAGCCGGGCAAGTAGTTTAAGTATAGCATATCAGCGACGCCATCAAACAGCAGTAGGAGTGGCGGTGGCAGTGGCGGTGGCGGCAAATCAGAGGGAGTCAACAGCAGCAGCGGGCAACAACTGCTTTGGCGGTGCAATAACTTTGGCTGCCGCAGCAACATCAAAAACATCAACAACATCGGTCAGTACACATGTTATGGCAGTGCAATTAATAATCGCAAATACGGGCGAGGTAGCAGCACTCTTTGGCGCTGGCAGCCGCCGCCAAGAGGAAGCAAAAACAAAAAAATTGAATAAAATAGAAAATAAAATAAATGATAAAAAATAAAACATAAGTAGCAGCAAGCGCTAACAGCGCGTAATAGCAGCTAGAGCAGAAAAACTGAAGCACAACAAAAAAAACAACAAAAGCAAAAACCGAAGCAGAAGCTGAGAAAAACAAAGGCAACCACCAAACCAAAGAAAAGGCACTCAACTACAATGCAACTAAATATCGCAGGTGGCAATTGGTGTGCTGCCTATACGCATATATTCACATGTGGCAAGTATGCATGTACATATGTATGCGTGTAAGCAGGCGCATGCTCGTGCATGCAACAAGTGCTGCGTTGGCACACTGCGTCTATTACATTGCGTAAAAGAAATTTATTACACGTAAGAAGAGTATTTGTGCATAATCACAACTACAACAACAACAACGACGACAAACCAGTAAATATGTATCTATGCATGTATATGTGCGTGCGCTTGTTTGTTGCTGCATTATCAACTTTTGATTTAATGTTGCAATAAAGTTCTTGAAAGCTATTGACCAGAGGAGGAGTGGCGTTCTAATAACTGCATTACTCGTATCGTAGCAAAATCTTTTCACTAAATTTGCTAAGCAGTAATCGCTTGGAAATTATCAGCGCAATCGCCGCTCTCTTTTAGTTGAAATCGTTCAGAGCTGCACAAGCAGGAAGGCAGGGATTTCAGAATTTGTTGCACCTTCCGCAAGAAGCAAGGCGGCGTAGTATACGCGACTGTTGGTGGTGTTGACCCAAAGGACCTGTGAAAAAGTTGTGGATCTTATGGTAGAGAAAGAGCGAGTAGCGTTTGAATGCAGCTGAGATCATACGCACGGGCAGGTAGTTCAAAACGCGAGGCACACTTTAAGTTACTAGTAAAAACAGTTATTATGACTTCTTATACGGGGAAGCTTTAGGCGGAGTTAAAATAAGCTAAATTAGCCACATGACTCCAACTAGGTTTCGCGAAGTATTGCCATTTCCTTCAAGGGCTGACGTCTGCTTGTAAAATTCTGTCTATCGCCGTCAGAAGAATTCCGTGCACGATCTTTTGACCTCGAAGAAATCTAAAGGGTGGTTAAATTTCAAGGGCCGATGTTGAATGTAAACCACACCTAGACGTAAACGACACCGTTGGACTTCTTTCTTTGGGGTTATTTGAAAGAAAAGGTGTACGTCGATAAGCCAGTAACAATTCAAGAGCTAAAGGATGAGATAATTCGGCACATTAACGGCATAGAACCTCAATTACGCCTCAGCGTCATCGAAAATTCGGACCATCGGATGGAAGTGTGTCGCCGAGGCCACGGCAGCCAGTTGGCCGATATTTTGTTCCATACGTAATTGAGCCATACCAATATTATCATATTGAAGAGAAATGATAATAATTTAAAAAAAAAAAAATGTATTTTATTCAAAGTCATCCGGCCTTTAAAACTTAACCACCCTTCAGATAAGGAACTATTTGCATTTGGTTGTTTTTTGAGGTGAGGAATCTGGCGATATGCGGCGTCACAGATGGTCGTGCTCATCGTGATCAATCAGCTCTAATTTTGGAAAACCATCTGAGCCGAGCTGAGTATTTAAAACAACTGTAATCAACACAAATTTAGTTCACTCATCAAAAAGTTCTGAACTCTGCGCTGGCGTTAAATACGAGCATGTCAAATTTTCTAATGGAAACGGGAAGCGCCCCAGGTCATAAATATATATAGCAACCCTCGTACTTGCCGAAGGGCTGTTTGCTATTGTTTAAATTACACGGGCTTACAAATAATTAATCAGTTTTTTTTAGTTATGAATGAGACCAACCGATTTTTATGCAAAATTGGTCGCTTAGTCCGAAAGTTCACAAAAAAAAAATTTATTTTCTTGGTTATGGAAACTGGAAAATGAAAGAAAACAAAATAAATAAAAAGGGGATAAGGCCTACTTGCCTTTGTTTTTGTTAATCCAAAACCGTTATTGGCGTTTTATCAAAAACTACATAACAGAAAAAAAATATGGAGATTTTCGGACTCCACGATCGATTTTACATAGGAATTTGATGGTCTAGTCCTTGGGCCTTTTTGGCTGTAAACTAGTGTAATTCAGCGAACCAAAAGAGAAGAAAGCAGATGCACTACAATTTTTGCAAATTTAATTTTTTTGTCATAGCCCGACTCCGACTTTTCGTCTTAGCCTTAGAGGTACTAAAGAATGTATCGAATTTCCGCTACTTGGTCCTTTTATTTGGAACGCCCTAACATACAGGCGACTCATATCCAAATACAAATATCTCAAAGTAGATTTTTTGATGCGCGTATGGCATTCAGAAATGTTGACTTCATATACTTTTTGTAATATTTTTTTCGAGGATTTGATACTATCGAGCTCTACTATATAGCAAGACTCGCTAGGACTTTACTAAATTTCCTACCAGTCAAAAAATAAAAATGATATGAAGAAGATCTGTTTAAAAGAAACCGTTGTATAAAGTTGTCTTTGCAAAAAGTTCTCGAACAGATTTAAGAAGAATAATTGGAAAAAAGCTAAGATTTATTTCTCAATAGCTAAGAAATATCAGCTCTTAAAAAGTGTTTTCTCGCGCTCCAGAGGACCGTAACTGTACTCAGAGTAGATTTCTCTATTCTTATCCTTACATATCTTTAAACCCTTTTCCAGTCTTATCCTTATATATCTTTTTGGAGAAACCAATCAACCTCAATAGGGAGATTATGCACAAAGTATCTAGATGGCACGGTTTCTCAGACATATGCAGCACCTTTTTCGAAGTGCGGGTAATCGCACAGAAAGTATGATACTAAATAAACTCTACCGCTTCCTCATCTCTGCCATTTCTATATACAAGGCGCTTACACCCTTTTTGGGTGTTTGGCCGAGCTCCTCGTCCTATTTGTGGCGTGCTTCGTGATGTTGTTCCAAAAATGGACGGACCTACACTTTTAAGCCGACTCCGAACGGTAGACATTTTTTATGAGAAGCTTTTTTATAGCAGTAATACACTCGAAGGTTTGCCATTGCCTGCCGAGGGCGACCGCTATTAAAAAAAACGTTTTCTTTATTTTGGAATTTCACGGAGATTCGAAGCTACGTCTTCCGAATTCTGAATAGTATTCACGCACCAACCCATACGGCTACCGCGGCCGCCTCACCAATTATATATAAATAGTTATTTGAGACCCAGAATCTAGTGATGATGTAACAAATAATAGGTCTATGGATAAGTTCGTGCGGTTTTACAACAGATGGCGTAACTTGATTATTATTCCATCGATCCACATTTCCAAACATTCATTGGAGAGCTACTGTCGTAAGGCACAAACGTCAGTATAAGTTTTTTATTTGAAGCGTAAACAACAATATTTTTACCACACTTGAAAATGTCGAATTTCGTGCCAAATAATGTGTTTTTGCGGGGAATTCTTTAATATGAAGAAAAAAGCAGCCGAAAGTCATCGTATCTTGGTGGAAGTTTATGGTGAGCATGCTCTAGCTGAGCGAAAGTGCCAGTAGTGGTTTGCACGCTTTAAAAGTGGTGATTTTGGCCGCGCCGCCAAAGTTCATGGATACCGAATTGGAGGAATTGCTCGATCAAGATCCGGCTCAAACGCAAGAAGAGGTTGCAAAAACTTTGGGAGTTGATCAATCAACCATTTCCAAACATTTAAAAGCCATGGGAATGATTTTGGTATTGCGATAAGAAGTCGCATATGCCTTTTTGTCCCATCCTCAGTAAGTTCGTATTTATAGCTCATCTAGGGTTAGTCAAAGTGAATGCGATACTACGAAGATGGTCGACCCACCTGCTTACTGCTTCATCAACTTGTGAAAATAAGATACTCAGCGACGCTTGCATGCTTTGACTAGATTTCACATGTCCTGTCTCTGACCCTCTTCTCGTACATTCGCCTCATTTCTCATTTTTCTATTCAACGCTAAGTGCCGTGTACAGATTAGCTCTTAGCTGCGGAAGAGATTGTAGGTAACTTCAAAATTTTTTAATTGATTTTAAGTTGGTAATTGCTCACCTAAGCGTATTAAGCGTAACGGAGTCAATATTACTTTGTTTATACCACGCGACTTAAGTATGATAATTGGAAACGATATAAAAGCGGTATAACGGGCGCCAGTTGGACACATCATGTGAAGCTCCTTCTCCACCTGATCTTTCCTACGTAGAACAACGCATCCTCTTCCTTTGCTACCTCCAAATAATATCGCATCGAATACTTTCAGAGCCGGAGTGCTTGTATCCATTCCGATAACATGACCCTGTCCATGTAGCCGCTGGATCTTTATTCGCTGTTGTCGTAAAGCTCATACAGCTCATTATTCCATCGCTTATGATACTCAGCGCTGCTAACGTGTAAAGATTTAAAAATCTTCCGCAGAATCTTTCTCTCAAAGACTCCAAGTGACGCCTCCTCGGATATTGTTATCGTCCACGCTTCTGCGCCACACGATAGAACGGTCTTGATGAGAACCCTATAAAGTGTTAGCTATGTCTACATTGCCGTAAAAACTAACACTTTAAGCTCTCATCATGGCCGTTCTAACGTATTCTAGATAAGCTTAGTCAAAAAGTTATTGAGAGTGAGTCCTATCGTTTGTATTCACTGTGACATTGGAAGATAAGTCATTGCGGCACCAGTAAGTAGCTTATTTTATAGCATAGGTACGAGTATATAGTGAAGGACTGGGATTTATATCCGGCTAAGGACTGTCACTTCCACGGCATTCCGCAAGCATTTATGAGGAATGTTTTTTTTTTGTTATATAACAAGAACGATAACTGTTTTAGTTGTAGAGTACTGGATCAAGCTTAGCGTTTTTGGGAGCGCAGGCACATTAAATCGAGTGCTGAACACTGATAACAAAGGGTCTGATGTGATTTAAGAAAACCTTCTGCCAAAATACTACTAGTAGCACCTTTTATTTTGTCTTTTAATCTAAGCATCTCCTCTTGTTTTTTGCCGACGACCACATTTACCTAGCAATCGTTTTTTGTATACTAGAATGTATGAGTGGCAATCTCGCACCTACATTTTAACAGAGATTTATGTTTTATAGCCCAGAACGTATGCAATTGCATGCTGCCCGGGGAGGTGCTAATTAATTTTGTGTCTAAAGTACATTAATGCACCACATGTGGCAAAGAACGCAGCCGAAAAATGCGAATGTGTGGCACCACCTCACTCGTGCGGTGTCAATGCAGCTTGCAGCAATTCGAATAAACCTTCAAATGGTGGCAATTTTATAGCCATTCAAATTGAAATCGAGGAGGCTTATAGAAAAAAGAATTAAAAAAAAAAAACCAAAAAAAGAAAAAAATACAAAAATTGGGCGCTTGAAAAGGAAGCAGCTGTCTAATGCGGAGGTAGAGACAGTAAAAAATAGAGTTATAAAACGAAAAAAACACAGCACAGGCAACATATAAAGATAATTGCAATAATCACAAGTAAATGAGAGCGCCGTTAAATTGACGGTGAAAGGTGGCAAAAGCGTTTTACAGTTACATAGCGGCTACAAGAACAATACAACTGCAACAATTAGGAGCAATGACGCATGCACAGTCTCATTTGCCAGTCATGACTTCTTGCCAATCACTTCCGGTGTGTGGCAGCAAGGTAAGGTGTTGACGCAAGCAAACGCGACTGCGTAGCTGTCATTGTCTATTAATTAGTGCGACGGCGTAGAGATTTATAGCAAGCGAAGGAAATGTGATTTGGGTAATTTTACTTACTTTTTTTGGTTACTTTGTTTCTCGATTTTGGTTGCTGTTGTTGATGGCTGAGTGGCAATGAACAAAAACAAATTTTTGGTTCTTGTGAGAGGAGTTTCGATAGATATTGTTGCATTGCATTCCATATGAGTTTTTACCGCCAAAGTATTAGTAATTTTTATGATATAAGGAACATAAGATGGTGGTTAGCTGCAACTAAGCAGTTTTCAGACCAAATAGGTTTATATTTTATACCAAATTTTATTCGTAACCTGCGGGAGACCGAGTAGAGACCGAGGCGCGCAAAATATTAGCGGTTACGACCTAAGCAGAACTTTAAGGCGTACAATTCTTTCAAGAATAATTACCTACAAGATTTGGCCATGCGACGCAAAATTGTGAGAGTAATTGTGGCTGCTCTCCAATGAACCTTCTCCTGTAGAAAGTTGAGACATTTAGGCCAACTGCAGCCAGAAGAAAGGCACATACGCTCAATCCAACCCAGCTGGAGTTTAATAAGCGAACTACGTCTGAATGAGTTAGTGTGATGAGTAAAGGAAAATTACATAGCTATCCATACCAAAACGAACAGTGTCGTTGAGTAGAGCTGCGCACCAAAGTGCTGGGTAGCTCTCGCTTATTATCATTATTTGGCTAAGTTTAAGAGGGTCTGCAGAGTATAGGAAAGCAACTCAGAAGTAGTTCTACGAATCGGGTATCTTTTCAGGTATACAGGCAACACTCTTGCTCCTGGTATCACCAGCCGCAAAGCTAAGAATAATCTGATAATGCAAGTCTATGTTGAGCTCGGTGATCAAATCTATACGTATATGTCTCTAATATAACTCGTAGCGATACCGCTTCCGGATTGGTAAGTGGTGAAGCTTTTTCCAATGAATTCGGACTCCTCTCATCCATTTGGCAGTAAATTTTTCACAAGCACACAGAGAGGAATGCATAGGAAAGCCTCACGGAACTGGAATCAGGATCGCAGACTATTTTTACAGATGACTCTGGAATGAAAATCAGAGTAAGTAGTGGAATAAAATCTACTGAGCTCTCACTAAATCTTTTCCCTCCCTTATCTAACAAGGAAAGAGACTTGATTATCTGAGGTAAACCCTGTCTTTAAAGCTGGCCGCCGTAGCTGAAAGAGTTTGTGCGTGACTTTCGTTTGGTGTGACCCAGATTCACAACCCACATGAAATATTCAATTATGGAATACGTTCTTTTCAAATAGTGGCCGCCCCTCCTAATGTATTCCTGCCATAAAAATTCCCTCACAGAGAACCAGCTGACATTTGGAGACGGCATAAAACTGTAGGTCTCTCCAGTTGTGGGGAAACATCAAGAATAAAGATCCAGCAGCTACGTGGACTGTGTCATGTTGTCCGAATGGATACAAACGCTCCGGATCTGAAAGTAGTCGATACGGTACCAGCTGATGGTAGCAGAGGAGGGTCCCCTCTTGGAAGAGGAAGGCCTCCAAGGGTTCTTGGTTTCATTTGGTGTGCCCATCTCACTCTGGTTAGCATGAGAAAGAAAAGACAAAAATCGCGTAAACGGTTATCGCGCCAAATAAGAGTGAATTCGCAATAATCGATGGGATATCAGTCCTATTTTATCTGGCAAGGCATATCTGACCCAAATTGGATACATAAAAGCCAAAGTTTCTTAGAGGCTTGTTTGAGCTCGTAATTCCCGCTCCGGAGAAGAAGTAATTCCGATATTTCTTTTGAAAAGTGCTTTTACGGATTCCACTAAGTATTCAAATTATCAAAAAAAATGTTGGTCAAGGTAAACTAAAATAAATAAGGAAAATTCTCAGCAGGGGACATTTTTATACCCAGCATTATTTGGCGGTCAAATACAACTGAAAATACTAATAAAATAAATAGTTTGTTTAACCTTTGAGTTACTGCCAGATAAAAAAGTAAATTGGGGAAAATCATCAGCTACTAAACCTATGTTTCGCACCTCTTCAAACAAAGAAACATATCACAAATCATTATGAAAAAGACGTCATATCTTTACAGTAACTCTGGCCCAAGTAAAATAGGGAGTCACTTTGAGATGATCAGCGCTAAGGCCAGACGATTGCGACGATGTCCTCAGACATTGTTGAAGAAGTCGAAAAGCTTGCTCTGGAGATAAACATTTGAAGCAGCAGGAAGGCACATAAGTAGTGGGTGTAGCATCTGTGGCCATTTTAAACATCTTCTGTGATTCACGCGGTTTGTCTAGGCTCAGCGTAGTTTAATTTTTAAGCGTTCTTTTGTAGCCGTATAATCGACACTCCCGATGAGTGGTTAGTGATGGGACGCGCATTGGGCTTCACAGGGAAACATTAACAGTTGACGCCTTTTAAGTGAGTAACGTCAACTGAATATTGGTTCAATTTATTCCGATCGCACTGTGGTTGCACTCCCACTGCGATAAGAATCAAGAACAGTTAAACAGTTTAGTGCAACTTCGCGTACGCTGCATTTACTTCATTTTGTGGCGCATAAACGACAATTTTTATGTTTTGATAGTTTCTATTTTACAAGCATTTTTACAAAACATTTCTTATTGTTCGTGTTTATTTATTTTTGCCATTGCTCCCCTTTCAAAAAGTGCCCAACCTGCCTTCAATTAATCACGCCGCCGCCACTGCCGCCGCTGTCGCTGCTGTTGCTGCCTAATGTCGCATTTAAATGCTGTGCAGGCATGCCACCAACCACAATCAGGTGATTGCAACAACAACAATGACTACAACGGCAACGGCAATGTTGCAATGCCAAACGTTGTAAATATCATTGGGTGTTGTTGTAGCAATAACACGAAACTATGCAAAAACAAAAGCACTCCTGAGTGTAAGTGTTTATGTATGCATGCTGGCAATTGTAATTTGTGTGTGTGTGTGTGTGTGCGTGTGTGAATGGCGAAAAATAATTATGAGCTAAATTAGACGGCTGCTGTTGTTGCTTTTTTTTGTTGGTGTATTTTTTTTTTGTCGCTAACATTGCCGTTGATTGATGCAGATTATTGACAGCCAAAGCGACAAGCAAAACGAATCAAAACCAAAACCATAAAAAAAACAACATAAGCAAAATGAAGCAACAATGCCTCAGAATAATAACAATAAAATAGCGGCGAGTAACCGCAACAATGAGTTTGGAATCTGGCCATTCTTTTTCGGTTTTAATTTTTATTTCAATTTACAATTTGTAATTTGCTACTTTACCACTACACATGCATTTGCTACATGCACCGCCACTTGTTGTGGCACTTAGAATGCCACGCATGCGAGCCAACCAAATGCGCTGCCACACAAAGTCCCTGAACCAATTTGAAGGTAATTTTCGTAAAATTTATTTGCAATTCGGCAATTTGGAAATTACATCAAGAAACAACAACAACACGAAGCGAATAAAAACACACACACACACTGAACAAAATTGAAACACAAAACAAAAACATAAAAAAACACCAACGTCATCGTTATTGAATTTTTTAATTTGTGTTGCAAGTTCTGCTTAGGAAAGTGTGTACGATGCGCAAAAGCAAAAAAAAAAAACAAAAATATATAAACAAACTTAAGAATACAAATAAAAATTACAAAAAAATTGCAACCAAAATAAACAAAATTGCCACAAAAATGCCACTTCGTGCGTGTTGTCTTGCAGATGTTGCAAGTACTCGGCGATTGTGCAACAGCATTGCACATACACTTAATTGGCCACAATTGCTGCTGATGCGGTGTTGTTTTGCGGTGTCGTCTGCACTTCAAATTAATAGCGTTAATGAGTATTGCTTACAAAATATTTGTAGGTGTGTATGTGTGTGTGTATGTCTGTATGTACACTCTGCAGATGTAGACGCGCGATTGCTGAAATCGAAAACCTTTTTCTTGGAAAATGTATGTACAACCGACTGCAGTGGAGCCTTAACGAGTAGTGATCATTCGACACGCGGCCTTGGTTTCGACACTTTTACTTGTTTCTGGTATCGGAGCAGAGTATCGAGTACCGAAAAAAATATCAGTAAAAGGTAAAGGCGCATATTCAAGCATCGAGCAAAAAATTTAAATTATGAAAATCAGGCAAAACATTTTTTTTTAATGCACGGTAATCAATTTTCATGGTTCCCGCGGGAAACGCCAAATCAGCAAAATACCGGTCCCGTTGAAAGCACAAGGGCTTAGCTTTTAGACCTAGTTTTAGAATTAAGATAATTTGTAAGGTTAGTAGTAAAAGACTTAGCCGCGAATAAAGACCGGCCATGTCCGGACGCATTTTTTTGTTAATCCTCATAGATGGGGTTTTTTTAACATCCTTGGTCAAGTACAAAGGTCTCACAAGACCTCACTCACGCACTCACTCAGCTACGGCAGCGGTAATATATTGCATTCAAATATTTTTTTTGTTTTCCTTGCTCACTCCTCTCGCGAGCATAGGGTCTCGACAAGACTTGTCTTGCGTTGGTTTGGTTAATCTATTTTGCTTTCTGACAGGGTAGGTGGTGATTAGCCTGCCGCTACCAGTCCTAAATAGTAGGAATGCCTACCTGTCGTTGCTTAGGAACAACGCATTATAACTGTTTAGAGCGCCATCTGTGTTTCATTTTTTTCTGGCAGAAGGATCGCACAGATGGTTGAGGTCTTCGCTAAATTTAGTGTATCTGCGCTATTACCGCGGCTGACCGCTTCCTCTTCCTGGCGCCATTGATGCAATGTGTAACTGTTTTTTTTTGTTTTTTGCTTGTTTTAGCAGCCACAATGCAAATAATGAATGCGCTGACTATTGTACGGGAGTAAGGATGGGAAGGATAAGGTTTTGTGTTTGAGGAATGAGATTTTTTTTGTTTCAATAAAAATATACAGCGCGCAAAAAAATTGTAGCACCTCTAGATTTAACAAGTTTCGAGTATTTTTTTGTTTACTTTTTCATTTGAGGAAGTTTTAAAAAAGAAATTGAGATAGAATGAATCTACGGCAAAAGCTATGTTATTTCAAGTTTTAGTCTCTCAAGTTGTAAGAGAACTAAAAAATTCGACAAGTTTTCAGCAAAATTTTAAACTTTTTAACCAGAGTTTAAAAAAAAAATTGGGGTACGTAGTTTTAAAGGTTATTAGACTTTAGTATAATAAAATGCAAGTTTGATGTGACTTTGAGTGCGCGTTGCTTTTGGATCGCGGATATACGACAGTTTTTTGTATGGTATGGTAAAAAAGCATCAAAGAAAAAAAATTAAAAAAAAAGTAACGCGATTTTTCAGAAACTTTAAACTCAAACCAATTTTGATGAGTTTTATAGTTGCATTCCAACATTTTGTTTTAGTTTGTGGATTTTTTATGGAATAAAAACATAAATGAAATGAAATGAAGTTTTATACTTGGATTAATATAATTTTTTGACAAATAATTTTGTATAAAAAAAATATTAAATTGAATATAATTTAAGAAATTTAATATAACTTTTTTTTAAACTAGTAAATTTATTATAATTTTTGTTTAGACAAAGATTTATAATTTTATAAAAAGGTTAGCAAATTTAATTTTAATAAATTTATCATTGTTTTTAGGCAAAGATTTAAAATTTCAAAAGCAAATTTGCAATAAAATAATTTTTTTAATTAGTAAATTTAATATATACTTTTTTTAAGAGAAAGATTTATAATTTTATAAAAAAAGTTAGTAAGTTTGATATATTTTTTGAAATGAAATGAAGTATAATAGAATGAAGTTTAATATTTGGATTAATTTCATTATTTTAGGCAAGTAATTTTATAAAAAAATTAGCAAATTTAATACATATGTATTTTTTTAATTAGTAAATTTAATATAATTTGTTTTTAGACAAATAATTTTA
Source organism: Anastrepha obliqua (assembly GCF_027943255.1). Taxonomy (NCBI): domain Eukaryota; kingdom Metazoa; phylum Arthropoda; class Insecta; order Diptera; family Tephritidae; genus Anastrepha; species Anastrepha obliqua. Next base: position 53,015,535 of record NC_072893.1, read on the forward strand.
TAAAAACAAATTTCTAAATTTAGTATAATTTTTTTTAAATAGTAAATTTAATAAAATTTTATTTTAATTAGTTCGTTTAATTTATAAAAAAAATTAGTAAATTTAATATAATTGTTTTTTAGACAAAGAGCTATGATTTTATAAAAAAAATAGTAAATTTAATATAATTTATATATTTATAATATTTTAGAGAAAGATTTATAATTCAATAAAAAAGTTAGTAAATTTAATATAATTTTTTTTTAATTAGTAAATTTAATATATTTTTTGAAATGAAATGGAATGGAGTTTAATACTTGGATTAATATAATTTTTTTAGACAAGTAATTTCATAAAAAAATGGTAAGTTTAATATAATTGTTTTTTAGACAAAGAGCTATAATTTCAAAAAAATTTATATGCACTCAAGCAAAAAGGGCAAATAGTCAAAACTGTTGAGTTGCTACAGTTTTTTCACGGGCTGTAGTTGCACTCCCGACTAGTCCATGCACCCAAGTGGATGCAATACTCGAGATATTGAAATATGAAAGCAGCCACTGATGAAAGATTTAATAGAAAAGGAGGTGAATTCAAATCATTGGCAAATTAGTATAGGCAGAAATTGCGATATTAAGCCGCTCTTTTAAAGTCAGCCAAAAACGCTAACCGATTGGAATCGATTTAAGAAAGTGTGGGAACCCCACAAACGTTGAATTTTTGTCCATTTTTTTCTAATTTTTATAATTATAACTTTTTTAATATTTTGTTTTTTAAGTTTTATATTTAATGCAGCAACCATAGCAAATTTTTCGAGATATATTTGCTCATGCGCTACCGAAAAATGAGAACAGGCATTCAATGTGCAAAATGGTTGGTTTCGAACGATTATGCAACTGACAGGATTTCAATCAAATGTCAGGTAGATACACAGATATGTCATTCAAAAAATCAAAATGAGTAGCAATGACAAGCCTGTGCACACACACCCAAAAGTTTAGTAAACAAAGTGTAAGAAATACTTGAAACAAAAAAAAAAACAACCACAACAATCGTAATCGGCAAATAAGTACAAAAATTACAACTTAATTACCACATGCCAAACAAAATTCTACGAAAATATACCTACGAATACATTTAACTGAGTGTAAATGAGCACAAATGCATGCACATACACCGAGCAACAATAAAAACAATTGTGGTAAAGTAATCGAAAATAGGCGAATTTATGCAACGAGTCATAGAATTAATGTCGAATCACAGAGATTTCATAAAATACCACAACAGAAATGCCGCAAAAAAACACCAGAGGCCAAAAAAAATGCAGTTGCCGCAGAAAATAGAAAAAAGTTGCTTACTTGCTGAGCGGCAGGCGGTAATACGAGTACAATTTGCAAATTATGCTATGACATGGCAAGCGGCGGCTGCAAGTCACACTGTGCTCTGCCAACTACGCCCGTTTGCAAGTGTGTGTGTGTGCGAGCGTTAAAATCAATTAAATGTTGCCGTGAAAATTGACAACAAAGCAGCTTAAAAATTATTTATTTTGGAGTGCAGCAAAGACATATGAGCCGGCAGGGCTACAAGTGGCAGCGACATTTATTAGAGGTCACCAGGCGGCAGGCAGTCAATGCGTTGGCAAATGTGTGAAGAAATAAACGCTGGCAATTGGTTGGTATTATTCATAAAATTTTATAACAAAATAGCCTCACAATGACTGCAACATTTTCGTTTAAATGCAACAAAAATAAATAAAATAAAAAAACAGAAGATTTTGGCTGGACATGGTTAGCCTTTACTCCTTGAGCACCGCAACTCATAACTGACGAGTGCCTATGAGACAGTGATTACTTGTTTTTCTTTTTTTGTTTAGCATCGCCAGTATGACTTTTAGATTTTCCTCTTCTTGTTTGTTTGCTTGAGTTCAGCTAAAATTACCACCTTCACCTCGCTGTGTCAATGGCCTAGTGCGTGATTGAGTTCATCTGAAAAACAAAAAGTTTTTTTTTTCCAATGCAATGCTAACGGCAATTATTTTGACCATATGTAACTTAAGGTGGTAATTACCGTGAATTACGCAAATTAACGGCGACGCAATGATGGCAATGGTGCATAAAAAGAATAATTCAAGCTCTTAAAAAAATTTGTAGAATTGAAAAATATGTTGCATAAAACTTGAAAAAAAAAATAAAAAATTATTTTTTATGTAAGTAAAATATTTTCATATAGCATCCTATTAAAATGCAAAGATTTAGGCAAAAAGCATTTGTCATGAGAGCGGAAGCAGGGTGCTCAAACAGAGTCAATATTTTTTTATGAGAAATTTCATTCTTTAGACTTACCGTTTCGAAGTTCTGAGGGTTGTTTATGAGGATCTTTTTTATGGTAGAAATGCACTCGGAGGTTTGTCATCTCGCGCCGACGGGGGCACGCTATTGAAAAACACGTTGTCTATCATTTGGTGCTTGACGACTACACTGTGCATAAAACCCGGGCACTATCGAATGGATGTCACGCGCTAACCCATTCGACTATCGTGGCCTTCTTAAGGGGACCCGGTGGTGCAGAAATTTCAAAAAATATACAATATTTTTTGTTTATTCGACATTTCGAAAGTGTAGGCCGCAGTAGCCGAATGGGTTGGTGCGTGAATTCAAAGAGAATGTAGATTCAAATCTTGGTGATACACCAAAATGAAGAAAAAGGGTTTTCTAATAGCGTTCACCCCTCGGCAGGCAATGGCAAAGCTTCGAGTGTATTTCTGCCATGAAAAAGCTTCTCATAAAAACATGTCTACCGGCTCCATGGCTTGAAACTGTAGGTCCCTCCATTTGTGGAACAACATCAAGAGGAGCTCGGCCAAACACCGTGAAAGGGGGTACGCGCCAATTATAAAGGTTTTTCCAATAACAGATGTTATTTTCGAATGGATTGCGCTATAGAGAGATGTTTAACGATTTTTTATGGCCGGAATTGGATAGTATTGATCTGGATTGATTGATTTTTTACGGGAAAAGTTTCCGGACCGTGTTATCGCTCGCAGAGGTGATCACAATTGGCCACCGAGATCTTGTGATTTAACACCTTGTGACTTTTTTCTTTGGGGCCACGTGAAAGAGAAGGTCCACGCCAACTGCCCAGGGTCGATTCAAGACCTCAAAGATGGAAATCGTGAGGCTATCGAGGACACAGAGCAGCCACTTTGTAATTCGGTTTTGGAAAATTTCATGGAAAGAATATTGTCCTGTAAGCGTGGTCGTGGTGGTCATTTGCCTGATGTTATTTTCCACTATTAACGGCATACCTTCCTCTTATAAAGAAATAAACATCCGATCACTTATATTAAAAAATAGCATTTTTCTTTGAATATCAAAATAACACCTCTTATTGGAAAACCCTTTATATACAATATACAAAAAATAGACAACACTGTCCAGTTAAAATTTTTTGGGAGGGCCAACTTGAGCGACATTTATAAAATTATTAAAAAAAAGTAAAACTTCTCATTTTTGTAGATAAAAGAAGTTAAATAAAAGACCTAAAAAAATTATAAAGGGTTTTCATTTTTTTACTGTAACTGTTACAATCCCTGAAAATACCTCATATTTTCGATCTCTAGACCTTCGGAACCCCTTAGGTATCTACAGTTGCCACCAGAATTATCCAAAAAATCATTTAGACTCGACTTAGGTACGAATTTTTTGATTTTGTGAAATTTTATTTATTCTTTTGATATTATTTTTCAGCAAATTTGTTCACCAAAGCTCATCTTTGTTAACGTTCATAAGCACGCAAACTATTTCCAAATATTTCAACATTGTAAAACTATGACAATAGCCCACATACTTACAAATATTGGGAGAAGAAAGTTTATGGAAGTTGCATCACTTTTCACTTTGCTACCCCAGGAATTTTAACAGAAGGAATTGTTGCACGGGACCCACTAAATGTTCTTCTTTTCTTCTTAGGCACGCTTAGAAAAGAAAACGTTTTACTGCACTTCCTAGCTAAAATCGAAATGTTGCTTACTTGTTGCACGCGCAAATTCGTTAAGCCTCGATACAAGTCTATTAAAAATTCTCTCATGGCAGTCTTAATCCACTCACTTCAATCTATCTGCACTTGATGTCCCGCATTCTATTTTATTGGTTATGCATAATACACAGCCATTCAACCAACGATCCATCCATCCATCCATCCATCCAACCATCCATTCGTCTAACTATCCAATAGCAAACATTGCAGAAAATATATTCGCAGCGACTGCTTATGTAATGGAGCGAAGGCAGGCAGCCGGGCAGGCATTCACTTATTCCGTTCAATTTCCTTAAGGCTTTTAAGGCAACGACGTATAAAGTTAACAGCCTCATAACTTCAAAGCGTCCAACACCCCGCCCACCTGCCTACCGTCACTGACTATTTACATCCACCGCTAAAACTAAGCGCTATGCGTTTTCTCATCATCATCCCAGTCGTCGAATTTCCATATTCAGACAGACAGACAATCATTCAGTCGGAGGCGACGCATTATTTACGCAGCAGCAGCAGCAGCGGCAGTAGGAGCAGCAGTGGCAGCAAAAGCTTTTGAAAGCACTTTATGCAGCTGTGTGGCAGTGGCAGGAAGCAGATTACCACAGCAATTTTGCATAACTGCCACTGCCAGCGCCGCGCCGGTGCCAATGTCGATGTTGTTGCCGTTGCCGTTGCCGCTTGGCCACAGCGTGTTGCAAGCTCCCTGCAGCCGGCAGCCGTCAAACGACAAAACAAAACATAAATCAATCTAAAATGCATCGATTTTGCATCAACCACCACACCGTTCACTACGTTGGTGATGAGAAGCACTTGGCGACGCGTTGAACGAAGGAAGAGTGGCGAACGTCGTTTGCGCAGAAAAAGTGCGTCGCAGGTTCCATTGCGTGGCGCTGTAAAAAAACAAAGCCATAAAAGACGATTGAGGCACAAAGCAAAAGTACTGAGATGACTGAAATGCCTGCTCTGGAACAACAATCGCGCATTTGTTGCGGCATGCAAATGTTGCAAGTTGGAAAATGCCTTTGCAATTTTTGTTTTTTTCTTCTTCCTTTGCTATGACATGGAATAATAAAAGCAACTAATAGCATTTGTAAGAAAAATGAGTGAGTAGCGGTGAAATGATTATTGCGCTGCGTGCAGAAATCGAGTGTTCCACAAAAAAAACAGAAATAAATTGTTTGCTGGCGGCAGCGGAAGACGGTGTTTGCTGCAGTTATTTTTCGCTATTTCTTTCTTGCTGTTGCCTATTGTCTCAAAGCAGTTGTGGATTGAGCTACGCATACTCCAATTGAATTCACTGGCTGGGCTATGTTGCTGGTAGCGACTGGCGGCAACTTTGTGACACACTGTGGGCATGGTTTGATAAAGTTATTGTATAAATCGTTTCGTGTTACATTTACAGTACAATATTATGCTTTAGTAAGGTCAATTTCAAATTGAAGTGAAATATATTCGTCTGCAAAAATTTTCATTTTCCTAGGTAGTATCGAGAATCAATTTTGTTTGGAATACAATAGTGGTTTTTCATTACAATTTTATTTCAAATTTAAAATTGAATTGAGCTGAATTTTCTTTGGTATCAAAAACTGAATTTGTTTAAAAATGCTGGCCAAAACTATATTGAACATTTTTTAATAGTTCTTATAATTGTGTTTTCTTTGAATTTAGTTATATTTAGTTTTTGGAAAAGTTTTCAGAAATCGCGGTACTCGAAATTCTGGCCACAAATTCGCAATAGGCAAACATTTTTTTTTTGTTTTTTTTTATTGAAATGTTCTAAATTTTAAAATACATTTCATTCAATTACAATTACCAAATAATATTTTTCTGCGACAGTATTTACAGGAAGTGCATAATAAGTAGTGTAAGGCATGGGGATGAAATGTATAAGTGTATCTGTTTGGCCACCCGCTGAAATTTCTGGAAAAAGATCACGAGGTTTTCCCGTTAAATGACATAGAATTGGTGTCATTATCGTGTGAACTACGATCATTCGGAAAAAAATTGTAGTATTTTTTAGTATTTTTTTCCAACCTTTAAAGTCAAAGAAAAGAGTCAAAAAATGGTTGTTCATCTTTCCGTCCGCCATTTTGTGATTTTTTTTTTTTAAGATCATAGTTCATACGAGAACGACATTCATACTGAACAATAACTTGTTCGTTTTTTTCATTTTGGTCACTTGTGTATCCCGGAATCCGTGCCGCCAGCGACATACCTTTTTTTGGAAGACCATTTTTGTAAGGCTGACATCTTTTTGAACGAACCTAGTAGGGTTGGTTTTTGACAATAGATCAAAAACTCCTGAAAACAAAAATAAAAAATATTTTTTCCTTTCCGTTTTACACGCTTTTAAAGAAACACCCAAAAATTTAAAATGAGACGAGTGCCTTAAGTCTCCGACAGTGCGCATCAAGGTAAGCAAATCGCCAAACCTCAGAGTTGGTATGTTTTTCGAGCCTTTTGGTATGAGCTGCAGAGTATTGTTTGGCAACTTCGGACATCTTGAGGTTACGATGAAGCCAGTGCCTTTCACATACCGTAGAGCGTTTACTGCGTTTGTTTTGAAATCGTTGAATTTTTTCAATAATTCAATTATTTAGCGCAACTGTGTGCCATAAGCGCACGCTTCTATATTTTGAATTCGGCAGTCTCATTACAGGAAATATGAAACCTTATTGTTCCAAAGAAAAAGTCAGTGTAACAACGTGCAAAGGTAATCAAGGGTAATGCAGATATTTTACGGGATTTTTTTTTTTTGTTTGTTTTTCAGACAATCGAAAGTAGAGGTTTTGGCAAACATAATCGTAGTGCGATATTCAGTTGGATAACGTAACTCGTGATTGAAACATTTTATAAAAATGGTGGTTCAGCGCATTAAGCCATGAAGTACATTTTCACCTAAACGGATACGTTAAGCAGCTAAACTGCCACATTTAGGTTACTGAAAATCCGCATGTCATTCAAAAAACAAAAAATTATGCACTCAGAATGAGTCACTGCTTGGTATGGTCTGGTGGTCAGAGGCTAGCGGAGATATCTAAAAACATGCCAGTAACACCATTACGGTGAACGGTGAGCGGTGCGCGTAATGGCGACATTATGACTAATTTTGCATATATCAGCTGAATTAGATGGCATGGACTTGGAAAATATGCGGTATCAACAGAACGGTACCACTTGGCATACAGCGCTTGAAACCATGACTCTATAGAGGACAAACTCTCTAGGACGCATTATTTCAATTTGCGTCGTTAATATGAAAATAATATAATAATCGGGAATAAACAGAAAAAGGAGATTGCACATTATAGTCCACTTTATGTGAAGATCGTATGCTGATCAATAGTTGAAGTTTGTTTTGTTTCAGACATTTATCTTGAATCTATGAATTCCAAAGATGATAATTTTGCAGATTTAGCTAGGCGAGGCAAAATTGTTAGCGTAACTTCGGCTTGCACGTCATCGGGGTTGCGGCAATTCGGGAATTCTGGCCGCTCATTTTACAAGCACTTCCACAATCGTCCAATCAGTCGTTGTTCAGCTGGCAACGAAGTAACCGGAGTAGGTGGGTTGATATTTTCGGATATCAGCAACACCATCTGGATATCTTCATAAACAAATCGCTCACATCATCCGGCTATGTCAGCAAATCAGTGAGTTCCTGCCAAATCGCTGAGAACTGGCCACACTTCTGCCTTCGGTGTATGAATTTCTTATTTTTAATTTGTGTTTTAATAATTTTGTTGTGTCTCTTTTGAATTTTGAAATCTCTGTTTGTTTTCAGCTTTTCTTCTTTTACGAAACATGTGTGAAAAAAAAACCGACTGCTAGAATTTGATTAGCATGCATGCATATGTATACATATGTATGTAGACATTTCTATTTGTATTTAATTAGTTGGTTTTTGTTTATTATTGTTTAAGCCGATGGAAATAAATTTTAATTTATGAGTCCACATAATCTCGAGAATAAGTTGCCCTACTTCACAGCGAAAAGAACAAAATACATAAAACTAAATAAAATAAATTTGTTTTATTTGTTTTCATACACGAAATTTGGCATGCTTGCATATTGCACAAACACACACCAACGCGTCGTTGGTGTAATGGTTAGCATAGTTGCCTTCCAAGCAGTTGATCCGGGTTCGATTCCCGGACGACGCACACTTTTTTTACCATATTTAATTACTTTTGTTTGCATACTTTTTATTTTTATATTTTTTAAGAATATTTTTTTTTATTAATAATAACAAATTTAATTTGTAGGGAAGAAAGTTTAATATGACTCTCGAATGAACGAGTTTGCCGTCGCAGCAGTGGTATGCCCTGCTTGCATGGACTAAAAATAGCAATACTATTAAAATATATAAAATATATATATATATATAGTTATAATAATAAAAGTAATAATAATAATACTAACAAAATATAATAATAATAATAATAATAATAATAATAAGAATATCAATAAATTTAAACAAAACATAACAAAAAATAAAAAAATAGTGTCGACACAACAGGCAGCTCGAAACTGCCATCGTGTACGGTAAAAATGGCTCCGCTTCACGCGTTAAACGGAGAGAAGAGTAGTGGGGAAATAATAACAATAAGTTTATTTAAAGTTTTCTTACAACTTTATTGCAAAAAATTGTGTAAGTTCTTGTAACTTCCTTGATATTTATTCTCATATACACCCCGTTGCAAAATTATAACCACAACCCAAGTTTGTTTTTATAAAAATATATATTTAGTTCATACTACAACAAAATCCATACAGCATAAACCATAAATGTAAAGTTTCTAACTTTATATACAATTTTCCAAAATTTCGTAAAATTTTGTAAAGTTTTTCAATACTTCATCAAAGTTTTAAACTTTTTAACCAGAATTCTTAAAATTTTTCTGAGTATGCAGTTTTAAAGTCCATTGAATTTTAGTTTAACAAAATGTAAGTTTCAAGTGACCACAAAATACCGCTGATTTTTGAAAATTTTTTTCACTGAGGTGTCACACATTTTCTTCCATACAAAGTGCATGCGCCAATAGTTTTAAGTGGAAGAACAAGCATCGCCAACGAAAAAAAAAACATGCAAAAAATGCAAGCAGTAACATTGTTTTTGGCACTAATTTCTTCATTAACAACTAATCAATTTTCTTCGGAATTGGCTAATTACAAAAGATTTATGGATATACCAAATTTTCTCCCTCATTTTGGTTAATATTTTAATGTACTAAGAAAAACAATAAAAAAAGGCATGTATTACAAAAACAAATATTGTAGGAGTAGCAATATTTTTGGTATTCATGTTTTTTTTGCACTGCAACAAATATATTTATATATTTATATAATATATAAATTTTTCAGTACTAATAAATTTTCTTCAGTATTGATTTATTTTATCGACGCCCATCATTCTTTGACTTTCTATGTTGTTTCTTCTTTTTTCGTGCATGTACAATAATACATAGATATATTTTCATTTATTTTAACATTTTAAATTGACTATTTGTATGTGACAACATAACTAAGTATATACCCTTGTATTAATAATTTAATTTTAACACTAGTTTATCAGTAAAAAATTATAATCTGGTGCAATTTAGAACGACAGCGCAATTCAAAACCCAAAGAAATTTAATTCGCGCAAATGTATTAAAACGACAGAATGCTACTACTGGCCTTGCTTGCTTTCCGTCTAGATTTGTGCCATTCTTCTTACAGTCAACACATTCAACACCCATTCACACACCTATACCCATATATGCATGCTCATCAACCCCCAGTCAAGTGCACACTTTAGCAGTCGTTTCGTAACAGCTGCGGTGTCCGAGCGGTTAAGGAGATGGACTTGAAATCCATTGGGTTATGCCCGCACAGGTTCGAATCCTGTCCGCAGCGAATAATTTTTTTATATTTTTTTGCTTTTTTATAACATTATTTTATTTTTATTTAATAGGGAAAATAATCTAATAATAGAAAAAAGCTAGTTTGGCTAATTCTTAAATAACAAATTTCGAAAAATTGTCGTCTCGTTATTGGCAAATATTTTAATTAAATGAGAATAAAAGAAACAAGAATAAATACTATGTATTATTGTATGCTATTTGTGGTATTAAACTATATTTTGTTAATAATTTTTTATATTTTATTTTTGACTTTGAAATGATGAAAAAATTTGCCGCAATTAATAATTTTAGTTGTTATTTTTTTTCAAATGCAATTACTTGAATAAATTCTAAATTACAGCTGATAGCAAAAAATTTCGAATTAACAATTTAGTGTTAATGAACACCAACCCAATTGCCGCCAGAGTGTCACAATTTATTTCGACTGGCGCTTTTCATAGAATAAGGATTGATATAGGCTTTTTTAAATTTAAAAAAAGTTACATTATCGCACGCAAGAGTCAAACAGCCAGTCATTGGAGATTATTCATACTTTTGCTTTGATAGCATCCATCATCACTTGATGCATCAGAGTTGAAGCAGTCACCTACTAGGCTGATTGTTTCCATCTTTTGCGAAACTGGTTTTTATTTTTAACAAAGCCTTTCGTAGATTTAATTTAATTTAACCGCTGCCCAGTATTGCTCTGTAGGGCGTAGCTCTGCATAATTGGGAGAAAAGTGCACACCATTGTCTTTATTGCAAGTAATTTCTTTTTTGCAGTACTGTGAAGTAGCAAGACCAGGCCAAAATAATATACAAAATAATATTCCTCTGCTGCTTTAAAAATGGTAGAAGATGCCTTTTCTAAGCATTCGTTTATGTACACGTCCGGATTTAGCAAGCCAGTTGTAACAAAAATTTCACTTCTTTCGCCACAAGACTTACTTTTTGAAAACTTTGATGGCTTTTGTATTCTTAACTGCTCATTCACCTTCCCTTTACTTTCCGCGGCATAGAACTGCTGTTCGGGTAAGTTCTTAAATTGTCCCCCTTCACGTATGTTTCGTTGTTGTTGTTATTTTTGTTGTTGTTGTAACCGCATAAATACTCCCCACAAATATTTGGTGAATGCTGCTAGAGAGACAGTTCTTGGCTAGATATAAAACTCTGTCATTTCCGTAACGTAACTGAATGTCGTGGGATTACGTCGTTGCATCGTCCATTACGCAACAGTAAAATTTTATAAGAAACTCTTCGTTTAATCAGCGAACTCAAGTTTTTGCGTCTCTTTCCTTCTCTTCATTTGTTTCCGGAGCTCTTTGAGGCATTGTAAAAGAAGAGACGTATGGATTTGCCCCGGTCTGAGTTTCCAACCTAGCTGCTTTTCGTGAATATTGTTTTTCAACTTTTACTGAAGATTCGCGTTTAAAATACTTGGAAACCCCACTGTTTGAGGGTCTGGAAGACGTCCCAAAAGTAGATCTCCAAAAGTATTAATAGAAATCAGTCTCCATCTGGTATCGCTAGGGACCAAAAGGCTTATGCGTGGCTTATTGCCCACCAGGCAAACCTAACCTAACCATTACTGAAGATTTTGAAGTCGATTGTGTTTGCATGGACTTTTCTAAGGCATTTGATAGAACTTCTCATACATTTCTCTTACGTAAATAAGCCTCGCTTGACTTTCATTCTGTTTTCTTTCGATGGTTGAAATCTTGGTGAAAATCTTATTGATAGACGATGCGCGGTAATGATTGCTGATGAATGCCCGGCCTCTTTCATTGCATCTTCAGGTGTGCCACAAGGCAGTATTTTAGCACCTCTACTACATACACTTTTCGTTCTATTTATTCAAGATATTAGTACCTCTTTCTCGTTTGCCAATATTCTTCTAGATGCTCATGATTTGAAAATATTTTCTGCGATTAGTGAAACTGAGGATGCCCCTATGATGCAATCGACAATTAATGCGCTCGTTCGCCAGTGCAGTAGGTTAGGTTAGATTAGTCTGGTTGGCATTAAGCCACGCATAGACTTTTTGGTTCCTAGCGATACCAGATAAAGGCCGACCTCTTTGAATACTGAAAGTAGATATCATGCAGGATGCCAACGTTTTTAGCGAATCTAAGCAGAGCTGGGAGCCCCGGTGCAGAAACTTCAGCAGCTCTCTAAATATCAAGAAATGTGTTCATGTTGTTTTTGCAAAAACTCAACATGTTGTTTAATCATCTTAAAGTAAGAGAAATCCGCCTCAGCAGAGCACCTTACGATAACTCCAAACTGGCAGTTCTTCACAATGGCAACATCAGCGACCCATTCAGCACCAACGCAGGTGTAAGACGTTTCACCAGACATTTGATGACCTGGACTTCGCCGATGACATTTGCCTCCTCTTTCACAAACTCACTGATATGCAAGCGAAGAGAGGCTATTCTCACTCGTAAGCACTGTCCGACTGAAGCTCAACATTGCCAAGACGAAAGCTATGAGAGTCAACCAACCAATAAAGCAAGATATATAATGGTTGACGGGTGCCCGATGGAATTTGTCGAAAGCTGCTGCTACGTCGGCTGCACTATCACGGCAGACGGCGGAGCAGCTGAAGACGTCAGCGAATGCATACAGAATTCGAGTAAACTGTATTGAGTATTGAAGTATACTCAAGTCATTATTGTTGTACGGAAATGAAGCACGGCTGGTCTCCAACCCCATCACACAGAATGTACCATCTTTCGTCAACAAATGCCTCCGCATCATTTGTAGAATATTCTCGACGAACACCATCAGTAACGACGCGCGGCGCAGATCAACAAAAGAGGAGCCCATCCTAGGGTAAATCACACGCAGAAAGTGGCGATGGATAGGTCACACGTTTAGAAAACTACCAGATAGCATCACGAGAATGGCAGGGGACTGAAACCCACAAAAGAGCAGAAGTCGCGGACGGCCAAAGAATATTTGGAGAAGGTCGATGTTGTGCGAGCTAGCAGATGGGATGGAGCAAAACAACAGCCCAGAATCATGTACGATGGAAGATCTTGTCGAAGCCCTATGCTCCCGAACGGAGTGAACAAGGATATTCTTTCTTGTAACTTGAAGATATATTTCGTTCTGCTTTTTGCTGTGTAATAGTCCCACACACGGGCTACGACGCCAATGCTAACTTAGATTAGTGTCGTTCGAAACTTTCCCATACACGCAAAAAACAAAAAAGACGTACGTACGCGAAGCGTTTTGAGGCGGTATTTTTATGCACGCATTCGAAAGGGCCGAAATTATCTAACGCCACGGCTGCAAAAGTAATTAAAAAATCAAAAAAGTTTGTTGTTATGTGGAATCAGCGGTATAAGGTGTGCGAATGTTGATGACTTTTCCGAGCGGGGCTTGAAGAGAGTGACGACAAAAAAAGCAGGATAAAGTGATCGTCCAACTTTTTAACCGGCACCCTTCTTTGTGACTACGCCAAGCATGATCAGTTCTTGATAAAAAGGGAATAGATGTGAGTATCAACACCATCGAACGTCGACTGAAGGTGGCGAACATATCCTACCGTCCCACATCACCAAAACCAATGCTCTCAGAAAACATATTGAGAACCAACAAAAGAAGAAAATGGCGTCACAATATTGGATTGGCCTTCCCCGTCCCCAGACACCAACCTCATTGGAAATGTGTGGGGAATTATGAAAACGTATCTTTCCGGAAGGCCAGTCCATGATTTAAAGCAACTCGTGCGTCAAGTTCGCAAAATCTAGTCCTGTTTGTCGACGAGCTACGCAAAAAAGCTGTTTCAAAGCATGAAGAAGATGCCAGCCTATACTCGACAACGATGAATACTGCACGGCTTATTGAGTAATTTCGACTCGTAGTTTTGTACATACTTTCATGTGAAAAAAGTTTTAAATATATATCTTTTATACTTCATGAAAAATCGCGGTTCCTTTTTTCTGAAACAGACTGCAAATAAAAAAAAGTCACATTAACTTTGATGTATCCACTTCTTATTCAGTCTTAGGTTTCAAACGACGTAATACTACTTTCTTCTGCCCCCAATATACAAATGAGAGGCGTACAGAAGATGTTCCTTAAATATGATCTCAGATCGTTAAATTTTCAAATCCTATAACTTCCCATGATTCCCGTTTGATTTTAATTAACCTAACTAGAGAGTTGAAGGCCTATACTCCCACTGTCATTTTTGTTTTTTAGTGCAATTAAAGGAGGAATGTAATTGTTCATCCCTATTACGGAGCATTCACTTTCATATCTTTACTAGATCTGTAGGCAACACTTACAGATTTCTTCTTAAATTGCTTAGCAAGAACTATGCGGATAAGATGGCCCTACTAGACTGAATTTTCGATGGCAACATTGCCGAAAAATCAGTGTTAATATCTCTTGTGAATGAAAAATAATGAAACTTTTAAAGAGAATAACAACAAAGACTGGACGCAATGCTGGTTTCCATTGACACACTACAAATTTTAATCAGAATTCCCGATAAACACCACCATCTGTCTAGGCTATAAGAGAACTCAATGAGATCTCGAGTTCTATTCTGCTTGACTTTTCGCTGTCAAAGAATGAATTTTATGAATTTCTGAACTATTTTTTTAATTTTAAAGTTAAATAAACTATCTCTAGTAACTTAAGCTCTAATTAGCTGTATGTGATCTGTAAAAACTATAATTTTATGTTTTCGACTCAAAATAAACGAAATAAAAAAAATTACTTCAGCCTTGCACTCTTTTTAAATTCTTGAACAAAAGTTGGCGAAGTGGAGGTTTTACACACATAAACACCTTTAGGTGTCCCTTTAATTGGATTTTCACTGATGGCGCGCGGTTTTTGTTCCAGAACCTCTTACTCGATTAACAACAGAAATATCTTCTTTATTTTTTTTTTGGTCACTCTTTTTACCGTAGAAGTGTAAACTCCAATATGATTTCCTACACATTTTCGCGCCCATATTGGATTTTTTCGTAAAGTGGGCTAAACTTTTTTCCTTAGTTCGAGCGCAGTTGCTGCCATTTTTCTGTACGTCATTCTTCAAACTGTAAAAATAGACTTACGTCAAGTAAATATTTCTATTTTACAAAAAATTTACTTTATTTCTTTAGTGAGTCTAAAAGTATTTTTCTTCAAACAATGAGAGGCTTGAATGTTTTCATGCACCCTCCTCACTTGACTCCTATTCGAAGTGGAATATTCTTGGAAGATTTTCTATAACTGCAAGCTGTTTGAAGGCATTCTATTGGATATCGGGTTCGAGGTGGTTGAGTTCTTAATAAGGCGTCTCCTATTGATTGGGTGGCAGTTAAGCAGAGTCAGCAGCGTCGTATGAAGAAAATGTGTGATGAAAGAAGGGACTTATCTTCATATATTTTACTTTAATTTTGACCAGCTTCCCGCGTTGAATATTCCACGGTGCATCCGTTTGATTTTTTTCCATTTTTTTTTCCTTTTCTATTTTATTTCTCGTACTTCTATTGCGGTTATTATCATGCTTGTTGCCGTCGTTGCTATTGTTGCTATTGCTATTGTTGTTGCCGCTGCTGTAGTTGGCTATGCAAATAGTTGGCTTTTACCGTGCGGCTTGCGTAAATAATAACAATAATTGTTTGGCATTTCGCAAACGCAAAGAGCAATTGGTGGCAGAAATGCCAAAGCAAATGAGATGCATGTTGCAACTTCCCGTTGTAACAAAACGTGATAAAACCAACTTGAATGCGTATGCATGCATATGTGCGTGTGTGTGTGTGTGTGTGTGCGCGTATAATACAAGTTTGCATATATGCTTGAATGCAAATGATGTTGTTTTTGCTACATTCTATATGCACCACATCTACGTGCGCGCTTGTGTGTGTGTGTGTGGCATGTGCGTCACTTGGCATTGCGTTTGCCGCATTTCAGCGCGCACTAATTGCATGGCTGTTGACCACGACCAATTGTACGTACAATAATACGTACAACAACAAAACGAATACAACAACAACAACAAGTACGAACAGCAACAACAACAATAGCACAACAACAGCAGCGATGTTAGCACTCTTAAAGTATACTTGCTTGCGCGTGCCGCTGATTTGTGCAACGCAATGCCACAAACAAATCAAAGCAACTGAACTTGCAACACTGACACACTTGCATGGGTACACGCAAAATAACAAAAGAACAAAAAAGAGAACAACACGTGTAGCATCAACTGTTGCCGTTTGTTTTCGTTTTTTTTCTTTCTCTATTTTCTCGTTTGTTGTGTGGCATGCAACATAGGTTATTTGCATGCGCGATTTATTTGCCATGCTAAATAAGTGGTTTGGCATTTAAAGTGGCGCTTCATTAGAATACAGCGGCGTCGACGCGCATGATCGAATGAGGCAGATGTGGCAAGTTGCATACATATGCACATATACGCACCAGCTGTGGCAACAACAGCAACAGTAACTGTAGTTGAGGCTGCAAATAGCTTGATTTGCGCCAATTTGTGATAAAAAGTAGTCCGGCAACCACCTGCGTGCGTATGTACGTACGTGCATAGGTATGTAGAATGCATGCCACCACATTGTTGCCGCACGCCAGGAAACGCAACAAAATTACATTTTATGGTTGTTGTAAAAGAAGGTTGATTGTTGAAAAGCGGTATTTAGTACAAGTGATACGTTGAAGTGGCATGTGAAAGGCTTTTAGTGAATGTTGCAAGCAAGCAGGTGGTGGATAGATAATTTCTATGGCAACAATTTGGTGCTGCCAAACTATGTAACCAAATTTGTTGTTTGGTATAATGTGTCAGCTTGAGACGAGCAGCATGCGGCAAGGTAGCGTGAGGCGTGCGAAGTGCGCTCGTTGCAACTGCGTCTTCTTCTTCTTCATATATTCAGCGCTTTCTCATTTTATTTTATTTTCTTTTTTTTAATTTTGTTTGCTTTCGTTTTGCTTTTCAAACTTCTTCAGTCTGCATAGCTGATTAATGCCTTGCCATATTTTACTTGCCACAACGCACAATTCGCTTGTAAACTGCGTGTTTCGTGGAAGTGGTATAGTCATGGTGACTCTGTTGCAGCCATAGAGTTATGTTGCACGCATTTTTACAAGCAATGTATGCATTCTCGAATTATTGGCGCTTCGCCATTCCGCCGCGCTGGCCATGCGGCCAAGTGATAAATGAGGTGATGGCGCATGGGCCTGTGTTTGCCTGCACCATCAGTAGTTCACAACAACCACACAACAATAAGGACGCCTTCGTAAAGCCCATGCAATTAATTTGTGACTAGCTGTGCCTACTCCGGAACAAATAAGCTGCCACATGGCACCGCTCTAACAATTTCCTTTACATTTTTTGTTTGTGTAACATGCGTTTGCGCAGCATAAAGCAGCGCGCTGGTGGGCTGTCGCACTCAAAATTAAAATGAGAAATTAAAATTTTGCAACAAAAAACAACAAAATAATTGTGGATAAAGTAGAATTATGTAAAATTGCGAAAAAGGCTTTGGTGGTGGCACGCAAGACGATAGTGGATGTGTCGCCGGCAGACGATAAATCAGCAGACCATAGTAGTTAACAATGACAAAAACAACAATAACAACAACGAAAGAGTGCCTGTGGTCGCATTAGCCACTGAGATAAGCTGCCATGCCATGCACATGCGTGCAACGCATAGCTGGCTGCCCGTGTTACACGCGCTTTGTCCGCTACTGTATAGCGGCTTGCCACAAGAAGGTATTAAAAAATATAAATTAAAGCTAGACCAAAAATCAGCTCAACGGTTGACAGCTTTGAACGTGCCACACTCATGCCACCCCGCTCCTATGTTGCTGCATACACTTTTGCACATTTTTGTTATTGTAAGCGCCCTTTTTCACATGTGCGCACACTCACCTAACGCATGCGTGGGTGTGTTGGCACATCATGCGGCATGCCGCAAGTAATGTAAACAATACTTTAGCTTCGGCTGCTTGTCTTGTTTTCGGTGCTACCCGATTTGACATCCCAGCTGATATTGCAACCATTCGACAGTTGCTGCTGCTGCATGTTTTCAAAAATAATTGACATGAACTTTTGTGGCATTTATAGGTGGCAACATTATGCACTCAGCTGCCAGACCGCATTAGAGCTTGAAAGACATAACGTGACTGCTGGATTTTTATGGGCAAACATTTTTTTTCTGTTATTTCTGTTTTTTTTTTCAACTTTGCCACTGTTACTGCAATTACGCATGTCTGCTGTGGTATGCAGCATTTGAAAGTGTGTGCCTGTGTGCGTGCGTTTGTGTACGTGTTTGAGTGACGTAATACGGGTAACACCTTTGTGACGAATTTTCGCCAAAATATGCATAAATCACGCGTCGTTAGGCTTATAAACATTTTGTGTCATGTTGCGCAACATATACAAATGAGCGCATGTTGATGTTTATGTGCAACAAGCAAAAAGTTGGCAGTTTAATAAGCTGGCAGGCATACAATTGGGGTTATGAGCGGGGCACATTTGAGTTTTGTTAATGTTTTGTTGTTGCTTTTAGAAATAGTAAAATGTTGTAATTGGCCATTTAAGTTGCAAGCACAGAAGGTTGGATGGAAATGTCGAACTCATACTCTGACATGATAAAAAACATGGGGCCCTTTGGTTGACAAATTCTATTTAGGGATCCAGTCTGAAGGCTAGTATTAAATTCACAGCCGTGAAATTACGCCAGCAACATTGATTGTCAACTGAGAAGAAACGCCAAATTTACGAGCATCACCTCTGAAGCAATTGGTAAATTTGTGATATGATGGCCGGGATATCAGTAGTCGTAGCGTCGCCCAGTAGCTAAAGATCGACCAATTTTAAGTTATTTGAGCAAAGCTGGATTCAAAAAGAAATTCGATGTTTGGGTGCGACACCAATTAACAAAAAAAAAAATTCAGGAATCAAATTTCCATCTGCGAAGCCTTGGGCAAACGAAATGAAATCGACCTATTTCTTAAACGGATGGTGACTGCGGATGAGAAATGGGTCACATACGGCAATACTGTGCGAAAACCATCGCAGTCAAAGCGTGATGAAGCAGCTCAAATGGTGGCCAATTTAAGACTAATGGACAGGAAGGTTCTACTGTGTATTTGGAGGGACTTGAAAGGAATAATTGATCATGAATTGCTTCCGTATGGCCAAACACTAAATTCAGACCTCTACTGTCAACAACTGGACCGTTTGAAATCAGCGATTGAACAGAAACGGCTAGAATTGATCAACAGAAGAAGTTTTGCGGTCTATCAGGGCAACGCACGACCACATACATCTGCAGTGACTCGCCAAATACTCCTGGAGCTTGGTTGGAAAGTTGTAATGCATCGACCTTGCAGTAAGGATCTGCCACTAAGCGATTGCCACCTTTTTCTCTCATTGCAAAACTTCCTGAGTGACAAGAAATTGGTGTCAAGAGAAGATTGGGAAAATCGATTGCTAGAGTTTTTCGCTTATATGGATTAAGGCTTCAATGAAAATGGCCACAAATTATATAAGAAAACAGTGCATATTTGACCCATATCAGACAATCCGAAACATCTTAAATAAAGTTTTCAATTTTGCGCAAAAATATTGGATTTCTCATTCCTTTAATTTATATTGAAACAAAAAAATATGTCCAGGAGTATTTTGCGAAGACGCTTCGCTTAAAATGCCATTCTTCGGAGTGAACTCAGGAACTTCACTCGCATGCGAACTGTCAAACTGGCATGTTTCGCGGTGTTTTTACGCCGTGAACTGAATACTACTTGGCCGTGAGATACATTTGAAATTTCACGCATATTTCATGGGGACGCAATTTTTATGGCCCATGATAACCATTTAATGGGAAATGCGAACTTAGTACTCTGGCTAAGGCCACGATATGCTAGTAAAGCCTGCAAAATCTACTACAAGGAGGCGAAGAAGCACTGAAAATATGATCATTGAAAAGGTTTGCCTGGGAAGAAGCAACTAAAAGTTACTGTTATAAATGTTGATGCTCTCTGCACTGCGACTATAAGATCTAAGGTACTAGCTTCAGAATTTAGCGAATATCTTTTAAATCCACTTTCGAGCCGTCCATTCTTAATTTGTCAATTCAACATATTCAGGATGAAAGATGCTAAGCGTATCGGGAATAATGATCAGCATTGCCTTCAGTCGAATTCGTTGGCTGCTGTGCACTCTTTTTCACTCATATCGTCACTCTGAATCAACGCAACAAAAAATTCTCGCCGTTTGATACTCACTCAGATTCATAATGCCTTTAATATCTTTAATTGCAATATTTGGTTTTCTTTCGGACTTCTTTAAAGATCAGTATATAAAAAATAAATAAATAATTGGCGCACTGTAAGGTGCTAGGCCGAGCTCCTTCTCCTATTTTTGGCGTGCCTCTTGATGCTCTTCCACAAATGGAGAGACCTACAGTTTCAAGCCGACTCCAAACGGCAAATGGTTTGTTATGAGTAGCTTTTTTATGGCAGAAATACACTCGGAGGTTTGCCATTGCCTGCCGAGGGGCGACCGCTATTAGTGTAATTTTGGTGTTTCACCGAGATTCGAACCTACGTTTTTTCTGTGAATTCCGAATGGTAATCACGCACCAACCCATTCGGCCATGACGGCCGTTTGTTATGACGAGCTTTTTTATGGCAGAAATACACTCTTACTTCTTCATTTTGCCTAGATTCGAACCTATTGCGCATCAATCTAACTCTACGGCGACTCAGTATATACTGGGTTGATAAGGTGGCACAAAATTAATCATCCAATTTTATTTTTCAATAAATTTTTTTACTAAACAAAACAAAAAATATTTTTGAGTGAAGGAAATTTTTATTTTAACCACGAATGGGTGATTAATTTTGCGCCACCCTGTATACGGAAACGAAAACAGAAGTTGGAAATAAGTATAAGAAACTTATTTGGGGTCTTGCCTTATATTTTATGGCAAAAGGAATATGTGCACATACAAAAAGTTTCGTGTATTTGTTATATGAAATAAATGCGCAACACAATCAAGGAAAAAAAAAACAAATATGAAAAATCAACTTTTTAGCAACTAAAAAATTTCATTTTATTTTACTAAAATTTCTAACTAAAAACCGTAGAATTGAGATGATAAATTGGTGAAATTTTTTTCTTAAAATTTCAAACTTGTTTTTGTGCGGTTTTTATTTAACAATGATCCGTACTTTTATAAAAAGCAACATTCACTTGAAAAAAGAGGAACATTTTCAAAAATAGTCGAACTACTATCTTTGTGCTATCTTTTGTTGTAGACTGTACGTAGGTCAGTAAGTGTCTTACAGAGAAGCGGCGATTATACCCAAAATGTATGCTTCAGTGCCATTTTCCACTTCTATGCCAAAAATTGAACAAGAATAATTGAATAAAATAGTATTACGAAAGGCTTGGCTTTTTTTTTTCAAGAGTAAGTTAAATTTTTCGCTCCACAAAGCCTACTCACCCATACCAATTATGCCACAATTTGCTAGAAATCGGGCAGCGACAGCTTGGACAACATACACAAAAGCACAAAGGCGTTCACACCAGAAACCTAAATGCCACTCATACACTCAGATGACCTCAGCGGGTATCTGATTTCGAGTGCACAGCATGAAATTTGATATCACCTTTTGCAGCAATAACGAAAAAAAGCAAAGAGACCCAAGCAAAACTATCAAAATATTTGACACTGAAATGTCATTAATAATAATTGTAAAAATTGCGGAATAACAAGAACAACAACAAAATAGCAATTTGCAACGCGTAATTGCCACCCAAAAGCGTATACAAAAAACGCTATGGATAACTTTTATGCGGCCAGAGAGATGCAAAACGCTGGAAAAAGCATTTGCGGTTACGCTAATGCTGGCGCCGGTAACAGCAACGGTAGCGGTAGCGGCAACTGCCGCGCTTGGTACACTGGGCGCGCATGCGCGGTACGCATTTGAAATCGATACAGCACGCAGCGCCAGCTATCGACGCTTGCTGTGCCTTAAAATTGATATGCCAAAAGGTGCAACAACAGCAAAAACTAAAAAAACGAGAAAAAAAACGCACAAAAAAGGTAGCGCGCAAATGTTGTATGAAACACAAACACAAAAACAAAACTGTAGAATAGCTGAACGACGACATTATGAATAATAACAACAAATAGAAAAACATGGTTTGTGCAATAGCTGGACCGCCAGAGTAGTAGCCGCCCATTTGGTGGCACCATGCAACATGCAGAGCAATTTATTAATGAGGTTGCAAGTTGATTGCAAGAACTGACTACCGCAGTGGCGCGCATGGGTTGGTTGGTGCATAGCCATTGGGGTAAGTGGTGCAGCAGCGTTTGTGCTTTACTGTGTGGCATGTTAGATTTTTTGCTTTGGTTTTCCTATAACTGGCTTTTTATAGTTGTTTTCAGTGGTAATTTTAGCAGCAGCGATATTGACAGCCTGCCCCCGCCGATGCCGCTACCACCGCACCACCGCAGATGCCTACAAATTGACAATGCCAGCGGGTGTTGGGCATTTATTGAACTTATTAGCGCATTTTTAACTTGCAACATGCGGCTTGTAACGTGCAACAAGTCAGGCTGGTGCTTGTAATTGTTAGACGACGGTCGAAATGCGTTTCCTCTTGCTATTTTTCTTAGTTTTGCTTTAATTATTTGTTGCTTTTGTTGTTGCTGGTTTGCTTTTGCTCACTTGCTCACCACTGGCAATATCAAGCGCTTTTTGTTGGCGATACAATATCGCGCAATGTCTCGTCTCGCCACACTGCAAATGAGGTGTCAAATGACAAACGATAAGTGCTGCAACGAGCATGCAAGCAACGCATGTAGCATGCAACAACAGCGCATGCACACACCAATAGACAAGCACCAATAAACACATGCAATGCGGCACAATCAGTGTTAAATGCGAGCACGCGCATGCAACACAACGCATTTAGGCGTGCATTAGTCACCACAAACAAACAGCCATATACATGTGGCATGCCACTCTTTTTTGCCAGCTGTGCGCACTCTCAATATCCACGAGGTCAGAGAGTGCGTTCATGCTGCATGCATTTCTGTGTGTACGTGTGTGTGTGTGTGTATGCTTGCTTGTTTGTCACATGCGTGTCGGCGCCAATTGTTGTTGCAACATGAGTGCGCGTGCGCGGCCGGTCACAAACAATCCGCTTCGTTTGCTTGTGGCACATTTATCATTATTGTGTTGCCACGACTGGACTCCTCCTTCTTGCTGCCACATTCTGTAAATAAAATTAGCCGAGGTCAAAGTATTGCCTATTGGCGTGACATGGCATGGTGCGGCGTGGTGTGGGGCGATGTGTTGTGGTGTGGTATTGTGGGTGCAACACAAAAAGTAGAAAAACAGCTGTGCGCTTGTGTTTGTGTTTGCAACCAAAGCCGCACATTTATTAGCTTCAGTAGAGATGCATACATACACATATACATACATACATGCACCTATTGTATCTATATATTGGTGGTTGCCGCCTCTTTTAAGCCACCAAATTATTTTGCGTGATTTTCCGATTTGCCAGCACTTTTTCATTCTATTGTTGTTGCTATTCGGTTGTTGGCATTTGACAACTGTTGCAAGCTGGCGATTGTGATTGCGATTGCGATTTACATTTTATTGGCGAGTCATAAAAACGTCAAGGATTTATTT
Organism: Anastrepha obliqua; assembly: GCF_027943255.1. NCBI lineage: Eukaryota > Metazoa > Arthropoda > Insecta > Diptera > Tephritidae > Anastrepha > Anastrepha obliqua. The sequence goes on from NC_072893.1 coordinate 53,039,092, forward strand.
GTTACTGCGCTTTGTGCTAATTTTCCACTGCGTTTGAATGAATTCCCCCGCTCCCCAAAAAAAAAAAAAATAAATGCGTGGTTGTGTGTATGGTCAGCATTGAAATGACTGTGAATGAGCGCGTATGTGTGCCCCTCTTTTGTTTGTCTAATTGGCGTGTCATTACCATTTGTAAGCCACTCATAAATCAATTGCATAAGGTAGCTATGCATTTTGTTGCTATAAAAGGTAGGTAATTTTTTTCTTAATTCTGCCTCAAATTGCGATAAGCTTGCAGCATATAAAAAAAAAAACAAATCAAGTAACGGCTTAAAGTATCAGCAAGTGAATGGTGCTGGCGTTACTTTAATGTATTTGCATTTTTTGTCTTTCGTCTATGGCTTTTAAGCTGTGAATTTGTTAATGTTTCTGCCCTGCGGTGCGTATGAGTAACATTCCGCTGGTCACTGGCACTTCATTACCGGACACACAGAACAACTCAGCGTTCTTGAATGATTGGGAATGTCTTAAGCTTGTAGATTGAAATGCTTTTGACATTAAGTCGTAATTTATTTAGTTCTTTGTTGTGTGATTTTTTAATTGTTATTCCAAAAGCGCGCTTGATTGATTTGTGTGGAATATCAAATATATTTGCCTCCCTGAACTCTCTTGATTTCTACAAATACTTTTTACGACCGCATACTTCTAGAGCTCACAATCTATTCTTGACTTAAATTTAAATCAAATCTCACTAAGTTTTTATGTTACCCATAATTAAATGGTGCCACACAGTTTCATTCGAGCGTTGCGTTGTTTGAAGGTAAAAGATTTATGTGCACTATAAAAAATGTATGGGATAAATATGTGCAGCGACACTAGGTGTAGCTACAAAGTAGCCAAACTGATGGTGTGAAATATTTTTGTTTTGATTTCATACATTTGTACTTATTATGACCTTCGATATACACAGTTATGTATACCATATCAGTGGAATCAACCATAAGAATGCTCCTTTGAACGAAATAGTGATGGGTGTCTTCCTCTGTCAGTTCCTTCATAGTTTCATCGCACTCAAATCTGTTTATTTTTAATGTAGATTTTACTTTGGGAAACAGATAGAAGCTATATACGCCACATGCGCTTTTGCGATTAAGTTGGACGGCCTAATACTGAGATGCTGCTATTGACAGATAATAAAGGTGGTATGAAACGGCGCATTGTCCTAATCGCAATCCTTTACAGGTCTTCTCAAACTTTAGCTAGTGTTTTTGCTATTCCTAGGGAATACAGTGAAGGTGTACAATAACATACTTTATATATGAAGAAAAAATCAATCATCATCATCCCACCAATCTCTATTCTTCTCCTAAAAATTTTTTTGGCGAACCACAATAAGTACCTTAATGTGAACTAAGGCTATGGCTGCACTATTTAGTGCAAAGAAGCGAAAGTTCTGCACTCGCAAGAGGATAATGTTGCTTCTTCCACAATATATCCCCTCAGTCTCATGCTTTATTGCTCACAACACGTGCGTAACTTGTAAATCCTTAATATTGAAAATCAAGATCCTACTAGACTTGACAGGTACGAAGAGGACCCAAACTTGTTGTAAAACAACGCAGTCAAAAATTTAAATAAGTACAGCCAATTTAGTATGGCGCCCGCCGTAGTTGAGTGAGGTCGTGCGTAACTGCCATTCGCGAGTGCGTAGGTTCGAAACTACGCGCATGAAACATCAGGCAATGGCAAACCTCCGAGTGTATTTGTCAGCAAGAGCTCCTCCTAAAAAATATGTGCCGTTCGGAGTCGGCTTAAAAATCTATATTTGTCTATTTGTTTGCGCGCCAATTATTTATTTGTTTTTATTAGGAATAGTAGTTGCAAAAGGGAATGTTAATGGTAATTTTAAGGTGGTGGTAATATCATATTTATTTATAAGAAAATTTACGGTAATTATAAGAGTAATTATAGTAAAAACAGTTATGGTAATGGTAATGGTGATTTGATGAGTATCATAATAGTAGAGGGATACGCCACGGTAGTGGTAACAGTTAAGATAGTGAAAACAGTAATGGTAATGGTAATACTGAGGGTAAGGGAATAGTAATGCGAGACGTGTCGGTAATGATAAGTAATGATAGTAAGTAGAGTAATGGTAATGGTATTGGTAATTATAATGGTATTAGTAGTTGTAATGGTATTGGTAATTGTAATGGTAGTGGTAATTGTTATGGTAATAGTACTGCTTATGATAAGTAATGGTAATGATAATGATAATATTTAGAGTAATCGTTATGGTAACAGTAATGGTAAAAGTATTGGTAAGAGTAATGGAAATGGTACCTAATGATAATGGTAATGTAATATTGGTAATGATAATCGTAATTGTAATAGTAAAGAAAATAAAGTACCATTGAGTTTTTAGAAGAAGCGAGTCCAGAGCAAGTTTCATAACACAACGAAAAACAAATTGTGCGATTTGTTAAAAACTCACTCAAAAAATATATATATAACTAGCTTATCGGCTTTTCAATTTCATACTCAAAACAGTTCGTCTGTGAACATTTATTTACCGGCTGTATATAGAGATATTTAAGCAAATCTAGCACAGTTAGCTATCCAAAGCGGGGGAATGCAATAAACGAGTATGGGTGGCATAAATGTTGTATATTTAACTAAGAACAGCGGAAAAATTAAAACAAAAATATTTTACTGCAGTTTTTTACTAATTGTTTTTAACTGTTTTTTTTCGCAAATGTCTTTCTACAGTTAATAAGTTGATGTTGCAGTTTCGCGAGGCAAATAACGAAAAGCAGCCAACAGACAAAGCAAAAAAATCACTTCTAGGGCTGGGTTCATAAAAAGTGTGGTCATAAAAAATACTCGTAACTATTAAACCTAAGAAGACAAACTTAAATTAATATTAAAATGGAAATTAACATAATGTTTTTTTTCGTAATGTGAATAGTAATTGTTGAAAAATAAAAGTGAATGCGCGACTAATGTTAAATATTTCAGTTCATAATGCCTGCCTATGAAGTTTGAATGTATGTGTTTGTACATGATTTTATTGTTGTTATATATATATGTATGTGTGTACATATGTAGCCAAAGTGACCGCATTTTCGTATAAATTACAGGCATAATTGAAAATTGAAAGCGTTGCAAATGTTGTGGCAGTTATAGTTTTTATGCATACGACATACTTAGATAAATAACATACCCGTGTACAGACTAAATAAGTACTAAAATTACACACATAGGTTTATATATGGTACTCACATAAAAGCACTAATATGGCAAACAATTCTATTGTGAGGTTATATCAAATATTTTGGCCATCGGGCTGGGCCAGTGTACGCTGAAAATAATTTGGATTAGGCCAATTGAGGCAGGAGCTTTTTTTTATACCCAGCGATGGTTTCAGAAAGTGTGAACTTTTTCCAACGTTAGCATTTTTAGAATATGAAGTATGGGAGTATTTTCATTCTGATTTGACTTAAAAGAAGATTAAATTGAAATGCTTCCATGGTATAGAACTCAGCTGGCGGTATTAGAAATGACTGTAAATACAATCAACGGTAACATATAAGACGAAAATGGTTGTCCAGGTAATGGTAAAGAGTAATTTAAAGGTAATCGTAATGATAAAGGTAATTATAAGAGTAATTTACAGGTAATCGTAATGATAAAGGTAATTATAAGAGTAATTTAAAGGTAATCGTAATGATAAAGGTAATTATAATATAAATGACACTGCTAATCCTTTTGATTCTGATAATAGTAATGATAATGGTGATGATAGTCATAATGATATTAGTAATGGTAGTGGTAATGGAAATAGTAATGGTAATTAAAATGGTTATACTAATGAAAATTGTAATAGTAATGTCAATGAAAATGTTGTTAATAATGGTAATGGAAATTATAATTTTAAAGGTAATGCTAATGGTAATGGAGATGAATATGATAGTGGTGTTAGTAATGGTTATGGTATTGGTAATAGTAATGAAAATCGTGATATGAGTGAAAATGGTATTAGTAATGGTTTCGGTAATTATTATGATAATGATAATATTGGTGATAATGGCAACACTGGCAATAATGGCAATGCTGATAATAATGGTTATGGCAATTCTTACTTAAGGTAACTAGTAATGGCAATGGTAATGCAAATAGTAATCTCAAAGTAAATTATAGTTGTAGTAGTTCGTAATGGTAATAGTAATAATCATGATAATGTTGATGATAATGTGAATGCTAATGCAATACTCAGTAATGGTAATAGTAATGGTAATAGTAATGGTAATGACAATGGTGATGCTAATAGTAAGGGTAAGCTGAAATATAGTTGTACTAATATAGTAATGTTAATGTTAATAGTGATTGTAATGGTGATGAGAATGATAATGTTAACGCAATACTTAGTAAGGTAATTTTAATGCTAGTGGTAAATATAAATTGAAATAATGGTAAATAGAAATGGAAAAGTAGTTGTAATAGTAATGGCAATAGTAAGAGTAATGGTAATGAAGTGCAGTGAAATATAGTTGTAGTAGTAATGATAATGGTAATAGTAATGGTAATGGAATACTTTGTAAAGGCAATATTATATATAGGCAAACTCATTAGTGAGAAGAATATTTCGACAGATAAAGGGAACAAAGAATCTAGCTGCATTCTGTATATTATTCTGTGAATTAGTTTGTGTATTAAAATTTGCTTTCGGACTCTAATGAATACTAAACGGCCCTTGTCAGAGGAACTTTCAAAGCTTAGTGGTTCAACTTTATAATATAAAAGTTAAAGTGCAACAATCTCTATAGAAAATATGTATCTTCGGTACTACTCATAATCCTTAAGACGAGTCTAGCAGTCCCTCTCAGACTTTGCTTGCGAAAACGTTTAAGTAACCAGTAATTGTCATAACTGGCTTTTGGTCTATCGGAGAACAAGCAGCCAAAAGGGGTATCCCTCATAATACATACTGTCACAGTTGTAAATAAAGGAGACAATCTTCCATTTCCTCTGTGAATGCCCTGCCCTATGGAGGGACAGAATGTTAACCCTTCGAGAATCTCGAACAACTGTCTGGCTCAAACGTCAACAACCTAATAAGGTTCTTAAACCGTAAAGACTGGATATAGTTATGCTGTAAATAACCGTTAAACAAGCTGGTAATGAGGATGTGGCAACAAAATGGTGCGAAAGTGCTAGTTGGATTCTGGAAGAATCACCACTTTAACCAACCAACCAACCAGCAAGCATTTCTACCTAATATGCGCTTTTTACTGAACACAAACGAAACAACTTCTGCTCTCTGGGGCTCGCTTGAGTGAGCTGAATACCATAATAGAGTAAAAATTGTATACGCTGATTAATAGTAACGTTTTAACTGCACAAATTTCAGAAGAAAGGATTTAGTTTTACTGATTATATTTAAGTGCTTTTGAGATACAAAAACAATAATAATTTCTTCACCTCATATGAGCTCATCTTATTCCCCATATTTTTTTCATCTTTCATTTCGCCTCATTTTAATTAATTTCGATTAACATTTCGAAAAATTATTTTCCATTTCATTTCATCTCATTTCATTTCATCTCATTTCGTTTTCACTTTTTTTTTTATGTAATTTTTTTTTTTAATTTTTCTGCTATTAGCTGCAAATGTAGGCAATTAATTTTAATTAAAAGTCATAAATACTTAATGTTCCCAAAGAAAACTTACATGGTACAACTACAAGCACTTACTCGCCAAAATAACATATTTGGCCGCAAGTATGTCATGAAAAATGGCCAAAAATGTGCAACAAGCAACTGCCTCGAGCGATACAAAAACCCCAATATGCTTGAGGACGATGAAGAAAAATTGAATGTAAACACGCGTTGCATTTCAATCGCGTTTGCCACTTACCGCCAACAACTTGCCACATGCATACCAGCCGAATGCTACAGGCGCGGACGCAGGCGCAGGCGCAGCGACAACGCAATCGCGCAACTTTAATCGCATTTCGAGTTAATTGAACAATGAAACGTTTCTGGAGTAATATTTACAGCGTAAATTAACTAACGAGCACTACAACAACAACATTAACACCAACAACAATAGCCAAAGTTTGGTATGGAAAATGCGCTACATATCGGTGACAAGAAAAACTACAGTTTGAATTTTGAAAAAAGAAAAAAATATAAAAAAAAACTAAAAAATAATAACTAAATAAAGTTTTGAAAAGCGCAAAAGTCGCTTAAGTATAATAACAGTACATAGTAGGTTGTAAAATAGGAGTAGGAGCAGATTAGTTTGCATTTCAGTCTAAGCAGGTGAATTTATGTTGATCGTTTAAAGCAGTCAATTCACCAGTTGGCGGCAGATTGGCAGGGAGCTGAGGTATGCAATGAATGGTGGCGGCTGCCAATCGTTACGGTGGCAAAGTGATCAGCGACACAACAAATTCGTTGGCAACTCGCAGTTGGCGCATGCGCAGTCACAAGGCATTGACGTGGTTGGGCGTACGAGCGGACGGTTGGCCGGTTGGTCGGCTGATAGGTTGGGTGTTTGGCTGCTTGGTAGTGGCGCGACATGGAAAATGCGGTGTGGCGTGCCACAGCTGTTGTCTGATTCGCTCGTTCGATTTGTGTGCGCGATTCATTTTTCATGCAACAACTCGCATCGCGAGTGCAGTTAAGCTAGGCAATTGACTGGCTAGCTGACTAAGTCAACAGTAACTCCACATAGTGGCAACTTGAGTTGGCAAATGTGACTAAGTACGAGTGTGTGTGTGTGTTCATTTAGTGAAGCGATAATGAATGTCAGGTTAAATGTTTGATTGCCGATCTTGCGCCAGTTGCGGCAAGCGAAGCAATGAATAAAACAACATTCATATAAGTCTACAGTTGCGTCCAAAGAAAAAAGGATAATTAGTAAGTTTGGGAGGAATAATTAGCAGGTAAGCTGATTACGCATTATGTGAAGGGGCTTCTAGCTAACTGCAGCGTGCCGGTGTTAGACGATCCACTTTGTTTTTGACGGAGCTCACAGCGTGTGACTTCTATTTGTTATCTTAGATAAAATTTGCTCGAAAAGGAACGGCTTCTGAGCTTGTCAAAACTGTGTGAGAGAGACAGAAGGCGAGACACGTCATTTTGGGAATGATTGGAAAATACTTTCAATACTTCTCTTTCGAATAAGGGAAAATGGAATGGAAGTTTGCAGATTTGGGAGATAGAAAGGTATGTATTTTACCGAGCTCCTCCTCCTGTGGTGTGCGTCTTGATGTTGTTCTACAAATGGAAGGACCTGCAGTTTTACACCAGTTTCGAACGGCAGATATATTTTTATGGGGAACTTTTTCATGGCAGAAATACACTCGGAGGTTCGCCATTGCCTTTCGAGGGGCGAGCGCTATTAGAAACCACTTTTTTTCTATCATTTGGTGTTTCATGCATGGAGATTTGAACCTACTCACCTCCGAATAGTAGTCACACATCAAACCATGCGGGTACGCCAGCCGCCTACGCAAATATGTTCGAAATTAAAATAACATTTTTTATACAATAACATCAGACTCGTTATTTAATAGCCCCAGCTCGTATAGAAAAATGATGTTAATATCGAGAATTTTCTATTGAACTACAAAATATAATATTTTGAGCTGTGTTATTTTTGTCTCCAAGAAATCAATTTCGTGTATTTGTTGTATGGAGAAATTGAGCAACACCAACAGGTAAAAAATTTATAAAAATTCAGCGGGATTTTTTAGCAACTTCTAACATGCACTTTTTATGCAAGATTTTAATAAGCTATAAAACAGCATTCCCAAAAATTTTCTAGAAATTCTAATTAGAAAGCATGGAATTGTGATGAAGACTTAGTGGACCTTTTCAAATTTTTGTAGAAGCTCTGAAAATTGGATTTATATGAATTTCGATAGAAAACAAACCATAATTTCATAAAAAAAGCTGTAAATATAAAAAAAAAATTAAAAAAAAAACAGTCAAACCTGCTCAAAATATTTATGGGCTATCGCTAGTGCCGGCTAAATTTATAATATAAACCAAAAATATATAATTAGTTGAAAAACAATTAAAATGAAAAAATAACACAATTTCCAAAAAATCCAAATTTTGGGGTTTGACGTTCAGATTTTCATGTCCGCAACTGTAAACATGAATTTCTGACTTGACCACTCTACCCAGCCAATGGTCAGACAAGGCGCATGCGCGCACTAGCACTAAGCGTGATTTTCAATATTCGCTGTTATTTTTTTTGTTTTTGTTGATTTTTCTATTTTATTTAATTTTTTCATAGATTTTCCATGTATCCAGTTTTTTTTTGTTTTTTTTTTTTTTTGTTTTTCTTACTGGTGCATATTTTCGCCGTCTGGCACACCATTGGTCCATTCGTGCACGGTTGATAAGGCAGTACCGAACAAATGAAGTGATTTCGCGTGATATTTCATGTTGTTGCATATTTATTTAATTTGCAAATCAAAAAGGTTCAATAAAAATGCAAACCGCAGCAAAGGTGAAAAAAGTAATGCAAATATTAATGAAAAAAAAGAAAAATTAAAAACTCTAACGGCTGCTACAGTTTTTCTCATTGGCTTAAAGTGTTTTTATGGTGTAGTCATAAAAAACTATATATAAAATTGTATTTTTGTAAGTGTGGCAACTTATTAATTACTCACGACATGCCCAGTCCACACTGTATAGATTACCAGTGCTTTTTTTGCCTTATTTTTCTAAGGCATTTTTCATTGGAGTTTCCATAAAAAAGTAGGTGGACTGTTGTTGCACCATTAAATTTATTGGATATTCAATTGGCCGTTAGATTGGGTGGAACTTTAAACGTTAGGCATTTGTTACATTTTTAACAAACACGAAAAAAGGAGATCAGTGTATGGTTAACTACTACTTGGATTTTGTGAGAATTTATTATATTAAGTCACATACACTTTGTAGAAGGTTCAGAGGTTAAAGGCTGCAACGCGCACTATCCCTTTAAATATTATTAAATATCTTCAATGCATAATTTCTACTCGTAGTAAATATCACGCATAAAGGATCAAAAAGCGATTGAATGGAGGATCACTATGTTAAATAAATTTAGGACATTTTTAGAAAATAAATTTAGGCTTTTAGCCGTAAGCCCAGGTGAAGAGCGTTGGAATTTAATATCGTCCTCCCACTAAATTAACTTTAAAAGCCCGATCTTCTGTGGTTGGTTTAAATTAGGTTACCTTAGCTGATTAGTAGTGATCTTAGATAGACCAGAATTGCTCAGTTAAGCTGATAAGATTGAGCGCTTTTACTGCTTACGTAAGTTTTAGTTCTCATAGTAAGGCTTAGTAACTTAGTTAATCAAAAGTGATATAGACCAATACTGGTCTCTAGTGTCCTCAGGAGGTTGAATAGAGTAGTAAGCTTTAGAAACTACTCATGAAGCACTGCAAATTTTGTAACTTTTCCGGTACTCTGCCCCGTAATATCCGGATCCTTCTCAAATAAAGTTAGGTTAAGCGGTTACATGGGTTTCGTGGGTTAAAAAAATCGATTTGTTTTGGCTTATTAATTTCATCTTACAACATCTCAAGAATATTATCCCAAATTTCGATTCGAATAATAGTTTCGGCGATACAGCCTTTGGGAGGTGTACGCTTCAAGCCACTTTCATTGTAACTCAAAACTTTAAACGCGTTTTTCTCGGAATCGTGTTTTCAAAGTCGGTTGTCAAATGTTCTCGAAAACTACTCAACGGATCTTGATGAAATTTTACACAGGTGTTCGAGATACAATTTGCTCGTGCTTGGACGAAGGATTTTTTTTTTTTTTTTTCAATTACAACTATTTAAAAAAAAAAAAATGACAAGCAAATTTGACCGACCGAAATCTTCATTTTTTTCGAAAAATGTCTGCCAAAATTCCAATTTTTCCTTTTTTTCTTTCCTTCGTTCAAGCACGAGTTCATGGTCTTAACTAAAACACTTATTTTTTTTTTTTTCATGTTCCTGACAGGACTTATGCTGACAACGCGGACGCACCTCTTTTTCGAGGGGTCACCGGAAATGACGTCACAATGGAGGAGTTTTAATGTTTTTTTTGAAAATTTCAGAAATTATTTTTTAAATATGTATCTATAAGACAGAAAAAAGTTTGAATTAAAGAAATAATTTTTTACACAGAAAAAAAAATATTGGAAATAGGCCTTTTTTTACCCGACGAAACCCATGTAACCCCTTAAGTTAATTTAGATGATCAACAACAGTGATTTTATGTAGACCAAAAGTGGTGCCTAGTATTACCAATAAAATATATAGTATATAGAATAAAAAGTAGTACGCTTTAGATTCTTCCCGTGATGCTTGATATCGACACGGCAGATACTCCAATATATTGTATATTTTGTCGTATCTTCATTACAATCGGTGCAAAGTAAGTTGGTGGTGCCCTAGAATATATGTACAATCCTTTAACCTTAAACCATAATTCGACGGTCGTTTCTCATGAAATATCTCAACACCCGGTAAGCCCATTTTTCTGTTTTTTGCTTAATTAATTCAACAAAGACTGATGGACTTCGCCGGGGCTCGAAACATGGTAATCTGCAGCTCCAGATTCCAGCATAAAAAAACACACCAAGCTACGTAGCTGTCTCCTGATCGAAGAACGCAAAACCGATGGATCATATTTCGATAGATGGAAGACACAATTCTAGCGTTTTAGACACGGATCACTACCTTGTTGCAGCCAAAATGCGTACACGCCTCTGTGTAGCAATAAAAAAGTACATGTAACTATGCAAAGAATGTACGACATTGGAAGGCTGCAATCGCAACAGACACCCAGACGATTTGCGACTCAACTCGATCTCCAGCTCTCAGATAGCACTGCCCCCCAATCCATTATGCAGAAACAATGGAGCAACATTTCGCGTTCTTTACGTTAAGATACCAGCTGGTGGTAGGAGAGGAAGGTTGTCTTCTCTGCGTTGGAAAGATCAGGTGGGGGAGGACTAGGTTTCACTTGGTATGTCCAACTGGCGCTCATTAGTACGAGAAAGGTTCGACTGGCGCGCTTTGTTAAACTCGGAAAAAATCGCTTAAGCGGTTGTCGCGTCAATCAAGAAGAGGAAGAATTGAACAAAAAAACAAATTTAGGATAATTGCTGCCGTTTACTGCTATCATAAAATATCGTGCGATAGGTATCGCTTCATATTCAGCAGCAAACCGTGCGGCTCGAGAAGATACACAAGCGATGTATGTTGCGGCAGTGTCACTTCCATTAAACTCCAACGTTTTTTGCATATCGAATACGCTTTCATTCGCTGCTCATCGCGCCCAAATGACTGTGAACTACACATATTTTCATTATTCAAGTTTGAGGAAAGGTCAATAGTTCGAGAGGTCATTATAAAAAAGAATGATTGTAACTCTATGCAGCCCAGCCCAATTCCACTACATACATTCATAAAATTCAATCAATAACCGAAATCAGTTATACACAGAACTAATCGTAGATATTTATCGAATGCCAACTAGACGCTCCCAGCACCTAAGAGCAACTATGCAACACAAACTAATCTAATTAGTGCAATTAATTATAAAGATTTTACGTTACTGCAATCTTAAACTAGGAAAAAAGAAGCGGGGAAAAAGAGAGCAAAAGATGTTTATCTACAATTAAAGTACGCACTGCATGCGAACTCGCTTTAAGAGTCGACGAGAAAGCGAGCAAAATAAGACAAAGTCATGGAGGAAGCGGAGAAAAATGTGTAAGGCGTGTTCGGTGGCGACGGCAGCAGGATTAATAACAACAGTGAGGGCAACTAAAACTGTAGCAGTAAAGCGTTGCAGGGAAGTGATGTTTGGAAATGGTAATTATTTTTGTCTACTAACGAAAATAGCCGTAAATCTTTTGAAGTTGCAGCTGAAATTGTAGCAGAAGCAGAGGTGAACACAAGCAGCACATACAGCCTGCGACAAATGAACGCTCATGAATGATTTGAACAGTTTTTACTATATATTTCTCTTTACTGTTTTTAAATGTGCATTATTTTTATATAAAATCGCTGGATAGCTGCTCATTCCAATCAAGGTTGGTCTGGGAATGTTTTAAAATCCTCAACACCCCAGCATCAAGAAACTCAGCTACTTTGATGTGGGTTCCGAGACATGAGGAGCATGAGGCAAATGAAATTCCGGATACTTTAGCGAAAATGGGGGCAAACACTCCCTTCATAAATCATGAACCTTTCTGCGCGGTAAATAACAGCTTCACAAGTGGCTTTCTACGTGAGCAGGAACAACGACCTGATCCACTAATGGAGAGCGCAATCGGGCATGTGGCAGTCGAAAAGATTCATAGATGCAGAACGGCTAAAGGTAGAAAGCAATGCTTAACCTAAGCAGAAAGGACATACAACTTTACACTACTAACAAAACCGAACATTGTAAACTTGAATGCCACATGAAAAAGATAGGAGCGATAGAAAACGATTCCTGTAGATTCTGCAAAGTGGCACAGGAAACAGCAGAACATATTCTATGCGACTGCCCAACAGTTGCACAAAGCAGACTAAATTACCTGGGAAATGGGGCTATAGATCCAATCCTCCTGGTAGAAATTAAGCCTACAGCAGTTTCAGGATTTATTAACAGCCGACAACTGTTTGAATAGGCTACATGACTGCACAAAAGATCTCTTCAGGTCGCAGTGCACAAACAGCCAATCAATAATAATAAAATGATATATAAAAGTATAGTTCGTTGCTTAAATAAAATCATATAAATGCCAGTTTCAGAGACTAAACAAAAATTAGAAAAATTCCTGAACTTTTTATCAAAATTCCACGGTTTTTATTCAGAATTTCTAAAAATATTTTGGGTATGCAATTTTATAGCTAGTTTAATTTTAGTGCAATAAAGTGCAAGTTTTAAGCTTCGAAAAATCTTGCTAATTTTTGAGAATTTTTTAGAAATTTTCACGCTTACGGCCAAATACGAAATTTTTCGCTCTCCCAAATAAAAATATGGGAAAAAAATTATAAAAAGTAAATGAATTTTTTTTTTAGAAATTAAAAAAAATTTAATTAAAATTATTAATTAGTATTATTATTAAAATTTAAAATCAATAAGACTACTTTACATACCACAAATGTGTCTATAAATTTTAACTAAAAACGGTCAAGTTGGGATGAAAGCCTTATATATAATATAAAGGGTGGTTAAATTTCAAGGGCCGATGTTGAATGTGAACCACACCTAAACGTCAACGACACCGTTGGAATTCTTTCTTTGGGGTTATTTGACAGAAAAGGTGTACGTCGATAAGCCAGCAACAATTCAAGAGCTAAAGGATGAGATAATTCGGCATATTAACGGGAAAGAACCTGAGGCAGACAGCGTCGTCGAAAATTTGGACCGATTTTTTAGACGATATTTTGTTCCGTACGTAATTGAGCCATACCAATATTATCATAGTAAAGAAAAATGACAATAATTTCTTTAAAAAAACTGTATTTTATTGAAAATCAACACCGGCCCTTGAAACTTAACCACCCTTTATATATATGTACAGTTCCTCTAACTCTTAGTTGGAGCATAGGGCGTCAACAACTCCTCTTCGCCATCGAACACCGTTTTGTACAAGAACTCTCGTTCGTTGCAGGTCTTATTTACGGACCTCGTTGAGCGGCGCCAGGTGGTGCGTGGTCTGCCTGCACTTCGTTCTGTCTGTTGGAAGGGGTATGGAACCCCTGTTTGCTGATGTTGTCGTCACTCTTCTTCAGTATGTGGCCGTTCTATTGGTACATTTTCTTCTGCGGATTTCAGTTGCCACATCGGATTGATTAGCCTTCTGCCGTAAATCGATGTTGCATATAGTTCAAGGCCAGGAAATTCGCATTATGCGGCACAAGCAGCGTTTGATGAACGTGGGGAGACGCCTTGGCAGCCATATAGCCATATAGCTTACAAAATTTAGACACTATATGTTTTCCGTTGGACCATAAGCTTTACTTTTATTTAAAAATTAATATCAACAATTATCATATTATAAAAAAATAAATTCGAAACTCGTCAAAATGTTGATGAGCTATCGTTTTGTGGCGGGTTGTAGCTCTATGCAATACATATCTACTTTTATTTATATATCTACTTTTATATAGATGTGTGTATGCATGTACATAGCATATAATGCAGTTCCTTTGTTAGTCTGCAGCCAAGTTTGGTCACCAGCCAGCACAGCCCAGCCAACAAGCTTGTGAATTTTAGCTGCCAAGTTTACACGTGCGAAGAGCAAGCAACAATTTACTGCTGCTCCTACAGCTGCCTGTTGCCCGTAGTTGTTGCTGTTTTTAGGTACGCTGGTTTGCTGGTTGTTGTCAGTGGCTTTTGCTACTGTTTTCATTTCTCATATTTTTTTAATTCATTATTTTTATTTTTACTTAGTTTTTTTTTTTAATTTAGCTGCCATTATTTTCGTTATGGCTGCCAACTCTGCCGCTGTTGCACTCTACTTATACTGCACTGAACTATGCGTTGTGGCAAGTGTTGCACGTAAATCAAAAGAATTTCCTGTTGCTGCCACTCTAAGTATGGCTGCTGCTGTGTGGCAGCTGCTCGAACTGCCACCGCTACTGATGCTGCTGCTGCTGCTGCTCCTTTTGCTGCTGCTACTGGAGCAGAAAATTACTTTCATCATAATTTTCAGTTGTTCATGACTAACTGCTTGCCCACTGTGGGTATGGTTTGTGCCTTCACGGCTGACTGAACTGGCGTCGAGTGATGAATAAACGAGCGGGCGGTTTGAGACGCACGACCATGCGGACTGTCGGTCAGGTGACTATTAGACTGCAGCTTAGACAAAATACATGCCTACCATCCATCCAAATAGACAATGCTGGCCTAACAAAGGCAGTACGCACGTCAGGGTGACGCCAACTCTTTTAGCTACTGAGTGAGGTTTTCACTCTTCTCTGCATGTTTGAATAGCAGCAGCCAAGGAACTTGGGAAAGTTGCGGTAGCAGTTTTAGCAGTCATGGAAGCTGCACTTTGTGGATTGCAACTGCGGTTGACCAGGCTGGCGCATCTTGTGGCAACACTATATTTACTACATTGTGGCATAACTCTAGTGGCAGCATATGAGCGTAATTTTGTTGGGAGTGCTTTTTTGTTTCGTTGTTTTTTTTTTGTTGTTTTTTGGTTTTGCTTTCGTTTTTCTACTGGCAACCCACTCGTAGCACTTTATTACATTGTTTGTCCAGTTAAATTGAAAAGTCATCAACGCGCAAGTTGGGGCCTATAGAGCAATGCCAGTGGTGGCAACAAAAATAGCAACAACACCAATAACTGAATACTAACAGTGCAAAAGTGGCAAAGTGCAGGGAAAAGAAAGCTAACAATGGGTTACACAATAGCGGCAGGTAAAGGTGGCAAAACGAACGCAACAACAACAACATACGAGACAGATGAAGCTTTGCTCATGCGCCCAATAAGCTTGAACTTCAAATAGAGGCAACTTTTTGTGGACTGCAGGTAGTTCAAACAGTGAAAGCTGGATGGGTAGTGGCAAGAGGACTAGTGGCGGCAGCAATGAAGCGAGGAAATTTATGTTGGCAAGCTTGTAAAGGGGACAAAAATAGCTAAAAAAAATGTAAGAAATTCAATGTAGATATACACCTATGAATGAGAATTATTGGAATTGGGACCTTTTGGGACTAACTGCAAAATAGTCAATATTTATATATATTTAAATATGAATGTTTAACCAAATTTGGCCATTTTCACCTTATTTTGATTACCTAGCACTGGCGCTGAAATTCTCAACGGGCTCATGAAATAATTTCTAGACACACAGGCTGTCTTAAAACAATCTGAGTGAAAAAGTCCCCTGGTGACACATTTTTTTATCTTGTTCACTGCACTCAGGAGCATAGCGCCTCGACAAGACTCAGTCTTGCGTTGGTTTCGTTAATCAATTTTGCTTTATGACAGGGTAAGTGCTTAGCCTGGCTGGTGACACATATGCACCCTTTAACTTTAAAAGCTAATTCTTTCATTTTTTTACCACAATACACCATAGGAACAAAGCAGAAGTAGCCTAGTGGTAGCTACACACCTGCAGCGTAAACAATAATCTTACCATAAGCTGGGTCCCGGGACCACGGAACATTGAAGGAAACGAGAAAGCGGACGAACTGACAAGAGATGGTTTGCCTTGAATAAAAGCAAATTGTAGATGGAGCGCTCAGACAAAATGCAAAGTTAGCGGAACATTACGACCCACCTACAATCGCAAACAAACGTAATCATTGACAAATAGGAAACGAAGGGATGCCTGCAGACTCACGGAAGGGATAACTGGCTTCTGTTCCATAGGAGAGCAGGCAGCCAAAATGGGCATCCCTTACAATTTATACTGTCATAGTTGTAATCAACCGAAGAAAAAAGGAACTATGATATCTTCCACTTCCTCTGTGAATGTGACCTGCCCTATGGAAGGCCAGGATTTTAACTCTTGGTAAACCGCTTTTTAAAACCTCGAAGAACTGGCCTGTGTAGACGTAAGCAACCTTATAGGGTCTCTCAAACGCACAAACTGGATATAGTCGTAAAGGAATAAGTATACATTTTTGGTAGCGAGTATGTGGCAACAATATGGTGCGTAAGCACTAATTGGATTCTTGATGCATCGCCACTCCAACCAACCAAAAAACCGTACAAAGTTGACAGCATCTCGACTTTCATAATAATATAAATTTATTAGGGGACAGTGGGAGAAAACCCCAGAGTCAAAACAAGTAACATGTTACTTACTTTATTGCGCTAGTCTATCCCAACTATACCCAGACTATTGAATTGAATTCAGAATCATGGGCGTACGAATGAGATCTAGATTCGTCTTATCTGAATTCTCACCCCGCTCGACCTCTAAGGACCTCATTTTTGGTCGCTTTTTTGGATTTTTTACTTTTTAATACCTTTTACTTATTTACACTAGCTCTTCGGCGAAGGATTCGTGTCTCAAAACAATAAAGAAAAGTGGCCATACCCCGCACGAAACCTAGTCACATATTACACTTGCCACAAAGAAAATTTTTTGTATTATGAGGACATTAGCACGCCATTGCTTGCGACTTATTTATGCAACATTACTGAGCCAGCAATATTTTTCCCCACCACAAACGACTACTTGCCACTTTTTCCGCCTTTTTCAAACATTTTGACGGTTTTTCTAATGCGAAGTGAGTGGCGTAAGAGTTTTAATTTGACAAGACACAAGAAAAAAGCAACTCCAACAACAACAACCAAATAACTACCGCGTATCATTTACATCGCAACATTGAGGTTGTTGCCGTGTGTTGCAAGTCGCCTGCCCCACAAAATCGTTTGACGTGTGTAAACATGCGTCGCTTTGCATACATTTTGACTTGATTTGATTTTTATGTTGCTCAGCTGGCATTTAAAACGATTACTTTCGCATTTTTCTGCATTATCTTATTTTATTTGAATTTTAACTTCAACATTTTTTCGATTTCAATTTCCTAATCCACAACGCTGAAGTGTTACTGCCACATGTGGTGGCACTTATGCGCGCCCACCACCGGCACACGCAGGCCAACGCCGAGCTGTAAGCAGCAGCGCTAACATGCGAGTTAACAAGCAACCACAGCAGCAGCAGTGGCAGTGGCAGCGGCAACAACAATCGACATGCAACACTGGCCAGTAGGTTGGTTGATCGGTGTAGGACCGTCACCGCGCCACACAATTAAGACAAGTGTTTATTTGCTGTTGCTGCCACCGTTGTTGCAGCCACGCAAAAATGTTGTCGCTGCTGCCGATGCTGTTGCTGTTGTTGATGTTGCTCCAACTTTACAGTAACAGTAACTCACTTTAAAGGCAACATGGCGGGACGGCCATGCCTCATTGGTGTCTTTGTTTGTAATTGCAGCTGCCACTTGGCTGGCCCATGTTGGTGGTCTGTTTGGTAGTAGCGCTCTGCCACAAACACTCAGGTGTTTCGCTAATCTACTTGTTTTTGTTTCTTCAAATACTGCATGTTTTGTGGTTGCCAGCAATTTTGTTATTGTTGCCTTCCTAGCCAATGCGCGTGTGGGTTTTTTGTGTGTGTTTAGCGAATTTGCCTACAAGGAAGTTTAAAGTGCTTTAAAAGCTCGTAAAGTAGCGCAAAGCAAAAAATACGTCGCCAACCAAAGTGTGAAAACTTTAAATGGATGAACGGCGACTCTGCAATATTTAGATGATTTTTGTTTTTTTCAATTGTATTTCTGAGTATTTGATTATTTATTTTGACTTTGTTTGCGTAGCTTTTGCTGTTAGAGTTGCGAAATTTTGCGTAGGTGTTGGCAACGCTACCAGCTGGAGTGCTCCACTTGCCACACGCACTAGTGGCACTCAAGTGGCGGTTAGCCAGCCGCCTAGGTAAGTGAAGAGCAGAGCGCTTTGTTTATTTACATATGTAAATACACCTACAGAGTGGTATATAACCTATTTGCAGTATCTCTTGTCAGCATTGGCTGAGGTCGGCTGCAGTTCAGCAATTGGAACTTTCGCCAATGCTAAAATCTAGACAACTTAGTTCGCTTCCTTACTGAATTATAATTTTCAGTGAGCATGTATGATGATAGCACACGCGGCACTGTGGCAAATACGAATGAAGTAACTATTATTAAGCGATTTAATAGAATTCTGCCAATAAGAGGCAATTTTTAAATAGTTAAATTTTTATTGAGGATTTTTGTTACCCAATTTTGGTATTTCGGAGCAGTTTGGGAAATTGCAATTTAAGATTTCTTTTTAAAAAAATATTTATTTCTTAGTATCAGAGCAGCTAACACCCAGTTCTGATCTACCTTTTACTGACAAAACTATCCAAGAAGCAAACCAGCTGTTCACTAATCCGCGTAACAACCGCCAGTCAAGAGACCTGATGCCACCAAATTCTACTTTGTATGAAGGGATTGTAAAATAGTATCTGGTCCTCTTATGCTGAAATCCTGTAATTTTAGTTAACAAAGTCTTAACGAGAGTCTAACAAATAAGTTCCACATGCCAACTTTATTCTATGTGCGCTTGCGGTGAAGTTCAGTTCGTTTTGAAAAACTGGAAAAATATCTATAATCGATCTGGGCATTTTAGCGTTCATCACTTTCCAGACTCATTTTTCAGTTAAGATTACATGGATGAGAAATCCCAAACATTTACGGGATCCCCAAGATCTGAGATTTAATTGAAAATGCAAATTCTGTGCATTTTTGGAGATCTCGAAATCTCGAGATTTTTGTAAGCATTTCAGAGTTTAATGCATTCGTACCTACAAATAATAGGGGCTTATTTCTAGCCACGAGAGAAAAAAAAAATAAAAATAAATAGATAATTACCGCGTACAGTTCTGTTAGGCGTTTGGCCGAGCTGCTATTCCTGTTTGTGGCGTGCGTTTGATTTTGTTCCACAAATGGAGGGAGATACAGTTTTAAGCCGACTTCGAACAGCAAATGGTTTAGAAAAAATTGTTTTTCTATCATTTTGCTGTTTCAAGCACTAAACATTCAGCTACTGCGGCTGCGAGAAATAAATACGTGACAGAAAAATAATGAGCCAATCCAAGAATGATAGAAACAAGATTGCGCCCATCAGAGAGCGCGTGACGTCATGTTTGCCAAGTTGTGCAGTGTTGCCAACCAGTTGCTCTTCACAATAAATTTAATGCTTTTTTATACCCAAAATTCGAAAATTTTTAAGTTTGGTGCTTGTTTCTTTTTATTTTTAATTTAAAGCTACCGAAATGTAAGTTAAAAAAACTGTATTATTAAACAAAAGAATGTGAAAAACGGTCACTCTGAGATTTTAGTGCTAAGGCATTAAGAGGTGTATTCATAGTAAAAATAAGCAAGAAAATACTGAAAAAACCAGAACGACATTTTTACAAAAAGAGTACCTTATCTTGTTACATATAATCAGAAATATAGCAAATAAGTGGCCCCTTAACAAAAGAGTTTATTTTAACATAAATTAGATTGTACATATCCATAACACATTTATTTAAAAAAAACGCACATTTTAAAGACAAATTGTCACGCATAAAAAATTCTTTAACTAATTAAATAAAAATTTGGTGTTTTATTTTCTTTAAATGGGCATTTTAGTGCATTTTTATTTCCAAAGCTAGGCAACACTGCAGTGGCGAGAGAGAGATTTGACTGCTGAAAGCCACCACCAACTGGTGTTGCGCAATCGGGGGCAATGCGACTAGATGTTAAAAAAAAGTAAAGCTAAATAAAACTGAGTGAATTATTGAACTAATTATTAAAAAATGTATATTTTAGAAAACTATAAACATTAGATTTTAATTAGAATAGGTTAGAAAAATGTCACGAAGAGTTTTAACTCCGAGACTAAATAACAAAAAAAAAAAAGCTAAGTCATGTAACGAAAATGGTAATCTGGCCATACTGGTGCTAATATGACGTCACTCATTGTCAAATACGCTGAGGGTAAAATAACGGTACCACGATAGGCGCCATCTCATTATTCTTTCCAGCATGGAACCAACCCATCTAATATTATCTCCCCGTCTCTATCTCTCGCTCTCTCTCATGCTCCGTCTTCACTCACCACTCTCGGCGTACCATTCACCCTATACTTATCATATCTAAATATTTGTATGACGTTCAGCTGGTACTTTACCGCAATGAAGGAACAAATTGTGTTTGGTTATACATGGCCACCAGTCTGCACGGGTGCTAAAAGGCGTACTTAGTCCCAAATTCGTATCAGTTTTAAGCAGTTCGATTTTAATAAAACCTGTGTAAACATAAGTGTAAAAATTAGCATTATTGACATGAAAACCTTTGCACCCAGCATCCTCAGGCATTACATATTGCACCTTTTGTAATGTGCCTCATGATATCAAATGCAGCAAGCTAATTAATTATTTATAACTACATTTGGGGCAACAGGTATTGAACTATAACCGCTTGTGAGTTGCAACTATCCTCGGGCAGTTGCACTGCCATTATGGCTGTCGTGTTTGGCAACTGTTAAATAAATTTTCGAATTTTTTTTTTTTTCTACTAATTTTGCCTTGAGCATCAAAATTTTAGGTGCCATAAATTTTTTGGCGAAATTAAGTGCACGTATTAAGTTAAATTAAGTCAGAGTTGGGGTATATTAATTAAAATGTGGTATGGAAAAATAGTAAAAAAGAGGCTGAAATGTGGTGGGAAAAAATTAGTTAAAAAAATATAGGAAAATAATATTGAGGCTGAAATAAATTGAACTAGAACAACAATACTGAACTAGCGTGACAAAAGCATATTATCAGCATAGATAATATCTGTATATTGAGGTATGTATATTCGTACACTTGTGAATACGAAAAGAGCAGTACCAAAAATATTAGAATTTTCTAGAATTTTTTTTAATTTGTATGTGATTTGAAAGTTTTTATTATGAACATGTTTTGATATATAATTCTATTCTTTAACTGAACGAAAATTCAAATAAATTCTATAATGAAAAACAAAAATTTGTAGAACGAAAGATATAAATTCAGGCTTAGGATTAAAATAGCGGGCCAAATGGACGGATTTAGAATTTGGTCAAGCAATGATGGTGGAACCCTTAGCTTAAAATTAATTTGTTTTCAAACTATGGATATCCAAATCCTTTTTTATCAGCTTAAAAATATAATCCGATTTTTAGCAATGCTTGAATTTTTAGCATAACACTTACAGAAGCTTTAAAGGACGCGAGATGTAGCCACTTATTCGTAGCTACCACGTCCAGCTCAGTACTTGAGTTAAGACCAATAACTACATCCCGAGATCTTTTGTTATTTTTACGCCTTCGCCCTTGTATGGTTGTTCACGAAGTTTGAGTATGCATTTCATCGCTAAGTACGGGAACGGTGTTTAGCTCCCGCAGTCGAAATGTTGATGAGAGCAGCAGCAGCATCAGCAATAGTTGAAGAAGCAGTGAGAGTAGGCGCAGTTTATATGTTGATATAAGCAGTGGGTGCAGAAGTCGGCATCAATACACGAACAGTGGCTGATGATACTCTCAATGGCTCTGCCGCTATTTTATTTTGGCCTGTCTTAACACAGCAGCAGCAGCATAAGTATTATGCTGAAAACAGTGAAGACCGCACGGAAACCCTTACCGCAGTTCCTTACCGTGCACAAAAACTCACCCCCGAGAACAACTGCGTTCTTTTAATTACATATTTACACAATACAATACAAAAAACAACAAATGCAAATAGTTCATTTATCTATAAATAACATTATTCAACAGTATTTTTAAGCTATTTTAACAAAAATTATCATTTTTCTAAGTTTATTTTGTAAATAATTGCGAAATGTACTGGTTGGCAACACTGTGTGGTGAGAGAGCAATCAGCTGGGTCGGTATTACGGGATTTTTTTAGCAATCGTGAAATAAAATCTACGGCACTACGATACGAAAGTAAAGAACTTTTCATTTACATGGGGTTCTCATTAGTTTGATCAGAACAGCTGAGACGGGATTGCGTTTACGGTGTTCACTGTTTTCAGCATTAGTGTCATTTAAAACACTAGTTTCGGGAGAGGGCGAGACAGCATTCGCATTTAGAGCAGGTGTAAGGGAGTTAGTTTGATATTTTGTTTTAATTTTGACCCTTTTAGCTTTCCTAACAAGACATTTTCCTCTGCAATACAGCAACATAATATTCTGCATTGTTTTCACATAAATATTAGTGTCCTTTACGCCATCAATTTTGTGCATGGGCCGCCCAGCGCCATAATATGAGAAATATGCCATATATACCGATACCATTTTTTTTTTGTGCCCCCATATTTAATGGTTTTTAGAGTGCATTGTGACGGATTTTCGGTGCCAGACGATGGACGTCTAACATATTGTCGAGAACCCGTGGCGCCATACAAAACTATTTTAGACTCGCCAGTTCATAAAATATTACTTCACATCTCAGCTGTCCAACTAGCAGGATTTCTAGCGTTTTGACACACATTTGAGTGTCTTTTCTTGTGGGCTGCGAGCTGCTTATCCAACTTCGCATACTCTTCTACGTACAGTCATGTTAAAAATATTTAAGGTGAACTTTTAACTCTTTTTTAATTTGTATAGCTGCTTCATGAGATTCTCTACAATTCTGCGATCATCTTGCAGAACAGCTTTTCGTTGCCCTTTTCTTTTTCTGGGTTTTCCACATATTTGATTGGATTTCAAATTATTTTTCCTGAACATGAAGGAATATTTTGTATTTCTGTGGAAGATCTGCCATCTGTTCTCAAATTCTGAATCTGCTTTCCTTGTGGTGCAGTGTTTCGCTCCACCCACTGTAGTCGAAACACGAGAAAAATATGCACGACACTCGCCAAGGTTAAAAAAAAAAACATAAATAAATAATCAGGAACGTATTTTGGTCTAAATCTGTGCGAAATTGTATTAACATTGCTTGTATAACCTTAAAAAATTGAAGGCATTGCTATTTCAATGTTGCACCTAAAAACGTAAGGACGTAAAGCTTATAAAGAACTGTTATTTACGTAGTTGTCAGATGTCAGATAAACTTTAAATATTTGAACTCCCTTTTTTATGATTTACTAAAAAAATAACTTCACAATATTTTTTTAAAGCGACTGCTTCTTTCATGCTCACAGTTGTATGTGCAACTGTTAAAATATCTATTAGACAACACATCTTAGAGCACTTGGACAAGAAGGTAAAAAGCACAAAATCAAAATGTTTATGCAAAAATGCTCAAGAGCTAAGGCAACGCCCGAAAAAATATGGCAGCGCGCGTTGAAACAACAACCAACAGTTGACGTGGAAAAGGTATAAATAATATGAATGGCTATGAGTACGAATGCAATAAAATTAAAAAGTAGTGAAAAAAAAAAAATCAGCGTTACAAATGTAAAAAATTGCAGAAATAAAATTTACAATAATATTTTTGCAGCTGCAAACACTTGGCAGCGGACTAAGGTGGCGGCGGCGTTGGCGACCGCAGGCAAGAAAATTGTGCCAAAAGCACAAAAAGAGCAGCTACAAGAAAATAACACTATAAAAAAACAACAACAAAAAAACACACACAGAAAACACAAAAATTAGCAACAATAATAGTTTACTATAAAAACAATAACAATTACTGAATGAAGCAAAAACAACAATGGCAGTGAATACATAAAACCACAAAATTATGCAATAACAATTGAACAATACAAATGACATTTGCCATGCAGCATGTTGCAAGTTTGCACGTTTGCACTTTAGCCACATTGCACGCACTTCTCAAGAATGGAAAGAGCGAGAGAGATAAAGAGAGAGAGAGGTGAATGACTTAAATTGAAATAAAAAAAGTAAAATAGCAGCAAAAGGAAATTAAATAAAAAGTATGAAAAAATCAAAACCTAACCAAGTAATTTGCGGTTAGCGCTGCGCAGTTCGTCTGCTGGTCGCGCAGAAAAATCGATCGCTTGCGCTTGAACAGCGAACATAAAATGTCCACTGTTTAGCAATAAATCAATACAACACGCAGCCGCATACGCCCTGCGCGCTGCCACCACCATCAACCCCACCACCAACAATGAGAACAACAACAATAAAAACTGCTGCAACAGCCAGGCATGCAAAGCGCCATGTCGCAAACGATTGGGTCTCATGAAAATGCAAATTGTCGCCAGCGTGCATGCAGCACGTTGTTGTTGCTATTGCTAATGCCACAGCAAAATTGCTATTCACATTCATTGACGTTGTTGTTGCCGCTGACAGCAAACTGCCGACTATGCGATTCGCATGCGCTTACAAATGAATTAATAGACGACATTAGGCAGCAGGAGCGGTGCGCAGGCGCTTTGAGCTGCCGACAAGCAGTGCAGGGAGAAAAAATATAAGAAAAACGAAAAACAAAAACCAACACAAAAATAAAAATCTAAATGAAATAAGCCTAGTGCAACTATTTCAAATACAAACGTGCACCACGCACTGAACCTTTTGGCCAAAATGCAAATGTCATTACGCCGCTGCGCTCCGTCTGCGATTTGCTGCCAGCATCAATTCATGAATTAAAAGTTGTGACCAACAACATGACTCAAATTGCTTTTAAATTGTTTTCTGCTTCCCGTGCTTACCACACTCCAACTGAGCTCCACGCGCTCGGCTAGCCAACGAGCCCAATGGGCGAGCACCTTCCTGACCTAAGACAGGAATGCCATTAGCCCCATTGTTGTGTGCTGATCCTTTTTATGTTTGCGCAAAAATCGAAATGCAATAAAAATAAATACAAGCGAAAAAAAGCATCCGCAGCAATTCGCAATTGCGTACATTTAGTGTGGCGCGTTGCACGAATTGAATTGACAATTGTTGGCAGTTGCCGTGTTAGCAACATGACACTGTTGTTGCCACCACGACTACTCGACTGCTTTTGGTGGTTGCCTACTTGGCCGTTTGTGCGCACTACTCAAATATTTTGCGCCACCAAAAGTGCAATTGAAATGTCTTGAGGGTAAATGCATACAAACAATTTCATGTACATAGGTACATATTTACATATATCGGAGCATTTCCGTTCATGTTTTGGGCGAGCCACTGTAGAGTTGTATACATTTATCGCGCTGTTATGAGTGCTGCGATTTGTTGTTGGTTTTCTTGCATTGATTTTAAATTGATTTCGAAATTGTTTTAATTGTCGACGAAAATGAAATTGATTTTTTTTCTTCAAGTGTTGCAATCGTCAGATAGAAGTACTCAAAATGCCAGCGAAGTAGGTGGAGTGTGTGACTTGGGAGTTTCGGTACAGTGGTGGTGGTAAGCTGACAGATGTACAGTATTAAGTTTTTTACAATTTGTAATTTAATTTCAATATTTTGTGTAATTCAAAACTTACGGCATGATGTGATATTGTGATGTGATGTCACATATAATATTATAGTTTGTGTGAAAAAAAGGGAATTGATGTGATGTAAAATATTGTTAAATACAGGGTTGCCTATATTCGACGGACCCATCTGACAACTCTATATCTTTTGACAGAGACGTCAGATCGCTTAATGACATACCGCGTTGGGGGTGTCAGTCCAAGCAGATTTTTACCATGGAACAGTACACGCCACGCGAGCGCTCCCAAATTGTTGAAATTTACATTCAACAAAAGAAGTCAATTGTGAAAACTCAACGTGCGTATAAAAAATGAAGTAATGTGAAAAGTGCGCCTTCTAAGAACACCAATAAACGTTTGTACGAAAGGTTTTTGAATGGTGATGCTCTTTCTAATCCAAAGAGGCCAAATCAAAACCGACCAAGGCGTCGCCAAGGACATCCCAAAATCGCCGTTCTCAGCAGTTGGGCATTGGGCAACGAATTATCCGCATTGATTTGCATTTATTCCCGTATAAGATTCAATTGACGCAAAGATTGTTGCCTGCGGGCAAGCCTCGTCGATTGGAATGGGCCCAAAGAGTCATCGAAATCCGTCGGGTCCGTCGAATATGGGCAACCCAGTATTTTACTACTTCAAAGTCAGAATTTTCAATAGTCCCGTGGAGGCCTATACGTGAGTGCGTCAACTCCCCAGAACACGCTTCGCTTTCTTTGCTACTATCAACACTTGTCTATATATAGCTGAATATATGCAGATGCTCCTGGAGAAACTGGAAAACTACTCTGCGTTGTAGGAACTAAGTAGAGAAAGATTTAGTTTTACTTGATTGAAAAAAAAACTACTAAAGCGCTTTGTTGAGCACTAAACAAGATGAAGAATACACTTATTAAAAAATGAATAATTTTCGATTACACTTTTTTCTGTTTGTTTTTGTCTGTTTTGCTCTGTTTTGCCAAAAATTTAGTGATAAGGTTTTTTCCGTTATGCATTCCAGTAGATTTCGCTTAAATCAAAAAAATTTAACTTACAACTTCTATAGTATACGCCTATTGCCCCAAATAAAGCGTTCTCCAAAGACCTGTACAGCGTACGATCTGCCAAAAACTCACCTGCAAAGAAAGAAGAAGACGAAAAAAGTCGTATTAAAATGTTACATTCAACAAGTTGTGTTGCGAATGATTGTCTTTCTTGTTTGGAGAATTCTAGAAATCTTAAACAAATCAAATCATAACATTAATTCTTGCAGCATATCGAGTACACATTTAATTACTTTGAACCGTTAGCGCGAGGCTTAAAATATATATCAGCAATATGCCAGTTTTGGCAGACAACAACAACTACGACACAAAAACTTTGCAAACCAAAAACTGAGCAGCCGACCAAATGCGCCTCAGCTGTGGTGGCCGCGTGTGCCGAAATGCGTTTGTGCGCTTGTTGCAGCAAACGTAACAGCAGCTTAGCGAAAAAATGCCAAACAATTAAGATTAGCATAACCGAGAAACAAATTAACTGCTGATTTACCACCGGCAACAAGAGTGCGATACAGAAACATGGCACAGCAAAGTTGTATACCAACCAACAGACAGAGTCGGCAATGTGTGGCAAGCATGTGCAACCCATATGAAGGCAAAAGTTGTTGGAGTTGAGGAGGTTGGCTTAAAAAAATATGGTTTTCATTAAGCGGCGCGATAAGCGCGGCTAAGGCCGCTAATCTGCGCTCATTATTCACCATAGTGCGGGGGTGCAGCAATAGCGGACGCAGCAGTGTAGCAGTGGCAACGTTAGCCAAGAAGAACATTGTTGCCGCACTCGAAAATGACCTGTTTGTCATGGGCAGCAGTTGCCACGACGCCGCCGCCACTTTGGAGTTTAGCTCGTTTTTCGTGCGCGCAGCTTTATTTACGACTATTAGAAAGCCTTCAATTTTTTCATGGCTCTATTTTGTGGCAAACAATATTTTTTGTGACTTCTTGTTGTACGATTTTTGTGTTTCTCTTTTGTTTTGCCTAGTATTGCATGCGTATGTGCAACATGGGAATGTGTGCTTTACAATGCGGAAGCCGACCAGCCTTACGCAACAGTTCCCACACTCAAGCAACGTAAACTATTTAGCCGTAGCTTGGCATATATACATACACAAATACATAAGTGTGTGTGTGTAGTCATGTTGCATGTATGCAGCGCGCGCGTTATCAGTTAGGCTGCTAACAATTTTCTAAAAGCCTTGTAGTGTGCGTTGTAAGTTTGGGGCTGTGTTGCAAGCGGCCACGGCAGTAGAGCGACGACCAACAAAATGCTTATCTCGCCTCACAGACAAATTATACGAAGGGGCAGAAATTTCGCTAAGGCCATTTTTGGCTGCTACAATCGAGCCTGTTGCTATTGTGGTTGTGCCTTTGGCTTTTGGTGGTTTCTTGAAGGCGAGTGTATGCCACAACTTGGCCTGCTATGCCTAATATCGATTTTCTACATTTTTCCTCTGCACTCATTTTCCACAGATTACTTGCAACAATTTTTCCCATTTGATTTCGTCGTTTCTTGCCCACCACCACATATAGAGATTATAATGTTGCCACATCTGCGACGCCAAAGTCGATACTCCTACTTAGCGAAAAGGGCGATTAACCTTGTTGCAACTTTGCCACCGTTATTAATATCTAACGATTTCTGAAGTTTTTTCAACAACAGCGTCATTGCCAACCTTGTTTTTGTGCCATCTCAATCTTGCTGTTGCTGTTGTTTTTGGTGGTGCTCCAAATATGCGCCAGCAAACTGTTAATTGAAGTTGCAGTAGAGCAACGCATGTAGCGCATACAACGCATCGCATTTCATGCCACTAAGGAGCAAAAGTTAATAGGAAACTCATAGAAAATGTGGCAGCCATAAAAGACCGCGTTGCATAGACTAGGCAGCGTGCTGGTAAAAAAATTATAAATAGTAATAGTAACAGTGCTATTGGTAGGTACTAGCGGCGGCAGTAGAGGTTAGTTGTGGCAACTTGCAAGCGGGCGCGGACATTAATCGAAATTGAAAATCGTGAGCTGAAATTGTTGGCGGCAAAGAATTCGATTAAGCGGCATGTTGCAACACGGGCATAGAAAGTGTGCAAGACTCAATAGAAGTTGAACTGTAACGTACGCAGTAGGCGGGGGAGTAGAAGGAGTGGGCGTCGGCTGTAGCTACTACCTGGCCCGCTATCAATAACTTGCAAAACTCCGGCTAACTTGCAAGGCGGCAAGCAAATAGACGTACGCGCACGGCTGCTGCGTTGCAACAAAATGCAATTAGAGGGTGGATGCGTTATTAATGTGGAGCAACTTGCAACCAGCGGCAAACAAACTATATGTATATATATAGATCAGGAAAAAAAAATGTGCTACAAATGCGTGCACGTGTGGCATTCAAGCTGAAAAAAGGTGAGGTGTGCAACAGAACCTACAAGAAATTGATATATTGATAATATGCGCATGGGCGATTGGCGGCAGTTTGTTGTACGACTACACCAAGCAATATGAGTGAAGTGAGTCTATGCGTTAAAAATGTGTTCATGCCACATGCCTGGGCTCAGAGTTTTTTATATTAATAATAGCGCCAACAAACACGGCTCACTTTATTATGTTGCTCACACAAACACACATGCACTTGACGCAAGTAATATTAATGCGCCAGCATGCGGAAGTAACTTGAAGATATTTGTTGCACGTTAAGTAATGTCAGGCGCTGGCATTGCAAGAATGCTGCAATGTTTTTAGCTAAATTGTTGCGGGTGCCAAAAAACCCGAACAAAACCTGATGAAAAGTATAAAAGAACACTTTTGTTGAAACATTCAGTTTTGCTGGAATATGTTGCAAGTACAATATCTTTTAATTTGCACCTACATATGTAAAGAGCGCAAAATTAGGTTTGAGAACAAAAATTACAAATGAATTAAATGGTTTTAGCCAATAATTTTGCTGCCACAAAATGTGGCAAGTTATGATTTCACAGGCTTACATACATATAGTTTTTGCTCCAGCTATTTCAATTAAAAAGGATAGGTAATTTATTTTTCTAATCATGCCACAATTTGTGGCAAGGCACAAATTTTTTAAAATGTCATTTTAAAGCTCAATGCAGTCACAAAATTTGTACTGAAATACACAATAAAGCCTATTTTTGCCTACTTAACACACCATAATATCACACAGGTTAGACGAATTGCACAAAATTGCTTAAAATTATTCCTAAAAGCTGAAAAATAGAACTTGTACTATATACAAACAAATTAAAACTGACTTGTTACGCTGTTTTATGAGTTTCAGTACATATTTTTTCTTGTTATTGAATGCTCCAATAACATGTTGCAAGCACAATTTTTCCTAATAATGCAAGAACTTCTTGTCTCTTACGTAGAAAACTAAAGGGAAACATATTTGTTTCTACTTTTTTAAGAAAAGTGCTTGCCACAAAATGTGGAATGACACAATTTTTCAATATTTTTCGAAAACATTGCAAAGGAGAGCGCGAAATGCTATTAAAAGTTGTTGCACCAATTTTTCTAGAACAAAATATATTGCCCCAAAATGTGGCAAGCTTAAAAACTGTTCGTACAATAATCAAAAAAAGCAATTTATCAATATAATTACTTGTCGCCAATTACTTTATGAAACATAAAGTTGCATCATAAGATTAAGCTTGCCACATGCAAGAATGCTGACTGGAAAAAGAATAAGCATAACATATTGCCGCATGAAAAATATTAAAAATATTCCGCAAAGTGGGTGTTGCACCAATTGTAAATAAAGTGGTGCATGTATATGCGTCACAAAAATCAGCACACAGCTGCGTGCAACATTTCCATGACGCACGGCGACTAGTACGCTGTAGTAGAAGGTGGCAGCAGACACGTTCTGGTTTTGCTCCCCATTTACCTTTGGTTTTGTTTTCCACTTTTACCAAAGCAAGATCGATGATTGTCAATTTACTGCATCATAACGACTGAGTGTGCGCACACTACGTGTACGAGGAAAATGTGTAGGGGCGAGCAGGCGGCTTCACTGTGAGGAGGCGGTGGCGGCTGCGTCAATGTGCAATATAATGTGCGGCACTTTATCTCTTATTGTCATCTGCGAATTTTGCGCCCGTACTAAAGCGGAAAACATATAATAATACAATTTCTGCAACTCTGATGCCAACGCTGCATAATGCAACAACAATTACAACCATGTGTAGAGTGTAACAAGATCTTGCAATATACTATACTTCGATTTAGTTGTAATGAAAGCAATAGCATTTTGCCACAATTGCTCTATGCAGCCTACAGGATGTCGTGTTGCAAATAATTAAAAGTGCACGTGACTTCTATGGCAGTTATTGCGAGCTACGAGCTGGAGAGCGCCCGTACACAAGTTGCGTAATTAGACTGGTGTTCAACGATATACGCAGATAAATCGGTAAAGTATAGGAGGTGTACTTGTATTGTGTTGATCGCACGTTGCCTCCACCTCCATTGCAACGTAGGCAATAGAGTTAAATTTCGTTGGAGCTGATAACGGAAATTGCGTTCATCGCATGCTTAGCACCACATTATTTCGTGGCAGTTGTAAATGTGTGAGATTGATTAACGCCGAGCGAATGGTAATTGCCAATCGACTATGGAGAAACAAAGAATGGATTTGAAAGTGTTAAACGTCTGAGTCTGGTGTGGAATTCCTAATGTACTCATGTCATTAATAATTATAAGATTTCATTACATTGCCGCTACGCTCATACACACACATACATACAAACATTGGCATTTACACGTACAGCAATTAAAGTTGGTAATTAGGCTCGCGTTGTCCAGTGGCGTTCATGTGCCGCTGAAGTGTTGTTTGTTGCATTAATTTGCAAAAATCGTTTATGGCTTACCGCATGGCAAATGGCGGCAATTTAATGGGCTAGCATATAAATTTATGCTTATTAAAAGTGTTTGGCAAAAGTATCACGTGGCTGTGCAGGTGGCGAGTTATTAAAATCATAGTAATGCTGCCGTTATTTTCGCATTTCATCGTTATTGCCGCTTTTCATCAAAGGAGTTAATTTTTAAACGATTTGTTTAGTGGCATATTATTAGGAGTTGTAAACGCTTGCTCGAAGCTATTAATTTGGTGGCCAAGATAATACAAGAAAAATAAAGTGGCACCGAAAATGGTATAACCTATGAAATGTGTGGCAAGGAAATATTGTAGGCAGTATTTGTTTGTATGAATAATTGTGGCACAATGTTATTAAAAAAAACATAGGAGTAATATATCTCAAATTTCCAATCTTGCCACAAAATGTTGCACGAATTTTTCATATGTAAAATTGTGGCACAATGTTATTAAAAACCATAGGAGTAATATATTTCAAATTTTCAATCTTGCCACAAAATGTTGCATGATCTTTATTAGTCAGTAAATTAAATTTTTCACACCATTTTGTCACGAAATATTTAACTATATTTTTAGTACAAATTTGTGTCTGCAAAGTCGGTTTACTGACGATAGTTTAACGTGACAACGTCATAAGAAAATACTGATGGAATGGTTTCATTTTTCAAAAGAAATTTTTAATTTTATTTGTTTGATAGATATTTTGTTTGGATATAGAGAAGGAGGTAAATGTATTCGCAATGGAATTGATCAAGGTACATTTACACAAACGTGGAAAAATACGAAACATTTAACAAATTCATGAAAGATATGTTCAATTTCGATTGTGCATCAGACGTTAATAAGTCAACAACACTAAGAGGCAACATCATCGATTTGCCTTTTTCAAGACACATTACACTCGAAACACTCCCTTTCATTTCCTACTTTTCCTATCATCGCCCTATTCTCAACAGAGAAATGGCTCATTACCATGCACACAGGAAGAAGGCATATGCAAATACAAATATGTGAATTTATATACACATGCACATATACATACATATATATGCTCACTCAAGTAGGAGAGAGCCAGATGTC
This sequence comes from Anastrepha obliqua, assembly GCF_027943255.1. Lineage (NCBI taxonomy): Eukaryota > Metazoa > Arthropoda > Insecta > Diptera > Tephritidae > Anastrepha > Anastrepha obliqua. Next base: position 53,071,952 of record NC_072893.1, read on the forward strand.
GAACGTTGCCGAATGCGGGGGCCGATTGTGCCTCTTTGTCGCTCGTTCCGCGCTTTCGCTTGCAGTTCAAGCAAGGAACGACGCATTTTTTGGTACGTGCAGCCGGCTACATTGAATTATAAGACGTTATCACGTCAAAAGTTTTCTTTGTGTTTCTTTCTTTACTATGTGAATAATTTGTATTTTACGCACGAGAATATGTTGCATGCGCCTATTTTTTATTAAAAATGTATAATTATAATTTTGCCCAGAAAAATGTGTTGCAATTAAACGTTGCATCAATATGTTTTTTATGTATTATATATACATATTTGGCATATATATATACCTATTTGGCATTTATACCCTTTTTGGGTGTTCGGCCGATTTTCTCTTCCTATTTGCGCGTGCATCTTCATGTTGTTTCACAAATGGAGGAGCCAACAGTTTTAAGCTGACACTAAATATCCGCAGATATTTTTTATGAGGAGCTTTTTCACGGCAAACCTCCGAGCCGTTGCCTACGGAAGGGCATAACACCAAACCCAGAATTAATAAACTATTTTTTGTGGGCTGTACAAATAAGATGAATGAAAAATGTGTATGAAAATTTTTAATTTTGTAACAGATTGCGGATGTCACAGATTACTAAAAAATTTAATGAATTATTTAAATGAAAAAAAAAATTAGAAATCGCCAACTTGTCGCAGCTTGAATTAAATATTGATACAGACGACAATTTACATGCATACTAAAGGGTGGTTAAGTTTGAAGGGCTGGTATTGACTTTCAATAAAATAACATTTTTTTAGGAAATGATTGTCATTTCTCTTTATTATGATAATACTGGTATGACTCAATTACGTGCGGAACAAAGTATCGGCCAAATGGCCGTCGCAGTCTCGGCGGCACACCTCCATCCGATGGTCCAAATTTTCGATGACGCTGGGGCATAATTGAGATTCTATGCCGTTAATGTGCCGAATTATCTCATCCTTTAGCTCTTGAATTGTTAGTGGCTTATCGACGTACACCTTTTCTTTCAAATAACCCCAAAGAAAGAAGTCCAACGGTGTCGTTGACGTTTAGGTGTCGTTCACATTCAACATCGGTCCTTATAATTTAACCACCCTTGAAGGTATATTCGTCCAAGTGTGCTCATTCCTTGGGCAACCATACCAATCTAACCTAACCTAACTTGAAGGCATATCTATGCATGTGAAGAGCTTCGAAAGTATTAAATTTAGGCAGGATATTTTTTTCTGTTATGTTTTATTGGAGTCATGATCAAAATATATACATTTCCATTAAAGTAAAAGAGCCGTTTAGAGTTCAAAATATAGCAAATTATACGCTTTGTCTGCGGTGCGCCCAATCAAATAAAACTCATAAATTTATGCAATTTCGCTAATCAACCGACCACCAGCCTAAACACAAGTAGCTGCACAACAAAAACGAAAAGCGGAGAAGAGGTATTTGAGATACTTGTTGTTGGGTAAAATTCACTTCTAACAATTTCAGAAATGCTGCCCGGCCCGAGGCTAAACGACAACTTGGATTGGCAGGAAGGTGGTAACAACGCCCCAATTGGAACAAACGTTTGGCGTAGGCCAATAATTACAATCAAACCGCGGTGGAAGGAAGGAATGCTAAAAAATAGTACAGTTTTTAGGCAGAGAAAAGTAGCAAACATTAGAAATGGAGAGATGGATACAACTGGCAAGCGATGCGAGGCATAAGAAATAGCGTTAAATATTTTTATTTATTATTTGAAGTGGGAAGGCTGCGCAAGCAACAACAATGAGAACTTGAAAAGTGCTTGCAAAAAGTGCAGTTCTAAGCTTCAGCATTATTCACAACAAATGAACGGCAATAAATTATTATGATTTGCAACAAATGTTGGCCGCAACTGTATAATGACATATTGCGAAATGATGGCGAAATGTTGCCAAACGAGATCACAAGGCGGCTCAGAATAGGGAGCAGCGAGCAGCAATAGCACACAAACACAAACAAAGGCAGCGGTCAAGTGGCAAAGCAATAAAATCAGGAGGAATGAATAGGAAAGAAAAATAGAAAAATGTATACGCGTTCGCATAGAAATTCAAGAGCGAATGAGGAGTGAATGAGGTGCACCTGGGTAGTAGACAAATATAAGCGGTATGGCGGAGAAAAATTCGGCTAGAATTTTGCACAACAGCCACTTTGGAAATATGCTGAGCTGAGCAAGCCATAAAGCCAACATATTTGCAAAGTGAGTTGGAAACGCATTGTTGCTTCAAAGTAAACAAAACAACAAACAATGATGCCTGCAAATTGCGAAACGCAACAAGCGTTTCAAACCAACGACAGCGCAGCCAAGCAAGCAAGTAGCCAAGCAGCCAGTCAGCTATCCTGCTAGTCACCCAATTGAAATGCGTCCGGCAGGCATGGCGCTCGTTTCCTTTTTACAAGCACAAATGCTGCTGGCAACCACGGCTACCGGTGCGGCAAACGACGCCGCGCGGTGCCATCAAAACACTATAATTAAGATATGTTGAGGGCATTTTTGCAAAAATTGCCAATCATAAATGAAGCGCAACAACAGCAGCAACAAAAATAACAACGACGAGTAGCAACAGAAAACCCACTAATGCAAAATAACTAATTCAACTAAGCGCTGTTGCAAGACGCAAAATCTGAGTATAGCTAGCTACAGAATGGCGGCGGCGCGGCAAAGCGCAGGCGACTGGTGTTTGCATTAATAACTAGCATTTGAGTTGTTATTATTGTTTTTGTTGTTGTGATTGAGATGATCGCGGCGCCATTTGCTGCTACTTCATATGACGCTGAGCAGCGTGCTACCACCGCAAGTGGCAAGCAGACAAGCGCTCAACTAAGCAAAGTAGCTGCGGCAGTAACAAAAACGCCGTAGAAGCTGAACTTACACTGCATCTTACCACAACACTTTGCTGCCGCTCAACTCAACTGCGGCGCGCTACTTTTTCGCCAGGCATTTCGCCACGCTTGCAAATTATTAGTTGGCGTTATGAAAGCAGTTAATTAAAATTAAAACAAAAAAGCAGAATTTGCGCTTAATCAAAGGACGCCACAAATGCGGGCGGGCGGACGATCGGGCGAATGGTCGTCGGTTGCACGGCCGATTTTGTCGTTCGGTTGGCTCGTTCGCGCGCGCGTAGTTGCTAATGGCGGAAGTAATGGCGTTTCATGTTGCAAGTTATGCAGCTTAGACAGCTTGCAACATGCAATTATGTGCGCTTCAAATGTGCGCCTGCGTGCTAGAGTGACTTTAGCATGTCTTTTTTTTCCAACTGTATGTGTAATAATAATTGTTATTGTTGCTGCTCTGCGGCGACTCTCTCGCAGGAACAATGTCATTATCGGCGTGGATAGTCCAAAGGCGTTCAACTTGCTTTCCTTTGCTTTGCTTTGATTGGCTTCATCGCGGGCATATTTAAAAGTGCGTTAATGTCTCGCAAAAACCGCAAAAAGCGCTTAGGGCTGACTAATTTTAATGCCAGCTTAGTGCTTGTCGGCTTGCTAATGTGATCGGCCGCAAGTATGTATGTATATGTGTGTGTATGTGTAGATAATAGAATTCATTTAATTTTTTCAAGCCGCTAAACGACATTTAAATTTAATGCCAAACAACCTCCTCTATTTCGTAAGCGAACTTGTTGCGGGTATTGAACGCTGGAGGGGGAATGGTGTTTGTTCGAAAGAATGATGCCTGCCTTTAGGAATTAACTGTAATTAAAATTTAAATCTATTATGATGAGGTGGGTAGAAGTTATGTAGTTAAGCTCGTACTTGTAAAATGTATTATTACATATTTTGTTTTTGTATAAATTTACCTCAGACGCAGTTGAAGTAATTTTGCTTTCAAAACTGAAATTTGTATGCCTTTGTTGCATGGTGCATATTTTACAAGGTGCCGGAAAGCATATCACTCCATAGGCTAGGCTAGATTTTTTTGGCAGTCGGCTTAGGATAGCCAACTCAGCCATGTAGGTTCGTTGTGAACCCCGCGTCACACGGGAACCTCAGCGTTCATTTTTCATAGAACCAGTTAGATTCTCTTATGAAGCTTAGGATAGGTTTTATCCCAACACCGGATATTTCCGTAAGAGAGTCAAAAGACTATTTTCCTAACAACCTTGCTTTACTCCTAGCTAAGGCTGAACAATTACAGAGAAAATGTTCTACTGTTTCTTCCTCTTCCGCGTCTCTACAACTCTGCAGTATTCACTTAACAGCCAATGTTCTCTCTTGAGAGGTTGAGCGATTCTCCTGACCCTTTTTTATCAATTTGCGGCCAAATTAGCCTGCTTGTAACACACGTAGTTCCTTCGCTACATCATCTATTGACCTCCCGGAGAATATACTTTTTTATCCTTAAATATTAAGTTGCCATAGGGATCCCAATGTTGTCCCTGTTTTCAAAAAGTGGAAGATTAGTTCCCTTTCTGGCTAGCTCACAGGCCTTGCAATTTTCTTCACTATCTCTATGTCGAGGAACCCATATAAGACTGACTTTGAAGACGGTGCTAATATCATTTAGAGCAGCCAGGCATTCCTGAGCAATCTTTGATCTTAGAGTAACTGCCTCCATTGATTTGATGACATCCTCCCTGTGCGAGAAGATATTTATCGTAGTTTTCGTTGCGCTGTGTGTGTTAAGGTATACAAGACTTCTGCTTTTTTGTCGGGACAACTAGCAAGTGCAGCACTCAGACACAATTAAGTCCATTGTACTGCACTCGGATCCCCTTTTAATTTTCTTTAAATTTACCCAACATCCGAAGAAATCTGAGTAGATCTTCGGGTGCCAAGGAGCCAAGGTGGTCGCCAAAGCTCAAGCCTCAAGCTTGATTCGTGCGAAGGCGGGCAGGCGCACAGAAAGTGGCCCGCCGTCTCATCCTCCTCTTCACATGCAGGGCAGAGAGCACTGTTTGAGATGCCTCCTTTTCCATGAGCTTCGCCCACAGAAAATGGCTTGTCATCAGTCCAACCAGTCTACAGTGACCTAGGAGGAACTTAGTGACTTAGGAGGAACTGCGACAGTCGGTCGTACGTACATGACAGGTAAGTAACATCAGTTTAGTTCATCTGCAGCGTCTCTCAGCCTACCAAGCTCATAGTTTGTAGGTTGTAGTAACCGATTTGCTAACCGTGGTTTTGATGGCCGCAGAAGGGAGTGGTAAAACGGGCTCCGGGCCAAAGAAGTTGGCCTCAGAGCCCATCCTAGCTAAGGAAGCAGAGGTTTCGTTACCCACGATACCCACGCGCCCCGGGGTCCATGTTAGCATCAGGCTATTATGTCTACTGACTTAGTTCAGCTTGGATTAACAGCGCTCGATGTGGTTGGGGAGCTTGGTAGACGCTACAGTAATCCGAAAGTCGAACAGATACTTCTAATCATAATTCTTTTGAAAAAAATTCCATAGCGTTCTTTATTTTCTAGCTTGGATCCATATATATAAAAATGCATTTCCCGTCTTCTTCATGGCCTTTGAGTTTGCTACACTCTTCTTGGCGGGATGCTCGTCTTGCAGAGCCTGTCGAAGGTGAATTTGGGAAGAGTAGTCGATTTCTTGGTATTAACTTTTCTTAGTTTGTATGATAGTATAAAAGTGTAGCCGAACAGCCGGGTCTTTCATGGCACCACACTCTAAAGTCTGAGCGCTGTAGCGGCGGTCACGTATTGTTTAGAGCAGGTAAGTTTAGTAACATCTCGAGCGCTTTATAACGGGTGGTCCTTAAGCGTTGGCGATGCATGAAAACGCAGTTCTTTGGACTTTGCTCAGCAGTTTCGTGTAATTTGCCTTTAGAGTTGATGGCAACCACACAAGTATTTCATATACTAAAATAGGCCGAACTACCGAAGTGTAAAGCCAGTATGTGATGCGAGGTGTTAATCCCCATTTGATTTCGACCGCTGTTTTGCAGGTGTGCAATGCCATGTTGGTTCTAAGTACTAGATTTCCACGTTCGTTTTCTGTCTAATATGAGTCCTAAATGTTTATCACCCTATGGGAAGATTTATAAATTTTGTAAATTGCGTCGTACGTTAATCATATTTGACACTTGTGAACTAGACACCTGCAGTAGTAGTTAACCTTTGTTAAAATACAAATTATTTTTTATATTTTTTTTATTTATATTAGTAAAAAAGCGCGTCATCATGCATAGCACTACAGCTCGGTGTCAGCTTTAGCTTCCTCCACAATTTTTTCCCTGCATCTCGGTCCATAGCCATACTACGGTAGTTGGCCACTCCTATGCTTCTTAGATCGTTCTCAATGTCGTCTAACCACCTTTTCTGCAGTCGCCCACTTCCCTTTTCATCTTATCTGCGGGCATCCAAAATTTTGCGAGGCACTCTTTCACTTAGCATTTTGCAATTGGAGTCCTAGCCATCGGATGCGTTGCGATTAAACAAACCGTACGACAAATTCAGTTTATCGGAATTCCCTTAGCTCTAATTATTTTATAAAAATTTAATTCGGTATCCTACAAAAATGATATAAATTGAAATTTCAAACTTTGTGCAAATCAAAAAAAAAAATTGCAAATTTTTATGAAAACTTAATTTTTTAAAATTAGAATTAAAAAAAAAATCGAGTACGCAGTTGTATAGCCCATTAAATTTTCGTGCAATAAAATGCACTCTCCAGTAGTCCGAAAATCGCGTTGATTTTTGACAATTTATTGTTGCTGGCGTTCTTGAGCATTTTCGCCACATTAACGAATGCTCGACATTTTTCTATATGGAAGAAACCCCCAACACCGGCTGAAATATGCGCGTTTCCATTGACCATGCAAAGAGGTCTCTCGTGCATGCGCACCTGCAACATTTCCACTTGTAAATTTTCATTTATGTTCTACTTACACTTGGTAGAATTCGTCTGCCTTTTCGCCCTTGACGCAGGCGCACCAACTTTCAATTCCTCCACTACGCATTTTTTGTATAATATTTAATACAATCAGCAGACACATTACATGTAACGATTATGAAGTTGACTGTGGTAATGTCGATCGTCTTGTGATTATCAAAGGCATTACGATGCTGGCGATTATTATTATTATTACAATTTATGCCACAAACACAAACTATTTGGTGTATTTTTTATGGCTGTTGGCGATTTTAAACTTTTGTACTTATATGCGTATATATAAGTATATGGAAATATATATTAAATTTATATGTACGGTGCAAATGCTCAGGAAGGCACTTGCGCCATTGTCGGCATGTTGCACCAGAGCGATCGCATCTTGGCAATTGCTTTGCTTGCTGCTCCTTTGTGTCAGCGTTTGCTGTCCAACACTCTCGGGGGCAATGCGTTATTCGTTCATTCGCTTTGATTCGTATATCTAATTTGCAAAATCTAACCTGGAGCCGACAAGCAATGCGGCGGCGACGGCTGTGCGCATTTGTTACGCTTGCTGAACGACGTTCGGTGGGAGGGTGGCAGCAGCAGTGAACGCACTGCGCAAGTGCCATTTGCTACTTGCGAATAGTTGTTATAGTTATCTATGCATGTGTGTGAGTGTGTGTGTGTGTGCGGCGTTGGAACGGTTGCGCGCTTGTCCGCCGCTGGTGTGGCAGCCAACATGGATATGTTGTTGCCGGCAAATCAATTCAAATCATCTGCTGATCAGTCATCGGCCAGCTAAGCGCAACAACGGTTGTGTTTTTATATTTTTTTTCCTTCGTTTTGTTTTTGATCTTGTGCCAAGTGGCATTTTGCTATGCCAATGTTGAGACGGAAGCTGTTGTGCGCCGGTTGTTTGCTCGAACATGCCACCACCATTACCACCGCGGTCTGGCAAATCTTTTGGTGGCGCATTGTTGGGCGCCAATTTCTGCGCGCTAATCGCCAGTGGCGGGTGCCATAACACGCTACGATTACCCGCCTAACCGCGCACAAATGTGCCTCGCACCCCCCCCGTCCACCACTTGTGGTGGCTGCAAAGCGCCGCTAATATTCCGTAAACGCATTGTCCATTCGTGCCGCAACAATAATACATAGAAAACGACCTGATTGCAGGCACACCTGACAACGCTGTGGCAGCGCTGCAACAACTCCGGTAGCATTTCAGCAACATTTCATTATAATTATCACAGAAAACATTTAAAGATGCAACAACCTGATGCACTTGCCAGATACTGTTGCACATGTCAGTTGCTGCCATGCCATGATGCGTTTGCGTATGCGTTTCTTTAGTGGCATGTGTCTGTCTGTGCTACGTTGTCCATGCTGAGTTGCAGTGCTGTTTGTGCGTTTGTGCCACAACTGCTTCCGGCTCATTTGTTTACTTTTGCTCGACTTATGCTGCAGTTGTCGCTGCTCTCAACTTTTGTGTCTGCCACATGCTACCGCTTGTGATTGCCATACACCATTCACCATTCACCGTTCACTGTTCACCATTCACTATTCACAGTGCACTTTACAACATGCAGCCTGCACCTTCACTATATGCCACAAACATATTAGATTTGCTTGAAGCTGGTGACAGCGACGCATTGACTGCAACATCCTTACATACCAACATAGAAACGACGTGGCTTACATCTTCTACTGGCCACATAAAGAAATGCTAAAATGCGTTACATGCCACACACTCGAAACATGGGTAGTACAAACTTGTCTTTGCATACGCGCGGCTCTTTTGCCGCACTGTCGCTTCTGATGAGGTAAGGTGAAAGATAAAATATTACATGACCATATGAGGTGTCGTCTGATGGCATTTGTGGCACCATGCTAGAGCCTCGCCGGCGACAGCAGCAACAAATGTTTTCATGCGCATAGCAGTTAATAGTATTACAGTAGTTAGTGGCTGTGGTGTGCTTGCTGCGAGTAGGTGGTAGGTTGCACATACAAAAGTGCAGTGTCTTAGAGTTTTTATGTTGCAACAAGTGCGTGGGGATTGCAATGGTAACATACAAATATGTATGTGCATTCATAACTTTGTGTTTGCTGCTATGCGAATTGAAGTCACATGAATAAACAACAACAAATGTTTTTTCGTTCACCTTCTAAGCCCGCAACAGAAGTTACTGGTAATGGTTAAACGGTTAAATTGGCAATTAATCGTCCTACTAGTTTAGATCAAATACAGGAATCAAGAAACTTGCAAGGTGCTTGCAACTCCACTGAGATGGCGTGATTACATTGTTGTTTTATATCATTTGGTACAACGTTCTTGATTTGCTTTTTTATATGTTTTGAACTTCTAAATCTGGCTTCCGTATGAGCGGCCACCATAACCGGGTGGACTTGTGCGTGATTATCAAGCGGTTGGTTCGGTTTCGAAGCCCAGTGTGGATAAGAAACAACAAGGCATAGTTAAAATTCCTTTTTCCAAACACCACCTCTGAGCAGGCAATGGTGAACCTCGAGACAAACTAAATGCTAATGTGGAACCCTACATTTTCAGATCTGCATGAAGTTGCAGACCACAAATGGAGAAGCATATCAACCAAACGCCTGCTAGAGGATGAGCGTAGCTCTACACATGCAACGTATAGAACCCACAGCATTTATGGCGGAGGTTAGGTTAGGTTAGGTAGTGATGGTTGCCCAGAGAGTGGGCCCACTTGGACGAAGAAGTTTGGTTCATCTTTTACGGTACCATTGCAAGAGGGGGAAAAGAGGTGAAGGAAAAACAGGATAGGACGAAAGGGAAAGGGGTGGGAAGGGTTGAGTGTTTGTGGACTATGAACGGTGACTAGTCTGCGGATGTGTTAGCCTCTTTAAGCTGCTGATGAAGTTCATCTGATTTTTGTTATCAACACCTGCTATATCAGCAGGCGCAGAAAAGAAGTGAGAACCAATATGCTTGAATCTTAGTCCCGCGAGAGCTGGGCAGCTAAGGAGCAGGTGCTAAGATGATTCCACCTCATCCTCCATACAGCTGACGCAAAAAGGACTCCAAGTAATTCCGAGTCTCACGACAGTGCTCTGTGAGGATGCCCACGAAATTTGAAAGATGAGATTTTGTCATTCTCAGAATATCCCTCGAACGTCTCCTATCCAAACGTGGCCAGAAGGACTCCGCGACCTTACACGTTCGTGTACTTGCCCTGCGCTCGCTGAATTGGTGCAAAGCCCATTCTTCCAGGAGTAGAGCGCAGGTTGTCAAGGGGATTCCGATCCTCTCCTTTCGCGGGCACACTACCTCACAAGCCCCTTGTCTGGCCAGCTCGTCGCCTTCGCAGTTTCCAGTAATGTCACTGTGACCAGGTACCCAAATTGTCTTCATATCGAAGAATTCTGATGCGATCGAGAGAGAGACCAGGCATTCCCTGACCAGTTTCGAATGCACCATAATAGAGCCTAGAGCCCTAATTGCCGCTTGGCCATCGGAGCAAATATTTACCTTCTTAACACTTATTAGGCAAGTAAGTAGCCAGTCAGCTGCTTCTTTAATTGCGGCCACCTCTGCTTGGAACACACTGCACTGATCCGGTAACCTGAATTTGAGTTTGATGGGAACTTCTTTGCAGAATACTCTTCCTACAACCCTACCGGCCAGCTTCGAGCCATCCGTGAACAGGTCTGGAGGGGGTTTTCTTCAATAATTTTTTGACAATATTAAGATCTTGTGCAGTTAGCATTGGAATATTTTCAGTCTACAGTTTCATATCTAAAGATCGTCTTTTCCCCGCATCCACAACTGATTTTATGCAACTAAAATAGAGTTTCACCCTCTTCGCGCTCGTTCTCTCTGCTTAAATAATAACAATGATAACACTCTAAGGTGATCATGCAAAATCTTATCGTTGCTCGTCGTACTAATAAAGGCTGATCAGATTGAAATACTTCCCCGAATAGAGTTTTTTCGACAGATCACACGTGACTACTACCAAACTAAATACATAATTTTTTTAGTATTCATTGACATTTCATCTTGGAAAGACTTACGCCTTAACAAATTTACATTTTACGTTTACAAATCGTTTTACGAAAATCGACGCTCTGTAAAAAGTGTTCATCGCGCGCCCAGACCAACTTATGGTGTACACAATTGTCCTACCGAACGCACTATTCGGCAAACCATTGAAAAAATTGAGAATAATTTTGCATTACTGGAAGATACTCGACCGAATAGACTAAGTACAGCCTGAAGAGAGGCGAATATTGCGGCTGTAAACGAGATTTTGCCAAAGACTCGGAAGAATCCATTCTGTGCCGATCTCAACAATTTGGAGTAACAAATGGCATTACTTGGGCAATTTTACGCAAAGATCTTGGTGTGAAAGCGTATCCAATACAGCTAGTCCAAGATTTGAAGCAGGCCGATCTTCCGAAGCGTCTTAATTTCAGTCGTTCAGCTGTTGAAAAACTCGCCGCAAATCAACTTTTTGGGACCCGAATTTAGTTCAGCGATGAGGCCCATGTTTGGCTTAATGGCTACTTCAATAAGCAAAGTTTCGGTATTTGAGCTAAAGAGCTAACGGAGACCAATCCAGATTAGCCTTTATACCTATTGAAAACAACCGTCTGGTGCGGCCTGTGGGCTAGAGGGAGCATCGACTCATATTTTTTCAGAGACGAGGATGGCGCCAATGTGATAATGAATGGCGAACGCTATGGCGCTATGCTAAACAACTTTTTGATGCCGGATGAACGAAAATTAAAGCCCGTGATCTCCACAATATTTGGTTCCAACAAGACGGCGCTACTTGCCATACAACCCGTGAAACAATGGATTTACGGAGTCGTCGTTTCGGTGGGCAATTTATCTCTCATCTTGGACCACCAAGCCAATCGTGTGGTATCACACCTTTGTACATTTAGTTGTGTTGTATGTTAAGTCTAAATGCTCTGTGGATAAACCAGTTTCAATTGAGGTATTGGAAGCCAACATTATTAAATTTAGGTCGCGAGATACCGACCGGAGCCATTCAATGACTCGAGCGAGTCATTCGAAATTGGTGTTTACGGATGGCCAAATTATAGCACAGTTGCGGCGAACATTTGAAAGGGATTATCTTTAAAAAATAAATGGCATGAATGGTTCTGCACAAAAATAAAAAAAGGTTATCCCATCAAATTGAATTTTCGTTGTTTTATTTCAATTTAAAATTGGATACCTCTCAATTGATCACCCTTTACATACCGATGTCTCAATTGCACGGTATATGAATTAAGAAATATTTTGAATTTTTTAAATTTGTAAAAAATAGAATATTATAAAAATGGAATATTAATGATTAAATGTATTTGTACAATGGGCTATTTAGCCTGAGTGTTTCAGGAGCACCTCCTTGGCTTGACCTTTTCAATGATTGAATGTAATAAAAAAACTTATTAGGGCAACTTTTGGCTGTCCTAATTATATCTAATGCGTCATAGAAGGCATTTTATACCTATGAAATGAGACTTTTTTTCAATTTCAAACGTTTATTAACAAAAATGGTTACAAATTTAATCTTCTAAATAAGCCATTTCCCATCTCTCAGGCAATTTGTCGATGCCACGTCAAAAAAATTTGCCGCCTTTGGCCGCAAACCAATCATCGAGCCATTTTTTGGCTTCTTCGTGAGAATTGAAGCGCTGCTCGGAAAGTGCGTGGCCCATCGATGCAAACAAATGATAATTGGAAGGCGCCAGGTCTGGTGAATAAGCCGCATGCACCAGCGGTTCCCAATCGCATGTCTCCATCAATTGCCGGGTCGCTCTTGTTCGATGTGGCGGTGCATTGTCACATTGTCAGTTCATGCGGCACACATCTTCCGACCTTTAAAATCAGCCCATGTCTTTCAAACGTTTGGAAATGGTTTTTTGGGTCACTCTCAACTGCTGTGCCATCATTTCTGGCGTTTGACCATCATCATCATCCAACAATGCTTGCAATTCGGCGTTTTCAAACTTTTTCGGTGGCCGGCCACGGTCCTCGTTCTCCACGCTAAAATCACCACTTCGGAATTTTTCAAACCACTTGAAGCACTGTGCTCTATTTGGGCCTGTCCACCATAAGCTTCTATAAGCATTTGATGAGCTTGAGAAGCGTTTTTTTTTTTTTCAATTGATAACAGAAAATCAACGATGTCCGCAAATCGTAGTTTGAAGGCACGAAATTCGACATTTTTAAGAGCGACAAAAATGCATTGAACAATGAACTGAATATTGTTGACAGATGACAGACGAAAAAAACCAGATATTTGGGAAGGTTTTCTGATAGACAGAAGCACGCCATTATATGCTATCACCATTTCCTTACCTTTACCTTGATTTTTCCTTAAATCGGCGCAAATGGTTGCCACATTGGCACACACTTATCAATCATTACTCCACGTCATCTGCAAATAAATTACTCCAGCGCATGCCAAACGGGTCGGCGCCGCAGTAGTCCAAACAAAACGTAAAAAAAATGAGAAAGTAAAAAGCAAAAAGCGAACGCACCAATTGATAGCAGCCAATTTCCAGTTTCATCAATAAAATTTCAAAATTTATCACGTGTTAAAATTTTATCAATTAAAATGATGCATAAGCAATAGCCACTCAGCACCAAACTCGACTTCTAAACGCACAAACACACATGAAAAGAATAAATTCATACACACATACGTAGTCGATGTATGCAAATGAGTATAAATATGTATGCATTAGTGTTGCAAGCGCATTGCGATGTTGTGCCGATAGTTGCTGCAGGCCATCGCGAGGCAACCATCAAAAAACCATCCATCAAAATGTTCAACAACATTAAGTGGTCATTGACGATGTCACTGCTAAGCTATGGCGGCAAAATTTACATATTTACTTATGTATACATGTATACACATACACATGCATACACACACATACAGGTAATGTCAGTTTAGCGCGCATGCGTACCGATGCGTTGGCCGCATGTTGCAAGTTGATGCGCAATTTGGACACGCTGCCGTGTTATTAACTAATTACAGCGACTAATCTAATTTCTTAAAGGCACTGTGGGCGCTGAAGAAGCCGCCAGTAGCAGCAACAAAATGATTTATACAGAAGACGCCGCCTGTTGCAACAACGAAAAGAACACAAAGAGTGGCATTGCAAAACACTTGCTTTATGGGCCAACAGGTGCCCCAACGGTTGGACACACTCCTTCGGTTGTCTTCTGGTGCTGCCTACGTGCAACCTGCGCGGCCACTGCTTATTTTTTGCATTTTATGTTGCTGCTGTTGTTTGCGTAGCTCAAGCCATGCTTATGTCAATGCAAACTTTAATGAGAAGTGACATTTCACGCATGCGCGTCTCTTGCGTGCACCGCGATTGGAGGATGGCCACGAAAACAACGCACAGCAAAAGCTAAGAAAAATGAAGCAGCAAAAAAATTAAAAAGATGTTTGTGGCATAGTTTAAAGCCTAGCAGCAATGTTGCTTTTTGGTTACCTTGTTGTTGTTGTTGTTGGCGCATATACCCATTTGCTTGATTTAAACGAAACTGTCACTCGCATGCAAAATACGTTGACCGCATTGCAACAAAAACAAAGCGCATACACCGGCGCTAGTTACATGCCACCACTTTTGTGGCAACCTGTCAACGCATTTCGGGCAAGACACTATTCTCTGCTGCATGCCTACAATTTATGCATACATGCAACTTTAGACAGTATTTGCTTGCTGCGTGCCACAAAAAGGTTGGTGGCAGCAAATGGGCTGTAAGTTTAGAAAGGCTGCGTGAAGCAGAGTTGGGCTGCGTGGAACAGAGTTGGGCTGCAATTGAAATGCAAGTAACGTAGATTTGCGGCTCATCTTCACCTTCCATTGATTGCTCTCACTTCTGGTTCTTATTTCTGCATGGAGGAGGGGAGTTTGAGGAGCGGGCGGCAAATGCTTCCATGATGCTGTTGCATGAATTACAACGGTGTTGTTGTACTAGTTAGGGAATGCGTATATTTTGCAAAATCTAGCATTCTCCTACAAATTTCGTGAACCTACTTTGTATTTTTGTGCCAATCTGCATTTTCCAGCAGCTATGAGATATCGAACTTAGAGGAAGAGATAAAAGGGTGCACGTAACACGTTCTGTGCGAGAGTGCGCTTCATTCTAAGGAACCACTTCTTAAAGGATCCGGGCACTTACGGCACAGTCCCGCCAATGGAACTGATAGAATAAGCTAAAAGAGCAGTGTGCTTTAAGAATATGTTGAGTCATAGGACTGGGGAACTCCTTTCAGGTCATCGCATGGGGTTACTAGGTCCAAAGATCCGTTGCTTTCAGCTCTGTATAGAGAAAATCGTCTAATCTAACCTAACACTTTATTTTAAATATTTTTATCAAAGGAGGTTGGGTATTGGTTTTTCCTGCATTTTTTTCCATTTGTGGAACAACATCAAAACGCATACCACAAATAGGAGGAGGAGCTCGGCCAAACACCCAAAAGGGGGGTAAGCGCCAACTACAAATATATGTATATTGCTTCTGCTAATGATTTGCGATGCAAGTTGAGTAAATTCACTGAGCCGCTTGCATTAATTATGCAGGGTCCGGGACTCGAAGTGTAACCAATTAAAAATGTCATAAATTTAGTTTGGAAAATTGCTTTTATTCAATTCAAAGTAAGAAATGTGTGAAAATAATGCCAAATTAAGAATCAGTTTACTTTTGCTCGATATGACCACATTTTGCTTTGACTATGGCGTTGAAACGGTCCAGAAACGAATCGCAAGCTGCCCGAATGTGACTTGCAGGTATTTTGGCCACTCGCAGACAATGGCTTTTTTCAGGGTCTCGAGACTGGTGAATCTTTTAGTTCGGACCTTGCACTCCAAAATGGCCCAAAGAGAGTAATCCATCGGATTCGCGTCCGGTGAATTTGAGAGCCATTATGTGGGCGTTATGAAGTTTGGAACGTTGGTTTTTAACTATTCCTGCTTCATTTGGTGCCGAGTCCTGTTGAAACGTCCATAATCTGCCACCAAAATGTTTGTCTGTCCACGAATTCAAAGCAACCTCCAGCATACTTTCCTGATAATATTTCGTAGTTACCTTGACGTCCGGCTCGATACTCCAAACGATTGGAGCCCGCCCATCTGCGCTTACAGCGGCCCAAACCATTACCTGTGGCGGGTGCTGCCTCCTGGTGGCCAATCTATGACTCAAATTCTCGTACGAACGGTCGGTCAAATGAACCTTATCATTTTGGGAGTTTACGAGTTGCCCAATTTAAAAATTTTCCAGTCAGAAAACACAATGTTTGGAAATTGACTGCTTTCGGCCAAGCGAAGCAACTCCTTCTCTCTTTCAATTCTGATTTGTTGCTGCTTTGGTGTGAGATGACAACACAAAGAGTGGATCTTGTAAGGCTTGAATTTGAGATCATTTTTCAGTATGGGGCGCATGCTATGGTCAGAAATTTTCAGTTGTTTTGTCATTTGATTGGCACTTCTTCGGGGATTTCGCTCAAGTCGCTTCGTCACTTTTTGAACCATTTCACATGACGTTGCAGTCTTTTGATGACCACCTCCATGTCTCCATGACGTCTCGTAGTGCTACCAGTATCATTGTAACGAGTAATGGTGCGATAAATAAAAGTTGTATTCACTTTAAGTTGCTCGAGCTTACGAACAGCCAAAGATAATGTAATCTTAATCTACGTTTGGAATCCATTGCTTTAATCGTTCTTTGATTTCTTTTTTCGCGTTTACTCTCGGCAAAATGCTTCCGCGCCCTTTTAAACAATACTCTGGACTGTCATTTATAATAGCTAACTAACAGACAGCTGATGCCCATGCAAGCAGTCTGAAGTTGGTTGCACTTCGAGGGCCGGACCCTGTATAGTGATGTAGTGATGACCCAAATAACAGTAACGCGACATATTGCAAAGTTTTGACTATATATTTTACTTTTTCTCATTTTTTTATAAAAATACACTAGAATAATCATGTAACGCTAAGTCTCATGCTTTGAGCAAAACTCAAAAAAATACAAAAAGTTCCTAGAAATGTTCATCATAATTTGAAGCTTTTTGATCGAAAATTGTGGGTATGTATTTATGTAGCATATCATTTTGGTGTACTATTGTGCTAACTGGGTTGCACAACATGGGAACATAGAGGGAATGAAAGGGCTGAATTAGTTTCAGAGGTCTCTTACCCAGATATGGGCAATCTGTTGACCGTTGTTAAAGGTGAATTTCACAACTTAATTCTCAGAAAAGCGCAGGACAGATGTTGCTCCGAAAAACTTTTGGCGCCACTTTAATCGACACAGGACACAGAAAGCTCTGCAGGCTCTTCGTAGCTTTGTTTACCGGTCATTGGACAATCGGCACGCACGCGAAAAGCTAGGCTTACCATTTAACCCCCTTGCAGAAGCTGTGGGGACCTTTCACGACCTATTGAGCATTTTATATCTAAATGTCCGTATTCGGCAGCTAGACGATTAAAGTTACTGGGTGCTCCTTTCATCGACCGTCTGAAGCAGTGCTCTTTCCTGAATCCTGTCAATCTTCTACATTACATCAACAGCTCTGATTGGCCGTAGATATCTGCACGTTGGAGGTCGCGCTTTAGTCTTAATTGGGGAGTGGTGGATTAGTAGATTGGTTCTTCATTCATTTCACCCATCTACCTATTGTGGTAACTTGAAGTGAATACAACTTTCTATTGATTTTTGAAAAAGTTTTCTTTCGACGGTGTTGTGCATTTTCTTTCATATAAAAAATTTTCGAGCATTCGTTTAATGGAAGAAAACGCATAGCCCCTTCAGCTAAAAAAATTATTAAAAATCAACACGAATTTTTAGCCTCTTCAAACTTGCATTTTATTATACCAAAATTCAATGAACGCCAAACTGCGTAAACCGATTTTTTTTTTTAATTTTTGATTAAAAGATATGAAATTTTCAAAAACATTTTTTGAATTTTTGTAAAAAGTTCTGAACTTTGAATATTTAGTTGTAATATGAACTACATTTTCATAAGAACAATTAAAAAATGTATAAAAACAATTAAAACATTTATAAAAAAAATTAAAAAAAAAAAAAAAATAAAAAATAAAAAAACAAATAAAATAACAAAAAAAAAAAAAATAAAAATTAAATAACAAAAAAAAAAAATAAAAAAATAATTAAAAAAAAAATACATACATAAATGATTTATCAAAATTGTGCAACTTGTACCACTGCTATTTTCTAGCTATTTTGACCGCCACAGAACCCACATTGTCGTGCAGTTCCTTCTCTCTCTCATCTTCTTCTATCTATACTATAAAGGTGAATGTCTGTACGTTGTCCACGCATCATTACGAATCGATAACACCAAATTCATAAAAATAATTTTGCTTGATATTTTTCTGATTGATTGTTTTGATTTTATTCAACGAGGCAGCAACGGATGCCGGATATTGTAATATTATGGTTATTAAAAAAAAAATATTTTCTATGAAATTATTGTTTGTAATTCTTTTATATACATATCCTAAATCCCTCAAAACTACACCTACGCGAGCGGGGCCGCGGGTTAAACTAGTTTGCGATAATTTTCATTCAAAACTTTTTACCTAACAACTCACACTCACTGCGGCAAACCAATATTCAGTTCAGTAGCGCATTCCTCGCATGCAACTGTTATCCAAAAAAAGCACAAAAGATCAAAGGAAAAGATACCAAAAAGGTAGAACACAGAAAATTGGGTAAGCAACGTGACCTTCAGTCCAAAATACGGTCACTACACACACACACACACATACGTACGCTCATATACAGGCAAATGCGCATCAAGCTTGTGATGACGCGCGAAAGCATCGTTATTGCGCCAGTTGTTGCATGGCTCTTGGCCACATGTTGCCGATGTTTGCATGCCAACAATAATGCTTAATGCCTATGCGAGCATCCAAATACATGTGTATGTATGTAGCCGCGATTCACTCACTATGCTAACATAAATAACTAAAACAGCAAAGAAAACAGAACAGAAATCATAAAAAAGAACATGGGTAAAACAATAGCAACAACAATGGCACCACAAAAGGAGTCCGTATTCGCGCGCGTATCATTTGGCGGTGGCGACCCACTTATGAGTGGCAACACGTTTTCGTACATCCTACGAAAAAGGGAGACAAAAATGTTCGAGTATATCGGTGCAAGGAACAGTAGCAGCCACACAACAACAGCCGTCGCGGCATAACAATTCAAGTTCACTAGGCAGTCAAAGCAGGAATTCCAAAAAGGAAAAACCGGGGAAAAAACGACAAGAAAGCAACAACAAGGTAGCGCCAAATTGAGGCAAGTCAACAATAACTAAAAGGCGGATGCTTTGGCCCCGAAAATATGCGCCGTTCATTATGTGAGTGTATATGTATGTGTATGAGTACAACTACACAAACGATGACCGACTGGCTAGCAATAAAATTGACCCGTTGCTTTCAGTTATTGTTGCAATTTTATTCTCTTGCCACTGTTGATGAACGCGTCGTGCCGCCACATCACTGCAAGTGCAGCGTTGGGCCAAAGGGAGATACTCGGGAGAGCAGCTGTTTCAATTTAGGCGCTTATGTTGTCCAGAAGTCTGTGTTATTGTTGCTGCGCGCTTGTTTTAGTTTCGGTTTCGGTTTTCGTTTTATTTAGTGTTAATTCTGTTCATCGTCTGTTGCATCTTGATACCACTGAGACTTCAATCGTCAACACTGAACAAACTGTGAGCGCAAATAAACGCGAAAACAAAACAAAAACAA
Organism: Anastrepha obliqua; assembly: GCF_027943255.1. NCBI lineage: Eukaryota > Metazoa > Arthropoda > Insecta > Diptera > Tephritidae > Anastrepha > Anastrepha obliqua. Next base: position 53,091,595 of record NC_072893.1, read on the forward strand.
TGAAGGTCTGCTTGTATGTGTGCGCGCAAAGTCAATGGCATTGTTTGGTGGCAAGGCACTACTCATATGTGGCTTTGTGGCAGCAAAAGCCTTGTGGCAGTTGTGGCATGCGTCAGTTAACTGTTACTCTCATGCCAGCACACATGTTGCGAAGTGGGCTTTGTTCGCTTCTTTGCTGTTGTTGTTGTGGCAGATGGATGTTTTCGGTTTTAACAGCTTCATTCATTTGGTCTAAAAATTCGCGAGCTTTGTTTTTTTTTCTTTGCTTTTCTTTCTCTTCGCTTACACTTTTGCATCCTGCAAATTCAATTATTTCTTGCATGTGGTTGTTACTGTTATTGTTTTTGCGCGCTGTCATGTGTTTCGTTCGTAATCGGCCAAAACTCCCAGCCAATGTGACGATATGAAGTTATAGTTTTCACTTTTGATTTACTTTTTTTTGTTCGTCGAGGCATCCTCAGTTATCTATAGCTCCTTTGAGTATTTTTTATTAATTTTTTCTTCATTTCATTTTTGTAATTGTTTTCCATCACTGTTGCAGTTATCTTTGCTGCCGCTTCTGTTGCTGAGCAACCCATTTGCGTTACTTGTTCGTGACTCCCTTTGTGCATAGTGGCAAGCGGTTGGAGCCTGGTTGTTCTTCGACGAACTAACTGACAAAAATCTTTGCACCACGCGTTGGCATACCCCACGCCAACTGTCGCTGGCTCATCGCAGGCTTAGTAGCTTTTTACTGCAGCTACCAGTTGTGGATTTTAATGCTTTTTTCTTTATCGCACTCATTCATTGACCTGAATTGCCATTGTTTTATTGGTGTTTGGAAGGCATTGAACTTAGATAGATGTATTATTTATAAAGGGTGGTATTTCTAGGGTTTCGGATTTGAACTATATATTTTTTAATTTTTTTGCTAGCAATACAACAGTGATGGGCTGGAAATTCAGTTTATGGTTAATGGAAATTTGGATATGGAAATTTACAAAATGAATCGCTTTTCGCTTGACCAAAGTTCGAAAATATTAAAAGCATATTTCCAAAGTCCAGATAAGCAATTAAACTGAAAGATTATCTAATGAGATGAAGCTCATTTTCTCCTCAGCGGCTGTGTTAGAAAAAAATAGTCACATCAAAATATTTCAAGTCGGAAAATCCACAAATCGGCATTGAGGAGCCGACACCACCACGAGTTGTTGTTTGGTGCGAATTTCAGTCGGTTGGCATTATTGGGCCTATTTTTGCCACCACAAATTGCAGACGATGACTTGGACGACATTTGGTTCAAAGGGACGGTGCTATGCGTCACACAGCAAAATCGAGTAATCAGCCGAAATGGTGACGTTAATTGTCCACTTTAAAACTACGATTGGACTCCATTAGATTGGGTTTTGTGGTGTCTTGAGAAGAAACTGAAAATCTAAATGTCTGAAAAATTGCAATTACTGTTTTATGCGCTATACGAGGGTCGTTTGAAGAGTCCACTTAAAAAAAAAGTAACTCAATTGTTTGCGATACATCTTTTTTTATTTTTCCACATAGTCTTCTTTTAGGTCTATACAATGCGTCCAACCTTGTTCAAGTCTATTGATCCCTTCGGAATAATATGATTCGTCCAAGTCTGAAAAAAAGCCAATCGTTTCTGCAATCAGCTTCTCGTTTAAATGAAATATTTTTCACGCCAGCTACTTCCTCAAATTGGCGAATATATAGTACTCCGAGTGACATGGTACAGAGTACAGGGGAGCCAAGGTTAAAGAATAAGGGGGATGTGAAATGAATTGGAACCCTACTTCCATTAACTTTGCGACCACAACGACTGAGGTGTGAATAGAATCATCAGCCTTTGAATAAAATATTTTTCCCGCCTGCCATTTTTTCAAATAGGGTAGCAAATAATAGTCCGAGGCAGCCAAGTCTGGAGTATAAAAGGGATGTGAAATGAGTTGGATCCATACTTCCATTAATTTTGCAACCACAACTGCTGAAACGTGAGCTGGCGCTTGTCGTGATGGAAAAGGAAAATCACTCGACTTCCTCGTTTCAAACGAATACCAAACACAAAGAATTGAACCGATCTGGCTGAAAATTGGTGTGTAACTATTCTTACAAGACATGCAACTAAGTAAGCACATCCTCGATGCACGCCAGTAGTGCCATCTCTCTGACTTTGCATGGACTTTTGAAACGTCCCCCGTAATTGAAACGTGTTCCCTGGAGATTGAAGAGATTTTATTGTAATAAAATTTTGTTATATACAAATTTTTACTTCTTTCAATTCTGTATTCCGGCCGAATGGGCCGCCGAAGTCGAGTGGGTTGGTGCATGACTACCATTCGGGAGTGCGTAGGTTCGAATCTCCGTGCGTGAATATGAAATAATAGAAAAAGTTTTTTCTAATAACGGTCGCCTCTCGGCAGGTAATGGCAAATCTGCGAGTGTATTTCTGCCATGATAAAGTTTCTTCTAAAAAAACCAACCATTTGCCGTTCGGAGTCGGCTTAAAATTGTGGGTCCTCCCATTTTTGAACCAACATCAAGACGCACACCATAAATAGGAGGAGGAGCTCGGCCAAACACCTGACAGAAGTGTACATGCCAAATTTTTCAGAATCTCTGGATTAATACAAGCCACTACTGTATTTTTCGGGACGAGATTCCGGGATTGGTACCTCTAGTTAATACCCACATGACTACCTGCGTCCGAGATCCACTGGAGGTATGAAACATCAAATTATAGTAAAAAGTTTTCGCTATATAGTGGGTACTAGTTTTCCATTCGTCGGACAACATCAGTTAGCTAATGATCGCCTAATCACCATATCATTTGAAGAGCAGCATGCAGAAACTCGGACCTACACAGCACTTATCAGAGGAATCATAAGAGGCGATGCCTTAGCTTGATTTGCTCTCCCTTGGACCTTAAGATACATGAAGAAGCAATAAAAGCAATAAGGTTTCTGGCACGAAGACGGAACTTCGGAACACAGAGAAATCTTTACGATGCTTTCTGAGCAGTATCCACTGTTTTTGGTACCTAAGGACCTAAGGACCTTATACCCATAGTTTCATTTGGAAAGAAATTGGATGTGAAATTTCCATTGCGTGAGTTTAACGGATATTTCTTTTACCGATGGGTCCAATATTGAAATATGTTCTGGAGCCGACAGTAACAACTATCATTACGCTAAGGGAGGAATGGCAACTGTTTTCCAAGCAGAAATTTTTGGCATTCTGAAAGTGGCAGAATGGCTAATTGAGGGAAAATAGACCGAGTAACAGATTGGTGTCTTTAATGACAGTCAGGCTGCACTGAAGGCCCTGGAGAATGCAAAGCAAATATTAAAGATTGTTCAAGAATGTAAACATAAGCTTAATTCTGTTGCAGGACGGAATAAACTTGTACTTATATGGGTTCCAGGACGCCGCGGAATTGGCCAACTGTAGATCAGCGGTTACCCCACAGGGACCAGAGCCATTAGCTCGAATCAGTTCTGCAGGAATCATGAAATGGATAAACAATTATGTATGCAATTTACATATAGAGCCATGGTTCGGTCTAGAACGCTGCAGAACTGCAAAGTGTTTAATGACATGCCCGAACACAAAACTGTTGAACTTTCTTCTAAAACTTGGTACTAAAAAAACGTTCGGTTGATGGTCGGTATTATTGCAGGGCACAACCCTTGGGGTCAGCATGTGACCACCATTGGAACCATTGATGACCCGATTTGCCTGTCTTGCTTAGAGGAGACGGATAGCACTGAGCATTTTCTCTGTCAGTGTCCTGCCTTTACTAGAGCAAGGTTACGAATTGGGTTCCGATGCCATGAGAATGAGTAAAATTCGTTCTCTCAAACTGGAGGATATTTTCAGATTTGCCAAAGAATCTGGAAAATTCTCACAGTACTAGCTGTCTCTGTCTCTGCCACTATTCTATCCTATCTCTTTCTCTCTGTCACTTTTTTCCTTTCCTCGTTGTTTAGTAACCCTTTTACTTTCCAGAGCTTCGAATGGGGTTTTCAGCCTGAGTGTTTTAGGAGTTGCCATTCTCTCGGCGCTTCTTGGCACGCCTTTTTTCAAATTTCAAATGCAGAAACTATTTTTTTAATCGTCCATCTACTAAATACTAACTAATTTGCGCAAATTAAGTAATTTCAAAAAGTAATTCGAGTACTGGAAAAAATATTAACTGCAACATTAACTCCAGCACCTTGACTAACGCCACCTCCATAAACAGTTGATTAGCATACCGATGCGTAACCCAATTTTGTGAAAAGCCACGTAATGTTGCAATACACACATACATACATACATGGGTGACAGCAACAACAGAAGCGGAAAATTCAATGCAGTGCTGCCAGCTTAGAATTAAAATGGTGCGCTCGTCACCGCAATGCCTTCCTTCTGCGTCCTCACTCACTCGTTGACGGCTGGCAATGCCTCGTCGTCGTCGTCGTCGTCTCGGTCGTGTTGTTGATTTCAAATTTATGAGCACAATTTTTGGTTAATGCATTTTCGTGTTAGGCCATGATTACCAAATGAAATTCGCAACAGTGCAAAAATGTGCATGCAAATATACAGACATTCATAAATATGTGCATAAGAGCGCGTGTATGTGTATGTGTATGCCCGGGTATATGGCATAAAATTGAGCGTTGCACTTATTTCGACTGCTGTTATAGAAATTGTATTGCTTAGTGCTTTTGGTGTGGTTTTTTTTTTTGCTGCCCCTTTTCAATTGCGCCGGTGTCGTTATCCATGTTGGTGTTGCTGTTGCTGTTGCTGCTCTTACTGTTACTGTTACTATTACTGTTGTCGATTTTGATGTTGATGCGGATGCCGATTTTGCGGCACCAAAAACATTCCAAACATTAATAGCACCTACAAAAACGGCAGCAATGGCAGCAACGGCCATGGCACCACATTCACGAGCAATAAAAGCGAATACCAGCTGCTGGATGCTGACGATTGCCGGCTGATCGTAAACTGACACACAGCAAAGGAAGAGCTCTGGCGGTGGCAAGAGTAACAAGAGCCAAAGGAGCTGGAAACGCCACCGTGGATCGCCAGTCAAACAGTCAGTTGGCCGACTACCGTGCGCGCCTGCCGATGAATTTGACTACCACAGAAGCTGCCAACACTTGAGCTGTTGCTGTGCGGTTGCCTCTGTAGCTGTTTTTTATTGCCACTCACACAATACTTGGCATTGTTGGTTGCAAGTTGCGTTGTTTTGATTTTTGTTATTGTTGCCTTCAACAATTGTTTCACTACACTACGAAGGCGGCGGCGTGACGTGTGAAGAGTGTGCGTGGTGGGCTTTGCCCTGTTGCTGCATCTTTTATTGGCCGCTATTCAGTAACATACAGATTTCCGTTTAGTGTTTTTTTATTTTTTTTTGTTTGTTATGTTTGTTTATCTGCCACACAACAGTGGACATGTCGCTGCAGCACCGATTTAGCTCCAATTTCGGTCGTTTGTCGAAGGCGGAAGGTGGAAGGTGGAAAGTGGAAGAGCGCGTTTGCCTTTATTGCCGGCAGTAGAGGTTGTTTCAATGCCATAACTGTTATTGTTGTTGGTTTTAGTTGGCCATATAAAAGTAAATATTGTGACACATACATACATACATACGCAATTATACAAGTGTGCGTTAGGAAAATATTGTACCAGATTTTTGTTAGGGTGGTCGAATTTTAGTCAAGTCGAAATCTTGCGATCACTCAACGCACCTGCCTATTATTCTTCTTCTTAATTGGCACGATTACCACGTAAGCGATTTTGGCCGAATTTAACAAAACGTTTCTTTCTCGTACTAACCGGTGGACACACCAAGTGAAGTCAAGTCCTTTTCCTCCTGATCTTTCCAATCAGAGGAGGACTTCCTGCCTATTCAGGTAATCAAAATACCAGAAGGTAAGTATTACAAAATCTCCAGCTTGGTGTACGTCGCACAGTGGAACGAAGAGGGATAAATAGCGAAAACGGCAAAGCCAAAAAAATGAAAGGTAAATACGCGGCTTAATTAAAATATCTTCAACTAAAGGATTTTCGAATAACAGGTGTTATGAATGAATGAATTGCGCTATCGAGAGATGATTAACGATTTTTTATGGCCGGAATGGGATGATATTGAACTGGACAACGTTTATTTTCAACAAGACGGCGCTACGTACCACACAAGCAACGAAACCATTGATTTTTTACGGGAAAAGTTTCCGGGCCGTGTTATTTCTCGAAGAGCTGATCACAATTGGCCACCAAGATCTCGTGATTTAGCACCTTGTGACATTTTCCTTTGGGGTCACGTGAAAGAGAAGGTCTGCGCCAACAGCCCAGGGTCAATTCAAGATCTCAAAGATGGAATTCGTGAGGCTATCGAGAACATAGGGCAGCCACTTTGCAATTCGGTTATGGAAAATTTCATGAAAAGGATATTGTGCTGCAAGCGTGGTCGTGGTGGTCATTTGTCTGATGTTATTTTCCACTACTAACGGCATACCTTCCGCTTTATAATGAAATAAACATCCGATCATTTATATTAAAAATACCATTTTTCTTTGAATTTCAAACTAACACCTCTTATTGGAAAATCCTTTACATGCCTGAAAAACATGTTGCATGCTTGCGGAATCGCAATGACATCTGCCCGAAAAACACCACTAGTATACGACAGTTTTACGGAAATAGATAAATTGGCTGATTTCGAGAAAATCCCTGTTTCAATTCCCGATTCCATCTTGGAGTCGTCAGTGACGAGAGAGGTAACAGCCTCGGTACAGATTTTCACATCGCTCCAATCCTGCCTACTTGGAAAGATTGCCCTGGCATGACCCTCAAACCGCAGTTTGCGTATAGAGAGATCTGTACGAAGCTCGAAGAAATACGGTTTTAACTGCCTAAAAATGTTACCATGTTCCTTTTAGAGATTGCCTCCAGAGTCCAACCTCTTTTGGCCTGATTCCACTTGAAAGTCGATGGGAAGTACATTAAGACATTAAGGCAGCACTGGGACAAATTCTACATGCTCCGATGATACCAATGCAAGCAGCCCTTTTGTGGTTTGCCAGCCAAACCAAGCATCCCTACGTTAAAATTGGCCGAACCAATAGGCTGTACATCCAGAGAACGACCTGTGGCTTGAGTTCCCATTTTTGGACGTACCAAGATTTGCATTTTTGTGTTAATTTTGTTGATGGTTGTTATTTATTGAGGGTTTGCCTTTTACTCAAGACAGGAAAAAATCTAACCCTTGAACTATCATTTGAAAAAAGGTGGACGTAGAGCAAAAACAAAAAAAAAATTGTAACTAATCTTTAAAATCAAATATCATGAAAACGATTAAGCGCAAACGATTATGTCGAACAGGATATCTTTTCACTAAGTTAAACAGAAATTACCTAAATATCATATGCCCACTAAACATTGAGACTAACTTCTGGCGCCATGCGCCATTTGAAAGCAAACAATTGAATTAAAAATTATTTTTATTTGATACTTCAGTCGATTGGTTACATATCAAAAAAACATTTAGATTACACTCAATGGACCATTGTCTTCGATTTTTCGTAGAGTAGAGCGAATGTCCGGATTTAAGTTTTGGACGGTGCTTGCATCGATTTGTCGTTTCGTGCCTCGCAGTCCTTTTCGTACAGCACCCACTTGAGAGCTGCCCAGAATTTTTCTATTGGACGTGCCTGTGGCACGTTTGGAGGATTGTCCTTTTTTGGTACAAATGGTATTTTGTGCTCAGTTAACCAATCCAATGTTTTTCTTTGCATAATGGCAGCTTGCATGGTCTGGCTAAAACATGATTACGTCGCTATTGTGATATTTATCGATGAATTTCTTCAGTTTTGGCAAGCACTGACCGATATAAACGTCAGCATTGATCGCTTTGGCTTTGTTTTTGCGAACCAATGGTTCTGAAACACCCTTCGTAGAAGTGGCCACCCACACTAGCACCTTCAGCTCAAATTTTGATTTGTTGGCATATTTAACCTCGTTTGGTGTTGTTTCGATGTTGTCAGTGTAAAAACCGTCGTTGCCACTCAATTCATTATGAGAAAATGTGAAGTGCGCTTCAACATCCAAAATTATGAATTTTTTATTCGCAAAGTGTTTACGACGAAGTGCACGGCAACAAATTGTTATTTCTTCGAATTGTTTCTCTGTATATTTTGGTGCTTGCTTACGTTTACGATAAATTACATTGTTTTTCTTCAAAATCTTGTGAACGCCAGACTTTGAAGTACCAAATTTTCGTGCTAATTTGCATGTTGATTGACCAACCTTGTTTTTGGCACTTGACAGCCGTTTTTTCTTTGTTGCGGCGCTTACTTTTGGTGGGCGACCCGGTATAACCTTATTTTCCGGTTCTTTTGAATTACCGCAAACTTTCTAAACACGAAAAAGAGTCGCACGAGAGATTAGTTTATTTTCAAACAACTTCAGAATTTCACTGGTACTGAGTCGTCCAAACAGATTGGCAACAGATTTACGTAAATCCAGCTTATACGGCATTTTGAATGGAAACTTTTGCGTAATTTGAGTTTGACAGTTAAGTATAAGCACTAGGCCGGGTCGATTTGTGGGGAGGCAAAAAAATCGCCCATTGCTCTGTGAAAATCATATTCTAGGGATCAAAATAAGAAACTTTGCCGAAGGAATCATACCTCTAAAACGAATTCTGATGTCCCCCAATTTGGGTCGAACTTTTTAGTTTCTTTTCTCATGTAAAGGCCAAAAATGGTGATATTTTGAAATTATTGTATGGGGAACCCCACAGGGGAGTTCCAGGGGGTGTGCCACTGGCATGGGTGGATCGGCCGTCCAAAATTAGTGGGTGTCGGTCATACATTTGGACTCGATTGGAGCACTCTAAATGGGTCAAAGTGGGATTTTTCGTTCAATGCTTAGTGGACATATGTTATCAATGTTCTCAACTAACTACGACGACTTTTCCGATAAGCCTGCATATTTTTCTTCACAAATATTAACCACCTTAATGCATATATTTATTTCGACTTTTGCTTATTGCCAATGCGGTCCGCTTACCTACATACAAATAAAAAATCCCTGCTATTTTACCTCTCCATTCTCTTCTCACTCCTACACTTCACCTCGCTTGCTGCTCCTGTTGCTGTCCACGCTGCTTTTGGCATCCTTGGAACGTTTCTCGACGCATGTCCGTTTCAATTGAATTTGGCACTAAATGCGCGACTGTCCACAAAGAGGCGCATAGCATACTTAGGCAACCCGCCGAGGTGCCTTGTGGCAAGCTTAGCTAAGTGGTCAAATTCCATGCCATGTAAACAATTAGATTGCTGCATAATGTTTGGCAACTGTTTTGGTGCAGCCATTGTGGTGTTGGTGTTGTATGCACATCAGTGTATGTAGTCCCACTATTTTTGTTGTTGCTGCAGCGGTGGCTGGTGCATGATTGCTGCGTTCCTTTTCAATGCGTGTCTTTGTCTTTATTGCCATATACGAACGCCTTGGACAGCGTGACAATGTTAATCCCGGCTGCTGTTGCTGCTGCTATCGTGTTGTTGTTGCTGCTGTTGCCTTTTTACCAGCTAATGTGTCTCGTAATTTGCATTGCTATTATTTGTTTTTGGGCACACGCGCACAATTTTTCTCCTTCATTTTCGTGTATTTGTTGTGCTTGGCGTTTGTGGCATGCGTGTTGCTGCTACTGTTGCGCGTTATCTACATATATGTACACACATGTATGTGTGTAGGTGTGTGTGCATTTGGTTGCGCTATTGCTGAGCATACATATCTTTGTGCATACTTAGAGGTATGCATAAAATATGCACCAATTTACCGTTATCAACGGTAGCGAAAAACGTTCACTTATTCGTGTCTTTTCTATGTCTCTCTTGCCACAAATGGCATGCAGTGAATGTAAATCGCCATAAATATAGTCGTTGTTTTGATATGTTTCTTTTGTTGTTTTTGTTGTCTTTATTGCTATGTTCCGATTTGGTTTATGTAAAATTTTACTGTGAAATGAATGGAAAGGCAGCTGCACATTTTCATGTGGCTCGTAATGAAATACCGATCGGTATTATTCTGCCCTGGGCTGCCCTATTGTGGTTGTTAATTTTGTGGCGGCCTGAGGGAAGCAGCAGCGGCCAGTTGCCGAAGGAATGTTTTTTCCTTCCAGGGATCATGTTCTGAAGAGTTTCGCTTTCTAACTAATTCGGATCTGAAATGAGCGCAACTCAAAATGAATATCATAAGACAAGGTAACTTTCTTTCTTGCCTGGACCGCAGAGATTTGTTGAGCACTGCTCGTAATTTAATTTTACTTTTTTCCTTGTTCACTCCGCTCGGGAGCAAAGGACCTCGAAAAGACTCTTCCATCGTACACGGTTCTGGGCTGTTGTTTTTACTCCATCCCATGTAATGTTGGCATCTACAAGCTCGCGCAACATCGGCTTTCTCCAAGTATTCTTGGCCGACCGCGAACTTTGCTCCCTCACGAGTTTCAGTTCAGCGCCGTTCTCATGATACTATCCGGTGGTTTTCTAAGCGTGTGCCTAACCATCGACACCTTCTGCATTTGTTTGTCTTAGGATGGGTTTCTCATTCGTTAATCTCCACAGCACGTTGTTGTAGTTGTTGTTTTAGCAGCATAAAGTGACAGTCCTTGGCCGGATATAATTTCGGGTACGTAGAATCGACTGTTGTGTCCACACGCGTCAATCCTAATGGTGTTCGACCAAAATATTCTACAGATGATACGAAGACGAAAGAATGTAGCCTTTCTGTGATTGTGTTTGAGACCAGCCATGCTTCACTTCCGTACAACAATACTGACTTCAGTTTAGACCGCCTGGAGATTTGCAAACGCCGCCTTACTGTATACATTCGCCCTTGTCCTGTTTAGGAGATTCATGCGCACATTGGGCTCTATTGAATGTTACTGCAATTGAGCAGCTCCGCGTTAGTTTCTGCGAGAATGCTACTATTGGAATTGCCCTCGTGGACAACTACTGAATCCCGATTATCTTCACAATCTATTAAAGTTTATCATCAAACTTAAAAAAATATGCATAACAACCATTCAACCCAGAGGCTCCTCCACCGGCTATGAATTCCGCTTTTCGAAACACAATTTGCTACTTTACAGATTCCAAAACACTTCTCCGTGGAGCCAATCACTATCTTTTGTTGCTTAAGAGTTGAAATTTCCCTGTCAAACTCACTAAAATATTGCTTAATCTGAAGCGATCGCTTTTATTGTTTCCCATGTCCCATAAAAAAGTCATCCTACGCTGCTTTTCCTAGCCTCCCGATGATGGTACGTCCAAAATGTTAAAGCTAAATCTTTCCTTAATTCATTGGTAGGTGACCTCGCTGGGGTATTTTGCTAGAGTACTGACCTGGGTAGTGCTCACTCATGGTTATCGGAAACAAGTCGCCGAGCTTCTTACCTTTTTTTGCATTTCTTCGCTGTCCTGTCCTAAGACTTTAGAAAAAAATGTTTCAGAAGTGTGACTGTTATGTACGAAATGTAATTGAGAACCTATATTAGGAAGAGGAAAGAAGTTGTTGAGGAACATGAGCAAGTTAAATTGATATCTTATAAGGAGCAAAGAAGATACCTTTAACCGGAGAGGCCTTAAATAGCGTACGGATGTAGGTTAGGTTAGGTTAGGTTGGTATGGTTGCCCAAGGAATGAGCACACTTGGACGAGGAAAAACGGGTTCGTCCTTTGTGATACCATTATGAAGGAGGTGAGGTGAAAGAGGAAGACTGATGGGATGCAGGGAGAGGGCGGGGAGAGATGGTGCCGGGATGGTTAGGAGGGCGGGTTTAGAGTGTGTGGATTACGAACGATGACTATGGTGCGTTTGCGTCAACCGCTTTGTGCTGCTGATGAAATTCATCAGATTTTTAATGTTAACGCCAGCTATATTAGCAGGCGTAGCAAAGAAGTAAGAGCCAAGATGCCTGGATCTTATCCCCGCCAGAGCTAAGGAGAAGGTGCTAAGATGATTCCACCTCATCCTCATACATCTATCGCAAAAAGAACTTGAGGTAATTGTCTCACAGCATGCATTCCTCGCGCATTGTGACCTTTGAGAAAATCCACGAGATTTGAGAGCTGATATTTTGTCAACCTCAGAAGTTCGCCCGAGCGCCCACGGTACACATGTGGCCAGAAGGATTGCGCGACCTTACAGGGTTGTGTACTTGCCCAACGCTCGCTAAGTTGGCGCGAAGCCCATCTCTTCATCTTCGCGGGAAAATCACCTCACATGTCCTTTGTCTGGCCAGCTCATCTGCCTCACAGTTTTCGCGCAATGTCGCTGTGAAGCCGTCAAAAGTGAGGTCAGGCATCCCCTTACCAGTTTCGAATACACCGTCACTGACCCGAGGGTCCTTATTGCACTTGATTGCGGCTACCTCTACCTGGTACGGATCTATGATAATGAACTTTGTCTACAATAATTATAATTAGTGGTTCTCTACTCGGAATGCAATGCCTGCAAAATCTTTTAAAAGAGAAGAAGATCCAAAGAGTGGAACTTGAAATAGTTCTTACCTAAAGGGATAAGTTATTCAGCCTTATAGCAACTTACGTCCGCATCCCAATCCAGAATTTGATAACTCTGAAGACATTCTATGATGCGTCAGCTAAAAGCGTATGCCAGATTCCTAATCAGCGACCCCTAAAAACTACCGAGTAATGTGTTTCAAGCTAGGGAAATAAAATTTTAACTCTAAAAGTCGTTTCCTAGAAATCTGTTTCTCAGATGATAGGTCCCTTTCAACTTTCCAAAGGACAAATGAATCTTTCAAAAAATAATAACATTTTTTTTATTCATAAATTTATACATACCTTTTTGTGTAGAACTTGAATATATTGAAATTTTTATAAAGAGATTTTCCACTCACCTGTAATTAAAAAGAAAATTGTATTAGATGTTAATAGTAATAGGAATTATGAAAGAGGAAAAGTTGTGGAATATTCGACCGGCTGCTCTTTTGTCCCTAAATTTTTCGCTTCCTGTATGAAGTGCATTGAGGTTTTTCTAATTTGTTAAAAAAAAATATCATTCATTTACTATAAATATTGTACGTGAGACTCGATAATAAAATTTAATGGCGCATATTTTTGTGGAGCATTTTAGTCCAATATTTCTTACCTTTGTGGGTAATTTTGACCCTTATTTTTAAAAATTTTTTAAATTTTAATCTTGTAGAAGCTATTGGGGATTAAAATATTCCACAAAAGTATTCCCCAGAAAATTCTAGTAGTGGTATTTTTCAGACAAAAATAGTGTGCGATAACGGAGAAAAGAACATAATTAATTGGTTTCTAGCACTATTAAACATAGTTGCCGATTATTGTTGGAAAATAACTATGAAAATTGGAAATGGCTAGCAAACAAGCATTTCATAAAGCCAGGAAAGCCTACAGTGAAAAAAAAACCGATAAGTGGAGGGCAAGAAAAAACTCATCGCTAGCGAGCAAATCTAATAGAAAGGCTGAAAATACCAATTTTCCATGGTGTGTGAGTTTGGCTGAAACGCTAAGTATCTCAAATATCCACATTATGAGCGACGACAATGATCTAGGGAAAGAATAAAAATATTGTTTGGAAAAAGCAATCCAACATTTTTGCGGAAATGATTTAAAACATTTTCATGATCGCTCTTTAGCTCCTAGGCGATGCTACGACTACTTCGATTAACTTCGATTATTTCTGTGATTTTAACAACATTTTCTTTAACATCAAAAATGCCTGCACGGAATCTACGAAACCAAATTGCACCTAATCAGCCGTTACAGTACACGATTCATGATTCATTTACAATTTCAGCGACCAGGCTTGCATTTTCGCATTTTCGTTTTTGTCAAAGAAAAACTGTAAAATGTGGCGAGTTTTCTTTTTGTTAGCACCCTGGATCTAACAACTGAATAGAACAAACAAAAACAGCAAAGCATTTTTTTTAGTGTGAAATGACAATTTTTAGTGTGACCTTGACAACGAGCATAAACTTTAAATTGTTTGATGGATACTTTACGAGATATCGATCACTACAGCCATCTACCGAGAAAATACTAGACTTCAAACTTCCTCAAACCAATATATATAAGAGCCTTCCCATGATCTAGAAGTTGAGAAGTATCACCTTTGCTTGTGAAATGACGTTTATATCTTAAGCCTACAAGTGGCAACCTTGCATGAATAGGCTAAGGTACGATTGCGGGAAGACCCTAACACCCAAGCTAAGTTCTGTGTTCTAAATTTTTAAATATTATATATGTATGATAAAAATAACATAGAAGTTAACAGATTGCAGAATTCATACTGGTCAGACAGTTATTGAGTTGAAGCAGTTAAGCGTCAAGTGTATCCAACATTTCTGGCAACTTTCGCAAATTGTAATAATCATGGAAATGAGAGTGAAAGCATATGAGCAACTCATTTAAATAAACTACATACCATGGATACAGATTCAAAGCTTGCGTCGATTTGTCGTGATTCACAAAAAAATCAGAGTCTGGTACTTGCATGGTGGATAGATTTTTAGAGGTGTGCTCATTAACAGACCGTTTTTCGGCCCTGAGCGAATTTAACAGAATCCAGCTGATGGGCTGACATCACTTGGGATATATGAAAACACAATCAATAACACTTCTTTGTCGTCTGAGCAACGACTGATGGGACGAGTGTGTGAATTGTTCGTGCAGAACTCGGCTGCCGAATCTTTCAAGTGACGTAGCAGCTGAAGTTCCTCTGACAATTGTTTCCAGCATAGTTAGAGAGCAAACCTGGTAAGCCTATAATCCTTGTGGCACCTATGCAGGTGGCTAATATAAAGCTATACTTCTTGGTGATCTCATATGAGAGCTGAATTTTCTCTAACTAAATATTTTGGTTGGTTGGTTGGTTTAAGGGTGACCCCGCATCGGAGTGCCACATAGACCGCAAGTTGGGTCCGTTGTGTTGCCCTAGAGCTCAATATGTTATATGATTTCCCCACCTAACCGAGATTTTATTGTAGATTTTGGTCAAAGATATTCATTCGTTTCGAGAATTTGATGAGAGATATTTTACTACTACATAAGTGAGCGACCGGGTCCGCACAATTCAAATAAAAATAGCTTGCAATGTTGTGATGTCAATCGTGAGAAAATAGGTAGAAGAAGCACTACTTCAAATAATATTGAATACTCGACATCAATTTGAGTTTGAGTAAAAAACTAAGTATTTCGCTAATCTTTAGCATTAATTATTAATTCCATAACTGCGTATAAACTATCTGCTACTGCTAAAATAATGAGGTCTTCGGGATGCAATTTCGATCGGCAACGAATTAGAAAATGTTTCATGTCATACCTATGACTATTCGGCGGCCGCCGTATCCTAATGAATTAGTGTGTGTGACTGCCATTCGGGAGTGAGTAGGTCCGAATAACCGTGCATGAACATCAAATAATAGAACAAATGTGTCTTATAGCAGTCACCCCTCGGCAGGAAATGGCAAACCTACGAGCGTATTTCTGCCATGAAAAAGCACCTCATAAAAATATCTGCCGTTCGGGGTCGGCTTAAAACTGCAGGCCCCTCCATTTGTGGAACAACAATAAGACGCAAGCTGCAAATAGGAGGAGGAGCTCGGTCAAACACATAACAGAAGTGTACGCGCCAATTATTAATTTTTGTTTTTTTTTTATTTTCCTACCTACGATTTTCCAGTGCTGCTAATTGCATATTTTTATGTCTATATACTGTTAAAATATAATCGGCACGTAGGAAAACAAATTGTGATAGGGAATTGTAAGTTTTCTCAAATGGTTCAAAAGTTAGACATCCACTTGAGAATTCGAAATCTCTTTAAGGTCGGAAACACAGTGAGAAATGGCATTAGATATCAACTTGAGAATTACAAATTTCTCTAAGGTTGGAGATACAGTGAAGAATAACACTAAATATCCATTTGAGCATTACACATTTCTCAAACATTGGAGAATTAATTCTTTGAGCAACTTTTTTTCTCTTTAAAAAAGGCCTTTGGTGCACCAACCGCACATTAGTCATCGTTGCCTCACTTGCCCGACATTCACCAGTCTGCGACTTTCCCTAATACGCAACATACGAAAGTAGATATGGCGAGCATTTTCCACGGCTGCAACTTTGCGGCACCAAATTGGGATGGGTCATAGCTCATTAAGCATTCATTTGTGGCACTCCCAGTGGCACTAACCCATACGATGAATGCCATGCGCAGCTGTGATGATTTTGTTTTTTTTTTGCGCGCCAATTTCAGCCTAACACCAATCACTACTTAACTAGAATAACATGCGTAGGTGGTTACGACGTACCGACTCGTACGCCGCACGCTTTCTAATCATTTCCTTGCCACAGTTAACGGCGGAAAAGAGGCAACACATCGCGGATGGCTAACCGCAACTCAACTGAGCCCAATTCCAGCGGCAGTTGTATTTCAAATTTTTTTTTTTACAGTACAGAAATCAACGGTGGCCATTCTAAATGCCACAAACGTACAATGCAACAAGAGCACAGTAAGTGCAAAAACAGCAACAACATAATGTACCAACGACGAGTGACACGAGTCTAACAAGCACTACAATGACAACAAAGCCTAACTACAACAACAAGTGCAACAACACTAGTACAATAGTAAACACAATTGCGTAGGTGTAGCCGGACAACACGAACGCCAAGTGCAACTTCACTTAACTTCACACAGTCGCAGCCAAGAAGCTTAGCGCTAGCGGCGAGTGCGAACTTATGTAGAGCTTAGTTGAGGTTGGAGTTGCGTTTTGGTGAGCACAGCGGTAGTTAGGCGCGTGGCAACACACAAACGTGTGGCCAAAAAAATTCCAAGCAGAAGTAATTGTATTTGTATGTTCGTGGCAAGCAAGCAAGCAGGTATTTTGAGGGGTCAAACAAAGCATTTTGCATGCCGGGCGCGTACTCGGGCGGTGGTGGGCACTGGTCAGCACTGGTAGTGGCGGTAGGGCGGTCTAATGCGCAAATAATGGTGCAGTGCAAGAGGCAAACTGACTGGCAGCAGTTACAAATGCGCGCAGGCATTTGTGTTGCAAGTGCGCATAAATCTTTCGGCAAGCAGCGCGCAGTAGAGAAAAAAATAATAATAATGCAAAGAAGTGCTGCGTTATTCTGTACTTTTCATGGCGTACAGGTATGTATGAATGTGTTTGTGTGTGCGTGTGTGCGCGCAGCCAGATGAAAGCTGCTTTGACACAATCAAAAATTGATTTGGTCACCTGGAAAAACTTTTCATTGCATTGTTGCACGGGTTGGTCGCCACAGTGCGCTCTGCATAGCACGCAACAACAAAACAACAACAACAAAAACGAATCTAGCGCGTTGACTGTGAAAGCCACTGAGTAGACAGACATTTAGACAGACGGATGGACGGACGCGCATTAAGTAGAGCGCGTTGCAGTATGCAATGGACAGACAGATAGACGGACGGAATATGAGTGCGCGAAAAAAGTGTTAGACAGACAGTCAGACAAATGAATGTTTTGAGTAATGACAACGCACACCGCATGCCGAGCGCATGCCACAAAAATATTTTCAAATTTTGTTGCAACAGCAAAAATGAAATTCCAAAAGTAAAACGACAGAAATGCAAAATTCCGCTAATATTGCATATGCGCTTCGCTCGTGGAATGCAACAAACCCGTGGCGACGACGCGTAGCTACGTGTTGAGAGAGAGAGAGAGAGGTACGGGGGGCTAGCGTTAGGTGCTTTGACATGCGCAGATCGTTAGCAAATGTCAAAAATGCTGCGGGAGTGCGAAATTGTGCTGGAATGCATGGGCAAAAAAGAAGAGCGCGAAGCTTGAAGCGACTAGTGGGAGGCTGCCTGCCACATCTGGGCCTGTATATGTATTCATATCGAAGTTATGTAGCGCTTACAGCTACACGAGCGTAATTATATGTGTAACCGCTGAGTGTGCTAACATTCGCCTTTTCATGGCATATTTCACTAGTTTCCTCGGCGGATGATCGCGATTGCGCGATTCGTTGTCATTGTGCGCAGGCGCTGTCATTTGCGCATATTGTGCGTTGATTTTTTGATTTTATGCCATGATTTGCGTTATGTGTTGCATTATGCACGTACTGCGCATGGTTGTGCAACACGTTTGATTGATGATGCTGCTTTGTGTGCGGAAAATGCGCAGGAGTTGATGGTATCGATTGCATCATAACACAGAATGTGTGGCAAGGAACTACGGTAGCTGCTCCACAAGCGCAGATTTAATGGTTCAAAAGATTTAGAATAAAAAAAAAACAAATAAAATAAAAATGAGGTAGAAAAAGGAACCAAGAAAAGCAGGTTTAAGTTCCTACAGCGAACTCAGTGAAAGAAGCACGAGTAATTGGACGAATTTTCACGCATCGAGAAACGCAACTCGCTGGTTTATATATAACGGGGGGATATTGCACCACCCGCAGCGCCCTGGGCAAAAATTACAAATTTATGCCTTTAGACTTATCTGATCGCAAAGTGATCTATGGAGAGTTCGACGCTGAGACTGAGTGTAACTGGTCTAATGAAGCATCAGTCATTCGTCATATGCAGCCTGAAAAGTAGTTTGAACTGCGTCACTTGTTGGGCCGACTTCAAAAAAGGACAATAACCAACCACAATTGGTGGAGGAATGAACACTCCTACAGCTGTTTTACAGACAGATCCAATCTGGACTGCCTTACCATTTGCCAAACTTAGATCTACGCTACAACTTAAAAGGCTGAGTGATATCAAGGCAAGGCGAGTGTGGGAAATTTATTCAGTTCCATCACTTTTTCACCAAAGAAGCTAAGTTAAATTACTGAAGAAGTAGAAGGCGTTAAACTATTTTATGATTACTGTGCAATCTTCAACCTATATTGGTACCCACCGTAACCACTTCTATCCGGCATGGGAATATCTTCATGCAATGACCAATGACCGGTTTGTGTGTACCCATCTTCTACGCAGAGGAAATGGTAGCTTAACAAAGGCCGCCGTTGCCTGGAACCCCCAAAGAATACCTGGAGCCAACTGCTGGAGTCAGAAACCCGCGCCATGCAGCTTAGCTGGAACGCAGTTAAGAGATTGGCGCAAAACAGACCCGAATGGAAGAATTGTGTTGTAACCCCATGCTCTAGACTGGAGCTTTAGAAGAAGGAACTCTTGAAGATGGATGGACTTCGCGCCACACGAAGACTCGGCATCAATTTTGCAACGAAATATGAATGAATAGAAGGAAATGAGTCCAAAGTGCTGCCAAACAGATGCAACTTTTGGCATCTCCTTTTCAGTTCTACCAAAATATGTTTGGTTATCCAGCTGCTTCATCTATTCGCCATTTGCTAGGGTTTGGCAAATCGCAGACGCCTAATATTAAAAGTTAATTTTTGAAAATTGTGTCAAATTGGCCAAAAACCTCTTTTGAAAGTTAATCAGCTAGGCATTGTGACTGTTACTTTATTTGGACTATGAAACAAAAAGTTTGGGAAAGTGTTTAAAAATCTGCAAAAGCCTTCATGAGGCATTATATCGTCCCCTTAGTATAACAATAGCCTATGTGCTCATAGGCTATTATTTTTTTTTTTTGCATTTTTGGATTCTCCATCGTCGATTCTATATGTGGTCAAAATTTTGTCAAATTCTAGTTCCACAAAGTGGATCGAAACGTCAGTCAAAAAATAATAAATATTTACAGACATAACGAGATTTGAGTGAGAGCTACTTTCGACAAAAAGTTTGAAATTCATTTTCTCAAAACATCAAAAAATGTATAGGCTATTTTAATACTAAGGGGACGATATGATATTAAATTAGATTTCTTCGCCGTTAGCACTTCGACCTCATGGTTTTGTATGCCCTCCACTCATAACAGTTCCTCATCCAGACCCAGTTCCCTTTTTTAAACTCAAGATTGAGCTTTGTTGGATTGAGCCTATGTGCCTTTCTGCTGGCTGCAGTTGGCCGAGATGGCTTAACTTTCTCTGCGTCAAGAAAGAAGAAGGAATGACAATAATCAGTCGATCATATTCCGATCATGTGCAGATGACTACGTAGTCTGATGTGGCCTATGAGAGTGCCCGTGAGCTTTCTCGGTTTATCCTTACGGAAGGTTATGTGTGTTTTGAGCCCCTTTTGGCTGTACTCTCCTAGTAAGGATTTTGCTTGGCGTAGCTCCATACTTTGCTGGAAGCTAACCTCCCTTAGCCTTAGCTCTTCACTCTTAAGCTTCTCCCTGAAAAAGTGCTTCCCCATAGCAAGGAAGGGCTACTTCGTAGCCAGTTATACCCCTGGGCCTTGGGGCCCAAATTAACCGGATGCGATTGTGCGTACCTAGTAGATTCAGGTGCTTGATACAGTCAAGAACCAGCGAAAATTTAATCTTACAGGATGACGGAGCCTCGACTGCCGCCTGACTGTCGCTCAGAATGGCAATTCGATCATTCCGCAAATTCACGTCTAAGCTCAAAGATGTGCATAACATTGGTGATAGCGGTTATCATCGTTAAGTTATCATTGACACAAGCATGAGTTATTTTCTCATCACTTTATAACATAAATCTTCACCTGATCTATACAAAAACTTTGCCGGCTTTCTCTTTGAGTGCGGGATTTGTTTTTGAAATACAATTTGGGAATCAATCAAATGCATCGACTGCCATCAATTAAATTCAAATGAAGCAACAAAAAGCGAAAACACAACTGCAGTCAAGCCAAACACAAAACGGCGAGCAACAACAAAGGCAAGACAATAACACCTCAAAGAACTTGCAAGAGTCAACAATAAAAAGTCAAGCCATAATAACTGCTACAATGACATGTGCAGCAACACGTGACCAGTGTAAATTGATCGTCAACAGAAATAAAACAAAAAATAAAACGTGCAGATGAAAAGAGATAGCGTGAGTTGGCAAACAAAAGTACAAAAACTCCATTGCGAACTGGCGGCTGCATCATTACAGTCAACAGTATAAAAGTGGCAAAAGCGTCACTGAGTTGAATGAGCAATTGCTGTATAAACAACACAGCAACAGCACAATCAACAACAAGAACAAAAATACCTGCGGTAATAACAATAAAATGCAACTGGTGCACCAGCAGCTTCAACAAAGCAATCGAGGCGATGCAACTGCAAGAGTCATGAGAGCGCGCGCGCGCACAGACGACTGAGAGCAAACAGATGACGGAGGAGTGTGCGTGAAATATATTCACTTGCGCGCACTCGGTTACCACAACAGGCTCATATATCAATCGGTGAATGTTGGTTGTTGGCTGCTGTGCTGCTGAGCTGCTGAGCTGTGGTTATCAGCGTTGCACATTGCGCGTTGCAGTTATGTAATTTCATAATTCACCGGCAATCCAAAAAAAAAGAAAGAAAAAACAGACGAATAAAGAAGAGAAGAACTACCTTAAGAAGTGAGTAAAAAACTGCGCGTGCGCAGAATTTACACACAAAAGCGCCATACAAGCGAAATAAAGCAGGCAAAGAGGAGAGAAGTGCCAGCGAAGAAATGATCATCTAAAGACCCATCTGGCGTTGAAGCTGTTGGTGATGAAGGTACAAACGCACATTGCATGCGCATGCAACACGAACCTGTCATGCTGCCAGTGGCCGCCGCTGCGACGGTTTTGTCCGCCTGCGATCATAAAGATGGAAATGCTGCAACGGATTATAAATGCGCGAATACACTGACGACGATGCTACCCACACACGTGCAGGGCCAGGGGCTGAAGCAGCAAAGGCGGCTAAAGAAACTTTGTTAGTGGTTGCGCCAATAATATACCGCGGCCGCCGGCGAAATGCACGCATATGATGTGCTTCTTATTGGAGGCTTTACTTTTGTTGTTTTTTCATTTATTAATTTTTTTTGCTGTTGTTTTATGTTGGTGGTAGTGGCATTATGAAGTTGCTTTTGCCAACTGTTGGCGCGATTGTGCAGTCAGTTTATTGACTGCGCGCGGCAGTACGCATCATTAAAAAATTCCAAGTGATCTCGTAAATCACACGCGAGCCCGACTGGGTTGTGCGCGCATGCGTGGGGCAACCAACAGTATACCGCCTAAATGCGGCAGTTGATGCACCTGTAACTCTCTATGCGTGCGTATGTGTACGGTTGTGCATGCACTACAGGTGCAGTGGTGTAGTGAAGGTGAAGAAGCTGATGTGGGATGGAAACAGTAAATAGTGTAAATGAAGCAAAGCGGAAATCATGGGAAATATGAGAATGAGAATAAAAGCAAAAAGAATTTAAGAAAGGGATGGATTTATTTATTTAGTTTGGGCCGATTAACCGGCAGAAATGTTAACACCAAACGGAATCCCCAGCTGCCTCTGGTAAACTGATTTTTTTTTGTTTTTTTGTCGGGTTCAACTAGTGCAGCACTCAGACATTGTACTACACTTGTATTCCTCGATCTCCGAAGAAATCTGAGATCTGAAATCAGTGCCAAAACCTCAAACCTGATTCGAGCGAAGGCGGAGCAGACCCACAGGAAGTGGTCCACCGTCTCATCCTCCTCTTCACAAGCTGGGCAGAGTACACTGTCTGAGATGCCTACCTTTTCTATGTGCTTCGCCTACAGAAAGTGGCCCGTCATCAGTCCAACCAGCTGCCTACAGCCCCCTCTGCTTAGTGACAGGAGTCGATCATACATGACAGGTAACATCAGTTTAGTCTATCTGCAGCCTCTCTCAGCCTGCCAAGCTCGCTTGTGAGTTGTATTAACCTATTTGCTAACCGTAGCTTTGATAACTGCAGAAGGGAGTGTCAAAACGTGCTCTGCGGCCAACTTCTTTGGCCCTCCTAGCTAAACTAGGTGAATTGATTACTACGTTAAAATTAAATTACCTTTGATGGGAAAAACTGTTTAGGATTAGCTACGCAACTACAAGCAAACTACCTAAATGCCCCTGAAGGCTACGGAAGCTTGGTAGATAACATCTCATGGCAGCTAATGAAGTGTGCGAAAAAAAGTTACTTTACAGTTCGAGAAATTGTTTCTTTTCAGGGATACAGGCGCTACAAACGTACCAGGTTGGAAAATATTTCAGATGAAGAAGCCCCTCTCGACTCTGGGTAAAGCAAATGGATAGAGACTTTGCTTCTCTTAATACCTACAAGTGACTAAAGCATATAAGATTGAAAAGAAGAAGAAAAAATTTGAAATTGAACACTGAAGGTTGGCACTCGGCCCCAGGACAATTATTTAATATAGATCAATTAGGATTCAGTTTTTGAACATGAGAAAAATGAAATTTCTGTAAAAAAGCAAGAAATCTAAATAGAAAAAAAAAATTATTTAAATACAGCTGCGTGCATCTAAATAACACCACGAATTTTTAACCAATTTTAATTACTCTTACCTCGTTTTTAATTTTTTTATTTTTAAAATGTCGTGCATTCGTAATATGAAGAAAATGCGCAGCATCGTTCGGAAACAAAATAATCAAAAATTAAGGAAACAAAATTTGAGCCACCTCAAATTGCGCTTTTTCCAATAAAGGCTGTAAAGCTACTCGCATTTCATATAACTGCTAATAAGAAAACAGGAAAAATAATATGCGAGGCAATATTTGCAAATTTTTGGTATCCAGATTTATATGTCCGCAACTGTATATTAAGGGGGAAAAAACAGGCTTATTTTCCGGATTTTATTTAAAAAATTACAATTAGGCGCAAGTAAGACGAAAACTGAGACATAGAAAATAAGACCATTCGAGACAGAAAATAAAAACATTTGCATAAAAAATAAAGGGTGTTTTTTAAGAGCTTGAAAACTTAAAATGTTAATGCAAAACGGAAATATTGATGGTATGATTTTTTTAATAATCTGGTAGATAATTTTATAGCATTTATTTTTTGAATACGAGCTAAATGGTTTATTCGATTAGTCAAATTTTTGACTACTTCGTTCAATAAATCTGTACAATAAATCAAAATGCGCCCAGCTAGCAAAAATGGGACGCGAACGATGGTCAATTAACTTCAATTCTTGCACGAGCTGTATTTTACATAGAGGCACGCAAGGCAAGATCCAAGCAGAGTCCGTAAAGGCCGACCAGTTGAGAATGACCACGAGTCGACATTTCGGCATCTTCTTCAACACTTCGCTGTATGAACAACGCGAACAGTTGAAGATAAATGTCACCAAAGTTTACCACTCTCAATTGTCAAACCATAGTTTCCGATATCAATAGTTCTCATGCAGTTAAAAAACACCCGATACTTGATACATTTGCATTATTATTGCAGTGATGCGCTCCTCATCTCCAGCATCAAATGTCAAGGTGAATGCGTTGCGCCGCTTAATGCTGATAAATAAACAACAACAAGCAATAAAAGCGATTGCAAAAAACACAACAGCAATAAAAAAATAATACAAGCGGCGATTAAAAGCAAATGAATGAGTCGACAGGCGGCAAAGTCGGACAATCAGTAGGCAGGGGCGGCAGGCCACAAAAAAACAAAAAACAAATAAAAAATACAAAAAAGAGAATACTGCGTATAGAGTCAGTAATAAATACAGGAGAGTCCACAATAAATATGCCAGTATATATGTAAATACGAAACAGTAATCGCACCGGCGTAGAAGGAGGAACTGAGCAAAAGAGCAATGAAGAGTAATAAAAATGCATTAAATTGATTGCATTGTTGGCATGGCCGATTAGCTGATGAACCCAGCCGACAGCGAATGCAGGCAGTATGGGCTGCGGGCGCAGGAAGAGCACAAAGCGTCGTAAATGTAGGGTTAAAGGTAGGTGGAGACTTACAGGCGGCGGCGGTGGAGTGAAGGGAGAGGCGCACGCGCTTAATTTGCTTGCACACAGACAACCGTTAACAGGTTGCAGGTGTACCTCTGGCAGGCAACACGCCGAATGCAACATGTGATGCCACACAATGCATTACTACTGCAGAGTGTAGATGCTCCTGCCTGAGCGAGTAGTGGCATGCTACTTACAGAAGGCCAAAAAGAACAACAAAAAGTAAATAAATGCAGTTATTGTGCGCTTGTGAATGTGTGCCACTGGGGTAAACTGGGGGAATTCGCTTGCAGCAATAAAAGCTTACTTACTTTGTATGCAAGGGCAACAACAACAAAGGTAAATGCAATAAAGCAATAAAAAAATATAACTGAAACAATAACTACTACAAAGGTTAGTTATTAAAGCAACAAGCCACACGCGAAAAGCAGGTATTTAAGGTTTAAGATGAGGATGTTGTTGTAGCAGCATAAACATTGACCATATTTACATACGGGGAATGCTGCTGGAGCAACAGTCCTTGGCCGGATATTAATCCGGGTCGTTTCGGTAACGTAGAACCGACTGTCATGGAAACGAATACTTGATATTAATGGGAAATGATCTTGCAAGGAAGCAGGCGCAAACAACAAAAAAATACGAGCAAGCTTACGCGAGTTTAATTAAGCGCGCTAGTCGTTTCTTTCTAGGTTTAACCGGTGCCAGTTGGACACACCAAGTAAAGCCAAGTCCTTCCAACGCATCAGCTGATCTTTCCGTAGACGTAGAGGTGACCTTTTTCTTCCTTTGCTACCAACAGCTGGTACTGCATCGAATACTTTCGGAGCCGGAGCGTTTGTATCCATTCGGACGACATGACCGAGCCAGCGGAGCCCCTAGATCTTTATTCGCTGCGCTATGTTTATGTCAGCGTAAAACTCATGCGGCTCATAATCAGAATCGAGTATGATTACAAGACCAAATAGCAGCTGAAACACGGCAAATTTTACAAATATATGAATTTCTGCATCTCAAAAGCTATTGATTTCGATTCATGTCAGGTGAGAACATAAGAAGTGTAAAAGAAAATTAAAAAAACAAGAAATTTACATCTGTCCCCGAAAAAATTCCGGTGTGGGGTGCGTATCAAGTTTACAGGGTTGCCCATATTCGACGGACCCATGTGTTTTTTGGGCCGCAGGCAACAATCTTTGTGTCAATTGAATCTTATACGGGAATAAATGCAAATCAATGCGGATAATTCGTTGAAAGTGGTCCGAACAATTCCCAACTGCTGAGAACGGCGATTTTGGGATGTTCTTGGCGAATGCAAGAGCAATATTCTCATCCGAACCTTGGTCGTACCTTTTGTACAAACGTTTAATGGTGTTCTTAGAAGGCGCACTTTTCACATTATTTAATTTTTTATACGCACATTGAGTTTTCACAATTGACTTCTTTTGTTGAATGTAAATTTCAACAATTTGGGAGCGCTCGCGTGGCATGTACTGCTCCATGGTAAAAATCTGCTTGGACTGGCGCTTCCAACGCGGTATGTCATTAAGCGATCTGACGTCTCTGTCAAAAGATACAGAGTTGCCAGATGGGTCCGTCGAATATTTGCTACCCTGTATGTCAACAAGCAGCCACAGTTAATGTTCTTGAACGTGCAATAGAAATAAATATCATTCTTCATCATCAATTCCATCAATTCCTTTTCACGTACGGTCCCTGGGCAATGACTTTAATTTCCTTAAATGACTTTCCTTTTCCACTTAACTTTTTTTCAAGCGTTCTTTTCCATGTTCACCTAGACCGACTTTGCTCTCTGCTACTTTGCGGGTGTGCGTGTCTGCAGACTTCAGTTGGGTTCTTTCGTAAGGTATGCCCGATCCATTTCCACTTTGACTGGATTGGCAGTTGCTTGCCTTGATGCCAAAGATCTGCATTACCCAGACCATCTGATGCGCCGAATCGAGGCTCTTGCTGATGAAAAGTTGTCGTTTTTTGGCAAGCAGGTCCGTCATCAATCATATTTCGTAGCCATACAGAAGAACGGATTTGACGTTGAAGATAAAAATAGTAAAAATCAATGGTCTTCAAACAAAAGATGGGATCTGAACCCTAGGCAAGTTTCTCCAATGCGCTGAGCAAATGGTAAGCCCTATTTCAAGTTGAAGTGCTAGCTATCTTAACCTTCATCAGCACAAATATTGAGAATGTTTTGAAGATCACATTCGTTGGGTGTGCTTTCGGATAGGTAATTGAAGCACTTGACTTCTGGTAGTAAGAAATGGCTACTTAATTACTTTGAGTTTGTAGGCAACCCACTCGTCCACGAGTTGGCGAGAGTAAGAATATCAATTGGTACAAGAAGAACTAAAAGATTATGCGACCGAAACTGGTCTCAACCAGAAGTCTAGTAACTGAGTGGATGAACTTAAAACGTACTAAGTGTTGCTCTTTCCCAGACAGCGACTGGTTTGCCTTACTGACCAAACGAAATATTATCAAATTATAAAGTAGAGCTGGTATTAAATTGTTCACTAAGTACCTAACAGAACATAATCGCCGCCGTTCAACATTCAACCTAGAGGTATGCGTACGTAGATGAATTGAGGAATCCCCCATTTTCCTCTACAAAATCCACGGTAACCCTCTTTACTAATTATATAGAAAAGTAGGTTAAATTGTAGTTCAAGGTTAAAGTCCACGACACACCAATACCGACCGTAAACAACCCCAGAAGTTTGGGTGTCAACTTCTACAGTTTTCTCACCTTCTCCGCGCATAAAATCGCGATTGTCACTAAGGCCGAAAACCGCAACCGGTCCATCAAATAGCTAGCCGGCAAAACTTGAGGCAAAAGCAAAGAAAAGTTGCTGATGATATTTAAATCAATTGACCAGTCAAAAATAACAATGCACTGCTATCAGGATAGCCACGCGTTGCCTACTGACGTCTCACTTGCAACACCGTAACTAAAATGCTCAGCAAGTAATTTGTTTTTGGGTCACCCTTGCATACATTTACTAGAGCCTAACCCAGCTCCTAGGCGAGTTAGGAGGCAACTCTTCGACTACATCGACGAGATTCAGGATCAAAGACGACTGCAACTACTGGATCGGAAAGTGAACAGACAGACACTAAACGACATTCATCGGGAGACTCTCACCACCTTCCTAAACTGCCGACTCTAAAACGAAATTATCGGAGTCCAACCACCAGCCGCTGCCGAAGAGATTCCTTCGTAACTTCGGCTCAATTACAGTCTGGATGTTGTAGCAAGTTAAACTGCTAGTTAGCCAGAGTCGACCCCTACATTCTCAATATATGTGCAGCATCTGAATGATACCATTCAGGTGTGCTCCACCCTCTGGACTCAACTTGTCGAAACAGCATGTTTCCTGAGCCAAGTGTTAGATGAGTTAGACAATGTCGGCCGGTGACTACAACCCACTGGCACAGCCTATTGAACTGCTACAACAATCATCTTTCACCAAAGCAATGCGAGCTTGTTGTTGTTGTTATTGTAGCAGCATAAACATTCCCTATACATGTAGGGGAAATGCTGCTGGAGTAACAGTCTTTGAAGAGTATAAATCCGGGTCGTTCCGGTAACGTAGAACCGACTGTCGTGGGAACGGACAATGCGAGCTCTTACGAAATGGCTCACACAAGAGATTTTTGAACATTCAAAATGTCGATTTAATAATATCGAATAATGATTATTTTTTGTACCCGAATATCAATGAACGTTTTTCGACACCTGAAGAAGCTGTTAAAGCCTTTAAAATAGCACATTTGAAGGTATCCAATTCTGAGTGGCAAAAGAGCTTTGAAAATTGGTTAAAGCGTCTGCCGAAGTGTATTGACTACCAAGACGAATATGTATTTTGAAACTTGTATAGAGTAAAACCAGTAAAATAAAATTAAATCTAAAAGCCTACCCTTGTATTGTGTAGTTATTACTCTTCACTTTTCTTTATATTCGTTGTCGTTTTTGACTGCCGGGCCATTTTATTTAAGATACTATGTAGCAGTCCCTTTAAACCAGCCTTCCTAATTTACAAAAAAAATTTTCTATTTCTCTTGATAACTTTATTTTTTTTACTAGAATGTAAAGAAATGCATGCACTTTGGTCTCTGCCTGATTTCCATATGCTTGTTTGCGCTATTTTCCAATTTCTATTTCCATTTTGTCAACACCAACAAATAGATGTCATAAGGCGTGTTACAATTGTCGACGTCGGTTAGGTCAATTGTGGGCTATTTTTAGAAAAATGTCACCAAGTAATTGGCATAAAAATTAGTGTACAAAAATAGACTACATAAATTGATAATAAGCAAGCGAATGTGTAGATGCACCCCACATATTTACATACACACGAGAGTTTACTTACAGTTAAGTAAATAATGCAAGGTAATGCGAGAAAAATGTTGCAGTGTAGTGAGCAATGATAAGTGTTGCTTATATGGGGCGTGAAGATGTGAATAAATGAGACTGTTTGTCTGTGAGTGACATTAGATTGGCATAAACTTTTCTGCATTTTTCACAGATATTTCGAGCTTTTTTGTGAGAACAAAATATGATTAGGCACAAACGAGAATGTAGTCACAAATATTGCAGAAGCCAAGAGGGAGTCAGTGCCAATGCTGAAGAGGTAAGAATGTGTGAATTAAAGTACCTACATATAAACAGAACCAAATCGCTGAAAGAAGTTTGTCGAACGAAGCGATGTCTTTGGGGATATGCGTCGAAATATATCGCTCAGAAAAACGGAAACAAAGCAAAATTCACATCAGCTGGTCGACAAATATAAAATATAAAATGCGCAGGATGTATCGCCACATTTTTCAATTAATTCAAGTATTGAATTGATCAAAATTCTGTATATCATACTAGGTTATCCAATAAGTTTTGCAGTCCGATTAGAGAGGGCGTTACTACTAGCCATTTTTTTTTTTTGATATGTTGGTACACTCTGCATACGAACATAAGTTTTATTTCAAACTGTCAATTCATTTTTTACTTCTAAGGCATTTAGTATTTAAGTGTCATAGTATTTTCTTCAATGGAAAAAATCAAGTGTCCTGCAATGATTCAATTTTTATTTTTAGAAGGATTCAAAGTAAATGAAATTTATGAACGAATGTTGAAAGTGTATAAGGACATTTCGCTATCAATTAGTTCAGTATAAAGATGTGTTGCTGAATTTAAACGCTTAAGGCTTGTACGACGCCTTGAAGACGATAAAGCAACAACACCAAAAATCATAAAAAAAATACAGGAAATCGTATTGGAAAATCGTCAAGTGACTGAAAAAGATTTAGTAGAAGCCATAGGCATCTCATTGAGTGGCGTAAGCAATATTTTGACTGAAGTATTGGGTTTAAGAAAGCTGTGTGCAGGATTCACTAGTAATGGAAGAAAAACGCTTTCGAGTGCGACTTTCTCAACGACATATAGAGCGTTTTTGAAAGGATAGAGTGGATTTTGTGTGTAGATTCATCACTATGGATGAGGCTTGGGACTGTCACCATGATCCTAAATCACAGCAAGAGGCTAAAGAGTGGTGTGAACCCGGTCCTGCGGCTCCGAAACGAGTTCGTGTTCCGAAATCGGACATCAGTTTTTTGGGCTCCGAAAGGAATGTTGTTTGTGGATTACTCTTCTTATTCCTAATTGGCGCGATAACCGTTTACGTGATTTTAGCCGAGTTTAACAAAGCGCGCCAGTCGTTTTTTTCTCGTGCTAACCGGCGCCAGTTGGACACACCAAATGAAGCCAAGTCCTTCTCCACCTGTCCTTTCCAACGCAAAGGAGGCCTTCCTCTTCCTCTGCTGCCACCAGCTGGTACCGGATGGAATACTTTCAGAGCCGGAGCGTTTGTATCCATTCGGACGACATGATCGGCATATCATCGGCATACGTCAGCAATTGTACGCTCTTATAAAATACCAGGTTAAAGAAGTCACACGACAGCGAGTCACCCTGTCTGAAACCTCGTTTGGTATCAAACGGCTCGGAGAGGTCCTTCCCAATTCTGACGGCGCTGCTGCTGTTGAGCAACGTCATCTTGCAAAGCCCTATTAGTTTTGTGGGGATACCAAATTGAGGCATCGCAGCATACAGATAATTCCTAATTCGTACAGTCGAATGCAGCTTTGAAATCGACGAAAATATGGTGTGAGTCGATTCTCCTCTCATAGGTCTTTTCCAAGATTTGGCGTACTGTTAATATTTTGTCGATATTTAACTGTCCAGGCCTAAAGCCACACTGATAAATTCCAATCAGTTGGTTGGTGGTGGGCTGCAGCCTTTCACACAATACGCTCGCTAGAACCTTATAGGCGATATAGAAGACTTATCCTGCGGTAATTGGCACATATTGCAGGATCGCCCTTCTTATGAATAGGGGATTACTTGCAAACTATTAAATCAATAAATTCTGAATGTTACTGTAACCATTTAAACCAGTTGAAGGAAAAAATTCGTGACAGAGGACTCAGTTTGTAAGATAAAAAAAAAACATTTTCGCCAGAACAATGCACCGTGTCACAAGAGCATTTTGACAACGACCAAAATCCATGAGTTAAAAATCGAATAGTTGGAGCATCTTCCGGATACATCAAATTTTGCTCCTAGTGAATTCCATCTGTTTCCAGACCTAAAAAAAACCATGCATGGAAAATGTTTTTCATCAAATGATGAGGTCATAACAGCTGTGGAAACGTATTTTACAGCCCTTCCAAATTCTCATTTCAGGGAAGAAGTTCATAAATTGGAATCCCATTAGAGCAAGCGTATTGATGTTCAAGGAGACTATACTGATTATTAGAGTGTATTTTAAACCATAAAATTGTGTTTCTCTTATCGAATCGCAAAGTTTATTGAACAACCTGGGATTTACCTAGAGTGAGTCAGATTGAATAATTTGCAAAGTCTAGCGAGTTCATAACTTATTTTCTTATATATATTGCTAATTTAAAGAAGGAGACAACAATAAAAAGTTTGTGGATAAATTATATGTTATATGTGTTATATAGGAAGAACAAAGCTCATATTTCTGACCTAAGACAATTTTTACAAAGAAAGCTCTATTTCCTCTTAAAATGAGATCCAATAACTCGAATTTTCTTCCATTTTTAATGTCTCATATTGGCGACACATAAATCAAATCATTTGGAGAGCAAGTGATTCCCGCACTCTCCATTTCTGATTTTGTATTGCTGCAACTCTGAATGAATGAACTTTTTGCTCCCTCCCATTTACCATACCAAACCACCCACAATAGCAATTGCTGCACAAATAACCGTACATAGACGCAGTTAGCAACAAACAACTTGTTGCTGACACACTTGCAAAACAAGGGGAGAGAGAGAGAGGGGGTGGCGGTGTGAGCATTAGCAATGCCAAATGCGCCAATTGTTTGAGTGAACTTGGAGGGTGGCCTGGCTGGACCACTGGCTGCAATTGATGATGTTGTTGTTGCTAGCAGCACGTAATTGCACTGCTTTTCACACTGAACCTTTAAAACATCATTTATAATTAAATTTATAAGTGCAACTTGCAACGGGCGCAATAAAAAAAAAATAAATAAAAATGGAAATGCATGAAAATTAAAAAGGAAAATAAAAGAGCACAAAGTGGGCAATTGCTGCCACAGTGAGGTAATTGTGAGTGAGTATACATGCATACATTGTAAGTGCATATGTATGAGTGTGTGTATATGAATGTTGCTACACACATGCAGTACATATGTAGTAGGTGCACTAAGCGTTTGCTGGCAGTGCCGCTTGCAACGCGCTCGCACTCTATATATGCATATGTATATATAAGTATATATGTATGCTTGTATTAGTAATAATGCCACCACACCACACCAATTGCCGACAGCGAACAAGCTGCAGCGAGTCATTTCATTTGTGAATGGATGATAGATGGATGGATGGTCGCTTGGATGACTGACTGAGTGACTGACTGGACTGAATGTTTGTTGGAATTTTTCATTATTTTTGTTTTGTTTTTTCTTCACTACACAATCGCGCTGCCATATAGCAATAAAGCTTTTGCTATTTTTACGCTGCAATTGTTGTTCGCATTGTTGTCGTGCTGGTAATGTTAATTGTTGTTGTTGTTGTTGCTGGCAATAAAATTGCTTTATGGCGCAAAACAAGCACAAACGAATGTGAATGTGGATAAAAACTGCTCTATCTATGTTTATATGTATAACTTTAGAGCCCAGATGTAAGTATGTATGTATGTGTGTATGCATACGTGGCTATATGTAAAACCCTGTGCGCACATATGCGTTTAGTCGCATCGAATGCATGCCAGTTGTTAAATGTTTGCCTGTCCGCCTGCATCAACTTACACTTGAATAAAGTCATATGAGCTTACGAGTTGACATATGTACATACAAACAAACATGCATGCATGCATTGAAACATATATACCCACACATACATACACACTACAAATGTACATGTGTACTCATTTTTTTTTATATTTTTTTTACTCAAGTGTGTGTATATGTGTGCGTATGTACATATCTGCGTCTTGTTCTGTTCAGCTAAACTATCTCAAGGTCACACGCGCGCTATTACCGATTACATACATACATACAATAGGAACATGCATGCATACACACATGCACACGCACACACAATGGGGTTTTACGCTTGTTTTTTTATTATTATTATTATTTTCTATTTACTATTTTTTTTTTATTTTTTTATATATTCTTTTTATTTATTTATTTAATATATGCGCGTACACACAACGGACCGCTTGCATTTATTTATCTGCATCAACTAGTTGTGTAGTTGAAATGAAAAGGGTTGACGTGGAAAATTATGGATTGTTTTTTTTTATTTTTTTTATTTTTTATATTTCTTTTTTTGTGTGAAATATTACTAAGAAAGTGTGCGCGATTATTCATATAAATTATCTTTACCTATGACTGACTGATTTTTTCAGCAAGTCTTCGGCTAATGCTGAATTAAATGGGTTGGCCCATCGTGGCAATGGCAAGATTGTGCACTGTCATTTGTGCAGCATTTGCTTTAGTGGGTAGTTTGGTATGCTTAATGAGGAGGAGCAAAAATTTCATTAATTCAGAGTTGCAGCAATACAAAATCAGAAATGGAGAGCACGGCAATCACTTGGTTTCCAAGGATATGAGACATAAAAAATGGAAGAAAATTCGAGTTATTGGATCTTATTGAAGAAAATAGAGCTTTCCTTTCAACAAATTTTCTCCAAATCAGAAATTTATTTTTTTATTTTTTCAGCGGAGCAAATTATAAGCCATGTAAAATATTTTTGTTCAAAGCACTATAAAAAAATGACGGCAGCACAGGATTTCTTCGATGAAGGCTCTTTTGAAGAGCGCGCGGTCGAATCTACTGCACCTGAATTTTTAAGGGGACAGATACCTGTAAAATTTCGAAACAAAAATGTTTCTTCTTTTCATAAAATGTTAATATAATCCTTTCAGAATATGTCAAAAAATTTTTAGAACGTGAATTAAAGTATTTCTTATAAAGGGTGGTTAAATTTCAAGGCCAATGTTCAATGTGAACCACAGTTGAACGTCAACGACACCGTTGGACTTCTTTCTCTGGGGTTATTTGAAAGAAAAGGTGTACTTTGATAAGCCAGCAATAATTCAAAAGCTAAAGGATGAGATAATTCGGCACATTAACGGCATAGAACCTCAATTGTGCCTCAGCGTCATCAAAAATTGGACCATGTCTCTCTATTCTTTGCGTTCGAGTGCTGGGATAGGTATAGTTACGTTGCCGACTTTAGATGCGTTTTTCTCAAAACTATATTTTTCGAATTGGCGTACACGATAACTCGAAAAGTTCTTGACCGATCTCCCTGAAATTTTTGCACACATCTTTTTTATGATATTACTTTCTGTGTGAATTTACAAGTTTTCGAAAATTTATCGAAAAAATATTTTTTTCGTAGCAAAAATAGTAGGAAAATTTGCCCCAAATTAATATATTTTTTGAAGCATTTTATTCCGCGATTTTTTTTTCATTTATTATTTAATTCATATAGAAATTATGACATTAATAAACAAAAAAATGTTTGGTTTTTTGTATTCAGGTCACTGACGCCGATGCTACAATGCCCGCCGATTGAGAAGCCCCGCTGCGACCTTCCTGGAAGAATTGAGTGTACATCCGCCATTTTAAATGATTAAAATAAACAAAAAAATTTATATTATTTTAATGTACAAATAAACTGTATGCCAATTTTGAAAGAAATATATTGACTTCTTCATTTTAAATAATTTTAATGAAAATCAGGGAAAATGTGGCCGTTTACAGGTCCCCTTAATGTACGGTAAGGAAAACCATTGTTTTTCATTATTTCTTTGAATATCTATAGAAATGCAGAAGTTATTAAATACATACAAAATTTTGTACAATCGGTGCCTTTCGGAGAACAGACTTCCACATTTTCAAAAAAGAAATATTCGAAATTATGCATCCAAAATAAAAGGAGCCCCTATGCCAATTAAATTCGATAGTGTAGACCATGCACTCTTCTAGCGGCACGTCTAACGGGGGTTTTCAAGTAATATATGAAACATTATCTGGAGGCACTTGCTATGACAGTATTTTTGCACATTCATTTCTGTGTGAAACTACTTTTAGAAAAATTTCAAATATGCAGTTTTATAGCTCATTAAATTTTAGTCCAATAAAGTGTAAGTTTGAAAAGGCGCAAAAATCCATTTTAGTGTTTAAATGTGTTTTCTGTCGATCTTATACAAAATAATTTGTAGGAAAAAAACAACCAACGTCTATGTTTATTTAAAGCAAGAATTAGCGTTATTTTTTTATTTTTATTTTTTTTTATTTTTAATTTTCGTTGTTTTATTTTTATTAATTTTTATTTAATTTGTTGTTTTTTATAATAACGAATATTTTTTTGTTTTGTTTAATATGTGGTGATTATTAATTTTTTCCCGATTTTTGGGAAAATATTCACAGTTATTTCATCTTACACGATTTTTCCAAGTTGTGAAATATATCACCAAATTTATTATATATCGCATATATTTTTTAAATATGTTTTTCCACAATATTCCAAAGAAGGTATCCTCCATGTAAAAAAAAGAATTGGGTGCATATCGTATCCATACGTGCTTCCATGGGGCATGTATACAATTGTGAATATAAATTTAAATATTTAACTTTGAATTTGTTGCAGTTATGAAATATAGTTTCCAGAAAAACGCATTCCGAAAAAAATTTAGAGTGGAAAAAATTTCATGTGTCGTAAGCGATTAACTAATTCAAAGAAAATTTGAGGAAGAAAAAATGTACAAGAATCAAAGTGACCGAAAAAATAGTGCTGCTACAAAACAAAAAATATAGTTAAAACATAAACATATTTTCTGGCCAATGACATTTTATAGTCGTCTCATATCCAAAATCAAGTTTTGAGTCCGAATTTAGAATGTTTAATTCAATATCTAGCAGAGAAGCTAAATTACTAGTATTCGTTGGTAATTTCGGTGCAATGATTACAACCGCGAAGCAGGAGCTAGTAGGATGTACCATCCTTTTCTGAGTAGCACAGATTATAAGATTTAGACGAGCCGCTTGCTACCTAATATGGTAAACAGACGCCACAATTCTGATAAACCATTAAACCGAATATATTGGGGGAGCCTCACCACGATGTTCGGAAGCTACCCAGATGATACTTCGACAAAGCCCGGAGGTTTTGAGCTGCTTGGACCATATGCAGAAGAATTGTTCTGGCCGCTCTCAAGTGAATAGCGATCAGGAACTTTCCCCACTTGAGAGGACTTTTACACATGAAGGATGGTTTCAGTACTCAGCACTCTTGTACGGATCGTTAACCTGGCTCATAAACAACTGGATTGAAAAGAAAATTCAAAGCTGTGTGAATAAGATCTGGTGGCCCAACATCATAAGTAACGACGATCTATACGAGTGGTGCAAAATTCAGCCGGTAAAACTGCGAAATTTACGCTTTGCAAAGACACAAATAAAATCTGTCGTCAAACACTGCATTAAAATCCACAAGGTGTACGCAAGGTTGGCCGTCCAAAAATATCTTGGAGGGGAACGGTCCAGAAGGAAGTTGAAACGTCAGGAAAAACTTGGAACGAAATCAAGAACCAGATAGATATGTTTTACTGAGGCCCTATGCTACAGTAGGAGATACAGCAACTGATGATGATGATGACCTCGCAGAGATACGTTTCCGAAACATTACCGACAAAATTAACGATCATAATTAATCAAAAATGTTTGTATAGTATTTTATTATATGCCACAAAAAACACAGCTCAAACTTTACCTTATTTCTGTTGTATAAAAAATCTAAAAAAATAAACAAAAAAAAAAAACAAAAAAAATCCGAGAGCCCTGGTAGCTGGTGCTTTAATAGTAAGTGCTTTAAGTGTAATAATTATTAATTTGTTTTTAATCATTCAAATAATAAAAAACTTCAACAAATTATTTTTCGACTTTCTTCACTTGGAATTGTTTCCACTCAGCTATTATTGTTCATAAAAGGCACTCGCTTCGGACTGAGAGGAGCCTCGCCCAACTTTAATTTTGAAATTTTTGAACATTTTTTCCACCTTCACCCTTTACCCAACCTTGCAATTTTAAAAGTATATTGGCAATTTTTTGATCATAAGCAAAATTTCTGGTGTGGCTCCTTACCCGATTTGAGCTTTATCATTGATTATTTGATTCCCAAGCGATACACATCTGAAAGTCTTAGAAAAATATTATTGCGCCCTGTTATGTTCATAGGAGAAGTCGGCCAGCAGACTGAGAGGTTCGTAAAGCAAGAAAAGAGCTTTTCGCTTATATTCAAAGGGTGAAAATGTAAATCTCTGCAATCGCACGCTCGCTCTCAATAATTAAATTAAAAAAAAAATGTCCCCTGCAGGGCATTCTACAAGGTGGCGCGAATTTAGTCATCGAATTTTGGTTTTGAATAACTTTTTTAACAAAAAAAAAAAAAATGTTTAGTGATGGAAATCTTTATGTCTACATGTAGCCTACACATACATTCATACAACTGTGTTCACAATAATACGAGAGCGATAAATTTCAAGGTTTTGACCACTCACTTTCTGGTTTTTTTTTTGTTTTTTTTTTTTTTTGTTTTTGTGTAAGCTATTATATTACAACAAACACGATTTAACTTAAATTTCCACTTTTGAACAAACTTAAACAAAAAATCAAATATTTCAAATTTTATTTCTTCAGAATTTCAAATTTTATTTTCACTCAAAATTTTAGAAAGTTTTACAATAAAGCACAAATTCGAAGTCACTTAAAAATTGTGCACACAGTAAAAAAAAACGCGAGAATTCGTTATATAGAAGAAAATCCATAGCCCGGTCAGCAAAAAAATCAATGCCTCCACATAAGCCTTTACTTTAAACTTACACTTTTTTTACCAAAATTTAACGGGCTATAAAACTGCACACCTAGAAATTTTTAAAAATCGTAAAAAAAATTTTCAAATTTTTTGAAGACTTTTTGATTTTTTTTTTTAATTTTGTACTAAGATTGAAACTTTCACGTATAAGATTTTTGTTAGGTGAACTATATTTTTTATTATTGCGAACGCAGGTGTATGTAGTATACAGCTTTTCCATTACCGTTATATTTTGCACGCGTATGCAGTTTTACAGCAACAGCAACAACTATTCCATGTACACAACGCATGTTTAGCACATATCTGCCGTTGGATATTTGTATGTATGTAAAAGGCACACACTACACATAGCTTTGTATGCCGGTGCGTTCGGAATTTTTTTCGCATTTAAGCTGTTATTGCTACGGCCGTTATTTATATTGTTAATTGCCAACATACGCGTGTTCTCGTTACGTAAATAAATATTATGGCATCAGTGTGAAAATACTGCAGTATCCACTTGAGTGTTCACATTCGCACTCGCACTCGCACTCGCATTCCGACTAGAGTCAATTTGCTTTTTTCCTCAATTAGCACTTATCTACATACATACATACATATGCACGTATGTATGTACGCGTGCATGTGCATTTGTAAATATCCATATATGCATTTATTGTAACAACTTAAGTAAATTGCAGCGATAAGCCCACGGCAATGCATCGGTTGCAGCAAAAAACTGGCAAATGCATAAATAAATTCTTTTGTGTCTATAAAAAGCTTTGTTGAGGAAATGGAGCGCGGCGTGCGGGGCACAAGAAACAAATACATAAATTGACAGTCTGCACTATTCAAATGCGTAGCAAATTTACTCAATGAAGGGAAGTCTATGGGAAATTTTGTAAGCAAATACGAGTTTGAAAAAAAATTTTAAAATTATACAGCAAAAAATAGAAAAAGTAAATATTTATAAGAAATATAAATTTATAGAAACGTGACTTCTAAGCATGTAATCTTGAATTTTAGACCTTTCGAAAGGCTTAGAAAGTTAATACCCCCGCCTCAATTGAAGTGGTGTTTTTTGGCTGTTTTCTTAAAAGCGAGTAAAACGGAAATAAAAAAAGATTTTTTTTGAGTATTTAATTTTTTAATCCACTGTTAAAAACCAAAAAAAATTTCTGGCCATACAAAGTTCGTTCAAAAAGTTCTCAGCCTTTAAAAAATGGTCTTCCAAAAAAAGGTACATGTATCGCTGGCAACAGACTTCGGGGACTCACAAGTGCTTGGAATCAAAAAGACAAAAAAAAAGTCTTGTTCAGTATGAATGTCGTTATGGTGTGAGCTACGATCTTAAAAAAACTAAAATTTAACAAATTGGCGGACGCTCAAAGATTAAAAACCGTTTTTTGACCCTTTTTTTGACTTTAAGAGTTCGAAAAAAATAATAAAATTATAAATGAATAATAAAATTAAACATAATAAAATTAATTTTTTTCCGAATTATCGAAGTTCACACGATAACCATATTAATTCTACGTCCTCTTAATTTTAATTGATCAAAATCGGTTAAGTAGAACCGGCTATATCTGTGTCCATTGTCCATGTAAAGACCACTTTTTGAAGGCTGACAACTTTGAACATTTTTATTTTTGAACAGTGGATTAAGAAACAAAATACTGAAAACAAAAATAAAAACTCTGACAATTTTTTGAACGAACCTCGTAACGCCAAAAAACCACTTTTATTTTTGAACAATGAATCAAGAAACAAAGTACTGAAAACATAAATAACAATGGATCAAGAAACAAAATACTGAAAACATAAAAAAACTCTGAGAACTTTTTGAACGAACCTCGTAAGGCCAAAACACCATTTTTATTTTTGAACAATGAATCAAGAAGCAAAATTCTGAAAACATAAATAAAAGCTCTGACTACTTTTTGAACGAACCTCGTAACGCCAAAAAAAACATTTTTATTTTTGAACAATGGATCAAGAAACAAAATACTGAAAACATAAATAAAAACTCCTTTTTAGTTTCCATTTTACACGCTTTTAAAGAAACACCCAGAAAAACACCATTTTAAGCGAGGCAAGGGCTTTACTGATTAGAACATTGACATGCAGTTTACTTTGCATATATATATTTATTATACAAGAAGGCGCAAAATTAATCATCCAATTTTATTTTTGAATACATTTTTTACTAAAGAAAAAAAATTTTAGTAATGGAAATCGTTTTTTTAAACTTCACGCGCTCGATTGCTTACCTGTTTGTATAGTGCAGCTGTATAGTTCTTATGATTGACGCTCGACGCCATTCGCAAAAATTATAAATCTTCCGAAAGGGTGATTAATTTTACGCTACCTTATATTTTCTTCTTTTCCAGAAGGTATACAATAATAAAAAACTGTTGATGTAGTTTTTTCGGAATTCATATTTATTCCTAAATTTATAAACTTTTAATTATTTCACTTGCTTTAAAGAAAAAAAAATACCACACCATCAAAAAAGGGGTATGACAAAAGTCTACATAAAGCTCAATGAGCTTAAAAAACAAATTAATTTATTTAAAAACCAGCTTTTTTGAATCTTTTTAGTATGTAGTAGGTTCACGAAACTTATCACTCACTGCTTAAAGGCGTCGTGGCATTGATCCAACTAGTTGGGTTAGCTTTTCTTGCGTTAGTTGGAAAACGGTTAAGTGGCTTGATGCCATGTTACCAAATTGATCAGATATGGCAAATTAATAATATTTTTAAGTATATTATTTGGGTTGACTTTCTCGATAACTTTGCTTACTAATTTTTGACAAAAAGTAGCCAATTTTTATTTTTTTTAGAATATGAAAAATGAGAATGCAAAATTTTCTATACCAGTTAAATTATGACCGAACAGGGTTATCGACCAATTTCGGCCATTATAGATTGCAAGTAAGGTTCACGAATTAGTGAATATTTCGAGAATCTCAATCGTTTTTCCTGAAGTGACAAACAGAAAAAGAAGTCGTCGTCCTCGCTCGGTTCGAACCAGTGCAGCCATAAAAACCGCTAGAGAAAGAATTCGCAGAAATCCACTTAGGACGCAGGAAATCATATCCAGGGAAATGAATGAATCGACCAGATCCATATCAATATTAATTAGAGATGGATGTTATTCACATGAAAGCCTTTACTCGCTCAACTGGTCATATTTTGACAACGCGCTTGAAGAAAATTAAACTCAACGATACAAGAAGCTTCTTTTCACAGATGAGAAAATGTTTATTGTTGAAGAAGTTTTTAATAAGCAAAACGACAAAATCTATGCTAAAACTTCTAAAGACGCAAAAAATGTTGTTCCAAGGGTTCAGCGTGGCCACCACGCAGCCTCCGTAATGGTTTCGTGGGGAGTGTTTTGTAAAGGCGTTACATCTCTTCATTACTGCGAAAAGGGGGTTAAGACCGGCGCAAAAGCGTATGAGTAGGATATCTTAGACGGCGTAGTGAAGCAGTTGAGCAGTACTCGCTTCAACGGAGAGTGTTGGATCTTCCAGCAATATTCCGCTCCAGCCCATAAGGCAAAAATCATCCAGCAGCGGGTTAGCTACTGATAGAAAAAGGTTCTGCGTGCGGTCTTTCCTAGAAACACAAAACTTCAAATTGGTAGGCAAAGCACATTGCCCCTGCTCTCTCATAGGCTGAAGCAGCTCTTCACGCACATTTTTCTATGAAAAGAACGCTAAAAAAAACTATCTGGGGTTAGAAGAAGATATAAAAATGCAAGAACTGCCATTTGTAGGACGCTAACAAGCAGCACCCAAAGTCGCAGTACATCCCTGAAGGTCAACTGATTTTTGGAAACTCAGAAGTGGTCAATAAGATTGCGGCGAAAGTAATCGCTAGGCAAAAAAAACACTATAAAAGCCTTTATCAATAGCAATCAGAGAGCATAACGAACCTCTAAAATTAAAGTTTTTATAGCCTCTATTCAAAAGGAAATTAAAATAGGAACTTTGTAGCTGTCATTTATGATAAAAATTGGTTTGCAGTAATTCGTTTTATCTACTGCAGAAAATGTCACTTACATTTAGCATTCGCAGATATCCCTTTCGTGCCACTGCAATATGTTGCAGCTTGCAACCGCTTGTGGCAGCGCAAAAAAATTGCACATTGTCAACAAATTGCAGCCGTCAATGGCAATTGCATATGTGAGCATGTGTGTGTGTGTGTGTATGTATGTATGTCTTCATTCCTTGCCACGCATGTGTCATTGCGTACGAAAGTGGGTCAACCGAAAATGACGCGCAGATCGCGATGAGGGTGCCCCAACCAATAACGCAATCCTCATGCCACAAAAAATTCTTGCACTATTTTGCAAAACATAAATAAAATAAACTGCCGCTATTAATTTCTTTCAACTGAAATGTGCGTAGTTTTTGATGACTATCCCCTTTTTCGCCTTTTCCTTTTTTCCTCCATTCGTCTCGATTTTGGCTTGTGTCCTTCGTGGCAGCCGCCAGCGTGGCCACTTTTGCACCATCTGCCGGCTATTGACCCACTTAAAGTGCAGCAGCAAGGCTACCCGAGCAGATCCTCCTGCAGGATGCTCGCTGCGGTAAATTGAACAACAGTGAATACGAAAATTGTGTGTGGCATGTGCCACGTAGATTTTTATCTGTCAAATGAATGTGGCAATTCGGTTGATCGCTTTTGAACTCTTTCTCCCCTTGTTTTAGTGCTTTCGCTGCCCGTCGCGCTTTAATTGCATTAGTGTTTCGATTGCTTACCTTCTTTGTTGTTGTGGCTGTTTACCTTTTCTGTACAACTGTCACTGCGCTTGTGTCACGTGTTGGTGGCAGGCAACTTTCTCTTTTTTATCAAGACAATTTCGTAGATTCACAATATTTCGCATTCATCTACTAACTTATATTTGAAGGTGTAAATGACTTCGTTGGTTGTTGCGCGCTACCACAGATATTATTATTGTTGTAGCAGTAAAATTATTTTCCTTTTTCATCCATTATTTCGACATTTATTTTTCATGTCAGACGCGATTACTTCCGCGCATTTGCGCATTGTTCGCAAAAAGGGTTGCCCAGCCACATTTAGCACTTGCAACTTGCAACCTGCTGCCATTAATAACTGTACAAAAATGTTATAAAAACAAACACAGCGGTGCGTGGCTTGTCTCTACGCATCAGAAATTGCCAAAAAATACTCGCTGCTATAATTTTTGGCAACATGCGGCACATGTGGCTGCGATGGCAAACAGCTGCACGCTCTTGTTGCAACTGACCTTTGAATATTTGCTTCAACGTCGAAAAGGGTTACCAAAATTAAAATTGAACAGTTAACTTCCGGTGCGCATGCACAGAAATTATACTTGCAATGGCAAGGGTTGCACGAGCAGGCCTTGCAACGAACTATTTAGGCAAGCACAGGGTTTTCGGTCAGTTGCGTGTGGAGAGTTAAAGGAACAAATGTCAAAAAAAAAACTCGGTTGTAATACTAATTTGGATTTCTACTGTATATCTAAGTACCGCTATTCTAACTGTAAACTGCCCCAATGAACGGCCAAGCGTAAAATTTGATGTGCGGCAATGTGTGGCAAGTTATGCAAACGTGCCGTAAGTGAGAATAACGGAATATTAAGATAAGCCTAATGGATATTACGAACGAAATAGTTCAAAATGGAGTTGGACCAAAGTGAGTTGAAATAAAATGGCAAGACATGAATTAAAAATAAAACGGAATGAAATGGAGGGGAAAGGCGACTAATAAAATAAAGCGACTGAAAGTGAGAGCCCAGATGTCCAATTCTTTGCCAGACGAGAGCAGAGCAGCTGAGAAGAAGGTGTTGAGATGATTCCACCTCGTCCTCCAGGCAGCTTTTGCAGAATGGACTTGAGGCAATCCCAAGTTTCACCGCATGGACACGCAACGCACAATGTCCGGTAAGGATACCCACCAAATTCGAGAGCTGCAGCTTTGTTAGCCTTTGGAATTCCCTCGAGCGCCCTCGTTCTACCCGTTCCCAGAAGGATCTCATGACTTTGCACGTTTGCGCGCTACCCCAGCACTCGCTGAGTTGATGCGAGACCCATCTTTCCAGGAATAGACCACAGGTTCTCAAGCAACCCCGATCCTCTCATTCTGCGACGAAACCCTGTCTAGCCAACTCATCAGCCCAGCAGTTTCCCTCTATGCCGCTGTAACCGGGAATCCAAATGAACCTGATATCGAAGTATTCGGATGCAATCGAGAGAGAAGCCAGACATTCCTCGACCAATCTTGAACGCACAAGCAACGAGCCCAAGGCGCTAATTGCCACTTAGCTTTCGGAGTAAATATTTACTTCCTTAACGGCAATTACCAAAGTGAGCAATCAATCCACTGCTTCCTTCATTACGGCTACCGCCGCTTGGAAAACACTACAGTGGTCCTGAATTTGAGCTTGATGGGAAGCTCTTCACTAGCGGGGATGTACAATGATGCAGCACCATGGGGAGGAACTCAAAATTTTTGAGAATGCTAGAGTGTCCGTAGCTAAAGTCTAGCTTATGGCCCGAACTCTTTAATCTGATTGCGGCGCGTGCAGCGGTAGTTT
Organism: Anastrepha obliqua; assembly: GCF_027943255.1. Lineage (NCBI taxonomy): Eukaryota > Metazoa > Arthropoda > Insecta > Diptera > Tephritidae > Anastrepha > Anastrepha obliqua. Next base: position 53,136,392 of record NC_072893.1, read on the forward strand.
TTCCTGCAATGTCTACGGGCGCCACATTCAGCATAACGTTGCGCACGATTCGAGGGCCCAACATCGACTCGGATCACTACCTTGTTGTAGCAAAACTACGCACACGCCTTTGTGTAGCAAAACAAAGGTACGTCTAACTACGCAAAGAATGTTCGACATCGAAATGCTGCAATCACAACAGACAGCCGTCAAGATTCTCCACTCGACCCTCACTCCTGCTCTCAGAGAGTACTACCCAACAATCCGGCATGCACGTACCACCGCCGAAGAATAAATCGAGTTTCAGCGAGCGCGAAAAAACAATTGGTATGACGAGGAAGGTCATGATGAAAGGAAAGATGCTGCCTAAAAAGCCACGCTCCGATCGGGAGCAATGCGAGTCGCTACCGGGAGCTCAAAAAGGAAGAGATACGTGTTATAAGAATGAATAAAGTCTTAGAAAAGACTCAAGAAAGGAGAATCAACGCACACCATCTTTTCGTCGATTTTAAAGCTGCAGACAGTACACAAAGAAGTTGCCTATATGCCGCAATATCCGAATTTGGTATCCCCGCGAAACTAATGCGGCTATGCGAAATGACGCTACTCAATACTTGCAGCGCCATCAGAATTGGGAAGGAACTCTCTAAGCCGTTTGATACCAAACGATGTTTCAGACAGGATGACTCGCTGTCGTGTAAAGAAAGTAACCAGCTGTTGAAAAAGATTTTGCGAGCTGCAGAACTTAACCGCTCCGGCACAATTTTTATAAGGGCGTAGAATTATTGGCGTATGTCGAAGACATTGACATCATCGGTCTTAACAACCGCGCTGTTAGTTCTGGCTTTTCCACACTGGATAAAGAGGCAAAGCGAATGGGTCTGGTGGTGAACGAAGACAAAACGAAGTACCTCCTGTCATCAAACGAACAGTCGGTGCACTCGCTTATCGGTACCCAGGTCATTGTTGACAATTATGATTTTGAGGTTGTAAAAGACTTCGTTTATTTAGGAACCAGCATTAACACCGATAACAATGTCAGCCTTGAAATCCAACGTAGAATCTCTCTTGCCAACAAATGCTACTTTGGACTTAGTAGGCAAATGAGTAGTAAAGTCCTCACTCGACGAACGAAACTGACACTCTACGAGGCTCTCATCATGCCCGTCCTAACGTATGGCGCAGAATCGTGGACGATGACAACATCCGATGAGGCGTCACTTGGAGTGTTTGAGAGATAGATTCTGCGGTAGATTCTTGCACGTTGGCGATGGCACAATGAGTTGTATGAGATTTACGGCGACGTAGACATAGCGCAGCGAATAAGGCTCCAGCGGTTATGTTGGCTGAATCATATCGTCCGAATGGATACAAGCGCTCCAGCTCTGAAAGTATTCGATGCGGTACCAGCTGGTGGCAGCAGAGGAAGAGGAAGGCCTCCTTTACGTTGGAAAGATCACGTGGAGAAGGACTTGACTTCGCTTCCCATCTGGCGCGCTTCGTTGAACTCGGCCAGAATCGTGGCAACTAAAAAGAAGAACAACGAAGGGTGCTCCTTTTTTAAATAAAATGTATCACTTTGTTATGGCAGCTGCATCTACCTAACTGCCTATCTAACTATCTACCCTCATAATGCTTTGGCACCAATCGCATTAAGTTTACTCGAATTTCTCCCGCTGGCCTGTGGTTGAAAAAATCCCAATAAATATCTCTGCACCCCAAAGCTACAATATTTCATTTGACAAACATAGAGTGTTGACATTTTTATTATGAAAACATGGCAAACATGAATTCGTTTTCACTCTGCTACAATCTGTGGCATGCGCCTGTATGTACGAGTATTGGCCGCTTGGTCACTGCGCCTGCGCAAATTCTCGGATTGGTGCCCGCGCGCTCACCAATTACTCAAAATCAAATTTTTATTTATGCCTGCATAAAGACTTAAACAAATCTAGGCATTTGCATGACAAATGCGTGCATTTATGGTGCAACATTTTCTGCTAACACAAACACACACATAAACACACGTAAAAATGACTGCCGCCTACTTGGCCGGCCGCCTACTCATGCGCGGCTTCATGTATTTAAAACTAGCGCAGCTGTTACTTCAATTGTGGTGTTGTTTTTGTTTAGTAGTGGTTGCAATAGCCTTTTGCCACACTCAAACTCACAGTCACTCACCACGTCTTTGCTGCGTTGCACGCCGCTACGCACGAATGTCCAAATAAATAAATCGATGTAAATTTATTTAGCAACACCAAAGTACATAGCACTGCAGCTGCTGTGAGTTTCTGTGCAGCGGCAACTTGTTGCACGAAGCATGTACGTACGCAGATTGGCCACTGATTTGCATGCTGTCCGCCACTGTTTTATGATAAATACACGCTTTCAACGCTGTAATTAAAAGATGAATTGACCGGCGACGCACTGCAGCAGATGCTGGCCACAACGGCTGTGGCAAGTTATCGCGCGTGCATGCTTGTTGCAAGCCATGTCGCTGTTTGTGTTGTGGCATATGTTCGAAGGTGAGGGCAAACATATGGAAAGCTGATTGTGAAAAATCACAGGACAAATTATGCGTCATTAAAAACGATTACACCCATTCGCAAGAGGGCGCAGAAAGCAGCAAGCAACAGCGGAGCAGGTAATCACATGTGGCATGTAGTTGATGCGACTAAAAGCAATGGGGTATTAGTGACTTCAGTTGGCACAAATTGGCGCCTGGCATTGCAGCCATCGCTTATGATTGAGTGGTGCTTTTAAGGTGGCTTGAAGTAAGCAACTTGCAACACACCCTTATTTACAGCTTACAACATCCGCAAGCTAAGTTTTTGTGCACAAATCGACGCATTACTTATGAAATGAAATTACTATAGCTGCACATTGTCTTTCCGCACACCTTGCCACATTTTATTGCAACGACACTTTCAACGCTTCAAACGAATATCAGCGATTATCAGAAGCAACTTTTATTTATGGCAAATATGTAATTGAGTAGTCCCATTTTGTGGCATGCACAGCCGTAAGTTACCGCATGTTGCAACATACATAAGTTAATCCAATTAATGAGCGTGCAAGCATATCAACTGCCAGGCCAATGGGCGTGCGGTGCAAGTGTAAAAAGCCCGCTTTCAATGAATGTGTCCAAACGTCAATAAATAAAATAACAATTAAGCTGGCAACAACAACTATAAGGCACTAATTACTTGCAACACGATTGACAGCAATTATTACAACAAGCAGTAATAAATTTATGGGTTTTGCAATGTGTCACGCGCCGTTCGCAAACGCAGCCGTTAAAGCCAAATATGTGCAAGCAATGTTGCAGGCGCATGTGCAACATATTGTTGCATGCCCATGTCATGTCATAAAACATATATATATGTATGCGTGTATGTATATAAATAGCTGTCGGCCATATACATTTCCAAAAAAAAAGTCTTGTTGCAAGCCCAGTCAACACAACAGCGTAAACAGCGGCAACACCAAAAACAAATATATAAACATTTATTTATTAAAATAATACACAAGGTGCAAAGGCTTTGCAATAGCAATGTGCCACACTTCAAAAATGTTTGTCTAACTAATTGGCAAATGTGAATTAAGTTGCCACTAAAGCGGCTCCCTTGCTTGCCACTTAACAGAATTCTTGCTTTTGTACGCCGCTGTTTTTTTTTTGTTTTTTGGCCTTTGTTGTTGCCGTCATTGTCGCTCTAAGCCCCAAAAAAGGATAAGGCACTTTTACTGTTTTGGCAATTTATTAAAAGTTGCATGCAAAATTTTCCATCGCCACCAAATTTATATGCAACACCATGTTGCAAATTGACAATTAAATCGAAAACTGTGCACACATTCACATGCACATTTGGCATGCGTTTCAAATGTAAATACTTGTGGCATATCGCTGCGTGCTGCAACACTCCAAACACATTTAGTGGCAACATTGGCCGTTGGCGTTGCGATATTTCAATTTCAACCAGCAAACAAAAACAACAACGATGAAATGAAGTGAGTTGTCAAATCGTTGGCGGCGCATGTAAATGTAAATGCGTAGCACCCACGCAACACGTTGCAATCTTGTGGCAACAATGGGAATGGTTGATTTTGTATTTATTTTCATTTCGCTGGCGGCTGTCAGTTTTGACATGTCAATACGGGGGAAGTGTTAATATGTATCGTTTTATTCTTCTTCTTTTTCCCCTAATTTATGCGTTTTTATTTTGTTATGCTATGTTATGTTAAGTTTTGTTGTGTTATGTGATACTATGTTATATTATGTTAAGTTATGTTAAATCATATTATGTAATGTTATCTTGAATTATGCCTTGTTTTGCTTTGTTAATTCATGTTATGTTGTATTATGTTACATTATGTTTGTGTAATTTTCTTAATTTTAGTTTTCCGTCTGATGTTACAAGCTATAACTCTTAAAGTCTATGAGTTTTTTATTCCAAAAATTGGCAGCCAGTTAAAATAATTTTAACTAAAACATGCACGTATATATAAAACTTGCTTCCGAGCGCTTTCTGACTTATCGCTGGTTGTCAGTTTTAATTTGTTAATAGGAGCGTAGCTTTAGTAGGTATTATGTTGAGTTACGTAAATTAATTTTAGGTTATGTTACGTTTATCAATATTATTTTTTATTGGCCTGTCAAGTTAAGTAATTTTATGGCATGTTAAGTTTATCAATAATATTTTTTATTCTTCTGCTCCGTTAAGAAATTTTATGTTACGTTATATTTATGAACATTTTTGTTTTTTTTGTTATGTTACGTTAGCAATTTTATGTTATGTTATGTCAATCAATATTATTTTTTATTCCTATGTTGCGTTAAGTAATTTTATGTTATGTTATGTCAATCAATACTCTGTTTTATTCTTATGCTGCGTTATGTAATTTTATGTTATGCTATGTTCATCAATGTTGTTTTTGATTCTTATGTTACATTAAGTAATTTTATGTGATGTTATGTTTATCAATAGCATTTTGTATTGTTCAGTTCCGTTACGTAATTTTATGTTATGTTTTGTTCATTGATAATATTTCTTATGCTTATGCTCCGTTTAGAAATTTTTGTTACGTTATATTTATGAATATTGGCCCCTATTATGGCCAACATTCGATCTTCGACTGTAGTCGAAAGTGCTGATCGAACGAATTTTAATTTGGTATTATGGTGCTCATTCGTTGAAGAATAGGACTATTGTGAATTTCGATCGCTCGACGCATTTACAATAGATAATTTTTTCTCAGCTGATACAGCAAATCAAAATAAAAGAAAAACCGATTCTGTTGAAATTCTTTGCTAACATTATTTTTAAAAGTTAAAAAAAGTATTTTTTGTGAAAATGAGTACAACGGAATTGTGGTTCGACGATTCATCGGACGATGAAAGATTAGTGGAACTAGCTAGAAGTAGAAAACAGTTTAGGGACGCATCCAACCCCCTAGAAATGGCTTTCACTGAGTAAATTTAGAATTTTCAAAATGTGTTGACGTACTTAATATTACATAAATTTGCTTACAGATTTTTAAAGAACTTTAGATTATCTAAAGAGGCGTTTGTGAACCTACTGTCCAGTACAGAAAACCAGTTCCAGCAGTGCACCCGAGCCAAATTGATTCCAAATATTTTAAAGCTAGACACAGTTCTGCGATTTTGTGATCAGGGATCGTACCAATTGAGTATTGGTAATGAAGGTATGCTAGGACTTGCTCAACCCACTGTGTACGATGATACTGAAGATATTGAAGTGGAGTCAAATAACGGGGAAGTAGAAAACATAAGAAATGCAATTTTGAGAATATTATAGAAAAATCTAGTAAGTATTAAATAGAAACCTTTACGCCACAGGTTCTGTTTTATTTTTGTCATAAATTTTCTTTATTCAATTATTCGTCATTCGAAAAAAATATGTATTTCAGTTCCTCTACGTATTTCAGCCCATACCTGCCAAGGGAAAATAAAAATGTATTTCTATAAACATCACAAAAAAAAACCATTATTAAGCTTAATCCATTTTGCTGCCGTTCTCACTGGTGGTCCCAAGCAATTCAGCTCCGTCGTAAATTCCTCCCATTTTTTTGCTGCTTGAACTTTGGTGCAAATCCCTTTTGTTGTGGATTCGTAGATTGTGGATTCGCCTTTCTAATTGTTGTTTGGTACTCACGACTTTCGACCTGCATAAAATTAACAAAATTAGTACATATTTATTACTTGGTTACTATAAAACCATTAATAATCGCAAACAACTTACATTTTAACAAGTTTACCCACAATACGCAACACAGTCGAAAGCAAAATTGCATTCGACTCTAAATTCGGTATTCAACGAAAATTTCGACAGGGCTGCACCGCTCATAATACCAAATTGACATTCGATTTTCGATCTTCGACAACCAACGAATATCGAAGATCGAATCTAACTCATAATAGGGGCCATTATTTGTTTTTGTTATGTTACGTTAAGTAATTTTATGTTATGTTGTGTTCATCAATATTATCTTTTAGTGATACCTTACGTTAAGTTACTTTCCGTTACCGCGCTTAACGTACATTATCATACGAAATTAACTAAAAATAATTTTATGTTATACCATGTAATGTTATGTGGCGCTATGTTTGGCATGATATATGGTGGTGTGCTATGTTGTGCTCCATAAAGTTCTGTTATGTTATGTCAATTCCCTTAATTCTGTTTTCATTTCTATTTCGCTTCTGTTTTCTTATGAAAATTCCGTCCCATTCCCACAACTCATTTCCCACACATACATACATTCTTAAGTTAATAGTTATAATGGTCCACGAAATCTTTTCCGTCTTTTCACTCTTTGCCAATCTTAAACTTTTACACTTTCTATTACAAATGCACCTACACATTTTGCACTATTTCTGATTTCTCTACATTTCTTTCAGTTTTGCTTGGTATGGTTTTTATTGCTTTAGTTGATTTTGTTGTTGCCTTTATTTATTCTTATTATTACAGTGCAGTGATCGCTCTGAAGGTTAATTGATGTTTTGTTGCATTTTTGTTGTTTTTGTTATATGAGTTAAACGCTCGTAGCTCGTTGACTGCTCACTTCCAATTTCCTTTATTTTTGTGTGTGGCTAAGCTTATTACAAAATTTTTTGTTAGATATTTGTGCTATACATAACGAATTTTTGAAATAATTCACTAATGTATTAATTCGTAAGAAATTTTTCTCATCTCTTTCTCCATTACTTCTTCTTCGGGCACACTACTTAATCAGAATGCAAGAGACAGTCGAAATTGAATGAGTTCTGCAGGATTTGAAGTGTTGGAAGATATGTAAATATTTGTTCTACAGGCCGATTTGCTTCTAGTCTGTTTGATCTGTGTCCAAAGTAGAGCTTTTGATACTAGGCTCTAGAAGCCAAAGTGCAAATCCGATAAATCCGCAAACCTGAAGCCGTCGGTACTTCTCGTGTACCATATCATAAAGTAACTAATAATAGCGATACATGATATAGCTGAAAAAGCCAAACTAACCCGCAAAACAGAGTTGGCAATTAGAATAACAGCATCAGATCGCTGGACCTCTTACATTTACTATGAACATCAAAGAACTGCGCGAAAACTATGCTAGAATTGCGTGTTACTTCTACATGAAGACTGGACGTTGTTCCGATATGGGTAACTACGAGTATTATTATTATTATTGGGCCACAATACACTGGGACCTCTGATGCAGTCTCTTGTACTTAGCGACAAGCCTAAAATTGGAGGCTTCTGATGACTGTGAGTAGCTCGTCATGCTTTTTGTTCTATATCACTATGGATTTAAATTCGTGCTACCGAAGTGTGCATTTCTCTTGGGAGAGCTGCACATTCGCAAAGAATCTTCTGTGAATCCACAATAATTCGAATATTACAATGACCCGTGCAGTATCCAGTAAAAGTTCGTAAATGCTCTCTTCCCCGTTTTAGAACCTTATACGATGATGCTCTTCTGGAGTGAGAAATAAACTGTTTAGTCTGTTGCGATACTAGACTCTCCATCTAGTGTCGTTTGAATTCCCAGTCCTCCCAGTATTTCATAAATTCTTTTATGTGGGCTTTGGTAAGCCGTGGAATTTCCGAATAGCATCTGATTTCTGCAGGCAGTCCACCGGCGCGTTGCCATTATAACCTACAAGTACATGTCCGGGTACCCAGCCCAACTAATAGTGCAACAGTGAAAAAGTTTTCAGCGAGTAAATGCTCGATACTTGCTTTCTTTTTGTATTCGAGTTCTTCCTGCAAGTACTCGGGTGGCTATCGAGCATGCGGTTAAAGTATTGACTTGGTTTTTTTTCAAGAGTACTTGAATTGAAATTACATTAATCATTATGTAGTGGTTCGCAAATACTTGTACATAGGGGCTGGAGAAACAATTCTGCCAAGTAGAGTTCCACAGAACCATTACTACTCGTATAGCTAAATCTTTACATCCTATATCCAAACGTTTTCACTTCAGGGACTCCGCTGCTTGTTCAAAAGCTGTTCACAACTGCGGTTCGCAAGACGGCTCAACTTAGGTTATACTGTAAGCAGGAGAAGGGCTAGGGATTCACGGAGACAGTGATGATTATGATAACAGCAACAATTTCGGTCTTGAAAAGCAATCCGCCAGAAAAATGAAATTATTTTATGTTAGATTTTCAACCCTTTTTAAAATAGGTATACAAGTTTTCTCCGTGTGAGTCTCCGAATGCATCCAATAACGTTGTTTCTGTATCGATATGTTGATTTGCATTGAGACTTTTTCTTGTTATTTTGAGTGAGTGCAGGTGTGGAGTACTTGTCGGCCTTGGAAATGTATTAGCTTAGTGACCTTTTATGCCGCATTTATTGCGTAGCTTTGAGTGAACTCTGTTGTTAAAAACCGAACTACTAACTTCTGTTGAAGTATGAATATGAAGTATGATCATTGAACCCCCAAAGGGCTTGAACCTAAAGCTCCAGCGAAGGGTTTAAGGTTGGACTTCAGCTCAACAAGCTCAGGGTAAATACTACTTTATAACCCAAATATAGTTCAAAGTTTTAAGGGTATTTTGCTAGCAAAAGTTTTTCTTTAAATTTGATTCATAAGCCTCTTGAGAAATGTAGATTATGGAGTAGGCGAATGAAAATGAAGCATTTTTAGCGGTTAGCTCACCATTTTTTTGTTTAGTTGATTACTAAAATTCGAAAGTCTGCCTGTAGAGTCCTGCCCACTTTCACTTAATGCTTCGTAAACCTATTGAGAGTTGCAGATTTCGGTGCTGAGCGAATGAAATAGTCAGCTTTTAGGACTCTCACCCTTTTAAACATATTTGTGTTGCAAGCCAAAGTGAGTATTAATTTTGGAATTACGGTTTTCAGAGTTAAAAAATATGTGCTCGTTTTGAAATAAATTCAGTTTTTCTGGGAACCCAATAGCTTGCTGCATAATAAACATTCTCCACCGATTAATAAGAAAAGTATCTCCAATGCACCGCACATTTGTGTGCTCAATCTGGATAATTACGATTGCTATGAGTTTTAATACATTGCTGTCAATGGCATAATTGATTATGACAGCCGGCATGGATGATGAGGTAATAAAGGTAGAAAGATCCATGTGTGTATGTGTGCATAAGTAGAAGTGACTGCAAATCAGGCAATGCTAGGAAAAAAGAGCTAACTCTTAGCTTGAGTTTATATGGCTGTTGCAGCAGTATGTGGTAGTTGCCACAAGGCAGCCAAATGTCAAACTGCGTATAAATTTACCAAAATTCATAGAAATGTCGAATGGCAAACCGAAAAAAAACAAAACTACATGCATGCACATACACTCAGCGTCAAAAAGAAGGTCGGGTCGGTTGGCATACGAAAACTGTTTGGTGTATGAATTTAGCAAATGCCTTCAAAACGATGGAAGAAAAGCTGGAAGTCTACGTCAATTGAAGACACATACCATTTTTTACATTTATTTTATTTTTGTTTTATTGCATTGGAACTGAGCATTTTAATGAATTTTATGTTTGCTCGTGTAATGAAATGTAATTTCAGGCAAGAAGCCTATAATAAAAGGTAAAGAAGTAGAAGAATTCAGCAAAATGATTTAAAATATAACTTTTAAAGTACTTAATTTTTCAAACAAAAAAGAGATGCTTGGTGGTATACCTCTGGGTAACTAACCCACTTATCTGAAAACGACTTCGGAGCTCAAAAGGGCATTAGAACGAAATGTAAGAATACTTCAGATAGGAATATTACTTTTGAAGACCAGATGTCAAATAAGCAAGTTATAATAAAAAAAAAACAATTTCGAATGTTCTTAGAAGGATAAAAAAATGTTATTGTATGGTGAAGAAATCCATGTAACACAAGCTTTTAGAGTGCTTTTTCGACACAATCTAGATTACGTGGAGTAGTGTGGAGGTAGTAGGCAGCCGCAGCGAATGCATTGGTGCTTGACTACCATTCAGTAATACATGGGCTCGAAGCCTCGAGTATGAGACACCAGCTGATAGAAAATGCTCATCGGCAGTCAATGGCAAACCGCCGAGTGTATTTCTGCCACGAAAAGCTCTACAAAAAAAAAAAACACCATTTGCCGTTCGGAGGTCTCTACATTTGTGGAGATGTATGAAGACGCATACCACAAATAGAAAGCGGAGCTCGGCAAAATACCCAAATAAAGGGCGTAAGGCACATTGATATTACAGGATGTTTTTACAGGAAAAAATTCACAACATCTCTGCGAAAAAAATTGTCAAAAATCAACGCGTGCTTAGAGATTTGATAGAGATGATAGAAATTTGAAATTTTTATAAAATTTAAAAACAAATTTTTTTATACAAATACGTTTTTTCTAAAAAAAAAAAATAAAAAAGTAAACAATTATTAAAAAAACGTAAAAAATAATAAATAAAAATTAAAATTAAAAGTTGAATAAACAAAATAAATAAAAAAAAGTATAAATTAAGTAAATAAGTATTGAAATAAAAAATTAAAATAAAAAAAAATTAAAAAAAAAATAAATATAAAAATAAAAACTTGTCGATGTGTGGTGTAATATTTACGAAATTTTAAACAAATATTTTCTAAGTTAGTAACTTTGCGTAATACGGTTCTTCCTGTAGTATAAACTAAAATTTAAAAAAATTAATAAAATAAAATAAAAATAAAATAAAATTAATTAAAATTCAAATTCAAATTCAAAATTTAGTAAAAAAATGAGAGTGTAAATTTATAAAAAAAGTAAAAATCAAATAAATAAGAATTAAAATTAAAAATTAAAACAAAAATAGAATAAAAATAAAAAAATGAGAAAAAGTAAAAAATAAACAAATAAAAATTAAAATGAAAATGACAAAATTTAATAAAAAAAAATAATAATAATGAGAGTAAAAATGTATAAAAATAAGTTAAAGTCAAACAAATAAGAATTAAAATTAAAAATTAAAACAAAAATAGAATAAAAATTAATACATGAAAAAAGTAAAAAATAAATTAATTAAAATTAAAATTAAAAATTTAATAAAAAAAGAGTAAAAAATTAAAATAGAAGTAAAATTCAAATAAATAAAAATTAAAATTAAAAATTAAAACAAAAATAGAATAAAAATACATAAATGAAAAGAAGTAAATAAATAAAAATTAAAAAGAAAAATTTAATAAAAAAGAGTAAAAAATTAAAAAAGAAGTAAAAATCAAAGAAATTAAAATTAAAACAAAAATAGAATAAAAATAAATAAATGAAAAAAGGTAAAAAATAAATAAATAAAAATTAAAATTAAAAATTTAATAAAAAAAGAGTATAAAATGAAAAAAAAGTAAAACTCAAATAAATAAGAATTAAAATTAAAAATCAAACAAAAATAGAATAAAAATAAATAAATGAAAAAAGTAAAAAATAAATAGATAAATAATAAACAGTCAAAACTGACCGATATGTGGCGTACACTTTCTTTTGACGCTAACAGTATATGCACATAAGCAGCTTCCAAGCAAGCAGAAGACGTGAAGTTTGCCACGAAATGTGGCATTGTGTGGCTTATTTGAATTTAAAATGCACAGCAGCCGCCGACGAGCGGTGCACCTTTTGCCGCTGTCAATTAACTCTGCAAGCCACGAAAATGCAAACAACGCGCGCACGTAGCCTAAGAGTTTACCTTTGTATGGATGTATGCCAGCATGTGTGTGTGTGCGTGTATATGTGTGCTGCTTTTGTTAAACGTGTGGGCTTATGCGTCTTCCATTCGCGTAACTGTCGGCACAGCTGCGTGGCAAATGTACGTCGTATGGTACACTATGCGGTGACTACTGCCGCCGTGCCACATTTTATGGTAGCGAACTAACGAAATACGTACCATAAATATGTATGTGTATATGCGCGCTTGCAGCAGCGTAGGTGTGAGAAAATTCGTACTTAAGTTGGAAAAATTTTTTAAACTTTATACTCTTGCCATTATTGCTGCCAACAGTGACGGCTAACCTTAGAGGCTGCCGCGTCAGTGTTGCATAAGCGGCATGTGAATAATACGCATGCGCAGCATACAGCGTAAGAATTGCCTTTGGCTAACAATATTTATATACTTACATAGATACGAATATATTTATGAGCGCAAATATGACTCAACTATGTTAAGTGGCTGTGGCGCGACTTACCTGCAACGATAAGAAGAGGAAGAAAAATGATTTAGTATTTATATTGCAAGTGGAATAGTTAGCATGTACATCTGTATGTATATATGTGTGTATGTATCTAAATGTATATTTGTTTATCTACTACTTATGTGAAAAGGAAATTCAAAAGCTCCAACCTAAGTGGCAGTGCGTATGTATGTGTGCGCGCGTATTGGCTGGGGTAGTCTGTAGCGGAAGCACACACGCCGTTTCCGGTCACTCAAATCTAAGCGCTGAAAAGCGTATGTGGCAAAATCTAATTAAGCAGAAAATTTAATTTAAATTCAATTCAAAAGCAGAGCGCAAAGATGCAGGAAATTGACGCTGCTATGCGTACAAACGTCACTCAATTATGAATTTGTCGGTCAGAAAGTGCCACATTAGGCCACTCAACTTCCACTTAATGCGGCGTTGAGCGCTGAAATGCCTTTCATACGTAGGCACTCTTTTTCTTCTTCGTTTGTATTCAACGCCTTTTAAATGCACTTTTATTAAATCCAGCACTTTTTGCGCCCTCCTGCATTATGCAACATTTCGCGGTCATGCCACAATTAAGTTCAATTCAATTGACGGCTCTTCGCAACAGTCGGCGGGTAGCGCTGCGAGCGTATAAGAGATACAAATGCATTACCCACACACGCACATACATACATATGTGGGCATGTGTGTGCATGTATTCATGGCTATTTAAAGGCTACTCTACGCTCACATTCATTAACTCGTGCAACAAATGCATTGTGGCACAGAAAATTGATTAAACCCTCATTCGTCATTTAAGCATTGATGCGTTTTTGCAAAGGCTGTGAGGCTGACGTGACGTAGTTGTACTCGTATGCGCATTTATGTTTGAAGAAATGTTCTCCCAATCGCTGTAGGTTCGATCACTGGCCGTATTAAAGCTTCAGCCGCTTCATTCAATTTCAATCAGCGCACTTCAATGTATATATGTAGGTATTATATGGTGTGCACAAATAGTGGTGTTGCAACAGGAAATTTAGATGCTTTTATATTGTATATCATTACTGCACCTAAGAGAAATCAATTGTTTAATGCCTATATGTATGTTTTCGCAATGATTAGTGTTTCATGGCCAATTGGTTGTGACTTACAGCTGTTCAAAAGCTTCTGTGGCAAGTTAGAGTGCGTGCAATAATTTACGTTTCAGATAGAAATCTGCAGTCGCTTAAGGCTTTACAAAGTCTAAGTCTGGTTTATAAATAAAAAATAAACAACAGCAACAAAAACAAAAACATATCACTTTTTCCAAAAAAAAAATTCCAAAAAAAAAAAAAAAACCAAAAACAAACAAATTTCCAAAAATGTTAAATATAAAAATAAATTTTTTTAAAAAGAACCGAATTCGAATTTTTATTTCACTTTAAAAGCTCTTTATAAAAAGTTTGAACATTGAAAAAATCGCAAAATTATTAAATGTTTCCCAAATTTTTTTTCCATGTAGAGTTTTCCAGTCTCCCATCGGACGCGTGCCCAGGTTGGGGAATGCTAAGTAGATATACAGGGTCGATGGGAAATAAATACCTCCCGCGAAGCAACACTGGAAAAAACAAAAACAAAAAACGGAAAGTCTCTGTCAGCATCTGTACGTCATTTGAGAAGCGGCAGTATTAACACCTGCCAGAAGGTACAAAATGGAACAGCCGACCTGGAAGTATCTCGCTATCCCAGTCTAGAATCAGATGCAGAGGCCCAATCAGTACCTCATCTAAAATAACAATCGATTACTGAAATGGGAACAAGAAGAAGATGAATCAGATCAAGAGTGAAAACAAGCAACAGAATCGGAAGCTGGAATGTTAGAACGCTTACGGAATTTTCATGGCGTTAACGGAGCGATAGGAACTTATATACTTTTATATATAAAGTTTTTCTGTTTCAGTTCTCTATTCATTATACTCAAATACTATAAATTAAGACAAATTTTCAGGCAAATTTCAGAGCTTGCGCAAAATATTTGAATCGCTTGTCTTGGAATCGCTTGGTGGCAAAGAAACGATTTACGTCAATAAACACATATTTTGGCCAAAATCCTACTTCGGTTTGTGTTGCGCGTCTGGCTGTTTTCCACAAATGGAGGGATCTACAATTTTATGCTGCCTCCGAACGGCAGATGTCTTTTTTATGAAGTGCCTGTTCATGGCAGAAATACACTCGGCGGTTGGCCATTGTCTGCCCAGGTGCGAACGCTATGAGAAAAAACTTTTTTTGTTTTTCGTACTCGGGTTACCCGATCGAATCAGCGTACTTGCGAATGGTACTAACGCACGAACCCATTTGGCTACGGCAGCCGCATTTATTACCAGAGTGTAAAATACTTTACATAACTTTCTATAGAGATATTAAAAACGTCCGTATACGTATTTCTTGTTGCTTGCTGAATTGGATCTATAAAAGTAGTCATGAAAAGTATTACTTTTTAATAACATCATCGTATAAATTGAATAATTGCGCTTCAGCACGTAAAATGTCAGGAAATCATGACCAGTAATTGAATAATTTATTTTCTTCATACAATATAATTAGAAATTAACAATAAATTTATTCATAAACAACAAAATCCTAGGTAAGCAGAAAGATACATACACACACACACATACATACACACACATTCATACATACACACACACACATAGGTGCTTAAACCAAATTGACCTCACCAATTAGCGTCGAATTGCACTCAATAATTGCGTTAATTACCTCACCGACAGTGGCGCACAACCAATTTTACAATAACTTTTACAGCTATGTTGAGCCTACGAAAACTATAAATAACAAAAAATTTCCTGAGTAATAAATAAGCGCGCAAAGTAAAAAAATGAGCAGCAAGAGCAGCCCAATGCCTAAGCGGGGGAAAACGAGCTGGAGCCGGGTCTGTTGGTGTTGGTGTTGGTGGCGGCGACGACGGCTAGACGACAAGTCGAAGAAAAGCCGCCTTTGGGCAACGCCTGCGCGGGCGGTCGCCTCGCTGAATGAGCGGCTGAATTGGGGCGTGGCTATTCTGATTATTTTGCCCACTCGACTGTAACGCAACGAATGCAGCAAATGCCGGCAGATAACAATGAGTCGCAACAACAACAAAAGTAACTGCATGCCGACAAGCGAAACAATGTCATTATATGGCGCTCCACTTTACCTCATCGCCTGGCCTCCTTTTTTTATTAGATTTTACTTAATTTTTTTTTGGTTTCTTTGTTTTTTCTTCAGGTTGTAGTTGCTTTTACTGCATTTTTTAATTTATTTCACTTTTTGCATTTCTATGCAATTTTCCAGGTTGGCTTTGTCGTTGTTATTTTTCGTTTTCTGGTTCGTAGAAAATTTGTTTGCGGAAATTTTTCACAGCATGCAGAGTGTCTTGAGGACTTGTCTACAAGTACATAGGCGAGCACCACACCTTTTATGCCGCCCATTTTCTCACACCCATATTTTTGCGAATGAAAGCAACAACAACAATTACTTATATGCAATAAATTGTAACATTGTAGTCAAACAGCGGGTGGGCCTACGATTTTTCGTTTGCTTTTTCTTTTTGAAATTTAAGGAACTTGGTTTGTGCCACTAAGTGTGGCCGAAAGGCAAAGAAAAGCGGCACTTGAAAAAGGAGATATGAATATAATAAAGTTCAGGGACACACTATTATTTTTTCATCGTAACATCATATGCTTAAGGGGGAGCCTGGTTTATGAGGTCTAAAAATTGCATCTCTTTGCGATTTTTTTTAAGGAAAAAATTAAATTAGCACTGCAAAATTTTTTCTATTTTTTAATGAACATTTAAAAAGTATGAAAAATTTTTGTACTGGTTAAAATAAGTTGAAAAAAATGTTTAACATAGAAATTAGTAGAGCGCTGCAACGCTGGAGTTTCCAACTGGCGTACAAGATACAGCTCGTAATTATTATCTAAAGCAAAAAATTCAAATGGATTTCTAATTATCATGATTTTTTTATTATAGATGAACTAAGAAAACTGAGAGAAATTCCAAAATTTCAACTTTTTAGAGGTTTTAAAGAAAAAAATGGCTTTCTATAAGAAAAACTTCACTTCAACTTGGTATAAAAATCTTGAGCAATTTTTTTTTATCTATTTTGTTAGTTCAAATAGAAGAGAATTTAATACTGAATGGAACAAGCTATAATTCATTTCAAAAGGTTCATTAGTTTTTTTTTCATTCACGTACGCCAATTGGAAGAAATCATAAAAATGAAATGGCGAGAGAAGAAGATAAAGTTTGTACTATAGCTTTCCGGTCACAGCGTAACTACCTAACGCTCGCCTACCTTTGGCTTTGTATCTACGGAAATATTGAGAATTAGGCTCTGTAACTTTGTGTGAATATTCTGAAATATATTAGGAATCGCTTAAAACGAAAAAAAAATTGATTTTTTTGACCTTATAAATCAGGCATGAATGGTTCATCGATTAGATGAAATGGTAATTTTGAAATTTTAGGCTAGAACTTAGTTGAAGCTATAGGTACACCTAACAGGTATTTTAATTTAATACTTTTTCAAACTAATTTTTATTTCATCCATTGGATGAAATTTTAGTAATAGGCCGAAAATGAAAGTAAAGGCGTTCACCAACACAGTGCTAGTTTCTAATTTCATAAAATTTTTGTTACGAAATTCTGTCGCATTTAAAATTATCAAATTTTTCGTCGATTGGAAGAAATTTTCATTTTGAAAGTTTGGTATAAATATTAAGTGATTCTACATATCTACTTTATATTCTTATGGCATAGTAAGTGTTATGATATATTTATTTCATCTCTTGGATGAAAATTTTAAAAATAATTCGGGACAACAGTCATATTGTGGTACCTTTTTCTTAAGGAATTGGTTGATTTATATTCAGCTTTTATTTCATATTTTCATATTTGGTGAAAAGTTCTTTTCATCCTTTAGATGAATAGTTAAATAGTAAGGTGGAGATGAAAGTAGGGTAACTCATAAATACAAGCTTTTCATCTTTTAAATGAATATTTAAATAGTAAGGTGGACATGAAAGTAGTGGAACTCATAAATACAACACTTGGTTGTTTTTATTATTATTTTTTTTTTGATACAATTTTCCCCACTTAATTATGCATCCAAACTTTCATCGATTAGATGAAATTTTAATTGTGGCTAGTCGCATCAAAATTAGTAGAATTTATGTTTGATTTTCATATTTTGTTGCATTTCAAGACAAAATGTCTGCTTGGATTCAACAAATCAACTACCAGCGTCCGCACAGGTGTTATAACGGGTCACTGTGCTATTGGCACCCTAGCCATTAGAATGGGCATACCTCACAATGACTTTTGCAGGGGCTGTGGAGATGAAGTAGAAATTGAGTCGAAACAACAACTCCCGCACTTCAAAGAAGCCGTGCCAAATATCTTAGCGACAATTTCTTTGAAGACATGGTAAAATTGTGAAATAGTCTCACTTGAGGGAGTAGTTACCCGCTTAAAAAATTAGGGGAACCAAATTAAATGCAGGTAGCGTAATGGGCCTCGGGGCCATCGAGTGTCTTGTCTTAGACAAGCAACCTGGCTAACGTAACCTGGGAGAGGAAAATTTACGGTTTTATATTATAATTTCAGATAAAATATTTTTTAATGCTTTTTTCATCCTTTGGATGAAAATTTATATAGATTTATCGATTAGATGAAATTTTTATTGTTCAATTGTCATTATTTTTGTATTTGATCCCTTGTATGAAAATTAAATCATTGTAATTTTAATATATTTTTAGCTTTATTTTTATATAATTTTCTTAAGCTTTGATATGAAATTAAATGAAAAATAAATATATTTTAATAAATAATCATCAATTTAGGTAATATTTAATGATTAAGTGTTTGAGTTGATAAAAATTATTATTTAGATTTAATCTGAAAATATTTTATGACCAATTCTTCAATGCAAAAAGTTGTGCTTCAATTCCGCTATTTACTTACACCACTTCAAATAAAGTTATATATGATAAAGAAGCTAATTTGAACTAAAATTGCGATAAGAATTCATACACTATGTTATATTATTTTTCATCTGTTAAATGAAAATCTGGACACATGTTTGTGTGAAAAAAACTGGAAATATTTGCGATATGAAGCTAAAATTCGCCAAATTAAAATCGGAGTTAACGCTGAACCTAATATATAGTTCAGAATTTGGAATACATCGATCAGATGCCTTGCTTTTAACAGAATTTTTTCGACATTCAATTTATAACGCTTGCTCATTCTCTATTATTCCATTTTTCGCAATTCATTAATCGGTTTTTGCTTAGTAACTAAAAAAACATTCGAGAAAAATACAAAAATAGTTCTATTTTGGAAATTCAATTTATGTCAAATGTTACATCATCTCTTTATACGGCATCTCTTTCCATGAATACTGCGCAAAAATATATATTCATCCATTAGATGAATATTGTAAAAAATTGTCTACGACAGATATAAATTCATTCTCATCTGACAAACCTCCTCTAATGTTTTTTTGTTTTCCTGACTACTTTTTCGTTGCCCCAAATTCTAACTTAGTATGCGTTTCGACACCTACCACCAACTATTACGGTTACAAGGTGTGTAGGTATTCGCAAGCAAGAAATTAAGCAAAATTTATATTCACATAAACTATGTTTCTATGTATGTCAGTATTTCTGTAGTAGTTTTTCTGTTTTGCCATCATTCCGTCGCCTGAAAAATCGTGGGAAATTCGCTGCAGCGTTTGATCTTGTCTGTCGGCCTATAATAATAGCGCGATAGAGTAGACTACCCGCATTTGCCTTCGTGCACGCATACCTACATGGATACAAACATGCACAGGTATACTGCTGATGACGTTGATCTTGACGATAATGATGAATGCAAAGCGCTTAGCATCCACTGCGCTGCGAGATTGTTTTTTCAAAGCAACGCGTCGCAAATCGCTCATGCTGCCAACAACATGCAACACTGTGCGAAACTTGCAGCTATTATTGTTCTTATTGTATTTGTTGTTAGTGAACAAGGTGTGGGCCGCAACAGGAACAAAAATAAAATAATACAAAAACAACCGTAACTAGCTTTATTGCAAATATACGAACATACATAAATGCATACAGACTTTTAGAATAGGAATACAGCAGTTGAAATGTGGCGGAAAGGGTTCAAGGTACTGGTGGGGTGGGGGATCGGAGAAACAGAGGAGCGGCAGGAGGAGTGTTGGCTCTATTGCGGCGCATAAAATGCAAATTTGATGCGATACGCTGCATTATACATTAGCGCTGCTTTGATTTTTCCCCTTTTTGTTTTTTTCTTTTTTAAAAATGTGTTTTTCCCTTTTGTTAGTGTACTTAGATTGTAATTGGTATGTTTGTGTGTATGTGTGTACGTATGTATTTGCAGGAAGAAATGTATCAGGTAATCGCTAAGCCGAAATATTTGACCACATGGATTCCTGGGAGACTTTTTATCGATCTTAATTTGCACCTACATGAATTTATATATTCCATCAAATTCTTTGCAGACATTCCATAGGTAAAAGAAGTTTATAGGGTTTTTGGATAAGGAGTTAGGCCTGTAAAAAAATTAATCATTCAGTTTCTAGCACAAATTTTATTACTGCTTTCGGTAGTAAATTTCATCTATTGGATGAATTATACTATCAATCATCCAATGGATGAAATTTAGTTATAACTATATATACTTGACATTTTTATTGTATCAGTAATGATGGCATTACTGTTTTCGCCTTTCTATGGAAAAAACCATATTTTACATCTATTAGACGAAAGTTGATTACAAATATGTATGCAAATTTATTTCACAATTATGAATTTTTTACGAGAAAGGGCTGCTAAAAATCCGTACTAACATTATCTTCACCCCCCTTGCTTAGCCCTGAAACGCCATGCTTATTTTTTCTACGCAAACCTCATAATTCGTCGATTTGCCGATCACCTATTTTAAATCTATATTAAAGGGATCCTGTGTACAAATAATGTCCTAAATGAAATTTAGTTTTATATTCTTTTAAGTTTAAATCAAAATTAGAAGAAAAGCCTTTAATTTTATTGCTTTTATAGCTTACAAATTAGAGCAAAATGAATGATGAAAACATGGGACAATTTGGATGAAAATTGTTCCAAAACTTAGCTCATATTTTTTTGAAATTAAGCCGTATAAGATTTGCTCTAGTTCGAAATTAGACCAAGTAGATAAAAAAGAGTATGATATTACGTCCAAGTTGTAAAGTTCTGTGCATCTATTGGATGTAAAATAGAGCTGTACTACATTAGCTATTTTTCACCAAAACTATTTTGCATGTGATATTAAGCTTAGCTATGGTCGTTAGACCGCTGTACGTCCCTTGGATGAAAAACTGTTCGAACGTAATAACCAAACCTCTGTAGATGAATTGTGTTAAAAAGAGTCTGAAGCTATTATTTTTGGTCAAAACTGCCCTAACGGTGGTAAACTAAGCAACATATTTTAAATGTATAATTTAATAGGTGTAGAATGAATATTACATCCATTTGATGAAATAAAGAAAAACAACTTTTTTGATATATTTTTTTTAATATTTTCTATGTTATATAGAGGAAAATGCATAACACCGTGGACAATAAATAATTATCAAAAAAGAATGCGAAACGAAATTTTGATGAAAATTTGTTAATTTTTTTTTTTTGGAAAACTTTATGCAATGCGTGGAATTTTTGCGGTTTATAAAAAAAGAAACACAAAATAAAAATTCTCAAAACCTTATAAAGTCTCTGTACTCATATTCTAAGCATCTCTGTATATTTTATTTATTTTTATTTTTTATTTTTTAAAAGCTTAAATAACAATAGAATTGCTAAATAAACAAAAAGATAACGCAGCGCTAGCAACGGAGGCTTTCAGCTGGACCTCTGTATATATTAATTAAATAAGAAAGGAATATTGTATTACCTCCAATGGATGAAAACTGAAACTTTAAAATGCAGATTCGTCTTTTCCCATAAATGCTCGAGATACAACTGTTTCTGTAAATTAAGTACAATTAAATGTGCGTACATCGATTAGATGAACATTTTGTTCATCGCCAGAACTGTTTATGGTGCTAAATTAGGCACACTAAAATGTATGCATTCATCAGACGTAATACGCGTATTACATTATATCCAATGGATGAAAATTCATACTCCCAACTTTTTCCATAAATGGGATATAGGAAAATATTGTTTTCAATAGTACATTGATTGGACGAAACATGGTTAGATACAGAACTAAAGATACAGACCAGCGTATTTTCATTGAAATTACCGCCACTTTGAGGTCGTTGTTGACCCACGAAACACCTTGAACTTCACTAGCACGCAGCTATAACCAGTGTTGCTATTGCTACTGCAATTGATTTTGTTGCTATTGGCCAACTCGTTGTTTCACAGCACGAAGATAAGACATATTTGCAACTGCAAATTGTGCTGCTGTAGTTGTTTCTTTTCTTAAAACTTTCTATGCCTTTAAGTAGGTAAGTACGGGTATATGTGGCCGCTACCTGGGCGCTGCTGTTGTTCTTCTTGTTGTACTGGCTGCCGTCGATTGCTTTCGATGCCGCTAGGAAAATATGTAAATTGCATGCAGGTTGCTGTCGACGCTGACGACGCTGACGCTGACGCCGACGACGACGACGACGAGTTAACGGGCAACAATAGCAAAAAACACCTTAGACGGTTACAGTAAAGACGATAATCGAGAAAAAATAATGAAATAAAATAGCAAATAAAATTTTATAAAATACAAACACAAAACATTAGCAACAGTAACAAGAACAAGAAACACAATACGGGTATAAAATATTACCCCACAAAGAGCTGTGTAGGTTTTGTTTTTGTGTTTTTATTTTTATTTTTTTTAATTGTGCTCTCTACCTGCCCGCTCTGATTGAGGCACTCACTTGGTGACTATTGTCAGTGGCTGTGTCGTTTTTGTTGTTGCTGGCATATACTACTTTTGCACTTTTTAGATAAATGCATTTTTGCAGTTTTCAGATCAATGCAAAAAAAAGCAAAAAAAGCAAAATTTGTTAAGCCAAAAAAACAAAAAAAAAACAGCTAAAGCAAATAAAATAAATAAAAATATATAATAAAATTCCACTTTTCGCGAAACACCTGCACGTTTTGTTTAAATCGGTTTCCCAATTAGTTGCTCATTTGTGCTTTGAGAATAGCTGAATTCATGCGGCAAGAGCTATTACAATAATAACAAATACAGCTTTACAATAAAGCTTGCAGAAAAGCAGAAGTTTTGATACACTTTTATAGAAGAAAATGTAAAGCTAAAGAAAATAGTTAAAAAAACAAATTGGTAATAAATAGTGGCGACTTTAGTTTGAGTGCTTCAGTGGGAAGTCAAAAACTCCACAAAAAACAATAAGAATACAAATATAAATAAAAATTAAAATGAATGCACCAAAAGCAGTGGCACCGCAGCTGTGTTGCGCTAAATTTATTGCCAATTTTGATGAAATTCCAATGCGTATGCGATTCCGCGCATGAAACAGCAAAATGGCAAGCTGCGTGTGTGTTCTGCCATCAAAAAGCTCGTCATAAAAATCATTTGCTGTTCGGAGTCGGCTTAAAAGGTTAGGTTCCTCCTCCACAGAAGAGTAAGCGCCAATTATTTATTTATTTTTTATTTATTGGCCAACGGCATAAGTGAGAAAAGTAGTTAAATTCAAATAATTATAATAAAATAAATGTCAGTTCTTAATAAAACCTAAATATTCATTTGTTTGGCTCTTCCTAAAACCGCATGTCGCAGAAGTGCACAACAAAGAAAAATAAGTAAAAGATTTTGCAAAATTTGTAGCACACTTCGACTACCATACAAAAAACATAATAGAAAAGTAGTTTGTGATTAATCACTGATAGAGTGAAGTAATGTAAAAATAAAGTAAAAAATAAAAGATAAATACCGAATGCTTGAATTTTTTTTTAAAGGAAAAAACCAGACTAACACCTGAACAAAGAGAGGTACACAAAATTAACGCGGTTCATGAGCCACTTAAAACTGGCATTTTGTTATGATAAAATTTAGAAGACTACAATCCTGCAAACTCGAAATTTGTCTAAAAATTCTGTTTGAAAAAGTAGAAATTTTGACGAAGATTTTTTGACTTTTTTCTTAATTTGCACACAGTTTGAAACTTAGAGCGTATATTTGGTTTTTTTGTAGGAAAATGAACTATAATTGTATTTAATATTTTTTATAACAAAAATATGAAAATGAAAGAAGAAACAAATAAATTGTCTGGCCAACAAGCCCCAGTCAGTGCTAGAGTTATTCAATGCGATGGCAACTATGCAGCTGAACAATAATTTAATAATAATAACACACGCAGACCATTTTGTCTATTCAGGTGTTTAGTGATAAATTGAAGGCAGAGTAAAAAAAATATATTAAACAAGGGGTCTACGTTAAAAAGGTGAAAAACTTAAAAGCCCGCTATTTGTCTAGCTGTATTCTAATTTACAATCCACAATCTTCCTTAGTAGAGGTTGCACTGTAAGGCCGTTGCTGAAGCAAAACCTAGCCTGGTGAAGCACGGCGTCTATGGATGGTACCTGGGCATTTCGTACAATGTACGACATTCCTACATCAAACTTTTCTGGCATGCATTTGTCCTATCGTTGGTTATTCTATTTGAATCAGAGTAAATGAAATCGGCCGATTGCTTCTGCCGCTAAGCAAAAATCGAGCTGAAGCACAAAACGTATTCTGTATTTTTGTACATTTAAAAAATTTGGAATGAACAAATATGAATTCGCATGTGCGAAAAATAAAAATGATGAAAAAATTATGATATGGTGAATTCGTGAACCGGATCACTGTTTTCCAGACATAAAATAGAATGGAAAGTAATTTTCTCAAAATATTTCAAAAAAATATTCACAATTGCAAAAGTTATTAAATGATTAGCATCTGTGATTCTTTTTTTAAATGCCTCTAAAATATAAACGAAGCATTTCTGACAGTTTACCTTAATAAAAATAATTTCAAGTCCAAAAAAGTTCATATGTAATAAATTTTCCAATTTTATTTCGGACCATGTTTTTCATTGTATTTTTCATTAGAAAAGGTTTTTTTACAAAATTAAAAAATAATAATAATAAGTTAATAAAAATTAAAAAAATTTTTTTTTTTTTAATTAAAATCACCAATTACACAGGCAGGCCTAGGGATAAATGCTAATAAAACGGATATGATACTTTTTACTAGAAGGTACAAGATCCCCTATTGGCAACCCCCGAAGCTAAACGACGTGGAACTAACTCTTAAAAATCATACAAAGTACCAGCAATTTTGGATAGTAAACTATCATGGAAGTACAATATATTAGAGAGGAAGAAAAATGCCAGCCATGTACTATAGGCATGCAAAAAGATGCTGGGAGTTACATGGGGTCTATCTCCTGCTATAATGTATTGGTGCTACTCAGCTATAGTAAAGCCAATATTAATATACGGTGCTCTAGTCTGGTAGACTGCGCTAAGAAAACCGACATATAAAAAGCCTATGGAAACTATTCAACGTCTTCGTGCACTCTGCACAACAGGTGCAATGAGAACTACTCCAACGGCAGCGCTTGAAAGAATACTCAACTTGTCACCGACTGATATTGCGGCGAAATGTCTAGCAGATAAATCCGGCGTAAGACTCAGCGCGACAGGCGAATTTACCTGTAAAACATTCGGACATAGCTCAATAGGCATTAGTTATAGGGTCCAAATGGACTATATAACTCTGAAATACAATTGGGTGAAGGAATTCCGAACAACAATAGATGAAGGGGGGTGGACAAGAGGTATGAAATCTATCCCCAATACGCTTAATATATTTACTGATAGCTCGAAAATGTTAGATGGAGTAGGGGCAGGGATCTATTGCGCAGAGCTGGGCATCAGTCAGCCATTTAAGCTTCCTGACCACTGTAGTATCTTTCAAGCAGAAGTCTTTGCTGTAGGCAAGGCTGCGGAAATAGCATTCGCAAAGAGATCAAGCAACTCCAAAATAAATAACGCTGCTGTAGCGCAAATTATTGCTGAACAACCTTCCACATCGAAGTCTCGACGTTCTCAACAACACTCAGGCACTCATGAGTCGACGGTTGTGACGGTTATAGCGGAAATTTTAATTATTTAGTTTTTAACGCAAAATTGTTAAGAGCCATATATTGAATTGTGAGAATAGTTAAACCTGAAAAAATCTAAATATTTACATGTTTTCGTTTAAAACACCAGCTAGGCGTGTCTTTTGAAAGACTCTTTATATTCTCGTAGATACGAGTGTAAGCCATTGCCCTTTTAAAAAAGGAATAATGAAGTAAGTAGCACGATATTTTTGCTGGCTTTCCAACGTTAATATTTTTTTAATAATTTCAATAAATTTAATTAATAATTAATAACTTAATTTATTTTTAATTTATCAAGAATATTTAGGGGAAAAAAATTTAACAGAAAATCTTCACATATTTTCAAACGGATAATTGCAAGATAATTTTTTGTTTGTGTTTATGAGTTTCCGCATATTTTTATAACATTTTGTATCCACATGCTTAAAACAAATGTTTTGCTTTTTAGATTTATAATAATTTCTTCCATGTACTCTCATAGAAGTCCTGACACGTTGATGAGGAGTGAGTAATGCAGATTTATTACAATTGAGTCTCTAGTATCGCAACAATATCGAATTTTTCATGTGTGATAAAAAAATGCAAACTCATCTCACTTTATTATAAACCCATAAAATGCAGTTTGTGTGAATTGAATTGGGCCAATAGTTTTCAAGTTAAGGCGGTCACGCTAATACCCGATGGGCTGTACGATATTTGCATATGTATGAGAATATATGAAAGTAGCTAGAAATACATTCCTTTTATTATTTATTTCTTTATTTTTACATACATACACTCGCCCTCTTATGTATAAATCTGTTTGAGTATTTTCTAATCGCATTTTGCTTATCAGTTGCATTTTACTGTACTCTCGAGTGTCTTACTTAGGCCCCTACCCCAACCGGCAACTATTTTTGACATTTTACAACCGGACAACCAGATAATGCAAAGCAGATAAGGGACAAAACTAGTGGAAAGTAAATAGCAAAGGAAAAGTAAAAAAAAAATTAATGAAGCTAAAAGAGAAACACTGATAAGCAAAAGGGCCGCGCTCAAGCAACAGCATTTTAGTACTCACATACACAAGTTGCGATTGGACAATATTTTGTTAGTCACATACATATAGTGGTGGACATAAAATTTTTTATAGGTAGTCAACTACGCCTGAAGCGCCGCAGAAATATTACGCTGGCTTCTCGCTAGCTAATAATTTTTCTGGATATGAACAGAGGGCTTGTAATTCGAATTACAAGTAAATCTATTATTAAAACGTCGTGCAACCATTTTAACGGTATTATTGTGTTAAGTACTAAAAAGCGAAAATTATGGAAGGGAAATCGTAATTGTTAGATTTAAGTTTTAGAAACATCAGCAGCAGAGGTGAGTCAAGTAGCTCAGCAAGATCAGTAAATCCTCATCAGACTAAGTTTCTTCTACAAAAGGCAAAATGCAGTCGCTGAAGATGATGTGCTGAAAATAATATTTTTTACGAAAGTGCCACGGACCACATGACTCGATACATTCGAGAAAAGGTAGCGCAGCGCCACAAATTCTAAAAAAAATGTTTTACTTAATATAAATAAATGCTAATAACTATGAAAGAGGCTGTCTCTCAGTACCCGTTCAGAGGGTCTAATTTTTTTTTCATTGGAGTTAATGCTTTGACGTTTTAACCGAAAAATCAATTAATTTATCGAAAATATAGAACGACTTGAAATAAAATTTCTCATTTCATTGTTAATAGCTGACTGTATACGCTGTCTCCTGATATTCATACTAATATCGTAGACTGAGTATTTAGAATAATTTAAAATATTTTTTTTTTTTTAATTTAGTCCTTTGAAAATTTAAAGTATTTTAAAAAATTAGATTTTTGCTAGCTAACTTTTACTGGCGCCCGGTGTAATGTAGTCACTTCTTAAAGTAATAAACCAATTGAAAAATAATAGTTCTTGTTATAGTCGATACCATTAAAAAATAACAGAAAAAAACAACAAAATAAAAAATAATATAAAAATTTGAATAAAAACACAATCGTGTGTCTTATGTATACATAAATTTGTGTATATTTTCATAATCTTTTTCTATTTGTGTTTAAAAAAGAAATCCTCAAATCATTTCGCCGACACAATGTCTGCTAAGCTAATGAACAATCAACGCATGTAAAAATACAAATAAGCATTTATGTATTATATTTTTTTATGTAGGTGCATATATTTGTTAGGATCGGTCCATTTCAGCAAAATAACCTATAAATGGTTTTGGATAAAAGTATACTAGCAAGCCATGTATATTAGGGTGTATCAATTTAGGGCAAAGTAAAATACTGGTGGTTCTCGGCTTAAAATGTGGGTCCCTCCATTTGTGGCACAACGTCAAGGCGCACATCACAAATTGGAGAAGGAGCTTGGCCTCGGCCGACAAAGTCCGTAAACGCAAGATATATGAAAGGCTCTGAGTAAAGGCAAACTGTGCTAGCCATACAGCTTACTGTGAGAGTCAGAAATGCTTGCTTTTCTGCGTGAATACCTGAAACGTCCTTTGATAATATTATTTTCAGTTTTTCGGTCGTCGTTTTCGAAAGGAACTAGCCGGTATGCCACCCATCACTTAAAAACTAATTGAATTTGTGCATTTAAAAATAGTTAAAAAGGGGTTAAAAATTAAGAAAAAAATTTGATGCTATGAATAATAGTTGAAAATCTTATATGCCTTTTGTTTTCTACCAAACTAATTAAATACATTTATATGAAATAAATTTTTATAAATAAAATGTAGAAAAAATTAGTTTTTATAAAAAAAGTTTTGAAAAACTTATTATTGTAATAGTGAACAGTTTAACATATTTCGAAAATTACGTTGGAGAAAAAATTAATTTTAAAAAATAAAAAAAAAATTGTCAAATAAATTTTTATAGAAAAAAAAAATTTATATAAAATAAATATATATAAAATAAATATAAAATAAATTTTCATAAACAAATTTTGAAAATTAAGTTTTTATAAAAAAAGTTTTGAAAAAATTATTAACAGTTCAACTAATTTCAAAAATGACGTTGGTGGAAAAATTATTTTTATAAAGAAAAAAATTATTTTTATAAAATAAAAAAAATGTTTTTATAAAATAAAAAGTTTTGATAAAATAAATATAACAAATAATAAAACTTATGAAATAAATTTTTGTAAATAAAATAAATTTTTATAAAAAAATTTTTTCAACTTCAACTAATTTTGAAAATGACGTTGGAGAAAAAATTTATTTTTATAAAATAAAAAAATTATTTTTATAAAACAAAAAATTTTGACAAATTAAATAAAACAAATAAGAAAACTTATAAAAGAAATTTTTATAAAAAATAAAATCAATTTATAAAAAATAAATGTTTATAAAAACATAAATTTATATACAGGGTGGGCCATATAGCGTTTGCTTTTTGAACCACTTATTTTTTTTGAGAATGGTAACATAAATGACATGTCATATTGAAAGCCTATTTCCAAAGTGGTGGGTCTTCTTCTTCTTCCGCGGTTACAGTAAATGGCGAGCGTTACCGTGACATGCTCAACGAGTTTTTGTTTCCAAAAATTGAAGACGAAGAAGATTGGACGACATTTGGTTTCAACAGGACGGTGCAACTTGTCACACTGCCATTCAAAGTTGCCATTCATGAAATTGGAGCCCAAACAATCGAAAATGTGCTTAAATATTGGGTTGATCGAATGGCCTACTGTAAACCCAGTCGTGGCAGTCATTTGAACGATATTATTTTTCATTCATAAGTGACAATGTTCAATCTTCAAAATAAAAAAAAAGTTTGAAAAAATATTGATTCGTTTTTTTTTTATAGCCGATTCAAAAAGCAAATTTTACATGGCCCACCCTATATGTAAAATCAATTTTTATAAAAGAAAAAATTACTTTTGATAAAAAAGTTTTGAAAAATTATTAATAGTTAACAGTTCAACTAATTTTGAAAATGACGTTGGAGGAAAAATTTATTTTTATAAAATAAAAAAATTTTGATAAAATAAATATAACAAATAAAAAAACTTATAAAATACATTTTAATAAAATAAAATAAATTTATAGAAAATAAATGTTAATAAAAAAATAAACTTTTATAAAAAAACAAATTTTTATAAAAAAAAAAATTTTATAAGAAAATTTAGAAAATATTAGTTTTTATAAAAAAGTTTTGAAAAAACTATTTATAGTGAACAGTTCGTTGAGGGGTACTTTTCAAGTTCTAATAAGTAAGAAATGAAGGGTTTTTGAATAAATGCACTCGAAGTATGACAGCGGCGTAAGCATAGCGGTGATCCTGGCAAATCTACAGCTGTAAAATTTGCCGAGAATACTTATTTAGACTTAACATTGAACCATGGAATGCTGTGCACAATGAAAGTAGGGGGCAGACTAATATCAAGATGGATTAATGAACAAGAAAAAAACATGAGGAAACTCAGGGAAAACAACTCGAAGGAATCAGCCGAGGACCGGGTCAAATGTAACTCCAAATTATGATGATGCAGTATTTACTTAAATTGGACGCTTATACAAAACACGAATTAAAGTATGGCATTTTAGAAGTCAGCCATAGCCGTCTGAATAGGCTCTTCTTGCCCATCTACTACGTATGCTAACGGACTTGAATAAAAATAATTTATTTTTTTTAGAAAAATAACCCTTTTTGAAGTTCCATTTGCTTTGAATCCGACATTAATATCCAATAGCCTACACATTATTTTAGTTTTTACGCCTCCTTCAGAAAATTTTCTTCCACACAATGAGACCCATCCTAATGTATGCACGCAAATGTTTATTGGCAAACATTTAGATACAAGTTAGTTGAACACTACTTTTAATTGCAGTTGCTAACTAGCGAACAAACCCATTCACAACCACACACACATCCGCATACCCATAGGCTTGAATTTAGATACCTTTATGAACATGTACATCTAAATATGTAAATACAGCCGCACACAGGCCGCAAACTGTCAACACTTAAATGCTCAAATCCTATGAAAAATATTTTTTATAGCTTTTCAACAAGTTGCAAGCTGCCAGCGCAGCAGTTGGTGATATTAATGCAAATAATTGAAAAAAAGAGAAAAACCAATGAAAACTTGAATAAAAATAATGAAATACAAATTACGAATGCACGCGCCGCATACGAACATAAGTAGACGCACATAGCTACATAAGCAACGAAGCAAACAAATAAGAAAAAAAAAAACATAAAGAAGAAATAAAGCAAATAGCTAGCAACACGAGCAAGTAGGCGATAAAAATATTTTATAGACAAATCGACGGCATAGTAAAAGAGAATTTTATTTTTGCTTTGCAATTTTTATTTTGATTCTAACTTTTCTTTCTGCACTAAGGCTTTCAAAGAACAAATGAGGCAAAATAAGTGCCAACAATAGAGCAACCAAAGAAACGGGTAAAATTACTTGAACGCACATTTTTGGTGGAGCGCATTTGCTATACCTAAATAATTTTTTTTTTTGTTCTAATAATTTTGTGTTGTTTATTTGTGAATTTGGTAATTTTTTTCTAGTCTTTAATTGTGAATGGTGAAATGCACATTTTCTCAATTAAATGCTGCATGCGCGCACCGATTTCATGCTTAGAAAATGCAACAAAATTGTATTGTTTTGCCGTTTCAATGCGCGTTGGTGGTGGTGTTGTTGTTGTAACTTGCAATGCTGACGAAATAAGCGCTTGAGTGAAATAAAAGTATTTGCAGGAAAGTAGCTGTGTGATATGAAAGCTACAAAACATGCCAAACCTGCTAGGAATCATAGCATTGATGGTAAAGTAGCAGCAACTCTACGGGGCGTATGAGTAATAAATGGCGAATAGCGAAGAATTTCCGCTGGATAATGTAAAATGGTTACGTTTATGAAAGTGAGTAAGTATGTGCTGCAGAATGCAATAAAAAATAAAAGGAAAAAACAAAAACAAATTCGTCACTTTAAAAAAAAATCGAAAACAAAAACGTGCGATCTTTAGCGATCAGCTGTGGGTAAATCGTATTTTTTAAAATAATGCTAATAAAATCTCAGACTGAAGCTGCAATAAAAAGGTAACAAATTATGAAACTTCTTGAAGCTGTTATTTAAGAACTAAGAATCAAAACTTTCGGTAAGTGACATTACAAAAATGAATATCGCTTACGATTTACTTGTATTGAAATTAATGCTTTATGACAAACTTTAACAAATTTCCTACTACTTTACGTTCATTACCTTCATGTAAGGTTATGACCTAAGAATAATAACAATTTGTATATAAGAAGCAGAAGCTTGTGTAAGAGCTACTGAAACCAAAAATTATTTGAAGAAGGCTACTACGATCCCCAGCGTTTAGAAAATCTAAAAAAAATCTGAACAAAGGAGTCATTTCCGCTCATTGAAGAATACATCATTCGATTCTTTTTAATTGCTTGACTTGAGGCACGAATTTATGTAAGGTTACGTGAGAAAAAAATTTCCAAAGTACGCAAGAATGTAAAAAATAGCAGAGTGCTATTAGTTAATATGGATTTAAGTTCAATAAACTTTCATAAAATATAAAAAATTAAAAACGCTGGCAGTTAGTAAAATGTACGCAGAAAGAGTTGCATATACACTTGAAGCTATAAATTTTATGTACAAAGTAATGCTGCACACTCACTTTTTCATTTTCCCATCAACTTAATTTGATAAAGGAGATTGAAATTTCAAAGAACTAAACTTTCAAAAAATTATTTAAAATACTTATAGTCACTCTATAATATTAATTTGAATATCAAGTGAAAGCGAATATATCCAAACAAATAAAAAATGTATTTGCTTACTTTTCGCCAGAACAAATAGAGTACAGCAAAGTCCTTTGAAAATTGCGTCCCCAAATATGATTGAAATTTCGTAGTGAGTGATTAAAAAATAATAAATGTTGAAGGTATATAGTATAAGTACTTGTATATAGTAATACACACCTCACGCACATTTTTCTTGCTGCTTTAGAAAAAACGTAAAAACGAAAAAATGATTTAAGGAGGGAGCCTGCTTTAGAGGCCACAAAAAATCGATTTTTTGGTTTAGCATAAATGTCTTCCCAAACTATCTAAAAATCTGTCCTGAAAATTTCAGAAGCAAATTCAAAATATTTTCGGAGTTACAGAAGAAATTGTGTCCAAGCGTCGAGCAGGTATACGAGCGGATTTTTTAAATACAAAAACTTTAACGCGCTATTTCTCGGTTTTTTAGTTTTACGCTTTTTAATAATTGGCGGGAAAGATAGCGAAAAAGTTAAACGTCCTATCGAAACGAGATAACATTGATTGTATTCGGAATTAAATTCTCTTCCAGTTAAACCTAAAAAACCTTAAGAAAGTTATGATTAACCCACTTTTTCGACAATCTAAATTGTATTTGTTTTTCAAAAAAAATGATTTTTTTTTTTAATTAGAGAAAAACTGTTGAATTTCTCACTTTTTGTTTAATTTTCTTGGTTTAACTAGAAGCTATACTATACTAAAATAAACATTTTTTTGGGTTTTTGGTTTCAGATGAAAATTGCGACCTGCATCTTTCCCGCCGCACGACACATGTACACTCAAGGCGCCTCAGCATAATGCTTGTACCAGGCATAATATGACACATATTTTAATGAAAAAATTTGAGAAGACTGTTGAAATATATAACAATAAAACCTGAAAGTTTCGTTTCAATCGAATATTTCTTTCCTTCCCAAAAAAATCCAAGAAAAAATCAATTTTTTGAAGCCTCTAAAGCAGCCTCCCCCTTTAACTTGTCTCCTATCAAATAAAGTATATGCAATGTATACCTCTGCTTATGTATCCCCGTTGAAAAATCGATCGCTTCCTGCCCATATGAAACTTTTCCTGGATAGCAAAAAAATTTGACTTTTTCGCATGGGGTTCACCCACTACTTCATCCAATCATGAGAGACTGAATGACTGTAAAAGTTTGCTTCTTGAAGCACAAACTGGAAAGTTCAAGGGTGTAAAATTTTTTCCCAAAACTGCTGAAAACTTCAAGAACTATCTATCGTATGTACCAAGAAGTTGTCATAAATAGTCAGCTATCGAAAGAATAGATTTTTGGCAACTAAGATCAGGTCGAAAGCAACTGTAATGCGCCAAATAATTCCAAGTATGACCCAGAGGATAACTCAATAAAACCATGAATTTTTTCTAAGGCACGTTTATTTTTAATTATTTCTTTTTATTTAATATTAACCCCTCTCTATCTCTATTCTTTTCTATCTCTTTCTCTGATACTTTTCTCCTTCCCTCCTTGACTATCAACCCCCTTTCCAGAGCTTTAAATGCAATGGGCTTTTTAGCCTGAGTGTTTTTTAGGAACCACCAAATCTTCTGGTGCTCCTTGGCTCGACGTTTTCAAATTTCAAACCCCTGCTGACGAAGCATAGCAAATAAAATTAAAAAAAAAATTGAAAAATTATTTATCTTCTTTTTTTCGGTTTGAAATTTAGCCGGCATTTGTGAAGAGAAACTAAAAGTGTGCATTTTTCCCACAGGAATTCAATGGTTATATTCAAAGCGTTGGCGGCAGAGGTAAATGTTGACTACAATAAAAAAAAAATAAAAAAATAAAAAATTAAAATCTGAATTTTAGTGGAATTTGCTTGGTCACAGAATAAATTCGAAGGACAGCATCAAGAGCCATAGTAAAGAGACCTATTGCTAGGTAAGTAGGTAACTAAACTCCTTCGTGGGTGCCTATTCCACCGCCGCATGTGACAGCTGAATTTAGTCAATGAAACAGTAAAAACAATTTTTTTTTGTTGGAAACAGGGAAAGAGAGAAATGAAAGCGGTGTCAGGCATATTTTGCGGTGGATGCGTATTTGTTGATGACGACCGAACGATGACTGAGTTATATTGGTATTAGCCGCCTCGTACTGTTGATGAAGTTCACAAGGTTTCTAATATCAAGGCCTCAAATATCAGCAGTCGTAGCAAGGGAGAAGATATTTAAAACTTGGCCCCACACAAGCAAGGCAGCCAAGGAGAAGAAACTTAGAGACAAAAATTAGTAAAAACGTTAGAAAAAACCCTAGATGTTGCACTTTAAGAAAGCGTATACGAAAATTTTTAACGCTGAATAAATTTTAAAATTTTAATTTATTAAATTTTTTTCAAAATTTTTTCAGTTTACTTCTTATTATATTGTACTGAAAATATATGTGCAAAAAAAACACAAACTTTAAAATAAATTAACGACAACATGAGAAACATTTGCATCACTTGACATGGAGTGGCTCCGCTCCTTTGAGAAGGGAGAGCAAGAAAAAAATTGATCAAAAGTTAGATAAAATCTATTGAGCTGAAGGAGAACTATGCTGAAAATAAACTCATTTTTGAGCGAGTAGAATGAAGAGCAGTTGACCCCAAAAATCCTATTTAACTACCATCTCGCTAATGACACGCGCCCGAGGACGTCCAAGGTTAACCTGACTTGACTAATTCATAGCCGACCTGAGCAAGCTACGAGTTGAGACCTGGAAGTTTATTGCTATGAACCGTGCAGATTGAAAGAGGATCGCAGATGAAGCTGAAGCTCACTCTGAGGTGTACCCGGTACTTGATGATGATGAGAGTGCCCCCTATTTCAACTTCTAGGGGCTTCGTAACACAACCTTCGCAGTCAAACCGCACGCCATTGAGAACTTTGCGTACATCAGGCAGGCAGAAAGAAAATAAGTTGAAAAATTGCAAACCAGCAGTTTAATAAGGAATAAGTCATGCGCCAGCACAATCAAGTGATTTCAGTATATCTGCTTATTTAAAATGGTTTTTTAATTCATCTTTAGCGATCACTTCCTGCCGAAAGCATTTAATCATTTAGCTAAATATGAGTCAGCGAATATTTCAGAAGGGACTGCAGTAATTTTTTTTGCTTTTTTTTAAATAAAATAATTGCAAGAAAATGTTTCTACTATTAAACGCTGATTTTTGAATCCATTGATTATTGAAGATCAGCAACATTCACACTGGTGGCAGTAACAATATGCTACAAGTGAAAGTCCTCTAAAACTCGAGAGCACCACTCAGGCAAACAGAGTTCACGTTAAGTGTTCATTCTGAGAATGCAACAAATACTGCGATCGCTAGTGATCACCACTGATCAGAAGTGCTAAAGATGTATTGCGCTTACTAACAAAACTAAAAAACGACTGGTGAATTGCTTTTAAGTTACTAGCCTCTACTAATTTGACGACACTTGATTCATGCCTGCATTTTTTC
This sequence comes from Anastrepha obliqua, assembly GCF_027943255.1. Taxonomy (NCBI): domain Eukaryota; kingdom Metazoa; phylum Arthropoda; class Insecta; order Diptera; family Tephritidae; genus Anastrepha; species Anastrepha obliqua. The sequence goes on from NC_072893.1 coordinate 53,172,458, forward strand.
TACGCGATCACTTTCTCATTGCATGATCAGTGGAAAAAAAATTAAAAAAAGGCAGACAAGTGTGAATCAAAGCCTTTTATAGCCAAAAATAGAAATAGACTGGCTGTTCTGAAAAAAAAAAATCAAAATCAACAGAAGGTGATATTACACATGAAAAAAGCTACCAATAACTCACCCTTGTTGCAAATGCAGCAGGCAACACCAACACACATACGCACACAGGCGTGCAGAAACTGGAAGCGCAGTAGAGCCTCACCGGATAGCTGAAAGTTGGCACTTTAATGCGTAAGGAAGATCGCTTAGATCGAAATACAAAACACAACACGATCGGCGCGCTGATCACTCGCCGCACGCGCACGTATACGCACACCACTTTTACTTTCTAAATCACAATAATTCAATTCACTTGTTTAATTTTTGCTTCTTTAAATTTTTTGTCGTGCGTTCACTTTGAGTAGCTTTGTGGGAATAGTGCATACGCGCTGCAGCACACCAGTGGCATAGTAGTATTGCAATGACGCGGCAGCAGACGAAAACGCTGACGCGAACGTTGATCACGACAATGGCAGAACACAAATGGGGGGCGTGCGGCGGCAGAAAGGCAAGTAGAAAGGCGATAGGCAGGGAGGCGACGGGCGGGCAGGCAAGCGTTGGTAGTGCCTTAGCAGCAAGCCAAAGAACAGCACAACAACAATCTTGGTTGCGGTAGTAATACGCAAGCAATTCGCGCTCCTCACACGGACGCGCAGGCGATCGTAACGTGATGACGGCGGCAATTACCGCAACTCGGCGACGTTTCTGGCATCGACTTCAACTCGTTTGCTACTTTGGCAAACGCTGGCGCGTCACACGAAAATGGGCTTTTTTTAGGTTGCAATGAGGTCGCACAGGAATTTCGCATATTCGCACGTTTGCAGCAAAGCGTACGATTTCTGAGTTTCTATAAATTTGAAAACATACACACACATATATATATTGCTACTCTGCTAATTTACGTAAAAGCGCATATTAGATCATTGGCGTTAACACAATTCGAAAATTTAAAAAAATAATTCATGTGCGCGAATGCATGTACTTTACGGCATATTTGTTGTTGTTATTGTTATTATTATTATTATTGTTGCACTTATGTAGCACACGAGCAGCACTCTGTGATATTTTTGTGAAAAAATTTCAATTTTTTCTCAAACAGCACAATGCGCCAAGTCGCGCTAACCAAAAAACGTGCCCAAGCCTAAGCACCAGCTACGCTTACGACGACCGAGCTAAGCTGCGCAAGAACGCGGCAATGACGTCGCGCGTGAATAAAATGCGCTGAAGGTCACTTGCAGGCGTGCGCTGACAAAATTATAGTGACAGGCGATTTTCACACACACACACACAGGTACACACAATCGCCACTGAAAGCAGGTACCCCAGAACTTAGTCGAAAGCAAATAAAATTCGAGCGTGTCGCGTTAGCGTAAAAATGGCTAAATTTCACATAGCACCGCTGCGTTGCGAATGACAAACATATGCAATTCACTTGTGGCAGCTTGTCGTTGGCGCGAGTTCAATGCACACAGGATACAAGACAAGTGGCCGCAACCGCTTCGCTAGGAAATGTGCGCACTCACGTTACGTATACGCCACGTCGTTCAACGACCGATTAATAGTTGCAACTGTCCGTCCGATGGCTGGCTAGCGGCAGCCAAGATACTAAGCGAGCATTATGCGCCTTTTCGAGCGCGAACTTATATGTGTGCATGTGTGTGTGTGGGTGTATTGCAATTTTCGCTCACTCACACAGACGATCATGAATGGCCCGTAAACGCAATTGAGGGTGTGCATCGATGTATGTGCGCTCATTATTGTGCCCTGCTGTGGAGAGCGCTGAGAGCTGACACAAATTTGGCTAGCAACATTTGCTAGTTATTGACGCTGACAATGTTTGGCGCGCGCACTACCGCAAACATTTGCTGACGCGTCTAGCCGTGCCGAATCACGGGCCGATAAGTGGTGTGCGCGCTGTGCAAGCAGATCAGCTGAAGCTGATCGTTAAAATGTCAAAAAAAACAAAAAACAATAAAGAAACGAAGCAAGCGAAGAACTAAAGTGTGAAAGTAATATTTTATACAAAGCAAGTAATGCGCATAGAATTAGTCAAAATTCACGAATGCAGCAGCAGTACTACGGGGCGGCGCGCGCGTAGCTGCGTTAGCGAAGGCGTTCGCAGCGGCTTTTGCATTTTGATGGACTCTGTTGCTTTCTGGTTTTGTGTGTGTGTGTGTGTTTTTTTTTTGTCAATTTTGCTATTCTTGAAATTGGTCATTTGCATTTACGCAAACCCATACCGGCGCAAAGATTCGATCAGAAACTATAATATTAATGACTACGGGGTCTGCTTCATTCACTCCAATTTTAGGTACTTTGCCTAACTAATGACCTACAAATTTTCAACTGTGTAGCGTAGGCTATGAAAAGGTCATGGATTTATTCTCTATAGGCTGCAGCAGTAGCTCAAATCTATGAGTCATCCCTTCTAACTCCATTTTCATATTTGTTAATGAGGTACTATGCGGTCAGTTCGTTGATATGCGGAAACTGAATAGCCTTAGATAAAGTAAAAAGTACTACAAAGGTCAAAAAGTGCGCAGAATATAGAGAAAAGTTCATGGAATCACGTAAGATTTTTTTCGATATATTATCCCTTAGGAATAATACCTTTCTCAGACATCCCAAAAGCGAAGGTGGAGGTCAACCGTCGCAATATAGCTCCAGTGTAGCAAAAACAGTAAATCCGGAAACCATTTTCTACTTTTCTCTTTTTTAATGACACATTTCAGCCATTTCAAAGGTATAGCGTTATATTTCTTCAAGAATGCGTTATATTTCAAAAAACCAAAAAAAAAAAAAATACAAAATATAAATCGCTATCTTCTCAACCTGCCTGCACCATTTTAGTGCCACTACATACGCTCCTGCCACCAGAATCCACGCCCATCATCACTGCAATAGCGGTTCGCAACCGGCAACTAAGTATAACGTTTGTCGTTCCTCTAGTTTATATTTTTTCGCTCTATTGAAAAACTAAATAAATAAAAATATATCTTTTTCCCTAAAACTATTTTTTGAGCGGCTGCCAGCCCTCTCTGCCCGTAGTGTTCGACATTTCTTAGCCTGCTGTAGTAGATGAAGAATTTCGTTAGCGAAAGTATTGCGTTGCCAAAAATTGTATTTGTATTTACATATATAGTGTTAATTTATTTGTTGTTTAATCTTTATTTTTTTTTTAATGAAAGTGCGCATCAAAGGGGTCCCTATATACCTTTCGTATTTAGTAGAAGGTAAGTTAATAGAAAGAAAAAAAATATTAACTGAATACGGCACGGAATTTAGCTATTGTGCCAACCGCTGTCTCTTATAGTCTGACGTGGTTGAAGAACTGCTTTTAAGATTGAACGTGCGGAGTTGCCAGAGTCCTGTAAGAACTGTGAAACTATGAAAAGTTACTAGGGCCGATGTATTGAGGATAATTTAAAAAAATGTTGGGGCATATTAGTGTCTAAGTTCATATCAAGTGGAGGGCAGAATTCTTAGAGTACATCTCAATGACTCCTATCGACTCAGTGCTGGCTTAGTTGACCCGAAGTTCACTTGCACGAGGGCAGTCGACAAATGGTAGACGGAAGGAATTTTAATGTGTTTTACTTAGCAAGAACAAGAACGCTAAGATTTCCGCGAATATAGCTGCGTTGTGCTGCACTCATTAGAAACACATTTATTTTGTTTCAGTTAATTATATTCGTATGCAAGTATGTTTTTTTTTATTTCATATTATTTTATTTTATATGATTAAATTTCTCCTTTCGGTTATTATTAGGTGCGCAACTAAGTTTTCGCTGTTTTTTTTTTATGAAAATACAACTTTATTCTGTATGGTTACAAGTGAATCATTGAAAGTATTGTCCATCGCTGGCTACTACCTTTTCCCATCTTTCTGGTAGGTCTCGTATACCGTCACGGTAAAACTGTTCATCTTTTGAGGCTATCCACGGATCAAGCCATTTTTCGATGTCTTCATATGAATGGAACTGCTGGTCGAGGCGACGTCGTAGAAGCGATCAAGCGGCAGTCCCCATGACTTTCTTTTCTTTGGATTGCTGTAATGAATACATTTTTCATCACAAGTCACGATGCGATGAAGAAAACCCTTTCTTTTTTGCCGCTGGACCTGTTGTTCACAGGCGAAAAACGACAACGACGTTCAACATCCCTTGGTTTTAACTCATAAGGAACCCAAGTCCCCTGTTTCTGAATCATTCCCAAAGCATGCAATCGCTTGGAAATGGATTGGCGGGTACCTCTTAATACTGAAGCAAGCTCTCCTTGCGTTTGACACGGATCCTCATTGAGCAATGCCTCCGATTCAGCGTCTTCGAAGGCTTTTGGCCTTCCTTCACGTGGACGGTTGTCAACATTAAAACCGCCGTCTTTGAAGCGACGGAACCAATCTCGGCACGTTTTTTCACTTAAACCAGCATCTCCATAAACTTTTTGTAACTCTCGATGCGCTTCAGCCGCCGTTTTTTTTTTCAAATGAAAGAGGAAAATCAACACTTCCCGCAAATGACGATTATTCGGCACAAAATCAGACATTTTCACAAAACCAAAAGTCTGTGATACCAAAACAAAATCACTAATGTGTCGAAGCACTTTGTTTACCATATGTCTAAGCGATTTATGGTTTATGACGTTGCGCTCATTTTAGAATCGAATAGCACACACTGCTGGCGGCATCTATTGACAAACAGCGAGAACTTAGTGGCGCACCTAATATATCTAATTAAACTTTTTTACTTATTTCAGTTTTTTATATTATTTTACTTAATTTATCCATTAAAATTTATTTTATTTCACTTACTCACTTTATTGTTAAATTTTATTTTACTTATTTTTTACTTTATTTTAAATTCTATATTTTTCTTATTTTAGTTTCGTTTTCTCACTTTTATTTTATTTTACTTCCCTACTATTTTTTTGTTGTTTTTTGTCAATTATAGTTCTTCATTTTTCTTATTTTTGTTTTGTTGTTTTCATTTTATTTTATTTATATTTTACCTAATTTTTTCTCTTGATTTTATTTTTTAGAATTGTTTTTAATAACTGAACTCTATTTAATTTCACTTTTTTTAAAACTTATTACTATTTTTTTAAAAACTTATCTATATTTAATTTTATTTTATCTCGTTTAACCTCATTTCATTTGACTTGTTTAGTTTTTTGTGTAATTTCATTAGACGTTTTTATTGTAGTTTTTTCATAGTTGTATTGTGCTTAACTTTTCCATTTATTTTTTTACACTTTGCTTAATTTTATTTTAGCCTAATTTTTTTCGAAAATTTTTTATTTTAAATAACCTTCATTTCATTTTACTTCATTTTATTTTATTTTATAATTCGTTTATTTTACTTTACTCATTTTACTTTTTTAATTTCGTTAGTCGTTTTTATTCTAATTTGTTCATAATTTTATTTACTAAACTTTTTCCACTTAATATTATTTTATTTAACTTAGTTTAGTTAGTTTGTTCAATTTTATTTTACCTAATTTTTTCTTTTGATTTTATTTTTTTTGTAACTTTTTTTAAATTATTCCAACTCACTTTATTTCATTCGATTTTATTTTATTTTATTTATTTTAGTTTTCAAATTTTAATTTCTACTAAATTAAATTCTTTTTATATCATTTCATTTAACTTTGTTTTTAAATAATTTTTTACTATAATTTTGGTTTATATTATTTTATTTTTTTATTTTATTAGTAGTTTTTATTATAGTTTTCTTCATAACTTTATTTTAATTGACTTTTTTTTATTTCATTTGATTTATTTCAGATTTTTTTAATTCTATTTAATTTAATTTTTTTATTATATTTTATATTTGTTTGATTGTTTATATATTATTTTATTTTATTTTATTTGACATTGTTTCATTTAATTTGATTTATTTTAGGTTTTTTAATTCTATTTAGTTAAATTTTTTAATTTTATTTTATATTAGTTTGATTTTTTTAATTTAATTTTATTTTATTTTACTCATTTTGGAATTTTTTTATAATTTTCATTACAGTTTTCTTCATCATTTTATTTTCCTTAACGCTTTTTATTTAATTTAGTTTCATTTTATTTTACTTAATTTCTGCTTTGGTTTAAATAACTTAACTGTAATCTTTTTATTGAAATGAATTAACTTTACTTTATTTCATTCTATTTGAGTTTATTTTTTTTGATTTACGTTTGTTAAGTCTTTTTATTTGGTTTTAATGAATTTTATTTTAAATATTTTTTTTTAATATAATTTAAGTTTATATTATTTTCCATTTTTTTCGTTCCTTTTTTTAAATTATATTGGCAGTTTTTATTACAGTTTCTTCATAATTTTATTTTCCTCAATTCTTTTTATTTCATTTTACTATATTTTTTTATACTTTGCATAATTTTTCTAAAATCACTTAGCTTTACCTGCTTCCATTCTATTTTATTTTATACCATTTGGTTTTACTTAAATTCGTTTTATTCTATTTTACAAACTTTTTGTTTTATTTTGGGTGCATTTTTTATTTCAGCATTTTTTTCTATTTTTCTTAATTCATTTAGTTTATTTTTATGATTTTGTACTGTTTTTTTTTAATTTAATTAAACCAAATTTATTTTAATTTTATTTATTTTTTCCTTATTTTTAAAAATAAATAATTGTGAATGAAAATAAAAAATCAACGCATACATACAAAAATGCACGTACATATATATATATATATATATGGACATGTGCGAGATGAAAAGCGAAAATAATTTCACTCGACAATTGCGAAACTACGCGAAAGACTGCCAACAACAACAAAAATACCAATAACATGAGTAGCAACAATAACACCTACCGCACGGCATAAAGCTACACAGAGCGACATCATAAAATTGCGAATACAAAAAGTGAAAAATAAATTCGTTCAGCACACATTGCACGGACTTATAAATACATTCAAAATGCAGTGCACAAATAAAAAGCGAAAATATCGCCACACGAAAATCAACAACACAAACCACAGTAGCATCACTGAAAGCATGAAGCAATTTTCATTGTCAAGGTCGAACGTTGTGCTGATGTGACGCGTACGCTGCGGCCGACGCATAACGTTAACGTTCTACCGAAATGCAAACCGCAAGTCGCTCCCAGTGCATGTCTAGTCGTCAGATGCCAGTCGCCAGTGCCCAATTGTTAGCCGATAAGTGAGCGAGCGAAAACGAGCGTCTATATGTCCGACAGCCGCCTGTCGTAAACACACACCCACTCAGCCAGAGCGCCAATGTGTTTGTTGTTGATGGTAGCTACTGCGATTGCTGCCATTGACGATCATTTACGCAAAAGTTACGCCAACAAAACGAAACGAATGGGCAGCGAGCGCTCCCTTAACTGCAGCCACTAAGTTATTGTGAAAGGTACTAAGGCGGAGGGAAAGCACGGTAATGCATGTTGTTGCGCTTACATAAGCGCGCCCCACACACATATTTGTGCATGCGCTCGCACGACGCAATGCAGTGAGAGGAACGATCTCGATAGCCGTAACAAGGCATAAATACTTGTATGTAGGTAGTTGTCACATAGCGCTGATGAGTTGTTATCGTAGCTTTTTTGCGTTGTGTTTGTTTCGCTGTTTTTTTTTTTTGTGTTTAACTTTCCAATTGTTTATTTCCTTTTCGAGCGTATTAACCGATCGCACAATTTATTCGTGTAGTTGAGCGATCGTACAATCAATTCGTGTAGTTGAGCGAGTGTTGGACGAGAGCGCGCCAGCGACGCACTACTTGTATTCAATCGCAAGCATCCCACGATGCAGCAGCATTGAACCACCCCCACTTCGTTGCACTTTGCTACCCTTTATCGAGCGCGTGCGTATTGGTGCATGGGAGAGGAGGAGCGTACGTGCCAATACCCCAATATATGTGTGTGTGTGTGTGTGTGTGTGTGTGTATGCGATGCACTGTGCTCACTTTAACGCTCTATTTCACGAGCGACTGTTTATGCGCTTTGTTGCATACTATAAATAGTACAACGCTTTCGCTGCTGTTGTTGGTGTTATTGTTTCATTGCAAGTTGTAAGCTTTTTGAACTTGACATTCGCTTTTGTTTTCATTTTGCATAGTTTTTACGCCCAATGCCAAAGATCTTACTGCTGATGAGTTTGATGTAAGCAGTGCGCTGCTATCATCATAAAAAGCTTTTGTAAAAGCTCCGACAGTTTGCGTATGTATTTGTGCAGATGCCTGTTGAGGTGTGGTTGGCATCTTATATCGCTTGGAAGGGAAACAAATTGCAGCGGCATACAAATTTATTGAAAAGACTGAGCTTAAAAAGATATTTTCAAAAATTACATTCCTATTCTTACGACTTTGTTCTAAGCGGAGATATGTAAGGGCATATGTATGTATGTTGCCATACAGACGCACAAAACTGTAATATATTAGAGCACTGCGTTTTGCATGCACTTCCAACAAAATTCTCGTCATCAAGCCAAACAATATCATTTTCTTTTAATAAGCGCTAATTTACATTTAAAAATAACGCCTGCGAGATTATTTGTGAAGATTTGCAGTAATATTTAATTAATTTATTATTTTTGTATTTAATTTAATCTATAAATAAATAAATAGCATTTGAAACACCTTGAGAATGTGCAAAATTCGAACAGCATTCGCATATAGAAAGCAGATTACACTTTCCAGCTGATAACCCTACAGCGGAGCAGGCAAATAACAAAGACAAAAAACGCCTAATTTAACTACGTGAAAAATGTGCATATATGCGCATACGAAAGTATTTATGCGTGTGTGTGTGTGTGTATTTAAAAAGCATTCAATTTGACACAAGACAACGCTTTCGAGCGGCGACAGGCCAGCGCTTAGCCGAATTGGAACCGTCGATTGCTTGCGAATGCACACAGGCTACCAGCCAGCCAGACAGTGAGCTCATGCTGCGGTCACGTATGGTGACGGCGTCGCGGCGATAAGAAATGATGATCTATGGCTGTTGGTAGTCGGAGCTCTTGTTGTTTTGACGCTTCGTAGCGATTAAGATTGCACCTGAGGTGGCAAATGTGAGAGTATGTATGGGGAAGAGATGCCTCATGGACTGACTGTCTGCTCGCCTGTCGCTGCGAGAAGCCACAACGTCGCCGGCTAACTTTATTTATATCGCGAAACCTGCTGTCACTTGTGCTACTGCGATTCTCTGCAACTGCTACTGAAATGATTGGTTTTTGTTTTTCTCCGCGCCGTCGGTAAATCACATTTTTGTTTACCGTAATCCGTGATTCGATGTGCCGCCTTTGTGGCTGAGTTGCACCCGCACCGTTTGTTATTTTTCGATGCTAATTTTCAAGCATCAAAACATTTCCGTAACTTTTACGCTGATTGCATTTCAAAGGAAGCATCTTTTTGATGGATGCGTAATTAAAAAATTGGCAAGCTCTTCGAATTTTCAGTTGCAAGATCCTTTGAAGCAAAACAGCTGAAAATTTGTTAGTCTGAAATATTGCTAGTCTGTGGGGGGAATCTAAGAAATTTTGGCTATAGAATTTGAGGTAATCCTATTCGTATTCTTATAGTAATTCATCTTCATATTTTTATTCATTTTATGTTCATATATTTTTCACTTTAGTATTCATATTCATATTCACATTCATACTCATATTTTTTTTCATTTTAATATTCATATTCAAATTCGTATTTTTATTCATTTTACTATTCATATTCACATTCATATTCATTTTAGTATTCATATTCATATTCATATTCATATTCACATTCATATTCATACTCATACTCATATTCATATTCATATTCATATTCATATTCATATTCATATTCATATTCATATTCATATTCATATTCATATTCATATTCATATTCATATTCATATTCATATTCATATTCATATTCATATTCACATTCATATTCATACTCATACTCATATTCATATTCATATTCATATTCATATTCATATTCATATTCATATTCATATTCATATTCATATTCATATTCATATTCATATTCATATTCATATTCATATTCATATTCATATTCATATTCATATTCATATTCATATTCATATTCATATTCATATTCACATTCATATTCATACTCATACTCATATTCATATTCATATTCATATTCATATTCATATTCATATTCATATTCATATTCATATTCATATTCATATTCATATTCATATTCACACTCATATTCTTATTCATATTTGTATTCATATCCATATTTACATTCATACTTCTATTCATTTTAGCGTTCATATTCATATTCATGTCTGAATTAATTTTCACATTTGTTAAGACGAAGGAAATTTTACGAGCCTTAGATTTATGCGTTCAAATAGAAGTTAATGGATGCGAAATTTTTATTCTTTTAGATTAAAAATGCGCCTGTAATGCTGTTGGAGGAATTTACAAGAAGCTCTTTGGCCACAAACTGTCGCAGCTCATCTATATCCATTCAGGCCGAAAAGCAAATAGGAAAAAGGGTTCCTTCGGATTCCCACAACTATTATGCGCCTGCGTATGTACATATGCGGACCGAATCGACAAAGAGCAGTAGGAGCCGAGCGCAAGACAAATGAAGATAGGAAACCGTAAATGTAAAAACAACAACAAAATATTCACCAAGAGCAACATAAATGTGTTGTAAGTGCAAAATTTGTTCTTAGCCGCAATGGAAGTTATAGTTAGCTTTTGCTTTTCCACTCACCGTTCAGTTACTTTCTGCATTTTGTTTTTACTTCGTCGGTAGGCATTTGACGTTAAGCCAAAGCAGTGAATGCTTTTAGCTGAAAACTGAGTAATTGAGTGACAATTAAGTTATTTTGAGATGCGTCCAAGTGTTGGACATCATAGACGAGCAGATGGACGCATGAACTTGGAGGCGAACCGTTGAACAGGCAGCCAACCAGTCAGTCAGCCAGACAAGCCAATAGCGCGAAAGGCAGGCAACTCAGCTGAGTGGTTGCGGAACTTATGTATACACAGAGATACAAACACTCATTGCATGTGCATTAATTTGCGCCACATCTGCTCCGCAGTCGCCTGTCGCCTGCCGCTTGCTAAGCCTTTGCTTCATCTGTCCGTCCGCGGACGTCTGCTTTTTCACGTAAGCAATCGAATGAAGTTAGTTCGATAGTTGCTTAGTTGGTCGACTAGGTCCATAGCTGACTGGCTAGGTTGTTTTTTTTTTTGCCGCTTGTCACTCGGCTCTTAGGCGTTCGCTTTAAGTGCGCGCGGACTGCGTTTGAAGTAGAGAAATACGCGCAACGCAATGAAAAATTGCCAAGTTCATATCTCAATTATGGCAACGCAAATGTGTTAGCTCGCTGCATGCCACAACTGACGCCGCAAGTGCCACAAATGCCAGTCAGCGCAACAACTAAGCACAATGCCACACAAAATTATAAATACGAAACGCAAGGCAACGCGCGAAATTATTGAGAAGTCTTTGATTTTCCATTGCCATGCGGCCGAATGAGCAGCAATTCGTCATATCAAAAGCAAAGCAAAGCAAGGCATAGCCAAGAAAAGTGTGTGCGCGCATCTTGCAACTTCATCATCAACAACAACTTGTTGTCCGTCGTATAATCAATGCGAGTGTTGACGTTGATGCGCATGTTTCGCGCGCACAGACGGACGAACCGAGCAGAGAATGCTGCTGATGATGACAGCAGCGCTCCGAATAGACGGAGCACAAAAAAGGCACTTGAAAGAGGGGCGTGCGCCGTGCGAGTGTAGTGCGAGTGCGCATGCGCACCAGGCTCATCACTGTTGTCGACATTTTTGATTGAGATTAATCGCATATTTGACAGATAACCGAGCACACCAAGCGGCAATGTGTTTTTTGTGCTGATGCAGCATGCCACAAACACCGTTGGACTCAATAGATATGAGCGATTATTATGATGCTTTGGCGCGCGCAGAGATTGACACTCATTGTTGTGGCATTTGTGGCGTTTGTATGTATGTGTGTATGCATGTGTGTGTGTGTTGGACGAGAAGAAGGCGCAAAAGCAGCACAAGTAAAGAGCAATAAAAATACAGCAAACAAGTCGACAGAAGAAATATGACCACATGCTGCACGTTGCAAGTTCACCATGACCATCGAAGTGCCAAACAGCTCCTTGCCACTTTTTCATTTACAGCTGCCTTTTATTCGATTTTTCATTAGTGGGTGTGTCGAAGATGTTTTCTGTTTTCTGTTTTTTTCTCCTTCAAGCACCAACAACAAGAATACCCGCTAGTTGTTGTCGTTTTCGTTGATGTTTTTACTAAGCACTTCAGTTCCATCATCACGACCAGTCCGGTCCGGTCCTTTCAGTCATTTGGTTAATTTAAATGCACTTAGGTTTGAATGGTCTTTAAGTTGAACTTTGACGTCACTTATGTCAAATTATGTCTTCATTTGGGTTGATGGCCGCGCAACTTGCAACAAAAGCACTTTACAAATGCACACAAAAAACCAAAAAAAAAAAGAACTCCGCAACATTTTTGCTTTGTTTGTTTGTACTATCACGACGCACATTGCCGTTGCGAGCATTGTTCAGAATATTTGGCTTCTTTAAGGTGAGGTCAAGTGGTGCGCAAACGGTTTGTTCCCAGGTGGATATGCACATAAATGCATACAAACATAAATACACACAAAAATGCATACACACGCGCATACATAAATACAAAAATACTAATGCATACATACACACGCACATACGATATCCTCACTCAAACACATCCAAAGTGGCTGCCTGGATTTAGTGCCGCATTACTTTTGGTTGGATGTCGTAAAATGTGTCATAAACTTTATTTTTCCAATCGCCATGGTAGTGCATGCAAATATGGTCAGTTTTGACGGTCTTAATTAAAGAATAATCTAAGATTGTATAGGTCCGAAAATAATCATAGAGAGCCTGAAAATGTGAGTCCAGTGCGAAGGTACCTGTGTCATACAGGGTTGCCCATATTCGACGGACCCATCTGGCAACCCTGTATCTTTTGCCAGAGACGTCAGATCGCCTAATGACATACCGCGGTGGAAGCGTCAGTTCAAGCAAATTTTTACTATGGAATAGTACACGTCACGCGAGCGCTCCCAAATTGTTGAAATTTACATTCAACAAAATAAGTCAATTGTGAAAACTCAACGTGCGTACAAAAAATTAAATAATGTGAAAAGTGCGCCTTCTAAGAACACCATTAAACGTTTGTACGAAAGGTTTTCGACTGGTGATGCTCTTTCTAATCTAAAGAGGCCAAATCAAAACCGACCAAGGCGATCGGATGAGAATATTGCTCTTGTAAGGGCCAGTGTTGAGACGTCGCCAAGGACATACCGAAATCGCCATTATCAGCCGTTGGGCATTGCTCGGACCACTTTACAACAAATTATTCGCATTGATTTGCATTTATTCCCGTATAAAAGTCAATTCACGCAAATATTGTTGCCTGCGGACAAGCCTCGTCGATGGGAATGGGCCCAAAGAGTCATCGAAATGGCTGAAGATGACGAGCTCATCATGTCCGATGAGTCTCATTTCTTATTGAAATGGGTCTGAAAATCCTCACGAAATTCAAGAGGTACCTCTTTACGACAAAAAAGTCACTGTTTGCTGGGCGTTAATGCGAAAACGATTATTGGGCCGTTTTTCTTCGAAAATGAAGATGGTCAAGCTGTTACCGTCAATCAGGAGCGTTATCGCGATATGTTAACCACTTTTGTGATGCCAATTACTCGTCGAAAGCGTATGAGGCAGTTCTGGTTTCAACAAGACGGCTCGCACCACACACAGCTCGTACCACAATCGATTTTTTGAAGAAATTGTTTCCTCACCGTTTGATGTCGACTGGCCTCCGCGTTCGTCCGATTTAGCGCCACCTGACTTCTTCTTGTGGGGATATTTAAATTCAAAAGTTTATATTAATAAGCCAAAGACCATAGAAGAGCTCAAGAACAACATCCGTGAGGAAATAGCCGCTATTCCAACCGAAATGTTAGATAAAACTATGGAAAATGCTGCAGAACGGGCACAATACGCCATACAGGCTCAAGACGGCCATTTGAGAGATATCATATTCAAAGAGTGATGTCAACAAATCTACTTGAATCAAGTAAAATGATTATTATCGTCAACATCAAAAAAATTGTGTTTTTCTTTGGTTTAAAAAAAAACACATGGGTCCGTCGAATATGGGCAACCCAGTATTTTGGTGTTGGTCAGTAGTAGTAATTTTTAATATCGCATGCGCCAAATGCCAGCAACCAAAAACTGTTTAGCATGAAGTCTTCTCTTTCGCATTCAGTGCCTCTCCTTTCAGCTACCCACCACGCAATGCAACTTCAAACTCTCCAGCAATAAAAAATAAAACTCTCCAATAAAACAACAAGCTAATAAACTCTCCACCTCTACGATGGTAGTCACATTGCCGCGGTGTAGGGGCTTACTGTGAGCCCCGTGGGTATGAAAGACGGTGCCATGGGTCAGCACACAAACTAAGAACAACACACAACACGCAGGTTGCAGCTAGACTTTCTGCAATTCCTGATCAGTCGTTAGGGTAGCTAGTAGTCGTAATGACGCTAGAAAATAAGTCAACCCCTTCGGGGTAGCGCAGCTATCAGTTGAGCATATGACCCTTTCTCAGTACGGCCACGTCTCTACAGTTTATGAGTTGCCGATAGCCGGGCAAGGGAAAAGAAAAACAGTGTGGGCAGATTTTGCCTCCTATTCTCATTTTCTAGGCCTAGTCGTGGAAACGTGGGGTGGGGTCAAGATCATTATCTCAAGAAAACCCCCCAAACTCATGGTGAAACAGCTATGCAGCTAAGTTTGCTTGACGGGGAAGAGTCAAGTCTAATGGCGAACTCAGTACAAGGTCTGACGAACCTACAATTGAAATTAGACTTCCCATATGTGCACCCATGGGAGATTTTGAAACCAACAAAATGACCGGCACACCTTTAAATGTGCATACTCTTGCCAATATCGGCAATCAACCATGGCTGGCTAAGGGGGCAGTTGGTCCCATCTCCAGTGAGCAAATAGAACTCGACTTGCGGGGAAGAACTCCTGATCCTTCCACTGCAAAGCCGAAGGATATGGATTTTCCATCTAGCCAGGATTCGGCTGGAATGTCTATTTCCTTGGAACAGAAAAAACCCTGTGTACTCATCAGTTAACTTGGTGTCGAGTCTCACTAGTCCTCATCCTCATTATCATAATAGCCAGACACCCATCTCACTTTTAGGTGAAATTATTCAGCCTTCTCGTTAAGAGATGGGCGGCATTTCATGGCGACCGGTTTTGTGAGGAATTTTATCGCCACGTAGTTGTCAGTGGAAATCATCTCCAAATCCAGCCTGAAGGACACTACAGTAGTCGGAGAGCCAAAAACTGAAGGAAATCCACGGATGTTCGGAATATTAACTTCCGCCCACTCTGGCCTCGAGCTTTGAGCCATCTGTGTATACTTATACATGTCTGAACTCGCTCTGTCTTACATCATCGCATACTCACTCTTTTCTTGAGGATAGAAGAATCGTGAAGGTTGTAATGGCAAGTGTAGGGGGAGTGCATAGTCCACCCTTCTTAAGGTCCACCATACTAGAATACCATAGTATGGAAACCAGCAGCTGTGTAGAGCCAATGTATTATTCTGGGTTCCAGTGCCCCTTTTCCCCCCATTAAGCCTACCGCAGTGACACACCGCCGTAATTGCTTTGCCTACTCGATCTGCGACAGTGGTGGCTCCGGTTGGATTCTTCTTCAAGTGGATTCACATGCAACCACAAGAGTATGGATCCTGATTTTCTAAAACTGTCACCAAAATCGTGTATGGAAGTCAGCACACCCTGAAGGTGAAAAGGGAGGCCTCACTAAGCCACTCTTTTTCATATTCACAAATGAAATGAAATGGTAATTCACTTGAAAAGAGTTTTATTCTGAAAGTAGCACTATTCTTTCAGAAAAGAAGTAAGCTGGTGACAAAATGCAAGCAGCAGAAATGCTCTGTACTATGCTGTCCCAATCCTACTGATCCGTAATCTCTCGATTCATTGGATCCAAGAAGCTGAGGTCAACACAGGCTACATCGATGCTTCTTTAGCAGCTGCAGCGACTTCAAGTCTAATGGTAAAATATGAATAAACCGTGGATAGTTGCGATGTTGCCTTCTGACCACCATCACAATTTTATCTCGGTGATGGGTGGTAGCCGATACTACGGGAATATCCCAGCTGGGTAAAAAAGTGTCAAGATGGTGATTTAGATATCGACGTGGAAAAATGCAGCACAATGGACCATTACTCTGCGATCCCTTCAAAAAACGTTTACCAAATAGTTAAAGATGAATTCAAATGGGTAAACTGGAAGACATCTGACCGTTAAGCTCTTGGGCAGGGCAATCCGAGGTTTTCGCAACCGAATAACGAAATGCGATTAACGATAAATTAGCCATCAACGACGATCAACTAACGAAACATATACTTCGGGCCTCATTTTCTTTAGGAAGCACCACTTTATTTACAAAACGCGACTGTAAGGCGGCATTGGAGAGACGTTTGTTGGTGGCTTTTTGACTATTGCAAGGCACCAACTCATCGATTTCATTGCATACCCTAATTGTTGACCAAAAATATTGCTAATACTATTTCGCAAGCTCTGGGACCAACTGGCAAAGACCTTTGTGTAAGTTAGCTTTTCACGCGGATCTTTTGAGGATGACTAAGGCGATAGAGGAGGGATTACAGACTATTTCCACGGACTGGTAAAGTCCGAATGAATACTAGAGGCGTGCACCAACTCATCGCATCAAGAAGCTCATTCTAGTAAGAGCGACTTATACCAAAAGTCCCGAGCTGCCAGGCTCGTTGAGTTGGAGCAAAATACTGAATATCTAAATCCCGATACCAAGCACGAGATTCCGAAATTGTATAACGAGATTCCGGAAATCTCGGGATCGTAAAAACCGAAGCAAGTGGCATCCCTAGTATGCACTTTACCATTTGCCTGAGAGACATTCGTCAAAAACGAAGAAAATTATGGGAAAAGTGACATTGCCATGGCTCATATTACCTTATAAAGGGTGGTTAAATTTCAAGGGCTGATGTTGAATGTGAACCACACCTAAACGTCAACGACACCGTTGGACTTCTTTCTTTGGGGTTATTTGAAAGAAAAGGTGTACGTCGATAAGCCAACAGCAATTCGAAAGCTAAAGGATGAGATAATTCTGTACATTAACGGCATAGAACCTCAATTATGCCTCAGCTTCATCGAATATTTGGACCATCGGATGGAGGTGTGCCGCCGAGGCCGATATTTAGTTCCATACGTAATTGAGCCATACCAACATTATCATAATAAAGAGAGATGACAAAAATTAAAAAAAAAAAATTGTTTTTTATTCAAAATCAGCACCGGCCCTTGAAACTTAACGACCCCTTATAAGAAGGTCCTAACTGGCAGAGCCCCTGCTGAAGGAAAAAATTATGAGGCAGAGCCTGTTATATTTATTTTTCTTTGTTGGACGATAAACTCGAATACGTCTAAAGGCGTAATTTCAAATAGAGAAAATGTAGGAGACGTCCTCCTTAAATGAGTCACTGCAAAACAGCCAGCTTCAATTGAGTTCTTCCCAACCACTTAAATTACGCAGCCAAAGTTGTTAGTCAACCATGAGAACAACACAAAAAACTAAGCTCTCACAAGCGCACACTTTGTGCCAGTTTTTCTTTTTATATCGATTTTCGAAGGCATAAATTCTCATTTCACCATCATCAGTCAGCGAGATCAGCGCAAATATTTACATTAATATATAAAATCACTTTTATCCTAAATCAGAAATTACCAACATTTCTTGAGCATTAAGCAATTTTATGCATTCCATGGCAAGAAAGAAGAATAAACACGGGCAGAATACAATAATAACAATAATAGTAAAGCAGTAAATTGATTTCACAGACGGCAAAAGAGATTTCAGTAACAGCAATGGAAAAGACACAGCGCGCAAAGCTTGCATGTTTCAATCTAGTAACTTTCTCCATGACCTGCCATAAATTTTCCAGCTAATTCCGTACAAAAATTGCGCTAACCTCCAAAGCCGTCGAGTGACATTCGCCTATATTTTATCCACTCAACAAATCTCCAGCAGCAGCGACAAAGAAACATTGCTGCGCCGCTGGCGGCGGCAGGGACGACTGAGGCAGAAGGAAGACAAAAAAAACAAAAAAAATTGCATACAGCCGAATGGCGAGAGGAGAGCGACAGCAGCAGACCGGGCAACAGCGGCATGTACCAATTTAATCACCTCAATTGCTGGGTGAATTATCGACGCAATTTGCGCATGCGCATGCGCAAACGAAAACGCACACGACACGAACGGGCGCGCGCCAACAAAATTACTACGCAGACTGAGGTCGTGCAACATCCTCAAAATTGAGCCAAAAATGGCTGCGCGCTGTATGCCGATTTTCGTTTGAGAAAATTTTACTCTTTATGACTTTAGATTTTCCGATGGGAAAACGCTGGTCTAACTGCCAGTCGCATATGTGTGCATGTGTGTGTGTGAGTGTAGGTTGCCGTTAAAATGCCATGTTGCTGCCATGCTCTGGCCATTTGTTGCACACGCACAGATAGCTATAGCGATGCAATGCGCATGTTACAAGTTGTTTGTTGTTCGCAGTTCTGCTGGCCGCTTGCTGCTTCATTTTCTTCCTCTTGTGTGCGTCGTCAGCAGCCAAAATTGCGGCGCATTATTGGTGAATTTTTTGTTGTTGCATGAAGGCGATTCTTGTGGCATAGTTATTGTGGTTGTTGTGTATGCGCATTTGTTGCAACATCATCATTATTGACCGATGCGGTGTGGTGCGGTGCGCGACGCTAGCTGGTAAACGCGCTGTTAATTTGCGTTTTGTTGCGTCCGCTGCGTCCGTTGCGCCATGGCCTGCGTTCGCGCATGTTGATGCGTTGTTACTACATCTTGACCAATCGCGCTGTAAGTCACTTGTTGTGGTTGTGGTTGTTGCCGTTTCCTACCTATGTAAGCGTTGTCGGTGACGTTGTAGCCACTTAGGCGATATCTTTGTCGCCGCTTTTATGCGCAATTGTTACTATTTATTTAAACATTGCTTGTTGCTGGCGGCAATTGGAGGCATTGTTGTCGCTGTTGTTGTGATTGCTGTGTTTTGCCGCTTGTAGGCAAATTGCAACATGCGTTGTTGTGATGTCTTCATGGCTGGAGCTGGGCACAGCGGTTGCGTCTCCCGCGTGGCAATGTTTCCAATATTTCACCAATTGCATTACACTCTTTCCCCCCCTGCCACTACGCACACACACATGTACATAAATATGTTTGTGCACAAGATGGCATCGTTCTGTGCGCCTGTATGCTGGTACCATAATCAAATGCTGCGCGAAATTATTGAGCAATTTCGTTTTACTTTATTGAGCAATTGGCGTTTTGCCAATGTTTACACTCTTTCCGTACATCTGCAATAACATCTGCACCATTGGACTGTCCGGCAGGCAGGCTGGCACGCTGGGCCAACTTGAGTTGCTGGTATCACTTGCGCGCCCATGTCTCCATTTTTTATTTTGCTCCAAACTGTTACTTGACTGTTACTTCGCCTGTCCATTCATCGCTTTATTTGTTTGTGTACATTTGTAATGTCCGATTTTATGATTATGCCGTAATTGGTTAGAATTTATGTGCATGCGCGCATGCGCAGAATCGCATGGCTTTTGATTGGGATATACGAGCTTGGGAATTTTCTAATGGCAGCACTACAAGTATATTGATTTAGCTAATGGTTATGCGGTGTGATCTGGATTACTATTCGTTTTCCTTTTTGTTTTCTTGAAGTGTTTTATGCAACCTAACAAAGCCCGCAGTTTTTGGTGGCTTGCTTGTTTGGCATTTCATAAAGCCGCAATGGCGAGGTGGCGAGCCCAATACTGTGCGGGGTAAGCCTTTTACATAGGAGTCCAATAGGACGACCGATGGCATGCGCAGTGTCTTTAATAAAAGCGAGTTTCCCACAAGGAATCAGCCCTGCGTGTCAGGCAAACACCTGAATACCCTCACTGAGCTCATGCAACGCTCAATCAATATTCTGTCAAAATGGTGCACCGAATGCGGACTAAATGCGAATCCAGCAAAGACAGATCTTGTTCTCTTCAATAGGAAACAACAATCTCCTCCACTGCAAACAATAACTTTAAAAGGGGAATCATTACTTCTATCTGATTCAGCTAAATATCTAGGAGTTATTCTAGATAGGAAGTTGAGTTGGAAATTGAACATCGAAAACAGATGTAAAAAAGCTTTCATAGCTCTCTATACTTGTAAGAAAGCTATAGGCAAAACCTGGGGTTTTTCACCTCGGATCATTTATTGGATATATACCTCGATCATCAAACCGATACTCTTCTACGGTGTGGTTGTATGGTGGACAGCACTCGAAAAACGGTGTAGAGTAGCCACAATTGATCGAGTTCAAAGAACAGCCTGCCTTCTGATAACAGGATGCTTAAGTACAACACCTACTAAGGCTCTAAACACGTTGCTTCACTTGTTCCCTATCGATCTGGCTGGCAAAGCGATTGCAGCGAAAGCAGCGACACGCATGAATGCTATATCGAAATGGAATAAGTATCTTGGCCATTCGGCCATACTGAACAGGAACACTGTTATCTCTTCCGACATAGACTATCATGTAAGTCTTCCATCACCACCCTTGCTATTCTCCTGTTCACTCCCAACTAGGGAAGAATGGAAGACAAATCTTACCGAAATCGATGGCCCTCTGACTATATATACAGATGGTTCAAAACAAGACGGCAAAGTGGGATTTGGAATCTTTTCCAATTCCCCTCACATCAATCTATCATTTAGATTACCCGACTACTGTAGCGTATTCCAAGCGGAAGTATGCGCTATCTGGTATGCTGCGAAAACTCTCTTAGAAAATAGAATATCACTAGAGGATATCCGCTTTTTCACCGACAGTCAAGCGGCCGTTCGAGCACTCAGCTCCTCTTATACCCACTCAGATGTGGTTCGATCCTGTCTCTTATCTCTTAACGAGATAAGTGTTCAGAATTCTGTCCAAGTTATCTGGATACCGGGTCACAGTGGATTCGAAGGTAACTGCAAAGCTGATGAGCTCGCAAGAGCTGGAGCTGCGCAATCAAATGTTAGTAACTTACCCACAGTCCACATTCCGCTCTCAACATGTAAAATGCTCATCGATCGAGAATTTCACAGCATTGCTGATCGGAGGTGGCGAGTGGAAACTACTTGCGTTACGACCAGACAAATCTGGCCATCCTACAATCTGAAACAGACAAAAACCCTTATAAGTCTTTCGAAACACGAACTAAGGCATATAACATCTCTTATCACCGGCCACTGCCTTTTGGGCACTCACGCACGTCGGCTCGGGGTTCCTCAACACGACCTGTGCAGATACTGCGAGGACGAAGATGAGGAAGTATCGAGCAGACATTTGCTGTGCAGTTGTCCGGGTCTAGCCAGAAGTCGACTCGCTCTTCTAGGCTCTCCAACAATTGACAATCTTTCAGTACTCTCGGACCTGAAAATCGAATCTCTCATCAAATTTTCGAAACGAATTAATATCTTTGACCAAAATCTACAATAAAAATCTCGGTTAGGTGGGGAAATCATTTAAAATAATGAGCTCTAGGGCAACACAACGGACCCAACTTGCGGTCTATGTGGCACTCCGATGCGGGGTCACCCTTAAACCAACCAACCAACCCAAAAAAAAAATTACATAATAAAAATATATATTTTGAGAAAAAAATTATATAAAAATATATATACATAAATATGCAAATACAATTTTTTTCTCAAAATTTTTTAACCAAACAATTTAATTTTTCCCAATAAAAATTGTTAGGTATATTTTCAATAAAAAAAAAAACAAATAAAATGAAAATACTGAAAATAAAACAGAAATAAGTAATAAAAACATTATAAAAATATATAAAGTTTGAAAAAAATATATGATTTTTTCCAAAAATTTTTTAAAAACCATATAATTTTTCCTAATAAATTATTTTCAATAAGCAAAAACTATTTTTTTCATTATGTGTTCGCAAATTTTATGTTTTTGGTCAAACTATTTTTTTTTTATTCAAAAAATATAAAACTTTTGCTCAATTGTTCAAAATTTAAAAAAAATAAAATTAAAAAAAAAAACATAATAAAAATATATACTTTGAGAAAACATATATAATAATAATAATAATAAAAAATATATAATAAAATATATGTAACTACTTTGAACAAAACAATAAAATTTTATTCTGAAAATTGTTTATGTATATTTTCAATAAAAAAAAGCAAAAAATTAATATATCTATAAATATGTATAAATGTTTATAAATATTAAAAATTTTGTTAAAAGAAAAAAATATATAATAGTTTGAAACAAATATTTGTCTATAAGAAATAAAAATATATTAATCTTTTGAACAAAAAATATAATTTTTTCCCACAAGTTTTTAAAACCAAAATAATTCTTCCTATAAAATTTTCTTCAATAAAAAAATTAAATAAAATAAAAGTTAAAAAACATAATAAAAATGTACTATTAGAGAAAAAATATATAATAATAATAATAAAAAATAATATATA
This sequence comes from Anastrepha obliqua, assembly GCF_027943255.1. Classification (NCBI taxonomy): domain Eukaryota; kingdom Metazoa; phylum Arthropoda; class Insecta; order Diptera; family Tephritidae; genus Anastrepha; species Anastrepha obliqua. The sequence goes on from NC_072893.1 coordinate 53,195,198, forward strand.
CGTAAATACTTTAAAAAAGAAAAAATTAAATTTGTTTCTCAAATTTTTTTAACTAAATAACACAAATTTTCCACAATAAAATTTGTTAAGTATATTTTGAATAAAAAAAGCAAATAATTAATCTTCTTATATGAAAAAATGAATGTTTGTCTGTATGTCATCGATGAACTCAAAAACTATTTGACCGATTATTATAAAAATTGGTATATATTGGTATTGGTATATTATGTATAGGTGGCACTGCAGAGTAGCAACTTCTGCCTCGTTCAACCGATTGTCATAAAAATTAGTATGACCAAGTATTTTTACACAGAGCAAACGAATATGATATGTTGATAGATGTAACATAGATTTTGATTGAAGACATATGTTTGACAATTGCTAACAAGGCACTGGCGCAACTGGGAATGCCTGCTTCAAACCGACCTGCAAACAACCTTTACGATCGTGATTTGCAACGAGAAACACCCTATGATTTTGACGAACTGGGGGCATTCGTTAGAACAAATCTTCCGCAGTTGATTCCAGAACAACGCATTGCGTTTGACAGAATTATGCGTGCAATCACAGAACAAAGCGGTGGACTGTTTTTCATAGACGCGCCCGGTGGTACAGGCAAGACTTTTCTTATTTCACTAATTTTGGCAACCATACGATCACAAAATAATATTGCACTGGCTATTGCACCATCTGGAATTGCGGGAACTCTTTCGGATGGTGGCCGAACATTGCATTTAGAATTGAAACTGCCGTTGAATTTGCAAAACACTGAGGCACCAACATGCAACAACCAACATGCAGCAAAAACTCTGGAAGGGGAAAAGTACTCCAAACGTGTCAAATTATCATATGGGACGAATGTATGATACAATGTTTCAAAAGAAAGCCTTGGAAGCGCTTGACCGTACACCGCGAGATTTGAGAGGAATCAGACGGATATTCGGTGGCGAACTCATTTTGTTGTCTGGTGATTTTTGTCAAACACTGCCCATTATACCACGTTCAACACCCGCTGATGAACTTACTGTATGTCTGAAATCATCAGTTCTATGGCGTCATTTACAGAAATTGACTTTGAAAACTAACATGCGTGTACAAACAATTATTGGATATTGGAAATGAGAGAATGGAAATTGATGAATCTACACAATGTATCACCCTGCCAGCAAACTTCTGTAAGATAACAGAAAGCATCGACGAATTGGTGCAAAAAGTTTTCCCAAACATTGCACAAAACTACAAAAACCCTCAGTGGCTCAGTACGCGTTCTATATTAGCAGCCAAAAACATCGATGTCAAAACCATCAACTTCACCATTCAACATGGAATACCCAGGGACACGACAACATATTATTAGTCCATTGATACTGTGGAGAATCAAGACGAGGTTGTCAACTATCCAACTGAATTCTTGAATTCGCTTGATTTGCCACGTTCTTACATTGAAAATTGGCATACCCATCATTCTTCTTCGAAAAATAAATCCACCACAACTTTGTAACAGAACCAGACTCTCAGTCAAGAAAATGCTGAACAATGTTATCGAGGCAACAATTTTGACTGGAAATTTCAAAGGTGAAGACGTAGGACAATCGTTACAAGTGTGGGGATTAAATTTGGAGAATCCATGCTTCTCCTATGGACAGCCCTATGTGTCTTGCTCACGTGTCGAAAAACCTTCTGATTTATTCGTCTACGCACTAGTTGGAAATACAAGAAATATTGTCCATCCAACAACACTTCGAAACACAATAAACATCGAATTGAAACTAAACTATGAATGTCACAATTTTTTTGAAATAAACAAAATCAATAAAATGGTTTAGAATGAACTGAATATTTGTGAACTGATTTTTCTTTAAAGTTATTTTACGTGATTAAGTGAAACCGCATGCAAAAAATGAAGCGAAAATAAGTGAAATAAGAGAAAATATCTCAAAAGCTTATCCGTAAAAAAACTTAACTTGATTTTCGGAATCAGTTTCACACATGTCATTCCACTTTTGGGAATTCCTTTGTAGAAATTGGAAATAGCAAATCATACACCTTTGTGGCCACGTCTGGAGTGCATCAAGTTAGCATTCTTGAATAGCTTGTTCATCACTGCTTGAGCAGCTATGTTTCAATATATGAAATAGAACATTGCGTTTCCTCTACGCCTTTCATGTTGTAGCATTTAAATCAAATTATTCTTACTTTGCCCCCATTACTAGAGCAGTTCATGAACTTAGTGAAATCTATAGAAAACTAGATCTTGATTTTGCTTTCATTTTGCTAATTATAGAGTTGATAAAGAAGGGAAATGAAATGAATTGAATCAATTCAATTCACCCACTCTACACGGGTCTGAATTTACGCCAAGATCTATAAAGGATGACAAGTCAAAGCCTTTGCTGCGATGGTGCTGAAATTTCTACCAACTTTTCCTCAGCAATTTTGTGTTTTCTGACTCTATGTTGCCTATTTGCAGTAGAACTCAAAACACTAAGACAAATCAGATGATGAGTTCATGTACATACGAGGTTTGTTCAAAAGGTGTGTTCAAAGTATCGCGAATTTTGTGTTTTTTCAAAAATTATTTATTTATTTCATTGAGATGATTGAGCTTTGGTTTCTACGTCATAACCATAAACCCACGATTCGTCATCAGTTATGACCATTAGCAATGTTCATGCGATGCTGCTTTTGATCGAACTTGAGCAGTTTTGGTGAGAAATTTGCGGCGACCCGTCTCATGCCCAAATCATTAAAAAAAATCGAATGGCATGAGCCAATCAGTATGTCTAGGTCCTCAACAACTTCTCTCACAGTGATTCGACGATGGCTATTACCATTTTCTTCACTTCATCAATTTTTTCATCTGAAGTTCGTTGTTGAGGTGCTCGGGCGTCCGGCACGCTTTTCGTCGTTAACATCTTCTCGGCCTTCCGAGAACATTTTGTACCACCGATAAACGTTGCTTTGGTCCAAAGTAGCTTCTCCGTATGACACATTTTATTATCTGCAACGGTTTTTAACGCTTAGAAGCACGTGAAAAATAACAAGTTCCGCAAGATGTGGCACCACTATTTTCTATGTCATTATATTTGACACAGTTTCCCGGTGAACTCATACAAATTTCTCCCAAATCACGCGGCAATCTTTTCCTCTGCACTCCTTTCGCTTTAGTTGTAGCGATCATCTAAGGCCTTTATCAGTAGGCAATCAATTTAAAAATTACAATTGGCCGCCCAAACATCAGCAGCGGGTGGTTAATTTCTGCGGGAGATATATGTACGTACACTCCTGTATGTAAATATATTTTCAGCACCATTTTCGCCAACTCTGCTGCCCACTTTTTCTCAGTAAGCGCGTAGTGGCGGTCTTGTGCGTAGGCGAGCATGCGCCGTAACTGCCATAGCATAAACTGCCAAACAACGGTACGTGGCTGCGTCGATCTTCTAAGGAATTATGCGAATTATGAGTTTTTCGTTGCATGATTGGTGTACGTGCATTATGCGCGTGCGACGATAACGGTCAGCGTCGACGACGCGCCAATACTTGACTTTTTGTGCCAGCATTTGACTAAGCAATGGAGGCTAACCAATTTGGGCACCACGAGGAGGTACCAAGTGGCCTTACTTGCTGTAGCTTTGCAGTTGTGTGCTTGGGCCCTGTGGCCGTGCGTGGCTTTGCGAATAGTCAAAGCCATGTTGTCGCATTTTGTGCGCTGATTGTGAACGCAATTGCGCAGCTTGCCATTAAATTGACATATTAAACGTCAAAGTGGCTGTTGAAGGCGACAGTTGTCGTAGCCGTCAGTTGCAGCATGCCGCAAGGCGCATGTTACCGTTAAATGCAACATCAGTTTGTCACATCGAACAAGGCAGCCGCACAGCTTCCAGCGGCGAAACTGCCATAGCCAGGTACTCGTCGATTAACTATTGCGCATTGCTGACAGCGTGGGTGGCATGCCACGTTGCCCCACTCAAGCAATTGACGTTTGTCATTGCGCTTGAGGTAGACACAACAACGAACGACTGCAACCACGACGATGACGACGACATAATTGATATCCAGCCAGGTTGTATGGTTGTGAAAGTACATATACATGCGCAGATGTGTGCGTGTGTGTGTTGAGCAACATGGCAATTTTCTAAATAAAATTGTTTGCGCGCATAGCAACGTCAACCGAAATATGGCCACAATGCGTAAGTTTCTTTGTCTGCCGCAAAAGCGCTTTGCAGCGTTGATGTTGCTTTTGTTTCGATTTTCATTATTGTTATTGCCGCACAACAACGTTATCAGATCGTAACGCTTTTTTTTGCTTTTGGGAAGCGATTTTTTTTTGTTTCTTTATAAATTATATTTCTCTGCGCAGTTTTGCGTTGGCCGTCTGCGGTAGATCTTTATCAAATCTTGCTTGCAACATGGATTTTAATGTTTGAAAATATGTTGGAAAAATTATGACAAGCCATTACAATAACAATAACAACATAGCTACATGACTTTAATAGCGAAAAAATTGATTAAATGACTAACTATGAACGGAGCCTCTAGAAACAGTCAGTTTTCGGCTGCAAGAAATTAATGAAGGGAATGTCTGTAGTTAGTGGATTAATTTTCTTTTTACTTTGTTATCGAAAGTACCTACTAGCGGTGGGTTGTGGATTCAAAACCAACTATCAGAACGGATTTTGGCCATGAAAAACGTAAAATAAAAACTATTTATAGTTTGGCAACAAAATGGATGGCAGAAAGGTCTGGCATCCACCTACCATTCAGACAATTTTTTTGCAGGCAGGACCAAAATGGAGCAAGAGTAGGAACAGCTAACTTTTGTCCGCAATTCGATCTCTAAAAGTCTTTTAGATTCCCTATTTACTGTAGATATTTCAAGCTGAAATCTATGCTGCAAAAAAAGCAGCTGAATTGGATCTGGTTTTATAGCCTCCTAATACTCGCACAAACATTTTTATTGATAGCCAAGCGGTTATTAAAATATCTATGGCTCCTTGGTCTAACTCGGAATGTGTTCAACAAAGCAGATCCAAAATGGGTGAGCTCTGCGGCAATGGGCAGGCCACTATTTACTGTATACCTGGAGACGAAGGGATATAAGGAAATGAGAGAGCCGATGAGCTCACTAAGGCAGATATTCACTTGCCGAGATTGAGTGCGTCAGACATAGCACACCCATCACTCTCCTTTCTGAAAACGGAACTCAATGAGGAACTAGCTCTGGAAACGCAGTCGATATGGGAACTACGAAACTGGCGAAATTATGCTAAAGACCTCGCATATAAAAACAACAAGTATTATTTTATTACTCTCTAGAAAAGACTGCAAAATATTGGTTGGAGCACTGACGGAACACTGGCGCACCCTACATCGCGCAATCAAAATGGGATTAGTTCAGAGCGATGCGTGTAATACATGCTACGAAGTTAATGCTAGGGGTGCTTCGGAACACCTATCATATCAGATCATTTGCCACTGCCCTGCTCTTTGTGGGACTCGACAAATGTGCCTGGGAGCAATATATTTTTCAACCTTAAGGCATATTGCTGACAAAAGAAGATGTTCATTAAGAATCACATACAATAATATATTCGACTCCAAATACATAGCACTGGTAACACAAGGGATCCTAGAGGTCTAAGAGAGATCTTTCTACAGATCAGCTAGCCTACCTGACCTAACTTTGGGGACAGAATAAGCCATTAAAGCGCGTAATTTGAAGAATAGAGACACGGTGAGAGAGTTGTAAAACCAACAGGTTTTATATTTAACAGTTTTTTTTAACTTTCAAAAACGTATTAGTTTATCTTATTTTTATAAAATATTTTGTTTTATTAAATTTTTTTTCTAAGTATTGTTATGTTTTGATAAAATATGTTACGTAGTTTATTTTAAGTTATGATTTCTTATGATAACTGTGCTGTGTTATGTTCTGTTATGTTTTATTATGCCATGTTATGTTACGCTATGTTTGCTTATGTTGTGTTATGTTCTATTATGTTATGTTACTTTTACATGCCATTTAGTTTTACTTTATTATTTTACCCGTGCCCGCAAAGTTTTGCCGCAAAAACTTCACATAAAATCCATCTGCCGTTTGTTGATAGAGTAAGCCCTGGAGACATTCCATACGTAGCGTGATTCTTGTGTTATTACTATTATTTTTAGTTCGAACTGCATATAGTAATCAACGAATTTTATGATAGAATTTTTGTATCAAAATTTTGGTTTTGTTTCTGCTTTTATTTAAATTTTTTATTTAATTTGCGCATATTTTTCAATTGTTTTTATGTAAAGCTGTGCCAGTTTTTCTCATTTATGTATGTAAAGTTTTGCTATGTTTTCACACGTTGTTCTATGTTCTGTTATATTATGTAAAGTTTTGTGATATTTTTTCAAGTTATTCGGTTTTGACTTGTAATGTTGTGTTATGTTATTGTATGTTATGTTATGTTATGTTGTGTTATGTTATGTTACGTTATGTTATGTTGTGTTATTTTGCACTTTTTTATATTTATTTATTTTTGTATTTTTATTTGTTTCACTTATTTTTTTATTTGCTTTACTTTATTTTTTTTAACTTTTTTGTTACGTCCACTATTAAGTTATATTTTGCTCTTCGGTGTAATTTTTTTAAGGTTTTTAAATATCAAGCTGTGTTATGACATCGTGCTCTGTTAAGCTATGTTTTGTCACGTTATGTAAAGATTTAATATATTTTGTAGCGGTAATCTCTTTTGACTTATTATGTTATGTTATGTTATGTAATATTGTGCTATGTTACTTTGTATTTTTATTTTTATCAAAATCTTTAATTTATTTCACCCTACTTTTCAAGTTTTTAATGTTAAATTCTGTTATGATATACCATGCTTTGTTAAGTTATGTTTTGATATATTGCGTAACATTTTTCTTATATTTCTTGCGATAATCTGTATTGCCTTATTATATTGGGCTATGTTATGTTATGTTCTGCTATGATATCTTACGTTATTCTGTTCTTTTATATTTTTTCCTATTTATTTAATTTATTTTACTATTTGTGTAAAATTTATCTTATATTTCTTGCGAAAATCTGCTCTGGCGGGTTATATTGGATTATGTTATGTTATGTTATATTATTTTATACTTTTGTATTTTTTCTTAATTTTTAAACTTATTTGTTTTGCTATGTTAAGTTATGGTTCTTATGCTGAGTTTGTTTATGTTTTTTTTGATTGTTAGTTTTTTTTTTGTGCTCAATTTTGTTTCAAAATGTTTTATTTTATTTTATTTTATTTTATTTTATTTTATTTTATTTTATTTTATTTTATTTTATTTTATTTTATTTTATTTTATTTTATTTTATTTTATTTTATTTTATTTTATTTTATTTTATTTTATTTTATTTATTTTATTTTATTTTATTTTATTTTATTTTATTTTATTTTATTTTATTTTATTTTATTTTATTTTATTTTATTTTATTTTATTTTATTTTATTTTATTTTATTTTATTTTATTTCGTTTTATTTTATTTTATTTTATTTTATTGTATTTTATTTTATTTTAATTTTTTTTATATTATTTTATTTATTTATTTTTTTTATTGCATCCCAATAAAGGAGTGATTTACATTAATTGGCGACAGCTTTGCTGCAAGCCAATAATTTATAACAGGTACAAAGATTACAATTAAATTAATGTCTATAAATATTATATAAAATAGTTAACAATTTTACAAACAAGAAAAACGTTTACTGTAAAAAGTTTCGGACTATATGGCAAGAATTGAGTAAAGCTGCTTTCTTCTGCATGTCGATGTTTATTTTATTTTATTTTACTTTATTTTATTTTATTTTATTTTATTTTATTTTATTTTATTTTATTTTATTTTATTTTATTTTATTTTATTTTATTTTATTTTATTTTATTTTATTTTATTTTATTTTATTTTATTTTATTTTATTTTATTTTATTTTATTTTATTTTATTTTATTTTATTTTATTTTATTTTATTTTATTTTATTTTATTTTATTTTATTTTATTTTATTTAATTTAATTTAATTTAATTTAATTTAATTTAATTTAATTTAATTTAATTTAATTTAATTTAATTTTATTTTATTTTATTTTATTTTATTTTATTTTATTTTATTTTATTTTATTTTATTTTATTTTATTTTATTTTATTTTATTTTATTTTATTTATTTTATTTTATTTTATTTTATTTTATTTTTACTTGATTTTACATTTCTTTTTCTTATTTACACCATTAACTCATTAATGCCGCCATTGTCACTCGGCCCGCAAATGACAGCTAAATTTTGAGTTGCACTTGCTGCGCGCCACTCGTTACTTGCAACACACTCATAATGGCATTCCGCTTGACAGCTAACTATAATTCCCAGTTGCCACTTCAGCAGCGCACCTATGTGCATTATCGTACGTACACTTGCCGCCAATCCCATGCGCCTTGTAGCTCTCAACACTGCAGTAGCAACCATCATCGCCATTACCGCAGAATCGAAAGAAAAAACAACAACAACAGTTACCAGGCACGCTGATGCTGCCACTGTCAATGCCAATGATTGTCATCTGCAACACAAAGCGGCAACGTTGTCGCTGCAGGCACTACGTGGCCCACTCTATTGTCAATGTTGCAACATGGCGCAAAATATTCCACATGCGAGTTTGTATGTATGCGCTTATGTTGCCAACTGATAATGATGTGACAAAACACAAGTTGCCATGACGCATACGAGCGGCAAGACACTATCAACATTTGCTTCGTAAATGTTGCCACAGCACATAGCAGCAGCAGTGACAACAACAGCTATAAAGCAATAAAAATCACTGCAGGCATTTTAGCGGCCCAAACGCCAAAGCACCTGCTCACCCAAAAGCGGCACGTAGAGCGGCATGTAATGCAAGTATTCGTGTGCGTTGAAAGTGTGTATGTGTGAGCCCAAGGCGCTTTTTGGCTACCCACTGGAAGCGCATGCGTGCGAACTCTCCCCACTTTAGTATGTAGCTGCGTCCAGACAGAGAGGGAGAGAGAGAGCGAGAGAAGGGAGTGAAGGTAGTCAGCGCGGCGGCACAAAATCATTAACGTGATTGTCACACGACGCGACGGCCGCCTTTCATGTGCGCCATGCACAATCGTTTGCGTTGTGGTTGTTTGTGGTTGTTTTGACCGCTGTCATCATTACACCAACACTAGCAGCGGCACCAGCACCATCACCATCACCGGCAGTGGCAATAGTAACAGTTGCAGTTATTGCAGCCGCTGTCAACTACCAACTACCAGCTGCCGTTGCCACTGCACACATTGCGACGTCGTCCGTTGCGGCACACATCTTCTTCTTCTTCTTCTTCTTTTACCCAAGTACGTGCCTGGTTGCAATGGGTCGTTTGGTGCAACTTGCGTTTATTTGCCGATTTTTTCCTCTTGCGTTGTTGTTGTTTTGGTCTTGTCGCTTTGTTAGACATTTTAAGCAAAACTGACATTTTGACAGCGATGCGTGATAAACTGCAAAGTGTCGCGTTTCTTTCGGCGCTCCTCACCATTTCCTCGTTTGTGATAATGTGGCCTGTGTTGCGCTTTGTTGCCTTTTTGGTATCTGCTTGCGCTTGCTGCAGCTATCGCTTTATTGCTACGAGAATTGCGCTGGCGCAAGTGTCGCTTTTAATTTAGTCTCACGAGCTTGCGGTTAAGTGGCCAAATTGACTGTTGCTGATAGCAGTTTTCTTGTTGTTGCTTTCAAAGATGCCGAGGCCAGTTGTAGTTTTTTACGCTCAGCGAAAAAAATTTATTTTTTACGTGTTGCAAGGAAGTTTTTGTGATATCGATGTCTAGCTAGGCTACCCCCACACAGTTATCAAGTCAGCCTCTCATTTTTTCGAGTATTCAATATTCCTGCGGCAACTTGGAAACTAATAAGCAATGGGGAGGTTATGGAAATTAAATATTTATACTGAACTGGAAATTCAAGCTGAGTTTTTGGGTGTTTGAGGTGTTGATCGGCTGAAGAGTTTTGCTTACCCTTGACTGATAGAAAGGAACTAAATGTGAACTTATGCCTTTGCAGAATAATTCTTGTACCTATACTTGGTGTAGTAAAAAGTACTGCACGCTTTCCGCTAGATGTCTTTCGTGCACCACGATGGACTCGGACCATTATATTCTATATAAAATTCTTTGACGGATTCGGGTTTCGTGAAGAAAGTTCTGTGTTACAGCCCTCCAAATTGAAGTAGAAAAATAGAAACTACAATAAATTCATCACTCACCTCCAAAGCCAAATCGGAGTAAGCGGCGATTTTTTTTGCTCTCGGTTTTTTCAACGATTTCCTTCTCGTAGGAAAAACGTCGGAAATATTGACAAAATCATGACAATCGTTGCTCAGTAACTGAAGTTTACGAAGATTGATTAGAAACTTTCGCATGGGTATTATGGAGAGGCCTACAGTTTTAAGCCAGCACCGTACGGTAGATGGTTTTTCATGAGGAGCTTTTTCATGAAAGAAACTCTCACTCGGAGGTTTGCCATTGCTTTTCGAGGGGCGACCGCTATAAGAAATAGCTTTTCTAGTAGTCACGGAACAACCCATTCGACTACGGCGGCCACAGTCGAACAACGTTTTTTTACCAGTTTTAAGAAACCATGTAATTCAATCCAACGAATAAAAACTCCAGAGGAGAGCCAAAGATTGATGATTCATCCTCGAAATGAAGCGAGCTCTTACTTCATCAAATGTAATACAGAGGCTTATCAACACATACATTTATGATGTCAACATGTTTCCACACTGTCGCATTTTAAGATTTTAATTGAAAAATGCAGTGCAAAACCAACTTTCAACACCATATCGTAAGACTGAAAAAACCTACATCCCCTCATACCCACCGAAGGATAAAATTATAAAAAGCTGTGAGTTGGCTTGAAGTTATTGCCCAGTTAAACCCAATTAAAGGCGTTTCAGGCCGCGGGCCTTAAAGGTGTTGTGAAATATGGCAAAAAAAAAACTGCGAACTAAAAGCAAAACAAGAGAGGTAACATCAACGAATTATGACTCAGAACGCAAGCAAAAAACACGCATACACCAGAACAAGACACTAAAAGCAAAAACTAAACAAAAAGAACTAACCCACAAGGAGCGAAACGTCGGCAATCGCTCAAAACGTCAACAATAAAATTAAGTAATCAACCAAACTGACCACACACAACATGACACAACAACAGCAGCACAACAGCAACGTCAATAACAATTGCAACTACAACTACAACAAAAAACTACAACAGTTCCCGTAAGGGATTCCGAAAATTTCGCCACAACAACCGGCTGAGCATGTGCAACTTACGTGAAAAAGAACAGCAGCAAAAAGTGCAACAAAAGGTTGCTCAAAAACAATGGAATGAGCAGCGGCGATGATTGAAAAAAGTCCGAGTCTAAAGCAGAAAACAATAAACGATTGAACAGCCATTGAACCGGTGAATGAACGCTTTGGACTGAGGCGAAGGTGCAACAGGGAATTTAAGGTGGAGCTGCCAACAGGAGTACAGGAGTGGACAAAACAGCCAGCACTTAAAAAGAAAGAAAAAAACAACAAGAGATACAAACAAGAAAGGACAGGCAGGTAGCGAGGCACGATGGCATATCGACAGCCAACTGAACAGCAAGCAGACACATATGAGTAGTGTAATTGGGCGCAGGCAGGACCACCATCAAAGGATGATGGTCGTATAAAAGGCAGCGTTAAAAAATGATGTTGTTTCCGCAAGCAAAAAAGTGCGAAAACCAGTCAACAACAGCAAAATAGCAATGTATAAAAACTTGCAAGGCATAAAAACATGCAATAATAAAATAAAAGCAATGAAAAAATGGAGGTGAGAGCTAAAACTGCAGCAGCGCTACGGTGGCAACTACATCATGTATTGATAAGCAAATGAATTTGGAAAGAGGCTTAAGTTATTAAGTAGTTGCAGTAGCGATTATGAGTTGGGTGAAGTGGAAGAAAATAAGAGCGAAGATCAAGTAGATAAAAGAGTTAAAAGAGATAAAGGAGATAAAGGAGATAGTGGAAGAACAACAAATCGCAATGATGTAATGCATGTGCGGTAGTACCCAGTTATTATGGGCACGAGAACTTTAGGACACTTCAACCTTCCACTTTTTTCACTAAAATTGAATGGGCTACAAAACTGAGTGATCAAATTTTTAAAGTGCTGATTAAAAGATTTGAAATTTTTATGAAATTTTATCGAATTTTTATAAATTTTATACCAAATTTGAAAGTATGATACTGGTCAAGGCTAATTTATTAAAGGTGGTATTAGCAAATCAGCTGAGTTGTTCTTTTTTCTCTTTCGCCGTGTCCATGTGGCTGTCAGCTAAGAATGAACAAAGGCGAATTCATTATTTGTTTTCTAGTTTCTCAATACTTTGCTTTAACAATCAAACGTACAGAACGTTTGTTGTTTATCTAGTGGCACCATCTTTAATGAATGCGCTTTGATACTGGTTGTACAATTTCTGGTATATGCCGATGATTTTGGCATATTTTTTTGTTTTTTTTTTTTTGTTTTTTAAATTGGACCTTAAGACGTCGGTGATGGCGTGTATTACATGCGATAGAACAATGAGCCGTATGAGCTTTGCGGCTTAGCAGACAAAGTGCAGCAAATAATAAAAAATTAAGATCCAGCAGCTTCGGTGGCTGAATCAGGTCAACTGAATGGAAACAAACACTCCGGCTCCGGTGCCAGCTGGCTCCGGTGCCAGCTAAGAGGGAAACCAGAGAAAGAGGAAGGTCTCCTGTGCGTTCGAAAGATCAGGTGGAGAAGAATTTGGGTTCGACTGGCGCCGTTTAGAGAGGCTTAAAGAAATGTGCACTCATCCAAAATCGCTTGAGCGGTTATCGCGCCAACCAAGAAGAAGAAAAAGGTTGTAGAATTAACTATATTAAAAAAAATAATTAAAATTAAAAAATGCCAAAACGAATATAATAAATGATAAAAAAATTCCCTGAACAGATGCTAAAATCAGTTTATGAATTAAGTATCATGGCTTGTGGTAAGTTAAGGTTATGCTCAGAGTCAAGCAGCAAGAAAATTCCAATATGAATGTAACGAAAGGTAACGAGCATGGCTCCTAATGGGTTCAATTTCGTTCAGAGTTAATCAAAGTTAAGAAAAGTACCATAAAATGAGAGCTTTTTCAAACAGAGTTTTCAAATTAGTTTATAAATGAATAGATATGACTTGTAGTGGGGGGTAAGGTTGCACTCTGAGTCAATAGTAGAGAAAAAATGCCCATGTGAATGTAAGAAAAGATTGAAGAATTCCCAGAAGAGATGATGAAATCAATTTATAAATTAATCAGGATGTCTTGTAGTGAGTTAAGGCTATACTCGGGGTCAAAATAAATAAGAAAATTATAAGTGGCGAATGGGTTGTTTCGTGACTAGCATTCGGGAGCGCATAGATTCGAGTCTCTGTGCATGAAACACCAAAATGATTGAAAACGTTTTTTCTAATAGCGATAATTCCACGGCAGGCAATGGCAAACCTCCAAATGCATTTCTGCCATGCAAAATCGCTTCATCAAAACCCTTTGCAATTCGTAATCGGCTTAAAACTGTAGGTCCCGCCAGTTGTGGAACAACATCAAGACCGCAAACCATAAAACCACCCAAAAAGGGTGTAAGCGCCAATTATACTTAGTCCTGCCATAAGTTCTGTTACAAGTTAGCTCCGTTATAGATATGAAATTACTGTACTTTTTATAATGACGTTAGTTTTATTTTGACATGTGAATATAAAAAAAAATTTATTTTTATTTTTATTCGAAATGATCACAATTAGATTTTACACAAGCCTTGAAACGATTAGACCATTCAACTATTGCAGCACGCACGTACGGTTTCCTTGGATATTGACGTCGCTGCTCGAACCAAAGACTGTTTGAGACTCTCCAAATTTTTTTGAGGTCTTTCGACAGGCCAGGTTCTCTTATTCTGACCACAAACTGCGGTCCAATGGATTTAGATCTGGACTTCCAAACGGCCAAACTTCTGCGTCTATGAACCCTGGAACATTGTTTTTTTAGCCACTTCAGCTAGGTAGTGTTTGCCCTATGAGCTTGAGCGGAATCTTACTGGAAGATCTAACGATCTGCATTCAAGACAATACTACTCAACTGCTTTACCGCTTCACCACGCCTTCTAAGACATCCTCTTGATACCCTTTTGCGTTTTAACCTCTTTTTCTCAAAAATGAAGAGGCGTAACTACTTTACAAGATATCCCCCACCAAATCATTACAGAGGCTGGATGGTGGCCACGCTGAACCCTTGGAGTAACATTTTTAGCGCCTCTAGAAGTTTTGGCATAGATTTTTTCATTTTGCTTATTAAAAACTTCTTCAACAGTAAAAATTTTCTCACCTGTGAAAATAATATTTTCAAGGCCGTTGCCTGCGTGCTACCGAAAAAAGCTGCTTGCATCTGTCAAGTTTAATTTTCTTCAAGCCCGTTGATAAAAGATGTCCAGTTGAGTGACGGAAGGTTTTCATGTAGAGGTCCTTTCTAATTAGTCTTGACATGGATCTCATCGATACATTCATTTCCCTGGACATGATTTTCTGCTTTCCAAGGGATTTCTCGTCGGCTTATGGCTGCACTGGTTCGAACCAAGCGAGTGCGGCCACTTCTTTTGCTATCTGTCACTTCAGACGATTCATCGTGCGACATACAAACATTCTCGAAAAATAAAGTTTTTTCAGTAATTCGTGAATCCCACTTGCACTTTTACCTCATTTTTCTAAGGAAGTTACCACTTCGTGGAAGGAGATTTCAGTCGATAGAGGAGATCAAAGAGAATGCGACGAAGGAGCCATCCTTTATCGGCTTACCAAGGGGGCGTGGAGGACTGGTGGTGCTTCAGACGGGTCATATTTTGAAGGAGATAAAATAAATTTCCCTGAAATTTAACTCCGTTTTGTTTTATTTAAACATTCCCCGTACTTTCTGATCATTGGCTATATACTTATAGGTATATTATCAATTTAAGTTCTCAAACTTTAAAAACACTCGATGATATGTCTTGTTAGCTATCAAAAAAGGCATAATATTTACATTAAAGAAGGGACCCCTCAGTAAATTGCAGCTAGTGGGGGCCAGGTAAGGTTAGATTAGGTTGAAGCGGTACCTCTCCTAAAACCAGCGTGTGCTTTTTAAAAATTTTAGAATATCTCTGATTTCTCCAGAACTGAGATCATCCACATCATTAAAAATTGTTAACCTAGAATAGTAAACCTACGTCTGGATAGAGCGGAAAAGTGGCACAGTAGGTGCGAGATTGTCTCCT
This sequence comes from Anastrepha obliqua, assembly GCF_027943255.1. NCBI lineage: Eukaryota > Metazoa > Arthropoda > Insecta > Diptera > Tephritidae > Anastrepha > Anastrepha obliqua. Next base: position 53,210,549 of record NC_072893.1, read on the forward strand.
CCCCGTCCTCATCTAGACAACTTCTACAGAAGTCATGTATTTGCACACCCATTCTTTGGGCGTGTCTACCTATACGACAGTGCCCCGTTATGACTGAAATCAGTGTGCGAAAACTATGTTTATTTTGGCTTAGCAGAGATTCTGGACGTTTAGCATTGAGAGTCGGCCACAGTTGACGGGCGATTTTGCAATTGGCTTCATAACGCCATCTTTCGTTTGCTTTCCTTACGATTTCTTCAAGGATGAGTAGCTTATATTTTTGTAAGGGTAAGGGTATCAGCGTCACGGCTTTCATTATTGCCATCAGTGCCTGAAAGACACTCCGGTAGTCGGAGTACACACCTCCGCCTAACCTGCCCTCGAGCTTTGAACCATCTGTGTATACATGGATGGACTCGTCCTGTCCTACATTGACCCGTTCCTACTCTTCCCTTGAGGGTACGAGGGTCGTAATTGGAGCTAACATTTCATAAAAAGGAAACAATTGTCAAAATGCGTGATTAAAGCCAAAAGTTTGACTACTTAAACATTTATATTTATTATAATTAATTCTCGACATAATCGTCCCTTCCGTGATACAAATTCTCATTACCACCCTTAATTTTGTCGGCTCTTGAAGTTATGCCAGGCAGTAACCAAGTAATGTTCGGAATCGATGTTTCGTTGTGTTGCACTACCCGCAGAGTCTGTTCAATTGCATTATTCTTAGAACATTATATCCTTTATACCCTTTTTAGATAGCGCCATCTATGCGTGATTTCCAATGCCATAAGTGTACACTTCATTCTTCGACTCGTGGACTCTCAGCGAAAATTGTCAGTTGCATGCTTGAGAACCATTACTCCTCGGAGTAAAGGTTGCTCTAGCGGTAAGCAGACATCTAGTCATAATCCTCAAACATTCTCAGTAAATATTATTATCATTTCAAGTGAATTTCGTCAAACAAAACACACAAAAAAGTACACGTAGCGTAATACACATAACAGAACGGAAAAATTCAAGGCAGACAAAGAAAGAGGGAGAGACCCGAGAAAGAATGAGAGAGAGAGAGAGAAAGAATATATATCTAAATAAATTCACAACATTTGCAGAGAATACAAATAGACAAAATTTACAAAAAACGGAGAAGGGTCAACTGGTGTAGGTAAACGCCAGACACAAACCTTGGCTACCACGCGCACTACTCCGAGCGTTTATCACCCGCACAAACTCTGCGATTCCAGGACCGCAGCAACGGCATAAATTACCGCAAGGCAATACCAAAAAATCCGATGCCGGAATGGATAGCACTTTATAGCACGCACAAGCACTAGCCAGGAAACGGAAAAGTAGGCACAAAAAAAAAACGCCAGATAAATTGGGACCAAAAAACGCCCCAAACAGTAGGCACAAAAAATATATTTCCTACAAGTTTGCACCAACAAACAAGCGCCAACAAGTAGGCAGTGTTATTTCTCACTAGGAATTAGCAACCACAATGAAAAACTCAGGAAAAATAGCCTAAAGTGTATCCAAGATATATATAAGATATAGCTCTCTCTCCTTTTCCTCTACCTTATATCTTTTTTCTCTCTCGCGGAACGAAAATGCACAAAACGTTGCATGGCCTTGAAATTTTACTCTCCATTCTTGCTCGCCCATCGACGTCTAGGTTAGGTTAGGTAGAGATGGTTGCCCAGAGAGTGGGCCCACTTGGACGAAAAAGTTTGGTTCATCCTTTGTGATACCATTGCAAGAGCGGAAAAAGAGGTGAAGTAAAAGAACGATAGGACGAAAGGGAAAGGCGTGGGGAGGGTTGAGTGTTTGTGGACTATGAATGGTGACTGGTCTGCGGTTATGTTAACCTCTTTATGCTGCTGATGAAGTTCATCAGATTTTTGTTATCAAGACCCGCTATATCAGCAGGCGCATAAAAGAAGTGAGAACCAAGATGCTTGAATCTTAATCCTGCGGGAGCTGGGCAACTCAGGACCATGTGCTGAGATGATTCCACCTCATCCTCCATACAGCTGACGCAAAAAGGACTCGAAGTGATTCCGAGTCTCACGGCATGTGTACCCCGCGGACAGTGCCCCGTGCGGATGCTCACGAAATTTGAAAGATGAGATTTTGTTTTCCTCAGAATATTTCTCGAACGTCTCCTATCCAAATGTGGCCAGAAGGACTTCGCGCCTTTACACGTTCGTGTACTTGACCAGCGCTCGTTGAGTTGGTGCAAAGCCCATTCTTCCAGGAGTAGAGCGCAGGTTGTCAAGGGGATCCCGATCCTCTCCTTTCGCGGGCACACCGCTTCACAGGTCCCTTGTCTGGCCAGCTCGTCGGCTTCGCAGTTTCCAGCAATGTCACTGTGACCAGCTACCCATCGACGCCTAAGAAGTTTCACTTCAAAAAAAGTCATCACTCATCGTAGTAAGTGGATGAAAACCTGAGGAGGCTTACACGCGCACTTTTAATGAGAAATAAATTAGATTCACTTACAATTCCCATAAATTCTCGTATGTATTTATTTCAGTGAGGCGCTTGTCCTAATTATAGTTATGTATGATTTGTTATGCGCGCACACAAAGTGCGCATGTTCGCCTGCCATCAGCTGCCACAATTAATTACCCATTTGACCGCAGATTTTTTTCACTCCTTCTTTTTGTGTTGTTCGCGCTTAAGAGATTGACTGCAATTTTTTAATTACCTGTGAGACTAGCCTTTGGCCTTCAAAAGCTTGGCACACACACAAACACACATATTTGGCCAGCTACTGCATTGTTTCAGAAGAATGTTGCTTGGCAATCTAATAAATAAGTAAATAATTTAAATATGCATAAAAACATCATCAATGGGTGTGGCACACTGCACAATTAATGTGTGTATGAGATGAGTGCGGTAGATATGTATTGAAAGAGCAGGGCTACAATGTTGCAGGCACGCACATGTCAAGTTGCCAAGTTGTTGCTGCACTTGCTGTTGTACGTTGCTTTTGCGCGCAAGTGTCATAAATCTCAAACCACTTTTTATATGTAAATAACTATGAAGATTATGTTGAGGGTATAAAACAATAATGAAATGAAATGCATGAATTCGGCCGGACTTGACTAAGACTTCCCGCACTATTCACTTTTGCGCTGTTTATTACTCGTTTCAACTTCAATTTGCTGCCTTCCTGCATCGCTGCAGCGCTTAAAATTCACGTTAATTAATTGCCATCACTTTTCGGTTGCTCTATGCAGCCTTTTTACAGGCAAACATATCTACAAGCATACAAGCATAGATACGTACAGGCATACATACATACATACATACATACATACATACATACATACATACATGCATACATACATACATACATACATACATTCATACACTTAAACTTCGGTTCACATTTATTAGCTCCTTTTAAATTGCATTTTAAATAATTAACCTAAACATTTGCTGTTGTTATTGTTCTTTTGTTGCAGAATTATTAATACATAGGTGTATTTTTTTGCTTAGCTGCAAAAAAACTATTAATGATACATATTATTTATGACAGCCACAAAACACATTAGGGCGTGTCGCTTTGCGCTTATGCACCATCAATCAGGAGGCACGAACTGTCAAACTGATTCGCACGAGCAATTCCGCGTGTGCACCTACTTGTGCTCGTGCAACTTTTTCACAAGATTGTTGCTTAAAGAAAATGTGAAACGATAGATTCCTTCTTGGCCACGCGAAGAGATATTTAGTTATCAAAAATATAATAAGAATTTTTATGTACAATTTTTCATATCTATTTATTAATTAAGCTAATGAATATAAAATATTTTTATAGTCAAGTAGCTGTACCCGGCGCGCGTTGCTACGGCGCAGAAGTTGCTACTCTACAGTGCCACCTGGTGGCGAGTGGCATCAATGAGCATATTCTACAAACCTTCTGCGTGGAAAAATACATATATATACCAATTTTTATAATAATCGGTCCTGTAGTTTTTGAGTTCATCGATGACATACACACAAACATTCATTTTTATATGTATATAAGAAGTAGAAAAACACAGAAAGTATAATTAAACTATTATATTTATAAAAAATATTCAAAAATTTCAAAAGGCGATCTTTTGAAAATGAAAAAACCATTTCAACAACTTTAGAGATTTTACGGAAATCATTCAATCAATCAACTCAATCGCTATCGAACTCGCATCGCAGTTTAGGGGCCGTTTTCTTATCAAGCCTCTGGAATATATCTACACGAGAGTTTAACAGGCTTTTAGGAGCATAAAATATTATTCAGCGGCTTTTAAGTGAGCATAAATGAGCATACAAGTTAGTTGAGAAAATGGCACTGAATCAAATTTTTTTCTCGGCTGTTCAATAAGTCTTGCGGTGCGATAAGAAGAATACAATTTTACGGTTTGAAATACACTTTTTCATTCAGTACTGACTCCCTGAACATCAATTCATCCCAACTAGATTCCAATTTCTGAATTCCATCTCTGAAGTGAGAATCTGGAAGACCTGCGAAATACGCTTCCACAGCTGCTATGACCTCACCATCTGATGAAAAAGTATTCCAAGCATGGATTTTTAAGTCTGGAAACAGATGAAAGTCGTTAGATGCAAAATCTGATGAATCCGGAAGATGCTCCAACAATTCGAACTTTAATTCATGGATTTTAATCATTATCAAAATGACTGTTATGATCTTGTGACACGATGCATTGTCCTGAAGAAAAGGATTTTTTTGAAGTGACACCTCTTAGGCGTCGATGGACGAGCGAGAATGGAGAGTAAAATTTCAAGGCCATGCAACGTTTTGGGCATTTTCGTTACGCGAGAGAGAAAAAAGATATAACGTAGAGAAAAAACAGAGAGAGAGAGAGCTATACCTTATATATATCTTAGATACACTTTAGGCTATTCACGTCTCCCTTTTGTGCGGTCCTTCGTCTAAGCTAAGGCTCTAGTCTAAGTCGCACGACGTTACTCGTATTGTAGGAGTAAGAGAGAACCACGTATACATTATATACAAAGCGTTAGAATAGAACAGAGGAAGAAAGAGAGTGACGCGTAAGCGTACAGCACTAGCGCCATATTACTATAGTATCTAATTGATGCTGTAGTACGCAAATCCAATATAATAATGCTATCAGAAACGTAGTTGCGTGATGACGAAGATGTCAGCGTACCCAACTTCAACTGCGTTATCAAATTTAAACGGCCGAATGTTCCAGCAGGAGGAGTGGCAATATACCATAATCAATATGATACTGTAAACATTGTCACGCCAAACATAGAAACTACTGCCAAGAAATCTCAATTAAATTCATCAACAGTAAAACCAGTTGGCGATATTTGTATTGCAGAGTGCCAAACACCAAATGGACAAGTCATTATTCTAGCGGCTATTTACATATCATCGAACCAAAAAATAGAGGATATACTCTTATATTTTATACACCGCACATCATTAGTCTACAGTCACGTGGGTGCTAATGCTCTTGGTGCTCGCAGTAGAGGAGAAGATAAGATGCCGCTAATTCTCGGGGGTGATTTTAATGTTAATTTTGCATGTAATGTTGCAATAGAATTAACAAATATTCTACGCGACACATTTGGTCTATATATAAATAATAATATAAATGAATCGACTACTAAATCCAGAACTACAATAGATGCAATTTATTCTCGTAATATCGATAATGTGCAATCAAAGACATATACAGGGTTTGATTGAAAAGTAATGAGCCTTATTTTTTTTAAGCAGTTTTATTAAACCTTTTCGCTTATACAACTAATATTCCTCAAAATAGGACCCTTGAGCGTCAATAAACCGTTGGTAGCGGTCCTTCCACTGCAGGAAACATTTTTTAAACTCATCCGCCGGAATCGCGTTCAAATCGGCTGTCACAGTTTTTGGACCGCCTCGATGGAGTCGAAACGCCTCCCCTTCAGCTTTCTTTTCAGGCGCGGGAACAAGAAGAAGTCCGGAGGGGACAGGCCTGGGCTGTAGGGAGGGTGGATAAGTACCGGAACTCCCATTACTTTTCAATCAAAGACATATGTATATATCATATTTTAGTTATCATAAACAAATCGTAACATTAGTAGCTATTGAAGTATCTAACGTTAGCAATGTAAATAATAATTAAATAGAATATTTCATATATTAAATTAGTCCTATTAAATTTTCTAAAAATGTTGTAAAATTTAGTGAGTGACGACGTAAATATAAAATAAACGGATTTTTTTGTAAATTTTGTCAATTTGTATTCTCTGCAAATGTTGTGAATTTATTTAGATATATATTCTTTATCTCTCTCTCACTCTCTCTCGGATCTCTCTCTCTTTCTTTGTCTGCCTTGAAAGTTTCACTTCTGTTATGTGTACACGCACTTTTTTTTTATTTTTTATTTTACAAACCGGGTCTTTTGTCACGAAGTTTTCTCTTCAGCTGGTCTAAATGGTTACAGTAATATTCAGAATTTATTATTTCACCCATTTGCAAGTAATCCACAAGAAAAACTCCTTTCGCATCCCACAAAACTGTTGCTAACACTTTTATGGCCGCTTTCTGGACACGAACTCGTTTCGTAGCGGAAGAACCAGTTTCACACCAGTCTCTTTAGTCTGTTGTTTTGATTAAGGGTCATGATGATGCACCCAGATCTTATCCATAATGATGAATCGATGCTCAATATTCACTTTATACTTTCGAAAACCCTCTAAATCTTGCTGAGAAAGTCGCATGCGTATGTGATTTTGTGTTCCATTGTTAGCGAATGCGGCACACAGCTTTCTGAAGCCCTTGCCTACACTGCCCAATGAGATTCCTAGGGCTCCTACGAAATCACTTTTGGTCAGCTGACGATTTTCCAATACGAGTTCCTGTATTTTATCTACGATTTCTGGTGTTGTTGCTGCATTGCTGTGTTTGGACGTCCTTGACGTGGAACGCTAGTACGACCTCATTCGAGTTCAGCAACCCAACTTTCTACTGTCCTAATTGATGGCGAAAAGTCCTTATACACTTTCAACATTCACTTATTCATTTCTTTGTCGCGGCTCTATTGTAGGCAGCAACAACAGTCTGGGTAAAGCATTAAAACTCAAATCACCTACAGCACACCAGACGAAGCCTTATATAGACTCTTTACAGTCCCGATTATAAAATAACTTTGAACGAGGCGGCAATTACTATAATAATTATAAGGAGGAAGAGAGAATTTCTTCTACGATTTAGTGTAATGGAGGCTAAGCTAATTAGTTCTCAATATAGACGCCGATTTGCTAATCTGACGCCAATTGTGGAGCAAGGAAAAACAAACCTGAGAAAGATAGATATATAGGGTTTTTCAGTAAGAGCGCTTCCACTTTTGAACTTTTTTGAATAAAACACAAATGGTTTGACTTTTTTAACTAATTTTTTTTTTATTATCGAGTTTGAACATATACATTTAAGTATGAAATTCGATTTCTTTTGCATGACCACCGCGTGCAAGTTTTACGAAGTCCAATCGTTGAACCCAATTTTCGACCACTCTTTTGCATAAATCGGCCGAAATTCCAGCAATTTTGCGTTCAATATTGGCTCTGAGCTCACAAATCGTCGCCGGCTTGTTACTGTAGACCAATGACTTCACATAACCCCAAAACGGGACGGCTTGTTAAATGGACCGTAAAATGGCCGTAATGCTCTTAAAGTAGCAGCAACAGAACGATTATTTTCATAAAAAATTTGCACGATTTGCAATCGTTGCTCAAGTGTGTAGCGTTCCATGATGAAATGTATACTAATGAAGTTTACAAATGACAAGCGAAAAATAAAAAATATTGCGTCGTTCACCCTCCCTATCGGAAAAAAGTTGAAGCGCACCTATTGAAAAACCCTATATTTTAAAGATAGCGAAGCCTGCTCTATAGCTTTGGATAGCTCAGCTACCAACGACCTCTTGGCTTTTGTTAGCCTGTCTGGAAATATTCCGAGTGTAAGGGATTAGAGAGAGAGAGTATTGCTGGTATACCAAATATCATTTGGTCTGAACGGCACTTTGATGTGCGGAGCCTAATTACATAATTCGACCTCATATATCCACTCTCTACCACAATAGCGAGTAATTTTTGGTCTTGATGTTGTTCCACCTACAGTGGCACCTACAGTTTTAAGCCGACTCCGAACGGCAAATGATTTTTTATGAGGAACTTTTTCATGGCAGAAACACGAGGTTCCCCATTGCCTGCCGAAGGGCGGCCGCTGTTAGAAAAAAAACTTTTTCTTCATTTTAGGTGTTTCACGGAGGTTCTAACCTGCGTTCTTTCCGAATTCCGAATGGTAGTCACACACCAACCCATTCGGCTACGGCGTCGAAAGTGAACCATCTTGGCTTAAAAAAATATCCAAAAAATACCTAATATTTGTGAAATTGCGTTAGAACTGGTGAAGGAAATGAGTGTTCAAACCAGCCAACCGCAAAGTTTTCCTGGAATTAAATCATCTGCGACTTATAAGCCTAATTCCACTTGAGAGCGCCACGAATTGTGAATGAATTAACCTTAAAAAGGCAAACGAAAATCGCAAATGACTTCTATTTTATGAAGAATGCAGCTGGGTAAATGTGGCGGTGGTAGTGGTGGTGGTGGTGTTGGTGTTATATGTGTGTGTGTGCGTATGTCGAGCTAAGTGGTGCCCACCGACGCCTCATTAGTTGTGCACAATGCGAATGGCAATAAAAGCAGCAAGAGTGGCATGAAAAATTGAAAGAAAAAAAGTGACTGCCAAATAAAATAGCAACAACAACAAGCCTGAAGAAAAAGCATAACAAACCAGCGTAAACAACAAATCCAACGAGTTGTCGACATAAAATGAGTTGGGCAACGTTGCGCTGCAACAATTTGCTGTGGCCTTAGAGTTCACGGACTGTGGCAAATGTGTAAAGAAACGAAAAGCAACTACAAAAACGATCATAATAGACCAGCAATAAAAGTTGGTGGTTGAAAATTGCTGAGATTGGAAGAAGATGCGTGATTTGCGTGAGCGTGCGTTGCGCACAGCACCACCCGCCACACACATATACGCACGCCACAAGCAACGATGGCCGCATAGGTGCATGCGCATATATATGAAAGTAGATGCCAGCTGATACGTGCAACATTTACACCGATTTTCGACAACGCTGTAAGCTTTTCAACGAAATGATTACCCAGAACACCAACTAGCAACGTACATTTGGCGTGAACGGGCGCATGCGCAGCGCAATCGAAATTCCTTTGGCGCATAAAATTGCATTTCACGCTGAAAATGCGTGCTCTGCGTGCAACATGAGCGCGCACAGCGGCGACAACATGCAGCGGCCGGCTGATGGCAAGGTGCAGCAAGCGGATGATATGCCGCAGCGCGGCAACAAGCTGGCAACACAATATTTGTATCTATGTGCAAGCATGCCACATATAATCGTTCAAACGCACACAAAGATGTATGTGGCCAAACTGGGTGCGCACTGCGCATGCGCCGTCGACGCAGGTGGGTGTAGCCTTCAAGTTGCAGGAGAAGAACATCGCACTCGCAGGCGGGTGGAGTTGAGTGCAACCGCATGCTGCTGCGCCTAACTGGCAATTGTGCGCTGGAGAAAACGTGAGGAGGCGGCATTCGCTATTGCTGTGCGCGTACTTGCCACACAACCGAAGAGCATTTGTTGCACTTGCTGCGTGTGCAACGCAATTGCTAGAGCGGACTCGCGCTCGCCCCCCCTCCTGTATGCATGTATGTATGTGTGCTCGTATGTCCGCATGTGAACTGCACTTTTCATAACTCGCAGAATAGTCACGTCTTTCGGGGAATAGCAGCACAGCAACATAAGCAAAGAGTGCCATAGATATTGCAACAACAACATTGGTTCACCTTGCCACACAATTGCCATGCGAAGGCGTGCACGCTCTTGTTGCTGTATTAGTTACTTGCCGCATACCGCGCACGCTGCGCCCTTTCCTGCGGCACTGGATAAGCGCATAGCGCACCATACCAACTAAAGCGTGCAGCAATTGGCAGCAATTGATGCTGCTGGCAGCATCTCGACCCATCAGTTTTGCTATTTTCGTTACAGAACTATTTGGTGTTGTTGTTCGCGATTTTGCTCCTCGCCAAATTAAATTAAAACGCATTTTTTGCGCGGCGCAGATGCCCGAAAGCCACAAAAGTACCAGCAACAGCAACAAGAAGAGTCATCAAACTGTAGCAGTTAAATGGTACAGTATCTGTGGCGCGTTCGCGCAGTGCAACATAATCCATGTGGCACGCATTAAAAAGTCGTGATTGCGTGAAACAGAAAATAAGTAAAAAATAAAGTTTAGCGCAAAATTAAAAAGTCGAATTTTCTCTAAAAAATTACTAGCAGTTGCATGTGGCATGTTCTAAGAAATCGTGCGCCAGCGCTCAGTTGGGCTGGCTGTCTATGCGCCTTCAGTGTAGTGCGCGCGCAACTACGAAGCGCCAACGGTCAAGTGAGATAGGCGTGCAGCAACAAATCCGACAACAACAACAACTATAACAAGTCAAAAAATCGTTCACTGTTGACCATTGAAATCTCATAAAATTGCCCCAATGTGACGCCAAGCCGCATGGGACGTTCAGTTGACGTTTCTATGTGGCGCATAGGTCACACGAACACACACACACATATATATGTAAATACATGCACATGAGTTTGTATGTATGAATACGTGCTTGTTACACGAACTTGCTACACAAAAGTGCCACGTTTGGAAAGTCACGCAGCAGACCCAGGAAGAGAACAAAAAAAAAAAACAAAAACCGAAATAACCAAAATCTAAAGCAGTCATTTGAATTGTGGCAAATGCAGACATTCGTTCCGCTACATGTGGCATGCCACATTTCACGTTGCATGCGTCGGCGCATCTTCGCACCGTAACTAAAAATATAATTTCGCAATTTGTGATTCCTTGCATTCAACCGAGAATTAAATTGCCGCAGAGTTCTTGTTTTCTCTGCTTGTTTTTGTTTTGATTCTCTTTTGCTGCTGTTTTTGTTATTTTCTTCAGCCACATTATTTACAATCACCGCTACGCGTGCGTTGCTTGCATTCCAATTGAGTCCACAGTTGTGGGGTCATAGCCAGGCAGAGGTTTCCACAGCGCCCTGTGAACTGGCAGAGAGCAGCTGGATGAAAAAAAATGTAAAGTCACTAAAAGCATCAAAGTCCGTCAGTTAGTCAGCCGCTATGCAACCAACCACGCCACTCGCACCCGCGCGCGTGAACTCCAACTCATCTGCATTTGTGCGCATGCGCAACAGCACCGCACGTCGCTGCATTCACCGTCCTTCATTCCCGTGGCAGCAATTGCACTTCCTGTTGCGTTCAATGTCGTGTCTGTCAGTCTGCCCGAAATGCCCGGCATACCGGTGCTTGTCTGCTTACCACCTACTTTGCTCCTCCCGCTTACATGACGCTGCGCTTGATATTTTTGCTATTGAGATTTGGTTTTTGTTTTTTGGTTTTTTTTTGTCTGCTTTTATGTTGCATTGTCGTGATTTTCCCGAATTAGATCGAAATTTATTCGCGTCCATAATCAAATATGAATTATTTATTTATTTGCAGTCTACACACACACACATACATACTTACACACACATACTAATAAACCTAAATATAATCGCCTACTGCACATTGAGACGGAGACGAAGGCATAAATTGCGCTGCTTTTGTTGCATTACTTATTACTTATTTTATTTTAAATTTATTTTTATTTGCTCTAAAATTATTTATTTGGCGGAGCAAAACGAGTAATTTGGAATTCAGTGAAATTAATTATATTATAATTACAATAATTATGCTTTGAAAAAAGTGGAGTGGTTGGTAGCAGCGGAGAATATTAATGTATGTCGAGTTTCAAGAAAATTACCGAGCGGGACAAAATAAAATATTAGGTGTTCATGCGGTGAGACTTGGGATTGCCTCAAGTCTGTTCTACAGAAGCTGTCTTGAGGACGAGGGGGAATCATCTCAACACCTTTTTCTCAGCTACCCTGCTCTCGTCTGGCAAAGATGTAGACATCTGGGCTCTCATTTTTTCACTACGCCGGCGGATATAGCGGGTCCAATATCATAAATTTAATGAAGTTCATCAGTAGCTTGTTGCGGTTAACTACGAACGCAAATCAGCCACCGTCATCATCGTCTCTAATCTCAAGGCTCCTTCTTCCTTCCCTTCTCCTTTCTGCTCTCCCATGTATGGCATCACAACGGACGGATTTTCAATATTCGTCCAAGTGTGCCCTAAGCTAGGGCAGCCATTTACCCTAACCTAACCTAAGTTCAACATTTTGGAAAAAAACCTTATGTTTGGAAGTTTTTGAGGCTTATTTTCGTCGTACTTATATTCAAATACTGCTTTGTAATTTATGATTTATATATAGAAAATTTATTGATTTATATGGAGAAAAATTATAAACAATCAACAAGATTTCTTAGTAACTTCAAACTTGCACTTTATTATACCAAAATTTAATGAGCTTCAGAACTACGCACCTAACCTCTTCCTAAAAATTCTAATTAAAAAACAAGGAATTGGGCTATAAAGTTACAGGACATTTTCTAATAAAAATTCTAATAAATTTACTAAACAATTTATACACAAAATAGTAATCTTTCGAAACAAAAAAATTTAAATACTCTAAACGGGTCAAAATGTTAATGTACAGGCTGCGCTGATTTGCCGCACGTATTAGTATAAACTTGAAAAGTTAATGGAAAATGGAGTCATGAAACTTTCAGAAATTACCGAAAATAGTCTATAAATATGAAAAATTACAACAACAACAATTGCCAAAAAAATTTTGAAAAAAAAAATTTTTTTCTCTTCTATTTAAAAACGAAACCATAATTTTTTTTTTCAAAAATTACACAAGCAAGTTGCCCAACAATTTTGAACAAAAAAATAAATTCTTTTCTAATAAATGACGAAAACAGACACATTTTTTTTTTAATTTGGTTTTGAACAGAAAAATTAATTCTTAAAAAAAAGTTCTTTCAAAAATTACACAAAAAATTCTCCAAAAGTTTATAACAAAAAATTAATTTTTTTATAATAAATTACGAGAATATAAATTTTTTTGTTTTCAAAATTTGAATTTGAACAAAAAATTAATTCTTTTTAAAAAATTACGAAAATTGCCAAAAAAATTTGAAAAAAAAAATAATTCTCTTCTATTTAAAAACGAAAACATTATTTTTTTTTCAAAAATTGCACAAAAAATTTGCCGAAAAAATATTGATCAAAAAAACAAATTCTTTTCTAATAAATGACGAAAAGATAAAATTTTTTTTTTTAATTTGAGTTTGAACAAAAAAATTAATTCCAAAAAAAAAATTCTTTCAAAAATTACACAAAAAATTGCCCAAAAAAATTGAACAAAAAGATAAATTCTTTTCTAATAAATGACGAAAACATTAATTTTTTTTTTCAAAATTTGAATTTGATCAAAAAAATAAATTCTTTTCTAATAAATGACGAAAACATATAAAAAAAAAATTTTCCAAAAACTACACAAGAAATTGGCCGAAAAAAAGTTTTATCAAAAAAATAAATTCTTTTCTAATAAATGACGAAAAGTTAAATTTTTTTTTTTCAAAATTTGAGTTTGAACAAAAAAATTAATTCCTAAAAAAATTTTCTTTCACAAATTACACAAAATATTCCCCAAAAAATTTGAACAAAAAGATAAATTCTTTTCTAATAAATGACGAAAACATATAAAAAAAATTTTTTCCAAAAATTACACAAAAAATTTGCCGGAAAAATTTTGAAGAAAAAAATAAATTCTTTTTTTTTTCAAAAATTACACAAACAAGTTGCCCAAAAATTTTGAACAAAAACATAAATTTTTTTCTAATAAATGACGAAAACATAAAATTTGTTTTTATTTTTTAAATTACCCCAAAAATTGCCCGAAAATTTTGAACAAAAAAATAAATTCTTTTCTAATAAATAACGAAAACATGAAATTTTTTTTTGCAAAATTTACACACAAAAGTTCCCTAAAAATTTTGAAAAAAACAATAAATTCTTTAAAAAAAAAAATTTTTTTTTAATTTTTTAATAATTTTGATCGAAAAAATAATTCTTTGCGAAAGAAATGATTTAGCGGCACAGCAACGCAAGCTAAGACTCTAATATACAGGGTCCGCACTCGTAGTGTAACCAACTAAAAAGGCAACAAATTTAGTTTGGAAAATAATTTTATTTCGCTTCAAAACCAAAAATTATGGCCGTGCATCAGCTGCACGAGCGGTCTGAAGTTGGTTACACTTCGAGTGCCGGACCCTGTACAATATCACTATAATTCTCTCAAATTTACTTACAAATATAAATTTCGGGGTCCGAATGCATTAACAAGGGGTCATCAGTGAATCCAGACTTACCTGGAATGATAAAAAAAAATAGATTTTTTAGTTTTAAAACGTTGATGTGAAGGAAAAAATGCTTACACTAAATATTTATAAGTACGAAATTTGAACCATTTGTTTGTTTCTCATCTATTTTGAATAATTCTTTTGTGAAAATATACTTCATTCAGCAACAAAAACATATAAATCCAAGTTTCAAGCTTTGTGCAAATTTAAAAAAACTCAGAAACTTTTCATCACAACTTCACACCTTTTAATCAGAATTAAAAAAAAAAAAAAAAATCGGGCACGCAGTCTTCCTTCACTAAAGTTTGGCAGTAATAAAGCGCAAGTTTCAATGGCTCGAAAATCGCGTTGATTTTTGACAGTTTTTTTACTGACGGTGTTGGGTGTTTTCCTCCATATAGAATACAAAAAAGTTTGCCAGAAAAAAGATTTAGAAAAACCAATGCAATTTTTGTAGTAGATAGGTAGGTAGTGGTTTGTCCCCTGGCATACCTGGGCCTGCTGTAAGCCCATTGTGATACCATCAGCGCTGTTCCCTCTCCTCACTCTACATTGTCCTCATTGAACCCGCCTGTGGCTTTAATGTATCTAACAAGGCTTGTCATTTTTAAATTGGCTACTTCTGCCAAGTTATTCAAGGAAGTTTTACCTAAAATATTGAACTTTCTTCCATCCAGAGCCATGCACCCGCATAGAAAGAGTTCTATAGTCTCTTCTTCTTCAATGTCATTACAGCTTCTGCAATAGTCGTTCTAGGGTGCTCCCAATCTACTGGCATGCCTGCCAATCAGAGAGTATCCTATTGGAACCCCTAGAAGATTTCTAATGCCCTTCTTGTTCAGTTTCAACAGTCGGTTTGTGCGGCCCATGTTCCATTCTGGCCACGTCATTCTACTTGTTGCACAGGTCAGGGACTGAGTCCATAGCCCGTTGGCAGCTTTGATAGTGTGTTTGTCTACAAGCATCTTGCAAGCTGCTAAAGGAATAGGTATGTTCACTTGGTCTGGTTAGATCGGTAACGTGATACCCATCTTTTTATCTGCTTTGCAGTTGGCTGCTATGCCGCTGTGACTCGTCACCCAGAGCAGGTTTGTTGTAAAGTAGGTACTGTGATAGTTCTGTCAAAACGTCGATACATTCCTTTACTGTCTTCGAGTTAATATTAGGTTATTGTAATGCTTTCAGGGCCGATTGGCTATCTGAATATATATTTATTTCTCTTGTGGGGAGAACACTTTTCTTTAAGACTTTCCTTGATAGCCAGAATTTCAGCTTGTAATACGCTACAGTGATCCGGTTGATTTGGAAAGACAAAAAAAAAAAAAATCAAATTCAAAATGAAGCCTAGAATTTTCCATTTTTAAAGAAATTGTTTAGTTCAAGGTGGTGCTGCCAAAAATACATACACCCATCCTATACACCAACGGTTTTTTTTTTGGAAATTTTCCATACACGTACAAGTAAATTGGCTCACAAAATTATGCGATTATATAAAAATTTACGATTGCACACATACATAGACATTTATTCTGTATAAAATTATGTATCGTGTCAAATAGACATTAGCATGTCAACCCTAAACAAACGACCAGCCATTTTTCAGCAAATACACACAAAGTGATATTTACACCACAAATAATGTAAAGGGTTTTCCAATAGAGCCGATTGTATAATATATATATTTACGCTTGTGTTTACCAAACGACCAAGAGTGCATTTTTCGATTTTTAAAATGTCTGATTTGATTGAGCAGAGAAGTGCCATCAAATTTTGTTTGCGGAATTAAATTTCGGCTGCGGAAACGTTTAGCATGTTGCAGAAGGCATTTGGTGATTCGACCATGTCGCAGAAAAATGTTTATAAGTGGTACAAAGACTTCAAAGAGGGTCGAGAACGTGTTGATGACTTGGAGCGCTCCGGACGACCATCGACGTCAACAGATGACCAACACGTCAATAAAGTGAAGGAGTTAGTGCTCAAAAATCGTCGGTTGACTGATAAAGGCCTTACTGATATGATCGGAATATCAGAAGAATGTGTGAAAACCATTTTGAAAGACCATTTGGGCCTACGAAAAGTCAAATCTCGTTTGGTACAGAAACCTCTCAATTTCTTGGAAAAAAGTCGTCGCGTTGATGTGTGTGAAACAATGCTTTCAGACTATCAGGACAAGCTCAAAGGCATCATTACGGGAGATGAGACTTGGATTTATGCTTACGACCCTGAAACAACCGAATATCGTGCTAAAGGCGAGGCCAGACCGAAAAGAGCACGTCAAAGTCGTTCAAAAATAAAGGTCATGATGACAGTTTTTTTCGATTTTCGTGGTGTGGTGCACTATGAATTCCTTCCACCTGGCCAAACTGTTAATAAGGAATATTATTTGAGCGTTATGCTTCGTTTACGTGAAGCAATTTGTCTAAAAAGACCAGAATTATGGGCCAACAACTCTTGGTTTTTGCATCACGATAATGCACCGTCTCCAACTGCACTCGTTCTTCGTGACCATTTCGCCAAAAATTCCACGCATATCGTTCGGCAACCACCGTATTCGCCTGATTTGGCTCCGTGTGACTTCTGGCTATTCCCAAAACTCAAGAGACCACTCCGGGGAACGCGTTTCGAGTCGATTGAGGAGATAAAAGCTGAATCGAAGAATTTGCTGATGGCTACACCGGAAATGGACTATTTGGCATGTTTCGGGGATTGGAAAAATAGTTGGCATAAGTGTATTTCATCGAGAGGGGATTATTTTGAAGGGGATGAAATTGATTTACAAGAATAAATAAAGATTTTTCATTTTACAACCAAATTCACCTTACTTTTTGCCCACAGTAAATGAAACAGTCGACAACTGAGTAAAGGTGAACCAGGTACAATGGTTGAAGTACTTGGCACTTTACAAGTAGCCCCAAAGCGCCATTACGATACAATATCTATTATACAGCAAACCAGAGCTATTGACGTAACGAGAAAGTTGATGGGATTTAGGTTCGAGTACTATCCTAGGCTGTCGAAGAAAGAGCACGCAATGATCTTAACCGTCTGGCTGCCAAACCCGGAAATTTACAGAGAAAGTACCCAATGGTATCCTTCTCTGAAAGGTTCCCACACCTTTTGCAATGGGGATTAAATCGTACACTTAGCTTTTCTGCGTGCGTGCCGATCATCCAATGGCTGGTAAGCATAACTACAAATTTGCAAATTGAATGGCCGTTCGGAAAACCCTTTTTACATATCGTACGTATGTTTGTATGTTTTTATGTAATTAGACATAATTCTAATTGAATGAATTGCATGTTGCCTTCGCAGTGGACAGTTTTCACGCGCTTGCCATTGCGCTTGCCACAAACATTCAAAACAAACAAACGAAGATAATGGAAAATATTAATGTCAATGACGATGGGGCAGGCAAAAAGAGAACAATTGCAACAATTAGTTGCGCATGTCAAAGTTTGAAGAACAATAACTATAAGCGATAATTGTCCATGCATTTATAGAATAGATTTATGTGATTTAAAAGTAATAGAAATCACTAAAAATTATTGTTTCTAATGAAAATTTCGCTGAAGTGTATTTTTGAGTGTACTATTTTAAAGGTTTTTACACTAACTTTACAACCTGCGATCGCTCAGTTGATTTGAGACATATCATCATATTCTTTATCCCCCATTGGAGCATAAAGCCTCAATAAAGCATTTCCGACTGGTCCTGTTTTTGGCTGGCAATTTCCGTGCGTTCCACGACTTTCCGCATACAGCAGCTTCGTTTTGTAGCGATCTTCTCCATGCAGTCTTAGGTCGGCCTCTCCTGTGGCTTCCTTGGATGTTCCAATCAAGAGTTTGTCGACAGATTTCCATTGCACCTTTCCGCAGTGTGTCAGAGACTCGCCTCCACTTTCGTAATTGTATGTGGTTTGCCATTGGCTCCAAGTTGCACTTTTTATATAACTCATCGTTGCTGATGACTTTTGATCACCACACCTTGAGAATGCGCCGGAGACATCTGTTTACAAAACTTTGAATTTTTCCGGTTAGATGGTCGGTTACAAGCCAAGGCGCGCATCTATAGAAGAGTACTGGGAGAGCATTGGGTCTCAATTTTGTTTTGAAGAATTTTTGTGATGAGTTCCAGATTTGGCGCAGTTGAGTACATGCGCCAGTTGCTTTATTTATTCTGGCCAGGATATCCTTTCCCGCACTATTCTCAGCAGATATTTCAGTGCCTAGGCAAGTAAAATCGTCACTTGTTCAATTTCTTTGCAATTAAGCAAAAAATTGTTGTCATTTTTGGTGTTACATTTTATTGATTTCGTTTTTCGTTGTTCATTTTAAGGCCAAATTTATTCAACTCGGCGCACAGAGCGTCGAGTTTTGATTGAATGTCAGAGTGCTTTACTGCTTAAATTATCACAATCACAGTTCCTTTTTTTTATTGGAGGAACAGACAATGGAATCGGTTTCCAATAAGCATATGAAAGTGCAATATTTTCGCTTTATTTTATTTACATTATTTCATATTTATTCAAGAAATGAAGCTGTGTCTATAAAGCTTTCAAGTTTTCCTGTAATAAATGTTTGTTGGTAGTCACAGAACTCGAAATCTAGCCTTAAAAATTAATGATTTTTCCCATTTTTCAACATAATCGGTCTTATCTCTCCAGTAATGCGCCGAATATAGACCTTTAAGTGGCTGATTGTGGCTGATTTATAAACAGAAATCAAACACCTCATTTTCTGCCAAAAAAAGAGAGTATGAAGTAGTCTAACAATTCGGTTAGGGAATAAGTACATAGCGTTTTTATATTTTCTTTTATTTTATAACGATTTGTTTGCTGCTTGGCAAAGGGTAAGCATTTATTCGATAGAACTCTTTCTGCCTTACAAAACCATGTTAATAGTATTTTTAAATTATTTGATTTTTTGTTAGTTTTGAGGCTTAAAAATGGAATACCCGGTAGGCAAAAATATATTTTCGATACCTGCTTTTCTTTGCTCTTCATGGTGGTCAAAAAGATGAGGAAGTAGCCTGGGACATTGGCGACGTTTATGAAGAAGGTGTTATAGGCGAGTCTAGAGCACGGAAATGGTTTACAAAGTGCTGGTGGTTCACAACTGGCGACTTTGACGTCGATGACACGTCCCGTAGCGGAAGGCCAACCGAATTCGATGAAGAACGTCTGAAATCACTTTTGAAGGAGAACGGTCGCTAAGCCAGTCATGAATTGGCGAAAAAAATGAACAATGATCATAAAACGGTTTTCAATCACCTTCATGCAATGGGTTTTACCGAAAAATTGGAAGCCTGAGAACCTGGGAGCCTCACGAGCTCAACGGAAAAAACAAAGAAAATTCCCTTCAAATTGCTTCTCCGCATATCGCCTGCTATCGAGCAACTCACGTTTATAAACAGCGCTTTTTGTACCGAATCGTCATGCGAGATGAAAAATGGTACCTTTACATCAATATGAAGCTAAGAAAAGAGTGGGTGGTTCCAGGAGATACACCGAAGTAAGAGTCAAAGCCGATCTTCATCCAAAGAAGGTGGTGATATGTGTTTGGTGGGACTGGAAAGACATGGTGCACTGGGAAATGGTCGGAGAGAATACCACGCTGAACAAAGAGCTCCACATTGCCCATTGTCAAACCATACTCCTTCACGACAACGGCAGGCCCCATATTGCATAAGACGCACTCAAGAGCTCGAATAGGAGGTCCTTCAAAATCCGACGTATTCTTCGTACCTTGTACCGACCGAT
Source organism: Anastrepha obliqua (assembly GCF_027943255.1). Lineage (NCBI taxonomy): Eukaryota > Metazoa > Arthropoda > Insecta > Diptera > Tephritidae > Anastrepha > Anastrepha obliqua. The sequence continues at coordinate 53,230,703 of NC_072893.1, forward strand.
TACCGTCTTTTCCACTCCCTGTCAAATCGTATGACACCATATGGGGGGCGTTATCTTCGATAACAAAGAGGTCTCAAAAACTGGCTCAACAACTTCTTTGACACCAGACCAAGCGATTTTTGGCGGACCAGCATCAACAAATTGGTCGAGCGGTGGGTAGGGATTGCAAATATATAATTGGTTAATTTTTTTATATAATTATTGTTTTTTGTTTAAATAAAAGTCTTCGATAAAATCCGCTACGAACTTATTCCCCAATCGAATACATGGCCTAAGAAGTCTTCCACTTATAAGGGTGTGGTCGCAGAGTTTTTTTAAATTTAATTTATTTATTTTATAAAAAGCTAAAAATAAATAAAAGTAAAATAGTAATAGTAAAATGTGACCGCCGTAGCCGAATGGATCGAAGCGTTACCACCGTGCTGGAGTGCATAGGTGCGTATCTCCGTGCATGAAACAGCAAAATGAAAAAAATGTTTGTAACATCGGTCGCCTCTCGGCAGGCAATGGCAAACCTCCGAGTGGGAGTTTCTGCCTCGAAAAATCTCTTCATAAAATAAGAACCATTTGCCGCTCGGAGTCGGCTTAAAAGTGTAGGTCTGTGTATTTGTGGAACAACATCAAGACCCACGCCACAAATAGGAGCAGGAGCTCGGCCAAACAGGAGCGTACGCACCAATTATTTGTTTTTATTTATTTTATTTTTGATGTAGCCAAAACTGCTATAAATGACGCTTACCTATTTTACTGTCCATGCGTACAGATGGAGCACTGTTCGCAACTGGGGACTATCGCTACTGCTAGAGGCAAACTGTGCAAAATTCATTTACCTTGCATAGGGTTTTTTTATGGAGGTGGCAAAAAGCATTGAAAGCCGAAAAGTGTGAGACTTGTCTTTCGACTCACCCACTAAAAACCCACCCCAGCTCCGTTTCCCTCCTGCGGGACCACCCTTAGGTAATACTTCACGGGAGGGGGAGCGGCCTATTGCCTCTTCATGAAAATGTATGCTGATGTTCGGCGTGACGCAATTTGGTGATTCCTAATACCGTTAAGTATTACTAGGTACTACTTCACGGAAGGGGGTGTGGCCTATTGCCTCTACGTAAAAATCTGCGCTGTTGTTTAGTGCGGCACAACTTGGTAATTACTATTCTTGCCATGTTACTGACAGCGGACCAATGTTCTTCTGAGTCAAGCATGATATCTACTAGGTTGCAAACCATTATTGGCTTCCCCACCCTATCACTCAAATCTACTCCTTCCAGCTCAAAACGAGGGCAGACAAAGAAAACATGTTCTGCATCTTCAACTAGACTGTCACAAAAGGTGCAGTACGGGTCATCTTCGTGCCTAAATCTATGCAGATAAGCCTTAAAGCATCCATGCCCACTAAGTACTTGGATCAGGTAGAAATCTATCTGACCATGCTTTCGATTTATCCATCTTGTGATATTCGGAATCAATCGATATGTTCATCGTCCGTCCTTGGAGTTCCTCCATTCCTCCTGCCAAGTACGGATGCTTCGCTCCCGTTCAGTCCATCGGTTAGTCAGCTGTGCTGGATCCGCTCGATGTTTTTTTTATTTCGGCGAATTCTAGTGCAGTCAGCTTAACTGGTGGCATACCCGCGAGGACTAATACAGCATCCTCCGATACTGTGCGGAATGCACAGCACACCCTGAGGACACATAACCGGTATACCGTCTTACATGTATGTGCTGTAGCTTGTTGCTTCGATCCAGGCTGGTACCGCATATAGCAAGATAGACGATACCACACTGCTAAGCAACTTCCTAGAAGCCTGCTTAGGTCCTCTCGTATTCATCATAATACGTGTCAATGCAGTTACAGACTTCGCTGCTTTATCGCTGGCGTATGTTAGGTGCTGTGTAAAGCTCAACCTGTGGTCAATAATTACCCCAAGATATTTGATGTACAGCTTAGACTCCAGTGCGTGGTCACCTACTCTGAGATTTGCTGTTTCAACTATTTTTCTGCTACTGATGAGAACTGCCTCTGTTTTATGGTTTGCAAGGTTTAAACCACTATTCCGCAGCCAGTCTTTTGTGATTTCGACCGCTTGGTTGCAAATCGCTTCAGCCAGGTTAAGGAATTTAGCAACGACTACGATTGCAATGTCATCAGCAATCCCTGGGATCCTGGAGGTAGTTGGAGATGCAAGACTATCGTACATTATACCTTGCATAGGGTAACTTTCCGAGCTTGATGATGTTGAAATATGCTCAAAGGTTTGGTAATGTCTGCCATTTTCATTTTCATATAGCGTTTGGAGATATTCAAAAAAAAAAATTTCTTTTTTGTAAGTTGTTTATAGTTAAAATTTCTTTCTCAAGCACTAGTGACTTAATGGGTCATTTCGTCTTACTAAATCGTGAAATTTGGCTAAGTCAGCTACACTTTCTTAAACTAAAGGGGGTTTAGATTTGTGGGGGGCTGGACAAGCCCAAGCACTCAGTCAGTAGACCATTGTACTACTAAAGGAGGTACCCTGCATGTGTTTTACAGCTACACGTGAAGGCTTTGCACAAAATGTGCCGCAACACATCAGCACAGCAGCGGTGTTTTCCTATTGGCAGTTGGTATAGCAAAAGCAAAGCCATAAACGTCCTAGGGTAGGGTTAAATAGTCAACACTGCCAATAACGGTGATCAAAATCCGTGCATGTACAAATGTGGCAATATTCACACATATATATATAAGTAGATATGTCCCAGTGTATGTTTGTATATGCGAGCTGGGTAGTGCCTTCGTCTAGCAAAAGAACTTTGACAGCAACAATTTCCACAGCGAAAAGTTTACACGCAACTAGGACAGTAACTGACAGGTATTAGTGAAGCGAAAGCAGAAAGAAATGCAGGAGGAAGCACATGAAATATGTGCATATGTATGTGTTTACACTTGTAAAGCAATGTAGCTGGCGTATGGGAATATATTTATTTGTAGTTTGTTGTAAATAGGCAAAAAATACGAGTATTGTGTGGCAAGGCAAAACGAATGAGAAATAAATGGGAGGCCGGAAAAAATGCGAATGAACCAAACAACCCCAAAAAAACCAAAATCATTCCCAGCTATGCGAGGGTGTATATGTGTATGTATGTATGTAAGACTACTGACATGCCACGCACGCATTTGCAAACCTTACGTGCGCCTTATATACGAGTGTGTTTGTATGTATGAGTGTTTCTAATGTGACTAATACATACATACATATTTACCTTATTATGTATTAGTGCAATAATTCACGTTTGTACACGTAAATGGGTTTCACTTTTTTTTGTGTTTGTGTGCGTCTGTGTGTGTGCTTTCGAATGCTTAGGCCATAAGGTTGGCAGCTGAATACTTAACGGTGAAACATTTTTGATGGAAAAATGTGATAGGCACGTGAAGCGTGGTAAAGGGCAAAAGAGGCCGAAGAAAGTGCAAAAGAAAGTTGCCACACAACGTGCAACGCGCAACGCGCAACTCGAACCACGCAACACGCCCTCGCCCAGCAAGCAAGCAAGCAAGGTGCCTAAGCAAAAGTGTAGCTTGTGAACGATGCATGTTCGTGTGAACATATGCTGGTGTGCGTAGGTATGTGCGCACGCTTGGTTGCCTACACTAGAACAACATGGAACCGAATTCCATTCGAAGAAAGGGTGTGTTGCCACACGTTATAGGGGTGTAGGCCGCAAGCAGAGCATTGGCATCATTCGCAGCAAGAAGGGTAATGACAAACCAACAAAAACAAACGCATGCAGGCAACAACAATGCGTCATCACACACATAAGCACATATCTGAGCTCGATGAAAGCGCAGGGTAGTAGTGAGTGGCGCACACAGGCAGGTGCCAGTGTGAATGGCAGTCTCTTGAGTACGAGGGGGATGGGCTATGCAAGGCTGCGAGCGCACAAGCAACACAACAAAAGCGCCAAGCAACTAACTGTACAAAGTGTAGTGGCAAAAAATGAGAGAGGGTAGCAAAGCAATACAAACAAAAACCAACAATACAAAAGTTACAAGAAGAAGAGTGAAATAAGAAAAAACGAGAAGGAAACAAGAAAGTCACAAAAAATGTCAAGAAGAAAGAGAGAATGGAAGCGACATAAGCAACGCAGCAGCAACGCAGCAGCAACGCAGTAGCGTCAACTGAACCTGAAATGGGAGCCCAAGAAGAAGAAATGGCTGCTAAGGGTGGATAGGGAGCTGGAAGACGAAGAAGAAGAAGCAGCAGAAAAAGAAGAGGAAGAAGAACAGCAAAACAAAGTCGAAGAGAACAACAAGCGAAAGCAAGCAACATTCGTTGCCGGGGGTTGGAGAAGCGTAGCTTGAAGAAATTCTCTGTAATGTGGCAAGCAGTTAGGGGTTGCTTGCTAGTAGTAGTAACAGTCACGTGTGGCATGAGGGTGAGTAAGCGCACGCACACACACCCACACACACACACACACCCAAGTGAAACCATGTGAATGAAAGCCAGAGAACGCACACATTTGCACATATAAACCGTATATATATGTATGTAAGTGTGTATGTATGCATACGCGTTCACACACAATGTAGCTCTGCTGGTTGAATGCAAGGGCAGGAGTTTAAGTGGCACGTTGATGTTGAAAAAAAAAAAACAAGCAAAAAACAAAACAGACACACACGCACACAAAAGCACATGAAGAAATGAGTTAAGCCTCTGTTTAAGTTAGTATTTTCGTGCATGTTAGAAACCAATTTTTTAAGTGTGCGTTTATTTAGCGAGTCACGCGCTAGCGCATGTCGGCCATTATTGCCAACGTGGCTGGCGCAGCCCACATCGCACAACTAAACAAATACATACACAGACACTCACATACATATGTACTATATCCATAAACAATAATTATGTGCATATTTGCGTCAGAACGTAGTGCGCACAGGAATAGAATTAGGGAGAAGACGCCAGCAAAGTTACGTAAAATTATATGAATTAAAATTTTTTTTTTCTAGAAATATTTTAATGGGAAATTAATATGTGTGAATAGTTTGTTAACTTTAATAGAAACTAAAATAAAACAAAGTAAAATAAACTTAAAAACTTTGGCTTAACTTGAACTTTAAAAAAATGCATATAAAAAAAGGAAACAAAAATTAAATTAAATTAACTTAAAAATAAATTTTATGAATATATGATAAAAAATGCATATAAAAAAAGAAAACAAAAATTAAATTAAATTAACTTAAAAATTTTTTTTTATGAATATATGATAAAAAAACATAGAGTTAAATGCGCTTAAAATTAAACGTTATAAAAAAAATATTAAAAAAAAAAACAAAATTAAAAAAAATACAAACAATAAAAATGAAATACAAAAACAAGAGAAAAAATTAAATTAAAAAAAATTATTACAATACCTAACGAAAAATTTAAAAAAATAAATTAAAAAAATTACAAAAAAATCTACTATAAGACAAAACAAGATGCAATAGACCAGAAAGATAAAAAATAAATTCAAATTAAATAAACATACGAAATAAACTTTATAAAAATATCTTAAAAAAAGAAAATGAAATAAATTTAAAACTTTATTAAAATATATAAAAAAAAAATTAAATAAAATCAAACAACCCAAACAATTTAATTACATTGAAAAAAGTATAACAAAACATATCACAAAAATTAAAAAAAAAGTGTATAAACAAATTATTATAAAACAAAGGAAATTACAATAAACTAAAATAATATAAAATAAAATACAGTGAAATAAAATAAAAAAAGAAATTTTATAAAAATATTATAAAAAAATAAAAAAAATTAAATAAAATGAAGTACAAACAATTTAATTAAATAAAGCAAAGTAAAAAAAATGCAACAAAATAAAATAATATCTCACAAAATAAAAGGTGGTTAGGTTTCAAGGGCCGGTGTTGATTTTAAATAAAATTGAACTTTTTTAGAAAATTATTATCATTTCTCCTTATTATGATAATATTTGTATAGCTCAATTACGTATGGAACAAAATATCGGCCAAATGTGCCTCGGCGGCACACCTCCATCCGATGGTCCAAATTTTCGATGACGCTGAGGCATAATTGAGGTTCTATGCCGTTAATGTGCCGAATTATCTCATCCTTTAGCTCTTGAATTGTTGCTGGCTTATCGACGTACACCTCTTCTTTCAAATAACCCCAAAGAAAGAAGTCCAACGGTGTCGTTGACGTTTAGGTGTGGTTCACATTCAACATCAGCCCTTGAAATTTATCCACCCTTTATAAGAAAATAATTTTATTACATTTAAAAAACAAATTACAACACAACATGTAATAAAAAGATTAAGCCAAATATTATAAAACAAAAGAAAATACAATAAACTAAAATAATATGAAGTAAAATACAATAAAATAAAGCCAAAAAATCTTTCTTAAAATAAAAAAGATTAGAAATATTAAAATAAAAAAAATTAAATATAATAAAACTATTCAATTAAATTAAAAAAAAAATTAAGAAAATATAAATATGTATAGCAAAAATAAATAATAAATAATAAATAAATAAACAAATAAAAAAATAAATAAATAAGTCAAATTTAAATAAAATAAAGAAATAAATAAGCTAATTTTAAATAATATAAAAAATTTAAATAGAATAAAAATTGGATAATATAAAATAAAATATATTGAAATAGAACCAAAAACAGAAGCTTTATAAAATATAATAAAAAATGTCAGAAATATATTATAAAAACAAATATAAAATAAAATGAGATTACAAATATAAAAGCAAATACAATAAAAAAATTTATTAAATTAAAACAAATTTTAAGAAGGTATTTAATAAAAATAATAATATAAAGCTAAACAAAAGTAAACAAGTTAAATTTTAAATTAAATTTTAATTAAAAAAAGTAATAAAAACAAAATAGAATAAAAAATGGCTAATATGAAATAAAGAAAAATTTAACTAAGCTATAAAAAATTAACTGAAGTAAAGTTAATTAAGCAAAAATTAAGATGAAATAAAATAAAACTAAATAAAATAAGTTAAGAAATAAATTTAAAAACTAAAAAAGTAAGTAAAATAAAATGAAGCATATTAAAATTTATAAAGCTGTATCAAAATATAATAAAAAAAACTAAAAAAATGTATATTAAATTAAATAAAATAATATTAAGTAAAGTAATATGGAACAAACCAAAATTAGATAAAATTAAATTTACAAAAATATAATTAAAATATAGTTCGACGTCTCCCTTACTAACCGCTTCGAGTTTGGCTCCCGGCCAAAGCTCTCCTACCTTGGCTATGGCCAACCTGTAGAGCGTGGCTGACCTAACGTCTTCGCAGGCGATGAGCTTTGCTCTATCTTGATACCAGCCTGCGTCATGGCAAAGGAGAGGGGGTCCGGGGTGTTCCTCTAGGATCCGGAGGTAAACTTCGGCGATAGCCTCCTCAATCCACCTCCATTTTTCCTTAGGATAGTTCCCTTCCTCCTCTCCCTTGCCAATGACTACCAGTATGTCACCGCCAGCTTTTACGACCTCACTGAACGTTGGGTATTTATGGCCACCTATTTTTTGCTTTTCCAAGTAAATTAAATTCACCAATTAAATGGTGCCAGGCTCCATCGGCCTACGCGCTGCAGTGGAAAAGAAAGTTGTGAACTATTTTTCCCAATAAAAAAAATAAAAACATAAAAACAAATGTACAGAAAACATAATTTTTAAATCTCTAACGAGAGACCTTTTCATGACAAAAATGCTCTATGATCTATCAATGAGCGCTATTAGAAAATAGTTCCACATGATTTTTCAGATCCAATGAAAATCAAACGTTCAATTCAAAGAATAGTAGTCAGCAAAACTGAATTAGGTTCGCAGGCTGCCTTTATTTGCGATCGTCCAATTTAGTGACACGTTTTTTCCAGCAAAATAAGAACCAATTTTTGAAATCATATATCCATATCTGTGAAAGTATATTTTCTAAAATAAAAACAGATGCCATTTGTTAGTGAATAAATCAATGCATTACTTTGTGCAAGAAAAGTTCCACTCCTAACGAACTTTGAATACTTAACTCTTTTCCTCATACTCGCATGCGCTCTCTCTCGCTGCGCAGCGCTGATATCCAACATTTTTTGCATTTTAGCAAATTAAGTTATTTTTCACTAGAAAAAGTTTGCAGCAACAGCACAAAAACTTAATCATAACAGCAAAATGCCAATAAGAAAAACGCAGCCGCCATACAAGTCAGCCATAACTGAGCCTATAAGCACACGCACACACACACGCACACAAGCAAATTCGGATGGCCCTACTAGAATGAAAGGAAATATATTTGTGTAGCTGAAAAGGTGTAAGTCAAGTGACACGTAGCCATACACACACAACGCTTGGGCAATGGCATACATTTGCGTGACATTGTGGATGTGTGTGTGTGTGCGAGTGTGCGTGTGTTTGTTTGCTGCTGCATGCACTGCATTGCATGGCGGCCATTGTTGCAGTGTTGCATGCAACTTGCGGCTGCATTTACTCCTTACTTTTGTTTTGCATTCATCGGTATTTCAACCCCAGCAATAACAACAACAACAGCAACAAAGCATGTGTGCGTGTGCTTTGCTTTCGCATTGCATTTTCGAGGTGCAGCCATCATAATTTTTTGTTTTTGTGTTTTTTGTGTTTTTCGAGGTTTGTTGCTCATGGAAACGCTTGCAACACCAATTCATGTGCATATGTATGTACGTGCAGCATAGTGAATTGCCATTTGCTCAAAGCGAAAATGTGAAAATACGTAGTAGTTGTTGCTGTTGTTGGCGATGCATTAATTCTGTTGCCTTTCGCAACGAAATACCAATTCGCATACTTATTATATTTATTTCGCTGTGAAAAGGGTGCCACATTCCTAGAAACGCAAAGGCTTATGTACAGTTCTTATGCGGCGCGCTTCTTCTTCTTCTTGGTCTGTTTGTTCGAGAATCCATTACTTTTGCTCGCATTGCTGCAGTGTTTAGACGCTGTCGTTGTTGTTGTTGTCATAGAGTGCAAAGAACAAAAAATGGCGGACAGCAATCCTAGTCAAGCACTTAAGGTAAGTAAGTGCAGCAAATGTGTGTGCGTGTGTGTGTGTGTGTAGTAGTAGTAGTAGATATGGTGTGCGTGCTTGGCTCTGCAGCAGTGTAGTTTAGGCACTGCCATAGTTTTGTTTCACTAAAATTCAGTTTGGGTGGAGTTTAATGGCAGCCATTATTGGCCCTAAACACTAAGCTTGGCTATAATGGAAAACCCCAACACAGCCACCTTAATAGCCAAAAGATGTATGTAACTAAATATGAAGGCCTGTAGATAAATATAAACATTATAATGTCCCACCTAAGAAAGTTCGATTTTTCGTACTGTATTATAAAATTTATTATATTTTTAGATTTCCGCCCAAATATTTTAGAGAATCATTAAAATTTACCTGAGCTGGGCCGATTTGCAAATACCTCCGAAATGCAAGTTTCGCAAAGAAAATAATTTTTTTTAAATAAATTTTTCAAGAAATCACTGAAGCCAATAGAAGAGTTTCAATTTGAAACATCTTCATAAAAACGATTTTAAATTTTATCAACGAATTTGAAACTATGCGATTTTTTGAGGGACTTTAAAATCTGAGGCTCACGCAAGTCTTAAAATTTTTCCGATCTATTTGGCGGATGCTTTAAAATTTAATACATTTTATAATTCCGCTGAAAGCTCAGCCCAGTTTATTTATTTATTTTTTTTTTTTTTGCTTAATTTTTTGTTTTTGTAATGATGCCCCTGATATACTTACTCCTGCCACAAGTTCTGTTACAAGTTAAGTCCGTTATAGATATGAAATTACAGTACTTTTTGTAATGAAGTTAGTTTTATTTAATCATGTAAATATTAAAAAAAAATTTCTTTGAATTCTCATTCGAAATTGTCACCATTCGCTTTTACGATGAGGCCATTCAGCTCTTGCAGCACGCACGTTTTCCATAGATTTTGACGTCGCTGCTCAAACCAAAGATTGTTTGAGACTCTCCAAATTTCTGTGAGGTCTTCAACAGGCCAGGTTCTCCAATTCTAACCAAGGAACTCAGATCTGGACTTTCAGACGGCCAATCTTCTACGGCTATGAACCCAGTAATATTGTTTTTTAGCCACTGCTGGGTGATGTTTGCCTTATGAGCTGGAGCGGAAACCTGTTGGAAAATCCAACGCTCTCCGATGAAGAGAGTACTGCTTAACTGCTTCACCACGCCTTCTAAGACAACCTCCTGATACGCTTTTGCCTCAAGCTTAGCCCCTTTTTCGCAGAAATGAAGAGATGTAACGCCTTTACAAGACACTCCCCACCAAATCATTACGAAGGCTAAACCCTTTGAAAAACATTTTTTGCGTCTTTAAAAGTTGTTGCATAGATTTTGTCTTTTTGCTTATTAAAAACTTCTTCAACAGTAAACATTTTCTGTGAAAATAATATTTTCATGGCCGAAGAAGTTGCTTGCATCTCTTGAGTCTCATTTTCTTCAAGCGCGTTGTCAAAAGATGACCAGTTGAGCGACGAAAGGCATTCATGTGGAGATCATCTGATCGATACATTCATTTTCCTGGACACGATTTTCTGCTTTCTAAGTTGATTTCTGCGAATTCTCTCTCGAACGGCTTTTATGGCTGCATTGGTTCAAACCACGCGAGGACGATCACTTCTTTTTCTGATTTAAAATATTCCTAAACACTCATTGTTTACCGCATCAAGTACCTTCCGGGGCCAGGGAGACTTTGCTCTTATGTAATTCGGTACTTTCGCACAGCTTTTCGTGATGTGTTTCAAGGCTCAGCAATTCTTAGATTAGCATACCAGTTTAAGTCTGTATGTTTAGAGAAACTACTAACCTCGACAACTACACAATTTGCTGCAGTCTTTTTGCAACCCACCACCCATATAAATTTCATAGCGCAGTATTCAAATGAGACTGATAGAAAAGTCAGCCACTATCTGTCCTATCTAATTTCGAGCTCAACGTCACTGGGGCCGAGCCTTGATACCCAACTTGCTTTAGGCATACATGTTTCACCTCCTTGAAAGGTATTATTTTACTAGCTAGAAGTAAACCGCCAATCGGCTTCTTCCATTTGCAAAACACTGCGGTGGTATGGTTTGCAAATGTACATCTTGCCAATTTCTTCCTTAAGGGGCTATGTTAGTGAAGAAAGACCCACTTGAGCCCTACAAAGGGGCACGCTGGTTAGACTCAGCCGGAATAAAATTAAAATATTTGAGAAAATAAAGGTACTCGTAGCTTACACCGTACTTGTAGAGAATGTCTCTTAACTACTTATCAGGAAAAGTGGCAAACTTAATGCCCCTAATTGGTCCTGAACCTTGCTGTGGACTTACAAAGGTCCACATCAACGAAATTCTCAGGAGGTGAAAGGTGAAGAAGTTAGTTGAACACTGAAACAACTCGCCTAACGCCGGACAGAGGGATTTCTGATAAGCTACTTTCACTTAGCAGAGTAGACCTATGACTTTTAACTGGTTACTTTACAGGCCACTCTAGGCTGAGATATCGCTTAAACAAAATTGGCCTCTCTGATAACATCATCTGCCGATGCTGTGAAATGGACACTGAGAATTCAGAACACATTCTTTGTAACTGTCCTGCCTAGGCAGAAAACGGCTACAGCACTTTGTGATTTACTTTGAAAAAATTTCTTTCGCGGTAGAATGAAGGAGATACGGTTATATTACGGTAAATGGTGAGCCCTATTGCGTCACGTTGAGTGAATTTTCAAAAATGAATCAACTAAACATCGACGACATTTGGTTCCAACAAAACGACGCAACTTGCCATACAGCGCGCTTAACAATCCATTTATTGCAATATTCAAGCCACCATTGACGCCATACGGCCAGATTTTTAGGAAAAAACAGTCAAAAATTGGACTGTTCGACGGCTATGATATTCAAAGAATAAAGGCCATGAAAATATCTACCAGATTATAATAAAAACAAATTCATTCCAACAATATTTCTGTTTGGTATTATCTGTTTAAGTTGTTAAGCTCTTTAAAAAACACCCGATACAATCCAATTGGGTCTAAGCTAATCTGTACGTAATCGAATATAATATAATTTAGTCAAAGAAAATCATTTGTCTGCCTAATCTTATCTAAACTAATCGAATCGCATCGAGTCGAATCAGTAGTCGAATAAATAGTCTAGTTTAGTCAAATCGAATTTATGAATTAGTGTAGTCTCATCTAACGAGGATGTGGCAACAAAATGGTGCGGAAGCGCCAGTTGGATTCTGGATAAATCGCCACTCCAACCAACCAACCAACCTAGTCTCATCTAATTCAAATTAAATAACCTAGTCGAATCCAATGCATAAGTAGTACCGAGTAGCGAGAAGAACACCTACTCTACCACTGTCCTGCACTTAGCAAAACACGAATAAACTGCTTAGATTCTAAATCATTTTCAACCATAGAAAAAGTGTGGCAGATCAAGAAATTAGCAGCCCATTTAAATTATCTAAGCATTAAAGACAAAATATAAAGTTCTTAAACTCTCCACACGAACACTTGGTATCACTATGGATCAATTTCTGGTCCATGTGCGACTTACACGATCAACCAAGTGCAACCTAGCGCAACCTATGAGTAATAAATAGAGGAATGAAATAAATAGTCTAGTCTAATCTAATCTACACTAGTCGAATGTAATCCAATCGGGTCGAATCTATAAATAATCCAATCGACTTTAGTCGAACGTAATCCAATCGGGTCGAATCTATAAGTAATCTAATCGACTTTAGTCGAAGCTGAACTAATCTACAAGGTTTGATTGAAAAGTAATGAGCCTTATTTTTTTAAGCAGTTTTATTAAACCTTAAATTAAACGGGAAGGCTCATCACTTTTCAATCAAACCCTGTAGTATACTCTTTTAACCTCAAACATTTCAAAAATGCAAAAAAAAATTAAATACAAAATTCGTATTTCTTTCATTTTCATCAACCACCCCCAATTCTCTACCCCATTTCCTACTTCTTGCCGCCCTAAATAGTCCTAACGGCCGCCAGCGTTAGACTTCCTGGTATCTAATTATTTTTACTTGTCTCCACCCAGGAGCCTCAGAGCTCAAACTTAGAAACTAAGCCATACAAAATTCGACTTTTAAGTAATGTATGGGGTGATTGATAGCGAGCGAATAGAATTAATTAAATAACGATTAAAAAACGCAAAAACAAATAAAACTTATTTGACGGCATACACATACATACATAGTACATATTATATGCATGTGTACATATGTACTAATAAAAAAGGAGCAGTGAAATAAATAAATTAGATTCAGCAGCATTAAAAGATTTATGCCTGAAGTAAAAATGAAAGCAACTCCGCTTAGCGCAAGACTACACACAAACATACCTACATGCACGCGGTCTACGGGCTAAAAATAGAAGCGTGGCCAGATTAATACATGCACACACACATGCATGCATACATACAGACATACATGCATATCTACGTACATACATACATGCATACATACATACATACATATATACATACATACTTCCATACAAAGTTTCAAACAAAATGTTCGTACAGATTTGTTTTATGAATGCGCTTTAAGATGGCGAGAGCCGTAACCCAAGCTGGGAAGAGAGCTATAGCAGGGTGACTCTTATTATATGTATTTTATTTGCATATCTACATAAATATGTATGTTCTCACAAAATGATATGCATTCAATTTGGTGTACCCGTACATACATCCATATAAATTATTCACAATTAGTCGTGTTTATTAGTAAAACAAAAGTAAAAAAGGCAACAACAACAACACACATTAGCTGCAACTGCGACAAGAGTACAAAATCAAAACGAATTAGTAAATAAGCAGATATCTGAGACGTGTCTTAAGTTCGTGATGAGAAGGCGGAAAACCAAGAGGACAGCGCAGCAGCAGCAACAAAAGCACAACTAAAAATTCATGAGAATAAATGACCAATACAAATGCGTGCATATGTGCATATGCATGTGTGCCTTTCCAGAGACTTCAGCTAGAGCACTTCTAAAGGTGTACGGGGCAACGTAGAACGTGAAAGCGGCGAGCCATGCAAAAGTACGTGCATACTTAGAAACTTTTAAAAGCTCCACGATGTGTTTGAAGACTATAAAATAATTATAGCCGAAACTTGATACATAGTCCCATACCGGCCTTTCTTAAATTTGAGCAACTTTAACAGGCTGTCCAAATTGATAATATTTGCACTTCGAATGCACGAGTACGAGTAAATTAGTAAGAAAGTACTGCAAGTGACTGCGTTTCACAATGTACAAAATGCAGAGGTGTAGCCGACATCCGAGCGTTAACCGGCTCTCAGCGATTTTGAAGGAATCCGCTTATTTGCTAACGTAACCAGGAATGTGGAGGATTTTTGGACCTTTGCACGTTGGTGGCGGCGTGTATCGTAGCAATATGAGCTTTACGACGATATGCTGCAGCGAATAAAGATTCAGCGCCTACGTTGGCTGGGTCATGTCGTCCGAATGGAAACAAACACTCAGACTCTGAAAGTATTCGTTGAGGTTTCAGCTAGCAGAGGAAGAGAAAGCCCTCCTCTGCATTGGAAAGATCACGTGAAGAAGGCTTTGGCTTCATTTGGTGCGTCCAACTGGCGGCGTTTAGTACGAGAAAGAAACAACTGGTGCGCTTTTTTAAACTCGACCAAAATCACGTAAGCAGTTGTCGCGGCAATGAAGAAGAAAAAGAACCGGGAGTTTTGATTCCAGCCAAGGACTGTCACTTCAGTAGCATTCCTCGTATATGCACGGGGAATGATTATGCTGCTATAGCAACAACAACCACAATGATCATGAATTGACCGAGCTTAAGCCGCATTATCTGCAGTGAAACCAATCTAATCATAAGTATTATTATTACTGGGATATAATGCACTGATTTCGTCCTCTGATTTAGTCTATTGTGTTTGACCAAAAGTCCAAAATTGGAGTCTTCTGATGAATTTGAGTGCCGGAAGTAGACTCGTGTGGATGCTGATCCTTCAATTTCTTAACAGATTTCAGGTAGCCAAAAGCCCAAGAGGTACATATTAACATTCAGAGTTCATATTTTATTCATTGATTTTGATTTCATAGTTCCTCAACTGACTGTCCGAGATCCTCCTTCTGTCTGTGGTTTGCGTCTTGATGTTGTTCCACAATAGAGGAACCTACAGTTTTCAGCCGACTCCGAATGGCAGATATTTTTTATGAGAAGTTTTTCATGGCAGAAAAACACTCGGCGGTTTGCCATTGCCTGTCGAGAGGCGACTGCTATTAAAAAATCTTAAAAAAAAAATAAAAATATTTCAAGCAACATTTTCAATATTAACCTTTAAGCGAGCTAGTCACACATTGCGCCAGTGGAAGTAACAGAAAAATCAGTAAAAGAGTAAAAATTCCAAATTTCACAAAACAAAAATATTATTCAATTTTTTCAAATATTTTTCTAATAGTTTTAATATTCAGCAACATTTCATTCATTTTGGGACCACTTTATCGCGTCTCAACTGTACCATCTCGCACTGCATGCCATTGTATAGTTCTGTGATTGCTGCTCTATTGTCATTTTTTAGCGATTGCAGAATGCGAAGCGGAATAACCTTGAATCCAAACGCACGCACATGCAAACTCACACACCCAAAGCAGTGTCCGCACTGCAAGTTGCCTCTTGTTTCCTTGCCCTCCTTCCTCTGCCAGCACTTCTGCTACCATGACTCAATTTTTTTCCACTCGGTAGTTTCTAACGAGTTGATGTGGATTTTATTAAGTATGGCTTTGTCATTCTTTAACATTTTTTTTGCACAAACTCGCGCACAAACATGTAGACATACATATATAGCACCATAAGTATTTGCCCAGCAGTGCTAAAATGGAGATCTTTTTGAAATAAGAAATCAAAGAGTACTTCTTTTCACACGATTTCGTAGCAAAAATATGGGAAAGATAGAATGCAAGATTACACAAATTAAATTTAGAAAAGTGAGCTTAACTTTGCTATGGCGTGGTTGTGGATGAGTTGTGTGAGAGAACGACGAAGAGAGTGTTAAAATAGTCAGATTTCTTGAACAAAAGTGAAAAGTTAAGTTAGGTTAACGTAGACGAGGTAGAGAATGGAAAGGGCAATGAAAGCAAAAAAAAGGGAATCAAACAAAAAATGTAGACAAAACTTTTAAATTATGTTTGCTCAAGAGTTTATGCTACCAAGTTAACTGAGAGCCAAGTAGCGGCAGCGGGATATGCCAAACTTCTGCGAATACATTCCCTCAATCATGGTAAAGAGAGCAATTCGTTGCTTTTTCTATTCCGTTATTACTTGCTCTGGAAGAGAAGAGAAGCTAAGCCATGGAACATAACTGTTACTTAGCAAACAAGCGCTGGTTTTTTGTTAGTTCTGCATCATATACGACAGTCAATCCTATTATTTTCATCGAAGGAAATGCATTAAAATATGAGTAAGTCTAAGCAAAAAGTGAATTGGTTGGTGCATGACTACCATTCGGAAGTGCGTAAGTTCGCAGTCGGCTTAAAATAGGTCCAAAAAGGGTGTAAACGCCAATTATATATTTATATAAACGGGTATTTAGGGAAGATCGACTTTTCAACAAGTTCCTTTTCTGTAATCGATTTAATTTATGCAAACATTTTTCATTAATTTTCTTCTAATATAAATATGAATTAAAAAGTCAAAAAGATTTTGAAAATTATGAAAAAGATTAAAAAAAAATGTGCGTAGGACAAAAGCTTAATTCCTTGGAAAAAATGAAACACTTCAAATATAAATTAGTTTAGTAAAAATATTTAAAATACATTAATAATCCCTTTCTAGAATCGTTAGTCACTTATTAATCCAAGTCGACTTGTGAGAGTAATCGCTTCGCTGTAAGATTAACACATGGGCTGAAAAGTTCCGGGACTAACACATAGATGGCACTAGCTTTATTGCTTTTTCAATAAATAATAACCTCAAAAAGGCTGCTGTTAAAATTTCATGATATTCTATTCATTAGTTCGTGAGTTATTGTGCTAAGAGAACCGCTGCTGTTGTTATTTTCAAAAAGAATTTCATGTTTTAATTTTACACTACTTCTTCATAGGAAAAAATACCGTTCAAGCGAAGCAATGGCTTGAAAGGTGTTATGGGGACTCCATTTGCATCAGAAACCACAATAAAACGATGGTCTGCTGACTTCAGACGTGGTCATAGAGACACCGATGATCCGATGATGGACAACGCAGTGGACGTCCAAATGAGGCGATAACACCAGAAAACATAAAAAACAAAGCGACAAAACCTATAAAATCGTTTTGAATGATCGAAAAATGAAGTTGCGTGAGATATCAAAAGACGTGTTGGCTTTACATTGCATGAGCATTTGATTACGAGAAAGCTCTGTTCAAAGTGGGTGCCGCGTTTGCTCACTGTTTTGTTTCATCAAGACAACGCACCGAATCACAAGTCAATCAAAACAACGGCAAAACTACTTGAATTGAACATCGCATTCCTGACAGATCCACCGTATTCGTCAGATTTGGCTCCCAGCGATTACTGGCTGTTCGCAGACCTGACAAAAAAATGCTCGTCGGTAAGAAATTACGCTCGAATGAAGAGGTTAACGCTGAAACTGAGGCCTATTTTGGGGCAAAAGATAAATCGTTCTACAAAAGTAGTGTTGAAATGTTAGAGCAGCGCTGTAATGATTCGTTATTTTTGATGGAAATCACGCTGATGAAGAAAGTTAATTTGGAACAAACAAAAAACCGTCATTCCTTTATTCGGCCCGATACTTGTCAGCCCATGTGTTACAAGATGGCGACGTCCGCGAGAATATTCCTAGTTGTGACATCATCAATTCCATTTGTCCCGAATGGCACATAGAGCCTCTTAGGTTTCACTTGTAGAACTATTTCCTTATAAACACAAACTCTGCACCTCCAAGTCCAACTTGCAAGTTGCCGTTGCAGTAGATTTTGCACATTTCTGGGGGCGCCACTTGGAGACTGCATTCCTCGCGTGATTAAATTCGTGTTTTTATATCTGTATCTCGAAAAACATGGATTATATCCATAAGTTACAAGCCAAAGGAAGATCTGGTGAGTTTCACGGGTAAGAAGAACAGATACTCAATAGCATGAGGCTGTTTCTAACCTAAAGTACAAACGCCGCTTGCAGCCGTTCGCTTCGAAACAGCTACTGGGAACTTCGGGAGGTCTTTAAATTGTATGTGTACTCAAAGTACTCCCCCCGAAGCTTCACCTCACGTTAACCCCAACCATGCCTCCCACGCGTATTAGATATTTCGTGGGGTACGGCACACTAGTTAGGGCTAGTTTACTGGGGCGGCAGCCCTTGGTCGGAAAAAACCCGAGTCATTCCGGTAACGTAGAACCGGCTGCCATTAGATATTTCGTATTCTGCTATGGTTGTTCAGTAGGCCGAGTCGATTTGTGGGGAGGCAAAAAAATCGACCATTGCTCTGTGAAAATCATATTCTAGGGATCAAAATAAGAAACTTTGCCGAAGGAACCATACCTCTAAAACGAATTCTGACGTCCCCCAATTTGGATCGAACTTTTTAGTTTCTTTCCTCATGTAAAGGCCAAAAATGGTGATATTTTGAAATGATTGTATGGGGAACCCCCCCAGGAGAGTTCCAGGGGGTGTGCCACTGGCGTGGGTGGATCGGCCGTCCAAAGTTAGTGGGGGTCGGTCATACATTTGGACTCGATTGGAGCTCTCTAAATTGGTCAAAGTGGGATTTTTCGTTCGACCCAAATTGGGGGACATCAGAATTCGTTTTAGAGAACAATGTTCAGGTAACCTGAGTGTACCACTTGGAGAGAAGAGTAGGAATTGAGGTTATAAAATGCTATAGTTAGAGATTTCTAAAACCCCCTTTTTTTAATTGTCGCGTCCACCCCTTTTGGGTGTTTGGCCAAGCTCCTCCTTCTATTTGTGGCGTGCTTCTTAATGTTGTTACACAAATGGAGAGACCTACAGTTTTGAGCCGACTCCGAGCGGCAAATAGTTTTTTATGGGGACCATTTTCATGACAGAAATACACTCGAAAGTTTGGCATTGCCTGTCGTGGGGCGATCGCTATTAGAAAAAACGTTTCCTTTATTTTTGGTCTTTCACCGAGATTCGAACCTACGTTCTCTCTGAATTCGGAATGGTAGTCACGCACCAACCCATTCGGCTACGGCGGCCGAAAACTCCCTTACACCCCCTAAAATCCAGAGGTGTGTGTCAGCCGGCTCTCAACAATTTTGAAGGAAGTAGATTTGCTGACGCAACTGTGGTTATGACGGGGGTTCGTTTATGAAACAACTGAGATTGCGGCGGTGATTTAGAAAAAAATCAACACATCCACCTTTTCCTGTTACTTCGTTGCCGTCTGAAGACTGATTGGACGAGTGTGTGATTACGTATGAAATGAGCGGGCAAAATTCTGCTGCCGCATCCCTTATGACGTGGCAGCTGAAGTTACTTTCACTACTTTACTTTTACTAATTTTGCTTCGGATGGCCAAACCTGTTAATCTATCATCCCTGACTTCAAGTACTGCTGGGTACGTAAGCGCATTAACACAAACTCAGCTTAATTCTATCTTTATTCAGTATCTTATAATTATTTATTTATTTATTTTCAAATCTATACGCTTTTGATTTTTATTCACACACAAGTCGCGCATAAAAAGTGCGACTTTTGCGCATGCGCAGTGAATGCAGCGAAACGAATGGAAGAGTAAAAGCGAATCTAACAACAATATTCGCCTTCTTAAGTGAGAAACATTTTGTTTGCTTCCCTTTTTAGTTCTTTTCTTGTTTCTTTTTGGTTTTCTTTGTTTTTTTTTTGTTTAGTTTTAAATTGAATAGAGAAGTGTAAACAAAATGGCAAATTACCGGAAAGGAAAAATAAAAGTAGAAGAAACATAAAATAAAAAAATAAAAAATGAGAATGCCAGCAAAAAATTTAATAAATGAAGTAAAAACAGTAGTAAATACACTGAAAGAAAAAAAAAAACAAAAAATGTAAAAAAAGTTGCATATTCAATTCGCAAAAACATTAAAAGCTAACGAATCTCGTTAGGTTTTTTCTTTCATTCTTTTAATTGCTGCCGGTTTAGTTGTTACTTTAATTGTCTGTCGTAAATATGTAAAGGGTGTTATGCATAAAGTTAGCACATCAACCGAACGGTGGGGGTGGCAGCAGCATGAAACTATGTAGCACTCCGCAGTTCCGTCAACAGACCAATGGTGGAGCTGGTGGAGATGACGGCGTTGACCGACTGAACGAGGAATTGCGATTCAATGTCAGTGTCAAGTTTATTGGGCGAAATACATACAAACATACATGCAGGCACACACATATTCATACATGCAGGCATACACAGGTATATACCTACAAACATACATACAAATTGGCAGTAGTAACAAATGAGGTACCAGTAAACGCAACAACAGCACAGAAATAGCAATCCTAATACATCAAACAACTAATTGCATACAAAGAGTGGTTACACATATATTTGCATACACACATTCACACATACATACGTATATGTAGATGAATATGTATCTGAATGCAGTAAAAATTAATGAGAAGCAAAGTAAATTGAAGGCCAACAGTGTGTGTGTTGGTGCAGTTGATGAGCGAGACTGCAAAGAAAACGGAAATCAGTTAAGTTGAATACGAAACGTAAAACGGTTTAAAAAACAGAAAAACTTTGACATGGCATAAAATAAATCACAAACTTTAAAATGCTTTAAGGCTGGCAATACAACAAAAATAGAAAGCATAAACGTGGAAGCACCTACAGTGTGTGACAAAACATATGAACTAAATATTAATATGTACAATCTTACTGCCATATAACTTAAAAAAAAATTAAAAATTAAATTTAATACGAGGGGTGCCTTGTATATGTCGGGATTTGGCAACCCTGGTGTTGCAATCTGGCAACTGACAGCTGTATCGCAAAGTTTGACATTTTTTGGCTTTTACGTACTCAGAACGTTTTGAAATACCAGCGCTATTTGTGTTGTTTACAGTCACTTAAAAGATTCATCTCGGTCCAAAAATGGAATTAAATCGTGAACATTTTCGTGCGATTATTTTTTACAACTTTCGACGTGGATTAACTCAGCAACATTGCATGGATGAACTTAATTCATTTTTTGGCGATAGAGCTCCATCAAGGACCAGTGTTTATCGATGGTATGGTGAATTCAATCGTGATCGTAGTTCACTCCAAGACCAATTTCGTGAAGGTCGTCCAAAATCAGTTGTTGTTCCGAAAACCATTGATGCTGTGCGCGAACTGATATTGCAAGATCGTCATGTGACCTATCGTGAGATTGAGACAATTTTAGGCATTAGTGGGACCAGCATACATTCAATATTGCATAAACATTTGACTGTCAAAAAAATTTGTTCGCGTTGGATCCCACACAATTTGTCAATCGCTCAAAAAAAGGCTCGTGTCGATTGGTCGAAGGAAATTCTCAAAAAATACGATCGCGGGGCTTCGAAGCACGTCTATGACATCGTGACAGGTGATGAATCATGGATTTACGCGTATGAGCCCGAAAGTAAACAGCAGTCGACTGTATGGGTTTTTCAAGATGAGCCAAATCCAACAAAAGTTGTTCGCGCACGAAGCACTTCCAAGCAAATGGTCGGCTGTTTTTTCGGAAAAACTGGACATGTCGCAACCATACCACTAGAACAACGCAGAACAGTAAATTCTGAGTGGTACACAACCATTTGTTTGCCACTTGTCTTCCAAGAAATTAGGAAAACCAATCGCCAAAGACGGATCACTCTTCACCAGGACAATGCGAGCTCTCACACATCGGCTCAAACAACTGCATTTTTGAGCACCCAAAACATCGAATTAATGTGTCATCCGCCGTATAGTCCTGACTTGGCTCCGAATGACTTCTTTTTATTCCCGTACGTAAAAAACAAACTTAGAGGTCAACGTTTTTCGACACCTGAAGAAGCGGTTGCGGCATTCAGAACGCATGTTTTGGAGGTACTTCATTCAGAATGGCAAAAGTGCTTCGACAATTGGTTCAAACGCATGCAAAAGTGTATAGATCTTCATGGAGAATATTTTGAAAAACAATAAAGTGATTTTCGATGATTAAAATTTGTTTTTGTTCTCTAATCCCGACATATAAAAGGCACCCCTCGTAAAATAATTTATTGAGCCGCAGCGAAGCGTAGCCGGTATTACCGTTTAGTTTTTGATGAAAATACAACTTTATTCTGAAAAAATGGTTACAAGTGAATCATTGAAATTAAAGCCCATCGCTGGCTACTACTGTTTCCCATCTTTCTGGTAGTTCTCGTATACCGTCGCGGTAAAACTGTTCATCTTTCGACGCCATCCACGGATCAAGCCACTTTTGATGTCTTCATATAAATGGAACTGCTGCTCAGCTAGACCATGTGCCATCGATCGGAACAGGTGACAATCGGGCGGCGCAATATCTGGAGAATACGGCGGGTGGGGTAGGACTTCCCATTTCAGTGTTTCCAGGTAGCTTTTAACCGGTTTTGGCAACGTGAGGCCGAGCGTTGTCATGCTGTAGCATCACTTTTTCATGCCTCTCCGCGAATTGCGACCGCTTCTCGCGCAGTGCTCGGCTCAATCGCATCAATTGAAGTCGTTACCGATTTCCAGTGATGGTTTCGCTTTGTTTTAACAGTTCATAATAAATAACACTAACTTGGTCCCACCAAATACATAGCATAACCTTCGCAGTGTGAATATTCGGCCGAGGCGACGACGTAGAAGCCGATGACCGGGCAGTCCCCATGACTTTATTTTCTTTGGATTGCTGTAATAAATCCATTTTTCATCACCCGTCATGATGCGATGAAGAAAACCCTTCCTTTTTTGGCGCTGGCGCAGTTGTTCACAGGCGAAAAACCGACGTTCAACATCCCTTGGTTTTAACTCATAAAGAGCCCAAGTCCCCGGTTTCTAAAATATTTCCCAAAGCCTGCAATCGCTTGGAAATGGATTGGCGGGTAACTCCTAATACTGAAGCAAGCTCTCAACGTTTTCGAAGGTTTTTGGTCTTCCCTCACGCGAACGGTCGTCAACATTAAAATCACCGTCTTTGAATTGATGGAACCAATCTCGTCACGTTGTTTTGCTTAAAGCAGCATCTCCATAAACATTTTTTTGTAGTTCTCGATGCGCTTCAGCCGCCGTTTTTTTCGAATGAAAGGCTTGCACCGACATCCTCAAGGATATTTCGGTCAATGAGCTCAAACACTCTTTCGAAAAGCTTTTAGATTGCGCAAAATAGTGTATCGAAGCCAGAGGGGACTACTTTGAATAAATAAACTCGAAGTTATCAGAACAAAGCTCTTGTCGTTTCTACTTTTTCTTGTACTTATTCTAGTGAAACGGGCTGTATGTACATGACTCAGATATGACTTTTTTACGTATTTAAGCTATTTTTTTATTTGAGTTTTTCTCTTGCCATCAAATGTTTGCCGGTTTGTTGGCAGCCAACCAAGTTTTTCCCACAAAAATCCGTTGCCTCAGCCTAACAGCTGACTGACGTGCGTATTTATGTATGTGCTTATGTATGTATGTATATACTTGTAATGCATAAAGTATGATTATTTGCCAATGGAATGTTTACTGCTTCTTAAATATTTCCTTAATTTTTGTTTGTTCGGTGGGAATTTCTAAGTGTTGGTCTTTGGATGAAATCAATTTTCAATTGAATTTTTTTGGTTTGTATGGGAAAATTTCTTTGCTTGCTTACAGAAATAATAATATAATACAAATAAATAGAGCTCTAGAAATTATTTCAAATGGTTATAATTATCCTTTAGAAAGCAAAGTGACATAATGCCCTCCAGCTTAAAAACAAAGCCGTGGGTGATGCTATCATTCAAGAAATAATTTCTACTAGAAGTGGTCTGGTGCGCCAGCTGTTACTTACTTTGGAAATTAATGAGTTTTGTCTGTTACACTGGCTAATAAATAGCGTTTGCATAAATTTTTAGCTTTGAGAGCGATTTAACGATCTTCGATTGCAATAAATTTTTTTTTTTCCCCCGTTTCACTCCTCTCGGGAGCATAGGGCCTCGACAAGACTCTTCCATCGTACACGGTTCTGTGCTATTGTTTTTGCACCGTCCCATGAGATGTCGGCATCTGCTAGTTCGCGCAGCATCGACCTTCTCCAAGTGTTTTTTGGTCGACCGCGACCTCTGCCCCCATTGCGGGTTCCAGTCCAATGCCATTCTCGTGATGTTATCTGCTGGTTTTCTCAATGTGTGACCTATCCAGCGCCACTTCCTGCGTTTGATTTGCCTAAGGATGGGTTCCTCGTTCGTTAATCTCCACAGTACGTCGTTACTGATGGTGTTCGGCATCTACAGATGATACGGAGGCATTTGTTTATGCAGGATTGTAGCCTCTGTGTAGTGGTGTTAGAGACCAGCCATGTTTCGCTTCCGTAAAACAATACTGGCTCTACGCATGAGCCGAGTATTCGTAGTTTAGAGCGCCTGGAGATTTGTGAACTCTTCCATACTGTATGCATTCGCCCGATTGCCGCCCTTGCTTTGTTTAGCCTGCAGTTGACATCTTCATCTGCTCCGCCGTCTGCCGTGATGACGCAGCCGAGGTAGCAGAAGCTCTCAACGAACTCCACGGGGCATCCGTCAACCAATACCTGCCTTGCGTTATTGTAGTTAACTCTCAAGGCCTTGGTCTTGGCGATGTTCACCTCCAGTCCGACAGTGCATGCCAGCGCGACTAGTTTGTGCGCCTTCGCTTGCATGTCAGAGAGTTTGTGAGAGAGGAGGCAGATGCCAGGTCGCCAAGTTGTCTGGTGAAACTCCATACGATGCCTTTTTTGGCAGGGTCAGTTGGCTCATGACGTCTTCAAGGACGCTGGTGAAGAGAAGGGGCGACAGGAGACAATCTTGCCTCACGCCTTCGTTGGCAGTGAATGGATCGCCTTTGTGAAGCACTGCCAGTTCGGAGTTCTCGTAGAGGGCTTTGATTAGGCAGGAACTCCCTTTCTACTCAGTGCCAGCCATATTGCGTCTAGTTTAATAGTGTCGAATGCCTTCTTAAAGTCGACGAACAGCATATAGAGCGGGGAGCGCCACTCAACTGATTGTTCTACTGTAATCCGAAGTGTGTTGGCTTGGTCAACACAGCTTCGGAGAGCGCGAAAACCAGCTTGCTCGTGTGGAGCGTAAGAGCGTTCGATATCTTTGAGCCCACTTTGTATTATCACGGCTACAATTTTGTAGATGGTGTTAAGTAGGGTTATTTCTCGCCAGTTGCCGCAGGCGCGCAGATCGCCTTTTTTAGACAGCTTCACTATGATGCCTTTTGTCCGGGACGGAGCTAGCTTTTCATTGCTTCAGACGGCGGTGATGTGGGGATGAAGAATGTCCGTTGATATTTGTGAGTCGGCTGTCATCAGTTCAGGCTGCATCTTACGTTGGTTACGTTAATCTATTTTTTTTCTGAGAGAGTAGGTGATTACCCTGCCGCTACCATTCAAATTAGCTTGCAGAAATTGTCCAATTGAAGGGGAATCAATAGGTGAGTGTCGCGTCTCCAACACTTTAGTCAGGTTTCACACCTCTTTGAGGAGTAATACCTTTACATTTAGCTATACAATTCCAAGAAGGAAGTGAAACTATGACAACCAACGCAAGGTCACCCACCGAAAAGTTGCGCTGGATGTTTACCTGCTTACTACGGCAACTTCAGATATTTGATTCTTCTTTACTGGTGTCGCTTGAATATTTGTTAGTTTTTATTTTTTATTTTATTTGCTTTCTACTTTACATTTACTTCATTTAATTTATTTTTTTTTTGTCTTCACAGTACCATCACTTCCTCAACTCTGTTGGAATGCGTTGAAAATCGAAGCAAGCGCATTTAACTCCAACTGATCACACTTGGCATGCGCCAAGAGGAGAAAGGTTTTTGAACTACTTACCGGAGACGAATGGTTTTGATGGCGAAATTGATGTAGTGTCATTTAACTGGGACATTTAAATCTGAAAGAATCCTACTGTTTATTGATTTCCATCGCAGAGAATCATTCAGATAATCTAATGAAATAAAAGGGAAAATGTTTGCATCTCTTGCAAACGATGCTACCTCCTCAGTTCCAGATCACAAAAAAATAGTAAGCTGCAAGTTTTTTTAATATTTTTAGGGCTTTACTCTATGTTTATGAAATGAGACTTTTAGCTATTAGTCCATAGATGTCGCTAGGAGTATTTTTAAACCTTCTCAAATGTCTTGTTTTTTTTCGTCTGTCATCTGTCAACAATATTCAGTTCATTGTTTGTTACGTTTCCTACAACAATGCATTTTTGTCGCTCTTCAAAATGTCGAATTTCGTGTCTTCAAACTACGATATGCGGACATCGAAAAACCACTTGTGAAATGCTGCTCTCCCGGTTCAAAGGGAAGTATTTTTTGCATCGAATCGTTACGGGTGGTGAAAAATGGGTGTATTTCTCCAATCCCAAGCGTAAACGGTCGTATGTTCCGCCCGGCCACAAGCCAAAAATAACGGCCAAACCAAATCGCTTCGGCCGCAAGGCAATGCTGTGTGTTTTCTGGGATCAGCGTGGTATGATTTGGTACGAGCTATTAAAACCAGGCGAAACAGTTGACGATGCACGCTACCAACGACAATTGGCCAATTTGAACAGCGCTATACACCGAAAACGCCCAGAATATGCCGATCGGCGTCACAAAGTAATTTTTCTAGATGACAATGCACTGCCACATCGAAAAACAGCGACACGGGAATTGGTGGAGACGTACGGTTGGAAACCGCTGGTGCCTGCAGCTTACTCACAAGACTTGGCGCCTTCCGATTATCATTTGTTTGCGTCGATGGGCCACGCACTTTCCGAGCAGCACTTCAATTCTCACGAAGAAGCCAAAAAATGGCTCGATGATTGGTTTGCGGCCAAAGACGGCCAATTTTTTTGGTGCGGCATCCACAAATTGCCTGAGAGATGAGCAAAATGTGTCGCTAGCGATGGCTATTATTTTGAAGATTAAGTTTGTAACCTTGTTTTGTTAATAAACGTTGGAAATTTACGAAAAGTCTCATTTCATAGGTATATACCTGGTATATGTCAGAAACTTTTAGCTGTAGTTTTTGTAATTTACAATAAAAAAAATTGTAAACTATTTTATCACTGTAATTATCATCATTAAAATTTTTAACAATAGCTTTTCGAGTCTTGAGTAAATCTCAGCATTGATCTTCAAAACAGGGTTGGCTTTTTTATATTTTGAAAACTTTCAGTTCGAAATATGTGCAAGAAAGACTTTCCTCCCTGGTGGAGCAAGACGCTGACCGACTTGAAAAAGAATGTTACATACTTACATAATTGGCGCGTACACCCATTTGCCATTGCCTGCCGAGGAGCTATTAGAAAAAACTTTTCCTGCGTTTTGGTCTTTCACC
Source organism: Anastrepha obliqua (assembly GCF_027943255.1). Taxonomy (NCBI): domain Eukaryota; kingdom Metazoa; phylum Arthropoda; class Insecta; order Diptera; family Tephritidae; genus Anastrepha; species Anastrepha obliqua. The sequence continues at coordinate 53,258,256 of NC_072893.1, forward strand.
GAGATTTGAACCAACGTTTTCTCTCTGAAATCCGAATGGTAGTCACGCACCAACACTCGGCTACGGCGGTTGCCCAAAAAAAAGGAAAAAAAGGTTAGGAGGGTTTGTAACGAATGCTACCAAACTAAAAACTTTGAAAATTACTGTGTAATTTTGAAAGAATTTGAAAAAAGCCATTCAATATACGAAACGCAATTCCTGGAAGGAGTACTGCGAATCCATTGAATCCGTGAAAGATTCCGCCAGGTTAAGCATGATTCTTTCGAGAGACCACTCCTACACAACTCTTCGTAAAAAGGGAGGATGGGGAGTGGGCTGAATCTGCAGAATATTCTTTGGCTATCCTGGTAAATAATCACTTTCCGTAAAATTCTTTTACCCCACGTGACATTGTCGGCACGAGTTGACAGGTATGGCTACTCGATGTTTCCCTGGAATCTATTCTGTCAGTTGACAGAATCACGCGGGCAATATATAATTTTTCCTCCTTTAAATCTCGTGGTTCTGATGATATCTTGCCTGTGATGCTTCAGAAAAGAAGTACCTCGGTGGTTCTTGTCCTGGAAGAAATCTACTTGGCGTGTATCGCTCGTAATCACGTCCTCGCCAACTGGAAGAGAACGACGATTGTTTTCATACCCAAGGCAGAGAGGAGGGGTCACGACTCGGCCAAGGACTTAAGGTCCTAAAAGTGTTTGTAAGAATAATTGATTATCATATCCGAGAGCACATCGAATACAATTTATCTCCAGCACAACATGTTTACCTGAAGGGAAAATCCACGGATCCAGCTTACACGAGGTCGTAGGGACTGTGGAAAAATCTCTAGAAGAACACTTTAGCGGCCCTCATAGATATAAAAGGTGCTTTTAATAACATCAGGGCGGAGTCAATTGTCACTGGGTTAGATAGACTAGAAGTGGAAAGACCTATCTGTCTCTGGATCTCGTTTCTGCTTAGCTGCAGGGAAGTTAAAGCGGTGGCAAGAGGGGCTAAAATCACTAGATTCGTTCATAGAGGGACGCCGCACGGCGGTGTCCTTTTGCCTCTACTTTGGCTAGTTGCCATTGACGAAGTTCTTATAATGCTAAATAAGGGTGGGGTAAAAGTAGTAGTAATACGCGGATGACTTGGTCCTAATGGTATCGGGACCGTTTCCCTCAGTCATGGCTGAGATTGTGGAAAGGTCGCTGGCTGCACACAGTCGCTGGGCTGTCACTTACGGCCTCCAAGTCAACTCTCACAGAACGGAGCTGATGCTGGTGGTGCCGGAGCATGTAAAACTTGCCCCAGTGCAGTGTCGTTTTGCACTTACTTCCACTTTTACGTTATTTTCATCGCAGCGCAAAATGCAGTCAGATTATAAAGGAGGTTGGCCTCTGGAGGCAATCTATCAAGAGATATGGTAGCATTTTCGGGCAGTTAACACCGTATTTCTTCGAACTTTGAACAAATCTCTCTATCCGCAAACTAGAGTTCGAGGGTCGTACTAGGGCAATCTTTCCAAATAGGCAGGATTGAATCGAGAGGAAAATCTGCACCAAATCTTGCACCTCTGTCTTCACTGACGGTTCCAAGGTGGAATCGGGAGTCGGAGCCCCTGCTCTCTCTAAATCAGCCAATTTATCTATCGAACTCAGAATCTTGGTGCTGGAATAACTCACAACTTTTTTTCTAAAATGAACGAATTTTTATTTTGCGTTCTGTGACTCCTTTTGCAATCCCAATGTTAATAAATTAATAGCATTGTAATTTGTATAGTATTTATGTGTAAATTATGTATAAAAAATATGTACATACATACATACACACATAGATACCTTCAGCCACACTCGCAAACTGTCGAAGACTGCAATATTTAGTAAATAAAAATAAAAAGCAAAAACCATAAATTAATAAGTTTACCCACGCACTTGGCTAATAATAACTACGTACATATGTAGGCATGTGCGTATGTATCAAATGCTGATGGGCTATCGCCATAACCTAGAAACGTTTAGCAATACAAAAGCACAATAAAAACAAATACCAATCAAATTAGTTGGAATTGCGTGCACTACACCAACAACGCACGCATTCTTCTCTACTTTTCGTGCGTTTCGCATTTTTTCTTTAACAATTTTTTTAATCAATTTTTATTTACTTAATTTTTTGCAAACGTCAAGCGACAGCGCTGCCTCGATTTGACCTAATTTTGTGCGTATCGCATGTGTTTCGCCTGTTTTTTTCTTTTTTCGCAAATTTTTAGCAAATGAAGTTAGTGTTGTTAGGTTCGTTGTGCGTTGGGACGCTATAAGCGGTACATGCATACATACATATATACACATACAATGTGTGTATGTACCATATATACTACTTAGTGCCTCTATACAAGCCTGTTAAAATTTGGTGAATTATAACGTCAAGCGAAAAAGATAAAAGCAACACTGACTGAGGCCAAAGTCACAGCAGCGCCTAACGCTCAGAACTGTATACGCCATGCGCATTTTATTTATTTTACTTTTTCAGTATTTCGGTGTTTTCTTTCGTCGTTTTTTGTACTTTAGCCAATTCGCGAAATTAGACGGCGCGAACAAACAAAAGGAAAAAAATTCGCCAAACGCACAGAGTACATGTGCGCACACACACACACATGTACACTCATCTATACGGCAAAATATAAATATACAGTAAGTATACGCATATGTACATATTTACATTTGTATGTTTGTACCTAGAAAGCGCCCATACAGCTACCGCCACCTACGGAGCCGCACCGCTCACCCCTAAAAGCAGCACCAACCACGAGCACTCAGCGCCTATGTTGCGACAGTCAAATTATATGCGCGATGTGTTGTTTTTGTTGTTATGCGAACACGCTTCGCTGCCAAGATGAGGTCACCAACGCCGCCGTCGTAGATACGTACATATACATATACGCAATACTATTCGTATTTTGTGCCGCCGCATAACGCGATGTTGCCATCTCAACTATATACTTACATACATACATATTTTTATTATTTGGTAGGTATATTATGTGCTATTGGTCATATATACATATGTAAGTATGTCTGTAGCAGCGCGTACACGCACGTCATGGAGCACATTCGCTTCCCATTATTCTTCATCGGTTTATTTGACGATCACTACCGGCTGTGCCGACGATCGGCCTCGTTTATTACCCCGCCAACAATCGTGCTCTCTCCTCTCTAGCGTTGTTTTTGTGCGTAGCGCTTTAATTTTCTACAACACATTTGTTTGTTTGTTGCTACTCACCCATTTGACATTTTTGTTGCTATTATTGTTGTTATTATATTTGTTTAGTGTTACATTTTGTTTTTTTAATTATCTTTGCTTCGTCCCTACAAATGCACGCAAACGAAATGTGTAGCTTCGATTGCTGATACCAAAAAGAGGAGAAGTAATGAATTTTGGCAATGTGGGGGGAAAGGGCGGATGGGAAGTGTAACGTATGGAACTTAAAACGTGTATTTAACAATTACGCAATATCTGCGAGTTCGATCATTTGCAAAATTATTAGCAACAACGACAATACAACAAATACTCATGCATACATTTTGTTTAGTGTTGTTTGTACATAGTGCGTGTGTTGTTGGTTTCCGTGTTCAACTACGGCTGGTTTTATGATTGGTCGGTTAAAGGGTCTGACAACGTATACTTTTTTATAAATATTCGCGGAATAAAATAGGCATACGAGTATACTCGTATGTGCATACAAACATATGTATGTATGTACATCTGGTGGCCCTAAACCAAAGCCGAACATTGCAGAAAACATATAATAATTTGTTTCCTGACATAGTTTTTATATATTTGATAAGTTAGTTTGAGAAGAAATGCTGACGAATTTTTGTTTTCTTTAATCTGTTCAGTTATGGAACAACTTCATCAGCTGAATAAAAAGTTAGAAATTTACCATTGCCAATTATTTATTGAGAGAGAATAGTTTAAATTTATGTTTGAGTGTTAGCTCTTCGTACAGAAATAATATTATTTCACATTATATTTTGTTATTTTACATATTTTTTTGTAGTGAAACTTCTTAAGCGTCGATGGACAAGAGAGAATGTAGAGTAAAATTTCAAGGCCATACAACTTTTTCGTTCCGCGAGAGAAAAAAAATAAATAAAAAGTAGAGGGAAAAGGAGAGAGAGAGCAATACCTTATATATATAATATCTTAGATACACTTTAGGCTATTTTTCCTGAGTTTCTCCTTGTGGTTGCTAATTTCTAGTGAGAAATAACACTGCCTACTTTTAGACGGTTGTTTGTTGGTGCAAACTTGTAGGAAATATATTTTTGGTGCCCACATTTTGACGTTATATTTCCTTGGTGCCTACTGTTTAGGGCGTTTTTAGATCCTTTTTTTTGGCGCGTTTTGTTTTTTTGTGCCTTCTTTTTGGCGCTTATTTCCGTTTCCTGGCTAGTGCTAGTGCTATCCATTCCGGCGCCGGATTTATTGGTATTGCCTGGCGGTAATCTGTGACGTTGCTGCGGTCCTGGAATCGCTGCGGTTGTGCGGGTGATAAACGCTCGGTGTAGTGAGCGTTGTTGCCACGGTTTGTGTCCGGCGTTTACCTACATCGCTCGACCCTTCTCCGTTTGTTGTAAATTTAGTCTTTTTGTATTCTCTGCAAATGTTGTGCATTTATTTAGATACATATTCTTTCTCTCTCTCTCTCTCTCTTTCATTCTCTCTCGGGTCTCTCCCTCTTTCTTTGTCTGCCTTGAAAGTTTCACTTCTGTTATGTATTTTGTGATTCTTAAAGTTTTCATCGAAAACAATAACTATTTTTTTAGGTTTATTTTATGATTGAAAATAAAAATCATTATTTTTTCTTTCAGCAATAAAAATTATGTTTGAAATTTATATTTCTTCTATGGCAGATCAAAAAACCCAGAACGTCACCCGTCACCTCAAGTCACTTCAACTCATCTTAACTCAACTAAAATCTAGTTTTGTGTTATTCGCGGGTCGCACTCTTGTTTGCTGAACTTTGAACTCAATATAATAAGAAAAAATTACCTTAATTAAAACAAATCATAGCCTCGCTAAAAAGACAATGCACCGTCTCATTCCGTAACATCTGGCAAGAAGTTGCTAGAGCAGTAAACTATGCCGAATATCACTAGCCGAATCTTTTGGCGTGCGCTATTTTTCTGTTTTCTGAGGAGCAAATCTCTATTAAAATTATAAAGATGAGAGCTGAGAGGGAGAAAGCAGGGCTCCAGCAGAGCGGTTTCGAATAATGGGAAAACTAGATTTTTCTGTTATATTTTTTTTATTGCGAATAGTTTAAAATTTTTACTTATATTACTAACAAGCAACTTAAAAATTACAACATAATACAATTTGCACCCCACATAACATAAAAGATTTTTATGGATCGGTTTCAATTAAATTATGTGCTTTCTCATTGATGTGGTTTATTGGGCTTTCTTTATGGGCCACTGCAATCTTTACGATTTCAGTGTTGACGGAGCTTATTTCAGAGTCGCGCTCAATGTCAGAACTTTTGCAATACAATTGCATGCATCACTTTAGGGATAGAGGAAGCTACACTACATACCGAAGCTGTCAACGGTTCAATGTATACCCTCGCTTAGTCCAACCGGAACTTTCTCCACTCATATCCCATCAAGGGAAAAGTGGACGGGGGGCTACACTTGGGGACAGCGCCTGGTGAACTTGTTCACGGATGGATCGAAGTTGGAAGGAAAGGTTGGCGGAGGAGTTTTTTGCGAGGAGCTCCCCATTAAACTGAAATTCAGGTTACCGGACCACTGCAGTGTGTTCCAGGCAGAGGTAGCCACAATCAAGAAGGCAGATGATTGATAGGATCATAGGCGTACTAACAGTGAAGAAAATAATATTTACTTGGCCGACAGCCAAACGGAACTAAGGGCCCTCGGGTCAGTGACGGTGCATTCGAAACTGGTCAGGAAATGCCTGATCTCACTTTCGACTGCGTCCGAATTGTTTGACATAAGCCTCAGCTGGATTCCTGGTCACAGCGACATTGCGCGAAAACTGTGAGACAGATGAGAAGAATTAAAAAAAGAACCGGGCAGACCATCAAAAACATGTAAAAATACTTAAAATGAAGGCGTCTGATGAAGAAGCTTGAGTGATGAGAAGACTAACGTATGGTTTAGAAGCTTGGAATATCCGATGAGGCGTCCCTTGGAGTGTTTGAGAGAAAAATTCAGCAAAATATTTTTAGACGTTTGCACGTTGGAGACGGTGAATATCGCAGGCGATGGAACGATTAGCTGTATTAGCTTTACGACGACATAGACATAGCACAGCGACTAAAGATCCAGCGGCTACGTTCGCTGGGTCATATGGATACAAGCGCCAAGTCACTGAAAGTATTCGATGCGGTACCAGCTGGTGGTAGTAGAGGAAGAGGAAGGCCTGCTATGCGTTGAAAAGATCAGGTGGAGAAGGACTTGGCTTCACTTGATGTGTGCAATTGGCGCCGGTTAGCACGAGAAAGAAACGACTGGCGCGCTTTGTTAAACTCGGCCAAAATCGCGTAAGCGGCTATCGCGCCAATTAAGAAGCAGAAGATTTGATCAACTGTACTAATTTCCGGAAATTAATAATTATTTCGCAAACCTGTTCCTACAGGGTCATTTGCGAAGAATACTTTCGCACTATCTATTATTAAACTATTTATATGTTAAAGTGTGAGTATACCTGCGTATGTACATTTGTATGTATGTGAGATCGTCGACTTTTGCGAAATTAGTTCAGTAGGTTTCTATTGCCACAGAGCGAGCGCCAACCTCATCACCGACCCGAGCACAAGCAAAGCAAAACAGTTTTGGCGAAAATACCTTCATATACTCACACACACACACACACATAACATCTATGTATGGTTTATTATATGCCTGCTTAGTGCGTGCACGCGCTCACATGAGGCAGAATATAATAGAAGTAAGTTTGTATGTTTATTGTGATGCCTTGGCGTACGTAAATATGTATGGACGCCTACAGACACATACTCGTACAATACATACATACAATTTGGTGTGGCGTGCCCGCAACGCGATCGCGCGTTCCCAACGCAATCTAAGTTCAACGATAATTTTTGCACAAAACAATCAAAAAGAAGCAAAGCGGCGAATAAAACAAAAAGGCACAACAGCTTTGCTAATAAAACCATGCGAAATGGCAACTGGAAATATATATACACACACGCACATACATTATGTATGCATAGTAGTTAAGTGTGTGTCTAAAAAAATTCGCACAACTCTGTCCTTGACACACTTTGGCTACGCATTTGAACAGCTGTGGGGCCTCACCAACGGCCGCACTTAAGTGGAACGCACAAGGGGCGCGGTAGGCGGTGAGATGACGTGTTAGTGAGGCAGTCAAATGTGAAATATTTGCAACAGTTCGAGCGGATGGGCCCATAAAAAATATGTATCTCGCAACTATGTAGATTTAAATTTAGTTTGATGGATTTTGCGATTTTTTTTTGGTGTGATTTTTTTTTTTTTGAACTTTCCGCTATTTTACGCTGACACTGAATTATTGTTGAATTACTAAATTAAATTTATGTATATTGTTGCTACATTGTTTGCTGTTGTTGTTGTTCTTGTTGATTATGCGTGCAAAAATGGCAGTAGCGCGAATTACATGCACACCAGTACTTGTTTTTTTTTTTTGGTCGGAACAGACTAGCAAATACAGCACTCAGACAGACACAATTAAGTCCATTGTACTGCACTCGGGTTCCCTCTTTAATTTTCTTTAAATTTACTCGACCTCCGAAGAAATCTGAGTAGATCTCGTGGGGCCAAGCAGCCAAGAAGCTGGGGAGACGCACAGAAAGTGGTCCGCCGTCTGATACTCCTCTCCACATACTGGGCAGAGTGCACTGTCTGAGATGCCTACCCTTTCCATGTGCTTTGCCGAGAGAAAGTAACCCGTGATCAGCGCAACCAGCTGTCTACAGTCCCCACTGCTTAGTGACTTAGGAGGAACTGCGACAATCGTTCGGACATGACCGACCCGACCTCCGACGAAGTCTGAGTAGATCTCGTGGTGCCAAGAAGCCAAGGTGGTCGCTTCTTAACACATCACGGCCAAAGGTCTCAAGCCTAATCCGAACGCAGGTAGGGCAGATGCACAGGAAGTGGTCCGCCGTCTCATCCTCCTCTTCACAAGCTGGGCAGAGTACACTGTCTGAGATGCCCACCCTTTCGACGTGCTTTGCCCATAGAAAGTGGCCCGTTATCAGTCCAACCAGCTGCCTACAGTTCCCACTGCTTAGTGACTTAGGGGGAACTGCGACAGTCGGTCAGACATGACAGGTAACATGACAGTTTTGACCATTTTCAGCTTCTCTCAGCCTGCCAAGCTCGCTTGTGGGTTTGATACTTACAATACTATACTTAAGTAAAGATTAGTTTGGGGACAAACAGAAGTCCATTATTTTCTCGGTGGATGCCTGGAGTGATCGATATCTCGTAAGGTATCGATCAAATAGTTTAAAATTTATGTTCGTGGTTAAGGTGACATTTCACACTAAAAAAAAATATTCTGCTATTTTTGTTTGTTTCATTCAGTTGTGAGTTACAGGGTGTTAACAATGGAAGTCAATAAAGAGAAAATTCCGTACTTTTTAAAGTTTTTCTTTGATAAAGGTGAAAACGTGAAAATGCAAGCCAGGTCGCTGAAATTGTGAATGGTGTTTATGGTGCCAATGCTGGAACAGCTAATAACGTGCAATTTTGGTTTCATCGATTTCGCTCGCACAGGTAAGTCCATCGTCGAAAATGTCGATAAAATCACAGAAATAATCGAAGTCGACCGGCTTGTTAGTAGTCGTAGCGTCGCGCAAGAGCTAAAGAGCGACCATAAAAAAGTTTTAAACAATTTGCGCAAAGTTGGATTCCAAAAGAAGTTCGATGTTTGGGTGCCACACCAATTAACACCAGAAAACCTGATGAATCGAATTGCCATCCGCGAAGCCTTGGGCAAATGGAATGAAATCTACCCATTTCTTAAACGGATGGGGACTGGGGATGAGAAATCTGTCACATGCGACAATATTGTGCTATAGTAGTCAAAGCGTGATGCAGCAGCTCAAACGGTGGCCAAACCAGAACTAACGGCCAAGAATGTTCTACTATGCGGAGCTCTTCGCCATTATGGAAACAGTGGAAATCATATCCAAAAGAAGATTCGAGAAAGTAGTCAAAAGTCCTGATAAAGTGTAACAATGCACTCAACACACTGGCCACTCATAATCAGAAGGACAGAAGGGCTATTTATTGGACCAACCCTATTTTTCGGCTTTAACAAAAATAATATTGTATAAAACAGGAAACCAAAAAATGGATCCAAACTAAAATCAGTGTTTGAATTTCAATGCCAACAGAGCAAAATTTGCTCTAATCCTAAATAAAAAGGGCCTCAGATTACTCTGTGGAGCATTTACAGGTCAGTTTGCGTGTAATAAACACTTTAACACAATAGGGTTATCTGGTACAAGATTATGCAGATTCTGCTGTGATGAAGAGGAGTGCTTATGGAGCACTTAATAACCAACTGTGAGTCAATAGGCCACATCGCGCACGGTTGAAGTATGTATGTAAGAAGTCTTTCAGAAGATAATTGAATTTGCGTACTTGTATACATACCGTTATGGAAAGGACATGAGTACAACGAAATCTTTTCCACGAGTAAAACAACTCACCTGGAATTAAAAGGAAAATACTATTAGAAAATAATGATAATCACTTAAATTTTAATAATAATTAATACATAATTAATAATAATTATAAATAATAGAGCACCTTTTCATAACAGTAGCTTGCAAAAGTTCAGCAAAATCATTAAAATGTTCAAAGGATCAATGGGCAAAGCGTAAAAAAGTTGATGGGGTTTAGATTGAATGATATAAAAAATCTTATTTCATTTAAAAAGTCACATTTTTTTATATTGGTTTTTCTTTTACTTTTCGACCAACCTCTTTATACGTGTCCCAAATTAACTTAGCTATTTGGATATTCTTCTATCGTCTTTTTGCACTCCCGAGTATAATTCACACAAATCGAATTGCCCAATACATATATGAAGAGGGTGTGCCTATTCCCACAAATGCAAATATTTCGGTATGAAAACTCAAGCGAGCACGAGAGCGTACGACAGTGGTTGTTTCCCATTAAACCTCATCGTGCGCTTTCGTACGAGACTACGTCAAAGTTCTATGTTTTTAAAGTAGACTTATAGAAGGTGGCCTCGGCGGCGCCTATTCTCCTTAGAAGACGCGTCTCCAGGTAGCAAATAGGAAATGCCTCCCAGAAATGGGTGGTAGGATAGAAATTAAATATCTCCCGCAGACCACACAGTTTAGAGATTAAACTTTGTTAAATAACAAACTTTAATCGACGTCTGGTTCAACGTGTGAGATGTAGTCGAATGCGGGTATCTGTACTTGGAGCCAGCGACTCGCCATAAAAAATGTGATATGAGGCGTAGAATTGGATACCCTAAGATGTATTCACCAATACGTTGCCCACTGACGTACGTGAGGTTGCGCAGGGTTGGTAGCCCAGCCGTAAAACCAAGTTAACCCAAGAAACGGAGATTTCCGTCCTATGTTCCGACTAGGAACGACACTAAATTGTAACGTTACATACACTTTTTGTATTCGATTTATTGTCACGGAAATAAAAAACATATTTATTAAGTGGTGCAAAATTAATCATCCACTTACGTTTTTGAAAAACTTTTTTACTAAATAAAAAAAATATTTTGAGTGAGGGTAATCTTTATTTCGACCTTTACGCATTACATTGCTTCAATTCTTATGTTTTTATGTTGCTTGTCTGTTTGTAGGCTGCAGCTGCTGCTTCACAAGTGTCAAATATGTATGATTGACGTACGACTTCATTTGCTAAAATTATAAATCTTCCGAAAGGGTGATTAATTTTGCGCCATCTTATATTTGCACCATTTTGCTTCAGTTTTCATAACGGTAATCGTTCCTAATTCCCAAATACTTAAGTTGACCTTCAGGCGCCAAACGTCTGCGATTTGTCTTTATGGGCTACAGATTTTACATAGCCCCACAGAAAATGGTCGAGCGGGGCGAACGGAAGTAGAAAATTTGTTTATTTGGGTTGTTTGGGTATAAGAAGAAGTAAACCGAAAGAATTTTGAAAAAAATTTAAAAAAATAAAACTATTTTTTTATTAAAACATTTTTTTTTTAATTCCATTTTATTAAATAGTGTTTAATTTTTAAAACAAAAAAATTGAATAAAATAATATTCAAACAAATTTTTTTTCATTTTTTTAAATTTTGATTAATTTTTAAAACACAAAAAATTAATCAAATAAAATTATTTAAAAAAAATTATTCTAAAATTTCCAAAAAAAATTGTATGTATTTTTTATCTTAAGAATCAACAAAAAAATAATAATAAAATGGAATTATTTGAAATTTTGGAAACAATTTTTTTTTGAAGCTATTCATACGTGAAAAATACTTTTTTCGTTCGACATTTACTTTGTTGAAATTTGTTTTCCAAAATACATTAACTTTGTACAATGGTAGGTAGGTAGGTAAGATGGCCAGAGTGCCACAGGCACACTTCAAGTAGCACTTATGTGCCGTTTTGATACCATAATGTGGACCACTACCCGTGAAAAGATTTAGGGAAGAGAAAAGCCAACCAGTGCTGTTGATGTAGCGGAGGAGAGAAAAGGGATCTAGGCTGGAGAATTTCTTCAAGTCATTCCCAAAGGGCACGCTAAGGAATCTCAAGCGCCTAGCCGCCAGAGCCGGACATTTGCAGAGAAAGTGTTCCACAGTCTCTTTCCCTGCAGGATCCTCACATCTTCTGCAATAGAGGTTGTACGGAATTCGAAGCTTCTCCGCATGAGTACCGATCCACCAGTGACCAGTGAACACCGCGATGAGTTTGGAAGTTGAATGGCGGGGATTCCCATCACCTTAAGCTTCTATTTCTATCGTATTGGGGCCATAGTGTTTTCGAAATAGCGCACAATGAGACAGACTACCATCTGTCTTGCGCTTTTTTTGTAAAGAAATTGCGTAGTTTCCCTTTAACAACGGGCAAAGGGACACCGATGTCTGCGAGGGGGCAGCTGAAACCGCTTCTGTCGACCCCTTCCTGGCAAGCTCGTCGGCAATTTCATTTCCCCCTATATTCCTATGCCCAGGAACCCAGATAAGGGAGATGTGTCCTGCTCGATCGAGATGTTTGAGTTCCTCCTTACAGGAGTTCACCAGAAGAGAGCTGCAATACAGCGAGGACAATATTTTTAGCAATTTTTTTTTTGGAGATTTTGGAAAAAAACAAATTTTTTTTTTTTACTTTAATAAAATGAAATGTTTGAAAAAAATACGTATAATGCATTTAATAGAGTTTTTTATATATTTTTTATCTAAAAATTAAAAAAATAATAATAATAAAAAAGAATTATTTAAAATTTTTGTTCAAAATTTTTTCCAAGATATATTTTTAAAATTTTTTTTCGCAAATTTTCGAAAATAAAATTTTTTTGTTCAATATTTTTGGACAACAAATTTATTTTGTTCAATATTTTTGGAAAAAAAAGTATTTTGTCATTTTTGAAAACACTCCCTCAGATTTTTTTTAATTGTTCTTAGCTAAGCGCTAGCATACGTACTTCCTCGTATATACTTCTTCCAGTACTTATGGCCAATGCTACCGCCATACCAATAAATATTGAGATTCTGGAAAGAAAGTAGCGGTAGATAGGGCAAACTCTGCCCAACCCAGCGCACGAAGTCAGCAGAGCGGCTTCTGACTGAAATCCACAGAAAGCACGAAATACAGAACGTCCAAAGGGGCTCATAGCGACGTAGTGATATAGATAACCATGATTCAGTAGACGAAAACCTGACATGGGCAAAGCTTAAGGCAAAAGCTGAAAATCAATATCAATGGAAATCAATTATTCTAGCCCAGTGGTTGGCGCGATAGCAATTAATCATCATCATCATCATCATCTTACCGCCACACCAATCCACCTCGCGGATCGTAGATAAATTTTTGGAGATTTTGCTTGTTTACAAAGCCGCTTAACCCAAAATTAGCCTCTTTGCTGAAAATGGTTTTCTTCTCAAAGTCAGTGCACTGATTGATGGGCGATCAGAGCACTGATTTTGTTAATAAATTTTTTATATTTCAATGCGTTTTTGAATCTTGTGGCATTCTCACGTTAAAACTAAATAAGTGCTCCCGCCAAATTTCACAGCTATAGATTTACAAAGATGGCGACTATGCACTGTCGAGCGCACCTACTGATAAACCTTGCATCAGAATTTCCTTAACATCCCCGCCGCAGCCTCTATGTTGCAAGGTCTACTAATGCTTGAATACCATAAATTTACAAACATGCAACGGTGCGGAAAAGGAAAAATTAGACATTTTAAAATTTACTTGCGCGACACTACTTTGTAACGAGAATTTAGCGTGCAGCCTCCCTAAAAATGTATACTTAGATGAAGACATAAGAACATTGCACACATACATGCACAAATATAGAAGGGGCATAAGCAAAGAAATAAATATATTTATGCACACATGCATACGAGGCGGGTGCGAGCGCGCCGCAAAAAAAAATTTCAATTGCAAATTCGAATGTGAAGCGGCAAGCGGCAGCCAGGTAGTCAGGTAGTCAGGTCGCGCCGTGCTAGTGCATTGTCAAGTTGTGCAAGTACATATCTACATAGATAGTGAATGCTGGCAAGTACATACATATGTACACATACACAGGTATGCAGTTGGAAACGTAAAATTCATAAATATTTATAAAATGCTTTCAAATTCCACTTTGCCATAAAAATCGATTCAACGTGATCATCAGGCAGCAGCATCAAATGGCGGCAGCAACAGCCAGCAATTGCGGATAACCAGGCAGTCAACTGAAGCTAGCGCCGTCAATTGCCAACTGTTAGAAGCAGCAGCGACATTTTTGTCGACGTTCACACATGTCTCTCATTTTATTGTCTTTTATTGTATTTTTTATTTTTGTATTTTGCGAAAGATGCAAAACTGATCGGAGGGCGGCGACAGCGGCGGCGGCTGTTGCAAAACTGCTTAAGATAGCCGAGCTAAGCAAAACGGCTGATGGCTGAGATAAGTGGTGGGGCGCGGCATGACAGCCGCTTAGCTTTTAACCAGCTGCACGCGTGTAAGACAGCAGGCACTTGCGAGCCATTCACGGATACAGAAATCTGCTGAGGGCCATGCAGAAACATGCATTCGTATGTACTTGACAAATATGTATGTATGTATGCGCATAGCTGTGTGCGTATTGGCGCAAGCTCGTATGTACGTTGGTGTGTTTATAACTACTTGCGATTTTATGGGAAATTCCGGCCAGAAGTTTAAGTAAGAAATTTGATGAAATTTGCTCTGATGTACGAGGTAGGGACACTCTCATTCATAAGCAGCGTTAAGAGCAGCACCAGCTATCGCCGAAGACTGAGCGCTTTCAAGTGATTAAGAGTTGATTTAACGGCAATTTGATATTTTTACTCTTTTATTGTTAACTTCCTTTCACGCTTAGTTGGTGATCAAGGTTTGAATGCGAGTTATATTCCCATATTTTATTGTTGCAGAGCATCCATTACTCTTGCCGTCGCAGCGAAGCTTGCATATCCATCCTTGGGAGGCTGGCTCTAGACAAGGACAATCGCCCAAATGATCACTGCGACAAGGTTGTCAGCGGCACAAACTACTAGGCAGGGCTTGGAGAGAGACCAGTGAATAATTCGTAAATCCTAGGGTTGCCCGATTTTTTTTTTTTTTTTTTTAATTTTTTCCCCACATTTCGTTGTAACGCATTTCATTGCAAAGCATAGCTGAAACTACATATTGGGTTGGGGAAAAAGAAATGTCGTATTTTGTCAATTGAGCGCGACATTTAAACATATCTTGCGTTGTACTTATTGCATCGGGTCACACTAAACGGCGATTTGAACACGACAATCTGTAGTACAAGTGTCTCTTTGACAGTGTTGCGATCGTACGTTTCAGTATTAAGTTACAGCGCGTCAAAAATGGAGTCCACCAAGCAAGAAATTCGTCATATTTTACGTTTTTACTACCTTAGAGGTAAAAATACAACGAAGGTGGCGGCAAAAATTTGTGAAGTTTATGGGCCTGATACTGTAACGATTCGCACAGCACAGCGTTGGTTCGATCGATTTCGTTCAGGTGTAGTAGATGTCGAAGATGCACCCGGTACTGGTAGGCCAATCGTCGTAGAGACTGATGAAATCGTTGAAATTATCCAAAGAGACCGGCATGTGAGCATTCGCTCGATTAGTCAGGAACTAGGTGTAGACCACAAAACCGTTTGGAACCATTTGCAGAAAATTGGATTCCAAAAGAAGCCGGATGTTTGGGTGCCACACGTGTTGACGCAAAAAGATCTCTTGGACCGAATCAACGCTTGCGATTCTCTGCTAAAACGGAACGAACTTGACCCATTTTTGAAGCGGACTGGCGATGAAAAGTGGATCACGTACGACAACGCCAAGCGAAAAAGATCGTGGTCGAGAAGCGGCGAGCCGGCCCAAACCATCGCCAAGCCCGGCTTGACCGCCAGGAAGGTTTTGCTGTGTGTTTGGTGGAATTGGAAGGGAATTATCCACTATGAGATGCTCAACTAATTCGGTCCTCTACTGTGAGCAACTTGACCGTTTGAAGCAGGCGATTGACCAGAAGCGGCCAGAATTGGTCAATAGGAATGGTGTTGTGTTCGACCAGGACAACGCTCGTCCTCACACATCTTTGATGACCCGCCAGAAGCTACGGGAGCTTGGATGGGATGTCTTATCGCACCCACCATATAGTCCGGACCTGGCACCAAGTGACTATCATCTCTTCCAGTCCACGCAAAACGCCCTTGATGATAGTAAGCAGGCCTCAAAAGAGGCTTGCGAAAACTGGTTGTCTGAGTTTTTTGCAAATAAGGAGGGGGAGGTTTTATAAAGGGGGGATAATGAAGTTGCCTTCTAAATGGCAACAAGTTTGCGAACAAAACAGGGCATATTTTACTTGAATCGAATAGTTCTAAGTACGTTAAATAAAGCGTCAAATTTCGATCACAAATGCGACATTTCTTTTTCACCAACCCAATAGAAAATATGTAATCGAAAATATTTGTAATCTAACTGAATGTCATACTGCACATATGTATAAAAATATTTGCACTAAAATACAAATTAATTGAAATAATAAACTGCTCGAAACGCAGTAAGCGCGTAGAGACCAAGGGAAAAAAACCAACATATAAGAAATTGAAAATTTCAGATATAAAAAATCGCTGATTTTGAGTAAAATAAGTGAAAGATAAATTAAAGAGAAATCACTAAACTGATTATCAGTCGTGAGACGATATTAAATATTTTAAATTTTCGTTTTAAGTGAAAAGTAACGAGAGAATTTCGCTTATTTGGATTGTTGAGTAGCTGAAATCTGTCTAAGTTGCACCAGCCATACTTCATTATTTGTACTGCTCGCCCCGTTTGTGGGTATTTTGCACCAAATGCTTGTCTAAGACTTTCCACCACCTTTAAATTTCACATACACACACACAACATTTTATACACACACAAGTATTTTACACTCGAGCTCACACATCTATGCCTGAAGGTGTACATTGCCTTCCTTCGGACAACCGCCATTTGTTTCGCCTCATTTGTTCGCCGCAGGCTGTCATGCAACGATGATATGTGCATATGTGTATGTGTGTGTATGTATGTACGACAGCGTAAAAATGCGTTTTTGACATTTGAAATAAATAAATGAATGGCACATTAAATAGCGGCAGCCAGTTAAGGGTATACGCATACACACACATACATGAATAATACTGATGTGTATGAGTATATAAGAATATAAAAAATATACAAATCGGAAGGCGAAGTTAAAAGAATTCTAAAATAAATGCTAATCAGCATGAATTTGGCGTCGACAGCTGTGCCTAAAAAAAGTTTAGTGAGTTTGTGTGTGCGTTACGAAAATGGAGCGCGAAATTTGGAATTTTTTCTTTTTTTTGGCAATTTACAAAAATATTACTCAGCTGTATACTCGCAGGGAAATAACAACTAAATATTAGGAGAAGACTCTTGAGATCAAAGAAACTAATAGTTGTATAAAACGGGCAGACGGAAGCACGAAAAGAAAAATATTGTTTTATGGGGTTAGGGGTAGTCAGAATTTTCAAAAAATTTTCTTTTTAGTTTTTTGCATTTTTTTAAAGTATAGCATTTTAAAAATATTGTGTGAAAATTTGAAGTGAATCCGACGAACACTTTTTGAGTAATTCAACAATTAACGAAGAGCGCTCGGGCGCTCCGGAGCGGATAGCAAAACTTTAAATGCGTTTTTCTCAAAACTATGTTTTTTGAACTGGTGATCGCTGTAACTTAAAAACCGTTTAATAGATTTGAATAAAATTTATACTGCTTTTGAAAAACATAAAAAACTCGTGGGTGAACGAAGGATTTTTTTCTCAAATATTTCGATTTTTTTAAACAATTAATAGTCGGTTTTTTCTCGAAAATCTGAAAAATATTTCCTGAGACCGCCATTCGATCAGGTACAAGATTTTCATTAATAAAACTAATTTCTCTTGTCCGATTGATTTTAGATGAATCTCCAAGGACTTGTGATGATCACCGTAAGGGACTTCTGGGGAAACGGGCTGCACAAACAGCGATAACTTTTACATTTATTAATTTTATTTTTTAAATTTTGCTAAAGTGAAGTCGAAACATGATGTATTAATGCTGTGCTTTTGTTTTTGTAAAATAAAGTAATTGACTAACCAAAAATATGATAGAAAATCATCAGTTTTTCGGTCTTCTGACTACGCCTAACCACTTAAACCGAATGTTTTTTTAGGTTAGAAAATATTTTGCAACATTCTGAGAAAAGAACACGCAATCTTATGAATATGCTGAGAAAAGAACACGCAACCTTATGAATATCTGAGAAAAAGATCACGCAACCTTATGAATATGTTGAGAAAAGAACACACAGATTTGATAGTCTTGGTGCAAGGCAGAATAAGGGTAACATTTTTACTTGAAAATAATCACAACGTGCAAAGGTCCAAAAATCTTCCGCAGAATCTTTTTCTCAAACACTCCAAGGAACGCCTCACAGCAAAGTTAGCGATTTTTTAACAACCTCTCGAAATATAAAAGATTTAAACTAGGCATGACGCATTTGCATTTCGGCAGCTATTGCCTAGAAGTCACTATAGACACAGAGAATGGCAATGCGGAGTGGTGGCTTTATTGGCCATTATTTGGAAATTCCATTAGAGGCGTCAATTCCAATACGCAGCTTGGAAGTGCACCAGCCATATCACAGATCATCAAACTATCAAGCTTTCTAACGAACAGATTTGGTTGTCTCGGCGCGGCAATTAGAACCAATTAAATTATTTATTGCAATTTGCTGTTGTTACAGACGAAAGCCATGTGGATAATTTGGATATGATTCAGACCCTTAAGACGTATATCGGCGGAGACAGTGAGAAGTGCGTAGGTTCGAGTCTCCTTGCTTGAAACACCAAAATGATAGAAACGGAGTTTTTGTTTTCTTCTAGCGGTCGCGTCTCGGCGGGAAAAAAAGCTCCTTATAAAAAATATCTATCGCTCGGAGGTCGGCTTAAAACTGTGGAACAACCTCAAGACGAGGAAGTCATCAAAATTTGCTTGGAAAAGTGAGTTGGTTTCAATGGATTCCTGTAGGATCAGCCTAGAAACGCATTTGGCTGAGCAGCTCTGTTCTTTGGTACCTACCAGGTGTTTATATTGAGGTCCTAACCCATTGAAGCGGCACAAAACACGAATAACTTGTGCCGAAATAGCGAAACCCTCTACCGTACTGGGGAGACCTTTACTGATAACCCATGCGTAGAGACCATTTCGTTAAGGTTTTGAAAGAAAAGTATCTAGTAGAAGAAATGCCAGAGAGTTTTGAAAGAAAAGAAGTATGCCAATAATGCAATAGAAATTCTTGAATTCAAAGAAAAGATCAAAAGCGCCCTTTAGGAAGAAGCTCAATGGACACTAAGCCGAAAAAAACGAAATTTCATGTTACTTATGACAAAATTTTTCATGAAAAATTACTATCAGTCAGTGACAAAATAACAGATATAAGGATATACTTACATGCAATTCGTACATTCATGCATGAAAATCGTAAATGATCCACAAAAGTATGAAAAAAAAAATCGCATCATTTTTCCAAATTTCAAAATACGCGACCTTAGTGGTAAACCCTATACTCGTATGTGCCAAATATATTGCAGTCATACGAAATTACGCATTTGAATGTACATAAATATTAAGAGTACTAGCACACAATACACACACATACACACACACCCTCTTTCGCATTTGTGTGCAGCATCCGTTCATCGCTTTAACAGTCTTCTTCTTTTTTCCTACTTCCACTTGAAATCATTTTAAAATTTTATGCACGTCCGCGAACGGCAAAACGCAATCGCGGCACAGCAATGCTCGACATTGATAATGAACTTACAGCTAGCCATAAACATTTGGCGGCAGCGCGTTACGCGATTTTTCGAAATCAGGAAAAAACGGTGCTAAATAGAAAAACGCCTTCCCCCTCCCGCTCGCCAACTGCCCACGAGTTATCATAACGCTTGCAGTTGAGCGATCAGCAAACAGCTGCCTGAGTGATCGCATCGCATTCATGCACACGCGTGCTAATGCCCGAATGCGTTCGCGGCGCGGTGCAGAGCAAAGCAAAGTATGGCCGAGTAGAGCAGCGCAGCAAATCGCCAAAGAAAAAGGCAAAAAATGTAATAGGAAAAAGCGTAGAAAAAAAACAAAATATTTAGAAATTAAAGCACTAAAAAGTGTAAACTGAAATGCAATCAGCGCACAAACGAAGTACTTCGCACCACAACCCACCGCGCCGGCGAACGCCACCACTAGAGCAACTACATAAGCGACCGCGCATCTATAGATACGATTGCGTGTAGCTTTGTTGGAGACACTCTGTAGGAAAATCGACTGCTATCAAAATCTACTGGCTGTGAATTCAAGTGAAACTTTGAAACTTGCCCAGTTTACGTTCGTAGTATTTCCATGCAAGCATATGTCCAGTTTTAAACATTGAATTCTAAGAGAGGCAAGTTTATATAGCTGGTCATATGCAAGATGAATACTTCGTAGGGTTGGGAAACTTCTGAGTTTGGAACTGATTCATATCCATAGTGAATTCGAAAAATTATTGTTTCGCTTTCTTTCTTTTTATGGAAGCAAATGATGAGTATTTGATACAGAACGAGATATTAAGGCGAGTCTACATAGGAGAATAGGAAGCCCACTCGTTACTTGTGATGCTTGTGCTGTGCCAACACCCTGTACACCCTCTCGTTCTTCTCAATGTTCTTGTTTTCTCGTACTTGCAATCCAGACTACAAAACTAACAATTACAAAATGTGAACGCTGCGGAAACATCGAGAGAGAATTCGCCAAGTTGAAGTAACAAAAGTCTCCCTGTATGAACGCGGTCTAATGAAACTTGCCTAATATCAGACAAGAGAGATTTGGCGACAGTGAAAATTGTGAGTTATACCAGTATTATGGGGTATAACCGTGCGCGCTATTGGCGAGTCTTGTTCGATAGCTTTGTTGTTTCCTTTACATGCAAAGTTTGCGTCAAGCAAGCACAACCCAAATGTAGCGAGCAAAGAAGTGGCAAATCGCAGGCGCCTATAGATGGTTATTAGAAGGGTGAATACATCTTGAGCTAAAATCGCTTAAGCCCTGAATTGGTGAGCTGCTCTGGTGAATTAGCAGCATACCAAGTTTATGTTCCCTCTTCTTTTTAAGCAGGCAAATATTGAGTTTTACACAACGAGGTTTTGGAATAAGTTTTCATAGAAGGTTGGTTGATAGATGCATACGCAAGTTGTAGCCGAATGAGTTGGTGCGTGACTACCATTCGGGAGTGCGTAGGTTCCATTCTTCGTGCATAACCATCAAATGACAGATGCCACGAAGAATGGAGCAGTCGTCCCTCGGCAGGCGATGGCACACCTCCGAGTGTATTTCTGCCATGAAAAGCTCCTCATAAAAACCATTTGCCGTTCAGAGTCGGCTTGAAACTGTAGGTACCTCCATTTGTGGAACAACATTGAAACGCCCACGACAAATAGGAGGAGATGTTCGCCCTAACTTCTACTAGAAGTGTGCGCGCCAATTATTTATTTTATTTTGAACCCAATACACCACATGCCCAATCAAAAAGTTGTTGAAAAAATTTCAGAGTAACTAATCAGCAAAGTACCAGTCACGTTGGACTTACACGGGCACAGCTTTAAGACTTAGTTTTTGAATTAAAATAAAGTCAGTTGTGCACGATTCAGCCACTAATATAGACAGTCCTCGTCCGATCGTCCTTGTTAATCCCCTAGCTAGGTTGTCTTACTTACATAAAGTTAAACTCGCTGAGTTTTCGAACTTTTGGACTTCTCAAGTGAATGCGAAACATGCCAAGTTTGAGTTTCTTCTTTTTCTTCAGAAGCAAGAGATGATGAGTTCCTTTCTATGAGTTGTTTATATAGATGGTTATAATCATATGAATATAAAATAAAGATAAATTTCACTGGGTGGGCTTCTCAATTAAATTAGGAACCAGTGTTTATTTTTTTCCCCCGCAAGCAACTTGTTAGTTTATATATATTCCGATACCTTCGGATGGGTTTATATATTGAGGTGGGAGTGTATGGAACCTTTAAGATGAGTTTACATATAATGCGATAGTTTTCTGTGTGCGTTTATGCAGCTAGTCAAATGATGGGCTGAGTGCCAATCAACAAACTATGTACGAGTAGCAAACTGTGATATTTTTTTTGATGGTTTCTCTCAGTGTTCACATAAAGTAAGGACTCACTTTCTCTGTCTCTCTCTCTATCTATCACTCTCCCCCGCTACCTCTCTCTCTTTCTCTCTCTACCTATCACTCTTTCGCTCTCACCTTCTCTCTCATATTCAATTTGTTGACTTAGCTTTGAAACAACAAATTCTTGATATTCGACTGACTATCACTTTGTATGTGAACTGGACCATAGATACTTATTGTCAAGGAAATATTTTTCAGATTTTCGAGAAAAACACCGACAATTAATTGTTTAAAAAATCGAAATTTTTGAAAAAACAATCCATCGATCAGGCACGAGTTTTTTATGTTTTTCAAAAGCAGTATAAATTTTATTGAAATCTACCAGGCGGTTTTTAAGTTAGATATAGTGATCACCAGTTCAAAAAACATTGTTTTGAGAAAAACGCTTTTGCTACTTGCACTCGAACGCTCCGTAGTACCCTTTATTAATTTTTGAATAATTCGAAAAGTATTTGTCGGATTCACTTCAAATTTTCACACAATATTTTTAGGATATTATACTTTAAGAAAATGCAAAAAACCAAAAAATGCAATTTTTTGAAAATTCTTCTTAATAAATATTTGAAAAGGAAACATCTTACGACCTTTGTAAGATGAACTCACTCTGGCAGCTACATTAAGGTAAAACTGTGCTTAAGTATTTTCAAAATATTGAAGTTTCGATAAAAAAATTTATGAAATTTGTTTTTTATAGTTGGAGAATACTCAAAACATTTGTAACTATTTTGTTTTTTTAAGAATGTGTATTTAAGTTTTTTTTTATAATGTGTCACGTTGTAACTAGTCTCGTTGTAGCTAGTTGCAAACTAGTCACTATTAGACTACTTAGTCACTTTTATATTTGGAGAAAGAGGACACTCAAAAGCATTTGTAACACTAACAGGCTTTAAGTTATTTTCTAAGAATGGGCATTGACTGGCCTCTTTGTAAGTAGTTGCAAACTAGTCACCATTAGCCTACTTTATTTATAATACATGTAAGATTTAATGCTTTAAGTTATTTGCTAAGAATGGGCATTGACTGACCTCTTTGTAACTAGTTGCAAACTAGTCACTATTAGACTACTTTATTTATTATGCGTGTAAGATTTAATGCTTTAAGTTATATTCTAAGAATGTGCACTGACTGACCTCTTTGTAGCTAGTTGCAAACTAGTTACTATTAGCATACTTTATTTATAATACGCGTAAGATTAAATTTGACATCATAAACCATTAAAGGTATTTGGAAAAAATAGCCGACGACATTCGTAGCTGAAACTGTGTGATCAAGTACTACTCGTCGTGCTGATTACTTCAGCAGATATATAATGCAGACCCTCTTTTCCAAATTGCCGATCTTTTTACAAGTAGAAACAGCCAATTTATATTTTCTGACAAATAGTTTGTGTTAACCAATACCTTCGCCATTTGGATACACGGTTTTGCGCGCTTTTTCTGGTTATCAATTGAGGTTTTTTCAAGAATGAGATTAAGGCAAGCAGCAGGAATCGCTTCAATTCATTCGTAACGCTTTGCTTTCATCGCCAAACGTGAATTCCGAGCAAGTCGCTAAACTCACTTAGCTTATCCTGAACTATTCTAATCTATCCTAACCCTAAGCTAACCTATAACGAACGCATTCTGAAATCCTATTGGCGCAATACTGAACTATAATTTTTTTTCAATTACTCTGGTTTTTCTTACAGGCTATGCATTTGCACATAACCATAGCACGTATGTATGTGCATAGATACATATATACCTTGTGTGCATGTTTGTAGGCTTGTGTATTGTTGCTAAGTTGCTAGATGCGAGTGACGCGATCACTTACTCAGCCAGCCGCTTGGTTGCTTTGCCGCTTGGCTTACCATTTCCATTTCCGAAATAGAAAAATTATGCGCTTTTTGCACTTTTTCGATACATTTTTATTTTTTGTGATTTCATTTTGCGAATGAAAATATTTTTTTAACGCTTTTGTTGTTGCAACGCAATCAGCAATTGAAATATTCTTCATTGTTCACGCCTCTAACACGTAGCCACACTTTTATAAACTCTATTTTTTTTTTGCTCAAATTTTCATGCGTTTTGTTTTTTGCTGTTAAATTCACATTTGGATCATGTGTTGGCTCGCATGCTGGTGCGCGTGTGTGTTTGTGTGTATATTTTAACAACGGAATCGAGCTTATTTCATGTGTAACTGATCGCATTTATTTTCTTTGCATTAAATTTTAGTTTAATTAAGACATGCAGAAGGAAACGGAAGTGCGGATGATTGTTTTAATTTATGTTTCCTTTTCGTTGAGAACTTTTTTATGTTTTTACAAAGTTTTTTGAGCAAATGCATGCCCAATGAGTGTGACCTTGAGAAATATTAAGATGAAGCAGGTAGTTGGTCTTTTTACAGGAGTCCTATTGTACTATTCGAGATCCGATATTGACGGCACGGAGCTTGAAGATGTTAACTTCGTTCGTCATCTTTGCAGCAGAATATTCTCAAAAGGTAGCTCAAAATGAGATATTACGAACCGCATAAAAAAGGTCCCAGCAGGTCCCCTTAAAAACATCTGGTGCTTGTCTGCACTTACATGAAGCACCAAGGTAAACATTTTCAATTCGCACATCAATTCAGTTTCACTGGAAAACTTGGAACCTTGCAGTTACAGACATGAAACGCCTACAAGGCTTTGTAAATCGCTGTATGCGGATAATGCCTCGCATTTTCTAACTCAACAGCATACCAAGCAATAGCTAGTGGAGTAGCAGCAACCAAACTTCAGGAGGAGTTTAGAAACGGCGATAAAGAAGCCCAACAAAAGTTGAAACGAGCTGAAGAAGATTGCTTCTGATAGAGTCGAACGGAAGAATATTGTGGTGAACCTTTGCTCCCTCACGGAATCATAGGAAATTTTATATATTATACTGCGCATTTGTACATAAAAATATATACATAAATTCTGTTTAGGAACATTTTAAGCTGAGCTGAAGTTTTAAAACCTCCTTAAGTTTCACAAATTATTACGGTAGTGCCTTCCTAGAACATCCACCTTCAATTAAGGTGGGGGAAATGGTATGATCCTCTCTCCGTTACCTTCTTCTTAAGCACTTTTATAGGGGTAGCGGGCTTGTAATTGAGTCTAATTGTCTAGTCAGGCTAGTATCCTCATTCAGAGCTGATTTGTTTACGTACATATTTTTTAATTTCAATAATTCTTTTTATGAATCATAAAAACCATACAAAATTTAAATACAAAATCTACAAAAAAGCTAAAAACATTCTTCAAATTTTCAAACTTTTCCATCAGCTTACGATGTTGCGCATTTACTCCATATAACGAATACGAGATTCTTTTTTATATGGTGAAAATAGGCAACAACGCATTCTGATTAAAAATTATCAAAAATCAACGTGGTTTTTAAGCTACTCCAAATTAGAGAATGTAGAATAGAATTAAATGGGCTATAAAACTGCATGCCCCAAAAGTTGCTAAAAATTCTGCATAAAAAGTGTGAAATTTCGATGGAAACTGGTTGAATGTTTAAGAAGTTTGCGCAAACTTGGATTTGAGTCATTTTTTTCATATAGAATGAAATATATTTTTATAGAAAATTATAATTCAAATTAATTTGCATAAAAATGTTGCCAAAATATATCCATATGTGCTAACCTTATCATTATTTCACTCATTTTATGTGGCCTTAGCAAGTAATTTACTACTGCATGTGCACAGGGCGGTCATAAGTTCAGAGAGGAACTCTTGAATTCTCCTTCCCTCTTCTCCTAAAAAGGCAATTGTATTTAGAGCTTTGGAAAGAGGAAGATAGTCAAGGAGGAAAGGAGAAAAGTATCAGAGAAAGAGATATAAAAGAATAGAGACAGAGACAAAGGTAGTTAGTTCCGTGAGATTTTTTGACTGATTCTTTGGCAAATGTGTTAATATCCTCCGAGTGAATTTTACTCATTCTCACGACATCGGAACCCAAAATTCGTAGCCTTGCTCTAGCAAAGGCAAGAAACTCGCAGTGAAAGTGCTCAGCGCTATCCGCCTCCTCCAAGCAAGACAGGCAAATCGGATCCTCAATGATTCCAATGGTGCTTATATGCTGACCCCATGGGTTATGTCCTGTAATAATACCGACCATCAACCGAACGTCTTTCCTTCCAAGTTTTAGTAGAAAGTTTGACAGTTTTCAGTTCGGACTTGTCACAAAACACTTTGCAGTTCTGCAGCGTTCTAGACCGGACCATCGCACTTTATGTAAATTGCCTACATAATCGCTGATCCAATTCATGATTTCTGCGGAACTGATTCCGATTATTGGCTCTGGTCGCTGTGGGGGAACCGCTGATCCACGGTTGGCCAATTCATTGGCAATCTCCTTTCCTTGAACACCGGATTGTCCTGGAACCCATATAAGTACAAGCCTGTTTTGTCTTGCGACAGAATTAAGCTTCTTCTTACATTCTTGAACAATCTTCGCTTCATCTACTTTTGATTATCCAGCCGGCTACTTTCAAGATGGCAAACATTTCCGTTTGGAGAACAGTTGCCATTCCCCCCATAGCATAGTGATACTATTACCATCGTTCAAGTACCATTCGGCTTCAAACCCTTTTTCATTCTTGAGCCCATCGGTAAAGAAAATATCCGTCGAACCTCCCTGAATGCATTCTGGATTGCTCCATTGTGTGAGCAATTTACGGTCATAAATTTCGTCTGTTTTACTTCGGGAGGACTGAGAACGTTAACCATAAAGGACCATTTCTATTCAACCACGTTTGGGTCCATTATATGTAGCCAGTTTGGATGCTATAGGCTCATCTTCTTGTGTCTCTATCGGTCCGGCTCTGCTTTGTTGCACTGTATCGAGGTTTATATTTTTTTTTCGTTGTACGTTCTCGATGTATTTCTTTATCGCGTTCCAGCTGTTCTCGTTCGAGTATTTTGCTCGTTGCGATGTCGCCAATCTGCTCCCTCAGAGTATCTCTTTCCGCGAGCTATCCGTCACAATTAAAAAACCTATGCTCAGCGTCATCGCTCGGCGCTTTGCAGTATATGCACTTGAGATCGCTTTCCTTGCCCAGGCAGTATAGGTATCTCCGGAAGTATACGCGGCCCGAGAGGGACTGAGTTAAGAAGTAGTTCACTTCCCCAAAGCTCCTCTGCACCCATTTGACTATTGGTGGAATAAGTTTCGCCGCCCACCTACCACTCGGTTCAGTGTCTCATTAGCTTTGCCACCGCAGCATGGTTTGGAATCTTCGTTACGCGACGCTAGTGATGATGTGTTTCTTCTTGGAGTCCCACGCATCCCTTCATTACTGGGCAATAAGGTCGACGGCCATCTTCCCGCTGATCACAATTACTGCAGCGTCAGAGACAGTGCGGTAGGCTCAACTACTCTGTCACTCTAAGTAGGACGATTACTTCTTTGAATGCCTATCGGTATCGCTTAGATAATGAAACGGTTATGCGCCAGCGAAAGCGATCTCTAGCTGTATTAAGTGAAGCCTTCTCTTTCGAATTCAGTACGTCTCGCTTCTGCAAGCAGAATAGTAAATAATTTACGTTCATTTACATAAGAGTTGTTTTCTCTTATTTTGCAAAGAAAATATTTAACGATAAAGCAAAACTAGTTCATTCGATATTTTTTGGCCAAATGTTTCTAGCCCCGAAGCAATCCAGTGCTGCAACCATTTTTTTCTTTACTGACGGTGCTAGTGCACTTTATATGGCAGAAAATGCGATATTTTGTAGCTATTTTTAAGTTACACTTTCTTCTTCTTCTTAATTGGAGCGATAACCGCTTACTCGATTATGGCCGAGTTTAACAAAGCGCGCCAGTCGTTTCTTTCTCGTGCTAACCGGCGCCAGTTGAACACACGAAGTGAAGTCAAGTCCTTCTCCACCTGATCTTTCCAACGCAGAGGAGGACTTTCCCTCTTCATCGAATACTTTCAGAGCCTGAGCGTGTGTTTCCATTTGGACGACATGACCCAGTCAACGTAGCCTCTGGATCTTTATTCGCTATGTCTATATCGTCGTAAAGCTCATACAGCTCATCGTTCCATCGCCTTCGATATTCGCCGTTGCCAACGCACAAAGGTCGAAATATCTTACGCAGAAACTTTCTCTCAAATACTCCAAGCGTCGCTTCATCGGATGTTTTCATCGTCCAAGTTTCTGCGCCATACGTTAGGACGGGCATGATGAGAGCCTTGTAGAGTGTTAGTTTTGTTCGTCGAGAGAGGACTTTACTGCTCAGTTGCCTGCTTAGTCCAAAGTAGCAAAGTAGCAGACACAAAGTTGCACTTTATTATCCTGAAATTGAATGGCCTATAAAACTGTACACCAAAAATTATTCCAAAATTTCGGATTGCAAAAATTTGCGGAAATTTCAAAATTTTTGCAATAGGCTTGAAAAAAAAAACCGATTTAAATCGTTTTTCTTTTATAATGAGCTAAACTTTTACAAAACAAAATAATAGACATTAAATATATATTTATTCCTTCCGCACTATAGTGAAGCAAAGGACCAGACATTAAACAAGCAAAATTAAAATATACAAAATTTGTCCAAATGTCGCATACCTACATTATTGTTCATGAGTGTACCTTTGAAATCAAGATAAAATATTAAACAGCGTCTGTACCGTCAGCTGTTCGTAAAATTCCCTGTCTATTAATGCCGAACTATGCCGCAAATATCGCAAATATAAACACTTTGCCGGTCCCTCTGTGGCTGTTAAGATATTTTAAATCCAAATATTCAGGCAGCTACTTTCAATAACCGGTTGCTATGTACTCAAATGTTTGAAAATAAATATCTATATAACGGCACCAAACCTCTTAAAACACAAAACACTCAAAAGTAAAGAAAATTGAGGAAGTAAACTAAGCAAAGTACTCAACTACAAACGATTATGCTCCGCCCCTTTGTGCCGATGATTAGAAGACATAAAAATTGCCAAAGAAAAAAAAGCGAAGAACAAAACACAAATGAGCTTAAAATGTGACTGGCGATAATACAAAACAAAAAAATAAAAATAAAGCAGAACAAAAAAAACCAAAACAATGTAAAATTCTAATTTGTGCGTTTCCCAATTTCTACAGCAAAAATTAGGGGAGATTTTGGGTCATAGTGAAATAAAGGAATTGTGATTGTTTAAGGTGCAAAAAAAAAAATAGGATGCAGGCCTATACGCGAATATTCATTGCCTGGAAGTGGAAGTAGTCAGCAAAATGGTGAGAGACGTGATTTGAAGAAGCGATTTTGTAGTAAAGCTAATGAAACTTAAGCTCCGTACGTCTTCAGAAATTACAAAAAAGTAGAAAAAGAAGCAGAAAAAGTTCCACTTAATGACATTAACAGCCATGTGAGCCATTTGACTTTTGCTGGTGCCATGACAGCTTCATCGAAATAAAGCCACCACATTGAAAATTGTAGTTCATTTCTTTGCCTTCAACTGCCTTCATATCAATTCGGGTAAAATTTTCCAAAACAAAACACTAAAAATAAAAAAAAATAGTAAAAATAGTACAAGTTGCGAAAATACAAGTTACAGTTTGTTACATTTTCCACGCTCCCATAATTTAATTTTAACTGCTAACTGTGTGGCAACGCTGTTAGTAATATGAATAAATTATGAATTTCAAAAATTCCTGTATCCGGTAAAAAAATTGAAATGAAACTAACTTTTTTCTATGCCATAAAAAACATCTAGTAGGAGGTAGAGTGGCCAGACCGCAAAAAAAAATTTTTTTTCGGTTTTCGGATCAAATAAAAATTACGTTATTTTCTCTGCCATGAAAAACATCTAGTAGGAGGTAGAGTGGCCAGACCGCAAAAACACTTTTTTTTTGGATTTTGGAACAAATGAAAATGACCTTCATTTCTGTGCTATAATAAACGTCTAGTGGGAAGTAGAGTGGTCAGACCGAAAACCTTTTTTTTTTGGTTTTTTGATCAAATGAAACTACCTTCTTTTCTGTGGCATAAAAAACATCAAATAGGAGGATGCCACTCTGGAATTTTTTCGATCAATTCAGATTAAAATATCAACCGAAAAAAATCATCAAATTATGTAACTTCAAAAATTCCTGCATCTGGCAAAAAAATTGAAATTAAATTATTTTGTTTTCTGTGTCATAGAAACTATTTAGTAGGAAATAGAGTGGCCAGACGCAACAATTTTTTTTTTTTTGGTTTTCGGATCAAATGAAACTACCTTCTTTTCTGCGTCATTAAAAACAACAGCTAATAGGAAGATGCCACTCTGGAATTTTTTTCGATAAATTCAGATTAAATTATCAACCGAAAAAATCATCAAATTATGAAACTTCAAAAGTCCCTGCATCTGCCAAAAAAATTGAAATTAAACTAACTTTTTTTCTGTGCCATGAAGAACATCTAGTAGATGGTAGAGTGGCCAAACCGCAAAAAAAAAAATTTGGATTTAGGATCAAATGAAAAATCTCTTATTTTCTGGGCTATAATAAACATCTAGTAGGAGGTAGAGTGGCCAGACCGCAAAAAAATTTTTTTTTTTGGTTTTTGGATCAAATGAAACTACCTTCTTTTCTGTGTCATGAAAAACATCTGATAGGAGGACGCCACTCTGGAATTTTTTTCGATGAATTCAGATTAAAATATCAACGGAAAAAATCATCGAATTATGAAACTTCAAAAGTCCCTGCGTCTGGCAAAAATATTGAAAGAAACTTTTTTTCTGTGCCATGAAAAACATCTCGTAGGAGGTAGAGTGGCCAGACTAATTGAAAATTTTGAAATTTCGATGAAAATCCGTCGAATTTTTATAAGTCTTGTACAAAGCTGGAACTTTTCATTAATAAAATATTTGTTGTGGAGAAGAAAGATAAAATTGGAAGGATATAAAGTTAATGAAATAAAAAGAAAAAGTAGTTAAAACTGATAAAAATATTGCGTTTCTAATTAGGTGCACGGAACTGTATGCAAGTTTGAAAAAAATTAATTGGTTAAAAATTAATATTGTACATTAATTATTAAACGGCTTCGCATAAACAAAAAATGTCACAAGACTTTTTATTTTTTTAAAAAATATTCCCTCGGTAGCAGCCAGAAGAGATTGGAGATAAAAGGGCAATTGACTTCAAGCAAATATTCTTTTTAGGTATCATTTTTCTGTGTAATGGAAAAATTAGCAAATGAGTATGCGACTCATTATAAAGGCAACAGAAATGCAGACTTTATGATGTTTAGCGGACTATTCCACACTTGACGAGCCGAGGAACGACGATAAAGGCGCTTATTTGTTATTGAGGACATAAGCAAATGGAGTGAAAAACTCCGGAAAGAATGGAGTAAACGTTAAAAGAATACCCACAGAACGACGCGTGAAATCAGTCATCTTGGAAAGACCCACCACAGCTAGATCGTCAGAAAGACCTCCTTTAAAATGACATTAAGGTTGACCAAGAGGCTCAAGATCCGAATAATAATATTGGCTTTATTATAAAACTTTTATTTACTTTGAATTTATGTAATATGAATTTGATTTACTGTAAGATTTGTTTGTAGTTAATCGTCTATTGTGTTTAAAAACAACAAACAGGACATGGGTAGGTTAGTTTAGCCAGGTTGTTTGTTTAAGACAAGATACTCGGTGGCGCATTGTGATACCTGTATTTATTCTCCGTTCCCTTACTATGTTGCTTAAACAAATTAGATCTTTTTAAGAAAGTAATTAGTCCCTCGAGTGAGACATTTTTCAAATTTCCCAGGTCTTCAAAGAAATAATAGCTAAGATATTTGGCACGGCTTCTTTGAAGTGCAGGAGCTGTTGTTCCGACGCAATTTCTTCTTCATCTCCACAACTCCTACAGAAATCATTGTCAGCTGCACCCATTCTACTGACTAGGGTGCCAATAGTGCAGTGGCCCATTATAAAACCTATGAGGACGCTGGTACTTGATCGGTTGACTACAAGCAGACATTTGGATCTTTTAAGATTCAGTTTTGGCCAGAGCACTTTGGAGACCCTGCAGTTAGTAATGAGAGACCACCTGCTATTAGTTTCCACGATTATGCTCAGCTCAATCGCTGGGTATAACTCATTTAGAGGATTGCTTATGTCTTCTATCGCTCACTGAAAGTCTAGCTCAAAGCCTGTTCTTGCACATTCAGTCACCCTTTCATTTCTCTCCATCCAGGAACCCAGCAAAGTGTGGTGTTGTGTTGTTGGTTGAGCGAGAGCGATCTCCCGCATTCTTCAACACATCTTGAATTGGTGGGCGTTGAGGTCAGTGCCTTGATCGCTGCTTGACTGTCAACAAAAATGGTAAGATTTGCTGGAGGTAAGTCCATCAGTCTTATCGTTTTTGCTGCTTGGTCTATAGCGTAGATCTCAGCTTGGAAGACGCTGCACCAGTCTAGGAGTCTAAATGAGTAATTTATAGATAATTGCTCCGAGCAAACTCCTGATCCAGTACCAACGTCCATCTTTGAGGCGTCAGTATAAATTTGGTGACCACTGTCATCTGATATGACTCTGGTCTGGCAATCCTTTCTGTCGGATATTTGAAAAGAGAGTATTTTCAGATCTATCTTGGGAGCCAGATAGTCTGTTTTCGATGCGTCTTGCAAGTGTTCCACAGATAGCAGGACTGATGCATGACCGTGCGTGTTTTGTGTTTAGTATGCCTGCTACTTTAATCCTGGAAGCAGATTTGACCGCCACTTCCAGCTCCATAAGACAAAATGGGTCTGATGATCGTATTGTACAGGTAAAGAGTGCATTACAAGCTTTTTTCATCCCTTCGTCCTCCATTGTTGAACGCTTCTTCGATATCCAGAAAGGCGGCCATAGTAAATTCCTTGTTTTTAAGAGGTTTCTCTATTGTTCTAACAACTTCGTGCAGTGCTGTTTCTACAATCTTAGCCTTCTAGTAAGCATTTCATGCCTTGCTGAAGCTATCGGTATTAAGAGTGCTCTTGATGGGTAGATCAGACAGTATTTCTAATGTTTTGAATAAAAACGAAGAGAGACTAATGGGTCTGAAATCTTTGGCAGTGTTATGGTCCAGTTTCCCTGCTCTGAGAATAAAGGCCACCCTGACCATAAATTAGGATTGAGAGGGGGATTCTCTAAAGATCTTAACCAACCATAAATTAATCGTTCTTATTGACTATTCTGTCCGTGGCTCCTGACTAGTAGGGTTGGACGAAGTTTACCGCTCAGGTTACCTTAGTCTCACAGATAATCTGCCTTGTATATAAGTTTGTCTATCTGAATTCCAGAATGGCTAGAACTTTGTACATTGTTGGTCCATTCTTGGCATTCAGGGAAGTGTGTTTTCATGAGATATTCAAGTGTTTCCTGCCCAGTTTCTGTGAAGCTGCCATCCGGTCTTTGCCAAAAGCTTGGAGTGCAGGTTTCCTTGGAGAAACATTTTCTAAGTCTAGAGAACTCAGATGTGTGCTCCAGTGACCTGTTCTGTCGATTAACTCCTTCAGTACATTTCCTTCACTAATGGCAGCTTTGATTTCATGGTTGAACTCTTCGATCGTCTCTGCATGGCAGGCGTAAAATGTATGCTTAACGGCGTTCGAAATTTTTGTATATGGAAGAAACCACTCAAAAACTTATGACACCGAAATTCAATGGACTTTTTGGTCATCGTCGATTCAAAAATATAAGGGCTTCTTAAAACGAAAACCATTGAGTTGTGAAGTTCTGCGTTGTTGTATGAATGTAGACTTAGATTTAGGATTATTTTGTATAGGAATTTAAATATTTCTTGAGAAGCGATATTTTTGTCATTCCAGTTAAGTACAAATGATCGCCAAAAAATATAGAGCATTCCGCTCTGAACGAACGTTGCTTGCGCAATATTTTACTAAGAGCCATTTTTACAGCGATGCATTCGGAAAATCTGCTAACGATTTCTATCATAGTTTTTCGAAACTCGATCACGTTCGACTGCTCAAACGCTGCGCCGCTATTTCGACATGTTCTGTCAGCCTATCTCTCGCTTCTAATCTACACTTAACATACTTAACTAACTGTAAAAGCCACACATCTATGCAAAATAAATGCGCGCTAATAAAATTCAAATCATTTGTAAAACAAAACCCGTAATAAAATAAGAAAATAAATGCGTGCAAAATTAACAAAAAAACTCTCATTTATGGCGATTTTAGCTGGACGTGGACTGTAAAATATAAAAAGAATTGCATTATGGACCAAATAGACATTTTAATAGCTACCACGACGACATGTCTTAAAACAGAGTTCGAATTACTTTAGCGAGATTTACGATCTTACGATCATACGAAATTTGCATAATTCCAAAACGCTGGCTTTTTTACTAAAGCTTTTATATTTTGGCGTATGGCGAAATTGCCAAATTTTGCGCGTCGCTGATTGAATGATTTAGATAAAAATGGCTTAAAAGTGTGCGCTGTCGCAAAAGAAAACATAAAAAAGTTACTTTTCACACAAAGCCTCTTAGCGAAAAGCGCTTGCCTATTCACTTACTAGCGCGCTGTCCGCGCGATCAATGGCGCACATTGCCGAAATAGCAACTAAAGCGGAGTGCGCAAGAATTGCCAAAAAATTCGCACACGCTGCGCTCAAATTCGCATACATACACGCGTTGCGTTCATACGCATGTATGCGTGCCAAATTATGGTTAATGCGCGCGTGTATGCGTAAACAACTCAAAGTACGCCAGCAAATTATTTCCAATTCTAACAGTTTGCCAAAATTTTGCGAAAAACTTGAGCGCAGGTAGCTGGCGCGCGCGGTTCGCAACCTTCACACATCGTAGCATTTGCGAATTTCTCTTAAATTTGCGCTTGACATTGAAAGCGCACATTTCAGGGGTTGACGCGCGCGCATGGCAACACAGCAGCGCTGCTGAGCGTTCTTTGTCTAGCAACATTCTTTTAGTAAATTCGCAACATTTTCGCGAATTCGCAATTTCGCTGCTCTTAGATCTGTGAAAATGTGGAAGAGAGCCATAGCAACTGAAGGAAGCGCGTACGCACAAGTGCGTGAGCGCGCGCGCGTTACTCTAGAGTCTAGACTGTGCGGTGCGTTATCTCGGTTTTGTTTTGCCTTTTTTTTTTTGCGACGTACTACTAATAAATTCTCATTTAAAGCTTCGATTGACTGTTGTTGCTTGGGTTCAATAACCTCACGCACTTTTTGCGTGTGCGAATTTTGCTTCTACTCTGTTGTTGTGCGTTGCGTATAGATAGGTTTTTTCTTACTTAATTTTAGCGCGGGCGAATCGGCATTTGCTGATTTGTGCACGCACTGATATGAGCTGTCAGTACGAACTGCCTGAAATCGTATTTGTTGTTGCTGTTTTCATGCTAATGTCTGCTGCTGTTGCCGTTCGCTGAAATGAGAAATCGCTTACGCACTACAACAACTTTTGACATTTAATTTTTCGCTAAGTCGCTTCGTCGTTTTTTGTGATTGTTCTTGTTTTTGTTGTTCGCACAATTTGCGAACGTTGTTGCTCTTTCGCATGCTTTAGCCATTTGCGCGAAATTTTATGTGCGTGCGTGTCGTTGATCCGCTCCGCTTTTCAACACAGGCCTGCCTGTTGACCGGCTGGCCATTTGCCGCGCCGCTCTTGCTGGGTTCATTGAACTTTTTCGCGCAGTTGGCGAAAAATTACGCGCTTGTTGTTATTGTTTTTTGTAGACATTTTGTTATTTTAATCAGTTAGTTGTGCGTTTCGCATAGTTTTTTCTGCTAACTACTTGCCCGGTTACCTCTGCTCCCCAATTGGCGCTTCGAGAGCATTTTGTTTGACATGCGTTTTTGTTGTTTCACTCATTGTAAACGATAGTAGTTGATATTTGTTGACTGTGTGACGTACATATACACGTGTATGTGTATGTGTGTATGTATCTGAAGTTTGTCTATATTTTCGCTAAGGTTCAATACACTCTATCGCGCCACGGCTGCTGCTGCTGTTGCCGTTCGTGCGACTCTGCCTGTGGTACGCCTAGCATAGTTTACGATATTTCTTTTTCGGATACCATCTTTTCGCTATTATTTCTTCAAATAGTTTCTGTTAACGAATTTAGTTGCTTTAGATGTTTGTTCATGCTCTTCAAATTAGGTTTGCTGCTGGATTATTAGTTAATTTTCTTAATTCTTTGTTTTTGCATGAAACTAATTTAGGCTCAGATTTTTGCATTTTAGCTCAATAATTTTGTAAATCTGAAGACCAATTGATAAAAAGTGAACAAAAAAATATTAATATAAATGTTACTAAACGCCTAGCATTGCGTTGTGGCAACAACAATTAAGCGCTGAGGACTGTATTATATAAAGGGTGGTTAAGTTTCAAAGGCCGGTGTTGATTTTGAATAAAATACAATTACAATACAATAAAATAAAATACAAATTACTATCAATTCTTTTTTATTACGATAATATTGGTATGGCTCAATTACGTATGGAATAAAATATCGGACTGGGCAGCACACCTCCATCCGATGGTCCAAATTTTCGATGACGCTGAGGCATAATTGAAGTTTTAAGCCGTTAATGTGCCAAATCATCTCATCCTTTAGCTCTTGAATTGTTGCTGGCTTATCGACGTATACCTTTTCGTTCAAATAACCCCAAAGAAAGAAGTCCAACAGTGTCGTTGACGTTTAGATCTGGTTCACATTCAACATCGGCCCTTGAAATTTAACCACCCTTTATATACACTGCGTTAAATAAGTATTGCACTTGCACTTATTTACACGTTTTAACGATTTATTTGCTTCTTACTTAATTTGAAATATTTATTATGAAAATATAATTCATGCTGCTACAAAATCTATACAAATTTCAGTTTCTATTAACTAAAATTAAAAAAAAATTACAAAATTTCATTAAAAAATTCACAAATTTTAATAAAAATTTAAAAAAAATTTTATGAGAATTTGGAAAAAAATTTCGGTCATGCAGTTTTGTAGCTCCTTAAATTTAGTCTAAGAAGCAAGTTTCAACTAAATCGAAAATCGCGCTGATTTTTGACACTTTTTTTTTGCTGCCGATCTTGCGCATTTTCTCTATATAAACGAAAGCTGAACATTTTTGAATAAAAAAATTATCAAAAATCACTGCGATTTTTGGTCCCTTCAAACTTGTACTTTGTTACACCAAAATTCAATGCACTATAAAATTGCGTGCTCGAAACTTTTCAAAAGATTCTGAGTATCCGAAATGTAAACAAGAATGGTCCGTGGGCTTCTCCCGCCGCTTTAACTAGGGCAAAATGCGGCTAGCGATCCACTCATGGAACAAAAAGTTGCACCCAGAGAATATAGAGCATATCGAACCATTGGACCATTGAACCTTTACAAGCGCAAAGCAAATTGATTTTCAACACTCATCGGTTAGCAAAATAAACCCAGGCTCACATAAATGCTTCCTCCCTTCCCAATGCAAATAAAATTAATTTAGTCTACTTTACTTAAATTCAAGTTGACTTAATTTCATTTCATTCTACTTTATTTCATTCCATTTGTTTCTCCGTCCATCGAGAGCATAATTTTTTATCTTCGGACATTTTGATTGAATTTTGTTAAACGCTTGAATTTCTTATTCGCATTTTATTTGCATAATTCATGTATCTGTACTGTTCTTTGGCGAATTTCTTTTATTCGGCATTTATTTAGTTTCGATTGCCCATTGCCGAATACTATTTTAAATTTATTACCGTTTCTTTGTTGGCATTTATTTTATGGCAAATTTATGCCGTACTTTTGGCAACATGAATAGAAAGTATGCAGAAATCTGTTTAGAGTTCAGTGAAATTTTTGCCTTTTAAACTACGCCAGGTGTGCGCCCATTAGTTTAAGCTTCGATTTTATGTTTGCAGAATCCAAACTATTGAAGGCAAATTTGTATGTATTTAATTTTAATTATGGAAATTTTGGAATTTTATTTTAATTAAGATAACTTTTTTAGCAGCTTGGACTGCGCTCATTGGAAGTGGGCGTTGCTTGTAAATATTGCGGAGAAAATGGATTTATGTGCTAAATTATCTAAATTATTGTACCGGATCAATATTTTCTTTAGCTTTTTCTGCGGCCATTAATAGTTAAAAGTATGTGGCCATAACAAAGTTATACGCAGCTCACCTCTCACACCTTTCTTTATGCTGACTGCACATAACTATGGTTGCCAAGTGCGGACAAAAGTGCTTCGCTGGTCAACTCTTATAGAGGAATCAGTTTTAATTCCGCATAGGCACGTAAATTAAACTTAAATATTAGGAAATACTTTTAAGTCTCTTACTAAAGGAATCGTTCCCCTTTTCTGTCACTTAGTTATTTAGATCGTCACTTAGATCGTTCTCGGCTCACAAAACCTAGTGTAGTTACTAATCTGGCTAATTGGATGGAATTTGTAGTGATAGTCAAGCTGCACTGAAAGCCCTTGCTAACCCACGCTGCTCTTCGAATTTAGTCGGTGAATATAAGAAAAAACTGAACAGTTTTGCAAAATACAACAAAGTTAGTCTTATTTGGGTGCCTGGACATTGTGGTATGACAGGGAACGAGCTAGCTGATAAATTGGCACGCGAAGGCTCTGCAAGTATGCCACTAGACCCTGAACCCTTTCTGGATGTCAATTCCGCATCGATTCAACAACGGATTGACGACTTCATGAGGTCTACCCATAGAGGTCGTTGGTCTGAGTTGAACTCGTGCAGAGTAGCCAAGTGCTTTGTGAAAGAACCAAACAGGAAAAAAGCGACCTTTCTCCTAAAACTCAGCAAAAAGGATCTGAGAGTACTGGTGGGTGTAATCACAGGGCACAACATCTGTGGTCAGCATATAGTTACCATGGGGGTCGTAGATAGCCCGATATGCCTATCCTGTCTTCAGGATGACGACACTGCAGAGCATTTTCTCTGTAGCTGTCCGGCGTTTTCCAGAATCAGACTTAGGATATTGGGTTGTGATACTCTGGGTATGGACAAAGTTCATACTCATCCTCTTCCGGATCTCTTAAAATTCATCAATGAATCCAAGAGATTTGTGGAAGAGTGACCTCTAACTAATTTGTCCGTTTTACCATCCACTTTTTATTTTTCTTATCTCTATTCCTTCTACTGATATCTATCCGGGTGTAGTACAATGGTCTACTGTCTGAGTGCTTGGACTTGTCCAACTCCCCACAAATCTAATCTAATCTCATCTACTAATCTGGAGGGCAACAATAGCCTTGTATGGATGCAAGGGCACTGTTGGAAAAATATGGAGCCTTCCACCTAATTCAACCTAACCTAACTAACCAACTGATCTGTGTGTGGTATGCAAATCCACGCCCTCTTTTCAAAGCCTTTTAAATTACGCTATTGCTAAGTATTATTCCATTCTTGCTGTCAGCCGACATCTCTGTTTTGATGAAGCATTCGATCGTCGAGAAGCCAATAAGAGCCGCTGAGACCAATAATTTGGTACGGATTTTGGAGTGGTGGCATCATTGCAGTGGGAGTACTGCGCTGTTATAACCCAGCTGTGGTAACAACTAATTGGCAGCGTATACTAGAAACCCTCACAAAAGTAGAGGCGCCAGAATAATTGGGAACTTTTTTTTTCGACGGATCGTGCATTGAGGAATGCATTATGCCATCAGTGGTCCCCCAAGGCTGATCCTTTTGGGCCCACTACTTTGGAATCTAAAACGCGATGGTGTTCTAAGACCGGATATGGCGTCTAGAACCAAAGTCAATGGATTCGCCGATGATATCGCGGTGGTAATGGTGGCAAAACATATTCAAGAAATTGAGAGGATCTCCAGCGAAACAGTAAGCAGAATCAAGACTTGAATTTAGAATTAGCTGAGTACAAAACTGATTTGGTCTAATAAGCAGCATGCAGGCGGTAGAATTTATTAAGGTAAATGTTGGGACTGTAACTATCGATTCTAAACTCGCTATTAAATACCAAGGGATCATGTTTTATAGTTATTTAAACTTTGAAACGCACGTAGAATATGATGTGAAGCGTCATCGCTCGGTGCTTCGCAGTATATGCACTCGGAATCGGTTACCTTTCCCATACGGTATAGGTAGCTCCGGAAGTATCCGTGGCCCGAGAGGAACTGGGTTAAGAAGTAGTTCACTTCTCCGAAGCTCCTTTGGACCCATTTGTCAATTGATGGAATAAGTTTCGCCGTCCAACTTCCACTCGGTTCAGTGTCCCATCGGCTTTGCCACCGCAGCATGGTTTGGCGTCTCCGTTCTGGGAAGCTAGTGATTACGTGTCTCTTCTTGGAGTCCCACGCATCCATTCGTTCCCGGTCCATGAAGTCGATGGGTATCTGACCGCTGATTACGAAAATTGCAGCGCCTGAGACAGTGCGGTAGGCTTAGGCAACTCTGAGGGCCGCTGTTCGGTGCACAGCCTCCAGTGCTTTGCGCTTGGCTTTGCAATTTAGCACAATTCCCCATACTTCGCTGCCATACTGGAGAATTGAGCTTGTGGCCGCCAAAATTAGCTTTCTTTTACTATGTGTTGGCCCACCGATGTTTGCCATTAATCTACTTAGCATACCCGTGACTTTTGCTGCTTTGGTAGCCGCATGCCGTATCTGGGCCCAGAAAGTAAGCCTGCAGACAAGTTGAATACCTAAGTATTTTACTACTTTTTGGGTCACTAAGGACGTGTCGCCTATTTGCATGCTGACCTCGAGTGACATGTGACCTCGTAATACTAAATAGTAGACTTCTAAGCTCGGTGCGATCTGAGTCCGGTAGCACGACACCGATCTGGGCTGATCCATTGAACATAAATAGCTACTCTAGAAGGCTGATAGCCGTCTATCGGCTAAGCGCTTTGCGAACTATCTGCGGCTTCCGCACAATTTCTGCCGACGCTTCCTTTGTCATTGCAGGACTAATGCCGATAGACATTTTTTCAAAAGAAATGCAGAGATAAATTATAAGACTATTCGAAAAGAAAGGCGTCGTTCGATCGCTCACTGGCAGGCTCGCGGGAACAGTTCATCGAATATAGATGGACACGACGAGGTTAGAAAGAAACCATGGGGAGGCAAACTACGATTGCGGAGCTGCAATTTGAGGTCTGATAGACTATTTTTTGTGGGGTGCAATGAAGCGCCAGAACTCATTTTTCGACTCATTTTTTTTTTTTGTTTTTTTTTTTTTTTTGAGCGAGTTTTTATTTAAATGATGTACAACACCTGCCACATTTGCCTGCAGCCTCAAAAGAGTCCAAAAGATTTGCATTCATTATTTTACAGATATTACAAAAAAGTTGCAAGCAATTCTGTTAAATTCTTCATTAATTCATTCATCACTCAATTTTTCCAACTTCTCCGATTATAAGTTAACCAATAAAAATACAGAACAAGACGTGCATAGCTGAGGCAGACAAGCGTAAAAATGCGTGCTTAAAGCACAAACTTTGCGAACACACAAATAATATGTACGAACAAGTACTACACAGCACGCAACATGAGCAAAGTTGCCACAATGCAATGCAAAACATAATAAAAATAATTGCAAGTTACAATCGTAATAATTAAACAATAACAAATTAACCTTGTTGCAGTTACACAACAACAAAAAAACATATATGTAGAAAATCAACAAAAAACAAAAGAAATAAATAGAAAAATAAAACAAGTCAAATAAAAGCGAAAACTTTACCGACACAAAACCAGAGAAAATAAAATTAATATGTGAAAATATTAAATAGTGTCGTATAAAAGTAAAACATAAGAACTGCATTACGCGAACAGAACGCACGTACACGCACACAAGCGCACAAATATGGGCATCATAATTTTTTTTTTTAATAAAAAAAAATATATAAAAAAATATGCATAGAAATATGCACTCATACGAGTAAAGGCACGCACATGATTTCATTCACTGCTGTTTAGTTATGCATGGAACATTAGCTAATTAACACCGTGTATATAAGAGTGCAGGGGCAGGAATGATGCTCGAAAATTCTATCAACAAGTCAAGCGTCTGACACAAGGTTTCAAGACCGGAGCATCAGCCTGCAGAGATAAAAACGAAAATCTGGTTATGGATACACAGTCCAGACAGCAACAACTACCGGGGCATCAGTTTTCTAATCATCGCTTACAAGGTCCTGTCTAGCGTCCTATGTGGAAGACTTAAGTCGTTTGCCAACACACTGATCGGACCTTATCAGTGCGGCTTCAGGCATGGTAAGTCCACCATCGACCAGATCTTCACATTACGCCAAATCCTGGAAAAGACTTATGAAAAGCAAGTCGACACCCATCATCTCTTTGTCGACTATAAAGCTGCGTTCGATAGCCCGATAAGGGATTGCCTGTACGCCACCATGTCTGAGTTCGGTATACCAGCGAAGCTCACACGACTTTGCAGAATGACGTTGAGCACACAACACAACCAGTTCCGTCAAGGTAGGAAATTACCTCTCCGAGCCATTCAATACCGTTCGAGGTTTCACACAAGGTGATCC
Organism: Anastrepha obliqua; assembly: GCF_027943255.1. Classification (NCBI taxonomy): domain Eukaryota; kingdom Metazoa; phylum Arthropoda; class Insecta; order Diptera; family Tephritidae; genus Anastrepha; species Anastrepha obliqua. Next base: position 53,300,724 of record NC_072893.1, read on the forward strand.
ACTGTCATGCAACCTTTTCAACTTCGTGATGGAAGGGGTGCTCCGAAAAGCAGGTGTTCATCGTAATGGCACTATTTTCTACAAATGTGTCCAGCTCCTTTCGTACGCCGATGACATTGACATTATCGGCCGCTGTAAGCGATATGTCACCGCTGCGTTTTCTGCTATCGAAAAGGAATCATCACGAGTGAGTCTGGCGGTAAACGAGGGTAAAACGAAGTACATGGCCACACAAGTAAATAAGTAAGTATATAGGGTGTGCCATTAAGACCCCTCAAGCTCTAACTTTTTGGACTGAAACCTTGAACCTGATATTTTTTTGTAATAAAGTCCCAATACAGTCTGAGAAACAATCAAAACAAATATTTTGGAAGCAGCAACCGGAGCCTTAGACAAAAGGAAAAAAAACTACCAATAAAACAGGGCAAAATAAGACGCCATGGCGCACAGAAGAAGTCAAACAAATAACAAATGGGAAAAAGAATGCTTACTTGGAGTGTAGGTCGTTGAAAACTGAAGAAAGTTAACAACAAAGAACAGAGAAACGCTGCAAAGACCAAAGAAACGCTACCAATATAAGAATAAGAGAAGCTAAGGGTACAGATACCTGTAAAATTTCGAAAAAAAAAATTTGAGAATATGTCAAACAATTTTTAGAACGTAAATTTAAAGATTTTTTATATTATAGATCGTCAACCGCGACGACTCTATTCTTTGCGTTCAAGAGGTATTCGCTGAATTCGAGAGGTAGACGCGTTTTTCTCAAAACTAATGGGGGATTTTTTAGCTATTATCTTTTTAAATAGTTGGTTTAAACAGCTGACGCTCGTTTCGTGTTTTGTTTCACTGTTAAACATCTTTAGTTTGCTCTATTATTTAACCATGAATCGTTTTACAAACGAACAACGCTTGTAAGTCATTAATGCAAAATCTATTGCAAAACGCAAAAACCATGAGAAACTACCTCACACTGTACGATCTTTAGAATTTATTCAACAAGTGCAACCGATCATTGACGCGAATCCTTCAAATAAATGAAGACCATTGGGAGGGAGGTTCATAATTCTGAGGTTCTTCTCCGTCGAGTTTTCCATGAGGGACCATGGAATAAATTCTACGTTATGCGCAGAAGACAGTTTATGTCGAAGCAAACACGAAACCAGAGAGTTATTCGATCAAAATGCCTTCCAAACAAAATTACACACCATGAAGCGCCTGAGATGCGATGGTTTTTTATGACAAAAAAAAAATGTTGACCAATACTAAAAGATGTAATGAAAAAATACCAGCTGGATATGTTGCAATTCTACAGAGGCGCCTGTTGTCATGCACACAAAGTTTCCAGTCACTTTTGCTCACAACAACTAAGGTGTGTTGGTTCATTACTCAATAATTTCGAGTCAATTCTGCTGCATATATCCAGGTTCTAGAGACAGTAGCACAGTAGTAAAACCCTGTATTGCTATTGCATGCAGTGACAGCCCATATCGTACATCTTTCAACAAGACTCTGCTCCTTCACACAAACCGATGACAACACAGTATTGGATGGCTGAAGCTTTGCTCGACTACATAACATCGAGTTTATGGCCCCCTAACTCTCAAGATCTTATTCCTCTGAATTACTGCGTATGGAGCGTAGTTGAGTGTGAAACCAATAACCAACTTCATAACACCATTTCTTCTCTGAAGGCTGCAATTGTGGTCAATATGAATAAAGGCAATATCAGGCCCGGATCGAGGAGGTTGCTGCAGCTAATGGAAATTTTATTGAATGATTTTATAGGTATAACTTCTGCTCAAATATGAACGAGACGTTATCAATAAAACGGTCCGCGGATGACATATGGCAAAAATAAATTTTTTGTTTCTTGGTAGGACTGTTATAAGCTTACATGGCAAATTTCAGCGTGATATGTCGCATAGTTTGTTTTCTGTGCTACTGTAAACAAGTCAAGCTCGAGTGTGTTCTTCACGCTGAAATTTGCCATGTAAGCTTATAACAGTCCTACCAAAAAACGAAAAATTTATTTTTGCCATATGTCATCCGCGGACCGTTTTATTGATAACGTCTCGTTCATATTTGAGCAGAAGTTAAAGTTGTGTATAAAATGTTTTCAGTTTCATTCAATTTTGTTAAAAATAGAAGCTAATTAGTTTTACTCTCAAGTTGACCTCAAATACCGACGCACTTAGATATAATAAATTTCAGTCCAATCGATAGCAAAGAAGTTTCACACAAAAAAGGCGTCGTCAAAATATTAAATACTTAGCAAAACTGATCATTACGATGCCAATACACATTTCTATGCTATAAAATTGATGCAGCCCTATAAATAGATTTCTTCTATCCCACCCCTTCAGTGCTTATCTACACACCGCTGTTAAAATGCCTAGTTAGCCTAGTACCGAAATGGTGACATAGTGCAGGAGCTTTGAAGCGAACCTGCAACCTTTTTAGCTCAGTTTAGCGTCACACTCATCCTGTTACTGTTTGACTAAAGCGAAAGAAGAATCGTAAGTTAATTAAATTAATGCGATTAGTGATGTAGTATACGAGCGTTCAGCGCACAAATAGACTAAAGTCCTTCATTGTAATTAACCCACTAATAGGCACGCATATCGACATAGAGGCGATACCCATGCGTTTGAAAACAAAAAACGCAAAAAATATCAGAGATCAGAGATAGGAGCGACAAATAAATTAAAAAATTTAGCAAATTATGCATCAAACCCCCAATGGGATAAAGAACTATAGGAAAACGTTTTCAACTGGGCAGAGAGAGGACTGATGACAAAATTATTGCAAGCTGCGGTCAAGTGCGCCGGGTAAAGGGCAATGGCGATCAAACATATTTTCATACATTTTTCAAAAGCTTTCATTGCTGTTTGTATTTACGAATGGAAACAACGAAATTAGCAATGGAAACAACAGCAACGAAACACAAATATCAATAAGGTGATGGGGCGTGCAACATGGCGTGGTGCTCAATTGCCGGCGACCAATGACTGGTGTTTGCCTTGCCACACTAGCAGAATGCATATGGGTGCAAGTATGTATGTGTGAATGTATGTGTGTATGTATGTATGTGTGTATGTATGTATGAGTGTCTACGTATGTATATTCATGTATATTTCCGTTATTTAATGACCTAAAGCGGACAGTTGGTTCGTTGGTTGGCGCAACGCTCAGACGAGCGCATGGCCGGTTGGTGGGCTTTACCCCAGGGAAGCATTGCCTTGACTTGACAAAACTGATTGAGCGATGAAGATAATTGAAAATGCCGCATAACATGCCACAATGAAAATGGCAATACATACTTAAAAACACATAAACTAGCATATAAATACATATGTGTATGTGTATGTGTGTGTGCAAGCAGGTATGGCGAATCCATGTAGGCGCATTAGTGCATTTATTTGTATTAGTTTGAACAGCACAACAAAGGGTTCGGTGGCGAATGCATATGCACGTAACAATGGAAAATGCGAAGAAGCAGCAGAAGAGCCAACAAGAAAAAACTACAAAATCGAAGCAGAAAAAAATGTGCTAGTAGGCGTTACGCATACAAGGCACGCAAATTAATTGGCCACCAGCATTTGCGAGTTCGCCAAGAAGGGGGGCGCTCGCCATTGCTGGTGCCACAGCTGGGCAAAGTGAGTTGAGGGCGTGTGAGCGAGCTGGCATTAAAGGTTGCGGAGGCGTTTATTGCAACATGCAACAGTGCAAGGCAATGGGCAAATTTAGATATACATAAATGCGTATGTGTGATTGTGGTATGCGCGCGCCTCTTGTGCAACATCTAGGGACAGTGTAATTCACACATGCAAACAAAAGTGGACAAATGCGCGAATCTCAATAAATATATATGCGTGTATGTGTGTGTGTGCATATGCATGTATGTATGTGTTCAGGTATGTCATTGCGCGATTCTATGTACGTTTAGGTGTATGAGACAAATGTCTCTGTGCACGCTTACAACAGCAAAGGTATTAGTTGCCACGCGCATTGCGTGCTGCAGCAAGCTAATGTGGAATGAATTCATCGCATATACCGGCACATACACACACATACAAATGCATGTATTTGTATTTACCGCATGGGTGCTAAGATAAAATCACGACTAAGCTAGTAATTAGATTTGAAAAAGCAACAAAAATGCATGCACCCAATTTGACACAAATTTCAATTATATGGCAGCACTGGCAACGTTTACCTTGCTTTTGTGTACATACATACATACGTATATGTAATATTGGTAGTCGAAAAAGTCTTTTCGTATTTCTAATCAAACTTCAACTCATTTTTTTCATATACTTATAATAAACTTTATTAAACCAAATATGTACCATTTTGGGTCGACCACCTTTTGCCATTTTTCTTCCAGAGACATTATTCCATCAGTGTAAAACTTTTGTGGTTTCTCGCCGAAAAACTGCGACAAATAATTTTCACAGGCTTCTCTTGAAGCCAACTTTACTCCATTAAGGGAGTTCTGCATTGCCCGAAACAAATGGTAGTCCGATGGTGCAAGGTCAGGGCTATACGGTGGATGCATCAAAACTTCCCAACCAAGCTCTCCCAGGTTTTGCCGAGACATCAAAGATGTATGTGGCCTAGCGTTGTCCTGATGGAAAACGACACCCTTTCTGCTGATCAGTTCTGGCCGTTTTTTTTGTCGATTGCTTGCTTCAATCTCATCAGTTGTTGACAGCAAAGTGTAGAATCAATCGTTCGAGCTGGCTGGAGCAGCTCATAGTGGATGATTCCTTTCCAATCCCACCAAACACCCATCATAACCTTTCGAGGCATCAATCCTGGCTTTGCGACTATTTGTTGAGCTTCACCACCCTTGCACCATGATTTTTTTCGCACATTATTGTCGTATTTGATCCACTTTTCGTCTCCTGTTACCATTCGCTTCAGAAATGGTTCGATTTCATTTCGTTTCAGCAAAGAATCGCAGATGTTAATTCGATCCATTAAATTTTTCACAGACAATTCATGTGGCACCCACACATCGAGCGTCTTTTTGTAACCAGCCTTTTTTAAATGGTTCAAAACCGTTTGATGATGAATGTTTAATGCCTTGGCGATGACATGGCAGCTTATGTGACGGTCCTGGTCAATCTTTTCCATAATTTCATCGACTTTTTCAACGATAGGTCGACCGGAGCGAGGTGCATCTTTCACATCGAAATTTCCAGCACAGAAGCGAGCGAACCATTGTTGTGCTACACGAACTGATACAGCATCGTCTCCGTGAACTTCACAAATTTCATTGGTGGCTTGCGTGGCATTCTTCCCTTTTTTATACAAAAATTTCAAAATATAGCGAATTTCTTCATTATTTTCACTAATTTTTGAACAGCTATAACTTTTTTTCAACTTTTCCGAATTCAATTTTGGTTAAATGAAGCTTAAAATGTCACCTTTCTAACACCATATGATATGACACAATGTGATTGGTAGCACTGGAGATAGATGACTCCAACGACATCTATTGACAAAATACGAAAAGACTTTTTCGACTACCCAATATTTATGTAAATATGTATGCGTAGCAAGAAGTTCAATCGCAGTAATTTATTAGCAAAACTTTCAGTTTTACAGTCTGTCTAATAGAAGCGTGACCAGCAAACTCAAACCTAGAAATCCGTTATAAAAAATGTGAGTGCCACTAAATAGGCGCATATTTTTTGCAATACGTTCTGTGCAATTTGTTGGTTTTGTACTAAATTTTGGAAGCGTACATTGTTTTTACACATTTTTTTTAAATTCATTTCTTTATTGCGATCTGTTTTTAAAACAATTAGCAATTTTGTTACTCAAAGCTATTTGATTCATTTAAGAGAAAAATCACTTATGAAATACACTCAGTGGGGAAACCCTTTTACTAATTTTATGATAAATAAATTATAAAATAAATTTAGACTAATTTTTTATCATTTGAGGTCTGTTGTAGACTTTCTCTTGAGTCTTGTGAAGGGTATACGATTTTCAATTATTTCTGTGACAAGAGAGAAGTTAAGTATCTTGGCCTTGTCCTGGATGCCAAGCTTAACTGGAAGAGGCATGTTGAAGCAACCTTGTCCAAAGCAACAAAGGCTCTCAAGATCTGCAAACGTCTAGCACAAAAATCTTGGGGCTGTAGCCCAAGAATCCCGAGATGGATGTACGTCATGATAATAAGACCAATGGTAACATATGGAGCGGTCGCTTGGACATCGGGAGTCACTCTCTCGACAGCGCGGCCAGCGCTAACTAAGCTTCAGCGCTCACCATGTGTGTTCATCACGCGCGCGATGCGGACCTGTCCTACAACTGCGATGGAGGTGCTGCTTGAACTGACACCGCTCCATAAAGTTATTCATCAATCAGCCTACTGACTATTGCCAGGGAAGGCTTCGAGAGAGGAAAAGTGATGTTATCTAAAAACATGGAAGTGCTAAGGCTGCAGCTCCCACCTACCCAGCTACCCAGAGATGATATCACTAAGAGGATCAAATTCGAAACGAAGTTCAGAATTGAACTGAACAATAAGGTGAACAGGAGTAGAGCTGCATTTGAAAAGAAACTCCAGCAGTCTACTCACTCTGCACTGGTACACAGATGGCTCGCAGACCGCAGAAGACATAGGCGCTGGAATTTACGGCCCCAGAATCAAGCGCTCTGTGCCGATGGGCACATTTCAAAGCATATAAGCGGGGATGTATGCAGAGATAAACTTAGACAGGAATGCCCGTCCGGAATGAGCGAATTGCCATTCTGAGTGACAGTCAGGCGGCAGTCACATGACCCTATCGTCCTGTGAGATCAAATCCTTCTAATTTGCATTCAGCTAATTTGTGTCCTAGGGCACAGAGGTGTAACTGCGAACGAAAGCATTGAATGAAAACGGACGCATTGGCGAGAAAGGCTGCGGCCTCACCTTTAATACAACCCGATCCCTTTCTTGCTATGAGACAACACACACCATCAAGAAGAAGCTCAGGGGTGAAAAGCTAGGGCTGGCAGCAAACTATGGGGCTACGCCAAAATAAATCCTTACTGAGAGGGTACAACCGAAAGAGGTTTAAAAAATCCATAACCCTCCCCAAGGATAAACTGAGAATACTTACGGGCATCCTCACAGGCCACTGCAGGCTGCCAAACTAGAATTTTTCCAGAAAATTTAAATTAACTAAAGAACAAATAAATAATCAAAACTTGCAAATTTTTTCACAAAATGCGTTCTGTATGAATGCTTACATAATGACAGAATAAATTTTTTTTTTTCATAAAAAGCATATAGAGCGCATTAGATATTATATTAACTGAGGCGGTGACACAAAAATAAAAATTTTCTCAAAGTGCATTAGGTATTAACCTTTATGTGATGACAGAAAAATAATTTTTGTTCCTCTTCTCTTAAATGCATTCGACATTAACCCAATGTGATGACAAAAAATATTTGCTTGTATTTTTTTCATAAAATGTCTTAGACATTAACCGTTATATGATGCCAGAAAAATAGATTCATTTTTGGTTTCATAAAATGCACTCGACACTAAGCCTTAGGTGCTTGGGGACAAATAATTTTTTTTATAATTGCATTAGACATTAACCCTTATATGATGACAGAAATTTAATTTTTGTTTTTTTGATAAAATGCGTTTAGCATTAACCCCACTGTAATGGCAGACCGATCATTTTTAGTTTTTATAAAATGCATTATACATTAACCCTTGTATGATGCCAGATTTTTTTTTTGTTTTTTTGATAAAATGCGTTTAACATCAACCCCAATGTGATGGCAGACCTATCATTTTTTGTTTTTATAAAATGCATTAGACATTAACCCTTATATGATGACAGAAAACTCAATTAATTTTTTTCATAAAGTGCTAGTAAACTGCTTATTTGAAATCTTGGCAGAAATTGCTATTAAAAAATTTGAAATATTATTGAAATTCGTAATTGTTTTTTTAATTGTATAAAGTTTGAAACTTGTATTCATGTGATTCTTGTAGTAGAAGGACTGTATTTTTTAAAAAAAATTAGCCAAATTAGGTAAGGAACAAATAAATTCTCGAAACTTGTCAATAAGTCCCTGTGCGATACTTATGAAATGTATGTATATATATTTTTTTACATTTTTTTTGCTTATTTATTTATTCAATTTATTGTTGTTTCTTAAAATTTTTTTTTGCTTATTTTTTTTTATATTTTATTATTAATTTTGCTTATTTCTTTATTAATTTTTTTTTCTCTTATTTTTATTGCATTTTACCAACGTAGCTGCCGCACGTTTAATTCTTACCGCTGCAATGCCAAACTAAACTTGACTAAACAAACAGCAGACAAACTAAAAACAACAATTATCAGCACACAGGTATATTTGTAAATAAAAAAAATAAATATCAATTTATGTGCATGTTAGTAAATAGAGTTGTTTGTCATTTGCTCGTAAAAACATACTCACACGCATGTATATATGTGTGTATGTATGCATGTATGTATGAGAGCTTGCTTCTGTTAATGCATCATGCCCTCAAGCTACCCCTTTCACGCACCAAATTCCACCCCTATTCAACAAGCGCAAATTGTAGCTTACTTGCAATTAAATATCATAGCATTCAGTTGCAGTTGCAGTTGCAGCGATGCTCTTAAAATTTCCATTGCAACAGCCATATATCACCGCAACTTTCTCTTCGCACGCATTAAAGCGGGTGCCAAAGCCTCCTTGTACTCTTTTCGTTTCTATGAGTATTCAGTGTAGTGCATCGATGCAATTTTCAACTGATGTTGGTTGCAACAAAATGCATTCAACATGAAGAGCGCTAAGAGTGCAGTTTTCGAGTGTGGCTGTGCAAGATAGTGAAAGAGTGAAAGAACTAAAGAGAGATATGAACAATTTAGGGGCTGAAGGTGGTTTGAAAAACAAAACGAAACAAACAGCCTTAAAATAACGTTAGTTCGCTGCGGTTCACTCTCTTTTCGAGAGACGTGCTCCCTTTCTCTCAAGTCTCGCACTAATCCGTCCCCACACCCCCTCATTTGCGGTCGCCATGTAATAGTTTGCGTTGCATTTTCGTTGCATATCTTTGACTCTCTATCGTTGACGACGACTTGAGCGTTTTTCTTATCGGTAAAATTCATGTTGTACTCTCATTGGTGTGTTATCGTTTTTGTTGTTCTTTTTTATCCAATACGTTTTACAGCTTTCCACCGCTCATCCACTTGCATTTCATTTTATTCCATTTAAAACAATTTTCTTAGCTATTCGCTTTCTCTATTTGTTGTACCTTTTATTAATCATTTCCTCTACAAAAATACGCACACACGCACATAAACTTACTCACGCGCATGCAAATGTACATATATATGTACTGGTACAGGTGTTATTCTCCTCGTGTATCGCACTCACCGCACTGCTCTCGCCCCTTCACTACGCAGAGCAGAATATACAAACAGCTCTCATCAGCTCTACTTGTAGTCTCCTCTGCGCCGTCGCCTTTGCATTTACGGAATGCATTGGGCGAATGAGGGTGCGGGCGCGAGTGACGCACACGGCTTCGCTCGTCTTTGTCAACATACGCACGCACAAATGTGCTCTTAATCGCATACAAACGCATTCAAATACAATCGCACCGCATTTGTGTTGTTGCGCTTTTTGCGCAATTTATTTGTCATCGACAACCTTGAAGCGCGTTTTCGGTGGAGCGAGTAGTTTGTTACGCTATCGCTTTTTCCCCAAGCTGTTTTCCTCCCTTTTGTATGCACACGCACACACATGCCTACACTTGCTTGTTTTCGTGCTTATTTTGTTGTTACAATTTTTTATTGTTATTAATTGTTGTTGCAGTGCACGCGCAAGTGCGTGTCCATACGTGCATATTCATACGCCCTGTTGTGCATTTTAGTTATGTCTTGCCTCCTCCTACTCCCCTCCAGTTCATTTGCCCATTCGCGCAGCCCATACTTGCAATTGTTTTGCTGCTCGTTTGGCGATTGAAAGAAAAGGTACTTAAAAGTGCATTAGACATTAACCCTTACATGATGACGAAAAAATAAAATCTTGCCAATGTCTTTTTTTTTGTAAATTTTTTCATAGACTGAAAATTAATAATGTTTTTTCATAGTGTACATTAGACAGTAATTATTAAGCAACCGCAGACGAATAAAATTTGTTCAGAAAATGCATTATATTAACCCTTATGTGATGTCAGAAAAAAAATCTTGACAAAAAAAATATACATTGACAATACATTCGACATGAAATTTTATGTGAAGACAGACAAATTACTTTTTTTTTTATAAAATTTTTTCATAAAGTGCATTATTACATTAACCTTTATGTTATGTCAGAAAAAAACTCTTGTCGCTAATCTTGTAGATGACAAAGAAAAATATTTTTTTTTCTACAATACTTTCGACATCAAATTTTATGTGAAGACCTGCAAATTATTTTTTTTGTCATAATGGCTATTAAAAAAACACAGAATAAAATGTTTTCGCAATGTCCATTAGACATGACCTTGCCATGACAATAGAAAAGTAAAATTGTTTCATTAAAAAAAATTTTCTATATTCGCCCTTAACCCGATTTGATATCAGGGGAATTCATTTGTCCTTCTTTAATTCATTCGACATTAACCCGATGTGATGACAGAAAAATATTGCCCTTTTCACAAAATGCTATCGTCGTTAACCCTTATGTGATGACAGAAAAATATTTGCTCGTATTTCTTTTATAAAATGCCTTATTCATCAACCCTTATGTTTTTACAAAATACTTTCGACGATTACCCTTATGTTATGACCGAAAAAAATTTTTTTTTGTTTTCTTGAATTGAGCTAGGCATTAAACCTTATGTGATGACACACAATTTATATGATTTTTGTATTAAATGCATTAGACATTAACTATCAGGTGATGACTAAAACCCAACTTTTTCTTAATGTGCACTAGACATTAACCTTTATGTGATGACTGAAAAATAATTTTTGTTTTTCTTACATGCATTCGACATTAACCCGATGGGAAAAATAAAAACTAGAATAGAAAAATATTTGTTACTATTGTTTCTTTTTGGTAATTTTTTCATAAAATACCCTTGGCATTAATCCTTATGTGATGATCGAAAAAATAAATAATTTTCTCATAAAATGCGTGAGATATTAACCCTTACATAAGTGATGTCAGAGAAATAAGTGTTTGTATTGCAGAAAAATTAAATTTGCCCCTATTTTCTTGCATACTTTTTTCACAAAATGCGTTCGATAATAACCCCTATTACATAACCTGGTTTGGTGGCCAGCTCTTCGGAAGGCCTATAATTTCACTAAACTGGGGAGGGTGCAAAGAATTGACTGCATTGGCATCACCGGAGCATGTAAAACTTGCCCCAGTGCTGCCTTGAATGGCCTCCGGAGGCAATCTCTCAAGGGATACGGTAGCATTTTCGAGCATTTAACACCGTATTTCTCCGAACTTCGACCACATCTCTCTATCCGCAAACTAGAGTTTGAGGGTCGTGCCAAAGCAGTCTTTCCAAATAGGCAGGATTGGATCGAGGGGAAAATCTGCACCGAAGCTTGCACCTCTGTCTTCACTGGTTATCTCTAAACCAGCCAATTTATCTATCTCCTTTAAACTGCCAAACACTGCTAGTCTTTTTCAAGCAGAAGTCTTTGCGATCCTCGCCATTCAGTTTCCAAGCTCGTAGCTGTGTTTACCGGTCACTGGATGATCGGAATGTACGCGGAAAAGCTTGGAATTCCGTACAACCCCTATTGCAGAAGCTGTGGGGACCTTGCAGAGAAGGAGACTGTAGAGAATTTTCTTTGTAAATGTCCCGGTTTGACAGCTAGACGACTAAGGTCACTGGGAGTTCCTTTCTTCGACAGCCTGGGGCCGTGCGCCAACCTAAATCCAATCAATCTTCTCCATTACAGGTTATTTCAAAATGCCATAAAATCATAGGTAAGTGTTTTGCATTTTATTATTGCTGAATATATTTGGGATGGATTAAATAGTTTGAATTACTTTATAAAACTCAATTTGAAAAAAAAAATTGAATCAAAACGGAAATACCATAAATGAGCCCCTGTGCGGTAAAGGGTTAAGCGTCCTCACTATTGACTTGAATTAGCAAATATCGAAGAAACATAAGGATGATAAAGTGAGGTTTATTTCTGCATATTTCGAACACCAGGAAGAACGCTTTATTTTCACTTTTTTCATATATTTTGTAAAATATCTAAAAAGTTTATTAACATAAAAGAAAAATATATGAGAAACGAAAAGTAATCCAAAAGTTTTTTATTCTACTAAAACTTGGAAGGAAAGATGTTCGGTTGATGGTCGGTATCATTACAGGACACAACCCATGGGCTCAGCATATGACCACCATTGGAATCATTGAGGACCCAATGTGCCTGTTGTGCTTGAAGGAGGCGGATAGCACTGAGCACTTTCTCTGTGAGTGTCATGCCTTAGCTAGAGCACGGCTACGAGTTTTGGGTTCCGATCTCGTGAGAATGAGTAATATTCGTTCTCTAAAATTGGAGGATATTTACAGATTTGCCAAAGAATCTGGAAAATTCGCACATGACTAACTATCTCTATCTCTGTCTCTATTCTTTCCTATCTCTTTCTCTGATACTTTTTTCCTTCCCTCCTTGACTATCTACCCCCTTTCCAATGGGCTTTTTAGCCTAAGTGGTTTGGGAGCCACCAAATCTCCTGCTGCTTCCTGGCTCGACCTTTTCAAATTTCAGTTTCAATCCAAAATTTAATTTCACACGACTTCGTCTACATTCTGCGGACATTTTCACCTCTCCTTTTAGTACGATCCAGAATAAAAATCTCTTAACCTTTACTTATAAAGCCAATCAGGAAAATAAAAATGAAAAAAAATGCATTCTCATTATTGCGTTTTGCGAGGCTTCGGGCCCACTTTTGAATAAAGCACTCCGGACCAGCCCATGGCATAGTGTTGATGGCAGTGCTTATTAACTAAATTCAATTGCGGTAAAAATAACCAGTATGTGGGCGTGTCTAGTTTACATATCAACACAGTTAATAACTAACCGAAGAAAGAGTCAACAAAAAGCAAAAGACGGAGAGCCTATACAGGGCGGGACACAGGGAGCAGACGAATTAAAAAGTGACTACGCAAATTACGCCTTACGTACAATGACGATTGACGTTTTTTCCTTCATTCTACTCAAACACAATCGACTAACATTGGTTAATTGTTGGTGCTGTTGTTGTTATTGTAAAAGCCGTTGTCACCCAGTTAGTAATTATAGCACAACAACACACTTCAGTTGGATTCGCATGTGAAAATGCTAATGAAAATTTCATTAGGCTGCAATGTTTGCAAAGAGGATCAAAGCAAAAGGTAAATTGAAACGCAAGAGCGTAGAGAGAAGAGGCGAAAGTTAGTAATAGAAAAAAAAAGAAATTTAAATAATTAAAATGCGTTAGAATGAGCAGCCGATGACAAACGCTTCGTCATGCATTTACAGAGGGACAAAACAGTTAGTTGGTAGGTCACAAAAAAACAAAAAAAATGTGTTGAAGGTAAAATGTGATTCGCCTGAAGTTGAATTATTAAGCGTCTTACGCAACGCCAACAGCTGTGGGAACTGAGGAAAGCGTCTGCACAAATATTTCCGTTTTTTTTTGTTTTTGCGTCTGTCCAACGTTCTTAAAAAGTTTATACACACACACATACATACTTGCTTCCATACATGTCTACTCATACACATACACACACACACTTACGTGCATTTGCATTGTACTCTGTAATTTACTTCCTCTACTTCTGCGCATTTGCCCCCGCACAGCTTCCTAAATTATTTTCTCTAACTTTTATGCCACTCCATTAAAAGCATTTCCGCTGCCTCCACCGCTGGCACCGTTAGCCCCATAATGGCTTAGTCGCCGTCGCCGTCGTCGTCACCTCGTACTATACAGGCCGCACATTTGGCTCGCCGCAAATTTACAGCACTGATAACGGTATTTATGTAAGTTTGTGCCGCTGTGTGCGCGTGTGTGTGTTGTTCTGTGTGTGTCAATCACTACGATGCAGGCAGTTATCGTTTACTTCAACAGCGACCACAACCATGCCACAGTTACAGCAACAAGAAATGTTACAACACTAACAACAACAACAACAGCAACAGGGCATAAAGCGAATGAAATTGATTTGTCACGCTGTGCATAAATTGCATAATGACGTAAGCGTAAGCGTTGAGCGTCTTTTGCCGATGACATGGCGCGCAAGCGATTGGCGTTGCAAAGTATTGCCAACTAACAGTGTGAATATGTTTGTTTTTTGTTATTGTTGTTGTTCGGCTTTTACAATTGTTGCTTTTGTGTGCAAGAATAATTAATCAATAAGTTTGTGGCACATACAAATACATTTCTACATGAAAATATAAAAATTTCTTAGTAAACTTCGTCACATTCGCGCTGGGAAAGCTATTTTCTATGACCCATATCTTTTTGTTTTTTTTGTGACGCTTAAAAAACAAAAAATTGCTGTATTAAATTTAATGATTTGATTCATAGGCAGCCTGTGCTAAGCTTTTTTTTTCGCCTCATCGACTATGAGCAGTCGTGGCCGAGTGGTTAAGGCGTCTGACTCGAAATCAGATTCCCTCTGGGAGCGTAGGTTCGAATCCTACCGGCTGCGGTAGCGAAATTTTTTCGAAATTTATAATTTTCGTTAAAAAAATCGTTTGGAAGAAGTGGTTGATATGTTTATTGGTTTTTGCAATTCTATTTCTTTTTCATTTAGCAAAACGCTAAAATATTAATTATAATCTTATCAACATTTTTCGCTTGTTATTGGAGATACGAAAAAAAAACAGCAGATAATACGCAATTTTGCAGTGATTTATAGTACCTCAGTTCTCAGCATCTCGCCCGCCACCGAGCAACTCACGCTCATAAACAACACTTTTTGTACCGAATCGTCATGCGAGATGAGAAATGGTGCCTATACATCAATATGAAGCAAAGAAAGAGTGGGTGGATCCAGGAGATACACCGAAGTCGAGAGTCAAGTCAGAGCTTCATCTAAAAAAGTTCGTGATATGAGTTTGGTGGGACTGGGAGGGCTTGATGCACTGGGTAATATTCGAAAAGAATACCGCGATCAACAAGGAGCTTTCTACAGCTACACCGCACTAATGAGGCTATTTGACTGAAAATACCTGATCGACATGGTCAAACCGAATTCCTTCACAACAACGTCAGGCCCCATGTTGCACAAATCGTTAAATGCGCACTCCAAGAGCTTGAATGGGAGGTGCTTCAACATCCGCCGTATTCTCCGGACCATGCACCGACCGGCTACCATCTGTGCCGCTCTTCTGCTCCCTGTCAAACCATATGAAGGGCGATATCTTTGATAACAAAGAGGCTCAACCACTTAGAAACTGGCTGAACAAATTCTTTCACACCAAACCAGTCGATTTTTGGCGGAACGGCATCAACAAATTGGTCGAGCGGTGGGAAGAGGTTATAACAGCAACGGCGAATATATAATTCATTAACTTATTGATATAATTATTATTTTATTATTTTTTGTTTAAATAAAAGTCTTCAGTAAAAACGCTTCGAACTTATTCTCCAGCCCAATAATAGCAATAACAAAGTCCAAGCCCATGGAGCTCAAGCTCATGGATTGAAAAAAAAGGTTGTAGATTCATTCTGTAAGTCCATTTCGCGGTTTTGTTTAATTTCTTTCAATATACTTGAATGCACAAAGTCGGCCACAATTAATCACCGTATCGGAAAATGTGTAATTTTTGCACAATGCACTTGTGAAGTAGGCAACTGCCGTACTGAGTCCAACGAGTAATGGAGTGCATGAATGTGAACATAAGAATTTTCATCACCAAAATATTTTTTTCTAAATCAGTAAAAAAAATGTTGAAAAAAGGGAAGACCCCGAGCGCGGTATCCAGTTAAAGGCCAATAAGTCTATTGCCTGTTGCCTCTAAGCACTTCAAAAAGCTGCTTTTAAAAAGGATAAATCCAATAATTGTGCAAAGAAATCGCATTCCAGCCCACCAATTTGGGTTTCGTAAGTATCACTCCACCATAGAGCAAGTTAATTGTGTGTATGATTTCGCTAGATAAGCACTTGAAAGGAGGCAATACTGTACAGCGGCATTTTTAGATATAACGCAAGCCTTCGATAAAGTCTGGCATGAAGGCCTGCTATACAAGCTTTAGCAGGGTTTACCGCACAACTTTTATGTGCTTATAAAATCATACTTGCAAAATAGACACTTTCTTGTTAAAGTAAACAACGAACCCCCACTAACCTTCACGCAATTAGAGCAGGTGTACCACAAGAAAGTGTTCTAGTCCCCGTCTTGTTCACGGCAGATCTTCCACTATCAAAGAACACATATACAGCCACGTATGCAGATGATACTGTCGTCATGGCCAGGAGTACCCTTCCCTCAATTGCTTCTGATTACCTACAAGAAAACCTTACCAGTGTTAGCGACTGGATGAAAAAATGGCGCATAAAAGCTAACGAAAGCTCAAGAAAATGGCTCATGTCCTGCCGTATCTCTTAACAGCGAGGCAGTTACTGTGAATAGTGTTCGCTATAGTGAGATGATAACGAACTTTTTATGGCCCGAATTGGAAGATATGGATGTGGACGATATGTGGCTTCAACAGGACGGTGCCACTTGTCACACAGCTAACGAAACAATGGCTCTTTTGCGCGAAAAATTTGATGGCCAAATAAACTCACGTCACGGCTATGTCAATTGGCCGCCAACATCATGTGATTTGACACCGTTGGACTTCTTTCTTTGGGGTTATTTGAAAGAAAAGGTGTACGTCGATAAGCCAGCAACAATTCAAGAGCTAAAGGATTAGATAATTCGGCACATTAACGGCATAGAACCTCAATTATGCCTCAGCGTCATCGAAAATTTGGACCATCGGATGGAGGTATGCCGCCGAGGCCGCGGCGACCATTTGGCCGATATTTTATTCCACGAGTAATTAAGCCATACCAGTATTATCATAATAAAGAGAAATGACAATAATTTCCTAAAAAAATTGTATTTTATATGCATACGAAGTGGACAAAAATTTCAAGCGAGAGGAAAATAACTGAAGCTTGGATTGCAATTTTTCACTTCGAAAGTTGAAATTTTTATTTTTATAAACCTTTGATGTGATAGCCGTTGGCCCACTCTATCTTGTAATTTCCTACAAATATAGCATGCTTTGTTATAAAAAAAGAATGTTGTTAGAACGTATTTCATATATTCTTTTATGAGTTTCACCTAATTATCACATATTTTGCCTTTCACGGCGTTTCGGCTCTTAACATCAATTGGCGTTTTTATTTTTCGTAATATTATTGCTCTCAAACAATCTACGAACGATTATATTTTCATTGCCTTCACTAGCTACCCTTTTACCAATAAATTGCATAGATAATTTCTTGCGCTCCGTCGCTCATTGGCATTATTCATCAAATTCATTTATTTCATTTGCCTCTGGTGCACCGTTACGTATACGTAACCATTATAATTTTCAATGCAGCGGTAACAATGCCACTACTGCCCAATTAGACGTTAATTATGTTGCATTTACAGCAAATGACGGAAGTAACGGCGAGTGTTGTTGTATGATTGTTATTGTTGTATTGTTTGTTGGTGATTGTTGATTGTAGCGCGCCACAAAACGGTGGCATTGGACACAATGACGTTGCATGGAAAATGGGCGTCGCAATGGGCACAGTGACGACAGCTACCGCAAGAGCGATGCTGTGCAATGTCATTCTATGATGATAGTTATTTGTATGCGGCCAGAAGCAAGTATTGATGGGAACTCGGAAAGTTGGTAATCCAAGTGAATGTGAACTTCACACTGTCACGACCTTTCTTTACACTTCCCTACAATCCCGCACACACACACACACACACACACACACACACACACACACACACACACACACACACACACACACACACACACACACATTTACACATATGTAGGTACAACAGATCAAGCTTGCAGTTGTATACCTTTCAAACAACTAATCGTTTTTGGAATAATTTGTTTTAATTTCATTTTGAGTGCACCATATAAACTCTGCAACTCAACAACAATAGCAGTCAATTTTGTTTTTTTTCTCTCGCACACTGTATGAAGGCATTTCAAATTGTAAATTGTTGCATAAGTGCGACTGGCTGCTGCCGCGCGCCAGTCAAACAAGCTAAATCAACCGCCGACTGACCTTCCTCCACTCGAGGCATGTCAACAAATCGGCCGTCGTGTAAGCTAAGCGTCTAACCAAGCCAACGCCCGCCCGCAAATACTTTGCCATGCCAGGTCCGAGCCAGTCAGCGCGCAGGCCAACCAATAAATTGTTTGCTCTTTGATTGCATAACTTCTGGTTTTCTGCAATTAATATTGTGCCAACAATAACAACAGTCGGACAAGCATACGACAGCAATAACAGCCATAACAGCTACATATAAAACAAAAAATAAAAAAATCGCCAAGAAATTTTCAACCTTCTCAAGCACAACAAACAGTCAAACAGTCAAGAGGCAGGCAGGCAACAATCTTATACCCACAGAGAATACAAATAATTAAGTAGTCGCAGTGAGTGAAAAAAGTCCGGCGTGCAGGCAGGCAACAATGCATACGCGTCATAAACGAGTAGGAAGCGTTGGCAGCCAGCGCTTTGAAAGTTCAAAAAAAATGCTCACTAGCGCGCGTTAAGAATTTTTGAATGTGCCGCGTTCTTGTTTGATATTTTAACTCACTTTTATTGTAGCTGTTGTTTTTTTTTTATTTTTTATACCTTTTTTGTATTAATAATTCAAATGCGTTCGAATGCAGAGCTGGATCTGGCACATATTGCGCAATCAAAATATCTCTCTCGCTTATTTACGAGTATATCAACAAACTTGTTCCGACTTCTTTCTGTATGGGGTGCTGTGCAATTTCAAATGCGGAGGCGTTAAGAATTCTCAATAAAAAACGTATACCAAATTTTAATACGAAACGAAGGCGCTCATAATTCTTAATAAAAAATGTATGCCAAGTTTTAGTACAAAATGACGGAAGCTAAACTCATAAAATTTACTAAATTCGCAACAGGCGAAACGGGGTGGTCTGCAGTTATTCAAAGAGAAGAAATATCTAAGGCGGGATCAAAACCAACGTTCGGAATCAAGAAATATAAGTACAGACAGAGTCATGCGTAAATTTTATGCCAGTCAGAGACTTCTTAACAAAATTTATGTGTGCGCCACTTTAAACCACTAATTTGTAGCAGGCGCTAACTCTACGCAAGTAAAATGCGGCAAAATTTTTTAAAAAATCGTATTTCATAATGCATAGCACCCACATAGGGGCAATGTTTACCTGGGATCAATGGAATTATTCCTTACATTCCCTACATCACCATCATCCTCATCGTTTCGCGCTACAGCTTCTGCTGAGCCTTGGCCTGCAAAGTACGGGTATTCCTTGCATTGCACTTTAAGTGAAAAAAAGCCTTTCAGTGCAATGAAAAAAGAGAAGCTTTGCTGTCGGAAAACTTGCCATTGTTCGCAAATATGATATAGGTGCTCACTACTTTCAGCAAGACGGTGTCTCATGCTGCACAGCTCAATGAGCTGCCAGCGCGACTGATATGGAAGAATGCCGATTTCAACTGACCACCCACATCACCATACTTTTATTTTTAGCGTTATTTTCAGTGTAAGGGATGCACCAAGAGGCCAAGGACTTTAGCTCAAGTGAAAGCCCTACCAGCCGAAACATGGGCAAATGTGCAAGCACATTTGGCTGCCAATATGCTGCCCACTTGCGCGATAACATCTTAAAAATGTCGTTGAGACAAGATCTAAACTAAAATATGTGGTTTTGAAAATGGTTTTTGATGAAAATTACTAAAAAATTTTTTTATTTAAAATTAAAATTTGTATTTAAATTTTTTGTTTTATTTACAATTTTACAATTTTTATTTAAAATTTAAATTTGTAATTAGAAATTTTTTTTATTTAAAATTTAAATTTTTTATTAAAATTTTTTTTATTTTTATTTAAAATTTAAATTTTTAATTAGACATTTTTTTATTTTTATTTAAAATTCAAATTTTTTATTAAATTTTCTTTAATTTTTTATTTAAAATTCAAATTGTCTATTTTTTATTTTTTAATTAAAATTTAAATTTTTTATATAAAATTTTCTCTTTATATTTAAAGTTTTATTTTTTTCAAATCTACTTTTTTATTTGAAATAAATGAAATTTTTTTTTATTTAAAAATAATTTAGTTTTATTAAAATCTGTTTTTTACATAATTTTCTAAATGAACACAACATTTTTTTTATTTCAAATTTCTTTTTATTAAATCATTTGTTTTATTTAATTCTTGTTTTAATTTTTATTAACCAAAATAAATGATTTTTTATATGAACAAATACTTTTTTTTAATTTATTTACACATTTTTTTTTATTTAAAAACAATTTAACTTTATAATTTTTTTTGTTGTTTTGAACGAAACAATTTTTTTTCAAAATTTTTTATTAAATTTTTTTTTATTTAAAGTTCTATTTTATTCAAATATACTTTTTTATTTGAAATAAATGATTTTTTAAATGAATTTTTTTTATTTAAAAAGAATTTAATTTTATTAAAATCTGTTTTTTTTAATATTTTCAAAATAAAAAAAAAAATTTTTATTTCAAATTTGTTTTTTATTTAAACAATTTTTTTAAACAATTATTCTTTTAATTTTTTATTAACTAAAATAAATGATTTTTATGTGAAGAAATATTTTTCTATTTATTTAAACCACACTTCTTTATTTAAAAACTGTTTAATATTATTAAATTTTTTTCTATTTATTTCCTTTTTTTGTTGTTTTGACCTAAAAAAAATTTTTTCTACATGAACAATTTTTTTTTATTAAATTAAAAAAATTATTTATTTCCTTAATTTGTTTAAACAAATTTAATTTATTTCAATTATTTTTGTTTTTTCATTTGAAAATATTTTTTTATTTCAATCTTTTTTGTAATGTTTTGTTTATTTGTGAACTAAAATATATGATTTTCAAAATGGTCTTTTGTCAAAATTACTAAAAAAAATTAAAATTTAAATTTTAAATTTTTTAATTAAAAAATTTTATTTAAACTTTAAAATTTTTATTTAAAATTTTTTTTTATTTTTTATTTAAGATTGAAATTTTTTATTTGAAATTTTCTGTTTTTATTTAAAGTTTTATTTTATTCAAAAAAATTTTTTTTTATATGAAATGAATGATTTTTTAAATGAAATATTGTCTTTTCTTTAATAATTTAATTTTAATAAAATCTGTTTTTGTTTTGAAATATTTTCAAAATGAACAAAACGATTTTTTATTTAAAATTTGTTTTTTACTTAAAAAAAATTTTGTTTTATTCTTCTTTAAATTTTTTTGTTTGCTAAAATAAATTATTTTTTATATGAACAAATATTTATTTTAATTTATTTAAACAATTTTTTTTATTTAAAAACTATTTAATATTATTAAACTTTTTTTTGGAATTTCTTTGTTTGTTGTTTGGAACTGAAAAAATTATTTTCTAAATGAACAAAAAATTTTTTTCATAAACTAAAAAAATTATTTATTTATTGAATTTATTTAAACAAATTTTATTCATTAAATATTTTTTTTTCCATTTATGGTAAATATATTTTTTATTTCAATCATTTTTTAATGTTTTGTTTATTTTTGAACTAAACGGTATGATTTTTTATATGAACAAAGTTTTTTGTTTTTATTTTTGAAAAATTTTGTTTTTATTTTAAAATCATCTACTTTTAGTAAAGTTTTTTTTGTAATTTTCTATTTGTTTGTTTTAAACTAAAATGAATGATTTTCTAAATTTACAAAGAAAATTTCGTTATATAATTTATAATTTTTTAAATAGTAATTTTTCTAGTAATCAACAGCTGAATTACTACTTCCACGAATATCTGCTTTCCTTTGTGATTATTTTAGGTGTTTTTTCGTTTGTTGCTTTCTGCAGGAGTTTCTTTAAAAATTTGTTCACTACTTTAAGCTATTCGATTGTTCACCGTTTTGGGTCGTACATGCAAAAATTTCAGTTTTCACTATATCGGAGGTTCACTGTATCCAAACACGACTATTTATCGAAAAAACCCATTCACTTTCTGACGCAGAACGTGAAAATTGTATACCAACTGCGTCAGCCTAGTGATTAAATGAAGGATAACTCTTACCAGCGTGTGTTACTTCGGGCTCATTAGGCAATTGAGAAGTTCAGCCCTGTCTAGAAAAACGGATCAATGGTGTAGAAAAGCCCAATCTTTCCACGTTCTTGTATATGGTGCAGAAGCTTGGACGATGACGACAACAGATGAAAGAGCACTGGGAGAGTTCGAGAGAAAAATTCTCCGAAAAATCCTTTGGTCCTCTTCGCGTAAGTGAGAATGAGTTCAACATTCGATGAAACAGCGAGCTGTATGAGCTATACAGAGATTTGAGCATAGTAAATCGTATTGAAATACAGTGCCTGCGCTGGCTTGACCAAACACGAGGGTGAACCAAAGTCCTCCCTAATCTACGTTGGGGAGATCAAGTGAGGCATAACATAGCAGCACTCGGTGTCACCAACTGGTACCAGTTAGCAGCGAACTGAGCTAAATGGTGCAATATTTTAGATTTGTTAATAACCGACAGTACCAACCGTTGTAAGTAAGTAGGTAAGTACACATCGAAATGGAAGGCGCTGTGCGAATATTTCATAAGAGAAGTATTTAGAAAATTTTCCCATCTTAATCATTTAAGGGGGTCTTCTACCGTCGCGCCTTAATCTCGGGCCTATTTTTGGGAATTAATTACAAAGCAACCACTTGAGATAATGAAATCAGATTTTTTTTATTTAATTTGCACAAGTTTGCACTATTTAAAAATATATTTTTCAAATCGAATTCTTTGGCCCTGTGTCCTTGAACCGTCCTCGAGGTTGCCCTTGTAAAAATGTCCTAGGCGACTTTGTGGCACGCGATCGACCATTTTACTTATCTGAAATCAAAAAAAATTTTTTTTTATCATAAAGTGTAGCGTTGGCTATGTTTTCCCAGTGGCGATTTTAAATATTTTGAAATTTGTAAAAAATGCGTGATTTTAAAAAAAAAGTTTGAAAATTTCCTCTTTTTTTTACACTTTACAGGCCCGCAAAATTAAACTAATCAAAAATTGAAAAAAGTGGTCTGGGAAAACATAGCGAGATGTTCACTGAATAACTGGAAAAAAGATGGAATGAATTCGACAAATATTTATAGTAGATGTGTGACCAGAAAGTTGAAAAAAGTCAACTTTCGGGAAAAGGCGTTTAAAGATAAAGTCACGCCACAGAAACGCTCGAAAATGCCACGCGCATGCATGTATTCTCCCCGAAATGCTCATGAAGGAACATGTTTTTCATAAAACCCTCTTTATAGCATACTCTTAACATTAGTAGCTTTTAAAAAATCTAAAAAAAAAAAAATCGATTTTTTCAAACCGTGACGGTAGAATACCCCCTTAAGTTTGTCATTTTCTTAATATTTTCAAAAAACGAACTAGTAGTCGAGTTGAAATGTCTATAGTTGCCTAACCCCTTAACTCTTAATCTTAAGTGTCTACATACTTAACATACTGAGCTTTTTCTAAGTTTCAGACAGCTCAACCATGACAGCAACTTCAGTATTATGCATTTTTATACAAAAATTTGATCGGTATTCGTCTTATTTTAGTAATTAGCCCTCTTAGACGCTGTGGACAAAGCCATAGTCGTTAATTATTACTTAAAAATAAAGTAATCTCCAATTATGGGTGTGAAATACGAAATTCGTGGACTCTCCACTGCCGCTGCCTCTTCTTATTCTTATTCTTCCTCTTCCCCTTTTCTGTACTGCAGTATGCTAAGCCCTCACCCCTAAGTATTTCAAGCCCAAGCAGTTTCACAGATTCTGCTATACAGTCTGTGACACCTCCCACCAGCGCAATCTATGTGCACTTTAGCAGGCAACCCATCACGACTGCATTTGTTTTTACATAGAAATTGTTAGTGGCTGCTACGCCGCGCCCGCGCTTCCTTTGCATTCGACTTTTCCAAGCAACTTTCAGATGTCTAAGTGAATCTCACGATCGACAACAATCAGCGATCAACAACGCGTAACTATGCATGGCACCAAATGGCAACAATAAGAACAACAACAACAGCAACAACATTAATAATATTAACAACGAGAAACCATATTTACATACATACATGCAGTCATACATGCATACATACATGCACGAAATGGCTACAAGTGATGACATGCTGTTGTTTTTTGTGTTGTTGTCATGCTGTTTGCGATTCTCTGCGAATAGCCGTGCATAACTGGTACGACACTGTTGTTGTTGTTGTTGGTTTTGTTGAGTAACCGTCAGTTGTTGTTTGTTAAGTTCATCTAAAGCAGCAATAACAATCCCAGCAACAATGGCAGGCCAGCACAGCGTGCGCCACATAGCCAACACAGCGCGGCATAATGTAGCGACAGCAGTGGGAGGCAAAGTGACGCAGTGCAGTGCGGGGCGGCGCGGCGCGGTCCGGTGTGACTGCCGCATTTCACATCCGCATCTGCGATTCGATTCATTCTGAATTTTTTGCGCCCCGCTTGAGAGCTTTTTTTGTGTTATTCTCTCACTCATACATGCATATGAAAATGTGCATATGTATGTGCATGTGTCGTTGCATCGCTTGCTGCTGCGTGCTTCATACATATGCTCGGTTGTATGTATGCATGAATGTATCTGTGCGCGATTGTGATCCGAATATCGCGATCTGCGTCGCTGCTGGGCCGCACAGTTGCTTGTTTATTTGTTTGCTTGTGTGCGTTCGTATTCTGTTCGCATTGGCCTTGGCCTTGAATCAAACAGAAATTTGTTCTTGTTTTTGATGTTGTTGTTGCATAGGCTCCCATCAGCTTGCTTTCGTTGTGAATTCGTGCTTTTTTTTTTCTTTTCATTTGCATTTCGTTGCTGTTTTTAGTTGTTTTTTTTGATTGTTTTTGTTTTGCTTTTGAAATGAGCAGATACTCCCGCGCCGTCCGGGCCTGTTAGCGATCGCTCGAGCTTTTATAAAGCTTCTGTTTGCATTTTTTGCCCTGCCAATACGACAAAGCGTGCTTTGTTATTGCTGTTGTTGTTCGCTCGCCCGCATGCTGCATATTGTGTGTGAATTGCTGTTTTTTTCACTATTTTTTTTCGCTTCAATATTTGCATGACGCTCTTGCGAGTGCGAATGTGCATACTTAGTGTACTTAGAATGTATGTATGTACCTATGTATGTATGTATGTATGTACTTGGTTGTACGTGCCTTCGAGCGTGTGCGTGTGTGTATGCTAGTGCTAGCGCGCTTGTGTGCGTGCGCGTGTTCTCAACATTTGCAAATTTTTTGCCGCATTAGTTACGCTGCTCTGGTTTGCTGACGCGTTGCGAAACTGCCCGTTGCGATTTTGCTCCGCTTGCAAGCTGTCGATCACTTATTTTATAACACTTTACCCTTAGCTTGTAGAGCATGCATGTTTATTGAAAAAAAAAACAACAATATTTTAGAAAAATTATATGAAATAAGTGACAAGTCAAATCATTGTGCAATCAATTTCTATGCATACAGCAACCATCCGAATCTCTACGTCTATTAGCTGCATCTTACCTGTGCCTATGGAAATCCATTTGCTTAAGATGAATGCACTTAGTATTTATTTCGTCTGTAAGTATGCAATTTTTAACAGCAAATACAAACAGGTCTGCACTTCTCAACCGGCTTATGAAATATTTCTATAAAAACGCGTAATGTTTTCATACAATAGTCATGCAGAACAATACTCTCCATGTTACAAGATCCTTTTCGAATAAATATTAGCTAGCCATATCAAATCATGGTGAAAAGCATTCAGAAGATGTGACCAAGATCAGGCCATTATCCGGCTCTTAGCGAATTCGAAAGGACCAGCTAATTGACTGAAGTAACCGGCGTCATGGCAGCGTTTTGTTTACGAAAAAACTGAGATTTTGTTGGTGATATACGAATAAAATTAACACAATTTTCGCTCACGTCACTTCGTTGCCGTGTGATCAGGACGGGCAGAATTCGGTCACGCAGCAGCAGAAGTTGCTCGCACAATTTTGTTTCTCACCATAGCAGATTGACCAAACTTGGTCATCTATCATTCTTGATCTCATGTGATGACTAGTCATGAGATAATGGTAGTCTGGAATCTAAACGGCTGTGGTAGGCTACTAACTCGAGCTACTGAGCTCAACTTAATAACTTTTGAAGCCCAAACGTTCAGTAAATTTATTTAACTCACACACACCATATTCTCTCACTCTCACTCTGTCTATCTCTCTCTCTCTATCTCTTTTTTCTCTCTTTCTCTTTCTCTCACTCTCTCTCACTCTCTCTCACTCTCTCTCTCTCTCCATCCTATCCAACCACGGTTCGCCACTCCTCCTCAGCTAATAACTGTTCAGAACTAGTTTTTAAGCGTGCATTCACTCTCGATCATCTTAAAATATATCTCTGTTGTAAAAGTGGTACAGTTGGTTTAATGGTGCAAAACATTTCCAATAAAAGGATGAGAAACACCTCTTGAGTAAACAGCATTTGGACGGTTATAAATCCGGCACACTCATGAAACATAAACTCGACTATCATGGCATTAATAGATCGGTCTTACTGGTCACTTGTACCCATCATTTTTTTATTTTTATAGCCTTGTTCACTCCGTTCGGAAGCATAGGGCCTCGATAAGACTTTTCCATCGCACACGGATCCGGGCTGTTGTTTTTGTGCCGTCCCAGGTGATGTCGGCATTTGCTAGTTCGTGCAACATCGACCTTCGCCAAGTGATATTTAGCCGACCGCGATCTCTTGCGGATTACAGTCCAGTGCCATTATCGTGATTTATAATAGGACTATGAATAAGTTCGTGCGGTTTTTTTTTTCGAAATTTGAATTTCGGATCATTCCCATGGCTTTTAAACGTTTGGAAATGGTTGATTGATCAACTCCCAAAGTGTTTGCAACCTCTTCTTGCGTTTGAGCCGGATCTTGATCGAGCAATTCCTCCAATTCGGTATCCATGAACTTTGGCGGCGCGGCCAAAATCACCACTTTTAAAGCGTGCAAACCACTTCTGGCACGTTCGCTCAGCTAGAGCATGCTCACCATAAACTTCCACCAAGATACGATGACTTTCGGCTGCTTTTTTCTTCATATTAAAGAATTCCCCGCAAAAACACATTATTTGGCACGAAATTCGACATTTTCAAGTGTGGTAAAAATATTGTTGTTTACGCTTCAAATAAAAAACTTATACTGACGTTTGTGCCTTACGACAGTAGCTCTCCAATGAATGTTTGGAAATGTGGATCGATGGAATAATAATCAAGTTACGCCATCTGTTGTAAAACCGCACGAACTTATCCATAGACCATTAAAAACAATATTCGGCTGATTTTGAACAAAGGTTTACGAAACCAACCTTCCCTCAAGTCAAGTCTAAGTAGGAGAAGAGAAATGGTACCTATAAATCAATATGAAGCAAAGAAAGGAGTGGGTGGTTCAAGGACATACGCGAAAGCCGAGAGTCAAGCCGGATCTTCACCCAAAGAAGTTCATCATATGTGTTTGGTGGGACTGGGAAATGCTCGAAAAGAATGCTCCACAATGTCCATCCACACCGCGTGAATTAGGCTATTCGATTGAAAATATTTGATCAACATGGTCAAGCCATGCCAGGCCGACAACGCCAGGCCACATGTTGCACAAGTCGTCAAGAGTTCGAATGAGAGGTCCTTCAGCATTCGCTGTATTCTTCGGATCTTGCACCGGCCGATTACCGTTTTTTCCGCGCCCTGTGAAACCAAATGAAGGGCGTTACCTTCGATAGCAAAGAGTCGTTTTAGGCGGAACGAAATTTTTTCAATTATGTACCGAGCAATTCAAACTATAAACTATAGCAGATAAAGATCGAGGGTTAATGCAATGGAATATATTGATTATTTCTGTTAGCTCGGATGCACAACAACCGAGGACGGAGCTGAGAAAGATCCCAATAATAGGCTGAATAAAGCCAGAGCAGCGTTCGGACGACTTAATCCTGCGTGGTGAAGCTCACAAATCTCCAGAAAGACTAAGCTTTGTTAGAGACTTATGTAAAATCCATCTTATTGTATGGCAATGAGCTGCAAGTATTCACCAACAAGTGCCTAAAAATCATATGCCGAATATTCCCGCCCCGTCATAATAAGAAGATCAGAAGATTGATCGCATTGGCGAAGATCAAGACTATGCAACCTTGCTAGCAGCCGCAAACGCCTTGTAGCGGCCCTATGATTCCGAGAGTGGAATGGACCTAGATAAGGTTTTTGTGGCAGTGGGTTTAGAATAGCCAGCTCACTTGGACCATGTAGGTCCGTTGTGGTACCAGTGAGTAACACGGTGTTTTTTCTTTATGGAACGATTTAGATGCTATTATGAAGCATAGGATAAGTTTTGTCCCAAAAAGAGAATCAAATGAGTATTTTCCTAACAACCCTGATCTACTCCTCGCTAAGGCTGGACAATTACAGCGGTAGTGTTCAATTGTTTGTTCCTCTTCCTCGCCTCTAGAACTTCTGCAGTATTCATGAGAAAATACACCTACCTAACAGCCAATGATCGGTGATACAAGCCAGCGATCAAGATCGATATCTTCTCTTTTGAGAGGTTGAGCAATTCTTCTGAGAGGTGGGAAATAAGAAAGAAAAAATGAAAATAAAATAAAAAATAAACTATAAGTTCTCCCATTCTCTAGCTTTACCTCACAGTTCGTACGACTTACTACTAAACTGGAGGTGATAATTTGCGAGAGTACAGCAGAATTTAATAGACCTTAATGAGGCCATATACCTACTGTTCTTCCTGCAGTAAGAGCTTGCCTGAGCTCCCCAACTCTGAGCTTTTTGGAACTTCAGCTCTCGGTAAGTAAACACAGACCCAAACAGGTAATGCGCAAGTACATATATTGCCATATCTCACCGTTTTTCTCATTTCCTAAGTAGGTTAAATCACCTTTTTTCATCGAGAAGCACGGAAATTTCGAGCACCCACACATACATAGTTTATATTTTAATTTTACTTTTCTAGATGCCTTTGCTTCTTCTCCTCTCACTATTAAAAAAATCACTTTTAATTAACACAAGCCAAACGCGCAATGCCTCATAGAATTCGCAGTTGCTCATACACACACACACACACACCTACCAGTAAGTGGATGTATGTGTGTGTCGATCGGCGCACGCAAACTTGCTTCTATTTATTCATATTCGCTTTTGCACTTGGGTGTGTGGTAATTGCAGTTTGCAAAATTAGCCAACGCAATCATTGTGTAGTATCTGCGAATTGGCATCTTTTAAATTACCTAAAAGACAACGCCGACACACACTACAAAAACAAAACCAACAAATATGTATGTGGCAAAGCAGCCGCATGTCGTTAAAGGAGACTGACTGACAATCAATAACGTGATTGACAACTCGTTGAGTCGCTGGCGGGGCGGCTTGCGGTGGTGTAAGGGTGGGTTATTGTGTGTGAATGTACGGTATAAGGAAAGTGTATATGTGTGTGTGTTTGCTGCATGCATAAATATATAAATAACTGCAACTGACTGCAGTCTTCGCAGCTTTTTCACATTTCAAATCATATTTATAATTTTTGAATTTTTTGCAATTATTTTTTCAAAACTTGTGAATGCCAAATATTTGCAAAACATCATCAAGTATCTGCAGCTGGCTTCAAAGACGGAAGTGGCCATGCGAACGCGCTGCTATTAATGGATAGTCAACGAGACGTTGGCAATGCCAATTTTTGAAAATGAGAATAAAAACAACAAATTGCATTTACTTCAATAATGTCATAATTTATTTAATTATTTAAAATAAAAATTCTTTAGATAAGTATGCAGAAATGGCTACAAGCTCTTCGTTTATGTTGTGTGTAAAAAAAATTCATGGTGATATTAATTAACAGTAGCTCATTCAATCAAAATATGTCTTTACTTTTACTTGGAGGGGCATACAAATTGAAAACTTGAAGCCGTTTTCCTCAACATTTTTCTAAATTTTTTGGATTATGATCAAAAATGATAGAAACAAGAAACAAGATTGCACCCATAAGAGAGTGCGTGCCGCCACACTAGCCTGGTTGTGTAGTGTTGCCAATCCTTTGCACTTTGCAATAAATTTAGTGGTATTTATACCCAACATGCGAAAAGTTTTAGGTTCGTTGCTTTTTTTTGTGTTTGAAGCTACCAAAATAAGGTCAATTGTCAGTTAAAAAGAAAAAATGTATAATCAATCAGTAAGCCCATCAGTTCGTACGTATTTTACCCATAATTTCACTTTTGTACGATTTTTACATACAAAAAATTATTCGCGGAATATAACGAAACTATTTATATTATATTTGCTTTGATATATTGTGCATTCGACAAGTGCTTTTAATCTCGCTGCTCGTCCTGAAGTCTTTACCTCCGACGCCTTGCTCGAACTCGTGGAAGCTGAGCCAAATTGGGCAGTCGATATGATAGCTCAGAGGTTAAATTCATCGCATGGAAGATGTTCACAGGCACCTGATTCAGTTGGGAAAGGTTTAAAAGCTGGGAAGATGGGTTCCGGATAGACTTTCCGTCGCCACCCTTCAGCAGGGAGTGAATGTGTGTTCTCAGCTGTTGCAACGGCTTGAAAATGAAAGATTTTTCAACCGTACCGTTACTGGTGATGAAAAATGGGTCCTTTACAATAATCCTGTTCGCAAACGCCAATGGTTGGATAAAGATGAAACACCCGAACCGACCCCTAGAGATGGCCTTCACCCCAAGAAGATTCTCCTGTCTATTTGGTGGGATATGGCCGGTATTGTTTATTATGAACTTCTGGAACCAAACCAGATGATAACTGCTGATTATTATTTTCATCAGCTGTCAAACCTGAATGAGGCACTTAACAAAAATCGACGTAAAGTTTTGTTTCACCACGACAACGCAAGACCTCATACCGCAAGGCAAACATTAGGCAAGCTGAACGAGCTCGGATGAGAGCTAATGCCGCATCCACCATACTCTCCGGATATTGCACCTTGTGATTATCACCTTTTCATATTTCATTCCTTGCCCGTTGCATGGTTATGGTTACTGAGCTCGGTAGTCTAGCATAAGTGCAGTAGCCTGCCATCCCAGAGATTGTGGATTCAAACCCCACGTAAAGCACGATCCTCACACTTTTTCAAATTTACCTACTTTCCCCGTTTCTAAAAACAAAACAAAAAAAAATCCTCTTTTCTCAAACCCAAAAACTTATCCTATCCATCATTTACATCCTTACTCCCGTACAATAGTCAGCGCATTCATTATTTGCATTGTGGCTGCAAAAATAAGCAAAAAAAAAAAGAAAACAGACACAGTTACACATTGCATCAGTGGCGCCAGCAAGAGGAAGCGGGCAGTCGCGGTAATAGCGCACACTCACACACCACTTTAGCGAAGTCCTCAACCATCTATGCGATCCTTCTGCCAAAAAAATTTGGCACACAGATGGCGCTCCAAGCAGTAAGAAGGCGTTCTTCCTAAGCAACGACAAGTGGTCATTCCCACTACTTAGGACTGATAGCGGCAGGCTAATCACCTACCCTGTCAGAAAGCAAAATAGATTAACGAAACCAACGCAAGACAAGTCTTTTCGAGGCCCTATGCTCTCGAGAGAGTAGACAAGGAAAAAAATGGTTATGATTGAGACTAAGCAAAAATATTGGATTTTCTTATTTCAACTTTTCTTAACATTTACAATCGTTTTATAAATTTTAAAAAGCCTTTGAATGTACTAAATACGAATTAAAACCATAGAGGTGTAAATTAAACCAGATCGATAACTGCAGTGCTGCTCCTCTTTATAAAATAGGATCTAATCCAATCTAGAAAAATCGGTGGACAATCGGGTGCCTGTCGTCAGCTTCGGTGGGAAGTATGATAGTGATCAATGGTTAAGTCCAGAGAACCTATTAACGGGATATCAGCACACTTTCTACACCGACGGATCCAAAACCAGTGATGGAAGCGGATCTGGATGGTACTCAGATGAAGACACTAGGAGTACTTATGCCACAGGACAGATGGCCACGGTATTTCTTACGGAAGTCTATGCCATCTTAAATGTGGCGCACTGGCTAATTGAGAAAAAGTGGCGGGGCAACAGTATTGGAATTTGTAGTGACAGTCAAGCTGCAGTAAAAGCCCTTGCTAACCCACGCTGCTGTTCGAAGTTAGTCGGTGAATGTAAGACAAAACTTAAAATACATTAATGAATCCAAGAGATTTGTGGAAGAGTGATCTCAAACTAATTTGTCCGTCTTACCACCCACTTTTTATCTCTCCTATCTCTATTCTTTCTACTGAAATCTATCCGGGTATAGTACAATGGTCTACTGACTAAGTGCTTGGACTTGTCCAACCCCCCACAAATCTAATCTAATCTAAATCTAGGAAAATCGCATGGAAACACAGTCATGCCAATTCAGTTACTAAATCGTATGGGAGATTTATCGAAGTATTTGACACTTACAAACTAAACAGTTGCATACAAACGGACAAGCAATGGAGCGCGTAGAGATCAGAATAGAGATTTGCAGCTCTCAAAATAATTTTTGGTTTTATTATTTATTCAGTAAAAAAGTTATTCAAAACCAAATTGGATGATTAGTTTTGCGCCAGCTACTTTGAACACAGTTACTTCATATTACTTACCTTAAACTAAAACACTCGCCAGTCGGGCGTTACCCGTCCAGCAATCCATAAGATAACTATTTTCCTTGGCCGTGTTGCCGGTTGTTGCTGGTATTGCTGTTGCTGTTGCTGTTTGCTTTAGTTGTCGATTTTCTTTATAAACAACCGTTATGTTTCGTTCGCCGTTCTTGTGACTTATGTTCTGGCCTGTTATTTAATTGAAATATTTCACACAGTTGACACGATTTGGTTTTAGAAATTTTGTTGTTTTCTTTTTTTTTTTGTTTTCTTATATGAGAACACACTTTTTCTTTCTTTGTTTTGAATAAAAATGTCTTTTTTTATTTTTTTTAATTTTTTATGACTTTTAAAAGCACAAAAATAACAAATGCATGCGAGCTTGAAAACATGCACAGATTCAAGAACAAAAGAAATAACCACACGGAAACAAAGTATTTTTTTTTGGTGAAAAATTAAAGTGACGAGTGTACGAAGAAACGAGAGAGAGCACGCGCTGTGAAATGTGACATTAAAAGAGTTATCGAACGTAATTTTGATTTGAACGCAAACTAATAACTGTCTTAAATGAACGAACTTTCGCCTAAAACGAGCTTTTGCATAAATGTTGGATTTAAAAAGAGCTTTCGACTTGAACGGAGCTTTCACTTTAAAGAGCTTTCGACTTTTCGCAAACTTATTGTTCAGAACAAACTTTCACTTTGGTGAGCTGCAACTTCAAAATAAGCTTTCGTAAGAAAAATAATTATATTTAAGGCAAATATTTAAATGAAAAGAACTTTTACTTCAAAAGAACTTTCGGTAAAATGTTTAGCTTTTTTTATTTCCGTATTTTTTGTTAAGCACTAAAATTGCAATTATAACTTTGGTTGTTCTGCCATTTGGTAAATGCCGAAATGTTTAATTTCTTGACTTCACTTGTACCGTTTTTTTTTTTTTTCGATTCACAAAAAGTTTAGATTTTTCATGTGCTTTGCAAAATTTCCGTTTTTTTCTGCCGTTAAGTTTTGTTAGAGTACAGTTATAGGTTCATTAATTAGCGTCTAATTAGCAGTTTATTTTTTTGTATTTTTTGGTTCAACAGGTTGTTGTTGCTTTTAAGTAGGTATGTCTGTTTCGAGTATATTGAAAGAAGGGAGAAGGCCAAAGTTATTCTGTTTTTACTGTTCGCTGAAGGAGTGATTGAGTGAGTGTGTGCTGCTGCTGTTTCACTTTCAGTGTAACTGTTGGATTTTAATTTGGAATTTTGACTTTGTTGGTTTTTGAATGAGGCTTCTGGAAATAGAAGAGAAAATGGAGTTCGTTAATAATTTGTGGAAGGGTATTAAAAATATAAATTTATTCAATGATTATTTAGATATAACTAATGATAAGCTGTACGGATTTACTCAAAGTTTACAAAAAAATATTGCAAATATTCATAAAAATGCGAATAAAATTGTGCAACAATACTCTATATAAGTTAATAAAATTTTAATATAAAATACACTTTTTGAATAGATATGATTTTATTGCATTGAAATAAATTCCCAAACCTTCACACACAAAAACTACTTAAATCATTTTTGAAGAAACGAAGTGTCTGCAAAAAATCAGTCCAAACCCGCCTGGCACAATTCTAGGCTCATTACTCTCAACTATAAAAAAACCGAAGCATACAAACTATACTGCAAATCTAAAAATAACGCAAAGCTTTATGAAGCGTGCAATCGGTTGCAAAGAGAATTCGATGTTCTGAACAAATTTTTATATCAGAACTACATTTCTAAAGTAGAGAGTGGTATCAAAGAAAACTGTAAATCTTTTTGGCAATTTATTAACGGTGAAAAGAAAACCACTGGAATTCCGGATAAATTGAGTTATTTGGGGGAAACGTTGTCGGACACTCAAAAAATTAGTAACCTTTCTGCAGAATTTTTTCTATCTGTTTATGTTTCTCAATCCGACACCGGAATAGAAGATACCTCTTTTAACAGCTCACGAACAAATAAAGGTTTCCAGCTCTCATTTAAATACGTACTCAGGAGCCTTTCGGCCTTGGAAAATTACCCAACTCCTGGAGAAGATGGCTTCTCTCCTATATTATTAGCGACACCATTAACAATTACCTTCAATAAATCACTAGCTTCTGGTGAGCTTTTACATAATTGGAAAGAATCGTTTATCATACCGATGCATAAGTCTGGAAGCAAGTCGGAAGTCAAAAATTATCGCCCTATCAGCAAAACCTCTTGTATACCTAAACTCTTTGAAACGCTAGTTCATGACTTGATTTTCTGTCAAATTTCAGATCTCATCTCACCTAATCAGTACGGCCTTGTTAAGGGTAGATCTACTGTTATGAATTTAAGGTTATTTGCAAATTTTGTCATAAACCAATTTGAAACAGGCCAACAATGCCATGTTATATTCACCGATTTTTCGAAAGCGTTCGATAGAGTCAGTCAGTATCCTACTGGAAAAGCTGGGTTCATTTGGACTTCATCCTAGCTTACTCAAGTGGCTTGCATCTTATCTAACAGATAGAGCTCAATTCGTTCGTATAAATAACATAAAATCTGATGCCATCAAAGTTACCTCAGGCGTACCTCAAGGTAGCCATCTTGGGATACTACTGTTCTTAATGTTTGTTAATGACATTCCAGACGTTTTCGAGACATCACGTTGTCTGATGTATGCAGATGACCTGAAAGTTTACAGTCGGTTAGAGGATGTAAGTGACTGTATAAGACTTCAAGAAGACTTAACAAGATTGGAAGCTTGGTGTAACGATAACTCCTTACCTCTTAATGCCAGCACATTGTATTTTTCTCTTGTGAGATTAGCCCTCGAATATTGCAGCATTATTTGGGATCCACTCTATATGGGTTCATCTTTAAGAATTGAGAAGGTTCAGACACGTTTCACTAGATTTGCTATTCGTTCACTTAGTGGGCCTTGCAGTTTACCTGCTTATGAAATTAGATGTCTTTTGTTAGCATTGCCAACTTTAGAAATGCGGGGAAAAATTTCTTCCGTAATGCTTATAAGGCACATAGTTTCGAACCATATCAAATGCCACTTACTGCTGGAGCTAATTCTTTTTAATTGTCCTACTCGTAACCTTAGACTCCGCAATATGTTCCATTTACCTTATCACAAGACCAATTTTAGTCGAAATGAACCGCTTGCACGTTGTATAAGGCATTCTAACCAATTATGCAAAATTTTGGATATATGATATTCTCTAACTCACGAGAGACTTTCAAATCAAAACTTAAGGGGGGAGCCTGGTTTATAATACAAGATCGAAAAAATTAATTTTTTTTTTTTTTCATTTTAAGCGATTCCTAATATATTTCAGAATATTCACACAAAGTTACAGATCCTAATTCTCAATATTTCCGTAGACTTTTCGACTTCTCATTATTATGATTTCTTTGAATTGGCGTACATGAATGAAAAAAAACTAATGAAGCTTTTGAAATGAATCATAGCTTGCTTTCTTCAGTATTAAATTCTCTTCTATTTGAACTAACAAAATAGATTAAAAAAAAATTTCAAGATTTTTATACCAAGTTGAAGTGAATTTTTTTTTATAGAAAGGCATTTTTTTCTTTAAAACCTCCAAAAAGTTGAAATTTTGGAATTTCTCTCAGTTTTCTTAGTTCATCTATAATAAAAAATCATGATAACTAGAAATCCATTTGAATTTTTTGCTTTAGATAATAATTACGAGCTGTATCTTGTACGCCAGTTGGAAACTCCAGCATTTCAGCGCTCTACTAATTTCTATGCTAAACATTTTTTTCAACTTATTTTAACCAGTACAAAAATTGTTTATACTTTTTAAATGTTCATTAAAAGATAGAAAAAACTTTGCAGTGCTAAATTAATTTTTCCCTTAAAAAAAAAAAATCGCAAAGAGATGCAATTTTTAGACCTCATAAACCAGGCTCCACCCTTAATCTGGAGATACACTTTTTGAATTGTGACTAATGTATCTCACAGTATTGTTTATATTATATTATATTTAATCTTTAGTATTAGTAATCTATTTGAGTTGTACTTTAACTGATGAAAGAATGCATAAAATAAATAAATATTTATTTACTTATTTATTAAGGGAACCAGACCTCTTTTGTCCACGAAAGGAATATTGCCTACTAACTTTTTTAGCAAAAGGTTTCATTGCTATGATTTTGAGTTCTTTTTCTTTAGAATTTGTTCTGAAATAAACAGCATCTTTTCCAAGAGGACATCACGGACTTATTAAATAGCTCGAGATGGTCGACACAGGGTGAAAATTAGGACGAGAAATTGCATGTCTGTGAAAATTCAGTGACTGAGAAACTAGAAACTGAGAAGTTAGAAACAAACTAATGAAAACGAATTGCCGCATGTTAAATTGTGAAAGTGCAAAATGAATATAAAATCTCCAAATGTAGTTTTTTTTGTGTTTTTATGCGAATGACGCCATGGCAAGAAAATGAGTGTGTTTGCATAGTTTCTTGTGTTTGATAGTTTCTATTGCTTTCGCCCACTCTTCCTCTTTACAAACAAGCAATTTCGCTTCCTTTTGTTTGTATATTCTCGGGGTATGACGTCACAGCGAATTTTGTATTCCATCTTTCTTGGGTAATCGAGAAGTGAATTACAAATGAGATAGCGAAATACAAATGGAGAGCGAATTATGTGCCAAGGGAACTAAGCTCTCACTGCAAATGAAGTATTTTTAATATTATTTATAATATTCCTTTTAATATTCTTTATTAAACTTTAAACTTAAAATTTAAAATTTTTTTGTCTAGATTACAATTCAGTTTTAACAGTTTCACTTTAAGTTTTCAGCATTCGCTTCATTTCGCTGACATCCATTTACAACTGATTTCTATAGCAAAAATGTGCTCAATAAAGCATTTGAACGGCCAGCTTTACTTTTCAAGCCCTCAAAATATTTTCACCTGTGCTTAACCTTTTAAAGTTCCAACACAACATAATGAATTAAACAGCATCATTCATTTTCAATGCAAAATTTAAGATATTTACTTTCAATTGGTATTTAAAACTAACACACTTAAGTGTGCCTCCATCTGCCTCCACCCACTACCCCGGCCTTCTCGTTCGGCGGCACTTCTCTCTGAATTCACGTGAATGGCAAAAATTTCGCAAAGTTCAAGTTTATGTTGCATTACTCATACAAAAAGGCAACAATAACAACTGAAAGTGAGCACTAACATAGTTGATGAATCTAGCAAGAATAGAAGGAGGGGGTGGTTCATGGTGAAGGCGGCATCACATTCTAAAGGCCGCAGAAGTGCAACTTCAAAACAGTGCACTAACAATGTCATCAACCTCGCTGCAACAGCAATGGATGCAGCAAAAACGCAGGAACAGCAGCTGAGAGCGGAGAGTAGCACAGATCGGTGGGCGCAGAAGGAGGATGAGTGCAGCGCGACGGCGAAGAGTTAGAAAGAGTAAGCGAGCGAGAAAGGAAGACAAGCCGGAAAAAGTTTTTAAAAAGTTTTATGCGCGGCAGTGAGTGCAACGTTGTGACTGTGTGTGTGTGTGTGTGTGTGTGTTCGGGTGGGTGAGCATGTATTTAATGTACATAGTATAGCTGTATGAATGGCGTAAATTGTATGAATGATTTTCATTTCTACGTGGCTTTGTTGCTTGTGTATGAGCGTGTTTACTTTTCTATTTTATGCTACTACGTCTGTATGTATGTGTGAATGTGTATGCAAATGCAGAGCAACGTGCGCATGTATAGTGAAAATGCATAGACGCTAATTGAAAAGGAACTTTTGCAACATTCAAGTATCTGGTGTAGTGATGTAGTAGTGTGCAGCATCCTTGCGCAACATGTTGCTGGGCAAGTAAATGTTGATGAAGTGTAGTTGTGCAGGCGCAAAGCAGTAAAGTACGGCTGCGAAGAAGAAACAAATACCTGCACATATATGCAGACAAGAGACATGCATTAACACACACACACACATACGTAAGCGCATTTTTATTTGCATGCATAAGTGTGTACTTAAATTATCATAGCTCCTTCTATTTATTGTATGTACATATAGACGTATCCTTGAAAAACTTTTTGATGTTGCCAACATAAGCGAAAATGTTATTGTTGTCGTTTGCTCTAGTTGCAGGCCACTATTATTATAGCTGTTGTTGTCTGTGCTACTATCATCGTCGGTGTGAAAACTTTCACTATTTTAATTGGTATTTTATTGCTTTGCGCTCGCTGTGTGGTTAACCTGTCGCTCACCTGCTACAATCGTCAGCTGCATTTGTGGTACACATACATACATACACGTATATATAAAATATATGATACATATACATATACGCATTGACAAGACGTACACGTCCACGTGACTTATAAAAATCTTATTGGACTATAACTTTGAAGCTTCCGATGTAGTAAAAATACGAAGGTTGCTGCAAGAGTTTTTTTTCAGGCATGGCAACAGCAGTGTGAATATGTGAAACCTAATATTGTAATGGTAATAAAGCATTAATATCAAAAGATAATTATTTGAAAGTGCTTTAATCAAAAAAATTATTTTTTATGTAAGGTTGCCACATAGTATTTATATGTAAAAGCAAGAATGTAGTAATTTTTTAACATGCTAAGTTGAAATTTTACAAATTTATGGTAAAGTAAGCATTTTAAAGCAACAAAAGTTTAACAGAGTTGCCACCTATTTCCAAGAATAATACTTCTTGGTAGAAAATAGCTTTAAAACACTACAGCAAGTAAACTTACTGACATAGTAATCATTTTAAAGCAACTAAATTTTAACGGAGTTGCCACGTATTTCCAAGTGTAATACTTGTTGGTAGAAAACAGCTTAAAAACACTACACCAAGTAAGTTTACTGGCATAGTAAGCAGTTTAAACAAATTGAATTTTAACAGGGTTGCCACCTATTTCCAAGTATAATCGTTTTTAGTAGACAACAGCTTTAAAACACTACAGCAAGTAAACTAACTGGTATAGTAAGCATTTTGAAGAAATAACATTTTAACAGGGTTGCCATCTATTTCCAAGTATAATATTTCTTGGTAGAAAACAGCTTAAAAACATTACACCATGTGTTTCGCGTAAAATGTGTTTACAAAAACAATATTAGAAAGATATTTGGAATAGAGGTGCCACCTACTTTCAAGAATTATAGTTCAAACTGAAGAAAATTGCTTAAAAATATGGTGCCAGTAGTCTCGAATGAAATACAAAAATAATTGAAAGAACAATTAGAATAGGGTTGCCAGCTATTTTCAAAGTTCCTAATAAAACAAACAACTTAGGAACACCGCACCACGTACTTCGAATGAAATACTTTGCGACAACTATAATTGAGGAAGCGTTAAGAGTAGGGTTGCCAACTAACCTTTAAATAAATGGGTTCCTGAAACGTAAACAGCGAAAAAAAAATTATGAAAACAATAGGTCAGATCCATGAAGATGAGCTTGAGCTACTACTTGAAATTTGTTTCCATTTTCTTCTTACCTTTTTTTCATTTATTTCATTTGGTGCAACGGTAAAGAGCTATACATAAGTGCAAGGCGTATGCTTCCTGTATTCTTAAATTTTGGTCCGAACTGAGTTTAAAAATGATTCTCCCACAAACTATGAGCGCCTATGTCGAACTCCGATTTATACTCATTGTTTTGAACTCAAGGGCTCAAAAGCTTTTGCCAAAAGCCTGATAGGTGAAATGAGATGAACCCTTTGAAGCAAGCTAAGAAACTTTTTAGCTCATTTTATACACCCATAAAAATAAATTATAAACTCTAAACCAGTTTAGTTTATTTACGATCGATATCGTCACGTGCTGCAGAAAAAGTGAACATTGTAATAGCGCAACATCATAGCAAGCTTGTACAGCATTCTCAAGCACATTTTTTCTTATAAACACATCCTCTGTGTCTATATATGCTCACCTACTGAGCTGAAAAAAAATACCCTTCAGATTAAAGCTTATACTCGTACGCAAGTCTAAAAGCTTGGAATACCTTATGTTTGCGGCAAGCTTTCACTAATATTTAGCATCAGAAAAGCTTTCACTATAGAAAGCTTGCATTTATTTAAAGTTAAGCTGCTGCTCCTGTGCTTTTAAAATATGAATCCTTTAAAACTTGTACCATAAAAGCTTTCATTTTTACTATATTACTTATACAAACAAAGCTACAATCACTGAAAGATTTCATTTTTACTGCAAAAACCAAAGATTTACTTAGATATTTTCACTCTCGCATTGACTTTTCCATTCTGTTTGATTTAGTTACATTGCACCCAACTTTTCAATTCACACGTTTACCGTTTTCAATTGAAAAACGCACCCAGACCACTGAAGCCAAGTGATTTCAAACGAACTACAATGCACTTAGATCCTCATAAATAAAACCAAGGCACGTTTCAGGTAATCCGCACATTCTTACGTACATATATAGGTATGATTGACTGCAAATCGCGCGTCTGACTGCATTGCGACGCATTGAGTAGCCAGTCAGTCACATTGCGAAAGGGGCATCGGGTCGTCGTTGCTGTTTGCCGTTGACGTCTTGTAAGAACCACAGGTGCTTATGACAGCAAAGCAACTGAGAAGATACAAAAATACAACAGGGGCTGACTAGCGGGGGCTTACCAGCGAAACGTAGCTATTCGCAGACTATTCGACAGACAAGTAGACGTCTGAGCATGCAGGCAAATACATAAATAGACATGATGATTGCCAGATAGATGGTAAACATGAGCGAGGGATGGACGGTGGGTGTAGATTGGGCGAAAAGTAAAGTAACCAATTGCTTGCGACATTGGCACTGGCGACCAAACCGGAGACCGCGCATGAAACAGCGCCACGATAGGCAGCCATGCAGTAGTACAAACGCAAAAACCTACATACAACAGTTACGACTGACTCAGGCTGAGTTTCGAGTGCGCGCTTGTGTGTTGGGCTGAGACAACAACTCAGATTGGACAATCGTAGCGGCTTAGACATTCAGCCGACAATTGTTGAGACAACGCGGCTATTCCACGGGCTGACGCAGCACACAGTCAAGAGTAGGCAAACTAATTGTTAAATGCTTGGCGAAACCAGATGAGGAAGGCTGCGCTAAGGAAGTGGCGAGTGTCGGCAAAGGAACATAGATAGGGTGCTGTGTTAGGTGTCAGAGGTCAACACATGTCGAATGCGCGCGCGATACGGTAAAACAAGCGCAACAACAAATGGGTAGAGGGACAGACATGCAGATGTTAAGCGGGAGTATTGTCATAGAAAGGGGGGTCGGGGCGCCAGCAGCGACTTACTCCTTGTTGTTATGCTTACGGTGGGAAATGGAGACGCGCGGGCGAAAGGCTCTGATGCAACGCCACAAAACTTGTATCTTTGTTTTTTGTGTGTTTTGTCGCAGCTTTTTATTTTAATGTCGCTGATTTTTGTAATTTTTATTTTGACTGCACTTGCAACATGAGCTCTGCGTACGCCTTTTCCTCTTTCTCTTGTTATTCGCTTTTATTTTTGTGTGTTTGCTTTAACTTTTCCGGCTGCCGCTATCGTTTTTTTGTTTTTATTTTGTTTTTCCAAACATTTTATACATGTTCACCCACACATACACACACACACATACATATACAGGTATTATATATTATTTCCCAGCAACCGCCTTCGCACCAAATACTCTACAACCGCATTTGAAAGGAATATAAAATACGAAAACAGTAGCTTTACAAAAGCAACAATAACAACAACAACAACAAATCACAACAATCACAGCTGCAGTGAAGCCATGCAAAATGAAAACGAAAGCAAAAATATGTTTCGTAGTGAAATTGCATGGAATTCGCTATGCATTACTTTGGTGTTGGTGTTGGTGTTGGTGCTAGCGTTGGTTCAGCGGGGGAGGTAATGTTGGTTGTGGTGGTGGCAATGGCCGATATAAGCGCATGGTGAGGCCAACATGCAGCAGGATACACGCATATCATTGCAGTAACACATAAATTGCCGCTCAGTCAGCCAGTCAGGCAGTCAGTTGGGCAGACGCAAAGGTGCAACGCCAACTTCGCTGTGGTGCATTGAAACTACGTTGCCATTGTAGTCCTCAACACACAATCTATGTATATTTGAATGTATGCATGTATGTATGTATGTATGTATGTGTGTATGCATGTATGTATGCATGTATGTTTGTACTCACGCCTGACATTGCAACGTCATTGTGCAGCATGTGGCATGCACGTTGTGGGTGCAGGAATCGCGCGCCCGAGTGGGTGTATGAAAAGGTTGCACTGCCTGGTTTGTTGCACTTAGCCTACACACATGCACACACACAAGCACGCGCTTGCAGGCCTGCTGCCAAACACACATTTTATGATATGCACTGATGATGTGGCGGTGTGCGTTTTTACAGGTCTGCTTTTACTTTTCCTTTTCTTCACTTGCTGATAAATTTTAATGTTTTTGTTTTTTTCCGCAGCTAATGCATTTTTTGCCTTTTTCTTGTCGCTGTTTGAACCCTTCCTCTGGTTTTGCCTTCCCCTCGCACTCGGCTTATTTATAGGTATATACTCATTGTTGCTAATACCGTTATTTGTTGTTGTTATTATTGCCATTGCCGCTATTGTGGTTGTTGTCGTCGTCATTTGCAATTGTCGTCGTTATGGTTATTGTAGTTGTTGTTGCGCAGACAATTGTTTTTCAATTGCTGTTTTTTGCCTTTGGTAGTTTTCATTGTTACCAATTTCGTTGGCGTAGTTGTTCCTTTTAACTAGCTGTGTTGTTGTTACTTTTGTAGCTTCTGTGTCTAGCAGTTGGTTTTTGTTATATCGTTGAGGCAATTAATTGTCATGATTTCATTCGTTTAAGTATTTTATTCCTAACGAAAACAAAAAACGCTTCTTTCGTAAGCTTCTCAGAAATAGAAATTCGAAATTCTTTTGCCGTATAAAATATGGTTTCATCAGAGTGGCTGAAAGGAAGTGAGCTTAATGAAGGCGAAATGGAAGTTTGTTCACTAATAAGTGCCGTTTCTGCAGCGCAACTCCTTCAAGATTTGTGGTGTACATCCATGCATACATACAGACATTGGAGCTTTCTATTTATGAAGTGAAAAATATATCCCTTAGCCGAAAATGCACTCACATGTATACACATATACATAAAGGAAGATATGTGGTATGCCATAACCAGTTTCAAGCATTCTCCTTCCTTCCAAGCAGGCTTCCCAAATTCATTGTTACCTCTACAGACATCATTCGGATGTATTTGCAGTTCTTGTATAGTTACTCGCAACTTCTGATTATCGCGCATCTCATAGACTATTTGGCCCTTTCACGGCAGGTGGGCTTCAGGTTCAAAACCCACCGTGGACATGAAACCCCAAACTGCTTTTTTTCAATAGCGGTTGCCCTCGACGAGCGATGACATCCCACGGAGTGTATTTCTGCTATGAAAAAGCGCCTCAAATGGGTTTTACCTGACGTTCGGAGGCGGCAAAAAAGTTGTGAAAGAGCATTAAAAAGTGCACCACAAATTAGAGAAGAGCTCAGCCAAACCCTCAAATATTAGATGTACGCGCAAATTATTATTACTGTGATTATTGGGGAGATATAACACCGTGATCTCTCTCGAAGTCCTTTATTCCAACAGGTCCTCAAAGTTTTTTACGTCGCGTGCCGTTAACAACACCACCTGCACGGGCAAGTCGTCGTCCGGTGAGGTCAGCAAATTTACAGATACTTCATTTTGGCATTTCGCAAGAATGGACCCCAGAGACAGTTTATCCCTTATCCCACTCATTAAGAAGTATATTCGATAGCTCATTTAAGCTGGAGAGTCGGTCTACGAGTGTCTGTCTACGTGCGAAGTCAGAGAGCTGGCACTAGTGGTGCGTATCGAAGTTATGTTTAGTTAGTTGTATCTCTTAGAAGAACACACACCCAGTTTCAGTCAGATCGATTTATTTTTTTGTGGTTAGCATTCGTTTGCATCGAGAAAGTCGAGTGATTTCCCTTTTCGATCACGACAACGCACCAGCTCACGCCTCAGGAGTTGTGGTCGCAAAAGTAATGGAAATAGGCTTTCAACTCTTTTCTAATCCCCCTATTCTCCAGACTTGGCTTTTTCGGAT
Source organism: Anastrepha obliqua (assembly GCF_027943255.1). Taxonomy (NCBI): domain Eukaryota; kingdom Metazoa; phylum Arthropoda; class Insecta; order Diptera; family Tephritidae; genus Anastrepha; species Anastrepha obliqua. The sequence goes on from NC_072893.1 coordinate 53,345,723, forward strand.
CCCTCGGAATACTATTTCTTTCTCAATTTGAAGAAATGGCTGGCGGCAAAAAGAGTGTATCTAAACGAGCAGGTGATTGTAGAAACGACTGGCTATTTATCTTGAGTTGGAAAAATCCAACAAAAGCAAAAAATTAGTACAGCGTTGGACGAAGCGTATCAGCTTAAAAAGAGTGGTGAAAAAAAAAATGTTTAGCCAAATCAATTAAGTAGTTTTTATTTTTGTATGACTTTTCAACGGACCCTCGTATCTAGCCTGGTTGCTCTTAGGCATTTGTCTGCTGCCTTTTAAAGAGGTTCCTATGCAACGTCACATTTTCTTAAGAGGTTCGCCTTTTCATTGCCGTTGGAACCCGTTTTTGGCTTTCTTTTTGTTTTTTGTATAAGTCAAAAGTATTTGGGCCTTGGGTGGCCTAGTTTTCTATTTGAAAAAGAAGGTACTCCCACCAGCGTAATAGGTCCATTCTGTGCAATAGGTTTTCATTTTTCCAGTTGTACCGGCTTTTTTAATGTTCAGTATTTTCTCATCATAAGAACATTTCACATATAAAGCATAAGCTGTTAGGAGTTGGCAAGGGTATAAAGGGCGTTATCCACCATTATAATAGAAACGCTTGTCTTCTATCCCCACCAAGGCTCTAGAGACGCTATTTGGACTTCGCTCCATAGGTATTTATCACAATTTGCGTGGTAATTGTAGCGCAATCAAGCTAAATGCTTGGAAAGATTCTAGATCTTAAAAATTATATGATAGAAAATTTTCCGAGAACACGGAGGGAGCTACTATGATCTACACTGTTGCACAAACCTGCTACGATAACTATTTTTCCATTAAAATATTAGAGCAATTTAAATGGTATAACGTTAAGAGCCTTGATCCAATGTCAGTGGAATTCTCCAATAATGGTGAAATTCAAAATTATAGAACTTAGAAATGTTGCAATTGTACCGAAGCCTACGCGTGTCTGACTGCTGCTATGTCTTTTAAGCTGAGCGAATTGAGAGAGGCTTGAATGTAAATTAATGGCATCACAATGGGCCTCCAGGCCTATGCGGAACATGCTCATGGAAAGAAATTGAAGCCATTTGTCTGCTTGCCATGAACAATCTGCCATGCTTTTGTCATCCTTGAATGTAAACTCTAGTATACATCCACATGTGGGCGTAAAACTAATATCTACTCAACACCAAACGTCCCAGGTGCTATGTTCATCTGGAAAATTCTATATATGTATAGCTGAAAGTCAAAGCGCCTGGAACGTTTGGTACGGAGTACAGCAATAAAAGTTAATTTGTGAGCCATAAACGCCTAAACCTTTCATCCGGTTGTGAAAAAATATTGATAAGTTATTGGGAAAGTATGTCTGCCAAGAGTTGCGAGTTGGTACGGGATACCTAGGTGGCGCTGATGTCGAGGTATTTATAGAAGTCGTATTTATAGTCCAATTTAGTTCACACACGGAATGTATATGAAATGTCTCAAAAGAAGAGGTTTTGGAAAAATAGACAGCGTAGATGGCGATGTGGTCAATATATTTCACAAAATCGCAATTACGGTCGAAAAGTCGTACAGGCCATTACTGTCCATTTCACCCGGTCTGAAGCACATCAGTAAAAAGTGACAAACAGATACCAGTTACGAGGGGTGCCTTTTATATGTCGGGACTAGAGAACAAAAACAAATTTTAATCATCGAAAATCACTTTATTGTTTTTCAAAATATTCTCCATGAAGTTCTATACACTTTTGCATGCGTTTGAACCAATTGTCGAAGCACTTTTGCCACTCTGAATGAGGTACCTCCAAAACATGCATTCTGAATGCCGCAACCGCTTCTTCAGGTGTCGAAAAACGTTGACCTCTCAGTTTGTTTTTTACGTACGGGAATAAAAAGAAGTCATTCGTCTTGGAGTGAACTACGACCACGATTGAATTCTCCATACCATCGATAAACACTGATCCTTGATGGAGCTTCATCGCCAAAAAATTAATTAAGTTCATCCATGTAATGTTGCTGAGTTAATCCACGTCGAAAGTTGTAAAAAATAATCGCACGAAAATGTTCACGATTTAATTCCATTTTTGGACCGAGACGAATCTTTTAAGTTACTGTAAACAACACAAATAGCGCTGGTATTTCAAAACGTTCTGAGTACGTAAAAGCCAAAAAATGTCAAACTTTGCGATACAGCTGTCAGTTGCCAGATTGCAACACCAGGGTTGCCAAATCTCGAAATATAAAAAGCACCCCTTGTATAAGGGCATAAGAAGAAGCAAAGCATATCGCTGCAATTGCTTGACCGTTGATAAGATTAGAATGCCCTGAGCTTTAGACAACAACAAATGTGATGCCTTTATAACTTCACTTTTTAACCGCAGAGGCCTATAGCCTGTATGCATACCGAGATCCTCAGAATGATTAAACGAGTCAGTTTAGCCATGTCTGTTCGTCCATCTGTCCGTGCGTCGATAACTCGACCAAAAGTTTTAGCATATCAATGAAACTTCGTACTCTTTGAATTAGTTTTTGTCCAACGTAGGTTGCTAATGAAAATGGGCAAAATCAATCAATAACCACGCCCACCTCTCATATAAGGGTATTTTTTGAAACAGAAAAAAACCTGATATCTCTTTTATATTATAAATGAAGAAATAGTACTCGAATTCTGTATAAATAATGAACCCAAGGAAAGAAATAAGTAACAACAATTGAAAAAACTGTGCCGCGCCGCACCCAATTTCGCGAAAACGCGATTTAATAAGACTCTCGCTTACTAGTTACACAAATTGCTCCTCTACTCATTATGATCAGGCAAAAATATTATTTAGATACGAGAGAAACTCCATCAGATGTTGTAACTATAGAGCTTTAACACTCATTGCAGATGAGTTTGCTTGATTCCAAAAATCAATAGTCAGCCGAAAGAAAATTTTACTAAAATAAGCCCGGCTATATTAGGCCTGGTCCGGACCGAAATCAGCCTTCCCCGCTTGTTATTCAATCAAAATGTCTACGGTCACCATTAAAGCGGCCAACAATTGCGTTAACCTCTCGCCCTTTTCATCAGTCTACCACGAATAAATGGCTGAGCTAACGCAATTTGGCAATAACAACACTAACAACAACTAATACAGATACCTATAATACACACACACATAAACAATGTGCCAATCCTTTACACTAAAATTGACTGCACTTGCACGACGTGATGACAAATTAATGCCTCTACTCGTAAATGTGTGTGTGTGTGATACACAGCCGAAGTGCTTGCGCTCACTCGCTGCCTTCTAAAAATGTTGCAGCTGATTGAGGTTCTTTAAGTGGCGCAGTGCCTTCCAATCCACACCGACGGCTACTCCTTTGGTTGCTATTCAAACTTTTTCGTTACTTCTGAAAATTCTTTTTCGTGTCTTTCTTATCTCCTTTCGGCTTCTTCCAGCTGTTATTTCATTGCTTCTTCCAGGCTTAATGATTATTTTTCTTCTCTTATTGTTCTTCTTCTTCAACTTCTTCTTCTTAAATTTCTTCTTCACATTCTTTTTCTTCCTCTTTATCTTCTTCTTCTCTTTCCTCTGTTATTCTATTTCTCTGTTTATCCACACTTTTGTTGAGTTGAAGTTCTTACTTTCACCGTTCGCTTTGTGTCTTCGTTGCATAGAATTTTTACTTTTATTTTGTTTACTGTCCTTTCGCTCTTATTTTTCTCGCAGTGTGTGCTGTTGTTGTTATTGTTTGCTCATTTACATTAAACTCCATTTATTTTCACTTTTTTTCTACCCCCACAGCGAATACTTAGCGCCTTTGCACTGTTGCTGTTGCTGTTGTAGCGCTCGTTCTGCTGCAGCGCGTCATTCCTTATCGATCGCTGTCTGGCTGTCTGTCTGGCCATAAGTCTGGAAATGTACACTTTCGTTGTTACATTGGGTTGTTGTAGTTGCTGTTGTCATCGTCACCAGTGCAGTGTCGCATGCTTCACCAATTCCTCAACATTTCGCAACCAGACGCCCAGTCGACCTTAACCCTGCAACAGCGGCCCTTCCTACCCTCCCTGCTCTTTGTTCAACAACTGTCACGCTTACGTTTCCCCCTGCCAACCGAATCACTCTTTCCAGCAAACCCACCTGCTGCTATTCCAATGCGGCATTTACGCTCCTTCGTCCGTCGATTATGTCGCTGAAGAATTATGAGATGCATTGGCAGCGTCGCAATATCGTCGCCGCCGCCACCGCCGCTGCTGCTGCCACCACCACTACCTAACACAACTCGAGTGGCATTCAAGTGACGACAACAGACAACAGCCGCAACCAGAAAGAAAGCCAAAGTGTTGGCGGCTGTTTGGTTGTGGCATTGACAAATGCAGCGGCCGCAGCCAAGTTGCAGCTGAAGTCATTTGTGACATGAACGCCACTGAATTGTCGCAAGACAAGCACATAAAAAAGGGCACCAACCGAATGGCGATAGTAGGGGAGTGCAGAAGTACTTTCGTTTTTATTTTTGCAGACTTTGCAAAAAAAGCGACAAAAAAAAAACATACAGAGCAAGCAACAAAGGGAAAACCCGACATGGAGTAGCAAGGACAACGAAGTTACGAAAGCAGCCGCGTCAAAGCAGCGTTGCATTCCACGACACTGCATTAACGGTACACTCTCAGTTTGAGACACAACAGCCATGTATGCAGATGAAGACGCAATCGAAGGCCTAGCGAAGTGGGAGGGGTGGTGAAATGAAAATTTACGGAAATGCGTAAATGAAAGAAATGCGAATGTATAGAGTGGAGAAAGAAAGAATTAAGGAAATATTTTTTTTTTTTATTTATGGAAGAAATTGCTCAGATTTTCTCAGCATTAGTTTGAGTTGCTTTTCGTTAAGACTCTTTTTAAAATCATATAAAGGGTGGTTAAATTTCAAGGGCCGATGTTGAATGTAAACCACACCTAAACGTCAACGACACCGTTGGACTTCTTTCTTTGGGCGGGCTTATTTGAAATCAAAGGTCTACGTCGATAAGCCAGAAACAATTTAAGAGCTAAAGGATGAGATAATTCGGCACATTAACGGCATAGAACCTGTATTATGCCTCAGCGTCATCGAAAATTTGGACCTTCGGATGGAGGTGTGCCGCCGAGGCCGCGGCGGCCATTTGGCCGATATTTTATTCCACGAGTAATTGAGTCACACCAATATTATCATAATAAAGAGAAATTACCATAATTAAATAAAAAAATTGTATTTTATTCAAAATCAACACCGGCCCTTGAAACTTAACCACCCTTCATTTCATGAGGCGCTAAAAAGCTTGGCATTGAAAACGACAGAAAGGACACCTTCTCCTTCACTACATCAACTTTTATTAGATTTATTGAATCCTAAATTAAAAAGATTGCACTATTTGGTGATCAAGCTTGTTTTTGCTACGAGTATTATAAAAATTACTCCGTACGAGTTACATGTGATTAAAAAGATGAAAATTTTGATGGATTTTTTTTTTTTATTTGTTAAATTTTTCTGAATTTTGTACAAAGTTTGGAGCTTTCAAGTTATATGGCTTTTGTTGTAGCGCCTAGACTATACTTTTATAAAAGGAAAATGAATTTAATACTAAAAAGTAGTCATAATTTGGCATATCGGCGCACACCTATTATTTCGAACACAGCTGCATGTACGCTAATAACTGTGCGCAGGACACTCCGATTTGCCTAAAGTTGCATGCGATTTAAAGCTAATGTCTCCTAGAGGGACATAAAATGCATAAACTTACAGAAGAGGCGTGTCTGTAGGCCAAATTTTGTGAAAATTCACAACATGTATTTCCAAACTTTAACACATCAAAAATGATTTAACCGATTGAAGCACTTTTTTTCTTGCTATAAAACTTTGAAATGTTTACTATCATTTTGCATTCATGAAATGTACCAACAATATTGCGCTATTATTAAAATTTTGAAAACAAAAGTACACAATTTTTCATCAGAATTTTCACAAATGCAGTGACCTACAATTACACGCCGCCTTCGAACGGCAGATTTATATTTATGAGGAGCTTTTTCATGGCAGAAATGGTGGTTTATCATTGCCTGCCGAGGGGCGACCGCTGCTGTTGAAGTGGTTGAGTGTTTCCACTGAAATAATCCTAATTAGTGACCTGCACCATTTTACTAGCAACCTCCTCGTGTGATGACGTCTTTTTTTTTTTGCTTCTAAGTCAGATCCATTATAGCAGCAGTGAGTGTAGCAGCAAATTCTTTATCTCGAAGTGTGAGATCTCATTAATTTGCTGTAAGAAAGGCTTACTGAAGGAGCGAAGTCGTGCCCTAGCTAGCCCTGGACATTCACATAAGTAGTGGAAAAGACTTTGCTACATCCCTGGCTGCATGATCCCCTACCTTCCCATGACCTGTAAGGGTTGCAGTGATGCGTGAAATGTTTAGATTAGATTAGATTTGTGGGGGCTTGGACAAGTTCAAGCACTCAGTCAGTAGACCATTGTACTATACCCGGATAGATTTCAGTAGAAAGAATAGAGATAGGAAAGAAAAATAGTAGATGGTAAAAGCGGGTAAAATAGTTTGAGGCCCCTCTTCCACAAATCTCTTGGATTCATTTATGAGTTGTAAAAAATCCGGAAGAGTATGAACTTTGTTCATACTCAGTGCATCGCAACCTAATACACTAAGTCTGATTCTGGAAAATGCCGGACAGCTACAGAGAAAATGTTCTGCAGTGTCGTCATTCTCAAGACAGAATAGGCATATCGGGCTGTCTACGACCTCTATGGTAGCCATGTGCTGACCACAGATGTTGTGCTCTTTAAATATACCTATTTAAATTTTGGTAACTGAAGCATTAAAATTGCCTACTGATTCCAAAGTTCAGGTATTTATGGGTGAAAAAAACTATGGAAAGTTGCCCATGAGGGTATTGTGGATTTATCTTCGTGGGTGTATTCAAAGGCTTCTGGGGTTTCTTAAGGTAGTTTTGAACTAGATACAAAGGTTTATTAAGGTCGGGTTCCAGCTTATTGTGTCTATCCCGAGATTTGTCAAGTTTATCAAAGATTTGTTAAGCGTTCTTTGTAGGGGCTTAATGGATACTTTAATTACCTCTTAATTAAAAACTGGCCTGACAAATTAAAAACTAAAGACCCTTTCTGTGTATTAATCACTTGCATTCGTTTTTTTTTTCATATTGGTCGAATAAATTTTTCCGTATGAAACCATCGTTCGTTAGGGATGCGCTTCTCGTGCTTCGCCTCGAGTCTTTTGGTTTAAGTGGAAGCGTTTTTCCACATTGCTTATCCCTGGGTTGTGGATATTAAGAGCTGTGAATTTAACTCTAAATGTGGGCCATGTGACATAATCTGCGTAAAGGATGTGCATGTCGCTTGAGGGTAGTTGAACTGTGTGTACAAATTCCATCAACTGGACCTCTGAAGGTTTCTCCTTAAAGAGACTCGGCGATCTAGAAATTTCAGAAAATCGCTTTTTTGTGTTTTTTTAATATTTCGATAATATAGTAACTTAAGAATATACTGTGAAATTTTCATGCGGAAATTCCCAATATTATAGCTTCTACAGCCCACTGACTAGGTACAGAACGGTCCGCGCGCTCCTGTATCTAAAACTTTAAACTCATTTATCTCGAAACGACTTTTTTCGGCCTGGTGTTGTCGAAAAACAAATTCAACCGAATCAGATTTTTATTTCAATTATTTCGTTTTTTTTTAATAAAAAACTGAAAAAACCCGATTTTTAGAGTGCCAAACTCAAAACCGCGCCATTTTGTCAATTGCTTTTTTTTATTCTAGTACGGGACATAGCGGACAACTGATTAATAATTTTTTTGGTTTTTGTATTTCTAATAATTAGAACAGCCAAAATGGACAACACCGTTCAGCTTCAATTTTTCGGGAGGGTCAACTTTGCCAAAATTTTTAAAATTATTAAAATTAAAAACAAAATTTTTTTTTACTAAAAAATTTGAATATCATTTTTCATCTTTTTATTGTGAAAAAAATTCCTGAAAATACCCTAAATTTTCGAGCTCTAGACCACCATGACCCCTTAATTGCTTGGGTAGTGTTGGGGTTACAACGTGCATATCCTTCTTTTTTGGAGCTAAGCATTTTAGATATATCTGATAGCATTTATTATATCTGTCCTTTATTTTGTTTAAGCCGATGGCCTCATTGGCACTTTTAGGGCCTCTGCGAAAAGCATCTGATATTTTCTTTAATTTATTGTTAAGAGAATCGAATTCAACTCTTTTAATTCCCAAAATGTTAACTGACTCGCTTTTGGGAAGAGTCTAGAAATGATCAGCCCCGAATTCGATCAAATCAGTAGTTGTTAGTTTGAAGTGCAAGCTTGTAGGAGCTCAGAATTTTCGTGGATTTGTGATAATTTTCTTCGCTGCCATTTTTTCGCATTTTCTCCCTATAAAAAACGAACGCGCATTCGTAGTACGTAGGTGTTTATCTCCCAAAAATATACCCCCATTCCATTTACTTCACTTCTCCCACAACTCCACTCAAAGGTGGCCTACATAGAAATGTCGTTATGTGTGTCGATCTGATTGCTTCATCAAAAATTGTAAACCTTTGCAAGATGCATCAAGTTGCTACCGTAAACTCAGCTAATAACGAAATACATGTAGATGTGAGAATATGTACATATTTAGCTTTTTCATAGAATTTTTCTAAATACATAAATCTCTTCATTGCAAATAACATTCCGCAACTTCTAATCGAATTGTTTGAGACAATTATAGAGAAATTCGAAATAAATGATCCACGGAAGCGGTGCCAAACCCAACCAGTGTGTGAAGAATAATTTGAAATTCAATAATGAATAATGCAATTTTCTGAGAACAAAAAAAAAACACCAACAATTCAGTGTAACAACAAACAAACTTACAAACTTGCATAAAAATACGCGTTAAGAAATTGTTATTGCAAAAATATGCACCATCAACCATCAACGTGAGTATGTGTGTACTGCAGTAGTACAACAACAACAACAACAAAAATTAATACTTATTTTGTTAACAAACATTCATATGTAATACAATAATCACGTTCTTGTACAGCAAGCGGTGCTGTTGGTCGTCGGTCCGTTGGACGTGGCTTGTTGTTGTAATCGTATCATGCTACACTGCTGTAGAGCGCAAAAATTTGCAAAGTGGCTTTCCTGGAATCGCGCGTCACCAAAAACCATTCAAGACAATTAAGTTCAGTAAAAATGTACACACAAACAAATCCGCACTGCAGATAGACGCCCAGCGACACCGGTGCGAAAAAAATTAAAAAAGAATACAAAACAAGTAAGGGAGTGTGGAATGCGGTTCGGATCGAGCTTTACGAGTTTATACCCGAGCATATTTTCGTAAAATTCAAATTGGGCTGACTGTATGGAATTATTGAAATCAAACAAACTCAGCGGCAATGCGAATTATAGTTCTACAGTTTTAAGGTTTAGATCGATCAAAAAATCGATTTTTTTTAGTATTGCATAAATCGTTAGTATAACTACTCAAGAATATGTGGTAAAAATGTTAAAGCGAAATTCGCATTATTCCCGATTCTATGAGCACTTAAGGGGTTACATGGATTTCGTTGGTTCAAAAAATCGATTTATTTGTTTTTGGCTTATTAATTTCTACAACATCTCAAGAATATTATCCTAAATTTTCAAGTCGATCCGAATAAAAAATTCGGAGATAGAGCCTTTTCAATGTGTGCGCTTCAAGCCACTTTTATTGCTATTCATAACTTTAAACGCGGTTTTCTCGGAACTGTGTTTTCAAAGTCGGTTGTCAAATGTTCTCGAAAACTACTCAACCGATCTTGATGAAATTTTATACAGGTGTTCGAAATACAATTTACTCGTGCTTGGACGAAGGATTTTGTTTTTTTTTTCAATTACAACTATAAAAAAACAAAATGTCAAGCAAATTTGACCGAAATTTTAATTTTTTTGCAAAAATGTCTGCCAAAATTCCAATTTTTACTTTTTTTTCCTTTCCTTCGTTCAAGCACGAGTTTATGGTCTTAACTAAAGCACTTATTTTTGTTTTTTCATTTTTGATGAGCCTGTCAAGAGTTATGCTGACAACGCGGACGCACCTTTTTTCCGAGGGGTCACCGGAAATGACGTCACAATGGAGTTTTAATTTTTTTTGTTGAAACTTTCAGAAATGATTCTTTAAATGTGTATCTATAAGACAGAAAAAAGTTTGAATTAAATAAATAATTTTTTTCATAGAAAAAAAAATGAAAAAAGGCCTTTTTTTACCCGACAAAACCCATGTAACCCCTTAAGTGACTGCCCGTCGGTTCCGCACCGTAGCGCGCGTTAGTTAGAACGACGTTTTTCTCGAAACTACTTTTTTTCAACTGATGAGCATTCTAGGTTAAAAAAGTTATCGACCAATCGTTCTAAAATTTTTCGGGATTTTTTCTTTATTCAATTCTAATCTATATGAACTTAATTCTGGGATTATATTATTATTTAAAATAGCAAAATAGATGAAAATATATGGTATAGAAAAACTACTTTGTGTTCAAGCACCTGAAAAGTATGCACTTTTCAATATTTTTTTACCACAATTAGGTTCATATTCCGGCCGTCGTAGCCAAATGGGTTGGTTCGTGATTACCATTCGGAATTCACCGAGAGGTCGTTGGTTCGAATCTCGGTGAAAGCAAAATTTATAAATTTATAAAAAAAAACATTTTTCTAATAGCGGTCGCCCCTCGGCAGGCAATGGCAAACCTCCGAGTGTATTTCTGCCATGAAAAACCTCCTCATAAAAATATCTGTCGTTCGGAGTCGGCTTGAAACTGTAGGTCCCTCCATTTGTGGAACAACATCAAGACGCACACCACAAATAGGAGGAGGAGTTCGGCCAAATACCTAACAGAAGTGTACGCGCCAATTATTTATTTTTAGGTTCATATTCCTAGGAAATATGTTGTTAATAAAAAAAAATTGCTCTTGATTTCAGAAAAAAATTGCAACTTCAGGAATTCCCACCAGCAAGACACTCGGATGGCGATCGTCCATTAACAGCACGCTCTAACGCCACTATCTTCCGCGGAAATAGCTTCAAAAAATTTAAAAGTGTAACTAAAAATAGAAATAAAATATCCTCTAAACTTAAACAATTTCTGATTATTCCTTCTTTGTTCAAAAAAATTCTCGAAAACACCAAAATTTTGGCCTCTTACACCGGTTTCCCGCCTTAACAATTGATGGACCGACAAAAATTTAGTCTCAACATATAAAAAAATGTGTGTGTAGTCAATAATATCCCTATCGCACCTAAATGAGACTGGAACCATGGTTGGGCATTTTGCACTACCACCAAATTACACTAACACTAATTTTTTAGTGATAGCTAAAATAAGTGTTTTAAAGGGTCTTTTAATAAGAGGTGTTATTTTGATATTCAAAGAAAAATGCTATTTTTTATATTAATATAAATGATCGGTTGTTTATTTCATTATAAAGCGGAAGGTATGCCGTTAATAGTGGAAAATAACATCAGATAAATTACCACCACCACCACGCTTACAGGACAATATTCTTTCATGAAATTTTCCATAACCGAATTGCAAAGTGGCTGCCCTATGTCCTCGATAGCCTCACGAATTCCATCTTTGAGGTCTTGAATCGACCCTGAGCTGTTGGCGTAGACCTTCTCATTCACGTGGCCCCAAAGAAAAAAGTCACAAGGTGTTAAATCACAAGATCTCGGTGGCCAATTGTGATTACCTCTTTGAGAGATAACACGGTGCAGACACGTTTCCCGTAAAAGATCAATGGTTTCGTTGCTTGTGTGGCACGTAGCGCCGTCTTGTTGAAAGTGAACGTTGTCAAGATCAATATGATCCGATTCCGGCCATAAAAAATTGGTAATCATCTCTAGATAGCGCAATCCATTCACCTGTAACACCTGTTATTGGAAAACCCTATATTATGACTAAATCTTCAGTTTTTCAGTGCCTTAACTATCCGCTTATTCTCTATCCGCCCAACCCTGGTTAGAGTCAAGTTTGCGTGAGTGTTATTAAGTTATTATCGAGATGCACGCATTTACCCAAGCGTAGGCGCGACACTGAACTTTTTTTAAGTTTTACTTGCTTCAAATTTTTTTGGCAATTTGGCTTGAATAATTTATCATAATTAATAACAGAGATATCACGTTTGTTTTTGATTTCCATAATAACAGTTATATGGGAGATGGGCGTGGTTCCCGTCCAATTTCGCTTCTTTTCGAAACTAAACTACATAGGACCAAACGTTGTATGTGAACCAAGTTCCATTGAGATATATGCACTTTTGTTCGAGTTATCGTGTTGCGAGTTTCGGCGGCCGCCGTAGCAGAACGGGTTGGTACGTGACTACCGTTTGGAAATGCGCAAGTTCGAATCTCCGTACATGAAACGTAAACTGAAGAAAAAGTGTTTTCTAACAGCGGTCATCACACTACAGACAGAGTGATACTACTGGGACTAACTCCAAGGATAACTTTTACTCAGATAGTCAGCCAGCCATTAAACCAATTATAGTACATCGTTTGATATAACGTCCAAGATCGTTCTTCAAAGCAGAAAGGCAGTAGAAATGTTGGCAGCGCATTGTAAGCTACATTTCTACTGGGTGCCAGGCCATAAGGGTAGGCACGAGAGAGGAACGAGATAGTAGATGATGTAGCGAAAACAGGGTGTCTCTATCTTCGAATTTTGTCAACGAAATATCAATACGTCAATACGAATATTACAACACAACAAAGTAAACGAAAACAGGAGCAGAAAATTCAGGGCATGATGAGCGAGGTTGTTCACTTGCAGGAATGCTAAGATTCTACTAACACGAAGAGCTTGTAGAAATATGATAAGCGTGCAGACAGAGTGTCTTTTTGCCATGAAAAAGGTTTTCATCAAAAGCATTTGCCTTTCGGTGTCGCCTTAAAACGTTCGTCTCTCTATTTGTGGAGCAACATAAGGACACACGCCAGAAATAGGCGGAGGAGCTCGACCAAACACCGAAAAAGGCTGTAAGCGCCAATTATATAGAGGTATTAATGCACAGACAGACAGACATGACTCGAATCGATTTCTCTCATCATTCCGAGCATTTGGGTCTACATCCATCTCGATTCTTTTATGCTGTTAAATACATTCGTTATTTGAACAAAATTAAAATACTCTTCTGCACAGTAATGCGCGTGGGTATAAAAAAGGCACAATTGAAGCCGCAAATTATATCATACAACGAATAAAACCTGCAGTAACAGTCAATGGTTTACAAATGACAAACGTGTGGCTCAGCAAAACAGAGGGAATCAAAGCAAGTTGACAACTTGCGGAGTAGAAAGAACTTCTGGATATAGCAAGAAATGCTATAACCAAAGCGAAAGGCGAAACGGGTGAAGTTGGTGGAGGTGTGGAGACAGCACTATCCCCCTCGCCATTGCCAACTCGCCCGCCAGCGACGGTTGCCGCAAAGGCAATTAAGCTATTCGAGCTTGAAATTAAAATACAACAAAATCAGTAAGATTTGAGCAGCGCGAAAACAATGAGAAAATTCCACAAAAAACAAAAACAAATTAAGAGAAACAACAAACCTTTTTATGCATACATACATACATTTACTACATAAATGTTTATATAAGCACACTGTGGCTGCTTCTTTACGCTCAATGCCTCCAAGGCGAGCGAAGTGCGTGGGAGTGCTGTAAATTAATAACTCAAATTCCGAGCGCGAATGTAATTCCATTCGGCGTTCGAATTTGCCCAAGAACGCGTTTTTTTATTATTTACAATAACTATGTATTTATTGCAATAACAACAGCGAGTTGACGCAGAAAGCACAAAAATAAAGTTAAGAATAATCAAAAAGTGATGGTAGGAAATACGCCTGCCAAGACATGGTAAATGCAAGTCGAATTTTCGAGTAAAAAGGTTTCGCTATAAAGCGCACTTCAGGAGCAGATGAAGAGCTCCAGCTTCCCCGTGAGACCAGCGTAACACTGCCACAATCACGTTCTGAATAGTATAGCAGGTTAAACTCCTACTTATCTAGAATTGACTCCGACATCCCAAACATATGTCCGGCATGAGAATGCCCTCGCACGACACTAACCACCTTTTCACACGCTCTTTAGAACTGACTCGTCTAACACCGCTCTCCCTCCGAACACAACCAGTAGTCGAAGCAGCATGCTTCCTGAGCCTACCTTTTGATGAACCAGACGAAGACGACCGGTGATATTATCTACACTGACGGGGCTTCTATTACTGCTACAACAACAACAACAGCAACTCACGCATACCTATACCTCAAGGCCAGGTGAGGTGGAGTAAAGAAGATTTGCTTATATTCAAATCATTCATCCATTTCTATATTTTTGTGCCTCACTACGATTCAGTAGATTACGATATGGATTCTCACTGTGTGCATGACACTTCAAATGACGGACAAAAATGTTTTATAATAGCAATCGCTTCTCCACATGAAAGAACGCATGTCCGAGCGATTTTCAGTTATATACGATTTGGATTTTTAAAAGCAGTCGCCCTTTGACAGGAAAAAACACACCGTCGAGTGCTTTTCTGCCATGAAATAGCCACTCATAAAAACCAGCTGCCATTGCCAAAGCTCTCATTAAACTATAAATTGTTGTATTCGTTGGGCTTTCGGAGGAGTCCCTCGACCAACTTACAAAAAAACATAATTCAATTTTATATGATATAAAAAACTCATCCTTAATCTCTTGATGAGTCCAGCTTACTCCTAAGCTACCCGGATTCTCGGCACTCATGCACGAAATGCTTGTTGTTGTTATTGCAGCATAAACAATTCCCATACAAGTATGGATATCAATCCGATTCGCTCCAGTAATGTAGAACCGACTGTCGTGCGAATAACCACGAAGTGCTGAATGTACTATGTCCCTACCCCTTTCTTTATTCCTTCATCCATCACGTCCTCAGACACCTTTCTCGCACATTCTCTTATATTCCCTTGTTTTTCCCCCTACCCTTTTGAGAACTTCGATACGGCGCGATGGTTAGTATGCTGTTATAGACGTTGGTGGGATCTTCTTCAAGACTTTCCAAACCGTTCGATGATTCGATGGTGATACACTAAAAGTTGGACTCATAGAAATACCCTGACTCTATGAAAGAGGCACAATAGATCTTTTAGGTGTCGCAGTGATAAATCCGCTCATAATAGAATAACAACACACTCAAGTGGCGTGGAAGTCAATAAGCTGTGCTCAAAGAGAAAAAATATCTTTGAGACGCTACAATTACTACCTTAAAATTAATATACATATTTCCTTATGAAAGACTATGAAATTCTAACTAATTAGCAGTGGAAAAAAACTAGGTTGTGCAACTCTCCTTCTCTGCTCTAAGACTACGGCGAGTCAGATGGGCTCACATTTATACTAAAAAAGAAACACTACCTTATGTGAAAGGCTCAAGAGAAACAGAGTTCAGTAAGTAGTTAACAACTGGTTTATGAAATCAGTTATGAGATCAATGATATCCTGTAAAAAACACTAACGGAGTTAAATTACTCGGCGAAGAACTGTGAACGTGAGTAAATGTCTCAGGCAGACTTTCTCGTCCCGAAGGTTTCCTACCACTTTAGAGTAAAGCACTTGGCTGTCACACTGATTTATAAGTAAAACCAAATATAAAATCAAAGCATGCGTGTTTATCTTTGATCTTTGGTCTTTCCAAATCAGAGAAGGTCTTCCGGTTTCTCTTTCTCCACCAGCTCCAACTGGAGCTGCATCCACGCTTTACACATCCATTTGGATATAATACAAGATTACCCAGATTGATGGATTATATTGAGAGTAATTTTACTGTGACGTAATTATAGAGATATTAAGGGGAGGAATTTTGAAGAAAGTATCAAAATCGCGAACTTTTACAAATAAAAAGAAAACGTAAGATTAAGTTAATGTTAAGTTGGAGGAGAATAAAAACGAGAACATCAAGAATATAATTATTTTTAAACAAAAACAAGCAAAGAAAACCCTAAAATGACATCAGATCAACAACTGATTCTGTCAAGCTTACTGAAAACCTGGCAGAGATGCCGCAATATGCACAATCTTCTGTATTCGCTCATCCGTTGTTCAACTGCACCTAACCAAGAGGGCCACTGGATCTCATGGTGAAACGATTTTAACAGGTATGGCCGATATCAGACGGTTGACGGAATCAACTGAAAGGCAGACGAAACAGAGGAAATGCTTACAAAAAAACTGCGATTGTCTTGGTGACATACGAAAAAAATCAGCATAGTCTTCGCTTGTGTTGAGGGTATGAATACGTGCGTAGCGAGCGGGCAGAAATCGGCTGCCGAGGGCCCTGTGCCGTGCCAGCCAAACTTGCTCGCACAATTTTGTTCTTATAGCCAAAATTGGTGAATCTATCATCTTTGACTGGATCTTTGTTCTCTGCACAATGTCTGAGGAACTCAGTCAAATACGCAACAAAGGATGAACCCAAATGTTCATGTGTCGACGGCGCTGTAAGACGCTTACGGCTCATCGTTCCACCATCTAAGGAGCTTTTGCTTTTCCAAAAAGTTCTCAGAAAGAAGAGCAATGCTTATACGACAGATCTTTGAAATAAAATATGGTTTATTGCACACTACAATGTTCGGCTTGCGTAGCCCACACTTCAGTTAATGCTCCAAAACCGCCTTGAGCATTTCGCAGACTTTCGCTTTATCAAAGAAACTGCTACTCAAAGTGCCTAGAGCCTGTGGAAGATTTACCAAAAGCAGCAAACAAGGGCAAGCCTTCTTCTTCTCCAGTAGAGCAAATCTGCTTTCGTTATATATAAAAAATAAGATGAACTAATAAACCAATGTGACATAGTGACCAAATATTGAAAATACGCCAAGCCTTGAAAAATGCCCATGAAAGGAGAATCAACACACACCATCTGCTTTTCGATTTTAAAGCTGCAATCGACTACGCGAAAAGGAGTTGCCAATATGCCGCGATATTGACATCATCGGATAAAGAAACCAAGCGAGTGATGAATGAGTACAAAACGAAGTACCTCCTGTCATCAAGCAAACATTCGGCGTATTTGCGTATCAGCACCTACGTCACTGTTGACAGTTCTAATTTCGAGGTTGTAAGAGACTAAAGTAGATAAAAAATAGAAAACCAAAATGTTTAGACTATCAAATGGACCTCTTTTACGGGTAATTGCAGTCTTTCAGATTCTTTGTTCTAATACAGAAAATTAAAAAAAAAATTGTTTAAAGAACTTTTCCATACAACATTTTCCTTACTGGGTACACTCAGCATATGGAGCCCTTAAACCAGCCGCCGTGTAGCTTCAACGAAACATTAACCCAAACGAAGGCGATGAAGACATCAACATAGGCATTTAAGTGTACATATGTATGTATGTATAAGTAATATTAGGTATGTTGTTGCTTCTTCAGAAGTCAGTCAGTATGCAATGTTGAAGAAAGATATGCATGTTTTTATTGCTTTTGCTTGTTGTTTGCGTGCAGTGCTTTTGACAGCAAGCAAGCGAATTCGATGAATTTATGAAATATTAGAACGCATTGGCGAAACGCAGTGCGCGGGCCGCCATTTGGCTCTGGGCTGTTTCGGTTCTTGTCATTGTTATTGTTGTTGCTTCAGCCGGTGGTGGCGACAAATTACAATGCAACGCATGAAAACACACATGCATACACACTGACACACACACACACACACATATGTCATTGTACTCAAATTTAGTTGCATTACCTTTCATTGGCACAGTGTTTGTTGTTAGTGTTGTTTGTTATTGTGTGTTTTGTTAAATTTGACATTTAAAGTGGTTTCTTGTTACTATTTTCTGTGCGTTTAGGCTTTGGACATATTTTGTTGTCACTTGTTTTTGACCTACTCATTTTTCGGCATATCAAATTTTTTGGTAAAACTTGCGACATTTACTCGGGACAACGGCGACACAATGTCGTATCAATTAAACATTTTTTTAGCTTGTCTGCGCTTTTGTTGCTGTAATCTGAGCTTAATTAATGCTTACATGTGTCCAAGAATACTTTTTGTTGCTTGTGTTTTCCTTTTTGAATTTTTAATATGCATATCTGCTTTTATTAAAAATTAGTGCTGGCAAGCAAATTTGGCTAATTTGAATTGTGGAAAAATATGAGTGTGTGTGTGTGTGGTGGCGAACCGGGTAACAGTTATTTTAAATTTCAAAATGTTACTTCTTCTTAAAAGACAGCCAAACTGGTGTTGTTCGACTTCTACAAAGAGCGTCATCATATTTCCTCTCCTGAGGCTTACCAGCACCGATCGGAAAAGCTTGTGAAATATCATCTTCTTTTGGTTTTTCCCAAGTAGAAATGGTATCCTATTAAGGGCTGTGTATATGTACATATATTTTTTTAAGTATTACTACATTTGGTAGTACGCAAACTGAAATGTGGCAATCATTGCCACCCCTATAACTGACAGCAGCGAGGAATGGGCATTACGAACAATACCCGTATATGGTCCCTTCCTGCTAGATGACGAAACATATCGGATAAGGTACAATCACGAGCTCGACGCAATGATACTTAATCGAAACGCAATACGCTCCATAAAAAGTCCACGAATCAGATGGTTGGACACACGCACTGAATGCCCAATCGGAGAGCTGCCAGTATAGCGTTCCATATACGGTTTGATTGAAAAGTGATGAGCCTTCCTGCGCGGAGCGTCTACCAAGCGAGCAACCGAATCGCCTGGTGGGGGAAAATGATCGGTGGACCATCCACTAGAAACCGGTTCGCTGGCAACAGCGCACAGTGCGACCGATTCTCGAAAAGCTGGCCAAAACTCAAACAATTAAGTAATTGATTCAAAATTTCTTACTCGGGGGTTGTCGGGGTCGCTGATTACGAATTTGATCTTAAAATTTTGAAAATCCACCCCCTTCCACCCCTATTGGCCACCCCCTCACGTGAAATAGCGTATATTCTGGAACATAATCAAGATGCATGTAAATTTATATGTTTTCGGGGTCGCAAGGTAGCAAGTGGTAGCAGCTGAATCTTGTTTTATTCAGTAACCATTACTTTTTTGAGTAACCTTTAATAGGTTTCAAAGCAGCATATGACGGCGTTGTATTACTATACAGTTTGAAAGCTCAAATTTTATAAAAAAATTGCAAAAAATGTATCTACATATTGCTGCAGCTAAAAATTTTGTGTCGAGGTATTGATATGTACTACAGATTTCTCGCATTTTACTAACCTTCCGAAGATGATTCCATTTGGTTTTGTTCAATTTACTCCATTACAAAATCTTTCAAATGCGTACAACTTTCACTATTCATCGACAGTAATACGATGCTCAAACGAAGGCCACGTTGCGACTGAAAATACAGAGGATACTTAGGGTACAGGACGTTGCTATGAACGGTTTTCACTACTCATGGCATTACTGTAGCCAACCCAAAGACAAAACAACTCTATCTAGAAACTTTTTTTTCGACTTTTGGCCAGCTTTTTGGGAATCGGTCGCACTGTGCAGCGGTGCAGTCAACATCGCTCCGCGCGTGATAGCTGTTTTAAAAGTGTGTTAGGATTTTGCAGTGGCGCGCATGTCGAAATCCAAGGGCAAAATCATGCTGATAATATTTTTCGACTCTCGCGGCATCGTTCACAAGGAGTTTGTACCTCCGGGAAGCACTGTAAACGCGAAATTTTACAAAGAAGTGCTACTTCGGCTATAAAACCGCGTCGCCTGTGTTCGGCCCGACCTCGTCAACAATTGCACCCTTCATCACGACAATGCGCCGGCGGACACGGCCTTCCTCTGCACCTCTGCATTGTTCCGGTGCTTCCCCACCCTCCCTACAGCCCAGACCTGTACCCTCCGGACTTCTTCTTGTTCCCGCGCCTGAAAAGAAAGCTGAAGGGGAGGCGTTTCGACTCCATCGAGGCGATCCAAAAAACTGTCACAGCCGAATTGAACGCGATTCCGGCGGATGAGTTTAAAAAATGTTTCCTGCAGCGGTGTATTGACGCTCAAGGGCCCTATTTTGAAGAGTATTAGTTTTATAAGCCAAAAGGTTTAATAAAACTGCTTAAAAAAATAAGGCTCATTACTTTTCAATCAAACCACACAGAATGCCCAAACGGAGAGCTAGAGCCATTATAGCGTTCAATAGTCAACCAATTGATCGAAGAGGTCAAGGGGAATCAAATAAACGCTGGGTTGATGAGGTCACAGCCAACCTGCGGAGAAATATTATTATTTGCTATCGCGCCGGCTGAAGGCGCAAAGTGCCGATACAAGTAAATTTCATTGGAGCCACTTTGCAGCTTTTGACTTTATCTGCGGCCAAGTGAGTGAGTCGTCAGATGTCGTAAATTCGTGATACAGGCTTCGTCTTCATGTTCCTTTCGACCGTCTGCTTCGGTGAGAACTTTGATTGCAGTCTAGGGCCATTCTGCTGATGTCAGTCGCAGGTTTACGGATTGTATGGCCTATCCATTTCCACTTTCGTTCGCGTATTTCAACCGGACTTTTTTCGCTTCGAGCAAGGAGCTCGTGATTAGAGATCAAGTTATTCGATCTGCAGAAAATGTTAATCACAATCTGCAGAAAATGTTGATCACAGGGCACCATCTTTGTTAAGCCACTTACTT
The DNA here is from genome assembly GCF_027943255.1 of Anastrepha obliqua. Classification (NCBI taxonomy): domain Eukaryota; kingdom Metazoa; phylum Arthropoda; class Insecta; order Diptera; family Tephritidae; genus Anastrepha; species Anastrepha obliqua. The sequence goes on from NC_072893.1 coordinate 53,366,425, forward strand.
ACTTACCCCCCTAGTGGGTGTTCAGTAATCTGCAGTGAGGTTTGCGAGGAAGTGTGATCTCAAATGTTCGAAATGTTTTTGTGAAAATCGTCTGGTGCATATCTAATTTTGCCTACGCTTTGTAACGATTTCTGGGAGCAGAACTTCTAGGCATAAGTAATCCCACCATGCACCACCATGATGACCTCTCCTTTATGAATATTTGTTAAGCGCTCTTGGGACCTACGTGAACACAACGACCCTGAAACCATAGTTCGTTTATTCTAGAGGTCATGTGGGCTCCACTATGTTATCTTCGTTAATTTCTCTAGGCAGAGGTATTTCCTCTATAAAGCAATATTCCTCGCAGTAGTCCTTTACAGAATATTTTTAGTCATCTTACCGCTATTTTCTGCCTTTCAGCTTTGCCATGCCTAGGAACACTAGAATCGTATAGCCCGCAATTTGGCCTGAATGCACGATGAACATGGGACCACTAATGTTTTAACTAATAGTTGTTGTGTACTATAAATTGGCTTTCGGCGTAACGTGGGATATGTCAACTGGTGGGATCTTAGGCATTTACTCTGCTCAGATTCTGGCTGGAAGAGACTTTCACCAATAGAGTGGTTTGTCACATTACAAACAAGTGTCTTACGGGGGCCAACTTTACAACTCTGGCACTGCTATTGTTCCCCTCCTATACCCACTGATAGTTTGCGTCTTAATACGCGTGGAGTCATTGAAACCCACTTGACCGTCTGGGCCAAGAAAAGGAAGTGCTTGTATGACACTGAGTGTAGGAGAATAGGGAATTTTGTGGTTACAGAGCCAAACCCACTCGTATGTTTTCATTGCCTCAAGACAGTAAGCCACCAGGAACCGTTAACTGATTTAATGTTAATACTAAAATTGTGCTTACATGTTGCAGAATATTTGCTGATGCCTCCAAACCTGGCTTTGGGTGAGAAGCTGGAGTGGAGTAGTAGGCAACGGAGGCGAGCTGCAATTTCCTTTTGGGAATTTACTTGGCTACATTGACAATTAAGCTGCACTTACGCCATTGGTCAGCACTCTAACCACTTCAAAAGTGGTGTGGCAATAAAAGCCACAGCTTAACTGTGGTGGTATGCAAACGGATTTACCCACAAAATGAGATATCAGCTATTTGGAGTATAGTAGGCTTGGTGGTGGCTTTCATTTCACTGTCAGATAATCAGCCGATATTTCTGTTAGCTGATATCTATGTACTATCGTGTGGACAACTTGTGAAAACGTAGAATGGTTCGTGGTTCATGATTCAAACACCTGAATATGATCGCTTTAACTAACAAAGCCATTTGTGCGTTCTACCTGGAGTATGATAAAACGGTGGAACAACTTTCAGAAATTTATACCCACTCTTTTATGTGACGAAGTTCAGGGAACAGTTCATCGCAGTTAGAGAAGATTAACTCTTTGAATCTACCTCCCTCCAGTGTCTACTGAAGACAATCTTAATAGTGTTGCGCCGGATAAGCCAGCTTGAAGTCAGTAAAGGATCATATTGAAGGATAGTCAGCGGGTTGGTGAGGAGAAAAAAATTTAGGTTATGTTAGAAAAATTGCTAAAAACTTTTCATATTTAAAGATTTCCGCAAAAATATTTCCAAAAAATATTAAAAAAGCCTTAAGGAAGCTTTAAAACAAAAAAATGTTTAACTCTGGTGGAAAAATAACAAATATTTTTGTTTTCCAGTGTATTCTTTCACAACGGACACCTCTCTTAAGCGGACACCTCCCATGAGGAGACACTTTTTCAGTGCATATCACAAATCCTTAAGAATTCTTTAAATTTTTTCTCTTAAGGGCATGTACACGTTAACCCTCCCATAATATATTTATTGTACTTTTATTTTTATCAAGTTTTTTACATTTTTCTCATAAGTGAACACCTCCCATAAGCGGACAAAGTTTGCAGTTCCTTAGGTGTCCGTTTAGAGAGAGAGAGTGCACTGTATATACACGATGTACATTTCTTTTTTTTTTTTCCTTGTTCGCTCCTCTTTGGAGCATACGGCCTCGACAAGACTCAGCCTTGCGTTGATTTTGTTAATCTATTTTGAAACTGAAGTTTCTCGAAATATATAAATCGCCCTTGCTAGACTAAAGTTTTTCTGCATTTTGTGGTATGCGTCTTTTTGGTCCCTCCAGCAATTTTATTCAACCTGCGACGAGCAGTTTACTTTTATAGGAAAAAAATTTCTTAGCGGTTTATCAGGACCTACTCGGATTAGCCGAATGGTAGTCAGGCTCAAACGCCCGCTACTACTACTAAGATTCTGTGGACATCTTTTGACCAACAAATGAAGCCAGAGGCTTCCTTGTCACTATAACTGAGATTTAAATTTCTTCTGCCCTTTTCCCTAAGCAATCATATGAATTTATATATACGCCTATCAACTATTTCATTTTTTCTCCGAGCCGAGATGCGAATCCCCTTCTTCTGAGCTGCTTATGAGCTTCATGCAAATTAAATTAATGAAACTAACACATTTTTACAACTTTTATTGATCCCCTTTGCCTTAATGCACTTCCTATCGCCCGCACACTTGTTTGCCGCCCCCGCCGCCACCACCTCCATCTACTACTTTCAGCCTCACGCTTTGACGCGCTATTACAAACAAATTTTAGTTACATTCAAAAGCTTATGAAAGCAATGCTGCAACTTAGCAGCCACCGTCCCCCCCTCTACCGCGCTGCCGTTCTACGCTAAATTGCGTTGCCCTCCTTACTTTGTGCGTCACTTGACTCTTGTTGCACTTTGAAGGCGCAGCAAGTCGTCACTGCACACTTGAGCACGCAACATTTTACATTCTATGACCAACCCCTGCCGCCCCTATCAATTTTTCTCGATTTATTTTACAATTTTCTCGTATTCTTTTTTTTGTTTTGTTTTTTGTGTTGCATATTTTTGCAACTTTTCAAAAAACAATTTTTCCAATAACCAGCCAACGGTTGAGTGTTTTGGCATCTACTCACTCTGCCCAACCCCGCGCGCTAGCTGCTACGCACACTTTTGTATCGAAGCATCGATAAAAGTGAAAAAATATGGATCAAAACAGCCTTCGTGGCATTATTTTCCTCTCCCTCTGTTCCACCGTATGGCGCACTAATTGTTTCTCACATTTTTTTTGCATTCGCTGTTGCATCGAAAGCTTTTATGTGCAGCCTTTTTGTCAAAGCAGGTGCACACATTTGGCGGCAGCTGGGTGGAGTCGAAGAGCGTTACTTTGGCTGGTTTTGGCTTGGCGTAGAGGTAGAAAAATTATGAATTTTGTAAACATCATTGAGATTGATTTATTTTTAATTAGTAGCGCAGTGCAAGCAGGAAGAGCAAAAGAAGCGATGGCAGCAGCGACGGAGGCGGCCGAGAGCGTGAAGCTATTGCCCACACGCGCGCCCAATCTGCCTGCATCCTTTTGTGTCAAAGGCTTGTTGTCACTTGTCGCTTTTGCTTTTGCGTTTCTCCGCTTTATGTACTTCGTACGTCCATCCGTCCGTCCATCAGCGCCTCACTTCGTCAGTCCACCCATTCACCAATTGTGTGCAGGCTATTTGCTTTTTTGCTTATTTTTTTATTTGCTTGCATGTTTATGCTGCAGCACAAAGCTACAAATGCAAATTAAAAATTATAATCGCACATTAAGCCGCCTAAAGGTAGACTACATGTTTAACCATGCAGCAATAGCGACTTTCTTTGGCGGCACCGGATACCGCCCACGCCAAAGTGCTGAAGTGAAAGAGCATGCAGAGGCGACATACGTATGCAGTTAATGGCTCACAGACACACGCATACAGTTGCATATACACTAACGCATTCAGTTACTTTGAAAGTTGTTGCAAGATGAAACTAACTCGTTCGCATATTTTTCACAAGTGCACTCGACGCGGCATTTACAAAGCAAACGGCAAGCAGCAAGCAAGTAAGCAGGCAGCAGGCAGCAAGAGCAATAGCGCGAACGAAGAAAGGACGAATGAACACGCTTATAACGCACAAGCACGCAGCCGAGCAAGCACATGCGCCCACACACATGTTGCAACATATGCATTTAGATGTGTTTGTAGGTATGCTGCAGCTTACACACTTACACATTTTGTGGAAATGAAAGGGACGCGAAAAATTGCTTTGATCCTTTGCGTCACCGAGTGATTTGCTTTAGTTGCAAGTAGTTCGCTTTTTATTATACACTCAGATCGCTACGCTCGAAACGTGTGGCACTTTGCGCGTCAATGGGCAGGACTCGAGAAGGACTCGACAGGAGGCAAGCATACCTCCTATGTTAGTTATTTGACCGAGTTTCTCTCCCCATTTGTGGTTGCTTCTTGATATGGCCCAACAAACGGAGGGACTTAGAGTCCCGGAACGGGGACCGCCTCTAAACGGCAGATGGTACTTATGAGGGTACCGATGCGGTACCAGCTGTTGGTAGCAGAGAAGGAGAAAGACCTCCTCAGGTGGAGAAGGACTTGGATTCACTTGGTTTGTCCTACTAGCGCCGGTTAGCACGAGAAAGAAACATTTGGCGCGCTTTGTTAACCTCAGCCAAAAGTGCTTAAGTGGTTACCGCGCCAACAAAGTAGAAAAAAAGAATAATTTTCTTGTCACTGAATGGAATTTGAAATCTGACGGCAAGAATCAGAATGATATAGATTTCCTTATATGTATATATATAATTGGCGCGTACACCCTTTTTGGGTGTTTGACCGAGCTCCTCCTCCTATATGTGTGGTGTGCGTCTTGATGTTGTTCCATAAATGGAGGGACCTACAGTTTCAAGCCGACTCCGAACGGCAGATATTTTTATGAGGAGCTTTTTCATGGCACAAATTAGAAAAATGTTTTTATTAATTTTGCTTTCACCGAGATTCGAACCAACGATCTCCCTGTGAATTCCGAATGGTAATCACGCACCAATCCATTCGGCTACGGCGGCCGCCCTTATCAGGTTGCTAATAATAGCAAATGTCTTTGTTAAGCCAAATGAAATTTCGAACATCCGATTCCTGCTTCATCTCTGCCTAACTTATGAAAAAGTGTTTAAGTCGCTACAATTACAGTCTTGCATATCCATCGACAAGCTCTAGTTGATTGCTTTGAGTCCCATGAATCCTACGGCCTTCATAATTTGATAGTTTTAATTACTTCTCAAGACGTATTTTCTTATGGAAGACAAGTTGTTCTTCTCAACCAGCAAAGTTGTATCTTTCGCTCAGACCCTTACAATACTTGGGAGACATGGCAAGTGTGCGAAAACATAAAACTAGAAAAACAACCTCTACTCAATAGCAGCCAAATATCTCCGACCACACAAACCCATGAGGTCTGACAAATAAAACAAGCTCACTCCGCACCTCAGATGAACTACATGCACTTCTCTATAGTTACTGGCGCGCTCTTCTCGAGCCAGACAAGCGAATCTAGTTGGCAGTGCCAGTGTTATCCATTATAAGAATCGCCTTCCACTTCAAGCTAGTCGAGCACTGGAGAGCAATTCTAATATTCCTTTCACTTCTGAATCTTCAGTGTAATTGCAAGTTTCATACTTTAGGTCTTCCACTTAGTTGTAGTTATCTGAGAGCAACCATCTTAAACGTAGAAGCTAAGTACCGGCGAAATAAATCTTGATGTAGGCTGTAGGTTACGTTAGGTTGAAGCGGTAGTCCACTGTGGGATACACTCAGCCTCCCACCCTGCTTGAGAAAGTTGTACTTATTTTTCAGTATGTATTTTTCAAAAATTTTAGAAGATCCCTGGTTTCCACAGTACTGAGATCTTCCAGTTCACTAAAGAATTGTCTACCTAAAACGATAGATCTACATCTGGATAGAGCAGGACAATGGCACAGGAGGTGCGAGATCGTCTCCTCCTCTTCTTCGTCTAGACAACTTCTGCAGAAGTCTTGTGTTTGCACGTTCATTCACTTGGCGTGACTGCCTATCAGACAGAGCGCTTTTATAACTAAAAGCAGTGAGCTAAGATTGAGCTTACTTTGGATTCGTCTCTCTTCGTTGTGGCTCCAAGTAAACGACCTTGTTTCAAGTTATCCAGCCATCAAGTGTGACCTTTTTTCTCATCCATCTGCGTGAATACTTTTCAGTTTGCGCCATCTTCTATAGATATCGAAAACCATCCGCTAAGTCATGTAAGAAAACAGTTTATTGGTTATTTTATTTAACCGAAAAGATTCTCTAGGTTCGCCAAGAGCACGGCATCTAGAGCGTTCAACAAAATGTGAGAGTAAGATTGCAGAAATATTTCCATCTACAGAGCAGTGCGTCTAACCTTAGGATAAAACAAACTTTGTTCCTTTGTGGAGTGGAGTTGAGAATAGCAAAGATTCCAGATCCTACGTCTGCTGCCTTTGTGTCACTCTAAACGAATTGTAGCGCCCAACCACTCGTGTGTTTCCTATTTAAATTATTCCATTCCCCATTCTTTTCGCAAGTCTTTCAGAGCATTGCTTCCGCACGGCACGCAATTTTTTAACAAACATAAAAAGACATTAAAGAATTAGGTACACAAACGGAGGAGAGTGAAGAAATAAGGCTGAGGAAGAAAGTAAAAACTGCCGACTAGGCATTAAAAAATGACATGAAATAAACTAAAGTAGCAAAGAGGAAATTTCAAGGATTATATAGAAACTACACACACTCGAAACAAGGCGAGGAAAACGAAAAGAAAAGAAAGAGGAGAGCGACGAAAAGAGTGCACCCATCTGGCCAGAATACACCCATCGTAGTGACAAAGAGCACAGATTAGTTCGAAGACATGCAGGCGCAAGGCAGTGCGTGACTGCGTGATACGAGGGCATGAGAAGTTGAAGTAAATGTTGGGAGGCAGGGAAGGTGCAGTCAAATAGAAGAAAAAAGTGTACGAAGAACAAAAAGCGAACAGCCTCAAGATAGTGAAAGGTCGTCGTCATCGTCAGCGTCAACGTGGCAAACAACAGCAATAGCAGCAACAATAAACACAAAAATTGTGGCCAACAGCAACAGGCGCTGCAGCGGGGTAAGTAGAGGTGGTGATGGGGCAACAACTACTGTGCAAGATGGCAAAAGTAGCAGCGAAAAATTGCGAAACATAAAAATTGCCTCCTGTGCTTGCTTGAGTGCCTCGCTATCGCTCCCCGCATTTGCGCTGAGCAAAGGATGTGATTGCAAAGGATATGGGGATATGATGACAGTAGAAATATTTCAGTCGTATTGTGGCTGCATCATAGCAGAATATTACGCATGCAACAATGCATATGTTGCAAACACACACACGCACACAGCCACATATCCACAAATGTACACATGTTTACAAGTAAGTGCAATTGTAACTAATCAGCGTAAAAATGACAAGACTACGCGTTGAGTTATTGCAGCGGCTAGGATGGGGCCGCACCGAGATGACGTATAGAGTTGTAGGCGTCATTTGAGTAGCTAGTTGTGTTGCGTGAGTTGTTTTATTGGCGCAGCGTTGCATGAGTTTCGCCTGTTTTTTTTTATTTCTTTTTTTTTTTTAGCCTCGCCATTTCTATTTGGCATTTACCACGTCAACAGTTATAGCTACCATAGAATTGAACGTTTTCCCAGGCTGTTGTTGTTACTATTTCACGCCTTATTGATTACTGCGATCTTTTCTATATGATATGAAAACTACAATCATTTTTTTACTTTTTTAAATTTTATATTAAAACATAATAATTTCTTGACGCTACCCCTTAAATTTGTTCTATGGCCAAAAAAAATAATAATTTATATTTTTATTTAATATTTAACCCTTGCCATCAGGTCTTGGAAAATTATAATTGATTTCCTATGGGAAAAAACTTTCCGTAAATTCGGTATATGTTCACAGATCGATATATTTTAATTTGCTCCTTTAATTGCAGTCATGAATGCCATAAACTCCCAAATGACTTACCTCAGTACTTCAATGTGAACCTCATTTGGGTGCCAGGTCATAAAAATATAGCAGGAAACTGTATGCCAGATGAATTTGCCAGAAAGGATACAACCCAAACGATTCAATCGGATAAAGCGTTGATATCCACGCCCATGGCCACTTGCTAATTACTGATAGATAAGGAAACTATTAGAACAGTAAATTGAAAATGGCAAAACCTAACAACATGCGAATTAAGCAAATTGACATGGCCGAAACTCAACAGAACAGCGGAAGGTCAAAATGCCTGCTAAGACTTAGAAGAACTTTTATAGGCATTTTAACCGGCCATTGTCTTATAGGTAGCCATGGTAGAAGGCTTGGGGTTCCATACTACGAAGAAGCCGTTATAATTCAGAAGAGAAGGAAATTGTTAGCCACCTCTTTTGTTAGTGTGAAAGATTAGCTAGACGGCGACTTTACACGCTTGGCAGTGCATTTTTAACAGATGTAGCGGATATAGCGCATCTTAAACTAACGAAGTTAAACTCGTTTATAAAAGCCGCAGGATGGTTTAAAAGGGATCCCATAGGAAGATGCTCCAGTGGTATCGCAACGGCCCTACGATAGGTTTAAGTATATCATATTGATAATCAGACCTACCTACCTACCGAGCTTAATTTCTCTACACAAAATTATTCACCAAAATTAAAGGGAAATGTTAACAATTAAAAAAAAAAACCAAAATATTAACTTTTTTTTTTTTAATTTTTAACATTTTCCTTTAATTTTAGGGGACTTTCAATAGTGAATAATTTTGTAAAGAGAAAAATATTTACTATTTTCTTTTTTAATTTTTAGCATTAAAAAAAGTTATTATTTATGGTTTTTCTTTTATTTTTAAAATTTTTCAAAAGTAATAACTTATTTCTTTTTAATTTTAAATATCACTTTGAAGAGAAATTATAAGAGAAAAATAGATAGTATCGGTCGATATACCGAAATTACGGAAAACGCCCCTTTTTCCTTAGGCAAATTCAATACAAGTAAGTAAGTAAATAAAAATATTGTTCAATAATTTGTTTGTCATAGAATACATTTTGGGGAGCATCATCAAGAGAAAAAAAAATTTTTTTGGACCCATCCTAATACCATATACGTAAATCTCTAAAATATTTTTCTATATTTTTTGTGAATTTTTTTTACACCAAGTAACCTTAACTAATAGACCAATTTAGGCTTAACAGTTACGGTTTTTTGTTTTTGACCCACCCTAATACTATATGGATTAACAATCTTTATACAAAAAAGATGCTCCAAGCAAATCATAAAGTTTGGTATATTTTCTTACTTTCATCAAAATATTTTTGAGCAACAAAAGGTTACTCGTAGACAGAATAGTATTGAAAATGCTTCTGAAATAATTTTTATTTTTTGTATTTAAAAAAAATTTGTTTTACACCTCAACTGATGAGCAAATTTATACTTAATAGAGAGTTTTGAAAAAAATCTACTGACATATTCTAAATTATTTAACTTTTCATAAAATTTTCAACACGTTCTCCTTATGCGAATTTTATCTATCGCCTCAACCCGAACAGGAAAGGTGGAGCTTTTCATGACAGAAATTAAATTGCAGGCTTGCACTTCTGGAATGATATTCATATTGTTTCTGTTCGGAGTCGGGAGTGAAACGAAGGAACATTTTTACTCAAAGCCTACGGCGCGCTCACATTCTCCATTTTTCCCGTGGCGCTTGTTTCTTTCTCATATCAGCCGGCGCCGGCTGGATCCACTAAGTGACGCCAAGTCCTTCTTTTTCCTCTTTCCCCTTCCTCAGCTACCACCAGCAGGTACCGCATCGAATATTTTCAGAGCTGTAGCGTTGGTATTCGCTCGGTCGACATGACTTATTCAATGGAACCGCTAAATCTTTATTCGCTACGCTATGTCTATGACGTCGTAAAGCTCATTGTTACACCGCCTACGATATTCACCGTCGCCAACGTGTAAATGTCCTAAAATCTTCCACAAAATCTATCTCTCGAACACTCCAAGGTTGCCTCAGTATGTTGTCGTCGTCCAAACTTTTGCGCTATACTGCAAGACAGGCATGGTGAGAGACTTACAATCACTCGCATTCCGCTGCTTATTTACATTTATTCATATTTGGCCTGCTGGAAGTAGTTCAGAATTCTGTGCATCGCAAGGCAGGGCAATCACAGAAAACAGTGAACAAAGTTTGAAATATTTTGAATTGGATTTGTAATGGATTTTTGCATCATAGACTGTCTGAGTAGGTTCGGTTCTCGTCTCCAGTAATTATGTTTTCGATAATATTTTGCAACAAAGTTCGGCACGCTTGAAAGTCCTTCAACCTCTCGTACGCTGTTGCTTTCGACATTAGCGAGATTATGTAAGCTACAGTGAACATTTTCAGTGCCTCTCAACATAATATCATATTTTCGTAAGAGCACAAAATTTCAGGCACATTTTTTGCTTAAGTAGCTTCAGTATAGCGAAATTTGTAGAATTCGCTAAAGCAAAAAAACATGTACACTGCCTGACAGATTGCCCTCAGAAGTGGCACGCAAAAGCAGCTGTCAAAGGTACTAACTAACCTGGGAAAGGAATGATTTGGACAACATCTCAAGTACGATTCTTTTAAATGAGAAGTTCCGGGCGTTTTTCGAACTGAAAGTATGGGTTTACTCTCTTTTACTTTTAATAATTTTCTTCCACCTTAGCGTCCGATTATTCATTGGACTCCTTGCAGCAAACATTAAATTAGTCTCACTCAAAATTTCATCAAAATATCTCATCGTGCAATGTAATTCCCTACACTTTTTCTTTCAGATTCAACTATTTTCTTCCTTTCCTCAAAACGGAATTTTTTTAACTGTCAAGCAATTCGCCTGACATTTACCAAACTCGCTTCACCGCTACACTTTTGAAATTCAAGTTTTAAATAATCGACAAAAATTTCTTCTCTCTAAATTCTAAAGTTTACCAAAACACAATCCAAATCGCAATCCAAACTTGAATTCAACTACGTACAAGTAACCAAATTTTGAGTGTACTATCGTTGACCTGGTTTCACACGGCAGTAACAACAAAAATAAAAATTTAAAATATGCATACAACAAAAACACTATGGGAAAAATACAGCAAGCCAAAATCAAACCAAAAAAAAAAAAAAAATAGGAACAATGCAAGCGATTTCCAATCGCATATCACAAATCAATGGCACCAGCGGCAAATGCCAGCGATAACAACAAAAAAATAATAACAACAACGGTTACCCCAACAGCAGTGCTGATGACAACGTCGGCAAAGCGTGGTGGCACTTCCGTTGGCGCTAAATTTTCGAAATGCCAGCAACAAAATTTTTCTGTTTCTTTTTTTTTTTTGTATTTTTTGTACTCACTTTCGAGCATTTCCCGTGCGCGGCAGCGCGCATAATAAAAATGTGAATGAAATGAATGGAAGAATGAAAGAGTTTAGGAGTAACGAAAAATTAAGGAAATAAAATCAAGTAAGGACGTCTTCGCCTTCGGTGGGTAACTAAAGAGAGGAAGTTTTAAAATGAAAAGCAACTTTCAAAAGAAAAAAAAACTTGTTTTCCAATATTAATGTAACACATTAATCGGGTCTGGAGGAAGATATTAGCTATAAGTTATGGATGCGCGAATTGTAAATACGAGTTTAGCTGTACAAAACCGGTCAGATCTGCATAAATCTCGCGTGTGCTATAAGTACGAGTAACGGATTACACAAGTGCCTTCTCTTTTGCTGAACGCGTGCGCTTGTTACGCTCTGGCTCAAATTGCCTATATCGACTAGTTGATTGGGGAAGTAGGCCCTAAAAAACGTATCTTATTCTACTGAAAGTCTTCCCCTGCGTTGGCAATGTGGTATTTTTTCCCGCTTCAATTATGGTAAGAGTCTTCAGTCTAAAACTTCTACATTTAACAGTCTCCCGCCGAACCAGCAACAGGGCGGCAAGCGGGTGTATCAATCAGGCAGCAGGTTATCTCTTAAGTTGAAACAACAACTGCGGAATGAAAACTTCATTCAGTTTCGCAGTTTCACAAATAGTGATGGTCTATTGTCTTCACTACTTCACAAAATTTCCTCTGAGGCATATGGGGATTACTATAACTTCCAATTCTAGAGACTATAGAAGTCAAACTCAGTGTCTAGCTACCTTTCAGAAATTATTAAACTCTTTTTCCAACACATCGATACAACTTCGAGTCATCCATGTAAAGGCTAACTGTTCCCTTTTTATAATGCGGTCTTGTTTTCAAGTCACCGGGATATGATTTCGGAGCACTTAAACCATAAGAGCCTGTTATCGTTAGAAGGCGCGTCCCCAGGTGTGGGTGGTGGGAGAGAAATGAAATATCTCCTGCGAGCTACACAAGACGGCGACGCAAAATTTGTTAAAAATAACATTTTCTCGACGTCTGATTCATCTTGTAAGCTGGGGTCGTAAACAGGTGCCTGTAATTGGAGCAAGCGGCTCACTTTATAAATGTGTTGCAACGGATAGAACTGCATACCTTACGATGCACCTCATCATTGCGTTCCCCACGGACGTACGCGGGATTGCGCAAGGTTTGGTAGCCGTTGGTTGTTAAACAGAATTACGCAAGAAACGGAGATCCTCGGCCCTATGTTCCGACTTACGTCATTAAATTGTAGTGTCAAATTTTTTTGTATTAAATATATTGGTGCATTCGAAACTGGTCAGGGAATGCCCTGGTCTCTCTCTCGATTGCATCAGAATTCTTCGATATAATCTGGGTACCTGATCACAGTGACATTGCTGGAAACTGCGAAGACGACGAGCCGCCAGACAAGGGACCTGTGAGGTAGTGTGTCCGCGAAAGGCGAGGATCTGGATCCCCTTGACAACCTGCGCTCTACTCCTGGAAGGATGGACTTTGTACCAGCTCAGTGAGTGCTGGGCAAGTACATGAACGTGTAAGGTCGCGAAGTCCTTCTGGCCACGTTTGGATAGAAGGCGTTCGAGGAATATTCTGAGGATGGCAAAATCTCATCGCTCAAATCTCGTGGGCATCCTCACGGGGCACTGCCCGCGGGGTACACATGCCGTGAGACTCGGAATCACTTCGTTCGAGTCCTTTTTGCGTCAGCTGTATGAAGCTGGACAATAAGGTCGTACGGTCACACTAAGATCCTCCTACAAGGACCCAAAGGGATGGTGTTTGGAAGATACGACATCGAAATCTATACCGATGGTTCTAAGACGAACTGTGGTGTGGGAGCTGGCTTCCATTCGGAGCTACTCAACCTATCTCAGTCAATTAGACTTCCTGACTTTGCCAGCGTGTTCCAGGCAGAACTTTTAGCGATCAGAGAAGCATGCAAATCACTAAAACTCTACAAGGAAGTTGGTGCAAAAGTAGCTATCTTCTCAGACAGTCAAACAGCAATAACTACATTTCATCCAAACTAGTCTTACAGTGTAGAGAGGAGCTGGAGTTGCTTAGTCATTGGCTTGAAATTGCTCTGATATGGGTTCCCGGTCATAGGAACATACGGGGTAATGAGATAGCGGATGAGCTAGGAAGAAAAGGATCGACAATAGACTTAGCAGAGGCGGAGGCAGTCTCCACCCCACTCAACACAATAAAAGCATCCATTGCTTCACACTTTAGCCGAAAGAAGATGGAAGCAACTAACTACATGTATTACAACAAAAAACATATAGCCGTCATACAAAATCCAAAGGACGAATGATCTGTTAGGATGCTCTCGGCCAAACATCTCATGCATCACGGCAACCCTTACAGGCCATTGGAAAGTAGGGGATCATGCAGCTACTCTCAACCTACCTTTCAATCCTATCTGCAGAAGCTGCCAAGTCGAAGGGGTGAAGAAAGGTCTTTTCCACTACTTATGTGAATGTCCAGGGCTAGCTAGGGCACGACTCCGTTCCTTTGGTAAGCCTTTCTTGAAACAAATTATTGAGGTCTCAGACATCGAGATAAAGAATTTGCTGCTATACTAATGGATCTGACTTAGAAAAAAAAAACAAAAAAAAAACATGATTATACGAGGACGGTGGTAATAAAACGGTGCTGGTCACTAATTAGGACTATTTCAGTGGAAGTACACAACCACTTCAACAACAACAAGAACATTTAGTCCCAAAGTTGACATTTTTTTAAAAGGCTTCATTTCTTTATTTGGCTCCAGCTTCCCAAATGTTTGTATGCATTTGCATACACCCAGATAGACCTGTCGCCTTCTCCTGAGTTTCCCCAATTTGCGTGACCCAACTTAATATACCATTTGTTGCCACGAAAGGTATATTAATTATAAGCGGAAGAAAGCGCCCAGCGCACTGCGCCGACTGTCCATTTGCCAAGTGCTGCGAGTCGCAACGACATTGCCCCAATCGCAGTTATACTTGTCAACAAAAATTTAAGCTGCAATAAGATTTCGTATAGAAACAACAATAATAACAACTTAACAATATAGTTGCGTTTTAGTTATAGCGCCATTTGAGCCGCCGAAGAACCTGCCACAATTGCTGGCGCTACCACTGCAACGGTGCATGTTGTTGTTGCCGCACGGGCATGTTACTGTGCGAATTTTTTGTTGTTGTATTTGTCGCGCGCAACTCGTTCACTGCCGGTGTTTTTTGTTTCACCGCGCCCCTTATTGCCCTTATTTTCGCGCCAGTTTGCCACTGCCGCTGCCTCAACTTTTCCCAACCGTCAATTTTGCATATAGATTTTTTTCTTTTCAGTTTTCTTATTTTTGTTCCAAATTTTTTCGTGTTCCTTTTTAAGCTGCGCTATTTGGTTCGTTGTCGTTACGATTTGTTCGGGAGTTGCCACACGGCGCGGTGCATTGCACATTCAGTTCCATTCAATCATTTCAACTTTTTACACAAATTTTTGGGTTTTGTGTTTTTCATTCCTTTTTGGTTATTTTTTTTTTGGCGTTATACCCAAATGCGCTTAGCATTGTTGTTACCCGCTGTTGACGCTGCACTTTGTCCCATGCAAGTTGTCGCGCTGCTTGCACTTTATCCTCATTTACGAGCTCTTCTTCTTCCTCACATTCTCCTCTTACTCCTCCTCCACCTCTTTTCAGCCTGCGCCTGGTCGCCCCTTGTGCCAGCCCAGTATTCAAAAATATTTGGGCGAAAAAATTCTCTGCAAATTTTTGGTGATTTCTCATGTTTATGTTGTGTGTGTGGTTTTTTTTTTGTTCTTTTTCTTTTGCATTTTTATTGCATCACTCATGTATCACTGCTCTAATTGTTGTTGTGGTTTTTGTTGTTACCTGCGATGTTCTTGTCGCATTCACTGCTCGTCTACATTTTTATTGGGCTTCCTGCCGATTTCGATTTCATCTCCTCGCCCCATTCCCGCATCCACACTTTCCCACTCCTCCTTTGTTCTTATGCTGCTCGTATTTCTCGTTTGTCGCTCCGAATTTTTGGCAATCTATCGCCACCGCCGCCGTAGCCGCTGCCTTCCCACTGTTGTTGCTTCGTTTCACGCTTCCCTCCTCTTCCTCATTCTCTACTTCCTTCAACCACTCAATTTGCATTTGAACTGGCTGCTTGACTGGCATTCACACTGCTGCTACCGGCTGACTGCTGACTGCTGGCTGCTTGGCCGGCCATCCAGCCGCAAAAGGGGTTAAATGCCATACACGAAACCGTCGGTGTGTTGTCATCGTGGCGGTGGTTTTCCATTGTTATTGTTGTTGCTCATGCTTTTTAATTTTGTATTGGCTTGCAAATAATTTTTGGCAATTTTTACTTTTACTTGTGTTGATGCTTCTTCTTCTTATTATTATTTCTCTTCTTGCCCTTGTGCACCTCCACCTCCACCTCCAGTTCACTTCTCACTTTCTCATCAACCGCAAAAGTGTTCAACCGACCTTTTTTGGTGTTTTCCAGTGGCAACAATGCGTGCTTTTACAGCGGACACCAAAGTGGTTGGCACACAACCGTCCGTTGTTGACCAAATTTCGTGCGTACAAACATGCTGACATGCATGCTTACAAACACACACACACTCATGTGCATTCACTTAGCTGCTATTGTCTGTAATCCCGTCGAGCAGATGCTCATGGTCAGTTGCCGAATATTTTGACCCCTTATCTTGGCGTTTGGTTTTTGGCTTTTACGCATTTCCGCTGCTGTTGCAAATTTTTGGTTCTGTTTTTCGTGTTATTGCCGTTGTTTCCTTTCCTGTTCGGTTTTACTTTTACAGTTGCCTCAATTGATATTTACAGATATTTTCTTTTTTTTTCTCCATATGTTTGTTTTCAGATAATCATCCTCAGAAACGAGGCAGTCGACCATTTTCGTGTAAAATATTAAATTAAAAAAAATTAAAAAAAAATTTATATTTTTTCTTTGGTTGTTGTTTGCATGAAGCTTTATTCGGTGTCGGAGAAGTTTCCAGTACTTTAAAGAGCCTGCCAATAATCAACCTGTTAGTCTTTCAGTGCTAGTTGACGCGCTTGTTACGAGATTTACTGGGTATTAGTTCCTTTCTCAAATCACGTCACTGAGTTCGAACAAAACCACTTTTCCATTTTGCAGGTCAACTTCATTAACCTCAAAGAAGCACAGAAACGAGAGAACCGAAATGCCTGAATCTTAGGCCAGTGAGAGCAGGACAGTTAAAGAGAAGGTACTTTCACCTCTGCCTTCAAACAACTGGCGCTGAAAGAACTCGAAGCAACACCGAGTCTCCCGACACGCATACCTTACAAACAATGTTCGGTAAGTGCTCCACAAAATTCGAAAAAGAAAAAGGCTTTCTTAACCTTAGAAGCTACCTCGAGCGTATTCGATGGCATTGTTTTTGATCCACACGTTACCAGAAGGATATCGTGAGCTTACAAGTTTATGTACTTGCCCAGCGCTCGCCGAATTGAGGCAACCTTTCCAGAAGCAGATCGCAGTAAGGCAAGGCGAATATTCAAACTCTCTAATTAAAGCTAAAAGATCTTTAGTTGCCGCATTTCCAACAATAATCGCATCAGCTCTACATTTCTTAATTACACTCGACTTATACCGGACACGCTCTCCCAAGCTTGTAAAATACCGTGAAAGATCTCAACAACAGCCAGACATATTCGGTGGGCTACCTCAGGGGATACTGACATGCGATGCAGCTGTGAAAGTCAATGCCAATGCGTTCTGAGTATACACCCCCACTACGAATCTCCTATATAGGTGTGCCCGAAACTGAATACCCATGATACCTTTTTGTAGACTGCCGGATTATATCTCAAAATCTTGAATGTGTATTATATTTTTGCAGTGTTTTCATTCGATTTCACCGATCTCACTCTGAAGGTATAACTAACGAGCTCCGTCTACTGGGTTTTTACCCACTTAGTCATTTACCGAAAAGCTTTTACATGAGGCCCAGGAAGGTCACAGAATATTTTTGCTATCGGGAAAGTAGTTGATGAGACTTCTCCCCTAATTTGGGTGGCACCAAATGAAAAGCGTGCAAGTAGTGAAGGTTGCTGCAATTTGGTGAGCCAAAGACCGCTCCAACCATCACCATTCTTGCGTAATTAAACTAAGGTTTTCAGTTATTTAATGCCCGACAAATAGCCTTTCTAAAGGGGTGTGTCGCCTCTTGAAACATGGTCTGCAAAAGCACTGCTTCGGTTATTCAATCTATAAGAAAGAGCAGATTGGGAGCTTGGCATAGTTACAGAAACAAGTTGATGCTACTGCTAGACCCTTACAACATCCAGGAAATAACTAAAAAAGTAGAATTTGGCAAGTCCGCCATAAGATATTTAGTGAACGATTAAGAGAGAACCGGTTATAAGAAGCGGGAAGACGGGCTCAGGATGCGGGAAAAAGCCTAGCTCCAGAGGAAATCGCTATCTGGAACGCATGAGGAACGTGAAAATGCATAAGCGAAAAATTTGTGCGAGAACAATTCGAAAAAGACTGCAGGAGACCAACTTTATGTATCCACGCAGATTTTAGTAAAAACTAGTTGGGGCTGGCTGTTTTTAATTTTTGGAATCAACTGAGACACCAATAGTCTCATAGAGTTAAAGATTGTAACGTCAGGAGGACGGACGGACCGAAATTTAGTCTTGCCATACATGAGTAAAAAGTCGGATCTAAATGAGGCAGATCCAAATTGGCCAACTCCTGTAAGGAGTCCTGTAAGGAGGAGATCAAATCTCCCGGAGATCAAATGACCTAGGTTCCCGGTCAAAATATACGCAGGAGGCAGAGATTTCTGAGACTTCACACCATTCAACTTCCAAACTTATAGCTGTGTACCGGTCATTGACAGAAAAGCTAGCTTTATTAATTAATCCTCATTGCAGAAGCTGTGAGCTCCTTTCAGATAAGCAGATTGTTGAGGATTTTCTCTGTAAATGCCCGGGTTTGGCAGCTAGACGATTCGCTTTTACTTGCTCCTTTCTTCGACAGTCGAGGGCAGTGCTCCAACCTAAATGCCATCAACTTTTTCCATTTTATCATCAGCTCCGGTTGGCTGTAGATATCTGCCTATTGGAGGTCTTAAAATGGTATCACAATTGGGTGAAGAGATTTCAAACAACAATAGAAGAAGAGGGGAGGAAAAGAGGTATGAAATCCCAATACGCTTAATATATTTACTGACGGCTGGAAAATGGTGATCGGAACATGTGCAGGGATTTATTGCGCAGAGCTGGATATCAGGCGGCCAATTAAACGTCCGAATCATTGCAATATTTTTCAAACAGAAGTCTTTGCGGTGGGAAAGGCTGCAGGTAATAGCACTAGCAAAGACATCGAGCAACTCCAACATAAATATATACGTTGATAGTCAAGCGGCAATAAGGGCAATAAACTCATATAAAATTTCATCTAAAAACGTTCTTAGGACCAGGAAAGCCATAGAGAGATTAGCCACAGACAGACGGTTACACGTCTATTGGGTACCCGGACATAAGGGCATTGCAGGAAACGAAATTGTAGATGAGATTGCCAAAAGCGCTGTTTACAGACAATTCGAACAAGAAAACGACATACGGAAACCTTTAAATATGGCGTAAAATGACACAGCTGCGGACATGAAAACACGGATAGACAGGAGGTGGAATAATCTAGCTCCCCTTGCGAAACCGCGAAAATCATGTGTACACAGAATGCAGATAAACACGCCAGATGCGTACTAGCCCTGTCTAGAAAGGAAAGCAGAACTATCGTGGGTATAGTGACGGGCCACAATTTGTTAGCGGCACACGCATACAAGATGGGAATTGCAAACAATGATAGCTGCAGATTTTGCAATGAACCAGAAGAGAGGAAAACTCTTGAACACTTTCTATGATCTTGCCCTACATTAGCTAGAACCCGAATGAAATGTTTATGAGCTCTCTCGAGGTTAGTGCTCCAGAGCTTACTTAGATTCGCAAAAGACGCAGGCTTATTACAAGCAGCCTACTATAAGGAAACGTAAGGGTCAAGCTCTATCTGGTAACAGTAAGGACCAATAGGTCTATGTGATGGCTTTCAGCCTGCCAGGTCAACCTAACCTAACCTATATATCTACCTCGATTCCTTCATGCTGTTATAAGTCACCGTTATGTGAAATAAAGTAGCGGCAGGCTAATCACCTACCCTGTCAGAAAGCAAACAAAAAAAGATTAACGAAACCAACGCAAGAATAAGTATTGTCGAGGCCCTATACTTCCACGTGGAGTGAACAAGGAAAAAAAAAAAATAAAATAAAAATATAAAAAAATAAAAAATAATACCCGCGTGCACAAGTGGGCGAGTATTGTCGCTTGTTGTGTTGTTTATTTTAATTTTCCAAGACTTATTAATCCACCCTCGTAAAAATATATGAAAAAAATTTTACAGCCCAGTTTTTTAAACGAGAATGTGCACAAACGAATTCTCAAACTAAAGCAGTAAAAACTTTTTTTTTTTGTGTGTTTTGATGTCCGAATTCTTTTTCGGCAACTGTATACATTCGAAATGCGAGTTACTTCCTTTTCTGTGCGCCGACAAACTCTCGATTACTATTATTTTTAATATCTTTGTGAACAGCGAAGACACTTTTGTTTTTGTTTTTTTTTTGCTTTTGTAGATTAATGAATTATGCTAAACTTTCATTTGCACCAGACGCTAGCCAGCCATGTCAAGCGCACATTCAACTATGCGCCGCCAGCGCACTCAATATTTATGGCGTATGCTGTGTGCAGATTCGCACTTCTCTACATACATACATATTTATTGGTAAGTCTGGACGTTTACTAATTGCAATTTGGAATTAATTTGTGTTAATGCTGTGTAAGTTTCGAACACAGTAGCCAAAGCTTAAGTGACGGAGGAGAAGAAGAAGAAGCAGAAGATGTGCTTTAGTTTTTGCTTTTGGGGCATGTCATTGCTAAAGACCCAAGTTGAAAGTAGAAAGACGCATACACACATACAAACATACATGCATGCATACATACATACAAATAGGTAGGCACTTACATCAAGCGATCGTCTCATTCAAGTAGCCGGCTGGATGTGCTGCATGACTGAGTGCACAACAGGCTGCGGTTTCAGCCAGGCTGACGCGACATGCCCCACCAAAAACAATAACAGCAAAAGCAATGACGAAGACGAGGCAATCAGCAAGCAGACGACCCATACACACACACTTGCAGTCGTGCATGTGTGTGTGTGTGTGTTTGCGTTTGCATAGCAAAGGAAGTACGAATGAAGTGGTAATAAGTACAACAACGTATTGGCCATGTTCGGCAGCACGCAATGGTGGGCTTATTACCAAAAAATTTACAAACTCAACTGGCGCGCTGCTTCCCTCAGCTTACGTTCACTCCGCTCCTACTCTATACGTAGTTGGTAGCGCTTCTTACCTGCTTTATTTCGTTTGTTTTTCGGCTGTACTGTTGTTGTTGTTGCTGTTGGCTTTATTCACACAATTCCTTCTTATCTTTAACTAGCAACTAGCAACAACAACATTCCAGTTTTAGGCCAACAAATTTTGCACTACAATAAAATGGCAAAAACGTGAATCGAAGGGCCAGGCCAAGCGAGTGAGCGAGTAGGTGAGTGAGCGCTGCGTCGCACAAACGTGTCGGAGAGTGAGCGAGCCAGTAAGTGAGTGTGTGAGTGAGTTAGCGCGCGCGCGCGCTCGCTTGAAAGGGGTTGCTGTGGCAAGTGTGTTGGCCAGACGTGGCACAATGTTGCGGCAAAAGCCCTTTTTGCATTTTTAATTCACATGCCACATTCACAAAGTAGGGGCGGCAGCCGCATTACGCTGCCAACTAGCAACAAAATAGGCGATAACCGAACAGCGTTGACCTGGCCGCTCGGCCGGCTAGCACACCTTCTTCTTCGCCCCCCGCCTCCCCCGGCTCTGCTTCCTTGCAAATGTCCGAAAACAAGCCGCGTCACATCAACTTTTCGTTAATTGTCTTTGGCGTATTTAGAGCGTAAAACGTAGTCAGACACGTTGAAAATGAAAATGCACGAAAAACGACGACAGCCACAACAACAACGGCGCAAAAAACAAACAAGTAGAATGTAAGTAAATACAAACTAATAAAATAAAAACAGCAACAAGATACATAAATATATAAATAAATGCGGAATTGAAGAGTGCCACAAACAAGCATGCAACGCGGCTGGACGCGACGCGGGCAGAGGTCAAAGAAGCGACCGATGCGGCGCATTAGCAAGTGAAAGGGCAGGGGAAGGAGTGCGCTTGCAGCAGCAGCTGGCAGGCAAAGCTCAATTTCGCTTTTAATTTGAAACTTAATGTAAACAAATTGCAAGGAAACAAAAAAGTTCTGCGCTGAAAATGAAAGAGTGCTTAAGTCGGATTTTGTTATTTTGGCGGGGAAGAACTTTTTTCACATAATGCGCGTTAGTAACAGACTAACGAAATCGCGGTTGAGACACACGGGGAGGAGATACAAGCGGAGGAGAATTGTCTGAGTGCTCTTCCCGCCGTTCGTGCACTGATATCTCGAGTGGAAAATTAGATGTCTGGATGAAACTTTGTGCACACCATCAAGCCTTTGGCTCAAGATGGATTGGTATTGAAAGAATAAGATTACAACAGAGTTTAAAAAAAATTTACTGGGTACCCTACTTTCAAGGGAACTCAAAAGAAATACGTTTTATTTAAACTCAAAACGCGTAGCTGCCACTGAAATGCAGAGAGAATAAAGAAAATCATTTGCCAGTATTCAAAAACCATGTGCACCACATTTTGCCATCGCCTCTTTACATTAAATCGAAGAAGCCTCACTTAGATCCCACCACATAAAAGCACGGCTGGGAACTGCGCGCAGACACTTACAATGGACAGCCGAATAGAAAAAAATTGTCTTATCCCATGAGCAGAAATTGAATTTACACGTTTCTGACTCCATCACCTGCTCGGGCACTGCATTTTCGCAGCACAAATATTCAAATATCGAAAAGAGGCTTTGGATGGTAGAGTGTGAGTTATTATGGAGGCAGCTGGAAAGATTGAAATTTGTTTTGTGCCCCCAACAATGAATTCAAACATTTGTAGCGAATGGTTAGCAGACGCTCTTTAACTTTTATGGAAGAAAAAATTTGTCAAGCCTGCATCTTTCAGCAGTTCAAAGCAGTCAATCCACATCTTAAAGGCAAGGCTTTAATGTGGTTTAGTGAGCATCAGATCTCTTTTCGGCAGTGACCGGTGTACAGTTCCGCTTTGAATAGCTTGGAAAACTTATGGGGTATAGCTGTTCACAGGATTTGCGTTCAAAAGCCCTACGGTTATGCAGCTCAAATTGAAAATTAACGAAAGGTCAGTCCATAAGTTCGTGCGTCTTTTACCCATACTTTCACTTTTGTACGATTTTTGTATACAACAAATTATTCGCGGAATATAACGGAACTATTTATATTTGCTTTGATATATTGTGCATTGACCAAGTGATTTTAATCGCGGATAGAAGCACGTCTTCTTAAAAAATAAAATGGAATCTTCGAACACATAGAAGAGGCATATTTTGTATTTTTTTTATAAAAGTGGTAAAAATGCAACAACTGCTGCTGCAGAAATAAACACTGTTCACGGAGAGAATGCCGAGAGTGTAAGGACTGCGCAAAAGTGGTTATCAAAATTCCGAAGTGGTAACTGCGACGTGGAGGATGCACCGCGCGCTGGTCGTCCTGAAGTCTTTAACTCCAACGCCTTGATCGAACTCATGGAAGCTGAGCCAAATTTGACAATCGATATGTTAGCTCAGAGGTTAAATTCATCGCATGGAACAGTTCACAGGCACCTGGTTCAGTTGGGAAAGGTTTCAAAGCTGGGAAAATGGGTTCCACATAGACTTTCCGTTGCCAACCTTCAGCGGAGAGTGAATGTGGGTTCTCAGCTGCTGCAACGGCTTGAAAATTAAAGTTTTTTAAACCGTATCGTTACTGGTGATGAAAAATGGGTCCTTTACAATAATCCTGTTCGCAAACACTAATGGTTAGATAAAGATGAAACACCAGAACCGACCCCTAGAGATGGCCTTCAACCCAAGAAGATTCTCCTGTCTATTTAGTGGGATATGGCCGGTATTGTTTATTATGAACTTCTGGAACCAAACCAGACGATAACTGCTGATTCTTATTGCCATCAGCTATCACACTTGAATGAGGCACTTAACAAAAATCGACCGTCTTTAGTGAATAGACGCAAAGTTTTGTGTCACCACGACAAAGCAAGACCTCATACGCAAGGCCTCATTAGGCAAGCTGAATTAGCTCGGATGGTAGCTAATGCCGAGTCTACCATACTCTCCGGAAATTGACTCTTGTGATTAACACCTTTTCCGTGGGCTTCAATCCCATATGGGCATGTGTACCCCGCGGGCAGTGCTCCGTGCGGATGCCCACGAAATTTGAGAGATGACATTTTGTCAACCTCAGAATATCCCTCGAACGCCTCCTATCCAAATGTGGCCAGAAGGACTTCGCGACCTTACACGTTCGTGTACTTATCCACCGCTCGCTGAGTTGGTGCAGAAGTAGAGCGCAGGTTGTCAAGGGGACCCCGATCCTCTCCTTTCGCGGGCACATAGCCTCACAGGTCGCTTGTCTGGCTAGCTCGTCGGCTTCGCAGCTTCTAGCAATGTCACTGTGACCAGGTACCCAAATTATTTTTATATCCAAGAATTCTGATGCAATCGAGAGAGAGAAACTTCTTAACAGTTATTACGCAAGTAAGTAGCCAGTCGGCTGCTTCTTTGATTGCGGCCACCTCTGCTTGGAACACACTGCAGTGATCCGGTAGCCTGAATTTGAGTTTGATTAGGAGCTCTTTGCAGAATAGTCCTCCTTCATCCCTACCGTCCAACTTCGAGCCATCCGTGAAGAAATTAACTAGTCCCTGTCCCCAAGTGTTGCCCCGGTCCACTCCTCCCTTGATGGAATATGGGTGGAGAAAGTTCCACTTGGACTAAGCGAAGGCACGCACTGATCTGTCGACGAGGGGATGAACTCAAAGTTTCTGAGGAACAGCATTAAAATTTGACAAAAAACAAAAATCAAATTTTTTCAAGTGGATTTGACAATAAAACTCCGCTCATAGCGTAAGTTATATATAGTACAAAATAGTATAGGGTGGGCCATGTAAAATTTGCTTTTTGAATCGGCTATAACAAAAAACTAATCAGAATTTTTTCAAACTTTTTTTTTATTTTGAAGATTGAACATTGTCATTTATGAATGAAAAATAATATCGTTCAAATGACTGCCACGACTGGCTTTACAGTAGGTCATTCGATCAACCCAATTTTGAAGCACATTTTCGATTGTTTGGGCTCCAATTTCATGAATGGCAACTTTGATTTCGTGTTTTAAAGCATTAATCGTCTCTGGATGGTTCGCATAGCATTTGTCCTAAACGGCTCTCCACAAAAAATAGTCCAACGGGCTTAAATCACAGCTTCGAAGCGGCCAATTGATATCGGAATTCAAAAACGGTAGCCAAAAGTTCGAGTGTAACTTTGGCAGTGTGACAAGTTGCACCGTCCTGTTGAAACCAAATGTCGTCCATGTCATCTTCTTCAAATTTTGAAAACAAAAACTCGTTGAGTATGTCACGGTAACGCTCGCCATTTACTGAAACCGCGGAAGAAGAAGAAGACTCTCCACTTTGGAAATAGGGTTTCACTATTTCCCAATTTTGTTGGAGCGTATAGCGTCCCATTTCGTAAATTTCAAACCTTTAAGTAAATTATGAACACATTTGACATGTCATTTGTGTTACCATTCTCAAAAAAATAGGTAGTTCAAAAAGCAAACATTATATGGCCCACCCTGTATAAACTAAACTGGTCTGTAATATTCAATTGTTATTCTGGATTCTACAAAAACCTTTTACCACAATTTTATATTCCAAATCCCCAACACAATTTTTCATTACCTCCGCTCATAAATAAACTTAAGTGATTATTTGTATTGAAATTAAATTTTTATGTGAGATAAGCAGAAATTCCTCCCACCTCTACTTCCCAAAAAACCATTCCAATGAATTTCTCAGCATGACCAAATCATAAAATTATAATAAATACATTTATATGTGCGTTGAGAAGGAGAAAAATGTTGTGCATAAAAATGCATTTAAATATGAAATGGGAAAAATATCAAAAAAAAAGAAAAATATATTGTAACATAAAAAATAAATATAAATATAAATACAAATGTATGCAAAATTAAGAAATTAACACGCAAGACTCTTTTCATTCTGATAACATTCCTGTATGAAGACGCGTAGTAATTATTCCGAGCCTCGACGCTCAGCTTAGCAGGCTACGCCGCATGCAATGCTAATCACACGAGCATAAACTGCTAAGTGGATTTATGGTATCACCACTCAGTTTTAATCAAAAGTCAACATTTTATGCTTATATGTGTATGTATGTATGTATGCATTTAATATATTATTGCATTAAGTATATTTTATATGTTTGTGTTATTATTTTACAAGCAACGAAGTGTTGGACCGTTTCTATATAATCCACTTTATGGGGGTCATAAAAATGCAACATGAATTATAAATGTCTAAATTAAAGTTGTTACTTTAATTCCAACCCAAAGCACACTCAACATAGAATATGGAATAATACAGCGGAACCAAAAAAGTAAATAAAAATTATAGCGCAAAGATGAAAGCCGCCTCTTAAATTCGACAACTGTCGCCAACTCACCAATACAGGTGCTTGATCTTTGATGGCTTTATGTGTAAAAAAAATATGCGCGCTGATAATTTCACTAGAAGGGTAACCCATACGGAGCTGAGCGTAGGCAGAGCGCATTTTTTAGGTTCCAAAACCAGCTATACAAAGTGAAATATCGTCATTTGGTTTTGTATTTAGGCTGGCGATCTCTTGCGAACATATCTAGGCCATTTCACATATAGTAATTTTTACGTGTCTGTATTTGGAGACAAGGTTTTGTGAAGCTGTTCGTGGATACCCCGTAATTGGAGCTAGAACTGTATTCTATGATGAGCTCCCAATCAAGCTCGAGTTCATGCCAGCGAACCAATGAAGGCTGCTTACTAGCGTAACACCTGTCAATGCGATGATGGTGCTCTCTAAATTGGTTGGGTGATACCTGATTTATCTTTCAATGGCATCCGAGCTCTTGAATTGAATTTAAGCTCATCTGCTACATTGCAGAAAACAAACTGGACAGATGAGCTAGCTAGACAAGGGACACGTGCGGTGGTTTCTCTGCTAAATGCGAGGTGTGTGCTCCCCTTGACTACTTGATGGCCTGCAACTGGAAAAGTGGGTTTCGCATCAACTCAGCGAGCTCTGGTCAAGTCCACTAGTTTGAAAGGTCGCGAGACTCTTCTCGCCATGTTTGGAACGAAGATGCTGGAGGAGCCTTCTAAGCTTAACAAAGACTCAGCGCTCGAATTTTTTGGGTGCTCTTACCGGACATTCTATTCCGCACTCTCTGAATTGTCACAAACAAGAAATAGACTACTCTATCCCTAAACTCACCTTTGAAAGTCTCTTCAAGACGAGTA
Source organism: Anastrepha obliqua (assembly GCF_027943255.1). Classification (NCBI taxonomy): domain Eukaryota; kingdom Metazoa; phylum Arthropoda; class Insecta; order Diptera; family Tephritidae; genus Anastrepha; species Anastrepha obliqua. The sequence goes on from NC_072893.1 coordinate 53,393,376, forward strand.
TACCGTCAAGAAGGGAGTGGCAGACACCAAAGCCATGGAGAAGGGGGGATTTAAATTTTTATACAGATGGTTCCAAGCTAGATGATAAAGTTGGTTAGGGAGTTTTCTCGGAGGAATTAGGATTGGAACTATCCGTTCGACTACCAGACTACTGCAGCGTCTATCAGGCAGAGGTTTTAGCTATAAAAGAAGTGGCTACATATCTAAATACGGCATGCGTCTATAAATATATTATCGGATAGCCAGGCGGTCATTAAATCAATGAATGCGGCTATACTAAGATCGAAGGCTGCACAGGAATGCCGGGCAGCCCTACATGATATTAGTGACGTATTCAAGGGCAGCCTTTTTTGGGTTCCGGGACATAGAGATATTGAGGGAAACTGTAAAGCCGATGAGCTAACCAGAAAAGGTACTGCTCTTTAACTGCTCAGTGATAAAAATAGCATTGAAAAACCTTTGGCGACGAGTAAACTAATAATAAAAAACAATATTATCCAAGAGGCCAATTGATTAAGATTAAGATGCATGTGTAACAGCTAGGCTACTATGTCCGCAAATAAACAAGAAAAGGACAAAGGAATTGCTTAGTCTCTCAAGAGACAATATCTCGAAGGTCGTGGCTTGTTACTGGCTATTTGGCAGGCATTCCGCGAGACTAGGAGTTTTCTCTCATGAATATTGAGAAGTTGCAGAGATGAGGAAGAGGAAGAAACAGTTGAGCTCTTCCTCTGCAATTATCAAGCCCTAGCTAAAATTAGAGCAGGTTGTCTAGGTAAATACTTTTTTAATTCTCTTACAGAGCTGTCTGGTGTGGGGTTGAGATCAATACTACGCTTCATAAGAGCCAAAAAACGGTTCCACGAAGGAAGGTAAATGAGGTTCTCGTGTAGCACAGTGGTATCACAACGGACCTGTAGGTCTAAGTGAGTTGGTCGTGCAGACCAACTACCACCATAACCTAACCTAACCTACCGGACATTGTCTGCCAGGTATGCGTGATGTGAGACTCAGCATTCTTTTAAGTCTTGTTTTGCAGCAGCTGTTTAGAGGATGGAGTGGAATTAACTCAGCACTTTTTTCTTAGGCAGCTGATAAAGCAGGCTTAGGTAATAGCCACATGATGAATTTCATCAATAGTATGAAGCGATCAATAAAAACGTAATTTCTTGCTCTTTCAGTCGCCACCACCTATTTTACTGTCCTGTCCATTCCTTTATTTTTTTCCTCTACAATGATATTACGAGGCATGATTTTGCTTTCTCGTCCGGTCCCGCTTTCGGGCAACCATTTAACCTAACTTAAATAAATAAATAATTGGCGCGTACACTTCTGTGAGGTATTTGGCCGAGCTCCTCCTCTGATTTGTGGTATGCGTCTGGATTTTTTTTTACTAATGGAGGGACCTACGCGCTTCTGGATAGTAGTCACGTTTCAAACCATTCGGCTACGGTGGCCTCCGACTACCATATTTGGTTGACATTTAAGAGACATCCTCCAGATCCTCAAACAATGGGGCTCTCAGGTATTTTAAGCGCGTTTTTAGTAAAACCGGACAGACGCACAGAAGGTGTTCTAAAGTTTCCTCAACATCCACTCTTCATCTCCTGCATTTGTCCGTGTTAGCAATCCCTATTTTGTTCGCTTGTGCAGCCAATAGATTATGTCCTGTTAGCATACCTATGATAGTTCTGCAGTCCTTTCGTGAGAGCGTTAGTACGAATTGAGTCAGTTTTTTGTCGTTAGTTCTACACATAAGTTTTGCTGTTTTGCATTTGGCCGAATTAGTTCCACCTAGCTTCCACTAGTTATATCATATAGTCGTCCATTTCATTGTATATAGTATTTAGATGTTTTGGTATGTCGTTCTTTTGTTCAAATGGTAGTCTGACAACACTTTTTGCTATCTCTTGTTGAGTTCTTTCTCCGCGGCTTTCCACACAGCAAAAACTTCCGCTTGGAAAATACGGCTGTGATCTGGCAGCTTGATAGGCTGTCTTATCCCTATTTTTGAGCAGTAAATGCCCGCTCCCACTCCGTCTAAAGTTTTAGAGCCGGCTGTATAGATGTGAAAAGTCATATGGCCAGCCTTAATGCCTTTGTGCCATCCCTCCTCTTCAATTGTAGTAGGACACCTTCTCTCCCAATTAAAGTACGGAGTCATGTAGTTTGTGCAACCTGAGCTCCACTTTCCTATTGAGCTCTGTCCGAAGGTTCTACAGGTGAATACTCCAGCAGCCTCTAATCTCCTCGCGGATTTCGCTGCTAGGTTTTCCGCCATAAGGTCAATAGGTGGCATGCTGAGTATCAGTTCTAGCGCCGCCGTTGGAGTAGTTTTCATCGCTTCTGCTATGCACAGAGCAGCGAGTCGCTGAGTCCTTTCTAGTGGCATTAAGTATGCCAGTTTTCTGGTTGCAGTCCACCCTACCAGGGCCCCATACAACAATATTGGTCTAACTACTGCCGTGCAGCACCAATACATCAAAGAGGGTTATAGACCCCAAGTAATGGCACAGCATTCTTTTACATGCGTACAACGCATTACTGGTCTTTTCCATCCTTTCCTCAACATTGTGCTTCCACAGCGATTTACTGTCTAGTATTACTCCGAGGTACCTCGCATGATCTTTGAGAAGTATGATAGTTCGTTGTTGCCTAGCTTCGGAAGGTTCCACGTCGGGACCTTGTACTTCCTGGTAAAAAGTACCATGTCTGTTTTTCCGGCGTTTATCCCTAGCCCTGCGCGAGATGTCCATTGGTGTATCGTTTTAAGTGTGTTATTCATCAGAATTCTAAACTATTGGAAGGTATTTTTTATACTCACCCCCAAGTACGACCAAAACACCGTTAACAAAAAGTCACTCGCAATTTCGTTAGTTTTTATTATTTACCAATTTTTATTGATTTTCATTAAAAGGAACTGATTTGATGCTTTATTAATCTTACTTTCCAAATATTGTGTTAGAAAAAGATCTTAAGTGGCATTACAACGTAAAAGTGTGTGGTTTACATATCTCCCGAATGCTCCCGAGGAGTTGCTTGCGGCGGTGAAAGGATGCCTGGGGATTGTAAAAACTTCTTTGGAGTGGAGCCTGTTTCGAATACTGTTTATTTTAAAGCTTTATATTTTTCATTTCACGCGCCGAATTAAGTAGGAAAGAAAGCCTATAGTAACGACCAGAGAAGCCCGCGTAAGCACTAAATTCATGTTGCTTAGGGATGAAAGGGAAATCATTGCCAGGCAGAAATGTGAACGATTCTGGGAATTTGTTGTGACAAAGGAAGTAAAATTTCGTAGGCAACCTTTGATATGGAATACAAAAAATTTAATTATGCACATTTCAGAAATTTTCACACATAAAACCCACACCTCGAAACTTTTTCTTTGAAACCACTTCATTTTCTCGCTCCACTTGTCCGGCCATCCGCCAGGTAACAAATCGTTTACACATGTACCACTCAACAGTTGGTGATAAGAAGCACATGACTAATTACTGCCACTTGAATTGCAAGTGCAACGCATCCCCACCCATTAATATTTATGAAAAGCAAAAAACGACATTCACTTGAGAATGAATAGCTGTGCGAGTGCTTACGCATAAATCCGCGAATCGTGCAACGAGCACTGAGCACTGGCCATTAAGATTGCTTTTGCGTCCCATCAATTATGATAATTATCAGTTTTATTGACAGTGGTGGAAATCATTACCGGCAAGGAGACACGACCAATTCTCGCGCGCGTAGAAAGTGCCACAAAAGCGCGCAGTAGAAGCAGAAAAATAATAACTGGAAAATGTATACATACATACATACATATGTACAAATATAGTAGGCAAACACCAACAACAACAATAAGTGCAGTTAGTGCAACTGCAGAAGCAAAAACAACAACAACAACAGCCTCATGTTTATTTATGCGCATTACATAACTAAAAGTGTGCGCCACACGCGCATGCGTAGCGCATACCAACACCGAACTATGCGCATTCACATTCGCCTGCGCAGTTGTAGAAATTCTGATACCCACTCACCACCACCACCACCACGGGCCGACTACAATTCGCCAGTCCCCAATTGCATACGTGCACGTCTCGCCGCGGCGCCGCGACGCTCGCATTTCCCACTTGCCATTTGCCATTCGCACATCGGTTGCATTGGCCGCATTGGCTGCATATGCAACAACCAGTGTAATTATGTTAATTGTGCATATGTGCTTCTCAACACCATCAACAGCCAACACAGGTAATCAAGCTGTCGATGATACAAAAGAGAGAGGCAGGCAGGCCACAGTGGTGTTAAAGCTAAGGCGGATTAAGCGCCCTGTTGTTTGGCCACCACTGGTGGCTGGTGGAGCACCTGAGCGCCACTTAAGTCTGCGCCTTTGTATTTGCTCTTCATTGCAACCGAGCTCCGCTTGTTCTCTGCGCATTCACGCATGCGCATATGGGTATGCACTTACTTGTATATATCATTGGAGTTTATTTCATTCAGCTCCATTCCCACTTGCATGTGGGAACATAACGCAGCTGCATTTATATCTTGCCGCATACTTGTTTTTATTTCCCACTTGTTTTTACTGTTGCCATTCGCTTTGTTGCCGTTGTTTTTGCTGCCATTATTATCACTCACCATATGTAATTGATGATTAAATCGATGTGCTACTGTTGAACTACTGCGGCAGTGAGCGGCTGCATTGCTGGTGCAAGAATGAGTGTGAGGGGCACAGCTTCGCGCCGCTTTGCATCTTCATTGTGCATACTCGTACAAGCAGTTACATGAATGCCTGCATTTTGTGGCTCGTTTCACATGTGTGGCAACAAGTGCATTTGAGGCAACATGTTGAGCTTGCAGGTGCCACAGGTTAATTGGTTGCGTTTTTTTTTTCTCCTGTTGGAAATGGGCACTCAGAAAGCATCATAAGGTTATTTCCTCAGTTTGTGGTACTCATAAAAAATAATCACAGAAATATTGTACTTTGTTGCTTGTGAATCGGAAACGGCTTACAGTTTGTAAAACAACTCGTTTATTCACAAAAACCTTCAGTTTGTGAGAATGCCCGCGATTTTCGGCTAGTTAATTACATAAAAACAATCCACATATTTAAAGAAGTTTTACAAAATTAACTTAACTGGTTTTAGCAAGGAAAATTTCTTAAAGCTTGACCATCATCATCATCTTTTGGCTCTACAGCTCTTTGTGAGCTTTGGCCTGCTGCACGTGGGACCTCCATACGTCTCGAACGCTTGCGACTTTTTTCCAGTTCGTTATCCTGGGGTGTTAATGGAGTAGTGAAGGGCTTATAAAGCCTCTCCTATTCAACAGTCAACCTCTCCTACACGCTGGTACATCCTGTCGATAACAAACGAGGCACTGACGACCGAATATGGGCGGTATAACCCTATAACCACTTGGCTGAACTCCAGCCCCACTGGCGTAGGGCTGACAACCCACTCAGCGGAAACTTATTGTCACGAAAGCTGCACAAAAGCCTCAGATAACAACCCAAAAGCTTGACCATAAATCCCATTAAATTTAAAAAATCAGCAAAGAAGCTCTAATCGAAGGGCTCAAAATCTTGATTGAAAAACTGGTAGGTAAGTAGGTAGGTAGGTTAGATGGGTCAAGATTTCCACGATAGCACCAGGGACCGGTTTTGATGCCATAATATAGAGCACTACCGATTACAAAGCTCAAATGAAAAAAAAAAACCATCTACAGCCATCTAGAGCTGTTGATGTAGTGCAGGAGATAAAAGGAATCTAGGCTGGAGAACTGGTCTCAGACTATTCCCAAAAGGCACACCAAGCAACCTGAAGCACCTAACCGCCACACTCCACATTTAAAAAGAAAGTAATTCGGAGGAGGCGGATATCACTGAGCACTTTCTCTGTGAGTGTCCTGCCTTTGCTAAAGCCCGGCTACGAGTTTTGGGTTTCGTAATATTCGTTCTCTAAAACTGGAGGATATTTACAGATTTGCCAAAAATCTGGGAAATTCTCACAGGACTAACTATCTCTATCTCTTTCTCTGATACTTTTCTCCTTCCCTCCTTGACTATCTACCCTCTTTCCAGAGCTTTAAATATAATGAGCTTTTTAGCCTGAGTGTTTTGACAGCCACCAAATCTCCTGCTGCTCCTTCGTTCGACCTTTTCAAATTTCAATTTCATTTTTTCCCTGCAAGATGGGAGTTGTGCGGTAGTCCAAGCTTCTACGAATGCGTTCCGATCACCCAGTGACCGGTGATCATCGCTATGAGTTTGGAAATTGAATGGTTAAGTGCCCTGCTTTTATCGGCCAAAGTATTTTTGAGATAGCGCGCGATAAAATAGAATTCCATCTGTCTTGCGATTTTTAAGAAATAAACTGTGCAGTTTCCCTTTAACAACGGTCAAGGGGCACCGATATCTGAGATGGGGACAACAAAAACCGCTTCTGTCGATCACTCCCTAGCATCACTCCCTAGCATTTTGCATGCCAGCAGGATCGCGAATAGCTGGCGCTCAGATCAGGGTTCATAATGCTCACTAACCTTATTTGTATAATGGAATAAAATGATATTGAGCAGGACATACGGACGCTTGTAGTCAGTTTTTAGCTAACGCATTTCGCAGCACAAAATGATTACTTGGAGGTGAGTTGGTCGTTTAATGCGATATTTTTGAGCTAAATTTAGAATAGCGAGGCTTTACAACCAACTAGCGCTAAAGATGTCGAAAGATACTACTTATATATACCGAGTTTTAGGACCCTATGAATTTTGCATCATTTACAGTCTTTCCAAGGCTCGCTACATAACTGCCCTAATGTTTAAAAAACAATTGCCCGTTTTGCTGTTGACTCACGGTTGAGCTGACTTTTACTCATGGAGTACTTGATACATCAGATAATTCTCGCTAAACTTAGGTCTACAGGGCCCAGCACTCGAAGAGTAACCAACTTAAGATCGCCCGCGCAGCTGATGCACGGGCATCAGCTCTCTGTTAGTGGACTAAATGACAATCTAGAGCATTGTTTACAAGCGTGCGCAAGCATTTTGCCGAGAGTAAATGCGAAAAAAGAAAATCAGTAATGGATTTCAAACGTAATAGTGTGATTGCGTTATATTTGGCTGGAAAATCACAACCAGCGATTGTTCGTGTGTCTGCAACGTCACATAAAATGGTTCAAAAAGTGCAGAAGCGACTTGAGCGAAATCCTCGACGAAGTGCCAATCAAATGGCGAAAGAACTGAAAATATCTGACCGTAGCATCCGCCGCATACCGAAAAATTATCTCAAAGTCAAGCCTTACAAGATCCAAACGCCGCATGATCTCACACTAAAGCAGCAGCAAGTCAGTATTGAGAGAGCGAAGGAGTTGCTTCGCTTGGCCGAAAGCGGTCAATTCCCGAACATTCTGTTTTCTGACGTGGAAATTTTTCAAACTGAGCAATTCGTTAACTCCCAAAACGATAGATTTTATTTGAACGATCGTCATTTAAGTTAAAACTAGGTATTTAACAGAATATATAGGACAATAATAGAACCAGATCCCCTTCTACAAGCGGCTCCAGTACTTCTTTTGGCAGACCTCAAATCTCCCACTTTCACTTATTTTTATATGAGATAGTCTATTTGGTGGGGCCTGTCTCTGAGGGAGGCTACCATCGTCAGGAGATGCTCGACCAAACACCCAAAACCGGATGCAAGCGCCAATTAGTATTGTTAGTAAGGACTTACAAAACGAATTCAGTTTCACAGATGAATTGCTAATTTCTTTTGGAAAAATGTGTACATATAAAAATTAGTCATACTTTTGTAGAAATATTATTAAGTACAGGTAAAATATTAACAAGCTCAAAATTTTAGAAAAATATTGGGTAGCTGAGCATACTAAATTAGAGTCCTCTGAATTCAATGGCGTCCTCCGCTTGGTCAGATTGGCTACAGTTTTCGAGATGGCGGCTGAGAGCTCATTTATAAACTATTTACCTTACATCATATATTTTGAAATGTAAAAGCCTTTAAATCTTAATTCAGATGTACTATAAGCTTCTTCTTCTTGATTGGCGCGATAGCCGCTTTAGCGATTTTGGTCGAGTTTAACAAAGCGGACCAGTTGCTTCTTTCTCGTGCTAACCAGCGCCAGTGGGACACACCAAGTGAAGCCAAGTTCTTCTCCACCTGAACTTTCCAACGTAGCTGCCACCAGCTGGTACTGCATCGAATACTATCAGAGAATTTGTTTCCATTTGGAGATGCAATATGCTCTGAAAAAATATGTGCAATGCACTCTGATGTGACTGAATTTTTTTTTCTAATTTTTCCTAGCAAATTTGCTAAAAATTTTAGGTTTTTGCAAATAACTCGCTCACTGATAAAGCTATTCTGCTCAGATTTTGCACATGAGTGTCTTCTAATATAATCTCATGTAGTTCTGAAAATCATCAAAATCGGATCACTTTCAGAATGGATTATTTAAATTCGAAGTTACCGTGTGAAAATGAGGGTAATTTTCAAAAACAGTTATCTCGAAAACTGGAGCTAATCTGTAAAAACGGTAGATGTCATTGCATTAAGAATGCACCATTTAAGTAGCGCCAATCATCAGAATCTTTGTTCAAAAACAAAAATTTTAAGTCCGCGCGCAGTGCAATGAGAGATCCTCATAAAAAGTAGAGTATTTTAATTTGATATCAAAGTTATGGCTATGGCAGTTTTTTCAGTATGAACTGCGGGTTATTCTTTGGCAGCTTGGTTAGAAGGGCAATAGATGATAACATGCTTACACTCATCCCACGATATGAGAAAATATGTCAGAAACACCTTTGCAAATGCCAACGATGAGCAAAGTTTTCAATCGCGTTTTTAAAAAGTAACCGCATCGACTCACGTTTTACTAAATTAGCTTACTAATAAAGAGTGGTTTTAATTAAGCAAATCCTTATGCAAAATCTTCGAAAATAATTTCACCATAGACCTAGACCCTTCACAAGTTTCTGTATAGAGGGAACACGAATCGCTTGCAGCTGATTTGTCATGCCATAAAATTAATTCACTCATAACGCAACCCTGAAAAAGCAAACACGGGGAAGAGCGGGCAAATATTTACCCGGATTTATATGGTATATTGCAAATGTGTATATCGGCACGAAGTACGTAAATATGTAGACTATACACTTGCAACGCACTTTTACTTTCTTTTCGCTTTGTTTGTGAGGTGAGCTCATTGCGGCAACCGATGTATGCATGCCTGCATCACACACAGACGGCCAACGAGTTCTTTGTTGCATCATATAAATGCGCATGCATTCATTTAACAGAATACAGCGGCAACTTTCTTTTTCTTCTTGTCTGATTGCAAGGATAACGCATGAAAAATTTAATACACATTTTGTACCATAGCAAAACATGGCAAAAACAAGGAGTAGCAAATTCGTCAACTTGCGAAAAATGCAGGCAAAATGGGAGAGAAAAACGTATTTGTATGCATTTGTTTGAGTGCGCACAGAAACACATTTGCCAAAAAACAGAAAAAATAGGGCATGAATGAAAAAGGAGCTATAAAATGTATGAAAAAGCAGCGCACAAACAAATTACCAACGTGAAGCAGCAGTAACAGCAGCTGAAGCAGAAGCAGAGGAAGAGGAAAATGAAAAATTTTCGGCTATTTTGCATTTTTATATAAAAAATTTGCAATGCGCACATGGACGCGAATTTATATATATATATATATATATATATATATATATATATATATGAGTGTGTGTGTATAAATGTATATATATGTGTGTGTGTGAACACATAGAAACTAGCATGGTTGCAAGCAAAGCAACGGAGTGGCGGTTTGTAGGTTTCCAGCTGGCAGCGCTGCTAACGTCAACGCATAAAAAACGCACACCAGCGCACACTTTGCTGACGAAAGGATAAAGTGCTTTTCGCCAGTGCATGCGAGTGTGCAAGTGTATGTGTGTGATGCTTGCGCGTTATTGCTGTTGTTGAGCTGGCAAAAGAAAGAAAAAGTGTTCTTATTCTTGTCGCTCGCTTCGTTTTTCGGCGGCGCATTGCAAGCAACGCACACACACACACGCACACTAAAGGTATCGTTATGCGTGTATTGCTGGCGTCATCCGGACACTGCTTTTTGGCTGTGCCTGTGTGTGTGTGTGTGTGTGCGAGATGCAAATATAAAAATATGCAATTCCTTTTTCTTCATTTTCGACGACAACAGCGACAGAAATAAACAACCGAAAGGACACTCGCAAACAACATTTTACGCCAAAAAGCAAGAAAATACGGAAATGAAATGAGAAAAAAAAACAAGAATAACATAAAATATAAAATGTAATGGCATGAACAATTTTGCCAAGTGAGGAAATATTTACCAAAGCCAAGGGACAGATCGACCGACAGGACGACCAAGCGCCGGTAATGCGTTTCTTTTCTTTTTCTTACTTTTTACTTATTGTATTTCACACTCACACACACACACAAGCATGCATACATGCATATATTGTAAGTATATTTGTGTATTTTGTTTTTTTTTTTTCTGTTTTTTGGCTACGGCGCTTGCAACACGCGCGCACTTCAATTAATCAGCAACCGGCTGAGGTGTGCAGCGGCGTTGTCGCGCGGTGCAGGACGTATGACGCATCAGAAAACGGGCCGGCTAGCACGGCTAAGCGATAGAGGCATTTGCATTGGCAGGAATACGTACGAGTATTTGTCAGCCACCGAAATAACCAGACCACCAGGCGTACGTAGTACTCGAACAGGGTCTGCTGTCTGCTGTTTGCTGCAATGCGCGTTGCAAGTATCAAAAAGGACTAACGAGCTGCGTAATAACGTTATGTGGTGGTGGTGGTGCTGATGGTGAGTTTGGTGTTACCGGGAAGAAGGGCATAAGCAACGCAATCGTGTGCGCCGTTTTGTCTTAATTTTCGTTTTATTACACGCATACAGCCAGCCACACAGACACACATAATTTCTATTTTATGTGTATATGTGTGTGTGCATATTTATGTTGCACGACATTTGTCTGCTTATAATATTTCGGTAATTTTTTTCCATGCCATCAAGGACCCCTAGTCGTCATCGTCGTCTGCACAAAATATTCGGCAATATGGCGGCGTGTGTTTGTTGTTAACTTTGTTGTTGCTGTTGTTGCAGTCGTACGTTCTCATTTTCTTTGTTTTAAATGCATTTTGATGTGCAAATATGTTTTTATGTATATCAGCGCTATGGCGCTAAATCCTTTTGTTGAGCATTCAATGCTGCATTGTTGTTGTTATTGTTGTTTGTAAAGCTTTATTGTAGCCTGACACACTCAAGTACAAGTAAAAAGTATTAACTTGAATACACTATTTTTTAGCCGAACATTATTTAGACTGTTACATATTTTCAGCCGCTAAAAAATTTGAATTTTTTTTTAGTTGATTTCGGCGAAAAAAGATATTCGTTGCTTTGAGGGTTTTTAGTTTCTCGAAAAATTTTAATTTGTGGCAGATTTGATACGGTTTAAGTTGGTAAATTTTCTTTCGATTTTTTCGGAACATCAAAGTATGAATAGGAAAAGTATCGACGAATTTCATAAAAAAAAATTATACGGCAACCAGTTCCCAATTTTTTTGTTTTTATGGAATTAAAAAGCGACAGAAAAAATAGTTATGCGGCAAGTTTATACAAAGAACCTGATATTCAGGCTTCTAAGAAAAACTGTCGTTTTATGTTGGAAAAATTTCTTTGGAGTTCTCGCAACCCCATATTATAAATGGGAAAAGCTTTAACGATTTTCATAAAAGAGAATCATACGGCAACTCCTTCCAGAATATTTTCAAATTGAAAAGCGACAGAAAAATTAGTTATATGGCAACCCTAGCCAAAGAACTAGAAATTAAAGCTTATCCAAAAAACTCAATTTTCTTTAACGTAACACCTTTTTTATAGGCCCACCTCTTAAAAAACTGGATATGATTTACGCTTGCTGAGGAAAGAATTAATTAAGAAATGGTTGAAATAGGCAAGGCTCTAATTACAGCGCATAACAATTACGATTAATTATGATTCTCATTATAACTAGTATATCTTAGTATTCTGGGAAAAGCTCAAAAGCTCAAACCATCTCAACCTCGTTGTGGATCGTTCAATTTCGAATTCGTACACTTTTTTCTTCGGAACATTTCTTAAAATGACGAAAAAAATCTCAAAGTTGAGATGGCATTCACAACTGTGACACCGATCGCCGAATGGCCTACGAATTCTCAATAATGTAAGAGAAGTTTTGGCTTAAGCTAGCGTCTTTCATCTAACTAGAACCTGTGAACCAACACTTCAATAGTAATACCTAGTTTGTGACGTCTCACCTATATATGTATATGTCTTATGCTAAAATAGACTCCCAGTTGGGCACGCAAACTCTCATTGTAGCGAAAATTGCCCTTATCGGATATTAAAATATTTGTGTGTCTTCATTTTTCCAAAGGTTAGTACCAACAAAATGCACAAAGCGTATTGCATAAAGGATACGCCTTTTTAGCAGCTTTTAAATTTTTTTTAACGCAACTCTAAGTTTTAATTTTGCCGGTCTCGCTTCCATTAGACAGACTGCACATAACGTCTACATTTATCTTCAAAAACATCCCTCAAGCTGAGTTTGTTACAAAGAAAAGTTTCTGAGACAGGAGCTTACTTATAAGCTTTGCCGTAAAGCCCTCGTCCGTCACGTCTTTCAAATTGAAAGGCACCCAGACTTTTAGTGTTTGAAAAATAGATTTTGCGAAAGATTGGCAAACGATATAACGATGAGTTGTAAGAGCTTTATAGTGTCATGGACGTAGTGCAGGGAATAAAGATATTGGATCTTGATTCGGACTATGTTCTGATATAAGAAGATCGCGCGGGTAGTATGAGGAGGAAGTGGCTGGTGCGCCTTCTTGAACTCTGCCAAAATCACTAGTCCGTTATATGTCTATAAATAATTGGCGCTTACACCCTTTATTGGGCATTTGGGCATTAGACGGAACTGAAAAGCTGAGCTCTCTCTGGAAAAAAGCAGACCACATTGGTCTTGGCAGACTACTTTAGACTAAGTAGGCAATTGAGTAGTAAGGTCCTCCTCGACGAACAAAACTAACACTCTTTAAGGCTCTCATCATACCCGTCCTAACGTATGGCGCAGAAGCGTGAACGATGACAACATCCGATTTTTGAACCTTTACACGTTGGGGACGACGAATATCGTAGGCGATGGAACAATGAGTTGTTTGAGCCTTACGGCGTTTCTAAAACGTGGAAGATGCTGAACAAAGACGAGAAGGCACCATTCCAAACTATATCTAAGAAAATGGAAGAATGAAATATAGTGGAAAATTGAAAATGGAACAATGAAGAGAGATATTTTTCACACTTAAAAAACATCAGCTGCCAAATGTGTGGCTGATGATGCTTTGGTGTACTTAGCCCTCATAGGTGAACCGCGTTCTTGAGCCTAATAGAAGCACTCATAGTAGTACCTATCTGTGCTCGTTATAAATAACTGGCGTCGCAGAGGAACGAGCCAACTCGAAAGTTTTTTAATATACACCCAAATCGACGAACAGTTGTTGGGCCAACTAAGAAAAAGAAAATTAATTTAGAAAAAACCCATTTGTATGCACGCTCTCTTTCTCTAAAATTTATTTTCTGTAATTTTGACAGCCACGAACGCCACCTCATCTTCCCATTTACGCTCCCTCACTGGGCAGATGAAAATGTCCGATTCAAATTCTATAACTTTCTTAATGTTCCTGTTGCATTTCCACGCATATTCACACACACACACGCAGGGAAAGGAAGAGAATAGGAGAAGGAAGCAAGCGGAGAGAAAAACTTGCATACGCATATACATACATACATACACACACAAGCACTGCCAGTCTGGCAAAAATAGACATATGATACCCTAACGCGAATGTAAGCAAAATAACACACACACACATACACGCATACGTACACTTACATAGGCGTATGCAAATTCATGTGAATATAAAAATGTGAGAATACAAAATATTTGGCAATTTCTATAAATGCGAAAATATTTTCGCTTAACTTTTATTACACACACACATACATACATAGATGCGTTTGGGCGTGCGTGTGTATATTTGAATATGTACATATGTAAGCGTACATGTTTTGTTTCTGTTGGCACATGTCTTCTTATTGTGTCTGCCAAACACTTTTTGTGTCTGCGTTCGAAATGAAAAACAGGCAGGCCTTTCTCTTATTTTCAACGCACGCACACTGCCCCAGAGAAAAATAGATGAAGATGAAGGCGCAACTTTTATTTTTCGAAAGTAACATCGGCAAACGGCGCAGAAAAAAGGAGAAGAAGCGGCGTAGAAGCGACTGAGCGACTGCAGCAACAGCAGCCGAAATTAAAAAGGATAATGAAGAATACAGTTGCATATGGTACATATATACATATTTATATATACACATTTACATACCTATGCACTTGCAATATAATCGTATGTAGATATGTGAAAATATAAAAAAATTGTTTGCATAAAAATAAAATTGAGATAGAAAATTCACTGAGGATGGCGACGTAAACAATAAAAACTAGTAAAGCATTACAACTTTTCGCATAGCATACATAAAGGCGTTTCAGCTGCATAGCAGTTCGATTTTTAACTGTCACGCGTTTCGTGACGAGACTGTACCTGCACAAATTTTCGACTGCATTGAAGTGCAATGATTGTTGGCTATATTTTTCTTGTTTGGGTTGGTGCGTAAAAAAGTTACGAAATTTTGTGACTCTGAGAATTGCGATTTAAGAGGCGCAAAGAAGGAATGCAGCTTGCATTGAAAAATTTTTAAATAAATCATGTTAAATAAATGCAATATTATTATTTAAATACTTTAAATCAGTGTCTTTAGAAGTTGTTTTTAGTGTATGTGTGTGTATATTTCATTTTAGTTTCTCTTGTATTTAATGAAATTTTATTTTAGTTAAAAATTTAAATTTGAATAAAATTTCATTTTAGTTTTTCCTTGTATTTAAAGAAATTTTATTTTAGTTAAAAATTTTAATATGAATAAAATTTCATTTTAGTTTTTCCTTGTATTTAAAGAAATTTTATTTTAGTTAAAAATTTAAATTTGAATAAAATTTTGTTTTAGTTTTTCCTTGCATTTAATGAAATTTTATTTTAGTTAAAAATTTTAATTTGAATAAAATTTGATTTTTGTTTTTCCTTGTATATATTTAAAGAAATTTTATTTTAGTTAAAAATTTTAATATGAATAAAATTTCATTTTAGTTTTTCCTTGTATTGAAAGAAATTTTATTTTAGTTAAAAATTTAAATTTGAATAAAATTTTGTTTTAGTTTTTCCTTGTATTTAATGAAATTTTATATTAGTTAAAAATTTTAATTTGAATAAAATTTGATTTTGGTTTTTCCTTGTATATATTTAAAGAAATTTTATTTTAGTTAAAAATTTTAATATGAATAAAATTTCATTTTAGTTTTTCCTTGTATTTAATGAAATTTTATTTTAGTTGAAAATTTAAATTTAAATAAAATTTTATTTTAGTTTTCCCTTGTATTTAATGAAATTTTATTTTAGTTGAAAATTCAAATTTAAATAAAATTTTATTTTAGGGTTTCCTTGTATTTAATGAAATTTTTTTTAGTTAAAAATTTAAATTTGAATAAAATCAGTAATAAGTCTTTACACACTATAAAAAAAAAGTTATTAAAATAATAATAATATCCTCCTTTCTTAATCCTATGTGCATCGCATCGTTAACCTGGTTAGCAAATTAGTCAGTTTTCCCAGTCTACTAATTTTTAAACTACAAAATTTATTATTCAAACAAATACATAAATTTCAAACAAATGCTAATATTTATAATAAATATAAAATCTCAACATATTTATATGCTACTAGCCGCGAACTGGTGCATGAGAAACTACTTCGCAAATAATTTTAATTATAACAATTTAAAATAGCTCGTTTGAAAAAAATGCTAAAAGCAGCAATTTTATTTGTTAATAGTTGTGTAACTAGTCGTGAACTAGACCATAATGAACTAGTGTAAAACTGGTTCGTGAGAAACTAGTTCGCAAATAATTTTGATTACAATAATTTAAAATAGCTCGTTCGCAACAAATGCTAAAAGTAGCAATTTTATGTGTTAATAGTTGTGTAACTAGTCGTGAACTAGACCATAACGAACTAGTGTAAAACTTGTTTTGTTTTTTAAAGAAGAAAAGAAAATTCTAAGTTCAGCTAGGTTACCAGTAAGTGGTACATAATGGACTAGTCCACAACTAGTTTTTATAACTTAACTCCCTCATAATAAACTAATGCAAAAATTACTTTAGAATGCAAAATAAACAAAAAACAATCAGTGTAAAACAGGTTTTTAATATAAATTATATTTCAATAAATAAATTATGCCTATGTAAACTACTACAATACTTCAATCGAAAGCGAAATATCTGCTCAAATCCATCTACAGGGCGCAACTAAGCAATTAATTTTAAATTAATTTATTAATCAAAATCTTATCTCAAATGACTTGAAAACTCTAATGCAAATACAGATTTTGGCTTTTTTGTCTTATTAAGTTTTACAAATTAAATAAACACGCAAATCGCTGGCAATTAAAGCAACGCAAGCATTCCCACACACGCACGCATGGACATATAGAGAGACTTATGAGTACACACACACACACCTACACACACATGTATCATCCATCCATAAGTACGTAGCAGAGTCAGTCCTTAAAAATCATTTCTAAAGCGCATGCAAGTGTTGCTAACTAATTCTTATATTTTTTTGTTTTGTTTTTGTTTTTACTATTTTTCCTACACTCATATTTTAATAAAATTAGCTATTAAAAATATAAGCAAGAAATTTAATTCGAAAAAAAACCTACAAAAAATCCATTCAAATAAAATTAATATGCGAATGCACAGTGGTGTATTAATGCGAACACTGTGGGCGTTTGTTGTGACTTCAAATGCATAGCAGTTAGTTATAGCAGTGTGGCTGGTAAGTGTTGTTGTTGTTGGTTTGGTTGCTGCTGTGCCGTCAGTCGTCAGTCGGTCGTGGCAGTTTGTGATTGCTGCTGCTGCTGGTGGCGGCTGGCGATTGGGAGTTGGCAGTGTTGGCGTTACTTTATGACGTGTTGCACTCGCTCGCACGTAAGCACTCACACACACACACGCACATACGTAGCGTATGAATGTGTGTGTCTACTTATAATTTTTATATAGTTATTATATTTTTAAGTCTCTTTATATACGAGTATATTAAATACAAGCACACATTCTCGTGCATAATTAAAAGAACAAAACGTAAAAGAAAAATCTGCAAAAATTAGCCCACCACTGCACACCGCCTGCACTCCACCACTGCACCAGCACTGCTTTCCGTAGCCCAACTACAACTCTATTTATTCTTAGCAACTTTTTCACTCGCTTACACAATACACACTTGCATACGTGTGGTAGATATATGTATGTATGTGTATGTGTGTGTATTCATAAGTAAGTATAATGGCCAACACTTGCACCGGACCAACCTCAACTTGCCACAATTATCCCGCAATGCCAATTGTTGCTTTTAAAGTTGACTTTTTTGTCTGTTTTTTTTTTTTTGGTTTTTTTTTTGTTTTTTCCCCCTGCATAATTGTTGTTATTAAGCATTGTTGTAGCTGCAATTATTGCTATTGCTTGGGGTGTTTTTGTTGTTGTATTATATCGAATCTTGCATTTTGTTGAATATTTATCGTAGACCGTGTATGTTCTTGTTAGGATCAATTCTTCATCTGCTCCACGCTTGCTTTATATTATATTTATTGCCACTTCAGTGAGATTGTTAAATTCTTTCAATAAATAAAAAGTGTTAGTTTTTTTACTTTTTTCTAGCTTACAGATTGTGTTGCGCATTACGGCAAGCGCCTCCATTTATATGAAGTGTTTTTATGTGTAACCGGAATTCATTTATGAGTATACAGAAAGATTGTTACATATCGCAAATATGATTGACGCGCAGAAGGGAACACTGAAAGAGAAACAGCGAATCGTTCTAATGTGGAAACAACATTCAAAAACCGCTTCTGAGAGATGAAGGACTTGCGAACTTGAACCTTATATTGAATAGTAGCCAAATGGTTTTTTTTATGAAGAGCTTTTAGGTGCGAGGAATACTCTCGGATATTTGCCACTACCTGCCGAGGAACGACCGCCAGATGGCCGGTGATTAGGAGACTTTAGTGACCTCGACTTCCCTCATAATACAGCTTCTCCTTCTTTAAATATTATTGAATATTTAGTTCCCAACAGACTTTTAGTCCTACTTTGCCTGAAACACAAAAAACTACATAAAATGTTATGTTCATATGTCTCAGTTTTTCGACTTCAAGAGGTCTAGCCATAAAAGACATTGGTCTGAGTTGGGCTCCTGCAGAGTAGTCAAGTGCTTTATGAAAGAAATAAAGGAAATTAGCGACCTTTCTCCTAAAACTTAGTAGGTAGGACCTGAGAGGACTGGCGGGTGTAATCACAGCGCACAATGTCTGCGGCCAACATAAGGCTACCATAGGAATCATTGGCGACCAAATAGGCCTATCCTATCTTGAGAATGAGGACACTGTAGGTCATTTTCTCTGTAGCTGTTCGGCATTTTCTAGAATCAAACTTTGGCTGTTGAGTGACAATGAACTGAGTAGGGATAAAGTTCGTACTCTTCCTCTTCCGGATATCTTACGATGCATCAATGAATTCAAAAGATTTGCGGAAGAGTGACCTCACACCAATTTTTACGTCTTACCATCCATACTGCATCTATCCTGTCACTCTATTCTTTCCATTGTAATCTATCCGGGTGTAGTACAATGGTCTTCCTGACTGAGTGCTTGGACTTATGGGGCAACCCATATATAAATTATATAGTGGGAAGCTTCTACTCCATGCTAGCTTTTATACCTCTATACGTCAGAACAGTTCCGATTTTTTAAATTCGTAAAGACATAAAAAATTATTTATCGCCTCCTTTAGATCTCTCAACCTACAAACTGCGTGGCACAAATGGCATTGTAACGCTGAAAAGAACGCTAGCCAGAAGGGGATGTCACACGCTTAAGAGCGCTGCTCAAACGGTCAAGAAAAAACGTCTCTATGTTAGTTGCTCTGATCACACGCCACTGTCTTCTAGGTCGATATGTTCAAAGATTGAATATACCTCAATTCGACTATTGCAGAAACTGAAAGAATGAGGAGGAGGAATAGCCCGGCAGACATCTTCTCTGTAAATTGTTGTAGGTTAAGATACTTTCATATGATAAAAGACGGGCACCAATCCGCTTGGGACTTTTTCATGTCACTCTTTAAAATATTGACACGGATGTCATTACGTATGCCGAAGAAGCGGCATTTTATAATCCTTAGCGCTAGCCTCATATTCTTCCTGATGGGCACTTTAGCCGCTTAAACGATTTTGGCTGAGTTTTACAAAGCGCGCCAGTCGTTTCTAACCATTTCGTGCTAGCTCGCGCCATTTGGACACACCAAGTGAAGCCAAGTCCTTCTTCACCTGATCTTTCCAACGCAGAGGCCGGAGCAAGGCCTCCTCTTCCTCTGCTACCACCAGCTGGTATACTTTCAGAGCCGGAACGTTTGTATTTAAACGAATCCACTAAATCTTTATGCGCTACACTATGCCTATGTCGTCGTAAAGCTCATACAGCTTCTTGTTCCAACGCCTGCTATACTCGCCGTCGTACAAAGATCCAAAAATCTTCCGCAGAATCTTTCTCTCGAATCCTCCAATGAACGGCTCAATGGATATTGTCATCAAATTAGCCTCTCAAAAACGGGGTTACGACATGCCGGGACTGACATCCCTATTACATACTAACTACAGCACATTGCCGGGCCTAATGTGTGCTCAAGCCTCATTAGAAATAATTAAGAAAATATCTGTTTTATTCTTAAAGGGTGGTTAAATTTCAAGGTCCGATATTGAATGTGAACCACACCTAAACGTCAAGCCTTTTTCTGCATTTCATTTGACATTTTTCAATTTCAAATTAACTCAATTTGAACCATGGAAAGATACACAATCCAGCAACGCCTTAAAGTTATTCAGGCTTATTATGAAAACAGGCGTTCAAATCAAAATGCATATCGCGCAAAACCATCTTGAGTGATGAGTCACATTTTCACCTCAGTGGATTCGTCAATAAGAGTGATTGCCGAAAAACCAATGCACCCACAAAGAGTGACTGTTTGGTGCGGTTTATTGTCCGGCGGCATCATTGGGAATAGTGTTCGCTATCGTGAGATGATAACGAACTTTTTATGGCCCGAATTGGAATATATAGATGTGGCCGATATGTGGTTTCAACAGGACGGTGCCACTTGTCACACAGCTAACGAAACAATGGCTCTTTTGCGCGAAAAATTTATGGCCAAATAATCTCACGTCGCGGCTATGTCAATTGGCCGCCAAGATCATGCGATTTGGTACCGTTGGACTTCTTTCGTTGGAGTTGTTTGAAAGAAAAGGTTTACGCCGATAAGCCAGCGACAATTCAAGAGCTAAAGGATTAGATAATTCGGCACATTAACGGCATAGAACCTCAATTATGCCTCAGCGTCATCGAAAATTTGGACCATCGGATGGAGGTGTGCCGCCGAGGCCGCGGCGGCCATTTGGCTGATATTTTGTTCCATACGTAATTGAGCCATACCAATATTATCATAATAAAGGAAAATGACAATAATTTCCCAAAAAAATTTTATTTTATTCAAAATCAACACCGGCCTTTGAAACTTAACCAACCTTTATAAAAAAATATTAAATTTATTTATTACCAGAACAAAAATAATTAAAATTAAGACCACCAGCTGCCAAAGAATTCGGGTCGACCAAAAAAAAATGTGTATTACAAATAAACAAAAATTGCATATAAAATTTCATTCTGCGTACAAAATTATATTTTTAAAAAATTCTCTTTCTACTCACCACATAAAGTAAAAATTTAAAAACAATTCACTATCTGCTCGCTTCCTGTCAGAGTGAAGTTTTTTATGGCGTACGTAGTGCCAGCTGAGTTTATTATTGCAATCGAATTCACTGTTGCTGTTTTTGTAGTTGTTGGCGTTATTAGATGAATGCTGCTGCTGCTACTGGGGCTGCTGGTGGCTGCAATCGCTACTGTATACCGTCCAGATTGCGAATCAAAGGTGTAATCCATTTGTGAAATTGATCGGAACGTAGATTTGCCACACGCGCCACACATACACACACGCATACGCACACAACAAACCAGTTATGCTTTAATATGCAGTAAGTCTTGTGAATTTGATAGCGTTTTTGTTGTGCAAAAAAAATTTAAATGACAAATTTGATGAGCGTTTATTCTAATTAGCAATTGTTTCTTTTTTGTTTTTGTTTTGCAATAAAGTTTTTTTTCAATTCTCTATTTTTTATTAGTTGGAAGTTGGAAATTTGGACAAAATAAAACGTGCGAATGCCGGGTGTAGGGAGAAGAACAAATAAGATTTGGTAGCAACTGGACAATGCACTTGCCGCTTGACAACTCAAATACCAACAACAAATTAAACAAATAATTGTGCGCTGTGCGATTATTTTATAACTTCTTTTTTTTTGTAATTTATTTGCTGCTTATTACGACTTTCTTCAGCTCACGAGCTCGTAACAGCTCAGATTTCTTTTAAAAATACTTTTTTTTTTGGATTTTGCTTTTGGCAAATAAAAAAGAATGTTTTACAATCTTTTTCCGTGTTTTCGACGTGTCAAAATTGCAGTTTACTTTTTTATTGTAAATAAGTGAAAAAATGAATTCTCATATGCACTTTTACATTATTGTTTGGATTTCTTTTTTTTTTTGTTTTGTTGCACAGTTCTTTTTGCACAAATCGGTATTTTTTTTCGTGCCTCACCAACAAAAACTAGCTTTTGTAATTTTATAGCGTAGAAATTTTTTATTATATTTTTTGTTGGTCTTTAATGCCCTAAAATGTGTAATGCAGCAACTGTTTCTTGGGCTGTAGTTGGTTTTTTTTCACAGCAGAATTTACAGAAATATGAAAAAGCAGAGAATCGTAACTTTTTTGCTTTCAACGTAAAATATTTTCAACCAATCACAATTCTGAATAAGTAAAGTCTGCGTTGTAGACGTCAAATCCGGGCTTCTACAAGTTTAATTTGTTTTTTATTTGTTTAATAATTTGTTTTTGTCTTTTATCTGTCAGTCCTTTTGCTAGCGAAATGCTTGATTGCTGATTGTTTTGCTTGCTCAGCAGTGCAAAAATTTGAGATTTGAGATTTGTTTTCTTCGCTTTTTCTCAGAACAATTTTTTCAACAATTTTATGCATACTTTTTGGTTTGAAATAGTTTTGATTTTTTTTTTTTGTATTATTATTGGTTATCGGAAATTTCGCAATTTTTGCAAGTATTCACGTAATTTATATGATTTGTAGCACAAAGGTTTGTCGAAACAGTTTTTCACAGTTAAGTTGAAACATTCACAATTTGGTTTGGTTCTCTTTTCTTTGAAATTTTTTGTAAATTTTTGCTTAATTTCCACTTTGTACGCCTTTTTTGCGTATATGCATTTTTTTATTTAGCTCCAGTTGTTTTTAGCTTTTTTTCTGGCTAATTTTTCACATTTTCCAACGCAACAGTACTTCGCTTTGATTTCATTTTTCCCCTTTATGACGATTTATGTGCGATTTGTGAAATCTTTCTTTAAAAATTTATTATTGATCTGCAAGAGAAAATAATTGAAATTAGTGCTGTGAGCTTTATAAATAACAAAAATAAAAAAAATGTACCGTAGCGCAAGTGTCAATAGAAAAAAATGTGCATCTCTCATTATTCTGGCAACTTTATTCAGTTGCTAAACAGTTTACAGAAAATGCAGTTTTGTATTCGGCTTCTATGCTTTGGGAATAACCGATACGAATTATTAAGAATTTTTTTTTTTTATTAGCAACAGCAGGTATTTAAAACATATTTTCCTAAAGACAAAATCTTGACAGCAAAAAGACTTATTTACGCAGTAAAACTTTAAGAAAAAAAAAAATTGCATTATTTCAAACATAAAAAAATTGATCTTTTCAGTGGCTTATACGAGGTGGCGCAAAATTAATCACCCTATAGGAATATTTATAACTTTTGCAAATGCACAAGCAAAATAAACAGACAAACAATGGAGCGCGTAGAGATACAAATAAAAGTTTCCATCAGTCAAAATATTTTTTTGCTTTTTATCAAGGCGAATCTATTACAGGTGGTGTTGGCAAATCAGCTGAGTTGTTTTTTTATTCTTTCGCCGTGTCCATGTGGCTGTCAGCTCAAAATGAAACAAGGCGAATTCATTAATTCTTTTCTAGTTTCTCAATACTTTGCTTTGACAATCAAACGTACCGAACAGTGTTGTTGGTCTAGTGTCACCAGCTTTATTTAATGCGCTTTGCTTTTTATTTAGTAAAAAAGTTATTCAAAAACAAACTTGGATGATTGCGTAGAAATGAAAATAAGCTGTCGTGGTTGTGGCGCTCCTTTAGAAAGTAGCTCCACACACTAATTGACACCCTTATCAATTCTGAGCGAAGAATTGGTATTAGAGCCCAATTTTGTCGCAAGCACAAAACCATTACTTTCCGTTTGAAAGTTTCAGAACAGTGACTGAAATATTGCTAAGCTCCTTTAGTTGCTTATAATCCAGCGAAATCCTTTCTGGAATTCTGCAATTTCAAACAACTGCAGCAGCATTTTTTTCAGCAAAATAACATTTGTTGTAATTATAATAAGTTGCAAGCAAAATAATGTGGACTTTTTAAGAAAATTAAATACTTTCAAAACTCCCTTTACGTGCAGTTAGTGAAACTGGACATCTCTTTGCTTTTTGCTTTACTTTACTTTTTTTATGATGCTTTCGGTTCCAACGACTCTTTCGCAAGCGGAACCGGTATGAAGCGCTAGGTCCATAAGTGTGTGCCTATGGGAGCTTTTACTGCATACATTTTCGTTTATACAGCTAAGTCAAATCTGTGGTAATAAAAGGTTCCATGGCAGCTGAAACTCCCAGCGCTACTGAGCTGAAATTTTGATTGGATGAACGATAATTACACGCATCAAGTGCTTAGGTTTCGCTAGCCAATTCTCAAAAAAAATATAAAATAATAAAATAAAATAAAAAAGGAAACTAAAAGTTCACTTTATGTTGGCTTACCAAAAGTAGTAAGTCCTCGTCCCTGAGCTTTGCTTAACACTCCACATGACTTATAATCATGAGAAGCTGACTAGAACTGACTTCAAGCAGTCTGCTAGCTGCAAACCAAGGCGAGTTCATTAAAAATGTACATTTTGTACATTAGAATGTCACGCCAAAAGATAGTAGAAAAGAGAAAAAAAAAACAGAAAACTACCAAACTATGTTGAAAAACCGGCTTGCAGTTGGAGCTAGAAGCACACGACGATGGTGTGAGTGGCACGGCCTTTCGTGATTTCATTTTGTGCTGACATCCTAATGTAGGAGTACACGGCGAAAGCATAGCAAAACTAAACAAATTAGTTAGTCCACTGTTAACACCTTTAAGAGATTCTCCTTGCCTCAAATTAGCTGCTCTCTGATATAAGAACCCAGATGAGCTTTCAGGCTGATATATAGAACATATTTAAAAGCCTCAGTGCTCAAAACAGATTCACAAGTGCACTCAAAACACACCTCGCACATATTACCACCTTGATTATGCTCTTCATAACAGATCCCGAACAGGAAAAAAGGTGTCACTCTTTCCAGCTCAAATATAGTAAACCCGTTGTGCTGACAGAGGATTTTAAGACCTCACTCAAATGAATTTCTAGCAAGTGATTTTACTCAATAATTTTTTTAAAGAAATATTTGAGTAAGATATTTCAAACTATTGCGCCTATTTGCAGCTAAAGACTCCTTTACACTTTTTCAACATTTTTAAGTAGAAGTGGTTTAAAAATTCTGCAGACGAACCTAAGGTGTGAGAAAAAGCTTCAAGGAATTTTTTTTTAATGCGCTCATCTTAGCCAACATTTTTGAAGGGATTGCGTGCAATCAATTTTTTTAATTCTACTTAAAGTATTATAAATAAAAAATTAAAAATTAGGATGTACCCACTGTGAAACATTGCGACACAAGAGTAACGTCTGAAGTGAATTGTAAGTAAGAAGCTTTGGAAAATTTTCTTAGCTTTTTGCACGCAAATGAGTTACATTTATTTACTTTTACTTTATTTTTTTATTCCTATACTTCTTTATTTATTTATTCTTGTATGACTTTGCCAGCACTATTTTTTTAATCTTAAAATTTACGCCCAACTAACTTTTTATTATTTTATTGAAATTTGCCGCCCCAAACTTGAATGCTGAACCTAAAATGATTTATTTGAATAAAATACTATTTCTTTTAACTGAGGCTATTTATTTTTTTATTTTCCGCAAAATCTGCTGTGCGTTGAATTCTCTGAGGTTAGAATTTGATTTAAAAAAAAATTTATTTATTTGAATTTTAAAGTATTTGTTAATTTGGTTTGGTTTATTATTTAGAAAATGGTATTAATCAATTAATTTACAAAATTTAATCAATGCTTTTATGCTTCATAGAGGTCGGTCTCCATCTGGTATCGCTAGGGACCAAAAGGTCTATGCGTGGCTTATTACCAACCAGGTTAATTTAACCTAACCTTTTAAGCTTTAATGTTTCTAATAATCTTCAAATATTTAGTTTTCGTATTTTTAATTTTGTGCGCTCAGGGCCCTGAGAAAAGTTGCATTATTATCCCGTTGAGCACGATTTTCATTTTCAAGTTTTTCACTTATGAAATTTTTATGAAATTTCTGCTTAGAATTTGCTGCGGAATTTCTAATTTTTGAACTTCTACGAGAGAGAAATAAATTCTGCTGATGAATTGAGTCCATTGCAGAAATAAAAAGTTGTTTACTCATTTACATATTTCAGTTAAGAAAAAAGAAAAATAAATATTTTTTTAAACTTTAGTAAAT
The DNA here is from genome assembly GCF_027943255.1 of Anastrepha obliqua. Lineage (NCBI taxonomy): Eukaryota > Metazoa > Arthropoda > Insecta > Diptera > Tephritidae > Anastrepha > Anastrepha obliqua. The sequence goes on from NC_072893.1 coordinate 53,419,426, forward strand.
TTTATTGAAAAAAAAAAATATATTTTAACTTCATACTACATCTGCCACCCCTAGACCTCTGCTGCAAATCCTCAGCGGCCTGCTCCGCATTAAGGCTCAAAGCGAGCTCACAATGGAGGACTGTCACACATGGACATTCAACCATCTTGGACTCCTACACAGATATATACAATGACTATGATTATCACCCTCCTATTCTTTGCTTCGAAAGGAATTTCCTAATGAAAATCCCTTCTAGACTGGAATGGTTTGAGGAAGATCCAACACCCAACACACCCGTTAAGATCTACACGGACGGATCTAAAATGGACACCGGTGTAGGATCAGGGTTATTTTGAGAACAGCTTTCTATTAGTGAATCCTTTAAACTACCGGATCACTGTAGTATTTTTCAAGCGGAAATAAACGCTATTCATAAAGCCTTAAAATGGTTAAAGATAAACAGAATATCATCAACGGATATCTGCATTCTATCAGACAGCCAAGCTGGTCTACAGGCTCTGCATGCATTCCAAACAACATCAAGGAGTGTCTTACGTTGTCGCCAATCTCTAAATGAGATGCCCAAGCAATATCGTATAATCTTATGCTGGGTCCCAGGCCGCAGAGCTGGTATATCTCTGGCTGGAACTGTAGAGCAGACCAACTTGCAAGAGAAGGTACCTGTATGCCAGACATAAGTTATTTTATGGAGATAGCTCTCGCAACTTGTAAGCTTCTCATTAAGGACGCATTAATCAATTCTGCAAATCAAAGATAGATTAGTGTCAATACCTGTGAAATTGCTAGGCAAACATGGCCAAAGCTAAACTTACGTCTGTCCAAGCGTATTATAAAATTTAGTAGACTTCAAATTAGGACCTTAGTAGGAGCCCTCGCAGGACATTGTCTCATAGGAACTCATGCAAGGAGATTAGGCGTTTACATGCATGATTTCTGTCGTAGTTGGAGAAATGAGGAGGAATTGGAAACAATTCAACACCTATCTTGCACATGCCCGGCTCTAGCCAGAAGAAGGAACCGATATTTAAAATCCTACTTCTTAGCGAATATAGATAATCCATACACTTTACGTAGCAACAACCTTTTACGCTTTGTCGAAAGCTCAGGATCGTTTAATATGGAGAGGGAAATATAGCCCAGCCCCCGCGGCTCACAACGGACCCATTTCGTGGTCTAAGTGGCATCGTTGTCTCTATGTGCAATGCGGCTGCCAAACCTAACCTAGCCTAACTTTTTTTGTTATACTATTGTTTTTTTTAAACATACGTAAAAAAATTTTAATATGACGAAATTTTAATGCCTTTAAAATACATTACTTTAAACTTATTTTAAGTTCTATTAAAATTTTTAAATTTGTTTCCCATATTTTATAATAATTTTTGTGCGGCACTAAGAGGTTGCCGTTAAAGAGTAATATAAGAGATTTTTATGCGAGATTAGAGATTTTCAGTTGAAGAAATTATATGAATTTTTTTTTAGTTTTTTTATTTCAAAATTTTACTGCAACGAAATATGGATGGGCTCAAGGTGCTTGAATTGATTGAATTTATCCAAAAAAATTTTATTTGTAAATTTAATAATAATTTTTGTGCGACATTAGGAATTTTTTTATTATTTTTTTGTTAAAAATTATATTTATATTTTTCTAAGAATTTTTATGCGAGATTACAGGTTTTTGGTTAAAGAAAATGTATGAAATTTTTTCAGTTTCTTTTTTTTTTAATTTTAAGAATTTTATTTTAACGAAATTTCGATGAGTTTAGGGTACGTACATTTTAAAATTATTTCAATCGTAAAATTTTATTGACATAATTTTGTAGTAATTTTTAGTCGACATTCAGAGATTGCGTTTAAAGAAAAATGTATGACATTTATTATTATTTTTTTTTTTTTATTAAAATTGTATTTATATTTTTCTAAGAATTTTTATGCGAGATTACAGGTTCTTGGTTGAAGAAAACATATGAAATTTTTTATTTTCTTTTTTTATTTAATTTTAAAAATTTTACTATAACGAAATTTAAATGGGTTTAAGGTACTTTAAAAATTAGAACTTTATATTCAGCTTAAACTTTTTTGTACGTATTTTTATAATATTTTCTATTCGTCGCTTAGAGATTGCAGTTAAAGAAAAATATTTAAGGGGACAGATGTAAAATTTCGAAAAAAAAATTATTTTTTTCATAAAATGTTAATACAATCCGAATATGTCAGAAAAAATTTAGAGCGTAAATTTAAGTATTTCTTATATTTTAGATCGTCAACCGTGACGACTCTATTCTTCGCGTTCGAGCGCTGGGAGAGGCTGAATTTTCATGTATTCAAACTATAGACGCGTTTTTCTCAAAACTATATTTTTCGAATTGGCGAAAAGTTAAAAAGACCGATCGCCCTGAAATTTTGCACACATCCTTTTTATGTTATTACTTTCTATGTGAATTTACAAGTTTTCGAAAATTTTTCGAAAAAATAATTTTTTCGATGCAAAAATACTAGGAAATTTCGTCACAAAATACATTTTTTATAAGCATTTTATTCCGCGCATTTCTTTTTCATTTTTTCCATTTTTGTTTAATTCATATAGAAATTATGACATTGATAAGCAATAAAATTTTTGGTTTTTTGTATTCAGGTCACTGACCCGACCTGCCTGGAAGAATTGAGCGTACATCCGCCATTTTAAATGATTAAAATAAAAAAAAAATGTTATATTATTTTAATGTATAAATAAACTATATGCCAATTTTGAAAAAAATATATCGACTTTTTCATTTGAACTAATTTGAATGAACATCAGAGAAAATATGGCCGTTTACAGGTATCTGTCGCCTTAATATTTTCCTAAGTTAAAAATTTTCTTTACTAATTTTTCCAATAATTTACTTTAAATAATTTTTAAGCGAGGATTACAGCTTGTAGTTGAGAAATAATAGGATTTTTTTTATAGTAACAGCAGAAAAATATTTTAGGTACTATTTTTTTTAGTTATAATTTTAATTTTTGAACTATTTAATTTCCGGAATGTGGCTATAGAAGATTTGAGGAGTAATTTTATTTGGAAACATTTTAGCACTCAATTTAATGTTAAAATGTGGTTCATTTATCAATAACTTCAGTTTAAGAAAAAATTTACTTTTGTATTTCAGTTTTATTGATGATTTGTTTTTTTTTCATTTTATTTTCATACTTTTTGCATTTTTAGCTTCCTGTTTTTACAAATTCAGGTCGTGATTCAAATTGGGAAAAAATAAAAGCGCTTTGTTTCAGCCTTGAAATTTTAGTACCAAAAACTTTGCATTTAATTTTTTTCTTTTTTTTTTTAATTTTTACTTCGACAAATTTTCATACAAAAAAAAAAATTTCAAACTTGCGTAAGTGTATGGTACTTTAGTTATTATAATTTGAACTGAAATTTTAATATTTTAGAAATTTCGATTAAAGTAAGAAGAATATTTCGCTATTTTCTTGTTTCAATTGTTATTAATTTTTTTGTTAATTTGTTTATTTATTTTTTTATTTATTTATTTATTTACATGAAATAAAATTATAATTTATTATAGCAACTAGCACCAAAACCTATCGGTCTGTCAAATGTCTATATAAAATATTAAATATTAATTTGTTAAATTAATAACCCAGTTTCGGCAAGTGGACGAATATTTATTTCACCAAAAAAATTAACAATGAAAAATTTTAATTTCCAAATTTCTTAAAAATTAACATTCTTGAGTGGGCTTAAAGTCTGTAATTTCATTTTAAAATTGTATTTAATATAGTTTTAGTAAAATTTTTGCCTTGGCATTCAGGTGTCTGGCTTGAGTTAGAATTGAAGTTTGGCTGCTGCAGATATAATATAATTTTTTCCGCATATTTGTTTAATTATTTTTACTTTTAGCTTCAAATTAAAAAAAATATTTTGAGATTTCTTTATAAGCATCAGAATATATTTGCTTTTGAATTTATAAAGTTTTAGCTTTCAGCTGTCTAAGTGGAGTGATTCTTCCAACCGAAAATTTAAGTTAAGTCTTTTGCTTAAGGAAACTTTTTAAAAATTTATTTGTATTCGTAATAACATATTTTCTTTGCCAGTTATTAAGTTTCAGCTTATTTCGATTATTATTACTATTTTTTTTAACTTCTTCTTGTTTTTTGGTGTTTTCAAATTTTTTATGCATCACGTTACGCAGTTTATAATTTTTTATATAATTATAATTTTTTTTTCAGGAAATTTTAACAAGAGAAACTTATTTTGCCTATACGCACAACCCCACACCCAAGTCGCTGGCCTGCATGCGGTTGAAAAAAAAAGTGAGCTACTCTTCTGCGTTTCAGCGTATTTTCGCTAAGGCACGCAAATGTTGCAATCAAGAATAACCTTTTCTAAACTAAAAAAATCTGCACACTCAACGCAAATGCATTGCCAACAATTAGAGCACCACTTCACACTAGCGTCAGCGCCTAAAAACTGGCTACCCAAAAAAAGAAACAACACATCCCCACACACAAAATTAAAAAAAAAATGCGTATAAAGCTGCACGTACTTTAAATAATTTTCCTTCTTTTTAAAATGATTTATCTGCAATTTTCCAATTCAGTTACATTTTTCCGGCATTTCGCGGCGCAACACTGCTTGCGTACGACTTGAATTGACGTTTCAGCGGCGGTATGAGCAAGCGAAGCGTTTCGTATTGTTTTTGCGTGCGTTTGACGAAAGCGGGTGTTAAAAACATTTTAATCAGTTATTTATTTTATTTTCCTTTTTTTTATTGTTATTTTCGCAATTAAAATGAATGAACGAGTACTTAGTAAAATGTTCACGAATTATTTCACAGCGCGGATGCGATTTTGCGTTAAAACGGTTGCTGGTGGATTTTCATTTCATACTTTTTTGGTGAGTATTGAAATTTCTTTTCTAATTTAATTCAATATTTTTTTAAACTCAAAGAATTTTTTTTCTTTTGTTTTGTTGTATTTTTATTTATATATTTTTTTTTAATAATTTTGTATTTTGTGTTGTGTATGTGTTGTGTGCTGCACTTGTCCGGCGAATGAGAACAACAACACACGCGCGCAACAAAATTTTTTCGCCGGTGCAAGCCAAACAAACGTACGAAGGTATCTGCAAGAACTGCAGTGGCATCGCGTGCAAAATCTCTGTCAGAGTCAGAGGCAGTGGCTTCGCGTCGCGTCGCATTGTCCATTCACAACATAAAACCCTTCGAACCAACTGGCAATCCACACCAAGCAACCAACAGCCAAGAAGAACCAAGTCAGCTTAGGCTCTGAGTAGCAAAAAAGAAAAGCAGCTATTGCAACAACTCAACAGTGGGCAGAGGATAAACATCACAATTGCAGCCAGGAAATGTGTGTGAACCGAGGAGACAAGCAGGCAGGCACTCAGGTTGCGTCGCATCCAACACAACGCACTCAAGTCCGCCATTCAAAGTCACTCACGGCAACCAAACCAGCAAGCAGCAAAGTACGCTTGTTTGTGCGAATGTGTGCCTGTATTATTATTGTGTTGCTGCTGCAACTGTCGTAGCTACTTGTGTGTTGCTTGCAACAAGGCTCTAACTCTTTGACAAACAAAAAGAGTAGCAACAGCGCGTAAAGAGAACCGGTCGCACTGCTAGTGGGGCTAAGAGCAGCGCATGTTGCACGAATTTGCGTCTCTTGCTGGCATTGCAGCAACAGCAACAGCAACGGTATCACGTAGCGCTACATGCAACATTCGCTGTTGCGTCGCATTGCCCTTGCAACACGTTGCCGGTGCTGTGAGTGCGCGCCTCTTCCCTTTCCTCGCTTATTTGTTTATTTTATTTTTATTGTTTGGTGTTTTTGTTTTTTTTTTGTGTTTTTTTGCAACGAACGGAGTTGTTGCTGTTGGTAGTGTGCATATAGTGAGCGGGGGCAATTGAGCAGTGAGCTTTGTGAAGGTGTTGGTGTTGATGGTGGCAAGTGCACTGGATAGGTGGCAATCAGCTGCTTTTGCATTGCGCTGCTTTTGTTGTTGCCTGCAAGTGGCTGCTTGATTGATAGGTAAGTTTTTGGGTTTTTAGCGTATGCTTGGAAATATTTTGAAAATTAATTTTTTTTTCTGTGTTAATTTAAATATGTATCTGGCTTAAAAAAGTGCCGACCAAAAGCGAAGAAGAAGAATACTAAAATTTTTCTAGTTTCAGACGCTTTTTAATCACTAACAGGAAAATTAGAGATTTTTATCGAGTCCACTCGGAGAAGCTGAAGCACTTCAAAACAGTCGAACATCGAACAGCTTGTAAACTTGCAGGCCAAGATCTTTAAGCAAAATCCGCTTAATTCCCATGAACGACGTGAAATCGACTGAATTGGCTCATTGAATCGTTTGGCTCAACTGAATCGTTGCAACTATGATATTTTCGCTGCATAGTCTCTCTGATACAAGCACATTCGATAGTGAATACAAGGTGGCGCAAAATTATTCATCCATTTTTTTGTTGTGTTTCTTGAATAACTTTTTTATTAAATTAAAAAACAAAAAAAAAATAGTTTGTGTGATGCAAATCTTTATTCCAACCTTTACACGCTGCACTGCTTGTTTTTTATATTCTGCAGCTGCATAGTTCTCAAATGTCAATTATGACAGACGCACGACGCCATTTCCAGAGATTAGAAATTTTCCGATAGGGTGATTAATTTTGCGCCACCTCGTATATTAGCTATTATTTAACCACCATAGTACACAGTCTGCCTTGTGGGACGATTATAACCGCTAATTAAGGCAAGCGCTCATTGTCTCGGAATTTGTTTAGCAGATTTTTTTTTGTAATTTCCAAAAGTGACTCGTTCGAAAACTTTACCCAATACTAAAACTATTGGAAGCGTTTGATGAAGATGTGGCATTTTTAGGTCATAAAAAAACACCTTTTTAAAAAACGAAACTTTTTTAGCACCAAAATAGTATATCCCTATTGAAACAACCTATATATTTGGAATTTCTATGAGCAATCACGGTTTCGTGTGCAAAAAACGAGAGATAGGGCTAGCCCATTAGTAAAAAAAAATCAACAACAACCACAAAAATAAAAAAAGGCATCATAAAAATATTAAATTCAGATCGGTTGCTTTGTTGAAAGTGCCCATATATACTTCAACTAACCCTTATTAATTCGTACTTTTAAGGTTTTTTTTCATATATATTCTCTGGCACTATTTTCTATAAGAATAACTATTTTTTATAAAAACAAAAAAAACCATATAACGCAAAGTTTCAAGTACAAAATTTTTCAAAATTTCATCAAAACTTTCCACTTTTTAACCAGTCTTATTTAGCAATGATTTTTGGCAAACTTTTTTTCATGAAAATATAGCTCATACTACAACAAAAACCATATAACGCAAGGCCTCAAACTTAGTACGAAATTTTTCAATATTTCATCAAAACTTTCAACTTTTTAACCAGAGTTTAGGCACGATTTTTCACCATTTTCCGAATCCAAAGAAAATCTATTCAGGTGTCAAACTCTTCGGAAGTTTTCTCTACCATTTACGTTTCGTCCTTATTACACATTTTTTTTTTCAATTACCACATTTTTTCAACAACCACTTCCTTTATTTCTGAATACCCGCCTGCAATCGATTACCACAGGCAAATTAACAAAATGTTTTTGTAAATGCTACGATTTTCAAAATTCCGAATTAATGACTCTAGTAACGGGAGCTAAGTCTAAACTATACTTTTCAATTTGTACCATAACGTAATAGGAAAAAAAATAGCGGTTCATGGAATCCCTGGATTGTTTTCAGTCGAAGACTTTTTTCAGTTTAAAAGTAACGACTAAGGAAAAAGGTGTGTGATTGGATAATGGAAGCGTAACTCAAGCACTCTCCAGATTGTGTAGTAAGAGGAAGTAGAATTTTGCACCAGCGATAGGCTTGGACATTCAGAGCGCCGTAAAACTGCATTATTTCCAGCCAAAAGAAAAATTGAGAAAAAAAGTGAGGTATACCATATAACTATGATACTACATCCAAAAAATTAAAATAGTAATAAAATATAAGGGCGTTTTCCGTCGTAGCACAAGTCCTATAAACTCACAAGGAGGCCATGCGAATATCAACAGTCGCTGTTTGGATGCTTAGTACTCAGCAAGATTTTACTGGATAATAAAATCATGATTCGCTTACAGTAAGAATAGCCTTTGCATTATCACAAAATAGATAGTTTCATCCAATAATCAAAGATGAAGAAATATTCAGTAGTCAAGCAGTTTAAGTAGTTCTCAAGAACCCAAGGACGAGTACTAGGAGATTATAAGACATTTTATCAGCTAGAATGGCGCATAGAGTAAGAAACGCGCCAACTTCAGGCAACTCCAATATGTGAGCCAAAAAATATCTTCAAAGTTGCGAACTTCGGCCAAACTCCAATTTTTGAGCCAAAAAATATTTTCAAAGTTGCGAACTTCAGGCAACTCCAATTTGTGAGCCAAAAACAAAAATCTTCAATTACGTGCCACGATATGCCTTTTTACTATATTAGTTAGTTGCTATGAGCAGTAAAATAATGCTGAAACAGGTTCTTTCTGGTTCGAATTAAAAACCAAATCAATAGGGAAAAAATTACGTCCGTTATCGCCATTTAATCACCCCACTCAAGAGTCAGTAGAAAATTACATTATATATATATTTAGGTGAAGGCCATTAATATAAACTCTAAGTTATAGGTAACCGGGGTATTAAAATAATCAAATCAAGTGAGATAACCAAACGACAGAGATGTTTATCTTTTCACTACAAACTACAGAAATTTTCATATTTTTTTAAGAGCAATCAAATCTTTTAAGACTAATTAAAATGTGGCCTGTCCATTTTAGTACTTCATTTCTTGTTTTTTACTGAGGTAGCGCAAAACTTTCAAGCAAAAATATTTTATTTTATAGAAATTGAGAAGGCACTAAATGAAAAGTATGACACAAATGTTTTTTCATTAAAAAAATTTCGTTTCCGAGTTATTAATATGTCAACGAAAGTAATATTTTCTTATTAGTTTCTGCATTTCATTTAATATCTGTTAATTGGCGTATAAATTTATTAACATTGCTTAGAGTGGTGATCAAAAATTTACATTTACTCAAGGAAACACTGAAAATTTAATAAAATAGTTAGGAAAATGTATGAAATGGCTGGGCCTACAAAAGACATATGATTTTAGTTTTTTATGCGGAACTTTTTCATGGCAGAAATACACTCGCAGATTTGCCTTTGTCTGCCGAGGAGCGACCGCTATTAGAAACATTATGTTCTATCAATCGGTATTTCGTGTCCGAACGTGTGCACTTCCGAATGATAGTCTCGCACCAATACATACGACTACTGCGACCACAAAAAAAAAAATACAAAATTTTAGTTTAAATTTCAATACAAAAATTGTAAGCAGACATATTTTTGATATTCACAATTGAAAGCCAGTTGAGTGCCCATCGAATCGCTAAATATTTATATACATAAGACTTGACTAGCATTAACTGAGCGCCCTCTTTGGCGCTGGAAATAAAGTAGTCTTACGGCGCTCTGAATGTCCAGGACTTTCGCTGCCGCAAAATTCTACTTCCTCTTACCACACAATCTAGAAAGTGCTTGATAGGCTTGGCAATATCAGTGGCTCACTATCACTAATATTCAGTTACTCTGCCACTATCCATTCACAACTCGTTTCATTGCTTTTAAACTGAAACCAATATTCGATTTCGGCAGTAAATTACCACTAATCGGAGGTTAGTTAACTTCAAGTGATTCGGTGCATATCAGCCGGTAATGATCCGAAGCACTCCACGTTTCTATTGAATATACGATTAATAGTATATAATAGCCGCTGAATTTTGTATCTCCAGCGTCAGTCGCTTCTTCGCATGAAAGGAAACTTTACCACCATTAAATATTGCCCACTTCTAGACACTGAAATGAGCTTGGAAACGAGAGTTAACAGAGTTTTAACTTTCATCCTTTTACAATATTGCAAATGGCTGCTCAATGCAATATTTTTTTATCTCGCCAGCTCCATGCGCTTATAGACCCGTATTTGGAATTTAAATTTCAAGTGGAAATGTTTCTAGTAAATGTCGGTCACTTACAACCGTTCGGAGTTGAGCCTCTAACTAGAAATTAGGAAAATTAAGAACTTTCAGATGTTATCATAGGCACTAGCAAGTCCGAGCTGCTGAACTGATACTGAATTCAGTTTCAAGTTCTGCGTAGAATCTCAAGTTTTCAAGAACAAAAGCTGACATTGGTTGCAGACTCATAAAACAACTAACAAATCAGCCAATCTAATATCTCCCAATAAGAGCAGAGGATAAATAAATCGATAATTGTCAGTTAGTGCAATTAGCAAGCAAATTTTAATGACTGACGAGGCACATTTTAACCTCTCCGGCAGCGTGAATGAACAAAATTGCCGCATTTGGGGAACTGAGAACCCACACGAGATCCATGAAACGCCATTGCATGACCGAAAAGTAACTGTTTGTGCCGGCATTTGCGGCAAACCATCATTGGGTCATATTTTTACCGAGAAAACGAAACGGTCGATGGAAACCGATATCGATGGATGTTGACTCATCATGTCTGCCCGTAAATGCGTGGGAAAGGTTTAGACGGTTACTGGTTTCAACAAGAAAGTGCGCCATGCCAAATAAATAAATCTATAACTGCCAGTTAGTGCAATTGGAAATATACATAATGAAACAAGCATTTTGTTTAGAATTAATGGAAAAAATTCTGCAGGAATATATTCGGAAATAGCAGTAATAATAATAATAATAATTAAAAGATATTTGCTCGCAATTTCGCAACTGGGGCTCCTTGGCATAAATCAACTAACCCGTAACTGCCAGTTAGCGTTTAACTCAACTCTAAGAATCCATAAAATACTGAATTTCTTTCGTCTCCCTGAAGTTCAAAACAGTTATTTACCAAAAAAAACTTAGTAAGCGATTGTTTAAAAGCCGCAAGGGAAATTATTATATAAAAACGAAATCATTTTTGACCTACGCCGCCTATTAAATATTAATTTTAAGTGAATGAAAAATTTTTAAAATTAAAAAAAAATATGCTTAGGTATATAAATTTACTGATTAATAACGCAAAGGTCTTAGGACGCTAATCCATACATACAAAAGCAGCGGTTCAACAGCTCATGGGGCTGTTCTAAAATTGTTCAAAATTCACTGAAGTCTTTTGCTTCTTCACATTTGCTTAGTCCACTTGAAGAGACCTTTTCCAATTTTTATTTTGCATTTGGGTGGCCAATGTACACAAATTATATAAATTATTTAAGCAATAATCGAACTCAAACATAAGTAACACAATTTTTTATATGTAAATACTTACAAAGCAGGAACAAGTCAACGCAAAGGTGTACCTTTTTAGGTATTTTTTTTTTTTTGGAGATAATTTTTTTTTTAATTATTTACATTCTTTTGATTACTACTCATTTTGAGTCTCAAATTTTGCGCTGAAGACAGATCATACGTAGCATTCTTGCGGAAAACTTCCTCCTACTCATATGAGAAATTGGAAGCAAAAATCTGCATTTTTGTCAAAGTCTGTATTTTGGACAAAGTTTTAAAAAATTTATGTGATATTCAAAATTCTTGCGACACTTGCACTACGACATTTGTTCTAGTAAAAAATGCAATCAAATTAATTTATTTTCAGATAAAAAATATATATATATATTATATAATTGGCGCGTACACCCTTTTTGGGTGTTTGGCCGAGCTCCTCCTCCTATTTGTGGTGTGCGTCTTGATATTCTTCCACAAATGGAGGGACCTACAGTTTCAGGCCGACTCCGGACGGCAGGTATTTTTTATGAGAAGCTTTTTTATGGCAGAAATACACTCGGAGGTTTGCCATTGCCTGCCTCTCAGATAAAAATATTTTAATTAAAAAAAATTTTACTTAAAAAAATTTTTACTTAAAAAAAATTTTTTTTTTCACTTTTGGTTTTCTGTAGTGTATATAGGTTCGAAAGTTTTCTTAAAAAAATGTTTACTCTAAAAATTTTTTTTCACTTTATTTGTCATTATTTTTCACTTTTTGGTTTTCTGCAGTGTTTGTAAGTTCGAAAATGTTTTTATGCGCTACTATTCACTTCTTTTTATTTTTTTCACTATGTTCTCTTTTTTTTATGTGGGTTTAGCCACATGGAAATCATTCTTACTCTGATTTTCTACTTTTTTTATATGTACAACATACATACACATACATATACATATACACAATAGTCCATTTCCCACATCTATCCATGCACTCTTTCGATTTGGGCTACTTTAAATTAAAAAACAAAGAAAAACCATTTCACAAACTTTTTTATTGTTTCTTCTTTTAATTTTATCAGGAATTGTATTACTTTATGCCATATTTTCCTTAATCTCTTTGCACTGTTCGTTTTGTGTATAGTTTTTCAACTTTTCATAATCTTAGTTTTGTTATTGATTTAAATTTTTTTATTTTTTTTAAATATTTCAGAGAGAAATGTTGAATATTAATGGTTGAGTCTTATTTATTTGTAGCGAAGGCCATTTTCGGAACACGAAATTTAGTTAATTTTTAAGTGTTTTTCGACCCTTTTATTTTGAATTTGTTCTAAGACCAGGTTTTCGAATTTGTTTATTTCCACCCGTTTTTATAATATTGTTTCATTAAATGGTGATATCCTTACAAAAAACAAAACAAGAAACAAACACGCTGAAGTTTCTAAGCTTTTAAATTTAATTTTTTTTTTTGATTTTTAAATTTTGTTTGGGTTAAGTTTTTGAATTTTTTTTGTTTGTTTTTAATGCGCTGTATATAAATATTTTTTTTTATTTTGTTGTTTTTTACATGTTATTTAATGAATATTTTCAAGCAAGAAAATACATTGAACTTTTTATTATTTTTCGCCGGTAGTGCCATCTCTCTGACTTTGCACGCACTTTTCAAACGACCCTCGCAATTATTGAAAGTTAAATTGTTCAAATAAATTTTTGAAACTTAAAATTTTTCATACCAATTTTTTTTTTTTTTTGTTTTTTTGGCTTTATTAATTTTTTATTATGAACTTTACAGGGTGACAAAAAATAACTGCATACAAACATCTCTGTGCAATTAAATGAATGTAAAATTTTTTTAGCGAATGCTCTTATTTTGTGATTGTTGTGTGTGTTCTGAAGTACAAAAAAAGTATTTGTTTCGGTTCCAGCTCTTTTTAAATACTTTGTTCAACGATGTCAAGTAGTCGCTCAGCTATTATAGCCCTTCATCAGCTAGGAGCACGCAACTGCGAGATAGCACGGAAGCTTGGAATTGCACGTTCATTGGTTTCTCGTGCAATCAAAGGATTTAGGGAGTTTGGTAATGAAGGTAACTGTCCTAGAAGAGGAAGAAAACGATCTGTTAACATTTCCAACAACCGAAAAATCTTCAAAAAAAAGACTTCAACGAAATTCTAGGGTCTCGATGAGGAAAATTGCTCGTGTGACAGGCATCAATCGTGAATCAGTTCGCTTTATAGTAAAAAAAAAGTTGGACTTAAGTCTTATAAACTACAAAAATTCCAGCTGCTCACGGATAAAAACAAGAAAGTAAGACTCGAAAGATGTCGCTCGCTCCACCATCGGGCCGCAGGTACGGGCTGGGAAAAAATCGTCTTTACGGATGAGAAGCTGTTTACCGCTGAATAAGCTCGCAACCATCAAAACAAAAGAAATTGGTCTACAGAAGCCTCTGGACCTTCGTCCATTGTTGAACATCGTCAAAATCCGCGATCTGTCATGGTATGGGATGGAATTTGCGCCAGTGCCAAGACTCCTCTAATTTTCATAGACCAAGGAGTCAAAACGCCACAAAACTTTGGAGTCCCTGAAGCAAACGTTGCGTCGAGAGTGAGATCGCATAACGGTAGATGAACTACGGCCTATAGCCAAATATTTTTTGAAACGTTTGAGCTTGTGTATTCGTGCTAAAGGTGGCCACTTCGAAACTGGCTGAATATAATATTACTCAAACATTGTCTATTAAAATTTCACAATTTTTTTTGAGCTACTATCAATGATACATTTTTTTTCATTAAAAAATGTTGTATACACTTTTTTTTTGTCACCCTATTTATTTTCTGACTTTTTCTTTGATGCTTATTTTCCAGCAAGAAAATACATTGAAATTTTATATATTTTCTTAATTATTGATTAAAATTAAATTTTTAAATTAAAAATTGTTTTATACATCAATTTTTTTTACATCATACTTTTCGTAGAGGGCATATTCTCTGGGAACAAAATACCTCTAAATTTTATATATTTTATAAATTTCTCAAAATTAATTTCTTTTATTTCAAATTTTTTGAATACTTATTTTTCAATTCTTTATTTATGCATATTTTCCAGCAAGAAAATACCTTGAAATTTTATATATTATAATTTTTGAAAGTTAATTTGTTCAAAATAAAATTTGTATGTATGCATTTTTTTACTTTTGTATAAGGCTTTTTTTTTTAGCAAGATAACACCTTTTATATGTTTTTATATTATAGTTTCTTAAATTTAAATTCCTTTTTTATATATAAATTTTGAACATGAAGTTTTATAAATGTCTATTTTTTGACCTCTTTTGTAATGCATAATTTATAGGAAGAAAGTACCTTGAAATTTTATGTATTTTTATATTAAACAATATTTTTTAAAGATAAATCGCTCATAATTATTATTTTTTCTTTAAATTTAGAATTTAATTTTATATTATAATTTTTTAGAGTCAACTTATTCAAATTAAAAAAAAATGTATTTACTATAAGTTGGGCCTCTTATCAGTCGGCTTCAAAAAATCGATTTTTTTTTACTGCAATCGATAGATATATTATAGGAGAATATGCCTTCAAAGTTTTATAACGGAATTCAAAGTGATTTCAGAGTTACAGGCCTGTGTACCGTCCCTCGTGTGATTATACTGTCTACCTTCTGAAAACTTTGAAACACTTTTGCTCAAAACCATGTTTTTGAAAATGGCGTGTGAGATTGAAAAAAAAAAACGACAAAAGTTATCGTTTTAAATCGATAATCCATATAAAGATAATTAAAATGAGCAACTAATTCATTAACAAAATACAAAAAAAAATCATTTTTTAATGTTATTTAACATTTTTTTTTGAGAGAAAGCGAAAAAAAAAGTATTTTTTTTTTTCAATAACTAATTGTGTGTTCATTTCTTCATATTTTTATACAAGAGTAGTCTATTATATGGGGGAAAGACTTCTGAATAAGACAATATTTTTCTTTTGGGCTTCAGGTGAAAACTACTACCGCAATCTTACACGCTGTTTTACTAGCGCGCAACGAGAAGCTGTGCGAGATCCCTCATAAGTCCGCCATTTTGTTTTTTTTTATTTAATCCTGCCTTCAAATAAATGCAAAAGATTATTCCTGTGTGTCGCTTTTTTCGCCCCGAAAAATAAATTGAGAAAAAACACCTGCACAGCAATTTGTTTTTTGACTTGTTTAATGCATATTTTCAAGCAGGAAAGGTTATTTTTATTGAATAATTTCATACTTTCTTTTTTATTTTATAATTTATTAGTACTCAATTTTTATATATTTATAATTTTTTTTATAACTAATTTTAGTTTTATTGTTTTATTTAATTTTTTTTATGTCCTTGAATTTCAATTTTATTATTTTTTTTATTCTCTTGAATTGCATTTTTATTATTTTCCTTTAATTTCTTGAATTTAAGTTTTATTATTTTGTTTTTTTTTTCATGTTCTTGAATTTCAATTTTATTATTTTGTTTTTTTTAGGTTCTTGAATTGCAATTTTATTAAATTGTGAATTTTAATTTTATTAAATTCCTCTATTTATTCAAACAATTTTAATAATAAATATTTTTTTTTAATAATATTTTAAAAATAATGCTTCAAATAAAGAGAATATTCATTAGTTCAAATTTTTTATTTCTCTAAATTTTGCTTAACTTGAGAACTTCAATTTCTTAATTTAATAATATTTATCTTTGAATTTTTTGTATTAATAATTAAGTTTTTTAAATTTATATTTATAATTTTTAATTTTAAATTTTTTAAATTATAATTTTTTTGTGTTTAAGCTTAATTTCCGAAATTTTAGAACTTTTAACTTCAGTTTACGCCAAATTCTTGGATTATTATTCAATTAATTAATTCATTCATTTTTTTTTTGGAATTTTATGTTACATAGAGTTCGTGGTCGAGGGTGCTTTTTATTCGCACACAAAAAAGCGTGAGCTATACTAAAAAATTGTACACAGTCTGGAGCGAATGCATTAGCTATTTAGAACCAGATCAAAATGCTTAGGAGCTTTACAATATGAGAAGTTAGCGTACCTCTCGGGGATAGAGCTCCAAAGTTTACTTAGATTCGCGAAAGACGCAGACGTATTACAAGATGTCTACTACAAAGAAACTTAATGGTCTAGCTCCATCTGGTAACACTAAGGATCAATAGGTCTATGTGATGACTTACAGCCAGCCAGGTCAACCTAACCTAACTTAGCAGCCAATGCTTTTTTTTTAAGATTAAAAAAAGTTTCTCAAAATTTTAGTCGTTAACTTTTATAAAGCGTGTTGCTTTGAATTAGAGTCTGAAGGCAGTCTGTCCTTTCATTTTTTGTTTTTATTATTTACTAAATTAATGTGTTTTTTATTTTTTTATTATTTATTAATTTTATGCTGTAAAAATGGTTCATTATAAAGATTTTTTTTGTTTGAGATTTTGCTTTTCGCATTCATTTATGATTTTTCTTCATTTCTTTCTTATTATTATTCATTTTTTCTTTATTTTTAGTGTTCATTTTTAAATTTAATTCTTTCATTTGAACCATAAATTTTCTGCTGATTATTTTTTTTTTAAGATTTAAGGATTATTTGAAGATATTTTATTATTTAAAAAATTTGGTAGTAATTTTCATTTTAAATTTCTGCACAAAAATTGTTATTACTATAAATTGTATTATTTTAATTTCTGAAAATAAATTATAGATTACTTATTGTGTAACAAAAAAATCTTCAACAGAAAATGGTGCTATGAGTTCAAAATCTTCGCTTTTAATTTTCGAATATAAATTTTTCCCTTTTTTTATTATTAAAAAATTCTCTGAATAATTTAGTTATTTTTTTAAATATTTCCGTAGTAAGTTTCCGAAAAAACATTATTTATTACTTAAAGTTTTTTGGTCTCAATTTCCAAAGTTAGTTTTTTCTAGTTTATGTTGGCCAAAAATTCTTTCCAAAAACTTAGTATAATTTTGGTTAATTTCTTAATGAAAATAAACCGTGGTAACTATTTAAATTTAATTAATCAAATTAATATTAAATTAAATAATTAAATTAGTAAATTAATTAAATTTAAATTTCATTTTTACGAATTTAAATTCTGCTTTTTTGGATTTTATAATTTGAATTTTTATTTTAATTATTAAATTTAAATTAATTTGGTTGTGTAATTTTGGTCTTTTTGCTTTTTTATAATGTTTGCTTTAATTCCGAATACGGTAATTGAATAATTGAACAACAACAATTATTGCCAAAAATGATATTTTTTAAAAATCTGTTTTTGCTATTCATTTCTAATTACGCATTCTGCATTAATATTTCTGGTTTATTTATTTGTTTTTGTATATTCATTTCTTCATTCGTGCTATAAATTACTGAATAGTATTTAATGTCTTAATTTTTTGGTAGTTAATTTATGAATATTAGTTATTTAATTGTTTATTTTTATTTGCTCTCATAACTGAAAAAAATGTATTCCATTTTATTCAACTTCACTGTGGATAATTTCACAATGAAATAATTGTTTTCCTTATTTGGTCATCCAAAGTAAAAACTGGGAGAACCCGTCCCAGTAGGATTAAAATTATTTCTTCGCGTGAAGAAAGTTTGAGAAAGCTTGAAACACTCCATTTCTTCCTTTTGTTTATTTTTTTCGAGCTCACGAAAGTTCACACTTAGTGTTCTTCTCTCTTCTTTAATCATTTTTTTTTCTAATTGCTTTCCACTTTAGTCAATATTTTTCCTGTTTATGCACAAAATCCCAAAAAAAAGTTGGTGTAAGTTAAAAACAAATCAGGTAGATTAAACAAAATTAGGTAGATTTTTTTTTGTTTTTTTTTTCAAAATCGTTCACCACCACTAGCCAATTTCAACACACCACAACAGCACCTGCACCTACACTCGCGTTCACATGCCCGCACAGCCGAGTGAATAACATTCAAAACGCGTTAAATTGTAAAAAACAAAAAATTGTTTTCCAAAAATCCAAAATAAAAGAAATTTACGCAAAATGCAAAACGCCAAATGCATGACAAAATTCGAAAGATTCGTTAAACTCGTAAATCTGTTAAGCAGACGCGTCTTCGTTGATTGCATTTCCGCCAGCGAGAACAGCAAAACACCGCCCGACACCGACACCAATGCGATTGTGATTGCGAATGCGGCTGCAAATTTCAAACGACGACGTGTTTGCGAGTGACTCTTGGCTGCTGGTCGCTAGCTAATGGTTGTTGGTTGCATTGGCGCGAAGCCACCACTACCAACACCATCACCACCACCACCACCATCAGCAACATCACCTAGCGCCTAACAGTAGTAGCGACAGCACCACCCGGCAAGCACTAGAAAGAAAGTCGCCTAATAGGAAAAACAAAACAAAAAAATAAAAAAACTGAAAAAAACAATCACCGAACATTTGATGTGATTGCGTTACTGTGAACGTCAAAGCTCGGCGGTTTGACGCGGCGCTGCAATGAGATGTTGCGCGTTACGTTAGGTTGGTTGAAGTGATGTGTTCTAATGTGGCTGTTATACAAAATATTTTGCCTAAATAGGACGAATACTACACTGATGACGTAGCACGACGCGTTTCTGCTTCGGCCTGTATTGCGTTGCAATTCATCCGCGTCGTTCGTGGTGGTGCGCTTGAGGCGTGCGTTTGCGACTACGTGCACTGCTGTTGTGCGCCCGTTGACGTTGTGGCTAACAGACGAAAGCGTTGCGCCCAGCGCAGAATAGAATAGAACAAGGCATAATAATATGAGCACTTACATACATACATATGTGTGTAGGGCCGCAGCGCATTGCATGACGATCCGATGCGCCGACCCATCGTGGCGTCGACTGCATGTCGTTGACGAAATTGAGTGTGCGAGTGAGCAAGTGAGTGAGTGAATGCATGCAGGCATACACACATACACATACGAAAGGCGCGCATAGCAGCAACAAGAAGAAACCAACAACAACAAAACAATAGCAATAGATAAATGTTACATGTTGGTCACCACCGTCGCACAACAAGCCACGGCACAGCCATATTCCACTCAATGAGGGACACGGCGGCGCACATGTCAACAACATTAGTCTGTCAAATTTCAAACTATGCATCCAAGCAAACCTTCAAACCTGCTTGCCATCCATCTAGCCACCTATGCCAAAACATCTACAAGAGAACCGAACGCGCGCGTCCGTGTGGACACGCGAGCGCGCAACCGAACTATCAAACGAATGTTCGGCGTTGCAACGATGACCAAAACTTTTTTCGCGCTTTTTTCGTAGCGCATGCGATACGACCGTTGTACGATATCTGTATCGATGTTTGTTTGATGGCCAATCGGTCAGTTCAAGCTTTTGTTATCTTCGTCCTCGCGCTTTCTCACTCGCTCACCCCATCATTGCTATCATACACAAACGCGCGCACACACACACGCACATACCTAGCGGGCATTAGTTCTCCACACTCTACACTAAATCGTTACTCATTATGTCGTCCGCAAATTGTCACCGTGGCAGGACATTTGCGCGCGTGTGTTCGTGTGTAGTGCGGGCGATACATTCATGGAAGCACAAGCGCGCGCGCGCGCGTAGGATTCTGTGTTAGGCGCACAGAAAAATGGAGCCAACATTTCAACTACTCTAATTCGCCAATCACCACCCTCACGCTACGCGTTGGAAGCAACCCTTACCAGAAGCAAAGTAAACGAAAACAAAGCAACCCCAACCCATGAGCCGGCCACCCTGCGTTGAGTTGGGTACACGCGCCTACTTAGCTGTGGCGCGGGGAAAAATGTGTTGTGCGTTTTGTGGAGGATCTGTTTGGTGGGCGCGGCGCAGCGCAGCGCAGAGTAATGCAGCGTCTTGTTGTAGTAGTATTTTGTAGTAATTTTTTGTACCAACAAGTGTTGAATTGTTTTTTGTGTTGTTGTTGTTGTTGTTGGTGCCTGATGGTGGCGCATTTTGCGCCAAATGTCCATTAACGTTTGATGGAATTGTCAAACAATAAACAGAATTGTGTGCATTTTACAGGCGCGGCATATTAATTTGGGGTATTATTGTTTTTGTATTTAGTTGTTAGCTGTGTTTAGGATTTTTCTTTTAATAGTTAGGGCGACACAATTTTTTTTCCTTATTATTTATTAAATTTCTTTTTCGAGTTACTTTAAGATAACACAAAAATTTTTGTTACACATCTGGCCAAGGACGTGGTAAACAATTTTGGAGAGTATTTAATTTGCTTACAGCAACAACTTTAATATTTTTAAAATTACTTTCAATTTGCAAAAAAAAAGGGAGGCTGGCCCTAAATTTAGCAAACGTATAGATCATTTTGTTTTTAATGGACTTATAGTATATTTAATTTTTTTTTTTCTTATTTTTTTAATGTTTTTAGAGAAATGCACACCATTCACACGACTGTGGATGCCTCCAAATATAATACATTTTTTTTTCTTACATGCTTACTGGGGTTACTATACAGAAACTTCAAACAATTTTGTTGTCTTTTTTCATTGTATTAAAGTGTAAAGGGTTAAAGACTACCCCTGAGAGTCACAAAAGCTTATGTGGCCAAAGAACTGTGAACTATTAAGAAAATTAGCTTTAATTGCAACTTTTTTTGAAATTTGTACGTAAAGTCAACTGGCTGCTATCAAGGCAGGTTAGCATAGCTAAGGTTGAGTGGCTGTCATCCGACACATTTAGGCCTGATTAGCGCCATTGTGGTACCACTGGAGTGCGTCCTTTACCCTGCTGAGTCTTATCTCTGAACCAACTTGTGGCACCATCAAGAAAAGTACTGTGATACCACAGCTCTTGTAAAGGCTTCTGTGACCAAGCATCAAAGGCACGGCCCATCCAATGTTTTTTATCATTACCGCCACTGTTCCTTCAGCAAAGTGCACAAATAAATAGTTTCTCATGACTTTCTTGAAGGCTGTCGAATATGAAGCGGTTTGTCAACCAGTTCTTGGTTCAGCGCATGCAAGCATCCAGTGTGGGCGATGGTTCCAAACGAGGGTGAGTTTTTTGGTTTCCGGACATACCATTGCTGAGATAGCAGCTTTGACGATGCATTGGGCATTTTAAACCCCCCCATTCGCACAAAAGAAAAAAAGGCATGCAAGTCAGCTTCACTTTTTCAAAGCCTACTACAACTCCTGGGTCTAGGAATTAAGGAAACGTTTTTTGTTCTTTTTTTGCTATGTTGATGGTATTAATTTTATTTTATTATAATTTTTACTTATTTTTTCTTTTATAATAATTTTTTATTTTAATATATAATAATAACCATTTCAATGTTTTATTAAACAAACTTTTTGGTGAAAGCTCATTCTTTTATTCATTCAAGTTTTAAAATAATAATTAATATTTTTTTTGGCATTTTTAAAATAAGTTTAACTTTTTTATTATTATTAATATTTTTTTTTGTTTATGAGAGCCTCTTGTTTTTACTGGTTTTAACTGTTATTGTTGTTTTTTTTTGTTTTTGGTTAGGCAATTATTTTTTATGTTAAGGGGTTTAATACCTTGTGTTGGATTAAAAAATCGAAATTTTTTTATGGCATATTCTAAAAGTACATCATTTTAAAAATATAAATTCAAAAAATCATTAAGATCGGAGCACTAGAACGAAAGTTACAGACCGTGGAAGCGCGCGACCTTTCTTGGAACGAGAAGTGGTGTTTTTTGAAAATTACCGTCGCGGTGATCATTATTTATGAAAAACTATTAGACCGATTTGCATAAACTTTTTTTTAATTATTCGAAGTTACAACCTCGTGAATCTGAACGGTGCACTTTTTATAAATATTTGTATAGTTCGCTGGAATTAATTTTTTTTCAACCCCTTAAAAATCGTTTTTTTTTTTTGGTGCAAAGCGGTTTGCATATCGAGAAAATTTTTTTTTGGGTAAATAAACCGTTCAGATTCACTAAAAAACAGTTTTCTACAATAATCATTTAATTTTTTTGATTTCAGTTGAGCTGCTCATGCGCTACCGTGATCACCACAAGCCTCTTTTAAAAACGGCGTTTCGGGGGTGGGGAGATATTAGCAATAAATAATAACATTTTTTAAAATTGAAGCACCAAAATGTATTCTTCGAGAGTTAGCCTTCTGTATGATACATACATTCTCATTTGAATAAAAGTTCTAAAACATATTTAACAAAACCTGAGGCAATCGTCCATTTTTTCGGGCTCACAAGGTATATAACCCCTTAATATAACTAATTATTTTCACACTTAATTTATTATCAAAGCCACTTATTTTTTTTTTAATATTAATAATTATCAGTATTTTTTATTTGTTTTATTCTTATTATTATTATATTTATTGTTTTTGTTTTATTAATAATTTTTGTTTATTACCAAAAGTCAAAGATTTTTTTGTTTTAATTTAATATTATATTATTAATTATTAATTTCGTTTGTTTTTATTTTTTATTGCTATCAAAATTTACCTTTAGTTATTTTTATTATTTTATTTATAATATTTTTTGTTAATTTATTATTATTATTACATTTATTTTTTACTCAATCTTATTGTTTTATTATTAATAATTTCGTATTTATTACCAAAATTCACTATTTGTTTTTTATTTTCTGAGAATATTTTCCATATTTTAATTCACTAAATATTTTGCGCGTTACCGCCAACTCTTTCAAAGGCTCATAAGTTCTAAGACTCACCTCTTTTAAATTTAAATAGAACACAAATTAAAAAAAAAAAATTAATATGTATAAATAGTTTTTTTATAATTACATTTTTATTTTTATTATTTTGTTATTTTTGTTTTCATTATTTTTTTATTTTTATTATTTGTTTATTATTTTTTTATTATTTATTTTCCTTTATTTTTATTTTTATTTTTATTTTTATTTTTATTGTCTTTTATTATTATTTTTATTATTTTTTTATTTATTATAATTTTTATTATTTATTTTTATTCATTGATTAAATATTATGAATTTTTCTCACCTTGTTTTTAAATTGTCTGCTTTTATTTTTATAAACACTCAGCAGTCCCTAATTTTTACCATTTTTTATAACAATTTTATAAGAGAAAATTTTTCACTGACAATTTCAAGAATATGTCATTGCTTTTAAGATTAAACAGAAGTTTTTTTTTTGTTTTTTAATGCAGGGAATAGTTTTTAAGTATTAAAATTTTCCTTATGTTTTTAATGAAAACTAAAAACAAAAAAATTTTAAATTAATAATATTTAATTTTTAATTTTTTAATTAAATATTATTATATTTAAACATTTTTTAATTACTTTTAATTTTTTTATTAAATTTTAATTTTTTTAATAAAACTAATTGCTACTTTGTTGTAACGAAAATGTCTCTGCTTTGCTTTTAAGTTTCTTTCTATTTTGCATAGAAATTAGCGCGCCAATATTTCAAGTTAAAGTTACAGCATTAAAACTTAAAAAGTACCTCCCTTTAATTAAGTTTATAGAATTATTTTTACGTAGCTGAATTGTTTTTTTTTTTTGTTTGCAAATTTTTGCAATTTTTTTTTGTATTTTGGTTTTTTGGTATCTTTGAAATGTTTTTATTTTAATGCGTTTAACGGATGTTTTTTAGGCTGTATTCCCTTACATTATTCATAATGGCGTGTTTTCACACACAAAATATTTATAAAAAAGTCACTTTCTTACAAAAGTATACATTTTTTTATTAATTTTTTTACAAAAGTATATTTTTTTTAATTCACTTTTTTACAAAAGTATATATATTTTTTTAATTCACTTTTTTACAAACGTATATTTTTTTTAATTCACTTTTTTAAAAAGGTAAATCTTTTTTTAATTCACTTTTTAAAAAAGTATATTTTTGTTTTCGATTCACGTTTTTACAAAAGTATATATTTTTTTTAAATTCACTTTTTTACAAAAGTATTGTTTTTTAGGATTCACTTTCTTAAAAAAGTATTGTTTTTTAGGATTCACTTTTTTAAAAAAGTATATTTTTTTTCGAATTCACTTTTTTACAAAAGAATATATTTTTAAATGCACTTTCTTACAAAAGTATATTTTTTTTGCATTTACTTTTTTACAAAAGCATATTTTTTTAGAACACATTTCATTTTCTTATTTATTTTGCATATGAAACCCTTCACATGCCAGGAGTCACATATTTTTGGATTCCGTTTACGAGCGCTAACATTATTTTCACACTTTTATTCCTTTAGTCCTCTTCCCCAATATAGAATCGAGAATGGCAGCAAAGTTACTTAAGCTCGCTTAGTTTTTCATGTGAGAATTTTTTACCCAAAATTTCTGAGCGCTCATACTTACGCAACATACATACATATGCATAGATTATAAAGTCCAATTTATGAAAACAATTAACTGTATTTTCTCAAATTTTGATGTAGTAATTATTTATTTATTTTTAACAGAAAAGTAAAATATGGCGTAACTTAACTTTTATGAGTCCCCATCAATTTCCACATTTCATTAGAACTAGCAATGGTTTCAATGATATAACAAAAATAGTAAAATTTTAACAAAAAAACAAAAAAATAGTTTTCAGTGCAAAAAAATAAATATTACATCATTTCTTATTGTTTTATGAGTTTAAAAGGAATTTAATATAGCGGCGATTTGCCTTGGAGTACCACGCAGGTGATTTTAACATTTAAAAAAAAACAATAATAAAAAATTTCATAGAGACGGCAGCTAAAACCTAAGTCAAATATTTCCGTTCGCTATTTGCGGTATTTCTTTTTTAGCATTTATTTTAATTTTTCAATTTTTTCCGTTTTTCACTCAAATGTCACACTTCTCACTGCTTTGAAATCTTTTTTCAGTTTCATTTCATATATGGGTATATGAGTATGCATATGTGTATGTGTGTGCATATATTTAAAAAAGTTGCGTGGTACTCCACTGTCATAAGTATTCCCAGTCACTGACCGCCAGTGCAGTTTTACGAAGTTGCTTTTATTTTTCACCTCAGGACAAGCAAAGATTTCATTTCATTTTCTTAAACTCACCCCTAGGAATTGTATCACTTTTCACGGTTTTAGTTCTAATAAAATTTTGGTAAATTTTTTCCTTGTAAACCAAGTCATGAAAAGTAAATCTCTATCTAAAAGTATACCTACACTTTTTAACCAAGCCACTGACTACATTTGATGGCAGCTGCTTGAAACTCCATAAAATTTTAAAATTTCTTTGCAATTTTTTAATCAACCCTTGCATGTACATACAGAACTTTTTTAGCCTTTTCTTTAGTCACTGAAATTTAATTAATTTATTTTAATTAACTAATTTGCAAAAATTAATTTTTTCATAAGAATTATGCAACTTTTTTAACATTTTAAAGTCACTGAATTTTTTTTTATAAACATAAATTTTTTAATTAATTTCTGATTCCAAGTTTGTTATTTTAGTTTTTGCTAATTTGCAATATTTTAACAGTCACTGAAATTTTTTGTTATTGTAAATTTTTAAAAAATGTTTATTGTATTATAATTTTTAAACACCAATAAAATTTGTATTTCTTTCTTTCTTCAACAACCGCTAAAATTTGTATGCCGTGTAAATTAAAGTTTTTTTTATTTTTATTACATTTTTTATTTTTATTATTATTTTTCATCACCAAGTTTTTCTCCATTTACAATCTTTTACCAGTCACTGAAATTTTGATTTATTGCATTTTTTCAACTATTTTCATTTTCCGTTTATAAATTTTTAATTGCACTACTTTCAGCTAAATTTTGTTTTTTATTTTAAAAACTTTTCTGTTTATTCGTATTTTTTTCTTAATTCGCTTTTTAATCAACTCTTATTCGATTTCACTATTTCTAATGGTTTGCCCTTAATAAAAAACAAAATTTTTCCTCTTCCTCTACTTTGCCGTCGGTCAATCGTCCGACATTCCTCCAAACCTACCGCACTTTCTCACTGCTATACTTCCGCTATGCGCACAACGTTTACGCTTTTCCCGCTTCGACTATTTACCGCCGATTTTAAAACACGTTTTCCAGTAAATTTTGCAAATTCCGCTGCATTATTTTGTAAGTTTTTGAAATTTTCCTAAATATTCACTCACTTTTTTTTTTTTTGAAAACTTCGTTTACTTTTCTACATTTTCTGGTAAAGTAAAATTTCTTTCCGCCTTTTACTAGTATGTTTAGCCGCCGCTGGTCTTCGAGTTAGCTACTTATTGCTGCTGCAGCCGCTATTGCGATCCGTTCTTAGTCGTTGCGTGTCTCGTCTCGTTCGTTGCAAGCGAGTAACTTTTTGCATGTGTTGCGTTGCGTTCGCTGAGTGTGCGAATATGCGGTGGCTGACTGCCGCCTGGCCGACTAGCTGACTGGCTGCCTAGCTGCCTGGTTAGTTGGTTTGTTGGTTTGCTGGTTGGCGTGCTAACTGGCTAACTGCACGAGTGGCTGCTGCTCTATGGCTGTTCCTTCCGTTGGCGCTGTTTGGCTGCCTCGCTGGCTGACTAGCTAAGTGCCCAACTGGCTGGCGGACTGACTAGCTGGCTTCACTGGCTGACAGATCGACTAGCCTGCTCCTACTACACATACTCTAATGTTATGCTGTCATGACTGCTCTAGTCACTCCGTGTGCGTTTTCTAGAAACTTTTGTATGTGCGTGTGTAAGTGTGCGAGCTGCTGCTACTGCTGCTGTTGCTGTTGCTGCCGCTGCTAATGCCATTTGAGTGAGCTTGCTGCCAATCTCCTACTTATTACCCGCACAGCGTATTTGTTGTATTGGTCAGTAGTGATTTTTTGCGTGCGTTAGTAGTTGTGGCGATCCCCAAACATTTGTAGAGCCAAACGCATTAACACTCCGCTGACGATGAACCTTAGAGAAAATTAAGCGAAGAAGAAAAAGTCGTGAAATGTTACGGCCAGTGTCACTGTCGTGAGAAACAGAAAGGCGTACACACACACACTGGTGTGAGCGTAAGAGTGCAGAAATTTCCTATTGTAAACCCCTTACGCTGGCCAAGCAACAGCAGAGGTGCGCTGCAACTAGCTTGTCGTTGGCGCTCAGCGTGCGTTCTGCTAACTAATTCATAGTTGAAATGCCCCTACACACACACACGCACACACTCACCACACTAGACCGCCGACAATTTACTCACTTACTCACTGTAGACTTTTCTGCGTTTCAGCGCCTCGAAAGTGTTCCTCAACAATTTGTCTCCTCCCCTGCCCCATCTCTGCCGCTAGCTCGCACAATAGCTCGCACATGCTGAGGCACACTTGCGAATGCGCTCTGTTCGAAATGCAATTTCACTCAAACTAAACTCTTGCTCAATGCCAAAGCTCCATACAACAAACCTCCTATTGGTCTGGGCGCTCCACTCCCCGCCCACCACACACACTTCCACTTCCATTTGCTGTCAACATACAATTCGCATGCGAACCTCTGCTACGCAAAAGTTGGTGGCAAACAGTATAGAGAAGGAAGCCGTTGAGCAAGTGTTGCAAAAGAACTCCTGTTAGCCAAATTGCTCTCAAATACGCTCTTCGATAGTAAAATTTGCAAAGCAATAAAAATGCAAAAAAAAGTTCGTGAGTCGCATGGTAAACCGATTGTATGGGAGATATTAACATGATAGCGTGCATTAGTGGGAATAGTCGTATGACACACAGACGCGCATACAAACACTCAACTACCAGCAAAATAGAAAAAAACGTCGAACAGCCAGCGACTTTTGCTTAGAAACAGGCGCTCACACCCCCTTGTACCGTCATTCTTTTCAATAGCCCACAAACACACACACACACGCACGCACATACAACACACTCCTGCGCTCATCAGCACGTATGAGTAACAAGCTGCTACTCTTCGATTTGAAAAGCACCGAAGTCGCGAAACACATCCCAACATTAAACATTGCGAATAACGGCTAACACATTGCACTCTCTTGTATGGTATATAAATGTATGAATGTTGCTCAACATGTTGCTTTACAACGCAAGGGTACCAAGCAACATTTTGGCTATTCTATGTTAATGCAGTAGCAGTAGAACTCTTTATTGAAGAGTATTTACTGCCAATTCGAAGCCGATTAAACTCATTCACCATTCCCCTCTGATATTATATTAAGAGCACGCTTTTCAGCAACATGTTGCTAGGCAAAGATATTTGAGTTGCAGAAATGTGGAAAGTGTATACATAGATACCTATGCACGTATAAGAAAGTGGGTAATACTCGATTTGAATTACTTTGAAATGCGTAGAAAACTGAAAGGGAGCGGATGGAGGTGTGGGGAGAGTATAGATCACTGAATAAAATAGGTTTACGAAGAGCAAATGAAAAGGTGAAATGTTAATGAATAGTTCTTGAACCGAATTTGAATGATTAGAACAGATTGGTTTTGATTTTATTTCATTGTTTGCTGCCATTTTTAGACATTTCAGAAAATGCTAAATTCTGCAAGCTGAGCAAGCATTATTCAAAATGAAATGCCTCACTAATATCAAGCAGAAATTTTCATTGCCTAATTGCCCTAAATGATTGCTCTTCATCGTGAAATTTTGCAAGAGTTGAAATTCGTGTAATAATTTAAACCCAACGATGTGTAGAGGGTGGTGGACTAATTACAAACCGCATTTGTTGGTTGGGAAAATGTCAATATTTTTTCGTCCGGTAAAAATTCAAATATTAAAATTTATTTATTTTTTGCACCAGTGTCTGAATTTCATAAAAGCAGAAAACTTTTTCGATGACGTTGTCAACTTTTTGGTTCACATTACCATTTCCTAATGCACCCATAAAGGGTAAATCAATGATTTAGTGCGAATCAAATTGAAGTCTTTTCAGACAGAGTACATTTTAAAATGGGGCGGCTTAAAGTCACACACAAATTTTAATTAGAAACAAAACCATAACTGGTGTGGCTATTCCGTGACTTTTGGTGAGTAATTTTTAAGTCGATTATTATTACTAAAGCCAGCATATTTTGCTTTGAATTATACTGAAGAGGGAAAATGGGCAAAATTGAGAAGTAGAAAACATTAACAAAAAAAAAAAAAATATATAAAATTTTATATTCCAATGCTTTTATATTCCAATACTATAAATCAATAGGCAAAAATGAGAAGTATATTAGAAAAAATTAAAAAATAAAAATTTTATATTACTTTATATTCCACTACTTTTATATACCAATACTTTGCAGTTTCTCAAACCGCCAGCAGTTATTTTTTGTTCTGCAGTTGTTTTTCAGGTTTGAAATGCCTATGTAGGCATACGCAATTTTTTCATTTTTCAAATCTTTTTTCATTATAATCCATACGAAGCAGCTTTTGCTCCACAAATAAACAAAAAATTTACTCGAAAACCAAAATGTAACGTTGCTGCTGAACAGGTGGTCTTTCATTCAGTTCATATACTCTTTCGCTGCTTTAGTATTTTAAATTCTATTCTATTATTTTCTAGCTTTAACTCTCAAGTCTTGCTCTCTCTCTAAAATTATTTTCTTTCTACTTTTCAGCTAATAATATCAAATGAATTACTAAAAACTGATCTTGGCTGTCTTGCCCGCATACCTTAAATTCTTCATTGTAAAATCTTTAAAAGACAAAGAAACCGCCGGCACTTCGCCCTACAACTACTTGAACTAAATGTGTGTAAGATAACTCAAATGCTCCTCTATGTTTCGTCATTTCACGCCGTTTTTATTCAGCCTTTACATGTTTCTACGCAATTCATATGAATATACGTGTATAGGAAAAAAGAACAATTTAACGCACACATACATAATTACAAAAAAAAATTCGCAATTATTGCTTTTGCCCCTCTTGTCACTCTTTTGCCAACATTTCACACTCAATTTGCGCGTTAATATGTATTCACAACATCTAAAACTGCGTCCGCAACATTTGGTGTTGCCAAAGCAACATGTTGCGCTACGCTTCGCACTCAACATACATGTCTATTTGCAAACTTGCCAATACACACTCACTCACTTATTGCACACACACATATCAGCGTGTTATCTTTCCCACTCGCTCGCTCGCTCTAATATGTTTGCTCGCTCTTTTGTTGCGAACTCTGCATGACATCAGCGACGATGACGGCGGCGTCGGCGATGGCAACTCTTTGCAAATTTGCAAATTTTTTGCACATTCTCTTTATGTCTTCTGTGCTGTAGCTAAAACAGCAGATAGAGATTGCTGGTGTTTGCGAATTTTCGCTCACACACTTATAGCAAATAGTAATGTTTGTTATTGTTTTTTACTGTGCTTTTTTAGTTTGAAGAGTGTCTGTGGGTTTGTGCGTGTGCTAATTTTTTAGTTAATTTTTTATTTCTTTTTGAAGATGATCCGTTGGCAAACTTTAATCGCGACAAACAAAAAAAAATAATATACATACATATGTATTACAACAACAATTGTAAGATATTGAACTGTGCGACCGATTTAAGTTTTTTTTTTTTGAAATTAAGTTTTTGAGAAATTTGAGCAAAATATGCAAATGTTGTTAGATGAAATCAATTAATTTTTAGTGAAATTGACCGCTTCTGAGAAGAATAGTGAAATCATTGATGTATGTAAGAGAAGTTTATTAAAATCCAACTCTATATGAACGAGTCTTATTAAGGCATGCTAAATTTGTCTTCTGCAATGTCAGCCTTGAAATCCAACGGAGCATATCTCTTGCCTACAAGTGCTACCTCGGACTAAGTAGGCAATTGAGTACTTTGAACACTTTATAAGGCTCTTATCATACGCGTCTTATTGCATATCCGATGAGGCGTCCCTGGGATGGTTTGAGAGAAAGATTCTGTGGAAGATTTTTGGACGTTTGCACTTTGGCGACGCCGAGCATCCCACGCTTTACAACGCCATTTACATACAGGGTTGCCCATATTCGACGGACCTCTGTGTTTTTTTTAAATCAAAGAAAAACACAATTTTTTTGATGTTGACGATAATAATCATTTTATTTGGTTCAAGTAGAGTTGTTGCCATCACTTTTTGAATTTGATATCTCTCAAATGGCGGCCTTGAGTCTGTACTGCATATTGTGCCCGTTTTGCAGCATTTTCCATGGGTTTAGCTAACATTTCGGCTGGAATAGCGGCTATTTCCTCACGGATGTTGTTCTTGAGCTCTTCTGTGGTCTTTGGCTTATTAATATAAACCTTTGAATTTAAATATCCCCACAAGAAGAAGTCAGGTGCCGTTAAATCGGACGAACGCGGAGGCCAGTCAAAATCGCCATTTTTCGACATCAAACGACGAGGAAACAATTTCTTCAAAAAATCGATTGTGGGGCGAGCTGTGTGTGGTGGAGCGCCGTCTTGTTGAAACCAGAACTGCCTCATACGCTTTCGACGAATAATTGGCATCACAAAAGTGCTTATCATATCGCGATAATGCTCCTGATTGACGGTAACAGCTTGACCATCTTCATTTTCGAAGAAAAACGGCCGAATAATCGTTTTCGCACTAACGCCGCACCAAACAGTGACTTTTTTTGTCGTAAAGAGGTACCTCTTGAATTTCTTGAGGATTTTTAGTGGCGTAAATACGGAAGTTTTGCTTGTTTACCGTCCCATTCAATAAGAAATGAGCCTCGTCGGACTTGATGATTTTGTTCCAAAATTCCTCGTCATCTTCAGCCATTTCGATGACTCTTTGGGCCCATTCCAATCGACGAGGCTTGTCCGCAGTAAAGCGGTCCGAGCAATGCCCAACTGCTGAGAACGGCGATTTTGGGATGTCTTTGGTGACGCCTTGGTCGGTTTTGATTTGGCCTCTTTGGATTAGAAAGCCTTTCGTACAAAAGTTTAATGGTGTTCTTAGAAGGCGCACTTTTCACATTATATAATTTTTTGTACGCACGTTGAGTTTTCACAATTGACTTCTTTTGTTGAATGTAAATTTCAACAATTTGGGAGTAAATGGTAAAAATCTGCTTGGACTGACGCTTCCAACGCGGTATGTCATTAAGCGATCTGACGTCTCTGTCAAAAGATACAGGGTTGCCAGATGGGTCCGTCGAATATGGGCAACCCTGTAGTGCAGCGAACAAAGATCCAGCGGCTTCGTTATGTGGCTCATGTCGTCCGATTGAATACAAACGCTTCGGCTCTGAAAGTATTCGATGCGGTACCAGCTGGTGGTGGGACTCGGCTTCACTTGCTGTGTCCAACTGGCGTCGTTTAGCACGGGAAAGAAACGCCTTGTTAAACTCGGGCAAATCGATCTGCGCCTCTAGCTTGAAACGCGTAATTACTATACTCTAACTTGTGAATGAGGGTTCAAAGTTTGCAAACCGGATCGGTGTGTTGCAATTCGGTGACAATCTTGAGTCTTCATCTTTAATAATACGCCCTTTTTGGGTGTTTGGCCGAGCTCCTCCTTCTACTTTGTGGTGTGCGTCGTGATGTTGTTCTTCAAATGGAGGAACCTACAGTTTCAAGTCGACTCCGGACGGCAGATATTTTTATGAGGAGCTTTTTCATGGCACAAATACACTCGGAGGTTTGCCATTGTCTGCCGAGGGGCGACCGCTATTAGAAAAAACTTTTTCTTAATTTTGGTATTTTACCGAGATTCAATCCCACGTTCTCTCTCTGAATTCCATTGGGCTACGGCGGTCGCCAACTTACTTTAGCCTAGGGATGCAGAGATTAGCTACTGCTTTCCAGTTGCATTCGCCAATCAAGGTACAGCTAACCAGATTTCTTAAAGTAATATTGTACGAATATTTTAGCTAGACAGGCTAATCTGCCAAATTACGCAGAGCTAAGACCAGTGAAACGATATTGAGCTCTAAATAAGCGCAGGCTTAAGGCGACGAAAGGTCTATTGAATGACATAAAAAAAATTCAAAATTAAACAGACTGCAGTTTCCAAAACCATTCATGAAAGAACCGTGAAGCTCTTGATGGAGCGAAATCCTGAAAAAGTTCAAAACTGCTGCTTAGGTAAAATTTAAAAAATTGTGATCCGTTGGATTGGTTCAATGTGGGCCACTTTTGACTTATCGTTATTTCATATTGGGTGTAAAAGTGAATTTTGCGCGTTTACTTCAAGCTCAGTAGGCAAACGAAATGCGGAGTGTTCTTCTTCCAACACCCTCAACCTACTCGAGCTTTTATATGGCTCGGAAACGCGGAAGTTATTTAACAAAGGAAATAATTATTTAGAAGCACTCATCTGTGATATTATTCAAATCCCATACAGATTCCCAAACAGACAAACAGTTGTAGCGTCAAGTAAGAAGAACGGGAATCCTTTCCGTAGCTGATCAGTTTTAGATTTCACTGTATAACAAGCATGCGCATCCACGACAAATATTGTAAGATTAGAAACGGAAAAGTGCCTAGATGAGGCTGATTTAGTTGACATAATGAATTGAGCAAAAGTTTCTGACAGTGATTCTGATAAAGAGAAGTCATTACAAGTTCTTGAAGAACTTGAAATAAGGGGAAAATTGGTGAATGATTTTTTACTTAAATGACTCGAAAGTTGCACGAGCTCTCGCGCTCGACCGCTTAAATCAATATAATGAAAAAACGGATTTTAATAGAAACCAAGTGCTAGAGGTTTACAAATTTATCAAGGCGAGGTTCATGAAGGAGCAGCGTTTCGTGCATAGCCTTCCTTTTCCACTGCTACCACCAGCTGGTACCGCATCGAATACTTTCAGAGCCGGAGCGTTTGTATCCATTCGGAAGATGGTTCCATATGCAGAAGTCCGCGTGGTTGGGGAAAATCCCTGATCGCCAATAACTTGGGAGTGTCCAGGACGATTCTTCCGCACATTATCCAAGCAGCTCGCAACCTCCGGGCATCGCTCAAGTATCCTCTGGGTACCTTCCGAACATCCGTTGTAGTTGTGCACTGGGTTTGAGACCCGAACAAAGCGTTTCGAAATCACTTGCTTTAAAAGTTACTACCGAAATTCTGAGCCCAAGATCGCAACTTTAAAAGCGCTTGCTGTAAATCTCGGACGAAATGATGTCTTTCCATCAGAAAAGCGGCACATCATATAGTGAATGAATTGAAGCCCACATAGTTACCACTGAATATTTCTTTGCGGCGTTCGATAGTCTGGCGTAAGTGCAGTAGCCTGCCATCCCAGAGATTGTGGATTCAAACCCCACTTAAAGCACGGTCCTCACACTTTTCCAAATTTGCCTACTTTCCCTGTTTCAAACGAAAAAAAGTCCCATTCCTCAAACCCAAAAACTTATCCTTTCCATCCTTACTCCCGCACAATTGTGGCTGCTAAAACAACGAAAACAGACACAGTTACACATTGCATCAGTGGCGCCAGCAAGAGGAAGCGGGCAGTCGCGGTAATAGCGCAGACACACCACTTTAGCAAAGTCTTCAACCATCTGTGCGATCCTTCTGCCAGAAAAATGTGGCACACAGATGGCGCTCCAGGCAGTAAGAAGGCGTTGTTCCTAAGCAAAGACAGGTGGGCATTCTCACTACTTAAGACTGAGGCTAACCACCTACCCCGTCAGAAATCAAATAGATTAACGAAACCAACGCAAGACAAGACCCTATGCACCCGAGAGGAGTGAACAAGGAAACAAAAAGTAGTACCGAAAAATGTCGAGAGCACAACGGCTTCAGTTCAAAATGAACCTTATTTTGTACAAAGATCTTGGCCTATACCTTTACAGGAGTAAATTAACTCACGAAAAGCCGTTCTTTGACGATTTAAGACGCCGAAATTTCTTCGATTGGGCGTTTCTAAATTTAAATTATATCCATATTGGAAAACCCTGCATAATAACTTAGTTCACAATAGAAGCTTTGCCAGCCGCGAAATACTCAAGTCAACTTGTTTCTAATAGTTTTGAGAAAAAAATATTTCAGTCCCACCTATGGATTAAGTCCATTTTACTACTTTCTAAAAATAGGCAGTTGGAGTAGATGGCGCGAATACATAGCCTCTGCGTCCCAAATGTGTCTCTTGCTTGAAATAAACGAGGCTCTGATGATTGCACAAAAATGGGTGAAACCTTATCACCTAACACAGAACAAATGCCGTCGCCACCCAGTCAACTAGATTCCTGTCCAGCGGATCCACTGGCAGCCCCAGCAACAGAAACAGCTATCCATTTTACATCTTCCGACGGCGGGGTAGTAGTATTGGAATTTGTTGTGACAGTCAAGCTGGTCTAAGAGCCCTTGCTAACCCAAGCTACTCTTCAAAACTAGTCGGTGAATGTAGTACAAAACTCAGCTGTGCAGCAAAACACAACAAAGTTTGTTTTACTTGGATACCTGGACTTTGTGGTATTACAGGGAACGAGTTGGCAGATAAACTGGCTAATGAAGGCACTGCAAGCATACCACTGCCTGGAACCCTTTCTAAGTCAATCAATTCTGCATCGATTAAACTATGATTTGGCGACTTCATGCGAGACACCCATAAAAGACAGTCTTAGTTGTCTCTCCTAGTCTTAGTTGGCCTCTTGTAAGGTAGCTAAGTGCTTTGTGAAAGAACCAAATAGGAAATTAGCGTTCTTTCCTCTAAAACTTAATAGGAAGGACCTGAGAGTACTGGTGGTTTTAATCACAGGGCACAACGCCTGTGATCAGCATAAAGCTATCATGGGAATCGTTGATGACCCAATATGCCTATCCTGTCCCGAGAATGAGGGCACAGCAGAGCATTTTCTCAGTGGCTATCCGGCGTTTTCTGGAATCAGACTGTTGGGCTGCGATGTACTAGGTTAGGTTAGGTTAGCTAGGGCAGCCACACTTGGATAAATAATATATTAAAAATTCGTCCGTTGTGGTGCCATACATGGGAGAGGAGAAAGGAGAAGGAAAGGAAGAAGGAGCCTTGGTTATAGAGATGATGATGACCATACATTTTACGACGACGACGACGGTGGCTGATTTGCGTTCGTAGTTAGCCGCAACAAGCTACTGATGAACTTCACGAAATTTATGGTATTTACACCGGGCGTAGCGAAAAAGTGAGAGCCCAGATGTTTAAGTCTTTGCCAGACGATAGCAGGGTAGCTGAGAAGAAGGTGTTGCGATGATTTCACCTCGTCCTCCAGACAGTTTCTGCAGAATGGATTTGAGGCAATCCCAAGTCTCACGGCATGCACACCTAACGGACAATGTCCGGTAAGGATGCCCACCAAATTCGAGAGCTGGGACTTTGTTAGCCTTAGGAGTTCCCTTGAGCGTCTCCGATCTACCCGTGGCCAGAAGGATGTAGCGACCTTGCACGCTTGCGCACTAGCCCAGCGCTCGCTGAGTTGACTCGAGGCCCATCTTTCCAAGAGCAGACCACAGGTTCTCAGGGGAACCCCAATTCTCTCATTTCGCGACGAAACTGTCTCCAAAGTTCCCTGTCTAGCCAGCTCATCAGCCCAGCAGTTTCCCTCTATGCCGCTGAGACCGGCACTGCGATGTACTAAGTATCATACTCCTCCTCTTCCGAATCCCTTAAAAGTCTTCAATGAATCCAAAAGATTAGCGGTACAGTGACCTCAAAGCAGTTTTTCCGACTTACCATCCATACTGCATCTATTCTGACTCTCTACTCTTTCTAC
Source organism: Anastrepha obliqua (assembly GCF_027943255.1). NCBI lineage: Eukaryota > Metazoa > Arthropoda > Insecta > Diptera > Tephritidae > Anastrepha > Anastrepha obliqua. Next base: position 53,456,276 of record NC_072893.1, read on the forward strand.
TGTAATCTATTCGGGTGTATTACAATGGTCTTCCTGACTGAGTGCTTGGACTTGTCCAACCCCCCACGAATCTAATCTAATAGGATCTAATTTTATATCTTCCGATTACTGCAACTGCAATGTGGCCGCCCTTTGCTCCTCGCTGGAACTTTAGAATGTATATCCGTATGTGAATTACGCAGCTCACACTCTCCTCTCTCTGTATACGATCACAGTCCTAAAATTGAGTCGAGCAGAGTACAGCGCCATCAAAAAATCCGCAATTTTACTAAAACAAATCGAGAAAATCAATTGAAGTCGATGGCTTATGAGCGTCTGATGGAGACATTACATGGCCGAGTGCAATGCTACGAATACAAATAAACATACACCCACACTTATAGGACCAAGTTTATTACACGCATACATACAAACGTACGAATGTGCATTGTAAATATTATAAATAACTATATGCACATACATAAATAAAGTAAACAACACACAGGACACACACACACACAACTACATGAACAAGTGACTGGCCTCAGCGCACGCACACTACTTAAAACGGCGTAATGCTGAAATTCTATATTCCTTGCGAGTTTGTTTTGTTTTATTTTATTTTGTTTTGGATTTTCATCGGTGCTTTTTGTTTTCATTTGAATTTTCGTTGTTTGCTCAATAAAATCGAAATGTGCCGCCTGTCTGCCTACCCAGCAGCCCAACCACCCTCGTAAAAGTGTTTGTGTTTGTGTTACGCCAACGCAGCCGCCCGAAAGTGACCTCTCACCCGACAGCGTGGCGGCAGGAGGTTGGCGGGTGTTAGACGCTCCCAATAGCCATATGCTGCTAAGCTCAACGCCCGCATTCATCCCACCAAGAATGCCGAGCCACTCGAAGGCATACCACCCAACAATTCACGCGAAATCGGCAAATGCCCAAAATCAGTTTTGCAGACAGACAGACATGCAATGCCGGGTCTTCGTACTACTCTACTTTACTGCTCCTACTACAAATTGCGTGCTTTTTGTTGGCCGTTTGGCGTTGCCAAGGGTTTCCTTTGTTGTGCCGCGTACGACGAAGGCGGCCTCACAACACCACGCAGCCTATCTCTACTGCTATGGCGACCCGCCGCCCCCCATCGTGCGCGCTTAGCCGCAAAACAGGACGTTTGCTTGAGTTGTGTTGGTTTGATGTGTTTTGTTTACTTATTTCCTTTGGTATCGAATGAATCGGTTTCCTTTTTTGTTTTGCTCGTTTTGTTCGTTACATTGCTGTTTGGTTCGTTGTAAGGACTCTGCAAGAGAGAGAGAGTATGGCAGTACAGTTATAGAGAGAGAGAGAGCGGGAGCGCAAACGAAAGCGAAGGCGAGCGCACTAGGCAACGCAATATGAAAGAGAGTGTTGTTGTTGTTTTTATTGCTTATTTACATTCTCAAAATTTTGTGCGCTGTAGCTCTTTACTTGCTCGACTCCTGTTGCAGCATGCATGCATTTGTGTTGTAACTCGATGTGAGTGCATGTAGGTTGCACGCAACATGTTGCGAGCCGTTGCTGCACTCGGTTGTGGTTCGATGCTGTTGTCGCAACCTTGCACGCGTCAATGCAGTGGCAAATGTCCTTTGACTCCAACGTTAATTGCCCCCACGCGCTTTCGCATGCACGCATACATAGCTGCATGAATGCATGTGTGTGTGTGTGCGTGTGTATGTGCAATTGTTCGTGCGCTTACAAGCAGAAATAAAAATTGACTATGCGATGTTGACGCTAACTTTTTGTAATATTTTTTTTGGTTTTTGTTTTTTTTTGTTGGTTATCATATTTTTCGGAGCGGCTTACAGTTTCTTACACTTTTTTTTGACTGAACCCAAATATGTAAGTGTGCAATATAATAGCAGTTTTATACTTATGTATGTATGCATGTATGTGTATGCACCTACACCCATACACATGCACTTGTCGTCATATTTGTGTTGCTTGTTGTTGTTGTTTGCCAGCGAGCGGTTATTTGTCATAATCCCTTGCCAGTGCGTGTGCACATATAAATTTCACTTTGCACTCCTCTTAACATATTCCTGGCGCATTCGGCGTCATCCTCGATGGATTCGACGGGTTTCTTCGCAATTTTTTTTTTTTTTTTGTGTTCTTGTTATTACTTTCAGTTCTTGCTTTGTAGCTCCGTTTACTCATGCACGCATATACTTAAGCATTTTCATGGTTGTCGAAAAGGCAAAAATTAAGCACGAGTGTCCTTACGAAAATGTTAATGAACTCATTTCGTTTGCAGTCGCAGTTTCGTGTGTTCGCCTTTTATTTTATTTCTTTGTTTTTTGGTTTTTGTGTTTGTTTTTTGTTGCGCTATTTTGATGTTTGCCTTGTGTGAAGTATTACAAGAACTTCAATGAGCCACTCGTGACAAAGTTTAATTGCACGAAAAAGGGCAGTAGAATTCTGTGCTTAAAGTGCATTTGCTGGGATTTGTTTGACTGCTAAGTTAACTTTAAGAAAGTTTTCAGCGAAGAAAAACAAGAATTAGCTTTATGCGTATAGAGTGAACAGACTTGATAGTTCAAATTAGCTGTGCAATTTGGTTACACGGCCGCAGTCGGGATTGTAGTATTGAGGTGCTAAACATATTTAAGGATATTTAAGGTACTGATTTTTTTTTTTTAAAGAAAATGAAAAAAAAAAAATTGTGTAATTTTTGTTTGTGTTGCCATACGCTGACATGCTTTCACCGCTGATCTCATTTCGCCTGCGCCGCGTGTGTCGATGTTGTAGTTTGCCAGCTGCACTTCGAGTTGGGCTTGTCTAGATGCTTCCCTGAGTTTTTTTTTTTATGGAGGTGGTACAAAGCAGTGAAAGCCGAAAAGTGTGAGACTTGCCTTTCGACTCGCCCACTAAAAACCCACCCCAGCCCCGTTTCCCTCCCACTGTGGGACAACCGTTAAGCATGACTTCGCGGAGACGTCAAACGTCGAGTATCACTTGACGGGAAGGGGAGCGGCCTATTGCCTCTTCATGAAGATCTGCGCTGTTGTTCAGCGCGACGCAGTTTGGAGATTACTATTTTTGCCATATTACATACAGCGGACCAATGTTCTTCTGACTCTAACATAATATCCACTAGGTTATCAACCGAAATTGGCTTCCCCACTCTAGTTCTTAATTCATCTCTTTCGAACACAAATCGCGAACAGACAAACAAAATATGTTCTGCGTCTTCTACAGCTGGTGCACAATGAGAACAGTACGGGTCGTCTTCGTGCTTAAACCTATACAGGGTTGCCATATTCGGACCCATCTGACAACCCTGTATCTTTTGGCAGAGACGTCCGCCTTGGAAGCGTCACTCCAAGCAGATTTTTACCATGGAACAGTACACGCCACGCGAGCGCTCCCAAATTGTTGAAATTTACATTCAACAAAAGAAGTCAATTGTGAAAACTCAACGTGCGTATAAAAAATGAAGTAATGTGAAAAGTGCGCCTTCTAAGAACACCATTAAGCGTTTGTACGAAAGGTTTTCGACTGGTGATGCTCTTTCTAATCCAAAGAGGCCAAATCAAAACCGACCAAGGCGTTCGGATGAGAATATTGCTCTTGTACGCGCCAGTGTTGAAACGTCGCCAAGGACATCCCAAAATCACCAAATGAGCATTGCTCGGACCACTTTACAACGAATTATCCGCATTGATTTGCATTCATTCCCGTATAAAATTCAATTGACGCAAAGATTGTTGCCTGCGGACAAGCCTCGTCGATTGGAATGGGCCCAAAGAGTCATCGAAATCCGTCGGGTAAATCGAATATGGGCAACCCAGTATAGATAGGATTTAAAACATCCATGTCCCGTCAGTATTTGGGTCAGATAATAGTCTAACTGTCCATCTTTACGGTTAACCCATTTGGCTATTAAGGGAATCAGACGGTACGTCTAGCGTCCGTTCAGGGACGAACTCCAATTTCCCTGCCATGAACGCAAGCTACGCCAGCGTTCATTAAATACCTGGGCGTAATAATCGACCCTAGGTTGAACTTCAGAGATCACCTATCATACGCGAGCAGCAAAGCGGCAGTGGCAGTAACAGCACTGACGCGCATAATGATGAACACTAGAGGCCCTAGGCTAAACAGTAGGAGACTACTTAATACCGTGGTCTCATCGATTTTGCTGTATGCAGCTCCAGCATGGGCGGTAGCAACTAACTGCAGCTCATAGGTAGGTGATTAGCCTGCCGCTACCAGTCCTCATCACGAGAATGTCACTGGACTGGAACCCGCAAGGGAGCAGAAGTCGCGGACGACCGAAAAGCATTGGAGAAGGTCGATGCTGCGCGAACTAGCAGATGCCGACATCTCTTGGGACTGTGCGAAAACAACAGCCCGTAACCGTGTACGATGGAAGAGTCTTGTCGAGGCCCTATGCTCCCGAGCGGAGTGAACAAGGGAACAAATTTTTTTTTGCTTGATGATTTCTTTTTGATCTTGATTTTTTTCACATAAACGCTTAGTATAAGTTGCTTAATGTTCGAATTTTTTCCAACGAAAATGCAGCCGGAAATGGGATGCCGTATTAAGTTAGATACGTTTTTTTTGCTTGGTGGTTTAATAATTTTAATAATATATTTTATTATAAAGGGTGGTTAAATTTCAAGGGCCGATGTTGAATGTGAACCACACCTAAACGTCAACGACACCGTTGGACCTCTTTCTTTGGGCTTATTTGAAAGAAAAGGTGAACGTCGATAAGCCAGCAACAATTCAAGAGCTAAAGGATGAGATAATTCGGCACATTAAAGGCACCTCAATTATGCCTCAGCGTCATTGAAAATTTGGAGCATCGGATGGAGGTGTGCCGCCGAGACCGCGTAATTGAGCTATACCAATATTATCATAGTAAAGAGAAATGAAACCGATGGGAGAGCGCCCATCTGCGGTTACATCGGCCGCATTACCTTTGGTGAGTGCTGCCTCCTGGTGGCCAATCGATGATTCAAATTCTCGCATGAACGGGCGATCAAATAAACCCTATCGTTTTGGGAGTTTACGAATTGCTCAATTTGAAGAATTCTCTCGTCAGAAAACACTATGTTCGGAAATTGACAGCTTTCGGCCAAGAGAAACAGCTCCTTCGCTCTCTCAAGTCTTACTTGCTGCTGTCTTGGTGGGAGATCATGCGCCTTTTCGATCTTGTAAGGCTTGACTTTGAGATCATTTTTCAGTATGCGGCGGATACTATGGGCAGATATTTTTAATTCTTTCGCCATTTGATTGGTACTTCGTCGGGGATTTCGCTCAAGTCGCTTCTTCACTTTTTGAACCATTTCACGTGACGTTGCAGACCACCTCCATGCCTCCATGACGTACCGCGATGCTAACGGTATCATTGTAAAGAGTAATGGTGCGATAAATAAAAACTTTATTTACTTTAAGGTGCTCGAGCTCACGAGCAATCGCTGGTTGTGATTTTCCAGCCAAATATAATGCAATCACACTATTACGTTTGAAATCCATTACTGATTTTCTTTTTTCGAATTTGTGATATGCTCTCTACTGAGTGCATTTTTTGCATCGTTCCAAATATGTTCTATTGGTCTTAAGTCACTCAAACTTAAGGCACTCGAACAACTCATTTCAGAACACTGAACAAATTCTCTTCGAAAAACTTGTTTGCCAGACGAGAAATGTGCTTCGGATCATTGTCTTGTTAAAATTTCCCAATAACCGGTGATTTCTCTTCCGCAAAAGTTGGCATTACATTTTGAAGTACCTGAATCTACCGCCCGACACCGTTCCATGGAGAGCAGCTCCACACTATTATTGAGCCTCCCCCGTGTTTTATGACTGGTGACAAGAGCTTGGGGTCGAATGTTGCACGTTTTGGCCGCCGCACGTATTTCCTACCATCCGGACCAACTCTATTTATTTCCGTTTCATCGCTGAATAACATATGGGGCCACTAATTTTGGGTCCAGGATATACCAAACTCAAATCGGCGTTGTCGTTGCGATGCTCTTACCAATGGCCTCTTCCGTGCCAGCCGACCGTAAAGTTTTGCTTCTGCCAATCGACGCACAACTGTTCTTTGGCTTTTCCAGGTGAACAAAAAAGTCTCGCTGGATGGCAGCAGCACTCTTCCTCTCTTGACAATCTAACAATCAGCCTATCAATCTGGCTATTAGTGTTTCGCGCTTTCTTCTTCTGGAAACGTTTTCTGCTGTTTCATTCACAGAAACATATTTGAAAGTATTGAAAACCATGTTTGTTGGCTAATACGGTCTTATACAACTCTATGACTGCTTTTCGAAGAGCTGGGGTGCATTCCCCCCTGGGACGCTACTGAATCGTTTCAACTAAAGTAGGAATACTTCAGATACTTAATTTTTTACTTACCTACCAGTTACAATATAAAAATGAAAACAATTCACTACATTTTGGTCGAAGTCCAAAAGGCCTTTTTGCTGTCAAAAACAGGGTGCGTCCGGAGCAGCATGGCTTCTTTCCAATGGCAGCACAGCAACAGTGTCTAATTTAGCTGTATTTTCGGATGTTTGTATCGCTGCCTTTCTAATCGTTCTTCAGCGAATTTCTCACAAAAATATCAGGGCCTCTACTGAAAATCAAAGCGAGCGCTTTAAGAAAAATATATAAATGCACGAATTTCCATAAAAGTTATTACAGCAAATGTATTCAAGCGCAAAAAGTACCGTTACGGCACCGTACTCGATAAAACACGTACATATTTGGCGCTAACGCACCGTTCTTAAATCTTTTTCAAAGGCTGTATGGCTGGAATTCACACTTTTGCATTGTTTTCCTAAAATAATCACTAACCGCTTCAATGGCAGCACAATTTCGGAATAATTCGGAAGATTAATAAATGGTCAACATGCCGTTTGGCAACATGTTTCAGCAACACTAACGCATTCCATCTCTGTTCTACAAACACTGGCATACACACACAACCACATACTCCATGCATTACATGACGCACCAACAAAAACAAACAAACGCATAAAGGCCTGCTTGCCTGCATTTACACACCCTGCCTACCTATGGCAGCCACCTTCGTGCAGCCTATTGCTCGCTACGCGTAGCAGTTCCAACAAAACAAAGTACAACAACAACGCACGTAATGCACATAATAAAAGTAGGCTGGGTTTACGGCGCCCCGGCCTAAAGATTTTGCCTGAATGCATACAAAAAAACAAAAAAGCAACAAACAACAACGCACACACACTAACAAAACCATGCATGGACACACGCACACTTGCACGTGAAGTTGTTGTTGTCGAATTGTGAGTATATGCTTGTGTTTCTGTGTTTATGGCAAGCAACAAGAGAATGCAATGCATTTTTTCTTCATTATTTGTCGACTACTTCTCTCTTCACTCTGCTGGATAATCACACAAACAAACACACACGCATACGCTCAGCCACTCAGGCACTATAGACGGCCTATATTGATGTTGTGTGCTTGTTGTTGCTGCTGTTACTGTTGCTGCTATTTACACAGATGCCATACGCGCCTGCAATGCGTTGGTGCAAGCGAGAGCCAACAACTACACATAGTGTACGTACGTATGCCCATCTATGCATATGCATGGAGGTGTCTACTCATAGGTACATATGGGAATAGTGAAATGTGCTCGTACAAATATATGTATACGGGTATGTACATATGTATGTACCAGCATAGTACGAAACCTCCATGCGGCGAGACGTATAATAGTGGCGTGTATGCCCATTGCAGATACGAATATCGCATGCTTTTAGCTATATGTACGTATGGATGTGTGTTTGTGTGTGTATGTGCATATTTACATTTCCACTTATGGTTGTTGTTGTTGCTGCCATTGGTCTACGTTGTTTTAGAGTTTTCGTATGCGAGCAAATTCTTCGAATGTGCAGCAGGTTAGCCAACTGACAATGGAGTTTGCTGCACGCTGGAGGAGGTGGATGTGTGTGGCACCAATTGGTCATTTCGGTCGAAACGATGAAAACAAGAGCACCAGGAAAAACAAGTCAATTTGGGTGTAAGCAAACGGACATATGCACATACATATTTATGTACAAAGGACTTTCTTGTTAATTTGTAATTTTATCTTTTGCTCATGCCTATATGTAGACGTGCATACATACATAAATACATTCATATATGTATGTACATATAAAGGCAGGAGGAAAGCACATGAATAAATTAAGGCTAGACTGTTTAACACATGGGCTAATAAGTCCCGGGCCTAACAAAGAAAACACGTTTTTGTTCTTTTTTGTTCACAATTAGCTTTATTCATCCACGTAATTTCCCTCAAAAAAAGCAATCATTTCAACGCCGCTCTGACTCACTTCAAATACCACTTTTGTAGAACGATTTATCTTTTGCCTCAAAGTAGATAAACCTCAGTTTAAGCGACAAACTCTTCATTCGCGCGAAATTTCTTACAGACGAGCATTTTTTTGTTTAAGTCTGCGAACAGCCAGTTGTCGCTGGGCGCCAACTCTGGCGACTACGGTGGATGTGGCAGCAACTCGAAGTTCAATTCAAGTAGTCCTGATTAACTTGTGACAAACTTCTTTTTGGTTAACCGCGATCAAACGCGGAACCCACTTTGATCAGAGCTTTCTCGTAGTCAAATGCTCACGCAATATAAAGCCAACGCGCCTTTTGATATCTTTGCGATGTCAGCTAGGTTAGGTTGTGAGTCGCAGGGGCTGGGCTACATTTCCCTCTCCATATTGAACCATCCTGAGCTTTTGACAAAGCGTAAAAGGTTGTTGATACCTAAAGTGTATAGATTATCTATATTCATTAAGAAGTAGGATCTTAAATACCGGTTCCTGCTTCTGGCTAGAGCCGGACATGTGCAAAAAAGGTGCTGAATTGTTTCCAACTCCTCCTCATTTCCGCAGCTACGACAGAAATCATGCGTGTAAACGTCTAATCTCCTTGCACGATTTCCTATGAGACAATGTCCTGTGAGGGCCTCTACTAAGGTCCTGATTTGAAATCTACTCAGTTTTATAATACTCTTGGACAGACGTAAATTTAACCTTGGCCACGTTTGCCTAGCAATTTCGCAGGTGTTAGCGCTAATCCATCTCTGATTTGCAGAATTGATTAGTGCGTCTTTAATGAGATGCTTACAAGTTGCGAGAGATATCTCCATAAAATTACTTATGTCTGGTATACAGGTACCTTCTCTTGCAAGTTGGTCGGCCCTACAGTTCCCTGGTATATCTCTGTGACCTGAAACCCAGCATAAGATTATACGATATTGCTTAGGCATCTCATTTAGAGATTGGCGACAACGTAAGACACTCCTTGATGTTGTTTGGAATGCATCCAGGGCTCGTAGGGCAGCTGTCTGGCTGTCTGATAGAATGCAGATATCCGTTGATGATATTCTGTTTATCTTTAATCATTTTAATGCTTTATGAATAGCGTTTATTTCGGCTTGTAAAACACTGGGTATATCCGTAGGAGTCTAAGATGGTTGAATGTCCGCTGATCTCTGCACTTTATTCAATAAATTAGATTACGTTTTTTTCTGCATAGCACACCACCAGATAACATTTCCACAAAGAAGAATGGGTCTGACGACAGCAGTATAAAGCCTTAGGTTTAATTCCCCAGGTCTTAGGTAAAGCTCTCTTATAGGCATAAAAAACCAGGTTCGCTTTCCTAACTCTTTTTAAGATGTTTGATTTCCAAATCAATTTCCTAACTCTTTTTAAGATGTTTGACTTCCAAGTCAATTTCCTATCTATGTTTAGTTCCAAGTACTTGGTTTCCGAAATCACAAGAGCTTCCCCCTTGAGCATAATTGGACTTAGCTGAGGGATTCGGTGTTTCCTAGTGAACAACATGCCTCGGTTGATTCCTAGACCACACTTTTCTGTCCACCTTGGTCCATTAAGTCTCTTAATGTACATATGTGTAGATACAAATTTACCAGAGTCAGCAATAACAACATCATTGGCGTAAGCTATTACCTTACAAACCTGCCGATTCCAGCATTAACAGAAGTTTTTTTACAACTGCATTCCATAAAAATAGTGAGAGGACTCCACCTTGCAATGTACCTCTAATCACCAATTTCCTGAGCATCGATTTTTATAGACTCGCTTCAATGATTCTGCTGTTTAGCATTTTATCAATGAAGCCTACCAAGCCCGGTTCTGCCCCAAGATCAGTGAGTGTTGCAGTGATTACCTCCCCTTTAACATTGTCGAAGGCCGTTTGTGCAATGAACTCTCTGCCGTGTAAATAGGTTATGTAGAGCTGTCTCTACCGATTTCCCTTTCGTGTAGGCATGTTGTGATGTAGAGATAAGATTTCTAACTATATGGTATTTAGGCTTAAGTGAAACTCTATCAATCTCTCTAAAGTTTTCAATAGGAAAGAAGAAAGAGATATCGGTCTTAAGTCTTTTGGGTGGGTATGTGAGTTTCTACCAGCTTTTGGAATGAAAACAATTTTGACTTGTGTCCACTTAAGAAGAATATGACCGTAAAGAAAACAACCTCTGAATATTGCTAGTAGCCAGTGTGCTAGATATCCAGCGACCTTCTGCAGTTCCACTGGATAAATTCCATCTGGACCCGGTGATTTAAAAAGTTTGAAACTTTCAATCGCCAATAAGAATCGGACTTTAGCGCCTATTTTGACTTCACGACAGTATACTGTATCTTCCATGTCATGCCCAGTAATGTCTGAGCAGCCTGGAAAATTGGTGTTGAGTAAAAGTTCTAAAGACTCTTTGCTGGTTGTAGTGAATGTACCATCACTTTTCTGTAGCAGTTCCCAATTTTGAGGGCTTCCCGCTAATATCTTACGAAGTCTGGAGATCTCAGTTGTCAGCTAACTTCAACTGCAACTTCACTTTTCGATCATTCAAAACGATTTTGTGGATTTTGTCGATTTTGTTTTTTTTTTATGTTAACACCAGAAGTGTTACCGCCTCATTTGGACGTCCACTGCGTTGTGTATCATCGGTGTCTCTACCACCACGTCTAAAGTCAGCAAACCATCGTTTTATTGTTGTTCCTGATGGCGCTCCGGAGCATTTAAGAGCAAGTAGCTAGCAGCAACTGCAAGCAACCGACTTCTCGTTAGCAAAACTGTAAATGCGTTTTTCTCAAAACTATGTTTTTTGAACTGGTGATCACTGGAACTTAAAACCGCTTGGTAGATTTCAATAAAATTTATACTGCTTTTGAAAAACATAAAAAACTCGTGTCTGATCGAATGATCTTTTTTTCAAAAATTTCAATATTTTTTAAGCAATTAAGTGTCGGTTTTTTTCTCGTAAATTTGAAAATATTTCCTAAGGTCGCCATGTTGTAAATTTTGAAAAAACAAAACTACGATCAGGCACAAGATTATCTATTAATAAAACTAATTTCTCTTGTCCGATTGATTTTAGATGAATCTCCAAGGAGTTGTAATGATCACCACAAGGGACTTCTGGAGAAACGGGATCCACACAAACAGCGATAACTTTTACAATTATTATTTTTTTTTTTTGAAATTTTGCTAATGTCAGTCACGTCGAAACATGATGTATTAATATTTTTTTTTTGTAAAATAATGCAACTGACTAGCAAAAAAAAAAATATTGAAAATCATCCTTTTTTCGGTCCTCTGACTACGCCTAACCCTTAAGGTTAGTACTTATTGAAAAAGAGGTGAATGCAATAGACTAAAGCCATCTATGTGTTGGGCCCGGAACTTTCCAGCCCATGTGTTATTTGTACATACATACATACATACATACATACATACATACGATTTAACATGCACTTATGCATACATAAATTCTTAATGAAAGCAGACACAATTTTACGACCAATTGATTGCAATGAGTTGAAGAATAGAGATTGGATTGAATAAAGTAGTCCAAGTGTATGCTTCTTCTTCTTGATTTGCGCACAAATCGGCTAGACGATTTTGGGCGCGCTACATGAAACATTCCAGTTGTTTCGCCCTCTTTCTAACCGCTGCCAATTAGAAACACTAAATTAAGCTAAGCACTGCTGTACTTCATCTTTTCTAAGCAACGGCAGCTTTCGTCCGCCTCTGCTTCCACTAGCAGGTATCGCATCAAGTACTTACAGGTCAGGAGGACTTGTATCCGCTGGATCTTTATTCACTCTCTACTTAAGAAATATATTTAACTCAGCATTACGATTGCCTTGTTTTCCACTCCCTTGGAAAGTAGCCGAAATCATTGCATTACCCAAACCAAATAAAGACGCCTCTGAAGCCTCTTCATACAGATTACACTTAGTTGATTAGCATCATTATCCACACTTTTTGAGAAACGTATACTCCTGCGTCTTGATTTCATACTGCAGGCGTGAAACTTAATTCCTTCCCACCAATTCGTACGTAAACGTAAGAATTGGGGCGTGCAATGTTGGTACAACTGTCCTCTATACTGTCACAGAGTTTGAGCGTGATCAGTCAATTACCTTGTTTTTGGCAGTTAATTATATCAAACAACCTCAGGTATGATCTGCGATTTTCAGTGTGGATAAAAATATCGAACAAAGAATTCGTCTTAAACTTTGTGTTTTGAACGGGATTTCTTGTGCCGAATCGTCGAAAATTTTGCAGAAAGCCTATGGCGAGTGCGCTTTATCAAAAACATTGGCTCTATGAGTGGTATAAGGCTTTTGCAGAAGGCCGAGAAGTCGTGGAAAATTTGCTCCGATCTGGTAGCCCATTAACTTCAACGGATGAAACCGTCGACAAAGTCAAGGAAGTGGTGCTGGGAAACTATCATTTTAGTTTGAGGGAGGTAGCTCCTGATGTTAGCGTGTCCCACAAATTAATTTGCAACATTTTGCAGCATCAATTAGGCTGAGACGCGTGGCTGCTCGCCTCGTTCCAAGACAGTTCAATTTCTTTCAAAAAATTCATCGGAAAAAGGTGGCTGAAGACTTGCTTGAGCAATTGAATGCGGACCCAAACTTTATCCAGCGCATCATAAGAGGTGATGAGACGTGGGTATATGAGTTTGGCATGCAAACCAGTTAAAAGGCGGCTGAGTGACGCTATACGCATGAGCCGAATCCCAAAAAAACACGTCAAAGTGAGTCAGAAGTCAAAGTCATGCTATTCGTTTTCTTTGAATATCATGGTGTCCTTCTTCTTCTTAATTGGCGCGATAACCGCTTACGCGATTTTGGCCTAGTTTAACAAAGCGTGCCAGTCGTTTCATTCTAGTGCTAACCGGCGCCAATTGGACACACCAAGTGAAGCCAAGTCCTTCTCCACCTGATCTTTCCAACATAGAGGAGGCCTTCCTTTTCCTCTACTAGCACCAACTGATACCGAATCGAATACTTTCAAAGCCGGAGCGTTTGCAGCAATTCGGACGACATGACCCTGCCAACGAAGCCGCCATATCTTTACTCGCTGTATGTCTATGTCTATGGCGCCGTAAAGCTCATACAGCTTATTGTTCCATCGAGCACCAAAAATCTGCCGCAGAATCTTTCTCTCGAACAGTCCAAAGACACCTCTATGGATATTGTCATTGTCCACGCTTCTGCGCCATACAATAGGACGGGAATGATGAGAGCCCTATAAAGTGTTACTTTTTTTCGTTGAGAGAGGACTTTACTACTCAGCTGCCTACTTAGCCCAAAGTAGCACTTATTGGTAAGAGACATTCTTCGTTGGATTTCAAGGCTGGCATTGTTAACGGTGTTAACACGGGTTCCTAAATAAACAAAGTATGTTAGAACCTCGATTATATAACTGTTAACAGCGAACTGAGCGATTAAGTTATGCAGCTCGTACGATCCTCTCCAACATCAAGTTAAAGACAGCGAGCCACCCTGTCTGAAACCTCGTTTGGTATCCAATGGCCGGGGAGAGGTCCTCGCCAATTCTGATGGCGCTGCTGGTATTGAGTAACGTCATTTTGCATAGTCGTGTAAGTATATACAACTCCTACAACAAGAATATGCAACTCCTTTTTCTACTTTTGAATGTAGCTTTGAAGTCGACGAAAAGATGGGGTGTGTCGATTCTCCTTTGAAGGATCTTTTCCAAGACTTGGCGTATTGTGAATATTTGGTCGATGGTAGACTTTCCAGGTCTGAAGCCACACTGATAAGGTCCAATCAGTTGGTTGACGGTGGGCTTCAGCCTTTCACACAATACGCTCGCTAGAACCTTATAGGCGATATTTAGAAGACTAATCCCGCGGTAATTGGCACAGATTGCATGATCACCCTTCTTATGGATAGGGCAAATCACCCTTAAATTTCCATCGGTAGGCATGCTTTCATCGGACCATATTTTGCATAGAAGCTGATGCATGCACCTTACCAACTCCTCGCCCCCGTGTTGGAATAGCTGAGCCGGCAATCCGTCGGCTCCCGCGGCTTTGTTGTTCTTCAGCCGCGATATCGCTATTCTCACCTCGTCATGATCGGGTAGCGGAGCGAAAGTTCCGTCGTTAACGAATGGGGTATCGGGATCTTCATATTCTCTGTGACATGCGCAGCTCTGACATTTAACAAGTTCGAGAAGTGTTCCCTCCATAATTTAGGTACGCTCTGGATGTCGGTCACCAGATCGCCGTCTTTATTCTTACAGCAACTTAAAACGGTCTTAAACCCTTTTGTAAGCCACCGAACTTTCTGTGGTAGAATTTTCGGGCGTTGTTCCTATTGGCCAGCCTCTCAAGCTCCTCGCACTCACGATTTCTGCCTCACGATTTTTGTTTTTCTCTGATAATACGTCTCTCTTCCTTTCTGAGTACAGTAGCAGAAATCATTCGCAAGCGCAGCACAAATCATATTCTGCGTTTAACGAATCATACGAATACTGGCATGCGACAACTCCCATCAACAAAAAACGCGAATTCCAGACGGCTCAAACGACCAACACCAACTCAGCCAATAACTATGTAGTTAAAGTTACTATTTTTTTTTTATAGAGATTATTTTTAAATTTCGTGTTTTATTTGGACCCAGAAGGTTAGTATTGAGTCCAGTCTTATGCCTAGGTACCTTAGAACTTTTTTTGTGGTTAGCATATGTGAGTCAGTTTTCATGCTAACTTCTAACGGGGATGTGGTACTTGGTTAGAAGTATTAGCTCCGTTTTCTCTGTGACTGAATTGAGGCCATGCGAATCTAGGTATATTTGTGTTCGTATCATTTCTTGGTTAAGTTTTCTGCGGGCTTCTTCAACGTTTCGTACTGTGATGACTGCTGCGATATCGTCTGCGTATGTGATTAGAAAGGTAATATCGGGCCAGTCTATATTGAACATCTCGTCATAACTAATATTCCAAAAGTCGGGACCGAGAATTGATCCTTGTGCCGCTCCGGATTTGACGTGTGTGCAACGAGAACATTCTGGGGTTTGATAGACGAGTTTGCGGGCTCGTAATTCTTCATTATGCACTGTAGGTGTGCCGGAATTTTGGACCATAGCTCTAAAGCGACCTGTTGCGCTGCTCCTATGCTATTTATGACAGTTTCGATTACCCCCATTGTAGACTTTCCTCGTCTAAAGCCGTTGTGCCAGCAGCATTTTCTGCAGGGGGATTTTCGGGAATTAACCAATTACCCCATGAAGACATATTTCCAGAAGGATTTGGATCCATGCCAAAAGTCATCAGTATTGGATAAATAGTCAAAGTTTGATGAGTTCAAAGGCCGCTGAGCACATTTATGTATATAGCGAGCCGCTTGGTTCAAGACCGGCCCTTGCTCCAGCCGCACCTAACATGGTGAACAGACGCTGAGGCTTAGAATGTTTTTTAAAACGGGCCCTTCGCTTGTGAACATCTGTAGAAAAGTAGAGAAAACACTGGATATGATTGACACTTGGTGCTGTGCGAATGGGCTATCGGCAAACCCCACCAAAACTGGTATTGTCCTCTTTACCAGAAGGAGGAAGCTTGATGGATTCGTTCTGCCTAAGCTAAAAGGAGTCACAATCCAGCTATCCAAAGAAATAAAAATATTTTGGATTAATCCTCGATAGTCAACTTCTTTGGAAATCACACGTTGAAACAAAAACATCCAAAGCACTGGCAGACTTCTAGCATTGCAAAGGTGTCTTTGGGAAAACGTGGGGTCTTTCTCCTAACAAGGTCATATGGATCTATACGGCAGTGGTCTGGATGAGTAGACTCTCTCTCGTGGGAGTCAGGAGGACCTTATCGAGACTACAACGCACTGTGGCCATCTGTTGCACCGGAGATTTTCCGACTACTTCAGGCCCGGCATTAGATGCTCTGATAGGTTTGACATCACATGATGCTTTTATCCAAGGAGAGGCATTGAAGGACATCTGCAGGCTGAAACACAATGGGAACTGGTACAAACCCTGTCCGGCATTGGAAAACAGAGATTTCATGGGCTTCGATCCAATGCCCCTTGACTTCATGCTATCAAGAGTCCTACTTGAAAAGAGATATTGTGTAGTGCTGCCAGAGGCTCAACTGTGGTCACGGATGGCTCCAGCACTGAGCACGGTTCCGGCTCTGGTGTCTACGTGGAATCAAGCGAGACAAAACTACACTTCGCTCTTGAATGCATGCATCAGGCGGAGGTGTATGCTGAAGGAGAAGCGATGAACTTTGTTGTGGAAAACAGATGGAGAGGCAGATCTGTATGTGTCTGCAGCGACAGCCAAGCTGCGCTCATGGCCCCCCAACCAGGGGTAGTCGAGTCCT
Organism: Anastrepha obliqua; assembly: GCF_027943255.1. Taxonomy (NCBI): domain Eukaryota; kingdom Metazoa; phylum Arthropoda; class Insecta; order Diptera; family Tephritidae; genus Anastrepha; species Anastrepha obliqua. The sequence goes on from NC_072893.1 coordinate 53,472,969, forward strand.
GTAAATCTAGGCTGAACTATGTCGGTAGATATAACAGCCTGATGCTAACATGGGTCCCAGGACACGTGGGTATCGTAGGAAACGAGACTCCTTAGCTAAGTTGGACTCTGAGGCCAACTTCTTTAGCCCAGAACCCGTTTTGCCACTCCCTTCTGCGGCCCTCAAAGCAACGGCAAATGGGTTACTACCACCCACAAGCGAGCTTGGCAGGCTGAGAGAGGCTGCAGATGGACTAAACTAATGTTACCTGTCATGCCCGATCGACTGTCGCAAATCCTCCGGTCATTAAGCAGAAGGGAGTGCAGACAGCTGGTTGGACTGATGACGGGCCACTTTCTGTGGGCGAAGCACATGGAAAGGTTGGACATCTCGGACAGTGCACTCTGCCCAACATGTGAAGAGGAGGATGAGACGGCGGACCACTTCCTGTGCGTCTGCCCCGCCTTCGCTCGAATCAGGTTTGAGGTTTTTGGCACTGATGTGTTGAAAAGTGACCACCTTGGCTCCTTGGCACCACAAGATGTACTTAGATTTCTTCGGAAAATTAAAAGGGAATCCAAGTGTATGTAGTACAATGGACTTAAGTAATGTCTGAGTGCTGCACTTGCTAGTTGTCCCAACAAAAAAAAAATTCTTAAATATTATATGATATACATTAAGAAAAAAAATTAAAAAAAATAGATTTTTTGAAAATTCTAACTGTATATAACCCCTTAAGGAGTTCGTCCCCAATTTTAGAAGTGATGCCTAAAATAAGCAAGGGTATTTTATTATTGTTGCAGCAGCATACAAATTCTTACTAAGAGCGGTCTTCGTCATCAATATTATCTAACGGTAAGTAAGCTTCGCCTTTTACTGCTGCACAATAATAAAAAAAAATAGTAACGCGTAAATGCCGCTATTTTTAAGGACTAAAAAAATCTATGTTAAAGGAATTGCGATTCAAAAGAGACTGGGAACATCTGCTCTAAGCGATCGCATAATATTTGCTGAGTTTCCAATTCTCAAAAGTAACAAATACGTAAATACCAATGTTTTGTCGATTTCCCTTATCCGTATTGTTTAGGCCACACCCTAATATATAATAAATGTTTAGCCACCCTAATGGTAACTGCGCCTACCGTTCCGACTATTGCAAACCACCGTTTCCAGTCGCTGCAACGTGAAAGCCGTTAACCTTGGCATTTCCCCGCCGAACAGTAAACAGTTAAACGCTGTTCGGCGAGGTTACTTTCGCCTCAATTTTTAATTTAACTTGCAGTGCGATTTCTTAAATCCTACCATCAGGACGTGTCAGCCGACTCAGGTAAATAGCCACCATTACCACTTGTTACATTAATACAATACGTAAGTAACGTATTACTGTATGTGTACATATTGTAAACACTTATAGCAATATATACTAAGAATAAATGATAATAACTTGACCACTGACACGCTTTTCTTTTTTTCCTTTAAAATATATCATCGGAGCGACCGTGGAGGCCTCACATTTTAAGCCGCTCATTGCGTCGGCCTTTTCTGTTAGTGTCGTCACATTCTTCGCATTCCTCTAATACGCGTCGATCATAATTTGTTCCAAAATGTATTAATTTGATAGATCTCTCATAAGAAATAATGTCTATTTAACAAGAATTCTTACCCATTTTAATTCGTTTATTTATATTTCTTGACATTATAGCCCCTCAAAGGAGAGCCGTACTGAGTTGTCAATCACAATTTGTATGCAACCAACATTGGTGCTGTTGTTACTATCTTTCATCAAATAAAAAGGAAACTATAAACATCCCACAATTTGCCTGAGTCGAATGAAATAATTAAAGAGATCAAAACTTCACTGGATAATTAATTTTTTAAACAATGAAAATGCGTATGATATTTCCACTGGCGTTTACGAAAAATACTACGCGCAAACAAATTTGCATCTTGTTATTCAAAATGGAAGAGACCGCTACAGCTGTCACATGTGAACCGTTAGCTGAGTAGTGTTGTTAAGTGGTGACTTTAATGAACCTTTAATGAGCTATGAACTTTATACAATAAATTGTAGATTAAATTGTGTTTTTTTATCTCTATTTATATTCACCTACAAACCGTTTTTGACTTAAGATTAATTCTTGTTCATGAGTAATTTTTTTTATTTTTGTGCAGCACAACTATTGCAGCAATTGACTTTGGGCAGTCGACACAAAGCTCGCTGTTGTGAAATTCACCAAATTTTACTCTTGTCAGCACTAATAATTGTTGACTATTGCTATGCCGTTCTCTCACCTACACTTCAACTATGCTCCGCCATATCAAATACGTAGCGCTGTGCGCTCTTTCTAACACACTCGCATGCTCTATTGCGCTACTCTCTGTCAGTTTCGACAATTTGTTGGAAAAAATTTTTAAGTACGTTTGTCGTGAATTTTCTAATTGTTTGTTTTCTATTATTACACACGAAAAGTAAGCAATAAGACCCATTAAAAAATAGTGGTGAGTGTTCAGCATTGTACGCTCAACGTTGTTTATTAAAATTAACATAAGAAATTAGCTACTAATATTGAAAATTGTGTTGAAAGTACATGAATAAATTTTGCAAGTTCATCAGTGTCTCGTGGTTGTGTGCCTACCAATCGTACGGGTTGGTCAACTGGTGTTTTGAACGATTTAGTTAGAAAATTTTTACAATTGCTGAAACCTCCATCTTGAAAATAAGAATTTATTTGTAAATATATTCATATTTTAGAAACAATGAAACATAAAATATTCACTAATAAGCGTGCTGTAAATTTATTGATTTTCCAAAGGAATTGCGTGCTTGGCAAGAATGAGAATGTACGTGCTGTTTTGCGCTGCCCGCTTGGCTTTGTCATTCACAAAATGTACATACATATATGTAGTATGTGCAGTGTGAGGGGGTCCATTCGGTGGTAGGTTCGAGAAACTCGTACTTTCAGTGTGCAAGTATGCCAAAAATCAATAAATCTTTTTTGGGGACAACCAGAGCTGATCGGTGATTAGCACACGCAATAAGTACCTACTACTATATCTGGGTGTATAGGTGTACTTCATTGAGGTCCGCACCAACATGGTGACAAAACCGCTTTTGCTATAATTATTCTTTGTTTCCTTTGTTTTTGCATATTTCACATCGCTTTCACCGCAATCTAGACAAGTGGGTGGTCATGCCGACAATAACAGCAGCTAACACAGCACCTGAATACTGAAATAGAGCTTGGGGTTGTCTATAAATTTTTATATTTACAATAACTATTTTTTTAGATGAATTTTATTAAACTAAGCTTACGCTTTTTCGCCATCTAACAGAAGTTGTGGTAGCGCACAACGTCATCTTACCCAACCGTATTAGTTTTGCGGGGATACCAAACTCACACATAGCCGCATAGAGGTGATTTGCATCTGTGCTATCAAATGCAGGTTTTAAAATCGACGAATAGGGGGTGCTTATCGGGTTGTCTTTCGTGCAACATTGACGCATGAGATCAATTTTGCGAATTCTTAATTTAAAGGAACAGAGTGCCACCTTTCTTATTTTGAGTACCGTTACCAAATCGGATGCCTGTTATTAACACGTTGAGTGCCACCATACAACAAAAAAAATGGGGTTCGTCCAGCCACGATTTTTTTTTTACATAATACAATAGAATATTTGAATTTTTGAATAGGCGATATGATGCCACATTGGTCTCATACCCATAGGCCAAGCAGCATAAACAATGCAATGGCTCTAGTATGACGTGAATACACTACTACTATATTAATAGCCTCTATGAAGCAGCTGCATCAGCACAAATCGAAATCTCACACATTATACCGCGAGACCAAGTGTCACCACGAGGCCTGAAAGTCTCTTCGCACTGTGAGACCAACCTGGACTCACATGGCACTCAACGTGTTAAAAGATACCAAAAAAAAAAGGGTGATTGAAAAGTTTAAATTCTATTGTTAAATATCAAGCTTTATTGATTTGAAAGCAAAACAAGCCCATGTGAAATAAATCGTTTCGTCTGACATCCATAGATAGCGTTACTAACAGCTATTATATATTATATTTTATATTATTAAACAACTGAAATGTAGTTAAATGCCTGCATATCTCCTATATTTTCCGTGCCTTTATTTCGATTAGTTTTTTGTAATCTTATTTTATCTGTTCTCTCTTTGCATATATTTGAAGCGTTCCCTTCCACGTGTGCATCGTTCCCCTGCGAACAGTAGCGAAACAGGAAAGGATAAACAGAGTGAAAGCAAACTCTTAATAAAAATTAATCAAGCGATAGATTATATAAAAGTTAACACAAACACCGCAAACATGTCCAGCCTCCCACGTCGCATCATCAAGGAAACCCAACGCTTGATGCAAGAGCCTGTGCCAGGCATTAATGCCATTCCTGATGAGAACAATGCACGCTACTTTCATGTCATCGTAACCGGTCCAAATGATTCACCATTCGAGGGTGGCGTGTTTAAGCTTGAACTCTTCTTGCCGGAAGACTACCCCATGTCGGCACCAAAAGTACGCTTCATAACTAAAATCTACCATCCGAATATTGATCGCTTGGGACGCATTTGCTTGGATGTGCTAAAGGACAAATGGAGTCCTGCCTTGCAAATTCGTACAATTTTACTTTCAATTCAGGCGCTCTTGAGTGCACCCAATCCAGATGATCCACTAGCCAACGATGTTGCCGAGTTGTGGAAGGTGAACGAGGCTGAGGCCATAAGAAATGCACGTGAGTGGACTCAGAAATACGCCGTTGAAGACTGAAGTGCAAAAATGTGTGTAGCAGAAGACGAACGATGCACGTGGTGGAGCTGCCAAGTGGCCGTGGGGTAGGGTATACGAGGGGAAAACAAACGTGAATGCAACGGCTTTTTGTTGGTTGAGTGGGGCGGGGGTTGAGTAGTTGTAATGCGCGTGAAATCGGAGCGGACTAATATAATAGCAATTAAATAGAGTAAATATGCGTAAAAACAAAAACAAAAAATGACGGCAAGGGTAGAACAACTATTTTCCGGCACGCTATTTAAAATTAAAAAAAATATATAAAATATAATATAGATAAAAAATTATGTCGTCTAATGATTTTAAAACTCTATTACGCAAACAAACACTGCAACAAGACAAAGTTAAAAAAAAAAACAAAAATCAAATGCAATTCAATTAAATAAATAATAACAATTGCATAAAAAATAATAATTGAAATATAAAATTGCTATAAGTACATACAAGAACAACAAATATTTATGTATCTACTCTACTACACACTTTAATACAAGCTAAATGATACGGTAATAGTTTAAATAGAATAAACAAACAAACAAAAAAATGCTAAATCACTTGTAAGAAGATGCAACAACAACAATAACTATGCGATATTTGATTTCCATTTTTACATACTGGTCTACATTCAGCTGCTGGCCATCGGCTGAGCAATGAGCTGGCATAGGCAAAAGAGTTGACCAAGCAGAATGCCGGTTGCTGCTTGCCGCCTGCTGGTTGTTGTTTGCTGGTTACTTGAAGTCTTCGCGCTGCGAAGAAGTGTTGCACGTTGAATGCGCTAGCTGGCTGCCGTTGTGTACTATTTCTCTACCAATAATTCGTTTAGCGGCCTATTTTGTAATTTTTTTTGTGTATCTCTTTTGTGTACTGTATTCTAGATTCTTAACCACACCACCACGCATGTAAGCAAGCCGCATGTAAACGTTGTATGCATTCTGCGATAAGGAAGTTGCTATTATAATATTAAAGAAAGAAAAAAACAATGGAAAAATATAAATCATTTATAGTTACACTTCAGACACTGACTTTACGTTTAATAATGTATGTATGTTTCCTTATTATTTCCACTGTAATTATTAGAATTATTACAAAAATATTGAATAATGGGTATGCATATAAAAAGTTTGTGGCATTTCGTGCACTCCGCTAACTACCAACCTTTACATTGGCTTATAGCCAATTGGAAAAACTAGCGAGCATGAGAATTGGGAGCACTGCATCTGGGCGGATGTACATGAAATGCTTCGTTCTACATGAATATTTGTAAAAAAAAATACCTATAAAAATAATATTTCTTGAAACACTGAGAATGTGCATAATTTTCTTTTTTTTATTTCTTAAAGAGCTAGTTGGAATAAACGCGAAACCTGAATTGTAAGATAAAATAAAGAAATGTTGTTTTTATTTGTGCTTGAACATCAAAATGTGGAAGCAGATTGTCGGCAGAAGCAGTTACAGGCAGTAACACTACTCTGTGATTTTGGGTGAATCCCTTTTTTTGGCTTAGTAAATTGTTTAGGCGGTCGCCGTAGCCGAATGGGTTGGTGCGTGATTACCATTCACAGGAAGAACGTTGGAATTCACAGAGAGAACGTTGGTTCGAATCTCGGTAATACACCAAAATTAAAAAACAAAATTTTCTAATAGCGGTCGCCCCTCGGCAGGCAATGGCAAACCTCCGAGTGTATTTCTGCCATGAAATAGCTCCTCGTACAAAAATATCTGCCGTTCGGAAACTGTAGGTCCCTCCACTTGTGGAACAACATCAAGACGCACACCACAAATAGGAGGAGGAGCTCGGCCAAACACCCAAAAAGGGTGTACGTGCCAATTATATACATATATATACATATATATAAAGTGTTTAGGTCGCAGAAGCTTGAATGATCAACAACATCCGATGAAGCGACACTTGGAGTGTTTAAGAGAAAGATTCTGTGTAAGATTTTCGGACCTTTGCACATTGGCAACGGCGAATATCGTAGGCGATGGAACGATGAGCTGCATGAGCCTTACGACAACAGCGAATAAAGATCCAACGGCTACGTTGGCAGGGTCATGTCGTTCGAATGGATACAAACGCTCCGGCTCAGAAAGTATTCGATGCGGTACCGGCTGGTGGTAGCAGAGGAAGAGGAAGGCCTCCTCTGCGTTGAAAAGTCAGGTGGAGAAGGACTTGGCTTCGCTTGGTGCCGGTCCAATTGGCGCCGGTTTGCATGAGAAATAAACGACTGTCGCGCTTTGTTAAACTCGGCCAAAATCGCGTAAGCGCGTATCGCGCCAATTAAGAAGAAGAGAAATTGTTTAGGGTCTATTTTAGTGGAAAAAGTTGTTAAAGAGATTCCACAAATCTGTGTCTAATAAATGAGTCGATTGATTTCATACTCTGCTAGTGGCCACACAATTATTTTCTAATTGAATATACAGTAGTATTCAAAATAATAGCAGTGACCTCAACATAAAGAAAAAACTTATAAATATTGAAAAAATAATTCAATTTTATTCAATAAATTTAACACAAATTGTTCATTTCATAGAGTTTTCATAAACTTTTTAAAAATTTTTGAATACGAAAACTCCATAATTCACTGCTAAAAATAATAGGAGCGCAGCACAAGACTCAATAAATCAATATTTAACTAATTATTCGTTATTTATGATGGTTTCCCTAATAGTTAGTTGAATATCCACATATTTTTTTATTACTGCTGCGCATCTGCGTGGCATAGAGTCGATGAGATCAAAACACCGTTTCAGTGAGATTTTCTTCCATGCCTCCTATACTGCGTTCCACAGATCTGTTTGATGATCTACGATCTCCTCTTTTATTCCGTTCATAGATTTTCTATTGGGTTGAGGTCAGGCGATTGAGCAGGCCACGACATGACTTCAACTTCTTTGACCCGAAACCACTCCTTGACAAATTTACTTGTGGGGCAAATCTTGCTAGAACCATCACTTCAGTGGCATACTCCGTTCAGCGTATGTCAACATTACATTCCCACTTACACCTGCTGATCCATTGATTCTTTCCTCAAGTAAATTGGTCCAACGCGACTATGAGAAAAACTTCCCCATACCATCTCAATCGCACCGCCATATTTGACTGTATTGACCGTAAGGTAGGGTGCTAGTTTACAGGTCGCGAATAACTCGAGTCATTTCGGTAACGTAGAACCGGCTGCCATGGGAATGTCCAAAACCGCAACAAGGTCCTCAAATGGCTAGCCGACAGTAGTTGGGGCATCGACAAAGTATTGTTAAAGCAATCTTCCAGTCGGTTCTGAACTACGCTGCGCCCGTCTAGTTGCCTGGTACAAGTGATTCCCGGCGGACAAAGCTTCAGTCCTGTCAGAATATGGCCATCATAACAGCCACGTGATCCCTCTTGATGTCTACTCGACCACCTCTCCCCAACGGGGCTTCCACGCTCTCGGTTAAGGCGCACAGCAAGATTCTTAACAAGCAATTCCTACTGGGCTGCTACCGCAGATATCATCTCTGGAGGCACTTACTAGAGGCTGCGCTACCTCCCAACCTCGTTCACCCACCTCATCTTTTCGACTAGAATAAAGAGATCCACTATTAAACACAACAAAAGTTTACAAACAGACTTTACGGGAGTCTCTTACCACCCTTCCAACCATCACCCATCGCAGGCGAAATGCTTCAGCTGCCTCGCGAGACCTGCATAACTTTGGTTCAATTACGTTCAGGATATTGTAACAGGTTAAACTCCTACCTACCCAGAATGGATCCCGACTAACTCAATACATGTCCGGTATGTGAACTTGTCCCGCACGATATTAGCCGTCTATTCACATGGCCTTTTAAACCTTTCACCTAACACTCCTCTCGCTCTGGATCCAAGCTGTCGGAGCAGCATGTATCCTGGGACTACCATTAGATGTGATAAACGATGACGATCGTTGACCACCAGTTGGCAGTGGTTGATGAACTGCTAGAATAATAACAGAAGCAAACTCAAGTCACTGGGAGTAGCTTTCGATAGTTTGCTTTCCCTCTCAGCGCATACAACCGCTATTGCAAGTAAAGTACAGAATCGCAACAAGGTCATCAAGTCGCTTGCCGGCAGGACTTCGGGCAAAGACAAGGAAATGTTGGTGTGAAGAAGCATAACAAACTGCTCAGCAAGCAGTTTCTGCTAGGGCGTTGCCGCATACCTCACCATGCAGACACCTGCTTGAGCCTGAGCCACCTCCGAAACACGTCAGGAGGCATATCCTCAACTACGCGGACGAGATCCCAGACAAAACAGACAGACAGCTATTGGATCGAACAGTGCACAGACAGGCCATAAACGGCTTTCATCGGGAGAGACTTACCACCTTCTTAAGCTCCTGACCCCCGAATGCCGTTATCGGAATCCAACCACCACCAATCGCAAACGAAGAGCTCCAACTTTCCGAGAGTCCCGCGTAATCTAGGCACAATTACGTTCTGGATACTGTAGCAGGTTAAACTCCTACTTATCCAGAATCGACCCCGACATACTAAACATATGTCCAGCATGTTAAGACACCCCGCACGACACTAACCACCTTTTCACATGCCCCATCAAACCCACTCATGTAACACACCTCTCCCTCTGGACCCAACCTGTCGAAACAACTAGTTTCCTGGGCCCACCGTTAGATGAGCTAGACGAAAATGACCGGAGATTACACTATACTGACAGGGAAAAAGTTACTGCTACTACAACAACAACAACAACAAGTAAGTAAACAATTTCCATAGAGGAACAGCGCTTGAGACGAAGGATTCTGTTCGTTCCCATGACAGTTGGTTCTACTTAACCGGAACGACCCGGACTTATATCCGTCCAAGGACTGTCACTCCAGCAGCATTTCCCGTGCATGTATGGGGGATGTTTATGCTGCTACAACAACAACAACAACAAATGATTCTGTTCTACTTATCTGTTCTACGGGGATCTTACAAACCCAAGACTCAAAATACGCCATCAAGTACTACGATCCTCAAATTTTTGTAGCTGCATACGAGTATATTTGTGTATGCACATCTACTTACAAGTATACCAGTGTTTATTTGTATGCGTGTTTGTATGTATATGTGTATTATTTATAGCAGCGTTTAGTTAAATAGTTTTACTTTGTATTGTCTTTCCAATTTTCAGTATTTTACCAAATTTAACAACCATTTTCACCGCATCTCCCTTTAAACATTTCCTTTCCATCAACCGCTTCTCTGACCGGCTGTTGCTTGGCCACCAAAGGAAGAAAAAAAAACGCGAAAGCAAAAAAAGAGCGCCGCCAAATGTGCCGAAAGTGATTTATATAGCCACGATAATCGCTACTATTTGGCCATTGTATTTTCGAACACTTATTGTTGTTGCTGTTGGCTGCTAGCTGCTAGCTATTGTTGCTACTTTTGTTGGGCGATTGCTGGTGTTTGCTTCTTCGACTATTTCCTGTAGTTGCAGCAACAGGCGCACCACTGATGGACCAACTCGGTTGATATAGCTTGCATATACACATGTGAGTGTGTGTGTGTATGCATGTATGTGAATCCTTCGTGGGCGCAACGCCACTCCACGCATTTCGTTATTGTTAATTGGCCCTTTTCGGTTTTGAGTTGTTCAGCTGCGAAGGTGTTATTGTTGAATATAGCCGACGCTATTCCTGCCGCTTATAACTGTATGAATGCATGCATGTATGTGTGTGTGTGTGTACGTGCATAGTTGCTCCTGTTGTTATGGGTGTTGCTGTTGTTGCAGTTTTACTTTGGCTGGCAAAGAATTATTACAGCTTGTCACCTTATTTCGGGCGATTTACGGTAAAATTTATCGTTGACGATCAACAATAAAAAATGTGTCGCTGGCAGCACGATATCGTCGAGGCAGCGCTTGGTAGGCGGAGCGCGCAAGCAGCGCTTCATTGCAGATGGATAATTGCACTCATAGGTGTCAAATTAAGTCCAATGCGGCACAGGCAACAGGATTTTCATTTTGATTTATAGTCTGTGTTGCATATTAAAATACTTAAACAAGAAAAAAAAAATTTATATTTTTGAGCAAATATGGGCATAGAAAGGGGTTGATTTGAATAAAGTACATAAAATATAGAAAGAAATAAAAAAAATGGAATAAAAGTAAAAGAATTAAGGCGGGAAAAATAATTGTGTTTTGTTCTGCTTTAAAGGCAGAAATCCATTACCACTCAGTGTTAAAAAATAATACACATAAATTTTAATAGTCGGCTTGTGGCATTGAAAAAGTTTTTTTTTACTATCACTCGTTTGGTTTGAACAATTATTGACAACGTTTTTTTCATTTTCTAATAAAGATTGATCCTCGAAAGGTCATGACGGAACTCAGAGTGCGTTTCTATCAAACTAAATTTCCCCATAAAACCTCTCAGCCTCAGGCTAACCATAAAATCTCAGGCCAACCACCAGACAAATGCCACAAATTGGAGGTGGAGCTCACCCAAATAACTAGCAAAGGATGTGTCACACCAATCAACATCAATTTGTTGGTGTGACGGTCCGGGTTGAGCCTTGGCCTCCCTCAATAGCTTCGACCAAGAATCTCGATCCGTTGCAGAACCCTCGCGACGCTAAGGACCTTTTCACATGCACCATCAAACCCACTCATCTAACACCTCTCTCCCTCTTGACCCAACCTGTCAAAAAAGGAAGTTTCCCGGGCCTACCGTGAGATGAGCTAGACGAAGACGACCGGTGATTTACATTACACTGATAGGGTTTAGTATTGCTCCTACAACAATAACAACAACATCCTTCGCCGACATCCTCCAGTTTTTCAATCCAGAGATTTTGGTGTTGTCATTAAGCCAGATTTTCCTCGGGCGACCCTTTTTATAAGGCACACGTAGCTTTCTACTTTAGATCTTTTTTTTGCGATTTCGTTTGAGTCCATCCTCAGAATATGTGTAGCCCACGTAAGACACCAAGCTCAGCTAGGCATTCATCAATGTAACGTAGGCGATAGTTGACGCACCGGTCCAAGAATGCGGCGTAGAATTTTTCGCTCAAATATGTTAAGCTTTTTTTTATCTGCCTTAAGTATCCCCCAGGTTTCAGAGGCATAAATAACGCAAGGCCTAATTATTTTTTTATAGAGTTTCAGCTTCGTTCACTTAGAAAAAAAAAACGAAGAACCTATAGCTTTGTATAGTGACCACGTTTACCGCCTGGAGCCTCGCACTCGCGACCGCAGAGATAATAGATCCAAGACATTTTAACAATGCCACCCACTCAAAAGTGCAACCGACAATCAATTGGAGATTTACATTTATTTGGAACTTTTCCAGTGCACAATTTTTTTTTTAATTCGTTTAAACACGAATGTTTGCATGTTAAGGCCAATGGCTTTAGAAGATTTCATATGGTTGATGGCCCCCTAAACTTCATCGCTGGAGAAAGCAAGTGACGCGCTGTTGCTCATCAGTCAGTGGCACTACGCTTGGATCTTTCGGCAGGAGGATGCAGTATGAATTGCCGGCTAAAATAGCTCGCGCATGTCTTCGGATCGGACGAATTAAAACCGCTGAAGGTGATATCCACCTTGCCGTTGTGTTTCGTCGGATTCGACAGCGACCTTAAGGTGGACGAAAGCTTACTCTCACCAGAGGTGAAGTTACTGGACTTCAGGTGCTCTTCCTATTTAGTCCGCTTGTGTTGAGTTACCAGTTGCCGGATCTCCAAATTAAGATCCTTTATGCGAGGATCCCCGGGAACGGCCTGGCGTAGGCGATCACGCTCGTTTGCCAGAGCAGCTGCTTCAGCTGGAAAATTGAGACATATGCGGAATGCGCGTTTGGGGATGGGAAGAGCGGGTAAGGTGTCCTCAGTAAATTCCGCGAATCTGGTCCAATTAGCTTTATTAAAGTTAATGTATGACCGGTGATCCGCGAAAACAACGTCGGCAGGTCTCTCGATCGAGATGATAATAGGAAAGTGGTCTGATGCAAGCGATAGCATAGGTCGCCAGGTTATGCTATTTATCAGACCGGCGCTAGCAATTGTGATGTCAGGCGAGCTGCTGCAATTGCCCACTACCGTCGTTTACTGTGCTGAATGTCGAGTCGTCTATCTGTTCTGCCAATTGATGTTCCCTACGATCATTTGGTAGGCTTGAATGCCAAAGGTCGGGATGCGCATTGAAGTTACCTACTACCAATTGGTTTTAACCCCTGAGCACCTATATCAGGGTGATGCCGGGCAGCAGGTGACAGGGGGTATATATATATTAAAAAGTTCGAGCTTGGCATAGCCTGACCGGAGAGCTACACCTTGACACCTGTCCCTGCGGTCGATGTCTTCATCGATAAGACGATATTGCACTGTATGGTGAACTTTAAACGAGGGCCTCCACTATTGTCTCACTCGTGATCCTTTCTGCACACGTTGAAGCCATCTCTGGTGATCAGGGAGGAGCTAGAGTGCAGTTTTGTCTCTTGGACCGCAGCTATCTTAATTCCATGACGGCTCATGAAGTCCAATATCTCGTCTATCTTACTCATGAGTATGTTGCAGTTCAGTTGGAGGAGCTTGAAACTCCTCGAAAGTATAGTTGTAACACGGGGTGTGAGGAACGCGGGAAGTTGTCTGCGTTGCTCCTGCTGTGCGTTCCGCAGTAGTGGTTGCGGCCTGATGTTGACGTTCGGCCGCGCCAAGGGAGCGGTTACGGGTGCAGAGCTCTGTAGCAAGGAGCAACGTAGTCGCGTGCCCACTCACGGGTGGTGCGCGGGTCAGAGCGCCTCCGAAAGTGGCACCAGCCATTGAAAGAATTGCACTTGCCTGTTGTCAGGTTCCAAGGAACTCTGGTCTGACACACGGAACGGAGTGAGCGGGGGACCAGCAGCTGCTGGGTTTTCCCCGCATTTGGATTGGAGCAGGAGGGTTGTGGGTCAGAGAGGGAGTTGTGTTGCACCTGTAGGCTCCTAACCGTTGAGGTTTGATTAGTGGCGGCAGTTTGACGTGCCGGCACATTCAACGATGAAGCCGTTGAGGAAGGGGCCGCCTGGTGGTGGGAACAACACGTGACCACATACCGTGTGGACCACTCCCCGTGTGTCTTAAGGCCTGAACAGGTCTTAAGATGGCACCCCCAGTTGCACTTATTGCACCTAATCGAGGTGGAGTTCGGGTGGAGCCGTTTGTGGCATATGCAGCAATAGAATACTTCTCGATACCAGCCCTGAAGAGAAGTATTTGAAGCAAACATGCTGCATAGGATTGCTTCTGTGGCGATAGATTGGGAGTAGGGCACGGTACGCTAGACAGGACTAGTTTACTGGTGTGGCAGCCCTTGGTCGGGAAGAACCCGAGTCATTTCGGTAAGGTAGAACCGGCTACCATGGTAATGTTCTTTTTGCCGTCGATTGGTCCTGCTTTCTGGACCATTCCCGTCGCGTGCAAACGTTTGCCGACGGTTGATCTGCCAACATCCAACTCTTTAGACATATCTTCAAGGGTTCGACATGCATATTCATCCAATAATTGTTTTAGTTGAGAATCTTCAAATTTTTTCGGTGCCCTTTCGCTCGTTCGATCCTTATCACTCACGTTGAAAATGCCACTTTGAACGCGTCGCAAGTACTCTTTACAAGCTGTAGCTGTGATGGAGCGTGATTCCCGTAAATATTGACCAATATCCGACTCGTTTCAGCTGCACTTTTCTTTGAAAGTTATTCATGAAGCATGACTTTCCGCAAACGGACGAACGCAGACATTTTTGACGTCAGATAAGAAAGGACCTTAACGCTTCAAAGGAATGTCAACTACTGCAATCGAGGCCTCACATATATCCCTTCAAATCACCAGTGTATTATCAGAGCGGACACAAATGTAGTATCAGCATCGACACCTCTTTTACGAGGGCGGAAACTTATTCCCCTACCCAATATTTGGCTGTTAAATGAATAAATCAAAGAAAGTTCGCTCTAGTCAGATCTGAGGACAAACTATCGATCGCTGAAGGAGCACAGCAGTGCTTTAGGTCTTATTTGTTGATGAAGAAAAACAAAGTGTTACTTGGGAGTATGCACCAAGCAACTACTAAATGTGTGCGTGTGTGTGTGAAAAAGATTTTAAGCACGCTTGGAAGCACCGAACATCATTGCAAGCAATAATTCGCAAGCAACAAGCAGCCGACATCCAGCAGCCACTAAATAGTTTATCTACTGACGAGTGTGTGTGTGTGTTTGTATGTAGTTGTAAGCAGCTACACGGTTTAAACAAATCTCATGTCAAACTTGCATGCTGAAGCTATAATGCAATTGTTGTTGCTGCTGTTGTTACTGATTTGTAGTAAATTTCATTGTCGTCTTTTCTCTTTCTCTCTTTTGCTGGCTGCCAAACTCGATTTAGGCCTACACTAAGCCGTCAAGCGATGGGTGTCGATATGCATGTCCATAGATGCCAACCTCTTCCCATCAAAGAGGCCTTGCTCACATAAAAATTCCGCATATTTTACCAATGCACTGTGGGCCAGAACAGCAGGTGTTGCGGCCTAAACTCTAAAAACAAAGTTAGATCGCTGCAAATGTGTTCTCAAATTGTGAATATATTTATTTTTTTGTAGTTGCATTAGTTGCATGAGAACTATCGATAACTATGGTTTGATACCTGAGAACGCCAAACTGTGTTGACATTTCTACTCAGTAAGGTTTGGCAAGGCATCCAGAATTAATTGTGGAAATTTTCTTTGAAAAAAAAAGATAATAAATTTGTTCGCGAAGTTCATAGTGCGAAGTGTTGAAGAAGACGCCGAAATGCCTTTATCTTTCGACTACGTGGACAATTTTGCGTAGGGATCTTGTCTTACGTGCCTATAAAATACAGCTCGAGTATGAATTGAAGCCAAATGTTGATTTAGATGTATTATTCAGATTTATTTAAAAAATTTAACTGATCGATCCGGACTTAAGCCGGATATATAAGTAATATAAAAAAAATGCCATAAAATTATATAAAAGAATTAACAATATTTCTGGTTTGTATCATTATTTTAAGCTCTCAAACTCTTAAAGAAACACCCGATATAATCTATAGTCTTTCATATTTCCGGTAATACTAAAGGGTTTTCCAATAACAGGTGTAACTTGTGAATGGATTGCGCTATCGAAAGATACTTAACAATTTTTTATGGCCGGAATCGGATGATATTGATTTGGACAACGTTTATTTTTAACAAGACGGCGCTACGTGCCACAGAAGCAACGAGACCATTGATCTTTTGCTGGAAAAGTTTCCGGACCGTGTTATTTCTCGCAGAGGTGATCACAATTGGACACCGAGAACTTGTGATTTAACACCTTGTTCCTTTTTTCTTTGGGGATAAGTGAAAGAGAAGGTCTACGCTGACAGCCCGGCGTCGCTTCAAGACCTCAAAGATGAAATTCGTAAGGCTATCGAGGACATAGGGCAGCCACTTAGGAATTCGGTTATGGAAAATTTCATGAAAAAAATATTGTCCTGTAAGCGTGGTGGTGGTGATTATTTGCCTGATGTTATTTTCCACTATTAACGGCATACCTTCCTTTTATAATGAAATAAACATTCGATCATTTATAAAGGGTGGTTAAATTTCAAGGGCCGATGTTGAATGTGAACCACACCTGAACGTCAAGTTTTTTCTGTATTTCATTTGACATTTTTTAATTTCAGACTAACTCAATTTGAACCATGGAAAGATACACAATCGAGCAACGGGTTAAAGTTATTCAGGCGTTCAAATCAAAATGCCTATCGCGCACTTCGTGATTTTTTCGGTCAATTTAATCGTTCAAATGTGCGTACAATCGGAAAAATTTCGCAAAAGTTTGAGCAAACCGGGTCTGTAGGAGATGTGGAAACACCAGTGCATGCTCGTACAGCTCGTACTGCAGAAAATATTGCTGCTGTTCGCGATAGTGTGGTTGAAGAGCCATCCACCTCAATTCGTCGTCGTGCCCAACAATTGCACCTCTGACGCTTGTCGTTGATAAACAGTGAATGACCAATTTTCGAAGAAAATCATCTTCAGTGATGAGGCACATTTTCACCTCAGTGGATTCGGCAATTCGCCGTATTTGGGCGAATGATAATCCAAGAGTGATTGCCGAAAAACCAAAAATGACTGTTTGGTGCGGTTTATGGGCCGGCGGCATCATTGGGCCGTATTTTTTCCAAAATGACTCCGGTCAGGCAGTTACTGTGAATAGTGTTCGCTATCGTGAGATGATAACGAACTTTTTATGGCCCGAATTGGGAGATATGGATGTGGACGATATGTGGTTTCAACAGGACGGTGCCACTTGTCACACAGCTAACGACACAATGGCTCTTTTGCGCGAAAAATTTGATGGCCAAATAATCTCACGTCGCGGCTATGTCAATTGGCCGCCAAGATCATGTGATTTGACACCGTTGGACTTCTTTCTTTGGGGTTATTTTAAAGAAAAGATGTACGTCGATAAGCCAGCAATAATTCAAGAGCTAAAGGATGAGATAATTCGGCAAATTAACGACATAGATCCTCAATTATGCCTCAGCGTCATCGAAAATTTGGACCTTCGGATTGAGATGTACCGTCGAAGCCGCGGCCGCCATTTGGCCGATATTTTGTTCCATACGTAATTGAGCTATACCAGTGTTATCATAATAAAGAGAAATGATAAAAATTTTCTAAAAAAATTGTATTTTATTTAAAATCAATACCGGCCCTTAAAACTTAACCACCCTTTAGAAGAGCCCAAATGGACAAACCCGTCCAGGTCCAATTTTTCGGGAGGGTCTATGTCAGCGCAATTTTTAAAATTATTAAAATTAGAAAAAAAAATGTTTTCATTTTGGTATGTAACAGAAGTGAAATAAAAAGCCAAAAAAATTAAATATATATAGTTTTTCATTTTTTGTATTAAAAAAAAAAAATCCTGAAAATACCCTAAATTTTCTTCTTCCTTTAGTTGTATGATTTAGCAGGCATTGCAAAGGCACTGCTGCTTTAGTCTTAAGTCTAAGCACATCAGATTTTTTCTGGCAATAAAAATTTTCGAAATTTAACTTCTTTAGTAAGATTTTTTTTTATTGTGGTTGGTCGAGTCGGTGATGCAGCTACCTCTTTTAGCACTCATCATACACTGCGTGAGAAAAACTGTAGCACAGGGACTTATTGACAAATTTGGCAATTTATTTATTTCTCATTTAATTTTAATAGTATAGTTGTTTATGAAAATATCGCTTATTCTCCTACAAAAGTCATATAAATCCAAGTTTCAGACTGCAATTAAAAAAAAAAAAAAAAAAAAAAAAAAAATTCATCAAAATTTCACATTTTTTAATCAACATGTTTTTGAAGAATATGGAATTTTGGTGGAAAAACGTGCAAGATTAAAATGGCTTCAAAAAACGCGTTAATTTCTAATTTTTCGTCTCTGGGGTTTTTTTTTCTGACGGTGTTTTCTTCCATATATGCCAAATGTCGAGCGTTCGTTATATGGGGAAAATAAATCCACATGACGATGTGAAGAAAAATATATTTTTGACAAACTGAAAATGTTGTTGCCAGTTAACTAAATTTTTTCAAAATTGATTTATGCCGCTTTATTTGCTCTTCTGGCCCATAGTACGATGTATGGAATTCGCATTAGTGGTAAATCGCGTGAGAGCCAACGAGCGATAGAAAGAGAGCTGAGGTGAGAGGTGTTGGCGGCGCTGGGCATGAGAGGAGGAGGCGCACTTACATATATAT
This sequence comes from Anastrepha obliqua, assembly GCF_027943255.1. Lineage (NCBI taxonomy): Eukaryota > Metazoa > Arthropoda > Insecta > Diptera > Tephritidae > Anastrepha > Anastrepha obliqua. The sequence continues at coordinate 53,491,499 of NC_072893.1, forward strand.
GAAATTTAAAATAAATAGTAAATTCAATTAACGCAAATTCCGTGTACTACAAGCAAACTTATTTACATATAATAAATATGTGGGCAGGTACAGAAACACGTAATGAAGGGCTTAGTTTTTCTATATTTATCCACATAGCGGTTGTGTGTAAGAGCATAACGGAATCGAAATAGATAAATGTAACAGAAAATTCAGAATGAAGAGAGGAATCGATTGCCAGAGCTGTATGTCCGTCCGCATACACTATAATTCAATTAATAAAAGATATATGAACGCATCCCCTTACACATGTTACCCCTGACCTAGGCTAGATTGATATTGTAATTAACCACGCCTTTCGCTCAGTATTATTTTTTTGAAAATGCCAATAACTCTCATATTTCAGTAACTAATGAAGAAATTAATTCAATTTTAGTTGAGTGGATAAGTTCCGAAAGACCAAACAAAAAAAGGGGATTAGGAAAAATTTTTAAATGCCCACTCTCACTCTTAAACAAATACATATGCAAACTCCATTCTAGACCCGTAATGGAAAGAATAATGAGATGACGTCTATCGTGGCACCGTTACTTTGCTCTCAGCGAATTTGACAATGAGTTACGTGGTTTTAGCACCTGTATGGCCAGATTACCATTTTCGTAACTTCATTTAGCATTTTTTTTTTGTTATTTAGTCTCGGAGTTTTAGTTCTTTCGTCATAACATTATTCTAGCTTCTTCTAATTAAAAGTAATGTTTATAATTTTGTAAAAAATACATTTTTTTAAAATTAGTTCAACAATTCATTCAGTTTTATTTAGCTTTATTTTTTTTAACATCTGGTCGCATTGCCCGCGATTGCAGTTGTTGTTGGTGAAAGCAGACAGCAGTCACATTTCTCTCACGCTACTGCAGTGTTGCCTAGCTTTGGATATAAAAACGCACTAAAATACCCATTTAAAGTCAATAAAATACCAAAATTTTATGGAATTACTTTAAGAATTTTTTATGCCTGACAAATTGTCTTTAAAATGTGCGGTTTTTTTTAAAGAAATGTGTTATGGTTATGTACAATTTAATTTATAAATTTTTTGTTAAAAGAAACTCTTTTGTTAAGGGAACGACCTATTTGCTATATTTCAGGTTATGTAACAAGATAAGGTACTCTTTTCGTAAAAATGTTGTTCTGGTTTTTTCAGTATTTTCTGGTATTTTTTTGCTTATTCTTAATATGAATACACCTCTTGATGCCCTATGTCCCACTAAGGATTGATGGCCGGAAGAAACGTCTATGGTTTTAATCCGCAATCAGTAAGTTTAAACGCTGTTTTAAAATGTGTAAAAAGGTTTTAAATGTTAAAAAGAGTTGAGAGAAGAAAATTTAATATTCTTGCATTAACTTAAAAGGAGCAAAAAATTAAATTTTCACTTTCAAAATATCAAACTTTATAAGAATCAACAAATTTGCATTAGCACTAAAATCTGCTCTGCTTTTTTAACATTATTTTAGTTAATAATACAGTTTTTTTAACTTTACATTAAAACAAAAAGAAACAAACATGACACTTAAAAATTTTCGCATTTTGGGTATAAAAAAGCACTAAATTTATTGTGCAGAGCAAATGGTTGGCAACACTGCACAACTCAGTTAATATGGCGGCACGCACTCTCTGATGGGCGCAATCTTGTTTCTACCATTCTTGCTCTAGACCTATTCTTTCTGCTATGTTTGCCAAATACGGCCCCACCCAAACTCCACTTCGGTTGGATGTAATCCATGCAGACCTTAAAACATACAAATAGAGAGTGGTCCATAAGGTTTGTGGCCACATCTTGTTCCCGGCAACCGATGATCTTAAAACTATCGGCCTCTCCTTCGCGTAATGCATTGGTGCAACCACCTAGTACCACAAATGGAGCCCCTACGGCTCTTCGTAGCTCACCTGAGCAACATTACTTCCTTGGCACTAGTGACTCACAATAGTGTTTGGGGGATATTAAAGCAGGAATCACATTTGCTAAAGCCAAGGTGAGTCAGGAGACATCTCTTCGACTATATTGACGAGATCCACATCCAAACACGACTACAACTACTGGACCGGAAAGTGTACAGGCAGATATTAAACGACATTCATCGGGAGTCTTCAGCTGCTTTGTGAGACCAGCGTCATTTTGACTCAATTACGTTCTGAATATTGTAGCAGGTTAAACTCCTACTTATGCAGAATCAACCCCGAAATATTCAATAAATATCCGTGAAGGTACCCCGCATTATATATTACTAATCACCTTTTACCATGCCCTCTTAAACCTACTCACTTCACACCCCTCTCTCTCTGGACCCAACCCTCGAAACCTACCATTAGCTGAACTAGACGATGTCGATCGGTGACTACATCACACTGGCACAGCTTAGTGAACTGCTAAAACAACAATTTCTTTCTTTCAATTTCTTTTCTTTTCCATGCCTTGCTGTAACGACATGCATGAGGCTGGGAAATAAGTTGGTAGGTTCATTTTTACTGAAGATAATAATTATATAAATAAATTAATCAATTACACATTCAACGTTGCTGTTTACAACCTTTTTCCACCTCTCGAGCAATTTGCTGATGCCGTTCCGCCAAAAATCACCTGGTCTGGTATCAAATAAGTGGTTGATCCACTTTTTAAGGACCTCTTTGTTATCGAAGGTAACGCATTCGGAGGGAGCGGAAAAGATGGTAGTTGGTAATGGGCTGGTGCACGGTCCAGAGAATACGGCGGATGGTGAAGAACCTCCCATTCGAGCTCTTGGCGACTTGTGCAACATGGGGCTTGGCGTTGTCGAGAAGGAGTATGGTTTGACCATGTCGATGAGGTCTTTTCAGTCGAATAGCCTCGTTCACGGTGTGTGGCTGGGCAATGTGGAGCTCCTTGCTGACCGTGGCATTCTTTTCGAGCATTTCCCAGTGCAACATGCCCTCCCAGTCCCATCAAACACATATCATGGGACTTGGATGAAGATCCAGCTTGACTCTCGACTTTGGTGTATCTCCTGGAACCACCCACTCCTTTCTTTGCTTCATATTGATGTATAGGCACCGTTTCTCATCTCTCCTGATGGTTCCGTACAAAAATCGCTGTTTCTGAACGCGCGTTGCTCGATGGTGTGTGAGATGCTGAGAAGTAATTTAAAGTCGACTTTCTTTGTTTTTTTCGTTGAGCTCGTGAGGCACCCAGGTTCTCAGGCTCCCAATTTTTCGTTAAATTCCATTGAAAGAAGGTGATTAAGAGTCGTTTTATGATCGTAGCTCATTATTTCTGCCAATTCATGACTGGTTTCGGTCTGGCGACCGTTTTCTTTCAAAAGTATTTGTGACGTTCTTCATCGAATGCAGAAGGCTTTCCGCTGTGGGACGTGCCATCGACGTCAAAGTCGCCATTTTTGAACTCTGCAAACCATTTCCGTGCTGTAGACTCACCTATGACACCTTCTCCATACGCGTCGCAAATGTTCCGGGCTACTTCGGCAGCGTTTTGACCTCGATGAAAAAAAAGCGCAGGTGTTAAAATGTTGATTTTTGCCTCTGGGTATTCCATTTCCAAGCATGAAAGAGTTCTATCGAGTGAATACTTGCCCTTTGCCAAGCAGCAAACAAATCGTTGTAAAATAATAGAAAATACTAAAACGCTATGAACTTCTTCCCCTTCTACGGTATGAAGACTTGTTTAGGCCGTGTAAATTTTTCAAAGTGGTGCTCCCTCCAGATACGCCCTCGTATGCATTCATTAATTGATACGAAACAACGCATTGAAAAACGCTTCAATCGACAGGGAATGGTTTCATAATCACAGCTTTGGTGGAAAGTAATATTTACGTACGTATGGATGTGTGTAATGCAGGTGTAAGTGCAGCGCGCTTGCCTGCCTACAACGGCTAATTAGCATATTAAGCCGTAATTAGTTGTATGCAATTAATTTGGTGTTGTTGCTGGCGGTATTGATGGCTGTGGCGGCCATGACAGTGGCAGTGGCAATTAAGCTGGTGCTTGGCAATTGTTTATTTACTATTGTTATTGTTGTTGGTTATGCACATTTCAGCATTGGTTTGAAATTAAAATGCACACACACACACTCACATACAATCAGCTAAAGCACACACACACACACACACCAATGCATGTTTCTAGTAGTAAATCTGAGTTCGACAGCTTTCGACAGCAGCAACAAGAACAGGAATAACAAAAATGCAATAGGCAACATGAAAAACAGTTACAGCAAACCACACACATCAAAGCAGTTCAATATTGCCTACTTTGACAGCAGCAGCAGCAGCAACGGTTTTTTGTTATTAATTTCGTTTTATTTGTAGCTGCAGCAGCATTTGATGCAACACGATTGTTGCATGTTGCCAAGCGCTTGCAAATCACACAACAATAGCATAGTTGTATGTGTGAATGCATTTGTATGTATACATGTGTGTGTGTGTTTGTGTTTGTGTGAATTGCCAGGCAGTTACATTTTGTTAATTTGCAATGTTACGGTCCCAGCGCAGCAGGCAGCGGCAGCGGAGGGGCTACCTGTACAACATGCAAAAGCTATGGAAATGTAGCTGAGCTTCAAGTTGTGGCTCCATTAATGCATGCACATAAATGTACGAGTATGCACATCCATATTTAAAATTTATTTGACTTGCAACTTTTGCGCGTTCTTCGTTTGAGTCTTTTATTTCATTTGCTGCATGCTGCTAATTGCTACATACATACATAGGTAAATTCTGCGTCAACAACAACGCGCACTTATGTATGTGCATAGATCCCAGCTGGAAACCGACACCTGTTATTATCGAAGCTGCATGCCGTTGATGTTTCGCTGATTTTTCTAGAAGGAAAAGTATTTTCAAGCAATTGTCTGCTTTATTAGGTTTATTTCTGGATGCATGACGCTCAGCATGACATGTCACCGATCATGTCATGCATAAATTAATTTTCATTTTTTTAAATAAATTGTAACTGTATAGATTCAAAACCGACTAGAAGACATGTGTGACGATTTTATATGACTTTGTTGGATCTCCGGCAATGACAGAGCGGATGGGTGTGCAAGAAAAGGCTCTGAGCTTGACCTTCAGCGAGTAATAGAGGACATACATGAACTGTACACTGCGATTGACTTGAGCGTAATCGCGGAAATCGATAGAAGGTATTCTCTGACTACTCACTGCAGGGTCTCCAAAGAGCTTTGGCCGAAACTGAATCTTAAAAGGACCCAAAGATCAACTGCCAGCGTCTTCAGAAGAAATGGAGTCGGAACAACAACTCTTGCACTTCAAAGAAGCCATGCCAAATATCTTAGCGATTATACCTATCTGTGAAGACCTGGGAAATTTGCGAAATGTCTGATTGGAAGGACTAGTTACCTTCTTAATAAAATCCAAGTGGTTTAAGCAACTCAGTTATGGGGTGGAGGCATCACAATGAGCATTAGCTCCACCGAGTGTCTTGTCTTCGGCAAGCATCTTTTCCCACTTAATCTCACCTACATGACATGTCATCGAGCTCCCAGGTAGGAGAAATGGTTGAAGTGCCGGTCTGGCACTCCTCAAGTAGTACTAAAGCGCCAATTTGATACCATTATGAGACCTCCAACAGGCAGATATCAAATTTAACAGCCAGCCAGAGCTGTTGATGTAATGGAGAAAATTGATGGGATATCGGTTTGGGCACTGCCTCAGGCTGTTGAACAAAGGAGCCCTCAGCGACCTTCATCGTCTAGTTGCTAAACTCGGACATTTACAGAGAAAGTGCTCAGCAGTCTCCTTTTCTGAAAGGTCCTCACAGTCACTGCAATGGGGGTTAAATGATAAACCTAACTTTTCTGCGTGTGTGCCGATCTTCCAATGACCGGTAAACAAAGCTACGAGTTTCGAAATTGAATGGCGAGGAGTCCAAAGGACTTTCTGAGTCCTTCATATACCGTATTGGGACCAAAGGGTTTTCGAAATAGCACATGAAGAAATGGAGCTCCTTTCAGCGCTTTTTCTGAGAACAACTGTCAGGAGGATGCCGAAGACCAGCTAGGAGGTCTCTGAGGCTAATTCAGTCCCCTTCCAAGCAAGCTCATCAGCAATCTCATTTCTCTCTGTGTTCCTATGTTCTGGAACCCAGATCAGAGAAATGTTACCTGCACACCCAAGAGATTTTTGATCACCTCATCGAGTTCTTACTCCTTTTAACTTTTTACCCCACCAGATATTGATGACTTACTAGGCATACTTGCTTGACACACCATCAGAGAAGTCAGTTAAAAAATTGTATAAAGGGCAGAATTGGGGATTACAAACTACAATAAATTAAAAAAGAACTACCAATGACAAAAGTTTATTTCAATAATTATTACAAATATTATATTATTTTATTTTATTTTTTTAATATTTGCCTTAAATTTTGACCGTTACGTGAGATGCACTCTGTACCACTCGCTGGAGAAGTGTTGTCGGGATGCCATTTACTACTACCTTTCGTTAGTGCTGAGATGGTCGGTGGGTTTGTTTCATACACTTTACTTTTGAGGTACTCGCATAGAAAGAGGGCCATAGAAGTAGATTAGGTTAGGTTAAACTGGCTGCCCAAAGCCACGCAGAGACCATTTTGGTTCATTGCGATACCAGATCAGAGTCGGTTTTTTTTGTTTTTTTTTTTATACCAAAAAATATGCATCACTCAAGAAGCGCATACTGTTCGCGAAATTTAGGAGTCGCTGAAGCTTCTAATCAGGGATAGATTCTAGTCTTTCAAAACTGAGAGCACCCAGGTAGCATAGTCTTGTTTTTGTTTTTTGTTTTTTAGGAAGGGGAGGATAAAAATATCAAAATACATTCTATTGATGCCGTCCCGTCAATGACATGTGGGGCATGCTCCCACTAAAACAGACTTTCCCTCTTCGTCTGACTTCCAACCAGGGACCGCATTTGCTCTACATCGAAGATGGAGCCGTAATTGTGGATATCAAACACAAAAGAAACCTGCGTCCAGGCTGATAGTCTCCATTACTTTCGTTATGAAGCAGATGGAACTTTGAAAGTGTGCGGTAATGTCATGCGCATTGCCGTCTTGTCTGCCTGTGATATGATCGCGAGTCGTTAACTCAAGCGTCCGTATTTGTCGTCGGTATGTCTGGTTTGACCTCCTCTGGAACACTGTTTCTTGTTCAATTTAACACTTGTCGAGAAGTTCGGTGTGATCAGACGTAGCCCAGGGCGTTGTTATATTGGTAGTATAGTCTAGTTTTCGAGAGACCCAGCATAGAAGATGCTCCAGGGTTTCTCTTGTACTCGGCTCAATATATTTCCTGCATGAATCGTTAAGAGTTAGGGCCATAGGAGTAAGTTATGTCATCGGAACGGCTTATTAGTTTATTAGAAAAGGAATCACGCAGTCGCACTATGGTCTCTCTGGCCGCGTGAGAAGTGACGCCATCTTGCTGGAACCATGTGTGTGTACTGAAGGAATAATGTTCCCTCATTATTGGCAGAAAATAATTGTTTTACATGCGCCGAAGCCCTCTGTTCCCTCTAGGAAGCTATATATATTTCCGTGGTTCACAGGGGGAACAGTTATATATCCACCGATAAGAGCTGTGCGGCCACAGAAATTGCTTGCCCTCAACGATTTTTACGCATCAAACCGTCACTTTGTGTGGCTATTAATGTTTTAATAGTGAGCTCTGTCCTCTGGTCTCGTCAATCCAAAAAATAGTGTTTAACGTACGAAATCCCTCCATCATTGTCTCGCAGAAACTTTTATACAAATTGTAAACGTGGAGCTTGATTTGAATTTTGAATTTCAATATTTCATACAAAATGGGTTTTGGAAGTCCCAGGGCAGTCGCGGTCTAATGCGGATTATCCCGAAAACTTTATGCGTCCAATATTTTCATCATATCCTCAAGCTATAAAATAGTCACATCAGCAGAAAATGCAGTAATCGAGTAGGTTTTTTGACAAAAAGTGAATGTTAATATGGTTTGGGGAAAAATAAATCCATTATTTTCTTGTTAGATGGCTGTAGTGATCGATATATCGTAAAGTATCGGTCAAATATTGGGCATGGGAATAAGCTTCCGTCCTTTCTTAGCCAAAGTTACGAATTATTTACACAATTTAATAATACATGATAATTTGTGAACTATGTGCCATTGGAAGCTACAACTTTACTACATTTTTCAGGCAGCAGACGGATTCCTCTGACGAAAAATTCGAGCTCTTTTGACGTGATCCATTCATTGAGCCAGTTTGCGATAGTCTCGTAAGAAGTGAACCGCTCTCTAATAAGGGCTGACTGCATTGATCGGAACAGATGGTAACCCGAAGGTGCAATGTCTGGAGAAAACGGCAGTTGGGACAAGATTTCCCAATTCAGTCCCTCTAAATATTTCTGGACCGATATAGCAACATGTGGCCTGGCGTTGTCAGGCAGCAAAATCAGTTTGTCATGTCAACCGTCCCATTCCGACCGCTTTTCTCTGAGAGCTCGATTCACAGCTGCAGTTGGCAACGAGCGCCAGGTATGGTTTCATATCGTTTAAAGAGTTCATAATAGATAACACCCTTCCGGTCCCACCAGATGTACAACATAACCTTTGAAGCATGAATAATTTTTTCGCTGTCGATTGACCTGGTTCACCTGGCAGGCTCCAACTTTTTCGATAGTATAATAGCTTAATTTTCCATCGCCAGTGACGATACGATGCAGATAACTTTTTCTTTTCTGCCGTTCAAGAAGCATCTCACACGTCACCAAACATCTCTCGATATCCCTCTCCTTCAATTCATGTGGCATTCAGTTACCTGCTTTCTGGACCATTCCCATCGCATGCAAACGCTTACCGACGGTTGATCTGTCAACATTCAACTCTTTAGACATATCTGCAAGGGTTCGACCTGCGTCTTCATTCAATAACTGTTCTACAAACTACAATAACTGTTGTAGTTGTGAATCTTCGAATTTTTTTCGGATTTTTTTTTTTTTTGTGATGTCAGATAAAAAAGGATCTTTACGCTTCAAACGAATGCCAACTACTGTGATCGAGACCTAATATACCTATGTATACACCTCCAAATCACCAGTAGATTATCAGAGCGAACACAAAAATAGTATCAGTATCAATTTTACGCAAAAATAATGTAATTCCCCCCCATAAAGTAATATAATTGTAATAAATATAACTTAATAATTGAAAAATTAATTCAAATACTTGCAGGCATAAAATAAAATGTTGATTTAGTTATGATAAAGAAGAAGACATTTGGGACAATCAACTGTCATTGAGACTTGTAAACTTGTGGGCGCGTAAAAATTAGCAAATTTCTCTCTTAGGGATAGAAAAATGCAAAATTCTCAGGAATTTCGTTGCTGTATAATTCTTACTGTAGTTTTACACCAACAAACCTAACATCAGCATCGTTGAACTATTTTCCAACTGGGTTATTTAACATGCTTTGGCATCCATTACGAATTCGCTTGCGCTCGATCATTACATTGTTTTTCTTATAATTTTTTTGTTTTTAACAACTCCAAATGGATATACAACTACCGCTCCTCAACTCCTCAACTTACTCTATTTTGGCATAATGAGCAAAAATTGGCGGTAGGTTTAAGTGAATGCGTCGATGCTTCTTTCTCAGACAACAATAAACGCCATCAAAAAAGTGTTTTTTTTTTATAAAATTTCAGTTTGGTAACCAACCAATTAAACATTTTATTATCTATTTTCTGTTTGATAGAGATGCTCAGGGATTATATTATATAAATTCTGTGTGGTCGTTAAGAGGTAAGAAGCCACAAAAAATTCTGAAACGAAGAGAGTTTTTGTAGACATAACATAGAAGCTACTTTTAGTGTCACCCTCAATGACAAGAGCAACTCAGCTCCTAGCACTGAACGGATGTCACGCTTTTCAACTGGAGTAATCTTGAATTCGAAACTTTTCTAGAAACTGAAGATTGAAGAAAGAAAAGCAGATATTGCTCTGTGTCCCTGCAAACGTATGCTTGGAAGAAGATGGGGTCCTCAACTTAAGCCTAAGCCTAAGGGAACTGATATGACCCCTGTCCAGCATTGGAAAACAGAGAAAGCATGGACTTCTATCCAACACGATTCTCTCCAGGCCCCTTGACTCCATGCCATTAAGAGATACAGTGTGGTGCTGCCAGAGGCTCAGTTGTGGTCAAACTCTGAAAATGAGCCCCGCAAACACTGTTTTCGCATTTTCACGGATAGCTCCAGGACCGAGCATGGCGCCGGCTCTGGGGTCTACGTGGAATCCAGCGGGACAAAACTGCACTTTGGTCTTGGAATGCATGCATTTGTATTTCAAGCAGAGCTGTGTGCAGTTCAAGAAGCGATGAACTTTGTTGTGGAAAACCGATGGAGAGGGAGATGTATATGTGTCTGCAGCGACATAGTCTTAAACAGCCCCCCAACCACATCAGGGGTAGTCGAGTCCTGTAAATCTAGGCTGAACTGATGCTGACATCGGTCCCGGAACACGTGGGTATCGTGGGTAACGATACCTCTGATTCTTTAGTTAAGATGGGATCTGGGCCCAAAGAAGCCCGTTTTGCCACTCCCTTTTGCGGCCATCGAAGCCACAGTTAGCAAATGGGTTACCACAACCCACAAGCGAGCTTGGCAGGCTGAGAGAGGCTGCAGATGGACTAAACTGATGTTACCTGTCATGTCCGATCGACTGTCGCAAGCCCTCCTGTCATTAAGCAGAAGAGAGTGCAGGCAGCTGGTTGGACTGATGACGGGTCACTTTCTGTGGGCGAAGCACATGCAAAGGGTGGGCATCTCAGACAGTGCACTTTGCCCAGCTTGTGAAGAGGACCCCTTCCTGTGCGTCTGCCCCGCCTTCGCTAGAATCAGATTTGAGGTTTTTGGCACTGATGTGTTAAGAAGCGACCGTCTTGGCTTCTTGGCACCACAAGATCTACTCAGATTTCTTGGGAGATCCGGTAGATTTAAAGAAAATTAAAATGGAATCCAAGTGTAGTATCATATAATGGACTTAATTGTGTCTGTCTGAGTACTGCACTTGCTAGTTGTCCCTATAAAAAAAAAATAAAAAAAAAATTTTGTAGAGAAATTTACAGTAGGTCCATTCCTATATTTGCTTCTAACCTAAGCAATTTTCGATGCTAGATTTTGGGATTCAATGCCTTTTATAATTTCAAAATTAATTTTTAAGTTACTTAATTATTGAAAAAAAAAAATAAAATTATTATACCGCAGCCGGTAGGATTCGAACCTACGCTCCCAGAGGGAATCTGATTTCGAGTCAGACGCCTTAACCACTCGGCCACGACTGCCTTCCACCACTTACCGCCACAGTGCAGGGACAATGCCGTGCCATTCATAGGTAGTCAATAAATAATCTTATCTAAAGAATGCAAGAAAAATTGCAAAAATTTAATTTTAAAACTGGCTTCATAATAGATAAAAAGGCACACACACGCACATATATAAACATATACTATAGGGTATATGTGCTGATAATAGATAAGCAAAAGGTTTCATTTGTCAATATCTTTCGCTCACTAGCAAACTTTTGAAGTGAACAGTACATTTCGAGACGCAAAAAAGTTAACCTCGCAATAAAGTAAATTAAACAAGAGTAAAATAAGCGAATTCAGAGTTAACGAGGACTACCATAAGTAAAAGGCAGTGAGTAAAAAAAAAATACAATAATACAATAATAATAAAAAAAAAAAATACCAAATATAATACAACAAAAATAATACGTCGAATAAGACAAGTAAAAGTGATTTTTTGCAGTTTTCGTACAAAAAACAAAAATTATAATAATACGCAAATGAGAATTCGAAATAGTGAACAAATTTGATAAAAGAAATTAAGGCCAATGAGGTGAGGTTCCTATGAGTTAAGACAACAACAACCTACCTCAATTATGTGAATGTACAGCCCGCGAGAAATGATATCACATCAACATTGTCTGGTTTAAACTAAAGGGTGGTTAAGTTTCAAGGGCCGGTGTTGGTTTTGAATAAAATACATTTTTTTTAGGAAATTATTGTTATTTCCCTTTATTGTGATAATATTGGTATGACTCAATTACGTATGGAACAAAATATCGGCCAAATGGCCTCGGCGGCACACTTCCATCCGATGGCCAAAATTTTCGAAGACGCGGAGGCATAATTGAGTTTCTATGCCATTAATGTGCCGAATTATCTCATCCTTTAGCTCTTGAATTGTTGCTGGCTTATCGACGTACATCTTTTCTTTCAAATAACCCCAAAGAAAGAAGTCCAACGGTGCCGTTGACGTTTAGGTGTGGTTCACATTCAACATCGGCCCTTGAAATTTAACCACCCTTTATTTTTCATCGCTTTTTTTTAATTATCACTATTTTCCGATAAAAGCACAGCTCATTTTCTCACAAAAAGCGTACGAATGAAAGTTTCAAACCTTATACAAAAATTAGAAAAATTGCATTTACTGTCATTCCCAATTCCACGGTTTTTAATTAGCATTTTTAGAAAGATTTTTGGTATGCAGTTTTCTAGCTTATTTTAGTGTTTATAAAAGTCCAGGTTTAAAGTTGCGTCGATTTTTTATGATTTTTTTTTCTTCACAGTGTTTCGCATTTTCTCCACAACAAAAGAATTTTCGTACATTTGTTATGATATATTCAAAAAAGTTGTTGTTGTGTGGAAAGATTAGCCGATTTTTTCTAATTTTAGTATAAAATTTAAAAGTTGAATTTTTATGAATTTTATTAAGCAATCAGTTATACATTTATATAAAAATAGTTGATTACAAAAAACAAAATAGATAAAAAAGAGATAGAAATTGGCAAAACTAGTAAAAATATTGATTTTATGATTTACTATATTGCATATATGTATGTATATACACCTGTGCTCAAAATAATGGGCGAACGTAAAATATCCAATTACAAATTTTCGGCTATTTTTTTGTGTTTAATTTTTTTATAAAAGTAGTACATTCTACAACAAAAACTATGTAACTCAAAAATCGAAAACTTTGTACAAAATTCACAAAACTTTAAGAAATTTCAAAAAAAAAACATCTACATACCAAACTTAACTTCAAAATTTTTAGAAAAATTCTGGTATGCAACTTCAATTAACAAAAAATTCTCGTTAATTTCGGTCATTTTTTTCGCGTAGAGCGCAAAGTCTTCCGAATATGTGGCTTATATGTAAGAAAATTCTCAAAATTGTAAAGGGTGATTTTTTAAGAGCTATAGGAACGTTTTTCAAAAAACACACGTAAAATTCAGAAAAATGCATGAAATTTTTATTTAAATCGATAGTACAGTCCATATAATTTAATGTTTGAAGATTATTTCATGCAAATATTGACCGCGACTGCGCTTTAAATGGTCCATCCGCTTAGTCCAATTTTGGCATACTCTTTCCAATGTTTCGGCCGGTATCTCACATTTAAATGCTTTAATGTTGTCTTCCAATGCGTTAATTGCAGCAGGCTTGTCTGAATAGACATGAGCTTAAACATAACCCCACAAAAAATAATCTAAAGGCGTTATATCGCACGATCTGGGTGGCCAATTGACAGGGCCCGAATGTGAAATAAAATGTTCACCGAACTCGCCTCTCAACAAGTCCATTGTTACGCGTGCTGTGTGGCATGTGGTACCGTCTTGCTGAAACCACATGTCATGCAAGTCAAGCTCTTGCATTTTGGGCAAAAAGCTAAACCATCACCCGTTATAAGTACACGAACTTTTAGATATAAATGACACAAATGTCGAAAGAGGATTTATTTTCTTAAATGGCAATGACATAATCTCGGCGAATAAGTCCATTCGCCACTCGTAATGCAAACTTTAGGTTCGTTGGCTTCGTAAGTGACAATACCAGGCGAAATTGTTTGGTCGATACTTGACGAGATATCGATCACAACAGGGTGCGCCACTCGAGGTGTTACCAATTAAAAAGGTCATAAATTTAGTTTGGAAAATTATTTTTATTAAATTCAATGTGTGAAAATAATACAGAATTAAGAATCAATCATACCGATATGTTTGAGATCCATTACTGATTTTCTTTTTTCGTGTTTACTCTCGGCAAAATGCTTCCGCGCGCTTGTAAACAAAACTCTGGACTGTCATTTCGCCAACTAACAGACAGCTGATGCCCGTGAATCAGCTGTTCGAGCGCTCTGAAGTTGGTTACACTTTGAGTGCCGGACCCTGTACAAGCCACCTACCGAGAAAATAATGGATTTTTTGCCCCCCAAACTAATATAGGTTGGCAAAAGAGTCTTGCGGTATTTTTATTGAATTTTCAATTGTTCATAAAATTGGTTATAATAATGCGATTTAAGTCAAATATGCGCCGTTTTGTTCGATGACGAGTTCCCAACGAGATGCCAACTTCATAATGCCCCTCTTATAGAAGCCCGCTTCCCTATTGTCAATAAACTCGGAGAGCCAATTTTCACAGGACTCTCTTGTGGACAACTTCCGACTACCAAGCTCGTTCACCATGGACAGAAATAGGTGGTAATCACTTGGTGCGAGATCCGGACTATACGGTGGATGCAAAAGAACCTCCCATCCGAGCTCCCGGAGCTTCTGGCGCGTTACCAAAGATGTGTGTGGCCTGGCGTTGTCCTGATGGAAGACAATTCGCCCTCTGTTGATCAAAGATGGCCTCTTCGGCATGAGTGCTGCATTCAAGCGGTCCAGTTGTTGGCAGTACAGGTCCGAATTGAGCGTTTGGCCATAGGAGAGCAGCTCATAGTGGCTGATTCCCTGCCAATCCCACCAAACACACAGAAGAACCTTCCTGGCTGTCAATCCAGGCTTGGCCACCGTCTGGGCAGCTTAACCGCTTTTCGACCAGGACCGTTTGCGCTTCACGTTGTCGTAAGTGACCCACTTTGCATCGCCAGTCACCATCTGCTTCAAAAACGGGTCGATTTTGTTGCGATTCAGAAGCGATTCGCATGCATCCATACGGGCAAAAATGTTGTTTTGCGTCAAGTCGTGTGGCACCCTTACATCGAGCTTCTTTTTGAATCCAAGCTTCTTCAAATGGTTTATAACGGTTTGATGACTCATGCCCAGCTCTTGGCCGATGCTACGGCTGCTACTATGCCGGTCTCTTTCGATCAATTCAGCGATTTTATCGCAATTTTCGACGACAGGCCTTCCGGACCGTGGCGTATTTTCGATCACCTCTGCACCAGAACGAAAAGGTTGAAACCATCGTTGTGCGGTGGAAATGGAGACTGTATCGGGTCCATAAACTGCACAAATTTTATTGGCAGCATGAGATGCATTTTTGCCTTTATCGTAGTAGTACTGTAAAATATGCCGTATTTTCTCTTTATTTTGCTCCATGTTTGCGACGCTATAACTCACGAACGACTAAAAGCAAACAACAATTAATCAAACACGTGTTAGCACGTGAAAAGAGGTTTCCAAAAAGCTCTAGCGTAACCGATGCGACGAATACAACTAGAACTACGCGCTTGCAAAGACAAGCTTGCGGAAATACCGCAAGACTTTTTTACCAACCTATTTTTTCATCTATAAAAGGCGTGCAGGGTATTTGAAAAAAAATCAGTACATTCTATGATTTTTCTGCATTGGAAAATTACGCAGAACAGATGTTTGGAAACAGGACGGATGGTCACCCCACATGCATACATATACATAAAGCCCAACTAAAGTGATTAAAACTTATGTGTCATTCTACAATCTTGAGAAAAAAGAATCGAGAAACAATATTTCGTTTGCTTTTGGCCTAAATCGCAAAATCAACAAAATCGCTAAAACCGCTTAAGCATTAAAAATCTTTTAGAAAGGAAAAGTGTTTCTCTGATATCTTTAGCGGTCACCCACAGAATTAACGCATTGTCAAAAGCCACGAAAAATAGAAACTCATTTTATATGTAAGTAAAATAGGTACTTACGTGCATGCTTACTATATACGAATAGTGGTTATATAAAACAAAACTTGAGTCAGGTCATGTCAGCAAAATCAACGCTGAACTTTCTTGCTTCTATACTAATGTGAGTAATATTTAACTAAGTTTGTTTACATTCTTATGCATATATGTATAAGTAGATACATATATATATGTACATAAGGTACATACATACATACTTACATATGTATATCCCATCATTTTATCTGCTCACTGATACCTAAATACTTACTGACTCATAAATCACGCACAAAAATATGTGCGTCATTTGGTGAGAGAACTACACACACACATACATTCACATGTATATGAGCCGACTATTTATTTCTCCAGCTTTATAAATATGTATGCATGTATATATGTCTCATGCGTACCTTCTTAAGTACACATACACAATTTTTGTTGTCAAGAGTATTTTGCTTGTTTTACACGCAAGCACACAATCACCCACGCATCCGACCATCCATACACACAAACAGCTCCTGACGACCAACCGACGCATACATCGGATCGATAAAATTCGTCTGCGTAAATTTTGTAAGAAGAAACAAATACAACCATTGCATTGACAGCCAAACTATTCAGCAAACATTCTGTGGAGTAGTGCATGAACTGGTATACGAAGGATGAATGCATACTAGTACTAGAGTGACCAGAATTGTACTAGTTGTAAAATGAAAAGTTGGAAGTGTATGTAAAAAAAAAAATCTCTAATACAATGAATCGCACAAAATGGAAAAATTTTACTTTGGCCCTATGCTCCGCAACGGCGACGAAGGAATGATGATGATGATGATATCACACAGTTGCAGTAACTGGTATAATACTGATGCAGGGCCGTTTCACAGGAAAATGCCATTTTAAAAATACTAATTGCTGGCATCGAATAGAGAAAAAAATAGAAGACGAACTACTTCAGCTGCGAAGGAAAATTTTAGTAGGGTAGCTCAGAATTATTAATGATGAGTGTACATTCTTGGACGATGAAATAAGTGTGCGAAATCTTGACCAGTTTTGGTTCTTGTTGTTGTTGCTACAAAATACTATTGATTTTCGATCATTTATTTTTGCTTTCGCTCATTGGAAGAACACACACAGCCAGAAAAAAAAGTAAGAAAAAGTAAATCAAAACAAAATATTTGAGCCGCCTCAAACTTGCACTTTATTATATCAAAAATTAATGGGCCATAAAAGTGAATAGTCGAAATTTTTCTAAAAACTCAACATAAAAACGATAAAATTTTGATGAAAATTACAATTTGAAACTTGGACTTATGCGAATTTTGTTGGAGAATGAATTGTATTTTATTACACCTTTCATTGGGTGTTTGGGCGAGTACCTACTCTTAATTGTGGTGGGCATCGCAAGGTTGTTCTTACAGTTTTAAGTTGACTCCGAATGGTAGACATTTCTTTATGAGGAGCTTTTTCATGGCAGAAATACGCTCGGAGGTTTGCCGTTGCCTGGCGATGGCCGACCGCTGATAGAAAACACTTTTTCTTTATTTTGGTGTTTCACCAAGATTCGAACCTACGTTCTCTCTGAATCCCGAATGGTAGTCACGCTCCAACCCATTCTGCTACGGCGGCCAGTTCAGTTATACCAACACATAAAAACTTCCATTTACGCCATTTTTTCAGTGGAAGTTCTTTTTCAATTTCAGCAAAAAATGACAATCTGAAAGTTCTCAATATGAATTACATATAAAAATGATAGTTAAGCAGATATTGAACCGGTGCGATTCAAAGACGTATGGTATCTTTTAGTTTTTCTGTAGTATACGAGGGCGGCTCAATAAGTACCCATGTTTGATGACAGGGCGTTCCTGAGGGATATTGGTATTAGCATCGAGTGCTGCCATCTAACAAACGACGGCAAAACAAATTTCAGACTGATTGATTGGTTAGATTGGATTTGGCAGCTATTCGAGTGCGACCTACTTCGTGATTTTCGCCAAGATTGAGCAGTATCGTTCGTAATTCGCTTTTGTTTTTGTTTTTGGATGGCAAAAAATGCGAGGAGATAAAAGTACAGTTGGATGCTGTCTATGGGGACGCTTCGCCATTTACGACCATAATTAGATATTGATTCAACGAATTTAAACGTGGGGAACATCCGTTTTTGATGAAGAGGGAACAGGGCGCCAGGCAGACGTGGTTAGCGAGGAAATCATTCACGAAGTCCACGACATCATTCTCGCTGAACGACGAACGAAAGTGCGCGAAGTAACAGCGACCATAGGAGTGTCGCCCGGAACGGCAATTAATATTTTACATGATAAGTTGGCGAAGAAAAAATTGTCGGCGTGATGGGTGCCGCGATTGCCGGAGGACAACAAGCGGTTGCGGCTGTTAACCTCGAAGCAGCGTTCGGACCTATTCAAGCAAAATCCGAAGGAATTTTTGCGTCGAGTTATCACCGTTGATGAAACTTGGATTTATCATTATACTCCAGAAACTAAGCAACAATCAAGGCAATGGATTTCTCCAGGTGAATCTGGTCCAAAGAAAGCGAAGGCAGTCCCATCGGATTAAAATTAATAAAAAAGATGTTTAAAGTATTTATTAATCAATAATATATTTTCCTTCATTATTTACAATGTCTTCTCAACGTTAAGGCAAATTTTTAATACCCTGCTCAAACAATTTTTTGTCTTTGGAGCCAAAATACACTTCGATGTCCCTTTTTATAGCTTCTTTTGAGGAGTAGTTCTTGTTACTCACATGGAATTGAAGTCCACGGAAAAGGTGATAATCACAAGGTGCAATATCCGGAGAGTATGGTGGAAGCGGCATTAGCTCCCAGCCGAAATCGTTCAGCTTGTCTAATGTTTGGCTCGTGGTCGATTTTTAAGTGCCTCATTCAGGTTTGATATCTGATGGGAATAATAATCAGCAGTTATCGTCTGGTTTGGTTCCAGATGTTCATAATAAACAATACCGGCCATATCCCACCAAATAGACAGAAGAATCTTCTTGGGGTGAAGGCCATCTCTAGGGGTCGATTCTGGTGTTTCGTCTTTATCTAACCATTGGCGTTTGCGAACAGGATTATTGTAAAGGACCCATTTTTCATCACCAGTAACGATACGGTTCAAAAAACTTTCATTTTCAAGCCGTTGCAGCAGCTGAGAACACAAATTCACTCTCTGCTGAAGGTTGGTGACGGAAAGTCTATGCGGAACTCATTTTCCTAGCTTTGAAACCTTTCCCAACTGAGCCAGGTGCCTGTGAACTGTTACATGCGATGAATTTAACCTCTGAACTATCATATCGACTGCCAGATTTGGCTCAGCTTCCCGAAGTTCGAGCAAGGCGTCGGTGTTAAAGACTTCAGGACGACCAGCGCGCGGGGCATCCTCCACGTCGCAGTTACCACTTCGGAATTTTGAAAACCACTTTTGCGCAGTCCTCACACTCACGGCATCCTCTCCGTGATCAGTGTTTATTTCTGCAACAGCAGTTGTTGCATTTTTGCCACTTTTATAAAAAAAATACAAAATATGCCTCTTATACGAGTTAGAATATTCCATTTTATTTTTTAACAACACGTGCTTCTATCCGCGATTAAAATGACTTGTTGAATGCACAATATATGAAAGAAAATACAAATAGTTCCGTTATATTCCACGAATAATTTTTTGTATGCAAAAATCGTACAAAAGGGAAATTATCGTTAAAATACGCACGAACTTATGGACTGACCTGATATCAGCAGCGACACCTCTTTTACGAGGGCGCAAACTTATGCCCATACCCAATATACTATATCCTGAGATGTAGCTGAAATAGGTTGTCGGGAGCATCGGACGACCAGTCTAGGTAGTCATTTGATTGAAGGAAGTTTTACCCTTTTTAATACAGCAAAAATAATTGGAATGACACATTGATTGAAAGAAGTTTTTTCTACAGAACTTTTCAAAGGTACTTCGTCGATGTTTGATTTTTTAGATCGAAATGTTACTTGATGTGATACCCGTTTATAGTTCTGCCATCGGACGAGCTGACTTATTTTCGATAGCGCTGACTTAAAACAGACGAATACTAAACATAAAAGCCTAACAGCTGTGCATTTGAAAAAGTCATTGTACATATGTATACGTACCTACATAGATAGGTATGAAAATACATATTAATTTATTTCAAGTTGTCGAAATTACCAAATGCAGGCTTCCCAAAATACCAAACACAAAAAGTTCATTGAACTAAAACGCTCAGACCACAAAGGTGCAAGTAGGGTAGGCAAAAAAGCACAGCTCCCTCCACAGCGACTGCGGGTTGGAATTGAAACAAAATAAAATTACAAGAAAAAAAGGATCAACGTAGCCAACGATTGAGTGAGTCTCTCACAGGACTACAACAAACGGCTTGCTGGCTGGTTGGTTGGCTGCCTGGCTAAATTTGTTGTGTCTGGCCGCAGCGGGCGTACAACTGAAGGCTCACGTAAAACACACGGCCACATTCATACATACATATATCGACAAACGCACACATACAAACATATACATGTATCAACGCACTACGCACGAAAGCCTGATAGAATGAAGAACCGAAAGGTTCTTGACATGACACACAGGCACGCTCGCAAATACATAAAATACGAGTATGTGCGTGCATATGTGTGAGGAGACAGGCAACGGGGTGGCTAACCTGCGGTGTAGGCGGCCGAGAGGCTTTTCGGACAGCAAAAGGATATAAAGCTTATAGATAATATATTGAAATGCATAGATGTGTAGGTAAGTGGGTAGTTATGTACACACACACATATATATGACCGAATATATATACATACATACATATGTACGCATACACACAAGCATGCACTTCGATGTGTGTTCAATAGCCGCTCGAAAGGATAACGAACCAGTGGTTTTGTATTCTCAAATGTGTGCAAATGTTAATGAAAATGTAATAGTTTGAAGATGGATGTGTAGAGTAAATATGCAAATAATTTAATTTTTTTTATTTTAGCGAATTTATTTTTCTAGCCCATTTATCTCTTGCAGGAACTTGCTTCAAAAACCTTTTGCTTCTCAGAGAAGGCTAAGCTTTAGCGCCCCTTATTTGTAGAATAATTTCAAGTTGCTGTACAAGCATCACCTTTTAGGCTTAGGTTAGATTTAGACAGGCTGTTTGTCAAAGACAAGACACTCGGCGGACTCGAGGTCCATTGTGATAGCTGCTTTGGAACTTTGACCTTTGTAACTTTGAAGTATTGGGTTGGGGAAAAAGTAATGTTGTATTTTGTCAATTGAGCGCGTCATTTAACATATCTTGCGTTGAACTTATTGCATCGGGTCACACTAAACGACGATTTAAAGACGACAAACTGTACTACAAGTGTCTCTTTGACAGTGTTGTAATCATACGTTTCAGTCTTAAGTTATAGCGCGTCAAAGATGGAGTCCACCAAGCAAGAAATCCATCATATTTTACGTTTTTACTACCTTAGAGGTAAAAATACAACAAAGGCGGCGGAAAAAATTTGTGAAGTTTATGGGCCTGATACTGTAACGATTCGCACAGCACAGCGTTGGTTCGATCGATTTCATTCTGGTGCAGTAGATGTCGAAGATGCACCCCGTACTGGTA
Source organism: Anastrepha obliqua (assembly GCF_027943255.1). Taxonomy (NCBI): domain Eukaryota; kingdom Metazoa; phylum Arthropoda; class Insecta; order Diptera; family Tephritidae; genus Anastrepha; species Anastrepha obliqua. The sequence continues at coordinate 53,513,058 of NC_072893.1, forward strand.
GGCCAATCGTCGTAGAGACTGATAAAATCGTTGAAATTATCCAAAGAGACCGGCATGTGAGCATTCGCTCGATTAATCAGGAACTAGGTGTATACCACAAAACCGTTTGGAACCATTTGGAGAAGATTGGATTCCAAAAAAGGCTGGATGTTTGGGTGCGACACGGGTTGACGCAAAAAATCTCTTGGACCGAATCAACGCTTGCAATTCTCTGCTAAAACAGAACGAACTTGACCCATTCTTGAGGCGGATGGTGACTGGCGATGAAAAGTGGATCACGTACGACAACGCCAAGCGAAAAAGATCGTGGTCGAGAAGCGGCGAGCCGGCCCAAACCATCGCCAAGCCCAGATTGACCGCCAGGAAGGTTTTGCTGTGTGTTTGGTGGGATTGGAAGGGAATTATCCACTATAAGCTGCTCAACTAATTCAGTCCTCTACTGTGAGCAACTTGACCGTTTGAAGCAGGCGATTGACCAGAAGCGGTCAGAATTGGTCAATAGGAATGGTGTTGTGTTCCACCAGGACAACGCTCGTCCTCACACATCTTTGATGACCCGCCAGAAGCTACGGGAGCTCGGATGGGATGTCCTATCGCACCCATAATATAGTCTAGACCTGGCACCACGTGACTATCACCTCTTCCGGTCCATGCAAAACGCACTTGGTGATACCAAGTTGGCCTCAAAAGAGGCTTGCGAAAACTGGTTGTTTGAGTTTTTCGCAAATAAGGAGGTTAAATAAAGCGTCAAATTTCGATCACAAATACGACATTTCTTTTTCCCGAGAGACGAAAATGGTGATCTGGTGACGGATTCGCAAAGTGTGCTGAGATGGTGAAGGCAACACTGCTCCAAGCTGTTGGCAGATTCAGAACACAACACACCTGTTTCTGGAGCTGATATCCCGCAACCGCCAATCGCGGATGATGGAGTGCCCCAAGTCTAGCCGCAGTGAGAACTGCAATGCAGCGACGCAAAAACAACAAAGCTGCCAGAGTTGATGGCTTGCCTGGCGAGCTGTTTAAGGCTGGAGGAGTTGAGTTGATAGGAAGCATACATTGATTTATGGGCATCCCATGGCAAGCAGAAAGTAAGCCCGGTGATTGGAATCTCAGTGCCCTTTATCCTATCCTAAAAAAAAAGTGACTCCACGAACTGCGCCAACTGTCGAGCGATCAGCCTCTCCATTGCATTTAAAATTTTATCCTGCATGCTGTGTGATAACTTGAATCCTTACTCCCAATCCGTAATTGGGCCGTATCAGTGCAGTCGCTTCACCGTTGACCCAATATTTACACTGCGGCAGATTCTGGAGATAACCCATGAGGATCAAGTCAACCTATTCGTCGACCACAAGACAAATTTTGATAGCGTGATCAACCATATCGCATAATGTCTGAGTGCGGTATCCCTGCTAAGCTCATACGGCTGTGCAGAATGATGTCAAGTTTGGAAAACACCTCTCTGAACCTTTTGATACCGTTCGGAGTTCAAAAAAAGATGATCTATTGTCATGCGATCTTTGCAACTTTGTAATGGAGGGTGTGGTTCGCAGGGCGCGGGTAGAACGAAACGGAACTTTTTTCTATAAAAGCATCGAGCTCCTGACGTATGCTGATGATATCGACAGGAGTCCGCACGATTGGGTCTGGGGGTAAACGAGGGTATAACCATGTATATGCTGGTGTAATGCAGGGAGTCGCGGCGTCTGGAACGACAGATTGAAGTTAATACCTATAAATGGGTTGTGGTTAAGGACTTCATTTGTCTTGCTTCCGCTATTACCAGCAACCACGATCTCAGCCTTGAGTTCGATAACGAACATCTCAAATCACTTTTGAAGTGAACGAGGACCAGTGGGAGCGTTGGCTTTGGCATGGATTTCGAAAGTTTGGATAAATTTGACTCATAACTCGCCGTTTTAAGCTTCAAACACAACTCTAAATTTGTATTTGTTATTTGGCTACTTACTTTACCTTTAATTGTATTCATGCAAGAGAACACTTGCTCGCACGAATGTGTCGATCCGAAAATAGTGAGCACTCCCGATGCCAACTTTTTGACCTCACTGTGGTAATCTGGAAGACTTTTCCATGCGTTCCCACACTGAACGACCCGGTTTTATATCCGGCCAAGGACTGTCACTTCAGCAGCATTCCCCATATATGTATGGTGCCTCAGCTCGCGGCATTGCTTTTAAACTATCCACTTTTGTTGCGTTACGCACATACATTTCTGGACCTTCAACTCTTCCAACTTGCTTTTCAACTCTGTAAATTTTCCAATCCACAAAGTTTTTGTTTTTTAAATCGATCTTTTGCAATTCCAGAAACCCAGTGACAATTTCGAATGGCTCAATGTGGATTTCGTTACTATTTCTGTTGAGAGGATTTACTATGAATGCTAGAGTGGTTTTGAATTGCTCAAATCTGTCAGCAAATTCTAATTCTTTTCAGAAGAAAAGAACCGATTTTTTTCGTGTAACTTCAAGATATATTTTGTTCTGCTTTTTGCTGTGTAATACCTGTAGTCTCACACAAGGGCTGCGATGCCAGTGCTAACTCAGGTTAGTGTCGTTTGAAACTTTCCCGTAAACGCAAACGAAGAAAAATGAGTGAGAAGTACGCGAAGCGTTTCGAGGCGGTATTTTTATGGACGCATTCGAAAGGGCCTAAATTATCTTACGATGCAGCTGCCAAAGTAATTAAAAAATCAAAAAAGTTTGTTGTGATGTGGAATCAGCGGTATAAGGTGTACAAAAATGTTGATAACTTTTCCGAATGTACAATAGTTTGAAGCGAGTGACGACAAAAAGCAGGATAAAGTAATCGTCCAACTTTTTAAGCGGGACTCGTCTTTGCGACTACGCCAAGCACAATCAGTTCTTGCTAAAAAGGGAATAGATGTGAGTAACAACACCATCGAATGTCGACTGAAGAAGGCGAACATATCCTACCGTCCCACATCATCAAAACCCCTGCTCTCAGAAAAACACATTGAGAAACAACAAAACAAGAAATTGGCGTCACAGTAATGGACTTGCCTTCCCAGTCCCCAGACGCCAACTCCATTGAAAATGTGTGGGGAATTATAAAAACGCATCTTTGCGGAAAGCCAGTTCACGTTTTAAAGCAACTCGTGCGCCAAATTCGCAAAATCTAGTCCTGTTTGTCGACGAGCTACGCAGAAAGGCTGGTTCAAAGATTGCCGAGAAAATGGACTCAACAACGATGGATTCTACATGGCTTATTGAGTAATTGCGGCTCGTAATTTTGTACATACTTTTATGTAAAAAAAAAATGTAAATATAATATTAGGTGCACAACTAAGTTCCCGCTGTTTGTCAATAGATCCCGCCACCAGTGTGTGCTAGTCGATTTTAACATAACCTAAACGTCACAAACCAAGCTTAGGCATTTGGTAAACAAACTGCTTCGACACATTAGTGATTTTGTTTTGGTATCATATACTTTTGGTTTTGTGAAAATGTCTGATTTTGTGCCGGATAATCGTCACTTGCGGGAAGTGTTGATTTTCCTCTTTCATTCGAAAAAAAAACGGCGGCTGAAGCGCGTCGAGAGCTACAAAAAGTTTATGGAGCTGCTACTTTAAGTGAAACAGGGACGTCCCGATATTGGTTGCGTCGCTTCAAAGACGGTGATTTTAATGTTGACGACAGTCCGCGTGAAGGAAGGCCAAAAACCTTCGAAGACGCTGAATTGGAGGCATTGCTCAATGAGGATCCGTGTCAAACGCAAGAAGAGATTGCTTCAGTATTAGGAGTTACCCGCCAATCCATTTCCAAGCGATTGCATGCTTTGGGAATGATTCAGAAACAGGGGACTTGAGTTCCTTATGAGTTAAAACCAACCTGTGAACAACTGCTCCAGCGGCAAAAAAGGAAGAGGTTTCTTCTTCGCATCGTGACGGGTGATAAAAAATGGATTAATTACAGCAATCCAAAGAAAAGAACGTCATTGGGACTGCATGGTCATGCTTCTACGTCGTCGCCTCGACCGAATATTCACGCTGTGAAGGTTATGCTATGTATTTGGTGGGACCAAGTTGGTTTTATTTATTATGAACTGTTAAAACCAAGCAACACCATCACTGGGGATCAGTATCGACTTCAATTGATGCGATTGGGCCGAGCACTGCGGAAGAAGCGGTGGCATACCGCGGAGAGGCATGAAAAAGTGATGCTACAGCATGACAACGCTCGGCCTCACGTTGCCAAAACCGGTTAAAAACTACCTGAAAACACTGAAATGGGAAACCTTACCCCACCCGCTATATTCTCCAGATATTGCGCTGTCCGATTATGACCTGTTCCGATCGATGGCACATGGTCTAGCTGACCAGCAGATCCATTCATATGAAGACATCAAAAAATGGCTTGATCCGTGGATAGCCTCAAAAGATGAACAGTTTTACCGCGACGGTATACGAGACCTACCAGAAAGATGGGAAAAAGTAGCAGCCAGCGATGGGCAATACTTTCAATGATTCACTCGTAACCATTTTTTCAGAATAAAGTTGTATTTTCATCAAAAAACCGCGATAACTTAGTTGCGCATTTAATATATATCTTTTCTACTTCATGAACAATCGCGTTTCCTTTTTTCTGACGCAGACTGTACATTAAAACCTACATAGAAACATCTGACAATGGCGTCATTCGAGAGACTCCGATGTACTGCCGACAGTGACGCGTGTCATGGGGGAAGTTTGCAGTGAAAAGCGAGTGCAAGTGGCTGAAAGATGGAATCGGTGCCTAATTCTCGTTAATCGATTCAAAACGATTTTTAATTGTTTCTTTTTTGTTTTTGATAAAATAAATAACATTTGCGTATGGAACTAAAGAGCCAGAGCTTCGCAACCAAAGAGCCGCAGGTTGCCGACACCCGGCCTAGGATTTTCACTGTTTCTTGGGTACCGAAATATGTAAATGTTGACTTCCTTAAAGGTTAGAAAACTAGTCAGCAGACAATTGACTGTATCCCTAATAGCTGCTAACCCATCTCGAAGAACACTACAGTGAATCGCAAGCGTAAATTTTGCACTTTTTAAGGATATGACAGACGTTTTTTTCTCTTATTCACTCCTCTCGGGAGCATAGGGCCTCGACAAGACGTGCATGGGTTGCGGTAATCTGTTTGATTTCTGACAGGGTAGATGATTAGCCTGCCGCTATATATGATATAATATATGACAGACGTATTCTCACACAAATCAGAAATTTAACTGCGCCTAATTTAATTTATTTCCTTCATCTTCCCCTAATCTAATTTCAGCGCTTTCTAAAATGAGTGCAATTTTTAGTAAACTTCTTGAGAAACTCACAAACATCATTGAATCACCATTTCTAATATGGGAAATTCTCACCATGCTGCGTGTCGGAGTCACGGGTGATAGTGGACGCGAATTGGATGAATTTCTGCAACAAATAGCAACTGATATTGGTATCTCAGAAAATGATTTAGCGCACTTAAGTAGAAACGACTTCCTCACATCAACCACAGATGACTCAAACAACCACATAACACCGCCATTATCATCCTCCGACTCCAATGTGTTATCATCTGCAAGTGAAAAATCTAAAAAATTATGGATTTCCAATCGATTATTCATTAAGTCCGGCTGCCGTCTCAATGAAAACTTTACAAATGTACTCAAGCAACAGTTTGCGTGCGGCGTGCAGGAACTCAATTTTTGTGACTCCCGTCTAGCCGCCAAAGCGATCAATGAATGGGTGAAGGAAGCTACGAATAAACGCATACCAGCCATTATATCATCGCATGATGTGGGTGCCGATACGCAAGCGGTGCTGGCCAATGCGATCTACTTCAAGGCACAATGGCGGCAACAATTTGAGCCCATCGACACCAAGCGCAAGCCATTTCGCATCGACACACAGCAAAGCGTTTTGGTGCCACTGATGAGTCAAGTGGTGAACGCGCGCTATGCGTACCTGGCCGATCACAAAGTGCAAGTGCTCGAGTTGCCTTATCGGGATACTGATCTGTCAATGTTGGTGATTCTACCGCACGAGGTCGCAGCTGATTTGAGTGGTGTGACCAATTTGTTATTGGCAGATGTGGTGGGGCAGTTGGTGTTTCGGAAAGTGTATGTGAAATTGCCAAAATTCAGCTATGGCTGCACTATAAATTTGCATAGCTTGTTGACGGAGGTTTGTAGGCTGTTGTGAAGCGCAAAGTTGGTATTTTTTAATGAAATTATTTTCACCATTTTTTTTTATTTTTTATTTGCTTGCAGTTCGGTGTACGCGGCATTTTCCATGGCAGTCAGGACTTTAGTAGTCTCATTGCGGCAAATGCTTCTGATTTTGGTGTCTCGAAAATTATACAACAGGCTTTCATCAATGTGACCGAAGAAGGCACAGAGGCAGCTGCAGCGACTAGTAAGTTTGATGAAGTCTTAATAAAAAATACATTTTTTTAATTATTTTGCATTATTTCTATCTTTTTAGCCTGTAGTATTGATGGTGTCGTGAGTTTTGAAGAGAAGTTCATAGCAGATCGGCCTTTTTACTTTTGTATAAAAAACAGAAGTGGCTTAAAATTATTCGAAGGCTGCTATCGACAACCGTCTTAAGCTCCTTGAGTCTTAATTGAATGACTGGCCAATCGCTTGATTGCTTTGTTTCGTAGTAATAGAGTTCTATTGTAAAATAATTAGGGTAGAATTAAGGCTTTGCTTTGATATCAGAGGCTCGAAAACTTTTTAAATGATCAAGGCGCGACAAGATGCTCTGAGAGATTTTGTGTAACCACTTTTTTATGTTTCTATGTGTAGCTTAAAGTTGCAGTGTAAATTTTTTTTCGTTTAATTTTTTGTAACTTTTTACTTTGCTTGTCACAGATATAAAAGGAGAATAAAATAATACACTGATAAAAATGCACCAGAAATTCCAATTGTGCACGTAATGAAAACCGCGCTCGGTGCAAGTTTTGAGGTTGCCCAAAGTACTGTGCTTTTCATACAAATTAAAATATCTCTCTATCCGCAAACTAGAGTTTGAGGCTCGTGCTAGGGCAATCTTTCCAAACAGGCAGGATTGGATCGACGGAAGATGGAATCGGGAGTCGGAGCAGGGGTTTTCTCTAAATCAGCCAATTTATCTATCTCCCTTAAACTGCCGAACTCTGCTAGTGGGAGACTGTAGAGCATTTTCTCTGTAAATGTCCGGGTTTGGCAGCTAGACAACTAAGGTCACTGGGCGCTCCTTTCTTCGACAGCTTGGGCAGTGCGCCAACCTAAATCTAATCAATCTCCTCCATTATATCAGCAGCTCTGGTTGGCTGTAGATATATGCCTGTTGGAGGTCTCATAATGGTATCAAAACGGCGCTTTAGTGCTACCTGAGGAGTGCCAAACCGGCACTTCAACCATTTCACCTACCTACCTATGCCCCGAAGCCGAGGCTTCTTTTGAGCGCCCAGGACCTTTATCGGGTAAGAGCATACTTTTAGCAAATTTAAGTACGTAACTTTTTTGTGAAATTTCCGCATTTAATTTGCGCAGAATGCCAGTCTGCCTTTTCTATTATGAGGCCCCAACAAGGCGAATGGAGTACTGAAGGTGGCGCCATTAAAAAAACAGTTACTTTACTCTGACGTCAGCTCCCCTCATAATACAAAACAAACAAAAGGAGAAGTAATTGTGAAATTTATTTGAGAAAATTCAGTGAATGGCTTGGAAATATTGTGATTTGTGAGATTAGAACTATACAAACTAATGCAAACGAAGTGCCGCGTGTTAAATTGTTGCACAAATAGATATAAAACCTCCAAATGCAGTTTTTGCGTGTTTATGCGGAAGACGCCGTGGCGTGAAAGTGTGTGTGTGTATGTATATATATACAATTTCTTGTGCTTGGTTGTTTCCATTGCTCTCGGTCACTCTTTTTTTCACAACAAGTAATTCCCCTTCGTTCTGTTTGTTTATTAATGGACTCTTACGACACGGCGAATTCGAAAGGCGCAATCTTCTTCTCTATCATTCTTGAGACTGCACCATGCAAAAGTTAACGCAAAACTGTCATTTCGTTAGCAAATGAATTAGAAGGTACTTCCCCTAAAATCCGTTCAACTGACTCAACTCAAAAAATGTGATTACCAGCGTCGCAGGGACGCATGATTCAATGATAAAAGGTTTGCTCAGTAAGCAGCTTTCTCGTTCTTTCTTGACAAATCGGCTCCCTTAGCAAGACACTGGGTTGCTAGCTCTAGAAATTTTTAGTAAAAGTGGAGGAAAAGTAAAATTTGTAGAAAAAAACATTTCATTTTCAAAATGGTCTGCTTACGAGCAATAAATCGATCCCGACGCGATCGATAACATTGCATACCTCATTATAAAAAAGTTGGGATTGAAGGAACTTGTTTCCAATGAGCCCACATTCCCATGGATGGATGGAGCGTCCAGAAGAGGCTTAGCAAAGCACAGTACCAGCATGAAAAAGCTTCTCATAAAACGAACTGTAGGTCCTTCCATTTGTGGAACAACATCAAGACCCGTGCTACGAATAGGAGGAGGATCTCGGCCAAACACCTAACAGAACAAAATAGTTTCATATTTGCGAAACTTCGGAACTTTGCAATCGGTTTTAAATTTAAAAACTAATTCACAAAATAAAATCTGGGATTAAGTGAAATAATTTATTGTTTTAATATTAGACAGGCAATTTCCGCTAATAACTTCTATTTGTACCATTATTTACATTCATATATTAATTAAAATTTAGTTTTTAAGCCGTTCGCAGTTTGTTTCCATTTGAGTAAGAAAATAATTTTTGCTACCATTTTTACCAAAAAGGATTCAATATTTTCCTCTTTATTCACCTTCTTAAATACAACCTTTTGTAAGGGAGTGTCAAAAATCGAATGTCACTAGTGAGCAAACCTTTAATAATTGAATCATGGCAGGGACGGTACTTTCTCGAGCTTTCTTCTCAAAAATACAACGTAAAAAGAGAAAGACAAAACCACTGAGTACGCAATGAAAAAAAAAAAAATTGTGTCAAAAGAATCGGGTTTCTACTGCAACCTATTTCTCACATTTATTTAGAGAATTAGGCGACTCCTCTCCAGCTCCATTTCCGGTCTGAAATCGGGCTGATCTCGCTTTCCGCCACTTTTCTGCCTTTATAGTGGAACGCTCTTTGAATCTGATTTCTAAGCGTTTACTCACCAACTACTCGTACTTTTATTGCCATTTGACAATTTTTTTCTTTAGTGAGCATCCAAGTGCGCATACTCTTCACGTCATTGAATAAGTGTGAAAAATTTCACTTTTAATATTCTTGCTGTAAAAATTCTTTTCGCCATTTGAATAGCTATGCATACTTCAGAATATATTTGACATCTACACCAGCGTCGCCACTGCAACGCCACAAAGCTGCTGCACTCGCATCCATAAACAAAAAGTTGACGTCAGTTATGAGGCGCATCGGGTCAAGTCGTGAGAAAGGATGTTGAGGTGGCTGAGTAGACTGAGACTGAGAAGGCTTGCAATAGTTCACACTTTGATGATGACCAAAGAGCTGAAGATTTTTGCTGCCGCAGCGAGACTGAGTGTGCAGCGAGCAGCGTTTGGAATTTTTCACTTGCGCACCGCAGAGGCGAAGTCCTTTTAGTTATGCCCAAGAGCGCGATTCACTGCCAACCGGGTGGTTATGTGGTGGGGGGCTGTCTATGTGTCTGGCTGATCGGCTGCTTGCTTACTTGCAAGAATGGTTGGTGGGTTGGTTCGTTGGTTGCTTGCTTGATGAGTACATACGGCCCCTAATGGGCTGTAATGGTTAATGCTTAAGTGTTTTAAAGGCATTCATAATTTTGCGAAATTTGCGAAAGACATTCTGAAGCCGACAGTCGTTCACCGCCGCCGCCGCCGCCTATTCGGGGGATGCATGATGGACATTGGGACGATGTGGCCAGTTTGTTGTTGGTTGTGCGCAACCAAAGTATGCAAGCAACCTGTGTTTATGAGCTTACTCGTACATACTTTGTGTATGTGTGTGTGTTTGTGTGTGATTATTTGCGGATGTGCATGTGTAAGTGCCGACTCGTAAATATTCAACTACTTACTTAATTTTCAAGTCCATTTCACAGTAATTACTCAGCGGCGAATGAAATGCTAAAAATATTCAATTTAACTGTGGCTAATTTGTGCGCAACAAATCGATGGCACAAAAGAGCAAACAGCCAAGAGCTGCCAAGAATGGACTTGCATACATACGCACATACATTCGTGGCGAACGGCGAACGGCGCATAGCAAGTGGCAAATGGTAAAGTTGGCTGCCGCTACTGCTGCTGCCCGTTTATTGAAAGCCAACGCAGTGAGATGAAAGCGACAAGCAAAAGGAATCGCTTACTCACACAAATACGAGCACACACAGGCGGAAGTTTTATAAAGGGTTTGCCATTTGTTTTAAAGAAAGTGAAGATTGCCGTTTTTCGTTAGCGGAACGACCCGGTCCAGGGCTGTGACTTTAACGGTATTCCTAAAACATCTGAGGAATAAATATTTACTAAGTCTTTATTAGGATCAGAGAACAAGAATTGGGAAAGGGCAGATCGATTAATCTACAGAAAATATCTTAACTCTCATTTTAGTAAATTGTAGAACTTAGCAGCATAAGCTGGTATAATATATCGAGCATATCTTTGCCTTAGAAGAACTATTCACATAAACTATTTAGCCGAGCTCCTCCTCCTATTTGTGGTGTGCGTCTTGATGTGGTTACACAAATGGAGGGACCTACAGTTTCAAGCCGACTCCGAACGGCAGATATTTTTTAAGAGGAGATTTTTCATGGCAGAAATTCACTCGGAGCCGAGGGGCGACCACTATTAGAAAAAAACTTTTTCTTCATTTTGGTGTTTAACCTAGATCCGAACCTACGTTCTCTCTGAATTCCGAATGGTAGTCACGCACCAACCCATTCGGCTACGAGGACCGAAAACTCTAGATTCCACCATTTTTAGACACAACATTAAGCTTCTTGACCCAAAAAGAGAGAGAAGCTGGTCGTAAATAAATGTCAAGAATGAGCTAAGTGTGGTTAAAGAATAAGAAAGACCCTCCTAAAGAAATTCTCTAGAGAAGTATACATGCGCCAGCGAAATATATGGAGTCGTTAGCACTATAGCAGGTGCTATGGAAAAGAAAAGGTAAGCCTACCGTTTTTTTTTTGTGTATCGCAAAATTTCGATAAAGTACAGCATGAAGGGCTCCTCCAAAAGCTCAAGTCCATGCTGGCAACAGAATACTACGAAGTGCTCTCGTCATATCGTAGTAATAGGTTTTTTTACGTAAATCACGAAAATGCATATGCGTCTCTAAAAAATATGAATACGGATCCTCTTCATTTTGGGCCCTCTGCTACATCTACAAGTATTTCATCGATGAGTCGATAATCCCATACGTCGACGAGGCCAAATATCTGGGCAGCACACTTGATGCTGAACTGCGATGGAAAGCTCATGTCAAGAAAAAGCGAGAAGAGCTACATTTGAAAACAGCTCTCCTCTATCCAACGACTGCAAAACAAAATCTTTCGGCGCTTAGTAACCACACGGCACTATATAAGGAATAGCTATCTTCATCCTGATCTTTGCATAGCAACTATAGCGACTGAAGTAACGAAGCAATTTGGCATAGCTCACAAATAGAGAGTAAAAAGCATCCAGCTTACTTCGACTGAGTGCTTCTCGAAGACGATTAAAGCGCACAACTCTAGCAGATCTTATGGAGAGGGGCGAGTGGCGATTATTTTCTTAAGGGGGGAGCCTGCTTTAGAGATTTCAAAAAATCGATTTTTTCATGGAATTTTTTGGGAAGGAAAGAAATATTCGATTGAAACGAAACTTTCAGGTTTTATTGCTATATATTTAAGCAGTCTTCTCAAATTTTTTCATTAAAATATATGCCTGGTACAAGAATTTTGCCGAGACGCCTCTAGTGTGCATGTGTCGTGCGGCGGGAAAGATGCAGGTCGCTATTTTTATCAGAAACCAAAACGCCAAAAAAATTTTTATTTTAGTATAGTATAGCTTCTAGTTAAACCAAGAAAATTAAACAAAAAGTGAGAAGTTCAGAAATTTTTCGCTAATTTAAAAAAAAAATCTTTTTTTTGGAAAAACAAATTCACTTTAGATTGTTTAAAAAGTGGGTTAATCATAACTTTCTTAAGGTTTTTTAGGTTCAACTAAAAGAGAATTTAATTCCGAATACAATCAATGTCATCTCGTTTCGATAGGACGTTTAAATTTTTCCCTATCTTTCCCGCCAATTAGGAAAAATCGTAAAAATAAAAATCCGAGAAATCGCACTTCGAGCGATCCGGCCGCTCGTATGCCTGCTCGACGCTTGCTCCTCTAAAGCAGGCTCCCCCCATAATGCCTTTCTTAAAACAAGTGAAATTATTAAATGAAAATGTCTTATCCTTGATTCTTTTATTATAATAATATTAGTTGCATTAATATTAGTTGCAATTGTACAAGGCTTCTGAAAAATGTCTTAAGGGTCGAAAAAACGGGGTCCCAGCAAACGCCAGCTGTTTAGCGTTTTTTTTCGAATATTATACCTCTCGATTCTGTAAACAAATCAGTGTCGCCATAGCTTTCTTCGCACTCAAATTTTGTTTATTTTGAAGCAGACTTCATCACAGGAAATGTGCAGAAGTCACACAGTCCAAGCTTTGTCGGGTAAGACACAGAAATGCTGCTTTCAAACTGTACATTTTTTGCTTGAAACGCAGGCTCAAGAAAGAAGAAGCAAGGCAGCGAAGAAGAGATGGAAGGCCTCAGTGACTGTATGAGGTACATATATACCAGGTTGATAGACAATAGCTCTGCATAATATGTGACGCTGATTGTTTTATCCTTTGTAAGTACGATTAGCTCATCATGCTCGTCCTATTGTATGGCGCAGAAGCTCAAACGATGGCAAGATCCGATGAAGCCTCTCTTGAAGGCTTCGAGAGCAAGATTCCGCGAAAGGCTTTTAGACTTTTATAATTTGGCGACGGCGAATATCGCTGTACGAGGTTTACGTCGACATAGTGCAGCGAACAAAGATCCAACGATTCCTATGGCTAGGCCAAGTCACTCGAATGCATACAAACGCTCCAGCTCTAGAGGTATTCGATTTGATATCTGCTGGTGATAGCAGAGGAATAGCAGTGGCTCCTTTGCATTGGAGACACATCAAGTGCACGAGAACTGGCGCGCTTTGTTAAGCTCAACCCAAATTGCTTAAGCGGTCAACGCGCCAATCAAGAAGGAGTATATTCTTCTTTTCCCTTTCTTAGTTAATCGACGTGAATGACCCTGATCGCATTACAAAACAGTATCGTCATGACTTTGCTTAACAACAGACCCGCCTTGGTTTTGTTGCTGTTGTTGTTGTAGCAGCATAAACATTCCCCATTCTTACATACGGGGAATGCTGCTGGAGTGGCAAACCTTGGCCGGATATAAATCCGAGTCGTTTCGGTAACGTAAAACCGACTGCCATAGAAACGCCGCCTTGACTTTCTTTGGCTTCGCTTCAGCACGAGAAGTCTCCTGTATTGACTGTTGCTTGCCCTATGGCTCCTATGGCTGAGAAATAAAACAGAAACTCATTCTTATCGCAACTGAACATTTTCAACCATTCCTTTAGATTTTGTAATTGGCATAAACATCGTTTATTAGAGTTTGGTCGAGCTTAGCTTCCAATTTGTGTTATGTGACTTTTTATTGCCACAAAATTAGAGGGGTTCATAATTTTATTTGCACAAGGAATAGAAGTTAGTTATTATGATAAACTTTTGCTTAGCAGAAATGCATTCGGCGGCTGCCGAGAGGTGACCGCTATTTGATAAACTTTTTGAATCAGTTGATGTTTCATATTCCCGATGGACTTTAACTCGGGATCCATCGAGTGGTAGTAATGCACAAACTCATTCGGTTGTGGGAACCAATAGCATATCGTTAATTTTGATTGGCCACCCCTGGTATGCTGTCGTCAGTTGGACCACCAGCGGCACCACTTTAAGAGGATGGAAAAAGAAATTCAGTTTTGTTACATCACAGTCGAAAAATATGCTTAACAATTTTATATACAATTCTACGAGATTAAGTCTTTTTAGAACATATTAACCTATACGTCCTTTACATGAAATCCAATGAAACCGCTCAGTTACTTTGTTTTGAAAGAAAGATTGTAAGAAAAATATGTCGACCTGAATGACTTGAAGACGGTAATTACCGCAATCGGTGCAACGACGAGTTAGACACACCTATTAAATGTAATCAGGTACAACAAAGCGCAAAGGATTCGATGGTAGGTACTAATGCGCAACAATAGAGTTATAACAAAGATCTTCGAAACAAATCTACAAAGCGACAAAAGAAGAAGCCGGCCGAGAAAACAGCAGTGATGACATTGAAGGCAACTTTGGCTGATATCAAACGAAAAGTTGATGACCGAGTGACGTGGAGGCCGATTGTAACGCCAGCAATGGTTCACCCAGAACTGTGATTATATGATTCGTTTACCAGTAGAGTAGAAAAATTCATTCACAACAGGTATACAAGAATACAACATTCGAAAGACGTCATTAAAGAGGCGAGAAAAAACAAGAACTTCCTTTACAATATTATAACTGGTGATGAAAGGTGGTGTTTCCAACATGAACCTGAAACTAAACGCCAAAGTGCCGAATGGAAGGCCCCAGATGAGCCACCATCCAAAAAAACGCGTTTGTAGAAGTCAAAAATCAAGTCGATACTCATTTGCTTTTACGATTCCAAGGGAAGGAGTTCGTGCCAACGGGCCAAGCCGTCGATGCAATTTCCTATCTTGGCGTTTTGAAGCGTTTGCTGCATCGCATTCGTCGAATTCGCCCCGAATACCGCAAAGGAGGAAGCTGGCGCTTATTGCATGAAAATGGACCATCTGATCGATCCACTCTTGCGACTGATTTTTTGACTAGAAATCGCATTTTAACCGTCAATCACTTACCGTATTCGCCTGATATGGCTTCCTGTGACTTCTACCTATTCGAAAAATTGCATTTGGTCATGAAAGGAAAACGTTCTACGCCCGTAGAGGCCAGCCAAAAGCTTATACCGACATTCTGAGGGACATCCCGGTCAATGATCTGAAACACTACTTCGCAAAGCTTTCAGATCGCGCAAGAAAGAGTATCGAGATCAGAGAGGACTATTTTGAGGAAATAAACTCGAAGTTGTCGAAACAAAGCTCCTGTCGTTTCTATTTTAGATAAGTATTGTTTATTTTGGACATCACCTTGTGGGTGGCTCCAAGAGATACGCCAAAGCCGAGAGTTTGGTCGAAATTGGTCGAGAGGTGGGAAGAGGTTGTAAACAGCAACGACGAATATATAATTGATTAATTTATTGATATAATTATTGTTTTTTGTTTAAGTAAAAGTTGTCAGTAAAAACGCTATGAACTTATTCCCCAATCCAATAATATATAAATATTTAGCGCTTACACTCTTTTTTGGAGTTTGGCCGAGCTTCTCCTCCTATTTGTGGCATGCGCCTTGATGTTGTTCCACAAATGGAGAGACCTACAGTTTAAAGCCGAGTCGGAACGGCAGACATTTTTGACGATGGGCTTTTCTATGACAAAAATACACTAGGAGATTTGCCACTGCTTGCCGAGGGGCGATCGCTATTAGAAAAAAACTGTTTCTAGAATTTTGGTGTTTCATGCACAGAGATTTGAACCTTCGCAATTCCGAATGGCAGTCACGGACTAGCCCATTCTACTTTGGCCATCTGAAGCAAAATTTTAAGAGTAATTTCAGCTGCCACCTCAACAGGGACCCGGCATCAAAGTTCTGCCCACTCATTTCACGCGTAATCAAATACTCATCCAATCTGTTGTTGGTCAGGCGTCAACGAAGTAAAATGAGCAGTGGTTGCTTAGATTTACTCGTACATCACCAACACAATCTCAGTTGTTTCGTAAACAAATCGCTGTCAGAACCCCTTTTACGTAAGCTAATCAGCTGATTCCTTCAAAAGCGCTGAGAGCCGGTTAACGGGCTGATGCTGACCAGCATTCTGCACTCTGTACATCGTGGAAAAAATGTTTTGTTTTGAGAAAAAATAAATGGGTAACCCTGTAGTTAGGTGTGCCTTAATAGCATCATTTGATTGCCCACTCACACTCAGTACCAAAATAAATATAAATGGAATATAAAACATAAAACAGTTCATGTAAATGCATAGAGAGACATGTGAATGACAATAAATTCTGTAGTCAACAACAATAATAACACCAATGGGAACGCAGAAAACATTAATGATAACTACAGACACACACAAACACACATTTGCATGTAGTACGCTGCAAGTCACAACAACCAACAGATTAAGACTTACCAAAGGGATATTCGCCCAGTGGCAACTATTTTTACTGTTGATCTTCCTTGTGATCCTTTCGCAAGAGCAAAGCGCAATGCAATTATGCATTGCCAACAAATATACGCACGAGTACGAGATATGCCAGAATGTTGCCTCCACAGTCAGCGTGCATTTGGCAGCAACAAGATATTTTTCTCATGCCCTCAAAGTGGCCACAAAAGCTGCTGCTGCTGCTGCTGCATGCCACAAACACAAACAACAGCAAAGAGACGGCATGAAAGAAAGCGCAGTAGGAGGAAACATGCGGTCGGTGCGAGGAGGCGAGCAGGCGATGTCGCCAATCATGCAGCTACATTTCTACAAGTGCATGCAAGCCGACTGCTGCAGCAACAATAGCGCAAAATGAGAACACACATAAACACAAGAACAATAACAACAACAGCATTAACAGAAGCAGCAGCATCAGCAGCAGTAACATGGCCATCATCGGATAGGCGCATCAATAATATTGCCCTGCGGCTGGGATGGTCGTCTAGCATTTGGATTACATGCAGGCACTCGCACACACACATACAAGCATGGGCCTATGGGCTTGTAAAGTTTGCAAAGAAGTAGGCTTGCATGTTGTTCGGTTGTTTAGGCTCAATTCGGTTTGCTTTTAGTTCTTGGCTATTGGCTCTTGGCTCTTGATCTTCAGAAAATCGCACAGCGCCGCCGCTGCCATCGCCGCCATCGCCATTCAGCGACTTTGCCATAATAAATGTCACAATTAATTGGATTTTAATTGTCTGTTAAGCAGCGAAATTAAGTGCGCACCCAGCAGCCAAACAATCGCCGCTTACATACTTAAATGCATGTTGAAGGTTGTGCATACACACACACACATACTTAAGTAAGGCACTGCCAAGTTGGGCGGTAAATTTTCATAGTGACTGCAGTCGGTTGCCAACGCATTTATGCAACTGTTTGTTGCATAGTTGCGAGGCTGTGAAGGGCACTTGCCTACGATTACATACATACATACATGCATACATACTTACATAAATGGGTTGGCTGCAACTGGGCTTTCGCGAGCCTGCTTCCTTGTCAAGCGAAATATATTTGACGTAGCGAATTGAGGGGATTTGATAGAAAAAATGTGCAAATTTATTAAGAGAATTTGCATTGGAAAATAATTTTGATATGTAATAAGCCGATTCACACTTTGTGCTGCAAAAAAAGGGCTATGAATTTAAATTTTCAATTAAACGTAAAATTTACTAATTTATTAACTGCGTAAGATGGGCGAAATGGAATAGGTGCATAGGGAGGGTGAGTTTCGATTTTGGTCAGGCTTTTAGAATATTTTAAAACTGCTGATGCAAGGAAAAATTTGGAAGGGCAAAGAGGAATTGGTAGGATGAAAACGACATGGCTAGACAACATCAAAGAGTGGACAGGCCTCAAAACACCCGGCGAACTAAAAGCGGCAGCGAGAAACAGACAAAAATATAATGACGTCATTAATAATATGACCTGACAACCATACGACTAAGATCATAATGACGTTTGTATGTAATCGCGAACATCTATCCGCGCCGATTAAGAAGAAGTTAGAATTTTTCACCATAGCCTTGAACTTTTAAAACTTTTCCTGACTTTGGAGCCATAAAAAATAACTAAATAATTGGCAAAACAATGTAGGAATGCTTCAAAGCAAACAAAAAATTATCAATTTGACTTCGAAGTAACTCTGCTTTAAGGCTAGTACGGAGCTCTCTACAAAATTCTCAAGCGGAATTTTGCCATTCCTTTTGTATGAAAAAATGGTGGCGAAGTAATGTTTGCATTTGATATTTGGCAGTCTCCTGGAGGAGGAGAGCAAATCGGTCACTTTAAAATATAATAAATCATAAATTGGCGCAAACACTGTTAGATGTTTGGCCGAGCTCTTCCTCCTGTTTGTGGTGTGCGTCTTGATGTTGTTTCACAAATGGAGGGACCCATAGCTTTAAGCCGATTTTGGACTCAAATGATTTTTATGACCAGCATTTTCATGGCAAAAATACACTGGGAGATTTACCACTGCTTGCTGAGGGGCGATCGCTATTAGAAAAAAATCTATCATTTTGCTGTTTCATGCACGGAGATTCGAGCATACGCACTCCTAAATGGTAGTCACGCGCCAACCCATTCGGCTACGGCGGCGGCTAGGAGCCATAACTTAACTAAAAATCAAACAAAAAATAAATACCAGCACTTTTTACAAATAAAAAAATATTTTTTTATTAATTCGAATGTTCCTACTCCGCTTTTATCTACAAAAGTTCTCGCTTTTCCATGTTATTAACTGATCTATCGAAAAATACAGCCCGCGAAGAAAACACAACCCCTGAACATTGTAACAAATTTTGACTATTTATTTATCTATTTTTGGAAGCCAATCTCCGGCAAATGAGGGATGCGAAAGCTATACTTTCACAAGGCTTCAGAAAGCAAGAAACGCATTTGTTAATCTCCGTCCAGTGCGGCTGTCCAAATAAATCAGCGAGGATACCAAACTTCAAATCTTTAATTCAAATGTTAATCTCTGCTTCTCTATGCTTTTGAAACATTGTGGCTATCAGCAGAAAACGTTCAAAAGCTGCAAGAGTATGTAAACCGCAGCCTGAGGTACAGCCTGCGCATTTGGTGACCAGACAATTGGATATCGAACGCCGACTTACACCGAAGATGCCAACAAAACGCCAAATGGCGCCAGATATCAGAGAGCGGAAGTGGAGGTCGCTCGACCATACACTACGCAAAGGAGGCACGGAGATCAAGCAGTCAAGCACTAGACTGGAATCGCCAGGGTCAACAGGCATAGGGGCTCTCAGCGCCGGTGCATCGAAAGTGAAATAAAACCTGTGAACAAAAACCTTTCGAGGCAGCAAAAAAAAAGCAAAAGCAGGGAATAGATCGAAGTGGAAAAATTGTGCTTGGGCCTATAATGATGATTTATTTACTTTTTAATTTCAATTTTTTTTGTATAGTTCATTTTGTAATAAATACCATATTAATACAAATTTCAAACTTTGTAAAATGTAATTTAAAAAAGAAATTCGAAAAATTTCCGTATTTTTAAACTTTAGAAAAATGAAAAGTAAGATTGAGGTTGCTCAAAACTCTTTTCCTTGACGCTGCCTCCACATAAATAAAAGTTGCATTGATTTGTGATATATTTTATTTTTTTGAAGTGAAACTTCTTAGGCGTCGATGGACGAACGAGAATGAAGAGTAAAATTTCAAGGCATGCAACATTTTGGGCATTTTCGTTCCGCGAGTGAGAAAAACGATGTAATGTAGAGGAAAAGGAGAGAGAGAGCTATACCTTATATATATTTTAGATACCCATTAGGCTATTTTTCCTGAGTTTTTCCTTGTGGTTGCTAATTTCTAGTGAGAAATATATTAACATTTCCTACTTTTTGGCGCTTGTTTGTTGGTGCAAACTTGTGGGAAATATATTTTTGGTGCCTACTTTTTCGGCGTTATATTTCCTTGGTGCCTACTATGTGGGGTGTTTTTTGGTTCCAATTTTTTGGCGTTTTTTTTTGGCGCTTATTTCTGTATCCTGGCTAGTGCTTGTGCGTACTATAAAGTACTATCCATACCGGCGACGGATTTGTTGATATTGCCTTGCGGTATTTTGTGCCGTTGCTACGGTCCTGGAATCGCTGCGTTTGTGCGGGTAAAAAAACCCTCGGAGTAGTGCGCGCTGTTGCCACGGCTTGTGTCCGGCGTTTACCTACACCGGTCGACCCTTCTCCGTTTTTTGTCAATTTTGTCTATTTGTATTCTCTGCAAATGTTGTGAATTTACTTAGGTACATATTCTTTTTTTCTCTCTCTCTCGGGTCTCTCTCATTTTCTCCCGGGTCTCTTCCTTTTTCTTTGTTTGCCTAGAAAGTTTCACTTCTGTCATGTGTACTACGCTACACGCACTTTTCATTTGGATGACATGCTCTAACCAGCGTAGCCGATCGATCTTCTTTCGCTGTATAATGTCTATGTCGTCAGAAGACTCATAGAGCTCATTGTTCCATTGGTCACGATACTCACCGTCGCTAACGTGCAAAAGTCCAAAAATCTTTCGCAGATGTCGTTAATATCATCGGCATGCGCCAGCAGTTGTACGTTTGATCTTGAGTGCTTGAGCTATTAAGTTCTTCTGGTCTTACAACATTTTCAGCGTCGTGTTGGTATTAAACGGCTCAGAAATGTTCTTCCCAATTGACGGCTGGTATTGAGTAACGTCTTTTTGTATAGCCTAATTAGTTTTGTGGGGGTACAACATTCAGGCATTGCGGCATACAGGCAACTCTTTTTCGTGCTATCGAATGCAGCCTTAAAATCGACAAAAATGGTGTGTTCCGATTTTTCTTTCATGGGTCTTTTCCACTACTTGGCGTATTGTGAACAGCTGGTCAATGGTGGATGTTCCAGATCTAAAGCCACATTGATAAGGTCCAATCAGTAGGTTAATGGTGGGCTTCAGAATTTTGCACAGTATGCTCGCTAGAACCTTGTACGCGATATTAAGAAGACTAATTCCGCTGCTACGTGGCTGTCTCCTGATCGAAAAACGTGGAATCAGATCGATCATGTTGTGATAGATGGAAGACACGCTTCTAGTGTATTAGATGTACATACGATCCGAGGACCCAACATCGACTCGCATAATTACCTTGTTGCAGCCAAACTGCGCACATCTTACTACGCAAAGAATGTCCGACATCGAAAAGCTGCACTACAACAGACAGCAGAAAGATTCGCCACCAGAATCTCACTCCTGTTCTCAGAGGGCACTGCCCAACAAACCGGCATGCACGAGCAATGGAACAACATTTCTCGTTCTCTCCGTACCACCGCCGAAGAATAAATCGGATTCCGGCGAGCGTTGGTACGACGATGAATGTCATACTACCGCAGAAGGAAAAGATGCAGTATAGAACCACGCTGCGATTGGGCGCAACGCGAGCCATGTGGGATCGCTACAGAGAGCTAAAAAAGGAAGAAAGACGTATTATCCGAAATAAGAAACGAGAGGCCGAAATACGTGAGTGCGAGGAGCTTGAGATGTTGGCCAATACGAACAACGCGAGAAAATTTTCCCAGAAAGTTCGGCGGCTTGCAAGGGGTTTTAAGACCGGGACGTTTTCCTATAAGAACAAAGACGGCGAACTGGTGACTGACATCCAGAGCATACTTAAGTTATGGAGGGAACACTTCTCGAACCTGTTACAGCGACAGCTGCGCATGTCACAGAGAATGTGAAGATCCCGATACCCCAATCGTTGACGGCGGAACTGTCGTATCACTACCCGACTATGAAGAGGTGAGAATAGCGATAACGCGGCTAAAGAACAATAAAGCCGCAGGCGCCGACGGACTGCCGGCTGAGCTACTCAAACCTGGCGGCGAGGAGCTGGTAAGGTGCATGCACCAGTTTCTATGTAAAAATCCGCACTTGTACTCAGTAATTATTTTACACGGTCAATCTCACCATAATTACCATTCGGAATTCACAGAGAGAACGTTGGTTCGAATTTGGGTGAAACACCAAAATTAAGAAAAAGTGTTTTCTAATAGCGGTCGCCCTTCGGCAGACAATGGCAAACCTCCGAGTGTATTTGGGCCATGAAAAAGCTCCTCATAAAAATATCTGTCGTTCGGAGTCGACTTGAAACTGTAGGTCCCTCTATTCTTGGGAAGTAATGAAAGAGGGGAAATTGGCTTTGCACCACTCTTGGTTTGTTTTTGCTCTGTGGGCTGGATCTCGTCGATGTTCAACAATGGACGAAGGTCCAGGGGCTTCTGTAGACCAATTTCTGTGATGTTTGTGAGCTTGTTAAACGGTAAACAGCTTCTCATTCGTAAAGACGATTTCTTCCCAGCCCGTACCTGCGGCCCGACGTTGGAGCAAGCGACATCTTTCAAGTCTTACTTTCTTGTTTTCATCAGTGAGCAGCTGGCATTTTTGTAGTTTATAAGGCTTAAGTCCAAGGTCTTTTTTTGCTATAAGGCAAACTGATTCACGATTGATGTCTGTCTCACGAGCAATTTTCCTCATCGAAACCATAGAATTTCGTTGCACTCTTTTTTTTGACGATTTTTCGGTTGTTGGAAGTGTTAACAGTTCGTTTTCTGCCTCATCCAAGACGGTCACCTTCATTACCAAGCTCCTTAAATCGTTTGATTGCACGAGAAACCAATGAACGTGCAATTCCAAGCTTCCGTGATATCTCGCAGTTGCGTGCTCCTAGCTGATGAAGGGATATAATAGCTGAGCGACTACTTGACATCGTTACACAAAGCATTTAAAAAGAGTTGGAACAGAAACGAATACTTTGTTTTGTACTTCAGAGCACACACAACAATCACAAAATAAGAGCATTCGCTAAAAAAATTTTACATTCATCTAATTGCATAGAGAAGTTTCTATACAGTTATTTTTTGCCACCCTGTATATCTAGATGAGGTGTACAATTCTTCATTGAATTGGAAGATCTCAGGGATCTTCAAAAATTTTCAGTAGACTAGTGATCTTCTAATATTTTTGCAAAGTAAACTCTGGTTTCAGGAGTGATAAGGACAAGTTTCCCACGCGGCAGCACAATGGGCTATGAATCAGTGATGTGTCACACAGTGGACAACCACTTCAACTTAACCTAACCCAGTAAAATACAGAATTAGTTCGATGAGATAAACTGGCTCAGATGACATTAAGCGACTAAGTAATAAAATAAAGCATAATCTAGAAAAACCAATTTGCCTGAACTTGGCTTCAACAACAACTAAAGCGACAATAAAACAACGTCTAACGGAAGGTAGCGTGAATTGTTCAGACAACAATTCGTCTCCATAAGGCCAACAACAGACACATTTTCGGCGCACATAAAAAGTGTAACAGCCGAAAAAGTGCGGCTGAGGATAAAAACAATCAATACATATGTACATACATACATACGCACACACATGCACATGTACATACAGTACCTGGCCATTGAATTATGACCGATGGTATTTTTTCTGAAAACTTCAAATATCAGGTAAAATTTTTAAACTAATTTGGACTTTTCTAAATTAAAAAGGGTATTAAGGGGGTTTTAACCTGTTCTTAGATGTTTTTAAGAATTTACGGTCAATTGGCCTGCGACGATTAGAAAAGACCAGTTTTTTTGCTTATAAGTGAAAAGTTAAGAGTGCAAGTGCCAGTGCGAATTAATTCGATCTTGTGTGAGGAGCATAAAAAAACTAATTGAGATCATCTGAAAAGTGAAAGAATTGAATAGTGATATTCATATATCTAAATAATAATATTATATATATTAATAACAACAGCAAGTACAAAATATACATATATTTTGAATTTGTCACGTGGATTATCCTTTTTTTTAATTTATCCAGTTTTTTTTAGAAAACGGACCGAAAGTCGGATTTAACATCGGGACGAAAGCAACAAATTGCAGTTCTTTTGAAAGCCAAGAACCTGGAATATCCAAGGCGTCTGTGGTAAATATTGCCAAAAAGTTGAAAAATACCACCAACATTTTAGCAGTAACTTCAAATAATCGCCAAAATTGTCGCCGAGAACGCATCACCTCAATCAGGCAGGATCGCAAAATCGTCCAAACAGTTCTCTGGAACAGAAATGCTTCAAGTCGGATGATTTTAAGAGAGGTTCTGGAATAAATATTTCGGAAAGAACGTTACGACGACGCTTATACGAAAATGGACTTTTTTGCCGACGACCAGCAAAAAAGCCAAAACTAACACCGTGTATGCGAAATCGGCGAAAAATTTGGGCACAACTTCACAGAGGCTTCAACGCGGAATATTGGAAAAAAGTAAGTTGAAAAAAAAACATTTTTTTCCTTAGTCAAATAGCAGTAGTAAGAAGATGTGAGCATTCACACTTTTTTGTAGTTGTGTTTTTCTTCTTACAGATCATCTTCAGCGATGAATGCCAATTGGAAGTGGTCACAAAAACAGCAAATTTTGTTAGCAGAAGAGCCGGAGAACGATATTCTGAAGATTGTGTGCTTCCAAGAGTCAAACACTCCCCCAGTGTTATGGTTTGGGGCTGTATAACCTCTGAGGGACCAGGTCCGCTACATTTTGTTGAGGGAACAATGCGCTCTGTCCAGTACGTGGAGGTGCTGGAAAACATTTTGCTGCCATATTTAGAAGCCCTGAAGTGTGCGCAGACGAACACACCTTTAGGCAAGATGGAGCTCCCTGTTACACATCCAGGATGAGCATGAATTGTCTGAATTCAATGGAAATAATGGTTTTTCCATGTCCTGGCAATTCACCGGACCTTAACCCCATCGAAAATTGTTGGGCATACCTCAAATCGGCAGTATACCAGCGGAATAAAACCACAATACAACAGCTTAAGGAAAACATGGAAGATGTGTGGTATAATGGCCAAAATCTTAAGATGAAGATAACACAGAGCGTAGCTAGTATGGCTCAACGAATTGCAGCCGTCTTAACAGCCACGAAATATTAGTTTAAAATAAATTTTTTTAATGCAAAAATGTCAAGAAGCTTTTAATAAAAACAAATATGTATGTAAACTTTTTTAATGCTTCAAAACCGTTTGATTTTTATTCGCTCTCAAAGTCATAAATATGTAATTTTTATCATCGGTCATAATTCAATGGCCAGGTACTGTATAATACGTGAGCAAAACACATGCGACCTTACGCTTTCGCTGAATATACATAATTTATTTGCAAATGTAGAAATAACAAGTATGTGTGTGTGCGTGTATGATACAGATGTACGTACATCCAACCAAAAGTTAAAATGCTAAAATAATACACACACACACACGGGCGCGCGCTCACTTGTGTCAGTGCACGGAAGACATTCAACCGCAACGTCACCGGCAAGTCAATAACATAACGGCAACAACCATGCCGTCAACCAGAAGGACAGCGGCAGCAAAGGAGTTTCTGAGCTTCGAGTTGTCCCAACACGATTTTGGCTCTAACTTTTTGGCATTGCTGTTGTTGGTGTTGGCTTATCCTTAAACGCGTCTACGGCGACGACACTGTCACAACTTAAGATTTTTTGCTTTGTTTTTCTGGCAATTTTTGTTTTCGTTTAGCCGCCTGCTTTTTACGTTAATTTTCTACATTATAGAGTTACATATAAATAAATAATATACCCACATGCTTATGTAGTAGGCACTCACACGCGTACAAGTATATACATACACACATACACACACACACACACATATTTATTTTTTGCCCAAACTTCTTTCCTGTTTTTGGCTTTTTTTTGTGTGTTTGGTTTTGTTTTCATTTGGCATTGGGTTCCCTTGACGCAGTTGCCGTTGGAGGCGTCGTCATCATCTTCTACTTGTCGGTGTCGCTGCTATTATTTTTGTTATTGTTTCCCTTTACGTACGAAAACGGTCATTGAACTTTGCAAGCGGGTATACAGTGGGAATTTTTTGACATAATGTTTTCAAAAATAGACATGATCCAATTTTTCACGAATTTTAATAATTTTTTTTAAATGCTCGTTAATGATTTTCGAAGAGATTGTTAAGGCCACGTCATTCTGCTAGTTGCACAGGTTAGGGAATGAGACCATAGCCTGTTGGCGGCACTGATAGTGTGTTTATCTATAAGCATCTTACAAGTTGCTAAAGGTATAGGTATGTTCGCTTTGTCTGGTTTGATCGGTAATGTGGTATCCATTCTCGCTAGTTCATCTACTTTGCAGTTGCCTTCTATATCTCTATGACCCGGCACCCAGAGCAGGTTTATTACAAAGTACTGTGATAGTTCTGTCAGAACGTCAATACATTCTTTTACTGTATTCGTGTTAATATTAGGCGATTTTAAAGCTTTTCGGGCCGATTGGCTATCTGAATATAGGTTTACATCTCTTGTTGTGAGGACACTTTTGTTTAGGGCTAGCAGGCCTTCCCTGATAGCCAATATTTCAGCTTCAAATGCACTGCAGTGATCCGGTAACCGGAATGAGATGTTGGCATTCATTCCTTCAGAATGAAGGCCTCCGCCTACTTGATCATTCAGCTTGGAACCATCAGTATAGATGCTGATTCCGCTTCTATTGTCCATTACCCCACTGTCCCAATCTTCTCTCGTTGGGAAGGTTGTGGTAAAGGATGTGTTTAAATGCAACTCTACTGAGCTACAAAAGTCTGTCGTTTGATGTAGGAAGGGGTGTATTCGTCTAGTATTTTTGAGTGACCTCTTCTGTTAGTTGCTAAGTTGGAAGATTCTCTTAACCTAAGTGCCGAATTCGCCGCCAACTGTCATTTGCTGTAGGCCTCAATCGGTAATAAGTGCAGCATGACATTCATCGCTGCAGTGGGTGTAGTCTTTAGTGCCCCGCTTATGCAGAGACTAGCGCCCCTTTCAATACTTTCTAGGCATTTTACTGTTGTTATTTTCTCGAGTTCTGGCCACCAGACTAAGACACCGTATGTCACGATAAGCCGCACCACTGCTGTATATAGCCAGTGTACTATTTTTGGGGGTAGACCCCATTTTGCCCCCACAATTCTTTTGCATGTATAGAGTGCCGTGGCTGCTTATTTTACTCTATCATTAATCGTATGTTTCCACGAGAGCTTCCTATCTAATACTAGTCCTAGGTAGCTCGCCTCTTCTCTAATTGATAGTGTGATTCCCTCAAGGTTAGGGGGGTTTAGAACAGGTATCCTATATTTTCTGGTGAATATGATTAGTTCTGTTTTGTTGGGATTTATCCCAAGACCACTCGATGCAGCCTACTGGCTTACATCGTTCAAAGCATTTTGCATTATATTCTAGAGGGTATCTGGGAATTTCCCCCTTATTAATATTGCAACATCGTCTGCGTAGGCCACTACGTGTATCCTCCTTTCCTCTAGATTCTTAAACAATTGATTCATTGCCAGAATACACAGCAGAGGAGAAAGTACACCGCCCTGAGGGGTGCGGTAAGTTTCACAAGTCCTCGGCGACACCCAAATCAGTCATTGCGCTTGTAATGGCCTCCAGTAAGATGTTGTTGAAAGCGCCCTCTATGTTTAAGAAGACTACCAGAGAATACTTTTATTTTTATTTATGAAATTTCGTCAAGGAAAGACCTACGCCTCAACAGCGGTGACTTTTTTATGCCGGAAATTGAAGCCCGCGACCTTCATGACATTTGATGCCAACAAGACGGCGCTATTTGTTATACAGCCTGTGAAA
This sequence comes from Anastrepha obliqua, assembly GCF_027943255.1. Lineage (NCBI taxonomy): Eukaryota > Metazoa > Arthropoda > Insecta > Diptera > Tephritidae > Anastrepha > Anastrepha obliqua. The sequence goes on from NC_072893.1 coordinate 53,540,717, forward strand.
CAATGAATTTACTGCGTCGTCGTTTCGGTGAGCAATTTATCTCCCGTATCGTAGCGGTCTCGGTAGTCTAGCGTAAGTGCACTAGCCTACCATCCCAGAGGTTGTATGTTCGAATACCACGTAACGCAGGGTCCTCGTACTTTTCCAAATTTACCTACTTTCCCTGTTTCTAAAAAAAAAGAAAAAAAATTCTTATTCCTCAAACACTAAAACTTATCCCTTCCATCATTTACATCCTTACTACCGCACAATAGTTAGCGCATTATTTGCATTGTGACTACTAAAACAAGCAAAAACAAAGAAAACAGACACAGTTTTACACATTGAATCAAGTGGCGCCAGCAAGAGGAAGCGGACAGCCGCGGTAATAGTGCAGACGCACCATTTTAGCGAAGTCCTCAACCATCTGTGCGATCCTTGTGCCAGAAAAATGTGACACACAGATGGCGCTCCAAGCAGTAAGAAGACGTTGTTCCTGAGCAACGACAGGTGGGCATTCCCACTACTTTGGACTGATAGCGGCAGGCTAATCACCTACCTTGTCAGAAATCAAATAGATTAACGAAACCAACGCAAGATAAGTCTTGTCGACGCCCTATTCTACCGAGAGGAGTGATCAAGGGGGGAAAAATCGGCTACTGGATTGGACACCCAGATCATGTGATATCGCATCTGTGGATTTTTATTTATGGGGGTCTAAATTCATTGTGGATACACCACGATTCAGGCATTGGAATCCAACATTACTAAATTTATTCACGAGATACCGACCGAAGTCCTTCAGCGATTCATTGAAAATTGGTGTTTACGAATGACCGAATTATGGCGCAGTTGCGGCCAACATTTAAAAGAAATTATCTTTAAAAACTAAATATTACGAATGGATTTCCCAATCAATTTGAATTTTCGTTGTTTTATTTCAATTTGAAATCCGATACCTCTAAATTGATCATAAAAATATACCACAGAATGATACCACAGAAAATATGCAAATTTTCAACTCCCGTTAAGGGGAGAAATCATCCCCTAAATACCTAAAAACTTAAAAACTAATTGCTTTCAAAGATAAACTTGGAATATTCAGTAGAAAAATTCGTTGCCCGTTTCTCCGTCCGGTGCCAAATTGAAGGTCAGTTCAAGGTCAATATTCAGCCAAGGTCATTGAATATTCACCGGAAAAATTTCAAAAAATTTCTGAAAATTTTATAAAAATGAGGCTGAATTCGAATTCGTTATCCGTTTATGCTTGCGAGGTCAATTCTACCACTATATCCATCAGGCTTTACTCCAGGGTAATCAATACCTTTGAGATCGGGGAAAGCACCCCTGAATTAGGGTGAAACTACTTTCACACGGCATACTGAAATGAAGTAGGTGCAAGCGAAGGAAGATTTCATGAATTGAGGGAAGGAAATAGCTTTGAAATTTCTGATTTCTTTGGAATACTTCGTGGAACTTGAGCGAGCTGTGCTAATTCTTTTATTATTTCATTCTTCACCTGTAATTCGCAATAGACTTATGAAATAATTTAAGGCTCTTGGAAATAATAATAAGGCTATTCTCAATATTACTAGTAGTTGTTGTTGTTGAAGTGGTTGAGTACTTTCACTGAAATAATCCTAATTAGTGACCAGCACCGTTTTACTACAACCGTCCTCGTATGATGATGTTTTTGTACTGTTTTTTTTTGTTCTAAGTCAGATCCATTTAGTGAGGTCCAAGTATAGCAGCAAATTCTTTATCTCGATGTCTGAAATCTCATTAATTTGCTGTAGGAAAGGCTTACCAAAGGCTTCACATAAATAGTGGAAAAGACTTTCCTTCGCCCCTTCCGCTTCACAGCTTCTGCAGATGGGATTGAAAGGGAGGTTGAGTCTGGCTGCATGATGCCCTACCTTCCAATGACCTTTAAGGGTTGCAGTGATGCGTGAAATGTTTGTCCGAGAGCATTCTGCATTAGCGTTAAGTTCTATTTAAATCAAATGAGCTCACCTTTATGTCATTTATTTTTTCATGTTCCTTCAAATCGGGTGTGCCACATGGACTTTGCTGGTTTGGATGTTTGTATTGCGCTATGCTATGGAATGAGATAGCCAATTTTGACATTCCGTATTTCCCGTTTAACTTCAGTCGCATTGAAGAATATATTAAAGGCATCAGAAGATTTGCTTTGTGCGTAAGAAAATTTTCAACATTGTATGCAAAACAAATTAAAAAAATTAACGTGATTTCTGAGCAACTTCGAACTGATACATTATTGTACTAAAATTGAATGGGCTATACAACTGGATACCCAGAAGTTTTCTGAGAATTCACACAAAAACTTGACTCTTGTAATTTGTTACACTTTTTTGAAGTTTATTTGGGCTTTGTTTCGAAAGGCTTTTGCTATACAACTGAACTTACATATAATTAATTTTGTATTTTTTGTTAAAAAGCCCCATTTATTGAAGCATAAAAGTGAAAAAAAATTTTATTCAAAATATTGTCCGTCGGAAGAGGCAACTTTTCTCCATCTTTCAAGCAATTTATGGATTCCATCCCAAAAAAAAGTCTCATCTGTTGCACCTAGAAAGTCATCAAACCATTTTTTAATACCTTCAACATTGGTGGACCGTATTCCAGAAAGGGGATTCTGCATCGACCGAAACAAATGGTAATCAGAAGGAGCTATGTTTGGGCTATAAGGCGGGTGAGGTATAATTTCCCATCCGGCATTTTCCAAATAATTTTTGACCGGTACTGTGTCATGATGGAAAATCAATTTCTCGTGTCTGGTCGCCCATTCTGGCCGTTTTTCGGCTATTGCTTGCTTCAAACGTATCAATTGTTGCTTGTATAGCTCTCTCGTGATCGTCTGGCCCGATTTTAACAGCTCATAGTACAGCACACCCTTCTGATCCCACCAAATACAGAGCATTACCTTCAAACCATGAATATTCGGCTTTGGTGTCGATTTGGCTGGTTGGCCTGGCTTCACATACGATCTTTTCCACTTTGGGTTGTCGGAATGAATCCACTTTTCATCGCCAGTGACAATACGATGCAAAAACGATTTCTTTTTGTGACGATTAAGCAGCATTTCAGACATGCAAAACCATCTCTCAACGTCTCTCGGCTTCAATTCGTGTGGCACCCAATTTCCTTGTTTGTGAATGTATCCGGGGCTGCTTTTAAACGTTTAGAAATGGCTTGTTGAGTGACTTCCAATGTTTTTCTAAGTTCTTCTTGAGTTTGGCATGGATCTTGATCGAGTAATGTCTCCAATTCGTCGTCTTCAAACTTTTTTGATGGACCTGATCGCTCTTTGTCTTCTGTGCCAAAATCACCACTTTTAAATCGTGCAAACCACTGCTGGCATACTCTTAGCTCTGGAGCATATTCAGGATAAGCTTCTGAGAGTAAACGATGTGCTTCTGTTGCACTTTCCTTTAAATTGAAGAACAAAAGCAAACCTCCCCGCAAATGCTGTTCTGTTGGAATGTAATTTGACATTTTGATTGTAATAAAAAAAAATTAGGTGTTTACTAATATTCACTGTGACATATCAAATTTACTTGATTTTTTGGCGTGCTTTAACATAGAATAGCTGTCACTGTCAAAATATTGACTACATAAATCGATATGAGGTTAGTAGCAAATACGAAATTAATTATATGTACCCCCAATATATTTTTATAAAAAATTAACAGAAAAACATTTGCAGGCAAAATATATCTTATATTTTTTCCCTTGTTCACTCCGCTCGGGAGCATAGAGTTTGGACAAGGCTCTTCCATTGTAGACGGTTCTGGGCTGCTGTTTTTGCCCATGTGATGTCGGCATCTGCAAGTTTACGCAGCGTAGACCTTCTCCAAGTAAACTTTAAAAAGTGACTTAATTATGTGAGCCCAAGTGTTGGAGCTTTACGAATTTACCCACTGTAACTATTTATCCTGTTCGGATACTCCTATTACCTTACATATTTGCGTGTTTATCCTGGGTGTTTATTTCAGCGTACTTGGGCATATATACATGCAAACATATGTACATATTGTATTTGTATGCATCTATGTAAATATATTTATTTGTTTTTGTATATTGGTATTTTTATGTTATTTATTTTGTACCTAGAAAAAAATTGAAATTCAACTGAAACGCCAATGTGTGTAATGTTTCCGATGAAAAAGGTGCATTATCCTCTGAGCTAAGAAAAAAAGTTCGAAGCGTTAAGTGCATTCACTTTGCCATTGTGAGAGGCCATGGCGCGATTAACGCATTACACATACACATACACACACAAACGCTCCAAGAGACTAGGTGAAATAAGAAACACGTAAAGGCATTGTAGGCGTAATCAAGCGGCATTCCATTGACTTGGCTTTTTGATTAAACAAAGAAAAGTTGTACGAGGGTTTTGAAGTTCGTTGAACCTATTGGAGAGTGCAGATAAAAATGTAGGGGAGCGATTAAAATAAAAATAAATACTATTGCACTGGTAATGAGTTGTGTTTAAGTGCGTGGCAGGTGGGGAGTTAAGTCTATAGATGCGGTTACGATTTATACTCCTGTGGTGCAGAAAATAAATGGAATTCTGGAAAATTTGACCAAAAGTGGTCATCTTCAGTAACTGCAACTGCAAAGTAATCCAATGTACTGAAATGGAATGGAATTGAAATATAAGAAAAATTGCCTTGTACAGCTGGTCAAATAAATTGATCTGTAAATGATTTTTGTTTTTGATGTCAGGAAATATGTTTTACGTTTGTAATTTAAAGGTGAAGGAATTTTTTCCTGATAGTGTGCATCTTGAAAACGTCTTGACGGAGTGCATCTAACGTGCGTTTGTGAGTTGCCACTATCAAAAAAAAAAAAAAATCCCGACCATTTGAATTCTGTGGTATTTTTATTATCATATTTATTAGATTGTCTCTAAAATCAAGGAAAGAAATATTTGAATCATTTACATATCTTATTATAAACGTAATCGTAACCTTCTTATACAAACCCATAGATTTTTTGGGTGAGGAATAATATGATATCATTTGATCACATCTGTCTATGTCAGACATATTTGCGTTATAATTATCTATTGGCTTTTTCTCTATTGGCTTTTTCTTCGTGATACCATATTTATTATGCACGTCAATTAATTTGGGATGGTTTTCCGTTGTGATGCAAAGCACATCTCGCTTGTCTTTCTACTTACTAATATAGACGTTGCCCTGTCTTCTGCATATAAGTTCTCCTTTTTTGCATTTTTTTGTGCATTACGACTTTCGGATTCATTTTGCGATTGGTACGTAAGGTTCCAGTGGAATGAGTTTTAACAAAGTTATCGATTGCTCAACCCAACACTATTATAGTACTTGTCCATAAATAATGAATGGCCCTTCGATAAATATGGTTCCATTAGTATCATCCACAGAATCCACTACAGATAAGGAAGCCACCTCATGTGTTCCTTTGCCTTTATATAAGTCTACATATCGCACCCTAAATACAAAAGGGTCACAACTCAAAATGTCCCTTCTGCTCAAATATGAACGAGACGTTATCAATAAAACGGTCCGCGGATGACATATGGCAAAAATAAATTTTTTGTTTTTTGGTAGGACTGTTATAAGCTTACATGGCAAATTTCAGCGTGATATGTCACATAGTTTGTTTTCTGTGTTACTGTAAACAAGTCAAGCTCGAGTGTGGAAAATTTTGAGTTGTGACCCTTTTGTATTTAGGGTGCGATATATTGAGAGCATAGCCATCATGTGTACAAAGCTCATAGAATTTAATTCCGTACTTATTTTTCTTTGATTTTATAAATTGCCGAAAACTTAGTCTCCCTAGATGCAGCATCATAGATTCATCTAACGATACATTTTTTCCATGTTTGTATGCCGTTTGAAATGAACTATTTACAAGCTTCAAAAGGTCGGAAATCTTAGATAGCCTTTCAATATTTGGTACGGATTCCCAATGTAAGCAACGCAAAAGCTGTTTAAACCGGCGCCCGGTCATAGATACCCCGAAAATTGGATGATTATATAAGGGATTGTTAGACCAATTTGAACGAATTTTAGGTGTCTTTATTTGAGCCTGCAACAAACAAAGGCCAAATAATATCTCCATTTCTTGAAAATTTGTTTCTGTGAAACTCTTTATCCGACAATTTCTCGTATGGGGACGTGATAGTGAAAGCAAATTTTTCCCATATTCATTTGGGCAACTTACATTTAAATGCATTATTTCCGTAGACCAAATTTTACCGAAAATCTCTCTCGGAGTTTTACAATTTTTTAGATCATCAGCTATATCCATTGAAGACCCATCAAAATGAAAGTCCGGTGTTTCTGTAGTACAAGGGGTACCTTTTATAATTCAGGATTTGGCAACCCTGGTGTTGCAATCTGGCAACTGACAGCTGTATCGCAAAGTTTGACATTTTTTGGCTTTTACGTACTCGGAACGTTTTGAAATACCAGAGCTATTTGTGTTGTTACAGTAACTTAAAAGATTCATCTCGGTCCAAAAATGGAATTAAATCGTGAACATTTTCGTGCGATTATTTTTTACAACTTTGACATGGATTAACTCAGCAACATTGCATGGATGAACTTAATTCATTTTTTGGCGATGAAGCTCCATCAAGGACCAGTGTTTATCGATGGTATGATGAATTCAATCGTGGTCGTAGTTCACTCCAAGACGAATTTCGTGAAGGGCGTCCAAAATCTGTTGTTGTTCCGAAAACCATTGATGCTGTGCGCGAACTGATACTGCAAGATCGTCATGTGACCTATCGTGAGATTGAGACAATCTTAGGCATTAGTGGGACCAGCATACATTCAATATTGCATAAACATTTGACTGTCAAAAAAATTTGTTCGCGTTGGATTCCACACAATTTGTCAATCGCTCAAAAAAAGGCTCGTGTCGATTAGTCGAAGGAAATGCTCAAAAAATACGATCGCGGGGCTTCGAAACACGTCTATGACATCGTGATAGGTGATGAATCATGGATTTACGCATATGAGCCCGAAAGTAAACAGCAGTCGACTGTATGGGTGTTTCAAGAAGAGCCAAATCCAACAAAAGTTGTTCGCGCACGAAGCACTTCCAAGCAAATGGTCGCCTCTTTTTTCGGAAAAACTGGACATGTCGCAACCGTACCACTAGAACAACGCAGAACAGTAAATTCTGAGTGGTACACAACCATTTGTTTGCCAGTTGTCTTCCAAGAAATTAGGAAAACCAATCGCCAAAGACGGATCACTCTTCACCAGGACAATGCAAGCTCTCACACATCAGCTCAAACAACTGCATTTTTGAGCACCCAAAACATCGAATTAATGGGTCATCCGCCGTATAGTCCTGACTTGGCACCGAATGACTTCTTTTTATTCCCGTACGTAAAAAACAAACTGAGAGGTCAACGTTTTTCGACACCTGAAGAAGCGGTTGCGGCATTCAGAATGCATGTTTTGGAGGTACCTCATTCAGAGTGGCAAAAGTGCTTCGACAATTGGTTCAAACGCATGCAAAAGTGTATAGATCTTCATGGAGAATATTTTGAAAAACAATAAAGTGATTTTCGATGATTAAAATTTGTATTTGTTCTCTAATCCCGACATATAAAAGGCACCCCTCGTATCTTCATTCCACAGGGTAGTTGTCTCATCTATCCCATTTGAAATCAGAAGATGATGATGTTGATAAATCCATATTGTTTGACGAAAATATATTAGCGGTACATGCTCTTGGGTTTTCGCTGAATTGTTCGTATTCTATCACAATTTATTGATTTCATTTCCAATCATTTCCATAATACACTTACCTATATCTTGATCTGAATCAGAATCATCAAATAGTCTCAAAATTCGCGTAGGCTTCTTACGTGAATTCATTCAAAAAACTTATACGATAATTCAAAAAACTGATGTTTTCACTTTAATCTCAAATGTCTAACTGAAGCAGATAATGAAATGTCTAAGCATTTACAATGCACATTGTTGAAAGTAAGGACAAGTTTCAGAAAAAATGTGCAATGATACAGTCAGCTCTCTCTGAGAATTCTACGAAATATAGATGTTGTAGCATTCACGTCAAGTATTACACTGGGCACCATCTCACAAAGCTCGAGTGAACCAAGAATGGCTACAAGCCGAACTTCATAATGTCCACACAATGGATCTCAAATTCACCAGACGCGAGTCCGATGAATTATTATTTTTGGGCCATTTTAGAGAGCAAGGTCCGAACTAAAAGATTCACCAGTCTCGAGACGCTGAAAAAAGCCATTGCCCGCGAGTGAGCTAAAATACCTGCAAGTCACATTCGGGCAGCTTGCGGTTCGTTTCTCTGGACCGTCTCAAGGCCATAGTCAAGGCAAAAGGTGTTCATATCGAGCAAAAGTAAATTGATTCTTAATTTTGTATTATTTTCACACTTTTTTTACTTTGAATTGAATAAAAGTAATTTTCCAAACTAAATTTATGACCTTTTTAATTGGTTACACTTCAAGTGCGGGACCCTGTAATATTTAGAGATATTTCTTGCGACTTCAGCATAACTTGTGACTCCACTTCATTAAAGCATTTCGATGCTGAACTTGATTGATTGACTGCACGAAGACACCATCATCCGTTTCCATTTAACCACACACCAACTTGAAGGAGCTGCCATTCATAACCTTCCAATCTTACGAGTAAATACAAATTACGCTACATTTGTACCTAAAGTTGTGTCCTCACGCACGTGCCATTGACGGACGTTGCCTTCTAGCGGCTCAATCGAGTCAGAATACACGAATACATACAAACATCAGCGACAACAACAACGTCATCGCCATCAAGACGAGTCGACGCACGTGCCTCTAGACATTTAAGGATTCGCTTAGCAAAGTTTTGCAGAAAAATACAAAATAAAATTAAACACACACACGCACATACACATTTATTTTCGTACAAAGTCAATGGCCTCTCGGTGCTGCGCTGCTGCCGCTATCGCTTGTTGCTTTATTTAGCCGCCTGTCGTTGAATCCGTTGTTGTGTTTTCGCTTTGTGCCGACGCTTATGGCACATCAAATGTCCTGCAGGATATTTCATTGTGTCTTATTCATGCTTACTCGTACAATTTGGTATATAAATAAATGAAAGCACACACACACATACATACATATATTTTGATGTGGTTGTGTATGTGTTGGTACGTTAATAAAAATGCGTTAACATTTTATTAGGCGGCGTCATGACGCAATCAGCAAAATGTGTGCGTGTTTGTGTGTGTGTGCACAGCGCCATTTTCAAATATGATGGTGTGTGGGTTTCTCTGCGGTTCACTGAGCTGTTTCATGCGTCTGCATTTATTTTATATACATATACATACATGTATGCATGTGTGTGTGTGAGTGTGCCTTTCTTGGCTGGTAGCAGGTGAACAGGACATTGAACGTCTGTTTGATGTCTGCCAACGTTCTGCGTTTCATGCCGCGTAGGTTGTTTGCCCGGCTGGATATTTAGATACGCGCACATACACACACCTACGTATGCATGTACATTAGGGTGGTCCAAAAATGCATGGGAAAAAATTTATATTAAAATTTTTATGCTGCCGCCCCCCATAATGGTAAAGAATGAAAAATAAAAAGACCCGTATTTTTTTTTTTTTAATCAGACTATATTTAATGGTGCCGCCGGGGCTTTGAAATATCCCATGTATTTTGCATGGGGAAAAAATACTTTTTCGTAGATTTCATGTAAAAACCTGGAAAATGAATATATTTTAACCGGATACCTCAGTTTCTCTTCATAATTGGTCAGGGAATAACAACCAATTATGAAATAATTAATTTTTTTGTATTAACTATTTTTTATAGAACCCCAAAAAGCCCCCATAAAACGAAAATCTAAGAAAAAATCGAAAAACAATATTTTATATTACTTTTATGAAAATAGTAAGTCGAAGGAAAGCTTAAATGTGTGTGTGTGTGTGTGAATGTACGAAATAAATGTGTAACTCGTTAGAAATGGACAGACTAAAGTATGGATATAAAAATAAGAATGGGAGTAAAAGCCTGTAGATATATTTGTGAGAATTTAATGTGGCAGTCCTGCAATCATCATTGGCTTATGGTAGTAGCCCAGTGTGACGGGTTCAAAAAATCGATTTTTTTTTAAATTTTTCGGAAGAAAAACATCTTAAAAATATACTATAAAAATTTCAGACAGAAATTTTAATTATTTTTAAAGTTATAGCTAAAATAAGAGAGCGCGCCGTAGTGTGTATGAAAGCGCGTGACACGCCAGCAGCAGCTGCTCTGAAACTTTAAACGCGTTTTTCTCAAAATCATGTTTTCGAAATTTCGGGGAATCACTGACTCAAAACTATTTAACCGATTTGGCTAAAAATTTAACCAGTTATGCTAGACACACATATCTAGATCCCAGACTTTTAAAACATTTAATTTTTTAATAATAAACTATTTAATTTAAACAATTTATGAGGAAAAAAAATTTGATTTTGAGAATTTTTTTCACAAGTCCGCCATTTTGTTTTTGTTTTTTTAATTTTATGTATATATTATAGGTTCGGGAACTAAAACAAAGTCTACAGAATAATAATCTCTTTGAATATTTTTATTTCAGATGACTTTGGAAGGATGTGTGTTTCCCCGAACCAACTCATCTTTTTTTGAAGGACTCCACTTTGACTTCAAAAATTTTAAACAAATTAATATAAAATTAACTTTAAAAAAATTTTTATATACTTCAAAACACCAATAAAAACATGTAAAATCTTTAAAACAATCCCATTCTTTTTAAAAAAGATTTATGAAAAAACGTCGAAATTTCGGTCGTTACACCGGACTACTACCTTATACCCTAGCTTTTTCCAGTTTTTTGTACCAATACTGAAGAATGAATAGTGCACAACAGGCCATTTTAGCATTAAAAACAGTTTGGTTATCTTCATACTTAGTTTTTATTTAATTTCAATAGACTCTGAAACCACTGAGTGAATTTAAATACCATTTCGCTTGATCTTTGGTATGAAGATTCCTCACAGAATATTCCCAACTTTTTCGAATTGAAAATATTCCCAACTTTTAATTCAGGACAAGTCCACTACGCAGGCTGAACATGATAATTAGTCATCTGGGCCATGGAAAATTCCTAGTTATGGTAACTAAGTTTGGAAATATGTTAACCAAATTGAATATGCAACAGAAAGAGTGATCAATTTAGAGGTATCGGATTTCGAATTGAAATAAAGCAACGAACATTCAAATTGATTGGGAAATCCATTCGTGACACTTAGTTTTTACAGATAATCTCTTTTAAATGTTGGCCGCAACTGCGCCGTAATTTGGCTATCCGTAAACATCAATTTTGAATGACTCGCTGGAGCAGCTCGGTCGGTATCTCGTGACTTAACTTTAGTAATGTTGGCTTCCAATGCCCCAATCGTCGTGTATCACCAAAGCATTTAGACATACCCCAAAGATGTGAGATGGGTGGCCAATCCAGTGGTCCGAGACGAGAGATAAATTTCTCGCCGAAGCGACGACGCAGTAAATCCATTAAATCACGAGCTGTATGGTAAGTAGCGCCAGTAGTGCCTTGTTGGAATCAAATGTTATGGAGATTACGAGCTTTAATTTCCGGCATCAAAAAGTGGTTTATCATGGCGCGATAGCGTTCGCCATTCACTGTTACAATGGCACCAGCCTCGTCTCTGAAGAAATAAGAGCCGAGGGCTCCTCCAGCCCATAGACCACACCAAACGATTGCTGTCAATGGATGTAATGGCTGTTTTTGAATGGCTTCCGGTTACTCTTCAGCCCAAATACGGTAATTTTACTTACTTAATGACGTAGCCATTAAATCAAAATGAGTCTCATCGCCAACACTCAGAGCGGCGGTTTTCGTAATTCAATTGTTCGATTTGTCCGCATTTTTCATGATTAAATGCCAATGACTGTAGTCACGCGCGATCTGTCGCACAAACCTATAGGAAATAATTATTGGGCTTAGAGAAAACAAGGTTTCGGCTTCAGAAAAACAACAAGTATAGACTCGTAAATAATATTCAAAAAACATTTGCACAGAGAAGTATTGCACACCTGCATTTCTCGACATATCTCAAGCCTTCGACCGCGTGTGGCATGACGGTTTACTCTGTAAAATAAAGGCTACTCTCCTTCCTTCCTTAATTAGTGCGATAACCGCTTACGCGATTTTGGCCGAGTTTAACAAAGCGCTCCAGTCGTTTCTTTCTCGTGCTAACCGGCGCCAATTGGACACACCAAGTGAAGCCAAGTCCTCCTCCACCTGATTTTTCTAACGCAAAGGAGGCCTTCCTCTTCCTCTACTACCACCAGCTGGTACCGCATCGAATATTTTCTGAGCCGGAGCGTTCGTATCCATTCGGACGACATGACCAAGCCAACGTAGCCGCTGGATCTTTATTCGCTGCGCTATGTCTACCTATGTCGACGTAAAGGGCATACAGGTCATCGCCTGCGATATTCGCCGTTGCTAAGGTGCAAAGGCCCAAAAATCTTGCGCAGAATCTTTCTCTAAAACACTCCGAGCGTCGCTTCATCGGATGTTGTCATCGTCCACGCTTCTGCGCCATAAGTTAGGACGGGCATGATGAGAGCCTTGTAGAGTGTTAGTTTTGTTCATCGAGAGAGGACTTTACTGATCAGTTGCATACTTAGTCCAAAGTAGCACTTGTTGGCAAGAGCGATTCTAAGTTGGATTTCAAGGCTGACACTGTTCGGTGTTAATGCTGGTTTCTAAATACACGAAGTCTAATACATGATGTCAATATCATCGGCATACGCCAACAATTGTACGCTCTTATAAATTATTGCGCCTGAGCGATTAAGTTCTGCGGCTTGTACGATGCTCTCCAACATCAGGTTAAAGAAGTCACACTACAGGGAGTCACCCTCGGCTCGGAGAGGTCCTTCCCAATTCTGGTGTTGAGCAACGTCATCTTACATAGCCATATTAGTTTTGCGGGGATACCAAATTCAGACATCGCGGCATACAGGAAACTCCTTTTCGTACTGTTGAATGCAGATTTGAAGTCGAGCAAAAGATAGTGTGTGTCAATTTTCCTTTGAAGGATCTCTTCCAAGATTTGGCGTATTGTGAATATTTGGTCAATGGTAGACTTTCCAGGTCTGAAGCCACACTGATAAGGTTTAATTAGTTGGTTGACGGTGGGCTTCAGCCTTTCACACAATACGCTCACTAGAACCTTATAGGCGATATTTAGAAGACTAGTCCCGCAGTAATTGGCACAGATTGCAGGATCCCATTGTTATGGGTTGAGCAGAGCACACTTAAGTTCCAATCGCCAGACATGCATTCATCCGACCATATTTTGCATAGAAGCTGATGCATGCGCCTTACCAGCGACTCGCCGCCATATTTGAATAGCTCAGCCGGCAGTCCGTCGGCGGCTGCGGCTTTGTTGTTCTTTAGCCGTGTTATGGCTACTCTCGCCTCGATATGGTCGTGGGTATCGAGATCTTCACATTCTCTGTGATATGCGCGGCTATCACAATTTAACAGGTTCGAAAAGTGTTCCCTCCATAATTTAGGCTCTGGATGTCAGCCACCAGATCTCCGTCTTTGTTCTCGCAGGAAAACACCCCGGTCTTGAAACCTTCTGTAAGCCGCCGAACTTTCTTGCAGAACTATCGGGCGTTGAGGCTTGGAAAAAAAATTAAAATTAATAAAAAAAAAATAAATAAAATAAAAAAAACAATGCTTAATTTTTATCAGAAACTACGGAGTGAATCCTATGGGAAACAATGATAGTGCACTCTTTCTTAAGCGGATACCTAAGGGACTGCAAAATTTGTTCGCTTATGGGAGGTGTCCACATATGAGAAAAGTGTAAAAAAAGTTAATAAAAATAGAAGTAAATAAAAGTTATGAGAATGTTGTCTGCTCAAAAGAAAAAAAAAATTAAAAAAATCTTAAGGACTTGTGGTGTGTACTGAAAACAGTGTCCGCTTATGGGAGGTGTCCGCTTATGGGAGGCGTCCGCTTATGAGAGGTGTTCGTCACAGGAGAGTTTTTTATGGGTGGGTCCATCTTATGATTTAGCTTGAGGGTGTCTTTAACTTTTGAGCTGTACTTAGAGAGGGTTCGATAACATGCGGGTAAATACTCGTGACGAGCAAATGTTTTAGCTTTTTCTAGATCCGACTTAGCCCATTTTTATTTTTCATTTCAGTGGCTGATTGTGCTAAGGCTGGCCTTTTGAACTTTTATGGTGCTTCCCAAAGTGAAAACATTTTATGTAAATTTATGCTAAAAAATACCAAACTTTTTGATAAAAATATCAAATTACAGCTCATCAAACATAGTGTTGCAAAGGCGCAAAATATAAAAGGCAAACCTCGTACAAATTTTAGAATATATTAAATTATATTTAACACCAATAAACTTTGTATGTACGTAAGTATGTTACGCATTATTTTTTACCCAATAACTACCTACAAGTACTTACATACATAGACGAGCGCAGGCCAATAACCTCTAATGATAGTCTCTTGTTTTAGTTTTAAAATTTATTAGTTAGTTACGCCTCTTATTATTAAAAAAAATTGTGCAAATTTTACGGTTCATTTTGCTAAAAAAATATAACAAAAGAATAATCTATTAGAAAAGAAAACAAATGATTCAACGAAAATTGTGAAAGGCGGCTAAATAAAACGCCTCTTATTTTGTCTAATGAAAAATCAAAAATACAGAAGTCAATGGGATACTATTTTCGACAATGAACTCTGACTAGCGGAGCGTCAAATACATACATACATGTAAATAGTATATACTTTACGCTTGGTAGTCTCACTGAAATTCGCAACATCAAATTCGCATACGATTTCCTTTATTATGAGTCAGCTGAGCCACAGCTGGGCATACGAAAAGAAAAGTCGTACCGAAATAGCAAAATTGCAAACAAATGCTAAATCTCTTTTAGCATATTTGTGCTCTAATGTACACACAAGGCTTGTGTGTCTGTATGTATGCATAAACAGCTAGACAGCTAAACTTAGGTCCGCACATGCGTACGCAAAATACGTCCGACCGAGAGATGAAAGTCAATTAATCTGCACACCGGGGAATCGCGCGCCAGTCAGCAAAGACACGCTTAAGAAAACTATTACGGGTAAGAGAAGAGAGTCAACAAAATAGACAAAAAGTGGGGAAACAGCTATAAGATGTATCGCTAAGGTCCCACAGCATACAGTTGACAGCACAAATTTGGGTCAAAAGCTGTGCGAATTTGTAAATGCGGCCATTTACTCTGCGCTGCGCGTCTAATAGTCGGCATTGATAGGCTTCAGTTAGCGCATGGAGCGAAGCGATTGAACTTTGCAGATTTGCAATTTGTGCGAAACGCGTCAATATAAAACCAAAAACAAAAATAGTGAAACAATAAAATAATACACAGCGTAAAAAACTTAATTAGAAAATGTTTAAAGCGACTCGACAACTAAATGAAGTTGAACGCACTGCCTGAACCCTGTAAGAAAAAATTGATAAAAGGTAACGCAAAATTAATCACACTAACGGAAAATTTTATAATTTTTGCAAATGCCGTCGCACGTCAATCATATTTGGCAGCTGCAGTATGCAAACAGACAAGCAACGGAGCGCGTAAATGTCAAAACAAAGATTTCCATCACTCAAAATTACTTTTTTATTTAGTATAAAATTTATTCAAAATCAAGTTGGATGATTAATTTTGCGTTACCTCATAGTACACTAGGCCTGTGGAAACACAGCTTAATAAGAAAAGAAATGCCCTGAATGACTGGCAAGTTTGGGAACTTGAAGGCATTGTCCGATAGAAAATAGGCAAATATCAAATGCAAGAAAAACTTGCGGAAAGGGTGGATTTAATCTCATGTGAGCTGTTGAAATCCGTGAGCTCATAACGATCTATACCTGCCGATTGCCACGTAGAGGCTTGACCCGAGAAAATGGAAGAAAAAATGCGAGAAATCCAAGAAATTACACGATCAAGATCACCACGTCGATTCACCACATGTTGCAAGTTTTATCAACACAAATTGGAGCTGCCATCAAACTCGCAGTATCCACATAAACTCGCAGTATCCAATAGACTTAACACCTTCCGATAGTTGGTTTCAGAAGCCATTCCGAAGGTGTCCGTTTTTCAGTAGATATTAATGCATTACCTCAAATATTACTACATTTTTATAGCAGATGGACGAGTGCAATGGGTAGCGATGGTCAATACTTCGAATAGAAAAAATGTCGAATGGAAGTTCTAAAGTTTGGCTTCCAATCTAAGCTGTACAATTGATGGTGTATGCCGACGGCAGTGGCATCAATAATAGAATTGACAAACTAGAAATAGTGAATCAATTCGATATTTTCGATGTTTAGAAAGAAAACTTTCGTTAATATCATTAAAAATTTTAAATTTTAACGTTTCTTTTCAAACTGATTCAAAAACAAAAAGATTCACTTGAAGGCTAAACATAAATTAGATTTATTTGATGTTTTCATTCCGACCTTATGGTCTTTGTACCCCTATAGTAAGGATTTCGTCCTATAGTTTGATGACAGCTAATCTCCCTTAGTCTTAGCCCGTCACTCCAAAGCATCTCCTTGATGGTGTGTTGTCCAATAGCTAGGAAGAGCTCCCCTCGCACTAATGACGAAGCCGCAGCCTCCCTGCCCGCTACTTCGTTCTCAGTTATACCTCAAATTAGCCGACTGCGATTGTGCGTTCCTAACAGATCCAGTTGCTCGATACACTCAAAGACCAGTGAGGAGATAATATCACAAGATGACAAAGCCTTGAGTGCAGCCGGACTGTTGCTCAGAATGGCAGTTCGCTCTTTCCGGAAGTTCATGTCTAACTTAATCTCTGGACATAGACAGTTGGCATACGTCACCGCTTGGATGATGATGGAAAACTACCCATCGGTAAAGAATGCTTTATTCTGAGGCCATATACTCCAGCGCCTATGCTTTCTAGTATACCAGTGCAGGGTACACTTCTGGAGTTTCCTTTTAAATGCAGGTGTATTACAGTGGTCTGTGACAACAGACGCTGAGCGGTTCTGTGAAGCGGTCGAGAAAGTTAAAGTTGAATAGAAAGACTTGGCTTGACTTGATGCGGCTAATGACTGGCGAGCTTCGTCGAACTACGCTAAGATCGTTTAGGTTATTGCTGAGTTAAGTAGGGCGAAGAAATACTTCAGTTTTAATGCAAATACGAATATTTCGGGTCAGCTCTTTCAAAGTGAGGAAGACCTGTAATCTTGTAAAAACTCTGTGTTTTCCGCTGTAGTGAATTCTCGGTTCGGTTGTTATTTAAGAGTCTTGGAAAAAGTGAATCGCTCAGCTTTGAAATTAGCCTTGAGAGTCTGTTTGCAAAACAAGTTAGTTCGATGGCCTCAGCGACTTATTGTATTGCACAGGAAATATACTTCCAATCCTACCCCCGTCTTTAAGTCTGTGCGAACTTTTAAAATAAAGAAATAAATAATTGGCGCTTACACCCTTTTTCGGTGTTTGGCTGAGCTCCTCCTCCTATTAGTGCCGAGCGCCTTGATATTGTTCACAAATAGAGGGACCTAGAGTTTTAAAATGACTCCGAATGGCAGATATTTAAGAGGAGCTTTTTCACAGCAGAAATATACTCGGAGGTGTGCCATTGCCTGACGAGAGGCGACCGCTATTAGAAAGAACTTTTTCTATCTATATCCTGACTGACGATTTGGTACAAGCCCTCAACAATAAGGGGCATAAAACAGGGTATGCGGATGACATTTCTTTAATAATTAAAGGCAATCACGAAAGGGCTATAAAGGACTTAATGCAGGATCCCTTAAATATAACCGGGGAGTGGTGTAGAAAAGAGGGATTATGGGTCAACCCTTGCAAAACTACTATTAACACATTTACCAGGAAAAGGATCCTAAATATACCCACCCTGGGAGTAAATGGAATATAGGGATAAAAATGGAATGGATAAAATGGATAAAAAAATTCACTCGGAGGGCCCACCTCAACTCAGTAATAAAAAAGGCAACGAAAAACCTTTGGAGAACAAAACAACTCTTAGGTAAATCGTAGGGTCTGAACTCTAAAATTACTTTCTGGACCTAAACCCAAATGGTAAAACCTATCGTACTATATCGGGCTCTGGTGGGTTAAAACAAAAATCAAAATATTGCTATATCAAAACTGTGTAAACTACAAAGGCTGGCGTGCCTAAGCATAACAGGGGCCATGAGAACTACCCCAACTGCTGGCATGGAAGCGCTTTTAAATTTACCACCGCTACATTTAGCAATACAAGAGGAAGCTACTATGCACTCACTTTTCATATGTATGAACGAAAAACTTAAACCATTAGATCTTACTAGACACTTCAATATCTTGTAAGGGTTCAACATGCAGTTTGTAGATATAACCCAGGTGAATGACCACACGGAACCCGTACTAAATTTTATTAAGAGATAGAAGGTTATCTTCCCGTCTAGGGAAGAGTGGAACAACATGGCTAAAGGATGACTCACAAAAATTGTACACAGACAGTTCAAAACGCTTCAAGAAGTATGAGCGGGAATGGTGAGGCCTAGAGCACACAAATCCCTAACACTAAGTACAGATACCACGATTTTCCATGCGGAGCTCTTCGCCATACTGGAAACAGTGGAAATCATATCCAAAAGAGGCTTCGAGAAAATAAAAATTAAAAAAAATTTCGGACAGCCAATCGGTTCTCAAAGCTTTGAATAGCTTCGCATTCAAGTCAAAAGTCCTAATAGAGTG
The DNA here is from genome assembly GCF_027943255.1 of Anastrepha obliqua. Lineage (NCBI taxonomy): Eukaryota > Metazoa > Arthropoda > Insecta > Diptera > Tephritidae > Anastrepha > Anastrepha obliqua. Next base: position 53,559,541 of record NC_072893.1, read on the forward strand.
TAACAATGTACTCAACAAACTGGCCATTCATAATCAGGTATCACTGATTTGGGTACCAGGACATGAGGGACACGAAGGAAACGAGAAGGCAGACTTTTATGCAAAAAAAGGGGCAGAAGGGTCCAACCCCATTTTTCGGCTATAACAAAAATAATATAAAACAGGAAACAAAAAAATGAATCGATACAAAAATCAGGGAAACACTGGAATGGCACAAGCGGCCTTAATCACTCCAAAAAGTTTTTTGAGCTTCAATGCCAACCGAGCAAAATCTGCTCTAAACCTAGATAAAATGGGCCTCAAATTACTCTGTGGAGCACTTACAGGTCACTTTGCCTGTAATAAGCACTTTAACACAATAGGATTATGTGGTACAAGAACATGCAGGTTCTGCTCTGATGAAGAGGAGTCTAGGAAACACTTAATCACCAACTGTTAGGCATTAGGCCACACGAGACACAGAATCCTGGGGTCGTACCTACTAGAGAAGGAAAACCTACAATTGCTTCCCCCTAAGGAGCTGGTTCGATTTCTCGGTATACTAAATAAATATAACTAAGTTATTAGGCACGCACAGTAGATCAATCTAGGCGCATTGCATAAAGGTCTTAGCCTAACCCGTAAAACCATTACCATTACCTTTCTAACATTTAGGTGGTTCATGCACGGAGATTCGCACCTACGTGATTTCGACTGGTAGTCTCACACGATCTTTTAATGAATCAAATCAACACTTCCAATGCTACTACGCTTAAGGTAATCAGTTCATTGAAGAAGTGGTGCCTCAGAAATGTGAAGAATATTCTTCGAAGAGCAAGACACTCACACAGGAAGCGATTTATGGACTTTAACTTTTCCCCATCTCTACAGTGTCTAGAGAAATAGTTACGTATGTGAAGTTCTGAACTTGTCGGCCGCATGAGCTATAGTATAGTGGGCCGTTAGCTTCCCAGTGCGAAGCCATATGTTCCTATCTGAAAACTGCAGTCTGTGTTTTCAATATTTGTTGCTGTGCTAAATGAATGAAACAGAAAGTCCACGTATTAAAGGTAGCCCCTCTAACCTTCCCTTCAACAGGTGGAAATAGCAAACCCAGCGGGAGGTATATGTTTTAGGGCAATGCCTATTATTCTCCCACACCATTCTTCGATGTAATCTCAATGCAGCTACACTATTCTTTGGCCAATTAAAGTCACCATTTCTAGACCAAAGTCATTTCTTGCAGGGTAAATACAAAATAATGAAAATTCCTCATTGAGCGCTGACTAAGCATACGCTAGCTTAGATCAACGGACATAACGCACACACAACTGGCCGGTGGGTTGCTGTACTACACACACTTACTTATATATACATTTCCTATTGAATCATTCAGCGGTTAGTGGTCTCCCAACAGCTGCAGAAACGTCTCCGTTGAGGACCTCTTTTATGCGAATAGTTATTTCATAAAACATTTTGTATGCATATGTGAACTCACTTATTTATGTATGTATGTATGTGTGCGCGGAGTTGCAAATTTTCACATGAGAATTTCAAAGTTAATTTGATGTTTACGCCAGTGTTGTGTTTTTTTTTTGTTTTTTTGCTAGCAGTGAAATATCTACCAGCCAGCTTATGAAGTAGCGGCAAAAGGCATACAGTGGCAGATGGCGCGGCGCGTTTAGTGCCGTTCAGCGCTGATGTCGTACGCTATGACAGATACCAGCGCGTAGATATCAAAAATGCAAATTTTAAGGTTGGTAACTGCGAGCGAGATACATACTTTGTTGGACTTAAATATTTACGAGTCGTTGACGGTACGCGTCATTGTGGGTCATTGCTCGTTACGATTTTCGCATTTTTATTTGAGTGCGTAGAGTTTTAGTTGAAGATTTTCTCTTTATTAAATTGTTGGTGGTCATAATTTGCATTTCGACATAAAATTGATGCGCTCTTTAGTAAAATAAATGAATATCTTCTTCTACGGGAAGTACATACAAATAAGTTTACTGACTGAATCACAGTTAAGTCACAGTTAAGAGCAGCGGAAAATAATGGGTAGGTTAGATAGCAAGAGTACCCCGTTTTGGTATCATAATGTAGACCAATATCTGCGAAAAATTACAAAACTTAAAGGAAGAAAGCCCGTCGACATACATCTGGCACTGTTGATGTAGTGCAGGAGAGAAAAAGGGATCTAGGCTAGAGAACTGCCTCAGGTTTTCCCCAAAACGCACACTAAGCAACCTCAAGCATCTAACCGCCACACCCACACATTTACAAAGAAAGTGTCTCGTTCTCTACAGGTTCCCACCGCGTCTGCAATGGGGGTTGTACGGAAGTCCAAGTTTGTCCGCATGAGTTCCGATCGCCTAGTGACTGGTGACCAGCGCTATGAGTTTGGAAAATGAGCATTTCAAGCATGGTGCTTCTGTCGTACTGAGGCCAAATCAGGGATTTCCAATAACAAGTGTTACAGGTGAATGGATTGCGCTGTCGAGAGATGATTAACGATTCTTTATGACCGGAATTGGATGGTATTGATCTGGACAACTTTTATTTTCAACAATATGGCGCTGTATGCCACACAAGCCACACAAGCCACGAAACCATTGATAATATATTTTACGGGGAAAGTTTCGGGACCGTGTTATCTCTCGAAGAGGTGATCACAATTGGCCATCGAGATCTAGTGATTTAACACCTTGTGACTTTTTTCTTTGGGGCCACGTGAAAGAGAAGGTCTACGCCAACACACTAACAGCCCAGGGTCGATTTAAGACCTCAAAGATGGAATTCGTGAGGCTATCGAGAACATAGAGCAGCCACTTTGCAATTCGGTTATGGAAAATTTCATGAAAAGCATATTGTGTCCTGTTAGCGTGGTCGTGGTGGTCATTTTCCTGGTGTTATTTTCCACTATTAACGTCATATCTTCCTCTTTATAATGAAATAAACATTCGATCATTTATAATAAAAAATATCATTTTTCTTTGAATATCAAAATAACACCTCTGTTTGGAAAACCCTATAGTTTTTGAGATAGCACACCATAACATAGAACTCCATCTGTCTTGCGCTTGTTTAAGTAATAAATTGTGCCGTTTCCCTCTGACAACGAAGGAACATCGATATCGAGATGGGCACAACCTAAACCGGTTCTGTCGATCCCTCCATAGTAAGCTCATCGAGAATTTCATTTCCCTATATGTTTCTATGCCCTGGAATGCAGACACTCGTAAGAGACATGTTTTCTGCAAGTTCGAGACGTTCGATATCCTCCTTACTGGAGTTGGCCGGAAGAGAGATGCAACATGGCGACGACAGTGCTTTGTTTGCAGCTTGACTTTCGGAAGATATATTTATGATTCTCTCCCAATAGCGATCGCTAAGGTCGCTTAGCTTGACTTGATTCAAAATTATTTTTGAAGCGTTTTCGACGCTGAGGCTAGGAATGTGAAATATTTTTGAGTAGCATCTGCCTCAGAGAGAGAGTGGTAGTTGATTGTAATGTGCGTATTAATCAGGATTAGATAAGCGAGAAAGGAAGCGAGCAATACCTGATCATACCTTTTATTGCTATTGGATATAAAAGTGATTATTTATTGAGCCCAGAGGATCTAAACTCTACTAATCGCAGCTTTATTGCACATGTAACCTTGAATACTATTGAAGCCTGTGGTAATCAGTGGAGATTAAGACTTCCGCATAGTTGTAAGTTAAGCCATCTACGAAACAGAGATGACCCCATGTAGATTGTACGAGGGAGTTCAAGTACCTCAGTTAGAAATGAAGACATCACTTTTTCAAACTTTTTTTATTTTCAAAATAGTTCCTTTTAGAAAGATACACTTCACTCAACGCTCCGGCTATTTTTTTAACCCCTCCAAAAAATAGGACTGGCGATGATTTCCTCGTTTGAACTAAAGTTTTTTACCGCGAGCCATTTCTTCATGTTAGGGAACAAGAAGAAGTCGTACGGAGCCAGATCGGGTGAATACGGGAAGTGGTGTAGCAATTCATTCAGTTTGGTGGCGACAACTCCGGATGAATGTGTTCGTGCGTTATTGTGGTGTTACAGCGCTTTCTTTTTTGCCAAATGCGGCCGTGTCTTCTTAAATTTTTTGTGAAAGCGGTCCAATAACTCACTGTAGTATTGTCCAGTGATCGTTCTTCCTTTTTCTAAAAAAATCTATGAGTATGACACCGTTCGGATCCCAAAAGGTCGTCGCCATGACCTTTCTGGTCGATGCGACTGCCTTCGCTTTCTTTGGAGCAGATTCATCGTGAGAAACCCATTGTTTTGATTGTTGCTCAGTTTCTGGTGTGAAACCAGATTTCATCAACGGTGACAACTCGATGCACAAATCCCTTCGGATCCCGCTTAAATTGCTCCAAATACTGCTTCGAAGTTAGCAGCCGCATCCGCGGGTTGTTGATTGTGAGCAATCGCGGCACCCATCGGGCCGACAATTTCTTCTTCGCCAACTCATCATGTAAAATATGGCTCTGGCCTCTGTTACTTCGCACACTTTCGTTCATCGATCAGCGAGAATCATGTCGTGGAGCTTTTGAATGATTTCCTAGCTAACCACGTCTGCCGGGCGTCTTGGTCGTTCCTCATAAAAACGGATGTTCGCTCACGTTTAAATTCGTTGAACCAATATCTAACTATGGTCATAGATGGTGGAGCTTCCCCTTAGACAAAATCAAACTTTGCTTTTCTCTCCTCGCATTTTTTCCCATCGAAAAACAAAAAGCAAATTACCGAACGATTCTGCTTTTTTCAATCTTAGCCAAAGCCAAACAAACCTATCAATAAGTCTAAAGTTTGTTCTTCCGTCGTTTGATAGATGGCACCACACGATGCTAACACCAACTTCCATCACAAAAGCCCTCTGTTATCAAACACGGGTACTTTTTGGACCGCCTTCGTACACAAAGACTTCAAAAACTGGATGAGGGTTCCAGCGAAAAGGAATAGGCTAGTAAAATAGTGATAATAATTCAATCAATAGTTTGAGCTAGATAGCTTTAGCTGCCTCGTAGTTTTTGCTGTCTGATAGCCCTTATAATAATTAGGAAGCGTAAAGTTTTAGTTAACTTTTTCATAAACCTGTTGATCCGATCTACAGCGGTGGAGTATAAGCGGTGGTTTGAGGCAGATACGCCAAATTCCTTGTGCTATTGTCCTAGTTAGATTTGGACACCCGAGAGGCTGTGGAGTTATGTTTCAGGACGTATATAATAAGTAACCAGCCTGATAGTGGCGGGTAAAAGAGCAATTAGGGCACTCAAGGGGTCAGCGTTGGAGTTCAATGCATTCGAAGTCTGAAAGGCGGACTTTTAAAACATAAATGTTTACTTCTTGGCTTTCAAACACTTTTTCATACATTTTGTAGTAATGCCTTAGAAAGAGATTTTGAGAAAACTCAGGTGGAATTAAATTCTGGGAGTAAAATAGTTTGCAATACGATGTTCGACGAAAGGCTGAAAATAGTTTTATAAGCCAGGAAAGAAATGATACACTGCCAAATACGTATTCTAGCAACTCTTCTCAACTCAACCTGCGAAAATGGAAGATCATTAATATTACTTCGTCGACTCAAAACATATTTCAGGATTACGACGTCTCAAGAATGGTCGAATGGGGCAGCGTGTCTTTGTATCTAAAGAAACTTAACTCTCACTTCCTCTTTTTGATTGACGCAATAACCGCTTATTCAATTTTACCCGAGTTTAACAAAGCACGCCAGCCGTTTCTCTCTCGTGCTAACCGGCACCAATTGGACACACCAAGTGAAGCCAAGTCCTTCTCCACCTGATCTTTCCAACACAAAGGAGGCCTTCCTCTTTCTCAGCTACCACCAGCTGGTACAGCATCGAATACTTTCAGAGCCGGAGCGCTTATATCCATTCGGACGACGTGAACCAGCCCACGTAGCCGGTGGATCTTTATTCGCTGCGCTATGTCTCCCACGTTGGAAATAATTTTGAAAAAATTTGCTGACTGTTTATCATACATTAATATTTATGGGCGTATTTTATACAAAGCCTCACTCCCCCACGAACAAAAATCCTGGTTGCCCTCTTCTGTGTTGGTCTCACACAAACCCATTCATCGACGAGAGCCATCTAAGTTAAGCTAAGCTGATTATTGCATTTCTAGTGAAGCAATAATCTTCAAAACATTAGACTAGAAACCACAGTTCTGACGATTCGACCTCTGCATGGGAGCACATTTAAGCAAAACCTTGCACTACTTATATTTTTTATTCAGCTTATAAGTTTGTCCGATTAAATGTGAGCGCTCAAAACAGTAATTCTTGGTCCAGTCAAGGATTCTGTCATTCTTGTTTTAAGCCGCTAACAACAGTAAGTACTTCATTATTTCAAATACGAAAATGTTTAAGCTAAAGAGAAATGATTTTACAACTTAACAATATTTTCTTTCATTTTAGTTACTTCATTTCAGTTGCTTTATTTTTCATTTTTCATCTTTTTAACTATGCCCACAGAGGTCGAGATAAGGACTTAATTTCAAATTCATGACATTGCCCTTCCCGCGTGGATACCTCAACAGAATGCCGAGCGCAGTCTATTGGTATTCTTCTTAAATTTCTTCTTCCCCTTTGTAGGGAAAGCTTTCTTGTGCAGCGCATCAATAGGATGTTGTCACCTTTGCAATCGCCGTCGCGTGCGCCTCGACGGCAACGACTCCGATTCGATGCGCCGCAGCAGAGTCATTCGTTTTCATTTCTATTATCCTGTTTGTGTGCAAGCGCGCTTCTCTATGATTTTTTTTTCGTTTTGTTGGTATTGTTGTCTTACGTGCCTGCACATTTTCGTCGAGTCGCAGTCTGTCAGCTGCAGTTTCAGCGCAAAATTCCCGCAGGCATTTTTATTCGTTTTCATTGCGTTGCAGTGTCGAAGAGGTCAAAAGGCAAAATGTGGGAGAAGAGTGGAAAAGGGGGAGTGCAGGAGTACTGGCTAACAGCAGCAGTGAGGAATTAAAGTATGTATGTAGATGTCCCAAACCCTGGGAGAGGGTCAAAGCTGCTGCTGCTGCAGTATAAAGAAAATTCGAGCATCCTTCTTAGCCTCGAGCGTTGAAGGACATATGAAGGAGATTTCATTCGAGCCGCAAAGACAGTGATGCGTCACTGCGCCTGAAATGGTGGGCTGTGTTGCAGTAGCTAAAAATGGCTTTTTGGGACGTTTTATGGCGCGCTAGATCCCCATTTACTGCCACCCGCCGCACACTTACTTACATCGAAGAATGCAAGTGTTTGCTGCCGTACAGCATTTTAGCATTTGTGTGTGTGTGTGTGTGGGGGTGTGTGCTTACTCGCACATTTTATGTCCTTCGGCAATGACTTTTGAGTAGAAAATATGAAGGCAACGGCTGCGATTCTCCGCCGATGATATCGTAAAGCATCTGGTTAGCTATGGAGAGGAGTGAGCGAGTCACGGCTGTTGGCCAAATTAAAATGCATTAGCACAAGTGCAGAGTTATATCTTCGTTTATGTGATTGTCTCACTGCTACCGGAGTTCAAATGTCGGAGATTATGTGTTATTTTATTGATATTGGGGTGTAGTTTTTAACGATTACGTAAAATATAACTGAACATATTTTAAAGCAGTTTTTTAGACTACGATTGAAAAATATTAAATGCTTCAACTCGATTAATAGAAGTCATTCAAACATCTTCTGTAAATTAATCCCAGCCAGTTAGGAAGTGAAAAATATCTCTCACCTGGGTTCCAGTTTACAGGAGTATTCGTAGGAGATGAAACAGCCGACAAATTGACTAAGGCAGGGCTTTGCCTCATAGAATTTCTAAACGTTGCACCGAGAAGAAGATTCTAATTGCATTTTTCTGGACTGGCAAGGAGTAGGTCGTCAGACTCTCCAATGAAGAAAATAGCAAAAGTACTTTGGCTTCAAAACTGTAACCCACTGGATTGGTGCGGACCTACTATTCCAAAGTGCACAGGTTCGATTCTCCAAGCCTGGCGAGCTCGAGTCTTACCGACCGATATGCTTACTAGATGCAATGAGAAAAATGATTAGCCACAGTCTATCATTTCTTGCAGAAGATAGAGGCATTTTATCCACATACCAGTTCGGCTTCAGGAAATCCCGCTCAAAAGTGGATGCTATCAAATGCGTGGCGGAATTAGCAATAGTAGCCACTGATGGCAAGAGATGATGTGGCGGGAAAAAAGAAAACTGCGCTGTGGTAAGCTGGCTGGCAAAGTATACTAGAAGCCCTCATACAAGTAGAGGCGCCTGTTTATATTATCAGAATAATTGCGTTTCCACGACAGTCGGTTCTACGTTACCGAAACGACCCGTATTTGTATCTGGCCAAGGACTGTCACTCCAGCAGCATTCCCCGTATGTAAGTATTGGGAATGTTTATGCTGCTACAACAACAACAATCAGAATAATTGGGATCTTTATTTCGGATCGTAAGCTAAGATTTGGAGCCGACAAAGAGATTGAGGGTACAACGTAACAGTTTTAGGCCAACTACTATTTTTTCATTTTTATTTTTTTTGGTTTTGGTGGGTGTGGTAGGGTTCAAAATGCCTTCGCACTTACAACGACCGTCGTCTACTGCGTCGAGTGGTGTAGCCACTAAAGCAATTCCTCCTCTCCTTTTGGGGAGACACCTTTGTCGGGATTACTTTCTGTATGACTTCAGGAGGGCTCAGAACGGCATCCATAAAAGACCAATTCTATTCACCCACGTCTGGGTCCGCCATATTTGTAGCCAGCTTTCAGACTATAGGCTTGTCTTCTTGTATCTCTCTATAGAACTTAATGCCCGACAGTGTTCTGAGACTGGATATGCACCCAAGAACCAAAATCATTGGATTCTCGGATGATATCGCGGGGATAATGTTGACAAAAAACATCCAAGATATTGAAAGGATTTCTAGTGAATCAGTAGGTAGGTTCAAGGCTTGGTTGACGTGCGTGAACGTGGAATTAGTTCAGTACAAAACTGATTTGGTTCTAATAACAGCAGGAAGGCGGCAGAACATATGAAGGTACATAAATGTTGTAACTGTAACTATCAATTCAAAACTCGCTATTAAATACCTAGAGGTGATGATTGATAGTCGTTTATACTTTAAATCGCCCCTGGAATATGCTGTGAAGAAGGCGTCGAGTGTGCAGTCCTGTCTGTTACGACAACGCCAAACAACGGTGGCTCTAGTCACAGCAAAATACTATAATATAGTAGGGGTTTTCCCCAGGGTGGCCACCGCAGCCGAATGGGTTGGTGCGTTACAGCCATTCGGAGTTCAGAGAGAACGTAGGTTCGAATCTGCGTGGACAAAATGAAGAAAATGTTTTTTCTAGTAGCTGCCGCCCTTCGACAGGCAATGGAAAAACCTCTGAGTGTATTTCAACCATGAAAAAGCGCCTCATAAAACCAAAAATATTTGCCGTTCGGAGTCGGCTTAAAACTGTAAGTCCCTCCATTTGTGGAACAACATCAAGACGGACCACAAATAGGAGGAGGAGCTCGGCTAAACACCCAAAAAAGGTGTAAGCCCCAATTATATTATACATATATTCCAGCTGGGTCCTTTTGTACGCGGAACCGATCTTGCTGCTGCATCTAACATAAAGAAAACTAACAGTCGTCTATCGGTTAAGCGCTTTGCGGGGTATCTGCGGCTCCCATACAATTTCTGATGACGCATCCCTCGTTATTGCACGACTATGCCAGGTAGACATTCTGGCTAAGGAAATGCTGAGATCATTTATGAGACGATCCGAACAAGACGGTAGAGCAAGGCGTAAAGGAATTGCAGCAGAAGGAAGGCGTCATTCGATCACCTACTGGCAAGACCGATGAAACAGACCACCGAAGGGTAGATGGACCCATGTTTACGACGTGGTAAAAAAGGAACCGTGGGTATGATACTATCACCTAACTCAATTCCTTTCAGAGCACGTGGTATTTAGAAAACCTCTACAAACATTTGGGCATGACAGTTTACCAAACTTCTCAATCTGCACGGAGAGAGAGGATGATGTTGATCACGTCTTGTTCCAATGCCCACATTGTGCTTCCGAAACCGCATGTAACACATAGGTATTCAATGTGATCTAAGACGCGCGGAGTTTCGTCTTTCATCTAACCAGCCCCGTGATGTAATACCTTGTTGGCAGTTCGGCGGGAGAGTGGTAGATTGTGGAGAGGGTGTACGTAGCTGTAGCGAGAGATGTCTCTTCACGGGCGTCATCCCAGAAAACAAAAAGAAATTGGTTCGAATCTGTGGACATGAAGTACCAATTGATGAAACGTTTTCCTAATAGCGGTCGCCCCTTAGCAGGCATTGACAAAGTTATGAGTATATTCCTGCCATGAAAAAAATGAAATGAAAAAACAAAATAAACATCTGCCATTCGGAGCGGGCGTAAAGCTGCAGGTCCCTCCATTAGTCGAACAATATGAAGACGCACACCACAAATAGGAGGCGGCGCTCGGCCAATCATCAAATAAAGGGGGTAAGCACCAATTATATGTGTAAACTTATATATAAATAAACTTAAATTACTCAGGTCCTTTCGACACATATTGGCAGAGTCCGTCATAAGATAGTGTCGGAAAACTGAAATATGTGCTGATCCGAAGCAGCTATTGGAAAAATTATTTTCCAAAAGTTATTCTAAAGTTATTGTTCTGTAATATCATAAAAATCATTGGAAAACTTTGTGGGATATTTTGTAAAGCATTTTTAAAACAAAACCTCAGAGAAAAGCAGAGGCGTGAAGTTGTCTGATTTTAAATTCACTAGAAGCGAAGCAGTTCAGTACTAGCGAACATCCCTGCTGGGTTTTGTTCTTGGAAAAAAGTGCAGTTACTAGGAAGACTTGAAGTTTTGGTGACATTTCACTTTGACTAACATATCTTATGAGTAATCTTGTACTGACTCAAACCGTCTGCTAATCTTCGAACGCGCAAGCACAATAATCCCCGCCGAAATAAAAGAATTAAACAATAAAAACTGAAAACCGAAAACTTTTGCCAAATCATTTACTCATTTGCTGGTGCATTTCTTGCTTTCTAAGTATTTGCATAATACACACAATTGCGTGATACTTGAAAATAAATTACTTGCACCGGGTCGCACACACACCCACACACACACACACAGGCATGCAGCAATAAAATATAAAACAAAATTCTACAGACACAAAAGTAACGACAACACGAAAAAATGCAATGCTACAATAAAATATCAAATATACAACAAAAGCCAATGCAATAATGAATGAAATGCAACAACAAATGAGACCCTAACAACAAGAGCATGTTGCAAGACCAAAAACAAAAAAAAAAAAAAACACGCGCGCCAAACAAAGAAAGCGCAAAGAAATGGCCGCAAATGAAATAAGAAAACTTGCGCCAAGTAAGGACAGAAGAATTAAAAATAAAAAAGTAGCAAAAACTATGAAAAAGTGTACAGGAAATGTAAAAGTGTACAAAACACCAAGAAACAGAATTCAAAAAACAACAAAGGAGTAAAGTAAAGGGCAGTGGCAAGTAGCAAAAGAAAGGTGTGTGTGTGGGTGGAGTGCATGGCGGTAGGAGCGGTAGGATGTGCACAAATAAATATAAGAAATGTAGAAAAAAATAAAAAATACAAAAAAGTACTAACGCCGGGCATAACATGACAAGCCGCAATTAATATCGGATTATCCTTGCGCCTCGGCTGGCCAAGTGAAGTGTGCAGCGCGTTGTGGCAACGAAAAGTGCAACAAAAGCAACAACAAGCTGAACATAACAACTGATACACTCGTATTTAGTAAGTAGCTGTTTTATCAAGCGCAGAGAATGCGAGCGGGCGGTCCAATGAACTGCACTACTCACACGCATGCCAGACTATTACTTTTGTACATTTTTTTTTTTTCGTTTTGGCTACTGCAAAAAAATATCGTATGTAGCAATCCGTATTTGAAAGGATTTCGAACAATGCATGCAAGGCGCCCCACCTCATACTCGCCCATCTTATTATCATGTCGCTTCATTCTTCTTGCTACTAATGACAGTTACTTATTTCGGCATCGAATGCATTCATCAATTTTGCTAGTCTTCAAGCATTAAGAAATGTGCTTTTTCATTTTTTTCTTGCACCTACAGTCCGGCTCACTTGATTAGAGGCAATCATTTTTATGGACAAAAATGGTTATTAAAGCAACGGTATTTGATCTCGAAATCTAAGGTTTTCTGATGATTCAAGTGATGGCTGTACTTTATATATAAAGTGTGGTTAAGTTTCAAAGGCCGGAGCTCATTTTGAAAATGTCATTTCTCTTTATTATGATAATATTGGTATAGTTCAATTACGTATGGAACAAAAATATCGGCCAAATAGCCGCCGCGGTCTCGGCGGCACATCTCCATCCGATGGTCAAAATTTTCGTAGACGCTGAGACATAATTGAGGTTCTATGCCGTTAATGTGCCGAATTATCTCATCCTTTAGCTCTTGAATTGTTGCTGGCTTATCGACGTACACCTTTTCTTTCAAATAACCCCAAAGAAAGAAGTCCAACGGTGTCAAATCACATGATCTTGCCGGCCAATTGGCATCGCCGCGACGTGAGATTATTCGGCCATCAAATTTTTCGCGCAAAAGAGCCATTGTTTCGTTAGCTGTGTGACAAGTGGTACCGTCCTGTTGAAACCACATATCGTCCACATCCATATCTTCCAATTCGGGCCATAAAAAGTTCGTTATCATCTCACGATAGCGAAGACTATTCACAGTAACTGCCTGACCGGCCTCATTTTGGAAAAAAATACGGCCCATAAACCGCACCAAACAGTCACTCTTTGTGGGTGCATTGGTTTTTCGGCAATCACTCTTGGATTATCATTCGTCCAAATGCGGCAATTCTGCTTATTGACGAATCCACTGAGGTGAAAATTGGTCATTCACTGTTGCCATTTCTCGCCACCATTCTGACCATTCACGACGCTTGAAATGGTCAAGAGGCTTTAGTTCTTAAGCCAATTGCACCTTATAAGCGTGTAAATGCAAGTCTTTATGCATAATTTTCATTAACGACGAGCGTGACAGATGCAATTGTTGGGCACGACGACGAGTTGAGGTGGACGGCTCTTCAACCACACTATCGCGAACAGCAGCAATATTTTCTGCAGTACGAGCTGTACGAGCATGCACTGGTGTTTTCACATCTCCTACAGACCCGGTTTGCTCAAACTTTTGCAGAATTTTTCCGATTGTACGCACATTTGGACGATTAAATTGACCGAAAAAATCACGAAATGCGCGATATGCATTTTGATTTGAACGCCCGTTTTCATAATAAGTCTGAATAACTTTAACGCGTTGCTCGATTGTGTATCTTTCCATGGTTCACATTGAGTTAGTCTGAAATGAAAAATGTCAAATGAAATGCAGAAAAAACTTGACGTTTAGGTGTGGTTCACATTCAACCCTTGAGATTTAACCACCCTTTATATTTCCCATAGTTCCTAGATGAAACATAGGGTCTCAATGAACAAGTTATAATTTCGTTTGTTTAGAGTTGCATGTTTAATTTGAATCCAGCAACGGCCTGCTCTGTCCACCTCTGCTGCTACTTGTCGCCTCCATGTGTGGGCTGGTCTCCCGCACCTGCGGCTTCCTTGGGGATTCCAGGCTAGCGCTGTCGTTGCGATGCCATCCCGTGGTTTGCATAATGTGTGTCCGATCCATTTCCACTTCCGACGCATAATTTCTATGTGAACTGGTGTTTGCCCGGTAGCCGCCCAAAGATCATCGTTGCTTAAATATAAATCCAGAATATCCACATTATCTTTCGTAGGTAACGGTTTAGGAAGGAAATCAATGCTTGTGATGTGCTTACTGTTAAGTTCCATGTTTCACATCTATACAGAACTACCACCGATTTCACGTTGGCATCAAATATTTTCAGTTTTGTGTGCCTGGAGATGTGGGTTGATCTCCATACCTTGCCTAGCATGCCAAGTGGAACGCCTCCCTTAGATATTCGGTTGTGTATGTCAGTTGTTGATCCGCCGTTTTTTTAAATTATGCTTCCAAGGTAGCAAGATTCATCCCCATATTCAAGCGACGTGTCGGCAATTTGAAGAGCTTGCGTTTCGGTGGTGTTAATCCTCATTACTTTGGTCTGTGCTATGTTAATTCTTAGACCTGTTTGTTCTACTGCCTGGCATACCGCTTGTAGTTTAGCTGATGCATCTGAGCCTTTGTGCGATAGTAAACAAATGTCGCCCGCATAGTCTAGGTCTTCAAGCCGGCCGTATAAGCCCCGCTGACCGCACACGCTTGTCGTTTTGCTAGGTCCAGGACTAGGTTAAACAAGAGTGGAGATAATACACATCCTTGTCTAACACCGGTTTGAACTTCGATACTACCACTTATACATTTTCGTATTTCACGCGGCATGAAGCGCCCGAGTACAATTCTTTTAGAGCAATTTTCTCAGGCTCTCCTTTGCATTCAAGAGCTTTCCAGATTGCTTCATGATTGAGAGTGTCGAACGCTTTCTCGAAGTCGATGAAGCAAAGATAAAGAAGCGAGCGGCACTCAACCGACTGCTCCACGATCAAGCATGATCGACGCAAGAGCAGTGGGGACGAAAGCCTGCTTGTTCTTTGCGTAGTCCCTGATTCAATGAGTTGTACAGCCTTTTGTGAATTATGTGTGCTATTACTTTGTTCACCATGCTTAGCAACGTGATTCCTCGCCAATTTTTGCACTCAGTTAGGTTACCCTTCTTCGGGAGAAGGGTGATAACGCCCTCTTTTAACTCAGATGATATTATTTCAGAGTTCCAGATGTTTTTCAATAAGGGCAGAAGGATCCGAGCGCTTATCTTGGGGTCAGCTTTTAGTAGTTCCGGGTTGATGTCAGCGGACCCGGGAGCTTTGCAATTCGTAGCCTAGAAGAGTGCCTACCTAACTGCCAATGACACAAGCCCCGACCTACGCTCTCTCTTGAGAGGCTAAGCAACTCTCCTGATTTTCTCTTATCTATTTGCGACCAAATTAGCCTGTTTGTAGCACACATTTCTCTATCTGCAATTTTCAACTTTAACGCACCATAGTGCGATAATAATCCCCATAAAATAGCACCTCCTTCACGGCTGTAATGTCGACTCAAGCACCTTTCCTCCTTTCTTAAGTCATGCAAATAGTAATTGTATCCATTCGGCACATCCATATTGAACTTATTTTTGTTACTAGATACTACTTTTTTCTATTCAGTGGGATCGTTATATGTAACAGAACTCCAAGCCCTTGATCCTTGCAAAATCGAGACACTTTTAGAATAGGTTAGGTTGAAGTGGTTGTCCTGTGGGACACACTCAGGCTCATAGCCCATTGTGATGTCGCGTGAGGAGCTTGTCCCTACCTCTCGTAAAACCAGTGTGTGCTTTTCAAAAATTTTAGAATATCTCTGATTTTTGTAGAACTGAGATTTTCCAACTCATTAAAAAATTGTCTACCCAGTAAAGTAAACCTGCGTCTGGATAGAGCAGGACAGTGGCAAAGTAGGTGCGAGATTGTCTCTTCCTCGTCCTCATCTAGACAACTTCTACAGAAGTCATGTGTTTGCACATCCATCCTTTGGGCGTGTCCACCTGTTAGGCAGTGCCCCGTTATGACTCAGATCAGTGTGTAAAGCCTGTGTTTATTTTGGCTTAGCAGAGATTCTGTGCGTTTAGCATTTAAAGTCGGCAATAGTTGACGGACGATTTTGCAGGTATCTTCATTACGTCATCTTTCGTTTGCTTTCTTTACAATTTCTTCAAGGATGAGTAGCTTACGTGTTTGTAAGAGTATCCCTATGTCATTGTCTATGTACTCACCGATCAATTTGGTGTCGAGTCTCGCTAGTTCATCGGCTCTCCAGTTACCCTCAATGACGCAATGGCCAGGAACCCATGTTACCTTTAGATGAAATGACACAGCCATCTCGTTAGGAGATGTACGGCATTTCAGGGCTACCTTGCAGGTTGTCGACTGTTTTTTGAGGCATTTTATCCCCGCCTGGCTGTCACTGAAAATGTAGATATCATCTCCAGGTATCGCATCACATTGAACCAGTGTCACGGCTTTTATTATTGGCCTCAGTTCAGCCTGAAAGACACTACAGTAGTCGGGGAGCCGAAAACTGAAGGAGTTCCCCAGATGTTCGGAGTATACACCTCACCCACCCCGCCCTGCTTTTAGAATAGCCTTTCGAAAAGTGGTTTTGCTGGCTGCAATATTTGCCACTTCTTTAATTTTTGCTATTGGAAGAGCGGAATTTGATGCAGTCCTAAGTGTTTCCTTCGGCGTTAAAGCCAACGCAGTTCTACCTTTGTTTCATAGCAGGCACCTTGTTTCACGTGACGATCCCCAACATTTGGACTTCGATTAATTTTTGTATGCCATTTGACGATTCGAAAGTAGCTCTGAGGTCAGGATATCGCTCTGTTCTTTTTCGCGATCTGTTAAATATTTCTCTAGTGCCATTTTATTAGAATTAAAAAGTTTTCGAACAAACACAATGAATGCTTAAAAACCCGATCACTCTTCACAGCTTTAATAGGCAAAACGGCGCTTTAGTGCTACTTTAGGAGTGTCAGGCCGGCACTTCGACCATTCCACAAATACTGTTAGGTGGAACACAATTTTGATACACGTTTATTTTCGTGCAAAGTACAGTCTTCACTTGAATCGTCAGAAGCCCTTGTGTTCCTAGATCAAATATCGTTGCTTTAATAACTATTTTTCCATAAAGATTGTTGCCTCTAATCAAGTGAACCGCACTGTAGTTTGCGGTAAAGGCTTTGTTGGAAATCGTACTTGCACATGTTATTTTGAATTTTTTTCCCCGTATTCCTTTAGTTTCCATTTTAGTTTTAGTTGCATTTTTCTTATTTGTCATCGACTACATTGTCTTTCCTCTTAAATTAATGAAAAAGAAAACTCATTCATTCAAAAGGCGAAATCATCAGGCCCTCATTGCTGTTGTTTAGTCGAAAAATGCAATGCAACGTTACCGATAAATAAAAGTAGAAATAATGAGAAAGAAATATAAAAAAAAGTAAAATAAAATTAAGGCGAAAAATAAGCAGGCATATAAATAAGTAAGGCTGGCTAAAATCTATGTTAGAAGGAAGTAAACAAGGCAAGTGCATGTTCTGGTGAAGCTGGACACGTTGCTTTATGCCCAGTGCATGTATTTGTTGGATACTCAATTCTTCTTCCTAATTGGCGCGATAACTGCTTACGCGATTTTGGCCGAGTTTAACAAAGCGCGCCAATCGTTTCTTTCTCGTGCTAACCGGCGCCAATTGGTCACACAAAGTGAAGCGAAGTCCTTCTCCACCTGATCTTTCCAACGCAAAGGAAATCTTCCCCTTCCTCCACTATCACCAGCTGGTACCACATCGAATACTTTCAGAGCCGGAGCGTTTGTATCCATTCGGACGACATGACCCAGCCAAAGTAGCCGCTAGATCTTTATTCGCTGCTCTATGTCTATGTCGTCGTAAAGCTCATACAGCTCAACGTTCCATCCCCTGCGATATTCGCCGTTGCCAACGTGCAAAGATCCAAAAATCTTACGCAGAATCTTTCTCTCAAACACTCCAAGCGTCGCTTCATCGGATGTTGTAATCGTCCAAGCTTCTGCGCCCATCCATTCTGGAAGATGGATCCATGTGTAGAAGTCCACACAAGTGGGTAAAGTTACTGACCGCCATTCACTTGGGAGTGGGCGGAACGATTCTTCTGTATATGGTTCAAGCAGCTCACAACGTCCGGGACTAGCCCACGTATGCTCTGGGTAGCTTCCGAACAACCGTTCGGGAGTGAGCTAACGTGAGAAGGCGAAGCATTCCAGGATAGCTGGTTGTGCGCTCGGTTTGGGACCCGCCACTTAAAAATCCCCTCCAATGAAAAGACTTACAAAGGGAATTTGGTTAGAACCTCAAAAACTACTGTTTGGATTTAATGTAAATAGGGACGTTTTCTTTCACGCTTCTTTATAAAATTTTCGTTAGGCTTTACTGCGCCTCTTTGGAATGTTAAAATTTCCTTAATCGTTCATTTATTGGGTGTAAAATACTCACATAAGCACACACACACATACAAATTCCAATAGATTAGCCGTAAAAATAGACAAAATCAGAAGTAGTAGAGAACCAGATGGGAAAATAATAGCCAAAGAGAACTTTCGCACACGAACCAAACATCGATTTGGCAAGAGCGTAAGGGGGCACTCACTCAGCCAAAAGGAATACCAGGAATTTTTCAGCCTCCACAATTCCAGCTAAGTATTGCCGGCTGTTAAGTATGTAAGCGTTGTGCTAAGTAAATGGCAGCCTTCCTTCTGTCTTCCTTGGAGTGGAACAAACGAAATAATGAAGAAATGAATGAGTGGTCGCAATATTGCATGCTTATTTGGCAGTGTTGCATTGCCAGCCTGCATCAGCTCACTAAAATGTGGAACCAACAGCCTGTGCGCTTTATGCATTTTTTCATTTTTGTTGCTGAACTTTTATTGTACTCAAATTTCTTTTTTCACATTTTTATTTTACTTTAGTTTTGTTCAAATTTTCCAATTTCGTTGCAAGCTATGCACTAAAATTTAGCATCGACATTGTTGCTCGTCGTCTATGCTTTGTTAGCATTTGTTGTTGTTTTGTTCTGTTGGAAACAAATGTGCATTCGTCTATTTGGCTATTTGAGTATAAGTAAAAGATGCAAGACAAAATCTTTGCTTGATGTGTAATGACGAGGTCCTTGAGGAAGCGTAAAACAACTAACTAAGAAAACAATGTGCAGTGCTTAGCCAAAGGAAAGGTTGAGGTAAAGGGGTGTGTTGTGCATTGAAAAAGTATTTGAGATGTGAATAACCCTTGTGATTTGAAGCAGCACTTGCAACTAAGTTAATGCTTTAGGTAATTACTTTAATTTTGGCTGTTATTTAGGCATTAAATTTATAGTTTCTTCAACTTATACGGCGCTCTGAAGTGATTTATGGGGCTTCAGCAACTTTTAGAATGTATCCTATTGATTCTTATCGGTTTTTTAAACATAAAATTTGGCTATTTGCTCTTTTTACAAAAAAAAAAAACAAAAAATTCCAACACCATATGAAGAGCAGCACCTCCTCTTCCTTTCTACCTTCAATGCACGCAATACCAACCATTTCTGCGCTCATCGCACGCAATGCAGCTCAACACCTACAACGAGAGTGGACAAGCATGCGTGTGAGATTCGGCAAGGCCAGTGTGATCACTTCTTTATCAGCGCCTTTATTTCTTTGTTCCACTGCTGAATTTACATCCTCGGTGCGCCGTTCGTCCATATAACTGATAGCTTTCTGTGCGCCGTTCTGAAGACTAGGCTTGGTGAAAACGCGTTTTTCTCCAAGCTCTGATTGATTGGTTAAAGTGATGATTCATCCAGAATCCAACTAGTGCTTCCGCACCATTTTGTTGCCACATCATCGCTACCAACTTGTTTAACAGTTATTTACAACTTGACTATATCCAGTCTGTGCGTTTGAAGAACCTTATTAGGTTGTTGACAGCTAAGCTAGACAGCGAGACTCCCGAACAGCGGTTTGTCCAGGGTTAACATTATGTCCTTCCATAGGGCAGGGCATTCACAGAGGAAATGGAAGATTTTCAGGCGTACCGCCGTTTCATGTTTACCAATGTTAACGATTGCATGACGTTATACTCCTAGGTGGGCCCTAACGTTCTGCTAATTTTGAATGTCGTTTCGTTTCTCCATCGACAATCCGCGATTCGCAGGTATTTTACGGAAATTGTATTCTTGAATACCAATTCTGCGAAAGCGTTATTCATGGCAGATCCCCCTCCTGCCAGTTCATCTGCTTTGTCGGTACCTTCAATGTTCCGAAGTTCCAGGACCCAGATTAAAGTAACTTTATGGTTCTCACTCTAGGTGGTAAGGCTATTTCTGCTTTGTTCCACTAGTTCGAAGGTTGTTGTGGCCAAATCCAGTGTCTGGATTGAAGCTTGGCTATCCTAAAGAATATCGGCATTGTCCTTAAAAGAGAAATCTGCGATTAGTAGTCTACGACCCGCTTCACTTATCCTATATGCGCTCGTGGTTGTCATCTTCTTGATATGAAGATCTACCGGAATAACATGTGGCAATGCATTGAGAGTCTTCCTAGGTCATGATCAAATTGCAGCGACCGCCAAGTAATTGGGTATTGTAGTCTCTTCCAAGAGCTTTCCACCAAACTACCGAACCGTACGCTTAAGCGCCTTCTAAAACTTAGAAGATGCTTAGGCTTAGGTTGACTACTCCATCTTCTTCCAAGCATACGTTTGCATGGGTACAGAGCAATTTCTTCTTTCCTTTCTTCAATGTTTAGTTTCCAGTTAAGCTTGGAGTCCAAGATTACTCCTAAGTACTTTGCGCTAGGTGAAATTCGAAAAGTTTTCCCATTAATTAGTGGTAGGGTAAAATTTTATACCTTCTATTTAGTGGTAAAAAGCATTTTTTTATTGCTTCCAAAAAATATTACACCTATCTATATTAACAATAAGTAATTTGTTTAAAAGATATTTGGATAGTTAAGTGATACTACTGGGTTCGACGGACCCGACGGATTTCGATGATTCTTTGGGTCCATTCTAATCGACGAGGCGTGTCCGCAGGCAACAATCTTTGCGTCTTATACGGGAACAAATGCAAATCAATGCAGATAATTCGTTGTAAACTGGTCCGAGCAATGCCTAACTGCTGAGAACGGCGATTTTGGGATGTCCTTGGTGACGTTTCAACACAGGCAAGAGCAATATTCTCATCCGAACGCCTTGGTCGGTTTTGATTTGGCTTCTTTGGATTAGAAAGAGCATCACCAGTAGAAAACCTTTCGTACAAACGTTTAATGGTGTTCTTAGAAGGCGCACTTTTCACATTATTTAAGTTCTTATACGCACGTTTAGTTTTCACAATTGACTTCTTTTGTTGAATGTAAATTTCAACAATTTGGGAGCGCTCGCGTGTCGTGTACTGTTCCATGGTAAAAATTTGCTTGGACTGACGCTTCCAACGCGGTATGCCATTAAGCGATCTGAAGTCTCTGTCAAAAGATACAGGGTTACCAGATGGGTCCGTCAAATATGGGCAACCCTGTATAAGGCCATTGCACTTCAGGATCATTTAGAAATATATATATAATTAATTTGTAAAATATTTACTATAATAATTTAGGTAATTACATAAACATATTTCTTATTATTATATTACAAGAGGTCAGTTGGGGTTTTTTCATTTTAGTCTCTTCTTATTGAATTTTTCTTCAGCAGGAAGCTTCCTCATCGTCGGATTTGTGTGCGTCAGAAGTCTGCTCATGTGCCTCCTGCTCGCAATTTGTATTGCTTCGTCAACTGTTTCGATGTTTAAGTCGCGGTGAATGTCAGCGTTTGGTATATACCATGGTGCATTTGTTATTGTCCTATTTAGTGGTAAAAAGCATGAGTTCTGTTTTACGTGGGTTCAAACTTAAGCCACAACCTGTAGCCCGAGAGTTGAGCTTACTTCCTTTATGACTGAGTCTTCTGCCTGATAAACGCTACGGTAGTCCGGCAGTCGGGCCGATAATTTTAATCCCAATTCTTTTGAAAAAACTCCATAGCCTACTTTGTTTTCTAGCTTGGATCCTTGGTGTAGAAGTTTATTTCCCCTCTTCTCCATGGTCTTTGAGTTTGCCCCTTTCTTCTTAGTCTTGAAGAGCCTGTTGAAGGTGAGTTTCGGGAATGAGTAGCCGATTTCTTGGCTATAAGAAATCCACATAGTATGAAGAATAGAAACGTGGCCGAACCGCCGGGTCTTCCATAGCGCCAAACTGTTAAGTTGGTCAGGTGTTGTCCTACCAGATTTATAGAAGGTAAGTTGACTACCACCTCGAGTGCTATATTAGGAGTGGTCCTTAAAGCGCCGCTGATGCAAAAAAATGCAGTTCTTTTGACCTTGTCCAGCAGCTTCATATAACTTGCTTTTTCAGTATTCCATATAGTAAAATAGGCCAGACTAACGAGGTGTTAATCCCCATTTGATTCCGATCGCTTTTTTGCATGTGTACAATGCAATGTTGGCCCTTCGAACCCTATTTTCAATACTAGATTTCCACGTAAGTTTCCTGTCTAATATGAGTGCTAGGTATTTAACATTCCCTTTCAAAGGAATCTTCACACTCTTG
Organism: Anastrepha obliqua; assembly: GCF_027943255.1. NCBI lineage: Eukaryota > Metazoa > Arthropoda > Insecta > Diptera > Tephritidae > Anastrepha > Anastrepha obliqua. The sequence continues at coordinate 53,581,786 of NC_072893.1, forward strand.
AAAATTAGCGGGGAGACTGTGGCCAGTCTGTGTTTCCTTGTAAAGAGAATTATCTCAGTTTTATCGTGGTTTATTCCGAGTCCCCTACTCTGTGTAGTTACCAAGCGTGGCCATGCTAGAGCGCAGAATATCCACTACATTACAATCACTTAGTACCACAAAATAAAGCTAGCATATATGTATATATATAACAAATATTTGAAAGAAAAAATGCGTCCAAAGATTGGCAAAATTATGCGAATGACTAATTATCCGCGAAATATACGCAATCGCTTACCGCCAAAAAACATATTTACATGTATGCAGAAACATCTCAAGTAGCTGTGTGTTTGCGATGAATGCGAGGTTATTGACTCTACAATCATTTTTCTATCAAAACATCGATTGGAAACGCCTTTATTGCAGAGACCTAATGAGAACAAGTCGTACTACGATCAAAAGAAACACTACCTAGTAGCCAACAGATACCAATTGTTAAGAAGTTAATTAGGTTTATAATAAATTTGTCTAAACAAGAAGCAGTGGAATAGAAATCGAGTGAAAAAATAGGAGAATAGCGCGCCATACCACAATGAACCCGAACAACGCGCTGTTGGCCAATAAAAATTAAAAACTAGCAGCGCTTGGGAGGCTGGAAGGCCAACACTTTACGCGTGAAAAAACTACAAATACCATCTTCCTAACAACCACTGGTAGCTGCAGCAGGTAGCCACTTTCTTTAACAAAAAAAAAAGAAACTGGCAGTTGCCGAAAATCGAGATAAATAAACACTGATCATCGCCAAATCAATAATTAATTTTTTTTAGAAATCTGCATGAAGTGGGTAGGTTTGCGACCACACGAAGCGATAAATGCGCTAACTGTTCAGTAGAGGGATATTGACTCTCCGTAGAAACCGTGTTTAGCGGCAGGCGAATCACCTACCCGGTCAGAAATAAAACAGATTAACGTAACCAGCGCAAGGCAAATGCCTTGTCAAGGCTCTATGGGAGAAGGTCCGAGAGGAGGGAGCAAGGAAAAAAAACGATACCGTGATGAAGCGATTTTTATTTGGATATGGAACTATTGCGGCTAATTCATAGTTATACAGATTGTTATTAAAAATGACCTGGAGATCTAATGCATCCTCTACTCTTCGCAATATTTCATCCCGACCCAACACTCTTTAGCTGCCAAAAAGCGCATGGGGTTATTGTGAATCATACATGCATTCCTATGGCTATACTGAACTAGGATGTTGCGCTTTTCTTCACGAGGGGGCATCATATTCGAAAGCAGGTGCACCGCATCATCTCTGGGGATGAGTCATCGAACCCGAATGGGTTTCTAGAGCATATCCGAAGTATGTGCCGATGACCTCGAAACCTGCAATGACCCATGGCAATGAAGGTGCTCTCACTTATTGGGATTGCATCTTCCCAGTAAGAACTATACCTGGCTTAGTACTACAGTTTTGTATCAGTGTCACTTTCGTTCCCTGAGTGAAAGGGCTGATTGGATTCACCAAAATATCCGGATGGATTAAGAGCATGTAAAGAGAGGACTCCATGAAAGATATCTACCTATGAAATGAGACTTTCAGCTATTAGCCCATAGATGTCGCTAGGAGTATTTTTAAACCTTCCCAAATGTCTTGTTTTTTTCGTCTGTCATCTGTCAACAATATTCAGTTCATTGTTGTTACGTTTCATACAACAATGCATTTTTGTCGCTCTTAAAAATGTCGAATTTCGTGCCTTCAAACTACGATTTGCGGACATCGTTGATTTTCTGTTATCAATTGAAGAAAAACGCTTCTCAAGCTCATCAAATGCTTATAGAAGCTTATGAAGAACGAGGACCGTGGCCGGCCACCGAAAAAGTTTGAGGACGCCGAATTGCAAGCATTGTTGGATGAAGATGATGGTAAAACGCAAGAAATGATGGCAGAGCAGTTGGGAGTGACCCAAAAAACCATTTCAAAACGTTTGAAAGACATGGGCATGATTTTAAAGGTCCGAAGATGGGTGCCGCATGAACTGACTTGATGACAAAGCACCGCCACATCGAACAAGAGCGACCCGGGAATTGGTGGAGACGTACAATTGGCAACCGCTGGTGCATGCGGCTTACTCACCAGACTTGGCGCCTTCCGATTATCATTTGTTTGCATCGAATGGGGCACGCACTTTCAATTCTCACGAAGAAGCCAAAAAATGGCTCGATGATTGATTTGCGGACAAGGACGGACAATTTTTTTGGGGCGGCATCCACAAATTGCCTGAGAGATGGGAAAAATGTGTCGCTAGCGATGGCCTTTATTTTGAAGATTAAATTTGTAACCATTTTTCGTTAATAAACGTTTGAAATTGAAAAAAAGTATGGTTACCGAGTGAAGTCTGCTTAGGAGCAGCCCCTACAAATTTATTTAACCAAGCATATTTTGCGCATTAAAATGTAAGTTTTGAGTAGATGATTTCTAAATAGAGTAGATGACACCAAAGGCATCTCAAAAATACATTCATACATACATTTTAAACTTTCTTGTAGAACAAAAATAATTCCACACTCAATTTTCACTCCCAGCAAGACAAAATTAAAATTTTCAACTTAAAAGTTGCAGATTTGATTTAAGGAAAAACGTGAGTTTACGGTGGCAACCAGAGCTGAATTTAATTTATGTTGTATTTAAAAAAAATCTTTGTCAGAGGAAGCAAAATTTGGTGTCTTCCGCGGAATTCTCAATGAAATAAAATTTCTTGGGCGTAGTGACGCATTTGGTGGGAAGCTTGAAGGATGCCGCCAACATCAGATGAGACGTCCTTTGGAGTGTTTAAGAGAAAGATTCTGCAGAGATTTTTGGACCTTTACACATTGTTGACGGCGAGTATCGTGCCCGATGGAGCAATGAACTGTATGAGCTTTAAGGCGACGTAGACATAGCGCAGCGAATCCGTTGGCTGGGTCATGACGACCGAATGGATACAAACGCACCGGCTTAGAAAGTATTTGATGCGGTATTTGATGGTGGTTGCAGTGAAAAAGGAAGGTCGCCTTTGCGTTGGAAAGATCAGGCTTGGAAAGAGACGGACTCGGCTGCACATGACGTGTCCAACTGCCGCCGGTTAGCATGAGTAAGGAACGACTGGCGGCTTTGTTACACTCGGCCAAAATCGATTAAGCGGTTATCGCGCCAATCAAGAGTAAGAAGAAGTCGCACGTTTATAGGTAAGTAAAATAAATACAGATATTCAAAAAGGTATAATAGTTAATCTGCACTGGTTAATTTTTAGTTACTACTACCCGCCCTCCTTTTCTTTGCTTTCAACGAAAAACTGTCTGTACATATTAGGGTGGTCCTTAAAAAATCAAATGATGATTTTTTTCAGTCTCAATCGGTAATACCATAGTCAAAGATAACTAATGTAAATTTTGGTTTCGATTGGGGATGGTTAAAGCGTATTTCACGGGATGAAATTTCCGATTTTCCTATGAAAACTCAAAAAATTTAAATCAAACGCAAATAAACAAAATTTTGTAATATATTAAACAGACATTCTTAGAATGTTTTTCCGCTTTAGTATTTGAATTAAGCAATTTAATTGGCTCTCAGAAGGTAGCTTGGCGCCCGTAATTTGACTTTCGACGAAGTCCTCTAAATACTTAGTCCTGCCATAAGTGCTGTTGCAAGTTAAGTCCGTTATGCATATGAAATTATAATACTTCCTGTAATGAAGTTAGTTTTATTTAATCATATTATTTATTTTATTTTATTTATTTAAAGAGAAACAATTATAAATAATTGCTACACTTAAATCTAAAGCTCTGGCTGCCAGGGCCGTCGGCCGTCATATAAATATTAAAATTTCTTTATTTTTGCTTTTACACAAACGATTAGGCCATTCAAGTATTCCGGCACGCAGAGTTTCCACGGATATTGACGTCGCTGCTCGAACCAAAGATTGTTGGAAACTCTCCAAATTTCCGTGAGGCCTTCGCCAGGCCATGTTCTTCAATTCTGACTACAAACTGTAGTCAAATGGATTCAGATCTGCACTTCCAGACGGCCAATCTTCTGCGGCTATGAACCCAGGAATATTGTTTTTTAGCCACTGCTGTTTGGTTCTTGCCTTGTGGGCTGCGGCGGAATGTTGCTGGAAGATCCAATGCACTCCGTTGAAGAGAGAACTGCCTTACTGCTTCACTACACTTCCTAAGGCATCCTCCTGGTACATTTTTGCCCCGCCTTTAACCCCTCTTTCACGGAAACGAAGAGTTCTCCCACCTTACAAGACACTCACCACAAAACCACTATGCAGGCTGGATGGTAGCCACGCTGTGAATAAAATGTTTAGCGTCTTTAAAAGTTTTAGCAGAGATTTTGTCGTTTTGCTTATTAAAAACTTCTTCGACAGCGAAAATTTTCTCATCTGTGAAAAGAATTTTTTTTTATGACTATTGACCGCTGGCCACCGACGAAGCTGCTTGCATCTGTCGAGTCGAATTTTCTTCAAGCGAGGTTTCAAAAGATGACCAGTTGAGTGACGGAAGGCTTTCTTGTGGAGATCATCTCTAATTAGTCTTGACATGGATCTGGTCGATACATTGATTTCCCTGGACATAATTTTCTTTAACTCTCGACGACTTAATAATTTGCATTTATTGTCATAATTAATTTGCGGCAAACTATGTAATAAAAGGAGCTTAACCGATCTTCAAATTTGAACTATGATCTGTGTGCGACACGTCTTAATCGCCTCAAATCGGCACCAGAATTTCTATGTAATATCTTCCACTATGGTAGTATTCTTTTGGGATATTATTGGGTTGGCAACTAAGTAATTGCGCAATTTTTTAGGAAATCAAAGACAATTTTTTCATGGAACTAAATAACTTTATTCGGTAATATATTGGACATTTTGATCAATGACCTTTTGCCATCTTTCAGGCAGCATCACAATTGAACGTTCATAAAACTTCTCGTTTTTATTAGCAAAAAACTGAATCAGGTACGATGTGACATCATCATCACTATTGAAATTTTTGCCATTGAAGAAGTTTTGTAAAGGTCGAAACAAAAAGTAATCAGATGGTGCAAGGTCTGTACTATATGGTGGATGTAGCAAATCATACCAACCAAACTCCAATAATTTTTGCCGAGTGGCCAAAGATGTGTGTGGGCTTGCTTTGTCGTGATAGAATACAATACTTTTTCGATTTGTCAATTCGGGCCGCTTTTCTTCAACTGCATTGTTTAAGTTCGTTAGTTTTTCAATGTACAGGGTTGGCCATATTAAACTGACCCATTGAGTAACCCTATAACTTTTTACTGTAATTTGAAATCTAAGGTTTACGTCAACAAGCCAAAGACACTAGGCGCATTTAAGGCCAATATCCGACGGGAAATAGCCGCCATATCGGCCGAGACACTGGCCAAAACTATGGAAAACGCCGAAAAACGGGCACATTACGCTATACGAGCTAAGGGCGACCACTTGCGCGATATCATATTCAAAAAGTGATGTAAACGAATCTCCTTGAACTAAATTAAATGTTTTTCACAATGAAACACAAAAAAATGTTTCTTTTTCCATATTTTTTTAATAATCACATGGGTCAGTTTAATATGGCCAACCCTGTAGACATCAGAATTGATCTTTCGTTCGGATGGTAAGGGTTCAAAGTAGACAATTTCTTTGTAATACCACCAAACTTATAACAAAACCTTCTTTTGATGAATATTAGCTTTTGATGTTGTTATATGTATACATATATATTTTTGGTCTTAATACAATATGAGCTTATTACTTTTATTGCTGCTTGACTGCCCACGTATATTTTAATTGTTGAGTTCTTTTTTGTTCTAGTGTAGGCTTGCTCCGCGGCTTTCCCCACAGCAAAAACTTCCGCTTGAAAAATACTGCTTTGGTCTGGCAGCTTGATAGGCTGTCTTGTCTCTAGTTTTGAGCAGTAAATGCCTGCTCCCACTCCGTTTAAAGTTTTAGAGCCGTCTGTATGGATGTGAAAAGTTCTATGGCCAGGCTTCATGCCTTTGTGCCATCCCTCCTCTTCAATTATAGTGCGAAACTCTCTCTCCCAATTAAAGTACGGAGTCACGTAGTCTGTGCAACCTGAGCTCCACTTCCTATTGAGCTGTGACCGAAGGCTCTGCAGGTAAATACTCCAGCAGCCACCAACCTCCTCGCGGATTTCGCTGCTAGGTTTTCTGCCATAAGGTCAATAGGTGGCATGCTGAGTATCATTTCCAGCGCCGCAGTTGGAGTAGTTTTTATCACTTCTGTTATGCACAGATTAGCGAGTCGCTGAGTCCTTTCCAGTGGCATTAAGTATGTCAGTTTTCTTGTCGCAGTCCACCATACTAGGGCCCCATACAACAATATCGGTCTAACTACTGCCGTGTAGCACTAATACATCAGAGAGGGTGATAGACCCCAAGTAACGCCCAGCATTCTTTTACATGCGTACAACGCGTTACTGGCCTTTTACACCCTTTCCTCAACATTGCGCTTCCACAGCAATTTACTGTCTAGTATTACTTCGAGGTACCTCGCATGATCTTCGAAAAGGGTGATAGTTCGTTGTTGCTTAGTTTCGGGAGGTTCCACGTCGGGACCTTGTACTTCCTGGTAAAAAGTACCATGTCCGTTTTTCCGCCGTTTATCCCTAGCCCTGCGCGAGATGTCCTATAGAATTCATGTACCCTACGCCTTTGTGCTCCTAATTCTTTGTTCCACCAAGAAGGCTTCTATGACGTGTTGGGGGGCAGGAACTTTGGAAGGCTTTGACGAGAGTAGCAAGAGTAACAATTCAACCCCTTTCTCAAGTGCAACGTGTGACCTATATTTCCGGGGTAGATATCATTGGAGTTTTTGATAGTATATCCCTAAAAAGTCCCATTTCGTATTCTTAGGATTTCTAAAGGATATAAATTTATTTTTTGATCGGAATATAACCTGGAAGCTTATGTATCTGTGATCAGAGAATGAGGGCCTACTCGACACTTCCCATTACTGTACCATAACATGCTTGCTTGTGTAAAGTGTTAAATCGCGTACATTCTTCGAGGTTGGTCCAACATATGTATGTTGGCTCTTCACCTCTATAAGCTATTTCTAGGATACTCTGAAGAATATAGTTAAATAGTGACTCACCTCGGTCGTTTATGTTTGCACTACCCCAGACCGTGTGATGTGCGTTTGCGTCCGTTCCTACCACCAGAGCGTGCTTCTTTCTGGCTATTTCTACCAGCTTCCGAAGTTCCGTCTGTGGTGCTTCTTCATCATGTGGCATATAACAAGACCCAAAGAGTAACGTCTCATCCTTGCAGCCCTCCAGCGCCACCACTGTCAGATCGTCTGAAGAGATATTATGATCAATATAAGAACATATACTTTTTTTTAACCATTATCGCTGTTATTACCTTATTTTTCGGGATGTAGGTGTTATAGTTATGTGACTTTAAACCGGAGACTATGTAGCCCGATGCCATCTATGGTTCCTGGACTAGAGCCACATCGCCACTTCGGCACCATAAACAGCATATAACTTTTTATGAGCTTGCCATGCGGTTTTCCGTTTGCGGCAATAAAAAAGCAAACTATGACGAAAATGTTCCTTTTGATTTTCCATTTTTCAACGAACGCCAAATGAAAATTACACAACCGATCAAAAACCTTTCTTTTACTGCTTGACAGTTGAATTGCCAACTATCAAATAACAAAATGTGTTTTACATTTGTACGACGTCTGCAAACCTAAAATCCATCTATGAGAGAAATCCGCAATTACTTAGTTGCGAACCCAACAGATTAAAAAATAAATAATAAAAAATAAAATTTTAATTTTGACTCTTGTTGTTCACATTTAGGAAGTCCGATGTATAAATTGGCGGCCGCCGTAGCCGAATGGGTTGGTGCGTGACTACCATTCAGAATTCACAGAGAGATCGTAGGTTCGAATCTCGGTGAAACACCAAAATTAAGAAAAACATTTTTCTAATAGCGGTCGCCTCTCGGCAGGCAATGGCAAAACTCCGATTGTATTTCTGTCATGAAAAAGCTACTCATAAGAAAAATATCTGCCGTTCGGAGTCGGCTTGAAAATGTAGGTCCCTCCGTTTATGGAACAACATCAACACGCACACCACAAATAGGAGGAGCAGGTCGGCCAAACACCCAAAAAGGATGAATGCGCCAATTATATTATACATATATTCCAGCTATAGTTAAATTACAAGAAATCTTATCAAGGATGAAGTGAAACTTTTAGGAATTAGCTTTTAAGGGCCTATAAAGCCTGAACAGTAGGGCGGGTCGATTTAAAAATCGCTCATTGCTCTGTGAAAATCGTATTCTAGGGATCAAAATAAGAAACTTTGCCGAAGGAACCATACCTCAAAAACGAATTCTGATGTCCCCCAATTTGGGTCGAACTTTGACCCATTTAGAGTGCTCCAATCGAGTCCAAATGTATGACCGACCCCCACTAACTTTGGACGGCCGATCCACCCATGCCAGTGGTACACCCCCTGGAACTCCCTTAAGGGGTTCCCCATACAATCATTTCAAAATATCACCATTTTTGGCCTTTACATGAGAAAAGAAACTAAAAAGTTCGACCCAAAATAGGGGACATCAGAATTCGTTTTAGAGGTATAGTTCCTTCGGCAAAGTTTCTTAGTTTGATCCCTAGAATATGATTATCAGAGAGCAATGGGCGATTTTTTTGCCTCCCCACAAATCGACCCGGCCTAATATATATATATATATGTAAAAATTGGATTTCTACATTTAAGGACCACCCTACTGTCATAATCATATAAATAAAAAAAAAATTGTATCCTAAATTTTGCATGAAATTCAAATTTTCCACTTAATTATAATTCGGTTTGCCAAATAGTTCATGAACTTGAATGCGGCAATCGAACCGCTCCTACTAAGGCCTTCGCTGACTTCGCGCGCTTCCAGTTAATTTCCAATTAATTTTACTAATTGCGTGTTCCGCCTAGGCCGCAGCATTTATGTTTATTGCCAATTTTCATTTGTCGCTGCCATAAACACGCTTACTGGCAACAAAATCCACTGCCTCAGCACTTTTTCTCACTATTCGCACTGTTTCCTTTGTTTCTTCACGATATTTTTCTACTTTTTTTCCAAGCACTTCAAGTTTCGAGCTTCCTTTTTTCGTGTTGTCACCTCGTCTGTCATTTTATTGACACCCATTAACAGTTACTCCCCGCTGCCGTCTGCACCAACTGCAGCAGAGAATCCACCAATCCTCGTATTGTTCTTCTTGCCTACCTTCGCTTTTTATTTAGCTCGCCTGTGCGAGTACTGTTATTTTGCAACACTTGTCCGGCACTTGGTTGCTGCGTTTACGGCGCGTTGTCTGCAACGTCGTCTGTTTCTTTGTCTTTTGTTTCAACTGCATTTGTTTCTGTGCTGGTTGCGTCTGTCCCAGACATATCCCCACCTAAATGGCGCGCGGCGTGTCCCCATACTTGCATTTGCCACCGACCACATCACTACCCATTACTACCCGCCGCGCATGAGCTCTTTTGTTCCTGCTTTTATTGTTGTTGCAGCAATTGTAAGTCGTTTCAATCCAATCCCTATTTTTATTTATTTTTACACTTTTTTTTTGTTTTTCTTTAGCCTTTTGTTGTTGTTGTTTTTGTGCCTTTGGAAATCGCTTTTATTTTAGCTAATTAAACCTCGCCTTACAATTTTCATTTTCTTGTCGTTGATTATTTAGTTTTGATGTCATTTGCGGCGACAAAAGTGCATTCGAACACGCCAACCAGCCTGTCTGAGAGGCTGACTGATTAGCTGCTTCACTGTACTGCGTGCGGTAAATTGAGTATAAGGAAAATGATTTGTCGCTAGAAATAGTTGGCAAGTTAATGGGTGCTTTGGTTGGCCCTTGAACTAATTTATGGCTGTAGCTGTAGTTGTGCATTTCGTAAGCGTATTGCTATTTTGTTTTTGTGTTGGTACTTTTCAGGCATTTATGATGTCTACAGTATAACACCAATAGAAAGCGTGGCGGACTCCAATCTATATTACCTAAACAGATATTCCTAACAAATCGTTAGATTAGCAAAATAGATTTCGTAAACAGCTTTTCTAACACAAGGATGAGTCTCTCAATGCTTTTGTCATGTCAACGGATATGTTCATAAATCTTTTGTACGTAAAGGGTGGCCCATAGTGTGTTTTTTTTAATTAAAATAAAAGGGCAAAAGGTTAGGATGGGGAATAAGTTGGTAGCGTTTCTACCGAAGACTTTTACTTAAACAAAAAACAATAATTATATAAATAAGTTAATCAATTACATATTCGCCGTTTCTGCTTACAACCTCTTCCCACCTCCAATTTATTGACGCCGCTCCACCAAAAATCGCCTTGTAGGTGTTATGATTGATCCACTTTTTAAGGACCTCTTTGTTATGTTATTGTTGTTGTAGCAGTTACTTTGCCCTGTCAGTGTAGTGTAATCACCGGTCATCTTCGTCCAGCTCATCTAACGGTAGGCCGAGGAAACTAGCTGTTTCGACGGGTTGGGTCCAGAGGGAGAGGGGTGTTAGATGAGTGGGTTTGATGGGACATGTGGAAAGGGTGTTAGTGCCATGCGGGGTGCATTCACATGCTGGACATATGTTTAGTATGTGGGCGTCGATTCTGGATAAGAAGGAGTTTAACCTGCTACAGAATCCAGAACGTAATTGTGCCAAGGCTACGCGGGACTCTCGGGGAAGTTGGAGCTCTTCGTCTGCGATTGGTGGTGGTTGGACTCCGATTACGGCATTCGGGGGTCGGGAGCGTGTTATCGAAGATAACACCTTTGGAGGGAACGGAAAAGATGGTAATTGGTCGCCGCAAGGTTCGGAGAATACGGCGGATGCTAATGAACCTCCCTTTCGAGCTTTTGATGACTTGCGTAACATGCGGTGTGGCTATGTCGTGAAGGAATTTAAATCGACCATGTCAATTCAGTCAAATAGCCTCATTCACGCGGTGTAGCTGAGTAATGTGGAGCTTCTTGTTGACCGTGGCATTCTTTTCGAGCATTTCCCAGTGCACCATGCCCTACCAGTCCCACTAAACACATATCAAGATCTTCTTTAGATGAAGAAGTGGCTTGACTACCGCTTTTGACGTATCTCCTGGAGCCAACTACTCCTTTCCTTGCTTCTTATTGATGTATAGGCACTATTTCTCATCTCCCGTGACGATTCGGGAAAAAAGTGCTGTTTATGACTGCGTGTTGCTTGATGGCGGACGAGATGCTGAGAAGCAATTTGAAGGCGACTTTCTTTGTTGTTTTCGTTGAGCTCGTGTGGCCCTTAGGCTTCCAATTTTTCGGTAAATCCCACTGAATGAAGGGGATTGAGAATCGTTGCACGACTGGTTTGCCGACCGTTATCCTTCAAAAGTGATTTAAGACGTTCTTAATCGAATTCAGAAGGCCTTCCGCTGCGGGACGTGTCGATGACGTCAAAGTCGCCATTTTTGAACTTTTCAAACCATATCCGTGCTGTAGACTCGGCTATGGCACCTCCTCCATACACGTAGCTTTTTGCACTCGATGAAAAGCAAAAAAGAGAAGGTGCCGAAAATGTTGATTTTTGCCTCGTGGGTATTCCATTTTTAAGCCTCAAAACTAATACAAAATTAAATAATTCAAAAGTACAATTCATAGTTTTGTTTCTTAAACAACAAAGAAATCGGTTGTAAAATAAAAAAAAAAATACTGTAAAAATGCTATAAACTTATTCCCCATCCCAATATTTTCTTCTTTACTTTATTGGTTAATTGGTTTATTTGAAAAAAAAAAAAACAAATATTCCCATTATTAATGGAACAGGATTTAATTCGCATCACTGTCTCGACTGCGTTCGCAGTAGCGCATCCTGTTCGCCCAGTTCTCCTAGACTTTGGTGACGGCTTTGGTTCTATCTGACGAATGGCTTGCTGAATATTTGCCTTAAGAGGCTTAATCGCTAATAAATTATTGGTATAACATCGGCGCACCCAGCACCCCACAAAAATGTCAAACGGCCGGAAATCGCAGCTCCGTGGTGGCCACTTGGCATCGCCGATACGGCTGATAATTCAGTTACTAAATTTGGCTTGCAAAAGATCGATTGTGGCATGGCATGGCGCGATATCCTGCTGAAACCAAAGATCGTCTGAGCTCAAGACCTTAATTTTCGGCTACAAAAAATCTTTTATCATTCCTCTATAGTGCTTAGCGTTGACTGAAATGGCGTTCCCAGCGTTCGAGGCCACTATTCCAAAATTCGCAACAAACAGTCACTCTCTGAGAATACATTAACTTCTCAACGGCTGTGGAGATGAAAATACGCTTCATCAGAGTAGATGATTTTGACTTCTTTTCAATAAATGTACTCTTTGGGCTACGCAGAATTGAATTTTAAAATAAACTTTCAATATTTTGCAACGTTATTTAGTCGTAAAGCCATTCATTTCATTCCGCACAGATATGGTACTGACTTTCTGCTAATATTTCCAGCGGGAAGGAGTTGTTCACTATAAGAAAGCATGAAGATTTATGAAGTAAAAAATCTCGATACTTCCCCAAATTCCACGGCGCCTTCCAAGTATTGTCGGCTTTTAGCGTGGGTCATCGAAGACACAGGCACAACATCGCATGATGCCAAAGATGGTAGTGCTGGCTATGTCCATGAAAATCTCTAAGTAGGCATAATGTTTCGCAATATCGAATTTTAAGAACGAGAACTCACGTGAGTGCCAACAAAGGGACTATCTTTATATATGCCCAATACATAACTAAGAAGATAAAAATGACAGTCGGACTATAAACCAACTCACTTAGACCGCTGCCTTTCCATTGTGATACCACAGAAGTTTATCTGCTCCTTCTCGTTAAACCATATTATTCCAAGTGCAAACCCATTGATCTGGCTGACACTTATATCTCTAAGGTCATCTGTATCATTCAACGATGAACGATGTGACAAAGTATCTAAACCTAGTGGCATGCCACGCGTAACAGAGAAGATGCCTAACGGACTCTTCCTCCTCCTCATTCTTGCAGCTTCTGCAATAGTCGAAATGCGGTACGCTCAATCTTTGAGTATGTCGACCTAGGAGACAGTGGCTTGTAATCAAAGGACCTGTTAAGTAGCCCAACACATAATTTCCCATCTCTTTTTCTAGTGGACCAACATTTTTATCTAATAGTTTAATATTCTAACTAAGAAATGTTTGTCTGACCCCCTTGTATCTGAGTCCAAGGTGGTTATTAAGATGCTTTCGCTGTAAAATGTGTTCCGAAAGTTAACTGAAAGAGCCATCGATTAATTCAAGATTTATTTCATTACGAAGTACTCCGGAAAGTCATTTCGAACTGTGATGGAGCTAATTATTTCGATTTCCATCCCGCCTTATAGCCTATGCGATTTTGGGCCGAGTTCAGCGAAGCGCGGCAGCCATTTCTTATTTCTCATATTTACTAATGCCGATCAAGAACACCAAGTGTACCCAATACCTTCTTCGTCTGGTCTTCTCTACACAAAATAGACGCCTTTCTTCCTCTGCCATCCTTAGCAGGAATCACATTGCTCAGTCTTCGTACCTTTGCAACCATTCTTACGACATGACCTCACCAGTCGCTGGCGGCTTTATTCAATGCACTGTGTATATGTCTTACTGCAGAATATTTCTTATGACATCCCTAAGCGTACCCTTTTCGCATATAGTCATCGTTCAAATTCGTCTAGAGCTAAATTATCCTTTTAGTTCTTACTTGGTGGAGATTTTAAAGATTTCAAAGCTAATATTATTATAGAGATTTGTCAAAACGACCTCAGCATGTTCAAATCTAATCAACTCTATCGGTGAACTGTCGCCTATTGATCAGCCTATCTTCAAAGAAGGATGACTTCGTTTTACAGAGAGCCCTCACCTCGTATTCTTTTCCGGTGCAGTTTGTCTTAATATCACGTTTGTCTTGAAATACGGCGAACTGCACTTTGTCTCATATTCAATAGTTTTTCTAACAGAAAATTCCATAAATATTAGTTTGTAAGTGGCATTCGGAATATTAATGGAAGTCTGCTCGGTCGTATCTAGTCTTAGAAGCTCATCTGCCATGGAGATCCCCGCTATATTCCTTTAATCCAAGAACTAATTGCGTGTATTGCTAGCTAGCTCCTTCAGAGGAACAAACCGTCCTCATCCGGCAAACAAAGTGCGATCTCAGTAGATGGCTACGATACCAGGTGTAGTATAATAGACGCTCCTCTATTTTTCTCGGGTTAGGATTTTTGTCTGTCGGACAGGAGGTCAACATCGCCAAGACGAAGGCTATAATATTTAACCATAATAAAACGATTACCGACTACTTCAGGCCCGGCATTAGATGCTCAGGTTAGTCTACCACCACTTAATGTTTTCATCCAAGGAGAGGCCTTGAAGGCCATCTGCAGGCTGAAACACAATGGGAATTGGTACGGCCCCTGTCCGGCATTAAACAACAGAGTAGGCATGGACTTTGATCCAACGATCCTCGCCATGCCCCTTGACTCCATGTTATTAAGAGTCATGCTTGACAAGAGATACAGTTTGGTGCTGCCAGAGTCTCAACTGTGGTCACGGATGGCTCCAGCACCGAGCACGGTTCCGGCTCTGGTGTCTACGTGGACTCAAGCGGGACAAAACTGTTCAAGAAGCGATGAACTTTGTTGTGGAAAACAGATGGAGAGGCAGATCTGTATGTATCGGTAGCGACAGCAAAGCTGCGCTCATGGCGATAGACAGCCCTTCAACCTCTTCAAGGGTAGTCGAGTACTGTAAATCCAGGTTAAACTATGTCGGCATAATATCCTGATGTTAACATGGGTGCCGGGACACGTGGGTATCACGGATGCCGAGATCAGATCGGCGGACTAGATGAAGATGTAAAATGCAGGCTAAACAAAGCAAGGCCAGTGTGGGTGAGTTCGCAAATCTCCAGACGCTCTACATTGCGAATATTCAGCTCATGTGTGAAGTCCATATTATCCATTACACAGAGGCTACAAACTTTCCAAACCACCAGATAGTATCACGAGAATGGAACTGGCCTGGCGCTCTCAGGGAGCAGCGGCCGCGGTCGGTCAAAAAATACTTGGAGAAGGTCAATGTTGCGCGAGCTAGCAGATGCGGACACTTCATTCGACGGCGCAAAAACAACAATCCAGAACCGTGTACGATGGAAGGGTCTTGTCGAAACCCTGTGCTTCCAAGTGGAGTGCACAAGGAAACAAATATGAGTGCTCCAGGTTTTCGAGACGCCACAAAGCTCTTCCTCTCTCGCAGACAGCGAGTTGCTCTCTGATTTTCCAAAAGCTTTAGCGTCAGAAGATTTAAAATCCCTAGATCCCCACCAATGAAGACGCCACTATATCTTTTTACCCTAGCAAGTAGGTTATAGTAAGTTTATCTTCCTTAGTCAAGGCCTTATGACTCCCTCCCATGGGACAATAGGTCTATTGACCGCTGTATAGGTGCAAAGGGAAATTCTCCTTCACATTGTTAAATACTTTATTCTTTAAAGATATTAAATGGACAAAAAAGTGAAGTAAACAGAAGGTATTCCTTGCTGGAAACTTTTTAGTGAAATTTAAATTTCTTCCACTTACTGACTGCCGCGCGTCTTTACTTATCCTATTTTGTGTTCTGTCATCTCAGCCAGTTTGTGCTGAATAGTGAAAGTTCGCAACATCACAACTTGACGCTGATTTTATACAAGTTTTTGTTGTATCCGGCTTTTATTGAAACAGGAAGTTGCAGACCTACTTATGCCAAAAGTTTGCTATTCACTCCACGTAGTAGCTGGGTATGCTATTTGTTGTTATTGCTTACATTTTGATGAGCTCGACAGACAGGCAAATATGTATGTATATGTGTGTATGTATGTATGTATATGCAAGGTGTTTTCTTCGCCGTTGATGTTGATATGCGCTGGCTTATCAGAATGGCAGACAAGTCTGAGACGTTTAATTGTTGTTTTAATGTTTTTGTTTGTTTGCAACTTAAAAGTTGAAACTTTGAAGTCACCTTGGGTAAGTTCCTTCATAGAGGTTTGAATGTAGGTGGCGCTTGCAAATTTACTATGCATAATAGAGTACGTCTTGTTATGCAGGCGAATGGCATTAAAACACTTTCAACAAATTTCAAAACATTTATTTGCGAGTAATGCGTACGTAAATATATACAATACAAGAGTTATTTTATTTACAAAATATTTAGTCTAGTTAAAAATATATTTAGATATTTTATTCGGTGCACTCATCAGTTGCCGATGAAGGTAAAGGTCTCATTGCAGCGGATCTCATAACAATCGGGATAGGAAGTAAAATGCCTCGACATTCGAAGATCGAAAATGAATTCGCAGTATGGATAGCTGGAAGAGAAAAAATAAATGCGTATAAATATTTATTTTGTAAAATCATATCGCTTAGAATGGATGATATTATTGTCCAAAAACCAATATTTGACTCATATAGGAAATTACTACAAAAAGTCTTGCCTTACAGAGAAAATTCAAATTTTATATGCATTGGCCTTGGAAGAGTGAAGCCAGTTGTTATTGAAGACTGCGGGGACTTAATTTGGGGTAATGAGCTCGTACTTTTTTATTTATTAGACATCTATGCTTCCTTGTGGATGAAGTTCTTTAATGCCTTTCGAAAAGCTATCCTCATTTAGTCTACTTATTTCATTAGCTTGTTGAGAATTGCAGCGGCAGTGCTAGGCGAATAAAAAAATAAACTGCGCGGAACGTTTAAACAAGTAGCGAGTTTCTTTGCTCGCCAGCGGGTGCCCAAAACTAATAATTTTGTGTTTCTTTTGCCAGTTCTCGGCCTCTTGAGTGTCACTTTGGGAGAATAATTTTTATTTCCCACTAGCACGAAGTCGCGCAGAAAAGAAGGCTCAGAAGAAGAGGTGAAAACCACAATAAACAACAACCAACAACTTTGCCGCTTTGTCTCGGGCAAGAATTATGTTTTTTGTGTTCCAGTGCTGCTGAGCTGTTTACGCCCTATCTAGAAGACATGTCGTTCTTACGCTCATTTTTCCGAAGCTTGAACGAAAATTAAGAAAACAGATCTATTATAATCACAGATCACAGACAGATCTATCATTTCACTTTGCAGTTTACATTAGCAACCAAACTGTTAACTGATTATGGCTAGAATTTAATCCATATTGGAGAAGTTTGTATAGGACGAGTAGAATTATAAAAAATAGTTGTAGTTGGAGTAAACGAATTTATCTGGTGGAACGGGAGAACAGATCAATGGGTATTTTTAAAGGGCCAGAAGCAGAAATCATTTTCTAGAATTTTAAACAGAATTTGGAGTAACAAAGAAAAATTTAAAAAATTTTCTGTTTCAGGACATGGGCACAAAGACATGAAGTATGGCGTGCAAAATAGCGGAAAACTATTGTAAAAAACTGTACTCAGTGATAAGAAATTGATACGAATAGAAGATTGTGAAAATCAACTCCCAGAGATGTTCGCCAATAAGGACCAAGACACCTATTAAAGAGACATTAGGAAGCTATCTTTAAAATGGCAACAACTTACATAACAAAGCGTTGCATATTTTACTCAAATCGGACAACCTCAAACATCTCTTGAAGTAATATAATTTATATGGCTTCTTTCTCAACGCGACGATCTGAAACCTCTCATATTAATATAACTGGAGATTTGGATGTAAATTTTGAATGGGCACTTTCATGAAATTAATAGAATTTTTAGAACATCAACTGAATTTACAAATTAATAATGTCCCCTATATTTCAACAAAAAATCAGGAACAACGATAGATGCCGTATTTTATCGCTATATCGACACAATCGAGTCAAGAACATATAAAGGGTGATTCTTTAAGAGCTATAGGGAAGATTTTCAAAAAAACACACATAAAATTCAGAAAAATTCATGAAATTTTTATTTAAATCGATAGTACAGTCCATATAATTTAATGTTTGAAGATTATTTCATGCAAATGTTGACCGCGACTGCGCTTTAAATGGCCCATCCGCTTAGTCCAATTTTGGCATACTCTTTCCATGATTTCACAAAGTGTATTGAGAAATTTCCCTCTTACGATCATTGCAACATCATCCGCATAAGCTACGACGTGTTGTCCTCTCTCTTCTAGGCTCTTTAGCAAGAAGGTTATTGCCAGCACCCAGAGGAGAGGGGACAGCACACCGCCTTGAGGTCTTTCTCTACTGACTCTTTTCCTGATCTTCGTGGCCCCTAAGGTTGCGATCACAAATCTGCTCATGAGCATGTGTTTGATGAACTCAACCATAGCCCCGGAGATCCCGAAATCAGTCAGTGCCTTTGTAATGATAAAAACAATGAAAATTTTAACAGTTGTTTTTTTAGTTTATAAAGAAAAAGTTACTAGTAAACTATATTCATTTTTATCATTAATCAATCTTTTGTGAGAATGGATTTACACTACTTTCAAAGAAAACGTATACGTTGAATTTTTTTTTTTTCATTTGCAAGTTTTTGAAACTTGGTTTTATATGGCTTTTGTAGGAGCATGAACCATATTTTCTAATTAAAAACTATTAAAAGTGATAAATAAAAAAATAATAAGGTACAAACACGAATTGATTGCCAAAACTTGTCAATAAACGCTGCTGCCATAGTTAAACATGGTGGCGCGAAAATTAATCTCCATTTATGCAAATGACGTCGTACGTCAATCATAGTTGGCACTTCCGAACCAAACACCTCCAGTATACAAACAGGCAAGGAATGCGGCGCGCAATGCTCAAAATAAAGATTTCCGTCGCTTAAAATCATTTTTCCTGTTTTTTAGTAAAAAAGTTATGCAGAAACTAAATTGCATGTTAAATGTTACGCCACCTTGTATAACACAGCGTATGCATACCAAACTGGGAAAAGTACAAAGGCTTGCTTGCCTATGCATCACAGGGGCTATGAGAACTACCACAACAGCTGGCATGGAAGCACTCCTTAATTTCCCACCACTTCATATAGCAATCCAAGAGGAAGCAGCTACGCAAGCACTCATGCTACACATGAAAGAAAATTTCAAATTAGGCAACCTCACCGGTCACCGAAGTATCCTAAATAAAATCAAAAACACCATAAGCATGGCTCAAGTTTCAGACCACATTTACCCAACCCTCTGTTTCACAAAAGGATACACAGTTATCTTTCCTGAGAGGATCGAGTGGAAAACAAACCCAAATTGGATGAATGATGATTCACAAAAATGGTACACTGATGGATCAAAAACACCTTATGGTGCAGGAGCAGGAATAGTGGGGCCCAGAGTCCACAAATCATTCACTCTCACCAGGTACACCACCATCTTCCAAGCGGAGTTATACGCAATAATGGAAGCAGCAAACATCATGCAACGTAGAAACCACAAGAGAGTAAAGATTACAATACTCTCGGACAGCCAATCAGTTCTAAAAGCCTTAGATAGCTATACCTACAACTCAAAAACTCTCTTAGAATGCCACAAGGCACTCAATAACCTGGCATCCAAAAACAATGTCTCATTAATTTGGGTTCCAGGACATGAGGGATATGACGGCAACGAAAAGGCAGACTTTCAAGCCAAAAAAGGGGGCAGATGTTAATTTCATCGGACCTAGTCCCATGTTTGGATTTAACAAAAACAGCCTAAAAAAAGTAAAATACTGGGCCAAAACTCTAATAAATCCGCGTTAGAACAACGTAGAAGGTCTTAGACACACCAAAAAAAAGAGCTAACATGGCCCTCACGTTAAACAAAAAGAGCATTCACACTCTCACAGGCGCCCTCACGGGTCACTTCACCTGCAACAAACACTTACATAAATTAGGCATAACTAACACCAGCACCTGCAGATTTTGCTGCGAAGATGAGGAGTCCATGGAACATCTCATCATCGAATGTTCGGGGCTGACGAATAGAAGGAAAAAGTTTTTAAACAAGTTCATGCTTATAGATGAAGACCTTCAATCACTCCCTCAGAAGGAGTTGGTACAATTCATAAGCATACTTAACAGTCAATAGACAGCATAGGGTGCACAATAGATCAATATGGTCGCAGTGCTAAAGGGCCATACCTTAACCCTTTACTACCATTAACCATTAAGCATAATCATACGCTTACCTAGTTTCAATATATCGCCGTTACTTACATTGGTGGGAACCACAGCATGCAGTGATATGTGCAAAGTATGCCGAACGGACGTTTGAATTCACCATCTGGCGTTTGTATGGAACCGGAATTGTGCTTCTTCCAGCATTGCGCACTCCAGCCTACGATATGGCATAATTATGAATTTTATTATGTTAATTTATATACCTGTCAATGCCTCAGAATCAGCATTGCATTATTTTCGAAAATTATCTTTTAAAATTGAGCTAAAAACTTTTTTTTAAAAAAGCTAATTAATATTTTATTTTATTATTATTTTTATTTTATTTTTTCTGAATTATTTCATTCCACCAGCTGGTGCCATGCCCTACCAACAACACCTACCCGCTTCAATAGCTTCCATAAAAATGCACAAAATTACTATTATCACCCCGAGCAAATACGCACATCTACGAATTTTACCCATAATTTCACGTTGGATGCGAATCTCGTAATACGAAATGGTTCGAAAACATTTTTTTTTTTTCAAAATATAGTAACTTTTTTAAATTTAATAACTTGCGTGTGAGCCAAAAGTTCTTAATTCGTTCTCTCTGCTGTGCTACGCGGCTGTGCTTAGACTAAAAAATTTCTATTTGTTCACGGTTGCGAAAATTTTCTGAACATCTTGGCACTGCTTGGAATTTCCTTGTTGATTCTTTCTGATTTACTTGAGACGCAATTGTGTACAATTGATAAATTGGGCACTTCGTTTAGCATTAATACGATTAAAAAGTTCATTGGAGGTACATAGGTGAGGGTGGCGGTGGCTAAAGTGAGGCTGATATGTGGCACGTTGTGAATTTACGGGGGACACTTAGATTATTGATAGCCGTATACTTGACACCTTTATGCTGTTATTGCGTTGTTTTGTTGGATATTTTTGTATTGTAGTGTAGCAGCATGAATATACAGGGTTACGCATAATTTTTCTAATTTAAGACTTTTGAATAGCTAAAATGAGAAATCTGTTTTCAAAATAATTTGCACAATAGTTTCTCTACAACATTTTTTTAATGATATGAATTAGTTAAAGAAGCAAAGCGAAGGGGTCTGATGGTGAGCGAGGACAAAACAAAGTACCTCCTGCCATCAAACAAACAGTCGGTGCACTCGCATATCGGCCACCACGTCAGTGTTGACAGTTATGATTTCGAGTTTCTAAGAGGCTGGATAGCACGTTGGGGCTTCCCGGACTGGTGGACTATACAGTCCCGCCTATACTTGCCATTACAACGTTCACGACCCTCGTGTACTCGAGGGAAGAGTGGGAACCGGACGTGATAAGACAGGACGAGTCCATTCCATGTATACACAGATGGCTCAAAGCTCGAATGAAAGATGGCGTAATGAAGCCACTTGCACAATCGCCCGACAGCTGTGGGCGACTCTCAGTGCTAAACGCACGGAACTTCTACTAAGAAGAGATAAGCGCAGTCTTAACACACTGATTTCAGTTATTACGGGGCACTACCTAATCGGCAGGCACGCCCAGAGAATAGGTGTGCAAAGGCATGACTTCTGTAGGAGTTGTCTAGACGAGGAAGAGGAAGAGACGATCCCGCACCTTCTGTATCACTGTCCTGCTCTATCCAAATGTAGACTCGTCATTTTGGGTATACAATCTTTTGATGAATTGGAAGATCTCGGCTTTGTCGGAATTAAGGAACTAACACAATTTTTGAAAAGTACACATTGGATTTAGGAGGGATAAGGGCTAATTCCCCACGCGGCATCACAATGGGCCAGGAGCCTGAGTGTGTTCTATAGTCGACAACCGCTTCAACCTAACCTAACCTAAGAGACTTCGTTTATTTGGGACCCAACATTAACACCAATAACAATGTCAGTCTTGAAATCCAACGAAGAATTTCTCTTACCAACAAGTGCTACTTAGGACCAAGCAGGCAACTGAGTAGCAAAGTCCTCTCTCAACGAACAAAACTAACTCTCTACAAGGCTCTCATCATGCCCGTCCTGACGTATGGCGCAGAAACGTGGACCTGGATGGATATCCGTTGAGGCGTCTTTGGAGTTTTCGAGAGAAAGATTCTGCGCAAGATCTTTGGACCTTTGCACGTTGGTAACGGCGAATATTGCAGGCGATGGAAGGAGTAGCTGTATGAGCTTTACGACGGCATAGGCAGCGAATAAAGATCCAGCGACTACATTGGCTAGGTCGTAACATCCGAGTGGAAGCAAACACTCCGACTCTGAACGTATTCAATGCGGTACCAGCTGATGGTAGCAATGGCAAATCTCCGAGTGTATTTCTGCCATGAAAAAGGCTCTACATAAAAAAATATCTGCCGTTCGGAGTCTGCTTGAAACTGTAGGTCCCCCCATTTGTGAAACAACATCAAAACGCACGCCTCAAATAGGAGGAGGAGCTGCGACAAACGCCTAACAGAAGTGTACGCGCCAATTATTTATTTATTTTATTTTTAAGTGACCACTTTGCTCTCCTCTATGAGACTGCCAAATATCAAAAAAAGCAAAATTCTGTTTAAGAATTTTGTAGAGAGGTTAGTACTAGCCTTAAAGCAGAGTTACTTCGAAGTCAAATTGAAAATTTTGTTTTTGCTTTGAGGCATTCCTACATTGGTTTGGAAAAAGGTTTTTTGAGCACAAAGTGTTGCCACGCATATCTAGATTTTTGTTACCAATCTTCACCAAGGAGTTCGCTTGGGAAAAATGTTAGTTCAAAAGCTGATCTCTCAGAAGGTTGCAAATATATTCTCTATATTCTCTGAGAACCTCCCATGAAAAAGTTGTTGGATTCCAGACAGTTCCAATTAATGCAGCGACTATATTCAAAGCATACTTTCGAGGCTTCCGTAGCTTATCAAAAGGTATAAGGAAAGGAATAAAAGGAAGTTAAATATCAAATTTTCGCATGTTTCACTTTTCCACTGTTTTCCATGGTTGCGAAATCAAAGGGAAAGTGAAGAAACATTTAGTAATTCGCGGAAGTGAAGAGGCGTACTATAGTTAAATTACAAGAAATCGTATCAAGGATGAAGTGAATACATGACTAACTTTTAGGAATTAGCTTTTAAGGACCTATAAAGCCTGAACAGTAGGGCGGGTCAATTTAAAAATCGCTCATTGCTCTGTGAAAATCGTATTCTAGGGATCAAAATAAGAAACTTTGCCGAAGGAACCATGCTCTAAAACGAATTCTGATGTCCCCTAATTTGGGTCGAACGAAAAATCCCACTTTGACCCATTTAGAGTGCTCCAATCGAGTCCAAATGTATGACCGACCCCCACTAACTTTGGACGGCCGATCCACCCATGTCAGCGGCACACTCCCTGGAACTCGCCTGAGGGGTTCCCCATACAATCATTTCAAAATATCGCCATTTTTGGCCTTTACATGAGAAAAGAAACTAAAAAGTTCGACCCAAATTCGGCGACATCAGAATTCGTTTTAGAGGTATGGTTCCTTCAGCAAAGTTTCTTATTTTGATCCCTAGAATAGGATTTTCACAGAGCGATTTTTTTGCCTCCCCACAAATCGACCCGGCCTACTGAACAGGATTCTTAAAGGCAGCTCGAGTGGGACACATTCTCGATACGCCAGCAGCAGTAACTTGCATTTATGATGCAAGCCAGGGGTTTCGAGACATAACTTAGGTATTTAACACAAAAATGCTAGAATAAAATACGTATAAGCATCCATCGGTAGGTAATGACGAACCTCTAAATGCAACCCTGCTATGAACGACAATTCTTCAAACACGATTTGAGAAACAATAAAGCTTTCGTTTGTTCAAAGAAATTTTTACGCAGATGAGACGGAGATGCTGTTGCATCATCAAACTGAGCCCGAATAATTGACGGCTAAGATAAAAAATACGAATAAACCATAAGGGGCACACAGCTTAGAAATGCTTTAAGGCACGCACAAGCGAATATGTCAAATGGTAGCCAGCCACCGAGTGACAACAACAAACAAACTATCTTCGGTATAGAGTTGTAGCTGCCGCAGCTGTGGCTGCTGTGTGTCGAATTTAACTGACATGGCGCCCAACGTCGACTGGCCCCCAAGCGAATTGCGCTCGGTTGGTGCCACAGAGAATGTGCGTTGCATATTCTACGTGCATCGTAGCGTCGTCCTTGCAACTAGCGTACGAGTAGAAATTAGTTGTTGCAACATTTGAAGATGCTATATGCGGGAACTACGGCAACTGGCCAGCCAGCCAACCAGCCAGCCAGCCAGCAACCAACAACTTACAAATGGAATCGACAGCGGTTGGCAGTAGCGCCGCAAGTGCTTGTTCAACTGTCATGTTCGGTGCGGTGTTGCTAGTCTTTTCCAACGACCAAGGCAAGTGATCAATAATAGACTTGCAACACACAGAAGGAAGGAGAAGGGAGAGGACACAAGAGGGGGTCAAGAAGCAGGAAAATGCTGCAGTACAACAAAACAGCAGTCAATGGAACTTCAAATGGATCTCCAAAACAGTCTTTGCTAGTTGGGCTGTGCTGGTAAAGCATGTTGCATGCAACAAATATACACAAATTTACATGAACATACCGCTCCTAACGATTGAAGCGCGGCGCGGGCTTTGTAGCAACCAGGCTAGTTGCAATTACTATTGTCAACAACACACACACACACACAAATACAGAAGCAGCGACAGTAGCGGCAGCAACAGCAATGTCAGCAACATGTTTGCTACAATCGAATGACGCTAATTAGTAAATTAGACTATGTTGATTGCTTTTGCGGCAATGACGGCGATGCCGGCGACGACAGCGGTGGCGGTGTTGGTGGTGGTGGTGCTGGTGGCGTTGCTCAATATTGCTATTGTGTTGGCTTAGCAACCGCATTGTTGGCGTCTTCGTCGTCGGTGGTTTGTCGTCTTCATCCTTTGTCGCCGCCAACAACAACTGCCACAGCAACACTACGGCTGTTGTCCGCTGCCGTTTGAACAATGATGTGTCATGGCAGCTAACATGGCGGCGCGACTTTCAAGCCCACTTCGATTGCAATCGTTGCGACTGTGGCTGCGGCAAGGGTCGATCGATCGATTGCATCGATCGTGTTGCTGCCAACATCACCATCACCGCCATCACCACCAGTGCAGCGGCGCTACTGTACCGCCGGCAGGGCTCCATTCATACACCTGTGTGTGTTTGTGTCTGTGTGTGTGTGTGTCGAGCGTAGGTTAATTTGTATTTGTTAGGCGCAATCGCAATTAATTTCGCTGCTACACTACGCTTTGTGGCATGCCGCTGGCCGCCGTTTACTGCCTATGCCACAAATTGCCGCCACAAGCCCACCATTCAATAGACGTACATATGTATGTGTGTAGCCATGCGAGTGCATATCATAGATCTGGGAGGTAGATACATATGTAAATCGATTCTAATCGTAATGGTTGTTCGCATTGGTGGCACTGGCGTATCAATTGTTCGGGCGAAAACCGCTGTCAGCGCGGTTCGTAAATTGTTGCTGCCATTAAATTGATGTTGCTGTTACTTTTGCTGTTAGTTTTATTGCCGCGGCATCTTACAAGTGATTGAGTGCATGCAGCAAATACTTACACCGATATTTTTATTTATTGCTTGTAAAACAAGTGATTCCAATGAATTCACAACCCCGATCCTATTGCATGTCCATTGTGGGTACGAACAACAACTTCTTACAAGATACAAAAGTGACTGATTTATTGTGAATAAATGCGAATTCGCTGTATGCAAATAGTTCACAGAAGTTTTTGGGAACCAATCTTCCCATATTAAATGCATTGTTTGGCCGTGGCAAGACCTGCAGGGGGACGGCATAGCTTTCTATGGATGCAATGACATTAAAATCCTGAGCTCGTGCTGTCCGATGCGGAAGTGTTTATTCGGGTGTTGGGAAGCGTTTGAGACGCACAAAGCGAGACCACAGGCGAGCAGTGCTTGGGTTCTTACGAACTCTTTGACCGTATCGAAGGTTGGTTAGGAGACTTATTGGGTATATCGAGACGTACAATTTTTTTTTTGTCTCCATTTATTTTATACATCTGCCTGTTGACAAAAAGTATTTTTTTTTTTGCAGAGGAGGTTAAAATCGAAAACGTCAGAAACATCATCAAAGGTGCCATCACATCAGTGGTATGTGGGGCATGCTCCCACTAACCCTATAACATTTCTCCCTCTCGGCAGATTCCTCCCTGGGACTGCTAAGAGCAATTTTATCAAGTGTTTATGCTTTTTAGACGCACCAGGTACCTGCGTAAGAAGCTGACTTGGGAAACTCATGTTTCGCTGAAGGTTGATCGCGCATTGAAGATCTTTCAACTATGCCATAGAGGCTTTGGCAAAACTTGGGGTCAGAAACATGTTGTGCTCTGGTGGATATAAACGGCACTTATCAGAACAATCATCACTTATGTTTCTGTGGTTTGGTGAAGACGGACTATGGTTAAGTCCATACTTCGGGAACTATAAAAGCTGCAAAGAAGTTTAAAGTATGTTTACGGGTGCCATGAGTACAACCTCCGACGATGCCCTAAATGCTATATTTGCCCCCCTTGGATCTTAAGATACAACAGGAAGCAATAAAAGCAATGTGTAGGCTCCATAACTATGGCCTCTGGCACGAAAACGGAACTTCGGCACACAGATAAATCTTTAAGATGTTATCTGAGCAGTATCCATGGTTTTTGGTACCTAAGGACGATCTTAAGCCCATAGTTCCGATTGGAAAGAAATTTGATGCGTAAGCAATGGAGTAATCCAGAGTGCATTCAAAGAGGTTTGATGGATATTTTCTTTACCGATAGGTCGAAGAATGAAATAGGCTCTGGAGGCGGATGGTACTTAAACGATAGTATTAAGTAACATTACACTATGAAAGAAATGGCAATTGTTTTCCAAACGGAAATTTTTGAAATTCTGAAAGTAGCCGAATGGATAATTGGGAGGTGATGGAGTGGGAAACAGATTGAAGACTTTAGTGACAGTCAGGCTCAGCTAAAGACTCTGGAGAACGCAAAGCAAACCTCCAAGATTGCTCAAGAATGTAAGAAGAAGCTGAATTATGTGGCAAGACAAAACAGGGTTCCAGGACACTGCGGGGTTCCAGCGAATGAAATTGCCGATGAATTGACCAACCGTGCATCAGCGGTTTCCCCACAGAGACTAGAGCCAATAATCGGAATCAGTTCTGCAAGAATCAGAAGTGGATCAGCGAGTATGTATGCAATTTCCATAAAAAACGATGGTGCGGTATGGAACGGTGCAGGACTGCGAAGTATTTTGTGACAAGCGCGAACAGAAAACTGTCGGATTTTCTCATAGAACTTGGAAGAAAAGACGTTTGGTTGATGGTCGATATTATTACCGAACACAATTCATGGGGTCAACATATACCCGACTAGAATTACAGTGAGGCATGCCGAAGAATCAGTTAGGCGCGAATTAGGCAGGCCTTACTAAGGCACACCTCACTATTACCTTACGAGGCCCACGTTAGGCAAGGCAAAGATTGGCATGCCAGAACAATACCAAATTTGGTTGTGGTCACGAAAATCTGTGGCAGTGTCTCACTTAGGCATAAATTGGAATCCCTAACTGATTTGTAGAAGGGCATCCGGAGTATTACCGAAGTTCGGTTTTTCGAACCTGCGCCTAATGAGCAGATTTGTGGCGATACCTTTCGGGACTTGGGCCTAGTTTGGCTGCCTTATGAGGCGCAAATTTGGAATGCGGTCTGCCTTATTTGCGCCTAATCACCGCCTTACCAAAATTTCTAGTCGGGTAGCGACTATTGGAATCATTGAGGACCTGATTTGCCTGTCTTGCTTAGAGGAGGCGGGTGACACTGAGCATTTTCTCCGTGAGTGTCCCGCATTTGCTAAAGCAAGGCTATGAATTTTAGGTTCCGATGTCAGGAGAACAAGTAAAATACCGTTCTCTCAAACTGAAGGATATTTTTAGATTTATCAAATAATCTGGGAAACTCTCACAATTCTAACTACCTTTATCCCTCTTTTTATCCTGTCTTTTTCCTTTTGTTACTTCTCTCCTTTCCTCCTTGACTATCTACCCTCTCACTTTATATATTAGGTGCGCAACTAAGTTATCGCTGTTATTTTTGATGAAAATACAACTTTATTCTGAAAAAATGGTTACAAGTGAATCATTAAAAGTATTGCCCAACGCTGGCTACTACTTTTTCCCATCTTTCTGGTAGGTCTCGTATACCGTCGCGGTAAAACTGTTCATCTTTTGAGGCTATCCACGGATCAAGCCATTTTTTGAGGTCTCCATATGAATGGAGCTGCTGCTCAGCTAGACCTTGTGCCATCGATCGGAACAGGTGATAATCGGACGGCGCAATATCTGGAGAATATGGCGTATGGGGTAGGATTTCCCATTTCAGTGTTTCCAGGTAGGCTTTAACGGGTTTGGCAACATGAGGCCGAGCGTTGTCATGCTGTAGAATAACTTTTTCATGCCTCTCCACGTATTGCGACCGCTTCTCGGGCAGTGCTCGGCTTCTCGCATCAATTCATGTCGATACCGATCCCCAGTGATGGTTTTGATTGCTTTCAACAGTTCATAATAACATCAAATACATAGCATAACCTTCGCAGCGTGAATATTCGGCCGAGGCGAGGACGTAGAAGCATGACCGTGCAGTCCCCATGACTTTATTTTCTTTGGATTGTTGTAATGAATCCATTTTTCATCACCCGTCACGATATGATGAAGAAAACCCTTCCTCTTTTGCAGCTGGAGCAGTTGTTCACAGGCGAAAAAACGACGTTCAACATGCCTTGGTCTTAACTCATAAAGAACCCAAGTCCGCCGTTTCTGAACCATTCCCAAAGCATGCAATCGCTTGGAAATTGATTGGCGGGTAACTCCTAATACTTAAGCAAGTTCTTCTTGCGTTTGATACGGATCCTCATTGAGCAATGCCTCCAATTCATCGTCTTCGACGTCAACATTAAAATCGTCGTCTTTGAAGCGACAGAACCGATCTCGGCACGTTGTTTCGCTTAAAGCAGCATCTCCATAAACTTTTTGTAGCTCTCAATGAGCTTCAGCCGCCGTTTTTTTTTCGAATGAAAGAGGAAAATTAACACTTCCCACAAAGTTCGATTATTCGGCACAAAATCAGACATTTTCACAAAACCAAAAGTATATGATACAAAAACAAAATCACTAATGTGTCGAAGCAGTTTGTTTACCACATGTCTAAGCTTGGTGTTTGACATTTAGGTTATGTTAGAATCGACTGACACACACTGTTGGTGGCATCTATTGACAAACAGCGGGAACTTAGTTGCGCACCTAATACATGACACGATCTCTTCATGATAGTCACATCAGAATCGGAAGTTATGCTTTTGAGTTCATGCAAGAGTTTAAATACTTAGGCGTAGTACTCAGCATAAATAAGGATATGTCCTTATCTATACAAGACCGTATTCAGGCAGCTAACAGAGCAAATTATGCTTTGGCCATATCAAACTTATGAAGTCGTCATTGATATCAAAGGAACAAAAACTCCAGATGTACAAAACTATAATAAGACCGGTTCTCACCTACGGCTGTGATACATGGGTCCTTAAAGTTAATGATATGAATTTACGTGAATGCGATTTGAAAGCAAAATTCTTAGAGAAATATTCGGCCATATACGATTAGAAGGCGGTGCATACCGTATACGGTATAACCATGAGCTCAGTGTTTTAATCGCAGGAGAAAATGTAGCGCGGTTTATAAATTCCCAAAGATGACGGTGGTATGGACACATTTTAAGAATGAGCAGCGAAAGAACAATCAAAAAAGTATTTGGAGCAAACGCTGAAGAAGCAAGCATGAGAGGCCGGCCAGGGAGACGATGGTTGCAAGAAGTAGAAGGGGATATACGGAAGATGAAAATCTCACATCATAGAGAGAAAGCCGACTGTGGGGAAGAATGGAGGCGTATTGTAGAAGAGGCAATGGTCCACCGCGGACTGTGACGCCAAGATGATGCTGAGTAGGTTTTTATTTTGTAAAGTAAGCCTTTGTGCCATACTTTGTCAAGCGCGCAAGCAACGTCCAAAAATACTGCCACACAGTAACGATTTCAGTTTCGATTGTGCTTCTTCAAGTCTTTCCATGCTGAAATGTTAATGAATACTGAACAAATTTTGTATTTAGTTGGACAGTAGTGATGCGTGAACTGTCAAAAAACCCTTTAGGGAAAATATCTTCAAACTAATCACTCGCAAGGAGTTGAGGAAGGTTTTATTGAATAAAGAAACTTATTTAATTCACATTTTAGTCACATTTTTTATTTTCAATTTCTTACTTTTCAACCGACCTGCATTCAGTTGATGCTGCCACAAGCCAACCAACAAAGAAATCAAGCGAAATGCGTACCCATTTTTGCGTAAGAAAATGGAGATCTGTAAGTAAAACAACACAAATGCATATCCCGGATATTTGCTCATTTATTTTTTAGTTTTTCATATCTCAACATTCGCATACACACACATGCATGTACAGGTGTGTGTGTGTGTGCTTGTACTTTTGTCCCGCGGCTTTGCAAATAAATAATCTCATATCAAAAACTTATGTATTTAGTGCGACTGTAAGTAATTCACTTTACGTTATTATTAAATAAGTGAGCGTGGCAAACAACAACAACAACAGCAACAATAACAGCAGCAGCAGCAGCAAAAGAAACATAAGCAGCAAAAAAGAGCAACTCAAATACAGTAAACCAGGAAAAATTAACAGGAAAACAAACAAACAAATCAACAAATAAACAGGAAACTTATACTTTAGCGACTTTTGCTGCTATTTTCGCTGGCTTAGTAGCTGCTTGCCGACTTGCTGACTTGCCGCCATTGGTTTGACTACAGCAGCGCCGCTATAGTGTTTGCTTTGGCTTTTCACTACATATTCCTGCGCAGGCAACAAGTGCGAGGCAACTTAGCGCCATGAAATTAAGAGCAATTAAAATAATTAAAAACTTATGCCGCCAGCAAAATGTTGCCGCCATCCATCGTTGGCACTTCTATGCGCTGTTATGTGATTGTGTGCTATATGCGATGGTAAGTGCATTAATGTGTATGTTTGAGATTATATGTGTATGTATGTATGTATGTGTGTGCACCACCACTCGTTGGTTTGTAATGTGACGGCGTCGAGCAGGATGGGTGGATGGCTTGATGAGTTGATGGGTGGTTGGTTGGTTGGTTGGGTGGCTAAGATTGTTGAATGTGCTGTCTTGCAACAAATGCGGCACCACTTCTCCTTCTCGTTATTCTACTGCTATACGACATATTCTATACTTCTGGCAGTTGGTGAAACTGCCACCGTTACTGTTGTTGTTTTGCTGCGGTTTCACTACTGTGAATAGTTACGCCAAAAGGAATGCGCTCAGTGTCAGCTTTCGAAAGTTTTTAACCTCATAATAAAACCACTTAAGTGTGTCATAATGCCGGGTGCAACAACAACAACAACAACACCAATAACAGCAGCAAGAAAGCAAGCATTTAAAGCTGTTGCCAACAACTTGCAGGAAGAAGCAGCAACAGCAACAGCAACATCAGCTAAACTACTGAGGTATGTGTTAGTACGTGCACACACACTTACACACATCCATAGATTGGATATATTTCTAAATACATATCTACATTTGTTTGCATCTAGAAATGTATGTGTGTATGTGCTGGCATGTGCATACCTTGCTAATGGCAAGCAGTGCGCTACGTCATCAGATAAAAGCGAGAAAACTGAAAGTGAAAAGCGAAAAAGTTTTCCTGCTCTCCAGTAGCGAGCAAACGCTGATATAGATCTTATATGGGATAATAGACATGCACACGCATACACATACATACATACGTATTTACGGTATAAGTTTATGCCACAAGCTTTGTACTTTTACTCTCGCTGGAAATTTTACCTATGCACACACGCACACACACTTATGCTTTACATAGTTCCATTTAGTTATAAAATATGTAGTCATTTTTATATACTTTGGAGTAATTTTTTATTGAAGTTCTCTACAAAAATATATGCCACCCGTAGGTATCTGTATAGAAAATGAGAAAACAGAGCATGCAGATATTTTATTTATTTGGTTTTATTTAATTTCTCAACATAAAATACAAAAAACTGTCAACTCATTTCATTGTAATACAAAAACAAACAAAAAAAGCATACAGAGAATTCACGTCGCAGCTTAAATGATGCAGTTCAAAAAGAGCAACTACGTAATGATATTTTCAAAATTTTAAGGTATTTACTACTTTTTTGGGTAAACTTTATTATCAATTGCAGCTTGAAGCCTAAATCGCATCTACTCCATCTCAAAGAAGGCAATCTTACAGGACATGTAAAAATTCTGCGTTCAGTCCTGAACTCTCTGTGCCTGACAGTCCACGAGAACATGGAACGGAAACTAGAACTCTCCACGAAATTCAAAGTGGTCATTAGTGACCGCTCAGCGTAGAGAAACAATGAAATACTCCTAAAACAAGGCGCACTTTACTGATGAGTCCAAAATGGAAGACGATAGTGCCGGAGTTGGAATTGTCGAGCCACATTTCAAAAAAGCAGTTGCAATGGGAAAAACCACTTCTATTTTCTAGGCTGAGGTCCACGCCTTAATTTGATTAGGCTACATGGCTCCACAATAGATCTATTCAGGTCGCAGTGCACAAACAGCCAATCAATATTATTATTATTATTAAAAGGCCATTAAGCACTGCGACCAGAGCTGATCTATTGTGAAAGGCCTATTTTTGTAACCCTAGAGTTTTAGTCTTTTTAAACATTTTTGCACAATTTTGGGTTTGTTGTTGCAAAGATTGCATGGAGATACTACGTTACCACCACGGTGATGAAGTCTCTGTCTGCCCAACGCAGGACATTCACAAAGCACATGTTCTGAGCTTTCTATATCCATTTCGCATAAGCGGCAGACATTGGTCTCAGATAGACCAATATTATTTAGATGATACCTCAGGCTGCAGTGACCTGTAAGATATCATGTTAAAAGACGCAGATCTACTCTGCTTAGTGAGAGAAGTTTGTCAGATATTCCTTGGTTGGGACTTAGGAATAGTTTGGCTTGACGCTGACCGGCACAGAATTCATTAATGTGGCCTTTTGTGAATCCATAGAAAGGCTCTGGACCAGTAAGTTGCATATTTGCTCCTTGTTTTGTCCCGAAATCCAGACTAGTGTTACTATGTTGAGGTTTCCTAACGTGTTGAGAAGTTTTAGGCAATCATTTACCAATTTAGAGGTGATAGTTCTTGATAGAAGGGCTTTTAGAACCGCTTGGCTATCTGAAAGTATGTAGATGTGAGGGCCTCTCATTTTCCTGCTAAGACATTCTCTCACACATATTTCAATGGCATGTATTTCTGCCTGGAATAATGTGGGGTAGAGTCCCATCGGAATCGATTTTTTGAATTTCCTGCCCCTATTCTACCATTTTCCAATTTGGACCCATCAGTAAACCATAGCTTAGAGCCAGGTTTGAAAGTGATAAAATTAGTTCTCCAGTCTGTGCGTTCATTAGTTATAACTTGGAAGTTCCTGAAGAGTATTGGTTTGGGTGATAGTATATCATCCCTATGAAGAATGGGACTATGTAGGAAGTCTTCTAAGATCTTTAAATGTCCTTTCATATCCCCACTTTTAAGTTCAGCCCCACATTTAAGTTCAGATATACCTTTTATTCTTAAGGCACTCGAGCGAGCTTCCCTTTCAATCAAGATTGGAAGCGGTGGTATGTTCAGGAGCACGCCCAATGCATCAGTTGGACATGTTTTCATACCCTTGTAATACTTTCGCATACCAGGCGGTGCATTTTGTTTAATTCGTTTACTGCTTTTCTTTGTTTAACCTTAGGCCACCATGCTAAGGATGCATAAGTGACTATGGGTTCCACAACTGTGGTGAATGTCTAGAAGGTCATTCTAGGGTTTAGTCCCCATGTCTTACAAAAGCCTTGTGCAGGCAAAGAATGCCCTTGTGGCTTTTGAAGGAACTCTCTCAATATGGGAATTCCACGTTAGCGTTTTGTCAAGACTGACGACAAGATAGTTCGCTTCTGTCGATAGTTGAAGTGTTGTTCCATTAAGGGTCGAACATTTGAGATTTATGTTCCTTCTCCTAGTAAACGGTACAAGTGCTGTTGTGGATGGGTTATTGGAAAGCCTTTTTTCCGTGCACCATTTGTTTATTATTTTAAGGGCTTGCTGCATGCGATCCGAAATTGTTTCCTCATGCCAACCTAATATTATACATAAACTACTAGGTCATCAGCGTAGCCCTGAGTGTAAAAACCTAGGTTGTTAAGTTTGTGGAGAAGTTCATCTATGACTAGAGTCCACAAAAGAAGAGAGAGTACGCCTCCTTGAGGGCAACCTCTTGTGGCTTTGATATATTTGATTGTTCCTCCTAGTTCGTTGCTGATCGTCCTAGATTTCAGCATGAATATTATCCATCTAGTGATGGGTTCAGGTACCTCCTTTAGATATAGGGCATTATAGATTGCCTCATAGGAAATGTTATCAAAAGCCCCTGATATGTCAATAAATGCACATAGAGCTATCTGTTTGGACTCAATAGCCTTTTCAATAACTGTTACCAGGCTGTGTATTGCAGTCTCAGTGGATTTTCCCTGTTGATAGGCAAATTGAAGTCGATGCAGTGGGAATTTAGCTAGATTGTTTTCCCTAATATACTGATCAACTATATTTTCCATTGTTTTAAGGAAAAATGAGCTGAGACTAATTGGTCTGTATGATTTAGGCAATTGTTCGGGTTTTTCCCCTACCTTTGGAATAAATACGACCTTAACCTCAGCCCATTTTGTAGGCAAATATCCTAGCAGTAAGCTTGCTTTGTATAGTCTGGTCAAATTAGGGATAATATGGTGTGGACCCTGCTGTAAAATACAGGGGAATATCCCATCAGGTCCAGGAGATCTGTATGGGCTGAATGTTGATATCGCCCATTGTACACGCCTTTCATGGAATAGCTTATTTGCTAGTTTTAAGTTCTCAGCACTCGCAGATGTAGTAGTTTCAATATGGTATACGAGTATTATGAGGTAATATAAAAGATGTTGCGCTATGCATTTGTAACACTGATCTAAATGTTACTTGCATCTGCTGTTGTACTTCCTTGTGTAGAGAAATTGCGGAACGCAAAGCAATTTATTTATTTTTATTTCTATGTGTGTATGTATGTATGAAGGTATATGTGGTAGATTATTTTATTCACATCTTAGGAAAAATATATTTATTAATGCATATGAATTGGAATTGAGTCGCTATTGTGCAGGCAGCTGCTGCAAAGATGGAAAGTTTTGCGGGCACATTTACCGGCAATGCGGCTGCTCTACTACTTCAGATCTGCGCTCGTTGGCGTTAGTGAGATTTTACATACACATACATAGACACTTGATTACACACATCTGTCTGTAGGTACTAGAAGTAGTACATACACACATACATACATAGATGTTCTAACTACACTGCCAATCGTCGTGGTTCTCTCCCAGACAAAACAAACCGCAAACAGCTGGTGGCAGCAAAGAATCCTTTCAACAAGTTTAATGGAGCAGCAGAGCAACAACTAAAACAACAACAAAAGTTGTGTAGTAGTACGAGTAGCAGTCGAAGTACGGTAGCACCATAGAAGCTCTGCTAGGAATCAAGTGTATTGGCTGGAGACATTCGAAGACATCTGGGAGGCTGAGACAAGCACAAGAACGGGAGCGGTTATGCCTTCGAGACGCTGTAAGCCAACGCCAAGCGAACAAGGGTGGTATCGAGAAATATTTGCTAGCGTCTAACAGCTTCTTACAGAATAAAAAGTTCACATGAAAGTGAAAATGTTAAGTGGCTGCATTCAAGGGGGTAAGCGATGAGACAGTAGGCGGCGGCAGGGGGTAGCACTTCGTATGGGGTAGCAATAATGTCAGACAAACTCCAAACAAAGTAGTTGAAGAAGTTGGCGCGCTTTCGCGATTTTTAGCTCAAGGACATGTCACAGACACGAGCTGGCAGCAGCCAAGAACTAGCGCGCGCACTCACACACTTGCACACAAACATGCGCTTAAATTCAAGCATAAATACACACGGTTACCTACATATTTTCTATAACTCTATATGCAATGGTGGTATATATGTATGTACACTGCATATTTCAGGCTTTTGTGTGCATTTGAATTGCTTATATTGAATGTCAAACTAAAGTGTACGCATTCCCGCGCTTAAACGCTCGAAAGTATGCTACGTCCATAAGTATTTGTAATGCAAGCACTTTAATATTGAAATTGAAGATATGGAAATTGTGGAAATTTCGAGAATTATTAAATATTGTGAAAATATTTATTTTAATTAGAGCCTGTAAAATTGGTCTGCTTAGCTTGTTAAAGATACGTCAAGGAGGTAGTCTCATCAAGACGTAGGCGATTTTTCTACTAAAGTTCCTTAACTCGCTTTGCAGTTGAATGGCGAAACATTTAATATTACAAGCCACTCTGGATATTAGAAATTCTTTCAACAGTCTGAGTTGGGAAGACGTAATTGAAGCCCTAAAGGTAAAAATCAAGATCCCGAATAATCTACTGAAGAAACCACGGCAATAATACGACAAGCGAAACGTTGGTACAGTTAGTCAAAACTTGATCCGTCACTTCCAACAAGAGAACTGTGGCGCAACCTAAAAAAATTTAAAATGCATGGCAAGGAAAGTCCCGAATGTGAGATTGACCTTGATGAACTTAATGACTACTTTATTAGTGTTGGTAAGAAAATAAATTGTGCTCCTATTTTAAAAGAGTTCTCACCTTGCGCTACTCTAAAAGAACAGTTTCAATTTATGACAGTTAGTGAGGTAGATGCCCTGAAAGTTTGTCCAAAATAAAGTCTAATGCTGTAGGCGACGATGGCATCTCGCTAAAATTCGTCCGTATAGTCATCCAATATATAATAGGACCCCTTACCCATATAATAAACCATTGCTTGACTAGTTCATGTTTCCCAGCAGTATGGAAAAAGGCTATAGTTTTCCCAGTCGCAAAAAAGACAAATGCTATTTATGCTGGTGACTATAGACCTATCAGCATACTGCCCACATTTTCCAAAGTTTGCGAAAACTTGATGGCCACGCAAATTTCATCATTTATACAGAACGATCGTCTACTCTCTCCACTACAATCTGGCTTCAAACAAAGTCACAGTTGCTCGACAGCAACGGTTAAAGTACTGGACGACATTAGAATTAGTTTTGACAACGGAGACTTGACTCTACTTTGTTTACTTGACTTTTCTAAAGCATTTGACTCAGATAATCACAAATTGTTATGTTTGAAGCTTAAACACTACTTCGGCTTCAAAGACAGTGCGTTGAAGCTCATGGCCAGCTATCTTAGTGACAGAACGCAGTAGGTCAAGACCAGTAAATTAACACCTCAGTCTAGATACGGACACACCGGTGTTCCGCAAGGGTCTATCCTTGGTCCACTTTAGTAGTATTTTTGTCAATGATGTTTTTAACGTTTGTCAGTATGTGAATGTCCATGAGTATGCTGATGATATACAATTGTACTTGTCCAGTAGGGCGGGTCGGTTTAAAAATTGCTCATTGCTCTGTGAAAATCGTATTCTAGGGATCAAAATAAGAAACTTTGCCGAAGGAGTCATACCTCTAAAACGAATTCTGATGTCCCCTAATTTGGATCGAATGAAAAATCCCACTTTGACCCATTTAGAGTGCTCCAATCGAGTCCAAATGTATGACCGACCCCCACTAACTTTAGACGGCCGATCCACTCATTCCAGTGGCACACCCCCTGGAACTCCTCTGGGGGGTTCCCCATACAATCATTTCAAAATATCACCATTTTTGGCCTTTACATGAGAAAAGAAACTAAAAAGTTCGACCCAAATTGGGGGACATCAGAATTCGTTTTAGAGGTATGGTTCCTTCGACAAAGTTTCTTATTTTGATCCCTAGAATATGATTTTCACAGAGCAATGGGCGATTTTTTTGCCTCCCCACAAATCGACCCGGCCTATTGTCCAGTCGTTTTGGTCTCGTTGAAGATTTATGTTTCAAAATAAACAGCGATTTGTCTGCTATTTCCATATAGGCTAATGAAAACTCTTTATGTCTGAACGCGTCAAAGTCATATGTCTTACCTATATGTAATAGTGTTGTGCATGTTCACAATATCCCTAAATGCTGACCATATAAATAGGGTTGTGGGGAACATTTATGCTACATTGCGTAAGCTGAGAGTCTCTACAACATTCACGCCAGAGAAAACGAGGCGCAAATTAGTTCTCCAGCTAATTATGCCTCTCATTACCTACTCTGAGGTGGTATACAGCAAACTGTAAAAAAAGTATATTTATTTATGTTAAATATATTTATTTATTTGTCGTTCCAAGCTAGTCATCCAGCTTGTGAAACGATTATTTTCTTTCTTGTGTCTTACATACTAAGTACAAGCGTTTTTATAGCAATTTTTATCAATGCAAGCCAATAACAATTTTTCGGTGTTTACTTGTGTAATATGATTCTTGCATTCACGCGCCGCGCATAAAATAATTACGTTAGCTATGTTTGCGTTTACTTTCAAGTGTAATGAACCTTTTAAGAAATATGATACTATATTTAAAACGGCACAGCACAGTGAATGCATAAGTGGACAATAAAATAAAAGCCAAAACAAAATGTTTATGAATATTAATGTTAAGGCATATCCGACTTATAATCATACTACAAAACTCGACTCCACATCTTGCCATAAACTTAATGTGGCATTTAATAACGCCACGTGGTATGTAACTCTGTGGGCAAAAAGTAAGGTGAATTTGGTTGTAAAATGAAAAACCTTTATTTATTCTTGTAAGTTAAGTTCATCCCCTTCAAAATAATCTCCTCTCGATGAAATACACTTATGCCAACGATTTTTCCAATCCCCGAAACATGCCAAACATCCATTTCCGGTATAGCCATCAGCACCTTCTTCGATTCAGCTTTTATCTCCTCAATCGACTCGAAACGTGTTTCCCGGAGTGGTCTCTTGAGTTTTGGGAATAGCCAGAAGTCACACGGAGCCAAATCAGGCGAATACGGTGGTTGCGGAACGATATGCGTGGAATTTTTGGCGAAATGGTCACGAAAACGAGTGCAGTGTGAGACGGTGCATTATCGTGATGCAAAAACCAAGAGTTGTTGGCCCATAATTCTGGTCTTTTTAGACGAATTGCTTCACGTAAACGACGCAGAACGCTCAAATAATATTCCTTATTAACAGTTTGGCCAGGTGGAAGGAATTCATAGTGCACCACACCACGAAAAACGAAAAAAACTGTCATCATGACCTATATTTTTGAACGACTTCGACGTGCTCTTTTCGGTCTGGCCTCGCCTTTAGCACGATATTCGCTTTTGGTCGGTTGTTTCAGTGTTGTAAGCACAAATCCAAGTCTCATCTCCCGTAATGATGCATTTGAGCTTGTCCTGATGGTCTGAAAGCATTGTTTCACACACATCAACGCGACGACTTTTTTCCAAGAAATTGTGAGTTTTCGGTACCAAACGAGATTTGACTTTTCGTAGGCCCAAATGGTCTTTCAAAATGGTTTTCACAGATCCTTCTGATATTCCGATCATATCAGTAAGATCTTTAACAGCCAATCGATGATTTTTGAGCACTAACTCCTTCACTTTATTGACGTGTTGGTCATCTGTTGACGTCGATGGTCGTCCGGAGCGCTCCAAGTCATCAACACGTTCTCGACCCTCTTTGAAGTCTTTGTACCACTTATAAACATTTTTCTGCGACATGGTCGAATCACCAAGTGCCTTCTGCAACATGCTAAACGTTTCCGCAGCCGATATTTCATTCCGCAAACAAAATTTGATGGCACTTCTCTGCTCAATCAAATCAGACATTGTAAAATTCGAAAAATGCACTCTTGGTCGTTTGGTAAACATAAGCGTAAATATATTACTGATAATGACATTCACATGAAAGTTGGCCCAGATGTTATTAACAGTGCTGCCAACTCATGAAAAAAATAACTAGAGCGAAATTTTAATCCCGCGAAGTTTGATAAATAAATCCACCTTACTTTTTGCCCACAGTATATGGGATTGGCAGATATGACCATATCTTTGCCTGGCGATCAAGGTTACTGGGCTGTTGCCTTTATAGTTATTTGTCTGCTAGAAATTGCATATTTTTGTGCAAACTTACATTATTCAAGTCTCCTCCCTATCCGACAGAGAAGTTGATACCAGTAAGGTCTCGCAGACACAATAAATTCATCGTTCCAACATTACCCGACACTGTGAAGGCTGGACTTAACAGATTTAACTTCAGGGCACAAGTCTATAATTACTTTAGAAGTGTTTGATTGCATTAAATTAAGGCATTAAGTTTCTCTCTACATTCTCTAATTACTACTTTTGTTTTTTCTTTTCTAAATCCTTCTTTTCTTTTCCTACTGCTTCTTTTCTTCTTATTATTATAGTTAAGTTAAATATATTGGATTGATTTGTAAATGAACTGGTGTAAAATTTAGATTAAGAAACTTGTATTTTAAAAATATTCCAGTTGCTTATAATATTGTTGAAGTACTATCAAAAGACCTTACTTTTACTATGTACTATTTATATAAATAAATAAATAAATAAAGGGTAGATTATTCGTTGCTATCTAAGCAATTGCATGTTCTTATACGAAACGCGGAAAGGATGCAAGACTAAACAAATAACAGCAGGTGCGGCTCAAGGATCAATACTCGGAGCTGAACTTTGGAATATAAGCTACGATGAAGTCCTTCGAATTGAGATGACCGAGGATGTGCATTTAGTGGGATACGCAGATGACATCGCAGCTGTAATAATCGCTCAAAACACGGACGAAGCCAAAACAAAGGGTAAATCAGGTGATGAATCGAGTTCAGACATGGCTAGAAGACTATGGATTAAAGCTGGTCACAAAGAAAACAGATCTAATCCTTCTAACCAACAGACATATCCCATTAGAATACTACTTAGATACTCAAGTACTCTATGCCACTTTATCGAAAAAAAGAGTGGTCAAATACCTAGGAGTGCAATTAGACACAAGGCTAACAAAAGTCATGCTGCCACAAGAGCTGCCAAAGTAAGCGGCATGTTGAGTAAGCTCATGGCAAATCTTGGAGGTCCAACGCAGAAAAAGCGAACACGACGAACTCGATTCTCTTATACGGATGCGAAATATGGGCAGATTCACTAAGGGTGCAATGCCGGCGGAAAACTCAACAATCTCTGCAACGCACCTGCGCTCTCAGAGTGGCTTCTTCATACAGACAGTATCTGAAGCAGCGGTTTTAGTTATCAGCGGAACCATCCCTATAGATATTCTAGCACAAGAGCGCAAACGGAGATGGGAGGCAAAAATTCACAGGAATCGCATTGGCGCGCTTCTCCGATATTAGAGTTCAAATGCTCATACTTTGGCAGGCAAGATTGAACTCTGAACGGTACGGTAGATGGGCAGCGATCTAAAAAACTGGGTAGAAAGAAAGCACGGTGAGATTAACTATTATCTCACACAGTTTTTGTCCGGACATGGGTCTTTTCGCAAGTAATCGGTCGGTGTAAGGTCCGGAGAATACGGCGGATGCTGAAGGACCTCCCATTCGAGTTCTTGGAGTGCGGCTTTGACGACTTGTGCAACATGGGGCCTTGCGTTGTCGAGAAGGAGTATGGTTTGACCATGTTGATCAGGTCTTTTCAGTTTAATAGCCTCATTCACGTGGTGTAGCTGCGCAACGTATAGCTCCTTGTTGGCCGTGGTATTCTTTTTGAGCATGCCCTCTCAGTCCCATCAAACACACATCAAGATTTTCTTTGGATGAAGATCCAGCTTGAATATCGGCTTTGGCGTATCTTCTGGAGCCACCCACTCCTTTTTTTGTTTCATATTAATGTATAGGCACCATTTCTCATCTCTGGCGATGGTTCGGTGCAAAACGCGCTGTTTATGACCGCGTGTTGCTCAATGGCGGGCGAAATGCTGAAAAGCAATTTGAAGGCGAATTTTGTTTATTTTTTGGTTGAGCACGTGAGGCACCCCGGCTCTCAGGCAGTTCAAGGCAGTTTTAGTGAGTTCTTCTTAAACAGGACGGCGGCAAAGGAGGTGTTTTAAGGCTCCCTTTCCATCTTCGCATAAGTTACATGCGCCGTTCTAGACCAATCACATTTCAGCTGCGTGATACTCGTATAGAGTGACTCATTGTCCTTCAGTATCCAACCAATATTTTGCACTCCTTCGTGTTGGAAGTGATAGAATAAAGTTGGTAGTTTTCGTGATGCTAGTTCGTAGTATTATTTTGGAAATCCTGTGGAAGGTCGAGGTTTCCCATATACATAGACTGTAGTTCCAAAGTTAGTTTCTCGTCTAGTTTGATGTACTTATCCTAGGCAGCGTGTGCCTGCCTTAGCAAGCTCGTCAACCTTCCCATTTCACTATATTCCTTTGAGTCTTGGTACACAGTAAATTGTGTCGCACGCATGCCGAGTTAGTCATTGCAGCCGTTACTACTTTAATAGCAGCTTGAATAGATTGGCCGAATCAAGCGTCAATGTTAATGGGTCAATGCTAAGCCAAGTGTTTACGGGGTTAGGGGTGGTCAGAAATTTCAAAAAATTGAATTTTTTCAATATATTCTTAAAGTATAATATCTTAAAAATATTGTGTAAAAATTTGAAGTG
The DNA here is from genome assembly GCF_027943255.1 of Anastrepha obliqua. Taxonomy (NCBI): domain Eukaryota; kingdom Metazoa; phylum Arthropoda; class Insecta; order Diptera; family Tephritidae; genus Anastrepha; species Anastrepha obliqua. The sequence continues at coordinate 53,624,765 of NC_072893.1, forward strand.
AATCCGACGAATACTTTTCGAGTTATTCAACAATTAACAAAGGGCGCTCGGGCGCTCCGGAGCTCGATAGAAAAACTTTAAATACGTTTTTCTCAAAACTATGTTTTTTGAACTGGTGATCATTGTAACTTAAAAACCACTTGGTGGATTTCAATAAAGTTTATACTGCTCGAAGGACTTTTTTTCAAAATTTTTTTTTCAAAGTTTATTTAAACAATTAATTGTCGGTTTTTTTTCTCGAAAATCTGAAAAATATTTCGTGAGGGGCCTTTTTCGAGCCTTTGACTACCCCTAACCCCTTACATTAAAAATCTGTTTTCCAATCAAAAAAGAGTAGAAATGGAACTTAATTCTTTCTTGAATCAGGGAGATTTATTTTTTGTGAACATCAGTATTTTTTTGATCGACAGTTCAAATTTGCTAAAATTTAATTTGCAACTTAGTCTAAACATACCATTTTTATAAGCCAAACTTTTCATTTACATATATCAAATACTTCCAAATATTCATTGATATATTCCCTAAAAAATAATAAAGTATTTGAAGAAAATATTATTAAAAACATGTATCAAAATTTATATAGACGCAAACAAGCAGGAGGGGAAAACATTTTTTTATTAAAGCAAACAATTTCGTCAACGCAGCTGGAGCTCTTTTACCCCACAATACTTCTACAAAAATACATTTACGCTGCGTATTCTTCAACGAACGACCGAACGAACCAAATTCAAATGCAGATAGGTAAAGGCCTGCAGAACGCATTTCTCCCACAAAATCCCCTCAAAGTAACTAAGCAAGTAATGGGAAAGGAGGAGAGGCAGTGAAGCTGCACTGGAGAACGAAAAGATTCGCTTCACTAAAAAGGTGCCCAAAAAATGTATAGCAGCAGGCACGTGCGCCTACGTAAACACGCAGTGCAAAGCACGCATAGATGAGAGCGAGCACAAAGCTGTGCAACTGTGGTGTGTGATGCACAGAGAGACAACGGCGACCCCACTCGCACAGACCCCAGCCCACACACACACGCACACGAATCACTTGAACGAACGTGAGCGCACTCGCAAATGCGTTGTCCATTATTCTGTTTTTTCTTTTGTTTTTGTTTTTTTTTGGTGTTTTGTGTACTACTTGCCAATTCAGTTTTGTCCTTGGTATACTCTTTTTTGCAGTAAGGCCTTTTTGTTGGTCGATGAGCTATGGCAAGTATGTATGTGTGTGCGTGTTTGTGCTTGCCGTAGTTTTAGTAGTTTTCTATCGCGCTGACACCACCAAGTGAAGGCAGACAATTTTTGGCATCGACTGCATCGTTGGGCGCCAATTCGTTTTTCCTACATTTTTTTCGGTTTGGTTCTCTTTCAATTTTACTACCTTTTTAACTGCCATTTTACAAACATTTTTATCTGCCGCGTTTTATGCTCTTGTTTGTATTTTACTTTTTTTTTATGTGCATTCTTTGTTATCTTGGCCATTTCACCTGTTTTTGTTTTGCACATCGATTTCGAAAGTGCTTCTTATTCGATATGGCGCATTCGAAGTGCCCAACGACCGACAGAGTGGGATTATACTACGTAGTTATGTAGTTCGCTCGGCAGAAATGGGCTGCAGATAGCCACAAGTTTTCGATGCGTCGATTGCATTTCCCTTCCAATTTTTTACGCCTCGTCTACTCGGCTAGCCGAATGAATAGTGTTCTTACCCCACTACATATAACTTTACCTGCCCGTATGTTTGGTTTACTACTACTAGTACGCGCTAGCAACCCCTTCTACATTCATGCCTCAAGGACTAACTATTTTGGTCTTGATTATTTTGGGGCTTGTGCGGGTGTTTGCCTTTAGTTTTGCAGCTTTTGTTGGTTACTACATCCTTCTGATCTTTTATACCCAACTTACTGTTGGATATGGTATTTTAACTGTAATACTTACCGCACTTAGAGTGTCCCGGGAACATTGAAGGAAATGGAATTCTTGATGAGCTTGCAAGGAGGGGGACTGAATTGTCCGAGTTTGGCAGCTGTGCGATTAAAGACACTGGGTGTTCTTTTCTTCAAAAGCTTGAAGCAGTGCTCCAACCTAGATCCCATCAATCTTCTCAATTATAGCAAAAGCTCTGCCTGGCTGTAGATATCTGCCCATTGGAGGCCTCAAAATGGTATCAAAACTGCGCTTAAATGCTACTTGGGGAGTACCAGAGTGGTACTTTAACCATTTCACCTACCTATCTGGAATACAAGCTTTTAATAAACCAATTTCACACATTTTTCTAGGAGTGGTTCACTTTCGATGACCTCTGTAAAATTACCGCAGTAATTAGGCTGTAATCTGGAAATAAGTCTCGAAGTTTCTTCATGAGCTTGGTTAGCTTTCCATATACATTTCAGATCTGCTCAGGGGATATCACTTTGTGGCTTCAAAACGCGACGCTCCATTTAACTATTATGTATCATCCTTCTATGTAAATGTCCGGGTTTGGCAGCTAGACGACTAAGGTCACTGGGCGCTTCTTTCTTCGACAGTTTGGGGCAGTGCGCCAACCTAAATCCAATCAATCTGTAAATAAACTGTAAAAAACTGTAGATATCTGCCTAATGGAGGTCTCATAATGGTATTAAAACGGTGCTTTAGTCCTAATTGAGGCCAGACCGGCACTTTTCACCTACGTATTTCACCTACCTACCTATCTAGATTTATACCCAAAGTCTTTCCGGTTTCCCAAATTATCTCAAAGCACAGTGTAGACTAAAACAAAGTTAGTCTTTTTCTTGCAAATTTCTGAGTTCCACAAAGCGCACAAGGTGTGCATTCCTCGTGCTAACCGGCACCACTTTGAAAGTCAAGTTTGTGTGCACTTAGCTTTTACAACACCTCCTTATCTAATCATTTGTCACTACTATCAGCTCCCTCATCGAATGCTTCGAATGCTGGAGTGTTTGCGACCACTTATACGACATGACCTGGATAGCGATCCGGTTGGCGTCCACTGGTTTTGTAAGGCATTAATACAACACTGGAACTGATTCTGTTTCGCTTATGGAAAAATATCGGCACTGAAAAAAAATCTTCTGTGAGCCTTTCCCCGCCGCCTTATGGTACCTACTCATACATTGACCATTCAAATCGGCGTGTTACTGCTGGATGGCGAATCTGTTTGTCTTTGGAAGTGTCCATTACTCAAGACGAAGCAAACAAGTGGAGAATTAAGTTCAAGCATACAAATTCCTCTGGATTTTCTGTTTCTCTCATTTGAAAGGAAGGAAGGTAGTCTTCTCCAGCTATTAGTGTACTAGTGACACCTGTCAGGTAAGGAGTTCACTTTGGCCAACGAGAAATACAAAATTTAATAAGACTCTAAAAACGTATGCATGGCTACTCACACGAAGCCTGATAGTGCCCTGAATTACTTGTCGCATGCATCTTAGGTTCGAAGCCAACTGGAGCTGTTGGGATGAAGGAAAGATAAAATCCATTCAGCAATTGGTGTGAGAATATCTTCTACTTCAATGTAGGCGCTTCACTTCTTCGTGACATAGAATGATTTAGGTGTAGTTTCAGTGAAATGAATGACTAGATTCACCAAAAAGGTAGATAAGGCATTAGGAAACTTAGGGAAAATTTTGCTGATCATCATAAAGATCCGCTGGCCACAGAGTCAACTCGTTTAAAGTGGTTCATGTAATCGAACCTAACCTTGAAGTGGTAAATCTTTTTCCGCGAAACAGTATACTTTCGGAACTTCGAAACGCACCTCCATTTTGTCAGACAGTCAAACAGCCTGCCTTATGTGCAATGTAGTCTCACATAATAATACCTAAACTCGTTAAGAAATGCTTCACTGCACTCAATACCTTGGGAGCGAAGAACACCGTTTTGTTGGGTGGTGTACCAGAAAATGATGGTCACAATTAGGCGTTGCTTCAAAATTCTGTGGACCAGAATCATTTTGTGAGCTTACCAAAGCCCACATAAAGGAATTAGTAAATAGTGGGAAGAAAGGAAATTCACACGATATTCAATGGAGAGTTCAGGGTAGAAACAGGCTAAACCGTTTACTTATCACTTCAGAATAGCATCAAATAGGCTCCTAACCTCGTATAGAGAGGACTTGTGCCCTCTCACTGGATACGATACGGGTCTTTGTAGTCTTTGGTCTCATTTCAGGAAGCTCGAGTCAGTGGAAACAAGCATGTTCCGTTTTTGCGACTCGTACACTTCAAATATATTCACTATATGAAACAAAAAATCTAAGTAGGTATTTCAACGCATTTGAGGCCTCCAATTTTTGGCTCGCGGTCAAACACAATAGACCAAATCAGTCAACGTAGTGCAATATGGCTCAATAATGGCAATGCGCTCAGAAGCAATTGAAGCTTCCACGAATGTTTAGAGCGGATTGATATCGCATATCATTCAAAAATTTTAACAGTTTTCCCATAGCACGTCTCTTTTCGGCCCTCCAAATCAGCATACGCGCATATTTGACTGTTCTGTGGCGAAACCCAGAATGATTTTTCCAAATTCAAAGTTGTTCTAATGTCACATTGGATTAACGATTTTATGGGACATATTTAGAAAGATAGATTTGAGATTTGCACTTCTACCTCATGGCCTCTTGTGTTCTCTATTCATCACAGTACCTCATCCAAACCCAGTTCCCTTTTTAAACTCAAGATACAGTTGGGTTAGGCTGAGCGTATACGCCTTTCTTCTGACTGAAATTGGCCGAGATGTCTCAACCTTCGTTGCATTGCAGGACAAGATGTATTGAATTCTTGGGGGTTTCGTTGCAGATACGACAAGAGTCAGTGTACCATAGCCCAATTCTGTGCAGTTGACTGCGCAATCTGCTATAGGCAGTTTATATTTAGGGAGGGTGTTTCCTAAATCTCTTTTGACTATATGAGCTGAATGAACTTTACGACGACATAGACATAGTGCAGCGAATAAAGATTCAGCGGCTTAGTTGGCTGGGTCATACCGTCCGCATGGATACAATCGTTTCGGCTCTGAAAGTATTCGATGCGGTACCAGCTGCTGGTAGTAGAGGAAGAGGAAGGCCTCCTCTGCGTTGGAAAGATCAGGTGAAGATGGACTTGGCTTCACACTTAGTGTGTCCAGCTGACGCGGGTTAACATGAGAAAGCAAGGACTAGCGCGCTTTTTTAAACTCGGTCAAAATCGTGTAAGTGGTTAACGCGTCAATCAAGAAGAAGAAGAACTAGACAGCTGCAGTAAACAAACATGCAAAATCAGATTTTGTTTTTACTTAGTCAAAAAGTTATTGAGAAGCAGCATTGGATGGTTAATTTTGCGCCCCCTTTATAAAATCTGTAGGCAAAATCTTTCAGAATAGGCCATCACTTTTAATTTCCAGCCAGCCATGCGACCCTCGACGCCCCCTAAGCGTTGGGTGCAAGGCTTTTTGGCATTTAAGTGTTCTGTTTTTCGTATTTATTATTTTGTTATTCCATTTTTGTTGTTATTTTTCGCTGTTGCCTGCATTTATGCCACCCACCTCAGCCCACCCACTCAGCCAAAAAACAAAAATCCACCTGCTACCACAGCACGTAAATATACAACTGCAGCTGCAAAATAGAAATAAAACAACAATTACAAGAAAGTGTGCGAAGTAATCCAACGTCAGACGCCATGGCTAGTTCGCCGGCTGGCTGCCTAACTCAATGGATGGCTAGTTGGTCGAGGGGTGTTGCATTTAGGCCACACCCACACACAACGCTGCAGTTGTCTGCGATTGGCCGATTGGTGCAACACAAAACTCAAACTTGCCATTTTTCCCCATTTACGGCCTTACGCGCCCTAGTGCTGCGCCTGCACACCCCACACTCCCCCCCTGCCAAAGTCACTGCGTCGCTTTTGGTAGCTACAAAACATGCGATGCGAAAATGCTGCTGAGTATGCGAATTGTTGTTGCATTTGTTTGTTATTTTTTACGTTGCAATGACACAGCAAAGCAGACGCAGCAGGAGGTGCGTTGAGGTGTAAGCGAGGTGTAGTAGCATGCGAGCCATGTGCTGGCTGGTAGCTGGTGGCTAATGGCATGCGGCATGCGGCATGCGGCATGATGGTGGTATGACAGACATGCAAGTGGCATGGTGGCTGTAAAGCTTCAAAACCTACTTGATTGTTGTTGGTGTTGTTGTTATTATTGCTTTGCATGAGGGATGCGTTTTGCGCGTCATGTTGCATGTGCTGCACACTTACCACACTGCCACACACCGCACGCTACATACGACATACTAACGACGGGCACGACAAGGGTGGCATCTCGACATTTCGTTTGGTCCTGCAAATGCCTGACTACAGGACGCACAGGCCAAACGGTCTTACCGAACGAGCGAACGACGGACAGCTTGACGCTTTTGCTGGTTGGTTGGTTTGGTTGGTCGGTTCGAAGGCTGTTCAGCTGCTGAACTGCCAAGCTACTGAACTGAGTGGCCCGAGTGGCGTGCTTTTGCGATTGCATTTTTGTTGCTTGTTGGTGCTTGTTTGTTGCTTGCGAGGGTGTCTGCATAGTGTAAGTTAGTGGTGCAACTGCTTGGCGATGTGGGAAGTGAAAGAGAGAGACGAAGAGGAAAAGGGGCTTTGAATTTGCTGTTATTTGCTTCATGCGTAGCTCACAATCGATTGCTGATGTTGCTGTTGCTGTTGCTATTACTATTTCCCTTGCATGTATAGTGTCGCAGTCGTTTTTGTTGTTGTTTTGTAATTGTTTTTTGGTATTGATGTTCGTGCTACGCTTTTATATTTTAGTTTATGTTCATTTTTTTCGTTTGTAGGCAGGCGACCGAACGGCGCTTTTTCCGATGCACCATACACACCGAAAATACATATCGATTTGTGGACTTTCAATAAACACACATATACATACGTATATATATATATGTATGCGTGTATTTGTGTTGTCACGTTCGCGTATGCAACGAAGCCGATAACTGCCATTTTTCTAGCCTTCGCCTTACCCCTTCCCTCTCCGCTCTAGCTCTCTACAGTCCACATGACTGTTCTGTGTCTTTTTAGCTGCCTATTTTTTCCTACTCTTCTGGCACCCCCACTTTTGTGCTTCCGTTCTCTATCAACTCCCCTCCCGCGTTATTGCTTTTCGTCCTCTTGGCATCGCAATGTGCATTTTCTGTTTTACTTTTTCCCCTCCACCACTGCGGGAGTAAGTAGTTTTTTCGTGTTGCGACTATATAAACGTACCCACACACACACACGCACATACATATGTAAACCTATATTGCTTAGCAGTTATTTTTGGCAAAGTTCCTTGTTCTGTGCAGTATCGTTTGGTTTTTATGTGGCGTGGCTGTTGTTTTGTTGTTTTTGCTCAGTAAAAATTCTTCCTGTTGTTTTGTTATCTGCTTTGCTTTTGCTTTGGTGACAGTCAATTTTTTTAAGTAACAAAATTGGAGATATTTGATAGGACTATTTGTTGTCGTGAGGTCTAATGGTGTTATTTTTCATAAGCTTTTTTTCTATAAAAATACCTTTTTTGAAGACTGCTTTTGTAAATGTTATAGTTTTTGGTTAGTTCGTAGCACACAAAAAGAAAAATCGCGTATGTTTTGGGCTTTAAACTACATCGAAGCTTATTTCTATGTGGTAGCGCATAGGGTAGCGAATTGGGTAACGCATTGGAGTAACATAGGTAAATACGTTCATTAGCAGTCAATCTACCACTTTTAGCCACTATGGTCCATTCTCGTATATCGGATTTCCCTCTTAGTCCAATTCGAATCTATGGAAATGATTGAATGATTGAAAAACCCTTTAACTTTCTTACTTAGCTGGTAACTACAACCGATGGTCGGTCTTGGCCAATTGCGCCAATTGCCTCTGCATTGCGCGCCAATTAGAAACACCAAGGGCGGTCAGATCGTGGTCGACTTGATATTTCCAACGTAGATGAGGATGTCCTTTTCCACGAGATCCACCAGTACATTACGATAAGAGTAACTTCTTTGCAGAAGCGTTGTTGGCCAATCGCTCAACGTGACCTAGCCGGCGCAGCTACTGAATCTTAATGCGCTTTTCTGCTTCGGCGTACAGCTCCTACAACTCGTGGTTTTGTCTTATTCGGCATGCATCAATCACGCAAATCGGACCATAAATCTTGCGCAGAAATTTTCCCTCGAAAGCTTCTAATAACCGTCTATCGTGTTCGTCAATGTCCAGTATGACCGGGAGGATTAGTGATTAATAGAGCTTTTTTTGCACGTCGAAATGAAATTGCTGATGAACTTGACTGGGGACTGAATTGGCCTCAGAGACCTCCTACCCGATTATCGGTATCCCCCTGTCAGTTGTTAAAGGGGAACTGCGCATATTATTTCTCAGGAAAGCGCAGAAAAGATGGGACTCCATTTCTTCATGTGCTATTTCGAAAACCCTTTGGTCCCAGTCCAATAGACGAAGAACCCAGAAAGTCCTTTGGACTCCTCGCCATTAAATTTCCAAACTCGTAGCTGTGGTTACCGGTTACTGGACGATCGGCACACACGCGGAAAGGGTTACCATTTAACCCTCATTGTAGAAGCTGTGGGGACCTTTCAGAGAGGAAGACTGTAGAGCATTTTCTCTGTAAATGTCCGGGTTTGGCAGCTAGACGATTAAGGGTACTTTCTTCGACAGCTTGGGGCAGTGCGCCAACCTAAATCCAATCAATCCCCTCCATTATAACAACAGATCTGCGTGGCTGTAGATATCTGCCTAATGGAGGTCTCATAATGGTATTAAAAACGGTGCTTTAGTGCTACTGGAGGAGTGCCAGATGGGCACTTCAACCATTTCACCTACCTACCTACCCAGCCCAAAGTAACAGCTATCAGCAAAAGTTAGTCCTCGCTGGATCTCTTGGCAGATGTTGCTGTGGGTGTTAATAGGTAGACTAAGTCCTTGATTGCGTCGAACTCGTAATTGTCAATCGCAAGCTGTTGTCCCATACGCGTAGACTCTTTGGTTGTTGACACAAAGTGCTTTGTCTTGTCCTCGTTAGCACTCGCTTGGATTCTTTAATCTGTTAATTATTATTTAAGTCAGGTATCTTTGGTAAGGTGTTAGACCACTGTAGTGACGGACAAGTAAGTGTACCTTGGATATTTTTTTTAATATTCCGAGGGGGGATTAATTTTGCGCCACCTTGCATACCCCATGACCAGAAAGTACCGGAAATGTATAAATAAAACAAAACAGAGTTAAATTTCGGGCAAATTTATTTTATTTCCTTCAAAATATGACCCGTCTGAAGCAACACGCATTTACCATCGTTTAACCCAGTTCTCCATGCACCCCTGGTTGGCCGACGAAGGGATAGCCTTCTGCTCCTTCGTCACATTCTCTTTGATCTCCTCTATCGACTGAAATCTTCTGGTAACTTCAACTTGAGAAACAAAAAGGAGTCCCACGGGGCTATATCAGGTGCTCGATGGCATTTATCCAAGAATTGTTTGCCCACATTTGCGGCCGACCAGGCAGACACTAATGATCCGATGGCGCTAAAAATTGACAGATGTGTGTCTTACAGTCCTACCAACATGAGATAAAAATATGGACCGGTTCCCATGTGCGCGGTTTGTTTAAATTAAACATTCCCGGTACTTTTTGATCATACCTCCTTTGGGTGTTTGACCAAGCTCCTCCTCTAATTTTGGATATGCGAACGGCAGATGGGATTATTTATGAGCAATGTTTAATGCAGATATACGCGGAAGTTTGTTAGAGCCCATTTTATACAATTTAAGTGTTTTGTATCCTCAGCGGTTTTTGAACCTGGACACTACTGAATTCTATTTACGCACTCACCCATTCGGCTATGGCGGCAGTAGTCAAAAATACCTAACCATTTCATATAAGTTTAGAGAATTTAATAAGGTTGGCAACGCTATGCGAATAGTCTCTGAGTCAGCATTTGCCATGTGTAAGTACATTCTGTCAAAAAAATATCGGGAATTGTTCATTTAAAAAGCGCGTGTTACACATATGTCTAGTCTTTTTTTTTTGCTGGAATGTTGGTGCAACTGTCCTCTACAGTGTCGCACAGTTGGAGCGTGATCTGGTAATTACCTTTTTTTTGGCATTTAATTAAATCAGTCAATCGCAGGTGTGCTCTGCGATTTTCACTATGGTTAAAAATATCGAACAAAGAGTTTTTCTTAAATTTTGTGTTTTGAACAGGATTTCGTGAAAGCCTCTGGCCAGTGTTCTTTATCCAAAACACGAGTCTACGAGAGATATAAAGCTTTTGCAGAGGGCCGAGTAGCCGTGGAATATTTGCCCCGATCTGGTTGCCCATCAAAGTCTTCAACGGATGAAAACGTCGACAAAGTAAAGAGAATGGTCCTGGAAAACCATCATTTAAGTTCGAGGGAGGTAGCTCGTGACCTTAGCGCACCTCACGAATCAAATCGCAACATTTTGCTCCATCAATTGGGCATGAGACGCGTGACTGCTCCACTTGTTCCAAGAGAGTTCAATTGCTCTCAAAAAATTCGTCGGAAGAAGGTGGCTGAAGACGTGCTTGAGTAAGTTAACTCGGACCCAACATTTATCCAGCGCATCATAACAGGTGATGAGACGTGGGTATATGAGTTTGACATGCAAACCAGTCAACAGGCGACTGAATGGCGCTATCCAAATGAGTCTCATGAGCCGAAACCCAAAACACCATTTCAATGTCGGTCAAAAGTGAAAGTCTCGGTTTCTTTGATTATCATTGTGTTGTGCACTCGGAATGCATTTCAAATGGTTCTACGGTAAATAAAGAATATTATTTGGAAGTTATGCGACATTTGAGAGAGAATGTGCGTAGGAAACGACCCAATTGGTGGAAAGAAAACTCATGGATCTGGCACCACGATAAGCCACTGTCTCACAAGGCTCATATTGTGAACACTTCTGTGACCAAAAACTCGACAAATATCATCGAACAACCACTGTATTAAGCGGATTTACCGGATTTAGCCCCCTGTGACTTTTTCCTTTTCCCCAAACTTAAATTGAAGGAGCTGAAGAAGATCTCTTCAAATGCGTTTAAAAAGTGTTTTGATGGCTGGACCAATCGTTGACATACTTATATTTGTATTGCTTCGAATGGATGCTATTTGGAAGGCGATAAAATAAATGTTAATTAGAAAAATATATTTTGCATTTTATTGAACAATTCCCTGTACTTTTTTGACAGAGTGTAGATTAATTTAGTAATGCGTTAATGAAAATTTCATCCAAATCCCTGGAACTATTACCCGCAAGGCAATGGATATTGTTGTACACATACTTTTACATCAGTGGGAAAAATAAGAGAATAAAAAATCGACTTGTTTCAAAATATTTTCGTTAAAATAATTCTAAACTCCCGCCCAACCAGTTTGACTGAGCTGTTTGCTGTTTAAAAAATCTATAAAAAATATCAGTTTTGTTTTGCCTCATAACTTTTGCCTTTAGTGTAAAAGTAACTATTCACTGAACAAGAACTGCTCATTGAAAGTAATGAGATTCATGAGGTGGAATAATAGCCCTACCCAAAAAACGGCAAATGTTTGCACTTATTTAGTTAAACTTTTTTTTATTTAGTAAATATTTTTAATTTTTTTTTAGTTTTTATTAACATTTTTTTAAATACTTTTCTCTAATTAGTTTGTTTTTGTCATTTCGTTTTCAATATTCCCCTCAAGTACACCCACGACAATATATCCGACACTCTACGAATTTCTATTTTCCCTCTAATTTCACTTTCCACTTTTCTTACCTCCTCGATGTCGTCGATGTCCTTTTAATTCCACCCCAGGCGCCTGGTCTTCACTCAAATCAACTCGGCCCATCTAAAGTCTCGGCTTGAACGAAACGCCAACAAATGTGTGCAATTTTATTATTGTTGTTATTGCTGTTTTTGACGTGTGATCCCATTTTCGCAAAGGTTTTTCGAAGTAGTCGTTGCAATTGTTGTTGCTATTGGATTTTTAATGCTATTATTTTCAGTCGCTTCGTTTTTTCAAATTCGCTTCAGTTTTTGTTGGTATTTGTTGAAAATGTATGCTGGTGGTTGTCAATTCTGGTGTATTGTTGCTGTCCGAGCTATACATACTTCTTGTTGTTTTTATGGCTAACTGTAGTTGTTTCAATAGTTTTAGTGCAACGAAGCGATTTTTGTGAAACAAGAAATCTTTGCAAGTCTATTTTCTGTACATTTTTTGTTGTTATCCTGACCAGAGTCGCTCTATAGTTGGACTTGTGCGTGCTGCACGAGCATATTTATGTATGTATACGTACGTTTGTGGATGTACACTGAGGAATATGCGTGCATGCGTTTGTAGTTAGAAAAGTTGTGTATGTGTGCGTGTGATCCGAAAAGCTTGGGTTCATTCACTGTTCGGCCGATCCCTCGGTCAGTTGAATTAAGTGCCTATCGGGCAGAGAGTTTTTTTGGGGCAGCTTGGTACATATATACACACACACACGAGCGAAATGTAATATTCACGCCCTGCAGGGAAAATTCGAAATACATTTCTGGACGGCTCAGAATGGCTTTTGACGAAAGAAGGTGCAGATTCGCACTAGGCTGGAAGAATTGGCAAATAGTTATAATAAGAGGCATTGTAAAGAGGTAATTGCAAATCCATAAACTGAAGTACAACGTTCGGGGAGTCTTACGGGGGACACCTATAATACCTCAGCGCCCTGATATGCAAACAACTTTCGAGGCCTAATTAAGATCATGACGCGACTTCGCCATATTATTTGGGAATGCAAAGCGTTTCAGCAACGGTGTTGCAGCAACAGAGAAAGCGGACAGTTTCTGAGGAACCGACAACAAGCACAGACGTTTGAGTGAAACACTTAGTACAGTATCGTACACAAGACAAGATGGTAGTGAGTTAAGATAAGACCACTGCAAGCTTTCCGATGTCCCCTTTACTTTGGAACCACCCATAAACACAGTGGGAGTAATTGGGAGTATCGACGGTGTATAGCCTTCATATGTCTGCAGGAAAGGAACCTGGACGCAGGTACCTGATGTGTCTTCGGAAATAAACGCGGCCCCACCCAGAAATTATATATTGTTATAGTATATGTGGCAGCGTGCTCCACATACCATTGGTGTGACGGCACCTCTGAGATGTTTCTTACATTTTGATTTCAACCTCCTTCAACCTTCCGAAAACAAAAAGGCTTAATTAAAACCTCTACTGTGCTTTGCGTGCGGTAACTGGTTTCATTGCAACTACACATCGCCTTTACCCAAGGGCAAACTCTACGTACATTTAGGCATTAAGCCACAGCGACCAGAAAGTCTTCGAAAGATCATTCGCAAGAAAGAACTGGAGTAAAATCTAAGGTTTTTCATTCTACGTTATAACACAAATATTTCTTAGGCTCGATCTCTTAACCGGATCAACTACGAGTTTAGTATCCATACCACTAAGAGTTGAACCTCTAACATCTCCTTCACACAAGCTTAACTAATCAATGACTTACCCTGTTCACAAGTATTAGAGAGCCGGCAGTGCAACCTAAATTAAAGGTTTGTTTCTCCTATTTCATTTATCGAATTTACGAAAAATATGAAACTATTGAAAAAGACGTAGTTGTACCCAAAGCTCCCAATATTATCAGTCGCACAGTGCTACTAAAAGATATTGAAAACTCTTTCCTCTCTCTTAGTTTGGAGCGCTGGTATTACTCTCACTTTCATCACAAGCCGTATTCGTGGTCAAAGTACAAAATCGCAATATACAAAGCAATTGACCAGTCGGTATTGACTAAGCATTACTAATTTGGCACCTGTGACTAATAAGACAAAGAATACTTCTTTTTCTTGAATGGTCCAATAACCGATTTGGTCGGTGGTTAACAAAGCGCACTAATCGTTTCTTTCTCGTACTAACCGTCCCCAGTTGCATATTCAAAACGAAGTTAAGTTCTTCTCCACCTGATCCTTACAACGCAAAGAAGGCCTTCTTCTTATGCTGCTACCACCAGTAGGTGTCGCATCGATTACTTTCAAAGCCGGAGATATTGTTTCCATTCGGACGACATAATCTACACAGCCGCTGGATCATTATTCGCTGCGCTATGTCTATGTCCATCGCCTACTATGCTCGTTCCCACCAACATACAATGGTATAAAAATCTTCCACCACCATACGATAGGATGTGCATGATGAGCGCCTTATAAAACGTTAGTTTTGTTCGTCGGTGAGGATTTTACTAGTCAATTCCCTACTTAGTCCAAAGTAGCACTCGCTGCCAAGAGAGATTCTCCGTTGGACTTCAAGGCTGTCATCATTAGGCTGCCAAAGTGGATTAGGCTACAAATTTATCAGAACACCGCTCTCAAGAAAGCCACAGGGTGGTTCGCCACTACAGAGGACCCCAGATGGAGCTTACACGCTTTATAACATATTAGAAGCTACCTCTATGAGCTGAAAGATTACAAACCAATGTATGGACTAATGACAGCGATTTAATCTCATAGATCAAATCGCAGTTCACATCTTCATAAGCTCTCGCCCAATAAATTTCATGACCTCAGATCATCCATCACCCATTGCAGACAAAGAGCTCGACACCCACTCAACACTGACTGAACCACGCTTTGAATATTACAGCAGGTTAAACACCTACTTATCCCATTAGCTTCTCGGTCTACAAAAAATATCGCTAATTTCTTGCAAGAGTTTCAACGACACAAGTACTCAGAAGAACGTATCAAAAACCCCTCTTCCTTTGTTTTGATTTTCAGAAAACAGCACAGCCTGGCCTAGCATTAGATAAGCTCGATACTCACAATACTTAGTGGAGCACCAATCTAAGCAGACCACTAGAAACGCAGCAACGACATGAAAGAGGAGAAGGAACGCGAACTATTCATGGCTCTAAATTCACTAGACGCGAACCAGTTCCCTGCTGGGCAGTGTGTAATTGCGGTTGTATATCAAGGTGTTTTTTGTGTTTTTGTTTTTGCTACGTCCTGGTTATTTTTTGCAAACATTTTTAGCTTCCTTTTCGTCCTTTCCTATGGACGGCGATTTTCTCTTTCCTTCTACTTGTTTTGTTTTGTTTTTTTTTCTGCCTTCAATGCCTGTCATTTTACTATTTACTTTTTCATATATTTTGACAGCATATTTCCTATTTTTCTATTCTCTCTTTCTAACCAATTCTCATTGTCCTGTCGCCTAACTATTTTAACATGACCGAAAATCCTTGCTGCGTTTTTGAGTTGCCTATGTGTGGGAGTGTGCGTAAGTGCCACCCACTTTTACTCTTTAGGATTTCGGATGCGTGTGCACTTTAAGTACATCAGGCATGTGTGTGTGTGTGTGTACGGTGAGTATACACATACGTATGTATATAAGTACGCGTAGATATGTATGAACATATTCTCACATTACCTACACATTTATATGCACACGAGCGCCAGTGTAATTTATTTTTGTGCATTTCTATTTGAGTTTAGCCTTCCCTTGAAGCTCCGTTTTTATTGTTGATTCTCCCTCTTTTTGCCAGCATAATATTAGCTCAAGTAATGCGGTCGCAGGACATCCAGAGGCGGCAGTATCCTTGGTGATCTCTATGCTTGTGGTTGTTATGCTGTGCGCTGTTACATACATACGGCAATTCAAGCAACATAGGGACTACCATACTCCGTGCCATGTATGCTCAAATATGGGTGCTTATATGTAAATACGCAGTACATCCTGCCAGGAAAAGCCGAACCAGTGAAACGCTTCTGATGCTTAGTGGTAACGGTAAATTTTCTAAAAACATGCTGTTCATATTTTTTCGAGCCCCTTTTAGTTTTAGAATTTTAGTATAACATATTTTATGCCCTCTATTATTTAATTTTTCAGAATTCGATTTAACTTAGGTGACCTCTTGACTGTCTTCTTTGCTATCAGTGTCTTAAAATGTGCTCCATATGGGACTGCAGTTGAAAACGTTCATGTTTTCCTGACGCAGCTTTTAAGCGGACACGGATGCTTCCAAAAATACCTGCATCGCTGGTAGACTTAGCTCGTAGTCCTTATTGCTCAGACGCTTGGATGAAGAAGAGACTGCCAAACATGTGGCCTTTTACGGTAGCAGATTCGCTAAGGAACGCGACGACCGAGCAAACAAAACTGGTATGCTTCAAAGTCCCACAATTGCTAGAGCCAGATAAAAAGTGATGGGCGATGCAAGCTTTTGCAACACGAATTAACGTGGAACTTCGCAACATTGATTGGAGGCGAAAGAATGATGGTAGACGAGCCCAGCAGCAAACATAACTGTCGTATTGAGTCAAATGTAGCAAGATGAACAGCAGACAAGCGTAACTGTAACTGACGTTTGAGCTTATTGGTCACGACGGCCTCCACATGTAATTACCAAATCGGTATCCCTGTAGAATGAACCATCGGGCGTTAGGTGTTTTTAGTCGCGTTAAAGTCCCACACTGACTAAAGTTTACTAAGGTAGGGTTTGCAAGGATTGTTTTTAAACCTCCTAAAAAACGAGGCTATTACTATTTTTTTGTTGAAAAAGTAAAATTGGAGTGTACTAATGAAATTTCTAAAGTATTTTGCTCTTATGACAGCCCAGTGGTTAGATTGCAGATCTATTATTTCGCCACAAGCACACAGCAGAGAACCATATTGACAGTCAAAATCATTAGTCTGTGAATAATGCTCTCAACTCATGAAATAAAATACTAGCTTTTACTGTTCCAGAGTCATCAGTTCAAAGCATTGCGTTGAGGATTAAGTTCACAGCGTTTTTATATTTTCATTTATTTTACAACGATTTGTTTGCTGTCTGGCAAAGGACAAGTATTCATTCGGCAGAACTCTTTCTGCTCTACAAAACTATGTTAATTATATTTTTGAGCTATTTAATATTTCATTAGTTTTGAGGCTTAGAAATGGAGTACCCAGCAGGCAAAAATCAACATTTTCGACACCTGCTTTACTTTGCTTTTCATTTCCTTGCTTTCAAAATGGTGACTTTGACGTCGATGACACGTCCCGCAGCGAAAGGCTTTCTGAATCCGATGGAGAACGTCTCAAAACACTTTTGAAGGAGAAGGGTCACCAAACCAGTCGTGAATTGGAGGAAAAAATGAACTGCGATCATAAAGCGATTCTTAATCCCTTTCATTCAATGGGATTTATCCAAAAAATTGGGAGCTTGGTTGCCTCACGAGCTCAACGAAAAAAACAATGAAAGTCGCATTCAAAGTCGCCATCGAGCACCACGCGGTCATAAACAGCGCTTTTTGTACCGAATCGTCACGGGAGATGAGAAATTGTGTCTATTCATCAATATGATGCAAAGAGAGGGTGGGTGGTTTCAGGAGATACGCCAAAGCCGATGGTCAAGCCACATCTTCATCCAATGAAGCTCTTAATATGTGTTTGGTGAGACGAGGAGGGCATGTTGCTCTAAGAAATGCTCGAAAAGCCACGGTCAACAAGGAGCTCTACATTGCGCAGCTACACCACGTGAATGAGGCTATTGGACTTAAAATACCTGATCGACATGGTCAAACTATACTCCTTCTCGACAAGGCCAGTCCCCATGTTGCACAAGTCGTCAAAGCCGCACTCCAAGGACTCGAATGGGAGGTCCTTCAGCATCCGCCGTATTCTCCGAATCTTGCACCGACCGATTACCATCTTTTCCGCATCCTGTCAAACCATATGAAGGGGCATTCTATAACAAAAAAGTCCTTAAAAAGTGGCTCAACAACTTCTTTGGCACCAGACCAGGCGATTTTTAGCAGAACGGCATCAAAAAATTGGTCGAGAGATGGGAAGAGAATATAAACAACAACGGCGAATATATATTTGATTAACTTATTGATACAATTATCATACAATACAACTTATTCCCCGGACTATGAATAAGTTCGTGCGGTTTTACAACAGATGGCGTAACTTGATTATTATTCCATCGATCCACATTTCCAAACATTCATTGGAAAGCTACTGTCGTAAGGCACAAACGTCAGTATAAGTTTTTTATTTGAAGCGTAAACAACAATATTTTTACCACACTTGAAAATGTCGAATTTCGTGCCAAATAATGTGTTTTTGCGGGGAATTCTTCTTCATTATTTTAATATGAAGAAAAAAGCAGCCGAAAGTCATCGTATCTTGGTGGAAGTTTATGGTGAGCATGCTCTAGCTGAGCGAACGTGCCAGAAGTGGTTTGCACGCTTTAAAAGTGGTGATTTTGGCTTGGAAGACGAAGAACGCGAGGGTGCGCCGCCAAAGTTCATGGATACCGAATTGGAGGAATTGCTCGATCAAGATCCGGCTCAAACGCAAGAAGAGGTTGCAAAAACTTTGGGAGTTGATCAATCAACCATTTCCAAACGTTTAAAAGCCATGGGAATGATCCGAAAGGTAGGCCATTGGGTGCCGTATGAATTGAAGCCAAGAGACGTTGAACGCCGTTTTATGGCATGCGAACAACTGCTTCAACGGCACAAAAGAAAGGGTTTTTTGCATCGAATTGTGACTGGCGATGAAAAGTGGGTCCATTACGACAATCCAAAACGTCGGGCAACGTATGGATACCCTGGCCATGCTTCAACATCGACGTCGGCGCAGAATATTCATGGCCTGAAGGTTATGCTGTGTATCTGGTGGGACCAGCTGGGTGTTGTGTATTATGAGCTACTGAAACCGAATGAAACGATTACGGGGGATGTCTACCGACGACAATTGATGCGTTTGAGCCGAGCACTGCGAGAAAAACGGCCGCAATACGCCGATAGACACGACAAAGTTATTTTGCAACATGACAATGCTCGGCCACATGTTGCACAAGTGGTCAAAACATACTTAGAAACGCTCAAATGGGATGTCCTACCCCACCCGCCGCATAGTCCAGACCTTGCGCCATCCGATTACTATCTCTTCCGATCGATGCAACATGGCCTGGCTGACCAGCACTTCCGTAATTACGATGAAGTCAAAAAATGGATCGATTCGTGGATTGCGGCAAAACCGACCGAATTTTTCACAAAGGGAATCCGTGAATTGCCAGAAAGATGGGAAAAAGTAGTAGTAAGCGATGGACAATACTTTAAATATTAAATTTGTAACCATTTTACGTCAATAAAGTTTCAAATTTCGAAAAAAAACCGCACGAACTTATTCATAGTCCATTTATTTGAAAGTTATCATTTTATTGAAAGTCATTATATAAGTAGACCCTTTAACTCTAATCAAAATCGGGTTAGAGAAAAATGCGAAATATCAGGTTCAAGAAAGAAGAAATCAATTATTTTCCTGGCAGATGGCGGTAGTGATCTATACCTCGTAAAGTATCTATTTATCAAGAAATTCAAAGTTTATGCTCCTTGTCAAGTTGATATTTCACACTAAAAAATTATTTTGCTATTTTTTGTTTGTTCCATTCAGTTGTGAGTTACAGGGGGTTAACAATGGAAATCCACAAAGAGAAAAGTCGGTACATTTTTTCTTTGATAAAGGCGAAAATGCAAGCTAGGCCGTTGAAATTGTGAATGGTGTTTATGGTGCCGATACTGTAACAGCTGATGGCGTACAGTTTTGGTTTCGTCGAACCGTTCAAGCATTTTTAATGTTAAATATATGTAAAAAATATATATAAAATGTCGATAATATCGAAAACGTTAATAAAATCACAGAAGTCAAGGAATTTGACCGGCCTGTTAGTAGTCATAAATCACACATTTTTGAGAATTTTTGTTTGCGGGGTCTTATGCATTTTCTCCATTTAACGCCCGCTCCATTTTGTTTTTTTTACGAGGTGTGTTCAAAAAGTGTAGCGATTTTTGAATTTTCGCAGGTTACGCATATTCGAATTTCGATTTTTTGTGGCGATATGTTGGTACATGCCTCTCACTCATGCCGACGAGTTCGCCCATTTTGAGTGTTCAGTTAATTGTTGACAGCTGTTTGCTTGCATGTGTTTCGGCTCGTCTTCGATTTTTACCTATTCAAAAAGATGGATCAAAGAACCTGTAACAAATTTTGTGTGAAAAACGAAATGAAGTGCGCGGATGCATTCCGTATGTTGGCTGAGTCATGTGGACGTTTATCGGTGGTACAAAATGTTCTCAGAAGGCCGAGAAGATGTGAACGACGAAAAGCGTGCCGGACGCCCGAGCACTTCAACAACAGACGAAAAAAAATGATGAAGTGAAGAAAATGGTATTGGCCAATCGTCGAATCACCGTTAGAGAAGTTGCTGAGGACCTAGACTTATCGATTGGCTCGTGCCATTCGATTTTTTTCAATGATTTGGGCACGAGACGGGTCGCCGCAAAATTCGTACTAAAACTGCTCAATTTTGACCAAAAGCAGCATCGCATGAACATTGCTAATGAGATGTTGGACTCTGTACGCGACGACCCAAATTACCAAAATTTGTTCCAGAGAATTATAACTTGTGACGAATCGTGGGTTTATGGTTATGACGTGGAAACCAAAGCTCAATCATCTCAATGGAAGCTGCCGCACGAACCAAGACCAAGTTCGGTCGAGTGTAAAAGTTTTGCTTACCATTTTCTTCGATTGCATGGACGTTGTGCATCATGAGTTCTTGCCACAGGGTAAAACGGTAAATAAGGAATACTACCTGCAAGTTATGCGCAATTTGCGCGAAGCAATCCGCCGGAAACACCCGGATTTATGGAAGAACAAAAATTGGCGCTTGCATCACGATAACGCCCCTGCTCACACATCGACTTTTTGGCCAAAAACAACACACTAATGATGCCACAGCCACCGCATTTCCCAGATCTGGCCCCTTGTGAGTTTTTCTTGTTCCCGAAACTGAAGAGGCCCAGGACGACGCTAAGCTACGATTGACGTGATAAAGACGGCATCGAAGGAGGAGCTGAGCAAGATTTTTTGAAGTGCTTCGAGGAATGGAAAAAACGTTGGCACAAGTGCATAATATCTCATGGGGATTACTTTGAAGGGGACAAAATAGGTAATAATGAATAAATAAATAATTAAAAAAAAAAAACACAAATTCTTAATCTTATTCAAATACCCAAAAATGAGACTAATACCGGGGAGTGCAAAACACCTACGGATCTTGCTCGTATTTTGGTATAAATATAATTATAGAAAACGACGTTCTGTTAGAGAAATTGTAACTAAATACTACTAAAGCCAGTAATGCTCTCTTGTTAAGGGAAGGGACACTTTTATTCCATGCCCCACACCAATTACTTATTGTTAATATTAACAGATTGTAATTAATAATTTTTACCTCATACGAAATTTTTTATATTTCAAAATATTAAAGAAAAAACTATGTACGAAAATATTTCTCACCACTCAACTAAGCTTGCTTGGACACAAATTTTTCCCTGTGGGGTATTCGTGAGCGAGCACACGCAGTACATAAATTTATTTAAGCACTTCACAGATTTTCTTACACAAATACGCAAACTACAAATGCATACATCCACGTGGTATTGTCCTTTGACTTTCAAGGCTGCGGATCCCTCTGCATTCGCCAAGCTACAATCACTTTAAGTGCTTTTTATGGAATTTTTTACGATGGGTTTTATTCTCACCGAATATTCATTACCCCCTCATAGCGTTTTTATTTACATATTCCTAACTTTATTATTAAATACTCTATTTATTAAATGCTCTGAAAGTAACCTTGATAACACTAAACATTAAATGATTTTAATTTTTTTGCCTTGGTTTTCTTTTCCTTATTCTTCACATTAACAGCAGCTTCATTAACTGCGTTTGCCTTTGTCTCCAAATCCTTTGTACTTGAATAGCGGATAATATCAATCATTAGCCATGAAAATGGAAATATGTATGTATGTATGTATATGTGTTTTTATATCCTCTGAGTATCAAAGCTATATTTATATTAATAGTCTATGTTTCCTTTGATTTTATGGTTGAAACGGAAATTGGGAAAATCTATGGAATTTAGAGCGCATGCAAAACTGGTTATGTATGTGGGCAAAAAGTAAGGTGAATTTGGTTTTAAAATCAAAAATCTTTATTAACTTCTGCTCAAATATATGGGCAAAAAGTAAGGTGAATTTGGTTTTAAAATCAAAAATCTTTATTAACTTCTGCTCAAATATGAACGAGACGTTATCAATAAAACGGTCCGCGGATGACATATGGCAAAAATAAATTTTTTGTTTTTTGGTAGGACTCTTATAAGCTTACATGGCAAATTTCAGCGTGATATGTCGCATAGTTTGTTTTCTGTAAACAAGTCAAGCTCGAGTGTGTTCTTCAAATTCTCTTTTATGACTTCAATTGTCTCAAAATTTTTTCCACGGAGCGGCAACTTGAGCTTGGGAAACAGGAAAAAGTCACATGGAGCCATATCAGGCGAATACGGTGCTTGCGGAACGATATTAACATTATTTTTGTTCAAATAATCGCGAACAAGACATGATGTGTGAGCTGGTGCATTATCGTGATGCAAGAACCATGACTTGCTGTCCCACAATTCCTTCCTTTTAAGACGAATGTTCTCGCGCAAACGCTTTAAAACGTCTAAATAATATTCAGCGTTAACCGATCGGCCTTGCCAGAATTAATATAATATTTTCTTTTTTTAAATGTGGGCAAAAAGTAAGGTGAATTTGGTTGTAAAATGAAAAATCTTTATTTATTCTTGTAAATCAATTTCGTCCCCTTCAAAATAATCCCCTCTCGATGAAATACCCTTATGCCAACGATTTTTCCAATCCCCGAAACATGCCAAACATCCATTTCCGGTATAGCCATCAGCACCTTCTTCGATTCAGCTTTTATCTCCTCAATCGACTCGAAAGGCGTTCCCCGGAGTGGTCTCCTGAGTTTTGGCAATAGCCAGAAGTCACTCGGAGCAAAATCAGACGGTGGTTGCGGAACGATATGCGTGGAATTTTTGGCGAAATGGTCACGAAGAACGAGTGCAGTGTGAGACGGTGCATTATCGTGATGTAAAAACCAAGAGTTGATGGCCTATAATTCTGGTCTTTTTAGACGAATTGCTTCACGTAAACGACGCATAACGCTCAAATAATATTCCTTATTAACAGTTTAGCCAGGTGGAAGGAATTCATAGTGCACCACACCACGAAAAACGCAAAACTGTCATCATGACCTTTATTTTTCAACGACTTTGACGTGCTCTTTTCGGTCTGGCCTCGCCTTTAGCACGATATTCGCTTGATTGGTCGGTTGGTTCAGGGTCGTAAGCGTAAATGCAAGTCTAATCTCCCGAAATGATGCATTTGAGCTTGTCCTAATAGTCTGAAAGCATTGTTTCACACACATTAACGCGACGACTTTTTTCCAAGAAATTGAGAGTTTTCGGTACCAAACGAGATTTGACTTTTCGTAGGCCCAAATGGTCTTTCAAAATGGTTTTCACAGATCCTTCTGATATTCCGATCATATCAGTAAGGTCTTTAACAGTCAACCGACGATTTTTGAGCACTAACTCCTTCACTCTGTTGACGTCGATGGTCGTCCGGAGCGTTCCAAGTCATCAAAACGTTCTCGACCCTCTTTGAAGTCTTTGTACCACTTATACACATTTTTCTGCGACATGGTCGAATCTCCAAGTGCCTTCTGCAACATGCTAAACGTTTCCGCAGCCGAAATTTCATTCCGCAAACAAAATTTGATGGCACTTCTCTGCTCAATCAAATCAGACATTGTAAAAATCGGAAAATGCACTCTTGGTCGTTTGGTAAACACAGGCGTAAATATATTACTGATAATGACATTCACATGAAAGTTGGCCCATATGTAATTAACAGTGCTGCCAACTCATGAAAAAAATAACTAGAGCGAAATTTTAATCCCGTGAAGTTTGACAAATAAATTGTATTACATTAGACTGGGTCGAAAAATAGGTGCAAAAGCCCACTCCAGAATTTAAAGTTTATGTTGAGTGGATTTCGGTACTATTAAATGTTTTTTTAATCCTTCTGATCTTTTACAACTTTTTTTCTATATAGTCACCGACGTGGTCTAATACAAACACATACGCAGCACTCAGTTGTTGTAAGTTTAGTATGACGTAAAAAACCTAAAGTAAGTTCTGACAAAAAAAAATTATTTGTTTTTTTTTCAAATTAATTTTAATTATTTTTCTCAAATACCAGAGTACAATAGTTAAGATTTTTGGTGGCTAAGAGAATGAAGCTACAAAGAGGTCATATGGAGAAGACTCATAAGGTGAATGACTACCCGGAAAACCTAAAGTGAGTTTGGACATTTATTTTTTCAGTAATTTTAATTTTTTTGAAATGAAACTTCTTAGGCGTCGATGGACGAGCGAGAATGGAGAGTAAAATTTCAATTCCATGCAACGTTTTGGGCATTTTCGTTCCGCGAGTGAGAAAAACGATATAACTTAGAGGAAAATGAGAGAGAGAGCTATACCTTAAATATATCTTAGATGCTCTTTAGGCTATTTTTCCTGAGTTTTTCCTTGTGGTTGCTAATTTCTAGTGAGAAATAACACTGCCTACTTTTTAGCGCTTTTTTGTTGGTGCAAACATGTAGGAAATATATTTCTGGTGCTTACTTTTTTGGCGTTATATTTCGTTGGTGCTTACTATTTGTGGTGTTTTTTGGCCCCAATTTTGTGGCGTTTTTTTTTGGTGCTTACTTTTTGCCGCTTATTTCCGTTTCCTGGCTAGTGCTTGTGCGTACTATAAAGTACTATCCATTCCGGCGTCGGATTTATTGGTATTGCCTTACGGTAATCTGTGCCGTTGCTGCGGTCCTGGAATCGCTGCGTTTGTGCGGGTGATAAATGCTCGGAGTAGTGCGCCTTGTTGCCACGGTTTGTGTCCGGCGTTTACCTACATCGGTCGACCCTCCTCCGTTTTTTGTAAAATTTGTCTATTTGTATTCTCTGCAAATGTTGTGAATTATTTACATATATTCTTACTCTCTCTCTCTCTCTCTCTCCCATTCTCTCTCGGACCTCTCCCTCTTCTTTGTGTGCCTTGAAAGTTTCACTTCTATTATGTGTACTACGCTACACCCCCTTTTTTTATTAAAGTTTACTTCATTCTACCAAAAAAAAAATAACGTATGTAAATCCTACGTTCAGACTTCGTGCAAAATTTTGAACCTTCATCCAATACCCAAAGTAAGTTTTGGCAAAAAATTTTTTTTAAAATTAATTTTAATTATTATTCTTTATTAAAGTCTACTTCATTCTACAAAAACCTTCAGTTACTTGGCAAATTTTTTTTTTTAATTAGTTTTAATTATTTTTTTTATTAAAGTCTTCTTCATTCTATAAAAAAAATTACTTATGTAAATTCGTTTTTTTTTTTTGTAATTAATTTTTTTATTAAAGTCTATTTAAAAAAATTACTTATGAAAATTCTTTTTTTTTTAATTATTTTAATTTTTTTTTATTAAAGTCTACTTCATTCTACAAAAAAAAATGTTTGAACCTTCATCCAATACCCAAAGTAAGTTTTGAAAAAAATGTTTTTTGTTTTAATTAATTTTAATTATTTTTTTTTATTAAAGTCCACTTCAATCCATAAAAAAATTACGTATGTAAGTTATTATTATTTTTTAATTAATTTTAGTTACGTTTTATTATTAAAATCTACTTCATTCTATGAAAAAAAGAACAACAAATAAATCCTGCTTCAGACTTCGTCCAACATTTTTGAACCTTCGTCCAACTTCCATAAAAATTTTACAATTTTATTCAACACCGTCACAGAAACAGGTTCTTAAAAAGCAACGAGAATTGCGAGCCACTTCAGACTTGCACTTTATTGTACTAAAATTTAATGGACTTTTTTATTTTTTATTCTAGAAGAATAGACCATGCTTTTATAAAAAATTATTCAAATTAAAAAGTAAATAAATAAATACAATAAAATAAAATATAAATATAATTATTACATAAATAAATATATAAAAACTTCTCTAATTCTACAATGGAGTAGCGGCCGTCGCAGCCGAATGGGTTTTTTTTTTTGGTGGCTGAGGTAGGGTTCAAAATGCCCTCGCACTTACAGCGACCGTCGTCTACTGCGTCGTGTGGTGTGGCTACTAAAACGATCCCTCCTCTCCTTCTGGTGATTACCATCCAAGAGCGCGTAGGTTCGAATCTGCGTGCATTAAACAGTAAAGTGAAAGAATTGTTTGTAACAACGGTCACCTCTCGTCAAGCAATGGCAAATCTCCGAGTGTATTTCTGCCATGGAAAAGCTCTTCATAAAAACCTTTTGCCGTTCGAAGTCGACTTAAAACTGCAGGGCCCCCCATTTGTGGAACAACATCAAGACGCACGCCACAAATACGAGGAGTAGCTCGGCCAAACACCTATAAGAATGGGACGCGCCAATTATTTATTTATTTATAGTTTTAGTATGGAAGTTAAAACTTCTCTACGTTTTTCGTTTTATCACGACGATGTAATTAAGATCCATTTGTAAATGGTTCCAAAAAGTTTCCTGTATAATCTTCAATTGCTCATTTAGGCTCATTCAATTATTTTGATGATTTCATCAACAATTTCGACAATTTACCTGTCCCAAAAGAGTCAAATGGTTCCCGACTCTTCAAAAACACATTTTTCACCGCCTGCCCATATAAAGGAAAATGTCGTGCATTGGTTATATGAAGAAAGTGCGCAACACCTTCAGAGGAAAAATTATTAAAACCCAAAGAGAAATTTGAGGTACTTTAAGTTTGAACTTTAATGTACTAGAACTAAATAGACGGTAGTACTGCATACCCAAAGATTGTGTAATTCTGAAAAAAGTGTGAAATTAAGTTGGAAATTCGATGACTGTTTAAAAGTTTACCCAAAGTTCGAAGCTTGAATTAAAGCGGTTCTTGTTATATACCGCTATATATGCATATTATATATACAGGGTGGCTGATGAATTTTGCTACATTAAGAAACTCAAATAACTTTTTTTTTAGTGTATGGAATTCATTTATTTTTTTTTCAAGTTGAAGGTCATTAAATTTTATTAAATGTAGCTTAACTAGTTTTAAAAATAATTGAATTTAAATGCCCCCCATGCTCGTTGACACAAGTGCGGCATCTTAGTGAAAAGTTGTTCATTGCTGCTTTGAGAGTTGCGACAGGAATAGCCGCAATTGTTGCCCGAATGGATTGTTTTAGTTCATCCAAATTTGTTGGCTTTGTTTTATAAACTTCTTGTTTACATAAACCCCACAAGAAAAAGTCAGGTGCAGTAAGGTCAGGCGACCTGGGGGGCCAACGAAATTCGGAGTTTCTTGAAATCAGTTTATTGGGAAATTTTCGTCGCAACTCTGTCATAACAGTCTGGGCTATGTGAGACGTTGCCCCATCTTGTTGAAACCACACAGAGTTGAAAGGAATTCTCTTTCGGCGTAGTTCTGGATAGAAAAATTCTTTCAGCATTTTCAAATAACGGTCTCCAGTAACCGTAACGGTGTGACCATTTTCTTAAAAAAAATAAGGCCCGACAATACAGCGTGAAGAAACCGCACACCACACTGTCACGCGAAGAGGATGCAATTCCGTCTCGTGGAGTATCTGTGGGTTAGAAGTACTCCATATTCGACAATTTTGTTTGTTCACATTGCCGTTTAAATCGAAATGGGCCTCATCAGACATGAAAAGGCAGTTTAACATGTTTTGGTCTTCTTCCACCATTTGCAGGATCTTCTGGCAAAATTCCAAGCGAATCGGCAAGTCTGCTGCATTCAGTTTGTTAACCATTTGAATTTTGTAGGGAAATAAGTCTAAATCTTTGTGCATTATTGTTTGCAAAGACTGTTGGCTGACACCAAGTTGAGCAGATAAGCTTCTTGTTGAAACCCTTGGATTGCTTTGTATAGCTGCAGTTACAGCAGCGATCGTTTCCTCCATCCGAACTGGTGGGTTTCGATGATAAGGCCTTCTTGCGACTGTTCCTTGCTCAGCAAAATTATTCACCAGTCTCATTATGGTCCATCTGCTCGGGGGATCGCCGCCAAACATCCGCCTGTACTCTCTCTGTACCAAAACTACGGACTCCAGTGCGTGATAGCGGCGGACTATCCAAATTCTTGTTTGCGCATCCCAGTTATCCATTTTAATAAATTTTAAAGATCAATCTGCAAATTAAAACAAAAATGGAACAGATAACTTAAAAAGAAAAAAAGTTATTCAATTTTTTTTTGGTAGCGGCTTTCATCACCCACCCTATATGCAGTATATTTTATATATAGGTATATTTTTCATGCAAATTACATTTTTATAAAAAAAAAATCAAATAATTCGAAAAAAATATAGTCAAAACTTATTGTCACTCACTTTGTGAATTCGCTGGTATGGGCAGAAAACGACATTGAATTGTCGGTGGGCCAATATATCGTATGGCGTTTCTGCTACTCAAAAAGTGTACGAAAATAAGACTCCCAGGTTGCTTTCCATTCGAGCCAATCTCGAAGTTAATTTTAGCTTTAATGGCATCAAATAAAATTTCCAATAAAACCAGTCTTCCACACATTTCAGTGTTTTATTCCATTTCAATGTTTTAGACCGCGAAAAAAGTCACGCTTTGCATGTACAATTTTACTACTTACTTCTGAGGAAAATCTTCTTTTGACTGTATTCATAATTTTTCCAAATTCTTTACTGTCAGGTAAATCGTCTCAAAGGTTAGTGCATTTACCTGGATGTCCTTTGCGCAAGCAAGTATTTGTACCATTTTATATACTTCCTGTTTTACACATTCCACTTCATAGTCCTACCTCATTTATGTACCTGCAGCATACCTGCTTAGCTTAGCCAAAAGCGTAGCATATGTGGCATGTGGCATGAGTGGAACAAAAACAGTTCCGCTTCTCTCGTTTTAGATACTTTGCATTCTGCATTTGGACATGTGCAGATGTCCTGCCAATCAATAGATACGAGCGGCTAAATTGCTACAGCAACCAATGCCAATCAACCAAAAACAAAAAAAAAAACAAACTAACAAATTAAAAGATGAAAGGCAGCCAGTGTGGATGGTACGAGTACTTCTGTATGCCCTTTTGTGGTTATCGAAAAAACCTTTGATATGGGCGCAAATACGGATAAGTAGATTAGAGAGCTTCTAACTGTAGGGCAGTTGCTGTTCGATAATAACTATTTGAGTTTTTAATTTTTATAATAAAGAGCTGACTCTTAAAATACGCGTCTTCATACATTGAAAACGAAATATTATTATAAAAAACAGTTTTTCGGCACCGAAGCTCCAAGCTATGTTCCAACATGGAATTCTAGATAGTGATGATGATAAAGCTTCTGTATCCGAACTGTGTCTGCCAAATTGATAAAGTTAAGCTGCGGTATCGATGCAAGAAACGCCAACAAGGACCAGCTGCGCGAAGCCTTCACTTTTGAATGCAGTACCAACCTCTTACTTCTCCAAAGAAATTAAAGCACTTGGAGGGCAATAATCTTCGTTCATTTTATTTCATTTAGAGTTAGTTTTTTGCTGAATCGGAAAAAAGTTATTCATAGTAGCAGTCAGATTTGGGAAGCACCTCTCCGAAACATTCGATACCAAACGAGGTTTCTGACAGGCCGACTTGCTGTCGTGTTCGAATTCTTTAATCTGATGCTGGAAAAGATTGTGCGAGCTGAAGAGCTTAATCGTTCAGGTACAAATAATATTGACAACCTTTAGCCTTTTCTAAGCTGGGTAAAAAAGCGAAGCGAGTGGGTCTGGTGGTGAACGAGGACAAAACGAGGCACCTCCCGTCATTCAACAAACAGGCGGCCTTGAAATCCAACGGAGAATCTCTCTTGCCAACAAGTGCACTGTGAACTAAGTAGGCAAATGAGTAGTAAAGCCCTCTCTCGATGAACAAAACTAACACTTTTTAAGACCCTCATCATACCCGTCCTAACGTACCCGCGGTGCAGACGGCAGGAGGATGATAACATCCGATGAAGCGTCCATTGGAGTGTCTGCGGAAGTCTTTTGGACCTTTGCGCTTTAGCTACGCCGAGTATCCTACGCGATGGAACAATGACGTGTATAACCTTAACGACAACACGGACATCGTGTAGAGAATTAAAAATCCAGTGGCTCCATTGGCTAGGTCATGTTGTTAGATAGATACAAATGCAGAAAGACCTCATCTGCGTTGGAAAGATCAGGTGGAGAAGTACTCGTCTCACTTGGTGTGTCCCAGTGGAGTTGTTTTTTTTTTTTTTTTTTTTTTTTTTTTGTCGGGACAACTAGCAACTGCAGCACTCAGACATTAATTAAGTCCATTGTACTACACTTGGATTCCCTTTTGATTTTTTTTAAATCTACCCGCCCTCCGTAATCCGAGTAGATCTTGTGGTGCCAAGGAGCCAACATGGTCGCTTCTTAACACATCAGTGCCAAAGATCTCAACCCTGATTCGAGCGAAGGCGGGGCAGACGCACAGAAAGTGGTCCCCCATCTCATCCTCCTCTTCAGAAGCTGGGCAGAGTACACTGTCTGAGATGTCCACCCTTTCCATGTGCTTCGCCCACAGAAAGTGGCCCGTCATCAGTCCAACCAGCTGTCTGCACTCCTTTTAGCTTAATGACAGGAGGGCTTGCGACAGTCGATCAGACATGACAGGTAACATCAGTTTAGTCCATCTGCAGCCTCTCTCAGCCTGCCAAGCTCGCTTGTGGGTTGTAGTAACCCATTTGCTAACCGTGGCTTTGATGGCCAAAGAAGTTGGGCTCAGAGGCCATCTTAGCTAAGGAGTCAGATGTCTCGTTCCGGTGCCGGTTAGTACGGCCAGCTGGGCCAAAATTGCTCAAGCCGTCATCACGCCAATCAAGAAGATGAAGAGTAATTAAACAACAAATTGTAGAGAAATTTTACCTGAAACTTGGTACTTAAAACCAAAAGTCAAACTTGTGTTTATTTTTAAAGAAGTGTATAGCAAGTAATGTCTATCACCTGCACCGTTTTTTGAGTAGTTTAAGCATTTTCAAAATGGATGAAAAGGTGTTGAAAGTGACTTGCTTGCCCATTCACATCAAAATCATTAGCATCAAAAATGTATAAAAAATAAGGAAAAATTGGTATTCTGATTCGATCTAACCGCCAGTTAAGTATTCCTCAAGCACAAACTAAATTCAGTTTGCAGCACTTTGTTCAAGAATTAGGAAGGAAATATAAGAACGAAAGGTGGATCCTCTACTGACACCACGCACAGAGCCATTTCACATTGTTTGCCATGAGGTTCCTAGCCGAGTACAAAGTACTAGTCTTAGATCATCCGACTTATTCATCAGATCTGCATCCATTGAAACTGTGAAAGAGCAAGCGGCATACGTTCTCAGAAAGCTGACGGCAGAAGACTTTCAGAACTATTTCGAATAATGAAATATTCGTATGCAGTGTTTTACTGATAGAGGAGGGGTGTATGTATATTGCAAGTGTAGGTAAATATTATCAAGTGAGAAAAAATGGTTCGCAGCAAAAGTATAGTTACAATATAGCGTCACTTCGCATACTCTATATATCCACGTAATTACGCAGAATCAAAGAAAGATAACTTTGAACTCATTGCACTTATAAATACCAAGCTTACGTCTCTTCATACGAGTATCCAATCCTTTACTCACATTTAAGCAATCAAACGTCACATCAGCTATCTATCCTTCTAGCTATCGATGCATCCACTCAGCAACTTTATATCGGCTCTCCCTTCCGAACAACCCACTTTCACCTCCTGTCAACCAACTTATACTCATAACTGAGTTAGTGGCCATCCGGTTGGAGTATGCGCTAGTGGTAGGCGCCTTAGGTAACTTTAGCCAATCTGTGAGAATCAAACTCCTCCTTCATATTGCCATTTTTCTATGAATATTGCTGCCCAACTAACATTGCAACGTTCGGGTTGTTGCTTCACTCATCACCTCGACCACAGCCATGGTCCATTTGCATAATAGTTAAATTTTTTCGATTTGATTTTGCCATCATTCCTGGGACGAATCTACCGCTCTACCACTTTCGACTCTTCATATGCTGTACTTTCCGTTTGCTTTTCAATATTTTCATTATTCTCGTTCGGGTTGCCTGTACAGGAGGTCCAACGTTGGTTGTTGCTTGAGCTGCATCATCCTCCTGCTTCGATTTCGTGCCCATCTACGGCTCCAACTGAGTTGTATGTTGGATGTGCTCGGAATTTTCCAATTTTTAATTAGAAAATGTACACATGAGTTGTTCCTTTAATGAATGCAGCGGACATGTTAATGTAATGAATTCCCACTACATACATATACACACACACCGTCACATATCTACATAAACGTGTATTAAATGCTGTTGGCTTCGAGTAGTACATCATCAGATTTGTTTTTCCCCAAATCAAAATGAGTAACAAGGAAATAAGCAGCAAAGAAAAAAGAAGGTTTTTAAGGGGAAAAAAAGAATTTTCCAAAAAAGATTTTAATGAAGGAGGAAAAGGCAAAAATTAAAATTGAAAAGCATAAGTTGTCACGGATTTGTATAGAATTCGTACACTCAGTTGGAGAGGGGTTGTAGGTGTGTGAGAGAGAAGGAAACTCTAGCTTATTTGGGCTTCATTCTTGTTTTTTTAAATGGAATTTGTATTACCTCTACAATGGCACTTGTTTTGTCACTCTAGATAATGTTTTGTCAACATATAATTAGTAAAAGCCGATCCTTTTACTGGAAGTTATGTAGCCAAAACCAGATAGAGGGACACTGCGGCCACACCGAGCGCTTGAATACAATCGAAATAAGCAGTGAGTGGTGGCGTCTTGCAAATTCTATGAAAAAAGTTTCGTCTAGGGTACAACGAAAAATCCCACTTTGACCCATTTAGAGTGCTCCAATCGAGTCCAAATGTATGACCGACCCTCACTAACTTTGGACGGCCGATCCACCCATGCCAGTGGCGCACCCCCTGGAACTCCCCTGGGGGGTTCCCCATAAAATCATTTCAAAATATCACCATTTTTGGGGGACATCAGAATTCGTTTTAGAGGTATGGTTCCTTCGGCAAATTTTCTTATTTTGATCCCTAGAATATGATTTTCACAGAGCAATGGGCAATTTTTTTGCCTCCCCACAAATCGACCCGGCCTAGGGTACATACAAGGTGAAGCCCAAAATAAACAAGACTGGCAACATAACAATGTTTTTGATGGCACCATCTTTCTATTGTGTTAATGCGTTGGAAGTTACATCCCTGGCTAACTTCCAGTGAAAACTCGGAGCGAAGTTATTGCGTCTAAAGTGTCAGTATGTTTGTGTCATCGGTACAAAAAAGAGTTTCGAACAAAGAGCTAATATCGATTTTTGTTTTAAAGTCGGAAACATTAGAATTGATGAAAAAAGCTTATGGCGATGATTGTCTATCTCGTGCCAGAGTTCCTGAGTGGTTCACACGTTTGTCAGATGGTTGTGAGGACATACATGACAATGAATATACGGGCCGCCCAAAATCAGTAACCACCGAAAACTCCATCGAAATAGTTCATAAATTTATCAAAAATGAACCGAAATCATCGTTGAAATTCATGGAATCGGAGTTGAATATCTGCAAAACATCGATTTATCGCATTTTAACTGACCATTTGGGCTTACGAAAGGTCTATGCACGTTTCACTCCGCACAAGTTAACTGAAGACCAAAAATTGCTCAGAATTCAACATTCGAAAGACCTCATTAAAGAGGCGAGAAAAGACGAGAACTTCCTTTACAACATTGTATCTGGTGATGAAACGTGGTATTTCCAACATGAACCTGAAACTGAAACTAAGTGCCAAAGAGCTGAATGGAATGCCCCGCCTCGTCACAGTGCCACCCAAAAATCGCGTTTGGAGAAGTCAAAAATCAAGTCGATGCTCATTTGTTTTTATGATTCCAAGGGAATTGTCCACAAGGAGCTCGTGCCAATGGGCCAAACCGTGAGTGCAATTTTTGATCTTGGCGTTTTGAAGCATTTGTTGCATCGCATTCGTCGAATTTGCCTCGAATACCGCGAAGGAGGAAACTGGCGCTTATTGCGTTGGCATGCTTTTACTTAAGTATCTCTGTAGTAGTAGCAGTTAAATTATTATTTTGTCATTAAATTGCTTTTCTCACGCTTACCTATTCTGCAGTGCGTTCTCATAAACCACAAACCGGGAAATATATCGTAATTTAATTTAAGTGCATATGATTTTAAGTTTCGCATGGCCTCATGCAATTATAGCGAATTTGTTACACGCGTTGTAGACATACAGAAGCATAAAATCAAAAGTACTCATGTAAACACCCGGTAGGAAATAGAGAAAACTAGATTGCTTTATTCCGATCGATCGCGTGGGAATATCGAATATATAGGAATGCAGTCAAACATCGTTGGCGTTCGTGGCGCAGAAGCTTGGACGATGACAAATCCGATGAAGCGACGCTTGGAGTGATTGAGAGAAAGATTCTGCGCAAGATTTTTGGACCTTTGCACGTTGGCAGCGGCGAATATCGCAGGCGATGGAACGATGAGCTGTATGAGCTTTACGACGACATAGACATAGATCCAGCGAATAAAGATCCAGCGGCTACGTTTGCTGGGTCATGTTGTCCGAATGGATACAAACGCTTCGGCCCTGAAAGTATTCGATGCGATACCAGCTGGTGGTAGCAGAGGAAGAGGAAGGCCTCCTCTGCGTTGGAAAGATCAGGTGGAGAAGGACTTGTTTTCACTTGGTGCGGACTACTCGCGAGTATTGAATGAAAAATGAAGCTTGGACAAGTCCAAACACTCTGTCAGGAAACCCTTGTACTACACCCGGATAGATTTCAGTAGAAAAAATAGAGATAGTAAAGATAAAAAGTGGGTGGTAAGATGGATAAATTAGTTTGAGGTCACTCTTCCACAAATCTCTTGGATTCATGAACTTTATCCACACTCAGTATACCGCAACCCAATGTCCTAAGTCTGATTCTGGAAAACGCCGGACAGCTACAGAGAAAATGCTCTGCAGTGTCAACATGCTCAAGGCAGGATAGGCATATCGGGCTGTCTACGACCCCCATGACAGCCATATGCTGACCACAGACGTTGTGCCTTGTGATTACACCCACCAGTACTCTCTGCTCCTTTCTGCTGAGTTTTAGGAGAAAGGTCACTATTTTCCTGTTTGGTTCTTTCACAAAGCACTTGGCTACTCTGCACAAGCTCAACCCAGACCAACGTCCTCTATGGGTAGTCCTCATGAAGTCGTCAATCCATAATTGAATCGATGCGGAATTGACACCTAGAAAAGGTTCAGGACCTAGTGGCATACCTGCAGAGCCACAATATCCAGTCACCCAAATAAGACCAACTTTGTTGTGTTTTGCAACACCGTTCAGTTTTGTCTTACATTCACCGGCTAACTTCTAAGAGCAGTGTGGGTTAGCAAGGGCTTTCAATGTGGGTTAGCAAGGGCTGTCACTACAAATTATAATACTGTTACCCCGCCACACCCCGCCAACCTTCGCTACCAGCAGTTCTACGAGCATTTTTCCAGCTTCGAAAAAAGTCGTTTAATCACAGCTTTTATGTGGTGATAGATTTTATAGAATTCTAGAATTTTATTTAGACCTAGAGCAGCCTCCCTTATTACTATTCAACCTAAAAAAACTGCAGCAGTTCTCTAGAAGCCATCAATTCTCTTTAACATGAAAAAATTGTATTTTTTTCTGTTTCGGTTAGTGAAAGCGCAGACTAGCGTAGATAGCTTATGAGAGTTCATATGCAGCAATAACATCCGTAATTATAGATTATCTAATCCTAAGATTCCTTCGCGTCTAAGAACAAAGCAATCTAGTTGCGATGCAACTGGTTTTTGCTGATACAAAAAAGGTTTAGTGCAAGTTATAGAGCTTTTTTTGGAGTGGAGGCGGACAGTGCTTGCATCCATGCCACTCGTTGTACACAGCCGTGAAAGCGTACTCAGCTGCTGGAGCCACTACAGGAGCAGGTGGTATAGTTCTACTATTTTACAAAATTAGGTGGTTTTCGAAATGATATGTATTATGAAACAGGACTTTTGGAAAGCCATATTAGAGACGTTGCCGTATTTCAAATATCACGAGAATTTTCTTCTTGTTTTTATTTGATCTCGTAAGAGTGTAAGCCAATGAAAAGCTCACCACAATATGGACTGAGATGTTTCCAACTCCTATGAATACCCGCCTTTCACTGATGGAACCCATCTTCAACTGAAACTGCAATCAGCCCCTGATGCTCTGAATACTCTTTTCTTCTAACCTCCCCTCGACTTGGTTGGTAAACAGAGTGCAGGCAACACTGCTGCTCGGCTTTTCACAACTAATCAATGGCGCTATTTAGGCCTTGGACACACGGCCGTAATACACCGTCTAGGTCCAATCAATCCTCTTAGCTATTGTTTGAATGAAGAATACTTAAAATAGGTAATTTATTACTTGAATTTTACCTAAGTGAGTGGGTTGAGAATACTTTATACTTGGTTGGGACAACTGCTTACTGTTCTTTGCTGATTTGTAGTCTACAATAAGAACACAAAAGTAAGTGTTTCGGCTCATATCCCTAATCACTGATAAATCTCTTCGTGATATATATATATGTATATAATTGGCGCGTACACCCTTTTTGAGTGTTTGGCCGAGCTCCTCCTCGTATTTGTGGTGTATGTCTTGATGTTGTTCTACAAATCTCTTCGTGAGGCTGTCACCAATTCCATTATTACTCGTAAATGCCGGGCGTCTCTTAACGAGATGACGGAACATATCCGCATCCATTTGATATGGGCGCCAGGTCATGATGACATACCAAAGCAGACGAATTAGCGAGACAGGGCACTGACCTCATTCTTGATATGAAGGTTTTACGAATACTCCTCTCAACTTACAAAGCGATGAAAGTAGCATTGTCACTTTAGTCAATACGAGACGGGTTGATATTCGGACAGGTGCCGCCACAAAAAGAATTTCGTCAGTATG
This sequence comes from Anastrepha obliqua, assembly GCF_027943255.1. NCBI lineage: Eukaryota > Metazoa > Arthropoda > Insecta > Diptera > Tephritidae > Anastrepha > Anastrepha obliqua. The sequence continues at coordinate 53,661,724 of NC_072893.1, forward strand.
TCACGTTAGGCACTCAAAGGTGCTACTCATTCGGTAAAGGAAGGTTAGTTGTTTTGATGACAGGCCACTGTCTCACAAGATGCTTACAGATTCAATGTACCTCGTGCCGATTATTGCTCAAGCTGTAAGAACGAGAAGGACGAAGAGTTCATCTTCTTTGTTACTCTCACGCGAAGCTTGCCACTAAGTTTAGATACTTTGGCTTATAGTTCTTGAGAAATATTGATGACCTTAGGAACGTAAGTCTCAGATCAATGGAATTGCGCCTAAAATAAAATGGTTTAACGAGTAGTAGCAGGTGAACTACATGCTGTGGTATAACAATAGATTCGTAACGGCCTAAGTGAGTTGGTTTAAAGACCGACTGCCACTTCCAATTATCTGCCTACCCACCCTTACCCGTTTGTCGTCTTCCTGACGGCGGCGAAACATTTAAGAGTTACTATGTTGACTCGAATATTTGTTCACTATAACGCACACAGCTTTTGCGGTAGGAAAATCGTTACAACTGCTTTAGAGCCCGCACTATTCGGACGATTTTTTCAGGTAATTTGAAATGACCGAAGGTAATTCATGAAATGACCGAAGACTAGTTCCATCATAACTCTTAGTCTCTGTAGACTGTAACCAGGAGCTAGCAATAGCAGAATAGAATGAATGAGAAGAAAGAAGCTCTCTTACATATTATTACGCTCGTGGTTAAAGAAAATAAGAATAAAGTTGAAGAGGTTTCCGCACAGGGTTCGTGTGTCGATATATTTTTAAACCAAAAGTGGCATCTAGCAATGCGACCACCTTCCAAATCTACGTTGGTGGTTACTTATATGTAACTATATATATTCCCTTTTACCAATATTTATAAATGCGTAACTCACAAGTGAATTTACTGGTCTTACACTGCTTGTAATAAATGGCAATATTTTTTATGCCCCTTCTTTTCACGCTTTTATAAGATGTCTGCTGATTATGCGTAACCATTGCCACCGCAGCTGCCCTGAAGTGGCATACTCCACTCCTCTTGCTTAGTCTTTGAACATAACCAGTAGGCATTAAGCTGCCATACGTGTAAATATTTGCCATAAAATATTATTTTACTTAAATTTTTTTTAGTATAGGAAGGGAAGGTACCCTTGAGAATTTAAGAAATTCGACATTTATAGGAAGGGAAGGTACCCTTGAGAATTTAAGAAATTCGACATTTAGTTGCCGCGGAAAAAAATCTCATCTTTATTTATAGTACTTAGTCATGTTGTTCGTTCCCTTTGTCATTATGAGGAAAAATATATGCAGGTATGTGGTGTATTGCATGCTCTTATTAGAGATATTCAAAATGTAGCTTCCATATTGGCCTCAAATTCTGTCAATATTCGAGGCACTTTTCTCAACATTTTTTTTCCAAAAAACGCAACAAACTGCACACAGACTTTATATTAATTTGTGCTTTCACAACTGAACACACGGCACTTTGTTTTCATTACTTTGATTAGTTTAAATCTCACGAATCACAATATTACCAAGACATTCACTGAATTTGTAATTTTTTGTTTGTTTTGTATGGGAAAGCGAGCTGACGTAAGACTTGTCAAAATTGCGAAAAATAAAGTAACTGTTTTTTAAAGGCGCCACCTAAGGTGCTCAATTCGCCGTGGGAAGAACTAAATTTGCTGCTAATTGGCGAATGGGAGAGGTGAGAAAACGCGGATTGGGTTGCCAAATCGATCTTTCAGAACAGGCCAACTAGTGTTAGTATTAAGAGGTTATAACTTCTGCTCAAATATGAACGAGATGTTATCAATAAAACGGTCCGCGGATGACATATGGCAAAAATAAATTTTTTGTTTTTGGTAGGGCTGTTATAAGCTTACATGGCAAATTTCAGCATGATATGTCACATAGTTTGTTTTCTGCCGGAGCGGCAACTTGAGCTTGGGAAACAGGAAAAAGTCACATGGAGCCATATCAGGCGAATACGGTAGCTCGTTTCCGAATAAATATTTTTACTAATACAAAGTCTTAAAATACAGTTAAAAGATAACATAATATGTGTAAAAATTTTTAGACCAATAAATTTAAAAAATCGCTTTTTTCGACCTTCTAATAATAACCCCTTAAGAACGCAAAATGACCGCACGATGAAGAGTATCAACTGTAGTAACTGTTTCATATCGATGATAAATTTCAGCAACCTACTATTATCCAGGCCTGCTATTTCCGCGGGGCTATCTAGGCAGGAAGGGTAAAAAGTAGATGTTTTGGTTGCTTTAAACTACTCAATAACCATTGATTGTAAGCTATAAGTTAGGATGTCGTTTGGCATGGAGGTTTCCTAAAGGCCTTTCCATATTTTTCCTAAGCATTTCCGTTTCCGAAATTGAACTAATATCATTTTGAAAAAGGAAAAAGCTGCACTCTTTTGTTTGATACCTCTGCCATGGATGGATTTTTGTTAAAGGATCATATTTGGCCATTTTTCTTTTTATAAAAAGTTATGACGCATAGTTTAGCAGACCTGAGCTATCCAAAATCCATAAATAAATAAATTACTAATAATTTTCTTTTGCGTAGTTAAGCTGCCACAGAAAGTCCTATACACACAAAATCGCTGATAATTTAATTTACTACATCACTTACACACTTAACGTTAAGCGCTTCATTACATTTCTGTAATATAATAATTGCTAATAACAAATTAATGGTGGAACGGAATAGGCTAAAGCTTTGCAGTCTCATAACGCAATGCGAATCGTTGCCAAGCCAAGGGATATGTGAGAAAATAAGCAAGCGGCCAAGAAGCAAGAAAGCGGCGAATGTCGCCAGCCAAAGGTTGCCACATCACAAGAGCCTAAGGGAATCCGTGGAAAAGTAGCAAAGTAAGGAGATATCTAAGCTAACAGCAACTCGCAAAACACAAGTCCATCCGCCACAGCCATGAACGCAATAATTGCGGCCAACAGCGGCTGACAAGAGTCCAACTTATGGAAGTGTAAATTAAAGCAACAACAACGAACGCGAAATGCAAACAGGGCCCTCGGCACTCGAAATGTAACCTTTAATTGGTTTGGAACATTACTTTTATTCAATTTAAAGTAAAAAATGTCTGAAAATAATACAAAATTAAGAATCAATTTACTTTTGCTTGATATGACCACCTTTTGCCTTGAAATGGTCCAGAAACGAATAGCAAACTGCCCGAATGTGACTTGCAGGTATTTTGGCCCACTCGCAGACAATAGCTTTTTTGAGCGTCTCGAGACTGGTGAATCTTTTAGCTGGGTTCTAGCTCTCTAAAATGGCCCAAAGAGAATAATCCATCAGAATGGAATGTTGTTTTTTAGCCATTCTTGGTTCACTCGAGCTTTGTGAGACAGTGCCGCGTCCTGTTGAAACGTCCATGGTCTGCCACCGAAACGTTTGTCTGTCCACGGCCTTAAAGCAACCTCCAGAATACTTTTCCGATAATATTTCCCATTTACCTTGATGCCAAGCTCGATGAAAACGATTGGAGACCGCCCATCTTCGGTTACAGCGGCCCAAATCATTACCTGTGGCGAATGCTGCTTCGCGGTGGCCAATCGATCACTCAAATTCTTGTATGAACGGTTGGTCAAATAAAACCTATGGTTTTGGGAGTTCACGAATTGCTCAATTCGAAAAATTTTCTCGTCAGAAAACACAATGTTCGGTAATTTACTGCTTACGGCCAAGCGATGCAACTCCTTCGCTCTCTCAAGTCTGACTTGTTGCTGCTTTGGTGTGTGATCATGCGCCTTTTGGATCTTGTAAGGCTTGACTTTGAGGCCATTTTTCAGTATGCGGCTGTTACATATTTTTAGTACTTTCGCCATTTGATTGGTACTTCCTCGGGGATTTCGCTCAAATCGCTTCTTCACTTTTTGAACCATTTCACGTGACGTTGCAGTCTTTTGATGACCACCTTCATGACGTTATCATTGTAACGAGTAATGGTGCGATAAACGAAAACTGCGCGAGCGGTCTGAAGTTGGTTGCACTTCGAGTGCTGTACCCTGTATGTATGAATATCACCAGTATCTCAGCAACAACTACATAATGGTAGCTAAGCAAATAATTATTAACCTAAGCTGATATGGCAAGTTGAAGCTTACATAAGTTTTATTGGAACATTAGAAGATAATTGTTGTTGGTGCTATTGCTTTTACTCCCTTGTACAAGCAAAAAATTAGAAGTTGTACACGTACTTACAATTTTCAATATTCAGAATTCATAATTTATAATTCGTGCTTTATAATTTACAACAACATAATTTGTAATTGATAATTCACAATTCGTACTTTACAATTCACAATTCATAATTCATAATTCACAATTCATAATTCATATTTCATAATTCATAATTCATAATTCATAACTCATAATTCATAATTCATAATTCTTAATTCATAATTCATAATTCATAATTCATAGTTCATAATTCATAATTCATAATTCATAATTCATAATTCATAATTCATAACTCATAATTCATAATTCATAATTCATAATTCATAATTCATAATTCATAGTTCATAATTCATAATTCATAATTCATAATTCATAATTCATAATTCATAATTCCTAATTCATAATTCATAATTCACCATTCACCATTCATAATTCATAATTCATAATTCATAATTCATAATTCATAATTCATAATTCATAATTCATAATTCCTAATTCATAATTCATATTTCATAATTCATAATTCATAATTCATAACTCATAATTCATAATTCATAATTCATAATTCATAATTCATAATTCATAATTCATAGTTCATAATTCATAATTCATAATTCATAATTCATAATTCATAATTCATAATTCATAATTCATAATTCATAGTTCATAATTCATAATTCATAATTCATAATTCATAATTCATAATTCATAACTCATAATTCATAATTCATAATTCATAATTCATAATTCATAGTTCATAATTCATAATTCATAATTCATAATTCACCATTCATAATTTATAATTCATAATTCATAATTCATAATTCACCATTCACCATTCATAATTCATAATTCAAAATTCATAATTCATAATTCCTAATTCATAATACATAATTCATAATTCATAATTCATAATTCATAATTCATAATTCATAATTCATAATTCATAATTCATAATTCATAATTCATAATTCATAATTCATAATTCATAATTCATAATTCATAATTCATAATTCATAATTCATAATTCATAATTCATAATTCATATTCATAATTCATAATTCATGATTTATAATTCATAATTCATAATTCATAACTCATAACTCATAATTCATAATTCATAATCCATAATTCATAATTCATAATTCATCATTCATAATTCATAAAGTAAAAAAAGGGTCAAAAAACGGTTATTCATTTTTGAGAGTCCGCCAACTTTTTGCTTTTTTTAAAGATCGTAGTTCCCACGATAACGACATTCATACTGAATAAGTACATTTTGGTCCTTTTGATTTCAGACACCTGTGAGTCCCGGAATCCGTGTCGCCTGCAACATACCTTGTTTTTGGAAAACCATTTTTTGAAGGCTGACAACTTTTTGAACGAACCTTGTATGGCTAAATATTTTTTTTATTTTTTAAAATTGAATTAAAAATAAAATATTGAAAACAAAACTAAAAAATCTCTTTTCGTTTCCGTTTTACACGTTTCTAAAGAATCACTCAAAAAACAGCATTTGAAATGAAATGGGCCTTAAAATTATTAATAATTCGAAGCTTATAATTTATAATCCAAAACTTAAAAATCATAATTCCTCAATCATGATTCTGCGTCCATAATCCAAAGGTTTTCAAAGAATTCTTTCGTAAGCTATAAGAACTTCTTCTGATTTTAAACCAAACCCCTCCTTCCTTCCTAGTTCCATTACCAAACTACGCAGTTGAGAATATTTAATGACTAACTACCGTGGAACCAACATCAACTTCAAGTGGTTAACAACCAAGGAACAACTCGTATTTTGCCGGCTGGCCATGGCTGATCTCGTAGTTTTCTTCATAATGAGTGGTCGCACCACTGTTTTTGTATTGTCTGTGTGCTTTTTTATTGTTTTTTCTTTTTGCTTTTTTATGTGCCGCAGATAATTTTCTCATTTAAGTGCCGAAATTCGTTCCTGAGCTGGCAAACAACCTGAAGAGTAGCGTGTCCAGTCAACCAGCAGCACCAGCAGTACCAGCAGCTGGCTGGAGTGGCAAGTTGCGAATTGGCCATTTGGACGTTCTGACGGTCACATTACGCGACTATGATCGCATAGATCACAACAACGGAACGGCACAGCGCTTCATGCATCATCACCCTGAGCAGTCGCAGCAATAAGAAGAGCAACAACAGCACTGCGTGCAAAGGCCTACAACAACTCTCGGAAATCGTTTTCATGCGCCACGAAGCCGCAGATAAAATGCCAACAACTAATATAATTTTTGTACTTTTTTTCTCATTTCTTTTTCCTTATTTGTAACTTTATAATTTTCCTCTATTTTTCTCGAATTTTGCTATAATTTTTCGTTAACGAAAAAGTGATTTAGGCAGTGGGAACGGCCAACAAATGCGTTTGAATTGGAGCACTTGTGGTGTTGTGTGCCGCATATTGCATGTTGCATGTGTAGCATCAGCAGCAATAGCATTCGAGTGCATTGCACTAATTTCCCAACGAATCCAAAGTACTTAACTTTTTTTTTTTGCTTTTTTTTTTATTTTTGTATTAGGTAGAGCTTGCGAAAATTTGGCGCGCTACGATTGCGCTTCTGTGCATGCTTGCTTTTTATGCGCTCCTTTAGAGCCACCTTCACTGGAGGTCATGGCGGTTACATTCGCGAATAACGCCATTCGCAAGCCAAACGCAGCTCTGGCGTTGCATGCCAGTTACGAGTAGAAGTGTTTAATTTTTTAATATATAATTCAAAATGTAAAGCAAGATAAGACGACACTAAATTTGGTGAGAAATTAACAAATTGTTTTATGTGCTCCAGTTCAGTTCAACTTCAGTGTTCACAGTCTTGGCAAATATCTTCGGAATTTTTGGGTACTTTTCGAGTTAGTAATTAGAAGTAGATTAAGCTTCTCCAATCTAGTTCACTTAATTGTCCCATATGTATGTATATGGATCCTTTCTTATGTCTTGTGCCAAGCTACAAATTGCTTCTATGAGAAGCCTTTCCATGGTAGTAATAGGCCGACTTGTGTACCTTTACACTGCGTGATTGTTGGTAGCGAGATCTTCGAGGAGCAGGTAAGAGGAGAACCATCCGCGGTTCCCTGTAAACGCATACAGTTTGTGCTCTCTGTGGGTTTACCTCAAGAAAGCTAATAACTGAGATGGCATATAGTGCTATTTTTTTTTTTAATTAAATGTATTTAGTTTTATTTAATTTAATAAGAAACATAAACATTTTATTTCTTATTTAATTTTTATTATTTAATTTACATTATTTAATATAACTTTGTTTTATTTTACTTTATTTTATTTTATTTTATTTTATTTTATTTTATTTTATTTTATTTTATTTTATTTTATTTTATTTTATTTTATTTTATTTTATTTTATTTTATTTTATTTTATTTTATTTTATTTTATTTTATTTTATTTTATTTTATTTTATTTTATTCTATTTAAATTTTATTCACGCACCCACCCATTCTGCTATGGCGACCGAAATGTACAATTAGCAAAGATAAAGATCGATTAGATCATCACTGCGAGATCCACAAATGCTAATAAGGTTTAATTTTAAATTAGAAAAAGTCTTGTGAAAATATTTATTGATATTACCAGGTAATATGGCATAGTGCTTCTTCTAAATCTCATTCTATCCAATAGGATATCCTGTATTTTTCCTACGATTTCTGGTTTTGCTGTTGTTTTTTGACGTCCGTGACGTGGATCGTCTCAAGGCTTCTACGACTACGTTCACATTCGGCAACCCACTTTCTACTGAACTAATTGATAGTGATAAGTCCTGGTACACCTTCAACATTCGTTCATAAACTTCCGTTGCTTTTAAACCTTCCAAAAATAAAAACTCAATCATTGCACGACACTTAATTTTTCCCATTGTAGAAAATACTGTGACTCGTCGGTACTAAAGGGCTTCTAATCAATGAGTGAATTGACAGATTGAAATGAAACTTCACATACGTTCATATGAAAAGTGTACCAAAATAGCACGCACAAAAATTTGCTACTAGGCAATGTCCCTCTTATCGAACAGCAACACTTGTTGAACAACCTGACATATGAGTACTCAATTTTCGCTTAGCGAGCTTTTTCTTTGATTTTAATACCTTGTGGATGTATTTGAAGATCAGTAGGCAGCTCAACATCATTAAGGTCGCTGTAATTTGAAGAAAAAACTTTTAGTATTCATATAGCTAAATAAGCCTCTTTATAAGAAGTTAACTTGGCTTCAATCTCATTTTGTAAATAGAAAAATAACTTTAACATTTTTCAATTTTAGATCGCGAGAATGAGAAGCCTCATTCATTATCTAGAAATATGTAAACTCGACGTTTCGTTTCTGAAGTTGCATTTTTCTATCGAACAGCTTGAGGAAATCTGTCATCAAATACAATGTCATCCAAGCTTTTTTGTTTGTGAGGCTATCTTTAGCCATTTTTCCACCTGTGCATTTTTCACCTTTTAATGCAAATGCTTTATCGGGTAAGGCTCAGAAAACAGGTCAGTCTCATCTGCATTATAAATGCTTCGCCAATCATATCCTCCAATCAGATTTGGTACTTTTTCGGTAAAATTTTTGACAGCATCTTGGTTTACACTACCAGCTTCTCCAGACATTGTACGGAATGTTATGTTGCGGCGTTTTTTAAATCTTTCCAGCTAGCCGGATGATGCACTAAAATCGTCGTAATTTTTACTTTTTTGGCGGGTGAGGTAGGGTTCAAAATGCCTGCACACTTACAGCGACCGTCGTCTACTGCGTCGTGTGGCGTGTCCGCTAAAATAAGCCCCCCTCCTCTTCTGAGCAGACTCCCTTCCGGAGCGACGTCCATAAAATGAACCAATTCTATTCACCCACGTCTGGATCCACAATGTTTGTAGCCAGCTTCATGCTACAGCCTCGTCTTCTTATACCTCGGTCTGTGAGGCTTCGCTTTGTGGTTCTGGGACGAGACCTATCTTGTTTCTTCGTATCTCTTAACCGCATCCCAGTTATCCTCACGTTCAAGTAGCTTGCCGATCATATTGGTCGGGGCGATGTCGCTAATCTGCTCCCTCAGAGCACTTCTTTCCACGAGCCATCTGTCGCAATTAGAGAACGTGGGCTCGGCGTCATCGCTCGGTGCTTCGCAGTATATGCACCTGGAGTCACTTACTTTACCCATGCGGTATAGGTATTTTCGGAAGTATCCGCGGTCCGAGAGGAACTGAGTCATGAAATAGCCCGCTTCACCGAAGTTCTTTTGAATCAATTTGCCTATTGTAGGACTAAGCTTCGCCGTCGATCTGCCACTCGATTCAGTGTCTCATCGGCTTTGCCATCGCCGCGTGGTTTGGCAACTCCGTTCCGCGGTATTAGTGGTGACGTATTTTTTCCTAGAGTCCCACGTATACACTCCATCTTAGGTCATAAGGTCGATAAATATCTCCCCGCTGCTCATAAAAACTGCTGCCCCCGAGACAGTGCGGTAGGCTGAAGTAACTCTGGGTGCCGCTGTTCGTTGTACAGCCTCCAGTGCTTCGCGCTTGGTTTTGCAGTTAAGCGCATTTTCCCATATTTTGCGGGCGTATAGAAGTATTCAGTTTGTGGTGGCCATGATCAGCCTTCTTTAACTCTGGGTTTGTCCACCGATATTCGCTATTAGTCTGCTCAGCATTCCAGTGGTCGTCGTAATTGAGTACACGGTGTTTCATTTTATACGTCAATTAAGGAAAGCTGCTCGTATACCTGCATATAAAGCATTTATCTTTGTCTAAGATTTGTATAGACATCGCTCTAAACAAGTTCGAGTATATGCCAATATTGTTTATATTGGAGTGTTTATGAAAAGGACGCTTGCGAAACCTGCGAAAATCTCAAAATGTATAACTCATTTTGGCAACGCTATAATAAAATTAAATGCCAGAAAATTCAATACGTATAGCGAAACCCAAAGCGTTCCAAGACTAAGGCGCAGATTTTCTATGACACAATCGTCGTAAGATGAACAAATAATGCAGAGAGGCGAATAACACAGAATGCAGAGCACAAGGCTAAAAGGGTAGCTCAAGGCTAAATGTGGGACAGTAAAATGTAATAAGGATGCATTTAACAGTGAATGAGGAGAATTGATTGGGAAGAATCGCAGACAAGAAAATGGCGCAACATGCAGCGGAAATGGTAACAAATACTTAATAATGTGGACAAGGGTAGGTGGAGAGAGGCCAAGGATATTCGCAGGACAAAAGTAAAACGATGATGAGCGGGAAATGCGAACGATAACTACAGCGCAATGCGCATAACGACTTAAAGACAAACATGACAATATGAAGCGATGCCTTGATGGCTTGAAGACAGGCATAAAGAAAAACTAAAATAAAATAAAAAAAAAAACAAAAATAAAAGCAAAGAATGCGTTTCGAAATTGGGAAAAACAAAATTGACCATAAAAGTAATTTTAGCAGGAACGCGGAAAAGTACATGGGGTAAGGAGAGAGAGAAGCGAAAAGAAATGCGGGAAACAATATGAAAGTAGAAGAAGACGTCAGAAAGAAAGAAAATACTTGAGGAAAAGCGCAAATGTAATGATGGCAAATTGAGGGCATAAAAAGGAAACAAACAACGATTTGTAAGTAAAGTGAGTGATTATTAGTTAAAAAAAAAGAACAAAAAAAAGCTCTTGGCATATAAGTCTGTCGGTATACTCGCGTATGTATGCGTGTAAGTGACGAAATTTCGTTTTAACTTGCATTCCTGAAGCCTGAAAGTAGAGCACATAACGAAGAGTTAGTCCAAAATCAAAACATCCACACACTCACACACACACAGACACAGAGAAAGAAACTTAACGTGCGCGGAATTATATTAAATTAAATTGACTTGAGGAAAAAAGGGAGACGTTCGAGCAAAGTGACGCTTTTAGCTGTTAAGGAAGTTGCCCTATGCAGTATAAGATAAGCATATTCGCACCTACACACATACACAGTTACCTACATTCATATGCAGTTACTTGTAATAAATAGAGGGGCACGTAACATGCACAACCCCAAAATGCAGAACTTTAAGCGCATACACACACACATATTTACTTGCATATGATTTTATGAATAAGCCAAGGTTTTCAATGAACCCTGCCGTAAAACAGATTGGTCACACTATGCAACAACCGAAACCTGCTCGGACTTTGTTAATACGCGTTTGGGGAATAAGTTCGTAACGTTTCTACCGAAGGCTTTTATTTAAACAAAAAAACACCTCTCGACTAATTTGTTGATGTTGTTCCGCCAAAAATCGCCTGGTCTGGTGTCAAAGCAGTTGTTGAGCCTGTTTTTAAGGATATCTTTGATATCGATGGTAACACCCTTCATAAGGATTGACAGAGAGCGGAAAAGATGCTAATTGGTATTCGATCGGTGCAAGGTCGGGAGAATACGGCGGATACTGAAGGACCTCCCATTCGAGTTCTTGGAGGGCGGCATTGACGACTTGTGCAACATGGGGCCTGGCGTTGTCGTGAAGAAGTATGTTTTGACCATGTCGATCAGGTCTTTTCAGTCGAATACCCTCATTCACGTGATGTAGCTGTAGCAATACAGAGTTCTTTGTTGACCGTGGTACTCTTTCTGAACATTTCCCAGTGCACCATGCTCTCCTAGTCCAACTAAACGCATGTCATGGTCTGATCCAGATTGACTCTTGGCTTTGGCGTATCTTCTGGAGCCACCCACTCCTTTCTTTGCTTCGTAGTGATGTACAGGCACCATTTCTCATCCTGTGATGATTCGGTACAAAAAGTGCTGTTTATGACCGCGTGTTGCTCGATGGCGGGCGAGATGCTGAGAAGTAATTTGAAGGCGACTTTCTTTGGTTTTTTCGTTGAGCTCGTGAGGTACCCAGGCTCCCACTTTTTCGGTTGATCCCCTTGAATGAAGGTAATTGGGACTCGTTTTATGAACGCAGTTCATTTTTTCCGCCAATTCACGACTGGTTTGACGACTGTTCTCCTTCAAAAGTGATTTAAGACGTTTTTCATCGAATTCAGAAGATCTCCCGCTGCGAGACCGGTCATCGACATCAAAGTCAACATTTTTGAACTATGCAAACCATTTCTGTGCTGTAGATTCGTCGGAAATGTCCCTCCTCGATGAAAAGCAAAGAAGAGTAGGTGTCGGAAAAGTTCATTTTTGCCTTCTGGGTATTCTATTTCTGCAGCCTATATTGCAAAACAACAACCTGAGTTCCAGTTTAAAGGTTGGGTTCTTGAAGCCCAATGTGCTCTCGGTACTGCTGTACAGTAGCTCTACCTGGAAAACCACCATCGCTAAAGCCAGTCGCTAATAAATTTTTTTCAGCCGCTGTCTAAGGATTATACTCCGAATTTCCTGCTCGAAAATAATGCCAAACAAGGAACTGCTTGAAAAAGCAAACATGTAGCCACTAGCCATTTGGATTAGAAGACAGAAATGGAAGTGGATTAGTCACACTTTACGGCAAGAAGACGGTAACATGGCGAAGAAGACAATGGAGTGGAACCCACTCACAGCGAAAGGAAGAGCGCCTGCCAGGCCAAGGAAAACCTGGAAAGACAGGTTGTGGATCACGAGACGGCTCAACTCAGGTTAAGCTGGAAGCAGGTGAAGGCGTTATCCAGTAAACGGACGATATGGCGTAGGTTTTGTTGGTGCCCTGTGTTCCGCTAGGGACTCACGTAAGCAATGAGGACTTAAAATATTTTGGAATTTCAAATTTGGTAGTCAATGTGTGAATAATCCTTAGTGCACAACTAATTAATTACTATATAAATAATTTCTTTTCATCAAAATACCTAAAAAAGTGGCAGAAGGGTGAGAATACAAGTTTTAAGTGAGGAAGGGAATACTCAGGTTGGGATTGCACATTTGGTGTGGTGTTGACGGTGCGCCAGTCGAATGTGCTATTAAGCGATTTGCGGACACGAAATCCCACGATAATAAATCAAAAAGTGGAAGGAAAAGCAGCGCTAGTGTACGGGAAGACGCGAGTCTCTTAAGGATCGTAAAAAGTCTCTTCTGGCCTTGCGGCTGCCCTGTCGGAAGAATTTGGAAAATATGTTAGTGCTCGAACAGCTAGAAGAAAGTTTCCGGAAGTAGGTTTAAAAGAATGCAAAGTGCAAAAGAGGCTGTGGCTCTCAGAAAAAAAAATCGGAGGAAGCGTTTGATATGGGCTCTCCCAAGATTTTACAGAGAAAGATTGGTCGAAAGTTCTGTGGTCCGATGAAAGCCATAGCTTCTTACCCTAGCTAACAAAGCCCCAGCTCTCGAAATTGGTGGGCATCCTTACCGGACATTGGGATTGCCTCAAGTCCGTTCTGCAGAAACTGTCTGGTGAAGTTCATCAGTAGCTTGTTGCGGCTAACTACGAACGCAAATCAGCCACCGTCGGCGTCGTCGTAAAATGTAAGTTCCTCATCGTCTCTAATCCCAAGGCTCCTTCTTCTTTCCCTTCTTCTTTCTCCTCTCTCATGTAAGGCATCACAATGGACGAATTTTTAATATTTGTCCAAGTGTGCCCTTAGCTAGGGCAGCCATTTAACCTAAACTAACCCTAACTGGAGATTTGCGCTTCGAGCTGAAGGCTGTTTGTACCCGATTTGTTGATATTTTGCTTAGTTGAAGCCTGCAGAATGTGGGCTTGATTTGTGTGTTAGGGCACACCAAAGTGAATCCATCGTTGAAGTACTTTGTATTCCATATTTAGTTATTTTTTTACACTTTACTCTAATTACGTGATTGCTGCTAAATTTTTGCTCTTCTTTTTCTTCCCATGTGGTTCTACTATCACTTGTCGACTTGGGTTAAGATAAAAAAATTTCGCCAGTAACACCGACGTAATTTTATTTCACAGCCTTTTTAGGTATCTAATTTAAAATGGAAATAAACGAAAATTTAAATTGTTTGGGCAATCTTTATTATTTTTGTATAGAATCATTTATGCCATTTATTTTGTAAAAATAATCCCTTTCATACGACGGCCGCCGTAGCCGAATGGGTTGATGCGTGACTTCCATTTGAAATTCAGAGAGGACGTAGGTTCCAATCTGGGTGAAACACCAAAATGAGGAAACATTTTTTTTTCTAATAGCGGTCGCCCCTCAGCAGGCAATGGCAAACCTCCTTCTGCCACGAAAGAGCTCCTCATAAAATAAAAATTATCTGCCGCTCGGAGTCGGCTTAAAACTGTAGATCCCTCCATTTGTGGAACAAAAACACGACGCACACCACAAATAGGAGGAGGGGCTCGGCTAAACACCCGGAAAGGGTGTACGCACCAAATATATATATATATATATATTATATATATATAACCCCTTTCAAAAGTGGGCTGAAACTGAGCCGTAATTCGGCCATCCGTAAACACCAATTTTGAATGACTCATTGGAGGACTTCGGTCGGTATCTTGTGAATAATTTTAGTAATGTTGGCTTCCTATGTCTCAATCGATGGCTAATCCACTTGCCCGGGACGAGAACGAGAGAAAAATTGCTCACTGAAATGACGACGCAGTAAATCCATTGTTTCACGTCAAGTGGCTGTATGGCATGTAGCGCCGTCTTGTTGGAACTAAATGTTGTGGAGATTACGGGCTTCAATTTCCGGCAGCAAATCGTCGTTTATCATGGCGCGATAGCATTCGCCATTCACTCTTACATTGGAACTAGCTTCTTCTTTGTAGAAATATGAGACGATGATTCCTCCAGCTCATAGGCCGCACCAAACGGTTGCTTTCAATGGATGTAATGGCTGTTCTTGAATGACTTCGAGTTGTTATTTAGCCCAAATGCGTCAATTTTGATTATTTGCGCAGCTATTAAGTAAAAAATGGCTCTCGTCGCTTTTGAGACGTAAGGCTTTTCATGATGAAATGTCAGTGAACACTGAAAAAAATTATGTATTTAGTTTGACATTAGTCACTCGTGAACTGTCAAAATAAGCCTATTGGAAAAATTACCTCCAATCTGATCACCCTTTACTATTCATGTCATATTCGAAATTCTTTACTCACTCGCAAAGCGCAACAAAAAATGGGTTCTTTCAAGAATCTGAGAAACTATCGGCTTTTCTGAAGCTGCTGTTCCTGAAATTGCGTAATTTTTTTCATCTTTGACATGAAAGTTTCTCAAGAGAAATTCTTGATCGCCCATTTGGGGCCAAGTGCCCGTCACCGGACTGCACCCAAACAAAGCTTCGCTGTTGAAAATTCAAAATTTCTTTATTACTTGCCAAAAGCTAATTCTATTTTTATTAAAAAATACGAAAAGACGTTATTTTATTTTATTGGAAGCTAAAGGCTTTATCTAATGGAAAGCGATGTAAGTTAGATGCCTACTGGAGAACCATTAATTCCACGTGCGTTTGAAAATAATTTAAAAATGATTCTCAACTTGAGAATTATAAATTTCTTAAAGGTGCAGGAAACATTTCAACGATTCCCAGAGCTCCAAGTTGGAGGAAAGGCGCACAGGAGGAAACATTCGCCTGGTGTTTATTGAGTTATGATAAATTATGGGTTATAGTAGAAAATAGCGTAAGAACTGCCAACCAGTCACAAAATAAGTAGTTTATAACTAGTCTCTGCATAGAGCTGTTCAAATGTTCACTGAAATCAGTAACGTTTGAATATTTTCAACTACACCCGTACATTCAAGTAAAAGAGTAAGCATACGCGCTTAGCTGTATCCGGTAAAGGGGTCGCGCGGGGCATACCGCAATGAATTCACGCACAAAACGACACAGAAAGTCGTTTGAAAGTCGTACGAAGTCATTGACAAGCAACGCATTCGTGGCCAAGTAAAGTTTCTTCAAGGAGAGCAGGCGGCCGGAACGAATGAGTGATGCAAAAAAAGAGGGTGGTTTTACCCAAAAGACATGGAAAACATAAAAGAAATGCTATAAAAGTGCGAACCTGCCCCAACAAAATGACAAACAAGCAGCAAAATCAGGAGAGCGTAGAACAAGAAAAATGGCTATGACAGTAAACTGGTGCACTGCGGGGAGCGCGACGACGCTGGGAAGCACACAAAAAAATGGGGGTAGTAAAGCAAAAGAAACGAGGGCATTATGACTTTATTTATGGCTTTGCGTACATATATGTACGTATAGATATGAGCGCAGTGGTAGTGGAGAGGGTCAATCGTGTCGTAAAAGGTAATATAAGCATTTGAAGGGTACGAAGACTTGGCGACTTCTGAGCAGGGGAGATGGCGGTGGGGTGTGGAAGAACACACAAGACTTGCTACACAGCGCTCGTCGTAACTACCCTAAGTGAAGTTAAAATGCATTGTGGTAGGTTAAGTAGCACGCAATTCATGCCGCGAATGGTGGCAAGTAGGCGAGCTAGTTAAATGAGAGCTTGCGGCAGGCAAGCAGGCAGCACACGCAGGAGAGCAGTAGTGGAAGGCGACATTAAATGAGTGAATGCGCGATTGCGGAACCTTTGAATGGATGTCGCCTTTTTGTATGAACGTCAGCCATTGCGTTAACTGCGTTGAATGGCCAACTGCTAGTTAAGCCCAGTTGAGTTGTCATTCTAGCCCTTTTTCCTTTTATTTATTTGCCTTTTGTTTCAAACCAAATGTGTTGAGGGACGCAACCAAGCGGCCATAATGATATATGAAACATCAAAATCCATACACTCATACAGGCAAACATTTGCAGGTGTGTAAGGCAGTGGCTACTATGACTTCAGCCAGCTCTGCCGCTCAAGTCGGTTTGTATTGGGGTAGGTCTGTGCACGCATTGACGCCATATTCGAAGAAAAGCAATAATAGTAGAACTGAAGAAATGTATTTATATAAATTAAAATGGAAGCATTAGTATGTGACGTCCATGAGTGATTCGAAGGCTATCCACTTAGCGTAGAAAAAATTGCAAGTCCGCGCCGTTTGGCGCTTAAGCATTAGGATTCAAGTAGTAAAGTTTATGTTTGTGTTGAAGCAGGTTTTGTTCGTCATTCTGGTCTTTGTATTCCCAACTCAATTTCACTTCAATTCGAGTCGTGAATGCATTTGTACTTCAATCTCATATCAGCTTCTGCTTCTTCTCGGCTTTTTACAATAGGGGCTGCGAAAGTTTAACCCTTGGAAAATTTTGCTACTTACACAGCTAAAGCATACACTGCGTTAAATTACTACAGCACAGGAGCAGAACAATTTATTTATTTTCTATTTAAATTGACAAATTTTTTATGCAACAAAATAAATCAAAATATAAATAAGGAAAATAAATCGATAAATAAAACCAATTTTCTAACTTTGTGCAAATTAAAAACAAAATGCATCAAAATTGTACACTTTTTAGTCAGATATATTTTTTTTAAAGGCTGACAAGGGAGCGGTTGGTGTAAGGTCCGGAAAATATGGCGCAAGCTGAAGTACCTCCCATTCGAGCTCTTGGAGTGCGGCTTGGACGACTTGTGTAACATGGGGCCTGGCGTTCTCGTGAAGGAGTATGGTTTGTCCGCGCCGATCAGGTCTTTTCAGTCGAATAGCCTCATTCACGTGGTGTCGCTGGGCATTGTAGAGCTCCTTATTGACCGTGACCAGTCCCACCAAAAAAATTGCATGATATGCTTTGGATGAAGATCCGGTTTGACTCTTGGCTTTGGCATATCTCCCGAAGCCACCCACTCCTTTCTTTGCTTTGAGGATTCGGAACAAAAAGCGCTGTTTACGACCGCGTGTTGCTCGATGGCGGGCGAGATGCTGAGAAGCAATTTGAAGGCGACTTTCTTTGGTTGGTTCGTTGAGCTCGTGAGGCATTCAGGCTCTTAATTTTTCGGAAAATCTCATTGAATGAAGGTGATTGAGAGTCGTTTTATAATCACAGCTCATTTTTTCGTCAATTCAAGACTGGTTTGCCGACCGTTCTCTTTCAAAAGTGATTTGAGACGTTCTTCGTCGAATTCAGAATGCCTTCCGCTGCCAGACGTGCCATCGATGTAAAAGTCACCATTTTTGAACTTGGTCAACGATATCCGTGCCATAGGCTCGCCAATAACACCTTCTTCATACACGTCGTAAACGTCCCGAGCTGCTTCGGCAACTTTTTGACCACGATGAAAAGCAAAGAAGAGCAGGTGTTGAAAATGTTGATTTTTGCCTCCTGGGTATTCCTTTCGAAAGTGCGTAGATACGAATCTCTGTGCATAAACATCAAATAATAAAAAAAAAGGTTTTTCCGAGCGTATTTCTTCCATCCTTAGGCAAATCAAATACAGAAAGTGGCGATGGATAGATCACGCATTGACAAAACTACCAGATAGCATCGTGAGAATGGCACTGGACTGGAAACCGCAAGGCAGCAGAAGTTGCGGCCTACCAAAAACACTTGTAGAAGGTCTATACTGCGCGAACTAACAGATGCCGACATCTCATGGGATGGTGCAAAAACGACAGCCAAATACCCAGCAGAAGTGTAGCCGCCAATTATTTATTTTTATTTTAGCTTCTTCCAGTAATAATTAAAGGCTATTCCAGCCTACTCTTGCGATTACCAAAAGGCTTATCGCTGACGAGTGCGTCCTCGTCAGATCTGTACTTCTCTCATAGATTTGCCCCTCCCTGCAGATTGCATTTAGGCCATATGCCATTAACATAAAAGTTTTTACCACTTAGTTGGGCAGATTTTCAAAAATTTAGTGCAACGGAGGGTTAAACCAACAAAAACCACTGCATCACTTAGTGGCAAAGAAGCGAATTCCTTCATACTAGAGGGGTTCACCATTTCGCTCGTCCGCTCGTCGCATAGACCTAAACGCCATTTTGTGCACAATACTTTTCCCCATTCAATTTCGTTTGTCTGCCGGCTCATGCAATTTTTTCCACTCGATTCGAAATTGTTTTCCTTATTCACTCTGGTTGTTTTCATTTTTTGCCACGCCTACATGCCAGCCAGTGACAGACACTGAGCCAAAAGGCACAGGCAGGAGCAAATAGACAACGCAGCGCGAAAATTGCATGCAACAGTAACAGCAAACAGTGAACAGCAAAAACAACAACCATAACAGCAATTGGCAATTGAGAAACAAAAGCAAAACGCATACAATGCACATGGCAAATATGTGTGTGCGTGTGTGTGTGAGTGTTGGTGTATTGGCTTGGTGCGGCGCAAATGGCCTCGAATGGTGGCCTTTCCTGTTTGTGAAGCGCCACGAAATATGCTTTCATTTAACTAAGCTCATGTGCATGCATGCATGTGTGGGTACGGGTGTGACTGTGACTGCGTGCGTGTGTGGGCGTTTATGCGTTGTGCGCCATGAAATGAAAATGCTTTCGCTTCGTTTTGTTGCATGCCGTCGTCGTCGCCGCCGCTGTTGCTGTTGCTATCAATATTGCTCTTTTTTCTGCATTTATTGCTGGCACTGTGCACTGCGATTTAGTCTAACGGCACGCCACACCCCAACAATGTTCCACCCAGCACTCGCCGGGCCCCAAAATGCCGTTGTAATCTTCCTTTGCTGCCCATTCACGGCTTGTCTTTTACGCTGATTTGGCCGCTCTTTGCTTTGTCTATCTGCCTTTCCATTTGCTGTTAGGTGTTTTTTGTTTTGTTTTTTCTGTTATTGCTTCGTTTGTTTGTGGTAAATGACAGGCGCAGGCATATGCAACATGCTACACAATGCAAAAAAGCAAAAACAAAAGCAATTACTGGCTATTTTGCTCAGAAACTCGTGTGTAAGTTGTTGAATTTTTCGGAAAATGGCCGCCACCAATTTTGTTGAACTTTTGTCTACGCCGACTATTTTCGAAACGTGTGTTGCATGCAACATGAACGTGTGTACGTATGCGGCAAAATATTCAGCTGCTGCCAACTATTGTCGTTTTTGTGATGGTTGCCAATGCGTGATTTTTGTTTTGTTGGCGCTCGGCTGAAATGCCTAATCTCAATACGAAGGGCGACAAGAACTTCGAAGCAACTCAATTTAAACAGCAAAATAGTCTGGAAATCAGTTCCGCTGCATGCAACAGTGTTATAGTATTTGTAACCGTGTGACAGGAAAGAATCTGCAAATGGGCTTAGAAGGCCGTAGTCTTATGTAAAGCTTCTTTTTTTGGAGGTGAAAACTTGAACCTGAAAACAAAAAAAAATTTAAAGTTATTTGTTATATTTAAGAAATTACTTTGTTTTAAGTCTCATTATAAACCATTTGAACGATGTGTGACACAGGTCTACAAGTACATTTTTTTTCGTTCTTGTTATGAGTGACTACAAAAATTCCAGTGTTAAGGTCTATTAAATTTTCTCTCGAAAGCTTCTAATAACCATCCATCGGTGTTCGTTATTGTCCAGGACTCAGCGCCATGTAGTAGGTCCGGGTGGATGAGTGATTGATTGAGCATTTTTTCGAGCTTTCTTTTCAATTGCCTACCCGGTCCAAAGTAGCAGCTGTTGGCAAGATCTACATATTCCTCGCTGGATCTCATGACTGATGTTTTTGTTGGTGTTAATGCTGGATCCTAGATAGAGAATGTCATTGACTACGCCGAACTCGTAATTGCCAATCGCTTCCTACTGCCTAATACGCGTAGACTTTCTGGTTGTTGACACGCGGTACTTTGGCTTGCCATTGTTTACCGCAAGACCTACTCAACGATATTCTTTTTCAAGACTGAGTAAAGTTCCACTGGGGCAGTCAGTCAGTCAGGGTCCAGTACTAATGCCAACAATGGCGATATCATCATTGGCTTTTAATCAGTGATCCCAAAAACCCCCGAATAGCAATTTTTATGAGCTTAGCTCGCAATAACCTGCAATTCGATTGTAATAACTGGAGGATATTAATGAATTAATCCCATTTTATTCAAAGTTGTTTATTTTTTTAACTTGATTAAATTTTTTATATTATCGGAGGATAAGATTCATGCTTTAATATGAGTATGAGTTTGAGGCTAATCACGACAGCTTTTAGAGTAAAGATGTGGTAGAAACACCTCAAAGCACATTTTTAAGGGATTTAACCACAATTTTATCAAAACCTTAACGTGATGGACACTTTTGGACCCCACAATCAAGTTCAGAAATCGATTTCATATCATAGAAGACAAGAAAACTTCAATTTTGTATAAACGAAAGACCGAACTCTGCACCTTTATTTACGCTCTCCTTTACAGAAAACCATGAAGGGTATTCGTGATGGATTGTAAAAGACTGCTCTGTCTCTCAGGAATTTCCGAGCCGAAGAGTGGTCTCCCTGCTTGCTGTTAATTCAGTCTGAAAAGTGCTTCAGTGGTAGGTCAGCTGTTGGCTTATGTATATTGAGAGCTCCTCTAAGAAAATCTTAATTTGGATCCTATAATATTAGTAAAGAGTAGACCTGAGAGTAGACCTAAAGGCTGCTAGACAGATCTGGCCTAGAATGAATGAAATCAAAATTAGGTCCCTAAATAATCATTAATACAGTAATTTGTATCATATTTCTAATGACTTCTGTCCCAGCTGAAGCAACGAGGGGGAAGTTGCGAGTGGTAAGCATTTTCTTTACCACTTTTCTGCACTTGCCAGAATGCGAGAACGATGTCTACATTCTTAGGAAGAAAGGTGAGATGGTTGAATTACCACTCAGGCATTCCCCAAGTACCGCTAAAGCACCACTTTGATGCCATTATAACACATCCAACAAGCAGATATCTACAGCCAGCCACAGCTGTTGATGTAATGGTGAAGATTGATGGGATTTAGGCTGGCACACTAACCCAGGGTGTCGAAGAAAGGAGCACTCAGTGATCATAAGCGTTTAACTAGCAAGCCCGGACATTTACAGAGTAAGTGGTCAACAGGGTCTTTCTCTTAAAGTTTCTGCAATAGGGGGTTAAATGGTAAACCTAGCTTTTCCGCGTATATGCCGATCATTCAATGGCCGGCAAATACAGCTATGAGTTTGAAAATTGAATGACATCTAGTTCCTATGAATCTCTGAGTCCTCCGTCTATTTTATTGGGGCCAAAGGGCGTTCGAAAATATCTCTTCTACGCTTTCCAAAAAAATAAGTTGTGCAATCCCCTTTAACAACAGTCAGGGCGATGCCGATGACCGGGCATCAACCGGCTCAAACCAATTCATTTGACCCCTTCCTGGCAAACTTATCAGCATGCTATGTCCTGGAACTCAGTCCTGAAAGATGTTACCTTCAAAACCTAGAAATTTGCGCTCCTCCTTACAGGAGTTGACAAGATTGCATCTGCATTATGGCATCGTCAGAGCATTGATCGTGGCTTGACTATCGGAAAAAATGTTAATATCTTCCTCGCTCCCATGTTCCCTAAGCATTTTGCATGCCTGCAGGATCGCAAAGACTCGAAAGGTTTGAACTCTTATTTCTTTGAATATTTGGCAGACTTGAAATCTATACCCATCGACAATAGTTCATTGTTGTACGAGAGAGGCGAAATAGTTTCGCCACATCAGGAATTAGAGGCGTATCTGTAGACTTGGGCACAAGCAAATGGTATCACATCCTCATGGAGAGTAATAGGTATCGTAATCTAACCTAATAGGCTGCAACAATCGTTTTGTAATGCATTAATTGGAATGGCCCAGAACAAGTTATCTGTTAAAGCCGCCATGCACCAGTAAGAACTCATGGCAATGCAAAAACTACATCCGGCCTTCTGAAGCAATGGAAATGCTGAGGCTTGGGTTATATGAGTGCATAGGTACTGTCGTAACCAGACAGGAACTGACGTATAATGTCTCTTGATGTAAATATAACTCTACCTAGAGGTCAAAGAAAGTCTGGAACATCTCCTGTGCACCTACTCAGTATTGAGTAGGTAGATAGATGTATAGACTGCACTTCGACATTAGAATCTTTGCACCCTCTACGCATGACATATCATCCCAACACAGTTCTTTCAATAAACCTACGTTCTAGCTGGTTTCGGCCTTTCTTCTAATCATACCGGACAGAGCTGTATTTTCATTCTTTTCGTTGTCGCGTCACATCCACGATGCAAGAGTGGCGGTGTTTCTGGGAATAGCACACAAAAACGACAGGAGCCGTTGGACCGCATTCCGAGCCTGAATGTTAGTCAGCAGTTTCAATTTGTCCTTAGATAGATTAATGAAATGTTTCAATCTTTTTTTGGTAATACCTTTCCGGACTTCCCCTTGCGTAGCTCACGTCTAAGTTATTCCTTGATGGTATGTTACCCATGGCAATAGCATGCTTAGGTCCTATTAGTTTCAAGGATGTAGCCTTCTTTAGTCAGTGCATCCGCTACTTTGTACGCTGGTATGCCCTTATGCCCCGTGATCCATATGAGCCGAATGCAATTGGGCGCTCCTAGTTGATTTGACCCCCTGTGCACTGAAGGACTAATAAACACTTAATCTCAAAAAACGACACGGCCTTGAGCGCAGTCTGACCACTGCTCAGTATGGCAATCAGCTTATTCCATGGTTTTTTTCCTACATTAACCTCTGCACATAGACAGATGGTATACCGTCGCTGGGAAGATGTTAAGAGACCTACCCACCCGCCAACACTGGTAGCTCTACGGACCCTTATGGTCTATGTGAGATCTATTCAGATCAATCAGATATACTTAACTTAACTTAACCTACCCAGCCACACTGTATACCAGTGTAGGGTCCACACTTGCAGTTTCCTTTCGAACACCGGACTACTCCAGTTAGCTCTATTGTAATATTATGTAGGGCTGGAATGAGTGCTTTGACCAAGTTTTTTTTGATATGTGTAAGCTAGAATAAGTAATTTTACTGAGTTTATTTAAGTTTCCACATGTAAAGTTGGATTTAATAGAAATACACTCAGAGAAAAATGATGTTCTAAAGTCCTGAAGCATCGGTCTCCTCTTTTAATATTTTGTATTCTTATATCTTTGCTCATAAAACATTTCTTCATTGCATTCAACCTAAATATACGGAAGATGAACTTTGGATATTCGTTGTTTTGGGACGTGGCTTCATCAGATGCCTTGGCTTAGAATGGAACAGCTGTTCCAACAAGACTACTACTGCCTGGAACCGACATTACTTTCCTGCCTTCAGTCAAAAAGGCTGTCATCCCTCAGCAAAAGTGAACGGCCTTAGTCGTACATAATTTCGGTATTTTCGGAGGGGCAGACCCAACTGTAAGCGGAATGTTTGTGTTAATTGGTAGGCAGTAGTTGCTGAACAACTTAAAAGGCGTATAGAGCAAGAACTCGAAGATTTTATTCACTTACTGGGTATTCATTTCAACAGAGAGCTTTAGATATTTTTGAAGCTCCATTGGCTTCAAACGTATCAACATTTTTTGAAATTGAAGCTATGTGTTTAAGAAAGACCACCTTAATCTAATCGGAGGTTACGAGCTCTTGGGGCTTTCAAAATTATGTGCTTATATTTTTCAACTTAATATAATAAGCCTTACGGTATATTTTCAGTGTAAAGAAAACTTTCAACTGCATTTAAGTCAACCGAAATCCCGGTTTATTTCCAATTTTCTTAGGTCTCCTTGTCTTTTGCTCCAAACTGCCGCATATACAAGCATACACACATACATCTGTACACATTCGAGTCGCACTTGAGATGCTGTGCGCGCAGTACGCAATTGCATTACTAAATCCTTGTAATCCGCACATTAGTCTTTTTTGTGAGCAGAGCAAATCACCCCAGTCAGCCAACCAAACAAGCAGCAGAGGCTAACTGGACGCATGCATGCAACCTTGCAAGCGCGCAGAATAAGCGCCAAAGCAGCGGGAAGCAGAGAGTTCACAAGCAATCATATGTATATGGGGGATCGGATATTCTCTCAACACACACACACTGAAACGCATCCGATAAGCAAAGCCCACACGCATACAGATGCACGCAAACTTCAAGCATTTCTTGAAGGCGAACAAATGAATCTAAATGGAGGACATGACGGCTTGGGGAAAACGAGGCGCCAACAAATAACCAAGAAGGCGACGACTATGGCTATGGCTATGGCGATGATGGTAACACGACGAAAAATGAATGCAATTCCAGCAACGCGCAAAGTAATATACTTATGCGGGCATGGACCATCGAGGGGTGCCCCGAAGACGTTTTCGTATTGTAAGAAAATTGAAGTAGCGCAGGAGAGACGTGAAAAGCAAAGCATAATGCGTTGTAAGTGGCACATTTGGCATTTTGGGGCCCGAATAGGGAGTGAAGAAAAACGGTTTGGGCGGATGCAAGACAGCAGCAACGCTTATACGACGTGTGGGCCGATAAGAGAGAAGCGCGTAAATGCGACTCAAAACCAATTTTCAGTAATGACTGTTGCCGCTGATGATGCGCCGCCATACAGCTCGTTACATGCCTGCTGGGTCCTCGTATTTTCTTTACTCTTACCCACCGTTCTTGTTGTTGTCTTGCATGAAAGCTAACAGAAAACATGCTTGCAACACAATGCCGCGTTCCCACGACATGCAGTGCGAACGGTGTAACGCAGCAAAAATGCCATTGACTGCCACGAAAGGACATTCCAAGGGCAAAGCGTACAACGAGCCTTCGCATGCAATACGCTGATTTTTCCAAATGCGAGCTGCCTGCTATGTGAGAGGGGAAGATGTAATGCCTCGGTAAGGCAATTGATGTTTTCCAGCAGTTTTATTAGTGCACGAATGCACAAAGAAAGTTTGGGGTGCACGGATGAGAGGGTACGCAACTCCGCCAGGAAACATTGCACGTATTTACTATTCATCAGGATTTATTTCGTTCTTTGAGACAAAAACACAACAACAATAGCGAAGCAAAGGAAACAAAGGTAAACAAGAAATGGAGAATAACAGCAAAGACTTTTTGGTGTGCAAAACTGACAGATTGGAGTGTAGAGAAAAGAAATGCGTTTTGGGTTGCGCATTGCAGCAAGAACCAAAAAAGTAAATAAATTTCAAGGGACTTGTGCGTAAATAAGGTCTTTCTTCTATTATTTTAGTTACACTTTTCTTACGGCGCTCCACATGCAACTAACGTCCAGTCAGAAACAGGCTCCTTTTTTGGGTGTTTGGCCGAGCTCCTCCTCCTATTAATGGCGTGCGTCTTGATGTTGTTCCACAAATAAAGAGAGACCTAAGACCAAGACGACTCGGAACGGCAGATGTTTTTTATGAGAAGCTTTTTCACGGCGGAAATACACTCGGACGCTTGCCATTGCCTGCCGAGGAGCAGTCTTTGTCTTCCCTGACAAGATGGAATCGGGAGTAGGAGCAGGAGTTTTCTCTAAATTAGCCAATTTATCTATTTTTTTTCAAACTGCTGAATACTGGTAATGTTTTTCAGGCAGAAGTCTCTGCGATCCTGCAGGCATGCAAAATTCTTAGGGAACTTCGGAGCAAGAGAAATATTAAGATTTTTTCCTATAGTCAACCCGCATCAAGACTCTGACGACGACTTGGTCAGATTCAAACCACTCAACTCCTGTAAGGAGGCGACCAAATCTCTTTGGTGTGCAGGTAACTTTTCTTTGATCTGGATTCCAGGACATAGGAACATAGAGGCTAATGAAATTGCTGATGAGATTGCCAGAACGGGATGGCTGAATTGGTCTCAATGACCTCTTACCCGGTCATTGGCATCGCCCTGACTGTTGTTAAAGGGGAATCGCTCGATGGAGCAGTCAATTTCATTAATTGCGTTTTCTGACGAGAAAACTTTTCAAATTGAGCAATTCGTAAACTCCCAAAACGATAGGGTTTATTTCACCGATCGTTCATACGAGAACTTGAGTCATCGATTGGGCACCAGGAGGCAGCACCGCCACAGGTAATATTTTGGGCCGCTGTAACCGCAGATGAGGACTCTCCAAACGTTTTCATCGAGCCTGGCGTCAAGGTAAATGCGAAATATTATCGGGAAAGTATTCTGCGGGTTGCTTTGAAGCCGTGAGCAGACAAACAATTCCGTGGCAGACCATGGACGTTTCAACAGGACTCGACACCGTCTCACAAAGCTCGAGTGAACCAAAAATGGCTAAAAAACGACGCTCCGAACTTCATAACGTCCACACAATGGTTCTCAAATTCCCCAGACGCGAATCCGATGGATTATTCTATTTGGGCCATTTTGAAGAGCAAAGTCCGAACTAAAAGATTCACCAGTCTCGAGGCGCTGAAAAAAGCCATTGTCCGCGAGTGGACCAAAATACCTGCAAGTCACATTCGGGTACCTTGCGATTCATGGCTGGACCATCTCAAAGCCATAGTCAAGGCAAAAGGTGGTCATATCGAGCAAAAGTGAATTGATTGTTAATTTTGTACTATTTTCACACACATTTTACTTTGGATTGAATAAACGCAATTTTCCAAACTTAATTTATGGCCTTTTTAATTGGTTACACTTGAAGTAACGGACCCTGTACATTCATAAAATCAGATTTTAAGAACAATTTATTTTCACGCCATCTCTAGAAATTAAACTGAAAATATTCTACAGTTTTATGAACCAGAAATTGGTGTATAACGTAAAGCTGAAACAGTTTTCGAGTGACAATTCAAAAATTTAAACCCAGCACTAAAATCAGTCAGTCCATACAAACAAAAAAAATAATATCACCAGGCAGTACTCATTCAAATCTGCCTTCAAGTTTTGGCCTTCAAACATTGAGCACTCTAACTGCCGTTACAGTTGCGCGCAAAATATTCTTCCCCCAACGCATGTGGCAGCAGCGCTGCAGGAGTCAAATACGTTTCCTATATGAACACGCAAGGACACAGATTTTTCTAGTTCCATTTGTTGTTTGCACTGTTTCATACAGCGACTTAATGGCGTTAAACTTAACGGGTATGCGGGCTGCACGATGTGGACAGGTTGTGCGAAGCAGTTCAACGCAGAGTGCGTGACTTCCAAGCGGCTGTTTGTACATAAGCACATAGCTGGTGTACTGAAATGGCTGCTGATCCGACTGCGTGGCTGCGTATTCTTCATTGCATACCTACTAAATAGGAATCCACATATACATATAAACATATATCCCTTCAGCCTTGATTCATTTTTCGCAAAAGTCATCATCGCGCAGTTCAACTGCCGCCTGCAGTGGTGAACCGCCTGCGCTTACTGACTCAACTGCTATGCGATTTTCCAGCTACAAACTCACACTTACTCTACTGCATTTTGTTGCGCCAGCAGCTTGAAATCCTTGCGCTTCGTGCTCACCCTACGCTACGCCAATAATTTGCCATCAGTTTGTTTTTGTGCCGCATGACCTGTTCGTCCTCTAAAATGAAATATGCTTCCGACGCTTTGGTGCCTTTGGCGCAATGGCGCTTGTTGGTCGTTTGGCGTTCAAACAGCCTGACGTTTACCGCAAGAAAATTGCAAGCCCGCACATACACATACATACGGGTATATATTTTCGCACCAACACTGTCAGACACCCACATACGTATACAGCACACAGCCAGCCGTTTAGAGGCAACCAACCAATCAACCAAATCAGCCCCTCCCTAACTGCCACTCTGTCGTACAAAGTGCTTTCTCATTTTGGATGGCTTCGACATTTGCGAGATGCTATGGCAGTCAGTGCGGGTAATGGTGAGGTTGTGTCTGTGGCGTCGACGAAAATGAAATTTCGTATGCGTTGCCGCTGTGGCTACAATGCGTTGCAACGTAAATGGTCTTTCAACTTCAACAGCTAAATGACAGGACTTTACGTCGCTGGGGCGTCATTTAGTCCGTCGCCAGCCCGGCCGCCTGCACCTTGCCAAGCGTTTGCCTAGGCTGCTAGTCGGTCGGTGTGACTTTGTCAGTACGTCAGTTCGTCGCTCGATAGTTGCATCCGAATTTTGCCGCTTCATTTGACAGTGAGTTGCTCATCATCCTCTGCCGGCCTGCCTGCCACCTAACGGTCTACCAGCTAGTCTCACTGCCGCACCGTCATCGGCTGTTGGCATCTTGAGTTTGCAATCTTCCACTACCTTTTTTTTATTTCTGCTATTGCTCAGCTGTCATAAGAAAATTTTCCGCATTTCTTAAGGTTCTCCTCTGCGCCCCGCCTTATGCCCGCAAAGCCAGCTTTTTGCGTATTTTCGGCTACTCGGCCATCATTGCCGCTGTAGGTGGTGTCTGCGTGCATTACATATTACCTCGATTGCCTCGACTGGCTCTTCTTCGCCTTCTGCGAGTCTTCCCTCGTCTTGCTGCTTGTCCTTGTTGGGTTTACTTGTTTTGCTGTGATAGCAAGAAAAACATGGCCATTTGCGAAAAAACGGCATGCCATTACAGCCTTTGCTTGATTGCTTGCTTGCTGGCTTGCAAGTTGCAACAAGGATAAAGCTGCGTGACGCTGCTACTACGGCATTTGCTCTCCTTTCCCCACCAACTGTGTGTGTTTTGTATGAAATGCTTCAACATTGATAAATAGTTTTCTTTCGGCGCGCCGATATGGCAACCATTGAAGCGGCACTGCAAGTCGGACTGCCTGCAAGCGGTTGTGCGGGTGTGGGTGTGATTGTATTTGTTCGGCATGAAATTAGGAAAATTAATGCGTTTGTTTTTGCCCTCGGTTGAGTGGATGCAGTAACCAAAAAATATTCAAATGTACACTCGGCGCCATTATTAGCGCCGCACTTCGATTTTTCCAACTAAACTAAGTTTTTCGCGGATTAAGTGGTACGCAACTATCAAGGCGAAGAGTCTCCTAAGGCAGTCTATGTTTATTTGCATGCCTTTCTGAAGCGGCCAAGCCTGCTTCGAAATAGAAATAGGAGTTTACTAGGGAACCTTACAAAAGCGACAAGTCTCAAATGCTACTTTCTCGATATTTGCCTGATGGGTTTGAATCGTTAACAAATTGTTCGAATAATATCGGCCCTTTACAGCACCCATGAAGTCTAAAAAGTCTACCGGCATCAAATCAAAGCTTCGTGGTGGCCAGTTGTCATCACTGAGGCAGCTGATGACAAATTTCGCGCACTTGGGACGCAAAAGATTGATTGTGGCATAGCGCGTCAGCCTGCTGGAACTAAATATCGTCCACATCCAGGTATTTAATTTCCCACCACAAAAATCACGTATCATGCCTCCGTAGCTTTCAAAGTTGACCGAAATGGCGTTTCGAGCAGCATTTTCAAAGAAAAATGGTCCCGCCAATGATGCAATCGCACCAAACTGTCACCAAACAGCAAATGTTCCCATACCAGTCGCGACCTGTTTTGTTCGTTCGTTTTCGCCAGAAAAAATGATTTTCCGAACTAAATCGTTGCCTATTTCAAGCCGCTCTAAGAACTAAACTGGGAAGCGATAACGAGGCGGATGGTCGTGCGCCTTCAATTGCTGAGGGAATTGGGCCTTGTAAGCGAATAATGCGAGGCATTTTTGTAAAATGCGCATCAGGCTGGTAAGTGAAATGTTAAGTTGTTGAAGTCAAAGGCGAGTCGATCTTCCAGGACTGAATCGTGGGTTGGGGACCTTAGGTGTTCTGTCCCACGAACTTTTTGCACAAACTTGCATTCAACAGGCGCGGTGAGGGCCTCTTCTATTTATTTCAAGTAGAAGCGAAATAGGGAAAGGCGAGCCTATCAGCAAGCAAAAGATTACATACTAGCTGAAAAATTCCAGATCATCCCCAAAACTTTAACTTTTAGTAGTTCTAAGTGGTATTTATGGTACATGTTGCTTCAGATACTTTTACACTTTGACACGGAGTTACCAACTCTGAAAAATGTATTCTCAATAAATATAATCATCAAAAAGAAATTCTTTCAAATTGTAAACCAAAGTTAAAATATTATAATATACATATCGTCCCCTTAGTATAACAATAGCCTATGTGCTCATAGGCTATTATTTTTTTATTGAATTTTTGGATTCTCCATCGTCGATTTTATATGTGGTCAAAATTTTGTCAAATTCTAGTTCCACAAAGTGGGTCAAAACGTCAGTCAAAAAATAATAAATATTTACAGACATAACGAGATTTGAGTGAGAGCTACTTTCGACAAAAAGTTTGAAATTCATTTTCTCAAAACATCAAAAAATTTATAGGCTATTTTAATACTAAGGGGACGATATATCATGGGCTGAGGTGCTTCTAGTGTCGCTGAGTGTACATTCCGAAACTTTGCATCATCACTGAAAATAACAAACTCGATGAAGCGAATCGGATGGAATTGAAAGAATGTCGCTAAGGAAGCTTTGAAGTGAATGTGCGTGGTAATAGATCATTTGCCAGTCTTACACATTATTTTTGCACCAAATATTTTCTACTTAGAAATCTTTGGAATAATTTGCTGAGTGTATGACGAGGGACTAAATAGCTTTAAACATTTTATTTTACTTTTGGTTGAATGGAGCAAAATTCTAATTTTACCAAAGACAAGCATTGAAAAAAATACATTTTAATAAACTTTTTTTTTAATATTTATGAGTAATAAAATTAATTCTTGGCAAATAAAAAAGAAATCTCGATATTTCTACTGTGAAATTTTGTTTGAGTTCTAATAACTTGGCTTCCAATCCATCGTAACTGGTTTATCAACATCGACCAACGAATTGAAACTAAACACAACAAAGGTCAAAATAAACTAGGTCAGATCATAATAATGAGCCATAGATGATTCGATCTCCAGCATAGAGTGATGGATGTATGATATCTTGCACCATTTTGCTGGCACAAGTTCGTACTTTGACAATTGGCACTGATATGGGAAAGCATAAAGTTGAAAATTACGTGTCTGTAATGCCAGATGGCTTGTCTAAGAAAAGACACTCGGTGTCCCTAAGTCCCTTTGTGATACCCCTAATTAAGCTGCTTGAACCACTTAGATCTTTTAAAAAAGGGTAACTAACCCCTCCAGAGAGACATTTCGCAAATTTCCCAGGTATTCAAAGAAATAATCGCTGAGATATTTTGTATGGCTTCTTTGAAGTGCAGGACATTCATAGAGGAAGTTTTGCACCGACTCAATTTCTTCTTCATCTCGACAACTCCTGCAGACGTCATTTTGAAGTACACCCATTCTACTGGCTAGGGTGCCAATAGCGCGGGGACCCGTTATAACACTTCCGAGGACGCTGACAGTTGATCTGTTGAACCCAAGCAGACATTTGGTCGTTTTAAGATTCAGTTTCGGCCAAAGCGGCGGTTAGCCGAAAACGGTCAAATTCCGAACATTTCTGAAGAAAAAATTTGTCAAATTGAGCAATTCGTAAATTTCAGAATATATATATATATGGGGCATTCTTCTTTTTATAAAAAAAATTGTTCCCTATGCCGAAATAAAAGCTTATGTCATGTACTTTAATTTGTCATGTGGCACTTTTTAAATATTCAAGATGGACCTACTTTTCTAAAGGGATTAATGCATCGATCTCTTCTCGATTTTCCCGACATTTTTTAGGCGATAATAGTTCTGAAAAGAACTGTTTGACAGGTATTAGATATTAATTTATTCTTTCAGAATTTTTTATAATAATCTCCAGACAGTTTAACGATTAAGACATATACAGAACTTGTGCTGTCAATAAAACTGTTAAACAATGTTTTACGAAGTTTAGCGATATCGACAACAGATGCGATAATAGTTCTAAAAAGAACTGTTTGACAGATTTATTTTTAATAGTTTATTCGTTCAGACTTTTTTATAATTTGTTCAAATTATTTCTGTACCGTTTGACATGTGAAATACATCAAGAACTAGTGCTGTTAATGAAACAGTCGAACGTTGCACCAGAATCTCTCTCTCTACTTTTCTTAACAAACTACTTCATTTTTTTTTTGGTGTTTTCCAACATATTTGTCAATATTCGTCGTCCATCTTGAATATTTAAAAAGTGCCACATGACAAATTAAAGTACATGACATAAGCTTTTATTTCGGCATAGGGAAAAATTTTTTTTATAAAAACTGTTCTGGGCAGATGGGGGTGTCCGGTTGGCGAAGAATGCCCCATATATAATATATAATTGGGGCGTACACCCTTTTTTTGGATGTTTGGCCGAGCTCCTCCTCCTATTTGTGGCGTACGTCTTGATACAGTTTAAAGCCGACTCCGAACGGCAGATATTTTTTATTTTATGAGGAGCTTTTTCGTGGCAGAAATACACGCCATTGCCTGCCGAGGGGCGCCCGCTATTAGAAAAAAAATTTTCTTAATTTTGGTGTTTCGCCGAGATTCGAACCGACGTTCTCTCTGTGAATTCCGAATGGTAGTCACGCACCAACCCATTCGGCTACGGGCCCGCCAAATTTCACAAACAATAGGGTTTATTTGACCGACCGTTCATAGGAGAATTTGAGTCATTGATTGGCCACCAGGAGGTACCACCCGTCACAGGTAATGGTTTGGGCCCGCTGTAAATATTGTATTATCGGGAAAGTATTCTGGAGGTTGCTTTGAAACCGTGGGCAGACCAACAGACTCGGCACCGTCTCACAAAGCTCGAGTAAACCAAGAATAGCTAAAAACCAACGTTCCGAACTTCATAACGTCCACACAATGGCTCTCAAATTCACCAGAAGCAAATCCGTAGGATTATTCTCTTTGAGCCATTTTGGAGAGCAAAAGGTGGTCATATCGAGCAAAAGAAAAGTGATTCTTAATTTTGTATTATTTTCACGCATTTTTACTTTGAATCGAAGTAATTTTTCCAACGAAATTTATGGCCTTTTTAATCGGTTACACTTCGGCACTACATTGTGAACCATCAGTGTATGATTGGCGCTTGCGCCTGCGTGACTCCTAGTGACATGAATGAATTTTATTTTATTGATGTTAATTTTAAGACCGTAATTTTCGCTGTGATGAACAACTTTACTAAATCATTCAAGTTATGTGCATTAACTTCTATGCCTTCATGTGAATGCTAAAGAGCTTCTTGAAATATTCTCTCAGGACAAATGTTGAAAAAGAGAGAGGTGATAATACACATCTTTGCCTAACGCCTTTAAGAAAGGGAATTTCCTGTGATTTTTGATTGTCAACATTAATTTCGGCTATCTGGTTCCCTTTTGTGTTAATGTCGAGTGATGACGAAAGTTTCTTGATAGCCTCGAAAACACAGTAGTTTTGCACATCTTTGCAATTGACATGAACATAAACTCAAAACAGCGCTTAATGAATTCTCACACCATTTCTAAAACCGAATTACGTAGGGCTCATGCTTTCTTCACATTCTTTATAAATTCTGATGTGCATTAATAAAACATCCTTTGAGGGACTATGTTTTGTTTAGAAAAACATTTTTTGTTTTGCGATTCGTGCAAGAACGAACGGAGGAACGTAAAAAATTTATTAATGAACTGCGGTTTTTCAAAATCGTGTAAAAAAATACCGTGTAAAAAGTAATTGGGTGTACAGCCGTAGGGCTTTTAATCAGAATTTTCAGGAAAAAGTTCAAATGTACAGTTTCTAGCACAAAAATTTTTCAGGCAATAAAATGCAAGTTACAAGCACATCCAAAATCGTGTTGATTATTGATACATAGATTTGTTTGGTCTTGTGCATTTTTCGATATAACGAATCCTCGAAAATTTTGTATGGAAGAAAGTACCCACCATTGTTAGCAATAAAATGTTCACAAATCAACGCGATTTTCGAGTGACTTCATCTTTAACTTTTTGCACTAAAATTCAATGGGCTATAAAACTGCATACTTAAAATTTTTGTAAAAATTCGAGTTAAAAGTGTGAAATTTTGATGGAAATTTATTGAATTTTTTTTTTCTTTTGAAGTTTGCATGAAGTTTAAATCTTGAATTTTTATAATTTTTGTAGTAGAATGAACTATATGTGACCTGGTCTACGAAAAGGTACCTTACGTGCGAAAACAAGTTTTCGAGAAAACAGCAGTTAAAGTTTAAACTTCTAAAAACCCTTGTAACTTTTTTAAATATTAATATTTTTCAATCCGGTTTGGCTTATTTTCTTCAGCATATTCATATTCATATTCAGCGACCTCGCAAACACCCGAATAACAGTTTTTAAATATTTTAATTAACTTTTGATGTTGAAACAATGCCACAATTCGTGACAAAAATTTTGACAAATCCTTAAAAACCACAGAAAACAGACTTCAATATCGTATTCATTACATCTCACACTGTCCAGGCATGGTTCAGTTTTTAATTTGCACAAATTATTGTCTTCGTTATTCTAATTTGCATCATGACAAAAAAATCAGTCTTTTTCGTATTTGTACTTCTCTTTTTTTACTTTTAACAAACTTTTAAACAAATTATGACTTTCTGGTTTTCACCATTTTAAAGAGCCTTTCACACACTATTCGAATCAACAAAAAAGTGAAAAATGATTTTTTGTCACGTAAGGTACCTTTTCCTAGACCAGGTCACATATTTTGATAAGAAGTAATTAAAATTAAACAGAAAATAAATAACGTGTGATTTTTTAGCTATTATCTTTTTAAACAGTTGGTTTAAGCAGCTGACGCACGTTTCATGTTTTGTTTCACTGTCAAACATATTCAGTTTGGTCTATAATTTAACCATTAATCGTCTTACAAACGAACAACGCTTGCAAATCATTGAATTTTGTTATAAAAATGCGTGTTGTGTTAAGAAAGTTTATCGCGCGATTCTTACATTTTATGGTCAGTTTAATCGACCCACTAAAGCGGCTATTCGAGCTATTGTGACTAAATTTGGAACCAAATTTACAGTATTGGACATCAAACCACCAACAGAATTACGTAGCGTGCGAACTGAAGAAAATATCGCAGCTGTATCGGCCAGTGTTAATGATGGCCATCAATTATCGATTCGTCGCCGTTCGTCGTTCGCAGCAATTGGGGCTCTGTTGCTCAACAACGTGGAAAATTTTGCGAAAGGATTTAGGTGTGAAGCCTTTCAAAATACAACTGGTGCAAGAATTGAAACCTAACGACCTACCGCAACGCAGAATTTTTGGTGAATGGGCTTATGGAAAGTTGGCCGAAGATCCACTTTTTTTATCGAAAAATAGTGTTCAGCGACGAAGCTCATTTTTGGATCAATGGGTAGGTACGTAAATAAGCAGAATTATCGATTTTGGAGTGAAGATCAGCCAGAAGAATTGCAAGAGCTACCAATGCATCCAGAAAAGGTCACAGTTTGGTGCGGTTTATGGACTGGAGGTATCATTGGACGGTACTTCTTCAAAGATGCTACGAATCGTAATGTAACTGTGAATGGTGAGCGCTACCGTGAAATGATATCCAACTTTTTTTTGTCCAAAATGCAAGAGCTTGACTTGCATGACATGTGGTTTCAGCAAGACGGTGCCACATGCCACATGCCACACAGCACGCGTAACAATGGACTTGTTGAGAGGCGAGTTCGGTGAACATTTTATTTCACGTTCGGGACTTGTCAATTGGCCACCCAGATCTTGCGATAAAACGCCTTTATATTATTGTTTGTGGGACTATGTTGAAGCTCATGTCTATTCAGACAAGCCTGCTTCAATTAACTCATTGGAAGACAACATTAAAGCATTTATATGTGAGATACCGGCCGAAACATTGGAAAGAGTATGCCAAAATTGGACTAAGCGGATGGACTATTTGAAGCGCAGTCGCGATGAACATTTGCATGAAATAATCTTCAAACATTAAATTATATGGACTGTACTATCGATTTAAATAAAAATTTCATGCATTTTTCTGAATTTTACGTTTGGGTTTTTTGAAAAACTTTCCTATAGCTCTTAAAAAATCATATTCTAAATTATCAAGACATATCAATATGTCCTGGTGCTATAATTATTCAGTGCAGTGTAGATTTTACCTAACCTTACATTTAGTCTATGGCAAACAATCAACAACGCAGCGGACGCCTTAAGTATTCACAAGCTAACATTTTTGCAGTTCCTATATCACGCATCATCCCATGATATGTGCGTGGCATGCAGTAGTTTTTTACGTACTTACATATCCATTGTAGTTGCACACATTCTTGCAACAACTGTAGGCCAATTCAGCCTGCATTCTGAAGGCTTCACTTCAAAAAATTTTCGCTTGACATTTTAGCACATGTAAGGCACATCAACTACATATGATAACAACAACGACAATAACAAGAGCCGCTCAAACACATGTTGCTGTCTTACACTTTATAGCAATTGCGGCGGTGTGCGTCAGTGCCACTTATCAGCACCATAGGCCCAAGCCAGCTATGCAACCAACCAACCTACCAACCAACTAACTAACTACATAATTGCAACGCTTGGCGCGCGGATTGCGTCGTGACGCGTCTCGCCGCGTCGCATCGAGTTACTAACTCCGCGCTTAACGATGAGCCGCCACAGATACGAGACGTATATGTGCAACGCACACGCGCTGTCAACTGTGGCATGCAACTGTCGCCTTGTTGTTGCTATTTGCCAATTGCCGCTTACTGCTTGCTGCCTGCTGCTTGCCGTTTGTTGCTGTTGTCTTCATGGCGGCGGAATGCGCGTTAGTGCGGCGCGCAATTTATGTGCGTTTAGACGCATATTTTGCCAATTAAATATTGCTATGTGGCATGCAGTCGTTTGCAGCATGCAACACAACATAAGCGCGCGAGCGTATATCAATGGAAAATGCGTTGTACGACGACGCACAATGCAGATGGCAATGGGCCTGAGAGAGAGTGACGTGCGTCTTGGCAATTGCCGGCAAAGTACCGCGCACGCCTGCCGCCGCCCACCTCTGGGTCCTCTATCGGTATGAGGCCCGCGTGTGCTTTGCGCTGATGCTTTGTTGCTGATATTTGCGCGCCAATATTGTTGCTGTTGTTGTTGCTGCGCTGACATGCGCGTACGTTTGCTGGCGAATTTATTCGATTTGATGGTCAAGCGGCACCACCGACGGACAATTGCCGTATTGCGCAACGCAATTTTGCGACATGCGCAAACAAAGACCAACAAAGAAGCTCACACATACGTTGCCGTTGTTGTTATTGTAAGTGCTTTTCAATTTCGTTGCCGCAAATTGACATCTTTCAATTAAAAGTGGTCGGAACGGCTGCAGCAACAGCAGCAGCAGCTGCTTTTTTTTGTTTTTGTGTGTGTTTGAGTGTCGCCGTTGCGTTGTTGCATATGCAAAATATGCTGTCGCTGTGTACTGCACCAAAAATGGCAACAATTGGCTAGCAAGTACATTAAAAGCCACAACATTTGCACCAGCAGTAGCAACAGCAACAACAAAAAGCGTGGCATTAGCAAATGCGCAAACGGTAGCTGTGACAGTGACAATCCGTTCGAGCGGCAAGGCAGGCCGAGAGGCCGTACAATACAGCAGTGTGGTAATGCGGCAATGTGGTGATGTGGCTGCGTGGCATGCAACTAGACAAAACAGCCAAAAACACTCTGTCGCATGTCAAATTGTGAATTTGTGGCAATTGACAAACATTTGACAATCATGCCGACGGCTGTTGGTGGTTTCTGCAATTGCAAATACGCCAGCTACTCACCCGCCATACGTGTGAGTGTGTGTGTGTGTGTGTGTGTGTGTATGTTCGCTCAATTTTGGCTGCGTGCTATTGCGTGTTGCTGGCACATTTGCATTTCAAAGCATTTTGTCATTAGATGTTGCAGCATTAGCCAACACAGCCACACAGCAACAATAACAATAATAATAACCGCACGCCGTACCTTCACTCATTCATCCAGTCATTCATTCAATCATTTGACAGTTTGTCATTGTTGTGGCAGTTGCAACATTTTGGTGGTTCGCTGCTTGGTCTACTTGGTTGAAGCGATTTCGTCTCACTGATAGCCAAAAATGGGCTGTCTTGTTTTCCAAATTTTGTAATTTTTAAGTATTTCCATAATTCGAACTGTGTTCTCTTTCTCTTGTGTGTTTATTGGTGTCAATAAGTTTTTATTTAGTTTTATTTTTATTTTTTCGTTTGTGCCACAAATGCTAATATATTTACCACGCAGTTTGTCCAACTATTGTCAGGTGAGTATTTTCCAAAAAATGTCTGCCAAGAATTTGCGAATAAAACGGTCATTTAGTCTTCTAAATATATTTTCCACCCTATAATTCAAGCCCCGCCAGAAGCGTTATCAATTTTCTAAATTTTTTCCATTTTTTAAGCATTTTTTATTTTAGCTGTTAAAAGTCGCCTTCATAACACCGTCCAAAAACTTCATAAAACTGTTACTCAACTCGAAAAACCGCAGGAGGACCAACTTTGCCCAAAACCGTGCTAGTCCCGAGGGCCTTAGTTATATTTTAGCTTAATTGGGGGCCATCAGAATTCGTTTTAGAGGTATGGTTCCTTCGGCAAAGTTTCTTATTTTGATCCCTAGAATATGATTTTCACAGAGCAATGGGCGATTTTTTTGCCTCCCCACAAATCGACCCGGCCTAGTGTTCACATATGTTTTTTTTCTCTTCTTTCTTTTTTGCGGATGTGGAGGTTTTAAATGCCTTATGCATCATCAAAGTTTCCGCCAGGAGGCTATAAAATCCCTCCTCGTTTGGAACCGTCGCACACCGTGGAACCGATTTCGCATTACTTTAGAGTGGCGTTCCTTCTTCTTCTTCAAGTATTATGTTATGCACCTGCGCCCCAGTCCCGCCTTTTCATCAGGAGGACTTTTTCCGCGAAACCACTGATAGTTCCCACGTTTCCGCGGTGCTTAGCATCTTGTCGATTTCATTTTTTTAGTAGTTATGTAACCGACTGCATTCTCTGCGCTTGACGTTCTTGTGTGTGTTTAGCATCGTCTTCGCTAGCATGGCATCATAAATGCGTGTTCGTATTTTCCTATTTTGAATAGGTATTTCTGGAAATACCCGTGTCCTGAAAGCATTTGTGTTTTATAAAAATTGATTTCACCGATGTTCCTGCTGTTCCATGAGGCAACGTCTTTTAAGAGTCTAGCAGTCCGTCTGCGGCGTGTTTCGTTTCTCCAGCGGTCTTCCCATAGCCTTATCGCTTCGACCTTTATTTCGCGCGCTGCAAGTTTGCTTACTCCTTCTTCCGTCCTCTCTTTCTTTAATACCCACAATTTGTTCCTCTCAAAAACTAGTAAATCTATCGGTATTGAACCGCTTATTACTTGAACAGCTGGCCCTGATACTGTGCGGTAGGCGGAAACAACTTTCAGAGCTGTCGTTCGTTTTACCGATGCAGGAGCTTTGCCCTGAGCGCATTTTCCCACAGTTCAGCTCCGTATAAGAGAACGCAAAATGTGACAGGCATAATTATTTCCCGTTTCATTTGGGTTGATCCTCCTATGTTTGCCATCAGTCTGTTGAGTAGGGATGTCACCTAAGCGGCTTTCTCTGCTGTGTATTTTATTTGAACCCAGAATTATAGTCTTGTGTCCACTCGCATGCCTAGGTACTTTGGAAACTTTTTGTGATTAGCGTATTCGAGCAAGTTTCCATGCTGCTTCTTGATTCGAAGTATTAGCTCTATTTTCTCTGTGGATAATTTGAAACCACGTTTGTGTCCGTATGACTTGGTTAAGTTTTCTACGAGCTCTTCAGAGTTTCGTGCCGTAATGACTGTGGCGATATCGTCTTCGTATCCGCTTAGAAAGGCATTTCTAAGAGTATATTGAATATTTCGTCTTAGCTGATGGTCCACAACTCGGAACCAAGAACTGATATTTTTCCGCTCCCGATGTGATCCCCAGAGGCTTGATAGACGTGTTTTCGGTATCGCAAGTATTTCCTCATTATGAGCTATAGATATGCCAGAATTTTGCATCTTTGCTCTAAAGCGGCTAATACGTCCGTCCATCCTACGCTGTTTGAAAGCGTTCCTTACATCAAAGGTGACAAACAGGACTGTTCTCCTGGATTGAATTCTGCCTTGTGGCGCTGTTCCTGCCTCTATTGTAGACCTTCTCCGTCTAAAGCCGTGCTGTCTTGCTGATAATCCGCCGGCATTGTCTATGGGTGTAGGTATCAGGAGCATTGGAAGGGGGATCGATTTGTATGGAAATACATGTTTAGACTTGCCTTACAGCATAGGTTGATTTAAAAGTAAATTTTAAGTAAACAATTAATACGTAATTTACTCTTCTACGGGGTAGAGAAGTGCCCAAATTTAAAATATTATTTAGTTATACGAGTATTCAGAAAGCTGCCGGGAAAGCATTAAACACTTCGTAGATGAGGCACAGGGGTATTATTCTTTCAAAAAGCTCAGGACAGTCCCCCCCCCCCCCCCCCATTATTTTAGAAAATTGGCAGCAAAAAAACGAGCAAGGTAAATAAGTCCAGTTGGGAGTTTTTCAATTTATAAGTGCACACCGAAAAAGAACGAAAGGTGAATTTAATAAAAAATTTCTGAATCCATTCTATACGCGTAACAGCGATTTCCAAATACTAGGCGCATAAACCTGCCTAGATCTTATATATGTATGTATACCATCAATTGCTGATGAGCCTGATGAGAAAGGGGTCTGAATTGGTCTCAGAGACCTCCAACCCGGTCATCACCATCCCCCTCAGTGTTGTTAAAGGAGAATCGCGCAACTTATTTCTCAAGTAAGGGCAGATCAGATGGAGCTTCATTTCTTCGTATGCTATTTAGAAAACCCTTCCGCCGCACTATAACAGACGGAGGGGTTAGAAAGTCCTGCGAAATCCACGCCATTCAATTTTCAAACTCGTACTTGGGCAGTGTGCCAGCCAAGATCCCATCGACCTTCTCCATCGACCATCGACAGCTCTGGTTGGCTGTAGATATCTGCCTGTTGAAGCTCTCATAATGGTATCAAAACGGCGCTTTTGTGCTATTTAGGAAGTGCCATTTCACCTATCTTCCTACCTATTTACCACCTTGGGTTGTGCCTCTTGATGTTTTTCCACAAATGGAGGCACTTACAGTTTTGCGCCGCCTGCGAACGGCAGACGGGTGTTTATGAGCAGCTCCGGCTGGTAGTCACGCACCAGCCCAATAGGCTGCGACGGCCGCCTCTCTTGATCTTACTAAAGTACAATAATAACATTTAAAGTAATATTGAAATGTACGAATTTGAGATGAATGAACTATAACGCCGGACAAAGGCCAATTTTTCATATAACTTGGAAGCTATTATATATAGCCAATATGCGTGGAAAAGCTTAATTTCAAGTCGAATAAATATCCCACAAGACAATATTTATCATCCAAAATACCAAATTTGTCCATCTGGAAGGAATTGATTGTGTATCACTCCGCGAATAACGACGAATATCAATCAAAACATCATAATACATTTGCTAAAAAAAGGGAAGAGTGAAAATAAATCTTCAGTGTCTTAGATATATTTTTCAAAGTTATTTACAATATTAAAAAGGGTAAGCCTTATCCTCTTTCTTTTATGGGTTTTCTATCTACAAATGTTGCTTTCGCCTAAAACTACTCGGCTTCCTTCTCATTATTATTATTATTTGCTGTCGCGCCGGCTGAGAGCGCAAAGAACCGATACAAATAAATTCTATTGGGGTCGATTCGCAGCTTTTGACTTTATCTGCGGCCAAGTAAGCGAGTCTTCAAATGTCGTAAATTCGTCATAAAGGCTTCGTCTCAATGTTCCTTCCTTCCGTCCCCTTCGGCGAAAGCCTTGCGGATTCCAGTATAGGGTTATGCTGCTAATGTCATCGCAGGTTCACTGGTTGTATGGAACTTTCGTTAGCGTATTCCTATCTCAATCGGAATTTGTTTGTTTCGAACAAGGAGCTCGTCATTAGAAATCCAGGTATCTGGCCACCATATGCGCAGTATAGCTGTTAAACCGCGGCTTATAAAAGTTTGTTGTTTGTTGAAACCGCTACGGACCACGTTTCGCAGCCATCCAGCCGTACAGAATTCCCATTCGAGTTGAAAATCCTTAGCTTTGTTCTGGTGGTTAACTGCTTCTAGTACCATATGTTTTTAAGCATAGCGAAGGATGATCTGGCTTTTGTTATTCTGTACTCAATGTCAGTATTAGCGCACCTTGTCAGATGTTATTTGGCTACCTAAGTAGACACATTTGTTTACACTATCGATGGATTGTCCGTACACTCTGAATGCACCAGGTTGGGGGCCATTAATGGCCATAGACTTCGTCTTTTCAATGTTGATACGCAACGCAACGCGATCTGCGTAGGTAGTCACATCGTCTAATTTGCGGTACATGTGTTCCCGTTGTTGTGATAGTAAAACAATGTCCTCAACATAACCAAGATCATCTAGATGTTCCATACCGATTGAGTTCCAGAGGATGCCTACGACAGGCTGAGCGTCAAGGGCATTGCTTAGCACATCATCGATTACGATTAGAAACAAGAGTGGCGACAGAATGCAGTCTTGCCTCACTGATTCTGATGAAACGACATCTATTTCCGCTTGATGATGAAGATGGTGACTAATTTTTATCGCGCCGAATAGACGAATGTAAAAGTTAATGGAGGCAATCAGGTCCACTTTGGGTATATTATGAACTAGTTTGTTAACTGGTATAATGCTGAAGAAGAGGCTGACAATTCGTAGTTACAAATACCAATGAACAAAAGATGAACTACTTCAGCTGTAAATAGTAAATAAATAGTAGATTTGACCACAGGGTATTCACACTCGTATATTTATGTACATATGAAAGTAATTGCATGCATTTAAGAGAATTGCATACATTTAATTTCACGCTAATTCGATACTAATTTATTTTCTATAATTTCTATTTATTGTGCCACATCATTGGATGTGTAAATAATTAGCGAAAGCCCGTAGCTGAACTTGGGCGGTCGATGCCTTTGCTCCACTCAGCGCAATGCAGGCTGAAGTTCAGTGCAACTCGAAATGTTTCAAAGTGCAGCTGGGTGCGGCAATGTGACAAAGGTGCAAATGGATTAGTCTTAATCAAATCGCACAGAAGCGTAAATCCACATACATTTCAAAGCGTGCAATACGCGAATGCAAATTCAAAAAAACAGCGGAGCAGATATTAAGCGAGTGGTATAAATTTATCTGTAGATCTGCAGTAGCTGGCACAAAACAATAGAAGAAGAGGAGGATTACACTTCGTTCTTGGTCACCATGATTTGACTATTAGTCAAGCGCTTATGAGCAAAGCATACAACGTCCACAACGAAACTATGATAATTTATAATCTAATTCAATGAATTATCGAAGTAAAATTAATTTCTCAGGGGAAGATTAGAAAATATTTACAGCACAATAATAATTGCGAAACAGTTAGGAGAAATACTGCAATTTCAGTTCCCACAA
This sequence comes from Anastrepha obliqua, assembly GCF_027943255.1. Classification (NCBI taxonomy): domain Eukaryota; kingdom Metazoa; phylum Arthropoda; class Insecta; order Diptera; family Tephritidae; genus Anastrepha; species Anastrepha obliqua. The sequence continues at coordinate 53,706,053 of NC_072893.1, forward strand.
TTCTCATTTCCTTCACGGTTGTGGAGTTCGTGCTTTTCAATTTGATGTTCTGCTTTACTTACGCTACCATTGCATTATACATTTTGAAAAAAAATTCTTGGGAAAATTCACATATCCTAAATTTTTTCTTGTTGCTTTTTTTTTTAAAGCAAGATGCATTTTCATTGTGGTTTTAAGCTTTGTTCTTGGGTTGGACTAGGCTGGCGGTCCCACCTAGTGTGACACTCGAAGCTCTTATTCCCTTGAGACGCCTGTTTCATCACTTGAAGACATTTGTACACAATTTCAATTTCATGAGGTTACCGGTATTAGCGGAACTTCACAAGTTCTCAACTTGTTTGAAAAACTGTCGACCGAGCATTTGTGCTCCTCACTTGGAAAATGCTAATCAGTGGCAGAGAATGTGTTGTATAGTACCCTCTTCCTGGACACGGTCTTGACATTGACTGCCTATTTGTGGATTTTAAAAAAGCTTTTGCTAGCATCGAAAATTGCCTTTAATATTTCGTCGGCAAGGAGTGCCGAAGAAACTGGAGTATTTGGTATCAATGACCCTGGTAGAAGCAACATCCAAGGTGGTGTTACAAGGAAAAACTTCAGACTTATTTGATGTTGTCGCAAGTACAACAAACAGACACACTCTCAACCGTCATACAGGGTTTGATTGAAAAGTAATGAGCCTTATTTTTTTGAAGCAGTTTTATTAAACCTTTTGGCTTATCAGTCAAAACCTTTGGAACCAATTTGGCACACACTTTGCGTATTTCAAGTTTTCCAGTCACGATTTCCCGCACATTGTAATAAGTTAAATTTAACTCTTCACTGATCTCACGTAGACTAGCACGACGGTCAATGTTCCAAAATTCATGAAGATTTGCGGCTGTGTAGACGATCTAGCTGACTGTACGCTGGAGCTGATAACTACAGCAAAGCTAGTCGGCCTTGAAATTAATGTCGATAACACAAAATACCTCGTTTGGTCTTTAAGCGGCACACGCTATGGCAGTCTGGAGGTTGGCTGATATATTTTTAACAAAGGGGAGAGTTTTAAATACCTGGGTGTAAATCTTAACAGCGCTGCAGACGCCCTAATCTGCGTGAATGATAGACTAAAAGTTGCTAATAGAAGTTATTTTACTCACCTGAAACTTCTCAAAAATAAATTACTTCCGTGGTCGTGTAAGCAACCAATCTACAGGACGCTAATCAGATCAGTGGCAACATATGGCTGCAAAGCATGAATACTGACACCTTACATAAAGAAGGATACTTGGACAAGCAGGGGAAGCTGATGCATCTTTCAGAATAAGATGCAAAGATGAGATCGAACAGCTGATATCAGATCGAAACATTGCGTTTCAATAAACTCAGCGGCTGCGTTGGTTTGGACACCTACTCAGGATGAACGACAGCAGGTTTACAAAAAAGACCTTCAACTCTCTTATTATGAGCATTAAAAAACGTGGAAGACCTCCAAGAAGATGGGAAGACGTTGTTGATGGAGATTTACGTCTTATAAATGCTAGGAGAAGCGACGCAAAAAACCGAGTCGTATGGAGCGCGATTGTGAAGGAAGCATTGGCTCACCCCGAGCTGAAAGTGTTATGATGATGACGATGATAATGATGATGAGTATCCTCTTCCTTCACCACATTGCCCCAATAAGTCAACCTTATATTTAGTTATCAAACAGTCAACCTTATAGTTACCCTCTATGACACAAAAGCTGGGAAATCAAACAATAAGCGTACGGAATGTCTCAGGCGGCTCAGTAAAAGATTAGCGACATTTCACAGATACTCTTGAAATCCGTTACATATTTTCCAGATACTTCACAGATACCTCGCTATTATTAAAGATATCAGTAGCCCTTTTCTATAGGAAATCGACAAAATCGTCGATTATAATGACATCATGACGGCCGCTGTAGACGATGAATTGGTGCGCGACTACCATACCGAAGTACACACGTTCGAAACCACGGGCACGAAATATCAATTGATAGTAAACATTTTTTCCTAATAGCAGTCGTTCCTTGGCAGGCAATGGCAAACTTGCGAGAAAAAGGTACTCATAAGAAACCCTCTGTCAATCTAAATTTTAATAAGTACAGCCTAAAAATGTGTATTTTTATAAGGCTTACTTCGTAGTGAGGCATGCAAAACCAATAAAACACTCTGACTTATACTAAGAGGTGAAAAGTAAGTTGTCATAGATTACAAAACTCGACGTCAGTTTTTCTTATAAAGTATGCATTCGTAAAACCCCCTCAAGGTCAATGATCGATAATATTTCGATTCATTTTGTTACAGAAACCCTTTCAATGTTGTAGTCGTAATGATCTCGTAATCTAGGTTCTATGATAATATGAACTGTAGTGTGGGAACTGGCCTCTATTCGAAACAGCTCAACTTATCCAAATCAACTCGAATTAATATAGTGACTACACCAGCGTGTTCCAGGTAGAACTATGAGCAATCAGGGAAGCTTACGAATCACTGAAACACTACAAGGAAATTGGTGGAAGAGTAGCTATCTTTTCAGATAGTCCAGCAGCTATCAAGGCATTAAATTCCAACTTCATTTCGTCCAAACTCGTTTTACAGTATAGAGAGGAACTAGAATGGCTTGGTCATTGGCTTCAAATTAGTCTGTTATGGGCTTCGGGACACAGGAATATAGAGGGACGGAGGGTAATGAGAAAGCAGAGGAACTAGCGAGAAAAGGTTTGACACTCGACATAACAGAGGCGGTTGCAGTCACTACCCCATTCACTACAATAAAAGTATCCATTACGTCACCTCGACAGGCAATGGCAAACCTCCGAGTGTATTTCTGCCATGAAAAAGCTCCTCATAAAAATATCTGCCGTTCGGAGTCGGCTTGAAACTGTAGGTCCCTCCATTTGTGGAACAACATCAAGCCGCACACCACAAATAGGAGGAGCAGGTCGGCCAAACACCCAAAAAGGATGTATGCGCCAATTATATATATGCAAATATATAACAGAGCTAATTAGGATTCTTTCAGTAGAAATACTCCACCACTTTAAAAACAACAACAACATTCGTAATGAAATGGAATAGAATAGGTCAGTTAACTCCAACCGTGGTCGATCATTTCGACTAATTTTCATTTATAGAAATAACACGTGAGAGTTAGTCAATGCTAGGGGGTCCTTTCCTTATGAGCTGAGGCGGAATCATGCTGGAAGATGGTTCGCCCTCCATTGACGAGGGTACATACTAATCAATTGCTTCAACACCCTTTCTACGACATCGTCCTGGTACACTTTTGTCACGGTCTTAACACCTTTTTCGCAGAAATGAAGAGATCTCACGCCTTTACAAGACACTCACCACAAAACCATTACGCAGGCTGGTTGGTGGCCACGCTGAACACTTGGAACAACAGTTTTAGAGTCTTTAGAAATTTTAGCAGCGATTTTGTCGTTTTGCTTATTAAAAACTTCTGCAACAGTGAACATTTTCTCATCTGTGAAAAGAATATTTTCATGGCCGTTGACCGCGCGCTACCGAAGAAGCTGCTTGCATCTGTCGAGTCTAATTTTCTTCAAGCGCATTGTCAAATGACCAGTTGAGCGATGGAAGGCTTGCATGTGGAGATCATCCCTAATTAGTCTTGGCATGAATCTGGTCGATACATTAATTTTTTCTGGACATGATTTTCTGCTTTCTAAGTAGATTTTTGCGAATTCGTTCGAGTAAGACGAATAACTGTACTGGTTCGAAACACGCGAGGACGACCACTTCTTTTTCTGTCTGACACTTCAGACGTTTGGGAAAAACGATTGATCGTGCGGAAAACAAACTTTCTCGAAATATTAAGTTTTTCAGCAATTTGTAAATCTCACCTGCAATTTTACCACACTTTTATAATGCAATCATGGCAATGCGATTTTCCTTAGCTCCCCACTCCCACTCAACAAGCGAAATTTGGCACGAAACTGAGTACAATTTTTTAGTAGACTATGCATACGAACAAAAGAAAAAGTAACGGAACTTTTTCTGCAAGTTTGTTCTCGCCGTTTGCATTGTAAAATTTGTCACAGAATTTATGGCAAGAGTAAGTAAATATCGCTCACAGGCCTCCCATGGAGCTGAGAGCCAGGTAGGTACAAATGAATCCACTTTTTCTAACCTTCGCTCATCTCTCAAGGGTGACCGGTTCTTGAATTTAGTTTTCTTAAGGCTGTTATAAAAACAATAATCGGTCGATAGAGGCCATCACGACCACTGCAAGCATAAATTCCAAGAAAAAAGAACCGATGATAGTCGCTTGCCTATCTGTCTACAAATCTTTGGAAGTACTTTGAAGAACTGGAAATGGTAGAAATCGTCAGAACCCGAGCAAGAAGCAGAATACTAGTAGGTCATTTGACTGCGGCGATGGTGAGTCTTGCATCCCATTTCGTTCAATTCCAAGTTCCCAGTTTCCTCAACTATTTTTGAACTTTTTACATACAGCTGGTCATACATTTTTCTGAGAGTCATATTTGGGTACATACATACATATGTACATATGTATAACTACTTACATATACAAGTCCAAGTGTTCGACTCTACCAAGTATGGGGTGCCTCGATGCGCACTGTGGCCCATCTAAGCTCTATTATCGCTCGCATATCGCAGATCGCATGATTCTCTATTGTTGACGAGCATCACTGCGCAATTTCATGTACAAATGTATGTATGTACATATGTATGTATGCGTAGATATAAATATGTGCATACATACACTCAGCCATATGTTGGTGTCAATTAACGCCAGCTATTCTGCTGTCCACTTCAATTCGACTTCTGTGCACTTTTAGGTCTTGTTCACTTTTTCCCCCACTCAATATCGTCGTTGTCGTTGTTGTTGGCAGTCGCAGCTTTTATTGAAAGATTTATGAAATTGACTGCCATTTGACCATTTCGTTCGCAATTTAATGGAGTCAACGGTGTCAGTTAATAGACCAGTAGGCCGCACCGCATCACAGTACCCACTCGTGTTAATGCAACGAAAGCAATTTTCTAGCTGCCTCTGAGTAAGTAAATCTGGCATTATTTTCTTCAAATGCTTAGTTGAAATATTATGCATGCATATGTACGAGTATGTGTTGTGCTTTTGTTGCCTTGCTTACTGCGAGTGGCAGTGCATGAGTAGGCATGAAAACAATGAAGCGTTGAAATTATGGAGAATTATGAATGGACACTTCTGGTGTGTGTAGAGAAATAAGTGGGGATTCCGTGTGTGATGCCAAGGTCTATATGCACAATGTATTTTCTTATGCATAGATACATACAGACATATGTATGCATGCCATTAGACTTGTGGAAAATTATCTACGTACTAGAACTAGTTTTATTTTTGCTATATTATGAAACAAAAAAAGGTTAAAAAAGGTCACTCTGAGAAGATTTTAGTACTAATGAAAATATTTTGACTCTTATAAAATTTGATAATTTGAAAGTGCAAATTTAATTTTTTGTTCCTTATATGTAAGTTAATGCAAGAATATTAAATATTCTTTTCTCAACTCTTCTTAACATTGAAGACCTCTTTACACATTTTAAAAAGCGTTTGAACTTACTGAATGCGAATTAAAACCATAGAGGTGTAATCGTTTCGTCCGGTCTTCAATCCTTAGTGGGGCATAGGGCATCAAGAGGGGTATTCGTAGTAAAATAAGCAAAAAATTACCAGAAAATACTAAAGAAACCATAATAACATTTTTACAAAAAGTTATCTAGTTACATAACCTCAAATGTAGCAAAAAAGTCGTTCCCTTAACAAGAGAGTTTCGCTTAACAAAAAAAAAAAACTCATAAATTAAATTGTACACAACCATTACACATTTATTGTATTTACAAAAAAAACGGCACATTTTAAAAACAATTTGTCACGCATACAAAGTTTTTTACGTAATTCAATAAAAATTTGGTGTTATATTTTCTTTAAATATATTATATAATGTAATATATAATATAATATATGTAATATATTTTTCAAAATTATAAACATTACTTTTAATTAGAAGAGGCTAGAAAAATGTCATGAAGAAAGAACTAAAACTCCGAGACTAAATAACAAAAAACAAAACGCTAAATCAAGTTACGAAAATGGTAGTCTGGCCATACTGGAGCTAAAACCACGTAACTCATTGTCAAATTCGCTGAGCGCAAAGTAACGGCACCACGGTAGGCGCCCTCTCATTATTCTTTCCATCATGCAGTGTCATGGTATTAAATTGGGGAATAAGTTCGTAGCGTTTTTACCGAAGACTTTTATTTAAGCAAAAAACAATAGTTATATCCATAAGTTAATCAATTACATATTCGCCGTTGCTGTTTACAACTTCTTCCCATCCCTCAGCCAATTTATTGATGCCGTTCCCCCAAAAGCGTCTGGTCTGGTGTCAAAGAAGTTGTGGAGCCAGTTCTTAAGGACCTCTTTACTATCGAAGGTAACGGTCTTCATATGGTTTTACAGGGGGTGGAAAAGATGGTAATCGGTCCGTATAAAGTCCGGAGAATACGGCGGATGCTGAAGGACCTCCCATTTGAGCTCTAGGAGTGTGGCTTTGACGACTTGTGCAACATGGGGCCTGGCGTCGTCGTGAAAAAGTATGGTTTGACCAAGTCGATCAGATCTTTTCAGTCTAACGAATGAGGCTACGCGGTATAGCAGCGCAATGTAGAGCTCCTTGTTGACCGTGGCATTCTTTTCGAGTATTTCCCAGTGCACCATGCCCTCTTGGTCCCACCAAACACACATCAAGATCTTCTTTGGATGAAGATCCGGCTTGACTCTCGGCTTTGGCGTATCTCCTGGAGCCATCCACTCCTCTCTTTGCTTCATATTGATGTATAGGAACCACTTCTCATCCCCCGTGACTGTTCGGTACAAAAAGCGGTCTTTATGACCGAGTGTTTGTCTATGGCGGGCGTGATGCTGAGAAGAAATTTGAATGCGACTTTCTTTGTTTTTTTCGTTGAGCTCGTGAGGCTTTCAGGGTCCCAATTTTTCGGTAAATCCCATTGAGTGAACGTGTTTGAGAATCTTTTTATGGTCGCAGTTCATTTTTTCGTCCAATTTGCGACTTGTTGGTGACCGTTCTCCCTCGAAAATGATTTGAGACGTTCTTAATCGAAGTCAGAAGGTCTTCCGCTGCGGGACGTGTTCCTTAACGTAAAAGTCTCTATTTTTGAACTTTGTAAACCATTTCCCTCATGCAGACTCCCCTATGAAACCTTCTCCCGGACCGCTACGGCAGCTTTTTGAGCTCGATGAAAAGCAAAGAAGAGCAGATGTCTGAAATTTTTGTTTTTGCCTCCTGAGTATTCCATATCTAAGCCTGAAATCTATTAAAAAATTTATAATAAATAATTTAAAAATAAAATTAACTTGGTTTTTGACAGCAGAAAGAGTTCTATTTTAACGATCAAGAAAAAACATCTCATTGTTAGTAACTTCGATAACAGGCCTTTGTCTCACATGTTCAAAGATTGAATATACCTCATTTCCACTATTGCAAAAGCTGAAAGAATGAGGACAAGGATGAGTCTGCTGTTCCGCGAGGCATGCCACGTTCTTCTTGAATGATACTGATGACCTTAGGGATATAAGTGGCAGCCGGAACAATGAGTTTGCACCGAGTGCCACTTCTACCCACCTACCTGCCTAACTACGAAAACACTAGGAAAATTCTTCGCATAAGCGGGCATGTTAAAAAGTCTGTGGCATAAAGAAGAAGACCTGAGAAATTAAATATCAAATTATTTATCATTTGACATATTTTCCGTTCAGGTCATTCCTAAAGTTTACAGGACGCGTACACCCTTTTTTGTTCCACAAATGGATGGACCACCTACAATTTCAAGCCGACTCCGAATGGCAGATATTTTTTATGAAGAGCTTTTTTATGGCAGAAATAAACTCGGATGTTTGCTATTGCCTGCCAAGAGGCGACCACTATTAGAAAAACTTTGAACCTACGTTCTCTCTGAATTCCGAATGGTAGTCACGCACCAACCCATTCGGTTACGGCGATTGAGTGAAAATACACCAACACTCGTACTTTGAAGTTCCCACATTTAAACACACTGTAGTGTGCCAAGATCAATTGCGAAAAGCCGCGTGCTCAGTCTGTCGCATAAGTTGCGTACGAAATTGGGCGGCGTGGTGACGAACGGAAGCATTCGCCCGTATACGAATGTTGAATCACTGCTGAAGATGTGCCGCCACAAATGGGCCACTGCGGCACAATTGCAATTGTAAATCACAGACGCAATGGTGCGGCCAAAACAAAAATCACAACATAATGTAACAAAAACAATACAACAACAATAAAGTCTAAAACAAAGTTAAGCGATCGTGTGGCAAGTGCAACTGAGCGGCGATTAAATGAAAATTTACGTATGTGAGAATGCCAGTGGTCATATGTCCGTAAGCATTCTTGATAGAATTGAGCAAATGCATCCATACATACAAACATACAAAGCTACTCGGGCATGTGGCAGCGGCAATCATACCACAACCAGGCCACAACAATAAAATTGAGAAGCTCAACAATTACTGAATTGCCTGCAGTTACTTTTGTTTCGTTTTCGCCAAAGCACAGTGAAAATGGAAAATCAGTGCTCTGCGATCAACGTTGCGATCGACGATCAACAGTTGGAGATCAGCAGTTGGCGATCGGCAGAGATCAGCGATTACGAATGGCAGATAGTATTGCCGCGTTGATATGCGTTGCGATTCGATTAAATGTATGCGATCGCTGGTAACGCCCCGACAGCAGGATGCAACTGTAGGCCATAGTAACAATAACAATGGGAAGTAGTTAGATTGTTGCCCAACAACTGTGCATACGTACTTACTTACCTGATATTTACTATTGTAGATCGCTTTTGCCGCCGCAAAAACAACTGTCATACAAGCAATAAGATATTTTTTCGCGCGGCATTCAGTGCGGCACTGTCGCAATGGAGCAGGCGGGTAAGTTGGCAAGAAAGAAAAAAAGTACATACTCCCTCCAGGATTGCCAAGTTTTAAATGGATTCCTCTAACTGTAGAACGAGCGTCTTTGGCATTTGAATGTACTGCTCATAAACTAAAAAAAAATGTAATATGAAGGTATCAACCGAAAAGACAAAAAGTTTAGGCATATCAAAAAATCAAATAATATGGAAACTGGAAATAGATCGAACAAGTGATGAGGTCTAAGTACCTCGAGGTGAAGAACTCCAGTGGCCGCAGCATTATTAAGCAAGTGCGAGAAAGATGTGCTCAAGAGGGCAAAGTATCAGGATGGCCTAGAGACATAACATGGAGGCAGAAGTCCTTAAGAACAGAAGCTGAAATCCGAATTTACAAATTTGTTATGAGACCCATTCTGAAGCGGGGGAGCTGAAAATGCAAAAACAAAACAAATACTACGCACTGCAGAAATGCAAATTTTACGATCATCACAGGAAAAACTCGTCTAGATTACGTAAGAAATGAAGCAATATGGGAGACAACGAAAGTTGCAGACATTGTAAAACCGGTAAGGTCAAGAGGACGAGCTAGGAAAGACCATATAACAAGGGCACCCAGCGCTCGAATAATAAGGATTGCTAAAGATTCTAAGCCAAACGAAAGACGTGCAACGGGAAGGCCTCTAAAACGATGAAAGGAGAGCTTGAAATCCGGCTTAAATGATTTATTTTATTATATTAGAATTGTGATATTAATGAATTTTGTGTTTACTAGTATAATGAAATGTAATTTATAACAGGCAAAAAGCTTATAATACAATAAAGTAAAAGGCCAGGAAGAATAAGAAGCTCTTAAACTTCTCATAAAATTGCATTATTCTCATACATACATATATACAAGTATAATTGGTTTGAAACTCCTTTGTTAGACATCTGCCCGAGCTCCTCCTACAATTTTTGGCTTGCGTCTTGATTTAGTTCCAGGAATGGGGGGACGCCTCCGAATGGCAAATGGTTTGATGAGGAGCATAAATGCAATCGGAAAATCGTCAAGGCCGTAACATATAAAATATTATAAACACGTTTCGAACCTGGGCCCTATCAATCGGTAGTGACGCACAAGCATTCTGCTGCACCGGCCGCAATATGGCTGAACTAGTTTTTCAAATGATGACCTGTCTGAATTTTTTATTCGTAATGACATGGGCTTTGTAGCACATAGCTTGGCCAGGCCATCCGTATTGCCCGAGTTGCAACGAGCATGTCTGCATCAACGAAGAGCATTCGTGAGCAAAAGGAAGCTTCAGGTTCGGAAGGTATGCATAAGCGGCATATCTTCCCAAATAAAGAGAGAAAATATAAGTTTTTTGGTATCTTCCTTAACCGACAAATTATTACATGTTCACATGAGACAAGAATTTCGGTATTCCTGATAACTCAGTATTAGTGGATACCAAAAGCCACATTTTCCAAAGTACTGACATGGCGCTGTAAAAATACACAGCCGGATAACTATAAGAAGGAAACTCAACGTAACACCAAAGTAACTTCAAATACAGCAGCTGTACCTCGTCCTAGAGAAGTCGAAGATATCATCAACACAATCATCACCCTTTGACACTACAACTCTTTCTGAGCTTTGGCCGGCTACAAACGGGGCCTCCATACATCTCAATCGCTTGCGACTTTTTTCCAATTCCTTAGACCAAGTTTATTGATGTCCTCCTCTAGTTCGTCGACACATCTTATGCTCGGTCCTCTTCTTGCTCTAGTGTTGGACGCTCTGGTGTCTACAATTTTCTCCTGCGCCCTCGTACCGTTCATTGCTGTTATATGACCCAGCCAGTCGAATATGTCTATTCATCCCTAACTACTATGGTTCGACATGAATAATAATTTAAGTGCTCTGGCAACGAACTCTTTGTTCTCTTACCTTCCTCTGCTATGTAACTTAAATCGTCTTAGGTTTTTTAGTAAAAATACAAACCATTTCGCACGGGGATCTTGGCATAGTCCATTTCAGATATTTAAGACATATTATCAATAATGCTTGGCATGTTTTCTTTTGGCTGTTTAATCATTTGCTGTCATAATTCCTCTTGACTAGCCACTGATCAGTTCATCCACTGGCCAGCTCAAATTAACAGAGAAAATCTTTGCAGCTGCTGAGGAACTCAAGCCGGTAAGATGCGTTGGTGAGTACACTGCGGTCTACGAACATCTGAATGTTATTGCTAGTACAGCAAATATGCTCCTTTGGGATGTATACTATCTTCCTTATATTCGGGTAATTAGCCGGTAGTAGCGTCACTCTAGTATATATCTCAAAAAAACGCTATACGCCATCTGTTGCCATGCTTTTCACTGCTCTTCAAACCGCTTTGACTTTCCTATGTTTAATCTACTTATTTTGAACAAAACGCACTTGGAGACCACCAGTGGATTTCGTTTTGATATGCAGCTCAGGAGTGGTTATTGAACTCAAAGGCTAAAAACTTGCAGAGAGCACCGAGTGTTGTGTGTAGACCAGAGCAGTGCACCTCGGATCGGCAAGCTGGTTATATGTGCCTGCAATGAAATCATTTCTGCCTCTTGGGGTAAGTAAAGTCCAACAACAAAATAATAATGAACCTAGTCGCTTTATCTCTAATCTAGCTGGCTTTCGCTCTCCATTTCTCTCTGAGAGTAAATCTTAGCTAATTGAACGCGGTTCCCAGTAACTTTAGTAAATGAAAGCCGGTGATGTTGACGATCATTTCGAGCCACGCTTTCTTTGATCTGTTGGTAAAAGAAGTGGGTTTGGGCTGAATAACAGTGTTCTGAAATTGAATTATGGTTATTAATGAAAATGCGTGATTTATTTGCAGCTTTGAAGGTATTTCGAAGTATATCCAGGTACACACTTTTCAAGATTTGCATAATTAACGTGGTATTGTTTTATGCTGTGTGCTATAGAGATGGCATATTGAGTGCGGTGTATCCATCGTCTGTTAGGTTAAGCCGCTCTGCGACTGTTCCGCGTTCGTCAAAAACCGACTTAGCTGTCTGAACTCTTACTTCTATGGATGTCTGGCACACTTGGAATCTGTGACCATACACAATATTTCATCGCCTATCAGAGAGACAAGCTTGGAGTGTTTGAGAGAAAGATTCTGCGTAAGATTTTTGGACCTTTGCACGTTGGCAACGGCGAATATCGCAGGCGATGGAATAATGAGCTGTATGAGCTTTACGACGACATAGACATAGCGCAGCGAATAAAGATCCAGCGGCTACGTTGGCCGGGTCATGTCGTCAGAATGGATACAAACGCTCCGGCTTCGATGCGGTACCAGCTGGTGGTAGTAGAGGAAGAGGAAGGCCTCCTCTGCGTTGGAAAGATCAGGTGGAGAAGGACTTGGCTTCACTTGGTGTGTCCAATTGGCGCCGGTTAGCACGAGAAAGAAACGACTGGCGCGCTTTGTTAAACTCGGCCAAAATCGCGTAAGCGGTTATCGCGCCAAATAAGATCAGAGAGACAAAGTGGTTTCATAACATCGAAAATTAGAGCAGGGGACTTGAGCCCAAATAAGTGGTAACGGAATTGACCTCCATGCTTAAGTGGGTCGCTCTATATACCCAAGGATAGTGGCAACCATCGTAACCTAAACGCCCTTGACCAAACGTAAAGTCATTTCGGACTGAGACAGCCTTTCATTTGTGCCATACAATGAAGCTTAATGCGGCGGCGCTGAACATCTTCAGATTTAGTTTTTATGTTAATACCGGCCATAGCCGAATGGCTATGGGTTGTTGCGTGACTACCATTCGGGAGTGCACAGGTTCAAATCTCCGTGCATTAAACTGCAAAATGAAAACGTTTTTTTTCTAAGAGCGGTCGGCTCATGGCAGAAAATGGCAAACCTCCGAATGTATTTCTGCCATGAAAAAGGTCCTCATAAAAATATCTGCCGTTTGGAGTCGGCTTAGAACTGCAGGTGCCTCCATTTGTGGAACAACATCAAGACGCATGCCACAAATAGGAGGAGGAGCTCGGTCAAACACCTAACAGAAGTGTACGCGCCAATTATCTATCTATCTATCGTGAGGAGTAATACCCGAACGGCATTAATCGAGAGAGAGTTTACCTGTTTTCTTCAAACAGAGCTTCTTGAAGGCTTTAGTATGAGACCCAATAGCAAACACACAGAGTTCCAGCTTCAATTGATACTTAAAAGTAATGTGGCAACTCTGCTTGTCACCAATTGACCACAAGTTACAAGCGCCAATTCGGCGTATGGCTACCGAGTGCTCCCTGCGGACTCATTTGCGACTTGAGCTGTGCGTTTGTGACACAAACATGCGCACATAAATATATTTGCGCAACACAATTGTAGTGTTTTTTGTTGGCGTTTTCGTAGCATGTAAGCGTCCGCTTTGTATAGCCGTAAATCGACACTTTAGCATAATCGATTGCTGGTCACCGCAGAGACGGCGGCTGTGGTTGTAGTTGCAATGATGGCGACGACGACGGTGACGGCGACAATGCGTTGCGGCTTGGCTTTTAACTAGTTTTTCCTAGTTACCAATTGCAACAGATGTGACCAAGAAAGCTGCCTGGGAGCCAAGTGTTTAAAGATATGTTGCATACGCAACCAGTGCAGCAGTGAGTTGTTGGCATGCGGCTACACCGTTGGCCCCTTTTGGTCCTTGGTGTGGCATGTTTTTACGCAATTTAGGCGACGGCGGTGAATTTGTGTTGCGTGGCCGCCAATAGTCACTCTGCGCTGCTGATCGTTGCTGCTTGCAATGAATGCCATTGCCACGGTCGCGCTGTGCCACAGCAATTGCAATAAATAATCGTTGAATGTCGATGTTGCAGCGGCGGCAACAAAAAATGGTACGTATTTATATATATGTATGTATTTATGTTTGAGTGTGTGTGTGTGTGTGTGCGGTATATTGCACTGCTGCAAAGAGGATGAGTCTGCGCAGCAGAGACTGCAAATGCGAACGCGAACGACAACCGAAACCGATCGTGCGATAAGGTAATTGGACTATTATGTCAAAAAGTATTTGGCGTTTAAAAAATATGGCCTGACAGGTGACATTTCTCAAAAAGCGAGGAAGAAACCGTTTAAAAATAAAATACATACAAACATTAAAAAATAAATAAATTTATAAAATAGCAAAAATAAGCGCAGATAAGTGGCTTTTGTAGCCGAACAAGCGTCCGCATGTCTCTGCATTTCAGCAGGCGTGGCAACACTTTTCTTCCATTCCATTTCGCCCCAGTCGAATAGCTGTGCGCACTCACTCTTCCACTTTTGCTTTCCACACATTTGGCAATTCAATTAAAATATGAACAATCGTAAAAAATATGCAAAATTTTAATTAATTTTATTGTTATGTGGCAGTTGCACGCCATTTAGCGCTGTTGCGGCGCCAATTGGCCAGTATAAAATTGCCAACAGCAGCAATAAATGTATTGAGTATTTGCAAAGGCAACACAGCAGAGAAACAAGGCGCTGCAAACACGCTAAAATGTGATACCCGACATGCTGCCACACATGCAACATGACCAAATAAATACAAAAACTTTAAGTTATAGCCAAAAAAATTGGTCTTAATGCGCGCATTGTGGCGCGCTGCAGGCGAAAGTCAACCAAATTGCTCGTATGTTAGCTCAATGTGTGGCAAAGGAGTTAAGTAAACAGAAGAAAATAATAAAAAATTGCACGAAAAACATGGAATAAATTTTATTCAGAATAAAGTAGAATATGCACGTATTGCTTAAGCTCCAAGAAAAAAGGAAGTTAACAAAATTGTATGAAAGAAACTGATTCCAGCTCTCGACCGGTCTCCTGAGTTTAGCGATCTTTGAAGATCGTTTTAGAAAGTGATAGAAGGCTTTTAGGTCCCATTCTCAGGTCGCTCACAGATATATGCATTTAAAAATTGCAGTTAGTAGTGCAATCCAAGCTCACAAGGCCCGGTTTCTGGATCCCGTGGCGTCCTTATACTCTCAATAATAATTTTTAAGGTGACCTCTCTGTATTCTTCTTCTTCTTTTCCTTCTTTTTGTTTAGCGCGATAACTGCTTACGTGATTTTTGCCCAGTTTAACAAAGCGCGCTAGTAATTTCTTTCTCGTGCTAACCGGCTCCAGCTGGACACACCTGGCGAAGCCAAGTTCTTCTCCACCTGATTTTTCCAACGTATGTATAAATGAGATCATTTTCTTCCTCTACTACCACCAGCTGCTACGGTATCGAGTACTTTGTTCCTGTTCGGACCACATGACCCAACCAACCAAGCCGCTGGATCTTTATTCGCTGCACTATGTCTATGTTGTCGTAGTGCTTATGCATCTCATTGTTCGGCAAAATGCAAAGTTAAAAAAATCTTCCGCAGAACCTTTCTCTCAAACACTCTAAGGGACGCCTCATGGGATGTTGTCATCATCCAAGCTTCTTCGCCATACGTGTCCTAATGGGTATGATGAGAGTCTTGTAGAGTGTTAGTTTTGTTTGTTGAGAGAGGACTTTACTACTCAATTGCCTACTTAGTCCAAATAAACCAAGCCTTTTACAACCTCGAGATCATAACTATCAACAGTGACGTGGATGCCAATATGCGAGTGCGCCGACTTTTTGTTTGAAGACAGGAGGTACTACGGTTTGTCCTCATTCACCACCAGACCCATTCGCTTTGCTTCTTTATCCAGTTTGAAAAAAAAAAACTGAATTAACAGCGCGGTTGTTAAGGCCGATGATATCATAGGAATACGTACGATCTTTTCTAGCATCAGGTAAAAGAAATCACACGACAGCGAGTCATCTTGTCTGAAACCTCGTTCGGCATTGAACGGCTCGGAGAGGCCCTCTTGTGTGCATGGAGGAAGAATCCGTGTATAGAAGTCCACGCATGTGGGGAAAGTACCTGACTGCTATTCATTTGAGAGTGACCAGGACGATTCTTCTGCATATGGTCCAAGCAGCTCACAACTTCCGGGTTTCGCCCAAATATCCGATGGATAGCTTCAGAACATCCGTTTGAGAGCGAGTGGGGAGGATGCATCTATAAACTACATTCTTTTAAATTCAAAATCCCGCATTGCATCTTCGTCACATAGTGTCGTCAAGACACAGCAGTACTGCGAATTCAATAAGTTTTAATCTAATAGCAGTAAGAAATTATTTCGAAATAACTTAATTTCACAACAATAAATTTGAGAGATGAGATTTTGTCATCCTCAGAATATCTCTCGAACGCCTCCTATCCAAACGTGGCCCGAAGGACTTCGCGACCTTACATGTTCGTGTACTTGCCCAGCGCTCGCTGAGTTGGTGCAAAGCCCATCCTTCTAGGAGTAGAGCGCAGGTTGTCAAGGGGATCCCGATCCTCTCCTTTCGCGGGCATACTTCCTTACAGGTCCCTTGTCTGGCCAGTTCGCAATTTCCAGAAATGTCACTGTGACCAGGTACCCAACTTATCTTTATATCGAAGAATTCTGATGCAATCGAGAGAGAGTTCAGGCATTCCCTGACCAGTTTCGAATGCACCATAATTGATCCTAGAGCCCTAATTGCCGCTTGGCTATCGGAGTAAATATTTATCTTCTTAACAGTTATTACGCAAGTAAGTAGCCAGTCGGCTGCTTCTTTAATTGCGGCCACCTCTGCTTGGACCACACTGCAGTGATCCGGTAACATGAATTTGAGTTTGATGGGGAGCTCTTTGCAGAATACTCCTCCTCCTCCAAACCTACCGTCCAACTTCGAGCCATCCGTGAACAGGTTAACGACTCCACATAATAAGATTGGCTTTATTATGGTATTTTAGAGACAAAATACTATTTGTTTTACTTTAATTATATTTATTTTATTTTGGTTTTTTATATAGATTTAATTTTTTATTTTATCTTTTTTTATCTCATTTTCTTTTCTTTGACGTAATTTATTTTTAATTTATTTTTGTTTAATTTTAATATGTTGTATTTGATCTTATTATATTTTATAGTAAACTATATAATGCAATTTTATTTTTATTTTTTCAAGAACATTTATTTTGCTTTGTTCTTTTTGTTTTATTTTATTTTATTTTTGATTTTATTTTATTTTATTCTCATTTATTTTGCAGTTTTATCTGTTCTTATTTTATTTCATTTTAGTTTCGTTTGCTTTTTTAATTTAATTTATTTTGTTTTATTTAATTTTAATTTATTTTATTTTGATGTAATTAAATTTATCTTATTTTAGCTTTTCATTTCATTTTACTTTATTTACTTTCATTTAATTATAATTTGTTTCACTTTATTTTGTTTGACTTCATTCAATTTTTTGTTTTTTTTTCATTTTAATTTGTCTTATTTTATTTTATTTTATTTTATTTGTTTTACTTTATTTTATTTTATTGTATTTTATTTCGTTTTATATATTTTATTTGAATTTCATTAAAATTCCGCTTCGAACGCATACGAGTACATCTACTCACTTGCCACAAATTAAAAATTCATCACTTGCTTGCAACAGGCGCATGCAATCGCCTAAAAGGTGCTCAAAATGTTTGGTGTTGAAAGCAATCAGGTAACGAATTTATGAATGCATGTATTTACACGCTTAACATATGCAACATCTGTGCTGGCGTGCATGTTGCACCTTTGGTAGTAAAAGGTAATTCATCTTTAAAAAATGCTTTATTTATCCTTTGGTTGGAAATATTTCTTGAGACACATAAAACCGTATTCGGAACGTGCATGCGAGTAAATATGTACACAAGCACGTGTATATACTCGTAATACATTTACATATAAATACAAACATATGTATGTGCATAGCTCTTAAAGGCCTGCTGTTGCATGCTCGCTTGTTGCACTTGAATTAAGTAATTACGACGTGACTCAGTACGTAATTTTTTCTTTGACTCCATATTCAAAATTTCATGGGGGTTTTATTTGTGGGCATGTATGTAGGTATGTATGTACTTAGAGAAATTATGCTCCAAACTCGTATCATCATTTGTACTGCATAAGTGCAGGTGTATGTATGAGCAAAGGAATTTCTGAATGGCAGTTTGGCATGTTGCTGGTGCCAATGCCACACTTCAATGTCCGATTCAAACGAAAAGTATATCTCTTATTTCTCTTTGTGAGCTTATATGTCCATATGTATGTATTTACGAACATCAGTACCCACCGCACAGACATTACTGCTATTTTCCCCTAAAATTATTGGATCTATTTAGTTGAAAGTAAGAGTTTCGGAGGACGCGAATAAAATTGAAGGTTAGTGATTTCATGTCAAGTGATTCAAGTAGATTGGACATGGTTTTAAATTTTTCTGGAAATTGGACATTTGCAGCTTAAATTATAAAAGAAGTGAATTGCGAAACTCAGTGCAAAATACTGCTCTAGCGAAGCGAGGTACTCCTAAATTGCTTCGATTTGCAAAAAACCAATTTGGATGATTGAATTTGTGCCACCTTAGGTGCGCCTTATATACATTAATAAGCAGATACTCGATATTTTGAACTGGTTCGGTGTAGGTACTTGAATAAACTGGAAATGTTAATGGTTTTCACGATGAAACTTTCAGATATGACTGAGCATAGTCCCAGCTAGTAATGCCAAAAATAGGAAGCAAATCTATGTTAAGTATTTTTTTTTTGTTCAATAATCCAAAACTTGTGAACAAAAACATCAATTTTTTTAAAAAGTGTATTCTATCCTTTGGTAAAATCTGAGCTCTGAAACCTGCTGGGGCCTTGTGGATATGCACAGAACTCATCAGACCAATCGTCATTTATGCCGCTGTTGCTTGGGGGCGATAGACCATGACTAAGTGCACACGTCGGGAACTATACAAACTGCAAAGAAGTTTAAAGTATGTTTACGGGTGCCTCCGGCGATGCCTTAAATATCATACTATGTTTGATTTGCTTCCTTGGATCATAAGATACAGGAGGAAGGAAAAACGAAAATGTGTAAACTCCATAAATTGTGTTTCTGACACGAAGATGGAGCTTCGAGACAAAGAGAAGTCTTTAAGATGTTTTCTGTGCATTATCCACTGCTTTTGACAGCTAAGAACGATCTTATGCCCATAGCTTCGGCTGGAAAGAAATTTGATGCGTGAGCAATGGAGTCATCCCGAGGCATTCAAAGCGGTTTGACGGATATTTTCTTTTCTTTCAGGGTCCTAGCATGAAATAGATTCTGGAGTCGGATGTTACTTAAACCATAGTATTAAGTATCATTAAGCTATGGTTTTAATGGCAACTGTTTTCCAAACCGAAATTTTTGCCATCTTGAAAGTAGCAGAATGAATTATTGCGCGGAAATGGAGAACGCAAAGCAAACCTCAAAGATTGTTGAAGAATGTAAGAAGAAGCTAAATTCTGTTTCAAGACGGAATAAACTTGTACTTATATGGGTTCCAGGACACCACGGTTCTGCGGTTCAACGATTATGTGTCGAACTTATATAAAGAGCGATGAGCCAGTCTAGAACTCTGCAGAACTGCAAAGTGTTTTGTGACAAGCCCGAACAGAAAACTGTTGGAATCATTAAGGACCCGAGCTGCCTGTCTTGCTTAGAGGAGCCCTATAGCACTGAGCATTTTCTCCGTGAGTGTCCTCTGCCTTTGCTAGAGCAAGGCTACTAGGGTTCCGTTGTAATGAGAATGAGTAATATTCGTTCTCTCAAACTGGAGGATATTTTCAGATGTGCCAAAGAATCTAAAAATTCTCACTGGACTAGCTATCTCCGTCTCTGTCTCTGTCTCTGTCTCTGTCTCTGTCTCTGTCTCTGTCTCTGTCTCTGTCTCTGTCTCTGTCTCTGTCTCTGTCTCTGTCTCTGTCTCTGTCTCTGTCTCTGTCTCTGTCTCTGTCTCTGTCTCTGTCTCTGTCTCTGTCTCTGTCTCTGTCTCTGTCTCTGTCTCTGTCACTGTCACTGTCACTGTCACTGTCACTGTCACTGTCTCTGTCTCTGTCTCTGTCTCTGTCTCTGTCTCTGTCTCTGTCTCTGTCTCTATCTCTGTCTCTGTCTCTGGCTCTGTCACTGTCTCTCCCACTGCCTCTGTCTCTGGCTCTGTCACTGTCTCTCCCACTGCCTCTGTCTCTGTGTGTACTTTATCCTATCTTTTTCTTTCTGTTACTTCTCTCCTTGACTATCTAGCCTTTTAGAAGAAGTTACCAATCACTCGGTGCACTCCTTTTGCAAATAATAATAGTGAAATAATATTCTATCTTCAAAAATCACAAAAAACAAAAAATATAGAAATGTTAGACAGAACCGAAGATATTTCTCTTCAAAAAAATCTATACCAAAATGTTCAACATTGAATAAACCTCTAAATTACAAATTTTTTTTCAGTTTTCAGTTCAAGTTAATAAACTTAGTTTATGAACCAATTTTTATTCAAACTTTCGGTTTTCACTTCAAACATTAACTTCAACTCCCGGAATAAGTGGAGCGCTTGGACGTGGAATCGCTCAGATGGTTTTTATGAAAGGCTTTTTCATGGATGAGATGCACTCGCAGGTTTTCTATTTCGTACCAAGCAGCGAAAGCTATTAGAAAAAGCTGTTCCTATACTTTGATATCTCATGTCCTCAGTGGACTTCGAAGCTGGATCTCAGATATAGGAGTCATGCACAAACTAACTCATCTGCTTCTGCCCTCATTATTGAATTTAACTTTTGCCCAAAAAGTACTGCATTCGTACCTCAAAAGTACGCCTGGTATGGCTCCTCGGATGTCTTCCTTAAATTATATTATAATACTTAGCTTGTGCATAATTGTCACAACTGATTAAATGTCCCTTCTTTGTTTTTGATTTTTGTCAGAGCTCCCATACCTGATTTACTAAAACATATTCTCCAGCAGCTACATACACCTTTCATCACATTTTATTCATTCAGCACATTCTCCTAAATTTTGGACCGCTGCATCGTCTCTTTACATTTATCGCGGCCAGTTATTTTCGCCAAAGGAGTTCTCAGGATTTATCGATACAAAACACATAACCTCTCGCTCGTGGGCAGCACCCGATCCGGCATGAGCGGTCAGTGACTGCGCCAATATGCACAAGTAAATACTCACATCGCATTGCATATCGGAGAGGCCTTAAAAAATTTACCTACATATTATATTTTCCGATGACTAAATCACATTCTCCTTTGCTACAATTCCTATAGTCTGCCAAACTTAATTAAATCCAATTGCGATACTGCAATGCATTGGGTAAGCTTTAAGCTTATCCTCCCGCATGCGCAGCGAACTTAGAAGCCAAATTGCATGCATACGAGCTAAACACATACATTTTTTGTACTTACATACATACGTACGTATGTATATGTGTGCATTTGAAAATGTGGCATGCATCAACTAAACACTTAAGTATTTGCTGCCACTTAAACTTTCGTCAATTTCCGCTTGCTTGCGTTCTTTGCCGCCGCAATTTTCCACTGTTGCTTTCCTTTGCTATTTGTTTTTTTGTTTTTATTTTTTTCTGTTTAAATGTTTGCCGTAAAACAAATTTCTTTATTTTTGCAAATTTTCTGCACTCTATTTATCTTGCCTTTATTATTTTTGGATTTTTTTTCTATTACCTTTTGGAATTTATTATATTTTCTTCTTTTCGCACTTCTTCATTTTCATTTCAGCCGGTAATTTAGACGCTTAAGCCGCCCTTCGTGTGTATTAACACTTAGAGCGCTTTGGACCGCAGTAGGTTGTGTACTTACGAGTACATATGCAGTTGCAGCAGCGGTGCATACACATACGTACTTACATACATGCCCCATGAGTGGCAAGAACATTTCTATTTAGCTGCAACAAACCAGAAAGCAAAATAAATAATATACAAATATATGCGTATTTATATATGCATAAATATTTATATACATAGATATATGTAATGCAAATATGTATTAGTTATATTTACATACATACAAATATTTTTCAAAAGCTGGTGGGGAAGCCAAATCTATTGCAACGTCTAATTTTTCCCAGGTACAAATGTGCGGATTATGAGCGACCATTCCTACTGCTTTGGGTCCCTCAAGGGTGTATATACACATATATATGTATGTATATATTATATTAGGATGGGCCACTTTGTATGGAACGATTTTTGTTGGCTTCATTCCTAGCAGATCCGCCTTCTACATGAAATTCCAAAAAAAAGGGCACTAGAGCAAAATAACCTTTGAGCTGCCCAAATTTAAGGATAATCTGTCTTTAGCCGTATGAATTGGTGCGTGACTACCATACGGAAGTCGTAAATTCGAATCTCCGTGAAACATCAAAATAAATAAAAAGTATTTTCTAATAGCGGTCGTCCCCTTCGGCAGGCAATGGCAAACCTCCGACTGTATTCCTGCCATGAAAAAGCTCCTCAAACCGTGAGAAAGCTCCTCATAAAAAATATCTACCATTCGGAGTTGGCTTAAAACAATGAGCCCGTGCATTTGTAGAACAACATCAAGACGCACGCCTCAAAAAGGAGAATATTAAAAAAATCATTTTTTTTATGAAAACAAAATAATGTAATCTCTATCTCTGCCTTTATCTTTATCTTTATCTTTATCTTTATCTTTATCTTTATCTTTATCTTTATCTTTATCTTTATCTTTATCTTTATCTTTATCTTTATCTTTATCTTTATCTTTATCTTTATCTTTATCTTTATCTTTATCTTTATCTTTATCTTTATCTTTATCTTTATCTTTATCTTTATCTTTATCTTTATCTTTATCTTTATCTTTATCTCTTTCTCTTTCTCTTTCTCTTTCTCTTTCTCTTTCTCTTTCTCTTTCTCTTTCTCTTTCTCTTTCTCTATCTCTATCTCTATCTCTATCTCTATCTCTATATCTATCTCCATCTCTATCACTATCTGTATCTCTATTTCTCTCTCTATCTCTATCTCTATGTCTATCTCTATCTTTATCTTTATCTCTATCTTTATCTCTATCTTTATCTATATCTTTATTTTTATCTTTATCTTCACCTATATATTTTTCTTTATAATAAAAATTGTTCTATACAAATTGAGTCACCCTAATATATTATATATGTAGGTATCTGTACATTCTTGTGAATCTGCTAGAAACGATGTTAAAAAAATTGGCCCGCCCTTATAGTTATATACAAATACTTATATTCATGTATTTAATGCATGTAAATACTTAAAGAGCCTTAAGTTTTTTTAAGCACTTAAGTATATGCATACTAGGGATGTCAATACTAGCGGAAAGTTTTGATATCGTGATTTCGGGATATTTTTAAAATAATTCCGACAATTCGGGATTCGTGCCGGGACTCACCTGGGGGCTTAATATAATAGCATAATGCAAGTAAAAATCCAATAACTGGAATCACTACACAAACTATGATATAAAATAATTCAAAAATTAAAGGTAGAGGCTTTTTAGAAACCTCATCCTATCTCATCCTTTATCTCGTACTTAATAATTCATAAAAATCTCATACATACAGACAATTCTGAAAGTAATGCATTTTTCATATTTAGAAACGCACACACCACTAAAGAAAATGCAAATGGAAGGGAGAAAATAGGTAATAATTAATA
Source organism: Anastrepha obliqua (assembly GCF_027943255.1). Classification (NCBI taxonomy): domain Eukaryota; kingdom Metazoa; phylum Arthropoda; class Insecta; order Diptera; family Tephritidae; genus Anastrepha; species Anastrepha obliqua. The sequence continues at coordinate 53,729,606 of NC_072893.1, forward strand.
TTGTAACAATAATTAAATAATAATTAAAAATAAAAAGCAGTTATTATTGCAATAAACCAACTTTTGCTGCTTTCCTTGTGATAATAAAAATTTTTCTAAAAATCGGATTAATACTGAAAAAAATGAATGAGGAGCTCCGGGATCGCGTGATTGCCATCACTAGTGCTTACAAACATATGCATTTTCCCTTCGAGGTATTCTGTTCCCCGTCGCATTTCTAGACGTGCGCACATCAAAAACAATCACAAACAAAATTAGCGTGTAACCAGCAAGCCACAAGAGCCATAAATGAAGCTTTACCTCTGCCTTTGGTAACTACCACTCGTATCTCTTAGGATTTTCAATTATTCTCTGAATGGTGTTTATATTTTACGTAAAACCGAAATTAAGAATTAGGGAATTGATTTTGACACTAAACGTACCTACAGAGGCCTAAATCTTACTGTTTTGTAAAGTATTTCAACTAAATATTTAACTATTAGGTGATTCACAAGGTGCCAAAGTATCCTATTATCTCATCTCCTCAAGTTTTTAACGGTTAAATAAATGCGTAGAGGATTTGAAACCATAACCAACTATTTTTTAACTGTGTGGGAATTCATAATATATCTTCCTCGCTGTGTACCTTGCGAACCACCTAATACCCAGTATATTTAAATTACACCTTTCTTCTTCTTTCATAGCGTTACAACGCCGGGTGCGTCAAAGATTCCTTCAAAATGCTCCTCCAAAGCGGTCTATCTTGAGCTGTTGCTTCGTAGTTACGAATTCCCAGCTTCTTAAGATCGTGTTCCACTGCGTCTTTCCAACGGTTCCTCGGTCTGCCTTTGGCCTTCACGCCCATTAGCTAACCTTTGCAAAGTTATATTAGGTACTTGTTTTTATTCGGGGTTTTAGTTCAGACTTTGTTTTACCATATACTCTAAAGCTGTTATGTACCTCTCTTGTGCGTTCGGAGTTAGAATACGCTGTTTTTTGTTTTTTCTTTTTTTTTGAGACTATATCATGCATGTCATGTTAGTAGGTTGTATCCGTTATGATTTGCGTTCTTAGCATTTCACTGATCCAATTCCATCCTATAAAGTCGGTGCTTGCTCATGAGCCAAAATCCATAGATTTGAGAAAAGCCTCACTTTCGTTTTCGACTGTATAAATGTGGCGGTTGACTCCTCATTGTTAATCCAGAAATTAATTTCAATATTCCTTAGGAAGCTTACGAAATTATGATATTTTCTGCTTAGGGTTGGTTAGAACTAATTATGCCGATTTCTAGAACGTTGAGAGAATTGAATTCCCTTTTAAATCCCATTGGTCTTAATATTTGTTCCTCACTTTTCCAATTATTTTCTAACTAAATTAAGGATAAGAAAAAAAAATGTTTATAGGAAAATATTAATACTAGTTTCTCTCCTTCCCCTTTCCCTCACCACTTTTTCGATTAATGGTGCCACAACCGTCGAATTAATGTCAATGACCAAGTGAGGCTTCCCAATAGGAGATAAACATCTAACTAAATCTATACTTAACCATTTGGGGATGAAGCCGCTGGACGGGCGAACGTCGCTGAGGACGAGAAGTATTGGAGTGCACAGTAAATAAAATAAATACGTTGAACGTTATAACACAAGAAAGATTTTTCATAAAATCAAAAAATAATTATAAACTATCACTGCTAATGTTGAAATGCCTGAGTGGATTCTTTATTGCACAGATTTCACTTCCACTTGACGAAGTAACGCCGTCATCTTCCGTCTTATCAGATTTAAAGTAATATTCGTAAGAACTGTCACTATCTAACGTATCATCTCTAGATCGCTTAGCCATCACGCGTAGCATAAAATATAAAATATATAAAAAAACCTGCAGGTTCCTCTGGCAATGACACTGAGAGACTGAATCGAAGAACTGAAATTCGTTCTGACTCTAACGTCGTCTTACATCGTAAGTTTATATTATAAGGAAAATAAGACTTCATCGCTAATGGCCTCTAATGTCTTTGAATAAAAACGTGACTCTTTTACTATACCTATGCGTATCTTATCGCTCAGAACGACAGACGTCTCGAGCCTTGCAGCTACGAACTAATTAGGACGATTATATGCCGACACTCGTCCCCAAAGGGTTAAATCACATCGATAGTTCAAACTAAAATATGTATCAAGTACTAAACCACAATTTTCTGAAGACTTAGATACGCACAAAGTGATCCACAAATACCGACAAAAAAGTTAAGATTTTAGACTCAACAGGGGATATCTCAAAAGAAAATGAGAATTTTTTCACGTTTGAAAATGTGTTTAAAAAAGAAAGAGTCGCAACTTAAGAAGCTGTTGCGATCTTCTAAAACAAACTTCTCTTGCCAACAAGTGCGACTTTGGACTAAGTGAGCTGTAAAGTCCTCGCTCGACGAACAAAACTAAAACTTTATAAGGCTCTAATCACGTCCATCCCAACGTATGGCGCAGAAGCTTGGACGATGACAATATCTGATGAAGTGTATCTTGGAGTGTTTATGAGAAAGATTTTGCGGGAAGGTTTTTGGGGCTTTTCACTTTGGCGACGGCGAGTATCGTAGGCGATGGATGAATGAGCTTTACGACGGCATAGACATAGCGGAACGAATAAAGATACAGCGGCTCCGTTGGCGGGGTCACGACGGCGGGGTGGGTTCACTTGGTGTGTCCAACTCGAGCCGGTTAGCTCGAGAAAGCGCTTTGTAAATGATTATCGCGCTACTCAAGAAGAAGAAGAAGAAGAAGAAGAAGAAGTAATTGAAGGTCAATCAAATTTATCGGTCTTTGATTTTTCGGGTACGAATTTGGTAGATGTTGCTCAAAATAGAGCTGAACCGTTCCAATTTGAGCCTTTTGGTGCATGTTAAGCTCTTTTAACCGAATCTGTGTTTAAAAGATTTTTTGTTTTTAATCGTTGCAGTTCATATTTTTTTAATTAAAGTGGATCGATATTTTGTTAATTTCTAATTCTGTCACTTTTGATCGAAGACAAATCCAAATTACAAGAAATTGTTCGCTCTTTTGGTTGTTTAGTAACTCTTTTTGAACTGCAAAGAGGAGGCAACACTCTGTAAAATGGGATGGCACATGCACCAGCCTCTACAACAACAATGTGACATATTGCAAAGTTTTTGGCAACTTACCTATTTTTAATTAATTTTTTTTTAATGTTTTATAAAAATATATTTCATGCAACAACAAAAACCAAATAACACAAAATTTCCCTCTTTTACCAAATTAAAAATCACAAATTTTCAAACATTTTATTCAGAATTCCAAGAAAAATTCTGAGCATGAAGTTTTGTATTCACCTTGAGCTAGTGCTCGAAAATCGTATTGATTTTTGCCAATTTTTTTCCCCTGATTGCCTTTGATTTCTCAGCACTCCCCATATGGTTTGCTGGGTTCTTAAGTCCACCATACTATAATATAATACTTACGTGCTTACCTCATTGCAAGTCCATACGATAAATATTCCGGAATTTTGCCCATTGAGTTGGATTAGTTGTGATTAAAGTTGTAATTTCCTTAGCCGTTTAGTCAAATGTGGCTGATTGCCGGCACTTTCAAACACTTGCAAATATGCAGTCTCACACATGCGCATACTTGGCTACTTACGAAAGTACTTTTTCAAGTATGCAATATTTCTTAAGATTAACCACATATTTTCTTCATTTATAAGATAATGATTTTAGATAAAGGGTGTTAAATTATGATTTTTTTTGCTTAAAATACGTTTCGTGCTTGAATCAATTTTTGTTCAGAAATTATCGTAATTGCATTTTTCAGTAATTGGAATATGCAGAGTAAAAAGGTGGGTGTATAAGAACGGCGGCACGCTTAAACCAAAAGTAATGCCTATTGGAGAAATGAGGCTTAGAGTTTATTGCTCTTTCTAGCTTCTCTGGTGAACTTTATCAAGTGTTTTAAGGGGTTCCGGTAGTCTAGAGCTTGAAAATTTTGAATATTTTCAGATTTGTTTTTTTTTTTACAATAAAAAAATGAAAATTTTTTACGCTTTTTATTTAAATTTTTTTTTTTTTAATTTTAATAATTTGAAAAATGGCGCTGAAGTCGATCCTCCAGGAAAAGTGAACCTGGACGGGTGTTCTCCAATTTTATTCTTCTATTTATCTGTAAACAAAAACCAAAAACCAAAAAAAATATCAATCAGTATGACTGTAGCTATGGCCCGTACTAGAATAAAAAGCAAAAAATATTTGACAAACTGGCGCGGTTTTGAATTTGACACTCTAAAAGCGGATTTTTTTTCAGTTTTTAATCAAACAAATACGAAATAATTGAAATAATAAGATGATTCTAGTACGGGCGGCAGCCATTGATGTTGTGAACAACATATTAAAATTTCAGACGATCCGGTTGAATAGTTTTCTTATTCTTTTTGCCAAAACCAGGCCAAAAAAACTTGTTTTGAGATAATTGAGTTTAAAGTTCTGAGAGTCGTCGCGTGAAGAATCTGACTCTACCTGCCAAAAGAGCTGTAGAATCGAAAATACTAAGAATATCCTTCCAAAAATTTCACAGTATATTCTTAAAAGCCTATAATTTCGAAATATCAAAAAATCAATTTTTTGAAAATTCTAGACCACCGAGACCCCTTAAATCAATGCTAAAACCATCTAAAAAAAGCACAGCCTGCTTTTCGAAATGCTGAGCCGGAGGTAGAAATTGTTGTATAAAGATGCGGCATGGAGTCAATTAAAAAAGGACCACATCGCTGCAGTTGAATAACTTTTTAGTGATCGGGCGACAAGTTGGGCTCTCCGGTTACTTAGTCAAAATAAGGCGGAATTTCCGGTTTTCGGCAACCACACTAAGTAGGCAGAAATTAAATTCGAAGTAAAATATATTACAGCCCTCGACAAACGATAGAACTATTTTCAATTTTTTTTTTAATGTTTAAAATGTTTTGTCTAAAAAACCCATTTAAATTAAAGTTTCAGATATCAAAAATTACAATAGAAAAATTCCACAAACTTTTTATCCCAATTTCATGTTTTTAAGCTGAATATTAAAAAAACTTCTGGTATGCAGTTGTACAGTCCATTAAAGTTTAGTACAAAAAAGTGTAAGTTTGAAGTTGCTAAAAAATTCGACTTGTTTTCATTAATCTTTCTTCTTCTAAATTCGCCGCTAGCGAGTATGGTTGTACCTCATAAAACTGGTATAACTCACTATTTTCAATGATGCCAGCTCTCTCAAGAGAGTTTCATTAGACCGCGTTCATACAGGAATACTTTTGTTGCTTCAACTTTTCTCATACTCTTTTGATTTTTCTGTAGTGTTCACGCACCAGGCAATTGCAAAAGTTTTTAGTCTACTGTCAGCAACAGCATTGAGAAGAACGAGAACACAAAGGGTGCAGAGGCACAGAGCACGAGCATCACAAGTTCAACGATTTGAAGCAACAAATGTCTCCTTGTATGAATACGGCCTTACTAATACTCATTAAGTGTTTCTAGGCAAATTTATTTTCGGCAGCTCTTTTTCAATGCTACCAGCATATGTTTATTTATACCATTTTATGGATTACAACGGTACTGAAAAGCCACAAATTTTTTCCAGAGATCAGACTTTTAATAAAGACTATTTGTGGGAAAATAACTCATGATAACGCAACGTCGCTCAGTACCATCATTGACCGAATACCTTGCAACAGCCATCGAATTCATGTGGTATAGCTCCCTGCAAGTTTTTTCTGTTTGATCGAGTCTAAAAACCACTACGGGGAGCCCGTTTTACTAGCCTAAATGAAGTAATGGAAAAATTGAAGATGCCTGGCTATGCTGAAAAAGAGTCCTAGAAATGCTTCGAGAGCTGGATTAAAAGCTGGCATAAGTGCATTGCAGTGAATGGGGAGAAGATGATAATATCACTTTTGGGGAATAAACTTTTATTTTGAAATTTCTAAATATATTCCGGGAACTTTCTGATCAAGGTGCTACATATAATTTGTCCGATTGTGATTACTTACCAAGATTATCAATAAATGTCTTTTAGGAATCTTAAATGTCTCACGGAGTTAGGGGTAGTCAGAGGTTCAAAAAAAAGATGATTTCAAATAATTTTGTTTTGCTAGTCAATTGCTTTATTTTACAAAAATTAAAAGATATCATCAATACATCATTTTTCGACTTGACTTTAGCAAAATTAAAAAAAAAAAATAATAAATTAATAATTGTAAAAGTTATCGCGGTTTGTGTGGAGAACATTTCTTCAGAAATCCCTTGCGGTGATCATCAGAAGTTCTTGGAGATTCATCTAAAATCAATCGGACAAAAGAAATAAGTTTTATTAATAGATAATCTTGTGCCTGATCGAAGCTATTTTCCAGATTTTCGAGAAAAACCAGACAATTAATTGTTAAAAAAAATTACATTTTTGGAAAAAAAAAAAATCCTTCGATCAAACACGAGTTTTTTATGCTTTTCAAAAGCAGTATAAATTTGATTGAAATCTACCAAGCGGTTTTTAAGTTACAGTGATCACCAGTTCAAAAAACATACCTTCTCGAGTGTTATCGTTAGAAGTCGGTTGTTTACAGCTACTGCTATTTAGATACTTGCTCTCGAACGCTCCGGAGCGCCCGAGCGCCCTTTGCTAATTGTTGAATAACTCGAAAAGTATTTGTCGGATTCACTTCAAATTTTCACACAATATTTTTAAGATATCATACTTGGAGAAAATTAAAAAAAAAATCAATATTTTGAAAATTCTGACTACCCCTAACCTCATAAACTTATAAAGGCGTCAAATTGCTTTTTCTAACTGGCAACGTTAGAAATAAACCGAAATGCGGTGAATTGGTACTAATTGAGTGCTAAGTAACCCGTTGAGGAGTAGTCACGCACGACCACCAAAAATTGAAAAATATGAAATATGCATATAATAAAAATATACCGTTAGATAGCCTAGCCTATGCTTGTGCCTGCATTTGATTTGCACATTTTTCTTTGTGGGTCAGCAAAAAATAAAGAAATAAATTTGAGATTTTTCTTACCTCTGTGCCTGTGTGCAAATAAATGGAAATTCCACATTAGTGTAGAAAATCTTATTTAATGGAATAAAAAATTGTTTTTCAAATATTTGGGTCGATATTTGTTTAACACAATAGGAAATATTTATTGCTTAATTATACATACATACTGATATATATGTGCATTCATTTCACATTTGTGCATAACCACATATATACGAGTATACTAGGCTACTCAATAAGTTTTGCGGTGCTATAAGAAAAACACAATTTTATGTTTTGAAATACACTTTATTATTCAGTAATATACTCAAGTAAAATATTGAGCAATGCGGGTATAAGAATATGTGTTCAGCATTCGGAAATATAATAGTATTTTTTTTTTTTTCATTATTTATTGATAATATATACTTTGAGATGGCTTTTTTAAGACATATTTATATACTTTAGATTAAAAACCAAAGAAAAATATACTTTTTCCTAATAATTTTTTTAATATTTCCACCTTGAAGGTTTTCAATTAAATTCCATTCGGAAAATAATACATCCCCAAAATTCCAAAAATAAAACAAAACACATACATACGAGAATGTTCAAATGTATACTCGTAGCACAACCGATTATATGGCTGAATGTACGACGTACAACTCTTTGAGTTACGAAATTTGAGACAAAATTAAAAAAAAATTAATTAAAAGATATATTCACATTTCATTACATAACCAGTTGCGATTCAATAAAGCTATCAACATATACAGTGATGGTCAAAATAATAGCAGCGCGAATTTTTTTTTATAAAAAGTATGGTTCATCCCATGGTTCAATAAGTTTTTGAAGGTATTTTAAGTTCTCATCAACCACGTTAGTTATCTGACAGAAATCGTATAAGTATTTCGTATTTCTTGTGGGATCAATTTATTAAAAAAAAATCCACCTTTTTGGCGTTCGACAAATAAAACAAAACAAAGTTGAAAAATGTTCCATCATTTTTATCAAACAAATATTTAAATTGAGCAAAACAGCTCTTTCTGCTCCTGGGGTAAAACTTAAGAACGGCCCACTTCCACCAAAGGGAATCCCACTGTTCTATAAGCTTCATCAAGAGGACCACGTTTGCCATGCCTTCTTTTCCCGAAAATAAGACATCCTCCGAAAATAAGTCATGGTTAAAATAATGTGGCAAAAAGAATTCGTTAAAAAATGATGTTGATTTTTTAAATATAGGTAAGTAATAATATTCTTAGTTTTCCTAATACTCGTATTTCAGAGAAATATTTGAAACAAAATAATCCGAGAAACTAATTATTTACTTCTACTTCTATTTCCTCATAAGTAATTTTATTTAAAAATAAAGTGAATAATTTTTAACCCCACTTAAAATGAGTACAAAACAAGGGAAATATTCCGTCGAGTACAAAAAGGGAATGGAAGACTCCAGCGGTGTAAATCTTGTAGCATTCTGTAAAGAGAAAATGCTGGATCTCCGTATGGTTCGGAAATGGTGTGTAGACTACGATAACCTGTGTCAACTGGTGGACTAAGGAAATGAGAAAAAACGCAGAGTTGGATCAAGTCGGCAGTCATTTTTTTCTGAGTTGGAAGATTGCATCTGGGAATGAATTGCAGGAAGGAGAGCAATGGCTTTGGTGGTGCGTAGGGCTGATATTAAAAAATTTGCCCTTGAAACAGCAATTGATTTTGATATATCCACAGAAGAATTTAAAGCATCGTCACACTGGTTTGAGAACTTCTTTAAACAATATGAACTGTCTCTAAGGAGATCAACAACATTGTTTAAGCTGGAAAACAATGAAGTTGTCAACTCTCTAACATGATGAGACCACAGCATTCCTGGGCCAAGGAGCTCAAACGACAGTTCACCACAAGGCTTCTTCGTCAATTTACGTTTCGTCTACCGGTTACGATAGCGCACCTGTTACCTGTATTTTCGATTTCGATTCGTCTAGATGGCGAGAAAGTATCGCCATTTTTAATTACTAAAGCTAAAAAAAAACAGATTCAACGTGTTTCAGAAATTTATGTCATTGAAAGTGAAAAAGCCTGGTGCACCCAAGCAGTTATAAGAAAGTGGCCACACCACTGTTGAGGGGCCAGAATAGAGGTTTACTAGTTTGGGATTCAGCCAGTACTCACGGCGCTAAAGACATGAAAAACTTTCTTGCTTAGAGGAAGATTGGTGAAATCATGATTCCGGCAGGCATGACTGGTTACCTACAGACACTTGGCATTGCAATAAATAATCCATTCAAGGATTATTTCAAGATGGAAATCAATGAATATATATTGAAAACAGAACGGTGAGATATTATCGAGGTAATTTTGTAAAACCCAGGCTTATAAGAAGTTGTGAATTGGGTAAAAAATGCATGGAACAAAATAACTGATAGCGGTGCAATGCACTACGAGCAGGCTACTTAGACAAGAAGTATTCATTTAACGATAGCTATATCGCAAGACATGGGAGATTCCAATGATTCAACAGGAAATGAACTTGGAAAAAAATCAGAATATGATTCAGAATTTTATTTATGACGATGTTCCAGAAGAAGATGGCATGGCTGTAATTGAATAAATTTAAATTTCTGTATTCTGAGTAAAATAAATATTAAATAAAAATGTATATGTTAATATCCTTTTATGTTTACCCTCCCCCGAAAATAAGTCCTAGCGCGTATTTGGACCAAAAACGACTGTAAGACAGTGTCTTATTTTCGGAAAAAGATGGTAGAGGCAATGGATAACGTCGCCCCAACTATTTAAGATCAGGATCTAGTAATACCGACTTGACCGCGAGAAAGTTACCATGATCAGTGCTCCACAACCTACGAGTACTATATACTGCAGCTGTCTACTTGACAAGCGTCAAATATGATTGACGTATGATGTCATTTGCAAGTACAGAGGTACAGTAAGTGGTCCGCCGTCTCATCCTCCTCTTCACAAGCTGGGCAGAGTACATTGCCTACCTTTACCATGTATTTCGTCCACAGAAAGTGGCCCGTCGTCATTCAAACCAGCTGTCTGCAGCCTCATCTGCTTAATAGCAGGAGGATTTGCGGCAGTCGATCGGACATGACAGATTACATCAGTTTAATCCATCTGCAGTCTCTCTCAGCCTGCAAAGCTCGCTTGTGGGTTTGAGTAACCCATTTACTAACTGTGGCTTTGGTGGCTGCAGAAGGGAATGTCAGAACGGGCCAAGGGAGTTGGCCATTGACCCATTCTGGCTAAGATCAGAGATCTCGTTACCCACGATACGCACGTGTCCCAGCACCCATATTAACATCAGGCTATTATGTCTACCGACATAGTTCAGCCTGGATTTACAGTACTCGACTACCCTTGAAGTGGTTGAAGCGCTGTCTAAGGCCATGAGCGCAGCTTGGCAGTCGCTGCAGACACATACAGATCTGCCTCTCTATCTGTTTTCCACAACAAAGTTCATCGCCTCTTGTACAGCATACACCTCCGCTTGAAACACAGATGCATGCATTCCAAGAGCAAAATTCAGTTTTGTCCTGCTGGATTCCACGTAGACCTCAGAGCCGGTACCGTGCTCGGTCCTGGAGCCATCCGTGAAAATGCGAAAACAGTATTGGCCGGGCTCATTTTCAAATTTGCATATATTCGTATATAAGTGGCTTAAATTTTTAATAAATTTGGTATATATTTTCCTCCATATAACGAAAGCTTGACATTTTTTATTGTATATGGAAGAAAAATTCTGACAAAAAAATGTAAATATTGAAGAAATGTTGCTGATTTTTTTTAAATTTTGTACATATGTAGTTTCAAACTTTGAGTTACATGGTTTTTGCTCTACTATATTTTTATTAAAAAGAAAACAAAAACTATTAAAAAAAAAAAAAAATAGCCAAAATACTTGGCAATATGTCCAGTCGCTAATACCTTGGCCGCCACTGTTCGTATGTATGTGCACGTACTCGTACATGAGCAGACATTCCTCACAAACCTAATGAAAAAATGTGTCTTGTGAAAGGTCTGAAAGTTAATTTAAATTACGAAACATAATTAAAACATATCGCACACTCAAGGCAAAAAGTCACAACTCGAAAAATTCCAGATGTTGAGGAGAGGCAGAAAACAGGTTTTGTAAAATTGATTGTAATATTATAGACAAATTGAGTTCCATAGAGAGAAGAACTTCTTGAAAGCTAGTTTTGCTGCAGTTGTATTGATTTTACCTCTTGTCTAAGGAAATAAGAGATGATTTTGAATTTCGACAGTTTTACAGACATTTTTTTTTATTTTAATATATTTGGCTTTTGATATTACGTCAAATTCTGCCTCTTTATGGCACCCACTTTTTTCAGCCAAAGAGACAAAACTTCAATAAATATACCACAAAATTTTATATTAATTTCAAAAATAGCGAAACATCTCAAAAAATATTCCCTAAGCGTACCAAAATTAATCAGTCGTCCTTAATGACATGGACACAGCTACATATGGTACACTTTAATTTAATACAGTCATTAACAGCTGTTTCAGCAATATGATTCACAGCTCTCAAATGACTTATTCCGTTTTTAGCTTCCAGAATGCCTGTCTCGGCGACACGTTCTTTTATGAAATTAAGAGATGGCTCACTGTTACTAGGATGGATGTTTTTCCAATTTTCCCTGAACTTTTTGAACCTCGGAATGTCTTGGCTATTAATATCAGGTCAGTCCATAAGTTCGTGCGTATTTTACCCATAATTTCACATTTGTACGATTTTTGCATACAAAAAATTATTCGCGGAATATAACGGAACTATTTCTATTTTCTTTGATGTATTGTGCATTCAACAAGTGGTTTTAATCGCGGATAGAAGCGCGTTGTTAAAAAATAAAATGGAATCTTCGAGCGCGTATAAGAGGCATATTTTGTATTTTTTTTATAAAAGTGGTAAAAAAGCAACAACTGCCGCTGCAGAAATAAACACTGTTGACAGTCGATATGATAGCTCAGAGGTTAAATTCATCGCAAGGAACAGTTCACAGGCACCTGGTGGGTGGGAAAGGTTTCAAAGCTGGGGAAAATGGGTTCCGCATAGACTTTCCGTCGCCAACCTTCAGCAGAGAGTGAATGTGTTTTCTCAGCAGCTCAACGGCTTGAAAATGAAAGTTTTTTTAACCAATATAATACAATAATCCTGTTCGCAAACGCCAATGGTTACATAAAGATGAAACACCAGAACCGACTCTAGAGATGGCCTTCACCTCAAGAAGATTCTCCTGTCTATTTGGTATTTACTTAATCTTGATTTCGAAGACATCTTTTAGGACCAATTCATAAACATGATGACGACAGGCGAAAAGCAACAATTCTCTTCCTAAACATTATTTGTTCTTAATCGCGAAGGTTTCAGTCAAAGAGAGTTGTTGAGATGACTTTAGCTTCCAGAAGAACTCTCTAGTTTTGGCACTGCAGGAAGCTGTTCTCTATCGTCAAACGAAGCAATAATTGGCAAGCGATCTTCTTTTTTCATCCCGATGAACTGTGACTACTTCGGGTAGGTACATTGTTTCGGATGTCTGATTTTATTGCTTCTGCCCTTGATTTTCTAGTTTCTAGGGAAATCATCGCTACTTAGACCAAGCGATTCCATAACCGCATTAAGAATGTAAATGAAGTCTCTAATTCTTAACTGGCATTGATCTAAAGCTGCAATTAGTTTAGGTGTTATGAGACTCTTTCTATCTCTTTTTGAACTTTGTTCAGGGTAGGGAACGTCCGGCAAGTTGAATTTAGAATTCAAGATCTGTTCTTCAGAATTTAAGATCTGGATCTTCTATTCTATAATTGCCAAGTTATTTGTGGTAGAAGTTGATGCAACAGCCAATGATTCTTTTTATCTCACAATCCTTTCCTCTTCTTTCAGTCATCGTCGTCCAGATCTTTCTTCTTTTTCCAACAATTTTTGTTCTACACCACCTAAGCATCCCGGCGACCTGGCGAATCTCTCCCTCTGCTTCATTAAGATTAATTTATCTTACTCTATTTTCGCGCTCTCAAAAGCATCAGCCTGTGTAACATCAAACAAATTATCAAGATAAATTTTGAAATTGTTCTTGGCTCTAGAACGTAACCTGAGGTTTCTTAAACTTTTTTTGTAACTCCCTCCAAACATGATATAAGTCGACAAGTTGCTTTACGCAGCTAGGAAATGCCCTTGCTGGAATTTTTGCTTTTTCCCAATATATGATGCACTCCCTCATCACACGATTTGCTCTTTCACTAACAGTCAGTTTAACCTGACGAATATTGTAGAATAGGACTCAGAGAAGTTGTCGATTTCATTATTTCATCATTATCATTAACTGCCATTTTTCGGGAATGTACTGAGGTTGCGCATGGGATATTTAATACAGATGCGGACAAAACTCTCCGTACGAATTTCTCCCGATCTAAAGCATTCAAAAGGAATGTAATGATGCAATTTTGTTTTAAGTATAGTTATATAACAAATGTGAAAAAAAAGATATTTTCAGTAGTTACTTTAAAAGTTATTCACGAAAAACCAAAAAAAATGCACTGACAAAAGTGTACATACCTTATATTAGGACACTTATTTTGCTCTTCTTTTCTGCGAATACGTAACTGTATAGTACCGTTTGTTTTATTTTGTGGTTCTACTTTGCATTCTTCTTAAAATTTATGGCATTTTGTCTTTTGAAAAAGTGTACGATTGGAGTAATGTCGCTCCGCAAAGAAATCTCCACTGATTTGAGAAAATTAGTTGTTGAGTACAGAAGTAATAAGACATCCTTGAAATAGCTGATATATTGCATTTAAGCAAGTTTACGGTACAAACTATTTGTAAAAACTTTGAAACATCCAATTCTCTGGAGAGTAAGTCGCGTAGTGGCCGGCCCAAGAAGCTCAACCGGAGAGATGTATTCTTTATTCGCAAAGCAGTGAATTAGAATCCGAAAATACATGCTACTGATTTGGCCCAGGAGGTAGCCGAGAGGTATCAAATTGTTGTCCACCCACGTACAATAAGCAGGGCCCTCAATAATGAAGGTTACAACTGCAGAACTCCTCGCAAGAAGCCCCTTATGAGCGAGAAAAACCGAAAGCTTCGAATGGAGTTTGCAAAAAAGCACCCCTTATAAGGGAATAGAATTTTGTAAACTAATTTTATTCACTGATGAGTCCAAATACAACATATTTGGATACGACGGTAAAGCCAAAGTTTGGAGAAAACCAAACACTGTCATGGATCCTAGGAATCTGATTCCGACTGTAAAGCATGGTGGTGGCAGTGTCATGGTTTGGGGAGCAGTTACAGCCACAGGAATTGGAAACCTCGTTTTCATTGCAGAAAATATGGATCGCTTCCAATGCAGGACCATTTTGGAACAAAACCTGATGCCATCCGTGGACGAACTAGGCCTAGGCTCGAGCTGGATCTTCCAGCAAGATAATGACCCGAAGCATACTGCGCAAATCGTCAAGGACTAGCTGCTGTATTACATTTTATTATAAGTAATAAGAGGACAAAACGTTTGGGGACACACGCTTTTTTCTGTAAAATGAATCCCTAAGTAATAATATTTGACAAAAATTTTATTAGAATTATGTTTACAGACCTGTTTTCTTTCCCGGCATCCATTTCATTTACTTTTTATTTTGATGTTTCTCCTTACATTCGTAATAATAATTATCGACAGAAAACACAGGATTGTATGTCGAAAAGTATCGTTATTATCTAGAATTCCTTTATAATGTCAGATTTTGGGAGACAAATTTTGTATGGGAAATCGCGCTTTTTAATTACAGATTTTGAATTAAGCGCGAAAAAGTAGATCAGCTACTTATGTATATGTGAACGTATTATAAGACACATTTAGTAGAAACGGTAGTTGTTGCGTTTAAATACGCACCAAAAATACGTATTTCATTAGAAAAAAGGTGCAGCCGATGTTCGTAAATCTAATGTTAAATTCGTTTTGCATTTTTCTGTTATCTTCTCGACTTATCTATAAATACATTAATTAGCCACGGATTTGTGTACACAAATTTCTATACATTGGAAACATTCCGCTCTATTTTCGTACACATTTTACACTAACAATGTTAACAACCCCATTAAAAGTGTCGATAATGAAGTTAAGAATTCGCTGATAAAGTCGTTGATGTCATATAAAGCATTGAGCACTAAATTTATGCAGCAGTCGTGGCCGAGTGGTTAAGGCGTCTGACTCGAAATCAGATTCCCTTTGGGAGCGTAGGTTCGAATCCTACCGGCTGCGTAAGATGTTTTTTTTATTTTTTACTTTTCTTAAGAATTTTTTTTTTATATTTTATATATACTTTTATTTGCTAAACATAAATAAGTTATGCTAATTTTTGCATAAACACGACTTTTGCTGCCTTTTCATGCTTTCAGCAAATATTCTATATGCAAATTTAGTGCATAATGAATGCCTTCTCATTCATAGCTACTTGCCATGCATTTCATGAATTATTGCGCTATTCACTTGGTATCATTGCGCTAAAATGTATTTTTACACTCATATGGCAGCTTTGCAATAACTGTTGTGGAACAACGTCTCATCGAGAGAAGTCTTGCCTTTTAGTTTTACTCAAATGTGTTGCAATTAAAACTCTTGCTTGCCATATACTTAAAATGTTTGCCAAACGCTTAAATCATCACAAAGAAACACGCATACACTGGCGCTTACATAATTAAGTCACTTTATATTTTTAGAAGATTCGTGATATTTTTCATGCTGATTTTTTTTTTTTTTTGGAAGTTTTTAATAAAAACAGCTCAAGTTCCAAATTTTAAACGAAATTCGCAAAAATTTAACAAATTTCTAAAATATGTCATTAATATTTTCGAATTTTCATAAGATTAAAAAAAAAAAAATCTCATTTTAGGACACTAAAATGGTCGTTTGGAGTCCATTGAAGAGATTCCGTTGATTTTTGAAACAATTTTTTCCATACGATGCAGAAAATTTTCTTCCATATAAAAAGCTTTTCTACAAATGCTCTAAAAGTATGACGAATATTTTAAAAAGATGAAGTGACTTAATTATGTGAGCACAAGTGTACCTACATTGTGAAATAATCAGTACCTTTGTGAGTCTAATACAAGTTATTGTTGCATGCTAGACGAGAATTATGTAGGCCTTTGAAGGAAGATCAGTTTGTCGGCCGTCGGCAAGCATAATTGCAAGGCTTTAATGCACACCCAAGTAAGTAGGTGTAATCAGCTCCGGACGAATGCCACTGCGAGTCGAAATGTTTTTAAAATATATATTTACTGTAAGCGATTGCCCACAAAGTAGTTTTCCATTTTAGCTGGAATTGTTTTTCTTATTCGGGGGTATTTGATGCTGCTCATTAAAAATGTCTGAAACTGTTTGATATATAAGAGGTGGTTAAATTTCGAGGGCCGATTTTGAATGTGTACCACACCTAAACGTCAACGACACCGTTGGACTTCTTTCTTTGGTGTTATTTGATAAGCCAGCAACAATTTAAGAGCTAAAGGATGATATAGTTCGCCACATTAACGGCATAGAACCTCAATTATGCTTCAGCGTCATCAAAAATTTGGACCATCGGATGGAGGTGTGCCGCCGGGACGGCCAATATTTTGTTCCATATGTAATTGAGCCGTACCAGTATTATCATAATAAAGAGAAATGACAAAAATTTCTTTAAAGAATTGTATTTTATTCAAAATCAACACCGGCCCTTAAAAATTAACCACCCTATATAATATTCACCAAATCTGGCCGCTTCTGGCTGGTCACCTATCTCAATCTGGTCAGTTGGTAAAGGTAGAGAGGTTCAAGTTGAATGTTCATAGTGGGCAAAGCCTTATATAAATAAAGGTTAAACTGACCGATCAATGAGAGCATTTCGAGCATAACTCCTATTAACCTTTATTAAAGAGAAAATAAGAGAGATACGAAGAGTTCCTAAGTTACCATCCGCTTCAAAAACGAAAACAAGGAACGCCTTCGTTACAATTCAGCATAGAATCAAGTGATCCGCAAGTTTGACTTGCCTTGCGATTAGCCTTGTGCAAATGGTTCCAAACGTTATTCTGGCTAATCTTAAGTTCCTGAGCAATGCCAGTCCAACTCTACGATTTCAATTATTTCACAGGGTCCGGCAGTCGAAGTGTAATCAACTCCACACCGCTTCCGCAGATGATGCACGGGCCTTAACTGTCTGTTATAGGCTAAATGACTGTCCAGACTATTGTTAACAAACGCGTGGAAGCATTTTGTCGAGAGTAAACACGAAAAAAGAAAATCAGTTCGTGAGCTCGAGGGCCTTAAAGTTTGAGCGAAATCCCCGACGAAGTAGCATCGGCGGCATACCGAAAAATGATCTCAAAGTCAAGCCTTACAAGATCCAAAAGGCGATCTCACACCAAAGCAGCAACAAGTCAGACTTGAGAGAGTGAAGGAGTGGCTTCGTTTGGCCGAAAGCGGGCAATTTCCGAACATTGTGTTTTCTAACGAGAACATTTTTCAAATTGAGCAATTCGTAACTCGTACCTCCCAAAACGATAGGGTTTATTTGACCGACCGTTCATACGAGAATTTGAGTCATCGATTGGCCATCAGGAGACAACACCCGCCATAGGTAATGGTTTGAGCCGCTGTAACGTCAGATGGGTTCTCCCCAATCGTTTGGAGCATTGCGCCTGGCGTCAAGGTAAATGCGAAATACTATCGGGAAAGTATTGTGGAGGTTGCTTTGAAGCCGTGGCAGACCATGAGCGTTTCAACAGAACTTGGCACCGTTTCACAAAGCTCGAGTGAACCAAGAATGGCTAAAAAACAACGTTCTGAACTTCATAACGTTCACACAATGGCTCTCAACAGACGCGACTCCGATGGATTATTCTCTTTGGGCTATTTTGGAGAGGAAGGTCCAAACTAAAAGTTTCACCAGTCTCGAGGCGCGGAAGAAAACCATTGTCCGCGAGTGGTCCAAAATACCTGCAAGTCACATTCGGGTAGCTTGCGATTCGTTTCTGGACCGTCTCAAAGCCATAGTCAAAAGGTGGTCATATCGAGCAAAAGCAAATCGATTTTTAATTTTGTTTTATTTTCACATATTTTTTATTTTGAATTGAATAAAAGTAATTTTCCAAACTAAATTTATGGTATTTTGAATTGGTTACGCTTCGAGTGCCGTACCCTGTATTGTCATATTACCAGATGTCCATATTACCAGAATGGAATCATTGGAACCGCCACATAGTTCCTGCATTAAAGAATTGTCCATCAACCAGCATAAATTTGTATCTTCAGGTGGCTTACCACCTTTTAAACTCTATCGCAAACCTTAAAAATTGTCTAGTATCAATCACATTTCCATAATTTCACCCGCTGAGTTGAAAAATTCTACACCTCTTGAAGTAGTCACTGCAATAAGGAACTTTCAATTTCCAAATTCCACTCAATTAAATTATAAATTATCTGTATTTAGTTATCTGAATGCGCAATCGCACTTAGTAAATCAGCAAAATATGAAGCAATAAAACGAAAATATAAATAAAAGCGTAAAAAGAGGCATAAAAACAAATGGAGGTGAAGTCTGAACAAGCCGATATTTTATTTTACGATATATGGAAATTAAATTGTTTCCAGAGTTTCGAATGTGCGCAAAAACTGCAGGTAGCTGACTTGGATTTTCTTTGCTTTTTATCGCAAAAAATAAATAACTGATAATTTAATGTACGCGCACGAACAAGTGGTTCGATTATTAAATTGCAATTGCAGCCAATGTGGCGAAGTGTTTAATAAAAATAAAACAATTTATTGAGACAAAATGTGCATTAGGGATGCCCTTAATAGTGCAAAATTTACATTTATATATAATGGGAATTATGAAATCTCAGAGCTATTCGTAAAATCGAAAAATCGTTTGATCTCAAGGTGACTTTTTCTTTTTCCATTTTTTTTTTTGTCGGAAAAAACTGGCGCTTTATCTCTCTGACAACTTTAATCATTTCCAGCTAGGCTGCATGACGGCCTTCAAAGAAATCCACAAATTCCACAAAATCCTTTTGGAATGATCAAAAAGTGAAGCTGCGGGAGTTATGATATCAAAAGAATGTCTTGGTTTTATATTGCATGAGCATTTGACTGTGAGAAGGCTCAGTTCAAAGTGGGTGTCGCGTTTGCTCCCAAGTCCATGAAAACAATGGCAAAACTACATGAGTTGGACTTAGAATTGCTGCCACATCCCACGTATTCGCCAAATTTGGTTTCTAGTGACTAATGGCTGTTCGGAGACCTAAAAAAAATGCTCGCCGGTAGGAAACTTCGCTCTTATGAAGAGTTTGTCGCTGAAACTGAGGTCTATTTTGAGGCAAAAGACAAATCGTTCTACAAAAGTGGTTTGGAAATGTTAGAGCGGCGCTGGAATGAATGCGTTGTTCTTGATGGAAATTACGTTGCTGAATAAAGCTAATTTTGAACAAAACAAAAAAGTGATTTCTTTACTAGGCCCGGGCCATGTGTTATTTTATTTAACAATACCCTGCAGCAGACGAAAAAAGTCAATTATGCGGAATAAAAATGAGCTATAGAAACTTTTTAGAGTTTTTTCAAATAAGGGTCAAAATGACCCACACAGGTATATGAATTAAAATGTTTAACAAAAACATGCGCTATTCAATTTCATAATAGAGGGTCCGGCACTTGAAGTGTAACCAATTAAAAAGGCCATAAAGGCCTCGAGCCTGCTAAACCTTTTAGATCGGGTCTTGCTCTCCAAAATGACTCAAGGACAATAATTCCTCGGATTCGCGTCTAGTGAACTTCAGAGCCATTGTGTGGACATTATGAAGTTTGGAACGTTGTTTTTTAGCCATTCTTGGTTCACTCGAGCTTTGTGAGACGGTGCGGAGTCCTGTTGAAATGTCCATGGTATGCTACCGAAATCTTTGTCTGCCCACGGCCTCAAAGCAATCTCCTGAATAGCATTTCCCATTTATCTTGACGCGAGGCTCAATGCTCCATACAATTGGAGAGCGCCTATCTGAGGTTATAGCTGCCCAAACTATTACCTGTGGCGGATGCTGCCTCCTGGTGGCCAATCGATGACAAAAATTCTCGCATGAACGGTCGGTCAAATAAACCCTATATTTTGGAAGTTTACGAATTGATCAATTTGAAAAATTTTCTCGTCAGAAAACAGAATGTTCGGAAATTTACCGCTTTCGGCCAACTCATTCTTTCGAAGTAACTCCTTTGCTCTCTCAAGTCTGACATCTTGCTGCTTTGGTGTCAGATCATGCGCCTTTTGGGTCTTGTAAGGCTTAACTTTGAGATCATTTTTCAGTATGCGGCGGATGCTACGGTCAGATATTTTCAGTTCTTTCGCCATTTGATTGGCACTTCGGCGGGGATTTCGCTCAAGTCGCTTCTTCACTTTTTGAACCATTTCACTTGACGTTGCAGTCTTTTGATGACCACCTCCATGACGTTTCGCGATGATACCAGCATTATTGTAATGAGTAAAACGTTATTTACTTTAAGGAGCTTGAGCTCACGAACAATCGCTGGTTGTGATTTTTCAGCCAAATATAATGCAATCACGCTGTTATATTTGAAATCCATTACTGATTTTCTTTTTCCGCGTTTACTCTCGGCAAAATACCTCCGCGCGCTTTTAAACAATACTCCGGACTGTCATTTAGCCAACTAACAGACAACTGATGCTCATCAACAGCTGCGCGAGCGGCCTGAAGTTGGTTACACTTCAAGCGTCGGACGCTGTAGGAACAATACTCGTAGATCTTCCGACCGAGTGTTCATGTCTTTTTAAGAAGTATCTAAACGTTTATCTCTGTTTCGGAGAATGAGGAAATACCTCCTTTCACCTTTACTTCTTTGGTTGTCTAGCGAGCTTCAGTTCATTGGTGTTTAGGGTTGAATTTTTAGGTGAAAGCGAAGGAGCAAAAAAGGTTTAATAATGGCATCACAATGGGCTCTTGTGGGTCGAAGTGTGTCTTCTTCCCCAACCCTGTTAAATGTATTAGTGGACTGGAAGCTCTCTAAAAAAAGTTGAAAAAGCGATTTTTGATCGAGAGCTGAAAATCAGGGCACCCGTAATGTGAACTACAACTTTTAATTGCATAGCGCGCGCCAATTAAGCAAACAGCCAAAGTAGTCAAATGATCGAATGGCCAACCAATCAAATGACTAACCAGTCGACTTGGCGAGCGAATGATTTTTACTGTTTTATCAATTTGCCTTTTTGTTGTTGTTGTTGCTAGTTATGCTCGTTTGGAGCGCTTTGAAAACTATTTAAAATTTCGAATGTATGCAAATTTGCGTTTGCACTGCAGCCAACTTGCAGGACGTGGACGTAACGACTGACCGTCGGCAATTTGCACGCGATAAAAATCTTGCAGCAAATCGCCTTAAATGCGCGATTAATGTCAATTTTATCAATAAAAACATAAACACGGCTGCGCATGCAACAAAGCTCGGCAGTGGTGGCCAGTGTTGGGGACGTTGGATAGGACGACGCAACTAAAGGATGAGTGGAGAAGCATGGCAAGCGGCTCGCGTTAACTCAACTCTACAGCTATGGAATTTACGATGAAAGCTACGGCGGCAGCGGTTGAAGCGGAATGCAATTGATACTGCCGCTGAAGGTTAATGCGACGAGTTGGGGCTATGTAAGCGGTGGCATGCAACGCCGTCCAGTTGGACGGTGTTGTTTGTGCCGTGCGCGACTAACATCATCACTGCTTTTCAAGCGATTAAGATATGAATAATCGTTAAGAGATAAATTTTAACACATGTTAAGTGATGATGCTGCAACTCGCAGCATGTCGTAGTCATGCATTCACATGCAACATGCCACAGAGGTGCGGTGTTTGTAATTTTATTGAATTGTTGGTATTTTTCAATTGTCGAAATTGAATGAATGCATTGGTGGAAGAGCAAATGAAAATAATATTGTTGCAAAATTATGCCGAAATCCATCGTAGCTGGTACGGAGTTCCCACACAGAGGATAACAAATACTTTTGTTTTTGCCAAATAATTACTGCAGGCAGGAAGTAGGGTATTAAATCTTCTTTCAATAGGTAGTCAAATATTTTTGAATTTAGGTAGTAATAATTGAAACAACTCAGTGATCCATTTTTTTTATTATTTTTTTTTTCTTTTGTTACATAAAAGGCGATGAGGTAGGGTTTAAAACGCCTCTGCACTTACAGCGACCGTCGTCTGCTGCGGCGAGTGGTATACCATTGAATTAATGCCTTCTCTTCCTCTCCTGCATTTCATCGAGGACAGAGAAGATTCAAGTTGGCGTTCTGCCACTTCTACTCTCCCTGCGTCCAGGGTCGCCAGTTTTGGAGCTAGCATCGTGTTATCGGCTCATCCTCTAATTAGGTAATATAGGTAGGTTAAGGTTAGCATGTCGGGTAAACGTCTCTGTCCATGTAAAGTTTTTTTGGCACTCAAGACTCACTCTATGTAAGAGCTAACAAGTTGCCAATTTAAAGTTTTTCCAATAAAAAAGTTTTTCAAAAACGTAAAAAAAATTACAAAAATGAAAAAAAAATTTTTTTTTAGAGTATAAAAATTTTTACAAAAAATGAAAGAATTTTACAAAATAGTATAAAGAATTTTTTTTCCAAAAAAGTATACTTTATCCCTTTCAAAATGACACAAAAAAAACAACCCGAAAATTAACAAAAAATATATTTTTTTCCCCAAATTTTTTTTTAATTACTCGAAATAGTCCAAGCTATAAATAAAATTTGGGGTTAGTTTTTCAAAAATTTTAACAAAAAGTTTTGCCAAAAGTCATGGTCACAGTTATTAAAAAAAGAAATAATAAAAACATAAATGGCATAAAAAAATTTGCAAAAAATATAATTTTTTTAAAGTATAGTTTAAATTTTTTTAAAGTGACATAAAAATAATACTTCTAGAAAATTTCTAACAATGAATATAAATAATATAATAATAAATAAATTACTGTTTTCTCCAAAATTAGGAAAATATATTTTATCCTATTTCAAAAAGGACAAAAAGCAAGTTTTTTTCAGAAAATTTCTAACAAAAATTATAATATTTTTAAAAAGCATATTTTGAAATTGAAATTTTTTTTTTATTTTAAAAACTGTATACCAAAATTTTCAACTAGAGTACATCTCAAAAGTATACAATTTTTTCAGCTTACTTCTTATTAAATGTATTCAAGCCCACAAATTAAACATTTTAGAAGAATCGTCGACAATGTCGAATACACTTGAATCACTTGACATGGAATCGTGTCTCTGTGATGTGATTGAATCTCCATGAATGCATTTCTTTTGTAAACGAGCTAAATGAAGTGTCGCGGGACGAGGAGCTATATTGTTTACTCGCTCCAGTAGTTGCGGCATGTCTACGAGTGCAATCATACAGCGTATAACTGCAACTTGTTTTTATATTTTTTATACTTTTCCTTTTTTTTAAGAAAACCACTGCGCATGTCTTTTCGATCAATCCACAAATTCTGCACTTCAGTCCACGCAAATCAAATGCAATTCAACAAAAATTGCCTATCAAGCTGTCGACTCTGCTGCCGTTGCAAATACGCTTGCACAACAACTTAACTAAAAACAAATCCATGTGGCTTCCATGCGTCACTTGGTGCCATGGAGGCAATGCTGATAAATACAATGCAATGCGTGGGAGCGCTGTGTTTTTGTTTTTCCTGAGAGACGCTTTCAAAATCAAGTTCAAATTACGAGCAAATCACAAACAGTTAGACAAAATGAAAAGCAAACAAAAAAATAAACCACCAATTCAACAAAAGCAACGCAAAAAATTTTGCAGCTGCACAATTTAGCCCCGCATGGCTGCCTTGTAGGAGAGGGTGACGCGGTTGAAAGCGTTGCAAGCAACTTAAATGTTAAAAAAAAAGTCGAAAGTGTTGTTGTATGGCAGCGAGATTTGTTCCCAAGCCTCATTTTGGCGGTTCAGCACACAACAGCTTCACTCTGAGCTAAAGCAGAAATTGCTCCAGTTTCGTGAGATAATTTTAAATTGCAAACGCTTCGGTTGTGGTGTGCAACAAAATGTTGCACAATTAAGCGCTGCTGAGTTGGTGGTTTAGAGTTTGTTGTTGATTTACATTTTTTTTTTCGCTTGTTCTTCTTTTCTTCCTCAAGCAGATTGAAGGCAAATTTGTACGCCCAGCGGAAAATTAAATATGAAAAGCGCAGCAAATAAGGCGGACAAAATAGTAATACAAAAAGAGAGTAGAAAAAATAGAACAAATGAAAATTAATTTTAAAGCTTCGACCGGTAGCACTTCTTGGAAACACAAATCAGCAGCTTCTGGCTGCTTTTGGAAAAAAACTGTTCGTTTCTGTTGAACTTTTGCCACCTGTTTACTTAACAAATAAGTCGATTTGGCGAGTTTCAACGGCTTGGCTCCCGAGTTTTGCTATTTTTTGCTATTTATTTAAATTTATTTCATTTTCAAATATACGAGTATTTATTTGCATATGTGTGTGTATGTATATTTGCGCATCTAGCAGTTTACTGCATTTTTCATAAACTTTGGCTACATTTTAGGTTGTCAAATGCTCGCAAAAAATGTTTTATAAAAATCATCTAATATTCTACCGCAGCTGCATATGGCCTGCCACACGAAATATTTTGTAGAAGAACTTGTCTTTTTGGAGCTTTAACTTTAAACTTCAATATTTCCTCTACGACCTTTAACTGGCACCTGTGACAGCCTGAAGCTGCTAAAGCTCACCATGCGTTAAAGTTAAAAGCGTGGGATGCTTGATATAGTAAATATTACAATCATTCTATTGGCAACTACCTATGTACAGAAGGTTATGAAAGTGAAGCAAAATGCATCCCACGCTTTTAACTCTAATTTGAATTATTCTATTTGTATCTTAATTTTTGTTATAATTCTGTTCTGAGGTAGTTGACTATGACTGATCGTTCGATTTGCTATTACTTCATTATAGGTCCCTTTATCATTAAAATTTATTTTCTACTTTTTAGTTCGATTAGCAATAAAAGCGTGTTTTTTAGTTTTTTTTAACTATTTTTTATTTTCTACTTTTTAGTTCGATTAGCAAAAAAGCGTGTTTTTTAGTTTTTTTTTTAAACTATTTTTTATTATGAATGAAAATTATTGTTATCATTGCAGTCAGTGAATAAATGATTCGATATATTCGTGTTATATTTAATTCCTTTCTTATCGACTGTGAGTCTAAAGTTATACAGTTATCGGCCGTAATAAAGAAGTAATCGGGATGAAGAACTTATTTCGTGGAGGGAGCCTGAGAAACTGATTTACAAGAATAAATAAAGATTTTTCATTTTATAACCAAATTCACCTTACTTTTTGCCCACAGGCAAAAAAGAAAATATTAATCCTGGCAATCCTAATAAGGATAATGGAAAACTTTTATCAAATTACTGCATTGTCATCGGTCCTTGATAGGTGTGCAAAATTTCAAGTCGATCAGGTTTTTAGAAGCCAGTGAAAATTAAGCTCAAAGATTCCGTTACATACATACATACATACATACAACCCGAGCTAATAAAAGTGTGTTAAAAACACAAAAAATTTTGGGCATCCCACTACGAAACGTTTAGAGAAATTTTTGTATTATATGAAATGAACCGTAAACGAACTCTATACCAAAATCTCCAACAATGCATACAAGTCAAAATTATAAAAGTTATTACATATAGACATTTTTCAGTTTACTTTTCATTTTACTCAAGCCTACAAATAAATGCTTTTTTAGGCTGTTAAATACCAACTGAGTTTGTCAATCATTCCTTGTACGATTCCGATATGTCTAATTCAATTTACTCCATTTTTTGTATCTCGAATTTTAAAGTTAAAAAGGATGTTTCAAAAGTGACTGACAAATTTCTAGATGGTACCTTTTTTTATGTCATCTTTGACATTTGTCGAGTAGACAGATGTTAAAATTTTACACTATAGGATGACGCGTGAAAATGTTTTGGTGGAAATAGTCATCCGAATGAGTCGACAATTCAAAGGTTAGTGAAAAAATTTCAAGAAACTGGTTGTGTCACTTTACGGCTGCCAAGTCTAAATCTATGCTCCACTTTGTAGTGCGGAATTCCAAGGAGTTCCAGGATCTATCTACGCCGAAGAATTCGTAATTTCCTGTTGTTAGGTCAAACCTCGGATATTGTAGCATTATCTGGGATCTATTCTTTATGAGTTCATTTTGAAGAATTAAGAAGATTCAGAAACGTTTGACTAGTTTTGTCATTCATTCCCTTCGTTGGCCTTGTAGTTTGCCTGCATATAAAAGTAGATGCCTTTTGTTAGCATTGCCAACTTTAGAATTGCGAAGAAAAATTTCATCGGTAATTTTGATAAGGGGCATAGCCACGAATCGCATCAAATGCCACATCCTACTGGAGCTAATAATTTTTATGATATGTAAATGTCCTACTCGTAACCTTAGACACTGTAATTGTTCCATTTACCTTATCACAAGACCAATTGTAGTGGTAATGAACCGCTTACGCATTGTGGAAGGCAGTCTAACCATTGTAGATATGTATATTCTCTAACTCACGAGAGACTTTCAGGACAAAACTGAATCTGGATGAAAAAATGAATGAATTAATAAATTAAAAAAAAAAAAAATTTGATTTTCATGAATCGATAATTTGGCCTTAAATGATGTCATTTTTCACATATAATTGTGAAGAGCCGATTTTGAATAAAAATAGTGAAGCCTGAAATAACCTAATATTTTAAATTTTTTATTTTAAAACAGCATCTAGACGCGTGCTTTGAAAGTCACCTTATATCTGTAGCACAAAACCCACCCTGTATAATTGAGTACACTCGTATATTCAGAGCTCTAAACTACTTTGCCTACGGCATTTCAGGGCATTTCTTAGGCTAAAAATTTAATTTGCAAATAAACTAAATAATTTACCGACTTCTCACAACTTCAACAAAACTTCCGGAGTCACCTAACTGCTACTCCTTTAGCACTAAACTAAATTCAAAATTCGACTACTGAAAACTTTTGTCGACTTTTACGCCTGACAACCAATGCAACTAACCAGATACTTTTGATGTCTGCTTCATTTTGCTACTCCTCTGCAGCGCTAGCGGTGTCGTCATCTATGTTTATATGTATTTGACTGCGCATAATTGTCTGTTGCCAACAGGAGGCAACACATTGGTGCTTCGTAGTTTTTGTTGTTGTTGCATAAGTTTTCGCCACTGTTTGCGCTTGTTTATATTTGAGTTAACTTCACTTAAAGTTGAACTGGAGCAAAAGTATTTGCCCTAGAAATCTGAGTAAGACTCAATGCTGCCATCACAACTTTTGCTGCGAAGCGCCAACCGTGTTGTAGTTGTTGCAATAGCATTACAACAATGTGAATGCAAAGTACACACAAGCGCAAGTGCATGGTTTAACGCACACATGTAAACATGCATACATGCACTGCGCTGTGTGCATGTGTGCGTGCGCCTTCTAAGGATGCGCGGTTTTTCATTTTCGCGCTCAGCACAATAATGTGCGCCAGAAACAGCTGCAGCCGCCTAGCAGTGGTATGCAGCAGCGAAAAGCGCCAACATCTGCTGCCACTTGAATTGGCGGGCGCTGGAGCTGTGTGCTCTGCGCATTGTTGCCACAGTGTTGCAATGTCTGCGAAGTTTGCCGCATTCGCAATGGATTTGTGGCACTCAGCAGGCAGCAGCAGCAGCAGCGCCAGCGCCTGCGACAACAACACCAGTAGCGTCTAAGAGTCAGCAGACATTCCGAGTTTTCCACTTTGCAATAACTTTGAAACTTGAATAAGGATAATAAAATTCTGCACTATTGCCAACGAGCACACACACACACATACATGCACGCTTGCATACGTACAAACACACACACAGTGAAGGCAGCGCATGGCTGTGTACATAAAAGCAGATATGCATGTACAGGTGTGTGTGTGTGTATGAGTGTGTCTTTTCTTATTATATTGCGCTTGCTGCTCTTTCAATTGTAGCTGCTGCAGATGTTTGCTACTGTTGTTGTTGTTGTTGTTGTCCCCATCGATGCACTTTTCCATGTTGTCGGTTGTCTGCGCGCTGTCTAGCGCATTGTTGCCACCAAACCGTTATACTGTTGTTGTTGCCCCATGCTGCATTGTTGTAGGTTACTAATGCTTGTGGAAAACTCTCAGACATCCTTGCTGTCGCCGTTGTTGTTGCTACAGTTGGCTGCTGCTGCTGCCACGGTACACTTTGTGAAAACTTTTTAACATAATAAAATAAAATACGAACCAGAAAATGTACCAAACCAAGAAAAGAAGAAAAAACAACGGAAGAAAAAAAAAAAATAAACGTTGGAAAAATATATGTAAAAAATACATAAAATTTTCTATTTAACTGGAGCAGCAGTAGTTGCAACAACAGCAATAACAACCGGCAATATGTAGATGATGCTGCACACTGTGTATATGAACATACACACACACACATACATATGTACGTGTGTAAATTGTTATAGTTTCCGACTTCGTTGTTGTTGTTGCGCACGTTCCAATGCCAGCAAAATTTCACTTTCAACACTCAACATTTTCCAACTGACGCGACGTTGGTTAGACACTTACAATTGCTGTTAAAGTTTTAGCGTATATTGTTGGCTTTGTTGTAGTTGTGGCTGGTGCTGCTCTTTAAAAATCGCGTTTTCTATTCTAGTCGTAGCTGTTGTCGTTGTTACTACTGCTGCTGCTGCCCCAGTTGATAAGGAGCGTAATGCGAGATTTAAAACTTTAATATATGCGAGAAAAAGTACCTGTGCACACATTGAAAGACACGCACACATGCACACGACTGCATATAAAAATGTATCTCTGCATGTATGCATGTAAAATTGTGCTCAATCGTCCTTTCTAATTGCACTAAAAAGGATTTGCTGGTAATTCAGCAGTCAGTTGGCTGCAAGTGGGGCAAGGACAGAAGAATTCATTTAATAAATGCACAGTTAAGGAAATGAATTTATTAGCGTAATTGCAAGGTCAAAATAAAACTGATTCCACAAAATAATTTATAATAAGCTGCAACAGAAATTTGGTTTAAATTTTAGGAGCAAATGTGGCACAACGCTTTAATAACCTAATGGTTTTGTTTGAAATTTTTTATTAGAAAAGTATATATAAATGATATTCATTATTTTATGTATTCATTTCTTTATTTCAAGAAAAGTGTAAAAAATATTTTTTCATAAAAAATTATCTTGTTATTTTATTTCAAGTAAGTAAAAAATAATTTTTTATATGAAGAAATTTTTTTCATTTCTTATTTCACGAGGAGTAAGTAAAAAATGTTTTTATAAAGCAATTTGTTTTCATTTCTTATTTCTCGAGGAGTAATTAAATAGTTTTTTTGTTTTATAAAGAAATTTTTTTAATTTTATTTTTGAAGAGGCGCAAGAAAAACTAAACTTGTAAAGAGTTCATTTCATTTTCCTTTCTTATTTAAAGAGGAGTAAACAATATTCTTTTTTAAACAGAATTCTTTTGCATTACAAGAGAAATACAATAAGTAAATTTTTTTCCATTGCTTTATTTGCATTTAAAGCATACGAGTACTTTGTTTTGTAGAGAATTTTTTCCATTTTTTGTTTTCAAGAGGAGCGAGTAAAATTATTTTTTTTTATAAGGGAATTGACTTTATTACTTTTATTCAATAAGAAAAAATAAAAAATATTTTTTATGAAGAACTTTTTTTATATATTTTATTTCAAGAGGAGTCGCCAAAAATTTGTTTTTTAAAAAACAATTATTTTTTCATTTTTTATTTCAAGAGGAGTAATAAAATGTTTTTTTGTTTTATAAAGAAATTTTTTTCAATTTGTTATTTCAAGTGGTGTAGGTAAAAAAAATGTATATAGAATTGTTTTCATTTTTTATTTAAAGAAGAGTAAGTAAACAATATTCTTTTTATAAAGAAATTTTTCCATTATTTTTGCAAGAGAAATAAGTCAAAATATTTTTTTATAAAGAAATTGTATATTATTTATTGCTTTTATTTCAATGGGAGTAAGTAAAAAATATTTTTTTTATAAAAATTTAATTTTTTATTTCAAGAAGAACAAGCAAAAAATGTTTTTAAAAGGCAATGTTTTTTTTTAATTTTTTATTTCATCATTCATTTCATTTTATTAAAAATGTTTTTTTTTCTAAAGAAACTTTTTCAATTTTTTATTTCAAGAGACGTAAGTAGAATTATTTATATTTTTATTTAAAGAAATTCTTTCATTAGAAATAGAATCATGTTTTATTTCAAGTATATGAATATACAGAAAATAGCAGGAAAAAAAGAACAGCACTGGCTCAAGGCCATCAGCTGGTTTTACAAAAAACTAGGATTAATTACAATATTTGCTAGTCTTATATATAAAATAAGGACTACCTTCTACTCAAATATGAACGCGACGTTATCAATAAAACGGTCCGCGGATGATATATGGCAAAAATAATTTTTTTGTTTTTTGGTAGGACTGTTATAAGCTCACATGGTAAATTTCAGCGTGATATGTCACATAGTTTGTTTTCTGTGCTACTGTAAACAAGTCAAGCTCGAGTGTGTTCTTCGAATTCTCTTTTATGACTTTAATTGTCTTAAAATGTTTTCCACGGAGCGGCAACTTGAGCTTGGGAAACAGGAAAAAGTCACATGGAGCCATATCAGGCGAATACGGTGCTTGCGGAACGATATTAACATTATTTTTGTTCAAATAATCGCGAACAAGACGTGATGTGTGAGCTGGTGCATTATCGTGATGCAAGAACCATGGCTTGTTGTCCCACAATTCCTTCCTTTTAAGACGAATGTTCTCGCGCAAACGCTTTAAAACGTCTAAATAATATTCAGCGTTAACCGATCGGCCTTGCGGAAGGAACTCCGAGTGCACCACACCTTCGTAATCGAAAAAAACAGTCAGCATAACCTTAATTTTTGAGCGACTTTGGCGTGGTTTTTTGGGTTGATGTACGGCTCTCTTTGAACGATTTGTACCACTGGAAAACACGTGCACGCGATAGAGCAGAGTCCCCATAGGTTGTCTGCAACATTTGTTGGAATAACAAAATTTCAAACAAATTCTTTGTTCAACTTGAATTTCCATCGTTAAATTCGAAGAACACACTCGAGCTTGACTTGTTTACAGTAGCACAGAAAACAAACTATGTGACATATCACGCTGAAATTTGCCATGTGAGCTTATAACAGTCCTACCAAAAAACAAAAAATTTAAACATGTGTAAAACAAGTAAATAAAATATGCCTAAGTATAAGTATATTAAATTAAATGAGCTATGTTACACAGTACAAGAAAGTTAGATATAGTATTTACATTTGATAATGTTGTATTTACTAGAAGTTGTGATGGGAGAGCCGTGCCAAAAATCCTTCGCCTGGTATTGGTAAACTGGGTGCATTCATCTAGGATATGCTTTACTGATGTTCTATATGACCCACAAAAACAGCAGGATGCATCTCCAGAGTTTAACAAGTAACTGTGAGTGATCTGCGTGTGAACTAAACGAAGTCGTGAGAACAACAAAATGTCAGCATATTTAGATTCCATTGGATACGTAGGCATTACTCTGAAGGGATTAATTGTCGCGTAATGATGAAAGTACTCATTCCATTTCAATAGAGCCTTGTTATATAGGTAATGCCTTATTACACGTTTTAAGTCAGTTTTTTCCAGAACGTCAAAATACAGAGCCGGTTCCTTATGAACACTTTTCGCGACCCAATCACCGAACTCATTGCCTTTAATTCCGCAGTGACCTGGTACTCACATCAATTTAATTTTATTTAATTGCTTGACAAGTAAATCTCTGACACGAGTTGCTACAACACAGTTATTGTTGAAATTTCTTACGGCATCGATGGCAGATTGACTGTCAGTTCAAATGCAAAATGTACCTTTATTTTTGGAGGCTATTAGAGCGGCTTGATATATAGCAAAGATTTCACTAGTAAATGGTGAGCAGTGGTTGTGCAGCAAACCTTTTCTCAGAACTTGTAGATCCTCAGATATAATCGCGAAAGAGGTTGAGAAGTTAGTTTTGGAGCCATCGGTAAATATGAATTTGAAAGGTTTTTTTATATCATAACAAGTCTGTTAGCATCGTTTCAATCGATAGTGGAAAAATTGCCATCTTTAGTAGTCAGTTGTTACTATCGCTAAATTATGTACTCAAGAAAGAAAAACATTTTATTTACTTGAATGGCTGCGTTGCTTATCAAAATTTAAGATTTGCTCCGATTTTAAATATATGTATTTGTTTTGTTTTATTTTTTATGTGCAGGCTTCAACTTACGAAGGAATGGTAATTAAAAAAAAGCCAGACTTGACGAGGCTGCCCATTAAACGCTTTGTAACTTGCACTTGTTAATAGGTACTTGTGGAAAAACGCGAATTACTGGGCACGTTGAGAGGGCATCCACTTTCAGGACTATACCATCGTTTATTGTACGACGAAACATAAAATAAGAAAATTTTATTGGTGTAGTTGAACTCATCACCGTATACAAAGCTATAAATCATCACCTATCATTCAGTATCTTAGATTGAAGCACCAAATTGAATTCAATTCTGTATCTCGATTCGGAAATCGCAGCAAAGCTGTTAACAGCGAGAACCAAGGCAAGTGCTGTAATAAAAATATATTAGGATAAAATTCGACTTCAAAATAATTTAGCATCACATTCGACTTATTGAATCACTAAAAAATTTTCCGTTTTATGGAATATCAATAAATTCTAGTAATCATAAGGCGGAGTATGTGTTTCCCCTTTTAGTCCATTATTTTACGGAGGCAGACGGAGTACAAATTTAACTTTTAAAACTATCAACCTTACCTATTGAAACTGCCGAAACAACAACATGTACCGGTATGTAAATTAGTAGCGTAAAGTAGCTGATGTAACGTATAATGCGATACTTTGCTACTCAAGGAGCAGAGGGCTTTCATTAGTCCCTACAATTAAAAAAATAAGTATGACAACTTCGGGGAACGTCAAAGAGTTTTTTATATCAAAAGAAAAAATAATGATCCGTTAGAGAAAGTTTATATGTCCATTCATCCATAGCCAGTCTTTTCTTGTCGAAAAGCAAATTAAAACAATTGAAAAGACGACTCTAATAGTAATGCAGGTGGAAATATTAATCAGCCAAATTACAAGCAGTTTGAAAAATCTATTAAAAAACCGTTTTATAGGAAATCAGATAAAAGTTTGTTAGATCGATGGGGAAACCATTGATTTTGAATCTCAATTGGTCTCAATTTATTTTGATTAATGTAGTTCCGTTTTCTGTATGCATTAAAACAGAGCATCAACTAAGTTTTCCTCTGCAATTCAACAAGACTATACATGTAAAGGTGATTTGAAAAAAGGAGAGTTTGACTATCTATGTGGAAAGAATGAACGTATTTTTAAAATAAGTTTAAGGGGTCACCATTGCCGAATGGGTTGGTGGGTGACTACCATTCGGAATTCGGAGAGAACGTAGATTCAAATCTCCGTGAAACACCAAAATGAAGAAAAAGTTTTTTCTGATAGCGGTCGCCTCTCGGCAGGCAATGGCAAACCTTCGAGTGTATTTCTGCCATGAAAAAGCTTCTCATAAAAAAATATCTACCGTTCGGAACGGGTGAAAACTGTAGGTCCCTCCGTTTGTGTGGAAAAATATGACCACACACGCTACAAATAGAAGGAGTAGCTCGGCCAAACAACCAAAAAATGGTATATGCGCTAATTATATGCATTCTGTCAAAAAAATATCGTAAGCTGTTCATTTAAAACGCACGCGTCACACATACTTTTATGTCTACATTTTTTTTGCTAGAATGCTGGTGCAACTGTCCTCTACAGTGTCGCACAGTTTGAGCGTGATCTGGTAATTAGCTTGTTTTTGGCATTTAATTAAATCAGTCAATCGCAGGTGAGCTGTGAGATTTTCACTATGGATAAAAATATCGAACAAAGAATTTGTCTCAAATTTTGTGTTTTGAACCGGATTTCGTTTACCTAATCATTGAAAATGTGTCAGAAGGCCTATAGCGAATGTGCTTTATCAAAAATACACGGGTCTACGAGTGGCATAAGGCTTTTGAAGAGGGCTAAGAAGATTTGTGGAATATTTGCTCCGATCTGGTCGCCCATTAACGTCTTCAACGGATGAAAACGTCGACAAAGTCAAGGAAATGGTGCTGGAAAACCATCATTTAAGTTTGAGGGAGGTAACTTGTGACCTTAACGTGTCTCACGAATCAATTCGCAACATTTTGCACCATCAATTGGGCATGAGACGCGTGGCTGCTCGACTCCTTCCAAGAGAGTTCAATTTCTTTCAAAAAATTCATCGGAAGAAGGTGGCTGAAGAGATGCTTGAGCAAGTGGATTCGGACCCAACGTTTATCCAGCGCATCATAACAGTTGATGAGACGTGCGTATATGAGTTTGACTTGCAAACCAGCCAACAGGCGGCTGAATGGCGCTATCCACATGAGCCGCATGAGCCGAAACCCAAAGAACCACGACAAAGTCGGTCAAGAGTGAGAGTCGTACTATTCGTTTTCTTTGATTATCATGGCATTGTGCACTCGGAATTCATTACACATGGTTCTATTCTAAATAAAGAATATTATTTGGAAGTTATGTGACCTTTGAGAAAGAGTGTGCTTAGGAAACGGCCCAATTTGTGGAAAGAAAACTCATGGAACTTGCATCATGATAACGCGCCATCTCACAAGGCGAACACTTTTTTCATCAAAAACTTGACAAATATCATCGAACAACCTCTGTAATCACCGGATTTGCCGGATTTAGCCTCCTGTGAATTTTTCATTTTCCCAAAACTTAAATTGCAACGCCGCGTACGCGACCTCGATAGAGGCCATTAAGAAGAATTCGCTGAAGGAGCTGCAGAAGAGCTCTTCAAAAGCATTTGAAAGGTGCTTTGATGACTGGACTAATCGTTGGTATATATGTACTGCTTCGAATGGAGCCTATTTTGAAGGCAACAAAATAAATTTTGATGATTAGACCATTATTTTCCGTTTTATTGAACCATTCCCTGTACTTTTTTGACAGAATGTATATACTATGCCAGCTCTAGTCTCGATGTGCCAACTCATGTGTTACAATGGTTCTGCATGTTCTTCTTGCACTAGTCACGAGTACTCAATAAGTAATGCCACGAAATCTTGGTATTCGACCTTTTGTCTGCAGCCTTCAAATTACCACTCTTGTGGGATATAGTGCCATGTAACTTGCAGGTTCTGTAGGGAAGAAGATGAAATCGCTAGATATGGTAAGCACTAATTTAAAAAAAATACGAATCTTCCTAACGAAGCTTTTTTTTTGTTGGACGTTTGCTATCAAATCAGGCAGATATTGAAAACGACCGGCAACTAAAGTCAAGCGTTGAGGCATGAAAGTATATACACAGTAAATTTGTCTGCCTTGTTCTGAATTGCCCAGTACAACTAGTGCCCAATTTGGTAACTCATTTTGAAGTCATAGCCCCTTTAGTTAAACTCAGTTTTGTGAATAGCAAATCGAGAAAAAGCTGTAGCTATTCACTTTTGATAAGTAATGGCTTCAGATTGACTGCACTTCGAGTTCGGTTTAGTTTTGGTGCTCAATGTCCACTGCTTTCGATACATTTTTGGGACACATTTACATTTAATAGTCAGTAATTTTTGGTTTTTTTCTTCTACTTATCATTCACCAAAATTAGTAGCGAGGCAGAATTTGTGTCCTGTCATTAACACAAAATGTTTTCGTTTGCCGCAAAATGTCGCAATCAAACGTGACAGTTGCATGATTGGCAGCATTCATTTGGAAGCGTTTTTCTTTCGTTTTTGTTTTACTAACAACTTATTTCGATTAGAATATAAGCCATGTTGCACAATTGTGACATCGTGTTCAATTAAAAATTCGTCAACTGCCAGGAAGTGCCAAACGGCGAATGTCCTTTTGTAGCACAAACAACTACCAAAAAGTGCTTAAAATCCATATAAAAAACACAATTTTATAGAGTGTAGAGCGCATATACTGCCAAAGCACATAACCCAGGCCACAGTGAGTAAATGCAGCGTTGCGCTCTTTACCCCGAAACATGCACGGCAACGCGTCAAGTGGAGCGAAATAAAAACACGAAATTCTTTGAAAAAAAAAAAAAAAAATGTGGTGGCATAGAACAATTCATTTGCCCGGTTGTTGGTTTTATTGCACTTCAATCACGAGCCAAAAAGACAATTGTCAGACAGCCAAAGCGTCAATTGTCCATTTCAGTATGCCATTGGCGATCAAGTACGTACCGGGGAAGTGGCAAAAGGGAAGCTGTGTGGGCACAGCGCGACCGAGTAATATATAGCCGAAGTGAAATCGTGTATTCGATATTTTTCATATATTTTTTATTTTATTTCATTTTTTTGTCCCTCCCTTGGGAACGCGCGATCCAACGAAAATTCGATAGTTTCGATATTTTAGTTTATTTTTGTGCTGGTGACCTTTTTTACACTTTTTGCCTGTGGAATTTTAGTTTTCGTTTTAGTTTTGGTCCAACGCGTTTTCACCATCTACAGCGTGTGTTTACTGTATTTTTTGTTTTTTTGTGACTTCGCGCACTGTAGCGCAGCTTGGGGAGGCGATTTGACAGCAGAGCTGGTCAAACGCCATTGCAGTGTAAAAGGCTACGAGGGTGTGCCAATAAGCCATTAGAAATTATAGCAGATAACTTTTGCTACTCCACACATCCAACATTTTGTTTGTCAAGTGGAGTTTTCAGCAGAACCCATCCTCGTCCTTTGATTGGTCTATCGCATAGTGTTGTTGGGGCAGGGATTTGAAACAGAGAGAGTTGGGCACGGAGGAGCAATCACGCAAACCAAATTTAAAAAAAAATTGAAAGGTTTCGGAGGGCACTTCATCATCGCCACAGGTTAACTCTCAACTTCGATGAGTTCTAACCTACTGAACGAATTCAGGTATTCTGCTCGCCAATTTAAGTCCAGAGGATTCTTCGTCATCGCCTGGAATCATCAACCACAGGTTTACTGTCAACTTTGATGAGTTTTAACCAACTGAAGTCAATTCGCCAATTTAAGTCCAGAGGATTCATCATCATCGCCTAGAAACACCAGCTTCAGGTTTACTCTCAACTGCGATGAGTTCTAATCAACTGAACTGAATTCAGGTATTCTGCTCGCCAATTTAAGTCCAGAGGATTCTTCATCATCGCCTGAAAACACCAGCCTCAGGTTTACTCTCAACTTCGATGAGTTCTAATCAACTGAACTGAATTCAGGTATTCTGCTCGCCAATTTAAGTCCAGAGGATTCATCATCATCGCCTAGAAACACCAGCTTCAGGTTTACTCTCAACTTCGATGAGTTCTAATCAACTGAACTGAATTCAGGTATTCTGCTCGCCAATTTAAGTCCAGAGGATTCATCATCATCGCTTAGAAACACCAGCTTCAGGTTTACTCTCAACTTCGATGAGTTCTAATCAACTGAACTGAATTCAGGTATTCTGCTCGCCAATTTAAGTCCAGAGGATTCATCATCATCGCCTAGAAACACCAGCCTTAGGTTTACTCTCAACTTCGATGAGTTTTAACCAACTAAACTGAATTCAGGTTCTGGTCGCCAATTTAAATACCAGCACCAGACTTGTATTTTTATTTTTTTTATTGACTTCTTAGCAGTTTATCTGGAGAAAGAGAATGTAGCTCGTCCGTTCTCAGTACATCCTACCTCTCTAAGTCGGATAGAAGTTGGACAGCGGCAGGAAAAATGCTCTGTACCATCTTCTTCCTACAAATAAGGTGGCCACAGTGGATCATTGATGATGAATATGAAAAAGCTACATTTCTGCGAAATGGGTCTCGCGTTTGCTTACACCTCATAACTTTTTAATGCCTCTAAAACTCTAAGACTTCTTGCGTCTTTTCATCCAACTGTGAATGAAGCATGCGCCCTTCACAACACACCAAAGATCTAGCAGTAGTCGTTACAGCACACATCCGGGAGGAATCGAGACTGAAAAAGAGTAAGGTGGAGAAGGGTGATAATTTTTGTTTTTGGGTGTGCGGTGGTAGGTGTGTTATACAGATCATTATGCGAAGCTGTTGGATCGACTTAAAACGGCTTTAAAGCAACAGTGGGCGTATTTGGAGAGGAAAGAAGTTCTCTTCCCGACTAGAAATTTTGGTAAGGCGGTGATTAGCGCAAATAAGGCAGACCGCATTCCAAATTTGCGCCTCATAAGGCAGCCAAACTAGGCCCAAGTCCCGAAAGGTATCGCCACACATCTGCCTCATTAGGCGCAGGTTCGATAATACTCCGGATGCCCTTCTACAAATCAGTTAGGGATTCCAATTTATGCCTAAGTGGGACACTGCCACAGATTTTCGTGGCCACAACCAAATTTGGTATTGTTTTGGCATGCAAATCTTTGCCTTGCCTAGCGTGGGTCTGGTAAGGTAATAGTGAGGAGTGCCTCAGTAAGGCCTGCCTAATTCGGGCCTAACTGATTCTGTGATTTGTGATGAATGAAGGGCCCGTCGTTGAAACAAACGCCTATTTTGGGGTACTGCGAAATCGAAAAACTAAGAATTAGAGAAACTTTAGTTGAAGTGCTGCGATCTAAAAGGAGAGATATAACATAATTTTTTGCGAATAGCCTTTGTCTTATTAAATCTTTCAGAAAACTTTTTAAGCCACCCTCGTATGCACTCTGTTACATTGTTGTCGTCGGCGACGGCGTCGTCGTCGTCGTCGTCCATCACTGAAATAAAAATGTCACTCCCATTGCAATCCATCAAGTGATGAATGTGTCCGTGCGATGAGCAGTAGCAGGCGCAAAACGAATAGCGGACCGACCGGAGCGGACAGCAGCAACAGTAGCGGCAAAAGTTTTTAGAGCGCGACAGAGGCGGTGGTTGGCGAAAATAAATAAATTTAGAAAAACTGACAGGGACTGACGTGAGGCGTAAACTTGTCCTAAGCCACACACACACACGCGCATACATAGGAATTTGTGTCCATGTACGTGCATTACATGCCCGCGCGCTATACATAACCGCGCTTGATGCATTGTTGTTTTTGAGGTTGCATCAAAATTTATGTTGTCGCTGCTGCCTTATGTGCAACACAAGCAAGCAGCAAAATATTAAGAAATAAAATGAAAAAAAGCACGCGGAAAATGTTAAAAATTCTAAATTCTGCCCAAAAGGATAAACAATACACATACACAAATACATATATACACAGGGTGGCACGCACGAACAAAAAAGGATTAGTAGTGGCAGCAGCAGCAGCGGTGGCGACGACGTTCGCGTCAAAGTAGGCGTTTTCAATCCATCTCTCTTGTTTGCTCACTTTTTCATTTACCATCATTCTGGCTGTCGCTTTGGCTGTAAGCGCCAGGATTTATGGGCTTAGACAGGCACTCCAGTGTGGATTCGGGTGGCGTGCGGTGCTCTGCGCTTTCGCCACTTTCCAGGCTTTACTTGTACTCGTATTCTTCTTCCGCGGTTTCTTCCGCTGCCGCTTCTCCATCTTCGTTGTTGTTATTTAGCATTGCAACGCCTTAGCGTCACTGACATTGCTGCTGTTGATGCCTGTCGGCCACCAGTGACGATGATTAAGATGAAGCATGATGAAGTGTGCTGGCGTGGCCATATTTTGTGGCATGAAAATTAATTGACGCTGATAACGCGTTTCATCAGAATAGCGCAAATATTAAAAATTTCGGTTACTTCGAAAAATATCCCCAGTGCTGCTCTGTAGCCTCGCTTCGTGTACCGTGAATGCTTCAATAAATTACAGCCATGTTCAATTTGCATGGAGCAGCGTAGCATCTTTGCACATCTGCCAATCTCCGCAAACGAAGACGGAGAATAAACCTGCTAAGCCCATCAATACTCTTGCTGCACCATGAGCAGTGTCTGCGAAGCGATGTCCTTGCGTGGCATTACGTTTTTATCGCCTAATAAAATAGTGAAGTAGTTAGCGTTAAAGCAACGCATTTTTCCACTCAATCAGACATGAACGAAGCGGCACCTAAGTCGTGTGATGTACGCCTGGAAACCGCGATGGTTTTAAAACACTTCTTGATTATTTTTATTTAAGTCATATTTTCTGCAAAGGAAATGGCAAGCAATATATGTTAAGCTAGCTTACGGTGACTGCTGCTATGCAGGATGCAGAGACCCGTGGGCGAGCCAACTTTACTTCCCTATGTCGTAAAACCACAGTATTTCCTTCTTGCATTTTAAATTTCTCAGCCAGAATAATATGAATCTATGCCTTTGGAATGAAAATTGCATTGCTTTTGGTTAAGCCGAATCGATATTTTTCTCTGCTTCATACGAAAAGAAGATGAGAAGATGTTTCCTTTGTCGAAGATGTTTCCTTTTTAACCATAAGAAAAATGATTTCGGTATTCTCCAATCAGTTTTCAAAGATTTTTCAATTGACTTAGCCCTTTTCCATCCACTTTTCAAAGATTCTTTAAAATGCAATATGGTAAACGTCTTAAGATCACTTTAAAACTCCCAATCAAGTGTTGGCAGGGTTCTTTTAAATATCGAACCGAACCAGGTATATTCTTCACCGAACTACTATCTTTTTTTCGGATCTAACAGCAGTCATTCAGGAGCACGCATAAGGTATTTAAGCTCTGACGGTAGCCATTCAGGACAATTCATTATTGCTGTCGGTCTTTGAGCTTAAATTCAAATGGAAATTGGTTTGAATACCTGAAATGTTGTGGACATCACTCCGAGATTTTGATCCTCCTTAATATTTATATTAGACATTGATCCTTATAAACGAGGCAGAGGCCTCGATTTCTCAAGTTTTTTGAAATATTTTAGTATATATTTTTTAAAGAAACTCGTTTTTTTCCTTTTGATACAATGAATCGAATACAACATAAGAGATTTGGATAAAGAGTTAAGATATTGGGCGCAATCAGACTCATGTGTTCCGGATATGAGCTAGACTTAAGCTATGGACACTCTAGTATTTTTAAAAATGTTGAGTTCATCCCCAAGGCGCTGGATAATGTGCACTCTCGCTGGGTCCGACCGGTACTTTTTCCATTTATATTCCCTCAATGGAAGAATGGGCGGAGTGCAGCATTTAGATGCAGGGATGGCAGACATGTTTACGAAGGGCTTGAAGTTGGACGGAATATTTGGTGGAGGAGTATTCTGCGAAGAGCTCCCTAACAAGGTCAAGTTTAGGCTTCCAAAGCAGTGTAGTGTTTCCAAGCGGAGGTAGCCGCAATTAAGGAAGCTCATTTCTGTAATTACTGTAAACGACGTAAATATCTACTCCGACACCCAAGCGGCAATTAGAGCCTTGGGCTCGTTGTTTGTACGTTGGAATACTTCGATATTAGGCGCATCTGGGTCCCCAGTCACAGCGGCATAGAAGGAAACTGCTGCGCTGATAAGCTCTGGAGACGGGTTCTTCCCAAAACGAGAGGATACCTTCTTCCCAGCTACCCTGCTCTCGTCGGGCAAAGATTCAGACTTCTGAGCCCTCACTTTTTTGATGCACCTGTGGATATTGCGGGTTTAAGTATCACACATCTCGTGAATTTCATCAGTAGCTTGAAGCGGTTAATACAAACGGAGTTAGACACTGTTGATCGTCAGCCTCCAATCCAAAGCTCCTTCCTTTTTTCATCAGTGGGGTTCTTTTCCTTCTGTCCCAACAATAATGGCTGGCGGAATTGTAATCTACAACCATCCACAATTTTTCATTATTTATTAGAAAAACAAAATGGTTTCACTTCATCGGAAATTAGAGGGCTGCACTTGTGCCCAAACAATGTATATCAAAACTAAATGCATTTCTGTGGAGAATTGCAACCTTCGTAACCTAACCGAACCTAAAGATCTATTAACCCACTTGCCGTTCCTGCTTTTAGCATCTCGTCGGCTATCTCGTAGACGCGTAGGAGTGACCTACAGACGCCGCCGAAGGACAGGTAAATGCAGCGGACGACCGGTTCGAGGGGAATACGAACCCATACTAACCGAATTCTTTTCTTCTTGTGCTGTTTCGAAAACCTTTTGGCCTTAGTACAATAGACGAAGGACTTAGAAGGTCATGAGGACTCCATACCATTCAATTTCCAGACTCGCAGCTGTGTTTACCGGTCATTGGACGATCGTCACACCCGCAGAAAAGCTAAGTTTACCAGTTAACCCCCATTGCAGAAGCTGTGGGGACCTTTCAGAGAAGAAAACTGTAGAGCATTTTCTCTGTAAATGCCCAGGTTTCGTAGCTAGACGATTATGGTCACTGGGTGCTCCTATCTTCAGCAGCCTGGGTAGTGCGCCAACCTAAATCCCAGCAATCTTCTCCATTACATCAACAGCTCTGGCTGGCTGTAGATATCTGTCTGTTCGAGGTCTCACAATGGCATCAAAGCGGTGCTTTAGTGCTACTTAGGGAGTGCCATTTCACCTACCTACAACCAAATAGCTCGATGTCCGGAATTTCAGATCAGTCTAGGCTAGAGTTCTCCGATCATATTTTAAATCACTCCATCCTTAGTGTGCAGACACGCCGTCCGAAAAAGATCAGCTCATATAATTGTTTGATTATGTGACGTTTGCATTTAATTTTTTGCGTACTTAAATTTGCTGTTGTTTTTACGATTCAAAAAGGCAACTTAAAATATCACCGTACCGTTCAGCCTGTCAGTGCGGGACCTGTTTGCGGCATCAAACCTTCGACAACGTTACACATCCGGCCAAATGCGCCAAAATAACTAACTTGCCAAAAATAATAAAAAACATAAATAAAATGGAAAAATAAAATAAAAACATAAAAACTACAACAATTACGCCGCTCATTCAAGCGCCCAACATCGAACAGCCGCGACCCCACAAGCCACCTACAAACAAGCGCCAACATGCACACTGAACTATTTTCGTGTGTTTTTTTTCGCCGAAAAATACGCGTCAATTCTGCAGTGTAGAGACGACAAAAATTAATGGAATCTTTCTGTTGCCAGTCACCGCACCGCTGCACCACCGTCTAGTCCGCGCCGATGCAACTTGGCCTGGCACCAACGACATTGGCTACTTTACTCGCAGGCTGTGTCGACGCGAAATAGCGCAGCTTCATTCGCCCGCTTGCCGTTCAGCCTGCCATGGCACAGCA
The DNA here is from genome assembly GCF_027943255.1 of Anastrepha obliqua. Classification (NCBI taxonomy): domain Eukaryota; kingdom Metazoa; phylum Arthropoda; class Insecta; order Diptera; family Tephritidae; genus Anastrepha; species Anastrepha obliqua. The sequence goes on from NC_072893.1 coordinate 53,772,891, forward strand.
TTTCGAGTTGACTGAAAGGCGAGTGAGCGACTTTGGAAAAACAACACTTGACGTAGAAAAATGGCTTAAAAAGGATTCGCATCTTTGGTTGGCGTAACGAAAGTGGCTGTGGCAGCAGAAATAAAAGTGCCAAAAATCTATACATACAAATGTATGTATAGGTATACATACCCACACATACATACAAACGGCTTAAGCCAACGCACACACAGATTAAAGTTATACCGTGTAGGTATGAGTGTGTCTGTATGTGTTTGAGGAACGAAAAGCTGCAATTTAGAACGAAAAAAGTAACAACAAAATGTCAATTGATGCGCCTCCACAAAATGTCAACACCGCCACCATTGCACCTCCGTCTGCCGTCGCTGTGCAATCGCTTTGGCTGTTGTCTTTTTGCGCTGTCTTCCTTCGCTGTATCCTTGCTTTGATGCGATGTCATTGTTAGGTTGGCGATTTTGCAGTTGATTGCAATTTTCGTGCACAATTTTCCCTCCCTCAAGTCAGACTCTCCGCCCTCCCCTGTTCGCAGCCACGACATTGCCGAATTTTCTTCTTTCGTGCCTGTGACCAGCTCGTTAAGTGCTTGTTGCTTTTGTTGGTGTGTAATTTGGCGGCAGTGACGATGTAGCATTTCATCCTTGTAGGTACGTGATGCGCCGATCCAATAGAAAAGCGGCTGCCAAGCTCAAGCCGCAACGCTCTTGTTAATGCTCAATGGACCGCTCTTGACGCAGCAGCCACCCAAAAATTCCAATGCCTTCACTGTGCCTTTTTCAAGCCTGCCTCCAACTAGTGGAAAGATAAAAGTGTTTTTAAATATTTTTATTTTACACAGATTTTTATTTTAGTTTTCTTGTAAATAGACGTAAAATTTAATGTCATTGGAGAGTGTGGAAAATTTCGTGGATGTGTGACCAAAGTTTGTTGTGACGCAAGTACGGCCAATACATGGAATACATCCATACATACATTTGTGTATAGGTAGTAGTAAGTTATGTACACATGTAGATATGTACGATAGGAGCTGACATAGCGTTTTATGTTAACTTTACTTTCTTATCTGCGAGCTACCATTACTTGACACTAAAAATGATGGCATATTGGACAGGAAGTTTTCTGAAGTCAGTTTGGTTCTATAGAAATATCCTTTCTAAAATATTTAAGATTTTATATGGGCTTGTTTAAGTTCTTTGAGTGTGCAAGTCATTAATTTTTATGCACTCAACATTGACAGCCGGAAGAAATATTTCAGCTGTTTAGTGAAATACCCGTAGATAAAAATACTAAATAAGAAGGATGGACCAACAGTCAAAGTCTAAATCAATTATGAAAATTTTCCGCTAAATAGAGCCTGTAACCAATGCAACCTGAACTAGTCGCAGTTTTGTTCGAGAATTTAGCTTGATTTCTATGCGAAAGAAAGTTCATTGTTGCTGTAGATCTCCAAGTGTTTTAAGCCCCAAGCGGTAGCTAAGTCTAATAAGAGCCACAAATATATTTCCATTGCAATTTGCTATCCTTATTGGGAAAGGCATGATTTAGCCACGGCGAAAAGTACAAAGTGGCATAAAAGTACAAGGTGGCATCAAATATTGTTTTTATCCCTTTAACTGTTTATGGCGAGTATACTCGTCTGAGAAAAATGAATTTTTTTCGCATAATGTCGAGTATAGTCGCCGTGAAGATAAAGCAAAGCGCACTCGTATTATTATTCAGCAAATCAACTGTAAATTTTTCTACCTGAAAGAGGGATAAAGGACTTTTAAAGAATGTATTAGGTCGCGGAATAAGTTCGTAGTGATTTTTACTTAAACAAAAACAGTAATTATATTGATAAATTAATAATTTAAGTTGTTGTTGTTGTTGTAGCAGTACCTTTGCCCTGTCAGTGTAGTGTAATCACCGGTCGTCTTCGTCAATTAAGAATTCGTTGTTGCTGTTTACAACTTCTTCCCACACCTGGTCCAATTTGTTGATGCCGTTCCGGCAAAACTCGCCTGGTCTGGTAACAAGAAAATTCTTCAGCCAGTTTTTAAGGGCCTCTTCGAAGGTAACACCCTTCATATAGTTTGACAGGGAGCGGGTCGGTCGGTGCAAGGTCCAGAGAATACGGCGCATGCTAAGGTACCACCCATTCGAGCTCTTGGAGTGCGACTTTGACGACTTGTGCAGCATGGGCGTTGTCGAGAAGGAGTATGCTTTGACCATCAGGTCTTTTTAGTCGAATAGCCTCATTCACGTGGTATATCAGCGCAATACTGAGCCCGTGGCATTCTCCTGGAGCATTTCCCAGTGCACCATGCCCTTCCAGTCCCCCAAAAAACATATCAAGATCTTGTTTGCATGAAGATGCGGGTTGACTCTCCGCTTTGGCGTATCTTCTGGTGCCACCCACTCCTTTCTTTGTTTCATATTGATGTATAGGCAGCATTCTCATCTCCTGTGACGATTCGGTACAAAAAGCGCTGTTTATGGCCGCGTGTTGGTCGATGGCGGGCGAGATGTTCAGAAGCAATTTGAAGGCAACTTTGTTTGTTTCTTTCGTTGAGCTCGTGAGGCACCCAGTCTCCCAATTTTTCGGTAAATCCTGTTTGAGAACCGTTTCGTGATCGCAGCTCATTTTTTCCGTCAATTCACAACTGGTTTGGTGACCGTCCTCCTTCAAAAGTAATTTGAGACGTTCTTCAACGGATTCAAAGGGCCTTTCGCTGTGGGATGTGTCATCAACGTCAAATTCGCCATTTTGGGGCTTTGCAAACCATTTTCGTGCTATAGACTTAACAATGACATTAGCCTGGCGGCCTTACTTATTTTAATATGCGAAAGCTTGCTTTATGCTGAAATAACAAATTCTGGGGCACTACCGTTTCAAAACAATTTTTTTACAATTTTGCATTTCTGAGTTGATTGTGCGATGTCATAGTTGAGAAAAGGAAAGCTATAAGGGTCTTGTGGATTTTATTGACAGGAAAAGTAATCGTAAGTATTTGTATTCCTTTGAGGAATGAAATTGTGAAATACATAATTTGAATTATCCCCACTAGATGAATTAATATGATGGTGATGGAAATATTGTTTAAGCAGAAAACAAACGCAAAAGAATGATAATTTTGTTGTCTTCTGGTGAGAGTAGTGATGAAGGAGCAGGGGCAATGAGGAAGATGCAGAAAGCAGTGATCAAGTTGAAGACGACAGGGATGGATTTCAAGAAAGCAATGATGAAGATGGAGAATAGAATGAATCAGAAAAAGAAAATAAAAATAATTCATGTACAAAATGCTCGGCTGTATGTAGAGAACGAGAACCTTTTGAGTTTTTATCTAATCCTGGGAAGAACTTCGATATTCCTTCATATTACAAAGCCAACCCTTTATTTTCACAGAAAATGAAAGGCAGAAAATGAAGTTCACAATCAAAAGTACTCACACTGATCTCGCAGTCTTGTAATCCATCATTTTTTTTGTAATTTAGCTACCGTTGACTGCTGTGCAATGAGCCTGGTTGCACAAGGTGACTGAATAAAAATACAGATTTTCTTTCATAAGTAAGATTTTATTATTTTATCATGTTTTTTAGTCCACGGCATTTATGTATGTATGTAACACAATATCCGTCAAAAGCGCACCACGATTCCTCTGGCACACATGATGCGCATATCAAAATTTTGTTATATAGTTCGGACTATTTTGCAATTATAACTCGTATTATTTCGTTCTTCAATTTGGAATCGTCTCGGGCTTATTCGCATAAAACATATCTTTCTTAACCCCAGTAAATGAAGTTCAGTGGTGTCAAATTTGCAAGATCTCGGCTGCCATTGTATCGTGAGATAATACCTCCTGGGCACTTAGTTCGTTGCACTGTTGAATTAAGGTATTCCGATAGCCGAAACAAACTATCTGTTGATCGTCCTATAAAAGACCTTCAAAAACTCAGCAAAAAAAAAAAAAAATCAAAAATAAACGCGACTTCTAACTTGCATTTTGATAAACTGAAATTAAAAGGACTGCAAAGCTGCGTGCCTAAAAAATTTCTAAAAATTTTCATCAAAAAGTTTGAAACTTCGACGGTAATTTTTTGAAATTTCGTGCAAAGTTTGAAACTTTGATTTTCACGGTTTTTTTTTTGTAGGAAGGAACTATACTTTTATGAAAATTAACGAAAAAGTTTTAACATGACAAACCTTGTGCATATTAAAGAGAGAAACCCTGATTGCAGTTTTTTTCTAGTTAATGTATGTGAATGTTTTTCCTGCTCATCAGCTGCTATACCGGCAGTGGAATTAAAGCCTCTCCTCTTCTCGAATTTTCAACTAGTTGATGTTATACAAATATAAGGACCCATAATTTGAGGCCGCCTCCTCAGATGATGTTTTTATACGCAATTTTTTCATGACCGAAATGCAATCGGAGGCTTGGCATTACCTACCGAGGCGCGACGACCACTATTTGATCTTTTTTCCCCTTATTTTAGGATTTCTGTTTTCACAGTATGTATCGAACTATAGCCACGGACAAACATACTTGGCTATCGTAATAGCAAATATTTAAGAAAAATATTTTAGGAACTTTTTCTTGTCGTTATTTTAAATACATCTTTCATAACGATTTTTTCCGATCAATACTGCAATGCCATTGGAGCTAAAATTAAAACAAAAAAGTTTATAAAAATTCTCAAAAAGAAACTTTCACTTGATTAATGGTTCATGAGCAAAATTAAATGCACGGTCAATAAAGCACCTACACATTAGGGCGAGTCAGCTTCTGTGGAGCTGCTTCTTTCGACATCGTCCCTACAGTCATTGGTTCCAATTCAAATCTATACTATATATAAAGGTGAATGTCTGTACGTTGTCCGCGCATCACTACGAAACGATAACACCAAATGACGTAAAAATTTATATACATTCATATTTTCACCCAATAAAGGCTATAGGCATGTTTTTATGATGGAACTCCCTTCCAGGCCGCGCTACCACTCCCATTCTTTTTTTAATAATCGAATATTTGCTTAAATTTAATCTAAAAAATCTTAGTTTTTCCTATTTCCCCCTATTTATAGCATCTAGACTTCATAATCCGCATAAGCTGTTCAACTATGACCCAAATGCAAAGTTCAAAAACGGTTTGAGATAGAAAATTAATAAAAATAATTTTGTTTGATATTTTTCTGATTGGTTGTTTTGATTTTATTCAACGAGGCATAGCAATGGATACCGTGTATTGTAATATTATGGTTATTAATAAAAAAATATTTTCTATGAAATAAATAAATAAATAAAAATAAATAAATAAAAATAAATAAATAAATAAAAATAAATAAATAAAAATAAATAAATAAATAAAAATATTTTCTATGAAATAAATAAAAAATAAATAAATTTATAAGAAATAGTTATGTTAGAGCAGTTTTCTGAATTCAATTAATCGAGTACCCCAATTTTTGAGTGACCCAACAATTGTACAACCACAATTAAGCCACTTAATCTTTTTAAAATATTCGCAATACTTTCCTTTTCAAATTTTGGAATTTTGTACGTTATTTTTTTATAAATTGTATAACTGTAGGTCCCTCCATTTGTGAGAAAACATCAAGACGCACACCACACTATTTAATACATTTGTAAGGAGGTTTTGTATATGAAAGAAAATGCCCAACATCGCAGGCAAAACAAAATTGTTTTTGATAGCTGCTTTTCATATTTCTTGCCGGAGGTAAGTACATTAGTCTTATCCGGTAAGGTTTTTACGATTTTAGTTTATAGTCAAGCAGGCATCAAGGCACTGGACTCAGCGCGCACCAATTCAAGATGTATTAAAGAATGTAGGAGCTCGCTCTCACTTTGTTAGGTCGCCGATCACTCTGGAGTGGAGGGAAATGAAAGAGCGGATGAGCGTGCAAGGAAAGGCTCTGAGCAATGGTACCATTCAGAGGACGCATTAGCGTTAGAACGTACAACCGGACGACGATAACGAAGTATGGAATTTTGATCAGAATGCTTTGTGATAGTGCGAGTGGGGCATATGTAACTTTGAGATCTATTCGGGACAAGGTAAACCGTGCCTTCGTTGGTGGCATCGCATACACTAGGACAACTTCTATAAAAGCGTTTCTACAACCGAGCTATCGTTCAGAAGAAAAACATATGGAAATGTGTGGTACCATGCGTGAAAATCGTGGCAGTTCGAGGAGAACTGACTTTTTTATAAAAGGGACCAGTTGTTCTTATTGCTTGGAAGAATAAAATAATAGTACGGATGGCTCGGCTAGTCATGATGCTTCAATGAAATCAAGTCGAAATAAAAAAAAGCTACATCGTGCAGATCAGTATTTGGCGAATAGCATTATTTTACGAAAAACTTTAAAGTGGTACAAAAATGTAGGTTTTTTTCTGAAAAACTGCACCTTGTTCAATGCATATCCGCTTGTGCTGTACCCATCGGCCAGAAAGTAAAATAAGAAAAGATAAAAAGATTTCTACTGGAAGTAGCCAGAGAATGGATGACCGTGGTTTCCAAAGAACGCAGCACTGCACCTGACACTTTTCGGAAGATCTCAAACAGCTCCTTCCAAAAATCCACCCCCAGGCTTTCCTGGCAACTAAGAGATCATGTAACGAAATTGCCGATAAACTGGCCAACCGTGGATCAGCGGTTCCGCCACAAGGGCCAGAGCCAATAATCAGAATCAATTCCGCAGGAATCATGAATTCGATAGTCCAGTCTAGAACGCTGCAGAACTGCAAAGTGTTTTGCGACAGAAAACTGTCAAACTTTCTACTAAAACTCGGAAGGTAAGACGTTCGGTTGATGGTCGGTATTATTACAGAATACAACACATGGGGTCAGCATATGACCACCGTTGGAATCATTGAGGACTCAATGTGCCTGTCGTGCTTGGAGGAGGCGGATAGCACTGAGCACTTTCTCTGTGCGTGTCCTGCCTTTGCTAGAGCACGGATAAGAATTTTGTGTTCCGATGACATGAGAATGCATAATATTCGTTCTCTAAAACTGGAAGATATTTACAGATTTGCCAAAGAATCTGGAAAATTCTCACAGGACTAACTATCTCTGTCTCTGTCTCTATTTTTTCCTATCTCTTTCTCTTATACTTTTCTCCTTCCTACCTTGACTATCTACCCTCTTTCCAGAACTTTAAATACAATGGGATTTTTAGCCTAAGTGTTTTAGGCGCCACCAAATCTCCTGGTGCTCCTTGGGTCGACCTTTTCAAATTTCAAATTTCATGTTTTATGAACTGGTGATCACTGTAGATTGGTAGATTTCAAAAAAATGTGTACTGCTTTTGAAAACCATAAAAAACTCATTCCCGATCCGAGGATTTTTTTTTTTAATTAACAATATGGCGGCCTCAGAAAATATTTTTCGGATTTTCGAGAAAAAGACCGAGAATTAATTACTTAAAAAAAATCGAAATTTTTGATTATCTATTAATAAAACTAATTTCTCTTGCCCGATCGATTTCAGATGAATCTCCAAGGATTTGTGATGATCACCGCAAGGGACTTCTGGAGAAACGGGCTCTCCACAAATAGCGATAACTTTTACAATTATTAATTTTCTTTTTTTGAAATTTTGCTAAAGTCAAGTCAAAATATGATGTATTAATGATATGTTTTTATTTTTGTAAAATAAAGCAATTCACTACCAAAAAAAAATGATTAAAAATCATTATTTTTTCCGGCCTCTGACTACCCCTAACCCCTTAATTAAACATAGCTTCCTTAAAAATTCGTGTTGGTTGGTTTGGTTAGTCTTCGTTACCAACTTGTTTACCAGTTATTTACAGCATGACCATATCCAGTCTGTGCGGTTCAGAAACCTTATCAGGTTGTTGACATCTAAGCCAGACAGCTGTTCAAGACTCTCGAATAGCGGTTTGTCCAGGGTTAACATTCTATCCTTCCATAGGGCAGGGCATTCGCAGAGGAAATGGAAGACTGTTTCCTTTTCCTCCGGTTGTTTACAACTGTGACAGTATGTGTTGTGAGGGATGCCCATTTTGTCTGCTTGTTCTCCCCCAGACCAAAAGCCAGTAATGACTGCTGTTAGTCTCCAGGCGTCCCGTCGTTTCATGTTTAACAATATTGTCGATTGCTTGAGGTTGTAGGTGGGCCATAACGTTCTGCTAATTTGGCATTTCGTCTGGTTTCTCCATCTACAATCCCCGAATCGGAGATATTTTAGGGAAATTGCACTCTTGGTTGCATCTAATGGTGTGAATACCGATTCTGCAAGAGCGTTATTCATGGCAGATCCCCTTCTTACCAGTTCATCCGCTTTTTCATTACCTTTCATGCTCCGATGTCCCGGGACCCAGATTAAGGTTACTCTATGGTTTTCACTCAAGTTGGTGAGGCTATTCCTACTTGTCTCCACCACTTTAGAGGTTGTTGCAGCCGAACCCAGTGCCTGGATTGCAGCTTGGCTATCCGAAAGAATAGCGATATTGCCCTTAAAAGAGGGATCTGCGATTAGTAGCCTACAAGCTTCCCCAATTGCCAGTATTTCCGCCTGGAAGACACTGCAAGCATTAGGGAGAAATTCGCGGTAGTCGAAAATAACTTTAACCACGCGCTACTGGACTTTCCTGCTTTTAATTTAATCCACAATGCCAATCATCTACTAGAAACGATTTGGAAAAGAGTTGACCCGCCCTAATAAGCATGCAAATAAAAAATTCTGCATTTGTATATATGTATGTGCCTGTGTAAGAGCCTATAAAAAGTCATATAGAACTGTCGCATAGCATAGAATGAAATTTATGGAAATGTCTTTATAGAAATTCGACGTGGGAAAGCGTAAATCCACAATAGTTGGTGTGTGTGTGTGTGGATGCGTTACGAAACTTAAGTGCATTTCAATGTTACGGCAGTAGCAGCAAAAACAACAACAAAGCAAACGTAATAAGGCAACGAGCAGTACGTCTGTGCCCATTAAACTCATTACCAAGTCAGCTGTCGCGTGTGGCAAAGCCAAGTGGCAGAATCCGAGCAACGTAGAATAAAAGAGAAGTGGAGGGGTGCAAAAATTGCAGTAGCAGTACAGCTGTAGCAGCAGCAGCAGCGTAAGAACAAAGCTGGTTGGTGACTTTGCAGCTGTGAAACTTTGCGACACTTTTATTATTAACGCCATTATTTTATTATGCCGCACACAAACCCATATGTATGAGAGCGATTTTATTTATATATGTGTGTGTGTGTGGGTGTGTATATTATTAAGCTCTCCGATTTTGCTGTCCCACTTCACTGCTATGTCACTTGCCAATTCCAATTTTATCCACTGCGACTGTCAGTGTCCAGTTTTTGTGTCAATTTCCAAGCGAAAAGTAGTGTCAACATAGCGCATTTTTATAAGTGTATGTGGATGTGTGTGTGTGTGTGTACATGGGTATATTAAAGGTGTCTTAAGCGTAGGTGTGTGTGAGTCAGTGTGTTGCACGCCCCCTTAATGACCAAAAATGGGGGCTCCACATTACATTGGAAAATTATATTTATGGCACAAAAGGTCAGCACCTCCCACTGCCACCAAGGGCAGGTGCTGTGGCAAGTTCTTGCGGAATAGCAAAAACAACAATGGCAGCAGTAACAAGGAATATAATAAAAATTACGCAAGCAATTGTGGTTGAAATAAACTCAACTCACCGACAAAATAGAGTAAACGCTTTGTAGTTGTTGTTGTGTTGCGCCAGAGTTTGCCAACACTCTGCACTCATTTCAAGTATGCAGCGTTGTTGTTGCAACATTTTAATTTTATGCAAATAAATGCCTTAAATGCTTGAATAAAAGCGACATTTCTAAGCGTAGCAACTCATCTTTACTGTTGCTGTTGTTGTACGAGTATACTTGCAGTCATTATTTGTTGCTGCACTTGCTGCTATGGCGCATGCAACAATTGTGGAATTTGAAGAGTCAGAACTCTTTCGTTTATTCGCGCCGCAAACTCATATGTTGTGGCATGAATAGGTGGCAGCAAACATAAGATGTTGAATGTGCTGCATTTTTATGCTATTCTTGTTGCTGTTGTCGTTGTTGTCACAGGAGTTGTTGCTCTTGTTGCTTTGCACGACACAGGCTGCGACGACGGCGGAAGTTGCCATTGAAATTGTGATGATTCCATTTTTAGTTTTGCCATTCTTGTGCGCATTTGCATAAGTGTGTGTATTATATGTGTATGTGTGTGTGCATATGTATAGGTATACACGCACACACATATAAATATGTAAATATATTTTATTTGTCAACGCGCCGCACGGAGCTGCAGCAGCTTAAAGTTTTGACAATCTAGCAGAAACTGTTGTTGCTGGCAGCGGCCTCGGTTAACCCAGTTACTGTTACTCCTACATTGATACGTACAAAAATACACACAATAAAAAATATATACATGGAAATGCAATGCATACACAAACGCCCACATGCATGTGAATTCAGTTATGTGCGCTTGGAAAGTTGCTCTGAAACGGATGCTGACAGGATGTGCCCCTTTAAAGCGACACAAACGCGCACAGCCAATTGCATGCTGTGGCACATACATACCTATGAAGCTGTTGCAAGTCAAGCATTCGCCGAGTGTGTCACCGAGAATGTTTATTTTAGTTTTAAATATGTGTGTGTGTGAATATATTTTAATATGTGAGCATAAAGTGTTGCTACTGTGGGTCTCTATCATAGATATAGATGTTTGAGTGTGTTGGTAGTGGAACAGAGACATCTACAATTATGCGAGTTAAACAGGAGATGCAACATTAGACTTTTTGAAGGTTAGTCGAGTGCATATTTAAGAAGTTTCTGAAATGTAAGTAAACACGCCCACGCACTTCCACGCTGAAATATGTTTACTTACTTACCTTTTCATGCATACGTACATACATATATATTAGGAGTGAAGGGTAGTAAGAGGCCCGAAAAAATTATGATTGTTAATAATTTTTTTTGCTAGTCAAATGCTTTAATTTAAAAAAATAAAAACCCAGCATTAATACCCCATGTTTCGACTTGACTTTAGCAAAATAAAAAAAAAAATTAATAATTGTAAAAGTTATCGCGGTTTGTGTGGAGCCCGTTTCTTCAGAAGTCCCTTGTGGTGATCATCAGAAGTCCTTGGAGATTCATTTAAAATCAATCGGACAGGAGAAATTAGTTTTATTAATAGATAATTTTGTGCTCGATCGAGAAAAAATTAATTGTTTAAAAAAAAACTTACATTTTTCAGAAAAAAATCCTTAGATCTGGCACTAGTTTTTTATGTTTTTCAAAAACAGGATAAATTTTATTGAAATCTACCAAGCGGCTTTTAAGTTGAGTGATCACCAGTTCAAAAAATATATTATACATTTGAGAAAAACTCATTTAAAGTTTTTTGTTGAAGAACTCGAAAAGTATTTGTCGGATTCACTTCAAATTTTCCCACAATATTTTTAAGATATTGTACTTTAAGAAAATGCAAAAAAACTCGAATTTTTGGAAAATTCTGACTACTCCTAACCCCTTATAGAAAAAATTGGTACTCTTCTGGAGTGAAGGATAAACTGTCTAGCCTGCCTCTTTTCTGGACTGGCCATCCAGTGTCTTGTTAATTCTTTATGTGGACTTTGGCAAGCCGAGAAAGAAGCTTTGAAGCTGTGCCCAATTTTGATAAGCATCAACTGTGCTCTTTGTTCACAGGCCATTGGCGACAGTGAAGACTTCTGACGCGAATTCGAATGTTATTGTGTTATATATGAGACATTAGTGCACATAAGGCTGCCTGACCAAATGCTGATAGACTTTGAAGTGGTGTCTCCCTAAAAGCACTCTCTACCATAGATTTCTATGACATGGATATCCTCTGGAAAGACTGTAGGTTAACATCCCATCAATATTGATATTATAAAGTTCGACCCACAGACACCCGCACCGATCATACCAGCCAGATTCAATGTATTGATTACTTGTCTTCCAGAGTGCCCATTCTAAAATAGGGCTCGTTAGAAAAAACCGTTTCTATCGCTTTCTACTTATGGCGTTGGATGAAGGATTTGTTTCACAAGGTTATGTTGGCGTTGGGAATCTGCATCTCAGGGATGAGTGATGCAACATGAGCCTCATGCACCAAGTCTTGCGCACCACTTCACTAAAATTCATTCAATAAATCCGTAAAATAAAATCGTGGTATCAATCACGCAGAGAAGGAAACTATGTATAATAAAACCGACACTACGAAATACAATGGTCAGTTTTTCTACAGAACCAACTGATCTTGCTGAGATGCTTGACTTAACCCTCACTTGGAATACTCACTTAGTTCTTGTTATCAATAAGGCCACGAGAACCATTTTCATCTGCACAGGTTTTTTCGGTAAAACATGGTGTATATTGCCCTGAATAGCTTACTCATCATCATCATTAAATTCCAGAGTTCCAGTGTGGAACATATGCTCACACTCATAGGTCATATACTACTATTTTAAAATCAACAGTATCTTAGGCCACCTCTGCATAGTGGCCTCATACGCCTAGTCGAACTAACTTCTTATTTTTGATTGACTCAATAACCACTGAAGCGATTTTGGCCCAGTATAACAAGGCGGCGCGCCTCGTTTCTTTCAGACGTGCTAACCGGTGCTAGTTGGATACACCAAGTGAAGCCAAATCCTTCTCCAGAGGACACTTTCCTCTTCCTCTGCTACCACCAGCCGGTACCGCATTCAATAATTTCGCAGCCGGAGCAACTGTTTCCATTCGGACGACATACCTTAGCCAGCGGAACCTCTGAATGTTTATTCTCTCAAACACATGATCAGATGTTGTTAGCGCCCAAGCTTCTGCGCCACACAATGGGCTGGATATGATGAGAGACTTATAAGGTGTTCGTCGAGAAAGATTTGTTCGTCGAAAGAGATTTGGATGTTGGATTTTAAGGTTGGCATTGTTATTGATGTTAGTGCTGGTTCCTTAATAAGCGAAGTCTCTTACAACTTCAAAATCATAACTCTCAAGAGTGACGTGGTCGAACGAACTGCAAGAACTAAATTAAGTAAATTGCGGTCGATATAACTGAGGCAATGAGATTCTGCCACTCGGATGCACTCAAGACACTTTAGGGAATACCACACCATAATAGAGAAGAAAGCTATCTTAGGAGGCTTGATAACTTCATTGACCCAATTAACGGAAATTTAACGGGACAAAACGAAATTGCTACGAAATTCATAGATTAGAGCGCCTATTTTAGCGGTCGCCCCTCGGCAGGCAATAGCAAGGCTCCCTTCCTTTTTCCATTAAAAATCTCCTCATAAAAACTCGTCTGCCGTTCGGAGGCGGCTTAAAAGAGTAGGTAAACAACAACACTAAGAGGCACACCACAAATAGGAGAAGGAGTTCAACCAAACACAAATCTATATACAATATATACGAGGGTCGTTTGAAAAGTCCGTGCAAAGACAGAGAGACCCCTCTTGTTTGTGTTTTGTTAGTAGCATCTCTCGGAAGAACACACACAAAGTTTCAACCAGATCGATCTATTTCTTAGTGTTTGGCATTCATTTGAATCGATGCACCCGAGTGAATTTCCTTTTTCTCCATCTCGACAATGCATCAGCTCGCACCTTAGTAGTTGTGGTCGCAAGATTAATGGAAATAGGGTACCAACTCGTTTCACATCCCATATTCTTTAGACTTGGAACTCTCGATCTACTATTTGTTCCCCCTATGGCTATGGCTTTCAGGCTTGGACTAATCCTATTACTCGCAAGTGATCAATAAAGTCGAACAGCGTGGGACCAAGTGTATGAGTCTAAAAGGATACCTAAAATAAAATGGTACTACAAACAATTCAATGGTTTTTGGTTTTGCACAGACTTTTCAAAGGACTCTCGTATAATAGAAAGAAGTTAGAATCCAGCAGAACTTGCAGGAAGATGGGTTATAGAATGGAACCGACTGTATTTGAATACTGCTTTCTCTTTTCCTCTTTTTTGCTCTCTCAAATGCCACTTGACGCCCAGAAAATATTCTTTATTTACCGTTTAGCCGTTTGTTTTTTGAATTCTGAAAAAATTTTACTAAATGATCAATTTCACTTAACTCTTTGAGGTCATTAAATAAATCCAAAGTATCGCTCTCGGCGAGCGGTATCAGGCTTTTGAGTGCACTTTTATCATAAAAATGTTTTTCGTAAAAAGTCATATCCACATTTGAAAGTGTATTTACGTTTCATAGCCGTATTCTTTTATATACGAGTTGCTACTCGGTTAACACAACAATGGCAGTATTGAGGTGAACTGCCATTTATGCACAAAATTAAACGAGCAGAGAGCAAAATAAAATGACGGTTTACAAGTTCTTTCATGAGCAACCACAATAGTGCCATAAGGAGTTAGGGGTAGTCAGAGGCCCGAAAAAATGATGATTTTTAATCATTTTTTGCTAATCAATTGCTTTATTTTTCAAAAATAAAAACATATCATTAATACATCATGTTTCGACTTCACTTTAGCAAAATTTCAACAAAAAAAAAATTAATAATTGTAAAAGTTATCGCGTTTCACCAGAAGTCTCTTGCGGTGATCATCACAAGTCCTTGGAGAATCATCTAAAATCAATCGGACTAGAGAAATTAGTTTTATGAATAGATAATCTTGTTCCCGATCGAATTACCTATCGATTACCGGAGCGCCCGAGCGCCCTTTGTTCATTGTTGGATAACTCGAAAAGTATTTGTCGGATTCACTTAAAATTTTCTCACAATATTTTTAAGATATTATACTTTAAGAAAATGAAAAAAAAAACAATATCCAATTTTTTGAGAATCCTGACTACCCCCAACCCCATTATTGAACTTGACAGCACATCACATCTAGCCGTAGACCCTCATGCGAGTTGCACTCTGTTGCTCGACATTTTAACAAGTGTGCTTTTCCAACTCGTATACAAAAGAATACAGCTAATATAAATTTAATTTATCAATCAGGCGTAATTTTAATGCTTCTGATTTATGCATGGAAAATCCAATTAATTTAAGTCCATCTTCTATAAAATGTCAATTAAAGGTAATTGAGAGACCAATTGAAATTTTCCACTGAACTGTTTACTAATAAAAGTTTAACGAGCCCAAATTACGCAGCTTGGCGTCGGTAGCTAAGAGTGAGTTTTAACTGAGTAAAAATCTGGAATCTATACAAAAGCAAAAAACACAAAAACAAAAAAAGTCACAAATTGCTACAATTTATTCGTTATTTATTTCATTGGTGAGTTATTTATTTCTTCCACACTAATTGAAAACAAATTTACGAGTAATCGTATTTCGAATGCAATCCAGCGCTCTCTGCCACAACTGCCCCGGCACCCCTTCAACGAAATCCAGCTGCACTCAATACTTCGTATGACTTGACAAGTTGTTTGGGTTTACGTCTCGATTTGTGCATTTGCTCCACCCATGTCTGTGCCGGAAATGTTTTCGTACAATAGTTTCGTGAGGTTCACGCGGCAGTTGGTGGCAAAAATAACAAATCGCAGCTGTAAGAAACGGCAATAAGGCGTAGGCGAAGGAGCAGGAGCAGGAGCAGGAGCAGTCATAGATTGCCTCAAGTGGCTGAAGTCAGTCAGAAGTGATAGGATTTGTTGGCAGGGATGAGACACAATGCATTTGCTGCTAAATTATTAATAAAGTGCATACAAGGAGCTGGTGCTGCAACAAAATGGACGCCGCTGCTGCCACACATGCCTTACATGCCACATACAACATACCTCAATGGCTTGTTTCAATCAAAACGTCTCCTTTTCGTCCTTACACATGCAAGTATGCAATGAATTTGTGTGTGCAATGAATTTGTGTGTGCATTGCTGCATGTGTTTGTATGTGTGTGTGAGTTTGGTTGTTGTATTTGTCGATTGTCCGCTGGAGTACAAACAATTTAGTATTATTGCTTCTGTTCCGTTTTGGCATGTCACGTTTATTTTGCATGTCAAATTCTGAAAGGTACTTCATTTGCGCACAAGCGCGCACACACATGCATGCATACATATACACACACATATACATGTGTATGCATTTAGACACCTGAGAAGTATATTTTCATGTGCACATGTGATTTCATTATTTTTGCTTTTGGTAATCATCAATAGTTGTTTTTGTTATTGCCGTTTCGTAACTAATAGCCTATTAAATCAATTACAATAATAAGCGAACGATTTTCGGTTGGTAGCAATTGAAACGGCCTAAGCTTCAATAACATGCAACAACAACAACAAAATGTGTACTTGTTATATTTTCATAAGCAGCTAAGTGGCAATCAACATGCATATAAACACATCCATACACAAGTAATTTATAGAACGAATCATAACGGGCTATTAGGGCGATTAATGTAAATACAACAGACAATTGATATTCAAAACGTAAGGTAACTATTTGACAGACGACAGCCATTTTGTTGCACATTGACAGCTCCCTGCGCCAGTTCGAAGTAACAGCGGGCCATACTAACAAAGCCATAGAAATGATGCAATGAGGCGCCGGAAATGATGGAAATACATTTCTTCTTCATCTTATATCTTTAGTGTTAGTAGCTGAGGGACCACGCTTTGATCGGCGTCCTTGGTGTTTGTCCTGAGAATGTTGCCAAAACTTGCTAATATTTTTTACTCTTTTTTTTATTTTTCATAGCGTTTTACGGAAGACTTTTATTTAAATCAAAAACAATAGTTACATCAATAAGTTAATCAATTACATATTCGCCGTTGCTGTTTACAACCTCCTTCCACCTCTCGACCAATTTGTTGATGCCGTTCCGCCAAAAATCGCCTGGGCTGGTGTCAAAGAAGTTGTTGAGCCAGTTTTTGAGGACCTCTTTGTTATCAAAGGTGACAACTTTCGGAGCAGAAAAGATAGTAATCGGTCGGTGCACATTCCGGAGAACACGGCGCATGCTGAAGTACCTCCCATTTGAGCTTTTGGAGTGCGTCTTTGACGACTTGTGCAACATGGGGCCTGGCGTTGTCGTGAAGGAGTATGGTTTGACCAAGTCGATCAGGTTTTTTCAGTCGAATAGCCTCATTCACGTGGTGTAGCTGCGCAATGTAGAGCTCTTTGTTGACCGTGGCATTCTTTTCGAGCATTTCCCAGTGCACCATGCCCTTCTAGCCTCAACAAATACATGTCATCATCTTCTTTGGATGAATATCCGGCTTGACTCTCGTCTTTGGCGTATCTCCAGAAGTCATACACTCTTTCTTTACTTCATAGTGATGCACAGGCACCATTTCTCATCTTCCTTCACGATTCGGTACAAAAATCGCTGTTTATGACCGCGTGTTGCTCGATGGCGGGCGAGATGTTCAGAAGCAATTTGAAGGCGACTTTCTTGGTTTTTTCGTTGAGCTCATGAGGCTCCCAGGCTCCCAATTTTTCGATATGTCCCATTGAATGAAGGTGATTGAGAATCGTTTTATGAGTTCATTTTTTCCGCCAATTCAAGACCTGTTTGGCGACCGTTCTTCTTCAAAAGTGATTTGAGACGTTCTTCATCGAGTTCAGAAGGTCTCCACTGCGGGAAGTGTCATCGACGTCAAATTCGCCATTTTAGAACTTTGCAAACCGTTTCCGTGCTGTAGATTCACCTATGACACCTTCTCCTTACACGTCGCAAATGTCCCGAGCTACTTCGTCAGCTTTTTGACCTCGATGAAAAGCAAAGAAGAGCAGGTATCGAAAATGTAGATTTTTGTCTCCTGGGTATTCCATTTTTAAGCCTCAAAACTAATAAAGAATCATCATCATCTTTTGGCTCTACAGCTCTTTGTGAGCTTTGACCTGCTGCACGTAGGACCTCCATACGTCTCGAACGCTTGAGACTTTTTTCCAGTTCGTTATCCTAAGTTTCTTGATGTCGGTCCAACTTGTTCTCGGTCTTCCTCTTGCTCTACTGTTGAACGCTTTGGCTTCTACGATTTTCTTCTGCGCCCTCGTACCGTTCATTTTTGTAATGTGACTCAGCCATTTTTGAGGAAACGTATAACATTTTCACCCTTTATCAGTTGATCAAGCTCGTCGTTCCATCGTATCCGCCACTCGCCGTGGTCTTTGATGGCTCCGAAAATTCTTCTGAGTACTTTTCGTTCGAAGGCTTGCAGTTTTGTTTTATCTGCTTCAATTAGCGTCCACGATTCAGCTGCATTATGCTATAATACTGGTCTAATGATGGTTTTATACAGAGTCAATTTGCATTGTCTGTTTAGTAGTTTTGATTTGAAGAGTTTCGTTAACGACGCATACGATCTGTTCGCTGCTGGAATTCTCTCATTGATGGTGAGGCTCATTGAATTGTCTCTACTCAGTTTGAAGCCTAAATAGGTAAAGGATTCAACGATTTCAAAAAAAAAATCGCCAATTTTTAGTTTGCCTGATGCTGGCTTATTTTGTCTGGACATCATCATATATTTCGTCTTATCTTCGTTGATTTTAAGACCAATTTTACTAGCAGCAATTTCAATATCAGCGAAGGTTTTGGTTAGGGCGTGGATATTTTTTCTGACAATTGCTATGTCATCTGCGTATGCGAATAATTGGGTAGTTCTGTTTAAAATATGTCCAGTCCTTTTCGCGTCACTTACTTCATCGATGGCACAGCATAGCATAAGGTTGAAGATTGTTGATGAGAGCGTATCCCCTTGTCTAGGTAGGTAGGTAGGTAGGGTGGTTGTCGTAAGACACACTTAGACCTTCGGCAGGTCCATTGTGATACCACTGGAGCTTATCCTTACTCTACGTGTTCCCTTTCAAACCATCCGGTTGCTTTAATAAACGAGCAGAGCTTCGTTAGCTTTAGATGGGCTATATCCGCTACATCGGTTAGAAATGCTGTATGGAGGGTGCGCAGCCTTCTCCTAGCTAGGCTTTCACACTCACATAAAAGGTGTCTGACTGTTTCCTCTTCTTCTGTATTTAGACAGCTTCTACAGAAATCGAAGTAAGGTAGTCCTAACCTTCTAGCGTGGCTGCCTATTAAACAATGACCTGTTAAAACACCTATCATTTTTCTTATAGATTCCCTGTTGAATCTTAGCAAGATCTTCGATCGACCGCTGTTCCAGTTCGGCCATGTCTGTCTGCTTAGTTCGCATGTTGTGAGGTTTTGCCAGATAGTATTTACCTTTTTGATGGTTTCCCTGTCTATAAGTAATTTACAAGTGGCTATAGGTATGGGTAGCAGCGCCTTATCTGGTTCGAGATCGAGCGTTGTACCGGCTCTTGCAAGTTCATCCGCCTTACAATTTCCTGGAATGTCCCTGTGGCCCGGTACCCAGATAAGGTGCACCTTGTAGCACTTAGATACGTCATCTAGTAGTTTAAAACATTCTAGAACTGTTTTTGACGAGTGTGTTTTTGATTCCAGCGCTTTTATTGCTGCTTGACTGTCCGAGTAAATGAAGACTTCATTTGTGGATAATACTCTCGTTTTTATCTCTTTAAGCCCCTCTTTTATGGCAGTGGCATATTTAGTGCATCTGTGGGTGTGGTTCTGAGGGCCCCGCAAATGCAAAGACTGGCCATTCTTTGTACGTGTGCCATGGTTCTTTTAATGTACAATTTATCTAAAGCTGGCCACCATACTAATATGCCGTATGTTAGGATAGGTCTGACAATTGCCGTGTAAAGCCAATCTACGATAGATGGGGAGAGACCCCAACTTAGTCCTATCAGCTGTTTACAAGAGTATAGTGCTATTGTCGCCCTCTTTACTCTATCTTCGACATTTGCCTTCCATGTTAGCTTTCGGTCTAGTATTAGACCTAAGTAGCGGGCCTCATCACTAAATGACAGTGCCGTTCCTCCTAGAGTCGGAGGTGTTATATTCGGTATTTTGTGTTTCCTGGTAAATAGGATTAGTTCAGTTTTGTTGGGGTTGACGCTTAGCCCATTTGCTTTTGACCAGTTTTCAACCATATTTAGTAAATCCTGCATGATTTCTATGAGTGTATTGGGGAATTTCCCCCTTACTACCATTGCAACATCGTCCGCATATGCTACTACGTGTTGTCCTCTCTCCTCTAGGCTCTTTGGCAATGAGTTTAGTGCCAGCACCCATAGGAGAGGGGACAGCACGCCGCCTTGAGGTGTTCCTCTGCTAACTTTTTTCTTGATCTCTGAGGCCCCTAGGGTTGCGATCACAAATCTGCTCAAGAGCATGTTTTTGATAAACTCAACCAGAGCTCCAGAGATCCCGAAATCCGTCAGTGCCTTTATTATGGTGTCCGGTAGGATGTTGTTGAAAGCGCCCTCGATATCTAGGAAGGCTACCAGTGTGAA
This sequence comes from Anastrepha obliqua, assembly GCF_027943255.1. Taxonomy (NCBI): domain Eukaryota; kingdom Metazoa; phylum Arthropoda; class Insecta; order Diptera; family Tephritidae; genus Anastrepha; species Anastrepha obliqua. Next base: position 53,793,200 of record NC_072893.1, read on the forward strand.
TTCTTTGTTATACATTGACTTCTCGATTTCTGTAACAAGTGAGTTAAGTGCTGTTTCAGTTGATTTCCCTTTACAGTACGCATGTTGTGAGATGCTGAGCTTATTAGGGCTGATGTTAGCCCTAATGTGTTCTTCTAGAATTCTTTCTAATGTCTTTAGCAGAAAGGAGGATAGGCTTTTTGGCCTGAAATCCTTAGGTGTTGTGTGTGAACTTTTTCCCGCTTTAGGGATAAAGACCACTTTTACCTCTTTCCATGTTGATGGGACACTTTTCAGTTTCAGAGCGGCCTTAAATATGGCCGTCACCCACTCCATGATGTAGTTGAGTGAATGTTGTATTTGGGCCGGGAATAATCCATCTGGGCCCGGTGATTTAAATGGTTTGAACGTGTTCACTGCCCAGGTTATCCTAGTTTCAGTGATTATTTCTTCAATGTCAGAATTTGATATTTCCGTACCATTGTCGATTACTACGTTAGATGATTCGTTGCAGGGAAAGTGCGTGTCCACTAGCAACTTCAACGTTTCGTCCCTCGAAGTAGTCCAACTCCTGTCCGGTTTTTGGAGGTATCCGGTGGGATTGTGTTTTTTTGAGAGGATTTTGCGCAGTCTGGAGGCCTCTGTGGTTCCTTCGATTTCTCCACAGAACTTTCTCCAACCAGACCTTTTCGCTTTCCTAACTTCTTTTTTGTAAATTTTTAGTTTACTGTAGTAGCAGTCCCAGTCTTTACTCTCTCGTGTCGCTTTCGCTCTGTTAAACTGTTTTCTGCTGTCGTTTCTTAATTTAGACAGGTCTTCTGACCACCAGGGCGGCTTTTTCTTCCCCTTATACCTAATTAAAGGGCAAGCCTTGTTTAGCGCAGTTCTACAGACCTCCGTAAGGGTTTGTACGTGTTCGTTCAATGATTCTCTGTCTTCAATAGTAATATTTTGGGAATTTGGAAGTCTTTCCTTAAGTTCCCGTTTATATATATGCCAGTTGGTCTTTTTCAAGTTCCTGTTGGCGGGTGGAGCCCGTGGGTTGTTTCCCCCAAATTTAATTTCTATGTAGCGATGATCGGAGTAAGAGTGTTCATTCAGAACCCTCCACTGCGTCATCTTTCCGTAAAGGGTTTGACTTGCCAGCGTAATATCAAGAACTTCTTGTCTATTGCGCGTAATAAATGTAGGTTCGTTGCCTTTGTTACACACTAAAAGCTTACTACATATAATATAATTAAAGAGAGACTCACCTCGTTCGTTTGTATCCGAGCTCCCCCATATGGTATGGTGGGCATTGGCATCACCTCCTAGTACTAGTTTGCGGTTGTGAGCTTTGCAGTCTTCCACAAGGCTTCTTATTAGCGGTGACGGCAGTGGACCTGTGTCGTCTCCGGCAAAATAGAACGAGGTTAGCCAGGTGTTGCTTCCGCTCACTTCCCAGCTAACCGTCGTAGTATCTGCGTTACTGAAATTATGAATCATAAAGATATTAAGATGTACTTTTGCCATTATGCATGCTCTTTTAGTACCTTCACAATTTGTCTTATATACTTTATAACCTGATGTCCTCAGACCGCAGATTTCGCCATTCCGTACCCAGGGTTCCTGGATGAGGACTACATCCGGCTGATCTTCTGCCAGACGATCCAGGAGGGCAAGGCAGGCTTCTTTACAATGGTGTAGGTTTATCTGAAGAAGATGCATTAGCTGTTAACGTTACGTCTGGGTCTTCTTTGCTTTCGCATAAAAGTTCCCTTTCGGAATACTTACGCTGTTGTGTGGGATACTTACCCTCCCGTTCGAAGTACAACCTCCCTAAGCCCATTTCTGAGCCTGAAGAGGCGTATTCTTCTTCGGTGGGCTGGTCGTCTTCGCTCATTGGCTCGGTTTCGCTCATGGGTTCCAGTTCCCTCATGGGCTTTTCGGTTTCCTTCGTGGCGAGGAACTCAATCGCATCCGTGTCGGTTTTATAAATGTGGAGCTTCACCTTTACAAAACCGTATCTAAGTTGCCCGTCGCATTTCGCTAACGGTTCAATTGAGTTCTCTGTGAGGAGCAGGAGAGCCTGCATGGTGGCGCGCTTCTGCTCTTTCGATTCATCTGCGCTGTTTTGGTTGGTAATAGTTTTGACGTACCTCCACTCCTGCGTTGGGATGTCCGGATTGCAGACCCGGATGAGCTTCATAATCTCCACCGGGTCTTCGACGGTTGAAGGTAACCAAACCTTTGCTCGCGGCCTGGACGGAATATCCTTCCTGTCCACGACCACTAGCTTGGCATTTGGGTACACTTCTCCGACTTTGAAGATGGCCTCTTTGTACAGCTGAACCGATCTCTCATCGTCGCACGCCCTTGTCTAACTCCAGTTTTAATTCTAAAGGGGTCGGATTTTTTATCTTGTATCATTACTTTGGATCATTTTGCATTTATGAAATATTGTGGGGATCGCCCTCTTGTTGATGCTATCGAAAGCTTGAATGCAGAATGTGCAGTCCAATGTTATGCTCAAAACATTTATCCATGTACTGTTTGAGAGAAAAAAGGTGGTCTATTGTTGACCTTCCAGGTCGAAATCCGCATTGATACTCTAGAAGTACTCTTTCCGAGTGGCCTATAAGTCTTTTGTTAACAATTCTTGTGAAGATTTTATACGTTGTGTTGAGTAGGGAAATCCCGCGATAGTTTTTTTCAGTTTAATTTATCGCCTTTCTTGTGAATGGGGAGTATTATTGCTGTGTTCCAGTCGCCTGGCAGTGTTTCCCCAATAAAGAATAAGGAACTCAAAAATACAATTGACAGTTTTGTAGAGCAGCAAGAGATGTATTGGATGAATACTCACCCTTTGCCAAATAGCAAACAAATCGTTATAAAAGAAAAGAAAATATAAAAAGGCTATGAACTTTTTCCCCAACCCAATATTTAATACCTGAGGTAGATCCAAAACTGTTTCACCAAAACACTTGAAACGATAATTTGAATAAATAGGACACTCACACTTAAAATGGAAGACATCTTACACCACATTTAAATATCCTACAGTACAAGCTGACGATGTCGGATTAGTAAAAGTTCTCGCATTAAGCTTTAGAAAGCCAGCTCTAGCTTTGAAAACCAATCTTATAATTATAGCATACGCCGAGAGCTCATCATTAAAAAAAGTTGATTTCAGCGGTGCCAAATGTGGGCATGGATCATGTGTCATTGTCTTTTGGGCACATTCAGTGGGCACAAAAGCTAGCAGCTCCTTTTGAATAAATTGGGCTATTAATAAGGGCAAGCTAATCTGAATAGACGAGGAGCCAAAATTTAGGGAGGATTCATATCTGCAGTTAGTTTTATTTAATTATGTAAACATTAAAAAACATGTTCTTAAATTTCATTCGAAGGGGTCACCATTTGCTTTTACACAAGTCTTCAAACGATTAGGCCATTCAGCTCTTGCAGCACGCACAGTTTCCATGGATATTAACGTCGCTGCTCGACCCAAAGATTGTTTGAAACTTTCCAAATTCCTGTCAGGTCTTCGACAAGCAATATTCTCTAATTCTGATCGGACTTCCAGACAACCAAGCTTCTGTGGCTATGAATCCAGAAATAAAATATTCTTTAGCCACTGTTGGGTAGTGATTGCCTTATGGACTGATCCAATAGTCGGATCCAATAGTCTTCATTAACGAGAGTACTAATCAACTCCTTCACCACCCCTTCTCAGACATTCTCCTGGAGCACTTTTGCCACCGTCTTCACCCCTTTTTCGCAGAAATGAATAGTTCTCACGCCTTTACAAGACACTCCCCACCAAACTATTACGTAGGCTGGATAGTAGTCACGCTGAACACTTGGAACAACATTTTTTGCGTCTTTAAAAGTTTTAGCATAGATTTTGTCGTTTTGCTTATTAAAAACTTCTGCAACAGTGAACATTTGCTCATCTGTGATAAGAATATTTTCATGGCCGTTGACCGCTGGCCACCGAAGAAGCTGCTTGCATTTGTCGAGTCTAATTTTCTTCAAGCGCATTGTCAAATGACCAGTTGAGCGATGGAAGGCTTGCATGTGGAGATCATCTCTAATTAGTCTTGGCATGGATCTGGTCGATACATTCATTTCCCTGGACATGATTTTCTGCTTTCCGAGTGGGTTTTCGCGAATTCGTTCAAGTAAGACGAATGACTGTACTGGTTCGAAACACGCGAGGACAACCACTTCTTTTTCTGTCTGACACTTCAGACGTTTGGGAAAAACGATTGATCGTGCGGAAAACAAACTTTCTCGAAATATTAAGTTTTTCAGCAATTCGTAAATCTCACCTGCAATTTTGCCACACTTTTATAATTAGCTCCCCACTCCCACTCAACAAGCGAAATTTGCCACGAAACTGAGTATAATTTTTTAGTAGACTATGCATACAAACAAAAACAAAAATAACGGAACTTTTTTCTGCGAACTTGTTCTCGCCGTAGGCATTGTAAAACTTGTTACAGAACTTATGGCGAGACTAAGTATATAAATTGATAAGAGATACGCCGTCCACGGAAATTGCTTGCCCTAGTCGATTTAAAAAAAAAAGTGGTCTAATTATTCCACTGCTTGGCAATGTACACGAAATCGTTACTTTGGAACCCTGAAAAGACTGTTGGTGGTTTTATTAGGGGATTAGTCCTTTAGATGACCAATAATTATTTACACTTTCATTTGAGTGAAAATGGATGATGAAAGTCCTTAAGTGTTTACCCTTCGAAATCAGTCCAATATTGTCTCGCAAAAGACAATTATTACGCAAATTGTAATCGCTAAGCTTTTAAAAGAGAAATTATTAGCGCGTGCACTTGTGCTAGGTCTGTTTGGCCGAGCTCCTCCTCCTATATGTGACGTGCGTCTTGAGTTGTTCCACAAATGGTTTTAAGCCGACTCCGAACGGCAAATGGTTTCTTATGAGGAGCTTTTTCACGGCAGGAATTAACTAGGGGCTTTGCCATTGCCTGCCGAGAAGCGACCTCTAATAGAAAAAATCTTTTTCTATCATTTTGCTGCTTCGTTCACGAAGATTTCAACCTACACTTTCCCATGACTACATCAACCCATTCATTCTTCAATATTTCGTGCACAATATTTTGTGGAATTTCCATGGCAGCCCTTGTGTGACGCATGGTTTCGGACGAGTTAAGTTTTTTTAATGCACCAGCGTAAGTGTCTCCGCACACGAGTCGTATCGTCATCGTAGCGTGCGTAAGAACTAAGCGCTGGATGCCAGAATCGTCAGCTTGTGATTACATACGAGGACATAAGTATAATCTAAAATGAGGTTAAAGTTAAGGCGAAGATACGATGGATAAAGGGAGGGATTTTAGAGGTGAATGTTAGTGGTTAGCTGATATCGATTGTATGGCTTGCTCAGATCTATCTATGTAATCTGGTTTGCGAAATGAATTTACATATTCAATTAATACTGTTGATATCTGTGACTCTTAATGAATCGATGGGTTTGCAGTTAGAAAACATCGCCGTATTACTTCCCACTTTTGGTAGCACTCAAGAATATGTATTGTTGAGTAGTTGCTAGAGTTGCGGTAAGGACATAGCGATTTGGGCGAACCATTTGACAAGTGAAAATGAATAGATATTGAAGAGAAATCCAGAATCGCGTAAATTTTTGTATAGTTTGATAGGACATATTAGGGCGATACAAAGGTTTCGCATTCTATTTCTTATAAAGGTGTTCCAATGTCTTGCGTAAAATTCTTGCAAATGTTCTTTTTTTTTGGAATGACGCCCATGAAGAGGAAATTCTCATGAGTACTCCTATACCGGCAAAGCAGTATGCACGACTTGTAGCCTCACAGCTATACCTACGTACTAAACACCTCTGCACAATATACCACTCTCCCCACGGAACTGTTCAAAAATATGTTACCTCGCGGGGTAGGTTAGCTCATAGGCTGCCAGTTATTTCGTCTACGAACCTTCGCGCGTCTTAAATCATTGTGGATATGTTTTGCATGCGCGCAGATTCGCTTGCAGTTATCAGCCGATTTCAGCATAAAATCTATACTATTTTCTCCGTTTAATATACTACAGGTTTCGGGAGCATAATGGGGGCATTGGGAAAAGACGTTATTAGCGTCTTCTTCTCTCTCCGTGCAGATTGGGCAGGTTGGGGAACTGTCATGACCGAATCTATGGAGGTATTATCGCAACACCCTTTGCTATGAAAGGAATTGGGTTAGATAGAAATTTGTTGCACCATGGTGCCTTTCTAACCACATCGTGCACCTTTCCGTATGATCTGTTCCGGCGGTTTTGCCAATGGGCGATCGAACGACGCCTTTCTCCTTCTGCAATATTTTTACGCCTGGCTGTACCATCGAGTTCGGATAGCCTTATATACACTCTCTGGTATCTTTGCTAGTAATGTAATCACTAGAATATAATGATTCCCGGACTGCTTCTTTGTCAGAATAATCGGGAACCCACATGATTTTTGTAATGTTTTTATTGAGTAGTGAAATGTTTCGAGTGCTTGTAAAGGGTGGTTAAATTTCAAGGGCCGATGTTGAATGTGAACCACACCTAAACGTTAACGACACCGTTGGACTTCTTTCTTTGGGGTTATTTGAAAGAAAAGGTGCACGTCGATAAGCCAGCAATAATTCAAGAGCTAAAGGATGAGATAATTCGGCACATTAACGACATAGAACCTCAATTATGCCTCAGCGTCATCGAAAATTTGGCCCATCGGATGGAGGTGTGCTACCGAAGCCGCGGCGGCCATTTGGCCGATATTTTGTCCCATACGTAATTGAGCTATACCAGTATTATCATAATAAAGAGAAATGGCAATAATTTTCTGAAAAGAATTGTATTTTGTTCAATACCAACACCGGCCTTTGAAACTTGATCAACCTTTAGTTAGTGATTTATCGCTTGTGTGGTTCCTAATGGCGTCCAAAGTGGATTTGCTATCGCTGCAAATTGTAAATTTTCTCCTCTTCTGGGAAATCTACGACGAGCATTTGCACACGAATAATTGGCATAGAAATACGCTTCGATGCGAGCGCACGTTGTTCACCACCGGACACCCTGTACAGCTACAAACATATTTGACAAATATCAATCAATTTCCCCTTATAATTTTATTTATGCAGTTCCTTGTTTTGGCCAGTTTGACTGCCTAATACTCGTAAACGAGCATAATTTTCTCTGATTTAATATTTTATTACCGCATTTTCTTGGCCAGATTTTGCCAAGCCACCAACATATTTGCATATTTAATAATTAATTTCACCATTAATACGGCAGCAATTGAAGTCAATTAGGCACACAAACTGTTAAATATTGAAAAGGAGACATAAATGGATAATTGCCGCTATTTACTAAATCGTATAATTGAAATTACTTACGAAATGATTTATGTAGTGAAAGGTGAGCGAGCGACAAAGCGGTAAACTACAAAAGATCTGCACGGATTTTAGGAGAAACAGCTGTGAAATGCATTTAGAATTGGTGCTTTGGTTTTTAAATTGGCAGCGCAAAGGATTAGTACCGAGCGGTAAAAACTATCGAAATTTGATGGTCACCGATGGGCAAGGCTGGTTAAAAAAATTGTTTTTCTGCAATTGAATTTTTTTTTTATTTTGCTTCTTTGGGTGCACACTTGAACTTCTAGTGTAAGTATATGAAAATATGACAGTATTTAAGGGGTTATATACCTTGTGAGCCTGAAAAAATGGACGATTGTCATAATTTTTTTTAAATATGTTTTAGAACTTTTATTCAAATGAGGCATATATCATACTGAAGGGTAACTCTAGAAGAATACGTTTTGGTGTTTTTATTTTAAACAATGTTATTATTTATGTTTGATATCGCCCCTCCCCCGAAACGCCGTTTTTTAGAAGAGGCTTGCGGTGATCACGGTAGCGCATGAGCAGCTGAACTAATTAAAATCAAAAAAAATAAATGCTTATTGTAGAAAAATGTTTTTTAGTGAATCTGATTTTTTTATTTACCCCAAAAAAAAAAACTTTTCTCAATATGAAAACCGCTTTGCACCAAAAAAACGATTTTTGAGGGGTTGAAGAATTAAAAAAAAATTAATTCCAGCGAACTATGCAAATATTTATAAAAAGTGAACCGTTCAGATTCACGAGGTTGTAACTTCGAATAATTAAAAAAAAGTTTATGCAAATCGGTCAAATAGTTTTTGATAAATAATGATCGCCGCGACGGTAATTTTCAAAAAACACGACTTCGAGATAATCGCGTCTAAAGTTTTGCGCGCACTTCTCGTTCCAAGAAAGGTCGTGCGCTTCCACGGTCTGTAACTTTCGTTCTAGTGCTTCGATCATTATGCTTTCTTGAATTTATGTTTTTTAGATGATGTACTTTTAGAATATGCCATAAAAAAATTTTGATTTTTTAGTCCAACACAAGGATAATAACTCCTTAATAGGGATGCAAGTCGCGGAAGTATTAAAGTTTTTTATGATTTTTTTTTTGCAACCAATTTGTACCCTTCGAAAAGTTATGTATAAAAACGATGGAGAGAATAATGAGGTGGCACCTACCGTGGTTCCGTTACTTTGCTCTCTGCGAATTTGACAATATCAGCCAAGGTGGATTTATTATAGGTGACAGCATTCATCCAGCTGAATTTTTCGCCGTAGGTATGGCTTACGTCAAAATGATATGCTTTGTTTGTATGTATTGGTATGTTTACATTCGTATTGTATTGTATTTTGACTTGATGCTTGTACCAAAGGCAACAACAAATACATGTAGGGTTTTACTTATATGTGGTTGCTGTCACCTATAATAAATTCGCCTTGATATCAGCTGATTTACTATACGTGTCTTTACACTAGCCTAACTGGTGATCAGTGTGACCCGATAAGCATTTTTTGTGCTCTCTAGCCTCTTAGTTTTTGTTCTCTCTTCCTGACATTTTTCTAGCCTCTTCTAATTAAATGTGATAACTTCGTAAAATATAGTTTTTTTGTTTTTTAATTAGGTCAATAATTCAGTCAGTTCTATTTAGTTTGTACTTTTTTTTATTATCTGGTCACATTGCGATTATTGTTGGAGTTAATGATTATACAGGGTACGGCACTCGAAGTGTAATCAATTTCAGACTGCACATGCAGCTGATGCACGGGCATCAGCCGGCTGCTAGTTGGCTAAACGGCAACCCAGAGTATTGTTTACAGGCGCACGGAAGCATTTTGCCAAGAGTAAACGCGAAAACAGAAAATCAGTAATGGATTTCAAACGTAATAGTGGGATTGCATAATATTTGGCTGAAAAATCACAACCAGCTTGTAGTCGTGAGCTTGAGCACTGAAAAGTAAATAAAGTTTTTGTTTATTGCACCGTTACTCGTTACAATGGTACTGGTAGCTTCGCGGCGGTCATAAAAAGACTGCAACGTCAAGTGAAATGTTTCAAAAAGTGAAGAAGCGACTTGAGCGAAATCGAAGTGCCAATCAAATGGCGAAAGAACTGAAAATATCTGACCGTAGCATCCACCGCATATTGAAAAATCAAATCAAATCTCAAAGACAAGCCTTGCAAGATCCAAAAGGCGCATTATCTCACACCAAAGCAGAAAAAGTCCGACTTGAGAGAGCGAAGGAGTTGCTTCGCTTGGCCGAAAGCGGTAAATTTCCGAACATTGTGTTTTCTAACGAGAAAACTTTTCAAATTGAGCAAATTCGTAAACTCCCAAAACGAATGAGTTATCGTTTGGTCCCCAGGCGGCAACACCCGCCACAGGTAATGGTTTGGGCCACTGTAACCGCAGATAGGCGTTTTCCAGTCGTTTTCACCGAGCCTGGCGTCAAGGTAAATGCGAAATACTATCGGGAAAATATTCTGGAGGTTGCTTCGAAGCCGTGGGCAGACAAAGATTTCGCTGGCAGACCATGGACGTTTCAACAGGACTCGGCACTGTCTAACAAAGCTCGAGTGAACCAAGAATGGCTAAAAAACAACGTTCCGAACTTCATAGCATCCACACAATGGCTCTCAAATTCACCAGACGCGAATCCGATGGATTATTCTATTTGGGCCATTTTGGAGAGCAAGGTCCGAATGGAAAGATTCACCAGTCTCGAGACGCTGAAAAAAGCCATTGTCCGAGAGTGGACCAAAATACCTGCAAGTCACATTCGGGCAGCTTGCGGTTCGTTTCTGGACCGTCTCAAGGCCAGAGTCAAGGCAAAAGGTGGTCATATCGAGCAAAAGTAAATTGATTCTAAATTTTGTATTATTTTCACACATCTCCTACTTTAAATTGAATAAAAGTAATTTTCCAAACTAAATTCATTGCCTTTTTAATTGGTTACACTTCGAGTGCCGGACCCTGTACACAATATTTTCATTATTCTTTGATTTTAGTAGTCAGCCTGAATTAATGTTTTGCTGATTTCTTGAAAATAAATAAATTTTATTCCCGCAAAAGCAGAGCGTGACTGCTGTGGAGCCGGTGATGAGATGATTCCAAATATTTATCGTCTTATGTGTTTTAATTATATTTTTTTAAGTCTTTTCATTTCGCTTAGATTAATATTTTCAATATATGTGTGAACTTGTTCTTTTAAAAAACAACCATAGCATCTCAACCTTTTGATCATTTTTGATAACATTTTTCTTTCTTTTTTTAGAATGTTCATTATTTTTTTATAAAAGTGTAGCTCATTTTCTAAAAAAAAGCCATATAAATCGATTTAAAATTTTTTCTTTTAATATATAAATAAATATTTAATAATACAATTTTTTATTGAAATAAATATATAAAATTTATTAAATTTTTTTTAAATAAATATATAAATATTTATTAAAATTTTGTTTTATATAAATAAAAAAATATTAAATAAATATTTATTAAAAAATTTACGCAAAACTTTTCAGGATTCAACAAATTTTCACCAAGATGTTAACCTCAGAATTTTCAAAAAAAAATGCGGGTACGTAGTTTTATAGCCCATGAAATTTTAGTATAAAAAAACGCAAGTGTGGGCGGCTCAAAATTCTCATTAAGTTTTTATCATTTTTCCCTCTGACGGTGTTGCGCATTTATTTATTACATTTTTTTTTCAAATCAGTAAAAAATTTCTATATTTGATCCATCCGATAGACCCAAAATAAAATTCCATTGCTCATTGTTCCACAAATGGGGAACCTACAGCTTAAAAAGTTTTTAAAGTTTCAAGCCGACTCCGAACGGCAGAAATACGTTTGGAAATACAAATGGAAGTTACCATTGCTTGCCGAGAGGCGACCGCTAATGAAAAAAAAACGTTTTCTATCATTTTGCTGTTTCACGGACGGAGATTCGAACCTACGCACTTCCGAATGGTAGTCATGCGCCAATCCATTCGGCTACGGCGTCCATAATACACCACAAAATAATTTAAGTTTATCCCATTTTCTTTGATTTTTAAAAGAATCATATATTTGGATCAACATTTGAACAAGGAAACCTCAGAGGGTCCATAGTCGATTTGAAGAAAATGGCTGACTGGAAACTATGACATTTGTAATTAAAGCAAATTCATACCGCCCATAGTAGCGGAAGATCTTTTGTTCCACTACCAGTCTGGACATTAAAGTCAGCCAATAGCCAATTGCTGCCATAAAAAAGCTTTCATAAAAATCGTTTGGCTTTGGGATGCAGCATGAGATAGTGCGTCCCTCCATTTTCTGCGACAACACCAGAACGCAGACCACGAATCGGAGGAGAAGCTTGTACTAAGCACCTCTCAAGCACATAAGTGCCCATTAATTACTAGTTGAGCTATGTTCCAAGTTCCCTTGAGATTAAACAGCACTTTCTCACGGGGAAAAATTACACGGAAATCGATATTCAAGGCAGGAAATCAACGAGAACTTGACTGGCTTTTTGTGCGCCGCAGAATACACCCCTTATATTTTAATGAATTTCTAACTTGTCGCTCATACTTTTTTGCATGCTGTAATCGATATTAATTTTTGAAACCATTTTATTATTATTTATATTCTTAAGCAAATGCAGATTGCATTACTTTCTGCGAAATTTCACTTTAAACAAAAAATAAATCTAACTCACTACTACTAACGAAAGCTCCGACGGCAAAACAAATCTGAATTGCCGTCGGTTAGCTGCTGCCAGAATGTCTACGAAAAGGTTGAAAAGAAAAAAGTACAAAAAAATGCAAGGATATGCGATTCCCAAAGTCCAAAGCGCCACACAGCTGGTAGCCGGTTGCAAAAAAATCCGAGTGAGTGAAAAAGAGGCATGCACGCTGAACATAGTTGCACTCAGCTATTACTACAAACACTCACTCAGCCATACACACCTGTGACGTCGTGCGCAAGTTGTGCAGCAGGCTGTTGCAAGCGAACTATGGCATGCAACATGCTACACAACACCAACAGAGTGCAGTTAAGAGCGCCATAGATGTGAAAAAGAGACCTTCCAGTTGACAATTGCAGCACTAGAACTCGAAGTATAGAGCAACAGCCAAGTTGGGTGAGCCGAATGTTTGTCAAATGCAGTGGGGTTGCTCGGTTCGAGCCGCAATTGCTGTTAAACTACAACCTCTGCATGGTTGTTGCCGCAACTACAGCCACACTTACAGTCGCAGCCAAAGCTACAGCTACAGCCACTGTCGCAGTCGCAGCCGCAGTTGCTGTTAGAGCGCCGTCCACCATTGCTTTGCAGACTGCGATGAGCAGTTCGAGGCAGAGAGTGATTTGTAAATAACAACTATGATAGGAGAGCGCCACAACTACTCAACGATTTTTGGAGTCAAGTATTAACCAAAGTACGAGGCGGCTTTGGAATCCTTTTCGAATGCCCCTACGTGATGATGGACTATCGACGACAAAAAAAAAACTTTCTGCTGTACAACTAACAACACAGAGCGTGGCGTAAGGTGGCTGAGTAGGGGAAAATCCCTACGTGCCGTCAGCACGCAATGCACATGGCCACGCCTACAATCGGGCGCATACACGCAAGAGGCGTAGTTTCGATTGGCCATCGGCGTGTTAGGAGCGTGCGAAGCTAAGCAGCGACCGGGTGCCCTATACTTTGAGGAAGGTGCGCGCAGTCCGAATTTTCGGCTGCAAGAGCCGGCCTAGCGGGCATTTGATGGACGTGGTAACGGTAAATGATATTTGTTTAGCTTATTGCGAGTAGGTGGGTGTGTGTGTGTGTGTGTGTGCGTGGGTCGTTTACGAAAACGCAATGTCAGGCGACAATACAGACGAACGGACAGCCGGTCATAGGATCGGATTGGGCCGGAAGCGATGTCAGTTGGGGGCTGTGACTTTGCAATGGAATGAACTACTGCGACATGGGTGGAATGGTATGCTATAGGTTGGCCAGCCGACTAGTTGGTTGCGCACAGAACGATTTCGGATTTTTGTTTTTGTCCAAAAACGCAGTCGACCTTTGTAAACTGCAACAGAGAAAAGGAAAACGCGGGATTATTGATGGCAGCGACGGCAGGAGTAGTCAGGTTGTTGAAAGTTTGGCGGATGAGTGGATGGCGGAGAGTAGAAAGACGCATCGAAAAGGAAGTGCGCTTTCGCATACAGATTTTTGAGGAAATTGTATGTATGCGTGTGTGTTGCGCATAGATGCGATGAAGGAATCAAAGAATGTATGGAAAAAGATGGGACGACAAGCGAGCGCAGGCCGTGTAGGTAGTTTTAGAACGCCAGAGCGACGGCTAGTGGGTGCCAGCACAAGATGGGGGTTGTGATAAACGAGGAACACAGTGCGGCGCTATGCGTTGGGTGGGCGAGTAAATAATACTTGCCCCATCCACGGTATACGGCGCGGTGTCAACTGAAAGCGCTGGGAGGAGAGGAGACGCACAGTTTAAGGGCCCAACTGAACGCTGCAAGCATAGAAGGGGTCAAGCCACGCTAGGGAATGGAAGTTGAAACGATATTGCGTATGCGGTGGACAAAAACAAATTACCGAAAAAACAACAACAAGATTAGAAAAACTAAAAAAAAAAAAGAAAAAATAGCAATGAAAGCAAAGCAAAGGATATTGATGAAGGATATTCCGAAATAGCAAAACAAAAAATAGCTTTGCGCTGTCCGTGACAAAAAGTAGGAAAGCATGATGAGCGGAAATTTACAAAAACGCCATCAAGTGAGTAAAAATGCGAATACGAGAGCCAAGTAGTCGAAGCGAGCTTAGCAGCCGTATATATGTATGTACATATAGGCAGTCAGGCCGAGTGGCAAGTTGCCGTGTGCGGCACTGGTCAACAGCACAATCCAACACCAACAAAACACAGCATAGCCAGTATACTGGCCTTTCGACCATTTCAACCACCCAGCCGGCAATGCTACTAAATGGTAAAGTATTTTTTACTTACTTTGCTTGTGTAAAGGATTATGGGCGCGCAGTGGGAGCGTAAATATTTCAGTTAAGTGCCGGCACTGCAGGCACCAACAGAGAAGTCGCCGTTAGTCTACGCGCACCCGTCGTCCAACTGACGTACGGAATTGGTGCGTTCTTCCTTGCCGTTCGACAGTTAGTTGTTTGTTGATGATTCGTAGAATCCCTTTTAGCCACCAACGTCAGAGTCAACGTTGGCTCCATGCGTTGCGTAGGTGGTCGTTGTTATATTATTACGTACGGGTATATGTGCATGCATGCATACATACATATATACATACTTATGTGCGCTCTTGTGTGTGTGTGTGTGAATATGTTTGCATTGTACAAATGTGCAAGCTAAGAGCCGTTAGTGGATTATATTTGGTTGGTAGGTTGGCTGGTTATTTGGTTGGCTTGTGAGTTGGTTCACCGATTTGTTGGTGCGTCGCATCGGTTGTGCGCCCAAAATGAAGGCGACTGCACAAATGCGGCTTTAAGCTTGTTAACGAAATAGAAGCCTTTGCGTGTCGGATGTATGCACTTAGGTATGTGCTTGTGCAAGCTCACATCCATTCATATGTAAATATATATTTTATGGTATACTTTTTCCCTTTTTTACTGTTTCGACATATATTTGCTAATGTGAGTATGGGCATATATGTACATATGCATGTACACATGAGTAACTCTGCTTTTTTGTCTCGAATACAGATAGCAGCATATGCAGCACATAGTCACAGTTTTTTTAGACCACTACTCAAACGAAATGTCCATAAAATCTAGTCAATGAAAATTTAACAAGTTTACTTTCCTTTAATTTTTTCACTTAAATGTTGTATTAAGAAATACTTTCCGTCTGGACGGCGGTCTGAACATCGGATGTGCAAGCCCCGACCTCGCCGTTCACAATGACTGAGATTGGCACCCAGATTCCAGGGTCTCAGTGGAAACAAACTACTGGTGGCTGAACGCACATGAATCTGTCAATACAGAGTCGGGTTTTGAAAGAGACAGAGTACGCGGAAGATATGGAGATGCCAGATGGTCCCCGTCCTTCTTCAAGACGAACACTGATATCAAAGATGGAGCCAACAACGGTTAAGCCTGGTATTAAATCTTTCCATAGTGATTCCCAAATGGGTGAAAACCCAACCACAAGACAGCTGAAGAGAAGATAAAAATGAGAAACAAGCTGCAATTGTGGCCAAGTCTATTTTCTTCAACTTCCATTAGTCTCGGACCCCACACCCAATATGACAACGGAAATTCGTCTGTTCAGCAACTCTATTCCGTGGCGAGAACCCAACCACATAACAACTGAATAGAAGGAGATAAAAATGAGAAAAAAGCTACAGCTGGCCATTAGTCTCTGACCCCACACCCGAAATGACAACGAAGATTTGTCTGTTCAGCAACTCTATCACGGGTTTGTGCGAGCAAAAGGCAAAAATGGCAAAGCAAAGAAGATGAAAATCTCTGGAACAGAAATTAACCGCACGCGTGATCCAACTGCCCGCCTGCCAACCTACTCAAGAAAGTGAGATTGTTGAAGAACGCCGAATATGAGATGAAACCCAGCCATCTGGTTCTGCGGCAGGGGAGTATGTTGCTGGACATATGACACACTCTCTTCGAAACCCATTTTCCAGGTGGCAAGTTAATTTCTGGCGTAGGCAGAGATATAGAAGTAAACACCACGACGGCGCGTTCATGCGGTTAGGGACTTTAATATGATTTTAAAATTTGTCTGGTATTTGGCCACATTCCCACTATTTGGAGGAAAATCAGTGTGGTATTGAGTTTCAAACCTGTGAAATTCGCTATGTGCTGGCAACAAGATTCAGACCTATCACACAGACTTCCTTCATGCTAAAAGAAATCCTGTCATTTAGCTCCACCTGATCTTGTGAAAAAAATCGAATAAAGACTAGAATGGGAGTTTTTTTCTGTTACTGAGGGACTTTTGGCAACATTAACTTGAACTCTATGTACTCTACGATCAGAAGGCATGGAGAGGAAGAAACACTCGTAAGGTGGATTCACGTCATGCTATCTATAAAACTGCTAACTGTAGGGGAAGAAAGTGACCTCTGTACCTCTCTTGTGATGTTTGGTAGTTGATTGGCTACTCACAGAAATGCAAGACTTCGTTAACAGCAAAACTTACCGGACGGGGATGGTTGTGCGCTATCTGCAAGAAAACCTTTCAGCAAGATCTGTATGAAATTATAGAGGTCTCTGAATAAGATTTATGAATACCACAGAGAGAAAACTCTAGTTTTTTCGCGCGGGAAAGGTAATTGAAAGGTCTCAATCTTCCAGTCTCGAGAGGCGTAAACATAAGCCTTTTCGTGGAAGCGAAATATCTAAAAGTAATTATGGATATGTCGACTTCAAGCAAAACTCACATTAAGGTGAATGTTTTCGAAGATGTTAGTAATACATGGGTCCTGGGACCAGCAATGGTATTCTTGATAGAGGTGACTTTAGTAAGACGTCACGTACGGTGGTCAAAAGAGCGGCTTTTATGTCAAACAGGCTACAAAGAATGGTGTGCATTAACGGCACTACTGGCAGAGAATTGTTTAAAAGGTTTTCAGAGCAGTGTCCTTTGTTTTTGCCACTTAATGACAAACTGGTATCTAAAGTTTTTTTGGAAGTAAGTAGATCATTAGCTTTCATATAAGAAAGCCTGGATCATTCGCATGGAGAGCTTGGTGAAAACTTTCTACAACGACGGCTCTAAGACTGAAAATGGTGCTGGGGCTAGATGACAGATGGGCTAGATAATAGATAGACAGTAACTTTAGATGTTTTACTGCTTGAACTATGATAATAACGGTCCTTAAATCGAGAGCATTTGAGTTCCGGATCAACGTGGAGATTAGTAAAACGAACTGGCAGATGAATTGGAATATCCAATTTGATCGGAGCATATTTTAGAGCCAAGCATAGTGGTAACAGTCGAGTACGTGAAGGCTTTCATTAATCAAAGCTCATGACAAACGTTGCTATACAGTACTGATACCTACAAAATAACAAAATATTTCCGGAAAAGGCAAGGTTGAAGAATTCCTTCTCAGAACGGGAAGGAATGAGCTACGAGCTCTAGTAGGACTAATTACGAGGCACAATTCATAGGGGCGACATATGATCACCAGATACATATTTGACGATCCATTGTGTACTGGTTGTAGTTAGAATGAGGACAGTACAGAGCATTTACCTATCGCTGTCTCTCCTAGCTTTGAATGTATTGAGAACGAACGAGCTACACTTTCTTGCCATTGACAAACCGTCTGGGAAGTTGTTCAAGGTTTTAAGCACAATTGGAAATTTTCCAACCATCAACAATTCCAGTCAAATTCCGCTATGGAGCAAATTCTGCTATTTTTTTTTTTTTTTTTTAACTTTTTATTTGTTTATTGAATCTGCCTTTTCAAAGGCCTCACAATAAGTATTCAAATCTTAGAACTAGAAAGAAAAATTTTATTTTATCTCATTTTCTACAATAAATAATTATCAAATGGCCCTCTACTCATCGGGGTGGTAGGTCATTTCTTCGAAGCCTGGTCGTATGTTGCGTACTCAGGAGTTGACGTGCGAACGGGTTCGGGTGATCTTGCAATTTCAACTGATAGTTTTCACGAACTTTTTTGAATACTTCCTTCACCATCGGTACATCTAGGTCCCTATGGATGTTGTCGTTTCTTATATACCACGGCGCACCAGTTATGGTTCTTAAAATTTTCGTCTGTGCTCTCTGTATAAGATCGATACTGGAACTGCTGGCCGTTCCCCACAATTGGATTCCATAAGTCCAAATTGGTTTCAAAATTGCCTTGTACAAGAGGACTTTACAGTCAAGGCTCAATCTTGATTGCTCATTAATTAGCCAGTGAAGGTTTGAAGCTTTGATTCTCATACTAAGCCGCTTTGCCTTTTCTGCTATGAGACAAATTTCGTGAAGCTCAGAACAAAACCGTTGTTGTCCCAGAAGAACTCGATGCTGGGCATGAACTGCATATATAGTAATGTTACATATCGTGAGCTCGAGCTATGCCGGGGCATTAGCTCCACTTGCACGAGCATTTGCAATAAGGAGGTCATTGGAGTAAATAACTGTGGGTACCGCATAATTTAACAATCCCTGAAAAAGAAGCTTGGCGAAAGCGCTATGAATTTTTTCAAGTGCATACAAAAGGCCTAGGTAGTGTAGCCTGCCATCCCAGAGGTTGTGGGTTCAAATCTCACGTAAAGAACGGTCCTCTCACTTTTCCAAAACTTACCTTCTTTCCTAGTTTCTAAAACAAAAAAAATCATTCCTCAACCCCAAGAGCCTTATCCTTCCAATCCTTACTACCCCACAAAAGTCAGCGCATTACTTTCACTGTGGCTGCTAAAACAAGCACACAAAAAAAAACAAAGACAAAGAAAAGGACACAGTTACACATTGCATCAGTGGCGCCAGCAAGAGGAAGCGGGCAATCGCGATAATAGCGTAGATACACCAAAATTTAGCGAAGTCCGCAACCATCTGTGTGATCCTTCTGACATAAAAATGTGAAACACAGATGACGCTCTAAACAGTTTGAAGGCGTTGTTCCTAAGCAACGACAGGTGGTCTACAGGACTTAAGTACCCACCCTCGTGAAGGATTACATTAATTGCAGGCGGTATTTTTGAATCAAAAGTTTAGGAATTTTTTAGTGATACGCTCCGTTCATTTTTTTCCTGTCGGTGTGTAATGCACTCGTCTTTGTATCAACGTCATTGACAATTTACAAGATAAGAAATTATGTTGCGCATAAATTCAAAGCACTGCGCCAGGTAGGATAAGTTGAATCATTATTACAAATATATTTATGTACACCAGAGTGTACAAGTCGACACCTGCTTAAGTTCTCAAATGAACAACTGGAAATATCCGCTGATTTGCAAAGTAGCTAGTCCTCCCCCACTCCCCTAAGCTTTCCTGCTCAGTTATTATCAGAGCGCTACGAACTTGTGTGCTTAGATGTATTTGCATTGGAGAGGCCATTAGAGTATTTTTTAAATCCCGAAAATTTCTGCATTATTTGTCTACAGTCCCGATATTTTCGGTATTTTTAATCTCTTGCGAAGCAAATGAAACGGGGGGTTTTTGATGGTATGTGCTTGTTAGATTATTATTAAGTGTATATAAATTTTACTATTTTCTTTTGTTTGGTTACCAATAAAGTAATTCTCATTTAAAATCCTTTTTTTTTTTATTATTCATTTATTCATTTAGTAAATCTAGAAATACAAGATTTCTTACAGACTCCATAGAACTAATGGTATTTGTAAGAATGATAATTTGCATTGAATGATAATTTGACTCTATAAAGGGTGATCAGCTTGGAGGTACTTTTTCCAATAGGGGTTTTTTTTGACAGATCCCGCGTGACTACTGTCAAACCAAATACTTAATTTTTTTGAGTATTCATTCACATTTCATCATGGAAAGACTTCGCCTCAATAACGTTTAAAAATCGTACTATTCGTATTACAAAAATCGATGTTCTGTGAAAAGTGTTCATCGCACGCTCAGACCAACTTATGGCGATCAGCGATGAGGCCCATTTTTGCCTAGATGGTTACGTCAATAAGCTTTTTTGCGTATTTGCGCTGAAGAGCAACCCAAAGTCATTCAAAAACAGCCACAACATCTATCGAATCATTGAAAACAACCGTTTGGTGCGGCCTATGGCCTGGAGGCATAATCAGCCCATGTTTCTTCAAAGGCGAGGCTGGCGCCAATATAACAGTGAATGGCGAACGCTAGCGCACCTTGATAAATGACGTTGTGATGCCAGAAATAGGAGCTTGTGCTCTCCATAACATTTGGTTCCAACAAGACGGCGCTCCTTGCTATACAGCCTATGAAACAATGGAGTTACTGCGTCGTCGTTTCGGTGAGCAATTTATCTCTGGTTCTCGTCCCGGACAAGTGGATTGGCTACTAAGATCGTGTGATATCACACCTTTGGACTTTTAATTGTGGGGCTATGCAAAGTCTAAATGCTTTGTGGATAAACCAGCTACGATTGAGGCATTGGAAGCCAAAACTACTAAAGTTATTCACGGGATACCCAGCGAGTGATTCAAAATTCGTGTTTGCGGATGTCCGAATTGCGGCGCAGTTGTGGCCAACATTGGAAAGAGATTTTCCTTAAAAAATAAATATCATGAATGATTCTGCACAAAAATAATAAAGATTGCCCAGTAATTTGAATATTCATTGTTTTATTTCAATCTAAAATCTGATACCTCTAAATTAAGCACCCTTTATTTAGGTAGCGAAAAGCCAAAGAACTTGAAATATGGTTAAACTCTTTCAATGTTCTAGTCAAAGGGGCTTTCGGGGCATAAGCAATTCTAACCTGCGCTAGGAAAAATAAATTACTCCGAAGATTTTTTCGAGATAAGTGAAATTGGATGCCTTCTAAGAGTAAAGTTGAGTCAACTGTCCCAAAGGAGAGTGAAATTCTACTTCTTCTCTTTTGTAACGATTTTAAATTTAGTAATAGCACTTGCATTGTATGAAAGAATCAGATCAGTGGAGTTTAAAGATCTGGGGGCAAAATAAATAAATTTTTTTTGAATGCGTCCAAGTCTACTGGTTTGGCAATGATGATACGGCCGCCAAATAAAGACGGCATACCCCAGCTTGGATTGTATGACTGAAGTAATTAGTGGATTTAAAGTGTATGGTTACGTAAAATCGGAAGCAAAACGCCGAATGAAGACCAGTGTATGTAGAATGCGGTTTGTGAATGACAAAATGACAAAATTCAAATCACTAAGAAACTGAAAAGTGGGGTCGAAGATTACCCTCAAATCAGTAATTTCATTAATAGTATTTAGATGCGTTTTCTTTATAAAATATGAGGTAGAGATTGAATGCTCCGACTTAGAAAATGGGAGAGCATTTCTCAATATTTAGTAGAAGTAGATTCCTATCACACCATGTCCCAAAGTTGTTGAGGTCTGATTGAGGAATGTACGAATCAGACAGGGTTAGTACAGTTTTGAATATTTTTAAGTTGTCTGCATATAAAAGAAACTCAGAGAAGTGGAAGCATTCAGATAAGTCGCTAATAAGAATTACAAAGATGCTGTCTGAGGGCACCAGAAGAGGCAATAAAAGGATAAGAAGATACATAATCGACAACGACTACACAGTCAGGATTGAAAAGGTCACTCTATTATCCATTTAAGGAAAATAGAGTGAAACCTAAACTAATTAGTTTTACGATTAAGGTTGAGTAGCAGACTTTATCGAAAGCCTTGGAAAAAGTTGCATTAACGCAAAAACTTAAATACTATTATTGAAAGCCGAAATCTCAGGAAAAAACAGCAAGCCTAGTGACAGTTTTTTCTATTCTCAACTTTGAATATGGGTGTGATAGAAATAACTTTGAAGCATCTATGAATTGCCCACAAACTAACGATTTATTAAAGATTAGTAGAAGTGGATCGAACACTTTTTGACAAAACAAGATGATAATCCATCAACATCCACTTGCCCTCAACTTTTGATGTGCTGAATACATCTCAAATAACATCAACAGTTCACTGGAAAGCACCAAAATCAATGGAAGGACCAGTATGCTCGTAGCGTTTTCACCACAGACTTTTATTTAAACAAAAAACAATAAATATATCAATTTATCATAAATTCGCCGTTGCTGTTTACAACCTCTCGACAAATTTATTGATGTCGTTCCGCCAAAACTCACCTGGTCTAGTGTCAAAGAAGTTCTTGAGCCAATCTTTAACGGACTTGTTATCGAAGGTAACGCCCTTCATATGGTTTGACAGAGAGCGGAAAAGGTAGTAATCGGTCCGTGTAAGGTCCGGAGAATACGGCGCATACTGCCTCCCAATGGAGCTCTTGGAGTGCAGCTTTGATGACTTTTGCAACATGAGGCCTATCGTTGCCGAGAAGGAGTTTGGTTTAGTCTAGTCTAAGTTGGTTTAGTTTCAGGTCTTTTCAATTGAATAGCCTCATTCACGCGATGTCCCTCCTCGTTGACCATGACATTCTTTTCGAGCATTTCCCAGTGTACCATGCCCTTCTAATCTCAACAAATACATGTCATCATCTTCTTTGGATGAAGATCCGACGTGACTTCTACAGTCACCCACTCCTTTTTTTTGCTTCATAGTGATGTATAGGCACCATTTCTTATCTCCAGTGATGTTTCGGTATAAAAAGCGCCGTTTGTGATCGCGTGTTGCTCGATGGCGGCCAAGATGCTGACAATCAATTTGAAGACGACTTTCTTTGGTTTTTTCGTTGAGCTCATGAGGCACCCAGGCTCTCAGGCTCCAAATTTTTCGGTAAATCCCATTGAACGAAGGTGATTGAGAATCGTTTTATGATCGCAGTCCACTTTTTTCGCCAATTCACGACTGGTTTGGCGACTGTTTTCCTTCAAAAGTGATTTGAGACGAATTCAGAAGTCCTTCCGCTACGGGGCGTGTTATCGACGTCGAAGTAGTCATTTTGTGACTTTGCAAAGCGTTTCCGTGCTATAGATGCGCCTATGACACCTTCGCCATACACGTCGCAAATGTATCGGCCTGCTTCGACAACTTTTTGACCTCGATGAAAAGCAAGGAAGAGCAGGTGTCGAAAATTTTTATTTTTGCCTCCTGGGTATTCCATTTCTGAGCTTCAAAACTAATAAAAAGTTAAATAACTCAAAAGTACAATTGACATAGTTTTGTAGAGCAAAAGGAGTCTATCGAATAAATTAATACTTACCCTTTGCCAAACAGCAAACTAATCGTTGTAAAACAAAAGAAAATATAAGAAGGCTAGAGCAAACTCCTCGGCAGGCAATGACAAACTTCAGAGTGTATTTCTGCCATGAAAAAGCTCCTCATAAAAATATCTGCCGTTTGGAGTCGGCTTGAAACCGTAGGACACCCCATTTGTGGAACAACAACAAGACACACACCACAAATAGGAGGAGGAGCTCGGCCAAACACCCAAAAAGGGTGTAAGCGCCAATTATACCTATATACATATATATAAAAAGGCTATGAACTGATTCCCCAAAGCAGTACATACCGCCAGAATGCTTTTGGATTCGGTTTAGTTTCATCCTCAAATCTCGGCACATAATTGTATTGCGGAACTTTACTAAAGTACTTCAATTTTTTGGCTATTATATGGCATGAGAGTTTCTTTTTGTTGCACAATAATGAATAAATCAATCCCGGAACTAATCGCGAGCTTGCGGGATTGTAATAACACGATCCAAAAAATTCCGGTATCGGAAAAATCCAAAAAAAAAATGGTTTTCCTACAAAAAGCTATAGACTCATGTTCGAGCATCACTTATAATCTTACACTCAAGCATATTTGTTCACATACAAATGAGTGCGAGCATAGAACCATTCCGTTTCCTGCCAATAACTTCACCACTCCACTCAACTTTCATTTCTGCATCACCTACGCCATTGTCTGCGCCCATCATTTATCACTTCATTCCCTATTTATAGCATTGTTCTTATGCTGCTTCTTGTGCTTTGCCTGCATGTTGTTTTTGTATTTTTTATCACATCACCATTTTGTGTGTAGTTTCCAATTTCGAATTATTCTGCTTGATTGTTATCGATTCGGTTGTTGCTGCATCCACATACAGCACATATGCATATGTATGTATGTATTTGTGAAAGTGGATGCCCCTACACAATCATACTACTACATACAGCACCACTACTCAACGTCGTTGCATGGCTAGTCAGTCCATCCAATCAAGCATCCAACCGTTGCAGAGGCATTCAACCCTGCCACGTTGAAGCCACCGCCAATAGTCCCACCTAACCTAGCGCCCAACAACAAAGGTCCGACGCATTGGTAGGCCCTTTGAATCAAACCGAATTGTAAGCGTAGGCGTAGCTGAGTAACTAGTGGCGCAAGAGGGGTGTGCAAAAGCTTGCAATGCAGACGCACTTAACATTCGTTGTGAGTCAGCAATGGGCTACACACACACAAACACCAATACCAACAGCACTAACCCCACAACCCACCACTTGCCGTCAATTGCTGCCGCATTGCCTACACTTGTCCAGCGTCCGGCCGTTCGTCTCGTCTCGTCTCTTTCTCGGCTTTCGCCTGTTGTTCCGCTCCCTTCGGTTGCTTGGCGGGGTTACCTTTGGCTTAATTAACACATGTTGTTGCGCACTTACATAGGTATTTGCTCTCTCTGTTGTGCGCACGTGCAACATTTTGTGTGTGTGCCAGCGAAAAGTGGTAGCGTCGAGGGAGAGGCGGTGGCGGCGGCGAATTCACCTAACACAATACGAATCTAAAAACTTGCATACGTATATGTGTGCGCGTGTATGTGTGTGCGCATATTCATAGATTTGAACTTTGGCGTTGTTAGTTGGCCTGTCCGTTGCGTCGCAATCCCTCTTTGTTTCGCCACCGAGTCCCACAATCGATGTGCAACACATGCCAAATCGGCTGTGTGGCATAATCGCATGTACTTGCATCTGTGTGTGCATACATACTTACATACATATATGCGTCTATCACATTGTGTGTTTGTGCCGTGAAGGACCAGCATCTCTGCGCAAATTCCAATGCAGGTGCCCTCAAATACAGCAGCACACATTCACTACACAACACACACATACACACACACGAACGCTAAGCGTACGGAAGAGGATAAAATCGAGCTGCTGACACAGCAAATAGGCCTCCCTGGGGGTGTTGCACAGCACAACGCAGCGCAACCTCATCGAAATTTGTGTCCCTTCAATAATAGCCGTCCCCTGCCCGCTGCCAGTTCTGCTGCGTTTGCCTCTGCACCTTTGTTCACTCCTTTTCACTGGCTCTTTCCGGCTGTCGATATGCATATTGGCAGCTTTTGTGTTGTCGCAGCAGCAACAACATAAAATGTCAGCAGTCTTCACGTGTATTGGTAAGTACTAAATGCAACATGGGGCAATATGGACAACACGTAGCCAAAGGCCTCTTGGGTGTTTTAGTTCCACATTCGTGGTATTGGTGTGTGTTCTCGTATTTATTCAGGGTTGTGTGTATTTTTACGCGCAACTGGACCATCCATTGGCATACGGATGATTGGTAGCTGCTGCGCACATACAGGTACGTTGACCAGAAGCTTGAATTGCTTCCCGAAAAAAGTTTTTGCGTGGCGGCATATGAGTGTAGTACTTGTGAAGGATAAGGGGATTATTTAAGTTTGGGTATTTTTTAACTCCTGTGGAGTTCTCGTTTTTTGTTTTTTCAAAATTGCGATCCGAATCCTCTTAAATTGGATATCTATCAATGAAGGAACTATTCGCGCAGACACTTCCTCCAAATATATTTCATGTCAAGTCTGTGTTCGATAAATACCTTCTTATACACCAAAATGTGAAGTGCTTGCAAAAATAAAATAAACTGAATAAAATGAACTTCCTCATAATACTAGAGATCTGCCGAGAAAGATCTCATTGCAAAGGAACATCAGTCTGCTAAGTTAGGATAGCTTAGAATGGTTACCCAGAGAGGGGGCATATTTGGACGAAAAATCAAATTCATTCTTTTGTGATACCATTGTCAGGGATATAAGATGATGGAGCCCGATAGGATGAAAGAAGAGAGACGAAAGGGTGGGGGAAGGAGAGGTTGAGTATTTGTGGATTACGAACGACGACTGAGTTACGGTTGCGTTAGCCGCTTTATGCTGCTGATAAAGCCCATCAGATGTTTAATATCAGATAGCTGCTATATTTGCAGTCGCAGGAAAGAAGAGCTGAAATTTTTTCATCTTCCGAAGCTCCCTCGAATGTCACCAATCCACACGGGTCGAGAAGGATTTCGCGACCTTACAAGTTTGTGTACTTCCCCAGCGTTCGCTGGGTTGACGCAAAGCCCATTGTACCAGGAGAAGACCACAGGTTGTCAAGGGGCTTTCAATACTCTCCTTTCGCTGGGTAACTACCTAACAGGTCCCTTGTCTGGCTACCTCATCCGCCTCAAAATTTCCGGCAGTGTCGCTATGACCAGGTACCCAGATGAGCCTAATATCGAAGTTTTCGGATGCGATCGAAAGTGAAGGCAGCCCTAATTGCCGCTTGGCTATCAGAGTAAATATTTACTTTCTTACGCAGTTATCACGCAAGCGAGTAGCTAATCAGCTGCTTCTTTGATTGTGGCCTCCTCTGCTTGGAACACACTGCAATGATCCGGTAACCTGCCTTAAGTTTTTCTTGCTGGAATATTGGTACAACTGTCCTCTATAGAGTCGTAGAGTTTGAGCGTGATCTGTCAATTAGTTTGTTTTTGGCATTTAATTATATGAGTCAACCGCAGGTGGGATAAAAATATGGATAAAAATATCGAACATAGAATTTGTCTAAAATTTTGTGTTTTGAACGAAATTTCGTGTGCCGAATCGTTGAAAATGTTGCAGAAAGCCTAAGCGAGTGTGATTTATCTAAAACATGAGTCTACGAGAGGTATAAGGGTTTTAAAGATGAAAGATTTGTCCTGATCTGGTCGCCCATCAACGTCTTCAACGGATGAAAACGTCGACAAAGTCAAGGAAATGGCGCTGGAAAACCATCATTTACGTTTGAAGGAGGTAGCTCGTGACCTTAATGTGTCTCACGAATAAAATTAAATTTCTTTCAAAAAATTCATCGGGAGAAGGTGGCTGAAGACATGCTTGAGCATGCAAATTAGGACCCAACGTTTATCCAGCGCATCATAACAGGTGACAAGACGTGAGCATTTGAGTTTGACATGCAAAGTAATCAACAGGCGGCTGAATGGTGCTATCCATATGAGCCGGAACCCAAAAAACCACGACAAAGTCGGTCAGAAGTGAAAGTCATGATACTCGTTTTCTTTGATCATCATGGTGTTGTGCACTCGGAATTCGTTCCAAAAGGTTCTACGGTAGGTTAGGTTAGGTTTGGCAGCCGCATCGCCCATAGAGACAGCGATGCCACTTAGACCACGAAATGGGTCTGTTGTGAGCCGCAATGGCTGGACTACATTACCCTTTTCTTATTGAACCATCCTGAGCTTTTGACAAAGCGTAAAAGGTTGTTCAATATCGGTTCCTGCTTCTGGTTAAAGCCGGGTATGTGCAAAAAAGGTGTTAAATTGATTCCAACTCCTCCTCATTCCTGCAGCTTCGACAGAAATTATGCGTGTAAACGCCTAATCTCTTTGCATGATTTCCTATGACAAAATGTCCTGTGAGGGCCCCTACTAAGGTCCTGATTTGAAGACTACCCAGTTTTATAATACTCTTGGACAGACGTAAATTTAGCATTGGCCATGTTTGCCTAGCAGTTTCACAGGTATTGACACTAATCAATCTTTGATTTGTAGAACTGATTAGTGCGTCCTTAATGGGAAGCTTACAAGTTGCGAGAGGTACCCGCATAAAATAACTTCTGTTTGGTATACAGGTACCTTATCTTGCAAGTTGGTCAGCCCTACAGTTCCCTGGTGTATGTATCTCTGTGGCTTGGAACCCAGCATAAGATGATACGATATTGTTTGGCCATATCATTTAGAGATTGGCGACAATGTAAGACACTCCTTGATATTATTAGGAATGCGTCCAGCGCTCGTAGGGTAGCTTGGCTGTCTGATAGAATGCAGATATCTGTTGATGATATTCTGCTTATTTCTAACTATTTTAAGGCTTCCTAAATAGCGTTTATTTCCGCTTGAAAAACACTACAGTGATCCTTTGGAAGCAGAAATGCTTCTACGGTAAATAAAGAATATTATTTGAGAGAGAATTTGCGTAGGAAACGGCCCAATTTGTGGAAAGAAAACTCATGGATCTTGCACCACGGAAAGGCACCGTCTCACATATGAGCCTTATGAACACTTTTTTGACCAAAAACTCGACACATATCATCCAACAGCCTACGTGTTCACCGGATTTAGCCCCCTGTGACTTTTTCCTTTTCCCAAAACTTAAATTGCCACTCCGAGGACACCGCTTTGAGCCAATAGAGGAAAATTCGCTGAAGGAGCTGAAGAAGATCTCTTCAAACGCATTTAAAAGGTGCTTTAATGACTGGACTAATAGTTGGCATACTTGTTTGTGTATTGCTTAGAATGGAGCCTAATGTGAAGGCGATCAAATGTATTTTGATGATTAAACAATTAGTTTCCGTTTTATTGAACAATTTCCGGTACTTTTTTGACAGAGTGTATACATTTTTATATGAATTTATATTAAATTTAAGACAGTTACATGTGGCAACGAATTCGGGATCGCGAAATCAAGTTTAAAATATCCCGAAATATCGGGTTCAAGAATTACTGCAATTTTGCCTATCAACAGGAATAATCGACTGAGACTGCAGTACATGGCCTAATAACAGTTATGGAAAAGGCTATTGTGTCCAAACAGATAGCTCTATGTACATTTATTGACATATCAGGAGCTTTTGATAACACTTCCTACGAGGCAATCTATAAGGCCCAATATTAAAGGAGGTACCTGAACCCATCACTAGATGACGGAACAATCAAATCTGTTAAAGCCACAACGGATTGCCCCCAAGTAAGCGTTCAGGTACTCTCTCCTCTTTTGTGGACTCCAGTTATAGATGCACTTCTCCACTGAGCAACCTAGGTTTTCACACTCAGGGTTACGCTGATGACCTGGTAGCTTATATATTATTTCCCATGCCAGAAATCATTTCGGATCGCATGCAGCAAGCCCTTATAATAATAAACAAATGGTACAAGGAAAAAGGGCTTTCCATTATCCCATCCAAAACACCACTTGTACCGTTTACTAGGAGAAAGAAGATACATCTCAAATGTTCGATCCTTAACGGAACAACACTTCAACTCTCGACAGAAGCGAACTATCTTGGTGTCAGAGTTGACAAAACGATTACTAGGAATTCCCATACTGAGAGAGTTACTTCACAAGCCTTTTTGGTGAGACATGGGGACTAAACCCTAGAATGACATTTTCGACATTCACCAATTTATGAAACCCAGAGTCACGTATGCATCCTTAGCATGGTGACCCAAGGTTAAGCAAAGAAAAGCAGTACACGAATTAAACAAAATGCACCGCCTAGTATGTGTAGGTATTACAGGGGCTGATGCATTGGATGCGTTCCTGAACATACCACCGCTTCCAATCTTTATTGAAAGAGAAGCTCGCCTTAAGATTAAAAGGTATATATAAAAGCGGGGATATGAATGAATATTTAAATATCCTAGAAGGCTTCCTACATAATCCCATCCTTCATAGGGATGATATACTATCACACAAACCAATACTCTTCAAGAACAACCAAGTTATTATTAACGAACGTACAGCCTGGAAAAGGTTTACTGATGGGTCCAAATTGGAAAATGGGAGAGCGGAGGCAGGAATCAATTGGCCTAAATTCATAAAATCGATCCCGATGGGACTCTACCCAACAATATTCTACGAAGAAGTACATTCCATTAAAATATGTGTGAGAAAATGCCTTCGCATTCTCACATTTATGTACATATTTTCTATCAACAACTATCACATGTAAACTGGCAAATGATTGCCTAAACCTTCTAAACAAGTTAGGGAGTCTCAATATAGTAATACTAGGCTGGATTCCGGGACATGAAGAGCATGAGGGAAATAACGTAACTGATAACCTTGCAAAATGAGGAGGAAATATGCAACTTACTGGTCCTGAGCTTTTCTGTGAACTTAGAAAAAGCCACATTAATGAATTTCTTAGGAAATGCGAGGAAAGGAAATTTGCATCACACTGGCTAAACTGTGCCGGTCAACGTCAAGCCAAACAATCTCTAAGTCCCAGCAAAGGCATATCTGACAAGCTACTCTCATTAAGCAAAGTAGATCTGCTTCTTTTAACAGGATATCTTACAGGTCACTGCAGCCTGAGGTATCATCTAAATAATATTGGTCTATCTGAGACTAATGTCTGCCACTTTTGCGAAATGGACATATAAAATTTGCTTTTTGAATCGGCTATAAAAAAAAACTAGTCAATATTTTTTCAAACCTTTTTTTTTTATTTTGAAGATTGAACATTGTCATTTATGAGTAAAAAATAATATCGTCCAAATGACTGCCACGAGTGGCTTTACAGTAGTCCATTCGATCAACCCAATTTTTAAGCACATTTTCGGTTGTTTGGGCTCCAATTTCATGAATGGCAACTTTGATTTCGTATTTTAAAGCATCAATCGTCTCTGGATGGTTCGCATAGCATTTGTCCTTAACGGCTCCCCACAAAAAATAGCCCAATGGGCTTAAATCACAGCTCCGAGGCGGCCAATTGATATCGGAATTTCGGCTGATTATTTGGTTTTAAAAAACGGTAGCCAAAAGTTCGAGTGTAACTTTGGCAGAGTGACAAGTTGCACCGTCCTGTTGAAACCAAATGTCATCCATGTCATCCTCTTCAATTTTTGGAAACAAAGACTCGTTGGGCATGTCACGCTAACGCTCGCCATTTACTGTAACCGCGGCTCCTCGCTCATTTTCGAAAAAAAATGGCCCGATGATGCCGCCAGACCAAAAACCGCACCAAACAGTAACTCGTTGTGGATGCATTTGCTTCTCTACAGTAACATGTGGATTTTCTGAGCCCCAAATCCGACAATTTTGCTTATTGACGTAGTCACCGATGTGAAAATCAGAAAAGAAGAAGAAAACTCACCAATTTGGAAATAGGTTTTCAATATTTCCCAATTTTGTTCAAGCGTATAGCGTCCCATTTCGTAAATATCAAACCTCTAAATAAATTATGAACACATTTGACATGCCATTTGTGTTACCATTCTCAAAAAAATAGGTGGTTCAAAAAGCAAACGCTATATGGCCCACCCTGTAGAAAGCTCACAAAGTAAATGTTCTGCATTAGGCAGACAAAGATTTCACCACCTTGGTGGTACCCTAGTATCTAGATGCAATCTTTGGCACAACAAGCCAAAAAATTGTGCTAAAATTTTTAAAAAGCCTAAAACTCTAGGGTTACAAAAATAGGGCTTGCACAATAAATCATCTTTGGTCGCAGTGCATACTGGCCTTCTAATAATAATAATAAATACTGCTAATTTTGACATATTTGTACGCAGATAATGAATTTTATATTGATAACGAGATGCTAAAGCCGAAACCATTCGAAGTCTTGTTTTTATAATTTAAATTTTTTTACCGCCTACCAATTATAGTTGTAGTTTAGGTTTTATCATTTCAAAAGCCACTCGACAAATAAGCGTAGGCAAACATGCGCGCGTGAAAATATTAAACATTTATAGCTTATTTTATTTTGTCGTTACTTCGCTCACATTGGCCAAACGCGCGCAACTTGGCAGCTGTTTCTATATAATAGAGCTGCATGCACTTACATACATACATATATTCATAAATATGACACATATGTATATATGTAAATACATTAACACAGCTGAGCGGTGTCGAGAGAGGCAGAGACATATCTAAGTCAGCTGCCCTATAATTCTTCGCTTATTCGTATAATTAGTAGTAATATTTGCTTTTTAAAATATCTTTATGACTTTCAACTTCACTATTTTATTGAATTAATCTGCTTACCATTTTCTCTATTCAAAATTGGCTTATATTTTAAATAAAAAAACTCCGCTGCGGACAGGATTCGAACCTGTGCGGGCAGAACCCAATGGATTTCAAGTCCATCTCCTTAACCACTCGGACACCGCAGCTCTTGATCTGTACTTTTCAAATTGTTCACTTCACAGAATGTACGTGTGTGTGTGTGTGCGTGCGTGTTAGCTTACGAAATATATTGCTTTTAGCAATTTTTTAGCACTGATAAATAAAATATTTTCTGTTAAAAGTTTATACCTACCTATAGTCGTACGTGTGTGTGTGTATGTATGTATATATTTTCAGTCAAACGTTTTGCACGTTTTCGCACTTTGCTTTGGCCCACATTAATATGAACTAAGATAGTTGCTAAGCGCAGAAAATATTAATAAATGTTTAGTTGGGTATTTTTTCACACTTGCATGAACAACAATAGTGCGTACATACATTTGTACAGGGTGGTCCATCTGTCTTCTTTTCGCCAATCGTGAGCAAGTGGCGAATAGATGAAGCAACTGGTATACTGGTACACTTTTCGAGTTGTTCAATAATTAACAAAGGGCGCTCGGGTGCTCCGCTAATCGATAGCAAAACTTTACATGCATTTTTCTCAAAGCTATGTTTAATGAACTGCTGATCACTGTAACTTAAGGGGCGAAACCGGTTTAGGAGGCCAAAATTTTGGTGTTTTTCGAGCATTTTTTGAACAAAGAAGGAATAATCAGAAATTGTTTAAGTTTAGAGGATATTTTATTTATATTTTTAGACTTTTAAATTTTTTTGAAGCAATTTCCGCGGGAAATAGTGGCGTTAAAGCGTGCTGTTCATGGACGATCGCCATCCGAGTGTCTTGCTTGTGGGAATTCGTGAAGTTGCAATTTTTCTCTGAAATCAACAGCAATTTTTTTTTTATTATCAACATATTTCCTAAGAATATGAACCTAATTGTGGTAAAAAATATTGAAAATTGCATGCTTTTAAGGCGCTTGAACACAAAGTAATTTTTTTATACCATATTTTTTCATCTATTTTATCTATTTTGCTTAAAACAACATATTTTAAATAATAATATAATCCCATAATCCGGTTCATATAGATTAGAATAGAAAAAAGAAAAAATCCCGAAAAATTTTAGAACGACTAACTTTTTAAGCTAGAATGCCTATAAGTTGAAAAAAGTAGTTTCGAGCAAAACGTCGTTCTAACTAAAGCGTGCTGCGGTGCGGAACCGACAGGCAGTCACTTAAGTGCTCATAAAATCGGGAATAATGCGAATTTCGCTTTAAAATTTTTACCACTTATTCTTGAGTAGTTATACTAACGATTTATGTAATACAAAAAAAATCGATTTTTTGATCGATCTAAACCGGTTTCCCCCCTTGAGGGGACAGATACCTGTAAAATTTCGAAAAAAAAAAATTTATTTTCATAAAATGTTAATATAATCCTTTAAGAATATTCCAACAAATTTTTAAAACGTAAATTTAAGTATTTCTTATATTATAGATATCAACCATGACGACTCTATTCTTTGCGGTCGGGCGCTGGGAGAAGAATAGTTACGTTGTATTCAAACTTTAGACGCGTTTTTCTCAAAACTATGTTTTTCGAATTGGCGTACACGATAACTCGAAAAGTTATTGACCGATCTCCCTGAAATTTTGCACACATCTTTTTTATGAGATTACTTGCTATGCGAATTTAAAATGTTAAAAAAATTTTCCTAAAAATTATTGTATTTTTTCGAAGCAAAAATAGTAGGAAAATTCGCCCCAAAATCCATTTTTTTAAGCAATCTATTCCGAGAATTTTTTTCCATTTTTTTTTTAATTCATATAGAAATTATGGCATTAATAAACAAACAAAAGTTTGGTTTTTTGTACTCAGGTTACTGACGCCGATGCCACAATGCCTGCCGATTGAGAAGCCCCGCTGCGGCTATCTGGAAGAATTGAGTGTACCTACATCCGCCATTTTAAGTGATTAAAATAAAAGTTTTATATTAGTTTAATGTATAAATATACTGCATGCCAATTTTGAAAAAAAATATATTGACTTCTTCATTTTAAATAATTTTAATGAAAATCAGGGAAAATATGGCCATTTACAGGTATCTGTCCCCTTAAAAATCACTTGGTAGATTTCAATAAAATGTATACTGCATTTAAAAAACATAAAAAACCCGTGTCTGTTAGAAGGATTTTTTTTCAAAAATTTCGATTTTTTTTAACAATCAGCTGTCAGTTTTTTTCTCGAAAATCTGAAAAATATTTCCTGAGGCCGCCATATGGTTTACTTTGAAAAAAAGTTCGATCAGATTATCTATTAATCAACTAATTTCTCTTGTCTAATTGATTTTAAATGAATCTCCAAGGACTTGTGATGATCACCGCAAGGAACTTCTGGAGAAACGGGCTGCACACAACCAGCGATAACTTTTACAATTATTGATAATTAATTTTTTTTTTTTTTTTAATTTTGCTACAGGCAAGTCGAAACATGATGTATTAATGCTATGTTTTCATTTTTTTAAAATAAAGCAACTGACTAGCAAAAAACAAAAAAATTGAAAATCATCATTTTTTCAAGCCTCTGACTACCCTTAACCCCATAAATGAACATATATTGGCAACGTGGGAATAGAGCTGCCTTGAATTACATGTGTTTGTAAGGCAGTGGCCCCTATTATGAGTTGGATTCGATATTCGCCGGTTGTCGAAGATCGAAAATCAAAAAACGAATGTCAATTATGAGCGGTGCAACCCTGTCGAAATTTTCGTTGTATACCGAATTTAGAGTCGAATGCAGTTTTGCTTTCGATTGTGTAGCGTATTGTGGGAAAACTTGTTAAAATGTAAGTTGATTGCGATTATTTATTGTTTTATAGTAGCCAAATAATAAACATATACTATTTTTGTTAATTTTATGCAGATCGAAAACCGTGAGTACCAAACAGCAATTAGAAAGCCTGGTTGCATTAATGGAAGAGAATCCACAATTCGCAAAAGGGATTTGCACCAAAGTTCAAGCAGCAAAAAAATGGGAGGAGTTTACAACGGAGCTGAATTACTTGGGACCACCAGTTAGAATACAAATGCTGAACTTCTTTCCTGGGTGCGAGAATTTTAATATCCATGCCATCAACACAGCCAATTATTCCTGGAATCCGGTATTTGCTATAAAAATGTGCTTTTGTTTGTTGCAGATCGGCGTCTGTACTACTAAATTGTATCCATCTTTCGCAAATATATATAGTTTTCCAGGACATCTATTACTTCCGATAGCACAACAGACACTGTAGGTTGAGCAAGTCCCAGCATACCTTCATTACCAATGCTCAATTGGTACGATCCCTGAGCACAAAATCGCAGAATTGTTGCTAGCTTTAAAATATTTGGAGTGGATTTGGCTCGGGTGTACTGCTGCAACTGGTTTTCTGTAGTGGACAGTAGGTTCATAAACGCCTCTTTAGATAATCTAAATTTCTTTAAAAATCTGTAAGGAAATTTCTGTAATACTAAGTACGTCAACACATTTTGAAAATTCTAAACTTACTCAGCGGAAACCATTTCTAGGGGGTTGGATGCGTCCCTCAACCGTTTTTTTTTTATACTTTTAGCTAATTCTACTAATCTTTCATCGTCCGATGAATCGTCGAACCACAACTCCGTTGTACTCATTTTTACAAAAATGCTTTTTTTAACTTTTAAAAATGTTGTTAACCAAGAATTTCAATACAGTCGCTTTTTCATTTATTTTGATTTGCTGTATCAGCTGAGATAAAATTATGTATTGTAAACGCGTCGAGCGATTGAAATTGTGAATTGTCCTATTCTTCAGCGAATGAGCACCATAATACCAAATGAAAATTCGTTCGATCAGCACTTTCGACTACAGTCGAAGATCGAATGTTGCTCATAATAAGCGCCAGTGAGTTATACCCGTCTAATGAGCTATAGCCATATTCGCTAGCGGCGAATCGTACTTGATAACTTTGTTCTTGTTTTCGCATGCAAATTTTTCGTCAAGCTAATCGAACATGCGAGCAGGGAAATGGCGAATAGAAGAGGTCTTATAATAATATTAGTTTGGGGAAAAAGAGATCTAGTATTTTCTCGGTAGATGGCTGTAGTGAGCGATATATCATAAAGTATCGATCAAATAATTCAAAGTTTATTCTCGTTTTCAAGGTGACATTTCACACTAAATATATTCTTTTGCTGTTTTTTTGTTTATTTTAGTCAGTTGTGAGTTACAGGGTGTTAAAAATGGAAGTCCACAAAGAGAAAATTTGGTTAATTTTACAGCATTTCTTTGATATAGGCGAAAATGCAAGCCAGGCCGTTGAAATTGTGAATGGTGCTTATTGTGCCGATACAGTTTACGTGTAATTTTAGATTTGTCGATTCCGTTCAGGCATTTTTATTGTTAAAGAAAATTCGATAATGTTAAAAAGTCAACAAAATCACAGAAATAATCGAAGTTGAGCGTCGTGTTCGTAGTCGTAAAGGCGTAAAGTTCGACCATAAAAAAGCTTTGAATTTGAAAATTTCAGGCCGAAATAATGTATTTCTTTTTCCCCAAATCTAGTTAAATTTAAACTAACCCGATTTTTCAATAAAAAAAAAAACTGTGCGTCGGCCGGGAATCGAACCCGGATCAACTGCTTGGAAGGCAACTATGCTGACCATTACACCACCGACGCTCTTGAGACTCCATCAGCTGTTTAATAAAATCTACAACTATAATTTTATTATATTAATATTAATATTTTGCATCTTCATACATAAAAACAAAAAGGCGCTTATGGGTACTATTCAATTATAAAAAGCGATATTTATTTACTTATACATAAATATTTATATAGGCTATCGCATATGTTTTTAAAACACTCATTTTTGACATTAAATTAAAAGATCATATATACATTGTGACATTAGAATTCTGACACTCCCTTACAAAAGGTCGCATTTAGAAGGGCGAAGAATCTTTCGAGTTCGAGTTCGACGATCACATCTTTCGAGTTCGAAGTACTCAACTTTTTGGAGGTTGAACTTTCACATAATACCTTTTCAGCATTTTTGTTCTGATTACCGTTAAATTTCCGTTTACGAGGCCTTGCAGAACGCTCATTGTCCGATTTTCCGCGTTTAGGATACATGCTTCCGTACGAGATATACTACACCAATAAATGTCAAATTTTTATCAAACGACTGAATATGCATGCTTCAAAAGCTTGACAAATGAATTGCAAAACAACAACATTCGAAAAAGCATCATAATGTTCTTTTCTTTTTTTCTCGATAAAGTAACCCGACTATCCATTACACTTACGGCAGAACTCGCTACCACTCAACTAGAGCAAATTCGAAATGCCCTAACTTCTACAATTTTGGAGCTTTGTCGCTGGAATTTTGTACACATCTTCTACAATAGTTAACTGATTAAATAAAATAATAAAATAATTGATTTTTTTTATCGCTCCAGATGGCCCGACCCCCTTAATCAGATTGTTAAAATGTCCATCTTTCACGCTCATTGCCACATCTATGATATCCTGATTCAATGGATCTACTCCATATCGTGGTATTGGTCCTGAACGTACCAAGCAAATTCTTCCTCATAAGCACATTCTTCTGAAAGCGAAATGTTTCCCCTACATATTTTACTTTTCCTCCACTTTACTCTAAATTTCAGTGTCTTGCTAAAGGAGCCGATTTGTCAAGAATTAACGAGAGATCAGTAGCCTTCATTATTATTAAATCATGATATATACGTATATAAACTTGGAAAATATATGTAATAAAAATAAATATTTTCATGTAATTACTGACAAGTTTTGTTTTTGTTTTTTGAATACTCCAGGTATCAATGGATTTCGAGAAAAGTGGCATAATTCAAAAATACAAAATACTGAGGTGGGTCAGTTTTCTAGATAACACTGGATCACAAATTTCAACTTTTTTTCTGCACCAGAGACGCCGTTATGAAATTCCTATGTAAAATCACCGACTGATTCCGAAAATCAAGGTTATTTTTTATTCTATGGTAACGTTTTTGAGATATTTACGAATTACCGTTATTTCAAAAAAATAAAAAATGGGGCCCACTTAATCATATATATCTCGAAAACGAATTGAGCGATTCCAAAACCGTTTAAAGCTTTTAAAAGGTAATAAAATTTGCTATAAACTGTGTGTAAAACACTTTTTGCCAGGCCCTGCAGATTCAAAGATAAAGAACTATCATAACGGGTTTTTTAAATTTTTTTGTAAAAATATAAAAAAATTTGTACTTTGAGAGAAAAGATCTCGAAAACTTTTTACTTTTTCGTGTATTTTTTATTTTCACTCTAAGCTCTGTTTTATTACAAAAACAATAAACTTTGATTAAACAAAATCGATGAACTAATACAAAAGTAACAAGCATTCAAGTAAATATATCCATATAGTAAAACTTAAGTACCCTACAAATAATAGCATATGTGCATATGATTCTGTCTCAACTCTATGATCTTATTTTATAATTGAAAAAGTTATGTGTCTTGTTTTGACGCTTATTTTTATAAGGATCGGTTTCTCTTATGAGAAACCAACCGTAGTCACCCATCATAGCGACATCCCAGAATCCTTGATACCGACTTTCAATCATTTTCATTTGCTGGTGAAACCTTTTGCCATGCTTGTCACTTTCGTCGCCAAGATTTTGCCGGAAAAAATTTAAATGGGAGTGCAGAAAATGAATTTTTAAAGACATATTTACTCCTGAAAGAAAATTAAAAAGGGAGTTAGATAAATACATAAGTGACACAATAGCATATAATTTTCTTAGGCTGGATTAATCTTCCAATTCAGAACAAATTTTGGTCGTTCTTGTTTGTTCGGAGCAGGGCAATAAATTCAGATTAAGGGCTATACATATATTCTCATGTAAATTTAAAAATTTGCTTTCAAATTTTTTGTTTAGTTTTAAAGTTAACTGAGAAAACGGCCTTATATGTGTTTTTTATTTACCCATTTCCGCATATTTTTTGATTAAATCGTTCACTATCAGCTCGAAGTTAGAACTTTTGTGTTTGCCTAAAAAAGAAGTAACGACCTTTTCAAAAGAGTCCCACGCCGCTGCCGCCACTGGTGACAATAGTTCTTTGAAATGGGTATTGGCCATTATTTTCCTTATTTTCGGCCCCGCAAAAATCCCTGCCTTTATTTTTGCTTCTGAAATCTGTGGAAAGATTGTTTTCAAATAATGAAAAGCTTCGCCTTCTTTGTCCAAAGCCTTGACAAAGTTTTTAATAAGGCCGAGCTTGATGTGGAGCGGAGGTAGAATTATTTTTTCCTTCTTTATAAGTGGTGAGTATTTTATGTTATCCTCCCCAACTTGAAACTCGATTCGTTCTGGCCAATCCTTTATGATGTAGTGGTCTTGACGTGCACGGCTATCCCATTTGCATAGAAAGCAACAGTATTTTGTGTATCCAGATTGTAGACCACATAGCATTCCAACGACTTTTAGATCGGCACATATTTTTCAATCATGTTCTTCGTATTTAATTAATTTAAGCAATTTTTGCATTGTCTCATATGTTTCCTTCGTATTTACTGCATGCGCGATCGGGATAGATGGCTTTTGGTTGCCAATATGCAATAATACGGCCTTTAAACTTAATTTATTGCCGTCTATGAACAATCGCCACTCTTTTGAATCATATGGTTCACCAAACTGTTTAAATAGACCAGCAATGTTTTTGCAATAACAAACACTGTCCTTCTTCGTATAGTACTGGGAGAATTGTTCGTGACGAGTCCTATAATATGTTACCTTAACATCGGATGAAACAAATTTAAATTGCTGCATACGAGAGGCATGTAGTTCGGCCTTTTCTTTTGACAATTCCAAATCCCTTATGATCTTGCTTGAAATGTATCTGTGTTTGAGATAACGACACTAACAATTTTTTGTATCTAATAACCCTTCCAAAATCTACCTGTAACTAACTGATATGCGAATACTAACACATATTACCAGTAGGGTACTTAAGTATTAAATGGATATATTTACTTGAATGCTTGTTACTTTTGTATTAGTTCATCGATTTTGTTTAATCAAAGTTTATTGTTTTTGTAATAAAACAGAGCTTAGAGTGAAAATAAAAAATACACGAAAAAGTAAAAAGTTTTCGAGATCTTTTCTCTCAAAGTACAAATTTTTTTATATTTTTACAAAAAAAATTTAAAAAATCCGTTATGATAGTTCTTTATCTTTGAATCTGCAGGGCCTAGCAAAAAGTGTTTTACACACAGTTTATAGCAAATTTTATTACCTTTTAAAAGCTTTAAGCGGTTTTGGAATCGCTCAATTCGTTTTCGAGATATATATGATTAAGTGGGCCCTATTTTTTATTTTTTTGAAATAACGGTAATTCGTAAATATCTCAAAAACGTTACCATAGAATAAAAAATAACCTTGATTTTCGGAATTAGTCGGTGATTTTACATAGGAATTTCATAACGGCGTCTCTGGTGCATTTTGGCTGTAAACCAGTGTAATTGACGCGCCAATTCGATCACCTGACAAAACGACACTAACGCCACCTCTCATAATTGCTTCAAGATTCGCTTATGACGCTTTTCCAGATAAAAATATATAAACTCTGTAGTTGATTTTTGCTTTTAACGGCAAAACTCCGAATTTGAGTTAATTTTGAGTTGTGTCGCTTTTCTCGAAAACCATCGATATGTTGTGTCCATTGTACAGATCCATACGTGGTTGTGCAGTGGTGGTTGTCAAAAAATGCCCACAGCTGAGATCATCTGATTCCAAAACGCTCTTTTCGGTAACACTCTTCTTCTTCTTCAGTCCTTTAATCACTCATGGGACATAAGGGAACAACGACTGGTTGGACGAGTGTGGGAATACGTGGGAAATGAGCACTGTAACAAATCAGTATCCACCACATCAAGGTGGAATAAATTTGCCTTGGAACACCAACATATTTCACTTTCATTGAGAGAGCCTTTCGTATTGTGTTTGGTTCCGAAAATCGAATGGATCAAAATTAAGCTCACACAATTTTAATGATTCACATTACTACTCGCTAACTGCGTCCATTTATTTTCCCCTCATGGTTGAATATTTTGGAGCGTGCTATTAATAGCCCACGATTTACGGCGCAGCGCAATGCTAGACTTCGGCATAGTTCACTTTAAATATTTTTAGTTTAGAAAACAATTTGTAACAAGGCGAATCTGTTTGTGAATATGTGAAGCCAACATTAAATGGTGTAAGGCTAGACATAGGAGATAACACCAAATATAGGTTTAATTCTCGACAAGAAACTAAATTGGAACATGAATGTAGAAGGCAGAGTAAGGAAATCTACTGTAGCTAACTCTCATGCAAAAGGGAATAGGGCGTAGGTACAGTCTTTCTTCGAAGAACACTCATTCGCTATCAGACCTATCCTCCTTTACGAGATCATAGTGTTGTGGACGGCTCTCGACAAGACTACACTTAGAAACAGGATTGAGAATTTTCAACGTATGGTGTTTATGTAAAAAGAATGCAAGCCACACTACTGCTCGGCTTACCACAATTAATCACTGACGACATTTAGGAGTTGGACGCTTGGCCATAACACGCGATCTGGGTCAACACAACCCGAATGTTGTTTGAATGAACCATACTTTAATAAATTATTTAGTACTAGAACTCCAGCTGGATTTGAGTGGGTTGACAATATATCTGGTCGGAAAACGTGACTACGATTTTTTACTGATCGCTCAAATCTTGACGATAAAGTTGCCTTTGTCATCTACTGTAAGAAGCTAAAAGTAAGCGCAAGTAAACATTCAGTAGAAATTTTGTCACTCTCTTTCCATTTAGGAAAGAATGGAATAAGGGACTCTCACTAAACAACTTCGGCACTACAGTCTATACAGATGGCAGTAAAATGGATTGTGGTGTTGGAGCTGGTATATATTCTCATAGACTGAAAATTGAAAGATCTGTGCGTCTCCCTAATGCTTGCAGTGTCTTTCAGGCGGAAGTACTGGCAATTGGGGCAGCTTGCAGGCTATTAATCGCAGATCCATCTTTTAAGGGCAATATCGCTATTCTTTCGGATGGCCAAGCTGAAATCCAGGCACTGGGTTCGGCTACAGCAACCTCTAAAGTGGTGGAACAAAGCAGGACTAGCCG
This sequence comes from Anastrepha obliqua, assembly GCF_027943255.1. Taxonomy (NCBI): domain Eukaryota; kingdom Metazoa; phylum Arthropoda; class Insecta; order Diptera; family Tephritidae; genus Anastrepha; species Anastrepha obliqua. Next base: position 53,835,386 of record NC_072893.1, read on the forward strand.
TAAAATGTGACTACCTTAAGAGAAGTCTGTATTTACTCCGATAGCCAAGCGGCGTATAAGTCTCTTGGTGGTTTTTTCACTAATTCTGAGATGGTGGAATGTTTCCGCATCCACTAGACATGGGTACCAGAACATAGGTAGGCAGGTATACCCTTCTTAACCTACAAACGTCAGGCCAGCATGAGACATCAGGTTAGTGTGAGACGTCAAGCTACTGAATCGGTCAAGAAAAAAGTCTCCATGTTAGTTGCTTTGATCACAGGCCACTGTCTTCTAGGTCGATTGAATGTACCTCATTTCGACTATTGCAGGAACTGCAAGAATGAGGAGAAAGAAGAGTCTGTCAGACATCTCCTTTTTCACTGTTCCGCGTGGCATGCCAGTAATTCTAGATACTTTTTCTCATCGTTCTTGAATGAAACTGATGACCTTACGGATATAAATTTTAGCCAGATTAATGGGTTTGCACTTAAAACAAAACGTCTAACGTGGTTTAACGAGGCGTAGCAGGATAGCCGCTCAGGTGGAATCACAATAGATCGGCAACGGTCTACGTGAGTTGGTTTATACACCGACTGCCACTTCTACCTACCTACCTACCCGAATCTATTAAAGGTGTTAGCAGTAGGTCAGCTGATTTGTTTTTTTTTCTTTCCTCGTGTATATTCGGATAACAGCACAAAATTTAATTAAAAAATGTGTTACTTGAAATTTGAAACACTACAAATAAATGAAGGCGAATCTATTAAAGGTGGTATCGGTAAATCAATTAATTTGTTTTTTTTTTTCTTCTTTCGCCGTGTCCATGTGGCTGTCGGCCCAGATTGAAGCAAGGCGAATTCATTCTTTGTTTTCTTCATTGCCAATACTCTTTTTTGACAATAAAACGTACAAAATATTGTTGTCAGTCTAGTGCCACCACTTTTAATGAATGCGCCTTGAAATGAATTGATTATTTGTTTCTATTTTGCTTTCACAAACCAATCACTTCTTTTTTTCTACTTTGGCCTAGTGCCACCCCCCTTTAACGAATTCGCCTTGGTGCAATGTTGTATTCCATATCCTTATTACCTTCAAATAATATTAAATTTTGGGTTGCAGTTTCTCTTCGTTCTCATTAATCCATCTAAGTTATAATCATCCATCAAATTTCGCCACACCGGCATGCAAGATGAGCCCGTAAAATTTCACGAAACTCTGAACCATTTCGAGAATTCCTGCATTTTCCACCTGAAAATATTCTTTATTACGTCTGAACTTAAAGAACTTTCTGAATATTAATAATTTAACGTCTTCATACCTCGAGGGGCACTTCAATTTTAAATCATTTACTTTCCCCCTCTTTTAGTTTCATTTCGCATTTTCTTGTAGTTTGTGGTTTTTGGGATTTTTGTAACCTTCGTTAGGCAGCCAATGACGATGACGACGACGACGACACATTATCCGGTGAATATTTGGCAAAACTTGCACACAAAATAACAAAGCCAAATGAAAACAAAACAGCAACAAGAAAAACAAAAAAAATTAAAAAAAAACACAAAAAACACAACAGTCACAAAACGTTGGAAATAAAAATTATAGAACAGAGAATATTTTTAGTGAGTGTGCATATAGTGAAATGGTAATGGTGCAAGCGATAAGCCTTGTCGTCCTCGTCTTCAACGTTGTCGTCCTCGTCCTCGTACCCACACTCGTCAATGTAGTGTCATTTGTGTTGTTGTAGTGAACGTCGTGATATGCCTTAATAAGCCACTTTACTAAATTAAAAGGAATAAAATCAGCCCATTCTTAAGCGCTGCAGAGCGGTCGGAGAAGCGCGGGTTACCGGACAAACAGAACGGAATACCAAAAATTAATCCGGAAACAACAACAGCAGACGACAAATGAAACCAGACCAAACTGAAACGAACCAAAGCGACTGTAAGCAAATGAAACCAAACCGCCAAAACAGGAAAAGGATTACAAAATGCCAACAACCAAAATAAAAGGGGGAACGTAGCAAAAAAAAATCCAAAAAATAAAAACAAATCAACTAACAAAAATGCCAAAATAAGGGCCAACATTAACAAGTTGTGTGGGCCTGTGAATGTGAGTATGAGTGTGGAGCGATGGAAGCGGCCCAAAAATATTTTGAGACACTAAATGGCAGCGCGCAGCCACCGTTAACAACGGCGGAGTAGGAAAAAGCGTGCGTTGGGACGAGCACGAGCGCGAGCACTTGAGTGGAATTGCCAAAAATTTCGCGTACTTTAGACGTCATTCAGCAGTAAAATTTACGTTTATAGCTGACATATGAAAAATCCACCAATAAACAAAGCGGCGCGGCGCGGCGCACTAAGGTGTGACGGGGAGGAGTGTGAAGTAGTGCAGAACCCTGGACGTCTCAGCGCAACCACACCCGCACCGGCAAAGCTTTAGGTTTTCGAAGATACCGAGTGGCGGCGGGTCGATATAGCGTACAATTGCCAAAAGACAAAAAAAGGCCAATGGAAGGATTCAAAAAAAAAAATTATAATAATAATAAAAGAGTGAAATGTAATAAAGAAAGGGAGTAGGGAGAAACAAGTCAAAGAGCTATTACGAGTAAATGAAATAAAAAGAAAAAATCCGAAACTATTTAGCAAAAGGCAGCAAGCAAGTGGCGCGCGCGCTTGCAGGCTCAAGCAACTCGCAACGAGCACCCAGCACCAGGCAGCAACTGTCGAATTGCCGAAAAACTCGCGCCATCATACCTGCTGCTCCACTGCCGCTACCGCGAGTCAAGACGCCGTCGATGATGACGACGTTCAAGTTTTCGATGTTTGGTGTTTTTGCAAATATGGACTCGGTAAATGGCCTAAAGTGTGCTTTGCATTGTGTTATTGAAGCAGTAGACGGCAGGCGACAAGCGGCAAGTGAAAGCTGCGAGGTAGGCATTACGGACTTCTGTCTTCGTTGGCAAGAACAAACGTCATTGCACGCCGTGTTTTGCGCCAATGCCAGTGGCACGTTCTGGCGGTATTTATGTTATTTGATTGTTTTTTTTTTGTTGCCTTTCATGCGACAGGTGGAGAAGCTGTTTGGTTTGCAGAAGCGTATGGCGCCGTTATGTCTTCGCTGCAATTTTTGTGTCTGACTTTTGCCTGCCGATATCACTACACTTTCTTTATGTTTCCTTATAGTTTGTTTTTTGCTTGCCGCTTCTTTATTTTTCTTTAATAAACAATTATTCACAACAACAAAAGTAGCAAATGTTATAGCGGCAGCACCGACATTGAAGTGGTGCCGTGATGCGATAACAACATGACAACTTTAACTTTTCTCAAGATATAGGCGAGATTACAAGGCGCGCGAACTGGCAAAATAGAGCAAGAAAAATTGCAATGTGCAAAATAAATATTTACGTATCTGCATATGTATTTCTTTTTTTTTTAATTTGCAGGAATATGTTTTTCCATGATGCAGTTTGATGAGTTTGAGTCTAAGTCCAGATATACTCAAAGTGCAATCAGGTTAAAGGAGGTTGGCCGTTGGAGAGACATGGTACACTTTTCGGGCAGTTAACACCGTATTTCTCAGAACAACGAACAGATCTCTTCATCCGCAAACTAGAGTTTGAGGGTCGTGCTAGCGCAATCTCAGCAATCATTCAAATAGGCAGGATTGGATCGAGGGGAAAATCTGCACCGAAGCTTTCACCTCTGTCTTCACTGATGGTTCCAAGATGGAATCGGGAGACGGAGCGGGCGTTTTCTCTAAATCAGGCAATTTATCTATCTCCTTTAAACTGCCGAATACTGCTAGTGTTTTTCAGGCAGAAGCCTGCAATCCTTCAGGGAACGTGGGAGCGAGGGAGATATTAATATTTTCTCCGATAGTCAAGCGGCGATCAAGGTTCTGACGAAGTCATGGTGCAGCATGAAACTAGTAAAGTCCTCTAAGGAGGTGATCAAATTTCTTGGGTGTGCAGGTAACATTTCTCGGATCTGGGTTCCAGGACATAAGAACATAGAGGGAAATGAAATTGCTAATGAGCTTGCCAGGAAGGAGATTGAATTGGCCTCAGAGACCTCGTACCCGGTTATCGGCATCCCCTTGACAGTTGTTAAAGGGGAACTGCAAAAATTATTGCTCAGGAAATCGCAGAAAAAATGGAGTTCCATTTCTTCATGTGCTATTTTGAAAACCCTTTAGCCCCAGTACAATATACGGAGGACTCAGAAAGTCCTTTGGACTCCTCGCCATTCAATTTTCAAACTAGTAGCTGTATTTAACTGGTCACTGGACGATCGTCACACACGCGGGAAAGCTAGGGTTACCATTTAACCCCCATTGCAGAAGCTGTGGGGACCTTTCAGAGAAGAGGACTGTTGAACACTTTCTCTGTAAATGTCCGGGTTTGTCAGCTAGACGATTAAGATCACTGGGTGCTCCTTTCTTCGACAGCCTGGGGCAGTGCGCCAACCTAAATCCCATCAATCATCTCCATTATATCAACAGCTCTGGCTGGCTGTAGATATCTGCCGTCTCATAATGGTTTAAAAATGGCGCTTTAGTGCTACTTGAGAAGTGTCAGACTGCCACTTCAACCATTTCACCTACCTACCGACTTACACACAGAAACATCTGGAATGGAGACACTGGAAATTCTCGTTTGGTGTTTCATTCGCGGTCACACGGGCAAAATTGTTTTCGGTAACGTTCTTTGCTTTTGACGTTTACTTCTTTAAGTTGGACAATACGAATGAGAAGCTCAAGGCGTGTCGCTAGTGCGAGAAACAAAAACTCCTCTCTCTTCCGCGTCCGTCTCTCTCCCACGAACAAAATGCTTCCCTTCCAAATGTTTCCCTGTGTAAATCGGGACTAAGGAAACTCACAACGAATCATATCGCATGCTTACTGGAAGAACGCCATATTCCAAAAGATCAAACTAACAGGGAAGCCAGCCTTAAAGTCTTCAATTTACCATTCCTTATCGATTTATTCGTAAAGGGATTTAGATTTAAAATGTTGAAAATATGCGGATTTTCCAATATTCGAAAACGTATAAAATTTACAAGGCTTAAACACCACCAACTCAGAGTAAAAACTTGGAGTTGGTTGAGTAAAACTTTGAGTTCGAACTTTTAAACGCGGATTTGTTACAATTTTGTTTTTCTAACCGGTCTCCACTGCTTTGGAATTTTAATGGTTGATCTTGCAAATACTTATGTATACTCCAGGGTGCATAGTATTATTCAATAGCTCTCTCGATTCGGCTCCGGAAACAATCAAATGCTCCTTATTGATAATGACCATAACTAACGGTATTAGTTGCAGTATGCAGAAAATATATGGAGCTAGGAAGATGCATATTGGTTTCACGCTCGACTACCTGACATACGTAGTAATCCAGGGGATTAAAGTATGGAGAGGTAGGCGGTCATAAGTTCGGTGTTATGTGGCCGTAAAAATTTTCAGCCATCCAATCTTGTGTCACCATCGCTTTGTGTATTCCCGGCGCATACACTTTCATTCCAGAGTTTCACTACTATCTCCAGAACCTCGATATATGAAGCAGAATTCACTACAAATCCTTGAGTAAAGAAGGGTGGTAGCATGACCTGAACTTTTTTGCTCACAATACCCAAAATCATAGCGGTGACAGGAAACTTTGTGAGCGTAAAAACGGCAGCCTCTATGGATTGGAACATAGACATCTGTCAGTCAGGACATTCCTGCGGTTGATCTTTTGGTATTGGTGAACATTTTTCTCATCAGGAAAACATCTCAGATGGTTGAGTGGATTTAATTTTATTTTGATGATGTTTAGATCTCGGATAACTCTATTACTTCCAATTCTCGGCGAACCTCATGAATGGGGACACTTAAAAAATTAGAGATTTCTAAATCGGTGTGATTTGCACATAAAACCACGTTTAACTGCTGTAGGTAGTCGTCCATGTCTTATCTGAAAAAGAGCTAAAAGAAAATAATGGTTTCGGGACCTTATAGCCACATATCTGCCTAACCTTAAATGCCGTACGGACCCTGTATATAGATATCAATTCTGCTTCTTCTTATTCCTTGCTTCTGTCCCATTTCACTTGGGCTCAGCTCTCCTAATCCGTAATCGCCAGAATGTTTCGATTTTCGCTCGTCCCGGTGTTTGAATTCGCTCGTATCATGCCGCTTTCCAACTGAATTTCGGGGTCACCCTGGCTTCCTCGGCACCGTAACGATGTCCAAAACTTTATTCTTCATATCGGATTCACGCCTTTTACGGTCCTACGATGATAGCGCTCTTGCTCAATCGGCGCTATTTTAAGGATTCAACCGTTATATAGTTTCGGTACTTTGTCCAGTGTTGTGACCGATGTTGAATACTCAGCATTTCCATTTCTGTCGTTTAAAGTTGTTTTCCTGTAGTTTTTTAGAGGCCAGCATACGCCTCCATATAACAGGGTGGGACGCACAGTCGTTTTATAAATTTTGCCTTTTAGATAAATTGCTTTTCTTCGGTCGTCTAGCAACCTGGCTATGGTTTTCCATTTTAATTATGATGAGTTTACCCAATGTCTTCATTGACTTCTTTGGTGTTTGTTGCGACATACCTATAAAAGTCTTATAAGGATATCTAATGAGAATTGTGGAGATAGGGGCTGGCCAACTCCCATTCATTCAAAAAATGTATTTTCATGGTTTGAATAATTTTTGGAAAGAGGTTTTCTCTTAAGTTTAATGGTTCCAAGAACAAAGCTCGCATTGGACTTTCAAGAAATTATATTAATTATTGCCTATCCCCATTGAGAATTGCAGAAATGTTTGCTAGATAAGGGAAATAATAAACAAAAATGCGACTTGCTTAAAGTTCAAGCAGATAGTTTTGAGTACCACGCTTTGAACAGTTGTTTATGCAAATTTTTCAGATTTCTAATTCTTCTTATATGTAGTATATGAATTTGTAAAGGGTGGTTTAGTTTCAAGGGCCGGTGTCGATTTTGAATAAAATACAATTTTTTTTAAAAATTATTATCATTTCTCCTTATCATGATAATATTGGTATGGCTCAATTATGTATGGAACAAAATATAGGCCAAATAGCTGCCGCGGCACACCTCCATCCGATGGTCCAAATTTTCGATGACGCTGAGGCATAATTGAGGTTCTATGCCGTTAATGTGCCGAATTATCTCATCCTTTAGCTCTTGAATTGTTGCTGGCTTAACGACGTACACCTTTTCTTTCAAATAACCCCAAAGAAAGAAGTACAACGGTGTCAAATCACAAGATCTTGGCGGCCAATTGACATAGCCGCGACGTGAGATTATTCGGACATCAAATTTTTCGCGCGAAAGAGCCATTGTTTCGTTAGCTGTGTGACAAGTGGCACCATCCTGTTGAAACCACATATCGTCCACATCCATATCTTCCAATTCGGGCCATAAAAAGTTCGTTATCATCTCACGATAGCGAACACTATTCACAGTAACTGCCTGACCGGCCTCATTTTGAAAAAAATACGGCCCAATGATGCCGCCGGCCCATAAACCACACCAAACAGTCACTCTTTGTGGGTGCATTGGTTTTTCGGTAATCACTCTTGAATTATCATTCGCCCAAATGCGGCAATTTTGCATATTGACGAATCCACTGAGGTGAAAATGTGCCTCATCACTGAAGATGATTTTTTTCGAAAATTGGTCATTCACTGTTGCCCGTTTTCATAATCAGCCTGAATAACTTTAACGCGGTGCTCGATTGCTTACCTTTCCATAGTTCAAATTGAGTTAATCTGAAATTGAAAAATGTCAAATGAAATGCAGAACTTGACGTTTAGGTGTGGTTCACATTCAACATCGGCCCTTGAAATTTAAACAGCCTTTACATAGACATGAATGCTGCTGAATAATAATAAATTTCAAATCTGTATGCCACATTTTTTCATTTCACACGTGGCATATACATACTCTGACAGCAATTTTCTTCTATGCTTTATATTAGTGCAATTTGGCAATTCTCCAAAGAAATCCTTAACCACATCTTATCATCGAACACTCGCTGTGTATATCTCCTGAGCCAGTTTTAGTAGTGAAAGTGGGAAAGTGCGGCGGAAAACCGCATTCAGCGAACACCAGTAGACTCACCAGTTACAATTGCAGAAGCGGCAATAATTCGCATATCGCCATATCGTTGTGGCTCATCTTGATTGACACGCGCATTCAGCGCGTTGACATGATGATAGACAGACGCAGTGGTGCCACCAGGCACTTGCTGCAGAGCTGCATGGATTCATTGCATTTGCGTTGATACAAACGAAAGTAGTTGCAACCGAAATTACGCGTATATGTTGCACATACCACCACTTATACGAGCACCGCTTGACTGGCGCTTCAAATCGACAAGCATCACCGCCACTCTCTGTCTAACAATGCCAGCATTGATGCTGACAAGGCACCAAATGACAGTGACAACTGCCGAACACACACGAATACATTTTAAGCTGAGCGCGTGACTTGCAACATGCAAAATGCAAAATTCATGTGGCGTCGGCGTCGACATTAGCGGCAGTCGATAGTTCAATTGATGCGCGCACTGCGTAATGTAGCCAAGCGCTGCGTTAGGCATAGTCAAAATAGGTCCACCGCCAACACGAGTGCCATTATTAGACTATTGCCAGAACAGCTGCAAAAAAAGCCGCTTGCTGGCATAATAAAGAGTCAGAGCGACGGTGGCTGCGTTGGCCACCACGTAATTACGACAGCAACATGGTTGCTGCTGCCACTCGCCACATCATTATCAACATATCGCCGCCGACAACTATCGTTCCACCGCCGCTCTACCCCACTCACAGTGAGGGTATCTGCCATATCGCCGAATGCCTGCCTACCTGCCATCACACTCGCATGTAATGCGCACTATTCCGGTGACCGCCGAGTGGTGGTAGACCAGTCTCCTCTGGCGGTCACTTGTTTTGTTGTCACTTGCGCTGATGCGACCTTAGAGATTCGCTTTGTGAAATTTTTCAATTTCATTTTCAGTTTCAATTGGCAAATATTTGATTGTCTTTCGCCATCAATGCCACTGTGTTGCATTGATCCACTACAAGGACGGACAGATAAGTGCTCCGCGGCAATAAAGTATTGAATGAACGTTGCTTCGGATGGATTGACTGACAGACGCATCGAGGCCGGTCAGTGTGAAGAGACATGAGAGCGTATTGTCGCGTGCAGATAGTGGGTCGCTGACAGACTGCCGAAAGCGCAAGCCGAAAGCTGCGTATCGTCTGTGGTGTCGTTAAGCCATCTACTGAGTGATCTATGTGTGCATGTGTGCGAATGTGTGTTGCTGTGAGCGATGTGTGAGCTGACATAATGGACTCCAATTAAGGATGCCACAGCGTCACTATTGAGATGCGATGAATTGAAGCATTGAATAAAAAATAGGGAATATTCTAGAAATGACCTTCCAATAGTTTAAAAAAGGCATGAAAAACTGGGCACGAAAGCGAAAAAACTCAAATATGAAGCATCGCTATTGTGGCACTCAGATTTCCCAATTCAGTCCCTCTAAATATTTCTGGACCGATTTAGTAACGTGTGGCCTGGCGTTGTCAGGCAGCAAAATCAGTTTGTCATGTCAACCGTCCCATTCCGACCGCTTTTCTCTGAGAACTCGATTCAAACACGGCTGCAGTTGGTAATGAGCGCCAGTTATGGTTTCAGAATATTTAAGGAGTTCATAATAGATGACACCCTTCCGATCCCATCAGATTTACAACCTTTGAAGCACGAATATTTTAATTTTTTCCGTTGTTGTTGTTATCTTAACAGTAATAGAAACCCCGTCAGTGTAGGGTATATCACCGGTAGGCCCAGGAAACATGCTGTTTCGACGGGTTGGGTTCAGAGGGAGAGATGTATTAGATGAGTGGGTTTGATGGAGCATGTGAAAAGGTGGTTAGTGTCGTGCGGGGTATTTCCACATGCCGGACATATATTTGGTATGTCGGGGTCAATTCTGGATAAGTAGGAGTTTAACCTGCTACAGTATCCAGAACGTAGTTGTGCCAGTGTTACGCGTGTCTCACGGGGAAGCTGGAGCTCTTCATCTGCTATAGGTGGTGGTTGGTCTCCGATTACGGCATTCACAGGGCGGGAGCTTAAGAAGGTGGTGACAGTCTCCCGGTGAATGTCGTTTATTGACTGTCTAAACAGTGTCTGGTCCAGTAGATTTCTGTCACTTTTGTCCTGGATTTCGTCGGCATAGTTTAAAAGGTGTCTTCTGACGTGCCTAGGAGGCGGCTCTGGCTCAAGGAGGTGTCTGCAAGGGTGAAACCTGCGGTAGCATCCAAGCAGAAACTGTTTGCTGAGTAGTTTATTGTGTATCTGTGCCTCGTTGTGAAGGTGCTGAAGAGGGGACATCAGGAGGCAACCCGTCGCTGTCCGAATAGCAGTGTTTTGGCAAGTTTGGAGCTTTGTCCACTGCGTGTCACTAGTTCCAGGCGACCAAATAGGCGCAGCATATTTTAGAACTGGCCGGCCAATCGGCCTTAAATGCCGATAGCAACTTTTGCGATTATGGGCTTTAGTGGCAATTGCGGTTGTGTGCGCTGAGAAGGAGAACAAACTGTCAAAGGAGAGCAAACACCCAAAACTTTGGGATTGTTAACAGTCGGAATTGGTGTGTCATCGACATTTACGCTGAGGGACAGTTTGACCTGCTTTGTTCAGGTGATAAAGAGGATCGCCGTGGATTTAGCGGGAGAAAGCTGGAGATTCTTCGCAATCAAAAAGCGAGAAAGGTCGGTAAGGTAGAACAGCTGTTCACTTTGGAGCACAGACCATCGATGTCATTGCACGACGCCATTATCGTGCAGTCGTCAGCGTATGAGATTAGGGAGACTCCCTCTGGTGGTTGGGGGAGCTTCAAGATGTAGAAGCTGAACAGCAAGGGTGAAAGGACACCACCCTGCAGTACAGCTTGCCTAATCTTCCTCTGCTTTGATATTTGGTCTCGAAAAATCACTGACGAGTGACGACTGCTCAGGTAGTTTGCGGACCACCTGTTCAGCCCTGGAGGGAGTGTTGACTGATAAATATCATCTAGTAGCGTGGAATGGCTGACTGTATCGAAAGCTTTCTTCACGTCCAACGCAATAGCGCCCCCTCTCGCAGGGGCGGTTTTGGTTAAGCTAAGCTTTAAGCTTCTTCAATATAACTTTTTCCGTCGATAGATCTGGTTCACCTGGCAGGCTCCAGGCGCTTAGTTTATCATAATAGATCCATTTTTCATCGCCAGTGACGGTGCGATGCAGAAAACCTTTTCTTTTCTGCCGTTCAAGAAGCATCTCACACCTCAACAAACGTCTCTCGATATCCCTCTCCTTCAATTGATGTGACGCCCAGTTACTTGCTTTTTGGACCATTCAAATCGCATGCAAACGTTTACCGACGGTTGATCTGTCAACATCCAGCTCTATAGACAAATCATCAAGGGTTCGACATGCGTCTTCATCCAATAATTATTGTAGTTTAGTATGTTCGAATTTTTTCGGTGCCCCTTCGCTCATTCGATCTTTATCACTCACATTGAAATTGCCACCTTGGAAACGTCGAAACCACTCCTTATAGGTTGTATTTTATGGAGCGTGATTACGGTAAATATTGATCAATGTACGTCACGTTTCAGCTGCACTTTTTTTTTAACTTAATAATGAAGCAAACTTCCCGTAAATGCTGTTTTTTCGGGATGAACGTAGACATTTTTGACGTTAAATAAAAAGGGATCTTGGCGCTTCAAACGAAAGTCAGCTACTGCGATCGAGATCTCACATATACACCTCCCTTACCAGGGCGGAAACTTCATCCCATTCCAAATGTATTCCCATAAATGATGCCATCAGTTTGCTTGGATCATTCCATAAGTTGGATTTTCTCACAATGATTTTCCGAAAATTGCATTGTAAGTCATTGCATGGCCCCTTATATAATTTTGTGCTGTAGTTTTTCTTTGTTCTATTTGTTCGTTTGCTTTTTGGTTTTTCCTTTTATTGAAGGACATGTCAGAGGCAAAGTTACTATGCATTATACTTTGCTGTTCACTTTGACTCACCCGCAGAGTTGACAGAAAATGCCAACAAATTATGACATATCATTTTTCTTGGCGCCATCTTGGATAAATTTCGGGCTAAACTTGCATTGCACAGTGAAAAGTGCAACCAAAATAATAACAAAAACCAGAAACAAAAACAAAAACAAGTACAACAAATCCACAAAAATAAGCTGACAAAGGAAGGAACTACTATGTTGAGTAAGTAAAGGAAACGAACAACAGCAGAAAAAGTGTAACCGACACGCAAGACGCGTCACTGAGGAAACAAGAAAAATGAATCAGCGACACCAAAAGAGCCACAACTGCCAGGGAATGGAGAGAGGAAGAGTGGAAGAGTGTGCTCTCGTTTGCGGTACTACATAGTGGGCGTCAAAGTGGCGAGCATAGCCGGTGGGTGCAACGGCCATGAACGTCGAGGCGTTTGGGGAGGTTGAGAGATGGACGGCGAGAGGGTGGCCAAGAAAAATTACCAAATTAAAGTGAGCGCTATGCTATGGAACAAAGCGAACCGAAATGTCAAAGTGCCAAAAGATTTTGTGAAAATTATTAATTTTTCAGCGACCCAAACCCGGCTGGGAAAAACGCTAACTGAGGCACCCACTTTTCGCGCTTGCACTGCTTGTGATTTGCGATCGGTTGGTTAGGCTATACTATACAGCTGCGTATGGGTGTGAATGCCTGTGTGAAGCTTGTTGCATGTGGCATAGTTGTAAGGTAAGGTTGCCAAGACTCATTATAAGCATAGAAAAGTGCAAATATATTTAAATTTGCTTATGCACGTGTTTGTGTGACTGATGAGCGTGTGTGGGTGTGTGTGAGTGTGCATGCGTACAGGCTGTTGTCAGCGCGACTTACATTGGCGGCACCAGCGCCTACACTAACAAGATGACTCAATTAGCTAGCAACTTGCAACATTACTCTACACTTTGAGCAGATAATTTTGCGTATTTTATATGCAACATAAAATGCGGTGGTGGCATTCGCCTGCGACGCTTATAAGCCGCTGCTCTTGCAGCACAATAGATTATGTGTTCATGTTGGCCATAAAAACTTACAGCAAATGCAGTAAAAAATCGGTCAACAAGGCGACCAATGGCGGCAGTGCAGCCACATAGACTATCGTGTGTTCTTGCACTGAGTAAAATTAAACTTTTTTTTTTGTTATTTTTTGTAATTTTTTTTTTTGTTCATTGAGCGCATTTCACGCATGTAGCAATTGCTTCTTTTTTTAGTTGGAAAAAACAAAAATTCTAGAACTTATTTTTGCTCCTGCTGTTTCTATTTGCATGCGCGTCATGTTCTTCTATGGTTTATATGTGCGTAGTATTATTGTTGTTGCCGTAAAGCTTCTTCTTCTTCTTAATTAGCGCGATAACCGCTTACGCGATTTTGGCCGAGTTTAACAAAGCGCGCCAGTCGTTTCTTTCTCGTGCTAACCGGCGCCAATTGGACACACCAAGTGAAGCCAAGTCCTTCTCCACCTGATCTTTCCAACGCAGAGGAGGCCTTCCTCTTCCTCTACTACCACCAGCTGGTACCGCATCGAATACTTTCAAAGCCGGAGCGTTTGTATCCATTCGGACGACATGACCCAGCCAACGTAGCCGCTGGATCTTTATTCGCTGCGCTATGTCTATGTCGTTGTAAAGCTCATACAGCTCATCGTTCCATCGTCTGCGATATTCGCCGTTGCCAACGTGCAAAGGTCCAAAAATCTTACGCAGAATCTTTCTCTCGAACACTCCAAGCGTCGCTTCATCGGATGTTGACATCGTCCAAGCTTCTGCGCCATACGTCAGGACGGGCATGATGAGAGTCTTGTAGAGTGTTAGTTTTGTTCGTCGAGAGAGGACTTTACTGCTCAATTGCCTACTTAGTCCAAAGTAGCACTTGTTGGCAAGAGAGATTCTACGTTGGATTTCAAGGCTGACATTGTTATTGGTGTTAATGCTGGTTCCTAAATAAACGAAGTCCTTTACAACCTCGAATTTATAACTGTCTACAGTGACGTGGGTGCCGATACGCGAGTGCGCCGACTGTTTGTTTGAAGACAGGAGGTACTTCGTTTTGTCCTCGTTCACCACCAAACCCATTCGCTTTGCCTCTTTATCCAGCTTGGAGAAGGCAGAACTAACAGCGCGGTTGTTAAGGCCGATGATATCGATATCATCGGCATACGCCAACAATTGTACGCTCTTATAAAATATTGTGCCTGAGCGATTAAGTTCTGCGGCTCGTACGATGCTCTCCAACATCAGGTTAAAGAAGTCACACGACAGCGAGTCACCCTGTCTGAAACCTCGTTTGGTATCAAACGGCTCGGAGAGGTCCTTCCCAATTCTGACGGCGCTACTGGTGTTGAGCAACGTCATCTTACATAGCCGTATTAGTTTTGCGGGGATACCAAATTCAGACATCGCGGCATACAGGTAACTTCTTTCCGTACTGTCGAATGCAGCTTTGAAGTCGACGAAAAGGTGGTGTGTGTCGATTCTCCTTTCATGGGTCTTTTCCAAGATTTGGCGTATTGAGAATATTTGGTCGATGGTAGACTTTCCAGGTCTGAAGCCACACTGATAAGGTCCAATCAGTTGGTTGACGGTGGGCTTCAGCTTTTCACACAATACGCTCGCTAGAACCTTATAAGCGATATTTAGAAGACTAATCCCGCGGTAATTGGCACAAATTGCAGGGTCGCCCTTCTTATGGATTGGGCAGAGCACACTTAAATTCCAATCGGCAGGCATGCTTTCATCCGACCATATTTTGCATAGGAGCTGATGCATGCACCTTACCAGCTCCTCGCCGCCAAGTTTGAATAGCTCAGCCGGCAGTCCGTCGGCGCCCGCGGCTTTGTTGTTCTGTAGCCGCGATATTGCTATTCTCACCTCGTCTCGGTCGGGCAACGGAACTACAATTCCGTCGTCATCGATTGGGGTATCGGGATCTTCACATTCTCTACGACATGCGCAGCTGTCACTGTTTAACAGGTTCGAGAAGTGTTCCCTCCATAATTTAAGCCGTAAAGCTACAGGGCGAAATTTATGCCTAATTAAGATGACAGCAAACAAGAGGCGGCTAACTGATAAACTGTACCTTGGACGTTCCAGCCAGGCAAGTTCAATGCGAAGGTGAGAAACTATGCAGATACTGAGGCGTATGTGATGGGGCAACTAACGGTTTTATTGGGAGTCGTTAAATTTATAAAATAATGAGAATGGTTTGACGAATTTCCTAGGAAAGTAGATATGCCGTAAGAAATGCCGAAATGCTACAAAATGGCACCTCTACGCGCTAGTTGGCTTGTGGAAGCATTGTGAAGCTGATCGACTTTTTGAAAAATGGGAATTCATAGTACCAGTTTTCAATATTGAAAAAATCCACAATTTACAGCGCGTGCTGTTTTCTTATATGCATTTTTTCTCAACAGTGATATTAAAGAATCGAGATCGCACTCTTAAGTCTTTCATCATGAACGTCCTGCTGTAGAGCGGAGAAGCGTAGGCGATGATAACATCCGGTGAGTCTCCAAAAGATTTTTGGACTTAAAGCACGTTGGCCATGGCGAGTATCGTAGGCAATCGAACAGTGAGCGACATGGCCACATTGCAGTTAATGAAGATTCAGCGGCTCCAGCTTTGAAAGTATTCGATGCGATACCTGCTGGTGATGGCATAGGCAGAGGAAGGTTTCCTTTGAGTTGAAATGATCAAATGGAGAAAGACTTGGCGGATTGGCGCCGGTTAGCTTGGGAATGAAATCAGTCAAAATCGCTTCAGCAGCTACGCGCCAATCAAGAAGAAGAGGCGGCCTCTGAAGTGACAGACGTCACAACAGTGAGTCACTTGTATGAGCGTTTGCACGTCATGCGATCGTGAAAGAGGAAGGACTTCTCTGCGTAAAATTTATCAGAATGACAAGTTAAGTTAAGGTTACTAGAAGTTTCTAAATGGCACCGCTTAGCACACGAAAGAAGAAATAATTGAATTTTTCTATCAAAATACTTGAGAGGATTATATCATTAAGAAGATGAAGCAAGTCCTATCGCCGTTTTACGGAGTATCGAGACTTAAGCGCAGGTTTTTGACAATTTTTTGTACGGTGTTTTGAAGGGTTGCAGATCAAACCCCATAAAGTCGATGTGGTCAAGCAGTTTACTTATTTTGGTTCCGCTATTACCAGCAACAACGATGTCAGCCTTGAAATCAAGCCAAAGATAACTCTTGCCAACAGGATCTACTTTTGACTAACTGTGCAACTGAGTAGTAAAGCCCTTTCTCGGGAACGAAAACAACACCCTACCAGACGCTCATCATGCCGGTGCTTCTCTATGGTGTTAAAGCCTGGACAGTTAAGCAATCAGATGCAGCCGCTCCTGGAGTTTTCGAGATAAAAGAGCAAGATTTTAGGGACTCCTCGCGTAGATGACGTCTACCGCATTCGGATTAACCCCGAGCTCTATGAGCTTCACGGAAATATTGACATAGCCAAACGTTTCACCTTGAAGGGATTAAGATGGCTGGGTCATGTCGTCTGCATAGAAGAAATTGTTCCGGCGAAAAAGGGGTTTGAAGCGGTAATAGGCGGTTGACAGCGAAGAGGATGCCCGCGTGTCTGGTAGAAGGCCCAAATTGAAGATGACTTGGCCTCTCTTGGCTTAAAACACTAAAAAGACATTATTCGGTAGGCTGTAAATCGATAACAGATCGTTAGGGCCAATGAAAGTAAGTAAGTTACTATGTTGCATGCACACGGGTCGGACAACCAAAGGGAGATGGAAAAATAAAAAACTGTCTACCACAAATCACTTCAATAATAAACCTCTTGGAGTTAGCTGCAAGAAATTATGGTTGAAGAAGCTTTTGTTCTAAACCCCTTAGGTCTTTCTTAAGTTCTTTTACGTTAAGTTGTGGACGTAAAAATCCGTACTGATTCTATCACATCTGTAGAAGTTGGTTTTTCATGTCGATCTTCATCTCGCTTTCATTACAAACTTCCCGGACCCGGTGGTCTAGAAAATAAAAAAAATCGATTCTTTTGTTTTTTCGATATTTCGAAAGTATAGTACCTTAAGAATGCACTGTGAAATTTTGATGTGGAAAATCCCAATATTATGGCTTCTACAGCCTATTAACTAGGTAGAGAGCGGTCCGCGAGCTCCTGTACCTCAAACTTTAAACTCATTTATCTTGAAACGACTTTTTTCGGCTTGGTGTTGTCAGAAAAAAAAACTATGGTATTCAACCGAATCGTCTGAAATTTTAATTATTGTGCACGGCATCAATGACTATCGCCCGTACTAAGGTTATATTATTATTTCGTATTTTTTTGATAAACAAACTAAAAACAAAACCATTCGAGTGTCAAATTCAAAACTGCGCCATTTTGTCAAATTTTGTTTGTTATTTTATTCTAGTGGGACATACCTACAGTCATACTGATTAATATTTTTTTTTTGGTTTTTGTGTTTCAGATGAATAGAAGAGCCAAAATGGACAACACCATCCAGGTCCAATTTTTCACGAGGGTCAATTTCAGCGCCATTTTTAAAATTATTAATATTACAAAATTTTTTGTTTTTCATTTTTGTGCGTAAAAGAAATTAAATAAAAATAAAAAAAAGAAATTTAAATAGCGTTTTTCATTTTTTTTATTGTGAAAAAAAGAGGTTGTCTGTAAAGTCGGTTTACTGACGATAGTTTAACGTGATAACGTCACAAGAAAATACTGATTGAATGGTTGCATTTTTCAAAAGAAAATTTTAATTTTATTTGTTTGATAGATATTTTGTATGGATATAGAGAATGAGTTAACACTAACATAACATAACATAACATAACATAACATAACATAACATAACATAACATAACATAACATAACATAACATAACATAACATAACATAACATAACATAACATAACATAACATAACATAACATAACATAACATAACATAACATAACATAACATAACATAACATAACATAACATAACATGCTGTTCAAGCAAGGTAACGACGCTTGAGCAAGATAACGACGCATTTTTTGGTGCGTGCAGGCGGCTACATAGAATTATAAGACGTTATCACGTCAAAAAATAATAATAACATTAAAACAACAGGTATGGTTTTATTTTAAATTCTTCAAGTACATCAAATTAATAATAATCAATAAGAAGGCATATGCAAATACAAATACGTGAATTTATATATGTACATATGCGCATGTACATACACATATACGCTCACTTAAGTAGGAGAGAGCAAGATGTCGAACGTTGCCGTTCGTTTGCTTTGTTTGCTTTGTCATTCGTTCCGCGCTTTCGCTTGCAGTTCATTCAAAGTAACGGCAATGAGCAAGGTAACACTAATGAGCAAGGTAACGACACATTTTTTCGTGCGTGCAGCCTGTTAAATCGAATTATAAGACGTTATCACGTCAAAAAGCCTAAAAATACTCTAAATGTTCGAGCTCTAGACCACCGGTACCCCTTAATTCACTGTGCTGAGAAATGGAGTTTGTACTGCCAACTAATTCAATTAAAAAATTGCGCTACGCTTCTGCGAAATTGCATGCAACGCACGCACCACGCAACCGAACGCGGATACATACCCACATACACACATACATATGAAAAAGATGTAAAAATATAAGCAAAACAAATATCTACATAAATTCGTTCCTTTTGTTTCACTTTGAAGGCAGCTAACTCCAGCTATCGCGTCGTTCATTAACGCATCGAAATTCCTTGTTGTTGTATTTGTAAGTAACACAGTTGATTAGCCAGCCAACTAGCAACCTTTAACTAAAATCTGCAGGCAAAGTAGTCAAAAAGCCAATCATCAGTCAGTCATTTAAGAGCCTTTAAATATTTGCCCCTATACATATACACACATACATGCGAGTGTGTGTGAGTATGTGCCCCAAGACATGACTGTACGCTGGCGCATCTGCGTCTCATTTGGTGGCCACGACGCGCACGGTTTCTTGCACTCATTAGTTGTGTCGTCGTCATCATCATCATCGTCGTCGTTGTCGTTGTCGTTGTCTCCCACAACGTGAATTAAGATAATCTCTTGGCTGACCAAATGCTTCATGCTGAGCGCGTTGAGTGCGCCATTTGCGCGTGCGCGCAGCCTACAACAATTTAGTTTACTTAGTTTTGCATTCGCTTGTTTTGCAAATGAATTATGCGAAGTTGCGGCGGTTTCGCGGCGATTTCAGCTGAATGATTATATGAATGGAGGAAAAGAAGTGGAATAAGAAGAAGACGAAGGCTGCCTGCCTTCAGCAGAAATTTGGTAAATTAAATGGGGAAAATAGCGCAGGCGCTTTAGCCGAGCTCACAATGTAGGCAAACATTTTTTCTTTAATTTATTTTTTTCTCTATTTTCATATTGGAACCATTTAGTAGGGGTGAGCCTCTCTCTGCTCGTTCGCGCTTTACTGCTGGCAGGCCGAACGCTGATTGTCTGTGAAATTGAAAAATTAATGCAATTCAAAGTGGTTGGAACAGTTTACAAACGGAAAGAGTTTAGCGAAGCAAAAACAACAATTTTCACCTCAAGTCAACCGGCATTAAATTTGAAGTAGTTTTCTCCACCTCCCGTGCTAGCCATTTAAAGCGCCCTGATTATCTTCATTAGCTATTAACTCAGATGATGGCCGTAAAAGTCTTCAGTTTTTTTATTAACTTTTTTTTTTTTTTGTTTTTGTGCGAGATTAGTCGGTTGTAAGTGATTAGTGAGAATATTAAGTTTTACAAGTTTATTTTGATTGGGTGATTAATGCTGCCACTGGCGATTAGTAAAGTAATAAGACGGCAAGTGAAGTTACTTGTTAACTCAATCGTAAATTTAAATATGTGTTTATGTATGCACATGTGTGTGTAAGACATATGCACATACATACATATATAGTTAATAAATAGGGTGCATCATTGAGACCGGAATGTGAATCACCCAAGAGCGCTCTCGCAAATGCTAGGGGTTTCAGGTCATTCTTCTTGCCTTCTGAAAGCAACTGAGAGGCTGATTATTATATACAGAGAATTAATATTTGTCGCATTCACAAAATGCTTACACTTTATGCGCATTTTTCTCGTATGCGACCAGTAAAGATTTTCGATTAGTATTTCATTCGCCTTGCGCCAGTATGGGCACCTCTCAGATGGCTAAGGAAATGATAGATTTAAGCGTACTCTGCGTGCATACTAGAGCCATAATTCGTGCAATATGAACTTTCTCAAAAGAGCAGCTCTTTTCTCAAACGATCACTTAGCCGTAGGGCTTAAGTTTTTGGATAATTAGTAGTTAGTCTCATCAATTTGGTGTACGCTAACAAATTATATATCCCTATCAAACTCGAACCGCAACAAAAGGCAATAGCTGGCACATCCTCTCGTTCACGTCGCTCTCTAGCTCGGCACCCAATTTTGGATAAGCTAATCTAGTCACATAATTCCTATAGAATAGCTTTAAAATGCAAAAGCTTTGTAATGTGTGGCTTCTTTCATAACGAGAAACATTTCGATAATGATTGGCAATCATTAGAGTCTCAAGAAAGCTGGTAGGTGAAACAGAGCCAAAATCAACCATCTACCGTCATCTCTCGCTTTTACCCTAAGGATCAGCTTCAGGAACTAAAGAGAACGAACTACCAGACCATTGCCCACTATTGCAGTTGTTGTCAGGATAACTTCCTATGTACTATGTAGGCCCAAATGCAGAGGCCCCTAATTTTTTTTATAAACTGGACTTCCTATTACAGACTAATCGTTGATCCTGGCAAGGCGCTAATATATAAGATACCTATTGTTAAACTCTCTCTCTTATTTGGGAAAATTCCACTCGCGCCTTCTGACAAAGTTAAGTACCAGACCCTGATCTTGGACACAAATCTAACCTAGAAAGCTTTTGTTATGGTCAGCATACAATAAAGGTATCAATGCTACTTTATTGCTGCGAAGATACCATTGGTTAAGGGTGACACCTCTCGGTTAAAGTATTTTATTGGCTCTATGAGAGCATTAGGAAGCCAATATAGATTAATCGGGCCTTTTTGTTTTGAAATCTCTAGGGTACAGCAATTTGACTAGTCGAATGGAAACAAAGGTGGCCTTATTGAAATCAATGAAAGATTTTTTCTATTGGGTTGGGGTATAAGTTCATAACGTTTTTGATATTTCCTTTTATTTTACGATTGGTTTGCTGTTTGGCAAAGGGTAAGTATTCATTCGATAGAACTCTTTCTGCTTTACAAAACTATGTTAATGGCATCTTTGAGTTATTTAATTTTTTATTAGTTTTGAGGCTAATAAACTCAATACCCAGGAGGCAAAAATCAACATTTTCGACACCTGTTGTTGTTGATGCAGCAGCATGAACATTCCCCATTCTTACATACGGGGAACACTGCTGGAGTGGCAATCCTTGGCTGGATATAAATCCGAGTCGTTTCGATAACGTAGAACCGATTGCGGTGGAAACGCTGTTCTTCTTTGCTTTTCATCGATCAAACAACTGCTGAAGCAGACCGGGAGCTTTACGATGTGTATGGAGAAGGTGTCATAAGCGAATCTACAGCACGGCAATGATTTATATGGCTCGCGACTTTGTCGTTGATGACACGTCCCGCAGCGGAAGGCATTTTGAATTCGATAAAGAACCTCTCAAATCACTTTTGAAGGAGGACGGTCGCCAAACCAGTCGTGAATAGACGGAAAAAATGAGCTGCGATCACGAAACGGTTCTCAAACGGGATTTACCGAAAAATTGGGAGCCTGGGTGCCTCACGAGCTCAACGAAACAAACGAAAAACAAAGAAAGCCGCCTTCAAATTGCTTCTCAGCATCTTGCGCGCCATCGAGCACACGCGGTCATAAAGAGCTTTTGAACTGAATCGTCACGGAAGATGAGAAGTGGTACCTATACATTAATAAGAAGCAAAGAAAGGAGTGGATGGTTCCAGGAGATACGCTAAGGGCGAAGCAGCCGAAGTTACTCTCACCGAACCAAATCTATCATCCATGGGATTATTCGACATTCGTTCAGCAAACGCGATTTTTTTCCTATAGGCCACTCAAACTGCGAGTGTGTATATTGCAAATGGTTTCCTTTGAGGTCGCTATCAATTTTTCTAACAACCCACTATACTCAGAGCTCTTTGTGTAGTAGACGAACGAGTACGAGTATGCACTGCAATTGCGCTCTGGGCGCTTGAAATTACTGTACTTAAAAGTTATTACAGACGCCGTGATTCCCTAGCTTTTTATTGTCCCAGAAGCATCTTAAGAAGTTCTTTAATGTTCAGGCCATTCACTTGTGAATGTTTCATTAAGATAGTCTAATTGGCGTTAGGCCCCTCTTGCGATCTTTTCATGTCTCATTCCGCCACATGAGTGTGGATTTTGGTTTAATCTAAAATGCCTCCACCTCGTGCCTGCGAACTCATGAGAGAAGTAGCTTATAGCGAGTTGCCTTATTATCAATTGCTATCACTGCTGTCAGTACTCAGCAGAGTTGAGGAGTACTGTCTCCATAATTTAAGTATGCACTGGGCGTCGGTCTTCAGATCGTCATTTATATTTTTGCAAGATTACAGGATTTCACCTCTCTTCTGCAACTTTCGGTTACCCACTGAACTTTCTGGTAGATTTTCACCTACTATCGCACTCTTACTTCTTGTAGAAAGTTCATCTCGCCTCCTTCCTCAACTCCCATATATGAAAAGCTCTAGCGTGTCTCTTTCTATGATACTATGGCATGACCACGCCTATATTTTAATTATTGACCGATTCTGCAATCATAGTAAAAGGTCTTTTGTAAACGATGATATCAACTTAGGCGGCAAGAAATCATTGTAAAGAACCCTCAGAATAATCGTCGTGTGGATAATTAATGTTACAAGCGCTGACTTAGTCTCCTTACTTTAGATGGATGACCACCATAAAGCCCTTTTACAAATTTTAAAATGGCAGTGGCTCCACACGGGAATATTACTGTAGACAGTCCATAAAACATTTGCATTTCGTGGAGCTCACGAAAATCTTTGTAAGCGTTGGACTTGAGTAAATATTTATGTTCATATGATAGGAAAGTCCGGAAAACCTAGGAGTGGCTAGAAATTATTTCTTCGCATGCATTTTAAGCTGCTCAAAAACTCCAACTGGAGAGTGGTTCCTTGTTTAAAAATACTGTGAATGACCAAAAACGACTATGTTGTTGTTGCGCATGCTGCTGGAGTAACAGCCCGTGGACGGATATAGATCCGAGTCGTTCCGGTAACGTAGACGCGATAGTCGTGGGAACGTCAAAAACGATTACGTTGCATTAAGCTTCAAGCAGCTCACAATCTTCGACTTTGGTAAAAAATCCAATGGGTAGTCTGCTTTAGGACGAGTTAAAGTGAAAAGTAGAAGTGAGTAATAGGGCATTCCAACCTAATCAGCTTGTGAGCTCACTAAGTTATACAAAATATCATATACTCATTAGTGAAACCGCAAAAGAATGACTATTTTGAAGCGAGTGGTTCGCTATATGAAACTTCCAGGAGCGGATCTTCCGATACGCTTAGAACCCGCTACGTTTTGTATAGACCACTACTGGCCACTGGCCTTTGGGAGGCCATGCCAGGAAGATGAGGTAGCCGTACAGTGATAGCTGTAGAAGCTGCAATCAAGAAAAATCTAGGGAAACTGGTTTTCTTTATCCGTGTGAATGCATAAGTTTGGGTGCCCTACGACATAGAATGCTGGGGGAATTTTCGATTGGTGAATAACTTGAAAGAAATTGCAGAAAATAAAATAGATGATATAAGCAGATACATAATCAAATCCAGATGATTCGACTAATAAAAAGTAGTAGTTCTAAAAGTTTTATATAAAAATGTCATCTTTTGTGCTAACTGGGTCTGGGTTGTGTCACTCAAACAGTACCTCCACCACTATCAACACCACCGAAGAAAGTACCAACAAAGTGAGGAGACTATCGTAAACACTCAGCGAGAAATGACAAATAGAAGCGCAATACCTAGGCTCGGTTAAGTCGTCCTCCGATATACCCATCAAGTGACTTAAACTCCTTCTTCTTTATGGGCGTAGTTGTCCGAGCACGCAAGTAGTGTCTTTCTCGTGCTAGCCGGGTCCAATTAAAAACACCTAGCGAAGCGAAGCCCTTTCCATTTACTCTTTCCAACAAGCAGAGAGGGTTCTCGTCCTGTTCTGCCTTGCCAGCCGAACTCCTATACTTAGTCAATGGCATTACTTGGTTGTTAAAGAGATTCTATGTTCGACTTCAAATGAGTTATTGTTTCTTCAAATGGTCAAAATAAACATTTGGTGACAGTGCTAAATGACAGTTAAGAAAAGACAGTTTCGACTGCAGGCCAATGCCTTGCGCTACTCATATAGAGCCAACTACAAACTGCCGCAGTCCTTACAAAAGACAAGCTGAGGTTGAGCAGCTTGTACGCAGCGAAGAAAACACGCACGAAAGTAAACGAATGCGAATATAAGCATCAGCTGTCATGGCTTGCCACATTTGCCTGCAGCTACCAACAAATACTCCTACCCACGCATTGAAAGGCAGAAGGCGTTGCATCAAAATCTACTAATGTGATGCGATGCAAAGCGATTCGACGTGCGTGATGGAGGGTTTGATCGTTCATAAACATCAACGCGTGCCGTCCGTACAGCGGATTCATTTGGTTCGGGCAAGGATTGAAGTTATTTCAAGAATGCTCAGACGCCATGCAAAATGTAAGAAAAAATTACATTAGTATTAGAGTGACGTAGCGTAAGCAGGGAATCGCTTTGAGAAGCAGAGAAATGTAGCTGCTTACAAATATGCCCCAAGGCGCCAAAAGAAAGCAAAATCGTGAATGCAGAAGAGAAAGCTCAGAGTCAAGATAAATATTCAAGTAAAATATTACTTTTGCTTCAGTGTGTTTGTATTTGTAAGCATACGCATACATGTAAACATTCTCCACTCAGTGGTGGTGCGGGTGGCCTATCCTAACCATATCATTATGCACAACAACATCGTAATGATCATCATTAGCATC
This sequence comes from Anastrepha obliqua, assembly GCF_027943255.1. Taxonomy (NCBI): domain Eukaryota; kingdom Metazoa; phylum Arthropoda; class Insecta; order Diptera; family Tephritidae; genus Anastrepha; species Anastrepha obliqua. Next base: position 53,860,515 of record NC_072893.1, read on the forward strand.
ATCAACGGCACCAACATCATCAGCAGAATTCATCAATCTTTGCCAAAAACTTACGCCAGCTACGCGGAACCTTCATTACACACCCCTGTCTCCGTTGCGGCTGAAATGTTCGTAGGCGATGCCTGAAATGTGACGCGTGGCAAGTCCAACAAAGATGAGACGAAACAAAAAATTCGGTCCTGTCGTATCGTTCGGGTATAAATCTGCACAACGCAAAAGAGTTGCTTATGAATTCGCATTCATGCATTTTTGTGCATACCTACCCAGTAGGGAAGTCTGAGCCAGTGGTAGAGTACTCGTATCGTAGTCATTGTAGTCCCAATACTACTCTAGGGAGTAGTCAGTGGCTTTAGCGCGTTCAAAGGTGCCACGGTATTATATGGCAGGAGTTCGAGTAGACCTAGGACCGGTCTTATAGTATCATCCCATCTCACTGTGACGGGTCTTTAGCAATTCTGTTGCCAAGACATGGTAGCTGCTGAGGTTTGCTATAAGGGTAGAAGCGGATGGTCGAAGTTTGTGATTGCATCTGCTTAATTTCCTTACGATGCCCTGGAAGCGCTACCACCTGGATGGCCACCAGTCTCGTGAGGTTCCATGCCTCTTATAAACCCAGAACTATATTATAAACCCCTCTAGAAACCCCAGACTGGCAGAAGTTTAGGGAGGCGTTGCGCTTTGACGTGACACGTGACGTGACCAAGACTTCGGAAAGAACAGGGTATTGAGATGGCAGTTGAGAAACCTTAGTTGCCTTAGTTGAATGTTTTGAGTCAGCCTATCCAATTCGATCTCTCCTTGGTACGACTCCCGTGCCATGGTGGAACCGAGAGCTCCAAGTATTGAGGCGTGAGTCGAGAAAACTTCTAAACCGGGCCCTCAAGAATAATCTTGCTGAGGACTGGGAGCGATACCGTCATGTTCAGAGTAAGCTAATTCGGGCTTCAAAAAGGGCTTCATTTAGGGAATTCTGCGACGGTATTAAATTTCTAAGAGGCACGGCGAAATTAGTTAGGATACTGAAAAGGGATCCAACTGCAAAGTTGGGGTCACTTAGGAAATCTTATGGCCCCTTCACGGAGAAGCAAAGATATTCAGCTTGCTGATGGACTTTCACTTTCCAAGTAATCAGATAAGCATTGGCCGGCAACAGCCCTTAACGAAAGAGGCTGTTGTCAGAGCTGCTACACCTTCTCGGCGTGACTGGTATGTTGCTAGATCTGTGGTGAATGAAGCCGCAATTCGATTTGCCATCGAATCTTTTACGGCTACAAGTCCCCCTGACCGGATGGCATTTATCTTGCTATGCTGAAGGAAGGCATAGAGTCCGTGACTGCAGTCTTTAAGAAAATCTTCACTGCAGGTCTAGCACTGGCTTATATAACACGCTCTTGGAGGATGGGGAGGGTCGCCTTCATCCCTAAGGTTGGGAGAAATGACTACACCAGCTCCAAAAGCTTTAGACCCGTCGGTATGACCTCTTTAATGCTGAAAAGTCTCGAACGACTAGTGGAGTTGCATATGCGTCAGAAGTCGCTGATGGTTCACTCACTCTCTCCATTTCAGATATAGAGGAGCCTTTTGATAACGCCACTTTCGACAGTATGTGCAGCTCTGCCAGCAGGCATGGCGTAGACCGGGGGCTTGTGAGTTGGATTCGTTCAATGCTTGCGCTTTCGAAATACGAAAAATAACACGAAGATCCCGAATTTCATTGACTGATACAAGAATTACATTTGAAACGTGATATGTTGAGGAAAAGGTATTCATGCACTTGGAAAACGAAATGTGATAACATATGCTCTGATTTGTCTACCACCTCTTGATATTTTCATCCAAGGAGAGGCCTTGAAGGCCATCTGCAGGCTAAAGCACAATTGGACTTGGTACGGTCACTGTACGGCACTGGACAACAGAGTAGGCATAGAATTCGATACTACGGTCCTGTCCATACCCTTAACTCCAAGCCATCCGGAGTCGTGCTTGACAAGAGATACAGTGTGGTGCTGGCAGAGGCTCAACTGTGGTCAAACTCAGAAAATGACACTGTTTTCGCATTTTTACGGATGGCTCCAGGACCGAGCATGGCTCCGGCTCTGGGGTTTACGTGGAATCCAGCGGGACAAAACTGCACTTTGCTCTTAGAATGCATGCAACTGTGTTTCAAGCGGAGGTGTATGCTGTTCAAGAAGTGATGAACTTTGTTGTGAAAAACAGATGGGGAGGCAGACACATATAGTCTACAGCGACTGCCAAGCTGCGCTCATGGCCTTAGACAGCCTCCAAACCATATCAGGGGTAGTCGAGTCCTATATATCCAGGCTGAAATATGTCGGTAGACTTAATAGCCTGATGCTAACATGGGCCTCGGGACACGTGGGTATCGTGGGTAACGAGACCTCTGACTCCTTAGCAAGGATGTGCTCTAAGGCCAACTTCTTTGGTCCGGAACCCGTTCTGTCACTCCCTTCTGCAGCCATCAAAGCCACGGTTAGCAAAAGGGTTACTACAACCCACCAGCGAGCTTGGCAGGCTCAGAGAGGCTGCAGATGGACTAACCTGATGTTACCTGTCACTAAGCAGAGGGGACTGTAGGAAGCTGGTTGGACTGATGACGTGTCACTTTCTGTGGGCAAAGCACATGGAAAAAGTAAGCATCTCAGACAGTTCACTTTGCCCAGCATGCCAAGAGGAGGAGACGCACTTTTTGTGCGTCTGCCCCGCCTTCGCTCGAATCAGGCTTGCGGTCTTTGGCTCCTTGACATCACAACATCTACTTATATTTCTTCGGAGGTCGAGTAGATTTAAAGAAAATTAAAAACGGAACCCAGGTGCAGTACAATGAATTTAATTGTGTCCGAGTAAAATTTCTCCGATTCCCAAAGTACAGACTTAAGCACAAAAATGTTTGGACGTACAAAATCAGGATTCTGCCCTCATGGATGTCTCTTAGTCGCGGTGGGCAAGACCTCCAGTTGGGATTTTCTATTGAAAACATATAACTAGTTGCGAATTTTATGTAACGAAGAAAAACTAAAAACAAAAAACATTTTCCTTTGCATATACACACACACATACATATGTACGCATGAAGGGTTTACTTCTCTTAAAAATCTAAAAAGTAAAGATTCAGCCTTTTCGTGTTTTTCATGTGAGCCTAGGCATTCAGCAAATAAAAATATAGCTCACACTACATATACGTACATACGCACATAGTTACAACTGCAAACATGGCAAGTGGGGATCACTGCGTGCACCCTCGTGGGGCTGCACTCACAGCGCATATCCTTTTTCTAGCTTTTAATGATATTTTTTCTATTGCCGCTTGCACTAAAAGCTTCAAAAATTAAAAAAAAAAACCAAAAATAAATTTGAAACACAGAAATGCCAAACAAGCAACAAAAAAACAGCATTGCAAAACAAAAACAACACTTGAACCGCCCATGCAATTTGCAGTTATGCGCTTTTTTCGTTTTGAAACTTTTTTCCCAACATCCGTCAGCCGTTTGCTGCTCTGCTTCGCTTTGACTGTGCGCCATCGAGTTTTCCTTCTTATTGCTGGGTGTTGCGTTCTATGCGCAGGACATGCACATAGAACATGAAATGGCAACAACAACAATAACAACTACAATATGCCAGCCACACTATGAGCATTCACAAATGCAGCAAAGAAAGAAAAACTAATTCGATTAATCATCAGCAACGACGATGGGCTTTTTTTGCGCCTGAGTTTTTGAAGGTGTGCGCTTGCATTGGTATGTGTGCGTATGTGTGTGTGTGGCGAATAGAGGAAGCTGCACAAAAAATCGCAAATGAAGAAGCATACAGGAAATCGCCTCCGACAGGATTCATTTGCGCCAATGCGATGCAAAAATGCCTCTTGCCGCCCAATCACCCACTCGTCGCCTGCGGCACGAACTCTGGTGGTGCGACGCATTTCGTGTCCATAGTCGGTGGCAAATTTATTCGATTGTCTGCCTACCCCGCCGCACGTGTACTCTTCAGCTGCTTGTTCAACATCATTGCCGTCACCGTCGTCGTCGTCGTTGCCACCGCCGCTGCATGCAAGCAAGCCATCAAGTTTTCATGCGTTTTTCGTTTCGTGTTGCACCAACGACAACCAACAGCAGTGTGTGGCAGGCAGCAATACATTCGTTGGATGGTTGGGCATTTACTTGGCTTTTTTTCGCTGCGCATGGAGGAGTATATGGAGTGGCGAGCCTGTGTTTTGGAGTTACTGCGCATCTAGCAGCAATAACAGCAACAGCAATGATGCCTCATGTGCATTTGCAAGCCAGTAGGATTTTCACTTCTTTGCGTTTGTTTATTTTCGGTGTTGTAGAGTTTCTTCACATTCTCATATTCACTTTTTCCTTTTCTTTTTTTCGTGTCTCTCCTCCTTTTGATGGACATTAGTTAGTCTCGGCGTGAAAAAATGTGCAAAAATGAAAATTGGCAGCGGCCTTTGACCAGTGGTCACTTCCGTTAGGTTCGAATTTTTTTCTTTGCTGAAGTCGCATTGGTCGGCTGTCACAAGTTCGTATGGGATGGGATCCTTGTCTTTTTTGTCCGGCTACATTATTCCCTTGCCCGTTGCATATTTATTTACTTTGTCTTCTGTCTGCGCATGCATCCATAGGCCATTGCGTTTTGTTCCCAATTGTTTAGGCAAAGGCCAGTTTTGGTGGTGGCATTACTTTGTGCTGGTGCAGCTGTTGGGGATTACTTAATTTTTTATCTAGTTGAACCAATTTGAAGGTTTAAAGTTTGCGCAGCTTCCGCTTCTGCTAACTTTTTGCTTCCTATGTTGTGCTTCATTAACTATGGAGGATCTTAGGCAGACACTATGGATTGGGACTCTCATAAAATCAACCGAGTAAGACATTCCTCATTCCCATTCGCTGAAAAAAGAGTGGATGAGGTGCAGCACTTGGAAACAGGGCCTAATGAATTTCTTCAAGGTTCGGTTGTCCGGAAGGCTGACGAAGAAGTATCCTACGACGAGCTCCAAGCTCAATAGCAGGCTACCAGATCACGCTAGTGTACTCCAATCGGAGGTAGCCACACTCAAAGAAGCACCAGTTTGGCGGCTCACTTATCCAACAACTTTCAGCGAAATAATCGTTTACCCCGACTGCCAAGCGGCAATTAGGACTCTGGGCTCAATAGTAGTGCGCTGGAAATCAGTCGCGAAGTGCCTGACTTCTCTTTCGACCGCATCGAATTACCTTAAAATTAATCACATTTGTGTACAGGGATCACAGGGACATTGCAAGTAACCGCAAAGCGGATGAAGTGATTTTTCCACAAAATTAGAATACTGAGGGTCCCTTAACTGACTGTGGCCTACTACTAGAAAGATGGTCTTCGCACCGACTCAGCGAGCGCTGGGCATGAGCACCAGTTGCAAAGATTGGGAGATCCTTTTGGAAACGACACTCGATGAAACTTTTAAAGTTATCAAAGCCTCATCACTCAAATTTTGTGAGTGTCCTTGCCGGTCTCTCCTTTGGGTAGCCACGCAGTGAGACTCGGCAATAATTGATGATCGATGAAGGATTCTGCGGAAAATTTTAGGACCTTAGCACGTTGATGAAGGCGAGTATCGCAAGCGACGAAACAATGTGCTATACTGCGACATAGACATTGAGCGGCGAATAAAGCTCTAGCTGCTTCGTTGACTGGGTCATATCGTCCGAAAAGATAAAAACGCTCCGGCTCTGAAAGTATTCGATGCGATACCAGCTGGGGGTAGCAGTGGAGAAGGAAGGCTCCACTTGGTGTGTTCAACTGGCGCCAGTTAGCACGAGATAGAAACGAAAGGCGCGCATTGTGATATTCGGCCAAAATCACGTAGGCGGTTACCTCGCCAGTCGAGAAGAAGAAGAATTCATTATGTAATTAAATGATTTTATTACAGTTACCCATAAAAGTTAATGCAAGTCTCCAATGAGCAAAGCTAACGAAGGGCATTAAGGAAGAATTCAAGGCAAAAATAGTTTTAAGTAGGGTTGCCAGCTATCTAGATAGGTAGGCGAAATGGTTGAAGTACCAATCTTGCACTCCCCAGGTAGCACTAAAGCGCTGTTCAGATTCCATTTTGAGACCTGCAACAGGCAGATGTCTATGCCTCCCAGGGCAGTTTATGTAGTGGAGAAGATTGATGGGATCTAGGTTGGACCACTGCCCCAGGCTGTCGAAGAAAGGAGCGCCCAGTGACTTTAGTAAAATAAGCGACTGTAAAATATTACGTGGAGTACTGACGGGACACTGTCTCCCTTCACAAAATGCAGCTAAAATGGGACTAATCCGTGTCACACAGGCAGCGAAGCTAATGCTAGGGGTACTATGTTTTCTGAGCTGACGCCCGTGAAGAGGAAACTCTCATGAGTACTGATATACCGGCATAGCAGTATGCACGACTTCTAACCTCACAGCTACACCTACGTACGAAACACCTCTCCATTAGCTACCACTCTCCCCGCGGAGCTGTCAAAAAGGTATTACCTAACGGGGCTGGTTAGCTCACGGCTCCTCCATTATCGTTGACGTCGACGCGTCCGAAACTCTGCGCGTCTTAGGTCGCTATGAATCTGCGTTACATACGCACAGATTATCTTCCAGTTATTAGCTGATTTCAGCATAAAATCTATAATATTTTCTCCGAGGTCGATAGAGATCTCAGGTGCATAGTGTGGGCATTGAAATAGGACATGTTCAACATCTTCTTTCCTGTCCATGCAGATTATGCAGTTTGGTGAACTGTCATGGCCAAATCTATGGAGGTATTTTCGAAACACCCAGTGCCCTGAAAGGAATTGAGTAAGGTGATAGTTTGTTCTCCCGTGTTTCCTTTGTAACCACGTTGTAAGGAAGGGTATTAGTTAATGTGTCCATCTACCCTTGGGCGACCTATTCCATCGGTCCTGCCATTGGGCGATAAAGTGACGCCTTTCTTCTTCAGCGATTCCCTTACCCACAGCTCTATCGTCGAGTTCGGATAGCGTTATAAATAATCTCTGCATTTCTTTAGCCAGCATATCAACAGGGATTAGTTCTGCAAAGACGAACGATGCGTCATCAGAAATTGCGCGAAAGCCGCAGATAGTCCGCAAAGCGCTTAGCCGGTGTTAGCTATTTAAGTTCATTGCTCATCAGCACAGATCGGTGCCGCGTACAAGAGGACCGAGCTGATAACGCTACTCTATAGTATTCTTTTGCTATGACTAGGACAACCGTTGTTGGGCATTATTCATACCAGACAGGACTGCAAACTCGATGCCTTCTTCGCGCTATATTCTAGGTGCGTTTAAATGACTATCCATTCAGCACGCGTAGGTATTTAATAGCGGATTTTGAATTGATAGTTACTATCCCAACATTTACTTTCATAAATTCTACTGCCTTCTTGCTGCTTATTACAATAGAACCCCAGCCTTGATCCTACTTACTGATTCGCTTGCGATCCTCTCAATTTCTTGAATGCGTTTTGTCACTGTTTTTGATTTTTTTTTGTTTCCTTGTTCACTCCTCTCGGGAGCATAGGGCCTCGACAAGACTCAGTCTTGCGTTGCTTTCGTTAATCTGTTTTGATTTCTGACAGAGTAGGTGATTAGGCTGCCGCTACCAGTCCTAAGTGGTGGGAATGCCCACCTGTCGTTGCTTACTGCTTGGAGAGCCATCTGTGTCTCACATTTTTCTGGCAGAAGGATCGCACAGATGGTTGAAGACTTCGCTAAATTTCGGAATGCGCAGACTATTGTGCGGGAGTGACGATGGAAAGGATAAGTTCTTGGGGTTGAGGAATGGAATTGGAGGATTTTTGTTTTATAGAAACAGGGAAAGTAGGTAAATTTGGAAAAGCGCGAGGACCGTGCTTTACGTGGGACTCGAACCACAACCTCTGGGATGGCAGGCACTTACGCTGAACTACCGAGACCGCTATTACTACTGCAATATCATCCGCGAATCCAATGACTTTCATTCCGGGAGGCATATGTAGTACCCCTAAGAACACCGTCGTACATAAGGTTCCCCAGTAGTGGGCTTTGCGCTGAACCTTGACGAACCCCAGCTATTACCCTGTACTCGCCTTTGTCGGTTGTAAACATCAGTTTACGATGCGAAAAATAGCTCCCCTTAGGGGAGTCCTGCTCTTTGTAGGACTTGACGAATGCGCCTAAGATCAGCATCTTTGAGAATACTTCTGGCAAAAGGTTGAACGGCTTGTCAAAACCCGCTAAGACATGCATTGAGACTTACATAAAATAGTATCTTCGACTCCAAATACATAGCACTGGTAGCCCAATGAACCACAGAGGTCTAAGTCAGCCAGTACTTACTTACTTACTTAGGGGGCCATAATAACCCGTTACCGATTTACGGCCGACCTCACTTGCTCTCTTCAGGCGCCTCTGCTCCGCGCGCGCCTTCTCCAATTCTGTACACCAAGGAAGCATATGGTTTCCTCCACCTGGTCTTTCCACCGGAACAATGGTCTTCCTCTGCGTCGGCTCCCTTGGACTTCACTCTTGAACACCTACTTTGCTAAAGCTTCTTCATCCATACGCACAACATGCCCTAGCCAACGCAGGCGTTGGATGGCGATGCGTTGAACTACGTCAATGTTGGCGTAGAGCTCATATTGCTCGTGGTTCATTCTTGAACGGTAGTCTTCGCCAACGCGCACAGGGCCGAAGATCTTACGAAGAACTTTTCTCTCGAACACCGCAAGAGCGGCTGCATCGCTTTGTGACACTACCCATGCCTCCGCGCCATAAAGCAACATGGGTATGATAAGCGTCTTGTAAAGTGTCAGTTTGCTCGTGCGAGAGTGGGCTCAACCACTCAATTGTTTACTATACCATAGTAACACCTATTAGCAAGAGTGATTCTCCAGGCTGATATCGTTGTTGCTGTTAACGGTGGTGCCAATATAAATAAATTCTGGCACAACTTCGAAGGTATACTTGTCCACAATGACGTGGGTTCCTACACGCCGTACGTTCCGCGTTGTAGACAGCATATACTTCGTTTTACCCTCGTTCACCGCCAGACCCACTCTTGATGATTCCTTTTCGACAGCAGAAAACGCAGCGGTGACATCTCGCTTACAGCGACCGATAATGTCAATGTCATCGGCTAACGCAAGGAGCTGGACATATTTGTAGAAAATAGTGCCATTATGATGAACACCTGCTTTTCGGAGCACCCCTTCCATCACGAAGTTGAAGCGGTTGCATGACAGTGGATCACCTTGTCTGAAACCTCGAACGGTAACGAATGGCTCGGAGAGGTTATTTCCTACCTTGACGGAGCTGGTTGTGTTGCTCAACGTCATTCTGCAAAGCCGTATGAGCTCTTCGCTGGTATACCGAACTCAGACATGGTTGCGTACAGGCAATCCCTTATCGGGCTATCGAATGCAGCTTTATAGTCGACAAAGAGATGATGGGTGTCGTCTTGCTTTCCATGGGTAGTACTATCTAACCTAAACTAAGCCTTGGTATGAACATTTCGGCTGTTCTCTCCCTCTCTGGCATAGCTATTTGCTGCCGCGTACACCCTGTATGTATTAAAATGTATCGTCTTTCAATCCGCTCGGCATTTGTAATTCACAATTATGTAATTTTTTTCTCGAACACGCTCATTAAGCGGTAATACATAATTACGATTATTTTTATCTATGCACTTACTTACACTCATGTCTGCATAAACGTAAATAATTATTATCTTTATAATGGATAACGCTCGGGTTGTGCCACAAGCAGAAAAAGCACAAAAAGCAGGCGTTGTTGCACGCATCCAAATAACTTTAGACACATGTAATCGCAAATCAAGCCACACGCACATACACACACAAGCTGACGCATTGAAGATCGGCACTTGTGCTGTAAATTCAAAATGTGTGGCATGCAACAAGCGCAATTCATGCATTTCTCATGTTCGCAAGCAAGCATTTCGCCCGGCAGTTGTTGCATTTGCCGCTTGCCGCTTTTTTGCGTGCTGCTGTTGTTGTTGTTGCTGCTGCATGGCATTGCGCAAACATATTTCCGCTTGGATTGAGTTATTAATTATACTCGCACAATTGCGTCGCAAACACCTCTGCAATGCAATGCCGGCCTGCGTTGTTCGCACTGTTGCACTGTTGCATCGTTGCACTTGCACTTGCCGGTTGCTGCTGCATTTGCAGTGTAGGCCAGCAGAGAGTACAAGCAGTTATGAGTACGAGTTAGTTGTACGCTTGTCAGAAATGTTTCGCATTTCATTTGTTCTTACATTGTTTGTGCATAATTTGCTCATTTTAAACACACACTTCTCATAGTAGATGCGCCCTTTGCTCCTCTCCACCACAGCTCATTCACTCTTTTTGCCTTATGCTTGGCTCGTAGGTTGAAGAAAAATTGCATTTTAATTGTGATGCGTGGAAAAAGTGCCACACAAAAGCAAACTGGCGTACTTGAAAATGTTTGTATGTATGTATGTATAGGGTGGCTCAGAAAGAGGCTGCTATTTTAATTAAGAAAACAAAAAAAAACAATAGTTTTGTACTAGTTTTATAAAGGTTGATCCATTTAGAGGTATCGGATTTTAAATTGAAATAAAACAACGAAGCTTCAAGTTGATTGGACAATCTTTATTATTTATGTGTGGAACCATTCATGGCATTTATCTTTTAAAGAAAATCTCTTTCAAATGTTGGCAGCAACTGCGTCGAGATTTGGCTATCCGTAAACACTAATTTTGAATGACTCGCTGGAGGACTTCGTTCGGTATCACGTGAAAGACTTTAGTAATGTTGTCTTCCAAAGCCTCAATCGAAGCTGGTTTATCCACAAAGCATTTGGAGTCCAAAGATCTTGGTGGCCAATCCACTGGTCCAAGAATGAGCGATAAATTGCTCACCGAAACGTCGACGTAGTAAATCCATTGTTTAACGGGCTATATGGCAAGAAGCGCCGTCTTGTTGGAACCAAATGTTTTCATGTTGTAGAGATCACATGCTCCTATTTCCGGCCTTAAAATGTCATTTATCGTGGTGCGATAGCATTCGCCATTCACTCTTACATTGGCGCCTTATGCTTATTGACATAGCTATCTAGCCAAAAATGGGCCTCATCGCTGATCGCCATAAGTTGGCCCGAGCGCGCGATGAACACTTTTCACAGAGCGCCGATTTTCGTAATAAAATTTTACGATTTGTAAACGTTCTTGAAGCCTAAGTCTTTCCATGATGAAATTTCTTTAAATACTGGAAAAAAATGTTTAATTATAAATAATTAAAAATTATGTATTTAGATCACACATGTTCTCTTAGAAAACCCTATTGGAAAAATACCCCCAATCTCATCACCCTTTATGTATGCATAGTGTGTCTCAAAAGGAGGATGTTACTTCAATTTAAAAAAAACTATAAATATCGTATTGATTTCATATGAGGCTTTATATAAATTTGAGAAAGTAATTTTAAAGAAGCTCATGTCATCTCTTTTTCAATATCCTGAAAAATAAATCTAGTGTAGTGGAGTAGGGTTTCTCGTTGTCTTTAACACTATTTAATATTTTATTTTTATTTATTATTTTGCTCTATACAGGGTTACCCATATTCGACGGGCGCGACGGATTTCGATGACTCTTTGGGCCCATTCCAATCGACGAGGCTTGTCCGCAGGCAACAATCTTTGCGTCAATTGAATCTTATACAGGAATAAATGCAAATCAATGCGGATAATTCGCTGTAAAGCGGTCCGAGCAATGCCCAACTGCTGAGAACGGAGGATGTCCTTGGCGACGCCTTGGTCGGTTTTGATTTGGCCTCTTTGGATTAGAAAGAGCATCACCAGTCGAAAACCTTTCGTACAAGCGTTTAATGGTGTTCTTAGAAGGCGCACTTTTCACATTATTTAATTTTTTATACGCACGTTGAGTTTTCACAATTGACTTCTTTTGTTGAATATAAATTTCAACAATTTGGGAGTGCTCGCGTGGCGTGTACTGTTCCATGATAAAAATCTGCTTGGACTGACGCTACCAATGCGGTATGTCATTAAGCGATCTGACGTCTCTGTCAAAAGATACAGGGTTGCCAAATGGGTCCGTGGAATATTAACAACCCTGTATATAATCTATACCATATCGGTGACTGCCTTAAGACTTTCAGCACCACACACACACATCCCAATAGAAATTTTAAAAATCTTTAAAAATACAATTCACGTTTTATTTAAACTGGTATCGCCCGTGGTCCCCCCGATAACGATTCTCATTTTAAATAGGTTTCATCGAATTTCAGCTGCACTATACAATACAACTACATATGGAATCATCATCACTCTATAAATATGCCACACAAAAATATGCAAATTATTTTAAGATTTTAAAAATTCCTTTGATTCATTTGCGATATGAGATTTAAGTTTGTATGGGAGTTTCTAAGCACCCTTTTCAAATACATACTAAATGCTTTTCGCCTTAACTAAGTAGTAGCCCGATGTGACGGGCTCAATAAATAGAATTTTTTTCTTACATTTTTCGGAAGAAAAACATCTTAAAAATATATTATAAAAATTTCAGGCAGAAATTTTAATTATTTTTAAAGTTATAGCAAAAATAAGAGAGCGCGCCGTAGTGTGTATAAAAGCGTGTGACACGCCAGCAGCAGCTGCTCTGAAACGCGTTTTTTCTCAAAACCATGTTTTCGAAATTTCGGAGAATCACTGACTCAAAACCATTCAACCGATTTGGCTAAAAATTTAACCCGTTATTCTAGACACATATATCTAGATCCCGGACCTTTAAAACATTTAATTTCTTAATAATAAACTATTTAATTTAAACAATTTATGAAGAAAAAAAATTAGAATTTGAGAACTTTTTTCACAAGTCCGCCATTTTGTTTTTGTTTTTGTATTTTTATGTATATTTTAGGTTCGGGACCTAAAATAAAGTCTACAGAATAATAATCTCTTTGAATTTTTTATTTCAGTTGACTTTGGAAGGCTGTATGTTTCCCCGAACCAACTCATCTTTCTTTTAAGACTCCACTTTGACGTCAAAACTTTTAAACAAATTAATATAAAATTAACTTGAAAAAAATTTTTGTATATATTATACTTCAAAACACCAATAAAAACATGTAAAAACTTTAAAACGATCGCATTTTATTTTCTTTTCAAAAAAGATTCATGAAAAAACGTCGAAATTTCGGTCGTTACACCGGACTACTACCGTATGTAGCTGTATGAAATTCCAATAACTCAGCATAAGCAGAGAAAAGCTATATGAAAGTTTCAGTTTGTATGGTAGGTGCTATGTCCTCTCTTTCAATACCTACCACGTTTTACCATAAGACAAGTTTTGCAAACTGTATCAAATTCCATTATCTTAGTTTTTGTGCCATAACTACCACTTCTCGCCATAAATACGGTATATAGCGGCCAAGTTTCAGTTCTCTTTCTTAATTGGGTTTAGAGATATGTATATTGGTTTTCTTACATATTTTGGTATATACGCCACATGACACGCCCCCTATTTCCGATATAACATTTCTGCACTAACGAAAGTTATTTCCTTCAAATCGGCGCATGCTTATTATAAGCGGAGTGGCACGCTCAAAATCGGTGTATTTAGTGTACATGTATGTACATACATTCATACATACCTGCATAACGATGATAGGTTAATAAATCTGTGTGACACTTGGAAGTGCAGATCAAAATTCGGAATGACCTGTGCGTATTGTTTTGTTTTTATATCTTACCGTAAATAAGGCGAAAAGAGATGGCATGATCCTATGTTGAATATAATGCAAGTATTTGCTGTAACAACAATTAGGTGACAAAAATTAGAACGACGTAACTGTTAGCGACGAGAGTAGAACTCTAGTGAATATAAGACAAAAACAATGTTGTCGTTGGCGTCGACAGCGATTGCGGTTGCAGCTGTTCCAACAATGCTGCGCTGGAGATCATGAATATGTTGAGACAGTGCATATCAATGCGAATGCGCACAGAGAAGAGGAAGAAATTGCGTTCAAATCACGCCGTTGGTAAAGCAAACGAATTTTGCTGGCACTGATTATTCACTGATTTGTTTTCGAATATATGTATGTAATTCGAAAAATTATGGAAATTCAATTACGAGACTTTCAGGGATTACTGAGTATAGAAAAAAGAAAAATATTTGAGGGCGGCGGAGGTATTGTTCAAAAATGCAGAAAAATATGTATTTTTTTGGCACCAAATATATATTTTTTGGCATTTTGAATAAAAAAAATAAGTTTTATAAATTCTTTTTAAATAAAAATATTTTTGACAAGAAAACAAAACATTTATAATTAAAATTTAAAAATTAATAAAAAAATATTTTTATATTTTTGTTCAAAATATTTTTTGAATGTTTTTTTGTTGTAAAGTATATTTTATAATAAAACTTTTTTAAATAAAAATATTTTTGACAAAAAATAACATTTTTATATATTAAAATTTACAAATTATAAATAAAATATTTATATATTTTGGTTAAAAATATTTTTTTAATGTTTTTTTGTTGTAAAGTATATTTTAGAATAAACATTTTTTAAATAAAAATATTTTTGACAAAAAAATAAATATTTATATAATATATTGAAATTTACAAATTTAAAATAAAATATTTATATATTTATGTTCAAAAAATGAAAAAAAAAATTTTTTTTTGAAGTATACTTTATAATAAAACTTTTTAAATAAAAATATTTTTGACAAAAAAGACATTTTATATATTAAAATTTAGAAATTAAAAATAAAATATTTATATATTTATGTTCCAAAAATTAAAAAAAAATTTTTTTTAAGCATGTTTTATAATAAAACTTTTTTAAATAAAAATTTTTTTCACCATTTGTCCATTGACCATTTGACCATTTTTTTGTAAAGTATATTTTAGAATACAAATTTTTTAGTTAAAAATATTTTTGACAAAGAATAAAATATTTATATATTAAAATTTACAAATTATAAATAAAATATTTATATATTTTGGTTAAAAATATTTTTTGTTTTGACAAAAAAATAAATATTTATATATTGAAAATTACAAATTGAAAATAAAATATTTATATATTTATGTTCAAAGAATGAAAAAAAAAATATTTTTTTTGTGAAGTATACTTTATAATAAAACTCTTTAAATAAAAATATTTTTGACAAAAAAGAAATTTTATATATTAAAATTTAGAAATTAAAAATAAAATAATTATATTATTAATATATTTATGTTCCAAAAATTAAAAAAAAAATTTTTGTAAGCATTTTTTATAATAAAACTTTTTTAAAACTTATATTAAAATTTACAAATTAAAAATAAAATATTTATATATTTATATTAAAAAAATTTATGTTAATAAAATTAGAAAAAAAAATTTTTTGTCAAATATATTTTATCCAAAAAAATTAAAATTATAATTGTTATTAAAAAGAACCGAAATTACTGCACTTTGAAAAACTCAACCAAATTTGCAACATTGAATAAAAAAATTATTTTTTTTTCAAAATTTTTTCAGTTTGCTTTTTATTATACACAGGCCTACAATTAAACCAATTTTCAGAAAAATTGACGAGAATGCATAAAATACTTCGATCACTTGATATGGATTCGCTCACACGTTTTACCTCATTTTGCGCAACCCTGTATGTACATATGTACATACATACGCAATTGCACCTACGATTTTTCACTCGCACACTTCACCTGTGCCACCGTTTCGTTTGTGCCATTGCAACAAATGACTTCTTCAATGGTTGTAATTTATGTTACTGCCCCTTATTTTCTCCTAATCGTTGCTTTGACTAAAATTATGACCGAAATTAAACTATTATGTTATACATATCTTTAAGATAGACTACAATTGTTTATTACCTTGTCAAAGTTAAGTGGCATTTAGTGCGTTGCATGTTTAGATATACTACAGACGTATGTATGTATGTGTGTGAATACATATGCTGCACTCAATTGGCTGACTCTGGCATGAGAAAAAACCCGCAATTTATGATCGAAATAAATCAGAAGCGTTAAGTAGGTGTTTACTCTGACGTTGAAGTAGTCTCTAACCAGAGAAAAGTACTAGAGAGGGCCACCAAAGGAGAAGCGTTATCGCCCTTAAATTGTAACATTGTTTTCAAAGTTCCTATGCTGGTATTTGTGAGAAAAGTCCACAAAGGCTGGCCTACACATACATACGTACATAAATGCAATTTGACTTCTATTGGCAGAAGAAGAAGACATTTGCATATCTCATTCAATTTGGTACAGCGTTAGCTGGGCTTATTTCGACATCTGTAATTTTTTTACTTTTATTAGAAATTATATTATTATAAGTAAAGACCCCTCCGAAAAATAAAATTCGTCGAATTCTCCAAAATATGTCTCTACCTCGGCGATGACTTCCTCGTTTGAACTAAATTTTTTTCCCGCGAGCCATTTCTTCATGTTAGGGCACAAGAAAAAGTCGCAGGGAGCCAGATCGGGTGAATACGGGGGCTGCGACAGCAATTCATGCAGTTTGGCGGCGGCAACTCGAGAAGAAAGTGCGGGTGCGTTATCGTGGTGAAACAGCATCTTCTTTTTCGCCAAATGCGGCAGTGTCTCCTTCTATTTTTTGTGAAAGCGTTCCAATAACTCACTGTGGTATTGTCGTTCTTCCTTTTTCTAAAGAATCCATGAGGACGACGCAGTTCGCATCCCAAAAAATCGGCGCCATAGCCTTTTCAGCCAATGAGACTATCTTCGCCTTCTTTGGAGCAGATTTACCGGGAGAAACCCATTGTTTTGAGTGTTAGTTTCTGGTGTGTAATGACGAATCCAGGTTTCAACTCGGTTTGACAACTCGATGGAAAAATTTCCTTCGGATCCCGCTTAAATTGCTCCAAATACTGATTCGAAGTTAACAGCCGCATCCGCTCGCTGTCCTCTGTGAGCAATCGCAGCACTCATCGGGCCGACAACTTTTTCATCGCCAACTTATCATGTAAAATGTTATTTGCCGTTCGGGTCGACACACCTATGGCTTCTGTTACTTGGCGCACTTTCGTTCGTCGATCAGCGAGAATCATGTCGTGAACTTTATGAATGATTCCCTCGGTAACCATCAAAAACCGGATGTTCGCCCACGTTGAAATTCGTTGAACTAATATCTAACTGTGGTCATAGATGGCGAAGCGTCCAATTTTGCTTTTATCTCCTCTCATTTTTTCCCATCCTAAAACAAAAAGCGAATTACCGAACGATTCTCCCTTTTCCATCTTAGCAAAAGTCACGAAACACGTCTTACTCGAATAGCTGCCGAATACAAACTCACCTATCAATCAGTCTGAAATTTGTTTTACCGTCGTTTAATAGAGGGCAGCACAAGGTGCTACCACCAACTTCCCTCAGGAACGCCCTTTGTCATCAAACACGGGTACTTTTTGAACCACCCACGTAATAAACTTATACACAAACGCACGCTGCCGCTCCTCTTAGTATAACTGCCACCATTGATTTGATGGCCGCCTGGCTATCCGAGAAGAAGACAACGATGCATTGTTTTTGTTGCGGCGTGTGTGTTAAGGTACTAAGGCTTCTGCCTGGTAGACGCTACAGTAGCCCTGAAGTCGTACAGATAATTCCAGTCCTAATTCTTTTGAAAAAAACTCCATAGCCTACTTTGTTTTCTAGCATCCATCTGTGTAAAAATTTATTTCCTCTCTTACAGAATACTCCCCCATCAACCCTTCCTTCCAATTTCGAGCCATCCGTGAACATATTTGCCATGCCTTGCCGCCAAATGTTGCACCCCGCCCACTCATTCCTTGAGGGAATATGAGTAGAAAACGGTCCGCTCGGACCTAGCGTGGGTATACAGCGGTGTTTGAGTTTGCGTGACTATCGTTCGGATTTCGGAAAGAATGAAGGTTTGAATCTCGGTGAAACACCAAAATGAAGAAAAACATTTTTCTAATGGCGGTCGCCCCTCGGCAGGCAATGGCAAACCTCCGAGGGTAATTCTGCTCTTCATAAAAAATAAGTGCCATTCGGAGTCAGCTTGAAACTGTAGGTCCATCCATTTGTGGAACAACATCAAGACGCCATAAATAGGAGGGGGAGCTCGGCCACGGCGCTGAATCGGCGACCACATCTTTTCCAGATTTAGAGCAGGCAAATTGACTAGCACCTCGAGCGCTTAATTGGGGTAGTCCTTAAAGCGCCGGTAATGCATAGAAACGCAGTTCTTTGGACCTCTCATCAGATTACCTTCGAAGCCAACCGGATCGCCACAGTGGTCACAACACAAACTGATAGTTGCAGCCGTCTCATCCTTGTAGTTTATTTCAATCGCTATCCACTAAATCAACGAGCCCTTGGAAATATTTGTTCCGAAGAGATATCAATACTCTAGAAATTCTTTAATTGAATAGGGAGCTTTTTACGTGGGCATCTAAATTCAACGTCTGGTTCAGTTTAGCTGTTCGTATGACCTTCAAGGGAGTAAGCACTAGTCTATAGGGAAAGAGATGGAAAATTAAGGAAGATGAGATGAGTTTCCTGCTCAAAAAAATGTACCTTAAGTCCACAGCTTTCTGAGCATTAACTGAAGATACTTGGGTCTCTTAATGCTGGCATGCTTGTTAACATTAATATTTGCACTTTTCGTTTCACTAATGACTTTTGATACATATTTTTAACTAAATGCGTCCTTTTTGTCACCTTTCCTTTTTGAAGTTTAGACCTTGCATTGTGTCCCTACTTTTCCCACACTCCAACCCCCTATTAAACTTCATTCAATGCTTATCGCTGCCCAATACACTAACACGAATATTTAATGGCTTACAAGATGGCTCACAGCGATAAGCATGAAATCGCACAAAATTTGTCGAAGGAGCAGCGTTCCTCCGCCCTCCACCATAACTACTTGGTATTACCTGCAGGAAAGCAGTCAGCACATCTGCTGGAACCCCAATAATAGTTTGCGTGCCTCGAGCGCTTTTTCTTACACCCAGCGACAAGAATCTGCAGCGAGTCCCCTAAATGTGATTGCGCCGAAAAATACAGCACCTGTGCGCCTGGTGGTTGGTGCTACTGCAGCTTACGCGCCTTCGAAGCGCGCATGCGTGCCGTGTGGCTTTGCAGTTAACGACGTGCAAACATTGCATTGCTTGGCCGACATCGCCACTGTCATTTGCCAGAAGTTTTACAGAAGTTATAACCACATGCATATGTATGTGTGTGTGTGCGTGTGTGTGATGGATCATCTGCTGCTGCCGAACAATCCATGAGGCATACAGGCAAGTGGCTGCTGTCAGCTACCGCAAATAGTGAGTGAAGTAACCCGGCAGCTACTACGTCAAACGCTGCGTGCCACAATCCACAGACGAGTGAATGATTCTCGGTTCAATTGCGATTTTTGATTAATTGCGTTTTGGCATTTAATTGGTCGAATGTAATTAAGTTGTTCATAAATTCAATAAGAATGGCCAAAGTGGAGAGCGCATCGTTGCTCGCACTTGTTGGCGGTTGAAGTTGCGTGTGCATGCAACACGCTTTCGGGGTAGTTAGTTTTCGTGCACCTCCTGATTGTTCTTGTTTGTGCTGTGATTCCTTTTTGCGCACAAAGCACCGTGCGAAATCCAGTTTCGAATTGATTGAAGTGGCCAACCAAGACCAGAGATGCAGTGCAGCAAAAACGAAGAAAGAAACAGCAAGCAACGGCGTTGCATAAGCAACTGACAGTCACGCAGTCAAAACGGACCATTGCACATTGTGGTTGTTGGTGAGGAGAGTGAGGGGTGGAAGCGGCAGTTATGTAGCTACTGAGTAGATCGGCACGCTGTTTCCATGAAATCGCCCATCAAATTCGCACATTCTGCGCATGCGCATGTGCAACATGCGCTTCTCACAAGCAAAAAAGGTAAATCCGTACCAACCAACACATTTATACAATCAATTGTGTGTGTGTGCCACACGATCGACAACGTATTGCGGCACTCTTGCTGACTTTTTTGCATTTCTGTATTTTTATGCTATCGAATTTATTTTTTCGATTTTTTTCTTGTTGCTCACCTTCTGCGTTTCATGTGTCCTTTCGCATTCGTGACATACACGTGCGGCATTCTGGCTGTGACTGCGTCTTGGCAACTCACCTGCATCAATCGCTCGCTGCCACTTGCTGTAGGCATCAACAACCCATTGCCCCGGCAAATGCGACTTGCCTTGCAGCCACTGAGATGCGAATCGTTTCGAGTGTGGCGTTGTTGTTGTTGTCACGCTGTCCGTACGTCTGTCTGGGTGTTTCTTTGTGTTCATTAACGCTTCTTATTAAGCTAAAATATCAACAACAACACAAACAAAAAATTGTCCACACTGCGAATTTCCTGCTTTTATTGGTTTTGCTTTTGATTAAATGACCACAGATTACGCAGAATTCTGCCACACAGTGTGTGGCAACTTGCAGTTATTTCCATATGAGCATACACACATACATACATACATTTATTTATATGGATGTATGGGTGTGCGTGTGCCTGGCTGGGTATGTATGTATGTGCGTACTTTTTGTTGACGCAGATGAAGTGAGAAATTGAGAGAGAAATACATCCATACGTACGTACCTACATACATAGGTATATACATACAGGGTGAACGATATGAAGTGTTACCAATTCCACACTGCTTGTATCTGTAAAATAGCTCATGACATCCACGTCAAAGTTGTTCTAATGACAGTTCAATATATTGTTTATAAGCCATCAAAATCATTTGCGTCTCAGTTTTGTTGAATGTTTTTTTTTCGGTGATGGAATTCAAACGTAATAGTGTGATTGCGTTATACTGGTCTTAGGTTAGACGCACCATCGTTTTTTTTAAACAAAATCAATTATTTATTATCATGCTTGTTCTAATTGTCCAAAATGCTTTTCTTATCAAAGTGCGAATCTTGTTCGAAAAAAATGCTGACAGCTGGTTGATTTGCGAAAAAATATCTGTACATTCGGAGATAAAGGCCGGAATAAAAGCAAGCCTATCAACTGTTCAGTGTACGATCAGAAATGCAGAACACCCGAAGCGTCTAAAAATCAAGAAAAACCCCTCTTTGAATGTAATACGCAAAGGAAACCGGCTTCAATTCGCGAAAGAATACATGACGTGGACTGTCCAATCTGACACTCAACTAAATGATTGGCGTTCAGTTGTATTTACTGATGAAAAATGTTTTAATTTAAATGGCCCTGATGGGTTTCAATATTATTATCACGATTTGCGGAAAGATGAGCTATATTTAAGTCGCCACCATAGCCAAGAAGGGGGAATAATGGTGTGGGGTGCTATCACGTTTTATGGAACAATTGACTTGATTTTTATCGATCAAAAGATGAACGGCGATCGCTGTTGGATTTTGGACATTTTGGACATTGTTGGATTCGGTGTTTTCTAAATTAAAAGATCTCTTTGGTCCAATTCCTTGGATTTTTCAACAAGACAATGCTCCTATTCATAACTCTCGAGTAGTAAAATCTTTTATTTCGAGTCAAAACGTTAATATCATGACCTGGCCACCATATTTTCCAGATCTTAACATAATTGAAAATGTTTGCGGCTGGCTAACACGGAAGGTATACGAAGGAGGAAAGCAGTACGAAGATAAGGAAACATTAACTGCAGATATTAAACGTGCTTGGAGCGAGATTTCCTTGAACTACATAGATTCCTTGTATCATTCTATGAAGGACCGGATTTATGAAGTTATTACTAACAAAGGAGGCAGTACTCATTAGTAGTACTGAAATTATTATTATTTTTTATTTCAAATAAATCAGATAGTAATTTAAGTTAAAATCCAAATACTTTTCTTATAAAAATTAAAAAGCCAAAGTGCGTCTATTCTAATGACCAAGAAAAATTCGCCTTATTTTAAGTAGCTTTAAGAAAATGTTTGAAAAACACAATTTTGTTAAATATGTAAAATCATTTGAATATTATATTTAAAGTATTATTAAATAAGAAATATTTTTGAATATCAACTTCTTTTCTATCGTCCTTTACTAAATAAATATGAAGCAAAGTTGTATGCAACTAAACGTGCGTCTAACCTAAGACCAGCAGTGTATTTGGCTGGAAAATCACAACCAGCCATTGTTCGTGAGCTCAGTCGCCTCAAAGTGAATAAAATGTTTGTGTATCACACTATAAAAAACGTTACAATGATACTGGTAGCATTACAAAACGCTATGGACGGGGACCAAAAAAACCGCAACAACGCCAGAAATGGTTCGGAAAGTGAAGGCTCATCTTGAACGAAATCCACGTCGAAGTGGAAGAAAAATGGCCAAAGAACTGAAAATATCGCAAGACAGCATTCGACGCATAATGAAAAATGAGCTCAAGGTCAAGGCTCACAAGTTTCAAAAATCACACGATCTTTCACCCCAGCAACAAAAAGTTCGCTGCGAAAGAGCAGAGGAGTTGTTGCGCTTGCACGAACGTGGCGAATTTCCTAACATTGTGTTTTCTGATGACAAAAATTTCCCAATTAAGCAGTTCAAAAACACTCAAAGCGATCGTGTTTACTTGACCGAACCCTCATACGAGAATTTGAGCCTACGTATGGCCACTCGAAGCAATTTCCCATCGCAAGTAATGGTTTGGGCCACAGTGACCGCCGATGGACGCTCTCCAATCGTTTTTATCGAGCCTGGTGTCAAAGTGAATGCGACTTATTATCGGGAAAATGTTTTGGAAGCTGCTTTAGAGCCGTGGATACGCAAACATTTCGGTCGTAGACCATGGACGTTCCAACAGGACTCGGCACTGTTTCATAAAGCTCGTGTGAACCAAGAATGGTTAAAAAATCATGTTCCAGACTTCAATGGCTTTCGAATTCGCCAGACGCGAATCCAATGGACTATTTCATCTGGTCCATTTTGGAGAGCAGGGTGAGAACTAAGAAATATGCCAGTATGGATGCGCCGAAAAAATCGATTAAACGAGAATGAGCCAAAATACCTCAAGATAACATTCGTGCAGCATGCAACTAAGTTTTTGACCGTTTGAAGGCTATAGTCAAGGCGAAAGGTGGTCATATCGAGCTAAAGTGAATATATGTTAAAATTCTAATTATTTTTGAACAAGTTTGTCTTTGAAATCAATAAAAACTAATTTCACACAAAAAAGTTATGGTCTTTTGAATAGGTAACACTTCATATCACGCTGTATTATCCCCTTGGGTCTCATGCTCAAAATTTCTTCCTTATACCTACGGAAAATTTCGCAACAATGAGGTTTTTTCAGGGAACTCAACAGAAATTTTATTATATTGGGTTCATCGTTTTGTCAATGTTCGTCATATCGACGCTTCACTATACTTAGATATATCTATATATATAACAAAAGAGACTCATATTAGTTACACTATTTATAACTCGAGAACGGCTGAACCGATTTGGCTGAAAATTGATGGAGAGGTAGCTTAGGACCAGGAGACGGACAGGAGACGGACAGGAGACGGACGCATTTCCATTCGAACGCATTTCCGTGAAGTCACTATAAAATGTGGTACAACAAAAACGCATCTGATATGAAATAACAAAACGCAAATGACAGCTAAACGTAGTTTCGTCTATGGTTAAGTCGAAAATTTGATAATATAAATTTTGTCAGAAATATATAATCACAGTAACTTGTATTCTCTTTGAATCATCATTATCAATGCCGCGACCAAGACGATCGAATCTTTCCCGACAAAGTCTTAATACAAGAAGGATACGAAACATTGCGAATGAATGAAACGACTGAAGAAGCACAAGGAATTGCCCGTGAGGAGCGCCGCGTTAGCTTTTTTATTGCCTCTAGGGCGGAACAACGTTCGCCGGGTCAGCTAGTTTTAGATATTTCAACAGGTTAAATGAAACTCTGGGGTTGCTGCTGAATTGAAAGAGAAAATATAAGGCACGCATTGATTTACATCTTTCCATGAGTTGAGAAAGACATAAAGAAAAACTACCAAATTTTATTAGAGCATAATTTATTTAAATTTATTTTTTATTTAAATTTTTTATGTTTAATTTATTATTTACTTACATTTATTACAATATTCACAATTATTTATTATAATTCCGACAGATGTCTGTAACATTTTGAAATGCATGAAAGGCAAGTGTTAGAGAATCGGTGCTGTGTCTCTCATAAAGAGGCATACATACATACATACATATACATATATATACCCGTGCATGGAAAATTAGCAATTCGATTAGTTCACTGAGGATGGTTTTTTTCCTCTAATTTTTGATGATGGATAGGAAATGAAATCAATGCAAATACAAATACAATACTGCATTTTTATATAATATTAACAACAAATACAACGCAAAACCATAGAATTAACGCTTTAACTTATTTTTTGTTTTTGTACAATATATGCTTTAGTAAAACAAATCAAGCGATGTGTTCGATGCATACTGGTTACCTGACGGTACAAGTTATAAGCGCATAGTAATTAGAAAGTAATATGCATGCATATAAACATACGTATCTAATAAAAATACTTAAAAAAATAGAAAAAAAACGTCTTCTTCCGTGACAATGCGACGGCTGTACGCATTGCCGTGACCAGGATTCGAACCTGGGTTACTACGGCCACAACGTAGGGTCCTAACCACTAGACGATCACGGCTACAGAAGACTTATTTCCTCTGTGAACAAACTACAAACAAATCATGTACGCCAGCCAAACTACCTCATATTGCTTGTATTTATTTACTCATTGTTGTTTTTGTTTCTATTTACTTCTCTCAACCACTACCGCCTCTTCTCTTAATACAAGTTTGCTTGTTTATACGACCGTTTGTGCGCTCGTGCATGAGCAACGCTGCTTGCTATTCAATAGTGTAGCACTGCTTAGCCGTCTGTGACCAGACACTGCTTTAGCGACTGCGTGAATTTTTTCTTGTATTGCGCAAGTCCGCTAATGGAATGGAGAGTGGCGCTGTTGTTGATATGCTGATAAGACAGTTAAAAATAGATTTGGGATGCGTCACTAAACGAATATTAGGTATTAGCAGTTTTTGTTGTATAAATACGAAATTTATGTAGTTAAGAATTTATGTAGGTAAATATACAGTTGCGTGCAACTAATTAATAGCAACGCTGAGTTAAATAGCCAGATTATATGTTGGTTTTATGACGTTTTTGGCCCAAAGCTTCAAATTTTATATCCCAAGTACAAATGCTAGTATATGTGTTGAAATATAGCCTGGGACTGTTTTTTTAAGGGGACAGATATCTGTAAACAGCCATATTTTGGCCGATTTTCATTAAAATTATTTAAAATGAAGTAGTCAATATATTTTTTTTTTAATTGGCGTACAGTTTATTTATACATTAAAATAATATAATTTTTTTTTCGTTTTTCATTTTAATCATTTATAATGGCGAATGTCCACTCAATTCTACCAGGAAGGTCGCAGCGGGGCTTCTCAATCGGCCGGCATTGTAGCATCGGCGTCAGTGACCTGAATACAAAAAACCAAACATTTTTTTGTTTATTAATGTCATAATTTCTATATGAATTAAAAAAAAGGGGGAAAAAAATTCGCGGATTAAAATGCTTAAAAAAACTGAATTTTGGGGCGAATTTTCCTATTATTTTTGCTAGCAAAAAATTATTTTTTCGAACAATTTTCGAAAAAGGTATTCATAGTAAATTCACATAGAAAGTAATATCATAAAAATGAAATTCGAAATTTTACAGGTATATCTGTCCCTTAATGCACACATTTTCCTGATTAAACTCGTATAATTTTATATTAAAAGCAGATCGCGCACCTAATTCGCAAGACTTGATTTTTTATGTCAATTATCTTCGTAAGTTTTTCTCTGATTTCCCTCAAATTTTGCTACATTATTTAGGAAGTATTCTGTTTTAGAAAAATGTTACTAAAAAACAAAAAAAACCCGATGTTTTAGAAATAAGTCAATAACGCCTGTTTAAAGTTTCCTTTGTTTACAATTCCCCTAATTAGACTACATCGTGATCAAACTGTTTGAATTTAATTTAGGTCAGGAATGTGTGAGGCTACTGAATGTAATTGTGGCTGCGTGCTGTTCTTTAGTGAGTCATACTGTCTTTTTCGATATGGATTTTTTTATTGTAATATCAAACCATGTTAAAATCCATTTTTTGGAATTTTTAGGAGTTTGCAATATCGCTGTTTAAAGATTAGGGAGGGTCTGAGCATCTTGGCTGCACGTTATTCTTTACATTTTTTTTAATTAATTAAATATAAATGTTTTGGTGCTAAGTTGCAGAGAAAACCTACGTCAATAAAACTTCTCTATGCATGCATGTGCGTTTGTTTCAAAATATTTGACAAATATTTCAGTGCATACCTGATATAAATAACAATTTCAATCTCAACTCTTTATGAGAAAAAGTAAAAATCAGCAGAAAAACTGAGAAGAAATCAATTTCTTACTGATCAAAAACGAATATCGTAAGCAAAAGCTCCGACAAATAGATGTTCGCACGAATATAGCTGCTGAAACCAAATGATTAGCAGATGATTGAATAGAGTAAATTTTTTTGGGGAGCACCCGCTGAATTGACTCGAGACCCAAGCACAAGTCACAATCTTCGAACTCACTTTATATGGATAAAGTACCTCAAAAGCACCCATCGTACCTGCATTGCTGCTTCCCGTAAATTTCCTATCATCTTTTGTGGAGTTCCCTCACATATTTTAACGATATTCGCATTGTTATCTTTCTTTAACCTTTCCATAAACGTCGCGTTTCATAACAAAAACCGATAAAATAAAATTAGCAGTTTTGGTTATCAAGTCGATTTTCGCAAAGTTAACGACAATAATTTTGGTGTAGGGAAATTGCAAAAACTTTAAATGTTAAGGTTAAGTACAGACTCTGCTAAGGTCCTAGCTTCTCAGCTTGACAGTCAATTTAGAGGTTCCAGAACAACAGAGATCTCGACTGAAAAGCAGGTAAATCTTATAATCTTCAAATTTAATCATTTCTAAATTTTGCTTTTATATTACTCGCTTCTAGCTGCCTTGCGATTTTCACAACTGGATTTGATCCGCCAGCTGAGCAATGGGGAATATCCAGTAGCCAGTCGTCCGTTTTTGTGTAATAAATGCAATCAACCACTACTGGCACCCAATGCGAATTGATTACTGAAGATGGCGTCTTCCCATAAGACTTACTTTATTTTTCGCGAATTAGGCAAGTCTGATGTCAGGCTCCTTTCCAATATAAAAGAAAAAAATTCAGTGAATCGCTTGGCAATATTGTGAGTATGTGAGACTTAAACTAAACAAACCAATGAAAACGAAGTGCCGTGTTTTAAGTTATATTATATATAGGGTGTAATGTAAAATTTGCTTTTTGAATCGACTATAAACAAAAAACTAATCAATTTTTTTTCAATTTTTTTTTTTTTATTTTGAAGATTGAACATTGTCATTTATGAATGAAAAATAATATCGTTCAAATGACTGCCACGACTGGCTTTATAGTAGGCCATTCGATCAACCCAATTTTTAAGCACATTCTCGATTGTTTGGCCTTCAATTTCATGAATGGCAACTTCGATTTCGTGTTTTAAAGCATCAATCGTCTCTGGATGGTTCGCATAGCATTTGTCCTTAACGGCTCCCCACAAAAAATAGTCCAACGGGCTTAAATCACAGCTCTGAGGCGGCTAATTGATATCGGAATTCAAAAACGGTAGCCAAAAGTTCGAGTGTAACTTTGGCAGTGTGACAAGTTGCACCGTCCTGTTGAAACCAAATGTCGTCCATGCGATCCTCTTCAATTTTTGGAAACGAAAACTCGATGAGCATGTCACGGTAACGCTCGCCATTTACTGTAACCGCGGCTCCTAGCTCATTTTCGAAAAAAAATGGCCCGATGATGCCGCCAGACCAAAAACCGCACCAAACAGTGACTCGTTGTGGATGCATTTGCTTCTCTACAGTAACGTGTGAATTTTCTGAGCCCTAAATCCGACAATTTTGCTTATGGACGTAGCCACCGATGTGAAAATCAGAATAGAAGAAGAAGACTCACCACTTTGGAAATAGGTTTTCGATATTCCCCAATTTTGTTCAAGTGTATAGTCCCATTTCGTAAATGTAAAGTAAATTATGAACACATTTGACATGTCATTTGTGTTACCATTCTCAAAAAAATAGGTGGTTCAAAAAGCAAACGCTATATGGCCCACCCTGTACAGTTAGAATTTTCAAAAAATAGATTTTTTTTATTTTATTTTCTTAATAAGAAAATTTCAGAAAATTTAATATCGTTCCTGTGAATATTTCCGAAGTTATGGTGTTTTCAAAGTCGGTGACCAAGACTACTCGAAAACGGCTAAGCCGATCGAGGATTTTTTCTCACCGAAGGCCGAAATTTTGGTAAAAAATCGATTTTTTGTTTTGAGAAACCGCCACTTCGTCAAACAAATTTCCTTCGTTAAATTAATAAATTTAACATTCCTTTAACGAAATCTTTTTGGCTTTTGGTTTTTTAATTTCAGAGGATCCAGTTCAGAGATATAGTGGTCAATGCAAAACGTGTTTTTTGAGAGAAGCCCGCTGATCTCCGGGCTCCTTTCAAAATAAATATTTTTACTACACACATGCTTGGCGTACCTAGGGTTGGTCCAGTTGTACGGAGTTTATGGACTACTAATTAAACAAGCTCCACCCCACAGCAAGGAACCTTTAATTAAATGCGATCAACTACACGTATTTACCCTTAGTTTGAAGTACGAATGTGTGTATGTGTGTATAACGGCAAAATGAGTTATCCAGTGAAGTGCAAGTCGTTTGTCCTGCGCGCGAACATTTCAATAATAGCGGCTGTTTTTTTTTAGCTGTATGAGAACTATCGCTATGGATAACTATGCCTTAATAACTGAGAATGGTGTTGATATTTCCGTAACGTTTAGCAAATCATCGTGAGTCGTTTAACGCCATCACAGTCATCATCATCATTCGGTCTTCAGCTTTTCTTTTGACTACAGATATGCCCATAGTTCGTTTGTCCTCTTCTATTTCATCTCTCCATCTTTTTCTCGGTTGAGCTCTTCTTATATCGCCTTGTGGATTTATTTCGAAGATATTTTGAACGTCAGAACCACTTTTTCCCAATCTTGGAAGAACGCATTTTTTTTAACAAAATAATGCGTTTTTCGTTGCAGCGAGATTTTGTATAAATATGAGGAAACTATAGATTTAACGAAGATTTTTGTAAACCTCTTCAACTATATTATTCCCTGTACAAGACTTAAAATTATGCATGCCAAATTCGTTAATGCTGGTTAGAGATACTTATTCTTCTTCTTCTTCGTTTTCTTTACTTCTTATTCGTATTCGAATGCTAATAATTATACAATTTAAAAATAACATATAAAGGGTTGCTTGTGCGGCACGTAGCGCCGTCTTGTTGAAAACAAATGTTGTCCAGCTCAATGCCGTCCATAAATTGCGGCCATAAACAATCGTTAATCATCTCTCGATAGCGCAATTCATTCACCGTAACTGTTGCTTCAGCTTCATTTTCGAAAAAGTTAGGTCCAATGACTCCGCCGAACCATAAGCCGCACCAAACAGTCACACGTTGAGGATAGAGAGGCTTTTCAACGATAACTCTTGGATTTTCTGAGCCCCAGATCCGAAAATTTTGCTTGTTAACGAAGCCACTGAGGTGGAAATGGTCCTCATTACTCAAGATGATTTTTGATAGAATTCCGGAACATTTTCATACATTTCAACGCCGCAATCAGCAAAGACACGACGTTGTTGATGATCGGCCGGCTTGAGTTTCTGTGTTAACTGGACTTTATAAGCCTTAAGACCCCAATCTTTATGCAAAATACGATGTAATGACGTTTGTGGAATGCCTAGTGATTCCAAAGAACGACGAGGAATGGACAAACCTGGGTTTTCTTCAACACTTTCGGCTACAACAGCAATTGTTTCGGCTGTTCTTGAGCGACGTACACGGGTTTATTCTTCACATCACTAACTTGTCCCAACAGCGCGAATTTTTTCACCAATTTCTTTATTGCGGTCCGACAAGGTGCTTCACGATGACCCAAAAATGTTCGAGTTTTACGAACCGTCCCTGCGAAATTTTCACCATTTTTAAAGAGAATTTTAATAATTTCAGTGCGTTCTTTAAGCGTGTATCGTTCCATTTTTATTAATGGCGTAGATTCTACTTGTCAAATGTCAAAAAATGACAGCTTCAAAAGTGACATATACCGAAATATCGGGCTATTCAAATTAACACCTGTTATTGGAAAACCCTTCAGTTAAAATAATTTATTTTTATACAGGGTGGGCCATGTAAAATTTGTTTTTGAACCACCTATTTTTTTGAGAATGGTAACACAAATGTCATGTCAAATGTGTTCATAATTTACTTAAAGGTTTGACATTTACGAAATGGGACGCTATACGCTTGAACAAAATTGGGATATATTGAAAACCTTTTTCCAAAGTGGTGAGTCTTCTTCTTCTATTCTGATTTTCACATCGGTGGCTACGTCCATAAGCAAAATTGTCGGATTTAGGGCTCAGAAAATCCACACGTTACTGTGCATCCACAACGAGTCACTATTTGATGCGGTTTTTGGTCTGGCGGCATCATCGGGCCATTTTTTTTCGAAAATGAGCGAGGAGCCGCGGTTACAGTAAATGGCGAGCGTTACCGTGACATGCCCAACGAGTATTTGTTTCCAAAAATTGATGAGGATGACATGGATGACATTTGGTTTTAACAGGACGGTGCAACTTGTCACACTGGATACCGTTTTTGAAAACCGAATAATCAGCCGAAATTCCGATATCAATTGGTCGCCTCGGAGCTGTGATTTAAGCCCGTTGGGCTATTTTTTGTGGGGAGCCGTTAAGGACAAAAGCTATGCGAACCGTACAGAGACGATTGATGCTTTAAAACGCGAAATCGAAGTTGCCTTTCATGAAATTGGAGAACAAACAATCGAAAATGTGCTTAAAAATTGGGTTGATCGAATGGCCTACTGTAAAGCCAGTCGTGGCAGTCATTTGAACGATATTATTTTTCATTCATAAATGACAATGTTCAATCTTCAATATAAAAAAAAAGTTTGAAAAAATATTGATTAGTTTTTTTTATAGTCGATTCAAAAAGCAAATTTTACATAGCCCACCCCATATACTATAAACTTCGTAGTCGAATTCTATTTATTAATAGAAACTATAATTTTCTGTCAGAATCCATTTTGAAATTACAGGAATTAACGTTATTAGCACAAACAGAAATTGTTAAAAGAGGTGAAGAAAAAATTAACAGATGTTAATTTGTCACCCGCCTTTCGATTCCCGATGCAAAATTACAAATGTTTCTTTATTTTTTTTTTAATAAAGTTCATTCTACAATGCAAAGAAAGGGAAGAGCCAAACTGATGGAAAAAGAAAGGAAAAGCTTTGGATTAGAGGATTACGACCAACAGTGGCTAATTTCGTTTGAAGCTGCTGCTGAATTTCACCAGGTGCGTGATATTTAATAGGCGCAAGTGGAGCAAGAAGTAAGAGCTCTTATATCTGAATCTTAACCCAGTGAGAGCAGGACAGCTGAGAAGTGAAATGATTCCACCTCATCCTTCAGGCAGCTGCCGCAGAAAAGACTTGAAGCAATAGCAAGTCTCACCCAAGGCGAATTTATTACAGGTGACAGCAAACACATATAAGTAAAACCCTACATGTATTTGTTGTTGCGTTTGGTGCAAGCATCATGTCAAAATCAGCAAGCAAATGTAAACATACGAATGTAAACATACCAATACATACAAACAAAGCATATCATTTTGACGTAAGCCATCCCTACGGCGAAAAATTCAGCTGGGTGAATGCTGTCACCTTATTAAATCCACCTTGGTCTCACCGCATGGACACCTAACGGCCAATGTCCGGTACCTACCGAATTCGAGAACTGCGCCTTGGTTAGCCTTAGAAATTCACTCGAGCGCCGCCGATTTACCGGTGGCCAAGAAAGATCTCGCGACTTTGCCCGTTTGCGTTCACTCGCTGAGTTGACGCGTGTCCCATCTTCCCAGTAGCAGACCACAGGTTCTTAAGGGAACCCAAATCCTCACGTTTTGCGATGGAACCATCTCCAGGGTCCTGCGTCTAGCCAGCTTATCTGCTCAGGGAGTTGCCCTCTATGCTGCTGTGACCGGGAACCCAAATGATCCTAATATTGAAGTATTCGGATGCAATCGAGAGAGAGGTGAGACATTCCCCGACTAATTTCGAACGCACAAAAAACGAGCCCAAGGTGTTAATTGCCGCTGAGCTATAGGAGTAGATATTTGCATCTTTTACAGAAATTACAGAAGTAAGCAGCCAATACACTGTTTTCTTAAATTCTGCTACTTCTGCTTGGAAAACACTACAGCGGTCCGAAAGCCTAAATTTGCCTAAAGTGCAAGTCTCAAGTGACTTCAATATGCCGTTGATTTTTGGCAATGTTTTTTTCTCAAGTCTCACGCCTTTTTTCCTATAAAAAATACGAGGGGTTCAATAAGTACCCGAGTTAGAAATGAAGACACCATTTTGTCAAAAGTATTTTTTTCAAAATAGCCCCCTTTTAGAAAGATACACTTCACCCAACACTCCGGCCACTCTTTTAACCGATCCGAAAAATAGGATTTGTAGAATTCTCCAAAAAACGCCCCTGTCTCGGTGATGACTCCTCGGTTGAAACAAATTTTTCCCAGCGAGCCATTCCTTCATGTTAGGGAAGAAGAAAAATTCGCAGGGAGCCAGATCGGGTGAATACGAGGGGCGCGGCGGCAATTGATAACGCAATGCATGCAGTTTGAGGGCGACAACTTGGATGAAAGTGCGGAAACCTTTTTTTCACTAAATACGGGCGTGCCTGCTTCAATATTTGTGAAAGCGGTCCAATAACTCCAAGGCTTTGTATATAAGTACTTATTATCATTGGGGGGATTTTTAAGTGGCAGGTCCCAAGCCAAGCGCACAACCAGCTATTATGGAATGCTTCGCCTTCTCACGTTAGCTCACTCCCGAACGGGTGTACGGAAGCTACCCAGAGGATACGTGGGCGTTGTGAGCTGCTTGAACCATATGCAGAAGAATCGTCCTGGCCACTCCCAAGTGAATGGCGATCAGTAACTTTCCCCACTTGCGTGGACTTCTACACATGGAACCATCCTCCAAGAGAAAGATTCTGCGGGAGATTTTTCCTTTGCGAGAAAGATTCTGCTGAAGATTTTTGGACCCTTGCACGTTGGCAACGGCGAATATCACAGGCAATGGAAAGATGAGCTGTATGAGCTTTACGACGACATAGACATAGCGCAGTGAATAAAGATCCAGCGGCTACGATGGCTGGGTCATGTCGTCCGAATGGATACAAACGCTCCGGCTCTGGGTGTATTCGATGCGGTACCAGCTGGTGGTAGTAGATGAAGGGGAAGACCTCCTCTGCGTTGTAAAGATCAGGTGGAGCCAAGTCCTTGCTTCACTCGGTGTGTTCAATTGGCGCCGGTTAGCACGAAAAAGAAACGACTTGCGCGCTTTGTTAAACTCGGCCAAAATCGTGTAAGCGGTTATCGCGCCAATTAAGAAGTAGTGGTATTCTCGTTCTTCCTTTTTCTAAAAAATCCATGAGGATGGCGCCGTTCGCATCCCGGCGCCATAGCCTTTCCAGCCGATGAGACTATCCCCGCCTTCTTTGGAGCAGATTGCTCCAAACACTACTTCGAGGTTAACAGCCGCATCCGCTTGTTGTCCTCCGTGAGCTATTGCGCCATCCATCGGGCCGACAATTTCTTCATCGTCAACTCATCATGTAAAATATTAATTGCCGTTCGGGTCGACCAACTTATGGCCTTTGTTACTTCGAGCACTTTCATTCGTCGATCAGCGAGAATCATGACGTGGACTTCCTGAATGATACCCTCGGTAACCACGTCTGTCGGGCATCCTGGTCGCTCCTCATCAAAAACGGATGTTCGCCCACCTTTAAATTCGTTGAACCAATATCTAACTGTGATCATAGATGGCAAAGCGTCCAACTTTGCTTTTATCTCCTCTCATTTTTTCCCATCCTAAAACAAAAAGCGAATTACCGAATGATGCTGCCCTTTTTCCACCTTAGCGAAAATCACGAAAGACGTCGTACTCGAATAGCTGCCAAGCCCAAAGTAACCTACAAATCAGTCTGAAATTTGTTTTGCCGTCGTTTGATAGGCGGCAGCACACGATGCTAACACCGACTTCCCTCAGGAACGCCCTCTGTCATCAAACACGGATACTTATTGAACCGCCCTCAAACAGACTCCAATTTTTTTCATATGGAAAAAACAGCCAGCAACGTTTTTTTGTATTATAAACTATATTTTTATAAAAAGAAGAGAGGTGTGTGCTTATAATTTGCAGCAGGAGGTATACGAGAAGAAATCGTGCGTGAAAATTTCGCAATATTTCATCAAAACTTTTTCAATTTGTTAACCCAAAATTTAGGAATTTTTCTGGGTATGCAGTTTTATGGTATAGGTCACTGAATTTTATTACTGCAAACTAGAAGTTTCAAGTGACTCAAGTGTTGATTTTTGAATTTTTTTGTAGACAATAAAAATAAATTAACAAAAAAGAGGTTTAAAGTATATATTAATCCATAATATATTTTCCTTCATTATTTACAATGTCTTCCCAACGTTTAGGCAAATCTTTAATTCCCGGCTCAAAAAATTCTTTGTCCTTGGAGCCAAAATACTCTTCGATATCCCTTTTATAGCTTCTTTTGAGGAGTAGTTCTTGTTACTCATATGGGATTGAAGTCCACGGAACAGGTGATAATCACAAAGGGCAATATCCGGAGAGTATGGTGGATGCGACATTAGCTCCCATCCGATCTCGTTCAGCTTGCTTAATGTTTGCCTTGCGGTATGAGGTCTTGCGTGGTCGTGGTGAAACAAAACTTTGACTGTATTCACTAAAGACGGTCAATTTTTGTGAAGTGCCTCATTCAGGTTTGATAGCTGATGGGAATAATAATCAGCAGTTATCGTCTGGTTTGATTCCAGAAGTTCATAATAAACAATACCGGCTCTATCCCACCAAATAGACAGGATAATTTTTTTGGGGTGAAGGCCATCTCTAGGGGTGGGTTCTGGTGTTTCATCTTTATCTAACCGTTGGCGTTTGCGAACAAGATTACTGTAAATGACCCACTTTTTATCACCAGTAACGATACGGTTCAAAAAACTTTCATTTTCAAGCAGCTGAGAACACACATTCACTCTCTGCTGAAGGTTGGCGACGGAAAGTCTATGCGGAACACATTTTCCCAGCTTTGAAACCTTTTCCAACTGAACCAGGTGCCTGTGAACTGTTCCACACGATGAATTTGACCTCTGAGCTATCATATCGACTGTCAATTTGGCTCAGCTTCCACGAGTTCGAGCAAGGCCTCGGAGATAAAGACTTCAGGACGACCAGCGCGCGGGGCATCCTCCAAGTCGCAGTCATCACTTCAGAATTTTGAAAACCACTTTTGCGCAGTACTTACACTCACGGTATCCTCTCTGTGAACAGTGTTTATTTCTGCAGCAGCAGTTGTTGCTTTTTTACCACTTTTATAAAAAAATACAAAATATGCCTCTTATACGCGTTCGAAGATTCCATTTTATTTTTTAACTGCACGTGTTTCTATCCGCGCTTAAAATCACTTGTTTAATGCACAACATATCAAAGAAAATATAAATAGTTCCGTTATATTCCGCGAATAATTTTTTGTGTGCAAAAATCGTACAAAAGTGAAATTATGGGTAAAATACGCACGAACTTATGGAGTGACCTGATATATAAAAAAATTTGAGCGCTTACTTTTTACGGAAGAAAAAGCGTGACAGCTCAGCGAAAAAATTCTGATTTTTGTCTGGATATACAGTGTACTCTCTCTTAAGCGGACACCTAAGGGACTGAAAATTTTGTCCGCTTATGAGAAAAGTCTAAAAAAAGTTAACAATGTGTTATGGGAGGCTTGTCCACTCCAAAGAAAAAAATTTTTAATTTTTTTTAAGATTTGTGGTATGCACTGAAAAAGTGTCCGCTTATGGCAGGTGTCCGTTAGGCGAGAGTATACTGTATAGTGAATTTAAAATTCCATTTTGTTTCTTTTGTGTTGACTTCAGTTAATTTTTTGAATTCAGTTCAATTTCATTTAGAAATATCTAATTTAAAAAATGTCAGCAAAATTGTACCCCAAACAAGCTTCGAAATTAAATTTCCAGCGAATGACTTCAAAGGAATCAGCCAGCCTCACTGGCTGCACCATCAGCAGTAGGAGCGCATAGGAAGAACAGCGCGAGAATCATTGATGCAAGTGAAGTGTCTTTTAATTGGATTCATTTATCAATGTGCAGCATAGAGGAAAAATTGACGGAAACAACAATAACAACAACAACAATATTATTGAGACTAATAACAACAAGAACAATAAAATGCAATTTTTCTCCAAGCAAAGCGAAAAAACTACTTAGAAAATGAAAGAACTAGGATATTTGCTTTTGATTTTTTTCCTTTGCACACACACACATACACAAATACGCTTCCATGAACGCCACATATGAGCGCCGAAGCGCATATTCAAATATTCAATACACTTTAGTGCACTGCAAACATAACAACAACAGTTAGCGGCAACAATAACTGGCATGTAAATGAAAGCATAGAAATAAGTGGCAAGTGCATGTGTGTGTGAGTGTTTGTTAGTTTGTTTGTATTGCATGCATGTCCTGCTTTCAGTACACTCAACATCAGAAGCATGTCCTGTTTAATTACGATATTTTTTCCGAAGCGAAAAAAATGAGCGCAAAAGAAACTAAGTGCAATGAAGAAACAAAGCGAGAAAAAAGTATAATTTTTGAAAAAGCATTGAAAGCAGCCATAAAGCATTTTCTGCGCTTCACTTTGTACTTTCCAATTCAATTATTTTGCCGCAAAACATGCACACACACGAATGGGTGGCACGGGGGAGCGGGGTCGGTTGGAAAATTAAAAAAAAAGGAAAAAATTCATTTATTAAAAAAGCAACAAATGTGGAAAAAATTGAATGCTTGAAAATGAACGAATCAAGCGCGATGGCCAAACCCACTCGGCAGCATAAAAGTGCAGATTTTTTCGTTAATTTGCATACGAGTCGCTGCATATGTATGTGTGTATCAATATCCAGGCACATATTAAGTACATAGAGTGATATGTATGTGCATATGCATGTATTTTCTTATGCCAGTGGCAGATCGAAAAAAGGATGCGCCTTTCTTCGGTTTCCGAGCAGGAAGCAGCGAAAGTCTTTACCTTAGAGATTTTGATGCAACTCATCTTTCAACCGTCCAAATATCGGTTCAACGGCACTATCGTGAAGTATTTCGTCGCGAGGAGGACAAAGCGATTTGAGGACAAAGCTGAACGCTTGAAGCTATTCACGCCGGTGTGAAACTTCGGCGCAACTCATCTCTGTACCGTCAAAAAATCGGTCCAACGGCACTATCGTGAAGTATTTCGTCCAGGGCGGTGTGAGTATAAAGCTCAACTCATCTCTCTATCGTCCAAATATCGTTCCAATGGTATACCGTGACGTATTTCATTGCGAGGCGATTTGAGGACAGAGTTCAACGCTCGAAGCTATTCACGCCGGTGTGAAGCTTCGACGCAACTCATTTTTCTACCGTCCAAATATCGAGGCGATTTGAGGACAGAGTTTAACGCTCGAAGCTGTTCACGCCGATGTGAAGCTTAGCGCAACTCATTTTTCCACAGTCCAAATATCGGTTCAACGGCACTATCGTGAAGTATTTCGTAGCGAGGCGGTTTGAGTACAGAGCTCATCGCTCGAAGCTTTTCACGCCGGTGTAAAGCTTCGGCACAACTCATTTTTCCACCGTCCAAATGTCGGTCCAACGGCACTATCGTGAAGTATTTCGTCGCGAGGCGATTTCAGGACAGAGCTCATCGCAGTCGCTTGTGTAGTTTATTGAAAGATGCATCCATTTGATTGGTTTTGAAATGATCATAACGAGCAAAAGTCCATGCTTCGCCGCTTTCATCATCTGATAATTTCACACTATCTAAATGACGACATTCCAACTCACGTCAAGAATGGACTCCATTATATGATAAGAAAAAAATTCTTGTTTTTCTTGATTGGCGCGATAACCGGTTGCCCGATTTTAGCCGAGTTTAACAAAGCCCGCCAGTCGTTTCGTTCTCGTGCTAATCGGCGTGAAGTGAAGCCAAATCTTTCTATACCTGATCTTTCCAACGCAGAGAAAGCCTTCCGCTCGCTCGGCTACCACCAGCTGGTCCCGCATTGAATACGTTCAGAGCCGGAGAGTTTGTATCCATTCGGGCAACATAACCCAGCCAATGAAGCCGCTGGATCTTTATTCGCTGCACTATGTCTATATAGTCGTCAAGCTTAAACAGCTCATTGCTCCATCGCCTACGATACTAATATAACTGTCAGCAACGTACAAACATCTAGAAATCTTCTGAAGAATTTTTTTCCTCAACACTTCAAGGGACACCTCACCGGATGTTATCATCGTCCAAGCTTCTGCGTCATACGTTAAGCCGGAGATGATGAGAACCTTGTAGAGTGTTAGTTTTGCACGTCGAGAGAGGATTTTATTACTACTTAGGTGGTCATAACAACCAGTTACCGAGTTACGGTCAACCTTATTAGCTCTCTCCAGGCGCCTCTGCTCCGCGCGCGCCTTCTCCAATTCTGTATACCAAGCGAGCATAGGGTTTCCTCCACCTGGTCTCTCCACCGGAGCAATTGTCTTCCTCTGCGTCGGCTTCCTTGGACTTCGTCCTCGACCACCTTCTTTGCTGGAGCTTCTTCATCCATATGCACGACATGCCCTAGCCAACGTAGGCGTTGGATGGCGATGCGTTGAACTACGTCAATGTTGGCGTAGAGTTCATACAGCTCGTGGTTCATTCTTGAATGGTAGTCTTCGCCAACGCGCGCAGGACCGAAGATCTTACGAAGAACATTTCTCTCGAACACCCCTAGAGCGACTGTATCGCTTTGTGACACTAACCATGTATCTGCGCCATAAAGCAACACGAGTATGATGAGCGTCTTGTAAAGTGTACGTTTGGTCATGCGAGGGAGGGCTCGACTACTCAATTCTCCGTTTGATCTCCAGGCTGATATCGTTGTTGCTGTTAGCGGCGGTGCCAAGATAAATAAATTCTGGCACAACTTCGAAGGTATACTTGTCCGAATAGACGTGCGTTCCAACACGCCGTGTGTTCCGCGTTGTAGACAGCATATACTTCGTTTTACCCTCGTTCACCGCCAGACCCACTCGTGATGATTCCTTTTCGATAGCAGAAAACGCAGCGGTGACATCTCGCTTACAGTGGCCGATAATGTCAATATCATCGGCGTACGCAAGGAGCTGGACACATTCGAACGCAACTTTATAGTCGACAAAGAGATGATGGATGTCGGCCTGCTTTTCATGGGTCTTTTCCAGGATTTGGCGTAATGTGAAGATCTGGTCGATGGTGAACTTACCACGTCTGAAGCCGCACTGATAAGGCCCGATCAGTGTGTTGGCAAACGGCTTAAGTCTTCCACACAGGACGCTAGACAGGACCTTGTAAGCGATGGTTAGAAGACTGATGCCCCGGTAGTTGGTGCAGATCATCGGGTCACCCTTCTTCAGTACAGGACAAAGAACACTGAGATTCCAATCGTCGGGCATGCTTTCTGCTAGCCGTATTTTGCAGATGAGCTGATGCATGCTCCCTATCAGAACATCGCCGCCACTCTTGAACAATTCAGCGGGCAAGCTGTCAGCGCCAGCCGCTTTGTTATTCTTGAGCCGCTGAATGGCAACTCTGACTTCATAATGACTAGGTGATGGAACGTCCAAATTATCGTCGATTGGTGTTATCGGGTCATCTTCTACTGGGGCGGAATTGTGTGCGTCATCACCAGCAAGTAAATTGCAGAAGTGTTCCCTCCATATGCCCAGTGTGGACTGTGTATCCATAACCAGATTTCCGTGTTCATCTCTGCAGGCTGATGGTCCGGTCTTGAAACCTTGTGTCAGACGCTTGACTTGTTGATAGAAATTTCGAGCATCATTCCTGCCCCTGTACTCCTCTAGCAGCACACGCTCACGCTTCTCCTGTTCTCGTTTCTTGCGTCTGAAGAGGCGCCTCTCCTCCGATCTCTGGTTCCTAAATAAAATAAGTCTCTTTTGCAGCATTAGATTAAAGAAGTCACACGAAAGCGAGTCACCCAGTCGTAAACCTCCTTTAGTATCAAGGAGCTCGGAGAGGTCCTTCCCAACTCTGACGGCGCTGCTGGTATTGAGAAGTTCGAGAACTATATCCTCCATAATTTAAGCACTCCCTGGATGTGAGTGACCAGATTACCGTCTCTGTAAGCCGCCAGATTTATTGAAAAAGTTGACTACTTTTAGACTGATCGAATGGACCATGTAATTCGTAGTCACGACGGATATATGTCGGATATCAAATTTCAAAAAATAAAAGCCATGGAATTAACTAATTAATAAATACTTGGCGCGTACACCCTTTTTCGGTGTTACACAAATGGAAGGGCCTACAATTTTAAGATAATTCCGAATGGCAATGATTTTCATGAAGAGGTTTTTCATGGCAGAAATATACTCGGAAGTTTTCCATA
Source organism: Anastrepha obliqua (assembly GCF_027943255.1). NCBI lineage: Eukaryota > Metazoa > Arthropoda > Insecta > Diptera > Tephritidae > Anastrepha > Anastrepha obliqua. The sequence goes on from NC_072893.1 coordinate 53,901,297, forward strand.
GCCTGCCAAGAGGCGACCGCTATTAGCAAAAACTTTTTCTTAATTTTGGTGTTTCTTGCACGGAGATTCGATCCTACGTACTCCGAACGGTAGTCACGCATCAACCCATTCGGCTATGGTGGTCGCATGAAATTATCTACCAGCTCTTAGAAAGCACTCGATAGAAGAAAATATCCTAAATCCAGGCGCTCCGAACCCTCTAGCTACTGTTCACGCATACACGATCGGCACATTAGGTCCACAACGAAGAGATCGCCCCACGTTAGTTGGAGTTAATAGGTCTATCGATAAGTTCGTGCGGTTTTACAACAGATGGCGTAACTTGATTATTATTCCATCGATCCACATTTCCAAACATTCATTGGAGAGCTACTGTCGTAAGGCACAAACGTCAGTATAAGTTTTTTATTTGAAGCGTAAACAACAATATTTTTACCACACTTGAAAATGTCGAATTTCGTGCTAAATAATGTGTTTTTGCGGGGAATTCTTCTTCATTATTTTAATATGAAGAAAAAAGCAGCCGAAAGTCATCGTATCTTGGTGGAAGTTTATGGTGAGCATGCTCTAGCTGAGCGAACGTGCCAGAAGTGGTTTGCACGCTTTAAAAGTGGTGATTTTGGCTTGGAAGACGAAGAACGCGAGGGTGCGCCGCCAAAGTTCATGGATACCGAATTGGAGGAATTGCTCGATCAAGATCCGGCTCAAACGCAAGAAGAGGTTGCAAAAACTTTGGGAGTTGATCAATCAACCATTTCCAAACGTTTAAAAGCCATGGGAATGATCCGAAAGGTAGGCCATTGGGTGCCGTATGAATTGAAGCCAAGAGACGTTGAACGCCGTTTTATGGCATGCGAACAACTGCTTCAACGGCACAAAAGAAAGGGTTTTTTGCATCGAATTGTGACTGGCGATGAAAAGTGGGTCCATTACGACAATCCAAAACGTCGGGCAACGTATGGATACCCTGGCCATGCTTCAACATCGACGTCGGCGCAGAATATTCATGGCCTGAAGGTTATGCTGTGTATCTGGTGGGACCAGCTGGGTGTTGTGTATTATGAGCTACTGAAACCGAATGAAACGATTACGGGGGATGTCTACCGACGACAATTGATGCGTTTGAGCCGAGCACTGCGAGAAAAACGGCCGCAATACGCCGATAGACACGACAAAGTTATTTTGCAACATGACAATGCTCGGCCACATGTTGCACAAGTGGTCAAAACATACTTAGAAACGCTCAAATGGGATGTCCTACCCCACCCGCCGTATAGTCCAGACCTTGCGCCATCCGATTACTATCTCTTCCGATCGATGCAACATGGCCTGGCTGACCAGCACTTCCGTAATTACGATGAAGTCAAAAAATGGATCGATTCGTGGATTGCGGCAAAACCGACCGAATTTTTCACAAAGGGAATCCGTGAATTGCCAGAAAGATGGGAAAAAGTAGTAGTAAGCGATGGACAATACTTTGAATATTAAATTTGTAACCATTTTACGTCAATAAAGTTTCAAATTTCGAAAAAAAACCGCACGAACTTAAACATAGTCCTATTACATAACAAGAAGTCCAATTGATAATCTTCAACTTACTGTTAGGCCAAGACTTTACTTCTAAGCGATCCAGTAATTCAACCTTTAATTCAAAAACAGAAAAAAAGAAGAAAAAAAGTTATGTTGCTAAACAGAATAATTAGTTATTTTATCATGACTTGTTTTCCTATAAAAGCTAATTGACCACTTTATGGATCCACTCCTACCCTCCGCCCCTGGTTAACAGATAAATGTATGTTTGTGTGTGACCATCTCAGGTGGACATTCTACGGCTCTGCTCCTCATTTTTTTATGTTGTGGCCGCTTTGTTGTTTCTGCATTTCCTGCTGTTAGTTGCTCAAAAAAATGTTCCTCTTCTGATCAGCGATATATACGAGAATAATAACGAAAGGAGGCAAAATAAAACGATATACTCTTATATAGTGTACCGTTAGGCGCCTCTACCCAAATGCCAAGGAGTAGGGAAAATCGAATGAAGATATTCGCAAATACGCTGCCTACAGCTCCTTCCGTGCCCAAACGGTTCTACCCGAGACAAATATCCACACATTCACACACACACGATCATACATGTGTGTGATTTTTTCATTTCTGCCACAAACCACATTTTTCGCTGCTTCATTTTTTTTGCCTTTATGCCAACCAACTCTCCGCTTTCGATGATTTTTTATTCCTTTCTGTTGCTTTTTTTCTAAATACTGATAGAGATTTTAAAATTGATGAACATTCGTTTGTATCGAATATTTAGCCGGAGTGTAGAAGAGAGAACGCAGCGGGAGCTGGTCAGTTGCCACGGCGACTAAAATACGGAGCGCAGTAGGTGTTTGAAAGAGGAAGGTGGCGGCAGGAAGCAGAAAAACTAATAGCAAAGTGGGCAAAAAATGCTCTTCGTCCATATTTTTTACGACTAATACCAGTGAAAGCTTGCTACACATGCTGTTGTTGTTGTTGTTGCTGTTCCTTTCTTTGCTGTTATCGGTTATTGGAGATACATAACTGTTGTTGCAGCAGCCGAGCAAGCGAAAGAGGAAAAACTAAATAAAAATTAGAAAAAAATGCAAAAGAAAGCGCAAAAAGGACGAGCACTAGCGCGCATATCCCTTTGTGTGGGCTACAGTAATTAACGTGCAACACCGCAGCACGCACACACATACACACACACGTCGAGCATAGAAAAAACGCCCACATAAGCTCATGTGTTTGCATGTACATACGTACCAGCCTGTGATTGATGAAGAATGCGACAGCCGCCGAGAGCTGGCCGAAGGCAGGAGGCATGGGCAGGAGAGGGAGGGCTGCAGCTTGCATATCCTTGTTGTGTATATCCTACCGTTACTGCACTCCACTTGTCACATATCAGTATTCAAGCACACACACGTGCTTGTGTGTGTGTGTGAGTGCTTGCACCCATCGCTGCTATTGGTTAGTGCGGCTTTTATCGATGAGCGTTTGGCAAATAGCAACAAGAATTAAAAAAAAACGCCAATGTTTTGCATATTAAACGAACGAATTGGGTGCAGGACTATACGCACACCAGCACACACACACATGCATACATACAAACATAGCCAAATGCAGCAGCTTACGGATGAAACAAACGAAGGATCAACCAGCAACCAGCTACCAGCAAACGAACGAATGAACAGAGTGTCGGCAATCATTTGGGGGCAGTTTGAGTAGCGGAAATGAAACGGCCGCATTGCGCACAAGGTGTATTTGGTCAGTGTCGTATTAGCAAAAAAACAAAAAAACCAAACAAACACAAAAACAAAGAAAACGCAAAAACGAATGCAATACACAACACATTTGCAGTACATGCAAGCACACACACATGCATCCACATACACATCTGCATCAGCTCAAATGAGTAAAAAGTTAGATGCGCTTAAAATGCCTCCCCCGTATAGCAGTCGCAGCTGCCGAATTGCACCAACATCACCACTTCGGCCGCACACATCTTTTTTGCCTTCGTACTTGGCGACATGCAGGCTGCGTTGGATAGGCTGCGCGCCCACATCGTTAACATCCTGGTCGCCAGACTAACGAGCATCAAGCTTTGCACCAACCAACTGCACACATACCTATGCGCGTACTTACATTTGCCGTTAGTTACTCATTTATGTATGTGGGTGTGGTTGTGTGTTTTACGCGCATCGCATCGCATCGCATTTGGGTGTTCAGCGTTGGGTGTGAGTGAAAGCCTATGCGCTAATGGAGTTTTGGTACCGATTACTCGCAAAAATTAACGAAATTGGCGAAAGAAAGGCAAATATAATTTTTATGATCTTTGTATTAAATTCTAGTACGAAGCGCCATGTGGGATGGTTCAGAAGGAACAGGCCACGCAAACGGAAAGACATTCATCTAGAAGTGACCAGCAATGCTTCTTTTCATATCCAAATCAAGCAGCTCACCACCTCCTACTTCGGTCAAGTATCCACTGGAGATCAACTAAATATCAGTTAGGTTGCGAGCTGAGATGAAAAGGCGAACTTAAGTGTGTCCAGTACAATGTATCATATTTGACTTAAAGACTCACCACGGCCTGCAGCGTACGTTTTGTCAGGTGATATTCATGCCGGACGAGGTCGGTCTTACCTAAGCGGCTCGTCATATACAAGTAAATCTATCTTTAACCCCGTAGAGCAAATTGATATTCCTATGGCAACTTGAAAATTAGAGATAAAAAATAATATTCTCCAGGAAGCCAAAAGGTCATGAGAAAAAAAAAGTGCATGTAGCATAGTACACATAACAGAAGTGAAACTTTCAAGGCAGACAAAGAAAGAAGAAGAGACCCGAGAGAGAATGAGAGAGAGAGAGGGAGAGAGAGAGAGAGAAAGAATATATATCTAAATAAATTCACAACATTTGCAGAGAATACAAAACGACAAAATTTACAAAAAACGGAGAAGGGTCGACCGGTGTAGGTAAACGCCGGACACAAACCATGGCAAACAACGCGCACTACTCCGAGCGTTTATCACCCGGACAAACGCAGCGTTTCCAGCACCGCTGCACAAATTACCGGAAGGCAATACCAACACATCCGACGCCGGAATGGATAGCACTTTATAGAACGCACAAGCACTAGCCAGGAAACGGAAATAAGTGCCAAAAAGTAGGCACCAAAAAAAAAAAACACGCCAAAAACTAGGCACCAAAACAAAAAACACGCCAAAAAAATTGCGACCAAAAAACGCCCCCAAACAGTAGCCACCAAGGAAATATAACGCCAAAAGGTAGACACCAAAAATATATTTCCTACAAGTATGCACCAACAAACAAGCGCCAAAAAGGAGGCAGTGTTATTTCTCACTATAAATTAGCAATCACAAGGAAAAACTCAGAAAAAATAGCCTAAAGTGTATGTAGGATATATATAAGGTATAGCTCTCTCTCTCCTTTTCCTCTACGTTACATATTTTTTCTCTCTCGCGGAACGAAAATTCCCAAAACGTTGCATGGCCTTGAACTTTTACTCTCCATTCTCGTTCGTCCATCGAAGCCTAAGAAGTTTCACTTCAAAATACTTGACCTCAATAGATAAAAAAAGATCAGAAGAATTGCTCAACCTCTCAAGATAGAACAGTATTTTGTCATGAATACTGCAGAAATTGTAGTGACGAGGAAGAGGAAGAAACAGTAGAACACTTCCTCTGTAATTGTCCAGTCTTAGCTAGGAGTAGAGCAAGGTTGTTAATAATATAACATTTGGACGCTCTGACGGAACTATCCGGTATTGGGATCTATCTTACGCTACATAAAAGAGTCCAAAGAGTTCCATGAAAAATAAACAGTAAGATTCCCGTGTTAGACACTGGTATCACAACTACATGGGCTAAGTGATTTGGCAACTCTAAGCTGACTGTCGTAAAAACCTAGCCTAACCAAACCATATAGTGCTAATCTTCGGGAAATCGGGAGGCTAAAATTAGTTAACGTAAAAAAAGCTTAGTAGTCTAAGGTTAAAGGTAGTTCTCATCCGAGGCTTTGTAATTCTTTTCATTGGGGGGGATTTTTAAGTGGCGGGTCCCAAACCCAGCGCACAACCAGCTATCCTGGGATGCTTCGCCTTCTCACGTTAGCTCACTCCCGAACGGGTGTACGGAAGCTAACCAAAGGATACGTGGGCTAATCTCGGACGTTGTGAGCTGCTTGAACCATATGCAGAAGAATCGTCCTGGCCACTCCCAAGTGAATGGCGATAAGTAACTTTCCCCACTTGCGTGGACTTCTACACATGGAACCATCCACCTGTAGACAGTTATAACTTCGAGGTTGTAAAAGACTTCGTTTATTTAGGAACCAGCATTAACACCGATAATAATGTCAACCTTGAAATCCAACGTAGAAACTCTCTTGCCAACAAGTGCTACTTTGGACTAAGTAGGCAACTGAGCAGCAAAGTCCTCTCTCGACGAACAAAACTAACACTCTACATCGCTCTACTACGGCCTCATCATGCCCGCCCTAGCATATGGCGCAGAAGCTTGGACGATGACAACATCCGATGAGGCAACGCTTGGAGTGTTTCAGATTCTGCGTAAGATTTTTGGACCTTTGCATTTTGGCAACGGCGAATATCGCAGGAGATGGAACGATGAGCTGTATGAGCTTTACGACGACATAGACATAGCGCAGCAAATAAAGATCCAGCGGCTACGTTGGCGGGGTCATGTCCTCCGAATGGATACAAACGCTCCGGCTCTGAAAGTATTTGATGCGGTACCAGCTGGTGGTAGCAGAGGAAGAGGAAGACCTCCTCTGCGTTGGAAAGATCAGGTGGAGAAGGACTTTGCTTCACTTGGTGTGTCCAATTGGCGCCGGTTAGCACGAGAAAGAAACGACTCGCGCTTTGTTAAACTCGGCCAAAATTGCGTAAGAGGTTATCGCGCCAATTAAGAAGAAGCAGAAGTCTAGGGTTCAATAAGGCACATAAGGATCGAGTTGTACGCTGGACTTGAAACCCACCATCTAAAAGCAAAACAACTCAAGGATGATAGATTCCCACGTTCGCTACTTAGCTTTGGTGAAAAAGAAAATTGTGATGGGAAATTTGGCTGCCACGTCACTTAGGGATTTGGCAGCCGAATTCTGCACGATCATTTCAAAAGTCATTCACACACTCGCCCAATCAATCGTTGTTCAGACGCCAACGAAGTGTCATTGGTAAATTTTTTTCGTATATCACCAATAAAATCCCAGTTTTTTTGTTAACACACCTCAAATGACGTCATCCCATCAACAAATTCGCTCAGAGTTTAATGGCGGTCTGTTACACAGCTCACCTTTGAAATCTTTTCTCCGTGAAAGCAACTAGCAATAAAAATCCCACCTCAAATTAAACAAAAAAGAGAGGAGATTTTGACGACGAACATGACAAACGATTTGAAGACTATGATTTGAGGACATGCATCTGAAGTCTATGATCCCTTACAGGGACAGCGACACATCTGATTGATGTAATCATAAGCGCAAAGGCTGAAATCAACGCCTACTCAAGGAAGACTCGTACGCAGCAAAGTGTGAAGACCAACGGAGCTTACCACGTTTACTATGGTTGCAAGGTAAAGTAGCGCGAATTTGGTGCCGGTTTTGTGGTGGGAGAGCCACTTCGCCACCAAGTACACTCGTTTACTCATCCAAGTACAGCGTCTCATCCCAACCCACATGGAAGTGATATTCTTTAGCACAGCGCTTATTTGTGTTCACACCTGGATGATAGTAGATAAGAACGACGTGACCAAAGATAGCTTCCATGAGCTCATAAAGCAGAATCATGAGAATAAGGGCAGCCGAGTAGAATCGTGAGAATAAGAGCGAATTAAATGCCCGAGTGAGCAAGGTAAGAATCTTTGATCCCACAATCCGAAAATTCAGCATCCACAATGTAATCTCCACTAATGGACTGAGACTGATCGCATTGATTGAAATGTATGTCTAATATGAGAACCGAGCATGGACTTAGATCACTATACTTGAGCAGTTAAGATATGCAAACGACTCGGTGCAGCAAGAAACGTCGCCTAATATCACAGAGACGTAGAACTCACGGAGAAGTTTCAATCGGTAGAGGCTATCAGAGAATTCGCCACTCGTCTCCTATAGCTACTCGCTGAAGAAGAAAGAAGGTTTCAACGAGTTCGCAAACACAACTGGCACAACGAGATTTGTTCCGTTTCATGTATATAAATATGTAGTAAAAGAAGAGGATGTTGTCAAGAGCGTCAATCTGCGATCGGGGCCGGAACGTGAACGGAGCGAGATCCCAACTGGGAGTTGACAAGGAAGGAGAGATGTGTTACTCGAACGGAATAAGAGGAAAAGCCGAGCAGGAAAATGCCCTAAAATTAGTTGGCTTACGAAAGAATGCAGCGCGTGCCGATTTTCGGTAAGAATAAATCTAGCGACCTGGTGGCTGACTGATGTCTAAAGAATACTTAAATCCGTGGCACTCTTACCTAGCCTTTCTAAGATTTCCTTAAATGGAATTAGTTTTTTTTTATGAACTTCGCTGAAAATCCGATTACCAACTACCTATCACTCAATTTACGACAAACCTAAGAATGCATAAAACATTGGCATGCACCCTGGTGCCACATGCACACTCAACCAGGCAATGTGCCACATCATATGCGTCCATATGCAAAAAAGATGCAATAACGGCACCAATGAGTGGCAGCAACGGCAAAATCGACTGTAGTAGAAATATCGCAATACAGCAGTAATAAAGGAATACAGGAATAACAACAACAAACTTCGCAACGCTAAAAATGGGCGAGAACTGCATTGAACGCAATGACTTGGTGATGAACGCACACAAACCGTTCGAATGCGGCACGATGACCAACCAACCAAAGTCCACCTTCGATGGCAAAATAAAAGTAGGCAGATGAATTGCCAATAGGGAGAGGAGCAAGAGTGAGTGAAAATGAAACTCGCAACTGGCTTGGGACGAAAGGAAGTGGATGAAATGCAGCGATTGGGAAATGAAGTGGCATGCAAGGCGGGAAGTGGGCTTATTTACATGAAGAGCAGCATAGCAGGAAAGGTAGTTAAGAGGAATATATTGATTGCAGCCAAAAATCGCAACAACGGCTGGTGTTTGTTAACTTGCCACACTCACCTGCAAAGGACACAGTTTTTGGTTGGCGAAAGCTGAAATTATTTTACGAAATAAATCTGATTTTACGTCGACAAATATTTTCCAATATGCTTTAAAGCATGCAACATAAGTTGTTACACTTATAACATTTGTGTTTGTGTGCGTGTGCGTGCTTGTACGGGTGTGTGCGTATGCTGGCCGCAAAAGCTGTGAAGGTTGTCAAGTGAGGTAGCCGAAAATTTAAAATATCGATTATTTTGTTAACCTCAGTGTGGTGGCACGCTCTCATTGCTATTGTTGTTGTATTAACTGAATATGTACTTACATATAAAAAGCAAACGTGACTCCAACGTCGATCGAACGACGCCAACTAAGGTTGAGTAAATAGCAATTGTTGTTAAAATGATGGCCAGCAAATGCTTGAATAACTGCAAAAATAATAACAACAACAAAACATTATATGGCAATAAAAGGCAGACATAGAAAAAACGTCAGAATTGAGGTAAAATGAAATTTCGCTATTGAAAATGGCCAGTCAAAAACTGTGCGGAGTCGAGCAGCAGCAGCTCAAGTTTGTTGGCTGGTGGGTGAACTGGGTGGTTGGTTGGTTGGCAGTACCCATTGCGGTGGCGGGAAATGCTTGTAAAAACAGCAGCATCCGTTATTGATATTCCAGTGATGTGTAGCTGCCACACCAGTGCGCGCGAGCGCCACACGAAAGCGCGGAAACAGCAAAGCGCTGCCAGTCAGTCAATGCCAGCAACAGACAGAAAACCTATAACCAAGTAACTACAATAGCAACAACAAACGCAAAACAACAACAATATTTTGAAATAAAAGCATGAAAAAAAATGAAGTTAACAAAAGAAGTGGCAGCCGGCAGGCGACAGAATGAAGCAGGGGTGGCGGTCTGTTGGTGTGCCGGCGATGAGCAAAGGAATTTAATTTTGATAAAGGTAAGAATTCATTTTTGGTAAAGGAAAAATATTGACGATACATCAGAGACCAACTGGCGACCACAAAAAAATTCTGTCAGCGCGCAACCGAGCAGAATGAGCGAGAACGACCGCACAAAAAGTGAGCGCAGTGTGACGGTGGGGACGAAGTGTAGAGGTAGATTGAAGAAAAAATTGCACATGAAGCATAGGAATTTATGCAGAGATAAAAAGTGGTAAAACCGGTAGAAAATGCCTCAAACTTCCTCTAAATGATTGACAGAGCTGTCTCGTTACCGAACACACACACACACACACACAAAAGCAGGTGAAGTTCCTCATTGCGCTGTATTTGAGAAGAACAAAGAGTTCTTTTCATGTTAACCAAATTTCTAAGTTCAACTTTAATTGTTAATTGGAAATTAAAAAATAAAAACGGGAAAAGTAAGGAAATCTTAATTTGGTGCTCTTCTTTTAAACAGTGAGCAGCAGGTAGAGGCGGGTTAAGGTGCAAACTGAATGTTTGAATTTCATATAGAGTACCAGAAAGGGTTACAGGGTTAGGAACCAGCATTAACACCGATAACAATGTCACGCTTGAAGTCGAACGTAGAATCTTTCTTGCCAACAAGTGCTACTTTGGACTAAGTAGGCAATTGAGTAGTAAAGCCCTCTCTCGACGAACAAAACTAACACTCTACAAGACTCTCATCATGCCCGTCCTAACGTATGGCACAGAAGCGTGGACGATGGCAACATCCGATGAAGCGACGCTTGGAGTGTTTGAGAGAAAGATTATGCGCAAGATTTTTGGACCCTTGCACGTTGGCAACGGCGAATATCGCAGACGATGGAACGACAATATAAACAAAGCGCAGCGAATAAACATGCAGCGGCTTCGTTGGCTGGTTCTCCGAATGGATAAAAACGCTCCAGATCTGAAAGTATTCGATGCGGTAGCAGCTGGGGGTAGCAGAGGGAGAGGAAGACTTTCTCTGCGTTGGAAAGATCAGGTGGAGAAAGATTTGGTTTCATTTCACGCCGGTTAGCACGAGAACGAAACGATTGGCGTGCTTTGTTGAATTCGGCCAAAATCGAGTAAGCGGTTTTCGCGCCAATCAAGAAAAGGTCTTCATGTTGTTCTACAAATAGAGTGACCTACAGTTTTCGTCCACTTCCGAACTGCATAAATACACTCGGAAGTTTGCCATTGCTTCTCCCTATTAATTGGTATTTTATGTCCGAGGTTTCGTACCTACAAACCTTCGAATGGTAGTCACGCACCAACCCACTCGGCTACGGCGGCCGCCCACTATATAATTAGATTGCCATAATAAGGGACATATAAGGCGAGTTATTGTGGAGCGACTATTTCTCCACATAATCATACGTTGGGTATAAAAAGTCAGCGCACAAGTTAAAGTTCATTTAAAAATGTACATATGAATCTATCTTCAGTAGTACAACAAAATTTACAAAAAAGAAAGACTGTAAAGCAACAAAAATTTGGCAAAATTAGAATTTGTGATGCTTAACAAAATGAAGCGCAGGCATATGTGGCATGCAACATACATACGCACTTTCTGTGCAGACGACATCACGCTTCAGCGGGCGGTACATTGGACGCAACAGAACTCTCTATAGTATCTTCTCCTCATTCTCATCTGCAGCGGCCAGAGCAGCAACTGCTCAAGTCTAGGTAAGCCAACTAGAGACTCTGATAGCAAGTCTAGGCACACAGGCAAGCAAGCAGATGGACAAGCGCTGAGCCATGCCAATAACTAAAATGCGCAATCACACAAGCGCACACTTGAAGGCTTCCAACTATGGTAAGTATGTTTGTGTGTGTATTTGAATTGAGTTGAGTATGAATTATTTGAAACAATATCCTGTAGAAAATACAATTTCCACATTGCCTGGCAGACAAGCGGGCAGGTTCTTGCCACTAGGCTTTGGTTTAGTTCAAAAAATCTGCAGACAGCCGAAACAAAAAATAATCAAAATAATACAAAAATTGTTCGCTACGTGTAAAAAGCACCCAGACAGGTGTGCGCGCCTCAGAGCACATAAAAACCAGTCGGCCGACCGGCTTGCCTGCCTGATTTGCTTTGGTTTGTTGCCAGCCCCCGGGGAGTTTGGGTAAATTTCAGTTTCAGTTTTATCTCGCAATCGTATATTCGCTTTATTGTATTCTACATACTTACTAGAATATTGTACAAGTAGAGTAACACACTCGCCGTCCTGGCCTATTCACATATGCAAAATGTATTTTAGCCAAATTTTAGTTAAGGCAGGGATGAGCTATCGAACGGAGTTTTTTTACACTCTCAGTTTTTTGGCAGTCAGTCAAGTCGCCTGACGGCAGTCCTTTTCCTATTAAACAGCATTTTATGCCTCCCACCTCGTCGCTGACGGAGGAAGTGGTGCCCATTTTGTGTGCGTAAAGTGTCAATGAACGATCAACTGATACATTTCAAATTGTAATAGCCGCTGCCCATGCCACGATTCACTCTTTCTTTCTCTCTCTACTTATCTGTGTGGTGGTGGAGACAACTTTGTCTAGCATCAAATATAAATGTTAAATTTACGACAAAGGCAACACATTTGTTTTCCTCCATGGAGATATTTTTTTATTTTTTGCGTGGGAGTTGGTTCTACTTGGAATACATTAAATTCTTGGAATGTATTGAATTTTAGGATACAAAAATATATTTTCAAACTGCTTCAAATATTACACGCTTTCGAAGACTTAGGTGCAACACAGTCTTCTTGGCTTACGCGATTTTGACCCAACTTAACAAAGCGCGCCAGTCGCTTCTTTTCTCCTTTCTCCACAAGTGAAACCAAGTCCTTTTCCACTTGATCTTTCCAACGCAAAGAGGACTTTATCTTCCTGTGCTACCTTCGGTATATGGACTACTGACACTTGACGTTTCTGTGACCAATCCTAGGAGGCCGTAATGCACCTTCTCCTTGAATGCAGTGCGGGGACATCTTAATTTTAATAAGGGAACTGGGTCTGGATGAGGTACTGTGATGAGTTGAGGCTTCAAAGGACCATGAGTCGATGTACAAACGTCTAATAAATCTATAAAAATCTAAATCTAAACATAATCCTCTGCTACCACCAGCTGGTACCGCAACGAATACATTCAGAGCCGGTGCGTTTGTATCCATTCGGACGACATGACCCAGCCAACGAAGCCGCTGGATCTTTATTCGCTGTAATATGTCTATGTCGTCGTCACTACGGCTGGAAAATCATGTCTTCAAAGTGGCGGCCAGTAGAGTCCTAAGGATTAGGTTGACCAACAGAAACTATTCCTAAAAGTTTCTCCGGTAACCAAATCCCAAAAGAGTTGGGAAATGCGGAGTGAGCGGAACTCTGTCATGTTGTTGTTATTCTTGTAGCAGCAATACAAGCCCTGTCAATCTAGTGTATATCACCGATCGTCTTCCTCTAACTCATCTAAAGGTAGACCTGGGAAACATGCTGTTTCGACAGGTTGGGTCCAGAGGGAGAGCGGTGTTAGATGAGTGGGTTTAGTGGGGCATGTGAAAAGGGGGTTGGTGTCGTGCGTGGTGCCTTCACATGCAGGACATATGTTTAGTATGTATGTCGGGAACAATTCTGGATAAGTAGGAGTTTAACCTGCTACAACATCTAGAACGTAACTGTGCCAGTGTGATGCGGGTCTCACGGGGAAGTTGGAGCTGCAGGTGGTGGTTGGACGCCGATTACGGCATTCGGTGTTTGGGAGCTTAAGAAGGTGATGATCCTCTCCCGATGAATGTTGTTTATTGTCTGTCTAAACACTATCTGGTCCAGTAGATGTATGTTCGTTTTGTCCTGGATCTCGTCGGCGTAGTTGAGGAGTGTCTCCGGACGTTCCTGGGAGACGGCTCTGGCCCAAGCAGGTGTCTGCAAGGGTGAAACCTGCGGTAGCACCCGAGAAGAAACTGTTTGCTGAGTAGTTTATTGTGCATCTGTGGCTCGTTGTGAAGAGGGGACATCAGGAGGAAAAACGTCGTTGTCCGAATAGCAGAGTTTTGGCAAGTCTGGAGCATTGTCCACTGCGTGTCACTAGTTCCAGGCGACCAAACAGGCGCACCATAGTTAAGAACCGGTCGGCCAATTGCCTTAAATACCGATAGCAACTTTTGTGATTATGGACTTTAGTGGCAATTGCGGTTGTGCGTGCTGAGAAGCAGAACACACTGTCAAAGGAGAGCAAACACCCAAAATTTTTGAATTGTTAATAGTCGGAATTGGTGTGCCATCGACTTTGCCTTGAGTTGCAGTTTGACCTCCTTCGTCCTGGTGGTAAGGAGGGTCGCCGTGGACTTTGTGGGGGAAAGTTGGAGATTCCTCGCAGTGAAAAAACGAGAAAGGTCGGTGAGGTAGACGTTCACTTTAGCGCACAGGCAATCAATGTCATTCCCCGACGCCATTATCGTGCAGTCGTCAACGCATGAGACCAGAGAGACTCGCTCTGGTGGTTGGGGGAGCTTCGATACATAGAAGTTGAATAACAAAGGCGAAAGGACACCACCATGCGGAACCCCTTGCTTTATCTTCCTCTGTTTCCTCACTAACGAGTGACGCTCGCTCAGATAGTTGGCGGACCACCTCTTCAGCCCTAGCGAGAGTGTCGACTGTAAAATGTCATCTAGTAGCGTGGAATGGCTGACAGTATCGAAAGCCTTCTTCAAATCCAACACTACTAGGACAGTCCTCTTGCAGGGGTGGTTTTGGTTAAGCCCGCGGTTTATCTGGGCGCTTATGACGGTGAGTACTGTGGTGGTACTGTGCACTCGTCGGAAGCCATGCTGATGTGGCGGAACTCTGCCATCTTGCTACCAGGTTATCGGTTATCGGTTAGCGGATGAATTGCTTAAGACGAGAGTGTTACTGTGAAAGTGTTACGAAAGTGATCATTCAAAAGTGTAAAATATAAAGAGCGCTTTGGTTAAGCTACTGCTGAGCACAGACAGAAGATGTGCAGAATAATCCAAGGACAATATGGCAACTATCATGGGCCCTGCTCAGTAGAAGAACATGCTGCAATATCAGGAAGTGTAATAGAACCTGTAACAGCCATCACCTGTAAATTGTAAAACCAATTCGGAACGTATGTCCAGCGCTAAAATTCATAAGGCACATGACCTGAAGAAATGTGCGACACGCACTTACATTCCTACTGGGTCTCGCAATAGGTTGCTCAGATTGGCTCGAATTAGAAGTGGAACTTTATAGAAAAATGAAATTCTCTGTCAGAGCACATTTTCACCTCGGCATCTAACTTAAACAAAACTGCAAAATTGCGGCGTCTGGAAAGCGAAATATTCGCAAGTAAGAAGTCGCGAAACTTTTGCAACCACAAGCGGTCGCTACAGTTGAATAGATCTGTGCTTGACTATCATTCGGTTGATTCCGTATTCGATACTCACTAATCATAAAATGTTAGAAACAACATTCTTCTAATAGCGATCCCCTCCCGACAGGCCATTGCCACAAGCCTCTGAGCGATTTTATGCAATCAAAGGCAGATGCGATGTTTTCTCATCCCTTTTCGATACGTCAGATGCGACAAAAGGTCTCAGATTTTCGCTTTATATCCTTCATAGAGTTCTGTGTTATTACATCGACTATTGAGCTAATAGAGAGACAGTAGATAGTAGTAGGCTATAGATTAGCGACGCAGGGACTCTTGGTCAGTATAAATAAATTTCAGTCGGTAAATAAATTCCTGTCAATGAAAGTCGAAATAGGCCGGTAACTCTTTTCTTGCTTTCTTCTCTGTATCGCAGTTTCTAAGAACACATCTTTGAACAAAAGCTCCTACCTCAAAAGTGGAGAAAAAAATTTGTTTGTTCTGAGTCCATCTCATTTAAAATGGCGTTAAAACAAAACAATATTTGCATTACTAATTTGCAAGGGGTAGTGTTCAGAAAGTTTATGTGACCCTTATACTTCCTTGTATATAATCGTCCCACAGTTAGTCATACAAAGGATCATACCTGGAACCTCCTTAGTTTGAAGAGAAATTTTGCTCCCTCCTGCCCAGCTGATTTATGAAACACTTAGCTGTTTTTCATTGGTCAGTTTTGAGCCAACAGTTCTCGTGAACTTGTTTTATAGGGACGTAAACGACTTGATAGTTCTTTAAGCAACTACCACCATTGTCCTTCCCGCCTGTAAGTACCCAGCAAGTTGCGATTTAGTTTATTACTTCATTCGCCGAGTAGATCGCAGTATCTCTTAAAGGGCGACTCTCTCCAAGAGCTCTCGAGGCACATGGCTCATAAAATTAGTCAAAAGGCTTATGAGCTATCCAACTTAAAAAAAAAGCGCGTAAATGAGCTCATCCAGAAACTTGGGTAACGCAACCTCGGTTTCTCCGCTCTCTAAGCTAAAGACCATTAAATCTTTACAAAAGTGGAATACCAATTTGTGGGTTGCTTTTGAACTGACCTGATTGAGCTAGACTCCCTATGCGCCACGAGCTTCGATGAAAGGTGGAATGTTCTCTTAGGATTATACTCAGGTTATATGAGAATGATAATTCTACAAGCTGTCGTTTGCCATTACACGGGACTCATTTCCGGAAGATGCTGACGGAAATACGTGTATTGTTTTAAATTCTATTAGGGATAGAAACCAACGCCCGCTTGAGGTCACCGGAGATCTTCTCTCGCTAACTCATATTCGACTTATTTCCGATGATGCGGAGTGCAAGATTTCATAGACTTAAGTGGATAAGTAAATAAATAAATAGATTGTCACTTCTACCAAGGGCTGGTTATAGCTGCTAAAAGACTTATGAATTTAATGTCCATTTGGCTGTGAAAGACATTAGAATCATTTCTCTGAGAAAAAGGGGACGCGCTCATTTTAAAGGTACTAAAGGAGCAACCTTTGCCAATACCAATTACTTCTGCTTACGAAATACTCGCAACATTTTGTAGATGTAAGGATCTTCTTACTCCAGTTCGAACTCCACGCTCTATCCTGAACGATGAGTTGTATGAGCTTTACGACGACATAGACATAGCCCAGCGAATAAAGATCCAGCGGCTACGTTGGCTGGGTCATGTCGTCCGAATGAATACAAACGCTCCGGTTTTGAAAGTATTCGATGTAGTATCAGCTGTTGGTAGCAGAGGAAGAGGAAGGCCTCCTCTGCGTTGAAAAGATCAGATGGAGAAGGACTTGGCTTCACTTGATGTGTCCGATTGGCGCCGCTTAGCACGAGAAAGAAACGACTGGCGCGCTTTGTTAAACTCGGCCAACAACGCATAAGCGGTTATCGCGCCAGTTAAGAAGAAGAAAAATACTACGCATTTGTTGAATTCGCACTAAAAATGGTTGCACATTTCAATGTTCAACACACAGAATAGTTAGTTCATATTTCTCAGAATATTTAGACGTAAAAGAATAAATATTACAACCACATCAAACCGATGCGATGTTTTCAATGAGTAAATCCGCTACATAAATGTGTATTTGCCACTGGGAGGTAGGCAACGTTGGCGTTTGCTATATGAGACATAACGCGACGTCATCAAATCTGGCGATCGCAACGTTTCCACGTAATGACAACATAATTACCCAGCAAGTCGGCCTCGAGTAAAGTAGCAAACAATACAAGATTGAAAATCCAAAGCAAATAAACATTACAAATTCATAATAGTGCTGACAAGCTGGGAGATCAACAACAAACGATCAAATATTTATGTACAGTCCCTGTAGGAAAAATTCTGAATTAGTGAAATAAATTTCTGAACTGAGGCAGAACTAATACGATTTCGCAAATTGCGAACCACTTCACTGCAAATGATGCGAATAGCGACATTTGTCTTAAGGAAGTGACGGACGGTCACAAAAGTGAAAGATAGGGAACGCCGCTGTAGTGACAGTCTTTGTCCCGATACTCATTTAGTCGGAAACATAGTAGTGGTACCAAGTAGGATTTCCCTCTTTATGCGCCTTGTCCCTATTTGGGGTCGGCCCTTCTAGTCCTCACGCGTCACATCATTAAGGCGTTGTCCTTTTATGTTCCTTTGTCAAATTGCGCTCATGTCCTTAGACAGCCTCTAAACCACATCAGGGGTAGTCGAGTCTTGTAAATCCAGGCTGAACTATGTCGGTAGAGATAATAGCCTGATGCTAATATGGGTCCCGGGACACGTGGGTATCGTGGGAAACGAGATCTCTGATTCTTTAGATAAGATGGGCTCTGAGGCCAACTTCTTTTGTCCGGAGCCCGTTCTGCCACTCTCTTCTGCAGCTATCAAAGCCGCGGTTAGCAAAATGGTTACTAAAACCCTCAAGCGAGCTTGGCAGGCTGACGATGGACTAAACTGATGTTACCTGTCATGTCCGACCGACTGTCGCAAATCCTCCTGTCATTAATCAGAAGGGACTGCAGACAGCTGGTTAAACTGATGACGGGCCACTTTCTGTGGGCGCAGCGCCTCAGACAGTGTACTCCCCCAGCTTGTGAAGAGGAGGATGAGACGGCGGACCACTTTCGTCAGGCCCGCCTTCGCTCAATTCAGGTCTGAGGTCTGTGGCACTGATGTGTTAAGAAGCGACCACCGTGGCTCCTTGGTACCACACGATCTACTCAGATTTCCGCGGAGGTCGGGTAGATTTAAAGAAAATTATAAGAGAATCCGAGCGCAGTACAATGAGCTTAATTTTAATTTAAACCTCCTTCAAAAACAAAAAAAAGAAACAAGCATGAACATGATTTGATAATGGTGTGGTTACTATAGGTTACTATGAAAAAATAACTTAGAGTAATGTAAGGTAGCTAATAAAATTTCTCCCTAGCCGCTAAGCGCATGAGTAGAAAGAGGACCGCGTTAACTTCGCTATTTGTGCGGGTTATTTAGTTATGATGGTACTACTGATGCAGGAAATGAGTAAATACGTCGGACACCACGTGAAAGCACGCCACCAGTAGCGTCGCGGAACCGAGATGCCAAACCATGCTGCGATGGCAAAGCCGATGGGACACTGAACCAAGAAGCAGGTGTATGGCAAACTCATTCCATCAATAGGCAAATGGTCCAAAGAACGCTTTGACGCTGAACATATTTTTTTTAGTTGAGGTGGACGGCTCTCGGAAAGCGGTGCTGTGAGGAAGCAGATTGGCGACAGCGCCCAGAGTAACATAATCAGCAAAATGCTTGAACACGAGGACAGCAGGAACGCGGTAAAGAGATACATCGAGGGCGAAAGGACAAAAAACCGTAAGCTCACAGATAGAAAACAAAAAGGTAAGACTATAGCATGAGAGCTGGCTACAAATACGGTAGACACATTCGTGGGTGAATAGAATTGGTCCCTTATGGATGCCGCTCTGGGCCCCTCCCGAAGTAAAGCAGAAAGTGGTCCTGGGAAGTGTGTTTCTCCAGAAGGAGGGGAAGGATTGTTTTAGTGGCCACGCAACAGACGACGGGCGCTGTGAGGTGAAGTCATTTTTTGGAGTGATAAAGCCCATTTTCATTAAAATGGAAGTGTAAATGAGAAAAGTTGCCGCTTTGGTCACAAACATCAACAGCCACTTCACAGTCTCAAAGTGGTGGTTTGATTGTCAGTACACACACATGGAATCAGCAAAATGGCGCAATGTCGCACACGGCCAGAGAGACGGTAAGCCATTTCGGTACATATCCTGGCCAATCAAGGTCCTCGATCTTGCCCTAAGGACTTTTTTCTGTGGATGTACCTCAAAAGTAATCAATCTGTGAAACAAAGCCAGCGACCCTCACAGCACTAAAACAAAATATCGTTCGCGCGGTTATTACACTTTCATTGACATCGCTTCTTCAGCGAGTGGCATAGAGTACAGAGGCCAGATTGCAAGAGTGTATCCGACGTGACGGTCAACATTTAAAGAGTGTATTTGACGTGATGGTCAACATTTAGGAAGTAATTTTCAAAAAATATAATACGCACTTGTCTTCGTTGTAATTTTTTTTATATCTTTGTTCACTCCGCTTGGACGCATAGAACCGCGACAAGACTCTTCCATCGTACACGATTCTGGGCTGTTGTTTTTAGGCCGTCCCGTGTGATGTCGGCATCTGCTAGTTTGCGTAACATCGACCTTCGCCAAGTGATCTTTGGCCGACCGCGACCTCTGCTCCCTTGCGGGTTCCAGTCCGGTGCTCGTGATGCTATTTGGTGGTTTTCTAAGCGTGTGACCTTTCCATCGCCACCTATCCATTGCCATAGTTGTTAAAAACTTTTATCATTGCTATTTTTTTTTAAATTTAAGTTTCATTTCCCAATTCTGCCACCGAACATCCTGTTCATAAGTATAAGTTGTTTCGAAAGCGTAGACCTAACCTTCGTGGGTTCGGCATATAGGTAAACTTCGTAGACTTAATCGAAAATGCGATAATTAGTCGGTGGCTTATGTGGAAAAGCGAGCCAACGCGAACTTGTCACATTAGAGGGATTCTCTACAGGGGAGTGCTTGACTCAATGAACTCCGCTCAACACTTGGGAATAAGTAAAACTCCAGCAACTGTGTTGGTCTTATTGCTGTCTTGTTACCGGTTTAATTGCAGAGGTTTAACATAAGCAGATCTGTATTAACATGTAGATATGTCCATGTGTATGTGGGTCTGCTTCGTATAAAAATGGCATCAACAGTACTCAAAGGAAAAGTGATGACTATTGGTGGGCTGCGCATTCAGAATTGCTCTTCATTGCAGTGTTGCACGTTGCATTGCCGCTGTTGATAGTGCATGCCTCTTGCTGTGTTGGCAAGACTGTTGAGCGCGAAGATCGCCAGGGGATTCTATGTTTACGTTATGAAGTTTTATGTGATGAATGGTGTGTCTGTGGCCGTTTGCGCTGCTGTGATTTTTGCAGTGCAAGGTGATCCGTTGCATAGTAATGGATGTGCGTCCACTTACTTAACCCTAGAGTAGTCGCGCCCCTGAAACTGACGTAATTGGTCGCGCGGTCTACATATGTAATCCATTTTAAAATTAAAAATACAAAAAAGATAAATATTTAATTCTTCCATTGCTTTTGTTTTAAGTATTCTTGTTATTGTTTAATTTATTAATATTAATCAAAAATAACATAAATAAACTTTCTGTCCTTACATAAAATAAATAAAAACCAAAACTTCATTTTTTAACAAAAAATTAAGATACTTCACAAAAGTATAAAATATATATAAAATAACCAGAAGATAATTGAGATGTTTTAATTGTTTTCGAAACATGACGAACATACAGTCTTGGAATGATCAGGACAAATGAATTTATTGCAAACGTTACACACTTTACGGGTGCTTTTATTACGGGCCCTTCCACAATCGTAGCAACGACCGACGTAGTTATTGTGCGTTGGACCTTGATAACTTACAACTTGTGAAAGATCCAAGAAGTCTTTTATTTTAAATGTCAGTGTTCTAGGTAGCGTGGTAAGTGTTAATCTTTGGTGAGCCAGTGGTTTCATCCAAGACACGGCTAACTCCATGAGAAAATCACGCCTTTTGACAGATTCATAGTTACTGTTTGCAGTGTAAATGCATAATGCGTTGAGAGCATTGAGGTTTACAAGATTATAGAACTTAGTCAGCGGCCACCTTCTCGAATTCCTAGATACGTCATAAAGAGAACACATCTTGTCAACCAGATCAACGCCATTTTTAGTGCGATTATAGTATGTTATATTATTATTTCCGGCTTTCGTTGATCTCCGGTGTCAGAATCAATCGCTGTATCGTTGTGAATTGTAGACATGGCTATTACTACTTTGTTGGCTTTTGGTACATAAGAAACCAGAATATATGGAGAGTGAGTGATTTTGAGGAGCATATTGTTAGAGGCAATTCTAAATTCCCGGGGAACTTCTCTTTTATCTTTTCGAACGGTAGCAACCATTGTAATTCCATTATCAAATCATTGTTTTGCTATTTTCAGAGAGGAAAACCAATTGTCCATAGTAATATGATATGTCTATTCAAAATTGGTTGCACCATTCTCATCACGATATCAAATCTCTCGTCGCTTAACCGAAATGGACCTTCGGGTTGTTGGCCGGCGTAAATTTCTAAGTTATAGGTGTATGGGTAATGAACATCTACAAGTGCAAAAACTTTCAGTCCATACTTAGCAGGTTTATTTGGAATATACTGCCGACAAGAACAACGCCCTCTGAAGGACAAGAGTTGTTCGTCCAAAGTCATTTCAGCAGAGTAGCATACATATGTAAATATTATAAGAAAAGTTCCACAAAATTGTAAAATGAAAAATTATGCCAAAAGTCCACTTTTATTTACAAAGTATAACTAGCTATTAGCATAAAACCTAATTTAAAATACTTACGTAATCGGTCGCGCGGCATACATACGTAGACCATGAATTTCACGAACCTCTAGCGACACAACTGCATGCCATAGATAACTAGATGTGAAACTTATTCATTTTGAGAGAGAGCGCGCCCATGAGGACGTTTCAAAACTTGGCAGCATTCACACATTATGGGATTTTGAACAGCTGATAGGCGAAATGGCAGACTGCCAGAAGAAACGCGCCAAAAATAACAGACGAAAACGGTTCGTTTTTGCTTAATGGAGAAATGACGTGTTGAAATGTTTATAATTATTGGTCTTAAAATTAATTCAATTGAAATGTAATAATTTGAATTTAAGTGAGTTTTTAGAGTCCAAAGCTCGTTATATCCTTTTCGACTTCTACTTTTAATTAGTCTTGTGTACATAATGTAATTTTATTGAAAACTGTGTGTTGGTTTATGTAAATTTATATATACGTAAATATTCTATGGTTGAAAAGCGTAGGTAAGGGAACTGAATTTGTGTTTGAGATATTTTACAAAAATTAAAGGTAATCTGCTTTAACTTATTCTGTTCGTTGTTTGAGAATTTTTTTTTGTTACCCACTTTCTGTGTTATATTAAAAAATCGCAATAAGTGATGTTTTTAATTATAACTTATGTTTTTCTACTATTAAATTACTTACTTACATATAAATTTTTAAATTTTTTGCTTATTTATGTACATATTTCGTACGGATTGTGCTTATTTTTAGTATATGTAGGTGTTTACGAGTGATATAAGGCTATTGGGCAACCGCACACTAAATACTAACCTCAATGGTGGTGTGGAAACTAAAAATTCCAGACCTTTGATTCAAAAATACCCAATTCATGTTTCTACCGGTGTGGCAATATTGAAAAATGTTATAAAAAATGCACATTTTTCAGCGCTCTCACGAGAAAAAGAGTTTCACATCTAGTCATCTATGCTGCATGCGACAATTAACAGCGGAAAACTGAGAGTGACTCTCAATTTGTTAGTTACAAGTAGCAAAAATCTCCGATGAAATCGATGCACGATTTTCAAGAAATTTAAAATTTAACAATGGTGGATTACATATGTAGACCGCGCGACTACTGCAGGGTTAAATATTGATTTTTTTTTATTTCTTGCCGTCGGCCGTACAATCGGACTTGTTTTGCCGCTGTACTCGATTTCAGCCGCCTACACTCATTGCATTCACAACTGTAGTTTACCTATTTGTTGTTGTTTGTTAGCTTGTTGTATTGCTCTAATTTTCTCTGAATTGGCTTGTTAATGTATGAGTGCGTGAAGAATAATGGATGCAGTGAATTCTTAAGCTAAAAACTACGGTTCGTGGGTGGGGAGAAAGGTTCGATCTTTAGTGCCTGAATTTGGAAGCACTTTTTCATTTCTTGTGCGACCTTCTAGGGGTATTTTAACTGCAATCATATTTTTGTAGCTTTTTTTCCATTACCAAACACTTTCTATGAGTGAAAGAACTTTGCAGATAGATTAAAGGGTGGTTAATTTTGAATAGAGTACAATTTTTTTAGGAAATTGTTATCATTTATCTTCATTATGATAATGAAATGCAAATTGTTCCTTATCTAAAGGGTGGTTAAGTTTCAAGGCCCGGTGCTGATTTTGAATAAAATGAAATTTTTTAGGAAATTATTGTCATTTCTCTTCACTATGATAATACTGGTTTGGCGCAATTACCTGTAAAACAAAATATCGGCCAAATGGCCGACGCGGCCTCGACGGCAGACCTCCATCCGATGGTCTAAATTTTCGATGACGCTGAAACATGATTGAGGTTCTATGTCGTTAATGTGCCGAATTATCTCATCCTTGAGCTCTTGAATTGTTGCTGGCTTATCGACGTACACGTTTTCTTTCGTATGACTCCAAAGAAAGGAGGCCAACGGTGTCGTTGACGTTTAGGTGTGGCTCACATTCAACATCGGCCCTTGCAATTTAACCACCCTTTATAAGAAATTTATGGATATAAGTTTTCATTCTGCAAGAGCGCTCCTTAAGAACGAGCAAGCTGGGTTTCGTCCTGATCGAAGCTGTGTGGGCCAAGCCAACAACCTTCGCATGATAGTAGGGTAATCAGTTGAGTGATGCTCCCCGCTTTACATGCTGTTCGTTGACTTTAAGAATGCCTTCGCTACAATCAAACGATACGCAATAAGCTGAGGTTGAGTAGAAAAAGAGTTCCCGCTAAGATAAACCATCTCATCGGTCATAGAGTTCTCTATTAAAACATCGAACTGCCAGTGCTTCACAATAGCAATAGCAGCGACGCATTCCCCACCAACGCACGCGTAAGGTAAGGTGGTCCTGTTGCTCCGTCTTTTCGCCATCATCCTAGATCCAATGTCAATAGCCAACTCAACCTACACAAACGAGGCATCATATGGAGTTTCACCAGACATCTTTCCTCCTCTCTCACAAGCTCACTGACATGCAAGCGAAGGCGGACTGACTAGTCACGCTGTCACGCTCTGTCCGACTGGAGGTCAACATCGCCAAGACGAAGACTATGAGAGTCAACCACAATAACACAAGACACATAAACGGTGACGGGTGACCGCTGAAATTTGTCGAAAGCTTCTGCTACCTAGGCTGCACTAACACGGCAAACGGCGGAGCCGCTGAAGATGTCAACTGCAGGCTAAACAAATTAAGGACGGCGTTCGGGCGAATGCGTACGGCATGAGCGAGTCTGCAATATTCGGCTCATGTGTGAAGTCAGTATTGTTGTATGGCTGATCTCTAACACAGCACACAGATGTTACAACTACCTTCGTCAACAAAGACCACCCAATCAGCTGTCGAATATTCTGGCCGAACACCATCAGCAATGACGCGTTGTGGAGATCAACGAATTGGGAACCCATGCTTTGACAAAAGAAACGCAGAAAGTAGCGATGCATAGGTCACACGCTTAGAAAACCACCAGATAGCATCACGAGAATGGAACTGGACTGGAACCCGCAAGGGAGCAGAGCTCGCGGCCGGCCAAATAATATTTGGAGATGGTCGATGTTGCGCGAGCAGATGGCGGCAGCACATGGGGCGACGCAAAAAAAAACAAAACAGCCCAGAATCGTGTACGATGGAAGAGCCTTGTAGGAGATCTATGATACCGAGCAGCGTGAACAAACCCTTTGTGATATAGTGCAGAGAGCTTTGTGCCCGATGAGGAGATAGTGTGTTGAGGTTGGTCTGAATATAAATCCCTTCAAAGAAGCCAACTTTCCCTTCGCCAGACAAAGGTCATTACCCGGTATGAGGAAAATTACTATCGAGATGGTCGCTATTGAAATGGGCAGGTTCAGTTAAGTACTTTGGCTGTATTAGAGATGTCAAGTTTAATTGGAAAAGTCACGTAGATGCAACCCATTCTGTAACTAAGACATTCATGGGGAGGTGGTTCTCCAGCTAACCCCGCCTCTTATAGTCATTCCGAAGTCGGCCAAGCGTACCTTATTTGACATTACTAGGGAAGATTTTGACCAACGAAAAGTGATATCATCCAGTAACATGGAATCTTTGAGCATGTGCCTTTCGTTTGCCCAATTCCTCAAAAATGTTTTCACCAAAGACGCAACATATGAGAAAAAGTGCAGGATTGAAGTGACATTTAATGCCACCTCGAGGGAGCCTACCTTTGAAAGGACACACCAAGAGCACACCCTTCACTGGTATACAGATGGCTCGAAAACATTGAGTGGCATAGAGATTTATGGCTCCGATGGGTAGTTCCAAGCGGCGGTATGCGCCATCTGAATATGTCTCGCAGAGATCAATTTGGAAATAAACCTCCGGAACGACCGAATCGCCAGGCTGCATTCAATACTCTGTTAACTGTCGTACCCAGTGGGATATAGGGCCTCTACAAAACGCTTCAAGCCTTTACTTCTTTATAAGATTTCACTGCAGCCTTAAGTACTTTTTCGTCCTTTTTTCTACTGCCTTGCGGGTTCCCTTCGATTAAAATAAAAAAAAATAAATAATTGGCGCGTACACTTCTGTTAGGTGTTTGGCAGAGCTCCTCCTCCTATTTGGGGTGTGCATCTTGATGTTGTTCCACAAATGGAGAGCCTGGAGTTTAATGCCGACTCGGAATAGCAGATAGTTTTAATGAGAAGCCTTTTTCATGGCAGAAATACACTTGAATATTTTCCTTTGTCTACCGACGGAAGAACGTCCGTTTAGTCATTTAATGGGTATCGAATCCGGGCACTGCCATTCGGCTACGATAGCCGGCGGTAGATGGATAAACTGCTAAAATGAGGTAAAATGATTTTCCTTTTAATTTTGGTCCTTCATTTTTGGGAACTCAGTGATGCCTTTCACTAAAAGCAAAAAAAAAATCTCAATCATTGATGTCGCTTTCTAGCTTCGTACTACTCTATGGAAGTTCATTATTTGTATGAGAAGGACTAACTCGCTGATTATCTGCACAAGTTTGTTGTTTGCTTCAAAAGGTCTCACCAAATTGGGTTCGGACTCACTTTATGGTGGTCACACCGAAACTGGAGGTGAGGAATACATAGTTGAAGAATACTGCCGATGGTGGTTTGCATGGCTCACACTCTGTGAATAGTTTCCACGGCTAAAATGCGAATTTCAATACTGATATGCAGCGCTTCCATACTTGAGCTCAACACATTACCGATTACTTGCTCACCCTTGAGGGAGCTTACTGACAAAAAGAGCTTCAAGCACTAAGTGAGCCATTACTTCAAACGGGTAAGCCATTTTGATGATCTTAAAACTTCTCTTCTTCTTAACCGCCTATACGTTGTTGGCCGAGTTTAACAAAGCGCCAGTCATTTATTTCGCGTGCTAACCGGCGCCAATTGGACACACCAAGTGAAGCCAAGTCCTTCTTCACCTGATCTTTCCAACGCGAAGGAGGTCTTCCTCTTCCTTTGCTAACACCAGCTGGTACCGCATTGAATACTTTCAAAGCCGCAGCATTTGTACCCATTCGGACGACACGACCCAGACAACGTAGCCGCTGGATCTTTATTCGCTGCGCTATGTCTATGTCGTCGTAAAGCTCATACAGCTCATTGTTCCATCGTCTGCGATATTCGCCGTTGCCAGCGTGCAAATGTCCAAAAAATCTTGCGCAGAATCTTTCTCTCAAACACTCATCGTCCACACTTCTGTGCCATACGTTAGGTCGGGCATGATGAGAGCCTTGTAGAGTTTTAGTTTTGTTCGTCGAGAGAGGACTTTACTACTCAATTGCCTACTTAGTCCAAAGTAGAACTTGTTGGCAAAAGAGATTCTACGTTGAATTTCAAGGCTGTCATTATTATCGGTGTTAATGATGGTTCCTAAATATACGAAGTCTTGTACAACCTCGAAATCATAACTGTCAACAGTGACGTGGGAGCCGATATGCGAGTGCGCCGACTGTTTGTTTGATGACAGGAGGTACTTCGTTTTGTCCTCGTTCGCCACCAGGCCCATTCGCTTTGCCTCTTTATCCAGTTTGGAGAAGGCAGAACTAACAGCGCGGTTGTTAAGGCCGATGATGTCAATATTATCGGCATACGCCAACAATTGTACGCTCTTATAAAATATTGTGCCTGAGCGATTAAGTTCTGCGGCTCGTACGATCCTCTCCAACATCAGGTTAAAGTAATCACTCGACAGCGAGTCACCCTGTCTGAAACCTCGTTTGGTATCAAACGGCTCGGAGAGGTCCTTGCCAATCCTGAGGGCGCTGCTGGTGTTGAGCAATGCCATCTTGCATAGCCGTATTAGTTTTGCCGGGATACCAAATTCAGACATCGCGGCATACAAGTAACTCCGTTCCGTACTGTCGAATGCAGCTTTGAAGTCGACGAAAAGATGGTGTGTATCGATTCTCCTTTCATGGGTATTTTCCAAGGCTTGGCCTATTGTGAATATTTGGTCGATGGTAAACTTTCCAGGTCTAAAGCCACACTGATAAGGTCCAATCAGTTGGTTGACGGTGGGCTTCAGCCTTTCACACAATACGCTCGCTAGAACTTTATAGGCGATATTTAGAAGACTAATCCCGCGGTAATTGGCACAGATTGCAGGATCGCCCTTCTTATGGATTGGGCAGAGCACACTTAAATTCCAATCGGCAGGCATGCTTTCATCCGACCATATTTTGCATAGAAGCTGATGCATGCACCTTACCAGCTCCTCGCCGCCGTATTGGAATAGCTGAGCGGCAGTCCGTCGGCTCCAGCGGCGTTGTTGTTCTTGAAACTGCTTATCTATAAAAAGCCCACGATGTTATTTACGCCGAGTCTACCCATAACAAGCAGCAATAGCAAATAATTAGTGCTAGATCTCAGAAAATCAGCCTGTGAAACCCAACAACAGTCTGGCGGTATTGTTGCACTGTAATTTCAAAGAGCTTTTAACAGCATGCAACAAATGTAAACAACCTGACAAATAACTCTTTTTCGTACATTTATCAACATTTTACCGGGTGACAACAACCAGATTACATCAAATCTTATATATCTATACTCGTATGTGTATGTGTGCACTTACACATGCAAAATCGTGCAAGTATTGCGAATAAGCGAATAATTTATGTGAAGAAAATGCAGCAGTGCCGCATAAAGTCTGGCTCATAAAAGGCAACTTTAACATGCCGCACACACACACACATACACAAGCGACACATCCAGAAGTGCACCAGCCACCTAATTAACATGCACGCATACACACAACACCTGCCACCAATATAAATACCGGCAATTTCTCACTTTATTTATTTACTGTTTTTTAATTCTTTAACTGCCTCGTTGCAACACCTGATAACTTGCCACAAAAATACTATGCGTTGTTTGGCATTTGTACGCAGCATGTTGCAACGCCAACGTGACACTAACTCAATTTCGAAGTGCACGGCATGTGGCAAATGTTGCGTGTCATTAATGTGCGCCACAATTATTGTTGCAATGTAGCGGCTGTCAAAATAGGCGCTCCAAATGGAAAACATACAAAAAATACCAAAAACAAAATGCTCGTTGCATGCTGCTGCAACGCAATTGAAAGCTTCAATTTACCACCCATTGTGAGGCAATGTGCCAAACAAGCGGAGCGTGCGCCTATGTGTGTGTGTGTGTGTGTGTGTGTGTGTGTGTGCATTGGAATGCGTGCAATATAGGAAAAGCTGCATGCCAGATGCCACATTTGTGCGGTGGTTACTTATGCGACGGCTTTTAGCCAAGTGGCGAGGAGAAACTATGCGAATGGTCAAATTCTATTTTCTCAAATACATGAAAATATTTAAAGTAAATACAGTTATAAGAGAATGTGTGTGGAAACGCGTGGGATTGGCGTAAGTGAACTATAAAAACCAAAAATTTTGATTGATCGCCCATCGAGTGAGTAGCCGATGGCGTAAATGTGAATAATACCATCGAAGCTAGAAACGAAGCATTTAAAGGCTTTAGGCTGCGGCACCTTGTCTTGACCAAATACATCTTGAGCAAAAAGTTTCCGGAACAACCACGAGGTGACACTCTAAGTCAACTAATTTCAGTTTTGTTTTGTTGGAATTTGATGTGAAAAAGGGACCGCAATGTTATCGCCTAAGACATGATTTCCATGGCTGAATTCGACCTAACATTCATCAAATGCACCATTACTGGATACGAGTCGTGGTTTATGGGTACGACACGCAAGAGAGATCAGGCGAGTGAGTGGAGAGCTTCGAATGAACTAAGACAAAAAAAAAACCACATCATTTCCGTCAAAAAGAAAGCACAGCTTACGGGTTTTATGTTATTATATACCATGAATTTTCGGTGGAAAGTCATACATTTAATAATGACTATTATTGGGTAGTCGAAAAAGTCTTTTCGTATTTTGTCAATAGATGTCGTTGGAGTCATCTATCTCCAGTGCTACTAATCACATTGTGTCATATCATATGGTGTTAGAAAGGTGACATTTTAGGCTTCATTTATCCAAAAAAAAATTAAACTCGGAGAAGTTGAAAAAAAGTTATAGCTGTTCAAAAATGAGTGAAAATAATGCAGAAATTCGCTACACTTGGAATTTTTTTATAAAAAAGGGAAGAATGCCACGCAAGCCACCAATGAAATTTGTGAAGTTTACGGAGACGATGATGTATCAGTTCGTGTAGCACAACAATGGTTCGCTCGCTTCCGTTCTGGAAATTTCGATGTGAAAGATGCACCTCGCTCCGGTCGACTTATCGTTGACAAAGGCGATGAAATTATGGAAAATATTCCCCAGGACCGTCACATAAGCTGCCATGACATCGCCAAGGCACTAAACATTCATCATCAAACGGTTTTGAACCATTTAAAAAAGGCTGGTTACAAAAAGAAGCTCGATGTTTGGGTACCACATGAATTGTCTGTGAAAAATTTAATGGACCTAATTAACATCTGCGATTCTTTGCTGAAACGAAATGAAATCGAACTATTTCTGAAGCGAATGGTAACAGAAGATGACAATAATGTGCGAAAAAGATCATGGTGCAAGGGTTGTGAAGCTCAACAAATGGTCGCAAAGCCAGGATTGACGCCTCGAAAGGTTATGCTGTGTGTTTGGTGGGATTGGAAAGGAATTATCCACTATGAGCTGCTTCAGCCTGCTCGAACGATTGATTCTACACTTTACTGTCAACAACTGATGAGATTGAAGCAAGCAATCGAAGAAAAAACGGCCAGAACTGATCAGCAGAAAAGGTGTCGTTTTCCATCAGGACAACGCTAGGCCACACACATCTTTGATGTCTCGGCAAAAACTGGGAGAGCTTGGTTGGGAAGTTTTGATGCATCCACCATATAGCCCTGACCTTGCACCATCGGACTACCATTTGTTTTGGTTAATGCAGAACTCCCTTAATGGAGTAAAGTTGGCCTGTGAAAATTACTTGTCGCAGTTTTTCGCCGAGAAACCACAAAAGTTTTACACTGATGGAATAATGTCTCTAGAAGAAAAATGGCAAAAGGTGGTCGATCAAAATGGTACACATTTGGTTTAATAAAGTTCATTATAAATATAAAAAAAAATGAGTTGAAGTTTGATTAGAAATACGAAGAGACTTTTTCGACTACCCAATATTTGGGCGTTATGAGACATTTGCTTGAGGTGATCCATCAAAAAAGAAGGATTTTTCTGCACTTGTTTG
Source organism: Anastrepha obliqua (assembly GCF_027943255.1). Classification (NCBI taxonomy): domain Eukaryota; kingdom Metazoa; phylum Arthropoda; class Insecta; order Diptera; family Tephritidae; genus Anastrepha; species Anastrepha obliqua. The sequence continues at coordinate 53,932,422 of NC_072893.1, forward strand.
AGATATAAGTTGTGCAGTTCCTCTTTAACAACAGTCAGGGGAATGCCGACAACCGGATAGGAGGTCTCTTAGACCAATACATTCCCCTTTCTGGCAAGCTTATCAGCAATTTCATGGAATATAGATCAGAGAGATGTTACCTGCGCACCCAAGGGATTTGATCACCTCCTTACAGGAGTTGACTTATTTGGTGCAGATCTATGGCGTCGTCAGAGCCTTCGGTCGTGGCTTGAATATCGAAAAAAAACTTAATATTTTCCCCGATCCCACGTTCCCTAAGCGTTTTGCATGCCTACAGGATTGCAAAGACTTCTGCCTGAAAAACAATAGCAGTATACCTGTATATGTATTTCAACAAAAAACACATGGCCGTTGTACAAAATCCAAAGGACAAATGACCTGTTAGGATACTCTCAGCCAAACATCTTACACTCACACGCAACCGTTACAGATCATTGGAAAGTAGGGGATCATGCAGCCAGACTCAACTTCCCCTCAATCCCATCTGCAGAAGCTGTCAGGCGGAGGGGGTGCAATAAAGCCTTTTCCATTACTTATGCGAATGTCCAGGGCTAGCACGTAGGGCACGACTCCGCTCCTTCGGTAAGCCTTTCATACAGCAAATTAATGAGATCTCAGACATCGAGATAAAGAATTTGGTGCTATACTTGGACCTCAATAAATGGATCTGAGGATGGATTAGAAGCAAAAAAAAAGCAAGACATCATCACACGAGGACAGTGGTAGTAAAATGGCGCTGGCCGCTAATTAGGATTATTTCAGTAGAAACACTCAACCACTTCAACAACAACAACAAGTTCCAGAGTAGTTTCCAACGCTACCATGAGCCTTGATCTCATTACTCCAGTAGCATTGACGCAGGCAGACCTTTGAAGTTTATTGAGCTTTGGAAGGTTCACAAAATGCGCTGAAATAATGATTAGGCCCCTTCTTCACCATGTTTTGATAACTCAAGCTACTTCACAACCACAGCCAAATAAATATATGCGTTTATGTTAAAAAAAAAACAGCCAAATAAAACAACGCTGAAAGGCAAAAAAAAGACGACATCCGGAAGGAAAACCGAGTCGCAAGAATTGGAATTGCTAATCAAATATAAAATGTGTGTACCTAAAATATGTATGCGGTACATTGAGTATTTGCAAATCCATGTGAGTATGCAGGCTCCATACGTGACGACAACGATAACTTATTTAAGAAAACTGGCAAAAAACAAACATTTGCAGCAAAAAAAAAACAGTCGTTTTGTCAACAGTTTGTTCTGTATCTGCATATCTAATAACAAATATTCCCACAGTCAGCAGGTTTGTGCATTTATTTGTGCTAGCAATCATGCATATTCACCATGCACCTATGTATGAACAACACACTCACACACACGCACAAACGTTGATTATTTCCATTTATCAAATGCAAAATATTGGTTGTCGGCCACCGGATGATTTTCCCCACTTCCATTTCGTACAGTTCCCCAATCTGCTTTTTTCGGCGCGCACTCATTGGCAGGAGCACATGTATGCAGAGTACATACATACATATGTATGTGGGTGCGTATGTAGAGCACATGTACGCGAGTGAAAAAGTTGGTTATTTTTTTTACTAAGTAAATGTATACGTTGGCTAAAAAATTATGTAGTTCCGAAAAAAATGGAAATCTCTATTGATGCTGCTTTGAATATTGCTGCCTTGTGCGAGCGGGATGGGGAGAGCGACACTGCATGCATGCATACATGCACTGTTGATTGAAGGCGAAATTATTGAAGCATTGAAAAATTTCTAACGATTCATGGTTTTATGTATTCAAATTCTTTGTGCTCAGGCAAATTTCATATGACCATCTACGCGTAAAAGCAAATAAAGAAGTACGGTAGGTGGGTTAATCGAGAACCGAAAAACGGAAAATTATTCCAAGGGGTATTTTACAAAAATAAATAATAAAAATAAATTAAGAGCGCAGTTTTTTTAATTACGACGCAGATGTACGCTTCCAAGAAAGCTACGAAAAGCAATTCTGTACTACTCCCATACTACTCCCACTACTCGGCATCAAATTCTTATTTTTTTTCTCATTTTCGACTTATTCAGCTTATGACATGGTCTATTTTCCGGACTAGCGGAAATAACATCTCCCGTGAAGGGGCAAAAAAGAACTAACAATACGGAGAAAGAGGAACTACCAGCACAGAGCGCCAATGGCAGACTTAAAGAAATCATGGAATTGAAAATTCAATATTTAGTATGTTTTGAGCGCTTTGACTATAGGTGCATAGGAGAGATAATTAGCTGTGAGCGCATGGGAACAAAATGAATTTTGAAACGAAGAGCTTTGTTGTTTATATTACCCCTTTGCGGTCGTATGTCTCCTCTCAGCTACCACGGCAACGAGCCATACTAATTTTATACGGTATTTATTTATAGAATCAATAAATCTTGTATATCCTTCAAATCGCTCCTTCAACGACACCCATATCAGAATTTAATGCGACCCAAAGAGTTATTACTAATCAGCCCGAAAGTCAGAGCAGTCTATGGAACCACTAATTACGTTGTAAAAAAACGTAAAACACTGGATTTCCTTATAACAAAAGTAACCTTGCGATGTTTTTTGGCTGTAATTTAAAAAAAAAATGAAAAACTTTGATTCTTTTTGTGGATTTTTTTTTATTTGGTCTTTTAATTTTTTTTACATCAAGTCGAGAATATGATGCCATGAAAATGGCCGCCGCCACAGTTGATTGTCATTTGAGTCCTTTTTATGGCATTTTCCATCACTTTGGCAAAAACTTCCGGCGATAGGTCCTCACATTCTTGACGGATATTGTCTTTAAGAGGTGCAAGAGTCTGAAGATTGTTGACATAAACCCGCGACTTCAAAAAGCCCCACAAAAAGAAGTCTGGAGCGGACAAATCAGGCGATCTTGCTGGCCAGTGCAAATCGCTAAAACGGGAGATTAGGCGCCCGGGAAATGCATCCTTCAGCATATCGGTTGTGGCACGTGCAGTGTGTGCCGTTGCACCATCCTGTTGAAACCACATGTTTTCCAATCCCCATTCATCAAGTTGCGGCAAAAAGAACTCGTTGATCATTACTCTGTAGCGCTCACCATTCACAGTAACCGTTTGGCCCGCGACGTCTTCGAAGAAAAAAGGTCCGATGACTAATCCAACGAAAACAGCACACCATACAGTGACTTTGAGCGGGTGTAATGGCTCTTCGTGGGTTACACGCGGATTTTCAGTGCCCCAGAAGCGAAAATTTTGCTTATTTACGTACCCGCTAAGGTGGATATAGGCCTCATCACTCATGATTATTTTTGATGAAAAATCATCTTCCTCTTGGTGGTGATTAAGGATGGCTTGAGCGTATGTTAGACGCGATTGGCGGTCAGCAGCTAACAGCTGATGCACCGTCTGGACTTTGTACGGAAACATCTTCAAAACTTGTACCAAAATTCACTGTAATGACTGATACCCATTTGCGTGGCACGTCGTCTGGTCGTCTGGTCGATGTCGACGGCGCTTTCATGACATCCTCGGCTACAGCAGCAATATTCTCTGCAGAACGGCTACTCCGGGGTCTGCCACGCCTGGCAGCATCTCGTGTTGTGCCAGTCTCTTCGAGGCGAGCGGCTAAACGTCGCAGTGTTTCACCAGTAGGCGTTGGATGGCGAGGAAATTTGCGACGAAATCCACGTTGTGCCAAAGTCACCGACCGATTATTGGTCAAATAAAGAGTCAGCAATATTCCGCGTTCTGGAGCAGTGTAGCGTAACATTGTTTATTAACGTGTATTTCGCATGTGTTGACTACACAAATGTCAAAACAGAACTAACATTAGAGGCCAATCGCAAAATTTATAGCATTTTCTGATAGGAGGATTACTTTAGCGCCACCTGTTAGGAACGACCCGGATTAATACACGACCAACAACTATCACCCCAGCAGCATTCCCCCTATATGTGGGAATGTTTATTCTGCTCAACAGCAACAACTGGATTACTTTTCTGCTTTCGTGCGTTTGAATTTATTAGCACACAGCGGGAACTACACACATTTAAGGAAAGCGTCTCTTCAAATTTTATCGAATGGAGTGCAACTGATATACATAATTAGTTCGATTATATGTTATTTAGCTACCATACCTTACAGTTAGCGCCTCACAAAATGTATGTAGCTCTTAAGGTGTATGATTTCGACTAGGGCAATTTAAAAACAAAATTTATTAAACATTTGCGCCTCCTCATTACATCTACTCTGATATAGCACATTATACAATAACATAACAAACATAACATTACATAACCTAACAGAACAGAATATAACAAGACATAACAAACTTAACATTTTATAACAGAAAATAAAGGGTGGTTAAATTTCAAGAGCCGATGTTGAATGTGAACCACACCTAAACGTCAACGACACCGTTGGACTTCTTTCTTTAGGGTTATTTGAAAGAAAAGGTGTACGTCGATAAGCCAGCAACAACTCAAGGGCTAAAGGATGATATAATTCGGCACATTAACGGCATAGAACCTCAATTATGCCTCAGCGTCATCGAAAATTTGGACCATCGGATGGAGGTGTGCCGCCGAGGCCGCGGCGGCCATTTGGCCAATATTTTGTTTAATACGTAATTGAACTATACCAATATTGTCATAGTAAAGAGAAATGATAATAATTTCCGAAAAAATTGTATTTTATTCAAAATCAACACCGGCCCTTGAAACTTAACCATCCTTTAGTTTCCACAAGCTGTTTCAGTACTGCGAATGGACAGACAGAGAGCCTGAAGCCACAAGTGGTAAGCCTGCTTAGTAAACTAATGGATCAAAACTGAAATTTAAGTTGAAAATAGATTGCATTAAAGCTAAATAACACTGAGTAAGGGTCGAAGGAGTCGAATGGGAAAGTGATGCAAAGCAATTTAAGTTGGTGATAAGACGTAGCCAAGCTGTGTCTCCAGCCTCTCCTTCTCATACTTCCAGTCTCTACCTGTACTTGGTGACCTTGCCTAGCCTTGACACGCTGCAAGAGTCGACGCGTTACCCTCGGTTTTCCGTTGGGTTACTACTGTTTTCTGTGGAGAGGACCTTCTTATATCGGCGCTCCGCCTAAAGACTTCTTCCCCTTCGATGTTTATATTTTCATTGCTTTTTATTTCGTTTTTTGTTTTTTTTTTTTGTTTTGTTCATTTCTGTTTCTTATTTCTGTCTGGGCCGAAACTCTCAACCGCTATCTCCACGCTTACATGAAGTTTCCGTAAGTTGTATGGTTCTCTACCAAACAGGGAGGCCATACTAAGGTTGACACTGGTCTTTATGGGTACCAGTGTTCAGAGCCAGACCTCAAACCGGATATAATAGCGAGTCATCTCAATCCAACCTACATAGGCACTAAATATAATACTATGCGCTTTGAACGCTCTGTGAGCAAACCCTTCTGTGAGTCATTTCAACTAGATTTGCATCCGCTTACACAGATTACAGAGATTCACTGCACCAGCCCGCATTCTGTTTCCAAACCAGTAAGCCATAATCAGAATCTTACTGGTGTCAATCCTGGTGAGCCGTAGGCCGCGCTAACATGTTGTAACTAGCCGCCGAGTAACGGACGCTGACTAGGATAACCGCTTCTTCCGACTCCGACGCTCCTGAATTTTTATGATCATAGCGCCCACGAAAAGAGCATCTATTTAAAGCCGGCGCTTAGTCGCCTTGTCTCAGAGGTATCAACACAAATGCTGGTACAAATACTTATACCGCTGGGTTGCTTATTTCTCAAGTCTTATTCACAACTGACCTGCTACTAGAGTCCTTCCGCCTATCCGCAACTGCCGACCACTCCAGCAGCTTAGAGCTTAGCTTTGCCCCTCAATCGCAAAAGACCATGAACCTCATAGGCCTTGGAGCCAAGAAACCAACCCCAGTGGGAGGTAAAGTAGGTGACTAAAGAGATCTGGAAGACCGTTGTATACTTTAGTTCGGTGTATACTGGTATATGAAACCGTGGCGTAGATCATCGGCAGCATCAACGGACTTAGTCGGAAAATCTACCGAACCAAGCGCCGCGTTGAAGTGATAAATCAATCTTCTTTACCCAATCAACGGAAGCAAATTTCTAAATTAACTTGAATAAAACACCGAAAGTGGAGCTGGATTGATCCCATCTTAAGAAAAGCAGGCGATGACATTGTGTGAATGGCGTTTGAATGGAATGGATAAGGTACTCAGAGAAGAGATAGACCTATGGTAACTTGGGTCCGGTCAGTGCCTGCTGAAAGTAGAAGTTGAAGAACTTTACGCGAAATTAAGTGTCTTACGATGAATCAAACACGTCGGAAGGAATTCGTTACCGCACCGCACCTCCAGCAGGGGCGATGGTTAAGTTTAAAATTACATTACTACATCATTACTTATCGAGGAAATAAAAAAAAAAGAATCACGGAAATTAAATTTTCCGAACTGAGCTGGAGCTATAAACATGTTTGGCAGTTGATGCGCTCAGAATAATTGTAAAACTAGTGCGGTCAGATACTAGAACCTGGTGGACTCTCTGAAACTGATTAGAAAAGATTAATGAAAAATGTTAAAACTGGGACGCCAAAGTCCTTGAAGAACATTTTTGTAGAGTTTGCCGGCAATCTGATATGATTCATCGTCGAAAAGCGTTCTACGCGAAAAAAGATATTCAAACGGTGTGCCCTGATAAGCCAGAGTATCCGTTTTTGCAGACTCAGAAGCAATTACCGGCTCTGATTAATTTTCTTAGCGCTACGCAGATCATCACAGACTCTACTACTCTTGCTCGTGACTCTCCTACTCTTGCTTTGACATTATCCACTGCTCTTTTTGTAGATCGTAGCTGGGGTAATGATATCCTTTTGGAACACCCAAATTAGGAATTTTTCTTAGCGCTGAAGATGAAGTGCCTTCAAATGGTTCCTCTCTTTATAAATTTGGGCACGAAGTTACGTTTCGCCTCAAAGTTGTTTCTTTTTACAGGTGACTAAGAAGTGAATTTTTAATATTTAATATTTCCAGAAGACACTGCCTATTTCATTAGGGTGCTAGTAAGACAATTTAAGTTCAGTCTACTACTTTAGACTAAGGAGCTCCAGTGATAGACATTCCTCTGAAATAGCACATTTTGTGATCGCAGAAACTCTGGAGGGAAAATTGTTAATTAGGTGTCCACGTGGTGAGACTTAGGATTTTGTTTTTGGTCGGGACAACTAGCAAGTACAGCACTCAGACCCAATTAAGTTCATTGTACTACACTTGGATTCCCTTTTAATTTTCTTTAAATCTACGCGCCCTCCAAGGTGGTCGCTTCTTAACACATTAGTGCCAAAGACCTCAAGCCTGATTCGAGCGAAGGTGGGGCAGACGCACAGAAAGTGGTTCGTCGTCTCATCCTCCTCTTCACAAGCTGAGCAAAGTGCACTGTCTGAGATGCCTACGTTATCCTTGTGGTACAGAAAGTGGCCCGTCATCACTCCATACAGCAGTCTGCAGTTCCTTCTGCTTAATGACAGGAGGATTTGCGATAGTCGATCGGACATGACAGGTAACATGAGTTTAGTCCATCTGCAGCCTCTCTCAGCCTGCCAAGCTCGCTTGTGGGTTGTAGTAACTCATTTGCTAACCGTGGCTTTGATGGTCGCAGAAAGGAGGGGCAGAAGGGGCTCCGGGCCAAAGAAGTTGGCCTTAGAGCCCATCCTAGCTAAGGAGTCAGAGGTCTCGTTACCCCGATACCTACGTGTCCCGGGACCCATCTTAGCATCAAGCTATTATGTCTACCGACCTGGATTAACAGGACTCAACTACCTTTGATGTGGTTGGGGGGCTGTCTAAGGCCATGAGCGCAGGTTGGCTGTCGCTGTAGACTATATGTGTCTGCCTCTCCATCTGTTTTCCACAACAAAGTTCATCGTTTCTTGAACAGCATACACCTCCGCTTGCAACACAGATGCATGCAAGAGCAAAGTGCAGCGAAAACTGTGTTTGCGGGGCTCATTTTTAGAGTTCGACCACAATTGAGCCTCGCGCTGCACCATAATATATTATATATATTTTCATGCTTATCTGATTACTGATTGCGATTGCTTCAAGTGCTTTCTACAGAAGAGCTTTCTGGAGGATGAGGTGAAATCATCTCAACACCTTCTTCTCAGCTGGCCTGCTCTCGTCGGGAAAAGATTCAGACATCTGGCCTCCCACTTTTTTGCGATATCGGTGGATATTGCAAGTTCAAATATCACACACCCGATGAATTTCATCCAAAGCTTGAAGCGGTTATTAAAAATGTAATTAGCTGCTGTTGGTCGTCATCCTCTAATCCAAAGCTCCTTCTTCATTCTACCAACTGGTTTGTTCTTTTCCCTCTGTTTTCCCCCCTCTATGTTGACCTGTAGCGTGAGTGGCCATTTATCCTACCCTATCCTATACTGAATCGATGAATTCTGAGGCACTCTTAGACTCTTTTATCGCTCTAGCTTTATATATCTCCATAAATATTCGTAACTCATACATAAGTAAGCTGACATGCTCACGTACAACTATTTAATGGGTATGTATGTATGTATGTTCGAGTAAGTTTATAAAAAATACCGGAATTTTTCCAAGTTAACATCATCTTTCTCTTTTCTGCTCACCTTCTATCCCCACAAAGACTTTGCTATGCTCTTTAGCACATATGATCCTTGTGTGCGCGCCTGTAGGTATGCAAAAGAAATTAATTGCACTTAGTTGAACATAATTTTATTTCATTTTTTTTCACATTCTCCCATTTGTATTTTTTTATGTCGCCGCTATTTATGCATTTCTTTGACGGTTGTGTCCATCTGGCAATTTTTTTGCCGGCTTGCAAGTAACGCCTGCGGCATCTTTTACTACTACAAATGCATGGACGTGTATGTGTTAGTTTTCGTAGTGCACCTCCATATGAAGGCAAAAAAAAAATGTGTACCCGCATGTACTTGGGCCATTCTTTCACATTCTTCGGCACATACGGATTTGAGTGAGTGTTTGACCGGCCGGCTGTGTAGCGGCAATAATTCGATTAATTTGCTAGCCTTGCTTTTATGCCATGCTTTCTTCTAATGTGCAAATATACTTATGTATTATACTATACACATATACACTGGCATATGGATTTGTCGATGTATGTGTGTTTGTAAAATAGTTTTTCTTTTTGAAAAATTTTTTTCTCTAATTTTTTTTGCTTTTTTTTTCAATATGTTCTTGATGTCGTTTTTTGGCTGAAGAATCAAGTTTTTCATTCCAAACGCTTGTAAGTAATATTGGGTGTTCCACTAAATCCACCAATTTTGAATTACACACGGCTGCAAGCAGAAGCATCCGTGCCATGCCTAAATCTCCAACAAAATTTACACTGACGGAAGCCGGCCTCCCCACAATTGAAGAGAGATTCACGACGAATACGAAGAAACTTATACCTAAGCTATTTCTTTGCTACAACAGCGCTTTATATGAAGCAGTGGTAAGCGAGCTTCAAAGAAGTAAGGACCCACGTCGCAAATCGACAATTGCACTGTGCATCGATTACGCCAGAGATATCGGTAAAACTTCCGCTTCACTTCGCCAAAATGTACTGTTTCCCCCACGGTTGATAAAAGAGCCTAATTTTATATTAAACCTAGCAAAATATGGTAAAAATCATACCAATGCTACTGTTTACCAACGTCTTTTTACTGAAATCACAACTCCTCTACTTCCCGAATGGAGTTTAATTTTCACTGATGGATCAAAAACTGATACTAACACCTCGTTTGCAGTTGTCAACTCGAAAGGAGAAACAATCACGGCCGGCATCCTCCCTAGCTATGCCTCCGTTTATACAGCCGAAGGTGCAGCGATCTTTCATGGTATTACCTTCGCTGAAAACTCTTTACCGAAAGCAGTAATTTGCACGAATAGCAAATCAGCCATTTACTCGATAATGAACACAATGGACAAGACGCACATCATCTCCTGTATCCGGAGCAAATTATCAAAAAATAACGACCGCATAAAAGTTATGTGAGTTCCAGGCCATGCAGGCATAAACTCGCTGGGAAAGAACCACTAATAACTTTCGACTATTTGTCGAAAAAAGACGTTAACAAATTTATACATCAGAGGCACTATAATACACAAATGGTCAATTGGGGATCCTTCCCATCATTATATCGTAAATAATCGAAACAGGATAACACCAAACTACACATTAAATTGCCGTTGCAACGATATCAAATCATTTGTCCGCCTTCGTCTAGGGCACAAATCGCCTCACATTCATACGTTTTCAATGGTTCCAGTCCTCCATGCTGCCAACAGTGTCATCCTTAACGGTCTGCCACCTACTCGACGACTGCCCACATTTTGAACAAATCAGGAAAAGTATCTTCCGAAACCAAAACCTTCTGCACTGTTAAGAACTACTTCCTCAAAAAATATATCAAAAATGTCAGAATTTCTAATTAAATCGGTATTGGGAAAGTTGATTTGATGTTTGCTCCTCTGACATAGTTACTATATTTTTACCATAGTCTTAATTAATTAAGTTTTCTAGTCTCCTTTTACATGTAAGACCTTTAAGCTAACTATCTGTTACTTCTACATCAGCGAGCCGAAGGTCCTGGCAGTCAGTGCTCCTTTTTTTACGTGTACGAATAATAGTATTATTATTCCACGTCTGTAAATAAATAAATAAATATATATGTTTGGTGCTTACACCCTTTCTGTGTATTTGGCCGAGTTCCTTCTCCAATTTTTGGTGTGCGTCTTGGTGTTTTCCCGCAAATGGAGGGGCCTACAGTTCACGGAGGACGTTGCGAACCTGTGCATTTCCGAATGGTTGTCGCGCACCTACCCAGCCGGCATTTTCTTATGTTGCCTTCTTTAAGCAATTCTCTTTGAGAGAAGGTTAAAGGCTGCTAGATTAGCGCACCGTTTTTCAAGCGGAGAGCATTTTAAACGCCAAAGCTTCAGGTCATTAATGGCCAACTCAAAATATGCTCAAGAATATCGAAGATCCCTATAATCTCTGCTACTGTCAACTTGACGTTTTTCTCATTCAGAAAAACAGGAAACAGAAAAGTGCTCGAGAAAAAGGACTTCGTAGTTTGATGATTGAATTCAAGCATACATTCACCTTAGAGTTTCTGAGCAGAAGGTGAGTGCAAACGTTCATAGGCTGGATGGTCTACTCTGAAAGCCTGCTGCCAGGTTCAAAGACACGCTAACGAGTTCTGTAGAGACTGTATAGATAGAGGCAGAATTGACTCAGTATTTTCTGTGCACTTTGAACAAGTTTGAGCCGAATCCAATCTAAATTAGTTGCAAGATTTTAAAGCTATATGTTAGGCTATCAAAAGCAGATTCGATAAATATTGAAAAATTTGAGTTCTTTTGATCCATTCGACTTGATCCATTCATTGAGACATTTAGCGATACTCTCGTAAGAAGTGAAGCGCTCTCCAATAAGGGCTGCCTACATTGATCGGAACAGATAGTAATCCGAAGGTGTGTGAGGAATACGGCGGGTAGGGCAAGATTTCCCACTTTAGTTCCTCTAAATATTTCTGGATCGATTTAGCAATGTGTGGCCTGGTATTGTCATGCAGCTAAACCATTTCGGGCCGCTTTTCTTTGAGAGCTCGATTCAAACGCATTAGCTGTAGTCGGTAACAATCGCCAGTGATAGGAGTTCATAACAGATCCACCTTTCTGATCCGTCCAGGTGCACAACATAACCTTTGAACATGAATTTTTTTTTTCACTGTCGATGGTTCACCTGGCAGGCTCCTACATTTTCGATGCTTATGCGATGTTAGCGCACAGACATCGTCCGCATATGCTTGGACGTGGAAACCGAGTTCCTGCATCTCCACTAATAGAGAGTCTACGACGAAGCACCACAGCAGCGGAGAAAGAACACCCCCTTGGGGACATCCTTGCTTGGCCCTGACCGTGATTTGTTCGTCACTGCTCCCACCAGCGGTTAACAGCCTCTCAGAGAGCATGGAATATATCCATTTTACAATGGTTTCATTAACTCCGTGTCGTTCGGCAAAAGAACATATCGAGCCGAAAGTGGCATTATCAAAAGCCGCCTCAATGTCCACGAACACGCCCATTGTATATTCGTTAGCTTCCAGCCCGGCTTCAATCTTGCCAACAAGATCGTGTAAGGCTGATTCACAGGATTTCCCACTGTGGTTGGTGGTTGGTTGGCGTGTTGATTTCTACTATGTGGACTTCTCGGCAATACCCCCACTCGAATATGTTTCTCCACCACTCGTTCCAGGCTTTTCAACATGAACGATGTCAAACTGAATGGTCTAAAACTTTTTGCTAGGGAATAGTCATCTTTTTCTGGTTTCGGAATAAATACCTACTACTCTTACGCGTCGCCATTGGGATGGTATATAACCAAATGCAAGACAGGCTGTTAAGGTCCTTTTCAGGGCCTCAATCAGCGTGTCTCTTCCTTTTTTAGGCATTGCTGGATATATTCCGTCAGGTCCAGGGGTCTTAAAGTTCTTGAAGGAAGACAAGGAAAACCTTATCGATTCCTTTGTCACTATCCAACTAGTAATATACCATTATTGTTCATGCCACTCTCTCCTACTACACGGAAAATGGGTTTCTAGTAGAGCATTAAACGTTTCCGATTTGGAAATGATGTATGAATCATCAGGTTTTCGAATGGAATCCAGATGAAGGACCTTACAAAGTCTCGCTGATGCACGCCTACTTTCCATCATTTTGATTGCATATCCATTTTTCCAAGATTTTGACGGCTTTCCTACAGCTGCGCTGCTCTGCTTTCAATAGCCTCTTTGCAGAATTATCCGCTTTCGTCCTTTTGGCCGTAGTGCTGAGCGCTTGCATTGTTTTTATTGTTGCATGCAGTCAATGCTTTGCTGCTGTATAATTCCTCCTGCTTCATATGTACTTGCAACACACACAAACACTCGTATGCTGTGGTGTGTACACAAATCCATGTTGCAGGAAATTTTTTCTATTTCATACACATAGACGCGAACGCATATGTGCCTGTGTGGGTGTGTGTGTATACTGTGTACTTGCAATTGTAGGCGTATATGCACCCGCGTCAATTATTGGCTATGCAGAACAGTACCGTTATTTGCTTGTTTTTGCAGTCGTCGCTACATCGCTATCTGCTGTAAGCAAAGTTGTGCTTCTCCTGCAATTCTCTTCGCCATCCCCTACCCACATCTGAACCTCCTTCGCAAGCGCAAAAAATTTGCTTAACTACCGATTTTTCTCGATTTCGATTTTTTTTACAGTTAGTTTTTTTTTTTGCATTTTTAGAAGCTCCTTCGTCGTTGGTGGAATTTGCCGTTCTCGGTGGCTGGCTGCTGACTTTCGGTGACGCTGCACATACAGGTATTTGAAAGATCTACGGGGACAAAAGTCCATTTAACAAAACAATAAATACATTTACAAAAATTATTTCCTGAGGTACCTGACCCTTCCGAGAACAAAAGCCAGCCCCTCCCGCGCACTCTACAAGCATTTGACATACGATAACGGCAGTCGGAATTCGATCGTCTCACCTCGTGCACGTTATCTGTTCTCGGCACTCTTGCAAAACCCAAACTTTAAAAGTGAAATTTTATGTTTTTGTGTTCAACAGTGGAGTAAAGAGGTATGGATTCTGAAGCATCAGGTTAGTAATGAATGAAATCAATTAGAATCTTTATAATTTTCAAGTATTAAAGTTAACTTTTCAACCCTATAAGTACACACCTTCTTAAACTACTTTTTTTTTCTTAAAATAATATTTGTTAGTCAATAAGTAATACTATCGAGCTAGATCCGGTTAAGATTCGATTATAATTGTTTAGTATGTACCTTGTTTTGACAATTCATGAAAGAATTTGATCCGGATAAGTCCGGATAAACGGTATTTTAGTACTTTGAATGTTGTTGGTAAAATTTTATGAAAAATGTGTTTTCCATTACAAGGGATTAAGCGAAATATTTATTTGTTGTAGATTCAATGGGAGCATCGGGAATGAGGATTGTGACTAGAAAATACTTGTTTGACCTCATGAACAATGAAAATTTACCCAACATAGAGGCAAGGCTAAATTTCTTGAAAGATCAGTTTATGTCTATTAAAGGATTCTCTGACAATCAAATTGAGACGTTGAAAAGCAGTTTTGCACATTTCAAATCAGAATTTAAAAATCGATGGACTAAAGCTCATTATAAAGAAGCGGTATTCCTAAAAAGTAATGAATCTTGGCTGAACGGAACCTTCGCCATTCCCGTTGTTGCTGACAGTCCTTCAAATCGAACAGGACGACCGAGTAAATCTTTTGGAGATCTGAGCGAAAGAAGTAAAAGAAGAAAAACTGAGGAAATGCGCTCTAATCTTGATCAAAACCTTATCGTGCATGCTGCGCAAGTAGAATTAAGAAAGTCAGGAAAACGAGATGCTTCGAATGTGCTAAAAGAAATCATTACTTCGCCAACTCGCGCAACCAAATATAAAAAGGCCTATTATCGAACAAAGTCATCAAAAGATAAAATTTGCCCCTTATCTGTCCAGGAAGCAATGCAAATGTTCATCGATGCAGATCTAACACGAGACCAATACGAGACAATAAGAAGAACAAATAAGAAATTCTTTCCTTGTTATAGTATTTTACAAAAAGAAAAAAAGAAGTGTTATCCGCCACCAGAATCTTGCACTGTAAATAGTACAGGTGCGGAAGCCGAATTGCAACCTTTGGTCGACCTTACCGTTAGACGATTATCGGACTACCTGGAAGAGGTACTAACAACATTGAAGGTCCAAGAATGTGAGACCCTTAAATTAATTTGTAAATGGGGTTGCGACGGGTCCCAACAGAGCCAGTTCAAACAAAAGATTGAAAATGATACGGATTCAGATACGAACATTTTTCAAAGCTGCTTTGTTCCTGTAAAATTAGTATGCGACCAAAACATGGAAAAGACTATATGGGAAAATCCAACACCATCTTCTCCTCGATTTTGTCGGCCTATAAGATTTAAATTTATCAAAGAGACTACTGATGTAACGGAGCAAGAAATTAATCACGTCAATAATCAGATAAACAGTCTGGTTGCAACAGAATTTGACTTGAGTGGCAAGCATTATTCAGTGAAACACGAATTTATAATGACAATGGTTGACGGAAAGGTCTGTAATGCTGCCACAGGAACCACATCAACCAGTCGTTGCTACATTTGCGGCACAACCTCAAAGGATTTCAACAATTTGGATAAAACAATAGATGTTAATTTCGAGGCTATTCAATTCGGCCTTTCGGTACTATATGCCAAGATAAGAATATTTGAGAGCATTCTCCATTTGGCTTATAAGTTGCCAGTAAAAAAATGTAGAGCAAGAAAAACAGAAACTGAAAAAAGCCTCGAGAAAGAGAGAAAACAAGAGATCCAGGACAGGTTTCGCCAAGAAACGGGATTGTTAATAGATATGCCAAAGGCGAATTTCGGTAATACCAATGACGGTAACACAAGCCGAAGATTTTTCGACAATTCTCAATTAGCATCCGATATAACAGGCATCAGCTACGAATTAATATATAGACTGAAAGTTATTCTAGAAACAATTTCTAGTGGTCATAAAATTAATCCTGAAAAATATGATATTTATGCAACAGAAACTGCTCGATTATATGTGGATCTTTATCCGTGGCATCCCATGACACTCACAATACACAAAATACTTATTCATGGAGCTGTTATAATAAAGAGTGCTTTGTTACCAATTGGCCAGCTCTCTGAAGAGGCTGCAGAAGCCCGCAATAAGCATTTCCGCTCTTACCGCTTAGATTTTGCCCGAAAATTTACTAGAGAAAATTGCAACAGGGATATTTTTAACCGCCTCCTTTTAAGTTCGGACCCCTTAATGAGCTCTAGGAGGCAAATAAAAAGAAGAAAGTCCCAATCATTTCTGCCAGAAACATTGGAAATGCTCATGCCTGCCGATCCAAACCTAGAATTTTCTTCACGTAGCGATGAAGAAAATCTAGATAATACCATTTGATTGGATGCTTTTTTTAATTGTTTATATTTTTTTATGTTTGATCTTGTAAATCTTTCTTCATTCTCATATTATATTTCATTCAATAAATGTTTTAAGTTCATTATTTTAGTTGGTTTTATTCAGAAACATCCATTAGCACACGTTAAACCCAAAAAATACTTTTGTCCCCTTAGATTGTTCAAATACCCCTATGTGCGCTGGTGACCAGCGTGGTGGTCATCATTCATCAAAGTGAAATGTTGATTTAGTGCCTTGTCGTTTGTTGTGTGACAGTTGTTGTTTTTGTTGTTGTTGGTGCTGATATTGTTTTTGCCATATTTTGCATTGCTTACACAGCCACCAATGCCTGCCCGCCTCTTAGCTGTTGGGTGGTTGCAACATACGCGTACTACACTTGTTGCTCTATGTTGGTGCCCTTTTGCTGTTGTTGTTGCTTTCATTTGCTCATGCAGCTGATGCAAATTTCATACATGCCACAATGCCCGTATTGTTCCACACAACTCTTCCGCCCAATTTTTTCATTTCATCTGTAGCAGCAAACTGCGTACGCCCATTTGCTTACCATGCGAACAGCAACCGTTTTTACACACACTAACGTACATTTTGTAGGTCTACTACATATTTTTATACCCAAGGCTTGAATGGAAAAGAATATTGCGACAATACCACGACAATACTGCCCATAGACCAATTGAGGGTTTATTGACCAAAGGTGACTTGTTTAGGCGGGAGAAATTCATGGAGTTTTACTCTTTGCGAACTCAATTTGTTTAGGTACAATCAATAAGCCACCAGCACCTCAGGGAAAAACGAATGGAGAGGCGACACGAAGCTGTATTCGGGGTTCCTTGCGATTCTCTCAGAGCAAACAACGGGGCGAAAGTCAGACAAACACAAACTCTCTCTAAACCTTAGCTGTTGTCTACCTAATTACTATAGTCCAGGATATGGATAGCAATTAATAGGCCATTCGGTTGAGTACAATACTCTCCACCCCTGCTGCTGCAACAGAAAACGTTGAACGGATGCCGCAACATCTTACCCTGTACACCAATCAGACAGAGTTCCAGTTTTATGCCGACTAACAAGCCGGCCGCCGTAGCCGAAAGGAATGGTGTGTGACTACCATTTCATAGTATCCACGTTCAAATTATCAGGCATGCAACACCAAATGATAGAACAAATTTTGTGTAATAGTGTCCACCCCTTAGCAGAAAATGGAATACCTCTGAGTGTACAGGAAAAAAATCCTTATAAAAAACCATCAACACTCATCGGAAGCGGCAGAAAACTGCCGGTTTCTCCATTTGTGGAAAAGTATCAAGACGCCCACCAAAAATAGAAGGACTTCGGCTTTACAGCCAACAAAAAGTGTAAACGTCCATTGTCGTATCGTCTTTAAGCTACACTTATCGCCTACACGAGTCAACAGGTAGGGCCACTCGATGTTTTCCTGAACTTTATCCTGCCAGTTGACAGAATCACGTGGGCAATTAATAGTTTTTCTCAATTTAAATCTTCTGGTTCTGACGATATCTTACCTGTGATGCTTCAGAAAACAAGTATCTCGGTGGTTCCTGTCCTGCAAAAAAGTCTACTTGGCGTATATCGCTCTTAATCACGTCTCCGCCAGCTGGGAGAAAAGGAGAGTTGTTTTCATACCTAAGGCAGAGAGGAGGGCCAAGGACTGTAAGCCTATAAGTCTTACCTCGTTTATCCTAAAGATGTTTGAAAGATTGATTGATTATCATCTCCGAGAGCACATCGAATCCAAATTATCTCCAGCTCAACGTGCTTACCTGAAAGGGAAACCCACGGAATCAGCCTGACACGAGGTCGTAGGGACTGTGGAAAACTCTCTAGAAGGCAAACAATTCACTTTGGCGGCCTTCATAGATATATAGGGCGATTTTAACAACATCAGGGCGAAGTCAATTGTCACTGCGTTAGATAGATCAGAGGTGGAAAGACCTATCTGTATCTGGATCTCGTCCCTGCTTGGCTGCAGAGCAGTTAATGCGGTGCCAAGAGAGGCTAAAATCACTAGATTCGTTCACAGGGGACGCCCCTACTTTGGCTAGTTGTAATTGTTAATTAAGGGTGGGGTTAAGGTAGTAGTACACGCCGATGACTTGATCCTAATGTTAACGGGACCGTTCCCCTCAGTCATGGCTGAGATTTTGGAAAGGTCACTGGCTGTACTCAGTCGCTGGACTACCACATGCGTCCTCCGAGTCAACTCTGACAAAACGGAGCTGATGCTATTTACCAGAAAATATAAACCTCCATCGGAAGTTAGCTATCTTGGAGTGATACTTGACTCCAAGCTGCATTGGAAGCTACACATTGAAAATCGAGTAAAGAAGGCCAGTATAGCCTTCTACTCCTGCAAATCTCTGTTCGGTAAAAAATGGGGACCAAGCCACAGGTCGTGCTGTTGATGTACAAAGCAGTAGCTTTGCCAATTTTAACGTATGGATGCCTAGTTTGGTGAGAAGCTCTTCGGAAGGGATATAATATCACTAAACTGGGGAGGGTGCAAGGGACTGCATGCATTGGCATCACCGGAGCATGTAACACTTGCTCTATCTCTATCGTGCTACGGCTATCTTTCCACATAGGCAGGATTGAATCGAGGGGAAAATCTGCAGCGAAGCTTACACCTCTGTCTTCACTGACGGTTCCAAGACGGAATCGGGAGTCTGAGCAGGGGTTTTCTCTAAATCAGCCAATTTATCTATCTCCTTTAAACTACCGAATACTGCTAGTGTTTTTCAAGCTGAAGTCTTTGATCTTTGAGGAGATCAAATATCTTGGGTGTGCAAGTAATATTTCTCTGATCTGGGTTCCAGGACATAGGAACATAGAGAGAAATGAAATTGCAGAAGAGCTTCCCAGAAAGGGGACTGAATTGGCCGCAGAGACCTCCTACCCGTTCATCGGCATCGCCATGACAGTTGTTTAAGGGGAACTGCACAAATTACTTCTCAGGAAAGCGCAAAAAAAGATGGAACTCCATTTCTTCATGTGCTATTTCGAAAACCCTTTGGCCCCAATACGATAGAAAGTCCTTTGGACTCCTCGCCATTCAATTTCCAAGCTCGTAGCTATGTTTACCAGTCGCTGGACGATAGGCATACACGCGGAAAAGCTAGAGTTACCATTTAACCTCTATTGCAGAAGCTTCGGGTACCGTTCAGAGAAGGAGACTGTTCAGCACTTTCTCTGTAAATGTCCAGGTTTGGCAGCTAGACGACTAAAGTCACTGAGTGCGCTTTTCTTCAACAGCCTGGGGCAGTGCGCCAACCTAAATCCCATCAATATTCTCCATTATATCAACAGATCTGGCTGGCGGAGGTCTCATAATGGTTGGAGGTCTCATAATGGTATCAAAACGGTGCTACTTGAGGGGTGCCAGACTGGCACTTCAACCATTTCACCTACCTGCCTACGCTCCTGTTACATTGCGAAGTCAGTTCGTTAATAACTCATTTGAATTCGATAGCTCCGTCTGCGAAAACTTGGAAAGGCTTGGATTTAGCTGGAGATGCTAAGAGTAAATTGCACTGCCTATTCTAGTATTTAGCTTAAAGTCATCTGAACGCTTCCATTTCATGTGATCCAAGTATTTTGGACATGGCTTGAGTATTAACAAATCTTAATATAAACTGCACCAATATTCTAACAAAATTAACCGTTAGGGATGGAGAGAACAGATTGGCGAACTCTCATCTTCTGACGACTTCTGTCTCGTCTTGTTTTGTCGTGTCATTTGGTGTCGAGGCGTATTCATGTTTTTGTTTTAGTCGGGATACGTTGTTCGCGCTCGGTTTTCGTTGTCAGTCGGCTCGCGAAGTTTCTTGTTTTGCTACAATATAATTATTTGTGGGTCCCGTATTGTTGTCGTTCCACAAATAGAGGAACCTACAGTTTTACGTCGCCTCCGAATAGAGATTTGTTTATGAGAAGCTTGGTCATGGAGCCGAGGAGTAGCTGCCATTAGAAAAGCTTTCTATCAATTGGGTTTTCTGTTCCAAAGTTGCGAACTTGTGCACTTCAGAATAGTAATCACGCACCAACTCATTCGACGGAATACTGTCAGTGAAATGATTGTCTTTGACCAAAGTGGACACTTCTTCTTCATAAATTCAATCTGAACCTAAACAAATACCAGCTCAAGATAATACAGACTAACCAAAGAAGAGATTATCTTGGCCACATGGGGTCTCATGGCAGGAATAATGATTTATACAACTCAGCCATGGAGACGTGATTCCTGGAAATTTGCAACTGTAAGACAGTACGGCCACCGGCCGCCGTAGCTGAATGGGTTGGTGTGTGACTACCATTCGGAATTCACAGAGGGAAAAAGAGAAACATGTTTGAATAGCGGCCGCCCCTCGGCAGGCAATGGCACACTTCGGAGAGTATTTCTGCCATGAAAAAGCTCCTCATAAAAATATTTGCCTTTCGGAGTCGGCTTGAAACTGCAGGTCCCTCCATTTGTGAAACAACATCAACACGCACACCACAAATAGGAGGAGGAGCTCGGCCAAACTCAGTACGGCTTCCGTAGTCGAGTGATTTTTGCGTACCTACCACCCGTTTCGGATTCAGGCTCGAAGCTTACTGTTGACATGAAACAACAAATTGTCCGAACAGTTGTTTTTCAATAGCTGTTGCCCATAGTTCCTCTACTTCCACATATGACTTGGGTATAAAATGTTGCACGCTCTGTGTCAGTGTGTGAGTGTGCGTTCTCACGGTGGCCATTCAGCTTATACACTTACATGCATACATCTCAGCTGACTACCATTCAGCCAACCCATTTTTCGCGCACCTTGCAGCTTGCAACATTGGACGCATGTGGCTCGTTGTTCGGCTTTTCTTTGCTGCAAACTTTTTCCACTTTCATTACAATTTTTTTTGTTTGTTTTGTTTTTGGCCTTTCATTTGCACTTTTGATGAAACGACGAGAGGGCTGTTTGCATTTTTCCGTTCATCTTCAGCTGCTGCTTCTGCATTTGCTACACCTCTTGGCTGTATGTTGCATGTTGCTGGTTGCTAAAAATTTCGCCGCCTCGTTGCAATTTTTTTGTTTGGCAATTCGCTCCATTTGTTTGCTTATCCTCTGTGCGCAGTAAATATTGTGTCGGCTTGTGTTGTTGCTTTTATTGTTGTATTGGGTGTTGCAGAATTGTTTTTGCGCTTTCGACATATTTCACTTGGTGCCTCGGCCATCGGTGTGCATGTGTTTTGGTGGGTGTTTTTTTTTTTTGTTGTTAAGATTCTTGGAACATTGTTTTTGCTGCATCAAATTTTCGTTCACTCTGCGACCCCACCTCTGTCTTGGCTGCCTTTTCGAAATTCGCCTGCATTCGCCTCCCTTCATATCTGTTCTTGTGATTAGTCAATTTTTCAAAACTTCGCTTGCTTGTTTTTTGTTTTTGGCTGCACCAATATTTTTTTATTTGTTTTTGATTTTACTGCCGTTCGTCCGTTGGTGACCAATAAAAATGCTTTGCGCCCCTCCGCTGACCTCCTTTTCAGCACCACCGCCTGCAGTAGGTGTGGCATGCCGCTTGCACCCAGTTCGTTTTGCACTTCGTGCCAATTATCTTTGAAATTAGTATGATTTTTGATTGTTGTATTGTCATTGATTGACTGATTTTGTTTTGCAGTTTTGCATTTTACAGTCGACGCCACCCGCTTTCCTACTCGTCGCGCGCATCCAAGCAGGATTTAGCGCCCGTAGTGGGTGCAGGTGAGACAAATGATTATTCTGCTTGCCTAAATGCTTGTAAACGTATCTCTGTGGAATTTGTGCTGATGCAAATCTGTGCTTTGTATTTGGATGAGTCGCGCCCCTCCCTTCCCTCCTGCGATTCAAATGCTTAATTGCAAATAAACCAATCAGCTTTCATTTCTCAAAATACTTGAATCCATATGGATTTCCCTGAGCGCTGATTTGATTTTTGATGTACCGTTGCACACGTATGCGAATGTGTGTGTGAGTGTGTGTAAGTAGAAGCTCATATGAGGCTATTTCAAGTGTGGAAGCTCTTCCGATATATTTTCTTAATTAAACAGAAATGCACAAATGGAGAAAATGCCAGCGCAATTACCTTAAAAGGAGTTTTAAGTAGTTTGTTCTTGGTTTTTGCTTTACTTAGAAAATATGATTATCCCCAAAATAAATATTCACTTTATTGACCAAACTCTTTCATGAGAAACTTTTTTTCATGTGGAACTGTTTTATACTGGAAGATTTGCTATTCTCTGCCGAGTTGTGGCCGCTATTAGGAAACACTTTTCTATCAATTGGTATTTCGTGCGTCCAGGGTGTCGAACTCTGGCACTATCGAATGGTAAACACGCGCCAACTATTCGGCTACGGCGACCGCCGCAAAATAATGGAATAACGATTTTTCGCCACTTTTGACTATTTTTCATCTACTTTTAAACAATTTTAATTAATTTAATTTAAATTTAAATTTCATTTTCATAATTTTTTTTTTATTAAAATATAGCCTATTCTTCAACAAATATCATTTAAATCAAAGTTTCAAGAACCCAAGAGCATCAGCTCGCAGCTTGTTACACAAAAACCCCAGCTTATTCCATGAGAGTTCAATTAAGTCAAAAATTTAAGGTAAATAAGCAACCGATCCATAGATAGATAGCGATATCTCGGTATGGATTTCGGAGAGCAGCTCGAAAATGGCGTAAACTTTTCTCTATAAATCAAGCCAAAGTATCCGGAGTATGTGACTATTTTTTTCGCTATAATGAAGGCGGCAATATTACTACAGTCAACGTAGAGCCCTTGAGAACATACCCTTGTTAGTGAGCTCTCTTACTGGTTTAAGAACCCTTCTCCTCCGTCATGGCTGAAATTTTGGAAGGAGCATTGACTGTATGCAGTCTTTGGGCTGCCAGTTGCACCGCTGAGTCAACTCTGATAAAACGGAGTTGCTGCTATTCACCAGAAAATACAAACCTCCACCTTTTAGACTTCCTACATTAAACAACCAGTTTCTTACGCTCTCGTCGGAAGTCAAGTATCTTGGTGTAATACCTGACCTGAAGCTCCTTTGGAAGCTGCACATCGAAATTCGCGTTAAGAAGGCCAGTATAGCTTTCTACTGCTGTTCGACAAAAAACATGAGACCCCAAGCCACATGTCGTACACTAGATGTACAACTTAGTAGTTCTGCCAATTTTGGCATTTGGGTAGCTCTTCGAAAGGGCTATAACACCAATAAATTAGAGAGAGCTAGTGTAGAACATGCCCCACTGCCGCCCTTAACGTCATTCCGTTGATCTTCAATTTCAATTCATTACTGCTCAGAACACTATTAGGTTAAAGAAAGTTGGCCTCTGTAGGTAATCTTCTGTAGGACATGGTATCATTTGAGTCAGATTTATCCTTACTTTGTGTGCTTCGCACAGATCTCTCCATTCGCAAACTGGGCTTTGAGGTTTGTGCTAGGGCTATCTTTCCAAGCAGGCTGGATTGGAAGGAGGGAAGAGTCTGCACATGTGTCGGTGCTCTCTCTGTTTTCACCGACGGATCCAAGCTAAAATCTGGACTTAGAGTGGCGGTTTCCTCTAAATTAGGCATGCAAAATTCTTAGGGTTCGCTATTGGGCGGGAGGCATAAATATCTTTTCCGATAGTCAAGTTGCGATGAAGGCATTGTCGTCGCCATGTTGCTGCTCTCTTCTGGTCAACTGATCAACCGTTTCGAACGTGTAGGAAACATATCTCTTATCTGGGGTCCAGGATAAAGAACCATAAGGAACGTGAGTGGCACGCTTTGTTTGAGTTCGGCCAAATTTGCTGAGGTCATTACTATTGCAAGCAAGAGGATGAAGAAGCATAAAAGTCAACTGTGGCTGGTATCGTAAATGCAGGTTGCACTGCAGCTGTCAAGATATTGGAGTTCCAAAGGCAGTCGCGTCACTGTTGCTTTAGCAGTACGCATGGAAGCAGTTTCTTCTCGACGTGAGACTCAAATATGACCCAGACTTTTGTGGCATGAAGGAAAGCGGGTGCGTGTTGCGGGACGTGGGAAGCAGCATGGACGAACCGTTCTCACGACAGTCGGTTCTACGTATCCGAAATGATGGATATAAATCCGATCCGGGCAAGGACAGTCCCTCCAGCAGCATAAAAGAAATAAAATAATTAAAATTCCGCGCAGAGAGACTGATCGCATGTGAGTTAAAGAAGCGAAATAGTGTTGACGATTTATCAGGGTTGTATTTAAAACTATTTAAAAATTTCTTGCGCTTAAACTCCCCAGGAGTTCGCGTTCAGCACTTGTGTGTAGTTCGTCTACTCAAAAACGAAACCCTCGAGCATTGGGGTAATTTTTCCCTTTGATTCGCAGAATAATCGTTTACCCGATTTTGTCCGAGTTTAATAAAGCTCGTCATTCGTTCCTTTCTGATGCCAACCGCCGCCAGTTGGACACACCAAGTGAATCAAAGGGAACACTAATAATAGTCTCAACCTAGAAATCCAACGGAAAACCTCTCTAGCCAACGGCGGGTATCACAGGTGAGGGAACAATGAGCTGTATGAGCTTTACAGCGACATCGACATTTTACAACGAATAAAGATCCAGCGGCTTCGTTGGCTAGGTCACGTCGTACGGATGGATACAACAGCTCCGGCTTTGAAAGTATTTGAGGCGGTTCCAGCTGGCGGTAGCAGAGGAGGAAGAGGAAAACCATCCACAAAATTCCATGTGGTTACAACTACCCACCATATCCGCATTATTTGCCGGCTCTGATTGCAACAGCACATTTAGGATGCCCTCTTCTCTTAGCATGTGCCCGCATTTTGAAAAGTTCGGTCTTAATACGAGATATTGTGGAATTATTGTTGCATCTAACGAATCATAAAGAAACAGGTAATGCGATGCAATGCCCAACGGTATTTAAGATTGACCGGTAATGGGCAGGCAGCGTTATAGATCGCTGGCTTGCATACCCAGTTGTGTATGGTGGAAATTAGAGTGCGACTAGTTATTCCGTACTATTTCTTAGTGTTAAAAAGGATAGAGCTTCTGTCAATTGGATCTTTATATTGCTGTATGTTGCGTTCAGACCGGCACTTCCCAACTAGCACTAAAGCGCCACCATTATGAGACCTCCAACTGACAGATATCTACAACCAATCAGAGCTGTTGATGTAATGGCGAAGGTCGGTGGGATTTAGGGTGGAGAATTGCCCCAGGCTATCGAAGAAAGGAGCACCAGTGACCTTAATAGCTAACCTGACTGCCAAATCCGGACATTTACAGAGAAAGTGCCTAACAGTCTGAAAGGTCCCCACAGTTTTTTAAATGAGGATTAAATGGTAAACCCAGCATTTCTGCGTGAGTGCCGCTCATTCAGTGGCAGGTTAGCACAACTACAAGTTTGAAAATTGAATGGTATAAAGTCCCCAGGACTATCTGCCTGCTGCATCTATTGTACCGGGGCCATAGGATTTTCGAAATAGCACACGAAGAAATGGAGTGCCCTCTGATCTGTGCTTTTCTGAGAACTAAGTTGTGCAATTCCCTTTTAACAACAGTCACGCGAATGCCGATGACCGGGTGGGAGACTAATTCTCTGGACCTCTTCCTGGTAAGCTCATCAGCAATTTCATTTTTTGGTATGTTCCTATGTCCTGGAGCTCAGATCAGAGAATTGTTACCTGCACACCTAAGAGATTTGATCTCCTCCTTGACCAATTTGAATTTGCATCATCAGAGCCTTGGTCGCAGCTTGACTTAAGATTTTGGTTTCAAAGATTTTTTTTTAGTTTTTTTCTCCAAGAAGAAATAACTTTTAATTACAAACTACTTTACATACATATTCCTAGCCAACTTCTTGCCGCTGCCACAAAGTAAATTCAAATATTCCGTCTAACCTTGTGGGCTTGTGGCGATGCCAACTGTTCTATAAATGCAACAAATGTGACTTGGCCGTGGCGAAATGTCAGCGCGGCGAAATAGTGCGCACGTGCAACCCGCTGGCAGCAAGTGATCGCATTTTGTACAACATTTTAAAGTGAACGACGCATGTGGCATGCGCTTAATTCTTCCAATGCGCAAACAAAAACTAATCCAGGGGGAGAGGGGGCGGTGGCATTGCTACTCCCGCCGCTGCTCGGGCCATGAGTCCGCCGCATTGTTACATTTCTCGACTCGTATTTCTGATTTTTGAAAGATTTAGCGATGCAACATGAAAATGTCACGTTTTTCATGGTCGTCAGCTTCGTACAAAAATAAAATCAACAACACAATGTTAACAATACACATGTTGCTGATATGCTGATGCTGCGGAGTCGCTGCAACAAACGCAAATTCGATGACATTTGTGGCGCGATACTGAAAACATAGATTTTTTTGTTTTGCTTTGATTTTAGGCATTGTCAGGCGAGTGGTTGTTGTTTTGCCATAGATTTTCTTTGTTGCTGTGATGTCTCGTTTGGCCTTTATTGCTGTTGTTGCAATGGTTGTCACCGATCTTACACAATATTGCTACAATTTTATGCGGCTGCGCGTGCGCTGTTGCTGCTCGCAAACAACAAATGTGTACATGTTGTTGTTGCTGCACTTTGCTTTAGCAAATAGTTGCTATTGTTGGTGCGTTCAATGTTCATGTTGTTTGACAATGAGTGTCGTGATATCTCCCGCCGACTTATTAATTTGCTGAAAGCAAACAAGTTGCGCGCCAGCCTAACGGCCTTTTGGCTAGTCTATGCGGCCTGTGACAGGCATGAATAATATATAAAATATATACATATATGCATGTATATATGTACGGATGTTACATAAGTGATTGAAATATTAAAAATTAAAATTTGAATAAACGATGTTGCAGAACAAGTGATGAGGGCGGGAGAGAAGCGAGATGGAAGCGAACGGCCACTTGTGGGCAGGTGAAAGTAAATCTTCGAGCAGTTTTCTACCACGAAAAGGTATCGCATAAAAATCACCTGCAATGCCAGGTGGCATACAACTAGGACAGTCGTTTCCATAGGGAATGAGTCACACAGATACACAGTTCAAGCCTGAGAAACTCGTCCTAAGCCTTCTGAGGTTGTATAAGTTTGTCACTTAAGGGACTTTTCTCTGAACCCTTCACCAAATTTGGCTATGGAAGGATGGGTGCAACTACTTTTGACGTGATAACGTCTTATAATTCGATTTAACAGGCTGCACGCACGAAAAAATGTGTCGTTACCTTGCTCATTACTGTTCATATGTAGTTACCTTGCTCATATTAGTGTTACCTTGCTCATTACTGTTCATATGTAGTTACCTTGCTCATATTAGTGTTACCTTGCTCATTACTGTTCATATGTAGTTACCTTGCTCATATTAGTGTTACCTTGCTCATTACTGTTCATATGTAGTTACCTTGCTCATATTAGTGTTACCTTGCTTATTAGTGTTACCTTGCTCATATTAGTGTTACCTTGCTCATTGCCGTTACCTTGCTCATTGCATTGAATGAACTGCAAGCGAAAGGGCGGAACGAACGACAAAGCAAACAAAGCAAACGAACGGCAACGTTCGATATCTTGCTCTCTCCTACTTAAGTGAGCGTATATATTTATGTATGTATATGCGCAAATGTACATATATAAATTCACGTATTTGTATTTGCATATGCCTTCTTATTGATTATTATTAATTTGATTTACTTGAAGAATTTAAAATAAAACCAAGTTTGTTAATAATACCTGTTGTTTTAATGTTATAATTATTAATTTTTTTATTATATATGAAGGAAAAAATGTATGGTAATATTTACCATATACCTTATAAGATATGTTGTCTATACTAATATTATAAAGAGGAAAACTTTGTTTGTTTGTAATGAATAGGCTCAAAACTACTGGACCGATTTTAAAAATTCTTTCACCATTCGAAAGCTACATCATCCACGAGTAACATGGATTATATTTTATTTTGGAAATAGGGCTCGAGATATAGGTCAAAACGTGGACCCGGGTAACCTTCGGATGTGTATGTACAATATGGGTATCAAATGGAAGCTGTTGGTGAATGCTTTAGTCCAGAGTATGTTTCATGCTGCTCCGTGACTAGGGTCTCGAGATAGAGACCAAAACGTGGACCCTAGAATGTGTTTGTACAATATGGATATCAAATTGAAGCTGTTGGTGAATGCTTTAGTACAGAGTATTTTTCATGCCGCTCCGTGACTGGGGTCTCGAGATATAGGTCAAAACGTGGACCCGGGTAACCTTTGGTTGTGTATGTACAATATGGGTATCAAATGAAAGCTGTTGATAAGTGCTTTAATACGGGGTAGTTTTCATACCTATTGATGACTAGGGTCTCGAAATATAGGCCAAAACGTGGACCCGCCGTGTCTTTGAACCGAATTAAACCAAACTTACACACATTGTTAAGTAGGTATTGAAGATGATTTCCGTATAGTTTGAATACCTATTGGTAGATAGGGTCTCAAGATATAGGTGAAAACGTGGACCCGGGTAACCTTCGGTCGTGTATGTACAATATGGGTATCAAATGAAAGCTGTTGGTGAATGCTTTAGTACAGAGTATTTTTCATGCCGCTCCGTGACTGGGGTCTCGAGATATAGGTCAAAACGTGGACCCGGGTAACCTTTGGTTGTGTATGTACAATATGGGTATCAAATGAAAGCTGTTGATAAGTGCTTTAATACGGGGTAATTTGTTATGTTATGTAATGTAATGTAATGTTATGTTATGTTATGGTATGGTATGTTATGTTATGTTATGTTATGTTATGTTATGTTATGTTATGTTATGTTATGTTATGTTATGTTATGTTATGTTATGTTATGTTATGTTATGTTATGTTATGTTATGTTATGTTATGTTATGTTATGTTATGTTATGTTATGTTATGTTATGTTATGTTATGTTATGTTATGTTATGTTATGTTATGTTATGCTATGTTATGTTATGTTATGTTATGTTATGTTATGTTATGTTATGTTATGTTATGTTATGTTATGTTATGTTATGTTATGTTATGTTATGTTATGTTATGTTATGTTATGTTATGTTATGTTATGTTATGTTATGTTATGTTATGTTATGTTATGTTATGTTATGTTATGTTATGTTATGTTATGTTATGTTATGTTATGTTATGTTATGTTATGTTATGTTATGTTATGTAATGTTATGTTATGTTATGTTATGTTATGTTATGTTATGTTATGTTATGTTATGTTATGTTATGTTATGTTATGTTATGTTATGTTATGTTGTGTTGTGTTGTGTTATGTTATGTTATGTTATGTTATGTTAAAGTATATTATGTTATGTTAATGTTAACTCATTCTCTATATCCACACAAAATATCTATCAAACAAATAAAATTAAAATTTTCTTTTGAAAATGCAACCATTCAATCAGTATTTTCTTATGACGTTATCACGTTAAGCTATCGTCAGTAAACCGACTTTACAGACAACCTCTTTTTTTTTTGCTATAGCGCTATGCTACGTAAGCTTATTGCATTTTCGAGTAATATTCAGAGCTAAATTCTGGCTTCACACATATTTCCGTTGACCTACAAGTGTTAAAGATGACCATCAATTATCGATTCGTCGCCGTTCGCAGTTACTCAACAACGTGGAAAATTTTGCGAAAGGATTTAGGTGTGAAGCCTTTCAAAATAAAGCTGGTGCAAGAATTGAAGCCGAACGACCTACCGCAACGCAGAATTTTTGGTGAATGGGCTCTTGGAAAGTTGGCCGAAGATCCACTTTTTTTATCGAAAAATTGTGTTCAGCGACGAAGCTCATTTTTGGATCAATGGGTAGGTAAATAAGCAGAATTATCGATTTTTGAGTGAAGATCAGCCAGAAGAATTGCAAGAGCTACCAATGCATCCAGAAAAGGTCACAGTTTGGTGCGGTTTATTGGCTGGAGGTATCATTGGACCGTAGGTACTTCTTCAAAGATGCTGCGAATCGTAACGTAACTGCGAATGGTGAGCGCTACCGTGAAATGATATCCAACTTTTTTTGCCCAAAATGCAAGAGCTTGACTTGCATGACATGTGGTTTCAGCAAGACGGTGCCACATGCCACACAGCACGCGTAAGAATGGACTTGTTGAGAGGCGAGTTCGGTGAACATTTTATTTCACGTTCGGGACCTGTCCATTGGCCACCCAGATCGTGCGATATAACGCCTTTAGATTATTTTGTGGGGCTATGTTAAAGCTCATGTCTATTCAGACAAGCCTGCTTCAATTAACGCATTAGAAGAGAACATTAAAGCATTTATATGTGAGATACCGGCCGAAACATTGGAAAGAGTATGCCAAAAATGGACTAAGCGGATGGACCATTTGAAGCGCAGTCGCGATCAACATTTGCATGAAATAATCTTCAAACATTAAATCATATGGTTTGTACTATCGATTTAAATAAAAATTTCATGCATTTTTCTGAATTTTACGTATGTTTTTTGAAAAACTTTCCTATAGCTCTTAAAAAATTACCCAATATTATTTTCTTCTTAATTAAATTATTTGTTTATTTTATTTTAATTGATTTTATTTAATTTTAATTAAATTCTTTATATTATTTCATTGTATTTTAGTTTCTCTTTAATTTTATTTTATGATAATTTTTATTCTTAACTAATTTTAATTCATTTAGCTTTTTACTTAATTTACATGGTTTTATCGCACCATATTTTTATTTATTATTTTTTTTTAAATTTTTTTAATTGAACTTGGTTTAGTTTCCATTTTATTTTAATTAGTTTTTTAAAAATATTTGATTCAATTTTTTCTTCCTAGTTTTTTTCTTTTTACTTTATTTTATTTTAATTAAATTAAATTATATTAAATTTAGTTCTACTCGTTTTAATTTAATGCGGTTTATTCCATTTTATTTTAATTTTATTTTATGATACTTTTTTTCTTCATACTTCTTTTCGTACTTAGTTTAACTTGGTTTTTGTTTTTTTTAATTTATTGTTACTTAATTTATTTTATTTTATTGTATTTTATTTTGTTTTGATTAATTTTATATAAATTTATTTTATTTTTAATTATCTTATTTTATTATATATTATTTTTATCTTTTTTGTTTATTTAATTTAATTTAGTTGTGATCCCTTTTCTTTTTTTTTTTTCTTTTTAATTTATTTCGATTTATTTTATCATATTTTCTTTCTATTTTCTTATTTTATTTAATTCCTTTTCTTTATTTTATTTTATTTTATTTTATTTTATTTTATTTTATTTTATTTTATTTTATTTTATTTTATTTTCTTTATTTTACTTGATTTCATTTTGTGTTTTTTTTTCATTTAACTTATTTTTATTTACTTCATTTTATTTTATTTTACTTTTTAATTAATTTTTTATTTTTTTTTTTTTTTATTTTTTTTTTTATATGCACTTCTCTGCTCCTCGCATTACTTCCATCAAAGTCGTGATGCGTTCGTCGAAGATGCTCAGTTGATAACTTGTAACCAACCACCAGCTCAAGAAAGAACAGCAACTGCGCCTGCCTTTGCAACGGTCTAACCCATTGCCAGTGGCATTGCTGATGTTGCAACTTGAACTTGCGCCGGTTTGTCACAAATTAAACACGTTTTTCCACAGAAATAATGAATAAACAAGCACAACAGCACCAATAAGAACAACAGGCCGAGTGTTGTGGGTAACAGAGTACAACAACAGCAATAATCGATACTGCATGCAGAAGCTGGATTTCATTCGAAATTAATACAATTAGCAACTTGTAAATTTTTAATATCTATCATCGTTGTTGCAACGCGTTTCGTTGACTGCAGTATTGCTGCAAAAGGCTACAACAATAATAGCAGCAGGGGTTATTAAAGCGCGGAGTATTGTAAAGTGTTAATTGAACGAGCGGCCATGTTCATTATTCTTAGCTATACAAACTCTACATAACAGAGGATGTGTCCGTGTGTTGGAGCTATTTTGCACCATTCATTGCATGTGCACATGTGTGCGTGTATGCCCGAGCACATTTCACGCAATTACGCACAACTAACTAATGTAATTTTAATAATTGAGCAGAAAATCAAAACACAATTTTTGTATTGCCTATACAAATTTACAACTACTACTCTGTTACTCTCTTACTCTCCTACTCTGTTACTCCGTTAGCACAGCGACTGCAGCTGAGCAGTGGATGCTAGCGGCTGTAAATTGCATTACATGTATTTGTCTACGTGCTAGCCAAAGTGGTGCGCATAATTGCTTATGGGCACTTATGTTGTTGGTTGTTAGGTTTAATTTAAAATTGAAAAAGGCAAAAAAAAAATTGTTAATTACGAAGTGCGAACACATTTAGTGCGGGCCAACCAATTAGGCCAACCGACAGCAATACGTCGACACCAGCGAACAGCAGGCCATCAGCGTCACCAACGAACAGACGCGTCATCAATGCTATTACGCGTGATGATAAACTGCAGTATGGTAAAATGGAGCAGTTTTAGGTAGGAAAAAAATGAATTTTATGTATGCGCACATTTAAGCGTTAATAAGATAAAAGTAAGTGCGAGCACATTAGGGATGTTTTCGGTTTTTATTTTTAATTTTATAATTTTATTTGAATTAAAAAAATGTTTTTCTTAAAATTCATTACTTTTGGCGAACGTACACAGTCGATCGTATGATCCCTGACCACAGTAATTTTATGTTCTTTTTTATCACTTTGATTATGCTCACTTGCATCAGATGTTTCTCACTCATCTTAACTCTGACTTTCAAAATTTTCACTTCACATTGAAGTAATTAAAAAGCCCACTACTCTGTATGTGAACTTAACCTTAAGAGTTTTCCGAATTATACAAAATTACGTTGATTATATTTAAATTTAAAGCAATCCAACAAATTTTCATAAAAATTAAAAATTTTTTAGTTAGAATTTTTAGAAAAATTCCTTGTATGCAGGTTTATACGAGGATTGCGATTTGTATTTTGCGCCTTTGTAACACTACATGTGATGAGCTGTAATTCGAAATTTTTTCGACAAGTTTTTTTGCTCTTTTTTCAGTCAGATGAAAAATGTATGCCGCCCAATAAAATGAAATTAATAAATTTAATTAACTCGTGAAAATTTTCGTGCCATGATATATTTTGATTTATCGGATTATCGAGACAAGAGTGCATTGATCAACTTACTTTGACTTTCTGCGTTGAAGCAACACACTTAATAAAAAAAAAATAAATAATTGGCGCGTACACTTCTGTAAGGTGTTTGGCCGAGCTCCTCCTCCTATTTGTGGTGTGCGTCTTCTTGTTGTTCCACAAATGGAGGGACCTACAGTTTCAAGCCGACTCCGAACGGCAGATATTTTTATGAGGGGCTTTTTCATGGCAGAAATACCCTCGGAGGTTTGCCATTGCCTGCCGAGCGGCGGCCGCTATTAGAAAAATGTTTTTATTAATTTTGCTTTCACCGAGATTCGAATCAACGATCTCTCTGTGAATTCCGAATGGTAATCACGCACCAACCCATTCGGCTACGGCGGCCGCCGCAGTGACACTTAGTCACTGTGAAACGCTGGTTCAATGAAATCCAACGTGGCCGTCCAAAAACGGTTGTTGTGCTAGAAACAATCGATGCTATGGTCATGTTG
The DNA here is from genome assembly GCF_027943255.1 of Anastrepha obliqua. Classification (NCBI taxonomy): domain Eukaryota; kingdom Metazoa; phylum Arthropoda; class Insecta; order Diptera; family Tephritidae; genus Anastrepha; species Anastrepha obliqua. The sequence continues at coordinate 53,966,176 of NC_072893.1, forward strand.
CAACTGCATCACTTGAGAAACTCAAAGCCATCACTTCTCAGTGGTGCAGCATTCGTATACCACACATTTATCAAATTATCCTTCAACAAGGCAAAGCGAGCTCGCACGCAACGGGCCACACAAGAGAGTTATTGGATCATCCGCCTTACAGCCTTGAAACCTAATGATTTCTTTTCATTCACGAGTATCAAAAATAAAATGCGAGGTCAAGGTTTGCAACACCTGAAGAAGCTGTTGAAGCCTTTAAACAGTTCGTTTTTGAGGTATCTACTTTTGAGTAGCAAAAGTGCTTTGGATATTGGTTCAAGCGTATTCAGAAGTGCATTGACTACCAAAGGAAATATTTTGGAAAACAATAAATGCTCTTTCATTATTAGGTTAGGTTAGCCTGGTTGGCAATAAGCCACGCATAGACCTTTTGGTCCCTAGCGATACCAGATGGAGACCGACCTTTAAGAATACCTAAAGTAGACATCATGTAGGATGTCAGCGCTTTGGGCGAATCTAAGTAGAGCTGGGAGCTCCACTTTTCAAACGTCTTCCAGACCCTCAAACAGTGGGGCTCCCAGGCATCTTAGTCGTGTTTTTAATAATGCCGGACAAACCCACAGAAGGTGTTCTAAAGTTTCCTTAACCTCCTTTCTGCATTTCCTGCATTTGTCCGTGTTAGCAATCCCTATCTTGTACGCATGTGCAGCCAATAGATTATGACCTGTTAGCATACCTATGATAGTTCTGCAGTCCTTTCGCGAGAGCGTAAGTACGAATTGAGATAGTTTTTTGTCGTTAGTTCTACACATAACTTATGCTGTTTTGCATGTGTTCAGATTAGTCCACCTAGCTTTCACTTGCCTTTTCATGTGGTCGTCCATTTTATTGTATATTGCGTTTAGCGGTTTTGGTATGCCATTCCCTTGTTCAAATGGTAGTCTAACAGCACTTTTTGCTATCTCATCTATTATTTCGTTCCCCATAATGCCTTTGTGACCAGGTACCCAGTAGATATGCAGCCTACTGTTTGCGGCTAGCCTTTTTATGGCCTCCCTGCTCCGTCGAACATTTTTGGACTTAATACAATATGAGCTTATTGCTTTTATTGCTGCTTGACTATCCACGCATATATCATACTCGTGTTAATTTCTGAGTTCTTTCTTGTTCTAGTGTAGGCTAGCTCCGCGGGTTTCCCCACAGCAAAAACTTCCGCTTGGAAAATACTGCTGTGGTCTGGCAGCTTGATAGGCTGCCTTGTCCCTAGTTATATGGCCAGGCTTCATGCCTTTGTGCCATCCCTCCTTTTCAATTGTAGTGCGAAACCTTCTCTCCCAATTAAAGTACGGAGCCATGCAATCCGTGCAACCTGAGCTCCACTTTCCTATTGAGCTGTGACCGAAGGTTCTGCAGGTGAATACCCCCGCAGCCACTAGCCTCCTCGCGGATTTCGCTGCCAGGTTTTCCGCCATAAGGTCAATAGGTGGCATGCTAAGTATCATTTCCAGAGTCGTTATTATTTTTCTATGTTTTCTTGTACCAAATGTGAGTTAGTTAGCCCTGAAAATGGGCGTAATGATGATACTTTCGCAAAAATGTACATTAAAATCATCGTTTGTATCAAATTGAGCCATTCAAATTGAGTCTTCAGCATTGCTTATTGATACATATATCACATTTTAAAAGTGAATGCTGCTTGGAAAGTAGGTTAAAAGCCAAATAAGTACCCAAACTCGTGGCGGTATTTCAGTCCTAGCAAGTATACTGTACACTGATGGACAGAGGCATAGGAACGTGTATGCCGAAATTGTGTTCTGCAGTGATTCTACAGATTTATGCATACAAACATTTCTCAATTCGGTTCGACTGTCACAAGCAACGGTGATGTAAAGAAACGTATACAACCCTAATGCACTAATGCGAACAGATATACCATAAAAGTCATAGCAATCATTAACTATTGCCGGATGTAAAAAGCACATACCCCCGCACATCTCTTATTTGCATCTCTTGGCTGTATTGGCAGCCACTTTCCGCATATTGTTGTTATTGTCGAAGAAGAAAGAGTGTTGACTTGATGGGGGTTCTTTCACAAGCATTGTATACTGGGTATGTCACTAACAATGCTGGAGAATTTGAAGACGTTTGAGCTTATATTAGCAAGGTATTTTCGTTATAATGGAATGAGCTCCGTATTTTCCATACTTTGATTTCGTGGCGAAACATTTCTTAAACATATTTTTTTCTGTTTTAAGAATCGTTTGTAGTTGTAGATTACGATGTGTTGGCATCGTATCACGTCTGTTGTAGAATTAGATATCTGCCGAAGTTCTATGTGGGAATTCACTCTGAATTCACTCTTCACAGGCTCCGAAAAGTTACATTGAGCGCCAAATTTTCAAAGAGAGCGGGGCAGTCGATAGAGCTTTTCATAAGATTTGCAACAAAAGAGCGAGCAAGAAAAAAAAACATGTCATATAGGGACATAGACATTCAATAAAGATCCGTACATATCGAAGTATACTCCCAGGTCCCTAACTTTGATAACATATTTGAGGGAAATCCCAGAGATATGGTAGCACGTAAGGATTGGAGTTTAATTTCCAATAAAGGAAGAGTGAAAACATTTACTAACATTCAAGTTAAGACGATTTCAAGCGCACAATGTCTCAAATTGATTGAGTTCTGATGGAAGGATAAAGGAAACTTGACATGTTTAGACCCTGGTGTATATTTTAAGATCATCTGCATAGAGTAGAGATTTAGAAATGGTCATAAGATAATACGCTGAGGTACTTCTGAGGATTTCATAACAAAAAAATATGAACCATTTATCTCAAACATTCAAATTGAATTGGGGACTGGTCAAGCAACCATGTATTGCCTTTTCACCGATTATTTATACTTCGTGAGGTCAATCCAGAATGTGTGCCACACAAGCTGGCAGGAGAACGTCATGAATCCATTTAAGCCGCTGTGGCCATCAAATTAAATAACATTCCGAAAAAGGACATAAATATGTATTATATTCGTAGACAGATAGCTCGTTTGACCGCTTTCGGCCAATTTCTTCTTTCGAAGCAACTCCTTCGCTCTCTCAAGTCTGACTTGTTGCTGCTTTGGTGTGAGATCATGCGCTTTTCGGATCTTGTAAGGTCTAACTTTGAGATCATTTTTCAGTATGCGGTGGATGCTACGGTCAGATATTTTCAGTTCTTTCGCCATTTGATTGGCACTTCCTCGTGGATTTCGCTCAAGTCGCTTCTTCACTTTTTTAACCATTTCACGTGGCGTTGCAGTCTTTTGATGACCACCTCCATGCCTTCATGACGTTTCGCGATGCACCCAGTATCATTGTAAGGAGGAATGATGCGATAAACCAAAACTTTATTTAATTTAAGGTTCTCGAGCTGACGAACAATCACTGGTTGTGATTTTCCAGCCAAATATAATGCAATCACACCATTATGTTTGAAATCCATTGCTGATTTTCTTTTTTCGCGTTTACTCTCGGCAAAATGCTTCCGCGCGCTTGTGAAAAATACTCTGGACTCTCATTTAGCCAACTAACGGACAGCTGATGCCCGTGTGTAAGCTGCGAGAGCGGTCTGAAGTTGGTTACACTATGAGTGCCGGACACTGTACTTCGCATGCAAAAGTTTTCAATATTGTTCCAACTTCTTACTACATCTCCAACTCGCCGCTAAAGACAATTAGTAAATCAAAAGACCTGAGTGCCTATTTGGACTTCAAGCTACCTTCATCACTCACATAAATTATATAGTTTCTAAATCGTTCACAATGTGTTGGTCTTTATTCGTCGAAATAGTTCTTGGGTCTCTGATCCCTATATTCTCAACCTGTTGTACTCGTCCTTAGTTCGGTCCAGGTTAGAATTCGCGGTATTCGTTTGCGGAAAGTTTCATGCAGTCTAAGTATATTAATAGATTAGCGTTTGTTTATAGAGCTGTTGTGCGCTTTGCTTTGCGCTCGATAAAATTCGTAGATCCCATTCCGTCTTATCGCTCTCGGTGCTTACTAATAAATCTAATGTCCTAAGAGTCTGGACGTGTTCTGTTGTCGATGGTTTCGGTCTTTGATGTTTGTGCGGGCCCAATACATTGTCCGTATCAGCTCAATAAAATTCAGAAGCAGACATTTTTCGTAGCTCCTTCTAATAGTGGAAAAAATTAAAACACTTATCACATATTTCAGAAGAAGCTTAGTTTCAGCTCATAAAATGTTAGGTTATTAACTATTAAAGGAGATATTGTGTAAAAAAAGTTCTTTAGTTTGAGTTGTTCCCCTTTTGCCAAAGCTTTGTAAAACTCTTTGTAAAACTATTCCTCTGAATAAAATGCAATAAACAACCTAAAATGCACTCAACCAGAAAATCATAACTAGTCGCCCCACCGATGCGACGATCCATGGCAGATATTCGGCATGCTAATCCCGCAATTATGTCATGTTTTCATATTAATTGCAAACGAGAATATAAAAGTGTCGGTGAGAATGAGCGGAGAAGTGAGAGTAATGAGCAACAAGCAATAAACGAATTTAGTTCGTGGTTATGCGCTTTATAATGATGAGATGCATAAACAAGTTTTTAATGAATAATTACATGAAAGCAGGTACGCTCTCATACATACGAGCCCTTCTATGACTATGTACATATGTATGTATGTGTATGTATTGAAAAAATGGGAACAATAGGCAAACAGTTGTGGACCTGCAATTAGTGAACAGTTCAATGATCAAATTATAGTCGAACCTATGCAATAGCTATAATTACATATGTATATATATACATACTTGTACATGCATATATATGTAACTCACATATACCCTACAGTGGAAAGTTATACTACTCAACAGGCAATATACTATAATAGTAGTTCATGAACTGGTATTTGAAGGAAGACGAGATGGAGAGTGATCGTAACTGCACCACTTACAAAATGACCAATGTAGTTGTATGCAAAAAAATATTAAATTATTATTATTATTAAAAATTACATTTAAAGCAAATATTCCTTATAACTCATGTTTAATGGAAAAAGTCATACTAATCTAAAAGGGACTAGACTCGAATCAGTTACAAACTAATCAAATGAATTTGTTTTTTAAACCAATATTTCTTATGGACTGGTATTCGATAGAAAAAGTAAGAAAAAAGGCATACTAGTCCGAAAATGACTAGACTCGTACCAGCTGCAAAATTACCAATTAGAGGTATACTCGTATTTGAAGCAAATATTGCCTATGAACTGATATTTAATGGAAAAAGTCATACTAGTCCAAGAAGAACTAGACTCGAACCAGTTACAAAACAACCAAATGAATTTGTTTTAAACAAATACTCCTTATGGAGTGGTATTTGATAGAAAACGTCATAGTAGCCAAAAGTGCCTGGACTCGAACTAGTTACAGAATACCCAAATGAAATTGTGTGTTAAACAAATATTCTTTGTGGACTGGTATTTGATAGAAAAAGTCCGAATAAAGTCTTACTAGTCCAAAAATGACTAGACTCGTACCAGTTACAAAATTACCAATTAGAGGTACATTTAAAGCAAATATTCCTTATGAACTGATATTTAATGGAAAAAGTCATACTAACTAGTTCAAAAGTGACTAAAGTCGAACCAGTTACAAAATAAACAGCTGGAGTTGTATGTACAGCAAATATTCCTTATGGACTGGTATTTCAAGGAAGAGGGTGTACTAGACCAAATCATACTAGTCCAAAAGTGTCTAGACGCGAACTAGTTACAAAATAACCAAATATAATTGTGTGTACGAAATATATTCTTTTATTAGTTTAGTTGTTTCTATGATTTCAAATAGCTATATTTAATACTTATTATTTTAGAACAAATAAAAATTTCTAAAAATTTAATTTTTCAAAATAAAATTGATATCAAATCGAACTACAAATTGAGCGGTAAGAATATTTTGTCTGTGATATTTGAATTCATTTTCAATTCTTTTAAATGTCCATTTATCAATCTTTATTTACTTTTCAACTACATAGTTCAGAACTGGTGATTTTCGATTCAAGTAGAACTAAAATTGTCTGTACCCATTATGAACCAGTTCATCAAGTGGTATAATACTGATAATTGAAATTTCAAAGAACTCGCGAAAAATGCCCGCTAAAATAAAACAAAGATAAACTACTTCAGCTGCAAAGTAAACTGGTCGTAAGGAAAATAGTTCAGAATTAAGTAGTGGGTTTAACTGTGGGGTATGTAGGAGTACATATAATGTACATATATATATTTACTTGTGTGGGCATCGGCCTGGATACAAGTTTGCAAAGCTATTTTTGCAATTATTATGCAACAGTAAATGCAGCGCGCCGCAAATAGGACATGCAAAATGTGGCTTCTAAAGCAAACACGCCACAATGTACGACCACATACATATATGCAGCTATAGACAGATGTAACCGATGTATGTAAGGAAGCATATATGTATTTAATTTATGTAATAGAGCAAATTCTGTATTGAAAATTTTTCACTTTTAACTGGTTCACCTGAAGGAGGTTGCCTCAGGTGTCGTCTTGAGTGTTTCAAATAAAGTAATTCTCAACAAAGAATAGGTGTCACAAACAAAGAACCAAATAACAGTTTTTCACGAAATTGAAGTGGTGGCATCAAGCAAATCAAGTTCAACTGGTCTAAGTACTGAAGTAAGTACTGTATTTTAAGGTGGTGTCCATTTAGGCGTCTATTTTAATACTTTTGTACTGTGTGCACTGACAAAGTATCTCGCAGAGCCATATAACCAAATCACTTTTAATGAAATGTGCAAATTTATTTCCAAAATTACCCTCTGGCGCTCTGATCGCCAAACTTATAAAACCGCAGTTGTGAAGAGGGCTTACGGCTGCTTCGAGGGCGTTGCCTAATACTCAGAGGAACATCGAACTGCGAATGGCTCCGATGCCTTACCTTTGTGCAGCACACTGCAACTTGCGCCATTATAAGTTGTTTTAATTATTGAAATGATGTTTTCGGAAACACCTCGACCGCGCAGAGCAACCCTTGGGCACTTTCTGTGCACGCTGTCAAAAGCTTTATCAAAATCGATGACCATCAAATTAAGGTCAGCTCTGAACTCTGCGCATTGTTCGATGATAATTCTAACAGCGTTTACATGGCCAGCACAAGAGGATCCTGCATGAAAACCAGCTTGGGCGCAGTCGACTGTGGAATAGAGGTGATCTCTTAACCTTTGCTACAATCTAAACCCAAAAACCAGAAAAATTCTTGCTTTGAAAAATTATTTACTATCTCATTGTTGTTTAGGTACATAACGAAAGCACATAAGTCCAGCAACAGTTCTGATCACTCACTTACTGATTATGACCGAAACACAAGTCAAGAAGAAAGCCTGATCAGAGACCGCTCCGAACATGGTGACCCCTTTCTCGCGCATCCTGATACCCAGATCAGAGTAACAAGAAGGCGGAAGTTATATTAAATGAGCGAAGGGATCTTCTCCCATCTTTGGGATTAACGCGTGCAGTCAACTCAAGTAAGAAAACAACAAAAAATGAGGGGACGGGATGATTAATCATTGGAAAAACTAAACGATTAACTTAGTAGCTGAGCGTGGCTGCAAAGCGGCGGGAGGTTTGAGGATTGCGCTTGGGTAAACAGTTCAGCGGATTGGACTGGATTAGTTATGCTTGCTTTGGCACCTATTCATACACCTGCCCTGCTGCATGCCGCATGCGATTGTAAACTGGGCGTAAGAGGAAAAGGTTGAGGCGTTGCATATGAATTAAAAATGTTGCAATCTTCAGGAAAACAAAAAACAAAACAACGCATAAGCAAAAACAAAGCGGCGCAAATGTGCAATTTAATTATCAGAACATGCGAGAATTGTGGCAATTATTGCACACCATAAAAAAAGATGTGGCAGCGGCGGCCGTGCAGCATGAGCATGCATAAATGGAATTCCAATGCGCACACACATACACTTGTAACATGAGAAGATCCATCCATCTATATGTTGCTGTCGATCTGTCGATGACTTAAGCGCAAAGCGTTGAAGGGGGCGTGGCATGCATACCACATATGCCAGAGCTCGGGTGCTGCGCATTCAAAAGTAAGTTTGCCAGTGTGGAAAGGGAAAGCGCCGTCGTCGCTGCAGTTTCGCATAATTACGCGCGCTCACTCGCTTAAAATTCTTGTATGCATTTAAATGTACAACAATGTTGCAAGTGCAGTGAACGCTGCTGCGGACTGAGAACAGAAAACAAAATGCGTTCAACTGGCGTAACTAATAATGGCGCGCATGCAATACTGCCCCAGAAATGGGCGAGTAGAAATTCAGCCCCGAAAGAGGAACAGCGCATCAGCTTGAAGACCTAAGAAATGAGTTACTAAAAGCTACAACCTGCAGGCTAGGGCGTCTTATTTTACCTGTTGCAACATAGGTGCAAATGAGTTCATGCCTGCCGCAAGTTGTTTGCCTTGCCACAGGATAGCGCCGAAATGCGCCTGCGGCTATTACGGCACTTGCAACACTTTACCTGCAATAATGCGAGCTGTGCAGTGCGCGCGACTCTACTTTGTTTCTTTGGCAGTTTTTGTTTTTATATTTTTGTCTGCCTTCCTGACAATGCCAATCAACACGCAATGCACCGCTGCGAGGCTTTGTCTGCGACGACTCATAAATCATTTATATGCAAATTTACAAGTACAAGAACTGCTCTCAAACAAAATTGCACAAACAATTATATTGTAATTGATAATTTGCATTGACGCGGCCAGTGATGGTCACTGCACACTCACAGTCACACACACACACGCATGCGTGTTTGAATCCTTGCCCTGTAGGAGCAAAATTAGTCAGTTTCCAAATAGTGTTTTTTTTTTTTTAAAGAAGTCATTTTACAAACGAACAACGCTTGCAAATCATTGAATTTTATTATAAAAATGCGTGTTCTGTTAAGAAAGTTTAAGATCCACTTTTTTATCGAAAAATTGTGTGGATCAATGGGTACGTAAATAACCAGAATTGTCGATTTTGGAGTGAAGATCAGCCAGAAGAATTGCAGGAGCTACCAATGTATCCAGAAAAGGTCACAGTTTGGTGCGGTTTATATGCTGGAGGTATTATTGGACCGCACTTCTTCAAAGATGGTGCGAATCGTAACGTAACTGTGAATGGTGAGCGCTACCGTGAAATGATATCCAACTTTTTTTTGGCCCAAAATGCAAGAGCTTAACTTGCATGACATGTGGTCTCAGCAAGACGGTGCCACATGCCACACAGCACGCGTAACAATGGACTTGTTGAGAGGCGAGTTCGGTGAACATTTTGTTTCACGTTTATGAGTTGTCAATTGGCCACCCAGATCGTGCGATATAACGCCTTTAGATTATTTTTTGTGGGGCTATGTTAAAACTCATGTCTACCCAGACAAGCCTGCTTCAATTAACGCATTGGAAGACAACATTAAAGCATTGTGATACCGGCCGAAACATTGGAAAGAGTATGCCAAAATTGGACTAGGCGGATAGACCATTTGAAGCGCAGTCGCGGTCAACATTTGCATGAAATAATCTTCAAACATTAAATTATATGGACTGTACTATCGATTTAAATAAAAATGTCATGCCTCTTTCTGAATTTTACGTGTGTTTTTTTTTTAACTTTCCTATAGCTCTTAAAAAATCATCCTTTACTTTAAATGTATTATATCAGATTCTATTTAATCTGTTCACGGTCTCGAACAAATTTCCATTTCATTTCGGTGAAAGATGTGCAGTCTTTTCATTGCCAAGGCAATACAGTTACACAAAATAATCTCTGCGGCTTCATCATTCGGCTCATGCATCCTCAGAGTGACAGTTTGGTGCGAATTTTAGAGTGATGGCATCATTGGCCAATTTTTCTTTGAATATGCTGCTGGAAATCGCATTTCGGCAACGGCGAGCGCTACAGAGGCATAATAAATGATTTTTTGTAGCCGAAGATTGAAGGCATGAACTTCGATGATACTTAGTTTCAGCTGAATGACGCCCCTGGTAAGGCGCCGTGAAGGCCTGTATGCTTTCAAAGTGATAATTAAGCAAGTCATTCATTAGATAGGACTGGAAACCGTCTCAAAAGTCTTGGAAAACTGAATGAAATCGTGCTCTGTAAATAATTATAAATTCGCCTTTTCAAAAAAAAAAAAACTATTAATATTCCGAAAAAAAACTGATATTGAGTACAGAATAACGAAAGCCAGATCATCCTTCGGTGTGCTTAAAAGCATTTGGTACTCGAAGCAGCTAATCACCAGGACAAAACTAAGGATTTTCAACTTGAATGTGAAGTCTGTACCGCTATATGGCTGCGAAACGTGGTCCTTAGCGTGGTCCTAACAACAAAAATGCTCCAAACTTATATAAACCGCTGCCTAAGAGCTATACTGCGCATATGGCGGTTAGATAACTGGATTTCTAATGACGAGCTCTTTGCTCGAAGCAAACAAAGTCCGGTTAAGATGGAAATACGCAAACGGAAGTGGAAGTGGATAGGCGATACAATCGATAAGCCTGTGACTAACATCAGCAGATTGTCACTAGACTGTAATCCGCAAGGATCTCGCTGAAGAGGACAGCCGAAAGGAACACGGAGACGAAACCTGCGATATTTGACAGCTCGCTGACTTGGCCGCAGATAAAGTCAAAAGCTGCAAATCGACCCCAATGGTATGTATTTGTACCAGCACTTTGCACCCCAGCCGGTGCGATAGCCAATAATAAAAATAACAAAAAGGATTTCTGTTAATTTTTTTGAATTAAAGAACGACTATATAAACCAGAATTCATTCTAGTCCGAATTATTCAAATAGAGAGCAACTCATTTCATTTGACGTAACCACTGGCAGAAATAAGTTCTTCGATGAATGCTACAATGATTTACAAATACATTTTGTTCAGTCTTAGTAAAAACTTTTCTCTTCGTAAATGAGTAATGGTAGGAAACTAAAAGAGGATCTCTGATGCTGCTGCAATACGGTTTGGTAGATGCCAACAGGTGTTATGTCATTTAAAAACTCGCCAGAATTAAGACCAGAAAGGTTATTTCTAAGGGCTTGGAAAGGTTTATTCTCTCTCGGCGATTTTGTATCACAGTAAAGGTAAAGACAGAGCACTCTTTGCTCTTAACGAGCTCCTTAAATTGAGGACTTTACCCTTATGTTCAAGTCGGTCAAAGTAAAGCAAAGCTAATTTCTATCGCGTCCAATAGCACAAGTTGTCATTAATCGCGGTACCTTTAAGATTATTCCCAAAAAAATCCGCATTGAAACATATCCGTCGTCCTTCGTACGAGTTTTGGCGGTACTGAAGGCTGGGAGGCTTCATCCTTTCTAAAGCATTCTGAATATTTTGCGTGTGTTCCGGAGCGTAGCTCGGTTGCTCTCCAGCCCTAGTTCCCATATTCATTATTCCCGATGCATCATTATTATGAAAATTCGTATGCATAACCAATGGTTATCTACCAAACACTAATTCCGCTCTCAAGCTCTCAACTAATGAAACTCCCTAGAGGGTAATTTTTCGCGCTATTTTTCGTGTCCACATCAATGCTCTGCACCGTTCATTACCAGACTTGCTGCGTCTGTCATGTCTCGAAGTCTTCTTTTATTTGCATAGTGAAGATTTGTGTCTTTTTACGCAGGTGCCCCATTCTTCACATCGGCTGTCAGCAAGTATTTGATGTTAATTGTTTATTACATTGCGGCTGCCACTGTAGTGTGCATGCAAATTATTGTTCTACTTATTTTTTTCAGACTCTTTAATGAATGCGGTTGTCATTCAAAAGTTACCAGTAGTGAAATAGGAGAAGCAGAGTACTACTAAGTCGGCTGCCGCCGTAGCCGAATGAGCGTGATTATCATTCGGAATGCACAGAGAACGTAGGTTCGAATTTTGGCGAAACACCAAAGTGAAGAAAAAGTTCTTCTAAAAGCTGTTGCCCCTCGGCAGGCAATGACAAACCTTCGAGTGTATTTCTGCCATGAAAAAGTTCCTCAAAGAATATCTGCCGTTCGGAGTCGGCTTGAAACTGTAGGTCCCTCCATTTGTGGAACAACATCAAGACGCACACCGCAAATAGGAGGAGGGTGTACGCGCCAATTATATATATATACATATATATAAGTCGAGACCTCTAACAAAGAAACATTTTTGAAGTTGTTATTCATCTAAGATGTAAGACCGAAAATGGTACCCAAGCGAGATGACTTTTGGATTGTAACTTCAGATGTTTTACTATTTTAGGTATGCCGAAAACGGTTTTCAAACCCGGAGGTGGAGGTGATGTGAAATTAAAATCAGGGCCTGTAGTGACAGCCAAGTTACTCTTAAGAAAACGGCGCAAACCTCTTCATTACTTGGGACTAAACTGCGTTGCAAGGTGGAGTGAACTTGCACTTACTATATGCGGTTGCCAGGACACTGTCAAGGAAACGAACTGGCTGATGAATTGGAAAATTGCGATTCCTTGCGGTGTCCAATTGGGCCGGACTCAGACTGATTGATAGATTAGTTTGGACTCGGCAGCTATCCGAGTAACACCTGCTTCGTGATTTTCACTAAGATGGAAAAAGAGCAGCATCGTTCGGTAATTCACTTTTTCCTTTTGGATGGGAAAAAATTGCGAGCAGGTAAAAACAAAGTTGGATGCTATCTATGAGAACGCTTTGCCATCTATGACCATAGTTAGATATCGGTTCAATGAATTTAAACGTGGGCGAATACCCGATTTTGATCAGGAGCAACCAGGATGCCCGGCAGACGTGTCCACGACATGATTTTCGTTGATCGACGAACGAAAGTTCGCGAAGTAATAGAGGCCATAGGTGTGTCGAACGGAACGGCAATTAATATTTGACATGGTGAGTTAGCAATGAAAAGCTTGTTGGCCTGATGGGTGTTCCGATTGCTCACGGGGGACAACAAGCGGATGCGGCGAGATCCGAAGGAATTTTGCATCGAGTTGTCAACTTTGATGAATCTTGGATTCATCCTTACACACCAAAAACTAAGCAACAATCAAAACAATGGATTTCTCCCGGGGAAGTGGCTCCGAAGAAGGCGAAGAAAGTCCCAGCAGCCGGAAAGTACATGGCGGCGAGTTTTTGGGATGCGAACGGTGTCATCTTCATAGATTTTTTAGAAAAAAAACAAATACTACAGTGAGTTGTTGGACCGCTTTCACAAAAAAGTGAAGGAGACTCGGCCGCATTTGGCGAAAAAGAAGGTGCTGTTTCACCACTATAACGCACCAGTACATTCATCCGTAGTTGTCGCCGTCAATTGCTGCCACACCCTCCGTATTCACCCGATCTGGCTAACTGTGACTTTTTCTTGTTCCCTAATATAAAGAAATGGCTCGCTGAAAAAAATTGAGTTCAAACGAGGAAGTCATCGCCGAGACAGAGGCGTATTTTAGAGAGTTTGCAAATCCCAATTGCCGGAGCAGTGTGTCTTTTTAAAAGTGGACTATGTGGGAAAATGAAAAAAAATTTAAAGAAATGGTTTCTTAATTCCAAACTCAGGTGCATATTGAATATATTTTTTGTAAATAGTATATTTTTTGCTAAAAACCAAAAAAACAGAGTTAAAAAAATTTCTTATGAAAACAGATGTATTATAGAAATTTAATAGAAATCTCAAACATTACATAAAAAATATACATTTTTTTCAATATTTTTTCAGTCTGATAAAAATAAAAACCAATTTATATGTAGAAGAGCTCACAACATTGTCCCTTAAGAAAAATTTGGATCACTTGACATGGAATAACTCGAATAAGTACGTAAGTATTAGTATCTATGTTCATATAAATTTCTAGCGCACAAAGGTCAAGCAAATCAAAGCAAAGCGACCAAAAGTGCAAGAAATGACCGACGTCCGCACGACTTGCGCGCACATGCAAGTGGACATAATTGCATTTTCACATTGTACGGTGCCCCAAACTCTACACTCAAAATTTAGTTTGCAAATGCACACACACACACATACGAAGCTATTACTTGAGCATTTAAGGAAATTAGTTTTTATTTGCCTACTCGTACTTTTCGAGAATAAATTCGCAAATAAGCTCATTTGATTCATTAAATTTACCAGCTGCAGCATTTTAAGAATCTAAGTAGTTCTAGGAATTTCAAATAACTTCGATTGTCTGTCCACGAACCGCTTCAGAGCCACAGTGGAACCAGTGCGCCTACACTGCGTTTTTGGTGCATCTTAACCTTGATCTGGTTAGTTGGTGAATGTGATGGTCCAACGAGTTGCGGCAGGTCGGAGTTGTGTTGCATCATGGGCAACTATTTGGAGCGCGTCGTTGTTGTCAGCAACTGTGGCATTTATGCTGTGATTACCTTTTTCTATTTCTCTCTCTTTTTCTTTTTCAAATACGAAAAAGATACTCGCACTCATCTTATTGCTGCTTTTGTTGTTGTAATTGTTGTGCGGTGCATCGTGCATTCGCAGCGAATTGAATTTGTGTTGGCTTGCGGGCCATACCGCTGCGCCGCTCTCGCTCAGTGCGACAGACGCATGACTGAAGCATGGAATGATCGCTTTTTGAGTTGCAAGTGTCGCGCTTGAAATTGAGCTTGGCATTACTCGCTTGTTTGCTGCAGTGCTTGTTTGATGTTATTTCTTTAGTTGTTTTTATTGTTATTGTATTTGCGTTTGCGCATAGCTCACTACGGTCGTCTTCAACTCTGTCACCACCTCTTAACAACTATGCGCCGTAAGTGTGAGCGAGAGGGAGTTTGGAATTGGGGAAGTGTTTGGTGGGCGGGCGGTGCGTACGGGGTATGGGTCTGTGTGCGATCGTGCGCTCACGCAGAATAGTCGTGCACGATTTAGTTCGTGATTTTGGGGGTAACCAAAACTAAAGTTGCAGCTAAACAGGCAAAGGAATCGCAACAACAACAGCAATCACATTGAGCTCCAATGGAAGTAAAATGCTAGGCGACAACAAAACTAAGTCGCAAGTGCAACAATCTACGATGACAACAACTTTGCTCACATTGCGCTGGCTACATTGCCACAGACATTGGTATTACATTGCGAACGAGCGCGCGCGCGCTCGCTCTGGTCTGGCATATTTTATGCCACAAGTGGCTGCATCGCATAGTAACACACACACATTTATATGTATACAGGTATATATATACAGACACATCTATACAATCATTCATTTACTCACCCGAATCGCGTCCAAGTCGCATTGCAGCAAGTTGACTTGCAATTGTTGCACGCGCAGTCGCCTTTGTTACAGATATCGTGTTGTGTTGTTGCTCTTTGTTCTTGGTGCTATGTTAGTGTGGCTTCGTTTCTGTTATTATTATTTCGTTTGTCGCACAAACGTCGCACCAGGAAAAGGAAATTCATCTCGCCTCATCATTTGGCGGTAGTGGCGTTTCGGCCACGTTTGTGCACGCCCAACGCGCCTCGTAGTGGCTCAGGCGCACAGCCAACGGACGCGCCACTACAACTACATTCTCCTTGACTTTTACCTCTACGCCAACAAGTGTCTCGGTGCGCACGCGCTGCCGCGCTGTGAGAACTTTTCGGTTATCCATCGATTTTTTTGCATTTGATTTTTGTTTTTTATGTTGTTTGTTGGCTCCTTCGCCTTTGTCTTACCCTGAAAATCTGTGCGCGTGAGTAGTCGCCGAAGCATTGAACCGTTCAATTGCATTGGCTCCTGTGCTGCTGCGGTCGCTCTTGAGGTGCGCCGACGATCGGCGATCGGTGGACTGTGGTGACGTTGCTTGGTGTTCAGTTTTGTGCCTCGCAGTTATTTGCTCCCATTGTAGACAGTTTGTGGGCATTTTCTTTTTCTTTTAATCCAAAATTTTTTTTGGTTTTTCTTTACTTTTGTTTCTGCAGCTGCACCTTTCGTGTTGGTCGCGCTTGAATTTGTTGTACGTGCTTGCGCGTCGTCCGGTACGTTGCGCATGCGCATTTCTGCGTCCCATTCCGCCCTACAACTGTGGCTTATTCAACATTCTTTGCTGCTTCCGATGCATTCGTGTGCGTTGTCTCTCAAATGTTTTGTCTGTTTTGATTTATGAGTTTTATTGTGGATCCATTTTTACCAATTCCATTGTTTGTTTATTTGGGTTTGTAGAGGTGGTAGCGGGCACATCAAGTGTCCTCAATTTTATTCGTTTTTCGTATATTTGTAGTTCATCGCAAGAAGTAGTTCATATCTCGTTAAATATTGAGATGAGTATTGGACTTATTTGTATTGGATTTCATTCGCCTGTCATCCAAATCTGAAATTCTCGAAATGTTTAGACAAACATTGAAAGCCATAGCCTGTATTCGCCCAATCACTGCAAGGTACCTTCTTCAACACACAGACACTGAGTTCAAATAAATAAATTAAAAAATTATCTGGGCTAAAAGCTCGTATTAAGTGCCCACTACTATCTCCTCTCTTCCACATTTAAGCAGGCACTAACAGGTAAGTACCTTTTCACATTCAGTTGCTCATTGTGTCCTACCTGGCAGCGTTCCTAAGACAGCCCAGAACTATAACAATAGCAGCGTTCGCCTCGAAGATCGTCTCCAATTGCTTCCACTGTAGGTGGGATCAATAGGAACATCGAAAATGCGGTTAAGTCATGACCGATGCCATCTTGTCACTGTATGATCGAGTTGTAAGTGATAAATTTAGTTGTCTGTAATTGCCGTCGGTTCGCCTCTGTTCGACCTCCACTAGAACTCTGCTTCTAAATAAATACTGGCTCAGGCGTCATAGCTATCAGCCCATACATGCGGCTGTTGAAACCGTTCCCTTCCTCTCCCTTCTTCGCCTTTCTTCATCGAGCTCACTCAGCGACCGCATCACCAGCTTATGAAAATTGCACGCCGTACCCCATCAGTGTTCTGAGCTGCACATGCCATTTATTAGGTTAGATATAATCGGTTGTGTGTCACACGCCAGGGTTGGCTCCTCGCGCCTTTTTGCGAACCGAAGACAGTGGAATAGAACATGCTTCACGTCTTCGAGCTCTTCAGGGCAGGTGGGGTAATATGATGAAGCTGCCACCCAAATTCTGGGCAGATAATGTTGAAAGTATTCCTGTTCAGTCAGTAACTGTGTAAGGTAAAAGTTCGTCTCTCCAAATCTATGCTGTAGCAATGTATCTGCGTCCGGGATGAGTTCGTGTATCCAGCGACTAGTGGAAAATGAGTCCCATCTTCGTTGCCACTCATTAAGCGTGCTTATTCAATAAATCTGTCTAGCATCGCGCAGATGTATATGTCGGGTTTGGGACCATATTGGTGTGGTGTAAATCAAGCTGGAGTCAGTAACTGTGGAAAGAAGCTTTCGTCTGACGCCTTGTGGCACCCCAATATTCGGCAATAGTAATGTTAGCGCATTTACAACAACAGTCGCTTTGGCTCCCGTTGCGACCGCGTACTCTTTAAAACTCATGCATTTCGTGACCCGAAATACTTAAACCGGTTTTGGCTGAATATTTAGGCCCGCGATGTTGCTGGATAAGCTTTCCCTCTTTCTTCGTCTGCTTAATAAGACTGCTTCCGTTTTCTGCGCTGCTAGTTGCAGATTCGCATTATAAAGCCAGCACTAGATCCTTGGTACGTTGCAGGCGAGTTCAACATCAATATCCTCGCTCCCTGTTACAACAAGAGCAATGTCGTCTGCTTATCCTACTAGCGTTGCGTTCACAGGAACCTCCAATCTTAGGATGTCATCATACATCGCGTTACTTAGCATAAAGCCAAGGAAAGAGCCTTGACGCAACCCACCGGTCACAACGTACTTTTGAGGTCCATCGTCTGAGGCGTACTCTAGGGCCCTGCTGTCAGAATAACTTCGAATAATTCGAAGTATGTATGAGGGGAGTCCGAAACCCATCAACGACGAGTTGAAAGCGTTCTTCACGTCTAAAGTTACAATAGCGCAATAAGGCCCGCCTGATTCTTCTATAACCTCGTTTGCTGCGTATATTACCAGTCGAATAGCGTCGACCGTGGATCTGACTCGTCTGAAGTCAAATTGCCGCTGTTTCAGTCCTGTTGGTCTTTCTAAGTACTTTCGCAGGCGTTCACAGATGATCCGCTCGTGCTCATTTCTCTATTCAATTGCCTACTTAGTCCTGGTTTTGCTATTTGTGAAAAAGTTGTATGAAAATCCTAAAAAATATACGTGAAGGAAAGAGGGGAGTGGACTGGAGTCTTTGTACGAATTGATTAACAGCCTAATGCGACAACTTTTCCTCGGACAACTCCTCAAGGTTTAGTACTTGCCCCTCATGGCCATCGAAAGCACACAAACAACAACTCGGACGTGTTGGACAATAACTTTGTTCACCAAAAAGGATAAGCGCGATGTCGTCTTTTGGAAATAAGCCATGGTTATGCATTTGGTTACTGTAATTTGGGAGCCTAGCCATAGCCAGATATGAAGTTCGACCGATTGTAGTGATAATCAAGATCATGTTGGCCAAGAAAGCGTTAAATGTGTTTTTAAAAAAGAGGAATGGGATGAAGGAGTTTATACAGATATCATAGTTTTGCAGTATGTGTACATTTGATCCTTTTATTCCTGTAGGGAACATAGGGCCTCACTAGTTGAATTTGCAATAGTGCTGAGTTTAAGGCGGGCTGGTTATTGGCCTGCCGCACCCGTTAGCTGCGCCCTCAGTCAGGCTTTGCTCTTGCATTTCCTCTGTGCGTTTGTAGATTATACCGCCTAGTCTTGGTCGTCAGAGCCCCGTGTGTTTTAGTAGGAAGCACCACGTCCATATGAGAGTTACAGTTGGAATGTAGTTCATGTGTGTTTACGCATATATCTCCCATAATGAGATATTAATTTTTAGTAATAGCATAAAACACTTCCCAAATGTTTCCTGGGCTTACTGGTGGAGTTTCAGCTCTCTGTCAGATATAAAATCTAATCGTTCCGGCAGCGTAAGTCAAGTTAATGTAAAAAAAGTATCATCTCTATTCCAGAGAACCACTATTTCAACGTTGGCGGATGCACACAATTGCTCTCTGCTGAAGTTTTTGACGTGTCAAAAAGGCAGAATTGGGTCACAAGTGAATCAAATTAAGTGACCTACGCGAAGCTTCTAAAACATGTGGGATCATAATTATTCAATAACGTGGCAGAGATAAATAATTGGCGCGTACACTTCTGTTAGGTGTTATGCCGAGCTCCTTCTCCTATTTGTGTATAGCGCTTTGATGTTGTTTCTCAAATGAAGGGACTTACAGATTTAAGCCGACTTCGAACAGCAAATGAATTTTTTAAAAAGAGCTTTTTCAATGCAGAAATACACTCCGAGATTTGCCATTTCTATCATTTAATGTTGATGCACGGAGATTCAAACCTACGCACTCCCGAATGGTAGTCGCGCACCAACCCATTCGGTTACTGCGGCCGTACCAGGTTTCTTCTTCTTTTTAATTGGCGCTTACGCGGTTTTGGCCGAGTTTAACAAAGCGCGCTAGTCGTTTCTTTCTCATGCTAACCGGCGCCAGTTGGACACAACAAGTGAAGCTAAGTCCTTCTCCACCTAATCTTTCCAACGCAGAGGAGGCCTTCCTCTTCCTCTGCTACTACCAGCTGGTACCGCATCAAATACTTTCTAAGCCGGTGCGTTTCTATCCATTCGGACGTCATGACCCAGCCAATGTTGCCGCTGGATCCTTATTCGCTGCGCTATGTCTATACCGTCGTAAAGCTCATACAACTCCATCGCCTACGATGCCCTTTCTTTTAACGCTCACAAAGATGACTCGCAATGGGCAATAACATCGCCTAGGAAGAGAATGCGTTTTCATAGACACGGTCTCGCTGACCTCACCTAATTCAACAGTTATTACATAAAATTGAAAATTTCCTGACATTCGGCCCCAACCAATATCTCAAAAGAAAAGGAAAAATTAAAACTGAAGGTCACCGGCAACTGGTAGCCATCGCCGGGAATTCCTTTGTCACGGAAATGTTGCGCAATGTTAATTCGTGTTGACAAAATCGACAAAGTCCCAAAGTCCCAAAGGCCACATGCAACATACCGACTTTCAGCTCCGAAAACAACAAAACCCTCACACAGCGTCACAATCACAAACGCAATCATGTCAGCCGTCAACGAAAATCGAAAACAAACGACATAGCGCAACCAACAAGATGTCAACGTCGGGGACATTAATTTCCCCGAAAATCAGCCAAGTCCACT
This sequence comes from Anastrepha obliqua, assembly GCF_027943255.1. Taxonomy (NCBI): domain Eukaryota; kingdom Metazoa; phylum Arthropoda; class Insecta; order Diptera; family Tephritidae; genus Anastrepha; species Anastrepha obliqua. Next base: position 53,986,416 of record NC_072893.1, read on the forward strand.
AAACATTTCAAATGTAACGGCACGTAAAGTCACCAAATTGTTAGGCTATAATAAATCTTGTGCCGAAAACTTGATTCGTAGACAATGTCCTCTGGATGGACGGACGAACATTCGAATGTATGACCGAACGAGTGAGCTATTGTTGCAATGCAAATTGTACCGAAAATCGCCGAGATAAGTAAGAAAACCAATGAACTGTGCGGTCAATTGAAACCACAACAGTGGTTGACCCCAACTGCGTCCAATGAATTACGTTTGATGTGAGAGCAATGCGCAAGGGGCGCGCATGCGTCTTAAATGCCGCAATAAACAAAATTCCCGGACGTTTCACACAGCGCCCCCAGCCTCATTGACGCGGCTGCTGTTGGTGACACGAGCGATAAGTTGGCGCTGCTTTTGCGGTGTTTAGTTGTGCGCATGCGCGCCTGCGCTTTGCGTTTGAGATTTCAATCTTGAATGCGCGAACACGACGAATGAATGCGCCACATCGATCGGCTGTCCGCCACACCCCGTAGCGCCTACAAAGTACCATAGGCGAAACAACCTTCGCCGCAGCAGCGAATTAAGCTGTTGACACATAACATCATGTCGCACTTGTCCCAGCCGACGCGGAGATAGATTTCTGTTGCTCTGTTGTTGTTACAGCTGCAATGTTTCCGCTGGCGTGCAGAGTGGCGTGCTAGGAAATGTTGTAAATTGGTTTGCTAAAGAAAAAATTGAAAGTCAAAGAAATAAATAAAGGTGGCTAACAAAAAAAGACAATAAAAAAGATCACAACAAATGTCTTACTCTTTTGACGATTTGTTGGGCTAATATTTGGAGGCCTAAAGTGATCTAGGTGGGCTTTTGTTAGGTATAAAAGTTGTCATTGACGGTTTGGTGTTATGTACAGACGCTCCTCGGCATATTATAGCGCTGAGTTTCAGTTACCGTGGAGGTCTGCAGGATAAATGAGGTACAAGCAGGATAAATGAGGGAACACAAAGGCATATTTATTTGAGCTGATTGTAGTTAAGTTGGTTTCTTTCAAGACTTGGAAGCTCAGTTGAGCCTGCGGCAATTACCCAGTTATTTCTATATTTCATGAAAAATTGTCACTTGATGTTGTTGAAACTTTTGCCCCGCAATTTTGAATAATGCGGGATATAGTAAAACCGACTAATTCCTGTTACGTGAACCGACTGCCGGGGGTACGAAAAATTTTAGCTCGAAATCTCTGGCTGCTACGAAGCTCTTAATTACTTGTTGAGAATCGTGGGTAGGTATATGCAGGCAGGCTACTAAGATTTACGGATCTACTTGTTGTACCTCAACGCAATACCGAACCGAGAGTTAGGGTACAAGACAGATTATCTGTGGCCTTTAAAATACAGACTGCAGTTAGGCAAGGCGACACGCTTTTATCAACCGTTTTTAATCTTCGCAATAGACGAAGTAATTGATACAAAAAGAACTGGGCATATACTTAACAGAACTGCACATATATACGCGTACACGGATGATGTTGCAAAAAAACAAAAACCTTAATGCATTAACAAATACTTTCTGTGACATTGAAAAGGCAACCGTTAAAATTGGATTGAGAATTAACGAGGAAAAAACAAAATATATGTTGATGTCCAGAAAAACCGATCTGGTACCTGGTACAATCAAAATCGGGGCATATGAGTTTGAAGCGGTGAAAACTTTCACGTATCTGGGGTTTAATCTAAACTACTCACTTATTAAACTCTTTAAATCGAAGCTGCTGAGCAGACCTTGCGAAATTTCGCTGTATAAATCTATAGTCCGACCAGTTCTTTGCTGTCGATCCGAGTCTTGGGCAATAAGTGAAAAAGATAAAAACAAACCAAGTATTCAATCGAAAAAATTTTGAGGCAAATCTTCGGTGCAGTCAAAGGCAACGGCGAATGGCGCATAAGATGGAACCACGAACTGGACCAGCTTATAAGAGCGGAAAATGTTGTGTGGTTCATCAAAGCTCAAAGACTAAGATGGCGAGGTCATTTCATGAGAATGGACCCCATGAGAACGCAACGAAAAGTAATTGACGCTAAAACGTTTGCAACGAAAGCAGTAGGCAGACCAAGATCAAGATGGATTGACGAACTAGAAGACGACATGGGGACACTCAAGGTTACCATTTGGAGAGAAACAACCAAGGATCGGGTCAAATGGAGACATTTTGTGCAGGAGGCCAAAGCTCACACAAAGCTGTAGCGCCAAATGAATCATCATCATCATTTGGATGATGATCTAGTACCCATATTTTTATATTGCTTAGCTTGCCTCAAGGACACTCATCATCATGCATAGCACTACAGCTCGGTATGAGCCTTAGCTTCTTCTACAATTTTTCTCCATGCATCTGAGTCCATAGCCCTCCTATGGTAGTTGGTCACTCTTATGCTTCTTAGATCATTCTCAACGTAGTGTAACCATCTTTTCCGAGGTCGCTGTCTTCGCTTTTCACTACAAATGCGACCACCCAAAATTTGGCGAGGTACTCTTTCATCTGGCACTCTACAAACGTAGCGCAGCCAGCGGATGACCTTCAATTAGTGAACCGCTCGACGTTTTTACTTTGTAGGAATTCCGTTATCTCGTTATTATATCTGATGCGATAAAGACCATGCTCTTCTCGTGCTGCACTCTTTTTTCTTCTGTCTAATACGCGTAATTGTTTATTTATATATGCGCTCAGTGTCCCCTTAGTATTTTAAAAATATATTTTGATTTTCGTTCTTCTACTCAAGAGTTTGCTTTTTAACAGTTTCTATATATATATATAATTGGCGCATACACCCTTTTTGGGTGTCTGGCCGAGCTCCTCCTCGTATTTGTGGTGTGCGTCTTGATGTTGTTCCCCAAATGGAGGGACCTACAGTTTCAAGCCGACTCCGAACGGCAGATATTTTTTATGAGGAGCTTTTTCATGGCAGAAATACACTCGGAGGTTTGCCATTGCCTGCCGAGAGGCGAACGCTATTAGAAAAATGTTTTTTTTTTCTTAATTTTGGTATTTTCACCGAGATTCGAACCTACGTTCTCTCTGTGAATTCCGAATGGTAGTCGCGCACCAACCCATTCGGCTACGGCGGCCGTAACAGTTTAACGTGGGCAAAATATGCTCTGTTTGCAGGCTGAACACGGTCTTGGATAGCAATTGTTATGCCATCCGTTCCACTGAGACGCAGCCATAGTCATTTAATTTGATCCACGCTTTCAACTTTGTGATCACCAATTGTATGGTCCGGCGCCTTTCTCAACGTCTTAAGTCTTGCCAGGTATTTCGTTTTGCTTTCGTTGGTCTTTAGTCCAAAGAATTTTGCTTTTATTTGGAGTGCCTGGAATACTTCTTTTAGATTATTCATATTTCCCGCCATGATGGCCAGGTCACCAGCAAAGCCACACATTTCGGAAGTTTTTGTGTTTTTTGCCACATTGAGTGCCATATCGCACTTTATGTATCTAATATGTGCCACGTCGCATGTAAGTGTACCGCGGAGGTCTTTTCCCATTAGACCCTACCTTGGGCTTACCTAACATACAACTACATTTTCGTATACTGGTATTTGCAAACATTTTTGGCGTAATATCCATAGCGATGTGATGATTTTTAAGTTTCCAGTTTCAATAAAAACAGTTATAAGATCCTAAATAAACAACAAAGCTGCTTGGGGATCGGTTAGAAATCATTATATATTTATGTAGCATTTCACACCGTTTTCGAACCAAAGACCTGCTTGCCCTCCGAGCAAGATTTTCGACAAATCTACTTAGCCCTCAATGCACCCGAAAACCGATTTATATCCAGAAAAGTATCCGTGAATAAGAATGCAGGTAGTGTTTCATTTTATTTGGGAACCACTACTGAAGTAGGCATATTTAAAGTAACACTCTTGAAATCTGCCCACCGTACTCTTTGCCACTCGCTTGTGAAGTGATGTTGGAATGCCATTAACCTCGCGAATGATATTTTTTTAGCGCTAACAGGGTCGCGGAGTTTGTTTTAAAAACTTTACTTTTAAATTACTTCCACAGAGAAGAGTCCACAGGGTTAAGATCGGGCGACTTGGGTGGTACGAATATGCCACCAAAACTCGTTATGAGCTTGTTAGGGTGGAAATCACTCAGTATTTTCCTGATGGCGTAACGCGATATTGCTCAAACCATATATGTGCACTGAAGAAAGGATATTCTCTCATTATTGGCAGAAAATAGTCGTTGAGCATATGGCGATAAGAGACGCCGTCCACAGAAATTATTTGCCTTCGACGATTTTCCAAAAAATATGGTCCAATTATTCCACTGCTTGGCAATGCACACCAAACCGTCAACAGATAGTGTTTACCGTACCAAATCGCTCCGAAGTTGACTTAGAGAAATTTGAGCGCAAATCCATTTTTTCCATCCATCAATTTTTTTATGCTATTTCGAAAAAACTCTTTGGTCTCAGTGCAATAGATGCTAGACTCAGAAAGTCCTGGGGAGTCCACGCCATACAATTTCCAAACTCGTAACTGTGTTTACCGGTTATTGGACGATTGGCACACACGCGAAAAAGCTAGGTTTAACTCCATATTAAATAATATGTGGGGACCTTTCAGAGAAGGAGACTAAAAGAAGAAGGAAAGAAACCAGCCAAGTAAAAGAAGCTTTCGATTAGAGGATGACGACCAACGGTGGCTACTTACGTTCGTATTATCTGCTTCAAGCTACTGATGAATTTCGCCAGATATCTGATATTTAAACCCACAATATCCGCAGGTGTAGCGAAAAAATGAGAACCCAGATAACTAAATATTTGTCCGACGAGAGTAAGGCAGCTGAGAAAAAGCTGCTAAGAATATTTCACCTTGTCTTCCAGATAGCTTCTGCAGAAAGGACTTGAAGTAATCCTAACCCTCACCTATTGGGCAATGTCCGATAAGGATACCTACCGAATTCGAGAGCTGCGGCTTTGTTAGCCTTAGAAGTTCCCTCGAGTGCACCCGATCTACCCGTGGTTAGATTTAAACTGTACAGCTCGTTTTTGGTTTTTAAGCACATCTTTTTAATTTTTTGCAAGAAGTAAAATATAAACATTTCAGGTTAATTGACTTTCCATAAGAATTTTTTATTAAACCGCGACAATTATTACCCAAACTCCAAAGGGAAAGGTTTGAGTGAATGAAATAACCATTTGTGCGTGACCACCATTCAATAGGACTCGTGTTCGAAACCCACTGTAAGCACGGAACACCTTCAAGAAGATTTCGGCCCTAAAAATCTTGTCATAAAAAATCATCTGCTATTCGGAGACGGTCGCCGTAGCCGACTGCGTTGGTGCGTGACTACCATTCAGTAAAATTCAGGTTTCAAACTCGCTGTGGGGAGGAAACACCAAATGCCAGAAAAGATATTTTCTAAAGTGGGCGCCCCACGGCAGGCCATGGCAAGCCTCCGAGTGTATTTCTGAAAAAGCTCCTCATAAAAAACCATCTGCTGCTCGGAGGAGACATGAAACTGTACTTCCTTTCATTTGTGGCACAACATTAATTGAAGGAGGAGCTCGGCCAAGCCCCCATCAATGGATGTACGTGCCAATTATATATATAAATGCTATTATTTATGCGAATTATTCATTAGTTTTTCAAACGTATGTTTCTTGGCACATCGGGCTGTTTGTCATCTCTCAACGTTCTTCTACAATTAAGTTATCTTCATACCTACTAGGCGTATGTACTACTACTCTACTACAGTAGATATGTATGTGTGTTAGCCCTCTAGTTATTTTACAGCAAACTGCCATTGTCTCAATTGCTCATGCAATCACGCATTCACTCACCCACACACTCGTCTATGCTCCCTTGCGTAGACTTATTTCTTGCTCCCTACATTTCATTTTCGTTTATCATTTATTTAGTTCTCAATATTTCCAGCGTTGCATGTAGAAACTGCAGCAGTTTCCCCCGCTCCCTCTCGGTTGTTAGCGCCAAATGTATCGCACGTCGCCACCGCCACCGCACCGCATCTGCTGCTGTTGTTCCAATATATTTGTTACAGCTGCCGCTGTTGCATTCTAACAAATTTATCCTTCAAATGTCCTTGCGTAGGTATACGAGTACCGCATTTTTACTTGCTTTCGAGCAGATGTATGTGCATATGTGTGTGTTGGTAGTTGATGGGTCGTTGGCGCTAGCTAAGCAACCTTGTTGCAAGTGTGGGTGTACCACCGGTGGGAGAATGCTGCAATTGCTGAGCTCCATAGTGCCTGCTAGCAGTTGGTTGTGCTGCTGCTGCTGTTCTCGCATGTGCAAAGGGAGCTACCCACTTCGGTCCCTAACACTTCGGTGCGCCAACTGTCGTATGCTCCTGCAGCTCCTAAGGTCTAGAACGTGTTTTTATGCTCAGCTCTTTCTTTAGTTACGCCTTGTTGTTGGACGAAAATGCCCAACATGCATTCCCGCCAGTTGCGCCAGCTTTTATTGCTGCTGTTCCTTGTACAAATGTTGTTCGCAATTCCCAAAACCTCTGCTGCCTGACTGCCTGGCTGCCTGCTTGCTTGTCTGCAAGTCTCATCGTCAGCTTCTGCTTTGGCTCCGCTCGTCGTCGGCTACGACGCACCTCAGCCCTATCAGCTTTACAGCTCGAAATTCTTTAATGCTGTGCTGACATTTGCTTTGGAGCCCTTGTTGTATGCTGTTGTTTGGCAGTTGGGGCTATGAAGCTGTTCTATGAACGCATTTATACATATAAATATGTGTGTGTGTGTGTGTGCTTTAGTATTGCAGTTATTGTTTGCATGTGCACTGTTGTTGTTATTGCTGCTGCTGTTGTTCACTATTGTACTTTTCGTCCGACTATGTCCAGAGGTCGTTTAAAGGACCCTCGCCTCGGCCAAGATAGATGACGTGCCAGTTGGAATTGATGACCTCATGCAATGCCGCTGGCCGCCGTTCACTGCTCACTGCTTACTATTTCGATGCCCCTCTCTATGTCTCTCTCCCTCTCTCTCTATTTTTGCACTGTTGTCCATTTACCGAATTTGCTTTTAGTTTTTATTTTTGTTTTTAATTTTATATTTTTAGTAAAACTCCAACGCCCGTTCGAACGCGCGGCCTTTTAGGTTTTTCAACGGCATTTCGCACATTCCGTCGCCCATTTGGCAGATGCTCCCCTCTACTTTGCTCTATCACCCCCTATCTTTCTCCCTCTCTCTCTCACTCGCTCTATATCTCTCCGCTGGCTCGCCTTGCGTTCATTTCATTTTCGCTCAACATGTGGGAGTTTGGGATTTCGTGTGTTGGCATTTTGTTAACGGTTTTTCCTAAAATTACACTTTCTGCCGGAATGTTTACCAGGGGACCGCCCCGCACATGTGCACACACGCACACTTTTGTTTGGTATTGCACTTATGGATGTATGTGTGTGTATATGTATTATATAAATTTGTAGCGCAGTTAGAGGCGCAAAGTGCCAATGCTGTTTACCCGATTAGCGCCAAAATTAGTTTTGCGTTTTTTTTCTGATTTTTGGTTGTTTTTGCGAACTTTTAAGCTTAAATTTTTTATTTTTCATTCATTATACCTCCACTCAGGCATAGTTTTGCACTGTTACTGATTACTCACATGCAATTTAAAATTTTTTACTTTTTCCTCATAGAATTGACATTTTCAAGGAGGCTTTTGTGTAATACCCACAATATTAAGAAGAGCTCCATGATAGGTAACAAAATTCCCCTAAAACAAGGTTTACAAAATGATTACTTCTTTCATTTTGTATTTTTTTTTTATTTAAAGAAAATAGTGAAAAAAATTTTGAAAATAATTATACGCACCGGGTGCTCGATTTGAGACGCAATGGACTTTGAATTGAATTATATAGCATTCTTACACTCTGTCCATAATTTTACTAACTCTATTTCTATCACCTAACAGTTGCGTACAAACATATTAAATCATGAGTGGCTATCGTCTATCAGTCAACCGCAGGTGTGCTCTGCGATTTTTACTATGAAAAAAAATATCGAAAGAATTTGTCTTCAGTTTTGTGTTTTGTTCGGGATTTCGCGTGCCTATGGCAAGTTTGCTTTATCAAAAACACGGGTCTACGAGTGGTATAAGGCTTTTGCAGAGGGCCGAGAAGTCGTGGAAGATTTGCCCCGATCTGGTAGCCCATCAACGTTTTCAACGGATGAAAAAGTCGACAAAGTCAAGGAAATGGTGTTCGTACTGGGAAACCATCATTTTAAGTTTGAGGAAGGTAGCTCGTGACCTTAGCGTGTCTCATGAATCAATTTGCAACATTTTCCACCATCAATTGGGCATGAGACGCGTGGCTGCTCGACTCGTTCCATGAGAGTTGAATTTCTTTCAAAAAGAGGGTGGCTGAAGACCGGCTTGAGCAAATGAATTCGAACCCAACGTTTATCCAGCGCATTATAACAGGTGCTCAGACGGTACATGCAAACCAGTCAACAGGCAGCTGAATGGCGCTATCCACATGGGCCGAAACCCAAAAAACCACGTCAAAGTCGGTCAAAAGGGAAAGTCATGCTACTCGTTTTCTTTGATCAACATGGTGTTGTGCACTCGAAGTCTCGGAATTCGGTCTAAATAGTTCTACGGTAAATAAAGAATATTATTTAGAAGTTCTGCGACATTTGAGAGAGAATGTGCATAGGAAACGGCCCAAAGAAAGTGGAAAGAAAACTCATGATGGATCTCGCACCACGATAAGGCACCGTCTCACAAGGCTCATATTGTAAACACTTTTTTGACCAAAGCTTGACAAATATCATCCAACAGCCTACGTGTTCAACGGATTTAGCCCCCAGTGACTTTTTCCTTTTCCCAAAACTTAAATTGCCACTCCGCGGACGCCGCTTCGAGTCGATAGAGGCCATTAAGGAGAATTTGCTGAAGGAGCTGAAGAAGATCTCTTCAAATGCATTTAAAAGGTGCTTTGCTGACTGGACTAATTTTTTGCATTTGTGCATTTCGAATGGAGCCTATTTTGAAGGCGACAGGATAAATTTTGATGATTAAGTAATTATTTTGTGTTTTATTGAACAATTCCCGGTACTTTTTTGACAGAATTTATAAATAAAATTAAAAATACAAGTTTATTAGTCAAAAGTGATATTATCGCCTTCAAAGTACTTCCGATCAACTGCAACGCACTTTTGCCAGTGTTTGATCCAGCGCTCGAATCTTTTCTGGTACTCTATTTTCAGTGCAGCTCTCAGAGTCTTTTCGATATTTACATTACTTCCCTTTGGCTGTTAGAACGTCGAAGTTGCTCCCTTGCTCCCAGGTGAATTCGATGGTTGTGGGACGGTATTCGTTTCGTTCTTGGTCAAAGATTCACGGACAATGATGGTACTGCGCGACGTTGACGGAGATGAAATGGTTGAAGTGCCAGTCTGGCACTCTTCAAGTAGCCCCGAAGCGCCGTTTTGATACCATTATAGGAAACCCAACAGGCAGATATCTGATATAATGGAGAAGATTTATGGGGTTTAGGTTGGCGCACTGCCCCTGGTTGTCGAGGAAAGGACATCTAATAACGCCCAAATAATAGTTCTTATTAACTGCATTCGTGAGACTGTTTTTTGTTTTTTTCTTTTTACTGAAAACGACGTGTTTTTTTTGGTTTCGGTTCATTTGGAATTCTACACTCATAGGTCTGGATGGTGCGTTATACTCGCACGACTCGTCTCCGATTATGATGCGTTTTTTTGAATGTGTGGTTGGACTCAGCCTTGGAAACTGTTCGAAAAAGAGAACACTTTTTCAATAAAACTAAATATTTCCTTGCTAAGGGTACCCCTTTTTATTCCTTGAATTGTGTTAAAGGACACTTTGCATTAAAAAATGTAACGAATGCTTGCCATTTTTTTATGTGGAAGAAAGCACCCAATACCGTAAAAAAATACATCTGTACTCTCTACATTGTGAATTTGCACTAACCGTATATGAATTTAAAAAGTGCGTGTAGCGTAGTACACATAACAGAAGTGAAACTTTCAAGGCAGACAAAGAAAGAGGGAGAGACACAAGAGAGAATGACAATATTTGCAGAAAATACAATTAGAAAAAATTTACAAAAAACGGAAAAGGGTCGACCGGTGTAGGTAAACGCCGGACACAAACCGTGGCAACAACGCGCATTTCTCCGAGCGTTTATCACCCGCACAAACGCAGCGATTCCAGGACCGGAGCAACGGCACAAATTACCGCAAGGCAATACCAAGAAATCCGACGTCCGAATGGATAGCATTTTATAGTACGCACAAGCATTAGCCAGGAAACGGAAATAAGCGCCAAAAAGTAGGCACCAAAAAAAAAAAACGCAAAAAAATAGGGACCAAAAAACGCCCCAAACAGTAGGCACCAAGGAAATATAACCGCAAAAAGTAGGCACCAACAAACATCCGCCAAAAAGTAGGCAGGGTTATTTCTCACTAGAAAATAGCAACCACAAGGAAAAACTCAGGAAAAATAGCCTGAAGTTTGTCTAAGATATATATAAGGCATAGCTCTCCCTCCCCTTTTCCTCTACGTTATATATTTTTTCTCCTTGAAATTTTACTCTCCATTCTCGCTCGTCCATCGACGCCTAAGAAGTTTCACTTCAAAAATTGTCAAACGTCAATACGTTTTTTGAGCCAGACAAAACTCACACTTTTTATAATTCAATAAGCTATAAAACTACATACGAAAGTTTTCTCAAAATTCTACTTAAAAGATTTGAAATTTTTATAAAAATTTGTTGATTTTTTTTTTTTAATTTGTTGAAGTTTGAAGCTTGGATTTTATAGTTTTCGTAGGAAAATGAATTGTATTTGCCTGAAGATTGTTTTAAATTAAATAGGACACAAATAAATTTCAAAACTTGCCAATAAAGCCTTTGACTATTCTGCATCTAGTGCATTACCAGCGTACCCATAGTTTTCCCATACCAGTTCGCAATGTAATTTAACACGAATCTGCTCCTGGTAGTCTCCGGTCAATTTGTTACAACATCGAAATATTCAAATTTACGCAGTAACAAACGCAAATGTATTTATTTATTCACTTAAGTCGGATGTAAGACCCCCGACACTGAATGGCATCACCTCGTCGTTCAGCGAAAGTGCTAGCTATTTGGGTTTGATATTAGATAGAAAGCTAAATCGGATTTTAAATGTAGAAGACAGAGTACAGAAAGCTTCACCAGCAATTTACTCCTACACCTACACCTACACCACTTTACACTAGGGTTAACTTGGAGCTTATCTCCCAGAAAATAGTACACTGGTTGCACTCAGCAGTGGTAAGACGGATTGTACTATCCGAAACACTAAATGTAATTTTGTACTTATTGCCAATCGTTGCCAAGTCAACATTGAGGTTCAGCGAACTGGCAATCCTAAAAACATTCAATAGAGATCATTCGACTAAATTAGCAAAATTGTATACTATTGCAGCTACTACATGACAAAAAATATTTTTGAAAAAATGTTCCCATTTATTATATAAGTATATAGGTACAGTCGGTGCCCGAAAATGGACCGAGATTTTTCATGAAGCGTAAAAGATATATATTTAAAAATTTTTTATTTGAAGGTATGTTCAAAACTACGAGCCACAATTACTCAATAAGCCGTGTTGTCTTAATCGTTGTCGAGTATAGCCTGGCATTTTCTTCATGCTTTGTACCAGCTTTTCTGCGTAGCTCGTCAACAAACAGAACCAGATTTTGCGAACCTGACGCACGAGTTGCTTTAAATCATGGACTGGCCTTCCGGAAAGATGCGTTTTCATAGTTCCTCACACATTTTCAAAGGGGTTAGCGTCTGCGGACTGGGAAGGCCAATCCAATACTGTGACGCCATTTTCTTGTTTTGTTGTTTTATGTGCTTTTCTGATAGCATCGGTTTTGATGATGTGGGACGGTAGGATATGTTCGCCTCCTTCAGTCGACGTTCGATGGTGCTGATACTCTCATCTATTTCCTTTTTAGCAAGAACTGATCGTGCTTGGCGTAGTCACAAAGAAGAGTCCCACTTAAAAAGTTGGACAATCACTTTATCACTTTTTTGTAGTCACTCGCTTCAAGCCGCGCTCGGAAAAGTCATCAACATTTTTATACACCTTATACCGCTGATTCCACATCATAACAAACTTTTTTGATTTTTTAATTACTTTTGCAGGCGCGGCGCAAGATAATTTCGGCCCTTTGGAATGTGCCCTCATTTCTGTTTAGTTGCGTTTACGGGAAAGTTTCGAACAACACCAACCTGAGTCGTACTGGCTCTTGAGTGGAACTATTACACAGCAAAAAGCAGAACGACTATACCTATTTTGAAGTTACAAGAAAAACCCCGGTTCTTTTCTTCTGACACAGACTGTAACTTCCTTTAACTCCGGTCGGAGCGTAAAGATATTTATTGATGCCTTGTTATTGTTTTTTTTATCAAATTGGGACACAAAAAAACTGTAATATTATATGCAACATCCATACCTCTAAATTTTAGAATCTAGAACAATAGAAACCAGAAATGCATTCCCTTCACCAGTTTGTAAGTCTGGCTTTGGGGGACAAAAATTGACAAAATTACATAGAAATTGCATTTTAAATAATTCGCCAAGAAAAACGTTGGCTCAGTTTGTATTATACTAAAGCTAATATTTTTATAAAAAAAATTCAGTATATTTTATAGTCCATAACCCCCCTTCAGAAACTTACCCATTACTTCCAAGTTTTATGATGTTGCAATTTTGGTGAGCTGTTTCTTAGAGCAAAGGGTTAAATTTCGTTGTCCACCAAAAAATAATTTCTCACGAACACTAAATTTTAGGCTGGCATGCAACTTTATGAGTACACGAACATAAACTATGCGAAATTTAAGTGGCACGAACACACATTATTATTTATTTCTGCGACTTGCATAAAACGTAGCAGGTGTTAAAGTTTTTTATTTCATTCAGTCGGATTGTCAACCTAGTTTTATTTCATGGCATACTATCACGCGGCCGAATGTGTGTGTGCTTGACTACCATTCGGTAGAATTCGGATTCAGAATCACCTGTGGGCATGGAATATGAAATGATGAATGAAAATATTTTATCTAATAATGGGCGCCTCTCGGCAGGCAACTTTTCTGCCACGAAAAAAGTTTTTGCTGCCATTTGGTGGAGCCATAAAATTGTGGGTACCTCGATTTGTGAAACAACATCAATTGGCGTATCACAAATTGAAAGAGGAGCTCGCGCAAATACTACTAGAGGATGTACACTCCACTCGTGATGCTTGTCTGGTAATGGTTGAAGTGATAACAGATTTAGATACTTTTTCGTTTTTAAACTACATAGTAAAATGTTATACATTGGACTTACTTCCGCAACAATTATTTTCCGACACGCTCACTTCTAGCACTCTCCATGGTTTCACCTGTCAAAACATACCATTTTGATGGAAAAGTTCCCAGAACAACCGCCAGGTGACGCTCTGAAAACATCAATAAAGTGAAAGAAAAGTTGATCAATAAACACAAATTAACCATCAGAGAGCTGGCAGAGGACGTGCATATTGCTTATGGATCCGTTCAGGGCATTGTAGTTAATGATTTGGGTTTGCGCCGTGCTGCAGCAAAGTTAATCGTAAAGGACACAAATTTCATAAGAAAGCGGACCGTTGGCGTTGATACTGCCAAAGACAAGATCAACCCTACTTTCAAAAAACACATCAGACATCAGGCGAGTGAGTGGAGAACTCAGAATGAGCCAAGGCCAAAAAATCACGCTGAAAGAAGATGCTCATGTTTTTTGTGTATTATAACGGTATTGTACAAAACCAATTTTTTCAAGAAGTTCAAAGTGTTAATGCGGATTACTATTTGGGTGTACGAGACATTTACGTGAAGCAATTAGCCAAAAAAGAAAGTGCTTGTGGGAAAATAAGTCGTGGATTTTGCACTATGATAACGCACCGTTGCACATTAACCAAGAATTTTGGGCCAAGAACGAAACAAATACTTTGCAACAGTCATAGAATTCATCTGGTATGGCTCCCTGCGATTGTGTCTGTTTGATCGAGTCAAAAAACCACTACGGGGAACGCGTTTTACCAGCCGAAATGAAGTAATGGAATAATCGAAGACGGCTCTGCTGGCTATGCCGAAAATAGAATTCTAGAAATGTTTCGAGAGCTGGGTCACACGATGGATTAAGTACATTGCAATTGATGGGGAATACTTTGAAGACGATAATATCGTTTTTGAAGTCCTTTGTTACTCTTAGGAACCACTGGAAATATATGTATATATCTAATATCACTTTTGAGGAATAAACTTGTATTTTGAATTTTCTGATTATATTCCGGGAACTTTTTGATTAAGGTGGTATCTCCTTTTTTAAAAAAGTGGACCCTGAAACAAACCGCTTGAGTGTCGCTCAGATTATAGCGCATTTTATGCGAGTAGTTGTTCGTGAGTAGCGGGCACAGAATATCGCCAGTTGATTGCATTTGGGCGGGATATATACCATCTGGAATGTATTTTATAATCCACTCCAATCTAGAGTAGGCTGTGATAGGTCTTTCTTAATGGTGGGTCCTAAATTAGCAATACTCGAAACTCTGTGCATGCCGGAAGGTGAGTGCTCGTACATATGTATATCTGGCTAGCATTTCACTGTCCAATGTCAACATTCAACTTTCAGATGTATTTTGTGGCAAACCGATTTTTCGTATGAACTTTTCGTAATCGATTGCTTTTTGAGTTTTCTGTGATAATTCCATAGAGATCCCTCCGAGATCTTTAAGTATCGATAAGTCATCGATTAGCTTGAATGAGGAGCTCGCTGATATTCTTTTTTAGAAAGCAATATTGAGGATCCATAGGCACTATTCAGACGAGTTTGGGCAGAAAAGTATGGAAGTAGTATTACAGACTAGAGTTATAAACTTTACGCATTTTTTTACGATGAGATAAGATTACGAAGATTAAGACTTATTATAGACTTAGATTAGAAGATGAGTTGGTCTGGGAGAGTTCCTCTTTACCAGCTCCTAACGATAGGCAGACTTTACAGAGAGAAGTTTTTATATATTTCCTATGCAGTTCACCTTAGGTTTCGCTAAAATGAGAGAGATGGAGTTCTTAAGGGCAGTATAAAATTTAGGTAGAGCGGAGCGGAAAAGGACTACCCATAGTTCAAATACAAATTGTGGGTGACGTGTTTTGCGGTGCAATCCTGTTGTTATATCCTAGAGCATCACCATTTGCAATGCATCATTCGACAAGGGGCAGAAGACACTAACAGTTGATTTGATGGACGATTGGGATTGCTTAAACTCGGTAGCCGATGTATTACGGTACAAGTTTATTATATCTATAAAGCCCGGAAATTCCTAAATATGATGGCAGCAACTCAAGGGTCTCATAATGGGCCTTAACAACCGCGCTCTTAGTTCTACCTTTTCGAAATAGGATAAAGAAGCAATGCGAATGGGTCTATTGCTGAACGAGGACAAATTGAAGTACCTACAGTTATCAAACAAATAGTTGGTGCACTCGCGGCCCAGCACTCATGTGGCTGTTGACAGTTATGGTTTTGAGGTTGTAAGAGACTTTGGTCACTTAGGAACCAGCATTAAGACCGATAATAATGTTAGCCTTGTAATCCAACGGAGAATCTCACTAGTCAACAAGTGCTGCTTTAGACTAAGTAGACAATCGAGTAGTAAGTCCTCTGTCGACGAACAAAACTAACACTTTTTAAGGCTCTCGCTATGCCCGTCCTATAGTATGGCGCCGACGATTGGACGATGATAACATCCAATGAAGCGCCCCTTGGACTGTTTAAGAGAAAGATTCTGCGGAAGAATTGGACCTTTGCTCTTTAGCGACGCCGAGTATCGCAGGTGATAGAACGATGAGCTGTATGAGCTTTACGACGACATAGACGTAGTGCAGCGAATGAACATCCAGGGACTTCGTAAGTTCGGTCATGTCGTCCGAATGGATACAAACGCTTCGGCTATGAAAGTATTCGATGCGGTACCAAATGGTGGTAGATTAGATTAGATTAGATTTCTCGGGGGTTGGACAAGTCCAAGCACTCAGTCAGTAGACCATTGTACTGCACCCAGATAGATTTCAATAGAAAGAATAGAGATAGGAAAGATAAAAAGTGAGTAGTAAGACGGATAAATTAGTTTTAGGTCACTCTTCCACAAATATTTTGGATTCATTGATGAATTTTAAGAGATCGGGAAGAGGACGAGTATGAACTTTATCCATTCTCAGTATATAGCAACCCAGTATCCTAAGTCTGATTCTGGAAAATGCAGGTCAGCTACAGAGAAAATGCTCTGCAGTATCGCCATTCTCAAGACAGGATAGCATATCGGGTTGTCTACGACCCCCATGGCAGCCATATGCTGACCACAGACGTTGTGCCCTGTGTTTACACCCACCAGTACTCTCAGGTCCTTTCTGCTGAGTTTTAGGAGAAAGGTCACTAATTTCTTGGTTGGTTCTTTCACAAAGCATTTGGCTACTCTGCACGAGTTCAACCCAGACCAACATTATCTATGAGTAGACCTCATGAATTCGTCAATCCATAGTTGAATCGATGCGGAATTGACACCTAGAAAGGGTTCAGGGCCTAGCGGCATACTTGCAGAGCTTTAATTTGTCAAGAGGAAGAGGAAGGCCTCCACTGCGTTGGAAAGATCAAATAGAGAAGAACTTGGCTTCACTTGGTGTTTCCAACTGGCGCCGGTTAGTAAGAGAAAGACGAAACGCTTTGTTAAACTCGGCCCAAATCGCGTAAACGTTTATCGCGCAGATCAAGAAGAAGTTCATATTTTTCAAACGTAAATTTTACAGAAATCAAAATCAGTTGCCTGAAAGCCGCTAATTTTTCTTAAAGAAAAGTCTTAGTCTTATTGTTGTTGCAGCTGAGAATAATAAATAATTCACGTAATATGTTATGAAGGCAAACAACCCGCCAAATAGCAGTCAGTCATCGTCGCCGTCAAACAGTCAATCCGCCAAGCAAATATCACAGCTTAAATTTGGCCTTCACCAGCGATTTGAGCGCTTCCGTCGTTGTTGCCACGTGCAACAAGCAATAAAAAGCGAAGAAATTTACTTACGAATTTCCTTTACAACAAAAACGTAGCAACAACATCCAACACTATTATGATGTCTACAACGATAAAACCAGCATACGAGTAGAACTTGCCACATGCAGGTGTAACTGGCACAACAACAAGCGCGACTCCTATAACAATAACTGTATTATTCCTATTTCTATAGTTTGTTTTTGTTGTTGGCATAGTTGCTATTGCAGTTGTCATAAATGCAAGTCATTGCAATGAACGAGCGGCACGGGAAATATGTCAGGACATGAATGTTTCCGTTCGCCACATTCAATCGCCCACCCTCGCACTTCGCTCCTAAACAATACTGCTGACAGTGTTGTTTTTTGAATGCGGTCCCCTCCGAGCCCTCCGCCCACCACTGTTAGTTTGCATTCAATCGCATAAAAAATGCAAACGTTTACCTTCCCACCCCTTTGGCAGGCCACATGCATTTCCTTGGTATAACATTCATGCATGCACGTGAGTGTGTGTGTGTGTGCGTGTATGTGTCATGACACAAGCAAAACAGCCGAAAATTTTCAAATACCAAACTTTGTGTACTCGCTCGTATTTGCCGTCTTTATTATCCTGTTTGTCTGTTTGCGCATTTTCCCGCCGCCGCTACGCCGCTGCTGTCTGACCCCTCAACTACTACATACATTCTTTCTTTGTTATGAGCCGCTGCCTTGTCAACTGCCTTGGCGGCATTCGGTTTCAGACACTTAATTTTTATGCGCCGCCAATGTATAGCCGACGCGGTTCCACGACGTCGTGGGACAGGTCAACATCAACTCACCGTCATCGTCTCTGTCGCCGTGGCGGTCCGATGTCTCAGCCTCCTTCGTCATAGCTGTCGATCAGCAAATTAAGGAAAATAAAACGCTGCTGCTTTTTACTACCCGCTGACTGCCTTTGCCGCGGCACCAAGCCTGCAACTCGCATGGATGTAGTGAAGCGACTGCAAGCACTCGTCGTATGAGGCGTTACAAGTAAATTGATTGTTTCAGTGTCACAAGTGGACATAACTGCTTGTACTCATAGCTTTCGCTTTTTTATTTTTTATTAAACATTAACAATTTTTTTTTACTTTTTATTTCCTATATTTGGTATTTTGCATTGCAAAGTCTCTCATAGATGCTAACGGCTGGCGAAATGTGCTTAATTGGTTGGGCGAGCGAAAGATTCGTCATGTTGTTGACAAGTTAACGCTCGAATGCGCTTTTCGCAAATTTGGAGGAATGTGTGGGAAAATATTGAGTTAAGTGATTACAATGACTTTTTTCTACATGAAGGAGGTATCAATGTGACTGCAAGTGAAAAGGAGAAAAAACTAAATAAATTTACACAGCAGGCAAAGTAAGCATTGCATTCGATTTTGTAAGGGCAGCTGAAAAATACAACAAAAAATGTAGAAATAATACTTAATAGTTTCAGTTACATGGTTGCCTCTATGGTCTCGGCTTTAAATTTGTTACAGAACTTAATTTGCTGAACTAAAATAGTTGATTGGTACAGTAATGGCCTAAGCAATTTCAGCGCAGTTCCATAAAGTCCGCCATAAAGCCATGACCGAAGGCGGGTAAGGGTTCTTCAAACTGTTTCTTCTTTATTAATGCTAATCCTTTCTTATATCTCATGCTAACCGACGCCAATTAGAAGTACCAAGCGGGACCAAGTGCTTCTCAATCAAGTCTCGTCAAAAGACAGGAGGTCTTTCACTGCGGCCACGAACAGCAAATGCAGCAATTACTTTCAGTGTTGGCGTCTTCCTATCCATTCCATTGGCCTAACCAGAAGAGCTGCTACATCTTTATTCGCCGCAGTATATCATCACCATGAGGTAGCGATTACAGCTCAGGGTGAGCTTTAGCTTCATCCACAATCCTCTTCCAATCTGCACGGTTCATAGCAACAGATCTCCAGCTCCTAACTCGTAGCTTTTTCAGGTCGGCTATGGCTTGGTCAAGCCAGGTCAACTTTGGACGTCCTCGGGCTCGGGTCATTAGACAATTAGACTATTCGTTGATAAAAAAGATGTTTGGGGGCGGCTGTCTTCCTTGCGCACAGTCTGCCCTAACCGACGCAGTATATATCTACCGTTATAAAACTCATGCAGCACATTGCCACATCGTCTGCGATATTCGCCAGTGCAAACGTACAAATATCCATAAATCATCTGCAACACTTTTCTCTGTAATATTCCAAGTGAAAGCCGCATTTCCCGAATTTGGTGTGTGCCCTTTCCGAGCGTTGTCCATGAGGTATTCATGCGTTGAGACTTGGTCTTACTTTCAGTCCTTTCTGCAGCTGTCTCGAGAATGAGTTGGAACCATCTCTGCACCTTCTCCTCAGCTGTCCTGTTCTTGCTGATCTGCGATTTGGACATTATGGTTCTCACTTTATTTCTAAAAACTTTGGACAACCTGAAGTAGTCGTCGTTTGGTCATCTTCATAGCCTTAAAACATAACCTCCTTTTCCCTATCCTGTACTTCCTATCTTTCTGCCTTTTATTTGCCCAATGGTATCACAAGTGCCGAGATTTCTGTTTTTTGTCCAAGTAAACCCTGGAATGGGCAACTATGTATATAACCTAAACTAACTTAATTCTTTGCAGGATATTGAAGATCTGGTGGCCAACACCATAAGTAACGACGATCTATACCAGAGGTGCAAAATCCAGCCGATAGTTAACATGATAAAATTGCGAAAGTGGAGGTGGATTGGGCATACGATTCGCAAGGACGCAAATGAAATTTGTCGTCAAGCACTGGATTGGAATCCACAATGTGCTCGCAAGGTTGGCCATCCAAAAATATCTTGGAGGAGAACTGCCCAGAAGGAAGTTGAAATGTCAGGAAAAACTTGGAACGAAATCAAACTCCTTGCAAAAAATAGAATCAGATGAAGGTGTTTTACTGAGGCCCTTAGCTCCAGCGGGAGAAACAGGAACCTATGATTATGGTGAACATAATTCCAAGTTATACCTTAACTGAAGTTGTCATCGTCCAAGCTTCTCGGACTCATATGACAGTGGAAAAGCTGGAGAACTTATAAAGTTCTTATTTTGTTTCCACGGAGAGGATTTTACTGCTTAATTACTTACTGCGTTCAAAGTAGAACTTTCTGGCAAAGGACGACCAGACGCCAGGGGCTCTCACTATTTCTTTGTTGAAAGGAGATACCTCGCTGTAGTCTCGTTAAAGTCCACACCTATTCGCTTCGTTGCTGAAGGAAATTATATTAATATCGTTGGCATACATCATCAGTTGTATGCCCTTTAAAAATTATGGTTGCTGAAGTATTTAGTTTTGTTTTTTTTTTTCAAATAATATTAGATTAAAAAGGTGGTAGGATGGGGAGTCACTTTGTGTTAATATAACTTTAATAGATGGATGGATTGTTTAAACCACTTTTCGATAGCGAAATATCAGAAATACAGGTTATTCTGTTAAAAGTTTTCAAATCATCTGCAGGCAAAAGAAATTTCGTATGGTTAAAACAGACACGAATATCATAGCTAAAAAGCACAAATTAAAACGGACATGAGGCTCACCAGAGGTGCCAACGAACCAATTTCGATATATGAGGTTCGTTTAGAAAAGTAGGTCCTTAACTAGAAACAAAACTAGAATTGAACCCCAACTTCTCAACCTTCAAAACTCATACACGCTGTGCAACGGTATCAAACGCTTAAAAGAAAAACTTGTGCAGGCAACGTCTATTTGATGGCCAGTTTTAAGTGATGAAATACAAATTTGGGAGAATTCAGCCAGGTTAGTAACCGTAGAAGGCCCTCAGATAAAGCCACGTTAATGCTGTTCAATTATTTCTTTCACAAAAAAGTACATTTCAGTTTTCACCACCTTTTCCAAAAGCTTTGAGCTAATGGTAAGTTTAATTATAGGTCTACAGTTTCTTACATCGTTCTTCGCACCGAATTTAAAAATCGGAGCAATAGATGCAACTTTTTAGCGGCCAATGATTCGCCGGTGACCCGGGAGAGATTGAAAGTATATTTTGAGGGCACGCAAAGTGAAACAATGAATTTCTTAAGCATAAACGAAGAGAGCCCAACTAAATCACATTGTGACAAATGTATGGAAGAAATGCCAGTGATAACATTCTGTTTAGATACGGACAATGATCCAAAATATACTTTTACATATTTATTGAGTCTTAATCCTCTAGTTCCTGATTGACCGATAACCGTTTACGCGATATCGGCCAGTCGTTTGTCTTTCTCGCACTAACCGGTGCCAGTTGGTAACACCAAGTGAAGCCAAGTCCTTTTCCACCTGATCTTTTCAACGCAGATGAGGTCTTTCTCTTCCTCTGCCACCACCAGCAGATACCGCATCGAATACTTCAGAGCCGAAACGTTTGTATCCATTCGAACTACATAACTTAGCCAATGGAGCCACTGGATTTTTTTTCGCTGTACGATGTCTCTGTCGTCGAAAAGCTCATACAGCTCATCGTTCTATCACCTGCGATACTCGGCGTCGCTAAAGTGCAAAGGTCCAAAAGTCTTCCGCAGACACTCCAAGGTACGTCTCATCGGATGTTATCTTCGACCAATTGTCCGCGCCATACGTTAGGATGGATGTGATGAGAACCTTAAAATGTGTTAGTTTTGTTCGTCGGGAGAGGACTTGACAACTTAATTGTCTATTTATTCCAAAGTAGCATTTGTTGGCAATTGAGATTCTCCGTTGGACTGATATAGTTCTAGGTGTTAATGCTGCCTTAGTCTTAATCATTATAATAATAGCAGACCATTTCTATTTCGAGTCATAAAGTCGTACATACAAACGTAGTCATGGGAGATCGAGCCAAATGGGAGATTAAATTTAGATTTATTGGAGGTTTGCACTTCGACCTCATAGTCTTTTGTGCTCTCAAGTGGGAGACATATATCACTCCTCCTCTGCCTTTAACCTTTGGAAGTAGGCAATCGAAGCCAATCAGCGCGACTTTGGCACCACATGGACAGTTTATGAATCAAAGGAAATAAATGGTCTACAGGATTCAGCTCTACATCTCCTTCAGATTAATGCACCACTCTGGAAAAGTGTTGCTTATTTTTTCTTTGAAATATTCCTCTTTCTCTTCATTCCTTCAATTTCCCTCCCTCTCTAACCGTACTGAGTAGCGCAACATTTCGTTCCGATGGGTTGACCTCGGAAAAGTGAATTTTCATCATGCTAACACAGGCGACTCTAGTTGGCGCTCAAAACATGTTGCATGCCACATCATATGCAGATAAGATACCAACTAACTGGTAATCGTAAATGCGCACCATTAACTACAATGATCCAAATAACAAGTGCAACAAGCACTTGCTGCCACATGCCACGTTCAAATTAAATGCATTTAAAGCGTGTACAAATGTGATGTTGCAACATCAACTGCTTACGAGCGCACTAACAACAACTAACAGCACCAAACGTGAGCAATCAAGTAGCAACATGGTATGCAACGCACATCGGCACAATGCGGGCAAGTGGTGCCACACTTGAAAGTATCCAATTGGATTATGCCACACCAAATAGGCGAACAATAACAACAATTACTATCAGAACAAGAATGGCAACAATAACAGTGTTGACGCCACAACATGGGAAGTATGTGTAGTGCAACATACTAATAGTTGTGCTCATTTGTGCAACATACGACACGCATTCGTCGTGGTGGCACTTGCAGTACCCAACAAAAAACGCGGCGTTAATTCACCCTCGCTCACCCGGCGGCGCAAATGCCATGTTGCACGAAAAGGTAATTTTATTTTAAACGATGCGAAATTCACGATGCAAGAGACGACACGGTATTCAAACCATTTTTGGGTAACAATTTTATGTGAAATTTGTTGTTGCTTTTATTGCTATTTCAAAGCTATCAGCTGAAAAGTGCGAGTGCCTTTGGTCGATTTACGACGTTTAGGCTTTTTGTAAATAAAATTTGAAACTGGTGCATCTGTAACTAATTGTTGTTGCTGTTAGCACAAAAACAAAAATTATTCACAAATTAGAAATTTACCAACAAAATCATGCTGAAAATATTTCTGACCAAAATACCGTTTCAACTTCATATAAAATCATCGTTTTACGATACAAGGGGACAAAATGATAGAAAAGGGCAAACCTTCTTACTGGATTGTATGTCACCAAGGTAACCTCTCTGCCGAGACATTGTAGAATCCGCTTTTATGGCATCTTTAATGAGTACAGTAAGTAATTTCTTTACACAATGGCCTGCTTGTATGCGCACGTACATACAAAGCATACATGTAAAAGTATGTAACTAATATGTACAATACCTTGAAATGCTAACGAGACATCCACACTGGACCCACCAAGGAGGGAAATGTTACAGTGTAAATGGGAGCATACCCCACTTACCATTGGCGTGGCCGCACCTTTGATCATGCTTCTGACACATTGATTTCAATCTCCTTACCAAAACACAAAAACAAAAAGGTCTGTAACTTCTATTTCAAAAGTACACGCAACACACATCAGACTTGAAATATTATCAAAATCGGTTTTTTGGTCGCATAGATATCCGTCAGTATTTGAATATCACTTTTGAGCACAATCTGTCAAATACAGGGTCCGGCACACGAAGTGTAATCAACGAAAAAAAAAAAAATCAGTAACGTAAAAGTGTAATTGCATTACATGTGGCTGGGAAATCACAACCAGCGATTGTTCGTAAGCTCGAAAACCTTAGAGTAATAAAGCTTTTGTTCATCTCAACGTTACTCGTTACAATGATACCGGTAGCATCGCAAAACGTCATAGAGGTGGTCATTAAAAGACTGCAACGTCACGAAAAATGGATCAAAAAGTGAAGAAGCGACTTGAGCGGAATCCCCGACGAAGTGCCAAACAAACGGCGAAAGAACTGAAAAAATATCTGACCGTAGCATCCGTCGCATACTAAAAAATGATCTCAAAGGCAGGCCTTACAAGATCCAAAAGGTGATTGATCTCACACCAAAGCAGCACCAAGCTAAACTTGAGAGAGCGAAGGGTTTGCTTCGCTCGGTTGAAAGCAGTCAATTTCCAAACATTGTGTTTTCGGACGAACATAGTTTTTTCAAATTGAGCAATTCGTAAACTCCCTAAACAATACAGGTTATTTGACGGACCGTTCATACGAGAATTTGAGTCCTCGATTGGCGACCAGGAGGCAGATGGGCGCTCTCCAATCGTGTTCATCGAGCCTGGCGTCAAGTTAAATACGAAATATTATCGGGAAAGTATTCTGGAGGTTGCTTTGAAGCCATGGGCAGACAAACATTTTGGTGGCAGAGCATGGACGTTTCAACCGGACTCGGCACCGTCTCACAAAGCTCGAGTGAACCAAGAATGGCTAAAAAACAACGTTCCGAATTTCATAACATCCACACAATGGCTCTCAAATTCACCAGACGCGAATACGATGGATTATTCTCTTTGCGCCATTTTGCAGAGCGAGCTCGGAACTAAAAAATTCGTTCATCCACCGGCCGTTGAACTGCCGACCATCCATATATCTTTTTGACTGAGGATACTAAGGAAAACCCTTAAAAAGTTATCATCTAAGATCGTTGGGGGAACATCAGGCAGGTATTAGGAAAGGCTGCAGTATATATAGGATATAATTAAGATATTGTGGGGTTGAGATGTGTTGAAGACGACTTCTGTTGAGAGTACCCGATTTCCTTTTTTTAAAAAGCAAAGCAACTGCCGATAAAAATGCGCTTTTCCAGTTAAAATGTTATCAAGTGCAACTTCACCAGTGAGTAGGATCGATGATCATTTCATCGAGACAAACTATTAGTCATCAGAATATTACTTCTCAGATGAGCAAAAAAGCCATGACAAAGTCGATTCAAATGCAAAGGCTTGTCGACCGTTCCCTTTGATTGGCGTGGTATGGTCCACCCAAAGTAATAATATTTGAGTGTTGGGAAAAGGCCTTGTAATATTGCAATAAGCTCATACATAAAGCTCATAATATAAGCGACAATTCATCGAAAAATAAAGTTAGGTAGGTGTCGTTCCTAAAACTCCGTATTTAATTGACATGACCCCGTAAGATTTTTCTCCGACCTGAATTTTTCCGTGGCACTTTCGAAAAAAGTGTTTGGTGTCAATAAATTCACAAAAGAAGATGTAGAGTGGGAATATTTGTCTTATTCCCCATGGATATCACTTAGAAGGGAATAGAACAAAAACAGTCTTCAAAGTCCGGTTACTTTTTGAGCAGAATTAAAAATTTTAAACAAACAAACTAAAGACTTATTAACAATCAAGTAGGTCTACATTTGAGAGGAATTACCAGCTTGCTTAGCTGGGTCATGTCGTCTGAATGGATACAAACGCTTCGACTCTCAAAGTACGATACCAGCTGTTGGTAGCAGAAAGAGAGCAAGGTCTCATCTGCGTTGGGAAGATTAGGTGGAGGAGGACTTGACTTCACTTGATGTTTGCAACTGGCGGCGGTTAGCACGAGAGAGAAACGAGTGGCCCGATTTGTTAAGCTAAGTCCAAATCAGTTAAGTGGTTATCGCGTCAATAAAGAAGAAGAAGAAGACTTTTATGCCCTCTTCCTATAGATTATTTTAACGAAAATCGATTGCGATTTAGCATGGTGCAATACGCCCTCAAGTTCTCAAATCATTGCGGGATTGAGTTGTCCGTGATTGATGACTATCCGTGATTAACATAAACAGATTCGATAATGCGATACGCTCTCTGAATGTCAGATCGAAATTGATCACGAAATACCTGACTTTTTCGGTAGCAGCTGAATACTTCGTTATCAAACTATTATGGATCAAAGATTTCAGGGGCTTTCGAGTAACTACATGCAGCCTAGCGGTGCTATCTTCGTGAAAAGATAGGGTTATGGATCCCTTGACCTAACTTTAATCCATTGATTGCTATCCGGTCTCGAACTAGCTCAACAAATGCTAGGCGAGAACTTTGACTCGCAGAGTGGTAAAATCCTCCTGCCGACGAGGGA
The DNA here is from genome assembly GCF_027943255.1 of Anastrepha obliqua. Lineage (NCBI taxonomy): Eukaryota > Metazoa > Arthropoda > Insecta > Diptera > Tephritidae > Anastrepha > Anastrepha obliqua. Next base: position 54,012,550 of record NC_072893.1, read on the forward strand.
TTCAGAGGTGGTTCAGAGAGCTTCTGATACTAACAAATGGGCGGTGTGGGTGTAAGCCGTTGAAAATCTATGCGGTGCGATAGAGTATTCCTTCGAGTGTTGATGAGTTAAAGTCATCTCAGCAGCTACTCCTCAGCTATCCTACCTTTACGGAACTAAGATTCAGACATATTGGGTTTTCTTCAAACATATTAGGTATATATATATATATATATATATATATATATATATCCACCTTCTTCGGGTTTTTGGCCGAGTTCCTCCTCAAATTTATGGTGTGCGTTTTGATGTTGCTCGACAAATGGAGGAACCTACAGTTTTAAGCCGCCTCCCAATAGCAGATCGTTTTTATGAGGAGCGTTTGCATTGCAGAAGTACACTCGGAGGTTTGCTATTGTCTGCCGAGGAGCGGCCGCCATTAGAAACAAGTTTTTTTATCAATTGATAATTCGAGATGGGTGTTGCACATGTTGGGCTTGGATATTTGTCCGATGTGGAATTTTATTATCAGGCCTTAGCCAGTTCCTATGCTTTATTTCAAATAATTACTGTTCGCGCATATTTCTGGTGCCTCACTTCTTGTTCCTAACCCTCTTCCACGCCGATTCTTAGAATACCACAATGAACGAGTCTTTTCTCAACTGTCTAAGTGTACCCCTTAAGGGCGTCATATAACTTAGAGCTAATCTAACTGTATACATATAAAATCTGTTTATAAGCTATTTGAATACTTGTTGCAAATTACAATACTGAGTTTATTGCTTGACTCACTCACTTTTCCCCCTCTTCCTGCCGTACATATTCACACACCTACTTTGTTGCCAATTGTTTCCACTTCTCATGCTACTTAGGCACTTCGAAGTGTCGCCATTTACCACCGAAGACCTGGGAAATTTGTTGTTTGGACGCTACAAAAGTTATTGCTTCTTTCCGCTTTCTATGTACACACAAACACACCCTTTAATAGGTAGCTTGTGCACCTTAGCGGAATTCCAATCGCACACTTCCCAGCCCAGCTACTTGTCACTTGATGCGCTTGTCGCCCGAAGAAGTAACAAATCCATTTCGTGGCAACTGCCAACAATTGCCAACTGGTCAGCAACCGCCAACTGCTGCTGCTGTTACTGCCGCTGATGACTATGGTCACGATGGGCACCACCATCCAATATTCCACGCTACTCAAACCAAGCAAGAGCCGCAGCCGCAGTCGCAGGCTTGGCGGCTCGACGCACAGTGCAATGCCAGAGGCTAAAAAGTACCAAAATGCAAAATTCTAAATTCAAACTTCTAGGTTTGCAGCTTTATAAAAAATGTACAATTAAGAACCACTTCAAATTTTAGAGGAAGGGATTGAAGGGTCTCAGAATCATGAGCTAATCTCTGGCCTAAAATGCACTGGATAGTGAGTTTCTTCCTTTCCCTTGTGAATGAACACTCATGCATATGCGATAAAAAGAATACTTCATTTATACAGCGTCTTTCGGGTCCAAGTTTATTTATATTACCTCGAATGGGAGTTCTGGATATACGGGTATTTGTAATAGAGGGTCCACAAAGGTGCCCCCATCCACGCTTACTGATTTGGACACTTGACTCTTTCAGGATATTTTTAGTGGCGTTTGCAAACAACTAAGGATGCATCTCGTTAAGTTTGGTCGTTCCTTATCTGCGAAAGGTTCAATTGTGGTAACACCGCATAATTGACATTAGATATCCACAACATACCTTGAATAACAATAGACCATCAATGTTTTAACATACATATCTCGATATCGCAATTCGATCCCGCTTCTCCAATTAAAAGATAAATAAATAAATAATAAGCCCGTACACTTCTGTTAGGTGTTTGGCCGAGCCCCTCTTCCTATTTGTGGCGAGCGTCTTGATGTTGTTCCACAATGGTTTTTATTAGAAAAAAAATTTCATTTTGCTGTTTCACGCACAGAGATAGGAACCTACGTACTCCCGAATGGTAGCCACGCACCAACCCATTCGGTTATCGGCGGCCACCTTCAATTACACTCACGCTTTTCCTCCTACACTTACGAAAAAAAGAAACAAAATGACCCAGCCGAAAGGATGGTGTTTCCTTAGAGTATCCGTCGCGGCTTTGCGCTGTGGCACGGATTCGCGAGGCGCGCTTTTCAGTAACTTTGCTCCATTGATCCGGATGAATTTGAGCAATGGCCTGCGTTATGTGAACTTTGCGGACATCGGTCGCTTGGCTAGTCCAGCATGGTCTCAGCTTGCAGTTCACGTCATCTCCGCAAAGGAACTCCATATGCTTATATAAATTGCCCTTACTGCTGACTCGTGTAACTTGCCAGGGAGGTTTGGCATTCAGTGATTAAATAATAAACGCCTGATTTAATAGACACCGCTAAACCAACATGGGTTTGTCAAAACGTCTACCTATTTCTATTTAACTTAACTTTTGTCAAACCTTTTGTTATTTTTGTTATCCGGGTCACTGTTGGATGATTATAACGGCCGAATATGACAAAACGTTTTAATTATTTATTTATTTATTATACTGGAACTAAGCCATTAATCTCCTAACTGCACTACGAAGGAGCACAAGTATCACAGGCTTCCAGCTTTCATCTTAATTACTTTCTTTCGTTCCTACGAAATCGACATGGTTCTTAGTGAAGAACCGCCATTGAACTGCCAAAAAAAACAACTTGAAATAACCTACCCATCAGCATGCACTTTTCTGCGAGAGATTATAACATAACACGGACGGTTATAACCCAGCCAGCTAAATGTAGGGAGTTTCGGAGAAGGATGAAAAAAACTCACAAACCACAACACCTCAAATGAACGCTCTGAATATGGAGTGGAAGGGGGTCCTCAAGAGTTTCGAAAAGGGAGAGTTTAGGAATCTCTTTGCTATTTTTTTGAAGTTTATACTTTTTGCATTCAATTTTTAATTTTAAAGGAAAGCAATAATCTTAAAATACGGCAGCTGCCGTAGGCCAATGGGAAGGTCCAGCACTCCTATTCGGTAGAGTTTCGAAACTCAGGGCATGAAACACCAAATGTTAGGAAATATTTTTTCTAATGGCGGTTGCTCCTTGACAGGCAATGACAAACCGCCGTATGTATTTCTGCTAATAAAAAGCCATCTACCGGGAGGTGGCATAAAACTTTAGGTCTCTCAATTTGAGGAAAAATATCAAGAACCACACCACAAATAGGAGAAGGAGCTCGCCCAAATAATATATAATCCCAAATCGCCTATGTTATCTCCGGCTGATTTAAGGAGAAATAGTATAAAGGACTACGTACAGAGTCTTCGCGGGTTACCTGAGTTAACTTCCTAGGATGCCAAAACATCTCATTTAAAGAGTCCTGTAGGCACACTTTTTTCATATATATGAAAAAAGCCTTTTTCCGGCGGATCTGCGCCTTTGGGACCCTAACCGGAACCTCAGGATCACGGAGTTTTAGTTACGCACCTTGCAGACTCTGTTGGTTGATTAGGAAGTTTAGTCCATTCAAATACATTTTCATGTTGCATTGAAGGCACACTATATGTGGCCGCCATAGCCGAATAAGTTGTTGCGTGGCTACCCTTTAGTAATTGCCGAATTCAAGATCCGCTGTGTGCACGAGGCACCAAAATGATATACATTTTTTTCTAGTAATTCTAGTTTCTTTAGTAGTAGTTTTTCACGACAGTCAATACCACGCCGCCGAGAATACTTCTGCATTGAAAAGCTTCTCATAAAAAACTATCAGCCGTTCGGAGATGGTGCCAGTCCGTAGGTACGACCCCTGTGGAATAACATTAGGACGCACGCCACATTACGTAGAGCCCGGCCAAACGAGGAGCAAAGAATGTAAGAGCCATTTATTTATATTAGGTTGAGGAATAAGTTCATGCCGTTTTTATATTTTCTTTAATTTACAAGGTAAGTATTCATTCTATAGAACTCTTTTTGCTCTACAAAACTATGTTAATTGTATTTTTGAGTTATTTAATTTTTTATTAGCTTGGAGTCTTAGAAATGAAATACCCAGGAGGCAAGAATCAACATTTTCAACACCTGCTCTTCTTTGTATTTCATCGAGGTCAAAAGGCAGCCGAAGCAACCCGGGACATTTGCGACGTGTATGGAGATGGTGTCATAGGCGAGTCTACAGCATGAAAATGGTTTGCAAAGTTCAAAAATGGCGACTTTGACGTCGATGACACGTACCGTAGCGGAAGAACTTCTGAATTCAATGATTCGAGTAGCAAGGCCCCATGTTGCACAAGTCGTCAAAGCCGCACTCCAAGGACTCGAATGGGAGGTACTTCAGCAGTTTAAACAAAAGTCTTCGGTAAAAACGCTACGAACGTATTCCCCAAACCAATATATATATTAAGTTTTTATAGTTATAAAATATGCTGAAATCAAGTTAAAAAAAAAATCATATAGCATTTCCACTAAAAAAAGTGGTAGGTGTGATAATTGGATCATCTTTACATCCATCATATTTCTCCTTCGTTACGTCTACCTAGTAGATCATATGATAAATTACAGGGATATCGGAACGCATTTACGAATTTTGTGCATAGCTTATACGAGCACATTACACTGTGCGACGCGTTGTGGGGCAGTTCAGCGCCCTTGTTCGCCACTGACCTCTTTAACCTATTTGAAGACATACCCGCGAAATAAAATTATGTGATAACAGGCACCAATTCATGGTTAACACGCTCGAATGGACATGAACGACGCCATGCGATGCGACGCTATGCGATGCAATGCGACAATCCAAATGTTAGATGCTGTAGTTACGGCGCGTCGCGTCGTCTGTGCGCAACTTTCGTCCGATCGTCAGCGTTGTTAACATGTTGCGCGACGACGCTGCTGCAAAGCGCCACACCTATTGCCGCACAACAATAACAAAGTGAAGTGAGTGAGTAACAGAAAAGTACGAGAAGTGTCTACTGATGGGCAGCAACAGCAACGGCAGCCGTTGTAATTTACCGCGCCGCACACACCCGTTGGACTGCTGGCGTCCAAACATACAGTAGTCGCGCAAGGGCCTGCCTCTGAACCTACCTACCTACCTGCCTACCCATCGACCTGGCTGTCTACCTGTCTGCCGAACGCGCGAGTAATTTAGTGTAACTGCTGCAAAAGCGTAAAGCGTTCATGTCAAAAAGTTCACGCCGCGCGCAGAATACTCGTACAACCATTGCCAAGCAACACTGCTACAACTACATTTACAACCAAGTATTTGTACGATTACAACGTTTTGTAGTGTCGTTTACTATTAGCTGTACTTTTTCTTCAACTTTTTTCTCAAGCTGCTGTTGTTGTTGCGCCTGCTGCTGTTGCTTTTATTGTTCTGTCTAATTGTTGTCAACTTTTAAGCTTAAATGTTTGTCAAGCTAAAGAAGACGTGTCACAAGCGCAGTGGAATACACACACACACTCACAAACATCAGTAGTATGCAGCATGGCAGCAGGAGGAGGAGCCAGCGTAAAGCAGTGGGCCATTAGCACCTAACAGCAGCGTCCACCATGTCTGTTGACATTGTCTAATTTCGTGTCTCGCGCGCTTCAGGTGCCGGTCAGTGGGGTCAGCGTGAGCACTGATCGGTTTTCTTCTATTTTTCTTGCTATACGATTTTTTTTTCTTTTTGGAATATCACCCTTTTGCTCTGCACAATAGAAAGCTTCAAACAAATGAAGTGCTAGACGTTGGATATGGGCTGCAGCACAAGCCATGAGAACATCATCCAGCGTGTGAGACGAGTAAATCTAATGTGACAATAGTGGTCATACAGTAGGCGCTACTTCAACATCCACCACACTCACTAAAGCATTAAAAACAGCAAAGCAAAAAAAAAAAACAAAATTACAAAAATTTAAATAAAAAATCGTTTCTAATGCCATCCCACGCTTTCGAAAATTCATTTCAAATTTTCAAAGGAAAATTTCCTCAAGTGGAAAGTAGCAGCAGTGCTCATATCAGGAGAAGCTCTCATACGAGTACGTTCGCTACAGAGTAAGCAGATACCGCTGATTTTTCCCGTCTGAATGGCACACAAGCACAATGCAAACTAACACTTTTAATGGATTTTGATAATCAAGCAAATAAAAGCGAACAGTCCTTACCAAAAAAGAACAGAGAAATAACTGCATGAGCAAATCAACAAGAGAAGAATCATACGAAATAGGAGTGCTTGTCCTCAAATTGTCTGAAAGCGTTTCGAGAGTTTCACAAATATGTATTGTACATACATATGTACCTATGTATGTATGTATGTATGTATGTATGTATGTACGTATATATGTATATATGTATGGATGGATATGAGCATAACTATTTATCAAGTGATGAATGAAGATGGATCAGTAAATCCTTGAAAACTGGAATAAGAGTAACACTTTTCAGCAACACAGCCTCGATTCACTTCATTCAAAGTTGTCCTTACTTGTCCATCCTCTCTACTCATTCTAAATCTCTTATCGTTAAATCATTTTTTCATAGTTGGAAGTAGAGATGCCTCGGTACCTGTACTTCCAAATACTCGTTACCTTTCCCCCGAAGGAAGTCGTTTTTTACTCGATGTTTTTTTCGAATTTGGTACTTGGCATCAATGCTTTTTTGCTCTACCTCAAAATGCCTTTGCGCTTACAGCAACCGTGTTCCACTACATCGAGTGGTGTGGCTACTAAAAAATCTTCTTCCCTCTTTCACTTTCCGCATTACTTCTGTTGAGGGGTCAGAACGGCGTCCATGAAATGGACCAGTTCTATTAACTCACGTCTGGATCCACCATGCTTGTAACCAACTTCATGCTGTGGGCTCGTCTTCTTTTGTCCCTGCATGTGAAGCTTCGTTTTGTTGTAGGGGTCGAGGTCTGTCTTTTTTCTCCGTAATACGCCTTCCTGCCGTTCAAGCATCTTACTGATCACATTTGTCGGCGCGGTGTCGCCAATCTGCTCCCTCAGAGCATCTCTTTCCACGAGCCATCTGTAGCAACTAAAGAACGTGCGTTCGGCGCCATCGCTCGGCGCTTCGCAGCATATGCACTTCGAGTCGCTTACATTACCCATATGGTGTATTTAGATATTTACGGAAGTATTTGCCGCCCGAGAGGAACTGAGCACTAAATAGCCCACTTCTCCGAAGTTACTTTCAGCTCATTTGCGTATGGTAGGAGTCAGATTTGCCGTTCATCTGCCACTCGATTCAGTGTCCCATCGGTTTTGCCACCGCTATAACTATCATTTATCGTAAATTCATTTAATCATGTCAAAATAGGGCATGTAAATTTCAATTTACCGTGGCGGGGAGAAGTGGGAAAAATAAAACATTCGTTTGCGTCCCTGTATACCTTATAAAATTGCATATGCGTGTTTAGTTGACTTGGCATCCACTGTACCTTGCGAAGGACCTTTCTCCAGGGCAGGATCGCTTTTGTATACCCTTTGTTAGATGCAAACAAATCGTGAAAAATTAATTTACTTTCAATAAAAAATATTTGTATTTTAGCCGCCGTAGACGAATGGGTTGGTGCGTGATTACCATTCAAAAGTGAGCGGGTTCGAGTCTCTGTAAAAAGTTTTTCTAATAGCTGTTGCCAAATCTCCAAGTATATTTCTGCCAAAAAAACTCCTCCTAAGAACCTTCTGCTGTTTAGAGGTCGCCTTTCCGTTTGTGAGCAACATCAATACCCAACAAGAGATGTACGCGCCAATTATACCGTGCATTTCATAACTATAGTACAGCGAAATTGAAATTTGAAAAAAGCGAGCCAAAAAGCACCGAGAGATTGGTAACTCCTGAAACACTTAGGCTAAACATCCCACTGAAGGCGAAGCTCTTGGAAGTTAAAGTGTAGATAGTCAAGGAGGAAAAGCAGAGAAGTAACAAAAATAAAGAGATAGGATAGCATAGGGACAAAGACAGAGATAGCTAGTCCTGTGATAATTTTCCAGATTCTTTGGCACATCTGAAAATATCCCCCAGTTTTGTGACTAAAGAAAACATCTATAACGACCCTCAGCCGAAATGACCGTAACATTAGCACTTTTTAATCACTGATATCACATAAACCCGAAACCCCTACTCCTCCTTAAGTCAATTCGAATTCATACAGCTGCAATATCTTCAACTAACTCGGTCTTTGCACTCCTGCCACTTAAAACTTTGCTTTCTGAACTGCCTGATAGTTTATGGCTCTTCCTCTTGGTGGTTGCTACAAAAGTCGTTATGATGAAGCCTCCGTCGTTACTCCTTTTTTCCGATTTGTGCTTTAAATGGCTCTACATATATATATATATTTCCCTTCTATTCGTACTGAAAGAAAGGAACAATGCAATCTCATGTTCCATTCTTTGGCCCTACAGCTCTTTGTGAACTTTGGCCTGCTGCACGTGCCTTATCCCAAGTTTATTGATATGCTCCTCTAGTTACTACGTCCATCTTCTTCTTGGTTTTCCTCTTGCTTTAGTGTTGAGTGCTCTGAGTTCCACTCATCGTTCGACCTTATACGCCACTCGTCGTGATCTTTGATTGCTCTAAAAAATTTTCTGAGTATTTTTCGTTCGAAGGTTTGCAGTTTGCATTATCTGCTTCAATTAGCGTCCACGATGCAGCTTCATAGCCTGAGCTCCACATGAACTTAATACTTTGCTGAAAGCAAACTCATTCCTGACATCCTTGAAGTCCGCCCAATCTCGTCTCCCTTCTTGTGCCTCGATATACACACCAGATCAAAACAGTTGTTGGTTCGGTCTGAAATACGCAGCAGTGGTTTAGGAGTTGAAATGGTGGTTAAATTCTTTAGCACCCTCGCAGACTTTACTGTCTAGCTCAGATGCATTAGTGCAGAACGGAATGGTAGGATCTGACCACTACAGTTGGTAACCAGTGCACCAATGTTTGGTCCAACATAGTTATACCAATAACTTTTAGCCAAACACCCCAATGGGGCTATATAAAATGCCATAATTAATTCCAAATTATTGGAAACTTTTATTGTATGCCATTATGTTTTACTCCACTCTGAGCGTATTATTCTCAAATGTGTCTTCTTGAAATACTTTAAATAAAATTTTCACTGCATTTACCACACCTCAACACACTTATCAACTCAAATGCGTGTAAATTCAGGCGCCACAAAGTAATGCGCCTTAAATGCCAGCCTGAATTAGAGTCTTTGCAATTTGTTGCACCTCGCTGATGCCTGTGACATCTAGTGCAAAACACAGCCTACAAACTTGCCACAACACAATTACCGAGCTCTTGTATCTTTTAGAATATTTGCAGCCTCTGCGATGCCACACGCTTTACACCTCTGAATTTCTCATTTCCGACATTAATCACATTAAATACTTACGTTGTAAATCCAGTACACGTACGCCAGTGTGCATAACTGTGTTATGAGCGGCTTAGCATCTCAGCAGCAAGTAACCGCAACTTTACACTTGAGTTGCACGTTAAAATTATCAACGCATTCAAGTTTTTCAGACAAATTCGCGCCTTTTGAGACGAGAGAGCAGAAGGGAGCACTCATAATTACGACTAAGTGCAGGCAGTTATAGTTATGCGGTTAATGTTGCAACCTATTCTATGGAGTGAGTAGAGTATTGAGATCGTTGTAGCGGGTAGCGAAAAGATATAGATTCACAAAGTATGAAAAATGCTTATAAACATTTCTTTAGGCGTGCAAATTGCTCTCGATTTGCCCAACTAACTTTTCAAATTCCATCCGAAAAACTTGGAAGCATTTCAGATATTCTTTTGAAAACATAACTACGCGTCGAAAACCAACGTCCTAATGTTTAGACGTGCCATGCTTAGCATAAGATCTCTGAGGCATTTACTGGAACTTTGCACTTCAAAAAAGCCTTTGATAAGACAAGCTAAGTATCTGAGGTTTAGACTCTCAATGAAAGTGTGTGCTACTTACCATGCTTCGAATTTTTAATCAGGTACTGCTCCTGCTAATTTGCTACACCGACCCACTCGGTGAGTTTTTATACCATGGGAGGTAATAAAGGGCACTTACGGCATCAAAATTATTTTTCAGTCCTAAAACCCAGTCTTAATACTTATTCGTCGAACGGACTTACGCATTGTATAGGGTTTTTAATAAAAGGTGTTATTTTGATATTCAAAGAAAAATACTATTTTTTTAAATAAATGATCGGATGTTTATTTCATTATAAAGATGAAGGTATGCCGTTAATAGTGGAAAATAACATAGGGCAAATGACCACCACGACCACGTTTACAGGACAACCTTTCCATGATATTTTGTATAACCGAATTGCAAAGTTGCTGTCCTGTCTTAAATCGACCCTGGGCTGTTGGCGTAGACCTTCTCTTTCACGTGGCCCCGAAGAAAAACGTCACAAGGTGCTAACTCACAAGATCCCGGTGGCCAATTGTGATCACCTCTTCGAGAGATAACACGGTCCGGAAACGTTTCCCGTAAAAGATCAATGGTTTCGGTCGCCATCTCGTGAGTAACTTTAGTAATAACAATAGCAACAAAGCATTTAGACCTTACATACCTCACAAATAAAAGGCCAAGGTGTGATATCACACGATCTTGGTGGCCAATTCACTCGACGGAAACGAGAACGAGAGATAAATTGCTCACCAAAACGACGACGCAGTAAGTCCAAGTCCAGACGCAGTAGCGTGGAACCAAATGTCATGAAGTTCACGGGCATCAAAAAGTCGTCTATCAAAGCGCCATGGCGTTCGCCATTCGCTGTTGCATTGGCGCCAGACTCCTCTTTGCAGAAATATGGACCGATGATTGCTCCAGCTCATAGGCCGGACCAAACGATTGTTTTCAATGGATGTAATGGCTATTATTGAATGACTTTAGGCTCCGCTTCGGCACAAATACGCAGCCATGAAGCCAAAAATGGGCCAGTAAGCCAGTAGTTGACCTGAGCGCGTCTTGAAACAGATCGTCAATTTTCGTAATGCATTTGTACGATTTGTGAACGTTGTTGAGGCGAAGTCTTTCCCTGATGAAATATCAATGAATACTGAAAAAAATGATGTATTCCGTTTGACAGTAGTCACGCGTGATCTGTCAGAAAACCCCTATTATAAAAAGTACATCCACCTGATCACCCTTTATGTGCACGAGTGCGGAACCATCTGTTGAACTATTCGGAATTTGGACGTGGAAAATAACGGTACACTGGGAGTATGTATTTCGAACGTAACACTTATCCTAGGAATAATATTTCGTATATTTTACATTCGTGTAATATGAAGTAGAACATCCTCGCTTGCGTATTGGTAGTTGCTGTTCGAAATTTAATATTACTGAGGAGATGGTAACGAAATGTTATCTGCTAGGTGTCGAAAGAACGACGCTGCTGAAGAACTTGTGAGACACGAAGCGGGAATGCATCGCAAAATCATATTTGTTAAAGACTTCCGTTTCTTACGCATGAACCTAAAAAAAAGTAATGAATCTTTTCAACAACTGACCACATGAGGAGGAACCTGTCTACTATGGCAACCAGTTGGCTTCAATTTATCAATTCCTCAATGAATTGGTCAATTTGCCACATGACAAATTGCCAATCATCCCCTTTGTCCTCCAATTAATGTAAATTTTACCATCGGCGTGCCTTAGCGACAGCATGCATTTACAGCACCAACGTGCAACATGACAGTGGCGGCAACCATTTATGTGTGGCGCACAATAATTGAGGCATTAATGCGTGACAACGTGCAACGCACACACACACATACATCTCCTGTTCACCAGCGTGTTGACTTAAACGTTCTGCGGCCGCAATCAATCTACGAAAGTATGCAGCAAACGGGCATAACTGCGTGTTTTTTGTTTTTGTTTTTTGTGCCAATAAATTGGAAATATGTAAGCGATTAACTGTAAAATTACGGGAACTCGTTGCATACTCATAGCTACAGTGCCGCAGACGCACGGCAGCTGTAGTCCCCTCTATGAAATTAAGTAACTTAAATTCAGCTAATAATCTGGCAGATGCAATACATCATCCGCTCATAGGCAAGCGGCGGCAAGCATTGCGGAGACCAGCCGCGTTCGTGCGCATGCGCGGCGGCCTCAATTGCCCAACTGCTACACATCCTTTTGTGTATTGTGCGTGCACTCACTCAATCATAATAAACTGCATGAGCTTTCGCTAATTAAATAAAATTAAATATGCTAATGAGCGAGGCACATCTACGTATGCCCGTATGTATGTATGTATGTATGCGCGTGTATAATCAGGAGCATTTGCGCTGCCGCGACGAATCAGCTGAGCGCAGCAACGCGTAAAATGTGTACGGGTGTACGGTATTTGTGACGTTTGAGGCAGTGGCGGTGGTGGTGCACATGATGTACGCAAATTGTTCGACATTTTGACGCTTGGTGTGGTGCGCCGCCAACTGCAACCCCAAGAGCAGTGGCAGTGGCAGTGGCAGTACCACAAAAATAGGCACGACTGAAAAAACCTGCAGCCGCGCAGCCGTTCATAATTTTTGCCACATCAAATTAAATGTGCAACTAGCGTGTCTGGCCAACACATTCAACGCCACTCGCAACGTATAGGCCGGAATTGCACACGCACACACACACAAACACTAACTGAGCAGCGCAATTAGTTGGGAATAATCCCGATATACCCTTTGTGCCTCCGCCTGCCGCATAAATGCATTTATAAGAGCGCAATTTTTCCGTAATTAATTGAATTGTTTTCAATTGCGTACTTCGCTGCCTACATAATTTTATATGTTCTGGCGCATACTCACACATTTAATATGATTATGCCGCTCGTAGAACGATTGCCGGTTGCAGGAATTTTACGGCAAATAAATTGTGCAACGTGTCTGCTGCCGCTTCAACTATTTCATACACACACACACACATACATACAAACATATGTAGATGTACGCAGAAATATGGCAATAAACTGAAATATGATATGGCCGTGTTGCAGAAAGTGATAAATGGTTGTGTGGTAAGCACTGTGGCAGCAACAAAAATCAGATAATTACGCATTAAATGAGATGTATTATGAGCAAACATGCTACAAATATCACTTAAGCGTTTATGAAGGCGAATACTTTTCTCTTTTTTTTTTTGTTTTGGTTCTTTTTAATATTCCCTTATTATCATTCACAACGGCAAGTTGGCTAAAGAAGGCAACAGCAATACAATATTTGGAAGGTGCAGCTACCATGAAAATACCTTGACAATGCGTGACGGCTGTTGGTAGTGGAAAGCGCCAGATCCCAGCACCGAAGAGTCCAAAATGCTACCAGATTTAAGGGGATAGGGGTAGTAAAGGCCCGAAAAAATTATGATATTCAATAATTTTTTTCTGCTAGTCAATTGCTTTATTTTACAAAACCAAAAACATAGCATTAATATCAGGTCAGTCCATAAGTTCGTGCGTTTTTTAAAGGTGGTTTGAAAATTAATAAAAAATTTAAAAATTTAAAAAATATTTACAATGTCTTCCCAACGATTAGGCAAATTTTTAAATCCATGCTCAAAAAATTGTTTGTCCTTGGAGCCAAAATACGCTTCGATATTCCTTTTTATAGCTTCTTTTGAGGAGTAGTTTGTGTTACTCATATGGGATTGAAGTCTACGGATGCGGAATTAGCTCCCATCCGAGCTCGTTCAGCTTGCCTAATGTTTGCCTTGCGGTATGAGGTCTTGCGTTGTCGTGGTGAAATAAAACTTTGCGTCTATTCACTAAAGACGGTCGATTTTTTTTAAGTGCAGTTATCAGCAGTTATCGTCTGGTTTGATTCCAGAAGTTCATAATAAACAACACCGGCCATATCCCACCAAATAGACAGAAGAATCTTCTTGGGGTGAAGGCCATCTCTAGGGGTCGGTTCTGGTGTTTCATCTTTATCTAACCATTGGCGCTTGCGAACAGGATTATTGTAAAGAACCCATTTTTCATCACCAGTAACGATACGGTTCAAAAAACTTTCATTTTCAAGCCGTTCAGCAGCTGAGAACACACATTCACTCTTCATTTTCCCAGCTTTGAAACCTTTCCCAACTGAACCAGGTGCCTGTGAACTGTTCCATGCCCTGAATTTAACCTCTGAGCTATCATATCGGGTGTCAAATTTGGCTCTGCTTCCACGAGTTCGAGCAAGGCGTCGGAGTTAACGACTTCAGGATGACCAGCGCGCGGGGCATCCTCCATGTCGCAGTTACCACTTGGGAATTTTGAAAACCACTTTTGTGCAGTCCTTACACTCACGGCATTCTCTCCGTGAATAGTGTTTATTTCTGCAGCAGCAGTTGTTGTATTTTTACCACTTTTATAAAAAAAAAACAAAATATGCCTCTTATACGCATTTGAAGATTCCATTTTATTTTTTATCAACACGTGCCTATATCCGCGATTAAAATCACTTGTTGAATGCACAATATATCAAAGAAAATATAAATAGTTCCGTTATATTCCGCGAATAATTTTTTGTATGCAAAAATCGTATTATACAAAAGTGAAATTATGGGTAAAATACACACGAACTTATATACTGACCTGATACATCATGTTTCGACTTGATTTTAGCAAAATTTCAACAAAAAAATTAGTAATTCTAAAAGCTATCGCTGTTTGTGTGAAGCCCGTTTCTCCAGGAGTCCCCTGCGGTGATCATCACAAGTCCTTGGAGATTCATCTAAAACCAAACGGATAAAAGAAATTAGTTTTATTAATAGATAATCTTGTGCCTTATCGAAGCTTTTTTTTCATAATTAACAATATGGCGGCCTCCGGAAATATTTTTCAAATTTTCGAGAAAAAACCGAGAATTAATTGTTAAAAAAAAAATAGAAATTTTTGACAAAAAAAGAAGTCTTTCGATCTGGCACGAGTTTTTTATGTTTTTCAAAAGCAGTATAAATTATATTGAAATCTACCAGTTCAAAAATCACAGTTTTGAGAAAAATGCATTTAAATTTTTGCTATCGATTAGCGGAGCGCCCGATCGCCCTGTGTTAATTGTTGAATAACTCGACAAGTATTTGTCGGATTCACTTCAAATTTTTCACACAATATTTTTAAGATATAATACTTTAAGAAAATGCAAAGAAAAAATATAATTTTTTGACAATTCTGACAATTCGGTTAGGATTACCCCTTAAGCGATCAGAGAACGGAAGACAAAAGTTTGAGAAAACTGCCTTTTAATTTATGTAATGTCATTGAATTTACTCTTAGGTAGCTAGGTTGTGTACTATTAAGTAGTAAATGCGTGACTACCATTCGGAATTCGGAGAACGTAGGTTCGAATATCCGTGAAATAACAAAATGAAGAAAAAGTTTTTTCTAATAGCGGTCGCTCCCCGGCAGGCAATGGCAAGCCTCCGAGTGTATTTCCGCCACAAAAAAGCTTCTCATAAAAATAAAAAAACATTTGCCGTTCGAAGTCGGCTTAAAACTGCACGTCCCTCCATTTGTGGGCAACATCAAGATGCACACCACAAAAAGGAGAACGAGCTCAGCCAAATACCTACAGAAGTGTGTGTACGCGCCAGTTATATTATTTATTTTTTTCAGGCAGGTTAGATGGCAAGAGTACCACGGATACACTAAAGTTCTACCTTTAGAGTTCAGTTTTGATACCATTATGTAGAAAACTACCTGCGAAAAATTTCGCACCTTAAGGCACACTAAGGAACCTCAAACGCCTAGCCGCCACACCCAGACATTTACAAAGAAAGTGTTCAGCAGTCTCCTTCTCTGCCGGTTCCCCACAGCTTTTGCAATGGGAGTTGTATAGATGCCCAAGCTTCTACGCATCAGTTCCGATCACCCACTGATCGGTGACCACCGCTATGAGTTTGAAAATGGCCAGGAATCCCTAGCATCCTTGCTTCTGTCGTACAAAGGCGTGAAATTGTTTTTGGGACAGCACACGATAAGATAGAACTCCATCTTTTTTGCTCTTATTTAAGAAAGAAATTGGGCAGTTTCTCTTTAACAATGAACAAGGTGATGGGGACAACTGAAACCGCTTCTGCAGACCCTTTCCTGGCAAACGAAAGAGCGACGACAGGGCCTTGATCGCAGCTTGACTATAGGAAAAGATATTTACGAATGGCTCTCTCCCAGCAACGATTCTTAAGCATTCCGTACACCTGCAGGATCGCGAAGACCTCTGCTTGGAAAAAGCTATTGTTTTTGGAGATTGAAATATTAGCTGATCTTTTGTTTTATTCTAATTTATTTATTTGTTATGATTTAATTTACTATTAATCCTTTGGAAAAATAAATACACGCATCTCTACATTTTGTAAAATAAACTCCCCAAATGTATGTAGACTAATAACTTTGTACAGAATGTTCCGATCTGATCAGAGTTTTTTTTATATTTGGAATCTAGTTAATCTAGGAAGGCCTTTTCCAGCATAAAAAAAAGCGTATCTTTAATCACAATGCATTTGAAAAGGTTGAGCCAAGGAACACCAGGAGATTTGGTGGCTCCTAAAACACTCAGGCTAAAAAGCCCATTGTATTTAAAGCTCTGGAAGCTGGGGTAGATAGCCAAGGAGGGAAGGAGAAAAGTATCAGAGAAAGAGATAGGAAAGAATAGAGACAGAGATACAGATAGTTAGTCCTGTCAGAATTTTCCAGATTTTTTGGCAAATCTGTAAATATCCTCCAATTTAAGAGAACGAATATTACTCATTCTCATGACATCGGACCCCAAAACTCGTAGCGGTGATCTAGCAAAGACAGGACACTCACAGAGAAAGTGCTCAGTGCTATCCGCCTCCGCCAAGCATGACAGGCATATTGGGTCCTCAATGATTCCAATGGTGGTCATATGCTGACCCCATGGGTTGGGTCCTGTAATGATACCGACCATCAACCGAACGTCTTTCCTTCTGAGTTTAAGTAGACAGTTTGACAGTTTTCTGTTCGGACTTGTCACAAAACACTTTGCAGTTCTGCAGCATTCTAGACCGACCTCAATGCTGTTTTTGTGTATGTCTGCCTTCTATATTGGGTTAAATGGCTGCCCATGAAGGAGCCCACTTGGACAAAGAATCGAATTCGTAGATTCTAATATCACACAGAGGAAACCAGAGGGGGGAGAACAGAACAGAGTGGCAAATACGGAAGACGGGTATTTGGCTTAAAGGAAGATGAAGACCAAATGGTGGCTAATTACAATTGCGTTAACCGCTTCAAGCTACTGATGAAATTCACCAAGTGTGTGATATCTAAATCTGCCATATCGGCAGGTGTAGCAAAAAAGTGAGAGCCAATGTGTCTGATTCATAACCCGAAATGATTCCACTTCATGCTCCAGGCAGCTGCACCTCATGGATACCTAACGGACAATGCTCGGTAAGGATGCCCACAAAATTCGAAAGCTGCGGATTTGTTAGTCGTAGAAGTTCTCTTGAGCGCTTTCGACCTATCTGTGGCCAGAAAGATCGCACGACCACTGAGTTGACGCGAAGTCCATCTCTCCAAGAGCATACCACAGTTTTCAAGGGAACCCAATTCTCTCATTTCGCGTGTAAGCTAACTCGAGGGTCATCTGCCTAGTTAGTTCAACTGCCCAGTAATTTCCAGCTAAGAACCGAAATTAGCCTAATATTCAAGTATTCGTAGACAATCGAGAGAGAAGTCCAACCACGAGCCCAGAGTCCTAATTGCTGCTTGACTGTCGGAGTAAACTCCGCCTGACTGTGGTCCAATAGCTTAAGCTTAACCCTTCCAACGCGTCCGTCCAATTTCAAGCCATTCATAAACATGTTTGCAATGCCTTGTCTCCAAATACTGCGCACCCCTCCATTGAAGGAATATGAATGGAAAAAGTCCGTCCAACTTCGAGCCATCCACAAACATGTTTGCAATGCCTTGTCTCCAAATACTGCGCACCGCGCACTCCTCTTTTGAAGGAATATGAATGGAAAAAGTGCTGCTCGGACCCAGCGAGGCTGTGCAATAATGAATCGCTTCGGGAATGAACTCAATGTTTCTAATTATACTAGAGTGTCCATAGCTTAAGTCTTGCTTTTGGCTCGTTACTTTTAGCAAGACCTTTGGACCTTATCCAACTTCTTAACTGACGTCGTTCACTGCAGCGAGTTCCACCAGACAAGGACTCCATACAACAAAATTGGCTTCATAATTGGGTAATATAACTGGAATATAACTTTAGGCGAAAGGCCCAACTTTGGCTATAGCGGCCCTGCATTCATAGAAGGCGACAGGTACCTTGCCAATCTTCTCTTCAATGTTGGATCCTCTATCAAGAATTAGTACCAGGTACTTCACCCTATCGGAGAGCATCAATGGAGGAAGAAGAGTTGAGCTCTAGGTATTTTATATTTCCTCACCAATACGTCGAGCTCCGTTATCAAACGATTTACCTAGTGACCACAAACTACGCTCCTTTTGAACACTACGCCTACATGAACCTGCACAATTCCAGCAGAGTATCTTAAAACTTTCCTCTGACCTTGCAGCCTCTCCTCTTCAACTGTTCATCAAACTGTAATAATTTTTGCGATTCAATTTTCGTGATTCAATTTACGCTCGAACAAAGTTCGGAAATATATATATAATATATTTGGCGGGTACACCCTTTTTGGGTGTTTGGCCGAGCTCCTCCTCCTTTTTGTTGTGTGCGTCTTGATGTTGTTCCACAAATGGAGGGACCTACAGTTTCAAGCCGACTCCGAACGGCAGATATTTTTATAAGGAGCTTTTTCATGGCAGAAATACACTCGGAGGTTTGTCATTGCCTGCCGAGGGGTGACCGCTATTAGAAAAATGTTTTTATTAATTTGGTGTTTCACCGAGATTCGAACCAACGTTCTCTCTGTGAATTCCGAATGGTAATCACGCACCAACCCATTCGGCTACGGCGGCCGCCAAAATTGCAAACTAATTTCCAATGTTAATTTTATATAGCCCAAGCAGTGCTTTCACTGAAAAGAAGTTAAGATCTCATTTTCTGATGTAAAACATTTTGATCTCGGCGCCTATTTTAATAAGCAAAACTGTCGTATCAGAGAAAACCGGCATGCGATCGTTGAAAGCGCAATGCGTCCTCAGAAGCACGCTTAACGATTTTTATCGACAAAATTTGAAGATGTGGACTTGGTTGACCTTTGATTTCAGAAAAATTATCCGGTTTGCTTCACAGCCTATGCCATCATCGATATTTTGCGAACCAATTTACGTAATCTTGTTATCAGCCGTCTTGGCAACATCAATTGCCGTTTAAAGATGCCACCTCCTCTGCTTTGTCGAATTTTGGAGCCATTTTCGTACCAGTTTCCTTTGTGCACTTGAGAATACCTTTCTAGAGCCGAGTCGTTGCATATAACACAGTTAGTAGCTTCATAAACGTGGATGCGCGGACAGTATGGGGTTCAATCGATGAGAAAAATATGGGCTACCTAATTTAGTTTGCAAATCGGATAAAATCCTCGCGGATATGCTGACGGAATACTGTTTCACTATGTAGTAAGCACTGTTTCACTCGACTTTAAGCCCTCACACAATGATTTCAAAAGGATCTGCAGAGTTGAGGAAAATATGGACTCTATTCAGCACTTACTGTGTGTAGACACAGCACTTCGCCATGTTTGAAGTCCTATGGAGGCTAAATAACTTCTGCTTGGTTACGCTACTCGAGCTCGCCAAAAAGACACGTAAATTGACAGTTAAAAGATACCGTTATTTGATAATTTTGTATGAAAAATATTTCAAACACTACTTTTAATAATAATAAAACTCCCAAAAAACGGAACGGAAAGTGAGTCCAATGTAGGAAGATAATGCAGAGAAAAATGGGGAAAAGCTACAGTGTTCGGCGAATCGACAAAGATTACCTGTGTGGGACTAAGAGATGAATAAAAATAGCTTTGAGGAAATTTTTCTTCCTTGAACACAACAAAAAGCTTTTGTAGCCTCGGAATGCTCAATTCGTAAAGCAGCCTGCTCTAATCAAGCCTAAACTCAAGCGTAGTGCCTATTGAAATAATTTAAACTGTTTTGCATTACTTACTTAAATTATGTGCCATGCTTTTTGCCAAAAAATGCAATTTTCTGCTTTATTATTTAGAGTGAAGTTTTATTTAGGTACTTAATGCAGCATAAAACTTATTTATCCACTAACACATATGCACAAGGATTAATATGTTTACACCTCACCGCAACACTTACACCTTTCACACCTTCGAATTATGCTGCCGAAGCCTGAAACGTCTTAGAAATATTTTCTTGCTGTGCTATGTGCAGCATTCATAAGAGGACAGCTCGTAAATTTTGGATATTTAAACCTCAATTCAGAGAGCAGCCCAGATTTCCATTGTATTCAGAAGCTTTCAAGAGCATCAATGGAATTTAAGAAATCCATGAAGACTAAATGCCTCGTTCGTACTTACTTAGGTGGATTGTTTGTATGTGTGCGCATGTGTGTGTATGTGTATAGGTGCTCCTCGTGCAATTTCCATTTGAATAATTTAGATATGCGCTTGATGAATAACCAAGGGCATTGATAAATTCAAACTGACTGACAGGCAAGTAGACAGCCAGGTTGGATAAATGGCAGAGATTCCATGTATGTTACTGCCTACACTTAAACTCACACATATATGTAAGTATTTGTTGTTGCAAATGTTTATTTTGGCTAAAGGCAAGGGTTTGGCTAGGTCGGCCAGAGATGCCTAGGCATAAATTCAAATAACAATAACAAAAAGAAAATCAGTGTAGGGTAATCGATATTTTCGGCGGAAGTCCAAACAAGTTGCATCCCGCTTAGGGAGGGAGTTGAGGCAGCACAGACTTTGCTGCAAGATTGAAATGTTAACTTGGCTTTTGTTGGCAGGCAGAGACGCATTTTATTTTATTTTATGAATAAAACTTGCTAACTTGCAGCATTAAATTTTTTGCAGGCCAACTCATTGTGTCTGGCCTCAAACTGTGCCAGTGCGCGGGCATTTTAAGTGAATTTATTTTATTTATACATATTTCTTAAGCCTATACGCATAATATTATCATATGCTGCATGAGAATTTGATTCCATTTGCTTTGGCTTTTTGCATATGACCCCAATATCAAAGAGCCACTGCTTCTTCTGCTGCGGATGCAACCGACTTGGGGAGATTTTCAGTGCGCCTACCTTTTGTTTGGAAGGAGGAATGCATAAATGTATGTATGTTTTTTGTATGTGTGAATGTAGTCATGCAACGACTCACGCATAAATTTAGCATAACTTACGCATACTTTTTGCTACAGTGACGTACACAATAAGCTGCTAAAAGGATAAACCTTTTAATACATATGAAGCCTCGTAACACCAAAATCGATAATTCAATCAAAGCTTAACTATTAAACTACTCCCATAAAACCTCGATTTCTTCTTTTTCTTCTGCTCAGAGTTTATGGGGTTCGGCCGAGTCTCCTCTTGGACTCCTCTTGGAACTGTCCCAAACTCGTAGCTATGTTTACCGGTCATTGGAAGATAGGCACACATGCAGAAAAGTTGGGTTTACCATTCAATGCCCATTGCAGAAACTGTGGAGACCTTTCAGAGAAGGAAACTGTTGATCACAGTCTCTATAAATGTTCGGGTTTGGCTACTAGACAACTAAGATCACTGGTTGCTCCTTTCTTTGATAACCTGAAGCGATGCTTCAACCTAAATCCCTTCAACCTTACCCATTACATCAAGATCTTTGGTTGGCTGTAGATATCTGCCCGTTGGAGGTTTCAAAATGGTATCAAAACGGAGCTTTAGTGCTACTTGGGGAGTGCCTTCTTCTTCTTAATTGGCGGCACACCTACCTACCTAACTAAAATATAATCTGACTTAATATAAATTCAACTTAAACAGATCGTGACTCCATAGCCACCTAGCGAATAATATTTTCGAATTGCGGTAAAGTCCCTACCCGTGAGTATCCCGTCAAAATCGGTTTAACCATTTCGAAGCTAGCGTAGACTAACAGACGGACAGGCGCAAAAGAATTTTAGAAATCGCTTAGATTTTGGTCGCAAGATTTACTAACCATATGAACTTGAAAAAGTCGTAAATTAAAGATTCACTCGGACTTCCAACATTTATTTATACGCAAGTTATAAAATTTCCCACATTCCCTCCTAGCAATGCGAAAGTGCGCTGAGCAGCTATGCCTCCACTTGTACACTTTATTATGCATTCCACGCTGTATTTATGACACTTTTATCCTGGCTGGAGTGTTGTTATGAAATTTATTTTGTTTAGCGAACAATAAACGAACATAAAAAGTTCATAAAACCGCAACAAAATTACGGTACAGACTGTTTCTTTGAATAATAATACTTTTAAGTATTTAGAACATAAAGTATAAAAGTACGTAACTTTAAAAAATTCTTGTGTTAGCCATATGGCTTGGTTTTCTTGTGTGCTTCAGATTTTTAGCTATCCACTATTTCTTCTTTGGCGATGAACAACTCGAATTTGGCTATGAACAAAACGAAAACTATCTCCTCGTCTGTTTTAAGTGTTCGTGAATCGATCCTTACAAATTTCAACCACTTCGAGGAAGGAATGTGGCACTCAACTAGGCCATTGATTGAAATTGATGGAAGCTAGAAGAAACAATATCCTGGTGAAAGACAGACGAGGACAAATCGTCACTGTTGACAGTTATGATTTCGATGTTTTAAGAGACTCCATTTGTCTAGGAACCAGCATCAACACCGATAATAAAGACAACCTTGAAATCCAACGTAGAATCTCTATTCCAACAAGTGCCGCTTTGGACTAAGTAGGCAACTGAGTAGTAAAATCCTCTGTCGACGAACAAAACTAACACTCTACAAGGCTCTCATCATGCCCGTCCTAACGTATGGCGCAGAAGCTTGGACGATGACAGCATCCGATGAAGCGACGCTTGGGGTGTTTGAAAGAAAGATTCTGCGCAAGATTTTTAAACCTTTGCACGTTGGCAACGGCGAATATCGCAGGCGATGGAACGATGAGCTGTATGAGCTTTACGTCGACATAGGTAGACATAGAGCAGCGAATAAAGATCCAGCGGCTACGTTGGCTGGGTCATGTCGTCCGAATGGATACAAACGCTGCGGCTTAGCAGAGGAAAAGGAAGGCCTCCTCTGCGTTGGAAAGGTCAGGAGGAGAAGAACTTGGCTTCACTTGGTGTGTCCAACTGGCGCCGGTTAGCACGAGAAAGAAACGACAGGCGGGCTTTGTTAACTTCGGCCAAAATCGCATAAGCGGTTACCGCGCCAATTAAGAAGAAGAAGGTAGGTAGCTAGATGAAATGGTTAAAATTCTAGTCTGGCACTCCCCAATACTATTAAAGTGCCGTTTCGATACCATTATGAGACCTCCGATGGGCAGATATCTACAGCCAACCACAGCGGAGAAGATTGATGGGACTTAGGTTCGCGCACGGTCTCAGCCATCGAAGAAAGGAGCTCCCAGCGACCTTAATCGCTTAGCTGCCAAATACTGACGATTGCAGACAAAGTGCCCAACAGGCTCCTTCTCTGCAAGATCCGCACAGTTTCTGCAATGGGGATTAAATGGTAAACCCAGCTTTTCTGCATGTGTGCCGATCGTCCGATGACCGGCAGGCACAGCTACGAGTTTGAGAATTGAATGGCGTGGAGTACTCAGAACTTTCTGCCTCTTCATCTATTGTACTAGGGCCAAATGATTTTCGAAATTGC
The DNA here is from genome assembly GCF_027943255.1 of Anastrepha obliqua. Lineage (NCBI taxonomy): Eukaryota > Metazoa > Arthropoda > Insecta > Diptera > Tephritidae > Anastrepha > Anastrepha obliqua. The sequence goes on from NC_072893.1 coordinate 54,036,249, forward strand.
ACACGAGCTCCATCTGTTCTGCGCTTTCCTAAGAAATAAGTTCTGCGTTTCTCATTTAACAAAAGTTGGGGGGATGCCGATGAACGGGTAGGAGGCCTCTGAGAGCAATTCAACTTCCTGGCAAGCTCATCAGCATATTTATTTCGAATTTCAAACTCTAATATGCGGATAACAAGATCTGTACGATATTCAGAGAAATACGGTGCTAACTGCCAAAAAAATGCTACCATGCCCCTTGACAGATTTGCCTCCAGAGGCCAACCTCCTTTAACCTGATTGTACTTTGAGCAGCAATGGAAATAACGTAAAACTACAAAAAACAGTAAAGTAAATTGCAGCTCAAATTTTTGCGCTCCCCACTCCAGGCATTTATTACAGCTGAAATTGTGTTTTGAAAAATTCACAAAACTCATTCAATTCATGGCTTCATGCTAAATTAAAAGTTTTTTTTCATCTGAAAAAATTAGCTGTGAACTAATATTTACTGACAACTAACTGTACCCGGCGCGCGTGGCTACGCCAACAACTAAAATAAATTTAAGAAAAATAACTTTAAAGAAAAATCAGTACACAAATATTCAGTTCATTCTAAGCCATTTTATTGATTTAGTTTATTTCGAAAAAAATCGGTTGAACGGGGCAGAAGTTGCTACTCTGCAGCACCACCTTGTGGCAAGTGGCAGCAATTACCATATTCTACAAACCTTCTCCGTGGAAAAATACATAAATATACCAATTTTTATAATAATTGGTCTAATAGTTTTTGAGTTCATCGAGGACATACAGACAAATATTACTTTTTCGTTGGGCGAAATCCATTAATGCAGTCATATGGTGAGAAAAATAACTTTACGTTGGTAATGCGTGGAAGTCTAAACAAGTCTACGTTGGATTTATCGGAGCACGGCAAATCTTTCTTTTATCAATCTAAGTCAGTTTTGTTTTGTGCAGCGTTTTTGTTGGTACCATCAGGCTCTAAATCACAACACAAAAAGAGAGTACCGCGAACTGATCGTTCAAAAATTGCACCGCACTATATTTCAATGCCTTTATTTATTTACTTATTTATTTATTGTATTTAACGAGAACATCGAAGTGCATTGAAAAGTTACATCACCTGTCTCCACTCAATAATTTTTTAAAAGAAAAAAAAAAAAAAACAAATAAAATTAAATAAAAAGTTTTCATAACAAAGATCCATTATATGTTAATGCGAAATCGATATTTAATACTTTGCTTTACTAGAAATTATCTATTTGATTCTTCGTTTAATAAGAAGTTATTTGTACCAATTCCAGTTGCTGGGAGTACACGTTTTCTTTAGTTTATCGGTTAAACTGTAAACCATTTGATTGCATTTTTTGTCAATTGGGAGCAATTATCAGAAACTGCTGCTTAACAATTGCTTTGATCCGTAACAGTCATTGGCGCGAGAGAAAATCCAATTGACCTTAAAACATTTCTAGCCTTCGCAACAGTGGCAGCAGAGGGTGTCGGTGAGCGGGTTATGATCGAAAGAAACGCTATGGAAAATCAGAAATATGGCAGAAGTGAATGTTAAAGCATTTAGCACTTAATCTATAATTCTACTTACTGTTATGTGAGTCGCCACTAGCGGGTAGGCAAGCGTAATTAATACCGTAGTTATCGTAATCGGTAGACAAAACCCACAGGCTAGGAGGAGATCTGGTAGCCACTTTGGTGGTAACATTAAATTTGGCATTCGAAATTTGCTTGGCATCACTCAACAGACTGAGTGTTTTGTTGGTACTGCAGCGCAAAAAAAAAATATTTAAATGAGAAAAAAATATGAAATTAACACCCGCAAGAGGACATACTATATTTTATGCAAAAGGCAAACATACTCGTATATAAATATTTGTATAGCTTTCAAATGAATTACTTACGACGGGTCAATCATTGTACCCAATATACTCATTTCATTTTGATTTTTTTGCGTGTACGTTAAGGTCACACACGTGCCATTACCCTCGAAAGCAGCTGGATACCTGGCGTATTCGTACCAGAAGCCCGCATACTGAAATTGAAATTGAAAATATTAACTTCACATTTGATAGCTGCACGCAACAGTGCACTTTTACTTACTGCATTTATGCTTAAACAGCTCTGCACTGGCGGATTTGGGCAAGCGCCATCAGAATTTACTTGTGCATTAGCGAGACCACAGAGGGTCAAGGCGATGATTGCAAGGATTGTCCTATATTGGCGCAAGTCAATGATTTAAATTTAAATATTTCCTTAAGTATTTTCTATAACTCACTTTTGCATGCTGTCTACTTTCTGTTGTTTACTGTTGGAAACTAATGATTCGCTTACACTGGCTGTACTCTTTTTAATACTCGTAGCAAAGAACTCATTTGAGTTTCGTAGTCACGACTACTCCTACAGTGTTCAGTCGTAGGAGACCGGATAAGTCAAAATAAAATTGTAAACAACAGAATGCATATTTTGAGTTAATACTTTACTTCAATGGAGAATTGAAATGGTAGTGAATAATAATTGGAAAATAGATTCAGTCAGATTTCGGGATTGTTCATTTAAGGGGACAAATACCTGTAAACGGCCATATTTTTCCTGATTTTCATTAAAATTATTTAAAATGAAGAAGTCAATATATTTTTTTCAAAATTGGCAAACAGTTTATCCATATATTAAAATTATAATTATAATTTTTTTTTTTTATTTGAATCATTTAAAATGGCGGATGTACTCTCAATTCTTCCAGGAAGGTCGCAGCGGGGCTTCTCAATCGGCGGGCATTGTAGCATCGACGTCAGTGACCTGAATACAAAAAACCAAAAAATTGTTTGTTTATGAATGTCATAATTTCTATATGAATTAAAAAAAACGAAAAAAAAATTCGCGGAATAAAATGCTTTAAAAAAAATTAATTTTGTGGCGAATTTTCCCAACATTTTTGCTTCGAAAAAATTATTTTTTCGAAAAATTTTCGAATTGTTCATTCGCATAGAAAGTAATATCATAAAAAAGATGTGTGCAAAATTTCAGGGAGATCGGTTAATACCTTTTCGAGTTATCGTGAACGCCAATTCGAAAAATATAGTTTTGAGAAAAACGCGTCTAAAGTTTGAATACATGAAAATTCAACCTCTCCCAGCGCTCGAACGCAAAGAATAGAGTCGTCACGGTTGACGATCTATAATATAAAAATACTTCAATTTACGTTCTAAAATTTGTTTGGCACATTCTTAAAGGATTATATTAATATTTTATGAAAAAAAAAATTTTTTTTCGAAATTTTTCAGATATCCCCCTTAAAAACCGCGCATTATCACATATGCGTAAAATTTTTTTGCTTGGATGTTGGCCCAACTGTCCTCTATAGTGTCACAGAGTTTGAGCGTGATCTGTCAATTAGCTTGTTTTTGGCATTTAATTATATCAGAAGTCTATGGCGAGTGTGCTTTATCAAAAACACGGGTCTACGAGTGGTATAAGACTTTGCAGAGGGCCGAGAAGTCGTAGAAGATTTGCCCCGATCTGGTCGCCCATCAACGTTTTCAACGGATGGAAAACCATCATTTAAGTTTGAGGGAGGTAGCTCGTGACCTTAGCGTGTCTCACGAATCAATTCGCAACATTTTGCACCATCAATTGGGTATGAAACGCGAGGCTGCTCGACTCGTTCCAAGAGAGTTGAATTTCTCTCAAAAAATTCATCGGAAGAAGGTGGCTGAAGACGTGCTTGAGGAAGTGAATTAGGACCCAACGTTTATCAAGCGCATCATAACAGGTGGTCAGACGTGGGTATATGAATTTGACATACAAACCAGTCAACAGGCGGTTGAATGGCGTTATCCACATTAGCCGAAACCCAAAAACCGCGTCAAAGTCGGTCAAAAGGGAAAGTCATACTACTCGTTGTCTTTGATTATCATGGTGTTGTGCACTCGGAGTCTCGGAATTCGTTACAAATGGTTCTGCGGTAAGTAAAGAATATTACATGGAAGTTGTGCGACATTTGAGAGAGAGTGTGCATAGGAAACGGTCCAATTTGTGGAAAGAAAACTCATGGATCCTGCACCACGATAAGGCACCGTCTCACAAGGCTCATATTGTGAACACTTTTTTGACTCAAAACTCGACAAATTTCATCGAACAACCATCATATTCACCGGATTTAGCATACAATGTTTTAAACTTCCAAATGACGTATCTCAATACTGCAAAGTAAACCTTATCTGGGTAGCAGTCAGCAGGAAAGTGCAAAGTTTCGTTTCTTTTTTTTTTTTTAATTTTGTGTGATACACATATCGTAATGTGATCTATTCATTCCACTTCTTATCGAATGTTTTAACTAATTCTCTAAAAAATATTAGCAGCATGTCTATCATTAATAATCCACTCTAATATAATTTACTTTCCTCAAATGCTATACTGTGCCATTTTACCTAATCTATTTTACTATTTACGAGTGTTCGAAGTCATTTGTATTATCACGACTTGTAGTGGGCTCATTTCATTTGGCGAATTATGCAACTTTTTGTACAACTCGTATTGTAAAAAAAAGGTAAATAAAAAAACTTACTTATATTCAATTCAAAGTAAAAAATGTGTGAAAATAATACAAAATTAAGAATCAATTTACTTTTTCTCGATATGATCACCATTTGCCTTGACTATATCCTTGAGACGATTCGCGTCTAGTGAAATATCAAAAGAAAATTTCCAGTGCCTCCCTTCCAGATGCCTCTGTGTGTAAGTCGGAACTAATGGGACGCCTAGAGGTCAAAATAAAGATTTTCACTACCCAAAATCATTTATTTATTTAGTAAAAAGAAAGTGAATGGCAATGTTTTTTTCTTTTTTTTTTTTGTATTTCAAAAAAATAGTCAAAACTTATCAAAATTTCGTTGGTAGTTAGGTTTCATATTTTTATTTCCACATCATTCATTATGCCGTAAACCATTACTAAACCACGCATAGAAACTAAAAATCCACCTGAGATGTAGGTAGTTCGTAGTAAGAGCTTGGACAGTCAAAGACGCAGGAGGCAGCCGTCGTCCCAACAGCACAATTCAGATTCAGCGAGGCGACTGCACCAACAAGATTCTTAACGCCAAACAAGCAAAATGCAATCAATAAGTGCGCTCTAAACGTTACGCATTCACAAGCAACGCAGCCGCGTTGTTGCAACAAGTGCACTTGCAACGCCGCTAAAGCAGAAGTAGAAGCCATGCATAGCCTATGAGTATACGAGTATCAGCATGCCAGCCGAACGTATTGAGGCAGTGAATGGGACCAGTGGAGCGACACATACGCAATCAGTCATACAGTTGAAAGCAAATAACAAGAAAAAAAAGAACGCGCGCTGTCAGCCAACGCCAAAGAGCAGTCACCTGAAGCGCCAGCAGCAATTAAAACACACACACATACACACATGCATACATATTAATAGTGAATTTTACTTGCACCAGCGACAAGTGGAAAGCGGGGCAAACGCAGTCGCCACTTTCAGATCAGATCAAGTATGTGTGTTTTCCGGCTACAAGAGCTGCTTGGTTGAGTGCGTGGTGTGGTGCAGTTGCGAGTAAGGGGGTGGGGGTGGAAGGCGCAAGCAGATTATGAAGTGAAGTGTCACTGAAGCTGTGCTGCGAAAGTCCGCAACAAAACGCGGCAAATGCGCAGTTTGAATGCCTTAAGGAGAAAGAGCGATTTGGTGGACTGGTGTGCGGCAGGGGGAGGGAGGAAAGAGGAAGGAGAAAGGCGTATTGGTGCGACCAATGCGGCCACTTGAGCCTGATTATTGTTGACTACTGCAATTTTAAGTGCAACTCATTAATCGTAATCGGCACCAAGCACCGAGCGCCAAGCAACACGGCATGCCCGTGCACACATACACACACACAATGCACAAATCCATACTTGCTGGCCTAAAGCGCATTGCTATACGCAAATTGCACAAATATTGTGCGGTTTTAGGCTTAACGTTGATTATGCCTTCATAATATTTTTACACATTCACACACACACACTCACACTCACACTCTTACATACATGCGAATGTATTTAGTCAAGAAATTCCAGTGCAGTTTTTTTGTTTTTCTTTTTTTGTTGTTTGCGCTTTTAATTGGAATTATCCGGCAGCGCGTAAATTTCGCATTTTTTCCACATCGTTTGACGCTCCAAGTGGTTACGCCTTTTGTCATTTGTCAGTGCATTCAAATGTGCAACTGCGCCCGCCTATCGACGCAACAGCGTGAAATTCCTTCAGCTCGCTGGCATTGCATTGCTTTAGTTGTTGTTAGTAGTGCTGGAAATGCTAATATGCGCCAACTGCCTTAAGCCACTCAGTCTACTCCTGCTTTCTTGCTAGGGGGTAGAGGCCTGACTGCTCTCTCTCCGGCAACTGAGCAACTGGTGCGTACGCTATAGTCGCACTTGCTTCATTACGCTGATAAATTGCTGCATAATTTGCGAATTAAATCGAATTACTTTATCTGTTTTAAAACTCTTACGCTCTCTGCTAATTCACTAACGAAGCAAGTCGCAATATCATAAAGTTGCTGTTGGCGAAATACTCGCACACATACATGCACACATGCATCTGTAATCAAACTGAGATCGAAGCTGCTGATTAAAATTTGTGTCTAAACGAATATAAATTTTAATCCCGTTTAATGAATTATTAATACACTTTTCCTGAACAGTTTCCGCACCTATGCTCCGCTACATTAAGGTGATTCATCCTAGGTTAGGTTGGGGTGTTGACTGTTCTACTTGGTGTGAACAGAGACATATTTAGGACGGTTGGCTTAAGACAAAAAACGAACTCTGGCTTCTTCTACTCTTATACCTTCCCTTAAGGTAGTGAGTCTGCAATGAGTCTAAGTCCGCAAGCCGTTTAATTAAGGAGTCCTCTACTCCCTCTCGTATAGAGTACCTTAGCATTCCTTTAAACGAACTGTACACTGCGATTGATTTGAGCCTAATCACGGAAACCAATTGAAGATGGTCTCTAACTACTAACTGCAGGGCTTCCAAAGCGCTCTGACCAAAACTGGATCTTAAAAAGTCAAAATGTGGGCTTGGATTCTACAGATCAACTACCATCGTCCTCACAGTTGTTATAACGGGTTACTGCACTATTGGCATCCTAGCCAATAGAATGGGTATACCTCACAATAACTTCTGCAACAGTTGTGGAGATGAAGAATGCCCCGAACTTCAAAGAAGATGTGCCAATATTAGATTGAGGAATACCGAAGACTTTTATTTAAACAAAAAAACAATAATTATATCAATTAGTCAATTATATAACACTGTGCGACAATTTTGGGGTCATCAAAATCAAACCGCACCGGACCTTTTTTTTCTGAAAATATACCTATTCAATAGCAAAACCCTCGCTGGGTTTTTAAAAGTTAGCTCGATTTTTTTTTTTTATTGCGTTTTGAAGTTTTCTATTTTCATGAGATTTTGGAGTTTTACCTGTACGCTAAATTTGACTTATAAATCGACCTTTGTTTGATTTAATCGATTTATTTTGTCATAGCTTGATGCAGAAATTTCGTACATGTACAAATAAACTTATATATATCTCAATACGCAATTTTGAATACCAAAATTTCGAAAAATTGTATGTTTTTACCATTTTTTACTGTAATTATGAAAATAATTAAAATTTCTCACTATTTCTTCTAGCAAAAATGTTGCAAAATGTACTAAAAAAGTCATTTATAAGATAAAAACATAAAACTGAACTTTAAGTTTGTTATTTTCTAAAAAAAAAAATTTTTTACAAGATTTTTCTTCATAAAAATAATTTTTTTTAAATATCTAAAAACTCTGTAGGTAAAAATATTAAATAGATTAAGTAAAAAGAATATAGACATCAATTCTTATAATTTTTTTTTTTTTTATTAAAATAAAGAATTTTTACGTACTAAAACCTTAGAGACGAGCTCTTTTCGACAATGATTGAATTTCATCATCATCATTATCAGAGTAATCAGATTCATCAGTAAAGAATTCCATGCCTGTCTCTTCTTCTTCTACCTCATATTCTTTTTCCTCCTGGTTACTCCATTTTCCTTCATTTTCTTCCTGGTCGTATTGAAAAATATGTTTACTCCACCAACATATTTCGGCTAGTATGGCACCTGGAGCTCGTTTTCCTCGGTATCTTGACTCAAATGGCATCGCAGTTTGATGGTAGCGCTCTCCTTGCTCATCTGATTCTGTCGACAATTGTTGACTAAAAGAGTCCAAATGTTGGTGAAGAAAGTGAATTTTTAGCGACATATGGACCCCAATTTTGGAAAAAGCATCTAGCATTCGTCGCACAGATTCTTTGTAATTTGGAGAACGATGTTTGCCTAAAAGTCCAACTATTATTTCTTTTAACGATTCCCACGCAACTATTTCATTGTTTATTAGGACCCTGTTAAAGTCTTCAGACTTTACCAATTTGCGAATGTCAGGACCATTTAAAACGCCTGAAAGAAATTAAAAAAATATGAAAAAATATATATACAAATAAATGATATATATGTTTGCATCTGGAAATAAATGTATCTCAGAATCTCACCATTTTTCAATTTTGCATCACTGATCTTCGGAAAAATGTCACGTAGGCAGGAAAATCCCTCATCCCTTTTAGCAACAACCATCAGGAAACGTTAATATTTGCAGGACAATTGTACATTTTTTATTTTCTTAATTCATAAAAAATTCACGTAAATGAAATTAATAAATTCAAATATATATTTATTATTTTTACTGATAGTATAAAATATTTAAAAGAATTTAACTATGAAAATATTTAGCGCGTCAAATGTGTTTTACGAGTTGTTATGCACGAATCTGATCTCCAAAGACTGCTGCGATCTTAGAACAGGTAAAAAAAATTATTTTCATAATTACAGTTAAAAATGGTAAAAACATACAATTTTTCGAAATTTTGGTATTCAAAATTGCGTATTGATATAGGTTCTTCTCAAAATAAGTTTATTTGTACAAGTACGAAATTTCTGCATCAAGCTATGACAAAATAAATCGATTAAATCAAACAAAGGTCGATTTATAAGTCAAATTTAGCGTACAGGTAAAACTCCAAAATCTCATGAAAATAGAAAACTTCAAAACGCAATAAAAAAAAAATCGAGCTAACTTTTAAAAACCCAGCGAGGGTTTTGCTATTGAATAGGTATATTTTCAGAAAAAAAAGGTCCGGTGCGGTTTGATTTTTGATGTCGCACTGTGTAATATATTCGCCGGTACTGTTTACAACATTTTCCCACCTTTCGACTAATTTGTTGATGCCGTTTCGCCAAAAATCGCCTGGTCTGGTGTCAAAGCAGTTGTTGAGCCAGTTTTTAAGGACCTTTTTGTTATGGAAGCTGACACACTTCATATGGTTTGACGGAGATCGGAAAAGATATTAATTGGTCGGTGCAAGGTCTGGAGAATACGTCGGATGCTGGAGGACCTCCCATTCGAGCTTTTGGAGTACGGCTTTGACGACTTGCGCAACATGGGGTCTGGCGTTGTCGTGAAGGAGTAATGGTTTGACCAAGTCGATCAGGTCTTTTCGGTCGAATGGCCCCATTCACGCGGTGAGCTCTTTGTTGATCGTGACATTCTTTTCCAGCATTTCCCAGTGCACTATCCCCTTCCAGTCCCACCAAACACACGTTATGATCTTCTTCGACTTGACTCTCGGCTTTGGCGTATCTCCTGAAGCCACCCACCCATTTCTTTGCTTCATATTGATGTATAGGCACCATTTCTCAACTCCCGTGACGATTCGGTACAAAAAGCGCCAAAGCACTGTTTATGACCGCCTGTTGCTCGATGGCGGGTATGATGCTGAGAAGTAATTTGAAGGCGATTTTCTTTGATTCTTTCGTTGAACTCGTGAAGCTCCCAGGCTCCCCATTTTTCGGTAATTCCCATTGAATGAATGTGATTAAGAGTCGTTTTATAATCACAGTTCCTATTTGCCGCCAATTCGCGACTGATTTGGCGATCGTTTTCTTTCAAAAATGAAGTGAGACATTTTTCAACGAATTCAGAAGGCCTTTAACTGCGGGACGTGTCATCGACGTCAAAGTCACCATTTTTGAACCATCACCACTTTGCAAACCGTTTTCGTGCTGTGAACTCGCCTATGGCACCTTCTCCATACACGTCACAAATATCCCGGGCTGCTTCGGCTACCTTTTTAACCTCGATGAAAACCAAAAAAGAGCAGGTATCGAAAATGTGGATATTTGCCTCCTGGGCATGTCCTCCATTTCTAAGACTCAAAACTAATAAAAAATTAAACAACTCGAAATGACAATTAACATAGTTTTGCAGAGCAGAAAGAGTTCCATCGAATGGATACTTTGCCCTTTGCTAAACAGCAAACAAATCATTATGAAATAAAAGGAAATATAAAAACGCTATGAACCTATTCCCCAACCAAATATCTTAGCGACTATTTCTTTGAAGACCTGGGATTCTTTAAAAATGTCTCGCTGGATGGGCTAGTTACGTTCTATGAAAGATCTAATTGGTTAACGCAGCTTAGTTAGGGGATGGAAATTAAATGCAGGTATCAGAATGGGCCTTAGGACTACCGAGTGTCTTGTCGTAGACAAGCAACCTGGCTAACCTAGGTAGGTAGGTGGGGGGCTGTCGCAATGACACACTTAGACCTTTCATAGGTCTATTGTGATACCACTGGAACTTATCCTTACCCTATGGGTTCCTTTTCAAACCATCCGGTAGCTTTAATAAACGAGCAAAGCTTCGTTAGTTTTAGATGCGCTATGTCCGCTACATCAATCAAAAATCCCATGTCAAGAGTGCGGAGCCTCCTTGTCGCTAAGCTTTCACACTCACATAAAAGGTGCCTGACTGTTTCCTCTTCTTCTGTATTTAGACATCTTCTACAGAAATCGAAGTACGGGAGTCCTAACCTTCTAGCGTAGCTGCTTACCAGACAATGGCAGTTAATACCCCTAACATTTTTCTTATAGATAGTTTCTCTGTTAAATCCTAACAAGCTTTTTGATCGACCGCTGTTCCATTTCGGCCGTGTCTGTCTGCTTAGTTCGCATGTTGAGAGGTTTTGCCAACTTGTATTTACCGTACTGATGGTTTTCCTATCTATCAGTAGCTTACAAGTTAGGCTAAAGGCATGGGTATCAGCATCTCAACCGCTTGGAGGTCGAGCATTGTACCAAATCGAGCAAGTTCATCTGCCTTGCAGTCCCTGCTATATTCCTGTAGCCTGGCACCCAAATAAGGTGTATTTTGTAGTATTTTGATACGTCCTTTAGAAGTTTAAAACATTCTAGGACTGTTTTTGACGAGTGTTTTTTAGATTCTAGTGCTTTTATTGCTGCTTGACTGGCTGAGTATATGAAGACTTCATTTGTGGATAATACTCTCGTTTTTGTTACAGTAAGTTCCTCTTTTATGGCAGTGACTTCCGCCTGAAATACACTGCAATGATCAGGTAGGCGAAATGATTGGCTAACTTCGAGTTTATCGAAGTAAACCCCTCCACCTACTCTGTTATCTAGTTTTGAGTCATCTGTATAGATGTTTGTATCATTTTCCCTAACAATAATCACTTTATCCCATTCTTCTTTGGAAGGGAATGCTGTGATGAAGGATTTATCTAAATTGATATCCTTGGTCTTACAGAAATCCGTTGTCCTAAGAATGCAGGGAAATTTTTCTAAAATTTGACAGTGTCCTCTCTGGTTTATTCTGAGTAGACCGATTTCTCTTAATCTGAGAGCAGCTGTTTGCTTGCCGAAATGCTCTATTGGTAATAGGTTAAGTAGCGGGCCTCATCACTAAATGACAAAGACGTTCCATCTAGAGTTGGAGGAGTTATTCTTGGAATTCTATGTTTCCTGGTAAATAAGATCAGTTCAGTTGCGTTGGGGCTGACGCTTGTTGACGGTTGGCTAACCGAATAGTTAATGGTTAATGGTAGTAAAGGGTTAAGGTATGGGCCTTTAGCACTGCGACCATATTGATCTATTGTGCACCCTATGCTGTCTACTGACTGTTAAGTATGCTTACGAATTGTACCAGCTCCTTCTGAGGGAGTGATTGAAGGTCTTCATCTGTAAGTATGAACTTGTTTAAAAACTTTTTCCTTCTATGCGTCAACCCCGGACATTCGATGATGAGATGTTCTATAGACTCCTCATCTTCGCAGCAAAATCTGCAGGTGCTGGTGTTTGGTATGCCTTATTTATGTAAGTGTTTGTTGCAGGTGAAGTGACCCGTGAGGGCGCCTGTGATAGTGCGAATGCTCTTTTTCTTTAACGTGAGGGCCATGTTAGCTCTTTTAGCATTGCAACTTAAGAACTTTTTGGAGTGTCTAAGACCCTCTACGTTGTTCCAATGCTGATTTATTAGAGGTTTGGCCCAGTATTTATTGTAACTTTTCGTTTTAGGCTGTTTTTGTTAAATCCAAACATGGGACTAGGTCCGATGAAATTTACATCTGCCCCTTTTTTGGATTGAAAGTCTGCCTTTTCGTTGCCGTCATATCCCTCATGTCCTGATACCCAAATTAATGAGACATTGTTTTTGGATGCCAGGTTATTGAGTGCCTTGTGACTCTAAGAGAGTTTTTGAGTCGTAGGTAGAACTATCTAAGACTTTCAGAACTGATTGACTGTCCGAGAGTATTTTAATCTTTACTCTCTTGTGGTTTCTCCGTTGCATGATGTTTACTGCTTCCATTATTGCGTATAATTCCGCTTGGAAGATGGTGGTGTCCCTGGTGAGAGTGAATGATTTGTGGATTCTGGGCCCCAGTACTCCTGCTCCTACACCATAAGGTGTTTTTGATGCATCAGTGTACCATTTTTGTGAATCATCATTCATCCATTTTGGGTTTGTTTTCCACTCGTTCCTCTCAGGAAAGGTAACTGTGTATCCTTTTGTGAAACAGAGGGTTGGGTCAATGTAGTCTGAAACTTGAGCCATGCTTATGGTGTTTTTGATTTTATTTAGTATATTTAGGTGACCGGTGAGGTTGCCTAATTTGAAATTTTCTTTCATGAGTGCATGAGTGCTTGCGTAGCTGCTTCCTCTTGGATTGCTATACCTATGAAGTGGTGGGAGATTAAGGAGTGCTTCCATGCCAGCTGTTGGGGTAGTTCTCATAGCCCCTGTGATGCATAGGTAAGCAAGCCTTTGTACGTTTCCCAGTTTGGCTATCGCTGTTTTTTGAATTGATTTGCTCCCCCATACTAGTGCCCCATACAGTATGATTGGTCTAACCATTTGGGTGTATATCCAGAGGGTCATACTAGGGCTGAGGCTCCTGGATCTCCCTAGTAGTTGTTTGGTTTTCCACAAAGATTTCGTTATTTTGTTATATTATTTGTATGTGATTCCCAAGTGAGTTTTTTATCTAAGGTTAAATCTTAGGACGAAGGTTAAACCTCTGTGAAAATCGTATTCTAGGCATCAAAATAAGAAACTTTGCCGAAGGTACCATACCTCTAAAACGAATTCTGATGTCCCCTAATTTGGGTCGAACGAAAAATCCCACTTTGACCCATTTAGAGTGCTCCAATCGAGTCCAAATGTATGACCGACCCCCACTAACTTTGGACGGCCGATCCACCCATGCCAGTGGCACACCCCATGGAACTCTCCTGGGGGGTTCCCCATGCAATCGTTTCAAAATATCACCATTTTTGGCCTTTACATGAGAAAAGAATCTAAAAAGTTCGACCCAAATTGGGGGACATCAGAATTCGTTTTAGAGGTATGGTTCCTTCGGCAAAGTTTCTTATTTTGATCCCTAGAATATGATTTTCACAGAGCATTGGCGATTTTTTTGCCTCCCCACAAATCGACCCGGCCTATTAAACCTAGTTCTATCACTGTTTCATTTATTTTCAATATAGGAAACTCCAACTTTCTTTTTCTTGTGAAGGGGATAATTGTGATTTTGATAGGGTTGATCGACAGCCGCTCCTTTTTACCCCATTCCCATGTTGCGTTCAAGGCATTTTGCATTAAGTCTGTTAGTGTCCTTTCATGATTGCCTTTCATTATAACAGATATGTCATCTGCATAACCAATGGTTATAACTCCCTTATTGTTTAGGTGCTGCACCAAGTCATCAACTAGGAGGGACCTTAGCAGTGGAGAAAGAACTCCTCCTTGCGGACATCCCTTTATTGTTGTGACATTAAGTTCAGCTTGGCCTAACGAGGCTTTAATGATCCTCTGATTAAGCATTTGGCTTATCCAATGTGTTAATATTGGGGTTGCACCTCTTTCCTCGAGTGCTGTTTCCATGGATTTGTAATTTGCGTTGTCGAAGGCTCATTCTATGTCCATAAAGGAACAGAGGGCTATTTCTTTCTGATTTAGAGCCTTTTCTATATTGACAACGAGTGTGTGCAATACTGTGACTGTGCAGCTTATGAATGGGTTTTTTGAAGATTACTTTTTCTCTTATATGGTATTCAAGTAGTTTTTCCATTGTCTTTAACATAAACGACAATATACTGATTGGTCTGTAAGATTTTGGAGAATCAGAGGGCTTGTTACCTCCCTTAGGAATAAATATTACCTTCTAACTAACCTAACGTAACCTTTTAATTTAAATAAGAAAGAAATAATGTGCCAAAACTTGTCAATAACTCTGTGTGCTTGAATTATTCAACGCAGTGTAGGTATTTCTGCCGCGCTGTGTCTTTCTAATTCCTTTGACATTCGGTATTTTTGCTAAGAGCCCACATCGTAATTGAGTTCCGCGAATTGCAACGACAAATGCGGCAATTACTTGTTGCGCTGCGTGAATGTGCAACATCTGACAAATATGTGCCTAACATCGTTCGTTTTCAAAAGACTTAAATAAATTTAGACTTACACTTTAAGCCAAAAACATTAGTTAACCGCAACTTGCCACAAGCAACATTCGAGACAGCAAGTGTCGCATGCCTTCTGCTGCAATGAGCGCGAAGAAACCTAGGCCAGGATTAATGTTGCATTTTGATTAAGTTTAAGCCAATTTTCTCAGAGTTTAACTTAATTAGTTAGCGTGCGGCTGTGTTGAGTTGAGACAGCCGGTTGTGCCAACATGGAAAAGCAGGTGCGTGCCACTGCCGCTAGAAGCATTTGTGTATGTAGGTTTGCATGGCTTGTGCGTGTGTGTAGAACGCTGGCTGCAGACTAACTTTTGGATTTTTTTTGTATTTTTGTCCCACAACACTGCCACTTGCCACTTGGCACTGCCGCCACCCTGGTACTCTCCACCTTGCACACTTTTCATCTCTTTTGCATTATCATTATTTATTATTAGCCGCGCTCATCCATCCGGTTTGTTTTGTGGCCTCATGCCCCTCATGCCGCTCATGCAACTTGCCACATTCAAATGCATGCGTGCACTTGCAACCACACAGCGGCAGCATGGAGCCTGCATTCATGTGTGCGTATGTATGCTGATGTGTCCGTGTGTCGGTGTGTTGGACATATCGAATACGCGTTGCCCAGTAGCTGTTTGGGAACAATTTGTTTTTGACAGATTCTGCTATTGACAGCGCCTTAATGGATTAACATTTGTAAATGTCGTGTTGCGTGCACTCAGAATGTCTTAATATTTGCTGCCACTTACTGGTGTGTGTTCGCTGCCACATCCACACATGCATGTTTATGTAATTTTGCTGCAATTTGTACGTTGCAACTGACATTGCCACTGCCATTGGCGCTGCCATTGTCCATTTGCGCGTTGAGTTTTTATCTTTCGTTGCTCTCCAAGGCGATAAATTATAAAAATCACACACACACATAACAAAGTGAACGACTGCAGCAGCCACAAGCAACACTTTGTGTATGCATGTATGTATGTGTAGCACTCTTTGTTGCCACAAGACGTTTATTATGTATGTTTTATTTGTACGTTTGGATGCAAGTTGCCTGCAACCATTGCTTTTCTTATTGTCTTGGCTTATTTTATTTCTTTATCGGATTTCTTTGCGAGTGTCGATTGCGTTCGCTGATTTTATCTGATTTGTTTAGCAAAACTTTTTCAATAAACAAACAAGTTCTTAATGGAATTTATGATTACTCAATGAACAATGCCAGCAATAAGAATTATTTGTTTGTGTGCGTTTGCAAACACACACGCATTTATAAGTACTGCACCACACCCGAAACTTCTATAAAGGCACCACAGACTGACAAGTTTTGACTATTTGCCATTTTATTTTTTGGCTTCAATTATTTCTGTATTAAAATATTATTCGTTCTAAAGGCTGGTTAAGTTTCAAGGGCCGGTGTTGATTTTGAATAAAATACAACTTTTTAAGAAATTATTATGATTTCTCTTTATTGTGTTAATATTGGTATGGCTCAATTACGTACGGAACAAAATATTGCCCAAATGGTCGCCGCGGCCTCGGCGGCACACCTCCATCCGATGGTCCGAATTTTCGATGACGCTGAGACATAATTGAAGTTCTATGCCGTTAATGTGCCGAATTATTTCATCCTTTAACTCTTGAATTGTTGCTGGCTTATCGACGCACACCTTTTCTTTCAAATAATAAAGAAAATAATAATAAAAGAAAGAAGTCGAACGATGTCAAATCACATGATCTTGGTGGTCAATTGACATCGCCGCGACGTGAGATTATTCGGCCATCCAATTTTTCGCGCAAAAGAGCCATTGTTTCGTTAGCTATGTGACAAGTGGCACCGCCCTGTTGAAATCACATATTATCCACATCCATATCTCCCAATTCGGGCCATAAAAAGTTCGTTATCCTCTCACGATAGCGAACATTATTCATAGTAACTGCCTGACCGGCCTCATTTTGGAAAAAATACGGCCCAATGAAGCCGCCGGCCCATAAACCGAACCAAACAGTCACTCTTTGTGGGTGCATTGGTTTTTCGGCAATCACTCTTGGATTATCATTCGCCCAAATGCGGCAATTCTGCTTATTGACGAATCCACTGAGGTGAAAATTTGCCTCATCACTGAAGATGATTTTCTTCGATATGCATTTTCATTTGAACGCCCGTTTTCATAATAAGCCTGAATAACTTTAACGCGTTGCTCGTGTATGTACATATCTTTCTATGATTCCAATTGAGTTAGTCTGAAATTGAAAAATGTCAAATGAAATGCAGAAAAAACTTGACGTTTAGATGTGGTTCACATTCAACATCAGCCCTTAAAATTTAACCACCCTTGAAAATTTCAAACTTTGTACCTACAATATTTACAAAATTCTGCAAACTATCGTCAAAACTTCAAAGCTTTTAATTAAAATAAAAATAAAAAAAAATTGGGTCGCAGTTTTATAGTCCATTAAATTTTAGTACAATAAAGTGCAAGTTTCAAAATACTCAAAATTCGCATCGATTTTTGTTAAGTTTTTTCGCTGAAGATGTTTTGCATTTTCTCCGCAAAAAATTAGAAATAAATTCACGAAAATTTTTAGCGACTTCAAACTTTCATTTTATTAGACTAAGAAACGAGTACTCAAATTCTTCTAAGCAAACCTAATCACAAATCTCGCTGAAAATTTGCCGCGCTAAATATCGCTTGCGTATTGTGTGAAAGACCGAAGGCCATCATCAACCAACTGATTTGACCTTATCAGTGTGGCTTTAGACTTGGAAAATCCCCCCTCGATCAGATATTCACAATACGCCAAGTCTTGGAAAAGATCCATGAAAGGAGAATCGACCCACACCATTTTTTGTCGACTTCAAAGCGGCATTTGACAGTACGAAAAGAAGTTGGTATCCCCGCAAAACTAATACGTCAGAATTGGGAAGGACCTCCACAAGCCGTTTGATTACAAACGAGGGTATATTAGTATACCTATATCAGGTCAGTCCATAAGTTCGCGCGTATTTAACCCATAATTTCACTTTTGTGCGATTTTTGCAACAAAAATTATTCGCGGAATATAACGGAACTATTTATATCTTCTTTGATATGTTGTGCATTCAACAAGTGGTTTTAATCGCGGATAGAAGCACGCGTTGTTAAAAAATAAAATGGAATCTTCCAACGCGTATAAGAGGCATATTTTGTGGTGTGTGATCAGAAATAGACTTTGAGTTCTAAAGAAAAAATATATCTGAAAACGGTCTTGGACTTCAGAAAACTATGTAAACTGAAAATGAAAACATGCGAATATGACAAAGTAGCAAATTCATAAAAATTAGTTAGTGATTTATTACAGGGCTCGGTACTCGAAGTGTAACCAACTTCAGACCGCTCGCGAAGCTGTTGCACGGACAACACCTGTCTGTTAGTTGGCTAAATGGCAGTCCAGACTATTGTTTACAAGCGCGCTGAAGCATTTTGCCGAGAGTAAATGGGAAAAAAGGAAATCAGTAATGGACTTCAAACGTAATAGTGTGATTGCATTATATTTGACTGGAAAATCACAAACCAGCAATTGTTCGTGATTACTTGTTATAATGATACTGGTAACATCGCGAAGGGTCATGGAGGTGGTCAGCAAAAGGCTGCAATGTCACATGAAATGGTGCAAAACGTGAAGAAGTAACTTGAGCGAAATGCTTGACGGAGTGACAATCAAATGGCGAAATAACTGAAAATATCTGACCATAGCATCCGCCGTATACTGAAAAATGATCTCAAAGTCAGGCCTTACAAGATCCAAAAGGCGCTTGATCTCACTCCAAAGCAGCAACAAGTCAGACTTGAAAGAGCGAATGAGTTGCTTCACTTGGTCGAAAGCGGTCAATTTCCGAACAATGTGTTTTCTGACGAGAAAACTTTTCAAATTGAGCAATTCGTAAACTCCCAAACCGATTTGACCGACTGTTCATACGGAAATTTGAGTCATCGATTGGCCAGCAGGAGGCAGCACTCGCCACTGGTAGTGGTGTGGGCCGCTGTAACTGCAGGTGGGCGCTCTCCAATCGTTTGGAGCATCGAGCCTGGCGTCAAGGTAAATGCGAAATATTATCGGAAAAGTATTCTGGAGGTTGCTTTGCAGTCGTGGGCAGACAAATATTTCGGTGGCAGACCATTGATGTTTCAACAGGACTCGGCACCGTCTCACAAAGCTTGAGTGAACCAAGAAAGGCTAAAAACCAACATTCCGAATTTCAAAACGTCCACACAATGGCTCTCAAATTCACCAGACGCGAATCCGATAGATTATTATTCATGGGCCATTTTGGAGAGCAAGGTCCGAACTAAAAGATTCACCAGTCGCGAGGCGCTGAAAAAAGCCATTGTCCGCGAATGGGCTAAAATACCTGCAAGTGACATTCGGGCAGCTTGCGATTCGTTTCTGGACCGTCTCAAGCCATAGTCAGGGCAAAAGGTGGTCATATTGAGCAAAAGTAAATTGATTCTTAATTTTGTATTATTTTCACACATTTTTTACTTTGAATTAAATAAAAGTAGTTTTCCAAACTAAATTTATGGCCATTTTAATTGGTTACACTGCGAGTGCTGGACCCTGTAGTTGGTTACTTAGTTGCATTATATGGTTTTTATAGTAGTATGAATTTGTATAACTTTCCTTTGACGCAGACAGTAAGTAAAAATATGTACGAATTTATTTAGCTTAGTTTTGTCAAAGATGATTTTTTGTCTTTTTTAATCCCATTTCCATGAGTGATTTTCTCTTAGAGTAATATTGGCAATGGCCTCAATGGCAATAACGGCTTGGAAACAAAAGCGAGGTTGACCATTTTCTATCGGTTTTCGATGATGAAATATTTGTTTTAGATGATGATGATAGTGTCCTAGACTTGGTGTGCACTTTCTTTTGACGTTCACTGGCTATGCAAAAAAAGTACGCGAACTACACACTGGGGCAAATTTCACCCTATCACTTTTTTACATCTGCATAAATTCGGTGCGTACCAACTTCTGAGGACTTACTGCACGAATTCGCAGAGTAAAATCGGCCCTGCTAAAATTCAGCTTACGGTATATTTGCAGATGTTAGCAATAAACAAACCACAATCCATCAAACATTTTGTGGGGGGACTTACACCCGGTGTGTCCACCGGAGATTTGTTTTAAACATAGCACCGAAATGTTCTTTTACTGCAAATGCCCTCACATATGCTACAAGAAATAAAGCCAAAATTTTTATTTCTTTGTAAAACATTGACACATTCCACCAGTTTATTGGAACATACCTACATATTTTGGGTTGCACTATCGGGGTTATTGAACAACCTCTTTGTGGTTAAGCGCCTATGCGGCTACAGGAGAAATTATTTTCTTTTCCTAGATAGTTTTGAAAATATTTACATTTTTCCCAGAACTTTTGATTACAGCACAATTGGAAACTTCAATAAAAAAATTTCAAATATTTCTTTCCGTTCCTTGTGCTCAAAAACCACAACATCCAATGGGGTATGGCATGTCTAGCTTCACCTGCTCCGCAAATTTGTTACCGAATATTCAAAGACTGCGTGTATATTGAAATTTTGTCACACCAAATCGAATTGAACGCACTGTTTACATAACCGAACTGTGTGGCGCTTCCTTTAAAGGGCGTCCAAGTGAAAATCTCAAATTGCCAACAGTCCAATGGCTAGTCGAAGGCGGACAATGGAAGAGGAGAAGAAGTGGTTGTAGAAATATTATGGAGGCATTGCTGACTGCTGACAGTCGACAGCCGAGAATCACAATGTCACACTGAATATGGCAATTATTGCTTGTTACAACAAAAAACATTGTGAACGCGTTATTGAAATGCCAGTCAAAGTGTCACTTCATAGAGCACACAATACGCCAGAGGATGAGCGAGTGCTATGTGTGTGTTCCTCATATGTCTGTACTCCGATTATCGAAGATCACGAAGTGCGGGTAATGAGTGGCGAAAGCCTTGAGTATGAAGGTATACAAAGTAAATAAAATTCGCTGTGGATATTGAAATCAGCGACGGCAACGTTGCGGCGCCACTTGAATATGCCAATTTTTTCCGACGGCAATGCAAAGCTCAGAGTAACAGCGCGCCGGTAGATGTGGATTGCGAGATGCGAGCGTTTAAAAGGTTTTCCATGTTTGTCATTGAACACAGTACAAAAAGGAATCGAGGGTTTGCCGGCAAATTACTCTAACTATGGAAAATGGCAGTAGGCAGGTGATTTGCCGCTTGGGCATATAACATCTACACGTATGCAGATATGCAATATTTTTGTGCTTATAAATGTGTAAGGTACGTACACACATACATATATGTATACTTAGATATGGATATACGTGTGAGTTACGTCGCGGTTTATTGGCACAAAAACTCAAAATTAGCACAAAAATTCAATAATCGATACAGTTAAAATATTGTATTGTGGATATCCCGAGATGCATAGGAAGTTTTCTTGGGCTTGGAAATTAGACAACGAAAACGCTTTTTTTATAGTGAGATTATAAATCTCATTCGGTCGCCATAGCTGAATGGGTTGGTGCGTGACTACCATTCGAAAGACGTAGGTGCGAAACGGCGTCATACACCAAATGGAAGAAAACGTTTTTATTCTAATAGCGGTCGCCCCTCGGCAGGCAATGGCAAACCTCCGAGTGTATTTCTTCCATGATAAAACTCCTCATAAAAAATATTTGCCGTTCAGAATGGGCTTAAAACTGTAGGTCCCTCCAAATGTGAAACAACATCAAGACACATACCACAAATAGGAAGAGGGGGAGGTGATAGAAAAACGCCTTAAAATTATTGAAATGTGTTATGAAAATGGTCAATCTCTAAGAACAAAATAGCGCAATTGGTAGAAATAATTATCCGAATGCATCGACAATTCAAAGATTGGTGAAGAAATTTCAAGAAACTGATTCTGTTGAGTATAGAAAACGGCAGATAGACTGGCAGACCAAAAACTGGACGTTCTGCTGAAAATATTGCTGCTATAGCGCACAGTATTGCTGAACAACCGTCACATCATATCTCGAAGCTCTCAAAAATTAGGCATTGGCATTCGACTGTTCGGTGGATTTTAAATTATTTAATATTTCTCATACAGTTAAAAAGAGTGGAAAATAACACCAGGCAAATGACCACCACGACCATGCTTATAGGACGATATCCTTTTCATGAAATTTTCCATAACCGAATTGCAAAGTGGCTGCCCTATGTCCTCGATAGCCTCGCGAATTCCATCTCTGAGGTCTTGGATCGATCTTGGGCTGTTGCCGTAGACCTTCTATTTCATTTGGCCCCAAAGCAAAAAATCACAAGGTGTTAAATCACAAGATCTCGGTGGCCAATTGTGATCACCTCTTCGAGAGATAAACACGGTCCGGAAACTTTTCCCGTAAAAGGTCAATGGTTTCGTTGCTTGTGTGGCACGTAGCGCGTCTTGTTGAAAATAAACGTTGTCGAGATCAATACCATTAAATTCCGACCATAAAAAATCGTTAACCATCTCTCGATAGCGCAATCCATTCACCAGTAACACCTGTTATTGGAAAACCTTTTAAAACTACTGATTTTTATTAGTCGCTCCATCTTGATTTCTATTCTTGATTCTATTGTTGCCCTATGCTCCTCCGCGAATCAATATGGATTGACTATGATTCTGTCTATGCCGTCTATTTTCTTTGCTACAAATTCTTTCAAGTTAACCATCGAGAATTACCGCAGCTTCCTATTTCGTAGAGCACCTAGACTTGGGCACTCACACAGATAGTGAAAGACTGTTTCCCTAGATTTTTCTTGATTGCAGCTTCTACCTATCGTTGTACGGCCACCCCATTTTCCTGGCATGACCTCCCAAAGACCACTGGCCGCTTATTGTTGACGTTGTTCTGAATATGTCTGCTCGTGGCTTTCTTAACAACTCTTCAGTTCTGGATTGGGCCACGTTTATTTAGTTATTTTGTAGATATCCCTGTTAGTCCATCTGTCAACGACCTGCTTCTGAAATAGCAAGAAGATCTACCTTTTGCACACGTCTTGGGACCGGAATATTTCTACTGCTTCGGATTTGTTATAGAATGCCCCCTGTCTTGCCAGTACATCAGCTTTCTCATTTCCTTCTATGTTCCTAATGGTCAGGTACCCAGACGAGAGTGATGTCTTTCGTACGCACCAATGCATTCAGTTCTTCCTTGCATTGTCTGACGATTTTTGAATTGGTTATAGGTGGCTTTAAAGCTAAGATGGCTGCTTGACTATTTTAAAAAGATATATACTTTCGATAGTTTTTGTGGATGGTTCTTAATTATCCTGCAAGCTTTCCTTATCCCGAGAACTTGTGCTTGAAAAATAGTATTGGAATTTCCAAGGCGCAAAGACTTGGAAGCTTCACAGTCCATCTTGGATCCGTTAGTGTAAAATGCAGTTGTATTTTCTTTGAATGCTGAACTCAAATCCCATTCCTTTCGAGTGAGGACTTTACCTTAAGCTCTATTCCAAAGTCTAGAGTAGCGGTAGTAAGCTCTGATGAGTTGCTAGTTACCCTTTGGCTATCTAAAATAGCACTACGACCAAACATCCTCGCATCCCAAAAACCACCTTATTTTATTCTGAAGGCGGCATTCGTTGCTGTTAGCCGTAGTTGCAAGTCTATTGGTAACAGGTACAGCATGACATTAAGTGCCTCTGCTGGACACAATTTCATAGCTCCAGTTATTCCTGCGAAGGTTGCTCGCTGCACGCCTGTTAGCCGCCTAACGTTGTACTGATTATTTAATGCATGTCACCGTACTAATGCTTCTCCAATTCTTAGTGTGCGTATCTTGATGTTGTCCACAAATGGAGTGGCTTACAGGCTTAAGCCGCTCCAAACGACAGTCGATTCTTTTTCATGGTAGAAATACGGTCGAAGAATTGCCGAGGAGCGACCGCTATAAGAAAAAACTGCTTCTAACAACTGGTGTTTCCAACCAGTGGTCTTTCGAATGGTCACGCGCCAACTAATTCGGCTACGTCGGGCGGCGGTATGATATAGTGCCAGTAAAAGCTTTAAATGGGTCTTGAATTTTGAATTTCTTTATTTTTTATTATTATTTTTTTTTTTTGATAAAAAGCATTTACATTGAACTCAAATGGAGTAGAGTGTCTTAACAATCTTACATCGTTTATTTTATAAAAATATTTTTTAATATCTTAAAAATTTAATATTTTTCATTAGTTTTAAATATTTGTTTACTATTCCCTAATTTCAATAAATTGGTTATAATTTTATTATTGGGTGGATTTTCGTTAGTGAGAGATTTAAATCTTCTTAATTATTTCCTATAAGAAAAGGAAAGGAGAGTATGCCAATTTTTGGTATCCATTGATTTTTGCGCATGTTTTGAAATGAATAAATTTAGCTTTTTTTAGAAAAAAATTAAAAAGTACTCCGAACGTCTGCTTAAAGCACTTAAAATAATTTAAGTAAGGAAAAAGTATTTAAATAATGAACTAAATTAATATATAAAATATGTATGCATGTCGCACTGCCTCTAAGATTAGGTTAGGTTACGGTGGTTACCACTCGTCATGAATGAATGAATAAATGAATGAGTGAGGTTTGCACTTCGACCTAATGGCCCCTTGTGCCCTCTACTCTTCACAATACATCATCCAAGCCCAGTTCCCTTATTAAGTTCAGGATGGAGCTGGGTTAGGTTGAGCGTATGTGCCTTTCTGCTGGTTGCAGTTGCCTAAGATGTCTCAACCTTCTCCGCACTATAGCGCTACATTCCAAGGATAAGGTGCATTGAAGTCTCCTGAGATTGGTCGCAGAAACGGCAAGAGTCCGTAGACTAAATCCCGTTCATGTGCAGATGACTTCGCAGTCTGCAGAGGCCTGTGAGGATGTCCGTGAGCATCCTCAGATTATCCTTGGGGAGGGTTATGATTTGTTTAAACCTCTTAAGGTTGTACCCTCCCAGTAAGGATTTCGCCTGGCACAGCCCCATAATTTGGTGCCAGCAAACCTCCCTTAGCCCTATCTCTTCACTACTGAGCTCTCCTGGTGTGTCACTCGTCATAAGGGTGTAGATGGCCTTAAAGCCCATTGTGGTTTAGTTTTTACTCAAGTTGTCCCTCTAATTCAGAATGTGGTGAAACCACCTCGTCAATCGGATAAACGATAAAATAGTGTAGATGGATGCTAGACATCGAAGGAAGTGAGAATTTAGACAGCGATATCGCGTTGTGGCAAGAGCGGAGTAGCAGAGTAAATGTTTAACGCTGCGAAAGAAGATATTTGAGTGAACCTCGTACACACTCGAAAATAAAACGCGAAAAAACTTTTAAAAGTTCTAAAAAATAAAATTTTTAAACTTTAAATATTTTGTTGATTTTTGAGCGAGATAAAAAAAAATAGTGGTAGTTCAGAATTGATTTTGCCAACTGCAGTTTTATTTTTTGTCTTAATGATCTAGCTACATAATTATGACGAATGTGATGACTTAATTACGGGTATCCAATCAGCAAATTTTAGTGAGCGAGATATGCAAAAAGCTTCGCAATAGTAATTTTATTACTTCTACTTTTTTCCATTAGCTTCTATTCGAGCATAGGACGTCAACTACGCCTCTTCGCTTCTTGGTTTTGCGCTACATAACCCAGTGCGTTCCACGTAAGACCAAGGGAGTTCATTTTAGCGTCTGTTGAGCATCTCCAAGGGGTAGACCACTCCTCGGCCAGCATGTTGAAAGCAGCTCCAAGGTCCTATCTACTGCCACTTCTTTTTTCGGATCTCAGTCACCACGTCGAGCTGGTTAGATTTTTTCAGAAGCTCTCGGTTGGATATTGTATGGGACCTAAAAATTCACACGATACGCCGGAGGCAGCGGATGACCAGCGTTTGAAAAGTTTGAGGCGTCTCATGATTGCCGCGGTGATGCAAATATTTAGGAGGAGAGATTTGACATTAGTGTTAAATATGCGCAATTTGGTATGAAAACTGATGTGGTTTTCGCAGAGCCGCTTTCGGATTTGACTACGCAGCTAAGGTAGCAAAATTTCACTACACTTTCGTACTTTTGTGCGCCCGCTGCAACCGGCTCTGATGTTACCTCACTGAGATGGAGTGCTTTCGATTTTCTAGCACTGAACTTGATGCCGATATCCTCAAGCTTTCGCTGCAGGGTTTGAGTAAGCAGTTTCAAGTAGCAAAGTTTATTGTTCTAAGTTCTAAGCAAATCTCATCCGCGTATGCGAGATATCTGGGAAATTAATTTTTTATCTGCCACTGAATGACTTTAAATCTTGTGCTGACATATTAATGATTGCATTAAACTGTTTCCTTCCCCCAACTGTAATAAAACTCTTAAAAAAAGAGAGCTTTGGGACTGCAACAAACAGGAGTGGTATCTATGTGCTACCTGTGATTGCTAACAAAATAGCGCGCATAACTCTCAACCGGGGGGAAATCCTTCGGAAGCATCTATGTATAAGCTCTTGCTAGGTGATTGGATTCTCGTGCGCCGATCAAATAAAAACCTTCAGAATTATCATCGAGCAATGTCTTGAGTATAAGTTTAAGCTGCATTAGCTTTTTTAATGACTTTGAAAGAGCTTTCGACAGCATCAATCGGGGAATCATCTGGGGTGCTCTGCAAAGAAAACGTATCCCTTCTTCGAATTTCTCTGATGAAGGAAAGCTACAGAGACGCGAGCTGCTATATCCTGCACAAAGAATTGCTTTCTGAGTCTTTCCAGGTACCGACCGGTGAAAAAACTAAATTTTCTCGGCGATTTTCTGCTATTGAAAGAAATGAATGAAAAAATTTAAATTTCTTTTATCAAAATAGCATCGTAATCCTGCTTCAACACCGGACTCGTGCTCCTACGACTTTTCCTTGTTCCCAAAAAAAAAAGAAAAATCCTATGAAAGGGCGGAAATTTGCCATAATTGTGGAGGTAAAGTTCGCATCGTTGGAAAAGCTCAAGCCATACCAAAGCGCTTTTGGTCAGAGAAGGTTGGCGGATTAAAAACAAAAGCTTAATATATCTGATGGGACTACTTTGCAGGGGACAAAATAGATATTGATGAATAAATAAATATTTTAGGGAGAAAATTAGAAGCCACCTGACTTTGCGAGCTTTCCTCGTATATGCAAATAAATATATATCTTACGATTTTTTATACACATTGCTACATCCGCTGGAATAACTATATACATGCATACATATTCATATGTGTAAGTGCATATCACTAAATATTTAATTCACTCTCAAGTGCAATATGTTTCCATACCCCAGAAAGGGAACGCCCTCTTCTGTGCAACACCGCGTGCTTACTGCCACTTCGGCGTAAGTACGCGTTAACTGACGCACACATACACACACACACATTACCACATAATTCAGCACTTCACTTACACTTAGCGCACTCCACGAATTTGAAACTTTAAGTGGCTAATTTGTATTGCATTTAATGGCAGTTAACTTGGCTTTAATCTGCAATTTTCATTGAAACTCAAAAACATACGACTGTACAAACATACAAACACACGTACCCTTAGGTTGAATACCCTTCTGTTAACGCCCCCAAAATAATGCTTCAAATGATATATTCAAAATAAAGAAAAACAACAACAGCAACTTAATTTATGCAGTAATAAAAATGTGGCTAACTTTTTTCTTTTCACTCAATTTGAAACATTTACTTGCACTTACTTTTTTTAAAATTCTTTTTTTTTGTTTTGTTGAATTCAGCGTAATTTTTACTTCTTCAATGCCACATACACATAAATATATGTACATAAATGCAGGTAAGTGTGTAAAAATGGAAAAAAAAAAAATCACAAAAAGGGTCTGTATGTTATCCCTTTACGGTACAAATCACCTGTCACCTGTGTTTGTATGCGCAACGCAGTTGAAGTATTTATTCGTTCGTTTAATAAAAGAAATAAAGGCAGTTGATACCAAAGTTGAATAACCTTATTAGCGCTGTTTCAAGTGTAGAATTTCTGAAATTAGGGTGTATTTAACGGTACATATGCAATTTATGTTCCTTCGCAAAAAAACACACACAAAAGCCATCTGATAATGTGGCAACTAATTTGTTGCATTGAAAAAGAATTCAAAAATTAGCCAAAAATTTAACACAAAAGCTAACAAGAGAAATTCGTTGTTGCTGTTATAAGTCGTAGAGCAGGAAAGAGTGTTACGTCATGCACATCTGTAGTCTGGGAGAATTGCACGGTGAAGCAATCAGTAATAAACACACTCACAAGATTTTAGAAACTTACGTGTGTATGCAAAGCAATAGCGACGCCTACTTGCCACATGGCATCAATAGAGTTTCTCCTAAAACTTCTCACACCTCTTCACATTCATATCCAATCCTAAGAGAGAAGGGCTATTCTAAGAACAACTTATGCTAACATTGACTCAGGTGCTCATCAGAGCCGCAGGAAGTTTCATATTTTTGCAGAAAACCGGAGATGATATAATATTATGGGACAGGACAGTTTTTTCAGGCGTTTCAAGACTCAACTGGGCAATAAATATACTTGGGAAGGGTTCTCTACGAGTAAAACCTACGAGCTAAACCAGAGCATGTTCCGTTTTTTGTTTAAATCCATTTCTTTTTTGCGATTTGCTCTCTCTTAAGCTTCACAGTCTGTGGTGGACCATAGTTTCATCAACCATCCTCCTCCAATTTAGTCTCTCTCTTGACTCATTTCTCCAATTACGAACATTCGTCGGTTTTAAATCTGCTTCTACGTCATCAACCCATCTTTTTGTTGGCCGGCCTCTCTTTCTTGCTCCAATTGGACGCAGAGTAAATACCCTTTTTTGGCTTCTTTCGTTGGGCATTCTTATGATGTGGCCAATTCATCTAATCCGCTGCGCTTTAATAAAACGTATTACATTTTCACTACCAATAAGGTTTTCAATTTCGTTGTTATAACGGATGCGATACGTGCCATTTTCGAGCCGAATAGGATCGTAGATTTTCTTATTATGGTTCTTTCAAATCGCAATAGCTGGTTTACAGGGCGATAAGAAGTGTTACCTATTCAAAACACCATAACTTTTTTGTGTGAAATTAATTTTTATTTTAATTAAAATTGTTCAAAAATGATTACAATTTTAACATATGTATATTCATTTTAGTTCGATATGGCCACCTTTTGCCTTGACTATAGCCTTCAAACGGCCAAAAAATTAGTTGCATGCTGCACGAATGTGATCTTGAGATATTTTGGCCCATTCTCGGCAAATATTAAGCAAAGAAAGGAGTGGGTGGCCCCAGGAGATACGCCAAAGCCGGGAGTGAAGCAGATACCTTCATCCAAATAAGTTCATCATATGTGTATGGTGGGACTGGCAAGTCATGGTGCACTAGGAAATGCTCGAAAAGAATACCCTGGTCAGCAAGGAGCTCCACATTGCCCAGCTATACCGCGTAAATGAGGCTATTCGACTGAAAAGACCTGATCGAGTTGGTCAAATCAAACTCCTTCATGACAACGCTAGATCCCATGTTGTACAACTCGTCGAAATCCAACTCCTCGAATGGGAGATCCTATAACATCCGACGTATTCTCCGGACCTTGCACCGATCGATTACCATATTTTGCGCTCCCTGTCGAAACATATGAAGGGCTTCACCTTCCATAACAAAGAGGCCCTTAAAAACTGACTCAACAACATCTTTGACACCAGACCAGGCGATTTTTGGCGGAACGGCATCAACAATTTGATCGAGAGGTGGGAAGGGCGAATATATAATTGATTAACTTGTCGATATACATAATTATTGTTTTTTGTTTAAATAAAAGGCTTTGGTAAAAACGCTACGAGCTTATTCCCCAACCCAAAATGAACATCACATTTTAATTAAAAAGGGTTAAAAAATGTCAGCAAGAAATAACTAAAACTCCGTGGCTATGGAACAAAAAAAATGTAAAATCAAGTTACGAAACTAGTAATCTGGTTACACTGATCGCCAATTCGGCTAGTGTGATGCCACGAAAATCAGCTGATATTGTCAAATTTGCTGGGAGCAAAGTAACAGTATCACAATAGGCGCCACCTTAGTATTCGCTCCATCGTGGGGCTAAATTGTTTGCAAACGTAAAAAATGCTAAAACTTCCTCTCACCGCTTCTACCTAAAGTTAGTAACAGAAGTAAATATACACCGGACACGTTTTCAATTTTCCCCCAATCAATTCCTTCAAACAACCTATTTATTCCATTCCTCTTGAAGGACGTTTTTCAGTTGTTCCTTATTTCTAATCGGATTTTTACGTATTTGCCGCTTTAAATGTTCCGATAAATGTTCGATTGGGTTGGTGTCCGGGGACTACGGCGGTGTTTTCGCACATTGTATAACAGCTACTCTCGTACAATGTTGGATGTGTGCTTCGGGTCATTATCCTGCTGGAAGATAAACGTTCCTCCAAGGCCTAATTTCGTAGAGCTTTCTTTTAAATTATTTTTTAAAATATTTAAATACCCATATCGATCCATAATATTTTCGATAAATACCAAGTTTCCAACCCTGTTTGCAGCCATACATCCCCAAACTATCACAGAGCCCCCTACATGCTTCACAGTGCTGGTCATATTGTTTGGATCCAATTCCGCGTTAACTTTTCTCCAAACTTTTTCACGGTCATCAGATCCACAGATACTTAACTTACACTCATCAGAAAATATGACTTGGTTCCAAAACGTTTGGTCATATTTTTCATGATCTTTGGCGAACGAAATCCGTTTACTCCGATTGACACTACTCACGACGGGATTTTTCCTAACACTGCGCCCATGATAACTAGCACTATGCAAAACCCTGCGAATAGTTTGGGTGCTAAATTGTTTTCCAGGCTCATTTTCAACTTCAGATTTCAATTTGGGGGCACTTATTCCGTACGACTAAGCTTTTTTCTCTGGGATTTAAGATAGGCGGACGCCCACAACGCTCTTTATTAGTGGTGCTTCCCGCACTTTTATGTTTATTCACAATCTTTTGAACTGTAGCAAAACTCCTATCTATCAAACGACCGATTTCTCACAATGATTTATGTTCTTGTGATATTTTATAATCAGTTTTTTTAAATCATCAGCTCTTTTCCTCTTGGTGCCATTACTAAAAATGTCGCAAAAATTAATACAAAACGTACTTCCCTAAATTTTTATACTCACTTTAATTATTTCCTTTTAATTGCTTTAACTGTTTTAATCAATGCGTAAAAATTAATGTTATTCTAACTGAACAATCGTTTGCTGTATACTTACTTTTGTGACATAAATTTCGCTGGCATCAAAGACAAATGCTGAGAACAGTGAAGCCCGCACGGAATTTCCTTACCGCATGCCCTTACCGTGCACAAAACTGAGCAAAACTATTTCCCGTAGATAACAGCTGTTTTAGTTGGTTACATACATACAAACAATATTTACAAAATTCATCGGTGACAGAATGGATGAAGAAGACATCGAAATTTGCGAGTTATTTCTTAATTTATTTCAACTATATATTTTATATAAAAAATACAAGGACCAAAAAAAGTGCAGAAGGTATAAAGTTCGGCCATTAAATAGGAATTGGGGCAAAAGTGGTTATCAAATCCAAGTGAACCAGGCAACATCGTTCATTGTGGGGAATGGTGACGATAAATTAATAGTGAATCGTCATTACCACGTATACGGACTACAATTCGGAGAGCCTCAACAAATGCATGTAATATCCGCGATAGGCTTGCCGATTATTTCATAAATGAAGGAGCTTTACCATACCAAGATTACATAGACCTTTCCATTGGCGGACCCTACATATAAAATTGAAAGACATGTGAAGTGAAACAAATATATCGCACCCTAAATACAAAAGGGTCACAACTCAAAATTTTCCACACTCGAGCTTGACTTGTTTACAGTAGCACAGAAAACAAACTATGTGACATACCACGCTGCAATTTGCCATGTAAGCTTATAACAGTCCTACCAAAAAACAAAAAATTTATTTTTGCCATATGTCATCCGCGGACCGTTTTATTGATAACGTCTCGTTCATATTTGAGCAGAAGTACATTTTGAGTTGTGACCCTTTTGTATTTAGGGTGCGATATATATAATGAATTATTTTATTATTTATGTTTATTTATTTATGAATTTTATTTACGAACTTTTAGTTATGCAATTTATATACATAAATATACTTACAAATATAAACTCCAACTGTAAATTTATGCAGTTAAAAATATTTGGAAATATTTTCCTTCTTCAAGTAGTTCTTTTATTATTTCAAAATTCAGGTACAAAGTTTACATATTTACAAAATCACAGTATTCGTATTCATAAAAAAATCAACGAATTATAAAGCTAAATTAAAAAAAATTCAAACTAAGATAAAAATAAAAAAAATTCAAACTAAGAAAAAAAAACTACGAACCCTCATTCCGGCTCCTGTTCTATTTTAAATATCACTTCGAGGATTCCCTGCATGGCCCGGGCTTGCTTAGCTGCACTCATTTTGGCAACCATTGAGCCAATCATGTAACCGAATGAGTCCGCCGAGTTGTTTGGTTTATTTTCTTTTTCTAGGCATCTCTTTTTCAAGAGATCGATTGCTTCCAAGATGCCATTCTCAACCTCAGCACTTCTGTCCCGTTTTTTTTCGCTAGGTCGCTGTGACTGGGGTGGAGATGTCGCTGATGTTGATGGCAATGGTGAATCTACATCATCAAAAAACTCTTCTTCTGGCACTATTGGTGGCAACGGTGAGAGCGTAGTAGTAGCAATTGAAGCTACTTCTGGGCACACATTTTGTGAGCACCTAATTCTTTAAAAAACATTATTAATTATCGCTTTATAAAAATATTCCAATTATACTTACGGTCGAGGAATAACATGCGGCCTTAAAAATGACATGCTTTCAAGCAGATACCACAGCCTCTGGTAGTCTGCTCCACTGCCTGATGGTGCTTCTGATTTTCTGGCTTCTCTGCCATATCGATCGCGTAGAGCTAACCGCCTCCGTCTGCATACCTCACCTTTAAAATAACTTTGTTATGAAATTTGAAATACTAGTAAATATAGCTCCCACTCGCCACTTGTGCGCAGCTCCTTTCCGATCTGTTCCCATATCATCGTTTTCCTTCCCTGGAACTTATATAGAGGATTGCTCTTGTCGTAGAGTTCCTTTTTATCTTGTACTAGGGATACAAGATGCTCATCGTTCAGCGCCATCTCCGTGTTTAATGTGTTTGTACACAAATTTATGAATATATATGCATATGCATCTGCTTGTATCGACACAATGTTGCCATTGATATTTTTGCTTACACACTTTTTCACACATCCGCGTTATCAGTTACAATTTTTCATTGTTTAATAAACCAAAGCCAAAACCCAACAAATGCAAATAGTTCATTTATCTATAATTAACATTATTGAACAGTGTTTTTAAGCTATTTTAACAAAAATTATCATATTTCTAAGTTTATTTTGTAAATGATTTCGAAATGTACTGCTTGGCAACACTGCGTGGTGAGAGAGCAATCAGCTGGGTCAAAATTACGGAATTTTTTTAATAATCGTGAAATAAAATCTACGGTACTACGATACGGAAGGAAGGAACTTTTCGTTTACATGGGGTTCTCATTAGTTTGATTGAAACAGCTGGGTCGGAATTGCGTTTACGGGTTTCACTGTTTTCAGCAAAAGCAAAGCGTGGATAACGGTACCTAAAATTTACAGTTAAATTAAGGTGCATATGAAAGCTTATCCCAGTACTCAATTACCATGTCTAAAATATTTTGTTACATATTTAGGAAAGCGTTAGCGTCCAACGATTCCATAAACCAGGCTCCTTTATACTTTTTTATGTTACTAACTATAAGTATTTTTATCATGCGCCAAACTTCGACTTGACCCGGCTACTTATAGAATTGTGTGTAGCTCCTAGGCCACTCAACTGTGCTATTGGAAACAAATTTTGTTTGCCGGATCGACGCTTGCATTTTTGAAAACTCATTCTTTAGTGAAAAATAGTTTGGGCAAAAGGTGTATGTATGTATGTCTACTATACCGTTTTATAAAAATCAAGAAAAAAATGTCTTCTCACACACAAAAGTTATACACTTTGCTGCATTCAAGCATTTAAAAAAAACGGTTT
This sequence comes from Anastrepha obliqua, assembly GCF_027943255.1. Lineage (NCBI taxonomy): Eukaryota > Metazoa > Arthropoda > Insecta > Diptera > Tephritidae > Anastrepha > Anastrepha obliqua. Next base: position 54,070,315 of record NC_072893.1, read on the forward strand.
CGTCAACCTTTCGCTATACATAGTTTACTGTTATTTAACGTCCCCTAAAAAATGTGGCGCTACCACGGGTTGTTAGTTTGTTTATGTAAATATGTATGTGTGTGCCGACTTGTGCTTTCCACGTAAGCACTAAACGTAATACAGCCATCAATTTACTGTTATGCCTATTGGCGTAAAATTTGTTAGGTTATATTACGGGGTTCTTCTCTTTTAACTGCTTCTCATTTTATTCCAAATTATTACATTTGCAGTTGCACAAAAAGTGTCGCTTAGGCGACTAACTTCAACGAGCTCAACGAAATTTCACTCTGACAGCAAAGTTGATTTGCCACGTTATGTGTAAGTATGTATGTGTGTATTACCATATTAAATATGCATCCTTACCTGACACTCCGCAAATTCTTTGCGCCACACTTGCATGCTTGTGGCAAGTGTAAGTGCCTCAAAATTTTTGCGATTATTTCCACACTTTTTATGTTTATATTTATGTACTTGCGCGACTAAAATGCACATACGTTTCCACGATAGTTTTTGCATTTGCCCATGTGTGTATGTGTGTGTGTGTGTGTGCCGCGATGCCAGCGTGTTGGTGGCTTTCTTTTGCTTACATTCTCCCTAACGTTGATGTGCTAATAAAACAAACTTAATTGCCACTCATCCGCTCATTTAAGCACTGCACTGCGCACTGCCGCCGCCTGACCTAGCCGCTGCCATCTCAGCGCCGCGAAGCCGGGCGTTCCTCGATATGCCTCACTTACTACATATACACGTTGCACGTTGGCGATCATTGCAACCAAAGTAGCAGCAGCAGGCAGTGAAATCGTTGTTGCTGCTGGGAACAACAACAACAACTCCACTTGCAGTAACGTTTGGTGGTTGCGTCGCCAACACTTTGCCGTCCAGTACACGCGCCGCACCGCGCCACGCTGCTTCACAATTTTTACATGGCGGCCGCACGGAATGCGATCGTATTACAAGTTGTTTTGTTGTTGTTATTTCTGTTGGTTTGTTTTGCTGTTTTTTTTTTTGCTCGTGCGCTTACATAGATGAAACTGCAAAAATTTAATTGCTGTGCGTTGCACGTCATTTTCAGTTGAGGTATGTTTGTTTGGCTCGTTGGCTGCCACATTTTGCGGCACACTATTTGGGCCAGCAATGGCGTTGTGGACGCTATCGCGATCAGCATTTTCGTTGGCGGTCAAGGCGGCGTTGCAATATTTTTTATTTCATTTTTGCTTTTTTTTGGTTTCCTTTTTTTACCGCTTTATATGCTTGATGTATTTACCGCTTTTTATTGCTGCTATTCAATAAGCTGGCTTTGTTGCCTTTTCTGCCACCGGTCTCACCAACATAGTACATATTTTGTTGTCATCTCTGCGCTTGGCTGCGTTTTTGATCCGCAAAGTGGTAGCTATGTAAGTCGCCGCGAGCGCATGCGAATATCTGTACACAGGCAAATAGTTGTATGCAAATAGCCTACACACACACACACAGGCACACGGAGATTCATATGTGCAATCACACACACACATATACACCAAGTTGCACTCATCCAGTCATTGGCTAAAATGATTAGACAGTCATGTAAGTAAATTAGCCATCACCAGTCGCTTAAGTGGCGACCGCCGTCGCTGCTGCTGGTCTCTGCACGCAGCTCGTCGTTGTGCGGCTAAAATGGCTGAGCGCGGGCAGAACTTGTGTCTTCAATGCCTCTTCATTTGCAAATTTTTCATGCAAATAAGTATTTGCGAGTTACTACGCTTTTTGGCTGTTTGCTGCAAATTTGGTTAAGCTGCTTAGCTAAGTTGAGTAGGAGCCTTTTTTTCTGCTTTTGTGACTCTAAGAAAAGCGCATCCAAAATTTGCCAATTGACTAATTCAACGACTTTGGAAGTAGTGAGTCAAATGGCTTTTGCTGACTTGTGCCCAGCTCGTAAACTCGTACTTTTTCGTACACTAGCGATCACAAAACTTGCAATGAGGGTAACCAGATGAAAACTTGCTTGAGTTCAAGTTGAGGTTTCCGCATAACTTACGGATTAATTTATCCCAAGGTATAGTCAACTTCAGCCGGCGTAGCTGATTGGGTTGGTGCGTGACTATCATTCAGGAGTGCGTAGATTCGTAGGTTATAGAAAAAGTTTTTTCTAATAGCGGTCGCCCCTCGGCAGGCCATGGCAAATCTCCGAGTGTATTTCTACCATAAAAAAGCTCCCATTTGCCGTTCGGAGTCGGTTTACAACTGTAGGTCCTTCCAATTGTGGAACAACATCAAGACGCACGCCACAAATAGGAGCAAAAGTTCGGCCAAACACCTAACAAGATTTTTTTCCTTATACAAGGTAGCGCAAAATTAATTACCCCATCGGAAGATGTGCAATTTTTGCAAATGGCGTCGCACGTCAATCATATTTGACACGACTGTGGTATCCAAGCAGACACATAATAGTAATAAAGATTAAAAAAGCAAAGTATCTTATCGTGCGTTATCTCAAAAACACTTTGGTATCAGTCCGAGAAACTATGGATATGCTGCGTGAAATTTTTGGCGAACGCCTGATTTCCAAAAATTCAGATTTCCCTTGGCCACCTCGTTCGCCAGATTTGACTGCGCCCGACTTCTTTTTATGGGGATATTTAAAAGACAAAGTGTATCTTAATAAACCAGAGACTATTAGACAGCTGAAGCAAAATATTCGAGACGAAATACTGAGCCTTCAACCAGATGCATTATGTGGTGTAAAGGAAAACGCGTTAAAAAGAGCCAATCTTTGTATCGAGAAAAATGGTGGACATTTGTCTGATGTAATATTGCATACATAATTTCCATAAAATATATTCAATGTATAAAAACAATTAACCAAAATAAATGATTATTGCAAAAGTTATTTGTGTTTAACATTAGTAGGTCCACCTTGTATAACGGACGATAGCCATTGATAATGTGAACAACATATTAAAATTTCAGACGATTCGGTTGAATAGTTTCCTTTTTTTTCTGACAACACCAGGCCGAAAAAAGTAGTTTTGAGTTAATTGAGTTTAAAGTTTTGAGAGTGACCGCGTGACGAATCTGACTCCACCTGCTTAAACGGCTGTAGACTCGAAAATACTGAGAATATCCTTTCAAAAATTTGACAGTAAATTCTTAAAAGCCTATACTTTCGAAACATCAAAAAAAAAATCGATTTTTTCAAAATTCTAGACCACCGGGACTCCTTAAAAGATTCGCTTTGCAACTGGTTTTACCAAACACACAACTGTCAAATATCGTTTTTTGAAGTCTTTTGCCACCTTGACGCCGTCCAGCATGACCAGATTCGACAAATACATCATGAAATATAACTCACTAAACACAGCTCGCAGAAAACATTCAGATTTTTTTACTTTTGTCTAATATTTACATATTTTGTTTGAGGGCAAAATTAATTACTTTTTCATTGAAAATTGGAACAGCTAAAAGCTAAAATGAGAGAAGTTTGAAAACAAAAAACAAAAATTTTTTTGACGGATATGAATGGTTTAAGATCAAAGAAAAACACTGACTAAAAATCCACAAAACGAGCAGAAAAAAACTAATTATTCCAACATTTAAAGTAGTTAAATTATGTAACTGCTATATCGGTAATAAACGGGTCTGCATCATTCGCACCAGCCGCACTGAGCTAACTAATATCAAATTCGGGTTTTCTGTCGCTTTCTTAGCGTAATCAGGTGGCTATTTTTGTTTTCGTAAATTTGGAAATTATTTTTGTATAGTTTACAATTATCTTTTTCAGGGTATTCTGCTCTGTTAATTTTATCTAATAATTTCAAGGTACAAACATTTTTTCATTTTATTCTAATTGAATGCTACTTTTTGATTCATCACTGTGCGTCTTCTGGCTGTCGAGCTCTTTCACTTGTTCACCTTAGTGTTTTTGCCTAGCGCTCACTCACTCGCTCTCGCCTGACACTCTGTGAATGTATAGGTGCGCCTACAGCACAGATGCCCCCAGTTAGATATGCAAATTTGTTATAGAAAATTCTAGGCTCATCTTTGTATACCTACTAATATGAGAAAAGCGTTTGCCGAACTATGTTTAATTTGAATTTTACTGCCACAACTCAACTGCCAAGTGGCCAACACTGGCTCTAACTGACTGCCTGCCTAACCGCCTGTCCACCTCCTTCCAAGTGTCTCTATTTCTGTTGATGTTTGTATGTATGTGCACATGAATGTCGCTTTGTTCGCCTGGTATTCGCGCAAATTTAATTGACCAAATGGCGAATAGTGTACGACGAATGAGCCGTAAATCCTAAAAAACAAAACTACTTGCCATCTAACTACCATTCGGGGCAACTTTCAGCGTTGCACATCCATTCGTTTTGACGTTGATGACGTTGACTTGTTGTCATTGTTATTACCGCTGGTGTGTTGTTGTTGCCGATGTTGCTGTTGCTGTTGTCATTGGCGTTGTCATTTCGCCAGCCGGCTGTTGTTTAGTCGCGCCGTATTGCCTGTTCGGTCTTTTACGGTAAAGTCCATATTTCAGACAGCAATGACCATATTTCCTCAGCTCCAACCGCCGCATATGACAACCGCCAGTCGCTTGCAGCTCCAATCCGCGTTGCCTCGTATTGAGCGTCAAAACAGTTGAACGCAGCGATTTGAATACCAACACTGGTTGTTGCTTAACTAAACCAAAAAAAAAACAAAAATGTGTTTGTTGGCAACTCATATTTTTTGACGGACCTGGAGTCTGCACAGTGGTTGAAAATCCAAAAAAGATGAGCAAAGTAAAAAAAATCCAACATTTTAAATTTTGAAAATCTTAATTTTCTGTCGCTTTCACCGGCCTTCAAAGTGTCTTCAAAGGACCGTCTACATGCAACGTTGACGACGGCGTATGAATATATAAATTTAGGTATTTTAAGACGTTTACGTAGCTAAAGTTGAGCAATAAAGTTGGGTAACTTCATATTTTCGTATGCGTTGGCGTTACTCAGATGTAAACAAATAAAATAATTCCACAAATGTCGAAGCCAAGTTAAATTTAAATAAATATAAATTTAGTAAATGCAGTTGTTATTGTAAATATATTAAGATTTTACAAAGATGCACAAAATTTCCTGAAAGTTGTCCGCCATTTCTGTATTTTGAAAACCTCACATTCAGAGTCGCAATCAGCTGCCTTCAAATTTTAAATACTCGTATACCGAATATAATTGCCTGCCTTTTTGAGCCAGCCGTTTTCTTTTTTAAAAAACAGTCTTCAAAAAGGTTGAAACAGAATTCTGAACATCGTGATTCAGTGTCCTGAAAAACCACTTTTCGCGAATTTTCTCCGTCATTTCGAATTTTCAAAATTTTGAGTCAATGCCTTGCTCTATAATAGGCAAAATGTAAATATGTCGGTTTTCGAAAATATTGAAAAAGTTATGTCGGAAATTATTCACCAAATTTCAATACAATATTTACTCAGTAGCGATTTTAGGAAAAAAAAATATCTCGAGTTAAGGAAAAGTTTAACAAACTTTTCTCGAAGTTAGTCAGCCATTTTGAACTTTAACAACCTGAGTTTCGTGTCGCGTTCAGCCCCGTACAATGCCTGTGAATACAGAGAGTTTCCAAATATTGAAATATTTCTCAAAAAGCATTAGCCATTTTAATTTGATTTTCAATTTTGGAGACTCGAAGTCGATGTCGTAAGCAGTGAGCTTCCAAATGAAAAGTTACTAAATTCAATCTACTTATAATTTCGAATTCTTCTTCCTCTGCTACCATCAGCTGGTGCCACATCGAATACTTTCAGAGTCGGTGCGCGTCTTCATGCGGATGACATGATGGACATGCATCTTAATTCGTTACACAATGTCTATGTCATCGTAAAGTTCATACAACTCGTTGTTCTATCGTCGTCACTAACTTTGTATGTTTGTCGAAAAATCTTCTGCAGAATCTTGCTCTCAAACTCTCCAAGAGACGCCTCATCAGATATTGTCATCATCTACCCTTCTGCGCCATACGTTAAGATGGGCATAATAAGTGTTCGTTTTGTTCGTCGAAAGAGGTATACATATTTACTATTCAGTTGCCTACGTAGCCCAAAGCGGCACTTGTTGGCAAGAGACATTCTACGTTAAATTTCAAGGCTGTCATTATTATCGGTGTTGATGCTGGTTCCTAGACAAATGGAGTCTCTTACGTGGGTGACGATACGCGAGTGCGCCGACTGTTGGTTTGATGACGGAAAGTGCTTCCTTACGTCCTCGTTCACCACCAGACCAATTTGTATTGCTTCTTCTTTCTTGTTGGAGAGAAGATCTAAGAGCGCGGTTGTTAAGACTCCGCGGAGAGTGGATAGTTCCATGTGCAGAAGTACCTAATCGCCGTTCACTTGGAAGTGGACAGGACAATTCTTCTGCAAATAGTCCAAGCAGCTCACAACTTCCGGGTTTCGCCGAAGTATCCTCTGGGTAGCTTCTAAACAGCCGTTCAGGAGCGCGCTAATGTGAAATGGCAAAAAAAAAAAACCAGTATATCTGGTTATGGGCTGCGTTTCATACCCATCATGTAAAAAATCCTCCGCCAATGGAAAAGAAAACAAAGCCTTGAATGATAAGTGCCACTGTATACAATTTTGAAGATCGAGACTCAGTGACGTAGTCAGCAGCAAAAATTATTTAAAGATCTCTTTCCTAATTTCCCGACTAACGCCTTCATATTTTGAAAATCTTTTATGGTTTACGAGCCACTGTGGGAAGGGTGGGAAGGCAAGAGTCGAAGCTGAAAAATACTGAAAGTTTGGTGGCATTGTATAGCCAAATAGACGAAGATTTCTTTTAGTTTTGTATGAGTTTTTTCCTACAATGTTGCATTTTTATTGCCGTTGACATTCCCACATGCACTCACACATGCATAAAAGCTTCTGCACATATGGCTGGTAGACCCTTAAAGCGCGCTTTTGAGGGTAAAAGAAAAGAAAACATGCCTTCATATTGTGTTAGTACATAAATTTTAACCTCGTCCACCTCATTGATTTTTATTAATTTTACCTCATAACCTCACAACTTTTACTCACCCTGCGCCCCTCCTTCAACATTATCAGCAAACTTTCACAGTTACCAATCAGTCACTTTCAATAATTTTAAGTATTTTTGTACTTTTTGTTTGTTTGCTCATTTTGCCCAACCCAAAAATTATGATTAGCATAGCTGAGATGCACCGTAAAGCGACAAGATTGTCACACGAAAACGGCTAAAAATTGTACTGTTGCACAAAAATTTGCAGCGAATTGTAAAATTTCATGGTAAAATTTTCGTAATTATGGAAAAGTATTATTGGCGAATGCTTAAAATATAAATTTGGGTTTGAGCATATTGGAATTGCTTTATAAAGAGTGAGTCAATGGGTGGCTTATTTTTAAATCCCGTAGTATTGTGAGAAATATCAGCATTTTAGTAGCTTTACATTTAAGCAGCGTTTCCAAATATTGAAAACTTACTTCCAAAATGGATGCAGGAAGTTTTTAAAAGAAACTCAGTCTAATTCGGCAATGAACCAACCCATAACAACACGAACTGCTCACGCACTCGTTCAGCTCGGTTAACCAAGAATTTTGCAACTTTTGCATTTTGTGTGAGAATAAAACACACCAAAGAGCTCAGCAACTCAATACTAATAAATAAAGGTTTTCGATGTGTTCCCACATAAACCTCAGCTAACTTAGAAATTGACGAGAATTACTTTCCCTTTCGCTATAGCTCTTTTCCTTATAAAGCCCTTGCTTCCTAGAGTCTAGAAACAGACCCCGATTTTGCACGAAATATCGTATTTTCGGATGGGGCGCACTTTCTTCTCTTGAGTTACGTCAGGAAGCTAAATTTCGGTACTTAGGGATCCGAAAACCCACGCAGATGTGGCCTAAGTTTAAACCCGCGTAAAACAGAACTCATGATCTTTACCATTAGATATAAGGTACCAATATATTAATACCAATATATTTACCAAATATTAACGGACAAACCCTCTCACTTTCACCCAGTGCAAAGTACTTAGGGGTAATTTTGGACTCCAAACACAGCTGGAAATTAAACGTCGAAAAACGGATAAGGAAAGCTGAAATTGCTGTATATGCCTGTAAACGTATGCTTGGAAGAAGATGGGGTCTTCAACCAAAGCATACATTATGGTTGTATAAGGCGGTTATACGACCAATTTTATCGTATAGTTCGGTAGTTTGGTGGAAAGCTCTAAGGAGAGATTACAATACCAAATTACTCGGCAGAATACAAAGATCAGCCTGTGCAATAACGGTCGGTGCAATCAGATCATGTCCTAGGGAGGCTCTCAAGCTTGTGGTCATGCCAGTCTACTATTGTGACAAACTCAGTTAACCTCGGTGAGGACTGACTACATCGTCCCGACGGTAACATTCAATAGGAATTTTGCCACTCTCTTTCCATCTAAGGAGGAAAGGAATAAGGGATTCTCACTAAACAACTTCGACACCACAGTCTATACAGATGGTTCTAAAATGGATTGTGGTGTTGGAGCTGGTATATATTCTCATAGACTTAAAATTGAAAAATCTGTGCGACTCCCCAATGCCAGCAGTGTCTTCCAGGCGAAAGTGCTGGCAATTGGGGAAGCGTGTAGCCTACTAATCGCAGATTTCTCTTTTAAGGGCAATATCGCTATTCTTTCGGATAGTCAAGCTGCAAACCAGGCACTGGATTCAGCTACTACAAACTCTATGGTGGTGGAACAAAGTAGGAATAGTCTCACCACCTTGAGTGTAAACCATAAAGTTACCTTAATCTGGATCCCGGGACATCTGAATATTGAAGGTAACGAAAAAGCAGATGAACTGGCCATGAATAAAGCTCTTGCACAGACGAAATGCAAAATCAGCAGAACGTTATGGCCCACCTACAACCTCAAACAATCGACAATATTGTTAAACATGAACGACGGGACGCCTGGAGACTAACGGCAGTCATAACTGGCTTTTGGTCTGTCGGAGAACAAGCAGCCAAAATGGGCATCCCTCACAACGCATACTGTCAGAGTTGTAAACAACCGGAGAAAAAGGAAACAATTTTCCACTTCCTCGGTGAATGCCCTGCCCTATGGAAGGACAGAATGTTAACCCTGGGCAGGCCGCTGTTCGAGAGTATCGAACAACTGTCTGGCTTATATGTCAACAACCTAATAAGGTTCTTAAACCGCACAGACTGGACATTGTCATGCCTTAAATAACTGGTAAATAAGTGGGTAACGGGGATGTGGCATCAAACGCGCTAGTTGGATTCTGGAAGAATCACCATTCAAACCAACCAACCAGGCATTAGAGGCTCACTAAACAAAATTTTGTCTGCGCTATGGCTGAAGTAGAAGTCGAAACCATAGGTAATATGCTACAAAACTTGGATGACAGACAGGATAAACTACTGGAAGGCCAGCCGAGGGGCCCATTTCATTCCGTTAATTTCAAGTCTAAAAAATAAAACAGTTTTTACAAATCACTTAATTTACTGCAGAAAGTCAAATAAATAAATTTCAAAAAGGGGTTTAGAAATTCATAAAACTCATTCTTTGACACCGAAAAGTCAAGCTGAATAGATCTCAAGATCTCATTGAATTCTCATAGTTCGCAAGCTCCTTTTACACGCATAATTCGTTTTAAGCAATTTAAACTGAAATGGGTAGGTATTGCGCAGAGATCTTGTAGAGATCAGGAAGTGAATGCTTCGAAATAGGAATGCGTAATCAATTTCTACTGTAATTATACTAAAGCCAAAAGACTGTGAAACTCTCTAGAGACTTTAAGTTAATTAAAATCAAACGGGAATTATAAAAAGTCATTAGAGTTGAGATTAAATACTCATACATGAAAATGTCACGCGATGTTCAAAAGTAGAAGTCTTCAAATAAACTATTGAACAGTAAATTTATCAAGGAGTGGAGAGATTCAAGTACCTGGCTGTACTACTGAAAATCGACAATTTTATTCAGGACTGCAACCCAGATCGATTTGTTGCACCGAACAGAGCTTCCCACGCCAAACTGAGACTACTAAGATCCAGACTACTCTCGAGCAACTGTAAATACAGTTTTTACAAAACAATAATAAGACCATTTTGTGAGTCAAGGGTAATGTCAATCAAGGTTGAACAAATTCTGCGAACTTTCGAAAGAAGAGTTTTACGAAAAGTGTCTGGTACAATCAAGGTTGAGGATGGTTGTTATATAATAAGATACAACGAGATGCTGCTACGGCTTTGCAACGGGGAAGATGTCGTTCAGTTTGTCAAATAGCAACGAGGCCAATGGTTAGGTTATGTCATGCGAATGAGTAAGGAACGTTCCCAAAAATCCTTCCTAAATTACAACGCACTGGCCACCAGATATAAAGGAAGGCCTAGGAAACGCCGGTTCGACGACGTGATCGAAGATATGAAAAGAAGACTGAACATGCATAACTTGTAGCCGGCTGCCTTGAATCGTGTAACTTAGAGTAGGCTAGTTGATAAGGTTAATGCTCAAACTGAGCTGTAACGCTGCCTGAGGATGTTGAAGATGGTGACTGTTTCCTTTTGGCAAATTTTGTCCCCTTTTCCACCTTTTTTTTTTGTGCTATTTTTAAGCTTTTAGAATTAAGCGCAAACAGTGTAAAATAACTTGTGGTTGTATGTTTGACTAACAAATAAAAAAATAAAAAAATAAACGCCCTTGCGACTCGCCCCTAAGACACGCTTCGACCACACCCACAATGGATTCGATTATGTGAGTGTGGATTTATTGATCTCCTCTAGGTCACAGAAAAGTCCCTTACATTATTTAAACGCTATTGAAACTTTAGAGATCTAATGCTAAGCTAAAGAATTCCCAGAAGAGTAGAGTAGTAGGGAATCAAAACGGCGCGTTAATGCATCGCGTTTGCATCTTCATACCGACCAATAAGTCTGCTGCCGACAATATCAAAAATATTTGAAAAGCTACTCTTTAATCGGATGGAGCCTGTCATGACAAAAATAAATTTATGTCCCCAACATCTGTTCGGATTTAGACGAAACCATTCGACAATCCAACAAGTGAACAGAGTCTCTCACAAAATTAATAAAGACTTCAACAAAAAATAAGTATGCGTGGCTGTATATCTCGACGTAGCTAAAGCCTTTGAAAAAGTAGTGGATTGCTGAGCAAACTCTAATCTTGGTTGCCAAATGACTACTTTCTAATGCTCAAAAGTTACATCGAAGATAGAAAATTGTATGTTAAGTATAACGACGCATGTTCATACATTGAACCTATGAATGCAGGAATAGAAATTAATGGCGATAAAACAATTCAAGTCAATTACACGAAGCGAAAGGTCACCATAGCATAGACTCATTAAAGATTGGAAATTCTGACACGAATACTGATACGAAAGCTAAATACTTAGGCATTATAATTGACTCTTAACTAAACTGGAAGGACCATATAATAAAAAAAGGAAAAGGAAAGGAAATTAAAAATCGCTTTCGGCAACTGTACTGGCTGCTAGGTCCTCAGTCGAAGCTTTCGCTGCAAAACTTCATCTTATAATCTACAAAACGACAATTGCACCAATTTGGTGGTATGGTATAGAAGTTTGGGGTACAGCTTCTAAATACAATTTGACAATACTGCAACGTGCCCAGTCGAAGATACTTAGGGCAATAACAAATGCACCATGCTACTATCCAAATATCTTAGGCTAGGTTTGGCAGCCGCATCGCACATAAAGACAACGATGCCACTTAGCCCACGAAATGGGTCCGTTGTGATCCAAATATCTTTAAAACAAATTACTTATTGTTAATATAGACAAGTGTAATATTTTCTGGAAGTAATAAAAAAAATGCTATTTGGTCCCTGCCAGAGTGATACTTTAACCATTTCACCTACTTGATTAGTTTGCTATTTTTTTAGCGGCGATAAGGTCAGCCAGCTGAAGTTAGCAAATATGTGAATATCGCATTTTCTTCGCATTCTCTGTTTACAATTTCACGTTTAGTAGGGGTCAGGGGGAATCACACAATCTGCAATAAAGCAAATGGAACTATAATTAAATCGCTAACTGTAACGTTTAAGGAAGAACTGGAAAATGCGACATTTCACGCTATGAAAATTTACTGATCGGATGTCGTCTCACCTTGCGTTCAAATGCACATCGCAATAATTATTATTTATGGTCACAGTACTTGTGCATTCATGCAGTACATATTTGTGTATACAGTTAGGCGACAAATAATGGAGACATGCAATAACGAAGTTTCATGCGAGAAGAGGTCAAATTAAAGAGCTTCACTGCTTATAAAATACAAAAACAATTTCGTTGGAGTATTTTCTTGCTTTGAGATATGACACATTTCAATGAATTCGGTACAGAGCAACCATTGCATGGCATTACTGCTGTCGAACCGAATAATTTTGAACTGTCGTAATGCACCTTTGCTTTGCAACTGAAGTAATTCGCCTTCTGTCTTTCCTTACCTTGAATTCCTGTCTACTGTAAAGTGCTGCCGTTGTATCCCACGGCGTCTAAAATCTCTTTTTTGCAATCTTTCATAGTTGGGACACATCTAAAGACCAGTTGATAAGCCGGTCATCAGTTGATTCAGATGAAAGAATAAGAGGCAGTAATCTCAAGCCATAAGAGATGCTCTCTTACAATGTCTATTTTGTGAATGTAAATGTCGTACGAGATCCCAGTTTAACTGGTTTACAAATTATTAATGATTTTGTACCCAAGAACCAAACCATCCAGTTCATATGTAGAATCGGTCGCTGTGTCCGAGAATCCCCATAACTTATTTCCTGTCATGCAGTTTTCGAGCAAACGCCCAATATCGGTTTCGGATTAAAGAAAAAATGTAGAGCATACAAATTTCTAATAACTCGAGAATCCGTTAAACATTTTAAGATATTTACAAAGTTAAAAAAAAATAGTTTGCAAAAACATCAAAAGTTTCGACTTATATTATAGAAAAAAGAAGAAAAAGATTTTCGAAAAATTTTGTTTTACTAATTTCTTGAACTTAACATACCTAAAAAAGTATTGGCAGAAAGGTAGGTAGGATAAAATGAAATTTACCAGCAAACGTTTTATGTGGGGCAGAACAAGCCAAGTCTGTCCGACTAAAACTTCATCATTTCGAATTTGTTGAAATTTGTTGAAGATGCTCCCGTATGGTAGTAGCCTTAAGTGCTAGTGCACGAGAGGGGAAATATTGAGTGGTTACTGAGAGGGCTCAGAATTTTTAATTTTTTTCGCAACTCTCTTTTCTTCGAATTGTAGATCAAACAATTTTCGGTCTGAGAGAAAACAAAATATTTTATATAAGAATTTTTCTGTACTTTCCGAAAAAAAATTTAAAAATATTTGAAAAAATGTGTGGCAATTTTTTTCACATTTTTTTTTTTAATAATATTATTTTTTAATATATTTTTTATTTTTAATGAATGCTAAAATTTATTTTTTAATTATATCTAATTTTTATGGAGAGTCTAAATTTCATGTATGAATTTTGTTCCAGAACGCTCGGCGCGGTGCAATCGATCAATGTACGGACCAACAAAAATTAAAAAAAAATGTTTTTTTTTTCTAACAACAGTAAATTAAATTTAATAAAATTAGAAAAAAAAACGAAACACAAATTTTCATTTTTTTTCTATTCTACTAATGAAAATTATGGAAAGAATTTTGTTAAAGCATTTATTTTCTTTTCCCTGAAATCTTTATATCTAGGCCAGTTCTGAAAATTTGTTGATCCCGTCATTTGCAAAATTTTTACTACTGTATAGGAGGTATTGACACTTACGATTTCGGCGTAGTTGAGGACTTTGTCTACCTAGGATCCAGCATTGACACGAACAACAATGTCAGCCAAGAGATCCAGCGAAGAATAACTCTTGCCAATTGGTGCTACTTTGGGCTCGGTAGGCAATTGAAAAGAAGAGACCTCTCTCGATGCATCCAAAATACTTTCTATCAATCACTCATCCTGCCGTTCTTACCGCATGGCATTGACTCCTGGACATTGACGAACACCGATGGGCGGTTATTAGGAGCTTTGGAGAGAAAAATTCTTCGCAAGATCTATGGTCCGACTTGTGTTAATGATGCGTCTCTAATAAGATGAAACCACGAGCTATACGTCTACGTCGACATAGTGAAGTGCATTAAAATTCAGCGGCAACGTTGGTTAAGTCACATCGAGCGAATGTACAATAACACTCCAGCAAAGAAGGTGTTCTTTCCGAAATGCACTCGCAAAAAGGACGTCTTCATCTACGTTGGAAAGGCCAAGTCGACGACGACCTGACAACCTTTGGTGTTTCTAACTGGCGCAACATTTTGGTAGCAGCCAAGACCGACCATCGGTTGTAGTTTTTCAGCTTCGTAAGTAAGCAAGTATAGCAAGGAAGGCGGATTAGGGGGTGTGGCCATTCGCAGCAAAACTGTGAGAGTGACTTCGGCTACCACATATAGGGAGCTTGGCAGCAAAGTTTTGCTCGCTCATTTCACATGCATTCACACACTCGTCCAATTAGTCGTCGTTCAGACAACAACGAAGTTACATGCGTTACGGCTGTGTCGATTTTTCTTATATCACCAACACAATCCCAGTTTTGTCGTAGCCAAACCTTTGCTATACGCCGGTTACTTCAGCAAATCAGCTGATGGCGTCAAAATTCCTGAGAGCCGGTTAACGGTCTGATGTTGGCCACACCTACTCGTCTTTCCTCTCGTAGAGTATTTTTTCTAAGCAAGCGAGTCAAAACAACTGTACTTTTAACCATTGGAAATGTTCTTCAGTTTCCTGAATAGAAATACTTCCTATCAAAAGCTTGATTATTTTTATTGAGCTTCAAATTACTGGCACGGAGTTTAAAAGAAGTTTAAATTAAAAGAAGTTTAAAATAAAAGAAACTGCCTTCTCTAGAAAAAATTCGACTATAAAACTCAAAGATATGACGAAAAATGTGAAAAGTTGAAAAAAAATGTTTTGTTTGTTTTCAAAATGTCTTGCAAAAATAATTTTGACTCAGAGGGGTAGAGTGAAATTTTTGTATTGGTCTGTCCATAATGCATAGACTTATCTGCTACTTTGTACGAGGTTGTATTTGAGAAAAAATTGTTGGAGTCAGGTGAAAATATCGATAAACTGACTCTCCTGTTATAAAGGAAAAAAAAAATTCAAGGGCCGATATTGAATGTGAACCACACCTAAACGTCAAGTTTTTTTCTGCATTTAACATTTTTCA
This sequence comes from Anastrepha obliqua, assembly GCF_027943255.1. Classification (NCBI taxonomy): domain Eukaryota; kingdom Metazoa; phylum Arthropoda; class Insecta; order Diptera; family Tephritidae; genus Anastrepha; species Anastrepha obliqua. The sequence goes on from NC_072893.1 coordinate 54,085,594, forward strand.
ATTTCAGATTAACTCAATTTGAACTGTGGAAGGGTACACAGTCAAACAACGTGTTAAAGGTATTCAGGCTCATTATGAAAACGGGCGATCAAATCAAAATGCATATCGCGTACTTTTCTCGGTCAATTTATTCGTCCAAATGTGCGTACAATCGGAAAAATTGTGCAAACGTTTGAGCAAACCGGGTCTGTAGGAGATGTGAAAACACCAATGCATGCCCCTAAAGCTCTTACTGCAGAAAATATTGCTGCTGTTCGCGATAGTGTGGTTGAAGAGCCGTCCACCTCAATTCGTCGTCGTGCCCAACAATTGAACCTCTCCCGCTCGTCGTTGATGAACATTATGCATAAGGACTTGCATTTACACGCTTACAATGTGCAATTGACTCAAAAACTAAAACCCTTGACCATTTCAAGCGTCGTGAATGGTCAGAATGGTGGCAGGAAATGGCAACGGTGAATGACCAATTTTCGAAGAAAATCATCTTCAGTGATGAGGCAAATTTTCCCCTCAGTGGATTCGTCAATAAGCAGAATTGCCGCATTTTGGCGAATGATAATCCAAGAGTGATTACCGAAAAACCAATGCACCCACAAAGAGTGACTGTTTGGTGTGGTTTATGGGCCGGCGGCATCATTGGGCCATATTTTTTCCAAAATGAGGCCGGTCAGGCAGTTACTGTAAATAGTGTTCGCTATTGTGAGATGATAACGAACTTTTAATGGCGCGAATTGGAAGATATGGATGTGGACGATATGTGATTTTAACAGGACGGTGCCACTTGTCACACAGCCAACGAAACAATGGTTCTTTTGCATGAAAAAACTTGGCCGATATTTTGTTCCATACGTAATTGAGTAAGTAAGTAAGTAAGTAATTGAGCCATACCAATATTATCATAATAAAGATAAATGACAATAATTTCCTTAAAAAGGTTGAATTTTATTCAAAATCAACACCGGCCCTTCAAACTTAACCACCGTTTATATATATTACACACTTACGTAGATATTTCCATTTATATTTGTTGAAACCAGCAACAGTTCTGATTCTTCTGATTATTGCCCTTATTAATGTTCACACAACCTTATATATCCGCATGCACACATAAATATGATCGATAAGTGTGAAGATTTTAATGTGGAATATCGTTTAGTTCGCGCTATCTGCCAACGCTTACGAGTATAAGCAAATGAACGCTGCTTGTACTGAAGCGCAACACGAAAATGCTTCTGATTCCAATTTCTGGCCGCTGATTTGCCTTTGTATCGACTCATTTACATAGATGCACTCATACATTTGTACATGCAGCCATACCATTTGGCTATGCTTTTATAATACGACGCTGCTTTCCAGCGCGCACTCTAATACCTAACTAAGAGTATATTAAAATAACGGTGCAGCGTTGCAAATGCTGTCAAATTAATAACCGCACATCTTCCGGCTCTCAATGCTTAATTGCTTGGGCACTTTGACTTTTGACTCAAGTAAGCGCGCTCACAACAAAACCAAATCAACGATTGACTCGATTTAGTAAACTGTCAAATTATTGCAGAATTGCTGATGTTGCAAGTGCCACGCGCCAACTAACGTAAATGCTGTGCGCGCGAGGTGGTCTGACAGCTGCTGTCAATGTAGCGCTGTCACTGTGGCCAAACGTGGAAATACAACCAGCACATACATATGCATGTTGGTATGTATGTATGCACCAGCATTCGCTTGATTCAGTGTAGTGAGGCGCATGCGTGCCACAGACGCACATTAATTATAGCGTGCGCTATAAGCTGCTGCTGCTGCTGCGGCAAGTACATTTATGGTATTGCGGCAATTTTGTTCAACAACAAAAATCACACTTTAGCGCATCGTTGATGTGCGCCGCCACAGCCCAACCGCAATCGACGGCCGCCGACCGCTTGTCGTCGCAACGTCCGCCAACCGCCAACCGCCCCGGTCGCTAAAGTTGCTGTTGTCACTGGCGCTGCGCGCGACTTGTAATTGCAACGTACATATGTATGTGTATTGCAAGTTGGCCGGCGTTTTGTTGCATGTGGTCAAAAGCGTGCAACGCGCCTCTTGTTACAAGTGTTGACAATAAACGTCAACAACGCTTGCTTGTTAATTTATTCGCTTGACGCGTTCAATGTGTCAAGTGTCGCCAGATAGATGTAAAAGCTTCGTACACCAGCACACACACGCCTTCATGTGTTTGTGCTCGTTCGCACATATGTATGTGTGTGTAGTGCACACACATTGATGCCAGTTGATGGCCGCACTTGTCACGGTAGGCAGTAAATAAAGTAGTAACATCCATCCGCGGTGCGGAGCTCAAGTGTAAAGTGTATAAAATTGCAATTTGCTGTTGCGACAATGGAAAAACGACAGGCAGCCATAGCCGTCACTGTTGTTGCTGCTATTGTTGCTGCCATCGAACGATATAAATTGGCTGAAATTGAATGAAGCGCGAAATTTGTATCGATTTGTTGTATAGCATCGATGCAGGTGGAAGGGGCGCCTTAATCGATGCTTGCAACAGTAGGTGTTGTTGCTGGTGTCAACAGATATAAATGTAAATATATACGTAAGTGTGTAATTTATATATAACTGGAGAGACGGTTTATCGAAATTTTCATCTGACTTCAAAGACGTGAATTTTCGTTTACTCTAACTATTTTTTCTCAAATACAACCTCGTACAAAGTAGCAGATAAGTCTATGCATTATGGACAGACCGATAAAAAAAGTTCGCCGTACACCTCTGAACCTAAAGTATTTTTGCAAGGCAGTTCTGAAAGCAAAAAAAAATATTTTTTTAAACATTTTTCGTCATATCTTTGATAAAGAAGGTAACTTCTTTAAGAAAAGGTAGTTTCTTTAAAAAATTTAAAATTATCTTTTTCTCAAGAAGGTAATTTCTTTTATTTTAAACTTCATTGACCTGAAATACCATACCCCGTTCTACTTGTAGTATGCCAGTAAATTAAAGCTCGCAAAAATAATTAAACTTTTGGTAAGCCAGTATTTCCATTATTGCAGTAGAAGTATTTAACAGAAAATTATTTTCTTTTTTATATTTATAGGGGTCGCCTTTTCACGTTATTCGTCATAACTTCGGTACTTACATATATAGGTTGAACTACCCGGTTAGAGGGGTTAACAAAAAAAAAACAGTTCCGGACGAGACCGATCTTAATTGGTTGCTTGAACTTTTACGACTGAACTTACAAATTAGTTTAATTCTACCTGTAATACTAATAGCAAGAAGCAAGAATGGATCATTGCGTTCATACATCTCGGCGGCGCGCGGAATTTTCAATGCTTCGGCTGACGGTCTTCCCGCCGCTATAAATGCAGCTGACCATCATTATTATATTTTCATATGTGTCCAAAATTGTGTAAAAAAATTTCAATCGGCATAAAGTAGTTTTACTTTTTAATTTATTTTACAAGTTCGCCTGCTCAGCTGACGTATTTTTCCCCCTCTACGGCACAGCTGCCTTTTTTTTTATTCTACTAAATATCAACAATACACAAAAAAAATTTCAGCCGGTATTAAATTAGTTGTTAAAATTTTTTTGACACGCTTAGCAGCATCCGACGCACGTACCCACCGCTACTGAATCAGCTGACGGTTGGTTTCGTCATCCATTGGATGGCGTCTGCCTTCAGTATTAAAATCAGTCGGCATGAAATGATGAGGTCAAAATTACCCCTGGCTCCTGGACTATAAGACTAAAAGGCGGTACTTTTCTGAGTGGGCGTTTACCAAATAATTTTGTGGATTTTTTTTATGTTTTATGGTGTTACCGCCTCATTTGGATGACCACTGCGTTGTACATTGGTGGCTCCACGACCATGTTTGAAGTCAGCAAACCATATTTTATAACACTTTTCAGGTCATTGGTTTTCCATAGTTTTGCTTGAACGATATTTTTTCTCATCAAGAAGTAGAGTAAAATTAGAACTCTAAATCCCTTTTGATCAATCGTTTTGAAAATAGCAAAAGTAGCGTCACTCTGGGCACAAGAACTCATGGACTAATGAATAGAATATCATGAAATTTTAACAGCCGTCTTTTTAAGGTTGATGCTAACTTAAGAGGAGGTGAATGCAATAAAATTAGTGCCATCTATGTTTCAGTCCCAGGACTTTTCAGCCCAAGTGTTACATATATGTTATAATTGGCACTTACAGCCTTTATTGGGTTTCGGCTCCTCCTCATATTTATGCTCTGCGTCTTGAAGTTGTTCACCAAATTGGATCTTAGAGTATGAAGTATCGCTGTTTGTAGTGTATATTTCCAGAGCCTCCAGAAAAAATTAAAAAGAATGCATATGAAATAAATCCCTAATTATAAATTACTGCCTTGATTTTACCTTCGACAATAACCGACTGCGTTTTAACTCACTGAAATCACGGATACCGCTGAAAACTTATTGCTAAACTGAGGCCATAAAGTAGTTTTTATTACAAGAAAATGTTAGCGAGGGCAGGTCGCCATAGGGAGTAGTTAATTTTGTACTAGTGACCTTAGCGACTCTTTTGGTAGATGACCTAACACATAATCAAAGTCAGGGACAAGTATTTTGATTAGCCTCCCTAAGCAAGAATAAGTTCAAAGACTCTGAGCCTCATTCACAATTTGTGGTACTGCTAATGAAGGTTCAGTTTTAAAGCCAAGGTTTGTATTCAAATTTACAAATGTTTAGATTAGACGCCGCAGGGTGGTGCCCTTTCGCCTCTACTTTGGCTAGTTGCTATTGACGAAGTTCTGATAATGCTAAATAAGGGTGGAGTTAATTTAATAGCATACACCAATGATTTGGTCTTGATGGTATCGGGACCGTTTCCCTCAGTCATGGCTGAGATTTTGGAAAGGCACTGGCTGTACTCAGTCGCTGGGCTGCCACTTGCAGCTTCTGATTCAACTCTGACAAAATGGAGCTGGTGCTCTTTACCAGAAAATATAAACCTCCACCCTTTCGAGATCCCAAATTAAACAGCCACATTCTCCCGCTCTCACCATAGGAAGCTACACATTGAAACTTGGGTAAAGAAGACCAGCATAGCCTTCTACTCCTGCAAATCTATGTTCGGTAAAAAATGGGGACTCAAGCCACAGGTCGTGCTGTGGATGTATAACGCAGTAGTTTTGCCAATTTTAACGTATAGATGCCTATTTCGGTGGAAAGCTCTTCGAAAGGGCTAGGACAATCTCTCAAAATAGGCAGGGTTGATCGATGAGAAAATCTGCACCGAAACTTGCACCTCTATCTCCACCGACAGTTCCAGGATGGAAACGGGAGTCGGAGCAAGGGTTTTCTCAAAATCAGCCAATTTATCTAACTCCATTAAATTGCCAAACACTGCTAGTATTTTCCAAGCAGAAGTCTTTGCGATCCTGAAGGCATGCAAAATGCTTGGAGAACGCGGGAGCAAGGCAGATATTAACTTTTGCTCCGATAGTCAAGCCGTGATCACGGCTCTGACGGCGCCATGGGGCAGAACGAAATTAGTAAATTCCTGTAAGGAGGAGATCAAATCACTTGGGGGTGCAGGTAACATTCCTATGATCAGGGCTCCAGGACATAGGAACATAGAGGAAATGAAATTGCTGACGAGCTTGCCAGGAAGGGGACTGAATTGGCCTTAGATACCTCCTACCCGGTCGTCATCATCCCCCTGACAGTTATTAAAGGGGAGCTGCACAATTTATTTCTCAGGAAAGCGCAGAAAAGATGGAGCTTCATTTCTGGCAGTGCCAGACTGGCACTTCAACCATTTCACCTACCTATCTACCTACCTAGATTAGATTAGATTTGTGGGAGGTTGGACAAGTCCAAGCACTCAGTCAGGAAGAACATTGCACTACACCCGGATAGGTTACAGTGGAGGGAATAGAGAGACGTTACAATTGTTCAATAACGACTTAAGCAATTTTTAGCCATATGCCGTCTTGTACTCAGAAAATGTACTCAGCCAGCCAAAGAAAATTTTGATAAAATCATGCATATCGTGAGCACTTAATCTATTGCGGTGGAACTGAAGAACCACTTCCATAAATCACCAGCAGAAACTCGATGTGCGGGTGCTAAACGAAGGAAAAAGCACATTTTGGACCAAATTGACGCTTACGATTTCTTACCGAAGCAAACTGAGACCGAAGTATTTTTGAGGCGGATAGTAACTGGCGCTCTAAAATGGATTTTAGTTAAGAGAAATAGCTGTAAATTACCGCCAAGACAGGATTAACGATCAAGAAGACTTTGCTTTCACGAGATTGGAAAGGTTTCATCCACTACGAGCTGATCCGCTCGAGTCAAACACTCAACAAGTGACCAAACTAAAGCCGACGATTGATCAGCAGTTACTTTGCTCTCAGAAAACGGATGCTGCATGGTAGCAGCGCTAGTTCTCTATAAATGTAAAACTTGTTATTATGCAAATTTAACAATCAATAAATAAATGAAATGTATGAAAGTTGGCTAAATCACAGCTTTACTTCATGACTTTGATACCTTTGTCCCTTCGAATAGTGCGCAGTTTTATTTTACAGCGCTGGAAGCGCTTTGGCATTTCAGTTCCTCGCAATGCTCCGGATATTTTGGTCATTTCCCAGCGGGAAATTTCATTTTAGGTAAAATTATTTCTAGTAATCAATCTGCCCGCCATTAAAGCCATCGCCCGTCATTGGGCATAGAGGCTTTCAACGTAAAGCAAAACAAGGCGGAAGCAGTAAAGCCCTCATTAGGCTGGCACCTATTTTGCGCTAATATTTCAGATTAGCTTTCACTCATAGCACGGCGTGAAAACCCACGGCTTTCTATCATATTTACACACCCACGAAAATAAGCTCTGCTTCCTCAGTTAATAATAAGCATTTGGTAGTGACCAATTTTTGAAGGTGTTCGTTCCGAAAAAAAGGCCACTGATCACGAAAAGTAACTTAAATTTCACTTTTATCTTTTGCAATTTTTCAACAGTGGGACTCGTAACTAAATTACTAAATTACCAAAGGTAACTCTATTGATTTTTTCGCCAATCTAAGTGATTTTACAACTAGAAAATCTATGGATTTTTCTCTTCAAAAATACCACCAATTTTAGCCGAAAGTGGCATGCAAAATGCTAATTACACGATACAATACCCATTTACACTTTCGAGTGTGTGCATACAACAGTTAAACGTTTTGTTTAAACGAAATTAGTCGCGGTTTTCTCCAAAGGCGTTGCAATGGAAATATTGAGGGCTTTCGCGAAAATGAAGTAAGCAAATATGACCAAAACAAGCAGAAATAGCTAAGAGGAAGAACTCGCCCCTTCTGAGTACACAAGCAGCTATTTAATTCAATTGCGACGGCCACCATTTCTACCGACGGTAATTGCGCATTTTAACCCACTTTCCGCAGCTGAACAAAAGTCAGCGCTACTGGAATTTGGAAATGTATTAAAATGTAGTAAAAAAGCGTCGGTTTTATGGTTACGCAGAGGCGAATGCGAAAAATTTGAATTTTGAATGAATTTACTAAATGAAAATATTTCCTGATGCCTAACTGGAAATTAGCTTATCGAGGCCATTTTCAATAACAAAGGTCACTTAAGAGGACAGATATCTGTAAAATTTTTTTCATAAAATGTTAATATAATAATTTAAGAATATGTAAACAAATTTTTGGAACGTTAATTGAAGTATTTCTTATACTACAGATCGTCAACCGTGATGACTCTATTCTTAGCGTTCGAGCGCTGGGAGAGGTTGAATTTTCATGTATTCAAGCTTTAGACGCGTTTTTCTCAAAACTATATTTTTCGAATTGGCGTGCACGATAACTCGAAAAGTTATTGACCGATCACTCTGAAATTTTGCACACATCTCTTCTATGATATTACTTTCTACGTGTTTCAAGTTTTCGAAATTTTTTCGAACAAATAATTTTTTCGAAGCCAAAATAGTGGAAAATTCGCCCCAAAATTCATTTTTTTTTTTTTGAAGCTTTTATTCCGCGAATTTTTTTTTTCATTTAATGTTAATTCATATAGAAATTATAACATTAATAAACAAGAAATTATGACATGTATTCAGGTCACTGACGCTGATTGAGTACATCCGCCATTTTAAATGATTAAAACAAAAAAAAAAAATTGTATTATTTTAATGTATAAATAAACTGTATGCCAATTTTGAAAGAAATATATTGACTTCTTCATTTTAAATAATTTTAATGAAAATCAGGGAAAATATATGTAGCTGTTTAGATACCTGTAACGTAAAGGATGGTCCTATAAGGCGGCGCAATATTAATCATCAGGTTTTGATTAATTTTAATATTTTTTTTTATATATTTAATATATTTTTTATCAAATAAAAAGAAACAAAATTATTTTGAGTAATAGAAACCTTTAGCTTTTAGCCTTTACGCGTTGCTCCAATTTCGCTTCTGAATAACTTTTTTTCTAAATTAAAGCAAAAAACTATTTTGAGTAATGGAAATTTTTATTCTGGCCTCAGTTGCTTGTCTTTTTGTATACTGCAACTGTCTGGTTCACAAGGATACCATTTGCAAAGATTAATTTTACGCCACCAGCTACTTGAATTTAACTCTTTTTGGGGCAGGTTCAGTAATTTACTTCAGCCATTGCCAGGCAATTTCTATGAAATTTACTGGGAAACGAATTACAGAACCTGCCCGATTATCGCTCCAAACAAACGCTGCCGACCATGCTCTAAAAAAGAACAGAGCGCAATAAAGAAGCCCAAGAATTTTAAACTGGCTTCCTTGTTGATGTACCAAGCAGTAAGACGTCGATAGTCAGCACTTTCTAAAAGTTGAAAGGAGTGTACGAATATCTGACCTCCTCGTTGGCATGAGATGCGGTGCATCATGGATTCATTCAAATAGTTATACACTTTTTTTAATAAGTGACAGAAAAATAATATTAAAAAACCATAAAATCCAAAATTAAAAAAAAATTAAATTTAAAAAACTAAAAACGCGAGCTTAATTTAAATGTTTGCATTTGTGAATATTAATTGATCTTTTTCTACCTGAAATAATTTAAAAAAATATTATATTATTTATTTTTCTTTTTTTTGTGTTTTATTTACAACAGATGGCTCAAATAATATTTCTTGGAAATGGCGTCACACCACAGTCATATTCGAGACTTGTGGGTTAGACAGCTGCAGTATACAAAGGTACAAGCAATGGGGCGCGTAAAGGTCCAATAAATATTTTTAACACTTAAAATCATTTTTTATTTAGTAAAAAAAGTTATTCAAAAACAAAATTGGATGATTACTTTTGCGTATAAGCAAATAAAATTATACGAAATACAAAATTTTAACAATGTTTGGCTTTTAGCTTCATTTTTTCGGCTAAAGGAAGGGAGAGACAGGTGGTGCATCACAGTCTAAATGCCATGTCACACACCGGGGTATTTCTATAATGATGGAATACAGGATTGCGCATTCGCGATTCGCCGTGACGTCAGTGTTGCAAATAAGCAGACAAAAGAAGCAGAAAAGTAAACGAAAGCAGCGAAAAGTGGCAAAGCGAAGAAATTATAAACACAGATTAACAGCACTGATGTCGTCGGTTGTCAAAATCCCGCAAAATAAAGTAGTGGTTTTCGGAAGGCACCACCTTCTGCATTCTGTTCACCATGGAGTATTTGGTACGTTTTTATGATTTATTTTGCGTCATCAGCATAACAAAATATTATTCTCTGTCACACACAGCCTGTAAGACACACAGCCAAAATATTTGCTCTAAGACTGAAGATGTTGAAATAATTCTCACAGAGACATTCTAGTCACAGCAACATTCTGGATTCAAAAGGAAGGTCAGACTACGTAATTCCACAAGTTCAATTTGGCAAAAGGCCTAGCGTCATTATAGAGCAAAATGGATGGCAGAAAGGTCTAAAGTCCACATACTATTTATTTTTTTCAATTTGATCCCCGATAGGCGTTCGAAGATTGTTTAAAGAATGTAAGAAGAAGCTTAATTTTGTCGCAAGACAAAACAGGCTTGTACTTATATGGGTTCCAGGACACTTCGGCGTTCAAGGAAACGAAATTTCCGATGAATTGACCAACCGTGGATCAGGGGTTCTCCCACAAGGACCAGAGCCAATAATCGGAATCAGTTCCGCCGGAATTGGGATGAATTGGATCAGCGATTATGTATGCAATCTACATAAAGAGCGATGGTCCGGTCTGGAACGCGGCAGAACTGCAAAGTGTTTTGTGACAAGTCCGAACAGAAAACTGTCAAACTTTCTACTAAAACTTAGAAGGAAAGACGTTCGGTTGATGGTCGGTATTATTACAGGACACAACCCATGGGGGCAGCATATGACCATGATTGGAATCATTGAGGACCCAATATGCCTGTCTTGCTTGGATGAGGCGGATATCACTGAGCACTTTCTCTGGTAGTGTCCTGTCTTTGCTAGGCAAGGCTACGTATTTTGGGTTCCGATGTCGTGAGAATGAATAATATTCGTTCTCTAAAACTAGAGGGAATTTACAGATTTGTCAATGAATCTGGAAAATTCTCACACGACTAACTACCTTTGTTTCTGTCTCTATTCTTTCCTATCTTTTTCTGTGATATTTTTCTCCTTTCACCCTTGAATATCTACCCTCTTTTCAGAACTCTAAATACAATGGGCTTTTGAGCCTGAGTATTTTAAAAGCCACCAAATACTTTAGTGCTCCTTGGCTCGACCTTTCAAAATTTCAATTTCAACCCCTCTTGAAATTTGAAAAAAGCGAGCCAAGAAGCACCGAGAGAGTGGTAAACTCTAAAATACTCAGCCTAAAAAGGCCATTATAACTCCTAAAGCACTCAGGCTAAAAAGCCCGTTGTATTCGAAGCTCTGGAAAGTAAAATACTCGGACACATTTCGAATACGAAAACTACAAACATTATTTTATCACTCCCTAGAAAAGGGTGCTAGGGATAAAAAAGGACGATGTTGCAAATGACGATCACTTTTGTGATCATCTGGAGCAGCGGTGCCATATTGAGGGACATGCAGAGCAAGTCAATGTGGAAAAATGAGAGTTGATGTCATGAGATATTTGAGTAAGAAGAGGAAAACAGTTGAGCAGAAAGATAAAGTGCAATTTAGTGTGCATGACATGATTGAAGACATGTCTTGCTGAGCGTCATACATCCAGAGAAAGGAAGCCTGATGAATGCGGCAATTATTTCAAAGAGTATCTAATTGCTATCCCTTTCGAAAATACAGCGGAATTTCCTCGACGATTTTCCCTTTCATGCCTACAGTTTGTAGGGCGTCAGGTTTCTGCTTGCAACTGGGAATGTAAAAAAAGTATACAAAAATACGCTGACCCATACATATGCACAGAGATAGGAAAAATATAGTTTTCATAAAAATTACCGCTAAATATATCGCCGCTGACCACGCCATTTAGAGCATGCACGGGTTAAGCGCCAGCCCGGAGGCAAATTCAGTCTAGCCAAATTAAATGGGGAAATGGTCATCTAACGAGAGCGCGGGCCACGTAGAGGCAAGGCGAGCGAAAAAATTACCCACTCGAACGCGCCTTCAAAAGTGTAATTTATTGTTGTTTATACAAAATAATGGCACTGCCTACTTGTTGCATGCACCACAGCCACTGCAAGCACTTAAACGCCCTTCAATATAAACATCCATATATAAATATATATGTGTGTGAGTGTGCATGTAGCAGCACCAGCAACAACAAGTAGCCATCATAGCCACTAACAATCGTCTTGTGGTAGGTTAATTTTATTGGCCAAATAAGCAGTTACTTGCCGCGCCGACGACAAGCGAGCGCAACGTGCAACATTTAATGAGGCAACAATGCGAAAAACGCGCTGAAGCGAAATGTAGCGAACTGACGACGAAAATGGAAATGAAGGAAATAGAAATTAACATAAACAAAAATGTTTGCATTGCACTTGGGCGGTACGCAGCGCGCGGTGCACTGCAGCAGCGCTGGTGGTTGGTGGTGGCATGGTGGGTGGTTAGCCAGCGCGAATGCATGGGCCATGAAGCAGGTAAGCAAAAACAATTAAAGGCAATGCCAAGCAAAAAGTAGACTCATTGTTGCAGTGCTGCCTTGCCTGCCGCAAAATTTTGCATTGAGTGCAACAAAGCACTCAAGTGGCAGTGCAGCAAGTAAGCTGCTGTATTACCTGCTGCGTTCCAGGGAAACTTCATATTTTGCGGTCAACTACGCCAGCGTGTGAGAGTGTAGTGGTGGTGGTGTTGTTGCTGGCGATAGTGGCACAAATTAAAATGGCTTGCCACAGGTCAGGGGCACACCAGTTTTGCATACGCTTCTGCTTCTTGTTCTACTTTTTCTTTGGCGTTTTGCTGAAACTATTCTTGCACGCAGCAATTTTCGCCGACGGCTAAATTCGAAACTCCGCAATCACTGCGAACGGCACACACACACACACATGTGTGTGATGCAGACGTCTTTCTGGCAAACATAATTTCTATAATTCCACTCCACTTTTGCTTTTCCAATTTTCCGTTTTTCGCGAAATTTTCACATGATTCATGCCACCATCGCCACCGCTGCAGCCGCCGCCGCCGCTTGCAGCGGAAAATCACCTCATGGAAATGAGAACTTGAACTTTTCAACCGGCCGCAAGCGCTACACACACACACACACAGTGTGTCTGCTATGGGTGATTTCTGCCCTCTTAGCGCTTGTTATTGTTTTCGTCAGCAATCAAAGCGCCTGCATCATTGCCGCTTGCAACGCGCTCGCTTTTGCCACAGCACTACGAGTAAATCGTGCATTTCGTGCAACGCGTGCAACTATGTCCTAGCTTAAAGGACGAGGTAGCGGGTGCTACACCCGTCTATTATTGTGCGCTCCAAAAATGTTGCACGTTGTTAACGAAAGTGCAACAACAAAATCCGTAGCTGGTTACTATTGAACAAAAGGAAAAAGAAAAGCGCAAACTGTGACAACAGCAGCAACAACAACATCGAATTGGATTGAATCGCACTTGCGCACCATAAAGATCGCACTTGATCAGCCAATTTCGGCGGTCAATGTGCGGCAACGTGCAACATCATGAGCACCAACACATACATATGCACATACAACACACGTGGGTATTCGTATTTGGGAATTAGAAACAAAAAATGCGCATGGCAATTTTCCACTTATTTGCTGTGCAATACCAGTTTCCGCTGAACTTCCACCCGCCGCACAGTGGGCAAAACAAATTGAATAAGTGCATGAAATTGAGCCGAAATGAAATGGTACGAAATGAGACGGGTATGAGAAATGGACGCAGAAATTGTAGTTGTGTCTTGCTGGTCGCATTGGTGACTATGCCAGGGCAGGGAGACCTTTCAAGAGTTGCGCTTATGAGGCGTGCGTTCACAGCCTGACCGGATGCCAAGATGGAATCGCCTCAGCCGTACCTATATCAATCAATCTAATACCGATGGGCTCTTCCATGGGACAGGGGTAGCCACTTAGTCCACCAGCCATTTCTGCTGAGTTTCTCCCCAACGTACTTAGGTGGCAACCGCAACCAACAACTCCGAGATCCAAATACAGCGCCATACATGGAAAAGATAAATCAAATGACTAAGCAGGCAATTGAGTAGTAAAATCCGCTCTCGACGAACAAAACTAGCTCTCTGTAAGGCTTTCATCATGACCGCCTTATCGTATTGCGCAGAAGCTTGGACGAATACAATATCCGCTGAGACGCCCCTTGGAGTGTTTGAGAGAAAGATTCTGCGGAAGATTTTTAGACCTTTCGTTAGGGACGACGAGTATCGTAGGTGATGAAAGAATGAGATGTATGAGCTTTACGACGGCATAGGCATAGCGCAGCGAATAAAGATCCAGCGGCTACGTAGCCTGCGTCATGTCGCACTGAAAGTATTCGATGCGGTACCAGCTGGTGATAGCAGAGGACGAGGAAGGCTTACTTTGCGTTAGAAAGATCAGGTGGAGATGAGTTTGACTGAACTTGGTGTTTCCAACTGATATCACCCAGAGTGTAACACATGGAAGCGATCTGCCCCATACCCCATGTACAGGTGCAGATTCTAAATCCAACGTTGGACTAGAAAACTCCAGTACTAGCAGCACTTAATTTATGCTTATTTTAAGCAACGTTACTTCCACGATAGAACAGATGAAGCATTTAGGCTCCTGGATAATCTATTAGAGTTGGTTGGTTGGTTAAAGTGGCTCTTCCGTACCATTTTGTTGCCACATCCTCGCTACCAGCTTGTTTAACTGTTATTTACAGCATTTTCTTTTTCTCCAGTTGTTTACAATTGAGAGTTGTGAAGAAAGCCCATTTTGGCTGCTTGTTCCCCGATGAACCAGAAGCCAGTTATCAGTGCCGTGAGTCTGGAGACATCCCGTGCAGGTATTCGTTTCACATTGTCAGACATTTGTTTGTGGCTGTAGGTGGGCCATAATATTCTGTCAACTAACTGCATGTTGTCTGTTCACTCTATCTGCCGTCCATTTTAAAGAAATTGCATTCCTGATTGCATCCAGTGGTGTGAATACCGATTCTGCAAGAATGTTATTCATGGCAGATCCTCCTATTGCCAATTCGTTCGCTTTTTCGTTCCATTCAATGTTCCGAATTCTCGGGACCCAGTTTAAGTTAACTGTATGGTTTACACTCAAGGTGGTAAGGCAAAGAAAAGGTAAGTAAGGCCGTATTGCAGACTTTTTTCGGCCTATAAAACTTGTTGAGTTCTAATTGGAAAATCGATGCGTCATAGAAACCTCTAATTTCAGAACAAATCTATTAGTAATGTTTTTCTAAGAAGTTCGCTAAAACCCAAAACCTGCATCTAATCCAAATAGCCTTAAATTTGGTAAAATGCAACACTGTGCACCTTAACAGCGAACGCAACAACACCCACGATTTTACGCGTGCTGCAATCATCAGCCGCTACACTGGCTGAAGTTGGTGTTGCGCAACTCACTGGCGGTGGTGGGCAATGAGCGATCACAAAAACGCGATCACGCTTAAAGTGGTGCTGGAGAGTACTCTGGAAACCGCTTCCTTCTTCCACTTATACACTTTTATGCGCACTCCCATACCAATACGGCACCCACCAATGCCAATGCTCTAAATGACCTGACTTGTTGCAACACAACAACAACTTTATCAACAGTGCGGAAATATCTCAAATTGGCCCATTAAATTTGCCAAACGATCTGCGCGTCCGCCACCTCCACCATCCCCGTCATAGCATTTTTGGATTTTACCACAGCTTTTGAGTTTATATGGTAAATGTATGTGTGTATGTGTGTAGATAAATATGTGTGTATAACTCCTACAATCAACGCTGTTGACTGCTATTTGCGGTCACTTCGTGCGTCTAACTGCCATCAAACCACCCGCTCGTCTCAACCAATTCCCGCACGCCCAAAAAAAAACAAAAAAAGTTGGCTGCACTCATCGCTTGCGCATTGAATGCGTTGTTGCACTGGTCTCAATATCTACACCTCGCTAAGTGGGTGAATGTTCCGCCGAATTTAAGACTACGAGCATTGAATGTGTTATGTTGTTGCTGTTGTTGGCCCACGTTTGTGCGCGCCTTACAACATTTCTAATTTAATTCTCAATTTCATGTAGCTCTATCTACTGCCTGATTGTGTGTATTTATTTTTTTCTTATTTTTATTTTTATTATTTTTTATTATGCTTTTTTTTGTGATGCTCGCGATCTGTTGTCCACCAACGTCTCACACTTTACGAGTGGACGTCCGAAAGTCGTGATTTGAAAATTGTTTCTTCGCCGCTTGGGGATGAGTTAAGTGCGGATTTTCACGCAACGACACGCAGCGGCGATCAGATGCGATGATGGGAGTGTGAACGTGACCTGAAATAAATATGTTTGCCAGTTATCTATTGCATCTAATGGCAGTGATGGTGGTGGTACACTCGCATTGGCAATGCTGCGGTGCGAGGCACTTTACGAATTGATGTGATGTGAGCGAAAATTGAGTGAAGTATGGAAGCATCTAATTCAGCCTTGTTTGGCGGTATTAGAAAGTCATTAAAGCTAAAGCATTGCCTGGAGCCAGAGTAACTACGCAAAGTGCATACTCGTACATGCACATATTTTAATAAATTTAAATTATTTCTATATAGACTAAAGAAATTGTGTGACTGTGAAGTCATTTCTAGAGCTATACCAAGTAGTTCCATAGTCTATTAAAAGTGCATTTAATAAGCATTTTAGAGCTGTGATAACAAAAATGTTTTCGCAAATAAATACTTAGTTTTAGATAAATCGAATGGTTTTGCTTGAAAGGATAGAAAAATGTTAATGACTTGCACCGCACTATAATCCATAAATGGCCGCATGCGTAGTGAAAGAAGTGAGCGCCTTTATGTGCTGCTAAAAATTCTTGTAAGGCCTTCAAATAGTTACATTTTACTTCAAAGATTAAACAGACATGTATTTTATATAACAAATATTACAGCTACATCCTTTGGAAAATATTAAGAGCGATGCGTTGGCGGCCATATATGCGCAATATATTCAATGTTGTCCCATTCATTTATCTCTTTCTTGAGTCCGTTCTGGCGTTCGGAGTCGGCTTAAAACTGTGGGTTCTTCACGCACGCCTCAAATAGGAGGAGAAGCTAGGCCAAAAAGGGTGTGTGCGCTTATTATAAAGGGTTTTACAATTGGCGCGGGTCGATTTTGGCGCCCTGTGGCAGCTATTTTATTTTGGTGACATCTGTCAAATCTTTTGTTTATTATTCAGTTGTTTATGCCAAATCATCATGGCAAGTTACACGACTGAACAGCACGTTCAAATGATAAAACTTTATTATCAAAATGAGTGTTCATTAACGCAAACGTTGCGCGCATTGCGCCCATTTTTCGGTGTACGTGGTGGCCCTTCCAATTTCTTATGGCCCAGGTTGAACCATATGGATCTAGACGACATGTGGTTCCAGCAGGACGGCGCTACGTGCCACACAGCAAACGCCATTTTGTTCCATATCAACATCTACCCTCCCTTATTGAAAAACCCTAGGCATACGAGGTAACCCCCCTCGTACCCTTTTTTTCAAAATTTTTTATTTTTGAAGTGAAAACTTCTTTAGAATCGTTGGGAGTGATTTGAGGAAAAGTGAAACGAAAAAAGCGACCAACTTGGCTACGAAGCGTTATATTATATGTTGATATAAAAGTAGCGACGAACTAAATAAAAATAACTTTTATTTTTTCTTGTGATTCGAACCAAGGATTTTGGATCGGAAGCTCACATTGCTAGTCGCTCGGCTACCGCGCCATGCTGTCGTCGCTGGCCTAAAAGTTATTTAGTTACGAAGCGTTATATTATATGTTGATATAAATAATTTTTGTGAGCGTGTAATTCTCAAAAGTGTTAAACTGATTTTTGGAAATGGGCGGAGTGTTTTAGGGGCTTGCTCCTTCTCTGCCACGGGTTGGCCCGGTATTGCAGTACCGCCGAGATTTCGGCTTTGAATAAATACAAGAAAAAATATACTAATACATTTAGCTTTGGCGGGAAGAGCCATAAATTTTTATATGAATACATGTAGACGAAAATGGAATTTTTTTTTTTTTGAAATTTGCATTGTAGGACATTTCTGATTATTTATTGAAAACAGTTTTTTGGTTTAGATACTGAAAGTCAGTTTAAGTGAATCGGTATAAATATTTCGTACATTAATTTTTGTGAGCGTGTAAATTCTCAAAAGGTTTATTAGAAAATCTATTGAAGTAGGTAGTGTGGTATCTGTTCCTATCAGCTTAACATCTGATAGATCCTCCATCGGAGGACAACAAATGTTAAACTAATTTTTGGAAATGCGCGGAGTGTTTTAGGGGCTTGCTCCTTCTCTGCCACGGGTTGGCCCGGTATTGCAGTACCGCCGAGATTTCGGCTTTGAATAAATACAAGAAAAAATATACTAATACATTTAGCTTTGGTGGGAAGAGCCATACATTTTTATATGAATACATGTAGACGAAAATGGAATTTTTTTTTGAAGTGAAATTTGCATTGTAGGACATTTCTGATAATTTATTGAAAACAGTTTTTTGGTTTAGATACTGAAAGTCAGTTTAAGTGAATCGGTATAAATATTTCGTACATTAATTTTTGAAGTGAAAACTTCTTTAGAATCGTTGGGAGTGATTTGGGAAAAAGTGAAACGAATTACAACATATAAACGTAGCGACGAACTAAATAACTTTTAGGCCAGCACCGACAGTATGGCGCGATAGCCGAGCGGCTAGCAATGTGAACTTCCGATCCAAAATTCTTGGTTCGAATCACAAGAAATAAAATTTTTTTTTTTTTTTGAAATTTGCATTGTAGGACATTTCTGATTATTTATTGAAAACAGTTTTTTGGCTTTTCTATTTTTGGTTTAGATACTGAAAGTCAGTTTAAGTGAATCGGTATAAATATTTCGTACATTAATTTTTTTTTTGTGAGCGTGTAATTCTCAAAAGGTTTATTAGGTTTATTATTTAAAATGTATTGACTAGGTAGTGTGGTTATCAGCTTAACATCTGATAGATCCTCCATCGGAGGACAACAAATGTTAAACTAATTTTTGGAAATGCGCGGAGTGTTTTAGGGGCTTGCTCTCCACCTCTGCCACGGGTTGACCCGGTATTGCAGTACCGCCGAGATTTCAGCCTTGAATAAATACAAGAAAAAATATACTAATACATCATATCATTTGTTGAAATTGAAAACATTGAGGATGAATAATGATAAAATGAAGAAAATAAAATATGAACTTTATAGCAATATTATAATGAACCTATAATTATCCCGCTCCTAATGCTGCTTTCGTCTTATTCTCTCTCAGTTTGTTTTACGGAAGGTTTCACTTCTATCAAGTCTAACCGTTAGACTGGTATTTTTTTTTATTTTTCAACATAGTTCCTTTTTAGAAAAATACACTTCTCCCAATGCTTCGGCAATTTTTTCAATCCCTGAACTCTCCAAAAAACGCCTTTGTCTCGGCAATGACTTCCACGTTTGAACTAAATTTTTCCCCGCGAGCCATTTCTTCATGTTAGGGAATAAGAAAAAGTCGCAGGTAGCCAGATCGGGTGAATACGGGAGGCGCGGCAGCAATTCATAACGCAATACATGCAGTTTGGCGGCGACAACTCCGGATGGAAGACATGGTGCGCTATCGTAGTAAAACAGCACCTTCTATTTCGCCAAATTCGGTTGTGTATTCTTCAATTTTTTGTGCAATAACTCTCTGTAGTCTTGTCCAATGATCGTTCTTCCTTTTTCTAAAAAACCCATGAGGATGATGCCGTTCGTCCAGGTTCATCCATGACGCATCCAGGTTTCATCAACGGTGCCAACTCGACGCAAAAGTTCTTTCGGATCTCGCTTATATTGCTCCGAAAACTGCTTTGAAGTTAACAGCCGCATCCGATTTTTTCATAGCCAACTTATCATGTAAAATATTAATTGCCGTTCCGGTCGACATACCTATGACCTCTATTACTTCGTGCACTTTCGTTTATCGTTTAGCGAGAATCATGTCGAGGACTTCTTGAATGATTCCCTCGGTAACTCCAACTGTCGGGCGTCCTGGTCGCTCCTCATCAAAAACCGGATGTTCGCCCACGTTTAAATTCGTTGAACCAATATCTAACTGTGGTCACAGATGGCGCAGCGTCCAACTTTGCTTTTATCTCCTCTCAATTTTTCCCATCCTAAAACAAAAAGCGAATTACCGAATGATGATGCTTTTTTCCACCTTAGCAAAAATCACGAAACACGTCTCACTCGAATAACTGCCAACCCAAACTAGCAAATCAATAGATGGCGGCACACGATGCTAACACCGACTTTCTTCAGGAACGCCCTCTGTCATCATATTTGCACATTTCCCGTGACTTAAGTACCCGTGACTTTTTGAACCGTCCTCGTATACACAGAAATATGCAAAGTTTTGTCAATGTATGAGACCTGCTCGTCCATAGGAAATTTCTGGTCATCGCTGCTTTAAATATACCTTAAAAATGGCATGCTTAGAAGGATTAAATACTCACCGTATTGAAAACTTTAAACGGGTTTTTCTCGAAAGTACATTTTTCAACCCGGACCTATAACTCGAAGAAATCTTAGACAGTTGACTTGAAATTTTAACTTCATATTCATAACTACACTTTGCATATAGGAATGGATGAAGCTTTTCGATACATTACAGGGAGCATACGGTAGTTAAGGACATGCATATAAGTATATGCGGCTGGAAATTCCTGAAACCATTACTGCTCTTTTTCGTATAAGACATGAAGGACTACAACTTAACTCAAGAAATGATGGAAGAATGAAGACGTTCTATGTAATGCCCCCCTACGTAAGCCACAAAAGAACAAGACAAAAAAGGCTTTCTGCTATTCAGAGACTTTAAAGAAGACATCTCACTCTATATGATGGAGAATTTCAAGGCCAACAGGGCAAAGCCTATGAAAGATTTCTGAATACATTCGATTTTATTCATTTAGGTAATCTGATAAGATATCCGAATAAAACCGCAATATTCAAAACATAATCTAACGAAATCCATACCTACAAAGGTGCTCAAAAGTATAAGGATCAGAGAAGCGTGAACAACTACGATGAACAAAATCGACCAAAGAATATGATTTTGAAACTATGTAGTTAATATTATTGAAAAGTGAGGCCTACATCAGAAGAAACGCTAGGTCCTTAATTGATACTTACGCCGTTTTGTTGGGTGTTTTGCTGAACTCCTATTTGAGATGTGGGCTTGATGTTTTCCCCCAAATGGAGAAACTTACAGTTTTAAGTCACCCCTGAAAGGCAGATGGATTTTTTATCGTACGTTTTTCATGGCAATAATACAGTTGTAGGTTTAGCTGCCTTAATTTCCTCTACTGTTTTCAAAACGCATTCAGAATTTGATACGAATAATGCGTAGTTAAAAGCTTTTTGACTTTCGACGACAAAAGTCGTGCATAGCCGCCAACAGCCTACATAAGAATCATGGCGGAGTACAGTCAGTTGAGTACAGATCGGTGCTATATTTATGGTTTGTCGACTTCGAAGAGGCATTCGATAGACTCGTCCACGATGTAATATGGAAAGCTCTGATATGTAAAGGAGTGCTGCCAAAGCTTATACCGATAAGCCAATTGTAGAGCGTTACATAACAACTCACTAAGCAACAAACTCCTAGTGGGTTCTGAGGTCCGGCAGGGCTCCGTTTTGTCCCCACTACTAACTGTTTAATATTGTTAGAATGCAATGCGCAAAGGAAGAGGTGTCACTTATGATCCGCACAGCGGTATTAGTGACTTTAACTATGCAGGCAATATCTGTCTGCTTCCACATAACTTTACTGACGTAGCCACAAAATTGAAGCCCTTGCAGAAGTTGCAGCCTGGTATGACCTCAATATTAATAAGACCAAAGCACTGCGAATCAACGCAACGACTAACTGTATCGCAATAAATAGGCAGCCGATCGAAGATGTCAACTCTTTCTACTACCTGGGTAGCATTATTACCACCGATAGTGGTTCTGGAGCTGAAATTAAAAATAAAATAAAATTAATCAGAGACTTCAGAAAGCGAGGCAAGTCTTTGGGCGATTACAACCAGTTTGGAGGTCCTCCTTTTTGTGAACACGCATGAAAAGTTTTCAACTTCAATGTAAAGTCAGTACTCCTATACGGCTGTGAGTTGTGGAACATGACTGGCAGGCATTGCATTGTACATACACGCTAATCCGGCCCCATGATTTCCTTGATTTTATCAACATTTTGGAGTGCATTTATTCGACATAACGGAACTATTGTATTCATCACTTTACTCTTGCATTCGATAGTGTATTGGGTTTGTAAACAGTACACCCTTTTTTGGCTGCCCGCTCCGACTTTTAAACCTGGGTTTTAGTGATACTGAATTTCCATTTTTTTCTTTTCTAGCCTTTTATGAAGTCCTGTAACATATAATTGGCTTAATCAAACTGTCCAATAATTCTATAATTTTTTTGAAGCTGCGATTTATACACAATAAGATTCACCAGAAACATCTCAGATTTGTTTACTTCGTCTAATGTTTAAATGTTAAGACATGAATTCTCTTCGCTCATTTGTACTCACTTGACCGCACGCGGTATTTGCCATTCTTGCGTGTTCACTTGCGTCACCGTGAGTTCGCGGTGTTAATGTGCCACCTATGCCACATTACCGCCAAGATCATTTACACGCTACGATGGCACAAAATGCCAAATCGTCATATCCGAGCGCAGCGATCTGAGCGAGCGTAGCGGAAAATAAGGCATGTAGAAATGCCACTAATCCTTCACCGTTGCTACTTCCTGCTCGATAACTCACATAGTTACGGGTAATAGTTCTACTTGTACGTAAGTGAGATATGTCGATCGTGTTACAAACGCTTTTGGCCCTTACGCAGACGCAATACACAGCATAGGGCACTCAATCTACTGCCCCTCTCTTATCGCATTCAACACCGAAATGCATCGCTTCCGACGGACGATTCGTTGCAGTCGCAATTATGATTGATCGGCTCGCAAAGTTCAGAGGTCAATTGCTGCAGAGCATGAGGCACCAGCAACCAAGCACATCGCAATATGGGAGTGTGTATGTGTATGTGCAACAGTTAGGCTTAGCTGGCATATTTTTTTATAGTAGTTCAGTGCTGTTGTGGCAACTCTTTTTCTCAAGCGTTCCTGTCTTGGCCTTCGTGCAACACATCCGTTGCGCTGCAATTATTGCAATCGATACGTAGAGGCAATAAATTTTTCTCGTATTACGTTGAGGGCAGGTTTTCTTAAATGCCTGTTGTCTGTTGCCCGTTGCCCGAACGCTTATTGGCAACTTTACACTTTCAAGCTGGCGAAATTGTATTTGAGTTTTCCTAATGCAGCAGCTCAGAAGGAACAGGAACACCAGCAGTGGCAGTTACAAACAAGCGCAAGCAGTTGCACGTTAGTAACTTTTCGGACGCTGCAATCAATCGAGATCGCAATCGCCGCCTTTTAATGCTTTGATTCCCATTACTCTTTTTTTTCATTATAGCCCAACATTGCGTTGCTATCCGCTGCACCGGTAGCTATAGCAGTGGCAGTGGCAGGCCGCAGCAACAGCTACCATAGCTACCTCATTGGTATTGCACCGTTTCTGTGGCAACTGCCTCAGTTCATCCTCAACTAGGGGCCACATCAAGATGTTAACTTGCGCAGAAATTTCTCGCAACAGTTGTTGTTGCTATTTTTGCCACTACCGCCACGCTCACTCAATCGTGATCGATTACCGATCGAATATTGCTTTTATTGTTCTTGTTGTTGCGCTTATAGCTGCTCCTGAAATGTTGTCCTTTTGCTCTTTCGGTTCGCGATGGATTCGATATGCGGCGACAGATTCGTTACAGACCAGTCGTGCTGGCAGCAAAAAACAAAAAAAAAAAAAGGAAGAACGGTAACTGCAGCAACAACAACGATAATAAACTAATGTATTGTTGAATTTGTTGGCGTAAATGTGCGATATGAGAACTGGAACTGTTCAATCTATATAAAAAGGCGTATAGTAATATACCTTTGCTTCCGCAAACATTTCATGGAGCGCAGTTATTTTTGCCTGTTTGTAAGTTTTTTGCGCTCCTCTCCACTTTAAGCAGGGTACAGGTGATGATCGGCTGATATAACTTAATAGAGCTCTTGATCAAGCATTGAATACGAAGCAGAATGAATCCTAATTTTTCGCAAAATTATAAGGCTGCCACATTTTCCAGTTTTGTCGAGTTCCACAATGCGTTCTTATGTCTTTATAAGTTCCGAAGTAATTTCCTCATAGTAAAAGTTACCCAGTATTGCGCCCTCTAAGAATCCTTTTGTCCAACGACGAGGCTATCACGAATGGATGTAGACTGAATGATTTCACAGAGTCTCAATTATGCTATGATGTACGATGCCCGTGCATCAGCTGCGTGAGCGGTCTGAAGTTGGTTACACTTCGAGTGCCGGACCCTGTAAAAGTCGGATCACATATCGCGCTTTCACAGTACTACCAAGAAAGGATTTATTGTATTTCATCGATCTCGACATGTGACCCCGTATGATGCAGAGTGACGCGGATTAAAAAAAGAATCGAGCACAATGTGCGGAACGGTTATCCTTGTCCTCATTTTCTTTGCAGTCGTCAAGTACAATATAATTTTTATGTCATGGCGGATGCGATATTTGAACGCGTTGAACTTGCTTTCATCGAGAAGTGGGCGCATTTGCGTGATATGTTAAGGAATTTTGCCCTAATGCTAATTTTGGCGAGACGCTCGTCCTCCGGAGTGAGCGAAAGTATTTGAAATTGAAATTGAAATTTGAAAAAGTCGAGCCAAGGAGCACCAGGAGATTTGGTGGCTCCTAAAACACTCAGGCTAAAAAGCCCATTGTATTTAAGGCTCTGGAAAGAGAGTAGATTGTCAAGGAGGGAAGGAGAAAAGTATTAGAGAAAGAGGTAGGAACGAATAGGGATAGAGATAGTTAGCCCTGTGAGAATTTTCCAGATTCTTTGGCAAATCTGTAAATATCCTCCAGTTTTAGAGAACGAATATTACTCATTCTCATGACATTGGAACCCAAAACGAGTAGTCAAGGCAGGACACTCACAGAGAAAGTGATCAGTGCTATCCGCCTCCTACAAGCATGACAGGCACATTGGGTCCTCAATGATTCCAATGGAAGTCATATGCTGACCCCCTGGGTTGTGTCCTGTAATGATACCGAGCATCAACCGAACGTCTTTCCTTCTAAGTTTTAGTAGAAAGTTTGACAGTTTTCTGTTCGGACTTGTCACAAAACACTTTGCAGTTCTGCAACGTTCTAGACCGGACCATCGCTCTTTATGTAGATTGCCTACATAATCGCTGATCCAATTCATGGTTCCTGCGGAACTGATTCCGATTATTGGCTCTGGCCCCTGTGGGGCACCGCTGATCCATGGTTGGCCAATTCATCGGCAATTTCGTTTCCTTGGACAACGGAGTGTCCTGGAACCCATATAAGTACAAGCCTGTTTGTTTCGCGTTCTCCAGAGCCTTAAGTGCAACCTGACTGTCACTGAAAACTCCAATCTGTTTCCAGGACCACAGCAGGTTTCAGACCCCAGGTTTTTCCAAAGGCTCTACGCATCCTCAATGCGCGATTCACCTTCAGTGAAACCTGTCTCCCAAGTCAGCTTCTTATACAAGATTACTCCTAGATATTTAACTTCATCGGAAAGACCAAGTGTCACACCTTTCAGTGTTGGAAGCTGAGTCCATCCAATTTCCGTTTTCTCGTAAACAAGACTATGGTTGCATTGTTCGGATTAACGGAAAGACCTTGTCTCATGCACCAGTCATCGATTTTGACAAGAATCCTCTGCACTTTCGTGCAAAGCCTCCTTAAGGAGAAAACACACCCCCTTGAGAACATCCTTGCTTGGCACTGATCGAAAGTATTTACTAGTATCTCTTTTACCACAAATTCTACGCCAAATTCGGGCTCCTTTACATGGCAACTCTAATAAACATCAAAAAGTACAATGGTCTTCTTGCTTTGCCCCGTTCATTGCATCTCTAGACTGGAGGTCATCAACCAGCCGGATAGAGTTGACTTCCCCATTAAGAAACCGGCCATTCCAGTTTCATGCTCTCAAATCATAGTCCTTAAAATGTTTGTCTTAGTCGTCATCAAAAAACAATTTTCATTGGTACGTATTTTTACGTAGCGGATCCCAAGCCCAACGCACAAAGCCATTCTGTAGGATTTATATTTGATATACACGTCTGCCAGTTGCCCCTGGACAGACACCTACTGGCAGCCGCAGCTCTTGGTGGGCAAACGCGGCTTACTTTAGTGAACCATTAAATGGAAGTGTAGTGGCCCCACTAAAGCTCCCTCTCTGCCTATCGTGACCTATGGCTCCATACGGGTTGGCTACCGCGCATCGCGCTTAGACTGCTCATGTTGGTCGAGGAGTACGTACATGGACGCAAGAGTCAGGGTTGAGCATAGTCGCATAATTGGTGCTGCATCCCCAGAAGCGCCCCACAAAAGTAAATAAGCGGCCTACTTGCACAGGGAGGAAAAGAGAGTACTTCACTGGGGTGTAATGCGCTCAATCTTGACTTCATTAGCTGTAGTATCTGGAAGTGGGTTATTGAAGGAGGATTCTAATCCCTTTATAATAAGTGATTTCTCATTATGAGTAGCCAAGCTTTAAAGTGCGGTCGCTGAAGATCTAATTTTGAGGCATCCTGGTCGTTCGATAGAAGCCGGAGCTCAATAATATGACTGACTTCGAAGTTGAGTTGCTAATTATTTCCCTTCAACTGAGTTGTGTGCAAATAAGTGGCTGCTGTAGTTACATACTTTTGGTACGCACTATATGCACTTGCTTTTCATAACATCCATGCTCGTACATTTGCGTGTAGGCACTTGACTTCACCGTTGACCTGCACTCCTCGAAAAGATACTTAACTTGACTTACGCCTTTCGTTGACCAAAGCGCGCTGACTGACTCATCTCACGCTTTGAGGCATTTCCATTGTCGAAATGGCAAATCGATCTTGGAGTAAAATAAAAACTACAACAGCAAAAGCGTAACCCACTGCACAGCAGCAAGATCAGAAGCAACGACTGCCGTCCAAAGTAGTTGCAAGTGTACCCATTGTTGTTGTTGTTGTAGCTGTTGTTGAACTCGCTGCCCTGCTGCAGCGGCTGTCTACTGCTGCTGTTTACACGGAATTCGTACTGATTGCTGCTAGTCATGCCTGATTTGTTGATTCGCCATTTTCGATTAGACTACACACTCGGCCACCCCAACACACACATGTACAATCGCACACCCGGCCACGCTAAAATGTGGTTGCGAACACTGCCTTTTGTTGGCTGTGTTTGGAGCGATTTTTCCATCGAAATAAAATGCATTTCACTAAATCGGCGTTTAATTGGTGGCGAGTTTTTTCACAATTTATCCTTTTATATTTACTTAGCAGAATTATTTACGTGATGCTGTAAGTGCTTCTGCCAGCTGATCATTGATTGGTGGCGTGTCAGCTGCTGCTGTGATAAATTTGACTTTGCATTTCGATTACTCGCTGCAATTTAGATTCTAATCAAATGGATATTTTTCACCTCAGCAAATCTAATTTCTGCGTTTAAGAATTTCTTCCAAACGGCTTTACAAGCAAGATCCCTTTTTGGTCTTATAACTATTAGTTCCATGTGGTCTGCACCAATTCCGAACACTCTGTGTTAATATTTGCAACCTCTGTGCGAGAGAAGAAATTCTATGTGGTATTACCTGCGATAAATTTCAATTTACTTAAGTTTTCGGAAACATCTTGCGAGTAAAGTTATTTTTGAAGCTCATAAATGAGTTTTGTTCTGAATCCCATCCTTTTATAAATAGATTTAGGCAAAGACCTGGTAAAAGATCCCACAATACCAGTGGGTAGTTTTCTACTTTCCAGTAACGAGGGCAGAAACTAAGCTAAGCTTATGAGCTTCGGAGGTGAATTCATCGGTTATTGATGGTGCTTGATCGACTTCTACCGACCGACGGCCATAACCGACTGAATCTTCTATAGAGGCGATCATCCCTGTACCGGCAATGGCAAACCTTCTTAGTTAGTAAAGCGACAAGGACATATCCGCCATACAATTAGTATCACACAATCCTCATCTCGTGTTAAAATTTATTTAAGATGGAAATATGTCGGCATTCATAGCCTTGGCATGAGCTACGGCAATAGGTATTCCATTTAGCTCAGTCAGCCACCTGCTCTGTCAATGAATTGGGTATTGAAAGTTAGTCGTAAAGAACTACTTAGAAGCGGAATGGTTGAAAATACGCTACTGAATTTGGTCCCTTATGTGGGGTGACTTCAAAATTAAGGAAATTAAGCCCATAATCGAAATATAATTCCTAAACTCAGTTTGTGATGCGAGGCGCAATAAAAAAAATTGCCAAAATGTCTTCAAAACTCTCATTAAAAGTAACAACATCTCGAGATAGTCATTTACCACGGCTACCCCTTTTTTACTAAAAAACTTATCTCTTTTTAAAGAACACTGGTTTTTTCATTCAATTCTAGATGATGACGAGATTCTTCCATCTTCCAGATGGTTAAAAAATCAGCAGTCGCACGAGATCTGGCGTCGGCAGCAACTCGTTGCAAGATAAGTCTATGCACTTCCAGATTACTACAACTTGCTGAGGCCCTAAAATATGAGTATACTACAGCTCTAACGGAACCCTGAACTATTGGCTCCGCGACTGACAAGTTCGGCCCAATTCTTTAGGAGTTTTAAAGAAGTGGAAAAATGAGACTCATTTGCATTTCGTTTGCTAATGGCGCCATACCTCGAGGAATGTGCTTCATATTTATAGGAAATCACTTCTTTGAGGATCTGAATTTTGTTCGAAACCTTATTAGCTGCGCCAAAATATTGTTCAAAAGAAATTCTTTTAGAAGTGAAGATATAAAATAGGCGAAACTTTCCTGGGCACCCCATTGACTAGCTTAATCTTATATAACCTAGGAGTCATTTACAGGCTCCGCCACAGAGGAGGAAGTATAAACACTGCGAGAAATATATTCAGAAGAAAACCAGCTCCGATAGCCAAGGGGCTATTAGGGCTCTGAGCTCGATGACGTTGCATTCGAAACTGGCCAGGGAATACCTGGTTTCACTCTCGATCGCATCCAAACTCTTTGGCATAAGGCTCATCTGGGTACCTGGCCATAACGACATGTCGGGAAAGTGGGAAGCGGCTGAGCTGGTCAGACAAGGGGCCTGTGAGGTAGTTTCCCCGCAAAAGTAGAGGATTGCGGTCCCGTCCCAACCTGCACTCTACTCCTACAATGATGGGATTCGGGTAAACTTCTGCGCACGCTTGGATCGGAAGCGTTTGTGGGATCTTCTGAGTATGACAAAAATTCAGCCCTCAGATTTCGTAGGCGTCCGCACGGTCCACTTTTATTTAGCGAGACACGCATGCCGTGAGACTTGGAATTACCTCGAGTCCTATTTGCGTCAGCTGCTTGGAGGATGGGATGGAATCGTCTCAGCACTTTATCCTTAGTTGCCCTGCTCTCAAGGGACTGCTGATAATGCAGGCCTTGATTTTAAAAATCTGATGAACTTCACCAGCAGCATAAAGCGGTTAACACAACCGCAAATCAGTGATCGTTCGTAATCCACAAATACTCAACCCTCCTTTCCGCCACCCTCTCCTCTCTCTCCCTTCGTTCTCTCGGTTTCCTTCACTTTATTTCCCTTGCAATGGTATCAAAAAGGATGAACTTGATTTCTTCGTCCAAGTGGGCATACTATCCCAAGCAAACCTAACCTAACTAGCTCCAAAGAAATGTGAATCGTCTAGGCACAGTGCTATGGAAATGTAGCTGAAGTGCCGAAAATTAAAGCTGCGAATTAGTACCGCGGTTTTCGTTGTTCGATGCTCGCCTCTGATTGTCTATAAAAATGAGTGCATTGATAAGAACTTGC
The DNA here is from genome assembly GCF_027943255.1 of Anastrepha obliqua. Taxonomy (NCBI): domain Eukaryota; kingdom Metazoa; phylum Arthropoda; class Insecta; order Diptera; family Tephritidae; genus Anastrepha; species Anastrepha obliqua. Next base: position 54,115,172 of record NC_072893.1, read on the forward strand.
ACATATACTAACTTGTACGTACACACACATTACATAGTTGCGCATGCCTCGCATTGCGCACTTAACCCGAATGCCGTACGTGCGCGGGTGTTTCTGCCGCCGCAACAACCGAAGCAGCAGCGTAAATCGCTCACGATCGCGCACTGCTACACCGCCAGCAGCCTTGATACCTTTCGTACGTAGCATACAACGTCAGCTAGGGCTTGCGGCTGTCAGTAAGTAGATAATAATCGCGCACATGTGAGCGCTGATGGGCTGCAAGTGAGGCTGGCAGGCGCGTTATGGAACGCAACAAGCTTAGTATTATGCTGGCTTAGTGATATGTTTGTGACCATGCATGACGGCACAATCCACACCAGTAATCGAGCAGCAACTATCGGCATGAGATCCATCGCAACTAAAAACCACTTATTTCGTGGCATATGGATGTTGCAAATGCGGCACGGCGCGGCACGTATACGAGGGCATGTTTGCAAACCGTTCAAACGTTGCTGCTATGGCGTAGCTTAACTAGATAGCAGCGCGCGCCTTTGGACCCGCTTAATCTTATCTGCGTGCGTTGCTGTTGCAGGCCACATTGCTGACGGACGCCCTAAACAACAATATTATCGCGCTGATACCTTGTTGAAAGCGGGTGCGCACAATATTTTTCCTTAGCAAATAGACTGAACGGTGGCCGTCAATGGCAGTTAGTCAGCCAGTCAGTGCGAGGAGTTTGTTAGTCTATCAATGCGCGCTGGCGGTTACTCAGGCAGCCATGGTTCCAGGCAGGCAATCATGTCAAAACTTTTCCCATTTGTGGGAATTATTTGCGGTTGTTGTCCAGGCGGTTGGCATACCGTTTTTGTTGGTCAGTGGTTGCTGTGCCGCGGCTATAGCAGCGTGTTGACGTGTTAAGTGCCCTAAAATGCAGCTCCACACAGCAAAACCAAAAATGAGCAAATAATGCAAGAAAAAAAATTTAGAATCAATTTTTTCCCTTCAAAAAAATCAAAAAAAAAAGAAAGAAAGTAATAACAACTCTTGCATTGCAGCACAACTCGTAATTTTGCTATTTTATTAAAACGTTTTAAAACTAGAAAATTGCGCGCGCCATCCGAAAAGGTGGCATAAATTGTCATCCGCCTTGCCGCGCCGCACCACTCGCCTTTCTGGCAAATATTCCTCAACACTGGCTGCAGAAACTACACCTCAAGTGCGAAGGTGTTGAGTTGCCACAAATACAAACACACACACACACCCACATATATATACAAAAACTTGCATGTGCATGGTGGGTGGAGGGTGGCGGACGGCATTCACTGACAAACGGGCAGCCAGTGGACACAGTGATTTCTGGCAGTCGTGAGGCACGAAAAACGAATTGGACGCCTGAACTAGGCGCATTTAAAGCCGCATGCCTTCGCACACACTCTTTCGCACATAAGTTGCCGCTGATAATTTGTAATTTTCGGCTGATTTTGCATTTTTCGCAAATTTGCCTGTGCGCCCATCGGCTGCGCTGCGGTCTTAGGCAGTACAAAGTGTTGCGGCATCGAGTTACCTAGTTCCACATTGAGGACAGTTAATTGAATACTATGACTCTCCACTTTTCTTTACTTTTTCTACCCGCAGGAAGTGCCTAGTTTAGTAGTTAACAGTAAATATTCCCAAACACATTGTGGAACTAAAGCGCAGAAACGCGAGGGACCGGCGGAAACTACTCCGCTCAACTGCGAAAATACTCTGAGTGGGGTAGACATCGTTCAGGTGAAGTATGTACTTAGATGGGCTCCATTATCATTATACGAATTTATTATCATATTACGAATTTATTTAAGGAAGCACAATCCAGATTTTTTTCAAAGTAAAGTGTTTAGGTTTAATCTCGGGTAGTGAATTTTTATGGGAGTTTCATCTGGAACACAACTCATCTGTCACATAGGGTTGCCCTATGGATCTACTCTGAGCGATTCCATTATCATCCAGAAAGATGTTTTGCACTGAAATATACCCTCGAATTCCATAGAGAAGTTGCTCTGTTTCGCAAAGCTCTCAAATACACAAGCAAAAGTGATCATTCAAGTGAAGCTCACAAAGTCGTCCTCTATTGAATCAAGTGTAAAACAAGGTGATGCCTTATCAACAGTCGTATTTAATTTGATCCTGCACTTTGACGTAAGGGAAGTCCACAAAGGTGGTAGATTTACATTTGTGGGGGGCTGCACTCAGTCAGTAGACCATTGTACACAAAGGTGGTACCTTGATAACTAAAACAACCCAAATAGGGTATGTTCTTACGCAGATGACATCGCTGTTCTCTCAAGAAATAGGAATGATTTAAAATCTTAAAAATTAACAAAATTTCGAACGGTATTGGCCTTTTTGTAAACGAGGGCAAAACCAAATATCTGTTGAAATCGAGGCGGCCTGCACTTTTGAAACAGTGCAGCATTTTAAGTACCTAAAAGTTATGTTCGCATGTTCGGTGATTCAACTTCCGCAGTCAGGAATCGAATCAACGCCACCAACAATGCGTATCATGCACACCTTAACTTGTTCAAGTCCCGACTTTTGACTAAATCTACAAAGACCCTATGTCTTGTATGTACAGTGAAACACATCTTCCATTTGGAGGCGACTGTGGGCGATTTGTGTCTTCATCTTCCACTTCAATGCCTTTCGTGCAATGCATTCATCGTTTTTGCGTAGAGTGTGCCAAATCCATCTCCATTTTTGGCGTTTTATGTGCATTTCGACTGGCTCCATTTACACCTTTTTCAATAGATATGAGTTCGAAATTATTTTGGGCAAAAATGCGGAAGATGTTCTTCAAGCAGCGATTTATAAAAATCAGAAGGTTCGTAGTGATGGATTTGGTCACTTTCCATATACCGCAAACGTAAAGCAAAACCTGTACTACTTTGGATCTGAAAATTCTCTTTTTTGTGGGAACGCTGATGTTGTTTTTGCGCCACACAGAAGACAGCTCTAGCTTTACCAATGCGAAATTTGACATCTTCATACATACCCCCAAAAGTTGCTACCTCACTACCAAGATATGTGTGTAAATTGCTTAATACATTCCACTGGTGCATCCGAAATATTTACAGTTGCAGTTGATTTGCCAGACAAACTTAAAATTTTTGTCTTACTCCAATTAATTCTTAAGCCGGCAGTTATAGCATTTTTCTCTAGTGAGAATTCCGTCATTTTGTGCGCTGGGAAGCATACGGCGTCAGCATAATCGAGATGTTGAAGAAGCTAATCATGTCCCATCTCAGTCCGCAGTTTCGATGCGGTACCAGGGCAGTTTCCAAAACATCACCAATAACAAGCAAAAACGGCACAGATCCTATCATAGCACCCTTGGCGAACTCACCTTTGCATCTGAAACGGGCCAGACAGTTTCGCTTTATGTAGCACGTGGCAGCAAGCATTTTCGTATGTTGCCCGTATTAAAGATATAATTTTATCCGGTACATTTCTTCCCGATTTGTGTGACCAGATTAAAAAAGCCACTGCAGACTGGGGGAGAAACTCGGTCAAATACATAACATAGGGTACATATTAATCAAAAAGTCCCACCGAGGGTACTAAAAACGAATCTACCAGCAGACCTCGGTTTTTTTTGGTTCCCTTTACCTGTATGCTACCCAAAGTATCTTGACGTACTGCTCAAATGTAGGTCCTAAATAATATTGTTATACACATACATTCATACATACACATGTAACTCACTAAAATCTAGAAAGTCCATTAATGATATTTTAAATAGAGCATTAACAAAAAAATTTTGACATGGATTCATTTTATGATCGCAGTTGAAAATCTGTGAAAAGTATCATAAAAACATTTTCGCTACTTAACGACTCTAAAAATTTTACTAAAGTAAATAAAAAGATTAAAAAAAAAATCTTAGTAAGTACTTTCCTCTTACTCGTAGTAGCCCCTCTTGATTTTAAAGCAATCGCATTCACTTCACCTACGAAAGAAATTAAAAAACCGTAAAAATAGTAAAGTTGAACATTTTGCCGAAAAAGCAAAATAAGCAAATTTGCTCATAAATCTTAAGTAACATCGATAAAAGCGAGCAATAACAAGATTTTGCTTTAAAAGCCTTGTTATACTTTCTAAGCGGTCTTTGTTGTGCAGATGTATAAACAACTTGAGAGCGAAGGTCAATTGAAGTGGGAGCGGGGTTGTAGAGAAGGGGATGTAGCTCAGTGGTAGAGCGTTCGCTTTGCATGTGAAAGGCCCCGGGTTCAATCCCCGGCATCTCCAGGTTTTTGTAAGCTTACGTTATTTTATAGCATTTTTCTATTAATTGTTAATTTTTTATTTTTTTTTTTTATTTTTTATATTTTCTTATCTTTTCATTTTTTTCATTTTTTCATATTTTTTTTTATTTTATTATTTTTTTTGTTTTTTATATATGTTTTTATTTTCATTTCATTTTTTATATTCTTTTTTATTTTTTTTAGTATTTATTTATATTTTTTTATATTGTTTATTTTCTATTTTTTTTTTATTTTCTCATATTTTTTTATTTTTTATATTTTTTTAAATACTTTTTCATTTTTTTTTTATATATTTTATTTTCTATATTTTTTTATTTTTTCATATTTTTTTATTTTTTCATATTTTTTTTATTTTTAAAATTTTTTTCATTTTTTATACAATATTTGTTTTTATTTTTATTTCATTTTTATATTTTTTATTTTATTTTTTATTATATAAATTAATACAAAACACTTTTTATTTCGTATTACTTTTTTTATTTATTAAAAGTTCACAGCGATGTTACTCGCTCTATGACAAATCTTATAATGCCCTACTATCACTCGAACCTCTGATAGGTACGTATGTGCAAACGCGTTCCGTTGCTTTTAGCGGGATAACAAGAGGCGTTATTTTTGTCGCTGGGGAAATGCAAAGGCATACCGAAGCTATTTTCTTTTTGTAATGCGGGACGCTTCGATCAGCAACTGAAGTTATTGTTGGCAAATTAACTGTGTCGATAAACGCGTGTTCGAAGGTGCCGCTAAGCGGGGACATAGGTATGTTGTTGCTGAATTCTTATTGTAATGCTATGATCATAACGCAAACGTACGATCAATACAAAATTAAGTTTGAGCACAAAATTGAGTGCCAAAGCAGAATTTGGACAACAGCTTTAATTCTGCGCCTCTGTTACTTTAACTTATACATATCTTTTTTTAATTTTTTATATTTTTTTTAAATATTTTTTTATTTTTTTTTTAATTTTTTTATATTCTTTCATTTTGTAAATTTTTTCATATTTTTTTATTTTTTTTATTTTTCTAAATATTTTTTTTTTTTTATTTCATTTTTTATTTTATTTTTTATATATTTCTTAACATTTTGTATTTTCGTTTATATTTTTTATTTTCTATATTTTTTTATTTTTTCATATTTTTTATATTTTTGATATTTTTTATTTTTTTTAATAATTTTTTATTTTTTTTCTATATTTTTTTATATTTTCATACCATTTTTTATTTTTTAAATTTTTTTATATTTTGTATTTTTGTATTTTTTTATTTTTTATATATTTTTAATATTTCTTTAATTTTTTTTTAATTTGTATTTTTTTTTTTAGTTTTTCATAATATATATTATATTTTTTATTTTCTATATTTTTTATTTTTTATTTCATTTTTTATATTTTTTTAAATATTTTTCAATTTTTTTTTATATATTCTTTGGTTGGTTGGTTGGTTTAAGGGTGACCCCGCATCGGAGTGCCACATAGACCGCAAGTTGGGTCCGTTGTGTTGCCCTAGAGCTCATTATTTTAAATGATTTCCCCACCTAACCGAGATTTTTATTGTAGATTTTGGTCAAAGATATTAATTCGTTTCGAAAATTTGATGAGAGATTCGATTTTCAGGTCCGAGAGTACTGAAAGATTGTCAATTGTTGGAGAGCCTAGAAGAGCGAGTCGACTTCTGGCTAGACCCGGACAACTGCACAGCAAATGTCTGCTCGATACTTCCTCATCTTCGTCCTCGCAGTATCTGCACAGGTCGTGTTGAGGAACCCCGAGCCGACGTGCGTGAGTGCCCAAAAGGCAGTGGCCGGTGATAAGAGATGTTATATGCCTTAGTTCGTGTTTCGAAAGACTTATAAGGGTTTTTGTCTGTTTCAGATTGTAGGATGGCCAGATTTGTCTGGTCGTAACGCAAGTAGTTTCCACTCGCCACCTCCGATCAGCAATGCTGTGAAATTCTCGATCGATGAGCATTTTACATGTTGAGAGCGGAATGTGGATTGTGGGTAAGTTACTAACATATGATTGCGCAGCTCCAGCTCTTGCGAGCTCATCAGCTTTGCAGTTACCTTCGAATCCACTGTGACCCGGTATCCAGATAACTTGGACAGAATTCTGAACACTTATCTCGTTAAGAGATAAGAGACAGGATCGAACCACATCTGAGTGGGTATAAGAGGAGCTGAGTGCTCGAACGGCCGCTTGACTGTCGGTGAAAAAGCGGATATCCTCTAGTGATATTCTATTTTCTAAGAGAGTTTTCGCAGCATACCAGATAGCGCATACTTCCGCTTGGAATACGCTACAGTAGTCGGGTAATCTAAATGATAGATTGATGTGAGGGGAATTGGAAAAGATTCAAAATCCCACTTTGCCGTCTTGTTTTGAACCATCTGTATATATAGTCAGAGGGCCATCGATTTCGGTAAGATTTGTCTTCCATTCTTCCCTAGTTGGGAGTGAACAGGAGAATAGCAAGGGCGATGATGGAAGACTTACATGATAGTCTATGTCGGAAGAGATAACAGTGTTCCTGTTCAGTATGGCCGAATGGCCGAGATACTTATTCCATTTCGATATAGCATTCATGCGTGTCGCTGCTTTCGCTGCAATCGCTTTGCCAGCCAGATCGATAGGGAACAAGTGAAGCAACGTGTTTAGAGCCTTAGTAGGTGTTGTACTTAAGCATCCTGTTATCAGGAGGCAGGCTGTTCTTTGAACTCGATCAATTGTGGCTACTCTACACCGTTTTTCGAGTGCTGTCCACCATACAACCACACCGTAGAAGAGTATCGGTTTGATGATCGAGGTATATATCCAATAAATGATCCGAGGTGAAAAACCCCAGGTTTTGCCTATAGCTTTCTTACAAGTATAGAGAGCTATGAAAGCTTTTTTACATCTATTTTCGATGTTCAATTTCCAACTCAACTTCCTATCTAGAATAACTCCTAGATATTTAGCTGAATCGGATAGAAGTAATGATTCCCCTTTTAAAGTTATTGTTTGCAGTGGAGGAGATTGTTGTTTCCTATTCCTATTCTTATATATTCTTTACTTTCTATTTTATTTATATTTTTTATATATATATATATATTTTTTTTTGTCATATGTATTTTTTAATACAATACTTTTTTGATATTTTTTTATTTTGTCTATTTTTTTATTTTTTTTTTTTTATATATTTTCTTATATTTTTTTATTTTTTATTATTTGCCTTTCTACCCATAAAGCGCTGCATCTTAGTTTGGCTTAAGCTGTAATTTTCTATGTTTGTTCGTTTGTTCATAAAGCAACAGGGTTATTTTACACATTGTAGATATTTTTATGATGGATTTTATGTATGTAGCCGTTATAATTTTACTAAAAAGATTATTTGTTCAGATTTGCAATTTCACAATTTTTATGGATACGTTAGAGTTATTAGGTTAGGTAGATTATTATTTTTCCCCATATTAAATAGAAAAATTAAGCATATAAAGTATTTTGTTGTCCATCCTAAAACTTCAAATTATGTATATAAAATTGTGGAAAGTATTTGCTTTTGTTTTTGAAAAATATTAGGTTAAAAAGAAACCCATTATTTTCTCGGTAGATGGCTAACATGATAGAAATCTCGTAAAGAATCGATCAAACAATTTAAAATTTGTGCTCGTTGTCAAGGTGACATTTCACACTAAACAAATTATTTCGCTCTTTTTTGTTTGTTCCATTCAGTTGTGAGCTACAGGGTGTTAACAATGGAGTCAACAAGGAGAAAATTCGGTACATTTCGCAATTCACAGTTTTTCTTTGATAAAGGCGAAAATGCACGCTATGCCGCTGAAATTATGAATGGTGTTTAGGTGCCGATCCTGTAATAGTTGACTGTATTGTGCAATTTTGGTTTCGTCGATTCCGTTCAGGCATTTTTGATGATGATAAAATCACAGAAATAATTGAAATTGGCCGACATGTTAGTAATCGTAGCATCGCACATTAAACCATTTGCGCAAAACAAAACGTGGTTAATTAATATTTATGTTTTTTTTTTTTAATTTTTAACACTTTCTTTTCTATTTGAGGGATTTTCCGCGTTGCTACAAAAATTAATTTTTTTTAAAAGGCATCTTGTGAAGAAAAATAAAAAGAGGTTATTAATAATATTTGCGTTCCAATGGTCAATGACCGGAATCCGTATACAAATTTTGCACGCAATTGCAACAACAACAAGGTTATTCGAATAGAAGGCCTCTTCTTAAATTGACGAAAAATTTAACTTAAGGCAGCTCTCTTCCCGCATTGCCGACATATCTTCATTTGTACCAGTTGCTTCATCTATTCGCCACTTGCTAAGTCTTGGCGAAAAAAAGAGGCCTAGAGATCTGATTCAATTTATGATTCATATTCGTTTCGATTTTCGTAGTCAGTTTGGCAGCATGGTAATATATTTTGTAACTGGTAGCACTGGCAGCTGAATGTATACTACATACTACTATACATACACAAACATGAAGTTGTACTCATACGTTGTAAATTAAAAAATCTTTTATTCCTGCGATAAATTTCATGCAAAAATGGCATAAACTATTACGGCAAATTGACAACATTCGAATTGATTAACTCTTGAAATACTACTTATACTTACAAGGTGAAGTCCAAAATAATCAAAACTGAGCTAAAATGAAACGACATGAGCTTTGTTCTGATAACTTCGAGTTTATTTATTCAATATAGTCCCCTCTGGCCTCGATACACTGTTTTGCGCGAACTAAAAGCTTTTCCATCCATTCGGCACTTTGATGCCTAGTTTCAGGTTCATATTGGAAACACCACGGTTCATCACCAATTACAATGTTGTAAAGGAAGTTCTTTTATTTTCTTGTCTCTTTAATGAGGTCTTTCGAATGTTGAATTCTGAGCAATTTTTGATCCTCAGTTAACTTGTGCGGAATGAAACGTGCACAGACTTTTCGTAAGCCCAAATTATCAGTTCAAATGCGATAAATCGATGTTTTGGAGATATTCAACTCCGATTCCATGAATTTCAACGATGATTTCGGTTCATTTTTGATAAATGTGAAAACAATTTCGATAAAATTTTCGGTGAGTACTGATTTTTGGCGGTATATTTTTCATAGCGGTTTGAACAATGTTGCCATATTTCTTTTTTTTTCAAAACTACTTATTACCAATTCAGTAATATTTTGGAGAGGGTTGCCAATAATTATTTTCACAAGACTGTTTCAAAAAATGTAATTAAATGGCACGTTAAAAATAAATAATAAGTAGTGATTACAATTATCCGACGGGAATCCATTATCAATCAATCACTCCCAATGAGCTCAAATAGTTATGTCCAATCGGCGGCTCTTTTGACCCATAATATTAGGTGTGTGGACTCGTAAATATAATATATGTAGTTTTAAAAAATGTTTAGCCTGTTTACCTCTTGGAGATGCCGGGGATTGAACCCGGGGCCTTTCACATGCAAAGCGAACGCTCTACCACTGAGCTACATCCCCCTTATATATAACTCACTGATTTCCAGCGACTTATAATTCGTCTTGGACTCGACTACAAACTCGGCGATCTCGCTACTTTTAAATCCATATAAACTAATGCATTTTACTATAATAGCTTTGGTGGCCTCGGCTCATATAAAAATGTTGCATAGCGTTCCTTCGATTATATGCTGCATAACAGTTGAGGCGTTAACGTTATTTGCTCCTTGCCTGCGTACTTCCACAGGTCAGTTGGCGATCCGTCAGCGCTTGCGACCATATCCATATACGCGTTTTCCCCAACGTTCCAATTTCCTTAAGCTTAAGGCGCTCTAAAAAGAAGTTTCTTTGAAAAACTAATACATCGTCAGCATTTATTGCAGCCTGCTTACTGTCACCATAATCGGACCTATCACTGCCCTGAATATTTAGGCTATAACCCGCAGAGCAAATACTCCTCGAAAATTTTCTTAAATGAAAAGAGAGCGCCAGAAGCATATTTTTACGGAAGGCGGCTGAAAGTACGTGGGATTTAATATATTTTATTTTGTTATGTAATATCCCTCAAGTGGCATACAATTTTCAAATCGGGAACATAATCCCTTATGACCGAAAATCTTCGTCCAATTACTGATAACTACGTTCGGACTGAAAGGTGGGTGGTCAAGGTATGAGAATCCCGTAGCCTTTAAGGAATTTCTCACAACACGAGCGATGAAAATGGGCGCCTTGTACTGGGGAAGTACCACTCCTCGAGTCAACTTGCTACGCCTTCCCTGGGCGACTGCCTCACATACTCGACCCACTAATTTGTATACTAATCAATAACAAGTTCCTCTGCTATCTGCAACAGTTCAATTCCTCGATCGATCAGTACTCATTTTTCGCCATTTTAGATATTTTGATCGGTTGTTGTTGTTGTTGTGGCGGCATAAATATTCCCGGGTCATTACAGTAACGTTAAACCGACTGCCGTGACGCTGTCACCACTGGTCGGCCGAAAAGGAAGTCATCTTCATATGCTTCTCTTCATTGTTGAGAGAGCTAAAAAAATTATTTACTATTAGTATTGAAGGCGCAAAATTCTCAAAGACAATGGCATTTTTTCGAAAATTTTAAAATTTATTTTCACGTACGAGTATTTCCTTTTTTAGTAAAAAATTCATTCACAACTCGCTACTCCAGATTGCGAATGGTCTATCGTTTCTTTGCCCGTGTGCTAAAATTGTCTCTTAGTGGTGCTGATTGTTTGCGCTTTACATACTTTAATGGGAAGTTAAGTGTCTGCGGCAGCCCTGTTTTTAATTTAACTGGTTATTCTTAGGGAAGTCTTCTATGCACCTCTGGTAGGCCGATGAAGGGGTGACCTTCAGCTCCTTCATCGCATTCTCTTTGATCTCCTCTATCGACTGCCACGACGTGGTAACTTCATCTTAGGAAACAAAAAGAAGTCGCACGGGGCCATATCAGGTGAATACGGTGATTGCACGATGGTATTTACTTGGTCTTTGGTCAAATAATCCAGCACAAAATGGGCTCGATGCGGATAAATAATATTATTTATTGACTGTCTGGTCCGATGGAAGGTACTCATGGTGCCCTACGCCTTCGGTTCGTTTAAATTAAACATTCCCTGTATTTTTTGATTAATTCTTGTAATTCCTGTGGAAAAACAGTAAATTTGTTTTGTGAAACACCCTAATGTACATATGCGCGCATATATTTAACACCAGCAACAACTTTATTATGCCAGGCACTAAACCAGCGATTTGTACGTTGTCAAACACTAAATACCTGGCAGCACTCTAAGCGCCCTCGCTTAGCCTTTGCTATTGTTGTTGTTTTTGTTATTTTTGTGTTTTATAATATAATATTACACATACATAACAAAACATGTCAATGAATGCACGGCGCTGCAAGCTAACAGATCGTGACTCTTCCCACTCCCCAACGGAATTGGCATTGTTCTGTGCGCAGGCTTAGCAATGGGTAGGCGCTTACATACTCAAACACTTATACTTGTGTGTGTGTATGTATGTGTATGCATAGATGTGTGAAAGCGCATATGAATGGTTCGCCATGTGACTGCTGGTTTAAGCGAGCGCGCATATTTAGCATTCGCATAAATTTAACATAGATTTCCAGCAGCAAACAACTGAATTTTGTTGTTGTGGAAAGACTAAAAAACATATATATAAAATGAAAACAAATATGAAAAAAATGTTATAAAAAATAAAATTAAAAAAAGTAAAACTAAAAATTATTTTATCTACAAATTTGTATACAAGTGCTTGTGGCCAGAGATTTTTTCTTCTTCTTGCTATTAACATATCATTTAAAATTCATGTTAGAACACATGTAAGCCGCCCCAGTAGTTTTGCGCATGCGTAGCTATGCGGCCGGAGCCACAAGTGTTTGGCTACGCGCTTGCCGCAGCTAAAAGCGCATGCGCTACAATGGCGTTGCACAGTTCGCTTATGCGCATAAATATTTTACAATCGAACATGCATGCGATGTACATGAATCTATTACTATATACATGAAAGTATGTTGAAATCCTGTGTATGCCTGTGTGCACGCACAGTCTGTCTAGCAAAGGCGTGACCGGCGAAATTCAAACTTAGAGTTTCGTTATGGAAAAATTCAAATGCTGCTCAATAGGTCTATACTTTTCGCAATACGCATTGTGCAATTTGTGAGAAATTGAGAAGGCATACATTAGGTTAGGTTGACCTGGCTGGCTGAAAGCCAACACATAGACCTATTGGTCCTCAGGGGCACCAGATAGAGCTTGAACGCAAGGGACGTTTCCTTGTAGTAGGAGGAGTTTCCTCGTGTAATAAGCCTGCGCTTTTTGCGAATCTAAGTAAGCTCCGAAGATCTAACCCCGAGAAACATTCTAACCTCTCATATTGTAGGACTTCTAAACATTTCATTCGGGTTCTAGCTAATGCCGGAAAAGAACACAGATCTCATTCATTGCAAAATCTGCAGCTGAAAGCGTACATTGGTTCCAATTCGGGCCATAAAAAGTTCGTTATCATCTCACGATAGCTAACACTATTCACAGTAACTGCCTGAACGGCCTTATTTTGGAAAAAATACGGTCCAATGATGCCGCTAGCCCATAAACCGCACCAAACAGTCACTCTTTGTGGGTGCATTGGTTTTTCGGCAATCACTCTTGGATTACCATTCGCCCAAATCCGGCAATTCTGCTTATTGACGAATCCACTGAGGTGAAAATGCGCCTCATCACTGAAGATGAAGTGCGCAATATGCATTTTGATTTGAACGCCCGTTTTCATAATAAGCCTGAATAACTTTAACGCGTTGCTCGATTGTGTACCTTTCCATGGTTCAAATTGAGTTAGTTTGAAATTAAAAAATGTTAAATGAAATGCAGAAAAAAGCTTTACGTTTAGGTGGTTCACATTCAATATCGGCCCTTGAAATTAAACCAACTTTATATCAGTGAGTGCGGACGTGTTTTTTTTACTCCACAGTTTTCGTGTGCTTACTAAGCTGTAATTGTATAATTTAACAGTTAATAATCTGAAAAATTGCGTGTATGAGACAGTGACTCTTTTTTAAAAATCAAGTAGCTACGTAATAAAATCATCAAATGCCCTGTTTATGTGGGCTAAAGGTTAATCGCAACCAAGCTAAAATTCAATGTGCTCGGGGTAGTGAACTTTTTCCTTTAAGCTGTGCGGGCATTTCTGCTGCTGATGTTGAGTTTCTAATCAGCTCTAATCAAAAATTCTTTTGGATAAATTGGGCTGCTATCCGTCGGAGGTCTATTCGCTTTCCTCTTCCGTCAGCTTGCGACGACCATAGCGTAATATTTACCGATATGTCGTCAATAAATTCGCCGGCATCAACAAATTTGAGTGCGAACATCTCACCGCAACAACTCGTGCCAAAACCAGTCCCAGAAAGTAAATCTGAAGTCAGCCTACAAAGAGATCTGACAGAAATCGCTGCTCTTCGATCAGAGAATGCTCGTGCCATGGATGTAATTAGTTCTCTTCAAGCTGATAAGCTGTTATTGCTTTCAAAATTAATGGAATTATGTGCTGACATAAAAGAAATGCGAGAACATGAAACTGCTGTTGTCTCCTCTGCCCTTGTGCAACTGAGTGCTGACGTGAAAGACCTGCGTGTTTGTGTTCTTGTTTGGGAGTGCAAAATTGCGAAACCAAACCAAAAATGCGTGATTCAAAGCAAAGATGCGAGAGCCTCTATTACCAATGCCTGCTGGTTCGACGACTGTAAACTCGCCTACACAACCTGCTGTTGATGCTGTCGCCAACTATTCTCACTCCGTTGATGTAATTGCATCGGATCGCTCATGTGCTGCTGCGCTGGCAGAATCGACTGAACAGTGTAATATGAATGCTACTATACGAGAGCAGTCAACTGCGATCGGTAAATTAGAATTCTCTAAAAAAATATATCTCTCCAAAACAAGATCAGAAGACCATTGATTTGTTTGTCACGAAGCCGAACTTTTTGTTGGATAAAGCTGAAGCAGGTTTAAGGAAAAGTGGTGTTAATGTAGGTAGTCAAAGATACGATTTGAGTACATTTATGTGCAGGAGACCTCAAAATCCAGAGTATATTGAAAACTCCGCAGCTTTCATTACTACACATTGAAAAAAGGCTTGCATGGGCTAAGGCAAATTCAGAACGGAATTGGGCAAACGTAACATTCACGAATGAATCCTTCTTTTGGGCGAATAGTTGCATATATCGACCCTGGTGTATTGCTGATAATCGCCAACTTCAAACTCCAGCCAACGGTGAAACATCCAGTTAAAGTTCATATTTGGGGCTGCTTCTCCGATAAATGATGTGGCTGTTTATTTGTGCTTACCGCCAATTTGCATGCAGTTTTGATGAACAAAATTTACCAGAAAGCATCATTGCCATCAGCTGCGAGGTTGTTTGAACTAGCTAACCTTGGATTTTACAAGAGGACAACGATGTGAAGCAGCAAAGCCGAAGGTGCGTAGAGTGGAAACAGAGCAAAATGGGGTTGAAATTTTGAATTGGCTTTCACAGTCGTCTGATGCCAACTCCATTGACAATGTTTAGGCAATAATTAAGCAAAAACTCAGAGGAAAATAAATAGAGTTACCAAGACAAATTCAACTGATTTGGAACCGATTACATCCGGAACTTGAGCAGAGATTAACCCAAAGTGTGACTCAAAGATGTACAGCCCTTATAGCTAATGGCACCTGACCTGACCTGAATAGATTCTGTATTATAAAGCCTTTACAATGCAGTTAGCTTTAATCGATATGGCCAAATAGTTTCCCAGTTACGGCGGTCACGCTTTTGTTGGACCGACTGTACGTATGTACATACGTAGGTTGGTGTTGGTGCTTTATGGAAATGCGATGAACACACCTTATGCCGCACAAAATCGCTAAGGCAGTTACATACAACATGCGGCGTTGCACAATTGCCAGCCGTCGCAACAGTCGATAATCAGCAGCAATGCGAATGAGGGTTGCTTCATTGTGACTTAGCCAACGCCGGCAGCATCAACAGCAACAACAACAGCAGCCACTTCAGCCTTCATCAACCTATTTTGCATACGCGCAGCAGCTTTCAGTTTTTGTTGCTGCTGTTATCGCTGTTGTTGCAGCGTTGTCAACTAACCAGCCACTTGTTGTTGTTGTTGCTCAATGTTGTTTGCATTATTGACACAATGAAGATGTTACTACTCTGGCAATGACAACAAACCGATTACAATGCCGGTAATATGAACAGCAGCAACAACAACAACAGCAACTACAACAATATTTGCACAAACAGCAGGCACTTGCAATAAATTTGTAAACAAAAGTGTTTAATTTATGACATCGATTTGTTTGCTGGTGAATGCTCACCTACCTAGTGAGTTTTTATGCCAGCCGTTGTTGTTGTTGTTGTGGTTGCTTTTGTTACTATTTGTAAGGTTGCACATGCGCGTTTTTTTGTTGGTGTATTGAAATCATATGCACACATACAAATGTGTTTCTATATAGAAGTGGGTATACACCCCACGGCAAGGCGATGGCGCATCAATATTTTGACCAGTTTTCACTGCTTTTCGTCTTCTTTTTTTGGATGTTCGTAATCTTTGTTTAAAAGTGTAGCTTTTTGTCGAATAAAAACCATATAAATCCGAGTTTAAAATTATAAGCAAATATTTAAAAAAAAATCCACAAACTTTCCATCCCAATTCTACGGTTTTTTGATTGGAATTTCAAAAAGCTAAGGTTAATAGATTTTAGTACAAAAAATGCAGAGAGAAGATGCAAAACGTCGGGGAAAAAAGTTAAAAAAACATCAACGGGATTTTTTAACAACTTAGTACTTATTATACTAAAACTAAAAAGCATATTAAATCTACTTCTCTCTTCTCTTAAGAATGTTAAATATTCTTCTGTCCACTCTTCTTAACATTGAAAACCGTTTTACACATTTTGAAAGCGTTTGAATTTACTGTAAGGTGTAATCGTTTCTTCCGGTCCTCAAACCTTAGTGGAACAAAGGCATCAAGTAAAAATAAGAAACAAAATACCAGAAAATACTGAAGAAACCATGAGGACATTTTTACAAAAAGACTACCTTATCTTGTTACATAACCTCAAATATAGCAAAAAAGTCGTTTTCTTAACAAAAATCTCATAAATTAAATTGTACATAACCATAACACATTTATTTAAAAAACGCACATTTTTAAGACAATTTGTCATGCATACAAAGTTATTTAAATAATTAAATAAAAATTTGGAGCTGAAGGCCATCCCTTCGTCATCGGCCTACCAGAGATGTATGGAGGACTGGGCCAAACGTTGGCACATGTGTGTTACTTCAGATGGGTCATATTTTGCAGGAGATAAAATAAAGTAAAGCTAAATAAAACTGAGTTAATTATTGAACTAAGTTTTAAAAAAAATGTATATTTTACAAAATTAAAAACATTTCATTTCAATTAGAACAGGCTAGAAAAATGTCATGAAGAAAGAACTAAAACTAAAGAGACTAAATAGCAAAAAAAAAACGATAAATCAAGTTGTGAAAATGGTAATCTAGCGGCACGAATTGTGCTGATATGACGTCACTCATTGCCAAATTCGCTGAGAGCAAAGTAACGGTACCACTATAGGCGCCACCGCCAAAAGGTTAAAGATTACTATCGAAAAAGGAGGATGGCGTAAGGGCTTTAGCCCCAAACGCAATACATTTCACCTTTATACGGACATCTCTAAAATTACTAGTGGAGTAGGTACTGGGATATACTGCCTAGAGTTAGGCTTAAGGAAGTCGTATGAGTTTCCAGGTTACTGCAGTGTACTCCAGGCTGAGGTTTTCGCAGTTGGAAAGAGAGCAGGCCTAGACTGTGTTGCTACTGGGGCCAACCCCAAGGATAACTTTTACACAGATAGTCAGGCAGCCATTAAAGCAAGCCAGTAAAGCAATTATAGTATCTCGTTTAGTATAACGTCCAAGATCGCTTTTCAAAGCAGGGAGACAGTAGAAATGTTGGCAGCGAATTGTAATACGTTTTTATTTGGTTTCAGGCCATAAGGCCAGATACGCGAAAGGTACGAGATAGTAGACGATATAACGAAACGGGGTATCTCTATACTCGGATTTTGTCAACGAAATATCAAAGTCAATACGAATACTCCACAGCAAAGTACGAAAACGTGATCAGAAAATTCAGGACAAGATGGGAGGGTCTCCCCACTGGAATGCAGGAATGCAAGATTCCACTAGCACGAAGAGATTGTAGAACTATGATAGGCGTGCTGATGGGAAAGAGCCCAGTAGCAGCGTATGCTTATAAGAAAGGAATCTCGGACAGCGAAGAATGCAGCAAATGCAGGGAGCAGGGCTCAAGGGAAACTGAGAGATCTCTTTTACGGATGTCCGGCGTTATTCAAAACACGCTTAAACTATCTGGAGGCACCTCAGTCTGATGGATTGGCAGATAGCTCAGGTGTAGGTTGGAAATGTCTCCTTCAATTCGCAATGTAAACAGGCACCATGCGGTTGGACTATTCAAAACGAATAACTCCGTCTGGCATCGCTATGGATCGAACAGAATGCATGACTGCAATTCAACCGGTTCAACCTAACCTATGTAACAAGGGTCCACTAGTCTTGGCATTATTTCCATGCGTCTTTGCTTTGAATTAAAATTGAATGAATTTAATTTTCCAAAACTCGCTAGATTTTTTCGCATTAGTACTAATTCGTTTGGAGCTACACCTGTAATTAAAAACATATCAAGAATTTTCATACAAAACCAAAAACATTCGTCTTTCTGCTGGACGTAAGTAAATGCAAGTGAGCGCTGATCCTATGTTAGTGCAAATAAAAGATCCACCAACAGCATTTGAAATCAGATGAAAACACAACAGCAAACAATTCAATTTTTTTTTTTTTGTTTCAATGACATTTTTATTCATGAGGAACATAAGCATGGAAAAATAAATACATTACAACAATTGGTAAGTACTTTTCGATACGAAATTTTATTACATACAGACGTACATGCATAAGTTTTGTGTGTATATATTCATATTTATAGCTAATTGCTAACCGGCATTGAATTGGCCAACGTTTGGTATGAAGGGGATGTAGCTCAGTGGTAGAGCGTTCGCTTTGCATGTGAAAGGCCCCGGGTTCAATCCCCGGCATCTCCAGTGGGTAAAACACGCACGCGTTTTTTTATAGTTAAAAAAATATATAAAAATGAGTTTTGACTCGAAAGGTCGCAGTGAAATTATAAGTTCACATAAGCCATAAATAGAAGATAGAGTGAATAGCAACAGCAGCAACTGTATGATACTGTGAAATTCGTACATACATACATACATGCATACCTGATCCGAAGCTCTCAATATTTGTTTGAATAACAATTCAAATTTGTTCCAAATGAAACAATTCGTTTGTTTTACGTGGGTAGCCAGATAATGCGCAATTAATATATTTTTGTTTTTGCCCCCAAACATTTTTAAATTAGAGTATATGTATATATATATTACATATGTATGTGTGTTTGTGTGTGCGTACGCTCATTGATCGAATGCTGAATTTAAGCATTCAGCGTGGCAAAGTGGCATCTCTTCATTGTGCGCCTAAAAGTAGGCAGTAAATGGGTTAGTAAGGAAAAAACGCAGGCGGTTCGCTCACAGGGTGATTCAAAGAATAAAAATCGGTAATTTAACACATTCATGGGCAATAAAAATTTTAGTAGGGTGCAATATGAATAGGTCCACGATTTTTTTTAACCCTCATCGGTTGTTAGAATTCGTATTACATATACGTTGTTTGGTATGCGCACGAATACAGGATTAAAATCCAATTAAAGAAAAAGCAGACCCATACATTTTTTGCACGACTTTTATTGTTTATTCATTCCTCATTAATACAATGATTTTTAATTTCAAAACGATGTTAAATGAAAACAAAAATGCGAAAAAAGAATAAATATTTAGGAAACGTAAAAATTCAATTTGAAACTATTCGACAGGCATAATTATGGCAAATTGAATATTTATGACTAGC
The DNA here is from genome assembly GCF_027943255.1 of Anastrepha obliqua. Taxonomy (NCBI): domain Eukaryota; kingdom Metazoa; phylum Arthropoda; class Insecta; order Diptera; family Tephritidae; genus Anastrepha; species Anastrepha obliqua. Next base: position 54,134,507 of record NC_072893.1, read on the forward strand.
ACAGATAAATCTCGCACACTTTTCACATCGGGAAGCGAAAACATTACGATTGGAACAAATATAACATCGGCTTCTTTTGTTGTTGGGTTGAAGATGAGACATTGATGTTTGAGGATGCAATTCAGCATGGAATTGCTGTGACATACGTGGTGGATGACTACGGTTTGTAGCAAATGGAACTGTGAGTGCTTCACCCAATTCCTCAAGAAACAATCTACGACGAATGTTAATATTTGTTTTTTTTCTATTCCAATCAGAGAAAATATGGGTGAAAATAATATATGCGTTCAATGCACTTATATCTAGCATATTGCAAAAGAGAGCCATTGGCCAACGATTAACTTTTCTCTTTGATCGAAACGTTCCTACCATTTGGTCGAGCGTATCTACTCCACCTTTAGTTTTGTTGTAAAAAGTAATCAAATTTGGCTTCTTCTTCGCTGATTGTTCAATTTCTAAGCCTCGATGATATGTGCTCAACAATGTCACAAATCGATTTTTTTTTGGAACAAAATGGCTTGCAATTGTGGCTCATAAACAAATTCTGTATGAAAAACTGGCTTTCGCTTCATATCGAGCAGTATTGGTGGTAATTCAGCTCGATTCTTTCGTATTGTTCCCACTATCGCCATTTTTTGCTTGTGCAAATCCTTAGCCAGCGCGTATGTTGTAAAAAAATTGTCACAAGTAACGTTTCTACTTGTCAGTCCATGGCACAAATCGCGCACAACACGTTGCCCAACATTTCTTTCCACAGCAGTGTTTGCAACACGGCCAAGATAAACTTGAGCATTATGAGTGTAATAGGACTCTGAATCGCAAATTATCCAAATTTGTATTCCATATTTTGCCGGTTTTGATGGAATGTATTGGCGAAATGGACATCGGCCACGGAACGGAACAAGTTGTTCGTCTATTGTGACTGTTTTTCCAACAGTATACAATGTCTTGAGATGTGCAGTCCATTTGTCAAACACAAATCGAATAGGTGAAAGCTTATCACGCCGATTACGTTCCTCGCGGTCATCAAAACGAATGCACCTTTGAATTTTCTTGAACATGTCAAGGCTCATGGTTTTGCGAAAAATAGCTCTGCCTTTATCTACATTCCACAACTGCGTAACGCACTCGCCATATGACCGGTAAACACCAGCAAGAAGAAGCAATCCGAAGTACGCACGCAATTGCTGAATTGTCAAATGTTCCCAGTTGTTGCGATATGTTCTTGCACCAAATAAATTTGTCATTCTGAGAATATGCTCCTCAATTGGCGAAAGGATCAAAAGAAAATCCGATAGAGGAGAATCAACCGCAGAAATAGCAAAAGCAGTGGGACCTGTGAGCAAAATGAACAAGAATGATAAAGTTACCAAAACTACCAAACCAAAAAAGGAGAAAAACAGAATAAAAAAAAAACACCAGTCTAACGGTTAGACGCGATAGAAGTGAAAGCTTCCGTAAAACAAACTGAGAGAGAAAGAGACGAAAGCAGCATTAGGAGCAAGATAATTATAGGTTCATTATAATATTGCTATAAAGTTCATATTTTATTTTCTTCATTTTATTATTATTCATCCTCAATGTTTTCAATTTCAACAAATGATACGAGTGGCTTATGATAGCTAAAATATGATACAAATGCTTTGGTTTCGATGTTGTCAACATGTCTTTGAAATACCGCGTCAATTGTTGTTTTTGATCGTGTTGTCGATTCAGTGCGATTGTTACACATTTTTAAATTGAATGTTGTATTGAGAAAGTCAATTAAAGGAACCGCTGTGTCCAATGCAAAATTTACGTTAAAATCGCCACTTAAAATCATTGGAACTTTATTGTAATCTTTTCTAAGTATACGCGATACTTCTGGTGTATAATTTATTAAATTTTCGTGAATTAATTTCGTGATGCTATTTATTGATTTTTTTTTCTGTCGATATTCACGACACTTTTCTGCATTATTTTTCGACATAATTGCGGTAAATATTTAAAAATGAAAATATTTACGAATATAAAAATACACACGCGGTTGCTATTATGAGCGTCCCCAGCAAAACCTGCGTGACCGAAACTCTAACACAATTACATTTTTTTGAATGTTACAAACACATATGCACGCAGGTTTTGCTGGGGCGTGACCGAAACTCTAACACAATTACACATATGCACTCGTATTTGTTTGAAAATCGACTTTTTTTTTGGTTCTCCGTCACCTTTGGAAAATGTGTAAACAGTAAGCAAACTTTATTCATATATTTTTCCTCATTTTTGCATCAGTAAAATTAAACAAACGCCGTAGCCGAATGGGTTGGTGCGTGACTATCGAATCTCGGTGAAAACACCAAAATTAAGGAAAACTATTTTTCTAATAGCGCTCACCCCTCAGCAGGCAATGGCAAAACACCGAGTGTATTTCTGCCATGAAAAAAAGCTCCTCATAAACATATCATAAAATGGAATAAAATAACTGTATAAAAAAATTTTTTTTCTTTTGATTCGAACCAAGAATTTTGGATTGGAAGCTCCCATTGCTAGCCGCTCGGCTATCGCGCCATGCTGTCGGCACTGGCCTAAAAGTTATTTAGTTCGTCGCTACGTTTATATGTAATATTCGTAGCCAAGAGTGTCGCTTTTTTCGTTTCACTTTTTCTCAAATCACTCCCAACGATTCTAAAGAAGTTTTCACTTCAAAAATACCTTTAGAAACATTCGATTGATGTCGAAAAGAAAATCTTCTACCACGTACAAATGGTTCTTTCGTATACTCGATCAATCCATTTTTCGAATTCATGCGAATATCGAGATTTACTGCGCTACCTTCTAAAATTTCTTGTGACAGTGGTTCGATATCCGATGAATCACTTTCAAGGCTATCGTCACTCGATCTTTCAGATCGCTCATCGTCATTTTCTTCATATTCACTCGATGTCAATCTTCAAAAAATGGTAAAATTCTCGTAAAATATCAAAGATATTGTTAGTGATGATTGATTCTCCGTTAACAACTCAACACAATATTTAACACTTAACAGAACGTACTGATAGAGAAATTTTCTGAAAACATGCGAAAAAAGCTAACGAACACTCAAATATGTACCGGTACAAAAAGTCATCCCATTATCTTTGACACTGGTATGCGCACGCATACCAACAACAGATATGTAAGTTTTTTAGTTGGGGCACTTACAGCCCGCAACGCCATCTGTCATTCAATGTAGTAGAAATACTTGCTAAAATATTTAGTTGGACAAAAATTCAAATCAATCGATGAATATTTACTATATTAAACAGAGTTTCAAAAAGTGAAATGGTATGCACGCGCATACCAACAACGGATGAGGGTTAATTAGTTACGATAGCCGGAATGTGATTAGATACCACTTATAAGAGTACCCACATTTCATACTGAACCGTTATGGGCTGAGCAATGAATGTCATAACAAGCGCCTTGAAACAGATCAGCAACTTTTTCATAAGTGCATGCGACATAAAAATACAAATTTTTCCCACATATACCAAAACTTAAAATATAAATTTAGATAAAATAAAATTTTTAAAATTAATAACACAATTTTTTTTTTGGTTTTTATTTTTTGAACAAGTTTGTATTTAAATGCTCTTAAATATATTTATTTGTTTCTTTCCTCCTTTTTAGAGCATTTAAATAAAATCTTGTTCCGAGCCCAGCATACATGCTCGTACACACATACAGGGTCCGGCACTCGAAGTGTAACCAATTAAAAAGACCATAAATTTAGTTTTGAAAATTACTTTTATTCAATTCAAAGTAAAAATGCGTGAAAATAATACAACATTAAGAATCAATTCACTTTTGCTCGATATGACCACATTTTGCCTTAACTATGGTCTTCAGACATTCCAGAAACGAATCGCAAACTGCCCGAATGTGACTTGCAGGTATTTTAGTCCACTCGCAGACAATGACTTTTTTCAGTGCCTCGAGACTAGTGAATCTTTTAATTCGGACCTTGTTTTCCAAAATGGCCAAAGAGAATAATTCATCGGATTCGCGTCTAGTGACGCCAACGGAACGTTTGTTTTTTAGCCATTCTGTTGAAACGCCCATGGTCCGACACCGATATGTTTGTCTTCCCACGGCTTCAAATCAACCCCCAGAATATATATATAAATATATAATTGGCGCGTACACCCTTTCTGGGTGTTTGGCCGAACTTCCCTTCTCCTATTTGTGGCGTGCGTCTTGATATTGTTTCACAAATGGATGGACCTACAGTTCCAAGCCGACTCCGAACGGCAGCTATGTTCTATGAATAGAATTCCGAATGGTAGCCACGATCCAACCTTTTTGCCTACAGCGGCCGCAGTTCTATAATTCATGGAATTTCCGAATAAAGTGCAAATTTGAAGTGGTTCAAAAATAGCATTTTTTTGTTGACGGTGTTGAGTGTTTTCTTCCATATAAAAAGTATCGAAAATTCGTTTTGGTTATTAGCTCGCTATGGTTAATGACGGCACTGTCTGTGCTCTATTTAGACTTTAGTCCCCGGCTGTATATTGAAGCAAGCGCCTTACCATTATAATGCATCCCGTTTGCACTAAGTTTAGAGTTCACCACGCAAAAACTTCTTCTAATGAAAGCAAATAATAAACGTCTAATGAGACCCCTGATTTGTACATATATGTAGGTTCCCTTACATATAGTAGAAGCATGCAAGCGACTGATTTCCTTTTATTTTAGTTCTAACTTTTTGTTCAAACGCAATCACCGACCATTTAGCGACGCAATCGCCTCTGGAAAAGTGCAGAAAATTATATTAAATTGCAATTGCCTGACAGCCGTTTAGCGCAACCAGTCAAACTAATGAGCTGAAGGACATACAAATTCAAAGCGTGTTCGTGTGCACATATACATACACATATATGCATATAAGTACATACATACATACATACATAATTATAGAAGAAGTTCTAGCGAAGCCCACAAGCACACTTGAATTTGTTAGGACATCACGCTTGACTGTTTTCTGCTTGCTGGCTATGCGCGATGACAACGGCGGTAGCCACTTTGCTTCTGCTCAACTGCTTCTGGTCAAAGTGACGATATCAAATGTGTCGAATCGCTGAATTAGCAGGTAATTACTTAGGCAAAATAAATTTAACTCAAATACATCAATTTAGCAGTCCATCCATACATACACATGCACGTAGATATGTGTTTACATCTGTATGTGTGCGCGTATATGCCAATTTGTTGACTAGCTTCATGCAGTAGATGTTTTGCTTTTTAATATGTTTGCGTTTTTTTTCATATTTCTTACCTTAACCAATGTTATGAGATGGCATAATTGTCAACATTCACTCTTCCACTGCCTCTACGGTTGATAGCCATAGCTCTGAATTAAAATTTGTTCCCAGTGTGCTGAGATACAGTTTTGTTATTTATTTTTTATTTGGTTTTTTACTTTTTTTTCATCTTTGATATGAACGAATTCATATTCTATGCAAGGAATGGCGGAAGCGATCACTCCATTCGTCATTATTTAATAAAAGTAGAGGTGCCCGTATTTCTCAATTTCTTGCGATGCTACTGAAATTTACCACGAATTGACCTCTTAAATCTCACTCATTAGCCCAGCAGATCCAAGTTGCTAATGTGGGTAATGAATAATTTTAATAAATGTTTCCATTCAAATAATTTAATTACTCACCTTACAAAGTAACAAAAGTGGAATTTTTGAAACTAAAGGCAAATTAATTCAGAGACTTCGTATGGTTTATGTATCATTTTGGTAACTTATCTTTTATTTTGTGGTTTCACAAATATCCTAAAACATAGTCTCCTCACGCTCTCTTCAGTTTCCATAACGAAAAGGCATCTACGGAACTTCGTTCAGTTTGAGAGCTCTGGAATAAACGTCTAAAACTGTCATGGCTTAGACTACGCAAGGCTATCGGAAAGTAGGATAGCGTAGCATGTATTCACCACGGGCCCTCGACCGCGGTTTCCGTGACGGAGACATCATTACGTGAAACGAGACGTGGATTTATGAGTGCGAGAGCTTCGAATGAATCAATACTAAAAAACCACCTTCCCAGCCTTACTCCCGCACAATGGTCAGCGCATTATTTGCATGGTGGCTGCTAAAACAAGCAAAAACAAAGAAAAACACACAGTTACGCAATGCATCAGCGGCGCCAGCAAGAGGAAGCGGGCAATCGCAATAATAGCGCAGACACAAGAAATTTAGCGAAGTCCTCAACCATCTGTGCTATCCTTCTGCCAGAAAAAAATGAAACACAGCTGGCGCTCCAAGCAGTAAGAATGCGTTGTTCCTAAGCAAAGACAGGTGGGCATACCCACTATTTAGGACTGGTAGCGGCAGTCTAATCACCTACCCTGCCGGAAATCAAAATAGATTAACGAAACCCACGCAAGACTGAGTCTTGTCGAGGAAAAGGAAAAGAAGGAAGGAAAAAAAAATAATTGAAAAAGATGTGAATGCAATAAAACTAGTGCTAGCTATGGGCCCAGGACTTTTCAGCCCATGTGGCATGACATAAAAAATGTTGCCTAGCTCTACTTCGCTAGTTTCTAGAAACTCACAGCTGTATCTGATTCATATGTGCACATTGGACATACAAACATACATACATATGTTCGTATAGGTGCATATTTGAAAATAAGACATAAAATTTAATTTAACCAAATTTCTTTTAGAAAAAAAATTAATTAATGTTTTTTTTCGCCAATAAGTTTTTAATGTCGCTTTCAATTTGCGACATTTTTATGACAAAATTTATGCTGCGCGTATCGCTCATGAAATGTTTGCAAATATTATTGCTGCTATTTTTTCTGCATGAAAAATGTATTGCCAAGGAGAAAATGCATAAGCGATAAGTTAGGCAACAACTAATTCTGCATAATTTTTGGCCAATTTTTTAATCAAATAACATAACCTCAAAGATAGTTGCATCACAGCTCGAATTTTTGAACTTCACAAATTTTGCTATGTTTGTATGTATGTGTGTTTGCATTAATTTCGCAGAAATTTCCATTTTTATAACGCATAGCTAATGTGAAATTTCAAACCCAGACGATCAAACTTTCTGCTTAAAACATTTGAATTATTTGGGTACACAGGCTGATCTGCATGGAAACCCAGTTATGATAATGGAAGAGCATCCGTTTTCAAAAAATAAAATTTTATGACATTATTTTCTATAAATTTATGCATGAAATGGAATTTAGAGCATTTTAGCGATAACTTCGAAGCAAGTTTGGAAAGATGAAAACTATCTGCATATCGCACATTTTATGCATTTCGATAAACATCGAACTGGATCCTGTTCCAGTGCCATAGAGCGTTGCGCGTGTAGACCGCTTGCCAAAGGCGGTCAAGAGCAGTAATATGTATGCTAAAAGAGCTGGCCCAAAGCAGTCTGGCTTTGCTTGCTTGGCTTCGGTGACTGTCAAAAATGAATAAAACTGAAATATATGAAAAGAGACCAAATGGCAACTTTGCTTCAAGTGCTAGAAGTGTGGCGAGATTTCGAATTGATCAATGTTATGCTTGTAGCGCTTTTGACATTCGGAATCGAACATCCCTGTCTTTAATTTCACTTGATTTGGTTTAGCTTCATTTGTGAATGTTATGTTGCAGACAGAGTGGAAGCGAACCTGGTGTTGAAAATTAAGATGTTTCGTTACTGCTAAATAGCTCAGAGCTGCACTGAAAGCCCTTGCTAACCCACGCTGCTCTTCGAAGTTAGTCGGTGAATGTTAGACAAAACTGAACAGTGTTGCAAAACACAACAAAGTTAGTCTTATTTGGGTGCTTAGACATTGTGGTATTGCAGGGAACGAGTTAGCTGATAAATTGGCAAATGAAGGCTCTGCAAGTCTGCCACTAGGCTCTGAACCCTTTCTAGGTGTCAATTCCGCATCGATTCAACTATGGATTGACGACTTCATGAGGTCTGCTCACAGAGGTCGTTGGTCTGAGTTGAACTCGTGCAGAGTAGCCAAATGCTTTGTGAAAGAACCAAACAGGAATACAGCGACCTTCGTCCTAAAACTCAGCAGCAAGGACCTGAGAGTACTGGTGGGTGTAATCACAGGGCACAACGTCTGTGGCCTATGCTGTCTTGAGAATGACGACACTGCAGAGCATTTTCTCTGTAGCTGCCCTGCATTTTCCAGAATCAGACTTAGGATATTGGGTTGCAATGTACTGAGTATGGATAAAGTTCATACTCTTCCTCTTTCGGATCTCCTAAAATTCATTAATGAATCCAAGATATTTGTGGAAGAGTGACCTAAAACTAATTTATCTATTTTTACCATCCACCTTTTATCTTTCCTATCTCTATTCTTTCTACTGATTTATATCCGGGAGCAGTACAATAGTTTACTGACTGAGTGCTTGGATTTGTCCAACCGCCCACAAATCTAATCTAATCTAATCTAAATCTGCTCAGAGCAGTAGACAAAACAAAATGTTAAGCGGTTACAAACGTCCAGAATTTTCAAAAAATCGATTTTTTACAGTTTTCGGCGTATTTCTGTGGAAGTCGATTGTGAAAATTCCCCATATAGTAATATAGATACAAAATTATGGTAGAGAATGTAACTGCCCGAGAGAGTTTGATGCGCACAGGTCCTTCGTTTGAGGCAGTTGAAAGTTTAAGCTCGTTTTTCTCGAAACTACTTTTTCCGGCACGGTCTGCATGATAAATCATACAGTTTTTAATATTTTTTGATGCGGTTTTTTTTTAATATTCGAAAGTGCTTTCTCTATAGTCTGTCGAGCCGGATTTTTGATATTTTTATTAAAAAAATTGATAAACATATTGTATTTAAGGTGTGACATTTATGACGTGATACACATACTTTTTTTAAATACCGTAAATTGCAAAATTTTTTGAAATTCAAAAATCCAGCTCAGCAGACTATAACTACAACTTTATTTTACACGATTTTTTTTACTTTTTGCAGATGCGACAACATTTCAAGGAGAAACGATGCAGACCGTAGAGGAACTTTTTTTTGTTGTACCTTGGGTCACGTGATTTTTTATATGTGTTATGTATTATAATAATAATAATTATAATTATATTATATTATAATAATTATTGAATATGGCTAAGATCTCTGTTTAGTTTTTTTCTTTTTTTCGAATCAGCTGTTTGTTAAGACATCGTTCAAAGGGCTCATTTGCCAAACAAGTTTTCAAAGCCAACCAAAGCCAACCTGCATTGGGCCAGCACCTTAAGTATTACATGCCTGACATCCTTTCTTTGCCTAAGGGTCATTAGCAGCTGGATTAAAGGCCGAGGAGTCCTGTGTGATGATGTTCCAGACTCTACATGTAGTCCCAGACTGAAACAGGCCTAAGCTGGGTGCAGGATCAACAAAGTATCGGAAAGTAGTTCGGGATGGTACTGAACCATCATCACCATCAAGTGTGCTATGGCTTATTGAAAAAAATTTCACCATTTGACCCAGTCTCTTGTTGACTCCATCCAGTTGTTAATTTTGAGTTTCCTTATGTCATTCTCTAATTTTTCAATCCATCTTGATCTTGGTATACCTTTTGCTTTTGTCGTATATGCTTTAGCGTCAATTACTTTTCGTTGAGCTCTCCTAGGGGTCCTTCTTGTGATATGATTTGGCCACTTTATTTTTTGAGCTTTGATGCGCCATATTATCACCTTTTTTTAATTAGTATAATTCACGATTCTATCTTATGTGCCATTCACCATTGTTGTCTTTGGTACGAAGATTTTCTCCAAATTTGTCTTTCAAATATTTGGCGTCTGGTTTTGTTCACGACTCTGATTCATAGCACAAAACTGGTCGAACTACAGAGTTATGCATCGTAATTTTGTAAATCGTTCATCTCTGCAGCAGTTTTGATTTGAAGAGTTTTGAAAGTGTGTTACATATTGGTATCTAAACTATGCCCATTGACAACAAAATGAGCATCACAATCGACGAAACAATCCAAGCGGTGAACAGAGTATAATTCTCACTTTTAAAAAAGTTTTTACCGCTTCGGCTTGATTGTTTCCGTTACTATCTGATTTTTTCTGGTTAACAATATTTAGTTCGTTTTGTCCTCATCAGTAATGTTCAATCCAATTTTACCGGTAGATAAGTTAGATTGGGTTGAACTGCTTGACTTGCAGTCACGTGTAAACCGATTCAGTTCATAGAGGTGTCAGATGGATTTCATGAGTTATATATTTTGCGTGTTTGAAATAGTCCAGACGCATGCTGCTTGTCTACATTGCGAATTGAAGGAAATATTTCCAACCTATACCTGAGATATCTGCCAATCTATCAGACTGTGGTCCCCAGATAGTTTAAGCGTGTTTTGAACAACGTCGGACATCCGCAAAAGAGATGCTCTACAGTTTCCCTTGTGACCTGCTTGTGACCTGCTTCCTACATTTCCTGCATTCTTTTCTGTTTGAGAATCCTATCTTATACGTATGCGCTGCTACTTGGCTATGTCTCGTCAGCACGCCGGTGATAGTTCCACAATCTCTTCGTGTTAGTGGAATCTTAGCATTCAAGAAAGTGGAGAGACTCTCCCATCTTGTCCTGATTTTTCTGATCATGTTTTCGTTTACTTTGTTGTTTTGTATTCGTATTGACTTTGGTATTTCGTTGACAAAATCCGAGTATAGAGAGACCCCGTTTCGTTATATCGTCTACTATCTCGTTCCTTTCGCGTACCTGGCCTGTAACCCAATGGAAACGTAGCTTACAATTCGCTGCCAGGCTTTCAACTGCTTCTCTACTCTGAAGAACGATCTTGGACGTATACCGAACGATGTACTATAAAGCTTTAATGGCTGCCTGACTATCTGTGTAAAAGTTATCCTTGGAGTTCGTCCCAGTAGCAACACAGGCTAGACCTGCTGTTGTAAACCTCAGCCAGAAATGCACAGCAGTTAACGATTTCCATAGGTCTTACCGGTAGGTAAAAATCAAGACAAAAATTTCATCATAAACAAAAATAAAATAAAAACTACAATTACGTCAGCTCAAGAACTAATTCTGTCAAATTCACCAAACCCAAGTTAGCGGTGCTGCAATATCTGCAGTCTACTATTTGCTCTCAACCAAATATTCACGACGCGAAACTTGATGAGCTTTGGAAACTTGGCAACTTTTCCATTACTGGAAAAACTCCCCAATTGAGTTGAATTTTCATGCTTTATATTGAATATGAATATTTTTTTTTTTTTGCATTTTTTTAATATCTTAAAAATATTGTGTGGATTTTGAAGTGAACCCGACAAATATTTTTCGAGTTATTCAACAATTAGCACAGGGCGCTCGAGCGCTCCGGAGCTCGATAGCAAAACTTTAAATGCAATTTTTTCTCAAAACTGTATTTTTTGAACTGGTGATCATTGTAACTTAAAAACCGCTTGATAGATTTCAATAAAATGTATACTGCTTTTGAAAAACATAAAAAATTCGGGCCTGATCGAAGGATTTTTTTTGTCAAAAAATTCGATTTTTTTTTAACAATTAATTGTCGGTTTTTTCTCGAAAATCTGAAAAATATTTCCTGATGCCGTCATATTGTTAATTTTGAAAAAAGAGCCTCGATCAGGCTCCAGATTATCTATCAATAAAACTAATTTTTTTTGTCCGATTGACTTTAGATGAAACTCCAAAGACTTGTGATGACCGCCGCAAGGGACTTCTGGAGAAACGGGCTCCACACAAACAGCGATAACTTTTACATTTATTAATTTTTGTTTTTGAAATTTTGCTAAAGTCAAGTCGAAATATGATGTATTAATGCTATGTTTTTGTTTTTGTAAAATAAAGCCATTGACTTGCATAAAAAATGATTGAAATCAAAGTTTGTCGGCCCTTTGACAACCCAAACCCCTAAACAAATGGCCAAAAATAGAGTGGATTCGTGGTTTGCCTCAAGAGATGCGAAATTTTTTCGCCGCGGTATTTGTATGCTACCCGAAAGATGGAAGAAAATTGTGGTCAGTGATAGAAGATATTTTCAAAATCAAGTATGTAATTATTTGTTTCCACTTGCAATTTGAATGAATGAACTAAAGCTCTGACATAAAAAAGTGGCGAATAGAAAAGTGTGTTAAGAAATTTAACAACGGCAATTCGCTGAGAGCAAAGCAAATGTTTTTTTTTTATCCATGGCTTGAGTTAGTAATTTTTATTTACATATATACATTTATATATACATATAAAAAGCATGTAAGTATGTAATTATGTTTTATAAATTAGTCTCTACTGAAAATGGAAATTTCGCAGGTGTCAAGGCTCTTTGAAGTCGTTCACATTGAAGAAAAAATTGAATAAAAAAGCAAAAACTGCCAAAGCGCGCTTAGTAAATTAGAACAATATCTTAATTAATTTGCAAAGATGCGGCATAAAGTTTATGCTAATGTTAATGTGTGGTAATTGTCATAAAACCTAAAGCCGTACAATAATTGCTTAGGCAAACTTGACCTTCGGCGAACATAGCAAACAAACAATCAAATATGCGCTATTTTACAAACATACAATCGGTTTATACTTGAAATGTGCGTGGAAGCGAAAAAGTAAACAAACTTTGTAAAAAAATATTGTAAAAAAATAATTAAGTGCAAAAACAAAACAAAAGGCGATGGAAAGAAAAAAACAAAAACTTAAATAAATAAATGAATGCAACGAAGCGAATGAGGCATTTGAAGATAATCACAACAAGCAAAAACTCAGCAGAAGAAACCCAAGCAAACAAGCAAAACCAAAAAACAAAAACAGTTTACAATAATATAAAAAAACGAAAATATGAAAAAAAATAAAAATTTAATAATAGAAAAAAACAATTTTTTTTATATCTGCCTATTTATAGTATTGGAGGTATCTGAGTAGCGCTTAACCTTGCACTAATAAAATTACAAAGCAGCAAATTGCTACAAATTCAATAATAATCATAAATATACATTAGGCCGGGTCGATTTGTGGGGAGGCAAAAAAATCGCCCATTGCTCTGTGAAAATCGTATTCTACGGATGAAAATAAGAAACTTTGCCGAAGGAACCATACCTCTAAAACGAATTCTGATGTCCCCCAATTTGGGTCGAACTTTTTAGTTTCTTTTCTCATGTAAAGTCCAAAAATGGTGATATTTTGAAATGATTGTATGGGGAACCCCCCAGGGGAGTTCCAGGGGGTGTGCCACTGGCATGGGTGGATCGGCCGTCCAAAGTTATTGGGGGTCGGTCATACATTTGGACTCGACTGGAGCACTCTAAATGGGTCAAAGTGGGATTTTTCGTTCGACCCAAATTGGGGGACATTAGAATTCGTTTTAGAGGTATGGTTCATTCGGCAAAGTTTCTTATTTTGATCCCTAGAATATGATTACCACAGAGCAATGAGCGATTTTTAAACCGACCCGCCCTAGTATACATATATAAATACATACACATACATAATATACACATACATATACATATATGCATACACATACATTCATTGATCGAAATCTTTTAAGCCACTTTGTGTTGAGCGCCATGAATCAGCGCTGATTCCATTCATTCAAAAATCATTACTTTTAATATTTTGCACACTTGTAAAATGTCACACTATATACGGGTACTCGTACTTACCGGCGCAAAGCAACCATCTCGGCCGCAAATAGTAATTAATTGCGCATACGTGCCAACACTTTCAATTTCATCGTTTACCCATCAAACTTTATGCGGTTTTTAAATGAAATTTTGTTGTTTTTGCGGTTATGCTTTCTGTTACAGCAATACTTTCAAGCATACGTACATACACAAGTATTTATATGCACTATAACCAGCTAGCAAAATTGCAAGACATTCTCTCCCAACGGACACCTCTCTTAAACGGACACCTCTCATAAGAGATTAGGGGTAGTCAGAGGCCCGAAAAAATGATGAATTTCAATCTTTTTGTTTTTCTAGTCAATTGTTTTTTTTTTATAAAAATAAAAACAGCATTAATACATCATATTTCGAGTTGACTTTAGCAAAATTTCAAAAAAAAAAAATAATAATAATAATAATTTTAACAGTTATCGTTGTTTGTGTGGAGCCTGTTTCTCCAGAAGTCCCTTACGATGATCATCACAAGTCCTTGGAGTTTCATCTAAAATCAATCGGACAAGAGAAATTAGTTTTATTAATAGATAATCTTGTACCTGATCAAAGCTTTTTTTCAAAATTAACAATATGGCGACCTCAGGAAATATTTTTCAGATTTTCGAGAAAAAACCGGCAATTAATTGTTAAAAAAAAACGAAACTTTTGAGAAAAAAAATCCTTCGATCAGGCCCGATTTTTCATGTTTTTCAAAAGCAGTATAAATTTTATTGAAATCTACCAAGCGGTTTTTAAGTTACAGTAATCACCAGTTCAAAAAAACATAGTTTTGAGAAAAACGCATTTAAAGTTTTGCTATCGAGCTCCGGAGCGCTCGAGCGCCCTTTGCTAATTGTTGAATAACTCGAAAAGTATTTGTCGGACTCACTTCAAATTTTCACATAATATTTTTAAGATATTATACTTTAAGAAGAAGAGAAAAATCCAATTTTTTGAAAATTCTGATTACTCCTAATCCCATAAGCCGACATTTTTTTCAGTACCGCAAAAATCCTTAGGGATTTTTTAAAGTTTTCTCTTTTGAGCGGACAACCCTCCCATAACAGGATGCGGAGACGTTTCCCCTCACCAAAGATATTTTAGTTCTCTCATAAGCGGGCAGCTTAAAAAATTTGCCTTGGAGTTATCAAAATCTAAAAAATTCTTATATGTTGTTTATTTCATTCAAAAAGCGTGAGAGCAAATTAGTCCATTGACAGTGGAAAATTATTTAGGGGAAGCTGCTTTTGAGAAAGCAAACTGCCCTAATGGCAATAGGAGGATTATACCGCAGAGGATGAGCTTCCACTATTGGGCGTTGCTCAGTTCACCAACGTTATTAATCTAGCTCAGAAACAAATTTAAGTTGACGTCGAAACTGTATTAATTTAGGTAATCAAGTCATCAAAAACGATGAAGAAACAAAAAATATCAATACTGAAGTGGCAACTCTCGCTGGTCAACTCTTCTGAAGATGAACTAGAAAACAAGATTGGCAACTAATTCTCTGCTTATTTAGCAATGATAAAACTAAAAGTTCTTTCTTTATATCACAGCAAACGCAAAGGCATTGAATTGCTTACTGATCTTCTTATATCCACCCAGGTATTGAAATTAAAGGAAAACTCGCGAAACTAAAATTTCTGAGTTTTTTAAATGAATTTTAATGTCTTACATAACAAAATTTGTTTTTTACATTTATCGTTTACTTACAAATTCCTTTTATTCTTTCGAATATTTATGTGCATATCTGTTCTGGTTTTGGAAATAAAACTGATTAAATATTAAAGATGAGTGACAAATTATTTTAACTTTTTCCATACTTTTCTTATAAGCGGACGCCTCCCATAAGAAGACAAATTTTTCAGTCCCATAGGTGTCCGCTTAAGAGAGAGTACACTTTACAAGCCGCCTGAAATACTTCGTATTTGATATCTACACTGTAATATCTCATTCACGCTGTAGGAAAGTACACCTTTTAGACCCTCTGGACTACGCTTTGGAATAAATCGCAAAACTGGTTAAGATGACTAACTATGGCATTTACATTGCCTACAGGGATAACCTCGCACTGAGTACACCCACCGTCATAACTGTCATACACTTGCATGTTAAAGCTCAATAGATTTCAAAGCAATCACTAAATCTTTGAATTTCTGCAACAAAATCAAAGTCAAACAGCTAAAGCTGCACTCCAAAACTACCATTTGTATGTATGTTTGTATGTAAGTTTTCAAGTTTGGTTTCGGCAAAGACTTCTTGTTGGGTCTGCCTGTTTGCTGTTAAGCAGCTTGGTCAATAATCGAATAAATAAAACTTGTCATATTCGCATAAACATAAAACGCGTGCGCACACTTCGACACCACTCAAATTTGTACCAGTAGGTGCTTTCATAACGCAATACAAATTTGAACATTTTACGGTAGTTGATTGATTTACGGGCGCCTACAGGGTAGTTCATATAGAGTGCACGTAAGATTTTCAGGAATGAGGTAAAAAACGACTTTATTAGCCAATATATCTATTTATTAGAGCCTCGAAGCGTTTTTCTAGCTCGGAATAATCACAACGTTTGATTTCCTATATAACTAATATTATATATCTTCATCAAGGAGTGGTTACAGCTCAGGGTGAGCTTTAGCTTCATCTACAATGCTCTTCCAATCTGAGCGGTTCATAGCAATAGATCTCTAGCTCCTGACTCGTAGCTTTTTCAGATCGGCTATGACTTTGTTAACCTGACTTACCTTGGACGTTCTCGGGCTCGGGTCGTTAGACAATTCGTTGTTAAAAAAGAGTTTTGGGGACGAAGCCTTTGGGATTTAATGTGTTTCAGGACATCTTCTCCCTCCCATCATTGTATTCGGTACGCTCCATTGTTGCAGCGCATGGGGCCAAACACCCTTCGGTGCACTTTTCATTCCAAAACTCTTAAGCTCCTCTCGCGTTTGCTTGTCAATGTCCAGCACTCACAGCCGTAGGACAGCACCTGCAGTATTATTGATTGGTAGAGGCGGAGTTTACATTCACGCGTTAGCTGTTTGGACTTCAGCAATTTTGTGTGGGCGTAATATGCCTTGCCATTATTTAGTATATGCCTTGCCATAGTTAGTTCTGCCTTCTCCAAACTGGATAAAGAGGCAAAGCGAATGGGTTTGGTGGTGAACGAGGACAAAACGAAGTACCTCCTGTCTTCAAACAAACAGTCGGCGCACTCGCGTATCGGCACCCACGTCACTGTAGACAGTTATAATTTTGAGGTTGTAAAAGACTTCGTGTATTTAGGAACCAGCATTAACACCGATAACAATGTCAGCCTTGAAATCCAACGTAGAATCTCTCTTGCCAACAAGTGCTACTTTGGACTAAGTAGGCAATTGAGCAGTAAAGTCCTCTCTCGACGAACAAAACTAACACTCTACAAGACTCTCATCATGCCCGTCCTAACGTATGGCGCAGAAGCTTGGACGATGACAACATCCGATGAAGCGACGCTTGGAGTGTTCGAGAGAAAGATTCTGCGTAAGATTTTTGGACCTTTGCACGTTGGCAACGGCGAATATCGCAGACGATGGAACGATGAGCTGTATGAGCTTTACGACGACATAGACATAGCGCAGCGAATAAAGATCCAGCGGCTTCGTTGGCTGGGTCATGTCGTCCGAATGGATACAAACGCTCCGGCTTTGAAAGTATTCGATGCGGTACCAGCTGGTGGTAGCAGAGGAAGAGGAAGGCCTCCTCTGCGTTGGAAAGATCAGGTGGAGAAGGACTTGGCTTCACTTGGTGTGTCCAATTGGCGCCGGTTAGCACGAGAAAGAAACGACTGGCGCGCTTTGTTAATCTCGGCCAAAATCGCGTAAGCGGTTATCGCGCCAATTAAGAAGAAGAAGAAGAAGATTGTGTCGTAACTACTTTTGTCATTTTTTATTAACACTCGCAAATATTTGAAGTGTTAAAAACCTTCAAAGGTAAATGTCCCAATTTTGATGTTTAGTTTTGCCTACATTTCGTCTAAGGTCTACGGCTTTTGCATGACATTCAATACTACATAAGGTTTCAATGAGATACCTTTTGTTCCTTGTCACTATGGCGATATCGTCCTCATATGCGATTGTTATTTCTAAGCGACTAAGTAGGTTTTCAAACTTCACTTCGTTTTTTATCGAGAAGGAGATTAAATACATATGTGGAAGCTCGTCGCCTTGATTTACGCCACGGGCAATTTCAAAGGGGTTTGACAGTGCTGGTTGTACAACTACTTTTTCAGTAGTATTAGTCAGCGTTGCCATGACCAGCTGAATAAGTTTGTCGGTGATACCCAAGTGGGAGAGCGTTTCTGGGATTTTGTCTAGCAGGATACCGTCAAAAGCTTGCTTGAAATCGACGAACAGGATGTGTACGTCTAAGTTGTATTCATAGCATTTTTCAAAATTTGCTTTAGCATAAAGCTTTGGTCTGTTGTTAATCGACCTTAACGAAATCCGCCTTGGTATTCACTCAAGATTTTTTCTGCTGCCACAGTTAGCCTGGAAGCAAGACTTCGACAGAAGATTTTATGCGTCGAACTTAGGAGAGTGATTACTGTAGTTTTCACAGTTCAATTTGTCTCCCGTTTGAAAATAGGAGTTACCAACCCTATACGCCACGCTTCCAGGATGCAGAAGCGCAGTAGAACTTGACGTCTGTTCGCGTCGAGGTACTTCAGCAGCTCTATTGTGATGTCATTTTCTCCGGGAGCTTTATTGCTCATATGAGTAATAGCTTTATCAAGTTTCGTCAAAGTTGGTTCCGACTATACCGCATTATTGTCGGGCATTATTGTTTGTGAGACATGATGCGCTTGTTGTGGTCATCAAAAGACTGCAACGTCACGAGAAATGGTTCAAAAAGTGACGAAGCAACTTGAGCGAAATCCCCGACGAGTGCCAATCAAATGGCGAAAGAACTGAAAATATCTGACCGTAGCATCCGCCGCATACTGAAAAATGATTTCAAAGTCAAGCCTTACAAGATTCAAAAGGCGCATGATCGCACACCAAAGCGGCAACAAGTCAGACTTGAGAGAGCGAAGGATTTGCTTCACTTCGCCGGAAGCGGTCAATTTCCGAACATTGTGTTTTCTGACGAGAAAATTTTTCAAAATAATCAATTCGTAAACTCCCAAAGCGATAGGGTTTATTTGACCGACCGTTCGTACGAGAATTTGATTCATCGATTGGCCATCAGGGGGCAGCACTCACCACAAGTAATGCTTTGGGTCGCTGTAATCGCAGATGAGCGCTCTCCAATCGTTTGGAGCATCGAACCTGGCGTTAAGGTACATGCGAAATATTATCGGGAAAGTGTTCTGGAGCTTACTTTGAAGCCATGGGCAGGCAAAAATTTTGGTGGTAGGGCATGGACGTTCCAACAGAACTCGGCACCGTCTCACAAAGCTCGAGTGAACCAAGAATGGCTAAAAAACAACGTTCCGAACTTCATAACGTCAATGGCTCTCAAATTCACCAGACGCGAATCCGATGGATTATTCTCTTTGAGTCATTTTGGAGAGCAAGGTCCGATCTAAAAGATTCACCAGTCTCGAGGCGCTGAAAGAAGCCAATGTCCGCGAATGGGCCAAAATACCTGCAAGTCGCATTCGAGCAGCTTGCGACTCTTTTCTGGACCGTCTCAAGGCCATAGTCAGGGCAAAAGATGCCCATATCGAGCAAAAGAGAATTGATTGTTAATTTTGAGTTATTTTCACACATTTTTTACTTTGAAATGAATAAAAGTTATTTTCCAAACTAAATTTATGGTCTTTTTAATTGGTTACACTTCGAGTGCCAGACACTGTAAATATTTCTGTACATTATATTCGGAAATATAAATCATATTTTATTTGATATTTTTATAAACAAAAAGCAACAAATTTTGAAACCTGAATTTTCAAAGAATTTTCCAACTGCTCATTCACAATAATATCTTTTATTTACTTTGCAACACTATTAATCAAATCGCATATACTTAAGCGCTTTCAACTCCAACCGATTATCTCAACATAAGTAGGTTATTTTGTATCGTCGTTTTCCACATAATTCGCTTAATTACCTAGTATTCCCTTGAAGGTGGGATGCTGTAGCGGACAGTGTCCAACTCGTCGTCAAGATTTTGAGCGGGAAAAAGTGAGTGTCAATGCCAAGGTACTCAAAAGGTACCGATACCTTGAACCACCCTGTAGTTATGAGCATTTAAAGCACATAAAGACTTTTCATTGCGTTTCAACTACCATGAATCGTCGAAGAGGCATAAAATTTGCACTGTTTGGACATTTCTTGTATTGTTTTAGCATTTTTTCATTTGCCACTTATCGATGGTTTGACAAAACAATTCGCGAAATTTGCCATTGCAATAAAACCGAAATGCCCATGGCTGCGAATATTTACTAACAAATGTCCACACAAATTCAAATGCATGCGTACGTATGTATGTAGATTTATATGTATGCAAGTTTTGCGATATTTCGCTTTTCAGCATTTCGAATCGCTGAGTTATGGGCGCATGCATATTTGTGTTTATGGATGTAGATTTGTCTTAACCCTAGAAGGGTACTGTGAGTAAAATTTACTCACATAAGGAATAGATTTGTTCGTAAATCTGCAGGTTGGCCACACTGAAAGTCAAGCCACTAGCAGTGCTTGGCCCACTCTGTCATTAGTCGGCTGCCGCAAGCATTGAATGGTGTTGTTTGATTTATCGCGCTTGTGGACAATTTAAAAAAAGTTAGTGAGTAAAATTTACTCATCGGTACCCTTTACGTACTAAATTGTGTGAGTCAAATTTATTTATCAGTAACTTACTACGTGTCTAAAAAATATATTTTGTGCTGAATTATGACAATTATGTTTATGTTTTGTATTATGTTACCGTAAAGAAAACTACAAAGCATACAAATGGCAGGTCGCGGGCTATCAGAACAAAATATTTTGGATGAAATACTTGAACTAGAATCTGAGGAAGCAGACAATTTGGAGTTGGAGCTTTGTGTCCTGCCAGCTGCTTCAAACTGTTTTTTACTCCAGACATATTGGAAGAGATTTTGGTTTATACAAATATGGAAATAAACATTCAAAGGGAAAACTATAACGATAAATCTCACGCGTTTTTGTCAAATTTGGAAATGGACGAACTTGAAGCATTTCTTGGTTTGTTAGTCTTGGCCGCTGTTCTCAAAAATAATCACTTGGCAACACATATGATGTTTGACACTACCTACTGTGGGGAAAGGTACAAGGCAACCATGCCTGAGAGAAGGTTCAAATTTATCCTAAATTGTCTAAGGTTCGATGACAAAGAAACAAGAACTGCTAGAAGAGAAATGACCAAACTAGCTCCAGTTTCTTCTATCTGGGACAAACTTCTAAACAATTGCAGAGTGAACTATAAGGTTGGAAGCGATATAACCATTGATGAGCAACTAGTTGGATTTAGAGGCAAATGTCCATTTAGGGTGTATATTCCCTCTAAACCCAACAAGTATGGCATCAAAATTGTCATGTCTTGTGATAGCGGAACAAAGTATATGTTGCCTATTGAAGCTACAGATATAAAGTTTCAAAAACGAGCCGCATCCACTTCATTGTTTATATCTCATGAGGATTTGACAGTTGTATCATACAAGCCCAATAGACTTGCGTCTAGTATGCACAGTACGGGTAGTATTCATGAGACCACTGGAAAACGAGAAATAGTGCATGTGTACAACTCAACAAAAGGAGACCAGATGTGCCAAAACATTAACCATGGCAGGAAACCCAGAAGGTGGCCTCTAGCATTTTTCCAAAATATGATGAACATAGCTGCAATAAACGCATACATCATTTACGCGCACAACATGTGTAGCCGTGGGCAAAAGCCAGAATCCCGACTTAATTTTATGTTATCTCTACACAAGGAGTTAACGGAAGGATTTCAAAGTAAAAGATTAGAAACTAATACAAACATGAGCCTGGCGTTGAAAAAATCCATTCAGAATATTGTAGGCGCAAGCCAAGAGGCCCATAGTGCCGGAGAAGACCAAAAGGGACCAAGAAAGTACTGTAATTTTTGTAGTTATACCAAACGTAGATACACCACCACTTATTGCAATTGTGGATTGGCTATTTGCGGTGAACATGCACAAAAAAGTGCCCTGAATGTACTTGAAAAACAATTTTTTGTATACATAATCGACAAAAGCCAATAATAGAGTATTATTTTTGCTTATTTTACACATTATAATAAAAAATTACACTTATACACTTATATTATATGCTGGCTTTAAATTTTTTTAATTTAAAACTACTATTTTACAAAATAAATCAGATAATAACGTAAAAATTCTGAAGTGAGTAAAATTTACTCATCGGTACCTATAAGCGCCTACAATTTAACCGTACCCTTCTAGGGTTAAGGGTGACATTTCCGCATAGGAAAAATTTGTCTCGCTTACATTTGAACTAAAAATTATACGAGTGCTAGTTGAAAAGTAAAATATGCACATACATGCATGCATACATATGAAACGTGCTCACTTAAGGTTGATTCGGTTTTTAAGATTTTTTTTGCGATGTCGATAGTGTTAGTTCATTCGGTCAATGCCCATATAGCATGCAGCATTTGAACAATCCTACATTTTCATTTCAAAATACTTTCATTTGAAAGCTAAGCGAGTGGGAAAGAAGCTCGCAAAAAGTTGTTTTCGGTGTACAACATGACTCGCAACAGAATCTTCTGAAAAAAAATCCCGCGTATAATTTTTCATTGCACCTGCACTGATTTTCGCTAAAACAAAATGTGATAATTTGTTATTGTAAGATTTATAAAAAAAAACAAAAAATTGTGAGCCCCTCCTTTAGTGCAACAACATCAAGGTGCACACCACAAATAGGAGGAGGAACTCGGCAAACACCCAATAAAGGGTGTAGGCGCCAATTAGATTAGTAATTATTAAAAAAAAAAATTCTCCCGGCGATAACAATTGATTTATGTGAAGAAGTATTTTTCAAAATTTATAAACGAGCAGCGGACACTCAAATAGTCATAAATTCGGTAATGATACTCCGATATATTGACCATTCACTTCAAAAAATAAAAAATTATGGAAGGCTGAATGTAATATTCAAAAGTTGCAGAAGAGTCCGAAATCGGAAGGAACTGAACATTACATTTTTAGCAAATTATATATCGTCCCTTTTGGTCAGAAAAATTTATGTTTCAAAGTGAAAATCTTGCGAAATCAGTCTTGATATAAAAAGCTAGTGTTGGCTTTTTTGTACGTCTGGTATTCTGCGTTTTGGTATGACACAGAACATTCAAAGGTTAATCAAGTCAACTCATTAACTGAAAATTAAAGAATTTGCACATTAATGCGGACGACATATAAGAATTATAATTCTAACTTACAGATTATCGACCTGAATAACAAGAAATTTTTTTCGCAACGTTTTCGTAGTTTAATTTTCCTTTAATTATGAAAATACAGTGCACTCGCGGTAACTCAAATAGCCGCTAAGTCGAACGACGTGCTAACTCGAACACATTTTTTCCCCTATTGACTTCTTTGTAACTCGAACAATAAAAAAGCGCTATAACTCGAACAAAAAAACAAATTTATTTGTACACACATTCTTTTCAAACATGTACATTTTGTACATAGATACATATGTAATAGTATATGTATATAAATTATATGTATACTAGTGTATTGTCCATATGAATATTTCGACGTTAATATCCCGTTAGTTTTATGGGAGCAACATCTTGCATTGACCAAATTGCTTTAAATTTGTCATTTGTAGTGTATCAGTGCACGTGAGTAATGGATCGTAAAAGGTTGAAGTGTTTAACATTAAAAGAGAGGGCTGAAGTCCTTAACAAAATTAAACGTGGACGTAGTGTTACTTCTCTAGCGAAGGAATATGGGGTAGCCAAGTCCACCATAAGTCTTATAAAAAAGAAAGACAAGGCAATTTTAAAAGCAGTAAACAACACGTTTTTGGGTCCTGGGAAGAGGAGAACTTTAAAAGCTTCTGAGTTTCCTAAAATGAAAGCCGCTTTATACAAATGGTTTCTGTCCCAAAGAAAAAAGAATTACCCAATAAGTGGACTCATCTTGAAAGAACATAACATGAAAAACATAATTTACAGGTCGAATTTACGCTTTATGATGTTAACAAATGGAATGATGGTGCCGAATTTACCGACACAGAAGTAATAATTGAAACTAGTGATTCTGAGTCTGAGTTTAACAACACAACTGAGACATGTGAGCAGATATCATCTGAGGGGGCAGTTAGCTCTATCAATAAGGTAATTCAGTGGGCCACAACTGAACAAGTAAGCCCCGCAAAGGTTAACACTCTTCAACATTGCTGCAGGCAAGAAAAGACAAACACACATTACAACTTTCTTTTCGGCCTAACTTTTCTGTTAAAGCTGACTTTTTTTGTGTAACTGACACAAAGACTGCCAAATATTTGATGAAAAATATTGAAACGAATTAATTATTTTAAACATATTCATGTTCATATCCATATGTAAATAAATAAATAAATTTAATTGAAAAAAATCGATATCGATGACTGTTTTTTTAACATAGCACACTCAATTGATAAGTCGAACAAATTCGATAAATCGAACAGCGCCTGTTTTAATTAGTTCGAGTTATCGCGAGTGCACTGTATATGTAGTTCATATTCTAGCAAACGGTATGTATTATGTTCGATACTTTTGGCTTACACAAATATCGTAAAAAGTTTGGCCGTTAAATTGCAAATATTATTAACATTCAGTTGGGCTCAAGGACGGAATTTAAATAACACCTACAATTTTATAATGTTTTATTTAATTGGGCGGTCTATATTTCGCTTTTAGCCTGAAGCCATCTTCAGGATCTTGTGGCTATGCGGTCGACTAGGAGTACATACAAGTAATGCTCAAGTAAAGAAAAAATGCATGGACTTGTCATTGGAATAGTAATATTTTGGACGGCCTTTTGGATTACAGCTGATTTACAGGTTGTAAGTTGAAGCCTTGGATTTTTAATACTTTTTTTTATAGTAGAATAGCCATATTTCTCAGAGTTATACTCAGCTAAATACCCAAAAAGGTTGTAGCTTTTAGTTTAGTAGTTACTGTATTTTTCCGTATCGCAGGAAGTATAAGTATATTTTGAGACTTTTTTTCAGCCCGACAATGAAGTTAATCAAATTTCCAAAAACTTCTTTTATTGTGCTATAGATAACATAAACTGGATACATTAATTTTTACACCGTGTAACAAAAATCAATTTTTTTTTAGGAAAAATTTAATATGCGCCTCATACTATACATTGATGTTCATTTAATTTCAAAAAACTGGATAAATTTATTTTTACACCGTGTAACAAAAATAAATTTTTCTTGGTGTCCAGGAAAAATTTCATATGCGCGTTAAACTATAGATTTCTATTTAATTTCCATAAACGGTATAAAATAGTTTTATGCCGTGTAACAAAAATCTTTTTTTTTGTTTTCCAGGAAAAATTTCAAACGAGCCTCATGCTATAAATATGATATTAATTTAGTTTTCAAAACCTGGATAAATTTCTTTTTACACCCTGTAACAAAAATTATTTTTTTCTTTGTTTTCCATGAAAAATTTCATATGTGCGCTAATCTATAGATTTTAATTAAATTCCCATAAACTGTATAAATTAAATTTTACACCGTGTTACAAAAATAATTTTTTTGTTTTCAGAAAAAATTTCATATGCGCGTCATACTATAGGTTTTCATTATATTTCCATGAACTGTATGAATTAATTTTTACACCGTGTAACAAAAATAATTTTTTTTTGGTTTTTCAGGAAAAGCTTCATATGCGCGTAAAACTATAGATTTCCATTTAATTTTAAATTTTTAAATAAAATTTAACCCCTAGTAACAAAAATAATTTTTTTTGGTTCTCCAGGGAAAATTTCATATGCGCCTTATACTATAGTTTTCCATTTAATTTTCATAAACGGTATAAATTAAATTTTACACCGTGTAACAAAAATCAATATTTTTTTAGTTTTCTAGGAAAAATTTCACATACGTGTCAAACTATAGATTTTTATTAAATCTGCAAGAACTGTATGAATTAATTTTTACACCGTGTAACAAAAATTATTTTTGTTTTGGTTTTCCAAGAAAAATTTCATATGCACGTCAAACTATAGATTTTCATTAAATTTCCGTAAACTGTATAAACTAAATTTTACACCGTGTAACAAAAATATTTAATTTTTTTGGTTCTCCAGGAAAATTTTCATATCCGCCTCATACTATAAATGTTCATGTTTTTTCCAAAGCCATTTGCAAAAATTATAAATCTTCCGATAGGGTGATTAATTTTGTGCCACCTTATACATAATATTAAATCTATAGTTTCTCGTACACTTGAAATTTATTCTAGATAACTTTTACTGTCGCAACTTTTCGTCTACGAACGTTTTTTGGCGCAGCCGTACCGCTATGCCTACAATATTTAATTTACGGTGAACAAAAAAATGTATCTCGATTATAAAGTGTGATTATAGCGCCGCGTATTTTTAAATAGTTCAAAATTTTCAAAAAATAAAAAATCAAAATAAAGAAATATTGAAAGAAGGTGCATAGATAGGACTCATATAGGACTCATTTGTACAATTAAAAATACACAATTTTTTAAAGAAACAATATTAATAAAAAACAAGTCGACTGGAGATGCCGGGGATTGAACCCGGGGCCTTTCACATGCAAAGCGAACGCTCTACCACTGAGCTACATCCCCTTCACAAACGCCCACTGCCAAGTAACTCTCGCTTTAGGCCAACAGATAAGGTTTTATCAAAAATACAATAACAACTTTAGAAAATTAAATAGATTAACACATTGAATGCGAACGAACTTTTAATGAAATTCACTGTTTAATTAGCAAAATAATATTTACTTACAAAGCAAATACAAACGCTAAAGTAACTTGTTATTGTTGTTATTTTTGTGACTGTCAGCGTAGTTAATATTGTGTTTGTTGTGTACCTAGAAATAATAAATCAAACAGAAGGCAGTGCATACATAGGCACACGCACACTCCCATATAATTGAGTAATAAATATGAAATAAATATAAAAAATATAAACATACAAGGTGGCACAAAATTAATCATCCATTTTTGTTTTTGAATAACTTATCTATACTAATATTATAAAGAGGAAAACTTTGTTTGTTTGTTTGTTACGAATAGGCTCAAAAACTACTGGACCGATTTTATAAATTCTTTCACCATTCGAAAGCTACATTATCCACGAGTAACATGGATTATATTTTATTTTGGAAATAGGGCTCGAGATATAGGTCAAAACGTGGACCCGGGTAACCTTCGGATGTGTATGTACAATATGGGTATCAAATGAAAGCTGTTGGTGAATGCTTTAGTACAGAGTATTTTTCATGCCGCTCCGTGACTGGGGTCTCGAGATATAGGTCAAAACGTGGACCCGGGTAACCTTCGGATGTGTATGTACAATATGGGTATCAAATTGAAGCTGTTGGTGAATGCTTTAGTACAGAGTATTTTTCATGCCGCTCCGTGACTGGGGTCTCGAGATATTGGTCAAAAGGTGGACCCGGGTAACCTTTGGTTGTGTATGTACAATATGGGTATCAAATGAAAGCTGTTGATAAGTGCTTTAATATGGGGTAATTTTCATACCTATTGATGACTAGGGTCTGGAAATATATGCCAAAACGTGGACCCGCCGTCTCTTTGCACCGAATTAAACCAAACTTACACACATTGTTAAGGAGGTATTGAAGATGGTTTCCGTATAGTTTGGATACCTATTGGTAGATAGGGTCTCGAGATATAGGTCCAAACGTGGACCCGGGTAACCTTCGGATGTGTATGTACAATATGGGTATCAAATGGAAGCTGTTGGTGAATGCTTTAGTTCAGAGTATTTCCATCCGCTCCGTGACTAGGGTCTCGAGATAGAGACCAAAACGTGGAGCCTAGAATGTGTTTGTACAATATGGATATCAAATTGAAGCTGTTGGGGAATGCTTTAGTACAGAGTATTTTTCATGCCGCTCCGTGACTGGGGTCTCGAGATATAGGTCAAAACGTGGACCCGGGTAACCTTTGGTTGTGTATGTACAATATGGGTATCAAATGAAAGCTGTTGATAAGTGCTTTAATATGGGGTAATTTTCATACCTATTGATGACTAGGGTCTGGAAATATATGCCAAACGTGGACCCGCCGTGTCTTTGCACCGAATTAAACCAAACTTACACACATTGTTAAGGAGGTATTGAAGATGGTTTCCGTATAGTTTGGATACCTATTGGTAGATAGGGTCTCGAGATATAGGTCAAAACGTGGACCCGGGTAACCTTCGGATGTGTATGTACAATATGGGTATCAAATGAAAGCTGTTGATAAGTGCTTTAATACGGGGTAATTTGATGACTAAGGTCTGGAAATATATGCCAAAACGTGGACCCGCCGTGTCTTTGCACCGAATTAAACCAAACTTACACACATTGTTAAGGAGGTATTGAAGATGGTTTCCGTATAGTTTGGATTCCTATTGGTAGATAGGGTCTCGAGATATAGGTCAAAACGTGGACCCGGGTAACCTTCGGATGTGTATGTACAATATGGGTATCAATTGGAAGCTGTTGGTGAATGCTTTAGTTCAGAGTATTTCCATCCGCTCCGTGACTAGGGTCTCGAGATAGAGACCAAAACGTGGACCCTAGAATGTGTTTGTACAATATGGATATCAAATGAAAGCTGTTGATAAGTGCTTTAATACGGGGTAATTTTCATACCTATTGATGACTAGGGTCTCGAAATATATGCCAAAACGTGGACCCGCCGTGTCTTTGAACCGAATTAAACCAAACTTACACACATTGTTAAGTAGATATTGAAGATGATTTCCGTATAGTTTGTATACCTATTGGTAGATAGGGTCTCGAGATATAGGTCAAAACGTGGACCCGGGTAACCTTCGGATGTGTATGTACAATATGGGTATCAAATGGAAGCTGTTGCTGAATGCTTTAGTTCAGAGTATTTTTCATGCCACTCCGTGACTAGGGTCTCGAGATAGAGACCAAAACGTGGAGCCTAGAATGTGTTTGTACAATATGGATATCAAATTGAAGCTGTTGGGGAATGCTTTAGTACAGAGTATTTTTCATGCCGCTCCGTGACTGGGGTCTCGAGATATAGGTCAAAACGTGGACCCGGGTAACCTTTGGTTGTGTATGTACAATATGGGTATCAAATGAAAGCTGTTGATAAGTGCTTTAATACGGGGTAATTTTCATACCTATTGATGACTAGGGTCTCGAAATATATGCCAAAACGTGGACCCGCCGTGTCTTTGCACCGAATTAAACCAAACTTACGCACATTGTTAAGTAAGTATTGAAAATGGGTTTCGTAAAGTTTGGTTGTAATTCGGAGCACTGGCAACGGGTACAGCGTTCTTTTGAACCATCCATAATGTCGCTTACTTTTTTAACGCTTGGGGCGGAACTGAACTGTCAAATTGACAGTGTGAGTTACAATGGGTCTATATTTCTTTCTGATTTGGATGCCATAAGGAAAAAACGTAAGTGCAACATGTAAAAATTGTTTGTGAATTTTTTTGGAGTGGATTTTGGAACAGTGAATAATTTCTTACGAAATTTGAGAATTTAATGTGAAATCCGAATGAAATTATGTGTTCGTGAAAAAAAAATTTTTTTCGTTTTTTTTTTTGAAAAATATAAATGGATAATGGTTAAAAAAGCTCCAATGGATCAGGAAAAAAGACGATTGTTTATTCATATGCGTTGATTTGACATTTAAAAACAATCTTCTTTTTTCCTGATTTTCAATTTATATTTTATATTTACTCAAAAACAAATAGAAAAACAAAAAATATTGTTTATGCCAAAGCGCTTGAATAAAGAATAAAGAAATAAATAATATGAAAATCATATATTTTCTGTTCTAAACCATATCTATTCTATTTTAGTGTGCCCAGCGAAGGGGGCCGGGTTTGCTAGTCTATAATATAAAAATGAATCGCAAAATGTGTTGGTAAGCGCATAACTCAATAACGCGCGGACCAATCTTAGCAATTATTTTTTTTAAATATTCCTCGAAGTCCAAGAATGGTTTATACGGCGAGAAAAAATCGAATAATTTCCGGGAAAACCCTTAAACAGCCCTTTTCTTTTTCTCATACAAATATTGCGCGTTCATGTGGATGTGCGCGTTCGTGCGTGTTCGCGTTCGCGTTGGAAGATCTAATGCGTTCACACAAAAAAGTGAACGCGAGGAACGAGTTAAGGAATGATTCCATTCACAAATAATAAATAAAATTAGTTAAGTAAATTCTAAGAATAATCATGCAGG
The DNA here is from genome assembly GCF_027943255.1 of Anastrepha obliqua. NCBI lineage: Eukaryota > Metazoa > Arthropoda > Insecta > Diptera > Tephritidae > Anastrepha > Anastrepha obliqua. The sequence goes on from NC_072893.1 coordinate 54,164,578, forward strand.
GCTGAACAAATCCAAACAAATTTTAAGAATACGAAAAGATAAACACATGTCAAGAATAACAAAAAACGAAGGAGTCACTTGATTTACAATAAAGCGATTACTGAAAATATTTATATATACGTTTTATTTCATTATTCTTTATTATATCGGTTATTAACCCTATGTTAATAATAATAATAAATAATAAATTATCTCTATGTTTTGTCATTGAAGCACCCACTTTATAAATATTTGTCACCTTTAGTTTCCCACTATCCCTTTAGATTATTTTGCAATCAGGTTTGAACTTTAAGTTCCCCTCTTAGTTTGAAGCCCTCTGGCAAACATCCCAGTTGGGTTTTTAGTGGGTCCCAAAAGGGTGGCCAAAGTTCATGGAAGCAAAAATACTTAGGCCACCCGAGCTGACCCTTTTCTTTAATTCTCCTGAACAGAACCGTCACCAAGATGATAGGGCGGTGTGTGAGGGTCAGCAGACTAAAAACGTCTTAAGGTCGAAATATAAACTGCCACATTCAAAATCTATTTGACAGAACGAAGTCTGTCCGGTCCGCTAGTTTATTAAATAAAATAAACAATGATTTTGAGTGGTGGAAATCTTTATTTTGACCTTTACGCACCCCATTTCTTGTCTGCAGTATACAAACTGTCTACTTCACAAGTGTCAAATATGATTGACGTACGAGGACATTGGCAAAAATTATAAGTCTTCCGATAGGGTGATTAATTTTATGCCACTCTGTATATCAACAAATTTGTTCCTTTATTAAATGACATTTGACATAAACTAATGGTTTTGAAAGCTTTTACTAAATTAATTACCAAGGGGAAAGAAAATTTTATTGAAATTAACTATAATTTGACATTTAACAGACATTATAATTTGTCTGCCTTTTATGTCTGGTTTTTTAGAGGCTTATTTCCTAGTTAAGAAAGATTTTGCAAATTTTGTCAAGAAAAGATTTTGGTCTAAAGATGCAAATCTTCGTGTCGACAAAAAGCATTCCAAAGTTTACAAGTTTTAAGAAAATTCATATTTTTACATTATTTAAAAAAAATCGCTACATATTTTACTTGCTTTAAAATAAACCAAAACCCAAAAAAGTTCTTAATAGTAATAAATTTATTTAAATCAACATAAAAGAACAACTCGCTTCCCAAATGATTTTCTTGCGTCGCTGGCCGACCGAGTTGACGCGCTACTTGCGAGCGGACTTGATTCCTCCAAAAGCGGTGCGTAAGTACAGCGATGGTTACGAATATAGCACTCCATGTCAAGACAACCTTTTCTCTATAGTTTTTCTTCTAAGTATACGAAATGAGTTTGTATTACTTGTCTGTTTGCATAACGCAGCTGTCTACCAGACAGCGCGTCTCGATGTTGCTCCACAAATGGAGGGACCTACAGTTTTAAGCCAAATCCGAACGGCACATGGTTTTTTATGAGGAGCTTTTCCATCGCAGAAGCCGAATACCAAGAATTTTTTAATTTCCTTTCATTTTAGCCTATTCCCGACTCTTTTGGACGAAATTTTTTTTTTATCGAGATTTTAAAAATTTTGTGTATATTTTTCTACTACACTTAAGCATATAATGGAGAACTATTACAACAACTTTTTCTATAATTTTGCTGCTATCACGCATGGAGACTCGAACCTATGCACTCTCAAATGGTCTTGTAAATTGTTGAACAAAATAATGGACTTTGACTACAGCCGTAGTTTTGGGCACGTGCAAATTTATCCTTGTCAGGCAGTTGAAAAAAGAAGTGTAAAAGCACACTTTAAAATTTTAAATATTTTTCGGCTCAGTTAGTAAGTTTCACTTCATTGGTTAGATGAGAAAACGGAACTTAAAATTAGTAATATTTTCCTACGTTCATAATTCGTTGGGCAGATACTGTATCTACAAGTATTTGTTTGCCGTACTGCACTACGCAGATTAGATGTGAATTGGTTTGTTAATTAGAAAATGTTTGCTACAAAAATACAACTAGAAAATTAAAACAAGCACATACATAATAACCAACAAAAAAAACAGAAACATTGGATCTATAAAAGTTGTATGAAAAATAAAATACTTGGCTAAGAGTTCCCACAATCGGACGGGTAGGCGTGTTGTTCTGACACCTGAGCAGCTTTGGTAGCTGAAACATTAGATGACAGCAGGCAGCTCAGGTGATTAATTACATTCGCATTTTTCAAAAGAAAAAATAACTAAAGCAAAAAGAATTACAATATAAATCACAGCTACTTAACACTTAGCGCTAAGTTGTAACACAATAGGCACGCACTTCAGCGGTCAGCTTCAGGTGACTCAACGAGAAATAAACACTCGTATTTACGTCATCTGATTACGCACACTAGTGAGAATTATGTATAATAAAAAGACCACCAACTATACATATTTTTTTTTACTTCTCTTTAGCATAATTTATGTAAACGAAATTTATTCAAATGTTACTAAACTTCTTTCAAGATTTATTACTTGCTTCCTTTCTCAGTGTAAAATTGCCAATTAGAAACCTTTTTCTTGAAGCATCACTGCCGCATAACTCAACTGTCAGCATTTCATAAGTATTATTGCCAAATAATTTTTTCTCAGTCACAACATTGGCACTTGAATACATACATACATACAGTGCACTCGCGAAAACTCGAACACACGATAACTCGAACATTCGGAAACTTGAACTTTTTTTTTCTCCATTGACTACTTTAAAACACGAGCAATTATAATATTTTCTTTTTTCATGGAAAAACATGTGAGATACTGTCGTTTTGCATGTGCTGTAACGGCCAGTATTCAAATTTTTGTCGTTATGTGCGTCTTTTGTTTCATTCTAAGGCGGCGCACTGGCTAGGTTTCTTGCTAATTGCAGAACTTTTCTTTTAAATTGATTGATATTTGTCAGTGATACACGGGATTTTGCGCGGTTAAGATCAAATTCATTTGCGTTTTATAATGGGACGAAAACAAAATGTATTGAGTTTATCAAATAAGGCTGAAATAATTAACGAGGTCAAAAATGGCGTTAGTATCACAGCTCTATCCAAAAAATATAACACTGCCAAGTCCACAATTTGTGGAATTGTGAAAAATGAAAACAAAATTTTTGAATGCGGTAATAACACGCTATCGGGCCCTGGAAAACGTAAAACGCTTCGCGCTTCTTAATTGCCAAAAATGGAAAAAAAGCTTTACATGTGGTTTTTATTACACGCAGCAAGAATTATCCTATAAATGGATTAATTTTGAAAGAGAAAGCTAAGGAGTTACATGCCAAATATGGCGAAAATGGCTCAACCTTCTTTGCCAGCGATGGATGGCTACAAAATTAAAAAAAACGGCATGGCATACGACTGATTTCAATCTCAAGGGAAGAACTATCCTCGCGACCAGAGTTAGTGGAGCCTTTCAAAACTCAGTTACAAGCTAAAATTCAGGAGCTTGAACTATGCCCAGAACAAATTTACAACGCAGATAAATCCGTGTTATATTGGAAGCTCCTTCCGGGAAAAGCATACGTTTCTACAATAGAATGGAAAAGCAGGCACCGGGAAACAAATCTGAAAAACAGCGCATCACATTTCCGGCGTGTGCGAATGCTACTGGGAAACACAAGGTTAAAATGCTTGTAATTGGAAAAGCCGAAAATCCGCGTGCATTTAGACATTTTAACTGCCCATTGGAATGTCGAAGCTCAAAATCAGCCTGGATGACATCAACTCTGTTCCAAAATTGGTTTCACTTTTCGTTTCTACCACAGGCAAGTTCATATTTGATTACAAATTAAACACCCTTTAAAAACCAATTTTTTTTATTACATAGGTGAAAACTTTTTTAAAAAATATAGGACTACCTGTAAAGGCATTACTTTTGCTTGACAATTCACCTTCGCATCCAAACGAGGACACGTTAAGATCCGAAGATGGTTTAATTAGGGTGATGTTTATGCCGCCGAATGTAACTCCTTTGATTCAACCAATGGATCAAAACGCAATAAGAATAACAAAGCTACATTACCGAAATTCTCTCTTGGCAGCTATTTTCTCCGATGATTGCGATTTGATCCAATCATTAAAAAAAATTAGCTTGAGAGATGCTGTTACATTATTGGATAGAGCTTGCAATAAATTGAGACAGGAGACGTTGGCGAAATGCTGGACAAATATTTTAAACTTTACAAAAATGAAAGACGATGACGACGATGACATTCCACTTAGTTTGAAAAACCAAATAGAAGCTGAAGCTAAAAGTATGGAAAAAGAAGCTGCCGAAATTCTCGAACACTTACATCCTGAGGTAGTTATGGTTTTGATGTAAATAAAAAAACACACGATAACAATAATAAATATTTATTAGGCTACTTTCACAGAAGAAGAAATAAGAGACTGGAATAACGACGACTTGATTGAAGAGGTTGAAGCTATTGAAGAAAGCGAATCCGAAGATGAAGTTAAAGCTTCAGGTGGAAATGAACCAAAGCGCATAAGTTCATCCGAAGCCGTAACAATTTTCAACAAAGCTATAGCATGGGCAACTGCTGAGAAAATTAGCCCGAGGAAAGTTAATGTGCTACAATCACTGCGCAAAAAGGCTGTATTGAATGCGGTAGAAAATAAGAAACATCAAACCAAGATCACTGCTTTTTTTTCTAATAATTTGTAAACAACATTCATATTTGCTAACATTTTTTATTAAATAAACTAGCAATCAACTACAAAACATGAAACCAGATAATCTCTTTGATTAACTATGCCATAAAAATGGACAGGGTATAAAAACTGTTAAAACGAATGCATATACTCGTATGTATATTAAAAATACATAACGTTCGAAAACTCGAATATTTCGATAACTCGGACAGGGCTGGTTTTTATTAGTTCGAGTTTTCGCGAGTGCACTGTATATGCCCACATTGATACATACAAAAATACATATGCACGTAGTTCTAAGTCGTCAGCCTCTATACTCACTCGGCATTTGTTACTTACACCACTTAAAATGTCATTACATGTCACGCCTGTACCCCAAATCCACTCACTTCACTTCGCTATCTTAAAGCAAAATTATGCGGCTTAATTTATAATTAGTTATTTTTACAAAACTTGTATCCACTCAAACGACCAGATTTATTGTAAATTATTTTAATTTGATTTTTCACGTTGTTTGTCATATTTTTACGCACGTCAGCATAGAATTGCAATCCGCTAACTACCCCGTAATTATGAAAAATATTATCTACTTCTGTCGCTGCTGATTTGAAATGCTGTCACAAAATGTTCAATACGGACAGAATTACGTGATGTCGCTAAGAAAAAATTGCTTGCATAGCCAAGGCTACTAATAACTCTAGACAGCTTTTAAATCGAGGCCGGAAATATTCACGTATTCAGATGTCACGGATTTGCAGCTTATCAGATGAGTGAAACACTTGCGTGGGCTCTAACGCTAAGCTGCACTACTTTATTTTAATTTAACAAACAAAAATATTACATAGATCATTAAAACAAACAAACGAGAATACTTATAAATAGCTTTTATTGTAGTACGAGATGCATTAAGGCTCATGATTTTACTATCAGAACTCAAGCAATGAATAGAATGACATAGTGAAACTCGACCAATGGATATGTTACGTAGTTATTTAACTAGAAACGAGCTGGTAGTTTCTTTACTAAATTCAATATATTTCGTAGACCCACGCGTATAAGTACACTGAGTTCCGTGCTTAGAACTCCAAATATTTGAGATAAAAAGTTGACTGACATTCAGCTGGAAGTGGGCAGAAAGTATTCTTACATATGTTTCAAGCAGCTCGTACCTGCCGAGGTAGCAATCAATCTCCAGGTAGCAACCAAACGCTCGTTTGGAGTAAACGCTTAAGTGAGAATGCAAACCCTGATGTTTCCTTTCCGACTTACGGGCTCATCAGAGTACGCAGCGTCTGTCCATCAGTAAGAGCGGCTTCAAACGAGCATCTGTCTTGGAAGATCCAGCTAAACACTGAGTATGGGTTACACCAAAACTTCCATTAAAAAATGTACAAAATCCTAGGATGAGAAACTTCTTTTGATGGCGACCTTGGCAAAGATTTTAAAGTCTTCGGTTTGAGGGCGTGCACCTAAAATGAGCAGCTTCTCAATGAGAGAAGGTGTCCCTGCCCGTATGGTTGATGCCACTGCCACGATGAAACTGCAAAAGATATATCATAATGCACATACAATGCGGGGATTTGACATTAATTCAGATCACTATCTTGTTAAAGCATCTACCTCTCCTGCCTCTTCATAATTGGCGCAATAACCGCTTACGCAATTTTGGTAGAGTTTAACAAAGCGCGCCTGTCGTTTTTTTCTTGTGCTCCAGTTGGACACATCAAGTGAAGCAATCTTTGAAGTGATCATTGCAACATAGAGGAGTTCTTCCTCTTCCTCTCCTACCATCAGCTGGTACCTAATCGAATACTTTCAGAGCCGGAGCGCTTACCATCCACATCAGCCAACAAAGCCGCTTTATCTTTATTCGCTACGCTATGTCTATGTCGGCGTTAAGCTCATACAGCTCATTGTTCCATCGCCTATGGTACTCGCCATCGCTAACGAGCAAAGGTTCACAAATTTTCCGCAGAATCTTTCCCTCACACACTCCAAGAGGCGCATCATTGGATATTGCCATCATCCAAGCTTCTGCGCCGTAGGACGGGCATGATGAGAGCCATATAAAGTGTTAGTTTTGTTCGTCGAGATAGGACTTTTCTACTCAATTGCCTAATTAATCCATAATAGAGATTCTACGTTGGATTTCAAGTCATAACTGTTAACAGTGACGTGGGTGCTGATGCACGAGTGCACCAACTTTTTGTTTGAGGATAGGAGGTACTTCGCTTTGCTTCTTCATCCAGTTAAGAAAAGACAGAAGGGTATTTATAATGCAGCGTTCCTAGCTAAGTCTTTCATAATGAAAGGCCACTCCACATTAGAGAAATCAAGAATGGAACAAATTCTTTTCACCTGGTTTTTCTAATTGGCGCAGTCTAACATAAAAAAGTGTCTGGCGTGCTTTGTTGAACGTCACCAAATCACTTGGGCGGTTACTGTGCTAATCAAGAAGAAAGCGAGACCGATTATCAAGTTTTAAGTTTGCATACTGGTTTAATAGTGACGTCAGTAAAAGAAAGATGGGATGAAAAGTGAGAGATGAAAGTTTCAATTTAAGTTGTGCATGAAGTACACATGAGCAACTACTCAAATTGTATTGTATTAAGGTAGTATAAGTACTTGGAACCATCTGTCACGCAACTGCACCTTTTATGGTACAAAATTTACATCATTAACATTTTCTAGTCTAGTCTGCGAGTACAAAAAACTGAATGGGGCTCTCACGAACTTCGATGCAACTATTCTATCAACTATTAGTTGATTCGTTTTTTATTTGCATACAGGGATTCTCCCGAAATTTGGTGGAATGATAATTTTTTATAGTTTTTGAAGCACTTTTACTGTGAAGTGCTCTAAGGGTTGTCCAAAAGGGTTCGAAGCGACAGAAAAGAATTACGTGACAATTGAAACTTGTCAACTCAATAATCACTTCCATCGCAGCTGCAGGTCAGGTCCGCATCCCCCTCGTGATGCAATCGCATCGCTGAAGCTTAGTTAGAGCTACCCGAGACTGGCTCTCGATGAATCTCAAGATTCTTGGGCTACAGCCCCAGCATTTTCTGTGTGCAACATGTTTTACTAGTGCAATAGGTTGTTAAAGCTTTGCCCGGTTTAAAATAAAATCTGCTCTATAAAGTTCAACTTTTAAGGATTGGTTTAGGTGATTATAAAATGTTCTCAACGCAAGAGACGTGAGTATCGAAGTTAAGGAATGGTTGAACGCATTGAATCGACGGCGTTATTAGGTCAAAAGCCTTGTCAAACTTACCAGAAACTGGTTGATTCTTTGGTTGGTATTAAAGAAGTAAATTTCGTCTGTATAAAATCTGTGGATGCTATTTAGGAAACCCCAGTTTGCTTTCATATAAGTTCAAAACAAAAAATATCGAAGTGTTCCTCTCATAAGCTGCTACTTTTTTTTTAGTTTTGCGTCTTGTTATGCCTACGGATGCTATCCCAGAAGAAACTGCTTGCTGAGCATTTTGTTGTGCTCCTTTACTGGGAGTATTGATGCCTTACACAATGGTTGCCGGGGGTCATCAGGAGGCATCCCGTAGCTTTCCTGATTGCAGTATCTTCACATATCTGTAGCTTTATCCACTTCGAATCACAGATGCCAGGCGACGAGACAGGCGCAACATAATTCAGAACCGGGCGACCAATTGCTTTACATGTCGCCAGCAACATTTCTTTACCTTTGCCCGCAGTACTGCCGGCAAGCAATTTGAGGACCTTGTTGCGGCCTTAGACCATAGTATCAAGGTGACGCCCAAAATTTTTACGACGACTTTTACTTTTAGGTAGAGTTTAACCGCCTGCGTCCAGGTGGTAAAGAGGGTGTCCGGAGGGAGATTCCACGCAGTCACGCAGTGAAAAATGCGAGAAAGGCTTGCTTAATTCACAAGCCATCGATGTCATTGGCCGACGCTATTATCGAACAATCGTCAGCTTCAAAGGCCAGTGAGACTCCCTCTGGTGGTTGGTTCGATATGTAGAAGTTGAAAAGCAAGGGCGGAACACCCTGGGGAGCCCCTTGCTTTATCCTCTTCTGTTTTAAATTTTGGTCTCTAACGATGAGCGACAAATGCCGACCACTCAAATAGTTCGCAGACCACCTATTCAATCTCGGCGGGAGGATCGTCTGTATAATATCATCTATCAGCTCTGAGTAGATGACTGTGTCGAAAGCCTTCTTCAGTTCCAGCGCTACTAGGAAAGTCCTCACGCAGGGGCGGTTTTGGTTAAGACCGCGGTTAGTCTGAGTGGCCACGAGCGCTGTGGTGGTGCTGTGCACCATGCAGTTTTTTTCTCCATGGTACTGGTGAAGAAACTTTTTAAGCCTGTTCAAAAAAGATGAGGCCTCAGGCCCTTCACCTTCAGACTTTGACCTGATTCGATCGATACGGAATACGTTGGGTGCAATACACTTCACTTCAATTAAAGAGGTGAAAAAAATGTTCCTAGTACTTAGTAAAAATTAGCTCTTCTACTCGCAGTCCCCGTCATTGCTCAATACATTATTTTAGTGCAACAGAACTAAAAACCTTGTTCTCATTGATTTGGAGCTTCTTCTGTAGAGCGGCTATTCACCTCATCGACTTTATTTATGTATGCGTGCATATAATTTAGAAAATATTTCTAATTAAAAGTGTGCATCGGTGTGTACTATAAACCGGTTGGCACTTTTAGAATGCCGTTGTCTCTTTGTTTTTGAACAATTGTTAATTCTCAGACTGCTTTAGTCGGATTTTTTTTTTTTAATTTAATTTCAAGAAATTAATTTAAAAATTTCATAATAGTTGCTCTGTGGAAAATAACAAAACCACTTTCATCTAAACACAAAAACTAAGTCAGTGGCACTTTTAAATAAATATTTCTCAGATTTTATTTAAAATATATAGAAAAACAAGTTTTTCAATTGAAAAAAATAATAAAAACGAAGAATTCCTTAAAAATAATAACTTAAAATTGGTTTTAACATGAAATTAATGCCAATATAAACAAATGTCATGCATATTTTTAGAAAAGCAAGTTCTTTGTGAGGAAAAAAATCATCATAGAAATCATAGAATTTTATTAAATAATGATTTTAAAATACGCACACCTAACACAGATATAAACAAAAGTCATGCATTCATTTAGAACAAGTTTTCAATTTGAAAAAAAAGTTTCACACAATAGTTTTCAAATATTTGTTTTAATACAAAAATATTATAAAACAGCTATAAACAACTGCCAAGCATACAAGGTGTTGCCTTTAAATAACCTGACTCACAAAAATGGTACACAGAGGGTTCCAAAACGTTCCAAGAAGTAGGAGCAGGAGTAGTGTGGCCTAGAGCACACAAAACCTTAACTCTAAGTACAGATACCATAATTGTCCATGCGGAGCTCTTCGCCATAATGGAAGCAGTGCAAATCATATCCAAAAGAGGGTTCGAGAAAGTAAAAATTAAAATACTTTCGGACAGCCAATCGGTTCTCAAAGCCTTGAATAGCTTCACATTCAAGCCAAAAATACTAACAGAGTGATCTTGGTAACAGAACATGAGGGACACGAAGGAAACGAGAAGGCAGACTTTTATGTCAAAAAAGGGACAGAAAGGCTATTTATTGGGCCAACCCCATTTTTAGGCATTAACAAAAAAAAATATAAAATATTAAACCAAAAAATGGATCCAAACTAAAATCTGAGAACACTGGAATGGCACAAGCGGCCTTAATCACTCCAAAAGGTTTCTGAACTTCAATGCCAACAGAGCAAAATCTGCTCTAACCGTAGAAAAAAGGAGCCCCAAATTACTCTGTGGAGCACTTACAGATCACTCTGCCTGTAATAAACACTTTAACACCATAGGATTATCCAGTACAAGATTATGCAGGTTCTGCTGCGATGAGGAGGAGTCTGTGGAACACTTAATCACCAACTATTAGGCATTAGGCCACAGGAGTCACAGAATCCTGGGCGCGTACCTACTAGAGGAGGAAGACCTACAATTGCTCCCTCCTAAAGAACTGGTTCGATTCCTCGGTATACTAAATAATTATAATTAAGCAATTAGGGGCGCACAATAGATTAATCTGGTCGCAGTGCATAACGGCCTTAGCCTAACCCGTACAACCATTATCATAAATATCCTGACCGACACTAATCGGCGGTCCTATTTGTGGCGTGCGTCTTGATGTTGTTCCAAAAATGGAGGATCCTGCAGTTTTAATCCGACTCCAAACTGCAAACGTTTTTTTATGAGGAGTTTTTTCATGGTATAAATACACTTGTAGGTTCGCTAATGCCTGTTAGGTGGCATTCGCTTTTTCTATTGTATTATTTTGGTGTTTTATGCCCACGGCAGATTTCGAAAACGAGCACTACCGAAGTCAGTCACGCGCTTGGTTAGGTTAGCCAGGTTGCTGGTCTGCGTAAACTACTTAGACCTTTTTAAGAAGGTAACTAGTCCCTCCCGTCGGACATTTTGCTGATTTCCCAGGTCTTTAAAAAAATAAGCGCCAAGTTATTTAGCACCGCTTCTTTGATGGGCATTCAGAGAGAAGGTGTTGCACCCAATCAATTTCTTCTTCATCTTCACAACTTTTGCACAAGTCATTGTAAGGGTACATTTCTTACCGGCTAGGGTTCCAATAGTGCAGTGATCCGTTATAACACCTGTGAAGGCGCTGGTAGCTGATCTGTTGAACCCAAGCAGGTCCCGCGCTAAAAATAAAATAGTTTACAATAAATTTATTTATTTAAAAGCTACACCTTGTAAAATAAGAATTCGGTGCGCGATATACGACATTTAATAGTTCTCCAGAAAATAATGCAAATTACCAAAACAAAATTGACCAAGGTTCCAAGCATGGATGATGGGCCATATATATGCATATACACATATCTACACACGCGCACTCATACATATCTGCACATAAACATAATTTTTATACATTTTCATAATAGAAAATTAAAATTAGTCAAGTTTTAGAAGTTACAGTCATGGCAAAATCTTATGCATCCCTAAAGTATTCGTCTATTGTAACAAACCTCTTTTCAGTTACAGGCCTTCGCTGATTCATGTGCCTTTTTACCCTACATAACCATTGATTTTTTATGCGTTATAGTTAGTACTTAGTTGAAACGACTAGTATTGGGCGGACAGGGTTAAGGGACCTCGGAAAAGGCGCTTTGCTGACTGTCTATTTAAGTTATTTGGCTCCATAATCTTATGAAGCGATGTATTGACATAGCGAACTTAGAGAGGTACTGGTTGACAATGAAAATGTTTTGGTATTTCCTGCTTTTCGTCATACAAGTTGTACTGAGCAAAATGTGCTATACCAAATTTGGTAAATGCTTCAGAACTCTGTGTTAAGACGAGTAAAAAAGGACCACTCAGTGGTCATGCCTGGTAAGGCTAAGAGTGCTTTGGATCTCTTTATCGGTATTTTGCAGAATGCAAGGACCCAAAATATATTTCTAAGTGTGGATAGGTTCAAAGGTGTAGGATACAAGTCTTTGATTGTTTGCTCAATTCTCGAACTTAGTTTTATTGGGAACTTGAAGCAACAGAAAAATTTGCAACACCAAGAAAAATCTATGCGAAGTCGTGGAAATAGTTTGCGAAAGCATATCGCAGGATGTCATTGATATTTTCATATTTTTCTAAGATATGTCTCTTTGTCCTCGAGGGTAATGGATTCACTACTAAGCACTGAATTCAAGAGTTTATTATTATTATTACTATTTTTTGGCTTGAGAAGCAAGACCTCACGTTTTTTCAATTAAAATTTCTTGTTTAAAGTAAATATTTGATCGTGTTTGTTTGTCTTTTTACAAATTTATAATTTTATAAATTAAACTCCTCATCTTATTACTTAAGATGGGAAATTTTATGTATAGTAAAGTCCGTGCAAAGCCAGTGAGCTGGCACCACTGGCGCGTACCGAGATTATGTTAAGTTATTAGCATCTCTTGGAAGAACACACATCAAGTTTCAGCCAGATCGGTATATTTCTTTGCCATTCGTTTGAATTGAGGAAGTCGAGTGACTTTCCTTCTCTTCATCACAACAACGCACCAGCTCACACCTCAGCAGTTATGCTCGCAAAGGTTATGTACAAGGTGCCGCAAAAGTAACCTTGCTATGTTTTTTGGCTGTAATTAAAAAAAAATGAAAAACTTGGATTCTTCTGGTGGATTATTTTTATTTGGTCTTTTAATTTTAATTCAAGTCGAGAATATGATGTCATGTATAATACAATAAATGGCCGCCACCACAGTTGATTGCCATTTGAGCCCTTTTTATGGCATTTTCCATCACTTTGGCCACAACTTCCGGCGATAGGTCCTCACATTCTTGACGGATATTATCTTTAAGAGCTGCAAGAGTCTGAGGCTTGTTGACATAAACCCGCGACTTCAAAAAGCCCCACAAAAAGAAGTCTGGAGCTGTCAAATCAGACGATCTTGCTGGCCAGTGCAAATCGCCAAAACGGGAGATTAGGCGCCCGGGAAATGCATCCTTCAGCATATCGGTTGGGGCACGTGCAGTGTGTGCCGTTGCACCGTCCTGCTGGAACCACATGTTTTCCAATCCCAATTCATCAAGTTGCGGCAAAAAGAACTCGTTGATCATTGCTCTGTAGCGCTCACCATTCACAGTAAGCGTTTGGCCCGCGACGTCTTCGAAGAAAAAAGGACCGATGACTCCTCCAGCGAAAACAGCACACCATACAGTAACTTTGAGCGGGTGTAATGGCTCTTCGTGGGTTACACGCGGATTTTCAGTGCCCCAGAAGCGTAAATTTTGCTTATTTACGTACCCGCTAAGATGGAAATGCGCCTCACCACTCATGATTATTTTGGATGAAAAATCATCTTCCTCTTGGTGGTGATTAAGGATGGCTTGTGCGTATGTTAGACGCGATTGGCGGTCAGCAGCTAACAGCTGATGCACCGTCTGGACTTTGTATGGAAACATCTTCAAATCTTGTACCAAAATTCACTGTAAAGACCGTCGACTGATACCCATTTGCGTGGCACGTCGTTTGGTCGTCTGGTCGATGTCGACGGCGCTTCCATGACATCCTCGGCTACAGCAGCAATATTCTCTGCAGAACGGCTACTCCGGGGTCTGCCACGCCTGGCAGTATCTCGTGTTGTGCCAGTCTCTTCGAGGCGAGCGGCTAAACGTCGCAGTGTTTCACCAGTAGGCGTTGGACAGCGAGGAAATTTGCGACGAAATTCACGTTATGCCAAAGTCACCGACCGATTATTGGTCAAATAAATAGTCAGCAATATTCCGCGTTCTGGAGCAGTGTAGCGTAACATTGTTTATTAACGTGTATTTCGCATGTGTTTACTACACAAATGTCAAAACAGAACTGACATTAGGGGCCAATCGCAAAATTTATAGCATTTTCTGATAGGAGGATTACTTTAGCGCCACCTGTTAAGGGCTCCAACTCGTTTTGTATGCATTTTTTGACATATTTTAAGAAGATTTAGATAGATTTAAGGAAGACTTAAGTAATAAGAGGTATTAGAAAATACCTTTCCAATGATGATATGCCTAAATCGGTCAAGATTTAGCAGAGGTATCCAAGTTTTCCTCAAACTTTTCATCAAAAATGTCAAAAACAAAATTTTTTTAGTATTTTGAGTTTGTTGGTACACTTTTAAGACCTTTTGAACATATACAGTGTACTATCTCCTAACGGACACCTCTCTTTTAATGAATACCAAAAATCCTTAATAATTTTTTTAAATTTTTTCTCTTGAACGGAAAACCCTCCCATTATAAGTTAACTCTCCCATAACATAATATTAACTTTTTTAAACTTTGCTCATAAGTGGATTAATTTTTCAGTCCCTTAGGTGTCCACTGAAGAGAGAGTAAGTACTCTGTACTTTTCTATCATCTGAGATGATTTTTTGGAAAATATATTTGGCGGAAGTCTTAAAATATAAGAAATTTTATAATTCCGAGGGGAAAATAGTAGCAAATTTTTGGAGTATGGAGAGTGATGCACCCTATATAGAATCAGACGATTTTTATTACAAAAATTTGGAAAAAATTAATAAATTATAAAGAGTTAAACATTGCATCATAGAAGCTATTCTTGCTTATGTTTATAAGCAATCAAATACAAATTTTTATTTACAACTTGAAATGCGGCAACTTCATTCATAATCAAATAAAACAAACCAAATTAATATTAATTTTTAATTCAGGACGGGTCCTCAATACGCATATTGTGATATTTTATTTAATTTTTAAGCAATTCGCACAAAATACGCCTAGCAGTGCTGTAGCATGTACAACATAACATATGATCTAAAGGGGGCATCAGTTTTGCTCCGCACTGTATGTAAACACATACATACATAGTGTATACGTGTGTGTACCTACTAGGCACACATACGAACGCGGGCATATATTTGCATAGCCATTACCCACTGAACCACTGATTCACCTTCAGACAACAAACTAGTTCTGGATAAGAGAATAATAAGAATATAAATGCGAAATCCAGAAGAATTGAAAAACACAAATTGCAAATAAACACACAATGACGCACAAAGAATACCATTGTTAGGCACTTAAATTGAAGATTCAGGAGAAAAAAGTACAATAAAAGAACAAAAAAATGAATAAATATATTAAATTGAAAGAATGCAAACTAATGAAATGTCAAACAGGCTCGTTTAGTTAGAAAACAAAATTAATAAAAACTTCAAAAAAAAATTCAATAAATTTTTTTTCCTTTCGTTTAGTTAGGAAAAAAAAAAAAAAAAAAATGACAAAAAAATTTAATAAAACCTTTTTCTTCCTTATTCTATTATTTGACTCAGCTGTATGAATTTTTATTCCCATTTCGTCATACCGTTTGTCAGTAGATAAAACTGTTTAAAAAAAAAACTATTTTTTCTCAATTCTTTCTTAGCTTAGCTTTATTTTTAACTATTATTCCCATTTCGTCACTCACGCAAGTACTGTTTGTCGGTAGAGAAAAAAATGTTGTTAAAACATTATAATTTTTTGTTTTAGTTTTGTGTTTATTTTGGTTTTTGTTCAGCTTTGTCTTTTTGTCACTACCACGAGTATTCACAACTCGTTACACACGCAAGTAGCAAATCATTATCCAAGCAAATTTCGCTAACAAGCGATTACATAAATTTCTTTTGGACATTTCTTCGATTTTAGTTCATCTTTGATTAGTTTGTTGGCACTTTAATTAGTCGATTTGATGAGTTAGCGCATCACCGATTTTCTGGCGGCCGGCATTCAGTGACCGTTGAATGAAATAATTTTACCATTTCATTACAAATCCGACACATGGAATCGAACACATGGAATCGAACAGCGGCGAACATAAAATACAATACAATGACCGACAAAAAATATAGAAACTTAAAAGTCATAGCATTTGTTTTTTATTGTTTTTTGTAATTTATTCAATATGAAAATAATTGGGTGTTACAGATTAGTAAAATGTAAAGAAAGCCACAATACGATATGTCTGACCTCCAATACCTCCATAGTAGAGGCTAAGCAGGCTAAGAGGTAGCTGCTATACATTTCCTATAAATTTTCAATTACAATTTAGCTTAGACTGAAAATTCATATAAAATGTAATGAGATACAGTCCGGTTCACTTGATTAGCCTAATGAAATTACAGACCAGGCCGTTTTAATGATTCGAATCAAAGCATTTTTGTCTTCAAATTGTTGCCTATTCTCATAAACCTAACGAGCGAGCCATCCCCATAGATTTTCAATACTGTTCCGAACTGGAGATTACGGTGGCTATGGTGAAGTTTCAACGTGTTGGTGCGCGACCCAAGTTTTGAACAATCTTGAAGTGTGCACAGGTGCATTATCTTGTTGAAATATCAAATTAACAGCAGTTTACCGTCATTTGTAGTCTACAATTTTCAATTCCATACCATATCACCATCTTCATGGCGATAGTGTCAACTCAAGTGCCAGCCAATCCAGATAGAACTTCTTTTCGTTACTAAATTCTGTTTTTTCCCATTCACCAGAATCATTGACTTGTAACAGAACTGCAAGCCATGTGTCCCCTTGCAAAGTCGAGGCCGCCTTCTTTGCGAAATTTATTCAAAGGTGTTTTTATTTTATAACTTTGTCTGGTTCAGATGTGGCGCTTTTAGAGTAGCCCTTCGAACGGTGGATTTGCTGGTTGCAATATTTCCCATTTAATTTTTGCTGTTGGAAGGGCGCAATTCGTTGCAATCCTAAGCATTTTGCGGGTTTCCTTCGGTGTTAAAGCCATCGCAGTTCTGCCTTTGTAGTTCTTACCATTGAAGACAACTTGTTTCACGTAAAGACTCACTACGTTTGGACATCGACCAATCGTTTTGGCAATTTGGCGATTTGATAGTCCGTCTGAAGTCGAGATATCGCTTTGCCCGATTTGTTAGACTTCTTAGCTTTCCCATTTTATTAGAGTTAAGAAGTTTTCGACCAAACACAATGAATACTTAATGAAACGATCCCTTTTCACAGCTTTAACGCGCAAACGGAGTAAGCTAATTGAGCATCTCTATTCAAGTGAACGCTTAAATCAAGCACAATATTACAACTGTGGAAGTTTTACTGCTGCGAAATACCGTTAGATGAAATAATATTTTGATGCATGTTTATTTTCGAGCAAATTACAGTCTTGATTTGAATTATCAGCAACACTTGTATTACTGTCATAGATCAAATACGGTTGCTTTAATAACCATTTTATTCCATAAAAAATACTGCCACTAATCAAGTGAACCGGATTTTATCTCTTCGATGGTAAACTCCCTTGGAAGTCACACGTTGAAACAAAGACATCCAAAGCACTGACCGCCTTCTGGCAATGCAAGGGCGTTTTTAGGAAAACCTTCTCCTAGCAAGGTCCTATGGATCTACACGGCTATGATAAGACCTATTATCACCTATGCATTAGTGGTCTGGATGAGTAGACTCTCTCTCGTGGGAGTCAGGAGGACCATATCGAGACTCCAACGCACTGTGGCTATCTGTTTTACCGGAGCTTTTCCGACTAGTTCAGGCCCGGCATTAGATGCTCTGGTTAGTCTACCACCACTTGATGTTTTCATCCAAGGAAGGCCTTGAAGATCATCTGTGTTTCAAGCGGAGGTGCCACCTTTGAATTAACTGCGATGTTAGTCAATCGATTTGCGTCGTTTCTGGAAAAAAGGTATCCGAAAAGCGTTGCTTGTGCGAAGCGATGCAATTTATACCAGTGCATATCCAGGACCTATGAGTGCCACTAATTTATTAGGGAAACAATATTATGCGGAATTAAGTATTAAGGTCTCAGAAAAGCATTACAACTGAATGACAATTGCAAACCCGGTTATTTTGAGCCAATTAGGCGCTGTACCTTTATAGTGTAGTGGGACGCAAGGCATGATAAGTTTGACGAAAGCACTGGCCGGGTACATTTTGGAAGCATAGGGCAGATCTACTAAGAAAGAGCAAGAAATAACAGATTGCTGTCCACTGGTGTAGGAAAAAAGAGAAAAGAATAATCGAAGTGATTCCTTAAAAATCTCATAACCCTCCCCAAGGATAAACTGAGAACGCTCACGGGCATTCTAACAGGCCACTGTAGACTGCGAAGCACATTATCGGGAGTTGGTCCACTGATTCCTCAATCTAACCCAGCTGCATTCTGATCCATTAATAAGGTCACTGGGTCTGGATGAGGTACTGTGATGAGCAGAGAGCACAAAAGACCATGAGGTCCTTATAAAGAATCTAATCTAATCTAAGTGATTCATCAATAGTCTGTGAGAAGTCACTGAACGACTTTTGGTTCTAGATCCGTAGGATATAAGGCGTTAAAGTTATTCAGGCTTATTATGAAAACGGGCGTTCAAATAAATGCAGATCGCGCACTTCGTGATTTTTACGGTCAATTTAATCGTCCAAATGTGCACACAATCGGAAAAATTGTGCAAAAGTTTGACCAAACCGGGTCTGTAGGAGATGTAAAAACACCAATGCATGCCCCTAAAGCTCGTACTGCAGAAAATATTGCTGCTGTTCGCGATAGTGTGGTTGAAGAGCCGTCCACCTCAAATCGTCGTCGTGCCCACCAATTGCACCTCTCACGCTTGTCGTTGATGAACATTATGCGTAAAAACTTGTACACAAGGTGCAATTGACTCAAGAACTTAAGCCTCTTGAACATTTCAAGCGTCGTCAAAATCGTCAGAATGGTGGCAGGAAATGGCAACAGCGAATGACCAATTTTCGAAGAAAATCATCTTCAGTGATGAGGCACATTTTCACCTCAGTGGATTCGTCAATAAGCAGAATTGCCGCATTTGGACGAATGATAATCCAAGAGTGATTGCCGAAAAACCAATGCACCCACAAAGAGTGACTGTTTGGTGCGGTTTATGGGCCGGGGCATCATTGGGCCGTATTTTTTCCAAAATGAGGCCGGTCAGGCAGTGACTGTGAATAGTGTTCGCTATCGTGAAATGATAACGAACTTTTTATGGCTCGAATTGGAAGATATGGATGTGGACGATATGTGGTTTCAACAGGACGGTGCCACTTGTCACACCGCTATCGAAACAATGGCTCTTTTGCGCGAAAAATTTGATGGCCGAATAATCTCACGTCGCGGCGATATCAAGTGACCGCCAAGATCATGTGATTTGACACCGTTGGAATTTTTTCTTTGAGGTTATTTGAAAGAAAAGATGTACGTCGATAAGCCAGCAACAATTCAAGAGCTAAAGGATGAGATAATTCGGCACATTAACGGCATAGAACCTCAATTATGCCTCAGCGTCATCGAAAATTTGGACCATCGGCATAGAACCTCAATATTGGCCGAGGCCGCGGCGGCTATTTGGCCAATATTTTATACTATACGTAATTGAGTCATTCCAGTATTATCATAATAAAGAGAAGCAACAATAACTTTTTGATTTCATTTCATTCAAAATCAACACCGGCCCTTGAAACTTAACCACCCTCTATATGGATTTTAAGACGATTTTAGTCAAGAAGAGCAGATATATTTTTTTGGGCTGAAGGCGAGTATATCTCCAATGAGTCCACATAAAATGAGTTCGCTATGACAGCTGATTTGTTATTTTTTCTCGCGATTTACTGGTGGGAATACCGAAGTACCCTGCTTGTTTGTTGCTGCTTTATTATTCTCATTGAAGTCTTGCCATTCGAGCAACCAAATTGCAAAACAAAAAATGTAAGCACGTAAATGTTGTTGTTGCTCTACCGAAGTCACCTTCTGTGAATTCGCTTTTGTAGTACATATACATATCTTATGCATAACAGGCAATCTGATGCTTTCTCTTAGCTTGAGGTATGGAACTCAAGACCTGCAGACACAAGCACAGTAGGCTACGGTGGCCTCCAAGAAAGCAAAAGTGTGCACTAAAAAACACTGTGAATTTGCCATATTCACCTGGAGGTTAATGCGAATTTGACACCAACTTGCAATTATTCACACAAACATACTCATACATACATACATAGATTTACTCTTATTCATCACAGAAGGCCGCACAGTAAGGGTCAGCGTACGCTGCTTGGTCTAATTGTTCATCAAAAGCAAAGGAAAAAAAATATTTTTTATTGAAGCTCTTCGATCTCCATCACTTTCAACTTCATAGAAAGCAATTTTTCAGCACCACTGCAAATGTGTTATAATTTAATTTACTACAATGGATTTACAATATTTTTAATTTGCTAATTTGTTTTCGTGACAGAGGTTTAATTTTTTTTGTTTTGTGACTGATGATTTACCCAAATTTGAACCTACCATAAATTCACAACTTAACCGGACTTTGCATATTCTAAACGAGTTGCCAATTAGTATTCGGTTTTAATGCAAAACGGTGAGGTGTTGCATTGCTGGCGGGCTAGTTCTCCTTGTTGTTTCAAGTGTCCGTTCATGCTTTTGGAAATTCCCTTACATTTTTGGACAAATGCGGATTTATTCAAAAGCATGAATATTGATGGCTTTCGAACTGCCCTGAGTTTGCGTTTATGATATCACTTTAATAGAAGTAAATGTTTGTGTGTACCTACGAGGGTAGCTAATTAAGTGTCAAGCTTTGGCAAGCCACTGAGTAATAAAAGAGAATAAGCGGACCAATATGCTAACCAAAACCGCCGGAAGCCTATCAACCATCAACTGTTCCCCTTTCAGCTGCTTGACCGTTGAGTAAAATTTAGCATTCATATAGAAGGTGAACTGCTTGAGTGATGCATTCGCACTTTGCGGGAAATGCAACGCAAAAGCCATCAGCAACCTTCTAACCTTGCTATCCTGAAGAAAGTAGATATACATATATATACATATAAAATTCTATCCTGCTTGCTATCTGATGAGCTGAAACCATACGCCCAGTGCGGTTTCAGACCTGGTCGCTCCACTGTCGACCAAATAATTACCCTGTGGACCAAGTTAACACGCACCACCTATTGGTCGACAACAAGGCAGCCTTTGAAAGCCCGTTTCGAAGATCGAAGTTAACAACTATAAATTTGATGTGGTCAAGGACTTCATTTATCTTGGTTCCGCTATTAGCGCTATATTAACTCTTGCCCTCTCTCGACGAGCGAAAACAACACTCCAAAATACGTTCATCATCCTGGTGCTTCTCTATGGTGCTGAAGCCTAGACAGTCAAACAATTTGATTTGGAGTTTTCGAGAGGAAAGTACTTCGCAAGATTTGTGGCCCTGCTCGGGTAGATGACGGTTACCACATTCGAATGAATCACGAGCTGTATGAGCTTTGCGGAGACATTGACGTAGTCAAACGAGTCACCCCGCAGCGACTAAGGTGGCTGCGTCATATCGTTCGTATGGAAAGTATTTGCTCCAGCGAAGAAAGTACCTACTCCAGCGGTCAACGGCGAAGAGGACATCCTCGTATCCGCTGGAAGTACCAAATTGAAGATGACCTGGCTTTTCTTGGCTTAAGAAAATAGAAAGGCTCTGCGCAAAACAGAAATACCTGGTAAGACATTATTAGGCAGGCTATTACTCGACTTCTAAGCCGAACAGATCGCTGTATCTCTCAAAGGGCTTATGAAATGATAAATTTAAGGAATACGCTATGTGCATACTACAGACTTTTACCTCGCTATTAAAGCATCGCATGAAAAACCTCTACGCAAAGAAGCATGACTGACACCCAGAGTCCTCTTAACCATCCCATAAAGCTCAAATAAAATATTGAACTTTATCACGCTCTACCACAAAGAGCAAGACTCATTACAAGAGTCCCTCCTAACTGGATCCCATCAGGAGATCCTCAAATAATGCCACATGGACCAATGCGTGGCACCAGACCCTTTCAATAAGAGTGACCCCACGAGTCACCGAGCTCCAACACTCAATGAATTTATCCAAAGACGTTTAGTCGTACTCCACTCATGTGCACTAACAAACGCTCATGCGCTATAAAGCTCAAATAAATAAGCATGTAAAGGAGCTCAGCTAGAAGTTCGAGTAATATTCTCTCTATCCCCGGTTCCCACACTCTCCCAAAACACATAGCTTGCAACGAAGGCAATACAAAATTTTACATTATAAGCAACTACGCAGTATTTGTAAAACTTTATTTAACTGATCTGCATAAGGGGATCAGATGGCCCCATGTTCCTTGTAGGAATAATGCGATGCGAGAGTGAGCAATTTTCTGAAATTGTTGAAACTTTCGTCTCCACGCAATCTCTTAATAATGCTGAGAGGGAATCTAATCGAGATTCTTAAAAAACGTTTATAAAACCATGATAAGTGACGAGCATAGATCCATGAGCAGTTTAGTAGCTTCCGCAGAATAACCAATCCAAGACCTAATTCACGCAAGAGTTACAAATTTGATGTGCTTTCCCTTCAAACCTCTACTAATATCATGTTTTCTCACCATTCCCTGCCATCTTTCAACAACTTGTCCATTATAGTAGTGTCCACTTATAATAGTTAAGGAACTCTTTGAGATTGCCATTTGATCTTAATTTGAAATTTGAATTAGTGTCTGGTGTAAATTGTGCGCTAAGGCTGAAGGAATCGTTTCCTCACTACTTCCGATTTTGCAGCTGCGGAACCAAGTAATATTCCGTAGGCTCATCCGAATCACATGATTTTTCAATATACAATGTCTCGTAATCGAGTTTTTAGTATGAACATTTTTAAAATTTGAAAATATCTCTTCTTAACCTCTTAGAAAGTCATCAATTTTTGCCTTATTGTGCCACATCTACTCCGCAATTTTTCTCTTGCTTATCTTGTTTCTTTTCAATTCGACCGGTCATGTGAACTCTTAACTACCTCCAATACACAGTGCAATCTTTCTGCTTCAGATTCGTCAGGTAATGCACGTTTTCTGTCCTCTCTTAACTCTTCAAGCTTCCAAGTGAGGGAAATCAAACGAGAGTGATGTATATTTCTTCGTCTGCTGAGTTGAATATCGACTATAATCACTGACTTATTCTAATGAACAGCTGATTGGCTTCTTCAGAGGTTCGGGATGGTTGGAGTTTATCTGAGATTAGAATTGGATACATCTTTTTTGAGTACAGGAATGAGCTATTGTGGCCATCGAATGCGCTCTGTTTAAGAGCAGTCCATCTTTTTTTTTTTTGTCGGGACAGACTTAAAAGGACAGCACTCAGACACAATTAAGTTCATTGCACTGCACTCGGGTTCCCTTTTTAATTTTCTTTAAATCTACTCGACCTCCGTAGAAATCTGAGTATATCTTGTGATGTCAAGGAGCCAATGTGGTAGCTTCTTAACACATCAGTGCCAAAGACCTCAAGCCTAAATCAAGCGAAGATCACAGAAAGTAGTCATCCGTCTCGTCCTCCTCTCCACATGCTGGGCAGAGTACACCGTCTGAGATGCGCACCTTTTCCATGTGCCTTGCCCATAGAGAGTGGCCCGTCATCAATCCAACCAGCCGCCTACAGTCCCCTCTGCTTAGTGACAGGAGGAACTGCGACAGTCGGTTGGACATGACAGGAACCATCAGTTTTGTCCATCTGCAGCCTCTCTCAGCCTGCCAAGCTCCCTTGTAGGTTAGAGTAACCCGTTTGCGAACCGTGGCTTTGATGGCTGCAGAAGGGAGTGGCATAACGGGAGTGGTCAACTTTCTTGGCCCAGAGCCCATTCTGGCTAAAGAGTCGGAGATCTCGTTACCCGCGATACACAACGTGTTCTGAGACCCATGTTAGCATTAGGCTCTAATGCCTACCGGCATAGTTCAGCCTGGATTTCAAGGACTCGACTACCCTTGAAGTGGTTGGGGGCTGTCTAATGTCGCTGCAACATCTTCCCTAACCTAAACTTATTTATTATAAAGCTCTCTATTCAAAAATGTACCCTCGTATTCGCGAATCCGAATTTGTTTGCGCATGTTTGTCAGCAAAATCTACATTTTTTTCTACTTCGCAAGCCTTTCACTAAAATTAGTTATGTAAATTTGTAAATGCATTTTTTTGGTTCGAAAGTTCGTGTTGATGTGATTAAAAATCCATCATCCCATTATTTTATGTATTTTTTTTTATTTTTTTTTTTGTTTGTATTACTATTTCTTTGATTTTTTAGCTTGCCAGTGAGTGCTAAGCAGTAGCTAAATGACAAAACGAAACCCAAAAAAAGCAAAACCACACACACACACAACGGTGAAATGCTTGAAATATCACTGCGCTCGTCTGCAAGTGACGTCAGTAGTCGACAATTAGTACTAAGAATAAATTTCTAAAATTTTCGTGATTTCAGTATTAATCGATTTTTTGCACGAATCTACTTAGACATCTATAATTAATTTTGCAATAAACACTCCCGCCTCTCTATATAAATTGAATAGAGCGGGTAGATAAATAATATTATACATATTAATCATACATTCACACATACTTACGTATCTATGGAATTCGCAATTAAATTTACTATCTAATATAAATAAATAAAGGCTACTTACCAACTTCTACTTAATTGATTTTTGCTGATTGCCTTATAAATTTTTATATATTTTTAGAATTTTTTGGGTACAAATTAAACTTTTTGTTAAGACTTAAATTGAAAATAATAATTTATTAAAACTTCTAATTTTTTATTTGGAATATTTGTCTAATTAAATGTACAGTCACACACACCTTATTTGAGACAAATAAAATTTTTTAATGAAGTGTTCAATACTTCATAATATTTTGCGAAAATGGAAGCAATTTTTACTTGCTCGAACCCTCTTTTGGATATGATTTCCACTACTTCCATAATGACGAAGAGCTCCGCATGGAAAATTTTGGTATCTGCACTTAGTGCTAGAGATTTGTATGCTCTAGACCCCACAATTCCTGCTCCTACTCCTTGGAGCGTTTTGGAACCATCTGTGTACAATTTTTGTGAGTCACCATTTGTCGATGTTGGGTTAGTGCTCCACTCTTCTCTAGGCGGGAAGATAACCTTGTATCTCTTTGTAAAATTGAGTACGGGTCCCGTGTGGCCATTCGCCTGGGTTATGCATACTGCATGTTGAACCCTGTTCAAGATATTGAGGTGTCCAGTAAGATCTCCTGTCTTAAGTTTTTCTTTCGTATGAAAAGAGAGTTCTTGCATAGTCGCTTCCTCTTGTATTGCTAAATGTAGCGGTGGTAAATTTAAAAGCGCTTCCATGACAGCAGTTGGGATAGTTCACATGGCCCCTGTTATGCTTAGGCACGCCAGCTTTTGTAGTTTACACAATTTTGAAATAGCAGTCGTAACTACAATAGGGTGTAGATCCAGAAGGTCATTTTTGGGTTCAGACCCCAGAATTTACCCAAGAGTTGTTTTGTTGTCCAAAGGTTTTTCGTTGCCTTTTTTATTACTGAGTTGAGGTGGGCCTCCCAAGTGAGTTTTTTATCCAAGATAATTTCTAGATATTTAACCTCTTACTTTAGAGGTACTTCTATTCCATTTATTGGGTGGGTATATTTAGAACCCTTTTCCTAGTAAATGGGATAATAGTAGTTTTGGAAGGGTTGATTGATAGTCCCTCTTTTCTACACCACTCCCAGGTTATATTTCAAGCATCCTGCATTATGTCCTTTATGGTCCTTTCGTGATTGCCTTTAATTATTACAGATATGTCATCTGCATACCCTATTGTTTTATACCCTTTACTGTTAAGGGTTTATACCAAATCGTCCGCCAGGATAGACCAGACCAATGGCGATAGTACCTCCCCTTGTGGACATCCTTTCGCGGCTGAAGCACTTAGGGTAACTTGCCCCAGAGAGGTTGGGATTATCCTTTGGTTTAGCATGTTACTTACCCCTTTAACAATTGCTGGATCGGCTCCCCTATTAGAGAGTGCCAGTTCTGTTGCTTGAAAGTTCACGTTTTCAAATGCACCCTCAATGTCCACAAAAGTACCGAGAGTTATTTCTTTTAGGTCAAGGACCTTTTCTATATCGCGAACAATTGTGTGTAGTGCTGTAACTATGGATTCCCCTTTTTGATATGCAAATTGCAGTTTACGGAGTGGGATTATCGAGATAACCTCCTCTCTTAGGCAACAATCCAGTAGCTTTTCGATGGTTTTCAACATGAAAGACGTAAGACTGATTGGCCTATAGTCTATATATATATGATATATATACTTATAGATTCAATGCTGCCGCCATACCAAAACTGGCACAAATAGTCACAGGCATAGGCTTCCCGTGTGAATTTTCGGACCCTCAAATGCGACAATTCTGTATGCTAACCGAGGCAAAAAGGAGATTGGATGATTTTTTGTTGTAAAAAAATTCTCATCATCAACTAAACGTTCTTCAGCCAGTTGTTAAACCGAAAACGCATCCGATGGTAAAACAAAAAACTAAATTTCTGACCCATCAGGGATGATTTTGTTTTTTTTTTTTAACTAACAAAGTGAAACAAATCTATAGTTCACATTCCAAACTGCAAACGGACCACCCTATGCACGAAAACTTAGATCATGTATGAGTGGGAACGGCTAAAAATTCTCATATAGTAAAAATTCAACGACAACAATCGAAGATTCTTCGAATTTTGACCATGTCTGACAGGTACACGAAAAATGATGACATCCACAGGACTTTTAATATAGCAACAGTAGACGAAGAGACAAAAAAATAGCAAGAAACCACTTTGAAAAAATACAGGAACACAATAATGCAGAAATCAACAAACTTCTGGAAAGGGGAAAAAACACTGAAAGACGCTTAAAGAGAACTCGAAATCGACTTAATGAGTGCTAGAAAATTATAAATGTGCAAAGGGGTTAAATTGCTGTTATATTGTTGTATAATTGTAATTATGTAGAGTAAAACTTGTATTGAATATTATTTAATTGTATATTATTTCATTTATTTTAATTTTTATCGCTTTGGCACTGGTCAATAAGCAATGTATGTAAGTCCAAATTATTTCACAACGTACTTAATGTCAATGGACAGATGTACATACAAAAGAAAGGGGAACAAAAACAAACAAACAAAAAAAAAAAGATGTATGAGTGCATTTTGAATACCAATAAAGCCATTATATTAAAATATTTTTTTTCTCCCTGATAGGCTCTGCTCGCATGACCCACACTCCCAAACATTTTAGATGTCTGAGGCACCATTTCCTCGAAAGCCTAGACAGTTCAGGCACATTCTCAATGGAAGGACTCGCCAAGAAAACCGTACTTACGGATAGAACTGGTAACATTTTCGTAGGCATCTAAATAAGACTTTGTGGTGATCGAGTGAATTCTTCTTCCTTCTTCGCAAGCCATTCTCTAAAAAGTTCTATGTAAATTTGTAATTAAATTTCTTAGTTTTAAGGATTCGTGTGGATGTGATTAAGAATTCATTATTTTATTTCATTAATTTTAATTTTTATGTTTTTCATTTTAATTCATTTAAGTGGGAGTTAACTACATAAAGAAAAAAATAGAAACAAATCAAAGGTGAAATGACAGAAATGCCATCTACGACGGCAATAACCAAATATTAGTATTAAAAATAAATTTCTATAATCTGCGTGGTTTGCGTATTACTCAATTCTGGGCACGAGTTTAATTAGTCAAACATTTTTGATATAAACACGCATTGATATAAACATGCATTCATATCTTGTGGTCACATAATTAAATCAATTTTTTTTTTTAAATAATCGCAATATTTGCAATGCTAAATTATTTTCGTTAATTTTTGATAAAAGTAAAGTGTTTTGCATGCAGAAAGCCTTATAAATCAAAGTTACAAACCTTGTAAAAAATTAAAAAAAAAGATTAACAACCTTCCAAACATTTTGATCAAAATTTCCCACGGCAATTGACCTTTGAACCCTGACAAGCAAAATGGCAGTTAGTTTTAAATTTGCTGTGCCGAGGCCATAAGACGATCCTGCCTATCCTTTCCACTGAGGAGTAGGGATGCATGTGCGTGCTCTCAGATTCAAATCATTACGTGACGCTTGGGAAGTTGTTAATTTTTTTGCAAAGAAGAGCATTCGTTTCTGCATAGATTTGTGCGATAGCTTCACTTATTTAGCGGCCCGCACCTCGAATGGCAAAAACTCTGTGAATTGCAGAGCTTTTATTTTATGATTTTTTTCAAATTTCATAACTCGACTTATGACTCAACAAGGAAACTTTTCAAGTCGATTACTTTTGGTTTTTATTGTCTTTGGTTTATTTCCAATAGCACTTAAGTGTGAATTTCAATCTAACAAAGTCGAATTCGCGCTTGGAAATTAATTCAATTATATTCACCCATCAAAGTCATTGAGCCTCTTTAAAGCGAGTATCTTCGATAGCCAATTAAACTGGCCACATAACAAAAAATTAATAAAATTTAATGAAACCAGTTGGGGATTGGGATTTTGTTAGCGCCTATCTGGGTATGCATATGTATGTGTGTGAATGTATATGTAGTAGAAAGCTAATTTGTCTACTCTAATTTGATATTTTCAATATAGCAGCAAGCAGATTCATTCATCTAACCAATTCAGTTTATGACGATCATACATGATCGTATTACCTACACACACGCACACAAACACACATACACATATATTAAAATTTTTTTATGAAATATGCGCGGAAACAAAACTACTCACAGTTTTGTAGAATCAAACAATTAACAGCAAATGACATAAACTGCAGAAGACCTTTTGAACAAACCGGCCAACGCCACCCAAGCGATCCGATCGCTCTACGCATGCGCGCATGCCGTTTTGCGAATTGAAAACAGCATCGCTGAAAACAATCTGTCGGCTTAGCGCCAATAGTTTTTCATTCGACAAATTTGCCTGCATTTCAGATAATAGTCGGGGTATCAGCGTCAAAGCCTCCGTGCAAATAAACACCAAAATATTTTAACGGGTATTTTTTTAGTTCTATTTTCAATAATTTCGCAGATATTTTTTTATATCAATCTTTAATTGGCTTATTTAGTTTTACTATGTTTATGTTTCGCTTGTGCGTTTTTATCGACATTCTAAATTAAAAATTAAACAATCACCTTTGACCAAATTGCGGCCTTCCGCTGAATTCTAAAGAGAACCTTAGAGTTTTAATTTATGTATTTACAGAAGAATAGACACATTTGTTTAAATATAGAATTCGTGATTGCTATTTTTTAAGGCAACATTGTCATAATTCAAATAGCGGCCTGGGGAAGTATAAAAACTATGTCTGGGTTATTTTGAGGTGACAGTTCTCACATTCGGTTCGTTGTGTTTAGTTGAAATTTCAGCCTGATCGTCATTCAGCCTTCAATAAGTTCTATTACACTGCAGAACTCTACAAAATGGTTAGTAAAATAGTAATATTTAATTTCATATAATATAATTAATTTTTTTTCAATTATTGAAAAAGTTCTGATGTGCAGTGTTAATGAACATTTTTGAATTTGAATTTAAATTCTTCTTCTTCTTGATTGGCGCGTTAACCGCCTAAGCGATTTTGTCATAGTTTAACAAAGCGCTTTGCCTGGCTGCTGATATTTTCCTGCTATAGGTCTCATAATGGTATCAAAACTGCGCTTTACTGCTACTTGAGGAGTGCCAGACTGGCACTTCAACCATTTTACCTGCCTAACAAAGCGCGCCAGTCGTTTCTTTCTGGACCAACACAGAGGAGGTCTTCCTCTTCCTCTGCTACCAGCTGGTACCGCATCGAATATTTTCAGAGCCGGAGCGTTTGCATACATTCGGACAGCATGACCAAGCCAAAGAAACCGCTGGATCTTTATTCGCTGCGCTATGTCTATATCGTCGTTAAGCTCACACAGCTGATTATTCCGCACGCGATGGTCGTCGCTAACGTGCAAAGGTCAAACAATTTTCCGCAAAATCATTCTCTCAAAGACTCCAAGGGGACCTCATATAAAGCTTCTGCGCCATATGATTGCACGGGTACGATTATAAGGTATTAGTTTTGTTCGTCGAAAGAAGATTTTACTACTCAATTAGCTACCTAATTCAAAGTATTACTTTTTGGCAAGAGAGGTTCTACTTGGCTGACATTGTTATTGGTGTCAATGCTGGTTCCTAGATAAACGAAGTCTTTTACAACCTCGAAATCATAACTTTCAACAGTGACGTGTGTGCTGACACACGAGTGCGCCGATTGTTTATTCGATGACAGGAGGTACTTCGTGGATTGAAAAATATTTGTTTCAGAAATAAAAACAATATTAAACTGGCGCTGAAGCTTATTCTCCAATTTTTGCTGTGCGCCTTGTTTGAAAGGTCTACACTTCTTTTTGTTTCCGCACATTGGATGATTTTATAAGAAGGTCTTTCATATATTTTGCTTTGTACATCCATCCCGCAATAATTGATTGGCCGAGCTACTCCTACAATTTGTAGCGAGCGTCTTAACGTTGGAAATATCACAAACGGAGGAACCTTCAATTTGATGCCGCTTCCGAACAGCAGATGGTTTTTTTATGAGCATATTTTTCATGCACTCATAAGTTTCTCATTGCCTGCTGAGGTGTCACCGCTCTTAGAAAAAGAAAAAAACTTTCTATCACTTAATATTTCAAGCCCGCAACTGGTTTCTAGTAGCTTAATTCGAGTCAAAATGTTCACTTAATTTCCCTCTACCAGTGAGATAAGTTAATTACTTACCGTTGCCCTGATCTCCTCATAGAGCGTAGCGCCTGTACAAGGGATACCAATATATGGCAAATTTCATTTCAGTTGTAGTTTGCGGTGTCCAGTTTCGCTCAAGATTCTGCGGAAGATTTTTGGACCTTTGACGTTGGCGAAGGCAAGTATCGTAGGCGATGAAAGAATGAGCTTTACGATGACATGGACATAGTGCAGCGAACAACGATACAGCGGCTTCTTTGAGTTGGTCATGTCGTCCGAATGGATACAAGCGCACCGGCACTGAAAATATTCGATGCGATTCCTCCGGTGGAGGAGGACTCGGCTTCACTTGGTGTGTCCAACTGGCGCCGGTTAGCACCAGACAGAAACGACTGGCGCGCTTTGTTAAGCTCTGACAAAATCGCTTAAGCGGTTATCACGCCAAACAAGAAGAAGAAGAGTTCTACTCATTTCTCAGATCCTCTCTCTCTGAAAAGCTCTCTTAAGAAGCTGTATATAGCATTTGTTAGGGATCGTGTGCCATATGCTGCTTTCATCTTACGATCCTACCAAGTCACTCACATATAAGCAGAAATAATGGAGTATTTATAAAATTTGCAGCCGCTGAACTTTTCAGAGCATTTTCATTCGTTAGCCCGATACCCGCTTCCTATAAATTCGTTTGTACTATCAATGCAAACCGAGAGTGAGTTCGATGATGTCGACCTCTCATTTTCTGAAGCGCTATTGAAAAACTTAGTCCTAAGTCATATACAAAACTCATGGATGCTTTTTATAAGTGCACACGTTCTAAGAATATGTTTGTATTCCATAGTCAAATAAATAATAAAAAAAAGTATTCTTTTTTTCATTACAGAAATTCTCTCTTACCATATTTGCACTCATTGCCACCGTCGCTGCAGATGTTAGTCACTTGAGCAGAGGCTATCTGCCACCTGTGCAACATGCCTCCAGCGTAAGCATCGGCTCAAGCGCGGGTTCCAGCGGTTCATCGATCTACACCAGTCAACATCAAAGTATCGAGTACGCGCAGCAAGCACAAGAAGTGCCCGTGCTCGGTGGTGACGCATTCACCTACGGCGGTGAGGAAACACAGTCAGCAGAGCCTGCCGAACCAGCTGATGATGGTGCTGCCTCCTACGATTCATACGGCAGTGGGC
Source organism: Anastrepha obliqua (assembly GCF_027943255.1). Classification (NCBI taxonomy): domain Eukaryota; kingdom Metazoa; phylum Arthropoda; class Insecta; order Diptera; family Tephritidae; genus Anastrepha; species Anastrepha obliqua. The sequence continues at coordinate 54,196,539 of NC_072893.1, forward strand.
AATCACAGGCAGCAGAGGCCGCCGCTCCCGTTGATGATGGTGCTGCCTCCTATGGCTCTTATGACAACTATGAAGCACAGCTGCAGTACCAAGTAGCCGATCAACAGCAACAACAGGTGGCAAGCGCTGGTGGCGATGCCGATATTGGAGCTGGGTATGAAGAGGGAGCCGGGTATGAAGAGGAAGCCGGAGCCGCACCCGCTGGCGGCGCTGATTTCTCATATGGCAGCTACGATTTGGGCAGCCAAGATGTAGGCGTGCAAGATTTCGAGCAAAACCACTTATTAAGCCACAGCCATGGCAATTTAGTGCATGTGAGCTTGGCCGCAGCGCAAGGACCTGCTATACGCGCCCCGCTACCTGCAGTCGCAGTTGGTCAGTTTGTAAGTGGTGGAGCAAGCACTTCATTCGGCATTGATACACAGTATGGCGCCAATGGTGGTTATATCTATTAAATAGATTTAGGTAATTCATGAAATTTAGTTGTTTAAGCAAATAAAAATAGAGGAAAAAAGTAGTCGTCTTCAAAAGTGTTACATTTGAATAGTGAAAGGTCTGTTGATTTACTGAAGCTGACGTGCCTGGAATGCTCAACCGACTATGTGAACCTTCGCTTATTTTCTTATCTCTTTTGACATGGGCAGCTTTCGATTTCCTTTGGTGAATGCCAAAGAAGCGTTGAATGAAGTGGTCACGAAAGAGTACATTCCTCAAGTTCATGAACGTCTGCCACACAGCGATCGGCGTCCAAGCGATATTGCATAACTGTGCCACGTTGCGCATGCGCATGCGCTTATGCATTAATTATGTTGCTAGCCGGTTTTCGATAAATTTGCGATTGTATTCGATTTGGCCTGCATTTTGCAGATGATTCTTTTTATAATTTTTCTTTCTGCATTTTGAGTTCGCGTTTATTTTGTTTTTTGCAAAGCGCGTTAACCAACTGAAGCGAGACTTGGTCAGCTGCTCCCTTCGCCTCTATTGATCGCATAGCATTTTTTCCATTAATCACTTTACTCACCAACTGGTTATTATGTAAAATTATGTCTCCTTGCTTGCTGCCACCATCAACCTCCATCTCCACAGCGCACAAGCACAGCACATCTGCTGCCACCACGGCTGCTTTCGTGTGTGAGTGCAATGGCATTTCCGTCTTTAGTTTTGCAACGGTTTCAAGGCCTCGATCAAATGAAATGTACCGCAACACTCACAGTTTCTCAAAGTTATGTTTTGGCCACAATGATTTTACAATCAATTTTAGCCTAATTATAGCGCCACAACTAATGATGCATTAGTTTTTGACTCTTCCATTGTCTCATTTTGGCAAAACAAAAATTAAAGGTGGTTCAATAGAAAACCAAAAACAAAAAAAGCAAAAAAATAAGTAAGAAAGTGAATATTACCCAGCGCATTTTCATATCTAATACAGTTAAGATTTTTTGAAATATTTGAACTACGAAGGGCGTTTGAAAAGTCCGTGCAAAGTCAAAGATGTGGCACTACTGGCGTGGATCGAAGTTACGTTTACTTAGTAGCCTTTCTTGGAAGAACACACATCAAGTTTCAGCAAGATCAGTTTATTTCTTCGTTTTTGACATTCGTCTGAAGCGAGGAAGTCGAAGTGATTTTTCTTTTCCCGACAACGCGCCAGCTCACGCCTCAGAAGTTGTGATGGCAAAATTAATAGAAATAGGGTTCCAACTCATTTCTTATTCCCCCTATTCTCTACACTTGACGCCCTCGCATACCTCGCATCCCTCGAACAACTGATTGTTCCGAAATTTGAAAAAATGGCTGGTGGGAAAGGGATCTTATTCAAACGAGCAGGTGATTGCTGAAACGAATGGCTATTTTTCAGTTTTGACCAAATCCTATTACTCGAAAAAGATCAACAAGCTAGAACAGCGTATAAGCCTAAAATGAAACTATGTCGTAAACTAAAAAAGTTTACCTTGAACAATTAATTTTTTTTCTTGAACTTTTAAACGGCCCTCGTACAAACCTTTATCAATCTACAGCATATGGATAGAATTTTAAGTGTAGCAGAAGGAAGAGGTCACAGTGGAGAGAATTCAGAAGATGTGACCAACTTAAGATCGTTAACCAGCTCTCAGCGATTTTGAGGGAATCAGCGAATTTGCTGATGTAACATGGAATCTGACAGCGTTTTGTTTACGACAGAACAGATTGTGTTAGTGAAATTTGTTAGTAAAGTTAGAGAAAATACGTGGAGAAAAGGTAGAAGTGTGCTCTTAAACAAACTGTTATTCGGCTCTGAGCTTGACAGAATCAGCTGATGGGCTGACGTCACCTGGCATGTAATTACAAAAAACCGGGATTGTGCTGGTGATAAACGAAAAAAATCAACCAATGACACTTCGTTGCCATTTGAACAACGACTGATTGGACGAGTGTGTAAATACATGTAAAATTCGGCTGCCGAATCTCCTAAGTAATGTGGCATCCGAAGTTTTCTCTTTTTCTTTTTTACCATAGTTAGAGAGCGAACCTTTTAAATCTATCATTCTGAGAAAAAATAAGCACAGAAACTGCCCACGTTACTTTGTTGCCGTTTGAATAACATTTGAGAAATGAGCGGGCACCGCATCCCCTCTGACTTGACTGCCGAAGTTACTCCCACAATTATGCTTCAGATGGCCCAAACTTGTAATCTATTACCTATGTAAGATGCGCTTTGTATTACCTTATCGCATCCCTAACCCTGCAAGAAGAAGCTATACTCAGCCTCAATAACTAAATTTTTAAAAGGTTCTTGGTGGATGAATTCCTAACGTTTAATGGGTCAGCTGTAGAGAATTTGAAAGGCTCCAATCTCTGCCTTGATAAGACTGTTCATTTACATAAATTTTTGTCAGACGTCTCTTCATGCTCAAGACAAAGCCGTTAATCTGTCTCCGTAGATAACTTAAGTTTTCCATATAAAACCAGAGTCGATTGAGTGAGCAACCTATTATCTGTCCAACTTAACAACTTAAAGTATTTTCTTGCTAAAAGAGAAATAAATAAGTTCGCCTGTCTAGTTCGTCACGTTCTTTTCCAGTAATTAGAGTAAAAGGAGGACTGTGCTTCGACCATAAGATCCCTTGTGCCTCCCTCTGCAGTTTTTTCTCAGCTACGAGTTTACCCATTCTTGATACCCTACTTTGATACATGGTTCTACGCATAAAATTGACTTAATGGTTTAAAGTAATACCGATTGTTATTTCATCATCAACTTACACCTTGCAGGAAAGTTCCTTTATGTTCTATCTTGACTTTATATAATAGGAGTAGCTTCCGTAACTCGTCGCATCAGTACTCACCGATTTTAATCTTGATTGATTGAATCAGTGATTGAACTGCTATGTCTACGTCCTTAATGGCTTCGAAAGCACATGTACAGAGCATAGAACCATCCAAATACTTTTCAACGATCCTTCAGAAGTCATCAAATATTCTTCAGATTTGTCAATTGTATTTCAGAATTCATCAAATATGCGACAGAAAGCCTTTCAAAGTATTTTTGCTGCTGCGTTTGTCAGAAGAGCCTAAATTCGAACTCAATGTACTACAGTTACTAAACTCAAATTTTGTGCTTCACACCGAAGGAGGCTCAGTCTTTGCTAGTGCTAGATGACAATCACAGCGGCCACAGCAATACGCTGTTGCTTGCATAATACAACCTCTTTCATAAAGGTCCTTTAAGACCTCGAGAAACTTAATTAAGTAACCACAAGGCACCATCTCTCCAGTAACTTGGATTGTGATTCCCACAGCTACTGGCACCGCTAAATTCTTGGCACTGTAGCAGACTCAATACATGTCCTGATTTGTATACCTTAGTGCCGCTTAGCTGGAAGATAACCAGTAGCAGGCATAAAATGAATCCGTTTCCATCAATACACTTGCGAACTTCCTCTTAAGGTGGCTAAAATGCCTTCGATTCCGCAAAGGTCAGGGTCTCAACACAATATAACCTACTAGTGGAAGCTGAAGGATTTAAAACCCTTTTTACAACGCTAAAAATCTGATTGGAGCATCGAAGTTCATGCCAAGCTGAACAGCTAATTATAACGACATCCTTAAACTTTTATCGAGACGGACGTCGATATTGCTAGCACCGCAACTTGAGCCATTTTGTCAATTTTGGCGAAAAATTTATTGCCAATTCTAATTTGTTTGCTACCGCGACTCGAATGCCTCGTGAAAACCAAGTTCAATGAATTTTGTGGAAGATTTTTAGGAAAACACAAATTTACTTAAAAGTGGGTGGTGTTACGCCGTTTTCAAAAAGTTTGATGCAATCTTATGTTATCGTCGCTTGTGCTAAATCTAAAAAAATTTCTTCATTAGTTATAGAAATACTGGCGTTCTGTCAATTTTGAGAGTTACCGTAGAAAGATCGGAGTGATTTTTGTTCGGTTTTAATAGCAAACTACTTAAAGCAAAGTGTAATCTGCCTACTAAGTTTTGTTGATATATCTTAACTTAAACGGATGGACGGAAATCTAAATTTCTACTATGTAGGAAGTGGGCGAGGTCTTTCTCCGACTCCATTACTCAATTTTTACTCGAATTATTCATTGCTCAGGCAAGCGGACTGTCATAGACATTTCGGTTATTTCGGGAGGTGGGCGTGACCTTTGCGCGATATCCATTTTTTTAATCATGCATAATAAGACCCAGAGGTTTAAGTTTGGTATGGTTCAGTAACGCGATTTTAGAGACATACAGATTTATTGAAGAGTGGGCGGTGTCGTGCCCATTTTCTAAAATGTGTATATACAAATATTTCTTCTATTATAATTTGTGCAAACTTTCGTCATTGTTGGGGAGATATCGTAATTTTTGCTTATTCCATAGCTTTCGCTATATTTATTACCGCTATTGTCCGATGTTGCCCATTTTCAACATGGCCTGAGTTCTATGGTAATACAAAGGGTGATCAATTTAGGGGTATCGGATTTTAAATTGAAATTAAACAACGAAGATTCAAATTGTTTGGACACTTTTAATATTTTTGTGCAGAACCATTCATAACATTATTTTTTTAAAGATAATCCCTTTCAAACGTTGGCCACAACTGCGCCATAATTCGGCCATCCGTAAACATGAATTTTGAATGACTCGCTGGAGACTTTAACTTTAGTAATGTTGGCTTCCAATGCTCAATCGAAGCTGGTCTATCCACAAAGCACTTAGACCTTACATACCGCACAAATAAGAGTTCAAAGGTGTGATATCACACGATCTTGGTGGTCAACCCACTGGTCCAAGACGAGAATGAGAGATAAATTGCTCACCGAAATGATGGCGCAGTAAATCCATTGTTTCACGGGAAGTAGCGCCGTCTCTCGTCGTGTTGGAACCAAATGTGTTTATGCCGTGGAGATTACGGGCTTCAATTTTCGGTATGAAAAAGTCGTTTAGTCGTTTATCATGGCTCGATAGCGTTCGTCATTCAATGTTACATTGGCGTCAGCCTCGCCTTCAGCCCATAAACCGCACCAAATGGTGTTTTCAATGGATGTGATGACTGTTTTTGAATGGCATCAGATTGCTCTTCAGTCCAAATACGGCAATTTTGCTTATTAACGTAGACATTAAACGAAAAATGGGCCTCATCGCTGTACAACATAACTTGGTCCGAGCGCGTGAGCAACACTTTTCACAGAGCATCGATTTCCTTCATACTATTGGACGATTTGTAAACGTCGTTGTGGGGCGTGTCGTCTTTCCATGAGGAAATGTAAATGAATACTGAAAAAAATTATGCATTTAGTTTGACAGTAGTCACGCGTGGTCTGTCAAAAAGACCCTATTGTAAAAAGTACCTCCCTTTACATTTTTTTCGGCAACTTAGTACAATTTTGAAATCTCAAATATCATCACTGGTACTTGCATATATTTAATGTTACATATCTAAGTATATCTCGATTGCGCTAGTCTATTAAAAAAAACGGTCATTATGCTAGCACAGCTCTAGTAAAACCCTAAGTCATTGCTGATATACATTTGTGGGTATAAAAACCAAAATAAAATTATGAATGACATCATAAAGATTTTTGTACTTGTATTTATGTGTGTGCTCGTATAAACCGAAAATTAGTAGGTAGCCAACTTACTAACTATTACTCTTATCTTACCTCTTGTCCTTTTCATTTTCAAGTTTTTCTGCTAATAACACATTTCGCTTTGAAGTTTTTAATTTCTTGCTTTTATTATTTTGGCTTTATTGTACAAAGACAAGCACCGTTATTAAGTGCTTTAATCTGGAGCAAATACATATTGCAAAACCTCGAAACTCGTTCATTTAGCCACATCGATTTGTCTCGTTTGCTAATTATCGTTTATAGGCGTCCAAGTATTGGTGGGGGTGTCTGACTAAGCCTACCACTGCAGGGGTTATATTAACAGGCAGCTTCAGCCTCTTAAATTATATAATTCAATACTTTCGAATTCGTGCTCTATGGATTAGGTTTAATGACAAACTGAAGGCGTTGGATTGAATTGATGTATGCACAATGATTTTGCCATTAAATTGGTAGTTAATTTATTCCACTAAAACTGGAGGATTTCAGTACTAAAAATACGTTTATGTATTTACATATATTTTGAAAAAAAAAAGAAAATATAGGAAAAAAATAGAGCGCGTAAAAGCATGCAAAAAACTACCAGAATAGTAAAATTTCCAACAAACTAAAGTAACGCATAAAACTCATATTTCGGAGAAGGTGTTTCTTTACGAGATCTGAGATTATAAGTTTAGGTAAAAGAGGCGATTATTAGCAAAATAAAAGTATTTTTTTTAGGTAGACAAAGAACTATACCAAATGATGCTAATATAGTAAATCTCCCGCTTCTGCACCTTTGTCAACTGTACCATAAAATGAGACTTTCAGCTATTAGTGCATAGATGTCATTAGGAGTATTTTTAAACCTTGCCAATGTTTTTTTTTTCATCTGTCATCTGTCAATAATATTTAGTTCATTGTTTGTTACGTTTCATAGAACAATGCATTTTTGTCGCTCTTAAAAATGTCGAATTTCGTGCCTTCAAACTACGATTTGCGGACATCGTTGATTTTCTGTTATCAATTGAAGAAAAACGCTTCTCAAGCTCATCAAATGCTTATAGGAGCTTATGGTGGACATGCTCTAAGTAGAGCACAGTGCTTCAGGTGGTTTGAAAAATTCCGAAGTGGTGATTTTAGCGTGGAGAACGAGGACCGTAGCCGGCCACCGAAAAGTTTGAGGACGCCGAATTGCAAGCAGTGTTGGATGAAGATGATGGTCAAACGCAAGAAATGATGGCAGAGAGTTGGGAGTGATCCAAAAAACCATTTTTGAACGTTTAAAAGACATGGGCATGATTTTAAAGGTCGGAAGATGGGTGCCGCATGAACTGACTGAAGGGCATCAACAGAACCGCAAAACCACTTGTGAAATGCTTCTCTCCCGGTTCAAAAGGAAGTCTTTTTTGCATCGAATCGTTATGGGTGATGAAAAATTGGTGTATTTCTCTAATCCCAAGCGTAAACGATCGTATGGTCCGCCCGGCCACAAGCCAAAAACAACGGCCAAACCAAATCGCTTCTGCCGCAAGGCAATGCTGTGTGTTTTCTGGGATCAGCGTGGTATGATTTGGTACGAGCTATTAAAACCAGGTGAAACAGTTGACGGTGCACGCTACCAACGACAATTGGCCGATTCCAACAGCGCTATACACCGAAAACGCCCAGAATATGCCGATCGGCGTCACAAAGTAATTTTTCTTGATAACAATGCACCGCCACATCCAACAAGAGCGACCCGGGAATTGGTGGAGACGTCCGATTGGGAACCGCTGGTGCATGCAGCTTACTCACAAGACTTGGCGTCTTCCGATTATCCTTTGTTTGCATCGATTTCATCCATTTGTTTGCAGCGGTTCAATTCTCACGAAGAAGCCAAAAAATGGCTCGATGATTGGTTTGCGGCCAAAGACGGCCAATTTTTTTGGCGCGGCATGCACAAATTGCCTGAAAGATGGGAAAAATGTGTCGCTAACGATGGCTATTATTTTGAAGATTAAGTTTGTAACCATTTTTTGTTAATAAACGTTTGAAATTGAAAAAAAAGTACTTCAGAATAGAGACTTGTGTTTCAGAATCCGTCAGATATACTTCAGAAGCGTGTCGAATATACTTCAGAATAGTCACTTGTATTTCAAAATTCATCAAATATACTTCAGAACATTTTTGAATATTATATCCACACATATTTTTTTTAAGTGCATACTTTAGACATCCTCTGACGTGCATTTTATACAGCTCGAAGTACCTTTGGAACTGCCTGGTTTGGAGAAAAAGAAATCCATTATTTTTGCGTAAAACTTAAAACTTTATTTAAGATGTTTCCGACTGTCCGATTTGGGCCAAATACGGCATAATTTTGCCATTTTAAAGGTAGCTTCATAATACCGCTCTCACAGAATTTTTTTTTGGTCCGTCAAGAATCACAATTTTCTCTGGATACCAATTTCATATCACTCAGAAAGTTTCGCAATAGAGGAAAACGTCGAAACAGTGGACCTGGCACCGGACTGTATGGTGGATGCATTAAAACCAAGCTTCCCCAGCAAGCTTCTGGAGTTTTTGGCGAGGCACTACAGACGTGTGTGATCATGCGTTGTCCTAATGGAACACAACACAGGCCAAGTCTGGCTGTTTCTGGTCAACTGCTAGCTTCAAACGGTCCAGTAGTTGATAGTACAGATCTGAATTTAGTGTTTGACCATACGGAATCATTTCATAATAAATAATTGACTTCAAGTCCCACCAACTACACAGCAGAACCTACCAGGCCGTTAGTCCAGTTTTAGCCACCGTTTGAGCTGCTTCATCACGCTTTGATCATTTCTTATACCCAGTAACCATCCGTTTAAGAAATGGGTCGATTTCACTCCCTTTAACTAAGGCTTCGAAGATGTATCGCGATTGCACGGCATTTATATAAAATATTGCAAGATACATTCATACATACACATATGTACTCATTATAAAAGGGAATGTTTCAGCAAAAGCAAGTTTGTGACATGGCACATATATGACATAATGTTGATGATATTTATTTTTGATTGAAATTTACTATATTTTGACGTTATTGTTGCAATAATTGTGGGTTTATCGATTTCCATGGAGAGGAAAATAAAGTCAAGATGGAATGTTCCGCGTATTAACCTATAAAGATAAAGAGATATAAAAACAGCTTGAACGAAAATCGCAGGTAATTCAAGGCTTTACACAACAACTAATAAGCGCTGACTGGCCTCCATAATTCGCTCCCCGTAAAAGAGTTGTGCCAAGTGTAAAACATTAAACAAATAATGACAAATTAAAAAGTTACTTGAAATAAAAACTGAAATAGAAACGAAAATCGAAATGAACTGAAATTTGTGTATCATTGCATGTTCATTAGAGAGGCTCAAATGTTTACTTTACTTTGTTTCGAAGACTAAAGTATTCTATTTTTTTTTTTCTTTTATTTTCTCCTATTTTATTTTATTTTATTTATTTATTTATTTATTTATTTATTTATTTATTTATGTCTAGAGTTAAATGGCAAAGACATTACGAAAAATTACAATTTATAAATATTTTTTTGTTTGTTTTATAAATTCTACTGGCAATTCTAAACAAAAAAGTTCATGGCAGCGCAATTCCTAAATGGACTTCGTGCCTCGTTATTTTGAATTTTATTTATCCCCAATGCATTTGCTATTTAATTTTGTTCAATTTTTGTGCGAAGAGAATGTATGCACTGTGAAACCTCTCTTGTGCGGACACTCACCATCAGTGAGCGTTTGTCGGTCCACAAGAAAAGTCCACTTAAAAGAGAGCAACTACTCCCGATACATAAAATTTGGTATAGAAAAACATGTCTGCTCAAGGGAGGTGTCCGGCTCATAGCGGTATCCGTTAAGAGACGTTACACTGCATTGGGTTGTAGCATACAAGAATTTCTTTTCTCATTTTTATTTTGGTCAAACTCCTCCACTAGAGAGCATAACATCAGTTATAACCTGCAACTTTTCACATTAATCCAACTGAGACGCATAGCAAACTTATTTTCAATGTTTCATTTAGATGACGAAATGGTAATATAGTTTATTAAAATATAGAAGATACAACAACAAATGTGAAGGTATTTTTAATGTAAAGATCTAATTGCACTGTATAACACAAAACAACAAGTTTCTGCCAATGGATTCAGGTAGTGAGGACAAAAAAATTATAAATGCCTCGGCGACTGGAAAGTTTACGTCTGAATTTTGTTGTCATTAAACACATTTTCCGTAAATGTAACAAAATAAAAAAATTGATTCGGGGTTAATAAATCAAATTAATAATAAGGAGGCTCAATATATCCATTTTAGAGTTACGTTCCCGTGAACTCTTTTGTTCAGAATTGCCAATAGTTCAGTCGCCGAAACGATCGGTTTTTTTTTTTTTAATTATACGAGTTGTAGGGCGAATTAATATGTCAATATTTTTAAATAACCCGGGGACGGGAAGTATATATAATAACAAAAATTAACAGAGCACTTTAAGAAAAAAATTTCATTAAAATAATTTTTTTTTTATAAATTTTCGTTATTCTGCCTTATTCATTGTACAGGTTCTAGTGCAAAATGGCGCAGATGTACAAAAGGATGTTTTTCTGTTATCTTGATGTTGTTCCACAAATGGAGGAACCTACAGTTTTAAGCCAATTTCGAACGGTAGATTTTTATGAGGAGCCTTTTCATGGCAGAAATAAACTCGGAGGTTGCCCATTGCCTGCCGAGGGGCGACCGCTATTAGAAAAAACTTTTTCTTCATTTTGGTATTTCGCGGAATCTACCTTTTCCGAATGCCACCGTATACTAGTCACGCACCAACCCATTCAGATCAAGATTGAATAGGCGTAATAAAGCGGAATTTATGTTTAATAAAACTAACAAATTTATTAATTTTAAAAACAAAATCTTCTCGTTTCGGAGGTTACAACTTTTTGATTGGAAATTCATTTTCGTAGAAAATTACAGTTTTGTGAAATCTAACAAACTGGTTTCGACTAACAGCAAAATGTCTAAGTACTGCAGTTAAAGAAATCAAGTCTGGTCTGGAAGGAGTATAGCCGAGAGGGCCTAACTCTAACTATTATACTTATGTACTTACATACGTAAAAACTTACACACTTAGAAACTTATTTACTTATACATTTATATACGTACATACTCACATACTTGTATATTTAGATATATACTTTTAAGCTTTTATAATATACTTACACACTTATGTGCTTATGTACTTATGTCTTTAGAAAATTGTATACTTAGATGCGTACATACTTCGATGCTATTCAACTTGTATACTTACACACTTAGATACTTACATACTTATAATCTTTTATACTTATGCACTTATAATCTATAAGTAATATGTTTATATACTTACATACTTATATACTTAGACTCTTATGTACTTATATGCTTACACCATTAAATACTTATACATCTATATATTAAAATACTTATATGCTTATATACTTATATTGTTATATACTAATACATACATTAGGCCTTTTATGCTTACACACTTAGATACTTACATATTTATATACTCTTATACCTATGTACTTATAATCTATTAGTAATTTACTTAAATACTTGCATACTTATATACATAGAAGCTTATTTACTTGTATACTTACACACTTAAATACTTATATACTTAAATACTTATATGTTTATATACATTTAAGCTTCTATGATTACGCACTTATATACTTAGATACTTATATACCTATAACTTTATATACTTGTTTACTTACACTCTTAAATACTTATATACTTAAATACTTATATGCTTATATACTTTTAAAATGTTATCTTTCTACACTTAGATACTTACGTACTTAAATACTTAGATACTTATATACCTATAAATTTATATACTTGTTTACTTACACTCTTAAACACTTATATACTTCAATACTTATATACTTACATATTTATATATTTATATACTTATATACTTTTAAACTTTTATACTTACACACTAATATACTTAGTTTACTTGTTTACTTAGATGGTTATATATTTACATACTTACATACTTATATTCTAATATACTTAAATACTTGCTTACTTATGTATTTTTGTACTAATATTTATTTAATTATTTAATTGGTCCAAGAGTATACAATCATATTATACAAAAAACGAATAGCACAAAGTAACTTAAAACTAATTACATAATATATAATAAATTCAAAAGCTAAAAAGCGTAGTAAAACATATTAAAAAAAGCTGCCCTTGAAACAGAGACATTAACGGTGGCGCATAAAATTCACGAATAGGATCATCAGAAGAATAAATAGTACTCGCAAACACCCCCTAGAGCGGAAGTAAGTTACGAAGCGGAAATATTCTTACATATTTATTTATTTACATACTTCTACTAGCCCTAACCCCCTAACACACCACTACGATTTCTTCTCATACACACGCCGCACACTGGGGATTTCTGTACAGAGATGCGGAAAAAAGTATACATCCCAAAAAATATTTACATTTTTACTACGAACGAAGTTGTATATATTTGTGTATGAAAAGAATATGTTTAAAAACTATTTTTTAATTAAAAAAATTTTAAAAAACAATTTTTTTTAAAATTCATAAATTTTAATTTTTTTTTTTTTATTAATATAAGCTAGCAAATATTTACGCACAGGATACATGTAAGTTCATAATTCTGAATTACCCTCAAAATGTCAAAACAAAATTAAAAGTGTTTCGTTATCATTATGCACACACTAGAAAGCGTTTAGTTATTATCATTGCCAAAATATAATCAGTGGCGCCTGGTTGCACCTGGTGGCACCTGCAATTGATTAAAACTGAAAGAGACGCTATTAAGCAACACGTTGATACTAGTTTCTGACCGTAGGTAAATGTAGCTCCACTTGCAGATCCAAGAATATGAAGGAATATGATTTTTTTTTTTTTTTCGTAAAATTAATTATAAATAGATAATCAAATGCTTCACAGCCTTTGTTCTTCCGGCTAAAATATATAAAATTATCGTACCCTAAATGAAAAATAAAAAATTGGAAGTCGGCTCAAGCAAAAGGAAAAAAAAACCACCTTGGGCTTCGAAGTTTTTTCTTAGTCAGTTCAATACTATGAAAAAATTATACTTTTGACATATCTATAAAAAAAAACTGTAAGTCGGAGTTTAGTAATTCTTTTTGATTTTATTGTTGGTTCTATTCTGGAATTTAGAAATACCATTAAACATTGCGTAGGCGGTATGTTGCAAATTTGACTTTCTTCCGCTAAATCCCCAGTGTGCGCCGTTGCATGAGTATCGCTTAATTTATTTACTGTAGTGTGCCCAATCGTCGACACTTCGGCCTAAAATATCTTTTGTGTTCGTTGCATAAGTGTAAATACACTAGTAGTTTTTGTTATAAAAATGTAGCTTAAGCTACAACAAAAAACATATAAAGTCAAATATCAAATTTTGTACAATTTTTTTGAAATTTTTTAAAAATTGCATCAAAACTTTCAAACTTTTATATCAGAATTTTTAGAAATTTTCTATTCATGCAGTTTTACAGCTCATTGAATTTTGAAGAAAAAAAAAGAAGAATAAATAATTGAAATGTAAAAGAATAATCCAAAAATATCAAGGTAATGTTAATATCAGACGGTTGCTTCGAAATGGTTATTTAAATGCCTTGTAGAGATTGATTAGTAAAACCGCTCTCAGCTGGCTGTCAAAAAATCCCACAGCTGAGATAGATCACCTGATTCCAAAGCGCTCTTTTATGTAACATTCTTCTTTTTCTTCAGGTGTTTAAACGCTCGTGGGACATAGAGCATCATGGTTGCATAAAAGAAGATTAGATTTCATAGAAAATCGTATCAAAAAGGCTAAAAAATGAAGTAAAAACTCAGATATTTCTGAATAAAAAGCATTATTATTAGCTAAGAAATATATTAAAAATATTGGTTATTGTAAATTTTTTTTTGTCGATATTCTATTGTTTTTAATGTTACCACAAAATTTCTAATTTGGCATAGCAACCTCGCCAAAACGCTCAAGTAAAAAGATCAAGCACTCACACCATCACTCACTTGACTGCCTGTAAAATTCACTCCAAGGCTGCAGTAAAAAGTTAGGAAGAAGAAGAGTGTTTTTACTTGCACGTTTTACAACGTTTATTTTGTTGTACAAAAAATAAACGATTAATTGTAATCGCCTTCAGCGTCCTTGAGGTAAGCTGATTTCAAATTGCTTTCCAGTTCTTTAGAAACTTTCACTTTCATACATTTTTGGTTTCCTGGGTAGTCACTCTGCTGGTAGACTACTCTTATAGCCATAACGGCAGAAGCGAGGCGTGCCGCCGATCTCAATCTAAAAATGTGTCAATTCATCCACCTACTATACTCGTACATCAATGAAAGTGGAGTAATTGCTGTTAACACCGCTGATGGCTGTAAAGTTTAGACAGCAACCGTCAAACAGTGGCATACAAATGTTGGTGTATATCGACAAGCCAAGGCGGCCACTTAATCATATGCTGCCCTTGCACAACGCACAAATCGTCAGATACCCGTAGAAATAAAAATGCACAACAAACACAGCTTAAGAAATTTATGAAAAAGAGAAAAAATAAAGCTCCTTTAATAGCAAGCCTTGCAAGAAGCGATGCGCGTTTGTTTTTAGTTTTTATTTTTTCTATCTATCTACATATGTATGTAGGTATGTAGGTTATATTTCCACTTCACTTTTGTTTTTGTAATAACTTGATTGAACAAATTTTGTGGTCTCATTTGCGCGTCCATATGCAGACATTGGGCAGTTGAGCGCGCTACCTTTTAGACGTCTGCACATGAGTATGCAAATGCGCATGCGCTGCGGCGCTACGCAGCTCGTCAATCAACCAACCAGCCAGCGAGGCGACTAAGCGCTCTTGAGTTTGCCGGTATTGCATTGCTTTTATTTAATTATTTCACTTTGCTGCATGTTTACTTATCTATCGCGCATACACACAAATGCCAAGCTTTAGCTGCGTCGCGGCGATATATTGCAGCTGATAACGTTGACACCGTTTTCATATTTTCATAGCCGCTTTCGGCGGCGTCGCTGTTGGCGCTGTGGTGTTTATCATTTGTTATTTTTATTTTTTGGTGTTTCTGAAACTCTTTGCTGTTTATCGTACTAACGCTGGGTCGCTGCACACACCGTTTTAGTCGCGCATTTTCTTTTGCCATTCATTTTGTAAAAGATGTTTAAATTTTTTTTATTTCTTCGACTTTCGCATCTGTCTCGCTATGATTAGCATTTATTAGCATCTATTAGCAGCAAAAAAAACATTAATTATTTTTCTTTTGCTACTCGCACACTTCATTTAGTTTGCCACGTAGCCGCCACAGCCAAACTGCATGTCAACGCGCATCAATCACGGCGACATCATTTTGGTGCTTTGAACTCATTGCCGCTATGCTTATTTTATTGCATGAATTTTAACAAGCGCAAGCGTTTTCGGTCAAATTGAACCCACTGATGTCGGAAGTACGAGCGCGTCCTTTCTACCATGCAAACGCGCCAGTGTGCTCGATACATACATCTTCTCATAATTTACGCTTGTGTGTTTGAGGCTAAGGCGATCGCAGTGCGCGTGTTGCAAATTCTAGTAGAAGGGTGCGCGAAGCACAATTCATACGCGGGTACGAAAAGTGGAATAAAAAATCTTGTTGGATGGAAGAACCCCAGATTGAATGGAATTCGCTTACGGCTGGAACAAGAAGAGCATTACGCGAATACTCCATTTTACATTTGGCTTCATGATAAGGAAGATTACACTCTGGTATATTGAAATTAATTCTCTCCAAAGAATTCGACAGTCAATATTGTCAATATTCGCCCCACACACCCTAATACCGAGTAAGATTTCGAAATAATAAAGGGTTTTCCAATAAAAATTGTTATTGGTGAATTGATTGCGCTATCGAGAGATGATTAACGATTTTTTATGACCGGAATTGGATAGTATTGATTGATCTTTACGGGAAAAGTTTCCGCACCGTGTTATCTCTCGAAGAGATGATCACAATTGGCCACCGAGGTCTTGTGATTTAACATTTTGTGACTTTTTTCTTTGGGGCCACGTGAAAGAGAAGGTCTACGCCAACAGCTCAGGGTCGATTCAAGACCTCAAAGATGGAATTAGTGAGGCTATCGAGGACATGGGGCAGCCACTTTGCAATTTTGCTGGTTATGGAAATTTTCATGAAAAGGATATTGTCCTGTAAGCGTGGTCGTGGTGGTAATTTGCCTGATGCCACTATTAACGGCATACCTTCCTCTTTATAATAAAATAAACATCCGATCATTTATATTAAAAAAGCATTTTTTTTGAATATCAAAATAACACCACGCGTTTTCCAGCTTTATGACTTATGTGTGTATCAAATGAAAAGTTACTCTAAAAAATAACGCCAAAATCTTTAACAAAGAAACTATGTAACAAAGAACGAGAAATGGGTTAAGTCGTCAGCAAAATACTGGGAATTTTCATATACGTAATTTTAAAGCACTTTATGATATTTAAAGGAAGCCGAGAATTACCACACCAATGTCCTTTTGAAGCTCCAGTGTGTTAGCGGGTTTCAAAATTTTGGAAAGTATCTTTAAATCATCAGCTTAGATAAAAAATTTCGCAAAACAAAAGCAACTTTTAGGTAGGGAATAAGTTCGTGCGTTTTTACAGAAGTATTTTATTTAACCAAAAAATAAAAATTATTTCAATAAGTTATTCAATTATAAAGGGTGGTTAAATTTTAAAGGCCGATGTTGAATGTCAACCACACCTAAGCGCCAAGCTTTTTCTGCATTTTATTTGACATCTTTCAATTTCAGACTAACTCAATTTGTATCATGGAAAGATGCATAATCGAGCAACGCGCTAAAGTTATTCAGGCTTATTATGAAAACGGGCTTTCAAATCAAAATGCATATCAAAGAAAATCATCTTCAGTGATGAGGCACATTTTCACTTCAGTGGATTCGTCAATAAGCAGAATTGTCGCATTTGGGCGAATGATAATCCAAGAGTGATTGCCGAAAAACAAATGCACCAACAAAGAGTAACTGTTTGGTGCGGTTTATGGGCCGACGGCATCATTGGGCCGTATTTTTCCCCAAATTAGGCTGGTCAGGCAGTTACTGTGAGATGATAATGAACTTTTTATGGCCCGAATTGGAAGATATGGATGTGGATGATATGTCGTTTGAGCAGGATGGTGCCCCTTGTTACACAGCTATCGAAACAATGACTCTTTTGCGCGAAAAATTTGATGGCCGAATAATCTCACGTCGCGGCGATATCAAGTGACCGCCAAGATCATGTGATTTGACACAGTTGGACTTCTTTCTTTGGGGTTATTTGAAAGAAAAGGTGTACGTCGAGAAGCCAGCAACAATTCAAGAGCTAAGGAATGAGATGATTCGGCACATTAATGGCATAGAACCTCAATTAAGCCTCAGCGTCATCGAAAATTCGGACCATCTGATGGAGGGTTGCCGCCGAGGCCGCGGCGGCCATTTGGCCGATATTTTGTTCTATACATAATTGAGCCATACCAAAATTATCATGATAAATAGAAATTATAATAATTTCCTAAAAAAAATTTATTTTATTCAAAATCAACACCGGCCCTTGAAACGTAATCACCCTTTACATTCGTCATTGCTATTTACAACCTCTTCCCACCTCTCGCCTAATTTGTTAATTCCGTTCCGCAAAAAAACGCCTGGTGTGGTGTCAAAAAAGTGGTTGAGCCAGTTTTTAAGGACCTCTTTGCTATTTCATATGGTTTGACAGGGAGCGGAAAAGATGGTAATCGGCCGGTGCAAGTTGAGGAGAATGCGGCGGATACTGAAGGACGTCCCATTCGAGCTCTTGGAGTGTGGTTTTGACGACTTGTGCTATATGGAGCCTGGCGTTGTCGTGAAGGAGTATGGTTTAATCATGTCGATCAGGTCTTTTCAGGCAAATAGCCTCATTCGTGCGGTGTAGCTGGGCAATGTAGAGTTGCTCGTTGACCATTCTTTTCGAGCATTTCCCAGTGCACCATGCCCTCCCAGTCCCACTAAACACATAACATGGTCTTCTCTGAAGATCCGGTTTGACTCGCAGCTTTGGCGTATCTCCTGGAGGCACGCACTGCTTTCTTTGCTTCGTACTGATATATAGGCACAAATTCTGCCGTGACGATTCGGTACACAAAGCGCTGTTTATGACCGCGTGTTGCTGTATGGCGGGCAAGATGTTGAGAAGCAATTTGAAGGCAACTTTCTTCGTTTTTTTCGTTGACGTCGTGAGGCACCCAGCGTCGCAATATTTCGGCAAATCCAATTGAATTAAGGTGAATGAGAATCGTTTTATGATCGCAGATCAATATTTCCGCCAACTCACGACTGGTCTGGCGACCGTTCTCCTTCAAAAGTGATTTGAAACATCCTTCATTGAATTGTGAAGGCCTTCCGCTGCGAAACGTGTCATCGATGTCAAAGTCGCCAAAGTAGATCTATTGTGCAAAGCCTGCTAGGTACACTATATTTTAAGACTTTTTAAAATTTTTAGACATTCTGGGATTTATTGCTCCACAGTTTATATACAGGCACGGCAGTACCACCCGGGCGCTGTAGCCGTTTTCTGCCTAGTGCAAGACATTTACAAAGAATAAGTTCTCAAATTTCAGTGCCCATTTCACAGAATCGACAGATGATGGTCTCAGAGAGGCCAATTTTGTTTAAGTGATATCTCAGGCAACAGTGGCCTGTAAAGAAGCCAGTTAAAAGTCTTAAGTCTACACTAAGTGAAAGTATCTTATCAGAAATGCCCCTGTCCGGCGTTAGGAATTGTTTCGCTTCTCGCTGATCGATGGAGTTTATCCAGTGTTCAACGAATTTCTTCACCTCCCGGGTCCTTAGAAGTGCGTTGATGCGGCCCACAGAAAGGTTCAGGACCAATAAGGGGTATGTTTGCCCAGGTCGTCCGCTATTTCATTTCGCTCGTGTGCTTCGGGTCCGCAAACCCAAGCCAATAATAATGTGTTGAAGTTCCCTAGCATATTAAGAAGATTCTGGCAGTCATATACCATTTTTAAGGTGATTGTAGTTGATAGGTGGGCTTTCAAGGCCGCCTGACTATCTGAAAGTATGTAAATGTGAGCTCCTCTCATTTTTCTACGGAAACATTCTCCGACACATATTTCAATGGCATATATTTCTGCCTAGAAGATTGTTGGAATCGATTTTTTTAAATTTTAGTCCATTCATTAGGGTGGAAAACAATCATCATACCGTCTTATAATTTCGATCCAGTGTACCTGGTTTAAAGGTGGTAGAATTATTTTCCCACGCCGGAAGTTCGTGCAAAGAATGGGTTTGGAAGATAATGTAACCACACTATGAAGAACAGGAGTATGTCGGAAAGCTTCTAAAATCAGTAGATGTCCTTTCATATCTAAAATCATTAGGTAGAAGTTGCCTTTTAATCTTAAGGCGTTCAAACAAGCTTCTGTTTCAATTAAGATTGGAAGCGGTATGCGTAGGAGTACACCTAATGCGTCATTCTGGAGCTGAGTCCCCATGTTTTTCCAAAAAGCCTTGCGCAGGCATAGAATGAACTTGTGCCTTTTGCAATTACTTTCTCAAGATGAATGTTCCAAGTGAGCGTTTTGTCCGTGGTATGGAGGTTCTGGGGAGAGTTGAAAAGTCTGTCCATTTAGGACAGTGCATTTAATGTTGATGCTCCTTTTCCTAGTGAACGGCACTAGCGCAGTTTTAGATGGGTTAATAGAGATCCCTTAGTTCCGAGAACATAGTTTATGCGAAGAAATTTATCCAAACAATTAAAATATTTTGAGTAACGTATAAAATTTGCAAGAAAAAGTTTATTACCAGTTTTCTAAAATTCTTTAACTTTTTCTTTTATACTATGAATAAGTTCGTGCGGTTTTACAACAGATGGCGTAACTTGATTATTATTCCATCGATCCACATTTCCAAACATTCATTGGAGAGCTACTGTCGTAAGGCACAAACGTCAGTATAAGTTTTTTATTTGAAGCGTAAACAACAATATTTTTACCACACTTGAAAATGTCGAATTTCGTGCCAAATAATGTGTTTTTGCGGGGAATTCTTCTTCATTATTTTAATATGAAGAAAAAAGCAGCCGAAAGTCATCGTATCTTGGTGGAAGTTTATGGTGAGCATGCTCTAGCTGAGCGAACGTGCCAGAAGTGGTTTGCACGCTTTAAAAGTGGTGATTTTGGCTTGGAAGACGAAGAACGCGAGGGTGCGCCGCCAAAGTTCATGGATACCGAATTGGAGGAATTGCTCGATCAAGATCCGGCTCAAACGCAAGAAGAGGTTGCAAAAACTTTGGGAGTTGATCAATCAACCATTTCCAAACGTTTAAAAGCCATGGGAATGATCCGAAAGGTAGGCCATTGGGTGCCGTATGAATTGAAGCCAAGAGACGTTGAACGCCGTTTTATGGCATGCGAACAACTGCTTCAACGGCACAAAAGAAAGGGTTTTTTGCATCGAATTGTGACTGGCGATGAAAAGTGGGTCCATTACGACAATCCAAAACGTCGGGGAACGTATGGATACCCTGGCCATGCTTCAACATCGACGTCGGCGCAGAATATTCATGGCCTGAAGGTTATGCTGTGTATCTGGTGGGACCAGCTGGGTGTTGTGTATTATGAGCTACTGAAACCGAATGAAACGATTACGGGGGATGTCTACCGACGACAATTGATGCGTTTGAGCCGAGCACTGCGAGAAAAACGGCCGCAATACGCCGATAGACACGACAAAGTTATTTTGCAACATGACAATGCTCGGCCACATGTTGCACAAGTGATCAAAACATACTTAGAAACGCTCAAATGGGATGTCCTACCCCACCCGCCGTATAGTCCAGACCTTGCGCCATCCGATTACTATCTCTTCCGATCGATGCAACATGGCCTGGCTGACCAGCACTTCCGTAATTACGATGAAGTCAAAAAATGGATCGATTCGTGGATTGCGGCAAAACCGACCGAATTTTTCACAAAGGGAATCCGTGAATTGCCAGAAAGATGGGAAAAAGTAGTAGTAAGCGATGGACAATACTTTGAATATTAAATTTGTAACCATTTTACGTCAATAAAGTTTAAAATTTCGAAAAAAAACCGCACGAACTTATTCATAATCCTATTAGTTTATAACGTCTTTTCTTTATAAACGGAATATTACTCAAGGAAAATTCAAATATTGAAGTTTTGAAAATTTGATAGCAACTAGAAAGGGCAGAGTAGAATAAAGCGCATCAAGCGATTTTTATTTTTATTTTGCCGAATCGAGTGTTCCCTATATACGTTTTCGGGGTCTGAAATTGAAATGAAATTTGAATAGGTCGACCCAAGGAGCACCAAGAGATTTGGTGGCTCCTAAAACACTCAGGCTAAAAAGCTCCTTTTATTAAGAGCGTTTTGAAGAGGGTAGATAGTCAAGTGAGATAGGAAAGAATAGAGACAGAGATAAAGGTACATAGTTAGTCCTGTGAGAATTTTCCAGATTCTTTGGCAAATCTGTACATATTCTCCAGTTTTAGAAAACGAATATTACTCATCCTCACATTCTCACGACATCGGAACCCAAAACTCGTGGCCTTGCTCGAGCAAAGGCAGGACACTCACACACAAAGTGCTCAGTGCTATCCGCCTCCTCCAAGCAAGACAGGCACATTGGGTCCTCAATGATTCGAATGGTGTTCATATGCTGACCCCATGGGTTGTGTCCTGTAATAATACGGACCATCAACCGAACATCTTTCCTTCCAAGTTTTAGTAGAAAGTTTGACAGTTTTCTGTTCGGACCCTTCACAAAACACTTTGCAGTTCTGCAGCGTTCTAGACCGGACCATCGCTCTTTATGTAGATTGCATACATAATCGCTAATCCAATTCATGGTTCCTGCGGAACTGATTCCGTTTATTGGTTCTGGCACTTGTAAGGGAACCGCTGATCCACGGTTGGCAAGGGGCTTATTGACTCGCTCTTATATTTGTAAGTCAATACGCCGCTCTGACTCCAATTTACTGTCGCACAATTTTGCATATATTGTTGCTGGCGACAATGTGGCTGCGCGCACCGCCAACTCAGCGGTGTTGGGACGCTGTTTGATACCCGCGGCGATCGTTGCATGACGGACGTCCTATTCTCGTTACCAATAACCATAAGCGCTGTTAGTTTTCCTGGCCATGCAACAGTGGTAAATATTACTTTGTAACTCGCGTAATTTTTTCGCATTAATTTTTATTTGTTGTTGTTTTTCTGCGTCAAAGCACCAAACGTAAGCCACTGACTTAGTTTCTTTCATCCAGTTGAACAGCCAGTGTCGTGGCTGTGCCTGATGTATGTATGTAAGCAGGTACGAGTATGTTAATAGCTTTGCTATTGTTGTAAGCGTCTTATGTCTTGCTGTGTAAATTTTATATTTTTTGATTTTGCTTTTATTTCTCACCTCTTTTTTTCTGTATTACCCTCCAATTCATGCTTTGCATTTTGGTTTTTCGCTTTATAACCGCCGCGCAGTCGCTTCGCCGCACTACCTGTGTCGACTTTACGTCTTTTGTTTTTTCTTCTTCTTCTTCTACTTGTAGTTTTATTACTTTCAGCGATTTTTTTTTTTGGTTGTTGTTTGTTTCTTTAGGGGGTAGTAGGTAACATTTATTTTCGTGTTTGTTGTACGTATTGTAAATCACTAAAACTTGTTTGCCGGCCCTAGCGTTGTTGCGTAGCCCGTCGCTCAGCGCGCGACGCGCGTCGCTGCGCTGCTGAGGAAAGCGCTCGTTGCAGGGAGAGCAGTGGCAGCAGCGGCGGTAGCAGTGTATTTGCAAGCGATTTGTGCCGCGAAAAACATTTAGTGTGTAAGCATAATTTTTGGTATAAATTGGTCAGTCGGTTTGTGGAACAGCATCAGTTCCAACGGTTTCTTCGTACAGCTAAGTAGTAGTCTCATCCTCATAGACCATCAACGCAAAATGGTGGGTGAACTGAAAAACTAAAAAAAATGTATTAGTTTGCAAGCATTTTTTTTATAAAAGTGAATGAGAAGCATTTAGGCTTCCAAGTGATCCTGGCAGTCGAAGTGTAACATTCATTCGAACAAATAGTGAAGTCACCTGCCACAAAAAGTTGGCAGCGTAATTTTAGTATTTATTTCAAATCCGAAAGAGTGTAAAATGGTTTAAAAAACAATGGAGCTCGAGAATACTTACAAAATCTCAGCCTCATCCGGAAAAAAAAATATAAACTAAATATTGCATAATTAAATTTCCGCAGAACTTTCCGTGTTTCTCATTGAAGCCTGAAACGAAAGTGCCAACTTGCTGTTATCAAGAGAAGTACTGAGAGATACAGAAATAGTGCAAAATCTTTTAACGCAGCTTTTGCTAAGAGTACTCTGCTTTATTGTCCTTTTAGAATTAATTACAACTCGAGTCAACTCTTTTAGGAACAGTAATTGTCAAAAATAAATTTTAAAAATTCTCGAAAAATAAACCACAAACTGCATGCCAAGCGCGTTACTGAAAAAATTGCATTTCCGTAGACAGAGAAAGTTTATAAAACATTCACTACACTAATAAGTATTTCTAAATAATTTAATCATTTTTACGCAGTCGCTGAAGCTTGCTTAAAGAAGAGCTATGAAACATATTACTTTCACTTTCTATCTTAACTCCCCTACTAAGTCAATTAAATCAAGCTCTTTATCTCTCTCCTCTCTCTCTCTCTTTCATTACAGAAATTCTTCATTGCCACCACTCTTGCCTTGGTCGCCTTCGCGTCGGCTGATGTCAGCCATTTGTCGAGGACGTACCTGCCACCCTCCTCCAGTTATGGTGCTCCATCCTACTCATCGGGTGGTTCACACTCTTCTGGTGGTTCCCTTGGTGGTTCCTACTCATCCGGTGGTCCCCTTGGTGGTTCCTACTCATCCGGTGGTTCCCTTGGTGGTTCCTACTCGTCCGGTGGTTCTCTAGGCGGTTCCTACTCATCGGGTGGTTCCCTTGGCGGTTCATACTCCTCAGGTGGCGCTGCTGGTGGCTCATACTCTTCAGGTGGTGGCGGTTCCTCTTACTCTGCCCCATCCAACGAATACTTGCCACCTTCTCCAGTTTACTCTGCCCCAGCACCAGCACCAGTCTACTCGGCTCCTGCACCTGCTCCAGTGTACTCTGCTCCAGCACCAGCTCCAGTTTACTCTGCCCCAGCACCAGCACCAGTCTACTCTGCTCCCGCTCCAGCACCAGTGTACTCTGCACCCGCACCAGCACCAGTGTACTCTGCTCCCGCACCAGCTCCAGTTTACTCTGCTCCATCATATTCTTCGGGCGGTAGCGGTGGTGGTTCATACTCCTCAGGTGGTTCAGCTGGTGGTTCTTATTCTCACGGCGGCTCTTACTCTAGCGGTGGCTCATACTCTAGCGGCGGTTCTTCGGGATACTCTGGCCCATCGAACACCTATTTGGCTCCAGCGGCGCCCAGCTACTCATCGGGTGGTTCCTCATACCCCTCAGGTGGCTCATCCTACTCGTCAGGCGGCTCATCATACTCTGGTGGTGATGTTGGTACCCAGTATGCTTCTAACGGTGGTTACGTCTACAGAAAGAAGTAAATCGTGCGGAACTGCACATGTTAGTCAAGCTGTGTTTGTACTTTAGAGCACCTTAGCATTAATTGTTTTATACTTTTGAATTGCTCAAGGTGCTCCATACAAACAAGTCACAAACCACCATCTCATTCTTCCTAAACAACATGTTGTAAATAATTCTCTTTTTTTTATTAAATACATTTTTGTTTTAAAAAAATTAATTTTTTAAAGTATTTTTCTTTCGAATATAAGTATGTATTTGTGAATGGGATGAGGTCGGAAATCTCTCACTCACTCCAGAAGACGTATTCGCTTTTTATGAAGTCCTCTGTGGGCGTTTAGTTTAGTAGAGATGCAATCACCATAAACTCTTTACGAGCTCAGTCTTACCTCTTTTGTCTTTTCGAGACTTCTAAGGAAGATTGACTTAAAATATTAGAGTCGATTGTGGGTTTACGCCTTTTTGGAAGTATTGGCGGTTCAGTGTCCACTGTTGGCTCCGGGCATCTTACTTAATTTCTCAGTAGATTACGAAACGGTGGTTGTGATATCTGCTGCGCTGTTTTCAAGTTTTTTGGACTGTATTACCATTTTATCTCTACGTCATTCCATGCAGTATTTATTTGTCCGTGAATAAACTAAATAGTTGCATGCATTAAGTCCCGATTTGGACAGGGAAACATTTTGTTCGTGGGACGGAGAAGAGAGAGAGGTTTTTGTGTCCCGTACTGGCGAAAAGTTTTGTGCTTCCTATTCGTATTGGCGAACTTAAAGAAATTAACGTCAAAAGCAACGAATATTACCGAAAACAATTCTGTCCGTGTGACCATGAATGAAACATCAAAGAAAAATTACCAGTGTCTCCCTTCCAGATGTGTCTGTGCGTAAATCGGGACTTAGGGAAGTCCAATGACACGTAATCACATTTTATAGTACAATCATCCATGTCTCTATTTTGTATCCAACTGATTTCTGTACAGCTTGGGTGCCTATTATCGATTTGTTCTTTTATTCTTTAGAGATCAATGAGTTAGGAAAGTACAGGCGAAAACGAATTCCAACTTTATCGAAAAAAAGTTTAATTCTTCGTAAAACTTAGGACTGAATAGTATAATAGTCTCATTCCACGGAGAGCTTAACTACCTTTAAGAGCTGTGTTAAATTTCAGAAACAAAAAGCGATGTCACTGTCATGGAGTTAACCCAAATAGCTAATTTTTGTTTAGATTTGAGGCGTGTTAAAAGCAGATAGCTACCAGAGTTTCACGCATTTTTATGTAAAGAGGTTTTATGTTTATAATATAGTTAAGCTCAAAATAGAGGCAAAGCTAATGTTTCGCACGAAAATTGTACCACCCGAGACTAATAATAAATTATTATTAATAATGCGCCTGAAAATATGTTGTGAAAACTATTAACATTTTCGTACCACTGTTTTTCTTGACTTAAAATTCTCTGTTCGGCAAGCAAAGCTAAGTTAACTCTGCTCTAAAATGTATATAAAGGGTGGTTAAACTTCATGGGCCGATGTTGAATGTGAACCACACCTAAACGTCAACGACGCCGTTGGACTTCTTTCTTTGGGGTTATTTGAAAGAAAAGGTGAACGTCGATAAGCCAGTAACAATTCAAGAGCTACAGGATGAGATGATTCGGCACATTAACGGCATAGAACCTCAATGATGCCTCAGCGTCATAGAAAATTTGGACCATCGGATGGAGGTGTGCCGCCGAGGCCGCGGCGGCCATTTGGCCAATATTTTGTTCCATACGTAATTGAGCCATACGAATATTATCATAATAAGGAGAAATGACAATAATTTCCTAAAAGAATTGTTTTTTATTCAAAATCAACACCGGCCCTTGAAACTTAACCACCTTTTATATTCAAATGCGATGGTAGGTAACCGGCTGAATATAGTCGAATGTGCCTGAAAGTTTGCTGAATGGAATTTAGGTGTTATCTGCCCATATCCATGATGCTATCTAATGAATCTGTGCCAACGGATGCATAATCAGTATTTTCGAAATTGAACATAAGATTACGTACGTACGTATATCGAAAGGCCATCATCTGTCAACTGTTGGGAAGCCTTTTCTTTGTATTTCCAGATTAGAGCTTGTCTTATATTTGCTCAAACACCACTAACAGGTACCGCATAAATACTTTCGGTAGCATTTGATGCTATTCGTACGACGATCCTTAGACCGCAGAGCCACGGTATCTTTATATGATATATTTATACGCTTTATGGGCGTTTGACCGAGCTCCTGCTCCTATAGTACTTGATGTTGTTCCTCAAATGAAGGGGCCAGAAGAGACCTACAGTTTTAAGCCGACTTCGAACGGCAGATGTTTTTTATGAGGAGCTTTTCATGGCAGAAATACATTCGGAAGTTTGGCATTGCCTGTCGAGGGGCGAACGCTATTAGAAAAAATGTATTCTATCATTTTGATGCTTCACTCACGGAGGTTCGAACCTATGCACCAAACCATTTGATATCTTTATCCTCCTTAATTTGTTTTAAAGTTTATATACGCAATCATTCAAACTTCTGCGCCATACTCGTACATGCGCATGAACTCGTTAAGAAACTTGGTTGTGGTCTACTTTTTTCACTCATACAGAGAGAACCTCACTTTTCATTTGCCTACTCAGTTCAAAGTAGCAGTTGCTGTCAAGCCTCAGTTCTCAGAACTGACTTCGCTATCGGTGTCGAGGATGGTTCCACTTTTTCTCTTATCTAAAAGGAAAGGAAGCGCAAATATGCATCCTACGCCAAAAATTATACACAATTCAGTGCGATGCTGGTACAGTTTAGCTCAGCAAATCGAGCTATCTTCGTAAGTGTCAAATTTAAAAGCTTTGTTACAGAATTTGTCCGTCTTAAATCCCATTAGAGAGTTCTTTCTAATTACAAGAGAGCTGATCAAGTAGCTCGTATTTCTCACCGAAATTTTGCATGAGCTTCGAGAGTACTATTGCGAGGCTGATTTTGTAAAACACTTTCTTTCATCCTTCCTCCACCCTTAATACGTTGCATATGACTCTTTTATGTTCGAAAGAGTACTGAACGTTTTCCTTTGATTGCTCCTTTTCATGCTAATTTCATCTCTTGATACAGGTATAATCCAGCGAAGTACGCGGACGGTCAATCACTTAGGTGACGATAGGAAATCTCTTGCATTAAAAAGCGGATTAAGCCGGCACATGGGCTTAAAAGAGAACCTTTGGATTCTACTGACACGAAACGAACAGTGAAGGTAGCAATGCTGATTAATAGTTAGACATTCTAGAATCTAGTGAAGACCCCAGATTCGTTTTTGACCTGGTAAGTCAACTTGAGTATCGTTTCGGCCATCTTAAAGTGTCCTTTTCAATGAAGAAGCATGAGTGGCTTGAAGCAACTTATTTTGTCAATTAATATTTGATGTCCAGGGAAGGCATCGAACCCAGCACTACCACCTAACTCAGTATTCTAAGCAGTATCCACCAAATTTCAAATTAAGATCAGATAAACTTATTTCCTTAAAATAAAATTTAAATAAACAACAGTCAACTTTGAAGACCTTTAGCAATCAAGCAAATAATGTGTCTGAAGGCCCTCGACTCATTTGAAATAGTGCTTTTTGAGTGTTTCTTTAAAAGCGTGTAAAATGGAAACGAAAACAGATTTTTATTTTTGCTTTCAGTAGTTTATTTTCTAACCCATTGATACAGCCGGTTGTACTGAACCGATTGGAAGGCCATTGGAAGATTTAAATAATGCATCATTGCACGAAGTTGTTTCGCGAGTTCCCACTTCAAGACACCCAACCAAACGGCACGTAACTGCAATTAATACATCGCTTGAATATAATTTCAAAAATGATTTGAAGAACTGTATTGTATGCAGCTTAGCTCTTGACACATCCACAGATATCACAGATCTTCCACAATTGACAATTCCCATACGTTTTGTTGCACCTGACTTCGTTGTTAAAGAAGAACTATTAGATTTAGTAGCACTTTAAGGTTCAAACCGCGTTGTCGATGTTAAAAATCCCTTAGATTCCATAGTGAAAACTTTCGATGTGACTCTTAATAAATTTGTATGCATTCCAACTGATGGAGCTCCGGTCTTCATCATAGCATCACAGTTCGGGGTAAACCATCGCTTCCGTTACTATTCGCCTGCACGTCATTCGGCCATCAACTTTTCGTTTGATATCAAATATGCCCATACCTCCAAAGTTGCCTTCAGTGTCCTCTCTCCATCGTTTTCTCGGCCGGCTCCTTCTTCTGTCGTCTTGTGGATTTGTTTCGAAGATCTTTTTTAGAGTTCTATCGTTGCTCATCCGTAA
Organism: Anastrepha obliqua; assembly: GCF_027943255.1. Classification (NCBI taxonomy): domain Eukaryota; kingdom Metazoa; phylum Arthropoda; class Insecta; order Diptera; family Tephritidae; genus Anastrepha; species Anastrepha obliqua. The sequence continues at coordinate 54,225,641 of NC_072893.1, forward strand.
AATGTGACCGTACCATCGAATCCTTTATGCTCTTATGTGCCTGATTACGGTTGTAACCCTGATAAATATGTTTAACTCGTCATTGTACTGAATGCCATAAATAATAATCTTCAAGTCGTACAGGTCCAGATATAAAGGAATTGGTTTATTAGGCTTTTAAGAGATGATTATCAAATTCCACAATTCATACCGATTCATACCAAAATCTTCTTACAAAATATTTAAAATATCCTGGTGTTATGAAAACAGTGTTAAACATTGTGTATTACATTCACACCAATGCAAAAAATCATCGACATTTCAAAAATTTCCTTGAAGGATTAAAAGACCAAGAAGTTCCAAATTATAATACATCGCATTGTTGATGCTCATCTCATGTTTTTTCTGAACTCCTTTTGAAATTTAAAATAATTGAGGGTGACTTTTCCATTTCCCATATAATTATGACCCAAAAAGTATCTGGAGAATTAGAATTAACAGAGATGCAAGCAGACAAGCTCTACAACTAAAATACGAAGGCTTAAAAAGTGCCCGTGGGCTGCCATCTATCAAACGACGGCAAAACAAAATTCAGACTGATTTATAGGTTATTTTGTATTTGGCAGCTATTCGAGTCAAACCTGCTTCGTGATTTTCACTAAGATGGAAAAAGAGCAGCATCGTTCGGTAATTCGCTTTTTGTTTTTGAATGGGAAAACATGTGAGGAGATAAAAGCACAATTGGATGCTATCTATGGGAACGCTTTACCATCTACATATGAGGAAATCATTCAAAAAGTGTACGACATGATTTTCGCTGAAAAATGAACGAAAGTGCGCAAAGTAACAGAGGCCATAGATGTGTCGAGCGGAACGGCAATTAATATTTTACATGATAAGTTGGCAATGATAAAATTGTCGACCCGATGGGTGCCGCGATTGCTCACAAATAACAACAAGCGGATGCGGCTGTTAACTTCGAAGCAGTATTTAGAGCAATTTAAGCGAGATCCGAAGGAACTTTATCATCGAGCTCCCACCTTTGATGAAACCTAGATTCATCATTACACACCAGAAACTAAGCAACAATCAAACAATGGATTTGTCCCAGTGAATCTGCTCTAAAGAAGGCGAAGACAATGCTATCTGCCGGAAAGGTCTTCGTGTCGATTTTTTGGGGTGCGAATGACGTCCTCTTTATGGATTTTTTAGAAAAAGAAATAGCGATCACTGGACAATACTACAGTGAGTTATTGGACCGCTTTCACGAAAAATTGAAGGAGACACGGGCGCATTGGGCGAAAAAGGTGACCGCACTTTCATCCGGAGTTGTCGCCATCAAACTGCGTGAATTACGTTATGAATTGCTGTCGCACCCCCCGTATTCACCCAATGTGGATCCCTGCAACTTTTTCTTGTTCCCTAACATGAAGATATGGCTCGCGGGGAAAAAATTTTGTTCAAGCGAGGTCATCGCCGAGTCGGATGCATATTTTGGAGAGTTCGACAAATTCTATTTTTTGGAGGGGTTGAAAAAATGGCCGGAGGGTTGAGAGAGTGGTATCTTTCTAAAAGGGGACTATGTTGAAATATAAAAAATAAAAAAATGGCTCGGACTATCAAGGAGCTTGGCCACCCCTGCTCTATTATATTGTAAACGATCCACTTTTCCCACGTATTTCACATGACAAAACTTCGGACGATGTCTTCCAACACTTTCAAGCGCTGTAAATTGTTCATTCCCAGGACTTCAGTCAAAGCAACTCAAACAGTTCTTCCTTAGCAAGACACAAATAGCAGGTGACAGAAAATTAACAAGTCTTCTTAATTTCACTTAGCCAAGTCGCAGTGTAAATGTACTGGATCGCGACTAATTTAAAGAACCTCTGCTAGGAAGAGATGCTGCCTATGCGCTCACTAAAAACATTCACAAATACATTCAGGTGTCTCCGGGGATTGTATAAAGTTTCCTCGATTTCTCAACCTTAACCACATTTAGTATTTATAGCAAATTGGAGGTCTGAAATCGTAGTCCGAAAATTTCGTTTTTGTATTACTGGCAAGGAACCAGAAGGCAGACGTGCCAACGATCTCAAACAAAAGTAGTTCGCCCGCATTACGGAAAATGGAGTAACTGCTGCTAAATCTGATGGCTTTAAAGTTTAGCCCCCAACCGTCAAATAGTGGCATACAAATGTATGTTTTTATTTATGTTGGCAACCTCTTAAGGCGGCCAGCAGACTAATCATATGCCAACCTTCATTTCAAATATTGACGGCAAAAGACCGCATCAAAAATGTATAAATGTGAGAAAAACGCCTTGCCATGGGTGTTGCGACTATTTTTTATATGTATTTCACTTTTCGGCAAGTCGACAGTGACTCAATTGCGCTCAGCTCAACCGCTTTGCCGTCTACACGTGTGTATGCAAATTCGCGTGCGCTGCGTCGGTCGCCAATGTGCAAATTAAACAGTCAACCAGCCAGCGAGTTTGCAAAGCGCTATTGTGTTTGCCGGTGTTTGCTGCGGCGCACAGTGGAATATGAGCGGAATAAACTTAAATTGTCGAAGATTTTAAAAATATACTCGTATGAGTTGTTGTGACAACGAAATATATTAGCAAAATGTACTAAACATCTACATATGTATACGAGGTGTGTTCAAAAAGTATCGCGAATTTTGTGTTTTTTCAAAAATTATTTATTTATGTATTAATATCTATTTTGTCCCTTTCGAAGTAATCCCCATGAGATATTATGCACTTGTGCTAACGTTTTCTCCAATCTTCGAAGCACTTCAAAAAAACATTTTTTTATCTTGTTCAGCTCCTCCTTCGATGCCGTCTTTATCTTATCAATCGTAGCGTAGCGTCGTCCTTTCATGGGCCTCTTCAGTTTCGGGAACAAGAAAAAGTCACAGGGGGCCAGATCTAGGGAATACGGTGGCTGTGGCATCATATACTACAGCCAATTTTTGTTCTTCCACAAATCCGGGCGTTTCTGGCGGATTGCTTCGCGTAAATTGGGCATAACTTGCAGATAATATTCCTTATTGACAGTTTTACCATGTGGCAAGAACTCATGATGCACAACGCCCCAGCAATCGAAGAAAATAGTAAGCACAACTTTTATATTCGACGAACTTGGCGCGCTTTTTTCGGTCTTGAGATGATTGAGCTTTATTTTCCACGTCATATCCATAAACCTACGATTCGTCACCGGTTATGACCCTCTGGAGCAAATTTGGGTCGTCGCGGACAGAATCCAACATCTCATTAGCAATGTTCATGCGATGCTGCTTTTGGTCGAAATTGAGCAGTTTCGGTACGAATTTTGCGGCGACCCGTCTCATGCTCAAATCATTGAAAAAAATCGAATGGCACAAGCCAATCGATATGTCTAGGTCCTCAGCAACTTCTCTAACTGTGATTCGACGATTGGCCAATACCATTTTCTTCACTTCATCAATTTTTTGGTCTGTTGTTGAAGAGCTCGGGCTTCCGACACGCTTTTCGTCCTTCACATCTTCTCGGCCTTCTGATAACATTTTGTACTACCGATAAACGTTGCTATGGTCCAAAATATTTAGCTTCTCCGTATGACACAGTCAACATTCGGAATGCATCCGCGCACTTAATTTCGTTTTTCACACAAAATTTGATACAGGTTCTTTGATCCATTTTTTCGAATAGGTAGAAATCGAAGACGAGCCGAAACACGTGCAAGCAAAGCAGCTGTCAACAATTAACTCAACATTCAAAATGGCCGAACTCGTCGGCATGAATGAGAGGCATGAGTACCAACATATCGCCACAAAAAAATCGAAATTCGAATATACGTAACCTACGAAAATTCAAAATTCGCGATACTTTTTGAACACACCTCGTATATGCACATGCTATTTCTGTTTAATAGTGCTAGAGGCAAATCAATTAACCTCCTATCGCACGCTTTTCTTGTCTGAGAAGACATTAACAAAAATGTTCCAGTTGTCTGCAATAAAATGTAAAAACGAATATTTTTGTGAAACATTTAAACTTTCAATCAACCCTATAAAGTTCAAATTTTTCAGGTGTAAAGAAATAAGGCTCAAATATACTCACACGGATAAGAAATATTAAGCCAAACTGTTTGAAAAAAATATGTGGCATCAAATTTTATTAAAGCTACTTAAGGGGTCCCGGTGGTCTAGAATTTTCAAACAAGCTTTTTTTTTTTGGTATTTCAAAAGTATAGGCTTTTAAGAATATACTGTAAAATTTTTGGAAGGATATTCCCAGTATTTACGATTCTACAGCCGTTTTAGCAGGTAGAGTCAGATTCGTCACGCGGCCACTCTTAAAACTTTAAACTCAATTATCTCAAAACTACTTATTTCGGCCTGGTGTTGTCAAAATAAAAAAAACAATTCAACTTTCTGAAATTTTAATATGTTATGCACAATATCAATGGCTACCAACCGCATTGGAATCATATTAATATGTCAATTATTTATTTATTTTAATTATCAAAATGAACAACACCATCCATGTCCAATTTTTCGCCATTTTTGAAGTTATTAAAATTAAAAAAAAAAATTTTTTAATTTTGTATGTAAAAGAAGTTAAATAAAAAGTTTAACAGTTTTAAACATTGGTTTTTATTTTTATTGTAAAACAAAATTTGTCCAGACGACCGGGACCCCTTAAAGACAATATTAATGGTAAATGTAGTTTTATACGATTATTTTTTTCTTCAGACCAAATTAAGAAAAAATGCATTAAAAAAATATTCAAAAATTCCAATATAAAACTACAAAAAATTGGTTCAATATTTGACACCTCTTCTTGGCTTTTTTTGTACCATTTTGTCGCAAGCCTTTGATGATATATTTAAAAAAATTGGTATAATACATTTCACTCAAACTATTATCCTTCAAAAGCAACGGTCCCTGCAATTTGGTGGCTGGTGTCGTTAGCACTACCCATTAGTGATTATCCGCTTCTGATCTAAAGTAGATGTGCCATGTTGGGCGGGCTTCACATAAGACTTCTCGCATTTAGGGTTGTAATAATGGGTCTATTGTTCCTATCCATGAAGGAAAAACGGCACTAACTTTTCGAGTAGCTTTTTCTCACGTAATTCTTCTTTTAATATAACTGTATGGTTACCCATTCATTTCAGAAGCTTATGGTCTGAGCAATTTCACGCCTAGTTAAACTTGGATCTTCGCAAAAAATAAATGTTTTTTTTATTTTATAAATACTAAAATGTAATGGGCTTTAAAATTTAGTACCCATTTTTTCAGTTCTGATTAAAAAGTTAGAAATTTTTATAAGTTTTGCGCAAAGTATGAAGCTTTGATTTATACCATATTTGTGGTGGAATGAACTGTCGTCAAGAAGATTTGTTCTCGTGTCGATAGGTGTAAAGCAAAGTTGAATAAATTTAGCCGCAGTGCTTCGAAGGTCTCCATTACATCGTAACAGGTGACGTATCTTGCATCTATGTATACATGTGAGCCTGAAACCAAACAGCAATCGACAGTATCCACTTATGAGTGGCAAAAGTGCTTTCAAAATTGGTCCAAAGTGGAAGTGGAAGTGTGTTGACTTCCAAGGAGAATATTTTTAAGAACAATAAAGTCATTTTCATTATTATTTTACAGCGCAAAATATAAAGGCAACGCTCGTACGAGGGGTGCCTTTTATATGTCGGGATTTGGCAACCCTGGTGTTGCAATCTGGCAACTGACAGCTGTATCGCAAAGTTTGACATTTTTTGGCTTTTACGTACTCAGAATGTTTTGAAATACCAGCGCTATTTGTGTTGTTTACAGTAACTTAAAAGATTCATCTCGGTCAAAAAATGGAATTAAATCGTGAACATTTTCGTGCGATTATTTTTTACAACTTTCGACGTGGATTAACTCAGCAACATTGCATGGATGTACTTAATTCATTTTTTGGCGATGAAGCCCCATCAAGGACCAGTGTTTATCGATGGTATGGTGAATTCAATCGTGGTCGTAGTTCACTCCAAGACGAATTTCGTGAAGGGCATCCAAAATCAGTTGTTGTTCCGAAAACCATTGATGCTGTGCGCGAACTGATATTGCAAGATCGTCATGTGACCTATCGTGAGATTGAGACAATCTTAGGCATCAGTGGGACCAGCATACATTCAATATTGCATAAACATTTGACTGTCAAAAAAATTTGTTCGCGTTGGATCCCACACAATTTGTCAATCGCTCAAAAAAAGGCTCGTGTCGATTGGTCGAAGGAAATGCTCAAAAAATACGATCGCGTGGCTTCGAAACACGTCTATGACATCGTGACAGCTGATGAATCATGGATTTACGCGTATGAGCCCGAAAGTAAACGGCAGTCGACTGTATGGGTGTTTCAAGATGAGCCAAATCCAACAAAAGTTGTTCGCGCACGAAGCACTTCCAAGCAAATGGTCGCCTGTTTTTTCGGAAAAACTGGACATGTCGCAACCGTACCACTAGAACAACGCAAAACAGTAAATTCTGAGTGGTACACAACCATTTGTTTGCCAGTTGTCTTCCAAGAAATTAGGAAAACCAATCGCCAAAGACGGATCACTCTTCACTGAGGACAATGCGAGCTCTCACACATCAGCACAAACAACTGCATTTTTGAGCACCCAAAACATCGAATTAATGGGTCATCCGCCGTATAGTCCTGACTTGGCACCGAATGACTTCTTTTTATTCCCGTACGTAAAAAACTAACTGAGAGGTTAACGTTTTTCGACACCTGAAGAAGCGGTTGCGGCATTCAGAATGCATGTTCTGGAGGTACCTCATTCAGAGTGGCAAAAGTGCTTCGACAATTGGTTCAAACGCATGCAAAGGTGTATAGATCTTCATGGAGAATATTTTGAAAAACAATAAAGTGATTTTCGATGATTAAAATTTGTGTTTGTATAAAAGGCACCCCTCGTATCTTCAAGTTAAGATTTAAAAAATTCAAAGCGAATATTAAGTTTTTTTTATTACTGACCGATTATAAAGCCGATTATGAAAAATTGATTTGACAGTTAAGAAGAACAAAACGGCATTAAAAACTATTAAAATTACTGCGCGAGATGTGCGGCGCACAGCAATAAGTAAATTTCTGGCCAGACTTTTTCGACTTTGGATGTGAATTTATAATTTACTTCTATTACAGCTAATAAACAACTTATGCTTCTAAGTAGCTTCCTACATAAAATTAAATTTTCTAACGGTTTATGGATATAACCTTTTAAGCAGAATCTTCGAACAGGACGAAAAAAGGCCAGACCGGAGTGCCTAGCCGAAAGTTTTAAAAAAGGTGTCCAACGGAGGGTTAAATAAATAAATTAAAAACAAAAAAAAATATTTTGTCATCCTCATACAAGAAGTATTCACACGTATATGAAATACATTTTAAAAAGAAAAATTTATTTCAATTCGCATCCATATTTTTTTTTTGGTTTTGGGTGGCGTTTTTTATATTTCAATTTTTTGGCGAGCCGTGAACCGTAAGATCAGGTTTTTAATGAAGTTTTTTCTTAAACGGCCTAAAACTCGAATAAAAAACTGCGATTAATCGAGAACCGATTTTTTTGGAAACGATATATCCATCTCGCTATAAAACTCCATAGCGTAAGTCGAATTAAAATAAAAATGAAATTAAAAATGGAAAAATGAAATTCATAGTTGGGGTCTAATTTCACTTAGTTTTCTAATTTTGTTGTTTTATTTAAATGTACATATTTTTATACACAAAAACATAAAATAAAATGTATTTCAAAGGCTCACTAACTAAGTCCGCACCCCCATACAAAATGTCCCACAGTGCAACGCAACATTGGATGTATTGTATTTCAGCTGATACGTTGACACCGTTTTAGAAATGTTGGCATTTATTGATTTACATTTTTTTTCGCATGCATTTCTTTATTTTTGTTCGCTTAACTGAAGCAAACACTCCCAATTGGTGGCGCATCGGCTTTTAATTTATTTATATAAATTTTTGCAAAAGATGTTAGGATTTTTTCATCACTTTGGCTTTTGCATCTTTCTCGTTATCATTAGCATTAATTAATATGTATTGGAAATATTTTCCTTATGCTGCCGCACACTTTTTTTTCGTTTGTGTTTGGCATGTCGCCAACGGAGCAGCCGTCGCCGCGTGTCAGTGCGTATTTAATTGATGCATCGCAACGAATTGAATTCATTGCCGTAATGCAGATTTTATTGCACATTCGCTCTTATTAGGCAAATTAAAATTATTGCTATAGGAACTTCTCGCGCGACCTCTCTATCAAGAGCCAGTGCTCAATACATACAAACAAACATTCATTGATAATTTACGCATGCACGTTTGAAGCTGAGCCGACCTCAGCGCGCTACTTTCCCACGAGCCGGTTGCAATTCAGAGCAGCGCAGTAAATAAAAAATTATGATGTATGCAAATACTTACCCACTGCCCTGGCGCTCATTGATCGTGGCGCAATCTTTCATATTTTGTTGCTGTCGACAGCGCGGCTGCGCTCACCACCAGCTCAAAGGTGTGGCAGCAGCGATTGCCACCCATAGCGGCCATTGAATGGAGGACATCCTATTATGATTACAAGTAACAATAAGTCTTCGTGGTTATTTTTATCATGCAGGGTGCAAGTCCAGAGTGAGTTTTATGGTCCACGTTGATTTTCATGAAGTATCTGAATTGATTGAACGTTTTAAAGTACGAATAAACTGAAAAGTTCCGCATGTCTTTTGGTGTTTTGTTGTTTGGTGTTCTATAGAAAAAATATAATAAACAGTCAGTTTTCGGTCTTCTCTATAAGCTTTAAGCATTACTCCTCTTCTTATCCTTCCATTCCTGTTTTTCTCACTTTTACCCTCACAAAGTAAGAAACTTGGATATTTGATCCAGGTGGCCCCCTCGCAAGCGTAGCCATGTCACCTAATCTAATCTTTTCAATAATATGCCAAGCGAGTCAACCATTTATGATGCAATAAAAATGTTCATACACCGGAAGGTAGACCGACACTGTGAGACACTATTCCGACCTTTAGAGAAAATATCACATGACCCTAAATAACCTCAAATACAGCTAGGAAATGTAATTTTTGTTGATATAATATATTGAATTTTAAAAACAAAACACAAGATTCGAAAGAAAACTACTATGTCTTACACATTAATATGCTGTGTATGGTTTGTTTAGAAAAAGCTCCATAACCTCAAATAAAAGCAAAAATCGGAAGCCTGAGTTGTTAGAGCAATTACAACCTCAGATTTTGAGTCACTAAACCAAAATGAAGAAAAAATTATTCCTAATAACGGTCGCCCCTCGGCAGCCAGTGGCAAACTTCCGAGAAATATGATGTCAACTGCCTAAATTTGCTACCATGTCACTTGAGAGACGCTTGCATTACACTTTGATCAGCAAGATATTCAGGGCAGCACTGGGATAATTTCTACATCGTGCGGTGATGCCCATGCAAACAGTCCGTTGCACCCTCGCCAGTTTAGTGAAAAACTTCCCAGCAAACCAAACATCTATTAAAATTTCAGAAATATATTTGGCCTTAACAAATGGAAAAATGTTAAAACATTTTTAAAAGAATCGAAGATTGGTTGGTTGGTTGGTTAGAGTGGTTATTCATGCAGAATCCAACTAGCGCATCCGCACCATTTTGTTGCCACATCCTCGTTACGAACTTGTTTAACGGTTATTTACAACATGACTATATCCAGTCTGTGTGGTTTAAGAACCTTATTAGGTTGTTGACGTCTAAGCCAGACAGTTGCTCGAGACTCTCGAACAGCGGTTTGCCCAGGCTTAACATTCTGTCCTTCCACAGGGCAGGGCATTCACAGAGGAAATGGAAGATTGTTTCTTTTTTCTCTGGTTGTTTACAACTGTGACAGTATGCGTTGTGAGGGATGCCCATTTTGGCGGCTTGTTCTTCGATAGACCCGAAGCCAGTTATGACTGCCGTTAGTCTACAGGCGTCCCATCGTTTCATCAATGTCGACGATTGCTTGTGGTTGTAGGTGGGCCATAACGTCCTGCTGATTTTGCATTGCGTCTGGTCTCTCCATCTACAATCTGCGGTTCGAAGGTATTTTAGGGAAATTGCATTATTGAATACACCTAATGGTGTGAATACCGGTACTGAAAGAACGTTATTCATGGCAGATCCCCCTCTTGCCAGTTCATCGGCTTTTTTGTTACCTTCTATGTCCCGGTGTCCCGGTGTCCCGGTGTCCCGGTGTCCCGGTGTCCCGGGACCCAAATTAAGGTTACTTTATGGCTTTTACCCAAGGTGGTAAGGTAAAAGGTAAGTGCTCCACCACTTTAGAGGTTGTTGTAGCCGAATCCAGAGTTCTAGTCTGAAGTTTATTGCTGAAAGAAAGGGTATCAGTAGCTTTCCATCAATATATAGGCACATCAAGGCAATGAATTTTATAGTATTGAATCTTAATTGGCTTGTTTAATTGGAGTCCCGGCTTTAACGAGCGATACTTGATTTATTGGTGCAATGATTTCATTTATCTCCTTTTTTCGCTCCTCTCTGGAGCATAAGACCTCTACAAGACTTTTCCAGCTTGCAGTTATTTTTACAGTATCCTCCGTTATTGCTGCAAGTTTGCGGAGAGTTGATCTTCTCAAAGTGTTCTTTAGGCGACCGCGACTTCTGCTTCCTTACATTAACTGATTACTTTTATTGGGTCATAGTGGAACTGCGACCTCTGAAGTGGTCTATTGTGTAAATAATAAATAAATGCTGAATAATTTCATTAAGAAGCTCATCTGTTTAAAATGTAGAGCAGGTTCCATATTATTTTAAGGATTCGATTGTTCGCACGAAACTTTCCACGCGTTCCTTTCCGTAAGATAGTTTTCTGGTTTCTTGAACGCATCAAATACTTCTCGAAATGATTTTTCTCTTTCTTTTTCTTCTGCTGTATATTTCAAATCTATAATTTTGCTCCAATTTCTTTTAAGTACGCAACACTTCCACCCGTATTAAAATGATTGTGATTTTCCAAGACGGCCATCAAATAAGTGCTGAGAATGTTCAGAGTCCGCCAGTCCAGAAGATCTAATTCATCAAAGTCATTCCAATTTTTTGATTTACAGTCCTTTAAGTTGTTTTGCCTATTGGACTTCTTTACTCAAATGGATTCAGCAAATCAGTTAAAACCAAACAAATTTTTATGTGCTGATACACATAACAGCTCCCTTCAGTGAATAAACCTAAAATTATAGCATCCCTTTTCTTAGCAAAAAATGTGTTACTTTTTTAATTTAATAACTAATTCAGTAATTTTTTTGGAAAAGAAACAGGTGTTGTCAGTTAATCGCTAACCTTTACCTTTCTGCTGATAAGGGTGGCCAGCCATATTAAGACGTATCATTCACTTTTAGCGCTCATCTCTTTTAACTTACACTTTTATTGCTTTTTCATTCCTCCCAATGAGATGGGAGGTAGCATTGTTATCAAATAAATTTTACATATGTATTAAAAATAAAAAATAAAACTTGCTTGCCGGCATCATTGCGTAGCGTGGCTTTCTGCAACTGAGACGGCCTTCGCGGGAAGCGGCAGCTGCGGCGGTTGCTGCGTGTATGCAGATGAGTTGTGCAGCGAAACAAAAAACATATTTTATGTAACATAATTTTCGTATAAAATAGTCAGCCGATATGTGGATCATTAACAGTTCCAATAAAGTCTTCTTTCAGCCAAGTAGACTCATCCTTTCTAATAGACCACATCTTTTCATCGGAGCAAAATGGTATGTGAACTCATATTTTGAAATTTTTTTTTAATTTATTTAAATACGATAAAATTAGCTCTTAAATATTGTTGGTGGTAAAAGTGTAACAGTTTTCAAACAAAGTGTGAAGTTTCGGAATCGCAAATTGAAAATTCTCTGCATGCACTTAAAACCCACAATTCGCTATCATTTTATTCGTATATTAGTTGCAATCATCACTTTACACTTCTCTCTTTCCCTTCCGTTGCAGAAACTCTTCCTTGCTGCCACTTTTGCCTTGGTCGCCTTCGTTGCGGCTGACGTCAGCCATTTGTCGAGGACATACTTGCCACCAGCTGCCAACTACGGCGGTCCTTCTTACTCTTCGGGTGGTAGTGGCAGCGGTGCATACTCCTCAGGCGGCTCCGGAGGTGGCTCATACTCCTCAGGTGGTTCAGCAGGTGGTTCATATTCGTCAGGTGGGGCTGCTGGTGGCTCATACTCTTCTGGAGGCTCAGGAGTTGGTTCCTACTCCTCAGGTGGTGCCGGTTCTTCTTACTCTGCCCCATCTGATGAATACTTGCCACCATCGCAAAGTTACTCTCCACCCGCTCCAGTTTACTCTGCTCCTGCACCAGCTCCAGCACCAGTATACTCTGCACCTGCCCCATCTCCTGTCTACTCGGGTCCATCATATTCTTCAGGCGGAAGCGGTGGCGGTCACTACAGCGGCGGTGCTGGTGGTTCTTACACTAGCGGTGGTTCTTCCGGCTACTCTGCCCCGGCTCCTGCTCCAGTGTACTCTGCTCCAGCTCCAGTGCACTCTGCTCCTGCTCCAGCTCCAGCTCCAGTCTACTCGGCACCAGCCCCAGCACCGGTAAATTCTGCCCCGGCTCCTGCTCCAGTGTACTCTGCTCCTGCTCCAGCTCCAGCTCCAGTCTACTCGGCACCAGCCCCAGCACCGGTATATTCTGCACCAGCTCCTGCTCACGTTTCCTCAGGTCCATCATATTCCTCGGGCGGTAGTGATGGTGGTTATTCTTACCCAAGCAGCGGCTCAGCTGGTTTGTCTGGTGGAGCTGATGGCGATTATTCCGGCTACTCTGGTCCAGCACCTGCTCCAGTGTACTCTGCTCCCGCTCCAGCACCAGTGTACTCTGCACCTGCCCCATCTCCTGTCTACTCGGGTCCATCATATTCTTCAGGCGGAAGCGGTGGTGGTCACTACAGCGGCGGTGCTGGTGGTTCTTACTCCAGCGGTGGTTCTTCCGGCTATTCTGCTCCGGCACCTGCTCCAGTGTACTCTGCTCCTGCCCCAGCCCCAGCTCCAGTCTACTTTGCTCCTGCCCCAGCTCCAGCTCCAGCTCCAGTCTACTCTAGTCCATCGTATTCTTCAGGCGGAAGCGGTGGTGCTGGATACTCTGCTCCCAGCTATTCATCAGGTGGTTCATCCCACTCGTCGGGCGGCTCATCATACTCTGGTGGCAATGCTGGCACCCAGTATGCTTCCAACGGGGGTTACATCTACAGAAAGAAGTAAATCGCTTGGAACTGAAATAAGTAGAACTTTGTATATATTTTAGTGCACCTTAGCAAACATTTTTTTGTAATGCTGAATTACTTAAGGTGCCACATACAAATAAGTCCTTATCACCTAGCTTTTTTCTCCTCCCCAACATGTTGTAAATACCTTTATTTTTTTTAAATACATTTTTGTTTTAGAAAATATTTGTAAAGTTTTTTGATTGGCTATAATTATTTGTTGTGCAATTCATAGACAAGAAAATAAGTCAGAAATTTAGATGGTCTTAGGCCTTTCTTACATATACTATCATGGATCTATTGACTGGATCTTTTAGATTTACACATTATTATTAACTCGTAGCCGCGACGAAAAAATACCGGATATAATATTCAAAAAATATCTTCCATGAAATCGTCTACCAGCCTATAATACAAAAATTTATTCTAAGAATATTTCAGTTCTGTATTATCATTTTAAGCTTTGAAGTTCTTAAAAAAACTCTCTTTATGTCGAACGGGTTTCAGCTATCTTCCATTTTTCGAGCGGAGGTTACTGCAATCGCAATTTGTGGAAGAGTACCATCGAAGCAGACTTTGATTGGGTCCCCACCAATTTGTTGATGCCGTTCCGTCAAAAATCGCCTGGTCTGGTGCCAAAGAAGTTGTTGAGCCAGTTTTTAAGAACCTCTTTGTTATCGAAGGTAACGTCTTTCATATGGTTTGACAGAGAGCGGAAAAGATGGTAATCGTGACTCATGTAGCATGGAACCTGGCATTGTCGTGAAGGAGTATGGTTTGACCATGTTGTCCAGGTGTTTTTAGTCGAATAGTCTAATTCACGCTGCGTAGCTGGGGCAATGTAGGGCTCCTTATTGACCGTGGCATTCTTTTAGAAGATTTCCCAGTGTATTATGAGTTCATAGTCTCCCCAAACACTTGATCTTCTTTGGTTGAACATCCGGCTTGACTCTCGACTTTGGCGTATCTCCTGGAGCCACCTACTCCTTCCTTTGCTTCATATCTATGTAGTATCTCATCTTCCGTGACAATTCGGTACAAAAAACGGTGTTTATGACAACGTGTTGCTCCATGGCAGGCGATCTGCTGAGAAGCGATTTGAAAGCAACTTTCTTCGTTCTTCAACGAATTCACGCGGCCTTCCGGTGCGGGACGTGTCTTTGACGTGAACTTTGCAAACCATTTCCATACTGTACGCTCGTCTACGACACCTTCTCCATAAACTTTTCGAATGTCTCGGGCTGCTTCGGCAGCTTTTTTACTTCGATGAAAAGCAGATAAGAGCAGGTGTCAAAAATATTGAGTTTTACCTTCTGAGTATTCCATTTATTAGCCTCAAAACTAATAAAAAAGTAAATAACTTTTACAAACTTTAGCTCATAATGCTCGAAGTTATATTCGAAATCTTACCATTGGTACCGTCGAACTTACTTTCATTTGCTGTATTACGAAATGGTCGGACGATACTCATCTTAAAGATCTCAATTATTTTCTGGTTGCTCGCAGAATGTCGAGATCTCCGCCAGAGGATAAAGGTGTCATGGTGCATAATTCTGCTGAAACTAAAGATCGTCCAATCCAGTAAACATGACACAGTTGACTGAAATAGCATTTCTAACCTCCAAACGCCACACCCTTCCACATTCTATGAATGCTTTCGCTTCTTAACAAACATTCATAAGTTTTCGAATCCACAGAGTCTGAGATCCAAACTTGGAAGCAATAAGAAATCAGATGGTGGTTTACCTATGTCCTAGAACCCAGATCAGAAAAATATTACTTACACACTCAAGATATTTGATCTCTTCCTTACAGAAGTGGCTTATGGCGTCGTCAGAACCTTAGTCGCGGCTTGACTATCAGAAAAACTTGTAATATCTCCCTCGCTCCCACGTTCCTTAAGCATTTTACATGCCTGCAGGATTGCAAAATCATTTGCCTGATTGGCTGATTTAAAAAAACCCCTGCTCCAACTCCCAATTCCATCGTGGAGCCGTCAGTGAAGACAGAGGTACCAACATCACCATCTTCCCGTCGTTCCAATCCGGTCAACTTGGAAAGATTGCCCTGGCAAGACCTTCCAACTCCAGTTTGCGGATAGAGAAATCTGTATGAGCTTCAGAGAAATACGATGTTACTGCCAAAAAATGCTACCATGTCCATGACAAGTTCTACATGATGCGGTGATGCCAATGCAAACAGTCCGTTGCACCCTCGCAAATTTAGTGGTTTCATAACCTTACCAAAGAACTTCCCAGCAAACCAAGCATCTGTTAAAATTTCACAAGTATATTTGGCCCTAAAAAATGAAAAAAGGTTAAACATTTTTAGAAGAATCGAAGATATTTCACTTTAAAAACTATACCTAAACTGATAGGTTAGTTTGGATTTGGTAGCTATTCGAGAGAGACGAGTTTCGTGTTTTTCGCTAAGATGGCAAAACTGCAGTACCGTTTGGTAATTCCCTTTTTTTTTGTTTTTGGATGGGAAAAATGCGAGGAGATAAAAGCAAAGATGGGTGCTGTCTATGGGGATGCTGTCATGGATTTTTTAGAAAGAGAAAGAACAATCACTGGACAATACTAAAGTGAGTTATTGGACCGCTTTCACAAAAAACTGAAAGAACACGGCCGCATTTGGCGAAAAAGAAGGTGCTGTTTCACCACGATAACGCACCCACACTTTCATCCATAGTTGTGGTCGCCAAACTGCGTGAATTGCGATCTGACTCCCTGCGACTTTTCCGTGTTCCCTAACATAAGGAAATGGCTCGCGGGAAAAAAAAATTAGTTCAAACGAGGAAGTCATCGTCAACACACTGGCGTATTTTAGAGAGTTCTACAAATTCTATTTGTAGGAAGGGTTAAAAAATGGCTGGAGCGTTGGGAGGAGTATATCTTTCTAAACAGGGACTATGTTTAAAAATAAATAAAAATTTTGAAAAAACGTTACCTACATTTCTAACACGGGTACTTATTGAACCCCCCTATATTACTTCCACATCACTTTCTAACAATCGAAGTACTTGGCCTCCTATGAAGATTTTCGTCAAATTTATGCGTCATTTTGCCAACACAAATATTTTTGGCTTTTGGTATGTAATACAACTGTGCCGAACATTATCGGATTTATCTAGCAGCAACCCTATCTGGAATAGCCGGTCATTTATATTAAAACTTAAAGAGAAATGAATGAGGAGAGGAGAAAATCGAGTTCTAGTCACAACTTAATGGTTGAGAGAAAGGGTCTCAGTAGCTTTCCATCAATATGTGGGCATAAGAGAAGAACGAATGTGCTGATCATTATTTTCAAGGCAATGAGTTCCACAGTATTGAATCTTAATTGGCTTGTTTAATTGGAGTCCCGGCTTTAACGAGCGATACTTGATTTATTGGTGCAATGATTTCATTTATCTCCTTTTTTCGCTCCTCTCTGGAGCATAAGACCTCTACAAGACTTTTCCAGCTTGCAGTTATTTTTACAGTATCCTCCGTTATTGCTGCATGTTTGCGGAGAGTTGATCTTCTCAAAGTGTTCTTTAGGCGACCGCGACTTCTGCTTCCTTACATTAACTGATTACTTTTATTGGGTCATAGTGGAACTGCGACCTCTGAAGTGGTCTATTGTGTAAATAATAAATAAATGCTGAATAATTTCATTAAGAAGCTCATCTGTTTAAAATGTAGAGCAGGTTCCATATTATTTTAAGGATTCGATTGTTCGCACGAAACTTTCCACGCGTTCCTTTCCGTAAGATAGTTTTCTGGTTTCTTGAACGCATCAAATACTTCTCGAAATGATTTTTCTCTTTCTTTTTCTTCTGCTGTATATTTCAAATCTATAATTTTGCTCCAATTTCTTTTAAGTATGCAACACTTCCACCCGTATTAAAAAAATTGTGATTTTCCAAGACGGCCATCAACTAAGTGCTGAGAATATTCAGAGTCTGCCAGTCCAGAAGATCTAATTCATCAAAGTTATTCAAATGATTGATTGATTTAGAGTCCTTAAACTTGTTTTGCCTATTGGACTTCTTTACTCAAATGGATTAAGCAAATCAGTTAGAAACAAACAAATTTTTATGTGCTGATACACATACCTAAAAATATATTACCCCCTTTCTTAGCATAAAATGTATTACTTTTTTTAATTTAATAACTAATTCAGAAAGTTTTTTGGAAAAGAAACAGGTGTTGTCAGTTAATCGCTAACCTTTACCTTTCTGCTGATAATGTTGGCCAGCCATATTAAGACGGATCATTCACTTTTAGCGATCATCTCTTTTAACTTACACTTTTATTGCTTTTTCATTCCTTTTTTCATGAGATGGGAGGTAGCATTATTATCAAATAAATTTTACATATGTATTAAAAATAAAAAAATAAAACTTGCTTGCCGGCATCATTGCGTAGCGTGGCTTTCTGCAACTGAGACGGCCTTCGCGGGAAGCGGCAGCTGCGGCGGTTGCTGCGTGTATGCAGATGAGTTGTGCAGCGAAACAAAAAACATATTTTATGTAACATAATTTTCGTATAAAATAGTCAGCCGATATGTGGATCATTATCAGTTCCAACAAAGTCTTCTTTCAGCCAAGTAGACTCATCCTTTCTAATAACCACATCTTATCATCGGAGCAAAATGGTATGTGAACTCATATTTTGAAATTTTTTTTAAATTTATTTAAGTACGATAAAATTAGCTCTTAAATATTGTTGGTGGTTAAAGCGTAACAGTTTTCAAACAAAGTGTGAAGTTTCGGACTCGCAAATTGAATTTCAGTTATGAAATTTCGATGCATCGGCAAACATAACTAGCTACTGCTTTGAAAATTCTCTGCATGCACTTAAAACCCACAATTCGCTATCATTTTATTCGTATATTAGTTGCAATCATCACTTTACACTTCTCTCTTTCCCTTCCGTTGCAGAAACTCTTCCTTGCTGCCACTCTTGCCTTGGTCGCCTTCGTTGCGGCTGACGTCAGCCATTTGTCGAGGACATACTTGCCACCAGCTGCCAACTACGGCGGTCCTTCTTACTCTTCGGGTGGTAGTGGCGGCGGTGCATACTCCTCAGGCGGCTCCGGAGGTGGCTCATACTCCTCAGGTGGTTCAGCAGGTGGTTCATATTCTTCTGGAGGCTCAGGAGCTGGTTCCTACTCCTCAGGTGGTGGCGGTTCCTCCTACTCTGCTCCATCTAACGAATACTTGCCACCTTCTCAAAGCTATTCTGCACCCGCCCCAGCTCCAGTCTATTCAGGTCCATCATACTCCTCAGGTGGTTCAGTTGGAGGTTCATACTCTTCAGGTGGAGCTGCTGGTGGCTCTTACTCTTCTGGTGGCTCAGCAGGTGGTTCATATTCGTCAGGTGGGGCTGCTGGTGGCTCATACTCTTCTGGAGGCTCAGGAGCTGGTTCCTACTCCTCAGGTGGTACCGGTTCTTCTTACTCTGCCCCATCTGATGAATACTTGCCACCATCGCAAAGTTACTCTCCACCCGCTCCAGTTTACTCTGCTCCTGCACCAGCTCCAGCACCAGTATACTCTGCACCTGCCCCATCTCCTGTCTACTCGGGTCCATCATATTCTTCAGGCGGAAGCGGTGGCGGTCACTACAGCGGCGGTGCTGGTGGTTCTTACACTAGCGGTGGTTCTTCCGGCTACTCTGCCCCGGCTCCTGCTCCAGTGTACTCTGCTCCAGCTCCTGCTCCAGTGCACTCTGCTCCTGCTCCAGCTCCAGCTCCAGTCTACTCGGCACCAGCCCCAGCACCGGTATATTCTGCCCCGGCTCCTGCTCCAGTGTACTCTGCTCCTGCTCCTGCTCCAGTGCACTCTGCTCCTGCTCCAGCTCCAGCTCCAGTCTACTCGGCACCAGCCCCAGCTCCGATATATTCTGCCCCAGCTCCTGCTCACGTTTCCTCAGGTCCATCATACTCTTCGGGCGGTAGTGATGGTGGTTATTCTTACCCAAGCAGCGGCTCAGCTGGTTTGTCTGGTGGAGCTGACGGCGATTATTCCGGCTACTCTGGTCCAGCACCTGCTCCAGTGTACTCAGCTCCCGCTCCAGCCCCATCTCCTGTCTACTCGGGTCCATCATATTCTTCAGGCGGAAGCGGCGGTGTTGGAGGTTCTTACTCTAGCGGTGGTTCTTCCGGCTACTCTGCTCCGGCATCTGCTCCAGTGTACTCTGCTCCAGCTCCAGCTCCAGTGTACTCTGCTCCTGCCCCAGCTCCAGCTCCGGTCTACTCTAGTCCATCGTATTCTTCTGGCGAAAGCGGTGATGCTGGATACTCTGCTCCCAGCTATTCATCAGGTGGTTCATCCCACTCGTCGGGCGGCTCATCATACTCTGGTGGCAATGTTGGCACCCAGTATGCTTCCAACGGGGGTTACATCTACTGAAAGAAGTAAATCGCTTGGAACTAAAATAAGTAGAACTTTGTATATATTTTAGTGCACCTTAGCAAACATTTTTTTGTAATGCTGAATTACTTAAGGCGCCACATACAAATAAGTCCCTATCAACTAGCTCATTTCTCCTCCCCAACTTGTTGTAAATACCTTTATTTTTATTAAATACATTTTTGTTTTAGAAAATATTTTAAAAGTTTTTTGATTGGTTATAATTATTTGTTGTGCAATTCATAGAACTGAAAATGAGTCAGAAATTTCGATATACTTCCAATTAGTTATATCCAGGATATTATTGAGCATTGCCTATTTAAATAGAAAAGGGAACCCCTTCATCCATTTTCGAAAAAGGTTAATTTCATGAAACTTAAGAGGAAATAAACGAAGTACTATCCGATGGTCAGACAGATCTGAAATTGAAAGGAAAAGAGTGGACGATGTTGCATCGGGTATTTTTTTGCTGCATGAGAACTATTGTTATCGATAACTACGGTTTCACAGCTGACGGTGGCAAATGGTCTTAACATTTCTGTTCAGTAGGATTTGGCAAGTCATCATGAATCGTTTAAGGCCAGAATATCGCTTCCATATTACGGAAATTTACTTTGAAAAAAAAAAAGAAATTGGTGAAGTTCATAGAGGGAAGCATTGAATAAGACGCTAAAATTTCGACTCGTAGTCATTCTAAACTTCTTATCCTTTATCTTTCGACTACGTGAAATGGTCGCAATGTGCCGCAAATTTACTGGTCGTTTAGATTTATTATTCAGATTTATTGGAAAACGTAGTCAAAAATTTGACTGATCGAATGGCCCATGTAACTCGTAGCCGCGACGGGCATATGCCGGACATAATATTCAAAAAATGAATGCCAAGAAATTATTTACTAGACTATACTAAAAAAAAATGTCCAACAATATTTCGGCTGTGTATTATCATTTAAAGTTCTCAAGTTCTTAAAAACAACTGTGGGAAACTATATTGAACAGGTTTCAGCTATCTTCCGTTTTTCAAGCGGAGGTTACTGCATTCGCAATTTGTGGAAGAGTACCAGAAGGAGAGAAGTAACCTTCATCATTTTAAGGACTTCGTTGTTATCGAAAATAACGCCCTTCATATGGTTTGACAGAGAGCGGAAGAGATGGTAATCGGTCAGTGCAAGGTCCGGAGAATACAGCGGATGCTGAAGAGCCTCTATTAAAGCTCTTGGAGTCCGGCTTTGACGACTCGTGTAGCATGGGACCTGACCTTGCCGAAGGGGATTATGGTTTGACCATGTCGACCAGGTCTTTTCAGTCGAATAGTCTAATTCGCGTTGCGTAGCTGGGGCAATGTAGGGCTCCTTATTGACCGTGGCATTCTTTTAGAAAATTTCCCAGTGTATCATGACCTCATAGTCTCCCCAATCTTCTTTGGATGAATATCTGGCTTAACTCTCGACTTTGACGTGTCTTCTGAAGCCACGCACTACTCTCTTTGCTTCATATTGATGTATACACATAGGTACCATTTCTCATCTGTGGTGACTATTCGGTACAAAAAGCTTTGTTTATGATTGCGTGTTGCTCGATGGCGGGCGAGATGCTGAGAAGCAATTTGACTTTCTTCGTTTTTTTCGTTGAGCTCGTGAGGCACCCAGGTTTCTAGGCTCCCAATTTTTCTGTAAATTCCATTGAATGAATGTGTCTGAGAATCGTTTTATGATCGCAATTCATTATTTCCGTCAATTCACGACTGCTTTGGCGACCGTTTTCCTTCAAAAGTGATATGAGACGTTTTTCAACGAATTCACGTGGCCTTCCGGTACGGGACGTGTCTTTGACGTGAACTTTGCAAACTATTTCCGTGCTGTAGACTCGTCTACGACACCTTCCCTATAAACGTTTCAAATATCTCGGGCTGTTTCGGCAGCTTTTTGACCTCGATGAAATGCAGATAAGAGCAGGTGTGGAAAATGTTGAGTTTTACCTCCTGAGTATTCCGGTTCTACGCCTCAAAATTAATAAAAAAGTAAATAATTCAGAAAAACAATTAACATAGTTTTGTAGACCAGAAAGAATTCTATCGGATGAATACTAACTCTTTCTCAAACAGCACACAAATCGTTGTAGAATTAAAGCAAATATAAAAACGCTATGAACCTAGTCCTGAACAGAAAGTTATTGTGGAAGCTCAATATTGAGAAGAATATTTAGAAGACATAACTTGACTAAGTTTAAAGATGAGAACTCAAAGGGAAAGGTTGGTTGAGTAGTCGTCTTCGAAAAGCTTCACGAATTTAAGAACTAAGTTTTTAATAAAAATATTTTCTCACAATATGGTGGATGAAAATTAAAAAGAAATGGTGTAGACCACATTCGAAGACGCCACTTATCAAAGAAGCTATAGCATACATCTCGATTTCCAGTTGTTGTTCGACCATTTGAATACTCGGATACTCACTCCATCCCCTGGCATCTGCTGTGTTGTATTTCTGTAAAGTGAGGATTATAGTAGACCAAAATATTCGAAGTATCTTCCGACCCGAACTGTAGCTTCTTTACTTGACTTATATTAAATAAATTAAAATTTGTCAATCTGACTTTTTTTTTAACTTTTACAAACTTTAGTTCATAATGCTCAAAGTTATATTCGAAATCTTACCATTGGTACCGTCGAACTTACTTTCATTTGCTGTATTACGAAATGGTCGGACGATACTCATCTTAAAGATCTCAATTATTTTCTGGTTGCTCGCAGAATGTCGAGATCTCCGCCAAAGGATAAAGGTGTCATGGTGCATAATTCTGCTGAAACTAAAGATCGTCCAATCCAGTAAACATGACACACTTGACTGAAATAGCATTTCTAACCTCCAAACGCCACACTCTTCCACATTCTATGAATGCTTTCGCTTCTTAACAAACATTCATAAGTTTTCGAATCCACAGATGCTGAGATCCCAACTTGGAAGCAATAAGAAAGCGGATGTTGGTTTACCTTTGATTGCTGCGTGAATTGGACGTTGTAAGCGAATAATCCAAGATCTTCTGTACAATTTGTATTCGACTCCATAGCGAGTCAATGTTCCCGAACGCATGTACGTTGACGTAGACCGTGAGTATTGTCCATTAGCTAATTACCAAGCGAGTAACAGTCTTACAAACTCGCATACAGCAGGACCACCCTATATTTAGTGTACCGACAAGGATGGCCATCCGTATTACGGCGTATCATTCGCTCTCAGAGCTCATCTTTTAGCTTATAATTTTATTGCTATTCGGCTCGTTTCTTAGATTTTTATGGTATAGTGGGTAGCATTGTTTTGGAATTACTTTGGCATATGCATTGTAAATCAAATAACACGTTTTACGTCCGCAGCATAGCCGTATGCGGTTGGGACGGCCTTCGCGGGTAACGGCAGAAGCGGTGGTTGCTGCGCGTGTGTAGCGAAAAAAAACACATTTTATGTGTAAGCATAGTTTTTGTATAAATTGATCAGTTAATTTGTGGGACAACGTCAGTTCCAATAAAGTCTTCTTTCAGCCAAGTAGTCTCATCCTTTCTAATAGACCACATCTTATCATCGGAGCAAAATGGTACGTGAACTCATATTTTCAAAAACAGTAATCTTTAATTTATTCAAATTCGCTCCCAAGTATTCTTAATGGTTACTGTATAAAAGTTTTCAAACAAAGTGTGAAGTTTCAGACTAGCAAATTAAATTTTAGTTATTTAAATTAAAATATAATATATATAAATTATAAATTTCGATACAGCGGCACACGGTCTCAACCGGAGATCCAAAATATAACTAGCTGCTCGCAATCATCACTTTACACTTCTCTCTTTCCATTCCGTTACAGAAACTCTTCCTTGCTGCCACTCTTGCCTTGGTCGCCTTCGTTGCGGCTGACGTCAGCCATTTGTCGAGGACATACTTGCCACCAACTGCCAACTACGGTGGTCCTTCTTACTCTTCAGGTGGTAGCGGCGGCGGAGCATATTCCTCAGGTGGTTCCGCAGGTGGCTCACACTCCTCAGGTGGGGTTGTTGGTGGCTCATACTATTCTGGTGGCTCAGGAGTTGGTTCTTACTCATCAGGTGGGGGTGGCTCCTCTTATTCTGCTCCATCTAACGAATACTTGCCACCTTCACAAAGCTACTCAGCACCCACTCCAGTATTCTTCGCCCCTGCACCAGCCCCGGCCCTAGCTTCAGCGCCAGTACACTCCGCCCCTGCTCCAACGCCAGTCTATTCTGAACCAACGCCTGCTCCAGCACCTGCCTCTTCTGCACCAGTCCCAGCCCCAGCTTCAGCGCCAGTATACTCTGCACCAGCTTCAGTTCCAATATATTCTACAGCCGGTCCAGTGGCCGCATACTCGGCTTCATCACAGGTTTCAGTTGGTAATAATGGTGGTTATTCGTACTCAAACGGCGGCTCAGCTAGTGTGTCTGGCGGTTCTTCTGAACACTCCTCCCCATCTCCAGGTTTAGTATATTCTGCGCCAGTAGCCGCTCCAGCTCCAGTACACTCTGCGCCTGCTCCGTCTCCAGTATATTCTGCACCAGCCCCTGGGCCTGTTTCTTCAAGTCCATCATATTCTTCAGGCGGAAATGGTGGTGGTTATTCATACCCAAACAGCGTCTCAGTTGGTGTGTCTGGCGGTTTTTCAGAATACTCCGCTCCAGCTCCTGGTTCAGTGCACTCTATTCCAGTACCCGCACCAGCTGCAGTACACTCTACGCCAACACCGTCTCCAGTATATTTTGCACCTGTTTCTTCAAGCGGTAATGATGGTGGCTACTCTTACTCAAGCGGTAGTTCAGCTGGTGTCTCGGGCGGTTCTTCTAGTTACTCGGTCCCCGCTCCTGCTCCAGCCCCAGCGTACTTTACTCCCGCCTCAACTCCCGTGTATTCTGCTCCCGCACCAGCTCCGGTTTACTCGACCCCATCCCAATCCTCCGGCGGTAGTGATGGCGGTTACTCTTACTCCAGCGGTGGTTCAGCTGGTAGCTCTGCTGGTGTTAACTCTAGCGGTGGCTCTGCTGGATACTCTGCTCCTAGCTATTCATCAGGTGGTTCCTCATACTCGTCAGGTAGTTCATCCCACTCGTCGAGCGGATCATCATACTCTGGTAACAATGTTGGTACTCAGTATGCTTCTAACGGAGGTTACATCTACTGAAAGAAGTAAATCACTTGAAACTATAATAAGTCATTTTGTAAATAGTTCTGTTTTTAATAAAAATTTTTTTTAAAATAATTTTTTAAAGTATTTGGATACTGTTATCGTTATGTTATTTTCTTGTTGTCAGTTCATCAAGTTAAAAGCCTGAACCGGCGTCTGAAATGATCAGTTTTTCGGCTTCCCCTTCTAAGTTACTTCCACTCTTAAATCGAAATTAAGTTCAAATGAGAAAACAACACCTTAGGGCCAACTTGAGCTCCAAAACATAAGAGAACTGTCAATGATGTGGATGAGCTGCTTATGAGAAGAGATCTGTTATAAAAACTCGACGAGCAGGACCGGCCTTAGTTGGGCTGAACTTAAGTTATGTTGAAAGATCTTTGAGATGATTTTCCAAAACCTTGGCTGAATGTTGATGGTGCCTGGAGCTTATAACCAACTTGCCCATCTTTACATCAATGCAAATGAAGAAGAAACGAAATTATGGGTTAGACGTAATTTAATTATCTAATTTAGCATAGGAGTGGAGTTGTAGACAGTCTGTTCTGCATAAAATCAGTCCAAAGCCAGATTCAAATAATTCACTAGTACGAGGGGTGCCTTTTATACATAGGGATTTGGCAACCCTGGTGTTGCAATCTGGCAACTGACAGCTGTATCGCAAAGTTTGACATTTTTTGGCTTTTACGTACTCAGAACGTTTTGAAATACCAGCGCTATTTGTGTTATTTACAGTAACTTAAAAGATTCATCTCGGTCCAAAAATGGAATTAAATCGTGAACATTTTCGTGCGATTATTTTTTACAACTTTCGACGTGGATTAACTCAGCAACATGGCATGGATGAACTTAATTCATTTTTTGGCGATGAAGCTCCATCAAGGACCAGTGTTTATCGATGGTATGGTGAATTCAATCGTGGTCGTAGTTCACTCCAAGACGAATTTCGTGAAGGTCGTCCAAAACCGCCGTAAAGTTCTGACTTGGCACCGAATGACTTCTTTTTATTCCCGTACGTAAAAAACAAACTGAGAGGTTAACGTTTTTCGACGGTTGCGGCATGCAGAATGCATGTTTTTGAGGTACTTCATGGCAAAAGTGCTTCGACAATTGGTTCAAACGCATGCAAAAGTGTATAGATCTTCATGGAGAATATTTTAAAAAACAAAAAAGTGATTTTCGATGATTAAAATTTGGTTTTGTTCTCTAATTCCGACATATAAAAGGCACCCCTCGTACCAGTAACTGGAGAATTACGATATCAATCTTTACAGAGATTTTATCAAACATTTATTTAGATCTCCAGACATCCCCCAGGCAGAAAATATAACTGCCTGACTGGCATCTGAGAAGAAACATCGGATCAGAGGTTTTAGAGTGACAACTAAACTGTCCCAAATTCCCTGAAACCACGCACACTGAATCGAACTAGCTGACAAATTGACCAAATGCGCTTCTATAGAACTCTTAATGAAAAACCCCAAAGCAACCCATTATAAGCAACTCTTACACCTGCTAAACAACTACGCCGCATCAGAATTGAAAATTAAGGAGTTATATTCAGGACTGACCTCGAGGCAAAATCAGGGGAGACCACATGAGACTATCTCGGTAACATCGACAGTTATCCTATCTAGCGGAGGAAGGTATTGCAGGACTAGAGAAAATTCCTTCTTAGCGCAACTATTTAAAAGGTGTTTCATGATGATAGCTGGCTCATCATTGTATCAAATAAAATGTCTATTTGTCTACTTCTAGGCATTAGTTATTTGAATAGAGTGAATGCTTTTAATTACACAATGTTGAAGAAAAGATGGTGTTAAAATAAAATGAATAAGACAACAACAATTATGGGTATTATTCGTTCAGTTTTTTGCAACTCTTAGTCCATCCAATTCGTAACATAAAATTTATGCAAACCCATTAATTTGGCGCACCTTGATATGTAAATTAAAAACGAAACAAATCTAAAATGGAATAACAAAGCGCCCACAGATTTATTAGGTTAACGATGGAAAAACAAATGTCAATCAACGAAGTCTGAGCATAAATTTGAGGTTCATCAAAAGTCACACTTCGGCCTGCATTTCGCCGGTTTTGGAATTTTAAAAACTTAAGCATTTATGATATTTGGTGATCTTTTTAGCGGTCAAAGAATATACGAATATGCAATAGCCCTGTAGGAAAAACCTGAGATTAGAGCAACTGTGGTTAGATGATAGTCCCCGAAAGGATGGAAACTCATTTGGAGTAAAAGAAGATACAAAAGGGATACTCGAGCAATGAGGATTAGAAATCAAGCTTGAAAGCTCCTCAAACGTAGAAGCGCTAAAAAGTTAGAGCCAAGATGTCTTAGCCGCGCAAAAGTACGAAGATGCTAGAAGATTCCACCCCATCATTCTTCTGATAAGTACCACAGAAGTGATGGGATGAGATGGATTCCGGTCACACAGCGCCGGTTTAAGGGTATCTACATTATTGATGGTTGCCGCATTGTTATATTTAGGTGATCGCTCTAATGATCTCGAGCGCAAATGGACAAAATGACATTTCGAATAAAAGGGCAGTTCGTTGAAGTTGTCGATTATTAGCAGTAGACCGGGGATCTACGGATGCAACTACTCGTTCAAAAAAAAGATTCATCTATGAATTTTATATTGGCGCAATTCGGTTCTGAATTCGTCTTAGCCCATGCAAATATTTTTTCAATGTCTGGTAATGAGAGCAGCGATTTCTTCAATGTGCTCCGGAATTTGAGGTCTTTTGCACGTGAACGAATCGTGTCTTTCGATACATTAACACCACTTTTCCTTAAAATTGCTTTAGCTTCAGGCAAAGATAAGTTCGGCTTCGGAGAGATATATTTTTTTGGGTCTCGCCCGGGGAAGTCGTGAACGTTTTTAAGCTGAAGCCAGACTTAGATAACTGCATGGCTATTAAAATAAATATTTGCAGGGTGCGGCTTTAACAACGCATTAAGCGCTAGAGTAGGGGTGATCTTTAGTGTCTACTGATTCCCGTGAAAGCCACTTTTTGCACTCTCCCCTGTTGTCTCATAGTTTTCCTCGAAAGGAACCCTAATCTAACCACAGATTAGGTTAGGATACATACATACATGGTGTTTGGCCGAGCTCCTCCTCCTATTTGTGGCGTGCGTCTTGATGTTGTTCCACAAATGGAGGGACCTACAGTTTTAAGCCGACACTGAACAGCAGATAGTTTTTTTTCTGAGGAGCTTTTTCATGGCTTTTTCGGAAGTTTGCCATTGTCTGCCGAAGGACGACCGATATTAGAAAAAACTTTCTTTCATTTTAATGTTTTATGCACGGAGATTCGAATCTACTTACTCCCGAATGGTAGTCACGCACCAACCCATTCGGCTGCGGCGGCCGCCACGCAAGAGGATCCATCTCTAAAAATAGTTATTTCCAGTAGCCATTACAATCAGCTAATGACTTTCCGATAGTCTGCCTTCCAGGTAAGGTTTCTGGTCAGAATCAGGCCTTGGAGCACCCATGTTTGCGATGAACTAGAATACAGTAATCCTGTGTCTACTAGCTGGACTTGGAGGGCAAAAAAAAGACCGAAGCTAATTGATGAGCGGAGAAATATGAGCCTCTCACAATTCGATTTCAATTCCATTGAAGCTAAATAGTTCGATGGTATCGGATTTCCCTACTGGGCTCTTTATAAAACTACATTGGTAGATGCAAACATATATGATGAAGCTCTAAAGTTGCTGCCTACCTGAACTACGCTTAAATCATTTCTATACACCATAAATGGAGTCTTTAGCACTCTTTAATTGGCATTAGAAAGTCACACTAAAGAAAGTTCTCAAGCGTGAAAACCTAAAAGAGACTTGGAACGAATTTGAAGAGTTGAATAACACTTTGGCCTTCAAAAGGTATAAAATAGTCAACTCAAAAGAACTTCGAATTTAGTTCCCATTCTAAGTTCATCGGGCAAGCGAACGCATGCGCATAAAATAAAAATGGTATGTCTTAAATATTTGTGAAGTCAGCAATAGGAAGTCATGCAGGAATCTTTCATATTTCTCACAGCTCACCAAATTTCTTGTACTCCACGCTTTGATTGCATTCAGTGTGGCCGATGTCAGTCACTTAAGTCGTCAATATTTGCCGCCTGCTGCTGCAGCTCAACGTTTAGATCAGAAAATACAGCCGCAGCAACAGGTGCAACATGATGAAGTGCTGCTTGACGAAGCCACAAATGGGAAGGCTCATGTCGTAACGGATGTGCAGCAATCACTGGATAACGCAGCAGATAATCCCGCAAGCGACGGCGCATCCAGCGAAGCAGCTAGCGATCCCTTCACACAACCTGGCCTTGTTGGTTTTGGAGGTTTCCCCGGTTCCAGTCCCGCGTTCTCAGGACAAGGTTTTCCCACATCTACTGTGCCTATTTCGGTTTATGTTGGACAGTATCCAATTTATCCTGGAGAAGGTTTTCCCGGACAAAGCTTTTCTGGACAAGGCTTCCCTGGTCAAGGCTTTCCTGGTCAAGGCTTCCCTGGACAAGGCTTTTCTGGTCAAAGCTTCCCTGGACAAGGCTTTCCTGGACAAGGTTTCCCTGGACAAGGCTTCTCTGGCCAAGGCTTTTCTGGACAAGGCTTTCCTGGGCAAGCCTTTAGTGCTCCGGGATTCCCTGGACAAGGCTTCCCTGGACAAGGCTTTCCTGGACAAGGTTTTTCTGGACAAGGCTTCCCTGGACAAGGCTTCCCTGGACAAGGTTTCCCTGGACAAGGCTTTTCCGGCCAAGGTTTCCCTGGAGGCTTTCCGGGTGTGCCCTATCAAACAAGCAACCAGGAATCCGGCTATGATGTCCGTGACCAAAAAACGCGTCTCATTGCCAGTGATACCATTTACGGAGAAAACGGTGGTTATGTCTACGACAAACCGAAATAATTTTTGATGGCTTTTGATTTTTTATTTTTTTGTTTTAACTGCCAAGTATTAGGTCTAATTTTATTGTTATTATTATTTTTTTTTTTTGTTTTTGTTTTTTTATGGGCTGTTTTTATTGCATCAACTCATTTAGCATTTTATAGCTTGTCCAAGAGAATGCGTGAAACATAACGCCTAAAATGTATGTATTTTTTTCTAATTTATGATTTTTTAGCATTAACATATTTAGGAGTGTGAATATTCCACTAATAAATCTTCCTACAAATGGTTTTGAAATAAATCGCCGAATAAATTAAATCGTAACGTGTAAATATTTTTGCAGTTTGAAGATACTTTAATGGATTGTTGTTGTTGTGAAATAGTTTTTTTTTTTTTGCATATTTGAATGAAAAATAACATTTCGTGCACGCATTTCGTGAGCCACTTACATGCACGCGCCAACGCATTATAGGCTCGGTGACCTCAGCTTGGCGTTACTAAGTGGAGTAGTGGAGTACAGTGTACACTATAAGTATGTTTATAGTGTGCTTGCTCTACCCTTAACTTAATTTTCTCATGGTTAGATGCTTGCTTGAGGTGGACTATATGACGCATTTACGAACGCAGCTAACACCTCAGCTGTAATTATTATGTAGTTAATATGTCCGCTTGACAACAGTCACTGTATGTACAGGTTAATTTGTCTGTTTATACTATTTTGCTTTTAATTGCCGCCATTTACGCGTGCAATTTATGTTTTTCTTCAGGTTTCTGCATTCAATGAATGGAGAGTGAACAGATATTCATTGCCATTATCAGGGACAACATTGAGACCGGTGGCGACTGGTAGCAGACACTGTAAAAATAAACACGCTTCGACGTTTTTTATTTACTAATTTGCAAATAGCTACAATCGCGGTCACCTAACGCTGATAAGAATGCATGCAAAGTAATAAAGAGGATTTTCCATGTATAGCCCGGTTGCACAATGGCATAAAATGCAAAAATCTTGTACTAAAAATAATACCAGATCAGCCAGAAGAATTGCAAGAGCTACCAATGTATCCAGAAAAGGTCACAGTTTGGTGCGGTTTATGGGCTGAAGATATCATTGGACCGTACTTCTTCGAAGATGCTGCGAATCGTAACGAAACTCTGAATGGTGAGCGCTACCGTGAAATGATATCCAACTTTTTTTTGCCCAAAATGCAAGAGCTTGACTTGCATGAAATGTGGTTTCAGCAAGACGGTGCCACATGCCACACAGCACGCGTAAGAATGGACTTGTTGAGAGGCGAGTTCGGTGAACATTTTATTTCACGTTCGGGCCCTGTCAATTGGCCACCCAGATCGTGCGATATAACGCCTTTAGATTATTTTTTGTGGGACTATGTTAAAGCTCATGTCTATTCAGACAAGTCTGCTTCAATTAACGCATTGGCAGACAACATTAATGCATTTATATGTGAGATACCGGCCGAAAGATTGGAAAGAGTATGCCAAAAATGGACTAAGCGGATGGACCATTTGAAGCGCAGTCGCGGTCAACATTGGCATGAAATAATCTTCAAACATTAAATTATATGGACTGTACTATCGATTTAAATAAAAATTTCGTGAATTTTTCTGAATTTTACGTGTGTTTTTTTGAAAACCTTCCTATAGCTCTTAAAAAATCACCCTTTATAATTGGCGCGTACACTCTTTTTGGGTGTTTTGCCGAGCTCCCTTTCCTATTTTTGGCGTGCGTCTTGATGGAGGAGATTTTCTATTGCCTGCCTAGGGGCGACCACTATTAGGGCTATTCGAAAAACCTTTTTCTTCATTTTTTCGTGTTTCAGATTCGAAACGCACCAACCCATTCGGCTACGGCGGTTGTATATTGTATATCAACAATATGATATTATTACATATCAACATAAAAAATTCCAAATTGTTAATGTTATTCACACGGGTTTAATTTTCAAACTGAGGGCTTTAGGATTTCACTCCACTCTTTTAAAATGGATTAAATCCTATCTCTCCTCTCTGAAGTTGTTAATGTTGTTGTTAATGTTGAAGGTGCGTCATCTATTTTTTTATTGCGTCCTCTGGTGTACTCCAGGGCAGTATACAGGGTCCCCTGCTTTTTATAATTTTTGCTAATGACATTTCTAGTTATTTTAATAACGCAAATTTTCTTTTATACTTAGTCCTGCCAGAAGTTCTATTACAATTTATGGTAAGTCCGTTATAGATATGAAATTATAATTTTTTAATTTAAACATGTGAATACTAAAACAAAAAAAATTAAATTTTAATTCGAAAGGGTTACCATTTGCTTTTACACAATTCTTCAAAGGAATAGGCCATTCAGTTGCAGCACGCACGGTTTCCATGGATATTGACGTCGCTCCTCGACCCAAGGTTGTTTGAGACTCTACAAA
Organism: Anastrepha obliqua; assembly: GCF_027943255.1. Taxonomy (NCBI): domain Eukaryota; kingdom Metazoa; phylum Arthropoda; class Insecta; order Diptera; family Tephritidae; genus Anastrepha; species Anastrepha obliqua. The sequence continues at coordinate 54,257,824 of NC_072893.1, forward strand.
TTTCTGTGAGGCCTTCGTTAGACTTTGTTCTCCAATTCTGGCCACAAACTGTAGTCCAATGGATTCAGATCTAGACTTCCAGACGTCCAATCTTCTACGGCTATGAATACAGAAATATTGTCTTTTAGCCACTGTTGGGTGGTTTTTGCGTTATGTGCTGGAGCGGAATCTTGCTGTAAGATAGAATAAAGTGCTGCTTAACTGCTTCACCATGCCTTCTGAGATATCCTCTTAGTACACTTTTGCCCCGGTCATTACCTCTCTTTCACAGAAATGAAGAGATGTAACGCCTTTACAAGACACTCACCACAAAACCATTACGCAGGCTGGTTGGTGGCCGCGCTGAACCCTTGGAACAACATTTTTTGCGTCTTGAGAAGTTTTAGGATAGATTTTGTAGTTTTGCTTATTGAAAACTTCTTCGATATTGAAAATTTTCCCGCCTGTGAAAAGAATATTTTCATGACCGTTGACTGCGTGCCACCGAAGAAGCTGCTTGCATCTGTCGAGTATAATTTTCTTCAAGCGCGTTCTTAAAATATGGTCAGTTGAGCTTCCGAAGGCTTTCATGTGGAGATCATCTCTAATTAGTCTTGACATGGATCTGGTCGACACATTCATATCCCTGAACATGATTTTCTGCTTTCCAGATGCATTTCTGCGAATTCTTTCTCGAACGGCTTTTATGGCTGTACTGGTCCCAACGCCCACATTTTTTCTGTCTGTCACTTCAGACGCTTGGGAAAAACGATTTATCATGCGGTAAACAAACTTTCTCGAAATATTCAGTTTTTCAGCAAATCGTAAATCTCACTCGCACTTTTACCTCACTTTTTTTAATACAACAAGCGAATTTTGCCACGAAACTGAGTATAATTTATGAGTAGTGAATGCATACGAACAAACGCAAAAATAACGGAACTTTTTCGGCGAATTTGTACTCGCCGTATGCATTGTAAAATCTTTCACAGAATTTATGGCAAGACTAAGTTTGCTGATGATTTAGGGATATAATCACCGAGTACAATTACAGCGGACTCTATAAATCTTCAAACTGATTTAGTTAAAGTCGTTGCTTGGTGTAAAAGAAATAAGTTAGATTTTAATATAAGCACGTGTCTTTATGTTTCTTATCCCAAAGCTTTCTCTGGTATACCCACTTCCCACCACATTGGTGGTTCTAGTTTACCCAATCGAAGTGAAATTATTGATCCTGGTGTGGTATTTCACTCTAGATTCTCTTTTCAAAGACATTTAAATTACATAATTGCAAAATTCTATTTTGCACTTGCTTTGATTCGACGTTTTAGTTCGGACTTTGTTGATCCATACATTTTGAAGCTGTTGTATACCTCTCTGGTGCGTTCGAATACGCCGTATTTATTTGGAGGTCATATTACGTTTGTCATATTAGTAGGCTTGAATGTGTCCAGAAAGCTTTTGTGCGTTATGCTTTACAATCTGTGAATTTCACTGATCCAATTCCTGAAAAAGTCGGTGCTTGCTCATTAATCTAAAAACACTAAATATTAGAAGGATTTATCTCTCCCTCACTTTCGTTTTCGATTTGGTAAGTGGGGCGGTTGACACCCCTTCGCTACTCGGTAAAATAAATTTCAATATTCCTGAGCGAAGCTAATGAAGTTGTGATATTTTCTTGTTAGAGATGGTTAGAACTAATTATGCTTCCAGTGCTCCGAACTCTAGAGCTTTGACAGAATTTAATTCGCTTTCAAATCGCATTGGCCTAGATTTTTCTTCAATAAAATGAAGTGTTGAACTAAATTCTAAGTGTCAGGTCAGTCCATAAGTTCGTGCGTATTTTACCCATAATTTCACTTTTGTATGATTTTTGCATACGAAAATATATTCGCGGAATATAACGGAACTATTTATATTTTCTTTGATATATTGTGCATTCAACAAGTGATTTTAATCGCGGATAGAAGCGCGTTGTTAAAAAATAAAATGGAATCTTCGAACGCGTATAAGAGGAATATTTTGTATTTTTTTATAAAAGTGGTAAAAATGCAACAACTGCTGCTGCAGAAATAAACACTGTTCACGGAGAGGATACCGTGAGTGTAAGGACTGCGCAAAAGTGGTTAGCAAAATTCAGAAGTGGTAACTGCGACGAATTGCTCGAACTCGTGCAAGCTGACAGCCTAGATGATAGATCAGAGGTTAAATTCATCGCATGAACAGTTCACAGGCACCTGGTTTAGTTCGGAAAGGTTTCAAAGCTGGAAAAATGGGTTCCGCATAAACTTTCCGTCGCCCACCTTCAGCAGAGAGTGAATGTGTGTTCTCAGCTGCTGCAACGGCTTGAAAATGAAAGTTTTTTGAACCGTATCGTTACTGGTGATGAAAAATGGGTCCTTTACAATAAACCTGTTCGCAAACGCCAATGGTTAGATAAAGATGAAACACCAGAACCGACCCCTAGAGATGACCTTCACCCCAAGAATATTCTCCTGTCTATTTGGTGGGATATGGCCGGTATTGTTTATTATGAACTTCTGGAACCAAATCAGACGATAACTGCTGATTATTATTCCCATCAGCTATCAAACCTGATTGAGGCACTTAATAAAAATCGACCGTCTTTAGTGAATAGACGCAAAGTTTTGTTTCACCACGACAACGCAAGACCTCATACCAGAAGGCAAACATTAGGCAAGCTGAATGAGCTCGGATGGGAGCTAATGCCGCATCCACCATACTCTCCGGATATTGCACCTTGTGATTATCACCTTTTCCGCGGACTTCAATCCCATATAAGTAACAAGAACTACTCCTCAAAAGATGCTATAAAAAGGGATATCGAAGGCTCCAAGAACTAAAAATTTTTTGAACAGGGAATTAAAAATTTGCCTAAACTTTGGAAAGACATTGTAAATAATGAAGGAAAATTTATTATTGATTACTAAATACTTTAAACATATTTTTTATTGATCTTAAAACCACCTTTAAAAAACGCACGAACTTATGGACTGACCTGATATTATCTAATGTTCTTTCTCCGTAAATTATAAGAAATGTTACATTGTCTTTCATTTATTACATTGAAACAAATAAATTACAAGTTTAATTTATTTTTGATTGAATTATTTAGCATTAATCTGTTTTTCATAGCATGTAAGAGATAATGCATTTTTAGATCATTAAATAAAAAAATAAAAAAATAATTAAATACATAGTCTGTCATTTGAAAAAATCATAAAAATACGCAGAGTCGAGTTTAATGACATATTACATACTCGTAATACTTTTTCATAATGATACTGCCACTAAATCAGAAATTAATCCCACCAGCATAAGTTTTCCCTACAGGCTTTCAAACACAAGAAGTCAACCTGCTGCGTATGCAAATATGTGATACATACCAACATACATCTATAACACTATAAACTTAAATATTTCAAAATTCACAACAAATAATTTACCAAAAATAGAAACAGCTAATAAAAATTTATGAGCTTTTTTATTGTGATTATTCCCAAAATGTTCGATAGTTCGTTCCGTTCATGAAGTAGCTCTCAGTTGCTGATTTACAAATTCGTATAATTTTTTATAATTTTTTTAGCACAAAAATATTTATAATACACAGAGATTGATTGAACTCTTCTACATACGAACATACATGTGGCTTAAGAGATTTATTATGTCAGCAAATCTATGTGTGTGTCTATGTAAGTAGGTGCATAATTAAAACTAGAAATACATCAAAAGTGTGCATGTTGGTATCTGTTTAATCTTAGCCTTGGGTAATAAAAATGTAAACATGTAAACATACAAACATATTAACATACGTACACATTGCATGCAGATTAGTATAACTCAACACCAATTTTATTAATGCCCGCCTAATTGATTTGCTATTTCAAATTAGACAAATGTATTTGCATATGTCAACAATTCAACGAACAGAAAGTTTCCATTGAAAACTAAATGTCTAAATTTGTAATATTTAAAATACTTCTTTCTTGAATGGCACAACGGCAGCCACTAAGCGATGTGACAGATGAAAAATCGTCGTTGAATAAGATGAATATTTATTGGGTATGGGAATCAGTTTCCGTCCTTTCTTAGCCAAAATTACGAATTATTGGAACAATTAAATAATAAATGCATGATGTTAAGTATGTGTCATTGGAAGCTATTTACAACTTTACTCCATCTTTCAGGCAGCATACGGATTCCTCTGACGAAAAATTCGAGTTCTTTTCACTCGACCCATTCATTGAGCCTGTTGCGATGCGCTCTCCAATAACGGCTGCCTGCATTGATCGGAACAGCTGATAATCCGAAGGTGCAATGTCTGGGGAATATGGCGGGTGAGGCGGGATTTCCCAATTCAGTCGCGCTAAATATTTCTGGACCGATTTAGCAACGTGTGGCCTGGCGTTGTCATGCAGCAAAATTAGTTTGTCATGTCTACCGTCCCACCGTCTCACCGTCCCATTCCGGACGCTTTTCTTTGAGAGCTCGATTCAAACGCATTAGCTGCAGTCGGTAACGATCGCCGGTGATCGCAAGTGATGGTTTAAGGGGTTCATAATAGATGACACCCTTCTGATCCCACAAGATGCACAAGATAACCTTTGAAGCATGAATTTTTTTTTTTCGTTGTCGATGCGCCTGGTTCACCTAGCAGGCTCCAACTTTTTCGACGCTTAGGGTTTTCATAATAGATCAATTTTTCATCGAAAAATAACCTTTTCTTTTCTGCCGTGCAAGAGGCATCTCACACGCCACCAAACATCTCTCGATAACCCTCTCCTTCAGTTGTGTGGCACCCAGTTACCTGCTTTCTGAACCATTCCCATCGCATGCAGACGTTTAGCGACTCTTCAGACTTATCATCAAGGGTTTGACGGCACTGCATGCGCCTTCATCCATGAATTGTTGAAGTTGAGTATCTTCGAATTTTTTCGGTGCCCCTTCGCTACCTTTCAGCCGCACTTTTCTTTAAAAGGTAATAATGAAGCATGACTTCCCACAAATGTGGCTTTTTTGGGATGAACTTAAACATTTTTGACGTCGGTAAAAAAGGATCTTTACGCTTCAAACGAGGTATAATTCTGAGAGCGCGGTCTTGTGTGAAGAGCTTACAACTTGTCCTTCCAGACATCGAGTCATTTATTTTTTTTATCCCTCATCGAGTTCAATAAGATCACGAAACTGATATTTGCTAATAATTCCAGCCACAACCGTTGCTTTGAATGCTGATTTTCTAATTCGAGCTGTTTTGGCTATCGCTGAAGTTGGGCTTCTTTATACAGGGTGGGCCATATAGCGTTTGCTTTTTGAACCACCTATTTTTTGAGAATGGTAACACAAATGACATAACAAATGTGTTCATAATTTACTTAAAGGTTTGACATTTACGAAATGGAACGCTATACGCTTCAACAAAATTGGGAAATATTGAAAACCTATTTCCAAAGTGGTGAGTCTACTTCTTCTTCCGCGGTTACAGTAAATGGCGAGCGTTACCGTGACATGCTCAACGAGTTGTTTCCAAAAATTGAAGAGGATGACATGGATGACATTTGGTTTCAACAGGACGGTGCAAATTGTCAACTGCCAAAGTTACACTCGAACTTTTGGCTACCGTTTTTGAAAACCGAATAATCAGCCGAAATTCCGATATCAATTGGCCGCCTCGGAGCTGTGATTTAAGCCCGTTGGACTATTTTTTGTGGGAAGCCGTTAAGGACAAATGCTATGCGAACCATCCACAGACGACTGATGCTTTCAAATATGAAGTCGAAGTTGTCATTCATGAAATTGGAGTGTTTGAACTCGAAAATGTGCTTAAAAATTGGGTTGGTCGAATGGCCTACTGTAAAGCCAGTCGTGGCAGTCATTTGAACGATATTATTTTTCATTCATAAATAACAATGTTCAATCTTCAAAATAAAAAAAAAGTTTGAAAAAATATTGATTATTTTTTTTTAAAGCCGATTCAAAAAGCAAATTTTACATGGCCCACCTATATAACTTAGGTTTTTATATAAGTTGATAATTTTATAAGTTTGGGTAATTTTCAATGGCATTCAGATTCAGTACAAATATTTTCACTAACTTATTCATGGCTCAGTTCTCACATTTAAAATTTATCTGCTGTAACAAAAACAATTCTAATATGAAGAGTGGCTATGGCTGTATTAGTTGGTTTATGGAAACGAGTGCTACTGCATTTGAAAGAGAAGGCTTATCGCTAAACAGCATGGTGAGAAAACGTGACGGTGTGGCCAATATCCGACCGTTAGCCAGTTCTCAGCGAATTTGACAGAATCAGCGGTTGGACTGACGTAGCAGGAGCTATGAATCGGTTTGTTCACGAAAAAACTAAGAATGTGAAGGTGCTGATTTCATCCCCACGAAATTCAAGAACTGCAATTTTTTTAAACTCAGAAGGTCCCTCTAACGCATCCGATCCACATGGCAGTAAATGCCTGGTTTCCCTTTAGATCTTTGGCATAAGGCTCATCTGCGTACCTGGTCGAAAGACTTAACTGACCCAATTTATTTTTCTTTCTCTTAACATATTTTTACTATGTTTTAATATAAGGAGAAATTGCGAAGGGGGCGACTCTAATGGTCTTGCCATTCGAAGGCCAGTGGGAATCGAACCCACAACTTGTGTATTATTAGCCTATGTACCACACACAATCACTCGATTACGGTGCGCTTACATACATACACATGTATATAATATATGTACTACACACACAAAAACCTTATAACATTTCGTAAATATTTATAAATTTTATTTTGCAAAAGTTGCCATGAAAATGCAAATTAACTCCTAATAAATTACAAAAGTCGTTCATTAATGAAACTGATTAGGAGAATAATTTGAGTGTTTATTCAACAGCTGGAAGCAAATTGTTTGCATTTTGATAATTTTTTAGCACGCAACAGGTATTTGCGCATCCACGTAAGGCACAGCGCACGCCCAGCTTCGAAATATCGCGTGGCAGACGAATATGATTTCCTGCTCACGCCATGCAGGCAATGCACAAAAACAATAAGGATGGTCCCTAATGCAAAATAGGTTTCTACATTTTTCAAAGCTTTTTCAAATTTTCGCATATCTTTGCAAGCAATTACAAAATTACTAATTGGTTTGATTCGATTTATGAGTTTCAATTTGTGCAGTAGACGACAGCTAATTTTATGTTTGGATTATTGGATATTTCAAGGCGAATTCGGGTAAACCTTTCAAAATGCAAATTTTTGACATTTCAGTGCGATAGCAAACTGTCACTTTAATTAGATAGTATTTTAAAGTTTTGATGTTGGCGCTTTTATCATCAGCAACGATGGAATGGTTGTTTGTTCAAAGGACTGAATTTGACCAAATCACTTAGATACCGAAGCGGCTTGCAATTTTTTACTTTTGCCTTAGCAGCTCACTTTAATCAGTTAAATCGCTTGGGCTTTTAATTCGCAAATACTCGTAGTGCTTTCGACAGATCGTATTAAGTGATTAGCATATGACCTTACGTCGTTAAAAGGCTGTACCTGTGTGAATGTTTTTTTTTTTCCTTTTTTTTTGATCAAATAAAACAAAAGATTAGTGAGATTTTTTATTTCCTCAGCTTGCAAATTTCATGTCATTTAAATTTTATTGTATGAATAATATATTAACAAGTATGGGCAAACGCTTATCTAGTCGGCTTCTTTTAGAAAACATCTTACAAGACCCTCTCAGTCCCATTTCTTACTACTTTTTCAAGTACAGTTGCCTCTCGTTAATTCAAACCTGCGATATTTCGAACCGCTCATTAATTCAAAGTTATTACGAGCCCCCTACAAAATCTCTTTATTTTTCGAATTATGTCCATACATTTTTATACATTGGGTAATTCGAACGAGAATATCATTGGTACGACGCGGTTATTCGAACTGATATGGTCAAACACTCGACTATTCAAATTTGCAAAGTTTTTTGGTGTGTTAGTAAGAACTTTGAATTTTGGGATTCCCCTGAAAATACCTTAAACATGGGCACGTTGTGACGCACGCTTCCGCACGAATCGCTTCGTTAGTATACAGATAAAAAATGTGTATTAAATATGAGTCCTAAAAAGTATAAATGTTTGACGATTGCTAAAAAGAAGAAACTAATTGAAAAAGTAGAAGAAGGTGAGAAGAAAAGCGATGTTGCAAAAGAATTTAAGATTCCTTTCAGTACTCTCTCAACCGCAATAAAGAGCAAGTAGAAAGTGACTGCTGCTCAAACTGTTGGAGCACGGAAAAGAACAACTAAAGGTGAATTTTCTCGTCTGGAAGAAAACCTGGTAATTTGGCTTAGACAGTGTAGAGCACAAAAAGTATTTATTAGCGGAAAAAGCAAAGGAGATCGCGTCTACTTTAAACATACAAAACTTTGCGGCAATTGAAGGGCGGTTACAAATTTTAAAAAGAGGAATGGAGTCGTGTTTAAAAAAGTTTATGTAGTTAACATCAGCGGTGTGACTATGTTCAAGTGGATGAAGATGTTGCTGTCTCAGGATGACTAACCGATGGTAAAATTTTATCTGCGACAGCTACGAATGTAAAGAGCAACGATGAAAATGAAGACGATGTACCAGAACCATTGGCCGAGGTGTCAGTTAAAGTAGCAAGAGCTTCATTCGATAACTTACAAAGCCTTTGTCTACAAAATGAAACTGATGTAACAGCATATCAGGCACTTTTTCTCCTTAAAAAAATCATTGAAAAAAGCAGTAGCAATGTGCTTCGAAGCAAACCCGTATAAATGAGTTATTTTCAAAGATTAATGAATTCATATTATGAATATGTAAAACATTAGCAGTTAAATAAAAAACACTTGCTAATCCGAAATTTTATTTATTTTCTCTCAAAATTTTCGAACCATTTAATGTTTCCAACACTCGATAATTCGTAATATTTTAAGAGTCCCTCGAATTTCGAATTAACAAGAGTCGACTGTATAAGAACGCTCCAACTGTTAGTTTCCAAGTCAACACTTGTTTTAGGTAATTCAAAACTGAAAAATTACTGATTAGCGGATGTCATTTTTTTGCTTCTTACAATCCCGAAATTTTCGGGATATCGGTATTATAATCCCAGACTAGTCCCGGGATTTAAATATTCATTGTTTTGTAATATTTGAACTGCAAAAAATTACTTCTGTTAGGTGTTTGGCCGAGCTCTTCCTCCTATTTGTGACGTGCGGCTTAATGTTGTTTCCTAAATGGAGGGACCTACAGTTGTAAGCCGACTCCGAACGGCAAATGGGGTTTTTATCAGGAGATTTTTCAACAAACAACAGCAAACCATTGTTCGAGAGTCTAGAACAACTGTCTGACCTAGACGCCAACAACCTAATAAGGTTCTTAAATCGCACCCACTGGATATAGCCGCGCTGTAAATAACCGTTAAACAAGTTGGTAGCGGTGATGTGGCAACAACAATAGTTGGATTGGAGATGAATCACCACGTTAACCAACCAACCAGCGGTCGCCCCTTGACATGCAATGGTAAACCTACATACGTCTCTTTCGCCGAGGTATGCATGCTGTCAGACTTGGAATTGCTTCGAGGCCTTTTTGCATTAGCTTTATGGAGGATGAGGTGGAATGATCTCAGCGCCATCTCTTTATCTGTCCTGCTTTCGTGGGGGGCAAAGATTTAGGTATCTTTAGACTCTCATTTCTTTGCCACTCCTTCAGCAACCTGATGAACTTCATCAGCAGCATGAAGCGGCTAACACAACCGTAACTCAGTCACCGTTCGGTCGTCATCCACAAATACGCAAAACTCTGAGACTGAGATCCCTATAGGGTAGTCACTAATCACAAATAATAGTCCAGAGAAATATTATCACATAGCCCAGACGTTCAACTGTCAGATCGATTTCCAAAAGACGATATATATGTATATATATAATTGGCGAGTACACCCTTTTTTGGGAGTTTGGCCGAGCTCCTCGTCCTATTTGTTTAGTGCGTCTTATTATTATTCCACAAATGGAGTGACTTACAAGCTTCAAGCTGACTCCGAACGGCAGATATTTTTTATGAGAAGTGGTTTCATGGCAGAAATACACTCGGAGGTTTGCCATTGCCTACCGAGGAGACGATAAGCTAACAAAATAATACACCCCAATAAAGCAATGGTTTGATGATTAATATTGGCGGGGAGAACCAAAAATTTACGAAACATTTGACGATCGCACTCACCAACAATGGCTCTATCTTCACTATTGTCACCGAACCCTGGCTTTTCCGTGAAGTAATGGGATATCGAGAGTCTTCTAGACTTATTTTCTCATTCGAAATACGCATTTTGTTGCTAAGGTAAAATGAATCAACTCAAATTCCATCTGATTTTGCCTACAGTCAACGAACGTATGACGCAAGCGATGATGCAGTTGTTGCACTGACTGCACCTATAAGGTCTTATGTATGTATATGTAGGCGTAGGCCAATAATTTTGCTTAAAATCTTAAAATTTTCCTAGTAGGCAGGCGGAGGCCGAGTGGATGAAAAGAACTTTAAAGAAACATCTCAAGGTACGGTCAGATCAATGGTATATGGGGCGCGCTCCCACTAATACTAATACTATAACAATCCTCCCACCTCGGCTAATTCTACCCTGGGATCACAAGAGTATAACATCTGGGTAGAGCCGCGTTGATGTGCGAAGGCACAACAGGTACCTGCGTCCTGCAGGTATACAAAGGCTATGCAGCATCGATAATCCAAATTACTCCCACTGTGTTTATAGGTGATTCTAAAATAAAGGAGACATCGGAAAAGTTACAGTAGTGTTATATTTACCCAGTTTTGTCTTCTGTTCGATATGGTATTGAGTGTTTCACTCAAAAGCCTGTGCTTGTCGTCGGTTCTTCAGAAATTGTCCGCCTTCTCTGCTGCTGTAACTTTTGTTGCATCGCTTTGCGCTCCCAATCAATATGGCGGAGTCGCGTCATGAACTTACCTGCGAACGTTAGGGATGCCTTCCACTTACCGTTGGTTGCGCACATATCTCGTATGAGGGTGCTGGGGATGGTTGATGACCCAGGGCTTGTTCGAGACTAGCTCGTTCCTCTCTGAAGCGGTCGCAATAAAAAATCACGTGTTCTGCGTTTGCACAGTTTGCACAGTAAGGGCCATCTGCCAGCTTAAAACGGTGCAGGTATTCCCGGAAACTGCCATGTCCGATAAGCAAATGCGAAAGGTGATAGCCAGTGTCTCCATGATTTCTCACTAACCACTCATCAACACGTGGAATGAGTTTGTAGGTCCAACGCACGCTTTGTGACTGATCCCACCGCTGCTGCCACCGTCCTATTGTCAGCAATCGCTCAGCTGCTTTTTGTCCTGATGTGGGCCGTGCTCTTTGCACGTTCTAGAGCTAATTCATTTCATCTATCAAAAGGTTTAGAGATATACTTCTAGCTATTACGCAGATTGCATCAGCAGACACCGTTCTATACGCGCAAGCTACACACAGAGCGCCTTGCCTGTATGCCTGGGTGACTTCCCGCAGATTCAAATTTTTGGCCCCCACCCAGATGGGTACTGCATAGAGAATTATGTGACTTCCCTGGGGCCCTCATATTAGGCAGGAGCCGCTTCAAGGCACCAATGACAGAAGCCACCTTCGAACTTATATTTATTAATTGCTGCCTGAAATAAGGTTTTGTGTCTATCCATACCCCAAGATGTTTGATTGCTGTTTTCGAGATTATTCGGCAGCTATCTATTTTGAGCACAAAGGACTTTCGCCCTCATGTGTGGTTTCGAAACTCTTAGCCACCCTGTATAGAGTACAGATTAAGCCCCTTTAGGATAATATTCATTTTTAAAAATTAGAAAAGAGCTACGAGGAAAAAACGTGCGATGAAATGAATTTGGTCTAGATGGAGAAAAAATGTCTATTGTCTAAATAAACAGTTTGAAAGGTCTGGTGTACCAACCTCAAAGCAGAGTACAAAAGAAAACATGATTTCAAAATTTACTAGGCACCACTTCCTCTTCATTTTACGAACTTTTTGGCATCCCTCGTAAATAAAAAAAATGCGAAGTGAGAAGTTATTTCTAAATAAAACTTTAGGCTTCTGAAACATATTACCACTTTAAGCGATGCCAAATTTTTTTGGTATATATGAAAATATATGGCGTGTTTTTTTGCTGCATGAGAACTATTGACGTGTTGACATTTCTGTTCAGTAAGGTTTGGCAAGTCATCATGAAACATTTAATGCCAGAACAACGTCTTCAAATTCTGGAAATTCAATTTGAAAAAAATTAATCTGTTCGCCAAGTTTACGATGGATACTACGCCTTGCTGACTGAATTTTTGTTTCCAAAAATTATACAGTTAAACTTCGACGTCATTTGGTTCCAAGAAAACGGCGCAACTTGCGCGCTTAACAATCGATTTATTGTACTGCTCGAATGGACCATGTAACTCGTAGTCGCGGGGGGCATATGCCGGATATCATATCCAAAAAATACCTATATCCCTTGAATGAATCTACCAGATAATAATACTAAAAAAATTCATACCAAAAATATTTCTGCTTTGTATTATCATTTAAAATGCTCAATATCTTAAAAGACCACCCGATTCTTCTGTTTATTTGTATGAGTTTGGACATCTCCCCTAATTTTTAAGTGACTTTGTTTAGTTCCCAGATTTGTTGTGGTTCATCCGGCCAATTGATTGCCAAAATCGCATTAAATTTAAATAAAATTCGGTCAAAAGAAAAGCAACAAACGAAAAAGCAAAGTTCGCATGCGCGGCAAACATTAACGCAGCTACGCTGCGGTAGCAGTGATCAGTGGGCGTGCATAATTTATATTTTAATTTCTTGTCTTAACCCTTAGAGGCCAATTTTTTTCTTTTTTAGCGAAAAAAATACATTTTTGATGTACTATCCAATTCTAAAGCGCATTTGTTCCTCGGCTGATCTGATAATTGGTTTGTGGATATTTTAAAGGGTTTTGTTGGTTGGCCTAGAGAAAAAAGACAAAAAATAAAAAAACATTAAATTTCTGAACATTTGTTCATCACAAAAAGTTCACCAATTCCTAGTTCTTCCCTTTTTTCCGGAAAAAGTATGATAATTTTTTTTGTGACCCAAAAAGAGTCAAATATCTTAATCGAGCCCCAATGGATTTTGTTAGTCTATAGTTCGTTGAAAACAGAATTGAAAATATGTAATTTATTTTGGTATAAAATGTTTAAATGTTTGTGGTTTTAACTCCTTTAGAATGGCATATAAATGACTAAGTATGAGAAATAATAAAAGTTTTTTGGTTGCGATTTTTTAAACCAGCTTTGGCAGGTGCAATTACATTTCTAGCAAAAGAAAAATTTTGTAGCCAAAACAAAAAAAAAAAACTTATCGCTCATGGCAACCTGATACCTACTTCATTTGGAAAAATTTCTTATAAATTAATTTTTATATCCACGTTTGCGATGTAGTAAGTGAAAAACTAGATTTTCATACAAATCGATCATCCCTATCGCTCGTAGTTGCATGAGTTTATCTCTACAAAGGCACAGCTTTCTCGCGAGTTTTAAGTCTTAAGAGTTTTTCGTCTTTGGGGAACCCAATGAAATTCTCTGCTTAAAGTTTCTGTGGACCACTTTAATCCTTTAACTGGCTTTTTTAATGAAACTTCTTTGCACATGTTTTAAGAAAAGGACAAAGATGCCCATTTAAGCATGAAGCAGAGGATTAAAATGTGCTACAAGAATTTCACTAAATTTTGCCATACAGTCGAAAGAGAAAAATTATATTCCAAGTCTTTTGTACAAAATATCTCCGATAAACTATTTAAACTTTCTCTCAAAATTTTACACTGTAAACTTCTGCATACTCTCTGGCCTAGTACTGTCTGCAGCAAAGTGCACTCTGGAGATAGGCTCTTTCGTAATTATTAGCGTTTGTTCGTGTTGAGTAATATTTTTGTTAAAATTGTTGGACTGCATAATTAATCTCATATAAATTCGAAAGTAGATTTATTGAAACTGTAATAATCGCAGGATGCATGATTGAGCGACGTAACTAAGTATAGAATTCAGTATTGGATTATCTCCTTTTTGATTGGCGCGAAAACCGCTTACGCGGTGTTTACCGAGTGTAACAAAGCGCGCAAGTCGTTTCTTTCTCGTGCTAACGGTCGCCAGTTGGACACACACAATCAAGTCCTTCGTCACCTGTTCTTTCCAACGCAGAGGAGACCTTCCTCTTCCTCTGCTACCACCAGCGAGTATCGTATCGAATGCTTTCAGAGCCGGAGCGTTTGTATCCATTCGGATGACATGACCCAGCCAAAGTAGCCGCTGGATCTTTATTCGCTGTACTATTTCTGAGTCATCGTAAAGCTCATGGAACTCATTGTTACATCGCCTGCGATACTCTCCGTCACAAAAGTGCTAGGGTCCAAAAATCTTGCGCATAATCTTTCTCTCAAATACTCCAAGGGACTGCCTCTTCGCATATTTAATGTAATCGTTCGTATTAGATTGTCATTGACAGTTATTAGCCCGGTGTTCGGTTGAAGCTACCTATCATTGATTTTGATTGCGATAATCGTCTTTGATCGTCTTTATCTTTCCTCTACTTCCTGAATAAGAAAGAAGAAATTACCCATTATTGAGCCACAAAATGGATCAAGGCCAACAAATGGGAAGGCCGCCGTTTTCCTGGCTGATTCATCTGCCATTTAATTCTTATTAATTTCTATGCGCTCTGGAATCCATAGGATACGTATGAGGTTGTTCTGACCTATGATAATCAGCACTTAAAGCATTCAAAACTCTGAAAGCATAACTTTGAACGAATGCTAATATTGATATGAAATTTTACCCAACAGTACTGCCAATTTAAACAAAAATTTGACTGAATTAATGAACGCGCATATTTTAAATTTCGTTATCTTCTTACTTCTGGTATGACATCAAATTAAAATGTTTTTTATCGTAAGTCTCGTAATTTAAGATATTGGGTTGGCAACTAAGTAATTGCGGATTTTTTTAGAAAATCAAATAACTTTATTCTGTAATGTATAGACCATTTTGATCAATGACCTTTACCCATCTTTCAGGCAACATCATAATCAGACGTTCATAAAACTTATGGTTTTTATTAGCAAAAAACTGAATCAGGTACGATTTTTACCATTCAAGGAGTTTTGTAAGAATCGAAAAAAAGTAACCAGATGGTGCAAGGTCAGGACTATATGATGGATGTGGCAAAAAATCCCAACCAAGCTCCATTAATTTTTGCCGAGTGGCCAAAGATATGTGTGGCCTTGCATTGTCATGTTGGAATACAATACTTTTTCGATTTGTCAATTCGGGTCGCTTTTCTTCAACTGCATTGTTGTTCAATGTAGACATCAAAATTGATCATTCGGTGGGTTGGTAAGAGTTCAAAGTAGAAAATTCCCTTGTAGTCCCACCAAACTGATAACAAAACCTTCTTTTGATGAATATCAGCTTTTGATGTTGTTTGAGTTGGTTCATCTGGCCTACTCCACGCTTGATATTGTTGTCAAGAACCCATTTTTCATCGCCAGTTATCATTCGTTTTAAAAATGGATCATTTTCATGACGTTTCTCTAACAAATCGCAACTGTTAATGCGTTGCGTTAAATGCGTTTCTTTCAGTTTGTGAGGAGCCCACGTATCGAGTTTTTGAACATAGCCAAGTTGTTTTAAGTAATTTTCAATGCATGCATGTGATACAGGACGCTTCTCTGCAATCTCACGTGTGGGACTCTGACGTTCCGAAGCGATTATTGCTTTGATTAGGGCATCATTAACTTCAACTGAACGACCAGAGCGTTTTTCATCTTTGAGTGAAAAATCACCAGAAAAAATTTGGCAAACCAATTTTGACACTGCCGTCCTTTTAAGCCTTCGTCACCATAAACAGCACATAACTTTTTATGAGCTTGCGATGCGGTTTTCCGTTTGCGGAAATAAAAAAGCAAAATACGACGAAAATGTTCCTTTTGATTTTCCATTTTTCAACGAATGGCAAACGAAAACTACACAAATAAGAAAATGTGTTTTACATTTGTCCTACGTCTGCAAACCTAAAAATTCAATTAAAACTATCTCACATGATCAATTGTATGTTGCCTGTTTCAGTGTTGGAAAACCATCAGATTTGTTTGTATATTCACCAGGTAATCAAACAAAAAACATTGTATTTATATCATAGAGCACTACAATAAAAATAAAACAGATTTTGGTTAATAATTATGATTCATTTGATTTACAATAAAGCGATTACTGAAAATACTTATATACGTTTTATTTCATTATTCTTTATTATATTGGTTATTAACCCTATGTTAATAATAATAATAATAAATAATTAATTATCTCTATGTTTTGTCATTGAAGCACCCACTTTATAAATATTTGTCACCTTTAGGTTCCCACTATCCCTTTAGATTATTTTTCGATCAGGTTTGAACCTTAAATTTCCCTCTTAGTTTGAAGCCCTCTGGCAGACATCCCAGTCGGGGTTTTTAGTGGGTCCCAAAAGGGTAGCCAAATTTCAAGGAAGCGAAGATACTTAGGTCACCCGAGCTGACACTTTTCTTTAATTCTCCTGAGCAGAACCGTCACCACGATGATAGGGCGATGTGTGAGGATCAGCAGAGTAAAAACATCTTAAGGTCGACTTATAAACTTCCACATTAAAAATCTATTTGACAGAACGAAGTCTGTCGCGTCCGCTAGTATATATATACAATTGGTTCGTACATCCTTTCTGGGTGTATGGCCGAGCTCCTCCTCCTATTTGTGGTGTGCGTCTTGATGTTGCTCAAGCCGACTCCGAACGGCAGATATTTTTATGAGGAGCCTTTTCATGGCAGAAATACACTCGGTGGTTTGCCATTGCCTGCCAAGGGGCGACCGCTATTAGAAAAAACTTTTTCTTAATTTTGGTGTTTCACCGAGATTTAAACCTATGTTCTCTGTAAATTCCAAATGGTAGTCACGCACCAACGCACACCTTATATTGCAACCAAATTGGTTTCTAACAGCACCATTAGTCAATTAAGGGTTAAGTGGCACTTTCCGCAAGAGTGTTTGGACATGTATTAATAAATTTTAATTTACCCAATTTAACGTAGCATCTTTCACTATAAAATCGTTTCATTAAAAAACCCAAAAAACTTAATTATATGCAGTGAGGCAAGAGGAAGAGGATGGACAGCGAGAAATAAATTTAAAAAAAAAAGATAAATTTTAAAACAAACAACTCAACTAACTACGAAAACCCTAAAACAAAGCATCAACAACAAAAACAAACAACTGAACCACTTATGTACGAAGTTTTTTACTCTTTTATATTACGAACATTTTTTACTTTTACGGCCACTGAATCGGCCTAGCAGCGCGATTAGGGTACGAGCTGAACGACACACGCTAAGCGCACTAAACACTTCTTAGCATGGGCCAGTTGGCCTACAGCTTTTCGTTGGATGCTAAGTGCTCGCTGAGTGGCTGTTGAGTTGTTGCATTCGATGCCGCGGGCGCTAAGCAGCTCAATAATATTCAGCTACCTCAGCTGAACTGAAATGCAAATGTAAATCGTGTGAAACGGTAGCGAAATGCGTTATTGCTGTTGTTGCGGGTACATGGCGATGCACAGCCGCTGACACAATGCAAAGGCGCGTGCGTACCTATGGCAGAGTTCGCGAACTTGGCACTGGATTTATTTTGGTCACACGCATTTGCATTTACTCGCTCCGCCTGATGACAATTCAATGCTCAACGGCTCGGCAATGCAGTGGAAGAAGGGTTGTCTATAAATGGCCCAAAGACTCTGGGTTGGAGTATCAGTTGAAGAACTTCAATCGAACAGTTAACCACGCAGTGGCAGCTCAGTGAAGATGGTCAGTAGCATTGGACGGGTTTTTCTGTAATTAAACTTCTTTAATTTACTAAGTACAGTTGTGTTTAATAAATTAGCAGTGCGTGTGTGATGTATAGGAATTTAAAAATGTATATGCATGCAGGGTGGTACATATAGCGTTTTTTTAATCCTATGCAATTTTAACAGTATCAGCTTTTTTCCGCTGCTAATCTTGACAAAAAGTGAATGTCACATTCCCGCGGAAGAAAATGAATTTTGATTTTGAAGCTTGAATAACGTTGAACAATATTTTAAATTTATTACCAAAGTTAATCCAGCTCATCTGGGGATTGGAAAACGCGTACGCAATTGGCAAGAAGCTAATTTCACCTCTTCAGAACAACAATTTGGTGCGAATTTCGGAGCGGTGACATCATTCACCCCTTTTTTTCGAAACTGCTGCTGGAAAGAACACTCCGGTTAATAGTGAGAGCTATATATATGTATACGAGGGGGGTTCAATAAGTACCCGTGTTAGAAATGAAGGCACCATTTTTTCAAAAATTTGCTTTTATTTTTCAAAAATTATATTTCATAGTCCCCTTTTAAAAAGATACACTTCCCCAATCCTCCGGCCATTTTTTAACACGTCGAAAAAAAGGGTTTGTGGAAAATCTCCAAAATACGACTCTGTCTCGGCGATGACTTCCTGGTTTGATCTACATGTTTCCCCGCGAGCTATTTCTTCATGTTAGGGAACAAGAAAATCACATGGAGTCAGATCGGGTGAATAGGGGAGGTGCGGCAGCAATTCAAGCAGTTTGGCGGCGACAACTCCGGATGAAAGTGCGGGAGCGTTATTGTGGGGAAACAGCACCTTCTTTTTCGCCAAATGCGGCCGAGTCTCCTTCAGTTTTTCGTGAAAGCGGTCCAATAACTCACTGTCGTATTGTCCAGTGATCGTTCTTCTTTTTTCTAAAAAAGTCCATGAGGATGACGCCGTTCACATCCTAAAAACTTGTCGCCATGACCTTTTCGGCCGATGTGACTGTCTTCGCCTTCTTTGGAGCAGATTCACTGGGAGAAATGCATACATTGTTATGATTGTTGCTTAGTTTCTGGTGTGAAATGTTGAATCCAGGTTTTATCAGCGCCAGGTTTCGCTAACTTATCATGTAAAATATTAATTACCCTTCCGGTCGACACACCTATGGCCTCTGATACTTTGCACACTTTCGTTCGACGATCAGCGAGAATCATGTCATAGGCTTTTTTGAATGATTTCCTCGGTAACCACGTTTGCCGGGCATCCTGGTCGTCGCTTATCAAATCCGGATGTTCGCCAACGTTTAAATTCGTTGAATCAAAATCTAACTGTGGTAATAGATGGCGAAGCGTACCCATAGATAGCATCCAACTTTGCAGTTTTTTCCCATCCAAAAACTAAAAGCGAATTACAGAACGATGCTGCTGTTTTTCCATCTTAACGAAAATCACGAAACACGTCTCCCTCGAATAGCTATCAAATTTAAACTAACCCTTAAATCAATCTGAAATTTGTTTTTGCCGTCGTTTGATAGATGGGAGCACACGATGCTAACACCAACTTCTCTCAGGAGCGCCCTCTGTCATCAAGCATGGATACTATTGAACCGCCCTCGTATATATAACAGGCGCTTACACCCTTTTCTGGTATTTGGCCGTACTCCTCCTCCTATTTGTGGGGTGCGTCTTGATGTTGTGCCACATAATGGAAAAACCTACAGTTTTAAGCCGATTCCGAATAGCAGATTTTTTATG
This sequence comes from Anastrepha obliqua, assembly GCF_027943255.1. Lineage (NCBI taxonomy): Eukaryota > Metazoa > Arthropoda > Insecta > Diptera > Tephritidae > Anastrepha > Anastrepha obliqua. The sequence continues at coordinate 54,277,505 of NC_072893.1, forward strand.
AGAACCTTTTTTAATGTCACTTCCGAAGGTTAGTCACGCACCAAACCATTCGGCTACGGCGGCGGCATGATAACTAAATTTTTGTAGTCGAAAATGATCGAAACATCGACTTCGAGGATCTTTGGATACAGTAGGATGGCTCGCTAAGCTATAGAGGCAATGCCAAAATGAACTTTTGCGCGCTAAATTCGATAATCGTGTCTCGGCAATGTCAATACGCCCCCTCGGGCTTGCGATTTGATACCGTTAGACCTCTTGGTGTGCCGTGAACCATGACAGATTTTATGCGAACAATCCACTAACAATTCAGGACCTTAAGGAAAATATGAAACGAGGCATTCGTGAGATAGAGCTAGAAACCATCATCAAGTTTTGGAAAATTGGGTTTATATGATGCGCTGCCGCAAAGCCAGCCGAGGTAGTCATATGAATGAATTCGTATTCCATAAATAATGGGAACGTTTGCTCTTGCTCACCTCCAATAAACTAATTTTTTTAGTCCTTTTTTGATTTTAAAAAGTAACCACTGTACGGGCTACCCTTTACAATTTACTAAAAATATGTAATTAAGTAACTTGAGTGAATTAAAAAATCAGTACAATTTTCGTAGCGATTGCCGCAATTAATAAGATAATGATTTTTTACTGCATTAAAACATATTTTTTACCATTAGACGTATAATATTATAAAATTTGTTTCAAATTGAAATAACAAATATTTCTACACAAATACTAAAAACATTATTTTATCTTCGTCACAGAAGCTCTTCGTTATTCTCAGTTTTACGCTGGTAGCAAGCCAAACTGTTAACGCCGATGTTAGCCATTTATCCAACAACCAGTACTTGCCGCCAACCCCGCACAACGAAAGGCATTCAAACGACTTTGCGGTCAATCACTTTCAGCCACCGACACACCAGCAACACTCCCAAAAGGGTTTCCTACACAGCGGCGTTGAAATCATCAGATCGATCCCTATTGCCAGTTACACATTGACAACTATTGTTCCAGTACAAGAGGCGCATGCACCAAGCATAGCTGGTACTAATAACTTTCAAACGCCTCAAAGCAGCTATCAAGCTCCACAAAAAGACTATCGGACACATCTCCAATATCAGCCCCAATCTCAACCAGTCTACCGGACAGCTCCTCAGTTGGCAGGACAACAAAACGATGGCTTTTATACGTACGACACCCCAGCACCTGCTCCAGTGGTGCAAGGGTTTGCCGCACTCGGTCCGGCAATAAGTCCAACTTACTCAACTGACTCTCAGCAAACATACTCTGATCCTTCAGTTCCGCAGACAAAAGCCGAACACGCGCAAAATATTGACACTTTCAACTATGCTGCCCCAGTTACAGCGCCCAAGGTAGTCCCAATAGTTGCATCAAGTCCTCCTTATTCTGGTGGAGCTCACCAGTCTGGCTCGTACAACTTTGCTCCAGTTGGTCCCGCTCAACAGAGATATTCTGCTTCAGCAGCGCCATCTAATGAATATCTGCCTCCAGCGTCAGCGTATTCCCCACAAGCTTATTCCCCTCCGGCTGTGCCTGTACAACAGACTCATAATACTCCAGCACCAGTTGCGCTATCATATTCGGCTCCATCTCAGCAATCTTATGCTGCAACAGGTTCAACACCGCTTCAAGATAATTATTCACTGCCAACCCCTCAAATTGCAAATAAGTATCGCCCACCAGCATCGCCTCCTGTACCACAAGCGTACACGGCTCCAGCTCAGACTCCATTTCAATTTCCAGCTGCCGCTCCTCAGGTTTCCACACAAACATTTCACCCTGCAGCTGAGCCCGGAAACTACAATACGCCCGTTGAGCAGTCCTATTCTGCACCATCTCCCCACGTTTCACACGAGTACCTTCCACCTGCATCAGCGCCACTAGCAAAAACTTTCTCGACTAATCAGCAAACTGGCTCAAGCGATTCTGGGAATGAACAAAAAGAGAGTGAATCCGGTAGCGCGGTCCTAAGTGAAACTGTTGTTAAATCCACATCGGGTAATGAGGGAGACACTGCTCCAGTGGAGCAGCCGGCTCAAGCTTTGGAACAGCAATCGCATACAGAACAACAACAATCTGATGAAAATTCCGGCTCTGACAATTATGAAACCGCAGCTCCTGCTGAACAAAACCGCGCAACTCATGCCCCTGCCCAGCAGACTTATCCAGCACCTGCTTCCGCTTTGGTAGCTCTTCCTCTGCGGCAATCATATTCGTCTCCTCGTCAACAGTCAGATTCAACACCAGCTCAACAAACATACATTGCGCCTGCGCCTCCGTTACAGCAATCACATGTCTCCTCAGCGCCGATAGCTCAAGAATATTCATCTGCTTCACAATCACCTGCGGCTCCATATCATTCAGCTCCAGCTCAACATTCACAAACTGCATCAGCCCCTGCTCCCGAAGCTTTGTCCGCACCGCCTTCAGCTTCAGTTAGCCAGGAATATTTACCACCTGCTCCACAAAAGCAACCTTATGCCCGACCAGCTGAAGAGCCAATCAAACACCACTCTAATTTAGCTCCTGTAACAATTTCATCTCCAGCTGCAGTTCCAGTGGACTCATCGTACCGCACTCCAGTGCAAGCTCCAGTCAGCCAACAGCCTAATTCTCTGATTTCAACTAGCCAGCAACCTTGTTCAGCTCCTTCACTAGCACCATTACCTGCTCCGGTACAAATTAGTCAAGAATATCTGTCTCCAACGCCAGTAAAACAATCTCAACCTAAACCAGCGCTAACCACAGTGAGTCGGCAGTCTTATTCGACTCCTGCATCAGCTCCTGCTTCATCTTTCGCACCACCTACTTTATCCTACTCCACTCCACATGCACGAACTCTCACAGTTAACCAAAACTATTTCCCTCCAGCTCAGGCAGCGCACAGTTATATGGCACCTAGCCCTGCCGCCACTGCCGCTCCAATTCAACGAAGCAGCCATTCAGGTGCTGCTGCCTTAAGTCAAACCTCATCGGACTACCAGTCGGGGAGTAATGGCCAAGCTCAGTTCAACCAACACGTAGTTGCAGCGTCACAAAAGTACTCCTCTCCTCCAGCGCCTGCTGCGCACACTAACAACAACTTTCAATCGTCATTTGCCGCATCGGCAGCGGAAGTTACTAACCGAGGAACCGGCACTATTTATGGCAGTAACGGTGGCTACATATACAAAAAGTATAAGTAAGGGGAAAAAGAAAGGAGATGTAAGATGAGTAGCGCCCGTAGTCGTGTAGTAGTTTGTAGTATTCGAACTTGTATTAAATCATTAAAAGCTTCTTAGAGCTTCTTATTGCCATGACGTCAGCTTATAGCTGCGTGTTTGTTGTATCATCAAATTTTGTTTACCTGTTATTACCTCATCTGTAAATAAAACTTTTCGCTTTTATAATTTTCATAAATAAAATACATCTTTTTTACCAATTAATCATCTTCGATCCTCGTTAAATGGAATCCATTAATAAATATTGAGAGTTTTCGATATGATTTATGGTGATTTGAATTGATAGAACCACACCCAAGAACTATAGACTATACTCCAGTGAGCTTAGCAGCCGAAATAGGAGGCAACTGAATATTAATTTCACCAAAAACTTAGCAAAATTTTCATAAAACTTATTATCAAGATGAACTTCATTAAACAATTTATTCGCACCTATAAAATAAATCCAGAACTAACGCCAAATTGAGACGCTGTCATTAAGAATAAAGAATGCGTTTGCTATTAATTTCCCCTTCTCGCACTTTATGCTATAAAACGTGCAAATGCCATGCCAAATTTTTACGACTAGTTAAAATTGCAAAACAAAAAATCCAGTTTAACTATCTACTAAATATCTAATTAGCATCCAAAGCGCATGCGTGAAGTTCTGAATTTTGAATCGCTTCAAGAAGAACAACAATTTCCTTTTTTTGAAACAAGTCAGTCAACTAAATGGTGCAACATTTTCAGATAACAATCATTTGGCTAATGATCTTCGCCCACCGAGTAATGTCTTCAATGCAGCAACACCACTTAAATGATGGCCTAGGCATTGGCATGGGTTCATACTAATTAACATATTTATGTGCCTGCGTTTACACTGTGCTACATAGATTTTACTGCCTTTGTGCTGGATTACTTTGATAGAATTTTTTTCCCAGGAGCATTTTTTCTCTACCACTTTTTCGACGCCTTACTGTAGCTCTTCTTCTTTATTGGCGCGATGACCGTATACACGATTTTGGCCGAGTTCAACAAAGCGCGCCATTTTTTTTCTTGTCCTAACCAAAGCCAGTTGGATACACCAAGTGAAGGCACTGATATTTCTAACACAGAGGTGGCATCGAATACTTTCAGAGCCGGAAGGTTTTTATTAATTCTGTATGTAATATTTTCTCAAAGACTCCAAGGGACGCCTCATAGGATATTGTATCCTCCCAGCTATTGCGCAATACGATAGGTTGGGAAAGAGGACAACCTTATAAAGTATTAATTTTGGTCATCGAGAGAAGACTTTACTACTCAGTTACCTACTTAGTCCAAAGTAGCACTTGTTGGCAAGACGGATTCTATGTTGGATTTCAAATCGGTGTTAACGCCGGTTCCTAGATAAACGAAGTCTCTTACAAACTCGAAGTCGTAACTGTCAACAGTGACGTGGGTTGTCGATACGAGAGTGCGCCGACTATTTATTCGCCAAAAATTGTACGGTCTGCCGCTCGTACGATCTTTTTCAGCATTAGGTTAAAGAATTCACATAATAGAGTCACCTTGTCTGAAACCTCGTTTGGTATCAAACTTACTGCAAGTATTGCGCAACGTCATTTTGCATAGCCGTATTAATTTTACGGGGATAGCAAATTCAGACATTGCCGCATATAGGCAACTTCTTTTCGTACTGAAAAATGTAGATTTAAAATTATCCTTTCGTGGGTATTTTCCAAGACTTAGCGTATTGTGAATATCTGGTAAATGATGGATTTTCCAGGTTCAAAGCCACACTGATAAGGTCCAATCAGGTGGTTGATGGTGGGTTCAGCCTGTCTCTCAATACGCTCACTAGGGCCTTATAAGCCATATTTAAAAAACTAATCCCGCTGTAATTGGCACATATTGCAGCATCACTCTTCTTGTGGATTAGGCAGATCAAATAGGAGCTGATGTCTGCAGCTTACCAGCTCCTCAGCCGGCAGTCCGACAGCGCTCGCAGCTTTGTTGTTCTTTAGCCGCGTTATCGCTATTCTCACCTCGTCATGGTCTGAAAGCGGAACGACCGTGCCATCGTCAACGATTGGGGTATCGGGATCTTCAAACTCTTTGTGACATGCGCAGTTGTCACCCATTAGCAGGTTTGAGAAGTGTTCCCTCTAAAATTCAAGAACGTTCTGTATGTCAGTCACCAGATCGTCTTTGTTCTTACAGGAAATCGCCCTAGTCTTAAAACTTTGCGAAAGCTAGTTGAGACTCATTTAAATTGGTTGCTTAGTTTCTTTCCGACCCTACCCAGAAGTTTGCGCTACTTGAATCTGGACGAATTAGCACTTAAAACAACCAACCCAGAAGTTTATGATAATCAAAAGACGAAAAACGCGCTTCAAAGTCCCGCACCCTTCGAAGCTATCAAGAGTGTCATGCGTGCCTTGGCACTTGGCATGAGTCGGTTAATTGCTTTACTTGAGGACAGGAGATACTTTACCCAACCCTCGTTTACCTTCAGAACCATTCGCTTCACTTATTTATTCCGTTAAAAAAAGATGTTTGTTTTTTCAGTATTAAGTTTATGCTTACAAAATCTGACAGACTAGAGGTAGCGGCCACTATAGACGAATGGATTGGTGCCTGACTACCGTTCGGAGTATGATATTCGAACATTGCATGGATCACCAATATGAAGAAACAAGTTTTTTATAATAGCGGTCGCCCCTCGGCAGGCAATGGCAAACCACCGAGTGGGTTCTGCCGGTTACCGTACACTTTTCCCAATCAATTTTTCCCAAAAGTCATTTTTCCCAAAACTTTTGTTCCCAATAAAATAACTCCCAAACCAATTTTCCCAAAACCATTTTCCCAATTCAATTAAAATCCTATTTTTCCCAAACCTGTTTTATGGAACACGTACGAAAAAAAATAGGATTTTAATTGAATTGGGAAAATGGTTTTGGGAAAATTAATTTATTTTCCCAAGACTTTTTTCCCAAATACATTTTTTTCCAAAGAGCAAAACATTATTTATTAAATAAAAAATACGCAATCCACTGTATTTTTGCATAGAACTCCTTTTCGCCTTGGCGGCCTTCGGCCGCGCTTCAAAAAAATAACCCTCATCAGTCCGACTCCGGCTACGCAATCCACCGTATTTTTGCGTAGAACTCCTCTAAAGAATTTTTACACATTTTATAATTTTTATATCATTAATAAATAATTTTTTGCTCTTTGGAAAAAAATTTATTTGGGAAAAACAGTTTGGATGAAAAAATTTGGGAACATTTGCCTTTGGGAAAAGTAAGCATTGGGAAAAAAGTTTTGGGAAGAATGGATTGGGAAAACTGGTCGGCAACGGGTTCTGCCATAAAAAAATCCTCATAAAAAATATCTGCTATTCGGAGTCGGCCTGAAACTGTAGATCGGTCCATATGCGAAAAAACTTCAAGACGCGCGCCACAAATAGGAGGAGGAGCTCGTCCAAACACGCCAATTATTTATTTATTTTAAATTTAAATCCAGTTTATGTTATTTAAAATTTTATCATGTAACGGAAAGGGAAAACGCAAAACTCTTTGGGGTATATTGAAACTTATCCTCTCCAGTAAATCCGAACAGATAAAAATTCGTGAGTGTACCACATCATACGCCTTGAGGAAAGTGATTTTAATTTCATTGACATACGGGGCCCGGTGACAGATAATTGAGGCTGGTTAAAATTAAGAGATTGTAGAGCAAACCGGACAAAGCTGCCTGAAATTCTTTCGGTCCTTTGGGAAAAAGACAGATGTCGGCATACATACATCGCGACAACGCAAAATAATAACTTATATTATGCTACACAGTTTATTTGTGTAGTTTAATTACCTTTTTTTTAGTATTCCCATTAAAGTGGCTGACTGTCCGCGCAACTTTTAAATAAAAGCATAAAATAAATTCAACAAAAGAACACAAAGAAATGTAGAACAAAAGGAAGGAAAAACAAGCATAAATTAAGTTAAGGCAAACATACATCCATACATGTGTGCTGCACACTAACACACTAAAAATATATATTTTTTAATTTTTTGCAAAAAGTTTGCTTTAAATGTAGTTTTTACTATATATCTTATGCTGACGCATTGCAAACCAAAAACCGCGACTCTTCGGCACAAATTATGAAGCCAGTGATGAATCGAATTTATACGATTTTTATTGTTCTTATTTTTATATTTGGCGTTAATTTAAAAGTTTAGATTATTTCATAGTAAATATTCGCAAGTTGCTGTATGCAGATTACTTATTTAATTTTTTTTACGGCTTATTTATAGAACGAGATGGGTGCTAGTACAGGATTCTGATCTCCTAAAAATTAGCATAATAACCAGCATATTAACTTATGCTTCTGGCTGCTGGCACTACTTAAATAAATGCTGGTGAAATGTATATAAATATGCCGGTGAATAGAAGTTCGGTATTAGTTGAAAACGCCTGATTGAGTGAAGTGTAGCCAACTGTCAAAGAAGACCTAAATTAAAATGGTTAGTGTGAAGAATATACGAGTACGAGTATTATGCAATCAAAGTTTTGCCTAAAAAGTGATGTGTTCGGCAAAGCAGCCTAACTTAAAAATTAACTTAACGAACAAACAAATATTCAGCAGTGTTCAAATGTGTCCAAGGAATTTAAGAATTGGCAACTGCTGTTTGAAAATCCTTAAAAATTAAAAACTAAATGAAAATGTGATGTTTTTGTTTATACTCAATACCTACAATCTACATTAAACTCCTTTCTATTGTTTTTCTTCGCCAGAAATTGTTCGTCGCCATCGCATTTGCCGTCATTGCCAGCGTTGCTGCCGATGTCAGCCACCTGAGCAACACTTATCTGCCACCATCCCAGGCTGCTGCTAGCTCAATTTCCTCAGAGTACCTGCCACCGGCTGCCAGTTACTCAGCGCCAAGCTACTCGGTTGCTGCTTCAGCACCAAGTGTATCGTACGCGGCTCCAGCTCCAGCTCGCTCAGTCTCCTACTCGGCGCCTGCTCCAGTTGCTTCTTATTCCGCACCCAGCTACTCGGTTGCTGCTTCGGCACCAAGTGTATCGTACGCTGCTCCAGCTCGCTCAGTCTCCTACTCGGCGCCTGCTCCAGCTGCTTCTTACTCCGCACCAAGCTACTCGGTTGCCGCCTCGGCACCAAGTGTTTCATACGCTGCTCCAGCTCCAGCTCGCTCAGTCTCCTACTCTGCACCTGCTCCAGTTGCTTCTTACTCCGCACCAAGCTACTCGGTTGCTGCTTCGGCCCCAAGTGTATCGTACGCTGCTCCAGCTCGCTCAGTCTCCTACTCTGCACCTGCTCCAGCTGCTTCTTACTCCGCACCAAGCTACTCGGTTGCTGCTTCAGCACCAAGTGTATCGTACGCTGCTCCAGCTCCAGTCTCCTACTCGGCCCCAGCTCCAGCTGCTTCATACTCGGCACCAAGCTACTCGGTTGCCGCCTCAGCACCAAGTGTATCCTACTCAGCTCCAGCTGCCAGCTATAGCGCTCCAGTCGCTGCTGCTTCCTACTCCTCGCCCTCATACTCCAGCGGTGGCACCGCTTATGGTTCCAACGGTGGCTACATCTACCGCAAACGTCACTAGAGCACCAAATTTTTGTGTTTTTTTGGTTAACCTCTACGTACTAGTTATATGTATGTGTTCAGTAAGAGATATGACTACTAACGAAACGAAATAAAAGTGTGTTATTGTTTACATTTTAAAAGATGTCTGATTTTATTCTAAAACTTTATTCTCGGATACACTGAGGTTGGACTGATTTTGCGGCATTATCGGCAATGCGAGATATAAAATATTTTGTTTCTGTTTGAGTTTTACATCGGAGAGATTCTCGCGCTTGCGAAAGTAAATAGGTTGTGAGCTGACTTCAGCGGTGGCGACCAAATCGATGGGCTTGTGGACGTGTCCATTCATGACGCCCGGATATGGCCAATCAGTTATGAGTTGCAAGCGATGCCGCGTTATAAGATCCGTTGGTTTGACGTAAACGTGCGGAGGTGTACCATCACCTGGGCGCGGATAGAAGTAAATATGCTCGGTCATAGGCTCATGTACCGTTTGCGTTAGCGCTGTGGTCCAGAGCAACGCAAGCAAAGCGAGGCACAACATCTGCAAGAAAGTAAATTTTTTTTATTTTCTTTTTTTCAGAAAAAATGTGTCAGTTATACGCAAGTTACTACCAACCTTGTTACTCAAAACATTTCCTGCGCGTGAAGGCAACATTCCAAACGCACAATAAACATCCGACTAAGTCTTTGAGTTCACCTCCACATATCTTTTATACGATGCGTACGTTAATTTCCCCATTTTCGCTGTTTTCTTCCTTGGTTTTCAGCGCCACAAAGTAAAAATAAAAAATAAAAATAAAAAAGTTAATTAAGCCAATTTGCGCATAAACGCCGTTTAATCTCGGTCACACGCTACATCGACACCTGAACGCGCTTTGCGGCCTACATGCGTCCGCTGCCCAGAGCCAACAAGCGTGCGCTGCCAACACCCAGCGGTGGTCGGGTTTAACGAGTTTGCACAAAGTCTACCTGAGCAGGCAGCCTCGCAATTGTTTTCCGTTTCATTCTACAACAATTTTTGTTATAATTCTTGACTTTTTTGCTGCAGTTAACCTTAATTCTTCAACGCGTTTAATTCTTTGCAATAACAAACAACAAAACGAGCCGCTTTGTCTCGGCTTGCGAGCGTGGCGTGTCTTAAAAATTTCGTTGAAATTAATTAAAAAATACATACATATTTGGTAAATAATTGATAAATCAGGCAAAAAATTACACAAAAAATGGCAAAATGTTTATTCAATTGCATTATGTAAATGAGATTTTAAGGCTTACATAACAAACGCCGTCTTACTTTCTAATTGTGAATCAAAATTTATTTATTTTGTTTCCTTTTTTTTTAATTTGGTATTTTTGGTAAAAAGTGATGAGAATATTTCGGTTAACGGGACAATGCCGCAAAATTGGGCTCTCCAGGTAGCCGGGACGTTTCGTGTTGTTGATCTCATTTTTAAAACAACTTTCACATTTGCAAACTTCTAACAAAGAATATTTATTTGGTTGTAGCGACTTTAGGGTTTAATTCAATAAGTCCTGATTTTTATAGAAAAAAGTTTATATTTCAGATTACTTCAAATGCTTCAACTGTGATTAATATTTTCAATATTGCACTCTAATCCAGCAATTTGAAACTTGACAGCAAGAAAGCTTTAACTCGATTTAAGTGGTTTTGTCACAAATACACAGCTTTGCATTGTATGTATGTTTATATTTCGTAAGCTGCAATTTAATTTATAATTATTTTATTTATTCATTTCAACAGCTTATAATTCAATAACTGGTCATTCAAATACTGTCCAAGTCAAGCTGATATTAACCGAGATATTCTAAAAAATTTAATGACTGGAAATTTTATATGGATTGGTTCAATTAGTTTAATTTGATTGGCTGACGTCGCTTGGATGTGTTTACAAAAAAATGCGATTCCGTTGGTGATAAATTAAAAAATCAACACATTGTCACTTTCTTGCCATCTGAACGACTAATCCCAAATGACGTAGCACCCGAAGCTCTCCTCACAATTTTCTTTTTCACCATAGTTAAAGAGCAAACCTTGTAAATCTATAATCCTTGAGTAAAAAGGGCGAGTGAAAGAAAAGGAGAGGGGAAAAACAAGTATGAGTTAAGACAATTCTGTCACTTTATGCTTTACAGCATTGCCATTTAGGTAGAAACCCCACCAAAAGTGATAACTTTTACATTCACAAATTTGACTTGGTAACTTTTTGGTAGACTTTTTATGGTAACGTCCACCTACTAATTCCACCATTGCTTGCAAATGCCGGGCATCTTTTAACGAGGTGGCGGCATAACGTCGCATTCATTTGAAATGGGGCCAGGACGTAGTGACATGCAAGAAGATTGTAAGGCTGACGAATTGGCGAGAGAAGGCACTACCATTCGCCTCCCTCTTAATATGGAGATTGTAGGTAAACCCCTCTCTACCTACAAACTGAGTGATACCAGTCAGTAATTCACCGCAGCCAACACAAGGTGGGGTGATAGTCTGACATTTAACGCTACAAAAAGAATTTGGTCAGCATGGAATGTCAGTCGCTCAAACGCGCTACTCAATCGGTCAAGGAAAAGCGTCTCTATGTTAGTTGCTTTAATCATTGGCCACAGTCTCCTAGGTCGACTTGCACAAAGATTGAATGTACCTCATTTAGAATATGCTGAAGCTGCAAGAATGAGAAGGAGGAAGAGTCTGTCAGACATTTTCTTTGTCCCTGCGTGGCATGCCATTAGGTTTGGATACTTCGGCTCTTCATACTGATGATCTTAAGGATATATGTATGTTAAGTGTCAGCAAGACCAATGGATTTGGATTAAAGGGGAGTAGCAGGTCAACTGCTACTGTGGTACCACAATGGGTCAGCAACGGTCTAAGTGAGTTGGTTTTAACTCCGACTACCATTTCTACTTACCTACCAAAGATTCCTTCTATGAACGCTTGGAACGTTCCTATGAGCGCTGCCCCGCCACGACATAAAAATCGTGCTTGGCAACTACGCAAAGAATGTTCAACATCGAAAAGCTGCAATCCCAACAGACAGCCAGAAGATTCGCCACTCGACTCTCACTTCTACTCTCAGAGAGTATTGCCCAACAAACCGATATGCACGAACAATGGAGCAACATTTCTCGTTCTCTACGTACCGCCGCCGAAGAAGAATAGCCAGAAATCAACGGTATATCATAGTAAATTGAGAACTGCACTTTGTTATACTAAAAATCAATGGGCTATAAAACTGCATACCCAGAAAAATTCTAAAGTTAAAAAGTTGAAAGTTTTGTTGAAATTTTGAAAAAAAAATTTTACATAGTTTGGAACTTCGCATGATATGGTTTTTGTTGGAGTGCGAGTTATATTTTTATAAAATACAAAAGAGCGGTGTGTTTATAATTTTTCAACGGGGTGTATATGAGAAGGAATTCTATGGGTACGAATTAATAGTAGTTAGAGCAGATTTATAGTCACTTGCAAAATTATAAAGCAACACATACTGACAGGTTTTGATTACTATTTATTGATTTTTTAGTTTCAACTTTTTTCTAATATAGTTCATTGTACAGCAAAGTTCATTTTTATCCAAGTTTCAAACTTTTTACACGATTTATAAAAATTCGACAAACTTTCAAACCTTTTAATCAAAATTACAAAAAAAAAATTTTTTTGGTACGAGGTTTAACAGCTCATGAAATTTTTGTATAATTAAGTGCAAGTTCGGAGTGTCTATACGGAAGTTTCGTGCATTTGTTGTAGGGAAAAACTGCTCAACACCAGAACGGAAAAAAATTATCATACATCAATGAGAGTTTTCAGACACCTCAAACTTGCTTTATAAATACTAAAATTTGATAGACTATAACACTGCATACCCCAATTTTTTTCAAAAATTCTGAATAAAAAGTATGAAATTTGATGAATGTTTAACATTTTGCACGAAATTGGGTAATTGGTTTATGCCGGTTTTGTTACAAGGATGATAAATTTACCAGGTTTGGCTAATAACTATGGTGAAAAACAAAATTGTGAGGGGAACTTCGCCTGCCACGTCACGGTGGTGATTCGCCTGCCGAATTCTACACGATCTTTCCACATGTACTCACACACTCGTCCGATCAGTTGTTTTTCGGATAGCAACGAAGTGTCATTAGTTGTTTTTTTTTTTTTTTTTGTATATCACCAACACAATCTCAGTTTTTTTAGTAAGCGAACCGATTATAACGCCCATCAGCTGATTCTGATAAATTCGCTGAGAGCCGGTGAACGATCTGATATTGGCTGAACCTATAAAAAATTGTTCAGCATGGCTTTGGTTTGGTTCAGGTATATAATGAAATATATTTTTATATAAAAAGATTTTTTGAATTGATTCGTAACAAAATAAATATTTTCGAAACTTATCAACTTGTTGCTGAAATAATCTCAATCAATTTTTTTTAGTGATTTATTTCATTTGTACTAAAACGAACGCTTTCACTGTGTTTCTAAGTTTTTGCAATTTTTTTTTATTTTTTTAAATTCTTTGTTAAAATCTTGGTAAGAAAAAAATATGACTTTGTGCGAATAGTTTGAAATAGTCAGAGTTGTTCTACTATTATAATTAAATTTACAACTTGGTATCTTAGTACTAATTACCGATTATCTACCGGCTTAGGTAATGAATTTTACAGGTAGAAGTGTTTGCCGAAGGCAGTCGCTAAGCTAAATCGGGACTGATTACGTTTGATAAGCGTATGCCGTTGGCCCTTAGTGTCTGAGTTTGGGATGTTGGTCAGCGAAAACTAAGTTACCGGTAAGCTAACTAACGGGGGTTCCTTGTGTTCAAGTGAGGATTGGGTTCTAACCCCAATATAACTCATATACAGGTGCATTTATCACCTGCAGCTTCAATATAATCTGGCGTACGGCGTCAGGTTACAAAATTACCAAACTCATCTGGGATGAGTATAGACTTAAGGACATCCAATGTGCACAGAAGGTATTCAAAAACTCAGGCCTAGTGTTGTGAGGCTCGTCGTCGTTCTGGTCTTAGGCCTATTAGCACCTACTCCAGAAGGCTAAGCATTAGTTAGATCGAATACTCTAGAACCTGCAAGGATGAAAAGAGCACCTTTTGGTAAATGCAAAGCTGTAATAGAAAAAACGTAAAGGAAGTCCAGATATGCTTAGAGATAACTGGTAATATGCAGCTTGACCGTCACTTTGCAGAACGACATCAAGACGCACGCCACAAATAGGAGGAGAAGCTCGGCTAAACACCAAGCAAGGGTGTACGTGCCAATTATATATATATATATATTTATGTCTTCTGAAAATATAAGTAAGTGGTACCTCAATCGATGAAAAAGACGATAAAATCATGTGAGCACTCATTTCATAACCCAGGAATTAAAAAAACTTTGATACCATTTTGGTTCGTCAAAGCTGGTTTAAAAATGAAGCTCGATGTATGGATCTGCACGAATTAAAACAAAAGAGCCTTTTGCCGAAAGCTAGAATGACAACTAGCGAATTAAACCCGAATCTGGAAAACTCTCGAAAATCATCATGATAAAGGCGTAGAGAGCCGACCCAAACGGTTGTCAAGGACGGATTAACCGTCCGATTGAAAGGAATCATCCATTAAGAGCTGCTCTCACTGGCTCAAATGCTCAATTTTTACTTCTCCTCTCAGCAACTTAATCTTCTAAGTGAGTGAAGTGTCAAAATTATAGTACAGGAAGGATGCCAAGATAAAGCTAGAGCGCACAGATTTTTAATGACCCAGCAGAAGTTATTAAGTAACGAAATATCGGTTTTTTATTCAGGTTTTAAATCATTTAAGCGCAACTCAACCGAGAAAAGTCCGAATTATAAAAAAACACTACAAAACACACACTAAACTGAAAAATTACTGGATATCGAATTAAATTTAATTGCATTTAATTACAAAAAGAAACTGAATAGATTTAAATAGCCTTTTACTCTTCTTAGGAGTCAAAGACAATATTCAGAATCGATTTTGTTTAGCCATCCGATTAAAAAAAAAACTAAGTAACCACTTTCAAGTTTTTGCTACGCCAAAAAAACGATGAACGAAGAAATTATAAAAGAAAATATTGAAAAACATGACTAACCAATTGGAAAAAAGGTTTTTATTAACACGGTTCTCTTTTGAAAATACATAGAAGCTACGAGATATAGGATGGGCGCTTCTTTCGCATCCGTAATTTAATGGATACCTGACGCCAAGTGATTCGATAATTTATTGGGTATGGAAATAAGTTTCCGCCGTCATAAAAGAGGTGTCGCTGGTGATACTATTTTTGTTTTCGTTCTAGTAATATACTGGTGATTTGAAGTTGTATATGTGAGGTCTCGATCGCAGAAGTTGATATTCGTTTGAAGCGTAAAGATCCCTTTTTATCTGACGTCAAAAATGTCTACGTTCGTCCTGAGAAAACAGCATTTACGGGAAGTCATCCCTCACTATTACCTTTTAAAGAAAAATGCAGCTGAAATGTGTCGTATATTGATCAATATTTATGGTAATCACGATCCATCAAATACAACTTGTAAAGAGTGGTTCCGACGCTTCCAAAGTGGCAATTTCGAGTGAGTGATACAGATCGCGTAGGGGCACCGAAAAAAATCGATGATACTCAACTACAACAATTATTGGATGGAGATACATGTCGAACTCTTCATAATATGTCTAAAGAGTTGGATGTTGCCAGACCAAACGTCACGTAAACGTTTGCACGCGATGGGAATGGTCCAGAAAGCAGGTGACTGTGTGCCACATCAATTGAAGGAGAGGGATATCGATAGCCGTTCGGCGACGTGTGAGATGTTTCCTAAACGGCAGAAAATAAAAGGTTTTCTGCATCGCATCGTCACTGGCGATGAAAAATTGATCTATTGTGATATCCCTAAGCGTCGAAAAAGTTGGAGACTGCCAGGTCCGTCGACAGCGAAAAAAAAAACTTCATGCTTCAAAGGCTATGTTGTGCACCATGTGGGATCAGAAGGGTGTCATCTATTATGAACTCCTTAAACCATCTGAAATCATACTGGCGATCGTTGCCGACTACAGCGAATGCGTTTGAATCGAGCTCTCAAAGAAAAGCGGCCGGAATGGAACGGAAGACATGACAAACTGATTTTGCTGCATCACAACGCCAGGCCACACGTTGCTAAATCAGTCCAAAAATATTTAGAGGGGCCTCATCCCCTCACCCGCCGTATGCCCCAAGCATTACACCTTCGGATTACCATCTGTTCCGATCAATGCAGTTAGCTGTTATTGGAGACGGTTACTTCTAACGAGAGCGTCGCAAATTGGGTCAATGAATAGATCAAGTCAAAAAAACTCGAATTTTTCGTCAGACGAATCCGTATGTTGCCTGAAAGATGGAGTAAAGTTGTAGATTTCAATGGCACAAACTTCACATAATATTATGTATTATTTAATTCTTTAAATAATTCGTAACTTTGGCTAAGAAAGGACGGAAACTTATTCCCATAAATCCAAAAACAACAAAATATTTGATTATAAAAAACTTCCCTCAAGCAAAGTTTATGAAAATAAGCTGGCCCAGTTGCTTACCAATAGGGAAACTCCCTCAATCACGGAACCATGAGACTGCTTTCTATAACTTTTGTCTATAAAAACGGGAAAAACGAGCAGAACATTTTATTTGACCTACTGTAAATTTATGTATATGTGAATAAAGTGTCATGAATTTTAGAAAGGAATTTAATCAAGGAGTTAGCTCTCAAAAAGGGTCCAAATTTCGGCTTAAGTCGCACATCCATCACAAGAGTCAGAATTCTGAAAAACCCTTCATTGGCATGATTTAATGCACCAAATACAAATGCACGCACTCATACATATTTAATGTTCCAATGACTATTACTTGACACAAAATCAAGCATTTTCTCACGACATCTGCGCATGCGCAGCAAGCGAGCATTTATTTCATCTCACACATAAACCATAAATACCCCATTAACGCGTGTCGAATGGCGCGAAATTCAATTAACAATTAACATGGAATAACTCAAATTAATTGAATTGTCAAATAAAACTACAATAACCTAACAAATAACTACTAGTGTTTGTACTAATAAATTTTATTTAAATTTTTATTAGTTGCTGGTGATACGTTAATAATTATTCTTTGAGCTTCTGCTGAAATTAATTGTAGTTTAAGTTTAAATTAATTCAAAATAAACAAATAAATAATACACAAACGAGCTGAGGCTGGTTGGCTAGTTGTGTTAGTGTAATCCAACAAAAACAAACAAAAAACAAGCAGAACGAGGAGCCAATACCATCTAAGCGAGATCAAATAGATTAAATTCAATCGACCAACACTCGATTTGCAGCATTTCATGCAGATGTATGCAAGCATTTCTATACAAGTATGTGTGTATGTATGCGCATTAGGGTGCTTCGCTGCTAAAGCAAACGAAAACATCAGTGCATTCATTCATTCATTTTTTCATCGAAATTATACAATTGATTATATTGTAGACTTCCGCTGATTACTTCGGAAATATATTAAAATTTAAGTGAGCTGAACCGATTTTAAAATATCTTTAAAAATGTCTTTCATTATTTTGGCTCTCTTAATAAAATTTTTAAATAATTTTATGCAGCCGGTTTAAGCTTAAACTCTTCAATCATCTGAGTTCTTTTCTTTTTTTTTTTTTAATTTTTGAAATTTTTCTTTTATGAAAAGCTCCTTTACGCAACGGTACAGCGCAAATGTTACAAATATACCTTGTTTCACTATTACACTTTTTACGGGTTGCACAGACTCGACATGCCCATAATGGAAATCTTTTTTTATCACTTGCCATTTGATAATCGCCCAGGCGGATCCCTTTTTGAAGGACATTTAGTCTATTTAGTGACGGCAGCATTGTTGTTTCTTTCATTTCTAGAAGTAATATAGTGTCTTGAAACTTCCCTCAGAAACAATTTGTACTTCTGCTTTTGCTTGGGTTGAAATGACGGCACTCGAAGTGTAACCAACTTTAGACCGCTCGCGCAGCTGATGCACGGGCATCAGCTGTCTGTTACTCGACTAACTGGCAGTCCAGAGTATTGTTTACAAGCGCGCGGAAAATCAGTAATAGATTTCAAACGTAATAGTGAATTTTTTTTGACTGGAAAATCACAACCAGCGATTGCTCGTGAGCTCAAGCACCTTAAAGTAAATAAAGTTTTCGTTTATCACACCATTACTCCTTGCAATGATACTGGTAGCATCGCGAAACGTCATGGAGGTGGTCATGAAAAGACCGCAACGTCACGTGAAATGGTTCAAAAATCGAAGAAGTGACTTGAGCGAAGTCCCCGACGAAGTGCCAATCAAATGGCGAAAGAACTGAAAATATCCGACCATCAATTTCCGAACATTGTGTTCTCTGACGAGAAAATTTTTCAAATTGAGCAATTCGTAAACTCCCAAAACAATAGGGTTTACTTGATCGACCGTTCATGCGAGAATTTGAGTCATCGATTGGCTACCAGGAGTCAGCACCCGCCACAGGTAATGGTGAGTGAACAAAAAATGGCTAAAAAACAACGTTCCGAACTTCATAACGTCCACGCAATAGCTTCCAAAGTCACCAGACGCGAATCCGATGGATTATTCTTTTTGGGCCATTTTGGGGAATAAGGTCCGAACTGAAAGATTCCCCAGTCTCGATCGCTGAAAGAAGCCATTGTCCGCAAGTGGGCCAAAATAACTGCAAGCCACATCCGGACAGCTTGCGATTCGTTTCTGGACCATCTGAAGGCCATAGTCAAAGTAAAAGGTAGTCATATCGAGCAAATTGAGTAAATTGATTCTTAATTTTGTACTATTTTCACACATTTTTATTTTGAATTGAATAAAAGTAATTTTCCAAAGAGCGCAAAGCACTGGAGGCTGTGCAACGAACAGTGGCACTCAGAATTACCTTCGACTACCGCACTGACACTGGCGCTGCAGTCCTCGTGACCAGCGGGGAGATACCCGTCGATCTTATGGCCCGGCAACGAATGAACGCGTGGGACTCCAAACAGAAAAACGTCATCACTAATGAAACGGAGATGCAAACCAAAGCCGATGGAACACTGAACCGAGTGGCAGATGGAAGGCGAAAAACATTCCATCAATAAACAAATGGGTGGAAAGGAACTTCGGAGAAGTGAATTACTTCTTAACATAGTTCCTCTCGGACCACGGATCCTTCCGGAGATACCTATACTGCATGGGCATGGTAAGCGATCCCCAGTGCATATACTGTGAGGCGCCGAGCGATGACGTTGATCATAAGTTTTTTAGTTGTGGCAGATGGCTCGCAGAAAGAGAAGCAGATTGGCGACATCGCGCCAACCAACATAATCAACAAACTGTTCGAACGCGAGAACAGCTGGAATGCAGTAAAGAGACATAACAGAAAAACAAGACCTCAAAACCTCAACACATTGCAGGAAAGCGCAACCTCGCAGGCAGTAACACAAGAAAACAAGCCTATAGCATGAAAGCTGGCAACAAATACGGTGGACCCAGACGTGGGTGAATAGAATTGGTATTTTGTGGATGCCGTTCTGGGCCCTCCCGAAGTAATGTAGAAAGTAGTCCCGGAAAGTGTGTCTCTTCAGAAGGAGAGAGGGATTGTTTTAGTGGCCACACCATTCAACGCAGTAGGCGACGGTCGCTGTAAGTGCGAAGGCGTTTTGAACCCTACATCCGCACGATAAAAAAAATATTTAGTGCCATCGTTTTTCGTTTGCGCACTATAATCTCATCATCATCATTATCATTATTTCTGATACAGTGTTCAAAATTGCCCAATTGGTCACCATCGAGCAAAGCCGAACTAGTCAACTCCTTCCTATAAGGAGGAGATTAAATCTCTTGGCTGCGCAGATAACATTTCTCTGATCTGGATTCCAGAACATAGGAACAAAGGGGGAAATGAAATTGGTGATGAACTTTTCAGAAAGGGAATAGAATTGGTCTTACAGATCTCCCACCCCGGCATCGCCTGACTGTTGTTAAAGGGAAATTGCACAACTTATTTGTCAGGAAAGCGCAGATAAGGTAGAGCAACATTTCTTCATGGGGTATTTCGAAAACCCTTTGGCCCCAGTACAATAGAAGGAGGACTCAGAAAGTCCTGGCAACTGCACGCCATTCAATTTCAAACTTCGTAGCTGTGTGTGACGGTTGGCAAACACGCGCACAAGCTAGGTTTACCATTTAACCCCCATTGCAGAAGCTGTGGGACGCTTCAGAGAAGGGCACTGTTGATTATTTTCTCTGTGAATATCCACGTTTGGCAGCTGAACGATTAAGGTCACTGGGTGATCCTTGTTTCGACAGCATGGGGCAGTGTGCCCACCTAAATCTCATCAATATTCTCCATTGCATCAACAGGCTCTGGCTGGCTGTAGATATCTGCCTCTTGGAGGTCGCATAATGGTATCAAAATGATGCCTTCATGCTACTTGGGGAGTTCCAGTCTGGTACTTCAAAGGTGAAACCTGCTTACGGACCATCATATACACTATTTTCAGAATCAGTGATAGAATAACAGTCATCATCGCTCGATACATCCGAAAAATCATCTGCATAACACTCCAGAAAACTCATTTCGTTACACAAATTAGTGATTTATTTTGACATTATTCAAGGGAACTTAATTTTCTTTAAATTTAAATTATTAAGAGAATACCAAACAGCTTTCAGCACGCTCAAGATTATATATGCATGAAGTCCCGCAACATTTGAAGTCGTTCCAATATTTTGTAATATTTAGCAATTACCGTTAGAACAGATAATTTTCAGAGCAAAGAGATAAAAACGAGAAATCTCGTTGCTGGTCTTTTATGTTTCGGCACGGAAAAACGAGAAATCTCAGGCGCTGTCGTTTAAGTGTTAATATTTTTTCCAAACATATTTGCGGAAGTCTCAAATACATAATTCCAGTAGAAAGCCATACTTTTTTTTTTTTGTTTTTTTTTTTTTTGTGAGGTACCCTAATGTGTATACATATGTATGCACATTTATCTATTTATAGCCTATATGCAAACAAGTTGCTCAACTGCCTTCTGTTCTTTTTGGATACTTCATTTTTCTTTTTTACCTTCTCTGCAAATTTACTTATTTTCTGCAAGCATCTACTTTTCTCTTAATTTTTATTTTTATTTTTTCTTCTTTAATTTTTTTATATGAAATCCATTTTTTTGCTCAACGTAAAACGTTCACTTATTTTTTGCTTTAACAATTCTAATAAGCATCCCATTATTTGTTATTATCGTTCCAAATATACATACATATGCACATGTGGTGTGGTTGTTACGTCGGTTATGCAGATATGAACTTCTTCGCCTAGATAAATTTCGCGAAACTCGTTTTATTTAATGAAATAACTTTCCAATTCTCCAAACAAAGAAAGAAAGATGCAACAACACCATTTCAAACAAGATGATTTTTGTTTATTTTTTGCCCATTTTTCACATCTCCCACTAGATATGAATTTAATAGCTTTTAGTATAAAAGTTGAACGATTTCTTGTGATCATCATCAGTTCAAAATATCGATTTAACCGACTTAGAAGTCCATCTGAAAATGGTAAGCGCCAAGAACGCTAACCATGGAGTGCAATCCAGTGTGTTAATCTCGAAATCGCTACTTATTTTTATATTTACAGAAAATCTTCGTTCTTATCGCCATTATTTCGCTGCTGGGCACCAGCGCTAACGGTCTCAGCAGTGGCTATTTGCCACCTAAAGCCTCGTCTTCCAATTCGTACAACACTTACGCGGCGCCGGCCTCTTATGCTGCTCCGTCCGTATCGCATGGCAGCTTCGCATCAGCACCAAGTTTCGGTAGCGCTGGTGCCGCTTCCGGCCATCATGCTTCCTACGCCACAGCTCCTTCGGTCAGCCATGTTAACTATGCTGCTCCTGCGCCAAGACCAGTAGTTCATGCAGCGCCAGTTGCAGCTGCTTCGTATTCAGCTCCTGTGTACTCAGCTCCTGCTCCAAGGCCATTACTCCATGGCGCGCCAGTAGCAGCTGCTTCATACTCAGCTCCCGTATACTCAGCTCCTGCTCCAAGGCCAGTAGTTCATGCCGCGCCAGTTGCAGCTGCTTCGCACTCAGCTCCCGTGTACTCAGCTCCTGCTCCAAGGCCAGTAGTCCATGCTGCGCCAGTTGCAGCTGCTTCGCACTCAGCTCCCGTGTACTCAGCTCCTGCTCCTAGACCAGTAGTCCATGCCGCGCCAGTTGCTGCTGCTTCGCATTCAGCTCCCGTGTACTCAGCTCCTGCTCCAAGGCCACAAGTATTTGCCGCACCAGTTGCTGCTGCTTCGCATTCAGCTCCCGTGTATTCAGCTCCTGCTCCAAGGCCACAAGTATTTGCCGCACCAGTTGCTGCTGCTTCGCATTCAGCTCCCGTGTACTCGGCTCCTGCCCCAAGGCCACAAGTATTTGCCGCTCCAGTTGCAGCGGCCTCACACGCTGTTCCTTCATACTCAGCCCCAGCCCCAAGGCCAGTGGCTCCTTCGTATTCCGCTCCTTCCGTTAGTTACGGTGGCAGTGGCGCTGCCTCCAATATTGGATATTCCTACTCATCTCCAGCTGTCGCCGCTTCTGCTCCCCAAGTAGCTTACTCAGCACCAGCTCCAGCTCGTTCTTCGTTTGCTGCTCCCTCGAACATTCAAGAAATTGTAGCTGCTGGATCTTCAAACTACGACACTAAGTATGCTGCCAATGGTGGTTATGAATACCGTTACAGACAAAGAAGACACTAAACTGATTTTATCGATAATACGATGGTATTCAGTATTTTTTCTTTGATGCTGTCTAAAGTCAGCACAAAAACGATTGCACGAAAAATAAATAAAAGTGAAATGAAGCAATAGATGAGAGGTATGTTTCCTTCAGGAAGGGATATGAGAGTAATCTTGTGATCCTATCGGCCCGATATTCTCAGTTTCTGGCAATAGGAACAATCGAACTGTGATCCAAAAATTTTTATTCGTCCATAGTCTTTCTTAGGAATCTATTAAAATCTTAAGACAGGTCATGGAAAATAAACATTTGGTTTGGCTAAAATAAATATCCTTCTCAGCAATTTTTGCTTTGACAATTTTTCCTGCCAGGCCTAAATATATATATTGGGCAGTGCTTCTCATACAACCAAAAAGTTAATTAAGATGTCGCAGGTTTTCGTCTTTGCTGACCTTTTTCGAGAGTGCTGCAGTTAAAGGAGTTACAGAACAGAATCCATGCCTAACTCCCCACAGATCATATCATAATATTAAGCCTTTTTTGGCATTGAACGGGACAATAAAGCTACTTGAACTTCTGGAAAGAAAACTCCAAAAGTGTACCCTCCACTGGATCGCAAGAACTGAAACTGGGGCATTGGTAATGGTAATGGTTGTACGGATTAGGCTAAGGCTAATCTGCCATTCATTGTTGCCATTCTGAGCGACAGTCAGGTTGCGCTCATGGCCTTTTCGCCAACAGACTCCTCAATATACCTTAAGTAGGTATTCACATAGATTAAATCAGACGTATGAAATCGCACTAGACTAATATGGTTCCAGATGCATTCGCCGGAGAGGCTACGACCTCGAAAGTAATAGGACTTGAGCTATATATCATCAAGAAGAAGCTCATAGTGAAGAGTTAAGGCTACGAGCTGGCACCAAACTGCGGGCATGCGCTAGACGCAATACTTACAGGGAACATATAATCAAAACGATTTAAACATCTCATAAACCTCCTTAAGTAAAAACCGAGACTGCTTAGTGGCATTCTCACTGGACTCTACAAACTGTCCAGCCAACTCATAGACTCGGGATTAGATTCAACGACTCATATCGTTCCAGCGACCTATATACAGAAACAGCACTAAACTTGCTTCTATAATGCGATGTCATAGCGTGAGGAAAGAGTAAACATCTCGATCTGGTGCAGCCAGAAGAAAGACACACACACTCAGCGCAATCAAGGTTTGTTTGAGAGGGTTGGTTTGGTTAAGGTATAGTGATGAATTGAGGACATAAACGATTTTATAGACGAAGTGCAAACATTCTAAAAGATTTTTGAGCACTTTCACATTATGTACTGTATATCCATCTCTTAGGTAGATAGGCGAAATGGTTGGATTATCAGACTGGGAGAGCCAGTCCACTAGAGAGTCCAAGTACCAGTAAAGCGTTGTTTTGATACGATTATGAGACCTCCAACAGGCAGATATCGGTAGCCAGCCAGAGCTGATGATATAAAGGTGATGATATAATGCCAAAGGTTGTTCAAAATATGACAGGAAGAAATGGAGCTGCATCTGTTGTGTGCAATTTCCCTTTAACAACAGTCAGGCGATGGCGATGACCGGGTAGGAGATCCCAACAATTATGTCCCCTTCTTGGCAATCTCATCAGCAATTTCATTTCCCTCTTTGTTCCTATGTCCTGAAACCCGGATCAGAGAAATGTTACCCGCATACGATTTAATATCTACCTCGCTCCCACGTTTTCTACGCATTTTGCATGCCTGCAGGATCGCAAAGACTTCTATCAAAAAAAACTGGCAGTGTTCGACAATTTTAAATAATTAAATAAATTGCGTAATTTAGAGAAAACCCCTGCAACATCGTTACCCATTAGCACAATCGAAAGTGTACATCAAGCCCAAGATCAGTAATCCTCTTTTACTCGACTAATTGATAACGAAACCAGCAGAAATTCCTTTGGAATGTCCATGAAAACATTTTCCTAAAAATTAGAAGGCTTTAAGCCTTTATTTTTCTCTGCCACTTTATGCTTCTTGTACACAGTGGGCATTAAACCCGAAACTAACTAAATGGCACCCGTCAGAAGACAACTTCGGACATAAAGTACACAACATGGAGGGTTTCTATTGATTTGAAGTGGCAGTTATCAGCACAATGAGCAGTATTTCTGAGGGTTAAAAAAGGTATTCTGGTTAGTATCCTGATGAGCATGAAACATTAACATCCTGGGCCAGCAGTGTCAAAGCTCCAATTCGGTTTTTGTTGCTTTAAAACTATTTACAGTTCAGAAGCAGCATTCCATATGTAACACTGCAGGTTCCTCGATTCGCAGGAAGCATCATGACGTAAACCATGAACTTAAACAGAAGATCGGCTCAAACAACTACCAATACTATTATTATTATTATTATTTAATATGGTTCCAGGTAAAAACAAACAACAAATTCCTTCCATTCACATCTGTTCTATGCCAGTCTCTTAGCTATATTCCAGGCTGAACTCACGGCGCGCATTTCCAAACCCAACAATCGTCTCCAAGTGTTCGATGGCCTCCCTCGTCTAAGGCTGCCCTGAAGATTCCACTCAATAGCGGCTCTTGTTAAGTTATATTATTATCTACGAAGGACGTGGCCTTTTCAACCCCATTTTCTTCGGCAAATCATAAGGAATATTGGGGTTTGCTGAGTTGTTCTCCACAGATCAGCATTCCAGATTGTGTCTGACCAGAAGATTTTCGCGATTTTGCGAAGGCATCGATTAGTGAATACTTGCAGTGCATTTATATCGGCTCCACAGGCGGGGAGATGATTAGACATTCGAATCAGAGATCCTCAGCTTCGTGCGTTGCGAAATGTGTGATGCTTTCCAGGCTGGACAAAGCTAGCCAAATGTTGCCAGAACTTTCGTAATGCGGTTGTTGATGTCTTCGCTCGAATACGATATATTATTGGTATTACCATTAGTTGGGCTCGCTAGTGGAGTATGGAGCCAGAATAAGCTTTGAGACGAACATCGTTTTTAATCTGTTCAAAATACCAATTATTACTTCCGAATTTTTTTTTTATTTGGACTACTGAGTCTCCAATCCCAGAAATGCTGACACCCTTTTTGAATTTTGCAGAGATTGAATGCAAATTGGTTGATATCTCTGAACTGGACCGAAACGTTTCTTGATTAAGTTGGATATTCATTGGACCTGTGATCCTGGAGCATAAATCTTGGCTCTTAAGGTTGACCATAATAAAATATCTGTATCACCTAAGCAAATAAAAATACTATTTCATTTAAATATTTTCCTTCACTTTTTTTATTTTTGAACAAATGCGAAAGAAGACGAAGTTGCATGAAGGGAAGGAATTCAGAAAGTTAGTTTAATAAATATAACCACCATTTGCCGCATACTGTGTACCGAGACTGGAGGATGAAGTCGATACGGAGGTGGCTGGTGCACTGTAAGAGATCGCAGGTGAACTGTAAGTGGCTGCTGGCGCACGATAAGACCCAGTTGAAATACTAGATGAAGAAATGGCAGGAGCGCTGTAAGAGATGGTGGGCGCACTGTATGTAGCAGCTGGTGCACGGTAGCTGGTAACGACTGGACGACTATAAGTGGCAGCAGGGGCATGATACTGCACCGCTGGAGCATGATGAGTTTGAACAGGAGCTCTATATGAGTAAGGAGCTCTATAAGAACCCGACGATACGCTCTGAATCACGGAAGCTGGTGCTCTATAGACCGCAGCTGGGGCACGATATTGACCGGACGATACACTATGCGACACCACTGGTGCACGGTACTGGGTAGCGGGAGCACGTTGTTGAACTACTGGAGCACTATAAGTGGTAGCTGGAGCACGGTAAGAAACTGCCGGAGCAGCTGGTGCACTATAGCTCACGGATGAAGTATGATATGAGGTTGCAGGTGCACGATATACCGGCGCCGGGGCAACGTGTTGCACTGTGGCTGGCGCAAGATATTGGCGAGATGGTGCTGCTGGCACAGTATAGCCACTTGTTCGTGAAGAGGAACCAACCACTTGCACAGCGGGAGCACTATGCAAAGGGGATGGTGCCGAATAACGGTGAGAACTGTGATGGCTGCCCCCACCACTCGAATAGCCTGTAGCTGCATTGAAGGTAACTGTGCGTGATGCTGATGACGCCGATGGTGGCAAATAGGTGTGCGACAATTGGGAGACATCAGCGTTGATGCAAGCGACCAGCGCGAGTAAAGCGATGCTGCAGAATGTGTTCTGGAGTGGAAAGAAAAGTAAATCGGAAATTTATTTATTTATTTATTATTAATATTATAAATGAGTACTGAGTTCAAAAATGAAGAAAGAGGTACCCGAAATTTTTAAAATATTTATGAGCATTTAAATTCATTTCTTCTATGGGTTTTTTATGAACTCAAAACCATATTACTGAACGAAAGTAAAGTTCAAAGTTCTCAGTACAATCTTTCATGCCCTGTTTGAGTTCCTGTGATGATTCTAAAATTATTCCTATATAATTCCACACAATCTTTAAATCAGTTTATGTTAAATGATTTCGATTGTGTTAAACCCAGTAGATTGTCCCAAGATGATCTTCTTTGTTTTTTCTATAGCTTCTAAATAAAAGACAAGAAGTTACCCTTTCCTAGGCGACAAATGGAAAGAAAAGTACCTTTAGATTTGGAGAGGAAAATATCTACAGATTAATAATAATCAAAACTTAAAAATAACTACTACTCTTTATCAGACTGTGGAAAAGGCTGAAAATTTGATTCAAAGAACTCACGAAGAGCTCCATGAACTCAAGATGATTTGCGATTATTTATACGAAATATCTGCTTATACAATAATCAAGCGATCCTTTTTGAGAGGCTGCATGGGCTTGGAATAATAACAAAGATTTTTTTTAAATAGTAAAATATGTCTACCATATTTCCCCCAATTCGTTTAATAAAACTACAATAAAAAGTTAGGAAATAGAGCTGGGAGACTCCGATTACTAGACGAGGTTGGCCTGAGGCGTCACGTTTTACTTTTTTTACTCAAAACTTTTGATGACAATTGACACGATTTTTCAAAACAAAAAATGAGCCTCTCTATTTAAATATTTGCGCACTAGTTGAAGTTTCACTAGTGCTGGAATTACTCGACTATACATTACTATTCGGAGTGCAGGTTCAAAAACCCGGGCACGCAACACCAATTGATAGAAAAGTTGTTAAGCGGAGTGGGCACGTGAAAAAGAGGAGAGAAGAACTGTACCTAAAATTCCAAAATATGCCTTAGGTAATGGGTTATCCGTACACAATAAGATACTGCTTTACAAACAAGTTCTCAAATCTATCTGGACCTATGGGATTTAGCTATGTGCACCAGTTGTAGCAATACATTGCAAATATGTTCCAAGATTCCAGACTAAGGCGCTCAAGCATGCTGCTCGTGCTCTATGGCCTCTATATTGATATACGTATCTACTGTTATACTAGTGGCAATGAAAATACTAATAATTAAAAAAAAAAAAATAACATGAACATAGAAGGACATGAAATTGCTAATGAGCTCGCCAGGAAGAGGTTGACTGACTAGGTTTTCCTGCCCGGTCATAGACATCCACCTGACTGTTTTTAAAGGGGAAATGCACAACTTATTTCTCAGGAAAGCGCAGAAGAGATGGAGCCACATTTCTTCGCAAAGCGCTGGCTGGCGTTAAATGTAAAGGAGAATATTGATGAGATTTAGGTCCGCGGCTGTTGAAGAAAGGAACACTCAACGACCTTAATCGTCTAGCTGCCAAACTTGCACATTTACAGAGAAAGTGCTCAACAGTCTCCTTCTTTGAAAAGACCCTACAGCTACGAGTTAAGAAATTGAATGGCGTGAGTTTCCAGGACTTTCTGCATCCTGCGTCCATTGTACTAGGGACAAAGGATTTTCGAAATAGCACAAGAAGGAATGGAGCTCCATCTCTTCTGCGCTTTTCTGAGAAATAAATTGTGCAATTTCCTTTTAACAACAGTCAAGGTGATGTCGATGTCTGAGAACAATTCAATCAACCCCTAATCATTCTATCTTCCTATGTCCTGAAACCAGATCAGAGAAATTTTGCCTGCACACCCAAGAGATTTGATCTCCTGATCTCCTCCTTACAGGAGTTTACTAGTTTCCAGATTCCAGCTAGTCAAAGCCTTCGCCTATTTTCATTTCTTCTTGTTTACTGTTTTATCACAGTCAGTTAGTTGTTTTAATGCAAAATGACTTTCGTCGTTGTTCGTTCCTGACCGTCCCACACCATGTGCACAGACAACCTGATTAAGCTGATACGTGTAAACTGAGTCCACTAGAGATGTCACACGAAAAGTGGTCCAAGCCGCACAGTGCACAGCTTCTGCTCACACTTGGCTCCCCCTATTTATGGTGTGCGTCTTGGTGATGTTCCTTTAAAACCACTACGAACGACTGATGGTTATTTGTGTGGAGCCTTTTCACGGCACAAATACTCGAAGGTTTGTCATTGCCTGTCGAGGGGCGACCGCTATTGGAACAAAAAAATTTGTGTCAATTGGTATTATAAGCCCGGTACTTCGATCCTGTGCATTTCTGAATAGTAGTCACGCACCAATGTTTCGTAAAGTTTTTACCCATTCAAAAAAGATTTAAGAGATTAGGTTACTTTGATTTAAAAATTTTTTTTTTTTTTTTACTTTCAAATAATTTTCTTTTACTGGTTCCTTACGACCTCAAAAATTATATCCCAAACGATTATGCCGGGAATTTTTTGTCTGTTCTCTATTTACAATTTTTGCAAAGCAGTACTGGTCTTCTTTAAAACTTTAATCCCACTAACCTCAAAGCTGCACTTTTCAATTTTCTACCGATTCACTTGAATTTCTCACTATAATCTAATTTAAAATTTAGAAAGCATGTCTATCCAGTCGCGGAGCTTCTAGAAACAAAGAAGTTATGCCAAAAACACTGCGCAGCCGTACGTTCAATAGGCATCATCATCATTTAGCATTACTCCCACCCCGGGTTGCCTTCTCTACGATATCCCTTCAGGCGCCGCTCTATCTTGTTAGATATTTTCAGTTGGTCACTTCGAGCGTTCGTTTCAACACCTCCAAAAGTGGATTTACTTAGGGGTGCCGGTGGTCTAGAAATTTCAAAAAATCGATTTTTTGTTTTTTCGATATTTCGAAAGTATAGTACCTTAAGAATACACTGTGAAATTTTCACGTGAAAATACGCAATATTATAGCTTCTACAGTCCATTAACTAGGTAGACAGCGGTCACGCGCTCCTGTACCTCAAGTTTTATACTCATTAATCTCGAAATATGCAATAGCCTACAAACATTTATCAACAGATGTCTGCGCATTATTCACCGCATATTTTGGCCAAGAGTTATCACCAACGAAAATCTTTTAAATATTTCAATGTGCAAGCCCATCGCAACTCATATCAAAGAGAAGAAATGGCGTTGGATCGGGCACACCTTGCGCAAAGAACACAATGACATCGCAAAGATGGCCCTAGAATGGAATCCGCAAGGCTCCAGAAGAAGAGGACGACCACGAACAACTTGGATGCGATCAACACACGCGGAATAGCAATCAAGATGTTCCTGGCATGAAATTCGAAAAATTGCACAAGATCGCTCAGGTTGGTCTGAGTTTGTTTCCGCCCTATGCTCTGATTAAGAGCGGTATTTCTCATATAACTGTATAAATCATTTCATGTACAAACTATTTATTGTTAATTTGACAAGAGATATCAACGAATAAAAAAAAACAAAAATCTCGAAACGACTTTTTTCGGCCTGGTCTTGTCAAAAAAAAAACTATTATTTTAAACCGAATCGTCTGAAATTTTAATATGTTGTTCACAAGATCAATGGCTATCACACGTACTAGAATCATATTATTATTTCAATTATTTCGAATTTTTTTAATTAAAAAACTAAAAAAAAACTCGATTTTTAGAGTGTCAATTTCAAACCCGCTCCATTTTGTGAATTTTTTTTATTCTAGTATGGGACTAGCTACAGTCATACTGATTAATAAGGTTTTTTTTGGTTTTTGTATTTCAGATGAAAAGAAGAGCCAAAATGGACAACACCGTCCAAGACCAATATTTCGGGAGGGTCAACTTCAGCGACATTTTTTCAATTATTAAAATTACAAATTTTTTTTTTAATCTTTGTATGTAATAAAAGAAGTTAAATCAAAAACCTAAAAAAATTTAAATGTCGTTTTTCATTTTTGGTATCGTAAAAAAAAATTCTCCAAATACCCAAAATTTTCGAGCTCTACACCACCGGGACCTCTTAATGTCGTGTTTTGCGACCTTCTTCGCTATACTCTTTCAAACAACACCTAATACTTAGTTTTTTGTTGGATAACCACGAGCCCAACTCTCCCTGCTGTTATCTCTATGTTTTCGAATAGTTGGTATAAGTTAAAAAAAACCTTTTCTTCAAATCTAAATACCCTACAGCTATTGGGTGTGCTGTTAAAATTCATAAAAACCATTTTTCGGCCTCTAGAGTGATTTAGCCGCATCGACTATCAAGCGAATTTGACGAGACTCTTCACAGGAGGGCACTGTCTTACAGTTTTGCACTACATGACCCTGTTTGGCGGAACTGTACACATGTAAGTCATCATAGCGCCGTGAAAATTGGATAAAAAATGTTTGCAATTATCAGCCTACTCTAAAGACATAAAAAATGTCCTGTGGAAATGCAGGATAAGGTCTAATGAGAAACAGCTCCTATCGTACGCTTTTATGCACTGCAGCAGCACAGGAAGTAGTAGGTGTTGAAGAAAAACGTGGGGCATGTCACTCAATATATTAATTCTCTGCAGGACATTTTTTTGCACAGAATTTTCTTAGTAATTTGCTTCAAGGAAACCTGTGGGGCAAACAAAAATCGAAAAGCTTCACAATCTCATCGGCCGGAAAGGTCATGGCGACGAGTTTTTGGAATACAAACAGCGTTGTCCTCATGGATTTTTTAGAAAAAGGAAGAACGATCACTGGACAATACTACAGTGAGTTATTGAACCGCTTTCACGAAAATTTCCCGTATTTGGCGAAAAAGAAGGTGCAGTTTCACCAGGATAACGCACCCGCACTTTCATCTGAAAAAAATCGAAAAGCTCCACAATGGCCTACGCACAATATTAATTTCAATGCTTATTCTTTCACCCAAAAAAAAACATTCCTTTGCAAGCGTTTCAGCTTTTGTATTTTTTCACTTTACACGCAATCCTATTAAGCGTATCACTCGACTGAACTTCCATTGCATCTACTAACTATATCTTTAAGTAGTCTCCATTTATAGTAAAATATTTCAATGTCCATATCTTCTCAAGCTGCATAACACTAACCATTTTGGCACTAATTTGCACACAAAATCTCCAGTAGTAAATCTTCGGATTTTTAGTTTTTTGAGGCAAGTTACGTTTTTTCGGACGCGCCGTCGTTTGCGGTTTGTGGTGAGTTAAGAACTGCTGCTGCAACATAGGTAAACACGCCAATTTATACTTGAAAGCAGCACTAAATATTTTTTTTTCCTTCGCATTTGTTTCCGCGCCCATTTTCCAAAACAAACTTAATGCTATGCCATCAAACAACGTCAAAAACAACAACAACAATCACACAAGACAAATGTACTAACATTGGGTTTTTTTTTATTTTATTTTTATTTTTTTGATTTTTGATTTTTTGCAAACTGTTTGACTACATTTTGGACGTTGCTGAGCTAATGGGCATTAGGTTGTCGGTTTGAGTTGCTGTCATAATGGTTGCTTTTGTTTTTCTTTTTGTTTTTCATTGCTATTGCTGCTGTTAATGAACGCAGAGAACAGAATAAGCTTTGAAATTTGATGCTCCTCAAACTTTAGGAGCATACGCCGCTCCAAGATGCGGCGGCGGCAGAAGCAATGCGTATAACACCGATCGACTGACTGACGCATTGACTGGCTGATGCGTTGACTGATGGGGTATTTGATTGACTGGCTGTATGACACTCAACGCCGCTTTCTGGTTATTTGCATTGGCAGCACCAGCAGCAGTAGCCTTAGCTGTATCAACAATTGCTGCATAGCTTGTCGGCGTGTTGACAGCCGCTGGCGCTTCAGCTAACCAACGCATAAACTCGAAAATTGAGCAGATCACAAATGTCATGAAAAATTATAACCATATTTTCTAAAATGATTTCAAAGACATTCTTTATCGCAGCAATCAACAGCTCTATGCAGTTGATCCGCTGTTGTTGTTGTAATGGTACATATTTGCTGTGCAGCCATCATTTGGTGTCTCTTCTTAAAAGGCATAAAAAATGTTGAAGCTTATTCTTATGTAAATTTTTTTCGTGCAAAGTAAATAAAACAAACGTCGTATGTGCATACATACATACATACATGTTTATATGTGTGTGTGTACATATAAGAAGAAACCAAAACACTAGAAGCATTTGTCAACAACAACAACGGAAAACACCTTGCATTTTGTTGCATAATAAACCAAATTTGCACTGACATTCCGCAGTTAATAATTACTCACTTAAACAACGACAACTCAAGAGAATCAAATAAATAATGATACTAAAACAGAATATTTTAAAGACAAGACGCATTGGTGGGAGGAGGAAATAGCAGTGGTAGAAGAAGTAGCAAAAGTAACATAAAAAATGTGTATAGAGAGGGCAGTAGCGCATGCAACAGAGGAGATGTGAGGCGTAAATATTCCCCAAAACATAGCGGCAGGATTAATTTCTAAAAATAATGGCCGCCAGAGTGGCTTTTATTTGCAACCAAAGTCACTTTTATATCTTCTAATTACAGGGTCCGGCACACGAAATGTAACCAACTTCAGACCGTTCGCACAGCTGATGTACGGGCATCAGCTGTCTGTTAGTTGGCTAAATGACAGTCCAGAGTATTGTTTACAAGCGCGCGGAAGCAGTTTGCCGAGAGTAAACGCGAAAAAAGAAAATCAGTAATGGATTTCAAACGTAATAATTTGATTGCAATATATTTATTTATTTATAACAAGTTATACAATAATAAATTACAGTATAAATTAAGAAAAGCGACACTAGCTACGAGGCTTTCAGTCGTCTTTTTAATAGAAAAATTGTTAATTTATTTAAGTCCCCCAAATTCAGTGGGATGAAATGAAATGTAAAAAATTATACTGATTAAAACTAAGCGGTTATTGTTATAGAAGAATAAAGTAAAAAAATACTTTAATCTGCGCTAAATTAAATTTAAGATATCCTGGTTCCTTAAGAAATTGTATATTGTCACGATATTGTCATAGCTAGGTGTAGATAATGCTTTACTTAGGTTAATGTTGTCAGCGGTTTCGTACTCCTGCGTTACTGGACATTGGTTAATCAACTGTGTTTGGACCACTGTGTTTGGACCGCCGCACAAAGGGCAGCAGGACTGACTTTTCCTGGTTAGAAGGTGTGAGTAGGTAAAAATTGTATGACCCAGTCTTAGACGAATATACGGCTTCAAAAAATTAGGGGTCAGACTCACCGGATAGGATGGTGTTAGTCTCTTTGGATTTAGTCTGTAATAGTAATACCCTTGCGTTGTCCAGTCTGCTAAATCGGCATTACGTCTTTCTTTCTTTATGGCGTTAAACAGGTCCGTTTTGCTTATAACTTTAAGCATAAGTGTAGGAGACTTGTTGACATTTTTAGCAGCCGTATCAGCTGCTTCATTTCCTGAGATTCCAGCAAGACCGGGTATCCACATTAGTTAATTGCAAATTTTTTGGGGTTTATTTGGCCGACCGTTCATACGAGAATTTGAGTCATCGATTGGCCACAGGAGACCTATGGCTGAGGTAATGATTTGGGCCGCTGTAACCGCAGATGGGTGCTCTTCGATCATTTTCATCGAGTCTGGCTTCAAGGCAAATAAGAAATATTATCGGGAAAGTATTCTGGAGGTTGCTTTGAAGCCGTGGGCAGACAAACATTTCGGTGGCAGACCACGGACGTTTCAACGGGACTCGGCACCGTCTCACAAAGCTCAAGTGAACCAAGAATGGCTAAAAAACAACGATCCGAACTTCATAACGTTCACACAATGGCTCTCAAATTCTCCAAACGCGAATTCGATGAATTATTCTCTTTGGGACATTTTGGAGAGCAAGGTCCGAACTAAAAGAAGCACCACTCTCGAGGCGCCGAAAACCATTATTGTCCGCGAGTGGGCCAAAATACCTGCAAATGACATTCGGGCAGCTTGTGATTCGTTTCTGGACCGTCTCCATAGTCAAGGCAAAAGATGGTCATATCGAGCAAAAGTAAATTGATTAATTCTTAATGAGTTGTTCAATGATACGAAGTCCAGTGCATTCTCTTATGTTCTTTAACCAAGGCATTTGATTCCTTCTTACGCCACGTTTACTCTCAATTTTGCTTTGCACAATCAGTTGCAATAATTCATATTTGGGTCCACGTGTGATATGCCCGAAATATGCGGTAAAGCGTCGAATTATTGTCGTTAAAAGCTCGCTTTCCTTATTAAGTTTACGTAAAACGGGTACGTTGCTAATCTTTTGTGTCCAAGATAGTTTTAACATTCTTCGATAATCGTGGGCGAATATCCGGTTTTTGAGGAGGAGCAAGCAGGATGCTCGGCAGGCGTGGTTACCGAGGATATCATTCAAAAAGCCCACGACGTGATACTCGCTGATCGACAAACAAAAGTGCGCGAAGTAACAGAGGCTATGGGTGTATCGACCGGAATTGGCGATGAAAAAATTGTCGGCTCGATGGGTTGCTCACAAGCAAAGACCAGCAGATGCGGCTGTTAACAAGAAGCAGTGTTCGGAGCAATTTAAGCGAGATCCGAAGGAATTTTTTCGTCGAGTTGTAACCGTTGATGAAACGTGGATTCATCATTACACACCAGAAACTAAGCAACAATCAAAATAAAAGATTTCTCGTGGTGAGTCTGATCCAAAGGAGGCGAAGACAGTCCCATCGGCCGGAAAGGTCATAGCGACGATTTTTTGGAATACGAACAGCGTCGTCCTCATGGATTTTTTAGAAAAAGGAGAAACGATCACTGGACAATACTACAGTGAGTTATTGGACCGCTTTCACGAAAATTCCCCGTATTAAGCGAAAAAGAAGGTGCTGTTTCACCAGGATAACGCACCCGCACTTTCATCTGGAGTCATTGCCGAGACAGAGTCATATTTTGGAGAGTACGATAAATCCCATTTTTTGGAGGGGTTAAAAAATGGGCGGAGTGTTGAGAGAAGTGTATCTCTCTAAAATAAAAAAAAAATTTTGAAAAAATGGTGTCTTCATATCAAACACAGGTACTTATTGAACCCCTCTCGTATAATATTTGTTATATTACAGATTTTTTTTCAGATGCAGATTTCCAAAAAGTTCATGTGACAAATTAAAAGTCTATTTTGGTAGATCAGTGTTATCCGAATTATGACTCACAATAAGATAGCCGCATATCCAATGACCAAAGCATTAATTCGCTTAACAGAGCTATTGTTGAGATTTAAGTAATAATTAGCCTCTGCAATTACTCTTCTATGCTTTTTCGACCTTAGAACAATAAGCGATAAATCTTCGTTTTGCTACAGTTTGTTTAGTGGCACTTCGAAAAGTTGCTTCTCTATTGTAAGATTTTTTTTTTTCAATAATTTCTGTTAAAAATTACCCCAGCACGCCACTACAGATACGAGGTGTGTTCAAAAAGTATCTCGAATTTTGTGTTTTTTTCAAAAATTATTTATTTATTCATTAATATCTGTTTTGTCCCCATCAAAGTAGTCTCCATGAGATATTATGCACTTGTGCCAACGTTTTTTCCAATCTTTGAAGCACTTCAAAAAATCATTTATTTTTTATCTTGTTCAGCTCCTCCTTCGATGCCGTCTTTATCTCGTTAATCGTAGGGTAACGTCGTCCTTTCATGGGCCTCTTCAGTTCCGGGAACACGAAAAACTCACAGGGGGCCAGATCTGGAAAACACGGTGGCTGTGGCATCATTAGTGTTTTGTTTTTAGCCAAAAAGTCGCGCACAAGCAACGATGTATGAGCAGGGGCGTTATCGTGATGCAAGAGCCGATTTTTGTTCTTCCACAAATCCGGGGGTTTCTGGCGGACTGCTTCACGTAAATTGGGCATAACAGGCAGATAATATTCCTTATTGATCGTTTTACACTGTGGCAAGAACTCATGGTGCACAACGCACTTGCAATCGAAGAAAATAGTAAGCAAAACTTTTACATGGACGAACTTGGCGCGCTTTTTTTGGTCTTGGTTCGTGCGGCAGCTTCCATTGAAATGATTGAGCTTTGGTTTCCACGTCATAACCATAAACCCACTATTCGTCACGAATTATGACCCTCTGGAGCGAATTTGGGTCGTCGCGGACAGAGTCCAACATCTCATTAGCAATGTTCATGCGATGCTGCTTTTGGTCGAAATTGAGCAGTTTTGGTACGAATTTTGCGGCGACCCGTCTCATGCTCAAATCATTGAAAAAAATCGAATGGCACAAGCCAATTGATATGTCGAGGTCCTCAGCAACTTCTCTAACGGTGATTCGACGATTGGCCAATACCATTTTCTTCACTTCATCAATTTTCTCGTCCTCTTCGTCTGTTGTTGAAGTGCTCGGGCGTCCGGCGCGCTTTTCGTCCTTCACATCTTCTCGGCCTTCTGATAACATTTAGTACCACCGATAAACGTTGCTTTGGTCCAAAATAGCTTCTCCGTATGACACAGTCAACATTCGGAATGCATCCGCGCATTTAATTTCATTTTGCACACAAAATTTGATACAGGTTCTTTGATCCATATTTTTGAATAGGTAGAAATCGAAGACGAGCCGAAACACGTGCAAGCAAAACAGCTGTCAACAATTAACTGAACATTCACAATGACCAAACTCGTCGGTATGAATGAGAGACATGAGTACCAACATTTCGCCACAAAAAAATCGAAATTCGAATATACGTAACCTGCGAAAATTCAAAATCGCAATACTTTTTAAACACACCTCGTATATTATTAATCATTGCCTTTCTACCACAGAAACAATTGACAAAATGGCTAAGACTAAAATTTATCTTGCCAATCTGCCTGTTTAGCTGCCTAAATTAGACAAGTCATAGAATTATTTAATTGCAGACCAGGCTAATTGTGAAGAATTACTGCTTTGATTGAATGATTGAATGGCGGAATAGAAATTGAAATTTTGTATGTCGGAATGTAGTATTTACTGAATGTGCTGTGATGTGCGCACTAACTTATTATTATTTATTATCTAAGACTCGCACTTATTTTTTATCTAAGACTCGCACTGTTCGTATCCGCATTGATACTCTTCCATAGTTCACGGTATAAATGCCAAAGGTGACGCTAACAGAAACTTTTCCAAGACTAAATACTCGTACACCCTACGGAAGATTTATGATATAATTTTTGCAAACGGCGTACGTAGTTGTGGTAATTATAAAGTAGAATGAGGAGGGGTGTCTAGCTTGAGAAGATATGCGAGTTCGCAGAAGGTGACTTAAAAGCACAGACAAACACTTGGCATCATTTGACTAAAAAACAATGAAACTTACACTCGTATGCTAAACTATCCAACACTAATCATATTAACTATCACCTCACAGCAAATAACTATATCACAGCGGTTTATTGACAAATTTTGACAATTTATTTCTTTCTACTTTAATTTTTGGGTTTAAAACTTATGTACTTCTCTCTATTGATTCCTAAAAAAAATCCCTATTATCCCTGCACAACAAAATTCTCTTGTATAAGGCCAGTCTGAAACCCTTTTGGACATACGTTGTTCAGCTATGTGGACTTAGGTTAGGTTTGGTAGTGCTGGCTGATCTGTAAAAAGATCTCACTTAGACTTCTAGGATCCATTGTATTACCAGTGGTATATGTATGAGTAGTCAGTCCATAAGTTCGTGCGTATTTTACCCATAATTTCACTTTTGTACGATTTTTGTATACAAAAAATTATTCGCGGAATATAACGGAACTATTTATATTTTCTTTGATATATTGTGCATTCAACAAGTGATTTTAAACGCGGATAGGAGCACGTGTTGTTAAAAACTAAAATGGAATCTTCGAACGCGTATAAGAGGCATATTTTGTATTTTTTTTTACAAAAGTGGTAAAAATACAACAACTGCTGCTGCAGAAATAAACACTATTCACGGAGAGGATACCGTGTAAGGATTGCGTAAAAGTGGTTTTCAAGCTTCCGAAGTGGTAACTGTGACGTAGAGGATGCCCCGCGCGCTGGTCGTCGTGAAGTCTTTAACTCCGTCGCCTTGCTCGAACTCGTGGAAGCTGAGCCAAATTTGACAGTCGATATGATAGTTCAGAGGTTAAATTCAGGGCATGGAACAGTTCACAGGCACCTGGTTCAGTTGGGAAAGGTTTCAAAGCTAGGAAAATGGGTTCCGCATAGACTTTCCGTCGCCAACCTTCAGCAGAGAGTGAATGTGTGTTCTCAGCTGCTGCAACGGCTTGAAAATGAAAGTTTTTTTAATCCTGTTTGCAAACGTCATTGGTTAGATAAAGATGAAACACCAGAACCGACCCCTATAAATGGCCTTCACCCCAAGAAGATTCTCCTGTCTATTTGGTGGGATATGGCCGGTATTGTTTATTATGAACCAAACCAGACGATAACTGCTGATTATTATTCCCATCAGCTATCAAACCTGATTGAGGCACTTAACAAAAATCGACCGTCTTTAGTGAATAGACGCAAAGTTTTGTTTCACCACGACAACGCCACACCTCAAACCGCAAGGCAAACATTAGGCAAGCTGAACGAGCTCGGATGGGAGCTAATACCGCATCCACCATACTCTCCGGATATAACACCTTCTGATTATCATCTTTTCAATTCAATTCCATATGGGTAACAAGAACTATTCCTCAAAAAAAGCTATAAAAAGGGATATCGAAACTCCAAAAACAAAAAATTTTTTGAGCAGGGAATTAAAAATTTGCCTAAACGTTGGGAAGACATTTTAAATAATGAAGGAAAATATATTATTGATTAATAAATACTTTAAACATCTTTTTTACTAATTTCAAAACCACCTTTAAAAAACGAATGAACTTATGGACTAACCGATACTTACAAATCCGCCTTGGCAAACATACAATATTTTTTTTTTCTTTTTTACCAGTGTCCAAATTAGTATCATAAGTATCAGCCTTAACAATGCAATACGAAATCGGCAATATGCACAAAAGAAGAAGACCTAAGCAAGTTGAAAATTTTTATTCACCCAATAAAATTTAGAAAAACTTTCAACTAAAACTAAATGACGTACCTAATTTCATTCTTATGTATTTATGTTAATTTATTCTCTTTGTATATGGTTTCCGTATGCGGCAAGTTATAAATAAGTTCAAATGTGGCCGTTGACTGGACGAAATAAACAAAATTTTAAGCAAATGTGTTACATTTCAAATTTGGACTAATCTGTAGCATTATTTCTATTGTGAAGTGTTTCTTTAGTAAGTTAAACATTTTTCCCTCGCTTATTATCTATGTGCGCACAGAGTCTGAAATGAAAAAGTCCCTCATAAGAAACATTTGCCATTCGGAGTCGGCTTAAAACTTTAGATCCCTCCTTTTGTGGAACAACATCAAGACGCACACCAAAAATAGGGGGAGGAGCTCGGCCAAGCACCCAAAAGCGTGTAAGCGCCAATTATATATCTATATACCTATCAAGTATATATAGGTTATTATTATGCTATATTATTCGTCAAAATATTCAGAATCATAAAGTTATATTTGGACTTTTCTCCAAACAATTCTAGGCCAATTCTTATATTAACTAACCCCGCGCAGAGGTGTTTAACGCACTTTGATTATTAAAAAAAATTTTTTTGGAAGATCTCAATGAAATGTTTTCGTTAAAATTTGGGTATCTTTGTCTTCCGGGCAAGCCCAACCATTTCAGACAACAATCGCCTTTCTGATGCTCTAAAAGATCCCCAAGGCCCTCAATCTAGCTTTCTGAT
Organism: Anastrepha obliqua; assembly: GCF_027943255.1. Classification (NCBI taxonomy): domain Eukaryota; kingdom Metazoa; phylum Arthropoda; class Insecta; order Diptera; family Tephritidae; genus Anastrepha; species Anastrepha obliqua. Next base: position 54,318,185 of record NC_072893.1, read on the forward strand.
TCTTGCTGAGTGTTCTCATAATTCTACAAAAAATATCCAACGATGGACTTCCCAAGTTCTAACCCTTAAATATCATGCCTACTACACCCCACATATTCTTTAAAAGCACGATTACTACTATCTGTTCAGATTTCGCTGGAAATGTTCGTGCAACTATTATTGTTATTATGAGGGGATTTAGCACTGCGACCTGAAAGATCTATTGTACCCCCTTCATGGATTCAGGCTATTCCTTTGAGCTCAACTTCCTCAATAAATTTTAGTGTTTGTTCTATTTGATTGAGTTTTATTTCCTATTCAGGTGCGATGGCCCAGTCTAGAATGCTGCAGAACGGCAAAGAGTTTTATGAAGGATTAAAGAGTTTTCTTCTAAAACTTGTAAGATAAGACGTTCGGTTGATGGTCAGTTAATTGTTACAGGACACAGCCCGTGGGCCAGCCAGCATATGACCACCAACCATTTTCAAACTGGAGAATATTTTCAGATTTGCCAAAGAATCTGGAAAATGTTCACAGGACTAGCTATCTCTATCTCTGCCTCTATTCAATCATATCTCTTTCTCTCTGTTGCTTCTCTAATTTCCTCCTTGACTTCTTCTTCTTAATTGGCGCTATAACCGCTTACGCGATTTTAGCTGAGTTTAACAAAGCGCGCCTATCGTTTCTTTCTCGTGCTAACCGGAGCCGCCAGTTGCGCACCAAGTGAAGCCAAGTCCTTCTCCACCTTATCTTTCCAACGCAGAGGAGGCCTTCCTATTCCTCTGCTACCACCAGTTGGTACGGCATCGAATACTTAGTTTTATTCGTCGAGAGAGGAATTTACTGCTCAGGAGGATGGTTCCATATATAGAAGTGAAAGTTACTGATCGTCATTCACTTGGGAGTGGCCAGGACGATTCTTCTGCACATGGTTCAAGCAGCTCACAACGTCCGGGATTAGCCCACGTATCCTCTGGGTAGCTTCCGAACACCCATTCGGGAGTGAGCTAACCTAAGAAGGCGAAACATTCCAGGATAGCTGGTTGTGCGCTGGGTTTGGGACCCACCTCTTAAAAATCCCCCCGAATGAAAAGATTAAAAAAGCCACGGATGAGACCTCCTCCTTGACTATCTACCACTTTACTTTGCAGAGCGTTAAACACGATGGATTTTTAGCCTTTTTCGAATTTCAAATTTAAATGTGTCCTCTTCTGACGATTTCCTCTTCCCCCTACAGGTTAGTGAGATAATAATTCAACCTACAATGCCCAGTTAGAATTCTAGTGATAATTCTGAGCAGCATAAACAGCGCTCAAAGGATATGTGGAATGCGGCATGAGACTTGGTGGCCGAGATTGTGAAAGATATGAGGCGTCTGGAAAGACTGAGGCTGTCCAGCGGCAGCTAATCGTCTTTCCTCTCCCGCGATGTAAAACTTGAGGGTAGCCTCGAGGGAAGAGGATATTTGAATAAGCAGGCTTGGTTTCAGAAGGCCACTTGAGTGTAGTGCGCTACCACAACGTGTATGAAAAATAAAAAACAATCTGGATTTATTGTTTTTGTTGTTGTTGTAGCAGTTTACTAAGCCCTACCGGTGCGGTATAGTCACCGATCGTCATCGTCTAACTCATCCAGCGCTTAAGCCCAGGAAACATGTGGTTTCGACTGGTTGCGTTCAGAGAGAAAGGGGTGTTAGGTGAATGGATTTGAGAAGATATGTGAGTAAGTGGTTAGCATCGTGCAGTGTGTCTTCAAATACCGCACATAAATTGAGTATATCGGGCTCTATTCTAGAAAAGTAGGAGTTGACCAGCGCGACCACGCTTACAGGACAGTATCCGTTTCATGAAATTTTCCCTAACCGAATTGCAAAGTGGCTGCCCTATGTCCTCCATAGCCTCACGAATTCCTTCTTTGAGATCTTGAATCGACTCTGGGCTGTTGGCGTAGACCTTCTCTTTCACGTGGCCCCAAAGAAAAAAGTCACAAGGTGTTTAATCACAAGATCTCGGTGGTCAATTGTGGTCACTTCTTCGAGAGATAACACGGTTCGGAAACTTTTCCCGTGAAAGATCAATGGTTTCGTTGCTTGTGTGGGATGTAGCGCCGTCTTGTTGAAAATAAAAGTTGTCCAGATCAACACCATCCCATTTCGGCCATAAAAATCGTTAATCGTCTCTCGATAGCGCAATCCATTCACCAATAACACCTGTTATTGGAAAACCCTTTATTTCCGGTTTCCAAAGATGAAGTAGTGCCTCGGCAGTAAGAAATTTGGGTAGAATGAGAAGAGAATTGCAGCAAGCAACAACTATTTTAAAGTGCTCGAAAAATCGTCTTACTTGTTGGGCATCCAAAAATTTCAAAATCGTTGCTTGGTGCAAGTGAAGGAAATTATGAAAAAATTGCGTTCTTCATTTCAACTATCAAGGATCTATTGATTCACCCTCGTTTGTGACTGATATTCCTACGCTTAGTCGTCCCACCGTTAAACACTCATTAGCAGCCAATATTACCTCCCATAGAGATGCCATACCCAAACTAGCAACAAGTTGCCAAACCGTAATTTATATTTTTAATTTAAAAAAACCTACTTCTATTGTATTCTTTGCCAAAAGAATAATTATAATGAGCTCGGGTTTTTTCATCACGAAAATGAAGTAGTTTATTTATTAGTACCAATTTTGTGTTTTCCAAAAATAAAATATAAAAAAAATGTGTAAGCGACAAGCAAAAAAACAAATTTAACGCACAGCGTCAACGCTGTAGATCCATTAAAAATATTATACTTTGTTTATCTAAAATACTTTGCAGTACGCGTAGAAAAATTGAGTGCTTCATTGATTTCATTGTAACAAAAAAAATTTAAATGATTTTGATTTATGGATTCCAACCACCACGTTTTAACATTTTATTGCCTGAAATTTATTAAGACATAATGGGTTAAACCGAGAGGTTTTAATTTTAAGCATCTAAAATGAGAGAAAGCTGGTGTGAGGGTGTGTGCGGCTATGTGTGAAGATGAATGACGTATTGTGATCAATTTGTAGGTTTCTAACTATATTCAGCATGAATAATAATAGACATTTTTGTTTATTTATGAAGTGCCAACCTAAGAAGATTGAATGAATAAAAATGGGTAAATTACAACAAAAAAATGGCACATATAAGGGGAGATCAAAAAGTTCACCAAATGCAGACGTGGTATTGTGAAATTATGTAGGCAATTATTTGCTCATTCTCCTTTAAAGCTAATCTTCTCTCTTCTTCCCGGACCTCAATAGCTCGTGGAACATAGGGCATCAACCACGCCTATGCGCCATCTTTTACGATTCTTGGTAATGCACTTTAATTCGCTCCAGTTCTTCTTCTGTTTCTAACTTACCTTTCGACTGTTCCTCTCCAAGTTTCCCTTGGCCTACCAGGCTTGTGACTAGCACTCACGAGAATACTCCACTCGGGCAATGCATTTTTCGTTTTTGCGTAGATACAGCCAATCCACCTCCATTTTTGGCGTTTTATGAGCACTTCGACTGACTCCATTTTTTTTTTTTTTTTTTTCAAAGCAGAATTTGCTGTTAGACCAAAATATACGGAAAATGTTCCTCAGGCAGCGAGTTAAGGAAACCTGGCGCCTCGAAGTGATGGACTTGGCCACTTTCCATGTGCAGCAAACGTAAAGCAAAATCGATACCACATTGGATTTGGAGAACCTCAATTTTCTGTAAGCGTTGAGGTTGAGAAGAGAACAGGCGGCCCCTGTCTTGCCAATTTGAGATATTACATCTGCATCTGTACCACCAAAAGCTGCAACCTCGCTACCAAAATATGTAAATTGCTTTACACTTTCCACTGTAGTACCGATTGAGCCAAAATTACGTGTTTCTCACGAGACAGCTGAAGCTCTTCATCTGCAATGGGTAGTGGTTGGACTCTGAGACGCCATTCCGGGGATAGGGAGTTTAGGAAGGAGGTAAGAAACTTCAGATGAATGTCGTTTAATGTCTGTCGTGGTGTAGTGGTTGTAGTGGTGTTTGGTCCTAGATCTCGTCAGTACAGTCGAAGAGATGTCCCCAATTTCTCCTGGGAGGTGGCTCAGTCTCTAGCAAATGCATTTCAACCGGCCAGCCTGAGCGCTGCTGGTGTTTAATTGGCTTTTTACTTTGATTCAATAGACTTTGTCACTTATAAATTTTTTTTAGAAGGAGTTGCCATAAGGTGGTGACTCTCTTCCATAGTGGTCTGTGGTGTTTCTCCTTTGCTTTGCCTAATTCTTAAACACGTAATGGCACTCAATTTTCTCCATAGTTGATGTTTTCTTCCTGCGATATATCCAAGATGGATTTGGCTGGTATATTCAATTTGCAGTTATATTATGTCGCTAAGTAATGCCTCACACCAGAGCCTGAAGCTCTTTCATTCTGCGAACTTTTTGATCTCCCCACGTTTACTTATTAAGATCAATGTAAACTGGCCAACAACCTGTTGAATAAATGAGATTGAGATATAAGATATGAAAAAGTTTTTTGAAAAATTATTAAGAAGATACTTATCTAAATTTGATACTCATACACTACTTCTTAGCTGAACAAAACCAAGCCAAGCGCGATGAGTTAATCAACTACCACGACGTGCGGACAGCTACTCGAGTTACATACATACTCGAACATATATCAAATTGTTGGTCATCTGTGTAATTAAATGGAATTATATTTAACCGATACTTTTCATGGCGCCTACTTATGTATGGATGTACATTAGAGATGTCCAAATTAGTATGGGAGACTTTAAACTTTATTCGGTTTTTTTATTTCCGAACATTTTTTGCTCCAATGATACCAAACTTTTTGTACTGAATACGTTTCAATACACCATTTGTATATAAAGACGCGTCTAGATGTTGTTCTAAAATAAAATATGTAAAAATTTAGACATCTTCAGGTTTCACTATTTTTATGCAATTTTTTCAGCTCCTGATAATTGTATGTGAAAAATTGCGTCATTTAACTATTCACCATGAGCACGTCTAGAGGTAATATTCGTCGATTCTTGAATGTTTTATTTTTGTTGTTCAGTAACACTTCGCGCTACAACAACAATATTCTCCATATAAAGTCCGGTTTTTGGTCTGTCAGTCCCTTTTCCATGCTCGACGAATCAGTTTCTTGAGATTTTTTCACCAACCTTTGAATTGTCGACTCATTCGGACGATTATTTCCACCGAAAAATCACGAATTTCGCGATATGTTGTATAATTATTTCATGTAAAAGTTTACATCCGTCAACTTAACAAATTTAGCATCCAGAAATTATCCACGTTTGACATCTAGGCGTCACTTTTGAAAACCTCTTTATTTAGAGGCTGACTCTCTGAGCTTGTTTTGTTTCGAAGGTTGAAGTGGTATCAGGCGAAATCCTCTAGTCCAGTTCGATGAGAATTCACACACAGTTTCGATGAAATTTGCCGTACTTAAGGAATTTTGTTCTATAGTTACATATGTGGCGTATACCAATGAAACCGGAACTCACACATTTTTTTTTTTGTCGGGACAACTTGCTAGTTGACAGACATTAATTAAGTCCACTCGGATTTCCTTTTAATTTTCTTTAAATCAACCCGATCTCCGAAGAAATCTGAGTAGATCTTGTGGTGTCAGAGAGCCAAGATGGTCGCTTCTTAACACATCAGTGACCAAAAACCTCAAACCTGATTCGAACGAAGGCGGGGCAGGCGCACAACAAGTGGTCCGCCGTCTCTTCCTACTCTTCACAAGCTGGGCAGAGTACACTGTCTGAGAAGCCCACCCTTTCCATGTGCTTCGCCCACAGAAAGTGGCCCGCCATCAGTCCAACCAGCGGTCTGTACTCTCTTTTGCTGAATAACAGGAGGGTTTGCGACAGTCTATCGGACATGACAGGTAATATCAGTTTAGTCCATCTGCAGCCTCTATCAGCCTGCAAAAGCTCGCTTGTGGGTGGTTGTTACCCATTTGCTAACTGTGATGGCCGCAGAAGGGAGTGGCAAAACGGGCTCTGGGCCAAAGAACTTGTCCTTAGAGCCCATCTTAGCTGAGGAGTCAGAGGTCTCGTTAACCGCGATACCCACGTGTCCCGGGACCCATGTTAGCATCAGGCTATTATATCTACCGACATAGTTCAGCCTAGATTTACAGGACTCGACTACCTCTGATGTGGTTGGGGGCTGTCTAAGGCCATGAGCGCAGCTTGGCTGTCGCTGCAGACACATATAGATCTGCCTCTCCTAGGGTGTTTCTCAACAAAGTTCATCGATGCATGCATTCCAAGAGCAAAGTGCAGTTTTGTCCTGCTGGATTCCACATATACCCCAGAGCCGGAGCCATGCTCGGTCCTGGAGCCATCCGTAAAAATGCGAAAACAGTGTTTGCCGGGCTCATTTTCTGAGTTTGACCACAACTGAGCCTCTGGCAGCGCTACACTGTATCTCTTTTCAAGTATGACTCTTGATGGCAAGGAGTCAAGGGGCATGGAGAGAATCGTTGGATCGAAGTCCATCCCTTCTCTGTTTTCCAATGCCGGACAGGGGCCGTACCAGTTCCCATTGTGTTTCAGCCTGCAGATGGCCTTCAAGGTCTCTCCTTGGATGAAAGCATCAAGTGGTGGCAAACCAATCAGAGCATCCAATACCGGGCCTGAAGTAGTCGGAAAAGCTCCGGTGTAACAGATGGCCACAGTGCCACTAACATGAATGCCGCTAACTATAAATACTTCAGCTTCTTCTTGATTGCCGCAATAACCGCTTAAGCGATTTTGGTCGAGTTTAACAAAGCGTGTCTTCTCCAGCTGATCTTTCGGACGATATGACCAAGCCAACGAAGCCGCTGGATTTTTATTCGCTGCGCTACATAGCTTATGGAGCACTGAATTTTGCTCTCAAATACTCCAAGGGACACCTCATCGGATGTTGTCATCGTCCAAGCTTCTGCGCCATGCGATAGCACAGACATCATTAAAAAAAAGAAATTCTGCAACAAACTTTCGCAATAAAATCAGTTTTTGCACGCTTTTTCTTTCAACCGTCTTTCGTCTTCGGTGGGTCGTAGTAAAATTCTTTCATTCGAATTTTTCTAGAACATTTGAACCCTCTAACTGTCATGTTGATGAACTTTCTTGGCATAGGATTTAAGAAAGGATAGAAGCCAGAGGCTTAAAATGTTCTACAAATACAAAGCTCACTAAAGTTTATTAGTGGTCTCTACTGAGATGAGATATACTCAAAATAAATTTTAGTAAGGAAGTGAGGGGCATAATTATGAGTGCTCCAGCGCGCGCGCAGCTTTCTTCTAATTGAAAAAAATTTGGATCCACAACAATATTCTATCTTAGAAAACTAAACTCAGAATCTTAAATGCAAACAACCAACTTGTTCTCCTACCTGTTCTCCACCTCTCCTCTTGGAAAGTGACTGACGTGAACCGCAATAAACAAGAAGCTTTCGTACACAAATGCCTCCGAAAAGTCTGCCGGGTTTTCTGGCCAGTTACCAACACAAGAGAAGAGAAGCAGAAATTGAGTCGGTACCCATCTGTGAATGTCCTGCACTTCAAAGAAGCCATACCAAATATCTAGGATATTATTTCTTTGGAGACCTGGGAAATTTGCAAAATGTCTCACTGGAGAGGCTGGTTAACTTCTTAAAAAATATCTCAGCGGTTAGGGGATGGAAAACAAGTGCAGGTATCTCAACGGGGCTTACGGTCAACGAGTGTCTTGCCTTAGACAAGCAACCTGGCTAACCTAACCTAACCTAGCATCACAAACGAGAATCTTCACGCTCTCACAAACAACATATCCACTAATCTGTAAATCAGAAAGATAAAATGGAACTGGACAAAAGCAACATAACAAATAATAAATTTGGAATCGGCAAAGGAAATGAGGTCGTGGTCGCCCAAAGTTGATGAGGACGGTACGCACTGAAGGTCCTCGCCTCATTTCAAAGCAATTCGCTGCGTGGAGTGAAATTGGCATGATAGAAGCCGCTCTATGCGTTTTTTGAGTTCTTACTGTTTGTATAATTAGAAGATGTTCCAAGGATAATAATAAAAAATTGCAATAATAATAAAAAACGTATTGACAAGTTTGTTTTTTCGTAAATTAATTTCTTATTTTTTTCCAAAAATATATTTCATTCTATAACAAAAACCATATAAATTAAAATTTAAAATTTTGTGCAAAATTTTTAAACATTCATCCAAACTCCATCGAAGTTGCGTACTTTTAATTCAGAATTTTTAGAAAATTTTTGGCTATGCAGTTTTATAGCCCATTGAATTTTAGTGCAGTAAAGTTCAAGTTTGCGATGGGTCAAAATCTCCTTAGTTTTTGATATTTTTTTTTCATTGGCGTTGTTGCGCATTTTCTCGACGAATGCACGACAGTTTTTTAGTGAATTTATTAACTCTACTTTTTTTACGAGTAGCTTTTAATTTGACTATAAAAATAATTAAAAACAAAAACGGAGTGGCATTCAAAGCAGCAGCGAGAGCCATAAGTAAGAGAAGAGCCGCCAAATATTAAAACAAAAATTAAATCATAATTACTTTGTTGTTCAAGTGTAGGTCATCTCGGCGCATTTAAATTTTGTGTAAACGCTAACTTATTACGCCTACCAAATGCAGTAAGCGGCCGCGTAGCAGTTGCCCCTTTTTGTAGTTTTTTCACAACTTTTAGCAGTAAGCGCCGAATTCCGCATCGGCAGCTCGTTAGTCACCCCAAGGTGCGAAAGCGTTGAAGAAGCCACTTTGAACATTTTGGCTTGCCGAGCCTATGAATTTAATAACTTTAACGTTATTTGACTATTTACGGTTGTTGTTTTTGTATTTTTTTTTTTAATTACACGCAATTGGTGGCAGTGATAGATCTCGCTCAACACGCAGCATAATTTTCAGCAATAACAATGCAGTGGAAAATATAAAAAGATATCAAAATAAGTAATTTACCAAAATAATAGTACCCCATTTTTATCAAATATATCACCTATCAATATAAGGGGTGTCCCAATAGCAACTTTTTATATTCAAAGATGCTTTAATTATACTTCGCCATGCCATAAATTCTATGACAAATTTTACAATGCATATGGCGAAAACGAATTGGCAGAAAAAAGTTCCAATATATTTTCTTTTGCTTCGTATGAATTATTTACTCATAAATTACACTCAGTTTCGCTTGTTAACAATGGAGTGGGAAGCTAAGGAAAATCGTGTGGTAAAAGTGCGAGTGAGAATCGCTGACAGCAAAAGTAGTAGTCATCCTCGCTTGGTTCGAATCAGTGCAGCCATAAAAGCCGTTCGAGAAAGAATTCGCAGAAATCCCCTAAGAAAGCAGAAAGCCATGTCCAGGGAAATTAATGCGTCGACTAGATCCATGTCAAGACTAATTAGAGATGATCTCCACATGAAAGCCTTCCGTCCCTCAACTGACCATCTTTTAAGAACGCACTTGAAGAAAATTAGACTCGATAGATGCAAGCAGCTTCTTCGGTGGCACGCGGTCAACAGCCATGAAAATATTCTTTTTACAGATATAAAGACGTAAAAAATGTTGTTCCAAGGATTCAGCGTGGCCACCAACCAGCCTCCCTAATGGTTTGGTGGGGAATGTCTTGTAAAGGAGTCACATCCCTTCATTCCTGCGAAAGAGACGTTAAAACCGGGTCAGAAGTGTACCAGGAGGATGCCTTAGAAGGCGTGCTGAAGCAGTTGAGTTGTACTCTCTTCAATGGAGGGCATTGGAGCTACCGGCAAGATTCCGTCCAGCGCATAGCAATTTTTCGGCAAGGTCAACTTCAGCGCCTTTTTTAAAACTATTAAAATTATTATTATTTTTTTTTTCATTTATGTATGTAAAAGAAGTTAAATGAAAAGCCTAAAAAAATTAAATATCGTTTTTCATTTTTTTATTGTAAAAAAAAATTTCTGAATATACTCTAAATTTTCGAGCTCTAGACTACCGAGACCCCTTAAGGTCATGCCAGTCTATTATTGCGACAAACTCAGTACACTTCGGGGAGGACTGATTGCATCATCCCAACGGTGCCGTTCAATGGCAAATTTGTCACTCTTCTTCCATCTTGAGAGAAATGGAGTGAGGAACTTTCGCTAAATAACTTTGATGGTCTATACAGATGGTTTAAAAATGGATTGTGGGATTGGAACTGGAAAATATTCTCATGCACCTAGAACTAAAAAATCTGTGCGTCTTCCTAACACTTGTAGTGTCTTCCAGGCGAAAGTATTAACACTAGGGGAAGCTTGTAGGCAATTTATCGCAGACTTCTCATTTAATTGCACTATGGCCATTCTTTCGGATAGCCAAGCTGCAATCCAGGCACTGGATTCGGCTACAACAACCTTTAAACTAGTGAAACAAAGGCAGAGCCATCATCTTGCGCGAAAACCATAGCGTTAACTTATTCTGGATCCCTGGACATCGGAACATTGAAGAAAACAAAAACAGGAACGAAGTGCCTAGAGGTCAATCTGCCATGAGTTACGATCTTGCAGAATCGGTATCCCAGCATTGGATGCAATCAAGAATGCAATCTCTTCAAAATACCTACGAATCGCGATTGTAGCTGTAGCCAGACGACATGCAAAATTAGCAGAAGGTTATTGCCCACTTATAACCACAAACAGACGTCTACATTGATAAATACGAAACGAAGGGATGCCTACAGACTTATGGCTTCTGGCCTATAGATAAGTAAGCAGCCAAAATGGGTATTCCCATGAGTCATAGTTGTAATCAACCGGAGAAAAAGGAAACTAGATATATTCCCCTTACTCTGTGAATGTCCTGCCCTATTGAAGGCGAGAATGTTAACCCTTGGCAAACTGTTTTTTGAGCACCTCGAAGAGCTGGCTGGTATAGACGTAAACAACCTTATAAGGTTTCTCAATCGCACAGACTGTATATAGTCGTGAACGAATAGCCGTATAACTCGTTGGTAGCGAGGATGTGGCAACAAAATGGTGCAGAACCTTAATGACTCTAAGCAATTATTGGTTATGGGAATAAGTTTCCGTTCTTTCTTTGCCAAAGTTACGAATTATTTAAAGAATTAAATAATAAATGATATTACATGAAGACATTGGAAGCTACAACTTTACTCCATCTTCCAAGCAGCATATGGATTTCTCTGACGAAAAATTCAAGTTTTTTTGACTTGATCTATTCATTGACCCAGTTTGCGATGTTCTCGTACGAAGTGAACCGCTCTCGAATAAAGGCTGACTACATTGATCGGAACAGATAGTAATCCGAAGATGCAATGTGTGTGGAATACGGCGGGTGAGGCTAGATTTCCCAATTCAGTCCCTCTAAATATTTCTGAACCGATTTAGCAACGTGTGGCCTGGGGTTGCGGTCATCTTCATCCACCTGACAGTTGTTAAAGGGGAACTGTACAAATTATTTCTCAGGAAAGCGCAAAAAAGATGAAGCTCCATTTCTTCTTGTGTTATTTCGAAAACCCCTTGGTCCCAGTACAATATACGAGGGACAAGGAAAGTTCTTTGGACTCCTCGCCATTCAATTTCCAAACTCATAGCTGTGTTTACTGCTCACTAGACAATCGGTACAAACGCGAAAAAGCTAGGGTTACCATTTACCCCCATTGCAGAAGCTGTAGGAGCCTTTCAGGGAAGGAGACAATTGAACACTTTTTCTGTAAATGACCGGGTTTGGCAGCTAGACGACTAAGGCCACTGGGTGCTCCTTTCTTCGACAGCCTGGGGCAGTGCGCCAACCTAAATTCCATGAATCTTCTCCATTATATCAACAGCTCTGGCTGGCTATAGATATCTGCCTGTTGGAAGTCTCATTATGGTATCAAAACGGCGCTTCAGTGCTACTTGAGCAATGCCCGACTGGCACTTCAACCATTTCACCTGCCTACCTACCGTCCCATTCCCGCCGCTTTTCTTTGAGAGCTCGATTCAAACGCATTAACTGCAGTCGGTAACGATCGCCAGTGAGGGTTTCAGATGGTTTAAGGAGATCATAATAGATGACACCCTTCTGATCCCACCAGATGCGCGACATAACCTTTGAAGCATGAATTTTTTTTTTCGCTGTCGATGGACCTGGTTCACCTAGCAGGCTCCAACTTTTTCGACGCTTAGGGTTATCATAATAGATCCATTTTTCATCGCCAGTGACGATGCGATGCAGAAAACCTTTTCTTTTCTGCCGTTCAAGAAGCATCTCACACGTCACCAAACGTCTCTCGATATCCCTCTCCTTCAATTAAAGATAAAAAGATACCGTCCAGAAATTATTCACTACGCACATCTAGGCGTCACTTTTGAAGAACCCTTTATTTGTGTATGAATTCGTTGCACAAATTTCTAGAAAAAATAAATGTTATTATACTTTTATACAGGTCAGCCAAGTGTAGCTCAAATGACTCTACGTCCATGTAATCATATACTTGTATAAATGTATGTAGGCAGTCATGTATTTATGTGTGCAGGTATAGCTGCTTGTCCCATGGCTGATTAAGGCTAGCATAGAAAATTGCCGCATTTAAGAACTGCTACTGACCTCTTCTTCAGCGCCAACAGCTACAAGGGCAACAACTGCTCGTCTCAACGTACAAAATTTGTAGTTTTTTTTTACACATTGTTTTCGGCTCAGCTGATTTTATTTGCGGTTAAGAGGCGTATAAAAAACTTAAAAAATAATAGTTTAAAATGTATTGTATAATATATTTATTTAGCTGATTTTCATGACTGGCCCAGTGAATGATTGAATTTGGAGCGCGTAACTAAGAAACATTAATATAATTAAGCTGTGAAGAACATCGAAATTTTCAGCTTTAGCGAAGGTTAAATACTCGTACTTTTAATAAAATTCAGTCACTTTCGGAAAATAAAAATATTTGTATATAAATTTGAAAGAGATTTTCTACCACGTATAAACACAAAATCAAAAAAAAAAAATACTAATAATAAAAGTTTATTTTAATAGCTATTACAAATAAGACAAGCGGGGAATTTATTTATTTTTTTATCATTTTCTCTAAATGTTGACCGTTTCGTCGGATACACTCTTGGAATGTGAGCTCTGTACTCCGTGCCACTCGCTGAAGAAGTGAAGTCGGGGTGCCATTAACCGCACGAACGATATTTGCTTTAAGTGCTGAGTTGTTTCATAGACTGGGTGGGTTTGTTTGGTAGACTTTACTTTTGCAGTACCTCTGCCAAACAGAGGCCAGGATATAAGTCACCAAAATTGCTTATCAGTTTGTAAGGGAAGAAATCACACAGTATCGCCACAGTCTCTCTTGACGTGTGCACTGCAGGAAGGATGTTTTTTCATTATTGGCAAAAAATAATCGTTCAAAGACACCGTCCACAGAAAACACAGACTGATTTTCAAAAATTATGGTCCAATTATTCCACTGCTTGAAAAGAATAAAGTCTAAGATCCTTTCTCAATATTTCATGCCCACTATTTTTTTGGTTGGAAGCCACAGGACGGTTGCTTGCGCAGATTATCGGACAAATTTGTAACGACGAGTTCAATATTTTCATTCCTTCTCGATGTCCGGCTTGGCCACGGCCTTCACGTTTGCCACCGTACTTGTAAAATAGAACGAATCAAATATTAGGTGCGCAACTAAGTTCCCGCTGTTTGTCAATAGATGCCGCCAGCACTGTGTGCTAGTCGATTCTAACATGTCCTAAACGTCATAAACCAAACTTAGACATATGGTAAACAAACGCATTAGTGATTTTGTTTTGGTATCATATACTTTTGGTTTTGTGAAAATGTCTGATTTTGTGCCGAATAATCGTCATTTGCGGGAAGTGTTGATTTTCCTCTTTCATTCGAAAAAAACGGCGGCTGAATCGAATTGAGAGCTACAAAAGTTTATGGAGATGCTGCTTTAAGTGAAACAACGCACCGAGAATGGTTCCATCGCTTCAAAGACGGTGATTTTAATGTTGACGGCCGTCCGCCTGAAGGAAGGCCAAAAACCTTCGAAGATGCTGAATTGGATGCATTGCTCAATGAGGATCCGTGTCAAACGCAAGAAGAGCTTGCTTCAGTATTAGAAGTTAACCGCCAATCCATTTCCAAGCGATTACATGCTTTGGGAATGATTCAGACACAGGGGACTTGGGTTCCTTATGAGTTAAAACCAAAGGATGTTGAACGTCGTTTTTTCGCCTGTGAACAACTGCTCCAGCGGCAAAAAAGAAAGGGGTTTCTTCATCGTATCGTAACGGGTGATAAAAAATGGATTCATTACAGCAAGACAGAGAAAAGAAAGGCATGGAGACTGCCCGATCATGCTTCTACGTCGTTGCCTCGGCCGAATATTCACGGTGCGATGGTTATGCTATGTATTTGGTGGGATCAAGTTGGTGTTATTTATTATGAACTGTTAAAACAAAGCGAAACCATCACTGGGGATCGGTATCGACTTCAATTGATGCGATTGAGCCGAGCACTGCGCGAGAAGCGGCCGCAATACGCGGAGAGGCATGGAAAAGTGATTCTACAGCATGGCAACGCTCGGCCTCACCTTGCCAAACCCGTTAAAACCTATCTGGAAACACTGAAATGGGCAATCCTACCCCACTTGCCATATTCTCCAGATATTGCGCCGTCCGATTATCACTTGTTCCGATCGATGGCACATGGTCTAGCTGACCAGCACAGTTACATTCATATAAAGACATCAAAAAGTGGCTTGATCCGTGGATAGATTCAAAAGATGAAGAGTTTTACCGCGACGGTATACGAGATCTACCAGAAAGCAATAGGTACTTTCAATGATTCACTTGTAACCATTTTTTTCAGAATAAAGTTGTATTTTTATCAAAAAAGAACTTAGTTGCGCACCCAATATTTACTTAGGGCATCCCGTAAACGTCGAATATTGTAATATAAACAAAATCTACGACGAGCAGTTACACACGAAACATTAGCTTTGAAAAACACTTCGATTGCAAACCCACACTGTTCACCCGTCCGTTGCGACATCGTGACTAAATAAGGCACATCCTCACTCCTAAGATTCAGTAACTAGTGTGTGCGGCCGTGTACCTTAACTTCCTTCACCAACTCCGTGGAATTACCGCTTTCATCTCCACTCTCATCAGTAAAGCACAGCTCAATACTATCGCTTTACGTGTTTTTTTTTGCAAAAAAATATTCATTTATAAGTAATAAAAATTAAATAAAATTTCGTAAAAATGTTAACGAAGTGACAAAGCTGTTAATAATTTAGAAGAAAAAAAATTGTTTGTGAAAATAGAATAGAATCCATAGTGAAAAGATTTCAAAGGTGAGCTCGTTATCAGACCGTTACCCGGATCTGAGCGAATTTGACAGAACTAGCTAATGGGCTAACGTCACTTGAGATGTGTTTACAAAAAAATTGAGAATGTGTTAGTGATATACGAAGAAAATCAGCAGCAACCAACCACTTTGCTGACGTCTTAACAACGACTGATTGTACGAGTGTGTGAATACATGTGAAATAATTGACCAAAGTTCGGCTGCCGAATCCCCAAGTGACGTGGCAGCTAAAGCTCCCCTCACAGTTTTTTTTTCACCATAGTTAAATAGCAAATCTGGTAATCTACCATTCTTGGATAGAATCGACTCAATCGCCAAGGGTCTACTCTAATGCCAGTCGACGTACGCAATTTAAACGGAAAATTGATTAAAAGGATTTTAAACTTTAAGTTTCCGTTTATGTGGTAAATGCCCGAAAAAATTATGATTTTCAATATTTTTTTTCTGCTAGGCAATTACTTTAAAAAAATAAAAAAAATAAATAATTGGCGGGTACACTTCTGTTAGGTGTTTGGCCGAGCTCCTCCTCCTATTTGTGGTGTGCGTCTTGGTGTTGTTCCACAAATGGAGGGACCTACAGTTTTAAGCCGACTCCGAACGGCAGATATTTTTATGAGGAGCTTTTTCATGGCAGAAATACACTCGGAGGTTTGCCATTGCCTGCCGAGGGGCGACCGCTATTAGAAAAATGTTTTTATTAATTTTGCTTTCACCGAGATTTTTTTACTTTATTTTACAAAAATAAAAACATAGCATTAGTACATCATGTTTCGACTTGACTTTAGCTTGATTAAAAAAAAAATGAATAATTGTAAAAGTTACCGCTGTTTGTGTGGAGCCCGTTTCTCCAGAACTCCCTTGCAGTGATCATCACAAGTCCTTGGAGATTCGTCTAAAATCAATCGGACAAGAGAAAATAGTTTTATTAATAGATAATCTTGTACCAGATCGAAGTTTTATTTCAAAATTCACAATATGGACGTCTCCGGAAATAGTTTTCAGATTTTCGATAAAAATACCGACAATTAATTGTTTAAAAAAATCCAAATTTTTGAAAACAAATCTTCAGGCACGAGTTTTTTATGTTTTTCAAATCTTTATGTTTTTATTGAAATCTACCAAGCGGGTTTTGAGATATGAGTAGTAAAGTCCTCTCTCGTTGAACAATTTAAATATTTAACACTCTACACGGCTCTCATCATGCCCGTCCTAACGTGTGGCGCAGAAGCTTGGGCGATGACAACAACCGATGAAGCGACGCTTGGAGTGTTTGAGAGAAAGATTCTACGCAAGATTTTTGGACCCTTGCACGTTGGCAACGGCGAATATCGCAGGCGATGGAGTGACGAGCTGTATGAGCTTTAGGACGACATAGACATAGCGCAGCGAATAAAGATCCAGCGGCTACGTTGGCTGGGTCATGTCGTCCGAATGGATACAAACGCTCCGGCTTTGAAAGTATTCGATGCGGTACCAGCTGGTGGTAGCAGAGGAAGAGGAAGGCCTCCTTTGCGTTGGAAAGATCAGGTGAAGAAGGACTTCACTTCACTTGGTGTGTTCAACTGGCGCCGGTTAGCACGAGAAAGAAACGACTGGCGCGCTTCGTTAAACTCGGCCAAAATCGCGTAAGCGGTTATCGCTCCAATTAAGAAATCTTCTTCTTCTTCAAAAAACATAGTTTTGAGAAAAACGCATTTAAAGTTTTGCTTTCGATTTCTGTAGAGCCCGAGCGCCATTTGTTAATTGCCGAATAACTCGAAAAGTATTTGTCGGGTTCATTTCAAATTTCCTCCCAATATTTTTAAGATATTAAGAAAATGCAAAAAAAAAATTAAAATTTTTGAAAACTCTGACTACCCCTAACCTCTTATATATTGAACATTTCTTCTCAGTATTATAAACTTTGCTGGGACAATCACAAATGGTAAGCTACAATAATTCGAAACGTTCGAATACCGACAATACCGGATTTTTATTTAACAAATTACGTGAACTAATGACCGCTAGATGGCGCGTGTCAAAGCTACCAGCTGATACCGCAACCAAAACTACCATCCAACAGAGTTCGCCGTAGGTTTCCGGCAAGGCGATTGATTTATTTAAACATTTAACAAAAATTTTAGGCTACGTACTAAGTTTTTTATTATATTTTCTTATTTTTATGTTTTTTAACGGCATTTTCGTTTTTGTTGCTTATGCTGCATATAAAAAGTATTAACGTAAAGTTTCACTCAACCGCACCACTGCTCTGGCAACCAATGCAGCGGTTAACTGTTGTTTTGTAGATTTTCCAGCTACTGCATTGTCATGCAGGGCAGCAGCACTTTTGCAGCGATTGCCGAACATCAGTCAATTTCGGTTATAACGCGCTGGTGCGCGAAAATAATTGTGTCGATTCCAAAGTCGTTTTAATGTCGTTTTATTTGTTAGAAAATAATTGTTTGATATCAGAAAATAATTTATGTTAAATTTTGTGTAATCAAAGTTAAATGAAATAAGTAAGATTTAAAAAAAAAGAAACAAAAAAAAAAACAACAAAAAGGTGCACGATTAGGTTTTCAAATCGCTGATTGGCAGAGTAGTCTCTACTAATCAAGGCAATCAATGTAAGTACATATAAAAAAGGTCTTGATTTAAATTTTTTTGTGCAATATTTTTTCAGTTTTTAACAAGTTCTTCGCCAAAAGTAGATAATAAATACAAATAAAAAAATTTATTAAATTTAATTTGTCAAAAAATAAATCAGAAAAATTACACTATTTTAATAAAATATTTTTATTTTATAAATTTTATTAAAAATTAAAAAATTGTTTCTCAGATTTGAAATTAAAAAAAAAATTTACGAAATACGAAAGAAAAAAATAAAACATTTTAACTAACCTCACATTTTCAACAACCCCGCATGTGATTTCCCATTCCCACATTCCCCTACTTCCCCTCTTCTTTCTTCCCTTGCTCTACCCCTCGCAACCCACTCATTCACTCATATCAAATTCGCAACTTAATTTTATTCACATCTTCTCACAATTCAACACCGCAGGGCTAAACCCTTTCATTTACCGTTGCAAAATGTGCGCAAGAAACTACAGCCCACCGTCGCTGCGCCTAGCAGCCTTGTTATTGTTGTTGTGGTCATTCTAGTACTGTTACCGCCATTTTTCGCGCGCGCTTCAGCCTTTCACCAATGCGGCGCCGACCACTTCGAGTGTCGAGACGGAAGTTGCATCTTACAGGAGAAGATGTGTGATGGACGTCACGATTGTCTAGACAACTCGGATGAACTGGATTGCGGTAAATGCTAAGGTCACATAAAAATGTTGCCTGTGTTTCAATAAAACCTATCATTGCAGAGCGAAAGATGTGCCGCAAGCCGAATTGGTTCCAATGCGCCAAACCTAATGGGCCTTGCTTGTCAGCGCAGCTCATTTGCAATGGCATCGAGAACTGTCCTGGTGGTGAAGATGAATTGGATTGTGTTAGCTCGTCGTCGTCTTCGTCGTGGATGAAAGATGATGGTGTTGGAAGAAGTGACTCGGCTAGTGCTGATGTTGGCACTGGCGGCTGGCATTCGTCGAAACGGAATTGCAGCACTTTCGAGTATACCTGTAGCGCGGACAAGTCTTGCATTCCATTAGATTTTATGTGCGATGGTAAAAGCGATTGCCACGATCGGTCCGATGAAGAGGATGGTTGTGAGCGTGCAAGAACCAGTTGTGAGGGTTTCTTCTGCGACAATAGAAAGTGTTTGGAGAGCAAAAAGTGGATCTGTGATGGTGTCGATGATTGTGGGGATGGCAGTGATGAACGAAAATGTGGTACGAGGCGCTGTTATACAAAATTTATTAAATTTTTGATTTATTTGCACTTCGCCCAATACAGGTTTGAATTGTACTTTGGAGGAGGGAAAATTTCTATGTCGTGACAATTCAAGTTGCTTAATGATCGACGCTGTTTGCAATGGCAAGTCGGAATGTGCGGATGGTAGTGATGAGTCGGACATTTGTACTTCCGCCACCAACAATTGCAGTACAAAGACATGTCCGCCTGCGTCGACTTGTAGAATGCTACCCCAACAGGGTGCCCAGTGTATTTGTCCCAAAGGTTATCGCATGTCATTGCTGGAGAACGTTTGTAGGGACGTGGACGAGTGTTTGGAAATGTATGGGCTGTGCTCGCAAGGATGTATGAATACGCGAGGCTCGTATCGCTGTACCTGCGATGAGGGTTACATACTAAAGGATGATAATAGAACATGCGAGGCGCATGGTGGTGATCCATTGCTGCTCTACACTACGCAAATAGCTGTAATGGGTGTGCATTTGAGAGATAAATTTGTCTATGCGGTGGCAACAAATTTAACGAAAGTGATTGGTGTGGCTTTTGATGGACAAAACATCTATTGGACTAACATACGAAACGAAGCGGAGAGCATTGTGAAGGCAAACGTGGATGGTACCAATCATGAAATATTACTTACCTCAGGCTTGGACGCGCCTGAAGATTTGGCCGTCGATTGGCTGACAGGTTAGTAGTTGTTCGTAGACGGAAACATACTTGTATGTTCTATATATCTGAAATTAGATGAACATAATGTGGAGTTTAAGTACTCGAATAGTAGTGAACAGTCAGGAATGAAGCGGAATGTATGTGGCGATTCTGTCAAATTCACTGGAAGCGGATTAGCAGTACGAGATGGATGCCACCTTTGTATTCTGTATATCGTGGTGAGATTTAGGGAATATTGCTTAGGTGAGAGCCTTTGGTCCGACAAAAATCTCGATCTATTCGATAGCTTTTAAACCAATTTCAAACTGATAGTAGTGAGCTCGCAACGGATAAAATTTAATAAATAATTGGGGTGTACGCTTCTGTTAGGTGTTTGGCCGTGCTCCTCCTTCTATTTGTGGCGTGCGTCTTGTTATCGTTTCACAAATGGAGGGACGGACCTAAACTTGTAAGCCTTCTCCGAACCGCAAATGGTTTTTTATGAGGAGCCTTTTCATGGCAGAAATACACTCGGAGGTTTCGCCATTGCCTGCCGAGGGGGGGCCGCTATTAGAAAAAACGTTTTCCTACATATTCCGTTTCATTCATGCAGATTCGAACCTACACTCTCCCGAATGGTAGCCATGCACCAATCGATTCGGCTACGGCGGTCGTTAAACTGCGTTTACTGAGAACATTAAACATGCTTACGATCACTCTTCGGCAAACCTTGGTAATCCTGCTAATGAATTACAACTATGAAAAAGTTTTCCAAAATACCAACTTTCATTGGAAGGTGGCATGCAACTCTTGGATCATCCACTTTTTAAAAAGCATCAAGATGCACACCACACATTGGAAAGCAAAGTGGCATAAACGATTTTAGAGGATGTGTGCGCCATATTTTCCAGATCCCAGATTAATATTAAATTTAGTGACTTCAGGTTCATGACTTTCTTGAGGAAACTTTGTAGAGAGTTGGGATTTCTTCATACTAATCTTGTTCTTGGTGAATTATAAAACTACTGATCCTGGTTCTGGTCTGGGTAACTAACCTATGATGCAATTAGGCGAGGAGTATCATTTTGATACTTGTTTTTGTTTTTTTTTCTGAAATCATCTGTTGCAACTATAGACTGCAGTCGGACTCATTTGCGTATTTCATATTAAATTATAATTTAATATTTTACTCAACTTCGCTCACAGAATTCTGATCTTTAGAACCATAGGTAGGGGTGATGTTCACTTACTTTGGAGGAATACTGCTTTACATGCTGATTGCCATGCTAAAGAGCAGCACCTAGCTCAGAATCTTCTTCGATTTATTTCGGAATGAAGCGATAAGCGGCAGACCACTTATCTAACTACTGCTTCTTCCACCTAAAACCGAATCAACCCGCTTGTAGTCTGATATAAACTTGCAGTTATCTTGAGAACTCTGTAATACTTATTCTTCAATACCCAAATACTCGCTAGCAATAAGTCATCAAGCACCAAATTAATGAAAAGAATTTGTTTCTAATAACCGTGGCAAACCTCGGAGCGTATTTGCGCCATTAAAGAGCTTCTCATAAATGCCCTTTCAGAGGTGGCATAAGGCTGTAGATCTCTCCAGTTACGGAACAACATCAAGCCGCAGACAAAAATCGGAGGAAGAGCTCCTATTTGCCAACTCTTCCTTCTGAATCTTCTGAGCTCTGCTTACGCCTTTTCTCAATATCGGTGGTTGTTGTTGTAGTAATCTTACTAAGTCCTATTTAGGACAACTAAATGTTCTCATCAACGTCATCTAACAATAGAGGCATCAAGCAAGCTTTTTTCGATGTGGTCGGATCAGCTAGGGGAGTTTTTGAATGCGCAAGTGAGGGGGTTGTTAATATCGTGCAGAACCTCTTTACACTTATTAAAAATATTGTAATCTTTGATGTATTTAAGTCCAAACTGGTACAGTAAGAGTTTAACCTTCCTGCAATGTACGAATATGGATCGTAATTGTGCCAACGATATGCGAGTATTACTACGGTTCGAGCGATAAAACCCACTATTTGTTCACGCAATCGCTGTTGTTGTTATTGGAGCAGCTTAATAAACCCCATATAGAGCAGTTAATCCTACATTAGCGCTCGGTCAGCATCGTCGATATTTTCTAAAGGTAGGCCTAGGAATAGAATAAAGATCCAGCGGCTACGTTGGCTGGTTCATGTCGTCCGAATGGGTACAAATGCTCCGGCTCTGAAAGTATTCGATGTGGTACCAGCTGGTGGTAATAGAGGAAGGGGAAGGTCTCCTCTGCGTTGGAAAGATCAGGTGGATAAGGACTTGGCTTCACTTGTTGTGTCCAATTGGCGCCGGTTAGCACGAGAAAGAAACGACTGGCTCGCTTTGTTAAACTCGGTCAAAATATCGTAAGCGGTTATCGCGCCAATTAAGAAGAAGAAGGCCTAGGAAACGAACTATTTTCACTTTGTGGGATAAAAGGGAGAATTGTGGCAGTTGAGTGGGTTTATGTGGGCATATGAAAGCACTACTAGTATATTCACCTATCTGATGAGTCAGGGTCTATTCTAGTAAGTTTAACCTGTAACTATTGCCCATTCCCACAATGAGCCGGCAAGAGTTGTCACATCATCGCTGTAACACTATTTGATCTTTCTCTCACTCACTCTCTCTTCTTTCCTTTATTTTCCTTTCACATTCCAGGCAACATCTACTTCTCGGACAACACCATGCACCATATAGCTGTCTGCTCCAACAATGGCCTCTACTGCACTGCGCTCGTCAGTATGGACGTAGACCAGCCGCGTGGCATTGCGCTTTGGCCGCAACGAGGTCAAATGTTCTGGACCGACTGGGGTGTGAAACCAATGATTGCGCGCGCATCTATGGACGGCAGCAACTCGCTGCCCCTTGTCACCGATAACATACACTGGCCGAATGGAATCGTCGTAGATATGCACAATGATCGCATCTACTGGGTCGATGCCAAATCGGCAACAATGGAAAGCATGCGTTCCGATGGCACCGATCGTCGCCGCATATTCGATGGAATTATGAAACACCCGTATGGTTTAGCCATTTTTGAAGATAATATCTACTGGTCAGATTGGGGCACGAAAAGTGTGCATAAGTGCAATAAATTCACCGGCAAGGGGCATCAAGTGGTCGCTAAAGATCGCATCATCTATGCGGTGCATATTTATCACTCCGCCAAGCAACCTAAAACCGATCACGCTTGTATGCGCATGCGTTGCTCTCATTTGTGTTTACTCGCCGGAAATAATAGCGCAACATGCGCTTGTCCCGATGGCATGCAATTGGTCGCCGATCATTTGCGCTGCATAAAGACACACAAGAAACAGCGTCTCTTCATTGGTTTGAAAAACTCGTTACTCGAAATGGAGCATACGAAATTTGGGCGGCATACAATTTTGGAAACGCATCAGCTGCCGGTGTATATTAGCCAAATGGCGTATAATAATGTGAATGAAAAGGTAATCATTGCCGATAATGTGCAACGCGCCATCTTTGATTACGATCTGCAGAGCAATAATATTTCGGTGCTGGTACGTGAGAATATCGGCAATGTGACGGCGATCGCATTCGGTAAGCTTTGAAACTATTTTAGTTAGTTAAATGAAAGCGTATATAAATATTTCTTTTCGCACTTTCGCAGATCACTTGGCGCATAATGTTTACTGGACCGATTCAGAGCGTCATGTGGTGGAGGTCTACTCCATGCAGTCACGCAAACGTGCCATGGTTAGTTTCTTTGCCGGATTAGAAGCGCCAATTGCGCTCGCATTAATACCAGAGGATGGGTAAGTACGCCAACAACTGGTTTGGTAATTTAATTCGAACTTAAACTTTGTGGTTGATGACAATTTGAACCTTGAGGGTCATTCACAAACGGATATACGAGGGCGGTTTAATAAGTATGGGTGTTTGATGACAGTTGGCGTTCCTGAAGGAAGTTAGTGTTAGCATCGTGTGCAAGTTGCCTTCGCAAAATCCTTCAGCTCCAGTCGATCCTTCATCCTGTTACTCATTATCTGGTTATGTTGCCTCGCATAGTGCTGTAATTTTTAATATACAACTGAGCGATAGTCCAACAAGCACACTTGGATGTGTTTGTCCCAATTTCACTATCACTTTCCCACTAAATATCGCAAGTGCTCCTTCAGAGTGCTTTTAAATCTTTCGACCATGTCATCTGATTGGCGGTGCAAGGGTGTTGTATGTGTTTTCTTAATTCTCTCGAAGCAACATATTTCTTTAAATACGACGGACTCGAAGTTTCTTCCTTGGTCTGAATGCAATTCAATTCAAAAACCTCGGTAAGGGTGTTGGCCTTTTGGTTTGATGAACGTACACTTCTGGCCACTTACTGAAGTAGTCCATAACAGAGAATACATATTTGTTGCCGGAGTCACTAATTGGAAACGGACCTGCCACATCCGTGGTCACTCACTCAAATGGTGAACCCGCGTTTTATTGCTTTTCCACGATTTCTCTCCTTTGAGCTTTTCGCTGCCATACTCTGTGCGCAATTTCGAATCCATTCGGCAACTGATTTTGTTCAGTTTACCCAGTAAACCGCTGCATAAACTTCTCCAGGGCTTAAGTGATATCCAGATGACCTCCGCTTGGCCCATTCCTCTGGATTTAGGAACTATGATCAGATTACAATACTAATTTCCGTCTTCGCTTTCATATTCGTGATAGAGAATTTCATGTTGTTGTTGTTGTTGTAGCAATACCCTTGCCCTGTCAGTGTAGCGTAATCACCAGTCGTCTTCGTCTAGCTCATCTTAGGCCCAGGAAACTAGCTGTTTCGACGGGTTGGGTCAAGAGGAGTGTTAGATGATTGGGTTTGATGGGGCATGTGATAAGGTGGTTAGTGTCGACCGGGTGCCTTCACATGCTGGACATATGTTTAGTATGTCGGGACCAATTCTGGATAAGTAGGAGTTTAACCTGCTACAATATCCAGAACGTAATTGTGCCAAGGTTACGCGGGACTCTCGGGGAAGTCAGAGCTCTTCGTCTGCGATTGGTGGTGGTTGGACTCCGATAACGGCATCGACCCCCGAATGCTTAAGAAGGTGGTAAGAGTCTCCCGATGAATGTCGTTTATGGCCTGTCTGTACACTGCCCGATCCAGTAGCTGTCCGTTGGTTTTGTCTGAGATCTCGTCCGGTGGCGAGGTAGTTGTTTACCTTGGAGCATAGGCCATCAATGTCATTGCCCGACGCCATTATCGTGCAGTCGTCGGCGTATGAGACCAGGGAGACTCCCTCTGGTGGCTGGGGGAGTTTCGAGATATAGAAGTTGAAAAGCAAGGGTGAAAGGGCACCACCCTGTAGTACGCCTTGCTTTATTTTCCTCTGTTTAGATGATTGGTCTCGATATATCACCGGTGAATGACGACCACTCAGGTAGTTCGCGGTCCACCTCTTCAGCCCTGGCGGGAGTGTCGACTGTAAAATGTCATCTAGTAGCGTGGCGTGTCTGACTGTGTCGAAAGCCTTTTTTAGATCCAACGCTACTAGGACAGTCCTCTCGCAGGGACGGTTTGGTGTAGAAAATTCCATCAATAACTTTGCTTTAGTCAAAGGACTTTCTTTCTACTATACTTCATTTTTAGAGGGTCTCCCTCCGGCGTTTTTCGCTTCCTTGCCCTTTCGCTACCAGAAACATTCAATTTACTCCTTATCACACTTCACCCTTATCATCGGGTTGCAAGTTCATTGAAATGATGTCAACTATCCGGTCGGATCATTCGACCGTAGCGCAATCTTTACACCCCATACAACCAGGTCGCCGAAATAGTAAAGCAGCAATTCCATGTTGTTCCTCCTTATGATGCTCAAGACGGTTTCACTCCAGCTTCTTTTGCTTCCTTCAAGTGGTTGGGTACCGTCTTCGGTTGGGTACGGGGCATACTACCATTGCGTGCAATATACCCAGTCTAACCGCTGTTATAACACTTTATATCTGAGCTACAGGTCATGTAAATTGAGATAACGTATCTTATTATTTTCCTTATGATTTACGTTTATATGGAAGCCTTATTATGAATTTTACGAGAGTCGGTTGGAATATGTTCGGAAGCGTTTATTCGGTAATCTCTTGCAGTCGTCAAATATCTCCTAACCGAAGTCTTCAGACTTTGCTCGATGCTAAATGATATTTTTAGTATCGCCTTAATTGAAACTGGGGCACAATCGATCTTTCAGGTCTAGAGCTAAATCCCCTCATAATAATAATAAGTAAAACTATAACCTTGAGGCTCTAATTAAAAGAACGCTAGCGAAGCATAGAGCTGAGTTAAATACCGTCTTTAATTTCTGAGACTTAGAATTTTCCTTTCGTAATGCTTTACTGTTTTATATTTGTAATAATTTAATTAACTTATTTGCTAATTACAATGATTGCATTTGTGTTAGTCTGAACAAATAAAACTTAATAAAATACCTCTCATCCCTCTAGCGTCATGTTTGTTGCCCTACGCACACGCAAAAATGTGCACATAGATCAACTGCCCCTCAGCGGACGCGGACCACACGCACACCCATTTGAAGAAGGGCTTGGCTATGATGATTTTCAGTTTACCACCGACTTTGAGACGAAAATACTCTTTTGGTCTGATAGTGAACTCGACCACATCTCCTTCACCAACTATCGAGTTTTACAAGAGTACACTTTTCGTGCTCGACTCAAGCGTCCCTACTCACTCGCACTGGTCGAAGACGATCTCTTCTGGTCGGAGTTGCGTTCCTCGGCCATACACTGGACGCACAAAGACAATATGGGTGGAGTGAAACGGTTTGAAATTGCAATGACACATCCAGCCTACACGCACGTATTACCTGCACGCATACCACTGTTGGCCAGCCAGCCAACCAGCACGTTGGATCATCCCTGCCAGCATGGAAATGGTGGCTGTTCACATGTTTGTGTAACTGCCACAAAATTTATTAGCGCCTGCTTATGCCCGGCGGGGCTTGTTTTTCGCGATATGGCCAACAAAACTTGCATTGAGTCGCTGGACTGTGAATTCCGTTGCCGTTCGGGTGAGTGTCTAACACAATCGCATCGCTGTAATGGACGTAAAGACTGCCCGGATGGTTCGGATGAGTTTGATTGTGACCCGACGCGTATTAAGCACCGCAAAGTTGTATGTGACATTGGCGAATATGCGTGTCACGATGCTACACAGTGCATAAAAATGCAACAGCGCTGCGATGGAGAGAAAAATTGTCGCGATGGGTCGGATGAGGCACACTGTGACAAATTTGGTAAGAATCTTTGAGATGTATAACAAAATTGAACTAGTAATAGCTCTTTCACTATCTTTTGTGTATTGTAGATCAAGAGAAACGCTGCCACGTACATCAACATGCATGCGATAATGGTAATTGTGTAGATCAGAGTGTCATGTGTGATGGCATAGACGATTGTGGCGATCGCTCAGATGAGTCCAACTGCAAATTGAATACTGATCAGACATCCGGCGATATGCCTGTTTGTGCTGTCGATATGTTCCAATGCAACACGGGCACTTGTATCGCACAGAGCTGGGAATGTGATGGAAAATTAGACTGCACAGATGCATCGGATGAGCACGAAAAATGCGGTAAGAAATAGTTTGAGATCCGCCTTGGACAAAACTTTATACACTTAACTTTAGCGGCGTGTACTTGTGGTTTGCACACCACAAATACGTGGAGGAGCTCGGCCAAAGACCCAACAGAGAGTAGAGGCGTCCATAAAAATCTAAATAATTTTTTTTTATGGCAGAAGCACTGAAAGTAACAATGTGGTGAAGTTCAAGCTTTAGACAGTTTGGCGTCTTCGTGTCGGCACCACCTTAATTGTGCTGACAGGGTCCTAAGAAAAACATATATATGTACAGTGAGACCTCTGTTAGCGGGCACCTGTATTAGCTGAATAGCTCCCTTGAGCGGACATTTTTTTTCTATGTGAAATCGTATGTACGGGAAGCAGTTACACTCTCTTGAGTGGACACCTCTCTTAAACGCACAAACGCTGACTGACGGTGAGTGTCTGCCCAAGAGAGGCTTCACTGTATATACATATATATAAAAATACCGCTTAAATCCTTTGTTATGTGTTTGGAGAGTTCCTCCTCCCATTGTGCGTCCTGATGTTCGCCCCCGATGGATTTTTGATAAGTTTTGGATGAGCGCCAGATGTTTTTTTTTTATGGAAGAAATGCACTCGGAGATTTGTCATAGCCTCACGAGGGCCAACCGTTATTAAAAAAACCTTTGATATCATTTTGGTGTTTCGTGCCCACAAGTGGATTTCGAGCCCGTGCGCTACCGAATTATAGTCAGGCACAAATCCATTCAGTTACGACGGATAAATGAGGATTTCTTAAGTGGCTGAAGAATTGGTTTCTCATAACTTCATTTCTCTGAGTCAATGAAGCAATGATTATATCGAACCAAAGAGCTTTTGGGCATCTCAATTTCAGTATTAACTACCTTTTATTATTTCATCCAAATTCAATCGCTAATAAAAGTTGATAACTTTCCTTCCGTTTTAATTTAGGCACCAAGGAATGTCCACCCGATATGCACAAATGTATGCTTGGCCAGTGCATTGATCGACGTTTGATCTGTGATGGTCACAATGACTGCGGCGACTTTTCGGACGAAATGAATTGCGATTTTGCTACGGGCAAGCAACGCAATTTGACCTGCGGCTCGGCGAGCCAACCGATGTACCAGTGTACGAGCAATACCAGCATTTGCCTAGAGTTGAGTGTTCGCTGTAATGGCACTGCCGAATGCCCACGCGGTGAGGACGAAGAAAAGTGTGGCACGGTGTGTGGCATAAATGAATTCCAGTGCAAGTCTAATAAAGAATGTATACGGCTGGATTTTCGTTGCGATCGCGATAAGGACTGTACTGATGGCTCAGACGAAATGAATTGTGAACATTATAAAAATTCGTCCATCGTCGGCATAGTGATGACCAAGCAGAATGAACGTCCTTGCGAACCGAATATGTTCGATTGCAAAGATGGGAAATGCGTGGAAATGTCGCGCGTATGTAATAATTTCGAAGACTGTGATACGGGCGCTGATGAAGGACCACTCTGCGATACGTCTTGCACTTCCTTACCCAATCAGCCACTTTGCACGCAAAAATGCCGTCCAACGCCGGTAGGTGCAGTTTGTTCATGTTTTCCAGGTTATCGTTTAGATACGGATCAGCGCACTTGCATCGATGTGAATGAGTGTGAGGAAGGTGAGCCATGCGCACAAATTTGTGAGAACACACACGGTTCGTATCGTTGCAAATGCTATCCAGACTTTATGCTGCGCCCCGACAAGACCAGCTGTAAATCAATCGAAAGTCAATCCGCGCTGATGTTCTCCACCTACAATGAAGTGCGCAGCATGACGGAGCAGCCGATCACGTTGAGGGTCGCATGGGCGGTAAATGACTCCAAGATCGCTGGTTTCGATTTGAATGTACGTAAACGTATGGCTTACTTTGCTACCGATGTCGAGGAGGTGTTGTATAAAGTCGACATGGAGAACGGTCAGGTGAAGGCTGGCCTGTGGGTGCAGACACCCACAAAGGTGGCAGTGGACTGGATCACGGGTGAATAAATTTATTCTACTTCATTTATTAACAATTTGCTAATTTTTCATTTTCTTTTCACAGATAATGTCTACGTCATTACACGCGCTGGAAAGTATGGCATCAAAGTGTGCTCCTTCGATGCGAAAATGTGCGGTCTCGTAGTTCAGGCCAACCCACGCGAAACTATACGCGCGCTCGCAGTCGATGCGCTAAGTCGTCACCTCTTCTATGCCACCGTACGCGCACAATCCTTTGACACACCTGTTTCTGAACTCAACATGGCGCACTTGGATGGCAAGAAGCCTGTATCATTGCTACGAAAACGTGATGCTTACATCACCGCCTTAGCCTGCGATCCTTACAAACGTGCACTCTACTTTGTGGATATGCATTCGAAAACACTGCAAGTAATGGGTTATCACACGGATAGCTTACGCATTCCACGCACAATCATACAAAAGGGTAATGTCATTATGCATCCATCGGGTCTTTCAATCTATGAGAATCAAGCGTTCATTGTGAATATCGGTTCCAAGGAAGCGGTGCATTGTCAGCTTTTTGGTGCACATAACTGCAAAGCTTTCAATTTGAATATTCTTAACGCTGAGGATGTTGTAGTGGATGGTGTAACGCGTCAACCGCTCGCCACAAATCCCTGCAACATGGCCAAATGTCATGGTATGTGTATACAGGCCGATTATGGCTATGAGTGTATGTGTGGTGATGCTATTGTGGGCGAACATGTTCACTGCCCGAAGGAAGCGACCAATGAGATCTTGTCCAGCGCTTTGCTTGGTGGAATGCCGTATGCTGATGACGAGAAGTCTACTCCCATTGCTGCAGTTATGACCATTCTGATTTTGTTATTATTAGCTTTGCTATGCGCAGGCGTTGGGTACTTGTACTATCGGCGCGCTTTTCAAGGTCATCGCGATTTCAATATCAACCTGCATTTCCAGAATCCATTATCTGCGTTCTCCAGCATCGGTGCAGGCAGCGGTAAGTCTGCAGGCGGCATGCAGCAGCAAAGCGGCATCATCAGCACAACTGCCTCTTTTGATGGAGACACCCAAAACAATGTCAGCAACGGCAATGCAGAAGGAGGAGAAGCAAACGAGAAGAAGCAATATGTTCCGCCGATCTATAGATTTCTGCGAAGTTCCAGAAACGGTTCGCTCTCGGGTGCGGAGATTCTTCTCGAAGCTGCGTCGGTGAGTAGAAAGCAAATTTTTAATTAAATTGAGTCCAGAACTTGTTAAGTAGTAAACAGACATCGGGTGGGTAATTACAGCTTTCTGTTTCATAATCTAATTAATTCATAATCCTAACTTACAACTCCATCATAAGACTCTAGAGAAGAGGGGAAACGAGTTAATCCATGTGTACACAGATGGCCGAAAGCTCAAAGATAGGATAGGCGAAGGTATGTGCTCCGAACATCTGCAGTATTTTTCAGGATGAACTGGTAGCAACACTCAAAGCTTTGGCACTGCTAAAGTGTGATGCGATACCTTCTAGTGATATCTACATTTTCACGTATTGCCAGGCGGCGTTAAATATACTTACAAAATAGTCACATTAGTGCGGCATCGAAGGGAAGTGTAGGGCAGATGAACTAGCGAGACTTGGCATCCAACTGACTAACGTGTTCATAGATATAGCCTTACAAACCTATCAGCTACTTAGGTTAAATGGCTGCCCTTGAGAGGGAAAAACTTGTCCGTTGTAATGCCAAACAGGGGGAGGGGAGGGGAACAGGAAAGCGGGGGAGGAACCAGACACAATCCAAGACTTGGGTTAGAGGATTTGAGGATGACGACCAACCAGTGGCGATTTACGTATGTGTTAACCGCTTCAAGCAGCTCATGAATTTCACCAAATTTGAGATATCTAAATCCGCAATATCGGCTGGTGTAGCGAAAAAGTGAGAGCCCAGATGTTTAAACCTTGGCCCGACAAGAGCAGGGCAGCTAATAAGAAGGTACTGAGATGATTCCACCCCGTCCTTCCGGTAAGGATACCTACCAAATTCGATAGCTGTGGTTTTGTTAGCCTTAGAAGTTCTCTCGAGTGCCCCCGATCTCCCCGTGGCCAGAAGTACCTCGCG
Source organism: Anastrepha obliqua (assembly GCF_027943255.1). Classification (NCBI taxonomy): domain Eukaryota; kingdom Metazoa; phylum Arthropoda; class Insecta; order Diptera; family Tephritidae; genus Anastrepha; species Anastrepha obliqua. The sequence continues at coordinate 54,349,734 of NC_072893.1, forward strand.
ACTTTGCACGTTTGCGCGCTAGCCCAGCACTCGCTGAGTTGACGCGAGGCCCATCTTTCCAGTAGCAGACCACAGGTTCTTAAGGGAACTCCAATCCTCTCATATTGCGATGCAGCCATCTCAAGGGTTCCCTGTCTGGCCAACTCATCGGCCCAGCAGTTTCCCTCTACGCCGCTGTCACCGATAACCCAAATGAACCTAATATCGAAGTTTTCCGATGCAATCGAGAGGGAAGTCAGGCATTCTCCGACAAATTTCGAACCTCACAAACAGCGAACCCAAGGCTCTAATTGCTGCTTGGCTGTCGGAGTAGATATTTACCTCCTTCACTTACTTACAGAAGCGAGCAGCCAATCCAGAGCTTCCTTAATTGCGGCTACTTCTGCTTTGAAAACACTATTAGCTACTTACCTTTGAGAAATTTGTAAAAACGAGAGTTGAACTAACCTGCAGGATCGGTCAACAATTGTGGACGACTCTCAATACTAAACGCACAGAATATCGGCTAAGTCAAACTAAGCAAAGTCTTCACATACCCTCCGCTTCATGCGGAGTTAAAGAATACTCGTATTATATAATATATAAAGTATATAGCACACTGATGTCCGTTATAGCAGGGCATTGACTAATAGGGAGATACGCACTTGGGATGGGCCCGCAGAGATTCAACTACTGCAGATACTATCTACACGAGGAAGAGGCAGAGACGATTTTGCTGCTTCGGTACCACTGTCCTGCTCTATCTAGATGCAGATTCACCATTTTAGGTAAACAATTTTTCAATGAATTAGAAGACCTCAGTGCAGTAGAAATCAGAGATCTTCTAAAGCTTCTGAACGGTTCACACTGGTTTAAGGAGAGATAAGAACAAGTTCCTTATGCGGCATGACAATGGGCTCTGAGTTTGAGTGTGTCACATAGGGGACAACCTATCTTCAAAGAAATTGAATTGCTAAGGACATTCCATATTCCTATATTCATACTTTGGATTAACGTTGACTGCCTAAGCCTATAGACAAATCTCGTAATTATGCCAAGTATAATAGATTCCTCTTCAAACTGAGTTACAGAGTTATTATGAAACCTTCTCCTATTATGGTTTGCTTAGCTTTCGTCCACCGCAGAAAGTAAAATGATGAAGATTGGTGTTTAAAGGGCATCGAAGTACGTTGTAAAGATATTTACAACTGGAAGAGGAAAATGGGTATTTGCACCTTAGTTACAACTATTAATGGTGCCACTCCCATTGCCTATTTTATTCTGTACTCTGATATTATTTAACCGCTTTCCTATATTTATTGAACTTCTACGCATTGGATGCCTTGGATTCATCACCTCTTTGGAAAATTAACCATAAGCCACTAGACAGGCTTTTGGGCGTGGAAGGGCAGGTGTTGTCTGAGTGACACACCCCAGACCCAATTAGCACAAAAGATGCCATTTCGATGCGCCACTTTCAGAACCACTGCTTTTTATTAGTCGGACCATCTTGATTTGACTATAAATCCGCCTATGTCGTCTATTTTCCTTTCTGCAATTTCTTTCAAATTTACCCTCGAGAATTCCTCCAGCATTTTATGTTGTAGAGCACCCAGACTTGGGCACTCACATAGATAGTGAAAAATTGTTCCTTTAGATTTTTCTTGATTGCAAATCCTACATTTATTGATGTACGGCCACCCCATCTTCCAGGAATGGCCTTTCAAAATCCAGTGGCCACTTATTGCTGGCGCAATTCTGAATATGTCTGCACGTGGCTTTCTTAACAACTCGTCAGTTCTGGATTTATAGAAATTGGGCCACGTTTGCTATACTTGCGAAAGTACGGCAGCTAAGGAGGAAGTGCTGAGATGATGTGAAGGGACTCGAAGTAATGCCGCGTCTCGCAGCATGTACTCCCCGCGCCAGTGTCATTTAAGTGCACCCATGAAATTTGACAGCTGACCTCTGAAGATGCCTCGAGCGCTTCCGATCCACTCGTGATCAGAAAGATTTCGCGACCTTACAAGTTTATATATAATACTTGCCCAGCGGTCGCTGAGTTGACGCGAAACCCGCCTTACCAGGAGCAGACCGCAGGTTGTCTAAGGGATCCCAATCTTCTCCTTGCGCGGGGTAAATACCTCACAAGTCCTCTGCCTGACCAGCTCATCCGCCTCGCAGTTTCCTGCAATGTCACTATGACTAAGCACCCAGGTGAGCCTTATATTTAAGAATTCGGATGCGATCGAAAGTGAAGTCAGGTATTGCGAAACCAGTTTCGAGTGCACCATCATCGAATCCCGGGCGGTAATTGCCGCTTGGCTGTCGGAGTAGATATTAACCTCCATGACAGTGATTACACAAGAGAGCAGCCAAAGCATAATGAAACTTCCAGCATTTTTTTGTTTAACAATTATCACCCCTCGACCGGCAAAAGACCGACTGCATTTCTGCTTTAGCTTCTCGTAAAATACAACTTCTACTGTTCGGAGGTGTAGTAAAACCATTAGAGGCATTTCGGATAAATCAATGGAAGTATAATAAAATGAAATGAATTTATAAAAATCTGGTTCATACTACAAAAACAATATAACTTGAAGTTTCAAACCTTGTCCAAAGTTCAAATAATTTCATACATTTTTTAATTGGAAGTTGTAGCCTATTGAATTTTATTACAATAAAGTGCAAGTTTTAAGTAGCTTAAAAATCTCCTTGATTTTCTAAAAACTGCCAAACAACTTTTGAACAAATAAATGTTATTTTTTTTATAATATTTTTTTAAAGCACAAAAATTTTGAAGAAAAAAATATAATTTTTTATTTTTTTATTTTTTTTTTTAAATGGCAAGAAATAATAATACTAAATATTAAAATTAAAATTAAAATTAAAATTAAGACATTCCAGTTTAAAAGCCCTAATTTCAAAAATTTTGTAGATTTTTAAAAAATTACCAAACGAACCTTGAAGAAAAAACTATTATTTTGTATTTTTTTTAATACAATCAAAAAATAATATATTACCAAATATAAAATTCACATTAAAATGAAGATATTTCGGTTTAAAACCCCTAATTTTCACAAATTTCGTTGATTTTTAAAAGGTAGGTAGGTAGGTAAGATGGCAAGAGTACCCCAGGTACACTTCAAGTAGCACTTACGTGCCGTTTTGATAGCATAATGTGGACCACCACCTGTGAAAAGATTTAGGGAAGAGAAAAACCGTCTACAGCAATGCAGTGCTGTTGATGTAGTGGAGAAGAGAAGAGAAAAGGAATCTAGGCTGGAGAATTTCTTTTAAACCCAAAGGGCACGTTAAGGAATCTCAAGCGCCTAGCCGCCAGAGCCGGAAATTCGCAGAGAAAGTGCTCAACAGTCTCTTTCTCTGCAGGATCCCCACAGCTTCTGCAATAGGGGTTATTCGGGATTCCAAGCTTCCGATCACCCAGTGACCGGTGAACACCGCAATGAGTTTGGAAATTGAATGGCGGGGGATTCCCATCACCATAGGCGTTCTGTTTCTATCGTATTGAGGCCATAGTGTTTTCGAAATAGCACACGATGAGACAGACCTCCATCTGTCTTGCGCTTTTTTTTAGAAAGAAATTGTGTAGTTTCCCTTTAACGACGGCCAAGGGGACATCGATGTCTGAGAAGGGGACAGCTGGAACCGGTTCTGCCGACCCCTTCCTGGCAAGCTCATCGGCAATTTAGTTTCCTTCTATATTCCTGTGCCCAGGAACCCAGATAAGGGAATTGTTTCCTTTCGAGACGTTTGAGTTCCTCCTTACAGGAGTTCTCCAGAAGAGAGCTGCAATACGGCGACGTCAGGGCCTTGATCGCAGCTTGACTATCAGAAAAAATATTAATGTCTCCCTCCCAATAGCGATCCCGAAGCATTTTGCATAACCGCAGGATCGCGAAGACCTCTGCTTGAAAAACGCTGCTTGTTTCCGGCAGTTTAAAGGAGATTTCTGGCTGATTTAGAGTAAACCCCCGCTCCCACTCCAGACTCCATTTTGGATTCGTCAGTGAATACAGAGGTATCTATATCCGTACCGCCTCTCCCCTCTTTCCAATCTTGCCTGCTCGAAAAGAGGAGATCTACTTCAAAATGCTACTATGTCCTCAGGAAGTTGTCTCCAAAGTCTAATCTCCTTCAACCTAATAGCACTCTGAGCGGCAATGGATTTAACCTGCAGATCCACAGGAAGTAAGTGCAGAATGACGTTGAGCGCAGCAGTGGGACATGTTCTACTAGCACCAGTGATGCCCACACATGCAGTTCTCTGCACTTTCTCTAGTTTAGTGATGCTGTACTCCTTCTGAAGAGCTACCCACCAAACTAGGCAACCATATGTCAAAATTGGCAGAACCACTAAGTTCTACATCCAAAGTACGACACGTGGCTTGAGACCTTATTTTTTGCCGAACATAGATTTACAGACGTAGAAGGCTATATTGGCCTTCTTAACTCGATTTTCTATGTGCAGCATCCAGTGGAGCTTGGGGTCAAGTATTACACCACGATACTTGACTTCCGATGAAAGAGTAAGTCACTGGTTGTTAAGTCTTGGAAGCTTAAAAGGTGTAGGCTTGTATTTTCTGGTGAATAGCATCAACTTCGTTTTGTCAGAGTTGACTCTGAGACCGCAACTGGCTGCCCATCTACTGAGTGTTTAAAAAGTTTTTAAAAAGTTAACGAACAAATTTTCAAGGAACAAATATAATTTTTATGAAGACATTCCAGTTTAAAAACCCTAATTTTCAACATTGAATAAATCTAAACATATTTAGTTTTTGCTTTTCAAAATATTTTAAGTTCTCTTTTTAAAAAACTTTACCACAATGTCCAAAATACTTAAATCCCTTAACGTGGGCTCGCTCTGCTTACAAGTGAATTTCCCGCAGGATTGGTTTAGTAATTGGGGGCTTATTTAGCTGTGGCCTGGTTTACGGAATTTCGATCCTTTCTGTACGTTTAAGATGAAACTAAGAATTTCAATTGCAGTTGCCGTATTTTTATTGTTTATTGTTTGAGTTATTTATTAAATTGTTACCTACAACCCCATACATCTTTTTCAGCCGCCCCACGAATCAGAGGAATTGGCAACAGCTGAACGAACACCCAGTGTCCTGGTGGAGGCAGAACCTTTTTACACAACCCGAATTTGCCACGATGATGATGATGCAAGAACAAAACTTGTCAACTAAATATTGATTGATACCACAAACAGTTTTTTAAAGCAGCTATAAATATTTGCATCTTTTGTTATTTATTATTTTTTATTAGAACTCGTATTTTTGCATGTATTTAGTTTTTTTATTGTAGTGGTTTGTAGGTTATTGTAAAAAATAAAAACAGTGTAAATAAGAAACTTTGCTCCTGAACTTTGTAAATATGTAAAATGTTACTGTAAAAACTAGCAACCAACCACATATATATATGTGCATGTGTATTTACATGTGAGTTTAAAGGTTGGATGGTTGGTTGATATTCTTTACCAAAATTTTGTTATAAATAGTCATTCGGAAAATTAAGAATGTTTGTTTTTTTTTTCAAATATCAACTACAGATTTTTATTTAATGCCACAATTATTGTTGTTTTTGATTTTGTGGAGGGGAGACGGTTTGTTTAAATAGTCGAGCATTCAGTTCAACAATTCAGTCAATGGCGGTCGCTGTAGCTGAATGGATTGATGCGTGCCTCTCATTCGGAAATGTACTGGTCCGACCCTCGGCAGGCAATAGCAAACCTCAGAGTGAATTTTCACCTCAGTGGATTCGTCAATAAGCAGAATTGCCGCATTTGGGCGAATGATAATCCAAGAATGATTGCCTAAAAACCAATGCACCCACAAAGAGTGACTGTTTGGTGCGGTTTATGGGCCGGGGGCATCATTGGGCCGTATTTTTTTCAAAATGAGGCCGGTCAGGCAGTTACTGGGAATAGTTTTCGCTATCGTGAGAAGATAACGAACTTTTTATGGCCCGAATGGAAAGATATGGATGTGGACGATATATGGTTTCAGCAGGATGGTGCCACTTATCAGCTAACGAAACAATGGCTCTTTTGCGCGAAAAATTTGATGGCCGAATAGTCTCTCGCGCGGCGATGTCAATTGGCAGCCAAGATCGTGTGATTTGACACCGTTGGACTTCTTTCTTTGGGGTTATTTGAAAGAAAAGGTGTACGTTGCTAAGGGTATATTCAGAAACGCATTATAAATGCGCAGTAATTGCAGCGCTGGCAACACTGCCAATGTGACAAGTGATGCAATTGATAGATTTGTTGACGATTTGCAAAAAGATTTGTTGCATTTATGAACGCGTTTTACACTAAAATGGAAGTATTATTGAGTTTAGTTGTTGACGATATATTTGAAGTAAAAAGTGATAGTTTTTTGCTAAATTTAAGAAAAAAAAGACGTGTAAAGCTAAAGCTAAAAAGAAGATTACATATAATATAGTAAGATGTTCATTAAAACGAAAAATTCCCAAAAATAAATCTTTTTTTGAAACAATAAAATTGTTTCCCGAGGACGTATTTTATTCTCATTTTCAAATGAATTGGTCCACTTTTGAGGTAGTTTTTTTTTTGATTTTCATTGAATCAGCATTTTTTGATAAAGTTTTTTTTAAATTAAGTGTTTGAAAGCCGATTTAACCCCATTTTGGTCAACCGCAAGGACTGGTCGTTGCGGAAAATCTTTGGATAAATGTTTGTACGTAACATTAAGGAAATTATGTAATAGCAGGGTCACTTTCCGACAGCTTTCGGATCGGTTTGGTATTGCGCACGGAGCTGCACATTACCTGTTCAAAAAAACAATTAAAGTCCTCTGTGAATGGAAGAGCGAAATAAAATGACCATCTGTTGAACAGCAGCAAACAATCATGACGAAGTTCAAAAACAGCAGAGAGAATCCGTTTCCCTTCGTAATTGGTTGTTTAGATGGAACGCACTTCAATATACCCACGCCTAGTGAAGATGCTATTAGCTACTATGACCGCAAAGGGAAACATTCTGTCCAAATGCAGGTAAATTCTTCGAATATATGTACTACTTTTAAGACTCACTTATTCAGCCCTATCATAGAATCCGTCGTAGACTGTTTTTCGTAGAAACTAAGAAATTGTAATCATACAATTCGAATAGCTCCGAACGCACATTCGAAATTCGTAGAGTAGCATTCACTGAATACACTCGTAACGTCAAATCTTACCGTTTCGTACAATTTTTCTACGACAACGTTAGACTAACGGACAAAAATTAGAAGTAGTAATAAAAAGAAAATTTAAAAGGAGAAAAATAAGAAAGCTGTAAAATGTAAGTCCTATATTAACTAAACTATAAACAAAAAGGAATTTTTTAAGTATATGAACTTTTATTTGATTTTTACAGGTACAAAGTTGTAACAACACGTCAGCAGTATGCCAGTTTGTTGGAGCTAATAAAGGAGAAGCCAGAAATTGCTCAGGGGTTCTCCAAATGCTCGAAGGAAGAGGTAGCCGAGTTTTGGCAAAATGTTGCGAAGCAGCTTAATAGTATAGGTCCACCAACCAAAGATGTATCAAGCTGGAAAAAGGTAATAAAGGGCTGTATATAAGTACATTAACCGTTTGCACAACATATTTTTATTTCAGGTGTGGTTAGATTGGAAGGCTTATATAAAGCGAAAATTGTCCGAAAACAAGAGGGAGCAAACAACTACTGGCGGTGGCCGATATAAGCAGCACCACTTTAATGAGATGGAAGAAGAAGTCATCAGACTGACCGCTTTAGAGACCAGCACACACGGTATCCCAGGCACAGTAAGTGTGGACCCGATCCGGACGTATCCATGCTGTCGGATAACTGCAGTCCTTCTTTCACGAGACGTGCACCAACTGTCCAAAAGCGAGTCGGTACAAGTACTGCAGATCTTATAAAAGAGCAGCTAGCGCTTCAAAGGGACTTCCAAGCAAAGAGTCTGCAGCATTTTGAACAGCAAGATATGAAGCTAGACAATCTCGCTTCGACTATGCAGAGAATGTGTTCGGCACTGGAAAAAATGTGCGACCTGAAAGCAGCCGACCTGGAAGAAACGGCCAAAAATGAAATAAAACAACAAATGTTAGAAGTGGAGAATAAGAGCCTCGAAGCGTTGTCAAAAAAAATTAATACACATTTTTTATTGAAAACTACAAATGTTTACTGTGCCTTACTTGTATGTATATATGTGTATATATCGTAATTACTAGGTATGGCTAGACTGGAAGGCTTTTGTTAAAAGGAATCCAGCGGAAAACAAAAAAGAACAGTCATACATATAATACATAATACATATAAGTCTTGCTATTTTTTAATTGAATACTATAGTCGTGTTAATGTTGAAGATATAGATCCCCTTATCCGAATAGCTGCATCAGTATATGTTGAAGGAGAAGGTTAATACGTTTGATTAAAATGGTTTTCTGCAACATTTTCTGAAAAATCATCAACCACGCGATAATGGATACAAATATTGTGCAATGCTGCGGCAACGTTCACTATTTGGCAAACCTTCATGGGTTCGTAATAAAGCTCATGAGCACCCAGAAGGCATCTGAATCGGTTCTTAAATACACCTATGGTCCTTTCTATAGTATTTCTGGCTTTTGCATGTATTTTATTGTAGTTTCCTTCGGCGCTTCCTGTTGTAGGTGAACGAAAAGGTTTCATTAACCATGGCTCTAGAGCATATCCAGCGTCTCTTGTGGAATAAATAAAATCATTTTAGCAAAAAATTATTCAAACGGTCTATATGTGTATGCACATACCCAAAAGCCAATGTTTCGTTCGCCGTTTAGGTATTTATTTTCAAAAAAATTTCGCGCGCTGCTTACGTTCCAAATATGAGCATCGTGGTTGCTGCCAGGATACTGCGCATTCACGTAGCGAAATCTCATTTTATTATCGCATATCTGCAATAAATAAAAAATTAGAAAGATATTTGAAATATCAGTTTTTTCAAGACTTACAATCATAGCATTGATGCTGTACTTTACGATTAAAATACAGGAATTTGTCCTTAGCTGGCGCAACAATTTTTATGTGTGTTCCGTCTACACATAAAATCGCACCAGGAAATCCATATTTTTGATAAAAGTCCATCTTTGCTTGTCTTTTTTCTTCGTTGCTTAAATCAAGATTCACCCACTGAGGACATAGGTGACATTGAAGAGTGTGTAACACGTCTTTTAATACGCCACAAAATGTGGATTGAGTCATGGGAATGTCAAAATCCTTTGCCACTCCATGCTGGTACCCACCCTCCGCAAAAAAACGTAATACGGAAGACAAACGCTGGAGCGAAGAGATGGAGCACGACCTCATTGAGCGTGCATTTCCATCTAGGACACTTAAGACGTACAAAAACGCCGCCTTATTCAAGCGGTAATTTTTAGTAAACCTGTTTCATAAAATAAAGTTAACCTATGAAGTTATGAAGTTATTCCTATACTTACATTGTGTCCTCGACATCGAGCGGATTGCTTTCGTCCCTTAATGTTTTTCGTTGAATTTTCATATTCGATCTACTTCTTTCACCTTCCGCCTTCACCAACATTATAGAAAATATTAACGAAGAATCCATAACACTCAAAAGCTTTGTTTTTCCAATATATATTGCAGTCTAATTAAATTTATTTACGCTTGTCTTTATTGAAATTTTAATTTATTGCAAAACGTGTGATTTCGAAACGTCAAAATTTAAAATTTGCGTATGGCAACATCTTTTTCGAATTCACATGGGTTGCATGATAAGAAATTGCTCCGATTCGGAGCGGACATTTACATTCGGAGATTTGCTACGATGGATTGTGTGATAGGGCAGATTATTTAATACTTTATAGGCCATATGTGATAGTCAATTTCGTTTTTGGATGTCTTTATTGGTTATCCAGGCAGCTGCCACGATGCTAATGTCTGGAGAAGTAGCCCAGTATTTAATGGCATAATGTCTGGGCAGTTACAGCTAGCACCTGGTGCAATAATATTGGGTGATTCCGCGTATCCTATATCGAAATCCGTAATGGTTCCTTACAGAGACAACGGACACCTCACCAGGGAAGAAAAAAAATTCAACACACGTCTAAGTTCAACACGCGTTTTTATTGAATATTTGGAATATTAAAGAAAAAATTTAAGATTTTAAATCATATAGCTATTTCAAGCCTTAAGGGCATATCTGATGTGATACTTGCTTGTGCCATTTTGCATAATTTTATTTTAAGGAAAGACAATCCCTTAGAACATATTGATGAAATGGCACCACAGCAGCATGGCAACATAGAAGCTGCAAGTGAGTTGGAGACACTTCAAGATTCCCCTTTATGGTCCGCTGAGACGGATGATGAAAATGGAGTTGATAGAAGAAATTATTTAAAAACTCTTTTCTCCTCATAAGTAATGATTTAAAATCATGAACCTACTTTAATTTAATCGTAAATAGAATACGTTTTTATTTTTTGTACTGAATTCATAATTTAAATTTTTTAATTATATTTTATTAAATAAAATAAATAAAGTTCATATCACATAATTTTAATTCACTATAATATAAAAATAAAATACATTTCACAGCTTCGCTTAATATAGGTAAATAAAAAAAAAATAAGTTCATCTTAGTTTTGTTTGTGGTAAAAAAAAATCACTTTTGCAGGCATTGGCTCAAAATCGATTTTAAGTCCAGAAGCGTTTTTAATCGTTCTTTTTCCAAAGCAAGCTTCTCCTTCTCAACAGCCAGTACCTCATCGTGTCGGGCCTGCTCTTTCATCGCCTCGTCTTCTAAAAAATGCATCAGTTCGTTGTTGGCATTCTTTCTGGATTGGGTGGTTCTTCGACTTGAAGTTGGTGGAGAATTTGGGGGTTAGTTATCATTTCGTTCCAATAATGACGACGATGGCAGCTCAAGCGAACTCTGCAAGTTTTTTATGGGCACATTAATGGAATGTCTGGTACCATACACCTCGTCGAAGTCTTCAAAGTGAAGCCACGATGTAGCTTCCCTACCGGATGAGTTGTTGCGTTTTTTTATCCGCTTATAGGTTACCAGCAAGTTAGAAAATTTTCGCTGCGCGATTTGCCCGTCTATTTTCAAATCTTTATTCACTTTTTTAATTTCTTCGGCCACTTTATTCCACAAAACACTCTTTTTCCTCCTCCCTGAAGCAAATTCACTTTCCATGCTCAGTCGGACTCTGAGAAGCAACTTTACTTCCGATGTACTTAGATAATCGCTAAAATCAAGAAAATGTAATAAAATATTGTTTTAATAACGTATATTTAATATATCTTTGCATTAAAAGATAAAAGTTAAGATAAGATAAAAATTAGTTTTATACTCACTTTTCATCAGACATCATATTAGCGTAATCAGCGGCAGCATTAAAATTTTTCCTGCAAATAATGCGTGACGTTTGATACAAAAATGGCGTTTTGGAACGCGATGCATTTGCAGTACTGCCATATTTCCATTTCTGAACGCATTGCCAACACTGCAAAAGTACGTTGCGCATTATAATGCGTTTCTGAATATACCCTAAGCCAGCAACAATTCTAGAGCTAAAGGATGAGATAATTCGGCACAGTAACGGCATAGAACCTCAATTATGCCTCAGCGTCATTGAAAATTTGGACCATCGGATGGAGGTGTGCTGCCGAGGCCGCGGCGGCTATTTGGCCGATATTTTATTCTATACGTAATTGAGCCATACCAATACTATCATAGGAAAGAGAAATGACAATAATTTCCTAAAAACATTGTATTTTATTCAAAATCAACACCGGCCTTTGAAAGTTAACCACCCTTTACATTTAAAGTTTTCCTATTAATTTATGTAGAGCCCGAGCGCTCTTTGTTAATTGTTGAATAACTTGAAAAGTATTTGTCGGATTCACTTAAAAAAAAATAATTAAATTTTTTGAAAATTCTGATTACCCCTAACCCCTTAATAACCATACAAATTATTGCCTCTATTCAAGTGAACCGACTTTATATGCGCATTAATTTTTCAATCAATATTTGCTTGATGTTGATACTAGAATTTATTTAATCAAATATTATCTTATTTTAATACAATTTTAATACAAGTTATTGTATATAAATTTTGTTCATCTTCCTTTCTCTCAATTCAACTACGAGTATAAGCTATTGCTTTTTTTTATTAAATATATATTTATTGCAGCTAATATTGATACAACTATTTATAAGACTATTCTACAAATTTATAAAATGAATTTACGCACAATGAACCTTTAAAAAAATTGTAGCAAGTCGCATACTTTAATGCTTAATTTATAATTTATTATCAGATGTATTCATTTATACAAAATATTGCAATGTCTTACACTTGTCAAGATTACAGTGGAAGTTTGATTTTTATGGCAATACCGCAAAATATCTAGTTGTCTCTTTTCCACAAGTGAATGTGAATGGTATAACCGATTTTATAACGGAAGGCCTGTGCGCTCTCGAAACTTGAACATTTCGTTTACAGATCTGCGATGAACGAAGTCACTTCTGTTCGCACATGACTGTCTTTGAACTGGGGAAAGCAATGGCTGGTCGCCACATAGCGGTTGTGCTAGCGCATCTGTATTTGCAGTGTGGGCTGCGTTGACGCGCGCAGGTTCCTAAACCAAATGTGCTTTACTACAATTTTTGATTATAACAGTTTTCGTTACAATTAATTTTGTAAAAATTTTAAATAAAGATCCTCTGCAAAATGCGATTGGTCAGAGGTTTACACACATGCACACATATATAATTTTATGTTTGGTTTCTTGTTTTCTGAATCTCTGTATACCCGCACATTATGAGGCCAATATTAACATGGCTACTCAATGATTTAACTATTAATTAATTTTACTATGCATATACATACTTATGCGTACTATGGCAAACATATATATGTGTACTTATACATACATACTGAATATTTCTAAAAATCACTACACCTAACGAAATTTCCTAGCTGACTAAAACTACAACAACGATAACTTCTCATGAAGATTTAATAAGCCTTTGCCGATTCTCGAACATCGTATTCGTGTCTTTCATAGCTTCGGTGGCGCCTACTGTATACAGCGCATCACTACCCTCCTTCGTCAGCATGGACAAGCACTCGCGGAATGCTTGCAAAAACTCATCGGCATTCTTCTGATCAAAACACATAGGTGGCTTTAGCTTGATGACATTGTCGTTGGGGCCGTCTGAGGATACGAGCACTTTGTGTAATGCTTTTATGCGATTCACCACCCAGTGAGCGGATTTGGTGTCAGGCTCACGTGTCTCACGATTTTTCACCAATTCTATGCCAACGAAAAGTCCTACGCCACGCACATCACCAATAATATCGAATTCCAAACTTAACTCACGACATTTCTTCTTCAAATAGTCACCGACAATGCGTGCATTCTCCTGCAGACCTTCCTCCTCGATGACCTGCATCACAGCATTGGCAATAGCGCAAGATACCGGATTGCCGCCATAGGTGTTGAAGTAGGCGACACCAGTAGCGTAGAAGGCATGCGCAATCTCCGGTGTGGTAACAACAGCACCCACAGGATGCCCATTGCCCATTGGCTTGGCAACTGTCACTATGTCAGGTACTACACCTTGTGTCTCGAAGGCCCAGTAATGTGTGCCCACACGGCCGAAACCGACTTGCACTTCATCGGCAATGGCGAGCCCACCAGCGGCATGTATGGTATCGAAGACCGCACGAAAGTAACCAGTTGGTGGTATGATTTGACCACCGCAGCTCTGTAAACTCTCAGCAATGAACGCAGCCACGCCTTTACCCTGCGCCTTTAATTGTTTGCAGATATCCTCAATGGGTGCGCAATAGAGTTTGGCCATATCGGCGCCGGGATGATCTTTGTCGGTGAACTTGCCGCGATAGACATCCGGGCAGGGCGCAACATGAATATAGTCGGGTTTCGGTTCACCACCAGGTTGATTGAATTTGTATGGTGAGACCTCCATGACGGCAGTCACATGGCCGTGGTAAGCGCTGAAACCAGACAAACAGGCAAATTAGGAAAAAGCTCAAAAGTTGGTAAAAATATAAAAAAATTAGATTAGTTTGAGAAACTTACTGATCGAGTGTGATTACATCCTGCTGCTTGGTATAGTTGCGTGCCAGTCGCAAAGCCAAGTCGTTTGCCTCCGAACCAGAGTTGACAAAAAAGCAGACCGATAAGTCGCCGGGCATTTTACTGGTCAAGGTTTTGGCGCACTGTACCAGTTCATCGTGTAGAAAACGATTGTTGGTGGAAATTGTAGCCATTTGAAGACTACCGGCGCGCACAACTTTCGGATGGCAATGGCCCACTGCAAATAGACGGAAAGAGATACCAAAGTGATTAATTAGAAATAAATTTGACAAGTAGTAAAACGAAAATCTGGACACTGAAAGTTAATGATATAAACCAGCTATTGCGAATTGAAAGAACCATAATGAGAAAAATCTACGGTCGTATTCGGCTTTAAAACGGCAATTATCGCATCCGTTACAACAACGAAATTGAAAACCTTATTGATGGTGAAAATGTAATACGTTTTATGAAAGCGCAGCGGATTAGATGGATTGGCCACATCATAAGAATGCCCAACGAAAAAGTCCAACAAAAGGTGTTTACTCTGCGTCCAATTGGAGGAAGAAAGACAGGCCGACCAAGAATGAGATGGCTTGATGACGTAGAAGCAGACTTATAAGCGATGAACGTTCGTTATTGGAGAAATGAGGCAAGAGATACTGAATTGGAGGAGGATTGTTGATGAAGCTATAGTCCACCACAGACTGTGAAGCTAAGAGAGAAAGAGAGAGAGAGAGAGTAAAGCGAAAACTAATGCATTTTTTGAAACATTTTCTGAAGAGGCGAACTAAAAGCACCAGTTATAAACTTTATAGCTACATAAATAAAAAAATCAGTGCAAAAATTCGTTGCACACAATTCTCTACCTCTTAAACTGCATCATCTAAGTCCAGAAGGCTTTCAAGACCGAGGCGATTTCCTGTAAGAGCAAAACGGCGATCTGGTGGCTAACTTCCAGAGCGTGCTTGAATTATTTAGTACTGCTAAATAGTGACAACTGCGCATGTCACAGAGAATGTGAAGATCCCGTTACCCCAATTATTGACGACGGGACTGTCGTTCCGCTACCCGACCTTGACGAGGTGAGAATAGCGGTAATGCGGCTAAAGAACAACAAAGCTGCGGGCGCTGACGGACTGCCGGCTGAGCTAATCAAACATGGCGGCGAGGAGCTGGTAAGGTACATAAATCAGCTTCTATGCAAAATCTGGTCAGATGAAAGTATGCCTGCCGGTTGAAATTCAAGTGTGATCTCCACATACCGTATCATACCGTATTTTTATCGATTTCATAGCTGCATTCCACAGCATGAAAATAAGTTGCTTATATGCCCAATATCTGAATTTGGATCCCCGCAAAACAGATGCGGCTATGCAAAATTACGCTGCTCAATACGAGTAGCGCCGTCTGAATTGGAAAAGACCTCTCCGAACGGAGGTTTGAGGGATCGTGATTTTCGGGCCGCTGGAAAAGATCGTGCGAGCTGCAGAACTTAATCGCTCAGGCACAATTTTGAGCGCGTACAATTGTTGGCGTGATATTGACATCATCCGCCTTAACAACCGCGCTGTTAGTTCTGCCGCTTCCATTGCATCCTCCCCTTTGTATTAGTGATATCATCAGCCAATCACTTGATATGCTATGAGCTTTGACGCGATTGCTTGGTCACTCAAACGCTCGGATCGCATAAAAGCAAACAACACACCTTCCGATATCTGTAAATGTGTACCCCATTAAAAAACAAAAAATTAATTTCATTTTCGAAATTTTATTTTTAGTAAACTTTTTCTTCGTAAACACCACGTTCGGTGCGAGCCCCAAAGACTCTCGTTTGCTCTTTAAACTCTCTGCTCAAAAACACATGCAAGCATACACACACACACACATACACTATACTCGCAGAATCACATTTCACTTTCCGTAACTGTGCTGCTAAATGGATTTCCCCTTTGCTGGTATGTCAATCCACGCAATGCCAACAAAACATCCCAAGGCAAGCAGCGATAGTGTGCTCTCCATATGATCGCATAGACTCGCGTGCTTCTCGCGAATGCTTACACAGCACTTTATCGGCCAATAGTGATCTGCTGCTGTTGTATTGTAGTAAGACTTGAGGAAACATGTGAACATCTCGTGTGGAATTATACAGCTGATAAGACTGTAAACATATGTATGTATGTAAGTGCATGCGTATGCAAACATGTGCATCGAGCTTATATAATTTTGTAGTTTACCAGGCTGCTAGTATTTATGTTAGTTTGTACACTTGTTGTAAAGTTGTTTTCAAACAGCCTGCTTAGCATTGTATGTTTACATACATATGTATAAGTAACATTCTCTGTTATCAGCCATTTGAATTGCAGTGGAAAATTCTAAAAATTATCTTGTTCTAAATAAAATACATGTGCACATATGTATGTAAATATGTATATATGTAGTTGTTGATGGAAAAGAAACGTGAGTGAGTTCATTATATCCGCGACGCATTTAATACTTGGGAGACTAACTGTACTTTATAGAATATATTATAGATCACTTGCCATTGCAAAAGTCATACTAAAATAATTTTAAAATCTAATAATTGGAATTGTATGATCTAATAATAGTCTAAAATCTCCCTAAGTCCCAAGTAACAAATAATTTATTTCACTTCATATTGAAAAGACTAAGAATTAGTGATTTTACCAGTATGTAAACTCGCTCTATTAACGTAATCAGGGAAGTCCTATATTTTATCCTATAGCAATTTTTGTTTACGTAACTGGTGAGAAGTGTGTTCTCATTGGTGTTAAGAATGGGGAACATTTTTTAGTTTATTTACAAATAATATGCGTTAACCGTTGCCGAGAGCGCAAGGTGGATTCTAGTATGATCCCTCTCTAAACTCTCTAGTTGCTTTCAATAGCATTTGCTGCCCCTGAGTTGCCCAATAGTGTCTCTCTAAGTTCTGTTTATTAACAACAACATTTCGTATTTTATGTTCATGCGCCCATCTGACCCCACTTTACATGGTTTATGTTCTCCTTCTGGTATATGCTCTCGTTATGTCAATGAGTTACAATGTATGGCCTTGCGCATACATATGTATGTATGTATGTATGTATGTATGTACATATGTATGTAGATTTACCCCAGTGAGTGATAAGGAGGAGCTACATACATACCTCTTTAGCTAGATCACGTTTTACAAGAAAAAAATGGTAATTGAAAAAAAAAGTAGCTTCCGCGTGAAATTCACGGTATTAATTGGAAATTTTTGTTGGGAAATTTTTGATATATTTTCGAATTTCAAAAGATATGGTGGTATTTATCATATTACAGCTTCCCCTTAGAAATTGAAAATCGAAAATATGAAAGGTTACGCAAAAACAGTTTGCTTTTATATATAAAAAAATTTACTTGCTAATTAAAAAAAAACATATTTGAAAAAAATGTTGCAAATTAAAGCAGAATTAATTGCATTTATTTGTTAATAAATTAGTTGTGGGCAAAAATTTGACTTCATATTCCGAAAAAAGCAGAATCCAATATCATCACTTGCTATTTTCTTCAAAAGATGAGGCCTATATATTTTTTTTTTAAGGAAAGTTAGCAATTTGATTATTTTCTAATTTATCAGAAACAAAACTGCAATAAGTAATGCATTTAATTCATCCATCATCGATGTTGAATGTGAACCACACCTAAACGTCAATGACACCGTTGGACTTTTTTCTTTGGGGTTATTCGAAAGAAAAGGTGTACGTCGATAAGCCAGCAATAATTCAAGACCTAAAGGATGCAATAATTCGGCACATTAACGGCATAGAACCTCAATTATGCCTCAGCGTCATCGAAAATTTGGACCATCGGATGAGGGTGTGCCGCCGAAGTCGTGACGGCCATTTGGCCAATATTTTATTCCATACGTAATTGAGCCATACCAATATTATCATAATAAAGAGAAATGATAAAAATTTCTTAAAAAAATTGTATTTTGTTCAAAATCAACACCGGCCCTTAAACTTTAACCACCCTTTACAATTTACCATGGCATATTAAATTGAGGATGTCATACCCCTCCACAGTCATCTGATGTTGTTGTTGTTGAAGTGATTGGGTACTTCTATTGAAATAATCCTAATCAGCGACTAGCGCCGTTTTACTACCACTGTTCTCGTGTGATATCTTTGTTTTTGTTAACGTTTTTCTTTGTTTGAGTTAGATCCATTTCGTGAGATCCAAGTATAGCAGCAAACTGTTTATGTCTGGGATTTCATTAAGTTGCTGTAAGGAAGGCTTACCGAAAGAGCGAAGTAGAGCAAGAGACCAGGACTTTCGCCTAAATAGTGGAAAAGACTTGACAGCTTCTGCAGATATGATTGAAAGGAAGGTTGAGTTTGTCTGATCTGTAAGGGATGTAGTAATACATGAGACGCTTTGGCGAGAGCATTCGAACAGGTACTTCGGCTCTGGATGTTGTACGACGGGGTGATTGCTTCCACCTTCTTTCGGTTAAGCATAGTAGTGAGAAGCAATGGATGTTTTTATAGTGTATTGAATTGGGTCACAACTATCATAGCTTTAATTCATACTCGCCGGGTTAATATACATATGTATGTATACACCGTAGAGTCACCCATATTAAGCAATTTTAAAGGGATCTTTTTCGAGTAGATGTTCCCCTCCTTACTCTGAATTCTTAACAGATTCATTGGCACATTGATTATGAGAGAAATCAGTGGTTACCAACTCGCTCTCATGTTGCGATTGCAAGAGAGCTAAGGTACAGTAGCCTTAGTATGTATGTATCGCCTCTGATAACCGAGTTCAATAAGCTTATTGGGCAATTTGTCTTTTCTCAGAAAAGCGCTCTATTAATTAACAGTGTATAATAAATGTTATAACAAAACAGAAGCTTAACCTAATTAGATTTCCATATACATATGTATGTGTGTATGTATGTACATATCTATGCATGCATAGTAAATAGTACGTACAAACCCATACACACATATACATGCATATATCGCTCTCCCTATACGCTCTCATGTAATCCATTTCCTTACACAACACTTTTAATCAGCTGCTAGCTTGAAAGTATGCCACATTTCCTAACATTTAATAATTCGCTTAACAAACAATAATAAACAACTTTGCCAATTGATAGGCGGCCTTAACCAGATTAGAGCAATCACGCTTACAAAGCTCAAACCTCTTGCAAACTATGACAATCTAAATCAGAATTGAATAGCCATAAACGTTTAATCATATAAGCAGTCTTACCTAAGTACCTACATACTTACATACATACATGCACACATGTTTAAATTTACGTTTATCATTTTTATTGACGACATACATATGTATGTGTGTGCATACCCTCACACAATTCAAATTCAGAAACATTTCTAGCTAATCTCAGCACTCAAGGCGTTCCTTAATCGTATAAACTATTTATAAAATTTATTAAGTGCACACGTTTAACAAAAATAAAATGCTATTTGTGTATGATATTGTGGCCGTGCATGCTCCAATCCATTAAGGGGGGGGTAAGGGTTTGTATTTTTAAAAAAATAAAAAAATTTTTTTTCTCTTATCTTATTGTTAAACATTTCAAGAATATATTCCTAAAATTTTATGTCGATCTGAGCAAAAGTCTTGAAGTTATTGTTTATTTAGCCTCTTGTCCTTTATCAGAATATCTCTGGCAGCTACGGGTGTTTTTTAGCTTACAAACTTTCAAACGCGTTTTTCTCAAAACTGCTTTTTCAAAGTCCGTGTTCACTGTCATTTAAAAACTACTTGACCGATTCATTTCAAACTTAGTATACATTTTCTACATATAAAATACCTCCCCCCAACGTTTAGTTAACATTTTTTTTTTAATTTAAGAGTGTTTTACACCCTCAAAATGGCGGAATTTTTTGCGGAAAATTGTAGTTTATATTTTAGATGGCCATAAAAAATTTTGAAGTGAAAAAAAAAATAATCAGAGAACGTTGGGGGGAGGATTTGATGATACTTTAACTAAATTTTAATGCTTTTTGATTTCAGATAATTTCCGACCGAGATATAGTGAACACCGCAAATTGTTTTTTTTTAAGACGTTCTGGGAAAAGCTTTGTCACCGGCTGGTTTTTCAAAATTTTCTCATAAAAAAATTACAGAATATTGTTAAAAGTATACTTAATAATATACAAAAGGTTTTAGTAAATTTGCTCAATCCACATTTAAAAAAAAAATTGACAAAAAAGATGTTTTTTTTACGCTGAAACCCTTACCCCGCCCTTAAGTGACATTTAGCGCGAATGTGTGTGTTGATCGTGCCAACACACGACCTTCCTATAAAACTCGTCTCGAGTGGTGCTGTTCTACACTTCAACGAGTACTGCTATAAAAAAATCAAGTTCTACACACTTGTGTCTATGAATGTACATATGTATGTATGTACACATGCACTTTGAGCGATCATAAAGCGCTGAAATCACTAGTCCGCCAGCAACGCGATCTTCACGTGATCCACACGCGTTTGCGAAGAGCGTGTAACGCGCACACATTGATTGGCCACCGCCACCTCACCTCTATTCTCTGCTAAAGCCAACCTACCCTGTAGGGAGAACGTAATGTAATGGAGCAGTTTACCGGTTCAGCGCTAAACTAATGCTATTTCACTCATTGTGAATCGTTTCATGAGTTATTCGGAAATATTTTCAGAATAATGATGCTAAAACTGAAAGGTAATGGTACAATATCGAAAAAACTATAAATTTGTAATTAAAAAAAGTATAACTTTGTATATATTTGTAATTAAATAAAAAAAAAATTATAAAAAAATTAATTAATTAAATTAATTAAAAAATTGATAATTAAGTAAAAAAAATTATAAAAAAAAAATTAATTAATTAAATTAATTACAAAATTTTCTAATTAAATAAAAAAATTATGAATTTGTAATTAAATAAAATTATAATTTTTTTTATAATTTATAACTAAATGAAATTATAATTTTTTTCCTATCCGAGGAATAAAGCGTAGGAATTTCATTCACACAATAATCATCACAGCCCTACCAGCTTGAATGAATTTGTAATTGTTTTTTATAGACGACGTTTATCGAATTTAGTAATTATTTGAAACAAATGCAAAATTAATGCACTGTTTGGTCCGAAAGAGCAAAAATCGGTACTTCATGGAATATTAGCACACAAAATTTACCAGTTATAACGCCAAGAAGTAATGAAGAGTAATAACTCGAACGAAATCAGACTTTACATAGCCGGTGCATGCTTTAACTTCTAATAAACCATATTTTTGTAATTAATAGTAGTAGAGGACCCATTTCGCAAAATCCCTCAACCAGCATCCATTTTTCGAAATCTTTCAATCGCGTATCTCTTTTTCCGGTATCAACCCATGCACGAAATTTGCGCAAATTCGCTTTTGCTTATTTACTGAATTATCGTTCTTTGTTTGTTAGTTTTTAAACTTACGATCATTTAAAAGTTGGGCATAGTCAGTGCCGATTTGCGTCCTTGCAATAACAGCCTGATTTTGGCAACATAAAATCCATTTTTTTTATTTCCACTCGAGTTATCGGAGGCACAGATAGACACGGCTAAATCGCTCCTCTGGTAACTTCGAACATTTTAGTATACCCCCACATTTGTGCTCGTATAACTAATTCACTTTGTATTTTTACAATATTCGCAATATTTTCAATGTTCAATTTTTATCGTAAATTTTTTACAAAAACTAAAATATTAGTTAGGGAAAGATTACCATATTTTGCGAAACATTTTTGCGCAAATAATTCAAAACTGTTCGATGGCCGATCCTTGGCTCTTGGGAGTTGCTACAACAGCTAACAGGCTGGTCAACTTCGATTATTTCTGTGATTTTAGCGGCATTTTCGACATTACAAATATTTTTTTTTAACACTAAAAAGGCCTGAATGGAATCGACGAAACCAAAATTGCAGTATCGGCACCATAAACACCACTCACAATTTCAGCGACCCGGCTAGCATTTTCGGATTTTCAACTTTATCGAAGAAAAACTGTAAAAGCTACCAAATTTTTTCTTTGTTGACTTCCATTGTAACTCAAAACTGAATGGAAGAAACAAATAACAACAAAAGAATTTTTAAGTCTGAAATGTCAACTTGACAAGGAACATAAACTTTAAATTGTTTGAATGATACTCTGCGAAATATCGATCACTACAGCCATACACCTACAAAATAATGGATTTCTTTTTCTATGTTCAAATGTTAGAAATTCTTTTGTTAAAAACCTTTTAAAAAAAATTGAGCTTCTTAAAACTTACTCTTTATTTTATTAAAATTGACTGAGTCACTGCATATTCAGAAGTTATCTGCTCTTGAGAATGTTGATGGCACTTTTCGGAAATTTGTCAAATTTTTGTGAATTTTTTACAGTCTTACAACTTTGTTTTTTTTTAAATGTTTTTTTTTTTTTGTTTTTTATAAAAATCTCAACAAGACATTTTGCATGTAAAAAAATAAAATGACTTAATTATATGAGCACGAGTGTAGTTTGTCTATAATAGATTCCATTATACTATTGCTATCATTACTGTTCGTGTAGTCTTCAAATGGCAAATGGCTCGTGTGAGAAGCGTTTTTTACGGCATAATCTGCCATATATAAATGGATTTTCCTACTGGGTATCTGTTCATGCCTGCTAACATGTGTAGTCTGACGACCAAAGCTCATTGTTTGTTGTACTATTCATTCCACTGCTCTTTACGGTGCAGTAGTTTATGCTCGCCCAGCTAAATAAATTTAACAGCGCTGATGAATTTATTTAACTCAAACAAGCAAATAAAAAAAAACACAAACAAAGTCCACGACGACACACTTTGTTGCTGATAAGGAAATTATTATGTGTTATTTATTTAGACGATTTTATTAGAGTGCGACAGATAGCGCTTATTTATGCATTAGCTTAAATTAACACTTGTTGTTGGTAGATACGAATTTAGCGCAGTTTGGTACGCCAGGTCTGGGTGTTAATGAGACTTGATCGTTTTGCGCTTAGGTAATTTTCCCTATCTGCATAATTTTGAATCTATTTAAAAATAATTTTTCCAGTTTTTTATGAATTGACTAAATGATTTTATAAAATGTATATAGTTCATGCATTGGAGTACATTGGTGCATTGGTACTAGTATGTAAGTATGTGTGTGTATGCATACATATGTACATGTTTTGATACAAGTATCAGCATTGACGTCAGTAGAAAGTACTGTGTGAAAGCAAATTGCGTTAGCAAATAGTTGTGAGGGGCTTGACGCTGACGAAAGCTCCCTAAGGCGGTGAAGGAGTAATTTTACACTCCTCCTAATTTTACACTCCTGCACATTATGACACTTTTATAACAGTAAATTTATACTAACAAAAAATTAGTTATTATCATCTGCTCCAAGTACAGCACTTTTGCGCGGAATGGCTTGTGAAATCGACGAGGCTTGTCCGCAGGCAACAATCTTTGCGTCAATTGAATCTTATATGGGAATAAATGCAAATCAATGGGGATAATTCGTTGTAAAGTGGTCCGAGCAATGCCCAACTGATGAGAACGGCGATTTTTGGATTTCCTTGGCGACGCCTTGGTCGGTTTTGATTTGGCCTCTTTGGATTAGAAAGAGCATCACCAATCGAAAACCTTTCGTACAAACGTTTATTGGTGTTCTTAGAAGGCGCACTTTTCACATTATTTAGTTTTTTATACGCACGTTGAGTTTTCACAATTGACTTCTTTTGTTGAATGTAAATTTCAACAATTTGGGGGCGCTCGTGTGGTGTGTACTGTTCCATGGTAAAAATCTGCTTGGACTGACGCTTTCAACGCGGTATGTTATTAAGCGATCTGACTTCTCTGTCAAAAGATACAGGGTTGCCAGATGGGTCCGTCGAATATTGGCAACCCTGTATGATACAATTTAATATTTCTTTCCAAACTTTCCGCTAATATTGGCGTCCCTGGTGCATTCTCCAGGCTAGTTTTTATTATTACAACAACTACTAAGTTTAGTATTGAATGACTTTAAAATGAAAGTAATTTCTCCAAAAACCGAGGTTAGAAAAAAATCGTAAATTATAATAAAATCTAACCTTTTCTTGGCACCTAACAAATTCATGTTTGTCTGGCACTTAAAAAAGTGCGAAGAGTTTAGAGTTAGGAATAGTTTATTGGTTAGATAAAAAATGAGCCATAGAAATATGTATAGTTGTGTGCATGCATATGTACGATGTATAGGTGTCGCAAAAATTGCAATTAGCTGTTTTTGCTTATACCTCTTCTTACTGGAGAATTATTGCGAGTAAAAACTTTTTCGAACAGAAATTTTGCAGTTACCTCTGAAAATTAAATGTCACAATCTTGTCACATGTGGTTAACATTAACCTTTTACGTACCTTTACGATTTTTTCTCATATACACATATGGTCATTAAAATAGGTACGCGAACAAATTTAAAGCTAATGGCGTCACTGCTTCCTTGTGTATTTGAAAGCCCCGTTATATTTAGTTGTGTTAGTGGTTGTACAGGCGGCCGCCGTAGCCGAATGGGTTGGTGCGTGATTACCATTCGGAATTCACAGAGAGGTCCTTGGTTCGAATCTCGGTGAAGGCAAAATTAATAAAAACATTTTTCTAATAGCGGTCGCCCCTCGGCAGGCAATGGCAAACCTCCGAGTGTATTTCTGCCATGAAAAAGCTCCTCATAAAAATATCTGCCGTTCGGAGTCGGCTTGAAACTGTAGGTCCCTCCATTTGTGGAACAACATCAAGACGCACACCACAAATAGGAGGAGAAGCTCGGCCAAACACCTAACAGAAGTATACGCGCCAATTATTTATTTTTTTTTTTAGTGGTTGCACAGATTCGTCTATTTTCATAAAGTGCAATTTTGCGTGGCCACTAAAATGGGTACTTTGCGGATAACTCTTGCATTTTAATGAATTATCTAGATAATTCAGACAAGCGCTGGACTGGGACCCCCAAGACAAAACAATGACCTGGCAGCCAGTGAAAAATATATCCGGGAATCGCACAAAGTGGAAAAATTTTACTTTGGCCCTATGCTCCGCAACGGAGACAAAGGAATGATGACGATGATGATGAGATAGTTCATTTAATAACTAATAATTAATATGAATTTCTTTCATTCCACAGCTGAGGAGCGGAGGTTTGTTGTCAGTCTTCGTACAGGAACAAGAAAAAACCGTACAAATTTATCGCTGAGACACTTGGACGGTCCAAAAATGTTGTTGAAAATGCCCGTAAGCCCAAAAAATACACAGAACTACGTGGTGGTAAAAAGGAGACGACTTGCACTACTAATAATTGAATTGTGACTCTTGCCAAGCGGGATCCTTTAAAGTCGTCAAAAACTATTGCAGCTGAAATCAACAACGTAGTATACAGCACAGAACTTTACGACGTCGATTGTATAACGTGAACCTAGCAGGCAGAATAGCTCGTAAAGTTCCTCTATTGAAGCAAGAAAATTCAAGGAAGAGGAAAAATTTTGCTGAAGAGCACAAGTCATGGCGTGGACCGAAGGGTATGAAAAAATGCTATAACATACTTTGGAGCGATGAAACAAAAATAAATTTATTTAGTAATGATGCTGAGCGAAATATCAGACGTCCTAAAGGACAAAAGTTCTCACCGTGGTTCATAAGAAAAAGTCAAGAACGGTGACGGCAACATAATGATTTGCTTTTCTTGGTAAGGAATAGGACCTTCTTCTTCTTAATTGGCGCGATAACCGCTTACGCGATTTTGGCCGAGTTTAATAAATCGCGCCAGTCGTTTCTTCCTCGTGCTAACCGGCGCCAATTGGACACCAAGTGAAGCCAAGTCCTTCTCCACCTGATCTTTCCAACGCAGAGTAGGACTTATTCACCTCATAACCAATAAAATGGACTAATTTATTTACAAGGACATACTTCAAGAAGTAATGCCACCATTTGCTGAGAAGCATATGCCACACTTCCGTGCCTTTTTTGTAATATAATGACCCAAAAGACTCCTCAATGTTAGTACGTGGATGGTTTTTGTAATGTTTTGTAATAATGTTAAAGTTATGGATTGGCCAAGCCAGTCACCCGACTTAAGCCCTATTGAAAACTTTGGGGAGATTTAAAAAAGCGAATCGGGAAGGAAACATTCAAATATCAAGAACCATTGAATTCCTGCCGTAGGATTATCAATTTTATGCCAAATCGAATACAAAAAGTAAGTGACAATTATGGCGGACACAGTGACTACTAAACTGCGCTAATTTAAAAACCTTTTTAATAAAATCACTATTTTTTTTTTTTTTTTTTGTAGCGTATCTACTTCTATTTCGTACCTATTTTAATGACCACAGGTGTATGTACGCATACCCCGTTGCATAATTATTTTTTATAAAAATAAAGTTTATATAACAACAAAACCCATATAACGCAAACTTTCAAACTTTTTTAACAAATTTTTTGATATTTTTCAAAATATTTTCCACTTTTTTACTAAAGTTTTTAGAAATTTTCTATTTTTTTCTTTACGAAAATACGATTGGTACTACAACAAAAACCACTAACACAAAGTTTCAAACTTTGAACAAAATTTTTCGAAATTTTTCAAAATATCATCAAAACTTTAAACTTTTTAACCAGAGTTTTTACAATTTTTCAATTTTTTCCCATAAAAATATGGTTTAAGTTACAACAAAAACTATGTAATGCAAAATTTCAAAATATGTGCATACATATGTATGTATGTACAATTTATTTCAAAATATCACCAAAATTTTCGCCTTGTTAAAAAAAGTATTTAGAATTTTTCTATTTTTTTCGATAAAAATATGGTTTATGCTACAACAAATATGTTTGTACAAATATTTTCGAAATTTTTCAAAATATCATCAAAACTTTTTAACCAGAGACTTTAGAATTTTTCTTTTTTTATAATAAACAACAAACTCTCTTTTTTTAATTTCATTAAAACTTTCAACCTTTTAACCAGAATTTTTTAATTTTTTCTGGGTATGCAGTTGTATGGTCCATTGAGTTTCAGTTTTTAATCGTTTTATGCAAATTAACCGATTCCATTGTAAGTATGTTTGTACATACATACATATATACACACATACATATATGAAATGCATTTAAGAATAAGTGCATAACGACGCTCAATGAATCAGCAAGCACGTGAACAGTCGTCGGTCGTTTGCCTGTTTTCCAACGGAATTCTACCAAGTCTCAAACAAACAAATCGATATTTACCAGACTGTCAGCAAATGTATTAAAAATGCGCTCATGTTTTTACAGACGTATCACAATGCAGAAACAAAACAATGCCGATTTCTTTTCACACCAAACAAATGCATACACATGTACACACACATACATATATTACATATTTGCACGAGTGTCGATTGCAGGTAGTTCTCACTTTTGCTTTGTTTGTAGTTGGCTGGGGAAATTGGCCGTTTTCTGCAGACAACAGCAACAAGTGAACACGTGCTATCTGCACCAAAAACAACACACATTGCATTTTGCTTGAATAAACAGATCAATTAAATTTGAAATAACAACAACAAGAAAAGGTCGTAAACAAAAAATCTGTTTACCTAGTGACCGATCGCGCGGCAGAAGTCCACATGTATTTAGGTGTAGATATATGTATGTATGTATGTATGGTCCGTTAAAATGCCAAGTGCCAATGATCCGCTTTGTGTGCGAACAATATTTGCGGAAAATACCCGAAGATTGTTTGTGCTCTTTTGACAAATGCATGTACATATGTACATATGAATGAATGGATGTACGTACGTATGTACCTGCATTAGGGTGCCTCACGAGTGGCGTATGGTCACTTTGCCACTGCCCAGGATTTTGCAGATTGGGACTCAATTGACTTGGTTCTGCGTTTATTCCGCTCATTATGAGATATTGCAGAGTAGCGGATTGGATAGACAATGAATTACGAGAATTTGGCCGAAGCTTAGACAGTTAATGGGGACGAATATTACTAATCGAGTCATAAAGCCACTAAGGAGAACCACTTCGGTGTTTTAACAACGAAAAGTAAGTAATACGGAAATCGGAGACGACTCTGAAGGCTGTACCAAAAATAGAGTTCCTGGATCAAACGCTGGCATAAGTGCGTTGCAGTTGATGGGGAGTACTTTGAAGGCGATAATATTGTTTTCGAGGACTAAACTGGTATTTTGAAATTTCTAAATATATTCTGGTGACTTTTTAATCAAGGTGGTGTTCCAGTAAGTGGCTTAGAAAGAAAAAATATAAGACAATTAACAACAAACTGAATTAGTAAACAGAAATTAAGTTTGAGAATTGGTTTTCTTTCCTATTGGCAATACCAAATGAAGTAGAATTCATAAAAAAGCATCAAAAATTGATAACGAAACAAGACGAAACGAATAGGCAGAAAAATGTCAAATTTTGGGCAGAAGACAAATATTTGACAAGAAAAGCCGTAAAATTTAAGGAAATATTATTGGAGCTGCATCGATCACTGCCTCCCAAAATTGGGCACGTTTTCTGACCAAACATCATCTCCAACACTGATCTCTCGAGTATGACGAAGCAGGCTCCTGTTCGCCTCGAAATGCTGCGGAATGCGAAAATGGAAATGGATTAGATATACACTTCGGAAGCCTCATGGAAATATTGCGAAAGCAGCAGACTGGTACGCACAAGGAAGTCGCAGGCGCGAGAGATCATTCAATACGTGGAGGCGACTAGTTAAAGCAGAAGCGCTACAAGAAGGCCGTTAATGGAGATAAATAAAATTTCTTGCGTTAAATAAACCCAACTTTAAGTTGTTTTTGTTCTTCCAAGAGATCACGGGGTATATATGTATATCTATATATAAATATATATAGTATATATTGAAGCTTCAAAACCTTCGAAACGCTTGAACACGATATTTACTTTGTCGTCTTTTTGTTTATGATGTGATCTTCAATAAGTTTTGTATATGGCGACACCACATTTTACGTCTGCTTGGTCGGACAAATCTTTTTCACTGTAACCACAGCCTAAGTTAAGTGAATTTTAGGCTAACCAGTAACTTGTCTTGGCAAACAGAGCTTTTTTCGTCATAATCGTTGAACATTTTACTGGTATTAGATGCCTTACCGTGAGTTTACAATACTCTGATGATAACTGAAAATACGTTTTCGCTATTTCAGTATTTCGTATTTCGCTGTCAAAAAGGAGAAAAATGGTTTGTAAAGCCTAGGTGTCCAGACATCTACATACATATAAAGACAATTCACTTCTCAGCAACCGCCGTTAGTGTCATTCGTCGTACAAATCACTTGCGCTGAACTTGATTCTTTCGCGAATTACAACGAAACGTCGCCGAATTGGCTAGTTACGTCAGATTTTTTGCCAAATTTAGCGACTTGAAAAAATCAAAGACAGTGACGAAACAATGACAGAAATGGGAATGAACTAGTAAAATAGTGCGAATGTATTGCTGGTGTCTTTGAAAAACTGTCCAAAATTAGTGTGAGGCAAACATGAATTTTTTATACTTTTTATTGTTTTCGAAGGCATTTGCTCTAATCAAGTGGCATTCATTAAAGGTGGTAGCACTAGATCAAAAACAATATTTTGTACGTTTCTCAAAGCAAAGTATTGGAAAAATAGGAAAACAAAAAATGATTTCGCCTTGATTCATTCTGGCTTGACAGCTAAATGGACACGGCGAAAGAAAAGAAAAAACAAATCAGCTGATTTGCCGATACCATCTTTAAGGTAGTAGCCCGGTGTAATGGGTTCAAAAAATCGAATTTTTTTTACATTTTTCGGAAGAAAAACATCTTAAAAATATACTATAAAAATTTCAGACAGGAATTTTAATTATTTTTAAAACTATAGCTAAAATAAGAGAGCGCTCCGTAGTGTGTGTGAAAGCGTGTGACACGCCAGCAGCAGCTGTTGTAGAAACTTTAAACGCGTTTTTCTCAAAACCATGTTTTCGAAATTTCGGGGAATCACTGACTCAAAACTACTCAACCGATTTGGCTAAAAAATTAACCCGTTATTCTAAGCACACATATCTGGATCCAGGACCTTTAAAACATTTATTTTTTTAATAATAAACTATTTCATTTTAATTTTTTAGTAATAAACAATTTATGAAGAAAAAAATTAGATTTTGAGATTTTTTTTCACAAGTCCACCATTTTGGTTTTGTTTTTTTTTTGTATTTTTATGTATATTTTAGGTTCGAGACCTAAAATAAAGTCTACAGAATAATAATCTCTTTGAATTTTTTATTTCAGATGACTTTGGAAAGCTGTGTGTTTCCCCGAGCCAACTCATCTTTCTTTTAAGGACTCCACTTTGACGTCAAAAATTTTAAACAAATTAATATAAAATTAACTTAACAAAAATTTTTTTAATATATATACTTCAAAACACCAATAAAACATGTAAAAACTTTAAAACGATCGCATTTCATTTTCTTTTTAAAAAATATTCATGAAAAAACGTCGAAATTTCGGTCGTTACACCGGACTACTACTACCTTAATAGATTCGCCTTGGTTCTAGTTGAAAAAGATTTTGATGCTGATGACGATGACGATGTTTGCATGTTTGTTACAATGTTTTGTTTGAAACTATCTGTACCGCACAAGTGTTTAAATACAAATTATTTACATACAAACATATAATTATTAGTTTTCCGTTGAAAGAAGCAAAGCAAGCACCTCTAATGAATCGAATGAGGAGTGCCCAAATTTCTTGGTGGCTTGCCAGGTGCCAAGTGTTTAAGAGATATACATTAAATACATGTACATATATATACATAGCTACATATGCACATGCACATAATTATATACATACATACAAACATACATATGTATGTATGTACATATTAAGATTTCGTGCCAAGAAGACCTTGACCAAAGTGACTTTGGGCAATGATATGCAGTGTTCCGAGCAAGATCTGCACCTAAGCACCTACATATGTATGTATGTATGTATGCACTCGTGTGTACTAATATCATACATACATATGTATATGTATACTATTGTATAATAAGGCATCTGAATTAAATGTTTGCTTGCAAGTTGGCGCATTTTTCGCAAGCCGTACTTCCCCTACTAATTTGTAGTTAGTTATAACATATAAACACACACATATACATACATATGTACTTGTAGGTGCATATATTACATCTTGCAGAATCGTTTACTCAGAATTTCGGTACTCAGATTCCAAACCATATTTGGTTATATCGACTCTTTTACACGAGATTTACGAACTGAGCCAATTTGACTCATTTAAAATTCTATTGCTACAATAAAACTGAAATATTATTTGGTTTTTAGCTACGTAATGAAATAGAGGAGAGTAACCTACTCCCCTCCGCCGACCCCCTCATTTCGCATATTTTAATGTGGTATACCTATTTTTACAACTATGAGCCAAAATTGACTCATAAAATAATTTAACAATTTATTGCTTTAAGCAAATAAAATTTATGGCTAAGGTTGAGAAAGTTCTTATCAGAATTTTAA
Organism: Anastrepha obliqua; assembly: GCF_027943255.1. NCBI lineage: Eukaryota > Metazoa > Arthropoda > Insecta > Diptera > Tephritidae > Anastrepha > Anastrepha obliqua. The sequence continues at coordinate 54,381,396 of NC_072893.1, forward strand.
AGAAAGCTGACGCTTGAATATTCATGATCAATCTTGTACATTTTTTTAATTTAGGTGGTGTCAATAGGTGTCTTATTTTCACAACTCTTTCATCATTCCGTCATTAATATATTTTTATTAGATCAATTTATTGTAACAAAAATTTGGTCCACCAAGGTAATGTCAATATTTAGGCATAAGAGATATAAGAAGTCTCGGGTCCAACTGCCTATGCTTGGTTCGGTAAGATTATTGACGAAGGCATGATGGCATACTTATATAAAATCATGCACCGAACTTGAAGCTCGTAGAGTCTTGAATAAGGAATAGACAATACTTGGATTCTCTACAGGTTCCGGCCCTCGAAGTGAAACCAACTTCAGACCGCTCGCGCAGATAATGCACGAGCACGTTTCAACAGCACTCGACACCGTCTCACAAAGCTCGAGGGAACCAAGAATGGCAAAAAAAACAATGTTCCGAACTTCATAACGTCCACACAATGACTCTCAAATTCATCAGACGCGAATCCGATAGATTATTCTCTTCGGGCCATTTTGGAGAGCACGGTCCGAACTAAAAGTTTCACCAGTCTCGAGGCGCTGAAAAAAGCCATTGTCGGCGAGTGGGCCAAAATACCTGCAAGTCCCATTCGGGCAGCTTACGCTTTGTTACTGGACCATCTCAAGGCCATAGTCAAAGCAAAAGATGGCCATATCGAGCAAAAGTACATCGATTCTTAATTTTGTATTATTTTCACATATTTTTTACTTTGAATTGAATAAAAGTAATTTTACAAACTAAATGTATAGTATTTTTAATTGGATATATTTACTTCGAGTGTCGGACCCTGTAAATACATAAAAAGACCCTATGTAATAATTTCAGGAAATGATTTTATTTTCCAATTTGTTGGATAGCTAAGGGAAAACTATAGCGACGATGTCGAAAATTCATGTTGCTAACGCGCGGAAGAATTGTCAATCTCAAGAATTATACAAGAGAATTAGTTGTAAGAGCCTTTATGCTCTAGTGCCTCCAATACAAATGTTTGTAGAAAATGTATTTCAAAAAGAATGTTTATATCTAAAAACTGTTTCCTATGAAATTTTTAATATATTTGGTTGGGGAGTAAGTTCGTAGCGTTTTTATATTTTATTTTATTTTACTACGATTTGTTTGCTGGTTGGCAAAGGGTAAGTATTCATCGGATAGAACTCTTTCTGCTCTACAAAACTATGTTAATTGTACTTTTGAGATATTTATTTTTTATTAGTTTTGAGGCTTAGATTTGGAATACCCAGGAGGCAAAAATCAAAATTTTCGATACCTGCTCTTCTTTGCCTCTCATCGAGGTCAAAAAGCTGCCAAAGCAGTCCGGGACATTTGCGATGTATATCGAGAAAATACCATAAGGGAATATACAGCACGAAAATGGTTTGCGTTTGACAAAGTTTCGCACCGAATACTCTTGTCGAAGCTTGCATCATTGGGTATACACTCCACGTTTTTGTCTTGGATCAAATCATATTTGTCCAACAGACACTGCGTTGTAGCCGTCGATAATACGACATCCCGTGCATTTATTGCATCCTCCGGTGTCCCACAGGGAAGTATTCTAGGACCCCTCCTCTTTATACTCTTTATTAACGATATTGGTTCTTGCTTTTCGTTTGCAGAACACTTGTTGTATGCTGATGATCTTAAAATATTTGCGGTGATTAACAGTGTTAGGGACTCTGAAAAGTTGCAAACCGACTTGCACAATGTCCGGAACTGGTGCTATTTAAACCATCTGTCACTAAATATTAGTAAATGCTTTCACGTAAAATATGCTAAATCAAACAATACTTTGCATACTTCGTATAATATTGCTGGCTTACCTTTGCAATCCGTTGAGGAAATTAAAGACTTAGGCGTTATTTTCGACTCTAAGCTGAATTTCACTAGCCATGTTAACCACGTCATAAGACGATCATATGCGATGCTATGTAGCATTCGTTCGCCGAAATTCTTCTGCATTTACCAACCCACACACTCTCAAAACATTGTATTGTGCTTTTGTTAGATCAAGATTAGAGTATGCCGCTATTATTTGGAGACCGTACCAAATAGGTCTGTCTAATCGGATTGAGAGAGTTCAGAAAGTCTTTCTTCGTTTTGCGCTCCGATCTTTAAACTTTTCTGAACCTATACCATCGTACCGCTCTCGATGTTTATTAATTGACTTAAAACCACTTGATAGCAGACGCTCTATTCTATCATGCTCACTTATTATTCGTATTATTTCTGGATCTATTGATTGTCCTTCCCTTTTAAGTAAAATTCAATTTAATATACCCAATATGAGGCTCCGACAGTACGAAACCTTTAAAATTGGCTTCTCGAGAACCAACTATGGGATGAATGCTCCGATTCCTAGGGCATGTTCAGATTTAAATATGTTTTTCAATTCTTCTGGTGCTGATTTTACATGGCCGTATGGCATCTTAGTCAATCATCTTAAATCGTTCTTTTCTTAGTAATTAATAAACTATTGTACATTAGCTTAATATAGTCTGTAAGAATGTATCCATTCAAAGACAATAAATAAATAAATAAATAAATAAATATATATATATACATAATTGGCGCGTACACTTCTGTTAGGTGTTTGGCCGAGCTTCTCCTCCTATTTGTGGTGTGCGTCTTGATGTTGTTCCACAAAATTGAGGGACCTACAGTTTCAAGCCGACTCCGAACGGCAAATATTTTTATGAGGAGCTTTTTCATGGCAGAAATACACTCGGAGGTTTGCCATTGCCTGCCGAGGGGCGACCGCTATTAGAAAAATGTTTTTCTTAATTTTGGTGTTTCACCGAGATTCGAACCAACGTTCTCTCTGTGAACTCCGAATGGTAATCACGCAATCGGCTACGGCGGCCGCCCTCCCTTCGTCGTCGCCCTACTAGGGGTGTATGGAGGATTGGGTTAAACGTTGGCACATGTGCGTTGCTTCAGACGGGTCATATTTTGAAGGAGATAAAATAAATTTGCCTGAAATTTAACTCTGTTTTGTTTTATTTAAACATTCCAGGTTCCAGCCGAAAAAATCGAAATCGGTACCGATGTTTTTCAACCGGTACTGTTTGAGATTTCCACCAAAAATATTTCGACGGCAGCATTAGGCTTTAAATTTAAAGTTTCTCCCTAATCGCTCTTTAGAGTATGAGCGGGGAGGAGACCGTGTTAGCTGCGTTAATCGTCCGGGTTATTTAATCACGATGTCGCAGTAGATGGGTATACGTTTTCGTATACAAATTCGTTGCCGCAACGGACCTATTACAACCGGCTAAGGACTATCACTTCAGCAGCACTCCCCGTTCATGCTGCTACAGCAACAACGACAAGTATATTATCAAACAAATTTATAAAATATCCTCCTTAAAGGGGGAAACCGGTTTAGATCGATCAAAACATCGATTTTTTTTATTGCATAAATCGTTAGTAAAGGGGTATTAAATTTTAAGGGCCGATTTTGAATGTGAACCACACCTAAACGTCAAGTTTTTTGTGCATTTGATTTGACATTTTTCAATTCCAGACCAACTCAATTTGAACCATGGAAAGACACACAATCGAGCAACGCGTCAAAGTTATTCAGGCTTATTATGAAAACGGGCGTTCAAATCAAAATACATATCGCGCACTTCGTGAAGAAAATCATCTTCAGTGATGAGGCATATTTTCACCTCAGTGGATTCGTCAATAAGCAGTATTGCCAAGTTTGGGCGAATGATAATCCAAGAGTGATTGCCGAAAAACCAATGCACCGACAAAGAGTGACTTTTTGGTGCGGCATCATTGGGCCGTATTTTTTCCAAAATGAGGCCGGTCAGGCAGTTACTGTGGGTAATGTTCGCTATCGTCAGATGATAACGAACTTTTTATGGCCCGAATTGGAAGATATGGATGTGGACGATATGTGGTTTCAACAGGACGGTGCCACTTGTCACACAGTTAACGAAACAATGGCTCTTTTGCGCGAAAAATTTGATGGCTGAATAGTCTCACGTTGCGGCGATGTCAATTGGCAGCCAAGATCATGTGATTTGACACCGTTGGACTTCTTTGTTTGGGGTTATTTAAAAGAAAAGGTGTACGTCGATAAGCCAGCAACAATTCAAGAGCTAAAGGATGAGATAATACGGCACATTAACGGCATAGAACCTCAATTATGCCTCAGAGTCATCAATCAATTTGGACCATCGGATGGAGGTGTGCCGCCGAGGCCGCGGCGGCCATTTGGCCTATATTTTGTTCCAATCATAATTGAGCCATACCAGTATTATCATAGAAAAGAGAAATGACAATAATTTTCTAAAAAAAATTGTATTTTATTCAAAATCAACACCGGCCCTTGAAGCTTAACCACCCTTTATAACTACTCAAGAATATGGTAAAAATTTTAAAGCGAAATTCGCATTATTCCCGATTCTATGAGCACTTAAGTCTGCCCGTCTGTTCCGCACCGTAGCGCGCGTTAGTTAGAACGACGTTTTTCTCAAAATTACTTTTTTTCAACTGGTGGGAATTCTAGCTTAAAAAGTTATCGACCAATCGTTATAAAATTTATCGGAAATTTTTCTTTATTCAATTCTAATCTATAAGGTTGTCAAAAAAGTCTTGCGGTATTTTTATTGAATTTTCAATTGTTCATAAAATTGGTTATAATAATGCGATTTACGTCAAATATGCGCCGTTTGGTTCGATGACGAGTTCCCAACGAGACTCCAACTTCATAATACCCCTCTTATAGAAGCTCGCTTCCCTATTGTCAAAAAACTCGGAGATCCAATTTTCACAGGACTCTCTTGTGGACAACTTCCGACTACCAAGCTCGTTCGCCATGGGCAGAAATAGGTGGTAATCACTTGGTGCGAGATCCGGACTATACGGTGGATGCAAAAGAACCTCCCATCCGAGCTCCCGGAGCTTCTGGCGCGTCACCAAAGATGTGTGTGGCCTGGCGTTGTCTTGATGGAAGACAATTCGGCCTCTGTTGATCAAAGATGGCTTCTTCTGCATGAGTGCTGCATTCAAGTGGCCCAGTTGTTGGCAGTAAAGGTCCGAATTGAGCGTTTGGTCATAGGGGAGCAGCTCATAGTGGATGATTCCCTGCCAATCCCACCAAACACACAGAAGAACCTTCCTGGCCGTCAATCCAGGCTTGGCCACCGTCTGGGCAGCTTCACCGCTTTTCGACCACGACCGTTTGCGATTCAAGTTGTCGTAAGTGACCCACTTTTCATCGCCAGTCACCATCCGCTTAAAAAACGGGTCGATTGTGCTGCGATTCAGAAGCGATTCGCTTGCATCCATACGGCCAAAAATGTTTTTTTGCGTCAAGTCGTGTGGCACCCATACATCGAGCTTCTTTTTGAATCCAAGCTTCTTCAAATGGTTTATAACGGTTTGATGACTCATGCCCAGCTCTTGGCCGATGCTACGGCTGCTACTATGCCGGTCTCTTTCGATCAGTTCAGCGATTTTATCGCAATTTTCGACGACAGGCCTTCCGGACCGTGGCGCATCTTCGATCACCTCTGCACCAGAACGAAAACGTTGAAACCATCGTTGTGCGGTGGAAATGGAAACTGTATCGGGTCCATAAACTGCACAAATTTTATTGGCAGCATGAGATGCATTTTTGCCTTTATCGTAGTAGTACTGTAAAATATGCCGTATTTTCTCTTTATTTTGCTCCATGTTTGCGACGCTATAACTCACGAACGACTAAAAGCAAACAACAATTAATCAAACACGTGTTAGCACGTGAAAAGAGCTTTCCAAAAAGCTCTAGCGTGAACCGATGCGACGAATACAACTAGAACTACGCGCTTGCAAAGACAAGCTTGCGGAAATACTGCAAGACTTTTTTGAGAACCTTATATATGAACCTAATTCTGGGATTGTATTATTATTTAAAATATGGCTTTTTAAGCAAAATAGATGAAAAAATATGGTATTGTATAAAAAAACTACTTTGTCTTCAAGCGTCTCAAAAGCATGCAATTTTCAATATTTTTTTACCACAATTAGGTGCATATTCTTAGGAAATTTGTTGTCAAAAAAAAAAATTGCTGTTGATTTCAGAGAAAAATTGCAACTTTAGGAATTCCCACCAGCAAGGCACTCGGATGGCGATCGTCCATGGACAGCACGCTCTAACGCCACTATCTCCCGCGGAAATAGCTTCAAAAAAATTTAGAAGCGTACCTAAAAATATAAATAAAATATCCTCTAAACTTAAACAATTTCTGATTATTCCTTCTTTGTTCAAAAAATTCTCGAAAAACACCAAAATTTTGGCCTCCTAAACCGGTTTCCAACTTAAGGTGCTAAAACTCATTTCATTTGAGGAGTTTTATTTTTTGTTTTGTTTTTTAAGCTTAAATTAAAGTACAAATTGAGGCCTCTGACACCTCAGGTTTCTGAGAAAAGTGGGGTTAAAACACCAAACAGTACGTCTTTGTGGATTTTACCGTTTATTTTCTTAAAACCTTGACGTGTTAGACGCTGCTTGATCCCAGAATCGTGTTTGAGCAAAAAAAAAATCTACATCCAAAAATATTCAATATTATTGACGAAGAAATATTTTCTTAAATTTAGGTTAATTATTGACCTCGCCAATATCCGCATCAGTTTCTAAATTGTTAGTTATAAAATATCTTTTTTTTCTCACGAACTTACCATGCGCCACATTATTGATGCAGTCCAAGTAACGATTGCCCAACTCATCGTACATATACTGACCCTGTCCACGTACAATTTTTAAGGGATCAGAACGATAGAATAACTGGCAAGCTTGGCTGTAGTTTTTTTGGTTTTTTTGTTTGGTTTTTTTTTGTAGTACAGTTATTAGAATTTTTCAAGTACGACGAGTCCATTCGTTTGATAACACATAGAAGAGCAAGAGAAAACAAAAACATATTTTGTTGTTGGGTTGCACAAGAAAATATTTAAGTTAGGCTTAGAAACATAAAGTTAATTATAACTAAAAGGAAAACAAAAACACTTTAAATTAAGCAAAAAACTATTCAATAAAAATCGCTTAAACTTAATTGTGTGTTTGCGTGTGTGTGTGTGGCATGAAATAAAGGCTCGGCGCGCTCACGTGTCGCATAAACTTGAAGCAGGCGCTTGAAATTGCCTCACTCTAAAGCTCGGTGCTGGGTGTGAAACATTTGTAGCGGCGCAATTTCAAGTTTTTTTCGTTTTTGCACGCGATCATGATTTTCAGCGCTGATGACGGTCGCACAACGACGAGTGAATGCCCGACACTTGCGGCTGATAAGCTAAACAACCTATTTGCACTGCTTTGAGTTGTTAATTGTTGGCGAACTTTTTTTCACTTATTCTTTCACTAGTTGTTTTTGTTAGTTATGTATGTATGCATTTGTTTATGATGTATTAATAAGAAAATATTTTTATTAGCTTGGGAAAAAAGGTGCTAACAGGCAATTCACTGGACTTGTTATCAGCCTGCCTTGTTACACAATTAGTCGACTCACTCAAAATTATAGAAATAGAAATTTGTACAACAACAAAAGATTATTATAGTCATTATAAAAAATTTGTGTGATCGTCAAACCTTAGTCCAGTCCAACCACTTCTAGTTTTTATTTCATAAAAAATGTAAAGACCTCCAATGGATTCATGGGCTTAAAAGCAATTGAAGGGTGAACAAGAAACTGTATAACATTTTGATGATGCAAGGTCAGGTTACTAATAAAAGGTTTTCCAATAACAGGTGCTATTGGTGAATGGATTGCGCTATCGAGAGATGATTAACTATTTTTTATGGCCGGAATTGGATGGTATTGATCTGGACAACGTTTTTAAGTCCAGTTGTCAATGCGCATAAGTTGCACTTAATTCCTGCGATAAATCCGTATTAAGTCATTAATCAGGATTAACACCACCGTCTGAGTAGGGTATAAAGCAGCCACCTTGAAGGTTTTTGACGCAAATTCACTAATATTTGATGAAATTTGCATATTCATGGTTCTTGTTTTGTAGGAAATTTTAACTTTCAGCAATTTTGCGAAATTTGTATAAACTCGTGCATACATATACACCTGTGTTCCAAAAAAATAGTAGAGCAACTATCTACCTAATTTTAACTTTTTTCAATTTTTTAGCCATATTTTTTTATAAAAGTGTAGTGCCTTCTACCACAAAAAAAAAAACGTTTAACTCAAGGCCGCTTTGTGCAAAGTTCACAAAAAAATTTAAAAATATAATAGTAAAAAAATTTTAAAACTAACATTTCCAACTTTTTATTCAGAATTAAAAAAACAATCAGGCTGTGCCATTTTACAGCCCACTAAATATTCTCGTTGATTTTTCAAAATTTTTTTTCGCTGAAAATGTGCTTTATATGGAAGATAATAGTCAACATCGTATGAAAACAAATTTCAAAGATCAACGGGATTTTCGAACGACATCAAAATTATACTTAAATTAAATTGACTGTAAAATTAAAGAATTCTGGGTATAAATCTTTTTTAATTCTATATAAAAAGGTGGAAACTTTGGTACATTTTTTAATTTTAATTGAATTAAATACTTGACGTATTTTTTAATAATTTTTTATGTATTTTTTTACTTTACTTTTTTTTAATTTAAATAAAATTCACTTTTAAATACAATTAATTTTTATATTTAAATAAAATAAATTTCAATTTAAATTTAAATAAAATAAATTTCAATTTAAATAAAATCATTTTTATTACATCTAAACAAAATTAACTTTTTAAATTTAAATAAAATTAAATATTATTAATATTTTTTTTTTTATTTTAATTAAATTGTATATTTTAACAATCCTTTTTTTATTTTTTTGTTTTAATTTTAATGAAATTAAGTACAAAAAAGTAGTTCTAACTTGATAGCGCGTTACGCTACTATTATTTGAAACACAAATGTACATGTAGGTACATACATATGTATATAAGTTTTTCTCAATTGCTAAAAGTTTAAATTTCCCAGAAATCATTCAAAATGAATATCCAAATTTCATCAGATATCAGTGAATTTTTCATTAAAAAACACATTTAAAAGCGCAATTAGTGGTCGAGTACTTTCGCCATAACCGTTGCAATCAGCTGCTCTGATCAAACATATGGGCATCACTGTAACTATCATATTACAGGTGCCGGACCTTAACGCCGTAACCATAACCACAGCTGTATGTATCTATTGAATTTTGGTTTTCCCCTGTAACCATAAGCAGCTATGAAACACTTCACATTTGTTTTGATATTTGCAATAAAAATTTGAAAATTAGAAATGAACGACGAAAAATAAATTGATTTAGTTGAAAATTACCCGTATTTTTATGACAAAATGCAAATGGTGCCATTAATTCTACTTCAATATCAGCTGTCTATGGTTACGGCATGACTAATCGACAAATGCTGTAATGTTCCGGCTATGGTTATGGTTACAGCTATGGCGTTATGGCTACGGCACCACTAATTGCAACTTGACACTTGTAAACTGGACAGCTGCAGTATGCAGACAGGCAAAGCCAAAATAAAGATTTCCATCACTCAAAATTATTTTTATATAAAACAAAAATTTTTTGTAACAAATTAATAAAAAAAAAATTATCTGTATTATCTAGCATGGCCTAGACATAAGGTGAGATTATTTAAGAGATGACTTCCATTTAACTTAACTAAATTTGTTGATAGTAACGCCAGTGAGAGCGATTCACATAAAGCGGCAGAGAAAAAATTTGCTTGCGATTAAAATGTTTGATATTCAAAATTAATTGCATGCGATATCCTGGTGCATTAGAGGGCTAAAAGTGATGGGACAGCAAATTTTAAAAACTGATTTTCGCTACAAGAGCCACTACAAATGGACCAAATATTTTTTTATAACTTTTAATTTTATTGTAGTAAATTAATTTTTTATTTATTTTTTTTTTTTTTTCTTTCAGTGCAACCTTGTAATCGAAATTTTTTTTATCTAAATGTTATTGATTTCTTTATGTGCAGATATAGTACATAATCAGATATGAACAAAGTGTAGCTAAAAATCGTAATAGACTAAGCAACACGACTAAGTAATGAGTGTTCACTGGAGAAGCATCAGTGTGAGAGCTCAGTGAATTTTCCTGTAGGTACAAGTAAAATATTAATTTAAATTTGTGCATATCTACTTATACATATATGTATGTACATACAACATTCATATAGGCCTATAATGAAAATAATCTCTATATACTTGTATGTGCACATCTACTCACTTATTTTGGTAGGCACAACTGAGAAGAGAAAAGGGGTGCGCAGGCGCACAAAGGATGCTAAAAGCTTTCTACAAAAAATCGGTTTTCCTTACTTATACACATACCGTGTATACCTATACTTTTGTTTTTGCTTTTCACTCACACATAGTTCGCCAGCGTACATCGCACAGCATTTGCCAAGAAGGATGTGTTTGCACACTTGGCGCTGTACGTTTGGCGCCATATACGAGTACATGACCTTGGCAACGAAATCCTCAATGCGACGACCTTGCCCATGAATCTCAGGCAGCGGGCACACGAACCAGCGCACGATAAGAGTGTGAAGCGTTTGTATGAATGTATGTGCACTTGAAAGTACTTAAGTCGCAAATTTGTGTTTGCTTTTGTTTGCATGAACTTTTGCGCTTAAGCGTGGCCAACAAACCACATATGCATGTGCACTTGTGTGTATGCACATATGTATGTATATATATGGTTTTTTTTTTGTTTTTTTTTTTTTTAATAATTGCGTTGACTTTAAATGCTCATTTAGATAATCGTTGTAAAGATTTAATGATTGAAAATGAATTTCGTGATTAAATGTGTATTTTTGGAGCAAAATTAGGATTGATATGAAGAGCGTTATTCTGAAAATGCATATTTGAGTGTTTCAGTGTACGAGTTCAAATAATAACAGAAATGCATTAAACAACAAGGTATTTTTTTCATAGCCAAATAAAAAAATAAAAAATATATAATATTTTAACACACACACACACAAATTTTTTGTGTATGGACAGATAATTATCGTTTGTGAAAAATAATCTTGTGAAATGCTAACAAAAGCAGAAATGTGAATAGATTAAGAAGTATATAAATGCATTTGAACTTTATTTGACGCTAGAATGATTTATTTATTTGTGATACGCCTAATCTCTTGAAAAGTAAAACAAAAAAATATTTTCAAAGAAAAAAATTAAATACTTATGGAATTACTTACATTTATTATATTATTGATTTTATTAATAAACATTTTGACCAATTTTAGAAAACAAAAAATTTAATAGAAATTTATATTAATTTTGAGTTTTAATTTTGTGTTTTAATAATAATACTTTTACAAGTAATTGTTTTGTAATAGAAACAAAAACCTTTTTTTAATTTTTAAGCTAAAATATTAAGCTTTTGATAAAAGTTTCAGAAAATTTTAGCACAAAAACTTAAATAAAAATTATTTTAGTTTGTTTGCTTTGAAAAATTGATTTTTTATTAAATAAAAACTAAAAAAAAAAATAATAAAAAAAATAATAAAAAAAATAAAAACGCTTTTGAGCAATTTTAGAAGCGAAAAATTCAATAAAAAAGAACGCTAGTAAAAGTTTTTAGTTATAATAATTTTACATAAAATTTTCTTTTTTTTAGTGTTACATTAAAATATTGAGCCTTTGATAACATTTTTTTTTCAAAACTTGCAGTTTGTTTGCTTCCGAAATTGAGTTTTTTCAATTTTTACGCTAAGATTTGAGCCTTTGATAAATTTTTTTACAAATTTAGTAAAAGAGGGCATTATTAACAATTTTGAGTTTTTAGTAATAATAATTTTATTGTACATAAAAAAAATAAAATACTTTATTTTAATTTTTACGCTAAAATTTGAGCTTCTGATAAAATTTTTTACAAATTTTAGCACAAAAAGTGAAATAAAAATTATTTTAGCTTGTTTGCTTTGAAAAATAGATTTTTTACTAAATATTTGGAGCAATTTTAAGCAATAAAAATTTAGTAAAAGAGAACATTATTAACAATTTTCAGTTTTTAGAAATAATAATTTTGCATGAAAAAAATTAAATACTTCTTTTTTAATTTTTACGCTAAAATTTGAGCTTTTGATCAACATTTTAAAAATTTTATCACAAAAAAAATTTATTGCAGTTTGTTTGCTTAGAAAAAGTAATTTTTGGCTGAATATTTTGAGATATTTTAGAGGGGATAGTAAAAGTTTTGAGTTTTTAGCTATAATAATTTTACATTAAACAAATATAAAATATATATATTTTTTAATTTTTACGCAAAAATGTTGAACTTTAGATAAAAATTCTCAAAATTTCTCATTTTAGCACGCAAGTTTAATAAAAATTATTTTAGATTGTTTGCTTTAAAAAATTTTGCGGTTTTGAAAGAAAAAATTCAATAAAATTATTTCCAAATTTTAATTTCAAATACTGAATTTTTAATAAAATTCTTGATACACTTTAGCACAAAAAAATATATATTAATAAAGATGAACTATTTTAAATTGTTGAGCTTGAGGCAAAGGATTTTATTGAATCGATTTGAAGAACTTTAAAAGAGGAAAAAGAAAAACTTGCTTGCGTTATTTACTTTAAAAGATCGACTTTTTAGTAAATAATTTGTACAAACTTAGGCGAAATAACAAACTGTGAGAGTTTACTAAATATTTTAAATAATTTAAGATGAAATTTTTAAATTTATAATTTTTAAATTTTAATTATTTGTTAATTGTATAACTGAAAATATTGAGATTTTGCTAATAATTAATAAAAAATTATTTTATTTTAGAAGACAATTTCCAATTTTAAAATTTAAGAAGAAAAATTCAATAAAAAAACGAGTTTTCGCCATAAATAGACTAAAATTTTTACGAAAATTAAACTAAGAAATGCAAAGTATTGCGGTACACAAAATCTTGTTAATTCAATTTAATATCTGGGTACTGCTAAAAATTAAAATAGAACACCATATTATCTAGTTAATCAAAAGAATTAAAAACAAAAATTCTAATTAAATCTAATTAATCAAAAAAATCTAATTAATCAAAAAAATTAAAAACAAAAAAATTTTATTTAAAAAAATTTTTATTAAAAATAAATTTATTAAAAAACTTTAAATATGAAATAAATTTTCTTTTCTGTAAATTGCTTTCTAAACCTAATTATTCATATGCAAGTACATATGTGGTGTTGTTGTAGTCTTATTATTTTCGAAATATCCAGCCGCTCTATATATAGTATTTTTCTCAAAATAAAAGTAGTTAGCAAAACGGTCGAAATAAATACATACATACATACGTATTGCACTTAAATAAAAATATTAGTAATATTCTAAAAATTACTTAACCATTTAATTAACAAAAACAAACAAATCACACTGCTATCCTTACCCAATATGTTTGTTTCGCAATTTGATGGTGTCCGACTTGGGCAGCTTCTCGTTCATCGTCGACTCCAGTTGTTCACGTGTAAAAGGCATTTTTAACGAACTTTGTTTTTTTCTTTTTTTGTTTAATTTAACAAACTTTTACGAAGCACGACAAAACACTAAAAACAGTCTTAAATGACTTTATATTACTTTCATAAATTTCACAAATTAGTGCTGCAGTCGTTTTCACCGCCTGTGAGCAACTGATTTAAGACTATTGTCGATGTTCTGTCCTTGCCGTTCGGATTCGCGTAAGTTTCAGCTTTTGCGCTGTTGCCGATGATAATGAACGTATAGCCGTAGTAGATGTACGCTGGCTGCTCTTTGCTGAACGTTTTAGAATATTGCTTGTTCTTCTTTGTATTTATTGGTGACTCTTGCCGGTAACGCTCCGCTGCTTGAGCTTGCCTGTTGCCAGTGAATGACGAATGCATTGTGTGTGAGCAGTGTTTTTATATGTGCCGCTATTTAGCACCAGATGGGCAGGCAGGCCCGGCTAGCGAGCAAGAGCGCACTTAACAAGTAGGCAGGCAAGCAGACAGGCCCGGTTAGCGCGGTTTATTGCGACCTATACAAATATGTAGTATGTGTGTGTGTGTATTAGTATGTGTAATAGGCAAATACGAGCGCTCACTTTAGCTTTGATTATCCGGCAAGATATTCTGGCTGTTGAATTTGTTGAATTGGTGGCAGCTGATTACAGTGCCACATTTGTTGTTTTGCGGTGGTGGCGTTAAGTCTATCTATCATCTGCACTCTGATTTACGCGCCAACGCTGATATGCAGTGGAGCACCACCACACCAGCACCACCCTCCTACAAACACACACACACACAGTAATGTGGTTGGCTTTTGATTTGGATTTTATTATCAGTACTCAACGCTACGCTACGCTTTAATATGAAACCCCATGCAGCTTTGGGCCTAATGCCACGCGGATTTATATATCAAGTTTATTATTGTAATTTATGTATATATGCAATGTGCACTAAATATTGCTTTAGCTAATAAGTGATAAACAAATGAGTCTGCACAAATAAACCAATAAACTGATAAATGGAGTGACGGACTAACAATTGTGCAGTCGAGCGGACAGGCAGACAGTCAAAGTGGCAGATGGAACAGATCAGCCAACGAACCCACGATGGAGAGAACAAACCAACATGTGGACTAAACATCACAACAGCAACGCGGCGTTAAGCTAAACACCATTTCCCCATTTCCATAATAAAGCAATACAGGGTCATCTTTTATGGTTGAATATTATGATTATATGAATTATTATATGATTATTATTAAATTAAGCTCATAAAAATGTTTTTAATTATGATAACTGCTATGTGGAAGCTTTAGGTTATCAACAAAGTAGCGCTGCCGCGTTGACATCGATTTCCATTTCATTGCAGCCCGTCTCGTTTATGTTGTACTCAAGCACATGCCATGTTGATTAATGTATGCATAACACAAAAAATAATAATTGTATGTACGTTTGTTTGTAATGATATGTTCCCACAGCTCTTAATTCGCTAAGTACTAGGTTGTTCAATTAAGTTGTGCGGTTGGAAAACAGAGGGCGTTGCTACCAACCTAAATTTATTTTGGTTATGTTGGTACACTCCATGATCGAAAGAATAATGAAATGGCGCCTATCGTAGTACCGTTACTTTGCTCTCAGCCAATTTTACAATAAGTGACGTCGTATTAGCACCAGTATGGCCAGATTACCATTTTCGTCACTTGATTTACCTTTTTTTTGTTATTTAGTCTCGGAGTTTTAGTTCTTTCTTCATGACATTTTTCTAGTTAAATAATTCACTCAGTTTTATTTAGCTTTACTTTTTTAACATCTGGTCGCATTGCCCGCGATTGCGGTTATTCTTGGTGTTCTTCTCCTTTCAGCAGTCAAATCTCTCTCTCGCTACTGCAGTGTTGCCTAGCTTTGGATATAAAAACGTCCTAAAATGCCCATTAAAAGCAAATAAAATACCAAATTTTTATTGAACTACTTAAAGAACTTTGTATGCGTGACAAATTGTCTTTAAAATGTGTGTTTTTTAAATAAATGTGTTATAGTTATGTACAATTTAATTTATGAGCTTTTTGTTAAGAGAACGACTTTTTTGCTTTATTTGAGGTTATATATATATTATATATAATAAGATAAGGTACTCTTTTTGTAAAAATGTCGTTATGATTTCTTCAGTATTTTTTTGGTATTTCCTTACTTATTTTTACTACGAATACACCTCTTGATGCCCTATGTCACACTAAGGATTGAGGACCGGAAGAAACGATTAGACCTCTATGGTTTTAATTCAGTAAATTCAAACTCTTTTTAAAATGTGTAAAAAGGTCTTCAATGTTAAGAAGAGTTGAGAGAAGAAGATTTAATATTCTAACAAAACCTTAAAAGGAACAAAAAATTAAATTTTCACTTTAAAAATGTCAAATTTTATGAGAATCAACAAATTTTCATTAGCACTAAAATCTTCTCAGAGTGAACTTTTTTAACCTTTAATAATACAGTTTTTTTTAACTTACAGCTTCTGTAGCTTTAAATAAAAAAAGAAAAAAAAACCCAACTTAAAAATTTTCGCATTTTGGGTATAAAAAAGCACTAAATTTATTGCGATGAGCAAATGATGGGCCTAATCTTGTTTCTATCATTCTTGGGTACACTCTTCATATGAACGTCCGTGAAGTTTAATTTCAATCTGTCAATTCATTATTTGTTTACAAGTCATTTAGTATCGACGTGTCATAGAATTTTCTACAATGGAAAAAATCAAGTTTCGTTCAGGGACTGAATTTTTATTTTTGGAACGTTTAAAAGTAAAGAAAGTTTATGAACGAATATTGAAAGTGTTTAAGGACTTTTCGCCATCCATTATATATGTATATACCTACAATATATATAATATATATAATTGGCGCGTACATCCTTTTTGGGTGTTTGGCTGAGCTCCTTCTCCTATTTGTGGTGTGCGTCTTGACGTTGTTTCACAAAATTGAGGGACCTACAGCTTTATGCCGCCGCCGAACACCAGATGAATTTTTTATGAGTAGCTTTTTCATAGCACAAATACACGCGGAGGTTTGCCATTGCTTGTCAATGGACAACCGTTATTAGAAAAAACTTTATCTGCCATTTTGATGTTTCATGCCTACTGTAGGTTTCGAACCCGAGGCAAGCGAGTGGTTGTTGTTGTTGTTGAAGTGGTTGAGTATTTCCACTGAAATAATCCTAATTAGTCACCAGCACCATTTTACTACCACTGTCCTCGTGTGATGATGTTTTTTTTTCTAAGTCAGATCCATTTAGTGAGGTCCAAGTATAGCAGCAAATTCTTTATCTCGATGTCTGAGATCTCATTAATTTGCTGCAAGAAAGGCTTACCGAAGGAGCGGAGTCGTGCCCTAGCTAGCCCTGGACATTCACGTAACTAGTGGAAAAGACTTTTCTTCAGCCCCTCCGCTTGACAGCTTCTGCAGATAGGATTGAAGGGTAGGTTGAGTCTAACTGCATGATCCCCTACTTTCCAATGGCCTGTAAGGGTTGCAGTGATGCGTGAGATGTTTGGCCGAGAGCATCCTAACAGATCAATCGTCCTTTGAATTTTGTACGACGTCCGTGTGTTTTTTGTTGCAATACATGTAGTTAATTGCTTCCACATTCTTTCGTCAAAAGCGTGATAGGGTGAAGCAATAGATGCTTTTAATGTGTTGAGTCTGGTGGAGACTGCCACTGGCTCTGCTATTTCTAGTGTCGAACCTTTTCTTGCTAGCTCATCCACTATCTCATTGCCCCGTATGTTCCTATGACCGGGAACCCATATCAGAGTCATTTCAAGTCAATGACTAAGCAATTCCAGCTCCTCTCTACACTGCAAGACCAATTTGGATGAAATGGAGTTGGAGTTTAAGGTCTTTATAGCTGCTTGACTGTCTCAGAAGATAACTACTCTTGCACCAAATTCCTTATAGAGTTTTAGTGATTTGCATGCTTCTCTGATCGCTAAAAGTTCTGCCTAGAACACGCTGACATATTCAGGAAGACGAATTGACTGAGATAGGTTGAGTGGCTCCGAATGGAAGCCAGCTCCCACACCACAGTTCATCTTAGAACCATCGCTATAGATTTCGATATCGTATATTCCAATCACCTTCCCTTTGCTCCATTCGGCGCTCGGTGGAAAACGTACCGTAAAGTCTTTCTTGAAGTTGTTGTTAAAGGTCGGGGACTGTGTAGTCTGATCTGTTTTTGAGCAGCGAGGGTCCCTGTAGGAGGATCTTACTGTGACTGTACGACCTTGTTGACCAGCTTCCTATGTCACGGAGTCTCGCCGCGCTGCATGTAGCGATTGTTTTAATGTGTAAATCTAATGGTAGCAAATGAGTTAGTACATTGAGCGCTTCAGTAGGGCTGGTGCTAAGCGCGCCTGTAGTTAAGATACACGCTGTTCTTTGTATCTTGTTCAGCTTAGTTTTGTTGTATTTCTTTTCTGTTGCAGGCCACCAAACTAGTGCCGCATATGTTAGTATTGGCCTTACAATGGCTGTGTAGGACCAATTGGATAGTTTTGGTTGGAGACGCCATTTTTTACCCAACATTCTCTTACACGTGTAAAGTGGTATATTCGCTTTCTTTACCCTGTACACTACGTTGGACTTCCAGCTGAGTTTGAGGTCTAGGATAACACCTATGTAGATATTTTGCCTGTTGGGTTAGCGTGAGACTAACGCCGTTTAGTTTTGGGGGATTAAAGTTTGGTACCTTGGTTTTCTTGGTGAATAGCATCAGTTCAGTTTTTCTCGGGTTTACACTTAAGCCACAGTCTGTGGCCCAATTGCTGAGTAATACCAGAGCTCCTTCCATAATCGCACTGATTGTGGTTGGAAATATTTCTGAAACTATAGGTACTATGTCGTCCGCGTACGCCACTACTTTAATCCCCTTTCGGTTGAATTTGGTAGGGATATTGTTGACAACTAGTAACCACAGCAGAGGGGATAAGACTCCTCCCTGAGGAGTTGCCCTGTTGACAGAGCGTTTTACCCTGCTGCTGCCTACCTCACCGATGATTATTCTAGTTTTAAGCATGTTCTCTATCCATTCGTTGAGACCTACATATATCTGTGCCTACCATATTAAGAGCCTCAATTATGGATCTTGTGCTTACATTGTTGAACGCCCCTCTATGTTGAGAAAAGCGACTAGTGAGTATTGTTTGTATTATATCAAGCGAGTGGTAGTCACGCACCAAGCCATTCGGCTAGGGTGGCCGCTCGGCTCTCGTCGAGCAAAGATTTAAACAACTTTGGCCCTCACTTTTTTGCTACTCCGCGGATATTGCGAGTTTTAATATCGCACACCTGGTGAAGTTCAACAATTAAAACGAACGTAATTTGAAACTGTTGGTCGTCATCCCCAAATCCAAAACCCACTCTTCCTTTTTCCACCTGTTTGGTTCTTTTCCTTCACTTTTCGTCCCCTGTATGGTACCACAACGGACGAATTTTGAGTACTTGTTCAAGTGGGCCGCCTCCTAACCTTACCTAACGGTGGCCACCTTGCACAATGTGCTCATTAATTTCCTTAATTTTAAGAGAAAAAATCACAAGTTTTTTTTTTTGTTTTTGAAGTTGTTTATTTTTTGCTTTATTTTCATGATGTTTGTGTTTTCGTTTCCTTTTAAAATTGTGGTTAATTTTTGGTTTATGTTTGTTTGTATGCGCTTGCTTTTTGGGGATCTTTTGCTTTTCAGTTTTCAATTTATTATTTCCATATTCAAATACATTTTATATATGTAACTGTATGTAATACATACATACAATTTTGTGTATAAGTAAATGTACTTAGTTAAGCATGTATTGGTTATTTATTTATGTAATGTACTCGCCTATGAGCATATGTAGGTATGCATGTAAGTGGTTAATATGAACGAACAATTAGCGAATCGGTCAGTTTTTATTACAAATTAAAATATGTATGTATGTAGGTATGTACTACCTTTTCTGTTTGTAAGCAATTTGGTATATTGTTTTTGTTGGTAATTTTATTGTAGTTTAAAAATTTTATTTTGCGTGAAATAATAATAAAATTCGAATAATATTCTTTTGTTTTGTTGGTTAAAATTGATTACTTTATTTGCATGTACTTATAGTTGTTGGTTGTTTGCAGTTTTTGTAATAATTTAAAATGGTTACAGTGGTTATTGTTTAGATAATTTGTTGTTGTAGTTTTTTGCCATATTATTTTATATTTTTTATTTTTAGTCTTATTTTTTTGTTTTTATTTTTTGTTGGTATTAAGGTATTCAATTGATTATTGTGTGTTTGAATTGTTGTCAGCTAAATATGTATGCATGTATAAACACATTTTTCGTACAGTTGCTTGGTACAGATTCATTCGTTATAGTGTTTTTGTTGTATACATACGAAAGTAAGCCGGTTCGGGAGACGATTGAATAAGCTGAGAGAAGAGTTAGTTTGCATTGACCCGATTTACACGAGGAGACATCTGGAAGGGAGACACTGGAAATTCTCTTTTGAAGTTTCATTCGCGTTCACACGGGCAAAAATGTCTCCGCGACATTTTGACATTTAACACTTTAGTATCGTCTGGTTCGGATGTATTCTAGCACGCGCTTGCATGTAAAGCAGAGAGCGTTTGACAACAGTTTCTTAAACATATGAATGAAAAATGCAAACTGGTTAAATAATAAATAATTTGTTGTTTTTTTATTGAAATATATTTATAAATTCTTATACTTGAATAAAAAAAATTAAATTAAAAATACTTCATATGTAAATAATTAACTTAAAATGAACTTGAGTAACTAGAAATGCGAGGAAAATTAGAATTCAACATAAACATGCCCCATAACATATTTTAAATTATACCTACTTTACTAGCAAAAATAATCGTGCATTTCCCAAGCAGTGTTCGGATGTTTGTCATCTTTGTTATCTTCCGTTTGCTTGAAAACCAACACATAACTCAGAACCTTCTCCCACAAAGGAAGAAAACGAATGAAGCAACTGTCAAAAATTGGAAAGATTGGAAATACGAATAAGAAGAGCAAAGCGTGTCGCCGAGTACGGGAGACAAAATCCCTTCTCTCTTCCCCGACCGTCCTTCGCCCCCGAACAAAATGTTTCCCTTCCAGATGTCTCCTCGTGTAAATCGGGTCCTTCTCTCTTCCCCGACCGTCCTTCGCCACCGAACAAAATGTTTCCCTTCCAGATGTCTCCTCGTGTAAATCGGGTCATTGCGGTGTAGAGTAACTGCATATGCGAGAAATTTTGTGTATGGTATATTTAGTTTTTTGTTGTAATTTTGTCACGGTAACAAAGTAAAAGAGTGCAGTACTGCAGAATGCGCTTATGTATGTACTATGTGTGTATGTATACATGTAAGTAAGGTTCTGCTGTTGTTTTTTTTTTTGCTTTCGTTGGCTTTGAAATTTAACTGGACTATGTTTTGATTTTGGAGTTAATGGGGAGTGGGGCGAGTGGGAGGCGGTACTGGCATTGATTTCAATTTTCATTAATTCTCATTTTTATTAATTTATTATAATTTGTTTTTTTTTTTTTTCTTTTTTATGTTTTTGTCAAAACTACTATTTGCATTCAATGTACAGCTTAAAAATTGTCTTAAATCCATTTGCTTTTGTTTTATAGTTATTTTAGTTAAATTTTTCGTTTTTTGCGCATTTAGTTGGTAGTTTAGCGCCTATGCGTTTTTGTTTTCATTCTTCTTTTTTAACAAGTTATTTTTTGTTGTTCAAGAACACTTTTTGTCATTACATACATCTATTAATTATGTGTGTATGTATGTATATAGATATATGTATGTATGTATGTATGCATGCTTGCATGAGAGTTTAGCTACAACTACTTGTCTTTTAAAACGCATACATTTTATATAAATAATTTGTGTGTGTGTGTGTGTGTCGCATTTACTATTCATATTTGCATGTGTGTATATGTGTATGTATGTATATAGTATAGGTGTGTTTGCTTTTTTCTTAATTTAAGTATAACTATAGCATATGTTTTTGTATATATATTGCATATATGCTAGAATGTATGCATGTATGTATGTATGTAGGTATATAACGCCCATTGAAATATTTGTTGTATGCATGTATGTATGTATATATTTATATATATGCATATGCATATAGAATGTTTTTTTTTTCTTAGTTTTTCGTGATTATTTTTACAAATCGAGCTGTTCATTAACTTCATTAAAATCTTAATTACGTTTGTATGCATATATGTATGTACGTCCCAACATATCCACTGCTTGCATTATTTTCACTAAAATTTGCTCCCAATTTACTTATAGTTTTGTAGATTTAAAACTGCATGCGGCTCGAGTCGTGCTTTTCAATGAAAAGTATTCGAAACACATACATATGTGTGTGTATGTGTATGTATGTATTTTTTTGCAATATTAAAAAGTTTGTCTTCAAAACTCGTAAATTTTATAATATTTAATTTTATTTAAAAATTGTTTTTAATTTTTTTACATTTTGTATGCATTTATGTATCTATGTATGTACATAGGTATGTATGTATGTATTTAAAAAAAATGTATGATCGAAAAAGTACTGTCGCATAAATCGAAAGCAAAAACTGGCTTCAATGCATAGTCACTTAAGTAACAAAAAATTAAAGTATCATAAATTGTTTGATTTATTTCCTTTTAGAACCTTTCGAAATACAGCAGCTAATTGATGTATGTATGCATAATACATATGCACGTATGTATATGTGATATATTCCTGTACTTAATATTTATTTAATTCATATACCATAAGTATGTAAGTATATAGTATAAGTATACATGTATGTACATGTGTATATTTTATAGTGCAATGAGCTATTTATTTTCGCGAGAGTGTAAAGTTTCTTAGTGCTTTCCGACACAGATTCCATATCGAAGGCGAAACTGAAATGTTGCGCTTTTAAAATTGTATAATTAATTATTTACTCATATTTTCTTTCTTATTGTATTGCTTATGTGTAAGTGCATACACACATACACATGCATACACGCGCACGGCATTTTTGCATAATTCTTGATAGCTCTTTACTTTCTTGAATTACGTTTATTCATTATTCAATTATTATTCCTTTTAATTTTGATCAACAAAAATTCGTTTCGATATTGCGTCAGACATTTTTTTTTTGTTTAACGGAGGTGAAGCAGAATAATTTCTTTTCAAAACAATCGCTTATTTAATGAACCAAAGAGATTGAGCAATAGAGACATAAACATAAATAAGCGCTTACATAAATTAAAATGATATTTCGCACGCATTCTTCTGGATTTGCACACTTGCAAGGAAATTTTCAGGGAGCATTAATGAATTACAATCAAGGTCTACGACCCTGCGGAGCTTTGATTTGATTCCATCAACGTTCTCACAGCTTCCGTAATAAAAATTAGTACACTGATAAGTACTAAACCAAACAGGAACTGTAGTACGTCTGGGCGCTGGTGCCCATGCTGCATTGATAAGAAAGAGAAAGGACGCATATCGAAAGGTATCTGACGGTTCAACACATATTGAAACCGGTAGCCAGAAAATTACCGTTGATATTCACACAAAAGAGCTTCGCCTCTATAGCGAGCAAGGAGCAAAACCAACGGCAACAGAAAAAGCCATCGATAGAAGGCCATGAACGTACGAGTGGCACAGAAGATGGGAAGTGCCACCTAAAGGACGATGTACGTACAAGCTAATATCACATCTCGGAAGAAAGCATGGTGATACTGATTATTACCTTACGCAGATACTCATCGCTCACGGCTGCTTTATGGAATATCTTCACGGCTTTCAACTGGCGGATAGCCCATTTTGCTCAAGAAGCGAGAGAACGTGCAATACTTCAAAGAGTTTTGGAACACTCACCTAGTCCTCTCAACTCCGTACGCGACATGAGCTCATCCAATGCTATGTGGGAAGCGGTTCAAACGTTTGCTGCAAAAATAATGCTACAAATTCAATTCAAGCCCAGCAGCAACAGCTACAGTTTCTGGACAGGACGACGACAAACGCAGTCTTTTGAATCAATCACTCACAATAACATCAGACAGAAGACAAGACGATAGTTCGTAAATACTGCACAGTGGGAGTGGTGTATACTATAGCTGGCGTAAAACCTCCATACGACCACAAAAGAAGGGCATGGGCGGTGGTACCTGGTGGATACTTGAAGGAATGTTATAGTGTTAGTGGAAGCATGCCGCACATACCAGTGGAGCGACGGCGCCTTTAATGTTGTTTCTAACATTTTGATGATACCAAAAAAAATCTACACACTTTTCTGGTTTAGGACCTAATTCGTAGGTGCGTGCAATTTGTATCCCAACGGGAGATACGGTGAATTTTGTGAATTTTTTGCAAGAAAATTACTCACAGTAAACTTTTTCACTTAGATATGCAGTATCTGCACACTGTAATACTCTCGAGTGTGGACCGTCGCCGATGGCTGCCATAATTAAATGTACAGTCTGTTTAATAGAAGCGTGGCCGCCATAACTTTGAAACCATTTGACCAATTCTATTCTAACAAACTGCTTTATATGGGCTTATAATATTTATTATACGCAATTGATTCAGTAGAATGTATAGTCCCCACCATTAACTATAATGGTTTCACATCTTGGAGTCATAATTTGTGTTTCAGCTCAAGTTCAACCGAATTTGCTTTTATAACTTTTTGATCGTCCATATTTTTTTTGTTTCTTTGAGTTTTTGCTTAAGGGGTAACACCACTGTACACGCGTAAAATAAACACGATTTTTAAAGAATTTTTTTGTATAGAAGGAAAGGGGAAACAATCACTCTGATTTGGGAAGTTATTACTTATATACTAAAATACAAAACTACAAAGTTTGATCGAAAAATTTTACAAAATGGCGGCATTGGAGACATTTTTGTAATGTGGTTTCTCATGAAGGAGCTCCGCGGCACGCAGCACAGAGGGTGCAAATTTTAATCTGGAACAAAGAAACATTTTTTTTCTTAATCTAGATAAGAATAGCTAGAGAAACACGTAGGGGATTTAAAAAATATTTATTTTTGTGGAATTAGCAAGCATTTGAAGGAAAAAACTCTATTTTGGACTAAAAAAACGGCACTTAAATAATTATAACAATCGTTTAAATTAATTTATCGGAAATCCCCTACACTCTTCTCTTCAGAAGGTTATTATAGAGACGTAGTGAAAAACCTGATTAAAAATATTTAAAATTGTTTGAGTTATGCTGCGTGCCAATTTCAGAAAACGTGTTTTGAGAAAAACGCGTTTAAAGTTTGGAAATTTGGAGAAGTCGTTAGGTAGCAGTCACTAACGCTTGGTTAAAAGCTTAAAATATTTATGAAATAGACTTCGGTAACGTATAAAACTTTTTGTTCTGTATTTCAAAAGGTTCAAAGAATTTTTTAAGCTTATAAAAAAAAAATCAATTTTTTGAAATTTCTACAGTGGTGTTACCCCTTAACTTCAAACATTTTCAATAGGGTTGGCATCAGACGACTGTCAAACCAGTCAAACATTTCAATCCTATTTTGCTGTTTCCATTATACACACCTTCGGCTTTGCTGCTTGTGATCGTTGTCTTCTTGTTATATTAAAGGTTGGCTAGTTCTTCCAGACGTCTTGCAGCTGCCGGTAATAATGCTTTTTGGTAAATGTTAATCATCAAAACTGCGTTCAAATGGTCGCGACACACAAATAAATGGCCAAATCTTTTTTCGAAGAAACAGACCAAATGTGAACCTTAACCGGATGCTTAACAGTTCATTAACGTTATCGATTATCAGCAATACAACAGGGTCGACCTATGCAACTATTCGCCCCAAAGGAGGGTTCATCCGTGTATACTAAGTTTGCCAGATTCTGAATTTGTCTTAGCCCACGCAGGTGTTTTTTCAGCGTGCTCCGGAATTTGAGTTCTTCTGCACGTAAACGTCTTCGAATCGTGTCTTTGGATACATTAACAGCACTTTTCCATAAAACTGCTTCAACTTCACACAACGATAAGATCGGCTTTGTCACAAACAAATCAATGATTTTCTGATCTTGCTTTTGGACCTATAGGATGTGTATCCTATGATCAGAAAGTACCGGGAATGTTTAAATAAAACAAAACAGAAGTAAATTTCAGGCAAATTTATTTTATCTCCTACAAAATATGACCCTTCTGAAGCAACGTACATGTGCCAACGTTTAACCCAGTCCTCCATGCAGCCCTGGTAGGCCGACGACGAAGGGATGGCCTTCAGCTCCTTCGTCGCATTCTCTTTGATCTCCTATATCGACTGATATTTCCTTCCACGAAATGGTAACTTCAACTTGGGAAACAAAAAGAAGTCCCACGGGGCCATGTCCGGTGAATACGGTGCTTGCACGATGGCATTTACTTGGTATTTGGTCAAATAATCCAGCACAATTTGAGGTGCGGTGCGCTGGCGCGTTATCATCATGCAAAATCCAAGAATTGTTTGCCCTCATTTCCGGCTGGCCAGGCAAACACAAATGATCCGATGGCGCTAAAAAGTGACAGATGTGTGTCTTGCAGTCCTACCAACATAAGAAAGAAATATGGACCGGTTCCCACGTGCGCGGTTCTTTTAAATTAAACATTCCCGGTACTTTTTGATCATAGGGCATATAGGAACACTGCCTCAAATCGTTTTTCATGCACGGAACTCATTTCGTAAAACCAACCTACGCTTTCTAAATTTCTCACAAAACTAACAAATTGCGTAGCGGGTATTGCGAAAATGGTACGCCTATTTAGCAGCATTTAAATGTTTTTTTATAGCGGAATTCTAAGTTTGAGTTTTGCTGTTCGAGTCATGCTTCTTTTAGACAGACTTCGTATACGTAAAAAAACAGTCACTTCAAAACAGTTCGAACACAGGATAGAGACAGCCGCTCGTACCTTCAACGCAAAAAGTAACGCCCCACTTTCTGAGTGCACCTATGTACATATGTATGTATGTATTAGACTATAATACAATAGATTGGCACAAAATTTGTTCTATGGCCTATATTTCAATTAGTAAATTCTATTGGGCCACAGTGCACGCGATCTCTGACATGACCTAATGTGCTTCACCGTGAGCTTTTACCTGCAGGTTTTTAATGAATTTGAACACTTCCTCAGACTCTTTGCTCCATCAGATTAGATTAGATTAGATTTGTGGGGGGTTGGACAAGTCCAAGCACTCAGTCAGGAGACCATTTTACTACACCCTCCATACTACCAACGAATTCAGAGTCACACCGCCGAGTGAGTCTTCGTCTTGCGGGAGTTGCACATTCGTAAAGGATGTGTTCAGGTGTTTCATCTCTCACTTCGCAAAAACGACAAACGCTTGATTTTGCCAATCTTAGTACATGAAATGATATCGTTATCGACTCCATTAACCCCTTATAATATTCATTAACGAAAGAGGCTCATAAGCCAGAACACGTCACCACACAACTCGTTTACGATATGTTCTTCCTAAATATCGACCATTTTCATAATAAGTTGCAATAATTTTAAGGCATCTGTCTTCTTGACAAATGTCAAAGACAACATAGAAAAGATAGCGTCTATGCATTAATCATTACTGGCATCTAGGTGTCACTTTTTAAATACCCTTTCTATCGAAAAAATTAATGTTAACTGATTTAAATGCTAAGAGTCTTCGTTTATCAGAGCAAAGGAAGGCAGGAAAAACAATCGTGCCGGCTGTCCAACGAACCAAGGCATTCAGAGTTGCCTCAGCTTACCGCACTGTCTCTGGCCCTGCAGTCTTTGTGATCGGTAAAGAGATACCCGTCGACCTCATGGCCCGAGAACGAATGGATGTATGGCATTCCAAGCAGGAAAAACATCATCACAAGCGTCGCGAAACGGAGATGCCAAACCATGCTGCGGTGGCAAAGCCGATGAGACACTGAACTGAGTAGCAGATGGACGGCGAAATGTATGCCATCAATAGGCAAAGGGCTCCAGAGGAACTTCAGGGAAGTGAATAATTTCTAAACGCAGCTCCTCTTGGGCCACGGATACTTTCGGAGATACCTATACCGCATGAGCAAGGGAAGCGTTTCCACGTGCATATACTGTGAAGCGCCGAGCAATGACGCTGAGCACAGGCTTTTTAGTTGTGACAGGTGGCTCGCGGAAAGAGATGCCTGAGGAAGAAGAGGTCCAAGATAGTCATATAAAGAGAGTAAAGAGATACACCGAGGTCGTACTACGGAAAAAAAGATAGACCTCAACACAGTGCAGCAAAGCGAAGCCTCACAGACAGAGACACAAGTAGGCGAGCCTATAGCATGAAAGCTGGCTGCAAATACGGTGAACCCAGACGTGGGTGAATAGAATTTGTCCTTAATGGATGCCGTTCTGGGCCCTCCCGAAGAAATGCAGAAAGTAGTCCCGAGGGAGAGAAGAGGGATTGTTTTGGTGACCACACCACTCGACGCAGTAGACGACGGTCGCTGTAAGTGCAAAGTCATTTAGAACCCTACCACTCCCACCAAAAAAAAGTCTTTGTTTATTAATTTTGCTAGGAATTGCAGTCAATTTGTTGCCGCCGCTTCATGAGCCACTAGCCACTGGCTAGTGGAGCGCAAAAAATAAATGTGCATATACAAATTTGACGCTTCGTAATGCTTTCTACTCAGCTACCTCTCGTAACCGTGTTCCAAAATTACAATCGTCTATCTACAAATGCGCCATATTCACCAAAGAAAATAACTTACCACCAAAAAGTCCTCTCTTACGTAAACCTCGTAACCCCCCGTGGCTGGTTTCAAAATCGACATTTATAGATCAGTTATCGGTCCTGCTCGAATCCAGCACTCCTACCGCAGTCTACAGCGCTATGTTCCGCGAGCCCATGGCTCGATTCAAACAAGATAACTGACGGTTTATTTTCACTGACGGCTTCAAAGGAGTACACACTACTTTCGCTGTCGTAAGCGAGAAAAATGAACCAATTTCATATGGTCTACTTTTCCCCTTCTGTTCCATCTTTACGACGGAAGCTACTGCAATATTGCACGCTGTCCAACACGCTACTAAAAATACAGGGAAATACATAATTTGTACCGACAGTCAATCCTGCTTGCACGCCATCAGTCATTGCAATAACACCAATAACATCATCAGCTGCATTAGAGACAATCTCAACTCCTACCCAAATAAGATAAAGATAATGTGGGGGTACCAAGCCACACCGGCATCGACGGCAATACCTACGCAGACCAAATGGGGCAAAGACAACAATTTCATTCCGACAGTCACATCCAGCCTCTTCATCAAGAGCGACATATATCGCCTAGTTAACCAAAAAAGACGCACCAAGCTGGCTCTTGATAGGATAGATTACAACCATCATTACTCCAGAATCAACCCAACCCGGACCAAACCTCACTACCCTTCATCCACTGAACTTAAAAAGCTTCACAAAAAAACTGACAGCCGTCTATCGGCTAAGCGCTTTGCGAACTATCTACGGCTTCCGTACAATTTCGGACGATGCTTCCTTCGTTATAGCAGAGCTAGTCCCCGTAGACATTTTGGCGAAAGAAATGCAGAGAGTGTATATAAGCCTATCTGAACACGACGGTAGAGCAAGTCGTAACACTATTGCAGAAGAAGAAAGGCGTCGTTCGATCGCCCACTGGCAAGACCGGTGGAGCAGTTCACCGAAAGGTAGATGGACGCATGGGCTAATACCCATTCCTATGACATGGTTAGAAAGGAACCATGGGGAAACAAACTTTCACCTAACCCCATTTCTTTCAGGGCACGAAGTATTTAGAAAATATCTCCATAGATTCGGCCATGACAGTTCCTCAAACTGCCCAATCTGTACGGATAGGGAAGAAGACGCTAACCACGTCTTGTTTCAATGTCTACGCTATGTTCCCGAAACTTGTGGTATAATGAACGGAGAAAAAATTATAGATTTTATGCTAAAATCGAGCGATAACTGAAAGCGAATCTGCGCGCATGCAAAATATATCCACAATGATGTAAGACGCGCGGAGGTTCGTAGACGAAATAACTAGAAGCCTAGGAGCTAACCAGCCCCGTGAGGTAATTCCTTCTTGGACAGTTCCGCGGGGAGAGTAGTAGATAGTGGCGAGGTGTTTAGTACGTAGGTGTAGTTGTGAGGCTACAAGTCGTGCCTACTGCTATGCCGGTATAGCAGTACTCATAAGAGTTCCCTCTTCACGGGCGTCATCCCGGAACAAAAAACAAAAACCCTTCATCCATACCAACAAACATGCTCACACCTTTTATACGTCTCCGAATCGCACACACCATACTCACATATGCTCATCTCCTAGAAAGGGGCCGGATCAACCAATATCCCTTCTATAATGCCCCAACAATCGTGCTCTCGATGCCAAAAGGCAACAGAATTTCGTTGGAACTGACTCCACCGCACTTCTTATGAACCCATCTGAAAAATAAAAATAAATAAAAATAAAAAATAAAAAAAGTGCATATTTCTTACAGATTTGCCCGCATTAATTCGTGTATGTAGTATGTGTGTATGCGCTCACATACACATACAGCACACGTAAATTTTTACATATTTACAAGCTCTTGAACTATTTATAACGCCGCTACGTAGTATTTATTTCATACATACATTTACATATATATGTACATTTGTATTTATTATTGCATATGTATGTACGTATATTATTTTAGTACAATATTTTCTTCAGTGACACAATGCCACCCTATGCAATTACATAATTCTTTAAAAATTTCTATGCAATTCAATACTTTTTTGCATTTGCAACTACTTTGCATGTGACGAGTATTTAAATTATTATTCTTTTGCTTTTTGCAATAATACATACATACACGCTAAGTATTTATCATTAATGTTAATTGTAATTAATTGTAAAATTGTAAAGAATGAGGTAATTTTTCATTTTTTTTAAATAGCTTAATTAATATGTAGTGTAAATATATTACTTTTATCTTTATATGTATAAGTGCATGCATCTACACCTATATGTATGTATATGTATGTATGCATGTATGTAAGTATATGCATGCAATAATATATGTATGTATATGTGTGTATATAATTATTTACCTACATATGTATGTATGTATACATATCCATATATGCATGTATGTGTGTATAAAGTTGCATGAATACATTTTAAAAGCCTGCAAACATATGTACATACATATATGGGGACTTGCAAAATTGCAAAAACAAATACATATTTAATTTAGAGTAGAGCACGGAAGTGTTTAATAAGTGTACAAAAATATTATTTCGCTTGGAGAAATTCGAAAACAGTTTTCGCGATTAAAGCAATGAGGAGTGGGAAAGTGGGGGTTCGTGAGCTCAGTCACCTCAAAGTGAATAAAATGTTTGTGTGTCGCACTATAAAACGCCACAATGATACTGGTAGCATTGCAAAACGCTATGGAAGTGGACCAAAAAAAACCGCAACAATGGCTCGGTCAGAAATGGTTCGGAAAGTGAAGGCTCGACTTGAACGAAATCCACGTCGAAGTGGAAGAAAAATGGCCAAAGAACTGAAAATATCGCAAGACAGCATTCGACGCATATTGAAAAATGAGCTCAAGATCAAGGCTTACAAGTTCCAAAAAGGGGATCCCTACAAAATGCTGTATATCAAAATTCTTTTCGTACGAAATACTGTAAATTAACGTAACAAAATTCTGCAGTGACAAAATTCTGTATTTATAGAATTCTGTATTTACAAAATTCTGTAAAAACAAAATTCTGTACTGTCTTAAGAAAATTCTGTATTGACAAAATTGTGTATTGACGAAATTCTGTACTGACGAAATTCTGTACTGACGAAATTCTGTATTAACAAAATTCTGTATTGAAAAAATTTTGTGTTGACAAAAGTCAACGAAAAAAGGAGTTCTACGCAAAAATACAGTGGATTCTATCGAAACTGAAGAAAAAAGTGCGCACTTTTTTTATAAAATTTGTTGAATTTCTTATCATTTACTTACAGCATTTCGTCAATACAGAATTTTGTCAATACAAAATTTCGTCAATACAGAATTTCGTCAATACAGCATTTCGGCAATACAGAATTTTTTTTACAGAATTTTGAAATACAGAATTTCGTATACAGAATTCTATAATACAGAATTCTGAAATACAGAATTTTGTATACAGCATTTTGTAAACAGAATATTGTATCATACAGTATTACGTACCCAACCCTCCAAAAAGCACACGATCTTTCACCCCAGCAAAAAAAAAAGTTCGTGCGAAAGAGCAAAGGAGTAGTTGCGCTTGCACGAACGTGGCGAATTTCCTAACATTGTGTTTTCTGATGAAAAAAATTTCCCAATTGAGCAGTTCATAAACACTCGAAACAATCGTGTTTACTTGACCGAACGCTCATACGAGCATTTGAGCCTACGTATGGCCACTCGAAGCAATTTCCCATCACAAGTAAAGATTTGGGCCACAGTGACCGCCGATGGACGCTCTCCAATCGTTTTTATGGAGTCTGGTTTCAAAGTGAATGCGACTTATTATCGGGAAAATGTTTTAGAAGCTGCTTTAGAGCCGTGGACACGCAAACATTTCGGTCGTAGACCATGGACGTTCCAATAGGACTCGGCACCGTTTCATAAAGCTCGTGTGAACCAAAAATGTTTAAAAAATCATGTTCCACACTTCATTTCGTCCACACAATGGCTTTCGAAATCGCCAGACGCAAATCCGATGGACTATTCCATCTGGTCCATTTTGGAGAACAAGGTGAGGACTAAGAAATATGCCAGTATGGATGCACTGAAAAAAGCGATTATACGAGAATGGGCCAAAATACCTCAAGATCACATTCGTGCAGCATGCAACTCATTTTTTGTCCGTTTGAAGGCTATAGTCAAGGCAAAAGGTGGTCACATTGAGCTAAAGTGATTATACATATGTTAAAATTGTAATCATTTTTGAACAATTTTGTCTTTAAAATCAATAAAAACTAATTTCACCCAAAAAAATTATGGTGTTTTGAATAGGTAACACTTCATATCGTTCACCCTGTATAGCGAAAATCGAACGCAGTAAATATAACAAAATTAACAAAAAGATGAGCAGTGAAGAAAAAATAAGACAACTTGGAGCAGTTATCAACTTGAAGTTCTGAAGAGCTTTACCCACTTCAATAAGCAAGAAGTGGAGAATTCTTATAATCCTCACAAAAAATCAACGGCTAAGAAGTGTCACAGTGTGGTGGTGGTGGTGGAGGTGTTGTCTGAGTGGTACAGCCCAGACCCAATCAACACAAAAGACCAACTTTTTTGGCCTGGAGCTCATTCTGCCACTCCCTTCAAAGCCGCGGTTAGCGAACGGGTTACTCTAACCCACAAGCGAGCTTGGCAGGCTGAGAGAGGCTGCAGATGGACAAAACTGATGCTACCTGTCATGTCCAACCGACTGTCGCAGTTCCTCCTGTCACTAAGCAGAAGGGACTATACGAGGCTGGTTGGACTGATGACGGGCCACTTTCTATGGCCACTTTCGAAAGATGGGCATCTCAGACAGTGCACTTTGCCCAGCATGTGGAGAGGAGGATGAGACAACGGACCACTTCCTGTACGTCTGCCCCGCCTTCGCTCGAATCAGACTTGAGGTCTTTGGCACTGATGTGTTAAGAAACGACCACCTTGGCTCCTTGGCACCACAAGATCAACTCAGATTTCTTCCGAGGTCGAGTAGATTTAAAGAAAATTAAAAAGGGAATCCGAGTGCAGTATAATGGTCTTAATTGTGTCTGAGTGCTGCACTTGCTAGTCTGTCCCGCCGAAAAACAAAAAAAAAACATAAAAGATGCCATTTTGATACGCCATTTGTAGAACCACTGATTTTTATCTATCGCACCATCTTGATTTCTATTCTTGATTCTTTTGTGGCCCTATGCTCCCCCGCAGAATAATATGTTTTGACTATGAATCTGTATGTCGTCTACTTTCTTTTCTGCAATTTCTTTCAAGTTAACCATCGAGAGCTCCCCAGCATTCTATGTATGTCGCAGAGCACCCAGCCTTGGGTTCTTAGATTCATCTGGATTGCAGCTTCTATATCTATCGTCGTACAGCCACCCCTATCTTCCTGGCATGGCCACCCACAGACCAATGGCCGGTTATCGTTGACATAATTCTGAATATGTCTGCTCGTGTCTTTCTTAACAAATCGTCAGTTTTGGATTAGTTGAAATTGGGACACGTTTGTTTAGTTCTTTTACAGGTATCCGTGTTAGTCCATCTGTCAACGGCCTGTTTCTGGAATAGCGAGAAGATCTCCCTTTTGCGCACGCCTTTGGGACAGCCTATTCTACCGCTGCGGATTCGTTATAGGATGCCACCTGTTTGCCAATACATCATTCTATGTTTCTATGATCAGGTGCCCAGATGAGAGTGATGTCTGTGGGACGCACTAAAGCATTAAGTTACCCTTTTTCAATGTCTGACGATTTTTGAATTGGTTATGGGTGACTTTAAAGGAAAGATGGCTACTTGACTATCTAAAAAAATAGTTGTTGGGGACGGTTTCCAATTATCCCTTATCCCGGGAACTTCTGCTTGAAAAATACTAATCCAATTTCGCACGCCAAAATACTTGGACGTTTCGAGGTCTTTCGAATATACACCGGCAATCCCTTTGGATCCTTCACTGTAAAGTGCAGTTGTATTTTCTTTGACTACTAAATTCAAATTCCATATCTTACCTTAAACTCTATTCCAAAGTCTAGAGTAGCGGTAGTAAAATTTTATGAGTTGCTAGTACGAGTAAGCCTTTGACTATCTATAATGGCAGCAACATCCTAGCATTCCAAAAACCACCTTATTTTATTCTGAAGACGGTAATCGTTGCTGTTAGTCGTAATTGCAAGTCTATTGGTAACAGGAAGAACATGACATTAAAAGTCTCTGCTGAACACGATAGCTTCAGTTACTCCTGCGCAGGCTGCTGCCACAATATCCTCTCCCGATATAATGGAGATGAGATTGCGCCATGAAGATACAGAAAAAGAGAGACCACAGTTATTCGATACACAAGAGAGCATTGCTTTGCCCATCCGAAGCAAAATTTTGAGAATAAGTTCGACTGCAACGTCACCAGTGACTTGCCAGCAGAATTGTGCCCCCGCATTTCACAAATATTCACACTATCGTCCAATTAGCCTTTGTTCCGAAATTAACGAAGTAAAATGAGCGAAGGTTGGGATTATTTTTTTTTTATTTCGTAAACAAACGGCCGTGACAAACTTCATCAAGTAAACAAATCAGCTGACTTTTTCAAAATAGCTGAGAGCCGGTTAGCCGTCTGGTGTTAGCCATAGTTCTGAATTCTGTATATCGCGTACTAAAATCACTTCCGGGCTTAAGGGGGACAGATATTGATGTATCATGGACCATGTACTTTTATGCGATGTTTTCTAGCAGCAACTTTCATTTAAAGAAGCGAGGACATGATGACGAACCTTGTAAACAGATATGGGCCAGAAACAGTAGAAACAGTCAGGCTGCGATAAGATTCCTTCGTCTACAACTTAGTCGGCAGTCTAGCATCAACTTGCAGTTACTTCTAGACCATGAGGATTTTTCCGGGCAAATAAGATGTGGACAAGCGAGCCTGGATTGTCAGAGGCTAGCAGTCCCCCAGGTGTATACGCCCTGAATGTACCACAGTTCGAAGAATACACTTCAACTTCAATTCTTTGAGTACCTGCACAGTTTAGGCACAGACTCACTGAGAGAGCTGATTGAATTCACCAAAAGAGCGGAATGGTTCTAGGAGCATGTAGGATTGGGATTGAGAAAAACCGTCCAAGCTATCGCAATAGGCCTCTATGACAAGCCAGTCAATTCTCATAAAAGCAGCACGCCGAGCAGAACTCAACATTCGTACAACTATTCCATGTCCCCGAAGAGTAGGCCACTACTACTTATAGTTGCACTGAGGAGAGACAATGAACGCCCATAATTTGAATGCCCATAAGCGCAATGCTGAGTCCGCGGCTTACACCCTATAGACCGCTCCCTATTGGCTCCCTAACTGGGTCCATGTCTTTGGTTTATGATTGAGAATTGAAGAATAATATAATACAAAATTTCGTCGTCAATGGAGCGCAATTGTAAGCCCTTGTTCCACACGTATTCTTACGCTCTTCCAATCAATCGTGGCTCAGACGGCAACAAACTAATGTGGGTCGACCTCTGCTGTAAACAAACCGCTATCATCTCACTTATTACGTCAACCAATCAGCTGATTACTTCGAATACACTTGCGTCTGCTCCACCTTCGCTGGGACTAGGCACGACGCTTATGGAAAATGTGTGCTTAGAGGCGAACGACTGGGCTCACTAACTCCTGACAAACTACTCAGCTTAATTGGTAAATCAAGTAGTTTTGAAGCAGGTAAAAAAGAGCATGAAAATTGTACAACTTACGGCATACTAGGGCTATGTTATGGGGTTCCAACAAAACAAAAAATAGTCTACTCAAGATTTATGTTCCATCTGTGCGGACAATGGAGACGTCGGCTGTGAGTTCCATCACACAAGGACTCCACGTAACAGAATTGGCTTCATAATGATATTATAGAGCCGAAATACTACTTTAGGCTAGAGGCCCCATTTTTTGCTAATAGTGCCTTTGCATCCATACAAAGCAAATATTCCTGTTGCCCTCCTTATCCTCTCTTCAGTATTGGGCTTCCACGTTAGCTTTCTGACCAAATTATTTCTCTTTGTCTGAAAGTACCTGGGAAGCACCCCTTATTGACGGAAATTGCCTTCCTTATCCTCTCTTCAGTATTGGGCTTCCACGTTAGCTTTCTGACCTAAATATTTCACTTTGTCTGAAAGTACCTAGGAAGCACCCCTTATTGACAGGAGTTGAGCTCTGGGTATTTGATATTTCCTCGTAAAGGGGATGAGAGAATTCACCGATAGGCCCTAATCCCAGCATCAAATCGTGCAAAGTATCCACAAACTTTCCTCTGACAATTAGTACCCCCTCATCTGAGGGGTCAAGTCAAAGACAACACAGGGAAAAGGTGAGGGAACACCGTCTTATGGAATGCCTCTACTCACCAAAAAACCCATATATGTATATCGAAATTTCAAACTTTTGCATATTTAAATTTTTTTTTTTAATTTCATCAAGAAGTTCACACTAATCAGAATTTTTTGAAAAATTTATGGTATGCAATTTTGTATATGTACATATATGTATGTATCTGGCGCTTAGATCCTGTTTGGGTGTTCGGCCGAGCTCATTTTCCTATTTGTAGTGCGCGTCTTGATGCTTACCACAAAAGGAGGGAACTACGGGTTTAGCCCACCTCCAAACGACAGATGGCGAGCCATGCAGAAATACACTCGCAGGTTGCCATTGTCTGCCAAGGAGTGACTGCTATTAGAAAAAACAAATTTCTATCAATACGTGTTTCGTACCCGGGATTTCGAGCCTGTGCACTTTCGAAAGGTCGCACGTAGCATATTCGGCTAGGGCGCCCGCCAATGCAATTTTATTGCTCATTGAATTTTGGTATAATAAAGTGTAAGTTTCAAGTGGCTCAACGAGCGCGTAAATTTTTGACAATTTCATTTTTGCTGGTGGCCTTTTGCATTTTTGCCATATAAAGAATGCTCGATAAATTTCAATGGAAGAGAAATTTCAACCCTGTCTACGAAAAAAATTCTATAGACTATAATTCTGCATACTCGAAATTTTTACTCGTATAATATTTCTGACAAAAAAATTTTCAATTTTGATGAACATTTGTTAAATTTTCTTTTTACTTAGTTTTTATTGCTTGTGCTCACAGACATATTCAAATATTTATTTTTGAGATTCAAAAAAATTATCTTGAACTAATAAAAAGTAAAAGTTGAGACACTAAGTTGTGTTTGTATAGTTTAGTTCAAATCTATGCAAACACAAATCCCGATGAATGCGTATAATAACGAATTTGTTGTATATGTACATATATGTATGTATCTGGCGCTTAGATCCTGTTTGGGTGTTCGGCCGAGCTCATTTTCCTATTTGTAGTGCGCGTCTTGATGCTTACCACAAAAGGAGGGAACTACGGGTTTAGCCCACCTCCAAACGACAGATGGCGAGCCATGCAGAAATACACTCGCAGGTTGCCATTGTCTGCCAAGGAGTGACTGCTATTAGAAAAAACAAATTTCTATCAATACGTGTTTCGTACCCGGGATTTCGAGCCTGTGCACTTTCGAAAGGTCGCACGTAGCATATTCGGCTAGGGCGCCCGCCAATGCAATTTTATTGCTCATTGAATTTTGGTATAATAAAGTGTAAGTTTCAAGTGGCTCAACGAGCGCGTAAATTTTTGACAATTTCATTTTTGCTGGTGGCCTTTTGCATTTTTGCCATATAAAGAATGCTCGATAAATTTCAATGGAAGAGAAATTTCAACCCTGTCTACGAAAAAAATTCTATAGACTATAATTCTGCATACTCGAAATTTTTACTCGTATAACATTTCTGACAAAAAAATTTTCAATTTTGATGAACATTTGTTAAATTTTCTTTTTACTTAGTTTTTATTGCTTGTGCTCACAGACATATTCAAATATTTATTTTTGAGATTCAAAAAAATTATCTTGAACTAATAAAAAGTAAAAGTTGAGACACTAAGTTGTGTTTGTATAGTTTAGTTCAAATCTATGCAAACACAAATCCCGATGAATGCGTATAATAACGAATTTGTTTCTTTGTAAATGTCTACGTGAAGTATTTGTTTGCAAAAATTCTTAGTTGCGTTTGTTTTTCAGGAGGGGGAAATTGGAGGGAGATTAGCATTTATTTACAAGTTTAACAACGCAAAACGCTAGTTACTGTCACTACTATTTATTTACTGTTTACTGAATATTTCGCTGTACAATTTTAGTTGCTGCTTTTCTATTTGAATTTCGTTTAAAAACCCACTTTATACATTTTTTTAAGCTTATCCATTTACCGTCTAATTATCTAACTCGAACATCCACCTCAAATGCGTAATGATAATAAAATATATTAAATAAATAAAATATTAAGCAACCATATGTAGGCGGCTGGTAACGAAAATCCTGCTAACAGAGAATGTTAATTTCATTAGTTTTCATTCATAATAATAACAGAGACGTAATAATTTTGTTCATCATTTCATTAACATTCTCTGCTGCTAATTATTGCTTTTAGCAGAGATGTTAATGCTTAAGGCTAATGATTAACATTCTCTGGTTTCATATTTTTTGTATGCAGCGCCGAAAAGTGTGCTTTAAATAATTGTGTGGTAGTTCTCATTAACACGAAAATGTGGCTGATGTTCGAATTACATGATTAGGTGTATATTTTATTTTTTTATTCAACTGCTACAACACACGCGTTTTGAGTTTTTTGTTACACTTTTTTTTCAACTTATATGGCTTGTTAACCATTATATTGCTTTTGCTATGTGTTGATGTCATGGGTGTTATATGTACGTGTTTCTTACTTTTAGTATCAAATAATTATATTTTTCTAATTTCTTCTTTGGTTGGTATATTTCATTAGCGTAAAAGACTACAAACAGATGACACTTTTAGAGATCATTAAACTCAAGAGATATTTAAACTAAAAAAAATTAATATTACTTACAAATATATTTTATAATTCATAGAAAATCAGTAAATGCTTAAAAGGAATAACCAAGCAATAGTTAAGTGGAGAATTCTTAAAATACTCATATACTCGTATGTATGTACACTATTCTCTTTATACTTTTTAATCCGCATGTTTTTTTAGTGGTAGTGCTTATTTACAAATGCAGCATTTTTAAAAGTGAATTCTCATTTTTTAATCTATGTATGCATGTATAACAGTAGTGTTGGCTGCGAAGTGAGTAGAAGAATATACAACAGAATTAATTACATATTTATTCATATTTTTATTGCAAGTTGGCAGTTTTTCATATACATATGTAAGTGTATGTGTACTTATAACTGTGAGTAGCCTGTGTACTCAGTGAAAATCGGTGTTGCTATTTTGGAGGAGATATGGAATTTTCGCAATTGAAAGAGGGGAACAAAAATTAATGAATATACATGAAAATGTAAGGAGATATGAAAAAGAAACTTGAAAATGTTTCAAAAATTCAAAAATCAAAGTTTTTCAATGAAATAAAAAGAGTTTAAAATTTCTATATATGCTTTTCTAAGAACTCTCAGTTACACAGTTACTTTAAATGCCAGCTTCCCCGGAAAATATACAAACGGGAGGTAGAGGGAAATTGCGCTGACTAGAATTATATCTATGAACTTCATTGCAATTAGAATATGTGACTATTATAATATAATGATTTGGCAAACATGTCCGATGTATGTATGTATATATTTTAAAACTGTATACGATTAATAAGGTACCAGATAGGCCAGTTGCCGAACTGCAGCTAAGAGCTCTACCAGGTTTGAGAAGTTTGAAGTTACCTTCAGCAGCTGATTTTTGTTTACATTTGGAAGTCCCTATCAGCTAATGCCTAGCAATACTCCCGTTAAATAATGGGTATGCAAAAGGTGGCAACTGCAGATCGTCCCCTTTCTGTGCTAGCCTCGTATCTACAAAATCATAATTTTCAATAAATCGATAAAAATGTTTAGAGTTACTTAACTTCTATGAAAAGTTATAACTTATTTGATACGATACTTATAGTAGATACGAGGTTTTTGAATTCGAACATGTAGATACGAGAAAAATCGAAACGCTCTGAAAAAAATTCTATAATCATTATGAACGTTGTATGTTTTACGTAACAGGAGTGCTAAGAAGTGTTTTTCGCTAAAAAGCTCAATTTCGAAAAAAATGAAGTTACGAGGTTAACACAGATTCAATGTATCACTGTTTCATTTCGCACTAGTAAAAGTATATTCACTTTGTTTATTAAGGGGTTAGGATTAGTCAGAATTAAAAAAAATGGAAAAAATATTGTGTGAAAATTTGAAGTGTATCCGACAAATACTTTTCGAGTTATTCAACAATTAACAAAGGGCGTTCGGGCGCTCCGGAGCTCAATAGCAAAACTTTAAATGCGTTTTCTGAAAACTATGTTTTTTGAACTGGTGATCACTGTAACTTAAAAACCGCTTGGTAGATTTCAATAAAATGTCTACTGCTTTTGAAAAAAAAAACTCGTACCTGATCGAAGGATTTTTTTTTCAAAAATTTCGATTTTTTTTTTTTAATTTCAATTTTTTTTTTATCACCTAACTGTCGTTTTTTTTTCTTGAAAATCTGAAAAATATTTCCTAAGACCGCACTATTGTTAATTTTGAAAAAAAAAACTTCGATCAGCCACAAGATTATCTATTAATAAAACTAATTTCTCTTGTCCGATTGATTTGAGATGAATCTCCAAAGAGTTATCATGATCACCGCAAGGGACTTCTGGAGCAATGGGCTCCACACAAACAGCGATAACTTTTTCAATTATTATTATTATTTTTTTTTAATTTTGCTCAAGTCAAATCGAAACATGATGTATTAATGCTATGTTTTTATGTTTGTGAAATAAAGCAATTGACTATTATGAAAAATCATCATTTTTTCGGGCCTTTGACTGCCCCTAACCCTTTAAAAAATATACGCATTTAAAAGTATAAAAAAAATGTAAAAAGTATTTTTCCTTTTTCAAAATTCTGCCACACTGAACACCCTCCAGAGAGGGCGTGACATCACACTAGCCTAGTTGTGAAGTGTTGCCAACCTTTTGCTCTTGGCAATAAATTGAGTGCGTTTTTATACACAAAATGCGAACTTTTTTAACATTTTTGAGTTTGGTGTTTTTTTTCTATTTTTTTTTAATTTGAAAATAATAATATGTAAATAAACAAAATTACAAACAATAATAATGAATAAGCAAAATTTTTAGTTAAAAAAATTGTATACTAAAAAAGTCTAAAAAATGCCACTCTGCAAAGAATTTAGTGGAAGAAAGAACAAAAACCTCCAGGTCTAGAGAACAAAAACAATGCTAAATCAAGTTAGGAAAATGCTAATCTGGTCACACTGATCACCAATTGTGCTAGTGTGGCATCACGAAAATCAGCTTATA
This sequence comes from Anastrepha obliqua, assembly GCF_027943255.1. Lineage (NCBI taxonomy): Eukaryota > Metazoa > Arthropoda > Insecta > Diptera > Tephritidae > Anastrepha > Anastrepha obliqua. The sequence goes on from NC_072893.1 coordinate 54,423,040, forward strand.
TTGCCAAATGCGCTGAGAGCAAAGTAAGGGGACCACAATAGGCGCCACCTCATTCTATTCTCTCCATCGTGTATACATTCTATATACTTATATAAAGGGTTTTCCAATAACAGGTGTTATCTATCGCTATCGAGAGATGATTAACGATTTATTATGGGCGGAATTGGATGGTGTTGATCTGGACAAAGTTTATTTTCAACAAAACAGCGCTACGTGCCACACAAGCAACGAAACCATTCATCTTTTACGGGAAAAGTTTCCGGACCGTGTTACCTCTCGAAGAGGTGATCACAATTGGCCACCGAGATCTTGTAATTTAACACCTTGTGACGTTTTTCTTTGGGGCCATGTGATGGTCTACATCAACAGCCCAGGGTCGATTCAAAACCTTAAAGATGGAAGTCGTGAGGCTATCGTGGACATAGGGCAGCCACTTTGTAATTCGGTTATGGAAATTTTCATGAAAAGAATATTGTGCTGTACGCGTGGTCGTGGTGGTCATTTGTCTGATGTTATTTTCCACTATTAACGCCATACTTTCCTCTTTATAATGATATAAACATCCGATCATTTATATTAAAAAATAGCATTTTTCTTTGGATAAAAAAAAATAATACCTTTTATTTAAAAACCCTTTAGTTAAGACCCGCTCTCATTGTGTCTAACTGATTTTTGACAGTCAAACACTTCGTTATGGAATGTGGTGAAATTTCTAATCCAAGTTTTTCTTCAAGTAGCAGGCTGGGAGGCATAAGGACAAAATGGTGCAGTTCAACTCGTTCTGCGTCTTAAACTCATCGGAGTTTGTTTCATAATGCAAAAAAAAGAAACGTGAGTCAAAATGGTAAAATATATTAGGTGAGTTTAGGTAGCAGAGTGGGAAAAATTGTGAGAGAAATTTAATAATTTTAGGATTTATTCAATGATGAAAATTTCGGTATAGAATTTTTAAACTGAAGTAACTTGGGTTCTTTTTAACAATTTTATACAATTTTTTTTTGTAAGTTCTCTGTTAGGTATTTGGCCGAGCTCCTCTCCCTATTTATGGCGTACGTCTCGATGTTGTTCCACAAATGGAAGGACCTACAGTTTTAAGCCGACTTCGAATGGCAAATGGGGGTTTTGTTTTTGAGGAGCTTCTTCACGGCAGAAATATTTTTGGAGGTTTGCCATTTGGTTTTGCTAAGACAGAGTGGGAAAAATTATAAAAGAATTTTTATAATTTTGAGATTTAAGCAATGATGAAAATTTTGGTATAGAGTTTTTAAATTGTGGGTTGTTTTTAACATTTTTGTAAATATTTTTTATAATTTTGTAGAATAAAGTATACTTTGGGCAGCAAATTCAAACTTTTTAGATAATATTTTTTGTTTTTAGCCATTTTTTAAGAACGCTCACGCTCAGAGTACGTATGCTAGTGCTTCGCTAGAGCAGTATTTATTGCTAATTTGTCACTTATGGGATCCCGTTGAGAAGCTTGAAGGCGTTACGCAGCATAGTCTCAGCTATTCGTACTTGTAAGACTTCATAACAGTAAGACACAAATCTAAAGAGGAGAATTCATGAACTTTTTTTTCACCCCGTTTGCAAATCGATCGAAGCCTGCAAATAAAAACATGTTTAGAAGAATTTTTCGACGACAATGTCCACAATACTTGGAGCACTTCACATGGAATAACTCTTTAAAAATGTATAAAGGTAAAAAAAATATATATTGTATATCAAAATGTCTTCAAATGGTTCAAGAATTGGTGCAGAAGTTTTAGAAGTTAAAAAGAAATCAAAAAGTCTTTAAATGGTCTTCCGGTTGACCAATGATTTGTGTTCAGATATGACAAGTGCGTAACCACAGCGCTCGCTCGATAATGTGAACACTCCCAAACTGGGTGCACTCACTACTCTAAAACGAGAACAAGGAGAAAAAGTTCTAAAACATGAGCATAGAGCGTTTCAAGGTTGCATTTCATTTGCATCGAGCTCAAATAATTCTGAATTCGGGGAGTCTCCTATCAGCGAGTTCTGCATTCCATTTGTGGTTGCGAGTAACGCGCAAGGCTTTTCAGTCGCAGTTTTGGCCTGGCATGGTGTGTTTTTTCTTCGATTTACTGCATAAAAATGAGTTCTAAGAAACTTGAGTGCTTAAATTTAACCCTCCGTTGGAAACCTCTTTTAAAACCTTCGGTTGGGCACTCGGATCTGGCCTGTTTTCGTCCTGTGCGAGGATCCTTTTTAAAAGGTTTTATCCATAAATCGATAGAAAAACTTAATTTTAGGAAGCTACCTGAAAGCTCAAGTCGTTAGCTGCAATAGATATATGTTAAATTCATGTCCAAAGTCGAAAAAGTTCCAGACAGACCGGGGTGCAGAACGGAGGATTAAAAGAAAAAGTTGAAATACTCGATTTTTCACAAAAGGGATCGAGTGTGACTTGGTTAGATGGCAAGCCGTTGACCGCTTGAAAAGAAAACTGGCGAGCTCAACTGCGTTTCTTGATGTGCAATGCCGTCGATCTCCGTCACAGTTCAAATGCTGCGCTTTGTGTTATGTGAGTTATTCAAAATTTCGTTATTATGAAAAATGTCAGAGCCAATGTACGTTTTGATGACGAGGACGAGCCCAACGACGAGGCACTGGAGTGCAGCAGTTGAGAAGTTCAAGCAAACGTTACAGTGGGCCAGCTGTGAAAGCGACGATCAAAATGATATGAATATATTGAGACGTCTAAGGGAGAAAGCTGTGTTCCAAGTACTAGAAAAATAGCAGACAGCAAAAAAGATGACTGATTTTTTAAATAAAAAGTTCTTTCCAATTTACAGCGCATATCACACAACAATAAAAAGTGAATTTAATGGCGTTAATATGTATAGACTTTATAACTGTTTGGCACTCGAAACGTGCATGCTTTTGTTAATGTGAACTCACTTGGTTTTTATTAGTTCACGTTAGCGAGCGCGCATTGTATGTATAATCAAGTAGATTTCGATGAAAATGGTTTTCTTGGGAACAGAATTTGGGGTATTTTTAGCATTTTTATATTTTTTGTTGTTGTAATTTTGTTGTAATAAAATATACTTTGGAAAAAAATTTAACTTGTTTTTGAAATTTTTAAAAAAATTTTTTATCTGTCATTTTTTAACACTCCGTTGGACAACTTTTTTAAAATCTGCGGTGGGGCACTCGTGCCTGGCGTTTTTTCGCCCTGTTCGAGGATCGTTTTTAAAAGGTTAGGTATAAAATTTATTTTCGGGAAGCTACTCGGAAGCTCAAGTTGTTAAGTGTAATAGAAATATGTTAAACTCACAAGTCGGGCCTACGGCCGCCCAGAGTACGTATGCCAGCGCTTCGCTAGAACAGTATTTAGCAATCATTTTTACTGGTACGCTGGGCGTATTTTAATATAACTCAAAAGTTTAGGGGATCCCGTTGAGAAGCTTGAATATAACTCGAAAAGTTATGGGATCCCGTTGAGAAGCTTGAATATATCTCGAAAAATTAATGCGATCCCGTTGAGAAGCTTGAGTATAACTCGAAAAGTCAAGGGGAGCCCATAAGGGTCAAATAAAAAACATACCATTTCAGAGGAATTAATCCTAGGGGTTAGGAATTTAGGGTAATCAGAATTTCAAAATATTGCATTTTTTTGCATTTTCTTAAAGTATAATATCTTAGAAATATTGTGTGAAAATTTGAAGTGAATCCGACAAATACTTTTCGAGTTATTCAACAATGAACAGAGGGCGTCCGGGCGCTCCGGAGCTCGATAGCAAAATTAAAATATCGGGTGTACAACTAATTAATTTCGTATTTGTTACTAATCTCATATCTATTTATGTAGTCAATATTTTGACAGTGACAGTTATTCTACATATGTTAAAGCACGCCAAAAATTCAAGCAAATTTGATATGTCACAGAGAATATTAAAATTTTTTTATTACTGTCAAAATGTCAAATTACGTTCCAACAAAACAGCATTTGCGGGGAGGTTTGCTTTTGTTCTACAATTTAAAGAAACATGCAACAGAAGCACATCGTTTACTCTCAGCAGCTTATCCTGAATATGCTCCAGAGGTTAGAGTATGTGAGCAGTGGTTTGCACGATTTAAAAGTGGTGATTTTGACACAGAAGACAAAGAGCGATCAGGTCCATCAAAAACGCTTTAAGACGAAGAATTGGAGGCATTACTCCATCAAGATCCATGTCAAACTCAAGACGAACTTGGAAAAACATTGAAAGTCACTCAACAAGCCATTTCTAAACGTTTAAAAGCAGCCGGATAAATTCGCAAGCAAGAAAATTAGGTGCCACACGAATTGAAGCCGAGAGACGTTGAGAGACGATTTTGCATGTCTGAAATGCTGCTTAATCGCCACTAAAAGAAATCGTTTTTGCATCGTATTGTCGCTGCCGATGAAAAGTGGATTCATTATGACAACCCACAGCGTAAAAGATCATATGTGAAACCAGGCCAACCAGCCAAATCGACACCAAAACCGAATATTCATGGTTTGAAGGTAATGCTCTGTATTTGGTGCGATCAGAAGGATGTGTACTATGAGCTGTTAAAATCGGGCCAGACGATCACGGGAGAGCTATGCAGGCAACAATTGATACGTTTGAAGCAAGCAATAGCCGAAAAACGGCCAGAATGGGCGACCAGACACGAGAATTTGATTTTCCATCATGACAATGCTCGGCCACCTATTGCAGTACCGGTCAAAAATTATTTGGAAAATGCCAGAAGGGAATTTCTACCTCACTCGCCTTTTAGCCCAGACATAGCTCCTTCTGATTACCACTTGTTTCGGTCGATGCAGAATCACCTTTCTGGAATACGGTTCACCAATGTTGAAGGTATTAAAAAATGGCTTGATGACTTTCTCGGCGCAAAAGATGAGACGTTTTTTTGGGATGGAATCCATAAATTGCCAGAAAGATGGGAAAAATTTGCCGCTTCCGATGGGCAATATTTTGAATAATATATTTTTTCACTTTTATAATATACTTAAATAAATGGTTTATTTTTAACAAAAAAATACGAAATTAATTAGCTGTACAGCCAATACGTTTTTCTCAAAACTATGATTTTTGAACTGGTGATCACTGTAACTTAAAAACCGCTGGATAGATTTCAATAAAATGTATACTGCTTTTGAAAAGCATAAAAAACTCGTGCATGATCGAAGAATTATTTTTTTAATTTCAATTTTTTTTTCAAAAATTTCGATTTTTTTCAAAAATTTGAAGTTTTTAAACAATTAATTGTCGGTTTTTTTTCTCGAAAATTTGAACAATATTTTTTGAGGCCGCCATATTGTTAATTTTGAAAAAAAAAAGCTTCGACCAGGCACAAGCTTATCTATAAATAAAACTAATTTCTCTTGTCCGATTGGCTTTAGATGAATCTCCAAGGTCTCGTGATGACCACCGCAAGGGACTTTTGGAGAAACGGGCTCCACACAAACAGCGATAACTTTTACAATTACTATTTTTTTTTTTTTTTTGAAATTTTGTTAAAGTCAAGTCGAAATATGATGTATTAATGCTATGATTTTATTTTTGTAAAATAAAGCAATCGACTAGCAAAAAAAAATTATTGAAAATCATCTTTTTTTGGCCTCTGACTACCCCTAACCCCTTAAAAAGTATACACATTTATAAGTATAAAAAAAAATTTTAAAAGTACTTCTCCTTCATAAAAATTCTGCCACACTGAACACCCTTCAGAGTGTGTGACGTCACACTAGCCTAGACTACCCTTAACCCCTTAATAATCCGAAAACTAATCAACTAAGTTTTTATATTACTGCACCTATTCACCTCGCGCATCTTTTGCCTCCGATTTACTCTAAACATAACAAAATAAATTTATCAACTAAATATATAATAAATAAAAAGTCAAATTTTTGTTTTCTTGCGTGAGTTTTGAGATAAATCCAAAAAATCATATTTATTCAAAACCACTTTTATAATAATGTTTTTTTTTACATTTTCTTTAAATAAAAATTTATAATTGAAAAAATATATGTATGTAAAAATACAAAATATTTATTTAGCATTAATTGTGGATGTATGTATATGTAATGGTATTTATTCTCTTGTAAATAAATGTATAAAATAAAAATGATTGCTTCAAAAGTGCAAAAAAATTATAATAATTGTAAATGTATGTCTGTACAAATGTATAAAAAACAAACAAAAAAAGTTTGTAACATAGAATGCAATATAAAAATATATGTACATGGTATATGCAACGCCATCATGTCTGTATATCATTTCACATGTATGTTTGTATGTATGCAATAATGTAATGATGATGAAAAAAATAAAGTAAAACTAAAAAAATAAGTAAAAAATATTTATGTATATGCAAATATGTGCCGTTTTTTATTGTAATTGTGTCTATGTATATATGTATGTATGCATGTATGTATGATGCGCAATGTGACAACACAAAACATAAACAACGAATTCAAAAAATACGCACAACTCCGTACTTAATGCTAAAAAAATATTGTATTTTAAATTTATTGCGATGAAAATTTTTCTACTATGTAATTATGATCGTAAAACACGTAAAAGAGCTGTTGAATTGTTTACTTTTTATTGAAATGAAATTTTAGTTAAAAAAACAAAATATTCGTTTGAACACATTGCAACTGCAAACAGAGTTGAATTTTAATTAAATTTTGTTTGCATTTCTACAGCTACTGTTTTGCCCTAATTTCCCCCACTCACTCACTTTCTTTGTGTCATGCGTTTTCTTACATTTTTCTTACATGCGTTTTTCGCTCCACTTTTGACGACGCCATTTCGCCCGTGAGGGTGTGTATGCAAATAATTACATATTATTCAGATTTAAGTTGAAAATTATAACGGTTGCATAAAATATTACTTCATTATTTTTTTATATATACATAGTAAATATATTAAATAAAAATTATCCTGAAGAAAGTGGTAAATGTTGCTTTACATTAATTAAAAAATCAGTCCAGTCTACTAACTGAAGGTATATATGTATATGTGTATGTGTGTATATACGCACGTAAATCTGTGCACACATACAAAATAATCCTACGATTTAAAACATAACTAAACAGAAATCTTTTAAACGTGTAAATATTTCAATAAATAAGCAAACGTACGATAATTGAATAGTTAATTAATTTAAAAGAAAAATTCTAACCAAAACGAAGCAAGTTATTATTATGAGAAACGGTGGTAAGTTCAAAAAATTGCTTATTTGTTTGTTGTTATTACTGCTTTTCTCTCACCAACATACCGTTGTTGTTGCACTACAACTAATTAGCGGCGGCACGCGCTCTTACTGTCTTTGCCGCCTTGCTTCCTGCTTTCTGCTCTACAACGGTGGCGGTGGCGGCGGCTGCGCCGCTGATGGATGATGATGATGGCGCAAGTGTTGATGATGATGATGATAACTAAAATGGGGCGCGTGTTGGTGCTGGTGCTGGTGCGCGTGCGCGTGTTGATGGTGTGGCAGCTGCTGCGATTGCGGCTGCTCCTCCACGGGCACCATTTCGGACTGCAGTTGTGGCTGCGGCTGCGGCTGCTGTAGTGGACGTTGATATGAATGCGTATTCATTGCTGCTGTATTGTGATAGTGATGATGATGACGATGGTGATGATGATGCATACCAGACTGACCGCTTGTACCGCCTGTTGCCGCACCACGCCCCGCATCGCCGTTCGGTTGCGTCGTTGCCGCTGCCGCTGCGCCAACTCCACTACCATTCGAACGCATACAATTCAGCGGGAAATTGCTAAATTCCACCACAATCGGCGCTGCTGAAATTACATTAACATTTTGTGTTGCATTAACGGTGCTGACACTGGGTATCGCTGTGCCGCTGCTGCTATTGCCACTGCCGTATGTTGTTGGTGCCGCGGTGGCTATCGCCAGCATAGCTGTTGGAAAGAGATGCTGTTGCTGTGGCTGCTGTTGTGTCGTGGCTGCTGCAACGCCGGTCTGTTGCTGCGTGTACGAGTGCTGATGTGGCAACGCAGGCGCCAGTCGCTGCTGCGGTTGCTGCGCCTTCGTTTGTGATGTGTTCGTTGTGTGTGCTTTAGACGCCACGTGCGACGTTTGTGTTTGTCTGCCTCGCACTGCATGCTGCGTTGTTGTTGTTGTTGTCGCTGCTGCTGGTGGTGGTGGTGCTGCATGACAGTGTTGATGTTGGTACTGTGCAGGTGGCTGTGATGTCCCTTGTAGCTGTGGTTCATCTAGTTGTTGTTGTTGTTGATGCTGATGCGAATGCGGATGCTGCTGATGGTGATGGTGATAGTAGGCCGTTTGGAGCTGATAGTGTTGCTCATACTGTTGCTGTAATTGCAACTGCATCTGCTGGTGGTGGAAAGCATCCGACAACGGCGTCACTGTATTCGCACCGGCATAGTGCGGATGATGTGTTTGTGTCTGCGGCTGATGCCGGTGGTGGTATTGCTCTGTCGACGACGACGACGGCGGCGGTGGCGGCGGTGGTGGTGGTGGTGGTGGCGGCGGTGCGTAGGGTTGTGTATGCCGTTGTGTTCCTGCGCCACCAGATGCTGCTGCTGCCGCCGAATCACTTGCGCTCGTATAGTAATTGAAATTGTTGCTGTTTGTTGCTTCTGCGCTACTCGGCGGCGTACTGCTTATGGATTTTGTTGCTGCCATACTATTCGATTTCCCATGTCTGCCGCAGCCGCCGTTGTTGTGTGAATTACTGTTGTTGGCATTGCTGCTGCCGCTGGCATTGCCGCTAGTATGATTGTTATTGTTTTGGCTATTACTGCTAGCAGCTTCTTTACCAGCCGCGGTTGGTGCTGAAATGCCCTCAAATTTGCTTGCGTTCGTGCCAGCAGCTGACGCAGCAACGGCTGAGGATGTATCCGCTGTGTTTTTTGTTGCTGCATTGTCTATGGCGTTAGCTGTGGTCGTTGCCGATGATGTTGTCGGAGTCGTTGAATTATTTGTAGAAAAATAGTTGTCGATTTTGGGGGCTGATGATGAATGCGGCAAACTAAATGAATCAAGTCTTTGTCATTTGGAATTGCTTTGCAAAGCTGCATTAATTTGAGTCCACAACTCTTTCTTGCACGATTTCGATCTGGAATACAGATAATAATTTTTCGTTCTACATTTTAAGGAAATTAATCCTTCTTACGCACCTTTTGATTGACTGCAACCAATCTTTGAACTGACCACTGCCCTCGGGTGTGATTTGAAATGCGGCACGCGCTGCCAAGATTATGCTTGCGAAATCCTCGTAATCGGCCTGGGTCAGATGGTATAACTTCTGGTGTATGCATTGAATGTACCTGCATTTTCATGGAAAGTATAGAAAATTGAACAGTATTCAGAACTAGAAAATTACAGCTATGAAGCGTCACTTACATCTGTTGACACTTTTGCACCAAGGGCGTTAGCGCCGAGCGCAAATGCTGCATTACCAACTGATGATTGTTGCGTCCCAGATAGTGCGCCGAATCTAGAGCCACATCGTGCAGCACAAACGGACTAACAATGGAATTGACCGCGCATATGCAGAATTGATGTAGATATTGCGTGCCAAGTTTCTTTGAGATGCGCAGTAGCCATTTGACGTCTTCGCCGTAGGGTGGATTGCGGGCATACTTCGCTTGAGGACGATCATCGTGTACGCGACGCGCCAATGTCTCCATGGCCAACATGCCGACGTTGTAGGCGGCAAGCAGATAACGCAATTGAGTTGAGCTGCAAGAAAAAAAGCTGATGTTTAGTGAAACTCACTTGCAGAATTATTTCCTAAAAAGATGTTTTTTTTTTCAACTTACGTGAACTGATGTGGATGTCGTTGGCGCACAGGCGGTTGTGGCGGCGCAGCATGAACTGACGGCTGCTGTATAGACGGCGCTTGCACAAACGGCGGATACACGCCTTGTTGTTGTTGCTGCCGCATCTGGTGCTGGGCCATGGCCACGCTGGCTGCAGCAGCCGCTTGTGAGGGATGTTGTGGCGGTCCTTGTTGGTGCGCTGATTGCGCATAGTATGCCGCGGCTGCTGCAACTTGTTGCATATTCTGTGGCGGTCCACCTTGACCGGGTTGCGGGGGAAAGCCGGGTTGTTGTGCGCCTGCCGCACCACATTGTATCGCCTGGTACGCTTGCGGTGGCAATTGTTGTGGCGGTATTTGAGGTGGAAATCCACTGCCAGGCGCAGACGCCTGGTGCACATACGGAGGGGGCGGTTGGGCAGCGCCACCTGGCTGTAAGGGTGGCACATTCTGTGGCTGCGTTTGCGGCGGTGGGTAACCCGGATATGCTTGCGGTGGCGGTGGTCCAGCGGAAATGTACATTTGCATTTGATTGCCCGGGTAAGTGGTGATGTTGTGATGATAGAGATTTTGACAGAAACTATATGGCGGGTATGGTGGCAACCCAATGGACGCTAGTGTGGCAACACCTTGTTGGAACGGTTGCGGCGCTGTGGTAACAACCACCTGACCGGGTTGACCAGGCGCATTGGGGCCACCCGGGGGCCCTGTTGCCATAACCGGCGGTGGCCCGACCATCCCGCTTGGTGCTTGCTGCTGCTGCTGTGCTTGTACTTGTGCCTGCATTTGTTGTTGCATTTCGTGGTGCTGATGCGACTCGATCAGCGCACTTAGGCTCGCCGCCGAATGATCCAGATGATCGTCGTGCTGTTCATGATCGTTGTTCGGTGTGGTGTGGCCGTACAACTCGTACCAGTAACGCGCCACTTGGAACAGCACTTCGGGATAAACACCGCCACCCTTGGCTGCATTCTCGACAGTGATGCAGGCGCGCTCAAGCATGTGATCGCTCTGTTCTTTACATTGCAGGATGGCGCGTTGAATTTCTTGGGGATTGAGTGCGGCAGCATGTGGCAACACGGAAAGCGCCAGCTCAGCCGCCGGATATACCATATTGTTGTCCCAGCCACGTGAGGCGCGGTCGGCCATACCAGCTGCTTCGGGCGGCGTTAAATGACCTTCCCAAGTGTCAATCAGAAAACTTATAGCCGGTGCACCAATTTCCATTGCTTGGCCCAGAATCCACGACACATGCGAAGAATAGGTGCGCGACAGCCAGTTGGGGCTGACCCAGTTGTGTAAGCCGAGCGCGTACAGGCCTAGCTGAAAGGCGCACATATGCAGCGCGCGATGCGGTCCGTGGTGATTTTGATTGGTGGTGGCTTGTGTGAAAAGTGACGTGGATGAATTTCCACCAGCTTTAATCAGTAAATTCTTTGCTAGCTCGAACAAGAAATGCGCGCTGGCTTCCGACGGCTGATTGGGTATGGAGGGGAAGGCGCGTTTGCCCTTATAACGGCTATCCTTGGAACGGCTGTTGGCGCCACCAGCAACGCCTGCTTGACCGCTAGGTCCGCCCATGGCTTGACAACTGCCACCGGCGCCAGTCAATGTACCACTGCCGCCGCCTAGCGAAGATGAGACGCTCAGCGCGCCCATGCCCAACTCTAGTTCTGCGCTGGTTGAACTATGTGGGCGGCTATTACCGCCCACAGAGCCATAGTCTGAGAGGAACATATCGTTGAAATTGGCATTGTGTGCCCCGCCATTGATGCCACTACTGTACTCGTGATCCTCACGGCGCGACATGAACGACGCGGCGGTGCGCACCGGCGGATTGCTCGAATAATAGGATGGTAATAACGGTGATTTTAGCAAAACATGTATCTCGCGGTCCAGTAATTTTTCCATGATCTTCGCGATCTTACGAGGCTCATCCTTGTAGTAGCAGAGAAGTGTAAGCGCTAGTTCGCCACGTTGACGACGTGTGCCCTCGCACAGGAGCGGATGTTCTGCCTCCGATACGTTTGCTTTTAGCCCCAATGCGGCGACAGCTGCTTCGAATCCCAAATTCTCGTCGGAAGGAAGCCGATACATCATGCTCATTAAGCGATTGCGTTGTTCCTTAACAGTTACCAGCGTCATGGCCAGCGCATCGAAGATAAACGTAGCCAAGTTGATGGGCAGCAATGCCTCACCGCGCATTTTGAATGTACCGCTGCGCAGACATTCCGCACGTTCGCGTATAACCTGCACCTCTGGTTCGTTAAGTGGAATCCTTTTCAGTAGCGTGAGGATATCTGCTTCCTGGTTGGCCAGTTTCACTTCTAGCGGCTTTGTGCTGGCTGGTGGACGTGGCATTTCCAACGCAAACAAACAAATTCTGAAGGCAATGTGAAAGTGCTCAGAGTTCTCCGACAATACAGTGCACAGGAATGCACACTTCGACAAAGTGGAGGATGCCAATACAGTGAGGTGGTGCGAGATGGGGTTGACATTCTTATTTTTGCCTTTCCGTTTCGGGATCTGTGGTAGTTCCACCATCAAGTTAGGTGGGTTTGCCAACATCTCCTCCGCCAGACGTACCGCCAATATGCACGCCTCCCGCCCATGTCCATGTGCATGCAGACCCTCAGCACGCGCCAAAAGTATATCCCATGCGTCCTCTGTGGGGCGAACATTCGAAAATATGTGCGGCTTTTCATTAACAGACGCCGTCGCATGTTGGACTGCGCTCGATGTGGATGCTACGGGTTGACTACCGAATGCTGCTACTTTTGCGTGAGAAATGTTGACGGCCGGCGTTTGCTTATTGAATGTTAATGGTGTAGAAGCGACTGTAGAAGCCGGTGTTGCCGCTGACGCTGACGCAGCTGCTGCCGCCGATGTGCTCGCCACGGGAGTCAGTTCGTTCGATTTTACCACAGGCGGCGAGTCTTGTGCAGTGAACTCATCGCTGGATGAGGAGAAAGACTCATCTTTCGACATACGTCTAACGGCCGGTACTGCCATTTTAGTGCTATTACTTTTCGCTGTAAGTTCGGGAGTTGTATCTATGCCAGCTGCTCCCATTAACATCGAAGAGGAGGATGAGTTCGATGAGGAGCTTGAGGTGGATGAGGATGTGTCAGATGATAACGAAGTGGTTGTTTGATATGAAGAGCCACCACTTTTCCCAACGGTCCCCATAGTCGGAACATCGGTGACAGCAATCGTACCCAGCGCTTCGAATCCACGTGGAACACCTGTCTCCTCCAAACGCATTGCCATACCTACAATTCCACCACTGACACCTACAGCGCCCGGGTGGGATGGTTCCAATGTCTGTCCACCCTCAGCACAGAGGTTGTTACTGCTGCTATCGCCGCCAAAGTCTTCATTCTCGCAAAATCCTTCACTGCTGGCGCTGGAACGGTTGCCGTCGCCACCTCCCCCACCACCGCTACCGGAAACACTACTCATCGGCAATCGTGGCAAATCAGCAATAGCCGAAGGCCCTCTAATGCTGGTAATGGTGACGCCGCCACCGGGAACGCCCGCGCCATGTCCATTGCCACACCCACTTGTTCCAGCGTCCATACGTAGACCGCTGGCTTCCACACTACTCAAAGCATTGCCAACGCCAACATTGCTCAATAAACCATCTGCTACCGAGGGCATTAACCCACCGGGAGCCCCTACTACACCAACCGCACCAAGACCTTGATGTAGACGCGCATGCACGCTGTCACTTGATGAGTTGCTCGAGTTGTTGCTGGACGAAATATAGAAGCGCTCGCGGAATGGACGCTCGTGACGTTGCTTAAACGCTGCATGCATGCCGTGATCTGTGGATGAGCTGATGTAATTGTAGTGTTTGTTGTTTGCCATTACAGCCTGCGTGGCATTCACTTGACCGCTGTTCGTTTCGCTTTTCGAATCGGTGTGCTTGAAGCAGGTGAAGGGTGAATAATATATAGGATTGGTATCGTGTGTATGCGTGATGCCCGCAATGGGATACTCCTCCCAGTCCAAATAGCAAGCTTCAATGGCCGGCTTGAAGCCAACAAACAACTCAGCATCAGACCTGAAAAAGCCGTTCAAAATATTTATAAACATATGTACATATAATGGGTGATCAGATTGGAGGTACTTTTCCAAAAGAGTTTTTTTGGCAGATCACAGATCACGCGTGACTACTGTCACGCCATTGATATTTCACCATGGAAAGATCTACATATGGCCTAACAACGTTAACAAATCGCAAAATTGTGTTACGAGAATCGACGCGCTGTGAAAAGTGTTCATCGCGCGCTCGGGCCAACTTATGGTGTTCAGCGATGAGACCCATTTTCGGCTTAATGGCTACGTCAATAAGCAATATTTGGGTTGCATTATATATATATAATTGGCGCGTACACCCTTTTTGGGTGTTTGGCCGAGCTCCTCCTCCTATTTGTGGTGTGCGTCTTGATGTTGTTCCACAAATGGAGGGACCTACAGTTTCAAGCCGACTCCGAACGGGAGATATTTTATGAGGAGCTTTTCATGGCAAAGATACACTCGGAGGTTTGCCATTGCCTGCCGAGGGGCGACCGCTATTAAAAAAATGTTTTTCTTAAATTTGGTTTTTCACCGAGATTCGAACCAACGTTCTCTCTGTGAATTCCGAATGGTAATCACGCACCAACCCATTCGGCTACGGCGGCCGCCTACATCTATGGGCTGCATTACATCTATTGAAAACATATTTCCTCAAAGACGAGGCCGGTGCCACTGTAAATGACGAACGCTATCGCGTAATGATAAACCACTTTTTGATGTCGACTGTCAGAAATCGAAGCCCGCGATCTCCACAACACAAACTCATTTGGCTCCAACAAGACGGCTACGGCGCTACTTGCCATACAGCCGCTTGCCGTGAAACAATGGATTTACTGCATTGTCGTTTCGATGAGCAAATTATCTCTCGACTCGGCCAGTGGATTAGGCACCAAGATCGTGTGATATCACACCTTTGGACTTTTAATTGTGGGGCTATGCAAAGTCTAAATGCTTTGTGGATAAACCAGCTTCGATTGAGGCATTGGAAGCCAACATTACTAAAGTTTTTCACGATATGCCACCAAAGTCCTCCAGCGAGTCGCCAGTCATTCAAAATTGGTTTTTAGGGATGGCCGAATTACGGCGCAGTTGCGGCCAATATTTGAAAGGGATTATCTCTAAAAAATAAATGTGATGATTCTACCCAAAACAAAAATAAGAAAGAGCCCAATCAATTTGAATTTTTTTTTTTCAATTTAAAAACCGATACCTCTGAATTAATCACCCTTTATATGCATTTTTTGGCATAAAAAAAACAGAATAAGATTAATATCAAATACAGATCGGAAACAGTAACGAGTTTAGGATAGAAATAAATACTGCAGTTGCGAGAGGAAGAGGGATATACAGCCATGGACAGATAAATAGCACAAATGTTAACCTTATACAGGGTGGGCCATATAGCGTTTGCTTTTTGAACCACCTATTTTTTTGAGAATGGTAACACAAATGACATGTGAAATGTGTTCATAATTTACTTAAGGGGGGCCTCTACTGTAAAACTTAAAAAAAATCGATTTTTTACTTTTTGTTGAAACATACTCAGAAACAACTCTAGAATGTTCCATGAAAATCTTAAAAAGAAATCTTGAATAGTTTTCAAGTTATAAAAGTTTTAGCAAAGCAGGTATAAACTGAGCGCTCGAGCGGTTTACGGTCATATGCGCTTGATCAAGAGATAAGACGTTCCCTACTCCAACCTTCTACTTGGTTACCCATGTCAGAATATCTATAGATTCTTTTGACCTTGAAAATGCTCATTGGATATTATTTCGGATAAAAGAATAAAGCATTAAGAGAGGGGAGCTATGGGGCAGGAATAGCTGATTAAGCTGTAAGTATGAAAAATTGTTTAAGCGTGTTTTTCTCGAAACCACGTTTTCAAAATTGCCCACATCACAGCTCCGTGAAAAATAACATATCAAGCTCAAACTTTGATAGTATATTTTTAACAATATTTACTAGTTTTTAAAGCTATGGTGGGAAAAAATTTATTATTTATAACCCCTTTTTTAATAACAAAATGACAACAAAAAAATGTCGATTTTTTAAAAAACTTCAAAAATTTTACAAAAAATTTTTTTTTTGCAAGTAGTAGGCTTAACAACTAAAAATAATGATATATAATAAAAAAAATTTGTTTTTTTCATTTCAGATTTTTTTTAAATGCGCGACAGTGTGGGCAGATTTCAAAAGGCGTTTCGGGGGAGCGGCTGTACAGCTGCCATTTTGAAATGAAAATAAATTTAAAAAATTTTTTTGTACACTCAAGACCTGTGTTTATGTAACCCTAAACTTTTTTTTACTAATTAAATTAATACAAGTATGAAAACAAAATCCATGAAAATTTGATTTTTACAGTAGAATCCCCCCTTAAAGGATTGACATTTACGAAATGGGACGCTATACGCTTGAACGAAATTGGGAAATATTGAAAACCTAATTCCAAAGTGGTGAGTTTTCTACTCAAACTGTGAGAAATTTGAAAAAAAAATTCCAAAAAAACGATTTGCCAACAAGACAGTTCGTGGATCAATTTGTTAATCGTGTTCGTGAAAGTGGATCGTTAATGGATAAAACAACACGTACACCCGAAAACATTGCTGCTGTAGCCGAAAATGTGCGTGAACATCCAAAAACCTCAACTCGTCATCGTTCTCAAGAATTGAACATTTCACGCACTTCTTTGAGGAGAATTGTGCATAAAGACCTCGGTATGAAGGCTTACAAAGTTCAATTGGTGCAAGAACTGAAGCCTAATGACCATCCAATGCGTTTTCGGTTCGCTCAATGGGCAGAAAATCGTTTGACCGAAGATGAGCATTTTTACCGAAAAATCATCTTTTCTGATGAAGCTGATTTTCACATCGGTGGCTACGTCAGTAAGCAAAATTGTCGGATTTGGGGCTCAGAAAATCTACACGTTACTGTAGAGAGCCGTTAAGGGGAGCCGTTAAGGACAAATGCTATGCGAACCTTCCAGAGACGATTGATGCTTTAAAACACGAAATCGAAGTTGCCATTCATGAAATTGGAGACCAAGCAATCGAAAATGTGCTTAAAAATTGGGTTGATCGAATGGCCTACTGTAAAGCCAGTCGTGGCAGTCATTTGAACGATATTATTTTTCATTCATAAATGACAATGTTCAATCTTCAAAATAAAAAAATATTGATTAGTTTTTTTTTATAGCCGATTCAAAAAGCAAATTTTACATGGCCCACCCTTTACATATGTTGAGTTAAGTTTTTAGTACGAACTCTGCTCTGATCAAAAATAAATTTGTTTGTTTACATTTATTACCATTATTAAGCTTATATTTATGCGAGGAATTTACCGTTTTCGATGGAATTTTTTGCGTTCTATTTTATTTATGCTTATTGCTGTGGATTGAAGTGGATACAAACATAGCACATTTTAACTTGTGCAGCGAAGAGTAAAACTTTAATATTGTTTTAACGATTTTTAGTATAATATTTTGTTTCTTAAATAAAATTTGTAATTACTAAAAATGGGACGTGGAAAACATTGCACGCCGGAGAAAAAAGCTCTTATATACCGAACGAGTCAAAACGGAAAAAGCTATGCAGAAATAGCTGAAATGATGATGTGCTCTCGGAAAATGGTTTATAGTGCTCTTAATTTAGTTGAGAAAGATTCATCTTATCAAAGCAATAAAACGGAAAGAAAACCAAAGCCGCGAAAAACTGATGTTAATGTGATGTTAAGCAGATCCTTTTAAGTCGGCACGGCAAATAATGCTTGAAATAAATCAAGAATCTGGTCTACAGGTGTCCGGAAAGCTTGTAGGAAGGCGACTTAACGAAGCCCAGCTGTTTGGCCGCATAAGCAGAAAAAAACCACTCCTCTCAAAATGACATATCAAACACCAACTTGCCTTTGCAAAAGCCCACAAAGACAAATCTATTCAGTTTTGAAAAAACGTACTTTGGTCCGACGAAACCAAAATAAATAGGATGGGACCAGATGGGAAAACTATTGTACGGCGTCCAAAAAATTAAGCGCTAAATCCTAGATTCACTAAAAGCGACGATTAAACACGGCGGCGGAAGCATCATGGTTTGGGAAGCTTTTTCCTGGCATAGTGTTGGGCCGATTGTTCGCGTGGTTGGTAAAATGGATAGATTTCAGTATCTGGATATACTCCAGAATAAAATAGAGCCATTTGTGTTTGAGTTTATGCCATTAAATTGGACATTTATGCAGGACAATGATCCAAAACATACTGCAAAGACAGTGAAGCAATGGCTCAGAAGAGAAAAAATTAATGTACTGGATTGGCCGGCGCAGAGCCCTGAACTCAATCCTATAGAAAATTTGTGGAATGACGTTAAGGTCAAAATCGCTAACAAAAATTTTAAAAATTTTGATGAATTGTGGGCCGCAGTTGAGGCGGCCGTCGTAGCTGAATGGGTTGGTGCGTGATTACCATTCGGAATTCACAGAGACAACGTTGGTTCGAATCTCGGTGAAAGCAAAATTAATAAAAACATTTTTCTAATAGCGGTCGCCCCTCGGCAGGCAATGGCAAACCTCCGAGTGTATTTCTGCCATGAAAAAGCTCCTCATATTTAAAAATATCTGGCTTGAAACTGTAGGTCCCTCCATATGTGGAACAACATCAAGACGCACACCACAAATAGGAGGAGGAGCTCGGCTAAACACCCACGCCAAATATATATGTATATATATATAGTTGAGGAGGCTTGGTACTCGATTCCAAAGGAAAGATGCCACAAGCTTGTAGAAAGCATGGAGCGACGGCTTGATGAAGTAATCAAAAACGGTGGATATACGAGGGGTGCCTTTTATATGTCGAGATTAGAGAACAAAAACAAATTTTAATCATCGAAAATCACTTTATTGTTTTTCAAAATATTCTCCATGAAGATCTATACACTTTTGCATGCGTTTGAACCAATTGTCGAAGCACTTTCGCCACTCTGAATGAGGTACCTCCAAAACATGCATTCTGAATGCCGCAACCGCTTCTTCAGGTGTCGAAAAACGTTGACCTCTCAGTTTGTTTTTTACGTACGGGAATAAAAAGAAGTCATTCGGTGCCAAGTCAAGACTATACGGCGGATTACCCATTAATTCGATGTTTTGGGTGCTCAAAAATGCAGTTGTTTGAGCCGATGTGTGAGAGCTCGCATTGACCTGGTGAAGAGTGATCCGTCTTTGGCGATTGGTTTTCCTAATTTCTTGGAAGGCAACTGGCAAACAAATGGTTGTGTACCACTCAGAATTTACTGTTCTGCGTTGTTCTAGAGGTACGGTTGCGACATGTCCAGTTTTTCCGAAAAAACAGGTGACCATTTGCTTGGAAGTGCTTCGTGCGCGAACAACTTTTGTTGGATTTGGCTCATCTTGAAACACCCATACAGTCGACTGCTGTTTACTTTCGAGCTCATACGCGTAAATCAATGATTCATCACCTGTCACGATGTCATAGACGTGTTTCGAAGCCCCGCGATCGTATTTTTTGAGCATTTCCTTCGACCAATCGACACGAGCGATTTTGAGCGATTGACAAATTTTGTGGAATCCAACGCGAACAAATTTTTTTGACAGTCAAATGTTTATGCAATATTGAATGTATGCTGGTCCCACTAATGCCTAAGATTGTCTCAATCTCACGATAGGTCACATGACGATCTTGCAATATCAGTTCGCGCACAGCATCAATGGTTTTCGGAACAACAACTGATTTTGGACGACCTTCATTAAATTCGTCTTGGAGTGAACTACGACCACGATTGAATTCACCATACCATCGATAAACACTGGTCCTTGATGGAGCTTCATCGCCAAAAAATGAATTAAGTTCATCCATGCAATGTTGCTGAGTTAATCCACGTCGAAAGTTGTAAAAAATAATCGCACGAAAATGTTCACGATTTCATTCCATTTTTGGACCGAGATGAATCTTTTAAGTTACTGTAAACAACACAAATAGCGCTGGTATTTCAAAACATTCTGAGTACGTAAAAGCCAAAAAATGTCAAACTTTGCGATACAGCTGTCAGTTGCCAGATTGCAACACCATGGTTGCCAAATCCCGGCATATACAAGGCACCCCTACTAGTACAGGGTTGCCCATAATCGACGGACCCATGTGTTTTTTGGGCCAATTCCGATCGACGAGGCTTGTCCGCAGGCAACAATCTTTGCGTCAATTGAATCTTATACGGGAATAAATGCAATCGGATAATTCGTTGTAAAGTGGTCCGAGCAATGCCCAACTGCTGAGAACGGCGATTTTGGGATGTCCTTGGCGACGTCTCAACACTGGCCCGTACAAGAGCAATATTCTCATCCGATCGCATTGGTCGTACCTTTCGTACAAACTTTTAATGGTGTTCTTAGAAGGTGCTCTTTTCATTTTATTTAATTTTTTATACGCCTTTTGAGTTTTCACAATTGACTTCTTTTGTTGAATGTAAATTTCAACAATTTGGGAGCGCTCGCGTGGCGTGTACTGTTCCATGGTAAAAATCTGCTTGAACTGACGCTTTCGACGCGGTATGTCATTAAGCGATCTGACGTCTCTGTCAAAAGCTACAGGGTTGCCAGATGGGTCCGTCGAATATTAACAGCCCTGTACAAAATACTAATCTGGTAAAACAATATTATTACTTAACTATCCGATTTGTTTACTATCTTTGCTTTTATTTGGAATTTTTAGGATGTGCTATTTATTTGTCCAGGAGGTTTCGTGAGTTATCAACATTCTCGTAAATTAAATCAGAACTGAAATTTTTTTGACCATTTTTTGTTTTAAAGTGGAAGTAAAGAAGTTTTTTATTTTTTATGTTGCTTTTTCCCCCAACAAAATATAATTATTTAAAAACATATTCAACTCTTTGCTTTCAAAGTCTAAATGTGCTATTTATATGGCCATGGCTGTATGTATGTAGGTTTAAGGAAACAGCGATAACGAGGGTAGAACAACGAACAGGGACAGGTTAGGTATAGGTATTGGAACAGCAATAGGGATAAGTAAAGGAACAGGGGGTAAGGATCGGGATAGGGTTAAGAATTTGTGTTAAGTTTATCAATTTGTTTACCTTGAATTCTGTTGATGTTTGTTGCTGTACGATTGTGGCATCATGCGACACTTCACTACACGATCGAGTATCTTCAGATGCCACGCAGTGAATTGTGCGTGCAACATGTCACGCTCATCAGGCGCCAAGCCCGGATTCAGCGCTGCCAAACGCCACAACACCACAATCTCGTCACACAGTGAACTACATGCGTGTTGGAGGGCCGTCGAATTCGAATGTGTATTCGAGTGTTTGCCGCCGCCATGCCCATTGGAACCCATCATCAGCGACAATTTCGTTTGGAACCACCATATCAATATTTGATCGCACATCATGCATTCCTCGGTGATGATCTCCAGCAGCCGCACTGCATTGCGATCACAACGTCTATACATTTCACGTACAATCGACAATAGATTCCACATGCCCTCCGGCTCACGACCACGCAACGGACGCAACAATGAACTCCATTCGGAAGCAGCCGGTGGAGCAGAGTTTGTTAAATAATTTACATCACTGTAAAATAAATACAGAATACAGAATTTTAATATAAAACATAATAAAAAAAAAGTGGCTAACGCCGTTGGCCTTACCTAAAAACTATGGGTGCCGGTAGGCAAAATTTAATTAAAATACGCTTAATATTAGCATGCAACGTCTTCTCGTCCAAATACCAACTGGTCTGATCATGCACAGAAGCACCAGCTGTGGGATCAGGCGCACCACACACTGTATTGATGGCAGTGGGCTGTGAGCTGAGCAGCTCATCGAGCAAACGTTGCGCTGTCGGTAGAATTTGTTGCGGCAATTCGCTGATTAAATATTGCGCGAATTTCTGCAATTGATCGCGTTGTAGGCGCGTCAATGATTCGGACACCGGTGCACGTAAACATACTTCTAGGGGCTGTGCACAAAAAAAAGGAAATTATTAAACAAATTATAGTGAAGATAAAGGTACATTTGTGTATTGAATCAGTTGACTTACATTATGAATTCTATGCAAACAGACGGCGACCACATGCGAGCACCAGTAGGCGGGCGAGGTGCAGGTGCAATTGCACGACGATATGCGCCTACGATCGAAGGTAACCGCCACATTGAAGTGGGCACGTGGTGTTTGACCAACTACAGTGGCTGATAAATGAAAGCCTATGATAAAAGTTCGAGAATTAGTATTTTTTTAAGGCCATATATAAAAAGGCGTTTCAAGTTCGAGTTTCCTTTTTAAATTCAAATAAAACTGTCTGCGGTTTTCGAAACCGCGTGCACGCCTGCAAATGTTAATTTTTT
The DNA here is from genome assembly GCF_027943255.1 of Anastrepha obliqua. Taxonomy (NCBI): domain Eukaryota; kingdom Metazoa; phylum Arthropoda; class Insecta; order Diptera; family Tephritidae; genus Anastrepha; species Anastrepha obliqua. The sequence continues at coordinate 54,445,294 of NC_072893.1, forward strand.
TGTTTGGTAAAATCTTGGCGCCTGTCTCGGTGAATGTTATAAATATCTCAATAGGCGACCGCCGTAGTCGAATGAGTTGATGCGTGACTACCATTCGGAGGAGGACAGGTTCGAAACCACGGGCACAAAACACCAATCGATAGAAAAAAATTTTTCTCATAGCGATCGCTCTTCGGCAGTGTCAAACCTCCGTGTGTATTTCATAAAAAACCATCTACCAATCGGAGGTGACGTAAAATGGTAGCTACCTCAATTTGTAGGAAAAAACAATAAGACGCACACCACAAATATGAGGAGGGGCTCGGGCCAACCACTCAAAAAAAAAGGTCTAAGCGGCAATTATATAATCTTAGTAGTGCTTATGGCTCATTACATTTAAGTGGTCACGTTTTTTTTATCACAACAATTTTTCGCCATCCACTGTAAAATCCGTTAGATGAAGAAGTCGGCTTCAAGTTATGCAATGACTTTTTAAACTTAACCTGTTTGTTTCGTTAATTTTGCATGAAATTATAGTTGCAACTTTTTTTAGTCAGTCAAAATCTTAGTAGTCTTAATATTATCGCGACTATCTTTGTGAAAATTAAAAAAAAAAAAACAGTGAGATAAGTTTATTTAATTGATATTCTGTAGCTAATGGCCAAACTTTTATTATTCCTCATGCAGTAATGTCCAGAAGGAAAAATTGCACACCCGAGAAATGCGCCCTCATAAAAAAATTGATTGCTGATGGAGAAACTTATGTGGAAGTGCAAAATATCATTGGTTGCTCACCAACAATGGGACGTAATGCCATCAAGTACAAACCAAGTGGCAAAAAGCGTGGAAGAAAGCTAGCGATGTCGGCTAGAGAAGTTAAGTCTATCGTCAGATACTCAAATGAGTTTCCATTTGCGGCTGCTACTGATACCTTAACACGTTCCCGCCGGCGCTGTTATTCATAGTCTTCGCCCACAGACGGCAACGTTTACATCTTTTCGCTCTATCGGAAGCGATTGCAGGTTATATTATATAAAACGAAATTTTTTCATAAGGGTAGTCGTTTATGGCTTCTCATCTCATAGGTACCGTCTAATAAAGTACCATTGGTGGTACACGCCGTCCCATGATGCAATCTTGTGCGGGCCACCGGTGGTACACGCCGCCTCATGAAGCAATCTTGTGCGAGCCACCGGTGGTACGCGCCGGCGTGAACGTGTTAAAAGTGTCTTCGAGCGTTGAGACTGTTCGTCGGCGTTTGCGTGAGCATGACCTGGGTGCCCACAGTCCAAGAAAAGTACCGTTGTTGACAAAACGCATGCAGAAAAGAGACTTCGATTCGCCAAAGAAAATATAAATTTGCCTTCGACCAAGTGGTGCAACATTTTATGGTCCGACGCGTCGAAGATTGTCTTGTATGGTGGAAAGAGATCGGGCCAATATGCAAGGCGACCACCTGATACCGAATACCAGCCAAAGTATACAACAAAAACAATAAAGCCTGGTGGTTCTAGCATTATGGTCTGGGCATGCTTTTCTTGGCCAGGCGTGGGACCCATTCATTGGGTTAAGGAAATGATGATTGACGCTTCATATGTTGATATACTCAAGGACATCAAGATGCCATATCCTCCTATTTGTGGTGTGCGTCTTGATGTTGTTCCACAAATGGAGGGACCTACAGTACGAGTATCAAGCCGACTCCGAACGGCAGATATTTTGATGAGGAGCTTTTTCATGGCAGAAATACACTCGGAGGTTTGCCATTGCCTGCCGAGGGGCGACCGATATTAGAAAAATGTTTTTCTTAATTTTGGTGTTTCACCGAGATTCGAACCAATGTTCTCTCTGGGAATTCCGAATGGTAATCACGCACCAACCCATTCGGCTACGGCGGCCGCCGTATGTATATTAGTTTGGGGAAAAAGAAACCCATTATTTTCTCGGTAGATGGCTCAAACAATTTAAAGTTTATGCTCGTAATTCTTGACCTGTTTTTGGTTCCTTCCATTCAGTTGTGAGTTACGATGGAAGACAACAAAGAGAAAATTCGGTACCTTTTACAGTTTTTCTTTGATAAAGGCGAGAATGCGAAAATGCAAGCCAGGCCGCTGAAATTGTGAATGATGTTTATGGTGGCCATACTGTAATAGTTGACTGTAATGTGCAAGTTTTTTACGCAAAAATAATGGATTTCTTTTTTCTAGTTTATTTCATGGAGAGTGTGACGCCATCGCACCTTCTTACCATTGATGGTAATGACAAGTTTTGATCTTATTCAATGCTTTCCTGCATAGCAGCGACATTTTCAAATGAACGGCCGAGACGAACGTGCCACGCAGAAAATTTTTAATTCACTTTTTATTACCAGCAACATCTACCACAGATCCACCATTTTCGTAGTAAATTTTAATTATCTTTATGCGCATATTTACATATATTTTAGCAAATTATAATTTTCTTCGCAATATCTGTCAAAAGAGCCATCGGAATATGAAAAAAAAACTTGCTCAAAAACGAAACTCCAACTTGAAAGACCCTGTAGAAAAAAGCAATTGCTTTTGTTGGTGTAATTTGTAAACAAACCAATTTGCAGTGTGTCTTTGACGGCGCGAGTCTTGAATAGTTGGTCGCCGCGATTAAATTCATCCGCTGAGCTATTAGCCAAACACGAGTAGAGACGTATGTCCTCTTCATTATCCGGGAAACTCCAAAACGCTATACGTAATTGCAGTTGCTCTGGCACGGGAGGAAACACGTGTTCAACCAATTCGAAGGGGATGTATGAGGCGACACAGTGCGCAGCGAGCTCGGTGAGTGAAGGAACCTCTGAAAAGATAAAAAAAGAAAAAAATGTATCATTATATTTATCGAGGTAAACATAAAACTATAAACAATTTTTGGCGGGTGGACAAATAAAAAAACACGTGTTTTCAGCCGTGTTACGTTTATTTGTTGAAGCTAAGTGAATTTCATATAAATTATCTCGCAATTTCATTGAAATCCACTCGAAAGTGAATTACAGAATCTGCCCACTTTTTCAAACTCTCCCAAAGGTTATATACAAATATAATTTCCTAAAACTCCGCGAGGGAACAAAGGGCTACCAAAGTTTGGTAGGCTTACTATCGTTGTTGTAGTAGCACAAACATTCCCCATGGATGCACGGGGAATGATGCTGGAATAACAGTCCTTGGCTGGATATAAATCCGAGTCGTTCCCGTAACGTAGAATCGACTGTCGTGGAAGCGGTAGGCATATTATATTACTTTTTTGCTCACAAAGCGAGTTTTTGAAATTTTATGAAATCATACAGGACGGTAAGAGACGTCCATATAACCAAAATTTTGATGTCTGTGCTGTTCCCACAACTGTAAGGTCTGCATTACAGGAGCAGCCCATATTTATATTCATCCAAGGACTAGCACTTCAGCAAAAATCGTCAAAGTAACATGGGTATATTTGATAGTTGAATATATAAGTTGAAGTACAGTGGTCACACAATTTTTTCGTACACCCTGCGTAGTACGTAAAAAACTTTAGCTTTGCGCAAAATATTTGCTGTGACAATATATTTCTTTTGGGTCATTATAAGAATGTTATATTCCTGATGAATTGCCGCAAACAATCACACTGAGGGGTCCAAGGAAAGCAGGCAGACATAGCAAAATACTGCAAAACATTTGTTCGTACACTTCCAGCTCATGATACTTTTGTTCCAAAAATTGTTTGTGTTTTTACTATATTAATATTGTTGAAATCGAAATAAGATTGTTTTTTCTTAGTTTTTATCGCCCATTCAGTTTCAGTTGCGCGTAATATCTCGCTTGAAAGTGACAAAATGGGACGAAGTGCGGATTTACCATTAGAAATGCGTAAAATTGTTGTTGGAAAACAAGTCTCTGCGCGAAATTGACAAAAAATTGGCAGATCGCATTATACAGTGCAAATTGTTATTGCTGATTACGTTAATACTGGTAAATTGAAGCTAATCACCACCAAACAGGAAGGCGAAAAAATTTACTCCACGTGAGGAACTCAACAAAGTAGCATCAGTCGCGCGAAATCCAAAAATAACCTCCACGATAAATAAAAAAATAAATAATTGGCGGGTATACTTCTGTTAGGTGTTTGGCCGAGCTCCTCCTCCTATTTGTGGTGTGCGTCTTGATGTTGTTCCACAAATGGAGGGACCAGTTTCAAGCCGACTCCGAACGGCAGATATTTTTATGAGGAGCTTTTTCATGGCAGAAATACACTCGGAGGTTTGCCATTGCCTGCCGAGGGGCGACCGCTATTAGAAAAATGTTTTTATTAATTTTGCTTTCACCGAGATTCGAACCAACGACCTCTCTGTGAATTCCGAATGCTAATCACGCACCAACCTATTCGGCTACGGCGGCCGAAATATTCAAGATACTATGCCAAAAAGTAAGCCCACAAACAACCCGTAATTGCCTGCATAACGCTGGTCATCATAGCAGAGTGGCACGCCGCAAGCCATCCAGATATTAACAGAAAGAATAGATTGGAGTTCGCCAAACGCTATATAAATGAGCCAGATTCTTTTTGGGAAAACGTCATATTCAGTGATGAGTTGAAATTTAATGTTTCCGGATCAGATGGGCTTCCAAAAGTTTGGCGAAAAGAAAATACAGAACATAATAAAAAAAATCGTATTCCTACCGTAAAGCATGGAGGAAGAAATGCAGTGGTTTGGGGTGCATAGTTGCATCTGGAGTATGAAAAATAGTTTTTATTGATGATAAAATAGACAAACATCTGTATTTAAGCATTTTGAAGCATAATTTGCATGATAGTGCCGTTAAACTTGGACTGGATGCTTGAGGGCTCTTGTCCCAAAAGACAATGACTCAAAACACTCATCTTATCTCGTGTAAAATGGCTTACTTACCACTGTAAGCAGCTTAAATATTCACCTCAATCACCGGATCTGTACCCAATTCAGCTTGTCTAAGCGCAAAATAACATCAAAAGCATCATTAAAGACAACTTTAAGTGTTGGGTGGGAGAAAATTGTAGCTAATGAAACCAAGGTATTGCTAAAAATATGCATCGTCGTTTGGAAGCAGTTATTAAATCTAAAGGTGGCCCAAAAAAGTACAGAATACTCGTTTTTTCTATTATTTTTTAATAAAATATTTTTTATATGGCTATGTACGAATAATATTTTTGCATAAAATTGAGCCTTATTTCGTTATTGCCTTAAGTTCTCTAATTCCAGAAATGAATTTGGAAGTGTTTGTTCCTTAAATATTGAATAAATATGTTATTCTTTACGAATATATCAAAATTTTGTTCTTTTGTATAAATCGTGCTAAGTATAAGGTGTATCTGTTTATAAACTGTGAGTGTACGAATAAATTTTGTAGCCACTGTATGTATGTTAATGAAACTTAACAGGCACTGATTGACATTTATCGCTTCAAGAGTGTTTTGTTTGTAAATACAACTCAGCTGATTGATAAACTCCCTTTCCGCCTCCAGATAAATGTATTCGACTATTTATTTTAAGACTTTTACTTTCGTTTGAATTATTTATGTATTGAAAAGGGAATCAGCTCATTGCGGTTTATTTAAGAGTGATAGAAATACAAGCAGGGCGAATCTCCACACAAGGTGATTTCGGTAGAGCAACAACATTTGCATGCAAACAAGAATGATAGAGAAATAGATTGCGTCTTCCGAATTCGCCGTGTCGTAAGATTCGAAAAGGATGGGGAATTATTTGTTTATGAAGAAGAAGAGTAGACGAAAGCAATGGGAACAACCAAACACAAGAAATTATACGGACGCATGCACACACACATACTTTCTTGGCACGTTGTCTTCAGCATAAAAATGCAAACAAACTGCATTTGGAGGCTTTATATTAATTTTTGCTTTCACAATTTAACACGCGGCACTTCGTTTTCATTAGTTTAAAGCTCACAAAGCACAATAGTACCAAGCCATTCACTGAATTTTCACAACCATGTTGTTTCTTGTACGTCAGTCTTGTCAAAATCTCGAAAAATAAAATAACAGTTTTGGGAAGACGCCACCTTCGGGACTCAATTCACTCTGCCCCAGCGCTGCCAAGATATGTTTATTCATACCAGCTGCTTCATCTATTCGCCACTTGCATACGCCCGCGTCAGCTGACACGATGAAACTAATGAGAGCCCATGTAAATGAATTCTCAGCACCCTTCCGTTCCGTAGTATCGTAGATTTTATCGCAGGATTTTGGATAGTTCCGTAGAATCGTGTCAGCTGATTGTTCTCTCACCAGACAGTGTTGCCAAACAGTACATTTCAAAATCATTTACAAAATAAACTTAGAAAAATTCTAATTTTTATTAAAATAACTTGAAAACTATGTAAATTTTAGATAAATGGAACTATTTGCATTAGTTGAATTTTGGCTTTGGTTTATTAAGGAATGAACAATTGTAACTGATAACGCGGATGTCTGTAAAAGTGTATAGGGAAAAATATCAATGGCAACATTGTGTCGATACCACAAAACACAAACACGCACAAACCGATGTATTGTGTAAATATGTAACCAAAGGAAAGCAGTTGTTTTCTACGATCACAAGTGTTGCTCAATTTTGTGTATCCTATGGGCAACGGAAAGGGACTACGATAACGTCGATGAGCATAGATGACTAGATGTGAAACTCTTCTTCTCGTGAGAGCGCTGAAAAATGTGCATTTTTTATAACATTCGCCAATATTGCCACAGCGGTAGAAACATGAATTGGGTATTTTTAAAATAAAAATTGGGAATTTTTAGTCTCAACACCACCATTGAGGTTAGTATTTAGTGTGCGGTTGCTCAATAGCCTTATATCACTCGTATACACCTACGTATACTAAAAAGAAGCACAATCCGTATGAAATATGTACATAAATAAGAAAAAAAATTTAAAATTTGTATGTAAATGAAATTTTTTAAAAGTGAAATATAAAAGTAATTTAATAATAATAAAGTAATGAACACAAAAAACATAACTTATAACTAAATACATGACATATTGCGATTTTTTAATATAACACAGAAAGTGGGTAACAAAAAAAATTCTCAAACAACGAACAGAATAAATTAAAGTAGATTACCTTTAATCTTTGTAAAATATCTCAAACTCGAATTCAATTACTTACGCTTTTCAACCATAGAATATTTACGTATATACAAATTTACAGAAACCAACTTACAGTTTTCAATAAAATTACTTTATGTACATAAGGCTAATTAAAAGTAGAAGTTGAAAAGGATATAAGAGGCTTTGGAAAATTCTAAAATTCCCTTCAATTGAAATTATTACGTTTCAATTGAATTAATTTTAAGACACATAATTACAAATATTTAATCGCGTCATTTTTCCATTAAGCAAAAACGAACTGCTTTCGTTAGTTGCCTAGTCGCCTATCAGCTGTTCAAAATCCCATAATGTGTGAATGCTGCCAAGTTTTGAAACGAGCTCATGGGGCGCTCTCTCTCAAAATGAGCTGCAGAGTTTCACATCTAGTCATTTATGTCGATGAGTGCTGTCACCATAACGATTGGCGAAGAACCCTAGAGAGAGGAGAGCTTCGGCTGCCACGACACGGATGATTCGGGAGCCGAGTTCTGCACGATCACTTCACGTGTATTCCCACACTTGTCCAAACACATATTCACACATTCGTTCAATCAGTCGTTGTTCAGACGGCAACGAAGTGTAATTGGTTAGTTTTTTTCGTAAATCACTAACACAATCTTAGTATTTTAGTGAACGAACCGCTTCGTGACCCCCGTTTACGACAGCCTGTTATTGGCCACACCTTCCCAATTCTTTTCACCATTATTTACATGTACATATTTTGTTTTTTCCATTTGGTGGTTTGAATGCAAAAATTCCAATGAGTATGTAAAGAAACAAGGCAACAATAAAGAAGCAGTGCCACTTTGAAATTCAAACCACCAAATCTCAAGAAAAAGTAAAACCAAGCCAGCTGCAATACCGAAGTCCCCTTGCGTGGATTTGCATTGAATTGAGCCACATCATAAAGGCACGTATGGGAAGAGGCAACAGAGAAAAAGTGTAAGGATCACTTACAAATTGTAAACAAGCACGTAAACGTTGGTGTTGGATTATAAAATAAACTATAATAAAGTTTTCTTATTGAAACCTATAAATAAATACATACTAAAGATATTTGAATCAAATTTTTGTAAACATAAACGACAGAAATAAGAGAAGTTTTCGTGAGGCAGTTGCGGGCAATAGAATTCAAGTAGGGAAAGTCCCTGATCGTCATTTACTTGAGAGAGTGGCCAGCACAATTCTTCTGCATACGGTTCAAGCAGCTCAAAATTTCCGGGCATCGCCCAATATCCTCTTGGTAGCTTCCAAACACCAGTTCGGGAGTGAGCTAATGTGAGAAGACGCCGGGTTTGGAACTCGCCACGTAAATTTAGCATGCAAATTATTGCGAATTTTGTAGAAAAATAAAGAGACTTCATTTTCTGCGTGACTTAATTTTTTAGTCGAACAGTATCCGAAATACAGACTTGTGCAGATCACCGAGCAAGATCCAATCCAAAAAGTGATAAGAGGTCGTAAATGGTGATGGATCGATCGGGCACACTCTCAGAAAGGACAAAAAAATCATTAGCAGAACAGCACTGGAATGGAACCCGTATCGACACAGACAATCCGGTCGTCCACGAAATACTTGGAGGCGTTCTAACCTTCGTGAATTAGAAGCAGTCAACCAAACGTAGAATGTCGTAAAGAGAACAGCGGTTAATAGAATAAGATGTTAATAAATAAAAATAAATGTTTTGTTGAAGTCCTATGTTCCCCAGTGGAATAACACTAATCCTTAGGTGTATCGAGAATCTGAATCTGTTAGGAACGCACAATCGCATCCGGTTAATTTGGGTCCCACGACACAGGAATATAACGCGGAACGAAGTAGCGGATGCATTGGCAATAGCGACTACGACCTCATCATTAACTATGGTGCGAGCCAGACCAAATCCTTACTGGGAGGGTACAACCAAAAGAGGTTTAAAAAAACTCATAACTCTTCTCAAGGATAAACTGTGATTGCTCACGGGCATTCTCACAGGCCACTGCAGACTGAGTAGTCATCCGCACATTATTGGATATGGTCTACTAATTCTTGTCGTTTCTGCAACCAATCCCCGTAGACTCCAATGCGCCCTCTGCTTGAATGCAGCGCTATAGCGTGGAGAAGGTTGCGACATCTCGGCCATTTTCAGCCCGAATAAAGGCGCATACGTTCAGTTCAACTCAGTTTTAGCTTAAGTTTACTAAGGACACTGTATCTGTATGAGGTGCTGTAACGAGTAGAGGGCACAAAAGACCAAGTGCAAACCTCAACTAAATGTAAATCTAATCTCTCATGAAATTTAGTATTACGTATTCAACCAAAGAACCCAATCATGGGTTGGCAAGGGATGCTGGGAAGGGAATTACTACTTAGTTCAAAACTTTTACTTTTTCCACCGACGTTGCGTCGGTTTTCTTACTCACATAAATTTCAAAATATAAATATTTATATTGAGTTCGATGGCGTGGCAGTGTAAACAACACACTGCCAATCAAAATATGTGAAAAGTGCAAACGTACATTTGGCATTTCTTGTAAATATTTTGTTATTTTTTTAAGCAACAAGCAGCTGGGAAGATATCAGACTAGCTTGCACCAACAAAACACCGCAACGGCAACGGTAAACCAAAAAGGGTAATTGCACTTCACATGCACAGCCATGTACATCACATTTTAAGTTCTCCGCGGTCAAACGCTCATTCGTGCCAATGACTTATTTGCAAAAATTTACAACAAGCGTTCATACCAGTGAACCTGTGGACAAAGAGTATTCGTGCCACATGTCGGTATTTCTATAGGAGCAAAAGCAAACTATGTAACAGGTGTTTATTTGAACTTATAGGCCATTACTATTCAATATAAGCAGGTAAATTACAATCCATACAAGGACAACAAAATCTTTTTAACAATCAAACTGGACACTTGACCATCTAAACAGCTTATACGCAATACGATGGATCGAATTATGTTGCAGATATGTCAAGTCTTATGGAGATTAACTATCAATACTATCAACACGTATCGTAGAACCCATCACCAAAGTTGAAGTGACTGAGAGTAACTATAAAAAAAAAATTAAAAAAAAAATAAATAATTGGCGCGTACACTTCTGTTAGGTGTTTGGCCGAGCTCCTCCTCCTATTTGTGGTGTGCGTCTTGATGTTGTTCCACAAATGGAGGGACCTACAGTTTCAAGCCGACTCCGAACGGCAGATATTTTTATGAGGAGCTTTTTCATGGCAGAAATAAACTCGGAGGTTTGCCATTGCCTATTAGAAAAATGTTTTTATTAATTATGCTTTCCCCGAGATTCGAACCAACAACCTCTCTGTGAATTCCGAATGGTAATTACGCACCAACCCATTCGGCTACGGCGGCCGCTGACTGAAAGTAACTACAAAGATTTAATGATTATACGCCATTTTTAGCAACTCACCTCTATTATCCATCTATTACTTGGAAGATTTTGAGAAAGTAAGTCATCGGCCTTACAGCCCTAACTTGCCACTTGATGACTTTTTTTGTTCCCGAACAGCAAAAATAAAATGCGCGGTCAAAGGTTTTGAACGCCCGAAGAAGTTATTGAAACCCTTTTAAACAGCTCGCTTTGGTGGTATCCACTTCTGAGTGGCAAAAAGGCTTTGAAAATCAGTTCAAGCTAATGCAGAAGTGTACTGACGTCTAAAGAGAATATTTTGAAAAAACAATAAAGTCATGTTAATATTATTTGAATGTATTCTCATTATGCATTGTGCCCTCTACTCATCACACTACTTCACCCAAATCCAGTGTCATTAAAGCCCTAGAATATATGTAGATGGGTTGGACTGAGCGTATGTGCTTTTCTTCTGGACCTACCAGACAGAGATGTGTAGGTTTGGCAGCCGCATCGCACATAGAGACAGCGATGCCACTTAGACCACGAAATGGGTCCGTTGTGAGCTTAGGTTAGGTTTGGCAAATGTAAGGCTTTTATATATAATTGGCGCTTACATCCTTTGAGGCCTACAGTTTTACGTCACCTCCAAACAGCAGATCCTTTTTTGAGAAGCATTTTCATGGTAGAAATACAATCAGAGGTTTGCCATTGCCTGCCAAGGGGTAAGCGCTATAAGAAAAATTATTTTCTATCATAGCGGATCTGGAACCAGAGCACTACTAAGCGGCAGTCTCAACCCATTCAGCTATGGCGGCCGCGAGGCCCCATTGCACTCCGAAATGTTCACTGTTTGGTGTGATTTGGATGTTGGAGGCTCGAATAGTCTATATACCAATGTCAGTGGTAGATGGTGCTGGCAAATTGTTCACGACTTCATCTTCAGGTTGAATGGTTCTAGCAAACTAGTGGAGTAGGTTATATAGCGAGAAATAACAACATTCCACGAAGGCAGCTCTCAATTGGCCTCCCATCCTAGCTCAGGTAATTTATATTATATATTTTATCATTTTATTCCTGTATGGAACATTTGGTCTCAATAAATTATTTCAACTGGTCCCGATTTTGAGCTAATATTTGAACTTCACTCCATGTTGTTCGTATATTCCATCAAGGCCTCAATAATCCTTCTCCAAATGTTAGACGGTCTTCCTCTACGACGGCTGACTTGCGGTTTCCGTTCAACTGCAGTTCTGGTGACGTCGTTGTTAGGTCGGCGTAGTATTTGGACAAGGCAGTTCCATTTCCGTTTGGTCATTTCCTTAACAATAGGGCACTGCTTGTGCATTGTTTTGAATGCTATTCGGCCAGAATTTGCGCATGACTTTACGCAGACAGCGGTTAATAAAAGTTTGAAGTGCTTGCGCATCTTTTTGCGACAGATTCCATGTCTCACAGGCTCAAATATCCGTAGTTTGGTATTTCTAGATATCTGTTGCGAGGGCCATAGGCAGCTAAGCTTGCTACTGAATGCTGTCTGTGCTTTCTCTATTCGTTCTTTCGCTCAGGTGATTTGGCCGCTTCTCTTAGAGGGTGTGTCTCATGTAATTGATTAATCCTGATAAATATTTTTTGAAAATTTTAACGGCCATTTGATTTTAATAGGTCGCAGCCAAGGCAGCTATAGTAAAAGCGGGAAATTAAAATGTGCAAGTCAACAAAGCCGAAATTTCATTCTTTGATTCTCTTGCATTTTAATGAATAAAAAACCATCTATTTACTTATACCATAAACATAAAACACCCGTTATATAAGTGAACACAATTCAGCGTTTCCCCGTCAGCGCCTGTCTTTTCAACTTTTTTCTTTTCGTTGATATTTTTGTATTGCTCATACAGCATAAAAATATGTATGTAGATATATTTGTTGATGGAATTCGTTTATTTGGGTTTCAGTTTTTGGTTATGTTGACACGACAAGTTCTGAAGATAACAAACGCGCGACAGCAACAACACAAAAGCGACAGTCAACAAGTATAACAACAGCGATAGCCAATCGTCCAGTTAACCAGTCAACCAGTCAACTGGCCAAAACGTCAAACAGTCAAGTAGCCAAGTCAGCTAGTCAGCAAGGTAACAAAAGACAACAACCACCTAACAACCTTAAAGTGGCATGCAATGTCGTTGTCTGTCTGCCAGTCAACAGAAAGAAACCAACAAGTCAAAAGATAACCAGTGGGGCAGGCGAATGAAGAACTGCAACAAAATAGAGATGGAACGGAACAAAGACAGCAACCAATACAACCAATGCAATGCTATAGTAGTTGGCCAACAGGATTGCCAATGCGAAGATGACGTATCAAAAGCACGGGAAACGGGGAACGGGTAACGGGTGAAGAAAAATAAAAGGAGGGTCGAAGTGAACAACGAGGAAGGAAATAGCATACAGATCGGCATAGCAAAGGGGAACCCAAAGGAAATGGGGCAGGAAAGACACTATGACTTGCTCGCAAGTAAGTGATACTCGCATACAAGCAATTGCTTGAATTTTATGAATGTAGGGTCAGCCAGTCAGACAACAAGCGCTGGTCTTGACTTGCATTCTGATGGTGAACTTAACGATACGTCTCGCAACAGTTGTCGATTGAGTTCAAAACGACCGGAAAAGAGGTTTTTAGTTTGAAAGTAATTTTTTAAAGTTTTGCGCTTTTTTTGCTACTTCTGCCTTACTTTGAAATTAATAATGGAGTACTTTGCTCACAAGTGTCCTTTACTGTTGTGGTACGATTGGTAGACGTTGAAAACATATCGGTTATGGCAGGATAAAATAAGTGTATTTAGATGAATACTTTTACATTTATAGCGCACATACAAAAAATTTTAAATAAATATCGATATATTTGTGTGATTTTAAATAACCCTTTAAAAGAAAAAATCATTTTTTATATATAATCGCATAAAAAAATATAAAAAAGATAAATTAAAAATAGTTGAATTATATAATATTATTTGAAAGGAGAAGCTCGGACAAATACCTAACAGAAGTATACGCGCCAATTATTTATTTTTATTTTTTTTTTATATATGAACAAAAAATTATTATTTTTTCTAAAATACAGGGTTTCCCAAAACAAGTAAAGTTACTTATACAGGATGGGCCATATAGCGTTTACTTTTTGAACCACCTATTTTTTTGAGAATGGTAACACAAATGGCATGTCAAATGTGTTAATAATTTACTTAAAGGTTTGACATCTACGAAATGGGACGCTATACGCTTGAACAAAATTGGAAAATATTGAAAACCTATTTCCAAAGTGGTGAGTCTTCTTGTTCTTTTCTGATTTTCACATCGGTGGCTACGTCAATATTCAAAATTGTCGGATTTGGGGCTCAGAAAATCCACACGTTACTGTAGAGAAGCAAATGCATCCACAACGAGTCACTGTTTGGTGCGGTTTTTGGTCTGGCGGCATCATCGGGCCATTTTTTTTCGAAAATGAGCGAGGAGCCGCGGTTACAGTAAATGGCAAGCGTTACCGTGACATGCTCAACGAGTTGTTTCCAAAAATTGAAGAGAAATTTGGTTTCAAGAGGACGGTGCAACTCGTCACACTGCCAAAGTTACACTCGAACTTTTGGCTACCGTTTTTGAAAACTGAATAATCAGCCGAAATTCCGATACCAATTGGCCGCCTCGGAGCTGTGATTTAAGCCCTTTGGACTATTTTGAACGATATTATTTTTTATTCATAAATAACAATGTTCAATCTTCAAAATAAAAAAAAAGTTTGAAAAAATATTGATTAGTTTTTTTTTATAGCCGATTCAAAAAGCAAATTTTACATGGCCCACCCTATATACATAGTTTTAGTCATCAAAATCATTTTTTTTTTTTTCAATTAATTTCGTTTAAATTTTTAACTTTGGCACAGCCTCTCTCAGTCCGAAGGGTACCGAAACGAAAACACGTTACACGCGGAAATAATTTTTCAAGTCGGTCGAGCTCATAATTCGAAAAAACCTTGAGCGGTTGACTTGCAAGGATGGTTTTTTTCAATATATCAAAACATATTTTTTTATAAACAACTAGCTCGTGTGCGCGGCTTTGTTTGCGTATAAAATGAAATAGGTACTTAATGTGTTTAACACTTAAAAAATTACATTTTTTAAGAGAGAGGAAAACAATTTCAGTTTTTAATTGACATTTTATTTAATTATTTTATTTTTTATTTAATTATTTTAGTATTCAAGTGAAATTTGTGATAAGTTAGTTTCTTTTTGTGCACTAAAATTCAGGTGGCAACGCTGTCGGAAAAAATTTTTTGGAATATAAATGTTTAGGAATATTTGCCTTAATATGCATGCTGTAATACTTATGCTTATTTTTTATACATAACTTTTTCTAAATACAAACAGGTGGCAACACCAAGCTAAAATGAGTGTTAAGCCTAAACAGACGATGGCGTTAATCGGAATTAACGACTTCATTCTGAATGGCCTCATAGCTAAAAAATGGCAGTTAATATCTATTGTGAATGAACAACAATGAAACTTTTAGAGAGAAGAACAAGAAAAAGTGACAACAATCATCGCAGCATCAAAATACTGTGACAATATGATGAGTACGAGTATTAGGGAGTAAATATTTTATAACATTTTCGTTTTTCCGATTTTAGATGGCAAGCAGAAAGAAACGTTCAACCTGGACGGAGAGGAACGAACAGCCGCTCATAACCAAATGGGGATAACGAGAAAATAAATAATTATTTTTTAGTACCACGGCAGCTAATACCCGTATTTGTCGCCTGCGATCCATCTTTTACGGGCAAAACTATCCAATAAGGTAATCAGCTGTTCACTAATCCCCGTAACAAACGTCTGTAACACTACAATTTTAATCAAAATTAACTGCGCCGGTAATACCGATCAATGCCGCCGTCTGTCTAGGCTACTACACACAAATCATCCAGCCCATAGGCTTTCCAACCATGTACAGAGTGTTGAAATCGGAGCTGTGGTTTTTGAGTAAGACTGCTTCGAAGAAATTTTCTACGTTTAATTATTATAACACAGCGACTGTTTGAAAATTTTCGAGTGTGCAGTTTTATAGGCCATTGAATTTTGGTATAATGAAGTGCAAGTACAAGTTTGAAGTGCTTCAAAAAATCTCGTTAGGTTTTAACAATTTTTTAAACTTGCACTTTATTTCCCTAAAATTCGGTAGGCTATAAAACTACTTACTCGAAATGTTTTGAAAAATTCAGACTAAAAAGTTTTAAATTTTTATGAAATTTTTTTTAATTTTTTTTAAGTGCACATACCATAGTATGAGACTTGGATTTATTGTATATGGTTTTTGTAAGAGAATGAACTATATTTTCATTAAAAAATTATGAAAACCAGATAAGAACCAAATAAATTGTCAAAACTTGTCAATAAGTCCCAGTGCTGTAGTTATTAAACGCACTGTACGTGTTTGTATTTTCGCACGATTTAATTTTTTAAATTTTGAACTTTTTTTTGATGTGTCACAAAAACCGATTTATGAAATAAAATCTTCCAGTACTTCTACAGCTATATACATATAATCACCGTATATAAAAAATGACATACATTGTTTCGACTGCGCGCCTTTCAATTGAAAAGACTGAAAATTCACACGTTTAAATATCACTGAAAATTATTTATTTATTATTTCGAAATAATCTGAGTGGGGATGAATAATTGAACAAAAAAAACATATCACTTGATTTTAAGGGGTTAGGTGGGTTACAGAGGTTCAAAAAAAGGGTATTTTTACTATTTTTTTTTTAATATATACAATCATATATTTTATTTAAACAATTCAGCATATCAAAGATACATATTTAAACAGTATTTTGTGAAATTTTTATTTAAAAATTCCGAAAACTCAGCCGTTGGTACCTCATCTCCCTTAACGTCTCACAAAAAAATGCTCTTGCCGTGGACAGCATAACTCATAATTGGTTCATTTAAAATCAAAAAACCAAAAATATTTCGTTAGTACATGGATAAATCTCGTTACTGGACGAAGGAAAAAAAAATAAAATTTAATTTGAATTTTTGACAGACTTTGAACAAAAAAACACATTTTTTGGTCAAATTTTCGTCATGTGTTGGCTCGAAAAAATTAGTTGTAATAAAAATAAAAAAAAATCCTTCGTTCAATAACTTGATAATGTTATTCCAAAGATGTGTGCAAAATTTGAACAAAATCGCTTCATAACTTTTCGAGAAATCGTGTCCACCGACTTAAAAAATCGAGTTTTGAGATAAACGCGTATACCTGCGAAACGCTGCACTGACATGGCCTGATGGGCGGAACTTCTGAAGGGTCTATCTCGTAGAATTTTACTCGGATCAATTTGAAATTTTAGGAGAATATTTTAAACATATTATACTATTTAATAAGACAAAAAAAAAAAAATCGATTTTTTGAAATTTTCAAACCCACCTAACCCCTTAAAGAGCGCAATGATTCGTTCGCTGATTCGGAGATTACCGAATGTTCACTCGTTGGTTTTACAACAGCAATGAGAGAAACAAAAAGAAATGTTTTGTATTGAGGTGAGAGAGAGAAATTTCATTCCTCAAAGATTTGCGTATTTGCGAAGTCTGATGTAAACACTTATAAAGGGTATTTAAAGTGCATCAGCATCATCTCGTTGTCGCAATGCTTTGAAGGTAAACGCTGCATTTTTGAGAAGCAATAGCCCAATAGTGCCGCCCGCATTATTCCCAATTGGACGCCCAGTACGTGACCTTGAAGGCGTACATTATATGGAGACAATCGACGCAAATCTTTCGATTAACGTTTTTATTCCGAGCTCTGTTGAATGAATATAACCACCGAAAATATTAATTTTGCAAGTCGTTTTTTATATATCTAACGGTTCTCGAACGAAATCGAACACATTTTATTAAAAACCTTAGCCCTCGTACCATTACATAACTATTGCCGCTTTTTGACGCACTCAACCCATTTTAAAAAACTGCAATTGCTTTATCAATGTTCCTGGTGATCCTCAATTCTGGGTGTTTACTGATATAAAAACCATGCGGAATTTTATATCCTGGATAAGGTAACAAAGTGGATATTTCCGACGAAGCCCCACCAATAGTTTTCTTAGTACATCACCGCCTGATTATAAGGAAAAGGGAAGAAGCTCTAACTAATAAGTGTTCTACTTATTTTCTTTGCAGAGTTGCATTCTCCAAACATACATGCATATGTATGTAGTATATAGTATGTATGTGTGGACGTAAATGCTCACACACATATGTATAACCGTTGGCATGCGTACGTACTCGTTATACAAAAACAAAAGCCATGCAGGACTGCCAAAGGCAAAGACGTTGGCTAATTAAATGCGTGAACGGTGGTGCTCGATATGAAATTTGCAATCCTTTAAATTAAAGCAGACAAATTCCACTTAAAATTCGCGTCGCCAGCTTCGCAAGCGCAACAAAACAACAACAAAAATGTCAAGGGATAATAGGCTGATGGGGTATATACTAGGGAAGGATAGAGGGTGTAATGACAGGGTTAAATGGCGAAAAAGTACGCATATGTGTATGTATGCGTTTGCTTTTGTATGGACGTGCTTTTGTAAGCTTTCGTTTTTCTCTTTGTATTTGTGCAGCACAATAACAATAAAAGCAACAGTGAGCAAGCAACGAAAACAAACACATGTTGTTTCGGTTAAGTCCAGACATAGTGGCACCATTATTCATCGTCGTCTTGGTCGTCTTCTTCTCATTTGTTCGTCGAGTTATTGCATATCTACGCACATATGTATGTTTGAATGTATGTACGTATACGTACATGTACGTGTGTGTATTTGTGTGTATGGCGATAATGACGATGACGATATCAACGACGTCGCTGTCGCTGTGTCGTTAGCAACGTAAGCGTCTACAGTGTTGCTATCACCATCACCACCAACACCACACCAACAGCAACAGCGCTAGCAACACTGACATTAGCAACGCCAGCGCTACAGTAATAATAAAACAAAACAAAAAGAAACAAGTAAAAACATTTTGAAGTGCAGCAACAATACTACGAATGATGCATACATATGTATATCAAAACCTTTGCAACAACAACATGTCGGAGTATAAGACGTAAAATAAAATAGCCCAATTGACTGCAACAAAACGCGTTGTGTCATTGTTGTTGCGCACCATTGCAAGCCATGGTAGTTACGATGACAGTGACATCGGACAACGACAGCAACGAGAGCAAAAATGTCAGTTGTTATTGTTTGTGTTTTCGTTTTTGTTTCCACATTGGCTTTGCTGTTGGAGGCAGCGAACCTTTTATGTACCCCAAATACAACAATTTGAACTTTCGCTTATATGTATTTGTTGATGCAATTTTTGTTGTTCTTGTTATGTTAAAAGTTTTTTCTGCCGCTATTGCTTCGACATCATAGTCTTTATTTTCTTCTACAATCGGCATTGCTCGTTCGCTGTCGTGACCACGTGCTTGTCGGTGTCGTGCGTATGCTCGCGTACGGACATTTGCTTGTCGCTGAAACGCCTACCCATTCTTTCACTAACTGAGCAGCAGCTACTGGTCGTACGCTTTTGCCAGCTGATTTTGTTGCTGTTTATTACTCATGGCCTTACCACCCTTGTTGGTGCTGCCTTTTTGCACAAATTCGACAATTAATCATAACAAGAACAACTCAGCGAGGCACAGCAACAACTGGTGCAAGCAATAAAAAAATATTGTAAAAAAAGAATTTAGTACATAAGGCATTGCAAATTGTTCTTGTCCATTTTAATTTTGCGTGTTCGTTAATTTCGCTGTTTGCCATTCTTGCAGCCATAAACAATAAATTGTGCCATAAATAAAAGCTTTATAAGAATTTCTTTGAACCAAACATTTTAATGCCATATACATACGCCATGATGATACGAGGGTGGCCGTGTATATATTGCATACAACCGGCAAAAATATTAAAAATTCAAATATCTGTTAGAAGACTGCATTAACGAATCCTTAACAAAGCAACTGCCTAGGATAGGATTATGAGCTGGATTTGAAAGTCGTACAAAACCAAAAGAAAATATATATTTACACAATATATGTCCCAAATGGGATCTATTTGGACACGATCATATAACCCGGTCCTTGATCAGTTCAACTCACTGTGTGACGCAGGAAAAAAGCTTGCTAACACAGAGGATGCGCTGAACGAGTAAACACAGATTCCCAAAAGGTTTCACAATAGCTCATACAGTTTTCAAAACAATGAGCGAGGCATCCGTCTACTTGAAAAATGTCAAAAATTAATAAAACCTACTACTGAGTACTTTCATCTAGGCGTCACTTTTGAAATACTCTTTAGTTAACTTTAGAAGCATTCAAGGAAAATGGCAAAGATGACCATTCGCTAGTTGTGGGGCACTGTAAAATATATATTCTCAACATGTTCCCACGAAAGTCGGTTCTACATTACTGGAACGACCCGGATTTAATACCGGCCACTTTAGAAAAAGCGAACTAAATACATTTCTGGTGCAGGTATCCTGAAAGTCTTTCAATAGTATAGTAAAGTTTCAAGTGACTACCGTTGATTGCCCGTCCTAACTGCTTGGAAGATGATAACATCCGATGAGGCGGCCCTTGAGTATTTGAGAGAAATATTCTGCGGAAGAATTTTGGGCATTTGCACGTTAACGACATCGAGTATCGTAAGCGATGGAACAATGAGCTGTATGAGCTTTAAGACGACAAAAACATAAAGCAGCGAATAAAGATGCAGCGACTTCATTGCCTGGATCATGTCGTTCAAATGGATACAAACGCTCCGGCTTGAAAGTAGAAGAGGAAGGCCTCCTCTGCGTTGGAAAGATCAGGGGGATAAGGACTTGACTTCACTTGGTGTATCCAACTGGGAGGACTGGAATATGAGAACAAAGAAAAACAATGGGAGAGAATCATCCAAGGATGATAGATTACAAGTTTGGTCATCCAAAGCAAAATTGTAAGAGTAACTTCGACTGCCACGTCATAGGGGACTCGACAGCAGAATTGTGCCCGCTCATTTCACACGTGTTCTCGTTCTATGTATATCACCAACACAATCTCGGTTTTTTCATAAGCAAATCACCGCCACAACCCAAGCAAGTCAGCTGATTCCATCCAAATCGTCTAGAGCCGGTTAGCGGTTTGATGTTGGCCACACATTTAGAGTCTTTCCACCGTGGTTATCATCCAACAAACTTAAGACGCTAGTTGGAGGATTCGCGATGTACATAATGCAATGCATTCTATCATCCTTAGAAGGATTAACGAGCTGGTCTCGTATATTAGTCTGAGGAGTGACAGCGACAGCGGATGAGAAGCAACCGTTGGAGATGAAGCTGGAAGCGAGAGCAGGAGATGAGTTGACAACAGTGCTTTTAAAAGCATTTATTTCAGCAGTTAGTAATTCATTCAATATTAACAATAATTCTCGTGCATGAATTTTTAGAAGAAAATTGTGTTTATGACGTCTATTTACGGTGATAAATCTTTGAATTCTATGTCAAAAGCACTTAAAATCGATGTCATTCCAAGCTTTGGATTAAAAGAACAGTGTCAAAAGATTTGCAAAATTGTGCGCCAAGTTAACAGCGCTTAGGCCAAAACTGAATTTAATCTGAGTCTTAAGGGCAAAATGTCTGCCTTGATTCAACAGATCAACTACCAGCATCCTTATATTTTTTATAACAAATCACTGTACTACTGGCACCCTGTAGAATGACTTCTGCATGAAATTGAGTCGGTACAACCCCTCCTCTGTGAATGCCCCGCACTTCAAAAGAGCCGTACCAAAAATCTTGGCGACTATTTCTTTGAAGACCTGGGAAATTTCCTAAATGTCTCACTGGAGAGGCCAGTTACCTTCTTACAAAGATCTAAATGGTTTAAGCAACTTAGTTAGGGGATGGAGATCAAATACACGTATCACAATGGGCCTTAGGGTCAACGAGTGTCTTGTGTTAGACAAGTAACCTGGCTAACCTGGCTAACCTAACCTAACCTAACACAATCTTGGCAGAAAAAAATTAAGTGGCAATAGGGCCTTCACATCAAGCGCCATGATCCATGAGACAGCAACTATTGCACGGCAATAAATTAGCCCCATCTGTTGAGAGTTATTTATTGAACTTTCCACAAAAAGCATCCATTACAAAAGAAGCAGGAAAAAAATTTCAGACTAAAGTAAAACATGTCTATACACAGAGACATGGAAGGCTTTGGGATTGCGTATCGAAAATAATGAGTAGTCCATTTGAACAATACAATTTTTTCTTACAGACAGACGTCATTTGGTACGCCCTTAGCTCAATGTTGTATTTTGGAAATACGCGACATTAGGAGCAAAATTGAAACCCACTTTAAAAAATAGTAGTAAGTTTCCTACATTTGCGTGACCTACAATGGAAAATTAGTTATTTTTATATATACCGAATTACACAATCTAATCAACTAATCGATTGATAATGCAACTTAAGGCACAGCAGCCAAAGGCAGAAAATTCTCATCAGACTTATGAAAAAAGTTGACTTATTATGTACTAAAACACTAAATGTGCTCATCTCTGAGCCCTGCATTACTATAAACCATGAGGAAATGCTAATCTGGGTGATTAGTAATAGCTTTACATGTAATAGACCATCTGGTTCATGGCAACTAGAACCCACTTCGGCTTGCAAGCTCAAATAAACTCATTTAGCCTCAATGCTTCATAAATAGTAATAAAAAAATAGTAGTAAAAAAATAATAACTAGCCAGATCTCCCTCATTATTACCTATTCACTTCGACTCTCTTCCTAAAATTAACATAACTTTTAATCGAATTAAATTCCTAAAGTTACCGTAAACGGCACAAAAAGTATATCCTTATGAAGGGTAAATGAAATAAAAACAAGCAACAGGAATCCACCATAAATGCATTATGTAGTCAATATAAGTAATCCAAAATACGTAAGTATCAACCCTCGTAACTACCAGCACCGCTTACAAGAGCCCTTTTGCTGCACTTCATTGCACTTTTTGCTTTATCGCCTGTTTTATTTGCTTGAGGTGTTCACCTCGTCATCCGTCGGCTATGCACAAGCTTGAATCGCTACGGTGACAACCTCAATTAAAATGATTGCAACGCCAACAACAATGGCAACAGCAAAAGATTGCCATCGAAGCGGGTCAGGTCAATTCGGTATTCAATGTTCGCTGTTTAGCGCGAACACGGAAGTGCCGATATTAAATTTAGATAAGCAAAGATATTTATTAAATACAATAAAAAATATCAACATCGTAAAAAAAATGCGAAAAAAAGAAAATAATAAGAATAAAGCCATTTAAACATTATAATAAGTACGCATTAAAAAAATTACGAATATTGGAAATGTAGTAAGACACAGATGCAGAAGACCCAACATTCAACGGTGCGCTAGACAAGGGCTAGTTTAGCAGCGTTTGGTCGGGAAAACCCCCGAGTCATTTCTCTAACGTAAAACCGGCTGCCATGGATATGTACAGACAATCATTAAACGACACTCATCGAGAGACCCTTGCCACCTTTCTAAACACCCGACCCCCGAATGCCGTTATCGGAGTTCAACCACCACCTATCGCAGAGGAAGATATTTAGCTGCTTCGCGAGACCCGCGTAACTTCGCCCAATCACATTCTGAATATTGAAATAGGTTAAACTTCTACTTATCCAGAATCGAACCCGACAGAATCGAAACGCGAAAAAGGAAAATCAGTAATAGATTTCAAACGTAATAGTGTGATTGCATTATATTTGGCTGAAAAATCACAGCCAGCGATTGTTCGTGAGCTCGAGCACTTTAAAGTAAATACACTTTTTTTTATCGCACCATTACTCCTTACAACGATACTGGTAGCTTCGCGAAAGGTCATCGAGTCTGGCGTCAAGGTAAATGCGAAATATTATCAGGAAATTATTCTGGAGGTTGCTTCGAAGCCGTTGGCAGACAAACATTTCGGTGGCATATCATGGACGTTTCAACATGATTCGGCACCGTCTTACAAAGCTCGAGTGAACTAAGAATGGCTAAAAAACAACGTTCCGAACTTCATAACGTCCACACAATGGCTCTCAAATTCACCAGACGCAAATCCGATGAATTATTCTCTTTGGGACATTTTGGAGAGCAAGGTCCGAAATAAAAGATGCACCAGTCTCGAGGCGCTGAAAACCGTCATTGTCCGCGAGTGGGCCAAAATACCTGCAAATGACATTCGGGCAGCTTGCGATTCGTTTCTGGACCGTCTCAAAGCCATAGTCGAGGCAAAAGGTGGTCATATCGAGCAAAAGTAAATTGATTATTAATTTTGTATTATGTTCACACATTTTTTACTTTGAAGTGAATAAAAATAATTTTCCAAACTAAATTTATGGATTTTTAATTGGTTACACTTCGAGCGCCGAACCCTGTAGGTTAAACTTCTACTTAGCCAGAATCGAACCCGACATACCCAATATATGTGCAGCATGTGAAGGCACACCGCACGACACTAACCCTATCAAACTTACTCACCTAACATACCTCACCCTCTGAACCCAACCTGTCAAAACTGCACGTTTTCTGGGTCTACCGTTAGATGAAGACGATCGGTGAATACACCGCACTGACAGGGTTTAGTAAGCTACTACAACAACAACAACAACAACAACAACAACAACAACAACAACAACAACCTAACATTCAACGTTCCCACGACAATAGGTTGCTACCGGAACTTTTGCATTTTGGAGGAGGGTGAATTTTGCCTTCCTTTGTAGTAACCCTTTTGATTGAAACACATGACAAGTTTAGGGTTATAACTAGTATTTTATTATTGAAGGGTAGACCAACGGACAAGTTGCTCATAAAAACTGATCAAAAAGAATTTCAATGATTTTTGCTTTATTGTTATATGAAATCCTTCCTATTAATTGTTGAATATAACAGAAGCCGGTCCTATAAGTCTAATTTTCCCAAGACCATATAAAACGTGTTGTTGCTCTCTCTCCCTCTCTCTCTCTCTCTCTCTCTCTCTCTCTCTCTCTCTCTCTCTCTCTCTCTCTCTCTCTCTCTCTCTCTCTCTCTCTCTCTCTCTCTCTCTTTCTCTCTGGATCTAGAACGTTTAAGAGTTATTCACATCAAATCGGTTATTAGCGACGCCCACAAGTCTGACTTGCCTAACTTGGTCGTAAGGCGATTATCGGACTTAGTGCGCATAAGGTCGATTGTTCGACGGATTGTTTGATACGATACGCCAATCATGTTGATCATCAATTGCAGCCTACAAAAAGTCGGTATTTATAAGGCCATAACCAAAATGGCGTTCCCAGCAGCATGATCAAGGCGTGCGGGTCCGTCCACTTGAGTACCTGCCTAGACGAAAAATCATCATACCCGTCCTGTCGTATAAATTGACCAACGGTTACCCCACAGGGACCAGAGCAAATAATCGGAATTAGTTCTGCAGGAATCATGAATTGGATCAGGGATTATGCATGCAATTTATATAAAGAGCGATGGTCCAGTCAAGAACGCTGCTGAACTGCAAAGTGTTTTGTGACAAGACCGAACAGAAAACTGTCGGACTTTCTTCTAAAACTTGGAAGAAAAGACGTTCGGTTGATGGTCGGTATTATTACAGGGCACAATCCATGGGGTCAGCATATGAGTACTCGAATTGCCTGTCATGTTTTGAGGAGCCATGCAACACGAAACATTTTCTCTGTGAGTGTCCTACCTTTCCTAGAGCAAGGCTTCGAATTTTTGGGTTTCAATATCTTGAGACTGTGTAATATTCGTTCTCTCAAACTGGACGATATTTTCAGATTTACCAAAGAATCCGCAAAATTCCCATAAGTCTAGCCATCTCTATGTCTCTATTCTATTCTATTCTATTCTATTCTATTCTATTCTATTCTATTCTATTCTATTCTATTCTATTCTATTCTATTCTATTCTATTCTATTCTATTCTATTCTATTCTATTCTATTCTATTCTATTCTATTCTATTCTATTCTATTCTATTCTATTCTATTCTATTCTATTCTATTCTATTCTATTCTATTCTATTCTATTCTATTCTATTCTATTCTATTCTATTCTATTCTATTCTATTCTATTCTATTCTATTCTATTCTATTCTATTCTATTCTATTCTATTATATTCTATTATATTCTATTATATTCTATTCTTTTCTACTTGAATATCTACCTTTTCCCCTTCCAGACCTTTAAATACAATGGGATTTGTAGCCTGAGGGTTTCAAGAGTTAACAAATATCTCGGTGCTTCTCGGCTGTACATTTTCAAATTCCAATTCAGCTTGAACGATGACAACATCCGATGAAGCGTCCCTTGGAGTGTTTGCGAGAAATATTCTGCGGACAATTTCTAGACATTTGCACGTTAGCGACGGCGAGTATCGCAAGCGATGGAGCTTTGAGTGGTATGAGCTTTACGACGACAGAGACATAGCGCAGCAAATAGATCCAGCGGCTTCGTTGGCTGGGTCATGTCGTCCGAATGGATGCAAACGCTCCGACTCTGAAAGTATTCAATGCGATACCAGCTGGTGGTAGCAGAAGACGAGAAAGGCCTCCTCTGCGTTGGAAAGTTCAAGTGGATAAGGACTTGGCTTCACTTGGTGTGTCCAAATGTCGCCTGTTAGCACGAGAAAGAAACCCTTGATTGAACTCGGCCAAAATCGCTAAAGCGGTTATCGCACCAATCAAAAAGAAGAAGACGAAAAAAAGCTCGTCCAAAACTTATTTTCAATAAACCCAGTGTTTGGACAGTACAACACTCACTTTGGAAGTAATTTTTCAATATTTTGATATATTGTGCAAGCCTGAGGCGAACAAATTTCCTACGGAAGTTATGATATGGAGTTGCTCTCACTTTTCTGAACATGAAATAACTGTCTGTAGCAACCGACTAACGACCCACCCTTTATACCCTTATACACTTTAAGACAATGAAATGAACACTTGACCAGATACACGTTTAGGAAAAAAAATCATGAAAATAAGAAGGGTAATTACATTGCAACTAACCAAGCAGCAACCGATCAGTGAACAACCACTTAAATTTTTTTAAATATTATAGCTACAAGAATAGTACGGCAGTGGGACGAACGAAGTAAACACAGGTTGAAAAAATGGAAATCGTGTCATCATTTTAATTTCATTTAAAACAACAGCGCGAAAGTCCTTGAAATGGTTTTTTGACATCAGCAAATGAACGGCAGGCTAGGCTGTTGCGAAGTGGCATATACGAGTAACCATCACAGCAGGCAACAAAAGATGCAGATATCTACTTCTGCGTAAGGGCTACAAGGGAAAGAAAGAGCAGCACGGATAGCAGCAGATAAAGAAAACATAAGGAGAATGGCAGAAACGATGGCAGGAAGACAGGCAGTCAAAGCCCAACCAGCGTTAAACATGGATATCTTTATCTTAAGAGCTGAAAAACGGTAATAATGGCAAGACTGTGTAGCTGCCACGAACTTCACAATCACCACCACCAGCAGCAGCAACAAACAAGCCAGGCAAGCAGACAGCAAAGAAATGAAGCAAGAGTACACAAAAAAATAAAATAAACAAACAACGAGGGCAAGAGAAGCGAACAGACAAACAGCAACAGGACAAGGCACAGGTGATGTTGAGCGGGCCGTTTAACACACACACAAACACAGAAAAGAGCATACAATGAAGCACAAGTGTGCAACTATTCTGAAAAATCTAAAATGCTCGCGGCGAAATACAAGAAAGATACATAGATATGCGGTATGCTTGAGTCTACATACATACATACACACACATACTTACATATACACATATATGTATGTTAGCCTATTCCAATTGGACGCAAAGCATTCGTAGACTCATCGAGTACTCCAAATACCCAGACCCGCAAACAAACTTCCCAAATGCTACGCATTTCAAGTCGAGATTTTTGCAAAGCGTTCCAAACAAAACATCAAATGCATGGAAGAGCGCATTGAACACTGCGCAAACGAAAAGGTTGCAGAAGTTGCCATCACTGGAGACAACAGCAAAACATGGAGTCAACTGAGAGCCAAAAAAAAAACAGAAACAAATGAGTAAAATAAAAACTATGCAACTTGTTATTTTTAGACAATTCAATGCAATGTTGCTGCAAACAAAAAGATAAAACACTGCAGCAATTGCGAGAACTCAACAACGCAGCAGATGGACTAGGAAAGAGCTCAGTCTTGCACCAACATTAGCCCTGCAACAAAGAAGCATTTCAGCTGTGCTTTCAAAATAAACTAGCTGAAGAACGCATATAATTGTGTGATGCGATTACTAGTTTGTAGCTGGAGAGCTGAAGCTGGAGCTGCGGGCGTTCTATGGATTCATCACGAGAAAAACTGCAACTAGGCAGGAATCAGTAGTGTAGCATAATAGCGGTGCCGCAATTTTGCATTTGCATCGGCTGTGGCGATGCATGGCAGTGGTATAATACAAGGTGGGTCAAATATAAGAATCTTTAGACTATAAGGGGTTAGCGGTAGTCAGAGGCCCGAAAAATGATGATTTTCAATAATTTTTTTTTTTGCTCGTCAATTGTTTTATTTTACAAAAATAAAAATATAGCATTAATACATCACTTGACTTTAGCAAAATTAAAAAAAAAATTAATAATTATAAAAGTAATCGCTGTTTGTGTGGAGCACGTTTCTTCAGAAGTCCATTGCGGTGATCATCACAAGACCTTGAAGATTCTTCTAAAATCAATCGGACAAGAGAAATAGTTTTATTAATAGATAATCTTGTGCCTGATCGAAGCTTTTTTGTTCAAAATTAACAATATGGCGGCCACAGGAAATATTTTTTAGATTTTCGAGAAAAAAAACGACAATAAATTGTTAAAAAAAAATTAAAAAAAAAAAAATATTGAAATTTTTGAAAAACAAAATTGAAATTTTTGAAAAAAAAAATTGAAATTTTTGAAAAACAAAATTGAAATTTTTGAAAAAAAAATTAAAATTTTTGAAAAAAAAATTAAAATTTTTGAAAAAAAAATTAAAATTTTTGAAAAACAAAATTGAAATTTTTGAAAAAAAAATTGAGATTTTTGAAAAAAAAATTGAAATTTTTGAAAAAAAAAATTGAAGTTTTAAAAAAAAAAAAACCAAATCCTTTGATCAGGCAAAAGCAGTATACATTTTGCCGCCGTAGCCGAATGGGTTGGTGCGTGACTACCATTCGGAATTCACAGAGAGAACGTAGGTTCGAATCTCGGTGAAACACCAAAACTAAGAAAAACATTTTTCTAATAGCGGTCGCCCCTCGGCAGGCAATGGGAAACCTCCGAGTGTATTTCTGCCATGAAAAAGTTCCTCATAAAAAAATATCAGCCATTCGGAGTCGGCTTGAAGCTATAGGTCTCTCCATTTTGTGGAACAACATCAAGACGCACGCCACAAATAGGAAGAAGAGCTCAGCCAAACACCCAAAAAGGGTGTACGCGCCAATTATATATATATATATATATATTTTGTTGAAATCTACTAAGCGGTTTTTAAGTTACAGTGATCACCAGTTCAAAATACTTGGTTTTGAGAAAAACGCATTTAAAGTTTGGCAGCTGCTGCTAGCTACTTGCTTTCGAACGCTCCGGAGCGCCCGAGCGCCCTTTGTTAATTGTTGAATAACTCGAAAAGTATTTGTCGGATTCACTTCAAATTTTCACACAATATTTTTAAGATATTATACTTTAAGAAAATGCAATCCAATTTCTTGAAAATTCTGACTACCCCTAACTCCCTAAAATCAGAACCACGTTGAGAAATACCCAAAATTTATGGGGTACAAAATTTTGTCATACGCTTGGATATTCTCCAGTTTTGGCAAAATTCTGCGCTATGAAAAACTCACAAGCTTTTGCGTTTAGGTTGCGAAGTGTCCTGAAAGATCGACAATAAAAAATATGGTTCACAGGTTTAATGCGAATTTCGAATTTTCCGTGATGATTATTATAATCTGTAAGATACAAACATATGTGTACATATTAGTTTGGGGAAAATAAATCTATTATTCTCTGGGTAGGCGGTGGTAGTGATCGATATCTCCTAAAGTATCGACCAATTCTTTACCTGGTTTTTGTTCGTTCCACTCAGTTGTGAGTTACAATGGAAGTCAACAAACAGAAAATTCTTTGATAAAGGCGAAAATACGAAAATGCAAGCCAGGCCGGCCGCTGAAATTGTGAATGGTGTTTATGGTGCCGATATTGTAACAGCTGATTACGTGCAATTTTGGTTACGTCGATTCCATTCAGGAATCTTTTTGATATCAAAGAAAATGTCGATAATGTCTAAAATGTCAATGAAATCACAGAAACAATCGAAGTTGACAGGCATGTTACGAGTATGTTAGTAGTCTTCGCAACACGCAGATGCTAAATATCGACCATAAAACAGTTAAAGTATTTTTCCTCAAACTAATATTTAAGAACTTGGTCTAGTCACAAAAGATTTCCAACTATTTCTATCGCGTGCTAAATCTCTTTGTTCGCTAAATGATTTGAACGTCCCTCTGTTCATTGTCCTTTTCTTCTCAACAGAAAGTATTCGTGAGGTAGAGACAAAAACCATCAAAAATATGTTACTAAATTTAATTGAAAGAATGCAGGCAGTTGCTGAACGAAAAGTTAAATTTTTGCGCCAATGAACTGGTATTTGGGCTGCACTGTATACGCCTATGGTTGTTGTTGTTGTTGTTGTAGCAGCA
Source organism: Anastrepha obliqua (assembly GCF_027943255.1). Taxonomy (NCBI): domain Eukaryota; kingdom Metazoa; phylum Arthropoda; class Insecta; order Diptera; family Tephritidae; genus Anastrepha; species Anastrepha obliqua. The sequence continues at coordinate 54,475,595 of NC_072893.1, forward strand.
TAAACATTCCCCATACATATATATGACACAGTCCTTGGCCGATTATAAATCCGGGTCGTTCCGGTTAACGCGTATGGTGCGGTCAACCTCACTGAAGCCTTTTCTCTTAATTTCCTTACAGTTTTCTTTATTTCTCAGCAATTCGAATTTTGTACTCTTTAAATGGAAAATTTCGCTACAGCCTTAACAGCATCGAATTTTACAGCGCAATAAACTCAACATCCACTTTTGTTGTGACACTGGCAGCGCTGGCCATGAAATAAATTAATGAGAAGCAAATCGAAGACACCGACGGACAACTAACCGAGTGATGGCCGTAATTTAAGGTAATTGACATTAAACGCCGAGATTTACGAGCTGTTGTTTACATATGTTAACATTGCTATTATTATTGCTGCTGTTGTAGACACTGCTGTAGAGGATGATGTTGCTTTTGCTGGCATCGTTAGAGATTTCCAGTAAATAGAGAGTAAACATGATCGTCCTTGGGTTTGCCATTCCGTTTTCGAGAGAAAGCAATAAATTTTTTACTGTAAACTGCTCAGGAGAAAATAATGATTATGGTAAATGCAAAGAAAGTGGAAATCGACATTGATTTAGATTTACAGAGCAGCGTATCACATTCCAGACGAGCACAAAAGTACCGCGAACAGTTTTTTTTCTACTTTGGGTTAATTACATTCCGGATATTGTAGCAGGTTAAACTTCTGCCTATCCGGGATCGACCACGACATACTCAACAAATGTCCGACATGTACCCCGCGCGACACTAACCACCTAGAAGTGTGACGGAGCTGTAATAAATTCGGCAGTGTAACTTTTGTGAGATAGCATCGCCTTCTGTCACATAAATTATGCAACGTCATAACGAACTAATTAGCTTATGTGCCCTTCTTGTGGCTGCAGTTAACCGAGATATCTCAACCTTCTCCGCGCTGTAGCGTCACATTCAAGGAAAATGTGCATTGGAGTCTGGTGCGAGTGGTCGCAAAAACGCCAAGAATTAGTGGACCATATCCGATAATGTACGGGTGACTACTCAGTCTGCAGTCATGGGGAGGGCTATGAAGTTTTAAATCTCTTTTATTTGTACTCTCCCAGTAAGGATTTCCCATGGCGTAGGCCCATAGTTTGATGCAAGCTACGCTTTGCTCTGCTAAGCTTCTTCTTGATGGTGTGTTGTCCCATAGCAAGGAAGGGCTCGGGTTCTATTAATAGTGATGCCGCGGCCACTCTTGCCAATGCATACCCACCCCAGTGTCCTGGGACCCAAATTAGCCGGATGCGATTATGCGCTCCTAACAGATTCAATTTCTCCATACACTCAAATACCAGTGAGGATCTCATCTCACAGGATGACAAAACCTTGAGAGCCGCTCAAAATGGCAATTCGCTCTTTCCGGAAGTTCATGTCTAACTTAATCTCTGGACATAGACAGTTGGCATACACCACCGCTTGGAAGATGATTGGAAAACTGCCCTTCGGCATAGAGCGCTTGGTTCCGGGGCCATATATTCCGGCGCCTTTGCCTTCTGGTGCAGCCATCTGTGTACCAGTGCAGGGTACACACCTGGAGTTTTCTTTCAAACGCAGGTTTACTCTAGATTACTTTCTGACCCAGTTCAATTTGAACTTCTTTTCAAATTTGATGTGTTTAGTTTGTCTATAGTTTTTAGATTTTTTCTGCAAGATTGCGGCAACTAATCAGCCGAGTAACAAGGAACAGGCCATCATGAAAGTAACTGTGTCGCAATATTGATGTAATTATAGTAAAGTACTGTGTCGGCTGTTTTGGCAAAATAAACGTACACATTTACCGGATCCGATTGTTTTATTCAGGTGTTTTTTTAAATAACTCTCGCTGTATGCCATTTGCGTTGTCTTGTTGAAACCAAATGTCGCCGATGTTTAGCTGAGTAATTTTTGTAAACAAAAATTCAGTCAGCATAACTCGATAACGCCCGCCATTCACCATAACAGCAGGTCTTCCTCATATCGAAAGAAATAAGCACCGATGACGCCGACAGTACTCTATGAACTTCGCGAATAGATTTTTTTTTCAAAGTATATTTACAAAAGTTTGTTTACCTTGGAACCTACTTAGTATAATAATAATTTGTACTAAATTATGTTTTTGTAAATGCATATGTATATAAATATAACATAAAACTTGTATGCTGCTTGGTGGACTTACCGCCTTCCACTTCACTTCTACGCGGGGCACAGCTGGCTGGCGTTGAACTAGCTATAGGATTGGTCAAGCCGAAACTCGAGGGTTTCTTCCAACCACGCCAATTGTTGCATAGCGATTCTGGCTCGGAACTCCAACTGCAAAGCGAGTCTTCCTCGAAACGATCCGAATCATCGAAACTAAAACGGTCAATTTCCTCTGGATTCCACTCAGCTGCTCCGGCACCACCCGCAACGTTAGCCGCTGCGCCGCCGCCACCGCCAGCGCCATTCCGTCGTGAACCCTCACCTCCATTTCCACCACCAGCAGCGTTACTGCCGCCGCCGCTGCCACCACCACCACTACCGTTTCCGTTATTACCGTTGCGGTTCGCCAGGATGCTGCTTCTTATACACCAAGGGTTATGGTAATATTATGCTTATAAATGTATGTATGTCCAAGAATATTTTCTTGAAATTGTGCGGGTTGCGAACGTGATTAATTATATTTTTCTAGTTTTACACGCGACGAGACGGATGATTTAACCTTTTCGTACGAATATGTTACTTGATGAAGTGTTGTTTGGATGTGTATGCATATGTGTGTGTGTGTGTGCGTATGTGTCTTCGCTTTAGTCCATTAGTAATGGAATTCTACTTTTTTAATTAAATTTGCTTATTATTACTTATGTACAATTATTTTACAATATCCAACTTGTGTGAAATTCAGTCCGTAATTTATTTAAATAACTACAGACAGGAATTCCCGTACCACTTCGACGACGAGCACGGCGATTCTACTATTCATTTAGTCTTTCTATACTTTTGTTATTCTTTTGTCTCAAGCTTCTTGCGATGAGCTCTGTAAACGAGTCGGTTGTTGATGCATACAAACACGTCCTCGATGTCTGCGCGGCCTTTTACGAATGTTGGGGATATTTGATTTACTTTTTGGTTGTTCGTTATTTCACTTGGCCCCCACCAGAACACTTTGCAACGACAATAACACGAAGACTACTGTAAAACAAATCGAGAACCGACCAAGCGGGATTGCAGGCAGCAAATAACTGCGACAGCATAACACACACTACAAACGTACAAACCAACAATATGGATGAGTTCGACAACGTCAACGTCAACGTCTCTGCCTGCGTCGACGAAGTCGCAAAGCAGTGCTGCTATAGGCTATTCAGTTAAAGTTACGCACAATTCAACGGCGGAACAGCGGAACCAGCAGCGAACGCTGAGCGACCAGCTGCTCGTCTTTTCTATTCTTTTTTAACTCCTTATTCGTGTGTTGTTCTTCCTCTTCACTTTATCCTACATCATTGCTATTGTTCCTCAAAATCTTATTATATTTTGCCTTAAACTAACTTTGTTCTTGTTTACGTTGTGATTGTGTTGTTGCCACTGCAGCCACTCGTTCTTTGCCTTTTGTTGTTTTTTCGCTGCATAGTCAATCTTTTTTTCTGATTTTTATATGCTTCCACCACTTTTGCTTTCCTTCACGTTAATATTCACTTATGAGTTCCCCCTTCCTCTTTTCATTCGAGTCTTTTGACAAAAATATACAATTTCACTAGATTACACCACTTTTGGACAATTACGAATTATAGAAATGTTACACTTTTCTTTCCGAAAAAATTTACTAATTTTCGAGTTTTCAGTTAGTTTTTTACATACATATTTCATGCAGAGAAAATTCGATTCTACTGTCGAAAGGAATACGAACGAGTGCCCCTGACAATCGTAGCAGAAACAATCGAGTCAATCACTCGAATTATTTTACACTTTTTTCACCATTTCGCACTTCTCTTTAACATATTCATGTCCTTTAAACTTAATGTTTTAGTTTTCTACACACTTTCCCGTTTTTCGAGGCGAAAATTTATTAAAAATCCAAATTTTTCGTCGCCAAATTTTCACACACAAAATTTCTTTTGGAACACAAAACGCACACACACACTTGCAGGGATGTCCAGTGCTACCAGCTTGGAAAAACGTTGTATTGGCCATTGAGAAAAATTCCATGAATCCATGGTTAAAATTTTCTATATCAAGTGAAGTATAAATCTGCTGTGAAATTTCCGACAAAAAATTCGGATGCAGTTCATTGTTTTATTCTGGTTAAAGTCGAGGTAACACAATACTTAAATTATTTATTTAATGGTGGGAAAATCTAATATCATCCCAGTGGTAAGACTGTTGATTATCGATGCAATTGTGGAGAAGGAGAATCAACTTCTCCCTCTAGCTTTGACTCCGCGAGTGTGACTGCAATGGACTATGACTGATAACAGATATGGCGAGAGGGAAAACTAATAAGTTGCCAACTTCGTGCTTTAAGCAAATGATTTAGATTAAATTAAAACACTAAAAAAAATGGTTTAGTGCTTAATACCCTTTTAAAGCTATTTTTCAGAGCTCTACATGCATTTCTCATAGACAGTTAAAACAGTTAATTTGAAATATTTAGAGCTGTGACAGCACTGAATTTATAAGAACCAGCTATTTCAAATGCACTAAAAAGGGTTTAAGTTAAGACATTTAAAGACTCAGCTGGCCTGAATGCATTTGAAAATATAGCAAATGTGGCAATATTAGCGATTCGGCTCTTGTCATTGCTATACTTAAATGAAGATGTTGAGCGCGTCAAGAATAATTTGGTGTGTAATTTTTTTTTAATTTGATATGAACGAATAAATTTTATAGTCCTTTAAATGTTTATTTTATACTTTTGTTAAATACAAAATGTTGTAGAAAAGTAATAATTGATTAAAAAAATGCAGTTCCTTTAGAACCTTTAGAACCGTAGAACGCGTTGTTATCAGCTTTAAGCTCTACTTTTTAAAATTTAAAAGGTTAACAGCACTGATACCTGGCGAGACCACTTTACAGCGAATTCAAAAATACATAGCTGTAATCAGTGTTGCCGTTTTGATCCAAATGGACCAAACTAAATTCTTTTTGTTCGAATAGATAGAAATGCAGTCGGCGTTAGAGTAAAACATATATTAAATGTAAGAAAAATATTCTTAAGTTTTGTATAGAGCTGTGTGGGCAAATAAATAAGCACTTTGATTTCAAAAACGACATTTGATGTTGCTTATTAACTTTTTTATGGTACATTGAGCTGCTTAATTTTGAAAACCTTCGGCGGCAAGCCATAGCCAAAAAACTGTCGACCGAAATATGCAATATAAATTTGCCGGCTAAAATAACGCGCACATCTGCTCATGTCCGACGAAAAACAACCACCAAAAGTGATTGGTATCCTATCAGCAAAAATCTTACGGCGGGCATGAATTGCTTATTTCATTCAATTGCTGTCTCGATTGGATGTTTCATTGAAATTTAACATTGAAAGTCATCAAAAATAAAATGTGTTAATTGACGCGAAATCCAACCTCGACCGCTGGTCCCTTTTGCTAGGAATATTTAATTAACGATTTCTGCCTTCTTTCAGCACTTGAAAATGAATTAATTGAAACATTTTGTTTAATAAATTTTCGAGTGCAGTATGTTTTTAGAGTAAAACTGATGCAATTAGTGACATAGGCGCATTCATGTAATATTGCGGAAAAACTAATAAATTTAAGCAATTTATCCCACATGGACACCTTCTACTGAATTCTTCTAATATGTGAAAAAAGTCCCCTTTCCTCATGTAAGCACTTTGGTGTCTTAGCATTTCATTTTCACAATGCCATCAAGCAAATCGTCAAAAGCGAATTCTAATCACACCGGATACGCCTTGGTAAAAACTTTATCTGTTTCGATGAATACTCAAGAATGATAGAGAAGTAGATTGCCCCTTCCGAATTCGTTTGTCGTAAGCGTCCATGAATAAACAAACAAAAGGAAGGAGATTTACTTGTTTGAAAAGAAGAAGAGTAGGCGAAAGCAATGGAAACATAATCTTCTGCCACGGCGTCTTCTTTATATTAATTTGTGTTTTGAGAATTTAACACACGGCACTTCGTTTTCATTAATTTGATTAGTTTAATAATATTATCAAACCATTCACTGAATTCTGAATTTTCGCAGCCATATACTTTCTTTGACGTCAGCCTTGTCAAAATTGCGAAAAATAAAATAACTGTTTTCTTAAAGGCGCCACGTAAGGTACTCAATTCGCCTGCCTTCTAGAGACACGCCTTGGCAAGAACTTTATTTGTTTCTATGAATACCAGTAATAATTTTAGTAGCGAATAAAATCGGGCCATTCAATGCAACCCTGGGTCGTTCTAGCAGTGTTGTCAATTTTGACGTTTGAAATTTCTTTTTCGATATCCGCTTAACGCAATTGGTCTGTATCTTGTGCAAATTTTTGTAATTTTATTAATTATTTACAAAAGTGGTGAATTTGTTTATGAAATAAATGTGCTTACAGTTAAAAACGATGTTTTTAAACAATATAGGGCAGAAAGTTTTTAGTAAATCTGTGTGTGGTTAAGGATGTACATGAATAAAAATAAGCCTGAATTGTACGCTGGAATAGGCTAAAATATGCCTTAAGTTATTTAGTTTCAAAGAAATAAATTCACCGACAAATATGTGTTGTTCGATAATTGTTTTTTTTAAATTTACGGTTTGTTGTTTTCTCCTCTACTTGCAGTTGATCCAATAAAAAACAATGGCTCCCCGAAAGGCAAAAGCCCAGAAAGAAGAAGTCCAAGTGTCGTTGGGCCCACAAGTGCGCGAAGGCGAATATGTGTTTGGCGTTGCACACATCTATGCCAGTTTCAATGACACCTTCGTACATGTTACCGATTTGTCAGGCCGTGAAACCATTGCTCGCGTCACTGGTGGCATGAAAGTAAAAGCTGATCGTGATGAAGCTTCACCCTATGCTGCTATGTTGGCTGCTCAAGTAAGTTTTACTGCATTCGGTTGTTTAATGTAATTAATAAAACGTTATTCGCTTCTAGGATGTCGCTGAGAAATGCAAGACTCTTGGCATCACCGCTCTTCATATTAAATTGCGTGCCACCGGAGGTAATAAGACCAAAACACCTGGACCAGGTGCTCAATCTGCGCTGCGCGCTTTGGCTCGTTCTTCAATGAAAATTGGTCGTATTGAAGATGTGACACCCATCCCATCTGATTCTACACGCAGGAAAGGTGGTCGTCGTGGTCGCCGTTTGTAATTTGCAACGCTTTCTGTTTTTGTGCGCATATGTTATTTCATGTATGCATTTCTCATGCGTATACCAGAAAAGTGGAAACCGTAGCTAAAATACAGTTTTTTTAATATAAGTGGTGAAAACTTAAAATTCGTCATTCTTTTGCTTAATGAAATATCAGTGAGGACGGATTATTTCCAACAAATGGGAAAAGAAACAGGTGTTGTGTTGACACTGCTATAGAACTTTGCTTACATAGCGTTTGTGAAGGACCGGTTTAGGATTAAACTTGTAAAGAAATGTTGTGACCTTGGTGTATTTTGGTCAAACTAGGTACTTTTTGATTACCGGTAGTTCATAAAATTTTGGATGCCTGTTCTTAAGTAGTGGAACACAGGTATGATAGATTATGTTCATCATGGTACTATACACGGCGGCCGCCGTAGCCGAATGGGTTGGTGCATGATTACCATTCGGAATTCACAGAGAGAGCGTTGGTTCGTATCTCGGTGAAACCAAAATGAATAAAAACACTTTTCTAATAGCGTTCGCCCCTCGGCAGGCAATGGCAAACCTCCGAGTATACTTCTGCCATGAAAAAGCTCCTCATAAAAATATCCGCCGTTCGGAGTCGGCTTGAAACTGTAGGTCCCTCCATTTGTGGAACAACATCAAGACGCACACCACAAATAGGAGGAGGAGCTCGGTCAAACACCCAAAAAGGGTGTACGCGCCAATTATATATATGTATATACTATACACGATGCATAGTGAACAGATGTTTTCGAAGCCTTCAAGAATATATTAAGTGGAGAAGGCGTCTCCAACGAGAAAGAGCAAAACTCCTTTTTCTGGAGCATAGAGCATCATAGAAAGCAGCTCGGCAACCGCTTAAGCTACTAAAGATAGCAAATTTCAACGATTTCTGAAAATTTGTGATCTACAGAGAATTCTTTGGGGGAAAAGCTCAATGTAACTAAAGAAGACATCCAAAAAGCTCAATGTAACAAAGAGGACAGAGATGTCCAATATTGCAAAGAACCATAGTCAATACACCACTTCCGAGGCAAAGAAGACTGAACTCCTTAATTTCATAGGAACAGCAAAACTCATTCGAATTATTCTAGTGATGAAGTCCTAGAGGTTGCCAAAAACCTATAAAATAATGAGTCACTACTTCCTGACGGTCCCAAATATAGCTTTGAAACTGGTTATCTCTCACTGGACATCGTAGTTTCTGAACCTATTCAACATATGCTCAGCTGAGGAAACTTACCCATTAATTTGGAACAGACAATCGCCTTTTGCTGCCAAAAACCGGAAGATCTCCGATTTCCAGCTACAGGCCATTGGCCTGTTCGACTCAGCGGGGAAAGTTTTAGAGCGAGTTATGTGCAGCCGTCTCTATGTAGAGGTTCTAGCTAAAGGAAGCATATTTGAAAACCAGTTCGGTTTTAGAAAATGAAGATCCACTATTCACGCCGTAAACACAGCTACTCAGCTGGCTCTGGACGCAATAAGCGGTACTCGTTGGCTCAAAGGATCTAAAGAATACAGAAACAGATTATTTGTTAGCCCGATTCGAATCAATATATTGGCAGAAGAGGCAGCAAGGCTTTTTGAGAGCAAAATCGAACGCATTGCTGCAAGTCTGGCAACAAATATGAGACACATTATGGACGTAAAGAAATGGTTCAAGACATCACACGGGGAAGTAGATGTCTACTTAACCCAGTTCTTAAGTGGGCTGATGCTTTAAGTCTTATATGTATCGGCTCCAATTCGATCCTTATCCTGTATACGACTACTGCGGAGGGGACGCCATTTTCGTAGCACAAGACTAGAGCTTCGCTGCGTAAGAAGCTAGTAGCAAATGGAGATTGGCTCAATTCAAATCAAATCTCTATACAAAGACGGATAAAGCATCTCCAGCCGGTTCTACGATACCGAAACGACCCGGATTTATATCCGGCCAAGGACTGTCACTCCAGCAGCATTCTCCGGCTGCAAGTATGGGGAATGTTTATACTGCTACAACAACAACAACAACAACATCTCCAGACCTTAAGTCGTAGCCAGTAGCATTTGGGTTAAAGGCAAAGAAACGTTGCTGATGACATTTACGACGATCGGCCGGCGGATTGTAAACTATTCAGCCCCCATCACGTCGGCTGAAATTAGTGATAAGGAGAGGACGAAGCTGCACAGCTACCAAAATACCCCAATCACTATTACAAAGTGAAGCCTTTAGATTTCCTAAGAATACCGCTTAAATTGTCTCAGTTAAGGAGTGGCACTTCAAAGACCAGAAGTCATATTTGACAACGTACTGACGGCCAATAATTACATCTGACAATAGCCACCACGAACGGTCCAGGACAATATGCAACTATAGGGTTGGCCATGTAAAATTTGCTTTTTGAATCGGCTATAAAAAAAAGAAAAAAACTAATCAATATTTTTTCAAACTTCTTTTTTTTTATTTTGAAGATATAACATTGTCATTTATGAATAAAAAATAGTATCGTCCAAATGACTGCCACGACTGGCTTTACAGTAGGCCATTCGATTAACCTAATTTTTAAGCACATTTTCGATTGTTTGGGCTCCAATTTCATGAATGGCAACTTCGATTTCATGTTTTAAAGCATCGATTGTCTCTGGATGGTTCGCTTAGCATTTGTCCTTAACGGCTCCCCACAAAAAATAGTCAAACGGGCTTAAATCACAGCTCCGAGGCGGTCAATTGATATCGGAATTTCGGCTGATTATTGGGTTTTCAAAAACGGTAGCCAAAAGTTCGAGTGTAACTTTGGCAGTGTGACAAGTTGCACCGTCCTGTTGAAACCAAATGTCGTCCATGTCATCCTCTTCAATTTTTGGAAACAAAAACTCGTTGAGCATGTCACTAACCGCGGCTCCTCGCTCATTTTCGAAAAAAATGGCCTGATGATGCCGCCAGACCAAAAACCGCACCAAATAGTGACTCGTTGTGGATGCATTTGCTTCTCTACAGTAACGTGTGGATTTTCTGAGCTCCAAATCCGACAATTTTGCTTATTGACGTAGCCACCGATGAGAAAATCAGAAAAGAAGAAGAAGACTCACCACTTTGGAAATAGGTTTTCAATATTTCCCAATTTTATTCAAGCGTATAGCGTCCCATTTCGTAAATGCCAAACCTTTAAGTAAATTATGAACACATTTGACATGTCATTTGTGTTACCATTCTCAAAAAAATAGGTGGTTCAAAAAGCAAACGCTATATGGCCCACCCTGTACAACTACTGGACCAGACAGTACACAAACAAACGACATTCATCGGGAGACCCTTACCATCTTCCTAAACTCCCAAACCCCGAATGCCGTTATCGGAGTCCAATCACCGCCCATTGCAGACGGAGAGTTTCAGCTGCCTCGCGAGACTCGCCTAAATTTGGCCGAATTGCATTCTGATTACTGTAGCAGGTTAATCGACGTCGACATACCCACACCGCACGACATTAACCAATTATTTGCTCGCCCTATCTAACCTACTCACCTAACACCACTCTCCCTCTGAACCCAACCAGTCGAAACAGCACCTTTTCTGGGTCTCCCCTTAGACTACATCGCACTGAACGGGTTTTGTAAGCTGGATTTATATCCGGTCAAGGATTGCCACTCCAGTAGCATTCCCCATACATATACCTATGCGGAATGCTTACGCTCTACAATAACAACGGCGATATTTATTAACGGGCTATATAAAAAAATTTTAATTATGACATTCTTCTAGGAATAGCGTAGACTCATCTGACAAAATAACTCAAATCAATGCAAAATAATAACGGTGGTATTTACCCGGAGTCGTTTTTGGAGAATTCTCGTTTTTTAGTTCTCGAATGTAGTTTTTTTTTGTAGGAAGCCAAGCGGTTGAACCAGAACATTGCAGTGTTTATCTCTTGCTGTTGTTATACGAGTACAAATTCCAGTGTCACTGACTTCTACAAATTTTTCAATTGAGCTTCCTCGTATTAAATTAAAAAAAAAAGCAAATAAAATGCGAAATAACAAGCTTCGGAATCGCATGATTTCATTTTGTCCCCAATAATTTTTCCCATTTCATCATCGCTGTCAGATGAAGAACATTTCATTAGCAATTGCAATTCGCAAATTTTAATTCGTGATTATTTTTCGCGATCAGCTGTTTCTCTCACTTGCAAATTATTACATGTAAAAATGTATCCAGTCAAAACTTGCAACTTCCCCTTAGAATGAAACGTCATTTCGCTCTCTTCCTTTCCCCTACTTTGCAAGTTTTTTGAGTACATGAACACCAAAACGTGATAATTTGTAACAATTGTTACAAACTATTTGCTTCATGAACAGATCTACATACATATGTATTTGTATTCGGTACGTTTATGACTGTTTTATAAGTTCAATCAACCGGAACCTTCCCCACTCATATTCCGCCAACGGAAGAGTGGACGGAGGGCTACACTTGGGGGCAGGGCCTGGTGAACTTGTTCACGGATGGATCGAAGTTGGAAGGAAAGGTTTGCTGAGGAGTCTTTTGCGAAGAGACTCAAATTCAGGTTACCGGACCACTGCAGTGTGTTCCAGGCAGAGGTAGCCACAATCAATGATGCAGCTGATTGGCTGCTCACATGCGTACTAACAGTCAAGAAAGTAAATATTTACTCTGACAGCCAAGCGGCAATAAGGGCCCTCGGGTTTATGACGGTGCATTCGGAACTGGTCAAGGAATGCTTGACATCACTTTCGACTGAGTCTGAATTTTTTGACATCAGCCTAATCTGGGTTCCTGGTCACAGCGACATTGCGGGAAACTGTGAGGCGGATGAGCTGGTCAGACAAGGGACATGTGAGGTGATTTCCCCGCGAAGGGAGAGAATTGGGATCCCCCTAACTATCTGCGGTCTGCACCTGGAAAGATGGGCATCGCGCCAACTCAACGAGCGCTGGACAAGTACACAAACGTGTAAGGTCGCGAAATCCTTCTGGCCACGTGTGGATCGGAGGCGCTCGGGCGAGCTTTTGAGGCTGACAAAATATAAGCTCTCTAATCTCGTGGGTTCTCTCATAGGACGCAATGCTGTGAGACTTGGAATCACCTCGAGGCCGTTTTGAGCTGGATGTATGGAGGATGGAGGTGGAATCATCTCAGCACCTTCTCTTTAGCTGTCCTGCTCTGGCAGGGCTAAGCTCCAGGCATCTTGGCTCTTACTTCTTTGCCACGCCTGCTGATATAGCTGGCGCTAACATTAAAAATGTGATGAATTTCATCAGCAGCACAAAGTGGTTGACGCAAACATAGTCATCGTTCGTAATCCGCACGCTCCTAACTATCCCAGCACCACCTCGCCCCGCCCTCTCCCTGCATCCCATCGATCTTTCTCTTTCACCTCACCTCCTTCATAATGGTATCACAAAGGACGAGTCTTTCTTCGTCCAAGTGTGCTCATTCCTTGGGCAACTATACCAACCTAACCTAACCTATGTACCGGAAAACGTCAATCTCTTGAAGTAATCATTTTAACAAATCGGGGGCAGGGTTTTATCTTCTTCACGTGCCCGGTACTCGGATAATTCTTCATGAAATATCCAACGACGGACTTGCTAAGTCCTAACTTTTCACTTATTTTTAGGAAAGTACTTTTTTATTGCATAACCACATTTTACACGCAAGACCTTCGTCAATTTTCTTTTTGCGAATGCTCTAAGCGCAAACTTTATGAATTTTAAAGCCATAGAGGTACATTCTTTACATTTGTACTATACAATTTTTGTGTTTTATAGCTGAAGTGCAATCGTAGATTTGTCATGGCATGTCGAGGGGCGATCCTCTCTATTAAATATTTCATATTTCATGTTCACACTGGGCTACGAACTGATGGCTAGCCGAATGCTAGTTACGCGCAAAACATTCGCCATTCGGAAGCCATTTATTGGTTGCTCACTGTACATGTTGATAGAGGAAATTGAAATGCCCCTTGAAGTGACAGTCACCTCATTAACCCCATCTGACTTTCAAACAACAAGTGCACCCAGCATCTTCGATTTTTTACCTTCAAATAACTTCGCTTTACCTACAGCGTCATCAACTGTAATTGACCTTATAATTTGTGACAAAATCCTAGCATTTGTCACTTCAAGCTGCTTTAATTGCCATGCCTTATAATTAGATCATTGTAATCCGAAATGCGGGTGAAGGTTTAGCGCTTATGGTTACACTAACGTAAAGTTGGCGAGAGAGTTTCGCAATGGGAATTTTAGAGTGTGCCATAGGATGAGTTTTCCTACGTACACATACATATATAAATACGTATGCACGCACATATGTATGTCTGTCGTCATGTATAGTTAAATGACATTCTGAAGTAAGCTGCATGAACTATATTGGCGCTACAATATACTAAAAACCGACTTGGCATTCACCCAACCACCAGCCAAGTATATTCGCTTCTCCCTTCCCCTTTCGTTCCCCTTTCCTTGCCATAACCAACCACAAGCAGCTGGATTGTGTCGTGTTCATCTCGTGTTCATCATGTACATACATACATATGTATATAAATATGTATTGCAGAAGATGTATTTAATGTGCTAGCATTCTCATCAACTGAAACGCCATCGCCGCAATCGCACAACACTTAGCTTCCTTTGTACCTTCTGTCCACTCCCCGGCACTAACTGCAATACTTTCCGCGTAATTGGCAGAATTGTGATTGTTAGTGGCGCACAGAAGCAGTGAAGACGACCGGCGGACGTTGGGCGGCACTCATAACGAGTAAATTCAAGGGTGCACTCAAGCAGTATTGGCTGGGCTTATACAAGTAAGTATATGTACACTTGCGTGCACAATAATAGCAGCGCGTTATACAGCAAAGTTTTTACTATTTATTTATTTTTTATTTAATTTTTTTTAAATTTATTTTATATTTTGGATATTTTTTTCCTGGTGGTTTTGTGTATTTTCTCCACATAAAAATATTATAGAAACGCATTCGTTATACATATGGAAGAAAATGCACACCACCGTCAACAAAAAAAATTATGAAAAGGGTGAATTTTTAGGATGCTCTTCTTGTTGTAGCAGCTTTCTAAACCCTTTAAGTACTGTTTCGACGTGTTGGACATATACTGGGTATGTCGGGGTCGATTCTGGATAAATAATTAATAATTACGCGGGTCTCGCGAGTCAGCTGAAGCTTTCCGTCTGCAATGGGTATTGGTTGGACTCCGATAACGGCATTCGGGGGTCGGGAGCTTAAGAAGGTGGTAAGTGTCTCCCGATGAATGTCGTTTATTGTCTGTCTGTACATTGCCTGCTTCAGACCTACGGTAGCACCCTAAGAGAAACTACTTGCTGAGCAGTTATTATGCTCCTTCACAAGGACCATCTGAGCCTCGTCGTGTAGGCGTTGAAGTGGGGACATCAGTAGAGATCCCGTCGCTGTGTTTTGACAAGTCTGAAGCTTCGTTCACTGCGAATCACTAGTTCCAAGCGACCAGGCAGGCGTAGCATAGTTCAGAATCGGCCGGCTGATTGCCTTAAATGTTGATAGCAAGATTTCTTTGTCTTTGCTTCAAGTGCTGCCGGAAAGCGATTTGAGGACTTTGTTGCGATTTTGGACTTTAGTTGCAATACCGGTTGTATGCGCAGAGGGGCAAAGCAGACTGTCGAAGGTAAATACAAATATTTGGGGTATAACAGTCGGTATTGGTGTGTCGTCGACTTTTACCTTAAGTTGCAGTTTGGCTTCCTTTGTCCAGGAGCTAAAGAGGGTCGGGGTGGACTTCGTGGGGGAAAGTTGTAGATTCCCCGCAGTGAACAAGCGCGAAAGGCAGGCGAGGTAGTCGTTCACTTTGGTGCACAGGCCTTCAATGTCACTGCCCGACGCTATTATCGTGCATGTCGGCGTATGAGGCCAGGGAGACTCTCTCTAGTGGCTGGGGAAGTTTCCAGATGTAGAAATTGAAAAGCAAGGGTGAAAGGATACCACCCTGCGGAACACCTTGCTCTGTTTAGATATTCGGTCTCGAGATATCACCGACGAATGTCGACCACTCAGACCGCGGTTTATCTGTGTGCTTATGGCGGTGAGTGCTGTGGTGGTACTGTGCGCTCGTCGGAAGCCATGCTGGTGTGTGAATGGGGCCAGGTGTTTCGTGTACAGTGGGAGTAGAAGAGCTTCAAGAGGTTTCACTACTAAGGAAAGGAGAGTTATCGGCCGATAGATTCCACTTGGTTGGCGGGTTTCCCAGGTTTCAGTTTCTCGCTGATTTCCACTTGTCAGGAATTATGAGACTGACCATAGACATATTGAAAACCCTTGTGAGGTACTCTACTACCCAACTTTTTCAACATCACCCTACTTAGTACGTCAGGGCCAATAGCTTTCGATGATTTTATTTTGTTGATGGGCCCCTGAACATCCTCGCTGAGGTAAGTACAGGGTTTGATTGAAAAGAAATGAGCCTTACTTTTTTAAGCAGTTTTATTAAACCTTTTGGCTTATACAACTAATATTCTTCAAAATAGGATCCTTGAGCGTCAATACACCGCTGGTAGCGGTCCTTCCACTGCAAGAAACATTTTTTAAACTCATCCGCCGGAATCGCGTTCGATTCGGCTGTCACAGTTTTTTGGATCGCCTCGATGGAGTCGAAACGCCTCCCCTTCAGCTTTCTTTTCAGGTGCAGGAAGAAGAAGAAGTCCGGAGGGGACAGGTCTGGGCTGTAGGGAGGATGGGGAAGCGCCGGAACCCCCATCTTGGCCAATGCAGAGGTGCAGAGGAAGGCGGTGTGCGCCGGCGCATTGTCGTGAGGAAATGTCCAATTGTTGACGAGGTCGGGCCGAACCCGGGCGACGCGGTTTTGCAGCCGAAGGAGCACTTCTTTGTAAAATGCCGCGTTTACAGTGCTTCCTGGAGGTACAAACTCCTTGTCGACGATGCCTCGAGAGTCGAAAAAGATGATCAGCTGCATTTTCGCCACTCCAAAATCCTAACACACTTTTAAAACAGCTTTCACGCGCGGAGCGATATTGACTGCACCACTGTTGCCAGCGAACTAGGACCGGTTTCTAGTGGAGGGGAAGGTCTACCGATCATTTTCCCCCACCAGCCGATTGATCGCTTGGCAGACGCTCCGCGAGGGAAGGCTCATTACTTTTCAATCAAACCCTGTAAGTGGCGATCCGTTGTTCGGCAGTTTGTGCCGCCGTCTGGCGGCGCGATGCTTGGACCTGTCGATCTGAAGATGTAATATGAGTTTCTGGCAAAAACAGCTCGCGCATCTGTTCGTATCGGTTCACCGAATTTTTAAGTATTTAAACTGGGTCAATATTATACCAAAATTCAAAAGGCTACAAAGCTGACTACACCGATTTTTTTTTAATTCTTACTAAAAAGATTGTAATTTGAAGGAAATTCGTTGCATAAAAAAAATAAATAATAAATGTTTTGTAGTGTAACGCGCTGCTATTATTGTGCACACAGGTGTATCTCTACATATGTATGCATGCATGTACATGTACGAGTGTGCCTGTGTGAAAGTGTTGATAATGTGCAGTGAGTGCAACAGTAGCCGCCTGCATAAGTGTGTGCTCATATCCAGTTGCTTCTTCTTCCAAGGATATAATGGAGAAAAGTTGATATATTTGCTGGTAATGAACATGTTGCAAAAGTTGATTGCAATTTGAAGATTTCACACGCTCTGATTACACGTTGGTAATAAAATGTTGTATAGAATTATGAAACGCTTAACTGGAAACTGAAAGAATGAGGAAAATAAATAAAATTGCCAGGCCTGCAAAGAAAGTTGGTAGATTGGTGCGTGCTCGATTCACAAGCAGCACTTGGAAGGTTATTACTTTTTGCTGAAATCACAGTTTTTAGTTTTAATCACTTTAATAATAAAAATAATTTCTGAGGAAGTTACAAAAAAAAATTCATTCCAGAAGGTGCTCGTAATGGAAAAGTCTCGTTAAAGGCGTGAATAAAATTTTTTTTTTAATATTTGTTTCAAAATTAGCTGGTGTTCATGGCCATTTTTGTGATTGTAGTTTACAAAATGGGATGTTAGATGAGCAAGTTTAATCGCATATTATGAACAGGTGGTTAGTGTCATAGCCTTATATGTTTGGGAGTGTCATGATCCTGATAGGTCCTATAATAGATTCCTCTAGCGATTCTAGTCGAGTGAAACAAAGCGTAAGAGTCGTTTCTTCTTAATCGGCGATATTTAGAAATTTCGAATAAAGCCAAGCCTTCTCCATTTGAACTTTACTATGTACAGGAGGCTGAGCTCTTCTCTTGCTACCAGCAGCAGATACCGAACTGAATACTCTCAAGACTGGAGCGTCTGTTCGTTTGGCTTTCACTGTTCAATTGCCTACTTAGTCCAAAATAGGACTTGTTAGCAAAGAGATCTTTCGGTTGGGTTTCAAGACTGACATTGTTATCGGTGTTAATGTTGGTTCCTAGATAAACGGAGTCTCTTACAACCTCGAAATCATAACTGCCAAAAGTTACGTGGGTGCCGATATGCGATTGCACCGGTTGTTTGTCAGGAGGTACTTCGTTTTGTCCTCGTTTACCACTAGACCTATTCGCTTTGCGTCTTTATGCAGTTTGGAAAAGGCAAAACTAGCAGCGCGGTTGTTAACGCTGATGATGTCAATATAATCGGCATACGCCAGTAATAGTACGCATTTCAAAAAATTGTGCCTGAGTGATTAAGTTTTGCGGCTCGCACGTTCTTTTCCAACATAAGGTTAAAGAAGTTACATGGCAGCGAGTCACTCTATCTGAAATTTCTGACTGAAGAAGTCCTTCCCAATTCTGACGGCTCTGCTGCATTTTGCGTAGCCGCATTGGTTTTGCGGGGATACCAAATTCAAACATCGCGGCATACAGGAAACTCCTTTTCGTACTGTAGGATGCAGCTTTGAAGTCGACGAAAAGATGGTGTGGGGTCTTTTCATGGGTCTTTTCCAAGACTTGAGGTATTGTGAATATCTGGGCGATGGAAGACGTGGCAATCTAAAGGTTAGGTCCAATCAGTTGGTTGATGGTGGGCTTCAGCCTTCCACACAATACGCTCGCTAAAACCCTATACGGGATATTTAGAGGAATAATCTCGCGGTAACTGGCATAGATTCCGGTTTATCAGCTTTCTCGCGGTAATTAGGCAGCGCATAATAAAATTCCAATCGGCAGACAAGCTTTCATCCGACCATATTTTGCATAGGAGCTGTGCATGTACCTTAGCAGCTCCTCGCCGCCCTTTTTGAATAGCTCAGTCCGTGGTAGAATCACCATTTGTTAATTGGGCAGATCATTCTTGAGATCTAATCGTTAGGCATTTATTCTTCCGACCATATACCAGCTTCTCAGCATCGCATTTTAATAGCCCAGCTGTCAGTTTGTCACCTTCCACATCTTTATTGTTCTTTGGCGGCGCTATTGTTATATGTAAAGAGGGGTGCCGTAGTCGGGCGAGAGAACCTCAAATCCACTGCCAGCGATGGGCCATTTTCTCTGGGATCGTTTTAATAACACAATCCTCTTTCTTTACGGTCACTTCGTTGTGTCTAGACAGAAAAGAAGATACCTCAGTTATAAGGCTGAATTTCGTCAATATAGTTGAAGAATGGTTTGCCAAAAGCACTCTTGATAACTCATGACAGTAAACAGGCTTTTGGTTCTCCTCCACTCCTCTACAATTGCGGTATATACGAGTATATTTGTGTTAATATGATTAACCTCGCCGCGTGCTCTCCTACCTTGCAGTGTTCTGTGAGAACAGCGTTGGGTCTGGAGGTGTTGTTTGCTTTTTGATACTTTTGTTCGGCCCATATCTTCCTATACATGGCACAATTTGGTAGTCCCTACCATTTTTTATTTGCATTGCGGTAGTAGTGAGACTCTAGTTCCGCTTTAATCCGGCTGAAGGGCTACTTCTACTGGTTCCGCTTCGGTCGAACTTAAGCTGGATCCTATAACAGCAAGTTTTATCCGCTTATCCGTTACCCTCGATATTCCAGTAGTCTGGAAAGCATATTAGAGTGATATCGAGCTATTGACTGAGCGAGTTGGGACCCTCTGTATACTGCATTACACGTTTGGAAGTTATGTTGTTTGAGTTTATCGCCTTCATAGCAACCTGACTATCCGTGAAGATAGCTTATTTGGCTCCAGCTTGCATAATGTCAGAAATGACCTGACAATCAGGGAAGCTAGCGATTGTGATATTACATGCTAGTTTTGTCTGGGACGCTTTGTCTGACGCAATGACTTCGACAGCTGTAGGGATCCAAAATAGACACCTACCCCAACGCCACAATCCATATTAGACCCGTCGGTATAGATTTTTGCATCAAATCTCCAAAGATGCATCTCCTCCCCGATCTGATGGAAATGCCACAGAGAAATCTTAGAAGTGAAGGCTTGGTGATAGGTACTCAGTGGTGGTGTCAGCAAATGATGAACTTCGCAGAAGGACACTTACGTGGGTTCGAGGTAAGACGTACTAGGTTGTTCAACAAGGTTCGCGGTTCTTGTTATGTTGGTACTCTTTTTATATGAACGTTTGTGAAGTTTCATTTCAATCAGTCAATTCATTCTTTGTTTACAAGCCATCTAGTATCGACGTGTCAAAGTATTTTCTACAATGGAAAAAATCAAGTTTCGTGCAGGGATTGAATTTTTATTTTTGGAAGGTTTAAAAGAAAATATTTATGAAGCTTATTAATGAATGTTGAAAGTGTTTAAAGACTTTTCACCATCAATTAGTGCAGTAGAAAGATGGGTTGCTGAATTTAAACGAGGTCGTACAAAACTTGAAGGCGACCCACGTTATTGATGTCGAAAAACAGCAACAATACCAGAAAAAATACAGAATATCGAATTGGAAAATCGTCGCGTGACTAAAAGAGTTTGAGTAGAAGCGCTTAGGTATCTTATTGGGCAGTTTAAGCAATATTTTGACTGAAGTATTGGGTTTCAGAAAGCTGTGTGTATTCACTTACATTAGAACAAAAACACATTTTTTTTATTTTTTTTTTATTTCCATTTTTAAATTACAATCTGTTAAATTTTAACAATAAGTAATTATTTTTAAAGTAGTATTGGAATTCTTTGTTCTCTAACCAATGCTAGATAAACATTCAATTTTGCTTCAGATTATGCTACATTATATTATTTTCTGTGTTATAATAATAATTATTATTATTTATTATTATTATTATTTTTGTTTTTCTTTATTGTTTTGTTAGATTGTGAGTTCTGTTGGAGTTAATCGTTTTAATCTTCGTTTTCCCGCTTTCTCCGATTGTGGTAGTTTGCGCATTTGTTCATTTTGATGATTTGTTAGTCGTTTTATATGCTTGATGCTGTATTTTCTGTTGTGTCATCTATTGTGTCGATATTGAGGTCGCTGTGGATCACGTCGTTTGGTATATACCAGCCTGCTTTTGTTATTGTTCGAAGTATTTTAGATTGCGTCCTTTGAATTATTTTGATATTGGTTTTTTTTTGCTGTGCCCCAGATTTCAATGCCATGGGTGAGATTATAGATTTATAAATGGGTGAGATTATAGATTTATATATCACTACTTTGTTGTTAAGGCTTAGTTTTGAATTTTTAGCTAACAGCCAATATAATTGTCTGATCTTGTTTTTGATTTCATTTCGTTTGTTTTGTATATGTCGTTTCCAATGTAGTTTTTCATCTATAGCTATGCCAAGGTACTTTGCACTAGGAAGGATTTTTATTTCATTGTTTTTTATTGTTAATTTATGTTTCTTAGGCTTTCTGTTTGTATATATTACTTGTACCGTTTTATCTTTGTTGACTTCTATTCCCCAATTATCGAACCATGATACGGTGTTATTTATTGTTTGTTGAAGAATGTCAGTCGCGTTTTTTTCTATTTTATCCGATGCCATTAAAACCGTGTCATCCGCGAATGTGGCTATCATGCAATTTTTTGTGGTTGGGATCGGTATATCTGCTGTAAATATCAGGTACAATAGAGGCCCTAGGACACTACCTTGGGGTACACCTGTTGTCATTTGCAACATGCTTGAGCATTCGTCTTCGAACTTTATAAAAAAATGTCGGTTTTCCAGATAACTTTTGAGAATGGTGAAGTGATTCCGTGGTAATATTTGGCTGAGCTTATGTGGTAGTCCTTTATGCCAAACCCTGTCAAAAGCTTTTGCAATATCCAGGTAGACAGCTATGCAGAACCTTTTATTTTCCATATCATTTAATATTTTGTTTATAACTCTGTGGACTTGTTGCACAGTTAATGCTGTCGTCTAAATCCAAATTGATGGCTTGGTATTATATTTTTTTCTATCAGAATTTTGTCTAATCTGGCAAAGAGTATTTTTTCAAACACTTTTGAAAGAATGGGCAAGAGACTGATAGGGCGATATGATGGCGATATGATGACTTTTACCTGGTTTGGGGATTGCCGTTATTTGTGCAACTTTCCAGAGGCGTGGGAAGCATTGTGTCCTTAATATGCTGTTGAATATTTGTCGTATATATGTAATTGCTACATCAGGTAGTTCTTTTAGTATTTTACCATTTATTAGATCGAAGCCCGGTGCTTTTTTACTGTTCAGATTTTTCAAATGATATCTGATTTCTGCTGAGGTAGTCATTTTCATTATCTTTTCTGGGTTACTCGTATTTACATTTTGTTCAATGTGCTGGTTGTCTTTTTCGTTTGAGAATATTGTTTTAAAGTGTTCAGCTAGTGTGTTTGCCTTCTCTTTATTGGTCTTTACCCAAGTTCCGTGATGTGTTTTGATGGGAGGTTTATGTGGAACTGCTTTGACTAAGTTTTTAGTTGCTTTCCATAGGGAATAATTGTTAACTGCCGTAGCCCCCAAGTTATGTATGTAATTCTCAAGCTTTTTATCCTGGTGTTGTTTTAATAATGTTTTTAATTCAGTTGTTGATTTGTTAAGTTTTGCCTTATCTTCGGGATGTTTAGTAGTTTGCCACTTTTTACGGAGTTTCCTTTTTTGTTGAATTTTTTGTTTGATATGTATTGGAATAGACTCTTTTTGTTGAATTTTTATATTTGGTGTCGAAAGGGTGAGGGCTTTGATGATGGAATCGTTGAAAAAAGCTATTGCTGAGTCAATCTCGTTTTCCGTTTTTAATGAAATATTTATAGTCAATTGTCACTTATATAGTCACTTTGTCGGAAATAATTTCAGTCTGTTTTATTATTATATAGTCCTCTAAAAGTTTGTTGGTGCAGAGATCCAAGAATTGTCATTAGAAGTGGGGAATGATCCGATGATAGCTCCAAACATGACTTGATGGTGATATGGGATTGTGGAATATTTTTAACAATACATAAATCAATTATATCTGGTTGTTTTCTGATATCTGTAGGCCAGTACGTCGGGTCTCCGGTGCTTATAAAGTGTTCATTATTTTCTCTTATAGCGTTTAGTAATTTGAATGCGACTTTCTCAGCAACCTTTAGAGCGTTTTCGAAAGGATAAAGTGGGTTTTGTGCGTCTATTCATCACTATAAGACTTGGGTCTATCACCCTCATCATAAATCAAAACAGGAGGCTAAAGAATGGTGTGAACCTGGTACTTCGCCTCCGAGTTCGTGTTCCAAAATTGGCCAAAAAGGTTCAATTTTGTTTATGGATAACTTTCAAATTGTTAAAACAATGAATTCTGAATATTATTGTAAACTTTTAGACCAACTGGAAGAAAAAATTCGTGGACCCAGTTTGCAAAAGAAAAAAAATATTTTTCATCGGGACAATGCACCGTCTCACAGAAGCATTTTGACAAGGGCTAAAATCCATGAAATAAAGTTCGAATTATTAGAGCATCCACCGGATTCACCAGATTTGGCCCCTAGCAATTTCCATCTGTTTCCAGACTTAAAAAAATTAATGTGTGGAAAGCGTTTTTCATCAAATGATGAGGTCATAACGGCGGTGCAAGCGTATTTTGCAGCCCTTCCAGATTCTCACTTCCGAGATGGAATTCATAAATTGAAATATCGTTGGAACAAGTGTAATGTTCAGGGAGACTATAGTTGGTTGGTTGGTTGGTTACTTGGTTAAAGAGGTGATTCTTTCAGAATCCAACTAGCGCTTCCGTACCATTTTGTTGTCAAATCCTCCTTATTTACAGCATGACTATATCCAGTCTGTGCGGTTTAAGAACCTTACCAAGTTGTTGACATCTAAGCCAGACAGTTGTTCGAGCCTCTCGAACAGCGGTTTACCCAGGGTTAAGGGGGGGGGGGGGGGGGGGGTAACGTTTTTAAATTTTTTTTTGTGCATTTTTTTTTTTATTTGGTTTTTTAAATGAAGAACCTTTCAAGAATATTCTGTGAAAATTTTAGATGAATCGGAGCAAAACTTACAAAGATACAGCCATGTAAGTGTTGCTACCTACCTGGCTCAACCGCGCGCCATTTGTACTTTAAAGCGTTGTTCCCACAACTTACGTTTTCAAAGTCGGTGCCCCTCATAACTTTCAAACTACTGCACCGATCCTTTTGAAATTTTGAACACTTCTTCTGTAGATGTTTTATAAGGTAACGCCGAAGAGTTTTTTTCGAATTTGTTGATACTTTTGTTTTTACGATAACTAATTCACCGATTTTTTACGCGAAAATCGTGTTTTTGACTTTAACGTGTTCCCAAAAATCGAAAAATTTTTAATTTCAAAAAACCCTCTCGGCGTTACCTGGAGAAAACGATTATCTAACGAAATAACTTTGGTTTTTTGATTTCAGATGATTTAACACCGAGTTATGAGGGGCACCGCAAAACTACTTTTTTTTTAGATACGTCCGAATAATTTCTGCCATTGCCGTATTTTTAAATATTTTTGGATGAAAATTTCACAAAATATACTTCAAATGCTATAGTTTTATGTAGTAAAAGATTTGACGAATAAATTTTAACTGTGTCATCAAAAAAAAATCATAAAAATGTGCCTTTTTTTCCATGAATTAACGTTACCCCCCCCTTAACATTCTGTCCTTCCATAGCGCAGGGTATTCATGGAAGATTGTTTTCTTCTTTTCTGGTTGCTTGCAACTGTGACCGTATGTGTTGTGAGGGATGCCCATTCTGGCTGCTTGTTCTCCGACAGATCAAAAGCCAGTTATCACGGCTGTGAGTCTCCAGGCGTCCCGTCGTTTCAAGTTTATCAATGTTGATGATTGCTTGAGGTTGTGGGTGGGCCATAACGTTTTGCTAATTTTGCACTTCGCCTGATCTCTCCATCTACAATTCGCGATTCGGAGGTATTTTAGGGAAATTGTATTCTTGACTGCACCTAACTATACGATACTGAATAATAAAGTTTATTTCAAATCATAAGCCTGTGTTTTTCTTATCGAACCGCAAAGCTTGTGGAACAACCCAGTATACCCACATTTTTAATAAAGGTTGGCCAAAAAGTCTTGCGGTATTTCCGCAAGCTTGTCTTTGCAAGCGCGTAGTTCTAGTTGTATTCGTCGCATCGGTTCACGCTAGAGCTTTTTGGAAAGCTCTTTTCACGTGCTAACACGTGTTTGATTAATTGTTGTTTGCTTTTAGTTGTTCGTGAGTTATAGCGTCGCAAACATGGAGCAAAATAAAGAGAAAATACGGCATATTTTACAGTACTACTACGATAAAGGCAAAAATGCATCTCATGCTGCCAATAAAATTTGTGCAGTTTATGGACCCGATACAGCTTCCATTTCCACCGCACAACGATGGTTTCAACGTTTTCGTTCTGGTGCAGAGGTGATCGAAGATGCGCCACGGTCCGGAAGGACTGTCGTCGAAAATTGCGATAAAATTGCTGAATTGATCGAAAGAGACCGGCATAGTAGCAGCCGTAGCATCGGCCAAGAGCTGGGCATGAGTCATCAAACCGTTATAAACCATTTAAAGAAGCTTGGATTCAAAAAGAAGCTCGATGTATGGGTGCCACACGACTTGACGCAAAAAAACATTTTTGCCCGTATGGATGCATGCGAATCGCTTCTGAATCGCAACAAAATCGACTCGTTTTTGAAGCGGATGGTGACTGGCGATGAAAAGTGGGTCACTTACGACAACGTGAAGCGCAAACGGTCGTGGTCGAAAAGCGGTGAAGCTGCCCAGACGGTGGCCAAGCCTGGATTAACGGCCAGGAAGGTTCTTCTGTGTGTTTGGTGGGATTGGCAGGGAATCATCCACTATGAGCTGCTCCCCTATGGCCAAACGCTCAATTCGGACCTGTACTGCCAACAACTGGACCGCTTGAATGCAGCACTCATGCAGAAGAGGCCATCTTTGATCAACAGAGGCCGAATTGTCTTCCATCAGGACAACGCCAGGCCACACACATCTTTGGTGGTGCGCCAGAAGCTCCGGGAGCTCGGATGGGAGGTTCTTTTGCATCCACCGTATAGTCCGGATCTTGCACCAAGTGATTACCACCTATTTCTGTCCATGGCGAACGAGCTTGGTAGTCGGAAGTTGCCCACAAGAGAGTCCTATGAAAATTGGCTCTCCGAGTTTTTTGACAATAGGGAAGCGAGCTTCTATAAGAGGGGCATTATGAAGTTGGCATCTCGTTGAGAACTCGTCATCGAACAAAACGGCGCATATTTGACTTAAATCGCATTATTATAACCAATTTTATGAACAATTGAAAATTCAATAAAAATACCGCAAGACTTTTTTGACAACCTTTATTATGCCCACGACCATATTTTTTACAGAGTCGTTTAAATTGTTTGTCATTGAATTATATGACTCTTTATATATTTATTTTTTATTTTGTTAAATCCAAACGATTATGAAAAAACATTTATTTCAATTGAACAAAATTTTAGTGCTTTTTGTATAGTAGAACGCTTTTTTTTCAAGTTTTGATCCTTTTTGAAATTCAAAGGTTGGCAATACTGTGATTGGAAATACTAGAAACAAAAGAAAGCATATGTTTAACTTATTACTTCCGCGGTCTTTGACATTTATAGCAATTGCAGTTTTACTGCCAACCAACAGACATCAAAATTTAAGTATTTCTCGTGCCATCAACCAAGGCGACGCAAGTTTTACTCCTTACCAACAATCTTCCGATTCGCCTCTCATCTTCAACCACAAAAGTGGTGCAAAAGCAGCAGAACTTTATTCGAATGAGTGACAGCGGAAGAGTAAATTGGAATGTTATGCTGGAATGCATATGACAATTTGAATAAAGTAAAATAGAGTGGTGAAAATGTATGATGGAATAAATAAAAAACGAAATACATATACACAAACATTTACAACTGTGTTCAAAATAATAGGAGAGCAACGAATTACCAAGTTTGTACCGAATGGGTTGGTGCGTGACTACCATTCGGAATTCAGAGAGAACGTAGTTTCGAATCTCGCTGAAACACGAGAAAATGAAGAAAAAGTTGTTTCTAATATCGGTCGCAACTCGGCAGGCAATGGCAAACCTCCGAGTGTATTTCTGCCATGAAAAAGCGCCTCATAAAAAATAACTGTCGTTCGGAGACGGCTTGAAACTGTACGTTCCTCCATTTGGGGAAGAACATCAAGATGCACGCCAAAAATAGTTAGAGGAAGAGCTCGGCCAAACCACCCAAAAAAAGGGTGTACGCGCCAATTATTTATAAAGGGTTTTCCAATAACAGGTGTTACAGGTGAATGGATTGCTCTATCGAGAGATCATTAACGATTTTTTATGGCCGGAATCGGATGGTATTGATCTGGATAACGTTTATTTTCAACAAGACGGCGCTTCGTGCCATACAAGCAACGAAACCATTGATCTTTTACGGGGAAAGTTTCTGGACCGTGTTATCTCTCGAAGAGGTGATCACAATTGGCCGCCGAGATCCTGTGATTTAACACCTTGTGAGTTTTTTCTTTAGTGCTACGTGAAATAGAAGGTCTACGCCAACAGCCCAGGGTCGATTCAGCCACAGTCATAGAGCAGCCACTTTGTAATTCGTTTATGGAAAATTCTGTCCTGTAAGCATGGTCGTGGTGGTCATTTGCCTGATGTTATTTTTCACTATTAACGGCATACCTTTCTCTTTATAATGAAATAAACATCCGATCATTTATATTTAAAAATAGCATTTTTCTTTGAATATCAAAATAACACCTCATAAAAAATTAAAAACCTCTTTATATGTATGTTATATAACTACATCATTTTTTTCATATTTTTATAAAATTATAGTTCATTTCACTACAAAAACCACATAACTCAAGACTCTAAACTTTGTACAAAATTTAAAAAATTTATAGCAAATTCTCAAGAATTGTCAACAAAATTTTCCACTTTTTAAATAGAATCTTTGGAATATTTCAAATTACGTATTTTATAATCCCTTAAATTTTAACATAAAACTCAAGCCTCCAAACTTTCTACAAATTTTACGAAGATTTAGAGAAATTCTAAATATTTATAGCTAATTAAATATTTACGGTGACCTTCTTCACAAAATAAAATAGCGGTTACCAACTCCATATTACAATATTTTAAAAAGGCATTTATCCGATTGCTTCTTTCGAATTAAGTACGTCGACACATATTCGGACTTGAAAGAAATTAAAGCTGGTGTCCCAGCGGGTAGCATCCCATCCTTTACCTAATTTGTAAATGCGATTTGTAAACAGATCAGAACTGCGTCACAGCAACGTATGCAGACGACACCGCTATCTTTTCAGTTGGAAACACACAGATTGAGTCAATGGCAAATCTCCAAAAACATTAAAACAGAATCTACGAGTGGGGACGGTTACTTGGCGCATAAAATTAATTGCAACAAAATCCGCTCACAATGACTTCACGTACAATAAAATAAGATATCTTCCCCTATACGAGGGGGTTCGAAAAGTACCCGTGTTAGAAATGAAGACACCATTCTTTCAACAATTTTTTTTTTTCAAGATAGTCTCCTCTTAGCAAGATACACACCTCCCAACGCTTCGGCAATTTTTTAACCCCTACAAAAAATAGTATTTGTCGAACTTTCCAAAATACGCTCCTGTCTCGGTGATGACGTCCTCGTTTGAACTAAATTTTTTCCCGCGAGCCATTTCTTCATGCTCAGATCGGGTGAATACGGGTGTGGCAGCAATTCCTAGCGCGTTTCACAGTGGCGATAACTCCAGATGAAAGTGGGGGTGCGTTATCGTGGTGAAACAGCACCCTCTTTTTCGCCAAATTCTTCTTAAATTTTCTGTGAAAGAGTTCAAAAACTCACTGTAATGGACTATGGTTAAGTTCGTGCGGTTTTTTTTTCGAAATTTGAAACTTTATTGACGTAAAATGGTTACAAATTTAATATTCAAAGTATTGTCCATCGCTTGCTACTACTTTTTCCCATCTTTCTGGCAATTCACGGATTCCCTTTGTGAAAAATTCGGTCGGTTTTGCCGCAATCCACGAATCGATCCATTTTTTGACTTCATCGTAATTACGGAAGTGCTGGTCAGCCAGGCCATGTTGCATCGATCGGAAGAGATAGTAATCGGATGGCGCAAGGTCTGGACTATACGGCGGGTGGGGTAGGACATCCCATTTGAGCGTTTCTAAGTATGTTTTGACCACTTGTGCAACATGTGGCCGAGCATTGTCATGTTGCAAAATAACTTTGTCGTGTCTATCGGCGTATTGCGGCCGTTTTTCTCGCAGTGCTCGGCTCAAACGCATCAATTGTCGTCGGTAGACATCCCCCGTAATCGTTTCATTCGGTTTCAGTAGCTCATAATACACAACACCCAGCTGGTCCCACCAGATACACAGCATAACCTTCAGGCCATGAATATTCTGCGCCGACGTCGATGTTGAAGCATGGCCAGGGTATCCATACGTTGCCCGACGTTTTGGATTGTCGTAATGGACCCACTTTTCATCGCCAGTCACAATTCGATGCAAAAAACCCTTTCTTTTGTGCCGTTGAAGCAGTTGTTCGCATGCCATAAAACGGCGTTCAACGTCTCTTGGCTTCAATTCATACGGCACCCAATGGCCTACCTTTCGGATCATTCCCATGGCTTTTAAACGTTTGGAAATGGTTGATTGATCAACTCCCAAAGTTTTTGCAACCTCTTCTTGCGTTTGAGCCGGATCTTGATCGAGCAATTCCTCCAATTCGGTATCCATGAACTTTGGCGGCGCACCCTCGCGTTCTTCGTCTTCCAAGCCAAAATCACCACTTTTAAAGCGTGCAAACCACTTCTGGCACGTTCGCTCAGCTAGAGCATGCTCACCATAAACTTCCACCAAGATACGATGACTTTCGGCTGCTTTTTTCTTCATATTAAAAAATTCCCCGCAAAAACACATTATTTGGCACGAAATTCGACATTTTCAAGTGTGGTAAAAATATTGTTGTTTACGCTTCAAATAAAAAACTTATACTGACGTTTGTGCCTTACGACAGTAGCTCTCCAATGAATGTTTGGAAATGTGGATCGATGGAATAATAATCAAGTTACGCCATCTGTTGTAAAACCGCAAGGAACTTATTCATAGTCCTATTAGTATTGCCCAGTGAACGTTCTTCCTTTCCTAAAAGATGCATGAGGATGACGCCATTCGCATTCCAAAAAGTCGGCCTATGGGACTGTCTTCGCCTTATTTGGAGCCGATTCACCAAGAAAAATCCATTTTTTGATTATTCCTTAGTTTCTTCCAGCTTTCATCAACGGTGACAATTCGACACAAAATTTCCTTCAGATCTCCAAACACTGCTTCGAAGTTAGCAGCCGCATCCGGTTGTTGTCCTCATGCAGTAATCAACTCCATTGTAAGTCTTGTGCAGAGCATCATTATTTATATTAATTGTATTATACAAATCCAAGGAAAATTGTTTTGTAGTTTATTTATTGTTAACTGGCTACAATGCAAATGGAATGAAACAATTTTTTTTAGTACTTTAGTATGTAGTAAATGACGTGTACTAAGTTAAATATTTTCTTCCATGTAATGCATGTGTTCGGAAGCCTTTTATATGACAGAAAATGCTCAACACCTCATGGGGAAAATCGTCAAAAATCAACGAGAATTTTATGCCACCTGAAACTTACGCTTTTTTATACTAAAACTGAAATAGCTATAAAACTCGTATTTAAGAATTTCTCTAAAAATTAAAAATAGTTGATAGTTTTGTTAAATTTTTTTTTAAATATGTTAAATTTTTGTAAAATTTATAGAAAGTTTGAAGGCTTGAGTTTTATAGTTTTTGTTGTAGAATACGCTACATTTTTGTAAAAAATAAATAACTGCCGTGTGCACTTCTGTTAGGTGTTTGGCCGAGCTCCTTCTCTTATTTGTGGTGTACGTTTTGATGTTGTTCCACAAATGGAGGGACCCTCAGTTTTTAAGTCAACTCCGAATGGTAAGTGGTGTTTCTGAGCCGATTTGTCAGGGCAGAAATACACTTGGTGATTTGTCATTGCCTGCCGAGGGGCAACCGCTATTAGAAAAAAAAAAGTTACTATTTGCTGATGCTCATGCACGGAGATTCAAACCGATGCACTCCCGAATATTTTTATAGCAACATAAAAAAGTTAATATAAAAAAAAGACTATAGCTTGGTAATTCATCGCGCTTCTATTAATTTGTATACAGGTATGGATATATATTTTATATAAAAATTTATGAATCTGCTGTGTACAAAAATGTAATTAAAAGTTAAATTGCATCAAACGCAATTTACATGCAAAACTATTTAAGTATGCATGCGACATTCTTCTGCTTCCTGCTTGCGTCTTCCTTCGCCTCTTTTTAACCACCTACTAACCACACATCCCTACGCACAGCATTTTGTACTCAAGCCTTTTACCACGGCGACACGCTGTTCATGTTGTTGGTGGCACTGCTTGCATGCGTTGCATTGTTACCGAGTAGATTGAGTATCTACGTGTTGCATAAACGTATAGAATTGTTGCATGGTTCACTACCATTCACATTGTTAATGTGCTGGTACTGAGAGTAACCTCGCAATTGGTGTTGTTGCTGGTATTTTTATACAAGTTTCTAGCATTTCCTACATGTTGACGTGTCGGTTTGTCGGCGTTAAAATGCCGTCTCTGAGTGATGGGAGCTTGTGAACGACTGTGATGCTTCTGGCAGATGGCGCCATCAACACTGAACGGGATGAGGTGCATAGCTGCACCGGTTGATGCTGGCGCAGGCGAGTGGCAGGTGGTGTAGAGCTGTGTGGATGGCGTGTGTGCTGCGGGGAGGAGAAGGTTTGCATATTCATACGAGCATACATTTCTAACTACGTTATTATGTTTATTACTTAGTGTTAGTATGCGCATTTTTCGTGATGCATTTGCGTACGAATTGGGACAACCGCCAATGTGACGCTGTTACAAGTGTCACAATCACAATTCATATTTATATTTAGCAGTTTTTGCTCACTTCGAAATTCACTTATCACCGGATGGGAATGTTGTGCTACTTCCGTTCGCCGCACACATTAATAGCATACCAACACACACTGTGCATGTATATCAGTAAAGGGTAGTTCGGTATTTAAAAAGTGTTTCAAACAAATATCAGTTAAAGACAAGTGAAAATTCTAACTACTCTAGTTGAGGATCAGTTATGCTTTTTTAGAGATGTAGAATTTTCGATAAGCTTATCTGTCGAAACAGTTTAGAAGCATATACGCCGAGACTAAGTATTGGGTTGGCAACGGATTTTTTTTTTTTGATCAAAGGCAATTTTTTCATGGAACTAAATAACTTTACCCATCTTTCAGGCAGCATCATAATCCTACGTTCATAAAACTTCTGTTTTTTATTAGCAGAAAACTGAATCAGGCATGATTTGACATCATCATCATTATTGAAATTTTTACCATTCAAGGAGTTTCGTAAAGATCGAAACAAAAAGTAATAAGATGGTGTAAGTTCAGGACTATATGGTGAATGTGGCAAAACATCCCAACTAAGCTCCAATATTTTTTGCCGAGCGGCCAAAGGCGTGTGTGGCCTTACATTGTCATGATGGAATACAATACTTTTTCGATTTGTGAATTCGGGCCAATTTTCTTCAACTGCATTATTTAATTTCGTTAGTTGTTCAATTCTCATCAAACTGATAACAAAACCTTCTTTTGATGAATATCAGCTTTTGAGGTTGTTTGAGTTGGTTCACCTGGCCTGCTCTACGACCTTTTCCGCTTGATATTGTTGTAAACAACCCATTTTCTATCGCCAGTTATTACGTTTTTTAGCAAATCGCAGCTGTTAATGCACTGCGTTAAATGCGTTCCTTTCAGTTCGTGAGGAACTTATGTATCGAGTTTTTGAACATAGCCAAGTTGTTTTCTCTGCAATCTCACGTGTTGTACTGTGACGATCCGAATCGATTATTGCTTTGATTCAGGCGTCATCAACTTCAACTGGACGACCAGAGCGTTTTTCATGTTTGAGTGAAAAATCACCTGAACGAAATTTGGCAAACCAATTTTCACACTGCCGTTCTTTTAAGGCTTCGTCACCATAAACAGCACATATAGTAACTTTTTATGAGCTTGCGATGCGGTTTTCCCTTTGCGGAAATAAAAAAGGAAAATATGACGAAACTGTTCCTTTTGATTTTCCATTTCTCAACGAACGCCGAACGTAAACCACGTAACCGATAAAATAACTTTTTTTACTGATTGACAGCTGAATTGCCAACTATCCAATAACGAAATGTGTTTTACATTTGTACTACGTCTGCAAACCTAAAAATTGAACTGAAGCCATCTACTAGTGAAATCCGCAATTACTGAGTTGCCAATCAATATAAACTGGCAAGACTAAAGAAGATCAGTGAAGTACATTTTGGTGCTGAACAATTTCTGACCTCACACTTAATGTGACTACCATATCCGGGAGCTCCCCTGACTCGAATCCGCTCAAAATTATTGAATAGGTATACCTTACATATGGTGCAAGCAGCTCACAACGTCTCGGATTAGCCCACGTATCCTCTGGTTAGCTTCCGAACACCCGTTCGGGAGTCAGCTAAAGTGAGAAGGCGAAGCATCCCAGCATAGCTGGTTGTGCGCTGGGTTTGGGACCCGCCACTTAAAAAGCCCCCCCAATGAAAACAGCAACAAAGCCTCGGATGAGAACTTCCAACACAGATGACGACCCCTGCAAACGAAATAAGGAATACGATTTGAGGGCATGCACCTGGAATGTCCGGTCCCTTAATGGGGAAGGTGCCTCTGCCCGGCTGGTTGATGTCCTCGTGAGAGTAAAGGCTGACATCACTGCCATCCAAGAGATGCGATGGACGGGGCAAGGTAAGAAAAACATAGGACCTTGCGACGTCTACTACAGCTGCCATGTAAAGGAGCGCAAATTCGGTGTCGGATTTGTTGTGGGAGAGAGACTTCGTCGCCAAGTACTGTCGTTCACTCCGGTGGACGAGCGTCTCGCAACAATCCGCATCAAAGCGCGATTTTTCAACATCTCGCTAATTTGCGCCCACGCCCCGACGGAAGAGAAGGACGATGCGACCAAGGATTCTTCCTATGAGCGCTTGGAACGTTCCTATGAGCGCTGCCCCCGCCACGACATAAAAATCGTGCTTGGCGACTTCAACGCCAGGGTGGGCAAGGAGGGAATTTTTGGTCCCACAGTCGGAAAATTCAGCCTGCACAACGAAACATCCGGTAACGGACAGAGGCTGATCGACTTCGCCGGGGCCCGAAACATGGTAGTCTGCAGCACCAGATTCCAGCATAAAAAGATACACCAAGCTACCTGGCTGTCTCCTGATCGAAAAACACGAAACCAGATCGATCATGTTGTGATAGATGGAAGACACGCTTCTAGTGTATTAGATGTACGTACGATCCGAGGAGCCAACATCGACTCGGATCATTACCTTGTTGCAGCCAAACTGCGCACACGCCTCTGTGCAGCAAAAAACGTACATCTCCCTACGCAAAGAATGTTCGACATCGAAAAGCTGCAATCACAACAGACAGCCAGAAGATTCGCCACTCGACTCTCACTCCTGCTCTCGGAGAGCACTGCCCAACACACCGGCATGCGCGAGCAATGGAGCAACATTTCTCGTTCCCTACGTACCGCCGCCGAAGAAGAAATCGGATTCCGGCGAGCCCGAAAAAACAATTGGTACGACGAGGAATGTCATGCTGCCGCCGAAAGAAAAAATGCCGCCTATAGAGCCACGCTGCGATCGGGCGCAACGCGAGCCATGTGGGATCGCTACAGAGAGCTAAAAAAGGAAGAGAGACGTATTATCCGACAGAAGAAACGAGAGGCCGAAATACGTGAGTGCGAGGAGCTTGAGATGCTGGCCAATAGGAACAACGCCCGAAAATTTTACCAGAAAGTTCGGCGGCTTACAGAAGGTTTTAAGACCGGGGCGTTGTCCTGTAAGAACAAAGACGGCGATCTGGTGACTGACGTACAGAGCAATCTTAAATTATGGAGGGAACACTTCTCGAACCTGTTAAACGGTGACAGCTGCGCATGTCATAGAGAATGTGAAGATCCCGATACCCCAATCGTTGACGACGGAGTTGTCGTTCCGTTACCCGACCATGACCAGGTGAGAATAGCAATATCACGGCTAAAGAACAACAAAGCCGCGGGCGCCGACGGACTGCCGGCTGAGCTATTCAAACATGGCGGCGAGGAGCTGGTAAGGTGCATGCATCAGCTCCTATGCAGAATATGGTCGGATGAAAGCATGCCTGCCGATTGGAATTTAAGTGTGCTCTGCCCAATCCATAAGAAGGGTGATCCTGCAATCTGTGCCAATTACCGCGGGATTAGTCTTCTAAATATCGCCTATAAGGTTCTAGCGAGCGTACTGTGTGAAAGGCTGAAGCCCACCGTCAACCAACTGATTGGACCTTATCAGTGTGGCTTCAGACCTGGAAAGTCTACCATCGACCAACTATTCACAATACGCCAAATCTTGGAAAAGACCCATGAAAGGAGAATCGACACACACCATCTTTTCGTCGACTTCAAAGCTGCATTCGACAGTACGGAAAGGAGTTACCTGTATGCCGCTATGTCTGAATTTGGTATCCCCGCAAAACTAATACGGCTATGCAAGATGACGTTGCTCAACACCAGCAGCGCCGTCAGAATTGGGAAGGACCTCTCCGAGCCGTTTGATACCAAACGAGGTTTCAGACAGGGTGACTCGCTGTCGTGTGACTTCTTTAACCTGATGTTGGAGAGCATCGTACGAGCCGCAGAACTTAATCGCTCAGGCACAATTTTTTATAAGAGCGTACAATTGCTGGCGTATGCCGATGATATTGACATCATCGGCCTTAACAACCGCGCTGTTAGTTCTGCCTTCTCCAAACTGGATAAAGAGGCAAAGTGAATGGGTTTGGTGGTGAACGAGGACAAAACGAAGTACCTCCTGTCTTCAAACAAACAGTCGGCGCACTCGCGTATCGGCTCCCACTTTATAATTTTGAGGTTGTAAAAGACTTCGTTTATTTAGGAACCAGCATTAACACCGATAACAATGTCAGCCTTGAAATCCAACGTAGAATCTCTCTTGCCAACAAGTGCTACTTTGGACTAAGTAGGCAATTGAGCAGTAAAGTCCTCTCTCGACGAACAAAATTAACACTCTACAAGACTCTCATCATGCCCGTCCTAACGTATGGCGCAGAAGCTTGGACGATGACAACATCCGATGAAGCGACGCTTGGAGTGTTCGAGAGAAAGATTCTGCGTAAGATTTTTGGACCTTTGCACGTTGGCAACGGCGAATATCGCAGACGATGGAACGATGAGCTGTACGAGCTTTACGACGACATAGGCATAGCGCAGCGAATAA
Organism: Anastrepha obliqua; assembly: GCF_027943255.1. Taxonomy (NCBI): domain Eukaryota; kingdom Metazoa; phylum Arthropoda; class Insecta; order Diptera; family Tephritidae; genus Anastrepha; species Anastrepha obliqua. The sequence goes on from NC_072893.1 coordinate 54,511,763, forward strand.
AGATCCAGCGGCTTCGTTGGCTGGGTCATGTCGTCCGAATGGATACAAACGCTCCGGCTTTGAAAGTATGCGATGCGGTACCAGCTGGTGGTAGCAGAGGAAGAGGAAGGCCTCCTCTGCGTTGGAAAGATCAGGTGGAGAAGGACTTGGCTTCACTTGGTGTGTCCAATTGGCGCCGGTTAGCACGAGAAAGAAACGACTGGCGCGCTTTGTTAATCTCGGCCAAAATCGCGTAAGCGGTTATCGCGCCAATTAAGAAGAAGAAGCGAGAAACTATTAAGAGGTGATCAATTTAAAGGTATCGGATTTTAAATTGAAATAATTTAACGAAAATTCAGATTGATTGGGCAATCTTTATTATTTTTGGGTAGAAATATTCATCACATTTATTTTTTAGAGATAATCTCTTTAAAATCTTGACCGCAACTACGCCGCAATTCGGCCATCCGTAAACGCCAATTTTGAATGACTCGCGACTCGTTGGAGGACTTCGGCCGGTATTTCGTGAATAACTTAAGTAATGTTGGCTTCCAACACCTCAATCAAAACTGGACTTTAGATACCACCACAAATAAAAGTCCAAAGATGTGATATGACACGATTTGGTGACCAATCCGCTGGTCCGAGACGAGAACGAGAGATAATTTGCTCACCGAAACGATATTGCAGTAAATCCATTGTTTCCCGGGTTGTATTCAAGTAGCGCCGTCCGTCGTCTTGTTGGAACCAAATGTGTTCACGTTGTAGAGATCACGGGCTTTAATTTCTGTTCATCCGGCAAAAAACAGTCGTTTATCATGGCGCGATAGCGTTCCTCATTCATTGTTACAATGATGCCAGTCTCGCCTTTGAAGAAATATTGGCCGATGATTCCTCCAGCCCATAGGTTGCATCAAACCTTTGTTGTCAATGGATGTAATGGCTGTTTTTGAATGACTTTGGATTGCTCTTTATACGGAAATTTTGCTTTTTAACGTAGCCACTAAGCCAAAAATGGGCCTCATCGCTAAGCAACTAAAGTTGACCTGAGCGCGCGATGAACACTTTTCACAGAGCGTCGATTTTCGAAATATTATTGGACGATTTGTAAACGGTGTTGAAGCGTAAGTCTTTCCATGATGAAATGCCAATGAATAGTGAAAAAAATATATATTTAGTTTGACAGTAGTCAAGAAAGCCCTATTGGAAAAGTACCTTCAATCTGATCACCCTTTAGTAGCTGAGTAACTGACTTCCAACTAGTTCGTTTTCCTATAGGGTTGTCATCGCTGCTGTTACAAGTAGTTTAGGGATGGCTCTACAATGATAATGTCGGAATATTGCACGAACTTCAACTGTGAGCGGATGCTGTCACAATGGCACTGCCTCGACGCACAACTACCGACGTGAAAGCTGACTGCAATTTATTGTACGCTTTTTTTATTTAAACTCTTAACTCTGCGTTTGTATACTACTATATGTATATTGTACTTGTGTGTGTATAAATTTCGTCAGCGCAGTGTATGGAAATAAATTGTACAACACCGACGTGCTCTGCATGTGTAATGCAACAATCAGTCAAGCAGTCAAGTAATGCAGTCAAGCACTACAACATGCATGCATACATACAGTTAGCAGGGCAATCTATCATCCAGGCAGTCAGATAAGACATGGCATGCCACACTTGGCACTTGGCATGAACGCAACGATGTTGTCCAGTTAGATGGCGTGGCAGGCGTTTGCATTCAATGCAAGTTGCTTTCACTCTTTACACTTTGCTTGTGAAGTTTTTGTATTGAAATATGTACATATGTATTTAAAAATTCATATGCTGATGTGTGATAACAGCCGGAAATGCACAAAATATTGTAAACTTTTTTACTTCCGTTTTTGTTTACATTCATTACTTTCATTTTCATTTTCGTTTTTGTTTCTACTTCTATTACTATTTCTGGTTTTGGTTTTCTTTTTTTTTTTTTGTTTCTTAGTACGGGTATTGCAAATGGCTGTGCGTTTCAAAAATCCTTGAAAACTTGAAGAACATTAGTTAAGTGATTGTTACTTGTGAAATTGTTGCCATAACTGTGGCTTTGGGGTTTACTGGGCGTATACGTGACTTTTGTGCTGTTGGGTGGTGATGTGCGACGATGTGATGTTATGCATTTTTCATGTGCTTCGGACACATTTGTGCGCATATATACGTATATGAAGGTAAGTGAATTGAGAAAAGCAACTATAAATTTGACTGTCAAAAAAAGGTATAGTGTTTATATTTTTATAGTGGGTGGCAAGGTTCATTGTGCACACTGTTCTCGATGCCAGTGGACAATCGGGTGCCTGTCGTTAGCTTCGGTAGGAAGTATGCCGTTTTAACCCCAGATAGAGATCACTGGTTTAGTCCAGAGAACCTATTAACGGGATATCAGCGGATCTGGATGGTACTTAGACGAAGACACTAAGCACTCCTATGCCACAGGACAGATGGCCACGCTATTCCTTACGGAAGTCAATGCCAATGTGGCGTATTGGCTAATTGTGAAAAAGTGGCGGGGCAACAGTATTGGAATTCGTAGTGACAGTCAAGCTGCACTGAAAGCCTTAGCTAACCCAAGCTGCTCTTCGAAGTTAGTTGGTGAATGTAAGACAAAACTGAACAGTGTTGCAAAACACAACAAAGTTAGTCTTATTTGGGTGCCTGGACATTGTGCTTATAAATTGGCAAATGAAGGCTCTGCAAGTATGCCACTAGGCCCTGAACCCTTTCTAGGTATCAATTCCGCATCGATTCAACTATGGATTGACGACTTCATTAGGTCGTTGGTCTGAGTTGATCTCGTGCAGAGTTGCCAAGTGATTTGTGAAAGAACCAAACAGGAAAATAGCGACCTTTCTCCTAAAACTCAGCGGGAAGGACCTGAGAGTACTGGTGGGTGTAATCACAGGGTATAACGTCTGTGGCCAGCATATGGCTACCATGGGGGTCGTGTACAGCCCGATATGCCTATCCTGTCTTGAGAATGACGACACTGCTGTCCTGCATTTTCCAGATTCAGACTTAGGATATTGAGTTGCGATACACTGAGTATGGTCAAAGTTCATACTCTTCTTCTTTCGGATCTCTTAAAATTCATCAATGAATCCAAGAGATTTGTGGAAGGGTGACCTCAAACTAATTTATCCGTTTTTACCATCCACCTTTTATCTTTCCTATCTCTATTCTTTCTACTGATATCTATCCGGTTGAAGTACAATGGTCCACTGACTGAGTGCTTGGACTTATTCAACCCCCCACAAATCTAATCTAATCTAATCTAAAGTTCATTGCACAGATCTATAAGTTAAAAACACTGGTGGTAAAAAATGCCCACAGCTGAGATCACCTGACTCCAAAACACTATTTATGCAACATGAGTAAATTTCATAAAAATTGATTCCCAATGTGGTGCAAATTGAGATATTTCTCTATAAAAAATCATTATTATAGCTAAGAGATCTATTAAAAATATAACTCTATATATATAACTCTATTTTGGCATAGCAACCCCGTCAATACGCTCAAGCAAAACGACCAAGCAATCACACGAACGATTGGTGGAATTGCGCATACATCAGAAGTCGCTGAAGGCTCAGCCTCTATCTCCATTTCAGCATGCCTATCAAAGTGGCGGTACTCTCGGTACTGCAAAACCTAGTTGCTCTGCCCTAGCTGGCCATCGACAGGAGAGACTACTCTACAGGTTGCTAGTGAATTGGACGCGTTCTATGCTGGCCCAAAGAATCGTCTCGGTGCGAGCAGAGGAAGATCTGCTGGTGTCATCCGGGGTTAATAGAGGTTGTTCCCAAGGCGGTGTGCTGCCTCCATTGCTCTGGTGCATGGCGATCGATCCTTAACACCTTAAACGACTCGGGAGTCTACGCACAAGAATATGCGGACGATGTTGGCTGTTTGTAACAGGCCCTTCGCTTATGAACATCTGCAAAGCACTGACAGCCTTCTGGCAGTGTAAGGGTGTTTTTGGAAAAACGTGGGGTCTTTCTCCTAGCAAAATCCTATGGCTCTACACGGCTATGATAAGACCTATTATCACCTAAGCATCAGTGATTTGGATGAGTAGTAGGAGTACCTTATCGAGACTACAACGTACTGTGTCCATCTGTTGCGTCGGAGCTTTTACGACTACTTCAGTTCCGGCGTTAGATGCTCTGATTAGTCAACCACCACTTGATGTTTTCATCCAAGGAGAGGCTTTGAAGGCCTTCTGCAGGCTGATACACAACGGGAATTGGTACGGCCCCTGTCCGGCATTGGGCAACAGAGTAGGCATGGACTTCGATCCAACGATCCTCGTCATGCCCCTTGACTCCATGCCATCCAGAGACGTGATTGACAAGAAATACAGTGTGGTGCTGCCAGAGGCTCAACTGTGGTCAAACTCAGAAAATGAGCCCCGCAAACACTGGTTTCGCATTTTCACGCATGGCTCCAGGATCGAGCACTAGTTTGTAATTTAGTATAGAAATAATATTATATTTATGAAAAAAAAAAATATCATTAATCTATTATTTAGTAAAACCTTCCTTTTTAGCAATCAGCTTATGTAGAGATTGACAAGGTGACAAGACCAAATAGAAAACTGTCGAACTTTCTTCTAAAAAAAAGACGTTCGGTTGATGGTCGATATTATTACAGGACCTAACTGATAGGGTCAGTATATGATCACCATTGGAATCATTGAGTACTCGATGTGCCTGTCTTGCTTCGAGGAGCCGGATAGAACTGATCATTTTTCATGTGAGTTTTCTGCCTTTGCTAGAGCAAGGCGGCGAATTTTCGGTTCCAATGTCTTGAGAATATTCGTTCTCTCAAACTCTATCTCTGTCTCTATTCTATCATATCTCTTTCTCTCTGACACTTCTCTCCTTTTCTCTTGACTATCTAGAAGAGCTTTGAATGTTTTAGGAGTTACCATTCCCTAGGTGTTTCTTGGCTCACTTTTTTCAAATTTCATTTTTTTTTCAATTTTTGTTTTATCAATTTTTTTTTTTGAAATTTCTGTTTGTAATGTATAATTCAATTTAATTTACTCTTTTCTAATCATTATATGCGTTTGTGTGCATGAATCGTACGCTAAAAAGGGGTCGGATACCCACTCTGCATGACTTCCCCTAACACAGTTTGATTAACTCTTTCCACAATTTCGGTATATAATAATTTCGTTTTGACGTACATATATCAGTTGTCTGCATCTATTTTTCCTAGTGCTTTCCAAATCTTATTAAAATGCATTTTACTCGGTACTCGTTACGCTTCATATCGTATTTCTTCAGCTTCAGTGAGCTGATTTGGTTGTAGCAAGAAATGAAATATGTGCCATAGCACAGTAGGCGTCTATTTAATGGTGTTTGTTTGCTATGTCTTTTTTGCTTTCCCCGCAGGCCACAAATGCGCACGTGAGTGTATGTATGTATGAGTAGTGCAATTAAAGTTGCATTATTGAAAACTTTTCTCATTTAAGATACATGCGCATACTGAGCGCAAGCTGCCAGTTGTTGTATGCACTTGGGGCCATTAGACAGTGGAAGGAGAGATGTAGTCAGGTACTACGTGTCGTATACGCAACATTTTAATGGATTGTGTTTTAGTAGGAATACAATATTTTTTAATTTATACGATCGCTCGTTATTGTTATCCCAATTGGAACTAATAAAATAAATAAATAATTGGCGCGTACACTTCTGTTAGGTGTTTGGCTGAGCTCTTCCTCCTATTTGGGGTGTGCGTCTTGATGTTGTTCCACAAATGGAGCGACCTATAGTTTTTAAGCCGACTTCGAATGGCAAATGGTTTTTTATTTATTTTTTTTTTTTCAAAAACATTGCATCAATATTGTTTGAGGAGCTCTCCTGCTCCGTGATAAAGATTAATTATATGAATGGGTTTTAAATACACTTTTTTATTTAGAGTGAAAATTATTTCATTATTAACAAAACAATAAACAGCAGCTAAATTTATACGTTTTTAGTAATACCTTAACGTGTCTTTGTCTCATAAAGTACCTTAATGTATATCGGAAGAAGACCAATGCAAAAAGGTTGAAGAAGTAAACAAAGTCATATATATAATATTTTTGGTGAAAGAAGTTTACATACCATATTTCTTCAATTTCGCACAAGGTTGCTTTTCTCTGTTCTAAAAAGAGATTTTGTGTAACCACTTCATTTGTTTGATACAAAATTATGAATCTCGAAAATCTCGGCTTTGTAGACACTTAATCCCGAGATTTTTGGGGTATATATTAATTTTTTACCAAGCATATGAAATGGCCAAAAGGGTAAAATACTAAAATTTTGATCTTACGCAAAGAAAAAACGTAGGATTTCTAAAACCTTCCATCAGCAATTTTTGTGAGAAGGAATAGTGAGAGGAATATGTTCTATTATATTATGGGAAGAGTCCACTCGGCTTAGGGCCTGTTCGTAAAACTAGGTCGAGGTAGGAACGCGTACTGGAACTCTTATATATAATGCAGACATTGAGAGTACAGATGAAAGTATTATATATATCCGACTACGACACAAGATGGCATAGTGTTTATGGTTTCAAGAATGTTTCCTACCATAATCAATGAGATTATGGAAGGAGCCCTGGGATTACTCAGCAATTGGGCCACAGACTGTGGTTTAAGTGTAAGCCCGAGCAAAACTGAACTGATGCTATTCATCAAGAAAACCAAGGTACCAACTTTAATCCCCCAAAACTAAACGGCGTTAGTCTTATGCTAACCCAACAGACAAAATACTTACGTGTTATCTTAGACCCCAAACTCAGCTGGAAGTCCAACGTAGAGTACGGGGTAAAGAAAGCGAATATAGCACTTTACACGAGTAAGAGAATGTTGGTTAAAAAATGGGGTCTCCGACCAAAATTATCCAATTGTCCTACACAGCCATTTTAAGGCCAATACTAACATATGCGGTACTAGTCTGGTGGCCCGCAATAGAAAAGAAATACAACTAAACCAAGCTGAAAAAGTTGCAAAGAAAAGCGTGTATCTTAACTACAGGAGTGCTTAGCACCAGTCCTACTGAAGCGCTCAATGTACTAACTCATCTATTACCATTAGACTTACATATAAAAACAATTGCTGCTTGCAGCGCGGCGAGACTCAGACACATAGGAAGCTGGAGAACAAGATCGTACGGTAACAGCAAGATCCTCCTACTGGGACAATCACTGCTCAAAAACAAATCTGATTACACAGTCCCCGACTTTAATTTCAAGAAAGACTTTATGGCACGTTTTTCACCGAGAGCCGAATGGAGCATAGGGAAGGTGATTGGAAGATACGGTATTGAATTCTACACTGACGGATCTAAGATGAACTGTGGTGCGGAAGCTGGCTTCCATTCGGAGCCGCTCAACCTATTCAATTAGACTTCCTGACTACACCAACGTGCTTCAGGCAGAACTTCAGACAGTCAAGCAGCTATAAAGGCCTTAAACTCCTATTGCATTTCATCCAAACTAGTCTTACAGCGTAGAGAGGAACTAAAATTGTCATTGGCTTGAAATCATTCTGATATGGGTTCCCGGTCATAGGAACATACGGGGTAATGAGATAGTGGATGAACTAGCAAGAAAAATTTCGACACTAGACATAGCAGGTGCGGTGGCAGTCGCCACCCCTCTCAACACAATAAAAACATCGATTGCTTCACACTATCATGCTTTAGCCGAAAGAAGCTGGAATAATTAACTACATGTATTACAACAAAAAACACATGGCCGACGTACAAAACCCAAAGGACCTGTTAGAATGTTCTCGACCAATCATTTCACGCATCACTGCAGCCCTTACAGGTCATTGGAAGGTAGGGGATCATGCAGCTAGACTCAATCTCCCTTTCAATCCCATATGCAGAAGCTGTCAAGCGGAAGGGGTGAAAGAAAGTATTTTCCACTACTTATGGGAATGCCCAGGGCTAGCTAGGGCACGACTCCGCTCCTTCGGTAAGCCTTTCTTGCAGCAAATTAATGAGATCTCAGACATCGAGATAAAGAATTTGCTGTTATACTTGGACCTCACTAAATGGATCTGACTTAGAAGAAAGGAAAATGAAACAAAAAAAACCAACAAGACATTATCACACGAGAACATTGGTAGTAAGATGGTGCTCGTCTCTAATTAGGATTATGTCAGTAGAAATACTCAACTACTTCAACAAAAACAACAACAACGACACAAGATGCTGGTTCAACTGTACATGGAAGCTTAAGGTTCCTCAGTTTCTAAGCCTAGGCCTTATGCTCTAAAAATTTTTACATTTTCCGCGCGAGAAAGTTAGGATACTTTTACAGCTGCATCAATAATATACTTATACGAGGGGTGTTCAAAAAATAAGGTGAAGGAACACGCAAAACACTTCTCTTATTTATGCTTCTCACAAACAAACTAAACGTGCTATATTGCCAAAACCGTGAACATATCTTCTAGACGAGTGTATTAACGTAAGAATATAATAATCAATAGTCGAATGACTGATACCAAGCCCGCGAAATTTGAAACCTTCTTGTTATTTTTGGAACACTCCTCGTATATATATTTCTCTTGGTTCTGAAGAGGAACAAGGCATCAGTAATATGAACGTCGCAAAGGGCAGGAGTATTGAGACTCAGCTATCAGTGTCCACTGTGCATATACGAGTATAGTCATCCAGGTTTTTAAAAACTGAATTAACTGGACGAACGGAGGAATTATTTCTCAGAAAAGCGCGGAAAAGATGGAGCTTCAATTCTTCATGTGCTATTTCGAAAATCCGTTGGCCCCAATACAATATACGAAGGACTCAGAAAGTCCTTTGGACTCCTCGCCATTCAATTTCCAAACTCGTAGCTGTGTTTACCGATCACTCGGCGAGTGTTACGATTTAACCCGCCTATTGTAGGTCTCATAATGGTATCAAAACGGGGCTTTAATGCTACTTGAGGAGTGCCAGACTGGCACTTCAACCATTTCATCTACCTACCTACCTACGAACGGATGAGCTGATTAAAACCTCATTTGTTACAACTGTTAATTGGCTTCAGATTCTACTTGCAGCATTTTAAATGCAAAGATATCAGTCTTCCTGAATCTTGCGTCTATAACTTTCTCGAAAGTGTGAAGTACATACTTGTGTGTCTTTCTAAATGCTTATGATTTATACAGAAAAAAAAATAGCTTAAAAAAACTAAAAAACACGCTTTTATTGCCAATCGAACTAAAAAGTATAAAATAAATTTTAATGACAAAGAGACCTATAATGAAGTAATAGCAAATCGAACGATCAGTCATAGTCAACTACCTCAGAACAGAATTATAACAAAAATTAAGATACAAATAGAATAATTCAAATTAGAGTTAAAAGCGTGGGATGCTTGATATAGTAAATATTACAATCATTCTATTGGCAACTACCTATGTACAGAAGGCTATGAAAGTGAAGCAAAATGCATCCCACGCTTTTAACTCTAATTTGAATTATTCTATTTGTATCTTAATTTTTGTTATAATTCTGTTCTGAGGTAGTTGACTATGACTGATCGTTCGATTTGCTATTACTTCATTATAGGTCTCTTTGTCATTAAAATTTATTTTATACTTTTTAGTTCGATTGGCAATAAAAGCGTGTTTTTTAGTTTTTTTAAACTATTTTTTATTTTCTACTCTTTAGTTCGATTAGCAAAAAAGCGTGTTTTTTAGTTTTTTTTTTAAACTATTTTTTATTATGAATGAAAATTATTGTTATCATTGCAGTCAGTGAATTATTGATTCGATATATTCGTGTTATATTTGATTCCTTTCTTATCGACTGTGAGTCTAAAGCTATGCAGTTATCGGCCGTGATAAAGAAGTAATCGGGATGAAGAACTTATTTCGTGGAGGGAGCCTGAGAAACGGCTACCCCACTCCATTGGCCAGTTTTTTTCGATTTTCGTGGTGTGGTGCACTATGAATTCCTTCCACCTGGCCAAACTGTTAATAGGGAATATTATTTGAGCGTTATGCGTCGTTTACGTGAAGCAATTCATCTAAAAAGACCAGAATTATGGGCCAACAACTCTTGATTTTTGCATCACGATAATGCGCCGTCTCACACTGCACTCGTTCTTCGTGACCATTTCGCCAAAAATTCCACGCATATCGTTCCGCAACCACCGTATTCGCCTGATTTGGTTCCGTGTGACTTCTGGCTATTACCAAAACTCAAGAGACCACTCCGGGGAACGCGTTCCGAGTCGATTGAGGAGATAAAAGCTGAATCGAAAAAGGTGCTGATGGCTATACCGAAAATGGACTATTTGGCATGTTTCGAGGATTGGAAAAATCGTTGGCATAAGTGTATTTCATTGAGAGGGGATTATTTTGAAGGGGATGAAATTGATTTACAAGAATAAATAAAGATTTTTCATTTTACAACCAAATTCACCTTACTTTTTGCCCACAAGTAAAAAAAGAAAATATTAATCATGGCAATCCTAATAAGGATAATGGAAAACTTTTATCAAATTATTGCATTGTCATCGGTCCTTGATAGGTGTGCAAAATTCCAAGTCGATCAGATTTTTAGAAGCCAGTGAAAATTAAGCTCAAGGATTCCGTTACATACATACATACATACATACAACCCGACCTAATAAAAGTGTGTTAAAAAGCAGTGCTTCACGACGCATTTTGCGATTATCCCACCCACAAACAAAAAGCAGCAATAATTGTCAAATTGATGGCACGGATTCGAAGAAGAGATAGAGCTAGACGGACCGTAATCCGAAATTTATGAAATTTATAATGAATAACGTAGATTGTCTGCAAAAGAATTGAAGAATCTTATAAAGAAAAGTTGATTAGTGCACTAGTCCATGGCTTTAGTCCTTCAAATTTTAAAAGAGGCTATCTTTAATTAATGCGAACCTAATATGCAGACTAATATTTCTTAAGTACTATGAATGTTTGCTTAATACAAACTTGTACTTGGGAGTTTCTTGGTGGGAAGATGTTTTCTACGAGTATATAAAGTTTCGGCTCAGAACCCCGCAAGATGGCGCTAGTATTTTTTGAGTTTTGAAAGTTTTAGTTTTATTTTCATATACAAAAATTCAATTTGACGCAAAATTAATCAAGAGTTATATATTAATTTTTGCAAATAGCGTCGTACGTCAATCATATTTGACACTTGCGGGCTAGACAGCTGCGGTATATATAATAAATGGCTGAGCTGGTTGAACTCATTAAGAGCGTGAGCAATTGCCGCGTTTCAAGCTAAATTTGGTTTGTTATTAAAAAAAAAATAAATAATTGGCGCGTACACTTCTGTTAGGTGCTTGGCCGAGCTCCTCCTCCTATTTGTGGTGTGCGTCTTGATGTTGTTCCACAAATGGAGGGACCTACAGTTTCAAGTCGACTCCGAACGGCAGATATTTTTATGAGGAGCTTTTTCATGGCAGAAATATACTCGGAGGTTTGCCATTGCCTGCCGAGGGGCGACCGCTATTAGAAAAATGTTTTTTTATTAATTTTGCTTTCACCGAGATTCGAACCGACGTCTCTCTGTGAATTCCGACTGGTAATCACGCACCAACCCATTCGGCTACGGCGGCCGCCGTATTGGATTGTTATTATTTCAACAAAAAATGGGCACTCAAGACACAGGTCGTGCTTTGGATGCACAACGTAGTGATTTTGCCAATTTTAACGTATGATTGCCTGGTTTGGTGGGAGTTCGGAAAGGCTATAATATCACTAAACTGGGGAGGGGCAAGAGTTTGCTTGTATTGTCATCACCGGAGCATGCAGAAATTGTCCCAGGAATCGACTTTGACGTTATTCCCATCACTGCTCAAAGTACAATCAGGTAAAAGGAGGTTGGCCTCTGGAGGCAATTTTTTCAAGGGACATGGTAGCATTTTTGGGCGGTAAACCCAGCACTTCTCTGAACTTTGTATAGATCTCTCTATCCGCAAACTGGAGATTGAGGGTCGTGCCAGTGCGATTTTTCCTAATATGCAGGATTGGAACGAGGAGAAAATCTGTGCCGATGCTGGTATCTCAGTCTTCACTGACGGTTCCAAGTTGGAATCGGGAGTCGGGGCAGGGGTTTTCTCTAAATCAGTCAATATATCTATTCTATTAAAACTGCCCAATACTGCTGGTGTTTTTCAGGCAGAAGCCTTTGCGATCCTGCAGGTATTCAGAATGCTTAAGAAATGTGGGAGTGATGGATATTTTAATATTTTTTCCGATAGGCAAGCTGCGATCAAGGCCCTGACGATGCCATGGTGCAGATCCAAACTGGTCAACTGTAAGTAAGGAGGGGATCAAATCTTTTGGGTATGCAGGTAACATTTCGCTGGCTTGGGTTCCAAGACATAGGATCATAAAGGAAAATGAAATTGCTGACGAGCTTGCCAGAAAAAGGTTGACTGAATTTGTTTCTGAGGTATTCTACCAGGTGATCGGTCTCCCCCTGACTGCTGCTAAAGGGAAATTGTACAACTTAATTCTCAGAAAAGGGCAAAACAGATGGAGCTTCATTTCTTCGTGTACTTAAAACCTTTAACTCCCAGTATAAAATATCAGTATAATAGATGTGGGGCGCAGAAAGTAGCTGAAGCTGTGGGGACCTTTCAGAAGGAGACCGTGGAGCACTTTCTCTGTAAATGTCCGGGTTTGGCAGCTAGATGAATCTGGCCACTGGGTATTTTTTTCTTCGACAGCATGGGACAGTGCGTGCCAACTTAAATCCCATCAACCTTACCCATTACATCAACAACTCTGGCTGGCAGCAGATATCTTCCTGTTGGAGGTCTCAAAATGGTACTTTAGTGCTACTTGGGGAGTTCCCGACTGATACTTGAACCATTTCACTTTTGAATTTTCGCAATGCTGTTGATTGTTGATAAGGGCACCAAATAATTATTTCATAATGACTATTGTAAAATTTTAAACTCTAAATTAATTGAGACTAATTCTAGAAGTCTAGAAACGCGGTATTTTAACAAAAATGGTAATCGGTTTTTATTTTTAGTGAATTTTCGCATTGGTTGATTATGTAATTTTCTATAACAAAAATTTTGTTTGGTGCAGATTTAACTGAAATGAAATTTCAAAAGGTTTTTGCTTGAAACTTTAAAAGGTTTATTAATTTTGCTATGCGCAATAGAGTTGACGTTGTTCTAAAAAACTGGCCATTACCACCAATATTGTTGGAAACGCGGAAATTTTCATGCTAATAATGCCTTGCTTTAGTGCATTTAGAAGATCTGTCAACGTTTAAATCTATTTTGTTTAACACACACACACATAAAATGGCCATAAATCAGAAATAGCCTGTAAGCATTCTTAGCCAGCCAGCTGCGAAGCCAAAGTGCAAAAATATGTTAATGTGAATATTTTTGTAATAAATGATCCTCGCTTGCGGTTTCGCTTGACTTGCATTGACCATAAAAGCTAACAAAGGCACTTCAAGGCACCGCGAGCCCTTTCGTCTGAGCAGAATTTTAACGATACTGCTTTTGTGTTTTTTTTATAAATAACTAGAAAATAGTACGTAAGCATGTAGTTTTTGTTCATTCATCTTTATATGCAGTTTGTATGTATGGCTCATAGAACAAAAGTCGAAACAGTTGCAGTGTGCGCCGCCCACTACATAGCCACATATGCTTTTGTGCTTTCTAAAACATTTCCTCTAGTTATGTGGCGTGTAATCATAAATAATCCCTTTCATATTTAAAAATGCACACATACATATGCATATACATATGTAGATGTAGTTGTAAACAAAGAAAAGCCCTGCCTTGTTGCATCAAGCTCATGCAGCTTATGTGCAGCGTTCGTAAGTGCATTCTGATGTTTGTAATACAATGCATTGCTTGAATACTTGCATACAGCTTTGGACAAATAAATAGATACGTCGGTATATACAGTTGCGAGCACGAAAGTAGCAGTGCTAATAAAATTTTAGATTTTTTCAAAAATTTTAAATCTATGATTTGAGTAGAAAGTTTGTATTATTATTTTGATTTTATTCTTTAACTGAGCACATATTTAAATCAATTCTATAACGAAAAGCAAAAGATAGAAATTCTGGGTTAACATTAAAATAGCTGTGGCCATACAAGGTGAAGTCCAAAATAATCAAGACTGAGCTAAAATATATTAGAAACACAGGAGCTTCGTTCTTATAACTACGAATTTATTTATTCAAAAAAGTTCCGTCTGGCCTCAATACACTTTTTTGCGTGATCTAAAAGCTTTTCGAAAGAGTGTTTCAGGTTATTGACCGGAATGTCCTTCAGGATGTCGATTTAAGCCTTTTAGATGGCATCTACGCACGCAATACGTTTTCCTTTCATGGCCAAATGCAATTTTGTGAATAGGTAGAAGTCACAGGGAGCCATATCAGGCGAATACGCTGAGTAAATGATGGTTAAAATGCGATTTCTAGTAAAAAAAAATACCAGTCTAACGGTTAGACTTGATAGAAGTGAAACCTTCCGTAAAACAAACTGAGAGAGAATAAGACGAAAGCAGCATTAGGAGCGGGATAATTATAGGTTCATTATAATATTGCTATAAAGTTCATATTTTATTTTCTTCATTTTATCATTATTCATCCTCAATGTTTTCAATTTCAACAAATGATACGAGTGGCTTATGATAGATAAAATATGATACAAATGCTTTGGTTTCGATGTTGTCAAAAAAAATACCCAAACGGACCGAAGAAACAGACTTACAAATTTCTTCCATTTTCGTCTACTTGTATTCATATAAAAATGTATGTCTCTTCCCACCAAAGCTAAATGTAGTAGTATATTTTTTCTTGTATTTATTCAAGGCTGAAATCCAAAAAACTGTTTTCAATAAATAATCAGAAATGTCCTACAATGCAAATTTCAAAAAAAAAAAAATTTTATTTCTTGTGATTCGAACCAAGAATTTTGGATCGGAAGCTCACATTGCTAGCCGCTCGGCAATCGCGCCATACTGTCGGTGTTGGCCTAAAAGTTATTTAGTTCGTCGCTACGTTTATATGTAATTCGTTTCACTTTTTCCCAAATCACTCCCAACGATTCTAAAGAAGTTTTCACTTCAAAAATTAATGTACGAAATATTTATACCGATTCACTTAAACTGACTTTCAGTATCTAAACCAAAAATAGAAAAGCCAAAAAACTGTTTTCAATAAATAATCAGAAATGTCTTACAATGCAAATTTCAAAAAAAAAAATTCCATTTTCGTCTACATGTATTCATATAAAAATTTATGGCTCTTCCCACCAAAGCTAAATGTATTAGTATATTTTTTCTTGTATTTATTCAAAGCCGAAATCCCGGCGGTACTGCAATACCGGGTCAACCCGTGGCAGAGAAGGAGCAAGCCCCTAAAACACTCCGCCCATTTCCAAAAATCAGTTTAACATTTGTTGTCCTCCGATGGAGGATCTATCAGATGTTAAGCTGATAACCACACTACCTAGTCAATACATTTTAAATAATAAACCTAATAAAACTTTTGAGAATTACACGCTCACAAAAATTATTTATATCAACATATAATATAACGCTTCGTAACTAAATAACTTTTAGGCCAGCCACGACAGCATGGCGCGGTAGCCGAGCGACTAGCAATGTGAGCTTCCGATCCAAAATCCTTGGTTCAAATCACAAGAAAAAATAAAAGTTATTTTTATTTATTTCGTCGCTACTTTTATATCAACATATAATATAACGCTTCGTAGCCAAGTTGGTCGCTTTTTTCGTTTCACTTTTCCTCAAATCACTCCCAACGATTCTAAAGAAGTTTTCACTTCAAAAAAATGAGAATCGACTTCATTTTTGACTTCTCGAAACGCGATTTTTTGGGTGAAAGCTCGTCTGGGGTCTTTCATTCGGCGCTTTGACGCTTAGTTTCAGGTTCAAGTTTCATCACCAGTTACAATGTTGTAAAGGAAGTTCTCGTCTTTTCTCGCCTCTTTAATGAGGTCTTTCGAATGTTGAATTTTGGACAATTTTTGGTTCTTGTGCGGAATGAAACGTGCGCAGACCTTTCGCAAGCTCAAATGATCATCTGAAAAGCAATAAATCGATGTTTTGGAGTTATTCATTTCCGATTCCATGAATTTCAACTATGATTTCTGTTCATTTTTGATAAATTTACGAACAATTTCGATGGAGTTTTCGGTGATTACTGATTTTGGGCGGCCCGTATATTCATTGTCATTAATGTCCTCACAACCATCTCTGAAACGTGTAAATCACTAATGAACTTTGGAACGAGATAGACAATCATCGCCATAAACTTTTTTCATCAATTTAAATGTTTCGGTAAACCTTTTACCGATTTTAAAACAAAATTTGATATCAGCTCTTTGTTCAAAACTCATTTTGCACCGAAAACACAAACATACTGACACTTTAGACGCAATAACTTCGCTTTCACTGAACCGCATGTGACCAAGCTTTCACTGGAAGTCAGCGAGGGTTGTAACTTCCAACGCACTAACTCATTAAAAAGATGGTTCCATCAAAAACATTTTTATGACGTCAGTCTTGTTTATTTTGGACTTCACCTTGTATAAGTAACGCATTCGGACCAAGTTTATAAAAAATTAAAGAAAAACTGCTTTGACAAAGTTTGCAGATGCAAAGTTGAAAGTATTACTTAGTTGAATTTCCTAAATTATTTATTACGGTAGCACAACGGCGGTGCATTGAGTCTACCAATTACTCACATCGCTGCTTCGGAATCTTCAGCAACTCATCTTTAATAATTTTCCAAAGTTGTTTATTGTTACCCGATTTGGCATTGTGTACGGCTATTTTTATGTCCTCACCACAGAGATTTCCTATAGAACTGAGGTCGTATGACTGAGCTGGCAGTTCCATAACTTCTATTTTATTTGCGTGAAACCAATCCATGGTCAGTCGATATGAGAATACTCGAGCTGGTACAGAACAGTCAAAATTATGCTGGAATACCAAAACTGCAAACTTTATTTTATTACTGACTAGGAAAGACTCCAAAATATAAGTTGGAGTACTGATGGGACACTGCTTTACCCCACATCACGCAGCTAAAATGGGATTAGTCCATAGTGTAACACATGCAGCGAATCAAATGATAGGGGCACCTGGAAATCTTCTTTTCCACTGCCCTGCTCTTTGTGGGACTCAACAAATGTGCCTAGGATCAGCATATCTTTCATCCTTGAAGGATATTGCTGACCCTTTTAATTTTGGTATAATAAAGTCCAAGTTGTAAGTGGCTCAAAAATCGCGTTCATATTTACATTTTTTTTTACTGCCGCTGCGGTTTTTTTTTAATTTTTGCAATTTATAAAAACCGGAGTTAACACTTTTTAATTTATTTGCAAGAAGTCCTGCGCATTTTTCTTCACAAGGAATTCATTTTTATGTGGAATAAAGTGTAAAAAGCCGCCAGAAAAAAAATGTTAAAAATTCAGTCACTAATTTATTCGTTTAAAACGCGTAGATATTCTATTAACAATTTATGGGCTGAGCATATGAAACATTTCTAAAGATTCGATGAAAAAGTTAAAAAGTTAGATGAAAATTTATTATTATAAATTTTTCAAAATTTTATGTAAAGCACGAAAATGTGTTTTGTATGGTTTTGGTAAAAAATGAACACTAATAGAAATAAGAAAAAAAATTATAACGCGAAAAGCATTGTCAATATAAAAAAATTCACTCAATTACGCTCGCCACTGTGTGTTAATGTGAATTTGCATCTTACACGTAGTTACATTGGTTTATACACATAAGTATTATAATATAATATATATATATATATGTATATATGCACTAATATATGCTTGCAACAAGGAGTATCCGGTCAAGTATGATAAGGTGTAGATTATTGCAGCAATAATAATAGCCATCACATAGCTAAAAGAAGAATAAATTGGCAGGCCGTAGTTAAATGTAGTTAAATATACATACATATATATAAATATGTGTGCATATACGAGTGTATGTGTAATACATAATTACATGGACATACATACTTACCACAGCTCAGTCTTGCCATTTCAGTTATCATTGTCGTCAGCATAATTTCTAGCAATGAGTGTATAAAAATCTTTTGGCGCCTGTCAAGTTCAACTTGCTTGCAGCACCTAGTTTCATATATAATTATGTTAAGTAAGAAGTACATAAATGCATGCATAAATATATATATTTTTACATATTTTTGCATGTGTACTTGTGCTCAAATGTGCCAAATTTAATATATTTAGCAAAGCAGCAAGCATTAAAGGGCAACCGACCATGAGTTAATGCCTTAATAAGTTGTTACAGGCAGATAAACGTAAAAACCGCGTAAACGACGCCTTTTCGATGCGTTAGTACATTTTTAACACATCCTACACCATTTCTATTAAGGGGGGAAGCTGGTCTAGAGCGCAAAAAATGGGCATATTTTATGAATTTATTTTGACTCAACAAAGGAATCAATCGAAAATCTGTGAAATAGGTTTAATAATATAGCTTTCATGGTACAAATACAAAATTTTTCGTCTGAATTAATTTCAAAATGGCCGCTGTCCAGCAGTTCTCCTAAGGCGCCTTTTTTTCTAGTGGGTCCATTGCCGAAGACGTAAACTCCTTAATTTTTGTCCTGGATCAAAAAATAAAATTTTTTTAGTTTCTATATAACAACAGAAAGAGACGTGCGTAGGATTTTTTCGATATTTTGTTTTTTCGCGAAATGGTGCACGTTTGAACAAAAAGTTACAATTTTCACTATAAAGAACGACATAAAATTGTTGATTAAAAAAAAAACTATGTAATATAAATAAAAAATCCTACGTACGTCTCCGGAGAAAGGTATTTCGAATGTATTGTCAAAATTTCGTAAGAATCGGTAAAGATTTGTTCGAGTTATGTCTTCGGCCAGTTTAAAAAAAAGTGATTTCGAGAAAAACGCGTTTAAAGTTGTAAATAGCGTTCGGGGCATACCTGCGACGCACTGCCGTCGAATGAAAAATTTGGGCATTTAGACATTTTTGCTGGCATCCCTCATTTGGTATATTATTTCTAAGACCCTAAAGCACTTTTTAAGACAAAAAAAAATTTTTCGATTTTTTCAAAATTCTAGACCAGCTTCCCCCCTTAAGGGGTTATACCTTGTGAGGCCGAAAAAATGGACGATTGTCATAATTCCAACATATTTGCATATTTAATAATTAATTTCAGCATTAATGTGGCAGCAATTGATGTCAATTAGGCACACAATCTGTTTGAGAAAAGGAGACATAAATGGATAATTGCCGCTATTTACTAAATCGTATAATTGAAATTAGTTACGAAGTGATTTATGTAGTGAAAGGTAAGCGAGCAACAAAGCGGTAAACTACAAAAGATCTGCACGGATTTTAGGAGAAACGGCTGTGAAATGTATTTAGAATTGGTGCTTTGGTTTTTAAAATTGGCAGCGAAAAGGTTTAGTACCGAGCGGTAAAAACTATCAAAATTTGATAGTCACGGATGGGCAAGGCTGGTTAAAGAAATTGTCTTTCTGCAATTGATTTGTTTTTTTTTTTTTGATTTTGCTTCTTTGGGTACAAATTTGAACTTCTAATATAAGTATATGAAAATACGATAGTATTTAAGGGGTTATATACCTTGTGAGCCCGAAAAAATGGACGATTGTAATAATTTTTTTTTTTATTATGTTCTAGAACTTTTATTCAAATGAGGCATATATCATACTGAAGCTTAACTCTCGAAGAATACATTTTGGTGTTTTTATTTAAAAAAAATGTTATTATTTATTGTTGATATCGCCTCTCCCCCGAAACGCCGTTTTTTAGAAGAGGATTGCGGTGATCAAGGTAGCGCATGAGCAGCTCAAATGAAATCAAAAAAATTAAATGATTATTGTAGAAAAATGTTTTTTAGTGAATCTGAACGATTTATTTACCCAAACAAATTTTTTTCTTGATATGAAAACCGCTTTGCACCAAAAAAAAAAGATTTTTGAGGGGTTGAAAAATTAAAAAAAAAATTAATTCCAGCGAACTATGCAAATATTTATAAAAAGTGAAAGATTCACGAGGTTATAATTTCGAATAATTAAACAAAAAGTTATGCAAATCGGTCAAATAGTTTGTGATAAATAATGATCACCGCGACGGTAATTTTCAAAAAACACGACTTCGAGATAACCGCGTCTAAAGTTTTGTGTGCATTAATTCCAAGAAGGTCGCACGCTTCGACGGTTTGTAACTTTCGTTCTAGTGCTCCGATTTTTATGATTTTTTGAATTTATATTTTTAAGACGATGTACTTTTAGAATATGCCATAATTTTTTTCGATTTTTTAGCCCAACACAAGGTATATAACCCCTTAATTTATTACAAAATGTAACAGAGGTTAGCGATCTTATTCGATATGAAATTGTTCTTCAGTGGTCAAATTAATTTTATTTTTTCAAAATCGTATTCGGTTCTAGGCTTTATTCATCGCAAAATATCTGACGACTCTTGTTCGTTCCCACTTACAGGCCTTACGACCAGCTTTCGATAAATAGAATAGACCGCCTTCAAAAAATATTTCTTAAGCAGGCGTTACGTGCTCTACGATTTGAGTCCCCTGTTCCATCCCATAATTCTCGGCTAAAGCTATATAGATTTCGAAGCTCTAGAAAAGAGAAGGACAGTCCTGTCACTCTCGTTTACTTTCAGTACAGTTAAAGGTATCGTCCAGATCTATTTGAGCGGATAAGCTTTAATGTGCCACAAAAAGTCTTCGCAATTTTTACCTTTTTTATGGGGGAAACTTTAAGACCAAATTCGCGAGTAATGCAGCTATCGTTCGCGCACTTAGAGACTATAATTCATTATCCAATACCAGCTTGCTTGATTTCGCTTTATTTAGGTCTAATTTTGTACATAATTTAAATAAAGTTGTTTAATATTAAAAAATAAATAATTGGCACGTACACTTCTGTTAGGTGTTTGGCCGAGCTCCTCCTCCTATTTGTGCTCTGCGTCTTGATGTTGTTCCACAAATGGAGAGACCTACAGTTTCAAGCCGACTCCGAACGGCAGATATTTTTATGAGGAGTTTTTTCATGGCAGAAATACACTCGGAGGTTTGCCATTGCCTGCCGAAGGGCGACCGCTATTAGAAAAATGTTTTTATTAATTTTGCTTTCACCGAGATTCGAACCAACGACCTCTCTGTGAATTCCGAATGGTAATCACGCACCAACCCATTCGGCTACGGCGGCCGCCTAATATTAGGTGCTAATATTTTAGCTGCCAAATTTGGCTTGTTTGTTTTTAGATTTTTGTCTAGTCTGTACGGTAATTCTCTCTGTAGATTATTAAAAATAAAAAAAAAAAAAATTAAAATAAATAAATAAATAAAAAATAGTAAGATATTAATGTAATAACTCCGCAAAGCACAAGTTATTATTTTTCCACGCTTAGTAAGGGAAAAATAGAAAAAATACAGTGGAGCAGAAAAGATTTATTACACTCCTCAAAACTATTATAGAGGATCTTCAAATTGACAAGTTTTAAATGTTTATTTGTTTATTTTTTTGTTTCAATTATTCTTTATATTCTCTCTATTATAAAAATTCAGTTCATTCTACAAGAAAGAATTTAATCAGCCAAGTTTCAAACTTCGTTCAAAATTCATAAAAATTAGACAAATTTTCACGTTTAAACGTTTTTTTTTAATCTTTTCAAATGGGACACACAGTTTTATAACGCATCACATTTTATTGTAGTATAACAGAGTTCAAATTTCAAGTCATGCAAAGTTTTAGTTCATTTTTGATAATTTTTTTCTATTACGATGTTTTGCATTTTCGGCGTATAAAGAAAAGTGCATTCCTTACATGGAAAAACTGCGAAATGCAATAATTTCAAGGAAAAAATTATAAAAAATCAACGAAAATTCTGAGTGACTTCAAAGTTTCATTTTACTAAAGTTTAATGAGCTATAAAATTGCCTACTTTTTATTTTGTAAAAAGACCTTACTAAATTTTTTTTATTGGCGCAAACTAATTTATAGTAATTTGTTCTATTATATTATATATGTAATATACATAACATAAGAATGTAGTTTGAAAGTATTACTAGATTACGAGCTATTCACGAAAATGGGTTATACGAAAATTGCGTCATTCTCTATGACTGAAAATTGAAATTGAAATTTGAATAAGTCGAGCAAAGGAGCATCAAGAGATTTTGTGGCTCATAAAACACTCAGGCTAAAAAGCTCATTGTATTTAATGCTCTGGAAAGAGGGTGAATAGTCAAGGAAGAAAGAAGAAAAGTATCAGAGAAAGAGATAGGAAAGAATAGAGACAGAGATAAAGGTAGTTAACCCTGTGAGAATTTTCCAAATTCTTTGTCAAATCTGTACATATCCTGCAGTTTTAGAGAACGAATATTATACAGTCTCACGACATCGGAACTCAAAACGAGTAGCCTTGCTCTAACAAAGGCAGGACACTCACAGAGAAAGTGCTTAGTGCTATCCGCCTCCTCCACGCAAGATAGGCCCATTGGGTCCTCAATGATTCGAATGGTGGTCATATGCTGACCCCATGGGTTGTGTCCTGCAATAATACGGACCATCAACCGAACATCTTTCCTTCCAAGTTTTAGTAGAAAGTTTGACAGTTTTCTGTTCGGACTTGTCACAAAATACTTTTGCAGTTCTGCAGCGTTCTAGACAAGACCATCGCTTTTTATGTAAATTGCCTACATAATCGTTGATCTAATTCATAATTCGTGCGGAACTGATTCCGATTATTGGCCCTGGTCCCTATGCGGTAACCGCTGATCAACAATTGGCCAATTCATAGGCAATTTATTGCGCCAGAATTAAGCTTCCTTTTACATTCTTGAACAATCTTTGAGGTTTACTTCGCGTTCTCCAGGGCCTTCAGTGCAGCCTTACTGTCACTGAAAACTTCAGTCTGTTTCCCGCTCCATCTCCTCTCGATTATCTATTCGGCTACTTTCAGATGGCAAAAATTTGCGTTTAGTGATACTCATTACTATCGTTTAAGTACCATTCGGCTCCAGACCCTATGCCATTCTTGGACCCATCGGTAAAGAAAATGTTCGTCAAACCTGCCTGAATGCACTCGGGATTGCTCCATTATGTGACGTCAAATTTCCTTCCAAATGAAACTATGGGTATTAGGTCGTCTTTAGGTGCTAAAAACAGTGGATACTGCTCAGATAGCAACTTAGAGATTTCTCTGTGTCCCGAGGTTCCGTCTTCATGCCAGAAACCATATTTATGGAGTCTACACATTGCTTTTATTGCTTCCTATTGTATCTTAAGATCCAAGGGGAGCAAATCAAGCATAGCATTTAGAGCATCGCCAGAGGTTGTACTCATGGCACCCATAATGCTTTAACATACGCTTCTTTGCAGGTTCTATAGTTCCCGGAGTGTGAACTTAACCATGCTCCGTCGCCACCAGACCACAGAAGCGTAAATGGTGATTGGTCTGATAAGTGCTGTGTATATCCATAGGACCACAGCAGGTTTTAGACCCCGGGTTTCACCAAAGGCTCGACGGTATTGCAAAATCCTTAATGCGCGATTCACCTTCAGTGAAACATGTGTCTCCCAAGTCAGTTTCCTATCCTAGTTAACTTCATCGAAAAGACCAAGTGTCACACCTTTCAGTGTTGGAAGACTAAATCCATCCACAGATGTCGTCCGCATGTGCTTGGACATGAAATCTCTAAGACTGATTATTTACAATACCATACAACGAATTGCATCCTAACGAAATCATCTATGATCGGAATTCTGTATATTTCACACCCCATTTCGCCAACCTTCTCTCGTTTGGAAATTTCCAGTATAAAAAGTGGTGAAGCCTGCCAGAAGTACAGTGGGAAATTTGTTATTGAACAGCCCTCTATACGGTACTAAATGATGCTGAAACTACACCAACTTTGTGAGTAGCCAGGCTGCACTGAATAAAATAGGATGGAAAATAGTGAAATACAGAATTTTTGAACTCCAGCCGATAAAATTTGAATAGAAATTTCTCTCTTATAGTTCACGTTGTGTGATAATTGAAAGCAGAATAATAATCCAGTTTCACATGTTTGTTTACGGCATAATCAGTGGTTCCATTGACTGAACTTATCGGGCTGATTAGTTTTAAGCAAGCAAAGCTCTTCGTGCTCAAAATCCAATCTTTCTTTCTCTCGCACCTATAACCAGAGTACTTTTTAAATAAATTGAAAAACAAAAAAAAAAGCATACTGATTTTTCATCTCCGACGTCTGCTTCTATTGACGCTCTATAATAGGCGGGGTTTTAGACAAGGCGATCCTTTATCATGCAATTTTTTTCAATTTGATGATAGAGAAAATTATTCGGGCCGCCAACATCGACATCTCAGGCACTATTTTTTATAAAAATGTTATGCTGTTCGCTTACGCAGTCAGTTCAACTTTCTCCAGTCTTGAAAAAGAGTCCGTCGAGTGGGTCTTGGTCCCGTCGAGGCCAGACAAAGTACCTTGTGTCAACAGCAGGTTGTGGTTGACAATTACGAGTTCGTCGTAGTCAAGGACTTTGTCCACCTACGGTGGAACCTATGGTGTTAATAAACAACAACGTCAGCCAAGAAATCCAGCGAAGAATAACTCTTGCCACAGGTGCTACTTTGGGCTAAGTAGGCAATTGAAAAGCAGAGCCCTCTCTCGGTACCCGAAAAAAAAGTTCTACCAATCACTCATCCTCCTGATCTTACTATATGGCGCTGAGTCCTGGACATTGACGAACACCGATGGACAGTTATAAAGAGCTTTCGACAGAAAAATTCTGCACAAGATCTACGGTCCGATTGAATGCGTGAATGATGCTTAACGAGTACGATGGAACCACGAGCTGTACGTCGACATCGATGTAGGTCACGTTGAACGAATGGACAATAACGCTCCAGCAAAGAAGGTGCTCTTTTCGAAATGCACTGGTGGAACCCGCATAAAAGGATGTCCTCATTTACGTTGGAAAGACCCAGTCGACGACAATCTGATCGCCCTTGGTGTATCTAACTGGCGTCAACGCGCGCAATGCAGAGGCGACAGGCGCAACGTTTTGGCAGCGGCCAAGGCCGACTATCGGTTGTAGTTGCCAGTAAGTAAGTTAACCTGATACAATGACATTTTTGTGAAGAAAATCTAACATTACAATTACAGTTGAGCATTTCACTAATTGTTTTTAGCAAGCAGTTTGGAACTCAACACCGTCCATGAGCTAACAACAACGCCCTTAGATACCTCTCGTAGTTCAAGAAAAGCTAAAAGATAAACGCTAGGCGATGACAACAAAGTAGACACCCCGAAGATAAAAAAACTCTGAACTCGCTCGCACAAGAACTCAAAGAACTGCTTGAGAAAGAGCGTAACATTCAACTTCAAAACCACCTCAGCAGTCTTAAGCATCCCCATACTCTGAATACTCTGTTTGGAAAGCAGAAAAAAAATTCAAAGGACCTATCTTAACACAGTCAGCTATCAAAATGGAAAATAATAAGTGGGCCAAATTGCATATTGAAAAAGCTCATTCATTTGCTCGTCACTTCTCCCGAGTCTTTACTTCACATAAAATCGAGCCCTCGCGAAGCAATGCACAAAAAGTCAAAGATACCCTGAAATTCATCCACCAGATGGACCCGCCCATAAAATTTTTTTGGAAAAGCCAAATAGAAGCAGCAATAAAAAGGCTCATAACAAAGAAAGCTTTCGAATATGCTCTTTTCTCAACGAGAAAGAAGTTTTCACTGTGCCCTATGCTTTTGTAACGGTGGATTTACACGTACAACTGAGGAAGAGGTGGAATGAAAAACCGTCCCAATGTAGGTAGAAGTCTGCTACTTTTGAAAGTTATTGAAGAAAGTAAGGGGTTTAAATTTAACTAATTATAGGAAGAACCGCAGGTAGAATGATTAAAATCTTGGCATTCAGAGAGAGCATTCATAATGGGGCTTAGCAAGCTAATTTAATAAAGGTTATCTCTCATGATTAAAAAAATGTATACTTTTGACAATTTTGAACGGCTTGTCTCATGTATTAACACATCGTACCAACGCCAGAGCCAAAAAAATTTTAAACCTTTTGTAGCAGAATGTTCCACAATGTGAAAGTAAGCTGAAAAATTCAAGTATGTAATAACAATGCACCGCTTCGAAGGAGTCCAAAGATAATTCTAAAATTTTCAAAACAGTTTCATAAGAAGCTACAGCTCACTTTGCTACAATGTAAAATGCGTCTGAACCGCTAATATGCACCAAATGTGGATGGGAACTGGTTTTTGGTGTGAGACATTTGCCTGATAAAATGAGAAAGCGATTTCGGCAAGGCAGCTTCTAGGAATGCGTAACCAATGCCACTTGATGGCAACACATATACACACATCTTCTCTCCTGCAACCAGTTGCGCCTTGTGGTATGCTATTTGCATTTTATATTGCGTAGTGTTTCAATAGTTACTTATACGCCCCGCTATTCACACGCACACAAATCAAATTTGCTGCTAGTGATTCATTTCCAATCACAAAGGATTTTGTAGAATTATTCATTGTGTCTCTCACACAATAATCGATTGCAAATTTTGCCGACCAACGTTTCACACTCCCCCAACTGCCGCAAGGTTTGTTCAAACATTGCGAGTGATTTCATATTGAAATGTGATTATTGTTTTAGTAAGAAAAAAAAAAAATTAACAAGAGAAATATACAGAAAAGAGAAACACGCAGCTATATTCTACTCATATTTCCATATATTTACATACATACATATGTGTGTATGTAAATGCAATACAATACATTTCTTTGCAATCACGTTGACAATGACCCAAATTGCGTGAACGCAATTTTTTAAGAAAAATATTTTATTTGAATATGTTGGTATATTATGCATCTTTGTGTGAGTGTGTGTGTGTGAGTATTTATGCAATGACTAACAATATGTGCTGCGCAACATAGACTGCGATTGGCTGGCCCGCACCGTCCTCTCGCTGCAAAGTAAACAAATAACCATTTTTCCCCTTTCAGTTTTTCCCCCTCTTTTTGCCCTTTTTATCGGTTGGCCAATTCGTGCTTGCCAAATTTTTTCCTTCCATTGGCAAAAGCCAAATACTCTACTACTGCTTTAGCCACTTCTTGGGTGCAGCTGCTACTTATCTCCGTATCATTTTTCGATTTAATTTTTCATGCGGATTTGAGAGTGAAAAATTGCACCAGCATAAAGTTTTGCTGCTAGCCAAGAGCGCTGCTGTTGTAATGCGCCCTCAAAAGTTCGCATATGCAAGATGTCCGTATGCATTTTTTATATAAAATTTAATACAATTCCAATACATATACATATACATACACACATACTTTACATATACATTAACATATACATTCATACCATACATACACAATAAATACATTTATAACGCCATGTATACAAAATTTATATGTGTAAGTATATGCGGCTTTGTGTTGAGGGACACATCGTCGCTGCATCATTTTTCAAAGCTTTTGAATTATATTTTTATGCTCTGAACTTGTCGCCATTGCCGATTTGTTTGCATGCATAACTGCTTCTCATATAATTGGAAAATTATGAAAATGGCTTCGATGATGCAGTTGACAGTATTTCTTATTAAATTCCTTTTTGATTAGAGTGATGTTTTTTTTCTTTTAATATTTTTTTAAGTGCTTTGTTTTCGCTCGAAATTGAATTGAATACTTACAAATATTGATTGGTAATTGACTCTAATACTAAATAATGGAAAATATGAAATTAAAAGTGCTATGAATGCCAAGTGTAATAATTTCCGCCGTAGTGGTTTGCTATTGCCAGACGTGAGGCAACTGTTGTTAGAAAAATATTTTCCAGTATTTGAAGGTTTCATGTACTTAGTGGCCGTTAGACTAGATGTGGTGACTCGAGTTAAACATTTTTTCAACAATTCCACTCTTGTTTAGACCCACCCGTGAAGTCAATTAACCTGAATATCTGCTGAATTACCAATGCTGCCACTGCGCTAGGTTAGGTTAAGTAAAGTGGCTGTCTAACGACGCATCTAGGCCAAAATAGAGGCCCCTTGTGATACCATCGGAACTGTACCATCTTTACTGTGCCAGTTTTATACATTCTGCCAAAAAAGTATCGAGAATCGTTCAATGAAACGCAAAATAATTGCTTAATCATCAAAATGTATTTTATCGCCTTCAAAATAGGCTCCCTTCGAAACAATACACCTAGGCCAACGATTAGCCCAGTCATCTAAGCACCGTTTAAACGCGTTTGAAGAGATCTTCTTCAGCGCCTTCAGCGAATTCTTTTTTAATGGCCTTTACGACACAAAGCGGCGTCCGCGGAGGGGCAGTTTAAGTTTTGGAAAAAGGCAAAAGTCACAGGAGGCTAAATCCGGTGAATACGGTGGTCGTTTGATGATATTTGTCGAGTTTTGGTGAAAAAAGTGTTCACAATATGAGCCTTGTGAGACGGTGCGTTATTGTGGTGCAAGGTCCATGAGTTTTCTTTCCACAAATTGGGCCGTTTCTTATGCACATTCTCTCTCAAACGTCACATACGAGGTGTGTTGAAAAAGTATCGCGAATTTTGTGTTTTTTCAAAAATTATTTATTTATTCATTAATATCTGTTTTGTCCCCATCAAAGTAGTCTCCATGAGATATTGTGCACTTGTACCAAAGTTTTTTCCAATCTTCGAAGCACTTCAAAAAAACATTTTTTTTTTATTTTGTTCAGCTCCTCCTTCGACGCCGTCTTTATCTTGTCAATTGTAGCGTAGCGTCGTCCTTTCATGGAACTCTTCAGTTTCGGGAACAAGAAAAAGTCACAGGGAGCCAGATGTGGGGGATACGGTGGATGTGGCATCATTAGTGTGTTGTTTTTGGCCAAAAAGTCGCGCACAAGCAACGATGTGTGAGTAGGGGCGTTATCGCGATGCAAAAGCCGATTTTTGTTCTTTCGCAAATCCGGGCGTTTCTGCCCGGCTTGCTTCGCGCAAATTGTGCATAAATTGCAGGTATTGCCCGTTTTACCCTGTGGCAAGAACTCATGATGCACAACGTCCCTGCAATCAAAGAAAACGGTAAGCAAAACTTTTACATTCGAACGAAATTATAATTGCCCCTTCTGGCTGTTTGGCCGAGCTCTTCCTCCGATTTGTGGTGTGTGTCTTGTTGTTGTTCCACAGTTTAGGAGGAGCTTTTTTATGACGGAGGTTTGGCATTGCCTGCCGAAGGGCGACCGCTATTAGAAAAAAACGTTTTCTTCATTTTTGTGTTTCACGGAGATTCGAATCTACATTCCGAATCGTAGTCACGCACCAATCCATTGGACTAGACGGCAGCTTTCTTGACAGAACTCTAGACTTAAATAGCTATCTATTTGTTATATTATAAGAAGCAAAAGAAGGCGTCATGCGGGTATGACAAATTTTTTTATTACTTTTTCCTTTTTCGCGCTTGTAAAATATGCAATTTCGCTTATTAGATTCATATTTATTTTCAGCTGGACTGAATGAGTCAATTAAAAGATAAAAACTCTCTATTTGTTTGCCTTTACTAGGCTTACATTTAACTTTTGCTCCACACTCTCAGTACGAAAAATTAGCTCTAAGGCTTTAAAGAGCCTAATCAAAATTTAGCTTTTAATTATTACAACTAAATAATGGATGAATTAAACACACATACAGTGAATTCTAGTGCTCACCTTCCTTGATAAAGTTTCTCATAAAAAATCATTTGGCGCTCAACCTCAAAACACACAGCCTAAAAATGGCGAAGAAATTCGGTCAAATACCTAACAAAGGATGTATGCCATAGTTTTATGCATAAGTGCATATGTATTTGTGTAATAAGCGCACAATGACCTTTTATCATAATTCTAGACAATTTGACAGAAATCTAAGCTTATGTAAGAGGCGAACCTCTCTGCTACATATATATGTACG
The DNA here is from genome assembly GCF_027943255.1 of Anastrepha obliqua. Classification (NCBI taxonomy): domain Eukaryota; kingdom Metazoa; phylum Arthropoda; class Insecta; order Diptera; family Tephritidae; genus Anastrepha; species Anastrepha obliqua. The sequence goes on from NC_072893.1 coordinate 54,541,776, forward strand.
TGTATTTTACCACCCTAAACGCCAACTGTGCATGACACTGCAGTGCTGTTGTGATTAATGAACAAAATATGCATTGAAATACCAACGATTAAATGTTGGTATATCAACAAGAAAGAGTAAACAATGAAAATATGATAATGAAATATAAATATTGAGTGTCCCTCTAGGAGAGCCTTTCTTGTTTGGTTTAGTGATATTTTTGGTGCGCGGGCGTTGTTGGAGGACAGGGACGCATAATTCATAGAAATAGTGAAAATCTACTATCTCAATGGTACCGTTTCCAATTTAGCGTTGTCGTGCCTCACGCGAAAGTATATTGGCCACCATTTCATAACTCTTGACCCTACTGTATTTCGTACTTGGGAGTTTTTTTTGAAGGAAAGATGTATCCCAATAATTCGAAAGCATTTACTTAGCTGAAATACGTGATTCAATTTGAAAAGAATGACATTCAGCAGGTACTAAGCCGAATTGTTTTCGCAGATTTCTTCAGCAAAATTAACGAATGACTCCAATATTTTCACGCAGCCCTCGCCATTCACTTGTGTGTGATAGGTCACGTATTCAAAAAATAAAAAAAAACACTCGAATGACACAATCAAGGCAAGGAAATTAAAAAAAATATATATATAACCAAATAATAAAATCAAAAATAAATATTCATATTTTTGTAATGCATGCAGAGATTGAAGCGGTACTAGCACCCATTCAGCCATGAGTTACGTATGTGGGCCATTATGAAATTTCGGTTTGGCAGTTAAGGCGTTAACGCATATAAAGTTTGTGGCTGTGACTCATATACCAAAAAATATGTCATAGAGTGTATCATTTCGAAATATATTGCATAATATAAAAATATGGCAACCCTTTGGACATACATTTTTGCGGTATGCTGCTAAAATGACAGTCCTTTGGCGGATGATAGATCACCCTATATATGTATGTATATAAGTAGTATGTAATATTGGTTTGCTACGGTAGCGTAGAGCTGACTTCAATTTACCTCTTATACAAGTACATATTTAAAAATTAGAATGGTAAAAAAAAAACACAAAAATTTGTTTACTTGATGCTATGCTCAAAATTTGTTCAAAGAATGAAATGCATATTTTTTTGTTATTTTTATTTAGAATTAAATTTTTAAAATTTCTTTTTATCAAAGCAAAACTAAGAGAGGAGATTAAATAAATAAAAAATATTAATATATAAAAATAATAATAACTCGACCTGCAAAGGTTGTATACGAAATCTAAGGAAAAGTGCATTCTCCCATGGGGAATTCAATGGTAGTTCTCGAAGCATTGGCGACACGAGTAAATATTAAGGGGATCCCGGTGATCTAGAATTTTCAAAAAATCGATTGTTTTTTTTGATATTTCGAAAGTATAGGTAGGTAGGTTAAATGATTGAAGTGCACCTGGCACTCCTCAAGTAGCACTAAAGCGCCGTTTTGATACCATTATGAGACCTCCAACAGGCAGATATCTACAGCCAGCCAGAGTGATTCCCGTCTCTTTCCCCGAATCCTATTTCCCGACAATCCCATGGTTGATAGGATTTAGGTTGGCGCACTGACCGAGGCTGTCGAAGTAAGGAGCTCCCAGTGACCTTAGTCGTCTAGCTGCCAAACCCGGACATTTACAGAGAAAATGCTCTACAGTCTTCTTTTCTGAAAGGCCCCCACAGCTTCTGCAATGGGGGTTAAATGGTAACTCTAGCTTTTCCGCGTTTGTGCCGATCGTCCAGTGATCGGTAAACACAGCTACGAGTTTGGAAATTGAATGGCGAGGAGTCCAAGGAACTTTCTAAGTCCTTCGTATATCGTATTGGGGCCAAAGGGTTTTCGAAATAGCACATGAAGAAATGGAGCTCCATCTTTTCTGCGCTTTCCTGAGAAATAATTTGTGCAGTTCCCCTTTAACAACTGTCAAGGGGATGCCGATGACCGGGTAGGAGGTCTCTGAGGCCAATTCAGTCCCATTCCTGGCAAGCTCATCAGCAATTTCATTTCCCTCTATGTTCCTATGTCCTGGAACCCAGATCAGAGAAATGTTACCTGCACACCCAAGAGATTTCATCTTTTCTTTACAGGAGTTTACTAATTTCGTTCTGTACCATGGCGTCGTCAGAGCTATATATCTCCCTCGCTCCCGCGTTTCTTAGGCATTTCTGCTTGAAAAACACTAGCAGTGTTCGGCAGTTTAAAGGAGATAGATAAATTGGTTGATTTAGATTTACCCCTGTTCAGACTCCAGATTCCATCTTGGAACCGTCACTGAAGACAGAGGTGCAAGCTTCAGTGCAGATTTTCCCATCGATCCAATCCTGCCCATTTGGAAAGATTGCTCTAACACGACCCTCAAACTCTAGTGTGTGGATAGAGAGATCTGTTCGAAGTTCGGAGAAATACGGTGTTAACTGCCCGAAAATGCTACCATGTCCCTTGAGAGATTGTCTCCATAGGCCAATCTCCTTTAACCTGATTGCACTTTGAGCTGCAATGGAAATGACGGAAAAGTCGATGGGAAGTAAGTGTAAAAGGGCACTGGGGCAAGTTTTATATGCTCCGGTGATGCCAATGCATGCAGTTCTTTGCACTCTCCCCAGTTTAGTGATTTTATAGTCCTTCCGAAGAGGTTCCCACCAAATCAGCCATCCATACGTTAAAATTGGCAAAACCACTGTGTTGTACATCCACAGCACCACGTATGGCTTAAGTCCCAATTTTTTACCGAACATAGATTTGCCGGAGTAGAAGGATATACTGGCCTTCTTTACCCGATTTTCAATGTGTAGCTTCCAATTGAGTTTGGAGTCAAGTATCACTCCAAGATACCTAACTTCCGATGAGAGCGGGAGAACGTGGTTGTTTAATTTGGGTAGTCGAAAGGGTGGAGGTTTATATTTTCTGGTAAATAGCACCAGCTCCGTTTTGTCAGAGTTGACTCGCTGGCAGCCCAGCGACTGAGTACAGCCAGTGACCTTTCCAAAATCTCAGCCATGACTGAGGGAAACAGTGCTCGAAAGTATAGGCTTTTAAGTATATACCGTGAAATTTTTGGAAGGGTATTCCCAATATTTTCGATTCTGCAGTCATTTTAGCAGGTAGAGTCAGATTCATTAATGGTCTAAATTTTAAACTCAATTATCACAAAACTACTTTTTTCGGCCAGGTGTTCTCAGAAAAAAAAACTATTCAACCGAATCGTCTGAAATTTTAATACTATATGTTGTTCACAACATCAATGGCTATCGCCCGTACCAGAATCATATTATTATTTTAATTATTTCGTATTTTTTTTTATTAAAAAACTGAAAAAACCTAATTTTTAAAGTGTCAAATTCAAAACCGCGCTATTTTGTGAAATTTATTTATTTTTTATTCTAGTAGCGGCACATAGCTACAATCATACTGATTAATATATTTTTTTTTTGGTTTTTGTGTTTCAAATAAATAGAAGAGCCAAAATGGACAACACCGTCCAGGTCCAGTTTTTCGGGCGGGTCAAACTTAAGTGGTATTTTTAAAATTATTAAAATTAAAACATATTTTTTTTTTTCATTTTTGTATGCAAAAGAAGTTAACTAAAAAGCCTAAAACAATTAAATATCGTTTTTCATTTTTTCTTAATTGTAAAAAAAAATCCTGAAAATACACTTCCTTTTCGAGCTCTAGACCATCGGGACTCCTTAAATAAAGAACACACTAGGCGTGTAATTTTTGGTCATAGAACAAATTTTGGGAGCAGCATTGACGAATTTTTTTGTTTGCTTTTGTCCCACCCTAATGCACATGTATTGCACTGGAATAAGCATATTTAGTTTTTCATTTAAATTTTCTTGCATTCGACTATCCTATGCAAATGGTTTCAAATAGTTTTCTAGCTTACCTTCAGTTTAAGAACAATGGAATTGGCATGCAACATTTTTTTGGTCGCTTACCCCGACTGCTCAACTTGGTGGTACTGGTACTGAAGATTGTATAGAATTTTCTCTGTTTTACCTTTATTTTGTAATGTTGTAACACGCAAAACTGTTAAAGATTTGTTTTTAAGGCGTAATACCATCTTTAAATTGCCGTACAATGTGATTCGAAAGCAAGAGATAAGGTCCACCAAAGACATCTCGCGGGAAATGCTCTGAACTTTTCACTTCACCTAATACAAACTTATGAATATATGCAAATAATGGCTGGCACCCCTTGCTGAACATAAGATTGCCGGAAAACTATCCTATCCACTATGTGGCCTCATAATGGAATTAAGATTCGTTTAGGTATATCCTCCATGTGTACACTTTACATCAATAAAATCATCAACAACAATATCACATGAACAAATTAACGGGTGTATACTGCACTTTTTAAAACATCAAAATATTGAATCTTTATTTGGCATCCGACATTTGTGTACTTCACTCATAGTTGTGCAGATATAGTTATAAATGAAAAGTGGGCGTTAATAGTGCCAACAACAGATTTTAGTATTTACCAAAATACCCAATAAGCAAAAAAAGGTTAAATAAATATTAATATACACATACATATGCATAACTGTTAAATTACTTTGTCCAATGAACCACTCCGAATCATTCGACACAAAACAATGTAGAAGGTCTACAACTTATAAATGATTAATAGTACAGATATTATAAAGGGTCTTTCAAAAGACGCGCATTGTTTTATAATAAAACATGCAAAAATTTAGATTCTTTCAGTTTTCACTATTTTTAATCAAACTACGGCTCTTAATAATTATAAATGAAACTTGAAATCATTTAAATGCACACCATGAGCACATCTACAGGTAAAATTCGCCAAACAGTCTATTCATGCATGCCAATGCCTAATTTTGAAAACGTCGAGATGTCGATGTTGAAAGTTGCTCAGCAAAACTTTGCGTTACAGCAGCAATATTCTCATTAAACGTACAGTTTTTGGTGCGTCCGACCTTTTTCTATCTTCGTCAGGACCAGCTTCTTGAAATTTTTTCACCAATCTTTGAATTGTCAACTCATTCCGATGGATGGAATGATGAGCTGTATGAGCTTTACGACGACATAGACATAGCGCAGCGAATAAAGATCTAGTGGCTACGTTGGCTAAGTTATGTCGTCCGAATGGATACAAACGCTCCGGTTCTGAAAGTATTCGATGCGGTACCAGCTGGTGGTAGCAGAAGAAGAGAAGACCTACTCTGCGTTGGAAAGATCAGGTGGAGAAGGACTTGCCGCCAGTTGAATACATCAAGTGAAGCGTCTGCGATGGAAAGATCAGGTGGAGAAGGACTTGGCTTCACTTGGTGTGTCCAACTGGCGCCGGTTAGCACGAGAAAGAAACGACTGGCGCGCTTTGTTAAACTCGTCCAAAATCGCGTAAGCGATTATCGCGCCAATTAAGAAGAAGAGAATTTCCATCAAGATCAACGCAATCATTTCAGCGTCGCTCTAATATTTATTTCAATACCACTTTTATAGAAGGATTTATCTTTTGCCTCAAAATAGGCCTCAGTTTCAGTGATAACCTCTTCGTTCGAGCGAAATTTCTTACCGGCGAGCATTTTTTTAGGTCTGCGAACAGCCAAATCTACTCAGTTAGGAAGTCGTGAAGCTCTACGCGGCCAGAGCTTAACAAACATTGTTTCTGCGCTCATCTCGATCCCGACAAATTCTGTTTAGTGGGTAATTTAACTCTTTCATATGGACACACTATTGTTTGGGAATCCTTGATGTAAGCGTGTTTGTTATTGTATATAAACATTTTTGGACACGCTCCAATGTTAAACCGTTAAAGTAACATAACATTTTCCGAAGGACACTTTCACGTGTGCCAGCAAAAAAGGACAATGAACTTTTGCCGGCGCTGATAAATGCCGTTGGTCGATTGTAGTTTTTTCTTTGTGAGTGGATAGCCACAGGATGTGTGTGACAAATTTAAATGGTTTAAAGCTTTCTATAATTTTTTTGTTTAATCAGTGTGTGGCATGCACGTATTCGTATATTTGTGCAAACATATATGAGTTTGTATGTGCGCCAAGTGTAGCCTCTCATATAGATATATTGAGGTAGATGGAACGTGAATTGCAATTTCTGCTTTGACATTACAGATTTTTGCTATCAACGCACCACAATCTGGTGACCAAGGCAGCGCCAATCAAAATGGATATCGAGGCGTAGTACCAGTGTGTATCTATGCCACATGCGTTGACCTGCTGGCAACATGACAAACAAACAAAGAAAGAAAAAAAAAACAAATAAAAGGCACACAAAAAGGACTGGCGAACTGTAACAAATTTGTAGGCCAAGCACCTATTCATTCTAAAAAAGAATGAAAAATACAAAATTTTGTAGCTAAAGTATTGCAAAAATGAAAGAAGTTGACTTTACGCTGGCGCCGCTATTGCGTGCCATGAATGGTGGCTGCGGTCGGTAGCTTGCTGAAGCTATGCATTCTCTGCCAGATAGCTTAATTTTTGTGTCTTACTGCTGCGTTGCAAATATTTTGGTCGGAATCATTGTAAACTGGGTTATTTGTATTCATCCGGCAAACGAGTTCTATATATCAGTTCATTGAATCTGGACGCAAACCAATCGCATTCGGTTTTTATGCTTTTTCTTTATTGTTTTTGTTTTTCTGTAGTTGCTATTAGTAAATTGTGCGATTTCGTTTCTCTGCGTTTTGTCGACTTTTGTATGCCAGAGCCAGTTTTTGAATTGCAAAAGGCCGGCGTAGGATACATTCATCACGGAATTGATTTTCTGCCGCGCGTAGCTTGACCTTGCACTCCCTTGCCCAGCATGTAATGAATTTACGCAATGGATGTTAGTTTTTTCATTGATTTGCTAGTGAGAGTGTTTTTTGTTTTTTTTGAGAATGTCACGCCATAGAAATCTGCTCTTTTAGGTTAGATGAATGAATGCATGTGAGTAGGTTTGCTAAGTCAGAGAAATTTTGCAAGCACTCATCACAAATAAGGCCTGAGAAAGAGATCGTTCAATGACGCATCTTCAATTTGGACTGAGTATGACACCCAAGGGAGCCGGCCATATGTTTATTTATTTATTTTCAAAAAGTCAATAAACTACAAAGGTTCCTACTGATTAAGACTATAATTTAGAACTAAGTATAGAAAGACTTCGTTTCAACGGCTTCAATAGCCCAGGACGATAAAGCCAGTTGCTCCAGGCATGTTGCTGGTAAACCAACAACAACCAGCACATGGCGCGATAAAGTTGCTTGAGGGCTTTGTATGTGACCCCCCTGCAAGCCGATAAAAATCCAATCCAAAAACCTCGTAACTGCAGAAGGCAGCTGGGAAGTAAATCTCCAACATGCAAAGCAGCCTCGGACGTACTTACGAGAAGATTTAACCAAGAACTCTTGGATGTAGCGTTCATTCAAGAACCATGGGCACGTAAAGGAGTCGTTGTGGGACTCCAGAATGTAAACCGTAAGTTGATATATGCTGCTAACAGTGACCGCCCCAGAGCGGCGTTGATAACAAATAATCAACTAACCTTTATCACAGTTTATTACAGAAGACCTGGTGGAGATTTGGGTAATAGTGCCAACGAGCAAAGGAGAGCAAGAGGTAGTGCTTGTCTCCGCTTACCTTCGAGGGGATGAGATTACTGTTCCAACAAGGGAGCGTCAACAAAAACGTCTCCGGTGGATCCTTTGCTGTGATGCAAATGCGCACCACACAGCGTGGGGAGCACAAACATAAATCCTAGAGGTGAGTTCTTGAATTTCTACTTAGGTATAATATATTTATCCTAAATCGAGGCAAGAAACCGACTTTGAGTAATGTAATCAAGAGAGAATTCCTTGACATCACTCTCTCGAGTCATAATGCTTTGTTCGAAGTCTCAAATTGGCATGTGTCAGAGGAAATCTCTATGTCACAGACATATTAGGTTTGATATAGGTGCGACCAAATCACAAATGACAATTTACAGAAGTCCCAGGAAAATTAATTGGGATTACTTTCTCTTTAGTTTAGAATAAAGTGTTAACTGCTCTAGGCGTCATGTCCAGCTTATATCAGAGCTTGAGTAGAACGCCTGCGTTTCATGCCATTGAAATATGTGAGAAAGAAGGCCTTCGCAGCAAAATTAGAGGTACTCACATTTACATACTTTCAGATAGCCAAACGGCTCTAAAAGCTCTTCTATCAAGAACTATATATATATATATAATTGGCGCGTACACCCTTTTTGGGTGTTTGGCCGAGCTCCTCCTCCTATTTGTGGCGTGCTTCTTGATGTTGTTCCACAAATGGAGGGACCGGACCTACAGTTTCAAGCCGACTCCGAACGGCAGATATTTTTTATGAGGAGATTTTTCATGGCAGAAATTCACTCGAAGGATTGCCATTGCCTGCCGAAGGGCGACCGCTATTAGAAAAATGTTTTTCTTAATTTTGGTGGTTCACCGAGATTCGAACCTACGTTCTCTCTAATTTCCGGATGGTAGTCACGCACCAATCCATTCGGCTACGGCGGTCGCCTCTAAATTGGGAAATGCTTGCCTAAACCTTCTCAAGTCGTTAGGGAATTTCAACACAGTAATATATACTAGGCTGGATTTCGGAACATGAAGGGCATGAGGAAAATGAGATGGCTGATAACCTCGCAAAACGAGGAGCAAATATGCAACTTACTGGTCCTGAGCCTTTCTGTGGACTCACAGAAAACCACATTAATGAATTTCTTGAGAAATGGGAGGAAAGGAAATTCGCTGGACACTGGCTAAATTGTGCCAGTCAGGGTCAAGCCATACAATTTCTAAGTCTCAGTAGAGGAATATCTGACAAGCTACTCTCACTAAGCACAGTATATCTGCGTCTTTTAATAAGATATCGTACAGGTCACTGCAGCCTGAGGTATCATTTAAATAATATTGGTCTATCTGGGACCAATGTCCGCCGTTTTTGCGAAGCCTCAGAATATGGGTTCTGTGAATGTCGTACATTAGGCAGACAAAGACTTCACCTCCTTGGTGGTACCGCAGTATCTCCATGCACTCTTTAGAACAACAAACCCAAAATTGTGCTAAAATTTTTAGAAAGCCTAAAACTGTAGGGATACAAAAATAGGCCTTGCGCAAATAGATCAACTCTGGTCGCAGTGCGTAATGGCTTTCTAATAATAATAATAATTAACATTAAAATAAAATTGAATTTAGAAATTTAGAAAACTCTTGGGCAAAGAAAAATTAAGCATAATAGAATTCGAAAGCTCATTGATTTCTCGAAGCGAACGCACTAATGTGGCATTTTTACGTAATTCGTAGTAATGGTCGATACGTAAAAAGGGCAAACTCAAACGAAGTGTTTTCACAGGAATAAGAAATTGGATAGTTAACAGTAATGCCGAGCAATCAATTATACCGCTTACCAAAACAAGCACAAAAGACGAGGAAAGAATAGTCCTCCTGTTAATCAAAAGGAGGTGAGAATTGTACAGAAGGATAGGAGTGAAGAAAGCGCATATTTAAGGGAAACCTTTTGAATACGCTCAACTCTATCAGGCTTTGGGCGAACAAAAGATGTATAGAATGACTTCAGAGTGTAGAGATCTTTGAAATTCGAACTAATAAAGGGTGTTTTTTTTAGAGGTTAGGTTTTCAAGTTGGCACTACTTTTTTCGTAGATGGTCTTTTTGACAGCTGTCACTTGATTTATGCTCAGTTTGGTTTGCCATTTCATAATGAATAGACTTACACCTGAACAACGTTTGCAAATCGTGCAAATTTATTACGAAAATAATGGTTCGGTTCGCGCGACGCATCACAAGAAAATTTTGTTCAGCGATGAAGCTCACTTTTGGTTGAATGGGTATGTCAATAAGCAAAATTGTCGCATTTGGAGTGAACATAATCCACAAGCCATTGCTGAGACGCCGTTACATCCTCAAAAAGTCACTGTTTGGTGTGCTCTATGGGCAGAGGGAATCATTGGTCCATATTTCTTTAAAAATGAAGCCGGCCATAATGTTACAGTCAATGGAGAGCGCTATAGAGCCATGATTAATGACTTTTTCGTGCCTGAATTGGACGATGTTGATGTGAACGACCTTTGGTTCCAACAAGACGGCGCTACATGCCATACAGCCAACGCAACAATCGATTTATTGAAGGAAACTTTTGGTGAGCGCATTATCTCGCGCCGTGGACCTGTGGCGTGGCCTCCAAGATCGTGCGATATAAGACCGCTGGACTATTTCTTGTGGGGCTATGTGATGTCGCTTGTCTACGCAGATAAGCCCGAGACGATTGACGTCTTGGAAGAGAATATTCGGCGCGTTATTGCTAACATACGGCCCCAATTGCTGCAAAAAGTGGTCGAAAATTGGGCCTCTCGGCTGGAATTTATTCGAGCCAACCGCGGCGGCCACTTGCCCGAAATCATTTTTAAGACATAATGGCAAACCCTTATCTTTATAATAAAGCTAAATTCTTGGCCATAACATTAAATTATATACGTTTTATTTCATCTTGAAAACCTAACCTCTAAAAAAAACACCCTTTAGTATATAATTTATGTGGTTGCTGAATAAGAAAGAGGCATCAAAGATTACACCAAGGTCTTTGATCTCGTCAACAGGCTGAAAGGGAGTACCAGAGATACTTTATGAAGTTTGTACTACGATACGTAGTTTCGAGAACGTAACGTGATAACATTTATTGATATTGAGATGTAGCTGAGACCGACAACACCATAGTCTTGAAGCATCTTCAGAACTCCTAATCGAAGAGAGAAGGGCGTCCGCGTAAAGTAAGTTTCTATGTTAGAATGTGATAATGTTTGCAATGTTGTTTCCCTTCATAGTTGTCTGTGATTTGACCTACTTCTTCCATTAACTATACCTTCAGTTTAATAAGGGATTTGTTGGAAATTTCCAAAAAACGCTTTGGTTGTTCTGGCTGCTTATGCTTCTTGTGAGTTTTGCTCATAAGATCCCGGATTAACGTAATATCCGCCAAAATTGAACTTATAATTGGTTCTATTTCCCTTCTAGTTCTATTTGTGAGCAAGTTGGTTTCGATAAATATTGAACTATATTAGTTACGCAGGACCCTACGGATGTTTTTGGCTATAGAAAAATAAGTAAAATCTGTGCCACTAATAATCTGTGGACAAATTATAGACTCGACATGGTAGCCACAATTGGACACCATATGTTCATTGGAAAAGGCCTAAGTGTATCCCTATCGTTTGCCTATATGCTCAGCATAGTACTAGCGCATCGCTTAACGGGGATCCAAGCTGAGTGGCAAGGCTTTTCATCTAAAGGCGGAGCGAACTGCGAAAGATCTTATATTTCTATATTTTAACATCATACAAAGGGTGATCAGTTTAGGGGCACTTTTTTAATTGGGTGTTTTTGACAGATCACGCGTGACTACTGCCAAATTAAATACATAATTTTCTTCAGTACTCATTGACATCTCATCATGGAAAGACTTACGCCTCAACAACGTTAACAAATCGTATGGCCGTCAGAGCCGCGTGAGCTTTTGTGTGACTACTCCTCGGACAGAGCGGATATATGAGCCAACTTTTTAAAGTAAAAGTGCCCAAAAGTAGATATGAATGGTGTCAGTATTTGTCCGCAGGAAAGATAGGCATTCACCCACAAATAAGAAAAGATTATAGCGAACTAATTAGACTTTTTTTTTACCAGCTATCTGTCGAGGGTAAATACATATCCAAAAGGCCTTTAAAACATACTCATAACAAATTTTTTAATTACTGAAAACATTTATTTATTTGAAAATTGAATAATGATGGTTCATTTGTAGATATTCGCTGTGATAGTTCGATGATATACTGGCTCTACGACCCTTCGATTTCTTCTGCCTCGTTGTGAAACTATAGATAAAGCTACATTTTTTATAAATATACAGTTCATGCTACAAAAAAAAAAAACATGTGCCACAATTCTCACTCGAGTTATAGAGAATGTTCGGGTAGAGATGTTCAAGTTCTGGGACTAAAATGGAGTTTATATTGCTCTCTAAGCCGTTTTGATACTCGATTTAGTTTGGGTTATAGAAAAGTTCAGTTTTAGAAGTTCGAGCTATGGAAGTTTGACTGTAACACAAAGTTTCAAACCTTGTAAAAAAATTTCAAAATTCTATCAAAACTTTATACTTTTTAAGAGAATTTTTCTGACTGAGGTTGCTGGGGGTTTTCTTCTATATATAATATATTAAAAAAACTCGAGCATGTACTTTGTATCATAGAAAAGTTGTGACGTCTAAGGGGGGAAAATAGTCAAAAATCAACGACACTACATTTTTAGTCACTTGAAACTTGCCATTTGATACACTAAAATTAAACAGTTTATAAAACGGCATACTTAAAGTTTAGAAAAATTATAAAAATTCTGGTTAAAAAGTTCATAGTTTTGATGATATTTTGAAAACTTGTGTACAAAGTTTGAAATTTTATATTATTTTTTTGCTGTAGTACGAACTGCGTTACAAAAAAATAGTGATGTGCTTACAATTTTGCAACGCGGTGTAGGAGAAGACATTGAAGTAGTTAGGGCAAGCATAGATAAGTACACATGTTCGCCGAACCATCATCTATAGATGCCGTATGCTAGCAATACTCCTACTTTTCTCCCGGCAACAAAGCTTTTACTTGCACCAAATGACTAGGAATGCCATCATTGCCATCAAGAAGAAATTAATTTGGGGTATTTTGTCTGCGGAAGACTTGCCAAAGTAACCTGGTTTCTTAGATGGAACAATCACTTGCGAAGTAGCTTGAGCTGGATGCACAGGATATATGGGTTGAGGCGGTTGGACGTGCTGAACAGGTTGTATGGGAATGCCGCCAACTGTCGCTGGTTGTACCACTGCTGGATGCAATGCAGTTGGCTGAGCTGGCTGTTTATTGATGTCTTGAGCAGGTGGTGCTTGATTTGGTGTTATTACCGGATGGGGTTGAGCAGATTGCTGGGATGAAATGTTTTAGAAATATTGGTAAAAGAAAAACAACAATCATGTATTTGAACAAGAAACTTACTTCAGCTGGTGCCGCTGGAGCGGTTTGCATGTTTGGATTCTGTGGTGCGTTTTGGTGTTGCTGTTGTGGTGCATTCGGTTGATCTACAGGACGCTTAATCTGTAAAAGAGAATCTAGTATACCACCTGTAGGTTGTGATTGCACTTCTTGAGGTTGTTGTTGAACAGATTCAGAAAGATGTTGCTCGGCTGGTTGTGAGACTTGAACGTGACCAGGTTGAGGAGGTTGTTGAACCACTGGTTGTAGGAGATGAGGATACCCAGATTGAGGAGGTTGTTGAATTGCTGATTGTGAAAATTGTGGATGTCCAAGTTGAGCGGAATTTTGTTCGGCTGGGTGTGGAGCTTGGAGCAATGGGTATTGAGGCTGTCCATATTGATTAGGTTGATGTTCAGCCACATTTGGAGATTGAGGTGGTAATGATAATAGCTGAGGTTGTTGTGATGCAATTGGTTGCTGTTGTTGAGTCTGATGCTGCATATGCTTAGCCACGGCATGATGCAAAACCATACCACCTAACGTTCCCATCGCCATGCCTCCTGCATTGGTTTAAAATAAAATAAAATAAAATAAAATAAAATAAAATAAAGTAAAATAAAATAAAATAAAATAAAATAAAATAAAATAAAATAAAATCGACCATGTATTGTAATTGCTGGATGTAGTGTACTTGCCCCCCGTGAATATGTCATGAGACATAACAATATAGCAAAGATCCTCCACCAACAACTTGCGATAAAACACGGTCTCTTACAAGCAGAAGTCTTGTATTTTAAATATGAACCAAAGCCAATATGGGAAAATGCGAGTTTTAAACTGTACTGGGACAGATTTATATCCACAGATCAAACAGCAGCTGCCAACAAACCTGACATTATTTTGTTCGACAAGATAAATAAAACAATCGAAGTAATCGATATAGCGGTGCCCCTTAATCGCAACATCCAAAGCACATACTCCACCAAAGTATCGAAGTATGCAGCTTTGGCCATAGAACTTAAACGGATGTACAAAGCGAGGGAAGTGAATATAATACCAATAATTATATCTTCCACTGGATTAGTGCCTAAGCATTTAATAAAAAACTTGAAGAAGTATGACTGCCAACACCTCTTAGAAGACATACAGAAGTCGACCATACTGGGCACATGTGCAATAGTTCGTAGATTTTTAAATATTTAAGCAATAGTAATCGCATGGGCGTAGAACTTGGACTACGCTCCACCAGAGCTCAATCCCTTGAAAATTTTATCCGGGATGTGTAATCTCCGGCAATAGCCGAGATGGATTAAGCTCAAATAAAATAAAATAAAATAAAATATATTAAAATAAAATAAAATAAAATAAAATAAAATAAAATAAAATAAAATAAAATAAAATAAAATAAAATAAAATAAAATAAAATAAAATAAAATAAAATAAAATAAAATAAAATAAAATAAAATAAAATAAAATAAAATAAAATAAAATAAAATAAAATAAAATAAAATAAAATAAAATAAAATAAAATAAAATAAAGTAAAATAAAATAAAATAAAATAAAATAAAATAAAATAAAATAAAATGAAATAAAATAAAATAAAATAAAATAAAATAAAATAAAATAAAATAAAATAAAATAAAATAAAATAAAATAAAATAAAATAAAATAAAATAAAATAAAATAAAATAAAATAAAACCAAGAAAATAAGTAAAGGAGTAAATTTAAGCAGTTAAATTGGACAAAATTAAATAAAGTAAAATAAAGTGAAATAAAATAAATTAAAGCAAAATAAAATAAATTGAAGTTAAATTAAATAAAATAAAATAAAGCGAAATAAAATAAACTAAAATAAATAAAAGAAATAAAATACATTTAAATTAAGCAAAATAAATTAAAAGAAAATGAAATGGAAAAAAGAAATAAAATAAAATTAAAACGTAAAGCAAACTACTTACAAGAAACAAAATTACTTAGATTATGCAAAATAAATCAAAACGAAAATGAAGTAAAAATAAAAAAATAAATTAAATAAAAAAGTAAAATAAAACAGAATAAATAAAATAGTAAAAGAAATAAATCAATTGATTGAATCAAAATAAAATACAGTTAAATTAAGCAAAATAAAAGAAAAAGAAATGAAAATAAAGTAAAGAAGTAAAATAAAATAAAATAAAACAAACTAAATAAAATACATAGCATAATTTGTTGTATGCATACATAGATATATGTGGCCTTAACCCAAAATAAGTATATTTCAGCTTTACGCAACAGATATCAAATAACAAACATACATAGATACGCACATTAAAACGCCCATCATATACGTATAAGGGGCGCAAAATTAATTACGCTTATCGGAAATGTCGTCATACGTTCATCACATGACGCTTGTGAACTAGAAAGTTGCAGAATACAAACATTCAGGAATTGGAGCGCGTAGCGGTTAAAATAAAGATTTCCATTACTCAAAATCATATTTTTTTATTTGATAAAAAAGTTATTCAAAAACAAAGTTGAGTGACTATTTTGCGCCACTTTATATGAGACGTGTAAAAGTTTTTTGTTTTTGTCGCTGCCCACCCATTTTCGAATGAGTTATGTTTTAAAAATAAAATCGGAAGCCAAAAATAATTCTCTTTAGTTGAAAATAGTGAAGTTGGATTGATTTAAAAGCTCAACAATTGGTGTCAATGCGGCCCAGTTAATTATCATTCGACAGCTTTAAATCTATCAATTTTAGGCCATTAGTGTAAATAGGTATTTTCAATTGGAATTAAGGGAACCCGGTGGTCTAGAAATTTCAAAAAATTGATATTTTGTTTTTCGAAAGTATAGTATTTTAAGAATATACTGTGAAATTTTCATATTATATCTTGTACAGCCCATCAACTAGGTAGAGAGCGGTCCGCGCGCTCCTGTACCTGAAACTTTAAACTGATTTATCTCGAAACGACTTTTTCGGCCTGGTGTTGTCAAAAAAAAAAAAACCTTAAATTTTAATATGTTGTTCACAACATCAATGGCTATTGCTCGTACTATAATCATATTATTATTTTAATTATTTCGTATTTGTAACTGAAAAAAACCCGATTTTTAGAGTGTCAAATTCAAAACCGCGCCATTTTGTGAAATTTATTTATTTTTTATTCTAATTGCGGCACATAGCTACAGTCATATTGGTTAACAGTTTTTTTGGTTTTTGTGTTTCAGATAAATAGAAGAGCCAAAATGGACAACGCCATCCAGGTCCAATTTATAGGGAGGATTATTTTCTGCGGTATTTTTAAAACTATTAAAATTAAACACAATTTTTTTCATTTTTGTATGTAAAAGAAGTTAAATAACAAGCATAAAAATTTTGAATATCGTTTTTCATTTTTTTTAATGTAAAAAAAATTCCTGAAAATACCTTATATTTTCGAGATCTAGACCACCAGGACTCCTTAAGTGAGGAATATTTCTTTCATAGATATTTTTGACGTTCAGACCTTTTTTAATTATTTAAATCAAGAAGTGGGAATATATTTTGAGAGTGAATTATATTTTAATACACATCTTATTTTTAGCACGTGACCTATCCAAAAATGGGCAGGGAGTGAAAAAAAGTAATTTTGCACGTTTAGGTGCTCTGATGTATACACATAAATATATGTACATATACAATCAGAACTGTATTTCCAAAGTAGGGAGTGGTATCCAGGAAAATAGTATTATTATAATGCATTATTTGGGGGAAACGTTGTCGGAGATTCATAAAATTAGTAACCTTTTTGCAGATTTTTTTCGATCTGTTTATGTTTGCCAATCTAAAGCCGGAATCGAAAATATCTCTTTTAATATCTCTAAAACAAATAAAGGTTTCCAGCTCTCATTTAATGATGTACTCAGGAGCCTTTCGACCTTGGTAAATGACCCCCCTCCTGGAGAAGATGGTCTCCCTTCTATATTATTAAAAAACTGTGCTACATCGTTAACAAAACCATTAACAATTATCTGCAATAAATCGCTAGCTTCTGGTGAATTTTTACATAATTGGAAAACATCTTTTATCATACCGATGCATAAGTCTGGAAGCAAGACGGATGTCCAAAATCATTGCCCTATCTGCAAAATCTCTTGCATACCTAAACTTTTTGAAAAGTCAGTTCAATATTTAGTTTTCTTTCAAATCTCTTATCTCATATCGCCTAATCAGCACGGCTTTCTTAAGAGTAGATCTAATTTTACGGATTTAGGGTTATTCGCAAATTTTGTCTTAAACCATCAATGCGATGTCATATTCACCGATTCTTCGAAAGCGTTCGATAGAGTGAGCCATAGTATCCTACTTAAAGAGCTGGGTTCAATCGGTCTTCATCCTAGCTTTCTTAAGTGGCTTGCATCTTATCTAACAGATAGAACTCAATTCGATGGAATAAATAACATAAAATCTGATGCCGTACCTGGAGTTAGCCATCTTGGGGCACTATTGTTCTTAATAGTTGTTAATGACATTCCAGACGTTTTTGAGACATCACGTTGTCTGATGTATGCAGATGACCTGAAAATTTACAGTCGGATAGAGGACGTAACTGACTGCATAAGACTTCAAGAAGACTTAACAAGATTGGAAGCTTGGTGTAATGATAACTGCCTACCTCATAATGCTGGTATATGCCAGCACATTTCCTTCAGTAGACCCAAAGATTAATTTGGATTACAAGTTGGACACTTCCAATTCCAAAAATGTATGAAAAGAATGACTTGGGGGGTCATATTTACATCGAAAATGTCGTTTTCTAAACATATAAACTATGCTTGGCTTTGTAATAAGGAATTCAAGGGAGTTCCAGGATATTTTTAAGCTGAAGAATTTGTATTTTTCTCTTGTGAGATAAAACCACGAATATTGTAGCATTATTTGGAATCCATTCTATATGGGTTCATCTTTAAGAATTGAGAAGGTTCAGAAACGTTTCACTAGATTTGCTATTCATTCACTTAGTTGGCCTTGCAGTTGGCCTACATATAAAATTATATGTCTTTTGTTAGCATTGCCAACTTTAGAAATGCGGAGAAAAACTTCATCGGTAATGTTTATAAGGGATATAGTTACGAACCATATCAAATGTCACTTCTTGCTGGAGCTAATACTTTTTAATTGTCCCACTCGTTAACTTAGATTTAGCAATATGTTCCATTCACCTTATCACAAGACCAATTTTAGTCGAAATGAACCGCTTGCTCGTTGTATAAGGCAGTCTAACCAATTATGCAATAATTTAGATATATTATCTAACTCAAGAGAGACTCTCAAGTCAAAACTTAGTCTGGAGATACACTTTTTGAATTGTGGCTAATTGCTTACAATATACAATATTATATTTAAGCATTAGTATTAGTAATCTATTTGAGTTGTACTTTAACTGATGAAAAAATGAATAAATATAAATGGAATGACGAGACAAGTTTTATGCCGGAATCGAGACAGTTATCTTTTGCCACTATTCACAAAGTCATTGTTAGTTGCCGTTTCGGGATGAACACTCTTAAGTCATCAATATTTGTACTAAATATTTTTTAAGCAAAACAGGAATAATAATAATTTTAAATTTTAATAAAAACTGTATATTTGATATATCAGCTAGGAGATTCTATTATTATTTTTTATTTTATAAAGCGCAACTTTGTATCTCGTAATAATTCAATAAGCTTTTTAGACTTGTTGGTACGAGTATAAAGTAATGCTTTTCATAAATATTTATGTTGAAAAATATTCCTGGTCTAATAGTCGCTAATAGTGATTAATTTTTACTATAGACGCGTTTCAAAAAATTACATAAACTGCATTTAAGTAAATTAAATTGCGTTAACTTTGAATAAAATATTTTCTGCAAGGATATAAGCATGAAAAACATTTCAACACCCAATTTGGCTCTCGAACCCACCGAGTAAGCTCTTTACGCCAGCAACTGGCTTAGTGTCTGCTCCTTGTGGCAAAAGCGTTTGCAACAGCAGCAAAGCGGCGAAGCTGCGCGCGAAATTTGCGGACTTGACATGCATTATTTTTTTTTAATGTATAATAGAATATAAGAAATATATGTATTTTATGCAAATTTGAAAATTCTAGTTCGATCCGCGTTTACAGAAATAGATAATGACACCTCGACTTTGTGCCTTAAACTGTCGCAATTTCGGTGTTGGCTTGAGATTCGGCATTCAAAATAAAACATTGCGGCGATCGCCATTCGATTTGAGGCAAAAACGTTGGAATGTTTACCAACGGGCCCTACAGTCAGTTTCAGCGACGAATAGAAGCCATCCGCATGGTTTCACTTTCAATGTTTTCTGGCTTTATGCTATGCAGTTAGTAGCGTGTAGCCGTTTAACCAAATATTGACTTCATTTAGATTTGAACAGTTGTTTTCAGAATTTTTTGAGAATAATGAAATTATGGCTAATTTTGTATATGTATGTCTGTGTATATGTATTAAAATTAATAATGAAAGTTCAATATTCCAAAAGTATAAAGCCTTCCATTTCTGTCGTGTGTATGTATGTGTGTATGTATGTATATATATGTACTAAATGATCAACTCATAAGGTGCCGAATACTTATCTACTCCTGGAAGAACCGTCTTAAGTATTAAGAAAATATTTTAATTTACAATAATACAAACTTTTTTTGACTCACTGAAATTTTTCGATATAAAATATCGAATACTGGCGCATGTCTTGAGCAGTTCCAAACAAATAATAATAATAAAATTAGAAAAGAGAAATGAAAAAAAGAGGCAAAAGGCAATTGGACGACGATACTTATACAAATATAGATAAATGGTATGAAATGGTATATATGTTATGACAATATTTTATAAGAGTGTACAATTGTTGGCGTATGCCGATGATATTGACATCCTCGCCTTAACAACCGCGCTTGAAGTTCTGCCTTCTCCAAACTGGATAAAGAAGCAAAGCGAATGGGTCTGGTGGTGAACGAGGACAAAATGAAGTACTTTCTGTCATCAAACAAACAGTCGCATATCGGCATCCACGTCACTGTTGACAGTTATGATTTCGAGCTTGTAAAAGGCTTCGTTTATTTAGGAACCAACATTAGCACCGATAACAATGTCAGCCTGGAATCTCTCTTGCCAACAAGTGCTACTTTGGACTGAGTAGGCAAACGAGTAGTAAAGTTATCTCTCGACGAACAAAACTAATACTCTATAAGGCTCTCATCATGCCCGTCCTAACGTATGGCGCAGAAACGTGGACGATGACAATATCCGATGAAGCGACGGTTGGAGTGTTTGAGACAAAGATTCTGCGGAAGATTTTTGGAACGATGGAATGATGAGCTGTATGAGCTTTACGACGACATAGACATAGCGCAGCGAATAAAGATCCAGTGGCTACGTTGGCTAAGTCATGTCATCCGAATGTAGACAAGCGCTCCGGCTCCGGCTCTGAAAGTATTCGATGCGGTACTAGCTGGTGGTAGCAGAGGAGAATGGAGGCACCGTTTTAGTGGATCGACACTCGTCGCAGTAGACGACGATCGCTGTAAATGCGAAGGCATTTTAAACCCAACCTCACCACCACAACAAAAAAAAAAAAAAATGTTTTGTTTTGTCTTTTATTCTTCGACGAGTCCCGGGATCAACAATTATCGCTAGTGCGGCTACAACCGTGGAGATGACAATGCATCTAGTCATTCATTACCCTACAACGATCAGTAAGAAAACCTATGCCTTAAACTCTGCCTAGTAAGTGCTTTTGGCCTCCCTGCTGCAATTTTCAGAATAAACCTTCCATTGGACACCCAGATCTGGCCAAACCTTTTTCGAATTTGGACGGAAACGACTTGGGTTTTCAAATTTAATTTTCCATCCATTTATGGATATAACCTTTTAAACAAACCTCGAACAGGAGAAAAAAAGGTTATGCCTTCGGTTGGGCTCCACGGTCTGACTATACCCCTATGTATTTAGATGCATTTGTATGGAAATATGTGGCAAATGCACCAAATTTATAAATCATTTTTAAGTATCGCAGGAATAAATTTTTATTTTCTTACCTTTTTCATTGGTTTTTTTATGCATTGAGTTACATACAGAAGCAAAAAATAATCGCTGAAAATATTTGGGTTTGTGAAAAAAGGATTACTTTGTTTTGTTCTTTAGAAGTATTAGTTATGTACAGATATGTATGTACACATATATATGTATGTATTTATGTATTATACTTAATTAAAAAAATATTTTTATTATTACTATTTTATTTTTTTTAATATTCTATTTTACATTTAAAATATGGTAGCAAAAGTAGCCAAAAATAATATTATAATTTTGATCAATATTATTTAGAAAAAACTACACTTAAACTTCGAAAAAAAAAAATATACCACGAGTCATATCAAGATGTTTTCGATAGTTAAAAAACATCGGGTCATCAGGATTGGCATCCCGAGTATGTATGCATGTATATACTCAGTTGTAATAAGAATGCACTCATACATTACTATTTTACTGTAATAACTAAGACTCCCTCACTTTAAAATTTCCCTTCAAAATATAAACAAAATAAAAAATATAAGTCAATAAAAAGAGAGGCAACCCAGCGCGAAAATATGGAAGTAGGGCGAAGCATGCCTTTGACCAGAGCTTTTAGGAGTGACTGTCAAATTTTGATAACAAATTGTAGATTTGTTTTAACACAACTAAAAAAGGTATAACGGCAATAAAACAAACGATCAAAACGAAACACGAAACTAGGACAAACTAACCAATTTTATTGCTGCTTAGTCGAAGTTGGTAAGTTGGTAAGTAAGGTTGAAAAATGAATGTTCTCTCACGTACTGCTCGACTGGCGCAGTAAAGGCAGGGGCTAGGATTTTGGGCGAGTTCAACGAATTGCGGCAGGCATTTCTTGCTCGTGCTAATCGGCATCTCCAACACGGATGGTACTTTTCTCTTTCTCTGCGACCACCAGCAATTATCGCATGATATATTTTTAGGTTGCATTTTATCGCATGAATCTACATGAACATAAACAACAAATGCGCGATGTATGGCTTGGAGTACTCATATTTTCGCTTTGCATGTGCATTGTTGCGGTTCTACGTAAGAGTTGTAAGTGAGCATTTTTTATTTAATTATAATAATAATAACAAGGTCGGCTGGTTGCAGCGTTCATCGGGCAAATGATAGCTCAAAGGCGTTTACAGGGGCTTCTTAGGTTGAAAATGTCGTAGTTCACGATAATTGTGCGAATCATAATCGAATATATGTAGTCAGATATCCATGCGGTATGACTAACAATAAGCCTTTTTTATACCTCTCTTCTTGGCTCGTATCTGGAGTATGCTAAAATAATCTGGCGTCCTTTCCACCAGTTCTACATTGATAGAATAGCATCGCATCTTATACTTTCATATAATCGATCGGTGCAAGGCCCGGAGAATACGGCGGATGCTGAAGGACCTCCTGCTCGAGCTCTTCGAGTGCGACTTTGACGACTGGTGCAACATGGGGCAACTGGAGTTTTCGTGAAGAAGTATGGTTTGACCATGTCACTCGGGTCTTTTCAGTCGAATAGCCCCATTCACGTGGTGTAGCTGGGCAATGTAGAGCTCCTTGTTGACCATGTCATTCTTTTCGAGTGCACCAAGCCCTCCCAGACCCACTAAACACATATCATGATCTTCTTTGGATGAAGAGCCGGCTTGACTCTAGGCGCCACCCACTCCTTTCTTTGTTTCATACTGATGTAAAGGTACCATTTCTCATCTTCAGGTACGATTCGGTACAAAAAGCGCTGTTTATGGACGAGTGTTACTCGATGGCGGTCGAGATGCTGAGAAGCAGTTTGAAGGCGACTTTCTTTCTTATTTTTGACGAGCTTGTATGACACCTAGGTTCCCAATTTTTTGGTAAATCCCTTATGATGGTAGTTAATTTTTTTCGCCAATTCACAACTGGTTTGGCGACTGTTCTTCTTCAGAGGTCTTCTGCTGTGGGACGTGTTATCGACGTCAAAATGTTGATTTTTACCTCCTGGGTATTCCAAATCTAAGCCTCGATACTAATAAAAATTAAATACTTCAAAAATACAATTAACATAGTTTTGTGGAGGAGAAAGGGTTTTATCGAATGAATATTACTTTTTGACACACAGCAAACAAATCATTCTAAAATAAAAAAAATATATAAAAACGCTACGAACTTATTCCCCAACTCAATATAATTGTGAAGTATAATTTCTGTAAGAAATTATTGTTTCATAGATTAAATAAATAAAGAAATTCTGTGTTAATTTTTTAGATGATCCAAAAAAGTTCTTAAATAATTGTTTTCATTCAACTTTTATAACCTTTTTGCCCCGCCCGTAAATTTGCTACATTTTTTTTCGGGCCTTTGTGCATTTTCCCAATAAATTGCAACTTGCCACGCTTCTAACTTACTCGTAATTTGAAGAGCTTTTGTGCCACAACTTTTGATATTAATTTCCAGGCTGACTATGCAAAAGAAAAAAAATGTAGTTGCATTATAAAAGAAATCAATCGAAAAAAGTTGTATAGATTTGTGTTTTTTGCAACGGAGTCTTTAATTAGAAATTTCGAAGGAAATGCATTTATTTCTTAATAAATATGAGACAACAAGTTCGAAAGTAATATGAAAATGGTAATAATTATTATTATTGTTTTGCCATAATAGACTCGACCTCTGATGTGGTCTATTGTGCTTAAGTGCAAACCTAGAATTGAGGGCGTCTGATTTGAGTACTTTTTTCCATATTACTAATGGATTTTGAGTTGCAACACCTAGGTGGAAAATAATATTTCTATGCTCATATTTTTAAACCCGATAAACCCGATTTTTTTTATATTAGTATTTACATTTTTTTATTTATGGTGTTAGGGGTAGTCAGAGGCCCGAAAAAATGATGATTTTCAATAATTTTTTTTGCTAGTTAGTTGCTTTATTTTACAAAAATAAAAACATGGTATTAATACATCACTTGACTTGACTTTAGCAAAATTTCAAAAAAATAATAATAAATAATTAATTGTAAAAGTTATCGCTGTTTGTATGGCGCCCGTGTCTCTAGAAGTCCCTTGTAGATAGCCTTCTGCTTGATCGAAGCTTTTTTTAAATTAACAATATGGCGGTCTCAGAAAATATTTTTCAGATTTTCGAGAAAAAACCGACAATTAATGGTTTAAAAAAATCGAAATTTTTGAAAAAAAAATTCTTCGATTAGACACGAGTTTTTTATGTTTTTCAAAAGCAGTATAAATTTTATTGAAATCTACCAAGCTGTTTTTAAGTTACAGTGATCACCAGTTCAAAAAACATAGTTTTGAGAAAAACGCATTTAAAGTTTTGCTATCGATTTATGTGGAATTGTACGAATTATTTAATTACTTACACTGTGTCATCTATTCCTTCAACTGTCATAGCAGCTTCCAAAATATCGCTTTGCTATTGCCTATAGTACGTAGCATTCTTCTTCTCGAGTGTTATCGTTAAGATATTATACTTTAAGAAAAAGCAAAAAAAAAAAATCGAATTTCTTTTTAAATCCTGACTACCCCCAAGCCCTTATGCTTTCTGCAATTTTCCCATTGGGAAATGAAATCGCAACATAACATCAAAAGCACTTAGCACCTGTAATTTTCACACGTTGCCATTTGCTGGGTAAAAGTTTGCCATCGTCGCCACCCACACGTTCCATCTTTACAGCTTGTTTTTGCGAAGTTCTAATGCAATTTCGTTTAGCATCGCGAAAAGCGCTTCGGGCGAAAGGTGCTAATACATAATTTGCATATCTCTATAATAGAATAAAAAAAATAATAAGAAATAAAGTAATGGTAAATGCAGCTAAAACAACAACCACAGAAAAAAAGATGTTACAAACGCCTGAAGGCGAATGCGAGTGCAATAACATAACTAGTGTTGTTGCCAAAACCAAGCAAACAGCACCTGCTATACCTCAATGCATGTAGTGTAGTAATTTATTTGTATGTGTATGTATGTATGTATACACTATGGTTTTGGTTGTTCTTGCATTGTTAGTCGCCTCTCTCGTTGACACGCATGTTGCCATCACAGCGACCTTGGCGTGGGTGT
The DNA here is from genome assembly GCF_027943255.1 of Anastrepha obliqua. Lineage (NCBI taxonomy): Eukaryota > Metazoa > Arthropoda > Insecta > Diptera > Tephritidae > Anastrepha > Anastrepha obliqua. Next base: position 54,566,910 of record NC_072893.1, read on the forward strand.
AACTGTGTAGAGCTTCCGGCAGCAGCAGCAACTACGACTGCATAACTGTGATTACAAAAAATAACAGGAAAAGCGAACACTTTGGTGAAATCAAAAAAGTAAAGTACAAAAAACAAAAACACAAAGTTGCTTTCTGCGAATCCACGCAATAAAAATCATAACAATATGCAAAACATTCATACCTACAACGCAAATGCAGCGGTAGGAAGAGAAGTCTAAAGCGAATATATGGCACCCAAAAGGGATTATGCGAGTGCATGTGACATTGGGAGAAGCACTCGTACCCTGTAGGGAAATACACAAGTAAAGTAATTTAACTCGCTCTTATGAAGTTGCTGCAATAGTCGATTGATTAGAACGTTGGCGTATTATTCAGAAGATACTAGGTGTCATGCTTGAGATAAGCAAACACATTTTTTGCTTGATATTTTTATTTATGTAAATATGTAGTTGAAACAGCTACATTCGGCAAACGATGAGTAAGGAACTTAGTGCGTCTCTCAAAAATGGAAATAGGGCTTTTCACTGTAATACTAACGGTACACTTTATTACCATACATAGGCATTAGGCCGCGTCGATTTGTGGGGAGGCAAAAAAATCGCCCATTGCTCTGTGAAAATCATATTCTAGGGATCAAAATAAGAAACTTTGCCGAAGGAACCATACCTCTAAAACGAATTCTGATGTCCTCCAATTTGGGTCGAAATTTTAGTGTCTTTTGTTGGAAGGCAAAAAAATCGCCCATTGCTCTGTGAAAATCATATTTTAGGGATCAAAATAAGAAACTTTGCCAAAGGAACCATACCTCTAAAACGAATTCTGATGTCCCCCAATTTGGGTCGAACTTTTTAGTTTCTTTTCTCATGTAAAGGCCAAAAATGGTGATATTTTGAAATGATTGTATAGGGAACCCCCCAGGGGAGTTCCAGGGGGTGTGCCACTGGCATGGGTGGATCGGCCGTCCAAAGTTAATGGGGGTCGGTCATACATTTGGACTCGATTGGAGCACTCTAAATGGGTCAAAGTGGGATTTTTCGTTCGACCCAAATTGGGGGACATCAGAATTCGTTTTAGAGGTATGGTTCCTTCGGCAAAGTTTCTTATTTTGATCCCTAGAATACGATTTTCACAGAGCAATGAGCGATTTTTAAATCGACCCGCCCTAATAGCCATACATGATAGTCGGGTAAGCAGCACGGCATAACGACTACTATAGGGGTTGAAGAGATGTAGAGAAGTAGAGACAATTCCACACTTCTTGCGTGAATATACCGCACATCCACATTTTCCAGAACCTGTTTAGTTACTATCCAGCTGCAGGCACTTATTGTATTCGTCAAACCATCGGGAAGGTTTATGCATGTGTAGGGATAGGACTGCGAAATTCCATCCTGGCTACCTCAATAAACATCTACAGTCACCAAGTGAATTGTTTTCCAAGCGTGGCCTGTCTAATCTAAACTATACAATTATTAATATAATTTATTTTGTAATTTTATTATGAAACAATAAGGCACTTGTATTGTATGTGAAAAAAAAAAAAAATATTCCTGCGCGACTCTAACCAGCACTGACTGTAACGTGAAATAGTTCACCATTGCCCAAACGATACCAAGTAGTGCTGAACCAAAAATTTGTTTCACTTTTGCAGGCCTTTTCCGCAGGGTCACTTCATAACTGCTACATATGAGCGCAACAACAATTGCAGCAGTCATAACAGCAAAGGCACAAACGTCATCAAATCGGGTGCAAAATAGCGAAAGGCTAAGAAGCAGTAAGCTGTCGGATGGCAGAATAAAAATGTTAGAGGGAGTTTTACGTACGGGAGTATGTAAGTATATAAGTAGCAGTTGGCCATGGCGTGGATATGAGTCGTATAAATACGTGCATAACAGTTTTTTTACAGTAATTTTTCACGCTCTTAAACTATGCTTAAAATTATTTCTCGAGTCATATACATGTAAACTTTTATATTCGCTTTCACTTTTATGTTAACCCTTAAAAAGTAATGTTATTTTGCATCTTTCAAAACTAAACTTCTTCATATCGACGTACTCCTTTTTATTTTCTGTTTTCTGTATGGAAAATGTAGCATACACGTTTGTCACTTTTCTTTTCATAATAATAAACGTTACCAAGAAGGAAAAGAGAGTCCGATGTGACATACGAACGGAGAGAAAAATGTAATAAGAAAAACAATGCCCGTCGAATCGAAAAGGATTACCCGCTTAGGGTTAATATAAATATTATTTGGTGCTTTAACTTGAGCAGAACTGGCAATTTCGATTTTGTCAACATTTTTAGACCAAATGTTAACGAGACTTAACTCACAGAGAGTATTGAAAGCGTTTTGCGAGAGAGAACTACAAGAATGTGCTGAATAAGGCATTCGTAAGAGTTCCACTTGTTGGAGGGTTGGCGTATTAGGATAGTTGATTATAAGGCAACGCTCTTTGATGTTGGCTTTGTGGGGTTATTAAAAGCAAAATTTTATTTTATTACGCTTACATTGGTTAACGAATTATTTTTTCGCTCACGCAAATCAAGTGGAGGCCACGGAAAATAATTCAATTTATAGAACATAGAAAATAATCATTATCCAAATAATCATAATTAAAAAATAATAATAATTATTAAGGGGGAACACCATTGTGATTTAAAAAAAATCGATTTTTTTTTTTTGCATTTTCTTAAAGAAGATATATTCAAAAATGTGTCAAAAAAATTTTAACTTAAATCCTTGAAAATTGACGAAGTTATACCCAATACAATAAGTGCAGGTAACAACGCAGGCAGCAACGGCCAATGAAAACTTTAAACGCATTTTTTCTCAAAACGACTTTTCTGAACACGACTTCTCGATTTCTCGAAGACTTATGAACGGATTTTTTTTTTTAATTTTTACATGTATTGGCTACAATCGTACATAGCCGTTTTTGAAAATTCCAAAAATTAATATTTTTTCAAGCCCTTCGAAAACAAAAAAAAGGTTAAAAACACAAACTCATTTTTCAAACCTGCACCATTTTCTAAAAAAAAATAGGAGGTTGAATTAGTTTTAAAGGTGACACACAGATGGCGCTATTTATCACTTTATCGCGTTGGCAATACTGAATATATATTCATGACAAAGCCTCATCCCTAGGCTTTGTTTATCAGTATCTGTCATTTCGCTGAAGTATAAACAACGCAGTGTTTTCGTGCTCCGAGTATGTCAACTTTCGTGCCGTCGAAACGCAATTTGCGGGAAGCTTTGCTTTTCTGCTTCAATTTGAAAAAAAATACAGCCCAAGCCCGTGAATTGCTGAAGGAGGCCTACCCAGACCATACTCCGTCGATTTCAATATGTGAGTACTGGTTTCGACGATTCAAAAGTGGTGATTTTCACACCGAAGACAAGGAGCGTCTTGGCCAGCCCAAAAAGTTCGAGGACGCGGAATTGGGGTATTGGTAAACGAGGACTCGTGCCAAATCCAAGAAGAGCTTGCTGAATCATTGGGCGTTGATAAATCAACCGTTTGCAAGCGTCTAAAAGCGATGGGAATGATCCAAAAGCAAGGACATTGGGTCCCGTACGAGTTGAAGCTGCGCGACGTCGAACGGCGATTTTTTACGTGCGAATTGCTGATCGAGCGACAAAATCGGAAGGGTTTTTTGCATCGGGTGGTGACTGGCGACGAAAAATGAATCCACTACGATAACCCAAAACGCAAAAAATCATGGGGTTTGCCCGGCCACGCATCAACGTCGACGGCCAAGCAGAATATTCACGGCAAGAAAATCATGCTCTGCATTTGGTGGGATCAGGTCGGCGTCGTATATTTTGAGCTGCTCCAACCGGGCGAAACAATCACGGGGGATCGTTACCGACTGCAATTGATGCGTTTAAGCCGGGCATTGAAAAAAAAACGGCCGGAAACGGTAAAAAGGCACGACAAGGTTATTTTGCAACATGACAACGCTCGGCCGCATGTTGCTCAACCTGTCAAAAAATACCTTGGACATAGCTCCCTCCGATTATCATTTGTTCCGGCATATGAGTCTCGATTTGGCGGACCAGCGGTTCTCCTCGTACGAGGCTACCAAAATATGGGTTGAGTCATGGATAGCCAAGCAGCGGCCAGAATTTTCGAGAAACGGCATCCGGAAATTGCCCGAAAGATGGGCGAAAGTTGTAGCTAGCGATGGCCAATACTGCAAATAAAATATTTTGTACCGTTTTTTCACAATAAAGCCCCAAATCTTCGAAAAAAAACCTTTAAAACTAATTCAACCTCCAATATAAAAAAAACTGCCACGAACGACGATAACCTTTGATGTATAGATTAAGAATTGCGGGTGATCTGCCAATTAGCTTGTTTTTGGCATTTAATTATATCAGTCAACCGTAGGTGTACTCTGCGATTTTCACTGTGGTTAAAAATGTCAAACAAAGAATTTGTCTTAAATTTTGTGTTTTTGTACGGAATTTCGTGTGCCGAATCGTTGAAAATGTTGCAAAAAGCCTATGACGAGTGTGATTTATAAAAAAACACGGCTCTACGAGTGGTATAAGGCTTTTGCCGAGAAGTCGAAGATTTGCCCCGATCTGGTCGCCCATCAACGTCTTCAACGGTTGAAAACGTCAACAAAGTCAAGGAAATGGGTCTGGAAAGCAATCATTTAAGTTTGAGGGAGGTAGCTCGTGACCTTAGCGTGTCTCACGAATCTATTCGCAACATTTTACACCATCAATTGGACATGAGATGCATGGCTACTCGACTCGTTCCAAGAGAGTTGAATTTCTTTAAAAAAATTCATCGGAAGAAGGTGGCTGAAGACATGCTTGAGCAAGTGAATTCGGACCCAATCATAACAGGTGATGAGATGTAGGTATATGAGTTTGACATGCAAACCAGTCAACAGGCGGCTGAATGGCGCTATCCACATGAGCCAAAACCCAAAAAACCACAACAAAGTCGGTCAAAAGTGAAAGTCTGGCTACTCGTTTTCTTTGATTATCATGGTGTTGTGCACTCGCAATTTGTTTCAAATGGTTCTACGGTAAATAAAGATTATTATTTGGAAGTTATGTGACTTTTAAGAGAGAATGTGCGTAGGAAACGGCCCAAATTGTGGAAAAAATTCATAGATCTTGCAGCATGATAACGCACCGTCTCACAAGCCTCATATTGTGAACACTTTTTTGATCAAAAACTCGACAAATATCATCGAACAACCACCGTATTCACCGGATTTAGCCCACTGTGACTTTTTTCGTCTCCCAAAACTTAAATTGCCACTCCGCGGACGCCGCTTTGAGTCGATAGAGGTCCTTAAGAAGAATTCACTGCAGGAGCTGAAGAAGATATCTTCGAACGCATTTAGAAGGTGCTTTGAAGACTGCACAAATCGTTGGCCTAAGTGTATTGTTTCGAATGGAGCCTATTTTGAAGGCGACAAAATATATTTTGACGATTAAAAAATTTGTTTGCGTTTTATTGAACAATTCCCTGTACTTTTTTTTACAGAATGAAATTTAATAATAATTTAGAAACTCGATTGAAATTGATAAAGGGACAGATTTCACTCGACAAATGTATCCATGTTCTACTAAATTGTGTCTGTTAGACTGACCTGAAAAATTACAGAAAATTAAGTTAAAATTTATGCTTGAACATCCTTGAAGAAAAACCAAATATTTTCATAACAAGATTATCAGTTTATATTATATAAAGGAAAAAGGGATTTTAAAGGAAGCAAAGATTTGTAATTTATTCAATATATTTTATTATTTCAAAAATACAAAAAGCGTTTAGAAATATACTCCGTCGAACAAAGCTAAGTGCCTGGAGATTTTTTTGAAATATTTAAAGTGTTTTTTTTTAATTTTGTACATGTTTTAACCAAAATCATAAAGGGTGTTTTTTTAGAGGTTAGGTTTTCAAGATGAAATAAAACGTATATAATTTAATGTTATGGCCAAGAATTTAGCTTTATTATAAAGATAAGGGTTTGCCATTATGTTTTAAAAATGATTTCGGGCAAGTGGCCGCCGCGGCTGGCTCGAATAAATTCCAGCCGAGAGGCCCAATTTTCGACCACTTTTTGCAGCAATTGGGGCCGTATGTCAGCAATAGCGCGCCAAATATTCTCTTCCAAGACGTCAAGCGTCTCGGGCTTATCTGCGTAGACAAGCGACTTCACATAGCCCCACAAGAAATAGTCCAGCGGTGTTATATCGCACGATCTTGGAGGCCACGCCACAGGTCCACGGCGCGAGATAATGCGCTCACCAAAAGTTTCCTTCAATAAATCGATTGTTGCGTTGGCTGTATGGCATGTAGCGCCGTCTTGTTGGAACCAAAGGTCGTCCACATCAACATCGTCCAATTCAGGCACGAAAAAGTCATTAAGCATGGCTCTATTGCGCTCTCCATTGACTGTAACATTATGGCCGGCTTCATTTTTAAAGAAATATGGACCAATGATTCCCTCTGCCCATAGAGCACACCAAACAGTGACTTTGGATGAGGATGTAACGGCGTCTCAGCAGTGGCTTGTGGATTATGTTCACTCCAAATGCGACAATTTTGCTTATTGACATACCCATTCAACCAAAAGTGAGCTTCATCGCTGAACAAAATTTTCTTCGATGCGTCGCGCGAACCGAACCATTATTTTCGTAATAAATTTGCACGATTTGCAAACGTTGTTCAGGTGTTAGTCTATTCATTATGAAATGGCAAACCAAACTGAGCATAAATCAAGTGACAGCTGTCAAAAAGACCATCTACGAAAAAAGTAGTGCCAACTTGAAAACCTAACCTCTAAAAAAAACACCCTTTATAATAAAACTTTCAAGTTTTTAACAGAGTTTAGAAAAATTCAACAAGTTTTTATGTAAGTATATTTTGAACCTTTTAATCAGAAACTTTATAAAATGTTTCGTGCACAGTAACACAAGATTTCATGGGCCGAACTAATTAGCAATCGAACAAAATTAAAATTTTTGCGTTTTTCTCTATTCCACCTATTGAAATGAATTTTCTTTTTGTCGATGAAAATATTTGGGTTTTTCTTCAATTATATTCGAAGATAAATTTTAAAACTTAATTTTCCGTAATTTTTCGGTAGGACCTTTTCAATTGCCACGACTTTCGTTTAATACTAATTTCATTGCGTGACGTTGAAATTATGTATGCCTTCGATTTTTCAAAAATGGATTTTCTCGAAATTTTGATGGAATATAGACCTCTGGTGGGTACCGATCAATTCCTTAATCCCTGAATCCCTTACAAAAGCGTTAATTCAAAAATTTCATGTCTACACTTAAGCAGTTGTGATGAGCTTTGAATGCCTAATTTGACTTTGATGAAATTAATCTCGTTGACTGTTGGTTGACCGATGTAATTTACGATGAACGAAGCCGGTATCGCTTCAGTGGTATGTATGTAGATATAGAGAGATGCATATAGTAGTTATACGGAAATGAGATGTGCAGTCTCCATATGTTAATCTTTCAAGTTTTTGTTTTCAAAGCTTCGAAAAAAAGCTACCACTGTCAACTTAAAAGGACTTAGAGTATTATAGCTAAAGCCTGTTTGTACTAAAAATCTCACAGAATCTGCGGTGTCCTTACAGCAGGGGATATTTGATACGAAATTTGTTTAACAGTTACTTAGTTCTCAATAGGGGTCGTGGCAAACAGTAAATACGAAAGGACTACTAAATAACAGAAATGTTACATGTCCTTAACAGAATATGTTATTTACAGTGCTGTGCTATAAAATGGGCCATAAGAGAACTTTTAATATATGAAGCCCTTTTATTTCTTCGCGAATAAAAGTTCTAGGGATATTTGTAAGATAACAAGAAAAAAATTAATTTTGTTTAGATAATCAAATTGTATTGTAGCTAAATTCACTAAGAAACAGCAACTGCAGTAACATCAATATATACAGGGTGGGCCATATAGCGTTTGCTCTTTGAACCACCTATTTTTTTGAGAATGGTAACACAAATGACATGTCAAATGTGTTCATAATTTACTTAAAGGTTTGACATTTACGAAATGGGACGCTATGCTCGTACGCTTAAACAAAATTGGGAAACATTGAAAACCTATTTCCAAAGTGGTGAGTCTTCTTCTTCTTCCGCGGTTACAGTAAATGGTGAGCGTTACCGTGACATGCTCAACGAGTTTTTGTTTCCAAAAATTAAAGAGGATGACATGGACGACATTTGGTTTCAACAGGACGGTGCAACTTGTCACACTGCCAAAGTTACACTCGAACTTTTGGCTACCGTTTTTGAATTCCGATTCAAAAAGCAAATTTTACATGGCCCACCCTTTACATATCAGTAAAAAATTAAAGAAAATTGTGGAATTTTTAAACATAGTAAGTCTTTCTTATCATTTTTTTTGCCAAAAGTATTCTGGGACTAGACTTTTATGTAGAATATATGTTAACTTTTATTAGCACTCAACTACCAACAATTGAATTTACAATTATCACATATTAAAAAAAATTTGTAAATTGCTATACACTACCGAAACGAAAATAAAAACGCACAACTTTATCAAAGCATTTAACCTGAACTTAATACATACGTACATATGTATGTTTGTATATTAAAAATGCAATGTTGTATTTGAAAATTTTAGTAACCCAAAGATATTCGAGCACTTCGAGAACACATTAATGCAAAGCAGCAACAGCTTTATTAGCAGCGTCATCCAAATCCACTGCTGTTTGTATAGGCAGTCCCGAATCCTTCAAAATCTTTCTGGCCTCATCCACATTTGTGCCTTCCAATCGTACAATAAGTGGCACCTTAAGATTGAGAGTTTTTGAAGCTGCTACCACACCGTTTGCAATGGTAGCACAGTTAACAATACCACCGAAAACATTAACAAGTATAGCTTTCACTTTCGGATCGGATGTGACAATTTGAAAGGCCTTCAACACTTGACTTTCCTTAACACCACCACCAACATCGAGGAAATTCGCTGGCTCTCCACCGCTTAGCTTGATTATATCCATAGTGGCCATAGCGAGACCAGCACCATTTACCAGACAGCCAATATTGCCATCCATCGCTACGTAATTGAGATTATTTTTAGCTGCTTCTACTTCGCGTGGATCTGTGTCTTCTTCCGCCGTGTGAAGTGCAAAAATATCATGTTGACGATATTCGGCATTATCATCAAAGTTTAATTTCGCATCAACAGATATAACTTCGCCAGTATCGGTTTCTGCTAATGGGTTTATTTCGATTTGTGTAGCATCAACTGCCTTAAAGAGATCGAATAGCTTTTGAATCTCGCCGGCGGCACGCTCTATACACTGCCCTTTAAACTCCAGAAATTTAGCTATTTCGCTAAGTGTCTCTTGTGGTATTGGTTTGTCGAGATCTAAGGGTACAGTCTTGATTTTCTCTGGTGTCTTTTCGGCGACCGCCTCGATGTCCATACCACCAGCTGGCGAGGCAATGAGCACTGGACCATTATGTTCACGATCCAACACTATGGATAAGTACGTTTCACGTATTATATTTACGCTACGTGCCACCATTACTTTTTTTACCAATATACCCGACTTTGGCGTTTGTTTAGTAATGAGACGGTGACCGATCATTTTATTTGTCAGCTCCAGAACTTCGCCTTTCCTGAAGTATATGTATAGACATAAGTAATTAGTTTTGAGATGATTGCGCGATGCATGTTTATAGGTATGATACTGACTGTTTGGTAAGATGTACGCCACCTTTGAACCCGTTGTCGAAAATCCCCTTACCACGACCGCCTGCTAGTATCTGCGCCTTCACCACGTACTCCGGACATTCTGCCATCAAACAAAATAACGAACATGATTTAAGATCAATGTTTAATAAACAAAATCTAACCGAATTGATTGATCTTCTGCGCATCGTTTGGCGACTTATCCAGCACTTTGAATTCCTGTATAGAGACACCATATTTCTGCAGCAGATCTTTGCTGTTGCACTCCAGCAAATTCAAATTCCGCACTTGGTGCTGATGTGTTGCCTAAAATAAAAGACAGTGGTAAATATGATAAAATCATGCCTAAGTGATGTGCCTATGAGCCCAACCTAACCTTTTGAAGTACTCGCATGACAGGAGTAAAGCCGGTGGTAGCGCGTAACAGTGACAGCATTTTGTTTTATGGCTTACGAGTGACAAACGAAAGTATTTCTGTGCGAATTAACACTAAAAAATAATATTTACATATATTGAGGTGATAAAGCTTAAATGAAAAACTGGACAAAACAGCAGCACTTTGAACTTCTGCTTTTAATCTATTGTCTATTGAATTATCTTCCCTATTGAAATGATAGGCTAATTCTTATCACAATGAATACGGCCAAGAGAGATTCGAGAGAAAAGAACTAAAGTTGCAAACAGCTGATAGCATAAGGGTGCACCGCGATATTATTTTTTATTTAAATTACGTATATATTTTGGAAATATAGAAAGTGTACTAAAATTTAACAACCGGCTGTTTGATTGTAAAATGATGTATCTATTTCAATTAATAACTAGTTTGATAAGCAGAACTTGCATATAGACAACTAACCTTCACATTAAACAAAAATGAAATTGCATTGCAGTGTTTCCAACCTGTGTCAGAAAAAGTCCTGTGAAACATATGGCAACGGCACTTCTGCTGTCAATATTGATATATTCACTTGACAATTTTGTCATTTGTTTGACCATAACCTAAAAACCTCACTTGATGCTAAACTTTGCGTCTTCCTGCCGATAATTCCATAAAAATTTATAACAGGAGTTTCAGTATAGTAAATTTTTCGTAAACATTGTAAACATGTCCGCCAAACCATCAGTTATTTCAGTTACGAGTGCCGATGAGTATAATAAACTAGTCAAGTAAGTTACATATATTAGTGTAGTTTGATTCTTAATTTCGCTAACGATTTGCCATGGAAATTTGTTCTATGCTGAAGTGCCGAAAAGACTACAGTGGTGCTCTTCACAGCCGATTGGGCTGAACAGTGTAAACATGTACTTGAAGCGCTTGAAGAGTTGGCTAAGATATTGAACGACAAATTGCAGTTTGTCAGTATAATTGCTGAGAATTTTCCGGAGATATCGATGAAACACCAGGTACAGTAATCTTCTATTAAACCAGGCACTCACTTTTGAATTACTTGAATTTTGTTTAGATTGAAGCTGTGCCCACCATTATCTTCTTTACTAAAGGTACGGCAGTGGACCGCGTAGATGGTGTTAATGTAGCTGAAATCACTGCCAAGTGTAAAAAGCTTGGTGGCTCGGTAGGCGGCGAATCATTGGAAGATCGTTTAAAGGCGCTTATTAACAAAGCCGATCTGATGATATTCATGAAAGGTGACCGTACTGCTCCACGTTGTGGTTTCTCGCGTCAATTAATCGAGATTGTAAATGCAACAAAGTATGTAGAATTTATATAAGACTTAGATTTAAATGTTTGATTACTAAAAATTTGCTTACCGTAGAGTACCCTATGAGACATTCGATATATTAAATGACGAAGAAGTCCGACAAGGTCTAAAAACGTATTCAGATTGGCCAACGTATCCGCAGGTGTACGTTAAAGGCGAGCTAATTGGTGGATTGGATATAATCAAAGAGCTGAAAGCAAATAACGAACTGGAAACTGCGTTGACGGGTTAACGTATGATTCAGTAACATTCTTACATAGAACATTTTATTTATTGCGCAAATAAAATTGACAACTGGCTTTGTAACACAATACAAAAGTTCCCAGTATTTTAAACTTACAATCAAAAACATGCTCAATCTATTACCAAGGAGATGCTGTAAAATAGAAAATGTGTATAACAAAAAATATTTATTTATATAAAAAACGCATACTATTATTCTTACATTTCAAATATGTAGAAATACATATGTATAAAATATTAAGCTTAATCAAAATTTGTCACATGCATCATTTGTGTACAAATGTAATTTCAATGAGTATTCCGCTCCATCATTTAAGTATTCCAATACAAATTGTTTGAATATAGTGAAGGTTGCGTAGCGATTGGCAGCAGTATGATCCAAGCAATAAACCCAATAAAGTAGCAAATAATGAGCAGTATACGGCGTACCAAATGTTGCTGCCACAAATCTTGGACATCCGGTAAGCCCATATGATTGCAAAATGCATGCACAAGGAATGGTGCAACAAAGTGACCAGTACGCGCGAACAGGAAAGCTGAGTAGAAACCAAAGATTGTTGTATAGGTTAGCTGAAAGCCTAAAAAACGGAAGAAAGCGGTTAAGTAGTAATTATCACCTAAATATATTGCGTGCAGCGTCATACAAATATCAATAGCTGGGTATACAATATGTTAAAGCCAGCTATTTTAAACTTACAAGATATCACTATGGCAGTTTTTAGTTCCATACCCAAGCTAAGGCGCTCACCAATATGGTGTATATGCGCTGTGCCAAAGAATAGCGGCGTTATGAAGACAGACGTCAAAGGTGAGAAACTCTGCAGGATCAGCGGCATCATACAAGCCCGAAAAACGAATTCCTCACTAAGTGGGGCCATAACGTGATTACGTATCCAGAGTATATTTTTAAACGAACCGATCCAATAGTCAGGATCTAAAACATAACATGTCTTACGCATTGAACTGACATTACTCCAAATCACACACTTACCGGCAAACACTTTTAGCGATTCATTTTGCATTTGTACACATAGTGGCCCCAAAAATAGCAACATTGTTAGCAAGTACGGTATTACAATGGCTGGGAATAGTCCTTGCAAACGCAAACCTAAGAGTTCGGCAAACGTGACGCGTTCCAATAGCTCAGGTGAAGAAAATTTATATACAAAAAGTGGTGCAATTAGCATTACAACCGACACGCTGAAGAAGCGTCGCTTAACCGTCGTCGGGTGGTCACGATTGTGCTTAGTGTTCCACACATATAAACTGGCGACATAAACCACAGAGAGTATTAGACAGCAACTCACTGAGGTTATAATTGGTATATGTGGTAGAGGAACAGGCGCACCAGAAGTCCCCTGGCTGCTGTTACTTTCGCTGCTTTCATTCATGGCATTTGGTTACTTTTATTGATGGCCTTGGATTTTTTGAGTTGCAGTATTCTTAAAATTAAAACTTAAATAATCACCTACATATGGGATGAGTTAATTTTGATGTTCAAAGTTTGCAAAAAAACAACAACAAAATCAGCTGTTTGTGAATTGGTGTTGCCAAATTTTCTCGAACAAAATAAGCCATATTAAAAATTTACATAATTATAAATGAAAATAGTTTAGTCCATACGAGTAAAATCTAATGACTTATTTATTATGGTATTTCAATTCGTTTTTCTAGTTCATAACCTTTCATTGTGTTATTGCACAATTTTTTAAAAATACTATAAATTAATACGCTGATATATCGAGTACATTTGTGTATAATAATTTTTGAATTAGGTCCAAGCACTTGGGTATTATAAGCAAAGCTTTCGTGGCCATAATGGAAAGTGCACCCTTTTTTAAAAACTGAACTAAAATTATTTCTTAATAAATTCATCCCAATTGGTGCAACTCTAACTCACTCACACCACGGACAAGTGATTTTGTTCCGCAAACAGATAAGGTACATACAAATTTTTATATTTGTGCAAACTAAAACATATTTTTATTAATGCAGAAAGTTTAATTAAAAAATTGCTTTTTCAGCGAGCTGTCATGTCAAAGCCGTCGATATTGATCGTAGAACCGTTTTATGGAGGTAGCCACAAGCAGTTGATAGACACGATTATTGAATGTGAGTAGTGAACCGCAGAGTGCCGGTCGCAGCAGTGGTAGTGCCTCCTATCACTTTATATATTTTGTTTCTTAATATTGATTATATTATGCATTGGCATAGGTTTAAACATATGCGACTATGAAATATTCAGTCTGCCGGCGAAAAAATGGCACTGGCGTGCGCGTACCGGTGCGCTTTATTTCTCGCAAATCATACCAGTGGATCATGAGTACAAAGTGCTCTTCACCAGTTCGGTGCTGAATTTAGCCGAATTACTAGGCGTGCGCCCGGATTTAGTAAGCTGCAAAAAGATTGTCTACTTCCACGAAAACCAATTGGTTTACCCGGTGCGTGAGGTGAAGGAGCGCGATTGTCAATATGGTTTGAATCAAATACTTACTTGGTAGGTTATATTAAATGATGCTTTAATTTATTTTGATTTCTGTAATATATGGCTTATATTTTCCTAAAATCACAGCCTTGCAGCCGACAATATAGTTTTCAACTCAAATTTCAATCGCACTTCCTTCCTGGATAGCATCACGCCGTTCCTCAATATTCAACCCGATTTTAAATTGAAGCATATACGCGAGAAAATTGAGAAAAAGTGCGAAGTGTTATACTATCCCATTAAATTCCATGCCTTCCCTAATAAACGACTGATGATCGGCGGCGCAGAGCCATCTCTAACTGCGCTGATGAGTGATAAAGACTGTTTGCATTTGATTTGGCCACATCGCTGGGAGCACGACAAAAATCCAAAACTATTGGTGGAGGTGCTGTTGGAACTGAACAAGCGGCAAGTGGATTTCAAAGTGACCATATGCGGCGAGAACTATCAGGCGGCACCAGAGTCCTTCGATGGTTTACAAGATAAGCTAGGCGCAAAATTGATAAACTTTGGCTTCTTGCCGCGTGATAAGTACATTAAGACATTGTTGTCCGGTGACGTTGTAATTTCAACGGCAGGCCATGAGTTCTACGGCGTTGCTATGTATGTGCAAAGTAAATTATTTCTAAGTAAAAAATTTAACGATTTTTTTGTTTTTTTTTGCAGGTTGGAAGCGACATATTGCGGCTGTATGCCGATTGCGCCTAATAAACTCGTATACCCCGAAATATATCCAAAAGAGAATTTATACAACACTTCCAATCAGCTAATTAAAATGCTGTACAATTGGTGTCGCAATCCGGAACTATTTCGGCGTCAGAGAGACACATTTTTCGAATACTTTACATTCGACCGCTACTCAGCGCAACATTTAGTGCCTAAATTTCTTGAGAAATTGCGCATTTAATGTCGCATTTACTTGGCTGGACTATTCTTTAACATATTTGCTGCAATATCACGTAACCGTATTCGAATGACAAAAATTTAAGTTAAATGTTATGGAAGCGTATCAATTAAATTGGAGAACTACGTTCTGGAAGCGGTAATTTCCAATGAGGATGGAATAAAACGTGCCCTTACAAAATTATGGTTATATTATAAGTTAACGGACAGAAAGATGTAGCAATTTTGTAGAACAAAATTTTCTATCTATGACAAGGTAGATATCCTAATTCAATATTGAAATTTGTTACACATTTAACATTGGTTTTCAACGAAATTCAAAGAGAAAAAAATGAACCATTCTACAGTTAAATATTAATATATATAATTGTTTGTTGTTTTTAAGTATAAACTACTGTTCACCATATCCTTACAAATGTACATAAAGTAATATGTACCCATACAAATATATACTCTATTATAAGTCATCGTAAAGTAAATGAACCTTTTATACGAATTCTTAATTTGTATCCCGCATTATTATGCTAAGCGCTTAACAAATAATACATCTAAATATATGTTGAGTGATTTTAATATACGAATAGACAGATATTTACGTAATGTGGTTGAGCTAGCCCCGTGCAGTTCATTACGCTAAAAGTGGTTTTCTTTAAATTTTGGTGGTGCGGAATACGAAACTCTTTCGTGCGCTCGATACTCTTCGTCGTCGTCGTGACACTCGCGATAGCATTGCGCACAAAATAGTTCACCATCACAGCCTTTGCAGCGGTACACTGCATCTTCGTTGCAGATATTGCACCAAGGTAATTCTTCGAGATCGCCGGGTCGTGTGCCTGCTGGAGGTGGTGGCACGCTAGAGGCCAATTCAACTTCCAAATCTGGGGGTGGTGCAGGCAGGCGTGATTCCGCCAAATACTAAGGAATACATACTCGTGTAATAAGAATTTGCGAGCGGTTCGCTATTTTTCTCCTACCTTTTCCATAACGGCTTTCAAAACCGTTTCATCGTCTTCATTATCACTAGGCGTATTGGTGTCTGGCGAGTTTTCTTTCTGGGAAGCTCCTAGATTGGAGGTGATTGCACTATCCACTGGATGCTCTCTTAAAGCCCTCAAGCGTCTTTCAATATCTGAGATATTGTCGCTGCGCTCATTTGCTATTTGCCTATCGATTTGGGTTTCACCCATAAATTGCTCAAGAAGATCTTGCATTTTTTGTTGATCCGTGCGCTCGTCTGTAGAGAGAAGTAAGTCTTTTTTGGAATAATCCTTTTGTGGCATGCCATTTAAATTGGCAAGCCGCGCGCGTATTTCGTCGTCCGTGCCAGGATTATCTATAGTTTTCAGATCCTTTAAACGTTTCGAAATTACGGTGTCAAGATTATCCTCGATGTCAGCATTTTCTGTATTGGAATGTGTGGCTTCAGCAGCAGTAACAGAGTTTGAGATTGGTGCGAGAACTTCACCCAAGTCAGGCGGCGGATCATCTCTGAAAGCATAGTTGCTCTAATAAGCATAATTAATAATTTCGATATTTAAGTAGTAATTTACTCTAGCAACGCTGCTGCTGCTGCAACTAGGGGATCTGTGTTTTTATTTCCTTTTGCCCTTGTCACCAATGTCCCAGGCAATGCGTCGATGTCAACGACCTTCTCGGTCGATTGCTCTTTTGAAAGCTTGTCATAGCATATCAGACACACATTAAGCACCTTACCACCGTGTCGTGGCACTGGCATAGGCCGTTTGAGGCATTTAATGCAGTACGAGTAACCACAGTTGGGGCAGCCGTGCTTTATGGGGGGTAACAAAAAAATTTTCTTAAATTGTGTTGATTTTAGTGAATATAGAAATTACCTCCTTTGTGAAAAGTCCATACTTTTTGCTGCAGCCAAAGCAGGACATTTTTACGATTTAAAACTTATAAAATATACTTTTTCCGTATTTTTCAATAACTGTTGACCACTACGAAATTTAATTAACTGTAAGTACTGAATTAATCATCGTTCATTCGTTATCAGCTGATGTCAGCTGTTGTTTACAAAGGCCGCTTCGGGCGACATCTGATTGTCAGTTGTACGATTCAGAATTATTTGTTGCGCTAAACGGATGTGAGTCAGTAGACCGGAAATGTCGTTTTGAATGTTTCAAGAAAAGATAATTTTTCCTGGAATTTTTTGTTTTGTTAAATTGTGTGTGATAAAAATTCTTGTGAAGTGTTGTTTTTGTCTTCTCGAGGGAACTTGTTATCGCTAGAGGGCGATGAAGAACCGTAAAATGAATAATCAAAAACTTAAAAATTCGGATATCGTTAACAAACGGACAGACGAGCAGACGGAAAAACGGACGAACAAATGGGCCAAACGGACGGACACTAGCGAACAATGTAGGGAACTCCCTCAGAGGAAGAGCTCTTGGCTTCTAGTCAAGTAATAATTGTTGGCGTGCTGCCGGTATGCGTAAAGCCGATAAGGCAAGGTACCAAAAGATGATCGACGAGTACCTGGCGTTCCAGGCAACCCAGAAGGCAGAAGGCGTGAAGCACATTCGTTCACAAGACGAAAGCGGTAAAGCCCAAACCAGCAAAGTGCGCATGTAATGAGGTGGCACGGGGTCACCAGGAAATTGCATTGGTGGATGAACTAAGGAACCGCGGTAAATCTGCATTGGAGAAGTGGTCCGAAATCGAGGCATGGCCCTCTCATATTGTCGTTGATCACGTCATGGCAAGCCCGGGAGGTCAAGTGCCGGGACTTAATTTAATGGAGGTAGTCCGTGGATACAGGTTTTTTTATTTTGATGTCCTACAAAACGCTGTGAGCAAGATCCAGAACGACTGGGAAGGATTTTTGAGGCTCAAACTAATTCCGGCTAGCAAGATTCCACGACGGTCGAGGGCTCGAATCTTGACACCGTACATGAAGTTCGAAGCTTAGCTGATGGATGACTTTGTGCATTATTATTAAAGCGGACCGTATTATTGTTGTTGTAGTAGCATGAATTCGGGTCGTTCCGGTTGGGTAGAATCGACTGTCATGGGAACGAACAGTATTATAAAAATTAGCAGTGTGCCCTTTCTTCTCCAAATCGCGGAGGAGAGCATCTGGAGCCACTGGAAAAAATGGACAAAAAACGTTGGTTCGGCGAGAGGGAAGCGCCACTGAAGATATTTCGTTCTGCAAATCTAGAATATGAGGAGGACGAGGTTGACGACGCCAACGAGTTGCTCACGGGTATGCACAAGGACGACGCCAATATCCTTAAATTAGGTCAACAAGTACGACTTTCGAGGTTGTCCAAATCAATCTGCAGCACTCTAGGACTGTAACGGACAACACTAATCGTTCTCCTATCGGAGGCGATGCAGACATCACATTAATATAGAAACCCCTGGTACGGAGCACTAACGTAAGCGATTTCTCTCTTAAAAACTACAACTTGTATTATAAGCGGACCCAGGGTAATCCCAAGACGGTTTTTGCCATATAATTACCTTTTCTTAACCCCAGAGAGACGAGTATTCATGAGGTTCATAATGGATTTTGTAGCCAATTTTGGGTTCAATCCTCCCTGCTGAGATTAATATAACAAACAACTTGCAATGTAGTTCCATCATGAACAAGCTTCCATAGAAAAACTCCCCGGTGGGTTGACATCAAGATTGACACAACAAATCGGACAGAGCCTTGGTTTATATAGTAAAAGGTAGGCTTTGAAACCTGAAAAACTGAAAAACTTTGGGGAAAAGTACTTAAGCTATGATAGTTTTCAAATAAGATCAGAAAATTGATTTAGAAAGATACAGTAAAAATTGAAGTGGTGAACAAAATGTTTGAATAAAATGTGAATCCAAAAATTAGAAACAGTAGATTTATTTAATAACTTAAAAATCAAGCCACAAACACAAGGAGATTAGGGACTTGATTTGATATTGACTTCTACAACTGGCATTGCTATCCGCAGATCTAACTCGTTGACGCTTGGCTGGGGCAAAGTTCAGTTTTTTCGTTTCATAATTTAACCATGAACCGTCTTACAAACGAACAACGCTTGCAAATCTTTGAAGTTCATTATAAAAATGAGTGTTCTGTTAAGAAAGTTTAAAGTCGAAAAATTGTGTTCAGCGACGAAGCTCATCTTTGGATCAATGGGTACGTAAATAAGCAGAATTGTCGATTTTGGAGTGAAGATCAGCCAGAAGAATTGCAAGAGCTACCAATGTATCGAGAAAAGGTCACAGTTTGGTGCGGTTTATGGGCTGGAGGTATCATTGGACCGTACTTCTTCAAAGATGCTACGAATCGTAACGTAACTGTGAATGGTGAGCGCTACCCTGAAATGATATCCAACTTTTTTTTGCCCAAAATGCAAGAGCTTGAATTGCATGACATGTGGTTTCAGCAAGACGGTGCCACATGCCACACAGCACGCGTAACAATGGACTTGTTGAGAGGCGAGTTCGGTGAACATTTTATTTCACATTCGGGACCTGTCAACTGACCACCCAGATCGTGCGATATAACGCCTTTAGATTATTTTTTGTGGGGCTATGTTAAAGCTCATGTCTATTCAGACAAGTCTGCTTCAATTAACGCATTGGCAGACAACATTAATGCATTTATATGTGAGATATCGGCCGAAACATTGGAAAGAGTATGCTAAAATTGGACCAAGTGGATGGACCATTTGAAGCGCAGTCGCGGTCAAAATTTGCATGAAATAATCTTCAAACATTAAATTATATGGACTGTACTGTCGATTTAAATAAAAATGTCATGTATTTTTCTAAATTTTACGTGTGAGTTTTTGAAAAACTTTCCTATAGCTCTTAAAAAATCACCCTTTATAACGCATCGGGCGTGACCTTAGTGTGGACGTAATGCCTGAACCTGTTGTTCTGTTGTATGCTACGATTACTTATATGCTTTAGAATGTTAGTAATCTTACTGTTCAGTCTAAAGCTAAATTCTAACGGGAGTTCTGCTTAAGGACAGATTTGGGGTATTCGATTTCTGTTTTGAAATGGTAAAAGAACTACGTGTTTTTGTGATTACTATTCTGTAGGACTCGGGTTAGCTGCCCCCAGTGTACTTGAAACATGAAATAATAGAAAATTTATTTTCTAATACTGGCCACCCCGCAGATGTTTCTTTTAAAACCAGGCGAAATTGCGCAGTTTATAATAATAATAAATTTCCTTCCCTTTGCAAGGCCTGACCTACTGTACTAAAAAGTAAATTCCAATTTTTGAATAAAATTTAATAAAACTTTTATTTTCATACTAAGCCATTTGCATGGGGCCTGAAATCGAATATCAGCCATTGTGCGCCCAATACGATCATCCGACTCATTTTGACTTATGGAGCTTTCATGTGGTGGGGAGCGGTGCAGACAAAATCGTACCTAAGGAATCTCGTAAAAGTTCCAACAATTAATTTGTTTAGGAATAACAGGCGACGTTGGAAGTGATCCTAAATACAGGGTTGGCCATATTAAACTGACCCATGTGATTATTAAAAAAATATGGAAAAAGAAACATTTTTTTGTGTTTCATTGTGAAAAACATTTAATTTAGTTCAAGGAGATTCGTTTACATCACTTTTTGAATATGATATCGCGCAAGTGGTCGCCCTTAGCTCGTATAGCGTAATGTGCCCGTTTTTCGGCGTTTTCCATAGTTTTGGCCAGCGTCTCGGCCGATATGGCGGCTATTTCCCGTCGGATATTGGCCTTAAGTGCGCCTAGTGTCTTTGGCTTGTTGACGTAAACCTTAGATTTCAAATTACAGTAAAAAGTTATAGGGTTACTCAATGGGTCAGTTTAATATGGCCAACCCTGTATTCCGCCCTTCGATAAATATGTTAAAGGGATGGCGGCCAAGTCTGCTTCTAGGATTAGTGCAGCAGACATGCTAAAAGAAAACACACACACACACTGATGCATGACAGTTCTACTATTTGGGGAGTACTCGCAAGACGCATCGAAAACAGAATATCTGGTTCCGAAGATATATGCATCTGAACGGAGACTATAAAATACGAATACCTAACAGGAAGGATGGGCAGACCAGAGTCAAATTAGACGACAGTAGTCACCATGTCTATAATGACCGGGGAAAAATGGACAATGGCACTGCATCGGTAGTGTACTCGGAATAATTATCCTTAAATCGCTCCTTTAGACTCCCAGACGGATGTAGCATCTTCCAAGCTGAGATCTACGCTATAGATAAAGCAGGAAAAACGATAGGACTGATGGACTTACCTACAGCAAACCTTACCATTTTGGTTGATAGTCAAGCAGCGATCAAGGCACTGGAGGTCGACCTCGCTTATCCAACAACACAACACCTCACTTTGTTGGATTTCCGGCCACTCTGGAGTGGAGGTAATTGAAAGCTGAGCTTGACCTTCAGCGCGTGGTAGAGGACTTAAACATTCCTTTAAATGAACTATACCCTGCGATTGACTTGAGCGTAATCGCAAAAACCAATAGAAGATGGATTCTGACTACCAACTGCAGGACTTCCAAAGCGGTCTGGCCAAGCTGAATCTTAAAGGGGCAAAATATCTGCTTGGATTCAACAGAGCAACTACCAGCGTACTCACACGTGTTATAACCAGTAGAATGGGTGTACCTTACAATGACTTCTGCAGGAGCTGTAGGAATGAATGCCTTCCCCTGTAAATGTCCTGCTCTTTAAAGAAGCCGTGCAAATATCTTGGCGATTCTTTGAAGACTTGGAAAGTTTGAAAAATGTCTAAAGGGACTGGTTACCTTCTTAAAAAGATCTAAGCAACTTAGTTAGCGGATGGGAAACAAATGCAGGTTTCACAATGGACCTTAGGATCATCGGCTGTGTTGTTTTAGACACGAAAACTGGCTAACCTACCCTGAGCCATTCGCAAAACTTTTCTAAGTGCTTCATAAACATTTTCAACATAGAGATTGAGCGTAAAGATTAAATTATTATTAAGGGGTTAGGGGTAGTCAGAATTTTCAAAAAATTTGAATTTTTTTTGCATTTTCTTAAAGTATAATATCTTAAAAATGTTGTGCGAAAATTTGAAGTGAATCCGACACAATTCTTAGCGCGTTATTCAACAATTAACAAAGGGCGCTCGGGCGTTCCGGAGTATTCGAGAGCAAGTAGCTAGCAGCAGCTGCATATATCGATAGCAAAACTTTAAATGCGTTTTTCTCAAAAATATGTTTTTTGAACTAGTGATCACTGTACTTAAAAACCGCTTGGTCGATTTCAATAAAATTTATACTGCTGTTGAAAAACATAAAAAAACTCTTGCCTGATAGAAAAAAGAGGTTGTCTGTATAGTCGGTTTACTGACGATAGTTCAACGTGATAACGTCATAAGAAAATACTGATTGAATGGTTGCATTTTTCAAAAGAAAATTTTAATTTTATTTGTTTGATAGATATTTTGTATGGATATAGAGAATGGGTTAACATTAACATAACATAATATACTTTAACATAACATAACATAACATAACATAACATAACATAACATAACATAATATACTTTAACATAACATAACATAACATAACATAACATAACATAACATAACATAACAAACATAACATAACATAACATAACATAACATAACATAACATAACATAACATAACATAACATAACATAACATAACATAACATAACATAACATAACATAACATAACATAACATAACATAACATAACATAACATAACATAACATAACATAACATAACATAACATAACATAACATAACATAACATAACATAACATAACATAACATAACATAACATAACATAACATAACATAACATAACATAACATAACATAACATAACATAACATAACATAACATAACATAACATAACATAACATAACATAACATAACATAACATAACATAACATAACATAACATAACATAACATAACATAACATAACATAACATAACATAACATAACATAACATAACATAACATAACATAACATAACATAACATAACATAACATAACATAACATAACATAACATAACATAACATAACATAACATAACATAACATAACATAACATAACATAACATAACATAACATAACATAACATAACATAACATAACATAACATAACATAACATAACATAACATAACATAACATAACATAACATAACATAACATAACATAACATAACATAACATAACATAACATAACATAACATAACATAACATAACATAACATAACATAACATAACATAACATAACATAACATAACATAACATAACATAACATAACATAACATAACATAACATAACATAACATAACATAACATAACATAACATAACATAACATAACATAACATAACATAACATAACATAACATAACATGCTGTTCAAGCAAGGTAACGACGCATGAGCAAGATAACGACGCATTTTTTGGTGCGTGCAGCCGGCTACATAGAATTATAAGACGTTATCACGTCAAAAAATAATAATAACATTAAAACAACAGGTATTATTAACAAACTTGGTTTTATTTTAAATTCTTCAAGTAAATCAAATTAATGATAATCAATAAGAAGGCATATGCAAATACAAATACGTGAATTTATATATGTACATATGCGCATATACATACATATAATATAATGTATACGCTCACTTAAGTAGGAGAGAGCAAGATGTCGAACGTTGCCGTTCGTTTGCTTTGTTCGTTCCGCGATTTCGCTTGCAGTTCATTCAAGGTAACGGCAATGAGCAAGGTAACGACAAATGAGCAAGGTAACGACAAATGAGCAAGGTAACACTAATGAGCAAGGTAACGACACATTTTTTCGTGCGTGCAGCCGGCTAAATCGAATTATAAGACGTTATCACGTCAAAAAATCGATGTTTTGAACAATTAATTCGGGGTTTTCCATGAAAATCTGAAAAATATTTCCTGAGACCGCCATATTGTTAATTGTGAAAAAAATTCGATCAGGCACAAGGTTATCTATAAATCAAACTTATTTCTTTTGTCCGATTGATTTTAGATGAATCTTCAAGGACTTGTGCTGATCACCGCAAGGGGCTTCTGGAGAAACGGACTCCCCACAAACAGCGATAACTTTTACAAATATAATTTTTTTTTTAATTTTGCTAAAATCAAGTCGAAACATGATGTATTCATGCTATGTTTTTATTTTTGTAAAATAAAGCAATTGACTAGCAAAACAGAATTATTGAAAATCATAATTTTTTCAGGCCTCTGACTACCCCTAACCCCTTAATTAGATTGTATCTGTGAAAAATTCGCCAAATCGGAACGTGACTCCCACCACAAAAATTGATAATAATGTAGAGAAAGCAAAAGGGTATCATAAAAATGTAAACAATTTTTGAATATTTTCCGCGCAATGGAAAAATTGAAATGATGGCTTACTTCAACAATTCATGTGAAAAATTTGAATCTAAAGTCACGAACAATGACCAAATGAAATTCAGACATTCCGTACTCATATCCCATCTCTTTGTTCAAATACATAATTTTAATTTTTAATAACCAACCAGAAAAGGCGCCTGCATTTCTTAGCGATAAATAGGCACGTGACCAAAATTACAAATCCACACCACCAACCAATCAAGCTGGAAAGTAGCTAAGGCTGGCTGGTAAACAACGAGCGTGAAAGTAATCAATGACTGTTGGCGAAAGCAGCAAAGGATGATAAAGCGATATGGCCCTAGGTTGGATACATCTGCATGACTTTGCATGTTTGAATTGTAGATATATATATATGTACATACATATACGTGTTAGATCCAATTGCCAAGAGTGAACTTTAAACGTGAAATTCGCACATGCACATACATACCTACGATTTCAATTGTTCGCCTCTGGCGTATGTCTTCATTTGTCTGGTGTGAAATCTAGGTATATTCCAACCTCTTTTTCTTTCTGATTTTCAACTTTGTTTTGATTTTGGTTTTACAGGAATTTTCACATAAAAAAAAAATAAATAATTGGCGCGTACACAGGAATTTTCACATACTGAAATTTAATATTAACATTTCCCTTTTTTTGGTCGAGTAAAATTTTCGTCAACGACAACTTTATTTATCTGCTTGGCCTGTACGGGAATTTCTGAAGCGGCTTGCCAGTGCTCAAATGGTTTGGCGCGTTGCCCATTGGGCGAGATTAGTTGTTCTCTATTTTTACGTATTTCATTTTGCGCTTTGGGAAAACTGCATACTCATATACATATCTATGTTTGCATGTATGCATATGTATGTGTGTCCCTAAACGTTGCTTTCCATAATAAATACCATTTACACCACAGATTTTCGGGTGACTAGCAAATATTTTCCTAGGGCAATTTTTTTTCAATAGCCTGGGGCAAGTTCGGTAGATTGCGCGCGCTTTTAAGTATACCCAGTGGGAATGCCTAAAATGTGCCATTGGGGTGTTGAATATACATTTTCTGTTATTGTTGGAAATTTAAATCCTGCCATTTTATCGTGCGTTTATCTAGAAAAGCATTTAAAGTAATTAGCGTAAATGGCTCACAAAGTGGTATATATTGATTCCCTTGATATGCAGTGTAGGGAAAATTTAAAGTTAGGGCTGTTTTTGAAATTAAAAAAAAAAAACAACGCAGTCTTGGTTTTTGAAGATCAGATTTTGTTAACCCATTTTCGGCAGCTGGTCGATTTTTCGACCACCAACTTCGGACTCCAATATCTCAGAAACTAAATGTAAATTTATTGATCAGTTTTCACTAGTTTTAAATTTGGAATTTAGTTAATTTCTAGAGCATAATTTTTTAAGAAAAAAAGGTTCAGGGCAGATTTTTGTAAAAGAATGAAATTATCACTATTTTTACGTGTTTTTTGTGCAGATGAAAAAATAATGAAAAACAAAAAAAAACTAATAATTGTTACTAATTTATTGTGAAGAGAAAAGATGAAATTAAGGGGGTCTTCTGGTCTCGAGGCCCTGAAATGAAGGGTTTTTTTGGGGATTGATTGTAACAAATCCTGTGAATATTTAAAAAAAAATTTTTTTTTATTTTAAAGGTACATGTCTTGGCTTTTAAAAAATGGTTTTGAATTTGAAAAAAATTAACACCCGCGACCTTGAAATGGCGCTGAAGACGTCCACCTCCAAACGAAACAGGTCTCCATTTTGGTCACGGTTTTTCCACCTGGGTAATCAGAAAGCAAAAATTAGATATGCGTTGTCTTCAGAGTTGCCCTGATTAAGTTTTTCCGTGACAGATTTTTTTTTTTTAATTTTTTTCAAAAGTTATGCAACAATTTGCAAAAAAAATTTTTTTTTTCTCATTTTTTGAACTTTAAAAGGTTATAAAAATGGAATGAAAAAAAATTTCAAAAATCGTACACGGGGAAACTTAGCGTTAAGTTTTCCGAACCTTTTAAGACCAAAACCATTGAAATCGGAGTATAACTACTATGAAAAGTGTGACCAAAATGCTTAAAAAACACGATTTTCGGGGAAACGCGTTTAAAGATAAAGTTTATGATAAAACGGCCGGAGGAGGGTACACTTCGGTGCCCAGAAAAATGTGAAAAAATGCGATTTTCAAAAAATTCTTTCTGTGGCGTATTCTCGCATACACATACAACAAAATTATGCAAAAAAAAAAAAATCGATTTTTTTTTCGCTGGAGACCAGAAGACCCCGTTAAGAGAATCAAAAAAGTAACATATCGATATTGCAATAATTTGTACTGTTTCATGGACGTAAACTTTAGTGGTCGAAAAATCGACCGTTGGCCAGGAACTGTCATGTAGGATAGAACAAAATCTAGCAATATTTTTTTTCTTATTGAAAGAGATGGAAGTGAGTATCTTTGTGGTATAGGAAAGGTACTACCCCTGCAGGGAAAATCACTACTAGTGAACCAAAATTCTAGTTCAACACTATTACCTTACCTGCAAAATCGAACCTGTCCTATATTGCAGGTATTTTCTAATTGGAACTGAAAATCCATCAACTTCCAACGCGGTAGGCTTAAAAGTAAATCTGATTTTGCCCGTCCCATTTGGCGAAAACCCAGAGATTTTCAATACACAAGGACCCCAATAAATGTGGAAGCAATCAAATTGGAAGAAATGTTTTCTGAAATTGGTAAGCAATCAATTCTTTTTGTATACGTATATATAATTGAACCATTTTTTAGGCTCGAAATCCCCCTATGATCTCTTTATATTGTTTTTTGATAATAATATTATCACAAATATTACCACTTTCACAAATGAGTATGCAAACCAACACAATGCGCCAATTAACATCACGCCAATCGAAATACGTAGGTTTATTGGAATATTGTACCTATCGGGGTACCATACTTTGCCACACATTGACCACTACTGGTCTGTTCGGCCGGACATGGGGGTTCCAATTGTGAAGCAGGCTATGAGTCGTAATCGGTTTAAAAAAATTAAGCAGTTTTTCCATCTCGATGACAACACGAATTTAAACGCAGCAGACCGTTTTGCGAAGGTTCGTCCTATTACTGACGCTCTCAACAAAAAGTGTACGCAATTTGGAGTCTTTAGCCATAATCTCTCTATAGGCGAACAGATGATTCCATACTTTGGACGCCACTCCTGCAAAATGTTTATCAAGGGAAAGCCAATCCGGTTTGGGCTTAAAACATGGTGCTTATGCTCTGAAAGTGGGTACTTATTTCCTAGTTCATTGTACGGGGGAGCAGCAACACCTCACGATAAAACTATTGGTCTAGGCGCACAAACAGTCTTAGACTTGCTTGCCAACGTATCTGACCCTGAGTGCCAGATCATTTTCTTTGATAATTTTTTCTCTTCATACCATCTAATGTGCCTTTTGAACGAACGTCGATTTTTTGCAACTGGTACTATTCGCGAAAATAGAATGGGCGATTCTCCTTTGAGAAATTTAAAAAAAGAAATACGAGGAACATTTGACCAACTACTTGATCATCAGAAAGAAATATTGACTGTTCGGTGGAATGATAATGCCGTAGTCAATGTTATAACTAATAACTCCGCAGTCAATCCAATTATTAGCACTAAAAGATATTGTCGGAAGAAAAAACAAACTATCACTATCCCGCAAAAGTTATTCAAGAGTATAATCATGGCATGGGTGGTGTAGATCTCCATGATAATGCGGTGGCAAATTATAGAATATGTATGAGAGGAAAAAAGTGGTGGTGGCCAATATGGACAAATGCTCTTGGTAACGCAATGGTCAATGCATGGAAACTTCATTGTATGATGGCAAAAATTGAAAAGATAAAACCACTGTCACAAATTGATTTTCGTTCCAAAGTCACAACAGAATTATTGAATTACGACAAGGACGAGGACGAGTATGAAAACGAACATGGAGATGGAGGTCCATCGAAGCTTCCTAGGATCAATGAAAGGGTACACGCCGTCATGAGAAGCATTGAAAACAAATTTCGGCGGTGTAAATTTTGCAAGAAACTTGCAAAAAGTGCAATATTCATTTACATACTAAATGTTTTGATGATTATCATAAAAATTTGTAAGCTGACTTTTCTATCAATAAAACAACAAAAAAATATTTGTACTTGAAATAAAATGAAATAAATTGACTTCGTGTGCTAAATTTTTTCATAAATGTTGTATAATATTTTTTTTTAATATATTTGACGGTTTTTAGCCAGCGGTCGATTTTTCGACCAGTCCATATCTAAAACACCGATGGTCAAAATTTTTTTTTTTTAAATTTTTCTTGATTATGGTCCTATAAGCACTAACTAAAAAGAAAATGGAAAAATTATGTCGAATTCTTGTAGCGGCCGAAGATGGGTTAATGCAATAAATTCCGTTGACTTTTTTGACGAAATTTTCGATGTCCGTATGATGCATTCGTTTTGCATGGCCATTATAGTCTAGACAGACCATGGGCTTAATCGGGATTACAGGCGCAGGTAATTCTGATCAAAATTGTAATGTGACAGACGATTGTTATGCGGACCAGCGAACAACTGATTTGCTTTTTGGATAGTTTTGCCATTGAAAGATGGATCGCAGGCAACAAATACGGGTATTAGCTGCCCAGATACTAAAAAATTATTATTTATTAATAAAAAATCGTAAATTGCAATTTTTCAAACTACTCCGAAATATCAAAACAATGAAAGTGATTTCGAACGTGTTAGCGCATACTAGCATTGCATCCAGTCTTTCTTGTTCTTCTCTTAAAATGTTTCAATGTTTTTCATTCACAATAGATATTAACTGTCATTATCAGCAATGTTGGCATCAAAAATTTCCCTAATCTGCTTAAATTATGAGAATTATACAATATATGTATAGTTGTGAATCCGAATTAGTTGCACTTAATTCCTGAGATAATACCGAATTAAGTCGTTAATCCCGATTAACGCTACCGTCTGTCTAGGCTATTATAGTTCAATCGTCTTTGTTGTGTTATTGTCAATACAGGGTGCGCACGGTATTTGAGAACAATTTGAAAAAAAAAATTTAATTAAACTTCACAACATTAGCTTATGCAAAAAATAGCTGTAATAACCTCCTCGATCCGAGTCCAGAAACGGAATGCTCCTTATACATATTGACCATAATGGTATTAATTGTAGCCTTCCGGGAAGAAATGGTGTTATGAGGATGCTTATTGGTTTCCGTTCAATTAGGGCATCTATACGTAATAATCCAGAAGATTAAGCTCTAAGGAGTTAGGCGGCCATAAATTTGGAAATTTTTAGCTATCCAATTTTGTGCCGCCATCGTTTTGTGTGAGGGAGCAGAGTCTTCCTGAACGATGTATGGGCTGTTTTTTTCGTGTAGAAGAGGGGAAGCATCAAAAGCCTGTGACCGAAGCCGTGGTGTGGGACTTTAATGCACTAAAGGCGGTGTCTGCTAAGCTTTGACACAGAAGCCTTATAGGACTTTCCAACTTCTATAGCGCTCCTTCTTGGAAGTTGCTTATTTGTTAAAACTTATTCGCAAATAAGTTGCAGGCGGTCCGGCTATCCGCAAACTCCCATCCACCACGACATCCTAGATCCCAACTTAGTCGTTCGACCCCGAAGGAGCGAGGACCGCCGTGCATGGGCTGTCACCACGTATACTAGGGTTTACGGTTTTACTACTGTCTCTAGAACCTCGATATATGCAGCAGAATCCATTTGAAATTCTTGAGTAAAGACGTATGGTGGCAAGCTTGAGAACTTAAAATTATAATACATACACAACAGAAATATTATTGGAAGGATTTTTTTCTTGTTCTCATGGAATTCATGTCCGGCATATGTCCGCCGTGGCTACAAGCTACATGATCCATTCGATCAGCCCTATTTTGGATTAATTTTTCCAATCAATCTGAATGAGCCCAATCAGCAAAAATGTGATGCCAACATTTGACTTTAATACTTGCACGAGCTGTATTTTAAAGGCACGTAAGCCAAGATTGGCGGCCGCCATAGCCGAATGGGTTGGTGCATGACTACCATTCGGAATTCACAGAGAGAACGTAGGTTCGAATCTCGGTAAAATACCAAAACTAAGAAAAACATTCTAATAGCGGTCGCCCCTCGGCAGACAATGGCATACCTCCGAGTGTATTTCTGCCATGAAAAAGCTCCTCGTAAAAATAACTGCCGTTCGGAGTTGGCTTGAAACTGTAGGTCCCTCCATTTGTAATGAGTAAAATCCTATACGGGGCTCCTATCTGGCATCTGACCACGCAATGCTCGTCCGTAGCATAAAGATAACGTTTCGATTATGCTGCGCCTTTAAAATTGTTTTGGATGAATCAGTGCTAGGAGCTGCGGGAATGCACTCAATTATTCCTGGGAATGGGACGAAGCGCTAAGTACGTAAAATACCCAAACTTGAAGTGCTAAATTTTCACCTGACTCCCTTTCTAACTGGGCACGGATACTTTAAAACATACCTCCATCTGTTCAAATACGAACAAGATCCTATTTGCGTCTACTGTGAACTGAGGAGAAGAGTAGAAAAAGATACAAGTTTTGCAATATATTTGGCGGAAGCTACACGTCAGAGTCATTTGTGAAATTCGTGCTGCAATACAGCGAAAAATGGGCGACAACATGCGTTGCAATAATAAAGACTTTGAAAAGGCTAAGGAAGAGTACGGCGTATGAGTGGCGACTAATTCGCTTTTCCTGCCCTTAAAAGAAATGCTTGGCAGTAGGCACGTGTGCTAATAATAAACTTGTTCTGGTTTCATAGGAGCCTTTGAGGAAGCGCGCTGCAAAACGCCCGTGCAAAAAACAAAAAACAAAAATCAGTATTGGGTTAACTGCTTAAAAATAGCCAGAGCGCTACAAGTCATTGTTATTTACGGCCTGAAAAGTGATGGTTTCATACTCCAAGTAATTGAATTGCCAAACATTGTGCTGTAGTAACGCTGCTTGATGATGTTTTAGCAGTCTTTATCGGACGCTACTCTGCTGGCGTAGGTTTAGCTACTCGAATTGCCAATGTTGGCCGGCGTTAAGTGGCTCTGGATAGGAGAGCCAACAGAAATAGGGCAGATGAGGCAGTAAAAGACTTAAAATGGCGTAGAATGTGCGAATGGATTACGAAAGCTCAACACAAGTGCACTCTGCTTAATGCTAGTAGTCCAATTGGGCAATGCTGGGTCCCTTAGGCAAACACTATTTTCTTCTGTTACTAAAATTTGCTTTTGTCTGCGATACATTCACACATAGTTACATGAATACATGCGGCTATGTAGTCTATATGTGCATGTATGCGCTATGTATATAAAGTGTTACTATGTAGTAGTGGGATGTATGTGCAAGCATTATAACAATAAAACTCTTCTAGTCCTTTCACTTGTTTACGGCATGCAAGTTGCATTCCAGCATTTAGCTGTACTTGAAAGGCAGTAAGTAACCTTAATAATCATAAGTCATAGCGCAGAGATTGGCATAGTGAATAATACAGAAAATTTCAGAATTTTGAAAATTTCTAGTTTTCGTTAGAACTTTATGAAAGGCATTGGAAAGGTGAAGACTTTGTTAAAAAACAGAATTATTCCACACATCGGCTTATAGCGTATCTACAGCCGTCTGCTAATTGCATATTTCTGTATACGTCGTTAGCATTTTTTTCTTGCAAATAGCGAAGGTTTTTATACAAAAAAAATATATATGCTAAAAGTAAGGGAACAAAATCACTTTTTGTATGAAACTTCTGTTACTCAGGATGTAATTAATGTTCGCCGTTGGCTCGTACAGTTACGGCGTAGGCCGTTTAAACATACATTTCATTTCATTTAATTTATTGCCCAAAATCATTTTAACATAGGAGTTTACAAAGTTATGATAAAATTAGATTGTTTAGCATTATCCTAACATACATTTGTATTTATCTAGGAGTTTAAAATTTATTTTTCTTTTGATATATAAAATAGGTTATGATTATTAATTTGGAACGTCTTTGGCATAATTTTAAAACTTATTTATATTCTCCCAAAAAGGGCTTAAAAAGGAGATAACGTATATTAAACTTCTATAATTTATTTGGCTATAAATTGATCAATGGTATAAACTAAATTTTCATCGTTGAAGTTGTAAGTATTGTATCGCCTATGATAATATATTGCTTTACTATTTTTATGTAACATATTATTATTTTTTAGTATTTTTAAATATATTGGTGATACATTTTTTTCTGTTAGAGGTAATGATAATTCCCTTACCTTTGACAGATATTTGTTTATCAGTTCATTTTCTATGAATCTCAGTTTATCAACAAATCTTACTGACGATTTCATTAAGAAAAAGTCTATGCGTGATATTTTACATTTTTCATATAAACTTTTATTAGAAACTCTTTTCCGAAAAGTACCACTTCTGTAAGGTTGGCGGTTAAGACCGCTACAAATTCTTAAAACATATCGTTCAAATCGTCTGAGTCTCTCCATTTGGCTCGATGAAATGTTGAACCATATCGGATGAGCATAAGATATGATTGGTCTAATTATTTGTTTGTAAATATTTATTTTAATACAGTTCGATAGTCCACCCTGCCTTCTTAATAAATTACAATAGCTAAAGAACATTTTTTTTGCTTTTGTCAAAATGAAATCTACATGTCTTACAAAGGTCAATTTACTATCCAAAATTATGCCCAAGTATTTGATTTGTTCTTTGTATTTTATGTTGAATCCATTTATTTTAATTTGAGGCTCATATTTACGAGCATTTGGATATAAGTTTTTACGTATTCCTTTAACAATAGTTGTTTCGCTTTTATTGAAGTTTAGTTTTAGCTTCCATTTGTGAAAGTATGTATTTAATTCATTTAAGTATGAGTTAACGGCTTCATTGGCCTTGGTTATGCGTTGGTGAGATCCCAATATAATTATATCATCTGCGTATATGAGCACTTTAATATCGCAATTATTAATTTCGAAACTTAATGGTGGGTCAGGGAAATCAGCTAAGAAGATGTTATAGAGAATTGGCCCCAACAAAGAACCTTGTGACACACCTGAGCTAACGTCTCTTGTCAAAGAATTAAATATACCTTCACTAACATAAAATGATCGCTCTTTTAAATAACTATACAACATTATGCAAAGATTTTTTTCGAAGTTGAGCTTCCTGTACATTTTAAATAAGATTCCTTCCACCCAAGCAGTATCGAATACTTTTTCCAAATCTAGACTGACTAATATCGTCGCCTGTCGTCGATTTAAATTACTACAAATAAAATCAGAGAGTAAAGTTAGTGCGTAGCATGTTGAATGATATGGCCGGAACCCAAATTGAAGTCTTTTAAGACATGTCGCTCTTCAATATGTTGTTTTATTTTTTCAAGCAAAAAATCTTCCAATAATTTACTAATATTTGAAAGAAGAGATATTGGGCGATAATTAACAAGAGAACTAAGGTCAGTGTTTGGTTTTGGAATGCATTTTAGTTTTAAGCATACATATTTTATGTAGGATTCTGTTTGAGCCATTGCATTTCAGACTGAGACATTTGTTTGTTTGGGGGCTATTTTCTTTTGTAAATCAAAGACAGAGTTTTACTAATCGAGCAGATAACCTATTACCTATTGTAGTGACTCTCTAACCCCTTTATTTTTTGATCTGCGTAACACAGCTGGTAAAGAAAACGTTTGTCTCCTGTTCATGTGATCTACTTTTGTTCAAAGGAATGAAACATACATACATATATGTATGTTAACCCGGATGGAGCGTCGCTGAGGACGAGAGGTATTGGAGTGCGCAGTAAAGAAAATAAATA
This sequence comes from Anastrepha obliqua, assembly GCF_027943255.1. Classification (NCBI taxonomy): domain Eukaryota; kingdom Metazoa; phylum Arthropoda; class Insecta; order Diptera; family Tephritidae; genus Anastrepha; species Anastrepha obliqua. The sequence goes on from NC_072893.1 coordinate 54,601,241, forward strand.
CGTTGAACGTTGTAAAAACTAAAGCTTTAGTTAAAACAAGAAAATTTTTTCATAAATCAAAAAAAAAAACAAGCAAACTGAAACAAAAAAACCACCAAAAGAAGTTTGGTTGCATTTATGTATATTTTTTATATTCCGGCATTTTGTGCTATCATTCAAATTGACGAAGTAATGCCGTGATCTTCCATCTTATCAGATTCCAAGTAACATTCGTCAGAATTATCATTATCTATCGTATCATCTCTAGATCGCTAAGTCATCGTGCGTAGGATAAAATATAAAATATATAAAAAGCATGCAGGTTCCTCTGGCAGAAACCCTGAGAGACTGAATCGAAGAACTGAAATTCGTTCTGACTCTACCGTCGTCACACATCGTACGTTTACATTATAAGAAAGATAAGACTTCGTCGATAATGGTCCGTAATGTCTTTGAATAAAAACGTGACTCCTTTACTTTATCAATGCGTATTTTATCGCTCAGAACGACAGACGTCGCGAGCCTTACAGTTACGAACTAATTTGGGTGGCTAAATGCCGATATGCGTTCGCAACGGTAAAACAGTTTGGGCGGCTATATGCCGACACTCGGCCCCAAAGGGTTAAAGTATAATATATGTACATATATATAAATTTGGTTTAATAGAAGTTGTTTTACCTTTGGATACTTTCCTTTACTGACTGAATATCGTTCTAACGTTAACGTTTTAACTGTTCAGCGGGGAAATGGGTTAACGGATTTAACGTTGCAATAACCTGAAACAGTTGTCTAGCATAACGTTTGCATCAACCGGAACGGTGGACATTATTAACACTAGGGCGGCTGGAGGTTTAAGGATTTTAGAGTGTGGCCTAAACAGCATTCTCTACTAAGCTTTCATTGTGGCTTTCTTTACTTCCTGATGATGCCTTTTTGCACGAAAAACTCTTGCACGATGAGTGAGACATGGCGCATTGTCACCGAGCAAGATCCAGCCGTTCTAAGCGAGTTCGCCTCCACATGAAGCATTTGTGCCCATATCGATTACAGGACGCTAACATAGTCCAGTCCAGTCTCTGTCACTCTGTCCTTTCTTTTTTGGTGAATTGCTTCACGTAAGCGTCTCATAACGTCCTAATGATAGTCCTTATTAACTGTCTGATCTTCTGGCAAAAATGCGTGGTGCACAATACAGCTGTAATCCATAAAAACCGTGAGCATAGCTTTCTTTCTTGACTACAAACGACGTGGGTTTTTTGGTCTCGGTTCATTCGGGGCTCTTCACGCACTCGCCAGATGTCTAGATAACGTGTCGTAGTCATAAAAGACATGAATCTAATGATGCGTTTGATGAGTGTTGGGTCGGACTCAGCCTTGGAAATCATGTCTTTGACGCTATCAACGCGGCCCCTTTTTTACATGAAATGCAGGTTTCTTTTGAGACAACCCAAATCATTAGCTTCAGTACCCTGAATGGATGCATAAGCAATGTTCATGTCCTCTGCCAGCCCCCTGATGGTTAATTTGCGGTTATTGATCAACTTTTCCTTCGCTTTATTGATGTTTTCATCAGGTTTCGTTGTAGCCGGCTGGTACTACGTTCCCTATACGTCATCCTCGTTGTACTCACGATCTATTCTGAAACGTTCATGCCACTCGTAAACGGGTGTTTTCTTGAGGGTATAATTAACGAAACAGTTTCCCAATGGTAGGTTTTCCTACCATTTAATCCATTTTTAACGCATAAATTGCAAATTCAATTCCATTTTTAAAACGGTAAAAAATCGAAAACAGGTGCAAAGGTAGATTTACTCAAGACGGCGTAACTTTTACAAATGTCATGCAATGACGATTTTGGTAGGAATGATGTAGTAATCACAGATGTGGCAACCTAAAAAGACAACAGAACTCAAATCAGCTGACTTAGAGCGTCACCTGACGGTTGTTTCGGGAACTTTTTGATCAAGGTGGTATATATATGATTTGTGTTTACACCGCTTTTGGGTGCTTGGTCGAGCTCTTCCTCCGATTTCCGGTGCACGCCTTGATGAGTTTTCCACAAATGGAGGGGCCTACAGTTTTACACCGCCTCCGAATGACAAATAGCTTTTTATAAGGAGTTTTTTTTTTCATGGCAAAAATACACTCGCAGCTTGGCCATAGCTTGCTGAGGGGCGAGCGCTATTAGAAAAAACTTGTTCTATCATTTGATGGTTCATGCGCGGGGTTTCGAGCGCGGGCACGACGTGATGGTAGTCATGCTCTAAACCACTCGGCTACGGTAGCCGCTATTTAATTTTGTGTATTATTCATTGCGTTTTAAGAAACGTGTAATATCGCCTCGGGAGGTAATGGCAAACCTCCGAGTTTATTTCTGCCATAAAAAAACTATTCATAAAAAATATCTGCCTTTCAGAGTCAGCTTGAAACTGTAGGTCCCTCTATTTGTGGAGCACGCCACAAATAGGAGGAGGAGTTCGGCAAAACACTCAAAAAGCGTATATATATATATAATATTTTCTCCCCTTTCTAATTAGGCAATCCACCTTTTACGCCACTTACCATGGGCATCTTTTGCTGATTCAAAAAAATTTACATTTAAATTTTCAAATTTCAAAGGCACATTTATCAAATTATTTTGTGTCTGGTATTGGCTTATTCTTCATAGACTTCTTCATGCTCATTAATTTTAAGCCCGATTCATTCATAAGTATAGAGTTGACACGGCGCTAATAATCTTGCTGCTGTCTGCTCGTCTGTCGCGTAACACAGCATCAGATTGCAAATTGTGTCGGCAAAATTAAAAAGCATGCCATTAAAAATTGCTGGCTCATTCGTTATACGCACACCTGTTTTTTCGAAAAAAAAAATCAAATAAACAAAAAAAAAAAAAATAATATTTGCATCTGTTTTTTCAAATATAAGAACAATGGTAGACTTATAATTCTGCGAAAATTAATTATCCATTGTGCAGTCATATGCAATAACATACACGTACGTTCCATATCTGCAAAACGGCGAATGCGCGAATTCTTCGTTTGTAATGGAAATGAGATTGCAGCTGTTGATAAGAAACAACTTTCGCATACAAAATCACAAATTTCCACGAAACTCAATACCTATAAATGTAGCTACAGTGACGAACAAAGAAGTGCTGTGTAATGTGTACAGATCAACATGCATGTGGCTCCGTTTCTGCTGTGTGTGTGTGTGAAAGCAGGACTGTAATTAAGGAGTGTAAAAGTCTACCTATGCAAATATTTTTCCCGTATTAGAAATCTGCTGTAGAGCGACCCTTTTCGGCGTTGAAATTATTAAAAACCTAGTCCAGAAATATCTATTTACAGGCGCTTCTGAACTTTATATACTTGCCGCAAACTTTCAGTGACATGTCAGAGCCCTAATAAGGATAATCGAAAATTCGTATGCGGTATAATGCGTATGTAGACTGTCGTACGTAGATTCGTCGATTCTATAGTAAAGTCGTATTCGTCAGCATGAAAATGAGTTGCCTACTATATTTAACGCGACGACTGATTTTGGTATCCCCGCAAAACAAATACGACTGTGCAAGATGACGTTGAGCAATACCAGGAGTGCTGTCAGAATTAAAAAAATACGTCTTCGAGCCATTTGATAGCAAACGAAGTTTCAGATAGATGACTCCCTACGGTGTGACTTCTTTAACCTATAGTGCGATTCATTAACTTTTAACGAATCGACAGTTGATATTTTTGTCTACAGCATTTGGCGTTTGCTCTATCGATTGTGCCATCCACAAACCTATGTCAACTAACACTAAACAGTTGCCTTCTTCTATTTATTCAAACTGATGAGAGTGGCATCTTTGTCAAATTAAATATCAAAATGAGTGAATAGTTGTGAATAGTTACACAAAGTAAGAAACTAAAATAATCTTTTCAGTCAATCAATCAATCAAAATTTCTTTTGTCGCTTGCCGCTCCACTGGGATCATAGAAACCTCACCCTTGCGCAAAACATAGAACTGTTACATTATGTATGCTTTGGTGAACGGACAAGTTGTAGAAAATCGCAGTGCAGCTAGAGCTTTGTAATATAAAGGCAGAGTTTAGAATTAAATAAGCTTGAATATTACAAGATTTACCTGTTTTTCAGTCGAAATCGCTATTATTCTGGAATCTCTAAGATGACTGTCAACCTTAGAGTCCTCAGTCCAGTCTGGTGCTAACCGGAATAGTTTGTGGAGCTCCCATACAGCCAAATGGAAAGGATTACCCACATCCCGGGGCAAACATCGATCCACCATTTGAGGGTTCACTATCTCATCTCCACGCGATAAGTCATATAGTCAAAGGACATATTCGTGTTTTTTAATAAGTTTTTATTAATATAATTTCAAAATTTTAATCTAAACTACTAATTTTACTTTTCTCGTTTAATTTAATCACTACGAAATTGTTGTCGTTTAGTTTGCGATAATCGACAGGTTTACCCAACAGCAGATTTTGTTTTACCAATTATTGTTAGGAAATGGGTTACCGAATAGCAAAATCGTTAAAATTATGGTTAAGGAAAGATAACAACGCGAATATCGTTCAAATGTGTTAGTGAATGTTAGGAAAGATCGTGCGAGCTACAGAACTTAATCGCTCAGGCATAAATTATTATAAAACGTATAATTGCTGGTGTGTGCCGATGATATTGATATCATCAATTTTCCTTTTCAATCACTTTTTTACTAAATAAAAACAAATGTTTTAGCGTGATGGAAATCTTTATTCATACCAGCTCGCGTACACCCTTTTTGGGTGAAAGGCCGAGCGCCTCCTCCTATTTGTGGTGTGCCTCTTGATATTGTTTCACAAATGGAATGACCTACAGTTTCAAGCTGACTCCGAACGGCATATTTTTTTTTATGAGGAGCTTTTTCATGGTAGAAATACACTCGGAGGTTTGCCATTGCCTGCCGCAAAAAATTTTTTTTTTTAAATTTTGGTCTTTCACCGAGATTCGAGCTCACACACCAACCCATACGGCTACGGCGCCCGAATGACCTTTACGCGCTCCATTACTCATCCGTTTGTATACTGCAACAGTAACTTCCACGTTGACGATCTGCTTGAGGCAGTTTTCTCACCGGTCGAAGTTAGATCTGTGCTAAACAAGGCTAATTAAATAGGATAGGATAAGGATTGATAGAATTCCTCACGAGTTCTTAAAAAATGTCCCTGATAATTTTATTACGGCTGTGGCAAGTATTTACACAAATCTTAACGAAAAATGCAAATAAACTTCTTGGGCTGAAAGAAACAGTATTTTAAACGAGTATCAAGTCGGCTTCGGAAAGAATTACTCCACAGTCGTATATTCAATTTAGGCGCTATTGCCCATTTAAAATTCGAAAAAAAGAAGAAAGTTTACGCGTATTTTGTCGACTATAAATCGGCGTTTGATAGAGTATCAAGAAACGCCTTGATATATAAGCTACGCCATATTGGTCTTGCAATGAAAGTAGTGAAGTTCATAGAGAATATATGGAATGTGGATGTATGGAATGGCTCAGAAATTTCAGATACATTCAAAACATACCCAGGCGTCAAACAGGGATGCTTATTGTCGCCAATACTATTTGCTCTTTACATAAACGACTTACATGAAAGCTTAGATGGAGAAGGGAAAAATATTAGACTTCTAATGTATACGGATGATATCATTTTGTTAGCGCATCACCCAGGCAAGATTAGATTATATAAGATTTGTGGGGGGGGGGGGGGGGGCTGGACAAGTCCAAGCGCTCAGTCAGTAGACCATTGTACTACACCCGGATAGATATCAGTAGAAAGAATAGAGATAGGAAAGGTAAAAAGGTGGATAGTAAAAACGGATAAATTAGTTTGAGGTCAGTCTTCCACAAATCTCTTTGATTCATTGATGCATTTTAAGAGATCCGGAAGAGTATGAACTTTGTCCATACTCAGTTTATCGCAACCCAATATCCTAAGTCTGATTCTGGAAAATGCAGGACAGCTACGGAGAAAATGCTCTGCAGTGTTGTCATTCTCAAGACAGGATAGGCATATCGGGCTATCCATGACCCCCATGGTAGCCATATGCTGGCCACAGACGTGTTGCCCTTTGATCACACCCACCAGTACTCTCAGGTCCTTCCTGCTGAGTTTTAGGAGAAAGGTCGCTGTTTTCCTGTTTGGTTCTTTCACAAAGTACTTGGCTACTCTGCACGAGTTCAACTCAGACCAACGCCCTCTGTGGGTAAATCTCATGAAGTCCTCAATTCATAGTTGAATCGATGCGGAATTGACACCTAGAAAGGGTTCAGGGCCTAGTGGCATACTTGCAGAGCCTTCATTTGCCAATTTATCAGCTAACTCGTTCCCTGTAATATCACAATGTCCAGGCACCCAAATAAGACTAACTTTGTTGTGTTTTGCAACACTGTTCAGTTTTGTCTTACATTCACCGACTCACTTCGAAGAGCAGCGTGGGTTAGCAAGGGCTTTCACCCAGGCAAACTACAAGAGATAATTAATAACCTTAAAAGCTACTGCAGCCCATGGAACCTTGAAGTAAACCGCTCAAAGTCACCAATAATGTTTCTTCAGAAAAGGTGGGAAACTTAGTAAAGAGGAGAAGTGGTATTATAGTAAGAAGAAATACAGACTGTGTCTCGATATACTTACTTAAGGGGTAACACCACTGTACACGCGTAAAATAAACACGATTTTTAAAGAATTTTTTTGTATAGAAGGAAAGGGGAAACAATCACTCTGATTTGGGAAGTTATTACTTATATACTAAAATACAAAACTACAAAGTTTGATCGAAAAATTTTACAAAATGGCGGCATTGGTTTCTCTTGAAGGAGCTCCGCGGCACGCAGCACAGAGGGTGCAAATTTTAATCTGGAACAAAGAAACATTTTTTTTCTTAATATAGATTAGAATAGCTAGAGAAACACGTAGGGGATTTAAAAAATATTTATTTTTGTGGAATTAGCAAGCATTTGAAGGAAAAAACTCTATTTTGGACTAAAAAAACGGCACTTAAATAATTATAACAATCGTTTAAATTAATCTATCGAAAATCCCCTACGCTCTTCTCTTAAGAAGGTTATTATACAGACGTAGTGAAAAACCTGATTAAAAATATTTAAAATTGTTTGAGTTATGCTGCGTGGGTTAAAGTTTGGAAATTTGGAGAAGTCGTTAGGTAGCAGTCACTAACGCTTGGTTAAAAGCTTGAAATATTTATGAAATAGACTTCGGTAACGTATAAAACTTTTTCTTCTGTATTTTAAAAGGTTCAAAGAATTTTTTAAGCTTATAAAAAAAAATCAATTTTTTGAAATTTCTACAGTGGTGTTACCCCTTAAGTGTGGAAATAACACCTCAGATGAATTAAAAAAAAAAAAAAAAAATATTGAAAACAGAACAGCTGTAGTAAGAAAAGGTATTAATGCTTTGGGGAGTTGTCTTTTAAAAAAGAAAGAAATTTTAGTGGAAACTTTTTCTTGCAGTTTGTCGTTCAATACAATCATACGCACAACAGGTGTGTGATTTTGGGTGGTTTGAAGAAGTTGATATATTGCAAAAGTATTTTGTAAAGCGAATTCTGGAGCTACCATCACATATGCCTACATACATACCTTTTTTGGAAACCGGCATGCAGGAGAATCATTTGTTCACTTTAGAGCTGTTCCTTATGTATACGAGTATGCACAGAATTTTGTTTATGTACTCAGAAAATCGGCTGCCACATTATCTGTCCAAAATTGTTATAAAGAAAGAAGTCTTCTGGAATAGAGATTAAAAGAACTTGTTTAGAAAAAAGATGTCATCTGGCGAATAAAAAGCATGTAATCAGAAAGCTGGATAGAAGATGCAAAATTGATTTTAACAAACCACAACCAGGCAAGGGTGAATATGCGCATACAAGAAGCTTTTAGTACTAGAAAGACATGTAAGGAATTAGACCGATCAAGAGGTCTGGTTTATTTAAAAAATATGACTTAAAATCAAGCATGGGGATAATGAGCGCTAGAGGTGTCATGGTAATTTTAAATAACACCAGCTTTGACAGAGAAAGTAAAACTTGTTCAATGTAGACAGCTTGAATACGTAACACATTTCCTGGTGCGCTGCCCAATATTAAGAGAATATGGAAAAGTATTTTCGGGAAAATTTACATTAAATGATTCACAACTGATTGAGCTTCTCAAAATGGGAAATGATCATTGGGATAAACTTTTGCGTTTTATTAAATAGACCTTCAGATACAGAGATTACTTAATAAAAGAGTTTAACTGGTTTTAAAAACCGGAAACCGGGTAATGTTTTGCACGAAAATTAAATCGACAGACGGCTTATGCCATTGTCATTAAGGGGTTATATACCTTGTGTTGGCCTAAAAAATTGAAACATTTTTTATGGTATATTCTAAAAGTACATCATCTTAAAAATATAAATTCAAAAAATTATAAAGATCGGAGCGCTAGAACGAAAGTTACAGACCGTGGAAGCGCGCGACCTTTTCCATAAATGATGTGCACGCAAAACTTTAGACGCGATTATGTCGAAGTCATGTTTTTTGAAAATTACCGTCGCGGTGATCCTTATTTATCAAAAACTATTTGACCGATTTGCATAAACTTTTTTTTTAATTATTCGCAGTTACAACCTCGTGAATCTGAACGGTTTACTTTTTATAAATACATATTTGCATAGTACGCTGGAATTAATTTTTTATTTTTAATTTTTCAATCCCTCAAAAATCGTTTTTTTGGTGCAAAGCGGTTTTTATATCGAGAAAAATTTTGTTTGGGTAAATAAATCGTTCAGATTCACTAAAAAACATTTTTCTACAATAATCATTTAATTTTTTTGATTTCAGTTGAGCTGCTCATGCGCTACCGTGATCACCGCAAGCCTCTTCTAAAAACGGCGTTTCGGGGGAGGGGCGATATCAAATAATAATAATAACATTTTTTAAATAAAAACACCAAAATGTATTCTTCGAAATATATAACCCCTTAAATAATCACAATTATATTTTTTTTGTTCTTAATACTAGAAAAAGTAATTATAAGAATTTTGCATATTTTACTTTTATTTGCAATAAATACTACTACTAGTACGTCTACTACTACACTGCTACAGCTCACAGGTAGAATATTTACATATTTCCCGATTGCGTGATTAATTTTGTGCCACCTTGTATATCAAATTTGTACAATGTTTTGTGTAAGTGTGTACTCTGGAAACATTGTATTTTGGTATTTTTGAATGTTATCGTTATCTGAAAGTTGAGCGCGTTTAGTGTTCGATTTTTGTTCATTTTTAATAGAAATTTAACCAGGGTCTACAAAAGTTTTGCTCAGATATGTCATTCTTCACTCGAGTGGATAGCCAAGGGAACATCCAACATCCTTGCTACTTGGCATTTTAATTCAAATTAATATTAAACGTGCATTTATAAAGGGTGGTTAAAGTATTAAACGTATATATATAAATATATATATTTATGTACGCCACTGTAAATTCTCAAATATCCTTTGGCCTTATTGCATCTGCATACTCCACTTCAGATCGCTTTACATGCCATTAAAAGCACTTAAGCATCTCAGGTGTGCAACAAACACATTTGCTGACACTTAATTTCCTTTGCGCAAAGTTAATTTATTAGCAGAATTGTGCTTGAAACATAGCACAGACAATAATTAGCACATAATAATCGCAGCTTTGGCGCACAATGCAGAAGCATACGCAAGCACATATTAATAAGCATTTTGAGCCTTTCTTTTCTTTTTGAGCATCTTTTCACACCGAATCGCACAAAGTACTTCCATACGCAGAAATACAAGTATAAGTACCAATTGTACATTTTTGTCACACACGCTGCGCTTATGTACATACATACTTATGTGTGCGCATACGCCGTCGCTTGCCTACATGCATGCATAAACACACTTTAGTGATGTGTTGATTGAGTGACACTTTTATAACTTCATTCAAAGCGTTTACTCTGCATACCTAACGAGTTGGCAATGCATATTGGTAAATTCAATGTATGTTTGCCAGTTTGGAGAATCTACCAATACTAGGCTACCAAGTAACTGTAGGTTTATTGCTGAGAAAACAGTGAGTTCGTACTACTCAGCCTATTAGCTGTAGCCGCACGGCAACTTTGTGATAAATTCACCAGGTGCGTCTAAGCTTAAGTAGACACATGAAATCCCCAAATAAAATGACCAATCACCCACCGACATGTAGCCTCCATTTCTCATACGAGTACTCCAAACGACACCCGTGTGCATAACTAATGAATGTATTTTACAAATGTACCTATGCATATATATGTACATGCGCACATGTATAGTTCGCTTTTAGGCGCATAAAAGTCATCTGAAAAAGAAGTGAGTGAAACAAAGACCTTGGCTTTGACTGTACGATTATCATTTGCTGCACGCACGCAGGCAAATGGCACGGATTAGGTTTTTAATATAGCACAGCTCAACGACTTTACTCTTCACTTCACACGCTCCCACAGTTCAATGGGTGAGTGAGCGCGAGTGGAGAGATCTGCTAAAAGTTTGCATGCGTGTTGCTGGGGATTTGCAATGTGTGTGTGTGTGTTTGTTGGTGCTTTTTTGCGTGCTGACCATGTGTTGACACTGCGGTGTGATTTAAGTGATGAAAATTCGTACAAATGGCATAATATTTATTTATTTATTTAACAAGCTGTAGTTGGCAGTAGTAGACATTATGGAGGGCATTTACTTTTGGATGTGTACAAATTTAGTTAGACATGCACACAATGAGATATTCATCAGACCGGCAAGTAAATATTATTAAGTAGTTATTCATTATTTGGGGTACTCAAAATGTTCCTTTTAATTTTCTGAATTAAATGATTTTTATGCATTAAGTTATTTCACTTCACTCAAGTGCATGCAAGTTTGCTTTATGTACATACATAAAAACAACAATAGTGTATTCCTGCCCATGTTTGTGTGGATTTGTGTGTGTGCTCATTGTTTTAGCATAATTAAATCGTTTAAACTTAATAAAGGCAATCAAAGTATGTCGACTCCGTAGATGGGCGTGTTTGGGCGGGACATACCGACAAAAGACACTGGCTTCGAACTCTGTGATAATGAAGCGGTTAATTTTGAATTTGAATGTAAATTTTAGCCATTTTTACATGACTTATTTGTGCCAAACCGGTTGGTACCTGACTATCATTTGGGAGTGCGTAAGTTCGAGTCTCCGTGCAAAAACAGCAAAATTATAATTATAAAACAAGTTTTTTCTAATAGCGGTCACCCTTCGGCAGGCAAAGGCTAAAAGAAAAAGCTCCGTATAAAAAGCTATTTGTCATTCGGAGAAGGCATAAAATTGTATGCCCTGTCATTTGTGCAGCAACATAGCAATTGAGGAGGAACTGGGCCAACCCCCAAAAAAGGTGTAAGCGTCAATTATTAGTTTGGGAAATAGAAATCTATTATTTCCTCGGTGGATGGCTGCAGTAGAAGTTGATTGAAACAACTTAAAGTTTATGCTCCTTGTCACACTAAAAAAATTCTTTTACTGTTTTTTGTTTATTCCATTCCTTTGTGTGTTACAGGGAGTTAACAATGGAAGTCAACAAAGAAAAAATTCCAGAAAACTCTGGCATGACAGATGCATGTCAAGGGGTGACGAAAAATATTATTTCTGAGAAATAATGCCACTTTTTAACAGCTTCTCTGCGAATTTCCAGTTGGACAAGCTGACGAGAGATAGAATCGAAGTAAGACCTGGCGGATTTCCAGGAAAACGTGGCTTAAATAGGTTAAGAAATGATCACGAAGGGTATATTTTTCGAGATAACAGTATTTATCCACTTTTCCTAGCGCTCTAACTAGGCATTGCCTAAGAGGTGGACATACGCAAAGGCGCTTGGTGGCTTTTCGAAGATACAGCAGAAGCTGTAAGAATTATAAATAGAAAGAAGCGACTCTTCACCGCCTGCCCTGTAACTACTCTGCACTGTGTAAAAGTAAATCAGATGCTGGATAACGATTTAGAATACGTGTTTCGATTCATCCAGAGACACTGACTGATTCGGCGAGGGGGATGGATTTAAATTGTACTTTTACAGGATCTTTATTTTGAACATACGTGAGCTGTTGTGCCACCGGCAGTCACTTCAGTCTACCCAGTTAGTTTGATTTGTATTTTTTACTATTACTTAGAATATTTGCTTTGCCTTAGGCTGCGAAAGATTACAATTGCACTAGTAGTTAACCAAGTAGGCCCGTATTAAACCTAAGGAGATTTTGTTGTTAGCCTCAATTCCCTGCTTTAATAAAATGTTTATTCATTCATACACACTGAAGAAGATATGGAGTTCAGTCTATAAAAAAGCGTTGACTATCGTAGTAATTGAATTTAAATGGCACACTAAAAATGCTACTGATCCCACTTTTCTACTTAATACATGAGCGCGCACACACACACTCATCTACACTCACATACCCAACATCACTGACCCTTTTTTCTCGCTTTGTTACGGTACTTTTTGGTGACTGACCTTCATCATTTCCAATGGTAAATGTAACTCGCCTCTCGGAGTGTTCGCACTACTACATACAACGCCAGACTGACCGACCACTTGACCAATTTACGTGATGTGCGGCTGAATGGGCTTTAATTCGTCGCTTTCGGCAAAGAGCTTGACGTAGCAGCGTTCCTCGATGGGTTTGACGTGTCACTATGCTGTTGGCTTTATAAGCGATAAGCCCGAAAAATATTACACCAGGAGTAGCAGTTGATGGAGGCGATGCGTGCTGGTTGACACATGGCTATATATGTACATATGTATTTATGCACCAAAGAATATTCGGCCGTAAAGGTACACTTTCGGCATTTTAAGCCATCGTGGGAGCAAAAGGACATTCACGGCAATGTATGTACAAACATTTATACTTAGATACTCGTATATGTATATCTAAGTGTGCGTGGAGTATATACAAATTTAGAAATTCAAAGGCATTTTTCATCGAATGACTGATTTGGTTAGAATCCTTCCAGTTTGCTAAATATTCTGCAATATACGAATGGAATGACAGTTAAGCTGTGCGGTCGCTGTAGCCAAACGGATAGGTGCGATATTACCATTTGGAATTGCTCAGGTTCGAATCTCCGTGCATGAATCACCAAAAAAGAATAGAAACTTTTTTCTAATAGCACTGGCAGCCAATAACAAACCTCCGAGTGTATTTCTGCCACGAAAAAACTCCTCGTAAAAAACATTTGCCTTTAGCAGTCAACTTAAAAACTGTAGGTCTCTCCATTTGTGGAACAACTTCAAGACGCACAGCACAAATAAGAGGAGGAGCTCGGTCAAACACCTAATAAAAAGGGTGTAAGCGCCAGTGATATATTTGGCACAGCCCAACACCTACTCTTTCGCCTCCGTTGATGTTAAGCCTTCTTTGAGCTAGTGTAGATGCTACTTGGTGCCTGAACCATTTAGGCCTGTCATGTTTTTGGACCCCCCGAAGTTGGCAGTTTGCATAGAAGTCAGTCCAGTACTCATGCTTGGGTTTGAAATGCAGAAACATCCCTGAAGCCCAATTACCTTGCACTTTCCTTCCGTGAGTCTTCACTTTACGGGTCGTAGGTTCTGTCAGCGCCAATCCAAATTTAACCGGTACTTTGATATCTTTGTCCTCCGCCAGTCTTGCTGCTCTTCGTTTATAAAAAGAAGTTAGTACCTGGCCAATTGAGATGCGATTTGAGAACCCATCTGCTTTATTACTTTTTTGATATCATTTGTTTGTGCGTAACTGAATACCGCGAGGTAGGAGAAAGAAGGTCCGCTGAGCCATTGCTAATAGACTAACAGTTACTCACTAAGGTGGGTAGATAGATATAAGTGAGATGCAACGCCAAAATACAGTCTGTTACACCCAACTGCAACCAGTTCTGATGCATTCATGCTATCCTGGATTTGGCGTGGGATGTTTATTGACCATCCCACCCAGTCATGCCTCATATTAGTCGGACATCTCCAGATTAATCGCTCTAACATGGATGGCCCTGAGCTGGTATGCCTAAGCGAACTAATCGTCAATATTTAGCCATCAAGAACGGGTGTGCATATTTATCGTAAAATATCAAACTTTGTAAAAAAAATATACCGTTTTGAATTCAAATTTTTGGAAAGATTTTTGGTATGTAATTCTGAAGTTTCTTAAATTTTAGTGTAATAAAATGCAAATTAGCAGATATTACAAATATTACATTAAGTTAGGTTAGATTATACCAGCTGGCCGAAGGCACGCAGAGACCATTGTGGTCCTTAGCGATACCAGTTCAGAGTCCTATTTTAGCGAAAATATGCATCACTTAAGCTGCGCGTACTGTTCGCGAATTTTAGGAGTCGTTCAAGCTCCAGTTCAGGAATAGATTTTAGTCTTATCGTGCGTCTTGATGTTGTCCCACAAATGGAGGGACCTACAGTTTCAAGCCGACTCCGAACGGCAGATATTTTTATGAGGAGCTTTTTCATGGCAGAAATATACTCGGAGGTTTGCTATTGCTTGCCGAGGGACGACCGCTATTAGAAAAATGTTTTTATTAATTTTGGTTTCACCGAGATTCGAACCAACGTTCTCTCGGTGAATTCCGAATGGTAATCACACACCAACCCATTCGGCTACGGCGGCCGCCCGCCAATAAAAAAAAAAAACTGGTCAAAGCTGGACAAAATGTTGATTTGGTATCATTTTCTCGCGAAGTATTCATATATACGATGCTACGATGTTGGTAACTGCATATTCACAGCTGCATTTTTGATTGCGTTGACATATTTCCATAAGCTTTGTAGTTCTGTGGAATTTTCCATACATTCATGCTGACATTACAATATACCTTCCAATTAAGATGGCCATATTAATTATATGGAAAAATTATGAGTTTTCAGCGCATCAACAGCAGCTCTCAATTGAATATGAGTTTCATTCGTAATCAACAAACAGCCATGCGCTTTGCGGTTGCCCACAATTTTTTTGAAAACAACAACACTGGCATCTCTTGCGTAGCTGTTAGTGATTGTGTCAGGCTCATTTAATTATCATATTTTCTTTACTATAAAATTCCACTACCTCACATTTTATTCGAGCATTCTTTGCTTTCATGAAATCAATGAAATTAATTTACGTATAACCCACAATTTTTTTTCGCTGCTTTATCCACGTATCCACCATAAATGGTAGTAATGCCATGCGCAGCTATTTGCCATTTTGCGCAAAAGTGTGGCAGTCAGTAAAAGAAGCAGTGAGAGTTATTGTGATTTTAATTTAAAAAAATATTTAAATCTACTTGGAATGGATCTCATATTGCACCTTATTGTTGGAACCAAATTATTTCTTCATTAATGCGAAGAACAGTAGTCATGAATATGAATAGTCAATTCACCGGAACAATCCGGTTGACATCATTTGTGAATATATATACAAACATACAGTCTGTGCCAGAAAAAACGAACAGCGATTATTCATGAAGTATAAAAGATACATATATATTTAACATTTTTTTTACATGAAAGTATATACAAAATTACGAGTCGCAATTACTCAATAAGCCATGTAGTCTCCATCGTGTCGAGCCTAGCATCTTCTCGGTAAGTGTTGAACCGGCTTTTCGGCGTAGTTCGTCGACAAAGAGGACCAAATTTTGCGAGCTTGACGCACGAGTTGCTTTTAATCGTGAACTGGCTTTCCGGAAATATGCGTTTTCATAAATCCCCACACATGTTCAATGGGGTTGGCATCTGGAAACGGGGAAGGCTAGTCCATTACTGTGACGCCGTGTTCTTGTTTTTCAATGTGTTTTTTTGAGAGTAGTGATTTTGATAATGTGGGACGGTGGGCTATGTTCGCCTCCTTCAGTCGTCGTTCGATGGTGCTGATATTCACATCTATTCCTTTTTTAGCAAGTACTGATTGTGCTTGGCGTAGTCACAAAGAAGGGTCCCGCTTAAAAAGTTGGACAATCACTTTATCCTGATTTTTGTCGTCACTCGCTTCAAGCCGCGCTTGGAAAAGTCATTTACATTTTTGTCTACCTTATAGTATACCGCTGATTCCACATCGCAACAAACTTTTTTGATTCTTTAATCACTTTTGCATCCGTGGCGTAGGATAATTTCGGCCCTTCCGAATTGGTGCATAAAAATACCGCCTCAAAACGCTTAGCGTACTTCTCACTAATTTTTGTTTGGTTGCGTTTACGGGAAAGTTTCGAACGACACTAACCTTAGTTAGCACTGGCGTCGTAGCCCTTAAGTGGGACTATTACGCACCAAAAAGCAGAAGGAAATATATCTTGAAATTACCAGAAAAAAACTGGCTCTTTTCCTCTGACACAGACTGTATAAAGTCAAACATTATTCGCCAGCTCGATAATGGCATCTAGATTTTCTTCGCTCCAAATTCAGCGATTTTGCTTGTTGTGCAAAAAATGGGCCTCGAAGCTAAACACATCGTAGTCTCATCGTAACGCAAGGCAGGTTTTACGAACTGAACCACGATTTTTTGAAATTTATTTACACAAGAAGTCGTGGGACTTCTTTAACCTGCTGCTGGAAAGATCATGCGAGCCGCAGAACTTAATCGCTCAGGCACAATTTTTGCTCAGGCACAGTCTGTCTAATAGAAGCGTGACCGGCAAAATTGAAACTTAGAATTTCATTATAAAAAAATGCATGTAAATGCTACTAAATAGGCGTTCTTTTTGCAATAGGCGTTGTGTAATTTGAGAAACTAAGAAAGGGAGTGTTGCCTCTATACAATTACTTCCGATTAAAAGCAGTGTCTCTATGCACACATCCTAGAGGTCCAAAAATATCACTTGCATCTACAGCAAAATATTTGAAGAACTTGAGGCCGTTGATAAATAAATGGGGGAAACGGTATAGTATATATAGTTAAAAACGTTGGCGACTTCGTCGGACGGGGCCAAAAAACAAAATACCTTTCCAAGGCAAGGTCAGAAAATTATTGATTTGTTTGTGACAAGATCGAACTTATCGTTACGTAAAGCAAAAGCAGTTTTATGGAAAAGTGGTGTTAATGCATCCAAAAACACTATTCGGGGACGTTGACGTGCAGTACACCTCAAATTCCAGAATATATTGAAAAAAGACTAAAACAAATTCAGAATGGAATTGGGCAAATGTTACATTAAGGGATGAATCTTCTTTTTGGGTGAATCGTTTGTTAGAATAGAAATGGTCAAATAAATTCTGAGCTATGGCGGTCCCGCTTCTAAATATTAGGCAACTCTAATACCAAGTTTGGTGGCCGCCGTAGCTGAATGGTTTGGTGCGTGACTATCATTCGGAAGTGCATGGCGAGTCTCCGTGCACGAAACAGCAAAATGATAGAAACAGTTTTTTTTTAATGCTGCAGGCAATGGTAAACCTTCTCGTGTATTTCTGCCTGAAAAAACTCCTCGTAAAAACCAGTTGCCGTTCGGAGTCGGTTTAAAACTGTAGGTCCACAACATCAAAACGTGCACCATAAATAGGAGGAGGAGCTCGGCCAAACACCTAATATAAGTATACGCGCCAATTATTGATTTTCTTACTTTAAGACAAAGTTTCAAACTGTGCACACACTTTTTAAAAAAATTTCAAATTACAACTTTCAATTTTATATGCAAATGTTTAGATTTTTTCGGATACACAGTTTTAGCGCTCATTGAATTTCAGTCTAATAAAGTGCAATTGACTACAAATGATGTTGACTTTTTCTTCCGTATAAAACATCAAGGACGTACTTGTACCTTGCATGAAAGGAAATGCGTAACATCATGACAAAAAAAGGCATCTTTGAAGATCTCTGAAGGCACTGTATGAATAAAACGCTCGTGCTAAGCGAAGCTTGTTTAGTGCGCCATGCATCCAGCAAGAGCACTCTTGCGCGGCAGGATTTATCGAAAAACCCTCTTCATCGAGCCCCAAATTCATTCCCCAAGTCACCTAATGCCTTAAGGTTACTTGAGAGAAAGTCAATGCCACATTGTGGGAAAAAATTTTTCAAATTAACAATTTAGCATTTCTAAGACGCTATGCGATGGATTTTAAAGGCCTATAAACTCGAATATACATCTTTGGTCTGGAATCCAATTTATGTCACCCATTCAAATAGAATTGAAAGGGTACTATGAAATTCTATTCGATTCGCTTTGCAACCTCTTCATTTCTCTGATCCCCTTCCACCATACAGTGCTCGGTCCATGCTAGTAAATCTGCAGTCCCTTGCCATTAGACGTACTCTTCAGTCTTTGATGTTCGTTTTTAATGTTACAGGATACGGCACTCGAAGTGTAACCAACTTCAGACCGCCCGCGCAGCTAATGAACGGGCAACATCTGTCTGTTAGTTGGCTAAATGAAAGTCCAGAGTATTGTTTACAAGCACTCGGAAGCATTTTGCCGAGAGTGAACACGAACAAAGAAAATTAGTAATGGATTTCAAAAGTAATAGTTTAATTGCATAATATTTGGCTGGAAAATCACAACCAGCGATTGTTCGTGAGCTCGAGCACCTTAAAGAAAATAAAGCTTTTGTTCATCGCACAATTACTCGTTATAATGACACTGGTATCATCGTGAAACGTCATGGAGGTGGTCATCAAAAGACTGTAACGTCACGTGAAAAGAGTGAGGAAGCAACTTGAGCGAAATCCCCGGCAAAGGGTCAATCAAATGGCGAAAGATCTCAAAGTAAAGCCTTACAAGGTCCAAGGTCTCGCGTTCACATGAGAATTTGAGTCATCGGTTGGCCACCACAGGTAATGGGTTGGGCCGCAGATGGGAGCTCTACAATCGTTTTCACCGAGGCTGGCGTCAAGTTACTAAACGCGAAATATTATCGGGAAAGTATTCTTCTGGTTGCTTTGAAGCCGAGGGCAGACAAACATTTCGTTGGCAGACCATGGACGTTTCAACAGGACTCGGCACCGTCTCACAAAGCTCGAATGAACCAAAAATGGCTAGAAACCACGTTCTGAACTTCATAACCTACACACAATGGCTCTCAAGTTCACCAGACGCGAATAGGATGGATTATTCTCTTTGGGCCATTTTGGAGAGCAAGGTTCGAACTAAAAGCTTCACCAGTCTCGAGGCGCTGAAAAAAGCTATTGCCCGCGAGTGGGCCAAAATACTTGCAAATGACATTCGGGCAGCTTGCGATTCGTTTCTGGACCGTCTCAAGGCCATAGTCAAAGCAAAAGTTGGTCATACCGAGCAAAAGTAAATTGATTCTTAATTTTGTATTATTTTCACACATTTTTTAATTTGAATTGAAAGAAAGTAATTTTCCAAACTAAATTTATGACCTTTTTAATATAATTGGTTACATTTCGAGAGCCGGACACTGTATTTGCGATTATTTTGATTGTCCCCAAGTTCTTGAACAGATTAACTTTAATGTTCCTCACAAATCTTTACGATTTTGCTATCCCTCTGAAGTCAAAACAGCCAAATCAAACTTCTATAATTTTGCCTCTATTACGAGGGCTCTTACTGAGTTAAATACAGACTGCTCGACCTAGATTTTGCTATTCCAATATTTATTTATGTAATTATTTGTAATTTTGGCAGCCATCGTAGCCGAATGGGTTGGTGGGGTAGTCACGCGCCAGAGAATTCAAAATGAAGGAAAACATTTTTTAATAGCGGTAGCCCTTCGGCAGGCAATGGTAAGCATCCGAGTGTATTTCTGCTATGAAAAACTCCTCATAAAATATATCTGCCGTTCGGAGTCGGCTTGAAACTGTAGGTCCCTCCATTTGTGGAACAACATCAAGACGCACACCACAAATAGGAGGAGGAGCTCGGCCAAACACCCAGAAAGGATGTACGCGTCAATTATGTATGTATATATTTGTAATTGTTTTATGTAATTATTCTAAGTAAATAGTGAGTAATTAATAAGTAAATTATATTGTATTCATAGATAAATAAATTAAATAAATAAATGATATAAATCAAATAAATGATAAAGAAATGGAAAAGTCTTTAATAATTTCGTAGTTTTCACAACTAACTGGCAAACAACATCAACTAATTGTCCCCATAGAGTGCTTAAAAAAGAAGTTTCGGTACTGTTTCTTTGATCTTCTCAAAACAGCAACAAAATTAACATTTTTATTTGTAGATAAATGAATTTGGCCAATTAAAAATAGTTGTGTTTTTCACTTTTATCTAACCCACACAGGAAAACTGAATATTTAAAATACTAGGAAAACATTTTTTTATTCATATTTCATTTCATAAATGAAAAAAGAGAACAAAGCTTTACATGTAATAGAATTCACATTGTTTCCTAAAAACTGTTTTCAGTAAAGAGCTTATAAGTGAAGTCAAGCCAAAGAACAAATATCTTGAAATTATAACGCCATATTTAATACCTACACAATATTTTGCTGTCGTTGTGTGCATGCACTCGTATTATTTTTAATTATTTTAAAAATGCAATAGTTTATTCACATTTTGTTTTGTACCTGTCGGAAATATTTTATTATAGACAAAATTACTCGCTACAGCCTGTGGCATTAAGCTGCCATCAGACGAAGCAAGAAAAATAAACCATTTTTAGGCTCATATAGTTTGTCCTTTTGTATGGACTATTCTTTGAAATGGGTGAACCGATTTTAATGGATCGGTTTTCACTGACAGGCTGAAGAATAATCAGGTCCTATCAGGGCCTCTGCTTTCATGTGAAGTCTCATTTCAATCCGTCCAGTGTGAAGGACAACAATCGAGAAAAATCAAGTATCGTGCAGTGAACGAATTTTTTATTTTTGGGAGGTTTAAAAGCAAAGGACATGAATGAACGAATGTTGAAACCGTATAAGGACTTTTGGCCATCAATTATGTATAGTAGAAAGATGGAATGCTGAATTTAATCGTGTTCGTGCAAGCCTTGAAGACTATCCACGTCAAGGATGTCCAAAAACAGCAGTACAATCAGAAATCGTAGAAAAAATACAGGGTAACGTATTGATTTTCCAATTTCGACTGACTAAATGAGATTTAGTAGAAGCCCTAAGAACCTCATTGGGCGGTGTAAGCCATATTTTTATTGAAGTATTGGGTTTCAGAAAACTGTGTGCACAATGGGTGCCGCAGTGGAACAAAAACACATTCGAATGCGACTTTCTCAGCAACATTCAGAGCGTTTTCGAAAGGATAATGCGGATTCTGTGCATCAATTCATCACTATGGATGAGATTTGGGTCTATCACTCTGATCCTAAATCAAAACAAGAGGCTGAAGAGTGGTGTGAATTTGGTTCTTCGGCTCAGAAACGAGTTCATGTCCCTTAAGCGGCCAAGAATTTTTTGTGATGAAAATTAATTTTGTTTGTGAATTACTTGTAAATAAATTCTGATTGTTGTAACCTTTTAGACCAACTGAATGAAAAAGTTAGTGAAAAAATACCCAGTTTGCAAAGCAAAAAATTCTTTTCCATCAGGACAATGCGCCAAGAGCATTTTGATAATGGCTAAAATCCATGAATTGAAGCTCGAATTGTTGGAGCATCCAAATTATTCACCAGATTTGGCTCCTGCAACTTCCAGCTGTTTTCAAAAAATGCCCCACGCAAGCGTTTTTAATCAAATGATTAGGCCATTACAGCTGTGTAAGCGTATTTTGCAACCCTTTCAGATTCTCCCTTCAGGGATGGAATTCAACGCGAGAGTCTCTTTTTTAATAAAAAATAATAGCTATACATAACAGATGAGAAATAATAGGACGTCCAATCGCATAGTCACCATGTGAATAGGCAAAAAATAGTTTTGGAAAGTTTATCTGCAAGTCCCTTTTCAAATATAAAGAGCTGTCATCGAAAAGTGGGAAAGTAGGAAATGTAGAATTAACCACATCTGATAACTTCTTTAGACAATTAGAATTCGTATTGTGGATAAAAAGTATTTTTGGATATAAATGCATAAATGCATACAGACGCCCAAACACACATATTAAATAAAGAAAATGGAATTCCAAGCATAGCTGTTGCTCTTGCTTTTTGTTTACTTTCTTCTCCTTTGGTCAATTGTTGATTGATGCGTGCGTATGGTTTTATTTTGATTGCTCTAAATTGAGTTGCTATGTGTGAATGTGAATCACAATATTGACCCTTTGCACACTTAATTGTTTACTATACAAAGAAATACGAAAATAAAATCAACCCGACATGGATGCAAATATGTACTGTAAAAATAAAAGCATACTTATAGGCGCCTGAAAGCAGGACAAATGCTGGCAATTAAAGATGCAAAAATCAATGTTTTCAGAGAAAGGTCGAGCGTGTGTGGAAATTCAAAATTATTTAAGAATTATTTTGATTACCAATACACTTACATAGTACGTACAATAAATTTACTTGTATAATATATTTTGCTTTATATTTTTGGATGCATTGTTTGCACAAGTGTTTTAAGTGAAACAAGTTCACAATACAAGCAACAAAAACAACATCATTTGTACATTATTGGGCAAGGAGAGAGTAGACAAATATAAATGTTGCAAAATTATAAAAACATAGTACGGTCATTAATCTATAACCAATACCATGATTTAGGTGTTTGACACTCGGCCATAACCATCGGTCTAGGTCCAGCCAATCCTGTTGATTATTGTTTGAATCGACCATGCTTTGATAGGTTATTTAGTACTAGAATTCTAGCTAGACGTGAGTGGGTTGACAATATACCTGGTTGGAAAAACTGCCTACGGTCCTTTACTGATCAAAGCTTGACGATAAGCTTGGCTTCGGTGTCTGCTGTAGGAAGCTAAAAGTAAGTGCTTCCTTTCGTATTTTTGCCTGAAATTCTAGTCATTAATGAGGTAGCTGTCTGATTAGAAAAAAAAGGTAAATGCTCTCAAACGCCGGGCATCTCTCAAGGAGATGGCGGAATAATTCTGCATCTATTTGATATGGGTGCCAGGGCATAGAGACATCCTAGGGAATTGTAAGGCAGACAAATTAGCTGGAGAGGGCACTACCGCTCGCCTCCCTCTTGGTATGGAGGTTGTAGGTATACCCCTCTCAACCTACAAACTGCTTGCTACAAGTAGAATTCTTACTTCAGCCAAAACGTTGTGGGTTGATAATCTGACATGTGATGCTACAAAAAGAATTTGGTCAAAATGGTTAATTTGGTTAATCGGCCAAAGAACAACGTCTCTATGTTAGTTGCTTTGTTCACAGGTCCCTGTCGCATAGGTTGACATGCTGACAGATTGAACGTACCTCATTTCGACTATGGCAGAAGTTATAAGAATTAGGAGGAGGGAGAGTCTGTATGACATCTTCTCCGTTATTATCCTGCGTGGTATACCACTAGGTTTAAATGATGATGACCCTAGGGATATAGGTGTCAGCCAGATCAATCGATTTGAACTTAAAACAAAATGGTTTAACGGAGAGTAGCAGGTAAACTATTACTGTGGTATTACAATGGATTGGCAACGGTTTGGAAACCGACTGCAAGTTCAACCTACTTGCGGTTATTAAGAAGTATAGAAGTTTGAAAAAAAAAAGAAATTGCTCCTATTACAAAAAAACACAAAATTTGCAAAACATAATACCAACTTTTCCATCGAAACTGTCCCAAACTTCATGACAAATGGCGTACCTGAGGGAAGCTGATATTAGCATCGTGTCCTGCCATCTATCAAACAACAACAAAGCAAATTTCAGATTGATTAATAGGTTAGTATGGATTTGGCAGCTATTCGAGTAAGACATCTTTCGTGATTTTCGCAAAGATGGAAAAAGAGCTGAATCGTTCGGTAATTCATTTTTATTTTTGGAGAGGAAAAAATGCTAGGAGATAAAAGCAAAGTTGGATGTTGTCTATAGGGGCACTTCGCCATCTATGACCACAGTTAGATTTTGGTTCAACGAATTTAAACGTGAAGGAACATCCGGTTTTGATGAGGAGCGAACAGGACGCATGGCAGAGGTGGTTACCGAGGAAATCAATGAAAAAGTCCACGACGTATAATTGCCCGAAGTAACAGAGACCACAGGTGTGTCGACCTGGACGGTAAATAATATTTAACATTATAAGTTGGCGATGAAAAAATAGTCGGCCCGATGGGTGCAGCGATTGCTCACAAGCAACAATAAGCGGATGCAGCTGTTAACTTCGACGCAGTGTTTGGAGCGATTTCAGCGAGATCCGAAGAAATTTTCGCGACGAGTTGTCACCATTGATGAAACTTGGATTTATTATTATACACCACAAGTTAAGCAACAAACAAAACAACGAATTTCCCTCGGTGAATCTGCTCCAAAGTAGGCGAAGCCAGTCATATCGGCGAGCTCCGTCATCTTCATGGATCTTTCAGACAAAGGAAGAACAATCACTGGACAATACTACAATACTGAGTTTTTGGACCGCATTCACAAAAAATTCAAGGAGACACGCCCGCATTTGGCGAAAAAGAAGGTGCTGTTTCACCACGATAACGCACGCGCACTTTCATCCGGAGTTATCACCATTAAACTGCGTGAATCGCGCTATGAATTGCTGCCATACCCCCCCGTATTCACTCGACCCGTATTCCCTGCGACTTTTCCTTGTTCCCTAACATAAAGGAATATCTTGCGGGTAATCAATTTGGTTCAAACGAAGAAGTTATCGCCGAGACAAAGTCCTATTTTGGAGAGTTCGACAAATCCTATTTTTCGGAGGGGTTAAAAAATGGCCGAAGCGTTGGGAGAAGTGTACCTTTCTAAAAGGCGACTATGTTGAAAAAAAATATCATTTCTAACACGGGAACTTATTTAACTCCTGCGTATGTTTGGATCTGGCAGATCTCGCAGTAAAACAATAAGACAAATAATGGTGTGGGGATGCTCTTCGGAGAAAGGAGTTGGTCAAATAATATAAAAAAACATAAAATGTATACGGTGGATTATGTGAGAATATTGGATACGACTATGCTTTCCTACAAAAGAGAAGAAATGTCACTAAGATGGGAGTTTATGAAGAACACCGATCCCAAGCTTTCATCAAAATTATCAAAGGAGTGGCTTAAAAAAGAAAAGGTGAATATTCTAGAGCGGTCGTTGTAGTCTCCTGACTTAAACCAAATGAGCATCTTTGAGCAGAGCTGAAAAAGATAATCCGACCTATCAAAGACACAGATAGAAAAGAGAAGTGGAATCAAATTCAAAAGTCTTGGTATTCTATTTCTCCAGATAAATGTGCAAATTAAGTAAATTCAATGCATCGAAGATGAGAAGAAATTATACAAAAAGGCAAAAGGTGCTTCGAAACACTTAATTGCTTCTCCACAAGTAAGCATTCTTTTTAAGCACTGATTTTTGCCTTTGCTTCTATTTTTTTCCGGTGAGTGCTTCTTCAATTCGATGAGATTTTATGCAGAATATTTGGAACGGAGGTTTTTTATTTTTTTACATATATTTTTATATTGTATATAGGTACCTACATACATATGA
The DNA here is from genome assembly GCF_027943255.1 of Anastrepha obliqua. Taxonomy (NCBI): domain Eukaryota; kingdom Metazoa; phylum Arthropoda; class Insecta; order Diptera; family Tephritidae; genus Anastrepha; species Anastrepha obliqua. Next base: position 54,626,753 of record NC_072893.1, read on the forward strand.
GCTAAAAAGCTTTGAAGCTACCAAAATTATAAGATAAAAAAATGTGTACTTACATAAATAAAAAAATGTTAAAAAAGACCACTTTCAGAGGATTCTAGGCTATTGAAAATTTGTGATTCTTTTAAAACGAGATGTTTTGGAAATGCAAATCTCATTGTTTGGTCCTTTTGAGGTTATGCGAGAAAAGCATTCAGTAAATAACGAATTTGAAGCCATAGAGGTGTATTCGTAAAAATAAACACAAAAATACTAGATAATATTAAAGACGCCATAACGACCTTTTTAAAAAGGGAGTACCTTAGCAACAAGGCTTAACCACAAATATAGCAACAACGTGTATTTCGGTGCCTTTTTAAAGAGATTCTCTAAGTTTTAAATAAAGGGATGGATTTTAAAAACTCTGTTTCCTGATACGGTCTATTGTACATAACCCTAACAAAATAAAAAAAACGTATATTTTAAAGACAATTTGCCAAGCATACAAAGTGCTTTAGGTAATTCAAAAAAAAATTGGCTTTAAATAGGCATTTCAGTGCTTTTTATAACCAAAGCTAGGCAACACTGCAGTAGCGAGAGAGAGAGATTTGGCTGCTAAATACCTGCTAAAAACCATACATGGCAATAACTATTTTGAAATAATTAAAAAATGATTTTACATAATTATAAACATCATATCATTTTGGGTATTTGACCGCGCTCTTACACCTATTTGTGGCGTGTGTCTTCATGCTGTTCCACAAATGGAGGGACATATATAAGGGGAGGTCCAAAATATACAAGACTGGCATTTGAATTGATGAAAGAAGTCTATACCGATGATTGTCTATCTCGTGCCAGAGTTCATGATTGGCTTACACGTTTCAGAGATGGTTGTGAGGATATAAATGACAATGAACATACAGACCGCCCAAAATCAGTAAACACCGAAAACTTCATCAAAATTGTTCGTAAATTCATCAAAAATGAATCGAAATCATCATTGAAACTCATAGAATCGGAGTTGAATATCTCCATTTGAGGTGATCCTTTGGGCTCACGAAAGCTCTGTGCACGTTTCATTCCGCACAAGTTAACTGAGGTCCGAATGTTGCTCAGAATTCAAAAGGCCTCATTAAAGAGGCGAGAAAAGAAGAGAACTTCCTTTACAACATTGTAACTGCTGATGAAACGTGAACCTGAAACTAAATATCAAAGTGCCGAATGGAAAGCCCCAGAAGAGCCACCACCCAAAAAATCGCGTTTGGAGAAGTGAAAAATCAAGTCGATGCTCATTTGTTTTTACGATTCCAAGGGAATTGCCACAAGGAGTTCGTGCCAACGGGCCAAACCGTTAATCCAATTTTCTATCTTGGCGTTTTGAAGCGTTGCATCGCATTCCTCGATTTCGCCCTGAATACCGTGTAGGAGGAAGCTGGCGCTTATTGCGTGAGAATGCACCATGTCATTGATTCACTCTTGTGACTGATTTTTTGACTAGAAATCGCATTTTAACCATTAATCACTCACCGTATTCGCCTGATATGGCTCCGTGTGACTTCTACTTATTCGGAAAATTGCGTTTGGCCATGAAACGGAAAAACGTTTTGCGTTCGTAGAGGCCATCCAAAAGGCTTGAGCAGGCATCGTGAAGGGCATTCCGGTCAATGACCTAAAACACTCATTCGAAAAGCTTTTAGATCGCGCAAACCAGTGTATCGAGGTCAGAGGGGACTATTTTGAATAAATAAACTCGAAGTTATCAGAAGAAAGCTCCTGTGGTTTCTATTTTAGCTCAGTATTGTTTATTTTGGACTTCATCTTGTATGATAGTTCTAAGCTGACACCGAACGGCAAATGGTTTTTCTGAGGCACTTTTTCGTGGCAGATTTTCATTCGGAAATTAGCCATTTCCTGTCGAGGGACTACCACTATTAGAAAACACTTCATCTATCATTTTGGTGTTTCATGCACGGAGATTTTCACCTATGGCCCGACCCATTCGGCTACGGCGGGCGCTGTATTATATTTTCTTAATTGGCATTAAGTGCACAAAATATCAGAAGTTTTAAAAAAATATCAAAAATTACATGAACATATTTGTTTCTATGTAAGTAAATCTAATTCGAAAAACATTGTAATTATCATGCACTTAGTTATGTTCACCACTGTACATGCGTATGTAGATGGAACTTTTTAAGCATGTCAAATTTATATAAATTCATAAATGCCGACAGAAATATATACAGGGTTGGCCATATTAAACTGACCCATTGAGTAACCCTATAACTTTTTACTGTAATTTGAAATCTAAGGTTTACGTCAACAAGCCAAAGACACTAGGCGCACTTAAGGCCAATATCCGACGGGAAATAGCCGCCATATCGGCCGAGACGCTGGCCAAAACTATGGAAAACGCCGAAAAACGGGCACATTACGCTATACGAGCTAAGGGCGACCACTTGCGCGATATCATATTCAAAAAGTGATGTAAACGAATCTCCTTGAACTAAATTAAATGTTTTTCACAATGAAACACAAAAAAATGTTTCTTTTTCCATATTTTTTTAATAATCACATGGGTCAGTTTAATATGGCCAACCCTGTATTTACATGCATATATATATACATTCTCATATTTAAATGCAATTTTTCTATATGCACTCGTATGTATGTTTGTAAAAGCAGTTGAATGTTTTGAATTTAATTTAAGATAAGCGCATGGCCTTTTTGTTCTCACATTTATATGTTGTCCAATGGTCCACATTTGATAAATTCAAAGGCTAAAAATTATGACAGCAGACGACAAACGTCGAGTATAAAGGACAAAGATAAAAAAAAAATACTTAAATAGTTTTATCGAGTCTCAGCGTTGGCTGTTGAAGGCGTTTATCAGCTTTAAAATCACGTTTGGCTCTGTTAATTTTTAAGCGAATAAATATAAATTTGCGTATTTAGTTTAATTTACGCCAGCAAGGATTAATAATATGGTGAGAACCGCTGCAACTAAAACTTTCGGGGATAAACATCCTCGCACACCGTCGTTACGTATATTTGCACCATTTCAGAATCTGCTATACTTACCAAATATTCTGAATACTTAAACTATCATTAAATTACAAGTAATAATAATAATAATAGGGTTCCAACAATAGGCTTCAGTAGAAGGGACAAAAAATATACGCATATTGGCGATTTGTAAGTTTAGGCCTGAATTTCATTTAAGGGTAAGTCAAAGTTTTCGTACATTTTTATGGTAAATCGGTATGAGAAAATATTATCTTCTTCTATTCTTCTATTTCTGTTGCAGAGAATACCATATTTTGTTTAATATTTTAATCTTTTAACTTCTCAATATATGGGCCTCTCTGGTTTATTTTGTTGAATATACCCATAACAGACGGTATACGGGTTAGAAAGCACCACAAATTTCTTAACACATCGAGGCTCAAAATTCAGCATAAATGCCAGAAATAAGTCAAAATGGAGAAGGTAGATTTGTTATTAGAGGTTCTGCCATTGAAATATGTGTGAGAGAATGCCTTAGAAGGAAAATGAGAGGTACTCACATCTACATACTTTCAGATAGCCAAGCGGCTTTAAAAGCCCTTCTATCAACAACCATCACCTCTAAATCGGTAAACGATTACCTAAACCTCCTAAACACGTTAGAAAACCTCAACACAGTAACACTATGTTGGATTCCGGGACATGAAGGACATGAGGGAAATGAAATGGCTGACGACCTTGCAAAACAAGGAGCAAATATGCAACTTACTGGTCCTGAGCCTTTCTGTGGACTGACAAAAGGCCACATTAATGAATTCCTTAGAAAATGGGAGGAAAGAAAACTTGCCGCACACTGGCTAAACTGTGCCGGTCAGCGTCAAGCCAAACTATTCCTAAGTCCCAACAAAGGAATATCTGACAAACTTCTCTCACTAAACAGAGTAGATCTGCGTCTTTTAACCGGCTACCTTACAGGTCACTGCAGCCTGAGGTACCATCTAAACAATATTGGTCTATCCGAGACCAATGTCTGCCGCTTTTGCGAAATGGACATAGAAAGCTCAGAACATGTGCTTTGTGAATGTCCTGCGTTGGGCAGACAAAGACTTCACCACCTTGGTGGTATCGCAGTATCTCCATGCAATCTTTGGAACAGCAAACCCAAAACTGTGCTAAAATTTCTAAAAAGCCTAAAACTCTAGGGTTACAAAATAGGCCTTTCACAATAGATCAGCTCTGGTCGCAGTGCGTAATGACCTTCTAATATTCAAACGATGACATTTTAATTATAATTTCACCATCCACTTAAATGTGCATTTTTAGTACTTCTTTCGTGAAACTTCTCAAAAAATGAGTTTAGAAAGTCGTTAAGAGGCTAACATATTCAGAAATAAAGCCGTTCAAAAGTTACGGCTAGATGTGTGAATATGCAATTCCTAGACGGTACCTTTTTTATGTCCTCTTTGACACTTGCCCTTATTTTATCACTGTCTAGGAAAGACTGCAAAACATTGGTTGGAGTACTGACGGGAAATGGGATTAGTCCTGAACGATGCGTGTAACACATGCAGCGAATCAAATTATAGGGGTACTTTGGAAACCTTTTTTGCAACTTCCTTGCTCCTTATAGTGATCGACAAATGTGCCTACGATCAACATATTTTTCACCCTTGAAGGATATTGCTGACAAAAGGCTGAACGGCTTGTTAAAACTCGCGAATACGTGCCTTAAGAATTACATAAAATAATATCTTCGACTCCAGACACATGGCACTGGCAACACAATGGACCTCTAGAGGCCTAAGTGAGATCTGCTTACAGATCAACCGGCACTACCTCACCTAAGCTTTGAGACTTGACAAGTAGACAGTTATACAATTTTACCCCATAGAACAACGCGCAAAAATTACTGAAATTTATTATGAAAATGGGATGAATGGCAAAATTTGTGATTTTTTGGTGGAAATAATCATTCGAATGAGTGGACAATTCAAAAAGGTTTGTGAAAAATTCTCTAGAATAGAAGAAGAACTGGTCTTCTCTACAATTAGGCATTCATGTCAACTGTTTGGCTATAGATTTTATCTGTAGAAGTGCTCAAGGTGGAGATTTAAATTATTTAATTTTCCACGTATAATTGTTACGAACCTTATTTTGAATAAAAATTGTGAAACCTGATTGAATGTAAATGATTTTTTTTTTTCAACAACATCTGTGCACATCTTTTGAAAGACCCTTTATTATTTACTTCACGGAAAATATCAATGGAGACCTTCGAAGGTAAATTAAATCCATGTGTAAATTGCGTAATTTTTTCCATTAATTATTTTGAGAGATAGAGAGACAGAGAAAGGAGAGGAATCGCCACTTATTCGTGAATCAACAAAAACGGTATCATCAGTCAAGTGAAATGGTGTATTTTAACTCAAAAACTTTAAAAGTATTTTTGCGCAAAAGATGTTAAAATGTTTGTGACTGTTGTGTTGCTGAGCAAACGGTTATGAATCACGGTGGAGAGCATATAGACCGTAAAGCGGCTCTCCGCGATTTTGAAGGAATCAGCTGATTTGCTGACCTAAAAGGGGATGTGTCATCGGTTTGCTTACAACAAAGGCCTTCAAAAACTGATATAGTCCACTGCCCATGTAGTTTCATTGCCATCTGAGCAATTACTCATTGCAAGACTAACTGCATTCTACTAACCTCATTTTAGACATTTTGTTTCCATTTCGTTCGCTTCTCTCTCTGGCAAATCCCTTAAGATGAATCAGCCAAAGTTACTTTGCAGTTTTGCTTCGAAGCATCAAACCTTGTTACCTGTCATCTTTTGACTCTCCCGTTTCTCCACGAAAGTAATGAATACTTTCGTATGGGCGTTATTAAAAGTTCCTCCGATAACGAGAAAAGGCTCTCGGCCAGGTCTTTTTCTAAGAAGCATTAACAGCGAAGAAGAATTAACAGCGCGGTGGGTGGAACCAACGGAATGGGATCGCTATTGGTAGCATATACCTTCAGCTTCTTGGCATCAATCAGCTGTTTCATGCCCGCGAAGTTTGTAACAGATCTACGATTTTCTAACTGACTGACGATATACCACGCACAAGCGCTCTTGAGTAATCTGATTTTATTTCAACAAATTGCAAGGAAACATTAAACAAATTAATTGTAATCACTTAAATGCGTAGTAAGACTGCTTCAGCTCAAAACATTTACTCAAAAAAAATTTAGTTGAACAGAAATAAAGTTCTTTTTTTCAAGGTGTTTGTTATGTTCGCGCATTTTTTGCTGCTCACCAATGTTGATCAAGTAAATTCGTTAATTCTTAATGCGCGAAACGCGAGAATACTAAAACCTCTCTATGATGGTGAAAAGGGTAAGCCAACGATTTGTTTCGTTATAAACCACATATTATTTTTATACAATACGTGACAGAAAGAAAGTAACATGCCCCCTTGGTAGAAAATGGATAGCTTAATTCTTGAATAACTTTTCGAAAATTTTCTTGAGAAAGCAGTGAAAATTTAAAAAATGGATAGTGTACCAACTGCGCCCTATACAAATAGGTAAATTTGTGAGGAAATCTCAAGAAATTAACTTTGCTAATTGAAAACACAGATTCTCTTCTTCCCTCCCCGGTCCTGATGTTGCCATTAATCCGGAAACAGCAATTCGCCACAGAGCTCAGCATTTCTCGCATTAGCTGCTCTATTTAAAAAAAACCCGGCTTATTCGCTTATCAGATTCAATTAGCTCAAAAATTTTTCTAAAAAAATTACGTTTTTTGATTTAGACATTTTCATCTCGACAGCTATGTTAGCACCCAAAATTAGCGTATTTTTAATTGGAAAAACTCACGCCTAGTCAGAACCAACGCAACTTGGCCATTTGACTGGTTGGCATAATTTTTGTAACGGCGGTATTATTGACCTAATTTTTTTTTTCAAAATAAAGGCAAAACTCACATTACAGTCAGCGAATACTACTACAGAGATATGTTTAAAAATGTATTTGGCACATTTGAAGAACTAAAAGGGAGTTGCTCAAAAGTTTATCTTTAGCGGACCAGTGAGAAATTAAATGCTTGTCCATTTCCTTTTTTTTTGCCAGACTATCTCTGAATATAAAAAAGCGTTACAAAGTAAATTATTCTAAGAAAGTGAATCCTGTGGGAATTTCTTAATTCATAGCGAATTCATGTATTTCTGAGGTTAAAGAAGTCTTTGATATCAGATTGAGTTTCACTGCGCATTTAAGTGAAAGTATTAGCCATTCTTCCGATTTTTGTGACACATATACTTAAAATATATTGTATACAGCTTTTGTTTATCCTACTCTTAAATGCGCAGTTTTTATATGGATACCTACTCATGCAATTTATGTAAACCGATTGCAAAAAGTCCAGTATGGTATAATATATTTTTACTCTCCATTGTTAGACATAGTTAGTTAGAAAGTCTTATAAGCTTCCAGATTACTACTGCAATGTATTCCAGGCAGTGTATCAGGTCAGTCCATAAGTTCGTGCGTTTTTTAAAGGTGGTTTTAAAATTAATAGAGAAGATGTTTAAAGTATTTATTAATCAATAATATATTTTCCTTCATTATTTACAATGTTTTCCCAACGCTTAGGCAAATTTTTATAATAATTCCCTGCTCAAAAAATATTTTGTCCTTGGAGCCAAAATACGATTCGATATTCCTTTTTTTACCTTCTTTTGAGGAGTAGTTCTCGTTACTCATATGGGATTGAAGTCCATGGAAAGGTGATAAGCACACGGTGCAATATCCGGAGAGTATGGTGGATGCGGCATTAACTCCCATCCGAGCGCGTTCAGCTTGCCTAATGTTTGCCTTGCGGTGTGAGCTCGTGCGTTGTCGTGGTGAAACAAAACTTTGCGTTACAACTTTATTAACTTAACTTTACACAGATAGTCACACACAGTCATTCAAACAATTACGTCGGTTAGTATAATGCCCAAGATCGTTCTTCAGAGCAGGGAGGCAATAGAATGGTTGGCAGCGAATTTTAAGTTACATTTTTAATTGGTCTCAGGCCATAAGTGCATTGAAGGGAACGAGATAGTAGACGATATGGCGAAAAATGAGATCTCTCTATTCTCGGATTTTGTCAACAAAATGCTAAAGTCAATATGAATATTATATAACGAGCTAGACGAAAACATGATCAGAAAACTTAGGGGAAGATGGGAGAGTCTGTCCACTTGCACAGTCGTACTCCATTTATTCTATTACTAACACAAAGAAATTGTAAATCTATGATAGGCGTGTTGATGGGATATAGCCTAGTAGCAGCGTATGCTTATAAGATAGGAAACTCGGACGACGTGGAATAGAGGCAATATAGGGACAGGAGCTCAGGAAAACTGTAGAGCATCTTATTTGCGGATGGCCTGCGTTACACAAAAGGCGCTTAAAATCTTTGAGGCTCCACAGTTCGCCATATTGGAAGACTTCTCTCTCAACTGGACTTACTAGTTATTTTAACTTAACAAAACTTAACTTAACTGAACTTAACTTAACTTCAAATAATTTACTTCAACTTAACGTAACATAACTTAATTCAACTTAACTTTACTTAACATAACTTAACTTACTCTTACAAATTGCCAACGATTACGCAACACCGTTACCGCTTTTAAATTTATGTTCTTACATTTTCCACCTTGAATTTATGACACTAACATTTTTAGATGCTTTGTTGTTTTAGACATTTACATTTTATTTTCCAGCTGTTTTATAGTTCTTCATCTATTTTGATGTTATTTTTGTTTCTCTTAACAACCTAAACCTGAAGGCTCTTAAGAGTTTGCTAAGTTGAGTTTTGGGTAGTTTCATAAGTTAACAGAAAACATTAAAGTTGGCAGAAATATTAACAAAAATCATGGAAACATTGAAACTTGTGTTCCTACATCAATTCTGAGAAGAAGCCGTCCGCTTGTCCTCCCTTACATTTGGGTCTATCGCATGTTGTGTGCGAATATATATTCTCTTCTACTTTTACTTTCATAAGCTTCTTTCATTTTTTCTTTCATCTTTTTCTGGCATTTAAATGTTGCTGGTGTAATTAATACACTGTTACGTATACGACACGGTCCCCTTGGATTTTATATCATTTGTTGTGGTGTTGTTTTTTTAATCTTTTATACATTATTTTCCTGTCTCTCCTAACGCTGCGCTAATGAATTACAAGTAACTGTGCATGGCTTGTGTTGTGATTTTTTATTTGGGGTTGTGTAGAAATTCGTTGAGAGCTTTTTGAGGGAGATGAGCACAGTGGCATTCAGTCATATAATAGTAATAAGAAAAAAAGGTGGTAATGCAAAAGTATAGGCAAACTAAAAATGCGTTTGATTCATTAATCTTTTGGGCCTACGTCTATTAAATAACTAATTATTCATGACGCATAATATTATCTTAGTAAATCACATTAATTATCAGCATCAGGCTTCTATTTATGTCGCTACAGAAATGAGGAGCAGGTTATGGGTTATAAAAAGCGCTTAATTGTTTCTTGAATTTAAAAGAAATTAGGCGAACAGAGTATTTGCAAAGATAAAGTAATTTGGTTTTTTTGTTTTGTTTGTAAATAGGGAAAATAAAAATACGTACTTAGCAAATGGAATTATAAATCTTTAGATTAATAAATGAACCCAATTATTTCATTTAATCTTTTATACATTTTTAAATTTTTTTCTTTATAAAGTCATTTATTACACTTAAATGGCAAATGGAAACTGTGTGTTTTTATTTACCGAAAGTGTTTAATACATTTGCAAATGTCGTTGGGAAAAAGAAAATTGCATACAGCCGGAGTTATTTAAATACACACTATGAAAAAACAATGCGAACAGTTGCTTTTGTTTCTACGTTTTCTCCTGTTTTATGCGTTTTAAAGCCCCCGCGGGAATGCCAAAGTGATTGTTGATATTTGCTCATTTTATGAGCTTGTGTTGCTTGTGAACATTTGGGGTCATTCTTATTTTATATTAGCATACGGCAGTGGTTCAAGACTTAGCTACGAATGAGTAAGGAGTTTTATGTCAACGCTCACTAGTGAACTAATTTTTAACTTTCTTCACAAAACGGCTGTTTATAATAGCGTAAAGGTTTATATACGAGGGCGGTTCAACAAGTACCTATGCTTTATGACAGAGCGCGTTCCCATTGCTGCCATCTATCAAACGACCGCAAAACAAATTTCAGACTGATTGATAGGTTAGTATGTATTTGGCGCTTTTCGAGTAAGACGTGTTTCGTGATTTTTGCGAAGATGGTAAAAGAGCTGAATCGTTCGGTAATTTGCTTTTTGCTTTGGATGCTGTCTTTGGGGACGTTTCGCCATCCGTTTTTGATGAGGAGCGTCCAGGTTACCGAAGAAACCATTCAAAAAGTCCACAACATGATTCTCGCTGATCGACGAACGGAGGTACGCGAAGTAACATAGACCATAGGTGGGTCGGCCGGAAAGGCACGTAATATTTGACATGATAAGTTGGCGATGAAAAAATTGTCGTCCGGATGGGTGCCGCGGTTGCTGACGGTGGACAACAAGCGGATGCAGCTGTTAACTTTTAAACAGTATTTGGAGACATTTCAGCGAGATCTGAAGGAATTTTGTATCGAGTTGTCACCGTTGAGGAAACCTGGATTCATCATTCACGCCAGAAACTAAGCAACAAACAAAGCAGTGGATTTCTCTCGGTGAATCTGCTCCAAAGAAGGCGAAGACACTCCCTTCGGTCGGAAAGTTCATGGCGATGATATTTTGGGATACGAACGGCGTTATCCACATGGATCTTTTAGGGAAAGGAAGAAAGTTCACAATACTACAGTGAGTTATTGGACCGCTTTCACAAAAAATTGAAGGAGATACGGCCGCATTTGGTCTGCTGTTTCACCAGCATAACGCACCATCACTTTCATCCGGAGTTGTCGTCGGCGAACTGCATGAATTGCTTTATGAATTGCTGCCGAACCCCCCGTATTCACTCGTTCTGTCTCCCTGCGACTTTTTCTTGCTCCCTAACATGAAGAAATGGCTCATAAGAAAAAAATGTAGTTCAAACAAAGAAGTTATCGCCGAGACAGAGTCATATTTTGAAGAGTTCGACAAATCGTATTTTTTGTAGGGGTTAAAAAATGGCCGAAACGTTGGGAGAAGGGGACTATGTTGAAAAAAAATACTAAAATATTTTGGTGTCTTCATTTCTAACACGGGAACTTATTGAACCCCCCTCGTAAGTATGTTCACAATCCAATGTCAAAATTTGTTTTGATGCTTTGCGATATTGTGGGAATTCGTTGCGGCGTATTTGTACAAAAATGCTCACCCAATCAAGGTGGCGTAAAATGAATCATCAATTCTGTTTCTGAATAACTTTTTTACTAAATAAAAAAAAATGATTTTAACTGGTGTAAATATTTATTTGGACGTTATGCACTCCATTTCCTTCAGTTTGTATATTGCAGCTGTTTAGTGCACAAGTGTCAAATATGATTGACGTACGACGCCATTTGCAAAAATAAAAGCGCATTTTTAATTCATAACACCTAACTTTTTCGGAGCGAAAGATTAATCGACTTACATCCAGAGCTCTCGCCATTTTGAAAATAAATGCATATATGTATGTGTATATGTACTTACATATTTATATAATTATAGCCATGGGCAGAGAATTGGTTAAGAGGAATTTTGACGCCAGTTTCAAGTTTCATAAAAAAATTTGACAAATATTTTATTAACATCATTAGAAGGCAAAATATTGTTTATTTTATTTTAATATGACGTCTATCACAGCTGCCACACAAATGAAAATCAATTTTGATGGTACATTTGTAGAACGACAGGTATTTCATTACCAAGTACGCTTGTACACACTTGTGGGTGAAGATCTACCTCATTAGCACCCACACATCGGCGTAAGGAAAGGAAAAGCAATTGCTTGTGACGCAATACCAACATGGCGACTCCAGGGATAGGCTGGGGAAGAAAGGGATTACCGTTTAATTACACGGATAAAAACCGATGATAATACTACGAAAACTGAAATTTACCGCCCTCAGATAACAGCTTGCAGCATATGAATCCCCATTTAGTTACGCAAAGCAGGAGGCTTAATATGAAATCGCGTGATGGCCGGAAATGCTCTGTTAATTTTAGACGTGCATACCATTCGGGGGCCTGACATCTGTTTTCTATTATTTCTGTGACAAGGGGATGTGGGTGCGATTGGGGTCGACAGTTGTGTGATGTAGCATACTTTTTTATTTCTTCAATTATTGTGAGTACTTTGAGATCGCGATGAATTTGTGCATTTGTGATATAATAAGGGACGTTTGAGATCATTCTGAGGGTTTTCGTTTGGAATCTTTGAATTATTTCGATGTTTGTTGCCCCAAAGTTTGATGCCATATGTCCATATCGGTTTCAAGACAGCTGAGTAAAGTTAGAGTTTACTTTCGAGAGAAGCATGAGATTTTCGATGTAGTAACCAATATAGACTTCTGAGTTTTATTCCTAGACCCTACTGGTTGGTGAAAATATGGGTTTTCCATTCAAGTTTCCTATCAAGATGCATGCCAAGATATTATTGTGCTTAACTGGTAGGCAAATCTTTCCATTTAGTGTAAAAATGACTTGGGAAGATTTTGTCTCGTTTGGCTTAATGCGTCATTCTTTCATTTTATCAAGTCCTTTTTGCAGGTTTTCGGGAGGCTATAATAGGGTTGGAGTCAATTGTGAGTACGGTAATGCCATCCACGAACGTTCCAACTATTGTTTCTTCAGAAGCTGGTAGATCGTATGTGTATAACCAATATAGGATGCGGCCCATAATACTGCCTTGGCGTATACCAGCTGAACTTTCACGCAGTTCAGACTGTTCTTCGTCTTGTTTGACAAAGAAATATCGATTTTCTCGATAGCACTAAATAATTATGTAATAGTTTATTGAATGAGTGTCTTTTATTTTATACAGTTAGCCATCATGCGAAATGCGGTCAAAGGCTTGAGATATATCGTTTATGAGTCTACGGATCTATTTATGAGTCTATGGACTTGTTCGATGGTACTGTGTGTTTTCTTGAAACCGAATTGTTGATTTGGGATTATGTTTCGGTCTTAAATTATAGGCATCATTCTTTTGAGAAAAAGGGATTCCATTACTTCAGAGGCAATAGGCTGATGGGCCGATAAGATTGAACTTGTTCAGCGTTTTTTTCCTGGGTAATTAAGGGTAATTTTTACTTGAGCTACTTTCCACTGAGGGGGAACGAAGCCAGATAATATAATAGAATTATAAACTTGTATGTACGTAAGGAAAGTGAGACCTTCATCTAGAAGTTATTTCAGTCTTCTCCTGTTATGAAGTCATATCGAGAGGCCTTATTTTTTTTAAGTTTTTTTATCACTTCCTTAACTTCATTTTTCGAAAAAATGTTTATAGGTGAGTCTATCTGGTGTTTGTGTTCTGGTGTATCTTTTACTTTTTGAGCAGTGCGTGGAGAGGGTTCGATTTCATAGGGTCAGAACCCTCCGGTTAGGTGAGGTTACGTTAACCTGGTTGGCAATATGCCATGCATAGACCCTTTGGTCCCTAGCGATACCAGATGGGGGCCAACCTCTATGAATACTGAAAGTAGATATCTGTAGGATGTCAGCGCTTTTGGCGAATCTAACCCTCGGGTTAAGTGACGGGCAAATGTGTTTGCCTTCTCGAGATCTGTTTTAGTCCATTTGTTTGTTCCCATTTTGATGGATGATTGTGCTAGGGTTGGCCCTTTTAACTTTTTTGTTTGCTTCCCATAGAGAGTAGTCAGTGGCAGAGGTTGCATTAAGTTTGCTAAGATAGTTCTGGAGATGGGATTTGTGTTCTTTTTTAAGGAGTTCTTGAGTAAGTGAGTTAAATGTCTTTTTGTCCCCAAAGTGTCTGCTTCTTTAAAATTTTTTTGTCGTTTGTCGTTTCTTTTTCAATTTTTCTTTTACCTCAAAAGACATTTGTGTGTGGTGTTGCTTGGTGAGACAGGGTTTTGAGTTCCATGCTGCATGTTGGACACAATTATTAAAACCTTCGACAGCATTTGTAATGCCTTCATTGCTCTTGAGTGAGTGTTTCAAGTTAATGGGTGTATGTTTCAGCTGAATCTTTATTTAATATGGCAGAGTGATCGTAAGACAGTTCGTAATATGAGCTACAGGTTATTTCACTAGCAAGAACACCTTTCGTTTCACAAAAGTCGATGAGATCTGGTATTTTAGCAACATATCAAAAAAATGTAGGCTAGTAGCAACGCTCTCTCTTATCGAATCGCAAAACGTATTGAATAACCTAGTACAGGGTGGCTGATGAAAGCCGCTACCAAAAAAAAATTGAATAACTTGTTTTCTTTTAAGGTTATCTGTTCCATTTTTGTTTTAATTTGCAGATTGATCTTTAAAATTTATTAAAATGGATAACTGGGATACGCAAACAAGAATTTGGATAGTCCGCCGCTATCACGCACTGGAGTCCATAGTTTTGGTACAGAGAGAGTACAGGCGGATGATTGGCGGCGATCCCCCGAGCAGATGGACCATAATGAGACTGGTGAATAATTTTGCTGAGCAAGGAACAGTCGCAAGAAGGCCTTATCATCGAAACCCACCACTTCGGACGGAGGAAACGATCGCTGCTGTAGCTGCAGCTATACAAAGCAATCCAAGGGTTTCAACAAGAAGCTTATCTGCTCAACTTGGTGTCAGCCGACAGTCTTTGCAAACAATAATGCACAAAGATTTAGACTTATTTCCCTACAAAATTCAAATGGTTAACAAACTGAATGCAGCAGACTTGCCGATTCGCTTGGAATTTTGCCAGAAGATCCTGCAAATGGTGGAAGAAGACCAAAACATGTTAAACTGCCTTTTCATGTCTGATGAGGCCCATTTCGATTTAAACGGCAATGTGAACAAACAAAATTGTCGAATATGGAGTACTTCTAACCCACAGATACTCCACGAGACGGAATTGCATCCTCTTCGCGTGACAGTGTGGTGTGCGGTTTCTTCACGCTGTATTGTCGGGCTTTATTTTTTTGAAGAAAATGGTCACACCGTTACGGTTACTGGAGACCGTTATTTGAAAATGCTGAAAGAATTTTTCTATCCAGAACTACGCCGAAAGAGAATTCCTTTCAACTCTGTGTGGTTTCAACAAGATGGGCCAACGTCTCACATAGCCCAGACTGTTATGACAGAGTTGCGACGAAAATGTCCCAATAAACTGATTTCAAGAAACTCCGAAATTCGTTGGCCCCTAGGTCGCCTGACCTTACTGCACCTGACTTTTTCTTGTGGGGTTTATGTAAACAAGAAGTTTATAAAACAAAGTCAACAAATTTGGATGAACTAAAACAATCCATTCGGGCAACAATTGCGGCTATTCCTGTCGCAACTCTCAAAGCAGCAATGAACAACTTTTTACTAAGATGCCGCACTTGTGTCAACGAGCATGGGGGGCATTTAAATTCAATTATTTTTAAAACTAGTTAAGCTACATTTAATAAAATTTAATGACCTTCAACTTGAAAAAAAAATAAATGAATTCCATACACTAAAAAAAAGTTATTTGAGTTTCTTAATGTAGCAAAGTTCATCAGCCACCCTGTATTTAGGCTAGTTGGGACTGCAGGGCTTGCCTAAACATGGATTACTGCCTCCAAAGTTATTTGCTTAGTATCTTTTAAAGAATATAAGAAAATAAAGAAAATATTTGAGTTTGCTATTTTAAATACCGTCTGTAATTTCATTCTAAACAATCTCAAGCTCGTACCATTCAGTAGCTATACAGGTAATTGTGCTTTCAGTTTTACTATCAGGCGAACTTTAACTTTTATAAAAGCGTTTGTCTATTGTTTAACTGTAAGCACACCTACAGTTTGTTACTTTCAATTTTATTGCAATCTTTTTATCCTTCCTGCTCTCTCATTAAAGTTATTGCTGACGTTATTTTCTGCCATGATTCCCGATTGTTCTTGCATTTGTCTTTATTTTCTTCTCGTATTTTTGTTTCGCGGGGAGTCTTTTATTTACCCATCAATCGACCCATTGTTATAGTGCCATACTGATTTCGTGAAGATGCACGTGAAAGACACTCAGCGAAGGAGTGCACACCCCTACTTGATTTGAAGCAGCCGGAAAGGCGAAGGCAAACTAAAGGAAAAACGTATTTACTTTCGATGCAAAACTTATATTTACCAACAGTACCAATTGTAAAAAAAGGCACAAAATAAAAGTCGCATAGAGCGGAGAGTTTTGCTTTTATCTTCCGCTGCGTTTGCTGTCATTGCTAAAAACAGGTAAACAGCGGAATATTGAGGTTTATTTACAAACAGACAAGTACATACAAGTATATTATTATGAGAAGCAGGCGAGCACATAGCAGGTGTTTATTAGATACATAGAACTTTCAATAAGAATAACTATGGAACTAGTTGTTAAAAACTTCTTATATTAGCGCCAACTCGGTCTGAAAAGCGCCACAGTGGCTCGGAAGGCTGAACGATTTCCCAACTACGAGCTACCAAGAATTTTGTTCGCCTTTACGGTTCATAATATATTCGAGCAGCTTTTGCAGAATGCCATAGATAGAGATATGTCTACGCTTACTTTTTAATAACAACAATACGAGGGTACTAACAAAAGTTCGGTAAATTGAATTGGAAAAAGGATACATTTTACATTTTTATTTTTAATCTTCATTATTTTTCATCTTCTCCAATTTTGTTTTTAGTCCGTAAATCCGTTGTTGAAAAATGTGCTCAAAATCGCGTTTTTGCAGCTTCTTAAGTTCAGCATTAACCACATTTATTATCTCATCGGTGCTACCAAACACTTTTCCTCTCAAAGTGTTTTTTAATTTTTAGAAAAAAACCAAAAATCACACGGCACCAGATTCGGAGAATATGGCGATGGACGAAATTTTCTAACTCCAGAAATCGCAATAAAATTACTACACTTGTCATTTCTGCAGTGTGAGCTGTCGCGTTTTCGTGGTGTAAGAAGTAGCGGCGCAGTTCCTCGTTTTTATTTTTTTCGAGAAAATGTTTGAACAATTTTGGTAAGCAGTTTTCAATGCACAATGTACAGTAACTGTACTGTCTGAGAAGAATCAAATGGAATAGCAGCAACAATTTTTGAAGTAAACCGAGATAATCACTTTTGTTGCAGACTTTTGCTGCCTGGCTTTCACAAGCGGATTTGCTCCTTTCGGGCTTCATACCATGGACCAAAAAAAAAGCTTCGTCCCCTATTACAATCATACTAAAGTTGCTGGATTCTCCGTTTTCGAGTTATCTTAAAAAATATTGAGCAAAATTTACTCTAGCTTCTTTTTGACTCTCATTCAAAATTCGTGGAACCCATTGAGCAGATTTATTTGGGTATTGCAAATGACTATGTAAAATTCGCTACACTGCCATAGAATTCATGCCCAATTCACTGCATGCCATTTCCTGTCTCCTTCGCGGGTCTTCACCAATTTTTTGCTTCACCTGGACCATATTTATTTCGTCAGTCGACGATTTTTGCCGTCCTATTCGAGGCTCGTCCTCCACAGGAAAATGCTCAGTCTGGAATCTTTAGTCCCACTTACACATAGTGTATATTTTATATGCCTTCGAAGTTTCCACAGGCCTGAGTTGACGTTGAAAGCCGTAAAATATTGAGTAATGAATTTTTTGCTGCGTCGCTGGCGGAATTTCTACTGACATTGCATAAATTATTCTATGTTTTCTCGTTCGTAAATTGACCGATTTTTCCGAAATTTTAAATGAAACATCGTAAGACTAAAGTAAAACTAATGGCATTTTAAATTGTTTCAAAAAAATAAAAAATACCATCGACTTACGGAACTCTTTTTACCCTGCTGCTCCATCGATTGATTTCCTATCAGTCAACCGACAAGTAGTGCGCAGTACAAAGAAGATGTGGTTAATTTTTGTTTTGGAGCTGGGCCAAGAAAAAATGAAAAAGGCGAAAAAATTGAGCAGCTGAATAGAAAGTTTGCTTTATACTATCGCCAATGATTTATTAAGAAAGTATAGCATTCTTTTCTTAACATTGAAAAGCGTGCCTGATAAATCCAAAGTACTTGGGTTTGAGGCATAGGGATCGAAATGGCTCGCATACATGAAAACGGATAATATGTTGACCCCCTAAAGAGCCATCGGATAACATTGGAGCAAGGCAGAAAATTTCGGCCACGTCTCTATTTAATATTATATTTACGAGTACGGAATTTTACGTGAAAGACAATTAAGAGATCCAATGCGCGTAAAATCTGTAGTAAGACAAGGCTGCCCGTTTTCGCCAACTCTCTTTAACATTGCCCTTGACATCGTCTTAGGTCAGGCTCTAGCTAATGAAATAGGCATCATATGTGGACTTTGTAGATCAAATCAGTATCGATATTGGCATCCCAAGTGGAACTCAATATCAACGTCTTCAAAACTAAGCTCATGCGCATAAATACAAACAACACCCACCCAGTCCTAATAAACTCAACACCTATAGATACTAAATCATTACCACCTATTATACTAAAATCAAAGGTGGTTCAGGAATGCCTGGCAGCTCTTAATACGATTAGCACCGTCTTCAAGAGATATGCTCCACTATGGAGTAAAAGGAATAAATATGTATATATTCATCTCATATGAGTCCTTTCTAACCAAGAAGCAATTTCCGCTGGAGTAATGAGTATGGCTGAGTACCCCAATTTGTTTCAACCAAATCGCCTATGCCGGTCCAATACATGAAAGATTTTCAAAAAAGATTTTGGCTTACAACCGCCTAAGGCCCAATTACTATAGCACAGGAGCTGCATGGTATGTACGGTAAATCCACTAAAAATCAATTCGAAGTTGAGCCTAAATTTTGTCGTCGTTTGAAATGATCTATAGTAATAAAGTTTCTGTCTAGCTTCTGGGTGCAAGGATAATTAAAATTGCAGTATTAAGTGTGAATACAATCCTCATGAAACTCTCGGAACTATTTCATGTTTACCGTTGAGGGTGAGAGTGATAATTATACGTAAAAAATTTGTTACATTTTGATTCCCCCATTTATTTCAATGCAAGACAGCACAATATGTCAACAACTGATAGAACTATTTTTTTATTGCTAAGAATTCTTGAAGATCGAATCATCTTAAGAAATGTGGCTGCAAGCCAAAAAGCAAAATATTTGCTGTTTTTTTTTGAAAAAGTTATATATTTATTTCTAAAAAAACACCCGTTACAAAACTTAACTGTAAGTGGAGAAGAAGATAGACTGAGGAAATTAAGCGAGCTGCTTGCTGAACATGAGCTGCGGTTGTATCTTGGAAGAAGTTTTACTAGCAACCAGCAAGGGGGACGCTAATACATAGATAACGACACCAACTGGTTGTCACTTAGTTGAGTTCGAACACATTTCCAAACTCACAATTGTATATTTGTTCACGTGCATCTGTATGTATGTACAGTTTGTCAAGGAAGTGTTTTGACTCCTACTAATCTAGCGAAATTCAGACGCATTGACTAAAAATATGCATTTTTCTTTCAATCTTTGGTTTTAATTGACTTGTTTGAAGCCAGTAGTAGAAAATACAGTTATCCCGTTTAAAAATAACACAAAAATAAAAAGCAAAAACAAAAGTATAGGCTTCAAACACAGTTGTCTAGAAAGTCTTGTTGCAGTTAATATTTTATTCATATAAAGATAATCCCTTTCAAATTTTGGCCGCAACTGCGCCGTAATTCAGCCATCCGAAAACACCAATTTTGAATGATTCGCTGAAAGACTTCGATCGGTATCTCGCGAATAATTTTAGGTAATTAAATAGTAATGTTGTACTCCAATACCTCAATCGAAGTTGATTTATCGACAAAACATTCCGACTTTACATACCACCACAAATAAAATTCCAAAGGTGTGATCTAACACGATTTGGTGGGGATTCCACTGGTGCGAGACGAGAACGAGAGTTAAAATGATCGCTGAAACGACGACGCAGTAAATCAATTGTTTCATGGCAAGTAGCGTCGTCGCCGTCTTGTTGAAACCAAATGTTATGGAGATCACGGGCTTCAATTTCCGTTCATTCGGTATCAAAAAGTCGCGATACCGTTCGCCATTCGCTGTTATATTGGCGCCAGCCCTCGTCTTTGTAGAAATATGGGCCGATGATTCCTCCAGCCCATAGGCCACCCCAAACGGTTGTTTTCAAGGGTGTAATGGCTATTCTTGAATGGCTTCAGCCCAAATACGGTAATTTTGTTTTCATTTATAGCCATTAAGTTAAAAATGGGCCTCATCACTGAACACCATAAGTTGGCCTGAGCGCGCGTTAAACACTTTTCACAAAGCGTCGATTCTCGTAATACAATTGCACGATTTGTTAACGCTGTTGAGACGTAAGTTTTTCCATGATGAAATGTCAATGAATACTGAAGAAAATTATGTATTAAGTTTGACAGTAGTCACGTGTGATCTGTTAAAACAACACTATTGGAAGAAGTACCTCCAATCAGATCACCCTTTATAACCACAGACAGAGCATTTGCAATATCTTGCAGTCTGCTTGTCATAAAATTGATTAATTTTTGAACATTCCATTATATCCCCGAAGTATTTTGTGTCATTCCTCGAAAATAATGTTTTTGAGCTCCACTTGACCGTTTGGGTGTTTTTTTTTGCAACTTTTTTTGTAAATATGCCCAAAAATTTTATTTCGGATTGATTTCTGGGCTTTGAGCTGGAGTATCCAATACTTTATTGCAATAAAAAGAAGTTACATTCCGATCATATTAGCTTTGTGCTTTGGATTGTTGCCCTGGTAAAATTTAAAATAAGGTTTGTTGTCAAGAATGAAATCAAATTTTGTTGCATTATTTGTTTAATGGTAAAGGGTTTTTAATAAGAGGTGTTATTTTGATATTCAAAGAAAAATGCAATTTTTTAATATAAATGATCGGATGTTTATTTCATTATAGAGAGATGAAGGTATGCCATTAATAGCGGAAAATAACATCAGGCAAATGACCACCACGACCACAATACAGGACAATAACCTTTTCATGAAATTTTCCATAACCAAATTGCAAAGGGGCTGCCTCGATAGCCTCACGAATTTCATCTTTGATGTCTTCAATCGACCCTTGGCTGTTGGCGTAGACCTTCTCTTTCACGTAGCCCCAAAGAAAAAAGTCACAAGGTGTTAAATTACAAGATCTCGGTGGCCAATTGTGATCATCTCTTCGAGAAATAATACGTTCCGGAAACTTTTCCCGTAAAAATCAATGGTTTCGTTAATAAACGTTGTCCAGATCAATACCATCCAATTCCGGGCATAAAAAATCGTTATTCGATAGCGCAATCACATTCAAAATAGCACCTGCTATTGGCAAACCCTTTATTACAGAATATTCAAATGTTGTCGAGCATGGTTTTAGTTTCATCGCAGAATATCACATCATCCCAGTGACTATCTGTCGGTAGTCTCATCGGTAGTCAACAGCTTTTTAATATGCTGTGCAGAGAGCTAAGGTTTATTTCGAGCAACTCGTTATACTTCACTGTGTTTTTGCCAAGCTTGGCAAGATTTCTTGTCGAAATCCAGGGGTTCGTGGCTACTTTTCTCAACGAAAGACGTTCTACGCGGTCAGATATTTTCCGTGGCCTCCCGCTTGTAGATTTGTGCTCCAGCCTATTTTAATTTTTGGCACGATTTATTATGCCATAAATAAAGCATTTCTGATAACTGTTGCACATTTTTCCCTGAGTCACCTCAAACGATGTGTGTTTCAAGACATTTTTGCGTTGTTTGTAATTTTCGTACGATTTGATATTTCGATCAACAAATCATTCTTACGACCACTTTATGACTGATTGTTGACTAACGCATGTGTCACAACTTACTTAATTAACGGTATCTTAAATCATCATAGCAAATGATGCCGGAAATCGAAATGCAAAAACACTTTCTTGATAGCTGAGAGAAGCTTTCGTTTTGTTTTTGCATTTTTTCTTTTTGCTTGCTTTGGTGGATTCCAGAAGTTTAGCGTTACGAAGTACTGGTAACTACATATGTGTATGTAAATTAATGAAATAATTTTGTAAGGCTCTCCAAATTCAGTAAGAAGCAATAGTTTTTGTTAAAGAAGTGCAAATAACTTGAATATTTTATGACATCACATTTTCTTGACAAACTGTATGCGCCTCTGTGATGGACTAGAAGCACCAGAATGCGCTATCTGATAATACATATACAGCTGCAGAAGTTCAAGCAATTTGCTAAGTGGAATTTTCTGTTGTAGAATGTTTCTTTGATAGGGGCGAAGTTTTGGGGTTCGCTGAAATTCAATTCTTGCTATTCGACTCGAAAATAGTTTCAATAACATAATGAATGAAGCGTAATAAAAGGCACATAAAGACAAAGAAAATTGCTGTAAGTGATGACGTAGCAATTTTGTTTTGTCTCTTTATTTACTTGTCTGACGAAAGTCAAACAGAGTCTCAAGAAACTTGCTAGTCATGATTACATTTTAAAAAATATGTAAGTCGACAAATTATGGTGAGCTGAAGGATTGCTACAGCTGAATTGATGTTGATGAAATTTGCATGCGAATATCAATAAGGAATTTTGCTTCGTTTTGTTAAAAAAATGTTTAGTTCAATAAGTACAAACAAATTTATTCATCTGTAATTAATTGCATTGAAAATGATTTTTTATTTATAATATTTTATAAATTAATTTTTGTTATGAATTTTTGAAATCTATAAAATGTCCAAAGCTTACCAGGTGAAAGTTGCACGTTTGGGTTACGATCTTCGTTTGTGTTTATATCATAATGTGGTTTTTTTGTGTATCTTAATGTGGTTTTCTTGTGTATCCTGAAGTTATTCCATAATAAACAAGAAGGTGCGTGTAGCGTAGTACACATAACAGAAGTGAAACTTTCAAGGCAGACAAAGAAAGAGGGAGAGATCCGAGAGAGAATGAGAAAGAGAAAGAAAATAAACCTAAATAAATTCACAACATTTGCAGAGAATATAAATAGGCAAAATTTACAAAAAACGGAGAAGGGTCGACCGGTGTAGGTAAACTCCGGACACAAACCGTGGCAACAACGCGCACTACTCCGAGCGTTTATCACCCGCACAAGCGCAGCGATTACATAACCGCGGCAACGGCACAAATTACCGCACGGTAATACCAATAAATTCGACGCCGGAATAGATAGCACTTTATAGTAGGCACAAGCACTAGCCAGGAAACAGAAATAAGCGCCAAAAAGTAGGCACCAAAAATATATTTCCTACAAGTTTACACCAACAAACAAGCGCCAAAAAGTAGGCAGTGTTATTTCTCACTAGAAATTAGCAACCATAAGGAAAAACTAAGGAAAAATAGCCTTAAGTGGATCTAAAATATATATATGGTATAGCTCTCTCTTTTCTCTCGCGGAGCGAAAATGCCCAAAACGTTGCATGGCCTTCAAATTTTACTCTCCATTCTTGTTCGCCCATCGACGCCTATGAAGTTTCACTTCAAAAATGTATTATATTTTATAGCGTTGCGCTATATTTTTTTTCAATACAAAATGGTTTTGAAAAATTTAAAATATCGGCATAAATCATTTCTCATACAATTTCGGAGAGTGGTGGTGAAATAACAGACCTTAGTATTCATAGGTATTTATGTACATAAATCTGAGTCGTTCTAATAATGCTCGCGAGTATCTGGGGAGCAAATAGATGATAACTTGTAATATAAAATATTGCCGGCAGGATTGCCAGTCAGTAGCAAAAATTAGTTGCTATTTTATTTACTTTTTCTAACCGCGATATACAGGGTCCGGCACTTGAAGTGTAACCAATTGAAAAGGCCATAAATTTATTTTGAAAAATTACTTTTATTCAATTCGAAGTAAAAAATGTGTGAAAATAGTACAAAATTAAGAATCAATTTACTTTTGCCTTGACTATGGCCTTGAGACGGTCCAGAAATAAATCGCAAGCTGCCCGAATGTGACTTGCAGGTATTTTGGCCAACTCGCGGACAACGGCATTTTTCAGCACCTCGAGACTGGTGAATCTTTTAGTTCGGACCTTGCTCACCAAAACGTCCCAAAGAGAATAATCCATAGGATTCACGTCTGGTGAATTTGAGAGCCATTGTATGGACGTTATGAAGTTCGGAACGTTGTTTCTAAGCCATTCTTGTTTCACTCGAGCTTTGTGAGACGGTGCCGAGTCCAGTTGAAACGTCCATGGCCTGCCAACGAAATGTTTGTTCACGGCTTCAAAGCAACCTCCAGAATACTTTCCCGATAATATAATATTTCACATTTACCTTGACGCCAGGCTTAATGAAACGATTGAGAAGCACCCATCTGCGGTTACAGCGTCCTAAACCATTCCCTGTGGGGAGTGCAGCCTTCTAATGATCAATCGATGACTCAAACTCTCGTGTGAACGGTCGGTCAAATAAACCCTATCGTTTTGGGAGTTTACGAATTGCTCAATTTGAAAAATTTTCTCGTCAGAAAATACAATGTTCGGAAATTGACCGCTTTCGGTCAAGTGAAGCAGCTCGTTCGCTCTCTCAAGTCTAACTTGTTGCTGCTTTGATGTGAGATCATGTGTTTGGACTATTACTCTGGACTATTAGCCAACTAACAGACAGCCTAATGGCTTTTTACGATTTGTTAAATCAAAAAAGTCAAGCTTTGGAGTCCTTTTGGCGGTTAGTTTTAATGGAAAATCTTCGGACGTAGCCAATTTGTTTACCGATTTTTTCAAATATAGTTGCACTATGCGGATGATGCGTACTCGTTTTCTTCTTGTCAAGTTAATCTAACTACTTTCAGCTTTCAATTTTGGCTATTTAAACCTTTCGCAGGTCTACAGTGTCCAACAGTTGGTTTTCAACTTAGCTGAAAGTTTTGAAGCCGGACATTGTTTACACTGATTTTTCTAAAACCTTTGATAGTGTTTCTCTCATTGTGAATTCGATTTAATTTCTTTTCGTCAAAAAATATGCTTTTAGTCTTGCTATTAATGTTTAATAATCTTTTTGGAACATTGAGAGAACATTTACCAAACAAATAAAAAAATGTAGAAATATTTTGAAATGGGCTTCTCTCAATATTTATTTTGTATAGGTTGTTATTTAAAAAAAAAGAAAGTATGCAATAAACTAAATCTTTCGAAAAAATGTCTGTCTATTTTTAATCTGTTATACCTGATAGCAGACAGGCGCTAACTTCTGCGCAGCGAAAGTGAATACAATGGTGCTACTCCCATATAGATCCCAGATAACACAAAATGGGTCCTGACAGTGCTTAGATTTGTCAGCAACAAGTTTTAGCGCACTCCTTTTTACTGATGATTGAGAGAACCTGCAATGAACAAATAGAAAAAGTAAATGAAATTCAATCAGAAACGCAAATTGTATATTAAAAAAAAAAATTAAAAACAAATTTCTTTTGCTATCAAAAACCGCACATATCTGTTTCATACGTGACGCAGACAGTTAGTTGGATAGACATTCGCGATTGACGTTGATAGATGATCGACATGTAATAATTTGATACCCATCGAGAGAGATAATGGAGACAACGAAGCGACATGCTTAAACAAATACAAAATATAAATTTTGCAATTGTAGCTGAGTGGATTTGTGTGCGTGACAGTGCGTTGGTGTGGAATTCGATCAAATCCGAATAAGTTCATATGGGGCTTCCTGCGGCACAGTGATGAAGTAGTTACCGGCATTTTCACTTCTCTTATCGTCACAATAAAATTCTGCCTGATTCTAAGAAAAAAAAAAACTAGTAACAAGACCAAAAACACTTTTTTTTATAAAAAAGCAATAAAAAATTATACTTTGAATTCAACTTGCCTTACTTGTTTTTCGCAATTTTTTCTAAGATTCATTCCACCGTGAGAGTTTGAATCTCAATCTCTAAGTAGATATAGAGATATGCCGACCCATTCAACAGCTCTTGTAACATCGTACTAGGTTAGGCTAAGTTAGATAGCCACACATGCAAAGGCGTAAAAATAATCAAATTCGTCCGTTGTGATACCATGCAGAGGAAAACCGAGGTTAAAAAGAAAGAGAGAGCTTTGGATTAGTGGGATGACGATAAAACGGTGCTTTATTACAGTTGAGTTAACCGGTTTAAGCTACGGATGAAATTAATCAGGTGTGTGAAATCAAAACCTGCTACATTCGTAGATGTAGCAAAAAAGTGAGAACCAAGATGTCTGAATCTTAGTCCGGCAAGAGCAGGAAAAGTGCAAAAAAAGTGTTGTGCTGAACCCACCTCATCCTTCCAATTTGAGTTCCTTGCAGAATACTACTCCACGAACCGTTCCGTTGAACTTCGAGTCATCCGTTAACATGTTCACCATTCCCTGTCCCCAAAGTTGCACCCTGCCCACTCCTTCTTTGAGGAAAAATGAATGGAAAAATGCCGCTTAGACCCAGCAAAGATGTGCACCAGCCACCACATCAGTCCGTAGCTTAAGTCTAGTTTGTGATCAGAACAGCGCAATCTGATAACAGCACGTGCCATGACAGTTTTGCCTGCGATATCCATGGGTACTCCATTCAGCATTGCATTAAGCGCTAGAGAAGGACTGGCCGGAAGCGCCACACTGATTCCAACGAGGGCATACTTTTGGACCTTCTCCAGCTTCTTAACCGACAACGTCCTCTTTAGCGAGTTCCACTAGACGAGGATATTGGCTTTATCTAGCCAGAATTTAACTTTAGGCTGGAGGTCTCATCGTACTATACACTCCTTTGATTATATATATATTAGGCCGGGTCGATTTGTGGGGAGGCAAAAAAATCGCCCATTGCTCTGTGAAAATCATATTCTAGGGATCAAAATAAGAAACTTTGCGGAAGGAACCGAACTTTTTAGTTTCTTTTTTCATGTAAAGGCCAAAAATGGTGATATTTTGAAATGATTGTATGGGGAACCCCCCAGGGGAGTTCCAGGGGGTGTGCCACTGGCGTGGGTGGATCGATTGTCCAAAGTTAGTGGGGGTCGGTCATAGATTTGGACACGATTGGAGCACTCTAAATGGGTCAAAGTGGGATTTTTCGTTCGACCCAAATTGGGGGCATCAGAATTCGTTTTAGAGGTATGGTTCCTTCGGCAAAGTTTCTTATTTTGATCCCTAGAATACGATTTTCACAGAGCAATGAGCGATTTTTAAATCGACCCACCCTATATTATATATGTATATATACTTGTATACTTGGCGTGTACACACTTTTTGGTTGTTTGGCTGAGCTCCTCCTCCCATTTGTGGTCTGCGTCTTGATGTTGTTCCACAAATGGAGGGACCTACTGTTTCAAGCCCACTCCGAACGGCAGATATTTTTTATGAGAAGCTTTTTAATGGCAGAAATACACTCGGAGGCTTGCCATTGCCTGCCGAGGGGTGACCGCTATTAGTAAAAAACATTTTCTTCATTTTGGTCTTTCACTGAGATTCGAATCTACGTTCTCTCTGAATTCCGAACGGTAGTCACGCGACAACCCATTCGGCTACGGCGGCCGCCGAGGTTTGATTAAGGTGACATATTTTCCACTTAGGTTTGTGTCAAATTTCTTTTTGCCAATAATTTAATTATGTTCTAAGAAAAGTGATTGAACTAAAGAATTCATTGAATTCTCCAAGCTGTCACGTTACCCGTATGCCTGCTGAGTGTACGGTGAAGAGAGCCATGACAGGGAAGCTAATGGGCGTGAAGGCTAAAGACAGCCCGAGGAACCGATGGATAGAAAGCAGAAGCAGTGAAAAGCGGTCTCAAAGATTTTGAAATTCGTAACTACGAGGCGAAAGCCGCATATCGATCGCTTTGAACGAGTATTGTGACGGAAGCCTTGATGCACCGCGCATTTTAACGCAATGAATAATGAAAGAAATTGTGGATAAATCTGATTTAATCGCACGAATTAATGGAAACTTCCCTTTAAATTATTTTCCATTCTCATAAACTTTTGCTTTCATTCTCATAAGTTGTTATGGGAAGAGTTGCCAGAATAACTAATATATTAAATATAATATTATGATGCTTTCCATTTCAATTCAACCGGGCTACTCGGGTCATGTTCTTCGATTTCGATGTAACTTAAATATGTTGCTCTCTGGTCAAAATAATGAGACACGTATTTTTTTGTTCGCCCGAAAAAAATTTTTTTCAAGAGTTATCGGCAATTTTGTTTTTTGCCTCAAACTCGATTTTTTTTAATTATATAAGAAAAAATTTTTTTGAAATGCCCATAACTTAGTCAAAAATCAACCGATTTTAATAATTCTGGGTTCAAAATGATCGTAATTACTTACACAAGCGACTTCATGTAGAAACAATTGCAAAAAAGTAGTTGAAAATTTTTTATTTAGTAAAAAAGAAAAAAAATTTAAATTTTTTCAAAATTCAATATTTCAAAAAGGGCATTTTTTTTTTTTTTATAACTTTTTCCAAATCAAAAAAACATCTCAAACTTTAATTGAGCTGCATGCCTAGTAGCTAAAATGCGTTGTTTTTGAGTAATGAATTTTTGAGTAAACACCCTGTTTCGCACTTTTTGTTTTTTGCAAAATAAAAAATTTTCAACTACTTTTTTGCAACTATTTCTACATGAAATCGCTCGTGTAAGTAATAACGATCATTTTGAACCCAAAACTATTAAAATCGGTTCATTTTTGACTAAGTTATGGGCATTTAAAAAAAAAAATTTCTTATATAATTAAAAAAAATCGATTTTGAGGCAAAAAACAAAATTGCCGATAACTCTTGAAAAAAATTTTTTTCGGGCGAACAAAAAAATACGTGTCTCATTATTTTGACCAGAGAGCAACATATTTAAGTTACATCGAAATCGAAGAACATGACCCGAGTAGCCCGGTTGAATTGAAATGGAAAGCACCTTATATAAGGGGCAGTGTCTCTCTTCGGTACATTTGAATGGCTTTGCAAACTATTTTCGCGCTGTTCTTGAACTTCATATTAGTAATTATTAAAAGTGGTTGAGAGCCTTAAATCTATTCTTTAGGTTGCGAATAAACGAATCTGAGATTGGTATAAGAAATGATATGATATTGAACCTAAACGCTTAATGTTTCAAAAATCGTAAGACGTGAAGCTTTCAGAGTTTGCAAAATGTAACTCAAATTTTCTTTTCATCTTTTGTGTCTTTTCAGGTTAAAATACTTTTTCATTTGACTCGAACTCGAACTTTAGCTCTACAATTACTTAGTTATTTGATTTAATAATCCACAGTATAAATAACCTTACAGACTAGACAAACATCTAAAGAAAAACAAGACAAATTGGTCAACTAAAATATTAGCATTTGGCAACTAAATTTTAAATATTTACAAAATCAGATCTATAGTAGATAAAGCGAAATCAACAAGCTGTTATTGGAAAATGAATTATAGTGTTTAAGCTAGCGAGCAATTGCTGGATTACTCGCAAATTTAGTCTTAAAGTTTTCCGCGTAAAAAACATTTTAAACATTCCGAGGATTTCTTTGCGGAACATTAAATCCCTCAAATCGTAGGGAACGTAATGCCCGTTTAAGAAATATTTTTTGCCTATATCAAATATTGAATATTTTTATTCTAGTTATCGAAAGTTGGTTGTGCGGCCTCCAAATGATAACGGTGTACTCTAAGTGAGAACGAACAGGAGCCCTAAACTGCAGTTTATAGGTATATGGATCAGAAAATTCAGTTGCATTGCGACGAATAAGGCCTACAACCGAGACCGATTTTGTAAGAATAAAATTAGTGTGACCACTGAAGGAAAATTTCGCATCGAATAAAACTCTAAGATCCTTAAACACTGTTACACTTTGTAGTAAATTATAAGAAATGGCTAAAAATGTGCTGATGCCTCGAAAATGTTAAATGAACACATTTTTAAATATTCAAAGACAGACGCGACTTCGTGCGCCATTGATGAAGATTTTTCATGTCGAGTTGAAACTCCTAAGCATCCACTGAGTTCTTAACAAAACAAATTTTTACACCATCCGCGAAGAGCGAAAAATTCGAAAGGAAAAAAAATGTGCCTATGTCATTGATAAAAATGACAAAAAGAAGTGATCTAACTATATAGTTTTAAGGGGTTATATAAGTTTTCAAAAAATCGTTTTCTTTTTTATTTTTTTTTCCTGAATGTACATATATTTAAGAATGCACACAGAAAATGTAATATCGTTCCAGTGAATATTTTTGAAGTTACACGCAAAATTGAAAAAGCATTTGAGAGTGCTCGAAAGTACAAGGCCAGCTCAGTGCGTTTTTTTTTCAAATGGTGTTTTGAAAGTCGGTGAACAACATTACTCGAAAACGGCTAAAAATATTAATCTCAAATTTCAACACGAGCTTCTTAAATATATTTTTTAGTAATTAAGAAAAACATTTTTCTGATAGCGGTCGCCCCTCGGCAGGCAATGGGAAACCTTCTGCCATGAAAAAGCTCCTCATAAAAATATCTGCCGTTTGGAGTCGGCTTGAAACTGTAGGTGCCTCCATTTGTGGAACAACATCAAGACGCACACCACAAATAGGAGGAGGAGCTCGGCCAAACACCCAGAAAGGGTGTACGCGCCAATTATATATTGTATATATATATACTTCTGAACGAGACTTTATCAATAAAACGGTCCGCGGGTGACATATGGAAAAAATAAATTTTTTGTTTTTTGGTAGGACTGTTACAAGCTTACATGGCAAATTTCAGCGTGATATGTCACATAGTTTGTTTTCTGTGCTACTGTAAATAAGTCAAGCTCGAGTGTGTTTTTCGAATTTAACGATGGAAATTCAAGTTGAACAAAGAATTTGTTTAAAATTTTGTTATTCCAACAAAATTTCGGCTTCAGATGCCTTAAAAATGTTGCAGACAACCTATGGGGACTCTGCTCTATCGTGTGCACATGTTTTCCAGTGGTACAAATGGCGCTCCCCGGAGGAGCCGAAACCCAAAAAACCACGCCAAAGTCGCTCAAAAATTAAGGTTATGCTGACTGTTTTTTTTTCGATTACGAAGGTGTGGTGCACTCGGAGTTCCTTCCGCAAGGCCGATCGATTAACGCTGAATATTATTTAGACGTTTTAAAGCGTTTGCGCGAGAACATTCGTCTTAAAAGGAAGGAATTGTGGGACAACAAGTCATGGTTCTTGCATCACGATAATGCACCAGCTCACACATCACGTCTTGTTCGCGATTATTTGAACAAAAATAATGTTGACTTTTTCCTGTTTCCCAAGCTCAAGTTGCCGCTCCGTGGAAAACATATTGAGACAATTGAAGTCATAAAAGAGAATTCGAAGAAGGAAGTGAAATCAATACCGAAATCGGCCTTCCAGAAATGCTATGATGATTGGAAAAAACGTTGGCATATGTGTATCGCCTCCAATGGTGATTACTTTGAAGGAGATAAAATAAAAATTGAACAATAATTAACCGTTTGTGTTTTATTAAATCAGTCTCGTTCATATTTGAGCAGAAGGTATATCTATAATTAATCGTAGATTTTTTTTTACCGATAAATTTTTTTTTTTTATAAACATTTTAAGGCCGAAGTGTTGGGCAAAAATCGATTTTTTTTATTTGCTTTTTCCTGTGATTAGTTACTAGATTTAACGTTACTTTAACAAAATCTGTTTGGTTTTTTAATTTCAGAGGATCCAGTTCAGAGATATAGTGGTCACCGCAAGACGACTTTTTTGAGAGGAGCTCCCGCAGATCAGCTTAAGCTCCTTTCGAAATAGATATTTTTAATAATACTAAGTCCTAAAATACAGCTAAAAGATAGCATAATATGTGCACAAATTTTTAGATCAATAAATTTAAAATTAATAACCGCGCTGTTAGTTCTGCCTTCTCTAAACTGGATAAAGAGGCAAAGCGAATGGGTCTGGTGGTGAACGAGGACAAAACGAAGTAACTCCTGTCTTCAAACAAATAGTCGGCGCACTCGCGTATCGGCACCCACGTCACTGTTGACAGTTATAATTATGAGGTTGTAAAAGACTTCGTGTATTTGGGAACCAGCATTAACACCGATAACAACGTCAGCCTTGAAATTCAACGTAGAATCTCTCTTGCCAACAAGTGCTACTTTGGACTAAGTAGGCAACTCAGCAGTAAAGTTCTCTCTCGACGAACAAAACTAACACTCTACAAGACTCTCATCATGCCCATCCTAACATATGGCGCAGAAGCTTGGACGATGACAACATCCGATGGAGCGACGCTTGGAGTGTTCGAGAGAAAGATTCTGCGTAAGATTTTTGGACATTTGCACGTTGGCAACGGCGAATATCGCAGACGATGGAACGATGAGCTGTAAGAGCTTTACGACGACATAGACATAGCGCAGCGAATAAAGATCCAGCGGCTACATTGGCTGGGTCATGTCGTCCGAATCGATACAAACGCTCCGGCTTTGAAAGTATTCGATGTGGTACCAGCTGGTGGTAGCAGAGGAAGAGGACTTGGCTTCACTTAGTGTGTCCAACTGGCGCCGGTTAGCACGAGAAAGGAACGACTGGCGCGCTTTGTTAAGCTCGGCCAAAATCGCGTAAGCGGTTATAGCGCCAATTAAGAAGAAGAAATTTAAAAGTTTACTCAGAAAAAATTCTGGAAAATTAGCTTTTTTTCGGCCTTCTAGCTGTATATAACTCCTTAAATCAAATACAGAATCAAATCACCGACTCCTCCACTTTTGGGCGAGTAAGTATCCAAAATACTAGTACACTGCTTTGTAACTTATCAAAAATGTTGCAATGGAAGTTACGGTTGCACAAAAACTGACTTGCCACTCAATTTACTAAAGTGAAGAGTCAGTGAGTGTGAAATACTAAATGTCGTTGCCACAGACCGCACTGGAACACATTGCATACAAATTTAAATCAAATTATTGCCCATTCAAGCGAGCAACGGTAATGCACACGCGATCATGTGTTGGAACGCATTCATTACATACAAATTGGTTGCAGTTGTTTGAAGTTGCCATAAACAAAGTGAATATATGGGAAAAGACACTGCGAGAGGTATTTGCTGATATGTACGTGTGTGTGTAAGTGCAAATGCATGTTTTCGTGCGGAAAATGATTTTTCCTTACCTCTGTGAAGAGTATTAAAGAGTACATACATGGCGTTGTTTCCAATGTTAAGCGTGCATTTAAAAATTAAAAAAAAAAACACTTGAAAAAACAATTAAAATTACACTTGTCTCGCAAAAAGATAAAAGTAATGGTTGCTAAATATGTAAATGAAACTCAGCTCTGTCTAGACTGTGGAGATATGTATGCATCAAATGAAGGAATAGACAGAATATGCAAAAATTATCCAAGAAAATTCTGCTGGGCTTGCAGCTGTAAGGTTCAATAAGAGGCAGATCTAATTACTTATATTTTTGAATTCAACAACCGATTGAGCGAGTGATTGTTGTATTGATAATTTTGTTGTACAATTGTTGTTGATGCTGTCAATGAGATCAAAGTGAATTTGGTATTTGGAATATTGCTTTGCTTTCAGCTACATACTTTCAAATATTTACATATTAAACACCCACCCACACTTAATCTCGTCACTGTCCGAAACACTACGCCCAACTGCACAGAAGGCGAAAGAAAAAGCGCGTCAAGTACAAATAATGCAAAGCAGCGCTTAAATATTGATGTGCGTACACAGAGTAAGAAATATTATCAGTCGCATATGCTCTTTTCGGTACGCAGTTTTTTATTCAAAGTAGGTAAATGCAGTTGTTTTAATCTTTAATTGTGGTTTAGGAGCATCAGTGTATGGAAAAATGCTTTTCTTATTTATCAAATTGTTGAGGCGATGAGCTCGCTTGAGAGATAGTTTCCCCGCTAAATAAGAGAACTGCGATTGCCTTGACTACGAATGGTCTGTTGCTGAAAAGGTAGCTACGAGCGCTTGAAAAATACGCCAACTTTTAAGAGCGCGATATCTTTCTGACCACTTAGACAGAACTTCCAATATTACATTCACATAGACCCAAATGCGTAATGTGAAATGAGATATCATCTGTGCTTGGACTACCTTTCACATTTTCTTTGACATACATACCATTTTTAAATACAGTCACTCATACCTTACTCAGGCATTTGAGCCAAAAATCAACATTTTTGACACCTGCTCTTCTTTGCTTTTCATTGAGGTCAAATAACTGCCGAAGCCACCCGGGACATTTGCGACGTGTATGGAGAAGGTGTTGTAGGTGAGTCTACAGCACGGAAATGGTTTGCAAAGTTCAAAAAGGAGAAGGGCCTTCTGAATTCGATGAAAAACGTCTCAAATTACTCTTGAAGGAGAACCATCACTAAAGCAGTCGTGAATTGGCAAACAAAATGATAAAAGAATGCCATGGTCAACAAGGAGATCTACATTGTCCAGCTACACTACGTAAATGAGGCTATTCGACTGAAAATACCTGATTGATATGGTCAAACCATACGCCTTCACGATAACGCCAGACCCCATGTTGCACAGGTCGTCAAAGCCGCACTCGAAAAGCTAGAATAGGAGGTCCTTCAGCATCCGCCGCATTATTTGGACCTTTGCATTGACCGATTATCATCTTTTCCGCTCTCTGTAAAACCATATGAGAGGCGTTACTTTCGATAACAAAGAGGTCCTTAAAAGCTGGCTCAACAACTTCTTTGACATCAGACCAGACGATTTTTTGCGGAGCAGCATCAACAAACTGGTCGAGAGGTGAGAAAAGGCTGCAGACTAAATAGCAACGACGAATGTATAATTGAACAATTTATTGATATATGTATGTAATTATTGTTTTTGGTTTAAATTAAAGTTTTCGGTGAAAACGCTACGAACTTATTCCCCTATTTAATACTTTCCTCTAACTTTTTTCTCATAGCTTCTCTAAAAATATGTGATGGCAAAAGTACTCTTGAAATTCCACTAAGTCTGTGTAATCTTGCATTTTTTCTTAGTTTGATGATGAAATAAGCTTTCTATGTAAGTAAAGTGTTTTTTTTAATTTACTGCTTATTGGTGGTTACTTACTGCGAGTATTACTGCGCACGTCAAACTCCAGTTGTTAAGTCATGTTAAGTATTTAACTACCCAGTAGACTTGAAACTACTGACTGCACCTCGAATTAAATGCGCTCTCGTTATGGTTGATGGCTGACGGGCAGGCCTATTTTAGCCATTTGGCAGTGTTCCAAAGAATTTTGTTTAAATTATATTTTAATGTGTACAGTTTTGGTATCAATTTCGGATCTCAATTGCGAAAATAATTTTTTTCTAATATTAATTGCGCCTCTACTACAAAAATTTATTAACAGAACTAATCAAATCTGAATGAAGTCCCTTATTTTATTTGAGTTATTCTGGAAAAATCTTGTGTGGCTAAAATTATTTCGCGCCTCGTATTTTCATAATACTCATATTACATACATACATGCATATTTACTTACACAGAATAAATCCGTTTTACTTTCCGCACTTGCTTGCAAACATTGAATTCATCCCATATAATTTTATATTTTATTTATGCATCATACATATATACTTACATACATACAGATCCATAGCATACTCACGTGTTTAGGTACTTCTGGGTAATTACATATTTAATAAGAATTCTGTTATTCTACAGCTGGCAGCTGGCTTTGATGACAACCTGTCAGATTGTCAAGCAGTCAAACACGCATTCACTTTGATATGTTTCTACAGAAGTCGTATCCATTTGCGTATCAATTAATTTTTGTTTTTGTTGCTTTGAGAAAAAATTAAAAACAAAAATAATTATTTTCGAAAATACTTTAATGGGGATTTGCGCGAAGTTTTCTTTCAGTATTTGATTTAAGGGGGTATTCTAGTCTAGAAATTTGAAAAAATCGAAAATTTTTTTTTTTCAAAATTCGATAGTCTAGGTATTCAAAAATATCTCCCTAAAAGGATTTTGCAAAATTCGAATTATTTTCGAAATTACAACTATTTTAGTGACGCGACAGCTAGACTGGTTTGAGCGGACGGCGAAATTCAAACGCGTTTTTCTCAAAACTCCTTTTGCTGAGGTGGTTGACACGATATCTGAAGTTCTATCTGACCGATCCCTTTGAAATTTGGTGAGAATCTTTTTCATACATCTCTTTATCACTGGAGCATTGGATTTTGAAAAATTTTAATTTGAAGTATTTTTAAAAAATTCGTAAAGGTCAAAAAACAGAGGTAAAAAAAATTTTTTTTTTTCAAGTAGGCGCCATTTTGTGAATTTTTATTTTTTTTTTTCGGCCGAGGCTCAAGATGTAGCGACATCTTTACTAATTAAGAATTTTCTTTGTTTGTTCGATTTAGATCACTACAAGGGTTGGAATCATGTCAACCAGGGAGCACTGTTTGACTAGCAACCCCTACTTCACCGACCTGTCACTGGATGAATTTTTGACTTTTTTTTTTTTAATTTTTTTTATATACCTTAAACATCAATAAATATTATATAAAAAAATTGATAGTAAGAATGTTTTTAATTTTTCTTTTATCCTAGTTTGAAAAATACCCAAAAAGTAGGGCTCTAGACCAGAATACCCCCTTAAAAGAGGCGGCCGCCGTAGCCGAATGGGTTGGTGCGTGATCACCATTCGGAATTCACTGAGAGGTCGTTGGTTCGAATCTCGGTGAAAGCAAAATTAATAAAAAAATTTTTCTAATAGCGGTCGCCCCTCGGCAGGCAATGGCAAACCTCTCCGAGTGTATTTCTGCCATGAAAAAGCTCCTCATAAAAATATCTGCGGTTCGGAGTCGGCTTGAAACTGTAGGTCCCTCCATTTGTGGAACAACATCAAAACGCACACCACAAATAGGAGGAGGAGCTCGGCCAAACACCTAACAGAAGTGTACGCGCCAATTATTTATTTATTTTTTTTTTTATTTGATTTAAAAGAAAAGTGCGGCTAAGGGCTATCAAACAATGATGTTGTAAGAAATAAGGAACGTCCTTGGCAATTAAAAAAGTTGGAGGATGATGTCGATGAATACATACATACACTTGTCAAACATAAGTTTTTTCAAAATGCTAAAGCTCCAAGGAATCAAGGACTGATTTGAAGGCTAAGACATTGGATACCACATGAATTAAGGCCGAGAGATGCTAAAGGCTACATGCTAAGAAAGAAAGGGTTCTTGATACCGGGTCGGCGGATGCGGCTGTTAACTTCGAAGCAGTCTGCGTTCATAGATACCGTCACATTGGCGGCATGCACGATTCATACTGATTCCTAAAGATACAAGCCCAGTCAGTAATTATCTTACTGTGCTGGACTAGCAAAACAGTACGCCTACGTACTAAACCCTGAACCCTGTCTCCTCCACCACTTTCCCTGCGGTACTGCTTCAACGTATCACTTCGTAGGGCTGGCTATAGCTTCGTCCATATCTATCCATTATGGCCTCTCACCTATGCAATGTATCTTAGCTCTCTTTGAGTTCTTGCAACAAATGTAGCGACTTCCTCCCAGCTTTCTTCCGATTCCATCGTGTAGCCAACTATGTCGATTGGATTTGAAAGTCTACTTTCTGCCGTAAACCGTGCACAATGGAAACTGACATGTTCCGCGTCTTCTGCAACGTTGGTGCCTCCGTGTCCAAAAAGGAACTGTGCCACGTGATCGGTTGCATCACCAAAACTACGGTTGAGCTATGGTCGTAATTCATGAACCAGTTTATAGGTTCATCGCTCTTTACTGGAGGTATTCCATCGGTCTTGCCACCTTGTTAGTGAAAAAAGTCTTTCCTCTTCTCTCACCGCTATTTTATTTACTTCCACATCAGCTGCATATGTGTCATATACTCGTTTCATCTCGCTCGCGAGTATATCCGTTGGTATTATATCAGTTATCAAACACGCCGCATCATCCAATATGGTTCTGTAATTGCAACATGCTCTCAGGGCACTTAGCCTATATGCAGACAATAACCTTCTTTTGTTTCCCTTCAGCTTCGCCGCATTTGCCCAGACTGAGGCTGCATAGAGGATCATTGAAATAGCTACGTTCGTCAGTAATTTTAGCCTAGTAGACTCAGGGCCACCTATGTTAGGTAAGATCCTTGAGAGTGCCATTTGGATGTTCGCCATTTTCTTTATCGCGCAGTCAATATGAGCCATAAATTTAGCCTGCAGTCGACCATGACGCCTAGATATTTCAATGCGGATTGAGAACGTATAGTTTGTTCTCCCTTTCTGATTTTCATATCTTCAACTGTTTTGCGGCTTGTTTTCAGAACCGCCTCCGATTTGTTCTCTGCTACTTTTCTGGGTGCTGGTAAGCGAGGAACGTTGTCGTACATGGTGTTCCATAAAACAGGACCTAGGACCTAGGATCCCTGTGGTGCACCAGCAGTAAGTTTGTAAAATTTTGTTCCAGCACTGCTTTCATATCTAAGTTCCCTATCAGAGAAATAACTTCTTAGTATACTGAGAAGATACTGCGAGATGCCGATTTCGTACAGGCTATCCAAGATGTGCGACCAACTGGCCGATTCAAAAGCGTGGACGTCAAGTCCAGTGTGGTTATTGCACAGTATTTTTTGATGCCTCAACGCCATCTCTTTCCTTCAATTTCCTTGATAGCTGTGCTGACAACCGTATTAATTTCGTCAATCGTCGAGCGTTTTTTCCGAAAGCCAAACTACATGGTACTCACCGCTCACTTTTCCTCTAAAATAGACACTAGGCTATTACTAATAACATGTTTAAGTACTTTGCTTATCGTGCCCAGTAGGCAAATGGGCCGGTACGAAGATGGATCATCAACTGGTCATTTAACTTTTGGTAACAACACAAGACGTTGCAATTTCAATGGTTTAGGCAAAATACCTTCGTCCAAGCACATTTGTCAACACAGATTTGAAAACATTCACAAACCGATATTTTTTAAGTTTTGCTCTAAAAATTTTTCCTTGTGTCACAATCAAAGGGTTATCGAAAGATTTTTATTACGGCGGAAGTCGTAGATGAATGGGTTGGTAGTGACTACCGTTCAGAATTGCGTAGCTTCGAATCTCCGTGCATAAAACTGCAAAAGGATAGAAAAAGTTGTGCCTAATAAAGGTCGCTCCTCGGCCGGCAATGGGCTCCGAGTGTATTTCTGCCATGAAAAAGCTGGTCATAAAAACCAATTTCATACGGAGTCGGTAGATTTCTCTATGTGTGGAACAACATCAAGACGTGCAACCCAAATAGGAAGTGATTCTCCGCCAAACACGAACAGACGTGTACGCGCCAATTATTTATTTATTTATTTTTATTGTTTATTTGCGAAAGCCAATTTTCATTTCTATTCGCTCGACAAAAGCTGCTTCTTTACTTCCTTTTTATAAAAACTGATGGTAATGTAGTTGGGAGTGGTAGTGTTTCAATAAAAAAACTATACTTTTAGTCACATTTTTTTGGTTATCAGTTCTCTCATTGCTTTGATTTGACACATCGTAATTTAGAAAAGCATACTGCGAAATTCTGCAACGCTCCCATGTACACCACATAGACTGCTCAGATTAGTTCGCTTGCTGATTAGTAAATCCTTGCACAAACTTTCTTTCAAACATATTTTTCTCAACACTTTAGCTTTAAATACTTTTCTCGCATTAGCTTTTATCTGGCATAGTTGGCGTGCCCATGCGGCTCTTCAACTACGCTCAGTTAACTGAAGGCGAGAATAAAATAAAATAAGAGAAAAGTTATACGACTCTGTGGCCTGTGAAGTAAAGTGCTTGGCGCAATTTTTAATTAGCTTCGCAGCGTCAAACACAGACATGCACACACACATTTCCACTAATGTACAAGAAGCACACAAAAGTCGCTATAAAAATGCAATAAAACGAAGTACGAAATAGTTGCTAGCCGCAGGTTCGTTTTGTTAGTGTTCCTCTGTAAATGGTAATAGTAATGGTAATGGCATGCATTTGAAATTGAATTACCTTTTGAGAAATGTTAATTGCATTTTTTTTTTGCTTCTTTCAAGGGCCGATCTGTGAATTGTTGCCTTGGAAAGTGTTTTCTATAATATCATCCGCTAGAACCAATCAATGACATACTTGAATGTGTGTCAGTCGGTGAGCTAATGGAATAGCAAGGAATTGTAATACTTGGGATATATTTTAAGGGGAATTTTGTTTTTTTTTGAAAAAAATATTTAGCTCCGTATACAATGACAATTGAAAGGTATTTACGTTGAAGGAACTCTATTTCCAAGAACAGCTGCGCTTTTGCAAGTAGCTTTCTCGTTTCGCTTCATATCCAGAACTGAAACTCCATTAGCACTTATAATGTTTTCATAAAGAGGATAACTTACATTTTGGTCGTTTTTAACTAAGGTCGTAAGGAGTGGACCTTCTGCACTTATTTTCACAATGTATCAAATCACAAAATGTTTGCGGAATCTTGCGCCTGTACGCAATCGTGCCTTAAGGAGACAACTTCATTCTCGCCACGAGGCTTATTCCCTACTTCCTTACATCTTTCTATTTCATCCAATCGTGAGTAACTGATTGCTCATTAAATGAGTATTAGTACCTAAGAATGACTCTTTTTAAAACTGGACAAAACTGATGTTATCTGTCATGTCCGACCGACTTCCGCAGTTCCTCCTGTCACCAAGCAGAGGGGACTGTAGGAGGCTGCTGGGACTGATGACGGGGCACTTTCTATAGGCAAAGCACATGGAAAAGGTGGGCATCTTAGACAGAGAGTGTACTGTCCAGCATGTGGAGAGGAGGATGAGACGGCGGACCACTTTCTGTGCGTTTGCCCCGCCTTCGCTCAAAGCAGGCTTGAGGTCTTTGGCACTGATGTGTTAAGAAGCGACCACCTTGGCTCCTTGGTCGAGTAGATTTAAAGAAAATTAAAAAGGGAATCCGAGTGTACAATGGACTTAATTGTGTCTGAGGGCTGTACTTGCTAGTCTGCCCCGACAAAAAAAAAAAACTGATTGCTGAACACCACCGCAGAATCTGTGTCTTAATTAAGTCCATAAAACTATATTTTTAAGTTTCCTCAATATCCTGGAAGCTTATGAGAAATATGCCGGTTACACTAAGAAATTTCTCAATGGATAAAGCCAAGGCTTTTCTCAGCCAGCGATTATCACTAGTGTGAGATAGTAAGTTATTTACTATTCTTGCAGGTGACTTGAGAGCAAAAAGACCTTGCCGAACTCAAGCGCCAAGTGATAAGATTTACGTTTAGCATTTTGGCAAGTTTAATTTAAGAACTCCAAGGAGGTTTAGGTAAAATAATTCATCAGATCTTCCACCACACCACCTGAAAGGTGAATTGAACAGCTTGGGATCGGTTAGATTGGTTACCGAGAAAGTGGACACACTTGGACGAAGGAATCAAATTAATCTTTTGTGAAGTCATTGCGAAGGAGGTAAGGTGAAGGAAACTGATTGGACGAAAGGATACTGGTAAGAGGGTTGAAGGAAGAGGAGAGAAGGGGGGTTGAATATTTGTGGATTACAAACGATGATTATGTTATGGTTGTTTTAACGGCCTTATGCTGCTGATGAAGTTGATTTGATTTTCAATGTCAAGGTCTGTTATATCAGGAGGCGTAACTAAGAAGTGAGAGCCCAGATCCCAAAATCTTAGGCCAGCGGGAGCATGGCAGCATTCTCCATACAGCTGACGCAAAAAGGACTCGACGTAATTCTACGTCTCACAGCATGCATACCTAGCGAATAGTGTCCTATGAGGACACCCACGAAATTCGAAATTTCGCTGAGATTTGGTCAACCTTAGAAGATCTCGCAAACGCCTCCCTTTATAGGTTTGTGCACTTACTCAGCGCTCGCTGAGTTGATGCAAAGAACATCTTTGCAGTAGTAGACCCCAGGTGGTCAATGGGATCTTCTTTCGCGAGGAGACAACCTCAGAGGTCTCTCACAAGCTGAGGTTGGTCAGTTCATCTGCCTCGCAGTTTCCCGCAATGTCGCTATGACCAGATATTCAGATGAGTTTTATGTCAAAGAATTGGGATGCGATCGAAAAAGAAGTCAGGCATTTTTCAAATG
The DNA here is from genome assembly GCF_027943255.1 of Anastrepha obliqua. NCBI lineage: Eukaryota > Metazoa > Arthropoda > Insecta > Diptera > Tephritidae > Anastrepha > Anastrepha obliqua. The sequence continues at coordinate 54,668,889 of NC_072893.1, forward strand.
CATTGTCATTGAGCCCAGGGTCCTAATTGCCGCTTGGCTATCGGAGTAGATATTTAATTTCTTGAAAGTTGAAATGAACTTGAATAGCTAATCAGCAGCTTCTTTGATTGCAGATACTACTGTTGGAAACACATTGCAGTGATTCGTTAACCTAAACTTGTGTCTCATGTAGAGCTTCTCGCAAAATACTCCTCCGCCAACCCTTCCTTCGAACTTCGGATCATCCGTGAACAAGCTGATCAGGCCTTGTTTCTAAGTGTAGCCCACCGTTCACTACTCCCTTGATGGAATGTGGGTAGAGAATGTTCCGCTTGGACTAAGCGATGTATGTTTTTTTTTCAAATTTTTGCACATTAAAAGGCTTGCTCATAGAAAACTGAAGAAAATAATTTTCCCGGACTCTAAGGTTCGAGAAGTAGTATTAATAGCCCGCTAAATCTCAATTATTTCATGTAGTACATACAGATTACTGAACATTTAGTATTTATATACAGATTGAGTACTCAAGTGGTCTTGCAATTGACGGCTCATTTACCAGTCTGTCTCGAAATTGTCATTTGTTAATGACATCTCTTTACTTATCAACTTGGCTGACAGTTCGTTGAAATACTAAGCGCTGTTTAAGCGACGACAGTTCTGAAATTTCAAAAGATTAATTAAACTGTCGCACTGTCTTTTTGGCTAAAGGATGGATGGCTCCTTTGAAAAAAGTAAATAAAATAAAGAATAAATTAAAAAAAACTCTGTATGTACGTATGCATATATAAATACTTATATATGTTTATAGAAAATCAAAATGATTTGCCGCAATAAATACGTATTGCAACTCCATTGACTGTCATACTCATGGCACTTTTACTCACATCAAATAACTTTTTTTGGGTAGATGCATAAATATTTTGTTCTGGGATGACGTCCGTTAAGAGGAAACTATCATGAGTGCTGCCATACAGGCATAGCAGCTTCACAGCTACACTTTCGTACTAAACAACTCTCCACTGTCTATCACTCTCTCCGCGGAACTGCTTCATGCAGCTGGTTAGCTCTACGCCTCCTAATTATTGTTGACGCGTGCGAGACTCTGCTCGTCTAAGATCGTTATGAATCTGTGTTATATGCGCGCAGATCCTCTGCCAGTATATTTTCTCTGTTTAAAATTTTAAAGGTTTTGGGAGCTTAGCGTGGGCATTGGAACAAGACGTGTTCAACCTATTTTTCACTCTCCGCGCAGATTGGGCAGTTTGGTTAATGGTCATGGGCAAATCTATGGAGATATTTTCTAAATACCCCGTACCCTGAAAGGAATGTTAGATGGTAGTTTGTTCCTCTGTGGTTCTTTTCTACCCTTAGGTGACCTATTCCAACGGTCCGGCCAGTGGGCGTTAGAACGACGACTTTAGTTTTCAGCGATTTCTTTACGCATTACTCTATCGTCGAGTTCGGATAGCCTTTCTGCATTTGTTTAGCCAGAATGTCAACTGGGATTTGTCCTGTATGGCAAACGATGCGTCGCCAGAAATTGTGGGGAAGTCGAAGATGAGTTTGTTTGTATAGCTATGCTCATTGCATCATTGGTGATGTTCATTGCATTAGCCCAGATCGGTGCGCGTACAATAGGACCGATCTGGTGACCTTACTATACAGTATTCTTTTGCTATGACTAGGGCCATCGTTGTTTGGCAACATTTGTGCTAGACGGGACTGCACACCCGACGCCTTCGTCACAGGGCTTTCTAGGCGTATTTTAAAATTTAGACGACAATCAATCAGCATCCCTAGGCATTTAATGGCGGGTTTTGCATTGATAGTTACAGTCCCAAATTTGAGCTTAATGGATTCTACATCATCTGTTTTCTGCTCAACTAATTTCAGGTTTATAGATCCTACTTGCTGATTCGCTTGCGATACTCTCGATTTCTTAGATGTGTTTTGCCAATATTACCACTGCGATATCATCCGCGAATCCAATGACTTTCATTCTGGGAGGCTTATCTAGTCTAAGTACCCCGTCGTACATAAGGTTTCGTAGTAGTGGGCCTAATCCTGATCTTTGTGGGCCCCTGGTGTTACATTGAACTCCTCAATGCTTTTGTTTATTCTAAACCCCACTTTACGGTTATTCTGATAATATAACTGGGAGCCCCTACTTTTATGAGGGCTTATAGTGCATTGAATATAAATATGTAAGTATGCATGTACATATGTATGTAGTACACACGTGCATATGCATAAATCAAATAAGGGCATTCAATTCTAACTAATTTGAAGCAACTTAAGCCGAATAGCTCTTTCTATTTGTTGTAGTTGTATATCTTGGTGGGAATAACTCATACTATGTACTATAAAAAACAATAAAAACTATTATTTAAAATATTTGAAAAATCACCAATTGAGGCTTGACTTTATACTCCGGCCGTTTCGAATTTCGGTCATCTCATTTGTGTCAGAAATTGCAACTCGTGCACCCTGAGAAGTCCACATAAGCAACTGGACCCCGCCTTTAAACGGAAACTCACTATTTTCTATTTGCATACAGAGAATTTCTGTTACGAGCCATTAAATATAAACAATTTCAGCTAAATTTCGTTTTCCATTTTTAAGAAATTAAGAGCCAAACCCCCACCTGAGTCTTAACAGCAGAAATACCACGTTCATAAACACACTGTTTAGTGTAACAACTAATGCCCAAAGCTGTTATATGCCCACAAAAATTGTGAATAATATAATAATCAGAAGCGTGTAAATTTTACACATTTCGAATTATAGCTAGCCGGCCATTGGGACTGCGGCTCGTATTGTTCTGCTACTTTTGCCCTCTACAGGCCACGCTATACCAAATACTCACACATGCTTACACACACATAGATATGCTACTTATTTCGATGATAAATAATCATTTTATACGCGATCTGAATTATCTCTGCACTCGGGCAAAAACAGCAAACAGCGACAACAACTCACCATTCATTTTACATTGGCTACTCTCACTGCATCTGTGCCATTCGTTAGCGCTCACTTGAAATATGTGTCACTCATACGCCCAGTTGGGTAAACAGCGTATTGTGTAAAATTTATGCGACAAGCGAAATGCGAAAAATAGGGCAATGCACGTTTCATTGCCGTTGTTGTGGGCATCAGTTTTTAAGTGTTTACAAAGGCATACATAAATACAAACATATGCATGTACGCGTGTAAGCATAGCTGCTGAACGTATAGCATAAAATCACAATTAAGTTTTGATTTAATCTTCCCACAAGTGTCAACAACTTCGCATGCATTAAATTATTCATTATGCAGACGCACACATGCAAGGCTGCTGGGATTTAAAAAAGTTACAAAGTTGAACGACGCAGACACCCGTTTCCAGTAAACTCATGCATACGTTTAAGAGCTCCACATGAAAAATATGATAATTTTTTATTCGTTAAATTGTCTTTATTACAAAATTAATCGAAAATGTATGCCATGTAGACTTGTGCGTATGTATTTATGTGCTTATACAAAGATATGTTTTCCAGGCAGATAGTTGTGAAATAATAAGCTAGTAAAATCCATACCATGTTAAACAAAATAAAACTCTGAAGCAATTAAAGGAGTTGCGATACAATTTTGCTTATTTATGTTAGTAACTGATGTCCCAAGAATATTTTGATAAATACCAAAAACGAAAATTTAAAATGTTCTATCCTAACACGTAGGAATTTAAGTATACAGTTTTTTTTATTTCCATTATAAATTACAATCTGTTAATAATATTAACAATAAGAAACGGTGTTGGGGTTTGGAATTAAAATGTCCGTTCCCTTTGGAAGAGAACATTATTGTCTTTGGTAGCATTTAGTTACAATTTTACTAGCACAACATAGTTTTCTATAATTTTATTTGTATTACAGTACGAGCAAGATCTGTGGGTGTTTTGCGCTTTAGTCTTCTTGGTTGGAGTTCCATTTCCGGTATCAGTCTCATTTCATAGTGTTTGTGCTCTAATAGTCGCAAGATATGCTTACTACGACTTCTTTTTACTGTTTCAGTGACAGTGTCTAAGCCGTGGTCGCGATGAATATCGTCATTTCTTATGAACCAATTTGCGTTTGTGATTGTCCTTAGCATCTTAGATTGACTCTCTGTATTATTTGTAAATTTGATTTACTGGCAGTCCCCCAAAATTTTTAGTCCGTAGGTCGACGTCGGTCTGATTATTGATTTGTATATCATTTGTTTATTACATAAGCTTAGGGTTGATTGTTTTCCTAGGAGCCAAAACAGTTGTCGGAATTTGTTTTTCATCTCATTTCTCTTGTTCATTATGTGTTTTTTCCATGTGAGTTTTGAGTCAATCGTGATGCCTAAATATTTTGCACTTGAGCGTATTTTTATGCCTTCTCCGTCCTTGCAGATTTTCTCTTCGCGTATATTAAATGTTGTGTTTTGTCTTTATTGACCTCAATGCCCTATTTGTCAAACCATTGTGTTGTAGCTGATAGCGTATCTTGCAGTGTTTTTGTTGCTGCTTCTTCATTGTTGTTAGCTGACATTAAAACTGTGTCGTCTGCAAATGTAGCTATCACTGATCCTCGAGTAGTTGGCGTTGGTATATTTGCTGTGTATACTAAGTATAGTATGCTTCCTTGAGGTACTCCAGCTGTCGCCGTCAAAATTTCAGAGCCCTCATCGTCGTATTTTATGAAGAAGTGTCTATCAATCATGTAGCTTTTAAGAATTTTAAATATGTTAAGTGGTAAAATGTTTTTTAGTTTATATAGAAGCCCTTTGTGCCATACTCTGTGAAAAGCTTTCGCGATATGTAAATACACGGCAATGCAAAATTTCTTCTAATCGAAGACGTCTGTAATTTTGTTTACTACTCTGTGAATCTGTTGCACAGTTGAATATTGTTTTCGGAAACCGAACTGGTGTGAGGAGATGGCAAAGATGTCCATCACTAGAAATAATTTTTATTTGGAAAAAAACATTTTCAAAAGAAAATTGACTGAATTATTTTGTGCCACCTTGTAGCACATTCAATTTCAGTACAATAAAATGAAAGTTTAAAGTGGCGCCAAATTCGGATTGATTTTTGGTATTTTTTCCCTTTAACAGACTAGCGCTCGTTCTTTCATTTAGAAGCCACTTTGATCGCCAGCAAAAAAAAAAACACAAACATACCAACTATCATATTAGGTACAATTTTTAACCACTTCAAACGTGCATTTTATTAAATGGAAACTTAATGAACCGTAAGCTGCATACCTAAAATGTTTCTACTAATGTTGATCAATGAGTGTGTAATTTTTTGAATTTTTATGAATTTTGACTCAAATCTAAAGCTTTGATTAGCATGGTTTTTTATAGTAAAAACTTTATTTTTATGAAAAAGATTTGCGAAAAATAACTGACATGGCGAACATGAGCTGAGTGTTTTGAGTTTTTTTACGCGCAATGTATCTGCGTTTAAATTTTGAGGATATTAATGTTTTGTACCGGAGGAGGAGCTTTTCCAAACAGTCCAAAAGGGAGTATGTGCCAATTATATAAAGTATATATTGATATAATATATAAGTTTATATAAGCAAATGAGTTTGAGCCTTTTTTTTAGTTTAATAAACTCGACTGAGATTTTATTGTGTTGACATATCAATATCTGATGGTTTTAAACTCTGCGACTCTTTCAGTTTGATTATTTCTATGTCTTCTTGCAATATACTAATTTGATCCATTTTAAATAATTGGTAGTGCTAATATAAATTTTGCTGGTGGAAACTGCCATCCGAACGGCAGTTAATGCCTGCTTTTGTTGGGGGCCGCCGTAACCAATTTGGTTGGTACGTGACCACCATTTGGAATTCGAAGTATGTTGGTTCGAATCTCGGTGAAACACCAAAATTAAGAAAACGTTTTTTGAAGTGAAAACTTCTTTAGAATCGTTGGGAGTGATTTGAGAAAAAGTGAAACGGAAATAGCGACCCTCTTGGCTACGAAGCGTTATATTATATGTTGATATAAACGTAGCGACGAACTAAATAACTTTTATTTTTTCTTGTGATTCGAACCAAGGATTTTGGATCGGAAGCTCACATTGCTAGCCGCTCGGCTACCGCGCCATGCTGTCGGCGCTGGCCTAAAAGTTATTTAGCTACGAAGCGTTATATTATATGTTGATATAAACGTAGCGACGAACTAAATAACTTTTAGGCCAGCGCCGACAGCATGGCGCGGTAGCCGAGCGACTAGCAATGTGAGCTTCCGATCCAAAATCCTTGGTTCGAATCACAAGAAAAAAAATTTTTTTATACAGTTATTTTTTTTTTTATGATATGTTTATGAGGAGCTTTTTTTCATGGCAGAAATACACTCGGTGTTTTGCCATTGCCTGCTGAGGGGTGAGCGCTATTAGAAAAATGTTTTTCTTAATTTTGGTGTTTTCACCGAGATTCGAACTGACGTTCTCTCTGTGAATTCTGAATAGTAGTCACGCACCAACCCATTCGGCTACGGCGTTTGTTTAATTTTACTGATGCAAAAATGAGGGAAAATATTTGAATAAAGTTTGCTTACTGTTTACACATTTTCCAAAGGTGACGGAGAACCAAAATCAATAAATAGCATCACGGAATTCATTCACGAAAATTTAATAAAGTATACACCAGAAGTATCGCGGATACGATAAAGTTCCAATGATTTTAAGAGGTGATTTCAACGTAAATTTTGCATTGGACACAGCGGTTCCTTCAATTGACTTTCTCAATACAACATTCAATTTAAAAATGTGTAACAATCGCACTGAATCGACAACACGATCAAAAACAACAATTGACGCGGTATTTCAAAGATATGTTGACAACATCGAAACCAAAGCATTTGTATCATATTTTAGCTATCATAAGCCACTCGTATCATTTGTTGAAATTGAAAACATTGAGGATGAATAATAATAAAATGAAGAAAATAAAATATGAACTTTATAGCAATATTATAATGAACCTATAATTATCCCGCCCCTAATGCTGTTTTCGTCTCATTCTCTCTCAGTTTGTTTTACGGAAGGTTTCACTTCTATCGCGTCTAACCGTTAGACTGGTATTTTTTTCTAATAGCGGTCGCCCCTCGGCAGGCAATGGCAAGCCTTAGAGTGTATTTCTGCTACGAAAAAGCTCCTCATAAAAATATTTGCCGTTCGGAGTCGGGTTCGGGTTGGGACCGGAGTTTTCAGAGAGGCCCGGACTCGAGGGTAATTCCAAGAAATTTCCTGCTTGAAAAAATATAGTAAATAATACTTTGATACTTTGATTTCAAGAGGAACACATTTCTCGTCATCATGGTCTCAGTTATCATTAGTACTCAAAATCGGTTTACTACAATTAAAAACATAAACAACATTTTCTCATTCCTGTGGCTATTTCCAAAAATTGAAAAAGCAGAACTTCAGACAGCAGCTCTTAATTTTGCTAAAAAATACCCTTCTGATGTGTCGGAAGAAATCTCAATTGAGATGTGTCACTTGCAGAGTGTGTACAAGGCGAATTTTACTGGAAATTCGGAATGTTGTATGCCTCCGTTCGACTTGTTGAATGCCATCACAGCTAGAAACTTGGATACTCTGTTCCCGAACATCTGCATTGCTTTGCGAATATTCTGCACCCTGCCAGTATCGGTTGCCGGCGTCAAGGATCAAAGACTACCATCGTTCTTGTTCAACTCAGAGTCGAGTAACAGTATTGGCAACTTTGTATTTGGAATCTGAGTTAGCAAGGAAACTCGACTTCGATGATATTATAAGAGCTTTTGAATCAGCTAAAGCAAGAAAAGCAAAATTCTAAGCATCGTGGCAGTCATTTTCAAATATTTGTAAGGCTCACAAAATGAATAAAAAATTTTAACTTTTTTCAGCTGCGTTTTTTATTTCAGATCTGCTGAAGAGTTTTCTAAAATACATTTTAATCAATATTTCATAATTAATTCTATCAAAAATTTTATCAATGAGTTTTTCAATGTTTAAATGTTATATCTCTTTAACATAATACGCATTTTGATAAATAAATAAAAAATTGAAGGGGCCCGCATCTCAAGTTTCCCCCGGGGCCCGAATACTCTCTCCACGGCCCTGACGAGATAGGTATATCAAAAGTGCTTTTATCGGGTGTTTTTTTAGCAGCATGAGAGCTTCCCTTATCGATAACTATGTTTAACAGCTGAGAATGGCAATGTTAGGTTAGGTAGTGCTGGCTGATCTGTAAACAGGTCTCAATTAGACCCCTAGGGCCCATTGCGTTACCAGTTCTATGTCGCAAGAGTCGAAGATATTATTTTTTGTAATTCATAATGCACGTCTACGCGAGTTCTAACAAGCCGTTCAGCCTTTTGTCAGCAGTATTCCCCAAGGATAAAAAATATGTTGATCCCAGGTACATTTTTCGAGTCCAGGGAGTGGAAAATAGGTGTTCCGAAGTACGTCTAACATTTGTTTCGTTGCATGTATTACACACATCCTTAAATAGTGATTCTTAGTGAGTGCAAGGGGCTATAACTGCTTTAATAGCCACTTGACTATCAATGAAAATGTTTGGCCGAGTATTAAGATGAGTTAATTCGAGAGCTAATACAGCTGCTTTTGTTGAGGCACAGATTTCAGCGGATAACAACGCTATTCTCTCAAGAAATAGGAGTGATTTAAAAGAAAATTTCCTAAAAATGTATCAAAATTGAGCACGTTATTAGGCTTTTTGTAAACGAGGGCATAACCAAATATCTATTGAAATCGGAGCGGCCTGCATAGATGCAAAATTTCCATGTGGGAGCCTATACTTTTGAAACAGTGCAGCATTTTAAGTATCTAGGAGTTATGTTCGCATGTAGCGGTGATTGAACTTCCGCAGTCGGGGATCGCTTCAACGCCACCAACAAAGCGTATTACGTCCACCTTAACTTGTTCAAGTCCCGACTTTTGTCTAAAGCTACAAAGTCAACTATGTACAAGACCCTTATTCGACCAATCCTAAGGTATGGTTGTGAGGTAGAGGCTTTTAAAGTTGATGACTGAGCGCAGATTGTCAGCATGGAAAGAAAAATTCTAAGAAAGATCGTTGGCCCAATAAGAATGGATGATGTTACCTACAGAATTCGATTGACCTCTGAACTGATCGATCTAACTCAGAACGAGACAGCTGTACTTCTATTAAAGCGCAGCGCATAAGATGGCTAAGTCATGTGATCTGTGTGCCTGCTGACTGTACCGTGAAGAAAGCCTTGACAGGAATGCTAATAGGCGTGAAGGCCAAAGGCTCACCGAGGAACCGTTGGATAGACGCAGTGGAACATGATCTTAAGAAGTTGGAATACGTAACTACGAAGCAACAGCTCAAGATAGACCGTTTTGGAGAAGCATTTTGGAGGAAGCTTTGACGCTCCCCGCGTTGTAACGCTATGAAAGAAGAAGAAGATAGATTTCAGCTTGAAATTTACTACAGTAATTAGGAAGTTTGAAAGGATTTTGGAGATCAAATAGAGGAGAAAAGACAGTATGTGAATAGTATGTAGATTCTAGACCATTCTGCCATCCATTTTGCTCTATATTGACGCTAAGCTTTTTGCCAAATTTAACTCGTGGAATTACGTAGTCTGACCTATCGGTTGAATCTAGAATGTAGCTGTGACCATAAAGCCTCTGTGACAATTTTCCTGACATCTTTAGTCTTAGAGCAGATCTTTCGGATAAGCTTCTTACTACTAGCTCGATTTGATGCCAGTTGGGCATTTATTCTATTGCCGCTGTTGTAGTTGTGCTCATTACGCTGGTTACACATATTTCGCAATGTACATATTCAAGTCTTACCGAGCATTCTTCTTCAAGCATACAAGGCACTAGAGGCTTTCTTTTGCCCTTTCTTTCACATTTAATATCTATGAATTACTCCTTGATCTATGAACGCCTTGTATTTAGTCGATGTTTTTGGTGTCAACTCAACTCCTCCCAGCCTCGGAGGTGACAAGTTAGGAATCTTGTACTTCCTTGTAAAGAGTACTAAGTCCGTCTTGTCTGGATTTATTTCTAGCGCGACAATTTTTGTCCACCTGTGGATCTCCCTAAGTGTGCTTGTGAGTATTTCACCCTTCGTTTGTGGACACCCAACTGAGATGATAACAGCCAAGTCGTCGGCATATGCTGTTAGTTTCGGTCCGCTATACCCAAGTTTGACGAGAATCTGATTTATCACTAGGTCATAGAAGAGGGGAAAGCACTTCTCACTGTGAAGTTCCTCTGTTTGCCTTTTTAGAGATTTTACTATACTCCCATTCGCCCTAAAGGGCGACAGTTTAATAGCTGCCCATCCAGTGTTGAATGGCAAACTGTGTTGTCAATTCTGTTCAGTAAGGTTTGGCAAGTCATCATGAATCAGTTAAAGGCAACAAATTTTGGAAATTTACTTTGAAATAAAAAACAAAACATTCTGTTTGCGAACTTCATAGAGCACTGACGGTATCCTCGGTCCTTATATCTTTCGGAATGGAGCTGGAAAGGAGCTCCTTTTACGGTGAATGGAGAGCCATGCTGACTGAATTTTCGGAAACAAAATTAATCATCGACGACAATTGATTCCAACAACACAGCCAAACTTACCAAACAGCGCGCTTAACAATCGATTTCTTGCTATATTAAATCAACTATTGAAGCCAGATTTATTAAAAAACGTAGTCAAAAATGGGACTGATCGATTGGATATCATTTTCAAAAATAAATGCTATGGAATTATCTACAGTTTACATTCTGTCGAAACAGTACCGGAATTGTTTAATAAAACGCAAAATAATTGTTTAATCATCAAAATATATATATTTTGCCGTCTTCACAATGGACTCCATTCGAAGCAATACACCAACGATTAGTCCACTCATCAAAGCGCCTTTCCAACGCGTTTGAAGAGATCTTCTTCCGCTCCTTCCGCGAATTCTTCTTAATGGCCTCTATCGACTCAAAGCGGCGTCCGCGGAGTGGCAATTTAAGTTTTGGTGAATTCGGCGATTGTTCGATGATATATGTCGGGTTTTTTGGTCAAAGAAGTGTTCACAATAGGAAACTTGGAGACGGTGCAAGATCCATCAGTTTTCTTTCCACAAAGTAGCATGGCTTTCACTTTCACGCTGGATAAACGTTGGGTCCGAACTCCCTTGCTCAAGCATGCCTTCTGCCACCTTCTTCCGATGAATTTTTTGAAAGAAATTCAACTCTCCTGGAACGAGTTGAGCAGCCACGCGTCTCACGCCCAGTTGATAGTATAAAATGTTGCGAATTGATTCGTGAGACACGCTAAGGTCTTAACTATATACTATACATAAATGCTGAAAACAAGCTAATTGACAGATTACAAACTCTGCGACACTATAGAGGACAGTTGTACCAACATTCTAGGAAAAAAAAATTAGACAAATGTGTTTTTTTTTTATTTTTTTTTTATTTTTTTTTTATTTTTTTTTATTGAAATGTTATACATTTTTATTTACATTCCATAAAGATTACACCTAGTATAAAACTAATAAGTAATTTTCATTTCACAATTTGAAGTAGCTTAAACAATATTGACAACTAAGTCTTGAGGTTTCTTTCTTTTCAATCTTCTTTTTACAGTTGCTTCATCGCTTAGTACGGAAGCTTCTGCGTTAATGTGTTTTTTCAGCATGCTTAACTGCACAGAAATTGGCTGTGTCTGAGACGGTTTTTAAATTTAAATCCTTGTGCAGATCTTCATTACGCACGTACCAGGGAGCTTTAACGATTCCCCTGATTACTCTATTTTGGAGGCGCTGTATAATGTCGATGTTGGTCTTTGCAGTACATCCCCATAATTGAAGAGCATAGGTCCACACCGGCTTTAGCACTTGGCTGTATATGAGGAGTTTATTTTGAGTTGATAGCTCAGAGTTTCTGCCAATTAGCCATTGGAGTTTTTGCGTCTTTAGATTCAGCTCAGCAGCTCTGATTTTCACGTGCTCTTTCCACTTGAGCTTTACATCTAAAGTCATGCCTAGATACTTTGCACTATTAGCATTTGGCACTATTGCTGACAAAATATGAACTGGTTGTAGATAATTTTTTTATTAGTAAAATCCACGTGAACTGATTTGGTTTCGTTTAGCTTTATGTTCCAATTTTCAGTCCATGTGACTACTTCGTCAATGGACTTCTGCAGTTTCTGGATGGATTCGTTTTCAGTTGGTCCAACGGCTAAGATGCATGTATCGTCAGTGAATGTAGCTACTTTGTACTGGTAGGTCTGCGGTATAGAGTAGGTACAGTACTGGGCCGAGTATGCTGCCTTGTGGTACTCCGGCCAATATTTGTTTTATTTCCGAATACGCCTGCTTTTGCTTTACTCTAAAGTACCTATTTGTTATATACGATTCCAAAATGTCAGTGAACTGCAACGGAAGAAGGGATTTTAATTTACAAAGTAGTCCTTCGTGCCATACTTTATCAAATGCCTGGGCAGACTTTGTGAATGTGAATACCATTTTGCTGTTTTATTGGCGGATTATGTTGAATTGGTCGTTTGACACACGTCATCGCTTTCCAAAGCGAGAAATCACCTGTTTTTTCTGCTGATAAGTTTTTCAGAGTGTTTTTTGTGATATTGTTTTTATGCTCCTTTATTTTTTCTCTGAGCAATTTTGTTAATCTGTTTAGTTCAGTTTTCTTGGAGGGCACCCTTGTTGATTGCCACTTTTTTCTTACTTTTCTTTTTTCTCTTAATATTTACAAATGTGTAACGCGCGCTTTTTAAATCAATAATTCCAGATATTTTGTTGACAAAAAAAATTACTTTCAACACTATTTCCGTTTTTTATATAATTTTTAGCTCTCATGCTCTTAAAAAAACACCCGATATTTAAATTCAAACAAAGAGTACAGGTTACTACCGCCTACTATTCTGCTGCTTGTTTACATATTCGGCTGCTGTAATTACTTCCCTTTTATGTTGCTGTCCGAGAAGTGTATAAATAAATAAAAATAGAATTGAATACAGAAATAATTGCTTTTAGCTCTATTTCTTACTCCTTTTCCATGTTTACAACACGGTTGTCCAGAATTTTTGATAAGAGAAGTGCTTAGTAGTAGAAGAGCTTAAAAGTGGGCACGCATTCTATTTGTCAAATATTAATAATGATAATTTGAAAATGGAATTCAAAATTAATTTGATTTATTTTCTATTTAATACTGGAAAGGTAATTTGCTATTCAGTATAATTAAAAGCATTTGGAGTTATTTATAAACATTACCAACAATTATTAGCAAGCTTTCACATTTACATTCACATTACTTAATGGCTGTCGAAGTTTTCCTGGTCGCTATTTATTGCTTATTTATTTATGTTGAGTTTACTTTTCCATGAGCTGTTAACTTTCATTAAATAAAACTAATTTAATTAGTCGTGTAGTTCAAACCTTTAGAATACTTCAAACAATAAATGTCTTTAGGGACACTAAAATTATTTAAATGATATTAATTTGTTGGCATTGGCTGCATTGTAAAGTCTATTCGTGTACAAAAGTCTATAACGCAGTCTGTCATGAGCATATTTTGTGTGTCACGAGTGCCATTTGTGCGAGCATCTTTTGAAATGTCCACCACAGCTGGCTTAGGTTAGGTTAGGTTAGCCTGGTTGGCAATAAGCCACGCATAGACCTTTTGGTCCCTGGCGATACCAGATGGAGACCGACATCTATGAATACCTAAAGTAGACATCATGTAGGATGTCAGCGCTTTTGGCGAATCTAAGTAGAGCTGGAAGCTCCGCTTTTGAGACGTCCTCCAGACCCTTAAACAATGGGGCTCCCAGGCATCTTAGTCGCGTTTTTAATAATGCCGGACAAACGCACAGAAGGTGTTCTAAAGTTTCCTCAACATCCTCTCTGCATTTCCTGCATTTGTCCGTGTTAGTAACCCCTATCTTGTACGCATGTGCAGCCAATAGATTATGACCTGTTAGCATACCTATGATAGTTCTGCAGTCCTTTCGCGAGAGCGTAAGTACGAATTGAGTCAGTTTTTTGTCGTTAGTTCTACACATAACTTTTGCTGTTTTTCATGTGGTCAGATTAGTTCACCTAGCTTCCACTCGCCTTTTCATGTGGTCGTCCATTTCATTGTATATTGTGTTTAGCGGTTTTGGTATGTCGTTCTCTTGCTCAAAACGTAGTCTAACAACACTTTTTCTATCTCATCTACTCCCTGCTCCGTCGAACATTTTTTGACTTAATACAATATGAGCTTATTGCTTTTATTGCTGCTTGACTATCCATGTATATATTAATTGTTGAATTCTTTCTTCTTCTAGTGTAGGCTAGCTCCGCGGCTTTCCTCACAGCTTGATAGGCTGCCTTATCTCTAGTTTTGAGCAGTAAATACCCGCTCCCACTCCGTCTAAAGTTTTAGAGCCGTCGGTATAGATGTGAAAAGTTCTATGGCCAGGCCTCATGCCTTTGTGCCATCCCTCCTCTTCAATTGTAGTGCGAAACCTTCTCTCCCAATTAAAGTACGGAGTCATGTAGTCCGTGCAACCTGAGCTCCACTTTTCTATTGAGCTGTGACCGAAGGTTCTGCAGGTGAATACACCCAGCTTTAGTCGAAATGAATTATTCTAATGGCATCTTAAAAGGAGTAATTAAATAAAATGTTTTTCTGTTTTTTTTCGGAATAACAATTGTTGACTTGTAAGTAAAATTGCTAAAACACCAGTGAATAGGAAGCTGTCGAGTGTTGCTATGTAGTGTAAATGAATGTTATATGCTGCATATTAATGATTTCGTTATTTATTTCTTATAAAATCACCAAACAACGCCTAATAATAGAAAGAGTTTTTCTAATAGCGATCGCTCCTCGGCAGACAAAACTCCGTGTGTATTTTTGCAATGAAAAAAACTAAAAACCCATTTGCCGTTCGTAAGCGGAATAATAAACCGTTCACATACTATATAAGTAGATGATCTACTTTTTCGTGCTTAATTCCCAATCCGTAATTAAAAAGCGAGATTTCCGATACAAAATTTCTCTCCCAACATCTGAGATTATAAAATAATCCTAGATAACAACCATACTTTTTGGCAACAACCCTGTGTTTTCTGTGTGATCTGTGATCATTATTTTTGTGCGTGTAAAGAAAAATCGTCAAGTAAAAACAAAATAAAATGGATGCCGGCAAATAAAACAGGTTTGTAGACATAATTCTAATAAAATGTTTGTAAGGTATTATTAACCATACATTATTTTAACAGAAAAAAACGTGTGCCCATAAACGCTTCGTCCTCTTATTACTTATTATAAAATGTAATATTGCATTTTGAATGCGTATTGCTGCCATAACTTTTTGAAACCTCAGTAAACGTCGTTTACGGATTAGCTTGAACTGTTTATTATTAGCAGCCAATTGTGCAATTAAATTAGCTATTCCTGCTCCTTGTCTTTTCTTCATATCGTTAATAATTATTAAACAAACCAAAAACACTGAAATATTCCACCAAAATAATTTGTATGAAAAAAACATCTCAAAGCAGTACTGACAGCTGATTGTCAATTTTGCAGGTAATCTGCCATATGTGAACGGGTAGATTAATTTGGTGGATTTAGTGGTGATTAATGCATATATGGACGTACTTTAAGACTGTAGGTAAGGCGTACATCAAGACACACGACACAAATAGGTGAAGAAGTTCGACCAAGTAGTCGAGTTTTATATTGCTTGATGTGGGCTGAGACTGTGGAATGGGCTGTAAGGAAATCAAAAAACTCAATAACTCAAGAATTACCAAGATAAGCGGCACTAATTTCACATGACTTGCATTAACTCAATCGCAAATATAACGGAACTTCGGAGAGTATCTCAGGTGCGGCTCAAAGCTTTAAAAAGCGTCCATACTATACTTTACTACCCTTCAGTCTGTTAAGTGGCGTGGGAATAATAATAAAAATATAAAAGTCGTTCAATAAGTTTCGCAGCTCGATATAAAAATCACAATTTTACGGGTTGACATACTCTTTATTATTCAGTATCAACTTCACTTGTTCCAACGAGATTTCATTTCTTGAATTCCATCCCTGAAGTGAGAATCTGAAAGGGTCGCAAATTACGCTTCCACAAGTGTTATGACCTCATCATTTGAGGAAAAACGCTTTCCTCGCATACATTTTTTTAGGTCTAGAAATAGATAGAAGTCGCTATGGGCCAAATCTGGTAAATATCCTTGGATAATTCGGCCGCCGCAGCCGAATGGGAATGGAATGGTTCGAATCTCGGTGAAACACCAAAATTAAGAAAGACATTTTTCTAATAGCGGTCGCACCTCGGCAGGTGACACGGTGCATTGTCCTGATGAAAAGAATTATTTTATTTTACAAACCGGGTCTTTTGTCACGAATTTTTTCCTTCAGTTGGTCTAAAAGTTTACAGTAATATTTAGAATTTATTATATCACCCATTTGCAAGTAATCCATAAACAAAATTCCTTTCGCATCCCAAAAAACTGATGCTAATAACTTCTTGGCCCATTGCTGGGCATCAACTCGTTTCTGAGCAAAAGAACCATATTCACACCATTATTTAGCCTCTTGTTTTGATTTAGGATCAGGGTGATAGATCCAAGTCTCATTCATAGTGTTTAATCGGCGTACAAAATCCACTTTATCCTTTCGAAATATCCGATAATGCTCTAGATGTTGCTGAGAAAGTCGCATTCCGATGTGTTTTTGTTCCACTGCTAGCGAATGCGGCACCCATTGGGCACACAGCTTTCTGAAACTCAATAGTTCAATAACTAGTCAGAAGATAAGGTAAAAATCAGAGAGTATACATTTTCCTCCTTTTTCCGCTTGGTGGAGTTTGGCATACAGCGAAAATACACCCGAACAGCAGTTTTTTTGGGAAAATATTCCTTGTGGTTTTAAAAATTTTAGTAGGAATACAAGACAATTCCTTAACTTATAAACGTAGAGTGATAGAGTGATAGTTCATTTCAAAGTTTTATTACAAAAGAAAAAAAATGGTTCTTCAATCGGTTGAGCTATTTTTTATCTATTGCAGTTTGAATACAAATTTTTTGATTTATTACAACTTCCGGAAGAGTTTGGCTGCAAAATACAAAAAAACCTGTGCAAATCGGAGCATTCTGAATGTGGCTTTTAGCGTGCATATATCATTTATAAGATATAGAGAAATATATGTAGTTTTAATAAAAATACAAAATATTTTAATCAATTGCAAGATAAATATTTACGCATCTCTCAAAGGATTTGTGAAAGTCTCTAAGAAGAAAAGTTTGCCATTCGAGCCATGATGTTTCTAGAAATTTCTGAATTTTTTAAAATTGGTCCAAAAAGATGAACAAACTTGAGGGGAATTAATATGCAAATTGTTACGAACAGTCTGGCCGCACGGTGTAAGTAAGTCCCACTATTGGTGCTCACACCCACCAACGTATCGTAGTCCCTTTCCGCAGTCTGTAAAATATACAAACTTGAGCAACACTTGTCCCGTAGAAAACAATTGCGTTCAGTTACATATTTGCACCATACATCGGTTTGTGTGGGCTTGTGTTTGGTTGTATCGAAGGGGGTCCATTTTCACTGTGTGGTGAGAGAGCAATCGACTGACACGATTCTACGGAACTATTCAAAATCCTACGATAAAATCTACGGTACTACGGAACGGTAGGGTGGTGAGAAATCATTTAAATAGGGCTCCCATTAGTTTCATCGTATCTGCATTTACGTTGATGACTGTAAGCATCATATGGCTCAATTGCAATCCTCCAATTTGTATTGTATGCTGATTAATCGATGCAATAGGGAAGAAAAACGGAAGAAACTTAGGAAATCAGGAGCCGTGTACGCAAGTAAGGTCATAACGTGAAATTTTTTAAAATCCATTTTTAAAAAGTTATATTTAAATAAACCTTTATGGATTGTAAACGATTGTCGTCAACACAAATATTGCATTTTATTTACCACAGCAAAAGCCATCCGCCTTCTATACTTTACTAATCACAAAACTCGCCAAGCATAGTGGCTTTTATTGTACCTTTTAGTTAATGGGAAGATTGAATAAAAGGACACTTCAATTTATCATGCAATTAGTTAAATATTATTTGAAAAATGTTGAGTGAGAAGTGCGTCACTTTGTATTTTCTTCTATTAGAGAATACATTTCTTAATAATACTAATACTTCGTTATTTAATTTCTATTTTCAAATTGTCTCTAATTGTTTGGGTAGCCAAATCGTAATTAGGCATCAATTACGAAATTGCTTCGGTTTAATTTGAATTTACTGCAGATTTACAAGAGCCACTTGATTTCGCAACTTGAATGTGTGACCTTCGCTCCAGTGTTAATTTTCTGTGTATTCAGTTGGTATCAGCTGACTCACATATGAACATACGAGTATACATATATGTACGGCATATTATTGGGTAGTCTAAAAAGTTCAGTAAGCAAATTTGGTATGACTTTAAACCCGAATGCCTGTGTTCTTGGAGGTAAAGAGAGGCAGTGAGGTGGTTACTGCATACGACATCACCACGAGCTTTATTTTGCGCCTATGTGTACGAGAGAACTACACCTGGATATGAATGCATTGAAAAATAAGGTTTTGTTTACGAAAAAGGAATGGGTAATGAAATATTACTTTAGAACAAGGGAACATTTTAAATATCTCCGGCGTATTTTAATTTGCCTACTATAAAAAAGTGGAAGGATGCGACGCATTTTGCTATCCGCATTTAGAATATTTACGCACAAAATGAAGCGCATATCTAGAAAAGAGCAGTGAAATAATATGCTAGTTTTCGTTTTGAAATTTTCAATGTTAAAGTTTCGCCCTGCTCTGGTCGATCAGTCAAAGAAATCATGGAAACTTATGAAGAGGGCCTACACCAACGATGTAAAGTCAATAAAGCGAAATAAAGAGGAAGGTATGAAATTAAATAATATTTTACAACCTTACTCATATATTTTTTATTAAGACTGATATATGAAATTTCAAATTTTCTTAATTTTACTTCTTATCACATCCAAGCGTACTGTAATTAATAATGGTGCTACCCGAAAAATGGCAAAATAAAATTAGTGAAGCATTTCACAAATTAAAGTATTGTAAATCAAGTTAATTAGAAAAGATTACTCGTATAAAAAAAAAAACAATTTTAATCTTGCTCAATTATCCGTACGCTTTAGTCTGGTACTTTTCTTGGCTTGCGCTGGCGTATACGTAACCTTTGACTCAAATGCTGCCATCAGGCTTGTGGATTCAGTACCATAAAAAGGTAAATGAGTTTACTGTATCGCGAGTCCTTACAAATGTGACTGAGTGAAAGTTAGTTTCAGCTTCTATTGAATTTTTAATTAAAAGTGAATTTGTGAAAATGTTACTGAGGCAAATTTTGTGGTTATACGAGTACGAGTATTGTGTCAAATTACAAAATGTGTTAATGTGTCGAACATGAAAAACAATTAGTCTTTCGTGTGATAGGAGTAAAGTTTGGTATACTGTTGTAATTTGATTTAAGGTGTCTGTATATATATCCTTCATTTAATTCTTGTTAAAATCTTAAGACAATTGAATACACAACTTAGTCAAAAGGAAGGCGGCGCTTTGACTTACGCAAGGTGCATAGATGTATGTGTCTTGTATATGAACAGGCAACCATTTCTAAGGTACAAAGAAGATATTTTGGTTCTGAAGTGAACAAAATTAATTAAATTTCCCATTAGTTTAATATAAGAAATGGCACTAATAAAACTGCCAAAATATGTATAGATGGCATGCCTGTTAAATGCATGCTTTAATATTTGTACAGATTAAAGAAAACTGTTTAGGAGCGGTAAGAATAAAATTTAGATTGAGGTTAATACAAGGAATGGTTAGCAAGCCGATGACAAAAAACAATGAAAACAAATACAAAAAAATATACCTAAAGATAAAGATAAAGATAATGATAAAGGCAAAGATAAAGATAAAGATAAAGATAAAGATAAAGATAAAGATAAAGATAAAGATAAAGATAAAGATAAAGATAAAGATAAAGATAAAGATAAAGATAAAGATAAAGATAAAGATAAAGATAAAGATAAAGATAAAGATAAAGATAAAGATAAAGATAAAGATAAAGATAAAGATAAAGATAAAGATAAAGATAAAGATAAAGATAAAGATAAAGATAAAGATAAAGATAAAGATAAAGATAAAGATAAATATAAATATAAAGGTAAAGGTAAAGATAAAGATAAAGATAAAGATAAAGATAAAGATAAAGATAAAGATAAAGATAAAGATAAAGATAAAGATAAAGATAAAGATAAAGATAAAGATAAAGATAAAGATAAAGATAAAGATAAAGATAAAGATAAAGATAAAAATAAAGATAAAGATAAAGATAAAGATAAAGATAAAGATAAAGATAAAGATAAAGATAAAGATAAAGATAAAGATAAAGATAAAGATAAAGATAAAGATAAAGATAAAGATAAAGATAAAGATAAAGATAAAGATAAAGATAAAGATAAAGATAAAGATAAAGATAAAGATAAAGATAAAGATAAAGATAAAGATAAAGATAAAGATAAAGATAAAGATAAAGATAAAGATAAAGATAAAGATAAAGATAAAGATAAAGATAAAGATAAAGATAAAGATAAAGATAAAGATAAAGATAAAGATAAAGATAAAGATAAAGATAAAGATAAAGATAAAGATAAAGATAAAGATAAAGATAAAGATAAAGATAAAGATAAAGATAAAGATAAAGATAAAGATAAAGATAAAGATAAAGATAAAGATAAAGATAAAGATAAAGATAAAGATAAAGATAAAGATAAAGATAAAGATAAAGATAAAGATAAAGATAAAGATAAAGATAAAGATAAAGATAAAGATAAAGATAAAGATAAAGATAAAGATAAAGATAAAGATAAAGATAAAGATAAAGATAAAGATAAAGATAAAGATAAAGATAAAGATAAAGATAAAGATAAAGATAAAGATAAAGATAAAGATAAAGATAAAGATAAAGATAAAGATAAAGATAAAGATAAAGATAAAGATAAAGATAAAGATAAAGATAAAGATAAAGATAAAGATAAAGATAAAGATAAAGATAAAGATAAAGATAAAGATAAAGATAAAGATAAAGATAAAGATAAAGATAAAGATAAAGATAAAGATAAAGATAAAGATAAAGATAAAGATAAAGATAAAGATAAAGATAAAGATAAAGATAAAGATAAAGATAAAGATAAAGATAAAGATAAAGATAAAGATAAAGATAAAGATAAAGATAAAGATAAAGATAAAGAAAAAGATAAATTACTATTTTTTTTATAGCTTAGCGTATCGGTTTTGAAAATTTGCAAAGTGAAATTAAAGGAGGAGATGAAAAAACATCGATCTATTAATATTTTATACCAAATTTGCGGAAAAATGAATTTCTTCAAGGGAAATTTAATGTTAATTCTCAAGGAGTTGGCGGCACGGGTCAATTAAAATAACACTTTCCTCATTATTTGGGCATCGACCAAACTAAGGAGGTAGCATAAAAAAAATTTTTGTTTTTCACTATCCTAATTTATAAGTACCAATAATGGATTTCTCTAGCCATTCTGAACATTTGTACGGTATGCCTACATAGTATATAGTAGTTACGGTAGTTACGGTAGGCAGATAGGTATAATGGTTGTCAGTTGACACACCTAGGCCTGCTGTAGGCCCATTGTGATACCACCAGGGCTGTCCCCTCTCTATAGCAGTTAAGTGCACAAACTTGTAATAATCGGGTTCCCTTTTAAGCAAGGGTAAAAAATATCAAAAGTTCGAAAGCAGCATAAAATATTTAGTAGGATTATCCGAAATAGCTAAGACGCACATCTTAAACTGCTTAGTTATTTTCCTTAATACGGGTAAGTCATAACATAATTAGAGTATGTTTTAGTAATAAAGTTGCTACTTGAATATTTATTTTGGACAAGAAAGTTCCCAAATAACGAATTGGTAAACAAATAAATATAAATGTACTTCAGTGCACTTTTCTCCATACGAATATCAAAGCTACGCGACTAAAAGCTTAAATTAAAGCAAATAAGTATAAGAAATCACTTCAGTACAGCCGTATATGCATATAATCATGCTTCCATATACATTTGTAGGTAATTATATTAAATCAATCATGTCAATTGCTGGCGGGTGACATGGCAATCGAGCTCCTGTGCAACACTTACGCCCAAAAGAGTGCATACAAGTAAGTGAGCTACTGTCAATTCAAGTATTATTTAACTTATATGTTCGAATGTAATGTCATAAAAAACACTTACATTAGAGCCGAAAAGTGTACTTAAAACTTTGGCGACACAGTTAGTTCAACTAACTAGAATAAGATAAAACCCAATGCAAATATTCAACCTCCAACTCCAGTGCATCCCAGCGAAAATATTCTCCATGTCAATTAGCTAAGTTTGCAAGCGACAGCTACTAAATACACAATTACACTGAAAGGCTATAAAGTCTCAAGCGTTTAAGTTGCGCATTCACCTAAATTAGGCACGAGCATTTAGCTTGGACAAATTAGTGCGAGTACAAGCTGGCTGCCATGGAAATGTGAAGTGCATCAGTAGTGGGATAAAGTGGCGGCGGACGATTGGTTTGTAGTCGTCTGTATGCGTGCTGTATTTACATAGTGCTAATCTCGAAAACTTTTAGTTAAATATGAAGTGAATATTTTTGTGTATGCCTTGCACGAATTCATGTTGCAAATGAAAAATCTTCAACTTTGCTAATTTTGTTCTTTTCTGTCTATTTCTTTCTTTTTTTCTTGTTGCTACATAAGAGAAATGTATAAGTAGTTGATATTCAGTGAACCTTTGCTACCAAATTGCCATGGAAACTTTTTCTGTTCTTTCCATTGCAGAAAACCACACGCCTATTAACGAGGCACGCTTTTGAATAAAAAAAAGAAACACTTTTGTTTGAAAAGATCCGACGTTTTTATTGTTTAAAGAATGTGACACGTGCAAAATACATATGAAATGCAAACTGCGATAGATAAGCACCAAGAGGCGTTCTTACTTTAAAAGAAATATTGAACGTTTGGCAGTCATGTTACAGCTGCCACCGATGTATTTCTTTTGCAAATACTCAACGGCCTATTCCGTTTTAAGACTCAGAGCGAGCTCACAGTGGAAGACTGTCACAGATGGACACTAAACCATCTTAGACTCCTATACGGATATACCCAATGATGGTGATTGTCACGCTGCCATTCCCTTCTTCGAAAGGAATTTCTGGGAGGGTAGAAACACCTCAACTTGACTGCGGTGCGTGCAGCAGCAGTTTTTCCTGCGATGTCCACGGGTGCCATATTCATCATAGCGTTGAGTGCTAGAGTAGGTGTGGTCCGAAGCGCCACACTGACCCCAATCATCCAGCTACGGACACTCTAACATTCTTAACAACTTTGAGTTCATCCCCATGGTGCTGGCCCATTGTACACGCTCGCTAGGAACTTTTTCCATTCACATTCCTTCAAGGGAAGAGTGGGCGGGGTGCAACATTTGGAAGCAGGGCATGGCAAATATATTTGTGGATAAACGACAAAGTTGGTGGGAGAGTATTCTGCGAGGAACTCCCCTTCAAGCTCAAATTTAGGTTTCCGGTCTACTGTAGTGTTTTCCAAGCAGAAGTAGCCGCGATTAAGGAAGCTGTGGATTGACTAAATGGAAACTGCTGGGCCGATGAGCTGGCTAGACAGGGGACCCTAGAGACGGCTTCATCGCAATATGGAGTTCGCTTAAGAACCCGTAGCCTGCTCCTGGAAAGATGGGCCTTGCGACAACTCAACGAGAGCTGGGCTAGTGCGCAAAGTCGCGAGATCCTTCTGGCCGCGGGTAGATCGGGGGCGCTCGAGAAACTTTTAAGGCTAACAAAGCCACAACTATCGAATTTGGTAGGTATCCTCACCGAACACTGCCCATTAGGTGTCCATGCGGTGTGGCTTGGCATTGCTTCAAGCCATTTCTGCAGAAGCTGTCTGGAGGACGAGGTGGAATCATCTCAGCTCCTTCTTCTCAGCCGCTCTGCTCTCGTCGGGCTAAGGTTAAAACATCTGGGCTCTCACTTTTTGGCTACACCAGCAGATATTGCGGATTTAAATATCACAAATCTGGTGAAATTCATCAACAGCATGAAGCGGTCGACAAATACGTTGGTCGTCATTCTCAAATCCTCTAACTCAAGCCTTGGATTCTGTCTGGTTGCTCCCCCCCCCCCCCCCCCTCTCCTCTTCCCCTCCCCTCCCCTGTATGGTATCACAACAGGCATATTTTATATTTGGGGGCCCCTCCCAAGGGGAGCCATTTAACCTAACCTAACCTAACCTAATAGTTATTGAAATAAACGTTTATCGGTAGTAATTTTTTCTAGTTTAGCTTTTAGTTCCTGCTCCTACCACCGAATACCCTGTACATAGATGGATGGTAGGAATAAAGGTGGCAAAAGTTCAGCTTACTAAGTCTATTGTTATTGAACGTTGTTTACCAGTACACTCATATACCACACACCAAAATCCGACTACAGTGATGGTGACTTACCACAGCCTGGTTGCGTTTTGCATAATTTCTACTAACAGGGAGTGAGTTGGGTGAAATTTTGTGACGGATGAAATTAGAAATTAAAGAGCCTTGTAAGTGATTTTGTAGTGGTCATGGACCCACACAGAGGCACGTAGTATGCGGTTTACTTTGTATATACGCTCAGCTGCGATTCCGCTTCCGCTTCCATCTCTACCCCAGCCGTCTCGTCTCTGCTCCAAATGCCATATTGTGGCTTGTAAAACGTGTTGCTTTGCGGCTGTTGTGGCTTGTGGTGTTGCTATGTTTGTGTGGTTTGTTTAATCATCGATGAGCACAAATTTCCTTTCATCTCCCACCACATACACATACATTTGTAGGGTTAATATTATATATACTTGTATGCAGGTGAGTATGGGCTTTGTTAAATCTGTTTGCATTTGTAGTAGGTGCTCGTGTGATGTTGTTTTTGGGTTGTCGACGCGAATCCTAATGATGTTTGCATTTCGGTTAGGTTGGCCGATGGAGGTCAATATTTCATTATACATTTGTTGTTGTAAATGCAAACTCATTATTATCGAGGCATGTGAGCGCACAATATGTACATAAATGCACATTTGAATTGAATATTACATACATAATTATCACTTTTAATAAGTTCCACAGCCATGAATAGGCTGAATGCAGATTACATTTAAATTTCCATTGTATTTAATTTCCATATTACTTATTGTGATGCTTGAACTGGTCAAATATTTATGTTCGTTTAATTCATGCTTCAATTATTTTTGATACTTAGATAAAAGTCATAATGTCAGACGCGCCTTATGCAATCGTAAGTGCAACAAATAAATTATTGCAATTTCAACCAAATATAATGTGAAATTGATTGCAGTCTATTTATATACATACGAGTGTGTATGTGTGGCTGTAGTCTTTGTGTAATAAATATTCAGCCAGGAATGCAACTGAGAAACAATATAAATAAATTCAATTATTCCATTTATTTTGAATCAGTAGGAGGGCCTCTACTTATATTGCAGCCATTGTTTTTGGGCTACAGCTAACATTTCTACTCAATTTAACATTTTTGACTCTAAATTTACTTACAACGGCGTATAAACGCGATTTCTATTGTTTAGAATCAACTGAAAGCTGTATACTAGAAATACAAAAAATAAATACAGTACAATCTAGGTACAGTGAACTCAGTCAGGGTTGGGCATGGTGCACTAAATAATAAATACAATAAGCGGATAGTTATAACACTGAAAATCGGGAGATTTACTGATAATGAAGTCCGTATTTTAACTACCTTTAAAAAATTAGTGGTAGTACAAAATGCTCAACCCTGAATTCAAGCAAGGTTGTTCATAGAATTAAAATCAGGAATTTCAACACACTTTAAGTTAATTTTTTGGCAAATAAACCCATCTAATTTAAAACAACTGATTGAAATTATTTTTTTTTAACTATACGAGGGGGGTTCAATAAGTATCCGTGTTAGAAATGAAGACACCATTTTTTCAAAAAAATTTTTTTCAGTTTTCCAACATAGTCTACTTTTCGAAACAAACACTTCTCCCAACGCTCGGCCATTTTTTAGCCCCTCCAAAAAATAGGATTTCTCGAATTCTCTAAAATACGATTCTGTCTCGGCGATGACTTCCTCGTTTGACCTTTTTTTCCTCGCGAACCATTTTTTCATGCTATTGAACAGGAAAAAGTCGGCGGGGTCCAGATCGGTCGAATACTGGGGGTGCGGCAGCAATTCATAATGCAATTCACGCAATTTGGCGCCGACAACTCCGGATGAAAGTGCGGGTGCGTTATCGTGGGGAAACAGCACCTTCCTCTTCTCCAATTACAGCTGTGTCTCCTTTAATTTTTTATGAAAGCGGCTCCATAACTCATTGTAGTATTATCCAGAGACGTTCTTCCTTTTTCTAAAAGATCTATGAGGATGACGCCCTTCGCATTACAAAAAATCGTCGCCATAACCTTTCCGTCGCCATAACCATTGTTTTGATTGTTGCTTAGTTTCTGGTGTGCCATGATGAATCCAGGTTTTATCAAAGTTGACAACTCGACGCAATATTTCCTTCAGATCTCCAAACACTGAGCAATCGCGGCACCCATCGGGCCAACATTTTTTTCATCGCCAACTTATTATGTAAAATATTAATTGCCGTTCCGGTCGACACACCTATCTTCTCTGTTACTTCGCGCATTTTCGTTCGTCAATCAACGAGAATCATGTCGTGGACTTTTTGAATGATTTCCTCGGTCACAACGTTTGCCGGGCGTTCTGGTCGCGCCTCATCAAAAACGGATGTTCGCTCACGTTTAAATTCGTTGAACCAAAATCTAACTGTGGTCATGGATGGTGAAGCATTCCTATAGACAGCATCCAACTGTGCTTTTATTTCCTCGAATTTTTTCCTATCCAAAAACGAAGAGCGAATTACCGAACGGTACTGTTTTTTTCATCTTATCAAAAATCACGAAACACGTCCTAATTTAGCTGCCAAATCCAAGGTAACCTATCAATCAGTCTGAAATTTGCTTTGCCGTCATTTGATAGATGGCAGCACACGATACTAACACCAACTTCCCTCAAGAACGCCGTTTGTCAACAAACACGGGTACTTACTGAAGCGCCCTCGTAATTTTTGTTTTTAAGATACTCCCCTCTATAAAAAATTTTAAAGCGCAAGTATTAGTTTGGGCGAAAAACAATCCAATATTTGTGCGCAAATGGTTCAAAACTGTTTCATGGTCGATCTCTAGCTACTGGGCGACGCTACGACTACTAACATGCCGGTCGACTTCGATTATTTTGCGATTTTAGCAAAAATTTCGACATTATCGACATTTTTTTTAACATCAGAAATGCCTGATCGGAATCGACGAAGCGAAAATTGCACGTTATAAGATGTTACAGTATTGGCACCATAAACACCATTCACAATTTCAACGGCCTGGCTTGCAATTTTGCATTTTCGCCTTTATCAAAGACTAACTGTAAAATGTACCGAATTCCCTCTTTATTGACTTTCTTTCATTGTTAACACTCACTCTAACTCACAATTGAATGGAACAAACAAAAACAGCGAGAGAAGTTTTTAGTGTGAAATGTCTCATTGCATGCATATAATATATTTTTTCCAGTTTTGACAACTTTTTTTTAAATTTTCATTATTTTTTTTATAAAAGTGTAGCTTATTGCAAAATTTGGCAAAATTCCATAAACGTTTCATCACCATTCCACAGTTTTTAATTATAACTAGCACCAGCCGTGGTAGAAAATTCAATCGATAAAAATTCTCAGTAGTAGGTTTTATACAACTTTAGTCGAACTATACAAAGCAACTACATTAAGGTTTCAGTTCATATGGAGGTGCTATGCAATTTTTTAATGCCCACTATTTTTCACCGCAAGCCTGATATTGGCAATTTGTGTAACTGTTTCTAATTTCCTTATCTTAGCTTTTGTGGTCAAAATTAAATCAAAATTCTTTTCAGAAATTCTAATGGTTGAAAAGTTTGTGACATTTTTTAATTTTTATATGAAATGTGAAATTTTAATTTAAATGGCTCCTATTTGACAATGAATTATGGTTGGTTGGTTGGTTAGAGTGGTGATTCATCCAGAATCCAACTAGCGCTTCCGCACCATTTTGTTGCCACATCCTCGTTACCAAATTGTTTAACAGTTATTTGCAGCAGGACTATATCCAGTCTGTGCGGTTTAGGAACCTTATTAGGTTGTTGACGTCTAAGCCAGACAGCTGCTCGAGACTCTCGAACAGCGGTTTGCCCAGGGTTGACATTCTGTCCTTCCACAGGGCAGGGCATTCACAGAGAAAATGGAAGATTGTTTCTTTTTTCTCCGGTTGTTTACAACTATGACAGTATGTGTTGTGAGGGATGCCCATTTTGGCGGCTTGTTCTCCGATAGACCAGAAGCCAGTTATGACTGCCGTAAGTCTACAGGTGTCCCGTCGTTTCATGTTTATTAATGTCGACGATTGCTTGAGGTTGTAGGTGGGCCATAACGTTCTGCTGATTTTGCATTTCGTCTGGTCTCTCCATCTACACTCTGCAATTCGAAGGTATTTTAGGGAAATTGCATTCTTGACCGCACCTAGTGGGGTGAGTACTGGTACTGCAAGAGCGCTATTCATGGCAGATCCCCCTCTTGCCAGTTCATCAGCTTTTTCGTTACCTTCTATGTTCCGGTGTCCCGGGACCCAAATTAAGGTTACTCTATGGTTTTCACTCAAGTTGGTGAGGCTATTCCTACTTTGCTCCACCACTTTAGAGGTTGTTATAGTCGCATCCAGCGCCTGGATTGCAGCTTGGCTATCCGAAAGAATAGCGATATTGCCCTTGAAAGAGAAATCTGCGATTAGTAACCTACAGGCTTCCCCAATTGCTAGTACTTCCGCTTGGAAGACGCTACTGGTATTAGGGAGACGCACAGATTTTTCAATTCCAAGTCTCTGAGAATATATACCAGCTCCGACACCACAATCCATTTTACTGCCATCTGTATAGACTGTGGTATCGAAGGTGTTTAGAGAGAATCCCTTATTCCATTCTTTTTTAGATGGAAATAGTGTGGCAAAATTCCTATTGAACGTTACCATCGGGACGATGTAGTCAGTCCTCACCGAGGTTAACTGAGTTTGTCGCAATAATAGACCAGCGTGACCATAAGTTTTTTCTTTCCAGCGACCCGCTTCATTTAACCTAAATGCACTCATGGTACAACAATGAATTATACTTTTATAAAAAATAATGAACATTCAAAACAATAAAATAAAGAAAAATATTCGAAGCAGATCAAAATGTTACTGTCGCTTCGTCGTGGAGTGTAGGTATGTGGCTCCTGTGTTCTTAGAACGTCGCTTCCTGCGCTGTGCATTCCTTTAACCGCCGAAGGGGAAAATATTCAGCAATACATTTAGTAGTGCATTTGCTACTTCAGTGTGAAGAGCTTCGCTGCATCAGAGTAACTTCATTCTTAGCATCTTTTGTACGGTAAGAAGAGTTGATTGCTTCGTAACAATATTTAAGTAGTTTATTGAATTTTTCGTTGAAAACAAAAAAAAAATGTTTGCACTTCTGCAGCTGAAGTCTTTAAATAATGCATTCTTTACTCTACTTTACTTGCGGCAAGATTCCACAAAATTGCTTAACTTGATTTCAATTCACTGCTAGGAAATTGAATTCTTCTGCTTTTGGTCTGATAAAAAAACGAGGACGATAATTATATGCAAACCTGCATCCAAGTTTTCGACATTGTTGTGAAATGCTCGTAGTTTTCTTGTTCAACTCCATTCCACACGTGCAGCAGCAAAAGGAAAAAAACAGGAAAAGAAACCAAAAACAATTGTTTTTCCACTAACATTTTTGTTTTTGTTGCCTTATTGCGCATCTATGTGAGAAGCAAACGAAACTGTTGAGCTGCTGCGGGTCAGTCGTAAACTTTTTGTTTTCTATTTTGTGCATAATTTGCGATACGTTGCACTGCGAAAGTAGAAAAAAAAAATAGAAATAAAAACATAATAAAATTTTTCTACTTTTTTCTGTTACCTTTTTTGTTTTTACTTTGCATTGCGGCAACATTTAATCGCTTCGTATTCATGCAAATATCTTTCTTTTAAAACAAAAAGTAATGAAAAGAAAAAATCATAAGAACTCAAGAAACTTTAACTGAATTACGGCACGTTAAGGACATACCCGGAGACTTGCTTTTGCAACTCCCCTCTTTTTTGTTGTTCAACTACTGTCCGTCGAACTACACCGATCAACTGCCATAAAATGTAAATACAAATGCAAACAACTTTTTAAGCAGCAACATTTCACCAGACAGTGACGGCTCACAAGGCGACAGAATCCTGAAAAAAACTAAAAGTGTATTCGTAGTGTAAGTAAATATGCAACATACATATAAATGTGTTTGTATGTATGCCCGAATACAGGGAGCAAAAGTGCAGTGCTCAACAAGCAGAAAATCCGAACAAGGAAAAGGTTCGGTGTAACCTTTATAATTAGAGGGAAAATTCGAAGAAAATCTCATACTAAATGGAGCGTGTAATAATGCGATGTGACACTAAATTATTCACTTAGCGATTTTTTGTAAGCTACCAACAGAGTGGATATGGGCAAATACTCGTACACACACTTGTGCTTGCATAATTAAATCATTTTATCTTTTTACAATAGTCGTAATACTTTTCATGTAAAATTTTTGTAGTTAATTTTTCAGAAAAATATAATTCTTTGTATAGCAAAAACTTCTCATGCATACAAATTCTTAACTTTATACGAAATGCACAAAAATTATTTATTTTATTATGAGTGGATTTAGCGCTACGACCTGAAAGATCTGGTCGGGCACCCTTCATAGATTCAGAGTATTTCTAAGAACCTCTAAGACCAACTTTCTCAGTACGTTTTAATATTGTCCTACTTTAAAAATAAAATGTGAGAAGTGTGCTATTGGGCGGGACTCTTATCTTATATCTCTGTTACCCGACATCTACAACATCCATTGCTCGCGCCTTAACACCTACCAGTTACGTGTATCAACTATTCTTTCTTTTTCAGTGAGAGCACTTCAATGAAATAAATAAAAATAAATAACTGGCGCGTGCACTTCTGTTAGGTGTTTGGCAAAGCTTTTCCTCCTATTCGTGGTGTGCGTCTTGTGCGTTGTTTCTTAAATGGAGGGACCTACAGTTTCAAGCCGACTCTGAACGGCAAAAAGTTTTTTATGCCCCGCTTTTTCATGACAGAAATACCCTCCAAAGTTTGCCCTTACCTGCCGCGAAGTGACCGGCATTATAAAAAACTTATTCTTTTTGATGTTCGTGCACAGACTTGAACCTACGCACTGCTGAATCGTAGTCATGCACCAACCCATTCAGCTACGGCGGCCGCTTACAAAAGTTAATGCAAGTCGAAAATCCTTCGGGAAAAGCAAAATAATATAATAGATAAATCATAAAAAATACAATACAATAGAAACGAGGATAACTTCGAGTTTATTCAAAATAGTCCCCCTCTGGTCTCGATACAGTGTTTTGCGCGATCTAAACGCTTTTCGAAGGAGTGTTTCAGGTCATTGACCGGAAGTCCTTTAGGATGTCGGAGAAGCCTTTTGGATCACCTCTACGAACGCAAAAAGTTTTCCCGTTTCATGGCCAAATGCAATTTCCCGAATATGTAGCAGTCACAGGGAGCCATATCAGATGAATACGGTGAGTGATTGATGGTTAAAATGCGATTTCTAGTCAAAAAATCAGTCACAAGAGTGGATCGAAGAGATGGTGCATTCTCTTGCAATAAGCGCCAGCTTCCTCCTTCGCGATATTCAGGACGACAACAAACGCTTTAAAACGTTGGCAAGAATTGTGGGCAATTCCCTTGGAATCGTAAAAAACATGAGCATCGACTTCATTTTTGACTTCTCGAAACGCGATTTTTTGTGAAGGCCCCAGTTTCGTTAGGCACTTTGACGCTTAGTTTCACGGTCACGTTGAAAGTACCACGTTTCATCACCAGTTACAATGTTGTAAAGGAAGTTCTCGTCTTTTCTCACCTCTTTAATGAGGTCTTTCGAATGTTGAATTCTGAGCAATATTTGGTCCTCAGTTAACTTGTGCGGAATGGAAAGTGCACAGACCTTTCGTAAGCCCAAATGATCAGTGAAAATGCTATAAATCGTTGTTTTGGAGATATTAAACTGCGATTGCACAAATTTCAACTATGATTACGGTTCATTTTTGATAAATTTATCAACAATTTCGATGGAGTTTTCGGTGATTACTGATTTTGGGCGGCCATTGTCATTTATGTCCTCACAACCATCTCTGAAACGTGTAAACCACTCATGAACTCTGGCACGAGATAGACAATCATCGCCACAAACTTCAATCATTTCATCAATTCAAATGTTTCGGTAAACATTTTACCGATTTTAAAACAAAATTTGATATTAGTTCTTTGTTCGAAACTCATTTTTGAACCGATGACACAAACATACTGACACTTTAGACGCAATAACTTCCCTTCCACTGAACCGAATGTTACCAAGCTTTCATTGGAAGTCAGCGAGGGTTGTAACTTCCAATGCACTAACTCATTAAAAAGATGGCGCCATCAA
Source organism: Anastrepha obliqua (assembly GCF_027943255.1). Taxonomy (NCBI): domain Eukaryota; kingdom Metazoa; phylum Arthropoda; class Insecta; order Diptera; family Tephritidae; genus Anastrepha; species Anastrepha obliqua. Next base: position 54,701,658 of record NC_072893.1, read on the forward strand.
AAACATGTTTATGACGCCAGTCTTGTTTATTATGGACTTCACCTTGTATTGGATTTAAGTTGGCACTCGAAGATGCAGAATAATGATCGAATTGTCTTCGAAAAGCTTTTTGCAACACGGAAAGTGTGCTTCGGATCTTATTCTTGTTGAAATTTCCAAATCACAGGTACATTTTCTTCCTCATTTCTGTACTCATTTTCGTTTCATCGCTGAAAAAAATATATCGTCACTGGTTTTGAATCCATCCAGGAAATGTGCTCTCGAGCAAACTCAATACGGCATCGTCGTTGCGAAGCTGTTAACAATGGTTGACCGTCAAGTCCTGCTTCTGCTAATCGAAGCGCAACTGTTCTTTTCGTTATTGGCTTTTCCAGGTGAACAAACATTTCTTGATGGGTGTCAGCACCACTCTTCCTAGAATCCTGTTTTGCCAAACAAACGATACTGTACTATCAATCTGGCTAGTGGTCTTTCGCGCTCTTTCTGTTTTCTGAGAACATTCAGCTATTTCTGCTGTTTTATGCTCAGAAAAAAATTTCAAACATTAAAAACCATTGTTTTTGAACAAAATAAAAATGTTTTTAAAACAAAAAATAATTCACAAAATTTTGGACGAGACCGAATCGTTCTGAAGTAAATTTCTCAAAAAAATATTAATGCTCCTACTAAAATGCAACAAAATCAATTCGAACCCTTCAAAGGGAATACATAAATGAACGCATTCCAATGAATGTGATCACAGCACATATATTGAAGCGCAAAAAGTACCGTTAACAGCACCGTACTCAATAAAAGATGAGCATCGTTTTTAAATATTTTTCAACTGCTGTAAATGTGCTGCAGATAAATCAGCTGAGTTGACAACAACTGACAATTCTTAACGCTTAGTGAATATGGCTATTGTCAGTCCAATCGCTTTAAAGATAGTAATAACTGCAGTTGCCAATTCGCTTTGTGTACAATAGAGCCAATAAAGATGAACTTTACGCTGGTAGATGCTATTTTCCAAGAAAAATCTGAATCATCTGTCATGCAATTTTCCGCTGTGCCCCTATGACCAGAGAGTCATGCGAAGTAGGTTCTGTTCTGGTAGGTACAGATTTTTGTGCCCAGTTTAGCACAAATTTCTGATTGAAAACGAGCTCGAATTACAGCCTGGTTATCACTTTATATGAGGGTGTCCCTCCTTGAATGTTCACATTAAGCTGTGAAAATTAACCACCGAAAATTTAACAGTAAGCACAAACTGATTTGTAGAGACATGAAGCCTCTTTAATAGTATGTATGTACATATGTATGAGTGTATATATGTATGTATGGATACGTATGTGTAGGTATGTATGGATGTTATTATTTTCCTATTATTTTCATTCAAGAGTTCCCTCATGCAACTCCGCCGCTATACCTGCCGTGCCAAATGCAACCTAATCCTAACCACTTATGAATTGGCACACGCTCGCACCTGCAATCTCTGTGTTTCTAGCAATTTGGCTTAATATACGCTGTTGTCTGTGTGAACGCAAGAGAGGCAAATAAGTGTTAGTGTATACATACATATAAGGTGTTGTTGTGGTCGAATTGATTGGAGCCGATTGCTAAAATCTCGATACCATGGTTTTTGTTGTTTTCTGTTTGTTTATGCATACACACAAATGCATTTTCCGCTGTGCCTCTGCTTATTTAACCCGAGAGTGCTCAGCATCAACGAAACACACAACTAAGCCACTTTACTTCTACTCGTCGTTTTCTTCATGCTGTTGCATTTTCTGTGGAAATTTTGTTATTATTGTTTCTTTTTAATTGTTGGCAACGCCACATCCTGTTGAGAGGTGTGATTGTGCAAATATTTATTCGTTCAGTTGCTTAATCGCCTCGCCATACGGAGATATATATATATATGTATGTATGTAGTCACAGACCTGCAATGTGCAAGTTCTTAGTGCCGCGATTTACTGCACTTCGTAGGCTTTTGTTTTTCCTTTTTTAATTTTTTTTCAACACTTACTGTGATGGTCAATACGGTGCTGAGATTCATGCAAGGCAATAAACAGTTTAAGGAGTTTGCATTGCCGTGTCATTTGCATCAGTCTGCGATTTGTTTTGTCGAAAGAACTTTAACGGATTTTTAAAGACAGCAAGCTGAACAAAATACAAAAAAAAACACAAAACTCAATTTTTTATACATACTTAATATATATAATTGGCGCGTACACCCTTCCAACAACAAATAAAAAAGCAAACAAAAAATGTTTGTTCTGGAATATGATATTCCGAAACTAGTTAAATCAACTAAATAATTTCTTACCCCTTCCACATTCCATACCATTTGCAAAAAAACCCAAATGAATGGAACTCGTGGAAAATAACTGCATTTTTTGTTGTTTTCATCAGTTATGCAAAGATTTTTTTTACACTTTTTAAATAGAGTAAACATCTTTTTGTTGTTGTTTTTGTAATGTGTGTGATTATTTAATAACTGTTGACGCCTAATAGTCGGGGACAAGTACTGTAATGGAATGTGAGTATAAATTGTTTTTTTGATTTTTTATTTGTTGTTAGAATTCTTGATCAAATCTAAACTTTTATATTTTTCTTCACTATGCAAAGATATTCTTGACAAACTGTATGTGTGCATATGTACTTATATATAAAAGCGCGTGTGAAAGAAATATTTGTTTAAACAATATTCCTGTAAATTAATTTTCTGAAACTCTGAAGCTTTATTTAAAACGAGACAAAAAAATAAATAAAAATAGGTAAAGAAATTCATTTGAACAAAGTGTCTGTTGGCAATGCAATGGCAATCTGGTAATTATTTATGAAGAATTCACCATGGAATACCACATAATTTCATGCTCACGTCTGCATGAGTGCATACAACTGTGTTCACAACAATAGCAACGCAGCACCTTACGCACTTTTCAGTATTTATTTATTTTTATTAGAATTCTAATTTTTTTTATAAAAAAATATATTATAAAATACCACAAAAATCATGTAACTGATGTATAGCTGCCTCAAACATCGAAACATTCAACGCCAATAAAAAAAGGTGCTCAGAGATGCGGCCAACGCTCCTTGGTAAGTTATACTCGTATCGATCTGCCCAACGATCTGTCGCTGCAAAAGTTTGCTGGTATTGTATCGGCCTTTGCCACAAGGCATAAAAAAGCCTGGAAGAGCGAATAAACCCGGAAACTGCATCACTTGGAGAAGCAACATACACAAGAAGACTACGAAGAACCAAGCCTCGAGACTTAGTGGCCAACGCGTCATAGTTATTTTTGCACACATCTTTTTTCTGATATTAATTGCTATGTAAATTTACAATTCGAAAATTTTTAGAAAAAAAATTTTTTCGAAGCAAAAATAGGAAAATTCGCCCCAAAATCCATTCTTATGTTTTTTGAAGCATTTTATTCCGCGATTTTTTTTTCTCCATTTTTGTTTAATTCATATAGAAATTATGACATTAAAAAATAAAAATATTTTTAGTTTTTTGTATTCGGGTCACTGACGCCGATGCTACAATGCCCACCGATTGAGAAGCCCCGCTGCGACCTTCCTGGAAGAATTGAGTGTACATCCGCCATTTTAAATGATTAAAAAAAAAAATTTATTATTTTAATGTATAAATAAACTGTATGCCAATTTGGAAAAAAATATATTGACTTCTTCATTTTAAATAATTTTAATGAAAATCAGGGAAAATATGGCCGCTTAATTGTGCTGCCTGAGCGTGGGACTGCCATGGGCTTACATATATAATTGTTTATTATGCTAAAATTAGGCTTCCTTTTGATACGGTTGCGTTTGAGCACTTATGCCGGGCTGAGTTTATGTGTGACCAAATCAGAAAAATATATAAATATAAATAAAAATTCTCGGTATGAAATTCTGTATAATAAAGTGTAGATTTGAAGTGGTTCAAAAGTCGCGTTGATGTTTGACAATTTTTGCAGTTTGCAGTCGGTCATGAGGATTTTGTTCATATAAGAAAACTCCGAGTATTCGTTTCATTGATGAAAATGCATAACACCCTCAACAAAAACAAAAACTATTTTTAAGCCACTTTGGATAAAAAAAGTATAATAACGCGTGGACTGAAAAGTCCCGAACCAAACACATAGATGACACTAGTTTTTTTTGGATTCACCTTTTTTTTATTTCGTACTAACATTAGCAAGGCAGCTACTAAATTTTAAAGATATTCTATTCATTAGTTCGTGAGTTATTGTGCCAAGAGTGATACTACTTTTGTTAGTTTCAAAACACTGTATTGAAAAGAATTTCGTGTTTTAATTTTACACTGCTTATTGGTAGGAAAAATGCCTTTCAAGCAAATCAATGGCTTGAAAAGTGTTATGACAAGTGTCAGAAACAACAATAGAACGATGGTTTGCTGACTTTAAACTTGGTCGTAGAAATACCGATGATGCACAACGCAGTGGACGTCCAAATGAGACGGTAACACCAGAAGACGTAAAATATCCACAAAATCGTTTTGGATAATCGAAAAGTGAAGTTGCAAAGATATTAAAAGAACGAGTTGACTTTATATTGCAAGAGCTTCTCACTATGAGAATGCTCTGTTCAAAGGACCCAAAACAAGACACAAGTCAATCAAAAGAATTGCAAAACTTCGAATTGCTCCCACATCCACGGTATTCGCCTGATTTGGCTGCCAGCGAGTATTGGATGTTCGAAGGCCAAAAAAGAAATGCTCGCTGGTGAGAAATTTTGCTCGAATGAAGTGGTTATCGCTAAAACTGAGGCCTATTTTGAGGCAAAGGTTAAATCTACAAAAGTAGTATTGAAATGTTAAACCGCCGCTGGAATGATTGCGTTGTTCTTGATGAAAATCACGTTGATGAATAAAGCTAATTTTGCACAACATAAAACCAACGTGTTTCCTTTGTTAGGCCCGGGACTTTTCAGCCTATGTGTTATTACAACAAAGCTGAATAGAGTTTAAACCTTTGATAAAAATTTGTTGATTTTTTTTAATTTCGTAAAAGTGTGTAAGCTTGAGTCATGAGTGTAAAAAGTTATGAGTTATGTAATTTTTTTATATGTAGTATGAATTGCATGTTCATGAAGAGATATGTATAAGAAATTTTGTAAAAAAAATAAATGAATATACGGAATTTCAAAATTGGTTGTTGTTGTAGTGTTAACTAAGTTTTTATAAAACTATAAAAGAAGTTTAAATAAATAAATTAATTAAATATAAATATTTAAATAATCTAAAATACTAATCTAGCAATGTCGCGCTGCTATTATTGTGAACAAAGTTGTATATATTTATGTGGTAAAGTCACACTCTTTCTTCTTAATTTTAAGGCTACAAATTCTTATGTGAATGAATCTACGTTTTGTTTAATAGCTGCTGGTGACATTTCATTGCTTATTTTGTATATTCTTCAAATTTGTTCTTCTAACAAACGTACAATTTCATAGAAATATTCTTTGAGGCTTTTGACAGAGATTCGTATTCAATTCTTGTTAAGAAATTAGGATACCTTGGCTTCCATTCCATATTTATGAGTTAGTTGGAGTCCTATCTCTTGAATTGTAGGTAATTGGTAGCCGCGAAGCTTGGAAAATAAGTAGGAAAGGAGAATCGGCACACACTCCTAATGTCGAATTTAAAATTGCATTCGATGGCACGCAAAATAATATAAGTTTCCGAAAAACTTATACGGCTATGCAAAATGACGTTGCTCAATACCAGCAGCGCCGAAAAAATTGGGAAAAACCTCTCCGAGCCGTTTGATAGCAAACGAGCTCTCACACCGGGTGACCCGATGTCGTGTGGCTTCTTTAACCTGATGTTGGAAAAGATTTTGTGAACCACAAAACTTAATCGCTCAAGTACAATTTTTTATAAGAGCGTACAATTGCTGGCGTGTGCCGATGATATTGACATAGTACGCCTGAGCAACCGCGTTGTTAGTTCCGCTTTTTCCAAACTGGATAAAGAAGCAAAGCGAATGGGTCTGGTGGCGAACGAGGATAAAACGAAGTACCTCCTGTCATCAAGCAAACAGTCGGCGCACTCGCGTATCGGCATTGACATTTATGATTTCGAGGTTGTAAGAGACTTCGTTTATTTAGGAACCAGCATTAGAACCGAATCTATTTTGCCAACAAGTGCTACTTTGGACTAAGTAGGCAATTGAGCAGTAAAGTCCTCTCTCGGCGAACAAAAGGAATACTTTAAAAGATTGTCATTATGCCCGTCCTATTGTATGGTGCAGAAGCTTGGACGATGACAATATCTGATGAAGCGTCCCTTGGAGTGTTTGAGAGAAAAATTCAGCGCACAATTTTTGGACCTTTGCACTTTGGCGACAACGAGTATCGTAAGCGATGGTACAATGAGCTGTATGAGCTTTATGACGACTAGACAACACTATGCAGCAAATAATGGTGTTAGCCGAGAAAGAGGAAGGTCTAAGGCTTTTAACGCGCCAAGCAAGAAGAAGAAAAAAGTTGCCGTTGATAATCATCAGTTATATTCTTTTTCTCTCTCAGCTTCACAGTCTGTGGTGGAACATAGCTTCATCAACAGTCCTATTCCAATTCAGTCTCTCTCTTGCCTCATTTCTCCAATTACGAACGTTCAGCGCTTTTAAGTCTGCTTCGACGTCATCAAGCCATCTCTTTATTGGTCGGCCATCTGTTGGGCATTCTTATGATGTGGCCAATCCATCTAATCCGCTGCGCCTTAATAAAACGTTTTACATTTTCACCACCAATAAGGTTTTCAATTTCGTTGTTGTAGCGGATGCGATACGTGCCGTTTTCAAGCCGAATAGGACTGTAGATTTTTCTCATTATGGTTCTGTCAAATCACACTTGGAGTCCCCAAGGTAGTATTTTGGACCTAGAGAAATTTTATTTTGGCTAAAAGCTTTTTAAATTAAAATCCATTAAAGCCTCCATGGCATGTGAATGAGTACGTACCAATGGTAATTTTACCCATAAAAGTTAATTAAAATATATTCAGCTTTCATGCACCTCCATGCGTTGCCATTTCAATACATTTGCCGAAAAAAAGATGTACGAACGTACGAATGTACTTACGTAATCTACTTATTTAGCAATCACACGCACGCAAGACATTTTAAGCGCTCAAGATTGTAAGGCTTCGCTTAGCTTTACTTAAGTATTAAGCCTACTCTCTTATTTACATATGTAGCGACTTAAATGGTTATTCAATTTGAAATATATTTTTCAAAGAATTTAAGTATTCAGTTTGCTTGACTGGATATTCGCACACCCATCTTGTGATGTCTTGAGAGGGGCACTACAAGGAGTTGGATGCATACTTATCATGTGATGGTGTACTTCAAAAGTTTTCCTTTTTCATTTGAAAAAACCACTGATGCTTTGAAATTATTTTGTGCAGCGGTATTTGTTTGCTATTCTTGTATGCTAAATTCATTTGAAATAAATAAATTGTGAGCCAAAGGAATTGATGGACATACCTTAAATTCGCCATAATTGTATTTCAGCCATTCGATAGGAAATTAAAATTCCTGGGAAAATACATTGAGTCTACATATGTCTACGATTACTAACGCAATTGAGTAAATTGAATTTTAAAAAATTTATCGCATTAATGCTACGCTTAAAATGTTCCACCACTTTCAAAGCTAGAGCTTTACTGCGAGATTCAATGATCATAGAAGTACGTACGAAGAGACTACTGTGTATAGATGCGCAAAAAGTAATGATATGACATCATTCTTTTTAAATAGAGAGTCAAATTCTATTACTACTAACACATGCCCACTAAACATTGAGACTAACTTCTGGCATACGCCATTTGAAAACAAACAATTCAATTAAAAATTATTTTTATTTGGTACTTCAGTCGATTGGTTACATATCGAAAATACATTTAGAGTTTGAGTGTAATTTGACCTTTTTTCGATTTTTGGTAGAGAACAAATGTCCCGATTTAAGTTTTGCACGGTGCTTATATCGATTTCTTTCTACATTCGCTTCATTCAATTGATCAACTGTTGCTCGTTTCGTGCCTCCCAGCCCTTTTCGTATACCATTCGCTTGAGAACTGCCCAGAAATTTTCTATTGGACGTGTCTATGGCACGTTCAGAGGATTGCCCTGTTTTGGCACAAATTATAGTTTTTGCTCAGTTAACCAATCCAATGTATTTTTTGCGAATGGCAGCTTGCAAGCTCTGGCCAAAACGTGATTACGTCGCTATTGTGATATTTATCGATGAATTTCTTCAGTTTTGGCAAGCATTGACCGATATATATGTAGTAAGCGTCAGCATTGATCGCTTTGGCTCTGTTTTTGCGAATTAATGGTTCTGAAACACCCTTCGAAGAAATGTCTACCCACACTAGCACCTTCAGCTCAAATTTCGATTTGCTGGCATATTTAACCTCGTTTGGTGTTGTTTCGATGTTGTCAGTGTAAAAACCGTCGTTGCCACTCAATTCATGATGAGAAAATGTGAAGTACGATTCATCATCCAAAATTATGAATTTTTCTTTCGCGAAGTGTTCAGGAAGAGGTGCACGGCAGCAAATTGGTATTTTTTCGAGTTGTTTCGCTTTATTTTTTGATGCTCGCTTGCGTTTACGATAAATTACATTGTTTTTCTTGAAAATCATGTGAACGCCAGACTTTGAAATGCCAAATTATCGTGCTAATTTGTATGTTGATTGGCCGATCTTGGTTTTGGCACTTGACAGCAGTTTTATCGTTGTTGCGGCACTTACTTTTATTGGGCGACCCGGTATAACCTTATTTTCCGGTTCTTTTCCATTCTCGCAATCTTTCGAAACACGAAAAATAGTCGCGCGGGAAATTGGTTTATCTTCAAACACCTTCAGAATTTTACTTGTATTGAGTCGCCTAAACAGATTGGCGACAGATTTACGTAAATCCAGCTTGTACGGCATTTTGAAAGGAAACTTTCGCGTAATATGAGTTTGTCAGTTAAGTATAAGCACACTTGGGTATTACAAGTGCATGGAGCTACATCTGTGTGTTTCTTTATGCACTCAAATATATGTCTGAAGCTAGTCCCAATGCTTAGTGGACATATGTTATTACTAAATAACGGGGCCGACGCTAATCAAATTGTATTTTGATTTCATTCGTGTTAAAATGAAAATTTCTTATTATTATAAGCACAAACTGCAATTGGACAAGGCTTCTAAAAAATGAATAAGAATCGTATATAAAAAACAATAGTACTAGGTTATTCAATAAGTTTTGCAGTTCGATAAGAAAAACACCACAATAAGCAGCTATTCTAAAATCCACGTGCAACCATACTCTCTGTGAACGCACTGAAGTTGTGACAAACCATGTTTGTTAAGGATTGTGGAGGAGACCAGATGGTATTTTAGTTTTTCCATATCTTCTATTATTTCTAGTGGTATGTGACTCTCTTTTACGGCAGCCACTGAACTCATTTGTCTCTTCGGGCCCTTCGCCAGAGTCTTGCCAAAAATGGAAGGAATAAATTAAGGAAAATCTTAGCTTTAAATTCCTGTTTTTCTCCGCGACCGATATTCTCAACATATAATAATAGTAAAGATCATAAAAAGAGGCAGAGAGCTGCCAAATTGAAGTACAAATACGCCGTGGAAACAAGGCAATTCGCGAGCTAATAGGTTGTTCAATAAGTTTTGCAGTTCGGTAAGAAAAACACAACTTTACGGGTTGAAATACAATTTTTTATTCGGTATCAACGCCACTTGTTCCAGAGCTATTCCAATCTATGAATTTCATCCCAGAAGTAAGAATCTGGAAGGGCTGCAAAATATCCAGCTCATCATTTGAGGAAAAACGCTTTCCACGCATACATTTTTTAGGTCTGGAAACAGACAGAAGTCGCTAGAGTCCAAATCTGGTGAATATTTCGCCGATAATTCGATTTTTAATTGATGGATTTCAGGCACTGCCAAAATACTCTTGTGATACGGTGCATTGTATATTATGAAAAATAATTTTTTTATTTTGCGAACTGGTTGTTTTTTTTCGACTTTTTTCATTCAGCTGCTTTAAAAGGTTACAATAATATTGAGAATTTATAGTATACCTTTATCAATTTGCAAGTAATCCACAAACAAAATTCCTTTCGCATCCCAAAAAAACTGATTCTAACAACTTCTTGGACGATTTTTGGACACAAACCCGTTTCGGAGCCAAAGAACCATGTTCATACCACTCTTTAGCCTCTTGTTTTGATTTATAATCATGGTAATAGATCCAAGTCTTATCCGTAGTGATGAATCGACGCACAAAATCGACTTTATCCTTTCGAAAACGCTCTAAATGTTGCTGAGAAAGTCGCATTCGAATTTGTCTTTGTTCCACTGTTAGCCAATGCGGCCCACAGCTTTCTGAAACCCAATACTTCAGTCAAAATATGGTACAACTTACACTGACCAATGAGATGTCTAGGGATTCGGTCTATACGTTATCCCGTATTTCTACGATTTCTGGTTTTGCTGCTGTTTTTTGGAGCAACCCATCTTCCTACTGTACTAATTAATGGCGAAAAGTCCTTATACACTTTCAGAATCGTTCATAAATTTCCTTTGATTTTAAAATAATAAATAAATTGCTCAAATCGAAATCTTTCTCAGGAAAATGTAACCTTACCATATATCATACAATGGTAAAGTCAGTGCTTAAATATGGTGCTGAGATTTGGTCCATAACGCTGACGGAAGAAGAAAGACTTCGGATTTTCGAGCGCATTATTTTGAGAAAATTTTTGGCTCATACAAGATGACAACGGCAAGTAACGAACTCTAACTCTATAACAACGAACTAATTGACTTAAGCAACGTCCAAGACGTTGTAAAGTTTATTAAGGTGCAACGACTACGATGAGCTGGCACGTAAGGCGTATAGAAAACACACAGAAAAAAAATAATAGGCCAATAGAAAAAAATGCAATCATCGTGAGCGGCAAATTCCGACTATAGCTACCTGTAGCCATGTGCAAAAAATATCACCAAAGACCTGAAGAAATTAAAAGTAAAAAAACTTGAAGATAGAAACTCTTGACCGAGTTAAGGGGTTATACGCAGTTATCAAGCAAATAAAAGACGGGTTGTCAAGGATTTATCCTGAAGAAACTTCAGAATATTTTAATTTGAAAATTTTTGGCGGTTATAAAAGCATCCTTCAAGAACGTAACAAAATTTTTTATTTATGAAAATGTTGATTATAGAGCGCGCTGCAGGCGATTTCTGGAACCTCCTTTAAAAAAAGACGATTTACGGTGTACATAGTAACTCAGAATTGGATTATCTGAAATCAAAAAACCAAACAAATTTTGTTAATATATTAGATTATCTAGTAATTAATCGTTCGGCTAATCAAAATAGTGAATTTTCACAAAATGGCAGCTTTTAAAAGAAATGATTTCGATTTTTACGTTAAAATTTGGCCGTAAATTGATTATAAAATGGAAAATAAGTATCAGATTTACAAAAGGAACGATTAATTACTAGAAAATGTATCTTTAAAGATTGAGCCGTTTTCGAGATATCGTGTACACCGACTTGAAAAATGCCGTTTTGAAAAAAACACGTTTAAAGTTTCAATACCTACCTTAAAACGTGCTGAGGCATCTCTACATATTTAGGTATAACTCCGAAAGTATTGCTTAGATCTACTTCAAATTTCGTGCGTATACTTTTGAATATATGTACATTACAAAAATGCAATAAAAAAAATCGATTTTTTTTTAAGTCATAACTGCGTATAACCCCTTGAATGGAGGAAGATCGTTGAGGAAACTATAGCGCACCCCGAACTGACTATAAGCAGCTAACAGTTCTAGAGATGAAATAACTGAAGAGCAAAATTAACAAATTTACTTTGGTGCAATGGGATTGACAATTAGCATGAGAGCTATACATTGGGTTCCATATTATCGAAGCGCATTCAAGTTTTGTGCTAACCAAGGCTTTGTTGTACATGGATTCTTAAAATCTTTCGCATGACTACGCAGCAATACAAAGTTACTATAAGTCTTCGGAATTCGATAGCAAATACGATTAGCCAACGGGGACCCACAGTCAAACACAACACCCATAGCGACGAAACCATGCATTTAAGTGAGCTGGGGGCTTAAAAACTGCAGTTGTATAATTTATGTATTGAAATTTAATGATAAATTATTTATACAACTTCATAAAACAAGATTGTTTAAATCTTGTTTCAAGGCAAGTGTGTCAGATGCACAGTTAATAGAGTAGGAAGCTGGAAGATTTAAAACAGTTACCAATAACATTTATGAATAGAACATAGAAAAAAGGTCCAAGTTAAATGTAGAATTCAATACATTTCTCAAGCAGCCCACTATATATTTATGTTTTCCTTTAAGTCCTTGTGAAGCATAGGGCGTCTAACGATTCGCTATCAATTAATATTCGAATAAGTAGGTTGCTAGCCCGCCTATCCTAGCTTGGTGATAGTACCCACACCTACAAGCAGGTGTTGCCCGTTTTGGTCTACGAGTGGTATTTCATTTCCCACCCACCCTGCATATCTGCCGAGCGTTCCCCTATCCGCCACCTGGAGACGCGACCGATGGGAGACAGGCAACTTCACAAGACAAGCACCCCATTAGGCCTGCTGCATTTTACTGCGCTTCTCTAACTGCCCTCCTACCACCCTTCCAATGCCATCACATCACTTTTTCTCAAACAAATATTTCTTCCAAAAAAAAATATTTTCAAATTGACAAAAACTTTGGGAAACAGAAAGCTAACATTACTTATTACTGCAGGAAACCAAAATTAAATTTATTTATCAACGTCGTATCGCCGGAACACACGCTAGCCCACGTTCTTCACGTCTTCACGGCCAAATAAACTGAAACCAACCGAAATGATGAAATTTTATGGCCGGAAAATGTGATGCGCAAAGAGAAATAAAAATTTCGATAAAACATAAACTTTCAATTAAAAAATAAAAATAGTAAAGAAAATGGCAAAAGGTAAAAGGTGAAGGAAAGCAAGAAGAAATCCTGCTAGCCAGTAATCGAAAACATGTGCCGCCAATAGCGGAGCATTGACACGATTAAACGAGTAGACAAGTGAAGCGGCATTCTTGTGAACTTCCGCATGTGCTATTGGTTTATTTCGCTACGCTTACTTCCTTTGCAACTGAGTGACTGGGTTAACAATTGTTCTCTGTATTGCCAGCCACCAAGTGGAAGAGAAAACGGCAAACGGAGCAAAAAAGCGAAAAGTGCTGGAAAGTGGGCCAATAAAGTGCCATTACACGGCAGTTACAATCATCAAGCTGCTGCAAGAATCGCTCTTACACAATTGCACTCACACGCACACACTCATTCATAAAGTGTATTTGAAATGATATCCACATTCATGTCGGTCAATATCGACGGCAGTACCGGAAAAGAAGTAAAATGTGCAAAGGGACATGAGAACACACATACATAGACAGCGCTACACTTTATACATCTACATGTCTACGTTGAACTGTATTTATGTGGGAAAAGACAATTTTAGGCATGTAGACCAAATGGAGATTCTGCTGTACTCGACGCACTCGTGCATGAAAACCGCCAATATCCGATTGCGGTTAGCGCACGTACAGCCCGCGACAAACGATGGCACATAATTTCTACCGCTGACGGTGGTCTTCTCCATATAACGAATGCACGAAATTTTCTTAAGGAGAAGATGCGCAACAACGTCAACGAAAAAAATTATAAAAAATCAAAGGAATTTTTTAACTACCTCATATTTGCTCTTTAGTGAACTAAAATTTAATAAGCTATAAAATTGCATGCCAAAAATCTGTTTAAAAGTTAAAAACCTGCGTATATGTACTGTCCAAATACATGATTGGTGTGTTGGTTTAAGTGGTAATTGACCGAGAATCCAATTAGCGCTTCCGCACCATTTTGTTGCCACATCTTCGCTGCCAACAAGTTATACGGGTTATCCCTACACAACTATATCCAGTTTGTGCGGTTGAGAAATCTTATATGGTTATTTATGTCTTTACCAACCAGCTCTTCGAGGTTCTCCAAGAGTTTGCCAAGGGCTAACAACCTCTCCTTCCATAGGGCAGGTCATCCGCAGAGGAAGTGGGAGATATTTTCCTTTTTCTCCTGTTGATGACAACTATAACAGTACGAATTGTAAGTGATGCCCATATATCGGCTGCTTACTAACCTATCGGCATCCTTTCCTCATATTTTTCAATGGTGACGGTTGTTAGGTGGGCCATAACGTTCTGCTGACTAACCGAAAGAATAGCAATATTGCAAGCTTCCCCTATTGTCAATTCTTCCGCCTGGAAGACACTGCAAGTGTTAGAAAGACGCACAGATTTTTTAATTTTAAGTCTATGAGAATATATACCAACTCCAACACCACAATCCATTTTTGAATCATCTGTACAGACCATCGAAGTCATTTACTGAAAGTCTCTTACATCATTCCACACGAGATGGAAAGACAGTAGCAAAATTCATGTTGAATGTTACCGTCGGGATCATATAATCAGTCCTGAGTGTGTCGCAATAATAGACTGGCATGACCACACGTTTTATTTATTATATATTAGAAAAAAGAACAAATAACAATGAATAATTATTAAAGTAGATATGGTAAAAAGTATGTAGTAAGTCATCGTTAACTATTACTTTGACGTATCTCCAGTATAATTAGATAAGGTTGTTGTCGTAATAACACACTTACACCTGTTATAGATACATTGTGAACTTGCCCTTATGGAACTTATCCTTACACTATATATAGTTTCCTTTTTAAACCATTCTGTAGCTTTTATAAACGAACAAAGTTTCCTTAGTTTCAGATGCGCTACATCCGCTACATCTGTTAAAAAAGTACTACCAAGAGAACGAAGCCTCCTTCACACTCACACTTCTTCCATGTTAAGACAGCTTCTACAAAAATCGTAGTATGGGAGCCCCAACCTTCTGGCGAGGTTACCTATTAAACAATGATCAGTTAATACCCCTGTCACGTTTCTTGTAACTTCTTTATTAAATCTCAACAGGCTTTTTGAGCGACCGCTGTTCCATTTCGACCATGTCTGTTTGCTTAGTTCGCATGCAGTTAGGTTTTGCCAAATTCTATTTACCTGTTGATGGTTTTCCTATGTATTAGTAGTTGACAAGTGGCAATGGGCATAGGTATCAACGTTGTATCCAATTGAATATCCAGGGTGTTACCTCTTCTAGCAAGTTCATCTGATTCGCAGTTTCCTGCTATATTCCCGTGACCTGGAACCCAGATAAGATGTACTTGGTAATATTGAGATACGTCATTTCGAAGTTTAAAACAAATGTAAGCACTTTGTTAAAAATATTGGGAAAAAATTTCATTTACGGAAAATTTAAGAATACGTCAAAAATACTTGGATTATTTGACATGGAATCGCTGATTTGTTCAATTTCACAATACTTGTGAGTATACATTTTTTGTGCATGTGCATATTAATACGATCGCAAAATGTTTACGTAGGCGGCAGCTCTACGCAAAAATATTGATTTGATTTGTTCCAATCCGTAGAAAAGTTCCATGGTGACAAAAACTTTTTACTATGCTGGCAAAATTTTACATTTCGTTGTAACGAAGTGCGAGTAACTTTTTACTGCTGTAAATTTTTAATTTAATTTTATTATAAATTGAAAAATTCAGAAATACTTTTTTTCCTTTGCTGATTTAAATCTTCTGAAACGGAAATCAGTATAATCTCATTCAGAAACCTTTCGGCATCAAATCCAGTCCTGTTTAACTTTTCTTTATTCGTTTTTGGCGGCGGGACCATTTTTGCTTTTTTTTTGGCCTAATATCCACGCTCTTTGGTTGTGCTCTAATTTGTGTGTGTGTATATGCACATGAGTTGTTCGGTCTTCTTCTTGATTACGCTTGCTGTAAAATATTTTACTAACCCTGTCGCCTCGGCAATTTTTACTCACTTCATAGCTGTAAAAAAATAACAACCCAGAGTAGTTTGCTAACAATTGATACAGCCGCAAAGATTTCAATACTTCTTTAAACTTTGTCGGAAAGCGTACTTTATACGTCTTCGAATTTGATTTCGAAACATTCGAATTTTGATGTAACGTTGTGTCAACATTTCGGGTTAATCAATCCAATACTTTTTTTGAGTTTTGCGAAAACGTACAAACACAGTCAGGTTGAATTTTTATACACATACATATGTACATAAGTACATATTTAAATTTATGTTATAAAACAATTGACTTTTTAGAATCCATTTCGTTCTTTCAATATGGGTCACCTTAAGAATGATTTCTGATCTTACCCGAGCACGATAAATATTTTATAATATTCGGCTTGAAGACATTTTCCGTATGTTTTGCAATGATGTCACTCTGTGATAAATCATGATTAAACATGTATAAACACAACATTATTTTCCTCCAAAAACAAGTACTTTAACAACTTCAAAGCCAATATGCCACGGACATACATAAGTACACACTGGCCATTACAATCGCAAAGTTAAATACCCACAAAAAAACCACACAAACAAACTCCCGTTTTGAACATATTTATTACGCTTATTTCTCTAACGCTGTGCAAATAATAGAAAGTTTGTTGGCACAAGGTTGACAATATTAAATTTGCACTGAAATATTTACACGCATACATATTTGTGAATTTTTCTTTCTACACAGACACACACACATACATAAATTTGAATATTAAAAACGAAACTCTCACTCCAGCTGGACAAAATAAAAACAAACAATGGGGCTAGCGAAATGAAATTATATCGGTGAATTTGTTGGTACGGCGACCAGAAGAGGAAACGAGAGGCTACTTACTGCCAGCCGCATAGGGGAAGGAAGGAGCAATGCATGCGAATGAATTCACTGACTAACTGGCATGGCGCGAAAGCAAACGACTGTTACAAACTACACTAGAAGTGACAACCAACAACCAGCAACAACAACAAATGAATAATAAAAAATAACAAAAGGAAGATCTGAACTCTATCTACACCCCAGTCTCACTGCAACAACAATAACTGTGAAAAGACATTCTCACATTTGCATACACTCATGCGCACGTACAAGTATATTTACTACAACTACAACTATCCATAAACTGAATGCAGATTGTAGATGAAAAAAAGTGTAAGGCAAATGCTGAATAGCAAAATAATGAAAATTTCGTGTGAAAAGTGAGTGAAGTGTATAAAAATTGTATGGAAATAAGTGGCAGACATGTAACATGAAAGCGGAATAAATACTTTTTAAGTAGAAAAGTCAGAAAAGAAAGTCGCAACGCAACTATTGTGGTAAAGCTAATAAAACTGCAGCAGGAATAGCGTTGACGACAGCATCAGAAACTTTTGTTGTCAAAATTGCATGTAAAATAGCCAAAGGAGGCTTACAAGTAAAGGCAAAAAAATAATATTGTAGTTTGTAAAATGGCACTAGTTTCACAACTGCAGATAAAGAGAGCAGGCCTTTTTACATTGCGAAAATATTGGATTAAATAAAAAGTTGTTAGAATTTTGTTCGCTTTACCA
This sequence comes from Anastrepha obliqua, assembly GCF_027943255.1. NCBI lineage: Eukaryota > Metazoa > Arthropoda > Insecta > Diptera > Tephritidae > Anastrepha > Anastrepha obliqua. Next base: position 54,719,237 of record NC_072893.1, read on the forward strand.
TCGACGATTGAATTAACGAAGTTGGAATTATTTGAATTATATAAAATATGTTTATTTTGAAATCAATTTCATAATTCGGCGCTCGAAGTTCGCGTTGCTATTGGTAATGAACTTAGCCCACCCATTTTCACGAGCCTCTCTTGAGAGCAGTTTGCTCTTCTTTGCTTTTCATCGAGGTCAAAAAGCTGCTGAAACAGCCAGGGACATTTGCGACCTGTATGGAGAAGTTGTCATAGACGGAACTACAGCAAGGAAATGGTTTACAAAGCTCAAAAATGTCGACTTTGACGTCGATGATACGTCCGCAGCGGAAGGCCTTCTGAATTCGATAAAAAACGTCTCAAATCACTTCTGTAGGATATCGGTTGCCAAACCATTTGTGAATTGGCGAAAGAAATGAATTGCGATCATAAAACTATTCTCAATAACTTTCGTTCAATGGGATTTACCGAAAAATGGGAGCCTGGGTGCCTCACGAGCTCAACGAAAAAAACAAAGAAAGGCGCCTTCAAATTACTTCTCAGCATCTCTCCCGCCAACGAGCAATACGCGGTCATAAACAGCGCTTTTTGTAGCGAATCGTCACGGTGGATGAGAAACGGTGCCTATACATCCATATGAAGCAATAAAAGAAGTGGGTGGCTCCAGGAGATACACGAAAGCCGAGAGTCATGCTGGATCTTCATCCAAAGAAGATAATGATATGTGTTTGATGGGACTGAGAGGGCATGGTGCACTGTGAAATGCTCGAAAAGAATGAATCGATCAATAAGGAGCTCTAATTGCCCAGCTACACCACGTTAATGAGGCTATTCGACTGAAAAGACCTGATCGATATGGTCAAACCATACTCCTTCACAACAACGCCAGGCCCCACGTTGTACAAGTCGTCAATGACGCACTCCAAGAGCTCCAATGAGAGGTCCTTCAGCAGCTGCCGTATTTTCCGGACCTTGCACCGACCGATTACCATCTTTTCCGCTCTTCCGCCTCTTGTCAAACCATATGAAGGGCGTTACTTTCGATAACAAAGATGCCCTTAAAAACTTCTTTGACACCAGACCAGACGATTTTTGGCGGTACGGCATCAACAAATTGGTCGAGAGGTGGGAGGAGGTTGTAAACAGCAATGACGAATATATTTATAATTTATTAACTTATTGATGTAATTATCGTTTTTTGTTTAAATATAAATGTTGGGTAAATAAATAAATGAATAAATAAAATATAATTTTTTTAAATAACGGTATTGCTGCACAAATTTTCTCAAACAATTCGAATGATCAGTAATATTTTTTTGTTTCGCGGGTTACTTATTTCTAGAGCTTTTATTCTGGACTTTTTTAAGCCTCACACTATTTCATATTGCTTATCCTTCTACTTCTATGTCTATAGCAGATCCAGCGGAAACTGAACAGTAAGTACTGTCGTGCCTAGTTTCCAGAGCACCAAAGCTGCCACTAGTACCGGGCACTTAGTGATTAGTTTGAGGGAAAACTATTCAAACTATTTATAGCTGGTAAAATTTTCTGTAAACGCATACATATACACATATATATGTATGCACAGAGTGTGCAGATTCATATCCACTTGCCTGTTTGTCTGTTTGTCAAATGCGTGCGAAAATTGGCTCCGATCTAGTTATTATGGTTGACTTTGACAAAGCGCCTGTCGCCAGTTTGCTAACTTAGCGTCCTTCAGTCATATGACTATTTAAAAATTTGCTTTCCCATTGTTCTCTTCTTTCCATTGAGGACAGTCCTCGTGGCGGCCAAGTTTAGACAAACATAAATACATTTCCAGGTATAGCTTTAAAAGCATATATATGTATGTATGTATGTACGTATGTATGTATAAGTAGATTCATATAAAAGTTGGCAGCAGAGATGCGGTTACTTCACAAAAGTTTTGGGGATTTCAATTGTATTGCGCTTTTCGCTTTTGACTTCTTCATTGGCTTGTTAGCTTTGTAACAACATAAAATATTTAATATCCCAAAATTTCTGACAGCTTCGCTGATTTATAGAGCTTTTGAGTGCTTAATGCATAGTAAACTGTCTGCTACATTAAAGGGCACAGTAAGCGTCAAAAGAAAGTGTAAATGCGGTTGTTAATACGAGTATACAGAGATTAGTTGATAGTTCCCAAAAATTAAGTAGCCCTTAGCTTATGGGAGCTGGGAGCTGTGAATGATATCAGCACTGTCTTCAAGGTCAGTCTTATATGGGTTCAGGGTCATAGAAAGTCGAAGGAAATAGTAAGGCCGATGAGCCAGCCAGGAAGGGTACTAATTTCCGCCAACCTCTAACACAAATGTTTAATAAATCCATTGCCGAAGGCATATTTATCGATGATTGCAAGCTGACTTCACTTCTTCTCTTTTGCTTTTTTAGGTAGTGATCCCGTATGGCACGCGATGCGCCCGTTCACAGCGTGGCTCTATAGACATCATTCTTTCTTTGCGCGGCAGCATGACATGCCTCATCGTAACAATTGCTTTTTCGGGCTCGCCGTAATCCGATTTCTTCTTCGAAATGAAAAATATTGCCCTATTGCTCGTGCATGCCGGATTGTTGGGCAGTACTCTCTGAGAGCGCGAGTGAGAGACAAGTGCCGAATCATCTGTATGCGACTTAATTTTACTACACTTTTTAAATCTTAAATATTCTAAAATACTTGCCTGTAGTGTTGAATTAATCTCTTAAATGTCTGCCCTGAATTTTGCTAGACATTACTGAATAAATAAATGCAATAAATAAACTTCTTTCTGACGCTCATAGTCCCTAAGCATAGCATATTCGCCTCTATTGGTAGTGTTGTAGTATTTGCGGTTGGCTTTTTGATTTATGTGTGCGTTTATGCTTCCTATTTGTTGTTATTTATATTTATTCACACCGTTTGTAAACATAATGTTTCGCTCTCTGAGCACTTGATTTGCCGTGGCCGCCACACGTCACAATTTTTGTTGGCAAAACAATCCAGTTATATTTGTATATGAAATGCAAAATACAGTTATAGCAGCACACATTTACATATCTCGCGTATTTGCTTTGGACAAATATAGTGAAGAGTGAGATTTTGACAGTTTTATTAATTAATTTTCAACAAATTAGGAAATTTCTCAATTAGTTCCCAAGGTTTGTAGAGGAGCAGTTTGGAATTGAATAAATAATGAAAGATTTAGGAAAGTTAAATTGAACGTTTTTTTTTTTTTTGCTTATTCACTCCGCTCGTCAGAATGGGACTTCGACAAATCTCTTCCATCGTACGCGGTTCAAGGCTATTGTTTTTGCGCCGACCGTGGTCTCTGCCCCCTTGCGCGTTCCAGTCCTCTTCTCGTGATGCTATCCGGTGGTTTTCTAAGCGTGTGATTTTCCACTTTCTACGTTTGATTTCCCATAGGATGCGTGACCAGCCATGTATCACTTACGGACAACAATGCTGACTTCACACATGAGCTGAATATTCACAGTTTCGAGTGGCTGGAGAGGTGCGATTGCGCCCATACTGTATGCATTCGACCGCACGCCGCCCTATATTTTGTTTAGCCTACAGTTGAAATCTTCACCCACTCCGCCGTCCCATTACATGTCTTGCTTTATTGTGGTTGACTCTCATAGCCTTCGTCTTGGCGATGTTGACCTTCAGTCCGACAATGCGTGGCAGCGTGACTAGTCTGTCCGCCTTCGCTGGCATGTCAGTAAGTTTGAGAGGGAAAGGAGGCAGATATCATCGGCGAAGTCCAAATGCTCAAGTGAGAATTGTAACTTATTTGTATTCTTTATCCTTACTTACAAGTTTGCATTATACATTACATTTACAGTGATTTGGCCAATAGAAGACAGCTATTGCCTTAAAATAAGATGAATAATATGAGGTAGCAGTCTGGTCAAATACTAATTTTTTATAGATATTTTTTGGGAATTTTTGTTTTAAGAAAATAAAATATTTTTTTTTTTGGCATATATTTTTGTAGTAATGTGGCACCAAAGTAAGCGCCTTAAAAAAAAGATAGGTAGCTTGTCAACAGGATTTTGGCTCTTCAGGATATTTGAAACGAAAAAGTTAAACTGATTATTATTTTGTAAGCTTGTCATTCTGGCAGGTGCTATAATGGAAATTCGTTTTGAAAAATAACAAAATAGCGGACTTTTGAAAAAAAGCTATGTTTTTCGGGTGGAAATCAGATTGTCGTATGGGAAGTTAGGGCTGAAAAGAAACGAAAGTAGTAAAATATTAAAAAAAAAAATATTTTTGTATACTATTTGATGTCAATAATAACATACTATAAAATCAAGACGATCACATTTTATTTTCTTAAAAAAATATCTATAAAAAATTAGTATTTGACCAGACTACTACCTTGAATTTAGATTCCGATGTATTTCAATGCGATTTACAAAGCCTATTTCGTAGGTTTCTTAACAAAATGGCACAGATTTAGTAGTAAGTATTTAGATATGACGTTAAGGGGACAGATAACATACCTGTAAAATTTCAAACAAAAATTTTTTTTCCTTTAAGAATATGTCAAAAAAATTTTAGAACTTAAATTTAAGTATTTCTTATATTATAGATCGTAAACCGTGACGACTCTATTCTTTGCGTTCGAGTGCTGGGAGAGGTCTAGTTATGTATTCAAACTTTAGACGCGTTTTTCTCAAAACTATACTACTGTGGGCAAAAAGTAAGGGGAATTTATTTGTCAAACTTCGCGAGATTAAAATTTCGCTCTGGTTATTTTTTTCATGAGTTGGCAGCACTGTTAATCACATCTGGGCAAACTTTCATGTGAATATCATTATCAGTAATATATTTACGCTTGTGTTTACCAAACGACCAAGAGTGCATTTTTCGATTTTTACAATGTCTGATTTGATTGAGCAAAGAAGTGCCATCAAATTTTGTTTGCGGAATGAAATTTCGGCTGCGGAAACGTTTAGCATGTTGCAGAAGGCATTTGATGATTCGACCATGTTGCAGAAAAATATTTATAAGTGGTACAAAGACTTCAAAGAGGGTCGAGAACGTGTTGATGACTTGGAGCGCTCCGGACGACCATCGACATCAACAGATGACCAACACGTCAATAAAGTGAAAGAGTTAGTGCTCAAAAATCGTCGGTTGACTGTTAAAGACCTTACTGATATGATCGAAATATCAGAAGGATCTGTGAAAACCATTTTGAAAGACCATTTAGGCCTACGAAAAGTCAAATCTCGTTTGGTACCGAAAACTCTCAATTTCTTGGAAAAAAAATCGTCGCGTTGATGTGTGTGCAACAATGCTTTCAGACTATCAGGACAAGCTCAAATGCATCATTACGGGAGATGAGACTTGGATTTATGCTTACGACCCTGAAACAACCGACCAATTAAACGAATATCGTGCTAAAGGCGAGGCCAGACCAAAAAGAGCACATCAAAGTCGTTCAAAAATAAAGGTCCTGATGACAGTTTTTTTCGATTTTCGTGGTGTGGTGCACTATGAATTCCTTCCACCTGGCCAAACTGTTAATAAGGAATATGATTTGAGCGTTATGCGTCGTTTACGTGAAGCAATTTGTCTAAAAAGACCAGAATTATGGGCCAACAACTCTTGGTTTTTGCATCACGATAATGCACCGTCTCACACTGCACTCGTTCTTCGTGACCATTTCGCCAAAAATGCCACGCATATCGTTCCGCAACGACCGTAAATGGACTATTTGGCATGTTTCGGAGATTGGAAAAATCGTTGGCATAAGTTTTGGCAGAGTTTTTTATTTCATCGAGAGGGGAATATTTTGAAGGGGATCAAATTGATTTACAAGAATAAATAAAGACTTTTCGTTTTACAACCAAATTCAACTTACTTTTTGCCCACAGTAGTATTTTTCGAATTGGCGTACACGATAACTCGAAAAGTTATTGACCGATCTTCCTGAAATCTTGCACACATCTTTTTTATGATATTAATTTCTATGTGCATTTACAAGTTTTCGAAAATTTTTCATAAGAATAATTTTTTTCGAAACAAAAATAGTAGGAAAATTCGCCCTAAAATTAATTATTTAAACATTTCATTACGCGATTTTTTTCTCCATTTTTGTTCATATGGAAATTATGACATCAATAAACAAAAAAAGTTTTGGTTTTTCGTATTCAGGTCACTGACGCCGATGCTACAATGCCCACCGATTGAGAAGCCCCGCTGCGACCTTCTTGGAGGAATTGAGTGAGCATCCGCCATTTTCAATTATTAAAACAAAAAAAAAAATTGTATATTATTTCAATGTATAAATAAACTGTATGTCAATTTTGAAAAAAATATATTGACTTCTTCATTTTAAATAATTTTAATAAAAATCAGGGAAAATATGGCCGTTTACAGGTATTTGTCCCCTTAATGATGTATCTCTAGTAAAAATTCTATTTGAAAAATGTATTACTTTCATAACAAATATTCAGAAATGTTTTGCAAATCGCACTGATTTCAAGTCGCATGAGTTGCAAAACATGACTGATATTTATTAAAAAAACAACACGCTGCTTATGCCCTTATGTATGTACATATGTCCAAATACACAAGAGAAACATCAGAACTGACAGAAAAATTACAGCTCATTTGTAAACTGGCTTAAACATTTCAACACGTCAATGCAGCAGAATTTAATTTTCAAAGCATACTTGTCAGCGCGGCATTTCCAATTTATGCGAGTGCATAAGTGCGTATGTATGGTTGAGGCGAATCTATACAAAATGATGGCAACATGTCTGATCTGATCACAATGAAAAATGTTCAAATTCGCATGAATGCGCATTATGTTTGTGTGTATGTATGTATGTATGCAACATAACCTACAATTGCACATTGTGCGGTTATGCATTTGTCTGTGTATTTGTGCTAAGTAATGGATGTTGTCGTGACAAATGAGACGAGATATTACGACTTTAACAGTCTTTTTATGAGATTATGGAAGCGTGTGAGTGTGCGGTGTTAGTACATTTGTACAAAGCACGTGCGCCAGGGTATTGGTGTCAGTTGCTGTGTGCCACATGCCACATCACTTTAGCGCCAGCCATCAGTCCCAGTCAGGTCACACATGTGTCACCACAACTGTCTGCCTGTATTTGCCTGGCTTTTTGCACTCCATCTAACTGCTCTTGTGTTGCCTGTTGGCTACTGGCTGCTGGCTGTTTTGCAATTTTTTGTTTACAAATGTGCTCACTTCACTCTATTCCCACTGTACGATGCCGGTAATGGTGTTGTGTGGTTGTCCATTTTTTTTCTCTTTTTTGCTGTTTTTTCTCTGTGCTGCTGGGTTTTTATGCTTTTACTTTTCCTGTCACTAATGCGATGCGTTCCGTTGCAGCATAACTGTCCCCTCAGCATTAAAAATGCGCAAAAGTTCAATTTAAAACATTAAACGTGTGACGCCATAATATCAGCTGATGCAAGGCCTCTAATTAAGCAGCAAAGTTTTAACATTATTTCAGTGTGTCAATGCAGTTATTCAATTATAAATAAAATTGTTAGGTAGAACTCCAAGCTTAACTCCTCTATATACACACATTTATACAACTATAAAGACCAGAGTGATGGACTCATTTAGGACTATTGTTGGTGGGCTTTTACTTTCGAATAGTGCGCTCAGCTAAATCTTATATTACAGAACTAACTTCAGAAATCATTCTTCTTTATAAGTAGCGCAGCAGAACATATGAAGATAAATCTTCTTTTAAGGGGTTAATGGTAGACAGAGACCCAAAAAACTAGGATTTTCAATAATTTGTTTTTTGCTAGTCAATTGCATTTTTACAAATATAAAAACATAGCATTAGTACACCATGTTTCGACTTGACTTGACAAAATTTCAAACAAAAAAAAATTAATAATTGTAAAAGTTATCGCTGTTTGCGTGGAGCCCGTTTCTCCAGAAGTCCCTTGCGGTGATCATTGCAAGTCCTCGGAGATTCATCTAAAATCAATCGGAGTGAAGAAATCAGTTTTATTTAAGGGGGGGGGGGGGGGGGGGTAGGGTCACAAAATCGAAATTTTTTTTCAAGAATGTTGTGTCAAAATTTTAAGTGGATCGGAGCAGAACTCTCAAAGTTATAGCCTTTGTAGGCACTCTACCTCGAATGCCGAGCATCGATAATTTTTCAGAGTCATTTTTTCAAACGCATAACGTCATACTTTAACTGAAAAATTCGACTTTTTTAGTTTCAGATGATTCTACGACGAATGCCGATTGGCACCGCAGAGCACCTCTCGAAAAACATATCTCCAAAAAAATTCTGCCATGGGCTTATTTGTCAATATTTTATTATTAATATTTTTTAAAATCTTATTGAAAAGATGTACAATAACATGCAACTGATTTTATTAAAGTATCTTAAGCCATATTTCTGTAAAAAATTCAAAAAAGAAGTGTTTTTTTTTAGCACTAAACCCTACCACCCCCTTAAGATAATCTTGTGCCTGATCGAAGCTTTTTTTCAAAATTAACAATATGGCGGCCTCGGAAAATATTTTTTAGATTTTTGAGAATAAAAAAACCGACAATTTATTGTTAAAAAAAAATCTAAATTTTTGAAAAAAAAAATCCTTCGATCAGGTATGATCGTTGCCTACGTAGCATTCTACCTTCTCGAGTGTTATCGTTAGCACGCTTATCTGCCATTCTCCCACGTGCAGCATCCATTTTTCAGGCCCCGAGCGCCTTTTGTTAATTGTTGAACAACTCGAAAAGTATTTGTCGGATTCACTTCAAATTTTTACAAAATATTTTTAAGATACTATACTTTAAGAAAATCCAAAAAAAAAAAAAAATTTTCGAAAATTCTAACTACCCCTAACCCCTTAAAGGAACTATATAAGAACGGTTTCAAATTCACGAATTGATCCAAGTATTTTGGACATTAGCGTACATTTTTCTGAAAATTTATTTATATGTACAGCCTTGGCCAAAAGTATTAGGTACCTCAATAATTACTGAATATTTCGTTTTAGAAAGTGAAGAAATTATCTTTTATTAATAAATAAGTACAAATAAAAGAAATTAGCAGATCCATTCTTTACATTGATAACAGTAGCAATCCTCTGGGGCATGCTGTGGACAAGCTTTGCACATCCGCCTGTACTTATGGTGCTCCACTCGTGAATTAAGCAACATTTTTCAGGGCTGTTTACGATGTTATGCTGTGTTCCTTTATCTTACGTTGTAAATTATGTGCTCTATGGGGTTTAGATCTGGAGACTGTGCCGGCCAATCTAACAAAACAATGTTATTGCCTCTAATCCAACGCATCATACTCGATTCAACGGACAATAGAACATTCGACCAATCTTCCTCCGTAAAATGCTGGTATAGGAGAGCCCATTTAAACGCCTTTTCCGATTTTTTTCTGAAAGCCATGACTTATTTCGGTCTTTGCATTTTTTCCAAACCTGCTTTCAGAAGCCTTCTTCTACTTGTTCGAGCACTAACGAAGTTTCCAATTTTTGTAATGGGAGAATAGTATCATTTACGATCCTTGCGAGACTCGCGTATAAGTTTCCAGTCTACCCGTACATTAGGGAGGCGATTTCTTTCACTTTTTGAGTTATTATGGTGAGATTTTGTTTTCGCAAATCGCTTAATAGCACATTCGACTGCGCACTGCAAACATCCCTTTCTCACATAAAACTTGGATTCTCACTATTTTGCCTCAACAAAGTTCATTTTTTAGCTATTCCGATAAGAGGAAATTTTTTATATGCGCTTGATTTTTTTGCGCTAAAGATTATTTACACATTGACTGCCAAGTTTAATATGTCAAATGTGATATGTCAAAGTGAAGTCCAAAATAACCAAGAATGAGCTAAAATAGAAACGAAATGAGCTTTGTTCTGATAACTTCGATTTTATTTATTCAAAATAGTCCCCTCTGGTCTCGATACACCGGTTTGCGCGATCTAAAAGCTTTTCGAATGAGTGTTTTAGGTCATTGACCGGAATGCCCTTCACGATGCCTTCTCAAGCCTTTTGGATGGCCTCTACGAACGCAAAACGTTTTTCCGTTTCATGGCCAAACGCAATTTTCCGAACAAGCAGAAGTCACAGAGAGTCAAAAAATCAGTCCCAACAATGGATCGATCAGATGGTGAATTCTCATGCAATAAGCGCCAGCTTCCTCTATCGTGGTATTCAGGGCGAATTTGACGAATGCGATACAACAAACGCTCCAAAGCGCTAAGACAGAAAATTGCTTTGACAGTTTTCCCGTTGACACGAACTCCTTGTGGACAATTACCTTAGAATCGTAAAAACAAATGAGCATCAACTTGATTTTTGACTTCTCGAAACGCAATTTTTTGAGTGGTGGCTCGTCTGGGGCCTTCCATTCGTTGAAAGTACCACGTTTCATCACCAGTTACAATCTTGTAAAGGAAGCTCTCGTCTTTTCTCGCCCTTTTTAATGAGATCTTTCGAATGTTGAATTCTGAGCAATTTTTGTCCTCAGTTAACTTGTGCGGAATGGAAAGTGCACAGACCTTTCGTAAGCCCAAATGATCAGTTAAATGCGATAAGTCGATGTTTTGGAGGTATTCAACTCCTATTCCATGAATTTCAACGATTATTTTAGTTCAATTTTGATACGAATAACTTCGATGGAGTTATCGGTGATTACTGATTCTGGCCGGCCCGTATGTTCATTGTCATTTATGCCCTCTGAACCATCTCTGAAACGTGTAAACCACTCATGAGTTCTGTTACGAGATAGATAATCATCGCCATAAACTTCAATCATTTCATCAATTCAAATGTTTCGGTAAATGTTTTACCGATTTTAAAACAAAATTTGATATTAGCTCTTTATTCGAAACTTATTTTTGTACCGATGACACAAACATACTGACACTTTGGACGCAATAACTTCGATTTCACTGAACCGAATGTCACCAAGCTTTCACTGGAAGTCAACTAGGGATGTAACTTCCAACGCACTAACTCATTAAAGTCTTGTTTATTTTGGACTTCACCTTGTATATCTTTAGAAATACAACTTTTTAGACTTAACGCACAAAGTGTGTCTTGGCCTTCCCCAAAATCCCATAACACAATTTATTGTCGTAATCAAAGGTTAAACATCAAAAAGCAGCTGCCACTTTGATAGCCATTTTTGGAATTACTCGTATTTTAGTGAAGTTCCTAATACTTTTGGCCAAGCTGTATATAAGTTGGAGTATAATAAGAAATGAGCAGAAGAATTTTTGAAAATAGAAAAAAATAATTTTGTGATTTACGCAACATTGAAAATTTTGGTATAGAGCTTTTTAAAGATAAATATTATCAGTTCTATTATTAACATTTTAACACTTTTTTTTTAATTTTTCAGCACATAATATAATTAAAAACAAGTTTTTTTACAAGTTTTGTTTACAATTTTTAGAAAAAAAAATTTGCTTGCCATTTTTGGAAAATATCCCCCTTATACCTATGTATGTCTTTCTTATTTCTTCATTGACAGCTAAGCCTATGCTCAGTAATCACTAAAAGTGTCAAAAACTACCTAAAAAAAATCCAAAAATTTTTACAAAAAAATTCCAAATAAAATTATTTAAAAAGTGGAATATTCTCCAATGGAACTTTCAGGTTCTGCAGTGAGAAAGATGAAACCTCCAAGCCACTGATGCAAAAGCGGCACATAGACTTGGGTAAACGTATTTTGCCAGACTAGGAAATAAAATTCAATAAAATAGGACAAATAATAAAATTTATTGAGGAAGTTAATCTCAGAGAAATACTCTGAATCTACTAAGGGGCACAATAGATCTTTCAGGTCGCAGTGCTAAGTCCTTTCATAAAAATCAAAAAGTACCCGCCGAAAACGAAATGATATTCAAACCGTTTCTTTGGTATTAGCACAGGTCATCATTTTACTGCCGATACCTGGCAACAATCATCGCAAAAAATTTTGCAGCACAAGTATTTTTCCATATTGTTCATTTCTGTAGATTTTCTAATGACACAAATATTTTAAAAAGTACATCTGTGTTTAATAACAAAATTTGATATTCAGATATTTTAAATAAGAATCGGTGCCTGCATGGTACACACACTTTTAAATTCCACCACAACACCCAAAATCATAGTTTCATACCAATCAGCAAATCAGTTGTGAAAAATTCTCAACTTCTTGTTCGGTTTCGAACTTCAAAGCAATTGACAGTAACAACAAGACGTACCTGCAATCTCTTGTCCCCCAACGCAGAGGTCTTTGACCCTCACTCAACTCAGCGACCACATGTTAGCAATAACTTTGTCTAATTTATTCTACAACAACACCAATCGCGTTCTACATCTCATTCCTTGGATGACCTACATAAATAAGCGCTGAATGCCCTTATCGCATGCGCTAGCACCTGCCTGTGGATAGTAATTGTATGTACTCATGTTTTAACATTTTCTTGTTCAGCATTTGCCATAACCTTCGGCGGCGTTTTTTTGCCCTCCTCACCGCTTTGCGGTCTCCTTACACCTTCTCAATAAAATTGCTATCCCAATTAGCCGAACAGGTTTATATGATATTTCTACTGCCTTCTCACCACACTAACACACACTTACTTGTCGTTATACGCTAGTATGCGGTTACATAATTCGCGCGCTCTGCTCACCAAGTCGGGGGGTGCACTCAGTAAAAAATTCATATTCCACGTACAATACTGAACTACTGTTGCTGACGTTAAGTGTAAAATTCATTTTATTTGATTTTAATGTCATAGTTGAAGGCAGCCATTCCATTTGAGAGCTTCGCTGAACTTATTGAGACAGGTGTGCGTGTAATGCGTAGAATGAAAAGAGGGGATGGAAAAAGTGGAATGGAAATAACAATAGATAGCAGTTATGCCTCAAGGTGGAATGTGAGCGATCAAATGGTTTACAGTTGTTTAGAATAGTTTGCCTTGTATATTGTTGTTGTAGCTGTTTTCTTTGTCTGTTCGGATATGCAAATTCCGTGTTCTTCGAAATATTTACTGATGGAATATTTCGTCGTAGAAAGCGTCACGCAATGCCGCTCTCTTGCAGAATTACTTGTAGATATGCGCGTGCACGTGCGCTTCTGATATTAAGAAAACTTATTGATATTCATTGAGTTGCGTTTTTTACCGCATTTACTCGCACTACCACTACCTTGCAAGAGAAACTCGAAAAAAGTGAAAGAAATTCTTAGTTCTATTCGACAAATGCTAACCTAGCGGCGCAAATAATCTAAGAGACCGGCAGTGTAAAAATCGAAAAGTAAAGTCCGCTCTTTCTCTTTATGCATAGAATGGGCAATTTTAGTGCTTTCTCGAACTTAAGGGGGGATTCCCATTCCCCGGCTTAAAAAAATCGATTTTTTTGTTTTTGACCGATTCTTGTTTATTATACTTTCAAAGAACTCTGGGCAAAATTTCACGACAAAATTCGTTAAATTGACGAAATTATGCGAGATCAATGAACTCGGCGCGCTCCATAATACTGAGAAATAAATATTTGAATGCGTTTTTCTCAAAACATACGGCCGCCATGATATCTCGAGAACTATTCGATCGATTGCTGTCAAATTTGACACGAATCTTGAAATAATATCTGTCTCTATCATAAACTACGGAAAATAAGATACATGCATGACTTTTTTTTATAAATAAAGATCCGAGGAAAAAATGTGCGAAAAAACAAACTTTGTCTTTCAATCATCGCAGTTATATTAATTTTCAAAAAAAAAAAATTTCAATAGCTCATACTGAAACTATATTCATAAGGTTACTCCTGCCATTTGAATTTTTCCTTTCAGACAACCTGGAGCTGAGTTATCGTGGCGGCCAGCGACCAGGAATTTTCATAGAAATTTCACCTCAAGCGTTGTTAAAGCCACAATTTTCCAGAAAATCGACCAAAAATTGAAGTTTATTTTACATAATGCATAATAAATATGGCTGCTAATTTTCCAAAAGATTCAACTGATAGTTTTCCCAATAAAAATTCGTAAAAAAACCGTATTTTTTGGAGTTTGAAATAGGAATCCCCCCTTAATGAATTTCGCACCCTACGAAAGTACATGCAAGTGACGGAAAGTCTGCTGAAAGTACAGCTTTTAATGCAGACTTCCAAAAGTCGTGCATAAGTTATGATAGAAACGTTTTAGACATTACACTCAAAAAATATTTGAAAAATACTCTACCTAGAGCCTTCAAAGGTCCATTCAAAAAATGAGCAGAACTAAATTTTTTCGACCGCAAGAGTTATGTATGTGGGCACGCCAAATATATATATTTTAACTCTAAAGGTTAGATCAGTTTTTTTTCAGCATTCATTTCACTGTGGCAGGAGACGGCGTCCGAAAGTGAAAATGTACTATTCGTTCAATGGTCAAACTCCGTAATTGCAACTATTTCGCGCTTTAAATATAAAGCCTCCATATCATCATTAACTAAACCATTTTCCTTATACTCGTAACTAAGGCTTTGCAAATTTCGTGGGTCAGGTACACAAATTTTGCGTACAAATTGCATTACGAAAATCGACGCCCATTTTTGGTTTAATTGCCAGCATCAATAAGCAAAATTGCCGGATTTGGGCGGAAGAAGCCATTCAAGAACAGCCATTACATCCATTGAAAACAACCGTTTGGTGCGGCCTATGGGCTGGAGGAATCATCGGCACATATTTCTTCACCGCCTGTGAAACTATGGATTTACTGATTCACAACTGATTGAGCTTCTCAAAGGGGGAATTGATCATTGGAATAAACTTTTGCGTTTTATTAAATAGGCCTTCAGATACAGAGATTACTTAATAAAAGACTTTAACTGGTTTTAAAAACCGAAAACCGGATATTGTTTTGCACGAAAAATGATCGAATTGTAAATATTTTTTGCTTCTTAATACTAGAATAATAGAACTACTATCAAATTTTGTATCTTTTAATTTTGTTTGCACTAAATACTACTACTACTACTACTACTCACTATTAGAAAAAACATTTTCTATCATGCGATATTTCATGCCTATTCGGATTTCGAAGCCGACTCACAGACTCACTCGGCTATGGCGACGGCAAAAGTGCAACTGCAAAAGTGCAACTAAGCCGATGGATGAAAAATTTTCAAGAACTCAAATAGAATAGAATTACAAGAACCGGAGTTAGGCGAAAAATCTGCATCGATACATATGAAAATGATAGGAATAATTTTTTTAACATTTTTTAACTTGAGTTAAATTTTTCCTGTTCCATCTCAAGTTGTTAAACAATTTTAAAGCGCAAAATTAAATTGAGAAATATAGCCTCACTCCTTTTTTAGCACCAAATTAATTCGAATTTAGATCTAATTGGTTTTTTGTGTGCCGAATTGAGCTTCCCAAGTTCTGGCGGACAAATGGAGGTATTGCGATTTCTTGTCTTCATGTGCTCAAGAAAACCCTATACTGTCTAATTAAACGCTAAATATACTCGTTTGTTATAAATTTGCCAATAATGCAAAAACTAAACAAAAAAAAAACGTAGTAAACATGCAATAGAAACGATAATTCCCCAGCAGGAAATTCCATTAGTACGAAACTGCAGCGGCGAGACCGCCATTAGAGATGTCAGCATTTTTGCCTCAAAATTATAGTTTCCCACTTTATATAGGTATATAAAGGGTGGTTAAGTTTCAAGGGCCGGTGTTGATTTTGAATAAAATACAATTTTTTTAGGAAATTATTATAATTTCTCTTTATTGTGATAATATTGGTATGGCTCAATTACGTATGGAATAAAATATCGACCAAATGGCCGCCGCGGATTCAGCGGCATACCTCCATCCGATGATCCGAATTTTCGATGACGCTGAGGCATAATTGAGGTTCTATGCCGTTAATGTGCCGAATTATCTCATCCTATAGCTCTTGAATTGTTGCTAACTTATCGACGTACACCTTTTCTTTCAAATAACCACGCCGCGACGTGAGATTATTCGGCCAACAAATTTTTTGCGCAAAAGAGCCATTGTTTCGTTAGCTGTATGACAAATGGCACCGTCCTGTTGAAACCACATATCGTCCACATCCATATTTTCCAATTCGGGCCATAAAAAGTTCGTTATCATCTCACGATAGCGAACACTATTCACAGTAACTGCCTGACCGTCCTCATTTTGGAAAAAAATACGGCCCAATGATGCCATAAACCGCACCAAACAGACACTCTTTGTGGGTGCATTGGTTTTTCGGCAATCAGTCTTGGATTATCATTCGCCCAAATGCGGCAATTCTGCTTATTGACGAATCCACTGAGATGAAGCCTGAATAGCTTTAACGCATTGCTCGATTGTGTATCTTTCCATGGTTCAAATTGAATTAGTCTCACATTGAAAAATGTTAAATGAAATGTAGAAATAAACTTGATGTTTAGATGTAGTTCACATTCAACATCAGCCCTTAAAATTTAACCACCGTTTATATAATTGGCGCGTATATCCTTTTTGGGTGTTTGGCCAAGCTCCTCCTCCAATTCGTGGCGTGGGTTTTGATGCAGCTCCAAATGTAGGGGCCTACAGTTTCAAGCCGTCTCCGAACGGCAGTTATTTTTTATGAGGAGTTATTTCATAGCAGAAATACACTCCGTGGCTTACCATTGCCTGCCTCGCCCCTCGGCATTTAGAAAAAACGTTTTCTTAATTTTGGTGTTTCACAGAGATTCGAACCTACGTTCTCTCTGTGAATTCCGAATGCTAGTTACACACCAACCCGTCCGGCTAAGACGGCCGCCAATATCAACAACAGGTTTTACATGCTTGTCTGCAGTGGCCGCGATTCTTTTGAATCCATTTGCTATATCGCCCTACCATTTAAAGGACCTTGACGACAATACCTAAAATGCTCATGCAATAACCTCAACTTCCTTCTTACTTCACTATCCATTATACGTCGCTTTCTCCCCCTTTTCAAAGATGGATTTATTTATCCACACGCGTACACCCACACACACACACACACACACACATCGTATTTGGAACAATTTGTATGGTGATGGTCGGTCGTCTGCTGCTCCTATTTAGTTAGTGTGGCTGTGTAAGCTCTTAATGATCCCCACAATTAATTCCGATAATTAATTATATTATGTATGTATTTGCAAGTTCAAGGTTACTGCTACTTTCTTTGGTAATCAGCAGTGCACTTATGTGGTTTACAGCGACATTGCAGGTGGCTTTGTTACAGTTTATTTACGCAGCACTCAATTAGTTATTAGTACTCATACGCCATGGCGATCACTTACGCCAAACATGCACGAAAACATTAAAGTGTGTGCGGACATGCTTAAGCACCCCATGGGTATAACACACACTGATTGATTTTAGGTTCAAGTACACCAACACGACGCGTCTAAGCCGACGCAGTCTAAGCTCCTGCATGTCTGGCGGCAAGCAAAAAACAAAATAAAGAAATGAGCGGAGACTTTAACACAACAGTAAATGTGGCAGTTCTCCCATCAGCCGAAGCGTTTATTCATTCACAATCTTTTCGCACTGATTTTCGCAAATGAGCAACATAAATAAAACAACTGGATACAACAACAACTCGCTACATTGTCATTAGAATTTTCGCAATGTAACGCAACGAAGCGGTTGAGCTGCGACTGTGATTTCGTGTGAAAATGGGAATTAAGAACGTTTTGTTTATAGCGTTGGTTTTTTTTTTCTTATTTCTCAAACAACATACATCTTTATTTGTTGTAGTATTTGTGCTTGTAATTGCTAGCGCTCAATTTTGTCTTTCAGTTTCATGGCTTTGCCTGCAATAATTTGCTAGCACGCACCCTCCCCTTATTTGGAGTGTAATGCTCAAATCGTCTATGACTTCTATTATGTGCTTTACTGGAGCCGTCTCATGCAATGTGCATTCTTACATACGAGGGACGCCTTTTATATTTCGGGATTTGGCAACCCTGGTGTTGCAATCTGGCAACTGACAGCTGTATCGCAAAGTTTGACATTTTTTGGCTTTTACGTACTCAGAACGTTTTGAAATACCAGCGCTATTTGTGTTGTTCACAGTAACTTAAAAGATTCATCTCGGTCCAAAAATGGAATTAAATCGTGAACATTTTCGTGCGATTATTTTTTACAACTTTCGACGTGGATTAACTCAGCAACATTGCATGGATGAACTTAATTCATTTTTTGGCGATGAAGCTCCATCAAGGACCAGTGTTTATCGATGGTATGGTGAATTCAATCGTGGTCGTAGCTCACTCCAAGACGAATTTCGTAAAGGTCGTCCAAAATCAGTTGTTGTTCCGAAAACCATTGATGCTGTGCGCGAACTGATATTGCAAGATCGTCATGTGACCTATCGTGAGATTGAGACAATCTTAGGCATTAGTGGGACCAGCATACATTCAATATTGCATAAACATTTGACTGTCAAAAAAATTTGTTCGCGTTGGATCCGACACAATTTGTCAATCGCTCAAAAAAAGGCTCGTGTCGATTGGTCGAAGGAAATGCTCAAAAAATACGATCGCGGTGCTTCGAAACACGTTTATGACATCGTGACAGGTGATGAATCATTGATTTACGCGTATGAGCCCGAAAGTAAACAGCAGTCGACTGTATGGGTGTTTCAAGATGAGCCAAATCCAACAAAAGTTGTTCGCGCTCGAAGCACTTCCAAGCAAATGGTCGCCTGTTTTTTCGGAAAAACTGGACATGTCGCAACCGTACCACTAGAACAATGCAGAACAGTAAATTCTGAGTGGTACACAGTCATTTGTTTGCCAGTTGTCTTCCAAGAAATTAGGAAAACCAATCGCCAAAGACGGATCACTCTTCACCAGGACAATGCGAGCTCTCACACATCGGCTCAAACAACTGCATTTTTGAGCACCCAAAACATCGAATTAATGGGTCATCCGCCGTATAGCCCTGACTTGGCACCGAATGACTTCTTTTTATTCCCGTACGTAAAAAACAAACTGAGAGGTCAACGTTTTTCGACACCTGAAGAAGCGGTTGTGGCATTCAGAATGCATGTTTTGGAGGTACCTCATTCAGAGTGGCAAAAGTGCTTCGACAATTGGTTCAAACGCATGCAAAAGTATATAGATCTTCATGGAGAATATTTTGAAAAACAATAAAGTGATTTTCGATGATTAAAATTTGTTTTTGTTCTCTAATCCCGAAATATAAAAGGCATCCCTCGTAACGGGAGTTTTTTATTTGATTGTATTTTTATTTCGATTTATTCAGTCTATGACTCGGTATGTCTTACAGATGGGAGGTGTACAATTTTATTTAAAGCTAATAGCATCTCCTACCGAGCATTAATGGCAGTTTGAACAGGTTAGGTCACCCAGGTTGCCTGTCTAACACAAGACACTCGAGGCTGATTGTGATGCCTACATGAAAGTACCGGGAATGTTTAAATAAAACAAAACATAGTTAATTTTCAGGCAAATTTATTTTATCTCCTTCAAAATATGACTCGTCTGTGCCAACGTTTAACCCAGTCCTCCATGCACCCCTGGCTGGCCGACGAAGGGATGGCCTTCAGCTCCTTCGTCGCATTCTCTTTGATCTCCTTTATCGACTGAAATCTCCTTCCACGAAGTGGTAACTTCAACTTGGGAAACAAAAAGAAGTTGCACGGAGCCATATCAGGTGATTACGGGGCTTGCACGATAGTATTTACTTAGTGTTTGGTCAGATAGTCCAATACTATAAGGTTGGCCAAAAAGTCTTGCGGTATTTTTATTGAATTTTCAATTCTTCATAAAATTAGTTATAATAATGCGATTTAAGTCAAATATGCGCCGTTTTGTTCGATGACGAGTTCCCAACGAGATGCCAACTTCATAATGCCCCTCTTATAGAAGCTCGCTTCCCTATTGTCAAAAAACTCGGAGAGCCAATTTTCACAGGACTCTCTTGTGGACAACTTCCGACTACCAAACTTGTTCGCTATGGACAGAAATAGGTGGTAATCACTTGGTGCGAGATCCGGACTATACGGTGGATGCAAAAGAACCTCCCATCCGAGCTCCTGGAGCTTCTGGCGCGTCACCAAAGATGTGTGTGGCCTGGCGTTCTCCTGATGGAAGACAATTCGGCCTCTGTTGATCAAAGATGGCCTCTTCTGCATGAGTGCTGCATTCAAGCGGTCCAGTTGTTGGCAGTACAGGTCCGAATTGAGCGTTTGGCCATAGGGGAGCAGCTCATAGTGGATGATTCCCTGCCAATCCCACCAAACACACAGAAGAACCTTCCTGGCCGTCAATCCAGGCTTGGCCACCGTCTGGGCAGCTTCACCGCTTTTCCACCACGACCGTTTGCGCTTCACGTTGTCGTAAGTGACCCACTTTTCATCGCCAGTCACCATCCGCTTCAAAAACGGGTCGATTTTGTTGCGATTCGGAAGCGATTCGCATGCATCCATACGGGCAAACATGTTTTTTTGCGTCAAGTCGTGTGGCACCCATACATCGAGCTTCTTTTTGAATCCAAGCTTCTTCAAATGGTTTACAACGGTTTGATGACTCATGCCCAGCTCTTGGCCGATGCTACGGCTGCTACTATGCCGGTCTGTTTCGATCAATTCAGCGATTTTATCGCAATTTTCGACGACAGGCCTTCCGGACCGTGGCGCATCTTCGATCACCTCTGCACCAGAACGAAAACGTTGAAACCATCGTTGTGCGGTGGAAATGGAAACTGTATCGGGTCCATAAACTGCACAAATTTTATTGGCAGCATGAGATGTATTTTTGCCTTTATCGTAGTAGTACTGTAAAATATGCCGTATTTTCTCTTTATTTTGCTCCATGTTTGCGACGCTATAACTCACGAACGACTAAAAGCAAACAACAATTAATCAAACACGTGTTAGCACGTGAAAAGAGCTTTCCAAAAAGCTCTAGCGTGAACCGATGCGACGAATACAACTAAAACTACGCGCTTGCAAAGACAAGCTTGCGGAAATACCGCAAGACTTTTTTGACAACCTTATATTTTGGCGCTTCAAACCGGATAAATAATATACTTTATTGACTGCCTGACCCGATGGAAGGTACTCATGCTGCACTACGCCTTGGCAATCGAAAAAAATAGTCGGCATCAAATTCCCGGTACTTTTTGATCATAGGGTAGGTATCTCGTTTTAAGAATGTAACTACAGTAGTCCCTCCAGTGAGACGTTTTGCAAATTTCCCAAGACTTCAAAGAAATATGCGCCAAGATATGTGGAGGAGGTGTTGCACCGACTCAATTTGCTTTTCATCTCCACCTTCTTCTGAGGTACACCCATTCTACTGGCCAGGGTGCCAGTATCATCTGTAACATCTGTAAGAACGCTGGTAGTTGAACTATTGAATCCAGGCAGACATTTTGTCCTTCTAAGATGCGTTTTTGGCCAGAGCGTTTTGGAGACCCTGCAGGCATCCTTCTATTGGTTTTCGCGACTACGCTCAAGTCAATCGCAGTGTATAGTTCGTTTAGAGAAATATTTATGTCCTCCACCACTCGCTGAAGGTCAAGCTCAGAGCTTTTCCTTGCACACTCATCCGCTCTGTCACTTTCCTCCCCTCCAGAGGGGCAGAGGATCCAACAAAGTGTGGCATTGTGTTGTTGGATAAGCGAGAGCAACCTCCTGATTTCTTTAACATATCTTGAATTGAAGCTCATTGGGGCCAATTTCTTGATCGCTGATGAAGTTGAGAAGGTAATAATTAATTTTTTGGAGATTTTATTAAACTCCAAAAGTGCTCTAAATATCAATGCTTGAGAAAGATAATTAGCTGTGAGCATTGGAATGGAGGGCTCAAGTCACAAGTCGTTCTTTGGATGTACAATGTAGTAGTTCTGCAACCTCAGAAAGGCTATAATATCACTAAACCGGGGAGGGTACAAAAGACTGCTCGTATTGGCATCATCAGAGAAGGTAGAACTTGTCCCCACCTACTTCCCATTAAATTTCACATTTATTTCCATCGCTGCTCAAAGTCCAATTAGGTTAAGCCCAAACTGGAATTTGAGGGTCATGCCAGGGTTATCTTTCCAAGTAAGCAAGATTCGCGTGAGGGAAAAATCTGCACTGGTGTTGGTACCTCTGTCTTCACTGACGGTGCCAAATGGTATCAGAAGGGTTTTCTCTAAATCAGCGAATTTATTTATTTCCTTAAAACTGCCGAACACTGCTAGTGTTTTTCTAGCTGAAGTCTTTGCGATTCTGCAGGTACGCAGAATGCTTAGGGAACGCGTGGGTGAGTGAGAAAAAGAAATCCATTATTTTCTCGGTAGATAGCTGTAGTGATCGATATCTCGTAAAATACCTATCAAACAATTTAAAGTTTATGCTCGTTGTCAAGGTGATTTTCACGCTAAAAAAAATTTGGTGTTCTTTGCTGTCATTATAATTTTAATTTTATTTATAATGTAAATTTTGCAATCCTTATATATGTAAAAATAACCTATAGCTGTATATTTGTCTTAAAATAAAATAAAATAATAGCCCAAAAAAATTAAGTAAAAAGTACCAAAACTATTCTGAAAACTTACGACTTGTAGGTAATTTTTATTTTATTTTTGGTTGGCGCGTGACTACCCGGTTTAGAAACCCCGGACATTAAAAACCAAATGAGGGAAACAGTTTTTTCTAACAGCCGTCCCCTCTTGGCTGGCAATGGCAAAGCTCCGCGTGTATTTATAGTCTAAGATCCGGCTGCAGATTTGGTGTAGTCATCGAGTACATGCTGAAATCCACATTTTTACCCACATTTATGATTAAGAGAATAAAAATTCACCAAGGTGCCAGTAGAAATGTGAAGTTGAGAACACCAGCATCTGACGCATGCGCAATAGCCTTAAAATGTCGCTATCCTTGTTAGACTAGTGATGTTACGCGCTAGCTTCCTCTCACTCAACCTTCAATTTTTCCCATCTTTAACTGCTAGCAACCCTAACTTGCGGCCAGATTTAATTAGGTTGCCGTATATCATAATAATGAGAAAAAAATTAGCTATATTTTGATCTATAAATAAATATATATAAATATATCGAAATCATACCTGTTTATACCTGGCTGCGGAGAGGTGCGGCCAAGCGCGCAACGGCAACTACGGTGTTTTTAAGTCTTTACACCTATTGCAGTAAACCGAACGATATTTTATCTCAAAACTTGGTTAATTAAATTTTTCCCGCAAAATCAATTAACAATAATTTAATTAAAAATACTTTCGGCCACATTTCTACTGGCACCTTGGTGAATTTTTATTCTCCTAATCATAAATGTGGGTAAAAATGTGGATTTCAGCATGTACTCGATGACTACACCAAATCTGCAGCCGGATCTTAGACTATTATGGTTTCCTAATAGCCACCGTAGCTGAATGGGTTGGTGCGTGACTACCAGAGAGAACGTAGGTTCGAATCTCGGTGAAACACCAAAATGAAGAAAAAGTTGTTTCTAATATCTGTCGCCGCTCAACAGGCAATGGCAAGCCTGTGAGTGTATTTCTGCCATGAAAAAGCTCCTCATCAAAAATATCTGCCATTCGGAGTCGGCTTGAAACTGCAATCCCCATTTATGCAATCAGAGTGCACGCCACAAATAAGAGGAGGAACGTGGCCAACGAAACGGGTGTAAGAGCCAATTATATATCTATGTACTTACATATATACTTTAAATACTTATACACTTTAATCTTTCTCGCGCTATTTTATATTTAAACGCAGTATGCTTCCTTTTTTGAGAAAATAGCAGAGAAAATATGTAGCCGCACGTTCATTTGTGCTTACTCGTGTGAAAAATTGTGTGTTTGTATTTGTGTTTTCCACTCTTGCGTCTTGGTATAATTGTCGCATTTGTTTGTATTTACTTTCTTGCCACACGTTTCCACATGTCCGGGAGCAATGAGCGTCAATAACGTCACTGCATTGCTCATGCTAAGCATTTTTTTTCTTATTATATGGCAGCTCTATAATTCCTTGTTTCTTCCTCAAGATCTGCTTTGCTATTTTTAATTGGCATTTAAGGCAATTTTCTATGATTAGCTGTTCGATATGTTGTTTTTTATCGAAATTAGTTACTAAACTGGCGAAAAGGGCTTTGCCCATACTGTGGGAAAATAAGCAGCATATAGAGCCCGCTGGTGTGAACAGAGAAGCGAGATATAATTGAATGATTTTGATAGGAAAGCAGGGAAGAAATATGCTACTTCAAGAAGCACTAAAGAAAGACAGAAAATAATACTGGAAAAATTATAACGGCAGAAAATACGAATGGCTTAAGGGGGGAAGCTGGTCTAGAATTTTGAAAAAACCGAAAAATTTTTTTTTTGTCTTAAAAGGTGCTTTAGGGTCTTAGAAATAATATACCAAATGAGGGATGCCAGCAAAAATGTCTAAATGCCCAAATTTTTCATTCGACGGCAGTGCCTCGCAGGTATGCCCCGAACGCTATTTACAACTTTAAACGCGTTTTTCTCGAAATCACTTTTTTTAAACTGGCCGAAGACATAACTCGAACAAATCTTTACCGATTCTTACGAAATTTTGACAATACATTCGAAATACCTTTCTCCGGAGACGTATGTAGGATTTTTTATTTATATTACATAGTTTTTTTTTTAATCAACAATTTTATGTCGTTCTTTATAGTGAAAATTGTAACTTTTTGTTCAAACGTGCACCATTTCGCGAAAAAACAAAATATCGAAAAAATCCTACGTACGTCTCTTTCTGTTGTTATATAGAAACTAAAAAAATTTTATTTTTTGATCCAGGACAAAAATTAAGGAGTTTACGTCTTCGGCAATGGACCCACTAGAAAAAAGGCGCCTTAGGAGAACTGCTGGACAGCGGCCATTTTGAAATTAATTCAGACGAAAAATTTTGTATTTGTACCATGAAAGCTATATTATTAAAATATTTTCACAGATTTTCGATTGATTCCTTTGTTGAGTCAAAATAAATTCATAAAATATGCCCATTTTTTGCGCTCTAGACCAGCTTCCCCCCTTAAGATGCTGAAAGACAGAATTTAAGTGCGAAAATTGTAAAATTAGAAATCTAATAATAGTTATTCAGGGTAGGCTTGAGATATGAAGGGAACATTTGCCTATACCTTTGAATCAGCTATATTGGCAAATAAGCAGATAAGGAGCACCAACAAATATTCAAAGGCTCTGCAACTGTTTTATCCCGTTGAAGGAGAAATGAGTGGCATACAACATTCAGAGGCAAGGAATGCCCGAATACTTGATTTCCTTCTTCACCACATCTGAATACTTTGAAATTAAGCTCAAATGGGTCACAGGGTTGGTTCATGGGTTTAAGTTTTGATTCGCTCAGAATCTAACTAGCACCTCCGCACCATTTTGTTGCCACATCCTCGTTACCACTTGTTTAATAGTTATTTACAGCATGACTATATCCAGTCTGTGCCGTTCAGGAACCTTATTACGTTGTTGTCACCCAAGCCAGACAGTTGTTCGAGACTCTGGAATAGCGGTTTGCCCAGGGTTGACATTCTGTCCTTCCATAGCGCAGGGCATTCACAGAGGAAAAGGAGGATTGTTTTTTTCGGTTATTTACAACTGTGACAGTATGTATCATGAGGGATGCCCATTTTGGCTGCTTGTTCTCCGACAGACCGAAAGCCAGTTATGACTGCCCTAAGTCTCCAGGCACCCCGTCGTTTCATGTTTATCAATGTTGACGGTTGTTTAAGGTTGTAGATGGCTGCTAATTTTTCATGTAGTCTCTCCATATATTATACAATCCGCGATTCGGAGGTATTTTAGGGAAATTATATTCTTAACTGCACCTAATGGTGTATATACCGATTCCGCAAGATCGTTATCCCTCCGATGTCCTGGGACCTAGATTAAGTTAACTTTATGGTTTTCACTCAAGATGGTAAGACTATTCCTGCTTTGTTCCACCAGTTTAGAAGTTGTTGTCGTCGAATCCAGCCCGTGGATTGGAGCTTAACTAACCGAACGAATAGCGATATTGCCCTTAAACGAGAAATCTGCAATTAGTAACTTACAAGGTACTGCACCTAAAGGACACTGCAGGCATTAGGAAGACCGACACAGGGTACGCCTGACGAAAATTCTCTGTGAAATGAGAGGATTCTAGCTCCCTCGACCACCTGTAAGTCTGCTGCTAGAAAGATGAGATGGAAGATGAACAACAACGGCAGGCACGCAAATTTTGAAATCTGCTTAGGTTGGGTAAGACAATAAGAGCCAAAATGCTTAAGTCTTAGGTTAACGAAAGCAGGATAGCTTACGAACAGATGCTGATTACACTTTATGGTCAGCTGTATAGCTACGGCAGATGGAGGATGGTTCCATATATAGAAGTCCACGCAAGTGGGGAAAGTTACTGACCGCCATTCACTTGGGAGTGGCCAGGACGATTCTTCTGCATATGGTTCAAGCAGCTCACAACTCCCGGAATTAGCCCAAGTATCCTCTGGGTAGCTTCGCACACCCGTTCGGGAGTGAGCTAACGTGAGAAGGCAAAACATTCCAAGATAGCTGGTTGTGCGCTTGGTTTCGGACCCGCCACTTAAAAAAATCTATCTGCCTAACATACAGCAAGGCAAAGGGTGTCCGGTGGCAGAAGTAGGAATTAAAAGCTAAATTAAAAAATACTTCATAATGATTAAATTTACTTCAACTATTTTGAAAATACCATTATTTATTATTTTTAAGAAGACCATTAAAAAATATTGCCTCTAAATGTTTACCATTACGTCGGATACACTCTTGGAATCTGATCTCCGTAATCCGTGCCACTACGAACAGACAATATTTTCTATTAGTGCTAAGATGGTTGTTGTTGCTTTAGTAGCATACCAACACTGTCAGTGCAATGTAGATTACCGGCCGTCTTCGTCTAGCTCATCTAACGGCAGGCCTAGGAAACTTGCTGTTTCAACAGCTTGGGTCCAGAGGGAGAGGGGTGTGAGATGAGTTGATTTGATGGGGCATGTGAAAAGGTGGTTAGCAACGTGCGGGTTGCCTTCACATGCTGGACAAATATTTAGTATGTCGAGGTCAATTCAGGATAACTAAGAGTTTCACCTACTACATTATCCAGAACGTAATTGTGCCAAGGTTACGGGGGTCTCTCGAGGTAGCTAGAGCTCTGTTGTAGGTGGGGGTTGGACTCCGATTACGGCACCCGGTGGTCGGTGGCTTAAGGGGTTAGGGGTAGTCAGAGGCCCGAAAAAATGATGATTTTCACGAATTTTTTTTTGCTACTTAATTAATTTATTTAACAAAAATAAAAACATAGCATAAAAACATCATGTTTTAACTTGACTTCACCAAAATTTCAAAAAAAAAAATTTATAATTGCAAAAGTTATCGCTGTTTGTGTGAAGCCCGTTTCTCCAGAAGTCCCTTGCGGTGAACATCACAAGTCCTTGCAGATTCATCTAAAACCAATCGGATGAGAAAAATTATTTTTATTGATAGATATTCTCGAGCCGGATCGAAGCTTTTTTTTTCAAAATGAACAAAATGGCGGCCTCAGAAAATTTTTTCCAGATTTTAGAAAAAAAAACCAACAATTAATTGTTAAAAAAAAATCGAAATTTTTGAAAAAAAAAAATCCTTCGATCAGGCACAAGTTTTTTATGTTTTTCAAAAGCTGTATAAATTTTATTGAAATCTACATAGCGGTTTTTAAGTTACAGTGTTCACCAGTTTGAAAAACATAGTTTTGAGAAAAACGCATTTAAAGTTTTGATATCGGCTCCGGAGCGCCGAGCGCCCTTTGTTAATTGTTGAATAACTTGAAAAGTATTTGTCGGATTCACTTCAAATTTTTACACAATATTTTTAAAACATTATACTTTAAGAAAATGCAAAAAAAAAAATCGATTTTTTGAAAATTCTGACTACCCCTAACCCCTTAATAAGGTGGTAAGTGTCTCATAATGAATGTCATTAATTGTCTGTCTAAACCATGTACGTTCCAGAAGTTGTCGATTTGTTTTGTCCTGAATTTCATCGGAGTAGCTGAAGACGTGCCTCCTGACGTGGCTGGGAGGCGGTTCTGGTTTAAGCAAGTGTCTACATGGGTGAAACCTGCGGTAGCACCCTAGTAGAAACTGTTTGCTGAGCCGTTTGTTGTGCTCCTTTACAGGAAGCATCTGTGCCTTATTATGTATGATATTTATTGTAGTGGGGAAATCAGGAATCATCCCGTCGGTGTTCGAATAGCAGGCATGTCTGTAGCTTTGTCCACTGCGTATCACTTCCTCCAGGCGACCAAATAGACGCCGCGCCAACTTTAAGTGTCACCAACAACATTTCTTTGCCTTTGCTGCAAGTACTGCCCGCTTGCGATTTGAGCACCTTGTTGCGGTTTTGCACTGTAGTAGCAATTGTGGTGGTGTGCGCAGGGAAGGAAAGCAAATTGTTGTAGGTTACTCCCGAGATTTTCGAGTTGTCTGTATTGGGGTGTCGTCGACTTTGACCTTGAGTTGTAGTTTGACCTCCTCTGTCCAGGTGGTAAAGAGGGTCGCCTTGGACTTAGTAGGGGAAAGTTTTAGATTCCTTGCAGTGAAAAAGCAAGAAAGACAGGTGAGGTAATCGTTTACTTTGGCGCACAGTCCATCAATGCAATTCCTCAGATGGTCGCAGGGTTTGTTTAGTTTACTTACTTTTGAGTTACTTCCATCGAAAAAAGTCCATAGGAGTAAAATTGGGTGACCTGAATGGCCAGAATATGTCACTAAAGCGATAGTTTGTTAGATAAGAAATCACGCAGTATCGCCATGGTCTCTGTGGCCGTGTGTTTGTACTGAGGAAGGATGTTCCCTCATTATTGGCCGAAATTAATCGCTCGCCGTCCACAAAAATTGCTCAGCCTCATCCTATTTCAAAAGAATATTTTGTTTTTAGCTCCATTTATTTATTGCAATCTGTTTTCTAACATTCAAAGACAGACAAAAAAATATGCCAATTATTTTATTGCTTAACAATGCGCATCAAACCGTCACTTTGGGGCAGTGCAGTGGCTGTAGATGTTTGAATACTGGCTTTGTCCGTTAGGTGACCAATAACGGAAATTTTTCTTATTTCCATTTTACAGTGCTAGGCGATTTTTTCCATATATAATACAAAAATTGAAATATGTAATTTGTGTGGAAAAAAAATTCAAAACTCAACGATAATTGTACACTTTGATATACTAAAACTTAATGGGCTGGAAAACTGCATGCTCAGAAAACTTCTAAAAATTCTAGTTATATAGTGAAAGTTTTTATGGAATTTGTACAAAGTTTAAGGGGGTAGTATGGTTAATTCGGTGTAAAACAAGCATATTTTTCGAAATTTTTTTTGTCGACACAGTTGATTTATTCAAAATTTTAAAATTACTTCATTATAAAGTCATATTTAAAGAATATTGTGTGAAATTTTCATTGTTTTTTATGAAGAAATGAGTTGGTGGCAGCGAATCTTCGCGGACGTCTCATAAAAAAGTTTTATTGCGGTGTCCCTCAGAACTCATTACTGGATCAACTAAAATCAAAAAACCAAATTGATTTCATCAGCTAATAAAGTTTCGCAGGTAACAACGTCGAATTTTTTTTTTTTTTTTTTAAATTTTTTAAAGCGCTTTGAAGTCAAAACACCGATTTTTCATAAAAAAAAACTTGAAAACTTTGTTGTTTTAAAATATGACAAAATTTAAAAAAAAAAAACTCGACGTCATTACCTCGTGAATAAAGTAAAGAAACAAAAAAACCAAATTTGAAAAGAATCGGTGCAGTAGATATGAATCTACAGTGGACACCGACCGTAAAAAAGGCAAGTGTGAGAAAAACGCGTTTAAAGATTTCGGCAGCGTGAAATCCGGTTGGAGAGGTAGATACTTAATCCTTTGGGTCTTTGTCAATTTTACTCCAATGCACTTCAAACTTTCACACAATAATCTTAAGGTGTTATAGAATAATTTAAAAAAAAAAAAAAAAAATGAAAAAAAAAATACCATACTACCCCCTTAAAACTTTACTTTACATATTTTTTTTTGTTTTTGTAGTGCAAACTATATTTTTATAAAACAAATAGTGGTGTATTAATAATTTTTCAACAGAGTGTACCTGAAAACAAATCGTAGGATTGCGGCAAGTAAATTCCAAGCAAAATGTGTAGTCAAAATAAATTTAATAAATTTAATAAAACCACGTTGGACTCACTTCTAGATTTCTATTTTTTATCGGTTTTTATTTAAAATTTCTATTATTATCATAATTCGAGGAACCCAAACTTCCTTAGGCACCTCAACAAAGCATACCATCAAACTACAAGTATTACCAACAACCAAAATTGACTCAACAAATTTACTCTACTTAAAGTTCATATCAACTTCCAACACAAACAAGCCCTTACAAAACCAACACTCTCCTCTTCACCACACATACCCATGCATTGCGCATATTAAATAACAGCTGCTCAACTGATCCCACTATATGCAGCCTTATGTTGCCCCTCAAATTTCCCCACCATCAACTGTGCTCAGCATTTCAGTGCATGCGCGGATAACCAACCCCACTGCTATTTCTGAGCAATGAATGAAATAATACTCCTGTTGGGAACACATTTCCTTTTGTTGCCAAACTTTTGCCTAACCCACACATAAGTACTATAGCTACATATGTATGTAGGTAGGTGTGTGGAAGAGGCGCAAATGTAGTTGTACGTAAAAAAGTTAAATTATCAGCTGTATACTCGCAATACGTGCATGCGGAAATTACTTGTCAACTCAAAGTTAAACAAATACACTTGTATGTGCACGTATGTAGACTAGGTAACGGTAAAAAGTGTTAACAAAGGTCTCACTTGAATGCGATGAGTGTAGTTTAGTTTGCTTCTTTATCGATGTATCGGAAATGGTGTTGTAGTGTTTCCTATTTTTGTATTTGTATAATGTTACGCTAGAGAGCAGCAAATAGAATTGAAGTTCAAAAAAGTGTTGGACTTATTCTGGGAAAAGGTTAGATATTGTTTTTTTTATCGTTTTGAATTTTACACTCTCGTTGATTAATGCTTGCATATTTATTACGTGTCAGGTGTATAGCTAGAAAATCGCAATTCTTGCAGAAAAAATGTATGCGTGTTTTATTCGAAAATGTGGCAAACAATTTTACTTAAAGTAATACTAAATATTATTTATAATATTTGCGGTTTTGGGTCTTAGTGGCAATTGCGGTTGTATTCGCTGAAAAGGAGAGCAAACTGTCCAAGGTGACATCAGTTTTGTAACATCACTTTTGTCCATCTGCAGCCTCTCTCAGCCTGCCAAGCTCGCTTGTGGCTTAGAGCAAGCCGTTTGCTAACCGTGGCTTTGATGGCTGCAGAAGGGAGTGGCAGAACAGGCTCCGGGCCAAGGAAGTTGGCCTCAGAGCCCATTCTGGCTATAGATTTAGAGATCTCGTTACTCGCGATACCTATGTTAGCATCGGGCTATTGTATCTACCGACGTAGCTCAGCCTGGATTTACAGGTTTCGACTACCCTTGAAGTGGTTGGGGGACTATCTATCACTTGAAACACAGATGCAGGCATTCCAAGAGTAAAGTGCAGATTTGTCCCGCTGGATTCGACGTAGACCTCAGAGCCGGAGCCGTGCTCGATCCTGGAGCCATCTGCAAAAAGTGTTTTCCGGGCTCATTTTCTCAGTTTGACCAAAGTTGAGCCTCTAGCAGCATCACATTGTATCTCTTGTCAAACACGACTCTGGATGGCAAGGAGTAAAGGGGAATGACAAGGATCGTTGGATCGAAGTCCATGTTTACTCTGTTGTCCGATGCCGTACAGGGACCGTACCAATTCCCATTGTGTTTCAGCGAGGATGAAAACATCAAGTGGTAGTTGACTAATCAGAGCATCTAATGCCGGGCCAGAAATAGTCGGAAAAGCTAGGGTGCAACAGATGGCCACAGTGCGTTGTAGTCTCGATAAGGTCCTCCTGGCTCCCACGAGAGGGAGTCTACTCATCCAAACCACTGATGCATAGGTGATAATAGATCTTATCATAGCTGTGTAGATCCATAAAACCTTGCTAGGAAAAAAAAGACCCCACGATTTTCCAAAAACGCCCTTGCACTGCCAGAAGGCTGTCAGTGCTTTGGATATCTTTGATTCAACGTGTGATTTCCAGAGGAGTTTACTATCGAGGATTACTCCAAGATATTTAATTTCTTCGGATAGCTGGATTGTGACTCCTTTTAGCTTAGGCAGAACAAGCCCATCAAGCTTCCACATTCTGGTGAAGAGGACAATACCAGTCTTGGTGGGATTTGCAAATAGCCCATTCGCACAGCACCAAGTGTCAATCATGTCCCGAGTTTTCTGCACTTTCCTGCAAATGTTCATAAGCGAAGGGCCTCTTACAAAACAGGCAACGTCGTCCGCATATGCTTATGCGTAGACTCCTGGGTCGTTTAAGGTGGTGAGCGGAGGATCGATCACCATGCACCAGAGCAATTGAGGCAGCACACCGCCTTGGGGGCAACCTCTATTAACCCCGAATGACACCAGCAGCTCTTCCTCTGCTCGTACCGGGACGATTCTTTGGGCCAGCATCGAACGAATCCAATTCACTAGTACCCGATCTACGCCGTGTCTACTAGCAGAGCTGCACATACTGTCAAAAGTGGCATTATCAAATGCCCGCTCTCTGTCTAAAAAGATGCCCATATCATAGTCCCTCCTGCCGATGGCTAACTCTACCCTAGCAACAAGGTTTTGCAGTGCCGACTTGCAGGATTTTCCACTTTGATAGGCATGCTGAAATGGAGACAGAGGGTGAGCCTTCAGCGACTTCTAACGTATGCGCAATTCCACCAGTCGTTCGAAACAGCAAGTTCAGCAAGGTTAG
Organism: Anastrepha obliqua; assembly: GCF_027943255.1. Classification (NCBI taxonomy): domain Eukaryota; kingdom Metazoa; phylum Arthropoda; class Insecta; order Diptera; family Tephritidae; genus Anastrepha; species Anastrepha obliqua. The sequence goes on from NC_072893.1 coordinate 54,752,128, forward strand.
TCTTGAGGGTCCGATTTAAAAGTTTTCTCGACTCACGCCTCAACATCTGGGGCTCTCGATTCCACCAAGAAAACATTCAGGGTGACACCCAAAATTTTGGGGCTGTTAACGGTCGGTATTGGTGTGTCATTCACTTTCACCTTTAACTGCAGTTTAGCTGCACCTCTTTCATCCAGATGGCAAAGAGGGACTCCGTAGATTTCGTTGGGAAAGGCTGGAGATTCCACGCAGTGAAAAAGCGGGAAAGGCTTGCGAGATAAACTTTCACTTTGTAACACAAGTGATCGATGTCGTTTGCGCACGCCATTATCGAGGAAGCGTCAACCTAGGAGACCATCGACCGACGTTCACCTAATCTGATTATTATTGTGATACATTAAGCGAATAGTTAAAACACTGAAGACTTTGTGATAATAATCTCTTTTTTAGTGGTAGCGCAAAATGTCCAACCCTAGTGATAAGCACTAAAACTTTAAATGGTGATACACCTCTTTTAAGATCCATTTATTGCAGCGCAAAATATTTGCTCACTATTTTAAGTCTGTTGTTTTCATTTTTGAGCAAGTTTCCGCCAAAAGTACGTAAGAATGAAATGCTCTCTCAATAGAGCGTAAACAATCCAGAAGCACTGGAAAACGAAGTCAAAGTTATTTATTCTTGTTTATAATTTTTTTTTAATTCCTGTTCTTCTTACACAAAACTACGTTGCAAAGAATACAGGGGTGCGCCCCATAACAAACAGTTTAACGTTTCTCAACAAATTTGAAGGATCAGCTGATTTAAAAATAAAAATAAATAATTGGCGCGTACACTTCTGTTAGGTGCTTGGCCGAGCTCCTCCTCCTATTTGTGGTGTGCGTCTTGATGTTGTTCCACAAATGGAGGGACCTACAGTTTCAAGCCGACTCCGAACGGCAAATGTTTTTATGAGGAGCTTTTTCATGGCAGAAATACACTCGGAGGTTTGCCATTGCCTGCCGAGGGGCGACCGCTATTAGAAAAATGTTTTTCTTTTTCTTTTTTTAATTTTGCTTTCACCGAGATTCGAACCAACGACCTCTCTGTGAATTCCGAATGGTAATAACGCACCAACCCATTCGGCTACGGCGGCCGTCGATCAGGTGATTTACCGACGTAATAATGGCGATGACAGCGGTTTGTTTACAACAGAGGTCAGCAAAAACTGAGATGGTGCTGGCCATGCCTGAAAAAAATCAACACCACCAACGCTTTTATTTCTTCGTTGCCGTCTGAACAATGACTGAGTGAAATGAACTGGCACGATTGTGCTGTCAAGCCCCCTATGACGTAGCAATCGAGATTACTCTCACAATTTTGCTTCGGATGGCCAAGTCTTGTAAGTTTTATCAGTCTTAATACAAAAGCTTACCATTGGACAGATCCATCCTCAAATTGACAGTTTTCCCAAATTCACCCGCTGCGGCCAAGATCGGTTCGTTAACCGGCTCGCAGCGAATTTGAAAAATCAGCTGAATGGCTGATATCACCGGGGTCATGCCAGCGGTTTGCCTATGAAAAAACTCAGATGGTGTTGACGATATACGAAAAAAATCAAGGTAGTCCCCGCTCATTTTACTTCGCTATCATCTGAACAACGGCTGATTGAACAAGTGTATGAATACGGCAGGAGTTTTCTGCCGAGTACGCGGTGACCGCGATGTATATATATATGACCGAGCTTCCCCTCCTATTTGTGGCTTGCGTCTTGATGTTGTTCCACAAATGGACGGACCTACAGTTTAAAGCCGTCTCCGAACGGCAGATATTTTTTATGAATAGCTTTTTCATGGCAGAAATACACTCGGAGGTTTGCCATTGGCTACCGAGGGGCGGCCACTATTAGAAAAAAAGAGAGAATAATAGGAGGCGCCAATCGGGGTACCGCTACTTTGGTCTCAGCGAATTCGACAGAATCGCTGTGTGTGTGGCGCCGCACATGTGCAATTTGTTCGTGTAATATCTTCTTCTTCTTGCTTTATTGTTGCAATTTTCACATCTCTCTCATGCAACTGCGCCAATGCGACGTCAGGCACGCTCTGATGGTTGCATTCTTGTTTCTATCATTCTTGGGTCAAGCCTGGTAGTCTATCATCGTAAAATATACAGTTTTGGACCCACGCGGGCGAGCAAAGAAACATACCGTTTGGTTCATTGTGTTCATGTGACTGGTAACAGAAATCTTGATAATTGACTGGTGATGCAAACATTTTGTGGCCATGTCAATTTCGATTGATTTCATTTGCTAATGAATCAGAATACACTTATAGAAAATTAATTTTCTGGCTTAACTTCGGGAAACATGAAGATTAATTAGAAAAACTTCTGGTACTAAAAAGCCACCTGTCAAAAGCAACGCTTGTCACTGTAAGAATATGTGCGTTGTGCCACTCCACCAACAAAGGCGAATATCGGAGGCGATGGAATGATTAGGGGGGATTCAAAGTTTTTGTTAAGTGTAATCTCCGCTTTCAGCAGGCAATTGTAATGGTAGCAACATCGCAATTAGGCACAAGTTGTGTAGTTGGGACAAGAACTTTGGATGTTTTTTAATTTCCTACTGATTTGGCGAAGTGCCACTTAATTTTGCTACCTGAACGTAGGACCGCCAATGGGCTTAGATAGATAATTGTTTGTCATGCTAAAATTAGGCTTCCTTTTCATTCGGTTGCGTTTGAGCATTGGTGCCGGGTTGAGTTTATGTGTGACTAGCATTCAATTGGCCCCAGGCGTGAAACAACTAAATATATAAAAAGTGTTGTCTAATAGCTGTCGGCCTTTAGTAGGCAATGACAACCTAAGTGGCAAATTTGGCTCTGAAAAAGCTACCGTTCTGAGGTGGTGACTCACAAATTGTGAGCTCCTCCATTTGTGTGCTAACAGCGCAAATTAAAGCAAATTAAAGGCGAAGCACAGCCAAACAAATGATGGATACGCCAATTCTAACAACACCCATAGAATAAATAATATGATTTTGGAGCTGCCACGAGCAACCTTCCACTTGCCAATGAATAATTTTCAATTTATAAACTGCATTAGTCTGGAATTATACTTGAAGAGGTCACCATTCAAAATCACACCCGAACTAACTAAATTGCGAAGACTTTAATTTATGCATTAGAAATAAAATGAGCTCTCCCATGTATGCTGAATTACTTCGCAAACGCGAGTCCACACATCCCAACAATTTTTAAATTTGGTGTACAAGTTGCCCACCACAACTTTTAATCGTCTCCTTGAATGCTAAGTGCATTGCGTTTTTTACTCCGCCAGTCATCTGTCACATTGACGGCGTATGTAATTAAATTGTAAATTGTAAAAAACTCACCCCCTAGTAATTTCATATAAAATTCATTGAACTCAATCAACTGATAACCACATGTAGACACACACACACACATCTATTTATAATATCTACTCACGAATCATCCCTGTAGGGAAACCAACAAGTATCAAACTAATATGATGATGAGGGACTTAGAAGCTTAACTATTCCGTTGGGGAAAAAGTTCATAGCGTTTTTATATTTCCTTTTCTTTTTCAACGATTGGTTTGCTGTTTGGTGCAGTGTAAGTATTCATTCGATAGAAGTCTTTCTGCTCTACAAAACTATGTTAATTGTATTTTTAAAATATTTAATTTTTTATTAGTTTTGACGCTTAGCAATGGAATCCCTGGAGGCAAAAACCAAGTTTTTCAACACCTGCTCTGCTTTGCTTTTCACTGAGGTCAAAAAGCTGCTGAAGCACCCCGACTTGGATGGAGAAGGTGTCATGAGCAAATCTATAGCACGGAAATGGTTTGCAAAGTTCACAAATGGCGACTTTGACCTCGATGACACGTTCCACAGCGTAAGGTCTTCTGAATTCTATGAAGAGCATCTCAAATCACGTTTGCAGGTGAATGGTTGCCAAACCAGTTGTGAATTGGCGGAACAAATGAACTGAGAGCATAAAACGATTCTCAATCAGATTTGGGATTTACGGAAAAATTTAGAACTAGGGAGCCTGGGGGCCTCACGAGCTCAACGAAAAAAAAAAAGAAAGTCGCCTTCAAATTGTTTCTCAGCATTTCGCCGGCATCGAGCACGGACATCGAAGCGTCACGGAAGTTCAGAAATGGTGTCTATACATCAATATGAAACAAAAAAATGGGTGGGTGACTTTAGGAGCTACGTCAAAGCCGAGAGTCAAAACGAATCTGCATCCAAAGAAGATCATTATATGTGTTTGACGGGACTTGGAGGGCAAGTTGCACTGGGAAATACTCGAAAAGAATGCCACGGTCAACAAGCATCCTTACATTGCCCAGCTACACCACGTGAATGAGGCTGTTCGACTGAAAAGACCTGATCGACATGGTCAAACCATACTTCTTCACGAAAACTCCAGTTGCCCCATGTTGCACAAGTCGTCAAAGCCGAACTCCAAGAGCTCGAATGGGTGGTCCTTCAGCGCTCGAATACTCCGGACCTTACACCGACCGATTACGATCTTTTCCGCAGCCTGTCAAACCATATGAAGGGCATTACCATAACAAAGAGATCCTTAAATACTGGCTTAGCAACTTCTTTGACACCAGACCAGGCGATTTTTGACGGAACGGCATCAAAAAATTGGTCCAGAGGTGGGAAGAGTTTGTAAACAGCAGCGGCGTATACATATATAATTGATTGACTTATTTCTGTAATTATTGTTGTTTGTTTAAACAAAAGTCTTCGGTGAAAACGCTAGGAACTTATTCCCCCACCCAATATTTTATACTACTTATCCTGCGATGCCGTACAAGTACTTATTTCGACAGATAAGTTCTGGTATTATTTTTATACACAGTATACTTCTTCCAAAGGGTCACCTCCCATAAGCGGGCACTTTTTCAGTCCCTTAGGTGTGCGCTTAAGAGAAGATATGCAAAAATTATTGCCCCGATTTTAAGACCTTTAAACCGTTAAAAATCCTGTAGGTCATGTGTGGTTTTCGAGAGTGTTGCCATATGTGTGTATTAAAAACAAGTAATTTGTTAAAAATTTTTGTAACAACATCAAGACGCACGCCACAAATAGGAGAAGCCTGGCCAAATGCCCAAAAAGGGTGTAAGTGCCAATTATATATATGTATAATTTACTAAAAATATACATAATCATTATAGCGTTGGTAGTAAGGTATATAGGTAAGAAAGATGTATTCCAAAAACTTTTTTTTTATATCGTTGCCACTTGATTTTTATTACGAAAATAGCAATTTACCACACATTTCAGTTAATTATTAAGATATACGTATCAAATGAAAGATATTTAAGCAAGCTTAACTAACAACTATTTTTTTTTGGTGCTGCCACCTGTTTTTCGGAAATTAATAAGAACTTTTTAAAACTAGAATAGTAAAAAAATATATAGTATACAATGTAAAGGTAAAAACAGCTTTAATCTGAAAATATTTTTAACAGCCGTTGCCACCTAATTTAATAAAAATCTAAATTAATAACAAAATTTAGTTCGTGGATCGGATATGAGTGTCAAATAAAATGTGTTCGAAAGAATGAACAAAGCTTTAGTTAACATTATTTGTGTATGGCGTTGCCACCTATATTTTAAAACGCAAATCATAAACAGTAGTGAAGATTAAATACGTATTGAGATATGGGTAACATGCAAATTATGATTGGGAACATATTAATTATAAAGTACTTTTTTAACGGTGTTGCCACATTATTTTAATTTTAAAAGTATTGGAATTGCCTTGTAATATGATGTATTGTACATTCAAATAATCAGATGTCAACTAAAAACAAAAATTGTTTGCTTTTTTCTTTAAAAAATTGTATCATATGTTGTTACGTGTTTTAAAGTGTAAATTAAATCTTCATTTTATGCCCAATCTAAGCTTTGAGCATTTGATAGTGTCTCTATTAGAACCGAAGGCTGGCTATCGCTGCTGCTGGTCCTATGTATATTTAATCCATCTTCTTGTTGATCAACGCAATAATTGCTTACGCAATTTTAGTTTAATAAAACGCGCCTATCTCTTCTCGTGCTAAACAGCGCCAGCTGGACGCACCTGATCTTTCCAACGAAGAGGAGGTCTTCCCCTTTCTCTGCTACCAGCAGCTGGTCGCGCTCGAATACTCTCGGACGAAATCACGCGACCAACGTTGCCGAAATGGTTCCCCCATTTGGTACTGCGACCTGAAAGATCTATTATGCCCCCTTCATGGATTCAAAATATTTATTTCAGCCCAATTTCTTCAATAAATTTTATTATTTGTCTATTTTATTGAGGCCCTTATTATGAGCAACATTCGATCTTCGACTGTATTCGAAAGTGCTGATCGAACGAATTTTCATATGGTATTATGGCTCATTCGTTGAAGAATAGGACTATTGTGAATTTCGATCGCTCGACGCATTTACAATAGATAATTTTTTCTCAGCCGATACAGCAAATCAAAATAAAAGAAAATCCGATTGTGTTGAAATTCTTTACTAACAACATTTTTAAAAGTTAAAAAAAGTTAAAAAAAGTAAAAAAGAAATTTCTTTACAGATTTTTAAAGAACTTTAGATTATCTAAAGAGGCGTTTGTGAACCTACTGTCCAGTACAGAAAACCAGTTGCAGCAGTGCAGCCGAGCCAAATCCATTCCAAATATTTTAAAGCTAGCCACAGTTCTGCGATTTTATGCTCAGGGATCGTACCAATTGAGTATTGTTAATGAAGGTATGCTAGGACTTGCTCAACCCACTGTGTCTGTTGTGCTATCGGAAATAATAGATGTCCTGGAAAATTATATTTGCCAAAGACGGATACAATTTAGTAGTACAGAGGCTGATCTGCAACAAAGAAAAGCACATTTTTATAGCAAATACAGCATAAGAAATGAAATTCTTAGAATATTATAGAAAAATCTAAAAAGGATTAAATAGAAACCTTTACGTCACAGTTTCTGTTTTACTTTTGTTATACATTTTCTTTATTCAATTATTCGTCATTCGAAAAAAATATGTATTTCAGTTTCTCTACGTATTTAGGCCATACCTACCAAGGGAAAATAAAAATGTATTTCTATAAACATCACAAAAAAAAACCATTATTAACCTTAATCCATTTTGTTGCCGTTCTAACTGGTGGTCCCAAGCAATTCAGCTCCGTTGTAAATACCTCCCATTTTTTTGCTGCTTGAACTTTTGTGCAAATCCCTTTTGCGAATTATGGATTCTTTTCCATTAATGAAATTAGCCTTTCTAATTGCTGTTTGGTACTCACGACTTTCGACCTGCATAAAATTAACAAAATTAGTATATATTTATTATTTGGTTACTATAAAACCACAAATAATCGCAAACAACTAACATTTTAACAAGTTTTCCCACAATACGCTACACAATCGAAAGCAAAATTGCTTTCGACTCTAAATTGGGTATACAACGAAAATTTCGACAGGGCTGCACCGCTCATAATACCAAATTGGCATTCGATTTTCGATCTTCGACAACCAACGAATATCGAGGATCGAATCCAACTCATAATAGGAGCCTGAGTTTTATATTTCCCAACCAGTAAACAGTGACAGTTTGGTAGTTTCCTATCCCTCCCTACAGAACCTCATTTATATAATTTTCACCCTCTTTTTGGGTGTTTGGACGAGCTGCTCCTCCTATTTATGATGTGCGTCTTAATGTTTTCCACCATCTTAATGTTTTTTTTTTCAATTTAAAATGCCCTGTTAGAACACCTGCGACGATTCTAAAATTATTCTTATTTAATTCCATATAATTTTTAACTCGCTATAGTTCAAAGCAGATCATTGATTTTGAGTGCGATAAATCCGGCAGGTTGTCCCAGTAGGATCTTCTTTGCCTTTGCTCTACTTCCTGAATAAGAGGGGAGAATTTACCATTTCCTACACTACAAATGGCTCTGGCCCTACAAATGGAACGACCCCATATTTCCTGGCTAATTAGCTGCCATTTCGCTCCCAGTAATTTCTATGTTCCCTGTAACCCATAGAATACGCACCTGGTTGTTCTCGCCTAAGATATTCAGCTTATCAAGTCATTCCAGCACCAGTTTTGATGTAACCTGGAAAGAGTTAAGAGTTTTGATTGTTGCCTGGCCATCAGTAAGGACAGCTATGCTTGTATTGTAATAGTCAACTTGAAACATATTTGTATTCTTGCCCAGCACTTCCGAGTATCTTTTCTCTGGTCGCAGACACCGTTCCCTGCATCTTCCTCAATGAGGCATCCGTCGGTGCACCATATCCTCATGTTCTGCTTTATCTTGCCCAGCTCAGTGTTGAAGCGTTTGACAAAACTGAACATCGGTAGCATCCTGTACCATTTATATCGAATTCCCAGGAGTTAGTTTAGCAAGAATATCAAATTTCCAGCGATTTTGAAAAACGCCTAAGTCAATGGTAGTTTTGATTTTTCTTAGGATAGCCCTCCTCGCTTGGAACGGTATATGATTGTTAAGAGTTGTGAGTTCTAGAACAACTTCCATTAGATTATATTATGGTAAAGGGTGGTCAATTTATAGTTATCGATTGAAATTGATTGAGCAATTTTTATTATTTTGGTGTAGAACCATTCATGACATTTATTTTTTATAGATTATCCTTTTCAAATATTGGCGCCACTGCACCGTGATTCCGCCATCCGTGAACACCAATTTTGAATGACTCGCTGGAGGATTTCGGTCGGTATCTCTTGAATAACTTTCGAGGTACTCACTCGAGATATCCACAAGCATTTAGACTTTAAATACCGCCACAAATAAATAAATAAATTAAATTAAATGACTACCGAAATGTTTCGAAACTGACATTGGTTCCTGTTCTTGGTTTTTGTTGTTATATAATAATATATTAAGCTGACATTTTCTTTACTTCCTTTCAGTTTTTCCTGCAGTGACTCCCTGCCAGTTTCAAAATACGTGGAAGCATTATTGCACGAATAGAAACTCTCTAAGCGCCCATTCCACTGTGTCAGTCTTGGCATAGCGGCTGTCAATTTGTAACAGTTGAATATGACTTGCAACAAAATTATGTCTGGGCACTTAAGGCGGTCGAAGCGAGGAGATTACAAGTTTGTCGCATGCCATCGTTTTCTAAGTATCCAACACAAATATTTAGTGTAACAAGTTGTAGACATGGGGGCGTTTGTGGTATACGGGTGTCGCAAGAAACCTATAAATGTACGTTTTTGTATGTCTATGTGTGTGTAATATTTGCAGTTATTTGACGACATTCAACTGTCAACTGTGAAATGTTAACATCGTGTCTGTCAAATAGATGCCTGTGTGTGAATTTATAGATTTTTTTGTGTATGTTTAAAGGGTATCTGCTTCATTATTTAGACCAACTCTCACATTAAATTTTCTACCACTCATTTGTTATGAATTCCATACCATTTAAGTGGATTTCTTGCTCTAATGCTTTATGTTATTATTGTGACGAGAGACCCTAGGACCAACCTAAGTGACTAACAGAATGTGCATTGTGTCAGGTATTTCTTTACTTTCGATGGTATTTTTATGGTAAATATTTGGTGTTTATATACAAGATGACGTCCAAAATAAACAAGACTGACGTCATAAAATTGTTTTTGATGGCGCCATCTTTCTAATGACTTAGTGCGTTGAAAGCTACATCCCTAACTGACTTCCAGTGAAAGTTTGGTGGCATTCGGTTCAGTGAAAGCGAAGTTATTGCGTCTAAAGTGTAAGTATGTTTGTGTCATCGGTACAAAAATTAGTTTCGAATAAAGAGCTAATATCAAATTTTGTTTTAAAATCGGGAAAAGGTTTACCGAAACATTTGATTGATGAAATGATTGAAGTTTATGGCGATGATTGTCTATCTCGTGCCAGAGCTCATGAGTGGCTCATACGTTTCAAAGATGGTTTTGAGGACATATGTGTAAATGACAATGAACATACGGGCCACCCAAAATCAATAATCACCGAAAACTCCATCGAAATTGTTCGTATATCAGAAATGAACTGAAATCATCCTTGAAATTCATGCAATCGGAAATGAATATCTTCCAAACATCGATGCGATAAATGATCATTTGGGCTCACGAAAGGTCTGTGCACCTTTCATTTGACGCAATTTAACTGAGCACCAAACATTGCTCAGAATTCAACATTCGAAAGACCTCAGAGGCGAGAAAAGACGAGAACTTACAACATTGAGCCTGGTGATGAAACGTGAACCTGAAACTAAGTACGGAATGGAAGGCCCCACACGAGCCACCACCCAAAAAATCGCGTGCTCATTTGTTTTTACGATTCCAAGGTAATTGTCCACAAAGAGTTTGTGCCAACGAGCCAAACCGTCAATGCAATTTTCTATTTTGGCGTTTTTAAGCGTTTGTTGCATCGGATTCGTCGAATTCGCCCTGAATACCACGGAGGAGGGAGCTGGTGCTTATTGCATGAGAATGCATCATCTCATCGATCCATTCTTGTGACTGATTATTTTACCAGAAATCGCATTTGAACCATTAATCACTCAGCGTATTCGCCTGATATGGCTCCCTGTGACTTTTACCTATTCAGAAAATTCCATTGGTCATAATACGGAAAACATTTTGCGTCCGTAGAGGCCATCCAAAAGGCATATACCGAAATCCTGAAGTGCATTTCGGTCAATGACCGAAAACACTCTTTAGATCACGCAAAACAGTGTATCGAGGCCAGAGGGGAATATTTTGAATAAATAAACTCGAAGTTGTCAGAACAAAGCCCATGTCGTTTCTATTTTAGCTCAGTCTTGTTTATTTTGGACTTCACCTTGTATGTGTATGTATGTATAATTTCCTTTAACTCCGATTTGGGCCCAAACAAAAGTACTGAAATCATTTCGGGTCGAGCTTAGCACAATGTGGCATGGCCAACTTCAGGCAAAGTATAATATTTAATGAAACTTTATGAAGATTTTAGTGCCGATTTGCACACGGAGACATTTGAAAGGGAGACACTGGAAATTCTCTTTTAATGTTTCATTTTCAGTCACATGGGCAAAATTGTTTTCGGCAACGTTTTGACATTTAATACTTTAGCATCTTCTGGTTCGGATATATTCTAAAACCCGCTAACATGTAAAGTGGTGAACGTTCGTCAACAGTTTCTTAAATATTTCAATGAAGAATGCAAACTGGTTGAATAAAATAATTTGTTGTTTTTTTGAACTGAAACTTCTTAGGCGTCGATGGACGAGCGAGAATGGAGAGTAAAATTTCAAGGCCGTACAACGTTTTGGGCATTTTCGTTCGGCGACAGAGAAAAAAGATTTAACGTAGAGAAAAGGAGAGAGAGAGAGCTATACCTTATATATATCTTAGATACACTTTAGGCTATTTTTCCTCAGTTTTTCCTGCGGTCCTGGAATTGCTTCGTTTTTGCGGGTGATAAACGCTCGGAGTAGTCCGCGTTGTTGCCAGTTCAGTTCCAGAAATAATAGTTTCGCAATTATTTGCCTTCAAAGTGGCCTCGGGAACTTCATTATATTGTTTTTACTTATTTTTATACTTGTACTCGAAATATTTCAGTGAAAATTAAATGCAAATTCATTTGCCAATATCATTACTTTCCAATTTTTAACGAGCATAACAATTCATTGGAATTGCCAATAGTATAGTGTTACCGGATGCCTGCAAATCAAAATAAAAATATGAACAAAAATGAAGTATTTCAGTTCAGTGTTGATGATAGAATGCAGGTTTTTGTGTATCCTACTACACAGACGCAAACGATGTTTTAAATTTTGGTTTTAACCTGGAAAGGAGTTCTACGCAAAAATACTTTGGATGGCGTAGCTGGAGTTGGACTGATGAGGGTTATTTGTTTGAAGCGTAGCCGAAAACCGCCCATGCGGAAAACAGTTCTATGTAAAAATTCAACAAATTTACCCTCATATATGTTTATACGAGGGCGGTTCAATAAGTACCCGTGTTTGATGACAGAGGGCGTTCCTGAGAAAAGTTGTTAGAATTGTGTGCTACCATCAATCAAACGACGGCAAAACAAATTTCAGACTGATTGATAGGTTAGTTTAGATATCGCAGCTATACGAGAAAGACGTCTTTCGTGATTTTCGCTAAGATGGAAAAAGTGCAATATTATAAAAAGTTCAAGGAGATAAAAGCACAGTTGGATGCTGTCTATAGGGACGCTTCGCCATCTATGGTCACAGCTAGATTTTGGTTCAACGTATTTAAACGTGATCGAACATCCGTTTTTGATAAGGCGCGACCAGAACGCCCGGCAGACGTGGTTGTCGAGGAAATCATTCAAAAAATCCACGACAAGATTCTCGCTGAGGGACGAACGGAAGTGCTCGAAGTAACAGAAGCCATGCTATGTTCACGGGAAATTATTTTACATAATAAATTGGCGATGAAAAAATTGTCGATCCGTTGGGTGCCGCGATTGTTCATGGCGGACAACAAGCAGATGCGGTTGTTACTTCGAAGCAGTGTTTGGAGCAATTTAAGCGATATCCGAACACATTTTTGCGCCGAGTTGTCACCGTTGATGGAACTTGGATTCACCATTACGCACCAGAAACTAAGAAACTTTTCCAAAGAAGGCGAAGACAGTTCCATGGATTTTTTGAATAAAGGAAGAACGCACACTGGACAATACTACAGTGAATTATTGAGCCGTTTTCACAAAAAATTAAAGAAGACACGGCCACATTTGGCGAAAAAGGAGGTGCGGTTTCCCCACGATAACGCACCCGCACTTTCACCCGGAGTTATCGCCACTAAACTGCGTGAATCGCTTCCGCACCCCTCGTATTCACCGGATTTTCAAAAATGTTTCTCAATTCTAAACTAAAGCAAAAAATACTTCAGATTTACAAACAACCTCCCAGTGAACGTCTCTGCATACGAAATTCGATCTTATTTGCATTACAAATTACACAACTTTAATAATAAATTACTTAAAAACTATAAACCTCCGGAGGGTGCGGTTTTCAGTTTTAAGATGGGGATAGACCCGACTATTTTCCCTTTAAAGTGTGTTATATTATACTAAAGATTTCCCATAATTTTGATTATGAACAATTTGTTTTAAAGTATTCCAGGTTGTATTTGAGTTTAATAAGTCCTTATCCACATGCGGCGGCAGGAGGTTTATGGTCTTCTACGGTTGCTAACACCTTGCGGATTCTATCACAGAGCAGCCGTGCCGGCATTTCTGCGCAAAGTGTGGCCTATCCAGCCAAACCGTCTGCGTTTGATGATGAGCTCGATTGAGAATTCGTTGATCGGATTCAGTAACTCGTGATTTGAAGGAACACGAGGCTACCAGATTTTCAAAATTTTGCGCAAACAGACGTTGACGAATGTTTGCAGCCTTCGAATAAGCACGGATGTGAGCGGCCAGGATTCGCAGTCATATAGCAACACCACTTACACTTGGAATTAAAAATTCGTAGCTTAGTTTTGACTGATATGGAAATTGAAACCCGTATTCCATTTCACCAATTTTGTGTGTGCTAAGTCTTTATTAGTTATCTTATTTAAAAAAATGGCTGAACTGATCCTCCTATTTGTAGTATGCGCCTTAATGTTGCTCCACAAATGGAGTGGCCAACAGTTTTAAACTGACTCCAATGGGCAGATATTTTTTTAGAGCAGGTTTTCCAGGGCAGAAATACACTCGGAGGTTTGCCATTGCTTGCCGAGAGGCGACCGCTATTAGAATAAACGTGTTCTATAATTTTGATTTTCATGCACGGTGATTCGAACATACGCACTTCCGAATGGTAGTCACGCACCACGCGAAAGGTCACCTACGGCGGATGTGCTTATGCACAAAAAATATAATAAAATTTTTCAAATGACCTATTTCCGCACACTTTTTCTATAATAAAAACTTTCAGCTGTAAACATTTTTTTATGAATTTTCAGAAACAGACATATATACTAACTAAGTAATAATTCTTCTTTACTCTCATTTCATTACCACCGACCCATAATTTTGTGCATTAAAAAATAATTACGTTTAATATTGCCACGAAAAACACAAACATACATAGACATATGCCATCGCACATATACAAATATATAAAAACTAAAGTTATTTCTCTGAAAAAATCCAAACCTTTACAGTATGCTATATAAATACTCGTACGCATGTATGAATGAACTTTGATTTGCCTCTGCAGGTCGGCTGTTTCGTCTGCTGTAGTTGATAATAAATTTTATTCAAACAACGCACATCATCTTTTGGGGCGGTAATTGCGGTTAATGCTCATTTAAATGACTGTGCAGATGCAAGTGCAATTTTACATATCTACGCACAAATCTGATAAATTTGCACACATTAGCGTATTCCAATTCCATCAAAACTGATTGGGTGTTATATCTGCGGTGTGGTTATATGCAAAGGGTATTTGCGGGGTATCCCACTTCTAAACGAGTTCACCCCTTGAAGATGAGCTCTCCGAGAAGGTTAGTCATCAGCTATTGACTATTGAGGAAGCATGAGTCCAAATAATTGGGTGGCCTAAACTATGATATATAAGTAGAACCGTTGTACAATAAAGAATATAAATGATAAAGCATACCTTTTTAAAGTTTCTTTTTCTTTTAATAAACGAAAAATTTTAATTCCCTGCAAGTTTCGTAATCGATTCTCCATTCGAGTTATATTCAAATACGTGCAGCAAATCAGTGCAAAATACCACGCCAGCGATGCCTTAACATATGTACTGACATATTAAGTACTCTAACAAGTCGATATAAAACCAGAAAATGAGTGTTTTTCCAAAATAACAAACAACAAATTTACCCAAAAAATGTTAACAAATATATATAGCGTTGGGGAATAAGTTCGTAGCGTTTTTACCGAAGACTTTTATTTAAACAAAAAACGATAATTATAAAAATAAGTCAATCAATTATAAATATATTCGTCGTTGCTGTTTACAACCTCTTCCCACCTATCGACCAATTTTTTGATGCCGTTCCGCCAAAAATCGTCTGGTCTGGTGTCAAAGAAGTTTTTAAGGACATCTTTGTTATCGAAACTAACGCCCTTCATATGGTTTGAAAAGGGGCGGAAGAGCGGAAAAGATCGTAATCGGTCGATGCAAGGTCCGGAAAATACGGCAGCTGCTGAAGGACCTCCCATTCGAGCTCTTGGAGCTCGGCTTTGACGGCTGGTGCAACATGGGGCAACTGGAGTTTTCGTGAAGAAGTATGGTTTGGCCATGTCAATTAGGTCTTTTCAGCCGAACAGCCTCATTAACGTGGTGTAGTTGGGCAATGTAGAGCTCCTTGTTGACCGTGGCATTACTTTCGAGTACACCATGCCCTCCCAGTTCCACCAAGCACATATCATAGTCTTCTTTTGATGAAGATCCGGCTTGACGTATCTCCTGAAGCCACCCACTCCACGTTAAAGTCGCCATTTTTGAACTTTGCAAACCATTTCCGTGATTTTTTCCTCCTGGGTATTCCATTTCTAAGCCTCAAAACTAATAAAAAATTAAATAACTCAAAAATACAATTAACCTAGTTTTGTAGAGCAGAAAGAGTTTTATCGAATGAATACTTACTTTTTTCCACACAGCAAACAAATCATTGTAAAATAAAAAAATATATATAAAAACGCTACGAACTTATTCCCCAACCCAAAATAATTTTTTTCTTAAAATTTGTTCAACCATGATTCGGCTGTCACCGAAACGACTACGCAATAAATCCATTTTTTCACGGGCTGTGTAGCAAGTAATAGCTACTTGTTGGAACCGAATGTTGTGGAAATCACGGGCTCCAATTTCCGACATCCGGCATCAAAAAGTCGTTTATCAAGGCACGACAGCGTTCGATGTTCACTGCTACATTGGCGCCAGCCTCGTCTCAAAAGAAATATGGGCCGATGATTCCTCCAGCCTATAGGCCGCACCAAACGGTTGTTTTCAATGGATGTTATGGCTGTTCTTGAATAGTTTGGAGTTGCTCTTCAGCCCAAATACGGTGATTTGGCTTGTTGATGTAGCCATTAAGCCAAAAATGGGCCTCATCGCTGAACACTACCGCCACAGTTTCTCTAACATTTTTAAGGTTTCCATTTTTAGCGCAAAATGTACTACAAACTCGTTGTTGCAAAGTCAAATTTATTTTTAAAACTAAAATTTTGGGTAAGAATTTTAACCACAAATGTAATAAAATTCATATCAGTTTACTTAGAGCGTCACCTGGCGGTTATCCCGAGAATTTTTTGATCAAGCTGATATACCGCCAAGGCAACATAGCAACTACAGCTTGCCAGCATCAACTCCCCCCGTAAGATTACCCTACCGATATCAGTAATTTCTTAACCCCCATTATGATGACAAATACAAAGCCATTGGCATTAGTGGCAACACAATGCACACTCCCAATGTAATAATTTTAGAAGCAAGCAACACTTGCCATACTTTTCAACAGCATGCGCACACATACTCACGCACAAATTTGCTTAAAATAAGAGGATGTTCCAAATGCACTTCAAGAGCGCAGTGATAAAGTCGCCGCTATTTATAGAACTGTTTAACTTTTTATTGTGGTCAACGTCAATTTTGATTTCGTGGTTTTGCAGTACCAGTCTAACTAATAAAAATTCATTGCAAACTACTACAACAGTGGAAACAAATACGCCTCAAGAGGAATAGGACGAATCGAGGCAAAAAGATGAGAGGGTGAGTAAAGAGAGTTGATGCGAACCTGTTGCGGCGGTAGTAGTAGGAGTGAAGTAAAACACAGTTACATAGTTAAACACAATGGCGTAATAAAATGCAGTGCCAGTTTTATGGGCACCGTTGCGTATGAGTAACAGGCGAATGCAACAGCATCGCTTTTGAAATTTTATGCACTCGTACCGTTGTGCGTTGGCTGTGCGTGTGCAAATGGTACCAAAAATAAATTAGTAACTTCTTTTTTTAATACTTTTGATGCCAAACTTTAGTTTGCTAACAGCGTCAATTAAGTATGCAGGGTTTCGCTATTATGGCTCTGTACTAATTCTGTCTAACCACAAATTTGTGCCATTCACGCGTTGGATGTAAACATCAGACAAATAATGACCCAAATTTTGCCACTTGATGTGACCTAACAACCAACCAACCAGCCAAACCATCTAACTGTTCAACTTTTACGCATTCATGGTCTGACCAGCGTTGAAGAACTTTTGAACTTTAGTTATTCAAAGCTGTAATTAGAATAGCGCAACCGCCAACCATTGCTGGCACTAAAAATGCAACAACAACAATAACAGCAAGCATAATGCAAACATTTCTGTACTATAAATTTCATTTATTATCCCTCTAGTGGGTAATAAAATGTGTAAAACCAGTTGGGATACACTATGACTTATTGTGTTTGTTGGGGCTTGGAGTACTTGGCGTTGCTTATAATTTACAATTTTAAATTGCTTCGAGCCACTTATTCTACAATAGCAATGAGTGCGGTTTATCTTGAAAGAGAATTATTGTCACTATTCTAGTCTTCCCGAAATCAGTAAAACAAAAAACAAAAAAGGAAAACAATTTGAAAGTTTTCAGAAATTAATTAATTTCCCATGTTTTGGATATGAGTCGAAATGGAAATGCACTATGCCAGAAGCCACATTGCGGTTTTTCGCCAGAAAAACAGAAAAATATTTATTTCATGCGAAAATAGAATTCAGATATCACTGAACTTTGGCAATTTATGTGCCCCTCGGCTGCTGCAGTCGAAAGGGTTGATGCATGACTACCATTCGGAAGTGCGTAGCAAAATGAAAGAAATTTTTTTTCTAATAGCGGTCGCCCCTCGGCAAGCAATGGAAAACCTTCGAGTGTATTTCTCCCTTGAAAAAGCTCCTCATAAAAGGTAAAAGTCATGCTATTCGTTTTCTTTGATTATCATGGTGTTGTGCACTCGGAATTCATTCCAAATGGTTCTACGGTAAATAAAGAATATTATTTGGAAGTTATGCGACTTTGAGGGAGAATGTGCGTAGGAAACGGCCCAATTTTTGGAAAGAAAACTCACCGTCTCACAAAGCTCATATTGTGAACATTTTTAGAACCAAAAACTCTACAAATATCATCGAACCACCACCGTATTCACCGGATTTAGCCCCCTGTGACTTTTTCTTTTTATATACCATAGGTAGAGGCCATGAAGGAAAATTCGCAGCAGGAGCTGAAGAAGACCTCTTCAAACGCGTTTAAAAGGTGCTTGGATGACTGGACTAATCGTTAACATTTGTGTATTGCTTCGAATGGAGCCTATTTTGAAGGCGGCAAAATAAATTTTGATGATTAATGAAACCGGAATTTTTGAATAAATAATACGCGCTTATTAATCGAAAACAGAAAAAAAAAATTTGATGCAAAGTAATTGTTTTGCTTTGAAAGTGTGAAGGGCTGACTATAAAGACGGCAAACGCGTTATTATATCCTCAAACACATACATTTATCTTTGTGCAAGGTGGCACAAAATTAATCATTTAAATTTTTATGGAGTTTCGGTTTGTATACTGCGACTGGGTAGATCACAAGTGGCAAATACAGGGTGAACGATATGAAGTGTTACCAACTTCACACTGCTTGTATCTGTAATTTTGCATAGCCGCAAACGACTCGCAGAGATCCTTCCTAATCTGACGGTGCTGCTGGTAGCAAGCAATGTAATTTTGCATAGCCGCTTAACGTTTGAGGGAATACCAAATTCAGTCATCGCGGCATATATGCAATTCCTTTTCGTACTGTCGAATGTCCAGGGTCGAAATACTCTGCAATTTATCCTAATATTGAACTTTCAAATCTACTCAACAATGCAGATGATAATAGATATAAAATAAATGAAATTACCATAATTTGTAAATTTATTAAACAAAGCAAATTAAAAGTTTAACTCTTTGCGAAAACTAAATATACAGATAACCTTCTAACTCTTCCTCAGCTACTCCCTCCCATCCTCTGGAAACCCCTCCGATTAAGTATATTATATATTATACCATGAGCAGAAGGTCCTGGCTTTTTTGTAAGTGTAATAGCTATTAATAATTGTTACTCTTTTAAATAAAAAGTATAAAATAAAAAATTAAGAAATTTCGCTTTCTGGTGTCTGAGCTGGAGAAGTCAGATGGGAAAGCTGCATAGGCTTGCAGTTTGGAGGCAAAGTGTTGCTACAACAACAACCACAACTTAAAGTAAAGATTTCGCACAGTAAAGGAGTGTCAATTTTAACTCGATATATTACTAAAGTTAAGCTTGCAGTAGATCGCACTGTATATTTAAACAGGAAGCTTTGCTGATTCCCCAAAATGTATGCAATTTTTTTAAATCCAAAAAAGTCTGCACATTTCATACTTCACATATCGCATGTTCCAATGTCCGTATTTATTATTATAACGGGTGATTTTTTAGCTATTATCTTTTTAAACAATTGGTTTAAGGTGTTACATGGGTTTCGTCGGGTAGAAAAAGGCCTATTTTAAATTCTTTTTTTCTATGTAAAAAATTATTTATTTAATTCAAACTTTTTTCTGTCTTATAGATACATATTTAACACATTGACTGCCAAGGCACTTTCAGCAAATAAGATGCTCTGGGGCCACAGCATTTTTTTTTTTAAATCTCATCAGAGACGTCAAAATTGGAATTTAGGGTAGTGCTGGTAATATTTTCTGCTTAGAAACAGGCAGTTTTTAACTAATTAGTATGTCACACACATATGTTCGACGTGGCGCCTAACGACTTTTTTTTAACTCAGGGCCATGGCGGACATACATATATGCACGACAAAAACATGGGCTAAACATCAAAATACATCGTCGTCATACAAGCTCTACTTCGTTTTGCAAAAACAAAACAATTGGGAGTATGTTGTTTTTGCAAACAAACACCAAACAACGTTATATGACGACAATGTATTTTGATGTTTGAATCCGTTATTTTTGCAAACAGAAACAACTCAAAGCTTATTACATGCTCAGTAAACAAGAAGACTTGATCGCGTTATATTGGTTGATAATATTTGTGTTACGGAATGTCGAAAAGGACAATTTTTTTTGAGCTGCGCCGAAGCCACTATAACAGAAATTTCATGGGAAGCCATATATTTTATTATTGCAATAAAATCATATTTATCGTCAATCGTTGCTGTGTAACATGGTGAGAGAGAATAATAGTCGTGTCGGACATATGTGTCCGACGTGGCATAAACCGCATAGTACAGTGTCACACATATATGGCCGACGTGGCAGTCAATGTGTTAAAGAATAATTTCTGAAATTTTCCAAAAAAAAAATTAAAACTCCTCCATTGTGACGTCATTTCCGGTGACCCCGTTGTCCGCGTTGTCAGCATAACTCCTGACAGGCTCATCAAAAATGAAAAAACAAAAATAAATGTTTTAGTTAAGACCATAAACTCGTGCTTGAACGAAGGAAAGAAAAAAAGTAAAAATTGGAATTTTGGCAGATATTTTTCCAAAAAAATGAAAATTTCGGTCCAATTTGCTTGACATTTTGTTTTTTTTAAATAGTTGTAATTGAAAAAAAATCCTTCGTTCAAGTTCGAGTAAATTGTATTTCGAACACCTGTGTAAAATTTCATCAAGATCGGTTGAGTAGTTTTCGAGAACATTTGACAACCGACTTTGAAAACACTGTTCCGAGAAAAACGCGTTTAAAGTAGAGTAAAGAGTAACAATAAAAGTGGCTTGGAGCGCACACATTCCAAAGGCTGTATCTCCGAATTTATTATTCGGATCGACTTGAAAATTTAGGATAATATTCCTGAGATGTTGTAAAAATTAATAAGCCAAAAAAAAAAATCGATTTTTTGAACCAACGAAACCCATGTAACCCCTTAAACAGCTGACGCACATTTCGTGTTTCGTTTCACTGTCAAATATCTTCAGTTTGGTCTATAATTTAACCATGAATCGTCTTACAAACGAACAACGCTTTGTGTTCAGCGACGAAGCTCATTTTTTGGTACGTAAATAAGCGGAATTGTCGGTTTTGGAGTGAAGATCAGCCAGAAGAATTGCAAAAGCTACCAATGTATCCAGAAAAGGTCACAGTTTGGTGCGGTTTATGGGCTGGAAGTATCATTGGACCGTACTTCTTCAAAGATGCTGCGAATCGTAACGTAATTGTGAATGGTGAGCACTACCGTGAAATGATATCCAACTTTTTTTTGCCCAAAATGCAAGAGCTTGACTTGCATGACATGTGGTTTCAACAGGACGGTGTCACATAGCACGCGTAACAATGAACTTGTTGAGAGGCGAGTTCGGTGAGCATTTTATTTCACGTTCGGGACCTGTCAATTGGCTTCCCAGATCGTGCGATATAAAGCCTTTAGATTATTCAGACAAGCCTGCTTCAATTAACGCTTTGATTACAACATTAAAGCATTTATATGTGAGATACAGGCCGAAACATTGAAAAGAGTATGCCAAAATTGGACTAAACGGACCATTTGCAGCGCAGTCGTGGTCACCATTTGCATGAAATAATCTTCAAACATTAAATTATATGGACTGTACTACCGATTTAAATAAAAATTGCATGAATTTTTCTGAATTTTATATGTGTTTTTTTGAAAAACTTTCTATAGCTCTTAAAAAATCACCCTTTACTATATTTACTATAACTGCGCAGTTGCTTGAAATTCAGTCTTTATGTGACTTTTATGTGACTTCAATAATTACTTACCATAGCTATATAAAGGGTGATCAGATTGGAGGTACTTTACAATAGGGTTTTTTGACAGATCACACGTGACTACTGCCAAACAAAATATGTAGTTTTTTTCAGTATTCATTCATATCTCATCATGGAAATACTTACGCCTCGGACAATTGTATTACAAAAATCGGCGCTCTGTGAAAACGGCCAACTTATGGTGTTCAGCGACGAGGCCCATTTTTGCTTTAATGGCCTACGTCAATAAAGACCAAACTGAGGCTACTCAAGAACAGCCATTACACAGCCATTACAGCCATACAAAACAATCGTTTGGTGCAACCTATGGGCGGAGGAATCATCGGTACATATTTCTTCAAAGCCGAAAATTGAAGCCCGTGATATCTACAACATAAACACATTTGGTTCCAACAAGAGTACTTGCCATACAGCCCGTGAAACTATTTTACTGCGTCGTAGCGTCGTCTTTTCGGTGAATAATTTATCTCCCGTCCGGACCAATGGATTGGCCACCAAGATCGTGTGATATCACACCTTTGGACTTTTACTTTGTGGGGTATGTAAAGTTTGAATGCTTTGTGGACAAACCAGCTTCGATTGAGGCATTGGAAGTCAACATTACTTAAGTTATTCCCGAGACACCGGCCGATACCTCTGAATTGATCACCCTATATGTAAATACGACGATATCATAGTACTTTTCTGTGCGAAGTGCACTAATGGGTGGGACTCTTATATTCAATCTTGGTTACCCGACGTCTACAATATCAATTCATCGCGCCTTAACATCTACCATTTACGTGTCTCAACTTTCTTTTGTTTTTTTGGTTTTCGTTTTCAATGAGAGCGCCTCAAAAATAAATAAAAATAAATAACTGGAGCGTACACTTCTGTTAGGTTTTTGGCTGAGCTCCTCCCCATATTTGTGGTGTGCCTCTTGATGTTGTTTCACAAATGGAGAGACCCACAGTTTTAAACCGACTCCGAGCGGCACTTGGATGGACACTCGGGAGTTTGCCAGTGTCTGCCGAGCGGCGGCCGCTATTGGAAAAAACTTTCTCTATAATTTCGAAAAAACATTCATCCGAAAAAAATCTGGCAACGACTAAATTTACTTCCGATTCAAATAAATCTGCAAATGAAGCAAATAAGGTAACTAACACCTAACGAAAACATAGAGAATATTCTTAGAAGAATATTGCTTAAGAGTGAGGAAATGAAAACACAAATTTTAGTGCTGAAATATTAATTCTTTATTTGCAGAAAATCATATATTTTTTGTGCATATATGTAAAGGCAATATACTTCTTCAGGCAAAGAAATTTATTTATTCTGTTTATTTATTATTATCTTTTTATATTGTATATTCTTATTTTTTTTTCTTATATGATATTTTTTTCTAATTAACATTTTTTTTCTTTAGGTTTTTTTTGTTTTTTCTTTCTTTTATGTAAATTTGCATTAATAAATTTACCGCTTTTCTGGCGATCGCCTAGACTACAGGAACACTATGTGCTCTCTCGCGACGACCGCTTGCATGCCCCATGCCAAAGTGTTGGAAATGCCTGCCAAACGGTCCTGCTGCTGGACCATGTCCATGTCCGTGTCCATGTCCGTGTCCATGCCCATGTTTATGTCCACCGAAACGGCCGCAATGACCACCATGTCCGCCAAATGGAAATTCAGCACCAAAAGGTCCACGATGATGATGATGATGTGGATGTGAATGTGGGCCCATACCATGCGGCATCATACCTGGAAAAGCACCGAAACGAGGTAAACCCATCGTATGCCTACCTGGTGGAAATCCCCTCATAGAAGCCCATGGTCCATGTGCACCGTGCGGCCCATGACGTCCAGCCCAAGGGCCAAAATGATAGGGATGTGACCGCATTCTGCAACTTTCACTAAAGCGCCCATGTCTGCCAGCAAAAGCTTCGTTTCGACAACCTCTAGTGCCGCGCGCTTCCTCTTCATCACTTTCACTGGAACTCGTTGCTGTATTCCCACCACCCACTGCCGAACAATAAATAGCTTCGTTAAGTCGACGCTGTGCCTTTGCAGCACGCTTCATAGCCTTCCGCAATGCACGCTGTTCTCTCGCACTCGGTTCAGCTCCATCACGGGCACAACAAGCTTCAATGTTTACCATTTCGTACGCACGCACTGTGTATTTGAATTTCACAATGAATCGCCGGTTATTCACACAGCTGGGGCTGTAGTTGTATGTATATATGTGAGATATTTTTTTTAACTCTTACACGTTTGCTCTCTTTATTCGCTGTTTTTACTATTGCTCTATACGCTCATTGGACTTGTTCACTTCACTTGACTGCGCACGTTTTATTTCACTTGGGTGTAAATAAATTTCAATTTCATAAATTCCACACACTTCCAAAATTCGCAAAATTTTTCTTCGATTTTCACTTTTGGCCTTCCACTTTATTTTGTTGTGAAATTCTCTTCCAATTCACTTCAAATTTGCGTTTACGGATCTTCACTTTTTAGTTGTTGCACTGCTGTTTTGTATTGTCACAATAAACATCACTCTGCTGCTGATGGCGGTTGATTTGTTCGAGTTGCCTTTTATACTCAGTGCGCGCTCTAGACTATATACATACATGTGTGCTTTCGCTACTCACTCTGTTTTGTGCCCACTCATGCTTACTTATACATGCAATACTTATATATACCATATTTATATATACGATAGGCCACGTATGACTATTTGTTTAGCTGATATTCTCCGCAGGGAATCCCCTTGGAACCAACTGGCGCCTTTCTGGTGAAACTCAAACTATGACTAGGTCGCATTAATTTTTTGCTATTGGTGAGATTCACATTGGGCTCCGTTCTGCTTGGTCAGAACGCCTTTTTTTGCGAGTTTCGCATTATTTTTATTTTATTATTCCACCTGTATGAAAATAATCATAAAATAAATCCACAAACAGTTGAAAGTAATTTAAAAATTAAAGTTCATAAATTAAATTGGTTCATAAAAAAATTATTATTTAAAAAAAAAGTGTAAATTAAAATAGGGGCAAATTTAAACAAAATTAAGTTTCCTAAAACTTGCGTATTAGTATAAGGGATTATAAAACAAATTAAAAAAAATCGAGTCTTTCTTTAGTACGAGAATGAGTCAATAAGTCTCTGATAATAATCCACAAATTGTCTAGTCAACAATTCAGAAGAAATATAAATAAAAACATTTCTAATTATACAAAAATTAAGCTTCCTACAACGGTTTTAACAGTATGAGAGTGAATCAATCAGTCTCCAAAAATAAAGCAGAAGACGTTGCCACATTTTGTCAACATTTTGAGGGTCAAGTGAAAAAAATACATAAATAATTATTAAAAAACAATAAGTTTCCTACAACTTGTCGATTAGTATAAGAAATCATTAATAAAAAAAATTATAAATAAAACAAATTTAAAAAAAAAATCGTTTCTAGAACTAGTACGATAAAGAGTAAATAAATCCCTAAGAATAATCCAAAAGTATTCTGGTCAAGAATTAACAAATATAAACTTCAAAAATACTAGTTAAAAAAAATTAAGCTTCCCAAAACTGATTCGTTAGTATGAGGGAGATTTAGTTAGTCTCCAAAAATGAGAACTAATGCCGTTTTCACACTTTGCCATCATTTTGCGGGTCAAGAGAGAAGATATATAAAAATAATAATTAAAAGAGAATGGAAGTTAGCTAAACCTATTCCATTAATACGCGGAAGATTTAATAAGTCGTCTAAAATGAGAACAGTTGACGTTGTCACTTCAAATTCAAAATTTTTGCTGGCCAAGAGGGGTAAAATATGTTAAGTCTACTTGCCCTGACCACTTTTAGTGCCCATACGATTTCTTCACATGGGCACGCCGTTGTAAAATTATAAATGCACCACAATTTTCTTTCAATTTAGTTCATACTACAGCAAAAAAATATTAGGAAAAATATCAATCTTTCCACAAAACTTTTAAAAATTTCATCAAAACTTTAAAATTATTAACCAGAACTTTTAGTATTTTCCTGGGTGTGAATTTTGTAGCCCATAAAATTTTATTGTAACAAAGTGAAAGTTTCAAGGCACTACAAAAAACCGATGATTTTTGATTTTTATTTTATTTTATTTTTTTTGCTGAGTTGTCATGAGTTTTGTTCATACAAAGTTACAATTTTTCCACAAAATTTTTCAAAATTTCATCAAAACTTTAAATCAGAATTTTTAGTATTTTTAAACGGTGTGCAATTTTATAGCATATTGAATTTTATTGCAAGTTTCAAGTCAATACAAAAAACCCGCCATTTTTGATTTTTTTGTTTTTTTTTTGCTGAGTTGTCACGCGTTTTGTTCATACAAAGTACATACTCGAATTTTTATGTATGGAAGTAAAAGCTCAACCTAGATGTTTCCGAAAATTCTTTACATCTAAGCAAAGTAATGGTGATGATAAACCGTTTACTAGACAGAGTTAGTTTACTGGGGCGGCAGCCCTTGGTCAGGAAAAACCCGAGTCATTCCGATAACGTAGAACCGGCTGCCATGGCAAAGTAATGATCATAGGCTTTGGTTTACATTGCAAATCTGGTATTTTCCACAATAGTTGCTAATTGTTCAAATAGCACATCCGGTAAACTAGAAATTTTTTACCAGCTCGAGCTCTTCCTACAGGGGCTTTTCTTTCGCTATGTGTGTGTGTGTGATCGCTATACATACACATGCATATTTATGTAGTGTTTAATTATGCTTACTCCTCTGGGATGTACAAATCTGAGGCAGTTGTACATATGTATACATATACATATATATGTATGTGTATTTAATTAGACCCATTATTCTACCTATACATAAAATTTGTTTAAGCACGTAAATTACCAAGTCATTACCGGCATGTGCACCAATAATTTCATCACACAAGTGAAATTTCTGACTCGTATTGCCTAAAATTGTGTAATTGCGATCAAATTTACGTGTCGTGGCAGAAAATGCTCGATTTTGATGGAAGATGTACTTTGCATACATATATACATATATTTCTCACCACGAAATAGCTCGAGCTTGTGCTGGTCAATTATGGATTGTCCCTTGCAGTCTTTAAATTTAAATAGGCTCCAGCCGTGACTGCCCACTCGTAGGACAACATCAGATCAGAAACCAATCTCTCAATACTGGCTGTGATTCTCCAAGTTCAGGTTGAAGCGAATATGGGGAGATGCGCTAAACTGCAAAACCAAACGCAAACCACTGGAGGCTGTACAACGAACAACGGCACTCAGAGTTGCTACAGCCTACCGCACTGTCTCAGACGCAGCAGTTTTTGGGATCAGCGGGGAGATACCTACCTATCGACCATATGACCCGAGAACGAGTGGATGCGTATAAAAAAACACGCCGCCACTAATGCCGCGTAACGGAGATGTCAAACCATACAGAGCTGGCAAAGTCGATGGGGCACTGAATCGGGTGGCAGATGGACGGCGAAGCTCATTCCGACAATAGGTAAATGGAGGAAGGCTCAAAGGAGCTTCAGAGAAGTGGACCATTTCATAACTCAGTTCCTCTCGGGCCATGGATACTTCCGGAAATACCTATACCGCATGGGTAAGGTAACTGATCCCAGGTGCATATATTGCGAAGCATCGAACGATGACGCCGAACACAAGTTATTTAAATGCGGCAGATGGCTAGTGGAAAGGAAGTATATTGGCGTAATCGCGCCGACCAATGTGATCGGCAAGGTTCTTGAACGCGAGAATGATTGGAATGCGATTAAAAGATAAGTTAAGAGCATATTACGTAAAAAAAGATAGACCGCGACACAGTGCAACAAAGCGTAGCCTCACAGACAGAGACATAAGACGACGAGCTTATAGCATGAAGCTGGCTACAAATATGGTGGACCCCGACGTGGGTGAATAAAATAGGTCCATTTTATGGGCATCGTTCTAGGCCCTCCCGAAGTAATGCAAAAAGTAGTTCCGGGAAGGGAGTCTCCCCAGAAGAGGAGGAGGGATTATTTAAGTGACCACACCACACAACGCAGTAGGCGACGGTCGCTGCAAGTGCGAAGACATTGTGAACCCTATCTCACCCACCAAAAACCAAAAAACATTCCCCGCGAAACTAATACAGCTATGCAAAATTACATTGCTTAATACCAGCAGCGCCGTCAGAACTAAGAAGGATCTCTGCGAGTCGTTTGCGGCTATGCAAAATGACGTTGCTCAATACCAGATATTGACATAATCGCCCTTAACAACCACGCTGTTAGCTCTGTCTTTTCCAAACTGGATAAAGAGGCAAAGCGAATAGGTCTGGTGGTGAACGAGGACAAAACGAAGTACTCCTGTCATCAAACAAACAGTCGGTGTACTCGGGTATCGGCACCCACATTACTTTTTACATTTATAATTTCGTTTATCTACGAACCAGCATCAATACCGATAACAATGTCAGCCTTGAAATCCACCGGAGAAACTCCCTTGCCAGCAAGTGCTAATTCTGACTAAGTAGGCAACTGAGTGGTGAAGTTCTCTATCGACGAACAAAAATAATACTTTATAAGGTTCTCATTCTACCCGTCCTAACGTATGGCGCAGAAGCTTGGACGATGACAACATCCGATGAAGCGACGCTTGGAGCGTTTGAGAGAAAGATTCTGCGTAAGATTTTTGGACCTTTGCACGTTGGCAACAGCGAATATCGCAGACGATGGAACGATGAGCTGTATGAGCTTTACGACGATATAGAAACAGCATAGAGAATAAAGATCCAGTGGCTTCGTTGGCTGGGTCATGTCGTCCGAATGGATACAAACGCTCTGACTCTGAAAGCATTTTCTGTGATACCAGCTTGCTGTAGCGGAACAACAAGAAGACCTCCTCTACGTTGGAAAGATCAGATGTGTCCAACTGGCGCTGTTTAGCATGAGAAAGAAACTCGGTCAAAATCGCTTAAGCTCTTATTATGTTAATCGGCCAAAGAGCTACTGTTTATGGTATGGTAAAGGGTATTTTCAAAAGGTGCGCCTAGGTTTCAATCCTGGAGTAATTTCAGAAAAATCATTCATCAAAATCAAAAATCAAAATCATTGCCCCGTTTTTCTTCAAAGATGCAAATGAAAAAGCTATTACTATCAATGGACAATAGGCAACTGATTGAAGATTTTTTGTGATATCAGTTTGAAGGCCATTTTTATTTACACAAGTCACATAACTTAGAAAAACATTACATTATTGCGATTTAAATTTCCCGAAAGACTAATTTCACATAATGGGGACATAAACTGGGCACCTAGATCATGCGATCAAACGCCACTAGACTACTTTTTGTGGGGTTTCTTGAAAAGTAAAGTCTAGGTGAGTAGACCAACAACGATTCCAGAGCTGCAGCACAACATTCGGACCGAGATTGCTGAACTCAATGCGATAATGTGTGAACGAGTCCTTTGAAAATTTTGATTCTCTTATGATAGTCTGTAGATGTGCTCCAGATGAACATTTAAATTATGTAGTTTTATTTTAAAACAGCATCTAAGCGCGTGTTTTGAAAGACCCTTTCTTTTATTCATTTCTTTCAATTTGACATTCACACAATTTATCATAAAATTCCATTGTCCCCCCTTTGCATACACACACATCAAACTGTTCTTTAATTTATTGCTTTGTTTTGATGCAATGTAAAATAGAGAATCAGGGTTTTTTGCTAAATGTATTATATAATTCAACATTCCTAAATACATGCTTACATACATACATACATACAGATGCATTAAAACAAAGATTATTAGTAAGTCGCCCGTAGATAAAAATGTTCGCTCATTATTTGTATTTAAGTTTGTACTTCATTGCTGGGAGCTATTCAAAATCACCTGATTGTGTTATCAGTTTTTACATCAAAAAAAAAGGTGTACATACAAGTATATTTCGATATATTGTCGTTATCAACCTAAATAAATAAATACTGCGTAGTATAAGTTCGAACTAGAAAACAAAAATTCCAATGACGCATTTTGTATTTAGTCATCGTCATTATCATCATTAGCTTCATCATCACAGTCTTTGGCAGACCATAGATTCCGCTGTTACCTGCCACCATTTAACTCGATCATTAGTCAGCACATTCGAATTGGCAACGCTTATTGTCCTTAGATCATTTACGACAGAATCCAGCCATATTTTCCGCGGTCTTCTTCTGCTTTTCGTCTCTCCGATGTTCTGTGGTACGCAATGCTAGTAATTTTTTTTTTTTTTACATTCTGCTAATATGACCCAGCGATCCTATTCGCCAGTCTTTTATATCTTAATGCATTTTCTCTTTCTATAAGTACTTATATCGAGCTCTTCGTTATATCTTACTCGATAGGCGCCATCTGCCATGCAAAGTGGGCCGTATACTATATGCAAAGTGGACCGCATACTATATTTTTTCAAGTATTTTTTGTCATTTTTTTTTTTTTAATTTAGTCACTAGATTGGGGCGAATGCGACTAGAAATGGATCAGTACATGCATAGATAAAATAAGCTTTTTTCAAAGGTTGTCATTAAAAGTACTTTAGACATATAGACATACATATGTAAATAAAGGGTTTCACGTGGTGTATGGCTAGTAGCGCGGTCTTATTGGATCCAATGGAAAATGTTGTGGAGATCACGGGCTTCAATTTCTTTCCATGATGTCAATGCATATTAATTTGACGTAGTCACGCGTAATTTGTCAAAAAACGCATATTGAAAATAGTACCTCCAATCTGATCACCCCTTGCATACAGCTGTGCATATGAAAATAGCAGTACCCGTAAAAAATTATTTTTAAGTCATTTATTTTCTTTTCCCATAAATCATACAAAAGAAATTTTCAGTACCAAATATTAAGAGATTACAGGTGTGTGGAATTTACCGTAAATAACGGTTCTTTGTTGACGTCGTTACGTTTTTAAGTGCAACTTTGAAATAGCAGTGCCTTCAGTTTCTTAAAATTATACAAGGAATATTAAAACTGTTTCATGGACGGTCTTTAGCGATGCTGCGACTACTAACATACCAGTTAACTTCGATTATTTCTGTGATTTTATGGATATTTTCGACATTATTGACATTTTCTTTAACATCAAAAATGTCTGAATGGAATCGACGAAACCAAAATTGCACGTAATTAGCTGTTATAGTATCGGCACCACAAACACCATTCCTAATTTCAACGGTCTGGTCTGCATTCTTGCATTTTCGCTTTTATCAAAGAAAAGAAATGTACCGAATTTTCTCCATGCAACTCACTTTCTGTAACTCATACCTGAATGGAGCAAACCAAAAACAGCGAAAGAATTTTTTAGTGTGAAATGTCACCTTGACAACGAGCATAAACTTCAAATTGTTTGATTGATGCTTTACGAGATATCGATCACTATAGTCATCTGCAAAGAAAATAATGTACTTTTTTCTATTATTTAATTTAACCAATTTCTTATGAAAATATAGTTCATTCTTTTACAAGACCCATAAATTCAAACTTTGTGCAAATTTAAACAAAATTCGGCAAAATTTGAAGCTTTCAGAATTTTCCGAAAAATTTCGGTTATGCAGTTTCATAGCGCATTGCATTTTGTTATAATAAAGTGCAAGTTTGAAGTGGCTCAAAAGTCGCGTTGGCTTTTGACAATTTTGTGCCGGCGGTCTTGTGCACTTTCTCTATATAACGAGTGCTCGACATTTTTTATATGGAAGAAAACGTACAACGCCCTCAGCAAAAAACAAAACTGGCAAAACTCAATGCGATTTTGGAGCCACTTGAAATTTGCACTTTACTATTCTAAAATTTAATGTGCGTTTCGAAATTTTCTAAAAATTCTGATTAGAAAGTGTGAAGTTTTGTTACAAATTTTTAGGATTTCTTCTTAATTTGCACAAACTTTTAAACTTGGATTTACAAAGTTGACTTTTGTATAAAAAGTGGTAAAAAAGTTATTTAAATCAAATGAGAAAAAAGAAAGTTGTAGAAATGTGTCAATAAGTCCCTGTGCTATAGTTATTCAATGCTGTGTATGAAAGCAAGCAATTTTTTTTTTTAATTTTTAATACCAACGTATCAGGTGACACAAAATTAGTCACTTTTTCTGAAGATTTATAATTTTTGCAAATGGCTTCGTACGTCAATCATATTTGACACTTGTGAACTAGGCAGCTGTAGCATACAAATAAATAATCAATTGAGCGCCTTAAGGGCAAAATACATATGTATTTCCAAAGTTATTCAAAACCAAATTGGATGATTATTTTTGCGCCACCTTGGACACTAAAAAAAGTTCCGTTGATATACATACATACATACATACATATTTCAATATTTGCTTGAGCTAGCAGACATACAAACATGTTTACTAGCGATCACGGGCATACAAAATTTATTTTCTACTTAAGCTTTTTTTACCGAAGCGACGCAAATTTTTTTCTACGTATGTACATATGTTTCAACCCAATGCCCATTCTAATTTGTTTACAAACATCTTCACCGCGACGCCAGTTGTTATTATCAGCTTATAACAAGTATCAAGCAACGCCAACAACAACAATTTTTGGCACAGCAAAGAAAGCCAAACGTTAACAAACGTTAGCGTATGAGTCAGAGCAGAGTACGCATCAGAGAGCGAACGTTTTCGAAACGTTTATCGTGAGTATAAAACAGTGCTGTCCATCCCATACATCAATTGATGACACGTATTCTTACTCTCCATCGTTCAGTCGTTAGCAAACCAGCAACGAATAAACACCACGTTTGTCTGTGACGCTTAATGTATGCAATACAATGCCCTGTGAGAACTTTTTTATGCTAGAAAATGCCTTTGGCGACTTGCAATGCCTTTTATGTTACAAGTCGTTCAAAGGAAGCTATAGATATAATATCAAAAGGCATTTCGATTCCTCCCACAAAAATTTTCTACTCCAATCCAATATTTATTTATTTTGGTTTAAATTTCCCACTGGGCTGCTCCCATTCTCTCGTTCTCACTTCTACACTCACATTTTTCATTTTGGACAGCACTGGTATAAAACGTGCTGACCGTCAAGCAAGCAGCAGCAGTTGAGTAGTGAAGCTCGTAAAGAAGGCATTAAAATATACGTAGGCGAAGGCGAACCAATAAAAGTGACAAAATATTAAATAAAAAGTTGATTGAGGCTCAGTTATAACAGTTCTTGTAAATATTTACCACAATCAAAGCTGACGCGGAAGGTTAAAAGAAAGGGTGAGCGAAATATTGAAATCAATCTTTTGTTTTCGAATAAATGTCACTAGACGAGAGGGAGCAGGAGGAAGAAATCATAATGATTGAGCCAGAGGAGTGTTGCAGTCACGAACCGGCACCAGATACATCAAGAAAAAATGTGGATGAGCGCAAATTGTTGAAGAAGGCAATAAAGAAGGCATTTAAGGCACAGAAACTGCTAAATCAGGCTATCGAGCGCCTTGAGGCAGGTCAAAAACAGAAGAGAAAGCATAAACAACATAAACCCCGCGCAAGCAGCTCTTCTAGTTCTAGTTCTAGCTCAAGTTCGGGCACAAGCTCTTCGAGTTCGAGTTCGAGTTCAAGCTCAAGTGACAGTGATGTAGTTGATTTGACTGAGGTGGTACTTGAACCACCAAAGCGGCGTCATGGCCGTAAACATCATCATGGTCGCCGCCATCGTCATGGACGCGATCGTTCTCGCTCGCGTGGACACTCTCGGGGACACTCTCGTGGTCATTCTCGGGATCACTCACGCGGTCACTCGCGTGGTCATTCTCATGGACGTTCACGAGATCATCAATTGTGTCAAGTAACGCGGTTTTTTCGTGGCGCCAGCCTCCCAACAGCTCCCCCCATTCAGAAATGTCACCCCCACCACTACCAGCGATCAGATACTAGGCCAGAAACTACGCATTCTGCACATTTAGATCGAAGACCTCGTAGTCGTTCAGGATCTCGTTCTCATTCTCGCGAACGTCATGACAAACGTGGCCATAAGAAACATCACAAGAATAAGAAACACAAGAAAGTGGAGAAGCGGGAGGAGACCCGACATGGTGGTAAAGATAAACACAGTAAACGTAGTCGGTCGCATTCCCGCGATCGTTCACACTCACGTTCGCACTCGAGAGGTTGCCGGCACGGAATGCACGGATTTGTTTACAATGAGGGTTTGATGGGTAGGACAACGAGAGGTTATCCCTATTTTGGTGCATTTTCAGATAGACCATACCCACATCCACCACCGCCACCGCCACCACCGTACGTACAGCAGGGCAGAGATGGGCGTCACAGTCACAGGAATCAACATCGCTGTGGTTATCCGCATGGTCCAGTAGACGATTTTAATTCGCAATGGATGCCGCCCATATACTATGGAGAAGAGCGTGGCCGTAGACATAGAGCACATAGTGTGCCGGGATGTTAAAGGACATTGCTTGCTGCTGTCATATTTACATACATATACATATATATATATATATATAAATTACGGTAAATAATGTGAAAATATTCTCATACCAAAGATAGCAACAAGTTGAAGGACTGAAAAAAAAACAAAAAACGAGACGTAAAAAAAATATAAAAACATGAAAATTAAAAAACATCAATAAAAAATATAAAAAAATTAAAAAAACAAATATATAGAATATATTTAAAAAAGTATTAAAAACGAACAACATTTACTGCAAAAACCTATAAAATATAAAATATGATATTCACCATGCACAAATAATAAAAATACATAAGCACATTAAATATTATAAACATTTATTTACAAAGAATAAAAATATATATAAAATTTATTTGAAAATATAATAAACTGTGTTTTTTTCATTTATTCAATAAGTCTAAGGAGACATAAAATATAGTTAGGTCATCTGATGGAGCTGAACTATTTTGGTCAGTAAAAGTAATCGTGAGTACGAACTCAACGATTGTGCGGACTCACCCCCACATACATACATATTTATATTTGTGTATAGCGAGTCGAAACTCTTTTTCAGATGACGCAAGTATAAATCTTTGATAAAAATATTAAAATTGAATTTAGGCAAAAAAATACAATAACATATTTTCTCATTACTATTTAGTTTTGAAGGGCCTTCTTGGGATGGGAATTTTTTTGATTGTTTTTCAACTAAATGGAACTTTTCAGCAAAGACGGTCAAAAACTGTAATTTTGAATATTAGGTGGCGCTGGGATCGAGAGTTTGTTAACTTTCTAACCCAAGAGATATGCCGAAGAACATTGAACATTTGGCACATTCGATGGCAACCACTTGTAAAAAGAACATCCGAAATAGGTTAAATTTTAAATTTACTTACACTTGCACCATTTTATCCAGCAAATGAACGTTTAGATGGGATTCCTCAAGTAGGTTTCAGTATATTTTTTTTTAATTTACAACATTTACAGAGCGATGGTCCGGTCTAGAGCGTGGCAGAACTGCTTGTCCGGTTTTGTGACAAGCCCGTACAGAAAACTGTCGAATTTTTTTTCTAGAACTTGGTAGAAAAGACGTTCGCTTGATGGTCGGCATTATTACAGGACACAGGAGGCTAGTACTGAGCATTTTCTCTGTGAGTGCCCTGCCTTTGTTAGAGTAAGGCTACGAATTTTGGGTTCGGATGTCATGATGCCATTTTTTTCAAACTGGAGGATAATCTCAGATTTGACAAAGAATCTGGAAAATTTCATCAATTTTGTGTATGGGACCTGCGCTGTCATATGAAAAACATACTCCATAGCATTATTTTTAAGCCTCCATTTAGAGGTTTTAAGAGGTCATTGTGGCTGATTTTCGGTGCGAGGTGGATGTCTAAACTATTGTCATAAAGCCGTGCCGCCAGACAAAACTATTTTAGACTCGTCAGTCCATAAAATATTGCGCCACTTGTCAGCTGTCCAGTTAGCATGAGTTCTTGCGATTTCCAAACGTTTTGCTTTACGTTTTCGTGTCACGATTGGCATTTTTTCGTGGGCTGCGAGCTGCTAATCCAGCTACTCTTTGCCTCTACGTACAGTTTTGTCAGAAATATTTAAGTTCACCGTTTTTTTTTTTTTTTTTGTGGCTAATGAGGCTCTGTTTGGAGCGCCTTACAATTCTGCGATTGTCTTGCAGGAAATTTTTTGTTTTTATTAAACCATTGGGCGAAAATAATGGATTTCTTTTTCCCCAAACTAATATGATTGCTTAAAAATAAATGGGCTTTCAAAAGACGCGCTAGATGCTGTTTTAAAATAAAGTAGGTAAAAATTTAGTTTCTTTTTTTTTTTTACCAAATCCGCCAAGCAATCGAGTCACGAATGCCTCCTTGTTGAGAACGTTGAGATATCGAAGTTGACGGTTGGTTGCACTACAGCAGCAATATTCTCAACAGAAGGTAAAGTTTTTGGCCTGGCCTTTCTATCCTCGACAGAACCAGTTTCTTGAAATTTGCTCGCCATTCGGATGAATTGTCGACTCATTCGGATGATTATTTGCACCAAAAAAATCACCAATTTCGCGGTATATTGTTCTTAAAGATCGACCATTTTCACAATAAGTTTCAATCATTTGGACGCATTGTTTCATCGTGTAAAAGTGTGCATCTGTCAACTTGAGTAACAAAGATAACATAAAAGAAGGTACCGTCTAGGAAATATTCACTACTAACATGTAGGCCAATCCATCTTCTCCAGTACATCAGCAGCCCTGGCTCGTTGTAGTTATCTACCTGTTGGAGCTCTCAAAATGGTATCCAAACGGCGCTTTGGTGCTACTTGGGGAGTTCCCGAGTGGTACTTCAACCATTTCACTTCCCTACATCTAGGTGTCACTTTTGAAATACTCTTTAGATGCACAATTATACCGCCACTATAGACGTGTCAAAAATTAAAACTAAAAAAAACATTACCATGAGCCCACAACACTCTTCATACATAAATATACTGCTAGATACATAGTTTTTCAATTTAAAAAAAAATTAAATATTATTGGAAAGACTGTATACTTTTTGAAGCCAAATAACCATCGTTTGCGTCGCATTTTGCCTGATTGTTAGTGGAGGTGGAGGTGTGGTCTGAGTGACACAACCCAGCCCCAATTAACACAAAAGATGCCATTTTGATACATCACTTGTAGAACCACTGCTTTTTATTAGTCGCACCAATTTGATTTCTATTCTTGATTCTATTGTGGCCCTATGCACCCCATCTGCCTACCTCGTCTATTGTCTTTTCTGCAATTTCTTTCAAGTTAACCATCGATAATTATCCCAGCATTCTGTGTCGTAGGACATCCAGACTTGGGCACTCACACAGATAGTGAAAGACGGTTCCCTTAGATTATTCCTGATTGCAGCTTTTTCATCTATCGTTGTATGGTTACCCCATCTTCCTGGCATAACCTCCCAAGGCCAGTGACAAGCTAATGTTGCCGTTATTCTGTTTATGTTTGCTCGTGGCTTTCTTACAAACTCGTCAGTTCTGGATTTATTGAAATTGGGCCACGTTTGTTTATTTACTTTACAGGTATCCATGTTAGTCCATTTGTCAACGACCTGTTTCCGGAATAGCGAAAAGATCTCCCATTTGCGCACGCCTTGGGGACAGCCCATTTCTACCACTTCGGATTCGTTATACGGTGCCATCTGTTTTACCATTTCATCGTTTCCTTCTATGTTCCTGTGGCCAGCTACCCAGATGTAAGTGATGTATGCCGTGCGCGCTAAAGCAGTAAGTTCTTCTTTGCATTGTCTGACGATTTCTAAATTGGTTATGGGGGACTTTAAGGCTAAGGTGGCTCTTTGACTATCTGAAAAAATAGTTGTTGAGAACGATTTCCAAATATCCTTCAAGATTCCCTTATCCCGGAATCTTCTGCTTGAAAAATCCTACTCCAATTTCCCAGGCGAAAAGGCTTGGAAGTTTCGAGATCTTTTGAATATATATCACCGTTGACGCTGCAATCCATCTCGGATCCATTTGCGTAAAGTGCACTTGTATTTTCTTTGACCAACGAATTCAAATCCCATTTCTTTCGCGTGGGAACTTTACCCTAAACTCTGTTATAGAGTCTAGGGTTGCGGTAGTAAAATATTCTTCTTTTTTCATAGCGTTACAGCGCGGGGTGCGTCAAAGCTTCCTTCAAAATGCTCCTCCAAAGCGGTCTATCTTGAGCTGTTGCTTCGTAGTTACGTATTCCAACTTCTTAAGATCGTGTTCCACTGCGTCTATCCAACGGTTCCTCGGTCTGCCTTTGGCCTTCACGCCCATTAGCTTTCCTGTCAAGGCTTTCTTCACGGTACAGTCAACAGGCATACGGATCACATGTCCTAACCATCTTATGCGCTGCGCTTTAACAAAACGCACAGCTGTCTCGTTCTGAGTTAGATCGTTCACTTCCGAGTTCAATCGGATTATATAGGTACCATCATCTATTCTTATTGGGCCAAAGATCTTTCTTAAAATTTTTCTTTCCATGCGAGCAATCTGAGCACAATCATCAACCTTAAGAGTCCATACCTCACAACCATATGTTAGGATTGGTCGAATAAGAGTCTTGTACATAGTGAACTTTGTAGCTTTAGACAAAAGTCGGGACTTGATCAAGTTAAGGTGGGCGTAATACGTTTTGTTGGCGGCGTTGAAGCGATCCCCGACTGCGGAAGTTCAATCACCGCTACATGCGAACATAACTCCTAGGTACTTAAAATGCTGCACTGCTTCACATGGAAATTTGGCATCTGTGCAGGCCGCCTCGGTTTTTGGTTTTGCCCTCGTTTACAAAAAACCCAATATCGTTCGCAATTTTCTTAATTTTCAAGAAAATTTCTTTTAAGTCATACCTATTTCTTGGGAGAATAGCGAAGTCATCTGCATAAGCACATATTTGGGTTGCTTTTGTCATCAAGGTACCACCTTTGTTGACTTCCCTTACGACAAAGTGCAGCATCAAATTGAATATGACTGTTGATAAGGCATCACCTTGTTTTACACCTGTTTCAATAGGGAACGACTCTATGAGCTTCCCTTGAATATCACTTTTGCTTATGTATTTTTGAGCGTTGCGCTAACGAGCCTTATTACTTTGGCAGGTATTCCAAGAATAAGCAATATGTGCTGGATCCTATCTCTTTTAACACTGTCGAAGGCTTGTTTGAAATCAATGAACAGGCAGTGAACATCTAGCCCGTATTCATAGTGTTTTTCAAACATTTGGATAAGTACGAAGCATTGGTCGATTGTAGACTTGCCTCTACAAAATCCGCATTGGTAGTCTTCAATTATTCTTTCAGCATACTCGTTGATTCGTTCATAGAGAACATTTGTAAAGAGCTTGTAGGCCGTGTTAAGCAGTGAGATACCACGATAATTACCGCATACTCTCTTATCACCTTTTTTGTGTACTGGGAAGATTATGCAACCTAGCCGATCAGATGGCATGGATTCTTTTTCCCATACGTCTATTATTAAATGGTGGAGGCACCTATGTAACTCCTTACCACCTTCTTTCAGGAGTTCAGCCGCTATAGAGTCTTCGCCGCTTGCCTTTCCATTTCGAAGCTTTTTAAGAGCCACGATAATTTCGTCAAATTCTGGTGGAGGGATGATGTTTTCAGCTGTAGCTATAGGTCCCCAAGGTGAATGCTCTTCTTGATACTTATTATTTAGAAGATTGTCAAAATGTTGTTGCCATCTTTCTAAGATTTCTTGGTCAGTTTGTAATATATAACCATTTTCAGATAAGCAAATATTTATTCTAGACTGAAATACTGTTTGGTTTTTAATTTTCCGATAAAACTGAGCCGCGTTACACTTTGCATTTAATTCCATTTCCTTAATTTTATTTTTGATGGATCCTTTTTTCTTTTTATTCATAACTTTTCTACCTGCCGATCTTTTTGAAACATATTCCGCTCGCGCTCTGCGGGTGCCGCTCGTTATAAAGTTGCGCCAGCTTTCATTTTTTGCACTATTAAGCTCTTTACATTCATCATCAAACCATTTTTTTTTTTGGATTGTTTCGGCAAGTAGCCAAGCACCTCCTTGGCCGAGCTATATAGATATGCTCTTTGCTACCGCTTTCCATTCCTCTACAGCATGATTTGGGCTAAGTTCATCCAATTGCCCACTCAACGTAGATTGGAAGCTGATTTTAATTTCTTTATCTAAATAAAGCTTTTCTAAATTATATTTTTCTCTCTTGAAGTTATTTTTAGACGCAACAACTGCCAAATGCTGCCTTAATCTAATTTTTATCAAATAATGGTCAGAGTCGCAGCAAGTTTCTCGGAATGAACGAACGTCAAGTACTGAGGTAGCATGCCTCCTGTCTACCAGCACATGATCTATCTGGTTAGCTTTTCGGCTTCCAGGGACTTTCCACGTTTATTTGTGGATGCGCCTGTGTTGGAAAGAAGTACTGCTGATCCATAAGTTATTTTCAGTTGCAAAGCTTATTATGTATTGGCCATTATCACTAGTAGAATTGTGTGGAGAGTGCATCCCAGAGACCTCTTTCACAAACTCTTCCTTGCTGATTTTAGCGTTAAAGTCGCCCAGTAATATTAACATACTGGAGCCGGCGATTTTATTGCACTCTTTAGAAAGCAAATCGTAAAAGGCATCTTTTTCTTCATTTTTTGCAGCTTCAGTTGGAGCGTATGTTGAAAATATTGTCACCGCTTGGAATTTGCCTTTCAATTTAAGGATACATAGTCTATCAGTTACGGGCTGAAAGAAAATCAGATTCTTTCTTATTTTTTTGCTGACATAAAAACCAACTCCGTTTGCTCCGTTTTTTTCGCTTCCGCTAAAAAACAACGAATGGTCTCGCTTTTGAATTTCTCCGAAATTTTTCCAACGAATTTCTTGCAAAGCTACCACATCAAAACTGTATCGCATTATTTCGTCAGCAATTTCCGCAAAAATTCCAGGTTGCAACATAGTGTGTACATGCCATGAACCGAATTTTACATCGTTGTCCTTTAAACGTTGCGTGGATCGTCTATAGATGGGGTTGTACTTTATCCGAGGCTTTTGTGAAGGTGTCATGACTTATTGTTTTTTACGTGAAATGGGGGTGTTGCGGCAGGAATTTTTACCTGCGCAGGGCGACAGCATTTGCTCAGCGCCAGGGTGAGGTTGTCATTTGAAGAGGAGAGGCTATAGATTTCGCATCACTTTCCCATACCCCCAGCATGTAGTAAAATCTGGTGATTTGCTAGTAAGCCTTTCCTCTGCTCCTTCTTAATTGGCGCGATAACCGCTTATGCGATTTTGGTCGAGTTTAACAAAGCGCACCAGTCGTTTCCTCCTCTATGTTGGAAAGATCAGGTGGAGAAGGACTTGGCTTCACTTGGTGAGTCCAACTGGCACCGGTTAGTTAGTAAGCCTTTGGCTATCTAAAACAACGCTATGACCAAACATCCTGGCGTTCCAAAACCCACCTTCCTTTATTCTGAAGACGGTATTCGTTGCTGTTAGTCGGAGTTGGAAGTCTATTGGTAACAGGTAGAGCATGACATTAAGTGCCTCTGTTGGACAGGGCTTGTTAGCCAGCTAACGTTGTACTTTTTGTCTAATATTCGCCACCATGAAGTAGCTAGCAGATTAAGTTAAAAAAACACCACAACAATATTTCTGTTTTGTATTATTATTTTAAGTTCTCAAGGTCTTAAAAAACACCCGGTACTTGCCCTAACCACTAAACGACTACTTCTGGTTGCAAAGTTATATGCAGGCCTCTCATTTTTATGAACAATTATAAACAAAATATTAAGAAAATTTTCTTTATACTACAACAAAATCTATACAACACAAAGTTTCAAATGTTGCAAAAAATT
Organism: Anastrepha obliqua; assembly: GCF_027943255.1. Lineage (NCBI taxonomy): Eukaryota > Metazoa > Arthropoda > Insecta > Diptera > Tephritidae > Anastrepha > Anastrepha obliqua. The sequence goes on from NC_072893.1 coordinate 54,793,685, forward strand.
GTTCCAAATTCTTCTTCCGATCTTTATGACTTTTTGAATTTATATTTTGAAGATGATATACTTTTAGAATATGCCATGAAAAAATTTTCGATTTTTTAGTCCAACACAAGATATGTAACCCCTTAATTTTTTAACCAGAACTTTTAGAATTTCTTAATGTATGCAGTTTTATAGTCCATTAAATTTTAGTGCAGCAAAGTGAGATGGTGTTGGTGATATACGAAAAAAATCAACACAGCCTATCGCTTATGTTACTTCGCTGCCGTCTGAACAGCAACTGATTAAACGGGTATGAAAAATAGTATAACCGGCGATGTAACAACGGAAGTTACTCTCACAATTTTGCTTCGGAGGGCCAAATCTGGCAATTTATCATCATTGGTAGAGTGCAGAATAATTTAAGTTGTTTCACTCTACGGTCAAATGCAAAATAGAAAAAAAAATTGGAAACCCCCATACCGGAAAACCCGAATACGAATCTGCAAATAATTACGTAATATTTCAAATTAGATAACTCTAGGCATATATTTAGTTAAGGAAATTATCAAATCATATCACATAAAAAGTTTTAGTCCTCAAGACCCAATGCATAGCTTGGCTTACTTCCAGTTTTCAAGTAGTAGATACCGCGTGCGTTCATTGGCACAGGATCGCCCATTTGTATCTTGGCGCCAGTACAATTTCTAGCTATCATCTCTTCCAACGACGGACAAGGTGTCGCAAAGAAACCCTTGTCGCTGTGTATAGATTCTGCAAAATACTCATATGAACGTCCATGGCTGCATCCAGCTGAAAATCAAATAACAAAACAGCTCGAGTACTTCTAAATAAAAAAAATTATGTTTAAAATTTTTCTATTACATACTGAAAATCTGTGAGATTTCGGTACAACCCGGCTGTGGTGCGCCGCCGCCATTTGGATAGAAATCTACAAAACCGATAGGTTCCCGAAAACCTAAAATGCCACCGCAGCTATGAATGACGTCAACAAAATCACCATCCGAGGGATCTAAGTGATGCTCCGGTCCACTGCAGTTTTCAAACGCAGGTCTGGCAGGATCGAGGCCTATAGTTCATATAGACAAAAATTTGTGTTTGTATATATCTAAGATTCCGTGGAGCTTTGACGGAAACTATGTATAGTATCATCTCACCTGTGACTCTACCAACGCGATATTTGGTATATGAGCCGGCGTAGCCCATTATATGCGCACCTAAACTGTGTCCGATCAGATGTATACGCTTGGAATCTGCATCTTTCTCTTCAACTAGCAGATCTATTAGTTTGGCAACAGCTCTGCCCACCTGCACTGTGTAACGAGCGGGTTTCAGGTAGTAAATGTTATCCGCTTGATCACGCCAGTTAATTGCTAGGGAAGATAAATATTCTTTTTTTCAACATCTACATACACTGATCTGTGATTTTTAAGCTCGCGTGGAATCTTCCGAAAACAAGATAATTGTGTAGCAATTGAATGCAATGCAGTTTTTGCAGGACCAACCTAACCTAACCTTAACTTAAGACCTACTTTTTCTATCTTTAGTTATTGACTAATGCCGGGATAGCAACAAAGTACCGTCTCGATGTGGGGAGAAGCTTGAGAACATGTGGTCTGCTCTTGGAAAGATGGGCCTAGCGTCAACTCAGCGACCGCCGGGTTAGTGTGCAAACGTGCAAACTCGTAAGATCCTTCTGTCCGCACCTATTGTAGATCGGAGGCGCTCGAGGGAACTTCTGGATTTACTTGAAATGTGGAACTCTCGAATTTGCGTCCTTACCGGGCATTGTTCGTTAGGTATCCATGCGGTGGGACTTGAGACTCAAGTGCTTGTGCAGAAGCTGTCCGAAGGATGAGGTGGTATAATTTCACCACCTTTTCCTCGGCTTATTGACTACACCTGCGGATATAGCAGGCTCAAACACTACGTACCTGCGTCATCAGCAGCTTGAAGCGGCTAACGCAATTTAATTAGTCACCGTTCGGTAATCATTCTCCAATCCAAAGCCTTTCCTTCTTATCTTATTTTAAGGTAAAACTCAACCCATATGAATTTGATAATTATGCAGCAGGAGTAATACATCGTCATTACTGACGGAAGTTGGTGGAGTAGATACGTCCGTCTATTGGTTCTATTGGGGTTGAGCTCCAACAAGGAGCTCTCTGTAGTTAGCTCATAAGCGATCCCTTTTACGGAACGTTTCGGTGATGAGAAACCCAAATTATTTTTACCAAAAGGTAGCTGCATTCAAAAGTGTTTTGTATTGCTAAACCAGTCCCGATTTGTTTATAAAATCGAAGAGAACCAAAATATCAGTCATAAAATCAGGGAAATGGAATGTGGGGCGAGAAAATCCGAGCACTCATTTCATGCCTTGGTAGTTCCAAACAAACATGCCGAATTTCCTTTCCAAATCAGACCTCAACGGAAGAACAACCCAAACAACTCAAAGAACACATATCGCTCATTTGCTACAATGGAGTCATAATCCAAAAAACCAAAATGTCGCCAAAAACGTATTCATAGTTTTTATTTACTATTCCTACCTAAGTAAAAGGAAATATATTGCATATTTTCAGCTAAGATTTTTACACATCATGGAAAAGAGCCTACATATCTTAAAAAAATGTGTGGATGTAGGAAAATACTCAGAAGAGGTCTTACTAAACCTAAGTTTACGGTTACCTGACAACTTCGGCGTTCTTCAGTCTAAACTAACAGTTCTACGAGAGCTAGCAATTTGGCTGCACCGGTACTTCTCTTCAGGTATAATTCAATGTAGTAAGTTTCTAAATGAATCAGCTGTGCAAGTCACTACTAAACTCTATCTAACAAATCAGTTTTTTTTTAATGCAGGGAAGATTGAAGTCACAAATTAGCTATGTACGTTATCCAGACGAGTTTCATCATCAAAGCAAAGTACTTTCATGACTAGTACAGGTCAGTGCAGTCAGATATGCAAAGGAAGATGGAGGATTTCCTATTGAATAACTTTTGCCACAGCTGCAGAGGCAAGAAAAAGTAGAGGCGCTATCGCCGCCACCATTTAACTCTAGTCGCATTGCTTTTCCTTTATAATTTTTCTTAAATACCAAGGCAGAAACTAGTCTCAACAAACAAGAGTCGAAATTTACTAGAACTTAAAGAACTCTCAAATAGTACGAGAATGGATCACTTCCTGCCACAGTCTAGACTTTATACAATATGAGTCTCTTTAAGAGCCGCAATATGAGAAAAATGCCGTCGAACTATGGAAGTTTACACATGGGGACACCTGGGGACACCTGGCAAAAGTGTTGCCTATGCACCATGGAAGATCTCTGGGTGGAAACCATACAGACTATATCTACTCCAGTGGGCATACAGCGCACACAAATGAGATGAGGAAAACTAAGGTGATGCTGAAACTGGTTAGATTGGGTTGAGCAACACATATAAGTAGATTGAAAATGTTCATAGTATTAGCAGGATTTAACAAATCAACCACAGTAAACCTAATTTCACAGGGCCTGTTTAGCCTTTGGTCAATGACCGATTCCTCTCTCTCTCTCTCTCTCTCTCTCTCTCTCTCTCTCTCTCTCTCTCTCTTTCTCTCTCTGTTAGCTTCACAGTCTGTGTGGGCCATAACTTCATCAACAATCCTCCTAGAGTTCATTCTCTCTCTTGCTTCATTTCTCCAATTACAAAATGACCCACTCCGAGCCTTATAGATATATGTCCCTCTTCCAGCAGCCTAAATCGTAGCTTGCTAAATGCTTAACACACAGATGGACTTGTATGGATAGGAAGCTAAATTGGGGGCTCACAGTCGCAGATAGAGTACGCATAACTATGATGGCGCTGTACTCTTGCGGAAGGCTAATTGGAAAGAAAATGGGAATGATACACTGGCTGTACACAGCAGTGATTAGGCCTATTCTCTACTATGGTATGGTAATATGGTGAAATGCCTTTGAGAAGGGTGTGAACATCACAGGAATTTAGAAGGTTCAAAGACTGACACGATGTCAACCGCACCATCGTAAGCTTTACATGCGACATTAAACTTACTGTCGGTAGATCTGCAGGCAAAATATATGGCGCGTAGTGCGGCAATAAGGCGGAAGACCCGTCAACTGTTGCCTACTCTTAATGCTAAACGCACAGAATCTCTGCTAAGCCAAAATAAGCACACTGATTTCAGTGATTACGGGCACTGCCTAATAGGTAGGCACGCCCAAAGGATGGGTGTGCAAGCACATGGCTGTAGCACTGTAGAAGTTGTCTGGATGAGGAAGAGTAGGAGACAATACTTCACCTTCTGTGCCATTGTCCTGCTCTATCCAGACGGATAGAGTTCAGTTCTGCAGAAATCGGAGATATTCTAAAATTTTTGAAAAGCACACACTGGTTTTAGGAGAGATAGGGAAAGCTCCCCACAAGACATCACAAAAGGCTATTAGCCTGAGTGTGTCCCACAGGACAACGGCTTCAACCTAAGCTAACCTAACCAAACAGATAACGTACTCCCTTACCTTCTTTATTTCCTGTATTTTTTCTTCATGGCGAGGCCCATGTTCAAGGCGGAGATCAGTAACAAGTCAACAGTCCCACTAGAAGCCTTGAATATCGTCTCTTACGATATACATAGTTAAAGCTTAAATAACTTAACATATTCCACACTACTGATTGACAAACATAGAACCAGGGCGAAACAGAAAAAAGTATGTAAATGAACTGAAGGGTTAACCAACTTAAGCACATAATTCGATGTGAATTTTTGAAAATATGAAAGCTACATTGAGCTATCCCCGTTATTGTGAGTTGTAGACTGGTGTTCGCCTAATGTCATCTTACAAAAAATATTCAAATATTACTCATGCCATACAACATGGATTGTCCTAGAAAAATACCAAGATTAAGCAAAGATCAATTACTGAAAACTGAAGAGTTTCTTTTGCGTAACAAAGTAATCCAAATAGGAGTGGGGGAATCTTTGCATCTACAACAACACAATACAGTGAGCTCAGTCGAAAGGCTATTCAGATTCACACATTTTCTTGCCGCTGTCACTTAACCTAATCTTACCGAAAATATTCAAATTGCCACGCATGGCATATGCACCGCGTATGGATTGTATGGAATCACTAGTAGTACTCGATTTCCAGCCGTGCACCAAAATTTTCGTGTCTAGATCAGCATTGAATTTTTCCGCCATCTCTTCCCAAGTATCGCGCTTTTGCCGACTATGCGCACCCGCTCCTTGCCTGTTGTCGTCATTGGCGACCGATATTTGCACTGTTGTAGTCACATCGCTATTCGCTCTGGAAGTGAGTAATTACGCGTATTTTAACTTCTAAAACTCAAAACATCAAAATCAAAATTTACCTATCAACAAGTTCCACATTAACAAATTCAGGCATGTCATCTTGCTGACTATCCTCTGGTGGTTCAACTAAGTAAGCAATTTGCGGGTTACCATCGCCATCAGGCATCCACATCCACGTTTTACCGTAATCCTCCTCATTGTGCTCAACCTGTGCAGTGTCCAATGCAAACACTGACAATAAATTTAGTGCAAGTAAAAGCAAAATCACACGCATTTTTCCGTGGAGTGATGTTTCCATCGTTGGCCGTTCAAACCAAACTAAACAATTCTAGTTTAAATAATCCATACTTTTGTGTTTAAATGCTTAATTATTTATGCTAAGACCATTTAAAACTATTCGAACTCTTTTATCGCCATGTAAAATGCCTTGAGTTACATGCGGAACCTTATTTCCGGCATTTGCCTTCTGCCACCCACTGCTAAATGGGCCAGATAAAAGCACTTAACATTGCCACCTAAAAACGAAAGAAGCAGAATTATCGCAATAATTTTCCAAAGCTTATTGCAATACGCCCGCATAAAAGTTTAAATTGAATTACTTATCTTTTCATTTAATTAATTATTTATAATAGGTTTTTTCAAATCAATGCCATGATATCGAACGCCTATTATTCTAATAAAGATTATTGTGCCAACGTCAAAATTTCAAGAGCGTGAATCATGCAATTACACTAGTCTACAAGTTAAAAAAATTATTCCAAATATTGCGTATATTAAATATTTCAATATTATTATGTCAAAAAGGACTACTTTCAAATACTACTTTACTGACTACTCCTACCCGGTCATCGGCATCTCCTTGACAGTTGTTAAAGGGGAACTGCACAAATTATTTCTCAGGAAAGCGCAGGAAAGATGGAGCTCCATTTCTTCATGTGCTATTTCGAAAACCCTTTGGCCTCAATACGATATACGAAGGACTCCTCGCCATTCAATTTCCAAACTCGTAGCTGTGTTTACCGGTCACTGGACGATCGGCACAGACGCGGAAAAGCTAGGGTTACCATTTAACCCCTATTGCAGAAGCTGTAGGACCTTTCAGAGAAGGAGACAGTAGAGCATTTTCTCTGTAAATGTCCGGGTTTGGGAGCTAAACGACTAAGGTCGCTGCGTGCTACTTTATTCGTCAGTCTGGGGCAGTGCGCCAAACTAAATCCAATCAATCTTCTCCATTATATCAACAGCTCTGGCTGGCTGTAGATATCTGCCTTTTGGAGGTCTCATATTGGTATCAAAACGGCGCTTAAGCGCTACTTGAGGAGTGCCAGGTGCTTTTCAACCATTTTATTTACCTACCTACCTACCTACCTACTACTTTCCAAATTAACGTAGTTAATGAATACATAAAAGAAACAATTTAATATACCTTTCCCCTGGTTTGTTCGCGTTGTAGGCTTAGTACAGTAGAAAAAAACTGCATACTCAGAATTTTGTATTGACCCTCAAAATCTGCACTTAGGATCGATAAATAAATTTTTCAAAGATTGAAACATATAAAAGGTGATGCAAATTAATCATCCAATTTGGTTTTTGAATAACTTTTTTACTAAATAAAACAAAAAATTATCTTAGTGATCCTTATTTTGTCTAGTTCACAAATGTCAAATATGATTGATGTTACACAAATTTTAATCTTCCGATTAGATTATTAATTTTGCTCCACCTTGTAGATAAATAGGTAGTTAGGTGCAATGCTTGAAGTACCTCTCTTGCGCCCCCCAAGAAGCACTAAAGCGCAGCTGTGATACCATTTCGAGATCTCCAACGGGCAGATATCTACAACCAACTAAAACTGTTGATGTAATGGAGAAGATTAATGGGATTTAGGTTGGCGCACTGCCCCAGACTGGCGAAGAAAGGAGCACGCAGCGACCTTAATCGTCTAGCTGCCACACATGGACATTTACAAAGAGAGGACTCAATAGTCTCCTTCTCTCAAAGATCCCCACAGCTTCCGCATAGGGGTTTGTAAACGTAGCTTTTTCCGTGGAGTCCATAGGACTTTCTGAGACCTGCTTCTATTGGGTCAAAGCGTTTTCGAGAAAGCCTATGAAGAAGTGGGCTTTTCTGAGATATAAATTGCGAAATTCCCCTTTAACGACAGTCACGAGAATGCCGATGACCGGGTAAGAGGTATCTGAGACCAATTCAGTCTCCTTCCTGGCAAGCTCATCAGCAATATCAGTTCTGTCCTGTAACTCAGATCAGAGAACTGTTACCTGCACACCCAAGAGATTTGATCTGTTCCCTACAGGAGTTGGCAAGATCGCAAAGACTTTTGCCTGAAAAACACTAACAGTATTCGGCAATTTTAAGGAAATAGATAAGTTGGCTGATTTGGAGGAGCCCACTACTCCGAGTCCCGATTCCATCTTGGAGCCGTCAGTGAAGACAGACGGTACAGATTTCCCTTTGGTTCCAATCCTACCTACTTGGAAATATTACCCTAGCACGATCCTTAAACTCGAGGTGTTATGGGAGGAAAAATGCTACCATATCCCTTGAAGGATTGCACTGTGACCAGCGATCAAAATAACTTAAAAGTCGATAGAAAGTAGGTGCAAAACGACATTGGAGGCAGCACTGGGGTAAGTTCTATATGCTTCGGTGATGCCAATACATGCAGTCGTTTGTACCCTCCCCAGTTTAGTGATATTATAGCTCTTCCGAAGAGCTTCCTACCAAACCAGGCATCCATACGTTAAAATTGATGGAACCACTACGTTGTGCATTCAAAGAACGACCTGTGTCTTGAGCCCCAAATTTTGCTGAACATAGATTTGCAGGAGTAGGAAACTATACTGAAACTATTCCGATGCAAGCGGAAGAATGTGGTTCTTTAATTTGGGAAGTCTAAATTGTGGCGGTTTATATTTTCTGATAAATAACACCAACAACGTTTTGTCAGAGTTGACCCTGAGGTCGTAACTGGCAGCCCAATTACAGTTAGTGACCTTTCCAAAATCTCTGCCATGACTGAGGGAACCCGATACCATTAGCACGTCATCGGCGTATGTTACTATCTTCACCCCACCCTTATTTAATATTTTCATGACTTCGTCAATAGCAACTAACCAAAGTAGGGCGAAAGGACACCGAGGCTGCGACGTCCCCTGTGCACGAATCTTGTGACTTTAGCTCCTCCTCACTAACTTCCTTGCAGCAAAGCAGGGACGAGACGAGAAAGGTCTTTTCACCTCTAGTCTATCTAACACAGTGATAATTGATTCCGCCCTAAAACTATTAAAAGCACCCTATATATCTACGAAGGCCGCCAAATCCACAGTCCCTACTACCAGGTGTACTGCGGTTTATGTGGATTTTCCTTTCAGGTAAGCCTGCCGCGCTGGATCTAATTTGGACTCGATGTGCTCTCGGATCTGATCAATCAATCAATCGCATATGAACAGTTAATTAATCTTTCAACCACCTTTAGGTTAAATGAGATAAAACTTATAGGCCTGAAGTCCTTGGCCGTGTTATGACCCCTCCTTTCTGCCTTAGGTATGAAAACAGCCCTCGTTTTCTTCCAGTTGTAGGTTTCTTGCAGGAAAGGAAGCATCACAGGCAAAATATCGTCAAAACCAGGAGATTTAAAGGAGAAAAACTTCTAACTGCTCAGGTGATTCTGTCCACAGGGAGGATAGATTTCAGGGAAACATCGAGTTTCCACTTATCAGTCGACTCGTGTCAAAATGTCAATGGGGCAATAAAATTGTCTGTATGCCAAAAAATCGCAATTTAGTCTGATTAAGTATGAAGAAATATTTTATGTATATATAATATGTCGAAAATATTTATAAAAATCCATTTTATCAAATCTTTATAGACTTCGAAAAAACTGCAATATCTTCACTAAGCTGGGGAAACGGTTCGTAGCGTTTTACCGAAGTTAAACAAAAAACAATAATTATATCAATAAGTTAATCAATTATATATTCGTCGTTACTGTTTACAACCTCTTCCCACCTCTCGACCAGTTTTTTGATGTCGTTTCGCCGAAAATCGTCTGGTCTGGTGTCAAAGAAGTTGTTGAGCCAGTGTTTAAGAACCTCTTTGTTATCGAAAGTAACGCCTTTCATATGGTTTGACAGGGAGCGTAAAGGATGGTAATAGGTCGGTGCAAGGTGCTGAAGGATGCTGAAGGATTTCCCATTCGAGCTCTTGGAGTGCGGCTTTGACGAAGGAGTATGGTTTCATCATGTCGATCAGGTCTTTTCAGTCGAATAGCCTCATTCACGCAATGTAAAACTCCTTGTTGACCTGTTCTTTTCGAGCATTTCCCAGTGCACCATGCTCTCCCAGCCCCATCAAACACATATCATGATCTTCTTTGGATAAAAATCCTTTCTGACCCTCGGCTTTGGCGTATCTGCTGGAGCCACCCACTTCTTTTATTGATTCATATTGATGTATAGGCACCAGTTCTCATCTCCCGTGACGATTCGGTACAAAAGGCCCTGTTTATGGCCATGTAATTTTGATGTTTACACCAGAAAATGTTTTTTCGTTTAGTTTTAAAAATATATTTAATGTGAAGACCCAATGTAAAAAAGTGGCTTTCTTCAGTTGCTGTTTCCAGCTAATTTGCATAGTTCAGCGTGAAGCCTAGTATGGTTAGCATCCATTTTCTGAAGTATCTTTGCAGTTTGTCAACCTCATCCGATAATGTATAGCCCCACACTGGGGCAGCATAAGATTGTATGGATCTACAGACTTCTTAAAAAAAATTCCATTAACTTTTTTGCGTTACTGACGTTTTTGCAAAAAAGGCCTTCCAGGTGCAATTAATGCTTTTCTACGCTGCGTTGTTTCTGACTTCCAAATGTTTTCCGAATGTCATTTTTGGTGTAAGTACTCGTATGACACCCAAATAGAGATATTCCGCCACAGCCCTCTTTTATGACTTCAATTTTCTCAAAATGTTTTCCACGGAGTGGCAACTTGAGCTTGGGAAACATGAAAAAGTTACATGGAACCATATCAGGCGAATACGGTGCTTGCGGAACGATATTAACATTATTTTTGTTCAAATAATCGCGAACAAGACGTGATGTGTGAGCTGGTGCATTATCGTGATGCAAGAACCATGACTTGTTGTCCCACAATTCCTTCCTTTTAAGACGAATGTTCTCGCGCAAACGCTTTAAAACGTCTAAATAATATTTAGCGTTAACCGATCGGCCTCGCGGAAGGAACTCCGAGTGCACCACACCTTCGCAATCGAAAAAAACAGTCAGCATAACCTTAAATTCGAAGAACACACTCGAGCTTGACTTGTTTACAGTAGCACAGAAAACAAACTATGTGACATATCACGCTGAAATTTGCCATGTAAGCTTATAACAGTCCTATCAAAAAACAAAAAATTTATTTTTGCCATATGTCATCCGCGGACCGTTTTATTGATACCGTCTCGTTCATATTTGAGTAGAAGGTATATCCTCTCTGTTGAGTTATAGCAGGCACTTTGAACGGCCACTGTTAAGTTTCGGCCATATCAATTTGCTTAATTCGCATGTTGTTAGGTTTTGCCATTTTGAGTTTACTATTTTAATAGTTTCTCTCTATATATATAATCGGCGTTTTTTGGGTGTTTGGCCGAGATCCTCCTCGAATTTGCGGCGTGTGTCTCATTGAAAATACCTTTCAAGCAAGCAATGGCTTGAAAAGTGTTAAGGGGACTCCGCTGCCCGCTACATCAGAAACAGCATTAACACAAAGGCTTGCTGACTTCAAACGTGATCGTAGACACAGATGATGCACAACGCAATGAACGTGCAAATGAGGCGGCAACATCAGAAGGCATAAAAAAAATCCACAAAATCGTTTTGGATGATCGAAAAGTGAAGTTGCAAAGATATCAAAAGAACGAGTTGGCTTTATATTGCAAGAGCTTTTGACTATGAGAAAGCTCTGTTCAAAGTGGGTGCTCACTGTTTTGTTTGATCAAGACAACGCACCGTGTCACAAGTCAATCAAAACAAAGGCACAACTACATGAATTGAACCTCGAATTGCTCCCACATCCACCGTATTCGCGTGATTGCGACTACAGGCTGTTCGCAGACCTAAAAATGACCGTAAGAAATTTTGCTCGAACGAAGAAGTTATCGCTGAAATCGAGGCCTATTTTGAGGCAAAAGATAAATCGTTTTACAAAAGTGGTATTGAAATGTAGAGTGGCGCTAGAATGATTGCGTTGTTCTTAATAAAAATTAAGTTGACGAATAAAGCTGATTTTGATAAAAAAAACGTGTTTTCTTTGTTAGCCTCGGGACTTTTCAGCTCATGTGTTAAGAGTTGATTTGCCAGCTACTTGCTCACCGAATAGCTCGAATGGTACATAGTAAGTTTAGTATAACCAACCACTTCCGCTACGCCCGCCGCTAAATATTTCATACTAGCAATAGTAACCCACAGTTGCGCACCTTATTTAAAACTTTCGGTTGGGCACCCGGATCTGCCCTTTTTTCGTCCTGTTCGAGGATTAAAGTCACGTTCAAATTCGAAAATGCAAGTCTGGCCAGACCCGGGTGCTCAACGGAGGATTAATACCGTTTCCCGAAATTGCTCTAACATACGAACTTTTATCAAATCTAAGTAAAAATATATTATTATTGGTTATACTGAGAATCATTAAAATCAACCGCGCACATCGCTCTTCAAATAAAAATTCGTTCCTCCGACCGTTCCTCCTCCTCTCGGTATGAGATCTATATGCCATGGCCACTTTAAATATAGCATCACATGCTATTATACATACATACACACATATGCATATCTCAAAACCGTTAAAACTGGTGAAAACAAGAAGTTATATAGCGCATTAAGGGGTTAGGGGTAGTCAGAGGCCCGAAAAAATGATGATTTTCACGAATTTTTTTTTGCTACTTAATTAATTTATTTAACAAAAATAAAAACATAGCATAAAAACATCATGTTTTAACTTGACTTCACCAAAATTTCAAAAAAAAAAATTAATAATTGCAAAAGTTATCGCTGTTTGTGTGAAGCCCGTTTCTCCAGAAGTCCCTTGCGGTGAACATCACAAGTCCTTGCAGATTCATCTAAAACCAATCGGACAAGAAAAATTAGTTTTATTAATAGATAATCTTGTGCCTGATCGAAGCTTTTTTTTTTTTCAAAATGAACAAAATGGCGGCCTCAGAAAATTTTTTCCAGATTTTAGAGCAAAAAACCAACAGTTAATTGTTAAAAAAAAATCGAAATTTTTGAAAAAAAAAAAATCCTTCGATCAGGCACAAGTTTTTTATGTTTTTCAAAAGTTGTATAAATTTTATTGAAATCTACGTAGCGGTTTTTAAGTTACAGTGTTCACCAGTTTGAAAATCATAGTTTTGAGAAAAACGCATTTAAAGTTTTGCTATCGGCTCCGGAGCGGCCGAGCGCCCTTTGTTAATTGTTGAATAACTTGAAAAGTATTTGTCGGATTCACTTCAAATTTTTACACAATATTTTTAAAACATTATACTTTAAGAAAATGCAAAATAAATTTTTTGAAAATTCTGACTACCCCTAACCCCTTAAATAATTTCGAAATATATGCACTGGGAGAATCCTGACTTCGGCACTTGTTAGCTTGTTTTATTTTTTATTTTTTTTTTATAGCTAAATACATACATTTTACAGATAATTATAGACATAAAACAGATAATTTGGTTACTAACACTAGTCAATCTTATTCGATATATATACTAAATGCAAACCGTTCATAAATAATTTAAAAATAATTTAAAGATAAACAGCACGAAACTACACATATTTTTGTTTTAGTACTTTTTGCTTTAATCTAATTTTATAACTATTCCATCTAACATCTCAACAGCTGCGCGATAATGGAAAGCATAAACACACTCACAAGAACTTCAATGGCTGATCTCTCAACGGAATGCGATATATTTGAAAGCTTCACTGTCGAATTCTGCCTCACCATTCGATCGATTTTCGACTGACATTTGATTGCATTTTCCACACTTTGAAACATTTTCTCTATCACATTGGCTGGCATTGTCTCGTTACACTTCTCCACATAACCGCGTGCATCCTTTTCAAAATCTTGTAATTCAGCGAAATTTCGCGCTTCCTCTGCACTACTATGCTCCGATAGCTGTGAGGCCAGCGTCATATTCTTACAACTAGCTGCACACGGATTCTCTTTATTTCTCTCTATGCACTTCGGTCCTTGCTCAGCCACAAACGCCGCCATCACTTCACCATGCTCCGAGCACACATAATAGACGGAGAGCTCATGACCAAAAAACCCAACATATTTTATACCACTTGAAATTTTGTGTGTGATTAGTTTTTTAATACTAGAATCGATATCCCGCGGGCTGGCTGCTCAATAGCGGTCTTAATTATGGGTTTTTATTTTTTAAAATTGTTAATAAAAAACATTTTCCCAACATATTTTATACCACTTGAAATTTTAACAGAACTTCATTTACGGTCTGTATAAAATGAAACGATGGTTGCCAGCCCATTCTCATGGTCCCAAAGTACTGCCAGCCCATGTTGAAAGTGCGTTGATGGAAGCACAAGTCAACATATTTTATACCGGCTGTCTTTTTTACACGACATTGGCAATACAGTAAATTGATGAAATCTGTAGAGCCAGCCCATTCTGATGGTCCCATCACATGGAAAATTTGGAAAATTTCATTCATTTCATTCATTCATGAGTGCGAGCGAGACCGACTTACGTGAATGTGGGCGCGCGAGAGAGAGCGTATATCGTTTATATTCTGTATCTCCGTACAGTCTTGCAAAAATGGGAAGGATGAAAGGTTTGTTCATCAAAAAATTAGAGAATGGATTTTTTTTTCCTTTTCTTAAAAAAGTTGTTATTTCTAATTTATTATTCCTTTATTTATTTATTTAATTTATTACATGAATAGAAAACAAAACAAAATTAAATTTTTAAGGCTTCAATGAGATTTTTTTTTTCTCCTCTGACAAGTGGTGCCTGGCGTCCTTTGGATTTTTTATATTTTTTATTACAAAATGCACAAATATCCTGCTCCACACTTAATGCTGCCTCCGTTAATTTTTCACCTGAAGGTTCTTGTATGGCAGATTGACCTTCCTGATGTGTTTGTTCTATTTCGTGAGCAGATGAAGTGCTTGGTGTCGGTTCATCTGTGAAAATATATTTGAATACAAAAAAAATTATAATCGGAACTAGTATTATATTCCTTCCCTTATTACAGTAAAATAAATATTTTCATACCTGTTTGAACTGAAATATCCGATGATGTAACTGCCTTTTTTTCATAATACTTTTTCATGACTGCTAAGAACATTTTATGGCATTTTATATGATAGCCGTCATTACATTCTGATGCTGGTAAAATAACATCTTTATATTTTAAATTAAATTTTTTCCGAATGTCCAACACTTCCCGGCACTTTTTTAACGTATGCACGGTAAAAGCAACGAGTTTATCATTTGTTCTTTTACTGTTACAAAAAACGCACTTGATGGAAGATTCCATTTTAAATAACAAGTAAGAAAATCGAACGAAGAGTTAAAATTTACGTCTTTACTAGCCAACACTGTGGAAAGAACTAACTATACCTGACGTCGTACTTTGGGTCCGGACACTGTTGTCCTTGAATACCGCCCTTATTGTATTGCAGGCAGATGGCGACTTATAGACGGAGAGCTCATGACCAAAAAACCCAACATATTTTATACTTCTTGAAATTTTGTGTGAGATTAGTTTTTTAATACTCGAATCGATATCCGGGGGCTGGCTGCTCAATAGCGGTCTTAAATAATATGTTGGGTTTTTTGGTCATGAGCTCTTAGACTATTATGAATCACCATTCAAAATTCCTAGTAAAAAAGTAGAGCCAGCGCGCGCTACAGACAGTATATAAACGATATAAACGATATACGCTCTCTCTCGCGCGCCCACATTCACGTAAGTCGGTCTCGCTCGCACTCATGAATGAATGAAATGAATGAAATTTTCCAAATTTTCCATGTGATGGGACCATCAGAATGGGCTGGCTCTACAGATTTCATCAATTTACTGTATTGCCAATGTCGTGTAAAAAAGACAGCCGGTATAAAATATGTTGACTTGTGCTTCTATCAACGCACTTTCAACATGGGCTGGCAGTACTTTGGGACCATGAGAATGGGCTGGCAACCATCGTTTCATTTTATACAGACCGTAAATGAAGTTCTGTTAAAATTTCAAGTGGTATAAAATATGTTGGGAAAATGTTTTTTATTAACAATTTTAAAAAATAAAAACCCATAATTAAGACCGCTATTGAGCAGCCAGCCCGCGGGATATCGATTCTAGTATTAAAAAACTAATCTCACACAAAATTTCAAGTGGTATAAAATATGTTGGGTTTTTTGGTCATGAGCTCTTAGACTATAATCAAAAATCGCTGTGACGATGCGCAACACCAACGCACTCTGCTCACGTTCGACCACTGACAAGCAAGGTGATAACTGTATATTGAACTGGCTTAAGAAGATTGCTGACTGTAACCGCTGTTGACAAAACTTCTCACTCCCTCTGGTACCCAAATCAACATGTAGGCTAACTGCATCGATCTCGGTTAGATTTGCCTTCCTCGTAACACATTGCACAAAATGTGCCGTTGCGCCATCAATAGTCGCATTGACAGAATCCTGGATATCAGCCGTCTTACACTTATGCACGAATATATGTTTGGCATCTGGGATCGTAAAACTCTGAAGGACTGACGCTGCAGGAATGTAAAGTGTGATTAGCTCATGGATTTTTGCATCCCCATTCACATTTGCATTTACGTACAGCAGTTCCATGCTCAAGTAGATTATGACCGACCGCAAGCAAATGTTTAACTTGTGCGCCAGCAACATTCCGATAATAGTATTATCGTCACACTGCACACCCATAGACTGACGGGTCGCTCCAGTAATGAATGAATGACTAAATCTGACATTCAGGCACTGTGGCTGGGCTAATAAGTTGCTTTTTTTGATTAAATTTCAATATGCAAGTTTTTTCGCATATCTTATCGCATTTAATTTTCGTCCATTGAACTGAAGAACTATGCTGATTGGTAATAAGTTAATCATTAATTCTATAAACCGGTCATTCTTCCTTGGCACCCATATCACTTTGGGTTCACTATCTTAGCTATAACAAAAGGCAAATAGATAGCATCTCACTTCTCTGCTGACCCAGCAGTTATCACAGCAAATTATTCGGGGATTTTCTACATACCGAATGAGCTCAGCTAGTGAATTACTTTGACACTTATGTAGATACCTTCAGATGCTGATGTCGAGGTCATCGAAGAGGCTAACGCAGTCAAACCACGCCTCAGTCGGTGGAAGAGGGCAGTTGTCGGCCATGCGCAAGGTGGCGCCGCCCTTTGCATCAGCAAGTCATGCCGGCAATCTAAAATATTGCTTGATGCCGCCTCCAAGCTTCTACTGAGTCTGCCCAAACGTGATGTTAGGACCATTATTGAGAAATCACAGCATTTATTTCCTTAGTCGAATAGATCCGCGCGGTTGGAGTTAGGCACTCCGCTTTGTGCGGCATGCACCTGAAATACAACGAGGCTGCTTTTCATAATGTCTGGATAAGTGAATGTACAGCCTTTAAACGAATCAGGCTTCATATATTGTTCGGCAGAATGGTGCTCAAGATTTTAATTTTAGCGAAATTTATTCGCTTCATTAATGCTACTCTGCTTTTAACCGTTGTGCAGAGATTTTAAAAAACCTTATAAGTTGGACGTACAGAGATGTTAGTATAGGTGAAGGACTGTGCAACACTTCTACATATTGGCGATTGCCTTGAAGCGCTCCATAAGGGCGCTCGGCAAGCGAATTGAGAGGTGATCTATCTAGTATAAGCCGCAGTCAACTGGACAACAGGTGCCCTTGCGTCGATATACAACGCGACGAAAGATGTAGTAATGCCTGATATCTCAAGGGCGCCCTCAATACCCAAGTCAAAAAGATATTATTATGGGGAAAAAGAAATCCATTATTTTTGCGCAAATGGTTTAAAACTTTTTTATGGTCGATCTTTAGCTTCTGGGTAATGCTACGACTGCTAATATGTCGATCAACTTCGATTACACAGTGCAACACATAAAATGTGCACTCCATTTTGACTTCAGTTTCTGAAAGTACTTATCGAAACTAGCAAAATCTCATTTGGGTTTTTCTAGATTAGCTCGGATTCTAATTTTATTGCGTCATGAATATTTCCTCTGAAACTTGATTTTGAGCAGTCTTTCTTTTAAAGAAAACGTAATTCTTCTCACATCTATATATCGTAAAATGATTGGAAGTTATTTTCTTGTCTTCAGCATAAATGTGCGTAAAAAATAAAAGAAATACTAGTGGATAATTATTTGAGAATCAAATTTTAAATGTCAAAAATAATAAAAAATTGTAGTTTACTCTATCAGTTCTTGGTAAAATATACACTTTATATAAGTCAATCGATTCGTTTCTATTCAAGGAATTTAATTTTTTGACTTACTAATTAAAATTTCTTTTAGAATAAATAAAGAATTTATAGAAAACTTATTTTTAAGACAAAAATTATTTTTGAGACAAAAATCTGCTCACAATTTGTTGATTTAGTATTTCTTAAAATTCCTGTTTTCGTTTCTAGATTTTTTTGAGGGCAATAACTCTGACAAAATTTCATTGAAATCGTTTTCTAAATATTTGGTTTAGTAAAAAGTGTCACACACAAACACACACACACACACACACAAATTTGCTTAAAACTTCGTACACATCATTTTTAGATAAGAAGGATTTGATTCAAACTATGAAGATAAAGGTACCGAAGACACTAGATTTGAAGGACATGATGAAAGAAATATGCCCTTAAATGTTTTATCAACTTTAGATGAAGAAGCAGATTCAGACCATCAATGTGAACGACCAGTGAAAAAATCGAGAAGGTCCACTTCACTTTCAATGGACGCTGACTAACATTGTGTTTTTCACAAAGTAACATCTTAAATTTTAAATATAAAATAGTAGTAAAATAAATGGAAACTTTTTATTATAAGATGAAATAATAAACTTTAAAATTAAAGAGTAAATATTTGTTGATGATTAAAGAGCGTTGAGTAGTATATTAATAGTAATAGTAATAGTAAAACCGAATGAAAAATTTGATAACATCTATCGTCAAAAATGTTTAATTTGACTAAATTCCTTAAATATTGTTTTTAATTCGAAATTCTTTAAAAGTATTCACACTAAAATAGTAGTCTGGATACACATTAACACTGTTTAAATACACTAATTTTTGTTTATACAAATCATTTTTACAATATTTAAAAGAAAAAAGAAAATTTTGATTGCTTAGACTATTATATAGACATTAACTTCTCTCTACTTTTTCATTTTTAAGGCATTTGATGTAGTTTTTTTAACAGATTTTTTTGTAGTCTCTACCTACATTTATGTTGAAGAAAGGAAAATAAAATTGCAATCGGTTTAAGCGATATAGAAGTGAGAAAAATTACATTTTTTTTACATTTTCAAAACACTATAAAATTGGAATCCGAGCTAATACAAAAAAACCCAAGTGCAATTTTGTTAGTTGTGACAAGTACTCTCAGAAACTGAAGTCAAAACGGAGTGCACATTCGATGACTTCAAAAATGTTGTACAGTGTTATTTTTGTGATTTTATCGACAATTTCGACGAAGGCAAGTATCGGCACCATAAACACCATTCACAACTTCAGCGGGCTGACTTGCATTTTCAAATTTTCGCCTTTATCAAAGAAAAGACTGTAAAATGTACCGAATTTTCTCTTTGCTAACTTCATCGTAACTCACTTTCTGTAACTCACAACTGAATGGAAAAAACAAACCCAGCAAAAGAATTTTTTTAGTGTGAAAGGTCACATTGACAACGAGAATAAACTTTAAATTGTTTGATTAATAGATCACCACAGCCATCTACCGAGAAAATAATGGATTTCTTTTTGTCCATTCACTCTTTTTTCGTCTTTCTGAACTATGTACAAACAATAATCTAATAAAGACTTACTGTCTCACTCTTTGTGAATCGGGTAGGATATATGTACACATATGATACGTACTTTTTTGGATACCCCTCGGAATTAATAATTTTGCTCAACAAGAGGAATTATCTAAGCAACTCACAACTTTGCCGCTCTAATCTTAATGGAGCACAAAATTCACTCGCTGGGTACGAACCAAAAAGAAATTGGTCAGGCCCCAGCAGGTCGCGCTAATCCGCTGCACATAAAGGATACAAATAGTTGGCATATTTAATAAATCATGAAAAAATGTATTGTTGTTATTTTTTTTTTAAACATCTATTTGTACCACTGTACATAAACGCACATGTATGTAGATATACATATAAACGGAAATAGGGAAAGTGAATAAGTTAAAATATTTTCATAAGAAATGCCGATAATAATATTTTATTTATGTATGTATATATATAGAATTTATAAATATATATGTATGTATTATGTGTGTTTATTCCTACGTATGAATGGCTCATTATAATTTTAGTGATTCATTCTTGAGTTAGTGTGGAATCACATTTTTTTTAATGGTGGTCAGCCCTCAAAGCAGGTATGTACGAGTATCTACCAAAATATCAGGTCAGTCCATAAGTTCGTGCGTTTTTTAAAGGTGGTTTTTTAATAAAAAGATGTTTAAAGTATTTATTAATCAATAATATATTTTCCTTCATTATTTACAATGTCTTCCCAATGCTGAAGCAAATTTTTAATTCCCAAAATACACTTCGATATTCCTTTTTATAGCTTCTTTTGAGGAGTAGTTCTTCTTACTCATATGGGATTTAAGTCCACGGAAAAGGTGATAATCACAAAGTGCAATAACCGGAGAGTATGGTGGATGCGGCATTAGCTCGTTCAGCTTGCCTAATGTTTGCCTTGCGGTATGAGGTCTTGCGTTGTCGTGGTGAAACAAAACTTAGCGTCTATTCACTAAAGACGGTCGATTTTTGTTAAGCGCCTCATTCAGGTTTGATAGCTGATGGGAATAATAATCAGCATTTGACAACCGACTTTGAAAACACGGTTCCGAGAAAAACGTGTTTAAAGTTTTGAGTAACAATAAAAGTGGCTTGGAGCACACACCTTCCAAAGGATGTATCTCGGAAACTATTGTTCGGATCGACTTGAAAATTTAGGATAATATTCCTGAGATGTTGCAGAAATTAATAAGCCAAAAAAATCGATTTTTTTAACCCACGAAACCCATGCATGATACTAAATACGACGCTTAACAATTATATGTAAAAAAATGGCATCGTTGAAATATCCACCATGAACAAATTAAATCCGCCAAACAGTTTATTCCAGAAAGCCTAATTGTAGAAAACATGTAGAGATATTAGTGTTGAAAGTTGTACAGATAACATTTTGGACTATGACAGCAATTTTCTCAACAGAACTTTCAATTTTTGGTCTGCCATTCCTCTTTCTATCCTCGACAGAAGCAGTTTCTTGGCAATTTTCCACCAACCTTTGAATTGTCCACTCATTAGGATGATTATTTCCACCAAAAAATTCACGAATTTTGCGATATTTTGTTATTATAGCATAGACAGTGGGCGGTGTTAATCGGGATTACCGGTACAGTTAATTCTGATTAAAATTGTGGTGTGACAAACGGTTCTTACGCGGATTCCTGAGCAGCTGACTTGTTTATTGGACAATTGTGTCAGTAAAAAATTATTAGTTATAGTTACTTATTTATGTTTAGTAATATTAAATTACTATTTCTCAAACTGCACCGAAATATCAAAACATGTAATGTATTTTTGAACGTGTTAGTGGATACTAGCATTGCCTCCAGCCTTTCTTATTCTTCTCTATAAAAGTTTCATTATTTCTCATTCACAATAGATATTAACTGCCAATGTAAATTCCTCTAATCCGCTTAAATTATGAGAATTAAGTCGAGTTGTCAATCCGCATTAGTTGCACTTATTTCCTGAGATGATACGGAATTAAGTCGTTGACCGTCTGTCTGGGTTATTATATGCCATATTTATCAGAGTAATGCATGCTTCAGATGTAAATATTTTTAAAATTATTTTCAGATTTGACATTATCATAAAAAGAATTAGATATTTCAACAGAAGTGAATGCTTTGTTTGCAATATATGCGTACTAGAATTGTTTAATGCTAACGGATTACCAGCATTTTTGGAGATTACACGATACTAGACGGAAATGAAGGAAATCTATAAATCTACTGCTACTATTACTGAACACATGCGATTAAAGGGACTCGCCCTTAAGCGCTTATCGACCTTTTCTCGTGATTACTCACAGCTGCCAAAAGTTTTCAACTTTTTTAAAATGAAATTGTTTGTGAAAGCAAGAGAACACCATAACAAAAAGCACCCCGAAATTGAAGATTATTTTTCCCAAAACTTAAAATTGCTCATTGGCGGAATGGATGAGCCCTCCTGAGACTTTTCATGATTATTATCATTTTTTTAATTAAACTATATTCGATTCTCTTTAAAAATCGTTGCGAATCGAATGCAATCATATGTTAGAGATTTATGACCAATCTCCATAGAAACCTTAAAAGACCAGTTTCATAAAATTAAGGGATTCATGGCTTTTGACCGCTCTTGCCTTTGTCCTGTCTCACCGTGCAAATCAAAAACAGTAAAAAAATAAATGAAATCACATGCATACCACCGTGTTTTCCCCATTCACTTTAACTGATATGGAAAATATGTTTTGTATATGTAGTCCATTTTTTTCTTTCTTTTTTGATTGATGAAAAACTTCAATTTATAAACAAACAAGTAGGGACGTGCTAAATTCAGCCCGGAATTTATATACCCGCGAACATTTAAGTAGAATTTAATTTGTGGTGGCTGCTAATCGCTCATTGGAGACAATAGGAATTATAGCTTGACGTCAGACGCACGGACGGAAATTTGCTCTTAACATATAAAAAGTGGGCGTGATTTCCTTCCGTTCAAAATAGTATTATTTATGTCGGATCTAAATTTGGCATTGCCAATGTGGAAATTTTTTCTTTCGTCACAAATCATTTTTCATTTCTATCACTTTTACGACGTACTCGTATTTACACTTCTTTTTAATTACCATTCCATTTGCGGAACAACATCAAGGCGCACGCCAAAAATAGGAGGAGGAGCTCGGTCAAACACCTAAGAAAATTGTACGCACCAATTATTTATTTATTTTTATAACCGTTTTATAACCGGTTATTAACCGCTATCGTCCTTTTTCCAATGTAAGTACCCTTGCTGAGCTTCGCAAACATATTGTACAAACTTTTTCTTGATTTATTTATATCGGGTGTTTTGTTAAGATTTTCAAAAAGTTTAAAATGGTAATACAAAACAGAAATATTGTTGGAATGAATTTTTTCTGTTATAATCTGGCAGATAACGTCATGGCCTTTATTTTTTTAATATGATATCCGGCATATGGCCGTCGTGGCTGCGAGCTAGGCTCGGAACAGAAATGCAGCGAGACAGTGGGTAACGGGTTGACGGGTGGTAATCAGTTGGTCCCCTTCCGTCGAAAAATTCGGTCGGTGAAACGCAATTGCGACGGGGACGGGAAACACTACAAAATTAATTTTGTGGTGAAATATTTTCGTATGCTATATTTGTGAAGCCCAACTCGTTAAAGCTCATTGTTAAAAAAAAAACTTATTTGTAACTTATTGATCATTTGCACGGTTCTTGTGCAAATCGACAATTATTTGCTTGTTATTTGCCTGTTCTTGTCTTAAAGTAATCAGAAATGCAGTCCTGAGTCTTGAACCCGTGGGAGAAAATTGAAATGAATCTAATTATTTTGGCGCCATCAAAATAACCGACGGCAAGAAACCGTCTTCACCGCAAATCTGTGGAATTTCATGTTATTGTTCTATTTTTTTGAGAATGGTAACACAAATGACATGTCAAGTGTGTTCATAATTTACCTAAAGGTTTGACATTTACGAAATGGGACGCTCTACGCTTCAACAAAATTGGGAAATATTGAAAACCTATTTCCAAAGTGGTGACTCTTCTTCTTCTTTTCTGATTTTCACATCGGTGGCTACGTCAATAAGCAAAATTGTCGGATTTGGGGCTCAGAAAATCCACACGTTACTGTAGAAAATGCAAATGCATCCACAACGAGTCTTCTGTTTGGTGCAGTTTTTGGTCTGGCGGCATCATCGGGCCATTTTTTTCGAAAATGAGCGAGGAGCCGCGGTTACTGTAAATGGCGAGCGTTACCGTGACATGCTCAACGAGTTTTTGTTTCCAAAAATTGAGGAGGATGACATGGACGACATTTGGTTTCAACAGGACGGTGCAACTTGTGACACTGCCAAAGTTACACTCGAACTTTTGGCTATCGTTTTTGAATTCCGATATCAATTGGCCGCCTCGGAGATGTGATTTAAGCCCGTTGGACTATTTTTTGTGGGGAGCCGTTAAGGACAAATGCTATGCGAACCATCCAGAGATGATTGATGCTTTAAAACACGAAATCGAAGTTGCCATTCATGAAATTGGAGCCCAAACAATCGAAAATGTGCTTAAAAATTGGGTTAATCGAATGGCCTACTGTAAAGCCAGTCGTGGCAGTCATTTGAAAGATATTATTTTTCATTCACAAATGACAATGTTCAATCTTTAAAATAAAAACAAAAAAAGTTTGAAAAAATATTGATTAGTTTTTTTTTATAGCCGATTCAAAAAGCAAATTTTACAACCCGTTACCCGATATACATACGCTGCTATTTTGTTCAAGGAGTTACAAGGTCTATCCGATCAGTCCAATGTTTGAATGCTTTTTCAATAAATCTGGCCGTGTGGCTTCAATGATAGCTTGAATATTGCAATAAGTTCATTATTATTAGCGGCCTTTATGGCAAGGAACCAAATGTCGTCGATTTTTGGTTGATTACTTTTTGGAAACTAAAATTCAGTTCGTTGTGAAAAGATTTTTAGAGATGTTCTTGATAACACAGCGTTATTCGGCTCGGAGCGAATTTTACAGATTCCGCTAATGGGCTGACGTCATTTGGGATATGTTTAACAAAATTTAGTTTGTGTTGTGATATACGAAAAAAATTAACACAACCAATGCCAAGCTGAATGATGCTAACGGTGCTGAAAACGATGTGCGAAATATGCTATGTATTTTTTTTTTTTTCAAACTCTTAAATTTAATTTAAAACTCAACTTTCACAATTCGCGAACACGCAGCAATATTCGCGCGCCATTTTGCAGCTATATTTGAGTTATACGCAAGAGGTACAAATACAAGTATAGTACTAGAGCTAAATGTGAGTGTGTTACTACTGGCCCTCAGATTGCCTTAACCTAAAGATTAGTGGCCTACGGTTTTTACGCTATCACAATATAAAACCGCGCACTTCATTTAGATAAAAAATATCAATTTTAATTCAAGAAAAAAAACACTTTAAATAACGCACAATAAAATTACGCACTTTCGCTCATTCGTAAACAAATCGTTGTCATGTCATGAGCATTGATTATGTTGATTTTTTTCATGGAGTGGTCACACAATTTATTCGTACACCCTTTAGCTTTACGCAAAATATTTGTTGTGACAATATATTTCTTTTGGGTCTCAATAAGAATGTTATATCACTAATGAATTGCCGAAAACAAAACTCCCGTTATTTCAACTCACACTGAACGTTTCCAAGGAAAGCAGGCAGACTTAGCAAAATGCTGCAAAACATTTATTCGCACACTTTCAGTTCATGATACTTTTGTTGCAAACATCGTTCGGGTTTTTACTAATATTGCTTGAAACGAAGATTGGTTTTTCTTAGTTTTTATCGCCGATTCAGTTTCAGTCGCGCGTAATATCTCGATTGAAAGTGGCAAAATGGGACGAAGTAAAGAAATGCATAGAATTGTAATTAAAATGTACTGGGAAAAAAAGTATCTGCGCGAAATCAGCAAAAAATTGGCAAATCGCATTCTACGGTGCAAAGTGTTATTGCTAATTACGTCAATACTGATAAATTGGAAGCTAATCACCACCAAGCCGGAAGGCGAAAAATATTGACCTCACGCAAAATAGTATAGGGTGGGCCATGTAAAATTTGCTTTTTGAATCGGCTATAAAAAAAACTAATCAATATTTTTTCAAACTTTTTTTTTTTTTTTGAAGATTGAACATTGGCATTTATGAGTGAAAAATAATATCGTTCAAATGACTGCCACGACTGGCTTTACAGTAGGCCATTCGATCAACCCAATTTTTAAGCACATTTTCCATTGTTTGGGCTCCAATTTCATGAATGGCAACTTCGATTTCGTGTTTTAAAGCATCAATCATCTCTGGATGGTTCGCATAGCATTTGTCCTTAACGGCTCCCCACAAAAAATAGTCCAACGGGCTTAAATCACAGTTCCGAGGCGGCCAATTGATATCGGAATTCAAAAACGATAGCCAAAAGTTCGAGTGTAACTTTGGCAGTGTCACAAGTTGCACCGTCCTGTTGAAACCAAATGTCGTCCATGTCATCCTCTTCAATTTTTGGCAACAAAAACTCGTTGAGCATGTCACGGTAACGCTTGCCATTTACAGTAACCACGGCTCTTCGCTCATTTTCGAAAAAAAATGGCCCGATGATGCCACCAGACTAAAAACCGTAGTATCAGCCGCGCAAAATCCAAAAATAACTTGCACGATACTATGCCGAAATATTCAAGAGTCTTGGCATAAAAAAGTAAGCCCATAAACTGCCCGTAACTGCCTGTATAACGCTGGTTACCATAGTAGAGTGGCACGCAGCAAGCCCTACATTTCAGATATTAACAGAAAGAAGAGATCGGAGTTTGCCAAACGTTAAATAAAAGAGGCAGATTCTTTTTAGGAAAACGTCATATTCAACGATAAGTCGAAATTTAATGTTTTCGAATCAATGAAGCTCCAAAAGTTTGGCAAAAAGAACTGAATGACAAAAATCTTATTCCTACCGTTAAGCATAGAGGAGGGAATGCAGTGGTTTGGGGGTGCATGGTTGCATCTGGAGTAGGATAAATGGTTTTATTGATGATAAAATGGGCAAACATCTGTATATAATCATTTTGAAGAATAATTTGCATGATAGTGCTGTTAAACTTGGACTGGAAGTTAAAGGGTACTTGCTTCAACCAGACATTGGCCCAAAACACTAATCTTATCTCGTGCAAGAATAGCTTATTTACTACTGTAAGCAGCTTAAAATTCACCTCAATCGCCGGATCTGAACTCAATTGAGCATGTCTGGGAGCTCTTAAAAAGGAGAACCAAAAAGTACATAAGTACTTCAAAGGCGTCATTAAAGTCAGCTTGAAGTATTGAGTGGAAGAAAATTGCAGCTAATTAAACCAAGGTAATGGTAAAAAGTATGCATCGACGTTTGGCGGCAGTTATTAAAGCCTAAGGCGGCCGAACAAAGTACTGAATACTCGTTTTTTTTTTAAGTGAAATTTCTTAGGCGTCGATGGTCGAGCGGGAATGGAGAGTAAAATTACAAGGCCATGTAACGTTGGGCGAGAGAGAAAAAGATATAGTGTAGAGGAAACGGAGAGAGAGAGCTATACATTATAAATATCTTAGATACACTTTAGGCTATTTCTCCTGAGTTTTTCCTTGTGGTTGCTAATTTCTAGTGAAAATTATACTGCCTACTTTTTGGCGCTTGTTTGTTGGTGCAAATTTGTAGGAAATATATTTTTGGTGCCGACTGTTTTTGTGCCTACTTTTTGGCGCTTATTTCCGTTTCCCGGCTAGCGCTTGTGCGTACTACGAAGTGCTATCCATTCCGGCGTCAGATGTATTGGTATTGCCTTGCGGCAATTTGTGCCGTTGCTGCGGTCCTGGAATTGCTGAGTTTGTGCGGGCGATAAATGCTCGGAGTAGTGCACGTTGTTGCCACGGTTTGTGTCCGGCGTTTACCTACACCGGTCGACCCTTCTCCGTCTGCTCGCTCCGTAGTGCTCGCTATTCACCGTTACGGCAGCTTCATCCACATTTCGAAAAAATAAGGCCGATGATGCCGCCAGTGCTCTATGAACTTCATGACCATATTTTTTTTTAATCAAATTACAACAATATTAAAGCGTTGCTCTGGCGTTAAACGATTCATAATGACTTGGCGAGGCTTAATGTATAGAAACGGCAACACAGTCTACCAGTCACAGTTGTCAAACCATAGTCATCGATATTGATAGTTCTTATGCAACTAAAAAAACACCCGATAGCTTCTTACATCAGACGAACAGACGGTAATTCAGTCATAACACATAAAAAGTGGGTGCCGCTTATATTCGATCTCGATAATATTTATATCGGATCCAATGAGGTGGAGAGTGGTTAGCAAGTTAGCAAGTTGCGAATAGATGAAGCAACTGATGTAAATCAACATATGTTGGCAACGCGGGAATAGAGCTGCCTTCAATTACATGTGTCTGTGAGTTATACCACTCTAATGAGATACAGCCATACTCGCTAGCGGCGAATGCTTTTCGTTTTTACCATTGTTGTTGCTTTCGCATGCAAATTTTTTGTTAAGTTAAACAAGTGGGGAACTGGAGAATAGATGAGGCCTATTGAAATATAAGCATTCACCCCATTGCCATATGTACGCCATTATTTAATATTTACGCTCTTTAAATGTTACGATTATCGTATGTGTTTTATCGATAATCGTGAAGCCGACTTCAAACATCGAAACAGTGGTCTCATCTTCAGCATGTCTCGTTTTTCATGACATTCCCCACGTGCAAGTCAATTGTCAACCAGTGTAAAAAAAACGAAAACATTAAGAATTCTGCATATTATGGAAGTGATTGTTGGAACGTACGAGGAATTCCTTCTCGGCTATAAACTTACACCAAATGATGAAACCAGTTTTGTACAATCGTTTGCAGACAAATCGCATGCGGGTCCTTTGAAATGCGTGGCCGTTCATCAGCATTTTGTGGCTACTGGCGCCACGGATGATCGGATCTTCTTATACGACATGCGTTCTCGCAAACAAACAAATGTAAGCATGTGTAACACTTTAATATGCTCTTTTCTTAATAGCTGTTCCTTTTTAGATCATTTTGTCGCACGAAGGCACTGTCAATACCTTGGCATTCACGCCGGATAGCTCTCATCTTTTATCAGGCGGCGACGATGGGCGCATGGTTGCAACACGCCTAAACACTTGGGCGACAGAAGGTAATTGGAAGGCGCATAAAGGATCAGGAGTTTATCAGATTAGTTGTCATCCTAGTGGCAAGCTGGCATTGTCACTTGGCGCCGATCGTGTATTGTGCACGTGGAATTTGGTGAAAGGTCGAGTAGCATATAGAACGAATTTGAAAAGTCGCAGCACTTTAGGAGCACAACCAGATTGCCTTACTTGGTCACCGACTGGGAACTATTTTACATTGTGTGGGCCACGTACTGCTGAGATTTGGTCAATAAAAACGGCAGATGTTTTACTAAGTCAAAAGACACAAGAGAAGCCCATATCTGTCTGTTGGGTGGCAGATGATATATGTTTAATTGGCTTGGAAAATGGTAAAATACTGTGGCTTGATCCCTCAGAAGCTGAACAAGAGGTAATATATTTCAAAACGTAAAATGTAAAAATGAAGATTTCCATTTCTTTCTCTGGCAGGAAAATTTGAGCGAAGCGCACAGCACAAGGGTTAAAGCTATGGCTTTCCATAAGGGTACTTTAATCACAGTCTCGAGGTTGGTATGCGAAAAAAAAATTAAACTTATTGTAGAAAGCAATTTTATTATTAAATTCATACTTTTTCAGCTCAGGTGAAATGAAGGCTTGGAAAGTGAATGTAGATCAGAAGAAATTGACTCTACTATGTAAAACCAACATAGGCTGCCGGCCAACTTGCCTTAGCATATTGGACTTAACGCAGTTCGAAGATAGCTATGCATTGAAAAACATTTCAGACGATGATACTAAGAAAACAACTTCAGCGTCTATAAAAAAAGAAAAGCCACCAGCACGAGGCGTTGTAACTATTGAGTACGAGGATGATAAAAATGGCGAAGAGAATAACGAAAGCAGCGATAATGATTCAAATTCGTCAGAACCTGGTTGTAGTAAGGATGAACAGAAATCACGAAAACGTAAAGCGAATAATGTGGAAGAGAAAAAACCTAAACAAGAAAAGAAAAAACTAAAACAAAAAGAAGTGTTGCACAAAAAGCAAAGAAATAAAAATAAATAATATATTACAATTAAAAAAAAATATGTGGAATGCAATCGGTATGCACCGACCGGCCGAACTTATATATACTAGCTTTTTCAATAAGGTTCGATAAGAGAGGGTGTGTTTTTTGTTTTTGTTAAGTTGGTACATTCTTCATATCAAGACAAAGGTGATGGAATACAAGCTTGCGTATTCCAAATCCGATGTATCGCCAGGCTCCATGAATAAACAAACAAAAGGAAGGGGAATTACTTGTTTGTGAAGAGGAAGAGTAGGTGAAAGCAATAGAAACACAAGAAATTATACGCACATATACAGTTTGTTTCGCGGATGGCACCCTGATTGTATGCCAACTTTGAGTCATCACAAGAGTGTTGAACCTAACCCATCAGGGAAGGCCACTCGTGTGATGCCAGGGCCAGCCTATCCACCACCTGGGACGCGCCCGATGGGAGATCAGGCAACTCCTCACGGGCACATACACACATTTTCTTGCCACGGCGTCAGTACGGTTCGTAATTTATCAAACCGTTCTAGTGTAGAGTGGGCAGGCCTTGAAGCATACATACCGAGAGATCTGGAAATTCAATGAGTGTCTGCTTATGTCGCCAGGACATACTCGTACCCGTCGCGATACTTTTCTAAGAGTCCATCCGCATTGGCACTGATGAATTGGACCTTCCAAGAGAAACGAGGTCGAGTTAAACTTTGTTTCAAATAACTATCTACCCCGCCCATCTGAGGCAAGACATGACCAGCTCTTTAGCTCAGGGTGCAAGTGTCAGATGGAGTTACAACATTTTCACCTGCTATAGAAAATCCCTCGCGTAGACCGTGGAAGAGTTTTCCCTTAGCGACCTATTGAGAGTTAAGACATGTTTAGCAAGATACACTTAGCGAAATAGCTATAACTGAACAAAAACACACTAAACAAACATTTTTTTTTTTTGTAACAAAATAATCAGAGATTAAGTCTTTTTACCTTTCGGAATAAGGAAAGAAAGCAAACGGAAGCATGTTAAAGGATTTATTCCAGCCTTTTATTGTTAAAATATAATAATTTTCAAAGGCGCAAAAGGAAATAGATATTTGGGACAAATCTAAAATTAAACCCAAGAAAATGTTAATACTAATTGCCGTCGTTGCATCGAATTTACGAGTGACTGAAGTACACTAAGGACGATTTTTTCTCATTCCTATTGAATAGCTTTAAGGTTAATTCGGGTCTTCCTTTATAAACGTAATCGCTAAGAATGCTCCAGAGTTTCTCCATTTAAATTAGGTCTACACTAACTGCTTGCCACTTCGACACAGGCATATTTTGCGACGTGAAAAACTCTAATGTACGCTTAGCGTTGTGGATAGGATCATTGACCGCGTAATTCTTCGGCAAAATTTCAAAAACACTATTCTGCGTTCAACTTATGCAAAATAAAACAAATTCTGGTCTTACCACGGTAGCTGAAATACCCCAGATCATAAAAGAACTACCGTGGAAGTTTCGGGAGTGATGCATTTGTCGTAGCTCGCAAATATCTCTCCAATATTTCTGACAATCACCAGGCCCATCGAGATAAACATTTTTTTGTATCGCTTAAAATGATGGATTCCCATTTATCGTCCCAGAGCTTATGATTATCGGCGGAGTCAAGTCTAGCTGATTTATGGCGTGGTGTACGCTTCTGCTTAGCAAGTCAATTTTTTTTTTTTTGGTATTTCTGAATCTTCATTCAAAATTTGCTGTATTCTTCTCTTCGTAACATTGAGAGATATTTCACATCCAATTTGATTAGGGCTCATGTTCTTATTCGCAGTCACCGTGATGTATGGTTCATAATGCTAGTTTACTGGGGCGGCAAAAACCCGTGTCAATCCGGTAACGTAGCCATGGGAATGTGACAGCCACCGACTTATCGCTCTATTATCTCTCTGTTAGACCTGTCGTCAATTTTTGGGCTCTGGCCCGTTTCTTATAATTTCTCCATATCCATTAGGATTTTTCAAAAAGTTGTGGATGGAAAATTTATTTCGATTTACTTTTAGCGCGATTTTATGAACTGATACTCCCGATTCTTTATACGATAGAAAACTAGCCCGCTCCTCGGGGGACAGCTGCGCTCCTCTTGGCATAGTGTCCTTAATGATAAGTATTTATTTACTAAAAGAAACTACTCAATTTTCCTCAAGGAATCTTTTAAATTGTAAAATGTGTTCAAAACTTGCCACAACAAGACATAAAATCTTAACGAAAGCACTTGTCCCATATAATTACTATATTTCCTACAAAGAACGCAAATTTCAAGCAACATTCAAACGTAAAGGGACTTGAAGCAAGAGACAAAATAATTTAAAGCTACCGGTAGCTCGTACACAAATTTACATACTTAGTCGTGCCATAAGTTCTGTTACAAGTTAAGTCCTTTATAGATATAAAATTATATTACTTTTTTTAATAAAGTTAGTTTCATTTAATCATGTAAATATTTAAACAAAATTTAATTTTCATTCGAAATGGTCACCATTTGCTTTTACACAATCCTTCAAACGATCAGGCCATTTAGTTATGGCAGCGCGGACGCTTTCCATGGATATTGACGGTGCTGCTCGAATCAAAAATTCTTTGAGGCTCTCCAAATTCCGACCAGAAACTGTAGTCCAATGGGTTCAGATCTGGACTTCTAGACGGCCAATCATCTGCGGCTATGAACCCAGGAATATTGTTTTTAGCCACTGCTGGGTGGTTTTCGCCTTATGGGTTGGAGCGGAATCTTGCCGGTAGATCCAACGCGCTCCATTGAAGAGAGTACTGCTCAACTGCTTCACCACACCTTCTAAGACATCCCCCTGATACACTTCTGATCCGATTGTAAAGCTGTTCTCGCAGAAATTAAGAAGTGTAACACCTTTACAGGACACTCCCCACAAAACCATTACGGAGGCTGCGTCTTTAGAAGTTTTAGCATAGACTTTGTCGTTTTGCTTATTAAAAACTTCTTCAGAAGTGAAAATTTTCTCATTTGTGAAGAGAATATTTACATGGCCGTTGACTGGCCACCGAAAAAGCTGTTTGCATCTGTGGAGTCTAATTTCTTCCAGTGCGTTGTCAAAAGATGACCAGTTGAGCAACGGGAGGCTTCCATGGGGAGACCATCCATCTCTAATTAGTCTAGACTTGGACCTGGTCGATACATTAATTTCCTGGCTATTATTTTCTGCTCTCTAAGGGAATTTCTGCGACCTCTTTCTTGAACAACTTTTATGGCTGCACTAGTTCGAACCACGCGGGGACGACTACTTTTTTTCTGTCTGTCACTTCAGACGTTTGGGAAAAACTATTAAAAAATAAATAAATAATTGGCGCGTACACCTCTGTTAGGTGTTTGGCCGAGCTCCTCCTCCTATTTGTGGTGTGCGTCTTGATGTTGTTCCACAAATGGAGCGGACTCCGAACGGCAGATATTTTTATGAGGAGCTTTTTCATGGCAGAAATACACTCGGAGGTTTGCCATTGCCTGCCGAGCGGCGACCGCTATTAGAAAAATGTTTTTATTAATTTTGCTTTCACCGAGATTCGAACCAACGACCTCTCTGTAAATTCCGAATGGTAATCACGCACCAACCCATTCGGCTACGGCGGTCGGAAAAACTATTGACATTCTCGAAATATTAAGTTTTTTCAGCAATTCGTAAAGCTCCCATGGAATTTTGGAATGCCATCACTGCAATGCGATTTCCTTAGCTACCCACTCCGAAATTTTCCACGAAACTGAGTATAATTTATAACGGAACTTTTTTCTGCGAATTTATTCTCGCCGTATGCATTGTAAAATTTGTCACAGAATTTATGGCAAAACTAAATACGGGGTCCGGCACTCGAAGTGTAACCAATTAAAAAGGTCATAAATTTAGTTTGGAAAATTACTTTTATTCAATTCAAAGTAAAAAATGTATGAAAATAATACAAACTCAAGAATCAATTTACTTTTGCTCGATATGATCACCTTTTGCCTTGACTATGGCCTTGAGACGGTCCAGGAACAAACCGCGAGCTGCCCGAATGTGACTTACAGGTATTTTGCCCCATTCGCGAACAATGGCTTTTTTCGGTGCCTCGAGACTGGTGAATCTCTTAGTTCGAACCTTGCTCTCCAAAATGGCCCAAAGAGAATATCCACCGGATTCGCGTCTGATGAATTTGAGAGCCATTGTGTGGACGTTATGAAGTTCGGAACATTGTTTCTAAGCCATTCTTGGTTCACTCGAGCTTTGTGAGACGGCTCCGAGTCCTGTTGAAACGTCCATGATCTGCCACAGAAATGATTGTCTGCCCACGGCTTCAAAGAAACCTACAGATATCTTTCCCGATAATATAATATTTCGCATTTGCCTTGACGTCCGGCTCGATGAAAACGATTGTAGAGAGCCCATCTGCGGTTACAGCGGCCCAAACCATTAACTATGGCGGGTGCTGCCTCCTAGTGGCCAATCGATGACTCAAATTCTCGTATGAACGGTTGGTCAAATAAACCCTATCGTTTTGGGAGTTACGAGTTACGAATTGCTCAATATGAAAAATTTTCTCGTCAGAAAACACAATGTGTTTTGGTGTGAGATCATGCGCCTTTTGGATCTTGTAAGGCTTGACTTTGAGATCAATTTTCAGTATGCGACGGATGCTACGGTCAGATATTTTCGGTTCTTTCGCCATTTGATTGGCACTTTGTCGGCGATTTCGCACAAGTCTCTTCTTCACTTTTTGAACAATTTCACATTTTTTTTTTTTTTTTTTTTTTTTTTTTTTTTGTATTATTAGTATTTTCATTGCAACTAGTATAACATTTCAGTATAACATTTTTTTTTTTTTTTTTTTTTTTTTTTTTTTTTTTTTTTTTTTTTTTTTTTTTTTGTATTATTAGTATTTTCATTGCAACTAGTATAACATTTCATATATATACTAACGAGCAATTTTTGTGGAGTTTTGTTACAACAAATAATTTGAGTTAATCCTCAGCAAAATACAATTCATACTTTTAACTGATTTTTATTTATTAATTAGTTTAAATCTAGAGGTTTTTTACGTTTGAGCCTTCGCTTCCATTTTGTATTATCGTTAAGAATCAAGGCTTCATTGTTCACATGCTTGCTTAGTCGCTCTGCGTGCGACTTTGCAAATTTCTTTATGGTTGCCGTAACCGAATCAATATTGAGGCCACGTTCTAGATCTTGCGTCCTTATATACCATGGAGCACAAACTGCATGCTTGAGTGCCTTAGTTTGAAATCTTTGTATATGCGCTGTGTTACTATAGCTGGTGCAACCCCATAGCTGAATCCCATAGGTCCAGACAGGTTTGAGGATTTGTTTGTAAAGCAGTATCTTGTTGGGTGCGGATAACGCTGATTGCTTACCCATTAGCCAATGCATATTTTGGAATTTTAGGTCCAGTTCTTCTCTTTTCTTTTTCACGTGCGCACTCCACCTAAGTTTCGTGTCGAGCGTCATACCTAGATACTTTGCTGTATTAGAGTATGGTACTTTAATGCTGTTAATGTATATTGGCAGGTAGTTGATCTTTTTGTTTGTAAAGTTGATGTGTACAGACTTTGTTTCGTTCAGTTTAATGTGCCATTTATCTGTCCAATTGTATATTTTATTGATAGCAAGCTGCAGTTGTGTAGTAGACTCTATTTCTGTCTTTCCGACGGTTAATATTGCAGTATCATCAGCAAATGTTGCTATAAAGCAATTTCTGCTGTTTGGCAAGTCGTGAGTAAAAAGTAGATAGAGAAGAGGTCCAAGCACACTTCCTTGCGGCACACCAGCTTTTATCTCTTTCAGTTCAGAGAACTCATCTTCGTACCTGACGCGAAAATAGCGCTCAGACAGGTAGGTTTTTAGGATATTAAAACATTTTGTTGGCAATACATTCTTTATTTTCCACAGCAGGCCAGCATGACATACTTTATCGAAAGCTTTAGAGACATCGAGAAATACAGCCGAATAGACATTTTTTTCTTCAAATGTGTTCTCGATGATACGAGTTAATCTGTGAATTTGGTCAATAGTTGAGTGGCGCGCGCGAAATCCAAATTGGTGTGTTGGTATTATTTGTTTATTGTCTATGATATTGCTCAGGCGCTTTATCAAACATTTTTCCAACAGTTTTGACAAGATGGGCAACAGTGAAATTGGACGATATGATGCTACATCGTTTGGAGGCTTTCCTGGTTTTAGAATCATGATGACATCAGCTATTTTCCAATAGATTGGAAAGTATTGCAGCTTAAAGCAAGCATTCATTATGTTTGTTAGCTTAGTAATGATGTTTCGTGGAACTTGTTTGAGGACTTCGGCAGTTATTAAATCAAACCCGGGAGATTTCTTCGATTTCAACTTTTGTATCTCGGCGCACATCTCATCTTCAGTTATGGGTACTATATCGCCATAATTATCATTGGCTATGCCATCATTATTTAGTATTGGTGATGTGTCGCTATTGGGTGTAAAGATTTTCGCTAGATAATCTGAAAATATGTTCGCCTTTTCTATGTTGGTTTTCGCCCATCCATTATTGCCTACTTTGATTGGTGGATTATGGTTAGCTGGCTGTTTAAGCTTTTTGGTGCATTTCCATAGTGAGTAGTTTGTGTCTCTTTTATTATTTAATTGCTGTGCGTAGTTTGCAAATGATTGATTTTTGTATTCTTTAATTTTATGGCTGAGATCTTTCGCTGCTTTGTTCAAAGCTGCTTTATCAACAGGTGATCTTGTTTGATGCCACCTACGCCGCAATTTCACATGACGTTGCAGTCTTTTGATGACCAACTCCATGACGATAATGGTGCGATAAACAAAAACTTTATATAATAGGACTATGAATAAGTTCGTGCGGTTTTTTTTCGAAATTTGAAACTTTATTGACGTAAAATGGTTACAAATTTAATATTCAAAGTATTGTCCATCGCTTACTACTACTTTTTCCCATCTTTCTGGCAATTCACGGATTCCCTTTGTGAAAAATTCGGTCGGTTTTGCCGCAATCCACGAATCGATCCATTTTTTGACTTCATCGTAATTACGGAAGTGCTGGTCAGCCAGGCCATGTTGCATCGATCGGAAGAGATAGTAATCGGATGGCGCAAGGTCTGGACTATACGGCGGGTGGGGTAGGACATCCCATTTGAGCGTTTCTAAGTATGTTTTGACCACTTGTGCAACATGTGGCCGAGCATTGTCATGTTGCAAAATAACTTTGTCGTGTCTATCGGCGTATTGCGGCCGTTTTTCTCGCAGTGCTCGGCTCAAACGCATCAATTGTCGTCGGTAGACATCCCCCGTAATCGTTTCATTCGGTTTCAGTAGCTCATAATACACAACACCCAGCTGGTCCCACCAGATACACAGCATAACCTTCAGGCCATGAATATTCTGCGCCAACGTCGATGTTGAAGCATGGCCAGGGTATCCATACGTTGCCCGACGTTTTGGATTGTCGTAATGGACCCACTTTTCATCGCCAGTCACAATTCGATGCAAAAAACCCTTTCTTTTGTGCCGTTGAAGCAGTTGTTCGCATGCCATAAAACGGCGTTCAACGTCTCTTGGCTTCAATTCATACGGCACCCAATGGCCTACCTTTCGGATCATTCCCATGGCTTTTAAACGTTTGGAAATGGTTGATTGATCAACTCCCAAAGTTTTTGCAACCTCTTCTTGCGTTTGAGCCGGATCTTGATCGAGCAATTCCTCCAATTCGGTATCCATGAACTTTGGCGGCGCGGCCAAAATCACCACTTTTAAAGCGTGCAAACCACTTCTGGCACGTTCGCTCAGCTAGAGCATGCTCACCATAAACTTCCACCAAGATACGATGACTTTCGGCTGCTTTTTTCTTCATATTAAAAAATTCCCCGCAAAAACACATTATTTGGCACGAAATTCGACATTTTCAAGTGTGGTAAAAATATTGTTGTTTACGCTTCAAATAAAAAACTTATACTGACGTTTGTGCCTTACGACAGTAGCTCTCCAATGAATGTTTGGAAATGTGGATCGATGGAATAATAATCAAGTTACGCCATCTGTTGTAAAACCGCACGAACTTATTCATAGTCCTATTACTTTAAGGTGCTCGTGCCCACGAACAATCGTTGGTTGTGATTTTCCAGCCAATTATAATGCAATCACACTATTACGTTTGAAATCCATTACTGATTTTCTTTTTTCGCGTTTACTCTCGGCAAAAAGCTTCCGCGCGCTTGTAAACAATACTCAGGACTGTCATTTAGCCAACTAACTGACAGCGGATACCCATGCATCGGCTTTGCGAGCGGTCTGTAGTTGATTACACTTCGAGTGCCGGAACCTGTACATTATAAGGCATTTCAAGATAATATTGTGCAGCTTTTTTAGAAGGAAATTTATGAAGGTGGTTTGTCCCATATTTATTTTTATTATTTCTCTTAGTGTATTTGCCAAACTCCTGCAGTTTTCTCGCATAACAGACGTGGCTTCCTTAAATAACATCGCCCATTCTTAATTATGGTCTAAAGAAAAAGTCACCGCTCAATTATAGTTTTTTCTATATTTTAATATTTATTTGCGTTAATTTTTGTGTCATTTTAACTTCGTCTTTTACATATCTACATATGTAAAAACAGTCATTTTAATTTGAATTACTTATATTATTTAACTACACATTTATGTATGTATGTAAGTATTTGTCTTAGCCAATTTATTTTAGGCAAATATTCGTAAATGTATTTGTATTTCAATTATTTCAATATAAATTAAATATTACATTTTATTAGTGCAGTATAGCATTTAGTTTCTTACAATTTCTTAACAGCAGCTGCAAATAACTGCAAAAAAGTTAGTTGCATGGTTAACAATAAAATCGGTATGTTAGCAAGTATATATTCAGATTTTTCGTATCCCTAAAGAACAACAAACTTGAGACACGAAATCCTTACCGACTTCTTATACTATCCACAAAAACAACTTACTTACATATCCGTAGACTTTTAACAAAACAGCTCAACTCAACTCGGCACTTTGCGGGGTTCCAATGAAATTTTGAAACTTTTGAATCAATTATAGCCTTAGTTTGAGAATTAATTTTAAATTTTCCTACGAAATTTTTTTTTTTATCTTAAGTGAAAGCTGTTGAAATCAGCTAAACTGTTTTGTCAAAATGCCACAGATATTATAACCGGCTTCTATACATTTGATTTTTGATTTCTGGTTTTAAGTCTTTGGTTAGTCATGTGAAAAATAAATTTTAAACAAAAATTTATCATCCATTCAAGTCTGGTCAATAAGTATATGTAGGTGTACATGCAGCCACATTTGGGTGTACATTTGTTGTAATTATATTAAATTATATATAAATCATCAACTTGATATAAAGTAATACAATAATTTTATGTAGAGGCGATAAATCAACGGCCAAAGGTACTGAGCAATAACATGGAAAACTTGTCTCAGTGGTGGAAACGACGTACACAAATAATTTTGCACTGTCGTCAACAGCAGCAAAAGATATTGTCAGTTGTTTGGTTCAAGCTGAATGCTAAATGCATTTGCATCGTAATCACCATCATAATCCGCATCATCATCATCAACGTTGTCGTTACAATTACTAACGGGATACGACCACACCATGTCCTCGCCGAATTTATGTCGGTGCAGAAGATTTTTGTAGGTATGTAATTTGCTATTGTCGACATATGCCTCGCAAGGATAACACCAAACCGATAAATCACTAAAGCTAAGCGCAAACGGGTGTGATGTTGCGATGCTGTGCAGGAGCATGTGTTCCATGACGTAACGACCGCAGAGTATTTGATAGCAGCTCAGACACATCCAGTTCTCGACCGTTGACAAGCAATTCTCGCATG
The DNA here is from genome assembly GCF_027943255.1 of Anastrepha obliqua. Lineage (NCBI taxonomy): Eukaryota > Metazoa > Arthropoda > Insecta > Diptera > Tephritidae > Anastrepha > Anastrepha obliqua. The sequence continues at coordinate 54,833,234 of NC_072893.1, forward strand.
GAGCATTGCTATCTATGACTAAAAGTGTGTGCGAATTGAAGAATGAAAATAAATAAATAATTCGTTATAAAAATTTGTTTTGCTTATTACAAAAGGAATTTAATTCAACGGAAAAGGAAGAAATAGATTAAAGGAAATATTTACAGTGCATGCTAAAAAATGCATTGGAATGAGTAGTGGTAGGATGAGTAGCAAGGCGAATTAAGTACTGAAGGTGGCAACTTCCCAAAACAGTTACTTCATTTTTCGCGATTTTGACAAGCCTGACGTCAGGTTCCTTGTCTGTACAAAACAAGCGAACTAAACAAACAAAAGGATGAGAAATTACATGTTGGTGAAAATTCAGTGAATGCCTCGGTAATATTGTGATTTGTAAGATTTAAGGGTTTGTATACAGTTGGAATTTTCAAAAAAACCGATTTTATTTTATTTTTTTAATGTACATATATTTAAGAATACGCACAGAAAATTTAATATCGTTCCGGTGAATATTTTCGAAGTTACACGCATATTTGAAAATGCGTTTGAGGGTGCTTGAAGTACAAGCCCGGAGCGGCAGAATGTTTTTTCTCAAAATGGTGTTTGCATGTCGGTGACCATCATTACTCGAAAACGGCTAAACCGATTAGTCTCAAATTTTAACACGAGCTTCTTAAATGTATTTTTTAGTAATTAATCGAAGATTTTTTCTCACCCATAATATAGTTTTTTAAAAACAATTTAAGGCCGAAATTTTGGTAAAAAAACGATTATTTTTTTGAGAAACCGCCATTTTGACAAAAAAAAATTATTTTGCTTATACCTTCGATTATTTACTAGATTTAACATTACTTTAACGAAATCTGTTTGGTTTTTAATTTCAGGAGATCCAATTCAGAAATATAGTGGTCACCGCAAAACGTCCTTTTTGAGAGGAGCTCCCGGAGATTAGGTGTAGCTCCTTTCCAAATAAATATTTTTACTAATACTAAGTCTTCAAGTACAATTAAAAGATAACATTATATGTGTACACATTTTTAGATAATAAATTTAAAAGTTTTCTCAGAAAAAAATCTGGAAAATTGGCTTTTTTTCGGCCTTCTAACTCTATATAACCCCTTAAACTAAACAAACTAATAAAAACGATATGCCGCGTGTTAAATTGTGAAAGCACAAATTAATACAAATGCATTTTTTTCTTGCGTTTTTATGCGGAAGAGTCCGTGGCAAGAAAGTGTGTGTATGTGCGTATAATTTCTTGTGTTTCCATTGTTTCCTCCCCTACCCTTCCCCGTCACAAACAAGTCATTTCTCTTCCTTTTGTTGTTTATTCATGCAGCCTGGCGATAAAGCGAATTTAGAAGACGCAAGTTTGTATTCTATCGTCCTTGAATGAGTAATAGAAGTTGATATGAAAGCTTAAATCAGAATTATACAGGGTGGTCCATATAGCTTTTGGAATTTGGGCTAAGGCATTTTTATTACATTTTTTACAATTTACCGGCTAAAAAAGTAGCCCTGATAAGACAGAAATTTAGTTTATGGTTGGACATTTGCATTTCGCTTTTTGTTTGAACAAAGTTGGGAAATATCAAAGACATTCGAAAATCGAATAATCAGTCGAAAAGATGATGTAAATTGGCCGACTAAAAGCTACGATTTGACTTCGTTAAAAAAAAACCAAGTTGACAGAATATGCTTCTTTCTGTTAACCCAGCCATGAAAGTCCTTTGATAGATGGACTGCTTGTGTTCCATGCTTAATGACAAGGTTCTGAAGTTTAAAAATATTCATTGAAGGAATACATGCGGCTTTTATTTGAAGCTGCTTTATATTATATCTAATTCCAAACACTAATAAATCACCCTGTATTATGTTATGTCTGAAAACGTTGTTGTTGTTGTTGTAGCAGTATAAAAATTACCCATACATATACGGGGAATGCTGCTGAAGTGACAGTCCTTGGCCCGATATAAATCCGGATCGCCCCGGTTCCTTAGAGCCGACTGTCGTGCGATTTTATTTGCTTCAAAAGGAAAAAAGTAACGAATAAAAACCAAATCCCTTATGGTATTTAATGGCGCAAACGACCATCGATGTGAATGGTTTTCATATTAATATATATTTTCCAATAAATGTTTGTTCATATTTTACTCCAGCGTCTTATTTCGGGAAGCGCAAATCAAAAATGTTATTTCAGGCAGTGCTCACTGCTAAGTTTAAATTTATTGCACAATTTCTGATTGATTACAAAAGGAAACCTACCACAGCTGAGACATTTAAATAAATTGAGTGGTAAGCGAACTTGACGAAAATCTTCACCGGAGACCAAGCAGGTTTTTTAAGTTAGAAAGCAGTGTGAAAGTAGTATATTAGTTTGGTGGGAAAGAAATCCATTATTTTTACGTAAAATTTTTAAACAAATGGTTCAGAACAGTTTCATGGTCGATCTTTAGCTCCTGGGCGATGCACAGTGGTCCGACCAGAAGGCATTGGCGGACAAAATTCAAAAACTCATTTAATTAAGCTGAAAACATATATTTAGGGGTTTTAAGGATCAGTGATGACGAACCTGACCTTAGTTTTAGCAAATTTTAAATTCATTGAATACTATAAATACATTGTTACTTCCGTAATTAGCTGATGAGTTCATTTTTACATTTTTCACGACCCCAGAGAGTACCACGTGGAGGTTTACGGTAAGGTGATTCTCTCCTCATTTTTTTTTTGGTTTTAGATTTTTTTTATTTTTTATTTTTTTAATTTTTAAATTTTTTTTTATTTTTAATTTTTAATTTTTTTTTATTTTTAATTTAAAATTTTTTTTTTTGTTTTAGTTTTTAAATTTTTTTTGGATATTTAGTTGTTTTTTTGTTTTTCATTTTTAATTTTTTTTTATGATTCAGAATACTCGGTTTCTGATGAGCTGTTTTCTGAGGCTGGATCATTTTTCAAATTTTTGAAAATGGTTTTGGCTTGTTTTTCGGAACCTTAGTTTTTGTAATTATAACTACATCTGATGAACAAAGCAAAGCATTTAATAAATCTGTCATTGTTTTTTTAGTTGTCTCTTAATGCTGATGGGGTTTGTGATGTCTTTTTCTGTCTTTTACATAAAATTGCATAAGCCATATGTAACGTTTTGCCTGTGGGTAAATGCACAAAAGCTACATTATTTTTAATTTGCGCAACTTTGCGCAACAGGTTTCAGTTTGAGATCATAGCTGAAATATGTGGCTACATCACTAATGTTGAGTTCAAGTGGATCGGTGTGGACCACTCGAAAAAATGATCTTTAAAAAAAAAAATTTCGAAAAATTTTGAAATTTCAAAAAAAAAAAATTGGATTTTGTACCACAACTTAAGGGAATTATTACTGTTTCCGTTAATATATTCTATTATCTTTTTTTTCAATATTTGGTTAACAATCAAATGATAATATTTATTTGCAGACATGAAAATGAAACTCTTGTATGAAGTACGATTTGCATACAATTTCATGTTTAAAGTCAAAAAACTACAACGAAAAATTTTTTAAATTAAGTAATATTTTCAGGAAATCTACCTTGAATATTTAGGAAAACATCTGCATTATCATATTTTTATTTCAAAAATGTTGAAAAATTGAATTTTGTCCGGCCGCCGGACCACTGTGCGATGGTATGACTACTCACATGCCGGACAACTTCGATTATTTCTGTGGTTTTATGCATATTTTCGACATTATCGCCATTTTCTTTAACACAAAAATGCCTGAACGGAATCGATGTAACCAAAATTGCACATAATTAGCGGTTACAGTAACGGCACCAAAAACACCATTCACAATTTCAATGGCCTGGCTTGCATTTCCGCCTTTATTAAAGAAAAACTGTAAAATGTTCCGAATTTTCTCCTTGTTGACTTCCTTTGTAAGTCATTTCCTGTAACTCATAACTGAATGGAACAAACAAAAAACAGCAAACGAATTTTTTTAGTGTGAAATGTCACCTTGACAACGAGCATAAACTTTAAATTGTTTGATCGATAGTTTACGAGAAAATAATGGATTTCTTTTCCCCCAAACTAATATATTGATTTCTGAGCCATCCCCAATCTACATTGTTGCTTATTTCAGATTATATGTGTATAACTCTTTTTGTGTCGCCTGTTTTTATACAAAGTGGCCCTGTATGACGCAACTGAAACAGATAAATTCAGCATCATAAAAAAATAAACATAAAAAAATGCATGTTGCACGAAAACGCACGCACAGGTATAATGTTCAACACTCCCTGCCGTACGACCTGGCGTCCCAGGAAGCATTAGGTGTTGGCGGCGTGGCACACAATGTGTTAATAAGGCTACTTAATTTGGCCCAGCATTTTCTTTCTGGGAACCTTTCACTCATTATATTTGGAGCCATATTTAGGTTTCTATTTGCAGGATAGTGTACAAGGCGCCCTCCTAAGTAAACAAGACTTTTTGTGAGTCGAAGGTGGACTATTTTGAATTAAACAAACCGGTTGGCTAGAGAGAAGCATTCCCACGGCAGTCGGTTCTACATTGCCGGAACGAGCCACGGACTGCCACTCCAGCAGCATTCCCGTGCATGTATGGGTAATGTTTATGACGCTAGAACAACAAAAACAGAGAAACATTTTGTTGCTCTCATTTTTTACTTTGGAATGTAGTTTGTATGTTTTGCAATGTGTTAATTAATATTTTATGTGATAAACGAATATTGTAAATGATAACAAATTTAAAATACGCTAAGTAATTGTGGAATGTGCTTATTGTTATATTTTTCCATGAGCATGCATATCAAACTGTACTTATGTAGTTCTTTGAGCTATACAAACATTTTGAATGTCGTCAAGTTTAACCCTCCGTTGGTCACCCAAGTCTGGCTTTTTCGACTTTGGACGTGAAATTAACATATTTCTATTGTAGCTAACGACTTGAGCTTCCAGATAGCTTCCTAGAATTTAATTTTCTATCGATTTATCGATATAACCTTTTAAAAAGGATCCTCGAACAGGACAAAAAGAGGCCAGACCCCAGTGCCCAACCGCAAGTTTTAAAAAAGGTGTCCAACGGAGGGTTAAGAAAATTACAGCTCGAATTAAATAAACTTAAAAAATATATGAAAATTTTAAATAACGGTTTTTCATTTCTTCAAACAAACGAGTTTATGTACAAATGTGTGTATTAATGTATGAAAAAATATTTAAATGCACAATTTTTAACAATATTTCATAGAATTCGTAAACTCAGCATTGCGCACCTGCGCAATAAGCGAAAAAAGCAAAAGCGAAAAATCAAAAATTTTTAAGCCAAAAATAAAGCAACAAGAGTAAAATTTTGAAACAAACCTACAAGTTCTAGAACACGACACTGAAATAATGATTTCAAACAAAACAAAAGACACGCTGCTTACTTTTCGGCGCCTCCTCAGGACGCAACTGTTTTAAATGAGGGCATGTTTTTAATGGAACAACGGCGAACATTTCATTATTTTGTAAAGCCTGATGATTAATTTAATTTGATTTTTGTAAATGTTTGTTCGTTTTTTTTTTTTGTTTTTTTTTTTTTTGGTTTCGTGAGCAGTCATGAAAAGTAAAGAGGTTAATGTTAGTTGTTGGTTCTCTCACACAGTGCTATATTTATATATGATTTACCTCTAGATTTTCGGTGAGAAATTCTGTTAGGGTTTTAACTTTTACCTTCGGCTTACTGCCGCTCGGTTCCAAAGCCACCTCTGTATCGGCGGCATTTTCACAGCCAATCACGCATCTCTCCTCATCCGTTTTGATAGCTAAATTTTGCATAGTAGCAGAAAGAAAATCCTCATTGTTATTTTCGCTAGCGAATTGCGGCAGCCGCTTGTTGAACACCAAACTCTTCCAATAACGTTGCTGTACACTCAAGCAGTTTTGTATGGTTTCCACACAGCTCGTATATGCCGCGCTAAGATTGCGTGCAGTGTTGCCATTAACTTGTATGGGTGGAATCGGATCACCCAACAGTGATTTGCTGCACATTGTCATAGAGTAGGAAATGGAATTTACATTGTAGCCGCCTTCTAAGCATAAAATTATACGGCCGCCGGCTAAGCCAGAAAGCCAGTGCGTGAAAAGGCCGTACGCTTCGGGGGTTACCTTACAGCCGCCGAGTGGATCGCCGATAGCGGCATCGAAGCCAGCCGATACAAGCACCAATTCCGGATCAAATTCATATGCAATTGGCATTACGAGTTGTTGGAAAGCCATCACATATTCCATATCGCCCATGCCTTTCTAATTTTGTTGTTGTTTTTTATAAAAGTTAAATACATTTCTGTATCAGTTGTCGTATTAGATATTTATGCAATATGTAATTTGAACTTACTTTATTCCACGGTATATTCACATTAAAACCCACACCGGCGCCTTTACCAACCACATCGAAATCAGCGTCTTTGCTTTTGGGGAAAAAGGTGCCGTTGTCGTAGCGATGCATACTAATATAGAGTACATTCGACTGCGATTCGAAAATGTGCTGCGTACCATTGCCATGATGCACATCCCAATCCACAATTAACACTCTAGAATAGATAGATGAAATTGATGAAACAAATACCATAATTAGGCGATTTTTCTTTGTTACCTTTTAAGGCCGTGGTCACGTATGGCATACTGCGCGGCAATTGCAACATTATTGAATATACAGAAGCCATGTGGCACATCGGACTCAGCATGGTGGCCAGGTGGACGCACTATGCACACACCGCTGCGCGCCTCACCACTCAGCACTTTGTCCACCACTTGCAGCACTGAGCCCGCTGCCAAGGTGGCACAATCGAAGGTCTTCGGATGAAAATAGACAGAATTATATTTCTCACCCATTCTCTGCAGCTCATCCTTGTCGCTTATGCGGCGTATGAAATTGACATGTGCACGCGTATGCGCCAAGCAAATCTCATCGGTTGTTGCTGCACGCGGGGACAGCTGTTTCATACGTTCGGTGAGTTTGTAGTCTATGTGCATTTCATAGATGCGTTTAATGCGCGCAGGTTGCTCTGGATGGCCATCCTCAAAGGTGTTGCTATGCTGCAGCATAATATCGTCGTAAACATAGCAAACGCGTACGTGCGGCGTCAATAGTTTGGTTTCTAAATAAATTAAATTAAAATTAAATAAACTACATATTTATTAGTTAGCTTATTTTACCATGTTTTAGGAATTTCAAACGTTTCTCGTTCTGTGCCACAACTTCGGGTAGCATAACCGGTGCCGTGCCTCTAGTGGGGAAACGTTCGGGCAGCGGTTCACCGCCGATAAATAGTCGACTAACTTTATGCAATTTTGGTTGTGGATTTACGTTATTTAGCTCCTCCATGGTGTATATTGGTTGGATTTGCAGGCACCGCCAGTAAGGACGGTGAGCATAAATGCAATTGAGTATTGTGTCCTGTATGACTTCGCCTGGCGGCTCCAATTTCTCTACCAGCGCTGGGCATGTACCGCCTAGCAAGGTGCGCAGGGTGAGTGCCGCACCCTCCGATAAGGAATCGAGGCAGTAACCACCTTCCAATATGACGGCAACACGTGATTGTGCCAACTTCATAAGCGAATTCAGCAAATGTGCATAGAATGCGGGTGTGACTTCCATTTCGCCTTCGGGACAGCCTAAAGCAGCATCATAGCCGGCCGATATAATAATCAACTCTGGTTGATATTCAACTGCAACGGGTATAAGCAACTGTTGGAAAATTGCCAAATAGTCTCCATTCCCCATTTTAGTTTTATTCAAAGGTACATTAAAATTGTAACCTGTGCCGTTGCCATTGCCAATGGCATCAAAATCCGATTCTTTAAGATATGGCCAAAAGGTGCCATGTTCAAAACGATGTATTGAAAAATAAAGCACCCTGAAAGGCCGAACAAACCATTATTTTGTAAAATGCTATTAAAATACAGCAAACTCATCTCACCTTGGATCATTGTAGAAGAAGCGTTGCGTGCCTTGTCCGTGATGTATGTCCCAATCAACAATCATTATTTTGCTTAACTTCAAAATGTCAATCGCATATTGTGTTGCAATGGCCACATTGTTGAAGAAACAGTAACTGAGGAATATACATACACACATTCACAGAGCGTTGAATACTTTCGAAACTACAAGTACAAGTAAGTCAATTGAACAGTACCCATTGAATTCAGCTTTCATCGCGTGATGGCCGGGTGGTCGTATAATTGCCATACCATTTTGCACATTGCCGGAAATTACGTTTTCAATTAAGTCTATGGTGGAACCTGTCGCCAGTAGAGACAATTCAAATGTGGACTGAAATGAAAGCGCAAAAGAAAATTACGATATGCACTTAATATAATATTTTGCTTATTGCGATACAAACCGGATGTATATAAATTGAATCGAATTTAGAGCTTAGGTCTTCCATTGCTGCTTCGTCTTGCACGCCCGAAGTGCGCTGAAGAAGATCATAGTGCTCAACGCTATGCAACAGGAGTATTTCATCCTTTGTGGCACGCCGTGATGGAATTCTTTGGCACTGTTCTATGAGATGCAGTTCCTTGCACCTGAATTTTATTAGAAAATAAATAAATTTGAATTAGAATTTAATAATAATATTGGATTTTATAAGGTAAAATATGTATATATTTTTAAATCGAAACTTCATATTTTCAACAGATTTTCAATGCCCAGCTTTCATTTTAACTGAACACACCAATAATTTAATTTGTTGTTTTATTACTAAACCGGGCTTGAGTTCACAAAATAACAAACACACAAAGTTTAATTTGAGTCGAAACCCTTTAACACCCGTAGAGAAGTAGATTTAGAGGTGTAGAATTTTCCCATTACAAGAAATTCACTGTCGATATTTTGGTTATTATAGCTGCAGTTTTATTAAGGTGATGCAAATGGTAAGTGTCGTCATCGTTAACATCTAACAAATTTACTAGACGAATGCTCGAGGTTAAGGGAAATGGAGTTAAATGAGTCGGTTGAAGAGTGCATACGAAGTGGTGGTTGGCAGAGATATATTTTGTGCCAGCTAGTCTTTACCTGATACAAAAACTAACACGCCTCATCTCACGTATCTCAGCAACCCTTACAGGTCACTGGAAGGTAGGGCATCATACAGCCAGACATAACCTTCTTCTCAATCCCATCTGCAGAAGCTGTCAGGCGGAGGGAGTGAAAGAAAGTCTTATTCACCATTTATGCGAATGTCCAGGCCTAGCTAGAGTAAGACTTCGCACTTCCGGTATAAATGTTTCTCCCATCAAATTAATGACATCTCAGACGAAAAGATAACAAGTTTGCTTTACTTGGATGTCACGAAATGGATCTTATACACAAAAAAAAACAGACATCACACGAGAACAGCGGTGCTAAAACGGCGCTAGAAATACTCAACCACTTCATCAACAACAACAACACGTGGGTCACATAAAGCAAATCCGGTTCGTTCCGATAACGTAAAACCAACTGTCTTGGGAACGTTAGATAATGCATCTCCAGCTGTTGTTGTTGTTGTAGCAGCATGTTAGTGCACGGTGGTATTCGTCTAACTCATCTAACGCTAGGCCCAGGAATCTTGTTGTTTCGACAAGTTATGTCCAGAGGGAGAGGGGTGTTAGATAAGGCATGTGAAGAGGTGGTTAGTATCGTGCGGGTTGCCTTCACATGCTGGACATTTGTTTGGTCAATTCGGAGTACCTGGAGCTCTTCATCTGCTGTGAATGGTGGTTGGAATCCGATTATGGCACTCGGGGGTCAGGAGCTTGAGAAGGTGGTAAGAGTCTCCCGATGAATGTCGTTTATTGTCTGTCTAAACACTGTTCGGTCCAGTTGTTGTCGATTCATTTTGTCATGGATCTCGTCGGTGCATCTCCAGCTCTTTTTTTGGATGTTTGGCCGAGCTCCTCCTCCTATTTGTGCCGTGCGTCTTGATGTTGCTCCACAAGTGGGGGCACCTACAGTTTTAAGCCGACTCCGAATGGCAGTTATTTTTTGTGAAGAGCCTTTTTCATAGCAGAAATACACTCGCTGGGGTGGGGTGCCCTTGGATACCGAGAGACGACCGCTATTAGAAACAACTTTTTCTACAATAACATTCGGTGATTCACGATCGGTGTTTCGCACCTGAGCACTACCGAATGGTAGTAATAGCATAAAACATTACTAACAAATTTGTCCAGTAATGCTGCTAAAGTCACAATCCTTGCCGAATAACTTAGATCAGCTGTCGTGTAAGCCCTCACGAGCTCTACATATGTATACCCTGGGCGTAGAATGGTCCCGATGACGGCATTTAGTATTATTAACATCGGCATTGTCTATCGATTAATACCTATTGAGGATATGCCGGTGAGCTGTAGAGTCCACTGATTTTTTGGACCTCAATAGTGAACTCAAAATAACGCATTCTGACACGATGAGAGCGGTCTGGCATCAATTGTTTTTTGATGTGTCGAAACCCTTTAACACCCACCTTTTAATTCTTTATTTTAGATAGGCTTAATACAAGTACCACCAGCTAGTCGTAGTCGGGGTTGTAAGCGAGAAGGGAAAAAGAGTATCGAAGATTACCGCTGCTTTAGCACCAACCTTGATCCTTAACTCCACTGATGGTTAACATCCGAACTCTATGCATGATTATTATTCGCTCCCGTGAAGAGATACCAAAATGTGTCAATAGATTTTCCACTTTTCTTGCTGTTGCTTATCAAAGTTGTTTTTAACGAATTCAAACTAAAGAGCTTATCTCTATTTTCAATACTTAAAACTTACATAGTATTTTCGCTCAAGTTTACACTATGACGCCGATAATGTTTAATACACACACAGGTATACATAAGTACATACTTACATATGTACATTAGTATAGCCCAAAAAAGAGATTTTTTTTCTTTTTAAATGCATTTTTTTTTTTGGAAGTTTAATTGAGATCGATCACAAATGTCTGTAACTTTGAGCAACGAACTACCTGATTTTGACATTTTTTATTTTCCTATTACATTTTTTGTATGTTTTTATAAAACTAAAGTTCAAAGCTCCAAACTTAGATTAAAAGTCACAAAAATTTAACAAATTAAAAAAAAACAAAATACATCAAAATGTCCTATTCTTTATTCAGAACTTCTAGAAAAATGCTGGGTTTACACTTTTGTAGTTTTTGTAGTCTAAAAGCGTTACGTTATTACGTTGAAGTTAATGAGTAAGTGTCAAAAGCAATACACATATAAGTTTCATATCGACGAAGTTAATAGTCTCAAATATATAGAATTGCTATAGGAAGTCCTTATTACTTTTTTTGATGATAATTTCGATGAGGAGTGAACTTTCCAGCATGGAAACGCAGCCGTTCATGCGTCCATTGCCGCAAAAGAGTTTTTGACAGTGAAAAAAATACCAACTTTGGAATGGCTTGCCTGCAGCCCTGGCCTTAACGCAATCGAAAATGTGTGGGCAATACCTGTTTCAATCGGTTTTCAAAAATGGAAGACAGTTTGAAAGCGCTAAAGCCCTTAGAAGTGGGATCAACGTCAAATGATTATACATTTATCCAAATATTATAAAAAACTTAATCAAAGCGCTGCCTCGACGACTTCAAGAAGTTATAATCAAACAAAGGATCCAACACAAATTACTAAGCCCCAAATATTCCCCAAGACACTCGGTTCTACGTAACCGGAACGACCAAGACTTATACTCAGCCAAGGACTTCACTTCAGCCGCATTCCCCGTATATGTATGGGAAATGTTTATGCTGTTACAACAACAACAGCAACTAAGCTGCAAATTATTTTTTTGTTCTAAATAATATTGGCCCTATACTTTTTTCGTGCTGTAGATTTTACTTTTCTTAATAATTAATTTAAGTTTCGTGAAATGTGTGCCGGGTATTTTTTTTAACATTTATCATTCAAGGTTTAAATATTAAAAATACAGATTGTTAGCACTAAACTGATGATAAAAATATAAAAAATTGAGTTGGTCTTATAATTTTTTCGAGTGGTTCAAGTGGCTGAAAATTCTCTTTGATTTTTGACAAAATTTTGATGTAAATTTTTGTCTGGAAATTTGTTAAACTTTAGTGAGTTTTGTTCAAAGTTTGGAGCTTTATTGGGTTTTGTGGTAGAATACATTTTACTCTTATAAAGAGACAAAAAGAATGTAAACAAAAAAGTAGTTAAAACTTGATAATTGTCGCGCCTCTCTTATTTTGAACAGTTAGAACAAATTTAGGGGATTGCCTTAAGGCGTTAAGGGTAGTCAGAATTTAAAAAAAATTGGATGTTTGTTGTTGCATTTTTTATCAAAATATTGTGTGAAAGTTTGAAGTGAATCTGACGAATACTTTTCGAGTTATTCAACAATTAACAAAGGGCGCTGGGCGCTCCAGAGCGTTCGAGGACAAGTAGCTAGCAGCAGCTGCCAAATTTTAAATGCGCTTTTCTCAAAACTATGTTTTTTGAACTAGTGACCACAGTAACTTAAAAACCGCTTGGTAGATTTCAATAAAATGTATACTGCTTTTGAAAAACATAAAAAACTCATGCCTGATCCAAGAATTTTTTTTCTTCAAAAATGTCGATTTTTTTTTTAACAATTAATTGTCAGTTTTTTTCTTGAAAATCTGGAAAATATTTTCTGAGGTCCCCATATTGTTAAGTTTGAAAAAAAGCTTCGATCAGGCACAATATTATCTATAAATAAAACTAATTTCTCTGATTGGATTTAGGTGAATCTCCAAAGACTTGTGATGATCACCAAAAGGGACTTCAGGAGAAAGGAGCTCCACACAAACAGCGATAACTTTTACAATTATCAAATTTTTTTTTTTAAACTTTTCGAAAGTCAAGTTGAGACATGATGTATTAATACTATGTTTTTATTTTTGTAAAATAAAGCAATTGACTAGCAAAAAAAAATATTGAAAATCATAATTTTTTGGGTCTCTAACTACCACTAACCCCTTAATAAAAATTTTTTTTGGACCATCCTAATGTACATATACATATATGTACATATAAAAGCAGGCATTTTTCTGCTTAGTAATACACACATTTTGGTATATTTTATTAAGTGAATACCTCTTCCTTCACCTCTTCTTTCAGAGTATTCCACCCTAAAATATGTTATAATGACGACAAACTTACCTCTCCAACACTCGGGTGAAGCGTTCTGGCCTCTCAGGGTGATTTTCATCCCAAAGGCAACGGTGCTGCGCCATAGATTCATCGTATACTATGCCAGTAGGTTTTTTAATAATTGTTTTTGCGCTGACCGCCTAAAAAAAGTATATGCATCTTAGCTAAAATGAAATCAAATCCCAATAGTAGCTTACATTTTGAAATATATCTTTCACAACTTGATCTTGTTGGCTTTGTTCTTGCATTTTGAGTAATTTTGCTTTGCGTTTAGCTTCGACTAACGCTGCGCTCGGCTTGCTTGCTGCGACTGCAGACTTAACCATTGCACGAGTTTGTATTTTAGCTTTTTGCGCCCCACGACGAGTAACAATAGGAGAGCTCTGCAGGCGGTATAGAAGAAAAGAGCAGCTGTAATTAGTATATAAAGAAAATATTTTATTTTGAAAATTTACAGTCTTATCCGAAACCTAGGACACAATTAAAATGCGTAAAGAAATTCAATATTTAAAACAATGCGTGTGGTTTTGATGCCGTGATCTAACAGACTGCGCTCTGCAACACTTCATCATTGCAATGTCAATGAATACTACGATTTCCGGTTTTTCAAATAAGCCAAATAAGGGCAAACGCCCACGTGTGGGTGTCAACCACAATGAGACTGGATAATTTTTTTTTTTTTGTAGCATGAATTTTATACTCAACAGTCAATAAGTCCATTGCATTGAATTGAGCATCTATGACTGTCGTTGTTGTTGTTGTTGTAGCAGTATACACTATGGTTGTCGCAGACTAGTTTGCTTGTTGATGGGATGTTCCTAGCGTAGTCATTACGCATTCAAATAGATTTGTTCTTCTACTTTTGCTCCAGTAGATCCGTCCACTATTGAGTTGTTTAAAAATTTCAGTAACCAATTACCGCGCAATAAATACAATCATCTGGTAACACCCTAGTGTCTTCGAAAGGTGACATTTTTTAGATTGAAATCGAAAAATTTATAATGCGGTTGCAACTGCTTACTGTAATCATCTTAAATACTTGGCGAAGATATCTGAAATAGAAAAATACATTCGCCCAAGCGAAGTTGCGGACAGCCCACTCGCTATTAATTAAGAAGCTTGCCAGAGTGGACCAGCTTTGTATGGTATTTTAAATAAGATCGGGGAGTGGGTGGAAGCAAAGGAATACGCAATCGGTGTATTCAGTGATGTTTAGGAGACTCCAGTTGCTCAGCTGGCAGACAACATGGAATGAGAAAGTTTTTATACGATGGATTCACTCAATCTTATCTAGGAGATGTTATATCATAAAAGAAGTTGCCCCCGTATGGCGTTCTCTTTCCTCATCATATGCAAGACAATTCTGACATTGTTAGCATGGAAAAAATCAGTAAGTCTCGACTTTCTTATGCCTGTATTCTTAAACCTTTATTTTTTTAGACGTGATATCTCGTGCTTTTTCAGCCGCAGTTCTCAGTAAGATCTATAGTCTGAAAGCAGCCGTCGTAATCCAAGTATACATAAACCTTGTAAAATCCACACTTTCTATGCTAAGCAGACTCTTCATGAATACAACTGATGTTGGTGTCTAAAGTCTCCTTTTAAAAAAGAGTACGCTGCCATTCTGCCAGATTATGAACCTCACGCTTGATGGCTAAAAAAAATCGTAAACCACTTTGGAACTGATATATGTTGGTCAGAACCCGTCATAGCATTTCGTCTGGTCTGATAGAGATTTGAGATGGATGTGACGTATATAGGAGATACGCTGACGGGCTGAAACTAAGGCTTCACTAAGAAATGATAGCAGGCATTGTCACCTAGCTAAAATTGCGTTTGCCAACATGAAAAGGTGTTTTTGTTGAATTGCATGAAGCTGTCCATGGTAGATTTTTAAGTTAATAAAAGTTCCCATGCTGTGGAAACAGAGGCGAAAGCTGTGTTGTTGTAGCAGTTCATCAAGATCTTCCTATCGTCATCGTCTATCTCATCTAACGGGAGACCCAGGAAACTCGCAGGTACTCTGGTCTGACACGAAATAGCGTGGGGCCAAGAGCTGCTGGTTGGCCCACACACGGGAATTGGAGCGGGATTAGGGTAGATGCTAGATGCGGAAAGAACGGGGGAGGGATGTTGTTCTAGTAAGCTCCGAGGAGCTGTAGAGGTTCCGTTTGTGGTGCTTGATGTGTACGTCTGATGACAAGCGCAACAAGTGGCCAAAAAAGTTTGGTACGCATGTGGTTGAGTTCGGATGGAGCCGTCTTTGACAAGCGCAGAAAAAATAAATCTCAGATCTAGGATTAGGCTCAGTACCTCCTCCAAAAAGAAGTATTGGGAGCAGCAGTTCAGTACACAGGACAGGGCTAGTTTACTGAGACGGCAGTCCTTGATTGGGAAGAATTCGGGGCACTCCAATACATGGAACCGGCTACCCTGGGAATGGGCGAAAATTTTGTCGATCATAATTATGGAAAAGCTGTCTGAAGTGAATGTTAACGTACGTTATACAATTTGACATAACAGTTGTAGCAAATTTATTGACAGGCTTCTCTCAGGAAAGTTTGGAAATACTATTGAATTGATTTAAAACATAAAATTAAGAAAAATAACCCCAAAACTGTAATGGGCTCCGTTGGTCACCCGGGTCTAGCCTTCTCGATTTGGACGTGAATTTAACATATTTCTATTGTAGTTAACGACTTGAGCTTGAAGGCAGCTTTCTTAAGTTTAATTTTCTATCGATAAATGGATATAATATTTTAAAAAGGATCCTCGAATAGCACAAAAAACGACCGACCCAGGTGCCTAACCGAAGTTTTGAAACAGGCGTCCAACGGAGGGATAAGTTACTGGAATCACCCGGTTTTATATCTGGTCAAGGATTGGAGCATCACGAGTTTTAATTGTAGTTGTTGTAGCAGCATAAACATTCCCAATACACATACGGGGAATGCTACTGAAGTGACAGTGCTTGGTCGGATATAAATACGGCTCGTTCCGGTTATGTAGAACCGACTGTCGTGGGAACGAACATTTATGCTGTTACAATAACAACTGGAGGCAGTCGGCTTTACGTACCAAAATGACTTGTGCTATGTCCATGCAAGGACTGATGTTTAAGCGATCTAAGTCTCTTAAGATTAGATACCCCCACTGATCTTTATTCGACAGTCGTACTGAATTAGTACACAATTCAAATGTACCAACAAACCGGTTTACCAAAAAGAAAAAAATCTGTACAATGGTTCAATGCACTACTTAGATACGACAGTAATTTGCAAAACTAGTTTCAAATAAAGTTTTATTGCCGGCAAGGTAAAAAAAATCGAATGTAAATGATCGATTCTGACAAAGAATTTGATTTCAAATATGTACTTAGCTTATACCACCATTTATGGCAATTTTTCTGTACATACGCCCATTGAAGGGCCTTGTAATTTCTAAATCTAGAACCTAAATGAAGTAAGAACACATAATTTTGGAATACCTACCATTTTCGTAGAACAAAACAACAATTTCTAACACTTTTTGCTCACTGTTGTTAAATGGACATTCAATTTGCGTTGGTGTACACAAAATTGCACCTGGCCCAATATAAAAAATTCTAACAAAACCACATTTGTTGTGGTTTGTATTTACAAAATATAAACTACAAAATCATGTAACGAGTGCGACAAGTATACAAAAAATACTACGAAAACGCGAACGGAGTTTGGAAATTTTTTTTACTGATATTCTTATTCAAATTTGCTTTTATATCAGACGAAATTATCGGAAAATGTTTTCTTCAGTTTCAGCAAATGCTGAGACGCGCCTAATCACAAAAATTCCGACACAGACACAAAAACGGACACACGTTTTATTCGTGCTTCTTCTTCTCATTCACCCCAGACGTGTTTGTTTACACAATACTTCTTTTGGCAGTTGCAGTTTTGCTTAATTTCACTTATGATTTGTTCACTTAAATTTTGGGCATGCAAATATTTCACGATTTGTAAGGTATTTCTTTTATCTAATAGCAGGTGTCAACTCGTAAAAATTTGGCAAGTAAATCGAAGACAACACGCATATGAAAAGAAGCATGTAATTATTGAAAAGCTTTTGACAATCAAGCAGTGATGCCATGACAAGAAGAAAAAATACCTCAAAATGATACACGGTGTGCAAAATACAGAGAGGGCGACTTCCGAAAACTTCCACCATACCAGTTGTGAATATACAAGGTGGCGCAAGAGTAATCACCACATATATCGGATAATTTATAATTTTCGCAAATGCCATCGTGCGTCAACAATACATATTTATCAAGACAACCAGAGAAAACAAACAAAAGGAGGAGAAATTACATGTTTGAGAAAATTCAAAGAATAGCTTGGTAATATTTTGATTTGTGACATTTAAATAGCGGTTCTGCTGCTACTACCTCTTGCTACTATGTCTTGACTTGACTAAAAGCTTGTGGCAATAAGTTGAAAATGATTAGAAATTAGATTTTGAAACTATTTTATGACACAACGTATACATTTTAAATGCACAGAAGCAAATTATGTTTACAGAATTGTTATGACAACCAAATTCAGTGACGTAATTTAAAGCTTATTCGCATCAAATAATTCGCCTATTTAAACAAAGTTTACATCACCTCGGCGAAAATGGTTTTTCAAAACACATTCCTGAAATTATGAGAATCTCCGATGAATTGCAAATGTAAGCAACGCGTGTGGGAGAAATAATTAATTTTAATGGAAATAAATAATTGATTCAATCAATATAATAACGCCATTTTAAACAATTAAAATATAATTAAACGAGTGCATGACACTTCCGCAGAAGCTTAATTTTAAACCGGAATTAGTTTTACATTATTTAAATGAATTAAAGTGCACTGAGTTAAATATATTGAACACATTTATTAATTTAAAAAACTATTTTTACAATTTTGGCGCAATCTTTAACAGAACATTAACAAAAATAAAAATTTATCGCACGCCATAACGCTATTTATGCATTTCTTTTTCAGCCACGCAATTGTCGTAACCTTATCTGCTTCAACCATAATTCTTATGCTTAGCATATCGACTATTCACAAGAGTTGGCAACCCTGTCCATAATTTTTGCAATGTCTCTCTTGTCTTCATAGATAACCTTCTCTTTTTGTCAACGTATTTATTAAAACGAATTGCCAAAAGTCGGTTTGCATTTCCCGTGTTTCTCCCTTAATTTGAAGGGATGTGGTAAAAAGTGCCCAAAGTCTTATTGGAATAATCGGTTGCAGGAGTGATTACGTAGCCCAGTTGGCAAAGATGCTTAGTGGATTAAAAAGCGGACCATCCAGACATGTCCTGGCTGTTGTAGTATTGTGCATACTTTGGTATGTAATCTCATCCAGCAATAATGTTATCGGCAAGATGGTATTGAACGAGTTCCCATTTCCCATGACGGTGACAATGATACAACTATGCAGTATATCCTTGTATAGTGGGCCTTTTTTTAACCTTTGGCGCATCCGAAAATACCAAAACGTTTCTCGAGGATACTATTGGCGATTGATTATTCCACTGGCGTTAGGAAAGTTTCTTTCATCTGTCACATCACACATTTCGTTATGGAAAGTACCAGTATCTTATGCCCATACAGGTGAGTAATTGGAAAAAATTGAATGCCTAAAGCAGCATCAATAAAGCTTAAACTGCTAGTCAATAAAAAAACTGTTTGACACGTTGGCCTGTTACAATTGATGTTGTAAGCGTGGCCCAAGACGAATTGAATAATTCTTGAGCGCTTCTTTGCAAGTTAAATCGTTTTTTTTTTTTTTTTGCGTAAATTTTATATAATAATTTGTTTGAATATTAAATAAATTATATGTCAGTGGTGTGTATGTTGGTTTGTTACATGGTTTACTTTATTTAAAGAAAATAAAAAATATTTTTTTTTTGTATTCGAAATAAAAGTTTAAATCGTGTCAAAATGTAAATAAAGTAAAATAGTAAAAGTAAATAAACAAATTAAAATAAATTAATTAAATTGTTTTTAATGTGTTTATATTTTGCAGTTAAAGCTACTATGCCACTATTTACCGTAATCTTGACACGTTTCCTATTTCGTGAAAAGCAACCCACTTTGGTGTATCTCAGCTTGGTACCAATTATAACGGGTGTTGCAATTGCTACCGTGACAGAAATTTCATTCGACATGATTGGCTTAATAAGTGCACTCTTATCGACAATGGGATTTTCCCTGCAGAACATCTTCTCCAAAAAGGCATGATTCCATTAACTAAAAACATATACAAACATGATGTAAATTATGTGTTCATATTTTACAGGTGCTAAAGGACACGGGAATGCATCATTTGCGACTTTTGGAGTTATTGGGCAAATTAGCGCTGATTATGTTCTTGCCAATTTGGATTTTTGTGGATAGTCTTAGTATTATACGACATCCCGTCATTGTAAATTAATTATTGACTATATTGCAATTATATAACTAAACAAGCCTGTTTTCTTCTTTTTAGACAGGTTTAGATTATCGGGTGATTGCATTGCTATTCGCTGATGGTGTTTTAAACTGGTTGCAGAACGTTATCGCGTTTAATGTACTATCACTAGTGTCACCACTGACCTATGCGGTTGCGAGCGCATCAAAACGAATTTTTGTGATAGGTGTATCGCTGTTAATTTTAGGGAACCCCGTAACCCTCTTAAATTGCGTTGGCATGACTTTGGCCATTTTTGGCGTATTGTGTTATAATAGGGTAAAGTTGTATTTAACATTTCTATTACGTTCTGTCATGGTAATATTAATTAAAAAAAATATATACTTTCAGGCAAAGCAAGTGTCCAAATCATCAAAGACGATATTACCTCTCACACAAAATCATCGTATTAAATACGAGCCATTCAAAGGGAATCTGGACCCTTACCATCATGGTGTGGTGAACAGCAGTGTGAATGGTTTCGCTAACAAACGTGGTGAAAAACAATATACAAATACAAATTCAGTTGCAACAAATAGCTTGCTGACGAATGGAAATGTTTTTCCAAATGGTAGTACGACCCGTTTACTTTTTGTTTAATTTAAACAATTAAATTTGTTAAGTAGATATTAGAGAAAATTAAATTAGACAAAAATTTAGTTAGATAAATAATATTTTGTTTTGTTTTGATGCAATATTAGAAAAATAAATTGTCCATGTGTGTAAATATATAATAGAATTTTTCTACAAACAAACAATTTGAGATGCAATAGAGATTACAATCAGTAGCACAAGCACTATAGTGATTACTTTGAGCAACTTGTGCTACATGAATGATAAGATATCATAAACAATATGTATACTTGTATGTATTTTATGTATGAATGAATTTTAAATAACAATTTTCCCCATCGAGGATGAAGCAAATGTAAATAAGTGAGCAGTGCCTGTAAAACAGGGCCAATTTTTATGAATTTGTACGAAGTTAGTGAAGATATGTAAGATATTTTGCGTAAGCAAATATATGTACTTGTTTTTGAAAAAAATAATAATAATAAAAAAAATAAAACAGTGCATCGAAATTATAAATTAAACAAAAACTGACGTGCAATTTCTTGTTTTATTGTAATTTTTTCGGTTTTTGTTGTAATATTCCGCAGTAGTTGCGGTGAAATAATTGAATATCGAGAGAATGAGAATTGTTCATATTAACATCACAGTCCAAACATACGCTAATAATTTTGAAAGAGAATGTCTCCCATACCAACTTTGACGAACAGAGAACTAGTCCAGAAGATCCGATTTTTTTTCGCGCGGTCTTAAGGCTTTAATTTTTTGGCCGACAGTGCAATTAATTTATCGATTGTAATTAATTTTTGCAATTTCTGTCCTGGAATTTCTCGTAGAATTTTACCAGATATTTTTTTTGTTGTAGATTTGAATGCTCTGACTCTTACTTAAAAAGTGCATTTTTGACCCATTCTCAAAGTAGTTGTTTTGTAGGCAATTAGAGAGGTAAAATGTTCAACGAAAATTTTGACGAAGAAGAAAAATTTGTATGTGCCAAGAAAGCTAAGTTCAAGCTAATGTCTCCTTTTTTGGCATATGTTTACACTTGTGAGCATTAACTCGGATCACAAACAGTGCATTAAAAAAGAGTTCGAATTAGTGTTACTAAATTTTAATTTAGGTAGGTAATAGTATTTGTTGTATTTTATGCGCTATTTGTGTTTGTTGGCGTTGAGGAACACTGTGCGACAGTGTATTTGTTGTGAACTATTGGAAAATTCATCCAACTTATATTTCTATGGACTCTATGCGTTCTAGGACTAAGGTTGGCTTTGGCCCAAATAGTTTTTCGCTGTAAATTTATCTCTGCTTATAGATTGATGAGGTATACCTGAGCTGGAAACATGCTCGAAAAATCCGATATCGGCACAGACATACGGAGAACCTAAAATCTTCGCACATAAGGACGCCTTATGCGAGCTGGTTAAAAGTGCTCGCCTATAGATGCTTCGCAGAGACAGCAGTACTCCAGTTTATCTTGTTGTCCTGCGCCATCCTGAACCTCTTTTCGAAATTTATTACATTTTGATGTGTTACGAGTAGATTTTCCACGATGCCGCCGCATGATTTATTAGTCAGTCTACTGTATTAAATCAAAATGGACTTTTTTCTTTGAGCTCATCTGCTTAATTGAAAAATTGTTTGCATTCCATCGTTATTCTTTCGGATTTATTACGTCATTCAAGTTACTATAAATCTTTTGATTTATTTTTTTTTTACTCGGTATTAGCGGCATTTAAAACAGTTATTTGTTCCATTCGTTGCATAAACGCAGAATTTTTGTAACTATTAATAGGATAATCTGCGCCTCCATCACCTTATCTGCATTGAGTCTAATTATAGTTCGGAAATTCTACATAAAGGTCGTCAAAGAACAATACTTTCTTTCTATCGAGTTTACCATTCCAATGCCACTTCATCTATGATCATCTATCGGACTTTAACGCCAAAGAATTAAATAGAACTGACTCCTGCAATACATAAGACGGGTGATCCTGCAATTTGCGCAAATTACCGCGGGATAAGCCTGCTTAACATCGCATTCAAGGTACTGTCGAGCGTATTGTGTGAGAGAACCCATCATCAACAACCTGATTGGACCCTATCAGTGCGGCTTCAGACCTGGTAAGTGAAATCTTCACAATACGTCCTGGAGAAAAAACACCAAAAACAACTCGATACGCACCACCTCTTCGTCGATTTCAAAGACGCCTTTGATATCACGGATAGAAAATACCTCTATGCCGCTATGTCTGAGTTTGGTATCCCCGCAAAACTAATACGGTTGTATAAGATGACGTTGTGCGCTACCACAAGTGTCGTCAGAATTGGAAGTAACCTCTCCGAGCCATTCGATACCAAGCGAGGTTTCAGACAAGTCGATTCTCTATCTTGTGACTTGTTCAACCTCTTGCTGGAAAAATCTATCGCGCTGCCGAGCTGAACCGCACTGGTACTATCTTTCATAAGATTATCATGTACTAGCATATGCTGACGACATTGACATTATCGGCGAAACCAACCGCGCTGTATGCTCGGCATACTCCAGTGCAATGTGGATCTTGCGGTGAATGAAGGTAAGACAAAGTACCTGCTGTCAACACACAGGGAGTCTGCGCGTTTTGGACAATATGTCAGTGTTGACAACCAACAATTCGACGTTGTGAAGGACTTTGTCTACCTCGGGAACAGTATTAATGACAGAAATGACGTCAGCCTGGAGATCAAACGGAAAATAACTCATGCCAACAGGTGTTACTTAGGGCTTAGTAGGCAATTGAGAAGTAGAGCTCTCTCTCTCGAAGGACTAAACTGACACTCTACAAAACACTCATCATTCCCGTCCCAATATATGGCTCAGAAGCATGGACGATGTCAACAGCGGATGAAAAAGTTTTGGGAGCCTTCGAGAGAAAAATTCTGCGTAAGAACTTTGGGCCCCCTCCGGGTTAGGGAGGAGTACCGCGTACGGTAGAGCAGCGAGTTGTATGAACTATATAGGGGCATGGACATAGTTAAGCCTGCAAAAATACAGTGGCTACGCTGGCTTGGCCATGTCACCGGTATGAAAAAAGATGCTCCAGCAAGGCTAATTTACGACATGCTACCCCAAAAAGGAAGGTGTGGAAGAGGAGACCACATCTGTGTAGGAAAGGTCAAGTGTTGTAGCACCTGTCTTCACTCGAGATTTCCAACTGGCACCAACGAACGCAGGACAGAAACAGCTGGCCCGCC
Source organism: Anastrepha obliqua (assembly GCF_027943255.1). Lineage (NCBI taxonomy): Eukaryota > Metazoa > Arthropoda > Insecta > Diptera > Tephritidae > Anastrepha > Anastrepha obliqua. Next base: position 54,856,637 of record NC_072893.1, read on the forward strand.
ATTTTGCATTCGGCCAAAACCGACACATGGTTGTAGCGCCACATAAGTAAGTAAATAGACCCCTTCCGGACTAAGCGACGTTTGGTTCGTTTTTAATGCAAATAGAGTACTCTGAAGTCTAATGCGATTTCCATGGCAGAACGGAATTCTGAAACTTGTCACTACTTCCCTTATTGGGCTTATTTTGCTCAGATTCAAGCCGTGCTGTGGACTAGTCACTTACATATCGATGGCTTAATATAGAAAAGGCGTATCTACATTTTTTTCGAAATCGCGTTTTTAATGTATTCTGGTAGACCACTGTCAAATACACCTCCCCTTAAAAAATTAGTGGGCTATGATCGCAAATAACGGATTTATAGTGTATATAAAAAAAAACCCTAACTCATTCGAAGTTTTTTTTGAAAGAAAAAAGCCCTAAGTCACTTAAAGTTGAATTTAAAATAGACACACAATCAAAGCCACAACAGAAATTGGTTTTTGCTTGGCGAATTTTTTTGTTGCCTTGATTGTGTGTATATTCTTATTGTTTTGCTTTTGTATTAACTTTAAAAGAAAAAGGGATTTCCTGAGTTTGTCTAGCACAAGAATATTTTCTGTGCTACGTTGCGTTCGTCGGTGCGTTTTTGTGTTGGAAACAGTTTTTTTATTGAATTGTGCATAACATGAATTGTGCAAAAGAAAATTCTGATTCAGTTGGTGTTCCAAAAAGGAAAAATACTGCTAACAAATCCGAATGGAAACAAAATGTAAAAAAAAAAAAGAATGGAAGGCGTTGAATATTTGGGTATATCAAAAAAGGAACTTTATCAAAAACCTTCTAGGCAATTAGGAGAGCCATGTTCATCACGATTTTGTGTAAAAAGTGCGGTGAGAAAGTGTTCGACGTTTAATGAGTCCACCCGAAAAGAAATTTTTAGTTTGTTTTGGGAGATGTCCTGGGAGCAAAAGACGCAGCTTTTCTGAAACAAAAAGGAAAACGTCTGAAAATTCGAGACGGAATCAGTCCATATCATATTTCTTGAGTCATAATTCAAAGCGATTACAAGTGTGCCGTGAAATGTTTTATTCAACACTAGGAGTAAAGGAAAAGATGGTTCGAAATTGGATTAGCAGTGGCGGTAAACACGGTTCTCAATGCAGTCGCGATCAAGCTTTAATTTTGCGCAAAAATGCTAAGCGATCAGTTATAGGTCAGCGCAACAAAAACCGACGTCACTTTCTAAAAAAATGGCTGGACGAGTTGCCAAAAATGGAGTCACATTATTGTCGAAAAGATAGTTTTACTTCGAATCGGATTTTTCCTCATATCAGGAGATTTACAAGCTTTATGTCAACGAGTGTGAATCCGAAAAAGAAAATGGAGGCCTAAAATTGTCGTACCCAATATTTACGCAATTAAGAAAGGAATTAAATTATTCTGTTTTTAAGCCAAGAAAAGATCAGTGCAATTTATGCGTATCACATAAAGCTAATAATGTTTCCGATGAGCAATACGAAAAACATAGAGAAGAAATCGGAAAAATGCGTGTAGAATAGCAAAACAATATCAAAAATGCTGAATCCGGACTATGTGCAGTATTCTGTATGGATGTGCAGGCAGTTAAATTAGTGCCTAAACTAAACGCGAGTGCTGGATATTATAAAATGAAGCTTCAACTACATAACTTTACTGGCTATAATATTGTAACGCATGAACCAGATAATTATGTGTGGGACGAAACAGATGGAAATGGGGGGGGGGGGGGGGGGTTGGGTCACAAAATCGAATTTTTTTTCTTCACTCATCTTATAGTAAATCATTTCAAGAATGTTGTGTCAAAATTTTAAGTGGATCGGAGCAGAACTCTCAAAGTTATAGCCTTTGTAGGCACTCTACCTCGAATGCGGAGCATCGATAATTTTTCAGAGTCATTTTTTCAAACGCGTTTTTCCTGAAACGACTTCTTAAAAGTCGGTGCCAATCACAACTCCGAAACTATTCAACCGATTCTTTTCAAATTTGGCACACGTTTTCAAAATCAAAAATACCTCCCCCCCCCCCCCACTGTTTTTTTTATTTTTTTTTTTTTAAGGTTGTTTTTCACTTACAAATATGGCGAAATTTTTCGCCAAAAATGCTCGTTTTACGTTTTTTTGCCACCAAAACTACAAAAATGAAAAAAAAACAAATTTATTAATGGGGGGGGGGGGGGGGGAGCATTACGTCATACTTTAACTGAAAAATTCGACTTTTTTAGTTTCAGATGATTCTACGACGAATGCTGATTGGCACCGCAGAGCACCTCTCGAAAAATATATCTCCAAAAAAACTCTGTCATGGGCTTATTTGTCAATATTTTATTATTAATATTTTTTAAAAACTTATTGAAAAGATGTACAATAACATGCAACTGATTTTATTAAAGTATCTTAAGCCATATTTCTGTAAAAAATTAAAAAAAAAGTGTTTTTTTTAACGCTAAACCCTACCACCCCCTTAAATTACAGGCAGGGGCATTGGAGATCATACAGTAAGCAATGCTTACTAAGCATGCTTCGAGCCTTGGCGTATGACTCGTCAGGATCAATTTATTTTAAAACAAATGTAACAGATGAATATCAGTTACTTCCACAGAGATCGAAGTTTCCGATTAAAAATGTGTCCCCAGATTGTCTTTATAAAGAGAAAATAGCCATATCTAAAAAGAAGTGGTACCATTTGCAAGATCTAAAAAAAATTCTTCCAGCAGATTGCCACCATTTCTATGATAATTTACCTTATAAAACCTAATTTGTTTTTAGTATAATAACATCTGCCTTGAAATATGTATTTTAGTTTTAATTATTTATTTATTTTACTTCAAACATGAATTATTATAATAGTTTGTCCGAATTTTAAGGGGTTAGGTGGGTTTCAAAAGCTCAAAATAGGTACATTTTTATGAATTTTTTTTTATTTAATCAACAGAATATTTCATTCCATCAATTTAACACATAAAAGATACATATTTTATAAGTAGTTTGTGAAATTTTCATTGAAAAATTTTGAAAATTAAGGCGTGGACACGTCGTCTCCTATGACCCCTCAAAAAAAAGTTCTCTCGGCGTAGTCAGGATAACTCATGACAGATTCATCTGAAATTCAAAAACAAAAAATTTTCTGTTAGTAGATGTTTCAAACTCGTGCTTGGACGAAGGAAAAAAAAAACAAAAATTACATTTTTGGCGGCGTTGAAAACAAAAAACCCTTATTTTGAGTAGAATTTGCACCCTTCATGCCCTTGAAAAATTACTTGGAATAGAAAAAAAAAATTCCTTCGTTCAAGCACGAGATAATGTTATTCCAAAGATGTGTGCAAAATTTGAACAAAATCGCTTCATAACTTTTCGAGAAATCGTATCCACCAACTTAAAAAATCGAGTTTTGAGATAAACGCGTTTAAAAACGAAACGCTGCACTGACATGGCCTGATGGGCGGAACTTCTGAAGGGTCTATCTCGTAGAATCTTACTCGGATCAATTTGAAATTTTAGGAGAATATTTTAAACATATTATGCTATTTAATAAGACAAAAAAAAAAAATAAATCGATTTTTTGAAATTTTGAAACCCACCTAACCCCTTAACTTACAACAAAAAGCCCTAACTTAAATTTATTTTCAAGAAAAATAATAACAAAAAACCCTATCTCAAATAACTTCAAAGAAATTAAAAATAATAACAAAATTATACCAGAATTGAATTTGTTACCTGTTTTGAATAAAATTTGCAATATAAATGTTTTTTGCATCTTAAGTTTTTAAGGTTTTATTCAGTTTTTTCCTTCTCCTGAAAAGTAACGAAAAGTGTAGATACGCCTTTTCTATATTAAGCCATCGATATGTATGTAAAACACCTAGAGGCATTTTGTTCGTTATTTGAATTTTACAATTGATGCCAGTATATTATCCATCAAAGTCATATGAATTTGTGTTTTGGATATAAAAACTCATAAAATCACACAAATAGAGAACCTCCTCATTTTGTAGAGCTGTCAAATCAACAAATTTTTTTGTTGTCAAGGAAACGAAATTGCATTGAACAAAGTTTCTTTGAAACCAATTTTTATCAAGCAAAATATTGAATTGAATTTCTCAGAACGATGGTAAAGAGTAAGTTTTTAAAAACATCTTAATTTACCCATTAATAAAGTTTTTCAATTGAAAATTTGCAGTTACCGAGGAATTAGTGCGCAAGAAATCCGAGCATAATGAGTGTCTCATCAGTACGCTTGAAGAACTTTCGTTACACCAGGAGGATATTGAACGAATCGAACATTTACAAAATTGGTGTCGGGAACTGAAAATTTTACTCCTCCAATCGAATCTTATTTCTAAAATAGAAAATTTACATAAATTGAAAAAATTGGAATATTTAAACTTGGCTGTTAATAATATAGAACGCATTGAGAATCTGGAACAACTCGAGTCTCTAACTAAATTAGACTTAACATTGAATTTCATTGGCGACATAACATCGCTCGAAAGCTTAAAGGGAAATTATAATTTGCGCGAATTGATACTCATTGGAAATCCATGTTGTGAATATCCAAACTACAGAGATTATGTAATGGGTACATTGCCGCAGCTGAATAGCCTGGACTCTGAAGAAATCAAATTATCCCAAAAATTACAGGCACAGAAATTATTGAGCAGCTACCGTTCGATTATTGTGCAAAAACAAGCAGACTATTTTATTGAGCGCGATGAGCAAAAGCTGAGAGTGGCACAGAAAAAAGAACAGCTGGAAGCCGAAATGGCGGAAATCGACGATGAAGATATGCGTTTAAAGAAGTTTTGGGATGCCAAAAGCGAGCATTGTCCGGAGACACGCATGGATATTGCAAAATATCATAAGCTCGGTCGAGAGAAAAAAAATATGGACCAGAATGACAAGCAGGTGCGTAAAACACCGGCACTCTTCGCGCCGTGCGGACGTCCATATAATCTCAATCAACCGAAATTGCCATTCAATTTGAGGGATGAGGCCAATGAGTACATACTGGAGCTGGGAATTTACAAGTAAGTGTTCGGCATCGTTAAACACCGAAGGTTATGTATTTCGTTGGAATCAGCAATTGAACCGGGAATCTGAAATTGTAGATTTTTATTAACACTTGTACGCCAGGGGATATAATTTTGTTCACTTAACGGTTGTATGTAACAGCATAAAATAACCGAGATAGATATTTAACCCCTTGCCGTGCTTTAACGGGTCTGACTCGTGGTGACAATTTTGGCCCAAACGTAAATATGATGAGCCAGACTCGTGAATAAATATCACGAGCAGAGGTCGTGTACAGATAATCGGATCAAAGGTAACCATCACGAGTCTGGGTAGTGATTGATTGTTAGTTTATATCTGTATGCGACCAGAGTTAGTCACGAGTCTCATAATTGCTGTTACACCATTTCGTGCATCAGTCCGATCTTTTTACCACGCATTGACGCGCAACACTTGAGCCCGAGTTTCGCCGAGCTAAATGGCATGGCAAGGGGTTAAACATACATAAGTGTATACCAAAATGCTCAAAATGGTGAGAGGAGTCGAGTTAGCCATGCCTGTTCGACCGTCCGTCCGTACTAACAATGGGTTAGTTTAATTTATACTGGCTGGCCGAAGCCACGCAGAGACCATTTTGGTCCATAGCGTAACGGATCAGAGTCCTATTTAACGAAAATATGCATCACTCAAGATGCGCGTACTGTTCGCGAATTTTAGGAGTCGCTCGAGCTTCAGTTCAGGGATAGATTCTAGCCTTTCAAAGCTGTAAGCATCCAGGTAGAATAGTCTAGTTTTCGAGAGAGCCGGACAGTAGCATAGAAGATGATCTAAGGTTTCTCTTGTACCCGGCTCATTACATTTACTGCAAACGTCGTTATTGGTTAAATTTAGCTTGTAAGCGTGTGCTGCAACTAGGCAGTGCCCTGTTAGTATACCAACTAAAGTTCTACAGTTTCTTCTATCGAACGATATAACCGATTTAGTATACTTGTCGTTATATGCCTGTTTACACATGATCCTGGCAACTTTGCAATTGGTTAGGCCAAGCCATCTATCTGCTTTTTGCCTTTCTTAGCATGCGTTCCTTTAGTTCTTTTTGAATTGTGCGCAGGGGCTTAAGTATCTGACTTATTTGATCCCCTGCAAGTTTCGCGCCTTCTTTAGCTATTCCATCCGCTTACTCGTTTCCCTCTATGCCTTTATGCCGTGCTCACGATAACTGCAGATAGGTCAGGTTTGGCAGCCGCATCGCACATAGGGACAACGATACCACTTAGACCACGAAATGGGTCCGTTGTGAGCCGCGGGAGCTGGGCTACATTTCCCTTTCCATATTGAACTATCCTGAGCTTTTGACAAAGCGTAAAACGTTGTTGATACCTAAAGTGTATTCGTTAAGAAATAGGTTCTCAAATATCGGTTCCTGCTTCTGGCTAGAGCTGGGCATGTCTAAAAAAGGTGTTGAATTGTTTCGAACTTCTCCTCATTTCTGCAGCTACGACAGAAATCATGCGTGTAAACGGCTTATCTCCTTGCATGATTTCCTATGAGACCTATGTCTTGTGAGGGCTCCTATTAAGGGCCTAATTTAAAGTCTACTCAATTTTGTAATACTCTTGGACAGACGTAGATTTAGCCTTGGCCATGTTTGCCTAGCAATTCCACAGGTATTAACGCTAATCCATCTTTGATTTGCGGAACTTATTGTATTAGTGCCTCCTTAATAAGAAGCTTACAAGTTGCGAGAGGTACCTCCATCAAATTACTTATGTTTGGCATACAGGTACCTTCTCTTGCAAGTTGGTCAGCCCTACAGTTCCCTGGTATATCTCAGTGGCCTGGAACCCAGCATAAGATTATACGATATTGTTTGTTGTTTGACCATCTCATTAAGAGATTGGCGACAACGTAAAGCACTCCTTGATGTTGTTTGAAATGCATCCAGGGCTCGTAGGGCAGCTTGACTGCTGATAGAATGCAGATATCGCTCATTTGCTGCAACGTCGTCATAACTCAAAAATTGTGATTTTACAGGAGACGCATTTTTCAGTTTTTAAATTGTTTTATATATATTAAAATGGTATATGAAAAGAAGATTATGGTCAAATTTGCTGAAATAGCATCTGGTTAAGACGTATATGTAAATTAAAGGTTGAAATGTATAATGGACTTTTTTCTGTAGCTTCAAAAGTACTCCGAGTTTTTCTTATGACGTTGTTGCTGCAAGAATAGGTTTTATGGTCTGACATAATTAAAATTGTGACGTTACTGCAAATAACAAATAGTTTTATAGCTGAAAACCTATTGCAAATTCTGACTTGTGACTGTATTATATTTGCACCTTACTAAACATTATAAGAGAAAAAAATATGGATATTAAATAAAATTTATTGCATTCCTTGCATATTTTATTGTAACATAAAAATTAACATATTACTTCAGGTACAAAAATAAAGAAACATAAATTCACGTAAAAAATAATATTCATTTTAAATAAAAAAATGAATTGAATAAGGATTACAATTGCTCGTAAAAAGGTCTATAATACTTAGGAATGTGATTTTTCTGTATCAATTCTAGCAGATCTTTTTTTTTGCGGTCCGCTATCTGAGGTTTTGTATAAAATGCTCTTGTCATTATAATATCCTTCATGTTTTTCTTTTTAATGATATTATTTGCCACCTTAAATTCGTTTTCGTGGACTCGTTAAAATCATCGGAGTTTCGACACCGGTTGTGTTAGCCTCAGAACTGTCTGATGTTGAATTTGGTTCGCAGTGACTGTTACTCTTACTGACAATATCGGGTGGAATGTATGTAGTATCACGTACAGAATCGTCATCATCCTCAGATGATGAGCTCGAGCTTAATGAGTCTGATTTCATTTCAACAAAATTCACTGTTGATGTACTTTTTATCTGGCATTCTTTACCCTTTCCATCTTGTGTTTTTAAAGCCATTCCCACCATTTTGGCGGATGGAGAATTAGTTTCCATTATTTTTTTACTGAAATTGACAACAATACTGACATAAATGGAAATGATTCATAGCAAATAATTTATACTTAAAAAATAATCATAATCATAGTCACTCCAGATAAAATGAATATATTTTAATAATATTTCAATACAATTTTGTACACAAATCTTCTTCCCTTCATCTTAGGTAGGTTAATATTGAAAATGGGCGAAATCGGCTAAACGACCACCTCCCAAATAACGCTAATTTTCAAAAACGAAAAAAATGTGGTATTTTGCACCGAATTTAGCCTGCCTTAGTCCAGATTTACACGGGGAAAGGAAAGGATTTTGTTCGTGAGAGAAGGACGGATGGGGAAGAGAAACGAATTTTCGTTTCCCGTACTAGCGACACGTTTTGTGCTGCTTTTTTGTATTGACAAGTAAAGAAGTAAACGTCAAAAGCAACGACTGTTGCCGAAAACAATTTTGCCCGTGTGATCGCGATGGAAACATCAAAAGTTTGACCTTCTAAAAATCGGGGTTTTTTCAGTTTTTTAATAAAAAAATACGAAATAATTGAAATAATAATGTAAATCTGGTACGGGCGATAGCCATTGATGTTGTGAACAACATATTAAAATTTCAGACGATTCGGTTGAATAGGTTTGTTTTTTTTTTTTTTGATAACACCAGGCCGAAAAAAGTCATTTCGAGATAATTGAGTTCGAAATTTCGAAAAAACCAAAAATAAATTTTTTGAAATTTCTAGACCACCTTAAGTTAGGTTAGATAGTGCCGCCTGATCTGTAAAGAGATCTCACTTGACCTATAGGGTCATTTGTGTTAACAGTGCTATGTATTTGGACTTCAATTTTTATTTTGTGTAATTCTTAATGCACATCTTCGCTAGTTTTAACAAGCCATTCAGCCCTTTGTCGGCAATATCCTTCAAGGATGACAAATATGCTGATCTTAGGCCCGTTGGCGAGTCAGTTTTGGTATTCCAAGACCTTAGCATAATTTTCACGGTTTTGTACGAGGTTGAGTGTTCCTATATCGATGGCGTTTCCAGAGCTAATCCTCATTTGGTTTCGATTTCAGAAATAGGAGTGATGGGTATATTTCTGACGTGCTCAATCTCGGCAATTCGAATTGCTTTGTATCTTGGTATCCAGTAAATAGTGTCCTGCGCATGAAGTTAATTCAAGTACCATAGATCTCGTATATATACAAGGTTGCACAAAATTAATCAGCCTATCAGAGAATTTATAATTTTTACAAATGGCGTTGTAGGCGAATTCTATTTAATACTTGCGAACCAGAAAGACACACACACAGTCTCGCACAAAATTCTTCTTTGGAATCTAGTCCTTCTAAATCTAGGCTTCCACTCGGCTTTCCTTTTATGGCAGCATTCTTGGTCCTATCTTGTTTATACTTTTCATGAATGGCGTTGGCCGTTGTTTCAATTCTGTTGACTCTATGCAGACCATTTGAGAATCGTCGCAGAATCTCCTCTTTTTCGCGGAATCTCCTCTCTATCGGATACATTTCATTACAGGAAGACTTGAATGCTATGAATGACTGGGCTCGGCAAAACAAACTATATCTTAATAGTTTGACGTTTTCCAAGTCAATGAAATTCGTGATTTTGGTGTTATTTTTTATTCGATTTTGATTCCATATTAACTCTATTATTCGTTATTGATTTTAAAGACCCATGCACTAGAAAAATCTTCTATAATGCTTTAGCTCGTTCGCAGTTGGAGTATGGCTCCGTCATCTGGAATCCGCTGCATTCCTCAGATTCTCTTAGAATTTGCTCTTCAACCTTTTCACTTTGATAGTCCCTTGTCATCCTACAGTGCCAGGTGTATGCTTATCATAATTTTATCACTTCAGGTCCGACGACTTGTTTTTATACGATACAATATCCGGTATCATTGACAGTTCAGACAGACATTCAGGTCAAATAAGTTTCAATATTCCTAATAGAGGACTTCGCTCTTATAATCTTTTTTATGTTGAAGTTCTCAGATCTAATTAAATTAGCCTTGTATATGTAATTTAGAAATTATTACTACCTTTTTTTGCAGATACTTGGACACATCGCAAATCAAAGTGGATGTAGAGTCAAATTATCTGCGAGTTTCTGTGAAAGGAAAAATTTTCCAAATGACATTTTCGGAAGAGATTAAAACTACAGAAGCGAGAATACAACGTTCACAATTAACTGGTCACCTACTTGTAAATTTGCCGAAATTGAAGGCCAATGAATTGCTCATTGTACGAGCAAAAAATAAAGGTATAAATAATTTGTTTCTCAAGAAAACTTCCAATAGCGAAATTAAGTAACGCATAAAATTTGTGTGTAAAAATAAATACACCAAACTCTTTTTTTACACGGTAGATACGTTCCTTAGAAAAGCGTGCAAAAAATTGTGTAAAAGAATACATGCGACATACAAGGTGAAGTCCAAAATAAACAATACTGTGCAAAAATAGAAATGACAGGAGCTTTGTCCTGATAACTTCGAGTTTATTTATTCAAAATAGTCCCCTCTGGCCTCGAAACACTATTTTGCGTGATCTAAAAGCTTTTCGAAAGAGTGTTTCAGGTCATTGACCGGAATGCCCTTCAGGTTGTCGGTACAAGCCTTTTGGATGGCTTCTACGGACGCAAAACGTTTTCCTTTCATGGCCAAACGCAATTTTTCGAAAAGGTGGAAGTCACAAGGAGCCATATCAGGGGAATACGGTGAGTGATTGATGGTTACAATGTGATTTCTAGTCAAAAAATTAGTCACAAGAGTGGATCGATGAGATGGTGCATTATCATGCAATAAGCGCCAGCTTCCTCCTGCGCGGTATTCAGGACGACAACAACACTGCAAAATGCCAAGATAGAAAATTGCATTGACGGTTTGGCACGCTGGCACGAACTCCTGGTGGGCAATTCCCTTGAATCGTAAAAACAAATGAGCATCAACTTGATTTTTGACTTATTCAGACTCAAGGTTTTGGGTGGTGGCTTGTCTGAGGCCTTCCATTTGGCACTTTGCCGCTGAGTTTCAGGTTCACGTTTCATCACCAGTTACAAAGTTGTAAAGGAAGTTCTCTCCTTTTCTCGCCTCTTTAATGAGATCTTTCGAATGTTGAATTCTGAGAAATTTTTGGTCCTTAGTTAACTTTTGCGGAATGAAACGTACTCAGACCTTTCGTAAGCCCAAAACTATCAGTTAAAATGCGATAAATCGATGTTTTGGAGATATTCAACTCCGATTCCATGAATTTCAACTATGATTTCGGTTAATTTTTGATAAATTTACCAACAATTTCGATACAGTTTTTGATGAGTACTGATTTTGGGCGGCCCGTATGATCATTGTCATTTATGTCCCCACAACCATCTCTGAAACCACTCATGAGTTCTGACACGAGATAGACAATCATCGCCATAAACTTTTTCCATCAATTCAAATGTTTCGGTAAATGTTTTACTGATTTTAAAACAAAATTTGAATTACCTCTTTGTTCGAAACTCATTTTTGTACCGATGACACAAACATACTGACACGTTAGACGCAATAACTTCGCTTCCACTGAACCGAATATTACCAAGCTTTCACTGGAAGTCAGTTAGGGATGTAAATTCCAACGCACTAACTAATTAGAAAAACCGAAAAGAAAATATTTTTATGACGCCAGTCTTGTTTATTTTGGACTTCACCTTGTATAATCTTGATCATAGAACTTCTTGAAGAATTTACATTCAAATGAGTGAAAAACACATCTTTCTATTCACAGACAATACCAGCCAGTTTACGAGGTGTAAAGCAGATAAAAGGTAGGTTTTAACAGTTCGGTTTGTAATAGACAAAATTAAATACCCACCAATGATCTTTCGGAGGTCGCTGCTCTAAATTTCCAACCCTAGATTTTGTTCAAATGAAATGAATAACTTAGCTGCCTAAATGATAACGCCGACAAGTTAAGGTCATGGTTTTATTACATTATTTTTTTATGGACAAAAACGCACTCAAAGACGCCAGCAGAGAACTAACCGCTTAAAAAAAACGAAAGAGGCCATAAAATTAGTTTTTTCCCTCGTATTACGATCGAATCGATGTGCTTCAGGCTAACAACTAGTGAGTCACACATCATTACACTCATCGTAGTATGGCTTGTCTTTCAGTTAAACTACGTTTAAATACTCGATTTTGAGGTTCGAAGAAAAAAATATGCCTACAAAGATATTTATTATTTCTACCCAGGTATATTATGCAAATTCGGGCACAAATAAAATTCCGAAGAAGTGGTTAAGAACAAGTAAACCCCTTTCTAAGGCACTAAAATACAATGCATTAACCTATGAAGCTGGCCATCGACAGGAGGGACTACGCTATGGGCATCTTTTTAGACATAGAGGGGGCGCTTGATAATCCCACTTTTGATAGTATGTGCAGCTCTGCTAGTAGGCACGACGTAGACCGGGTGCTAGTGAATTGGATTCATTCGATGCTGATCTGAAGAATCGTCTCGGTGCGAGCAGAGGAAGATCTGCTGGGTTAATAGAGGCTGCCCCCAAGGCGGTGTGCTGTCTCCATTGCTCTGGTGCAATGGATCGATCCTCTGCTCACCACCTTAAACAAATCGGAAGTCTACGCAGCCCGGAGCCCTTTCTGCCATTCCCTTCTGCAGCCGTCGAAGTCACGGTTAGCAAGCTTGACAGGCTGAGAGAGGCTGCAGATGGACAAAACTGATGTTACCTGTCATGTCCGACCGACTGTCGCAGTTCCTCCTGTCACTAAGCAGAGGGGACTTTAGTGGGCTGGTTGGACTGATGACGAGCCACTTTCTATGGGCAAAATACATGGAAAAGGTGGGCATCTCAGACAGTGCACTCAGCCCAGTAATGTAGAGAGGAGGATGAGACGCCGGACCACTTTCTATGCGTCTGCCCCACCTTCGCTCGATTCAGGCTTGAGGTCTTCCGCACTGATGTGTTAAGAAGCGACCACCCTGCCTCCTTGGCACTACAAGATCTACTCAGATTTCTTCGGAAGTCGAGTAGATTTAAAGAAAATTAAAAAGGGAATCCGAGCGCAGTACAATGGATTTAATTGTGTCTGAGTGCTGTACTTGCTAGTCTGTCCCGACAAAAAAAAAAAACCTATGAAACAAAGAGTAAAAAGTACTATTTTAGTTTCTGTAGACTTTTACGGCCTTTTAATGGAAATTTGCTCTGAAAATACTCTAATGAAATTTTCAGGGAAAATATTTTCTAGAGCCTTTTAACCCTCCAGCGACCTTACAACGAATTGTTTTTCAAACTTCTACAAAAATGATCCAAACGAATCTATTTTGAGCGAGCTAAGGGGTTAACATGTTCTAAAACAATATTTCTCATGAACTTCCCTGAGATAATTATTTTAAACGTTTTTTTCACTTTTTCGAAAAATGCTTAGGTACATGAGAATGCAAAAAACTTTGCATCCTGAGTTGGAATTACTGCGCTCTCAAAATGGCTATTGCTTTGTGTAGTTAATATGAATTTAACAAGAAGCGTAATGCTACCATGCCTCGTTATTGCATATTTTTAGGCACATTGCATTTTAGGTGCTGTATATTCTGCCTACATTAACACAGGCTACACATATGTATATGAATGCATGTATGTATAGATTTGTCCTTTTACCGCACTTCTTCGATACTTTCTTGTTTTTAAAGTTTTTCTGTTAGCGAAGTGGTAATATGCACTTTTTATTAACTTAGTAGTGCAGAATAAACTAAAACAAAGAAACCTTAATTTGACCTATAGGAAGACCCTGAATCTGAACTCTCTGCGCCATTTCTATAGCTGCCGTGCTCATCGATATTAACGCGCAAACCTTCACATTTATTCCCGAGAATCTGGAAATTAAAAAACAAAAAACCAAGTTTTGATTGAGATCAGGAACTTGTGAGTGGCTCGTTGTGCCGGAAAAAGGTTATTTTTCTCGGCGAATGGAGTCCTTTGTGCTTCAAATTAGCGCCGAAATGAATTGAATGACACCGTGTGTATCTCGAAAAACTGCCGTCATGACTTATTAGTTAGGAGACTCAGCTTGACTTTCTTCGCCTTTGATTTCGGGACCATTTGGTCAACCGATACTTTGTCTCTGGTGTATTCTGATGAATCCATGTTTCGCTCACGTTAACGAAGCGCGGCAAAAATTAACACTTCTCTTTCGGATAGTTTTTTTCATATCCAAATAGTTATTTAAAACTGAAGTCACTGAATCACTGATCGAAGTGCGAAAAAAGTTAAATTTTTTGGCTTTTTCAAAGTAAAAAAAATTATAAAAATCGTAAAATTTAAAATTTGTATGATCGAAGTTCGAGAAAAGTTAAATTTTTTGGCTTTTTTAGAGTAAAAAAAAAAATATATAAAAATCTTAAAATTTAAAATTTTTAAAGTTCGGGCTAAACGACAGCTACACATTTTCTGAATATTTTGTAAAAAGTTGAAAACAATCGATCCGTTATTTAATTAGTTATCATGTCGTCCATTTGTAAAAACATCACTTTCGGAATATTGGTTTCAAAGATGTTCATAATTGCATTAGGGAAAGGCAACGCAACAGGTTGGCAACAGGTGGCTCTCGCACACCCGAACTAATGCGCATTGCGGAAAACTCTTTTCGATCTAAACAACTTCTACACTCAAAAAAATCAAAAAATAAAAATTAAACAAAATATTTTCACTTTTCCAATCTTCAAAGGAGGAAGAGCCCACATCAATCCGAACACGTTCACTCGCTGAACTTGGTGGTTTTCGTCAACTATTTTTGGTGCAGTGATCTCAATTGGGCGACAACAACGTTCGACGTCGCTTGTTGTGATTCGACCGCATCTTCAATCTCTTCCCAGTAGTAGTCGATTTCAATCGATGATTAATGGGTTAGGGGTAGTGAGGCCTGAAAAAATGATGATTTTCAATAATTTTTTTTTGCTAGTCAATTGCTCTATTTTACAAAAATAAAAACATAGCATTAATACATCACGTTTCGACTTGACTTTAGCAAAATTAAAAAAAAAAAATATTAATTGTAAAAGTTATCGCTATTTGTTTGGAGCCCGTTTCTCCAGAAGTCCCTTGCGGTGATTATCACAAGTTCTTGGAGATTCATCACAAGAAATTAATTCTATTAATAGATAATCCACGTTTTTTTTCTAAATTAACAATATGGAGGTCTCAGGAAATATTTTGCAGATTTTCGAGAAAAACACCGACAATTAATGGTTTAAAAAAAATTTTTTAAATAAATAATCCCTCGATCAGGCACAAGTGTTTTATGTTTTTCAAAAGTAGTAAGCATTTTATTGAAATCTACCACGCGGTTTTCAAGTTACAGTGATCACCAGTTCAAAAAACATAGTTTTGAGAAAAACGCATTTAAAGTTTTGCTACTCGGCTACTTTTGCTCTCGATTTGTCGGATTCACTTCACATTTGCTCAGAATATTTTTAAGATATTATACTTTAAGAAAATGCAAAAAAAACAAATCTTTTGAAAATTCTGACCACCCATAACCCCTTAAGGACAGGTCTATTTGACAGATCAATTCGAAAATTATGTTGGATTTGATGTGGCAACACCATCTCTTCTAATTTTCAGGGATTCTTTCATACGCCCTTGTATTGTAATGAGTTAGTAATCAAAACAGCCGGCCGCCGTAGCCGAATGGTTGGGTGCATGACCACCATTCGGGAGTGCGTAGGTTCGAATCTCCGTGCATGAAACAGAAAATTAATAGAAAAAGTTTTTTCTAATAGCGGACGCCCCTCGGTAGACAATGGCACCCCCACGAGTGTATTTCTGCCTCCTCATCTGCCATTCGAAGTCTGCTTAACACTTTAAGTCCCTCCATTTCTACACCAACATCAAGACGCACGCCTCAAATAGGAGGAGGGACTCGGCCAAACACCTAACAGAGGTGTTATTTATTTTTTTCGCAATCAAAAGTGTTTACATACAATAATTATTTCCTTTTTTCCTTTCATCTCGCAGCAAGTCGGAATTAAAAGGAACTGTGGATATACAAAATATTTGCAGCAACGATTACTTGGATGTTCCTGAGCTAATCGATTGAATTATTTGCTACCGACGACTTTCGCTGACTTTCACTTAGTAAATAAACAATTGTTTGCTTATATTTTTTAAATAAAAATCGCATTTGTTTTATTTCTTGAAAGGGTAGTACTCGTTTCTATGTATGTATGTATGTTTGAATGTATGCATGTGGATACTTACAGTACAGTGAGTATTTGTTCGTACAACTACTGTTAGTAAATATATTACTTGGAAAAATTTTGAGTTTGTAGTTGGATCGCTTTGTTTTATGTATGTATGTATGTATGTATTTCGCGACTTCGAAAAACTCGTTTTGGTTTTATTTTACACGCTACATATAAATCTTTGAGTACATTACGAGTTTGTATGACGCGTGGTGTAATTGGTGTTTTTTTTTTGCCTCGTGAAATGTGAAATAAAATTTTGCCTGTCGCATTGCGTTTCATGTCCGTATGTCAACATGTATGTATGTATGTGTGTATGTACATATGAATGTATGGATTGATATAGTATGTAAGTCTGTGACGTATCGGAAACTCTATATATGTATGTAAGTATGTATGTTTTCTTTGCGTACTGTACTTGTTACCCTCTTCGTCACATCGCTTTTTTTCTTGTTTTCTTTTAGAAAATTATAAATTCAGCTGCACTTGTTTGTGTTATTGGTTATTTGCTTAATTGTTTTCTTTTTTTATTCGTTTCGTTTTGGTTTTCTTCTTTTAATAATTTGTTGTTGTTTTTGATATTTTATATAATAAATTATTGCTTTAAAAGTTGCAATTAAAAATTAAGTTTACATTTTGCTGCGGTCTATGTGTATGCGGTCCAGTATGTGTGTATGTATGTATGTATGTACGCATGTATGTTCGTCTTTTGGTCTTCTTGAAATTTTGTTATTTTTGCTCTCACACAATTATTTTTTTCTTCTCTTGCATAAAAATAATAGAGTTCATCTATTTCTTGCCGTTTTATTATTTGTTTTCTTTTTGCTTTGTTTTTCGGTTTGCTTTGTAAAAAATGTAAAGTAGGTCTGTATCTCTTTAACGTATGGATATCTGAAGGCGTAAAATATTCGTTTGAAATCAACTTTTAATTTGAGTTGTTAATTTTCTCATATTTTTTATTTCGTTTTTGTTTGTTTGTTTTCTATTCTTTTGCTCCTCGTCTCGTTTATTTCTTAATGCTAAGTTTAATTTCCTTTTCTTTGTTTCATACAAAATAAATATGTACTTATTACTTTCGGTGATTTATTTTATTTCGAAGGTATGTATGTATGTATGTATGTATGGATGTATGTACGAGTATGAATATATGCGTGTATGTTATATGCATGTCCTATTGCAGTAATATTTACAGTAGTTATATTAATGTATATATATACATATACATACATATACGTGCATATGTATGTGCGTGAGAATAATTTTGGTAGTTTTGCTAGAACCCTAAGGTGCGCGGGAGGAGCATTAAGGGTGTTCAAAAGAATATTCACTAAATGGTGGCTCTTCGACTCATCTTTTTCGCATTCATTGTATTATAATTTTCATTGATGTATGAAGGTCAAAAATAAAATAAAAAATATATCGCCCTACTATGGAGCAAATGTGTATTTCTGACTGAAAACCCAACTGGAACTAATCTGAATCAGTTTAAATTGGAATTGGTTTGTGGTGGAATTTGCGAGCCGGTTTTTTTTTTACCGGAGCGGGCCGGGAACTGCATCTTCTTGTCTTCCATATTTTCAATATTTGCAAAGACTATCAAAACGGGCAACTCAATTTAATAATTAAAATGTGCTGCCAATTATATGCAAACCTTATGCCCAAAATTATGCAACGTTTTGTTTTTTGTGTGTTTAGAATAGAACAAACGGAGGTTTGCATTTCAACCTAAAGATTTTTTATACCCTCTTTTCAGCACAATCAACAACCAAAAATCGTTTGGGTATTCAGCGAGGGTATTTAGGCATAATACCTCAAAAAACCAAGCATAGTTAATGTAGAGCTGGGTTGCGCAGCAGATATATGACTTCCTCCTGCCAAACCTGGTTGTTGTTGTAGCACCATAAACATTCCCCATACACACATATATGGAGAATGCTGCTGAAGTGACAGTTCTTGGCCGGATTTAAATCCGGGCCGTTCTGGTAACGTAGAACCGACTGTCGTGGGAACGCCAAACCTGGCCGAGATCTCTATATCTTATCGCATTACGTTCGATATATTGGAGTTTCCGGAGATTGGTTGCTGAAACGACTGGAGTCGGTAACTCGAACATTCCCAGTTTGTCCTTAGGGAGGCTTAATCTTAAATCTTAACTCTTTTGCATCATTCGACGAAATAGTCCGCGAACAAAAACTCTTTCCCTTATCATTAAGAGCGGGACAATCCGCATTAAATTATTTTTTGTTAAAGTTTGAGGAAAATAAATAATTTTGATTGTCCTGTAAGATTATTTTTCATTAGACCAAACAGTAGAAGTCTTGCCGACGCAAGGTATTTTGCGTACATCGCGCACTTCAGGGGGTGATGCAAAAAGGTCAAATCTGAGTACATCTCTTAGACATTCTGCACTCTGCAAGTAATTTTTTTTAAATCACCTTTAGAACGGGTATTTTAGGAGGGATGTAACCACTGTTACTGTTACACCAAAACAAATTTTTTTTTCTTATTTTAGTACGCAAAAGACGTAGACTTATTACAATGTATGTCTACTATAGAGAAACGTAAAGGTCTAGCTCCATCTGGTGCCACTAAGGACCAGTAGGTCTATGTGATGGCTTTCAGACAGCCAGCCAGCCAGGCCAACCTAAGTATGCAGAAATTACCGTGTACAAAATTCTTGGCGATATCTATTGACAGTATTTTATTACACGTGAATTCGTTTTTACTTTAACATAGGGAGGCAGAGCAAATTGAAAAGTAAGACATAAATGAGCGATGCGAGTAATCGATTATCAAGGGAAATGTGGGTAAGTATTTAAATTAGGGCAAAAGTGGGCAAAGCCAGTAATAATTCGGAAAATTGTCGAATTGGAACTCAGAAAGCTATAACTGTTAAATTTCAATTAAAATCCACATTTAATGTACGTTAGTGTGTATGTAAAAATATATGCACATACATAACATCCATTCAATGAAACTTCATAAATGTACATACACATTATATTTGTTGTTTAGCAGGTGGTTGTTCTTGTTGCTGTTTTGTTTGTTGTGGTTGTGGGGACACTAGTCATCTACGTACATATGTCTTTAGTTGTTATTTATAAGTATTTGAATTTGTTTGTTAGCTTTCTTTGTGGTTGAATTGTTTTTGTTTGTTTTTTATTTACTCATTTGGTTTTGGCAACAATCTTGTTTTCTCTCTCGCAAAATATTGTTAAGTTTTGTTTTGTTTTAACGGTACCTTTGAATTTTCAGATACTCTACATATTTATTTCCTAGTGTGTGCACCTATTTTTATTTTCTCTTCGTGTAGTTCATTTACGTTTCGTTTTGGTTCGCATTGCTGATAATAAAGAAAATTACATTTTGCTCTTTTATTGCATTTACAAGTAAGTAATAATTAGTTTAGTAAGTTTTAATCAGTTCTATTGATGTGGCTCTGGCTCATGTTATGTATATAAATGTATAGTTCATATTGCTAGGCTAATTTTAGGTGTTTAGTCACTTACTTTACCACTGTTTGTTTCTTTTGTTTAATTTATGTATGTTCGCTTTTGAGTCACTACACTCGCATGTACCTCTATATAATTATTTATGCACGTATGATTACATTATATGTATATCAAGTGAAGTAGTCGTTAGAAATATACATACAATGAAATGTAAATTACAAAATTCTTAGTGTTATACACCCTGCCACACAGCACTGATGTGTTTAGTACATACATACATTTATCAGATTCAGAATTGCATTCGTACGTCGGTTTGCAAACAAAACAATGAAATAAAGAAATAAAAATATGCAATCACATGGCCACTCGCTAGTTCTAAACGGATATTCAAATATTATTTTTAAAATTTTTATTTTTTTTTTTTTTCAAAATTTAAAATGTTTAATTTTCATAAATTAAAACGATTTCCAATTGTTAATTGCTTGTATTTACTCTACTTAGTTTAAACTTAAAAGTTATATGTATTAAAAACTAAAAAAAAATATACAAGCAAATTACATATTTGAATAAAGTGAACATCGCAACATTACAATTGCGCATTCTTGCGGAATTTAACGAGTTTCGAAAGTGTTGTAACTACAAAGTAGTTGTGGTCAAGGTTTTGATGTCAAACTAAAAGTATATAAGTAACTACTTGTAATTATCGTCATATGCGTTATATAGATTATGTTTGTGGCTGAAGCTGTGGCGATGTATGTGCGCATGCTGCATATTTTCGACGTTGTCTTATGCCTTTTCTAGACGCGCAAAATTTCGCATGCTTTCTTATAGCAAATCGCTATCCAATCGGGTTGTGTCGCACCCCATTGTATTTGATTCACTTCACCCTCGGCGGCTGTGTACGCCAAAATTGGATCCTCTATTGCCCGCGGCATTTGTTGAATATCCCAGATCAGTGCTTGGTGATCATCACCGGCAGTGCATATGTGACAGGAACTATACAACAACAACAAAAAAATATATATATAATTAAGTAATTCTCTTTCACTATAACAAAGAAATTATTTTTTAATTTACCTGTGCGGCGCCCACGCAATGCCGTTGACGCACGCTCTGTGATTGCTCAGTCTTGCAACAGGTGTACAAGGAACACGAACATCTAAAATTATAACTTCACACGAATCCATCGCTACTGTAGCTAAGTAATTTGGATCTTGTTTATTCCAGGCTAAACGTAACAAAGCCGTATGCGTGGGATCCTTTTTAGTAAAATAATAGAAATGTATTAAAGAACTTTATATACAAATTACAGCAAAAAAGATTATCAACAGTATCAATATACCTCATATATGATAGTCGAATGCTCTAAATGTCTCAGATCGAACATACGAACTGAGCCATCGGCGCCAACTGATGCGAACATATCGCGTCCACCGCCGGCACGTGAGAATGCTATATCGTAAACCTCTTTATCGTGCGCTATTAATTGCGTTTTTACATGTCCGGATACAAAGACTCGTCCATGGGGTTGACCTGTTTCCAGGCCCCAGATTGTGCACGTCGTGTCAATAGAGGAGGTACCAACGAGATTCGGATCTACTTCGTTCCAGTCAAAAGATGTCAATGGAGCGCAGAAATCACTATTTTTATTATTGTTAAGAATACATTCCAGCCGTGTATCGGGCTCACCGGCGCGCCAAACACGTAAGTAGTCACCTGTAATTTTAGTTAAATTAGTAACATTCAAATATGAGTATTAATAGCAATATTAATTATATGTACCGCTGGTTGCTAATAAATCTGGATAGATTCCTTTAGAATCTGGTATCCACATTATTTTGGTAGTCGGGTATGGATGGTCGAAAGTACTAAATGAAGTGTTAAAAAAAATTAGTTGACAATGAGAAAATTTATTTTACTTTATAAAATTACCTCTTTGCACTGAATTCGCTGGTGTCCTCATCGAGACTAATGATTTGGACTTTGTTGTTATATTCCTCAATGAAACTACCTAGTGCAAGGCGAAATCGTTTGTCAGGGCGTACACTCCAGTTCATTGAGTACAGCGGCCATGGCGCCAGATACTTGTAGATTTCTTTTCGCTTGCTGGCGGTTGATGACATAACTGCAAAAGAAAAAATTATTGTTATTGTTATTTATTAGAACAATATGAAATATTACACAAATTAATAGGAAATTATATGTAATGAAATAAGGAATACAAAATTTTTTTACGTAAGTTAAATCAGCACAACGAAAATTTTGCAAAGTTATTGCAAACTAATAATGAATATAATTACAGATTCAGCGAAGAACAAGATAACCAAGTCAAATTTTGAGGATCCACACTAGAGAGCTTTGCATGGAGCGCTCGTAGACACGCGAGAGAGTCCGAAATCATACGGCCACAGGATATAATGCCATTGTCAACAGAAATTTTTACTAGTGTTTTTTAGATTTCTTGAAGCACCATTGGAAGACTTCAAGCTCAATATAAAAAATCCGCGTAGGTCTGGGAGTCTGTAAAAACTTCAAAACCGAACTGCACAAACCCATAACCGGCTCTTCGGGTTAACAAACCAGAGATGTTAAGTGAAAGATGCGCTAAGATCCTTTTTTCAATGGACCACACACAGGGGACGATGTAAAGTACTTGTTGCATGTCTGAAAACGTTTTAAGCACCTAATAAATAAATTAAAAAAAACAATTGCAGGTTTATTAAAAAAAAAAAACAAAAAATTAAACAGGTCAGAAACCCAGACAGAATTAATCTACAAAAGCTCGAAATAATTAACAATCCATCTGGCTTTTATCACTCAACCGCAGATAAATCGATGGGCTTTTTTCTTGTGTGCGACGCCATCGTATTAGACAGCTTGACTTATTAAGCCCACAGCGAAAACATACTGGTACATGCTTTATACTGTCACAACCATCTTAACGATCTTATAATTCCCTGGAAATTTTCTGGGTGGTTCTTTTCCATCATAGGTATCGAACCCCGACTGAAGACATGTCACGCAGTAATATCCTATTCCTTGTGGCCTAAGCAAATTACTATATTTAAAATTATACGACACCTTGAATAGCTTCAAAACATACTACTTGCTTTTATACGTGAGTTTGCTTTTAGTAATGCTTTATTGCCTTTGATTTAGTTACTTGAAATGATTTTAAAATTTATTTTTAACAAAGATGTTCGCGTGCTTGATGCGAGTTCCTCTAAAAAAGACATTTGCATGTAGAAATTTCAGCGGTCAATGGCATTGAGTCCGACCATAAATAAACAAAAAAAAAGGAAAATAAGTGAATTGAAATGGCAAAATGTAGAATGCAACATTTACCTAAACCTACGAATGTATATATATATATACTAAATTACGGAAGCTTGGTAAATAAGGAAGTACCTATGTTCGTATGTACGTCTGTAGACTTACCTTAGCTTGTGTTTATGTACTCGTATATATGTGAAAAGTATTAATTGTGAAAAATCGAAGGGATTCCTTAAAATCAACACGAATCTTAACTAAACAAATCTCGAAAACGAAAATGCGAAATCAACAAAATCACTCTGCTAAAAAATGACCGATGCACACTAAAAACCCGGTCTCCGGCAATATTTTCACACCATTTTAGCTTTATTCCTTAATTTGGCTGCCGTCTGACCTGACGCCCGTACGCTTTGTATTCACGTTATGAATTAGAAAAATTTGTTCTCGTGGTCGTAAGCACGATTGTGTGGTATATTTATTGAAAATATACAGTATTTTACACTTTTTCGGTTTGTTTCGCCTTTTAAACTGACTCAATTCTTTATAAAATTGATTTAACTCCGAAGTAGCAAAATTATTCCGTCTTTACAGACGACAAAAAAGTGTATATAACAACGCGCTATTCTGACACTTTCTTTACATATGTACAACTTCAGCGAGTGAAAAACAGACTTGCCACTACGTTTAAAATTCAAGCAAAATTCGTAGTTGCTGTGTTGAAAGAGTGCCACCGAACTTGATATGTCTATATAATTGGTATGTAGAAAGTTGATTGGTTTTGAATATAACTTCTTTAACTTGGTTTATCGCCCGCAGAAGAATCCTATTAAAAAAGTATTGCAAAAAACTGTGTAAAAAATCATACTTTGAACGACAGGGTTAGGAAAAATGTTTAAAAATTAATGAATAAAAATGGTGAAAACATAGATTCTGAAATGTTAATATATAAATGATTGCTATTTCAGTTGAGCGCACTTAAACGATACGTTAAGTCATTAGTCAGTGCAACGGTGTGGACAACATTAAACCAGTAATCGGCTCTCAGCGATGGATGAACCAGCTGATTTACTGCCGAAATAAGAAATATGACAGCGGTTTGTTTTGCAGCTGAGGTCAGAAAAAATTGACATTGTGTTAATGATATACGAAAAAATCAGCTCACTGCTACTGCTTATATTACTTCATTGCTATCTGAATCATTTTTAACAAGATGTAAAACTCAATATTTTTACGTGAGAGCGCGCCCAGGAATTTACTTGAGTACTTGACAACACTGACAATGCCTGAACAGCTGATAGACGAAAAGGCGAGCTGCCAGAAGCAAGTCTCCAAAAATAATTAAATATTAATAATTAATAATTAAATTGCTTTTCATAGCTTTATATCAAATAAAATATAACTTATATTACAGAATATAAGAAATATATATAACAATATATATATTACCAAATATTCTTCGTTATTACTCATATTGTTACCACACCAGTTGAAATGAAAATTAGTTTATTAACACAATTCAACACTTGTTGGCATCAATCATAATTGTGAACGGCTTTTAGAAAGAAGAAGAAAATATTAATTTGGAAATTTTCTGTTTCAGAGATTAAATTTATTAAAAGAAAGATTTAAATGTTATTAATAACCAAACTTGAAGTGGAAAATAATAAATTCAATACGAGTCCATTAAACTAACTGCGAAGTAATAAATCAGTGTGCAA
Organism: Anastrepha obliqua; assembly: GCF_027943255.1. Classification (NCBI taxonomy): domain Eukaryota; kingdom Metazoa; phylum Arthropoda; class Insecta; order Diptera; family Tephritidae; genus Anastrepha; species Anastrepha obliqua. The sequence continues at coordinate 54,881,344 of NC_072893.1, forward strand.
TAATTTAGGGCTAAACAATTCATTCCCTCGCCCGGAAATGGTTTGAATATTCTGTTTCCGCCTTACTAACGTATATACGCAGTTAACAAACGCCACTAATAAAATTGGGGAAATACTAACGATACCAAAGACGATTCAGTCTAGACTACAGGAACAAACCGATAATTTCACATATTTGCTGCAAGATGCCTACGAAGTACGTGCTCTTGGAAATGGAATTATGAATTCTGGCCAGATACAATAGAAGATACAAAAACAAAACTTTAACGCGTTGAGTAATAATAATCTTCTTAAGTTACGTTAAGTTAAGTGTACACTAACTGAGTTTTTTCCCACAAAGTAGCCTGGTTGGTATAGTCACATTTAGAGCGATAAGTAATTTTTTGAAATATAGGTATACAAAGGATGGCGTAACTAGAGCTGGTCCAATGGCGATTATATTGTTAGTCTACGCATCAGGAAGTTTACAGCTATTTCAAAATGATAGAAAAAAAGTTGCCATTGAAGAAATTACATTTTTTAAAATTACAATTTGAGTCGGGAATAAAAAAATAGCTGTTATGAAGGTATATTTATCTCCGACGGTAATTTTTAATACTTTAAACAAACAAAATATTGTGGTTAATTTAATTAAAATAAAATCACGTTATATTATTTAAATGCCCCAATATATCCGCAGGGTCTAGTCTTACTTTTTAGAAAATGGAAAATACTCTCTACCTCCCTAACCACTGCCCATACTTCTCCTTTTTTAAAGCGTGTTTTTTCATGTTGGAAAATTTTCCCCCGTGGAGTCAAATAAAATCACGTGATAAATTAACTATTTGAATATGAATTGAACAAATTATTTTTTTATTAATTAGCATACATACATAAAATTTTGGTTAAGATCTACCTTGCAACCAGCATCTACTAAAAAATTAATTTAGTATATTGGCGTATATAACACATTAGTACATACATACATATATATGACTGATATTAAGCCTTTACTTTAAACCTCTGCTAATTTCGCTATAATTTTCTTATAAATCTCAATCCCACGCAAATAAGTATCTGCTTTTATGAACTCATCGTGATCGTGTAGCAACACTGGGGTATTGTTCATCGGCGAGAAACCCAAAGCCGGTATGCCAACTTCTCTTATATAACGACTGTCGGTGCCACCAGCAAAAATTTGCTTAGAAATCTTTAAATTCCTTGAAAAAATAATGAACTTTTTTTAAACAGACAAGAAATTTAAATTCGTATTCAACTTACAACTCGTCGGTAGCACTTTTAAATGCAACCCAAAATGGATTGTTTTTATCTGTAGGAGTGGGAGCAACACGAGGACGTTTTTGTTCATACTCAAGTTCAATACCTCCTCCAACATCTTCGCACCACTGATGAAGCTGTGTAGAGAGGATAGATATAAACAGATGAGAAAAAGAAATACCATAGTTTCTCCATACAAAGCAGTGAGCATTTAAAAAAAAATATAATTTGTTTTTTTTTTCACATATATGTACATATTATGTATAGATACACTTATATAATTAGCCTATCTTCTTTTAAATTTATTGTGCGCTTCTTGATGTTGTTTCACAAAGGGAGGGACCTCCAATTTCATGTTGCTTCCGAGCGGCAGATAATTTTTTATTAGAAGCTTTTTCATGTCAGAAATACGGTCGGCGGCTTTCCATTGCCTGCCTAGGAGCGATCGCTATTAGAAAGAAGCTTTTCTATTATTCAGTAATTCATGTCGACAATGGGTTTCGAGTCCGGGCCTTGCGAATTAGCAAAATATTAGTTCCAATATTAACACCAAACATTCTGATGCTTGAGGCTTATAAAGTATTGAATTCATTTGGGTGATTTTTTCAAAATACCTATAGAAACACAATAGTACTTAGCAATTACATTTCTCTATACGTTTTACCTGATTTTCAAACTCTTTTTGATCTACATCGATCGCCAGACGTACATCGAAGCAAACCATTAACGACGGCGGTACGACATTACTTTGAACACCACCGCCTAGGCGTGTTAAATTTATTGTGGTCACATCGCCGATGGTGAATTCGGGATTATTTTCCAATTTTTGTAATTCTTGCTTACGCATTCCCATCATTTTGTTAACAATATAGTGAAGTTTCTCGCCAGCTGTATTTTTCAAGAGAAGTGAACCATGTCCAGCTGTGCCTGAAATCTGAAAATATATACCTAAAACGATATTTTTTTTTATTTTGTATACAATTAATCCGCTTTAAGTTGATAATGCCAACAATAAATGTTGATTACTTACGCCACACACTACGCTCAGCAAAGAAAACAGGGAACTCTTCATTGGGCGACGCCAGGCCCTCATCCAATGAAAATCCTACATTCAAAGATTTGAATTCTGCAGTATGCACAAATGGACGCATACCAAAACGTCCACCCATTTCCTCATCTAAATGGATTTACAAATGTATTAGCATTATAATTATACTTATATTAAATTTTTCGTCTGTATCTTTTGCATCAAAAATCGCATTTTAATAGGAACAATAAATGTTTGGTAAATAAAGTTCGGTTCTACGCGAGCATAGGCATTTCTTTTATAACTACAAATGTTATGACTTGAAATCATAAGCATATGTAAATTTATAAACAAAGTTCCAAACATTTTACAAAATTTTCCAACATTTCATTAACACTTTCAACTTTTTAACCAGAAGTTTTAGAATTATTCTGAGTATGCAGTTTTATATCCCACTAAACTTTAATATAACAAAGTGCAAGTTTTAAGTGACTGTATACATTGATTCTTGATTTTTTGTTTTGATGATGCCATATAAATATGATTTCGACCATGTACATACTTTGAATGATAAAAAGACGTGAGACCTCTGCGAAAAAAAATTTAACTCCACGGCAGTTTGTAGTCATTTCAAACTTACACTTTGTTATAAGGCGTTTTTCAATAGGTGCGCTTCAACTTTTTTCCGATAGGGAGGGCGAACGACGCAATATTTTTTTATTTTTCGCTTGTCATTTGTAAACTTCATGAGTATACATTTCATCGTGGAGCGCTACACACTTGAGCAACGATTGCAAATTGTGCAAATTTTTTATGAAAATAATCGTTCCTTTTTCCAAAAAATCATCTTCAGTGATGAAGCTCACTTTTGGCTCAATGGCTTTGTCAACAAGCAAAATATGCGTTACTGGGCAGAAAGCAATCCACACGTGATTCATGAGACACCGTTGCATCCCGAAAAAATCATTGCTTGGTGCGGTTTACATGCCGGCGGCGTAATTGGCCCATATTTTTTCGTTGACGAGAACGATCGCCACGTTACAGTGAATGGAAATCGATACCGCGACATGGTAAACGATTATTTTTAGCCGCAATTGAATGGTATGGACTTAGACGACATGTGGTTTCAACAGGACGGGGCCACAAGCCACACAGCACACGCTACAATTGATTTGTTGAAGAGTAAGTTCGATGAGCGCATTATTTCCAGAAATGGACCGGTCGAATGGCCGCCGCGCTCGTGTGATTTGACGCCTCTAGACTATTTTCTTTTGGATTATGTGAAGTCATTGGTCTACAGTAACAAGCCGGCGACGATTTGTGAGCTCAGACCCAATATTGAACGCGAAATTGCTGGAATTTCGGCCGATTTATGCAAAAGAGTGGTCGAAAATTGGGTTCAACGATTGGACTTCGTAAAACGTGCACGCGGTGGTCATGGAAAAGAAATCGAATTTCATACTTAAATGTATATGTTCAAACTCGATAATAAAAAAAAATTAGTTAAAAAAGTCAAACCGTTTGTGTTTTATTCAAAAAAAAGTTGAAGCGCTCTTACTGAAAAACGCTTTACTAAAAAAAACTCTAAACACTGTGATTAAAAGTTGAAAACTTTTGAAGTTCTAAACATTGTAGTTAAAAGTTGAAAACTGTTATATAATGTCTAAAAATTTTATGAAAGGTTTGAAACTTTGCGTTATATGTTTTACAGTATGAACTAGATTTTTATAAAAAAATAGTGGTGCATTCGGCCGCCGTAGTCGAATGGGTGGGTGCGTGACTATCATTCGGAATTCAGAGAGAACGTAGGTTCGAATCTCGGCGAAACACCAAAATTAAGAAAACGCTTTTTCTAATAGCGGTCGCTCCTCGACAGCCAATGGCAAACCTCCGAGTGTATTTCTGCCATGAATAAGCTCCTCATAGAAAACATCTGACGTTCTAATTCGACTTGAAACTGTAGGTCCCTCCATTTGTGGAGCAACATCAAGACGCACGCCACAAATAGGAGGAGAAACTCAGTCAAACACCCAAAAAGGGTGTACGCGCCAATTATATACATATATATATACATATAATATATACCTATATAAAACAGTCCGCGGATGACATATGGCAAAAATTAGTTTTTTGTTTTTTGGTAGGACTGTTATAAGCTTACATGGCAAATTTCAGCGTGATATGTCACATAGTTTGTTTTCTGTGCTACTGTAAACAAGTCAAGCTCGAGTGTGTTCTTCGAATTTAACGATGGAAATTCAAGTTGAACAAAGAATTTGTTTGAAATTTTGTTATTCCAACAAAATTTCGGCTTCAGACGCCTTAAAACTGTTGCAGACAATCTATGGGGACTCTGCTCTATCGCGTGCACGTGTTTTCCAGTGGTACAAATCGTCCAAAGAGGGCCGTACATCAACCCAAAAAACCACGCCAAAGTCGCTCAAAAATTAAGGTTATGCTGACTGTTTTTTTCGATTACGAAGATGTGGTGCACTCGGAGTTCCTTCCGCAAGGCCGATCGGTTAACGCTGAATATTATTTAGACGTTTTAAAGCGTTTGCGCGAGAACATTCGTCTTAAAAGGAAGGAATTGTGGGACAACAAGTCATGGTTCTTGCATCACGATAATGCACCAGCTCACACATCACGTCTTGTTCGCGATTATTTGAACAAAAATAATGTTAATGTTCCGCAAGCACCGTATTCGCCTGATATGGCTCCATGTGACTTTTTCCTGTTTCCCAAGCTCAAGTTGCCGCTCCGTGGAAAAATTTTGAGACAATTGAAGTCATAAAAGAGAATTCGAAGAACACACTCGAGCTTGACTTGTTTACAGTAGCACAGAAAACAAACTATGTGACATATCACGCTGAAATTTGCCATGTAAGCTTATAACAGTCCTACCAAAAAACAAAAAACTAATTTTTGCCATATGTCATCCGCGGACCGTTTTATTGATAACGTCTCGTTCATATTTGAGCAGAAGTTATATCGATTTTTATTCAAATTAGCGTGTACATGGACAGACAGACAGACAGATTTAGTCGTAAACTTCTCTCGCCATTTACATCGTCTTGGCATACATACATATATAAAGTACGGTCACCTATATAAGTACAGTGATTAGTAATAAATCCAAAAATAATAATTTACCGGTTTACATATGGTAGATTGACAATCAACTGTCAATAGTGGACCAAAATTTAAAAGGCTACAAAATTGCCTACTCGAAAATTTTCTGAAATTTGAATTAAAAAGTTTGAAATTTTGATGAATTTTTTTTTAATTGCACAAAGTGTGAAGCTAGAATTGATAGGGTTTTTGTAGTGGATTGGACTGTATTTGCATAAAGAAATTATTAAAATTAAAAAGTTAAAAATTTTTGTGGAAAAAGAAAATGGTTATTAAAGCAACCGCATTTGATCTAGTAACACACGGGTTTCTGATAATTCAAGGGAAGACTGTATTGTGCTCGAAAATAAACATGCATCAAAATATTATTCCATCTAACGGTATTTCGCAGCAGTAAAACATCAGCAGTTGTAATTTATTGGTTCACTTGGCCTACATTAAAGTTGTGAAAGGAATCGGTTTTTTAAGTATTCATTGTGTTTGGTCGAAAACATCTTAATTCCAATAAAATGGGAAAGCAGAAAGATTTAACAGATTGCGAAAAAATACAAATTGTTATCTTGACGTTAGAGGGACTTTCAAATAGCCAAATTGCTCAAATTTACAAGGGACCGCAAATCTTGGAGTTCTGTTACAAATAACGATTCCGGTGAATGGGAAAAAAGTAATTTAGTGACGAAAATAAGTTCAATCTAGATGAGCCGGATGGATACAATTACTATTTCACTATCACAGCCATGAAGGTGAAGTTATGGTGTGGGAGGCAATATCGTACCTACTATGACGCGTTCGAATTCAAAACTGAAACTTTAGCATAGCCAACGCATTTCCCAGATCTGAAAATTGTTGAAAATCTACGGGGATGGGGTTTATGAGAATGGGCAACAATTTGAAGGCAAAAATGCTTTAATTCGAATGATAAAATCGGCCTGGTCAGAAATTTCATTAAACTATCTGGATATTTTGTGCAAATGCATTCTTTTACGTATTTACGAAATAATTTATAAACAAGTTGGCTGCACAAACTATTAAGCTTTAAATAATAAATGTAAAACAAAATTTCCTATATTTGTTATTATTTTTCTTATTTGGTTAGTCCTCTATTTAAGTGGAACAAATCAAACACAGTGTTACATCCCTAGCTGATTTCCAGTGAAAGCTTGGTGACATTCGGTTCAGTGGAAGCGAAGTTATTGCGTCTAAAGTGTCATCGGTACAAAAATGAGTTTCGAACAAAGAGCTAATATCCAATTTTGTTGTAAAATCAGTAAAATGTTTACCGAAACATTTGAGTTGATGGAAAAAGTTTATGGCGATGATTGTCTATCTCGTGCCAGAACTCATGAGTGGTTTACACGTTTCAGAGATGGTTGTGGGGACATAAATGACAATGATCATACGGGCGGCCCAAAATCAGTAATCATCAAAAACTTTATCGAAATTGTTGGTAAATTTATCAAAAATTAACCGAAATCATAGTTGAAATTCATGGAATCGGAGTTGAATATCTTCAAAACATCGATTTATCGCATTTTAACTGAGCTGAGCCCAAATACGAAAGGTCTGTGCACGTTTCATTCCGCACAAGTTACTGAGGACCAAAAATTCTTCAGAATTCAACATTCGAAAGACCTTATTAAAGAGGCGAGAAAAGACGAGAACTTCCTTTACAACATTGTAACTGGTGATGAAACGTGAACCTGAAACTAAGCGCCAAAGTGCCGAATGGAAGGCTCCAGACAAGACACCACCCAAAACATCGCGTTTGGAGAAGTCAAAAATCAAGTTGGTGCTCATTTGTTTTTACGATTTCAAAGGAATTGCCCACAAGGAATTCGTGTCAACGGGCTAAACCGTCAATACAATTTTCTATCTTGGCGTTCTGAAGCGTTTGTTGCATGGCATTCGTCGGATTCGCCCTGAATACCGCGAAGGAGGAAGCTGGCGCTTATTGCATGATAATGAACCATCTCATCGATCCACTATTGTGTCTGATTTTTTGACTAGAAATCGCTTTTTAACCATCAATCACTCATCGTATTCGCCTAATATGGCTCCCTGTGACTTTTACCTTTTCGGAAAATTGCATTTGGCCGTGAAATGGAAAAACGTTTTGCGTCCATAGAGACCATCCAAAGGGCTTGTAGCGACATCCTGAAAGGCATTCCGGTCAATGACCTGAAACACTCTTTCGAAAAGCTTTTAGATCGCGCGAAACAGTGTATCGAGGCCAGAGGAGACTATTTTGAATAAATAAACTCGAAGGTGTCAGAACAAAGCTCCTGTCGTTTCTATTTTAGCACAGTATTGTTTATTTTGGACTTCACCTTGTATTTTGATGCATTGTTTATTTCCGAGCAAAGTACAGTCTTCAGTTGAATTATGAGAAAACCTTGTCTTACTAGATCAAATACGGTTGATTTAATAATCATTTTATGCCATAAAAACTATGCCTCTAATCAAGTGAATCGAACTGTATGTGCGTATATCCATAACTACCAAAAACCTGTTATGTGAACAAAGTCATAATATTGAGTATCTACGCATGGGTATGTGAACGTAATAGTGGAAAATACTTTATAATATTTCCATAACGATTTTTGTTAAAAACGTTTTCCCATATCAAATATCATACGTTTGAGGCTGAATAATTGAATAAGGGTGGATCATACGTGACGTAGTATAGGAACACACGGCGAGGATATTATTCTAAATACAGGGTGGCTGATGAAAGCCGCTACCAAAAAAAAATTGAATAACTTTTTTTCTATTTAAGTTATCTGTTCCATTTTTGTTTTAATTTGCAGATTGATCTTTAAAATTTATTAAAATGGATAACTGGGACACGCAAACAAGAATTTGGATAGTCCGCCGCTATCACGCACTGGAGTCCGTAGTTTTGGTACAGAGAGAGTACAGGCGGATGTTTGGCGGCGATCCCCCGAGCAGATGGACCATAATGAGACTGGTGAATAATTTTGCTGAGCAAGGAACAGTCGCAAGAAGGCCTTATCATCGACACCCACCAGTTCGGACAGAGGAAACGATCGCTGCTGTAGCTGCAGCTATACAAAGCAATCCAAGGGTTTCAACAAGAAGCTTATCTGCTCAACTTGGTGTCAGCCGACAGTCTTTGCAAACAATAATGCACAAAGATTTAGACTTATTTCCCTACAAAATTCAAATGGTTAACAAACTGAATGCAGCAGACTTGCCGATTCGCTTGGAATTTTGCCAGAAGATCCTGCAAACGGTGGAAGAAGACCAAAACATGTTAAACTGCCTTTTCATGTCTGATGAGGCCCATTTCGATTTAAACGGCAATGTGAACAAACAAAATTGTCGAATATGGAGTACTTCTAACCCACAGATACTCCACGAGACGGAATTGCATCCTCTTCGCGTGACAGTGTGGTGTGCGGTTTCTTCACGCTGTATTGTCGGGCCTTATTTTTTTTGAAGAAAATGGTCACACCGTTACGGTTACTGGACACCGTTATTTGAAAATGCTGAAAGAATTTTTCTATCCAGAACTACGCCGAAAGAGAATTCCTTTCAACTCTGTGTGGTTTCAACAAGATGGGGCAACGTCTCACATAGCCCAGACTGTTATGACAGAGTTGCGACGAAAATTTCCCAATAAACTGATTTCAAGAAACTCCGAATTTCGTTGGCCCCCCAGGTCGCCTGACCTTACTGCACCTGACTTTTTCTTGTGGGGTTTATGTAAACAAGAAGTTTATAAAACAAAGCCAACAAATTTAGATGAACTAAAACAATCCATTCGGGCAACAATTGCGGCTATTCCCGTCGCAACTCTCAAAGCAGCAATGAACAACTTTTTACTAAGATGCCGCACTTGTGTCAACGAGCATGGGGGGCATTTAAATTCAATTATTTTTAAAACTAGTTAAGCTACATTTAATAAAATTTAATGACCTTCAACTTGAAAAAAAAATAAATGAATTCCATATACTAAAAAAAAAGTTATTTGAGTTTCTTAATGTAGCAAAATTCATCAGCCACCCTGTACTTGATCATTTCTGTTATACGAGGAGCGATATAGCACCTTATGCTTGGCTATTTCATCCGTATAATTTTAGAGCAATAAGATTAATTTCAGTTCAATTTTAACTTTAAAGCCCTTGGAATTTAGGCGCATTATGTATGCACTTATATATGAAAGAGAAACATTTAGCTCTTCAAACTAATCACAACTTAAATGCCATCAACATTCACACAAACTAAATTTTTCTTCATTCTGCCAGCTTTGGTCATACTTAGTAGGAACTTCACTAAAATCTAACTCGGATGCCTATATTTGGAGCAAAAGTAGACTTTGATAAGTCAAATTTTTCTACACACATAAGCTACTGATTATTTCAAAACTGCATGCCAACTGAATTGAGAATAATGTCTTCAGCCTCTCATCCATAGAAAGCGCCATTATTCCTTTCCTTTTCATTGGCGATGCATACTATATAAGTATAGTATACGACTTAATGATTATGAGTGGCTATTACGATGTTATTATTTGTATTTGTATGTATGTATGCACATGTAATTGATATATGTATGTATGTATATTAAAGCATTCCACTTGAATGTTTCTAATCATACCTGCGATAAACGATATATGAATTGTTCGTTTAAATTTTGCTCCACTCTTCTTGAGTGCACGAATCGCGCCCAGGTATTGCATTCCAACACATTTCATGTCTTGTGCGCCGCGTGCAAATATCCGTCCTTCTTCATCGATGTCAGCGGCAAATGGTGGATGGGACCAATTCTCTGGAAATACCGGCACCACATCCATATGCGAGTGCAAGAATATGGCAGGTAGCGAAGGCTCTTTGCCTTGCCATGTTAAGATCACAGCTGGATTACGATCATTGTCTGGATAACGTACTTGTATGGGAAGATCGAGCAATTTCGCTTGTAGTTTTAAAAATTCCACACAAGGTTCTGCAAATGCGAAAAAACATAAATAATAATAATTCGGTGAATTGCAAACAAATTGTATTATAGTTTATCCTAAAGTTACCATAATCGGGATCTGGGTGTACACTAGGGATTCGGAGATATTCCCGAAAATACTGTATTTCCTCATTGGTCTCCCACCTGCTTTTCGTAGCCATTATTCTAGTGTGATAAAGTAGCAATCAACGCTGGCAGTTTACGATACACTAAACAGTAATGTTTTCAGCGACGTTTCAACGCTTGAACACTTTAACTCATAATTTAAATAAATTTTGTGTTTGCTTCATACCCAACAGTCAATGGGATTACTTAGACAGCTGGTTACCTCATCCTCGTTTAGGTATTCAGTGAATAGTTGGTAACTAATTAAATCACGCGTTCATCAAGTGCTAAGAGTTGATGCCAAAGGAAATATTTAGAATCAATAGTGGACTACTTCCTGAAATTTTGAAATATTCGCAAAAAGTACATTAGAAAAAACGTTGCATGTATCCTCCAGAAATAATAGTATTGAAATATATTTATTCAACAATAGCTGATCTGTCCTCATTCTTCACTCATTCGGCAAAGTTATTTACTCCTGTGGGCAAAAAGTAAGGTGAATTTATTTGTCTAACTTCGCGGGATTAAAATTTCGCTCTAGTTATTTTTTCATGAGTTGGCAGCACTGTTAATAACATCTGAGCCAACTTTCATGTGAATGTCATTATCAGTAATATATTTACGCTTGTGTTTACCAAACGACCAAGAGTGCATTTTTCGATTTTTACAATGTCTGATTTAATTGAGCAAAGAAGTGCCATCAAATTTTGTTTGCGGAATGAAATTTCGGCTGCGGAAAAGTTTAGCATGTTGCGGAAGGCATTTGGTGATTCGACCATGTCGCAGAAAAATGTTTATAAGTGGTACAAAGACGTGAAAGAGGGTCGAGAACGTGTTGATGACTTGGAGCGCTCCGGACGACCATCGACGTCAACAGATGACCAACACGTCAATAAAGTGAAGGAGTTAGTGCTCAAAAATCGTCGTTTGACTGTTAAAGACCTTACTGATATGATCGGAATATCAGAAGGATCTGTGAAAACCATTTTGAAAGACCATTTGGGCCTGCAAAAAGTCAAATCTCGTTTGGTATCGAAAACTCTCAATTTCTTGGAAAAAAGTCGTCGCGTTGATGTGTGTGAAACAATGCTTTCAGACTATCAGGACAAGCTCAAATGCATCATTACGGGAGATGAGACTTGGATTTATGCTTAAGATCCTGAAACAACTGACCAATCAAGCGAATATCGTGCTAAAGGCGAGGCCAGACCGAAAAGAGCACGTCAAAGTCGTTCAAAAATAAAGATCATGATTTTTTTTCGATTTTCGTGGTGTAGATTTTCACACTGTTAATAAGGAATATTATTTGAGCGTTATGCGTCGTTTACGTGAAGCAATTCGTCTAAAAAGACCAGAATTATGGGCCAACAACTCTTGGTTTTTGCATCACGATAATGCACCGATTGAGGAGATAAAAGCTGAATCAAAGAAGGTGCTGATGGCTATACCGGAAATGGACTATTTGGCATGTTTCGGGGATTGGAAAAATCGTTGGCATAAGTGTATTTCATCGAGAAGGGATTATTTTGAAGGGGATGAAATTGATTTACAAGAATAAATAAAGATTTTTCATTTTACAACCAAATTCACCTTACTTTTTGCCCACAGTAGTATTTATTTAATAATTTTTTGGAAAACCAGTGCTTCCAGTTAAACTGATTCAATAGATCGTAAACCAGCGATTACAGTCATCCAAAAGTCAACTAAAGGGTTTTCCAATAGCAGGTGTTATTTTGAATAGCCCGCTATTTCGGTAGATGCCACTTTTGCAGCTGTCATTTTTTGATATTTGACAAGTAGAAACTACGCTATTAATAAAAATGGAACGATACACGCGTAAACAACGTATTGAAATTTTTAAAATTCACTATAAAAATGGTGAAAATTTGGCAGAAACGGTTCGTAAAATTCGAACATTTTTGGGTCATCGTGAGGCACCTTGTCGAACCGCAATACAAAAATTGGTGAAAAAATTCGAGCTGCTGGGACAAGTTAGTGATGTGAAGAATAAAAGCCGTGCACGTGGCTCAAGAACAGCCGAAAATATTGCTGTTGTAGCCGAAAGTGTTGAAGAAAACCCAGGTTTGACAATTCCTCGTCATTCTTAGGAATTAGGCATTCCACAAACGTCATTACACTGTATTTTCCATAAAGATTTGGGTCTTAAGGCTTATAAAGTCCAGTTAACACAAGAACTCAAGCCGTCCGATCATCTAAAACGTCATGTCTTTGTTGATTGAGTCGTTGAAATGCATGAAAATGATCCGGAATTCCATTGAAAAATCAACTTGAGTGATGAAGCCCATTTCCACCTCGGTGGCTTCGTCAACAAAATCCAAGAGTTATTGTTGAAAAGCTTCTCTATCGTCAACGTGTGACTGTTTGGTGCGGTTTATGGTCCGGCGGAGTCATTGGGCCTTACTTTTTCGAAAATGAAGCTGGAGTAACAGTTACGGTGAATGGATTGCGCTATCGAGAGATGATTAACGAGTTTTTATGGCCGGAATCGGATGGTATTGATCTGGACAACGTTTATTTTCAACAAGACGGCGCTACGTGCCACACAAGCAATGAAACTATTGATCTTTTATCAAAATAACACCTCTTATTGGAAAACCCTTTATAATAAAATGCCATGTTAAATGAAAATCGTGTCGACTGACTTAGGAAGAAGGCATGAAACGCGACATCAGCAGTCAACATTTCTTTATTCGATTTAAGTTTGGTAAATGATGTATAATTTCGAGCAATTAAGTATCGATGATAGTAGATACCAAAGTGCATTCAAACAAGTCTGCTAACTATTGAGAGCTCAAGAATTCAGCATTCTTTTTCTTGATTGGCACGATAACATCTTACGCGGTTTTGGCCCAGTTTAACAAAGCGCGCCAGTCGTCTCTGTTTTGTGCCAAATCCGAGTGAGGTCAAGTCCTTCTCTACCATATCTTTCCAACGCAGAGAAGCCTTCCTCTTCTTCTGCTACCATAAGCTTGTACCGCATCGAATACTTTGCTTCCATTCGGACGACATAGCCCAGCCAACGAAGCCGCTGGATCTTTATTCGCTGCGCTATGTCAACATCGCTGTTAAGCTCATACAGGTCATTGCTCCATGGCCTACGATACTCGTCGTCACCAACTTGCAAAGGATCAAAAATCTCCGTCGTACGTTAGAACGGACATGATGAGAGCATTGTAGAGATTCGGCATTCTTATTGTGTCAAAACTTTTGAAATTCCTTAACCCAAAGTATACGCATAAAAATAAAAGTTGTGTGACAGGCATAAATATTTTTAGACAAAAATCAAACATTTAAAATGAGCTGCTTAATTCTGAGGACTTTTAACTTAATTATAGTTATTCATGCCTCCGGTAGACCCGATAACGAGAATGAAAGTATAGAACAGGGAGCAATAGAGTTGGATGTAGACAATTTACTAGGAAATAACAACTGTATCTATAAAAGCGAGTCAACTTTTCAATAGGTTTTGTAAATCTAGATTAGACCTGTCGATCTGTTTTCCATCATTCCCATGCCCGTTCTAAGCAGTGGAAGGGATGCCGCCCCAATAAAGTAGCCCTGTATAGTGCGCTGAACTGCACCCCCTCGTCTATCGTCACCGAAGCATCTATGCGCAACAAGGCTGCTCCCAATAGTTCTTCTTAGGGCTGGTATTGAGCCTAACCCTGGACTGAAAGCTTATTTCAGCTGCATTTGCCAAGCATGGCTCCACCCGAACTCAACTTCGGACAAATTTAATTAATGCAATGGGTAGTACCACCTTAAGATCTGTTAAGGACTTAAGAACCACAGAGAGTGGATCACACAGTTTTTGTTGCTCTTGCCGTCAGGCATACCCAGTCTCCACGGCTTCTACGTCGTCCAATGCGGCGGCGCCTCCATCAACCACCACAAACGATCGAGACCTCTACAGCTTCTCGGAGCCCATCAGAGTAACATCACTCCCCTCTTCTTTACTTTACTTTACAACTTCTACATCTCAGAGCTTCCTCAATCACCAGAGAGAGTTTCATTGATCTCATATCCTAACACTTGCGCGATAATGGCGTCCAGCAATGATATTGATTTCCCGTTTCTTCACTGCGATAAATCTCCAACTTTCCTCACTAGACTTACGACGACCCTATTTACCATCGGAACGAAGGAGGCCAAATTACAGCTACAGGGAAAGGAGTATAGATAGATGCAGATAGAGCATAGATAGGATAGATGTTCAGCAAAGAATTCCTGCTGGGTTGTTACCGCAGCAACCATCTGAGCAGACATTTTCTGGAGGTTGTGCCAAGCGAGTCAAGAGGCTTCTCTTTAACTACGCCCACGAGATCCACCGGACGCAATGTACATTCATCGGGAGACCCTTTCCACCCTCCTGAGCTCCCGATCCTCGAATGCCGTAATCCAACCACCACATATTGCAGACGACGAGCTTCAGCTGCCTCGCGAGACCCGTGTAACTTTGACCCTATTGTTTTCTGGATATTGTAGTAGGTTGAACTCCTACTTGTCCAGAATCGACCCCGCATACACAATATACATATAATATGTTCAGCATGTGAAGGTAAACCGCACCACATTAACCACGTATTCACATGGCCTATCAAATCTACTCACCTAATTTCCCTCTCCCTCTGGACCCAACCTGTCGAAACAACACGTTGTCTGGGCCAACTTAGATGAATTAGACGAAAACGACCGCTGGCTACACCGCACTGACAGGGTTTAGTAAACTGCTACAACAACAACAAATGGGTCTGGCAATATATAGACAGGCATTAAATGACATTCATTGGGGGAAGGAGGCTCTACTTCTTCTTAAACTGCTGCCCCCCAAACACGAACGAAGACGAAAAGCTTCAGCTGCCTCGTGAGACATAACGCGGGTTGGCTCAATTGTGTTCAGGATAATACAGTAGGTTGGACTCGGGATTGAACCGGGCATGCTTAATGTATGTTCGGCGTGTGAAGATACCCCTAACACCTTAACACTCCCCTCTTCTTCTAGACCCGATAGCATGATTCTGATGGAAATAGACGACGAAGACCGGTAACTAAACCATACTTGATGAACTGCTAAAATAACAACAAGAACCTGTCCTCCGTAAAAAAATATGTTAAATTCTACTTAAGCCCTACTACAAATTTGTTAGCAACTGGTAGCCGGGCAATTTATAATTCAGTTATTTTTGAACTGTGACTTTTGTAATATTTTATAATTATAGACTCTACTTGTGCCCTAGCTATCTACCTGTCCTTATTATCAATGAGCTCATTTATGATCTACATCATATTTCCCACTGGGTTGTCTCTGTGTCGGTATTGTACAGATATTTTATTACTTAGTACGAACGAATGTGTATATGTATACAGTACAATGTAAGTATCTATGTATGAGTGTATGCAGTTATCACTCGTAGGTAAGACTAACTGCATTAATGAACAAAAGTAGAACGATTTCAACAAGTTGTATTTGAGCAACGAATTTACTTAGTTAATTTATTGAAATTTATGTGCCCCGCATTTGTCCACTACTCGTACAACTGGTTTGTTTAGTTTTCGAGATTTTCAAATAAGCTTTTCGCACACAATTTCCCATTTTTGCATGTACATACCAAGGCATTAAACATACATATGCATGTACACCTGTGCTCACAATAAAAGCAGCGCAACATATTGCAAGTCAGAAATTTTTTTTTGACGTGATAACGTCTTATAATTCGATTTAACAGGCTGCATGCACGAAAAAATGTGTCGTTACCTTGCTCATTAGTGTTACCTTGCTCATATGTCGTTACCTTGATCATTGCCGTTACCTTGCTTATTTGTCGTTACCTTGTTCATTGCATTGAATGAACTGCAAGCGAAAGCGCGGAACGAACGACAAAGCAAACGAACGGCAACGTTCGACATCTTGCTCTCTCCTACTTAAGTGAGCGTATAGATGTATGTATATGCGCATATGTACATATATAAATTCACGTATTTGTATTTGCATATGCCTTCTTATTGATTATTATTAATTTGATTTACTTGAAGAATTTAAAATAAAACCAAGTTTGTTAATAATACCTGTTGTTTTAATGTTATTATTATTTTTTGACGTGATAACACACCAAAAAATGTTACCTTGCTTGAACAGCATGTTATGTTATGTTATGTTATGTTATGTTATGTTATGTTATGTTATGTTATGTTATGTTATGTTATGTTATGTTATGTTATGTTATGTTATGTTATGTTATGTTATGTTATGTTATGTTATGTTATGTTATGTTATGTTATGTTATGTTATGTTATGTTATGTTATGTTATGTTATGTTATGTTATGTTATGTTATGTTATGTTATGTTATGTTATGTTATGTTATGTTATGTTATGTTATGTTATGTTATGTTATGTTATGTTATGTTATGTTATGTTATGTTATGTTATGTTATGTTATGTTATGTTATGTTATGTTATGTTATGTTATGTTATGTTATGTTATGTTATGTTAAGTTATGTTATGTTATGTTATGTTAATGTTAACTCATTCTCTATATCCATACAAAATATCTATCAAACAAATAAAATTAAAATTTTCTTTTGAAAAATGCAACCATTCAATCAGTATTTTCTTATGACGTTATCACGTTAAACTATCGTCAGTAAACCGACTTTACAGACAACCTCTTTTTTTTAATTTTTTAATTTTTATTTTGTTATATTATATTTTTAATACAGTTATATTATATTTTTAATACACAATTACATTTAATAACATTTAACAAACTTTCATCAACTTTTTAATCAGAACTTTTAGCTAAACCTCGAAAAGTTTTATAGCCCATTGCATTTTGGTTTAATACTGTGTCAGCTTCAACTGTTTCGCGTTGATTTTTGTTTTTTTTTTTTTTTTGCATACTTATGCATTTTCTTCCATAAATGAATACTCGAAATTTTTCATGTACAAGCACAAAAATATTCTCAAAAATTAAAACAACTTGACACGACAATGGCGGAACAGGATGGATGAGCTAGGAATTGAGAAACAAGCCACCATATACTGGATTCTTGTACAAAAGGGAATTGAAGGAAACGCGAAAGTGGATATACCAGCCAAAGCAGGCGCAAATCTTCCTGTAGCTGGCACGTTCGGTATACAACCAGCTCTCTGCAAACAACGCCTGGATGATGAACAAACTCAAGATGGGAAAGAACCAGCTCATGCAGGATCGCGAAAATCATGCCACAATGTGAGGTCTAGAAATTATATTTTATCCCTTCCCAGAAAATGGTGTAAATTTGTAGTGGGCATACAAACGGGACACTATATCACTCGACCAAACTGAAGCTAGTGCAAAACGGTACATGCACATGACAAGTCAGCGCGAGAGGAATTCTGGTACACCTACTCTGCCACTGTCCTGTACTTAGCAAAACTCAAATAAACTGCTTAGGCTCTGCATTAGGGTGCGGCCAGAGTGAACGCTGATGCCGAGCCGAGCTTATTGACGCTTATTTTCATGCGAGAAGAAAATTTGTATATAACACAGTGAATGCGAGAATCAGCGCTGAAATTTTGTTTATTCCATGTGTTTTGCTCTTACATATGTCATTTAATTTTGTTGTTCATTTGTGTTTATAAAATTGCTGTACACGGTAATGGATTCATCTGATGACGAGTATTTTGCTTCTCCTAGTGTGATTAATGCAATTATTAACACAAAAGAGTTTGGAAAACATCCAATTACACTAAAAAGGAATGAATTTGGTGAATTTCATCATTTATATAATGATTTATATTATATTTATTTCGTGGAGGGAGCCTGAGAAACGGCTACCCCACTCCATTGGCCAGTTTTTTTTCGATTTTCGTGGTGTGGTGCACTATGGATTCCTTCCACCTGGCCAAACTGTTAATAAGGAATATTATTTGAGCGTTATACGTCGTTTACGTGAAGCAATTCATCTAAAAAGACCAGAATTATGAGCCAACAACTCTTGGGTTTTTGCATCATGATAATGCACCGTCTCACACTGCACTCGTTCTTCGTGACCATTTCGCCAAAAATTCTACGCATATCGTTCTGCAACCACCGTATTCGCCTGATTTGGCTCCGTGTGACTTCTGGCTATTCCCAAAACTCAAGAGACCACTCCGGGAAACGCGTTTCGAGTCGATTGAGGAGATAAAAGCTGAATCGAAGAAGGTGCTGATGGCTATACCGGAAATGGACTATTTGGCATGTTTCGGGGATTGGAAAAATCGTTGGCATAGGTGTATTTTATCGAGAGGGGATTATTTTGAAGGGGATGAAATTGATTTACAAGAATAAATAAAGATTTTTCATTTTACAACCAAATTCACCTTACTTTTTGCCCAAAGGTAAAAAAAGAAAATATTAATCCTGGCAATCCTAATAAGGATAATGGAAAACTTTTATCAAATTATTGCATTGTCATCGGTCCTTGATAGGTGCGCAAAATTTCAAGTCGATCAGATTTTTAGAAGCCAGTGAAAATTAAGCTCAAAGATTCCGTTACATGCATACATACATACATACATACATACATACAACCCGACCTAATAAAAGTGTGTTAAAAACACAACTGCACTCTAAAAAGTAAACATCAACAATCCAAAAAAGCGAGCAAAACGCTTTGAAACTGTTTTCTCGCACTCATCGGCTTTGCTCTCTGCTCTTGTCGGCGCTCACTGTGTTATACACAAGCTTATTTGTATTGACTTGTATGTAACCAGTTTTATCGCACTGACAATCTTTATCGCACTGACAATCTCGGCTCGGCTTTCAGCGTTCACTCTGGCCGCACCCTTATTTTCAACTTTAGAAAGTGTGGCAGATCAAAAAATTAATTAATTTATCTAACCTGTGTATTAAAGACAAAATAAATATAAAGTTCTTATACTCTTCTTACAAACACTTGGTATCGCTATGCAACAATTTTTGATTCATATGCGATCAACAGGATCAGACAGGTAAAACCTTACCTAACATAACTTTTGAGTCACTTCAAACTTGCACTAAGTATACAAACATTCAGTAGACTATAAAACTGCATACCCAATTTTTTTCTAAAAATTCTGATTAAAAGTTTAAAATTTGATATGAAAAATTTTTGAAATTTTTTATTGAAGTATTAACTATTGGGTTTTTAGATTTTATTTTATTTTACAATGATTTGTTTGCTGTTTGGCAAAGGGTAAGTTTACCTTCGATAGAACTCTTTCTGCTCTACAAAACTTTGTTAATTGTATTTTTGAGTTATTTAATTTTATAATTAGTTTTGAGGCTTAGAAATGGAATAACCAGGAGGCAAAAATTAACGTTTTCGACACCTACTCTTCTTTGCTTTTCATCGAGGTTAAAAAGTGTGAATGAGGCTATTCGACTGAAAATACCTGATCGATATGGTCAAACCATACTTCTTTACGACAACGCCAGGCCTCGTGTTGTATTAGTCGTCAAAGCCGCACTCCAAGAGCTTCTTCAACATCCGCCGTATTCTCCGGACCTTGCACCGACCGATTACCATCTGTTACGCTCACTGTCAAACCATATGAAACAACGAGGTCCTCATACTGCCTCCTTTGACACTAGACCAGGCGATTTTTGACGGAACGTCACCAACAAATTGGTCGAGAGGTAGGAAGAGGTTGTAAACAGCAACGGCGAATATATAACACAGTCCTGCGAGGGTGAGTTTCTAGAATGGCTGTACTTGTTTCTTGTAGTTTTTTATGCGCTGAAAACGAATCTGATCTTCAAAATGCTCCATCACGTCAGGATTTTTGGTAAATGAAGCCTAAAAGGTCAAAAAATTGCCATTTTAGCCATTTTTGATAATTCTTTTTTGGGATAGAAAATTTTTTTTTTCAATTTTCGACGAAAAGGTTGCATAGTACAACTCTTTAGCTTTAAAACCCATTTTTTTAAATTATTGTACGATTTTTTAAAAAAAAGTTATGGCATTTTGAAATTAACAGTTTCAGTTACGTATACGTTGGGTATAACGTCAAATTTCCCGCTTCACAAAGTCTTTTATCCTGGCGCGATAGCATTCACAATTCAATGTTACATTGGCGTCAGCCTCGTCTTTGAAGAAATAAGTGCTGATGATTCCTTTAGCCGATAGGGCACACCAAACAGTTGGTTTCAAGAGTGTAATGGCTATTTTTGAAAGGCTTCAACCCAAATACGGCAATTTTGTTTATTGACGTAGCCATTAAGCCAAAAATGGGCCTCATCGCTGGACAAAATTCGGGCCGCACGCCTCGCTGGTACAGAGAAACATCAATCAACTCTCTACTTTTGCGGTACGGCAAATCCTGCACAAGGAGAATCTAAGCAATATACGAATGCAATACTTTCATTGTGTCATCCAACTGAGTTTTCATGGCAGTCTTGTCGTTTTAGAAGTAAATCATCAAACCCTCTATAAAGATTATGTTATACCCCATTTGAATAATTCTGACATTTTTATGTGATTTTGACACTTCTTCTTTACTTCTTATTTGTACTGTTTAGATTCTGACGTCAGAGCAGATCGCGAACACGACACATCGTTTTAAGGGGGTTAAGGGCAGAAGAAGGAAAACATTGTGGATGGGCAAGTCATGAGCTCTCCACCAAGATAATGAATGCGTCGGCTCATTCCGCGTTGTGTGCCAAAAGATGTCTAGCTAAATACCGCACCATCTTTTATATGAGGTATAATTCTAGGGACCAAGAGCTAAAAGAAAATCAATTGCTATTGTTGGTTTTGCGCTACTGCTTATAACGAAGTACATATCTTCTCTTATCAAACTTATCCATTACTTTGAACACTCTAAACAGTTACGCATTAATAGAGGATTTTTTTTATTTAGGTAACAGCATTACTATCAGTAATGTCAACCTTGAGCCCCGGCGGTGAATTTCAGTTCTACCTCGACGAATAAAAATCACTCATATCAGTTGATTATTATAGTTTAGTGTTAATAAATCTTGGGTTTTTTGTCCCACTGTGCGTATGACGACATGAAAATTATGTTTGCTTTTACGTGCATATGTTTCTGAGTCAAAACTGAAAAAAATACGACCAATAAAAAGTTGATTTTAACCCCAACTATTTCTTAAGCGCAAATAAAAGTTTTGCACTTATTACTTCCAAGGTTTCCAGGTTTGACAAGTTGTATTTTTTAATTGGTTGTTGGATGTCTGGGATGAGTGAATTAATAGTGAATAAGCACTTAAAATAGTTTATGTATATATTTTTTTACCACGCATACTTACATATCTGGCCTATGCTTTAAAGTGCTTTTAAAACAATTCGATTGATCAAAAATGTTAAGAGAATTGTTATTCGATAAAAAAAAACGGTAAACGTGTAAAAACGTGAGCGAGAATAATAGTTTAAAAAATAAATAAATACGTAACAAATAAATATAATAAAAGCCCTATTCAAAACATAAAACAAATATAAGGAATAAAATCATTCTAAAAAATATATGCAAACTGTTTTTAGCTCGTTTTCATGATTGTCGGTTCTACGTTACCGGAATGACCTGGATTTATATATGGCAAGGACTGTCTCCCCAGTCCCCAGCATCATACTCCGTTCATGTATGGAGAATGTTAATGCTGCTACAAGAAGAGTGCACTTTTTGCTGCTGAAAAGTATTTGCATACAAACCCACCTAGTAAATATCTATTGAGAATCGATCACTTTTCTTCAGTTGCACGTTTGCTAATTTAAAGCATAAAAATTGATACGAGGTTTCCTTTTATATTTTTTTCCTTGATTTATTACGATTTTCGATGTTGGTTACCAAGACAGGAGTGCATTGATCAACATACTTCGACTTTTGGCGTTGAAGCACCACACTGTGAAATGCTGGTACAACGAGTTCCAACGAGGCTGTCGGTCCTTGAATGAAAGTATGAATTTCATGAAGGCCGTCCAAAATTTATTGATAACGCAAGATCATATTGTAATATATTGCGAGATGGAGACATTTTTGGCATTAGTGGGACCAGTATGCATTCAATATTACATCAGCATTTGGTGGTCAAGAAGATGTGTTCTCGTTGGATATCATATAATTGTACAATTTCCCAAAAAATGGTTGGTGTCGACTGGTGCTGAGAAATGTTGAACAAATTTAGCCTCGTGCAAAGCGGCGTCAAACAGCAATCTACAGAATGGGTATTCCAAGTCGTTTGCCAAAAGTTTTCAGAGAAATAAGGGAAACCAACCGCCAAAGACAAATCATCTTTCACCAAACAATGCGAGCTGTTATTATTGTTGTTGTTATAGCAGTATAAATATTACCCATACACGGGAATGCTGCTGAAGTGACAGTTCTTGAGCGGATATAAATCCGGGTTGAAACCGTTGGAGGCATCCACTTCTAAGTGGCAAAAGCACGTTCAAAATGAATTCAAGTTTAAAGACTTTCAAGGAAAATATTTAAAAAAATAACAAAGCCATTTTCTTTATTATTTTACTTTGTTTTGAGTATTTCGCGCAATAATGAATATAAAAGGCAACACTTGTAAATTGCATTTCATCGAAAACGAACAGAGAGAGAATAACATGATTTTTGAAGTGAAAACTTCTTTAGAATCGTTGGGAGTGATTTGAGGAAAAGTGAAACGAAAAAGCGACCTCTTGGCTACGAAGCATTATATTATATGTTGATATAAACGTAGCGACGAACTAAATAACTTTTATTTTTTCTTGTGATTCGAACCACGGATTTTGGATCGGAAGCTCACATTGCTAGTCGCTCGGCTACCGCGCCATGCTGTCGGTGCTGGCCTAAAAGTTATTTAGTTACGAAGCGTTATATTATATGTTGATATAAACGTAGCGACGAACTAAATAACTTTTAGGCCAGCACCGACAGCATGGCGCGGTAGCCGAGCGACTAGCATTGTGAGCTTCCGATCCAAAATCCTTGGTTCGAATCACAAGAAAAAATTTTTTTTTATACAGTTATTTTATTTTATTTTATTTTATGATATGTTTATGAGGAGCTTTTTTTCATGGCAGAAATACACTCGGTGTTTTGCTATTGCCTGCTGAGGGGTGAGCGCTATTAGAAAAATAGTTTTCCTTAATTTTGGTGTTTTCACCGAGATTCGAACTGACGTTCTCTCTGTGAATTCTGAATAGTAGTCACGCACCAACCCATTCGGCTACGGCGTTTGTTTAATTTTACTGATGCAAAAATGAGGGAAAATATTTGAATAAAGTTTGCTTACTGTTTACACATTTTCCAAAGGTGACGGAGAACCAAAAAGAAAGTCGATTTTCAAACAAATACGAGTGCATATGTGTAATTGTGTTAGAGTTTCGGTCACGCCCCAGCAAAACCTGCGTGCATATGTGTTTGTAACATTCAAAAAAATGTAATTGTGTTAGAGTTTCGGTCACGCAGGTTTTGCTGGGGACGCTCATAATAGCAACCGCGTGTGTATTTTTATATTCGTAAATATTTTCATTTCTAAATATTTACCGCAATTATGCCGAAAAATAATGCAGAAAAGTGTCGTGAATATCGACAGAAAAAAAATTAATAAATAGCATCACGGAATTCATTCACGAAAATTTAATAAAGTATACACCAGAAGTATCGCGGATACTTAGAAAAGATTACGATAAAGTTCCAATGATTTTAAGTGGCGATTTTAACGTAAATTTTGCATTGGACACAGCGGTTCCTTCAATTGACTTTCTCAATACAACATTCAATTTAAAAATGTGTAACAATCGCACTGAATCAACAACACGATCAAAAACAACATTTGACGCGGTATTTCAAAGATATGTTGACAACATCGAAACCAAAGCATTTGTATCATATTTTATCTATATTATCATAAGCCACTCGTATCATTTGTTGAAATTGAAAACATTGAGGATGAATAATAATAAAATGAAGAAAACAAAATATGAACTTTATAGCAATATTATAATGAACCTATAATTATCCCGCCCCTAATGCTGCTTTCGTCTCATTCTCTCTCAGTTTGTTTTACGGAAGGTTTCACTTCTATCGCGTCTAACCGTTAGACTGGTATTTTTTTTTCAATCAAATGCTCTCATATACTTACACTCTCATTTATTTTGTATTGTTGCTCTCAGAACGCATAGAGCAATAAATGTTTACAGGTGGCGGTTGTTTTGTTTTTTATTTTGAGCTTTTGAGGAGCTTTGAGTGGATATTTTGCAAATTTCATTTTATCATTCTTATGAGCCCCTCAACACTTAACCATTTCCAAAAATTTTACATGGCGGAATTTCTATCAATTCAGCTCAAAATCTTCAAATCGCTTTCAACCAAACATTAAATTATGATAGTCGCATATGTAAATACATATAATATATTCGTAAGTAAACTGTGCGCGGTGCTTAGCTCGCTCTGGACTACACAACACCTTTACTCCTCAAAGTATCTGCATTTTAATCGTTTTCTTAATCGTGGTTATGCGTAATGTATGGTTTCATAATATTACCGTTATGCGTGCGGAATCAAGGCAATAAGCCACGTTTCCCATTTCCTGACACTATATATTCAACGTGCCTGGATAAGCTTTTTCAGTTCAGATCCTTCTTACTTTTGCATACTGTTACTATTCGAAAGCACCTGGGTACCTCGCCCTCAGAATAGCTGCCTCGAAATCTGTGAGAAACGCCACACTTCTCACTGCCACCCACAACGTTTTTGTAAGTTTGACATTTTTATAGGGCCCCAACTGATCGTGAGAATTTCTAATGGTAATCCTCACATACATACGTATCTGTATAATAAATATAATGTATACAATGGCCATAACAAAGCTATCAAATGAGATAAAACAAAACAGAGAAATTAATTAATATGTAGTGGGAGCAACACTCTCTGAAATGATCGCGGCGATAGAGTAGACTGCTCGCCTGTACAAGTTACATATGTATGTATATGTACTCGCATGTGCACATAGCACACATTCGGAAAAATATGTAAACATATGAGTATAGCACGCAAGCCCCGTTGGGAAAACTTGTACTTGTACGATGGAAACGAGCACCTAATTTAATATGAGCGTCGTTTTTTTGACGATCGCCCATCGTTGTTGTTTAACTATTGTTGTACAAGCACAGGTATGAACATTAAAGTATGAAAATCAATAATTGAAATGATTTGGTGTTCCCAAAATCAAATTCTATTGGAATCAGAATTGTATGCTCGCGTTCTGTAATACTATCGAATTAGATTTATCGGAAAATATGTTTGAATCTGATTGTTGAGCGTATTTGGTGTTCTGCATGTCGATTTATCAGAAATTTACATTTTTATAAAGCCGACAAGGTGGCCGAATTCGAGAATTGTTTGATATTGTCGTTTTAACAAGCATATAAAATAAAGAAGTGTAAGTATAAATGCTTCCCTTCTTTTATTCATAATTTTTACACTTTTTTCCTATGAAGGTGAAACCACAAGCATGCAGCTCAAGACGCTACTTTGCTGGAAATTTATAAGGCACAATTCTGACAAAGCCAAATGTCATATCAAAGGAGGCCATGCAAAACTAGAACAGCAATTACAAGATTTGGCTGCCGTTTTAAATATTCAGTGTACATTCAGCGATGCAAATGATTGGGAAAAGGTAATATTTTAATTTAAATAATCAATTTAAATTTCCCAATTTAAAAGAAAATATTCATGGTGATAATATGATGATATTGATATTGTATTTTAGATTAAATAAATTAATATATATTTTCTCTTTTATTTGTGTTTTTATCGCCTAAGCGATTAAAAAAAATAATTGGCGCGTACTTTTCTGTTAGGTGTTTGACCGAGCTCCTCCTCCTATTAATGGCGTGCGTCTTCATGTTGTTCCTCAAATGGAGCGACCTACAGTCTTAAGCTGACTCCGAACTGCAAATACTTATTATAAAGGGCTTTTTCATGGCAGAAATACACTCGGAGATTTGCCATTGCCTGCCGAGGGGCGACCGCTATAAGAAAAATGTTTTCTATGATGCACGGAAATTAGAATCTACGTACTCCCGGATGGTAGTCACACACCAACCAATTCGGCTACAGTGGCCGCCTCCTAAGCGATCTACTTATTTAAACGTTTTTTAATGATAACTATCAGGGAGGCGTAGTGTATTGCTTAGTCGTACAAAATGTTTCTTTTTCTGGTATATTGTGCTCACTGATTTCGATGGGATCGCAGCCACAATCAATTTGCTGAATTTATTATAATTTTTCTGAAATTGTTCGCAATCTAGTGCAAGACGTAAACAAAATAACTGAAAGGGACCTCGTATAAGATTTGTATTCGACTCCTACTTTAATACAAATTATATCATTTTACGCTTCTAATTGAAAATTTCGCTAAAGAAACCACTGTCACGAGGTGACTATTTATCAGGTATTTCAGAATGTCATTAAGCATTGAATCCAAATAAGAAATATATACTTCTGAGTTGAAAAATATATATTATATTTTACTTTCTCAACCATCGCTGCCTAAAATTCAAATTTTATGTCTTAAAAGTCATTAAAAGCCCGCGTTAGTCGAATGAGTTGGTGCGTGACTATCATGTAGAAATGCACTGGTTCGAATCTCCGTGCATGAAATACCTAATGACTGAGGAAGTTTTTTCTAATAGCAGTCGCTTCTCGGGATGTTCCTCTGCCAAGAAAAAGCTGCTCATAAAAACCTTTGCCGTTCGGAGACGGCGTAAAACATCAGGCCGCACAACACAGATAGGAGGAGGAACTCGGTTAAACATCAGGGTGTAAGCGGCAATTATAAATATATATGAATGTATATAAGAATGATAGAATGCAAGATGGAATACAAGGCCATGCAAAGCAAAATTGTGAGAGTAACTTTGCTAATCACAGGGAATTGACAGCTCAATTTTGCGTAGTTGACTACGTTTATTTTTCCCTATATTACCACTAAAATCTCAGTTTTTGATGACTTCTGTTCTAATAAAACAACCGTGGCTTGGTGTTGATCATATTTTTATGCTGCAAACAGTGACCGACGTATCGTAGTCCCTTACCGCAGCACCTAGAGAGCACAAAATTGAGCAAAACTCATCCCGTAGAGAACAATTGCGTTCTTTTAGTTACATATAATATTTACACAAAACATCGGTTTGTGTGTGTATGTGTTTGGTTGTATCTACACAATGTTGCCATTGATATTTTTGCTTACACACTTTTTCACACATATCAGTTACAATTTTTCATTGTTTATTAAACCAAAGCCAAAAACCAACAAATTCAAATAGTTAATTTATGTATAATTAACATTATTCCACATTGTTTTTAAGTTATTTTAACAAAAATTAAAATTTTTCCTAGTTTATTTTGTAAATGATTTCGAAATGTACTGTGTGGTGAGCCGACACGGTTCTACGGGAGTTTTCAAAAATCCTGCCATAAAATCTACGATACGGAAGGGAAGTAATTTTTCATTTACATCGGGCTCTCACTAGTTTGATCGTAACAGCTGACAGGGGACTGCGTTTACGTCGGTGACTGTTTGCAGCATTACATTCTGTACGTTATGAATCTACCAACCGGGGTCCATTTAATTTTCCTACAGGGGTGTCCCCTACATATAAGATTATATATGTATGCACGTATGTAGGTGTATATTGTGTGTATCACAACGGTCCTCCATCTCTGGCCAAGTGTGCCTCATATCAAGTGTGCATCCAATCATACGTAAAGCGAGCGTCGGCTTATCAAATATTTCAAAGTGCTTAAATACTCCGTTGAACTGGGTAAACTCTTCAGTATTAAAAGTGTTTTCTAGTACTTTGAAGTGCGTGTAGATAAGTGGTTGTGTGATTTTCGCATAGTTAATTAGAAAGACGTGAAAGGCTAGTAAAATTCTCCAAAGTACAGAAAAACAAAATATTATATAAAATTAGCTCGACTTTTCTCTGCGATCGAGTGGATCAGTTTCAAATAAAAGCATTTACTTCTAATCAGTGTAATGATGCAAAGTGTGCCAACCAACTTGATGAACGCACATTTCAAGTTGCTTTATTTGAAAATATTTTATGAAAAATAAGACTGAACCAAGGCGAAATTAAAAATATGAAATTACTGTTTAAATTTAATGTCATTGCAACCTGGCACACTTTGTATCATTACTCTATCCTACTAATAAACCAGAAATACATTTGTGTACCTTCTATTTATTTCTCATTTAAACAATTAATGATTGTCATACGAAGACAGCCGAGAAATTCTTCGGGGGCCTTTTTCTTTTTTTATTTAATTTAAAACTAATTTCCAAAATATTGGTTTGCCTTGATCATGTTTTATCCCACATACGTACATATGTATGTATGTATGTATACATCCACTTCGTTTGGATAATTCATGAGAGGCATTTGGCATAGGAAAACTCGTCAACTTGGCGAGCTTTTGTGTTTATTTGTATGTACACATACATATATGAACAGATTTTTGCCGGTGTATACATACTTATTAATTCCTAAGGTGATTCGTTTCAGAATTTACTCTCGTTCAGGTAATGCTGTTTCGCTTGATTCCTATAATGCTCTAACTAATGAAGAGAGAAAAGTTGGATTCCATTTACTTTATTTCATATGGCTAGTAACATAGTAAATAGTTCATTCATGATAAATTTGCTTGAGCAACACATCCATGAATGAATACTAGTTTTCAGTAATTGAAATTGGAGGCAGTTACTAGGTTGTTCAATAAGTTTTGCGGTTCGATAAGAAAAACACAATTGTATGCTCTTTATTATTCAGAACATCAATACACTTGCTCCAACGAGATTCTAATTTATGAATTTCATCCCCGAAGTGAGAATCTGGAAGGTCTGCAAAATACGATCAAAATTTTCCACGCATGCATTTTTTTAGGTTTGGAAACAGATAGAAGTCACAAGAGGTCACATCTCATGAATACCGTGGTTGTTCCAACAATTCGAACTTTAATTCATGAACTGTGGCCATTGTCAAAATGCTCTTGTAACACGGGGAAATGTTCTGATAAAAAAGAATTTTTTTCTTTCCCTAACTGGGCATTTTTTCACGAATTTTTTCCTTCAGCTGGTCCAAAAGCTTACAACAATATTCAGAATTTTTTGTTTTACCAGTTTAAAACTAATCCACAAACAACATTCCTTTCGCATCCGCAAAAAATTGATGCTAACAATTTCTTGGCCGATTTCTGGACACACACTCGTTTCGGAAAGAACCAGATTCACACCACTCTTTAGCCTCTTGTTTTGATTTAGAATCATGGGGATAGATCACAGTCTCATCCATAGTGACGAATCGATGCACAAAATGCACCTTCCCCTTTCGAACACGCTTTAAATGTTGCTGAGAAATTCACATTCGAATGTGTTTTTATTCCATTGTTGGCGAAGGCGGCTCCCGTTTTGCACATAGCTTTCTGAAGCCCAATACTGTAGCCCAATGAGTTGCCGGTTTTCTACTACATCTCTTTCAGTCACTCGACAATTTTTGAATACAATAGCCTGTATTTTTTCTATGATTTCTAATGTTATCGTTCTTTCTGAACGTCCTTGACGTGGATCGTATTCAAGGTTTAAATTCAGCAACCCATCTTTCTATTGCACTAATTGATGGCGAAAAATCCTTAAACACTTTCAACATTCGTTCATAAATTTCCGTTGCTTTTAGACGTTCCAAAAATAAAAATTCAATCACCATACGATACTTGATTTTTTCCATTGCAGAAAATCCTGTGACATGTCGGTACTAAATGCCTTTTTATCAAAAAATGAATGGCCACATTAAAATGAAACTTCACATACGTTAATATGAAGAGTGTAACAACATAACAAAAATAAAATAGGCTAATAGCAATGCCCTCTCTTATCGAATCGCAAAACTTATTAATCAACCTGGTATATCAATAAGTTAATCAAATATAAATTATATTCGACGTTGCTGTTTACAACCTCTTCCAATTTTATGATGCCATTCCGCCAAAAATCACCGGGTCTAGTGTCAAAGGAGGCAGTATGAGGACCAGTTTTTAAGGACCTCAGAAAACGCTCTTCATATGGTTGAATCGGTGATCATCACAAGTCAAGGACAGGAGAAATTAGTTTTATTTGTAGATAATCTTATGCCTGATCGAAGCTTTTTTCAAACTTAACAATATGGCGACCTCAGCAAATATTTTTCAGATTTTCGAGAAAAAAACCGACAATTAATTGTTTAAAAAAAATCGAGATTTTTGAAAAAAATCCTTCGATTAGGCACGAGTGTTTTATGTTTTTCAAAAGTAGTATACATTTTATTGAAATCCTCCAAGCGGTTTTTAAGTTACAGTGATCACCAGTTCAAAAAACATAGTCTTGAGAAAAACGCATTTAAAGTTTTGCTATCTGCTCTCGAGCGCCCTTTGTTATTTGTTGAATAACTCGAAAAGTATTTTTCGGATTCACTTCAAATTTTCACACAATATTTTTAAGATATTATACTTTACGATAATGCAAAAAAATCAAATTTTTTGAAAATTCTGACTACCCCTAACCCCTTAACTGTTTTTATACTGCGGCTGTCTAGTTAACAAGGGTCAAATAAGATTGACGTGCAATGTCACCTTCCGAAAGGGTGATTAATTTTACGCTCTCTTGTGTGTCTATAATTGGCGCGCACATCCTTTGTTAAGTCTATGAACGAGCTCCTCCTCCTCCTCCAATTTGTGACGCGAGTCTTTATGAGGTTTTACAAAGGGAGCAGCTTGCAGTTTTGTAACGCATTCAAACGGCTGATGGGTTTCTACGAACTGTTTTCTTATGGCAGAAATACTGGTATACTAGGAAGTTTGCCTTTGTACGACACACCAATCGCTCGTCTAGTTTTTCGCAATCTTATTCAAAATAGGGGTTTGTTCATATTTGTTAATAAAGGGTGTTTTTTTTAGAGGTTAGGTTTTCAAGATGGCACTACTTTTTTCGTAGATGGTCTTTTTGACGGCTGTCCCTTGATTTACGCTCAGTTTGGTTTGCCATTTCATAATGAATAGACTTACACCTGAACAACGTTTGCAAATCGTGCAAATTTATTACGAAAATAATGGTTCGGTTCGCGCGACGCATCACAAGAATATTTTGTTCAGCGATGAAGCTCACTTTTGGTTGAATGGGTATGTCAATAAGCAAAATTGTCGCATTTGGAGTGAACATAATCCACAAGCCATTGCTGAGACGCCGTTACATCCTCAAAAAGTCACTGTTTGGTGTGCTCTATGGGCAGAGGGAATCATTGGTCCATATTTCTTTAAAAATGAAGCCGGCCATAATGTTACAGTCAATGGAGAGCGCTATAGAGCCATGATTAATGACTTTTTCGTGCCTTAATTGGACGATGTTGATGTGGACGACCTTTGGTTCCAACAAGACGGCGGTACATGCCATACAGCCAACGCCACAATCGATTTATTGAAGGAAACTTTTGGTGAGCGCATTATCTCGCGCCGTGGCCTCCAAGATCGTGCGATATAACACCGCTGGACTATTTCTTGTGGGGCTATGTGAAGTCGCTTGTCTACGCAGATAAGCCCGAGACGATTGACGTCTTGGAAGAGAATATTCGGCGCGTTATTGCTGACATACGGCACCAATTGCTGCAAAAAGTGGTCGAAAATTGGGCCTCTCGGCTGGAATTTATTCGAGCCAGCCGCGGCGGCCACTTGCCCGAAATCATTTTTAAAACATAATGGCAAACCCTTATCTTTATAATAAAGCTAAATTCTTGGCCATAACATTAAATTATATACGTTTTATTTCATCTTGAAAACCTAACCTCTAAAAAAAACACCCTTTACCTTTTAAATCTTGTGTGCACAGATCGCTGTTAAAATGAGCTCTTGGAAGAATAATCAAGAGATCGAAATATTTCGGGAATATCTACGCATACCAAGTGTGCATCCGGACGTTGACTACGGTATGCATAATTTAAATTATACTATTGGCAGACGCTATGAGGATTGTCCATAACCCCACTGTATCCTACATAAGCCCACTGTATCTTTTCATACATAACAAAGTAATGTTACGGGCACCATTTTTTCGGGTTTTGTACAAATATTAAATATAAAATCATATTTTTAAAGTCATAAAGCTCTTCACTTAAACTCAAACAGGCCGAAAGCCTCTGCTGTTACTTGCCTCGATTTTGTAATTTGATTATTTATAATTATATTTCAAGTAAATAAATAAATATGTGTGTACATTGAAACTAATTGGTTTAAAATTTAAAACGAAAATTCTCTGCATCCGAGCTACAGTGATAGTGGAGTAAAAAGTTTGGTTCAATCTTCTTCGCTGCCTATTCAATTATTTTTATTCACCAATGAAATATTCACAAATTCCTCTTACTACAAAACCATTCTTAGCGCCTTGCGTGGAGTTTCTGAAGAAGCAGGCAATCGATTTGGGATTGCCTATTGAGGTTTATCATGCCAGCGGCCCAACCAAACCAGTTGTTGTTATAACATGGGTGGGGCAACGCCCAGAATTGCCAACAATTGTTTTGAATTCCCATATGGATGTGGTGCCCGTATACCCCGAAAAGTGGACGCATCCAGCCTTCTCTGCTGACATCGACGACGAAGGCCGGATCTTTGCGCGGGGTTCACAGGACATGAAATGCGTGGGAATGCAGTACTTGGCAGCGATACGTGCCCTCCGCAAGAACGGTGTCACCTTGAAACGTACTATTCATGTGATTTTCGTGCCAGGTAAGTAAATAGGGAATTGTAAACCAGACACAGCGGTTCGAGCGTGTACCTTAACGCGTTTAACTAATCTCATTACGTGATTTTATGATGCTCATCTCCATATTTATGAGTCTTGTTTACTTTTCTAATGTGCTATTTAAGCATTTAAGCATGCTATCTACGCAGATTAAATCTATTCAAATGTTTGCAGATGAGGAAATCGGTGGCACAAAAGGAATGCGAGTTTTTGTTAAGTCGAATGAGTTTAAAAAACTAAATGTCGGCTTTTCCCTTGATGAAGGTGTTGCATCTGTAAATGAAACCTTCCTGGTTTATTATGCGGAACGAAGCATTTGGCGTATGCATTGAAGTTATAATTTTTTATTTGCCATTTCTCAGATCTTTAATTTTACTGCAGAAGTCAAATTTATTATTAGTGGCACTGCTGGGCACGGTTCCTTGCTGCACAAAAATACAGCAGGTCAAAAGTTGCACTATATACTGAATAAGTTAATGGAATTTAGAAAACATGAAGAGGATCGTTTGGAAAACGATAGCTCCTTGACGATTGGTGATGTGACAACAATCAACTTCACCATTGTTAAAGGCGGTGTGCAAGGTAATGTGGTGCCACCCACAATGGAAGCAGTTTTCGACATGCGTTTGGCGTTAAATGTAGATCACGACGCTTACGAGAAACAGGTGTGTAACAACCGAGGAGGGTGATTAAATGACGAGCGGACATGATTCAACAAAGAACATTGCTTTATTCATCGTTTAATTTCAATTTACTTTCACAATACAGTTAAGGCAGTGGTGTACGGAAGCTGGTGGTGGCATTGAAATTGTGTTTGAGCATCAGCAGCCCAAGGTGGAAGCCACAAAAATTGATGATTCCAATCCTTTTTGGTTGGCTTTCAAGCAAGCAACCACAGAACTGTAATTACTAATTTCACTTTCTACAAATGCCTAAATTATTTTTATTTAATTTTTCTCTTTTTTTTATTAATTCTTACTTTTACTTTAGTGGCCTCAAAATCCAAACACTCGTATTTCCTGGTGGCACCGATAGCCGTTATATACGCCACATTGGCATTCCTGCCATTGGCTTTTCACCCATGAATCATACGCCAGTGTTGCTGCACGATAACGATGAATTTTTGCAAGCCGATGTCTACTTGAAAGGAATTGAATACTATAAGAAAATTATACCAGCTGTTACAAATGTTTAGCAGATTTTTATTCTGTATAAAATTTTGTTATTTAAGGATTTTATGTACTTTTATGTGATGAATGATTGGAAATTAAATAAAAAATCCCCCTTATAATGATTGCTTACTGTTACGGTGCCTGGCAAACGTCATCGAACATTTTCATTTACTTTATGAGTGTTGCGGCAATTTCAGCTTTATTCGTAACTAGCGTACCCTCGCCCGCTTCGCTAGACGATAAATTCAATGATTTGCTGAAAGAGAATAAAATTAATACGAAACAAAGCAAATTCTTTGATACAATTTCATTCGAACTTTATTGTAACACTTTTTGGTAGACAACGCTTTTGGTTTTTTCATCTTTCGCGTGAATAATGACGATGGTTTGCCAACTCGTGAGCAAGCTACATACAATTGTCCATGAGAAAAAATTGGGTATTCTAAATTAATACTGCACATTTGTAGAGACTGTCCTTGCGCCTTATTAATTCTCACAGCGAAGGCAAGGCGAATAGGGAACTGCAAACGTTTGAAATCGAATGGTAAATCCGCCGCTATCAGTGGAATTCAGGGTATCAAAATGTCTTCTCCTTTGTACTTCCCTTTCAAAATTGTTGCTTCGATAACGTTACCCATTAGCTTCTTCACAGCGAGTCTGGTACCGTTGCAAAGTCGGGGCACATTACTATTGCGCAGCATAATAATCAGTGCTCCAATTTTTAATCGTAAATTATGAGGTGGTAAGCCTGGCAAATCGAGTGAGTTTAAGAATTCAGTTGGATAATTTACGACCTCATCTTGATCAGTAATAGTGTCCATTGACTTATACGCAACTATGTCACCAGGTATTTGATCTAAAATAGCTGAATTTATATCATTGACCCCTTATTTTTCCCAGCTAAAATTGCTCTTTCGCTGAGTCAATCATGGTTTTTGTAATGTTGAACTATGTTTGGAAATACACTCTGTATCAATGCCTCTTTAGACTGTGCAAAAGTGCAGAAATTGTTAGGCAATGTTATCATTCCTGTTGTTTTTGAAAAAAGGTTTATTTTTTTTGGTTAAAAAGTGTTTTTTGAAGTTTTGAAAAACACTTCGCTCTAACAAATTTCTTCTCAGTTAATTGCTGAAAATTAAATATTTTGAAAAAACTATTGTATTTTTTTTTTTAATTTAACGTTTTTGAGAAAATTTTGTTCTTGAAAAAATGTCATACTTTTGTAAAAGTTTAAATTGATTTGTTAAAAAACATTTTTTTCCGCTTTGAAAACCACCCCCTCGAAAAAATGTATTCTCTATTAATAGTGGAATACGAAATGCTTTGAAAACACCATTTTTTTTTTTTAATTTTGTTTGGTTTTCAGAAAATTTTGTTTTGAAAAAATTTCATACCCTTGAAAAAGTTTTATTTTATTTTATTTGTTTAAAATTTTTGAATTTTTTTTTTTTTTTGTAATTTTAGAAAAACACCTCTTCGAAGAAATTTCTTTTATCTTTTTGAGGAAAATTTGGTTTTGAAAAAATTTCATGCTTTCGAAATTTTTTATTTTACTTTATTTCTTCAAAATTTTTGAAAACAATTTTTTTTATAATTTTCGAAAAACACCCCTTTGAAAAAATGTTTTCTATGTGTCATAGTGGTATTCCATTAACTTTTAGGATTATAGTCAAATACTTACAAATATCTACGCTTTCACAAATAGCAACAATAAACAAATTTCCTCAAAACCAAAAAATTTACTTTTTTTCTAAAAAAATTCTAAACAAACAACGTAATAAATTTAGAATTTTGTGTTCACGAAAAAACAGTATTGTTTTTATTGTATTAACTGAAAACCAAAATGTTGCAAAAAATCGAAACAAAACTAAATTATTTTTTTGTGTTCATTTGGTCCATATGTTCCATAAAAAGTTGATATGGTAAATAATATGCAGGGTCTGATATACGCAAATTTCCATTGACCATTATAGTGACAAAATTATCGATCACCAATTCCAACAGGATTTCAAAATCAGAGTTGTAATGAGTTGTTTTGTGGTGTACTTCTGAAAAAATGAGAAATAAACAAAATAAATCTAAAAATTCGAATTCTTTATCTTGCCTATGTTCTTATTACCTTTGAATTTTTCCAATGAAGCACCATTCGTTTTAAATTTTCCAAGAATTTTTTTTATCATTTAACCGTCAAACAGCAACAGATCTTGCAAAATCCTTGTAATCAATTGTCAACTAATCGTATATGTCATTGTTTGTTAACCACTTGTTTTTAAATAATATGTATATATTTCTTCTAAATGAGCTTGGGGGCATTGGCCCTTCAATATTACTCTCATTCCATCTTTTTGTAAATCAAATTACTTATTGTCTAACGACAGGTGTAATATTTTATGGAAGAAATAAAAAAAAAAAAAAGTTTCATTCGAATCATTTGAAATTTCTGTATACAATAACGAAAAATTCAAAAAAAGTTGTACAAAATGAATGTCGATTCGAAACATACTTTAATCTAAGAATCGAGCAAGTTTTGTTTTGTACAATATTTTGGTTTTTTCTTTTTTTTATATGAAGAAAATATTTAAAAGAATTTTTTTTTTGCTAAAAACCTTCCCCTAGTGGATCCCTATAATATGAAAAAAGAACGAAAAAAATTGGCCTCGTATCGGCCCAAAAAAATGCGTACAAACGAACATCATTTCATTTTTATATATATAGATATTCTGTGTAAATGTTAAAACATTCATTTACGTTCATTACATGTTTAACGGTTAGTGTGAATGTAAAAATTACAAAAGAAACTCGTAAT
Organism: Anastrepha obliqua; assembly: GCF_027943255.1. NCBI lineage: Eukaryota > Metazoa > Arthropoda > Insecta > Diptera > Tephritidae > Anastrepha > Anastrepha obliqua. The sequence goes on from NC_072893.1 coordinate 54,918,622, forward strand.
TTTATCTTTCAGCGCGAGTTAGTACTAACCTAAAAAAGACATCTTTTAAAATTTCATGATATTCAATTCATTAGTTCGTGAGTTGTTGTGCTAGGAGTGATGCTACTTTTGTTGTTTTCAAAACAATGAATCCTAAAGAACTTCGTGTTCTAATTTTACACTGCTTCTTGATGGTAAAAAATACCGTTCAAGCGAAACAATGACTTAAAAAGTGTTATGGGGACTCCGCTTCATCAGAAACAACAATAAAACGAGGGTTTGCTGACTTGAAACGTGGTCGTAGAGACACCAGTGATCCATAACGGAGTGGACGTCCAAATGAGGCGGTAACACCAGAAGACATTAGAAAAATCCACAAAATCGTTTTGAATGATTGAAAAGTGGAGTTGCGTGACTTAACTTATATCGTAAAGATATCAAAAGAACGTATTGGCTTTATACATTTTGTCAAAAAAGTACCGGGAATTGTTCCATTAAACGCAAAATAATAGTTTAATTATCAAAAGTTAGGCTCCATCAAAATAGGCTCCATTGGAAGCAATACACTTAGGCCAACGATTTGTCCAGTCATCATCAAAGCACCTTTTAAACACGTTCGAAGAGATCTTTTTCAGCTCCTTCAGCGAATTGCCCACAATGGCCTCTATCGATTCAAAGCGGCGTCCGCGAAGTGGCAATTTAAGTTTTGGAAAAAGGAAAAAGTCACAGGGGGCTAAATCTGGTGAATACGGTTGTTCGATAATATTTGATGATGATATTTGGCGAGTTTTTAGTCAAAAAAGTGTTCACAATATGATCCCTGTGAGACGGTGCGTATATCATGGTGCTAGATCCATCAGTTTTCTTTTCACAAATTGGGCCGTTTCCTACACACATTCTCTCTCAAACTACCCGTAACTTCCAAATAATATTCTTTATTTACCGTAGAACCATTTGGAACGAATTCCGAGTGCACACCACCATGATAATCAAAGAAAACGAATAGCATGACTTTCACTTTTGACCGACTGATGTGGTTTTTTGGGTTTTGGCTCATGTGGATAGCGCCATTGAGCCGCCTGTTGACTAGTTTGCATGTCAAACTCATATATCCACGTCTCGTCAACTGTCATGATTCGCTAAATAAACGTTGGGTCCGAATTCACTTGCTCAAGCATGTCTTCAGCCACCTTCTTCCGATGAATTTTTTGAAAAAAATTCTACTCTCTTGTAACGAGTCGAGCAGCCACGCGTCTTATGCCCAATTGATGGTGTGAAATGTTGCGAAGGTCCATCAAACTTAAATGATGGTTTTCCAGCTCCATAAATTGAACTTCGAATGGCTCCCACATCCACCGTATTCGCCAGATTTGACTGTTCGCAGACCTAAAAAATGCTGAAACTGCGGCCTATTTTGAGGTAAAAGATAAATCGTTCTACAAAGTGGTATTGAAATGTTACGAGTAGCGTTAAAATGATTGCGCTGTTCTTGATGAAAATCACGTTGATGAATAAAGCTAATTTTGAACAAAAAAAAAACGTGTTTTCTTTGTAACGCCCAAGACTTTTCAGTTCATTTGTTATATCATCTTTGAATGATTCTCTTTGAGCGCACCGCAGAAAAAATTTAAGATCTGGCTATTGCATTCAGAGGATCCCGACACATTCATCATTCACATTCCATGCGTTATCAAATATTAAACAAAAAAATGTTTAAACGAGTTCACAATCATAAAACGGCTTATCTATTTGTAAGTACAGGCATATAACTGTCGCTTGGAAATTCCATATGCTGGAAATAGTATTAACCTCAACTTCATAAGAAAAAGTGGAATAATTAAAAAAAGGCACGCCAATAGAAACCAAGTTATATTGGAGCCGCGGAAAAACTAACTATATTTTGGGATTTTTTCAGCGGAACAATGAAATAAATCTAAATTCTGAGAAAATCCCTTTATTTTGCGTGTCATAAAATGTATAAATTATTGTTTTTAAAATAATGTCAAAGAAAATGCCGACGGAGTCTTTTTTCAATTTTTAATTTACGTTTAAAACGGTTTTTTGTACATACTAGTTATATGTACATACATACAGTGGTTCGCGACTACCATTCGGAAGTGCCTGGGTTCGAATCTCCGGGCATGAAGCACCAAATGGTAGAACAAGTTTTTTTCTATTAGCGGCCGCCCCTCGGCAGGCAATGGCAAAACTCCGAGTGTATTTCTGCTATGAAAAAGCTCCTCATAAAAACATTTGCCGTTCGGAGTCGGCTCAAAACTGTACGTCCCTCCACTATATAAAGTATGTACATACATTTATGATCATTAATATAGGTACCCATTTCTTCCCCATAAACCCTTCTTATTTTTGAATGTTTCCTTCCCAACTCGCTTCCTTAAACCTCTCCAAAGTAATTCCGAGTCTGACGGCATGTATACCTCGCGGACAGTGCCCCGTGAGGACGCCCATGAAATTTGAGAGCTGAGATTTTGTCATCCTTAGAATATTTCTCGAATGCCTCCGATCCACATGTGACTAGAAGGATTTCACGACCTTACAAGTTTGTGTACTTGCCCAGCGCTCGCTGAGTTGACCAGAAGCCCATATTTCCAGGAGTAGACCGCAGGTGGTTAAGGGAGTCTCCTTTCGCAAGGAAACTAGCTCTCACAGGCTGAGGTTGGCAAGCTCATACGGCTCGCAGTTTGCCACAATGACCAGGTACCCAGATTAGCCTTATGTCAAAGACTTTGGTTGCAATCAAAATTGAAACCAGGCATTCCCTGACCAGTTTCGATTGCACCACAATTGAGTCCAGGGCCCTAATTGCTGCTTGGCTATCGGAGTAAATATTTACCTTCTTAACAATTGTTACGCAAGTGAGGAGCCAATCAGCTGCTTCTATGATTGCGGCTACCTTTGCTTGGAACACACTGCAGTGATCCGGTAACCGGAATTTGAGTCTGATGGGGAGCTCTTTGCAGAATACTCCTCCTCCAATCCTTCCGTCCAACTTCGAGCCATCCGTGAAAAGGTTCACCAAGTCCTGTCCCCAAGTGTTGCACCCAATTCACTCCTCCCTTGATGGTATATGGGAGGTCCGCGTGGACTAAGCGAGGGTATACACTGATCCGTTGCCAGGGGGATGAACACAAATTTTCTAAGGATACTTGAGTGTCCGTAAGTGAGGTCGAGCGTGAAGACCGAACCTCTTAGGTTGATTGACGGTAGGTGCAGCACCAGTTTTGCCCGCGATGTATACAGGTTCCACATTTAACATTACATTAAGCGCAAGAGTACGAGTAGTTCGAAGCGCTTTATAATGCTATTATAGAGCCTAAATACAACTCTAGGCGAGAGGCCCCATATTTTGCCCATGCCGCTCTTGCGTCCATATAGGGCTATATTGTTTTGCCTTCCTTACTCTCTCCTCAATGTTAAGCTTCCACGTTAGCTTACTGTTAGGCCTAGGCACTCCACCTTATCAGAAAGCACCTTTTGAGGGAAATTAAACTCTGGGTATTTTATATTTCCTCGTGAATAGACGAGCTCCGTCTTAAGAGGATTCGCGTATATGCCGCAGTCCGCTGCCCAACGAACAACTACATCCAGACATTCCTGCATCAAATCATACAGGGTATCTACAAGCCTTCCTCTAACAATTAGTGCTACGTCGTCCGAGTAAGAAATCACCCTGCAGCCCCTTCTCACCACCTCCTCCAGAGAAATGGTGAGAGAACACCGCCTTGCGGAGTGCCCCTACTCACCTGTCGGACAAGTTCTATCGCTAAGCATTCTGTCGATAAGTCTGGTAAGGTGGGCTCCAACCCCCAGGTTATCCAAAGATGTAGTAATTGCTCTACGTAAGGCGTGTTTTCTAAAAAAAAAATTTCTATTTAAAGTTCAAATCAATGCATAAAAATTTTGAGTTTTATATGGAATTTTAATAAAGGTGATGGTATTTATTCAATAATTCTTGGTCGAAATTTTTGCTCAAAATAGTTCCATGCCGTCGTAGGATGAGGTTTTTGACTCGTTGTCTTACAGCCCATAGTTTGGCATATCACTATTCTGGGAAAGGTAAAGTTTTTTCTCATTTTAAAACGAAACAGAGGTCTGCGTGACTGTATCCAAAAGAACGATCGGAATTATGAAAAAAATTCCTGTATTTTGCACTCCTTCGCACCGAATAAATATTGTAATCGAACTCACTGACAAAACTGCCAAAAAATATTATCGATCAGTCATTGCATTCAGCGGATCCTGAATCTGCTTGTTCTTTATTTTTCCAAAACTGAAATTACGGATATGACTCTGGAGTACCAGTTTTAAGTCACTTGAATCCATAATGAAGAAAATATCGAAATGAGTTAGTTATCTCTTCCTTTTAAGGGGGTAGTATGGTATTTTTTTTTTTCATTTTTTTTTTTTTTTTTTTTTAAATTATTCTATAACATCTTAAGATTATTGTGTGAAAGTTTGAAGTGCATTAGAGTAAAATTGACAAAGACACAAAGGATTAAGTATCTACCTCTCCAACCGGATTTCACGCTGCCGAAAATAGCTACCTAATCTTTAAACGCGTTTTTCTCACACTTGCCTTTTTTACGGTCGGTGTCCACTGTAGATTCATATCTACTGCACCGATTCTTTTCAAATTTGGTTTTTTTGTTTCTTTACTTTATTCACGAGGTAATGACGTCGAGTTTTTTTTTTTTTAATTTTGTCATATTTTAAAACAACAAAGTTTTCAAGTTTTTTTTATGAAAAATCGGTGTTTTGACTTCAAAGCGCTTTAAAAAATTAAAAAAAAAAAAAAAAAAAAAATTCGACGTTGTTACCTGCGAAACTTTATTAGCTGATGAAATCAATTTGGTTTTTTGATTTTAGTTGATCCAGTAATGAGTTCTGAGGGACACCGCAATAAAACTTTTTTATGAGACGTCCGCGAAGATTCGCTGCCACCAACTCATTTCTTCATAAAAATCAATGAAAATTTCACACAATATTCTTTAAATATGACTTTATAATGAAGTAATTTTAAAATTTTGAATAAATCAACTGTGTCGACAAAAAAAATTTCGAAAAATATGCTTGTTTTACACCGAATTAACCATACTACCCCCTTAAAGAGTGAAAGAAGAAATATACTTTTAATGTTAAATATTGTAAAGGGTTTTTCAATTGGCGCGGGTCGATTTTGGCGCCCTGTGGCAGCCATTTTGTTTTGGTGACATCTGTCAAATCTTTTTTTTATTATTCAGTTGTTTATGCCAAATCATCATCGCAAGTTACACGATTGAACAGCACGTTCAAATGATAAAACTTTATCATCAAACTGAGTGTTCATTAACGCAAACGTTGCGCACATTGCGCCGATTTTTCGGTAGACGTGGTGGCCCTTCCAATTTCTTATGGCCCATATTGAACCATATGGACCTAGACGACATGTGGTTCCAGCAGGACGGCGCTGCGTGCCACACAGCCAACGCCATTTTATTCCATTTCAATATCTACCCGCCCTTATTGAAAAAACCTTTATTTTATGTTGATAATCTGCGGTTTTTTGCATTATTCTCGTTTTATCAGTTGAGTGTGAAAAGGGGCTCGTACTCGAACATAAGTATGCTAACTATGTACGTGTGTATGTGTAGACACGTGTATACTCCTCGCCTCAAAGTGCTTAAATAAAAGAACTATTCAGTTTAACCGCTCAGTATTCAAAGTTCCCTCAGTTAGATAGCTAAAAAGTTAACGTCTGTTTCAACTGTGCGCGTGGGGAAAGTACGGCCAACTTAGTTGCAATTCTTACAAGTGCACTTGTGTAACTTACATTATAAAGATAATATTAAATTTAAAAAGCAGATAAGAATTAAACCACGTAAGAGAAGAATTTTCGCAATGGTTTTGCACAGAAACTCTCTGTCTATAGTGAAAAATCCACAAAACAAAAAATAAAACACATTTGATAATTTGTTTACTGTTACATTGGCTGATAGCAGTGTAGAAATAATCAATTGTTGATTGTAAAATTGATAATTAATTGCTGGTGCTTTAATCTTACTCATTGTATCAAGAGTTTTACTGAAGCCACCAATACTTTTTAAGTGGAACATTTAGTGCGCTTACTGATGTGATCAAATAGGAAGGTGAAACTGCCAACCGAAAAATAGTATATTGTATGACATGTATCTGAGACGAATCTTAAATTCAGGAGCCCCTTTCAAATTGATCGCATACTAACTAATGAATATATGTATTTTAAATTACTGAGAAATATTATTGTAGACTGCTGTGAAAATGAGCCCCTGGAAGGATAATGAAGAGATCGAAATATTTCGTGAATACCTGCGTATAGCCAGTGTACAACCGGACATTGACTATGGTAAGCATGACTAAAACATTTATACAAGGTGAAGTCCAAAATAAACAAGACTAAGCTAAAATAGAAACGACGGGGTTTTGTTCTGATAACTTCGAGTTTATTTATTCAAAATAATCCCCTCTGGTCTCGATACACCGTTTTGCGCGATCTAAAAGCTTTTCGAAAGAGTGCTTCAGGTCATTGACCGTAATGCCCTTCAGGATGTCTGTACAAGCCTTTTGGATGGCCTCTACGAACGTAAAACGTTTTTCAATTTCATGGTCAAATGCAATTTTCCGAGTAGGTAGAAGTCACAGGGAGCCATATTGGGCTAATATGGTGAGTGATTGATGGTTAAAAAGCGATTTCTAGTCAAAAAATCAGTCACAAGAGTGGATCGATAGATGGTGCATTATCATGCAATAAGCGCCAACTTCCTTCTTCGCGGTATTCAGGACGACAACAACGCTTCAAAATGCCAAGATAGAAAATTACATTGACGGTTTAGCCCGTTGGCATGAACTCTTTGTGGACAATTCCCTTGGAATAGTAAAAACAAATGAGCATCGACTCAATTTTTGACTTCTCCAAACGCAATCTTTTGGGTGGGGGCTCGTCTGGGGCCTTCCTTTCGCCACTTCGACACTTAGTTTCAGGTTCCCGTTTCACCACCAGTTATAGTCTTGTAAAGGAAGTTCTCTTCTTTTTTCGCCTCTTTAATGAGGTCTTTCGAATGTTGAATTCTGAGCAATTTTTGGTCCTCAGTTAATTTGTGCGGAAAGCAACGTGCACAGGCCTTTCGTAAGCCCAAATGATCAGTTAAAATGCGATAAATCGATGTTTTAAAGACATTTCTTTTCCGATTCCATAGAAATTTACGAACGATGGAGTTTTCAGTGATAACTGATTTTGGGCCGCCCGTATGATCATTGTCATTTATGTCCTCTGAAACGTGTAAACCACTCATGAACTCTAGCACGAGATAGACAATCATCGCCATAAACTTCAATCATTTCATCAATTCAAATGTTTCGGTAAACGTTTGACCGATTTTAAAACTAAATTGGATATTAGCTCTTTGTTCGATACTCATTTTTGTACCGATGACTTTCTCTGGAAGTCAGCTAGGGATGTAACGCACTGAGTTATTAGAAAGATGGCGCCATCAAAAAAATTCTTATGTTGCCAGTCTTCTTTATTTTGGACTTCATCTTGTAAACGTTAATTTTTTAGGGATAAACGCCTTTTTTTTCAAATAAAATACAAAGAAAAAAATTGGCTTCTTTTAGCGTACACATAGAGTGTTTGCAAATAATTTCGAGCAAGTGCCAGCTCGACTGCATTATATTCATATCATTCGGCCAGCCTAATTTTGTGCCATTTTTCCAGCATAACTAAAAGTCCTTATCCCTTTAATAAACGGCCGAATCTTGACTTTTAAATTTATTAGCATAGTGACTAACATATTGACCAGTAATTTGACGTGCTCTTACAAAAATTAATAAGTATGTATGTATAAAGGAGTGACAATTGTCATAATTATAAAAACTGTTATATTTTGGCATGCAGACAAAAATTCGAAACAGCTGACAACCGTCATTATTATTGTTATGACCTATAGCCCTACAGACAGTACTGAGCCCTTTCGACAAAAATTCCAACACATTTACAAATATTTTATTGGTCTCTAATACATGTGCATTATCAGAATGGCTTATACAACATTTTTTAATGGGGAAATCAAATATTTCATTTGATATTCCTTTCGCCTTGTCGGGGTGAATTCTATCTCTCTTTTACCAATAGCAATTTCATATGAGTGAAAAACATATCTTCTTCTTCTTCTTAATTGGCGCGATAATCGCTTACGCGATTTTGGCCGAGTTTAACAAAGCGCACCAGTCGTTTCTTTATCGTGCTAACCGGCGCCAATTGGAGACACCAAGTGAAGCCAAGTCCTTCTCCACCTGATCTTTCCAACGTAAAGGAGACCTTCCTCTTCCTCTACTACCACCAGCTGGTACCGCATCGAATACTTTCAGAGCCGGAGCGTTTGTATCCATTCGGACGACATGACCCAGCCAACGAAGACGCTGGATCTTTATTCGCTGCGCTATATCTATGTCGTTGTAAAGCGATATCGTCTGCGATATTCGCCGTTGCCAACGTGCAAAGGTTCAAAAATCTTGCGAAGAATATTTCTCTCAAACACTCCAAGCGTCGCTTCATCGGATGTTGTCATCGTCCACGCTTCTGCGTTATACGTTAGGACGGGCATGATGAGAGTCTTGTGGAGTGTTAGTTTTGTTCGTCGTTACTACTCAATTGCCTACTTAGTCCAAAGTAGCACTTGTTGGCAAGAGAGATTCTACGTTGGATTTCAAGGCTGTCATTCATATCGGTGTTAATGCTGGTTCCTAAATAAGCGAAGTCTTTTACAACCTCGAAATTATAACTGTCAACAGTGACGTGAGTGCCGATACGAGAATGCGCCGACTGTTTGTTTGATGACAGGAGGTACTTCGTTTTGTCCTCATATCTACTGTACTTTAAACGGCAAGGCAACTCATTTGTATGCTTACACATATAATTTGGCTGTTCTGAAAAAAGTACTAGTGCGAAATTTTGTTATGTTTGTTGTATGGTCGCCATAGCCGAATGAAAATGCGTGAATTCGGATCTCCGTGGATGAAACACCGAATTGATATGTAAGAGTTTTCTAATGAATACAAAAAAATATTAACTTTGTATATTTCTAAATAAAACATTTTATGATAACGAAAATGAGCAATTTTTGCCATCAGTGCTGATTACTTTTTGATAACGAAAATTAGTAGTTTTGCCCATCCGCTGATTACTTTTTGATAACGAAAATGAGTAGTTTGATTATTAGTGCTCAGAAGTTTGTGATGACGACAATGAGGAGTTTAGTTTACAGCAGTTATTACATTGTAAGAATAAAAATGATTAGTTGCCTTGCCTCTTAGAGCATGGTAGATATATTTCTCAGTTATAAGAATTAGCTGTTGGTAAAAGAGAGATAGAATATCACACCGACAAGGGGAAACTATCCGTACTTTCCCATGGCTAGAACGAAAATGTGTAGTTTCATGAGGATAGTGATTATAATATGAGTGCCTATATGATAGTCAGCTTTCTTGTAAGGTGAGGACACTATTATAACGCTGAATCGGGCTACTACATACAAATGTTCACACAAGGGGATTTCGCTATAGAAGCCGATTTGTTTTTTCTGGCGAAATAGCAATACGAACGTAAACAAACAAATAAGGCAACAAAAATGAAGCGGGCACTTTGATATTTAAACCACAGAATTATAAAAAACAAATACCGTAAATGTAGTTGTTGCTCTGGCGAAGTCACTTTTTATGAACTCGCCTTTATTTGTAGGCTCCATTTCTTTATTTTTATTAGACTCACCAAGTGAAGCCAAGATCTTCTCCACCTAATCTTTCCAACACAAGAGAAGACTTCCTCTTCGCCGTAAAGCGCACACAGCTCTGACTGCATTTTACCTTTATAATTATTGCAGGGCTAGTACTGCCTCTTCTTGTCTTTATTATGCATGTATGCAAGGCAGATAGATTTACAAGGTCTGGCCAATAACTAAAACAAAAAAAAAATTGTGATGGCAGCCGAATTCTGCACGATTAGTTGACATGTATTCACACACCCGTCCAATCACTCGTTGCTCAGATGACAACGTACCACATCGGCGAGACTGTTTTGATTTTTTTCATATATCACTAATACAATTGCACGATCATTTCACACTCGTCCAATCAGTTAGACATTGTGTTAAATTTTTTTGTATATCACTAACACAATCTTAGTTTTTTCGTAAATAATTCGGTTCGTGACCCCAGTTACGTCAGTCTATCAACTAATTCTGTCAAATTCACTGAAAGCCGAATAACGGTCTGTTATTGACCACACCTTTTCAATTGTGACCCCCATGGCATGCAAATATATTTGGTACAAAGCAAAGGCTTTTCGACGGGGCCCTACTATCGAGTGACTATCTGATGGTAGAGAAGATTGTTCGAGCAGTTCACCCAGATATCATCTTTTCTAGAATCGTACCATTGTATCCACTCGTACGTGGCCTAGACAAGGCTATAAAGCTCATAGCGGCGTCAGCAGATCAGCGCCATACAACAAGTTGATAACTAACTTATAAGCTTCTTTAAATAAAGTGGTTTTTTTTCATCGTAAGAGGAGTTATCAATAAAAGTAAAGAAAGTGCTCTTCTACATCAAACAAATTTTAAGGGCGAAAATACTCATCTCAATTTGCCATGAACTATCGAGAGGCAAACACTTTTCTACCATTCACTAACTAACTGTGTTTCTTGCTCGAAGTGTGTTTCGTTTCTACGTTCTTCAAATTATGTAGTTTGATAAAATATACGAATGCTATCCTCAAATGAGTCCTCATAACTGAATATGAAAACAAATATATTTTTAGCACCAATCGTGGAGTTCCTGAAAAAACAAGCCACAAATTTGGGATTACCTATTGAGGTTTATCACCCCGGCAGTCCCAGTAAACCAGTTGTTGTTATAACATGGGTCGGGCAACAACCAGAATTGCCAACAATTGTTTTGAACTCTCATATGGATGTCGTACCAGTGTACCCTGAAAAGTGGACGCACCCACCCTTTGCCGCTGAAATTGATAAGGAAGGTCGGATTTTTGCACGAGGTGCACAGGATATGAAATGTGTGGCCACGCAGTATTTGGCAGCGATACGTGCCCTACGAAAGAGCGGTGTCACCTTGAAACGCACCATCCATGTGATATTTGTACCAGGTTTGTAAAATGAAAACAAGTTTAGGAGCTCAAATTTTGATTATTCTCTAATTGCAGACGAGGAAATTAGTGGTGAAATGGGAATGAAAGCCTTGGTCAAATCATCCGAATTTAAAAAACTAAATGTTGGATTTTGTCTGGACGAAGGCATTGCATCTGTAAATGAAACTTTTTCACTTTTCTATGCCGAAAGAAGCCTTTGGCGTAAGTTATATAATTGTGGTTTAACTTCAGGCAGATGCTAAAAAGAAAAGAAAAAACAAAATTAGAAGATGTAGTATTTTTAACTTGAGTGTTCGAAGCACATCTACTAAGGTATTATTTTAATTTGATTTATTACATTGCATTTCTTTATATTTCAGATGTCCACTTTATTATTAGTGGCACTGCTGGGCATGGTTCCTTGCTGCACAAAAATACAACAGGTCAAAAGCTTCACTATATACTGAATAAGTTAATGGAATTTAGAAAACATGAAGAGGATCGTTTGGAAAGTGATAGTTCTTTGATGCTTGGTGATGTCACAACTATCAACTTAACCATTGTTAAGGGCGGTGTGCAAAGTAATGTGGTGCCACCTACATTGGAAGCAGTTTTCGACATGCGATTGGCGTTAAATGTAGATCACGACGATTTCGACAGGCAGGTGTGTACTTAACTATGTTAAGATTAGATTAGGTTGTCCCCTATGGAAGTAATTGAGGAGTTGAAAGTTCAATCACGAAAGTTTGTCGTTTCCAAAAATTAAGGTAGAAACCCTACATTGGACATTTTTTAGCTTCGCCTACTGGTCCTCTGTTCGAATTTCTAATTGGATCAAACCATTGAAGTTTTACTTCAGAATGCCACAATTGCACACTGATTTGCGCAGATAAGGTAAAATATTTCTCAAATGATTGATGTTGCTTCAGGTGTTATTAACAATACAATTAATTTTAGTTCAGATCGTCTCCAGAGTCAGAACTAGGATCCCATTTTCACCTTGCAAATATCTGCTGCGTCAGCAAAAGGCTTCATAGCAGCAGCAAATGCTCTAAGTTACAAGAAATTGAAGAAAGCGATTTCAATTCATAAGTCAATAAAAAAATTAATACATTTTTTTCGATTACTTTTTATATTACTTTGAGGAATCGAATGGAACTGAAGGCAAAAAGATATTTTTCAATTGCATTCAAGGGAGTTAAAAAGAATTTATTGAATGTTCAATTCCTTTCAAAGTATATACCATATATATATTATTTATTTCTTTTTAACAAAATAGTTTCATATTGGCGAAACTTTGCAACTTCGCGATCGGCTTTAAATTTAATTAATTCACAAAATAAAATCTTGGATTAGGTGAAATAATTTCTTGTTTTAATATTAGACTTGGCAATTTCCGCTAATAACTTCTATTTGTACCATTTTTTACATTCAAATATTAATTAAAATTTATTTTTTAAACCGTTCGCAGTTTGTTTCCATTTCAGTAAGAAAATACGTTTTTGCTACCATTTTTACCAAAAAGCATTTAATTTGTTCCACTTTAATCACCTTCTTAAATAAAGGGTGTTTTTTTTAGAGCTTAGGTTCTCAAGTTGGCACTACTTTTTTCGTAGATGGTCTTTTTGACAGCTGTCACTTGATTTATGCTCAGTTTGGTTTGCCATTTCATAATGAATAGACTTACACCTGAACAACGTTTGCAAATCGTGCAAATTTATTACGAAAATAATGGTTCGGTTCGCGCGACGCATCGCGCGCTGCGTCCAATATTCGGTCGACATAATCGTCCATCAGAGTCACTAATTCGATTAACCATGGAGCAAAATTGTCGCATTTGGAGTGAACATAATCCACAAGCCATTGCTGAGACGCCGTTACATCCTCAAAAAGTCACTGTTTGGTGTGCTCTATGGGCAGAGGGAATCATTGGTCCATATTTGTTTAAAAATGAAGCCGGCCATAATGTTACAGTCAATGGAGAGCGCTATAGAGCCATGATTAATGACTTTTTCGTGCCTGAATTGGACGATGTTGATGTGGACGACCTTTGGTTCCAACAAGACGGCGCTACATGCCATACAGCCAACGCAACAATCGATTTATTGAAGGAAACTTTTGGTGAGCGCATTATCTCGCGCCGTGGACCTGTGGCGTGGCCTCTAAGATCGTGCGATATAACACCGCTGGACTATTTCTTGTGGGGCTATGTGAAGTCGCTTGTCTACGCAGATAAGCCCGAGACGATTGACGTCTTGGAAGAGAATATTCGGCGCGTTATTGCTGACATACGGCCCCAATTGCCAATTGCTGCAAAAAGTGGTCGAAAATTGGGCCTCTCGGCTGGAATTTATTCGAGCCAGCCGCGGCGGCCACTTGCCCGAAATCATTTTTAAAACATAATGGCAAACCCTTATCTTTATAATAAAGCTAAATTCTTGGCCATAACATTAAATTATATACGTTTTATTTCATCTTGAAAACCTAACCTCTAGAAAAAACACCTTTTACAACCTTTTGTAAGGGAGTGTCAAAAATCGAATGTCACTAGTGAACAAATCTTTAAAAACGTAGCTGGCTTTAGAATAAATGTTTTTGAAGGCGATACAAAACTTAAAAAAAAATTAACTTAATCTTTTATTAAAAAATTTCTTATATTTGTAACACAAGTTGTACCTACATATGTACATATTTATGTATCGTTTGCCGATTTTTCACTACTAAAGTTAGATACTTTTGCTTAAGCCCTCAACTGACTGTTATCAAAGGTTACCAGGCGCGTGTCTCTTACATGACTACCCACCTTTTTGTCTCACACGTATTTTGATTTCATATCTACCATCTTATTTAGACCCAAAGAGTATAAGTGGAATGTTCTTTGTTGATACCGGATTAAATTCAACTTCGTTACATTGAAGGCTAGACAAACACTGTAAATTTGTTTATTTGCATATATAGTCTTTAGATTACAGACTACGTTAAGCTAATGCACAATACAATAGTTACTAAGAAAAAACGATTTAAGAGGATTGACTAAGTTGGCATACGGTCAGAAGAGTTGAAAAACAAATTTAAGTCCGCACATGCCATTGAAATCGGAGCATTCACCCCATAACTGATTTCCGAGAAGCCAATTTTTAAGGTTTCATACTGTCGAAGCTTCTTTCAGGAACATTAAATTGATTTTTACGCAGAAAGGAAGAACAATAAATAGTTTCAGTAATGATACTAATAATAAATGAATTCTATAGAATAGATCTTCTATTATCAAGAGTTTTTAAGTCAATCAATAAGCATGGAAATCGATGGTAAAGGTTCTGAAAAGATCACAGATCGGAGCGCAAACCGTAGAAAAACTTTCTGAACTCTCTCAACCTGCTTTGATAAACATATTATATTTGGTACGGTCTCCAGATGAAAGCGGCATACTCTAATCTTGATCTAACAAAAGCACAATACAATATTTTGAGAGGGTATGGGTTAAGAAATGCAGAACAATGTCGACGTAAGAATGCTAGCTTCGAATATGCCGTGGCTAGTGAAATTCAACTAAGAATCAAAAATAACGCCCAATTATTCAATTTCTTTAATGGATTGCAAGGGGGAGCCAGCAATGCTACACGAAGTATGCAAAGTATTGGTCGATTTAGCAAATTATACGAGAAGCATTTGTTTATGTTTAGCGAGAAACGATTTAAATAGCACCAATTGTGGACATTGTGTAAATCGCATTGTAACTCGAATATTTGAAGGTCATCGGCATACAACAAATATTCAGCAAACGAAAAGCATGAACTAATATGATTATTAAAGATAATAAACAAGAGGGGCCCTAGAATGCTCCCCTGCGGGACAACAGAGGGCGCAATAAATGGACGTGATGTCCCATTATAAACACCTACAACGCAGTGTCTACATATTAGACAAAATCGTGCAGTGAATACCCATTGACGCAAGCTTCGACAAGAGTATGCGGTGGGATACGCTTTAGAGAAGTCAGTGTAAATTGAATCAACTGGAGATATGTTTTGCAGAGCAGAAATGCAGTAATCACTGAAAATAGACAAATTGGTGACTGTGCAGCGGCTGGTGGAAAGTAGGATTTTGACAGTAAAATATAACTTTTCATTCACTGTCAACAAGTTTTGAGATAGACGATAGCTTCGAAATCGGTATGTAATTGCTAACATCGTTTTTATTGACACTCTTAAATATGGGGGTAACGAATGTCAATATCAAGCCATCAACAAAGATACCAGAGGACAACAATTTATTAAAATCATTTTAGGAGGCTCTGTAAAACACAAACAGTTCTTCAGCAATATAGTCGATAGGCCATCGCAGCTAGTGGGCTTAGATGTGGGCTTGAGCTTCCTAATGCCATTTACGACATCAGTAACGGATAAGCACAATGATCCAAAATTAAGCACGGAATAACTCATAGAAAGCAAACTAGAGTTCAAGTTCAAGTCGAGTCCAAAATTAGAGCAAAAAAAGTTAGCAAATACATTGGCAGAATCTATGACGGAATTTGCACATCTCATATTGGCACCGTCACACATGCTTTGGCACCGTCGGACAAGAATTTTTTATTGGGTGAATTGCTAAAAGGCCTTCGAGTTCGAAATAATATTGTTTTCAAAATTCAAAATATAAATTCTGTAGAAAACCTTCTTCAAACAGTTTAAATCGATTAAATGGCACGGAAAATTAGAATAATGCTCTGGGACACCAGTCCTTTTATACAGTTTGCGAAAATTGTTTTTCAAATTCTTTAGATGCCTTAGCCATTTGATATGCCAAGGTGTCGTGTGCTTTCTTATAATAAATAGGAATGTGCTTCAAATACAACTCAAAAATCTTAATTTTAAAGTAATGAAAACAAAAGGTAGCATCACCGTCATGTAAGGCATCACCCCAAGCAATACTTAATAGAATTTCGTTAATAACTGAAAAACCACATGAGTTATAGTTGGGCAATACTTTCAGCTAGCCAAATGTCAAATGTCAATCAATGATTTTGCAATAAAAAATTTCCTATTTTCTTTTTTTCTTGATTTTTGATAAAGCTAAGGACGTGGTGCACAGAAGCTGGTGGTGAAATCGAAATTAAGTATGAACCAAGAGAGCCAAAAGTGGAGGCAACAAAGTGCGATAATTCCAATCCCTTCTGGATAGCCTTTGGCAAGGCTACATCGGATTTGTATGTTATAATTTCTTTCTTTCATTCTATGTTTATTTTAATCTTTCAATTTAATCAAAACTTAGGAGTCTTAAAATCCAGCCACTTGTTCTTCCCGCCGGTAGTGATAGTACTTACATTCGTGAAATTGGCATTCCAGCGCTTGGCTTTTCTCCCATAAATAATACTCCGGTATTACTCCATGATCACGATGAATTCTTACAAGCCGACGTCTATTTAAAAGGAATTGAAATTTATAATAAAATTATATCGGCTATTGCAAACGCATAAAGCATTAAATAAAAATTTAATTAAATTAAAATAATATGCATAATAGTTGCAAATTTTAGTACCTGAGGGCATCATTTTTATCATTTTATAAACGCATAGAGTGGGGAATTGATTCAAAAAATTGTTTGGCATTCGTTTAATAGTTTTTTACTTTTATGGTACTTTAATTACACGATTTCGCTTTTACACGGTTTTTAAATCACAACAAAAAATTTGTTGGGGTCTTATTCTGGTAGTTGTGCGTTATGCCATTTACCAGTATCGTTCAAAGTTACCAAGCGCACACTTTTCCAAACGTCAACCGCAAATACAGGGTGGCTGATGAATTTTGCTACATTAAGAAACTCAAATAACTTTTTTTTTAGTGTATGGAATTCATTTATTTTGTTTTCAAGTTGAAGGTCATTAAATTTTATTAAATGTAGCTTAACTAGTTTTAAAAATAATTGAATTTAAATGCCCCCCATGCTCGCTGACACAAGTGCGGCATCTTAGTAAAAAGTTGTTCATTGCTGCTTTGAGAGTTGCGACAGGAATAGCCGCAATTGTTGCCCGAATGGATTGTTTTAGTTCATCCAAATTTGTTGGCTTTGTTTTATAAACTTCTTGTTTACATAAACCCCACAAGAAAAAGTCAGGTGCAGTAAGGTCAGGCGGCCTGGAGGGCCAACGAAATTCGGAGTTTCTTGAAATCAGTTAATTGGGAAATTTTCGTCGCAACTCTGTCATAACAGTCTGGGCTATGTGAGACGTTGCCCCATCTTGTTGAAACCACACAGAGTTGAAAGGAATTGTTTTCGGCGTAGTTCTGGATAGAAAAATTCTTTCAGCATTTTCAAATAACGGTCTCCAGTAAACGTAACGGTGTGACCATTTTCTTCAAAAAAATAAGGCCCGACAATACAGCGTGAAGAAACCGCACACCACACTGTCACGCGAAGAGGATGCAATTCCGTCTCGTGGAGTATCTGTGGGTTAGAAGTACTCCATATTCGACAATTTTGTTTATTCACTTTGCCGTTTAAATCGAAATGGGCCTCATCAGACATGAAAAGGCAGTTTAACATGTTTTGGTCTTCTTCCACCATTTGCAGGATCTTCTGGCGAAATTCCAAGCGAATCGGCAAGTCTGCTGCATTCAGTTTGTTAACCATTTGAATGTTGTAGGGAAATAAGTCTAAATCTTTGTGCATTATTGTTTGCAAAGACTGTCGGCTGACACCAAGTTGAGCAGATAAGCTTCTTGTTGAAACCCTTGGATTGCTTTGTATAGCTGCAGCTACAGCAGCGATCGTTTCCTCCGTCCGAACTGGTGGGTTTCGATGATAAGGCCTTCTTGCGACTGTTCCTTCCTCAGCAAAATTATTCACCAGTCTCATTATGGTCCATCTGCTCGGGGGATCGCCGCCAAACATCCGCCTGTACTCTCTCTGTACCAAAACTACGGACTCCAGTGCGTGATAGCGGCGGACTATCCAAATTCTTGTTTGCGTGTCCCAGTTATCCATTTTAATAAATTTTAAAGATCAATCTGCAAATTAAAACAAAAATGGAACAGATAACTTAAAAAGAAAAAAAGTTATTCAATTTTTTTTTTGGTAGCGGCTTTCATCAGCCACCCTGTATTAAGGCATTGTACGTAACGAAGAAGAAGAAAAACCTTCAAAGTCATTTGTGCCCATAATTATGAAAGTGATCCAAGTCAAAATTACAAAAAATTGAGTTTATCACTTATTTCACATCCACATTATCTTAAACTATAGGTATTTAATGTGATTTTCACGATATCATCAAAAATGAACCCATAGATAGTGGATGTTTTTTCAACGGTATACGGAATTCATTTGGTGTTAATTATGAAAATGGTCTAAGTCAAAAATTTGAATCAGGATGTATCATACATTTACAACATAACGAAAGAGCTAGGAACTGTCTTGCAGAGGACCAGAAAAACGCCAAAGAAAATTCCAGCGAATACTATGGATTCTCATTTAATTTACAAAAAGCACTTCCGTACCTAAACTGTCTGTTTCGTTAGCCCATTACATATAAGCGAATATGCATGTTTATAACTTTTTTTTAGTTTTTTACATCCCAATTTTTATTACATCTGTCCATGGACATTTAGTAATTTTTATAACTTGGGTGGGAGATTAATTGTTGCTTGAAATCAGCATTTAAATAACATGTTTCAATGAATAGTTACATAGCTTACATTTAATATACCTCATGGAAATAAGTATATGTGCACAAATTTTTTTTTCTGTATCTCTACTAAAATTAACGGTACATTTATTTTTTATTTATTTTTGGTATACACAATTGAGCCTACTGCAAGAATATTACTGTAAAATTCTTCTTCGTCACCATTATCATAGTTTTGTGTGTCATCATAGCACACTTCATAGGAAATAAGTATATGTGCAATATGACATTAGTGGGTATTTGGCAGCGATCGCGATCACATTAAAATATTTTGGCAATTCTTTTTAATTTTTTTTTTAATTATTAATCACGTAAGTAATTAATTAAAAGCGTGAGCAATTAGAAATTGTCATATTGTTGTTGAATTGAACTGTAGAATGCCACGTGGGACCCATTTGACCGCTGAAGAGCGTGGTTTGATCCTGGGAATGAGAGAAAGTGGCAAAACAATTGCAGAAATGTCTTCCCGCGTAGATCGTCACATCAACACCATAGCAAACTTTTGCAAAAATGCATCCAGTTATGGTAAAAGCAAGCGCAGCGGCCGACCAACGTCTCTTAAAGAACGCTCCAAAAGGGAGATTTGGCGTCTTGCTGCCCAAAAAGAGATGTCCTGCAGCGAAATTTGCAGCCATCTGAACCTCAACGTTTCCAGGAGACGAGTCAACCAAATAATTTGCGAAAATAAGAATCTGTCATATGCTTTGCGAGAGCCTGTACCAAAGCTACTACCACGTCACCTTAAGGCCCGCTTGGCATTCGCGGAAAAATACAAATTTTGGACTCACGAGTTCCGAAATGTGGTTTTTTCCGACGAGAAAAAATTTAATTTAGACGGTCCAGATGGCTGCCACAAGTATTGGCAAGATAAAAGACTGCCCCGACAAACCCGTCACAAACGCAACTTCGGTGGAGGGTCGTTAATGGTATGGGCTGCCTTTGGATATGCCGGAAAGTCCCGAATATGCTTTATTCCGACAAGAACCAACGCGGAAATGTACATACAGCTTCTTGACCAAGAGCTCATTGATTATTCGGAAACATTTTATCCTGACAAGTGGACTTTTCAGCAGGACAATGCTCCAATACATACTGCAAACTTGTCCAAAATGTTTTTTTCATCACGAAATATTGATGTTTTAGAGTGGCCAGCATTAAGTCCTGACCTTAATCCAATAGAGGACCTTTGGGGCATACTTTCTGCCAAGGTTTACAAAAATGGACGTCAGTTTGAGTCCATTGTGCACCTCAAGGATGCTGTGGTCGCTGAGTGGGCAAAAATTAGCAAATCCACGCTAGAAAAATTGGCCGACTCAATGCCCACTCGCTTAAACAAAGTTATTTCAGCCAAAGGCAACCATATTAATTATTAAATTTAAAAAAATAAGTTGAAATCATTGAACTTCGGCAAGAAATGCGACAAAATTGTGAAATGCACATATAATTATTTCCTATTAAACTTTTTCATTTTATTTTTTATTTTTGTAAGTTAAAAAAAAAATGAAGTTTTTGTTATTGTTTTTTAATTGTTTTGATTAGATTTATAAGTAAAAAATAAGTCAATAAATTTTATTTCATTTGAAATATATTTTTTTCACATAAATTGTCATGCACATATACTTATTTCCATGAGGTATTAGCAACAGTAATATACTTAGGAAAGAAAAGAAAAACATTTTTCTAATAGCGGTCGCCCCTCGCCAGGCAATGGTCAACCTCCGAGTGTATTTCTGCCATGAGGAGCTCATAAAAAGAAAATATCTGCCGTTCGGAGTCGGCTTGAAACTGTAGGAACAACATCAAGATGCACACCATAAATAGGAGGAGCAGCTCGGCCAAACACCCAAAAAGGGTGTACGCGCCAATTATATATATACATAATATACTTAGGTATAGTTTGTCAAAATAGTTTTTGTACCTGCTAATGTTGTTGGTGTGATTCGCTTTTGTCTTAATTTCTGCGTCAACTCCCTGTGCGGTATTTTTTGTACCTCTTTGTTCGAATGGATTAGTAATTTTTGTGTGTGTTTCGTGCTGTATTTCTGGATTACGTCTTTTAATGGGATCAATTTTTAGGTCGCGGTGTAAGTCTTCATTTGTTATATACCAGGGTGCATTTACGATAGTCCTTAAGATTTTTGATATTTGATTTGCTTGCTGTCCCCCATAGTTCTGTGCCGTATCTCCAGATTGGTATTATCAAGGTCTTATATATTAGTTTTTTTTCACTTCGTTCCTTTTTTGGATTATATAGTATGGTCCTTCAAAGTCAGTTTTGCGTCAATGATCATGCCCAGATATTTAGCTTTTGCGTTTTGAGTGATAACTGTGTTATTAATTGTCAGCTTACGATGGTCATGTTTCCAATTCATATATATTACTTGGACCGTTTTGTCTGCGTTTACTTGGATTCCCCATTTTGCGTACCAAGTCAACATTGTGTCAATTAGATTTTGTAACTTTGATGAAGCGACATTTATATTCCTATCAGACGTAATTAATACTGTGTCGTCGGCGAAAGTAGCAATCATGCTGTCGTCATTTGGATACAGTATGTCATATGTGTAAATTATATGCAATAATGGTCCCAATACGCTGTCTTGTAGTACTCCGGCATCCATTTTAATACCTGCGAGCATTCGTCCTGATGTTTAACATAGAAGTACCGGTCGCTGAGGTAACTTCGCAGTAATAGATAATAGTGTTTATAATTCAGGCTTTCATAATTTGCATAATGACAATGTCAAGATGTGTGTATGGGATGAAAGTACAACATCAAGAGGTGCACAAGAAGTAACATCAAGCATTTTAGCGCATATGGAGGATAACTACTCAAAAGCACGTAGTAGCTTGCAGTGATGCGAGTGCAGGCCAAAATCGGAGAGTAAAGTAGCATTAAAACATGAATGAAAATTGCTCAGTCAAATAATAGTTATATTGAAACGGTAGACCACAAATTTTTGGTATCGGGTCATTCTCTTCTACCGAATGATCGCGATTTCGGTTTGATAGAAATGAAAATAAAAAAAGCAACTTACTTATAACTACATGCCTGGGCGTTGTTATGAATTGATAGTAAAGTGTAGAAGGTAAAAGCCATTTTCGGTAAAAGGAATGGCGCAACCGGATTTTATTTCGACACAAAGTCACTAGAAGAATCAATAACAAAAAGAGTAACCACGGGCGAATCTGTCTTGGCTGAAAATTCCATGGATGCGTTTCTTGAAAAATTAACCTTATAAAATGTTCTACAAAACTTCTTTAGATGATTCTAAATTCCACGCTTTGCATATTTCACCTAAAAGAGAAATACCAAAAATATACGAAAATATTATATTACTTCCATTATACACCACCCCTAAACTAGTAACGGAAGAATAACATAAAGATATTATTTATTTACTACCATACATCCCTCCAGTTTATCATGAACATTTTAAGAATCTTAAAAACTAGAAAAATTGATAAAATGGATTACTTTTTAAAAATAGTTAATAAATGTTCATGTATTATTTCATTAAAGTTATTATTTCAAATAAAACTCAGAGTTTCTTATTGCATTAAGTCATTTATAGGCCATTCAATTAATTTTGAAAATGGTCCAAGTCCATTAGATCTTCTGGACAAGGCTCAACCAGAATATAAAGGGTTTTCCAATAACAGGTGTTGTTTTGAATAGGATTGCGCTATCGATAGATAATTAACGGTTTTTTATGGCCGGAATTGGATGGTATTGATCTGAACAACGTTTATTTTCAACAAGACGGCCCTACGTGCCACACGAGCAACGAAACCAGCGAATGGAAGCCGCTATTCGAAGAATTATAAC
Organism: Anastrepha obliqua; assembly: GCF_027943255.1. Lineage (NCBI taxonomy): Eukaryota > Metazoa > Arthropoda > Insecta > Diptera > Tephritidae > Anastrepha > Anastrepha obliqua. The sequence goes on from NC_072893.1 coordinate 54,941,284, forward strand.
CAGAATTATTGTTTTTATTCGAGAGGAATGTTGTTAATTAAAGTTTTCGTTTTAATTTTCAAAAATATATTGAATTGAAATTTAATCAATCTTTATATCATTTTATACGAAGATAACTTCGACTTTTCTTTGCCTTCTTAAGACCTTCTTATTTCTTCAATTTACACTGTTTAAAGATGTATTCAATGTAGTCCAAGGTAGTTTGGTATTGGAAATGGGCGCATTCGGGAAGTTAGCACGCCCGCCTCCCAAATAACAGAATTTCAACAAAAAAGGACATCGCTCTTATAAATTAAGAAAAATTACTCAAAATTGGTAAAAGTGATAAATCTAAAAAATAATAAATAAAGGGTGGTTAAATTTCAAGGGCCGATGTTGAATGCGAACCACACCTAAACGTCAACGACACCGTTGGACTTCTTTCTTTGGGGTTATTTGAAAGAAAAGGTGTACGTCGATAAGCCAGCAAAAATTCAAGAGCTAAAGGATGAGATAATTCGGCGCATTAACGGCATAGAACCTCAATTATGCCTCAGCGTCATCGAAAATTTGGACCATCGGTTGAAGGTCGCGGCCTCGGCGGCCATTTGACCGATATTTTGCCCCATACGTAATTGAGCCATACCAATATTATCATAATAAAGAGAAATTACAATATTTTCTTAAAAAAATTGTACTTTATTCAATATCAACACCGGCCCTTAAAACTTAAACACCCTTTACAATGCAAAAAATTTTGCGAAATAGGTGGTGTCCCACTCACAATTCAATAAATGCGTATATCGGATAACGACTTAATAAAAGTTACCCAGACTTGGTACGCATATTACTACCACTTCATTTAGGTTAGATTAGGTTGAACTGGTTGGCATGTCGTCACGCATAGACAGGTTCGGTCCATAACGCGTTCATTAGTTATGTGTTTTGTGTATTGAAGTAGTCCACCCGCATGATGCCTGTTCCTATTGCGAATTTAAAGAGGCACTTAACTTACAGCTAAGATATCTTCCAATGCGTTAAACTATGGTGCCCTCAGATATTTAAGCTTTTTTTTGAATAACGCAGCGCATCCGCACAAGAGCACAGATTTCCCCCTACATTTCCTGCATTCCACGCTGGCCGAGACTTCTATCTTATAAGTATACGCTGCTACCGCGGGCTGTGTCCCGTCAGCACGCCTATCGTGGTTCTACAATCTCTTCGTGTTAGTGATAGTATAAATCGTATATGATTGTGATCTTCGCATTTCTGCAACTGTTCGGAGCCTCCTATCTTATTCTGAATTTTCTGATCAGGTTTTCGTCTAGTCCGTTGCATAATATTCGGATTGACTTTGGTATTTCGTTGACCCCGTTTTTCGCTATATCTACTAGTTCGTTCCCTTCGATGCCCTTATGGCTTGGAACCCAATAGAAATGTAGCTTACAATTCATTTAAACTCAACTTAAATATTATTAGCGAAATTAAGTATGTATCTTGTTTTTTCTAATAGCGGTCGCCCCTCGACAGGCAATGGCAAATCTCCGAGTGTATTTCTGCCATGAAAAAGCTACTCATAAGAAATGTCTGCAGTTCTGAGTCGACTTGAAACTGTGGGTCCCTCCATATGTGGAACAACATCAAGACGCACATCACAAATAGGAGGAGGAGCTCGACCAAACACCCAAAATGGGTGTATACGCCAATTATATATATATATATATACATATATATATATATATATAAGTAACTTGGCCTTGTCCTGGATGCCAAGCTTAGCTGGAAACTTGTCCCAAGCAACAAAGTCTCTCATGATCTGCAAACGTCTAGCAGAAAAACCTTGGGTCTGTAGTCCAAGAATTCTGAGATGGCTGTACAGCACGATAATAAAACCAATGGTGACATATGGAGCGGGTGCTTGGGTATATTATTAAAATCGGATAACAACCACGTCCACTTTTTATTATTGAAGACTAAATTTCTAATTACTCATTGCCATTTCAAAAATACCGTGTTAAAATTTTAAGTCAATCCGAGCAAAACTTTTTAAGTTATAGAGCATAAAGCCGAGCCGCCTCAAACATCTGCCGAGATAACTTAAAACTTTAAACGCGGTTTTCTCGAACCTTTTTTTTTAAAGTGCGTAGTCATTGGCATTTGAAAACTACTCAACCGATCCTTTTGAAATTTTGCACACATATTTTACATATAAAAAACCTCCCCCCAACGTTTTTTTTTTGCCATTTTTTTTTTATATTAAGGTGGTTTTACACCTACAAAATGGCGGCATTTTTTCGTCAAAAATCACTTTTTACTTCAAACGACTACCAAATGGCTGAAAATGAAAATAAATCGTCAAAATAAACGTTGGGGGAAAGTTTAACTCATACTTTAACTAAATTATTCGATTTTTTTGATTTCAGATGATTCTACGCTGAGATATGCTGACTACTGCAAAATGTATTTTTGAAAAGACGTCTACGTAAATGTGCTCTCATTCGCTCATTTTGCAATATTTTTACATGAAAATTTTATCAAATAATCTAGAAATGTTACTTTATAATATGCAACAACTTTTAATAAACTGACTTGAACCGTTTCGCTACAATAAATTCATGAAAAAAGTGTTTTTTTTTTTGCGTTTATCCCTTAGAAAGAAAGATGGACGTTTTGACAATTTGAATCCGATGTCTTTCAAATACAGGTTGGGGGAGTACTTACTAGGTTACACTAAAGATACATAAGTTACCAATAAGAGTCCATTTAACAATATGTAATTAATCACAGCCTCCTGATGGCAGATGGAGAGTGGTTATGAGGAGAGATTATGAGGAGTTTCTTTCATTGCAGAAGTGCACTCGGAGGGGTGCCATTGCCTGTCGAGGAGCCTCCGCTAATAAAAACAACATTTTCTATCATTTGGTGTTTCATGCCCGGAATAGTTTTTCAGTAGTTAGGAATGTAAAAATAATCTCGACTTGGGCGTCAAAACTCCACACTTACGTGAGTATGTTCACTGCTTGTTGTTAGTCAACTACATTTATGATGAGTTTGCTTCTCCTATGAAAGGAAAGGGCCATAATGCTTAGGTAATGTAATAGCGTCATATTGGCAAAACTTCCCAACTTCGTGAGCGGTTTTCAATTTAAAAATTAATTCACAAAATATCAATCTGGGTTTTACTTAATAACCTTTTTTTTAATATCATTCCCGGCAATTTTCGTTTGTACCATTTATAATTAAAGTAAAAGCAAAACATTTTTGCTACCATTTTTAAAAAAAGGAATTTAATTTTTCCACTTTCTTCGCCCTTCTTAAATGCGACCTTTTTTAAGGGAGTGTCAAAATTCTAATGTCACAAATGAGCAAACCTTCAATAATTGAATCATGTAATAGGCCTAAATATGCGAAACGATTTCGATCATCAAAGCGATCAATATTTTAAAAAATTTTTAAATGTTTAAATCATTTATCTCCACATTCCAAATGTTTTTATACACGTCTTTTATGGGCACATAATTTTATTTCTTTTTCATAATAAGTATTTAAGGATAAAAGCTACTTAAGAAGTTATGATTGACAAAAATTTATATGCCAAAAGCAACCGATCTTTCAAAAATGTTGTCCAATACCTCCAACGATGGTTATGCTCCTTTTTTGTATTATTCGATGCATCTACATATTTTAGCATCATCTAAAGCCCTATATGCTTCTTCCAGTGCTTCATCAACAGCGCCACTTATTTCTAAATAGAAATTAATTTTCTTAATTGATTTTATTACTAATACAAAGTGGCGCAAAATTAATCATCGATTTTTGTTTTTAAATAACTTTTTTAATAAAAAAAAAAATGATTTTGGGTGATGGAAATATGTATTTTGACTTTACGCGCTCCGTTGCTTGTCTGTTTGTATACTGCAACTATTTAATTCACAAGTGTCAAATGTTATTGAGGTACGGCGCAATTTGCAAAAATTTTAAATCTTCCAATGGACGATTAATTTTGCGCCACCTTGTAAAGGATTCTTTCAAAAGTCTCGCCTAGATGTTGTTTTAAAGCACGGCTCTTAAAAATTATAAGTGAAAAATGATATCATTTAAATGTTCACCATAAGCACGTCCACAGGTAATATACGCCAAACAGTCGATTCATGAAAGACTAGTCGTTCAGAAGGTCAAGATATCGACTTTGAAGGTTGTTCAGCAACATCTTGCGCTACAGCAGCAATATTCTCAACAGACCGTACAGTTTTTGATCTGCCAGTCCTTTTTTCTATTCTCGACAGAATCATTTTCTTGCAAATTTTTTCATCAACCTTAAAATTGTCGACTCATACGGATGATTATTTCCACAAAAAAGATCTTAAAGATCGACCATTCTCATAATAGGCTTCAATAATTTCACCGCGTTGTTCTATCGTGTAAAATTGCACATCTGCCTATTTGTAAAATGTCAGAGATGACATAAAAAAAGTACTATCTAGAAATTATTCACTACTGACATCTAAGAGCCACTTTTGAAAGACCCTTCATAAGGTAACATTCAACAAACCCATTTCGTCTGCAACTTTTTTCTTAGATGAACTTCCCTGACTAGGCTCACTTCCTTTCCCAAGCACTAGTTGTTTGATCAAATTCACGGGAAACGGAAATATTATATTTTTGTTTTGATCACCAGAAATAAGACTTAAGGTTTGCAGATAACGTAACTAGATAAGCCAGGTTGTGATGAAAAATAAAGAAAAATTATTTACTAATAATCTGTGTTTCTGTAAAAATGTACCTGCAGCGCTACGGGATTGGAAGCCATAACGTCAGATGCGGCCCTAAGGGCCTTGGAAGCGCTCAGTTCGCCTTCCGCGGAAACTACCTTTGCTTTCGCCTCTCGGATTGCTTCAGCTTCGGCAGCCATTGCTCGCTGCAAATTCAATGGCAGGCGGACATCCTTGCTGAAATTCAAAGATTATTTTATATAATATAATATGAGCAAGGAATACAGCTGTGTTCTATTATTTTTCCCTCATCTCAAAAAGGCTAAGCTCTCGACAGTGACTAGGAACTTTGCAATCACAAACCATGGAAGGCGCAATTCTTCTCAGTTCACAGACTTGCTTCCCGCATCTTAATCTTAACCCCGATCTAGAGATGATACGTTAGATAGTGATAGTTCTGACGAATATTACTTTGAATCTGATAAGACGGAAGATGACGGCATTACTTCGTCAAGGCATACAACATTAGCAGTGATAGCAGTTTGTTTATAATTTTTTTTTTTTAATTCTTGTGTTACCATAAATAAAGCCTTAGTTTTTATAAGGTTCAACGTATTTATTTTCTTTACTGTGCACTCCTATACCCCTCGCCCTCAGCGACCCTCGCCCGTCCAGCGGCTCCCCCCATTTGAGACTAGCAGCAATTTTTTGATTACAGGCATCGATTGTTGCAAGGCCGAAAAATACTGAGAGGTTTGCTTTAGGAACCGTGTGAGTATTGCTATTTCCGCTAAGAAAGATTCAACATTTGCTTCTCGAAGTTGGTTGGTTGGTTGGCTGGTTAGAGTGGTGATTCATCCAAAATCCAACTAGCGCTTTCGCACCATTTTGATGCCACATCCTAGTTACCAAATTGTTTAACAGTTATTTACAGCAAGACTATATCCAGTCTGTGCGGTTTAGGAACCTTATTAGGTTGTTGACGTCTTAGCCAGACAGTTGCTCGAGACTCTCGAACACCGGTTTTCGCAGGGTTAACATTCTGTCCCTTCACAGGGCAGGGCATTCACAGAGGAAATGGAAGATGGTTTCCTTTTTCTCCAGTTGTTTCCAACAATGACAGTATGTGTTGTAAGGGATGCCCATTTTGGCGGCTTGTTCTCCGATATACCAGAAGCCAGTTGTGACTGCCGTTAGTCTACAGGCGTCCCGTCGTTTCATGTTTATCAATGTCAACGATTGCTTGAGGTTGTAGGAGGGCCATAACGTCCTGCTGATTTTGCGATGCGACGGTATTTTAGGGAAATTGCATTCATGGCAGATCCCCCATCTTGCCAGTTCACCAGATTTTTCGTTACCTTCTATATTTCGGTGTCCCGGAACCCAAATTAAGGTTACTTTATGGTTTTCACTCAAGGTGGTGTGGCTATTCCTACTTTGCTCCACCACTTTAGAGGTTGTTATAGCCGCTTCCAGTGCCTGGATTGCAGCTTGGCTATCCGAAAGAATAGCGATATTGTCCTCAAAAGAGAAATCTACGATTAGTAACCTACAAGCTTCCCCGATTGCACAGATTTTTCAATTCCAAGTCAGTGAAAATATATATCAGCTTCAACACCACAATCCATTTTACTGCCATCTGTATAGACTGTAGTGTCAAAGTTGTTTAGAGAGAATCCCTTATTCCATTCTTCCTTAAATGGAAAGAGTGTGGCAAAATTCCTATTTAAGGTTACCATCGGGACGATGTAGTCAGTCCTCACCGTGACTTCTCGAAATATTGGATATTTTTTTGTTGCAACCGCAGTATGGAAATATTGCCAGAGTAATCCAAATGCAAATCTCCTTTTTAAAATAAATTATAACAAACGTACATCATATGAGTGCATTAGGGATTCATTAAAAATGTTCACATTCCGTTTTGTCCGCATAATATCGATCTTTCAGGGCATCCTCCAGAACCAGTTTATCGCCAAGATGACTGATAGACACAATTATCGAACTTATTGCACAAAAGATCGAATTTTTTAAAAGCTGTGTGCTGCAACAAAAAACGTCCAAGAAATGTTGATAATCATTCACGCTTTAACGAAGATGTCAGTACTGTCGAAACAATTTACGTTCGCTGGATTTAAGTTTTTTAGAGTTCTTTTTCTAATAGCGGCCGCCACTCGACAGGCAATGGCAAACCTCCGAGTGTATTTCTGCTATGAAAAAACTCTTCATAAAAAATATCTGCCGTTCGGAGTCGGCTTGAAGCTGTAGGTGCCTCCATTTGAGGAACAACATCAAGACGCACGCCACAAATAGGAGGAGGAGCTCGGCCAAACACGCAAAACGGGTGTACGTGCCAATTAGATATATGTTGACTAAAAATCGCAAAGAGGCCAAAGATAAAAGGCAACGTCTACTTATAAACCAGCATAAACACCATCACATGACAGTCTTCATATCATGCGAAGAATAATTCTTGCTAACAGGAGTGTACTCTTACTTTTATATGATGCAAAATGGTGGATATCAAAGAAGGCAGGTTGATGAACTGAACGATCTTTCCAAAAGCATGAACGTAGCATTCATGCATGAAAAAAGCATTCATAAGAATACGACTGGGTTATCTTGATCATGTCATATTTACGGACGGTGATGCTTAGCTGATCCGACATTCATGACTGTAAAACAACGACAATAATGTCGCTTGGCAGCGCAGATGGCAGCGTCATGTTGAGAGAGAACTGTCTCCGTAATCAATTAAATAAAAAGTAATCAACTGCAGTGGAAAATAAAGCAGAATATCAGCGCCCTTGCATACCGCGCAGCAATTGTATAAATGATAAAGAAGTTGGTTACAGCTTTCGACAATCTAAAGCTCAATATTTGGTTTGCGGTTATAAACTTCTTTGGTGGGAAATTGCTTGGTCGTACTTTCTAACATCATCTTGGCTTCCTCTACTGCTATGTACTCTTACTCACATTTCAACACGTTCCACATACACTCCCCATGGTGATGTAGCGGATTTTAAGATTTCTGCCATAGCCATCGACACTGAATCTTTTTCGGACATCAATTCCAAAACTTGCTTTTGTCCAGCTATATTGCGTAGTGTCGCTTGCGCCAGCAATCTGGTCGCGAAATGAACTTGCTCCACTTGTATTACGGCTAGCAATGGATCGAAAATTCTATAATAAACTGCTGCATCAAGACTAATTGTTACGTGATCCTTTGTGAGAATTTCCTGCGCTGGTACATCGTATGATATCGTACGCAAGTCAACTCTTACACAATAATCGACCCCTGGGATTCTAAACACAATACCAGGACCACGTGCTCCACCACGCCTGCAATAATGCCATCAATTTTCGAATTACATGGAATAATTCAAGCTTTAAAGGGAAGAAAACGACGAAAATGCATTGGTATACGCACTTTAGACGGCCGCATCTGAATATAACTGCCCTTTTATATTCTGGCATCACAATCAAAGATAAAAATATTGATATTGGAAGCGTTAGTACAACAAAGAGAAGGCTTATTAAAACGATGGCCTGTTCAATACAGCTTGGTTTTTGATTTTCACCTGAAAATATTGATGACCTTTTAATTACTGATTCCTTTATGTCTGCGAGTGTATGATCTCACTTGTTGCAAAATATCGAATTTCTCTTCTATTACGGTTCATCTTTAATCTGCTGACAATTTTGTAACACAAATTCAATTAAACAATATTTCGAAATAAAATAATATTTTTTTATTATTTTGATGTTTTCTTTAGTTTTTAATTTACTATTTACATATCGCAACTGTATGGTAAAGAAATATCAAAAATTCGAAAAATTCAATTAAGGTTTTTAATTTACTATGCACCCCCAAGTAAAAATAAAAACACTTCGTCTTCTTCTTTTTAATTGGCGCGATAACCGCTTGCGCGATTTTGGCCGAGTTTAACAAAACGCACCAGTCGTTCTCTCTCGTGCTAACCGTCGCCAGTTGGATACACCAAGTGAAGTCAAGTCCTTCACCACCTGATCTTTCCAACGCAAAGGAGGCCTTCCTCTTCCTCTGCTACCACCAGCTGGTACCGCATCGTATACTTTCAGAGCCGGAAGGTTCGTATCCATTCGGACGACATGACCCAGCCAGCGTAGCCGCTGGATATTTATTCACTGCACTATGTCTATGTCGTCGTAAAGCTCATACAGCTCATCGTGCAAAGGTCCAAAAATCTTCCGCAGAATCTTTCTCTCAAACACTCCAAGCGTCGCTTCATCGGATGTTGACATCGTCCACGCTTCTGCGCCATACGTTAGGACGGGCGTGATGAGAGTCTTGTAGAACACTTCGTCTACTGAGATATAATTACTAGATACCGCTATGAAGTTTTTAAACATCATACAAGAAAAGCTGGAGGTAATTTCTACAGACTTATCTAAAAAACACCTTGGAGTAATTTTGGATAGCAAACTATCATGGAAGCACAATATATTGGAGAGGAAGAAAAAGGCCAGTAATGCACTGTATGCATGTAAAAGAATGCTGGGAGTTACAAGAGGTCTATCTCTTTCAATAATGTATTGGTGCTACTCAGCTGTAATAAAGCCAATATTACTCTATGGTGCTCTAGTGTGGTGGACTGCATTGAGAAAAACGACACACAAAACACCTATGGAGAGTATTCAACGTCTTGCATGCGTACTCCTGCGGCAGCACTCGAAAGAATACTCAACCTACCACCAATTGACATTGCGGCAGACGATCTAGCAGCTAGATCTGCCGCAAGACTTAACGCAACGGGTGAATTTACCTGTAAAATCGGACCAATACAGATTGTATGACTCCGAAATACAATTGGGTGAAGAGATTCCGAACAACAATACAATAAAAGGGGTGAAAAAGAGGTATGAAACCTGGCTCCAATACGCTTAATATATTTACTGACGACTCGAAAATGATGGACGAAGTAGGTGCAGGAATTTATTGCGCAGTGCTGGACATCAGGTGGCCAATTAAGCTCCCTGACCAATGCAGTATTTTTCAAGAAGAAGTCTTTGCGGTAGGAAAAGCTGCAGAAATAGTACTAGCAAAGGCATCAAGCAATTCCAACATAGATACATACATACGTTAACAGTCAAGTGGCAATAAAGGCAATAAACTCAAAAACGTTCGTTGAACCAGGAAAGCCATAGAGAGGCTCGTCGCAGACAGAAGGTTACACATCTATTGGGTACCCGGACATAAGGGCATTATAGGAAACGAAATTGTACATGCGATTGGCAAAAGCGAACAAGAAAACGACATACTGAAACCTTTAAATACGGTATACGATGACATTGCTGCAGACATGAAAACACGGATAGACAGGGTGTGGTAGATTATTCCACTTGTAAAACCGCGAAAATCATGTGTACACAGAATGCAGATAAATACGCCGGATTCGCACTAGCCCTGTCTAGTAAGGAAGGCAGAACTATCGTAGGTATACTGACAGGCCACAATTTGTTAACGGCACACGCGCACAAGATGGGAATTGCAAACAAGGATAGCTGCAGATTTTGCAATGAACTAGAAGAGAGGGAAGCTCTTGAACACCTTCTATGTTCTGGCCTTACATTAGCTAGAACCCGAATGAAATGTTTAGGAGCTCTACAATGTGAGAGATTCGAATGTCTCTCGGAGTTAGGGCTTGATAGTTTACTTAGATACGCAAAAGACGCAGGCTTATTACAAGAAGCCTACCACAAGGAAACAAGGACCAATAGGTCTATGTGACCTAACCTAACCTAACTAACTAAAATAATTTATTATGGCATTATTTCAGCTAACAAGTAATACATGCATACAGTTTGTTAAGAAATTGTTTTGACATATATTAATAAAGTATTCACTTTATCTGCACTTTTTTAACTAAAACCGCTTCTTATTGAATTTGAAGAGCCTTTCAAAATTGTTTCATTAACTTACATATGCAGTTACAGTTTCATGTGCTATTTCGAAAACATTGTGACCCTAGTACAATAGATGAAGGACTCAGAGAGTCCTGGGGACTCCACGCCATTCCATTTCCAAACTTGTAGCTGTGTTTACCGGCCATCGGACGATCGGCTCACGCGCGGAAAAGCTAGCTTTACCATTGCAGCAACTGTGGGGACCTTTCAGTGAAGGAGAATGTTGGCAACTTTCTTTGTAAATGTTCAGATTTGGCAGCTAGACGATTAAGGGGGCCTCTACTGTAAAACTTAAAAAAAATCGATTTTTTACTTTTTGTTGAAACATACTCAGAAACAACTCCAGAATGTTCCATGAAAATCTTAAAAAGAAATCTTGAATAGTTTTCAAGTTATAAAAGTTTTAGCAAAGCAGGTATAAACTGAGCGCTCGAGCGGTTTACGGTCATATGCGCTTGATCAAGAGATAAGACGTTCCCTACTCCACAATCGTCGTGAGAAGAAAAAGGTTAAACGTCGCTCTGAATCCACCCACGAAGCCCGAAAAGCTCGTACAGAGGCTCTTCTTGAAGAGGATAATGAAATATTAAGAGCAGACGAAATGTTATATGGGGCAGGAATAGCTGATTAAGCTGTAAGTATGAAAAATTGTTTAAGCGTGTTTTTCTCGAAACCACGTTTTCGAAATTGCCCACATCACAGCTCCGTGAAAAATTAACATATCAAGCTCAAACTTTGATAGTATATTTTTAACAATATTTACTAGTTTTTAAAGCTATGGTGGGAAAAAATTTATTATTTATAACCCCTTTTTTAATAACAAAATGACAACAAAAAAATGTCGATTTTTTAAAAAACTTCAAAAATTTTACAAAAAAATTTTTTTTTTGCAAGTAATAGGCTTAACAACTAAAAATAATGATATATAATAAAAAAAATTTGGTTTTTTTCATTTCAGATTTTTTTTAAATGCGCGACAGTGTGGTCAGATTTCAAAAGGCGTTTCGGGGGAGCGGCTGTACAGCTGCCATTTTGAAATGAAAATAAATTTAAAAAATTTTTTTGTACACTCAAGACCTGTGTATATGTAACCCTAAACTTTTTTTTACTAATTAAATTAATACAAGTATGAAAACAAAATCCATGAAAATTTGATTTTTACAGTAGAATCCCCCCAGTGCGCCAACCTAAGTCCCATCAATCTTCTCCATTATATCAACAACTCTGGCTGGCTATAGATATCTGCCTATTGGTGGTCTCATAATGGTATCAAAACAACGATTAGTGCTCCTTGGCGAGTACCAGAGTGGTACTTCAACCATTTCACCTGCGTACTTCCCTACCAGTACTTGGTTGGTTGGTTTAAGTGGTGATTCTTCCAGAATACAACTAGCGCCTCCGCACCTTTTTGTTGTCACATTCTCGTTTACCAGTACTTACATAGTTATGAAAATCACGCCACAAATAGGAGGAAGAGCTGAGCCAAGCACCTAACAGAAGGGTACGCGCCAATTATTTATTTATTTTTTATAAATTATTTATATTAATTAAATAAAACCAAAGATTGGAAGAAAATCATGAAAAATATTTTCTTAAGTTATATGTCTGAATTTCGTTGAATTAGCAGATATCAAAATACGCTGACATCCTACCGTTTTACGGACTGCGAAGAAGTGTCGTCGCGCGCACGTAATGAGTACATGTACGGTATCATACTCGTCGAGTACCTGATATTAGCGTTTTTGCTGGAACTTACTGAAGACTACAAGAAACTGGTTCTGTTATGAGACGGCGCACACTGGGGATTTTGCGGAAAAAAGTCAAATTTGCAACATACCACCTACCAACAACCAACAATAAAATCAAAAAGAATTACTAAACTCCGACTTACAGTTTTTTTTTTTTTATAGATATGTCAAAAGTATAATTTTTTTATAGTATTGAACTGACCAAGAAAAAACTTCAAAGCCCAAGGTGGTTTTTTTTCTTTTTGCTTGAGCCGACTTCCAATTTTTTATTTTTCATTTAGGGTACGATATTTTTATATATTTTAGCCGGAAGAACAAAGGCTGTAAAGCATTTGATTATCTATTTATAATTAACTAGCGTACCCTCGCCCGCTTCGCTAGACGATAAATTCAATGATTTGCTGAAAGAGAATAAAATTAATACGAAGCAAAGCAAATTCTTTGATACAATTTCATTCGAACTTTATAGTAACACTTTTTGGTAGACAACGTTTTTGGTTTTTTCATCTTTCGCGTGAATAATGACGATGGTTTGCCAACTCGTGAGCAAGCTACATACAATTGTCCATGAGAAAAAATTGGGTATTCTAAATTAATACCGCACATTTGTAGAGACTGTCCTTGCGCCTTATTAATTCTCATAGCGAAGGCAAGGCGAATAGGGAACTGCAAACGTTTGAAATCGAATGGTAAATCCGCCGGAGTCAGTGGAATTCAGGGTATCAAAATGTCTTCTCCTTTGTACTTCCCTTTCAAAATTGTTGCTTCGATAACGTTACCCATTAGCTTCTTCACAGCGAGTCTGGTACCGTTGCAAAGTCGGGGCACATTACTATTGCGCAGCATAATAATCGGTGCTCCAATTTTTAATCGTAAATTATGAGGTGGTAAGCCTGGTAAATCGAGTGAGTTTAAGAATTCAGTTGGATAATTTACATCTTGATCAGTAATAGTGTCCATTGACTTATACGCAACTATGTCACCAGGTATTTGATCTAAAATAGCTGAATTTATATCATTGACGTCCTTATTTTTCTCAGCTAAAATTGCTCTTTCGCTGAGTCAATCATGGTTTTTGTAATGTTGAACTATGTTTGGAAATACACTCTGTATCAATGCCTCTTTAGACTGTGCAAAAGTGCAGAAATTGTTATGCAATGTTATCATTCCTGTTGTTTTTGAAAAAAGGTTTATTTTTTTTGGTTAAAAAGTGTTTTTTGAAGTTTTGAAAAACACTTCGCTCTAACAAATTTCTTCTCAGTTAATTGCTGAAAATTAAATATTTTGAAAAAACTATTTTTTTTTACTTTAACGTTTTTGAGAAAATTTTGTTCTTGAAAAAATTTCACACTTTTGTAAAAGTTTAAATTGATTTGTTAAAAAAGATTTTTTTCCGCTTTGAAAAACACCCCCTCGAAAAAATGTATTCTCTATTAATAGTGGAATATGAAATGCTTTGAAAACACCATTTTTTTTTTAAATTTTGTTTGATTTTCAGAAAATTTTGTTTTGAAAAAATTTCATACCCTTGAAAAAGTTTTATTTTATTTTATTTGTTTAAAATTTTTGAAATTTTTTTTTTGTAATTTTAGAAAAACACCTCTTCGAAGAAATTTCTTTTATCTTTTTGAGGAAAATTTGGTTTTGAAAAAATTTCATGCTTTCGAAATTTTTTTATTTTACTTTATTTCTTCAAAATTTTTGAAAACAATTTTTTTTATAATTTTCGAAAAACACCCCTTTGAAAAAATGTTTTCTATGTGTCATAGTGGTATTCCATTAACTTTTAGGATTATAGTCAAATACTTACAAATATCTACGCTTTCACAAATAGCAACAATAAACAAATTTCCTCAAAACCAAAAAATTTACTTTTTTTCTAAAAAAATTCTAAACAAACAACGTAATAAATTTAGAATTTTGTGTTCACGAAAAAAACAGTATTGTTTTTATTGTATTAACTGAAAACCAAAATGTTGCAAAAAATCAAAACAAAACTAAATTATTTTTTTGTGTTCATTTGGTCCATATGTTCCATAAAAAGTTGATATGGTAAATAATATGCAGGGTCTGATACACGCAAATTTCCATTGACCATTATAGTGACAAAATTATCGATCACCAAGTCGAACAGGATTTCAAAATCAGAGTTGGAATGAGTTCTTGTGTGGTGTACTTCTGAAAAAATGAGAAATAAACAAAGAATTCAAGAATTTTTTTTATCATTTCGCGTTTCTTTCCTTTTTCATTCGATTCCAACATTTGTTCATAGCCGAAAACATCGTTTGCAAACGCATTCATTTCCATATAGAATTGGTCAAAGAAAGCATTGCTCAATTGAATTGAAACATTATTTTCATAAATACTTAGGACCTTAACTAATGCACCTTGGTACATACCTAACGCAGATACTCATCGCGACCTTGACATCGATACTATTGATGAAGCAATACAAAGCGCTAGCAGAAGACACATAAGTAGACTATTAACGCATACAAATCCTATGATGAGAAGACTACCAAATAAAGAAAAATCTACCCAAAGTCGGCTTAACCGTCAAACACCAACAGATCTTGCAAAATCCTTGTAATCAATTGTCAACTAATCGTATATGTCATTGTTTGTTAACCACTTGTTTTTAAATAATATGTATATATTTCTTCTAAATGAGCTTGGGGGCATTGGCCCTTCAATATCACTCTCATTCCATCTTTTTGTAAATCAAATTACTTATTGTCTAACGACAGGTGTAATATTTTATGGAAGAAATAAAAAAAAAAAAAAAAATTTCATTCGAATCATTTGAAATTTCTGTATACAAAACATTTCTGTATCACAATACAAATACAAAAAATTCAAAAAAAGTTGTACACATAAAATTACACATAAAATGAATGTCGATTCGAAACTTACTTTAATCTAACAATCGAGCAAGTTTTGTTTTGGACAATATTTTGATTTTTTCTTTTTTTTATATGAAGAAAATATTTAAAAGAAATTTTTTTTTGCTAAAAACCTTCCCCTAGTGGATCCCTATAATATGAAAAAAGAACGAATAAAATTGGCCTCGTATCGGCCCAAAAAAATGCGGACGAACGAACATCATTTCATTTTTATATATATAGATTTATAATTAATTTTACGAAAAAAAAAAAATCATATTCCTTCATATTCTTGGATCTGCAAGTTGAGCTACATTTACCTACGGTCAGAAACTAGTATCAACGTGTTGCTTAATAACGTCTCTTTCAGTTTTAATCAATTGCAGGTGCCACCAGGCGCCACTGATTATTTTTTGGCAATGATAATAACTAAACGCTTTCTAGTGTGTGCATAATGATAACGAAACACTTTTAATTTTGTTTTGACATTTTGAGGGTAATTCAGAATTATGAACTTACATGTATCCTGTGCGTAAATATTTGCTGGCTTATATTAATAAAAAAAAATTAAAAAAAAAATTAAAATTTATGAATTAAAAAAAAAAAATTTTTTTTTAATTTTTTTAAAAAATAGTTTTTAGACATGTTCTTTTCATACACAAATATATACAACTTCGTTAGTAGTAAAAATGTAAATATTTTTTGGGATGTATGTATACTTTTTTCCGCATCTCTGTACAAAAATCCCCAGTGTGCGGCGTACTGACATTGGCCAACTCCGTAATTTTTACGAGAAACAAGAAAATGAAATACGTCATCTCTTTTGGGCGTACCCAACCACATCTACGAACGTTGTTGCAGAACAGCTGGGTTGATCGCAGTAGTGGAGTGGCTTGTAATGCGTACTACTGGACAGTACTCATATCACTATATGCCTCCGGAAGTGATAGAAGAGCGGAATCCTTTGAGGCGACTAGACTCTTACAGATTTATACTCGAATACACAGCTTTCTTCAAACACAAAAAAACAGGAATTTTGTGGACAGCCAACTACCACTTTTGATGTCCGAAAGACGAAGACCACATAAATAAAAAGAGAACGAAATGGTCACGATAAAGATTTTAATGAAGAGCAAAATTGTAATGAATAAAAAAGTTTAAATTGTTAAGTATTTGGTTTTGGTCAAGAATTTTTGAAGTTTTCCTTTTTTATGAAATTTTACCATCCACTGGTTGAGTCCTAAATCCTCCTTCGAACCACACCTTTAATTTAGGCTTTTTATTTTTTCGGATAGCTAAAAATACACATTAATTTTTAAAATAACTCCTTGGAAACACTTGATGAAAAATCGTAAAATCAAAACTTTATCGAGCAACCATTTTTAAGCGTTCGGGTATGGTTCAATTTTTACAGACGATTTTTATTAATTGACATGCGGGAACAATATTTGACTCTTGAACGCGGAGTAAACACAAGTCTTTTGTTTTTGCGTTTAGTCCCTAGAACGTCAAAATCTATACACACAGATTGGCAGTTCAGAACATTGTACAAAATTACAAGTAAAAACACTCTTCTTCTTAGTATTTTTTTGTCAGACACCTAGGTATAAGTTTGACAGGCACCCAGATGTGTGTTGGTGTGAGCGCTTGGTCTTTTTGGTTGAGCATATTGGCAGTAAACATTTACGAAATATTAAAAATACATATTAGAATATCGACAAAAAAATACATAAAAATGGACTTGGAAAATTTACAATAACAAAAATTGCTTTTTACTGAGAAATATCTGAATTTCTCTGACATTTTTTAGACCTTTTGATACGATTTTCTACAAAATTCAATCATTTTTTATGCAACCATCATCCGAAATGAGCGTTTTTAGCCCTTTACTCGATTTATTTTCAAAGTTGTTGCGTGTCAACTTGTTATTATTTTTAGCTAAATGAATTAAAGTAATTTACAGTCGTAGAATTCAACGTATTATATTTATTTCATTAATTATTAATATAAAATGTTTTATTTTTTGTAATCTTTTACAGTGTGATACTTTTTAAAACAATTTCCAACGTGAAGAAAAGGATGTCTTTCGCATGTTTCGCAGAAATAAACAGTTGTCTTCCTTTTGCCCTTAGCTTTTCTGTTAGAACAGACCATACAATCATTATGTTTTTTCCCCGGATGAGGTACTAAAATGTGGAGTTTTCCATCAAGTCGATTCTCTACATCTGATGTTGATGGTCGCCCACGTTTTTTAGCTCTTTGTCTGAAATCTCCCACTACACTTGACAAATTATAACTGTGTAAAATCTCGAATACCGTATGTATTTTACAGTTATTTAGTGCTATTGGTTACAGGCATACATTGTCACCTCCAGTGTGACATACGAGTTGTAGAGTAAATTAGTATTGTCACCTCCAGTGTGACATACGAGTGCAAAGGGTTAAATCAGATGATCTCAGCTGTGAACATTTTTTGACAACCAATTGAGAGTGTTTTTACTTATGTGTCTGTACAATGCTTTAAAATGGTTGCCACACATGTTACCAACATATATTGACAGCCGCGTGCACCTGGCTTGGTCTAAGCCACGTTGTTCTTGCACCCAAAACTGGAAACAGCCATGGGAGAACGAAAATTCGTACACAAGAAAATACTGACTAATTCTGACAATCCTGTAAGGAGCATTTATATAAATTTACGAACATCGATTTGATTACTGGGTCATCCTATGAAATAACAGATTAACCACATCCAACTTCACAATTCTCAAAGGAAGTTTAAAAATTTCTTGCCAATCCTACCCAAGGTGGATTTATTAAGGTGACAGCATTCACTCAGCTGAATTTTTCGCCGTAGGTATGGCTTACGTCAAAATGATATGCTTTGTTTGTATGTATTGGTATGTTTACATTCGTATGTTTACATTTGATTACTGATTTTGACGTGATGCTTGGACCAAACGCAACAACAAATACATGTAGGGTTTTACTTATATGTGTTTGCTGTCACCTGTAATAAATTCGCCTTGATCCTACCCCTTGCTGTTAATCCGTATGACGTACGTCATGCAACTAGTACCCATGAAATATGCAGGTGGACTACCTCTTTATAATTATTTTTGCTTTCGAGAAATGACAGACGGTTCGAATTAACAAAGCAATTTATATATCTCATTATTACACTACTACACACATACTCGTACATACATATGCAATTTTAAACATCCATCAGCTCAATTGGGAACGGAAATATAATGGTTGTATTACGTTCAGCGGCTATTGTATTCATGGTTTGCAAATATCTCAACTAAACAAAGTTTTGTACTTGAAATTTCTGTTCAATTTAATTTATTTTGTATTTAATTACTTGCAGTGCAATTGGGTTCACTCCAATTATATCCGAAGCCTGTTTAAGTGTTTTCGAAGCGCTAAATTCACCTTCGGCCGCTACAACCTTCGCTTTAGCCTCACGAGTGGCTTCCGCTTCCGCGGCCATAGCTCGTTGCAGAGATAGCGGTAGGCGCACGTCTTTGCTAAAATAGACAAACAAAAACTTAAAGGTTATGTATTGTAGTATAATCGGCAATTTACTTACATTTCTACAAGTTCTACTTTAACGCCCCAAGGATCGGTTGCTTCGTCCAATATGTTTTCAATGGCGTGCGAAATGGCATCTTTCTCAGCCAATAGCTCCATTAACATTTTTGTGCCCGCAACATTTCGTAAGGTCGTCTGTACTAGTAGCATGGTAGATGCTTCAACATTTGCTACTTGAATAATTGCTCTCAGCGGGTCCTGTATTCTATAATAGATAACGGCATCCAATGCTACTGTCACTGAATCCTTTGTGAGTACCTCTTGGGGGGGCACATTGAATGCTATCGTACGTAAATCAACGCTTTGGTACTCATCGATGCAAGGTAAAATGAAAAATATTCCCGGACCGCGTGGACCACCCTTTCTGCATGCATGTGCATATTATGAATGCACATACATACATTAGTATTGTGAATAAATTACTTTATTTTATGCTATTTTTCACAGAAACTCACCTTAAACGGCCTAACCGAAATACAACTGCGCGTTTAAATTCCATCATTGTGACTAAACAATAGAGAAGTGAAAACGGAAAAAACGCTAAAAATAAAAGAAATGAGCACACGAATGCAACTCTCTCGAGAACGGTCTCATCCTGATTTTCAGCTAAAATAAATTTTATTTATTATACTTCATGGATGTAATTTAGATATGTAAATATAGTACTGGTTGTAACGGGACGGCCATCTTGAGAATGTTTTCCATTTAATGAATGCATTACTACGAATTTTCAATACACTTCATAATTATTGTAAGCGATATTAATTTATAATTTTAAATGTCATATAAAAAACGTTCAAAATTATTTCTAAACATTCACATATAAACATAGGTATGTATGCATATATGTATATGTATGTGATATGAAAAAATTATTATTAACAAAAAATGAATCTTCTTTAGATCGGCATGCATATTTATGTATATACATACATACACAAGGTGAATTTATTAATTTACAAATTCGCTTTGTACATACAGAGATTTACGTTCGTACCGAGACGGAAATTGAAAAACGGAAATCATACAATCGTCCCGCCAAATATATTATTACACATTATGTATACATATACTTACGCACATATATACTTATATATACATATCGAGCCATTACCGCCAAAATAATGTATCCCACACCATAATCGATTTTTGTTTTGTTATCGAAATGGATAGTTCAACATCACTTACATCATCTGTCAAAATTTCATGGCTGTAGATTAAACCGTTATGATTTTATAACAAACACAATTTTAATTTAAATGCATATGGTGACTTGTTTACATTTTCTTTGAACGCTTGTGTGGGATACAATTAAATTCTCTTTTAAAATAAATGAAACACAAGGGGAAAAAATAAAAAAAAAACACAATTTTTTGAGACTTTAATTAAAGATAAAGCTTTAGAACAATAAGTCGAAGGTATGAATTTGTTTTTTTTGCAAAATATTTTTTTGTTTTCAATTATTGGATATTTTTACAGCTCTCCCTGGTACCGTATAGCGATTCAGATGAACCTTTCGTTGATTTAAATGGTTTGGAAAGTTTAAAAGAAGTCGAGGAGAAAACGTGTGTTGGGAAAAGGGGCTACAGAAAACAAAAGAGAATACCTAAAAGGCTGCAAAAAGTTAAGAAAAAAATACAAGTGTTTTTCCCAACCCGTGCTTAAAGAAAAAATGTCCAAATTCGTGTCATGATAAAATTTCTGAAGATAAAAGAGTAAGAATAAATTAATATTTTTGGGGAATCGGCAACAAAATTAAACAGAAAGATTGGCTGTCTTCTTGTGTTAAACAAGTCGATATTAAAAGGCGATATGGTGAAAGTGACAGAAAAAAGTGCAGCTTTAATTATTTTATCAATAACAATAATAGCAGTTTTAAAGTTTGTCAACAATTTTTATTGAAAACGTTGAACATTTCACAAAAATATAAGGATTTGAAAACGCTTTGCGATAGAAAAACTTTACACGTAAAATTCCAACACGAGTATTTAAATTTAAAATGGGATGGATCTGTTAAAGATTTGCTACCTGAAACCGGCCAGGAAGATAATATTTAGCTTTCTTTATATATTTTTATCTATCGTTATTCAAGCTTACAAGATTTTAATATGAATAACATTACTTTGTTGGCAGAAAACTTTAAATATATGAATTACATTACTTTATTTTTGTTTTATCGAAATGTATCTATACATTTTTTTTTTAAATCAAATGTAATTTAATTTTAAGGACTAAGTAAAAAAATTAAATAAAAAGAGTCACTTCCTTAAAATAAATTTTTGTGTAACCCACACACTTTTTTAATAATAGGTTGCCAGAAGGAAAGCAAAAAAAAATGTATCCCACAAAAACAACCCTTATGATGCAAATATCTATTTAAAATTATTAAAATTAAATGTATTACACAAAAAACTATTTACATTATAAATTTTAAAATAATGGCTTTATTCAAACTGATTTAATTTAAAAAAAACCTTCCCCTGTAAAATTTCGAGTTTGTGGGATACATTTTTTCGGCGGTTATGGCTCGATATTAGAGGCGCAAAGTACAGAATGCAATGAATTTTATCATTCTTCTTTTAGAAGTGCAAAGGCAATTTTGAAAAATTTTTATCAATATGATAATTCTCGTAGGCTTTTAAGGCAAAAACATTAACTATCCCTAGCTAGCAATAAAAATCAAAAGTGAAAGCAACAATCCTCTCTCAAAAGCAAGTATAGACCTTTTTTTCGCCAAGCTAGCAAATGAACATATATTGGCAACGCTGGCGCAGAGAAGGCGCCTATAGTGAGTTTTACCAGTTTTATGAGGCATAAGATCTATGAGTAATAGCCATATAATACGTTCACATATGTGTATGCATTAAGGGGGGACTCTACTGTAAAAATCAAATTTTCATGGATTTTGTTTTCATACTTGTATTAATTTAATTAGTAAAAAAAAGTTTAGGGTTACATAAACACAGGTCTTGAGTGTACAAAAAAATTTTTTAAATTTATTTTCATTTCAAAATGGCAGCTGTACAGCCGCTTCCCCGAAACGCCTTTTGAAATCTGCCCACACTGTCGCGCATTTAAAAAAAATCTGAAATGAAAAAAACCAAATTTTTTTTATTATATATCATTATTTTTAGTTGTTAAGCCTATTACTTGCAAAAAAAAAAATTTTTTGTAAAATTTTTGAAGTTTTTTAAAAAATCGACATTTTTTTGTTGTCATTTTGTTATTAAAAAAGGGGTTATAAATAATAAATTTTTTCCCACCATAGCTTTAAAAACTAGTAAATATTGTTAAAAATATACTATCAAAGTTTGAGCTTGATATGTTAATTTTTCACGGAGCTGTGATGTGGGCAATTTTGAAAACGTGGTTTCGAGAAAAACACGCTTAAGCAATTGATCAAGCGCATATGACCGTAAAGCGCTCGGGCGCTCAGTTTATAGCTGCTTTGCTAAAACTTTTATAACTTGAAAACTATTCAAGATTTCTTTTTAAGATTTTCATGGAACATTCTGGAGTTGTTTCTGAGTATGTTTCAACAAAAAGTAAAAAATCGATTTTTTTTAAGTTTTACAGTAGAGTCCCCCCTTAATCACCTATAAATCCACCTAATTAATCTACCCGTTCACATATGGCAGATTACCTGCAAAATTGACAATCAGCTTTCAATACTGCTTTGAGAGGTTATTCTTCATAGAAATTATTTTGGTGGAATATTTCGGTGTTTTTGGTTTCTTTAATTATTATTAACAATATTAAGAAAAGACAAGGAGAGGGAATAGCTAATTTAATTGCGCAAATAATTGGCTGCTAATAATAAACAGTTGGAGGAAATCCGTATGCGACGTTTACTGAGGTTGTAAAAAATTATGGCTGCAATGTGCATGGGATATTCTATATTACATTTTATAATAAGTAATAAGAGGACAAAACATTTATGGGCACACGCTTTTTTCTGTAAAATGAATCCCTTATTAATAATATTTAACAAAAATTTTATTAGAATTATATTTACAGACCTGCTTTCTTTGCCGGCATCTGTTTCATTTAGTTTTTATTTTGATGTTTCTCCTTACATTCGTAATAATAATTATCGATAACACAGAAAACACAGGACTGTATGTCGAAAAGTATCGTTATTATCTAGGATTATCTTATAATCTCAGATGTTGGGAGAGAAATTTTGTATGGGAAATCGCGCTTTTTAATTGCGGATTTTGAGTTAAGCGCGAAAAAGTAGATCATCTACTTATATGTGAACATATTAATACTCGCTGGCGGCGAATTTTACTCGATAACTTTGTTGTTGAAATTTTTCAAGTTAATCGAGCATAGGATAGCCAGCGGGGAAATTGCGAATAGAAGAGTCCTAAAATTATCGAGCAAGATTCGCCGCTAGCTAGTATTGTTGTACCTCATTTGACTGGTATAGCTCACGACCTTACAAACTAGGGGTGGGATTATTTTCGAATAATATTCGAATAAACATTATTCGAATAAAACGAATAATACTATTCGTTTCAAATAATTCGAATACCTCACTATTCGAATAGTTTACTATTCGAATACCTCACTAGCATTATTCGAATAAACGAATAAAAAATTCGAATAAATATTATTCGAATTACGAATACCTCTCGAATAAAAGATTTTATTATTCGAATAATTTTTATTCGAATAGTCCCACCCCTATTACAAACACGTGTAATTTAAGGCAGCTCTATTACCGCGTTGCCAATATATGTTCATTTATACCAGTTGCTTCATCTATTCGCCACTTGCTAACGCTTGACGAAAAGAAGAGGCCTAGTGCGAAAAGCCTTAAGCGGGCCACAAACAGAGCAGAATGCCCAGCGAATTTTTGCAGTTCGCGGAAAATCTATGGTTTTTGGCGCAGTGCGGCACAAATCCCAAGTCATTGAAAATTTTCATTGACCTGGGATTTATTGTTAGTATGTGGCGCAGTGTGCTGATTTTCTAATTTTTTTTCAGACAGTCGTCGAGATAAGAGTAAGCGGAAAAATGACAAGTGTTGAAAAAAATATCCTCTGGAGCACTCATTTCCATATTTCGCACGTAGAGGAGCGCCTTGCTGATTAAGCAGTCGGCCAATCATTATCAAAGAGAGACCGACTAAATTGTCGGCCGATAAAGTGTGCAGTGCAATGCTGCTCATTTTCCCATATTTGCTCAAATAAGAAAGTTCCCACATTCGAAGCTGGCTTAAAATGAACATTGCTCTTGTCATATATTTAATATTTATTGATATATTATCGATTTAAGACTATCGAAAATAAATTCTTTAGTAATATTAGGGAAAATATAAACAAAAGTACCAATTAAATGAAGTTAAATGAAAATGTTGTAAATATGTACTTGAGACAAAAATTTTCCACCAAAAAAATATTTGTTTTATATGATAAATCCGATACTTCGTTGGTAAAATATTTTTGTAAGCGTAATTACTACAAAAAATAAATTTTTCGTGATTTATTAAATATTTATTAATGGAGCAAATATCCTATTATTGAACAAAAAAATTAAAAAGTACTGAAATATGTACACCCCATCGTGCTAAACGTTTTATTATAGATAAAAAGTACAAATACAGCACTGCTATTTGATTAATACAACTCTGTAAAATCTTCGCATTTGACAACTAAATTTTTCAGCATTACTTCAAAGTGTGTAATCGTGAAATTTCTTTCTTAGAAAAAGCCGACTTTTTGTGCATATAATAATTTTGTGTGACAAAAAGTATGTCATTTGGTGGACAGCAAAATCAGCCTTGGCAGCGTAAAGGCGGATTCTATCAGGACGCTGGACAGGGCGGAATGTTTATGCAGCAACATGCGGCTTCTCAATCTGCGTTTGGCCATTCGGCCATTTTTTCGCAAAGTGGCGCCGCACCCTCCGTATCTTATCCCCAGCAACGGTCGAATACATTGAATCCCGTTGCTTTTCAACAACCCAATAATGGTGGCCAAACAATGACCAATTCAATAGGCACCGTAACTAAAATCAATAATGATTGTGGGCTTATAAACGATGAAGTCTTCTTCTACCGCAATGCATGTAAGGGCGTAATCCCGAAGTTGGGTGACCGCGTCGTGTTCGAAGCTACTTATTCTACAACTGGACAATTCAAATGGAATGCAACATTGATTCAGCTAATGGGGTAAGCAAATGATTTATAATAAAAAGTACATATGAAAAAAAATCGAATTTATGGGGCGCATGGAAAAATTGATCAAAAAAGTCAAGGGGAGGAATAATTATTTTTACAAAAGATATTAACAAAAAAAAAAAAAAACAGTTTTATAATGTTGCTCTTTTGAAGCACATTTAAGAGCAAACTTCACTTTCTCATTAAATTCATTCATAAATTTAAATGTTCTTTTCTCCGATCACTTTTACCACTTGGATCAAACCGAATGTTAAACTAAATCAAAATAACAAAAAGAAAAATTGAATTTCATATTGTAAAGTTCTTGTCAATTACATTAATATATTGATTTGTCCGTATATCTCTGATAAAACATTATTTTATAGTGAAAATCTGGAATAAAAAATCACACGAGTTTTTATTAGAAATTTTCGCCTGCGGCACTTTTCTTATAAAAAAATTTTCTATATTAATATATTGACTTGCCGGTTTATCTGTTGTCAAAAATGTGGCCTCAAATTTGTCTGCACTACAAAGCCAACCCCATACATAAGCATATATGTACCTATATACACTTGCCAGAAAAAGTATCCGTACACAAAGAAATAAAAGCAACATATTAAGTAATGGATCGTAAAAAAACCTAAAACATTTGTTTAGTCAGTAATTTTTCTACAATTTCTATACATTTTTTCCTTACATTAAAAATTAAAATTTCCATTTCATTAAAAATTAAATTTCACAAAACGAAAACAAAAAAAACTTCACTTCAACGAAGCAGAAAAAGTATTGGCACATTGCAAAATACGGTAAAAGTATTCATATTTAACAAAAAAATAAATTAGTAACTTGTGGGATAACCTTTCCGCTTGAGGGCCTCCGCAAGTCGATGTGGCATAGAATGGACCAATTTAGAAGTATCCTCTTGGTAATTTGGCCCCATTCATTAATAAATACGTTTTTAAGTATTTCATTGGAGGTCATACTGTGCTGACGGATCCTGCACTCCAGTAAATCCACAAATGCTCAATGGGGTATAGGGGTGGGGATTGGGGCGGGATACTCAATTGGTGATTTGTGTCATGCAGCAACCAGAGCTTAACATTATATGCCGAATGCTTGGGATCATTATCATGCTGAAGCCAGAAATCATCACCATACTCCAACTGTTGAACGCTTTGCATCATGATATTTGCATCAAAATATTTAAATAATAAGATTTATCCATGGTTGACTCTATAAAAACAAGACTAAGACAAAACCATCACACCTCTCCTGCCATGCTTCATAGTTGGTACAAGATTTTCTTTTTCGATCCCAGTTCCGGTCTTACACCACACTAGTTTTTTCCTTTAATGCAAATATGCAATATTTGCTCTCCTAAAATTTTGAAGAGTTAACATATTCGTTTGCAAAATCCATGCGTTTTTTCTGTTTATTACGGATACGTACGTTTTTCTATGTTTTTACATATTTAAGAAGCCATAATTCAAAGATTATTTTTCACTGATTGCAATATGGTTCGTTTTTCACGTACGATCAGCTTGCTAGGTCACTCAGAACGTTACTTTGACACAATTGAACCACTAGCATTATATGTTTGAACGGCATACTGTACAGAAGAGAGTCTTCTTTCTATGATTTGCCCAATTTCGTGGAAAAATTTGCCTTCATTTGTAAGTTTCAGAATAAATTTTCTCGCGCCAACACAAATTTCCTTAGTTTTGATAGCCATCGCTATTTCTTGTACACAAAAACTTTAAAATAACTCCAAAGTAATGTAGTCACAGCGAAATCAATTACAAACTAAAATAAAACCGTTATTGGGTAGGAATATGCCACTGCGTACTGTGGTGAATCCCTGTTTTCATGTGTACGGACACTTTTTCTGCTTCGTTGAAGTGAAGTTTTTTGTTTTTGTTTTATAAAATTTAATTTTGAAAGATGTACTTAGGAAAAAATGTATAGAAATTGTAGAAAAATTACTGATTAAACATTCCTCATAAAAGTTTAAAATGTTTTAGATTTTCTTTGATGAATTTCTTAATATGTTGCTTTCATTTCTTTGTGTAGGGATACTTTTTCTGGGAAGTGTATATAAATTTCTCCGTAATATATTAGTAAATATTTAAATGCTGCAATATTAAGTAATACCTGCGGTATGCTCCTGGAAAGATGGGCATCGCACCAACTCAGCGAGCGCTGGGCAAGTACACAAACGTGTAAGGTCGCGAAATCCTTCTGGCCACGTGTGGACCGCAGGCGCTCGGGCGAGCTTCTGAGGCTGACAAAGTATCAGCTCTCTAATCTCGTGGGTGGAATCATCTCAGCACCTTCTCCTTAGCTGCCCTGCTCTGGCGGGGCTAAGATCTAGGCATCTTGGCTCCTACTTCTTTGTCACGCCTGCTGATATAGCTGGCGCTGACATTAAAAATCTGATGAATTTCATCAGCAGCAGCATAAAGCGGTTGACGCAAACATAGTCATCGTTCGTAATCCGCACGCTCCCAACTATCCCAGCACCACCTCTCCCCGCCCTCTCCCTGTATCCCATCGGTCTTTCTCTCCCGCCTCACCCCTCCATAATGGCATCACAAAGGACGAATCCTTCTTCGTCCAAGTGTGCCCATTCCCTGGGCAACCATATCAACCTAACCTAACCTAATATTAAGTAAGCGACCCTTTAACACCTTATAAACAAATCTTAATTATCGCTACATTTCAATAGAGTCGATTATGGCTTCATTTCGTTACGCAAACATGCATGCATTTTTATTAACAATATATAATATTATATTTAAATTAATATTTAACGAGTTTTTATAGAAAATATAGCCTTAAATATCTAAAATGGAAATGAGTTTTGACCTCTAAGAGTATTTACTTTCCTGTATTTAGTGATAAAAGTTGAATAAATTGATAAATTGAAATGTATTTTGTTAGCAACTTTGAACGGAGAAAAAAATCATTTCGCTCGTTCATATTATTAGCGCTGGGATCAATACGCATCAATTGGTTACCCCCTTGACTTTTTTCGATCAATTTTTCCATGTGAACCATAAACTGGATAATTACCAAAAATTTCTTTTAAATCTCATAGGAGCACAATGACTCATCAAACGCAACATTTACCGTCGCTAATGGGGAATAGTGGCAGAGCCGGTAGTGGCTATAATGCAGTCCCGCCTCCGAACGAATATCAACTTGCGCAAATGCAACAACGCCGTCGTTCACCAAGGCATTCATCGCCCATGCGTGGAGATCGTTCGAATGTGCGAAATGATCGTGAAAGAGATCGACGCGGTCGTAATCCACTTTCACGGGAACGAGAAGATGTAATTGGGTCTAATATATATTATATCATATATAATTGAATCAATTTCTACTTAGGATGAAAGAGATCGCAAACGTCGGCGGGCGGATAGTGACCGTAGCCGCGAGCGCGCTATATCATCCATAGGGCGGGGACATGAAAGAGATCGTGCTCGCCCTGAAGGAAAGCCTGATACCGCTTTGGAACGCAGAGAGCGTGATCGGGAGCGTGAGCGTGAACGGGAAAAAGAACGCGAACGTGACAGAGAACGTGAGCGTGAGAGAGAACGCGATAAAGAACGTGGAGAACGTGCCGAACGCAGTCCTTATCGTCCGCCGGTCAAAGGTCGACGCACCCGTGCAATTCGACGATATATGATTCAAATACCTAAAAATATTTTGGCTTAGTAAGTTTCTTTTTTAAATTTATAAAAGTAACTTCTATATATTTTGAGCCATCTTAAATCGATCACTACGTCTTTTCCATTTTCCAGCAAATCAGCTGATTTACAAGAGTTACGTCAACGTTATTCAACACTATATATTCCATCGGACTTTTTTCACGCCAACATTTTGTGGCCTAAAGTTTTCACACCGGAAAATGCTTTTTCACTACGTCGCCCTTGTCGGTTTCATATAATGCATCGCATAGTGGATTCTCCATTTGAACAAAACAATGACGTTCTAGAACCTTCAGATGCAGATTACTTGTATTCTGCTAAAGTGATGCTTCTAGCTTGTCCCCCAATTACTGAACTTTATCAAAAATGCTTCGAAGAAGATGACAATGACAACGAACAGAATGCAGTACATCCATCTCGATTAATTAGTTTTCTCGTAGGTACTAGGGGGAGAAATGAGCCTATGGCCATTGGTGGCCCCTGGAGTCCATCGCTCGATGGTGAAAATCCTGACAAGGACCCTGCCGTATTAATACGTACGGCTATACGCACATGCAAAGCATTAACTGGAATCGATTTATCACAATGCACCCAATGGTATGTAAACTAAATATTTATATAGACAATTGAAGCAGTATATGGATGTTTAATGCTTGCAAAATTTGTTCGGAAACAATAGTAGGGCTGTTGAAATTAAACAAATATCTAAGTTACGTTCAAAAACATAACTCCTATTATTAGGCAAACCTAAAATTTATCCGACAGAATTTCAATTTAAAAAATTTAGAAAATTAACACTTTAAGTGCTGGAAGGGAAGAGGGATGAATCCAATTCCATTCTTGTGATCTAGCACCCTCCTCGGAGTATGAAAGTCAAAAATACGTTTTAACAGAAGAAAATGTAGAGTGTGTATTTCGTCTCAATTTCTACTGTTCGTATATACTCCTTTAAAGTTGTCGCGCCTAGACTGTCCACACTTTACCAAATTCAGAAAAACGTAAATTGGCTCTTCCTCATTTTCTTACGTATAAAAGGAATAAATAAAAAAGTTATCTTAAAAGTCAAAATATGATATTATCTTATCAAAAGAATAATAGCAAGTGCTATGCAATATTTTTATATTTACTCCCCCATCTGCAAAAGGGTTTCCTTGATTGCAGAACAATTTTATTAACGGCTCACATCTATTTATTAATTTTTAGCGATGTAGGTTTAGTGGCCTCAACTTTTCGAACTCTGCTCTATTATATCCACACTGTGGTTATTTCAACCAAAGAGAATATTGTGTTATATTGTATATTTATACTACACTAATGGTGCATACTATGTTATGTGAAATAACTATACTATTTTTTTATACGAAGATTTATTTATGTTAAGATTTCCGATTTTTCACCCACTGTGTGTTTATCATCGAAACAACCTAGTGGAAAATTGGGGCGTGCATTGCCTTTATCTTATAATGAATTAAATGTGAAAATTAATGCAAGAAAACAACGCTCGCGAGATGCTCGAGGAGTGTATGTGATAGAAATATCTGCAGTATAAAGAGTTGTTTAAGAATTGTTACAAAGCGAAGCTCTCCGAAAGTAATATGTGGGCGCTCTACGACTTACCTTCTGCATTACCATTTATTACTACTTTTATACTGAAAATCTTCATATCACATTACTTTTTCGCTTACTTCTCGTTGAATCATTTCTACAATTTTTTCCATTCATAATTTCGTATGTTGAAGAAGGCATGTATCACCCTGCTTCTCCACTGGGATGAGAAATACCACGTATTTGTATTTAATTAACAAAATGATATTCTTTACAGCAAGGTGCACACACATTTTAAGCAACGAAATATTAAATTTATTTTCTTAGCGTCAATATTACTATTGCGGTTGTGTACCCCGTTACCCCTTTTCATTCAAAATTTTAAATAACATCAAAACAAAACAAAAACGAGCACAAAAATTTTCCACATTCCTTATGATTTTTTTCTTTCTTTTCCATGTTCGTAAATGCGTCTGCTTTGCTTCACCATTTCACTGGTGATTGCACTCATTATATACAATAACAATAAAAAATAATCAAAACCAAAACTCACAAACAAACTGCGTTCTGGACGACACCTCAACTCATCGGATCGGCAAATATCAACATCGTCGTGGAACAACAAAATAAAACAACCGACACGAATATGCCTGTCGTGGAACCGGAACTGGAACCGGAACCGATGGATAATTGAAACTGCGTTCCTCTCTAAATTTTGTTGTTTCTCTCGTTGTTATTTGATGTGATACCTCAACACCCACAACTTTACGTGATGTCAAACCACAATTACTACTCACTCAACACTAACAACAAAACTTCAATACGAATGTTGATGCTGCATATTCCCGGGGGCTTCATGATAATATGGTCGTATGTCGAACGGCGATTGGAAATCGATTTATTCGATTGGGGTTTCTTTGGTTCGATTTGTTTGCATAGGTACCGCTTTGTGGAGCTTCACTATCATCGTCAAGATCACAAGAAGAAGGACGCACAACCGCGTATTGAAACTGTTGTTATATATTTGCCTGATGTTCATTCTTGTATGCCGAATTCAACTCAATGGCAAGAACTTACTCAAGTCTACAAGAATGCGGTTGAAGGTGTAATCGCTCGTAAAAATGCTGCTGCAAAGGCAGCTGCTGCAAACACCGCCGCCGTTGATGCTGAAATGGCCGCTTCCTCGCCTACCGCTGCTGACGGTGATGCTGCCGATACTTCGGCCACCGATGCTACAAAAGAAGAACCGGATAAAACCACTGGAGATGAAAGTGTAACAACCAATAACGAGAGTGGCGCGGAAACCACATCTAACGGAGTAGGCGAAAATGCTGCTGATAGGGAGGCTGAAGACGGAGCTGACACTTCTATGGAAGTTATTACTATAGAGGAGGTAGAAATAAGCGCTGATGGTGACAACAATGATGATCAAAAGGCACACATGCAAATGATATTTTTAAGTTATTAACAAGAATAAGTTTTCTTTAATATGTTTGTATGTATGCCGTTGTTTAGATGAGCCTTTTTGTTTCGTCGATTTCGTTTTTATACTCGTACCATATGATTGCATTATCTTTCACGCGCTCATAACGTGGGCGTAAAATGAAAACTTAGCGCAGCGCATAGATTGAATTTTATTTTCTTTATTATTGAATTAATTACATTGGACAAAGTGTCCATACTACATAGATAGTTTTGTAACCTCCAAACGCAAGCTGGCTATGTTCCGTTGGGAATGGCACACCAAATAACATATTCGCTATCTGCTAATACAGTATTTGATTTAAGCATTTGAATATCTTCAATACAAACGCCCCATTTAACGATTAGGCTTTCAGTATTATGCGCAGATTCCGTCAAATTTAAAGTTCATATTCACATCCTTTTGAATAAATTCAGTTCAATAATGTCAGCAAATCAGAGTTGCTGACGATACTCAATTGTGCGTATATGTTTATGTGTATATAATTAACATTAATTATTTAGAAAAAAACACTGAAAATGCAGAATGAAGACATTATGAAATAGTGTAAGTCGATGTAGTTCAACTTCGCTTTAATAAGACATGCTGATTTCAGGATGACCAAACGGAAGCTACACATTATTCTAAATTGGATTTGAAGTCGATGAAGGTGCAGGAAATACGCGATGAGTTAGCTGCACGCGACCTCAATGCGAAAGGTATAATTTTATTCGTATTCCCATAAATTCGTAAATCCGATTACACACACGCTTTTTTGACAGGTGCCCGCAATATCATAATGGCTCGCTTGGCAAAGGCATTAAACACTGAAAAGGCGGAAGATAAGGAAACGAAGAAGACAGAGCCAAAGACCAAACAGGCCAAAAATCAACCCAAGCCCGTTAAAAAGCCAGAAACAGTTACCAAGAAAACGGATTCAAAAAGTGAAGAAACCGCAGAAGCCGAAGAAAACGATAAACCTAAGGAAGAAGAGCAGGAAGACCAAGAAGAATGGAATGATGTCATTGACGTTGATATGAGTGACATTGTCATACTTGATGAGTATGATTCAAGTAAAAACCCAGAGGTAAATCCTTATTACAAACATTTTTATTTCACTTTGTGAAAGCAAAACATATTTTGATTATTTCAGGAAACACCAAAAGAGTTGAATGAAAAGGAGAAAAATCAATTGATTCGCCGTTACAAATTACCAACTAAAGAGCACATTGTGGTACATCCAAATAAAACCGCCAAAGGTGGCAAATTCGATTGTTCAATTATGTCCTTATCCGTGCTGTTGGATTACGGGCCTGCTGATACAAAGGAACGCTTCTTTGAGGTATTGGCACTATTTTATACAATACCGAAAAACTAGTCAAAGACAGTCGGAAAATAACGATTGTGACGAAACGATTAAAAAACTTCTTTTGGCGGCTTAAAAGTTAATATTATAGTATACCATGAAATTAGTTTGTATCAACCATAGTCCGTCTTATATAGACGAAACGATCCAAAACCATATCCAACCAAATAGTGCCAATCTTTTTAGTTTATGGAGAATTATCTATGCCAATACAATGAACAGGAGTTCGAATTTATGAAAGAACCAATCAAATGCGCGAAACTTAAATTTCCTATGTCGGCTCGCAAATCAAAACGAATTTTCGTTTTATCCTTTCAAAGCTAAGAAATTTTAAAATAAATAAATAATTGGCGCTTACACTTCTGTCAGTTGTTTGGCCGAGCTCGTCCCCCTACTTGCGGTGTGCGTCTTGATGTTGTTCCACAAATGGAGGAACCTACAGTTTTAAGCTGACTCCAAACGGCAGATATTTTTTATGAGGAGCTTTTTCATGACAGAAATACACTAGGAGGTTTGCCATTGCCTACTGAGGGGCAACCGCTATTAGAAAACACTTTTTCTTCATTTTGGTGTTTCATGCACGGAGATTCGAGCCTACGTACTCCGAATAATACTCCGATACACAAACCCATTCGGCTAGGGCGGCCGCTAAGAAATTTTACCGGTTTGTTTTTCGGCCATAAGGAATTATAAACTTCCAAAAACGACCTCAGAGATATTCTCGCTCATCTCTGGCTTTGTGATGATTTTATAAAAAGAAATATATACATTTATTGCTTTGTTACTCCATAGGTGTCTATTTTTGCTGAATTATTCAACGAGATGTTAATGCGTGACTTCGCCTTCAATATCTACAAAGAGATGTACCTTTATAAAGAAGAAAACAATGCTTCCAAAGATGCTGCAAAGGATAAGAAAGAGGGCGACACTAATGGCGAAGGTAAAACAGATGCTGAAACCATGGAGGTCGATGAAGAGTCAAAAGCTTCTACGGACACAAAAACAAATGCTGATAGCGCCGGCGACAAAACTATATCGGAGCGTAGAGCTTCAAAACGTAGTGTTGATGTAGAAGCAGACACAGAAACGCCATCTAAGAATGCAAACGAGCGCAAGCAAAAGTCGGCTACCGGCAAGGATAAGGAAAAGGAGAAAGAGAAAGAACACGTTTCAGACCGAAAAATGATTGTCGTGAAGCCACAACTTTTGCTATCATTTATTTATTTTGACACTACACATTGTGGTTACATATTTGAAAAGGATTTGGAAGATTTGTTCACTGTGCTGGGTTTGAATTTATCACGTGGCCAAATTCGCAAAGTGCTGGGTAAACTTTCCATCCGACAAGCGTTTTACTACCGGTAATAAATATGCTTAGTATAATTATAAGAAAATTATGGTTGTAATCGATGAATTGCTTATTTTAGAAAACTTACTGATAAGGAAGAATCAGTTGAGGCACCTCCTAAAATTGAGGACGCAGACGATATACCCAGTGAGGAGTTAAATAAAATTGCGTTGGGAAACAACGTTTACATCCCGAATGAAAATGAGCTGAGTGGTGGCGGCGGAGTTGTGGAAAGAGCGACCTCTTCCAAAACCGATGCAAATGATAGTGATGGTAATAATATAATTTTATAGCTTTTTGTTTTAGGTTATTTTATTTTAATACTCTTGCCCCGAATGCCTAGGTCTAGTCAACTATAAAGGAATTGTTATCCATGTTGGCAAATTATTGGAACAAATCAAACGCACCGAAAAGAACTACGGAGACTTAGAAAAGTTGTACAATGACCTTCGGAAGCAGCACACGGAATTGCACAGAGATCATACCAAGGCTAATACTAAAAGCAAAGATTTACAATCCGAGGTGAAAACCTTGAGCCGAAAACTATCTGATGCAAATCAAGATTTATTTGCCCTTAATGTGAGTACATTCATATGCTTGTGTTTCTTTTACAAACTAAAAACTTGTTAATACTAATTTCTTCATTTCTAATTGCAGCGTAAATATAGAGATCAGCATAATACACTCTCAACTATTTACAACCGTGTAGCGCCATATTTCAACCGTGAAAAAGACAAAGATCATAAATCGGATAAGGATGCAGATAAGGATAAGGATAAAGATAAAGATAAGGATGCAAAAGATAAACCTAAAGAAGCTGCTAAGTCCAGCAAAGATAAGGAGAAAGAGAAAGATAAGGACAAAGAAAAGGAGAAGACGAAGGAAAAGGAAAAAGAAAAAAACAAAGATAAAGAGAAGACAAAGGAAACTGGCAAAGATGTTGAAAAGAGCAGTGGAGACAAAGGCGCCAAGGATAAAAATGAGGAAAGCAAAGCAATTGTCATAAAAGAGGAAAGCAAAGAAACTGTCATAAAAGAGGAAGAATTTCTAGCCGAAGAGGATGAGGCAGATGGAGACGAAGAAGAAGAGGAAGAAGTAGAAGAAACCAATGAAGACTAAAAATGCATTTATTTCAAGAGTTAAGCAGGAGGATGATAAGAATATATATGTATGGAATGTTACACCAATTTTTACTAAAGCCTTTATACGGCAGCGAAAATACTTCTAAGCACATCATATGATGTCAATATCTTCTTCAGTATACACTGTAACGCATATTCACTGTAATAATATTGAATGAATTTGCAAAAGTACATTTCAAATAAAGAGTTACATTGGTTTGATAACAGTACATTCACTTTTAAATTGATTAATGATGTTGTTTCAGAAATGGAGGTACCTACAGTTTTAAGCCGACTCCGAACGGCGGATTATTTTTTATGAGAATCTGCTATTGCCTTCCTGGCGACCCCTATTAGAAAAAACGTTTTCTTCATTTTGGTGTTTCACGGAGATTCGAACCTACATTCCATCTGAATTCTGAATGGTAGTCACGCACCAACCCATTCGACTTCTGAGGCCACCGTATTGGAATTAGGTTTGATTATTTTCACATCTAATTAGAAATTTAAAACGGATCACTTCAAAATTTGTGAACTGAATCTATAAAACCACCTGTGTTTGAAGTTTCAGGCGTTTTTAGCAACACCAAAATTGGTAATCCTTTCGAAGCAGTAGAAAACTTATGCGTGAACACACACATCATCCACTTTTGAAGGATTATGGGCATTATTAAAAACAAACAGCGTGCAAGCTCTTAAAAACAGTTGTTCCTCCAATCACTGTATCGCTCTGTTTCACACGAAGCTCTCAGAGTTTGAATTCTCAAATGTTCATGTGGTGTGGTCTCCGGGCCATTCTGGTATACCAATCAATGAAAAGGCAGATCAAATTATAAAAAAGCAGCAGCTTTACCTGCATTGTCATCGAAGTTGAATACCCTGTCGAAGAAGCTTTGAAAATGATTCGCAGTAGGATTTTTTCTGAATAGTACGATGGATTTCTGTCATCTGCAAGTAATCGACCCAACCTTTTTGCACAAATTTTCACTAAGTTGCCAGCGAAGATCTACACGGACGAGATCCAGGACAAAACAGATCGACCATTACTAGACCGAACCAACGATCCTTGCCATGCGCCTTGACTCCATGCCATCCAGAGTCGACCTTAACAAGAGATAAAGTGTGGTGATGCCAAAGGCTCAACTGTGGTCTAACTCAGAAAATTAGCCCGGCAAACACTGTTTTCACATTTTCACGGATGGCTCCAGGACCGAGCACGGCTCCGGCTCTGGGGTCTACGTGAAATCCGGCGGGACAAAACCGCACTTTGCTCTTGGAATGCATCTGTGTTTCAAGCGAAGGTGAATGCTGTTCAAGAAACGATGAACTTTGTTGTGGAAAACAGATGGAGAAGCAGATATACTTGTGTTTGTAGCGACAGCCAAGCTGCGGTCATGGCTTTAGACAGCCTCCAACCCCTTCAAGGGCAGTAGAGTCCTGTAAATCCAGGCTGAACTATGTCGCTAGACATAATAGCTTGATGCTAACATGGGTCCCGATACACGTGGGTAACGAGATTTCTGACTCTTTAGCCAGAATGCGCTCTGATACCAACATACTGGGCACGGAGTCGATCTGCCACTCCCTTCTGCAGCCATCAAAGCCACGGTTAGCAAACGGCTTACTCTAACCCACAAGCGAGCTTGGCAGACTGAGAGAGGCTGCAGATGGACAAAACTGATGTTACCTGTCATGTCCAACCGACTGTCGCCGTTCCTCCTGTCACTAAGCGGAGGGGACTGTAGGAGGCTGGTTGGACTGATGACGGGTCACTTTCTATGGGCAAAGCACATGGAAAAGGTGGGCATCTCAGACAGTGCACTCTGCCCAGCATGTGAAGAGGAGAACGAGACGGCGGACCAGTTTCTGTGCATCTGCCCCGCCTTAGCTCGAATCAGGCTTGAGATCCTTGGCACTGATGTGTTAAGAAACGGCCACCTTGGCTCTTTGGCACCACAAGATCTACTCAGATTTCTTCGGAAGTCGAGTAGATTTAAGGGGTTAGGGGTAGTCAGAATTTTCAAAAAAATTTTTTTTTTTTTTTTGCATTTTCTTAAAGTATAATGTTTTAAAAATATTGTGTAAAAATTTGAAGTGAATCCGACAAATACTTTTCAAGTTACTCAACAATTAACAAAGGGCGCTCGGCCGCTCCGGAGCCGATAGCAAAACTTTAAATGCGTTTTTCTCAAAACTATGTTTTTCAAACTGGTGAACACTGTAACTTAAAAACCGCTACGTAGATTTCAATAAAATTTGTACAGCTTTTGAAAAACATAAAAAACTTGTGCCTGATCGAAGGATTTTTTTTTTTTCAAAAATTTCGATTTTTTTTTAACAATTAACTGTTGGTTTTTTGCTCTAAAATCTGGAAAAAAATTTCTGAGGCCGCCATTTTGTTCATTTTGAAAAAAAAAAAAAAGCTTCAATCAGGCACAAGATTATCTATTAATAAAACTAATTTTTCTTGTCCGATTGGTTTTAGATGAATCTGCAAGGACTTGTGATGTTCACCGCAAGGGACTTCTGGAGAAACGGGCTTCACACAAACAGCGATAACTTTTGCAATTATTAATTTTTTTTTTTGAAATTTTGGTGAAGTCAAGTTAAAACATGATGTTTTTATGCTATGTTTTTATTTTTGTTAAATAAATTAATTAAGTAGCAAAAAAAAAAATCGTGAAAATCATCATTTTTTCGGGCCTCTGACTACCCCTAACCCCTTAAAGAAAATTGAAAAGGGAATCCAAGGGCAGTACAATGGATTTAATTGTGTCTGAGTGCTGTACTTATGCTAGTCTGTCCCGACAAAAACAAAAAAAAAACTGGACCGAACAGTGTACAGACAGACTATAAACGACATTCCTCGGGAGCCACTTACCACCTTCTTAAGCTCCCAACCCCCGAATGCCGTTATCGGAGTCCAACCTCCACCCATACCAGACGAAGAGCTCCAGCTACCCCGAGAGGCCCGCGTAACCTTGGCACAATTACGTTCTGGATACTGGAACAGGTTCAACTCCTACCTGTTCAGAATTGACCCCGACATACCAAACATATGTCCAGCATGTGAAGGCACTCCGCACGACACTAACCACTTTTTCAAATGCCCCATCAAACCTACTCACCTCACACACCTCTCCCTTTTGACCCAACCTATTGAAACAGCAAGTTTCCTGGGCCTACCCCTAAATGAGACGACCGGTGATCTACATAACACTGATAAGTATACTGCTACAACAACAATATCTCTCCTTCTCAAATCTTCTACTTACTCTCTCTCTCTCTCTTTGGTCCAACATCATGTTTTCCGGTCTTGACCTCGGTAACCACGCTGGACATTTTCACCGACCTTAGTTGAGATACGATACACTAAACAGTTCAAACCCACTCATCCCAATCCCCTCTCCCCCTGGACTCAACCAATCGAAGTTTCGTGGGCCTACCGTTAGATGAGCTAGACGAAGACCACCGGTGATTTACATTGCACTGAAAGGGTTTAATATTGCTGCTACAACAACAACAACCGACCATAGCTACAACAGCTGATACGTTCCCACGACAGTCGGTTCTACGTAAACCGAACGGCCCGGATTTATATGCGGTCAAAGACTGTCACTTGCAGCCCTCCCCGTATATGTATGGGGAATGCTGCTACAACAACAACACGGTGGAGATGATGAGCCTGAGTTTAAAATCCAGCTGCTGCAACAACAATGCTAAATTAAAACTATTGCTAAAATGTATGTATGTACTTACTGATACGTTTATGGCAACAATCTCGGTAGATAATAAACCGGAACAAAAACTCTCAGAGCATTTAGTTTAGAAAATACGTTATTTTATTGGTTGTGAAAGCAAAGTGCTTAATTACTTATAAATAAGACACAAAAAATATGTTTAGAAAAAAAGTTTGTTTGCACGATTCAAACATTTAAGTTTTTCAAATATTTAACTTGTATATGTATATGTATATGTGTACGTGATTCACTTAAGTAATACTTATACGAGAACTGTCCATTTCATTATACTTAGTATTTTGAAATGGTTCATTTTTTAGTTCCTTACAATATTTCTACTCTCTAATTCCATTTGTAAATGGTGTGCGTGCCCAACAAATTGCTGAACTTTGCCTAAGCGATTAAATATTTGCTGACAGCTACGAGATTATGACATTTTATTCAAAATTTAATAGAACATTTAAGCAGCCCATAGATTTTAGTACTCAAAAATTTAACATTTACTTTTTTTAAACGAAATTTAGCCTGCTTATTCATTACTAGGGTAATTAGTAAGGATGACAGTCTAATTATTGAAACATATACTATTAAAAACATTAAACATCCTGAATGAATGCTATAAAATACACCTTTCTAAGCACAACAACAAAAGTAAAAAGTTGGTAGAAACTCCGCTTTTAAATCCATAGCAATAATACGTAATCGATGCATACGTCTCTACTTTTCCTAATTATCGCAAAATCAATCCATTTCAATTTACTAAAAACTCTTAGGCATCGTCGACGCGACCCATTGGTCGCAAAACGATACGTGGATCAGGTTCGAGCATACGATCAGACTCTTCGGCGCTACTGAGGCTACAATTTATAGAGGATTTCATTTAAATTTCGTAATACGAATTTTATGAATGAATACAAACAAAGGCTCACCAATCTTTGTTATCAGGCATCAAATTTCTACGTTCTTCTTCATCACAGCGGTGCGGCAACTCTGATACTGGTGCATATTGTGTATGCGATACCAACGGATCTGTAGAAGGATTTAACGCCATTATGCCTTCACCACAAACACCTCCATTCTGGCATTGCAATTGTCTAGCAAGTGATTTTTTCTTATCAAACAATGGACATTGACAAATACAATTACGCCGCCAATCAGCCACCGTTATGTACACGCCTGAAAGTATGCCCGAAATGAGATTTGTTAGCATGTAAATCCAAAAAAAAAAAAAATATCTTCGCTTACCAAGGCAAAACAATCCGGTTGCCGAAAAAAAGGCACCCGAGATGATCATGCCAATTGGCATTTGTGAACAAGTCATAACAGCATCGTCATCGGCTAGATCCTTGGAGTTTCTATTAATGAAAATGTGACCTGCGATGGAGCTAGCTACTACCGCAATGCCAGTCGCTAAAGTTATAAGCCCAAAAAGCAGCAGCATAATCTATAAAATTATACATATGAACGTTATTTTAGTTTTAAAAAGATATACTCGTACATAACCAAAAATTGTTTATTAATTACAAGAAAATTTAGTTTTGAATTACGTGCATGCATATGTACATACATCCCCTATAAATATAAAATGATGGTGTATACGTACATATCGCACATATTTTTAGAGTCACAACTCAAATTTCTAAAAATCGCTATTACGGGCTTTTGATAATAAAATAATAATAATAAATAAAACATTTACATTACTCCTCATGCTATATAAATAGAAATGGTGAAGACGAGGTTTTCACTTAGACCCTACCGGGCGTGACAGTGTCTTATGATTGCCTTTTAAGTTTTCTGGCAAACTAAACATTTTTTGTTCAATTTCCATAATTATAATACCAAACGTACGTACGTGCATACATAGACGATAAAGGAGAATATTAATATTCTCTGCTTATTCTATTCGTGCTCGTTGGATAAATTTTGTTACATAGAGCATAAATTTAGGAGACGAAAAAGTGATTCGCAAGCAAAATATTTACTTGCATGCAAGCAAACTAAAACCTCTTTGTTATTGATGCCAGATATGCACGTTAATGCAGATTAAAAAAATAATTGCATTCAGTTTTAATAAATAATTGCGGAAATTATTGAGAACAATGACTATTACCTGAAATCGAGGATTGCTCAGTAATTTGCATGCTATTGAACGACTGCTATTGTTCCTGCCTGGCCGAGGCTCATAAGAGACCGATACGGTTGTTGGTTGATAAACTGGATCTGCTCCCATTGGCATTCTACGCAAAAAATGTATTATTGTTTTTATAAAAGCATTCCACATTATTGCTTCTTATATCATTGACCAATATAAAGCGTTTGTTATTCTTATTAGCTAAATAGTTTGAAGGTCAAAATGAATCCTGAGTTCATACCTTAATTTTTGTATTTAACTCAAATTTCTTTGCTTCAGCGCCTGATTTTTGTCGTTTCAAATATTAATTTAAAGAATTGCTAAGTTTTCTCGATACTCAAAATTCAATATTGAATTCTTTACAAAATATATACTTGGCCGTCAACTACTGTTTTTTTTTTTTAACAATGCAAATGCATCCTTTTGTGTCCAGTAGGAGAATCGGTGCTGCCAAACAGTATACGAAAAAATTAAAATAAAAAAAACTGTTTGTCAACCCTCAGGATTGCTAAGAAATGTAGAGTAGCGATTGTTTTTCTACCTTTTAGAGAAGCTACTATCACAACACTGATAAATTTATTTGTACTCGACTTGCTTGGTACGGAAAGGCTTACCTTGGGTTTACACAGAACAATGCTCTAAAGAAAATTGAAAATACGTATTAGCTGTCGATAAAAAGAAAAATTGTTGTGTAATGTCCAGGTAGTTATAAAGACAATCCACTTTTATGCAAACCGCCGTTAGTGCCGTGCTGTACAAATTACTTCCTTTCTCCGGATTGTCCGCTCTTTGCAAGGCGAATTTATTACAGGTGACAGCAAACACATACATATAAGTAAAACCCTACATGTATTTGTTGTTGCGTTTGGTCCAACCAACACGTCAGAATCAGCAAGCAAATGTAAACATACCAATACATACAAACAAAGCATATCATTTTGACGTAAGCCATACCTACGGCGAAAAATTCAGCTGGGTGAATGCTGTCACCTTAATAAATCCACCTTGGCTCTTTGCGATTAGCTTTTGCTTTCTTCTGCGAATTGCAAAGAAACGCCACCGAATCGATTATTTACTTGCTTGTGGTTTTTAAATTGAATAAACTAATGTAAATGAAGTTCCTCGTCTTCAATTGTGAAAGCACGAATTATAACAATATTTTCAAACGCAGTTTTTTTTTTTGCCGATAAAAGTACGTTCACATACGCATTAATTACGAATAAACCCACAAAATTAATATACCCGTTCACATATGGAAGATTACCTGCAAAATTGACAATCAGCTGTCAATATTGTTGTGAAAGGTTTTTCTTAATAGAAATTATTTTCGTAGAATATTTCGGTGTTTGTGCTATGTTTAATTATTACTCTCGATATGAAGAAAATACAATGAGAACGAATAGCTAATTAAATTGAGCAATTGGCTGCTAATAATAAACAGTTGGAGGAAATCCGTAAACGAGGTTTCAAAAAATTATGGCAGCATTCAAAATTCGATATTTAATTTTATAATAAGTAATAAGAGGACATACCTTTATGGAAACACGATTTTTTTCTGTTATATGAATGCATAATCCTTCTAAATTAGCTATAGTGTTTATGTCGACGACGGTAGATAAAAAAATGAGAAAATCCACAAACTAGCAACAAATGAAAATTTTCAATTACATGGGATTTGTGTCCGCACTTCGCCGTTCACAATTTGCTTCCAACTACAACAAATGTCTGGGAATTTTACCCTGTTTGTGGCCAGCTTAAATGAATGCTTCTTGCAACCAACCAAATGGCCTCTGGCGACGGTCCAGCATTGCTTGACAAGCACTTTATATGTGTGCGTGTCGAGTGCTTGTCGTTTGCCCGGTAACGTTCAAAACAAAAAGCGATCAATCCACAGTTGTATTTAGAAGTAAATATGTCTTCATCGGATGATGAATTTTTATTACTTGCAACTATTGCAGTTTTGTTAAAAAAAAGAAGAAAAGAGATAAAAAAAAAGTGTGGATGAATTTTTTTTTTAAGTGAATTAAAATTATCATGTAAAGACGAATATAAAAATTTTATGCGAATGGACTCGGAAACATTTGAAGAGCTTTTGAGCATAGTGGCGCCATTAATAGCAAAACAAAATACGTGTATGCGAGATGCAATAACACCCAACATGCGCTTATCATCAACATTAAGGTATTTGGCGACTGGAGAAAAGTTTGAAGATCTGAAGTTTTTAACTGCAATTTCTCCACGATCCCTGGGAGTGATTGTTATAGAAACTTGTGAGGCTATTATTTCTTGTCTTTCAAATGCTATTAAGGTAAGTACATTTAAGCAAGTAAAAAAATTAGTTTTGAAAAAAGCAAAGAGGAATGTAAAAATTGATTAACTACTTTTTTTCTTTCTTAAAAAATCCGTTTTTACCAAATTATACATATTTAACTGAAAATAATTCAAAAATATTACTGTTTTTATGACTATTGGCCGGCTTAACATTAAAATGAGGATATGACTACTATAATATTTACGATTCACTGTCATTGTTTGAACTATTGCTGCTATGGCTGTGGAATTCCAGTGGTGTGGAAGTATTGCTTCTGGATGTTGGTGTTGGTGCGCCCGTGTGGCTGATTGCTGAGGGTATTGGATGGTATCCTGCATTTATTTGTAGGGAATTCCTGTGTAATGTTCCCATCTGGCTCTCAAACAGTATGTCCTCTACGAATTTTTCACAGAGAATTCTTTGATTAGGAGCCATCCGCTCTAATTTAACTGCCCATGAATCCGTAATAACTGTTGTTTTATTTCTATCTTTTGATGAAAACCGCTTTATGGCGATTTGCACCAATCCTTCAGCAGCATCTGGTTTCCTCTTTGCTTCTTTTCTTATCGTGGCCGTTAACAGATTCTGAAATAAAAATAAAACATATACTTTGAATGAAAAGTACAATAATATTTTTTTTATTGATTTTGAAATATTTTCAGGTGCCGCAGT
Source organism: Anastrepha obliqua (assembly GCF_027943255.1). Taxonomy (NCBI): domain Eukaryota; kingdom Metazoa; phylum Arthropoda; class Insecta; order Diptera; family Tephritidae; genus Anastrepha; species Anastrepha obliqua. The sequence continues at coordinate 54,985,723 of NC_072893.1, forward strand.
CTGAAATTGCATGGAAAGCTATAGCCGATGGATTTGGAGAAATTTGGAACTTCCCAAATTGCCTTGGAGCGATCGATGGCAAACATATTGCCATCAAAAGACCACCCAACTTTGGCGCACTATACTACAATTATAAAAAAATTTATAGCATTGTTCTCATGGCTACTGTGAATGTAAACTATGAGTTCATAGTAGCGGATGTTGGCACAAATGGTCGTGTATCAGATGGTGGTGTCATAAAAAATACGGAATTTGGGAAAGCTATCTACAACAAAACTTTACCACTACCTGGTCCATCGCAGTTGCCGAAAAGCGATAAAGTACTGCCGTACGTTTTTGTTGCTGACAATGCTTTCCAAATGCAGGAACATTTAATTAAACAATATCCTGGGACAAACCTAACAAACACACAAAGAATTTTCAACTATAGATTAAGTAGAGCACGCAGAATTGTTGAGAATGTTTTTGGAATTTTAGTGTCACGATTCGGAGTTCTACAAACGACTATTCAGTTGGCCCCAAAAAATGCTCAAATAATAGTACTGGCTTGCTGCTATTTGCACAATTTTTTAAGTAAGAAAAAGTCGTATTCATTCAGCCACTTAATTAACCAAGAAGATGTAAACTCTGGAAGTATAGCTCAAGGAGCATGGCGAAGGGAATCACATCTTAATGTATTGGAAAGTACACATTTAAGAAACTCTTCGAACAAAGCGAAAGAAATTCGGAACAATTTTGCAGAGTACTTTATAAATGAAGGAGCTGTTTCGTGGCAACAAAAGTACTTACGTTAATATGAATAATATTGCTGTACATAATTAAATAACAAACACTTTTAAATCGTAAAAATAAGCTTATGTTTCATTTGGGGAGTGTAAAGTATGAGGGAATGGGCGATAATGTTCAATTTTGTAAAAAAAAATTGTTTTCATTTTTACACAACAACAAAAACTGGCCAACTATTTCACACATGCACTAGGATTTTTTTGCAAGCATTTATAAATACAAAAGGGAAATACAAAAAATTGTCGCATCCCCTTTATTAATTTTTGTATCATATATTTATGTGTATATACATACATACATATATGTATGTGCATTGTGCATGCAACACAATTGCAAATGTCCACTCACTTGAAAAGAAAATTGGGACATACAAACGTATATATATACATATATGTACCTATATATATATATATATATATATATATATATATATATATATATATATATATATATATATATATATATATATATACATATATATATATATATATATATACATATATATATATATACATACGTATACATTTAAAAAGGCTGTTTACTGTACTTACCTTACTACCAGTGCTACTCTTTGATGAGCATGGGGTTTCCATGTCGCTTAAGAACTCCATTTCATTATAGTAAAAAAGATTTGTCTCCAGTGATTCCTCAGAACCTGCGCCACTTCTGCTTATTTCAGCAAGACGTTGTTTTTCACGCCGAAAATTTGTCCGCAAAAACATAAATTTTTTTTTTTACATCTTCTACTGTTGCACTCGGGTACCGCTCTTTGTATATTTCCAATAAAATTTCATACTGTTTCGCCTTTTCTTCCCGATTGCAATATGCTTCTACTTTTACATTCCATAATGCTGGTAAACATTGATAATTTTCAATGAATTTCAATATGAATTGCTTATCTTCGGTGCACTTGTCCATTTGGAATATCAACACAAACTAAATACCATAAATAATAAGATGTGAAACTTAAGTGAAGCGCGCCCATGAGGACGTTTCAAAACTTGGCAGCACTCACACATTATGGGATTTTGAACAGCTGACAGGCGAAATGGCAGGCTGCCAGAAGAAACGCGCCAAAAATAACTGACGAAAACAGTTCATTTTTCCTTAATGGAGAAATGACGTGTTGAAATGTTTATAATTACATATTTATCGTAAAATTAATTCAATTGAAATGTAATGATTTGAATTCAAGTGAGTTTATAAACTTCAAAGCTCGTTATATCCTTTTCGACTTCTACTTTTAATTAGTCTTGTGTACATAATGTAATTTTATTGAAAACTGTGTGTTGGTTTATGCAAATTTATATATACGTAATTATTCTATGGCTGAAAAGCGTAGGTAAGGGAATTAAATTTGAGTTTGGGATATTTTACAAAAATTAAAGGTAATCTGCTTTAACTTATTCTGTTCGTTGTTTGAGAATTTTTTTGTTACCCATTTTCTGTGTTATATTAAAAAATCGCAATAAGTCATGTTTTTAATTATAACTTACGTTTTTCGGGTTCATAACTTTATTATTATTAAATTACTCATGTATATCAGTTTTAAATAATTTCATTTACATATAAATTTTTAAATTTTTTCCTTATTTATGTACATATTTCATACGGATTGTGCTTATTTTTAGTATATGTAGGTATTTACGAGTAACATACTATTGGGCAACCGCACACTAAATACTAACCTCAATGATAAAAACAACCCTGCTGTTTTGTCCATCAGACTCCGACACGATCAAAAAAGTAAGCATCAAACGAAAATATCAAAAATTTTTGATTTTCATCATGCATCGTACGTGTAGCCGACAACAAATACGTGTGTCACGACGACACCCGACTGCACTAACACACACAAAGCGCAGTCAAGCATGCTGGACCAGAGGCCAAAAGATTCGTTTACTCGACTTTACTGCTGGTAGATAAACAGTCATGGCTAATTAAATTTATGAGAATATTGATCCGTTCTTTGCGCTATTAGGCAGCACTGTCATTGTAATTGGTAACACTGACAAGTGAAGGCAGAAATAAACATTAAGTAAATTAGTAAATTTAAAGCTTTAATTTCAGGGACAAATTTTATGTTGAAAATTTTAATGCTAATCCAATAGACATAAACTATCACCGCCGTCGGTTTCACGCTACTGGAACGACCAGGATTTATATCCGGCCGATGAGTATTACTTCAGTAGCATTCCCCAAACACTTATAGGGTAATATTATACGGTAAATATTACACCTATAATTATTTTAGCGATTGAGTCCAAGTCTGTTTATATTATTATTATTATTACAAACTGTAGCTTACAATTGAAATTATAAGTATTATTGGAAATTGGTTTTAAATATGTCGAATGCATTTTCAACAACAATTCTTGTGGAAGGATGTTAGGAACTACTAAGTTTCTTCTTCTTCTTAATACTACCAAAACAGATGATTTATATCAGTGCTGCCAATATGCATAAGAATGATCTGGATCGTTCCAGTGTGCATTGATCGTGATACTTAAATACCCAGGGAAACACGCTACATGTCTTCATATATCTTATGGTGCTCACACTCACCAACGTAAACGTCCGCCCGTACCCTCGTATAATAAGAAAGATTGTTGATTCTTACGATACTACGGAACGGAACGGTGGTGAAAATTCTTTCACATGGGGCTCTTATTAGTTTAATCGTGTCAGCTGCTACGGGCGTACGTTTACGTTGGTGAGTGTGAGCACCATTACTTCAACAAGGCTGGGCACGCACGACGTGGCAAGAAGTTTTTCTCGTTCCCACGACAGTCGGTTCTTCGTTACCGGAACGACTGGGATTTTTATCAGGCCAAAGACTATCATATCAGCAGCATTCCCCATATATGCAAATAACTGAAAATCCCGAAAAACGTTTCGTTGTAAAATTCCGCATACTAAGTTTTTATTATACTCAAAATAAATGTTTTTAAGTACATTGCAGTTGCGATAACTCGTAATCCAAGAGACTCCCTAAATATTACACATTATTTCGTTTTATCAGCTACAAGACACTGTCATCAACCGAGATTACCAGTTATAAAGCAAAACGAAAAGCAAAAGTAACGATGAAAAGCAAATGCGCTTTTTTACTATTTTGTCAATTACGAGGTACAGAGCAATTTGAATCATGAATACGAGTGTAGAACACTTTCACCAACGACCAACTGGAAAACAATTGATGAAGTTGTGCAGCTGAAAAAAATACGGACCAAATTACATATATTTTGTAAAAGTTGTCGAGGTTTTCAACTTATCGAGATTACGAGTTATCGCAATTCCTTAATTTTAGATATATTTAAATTAATTAGAATTTGTAGTTCGGTAGTTTAAAATAAATACCTGCGGGCATTTGACAAAACAACATGAGTCTCCTTAGCAGTTTGTTGTTGTTGTTGCTGTTCTAGCAGCATAAATATTCCCCATACATATACGGGGAATGCTGCTGAAGTGACAGTCCTTGGCCGGATATAAAATCGGGTCGTTCCAGTTACGTAGAACCGACTGTCGTGGGAACGCTTCGTAGCACTTTCTTTCTGTGTGGTTCTAATCCAATATTTAAACTATTAGCCATTGATAGCCTTGGCTCAAAAAATCATCTAATTGAAACTCGAATAAGAACAATATTAAAGATTAGGATTTATTTACTAGGAAAAAAGGGTTAAAGTCAAATAAGTTGTTTTTCAAAAGTCCACGCATTTATTTCGAAATATTCCGTGATTACCTCCATTCCCCACATCTTAGTACGTTCAAAGGTCCCAAACGCAATACTAGCCTTTAAAAAAGTTCAATGATCATACAACTTTTTTCAACATTTTTTCTCTCAAATACATATTTATATTTAGTAAAAGTATTACTATAACTACTATGCAAAATATGAAAGCAAATAAAAAATTGCAAAACTTATAGATATTGATTAAAAACTTTTAGCTTGTAAATTTGATGCTTCCCTTTAAAATATACATACTCCTTCACATATGAATTCGAATATACTTAAATACTTAAGTAACTACGTATGTATATACCACTTACAAGCGTGAAGAGCACAACCAATTCAAGTTAGTGTGCAGAATAAGGGTAGATTTCAACGGTAGCTACCTGCATGCATATCTTATTTATAGCTACGTATGTAGGTATATATATTTATGTCGTATCACGTGAAGTTTCGAAGCCCTTACTTTGTTGTGATTTATTGCAATTTATTCATTGTACATTCGTTTATATTTAGGATCGTAGAATGAGCATGTGTTGGGGGTGTTTATCTGAGAAATATGCACAGCCTTCTTTACAAAAATATTTAGCTAAACAAACTGTCTGAGCTATTTTCTGCTTCACTATTCAAATAATCCATTGTTGGTAGTGAGCCCCCGCGGCGTTGTCTGCATTGCTCTTGATTCAAACGTTCGCTGAACCATTCATCATTAGACTCTTGCCCAAACTCAAGTGGAGTATGATGTGTTTGATGATGTTGAAGATCACTGTAACAGGTACTTATGGTTCGACTATGACTAATTTGACTACCTCTACGTCGATACTGAGGTATAGCAGCTATAGCACCGTTATTGCCATGCACTATGGAGGATGTTGTAGTAGCGTTGCTTTGTGCGCTTGTGCTGGTCGTGTTGCTATTTGAGTTAGAGCGTATATTCCGAGTGTTGTTTAGTGTTGGGAAACATTTATATAAATCTAATAATTGCTTAAGAGTAAAATCCGGTTTATGTGGAATATCGTTCAAGTCTATCTCGCCCGGATTCAGAGGTATCCAAAATGTGGCGCCCAATCCAGCCAGACAGCCTCCCTAGAAACGAATGGAATACAAATTAACATCTTGGTCTGTGAAATAGTCTCGCATTTTCTACACACCTTAATGTCCGATTCTAGTTTATCACCAAACATAACACATTGCGATGGAGGGACTCCCAGAAAGTTGCAGGCGGCGTAGAATATTTGTGGATTCGGTTTTTCCCATGGCAAATCTGATGAAACAAGGATGCAATCGAAATATTGACTTACGTGCAACTTGTTTATTTTTTCCCACTGTGCATTGGATGGTCCGTTAGTAATGAGCGCCAGTAAGAAATTAGCTTCACGAGCACGAATTAACATCTGTACGTAATCGGCCGATAGAGCTAGATAACGATAACGAAGTTGTAACCATTTTGGGTAGATCTGCTCAGCTAAATGTTTGTAGCGAGGTGGAAGAGCTTCACGCCATAAGTAAGTGCGCCAGGAGTCTAGAGATGTCTGCGAGTTATCTGGGCAACGACGAAATGCTTTTAGAAATGATTGAGTTGCAAGGCTAGATTCTTCTTTCGACAAACCAAACTGATTTTCGAGCACTTCACTTAGCTAAAATGGATTTAGGAAAAAATTAACAATAATGTAGAATAATTTTTTTAAATAAATAATATATTTTAAAAATTGCATGCATTCATTTTCGAATGAGTTTTAGTAAAATATAATTTGAGTTGGCTGTTAACTGTAGGAATATAAAAAACTATTAGACAATGAGAGTTATAGCTGGTAACATTAAAGGGACGGACGAAAATTTGGTCTTGACATATAAAAATGGACATAAGCCTTTTCCCGATCTCAATACTAAGCCGGATCTAAATTAGTTAGAGAGCAATTTGTGTACAAGTTTAAGCGACTTTTATTAAGTCCTTATCGAGATATACATACACATTTATCCAAAGGAGACATGACCTCCCACTTTTCAAAATTTGTCTTGCGTCGCATTTCGTTTTTTTTTTTTTTTTTTTTTGGGTTTATAATTTGTATCAAATCTGAGTAATTTGGAATCTTTATCACGTTTTTTGCTTTTTTTTAATTATCGTTACCTTGGATTAAGATTGAAAAATATACATTTTTGCTCTAGTTAACGTGCGCACGAGCGAAAGGACAGACATGGCTCATCATTCTGAATAGTTTGCTATATATTTATATATGTCCACATCTATCTCGATTGCTTTATGTTGTTATTGTATAGTATGTATATATGATACACTCATGCTGCTTGTTGTTGTAACACTTTACAAAGCACTGTCATGCACAGTGTAGTCATCGACTGTCGTCGTCTATCTTATCTAAAGATAGACGCAAAAAACATGCTGTTTTGACGCTATTGGCCTAGAGGCAAAGTGGTGTTAGGTGAGCGGTTAGACACGCCCGGCGAATGTCGCAATTGCTGGTCTGCATACCAGGAGGCGCAGTGGTAGTTGTGTACAATCCTGCATTTCTACGGTAGCACCCTACCAGGAACTACTTGCTGAGCTTAATATTATGCTCTTTCGCAGGAAGCGTGCGTGACTTACTGTGTATTCGGAAACATCAGGAAACATCCCGTCACCGTCCTGCATGTTCTACTCTGTCAGGTCGTAAGTTCCGTTCATTGCGTATCACTAGTTTCAAACCTCCGCATAATTTAGAACTGAAAGGTTGATTGCCTTATACATATGTTCGCCAGCAAAGTTTCTTTTTTGTTGTTTCCATTGTAGGAGTTTATCAAGCCCTGTCAGTGTACTGTGGTCACCAATATATATCTCATGTTATGGTAGGTCCAGGAAACATGCCGTCCGTACGGGTTGAGTTCAGAGAGAGAGAGAGAGAGAGGGGGGTGTCAGAAGAGTGGGCTTAAGAGGGCATGTGAATAGATAGTTAGTATCGTGCGCGGTACATTCATATGACGGACATACATATATTGAGTACATCAGGGCCGATTCTGGACTTTACCTGCTGCAATATCCAGAACGTAATGGGGCTAAAGGCCATAGCCGCAGTAAACTAGCCCTAGACAGGTGCTGAACCTCACCCGAAAGTTTATTTGTTGTTGTTGTTGGAGCAATATAAACATTTCCTAGTCATGTACGGGAAATGCTGCTGGAGTGACAGTCCTTGGGCGGATATAAATCTAGGTCCTTCCGGTAATATAGAACCGACTGTCGTAGGAACTAAATTTGAAGAGCCAACTATAGAAAGTGACCTCAGTCGGTTTTACGTACCCGTAACATCACGGACTTATATCCGATTACGACCTGTCAATCACTACAGTAGCATTGCCCAAAACATTTATGGGAAATATTTATATTACAACAAAAACAACAACCACAATAATATAGGGGTTGTTTATCGGCGAAATTGATGTACCATTGACTTCCAGTGATAGTTTGACGTTTTTCGTACATGTTGTGAATAGAGTCGCCGTGAGGAAAATTTGAGATTTCTTGCAATGAAGACGCGTTGAAGCCTGGAGTTTGACTTTACTTTTGATCCATCGACTTCATTGCCGGACCAATATGGAATAACCGTTAGCGTATGAGATCAAAAAACTCGCTCTGGTGGCTGAAAAAGTTTCGAAATACAGACGTTTAAAGAGGAAGAGACATCACCCTGCGGCTACCCTTGTTTCATCCTTGTATATTTGGAGATATTTCGAAATGTCACTGACGAGTTTCAATTACAAAGGTACATTGCGGACCACCCCTTCAGTCTCTGTGGGATAGCAGATTCTTCAATATTAACTAGTATCATGGCTTGAGTAACTGTGCTAGTGGTTTATAAACCCTGTTACATGTTGATTAATTATGACTGCGGTTATCCAAAAGGAATAGAGCGCTAATCGTGATCGCTATTTAGCTTACGGATTTTTGGATAATTGTTTACAATTCGTACTGAAGTTTACCCAACTTATCGTAATCCAAGACAAAAAAGGTACTGCTGGAAAGGAGTCTTCAAGATCATCTAGTAAGTTTTGTGGCCAAGGGTTTTAAACTTTCTGTGTATTTAGTCGTGGAATGCAACGGGTTTTACAATTTTTAATGAGTTTGACAGATAAATATTGGCGGTACACGAATAGATTCCCCACTATACTTTGAACCTTTTGCAACAGTAAAGTTCTTCCATACCGTGTAAAAATATCTAAAGATAATATGTCATTGAAATTCCCGGACACGGAAATTTAAGTCCGCAAAAAACAATATGTCCAGTCCTTTTTCCGTTTGTTTTCCCCGATTTTACATACGCTTCTACACAGCACAAACCATTTTGCAATTAATCAGCACTGCGAATACGGGATTTCCGCAAACACTTCTCTCTTTCCCTGAACATATGTACGTGCATGTACATATATGTATGTATGTATATATACAAATTTAATGCAAACGGCGAAGCAAAAGCGACGCGTGTGCTAGTCACCCTTACTTCACCTCTTTTTATCAATAAGTCAATGGAAAATTTTCACTGATTCCTCGTGCTTCCCCAACCCATCCTTTTCAATCAACTAACCTTTTTGACAGCTTTCAAATCACCCGAGCGGGTAGGAATCAATGTGTTGTCCAAATCGAAGAAAAGTGCAGTAATCTTTCTTAGCTTTTCACCCAATATAGCGTTATTTATATTGGCGCTATTGGACGTAGTTATACATAAATTAGCAGCATTTTTTGTGCTTTTGTCGTTTACAATTTCACCTTCGGCCATCAGAGTAAAAACTTAGTGGATAAGCGAATTTTTTCGCTGATGCAATAAAAAATATTATTTTACACGTTGTATTAGTATTAATACAAATAGCAGGAACACAATTGCTTATTGTGATAAGAATTTGAAGACGTTTTAGCACCAATTTAGCTTAACTATAATTTATCAAATAATTAAAACTATGAGACCGATCAACTGCACACAAATTGCAGCTGAGTAGGTTAAATGGAACTGACAGCAAAAGTGAATGGATAATGGTTAATAAGCAAAGAGAATAATTTTATAAAGAGAATTTTCGTTTTGTATCAAAAACATTGGCAAGTAGCAGTGTTGCCAGATAATTTTTAAATTAAAAATTCCAAATGGTTGTTCAAAACGTAATAATTGCTGTCTGTTTTAATTTAAAATATTTTTTTATTTGAACAGTGTTTTAAACATTAAAAATTAAAATTATGTAATAGTACAACGCAAACTTTAAAGAACAAAAACTGGAATTTCATTAAAGACTATAAGTGCTTGTATTTACTTTATTTTGCTTTATAAGGATGGTGTATTTTGCACCACCTGCAATCTAGTTAAGAGTATTTTATCAGATTTCACCAATTTGCTCGTAACTTTTACTTTAAACATTTTGGATATGGTGAAAAAAAAAAACTAAATAACGAAGTGAGTCTATTTGTATTGCTGTGCATAAATTGAAACTTGTTAGATCACTCATCAATAATTCCAAGTATAAATTGAAAATCGCTTTAAATAGCGCAGCGCATTTCGCGTTTCAGAATAGAGAATAGGATCATATACATACATCATTATTAAAAATAGGTTCTTGGTCATGTTTTGAGCTCGTATTTCAAAATACGTGTTCTTATATTCTTGCATAAATTGATATACACACACACACATAAAAATATTTGCCGTTCGGAGTCGGCTTGATACTGTAGGTCCCTCCATTTGTGGAACAACATCAAGCCGCACACCACAAATAGGAGGAGGAGCTCGGCCAAACACCCAAAAAGGATGTACGCGCCAATTATACTCGTATATATATAATTAGCTCTCAAAATTATAACGTAATTCGCAGGGCAATTGGAAAATTAATGGATATGATAAACGGGTACCCGCGCGAGGGGCCCACTTAGACAAATAATCAAATTCGTCCATTGTGATGTAGGTGATGTCTCAAGAAGAAAAACAGAGGGAGAAGAAACAAACGAGGGGGGAAGAGGAAAAAGGGGCTTTGAATCATAAACGTTCTCTTTGTGGTGGATAAAGATTTTGCTTAAAGAATGTTTACCGGCAAAATCGGATAAAGTGTAGGCCAGCTAGCAGTTGTTCAGTGCTGTCAAATCAAATAAGTTTGATAAAAAAACAAAAAATGAATTGCAATTGAATTTTCATATTAAAAAAATACATAATTATTGAAACATAATTGGATTACAACTCAGAAATAAATAATAAATTGTTTTATATATAGTTTTTAATGAATTGTTATGTCATAAAAACATGTACAGTGACTAATGTATATTAATCGTACATACTCACCTTAAACACTAGTAGTGGGATTACCCTAGATGTACATTTAACTTACGTTAAGAACATAACGATCCTTACTCAAGTTGTCAAATCAGGTTATGTATGCAACCTTACGCTAAGTAAATAGGAGCACGCAATTTCTAAATATGCTTTTTCCTCTCATTTTTATTAAGTTCGCTAAATACTTTTAAGTAAAAGTAATCCTCCTGTAACTCTATTATATTTACTCTATACCTGGTCTTCTGCTCTCCTCCGGCTAAATAATACTTGATAGCACTCTTTATTTTTTATACCAATTCTGTTTGTTGTTCTTCGAATTACTGGCAACAACAACGTTTTGTTCTAGGAAAGTGTAGTGTAATTTTCGAAGTAATTTTTTGCGTAGAATCCGAATCCGGGGTTTAAATTGCTCTATCACGTCAGGATTTTGAGATATCCTAGCCTAAAAGTGCAAAAAACCCTGTTTTTGCCCATTTTTGAGGTTATGTAGCTACGCAGATTTTGCTCTTCATAAAAATGTAAACATAGTATTTTAAAGTATAAGTCTTCCTCTTTTAAATGCCGTTGAGTTTGTTTAAATATCTTTATTTTTCACTGAGATATCGCATTTTGAAGTTTCCATGTTTGTGAATTTTTCGATATTCGAAAATCCATTGAGATAACATGAGACGTGATACGGTCCATTACATAGTCGCACAAACATGGAGACTTCAAAATGCGATATCTCAGTGAAAAATTAAGATATTTGAGCAAACTCAACGGCATTTAAAAGAGGATGACTTATATTATAATTTAAAATACCACATCTACTTTCGTAGCTACATAACGTCAAAAATGGGCAAAAACAGCGTTTTTTGCACTTTTAGGCTAGGATATCTCAAAGTCCTTACGTGATAGAGCAATTTAAACCCCGGATTCGGATTCTACGCAAAAAATTACTTCGGAAATGACACTACACTTTTATAGAACATTCCGAACCCATTTTTTTGCAGACCTGTGTAATTTAAGGCGAACGGATAAAGAATAAATCAGTTGCTTTAATACGACCAACTTTTAAAGATACGCCTTGGTTTAATTGTTTCGTCATAAATTGTCAGAATTTCTTTACTTTTATTTCCCTTTATAAAAATATTGGATGCAAATATTTATAAATTTTATATGTGATTAAATTTGAACACTCAGTATGCGTGTACGATTAAGTGTAAGAGTCACTGTGTATCAACAGGTTATGATGAAAACTTTATTTAGTAGGAAAAAACAATGAAACTTTTATATACGTATGGGTTCATTATTTGTGAATTAACTGTAAGTATGTATTTCTAAATTTATGTATGTTATGTAAAAATTTAATCTTAGATTAATATTTAGAGAAATTGATAGTTGGTTTACTTTAAACGGCTTTGCATATGAATATGTTTTACAATAAAAGTTTAATAGTAGAAAGAATGGGGTATAATTTGATATGAATCCATAAACACATAAATATTTATTATGTCTCCCTCTCTCTCTTCCACGCTATAAAAATAGTTTTTCAAATTTTTGAGCATTTTAAGAGGTCAATGTGATCTAAAAAAAGTATGCGTAGAAATCGTTGATAAATTTACATGTAAACTATATCGTCAAACAATACTTATATTATTTATAAGTCATTGTTAAGGTTTATAAGGTTTTGTAACCATTATGATTACTATATTTACACATGATTATACTTTGATTTATATCAAACAGAAATTAAATGCCTAATTGCTTAACAAATAGTCGAAATTTTCTAGTTTACAAACATACACGTCTACAATAAAAATAACTTTATCAGTACAAACTGTATAAAATTGATTCTAATATTCATCCATTCATTATATACCAGAATGACACAGCTGTAAATAATTGAAATTGGTAATAATTCCTATTCTGTGGTTTCCTTCCAATCTGAGCCTGCCCAGTCGGGTAGCTGTGTTTCATATTGCCAACCAGGACCTCTATACTTCCATGCGTGCAAATACATAATTAAATCCTTCGGTTTGGGATCTTTGAAGCGTACTTTACACTCATAACAATCCTTATCAACACTTAGCTTGGCTTTATTATACGCAAAATCAGGAGGATCATGCCCCGTTTGCGTTCCAACTGTCACTTTATTGGGATGCCCTTCGTTATTTTGCTCTGTCAAATTAGTATTTGTATTAATCACGTCAGCAGCTGACAGATCTGTATTGGTAGTAGTCTCAGGCACGGTAGAGCCATTTGCTATAAAATCTTGTTTTGGTAAATTTAATCCTTCGCTCCCGAAATCTCCATCGATGCCCAACCAATTTTCAGCATTATGCACGTGGATCAAGTCTTTTACCAGTTCCTCATCGGTTCTACCACCAATATCTCCGCCACGACCTTTGAGCGGCCCAAATACTTCGTGATTATATAACGGATCATTTACAATGGGATATCCTAAATATTGTAAATGTACACGTATTTGATGCATTCGCCCAGTTAAAGGTTTGCATAATAGTACACTTGTTGTGCCATTGTAACCAATTTTTTCAAATGTTGTGGAGCATTCTTTACCCTTTAACGAAACTTTGCAAACACCTATCTTATAACTGACTACTTCAATGGGTTCCTTACATTCGACGACACCGTCAGGGAAATTTCCATCGACTCGACATACGTACTCCTTTTCCACGTCCCTATTTCGAATCTGTTGTTCCAATAAACGCGCTTTTTTGGGTGTGCGACCGAAGAGCAATAATCCAGATGTAAGCCGATCCAAACGATGAATTGTGCGCAAGTTCTTCAAGTTGAATTCTTTAGCCAAAATAAAAACAACAGTATTATGGCGATATCGTCCACATGGATGAACCGGTATTGAAGCGGGTTTGTTTATAACCACTATATCTTCGTCCATGTGCACTATGCTAATAGGTTGATCAGTAACAGGCACTTCATGTCGGTGAACAGTATTGGACAGCAAGTCGTTATGTTTTAATACATAATCGACTGGTACATGTTCATAATTAACTTTAAGTGACCCGGTCAATATGCTACGCTTATATTCCTCGGGTGGATGGGCGCGGAATTCACGAGAAAATACATCTAATATTTTTTCACCTACCCAACGTCCTTTGGTAAAGGTAGTAAAGGTGAAATAGTAAGGATAAACTTTTCGTAATCCGTTTTCAAAATAGTAAGAGGTCTCATCATATCTGTCATCGGAGAATCCTGGGCGCTTTGCTTTTAAGGCCTTCGTTTCAAACCTAGCTTTTTTTAATGCTTCTGTCTGCTCTACATCTTCAGCTTTTCTCTTTTCCGGATGACCGACTTTTAATTCAAGATTGTTAACCGTTGTTGTGTGCCTACGAACTGGTACTACGCTGGGATCGACATTATAAAACCACGTGCAAGTCAGCGGCTCTGTAGTGGGAACAGGTTGGTAGAGTATGTTTTTCAATAGCACTATGTTTTCTTCATCCACCGTCGCGTCTCCGTGTTGCGTTTGAGCATGTCGTGGCATTTTAAGTACAACTTGATTTTGGAAACCTGGTAACATACGGTAAAACGTTCCAAATTTCGTTAAATGCATTAAGAAACGATAATTTAACGCCACAACCAACAATTTTAACGGAAGGAGCACAAAACGAACTACCCGAAATAGATTTGTAAACAACCTGGGATGAAACGGTTGCGGCAACATAAATCATTGCAACGGCGTTATGATTAACTAAAATGTCAACATCATTGATTGTAGCATTGTAGACATAATAGAAACAACTTCAGCTGATTGTCAAAAAATGCCCACAGCTGAGATCACTTTATTCCAACCTTCTTTAATGTAACATGGTTGCATAAAATATGATTAAATTTCATTGAAAATCGCATCAGAAAGTCTAAAAACTTACGTAATTGTGCACATTTTTCTCAAAAAATTATTATTATAGCTAAGAAATATATTAAAAATATTTGTTATTATAAATTTTCCAAGCCAATGATATTATTTCCTATTTTTTGGTTTGAATGTTAGCATGAAAATTCTAATTTGGCATAGCAAACGCGCTAATACGCTCAAGCAAAAATACTAAGCACTCACACCATCAAACACTTGACTACCGTCAAACTCACACCAGGGTGCCTGTCAAAAAATAGAAAGAAGAAAAGTATAATATTTATACTTGCATTTTTGTACAATGACTGTAGACCAATCTACAGGTAGAGTTGCAATTTTTATTTTGGTCTCTAAATTGTAAAATGTTTTTTAAATACTTGGCGGGGGCGGGCTAGTTAAAAAATTGAAAGCCAGCATAATTAAGACGAAAACCGAATTTGCATGGCCGCCGGTAAACCAACTTTTTTTAATGCGCTGAACCCCGTTCCCCGTCTATAGTTACTGAAGGAGCTCTATGCAGCAAAGTTGGTCCAAACACTCCTTCTCAGGGCTGATATAGAACCTAACCACGTACCCGTTGTCTATTTCTGTTTCCTTTCCCAAAAATGCCTCACCCAGAACTGAACTTCGGTTAAATGCAATCAATGCAATGATTAATGCCATCTTAAGGCCTTTTTATGCCTTGAAATATGTACATACGGGGTAGACCACATTGTTTTGTTGTCGCATGCTGTAACAACCAGCAGGCGCCCTCCCCTCTGTGACTTCTTTGCGTAATGCCCCGGTTCCTTTTCCAAGCGCCCCAAATATAACCTCCACGACTCCCCGAAGCTCACCAAAGCATCATCACTGTCTATCCCTTTCATTAAATAAAGCGGAAACAAAACCAAACTTTTAGCGAACTGTTTAAATTTTACAAAACAAAAGAAATCCCTTGGCCGTGGTACTTTTTTATTAGATTCCTGATTTTTGTAAATTTTTAATTTATGTATGTCCTACTTCAAGATGTTAAAGATTTGATTTCTTTTGGCTAATAAATAAAATTGCAACTCTGTGGTTGTTTTTACTTTTGACATTTTCTCTAAAATTCGCATTGTTATTTCGCTGTTTGTGTTTAATATAACATGTCGAATCCTAACAGAAGTCGCACGCTTTTAAAAGGTTTTACAAATATATATTTATTAAATAAATGACAGTAAAGGTTTTAACCGACATTTATTATTGCAGGGTCTATAATGAAGGAGGACTCTCCTGAAGATGGACTGTATTCGTTGGAGAAGTTACGGACATCCCCAGAACTGTGGCCTGAAAAAAGTAAGTTTTATGCGTTAGATATAAAATATATTTATCCACTAAATTAACAGAAATTGATGTCGGTAATAGGTAATAGTATATGAACTGATGCATACAGTTTGTTCTGCAGTAAGAGTTCGTATCTACAGAGACAGCGCAGAGATTTATTCCACTGAGTATATATTTTTTTGAAAACAAAAAAGGATCTAAAATCTGTTTCTCAGATATGCAACTATATGACTCCAGCATTTTTACAATTACGATAGCGCGGCTTATTAATTTAAATTATTTGGGTGAATGCGCTCATCCTTGCTTCCATTAGATATAGTGCATTACATCAGCTGTTGTGTTTTAGCTAAGATTATCCGTTTCCACGACGGTCGGTTCAATGTGTGTCGCACCTTTTCCGAATAAAACTATTAATGTATGTGTAATTAGAAAAGAATATGCCTAAATTTCATAAATAATATAATTTTCATGAATTTAATAAAAGACCGCATCACCATTGTGTGTAGAAATTTTCACGTGTCCAATATTTTGTCGATTTTCTCAATTATTCCTCCTCTTCGCTGTTCATAAGTAAACGTATTTTTGTATTTTGCGGCAGTTAAGAAAATAATGTATGTCAAAAATTTTGAAGTTTGAATTTTGTTGACTTTGCAGTTCCTGGTATAAGTAATTTTATTGCAATGAGTGACACACCTATACGTACACCGGTACCACAGTGGTCGAAGGACCTCTCCCAGGAAGACATTAACGCTATGATGCGTAAGTTGTTTGTTAAAACCATAATTGATTCCTAATTTGATTGTCGTACCCAATTTCAGAGCTAAGCAATATGCCGTTCAGTAATCTTATAATGGAGATAAAAAAAATGTACGATGAAGCATACCAGCTGGGTGTGTCGGAAGCCAAAGAAATGACACGCGGCAAATATTTGGGTATATTTAACAATGCTAAGAAGAAATCTATTTGATTTGATTAGTCAAATGCTTTCAACTTAGTTTAAACTTAATTATTTGCAACAATTTAATATTAATAAAATTCTACAAATTAGTTTTAATTGTAAAATCACTACTAGACTATACGAGTACAAATGCATTTATAATAAAGAATTACAAAAATGTAATGGTGCACAAAATTAAGAAAAAAGAAATTGGAAGCCTTAATAATCTGTTGACAGTGTTGGCAAACATTTTTGGGGAAAATAAAAACGCGATTGCGCACAAATGGTCATCTCACTCTCATAGCCAGATGTTTGGTACACATATAGTATGAAAAATATAGGGTATTTGGAATTACAACTCTAACAAACTGTGTGGTGCAATAGAACTTATGTTTTGAATACCTATTTTTTATAACGAATTGAATATTGAAAGGTAAAGGTTTTGGCCGCTATAACCTAAAGCCGTCTCATACTTCTTCAGAGCATTTGATTTGAGCGAGGTACTTTCAAGAAGTACTTTATTATATTTATCTAAAAAATACAGCTATACTAACTAGATTGGTGAAAAGGTATGTGTATATATAGAAAGATATATACATATATATATGTATATAATTGGCGCGTACACCTTTTTTGGGTGTTTGGCCGAGCTCCTCCTCCTATTTGTGATGTGCGTCTTGATGTTGTTCCACAAATGGAGGGACCTACAATTTCATGCCTACCCCGAACGGCAAATATTTTTTATGAGGAGCTTTTTCATGACAGAAATACACTCGGAGGTTTGCCATTGCCTGCCGAGGGGCGACCGCTATTAGAAAACACTTTTTCTTAATTTTGGTGTTTCACCGAGATTCGAACCTACGTTATCTGTCGGAATTCCGAATGGTAGTCACGCACCAATCCCTTCGGCTACGGCGACCACCCTGAAAGATTTATTGATTTAATTCTTTGCTCATTGCATGAAGTATTTTTTTATTTAAGATTGTTTAAAATCGGCGAATAACCTCCATCCACTTTCATATTTTAATTTAGTTAAAAAATTGCTTAACTTTGGTGGGAAATACGATCTTAAAAGGAAAATTTGAAAACAAAAGCGCGGCACTGTTCATCTTCAATACAATTTGCGTATTATTTTAAAATCGTGTTTATAGTAATATTATATATAATGATATTCATGATACTCCTTACTCTACAACCTTTTTATATCCATCAGATTTGTTTGTTTACCCAATGAATTTGTTTTCATAAGTTAACGAACATTTTACACCCTATATCCTCATTGACGTCTTCTCGGACATGCTCATATCTTGCTATTGATTGCATTCAGTATTTTGCATCCAGTTTTGTTTACCAGCAGTTAAGGCAACAATTAAAAAATAAGTAAAACAGTATTTGTTGCAAAAGCTTGTAGCTTAATTTTGAATGTGTTAACAAATAGTATTTGGCATTACCTTCAAATATGTGAAAAAAGCATTATTAAAGTTAACAAACGAATGAGTTTCCTATATTTAATTTAATCAAAGAGCCCTCAACCTTTTCCAGTTAACAAATTACACTTAGCAGCCAACTAGTGCATCGCACTCACACTCACACGTACGACCTTGCCCTAGTTTGTGTAAGTACTATTTGTACGCCCAACCAACCCACAAAACAACAAGTGACAACGAGCCAAATAGGCAAATAAACAAATACTCACACACGCTCATTCACGCTGCTGACCACTGTGATGGTTGAGGAAGGCGGTTGTCTCAGACAAACAGGCGCTTCACTTTCGAGCAGCATGGTGGCCAACGCCAGCGCAGGCAACAATGTCAAGGGCGGCAAATATGTGTGGACGGACCGTGAATTGTTGATGCACTTACAAAATTATACACCACTAATCTTGCTTATCGATTTCGTCGAAAAGACGCGGACAAAACGTTTCTATGAAGCAGGTGAACGCTACGAAATACTTATGCTGATATTTATCATGCGCAAAGGAGCACCCTTTTGTGAGAATAAGCGTTTTCCTGAAGAGTATTGGGTGAATCTATCGGTAGGGCCCATTGCCGAAGCATTCGACCGTTTGTCGGCCGCCATTGATATACCGGATCCACAGATGCCCATACATATGACCGTTACCGATTTAACCAGTTGGAAGCAGATGTTCGACGCAGCAATGCTAGACATACGTCGATTTGCGTACTATACAGAGCCGCAGCAGTTGGCCGAAATCGGCGTTTTTAATCGTAATACATTTGAGGAACGTTTCGGCCTGCATTGGCGTATTGAATAGATGGTGTAATTGTTTGTATTTTATGCTTCATACATATTTATGCAGGCCTCAAATGGTAAACTGTTGAATTTACATAGTTTGATTATTGTTCCCCTCTTTGCGACTACTTTCTTCGATTGCTACACTTTCATTGCGCGCTGTTACATCCGCATCCGGAGTGAAAAGAATATGCAAACAAAAATTTAAAACTAGGAAATTTAAACCGTGCCTTTACAACCGCAAATTAGTGAAAGTACTAAAATAGATGAAGCAGGAGCGCATCATTCAAATAATCACTATGTGTTATATCTAAGTAAAGGAATTTAAATGAGCAATGCCTCACTTATCAGAGAGCTCTATATACATATACATACATAAGTATGTACATGTTCTAAAAACTATTAATATGTATTTAGTGTTCATAAACTCATATGTTTATGTGTATTTATATTTATAAGTTCCGTTAAACAATCAACTCGAATGAAATTAAATACGCCCAAGGAAAAGCGAAAGTGACTGTTAATGTGATTGTTTTAAATATCAATTAAATATATAATATATAAATATCAATTAAATAGTGATGAAGTGTAATAATAAATTACATATATGCAAAGCAAAACTACTTATGTACATACATATATAAATAATAATAATAAATATAAATACAGTAGCTACTTACTTCTTAATTTCAGGCAGAGATTAGCTTATGGCACAAATACTTACATACATTTAGAGACACAATTCCGGTTTGAGACAAAAACTATGTTTTTAATGATAGTTCGCACTAGGACTCGGACACATCCGTTACCTCGGGCTAACACCCCCTTACCCGCGAGGGGGATCATGCAACCAGACTTAATCTTCTTCTCAATCCCATCTGCAGGTGCTGCCAAGCGGAGGGAGTGAAAGAAAGTCTTATCCACTATTTATGCGAATGTCCAGGTAAGCCTCTTGTACAGCAAATTAATGACATTTCAGAAATCGAAATGAAGAATTTGCTGCTATACTTGGATCTCACGAAATGGTTCTGACTTACAAAAAAAAAAACATAAGACATCACACGAGAACAGTGATACAGAACAGAAATACTCAACCACTTCAACAACAACATGACTCGGATTTATATTCGACTAAGTACGGTTTTGTTCAGTAATCTCCAGCAAAATTGTTTCAAAACTAAAATTGAAAATAAAATAATATTTAGAATAGGAATACTAGTAAATAAATAAATATCACCGTTGAAATTTGCACAGACTAAAATAGTCAAAGTCACTCAAAATTAGCTGTTCTACTACTGCATCCTTAAACTCCTTCAAAGCTTTTTGCAGTTGAGCATCGTAGAGTTTTGATTTTGCTTTAACTTTCAGTTTGCCAGCATAAAATAACGAAGTGCATATCGGATTGTATACATTTAAATTGTAGAGTATAATAGATGTGGAAAATATATATTTTACAAAAGCTTAAAAATATCGACAGCCGTAGCCGAATGGTTTGGTGCGTGACTACCATTCGGGAGAGCGTAGATTCGAATCTCCGTGTATGAACATCAAATAATAGAAAACGTTTTTTCTAGCACCGGCCGCCCATCGCCCAAACCATGTATTTCTGCCATGAAAAAGGTACTCATAAAAACCATTTGCCGTTCAGAGTCAGTTTAAAACTGTACGTCCCTCCATTCGACCCAACCCCTAACAGAAGTGTACGCGCCAATTATTTTATTTTTTTTAAATATCATAAAATTCAAAATAAATCGCACTAGTTTAGTGACTGACGCAAATCCATATTAAAAAAATGTTTATTTTAAAAAATACATACAGGTGTTTGATGTGAAAATAAAAAAAATGTCTCTTGCATTTTGAAATAACTCACTATAAATACTATCTTAAAAAAACTATGACAAAATATGTGCCGTGCCTTCATCAAACAACAATTTATGCGAAGTTTTTATAAATCGTCGCATGCCACGTAACATATAATGCAATTCGGGTTTGCCCATTATTCGCACCAAAATTTTTAGAAATTCTTCGAATTCATCCTGACGACTATATGCCATCAGCCCTGCGGTGAAAGCACTAAAGTCATCTGGTGGCAGGGAACTCCGTAACTACAAAAGCAAAGTATATGTAAATTGGATAACCTTTCACAAGTTTATTAAAAAACTTACTATTCTTAAAAACTCCAGGCGCTCTTGCGGCGCTTCCTTCTCTATTACTGGAGGGTCATGCGATAATTTCGTTTTCGATTTGAAACCAAATTCATTTAGAGAGAACTGTGTACTACTTGTGGGTGACTCTGGAACAGAGGTATCCGTAATTAATTTGTAGCGCTTCTTACTATTGGTAGGAAATACACTAGAACTTTGGCCGCTACTACTTGGGCTTGCAATCGGCGAGTTTCGCTCACGTTTGTAAATGCTAACTTGAGCACTGCTGCTGGCGCTATTAAAATCTATAGCCTAAGAAGAAATTGGGTGTGCATACGATTTATAAATACAAAGTAGATAACAAAAATATATTTTTATTGCCTCACCTTAACATTAGTATCAAGCCGACTCATAAAGTCCATTGCGCTAGGTACCTGACTATTTTGTGAGCGTCCTGCGGCTGTTTTGTAGTCATCAGGTGTCCAGCTTTCAATAGTATTGGTTTTCTCAACTTTTCTGTTGGTTATTTAGGCGTATTGTAATCACTATCGATTGCTTATCGAACAGATTAAATTAAGAATTTAACTTACATCGCCATTGAATGGGCTGTAGCAAATTTTTGTTTCGCTTCAAGCACCAGCTTCGGATCCGAGAAGTAGCGACTATGAACGATACCAGCTTCCTCACATGTTTCACTTACAAGTGCTTCTATGCTGCGCTCTTTCGGTTTTGGCAGCTATTGAATAAAATTATTGTTAGCCACATTTGCATTAGCTTAAATTTGCATAAACATTATAATTAACTGTTTTGTCAGCATTTCGGAAGAATTCACGTAATTCCCGCACAATCGAACCGAAGGGCACACTTTTTGGTGTCGCACCTAAATGACCGCGCACCCATTTCGATAATTGTGACACCTGATTAGGTTGGGCAAAGCGTACATCACACAATAGGATAGCGCCGTAATCATGCCGATGACGTATGACGCGTCCGATCGCCTGATTAACGGCGCGAGTCGCTTCCAAGCTGTACCATGCTTGACCTGTTAGTAGCTAAATCAGATTGTAGTTAGAACACGTACAACTTAAGTGTACGTATACATACTTCATTTTCTTTAGTGCGATTATCTTCCAAATAGCGTTTCTTCAAGATAACTTTCGGATCTTTCATTGGCGGGAATGGCAAACCTGTAATAATAACCGCACGACCATTGCGATCGGCGAAATCGAGACCCTCAGATACTTTGCCGCGACATACTGCCATAAAACAAGCGCCCTTAGCGTCATGTATGCTTTTATAGAATTCCTCCATAGTTGTGGTAAAACTTTCTTTACTACGTGGTTCTACAAAAATCGGTTTATGTCGACACACTTCAGCCCACACCCCGCTTGCCTGCCAAGCATTCACGCACTGGTTGAGCAAAGGGTATGAAGGGAAGAAAACGAGTAAACCATCTGGCACGATGCGTGACACATTGAGTATTGTTTGACCCAGGGAGCTAAGATACTTGGGATTGTCACTGATGTTATGGATTTATTGCGTTTTGTAGCAACAATTGTTTTTTGGAATGTAAATGCAAAAAAGTAAAAAGGAAATGCATTAAGTAATTGAATTCAAGCAGTTACTTTTTCTCACCGATTAGCAAAATTTGATATCAGTTGTTCTCGATCGGGTCCTGTGCCAATGATTTTTACAAAAACTTGCGATTGATTAACAATATGCGGATTTTCGAGACTTTGAGCAATTGGTACGGCTAACTCAGCTATTAATGGCTTCAAAGGCGCTAGAGTGCCACTTGTTAAAATTATGCTGCGTGTTTGAGCATTCAAAAGTTGTTCCATGCTACAAAACATAATAAAAACATATAATATTAAAAACGTTCCATTTTTATATATTTTTTTAACTTACCCAAAGCCGGGATTGAAGCACCAGTAATTAATAATTTTTGGTAATTTGGTCGAAACCGTATTGTTACTTGATGCCTTTGAGAGCCAGCCATCTTTGTTAGAACCTTTGTTCTGTTGTTTTACTTCCTCAATCTGTACATGCACTTTAAAACTTCTGTGAACCTTTTCTACAATATCATCCTTTTTAACAAATACAACGCTTAGAAGATTGGAAAACGTATCGAAGCTAGCACCTTTCCGGAATGCACTATTTTGTGACTGAACAGTCATGTATTGAATTAGTCGTTCGAGTAAACTTATAGTTGCAGGTGCTTTAGCTGGAGTTATCTGTGCAAGTAAAAGGTATATTACTTTAAACCGCATATAAACAGAGCACTTACTTTCGCTGCGGCTAACAACTCAAACATGTACGAAGGCGGGAACGTAGTTCCTTCTGCTTTGTTTTCAACCACAATGTTATCAAACCCCTTTTCAAGGTCCAGGAGCATTTCTTTCAGTAACGCTAGATCCTCGAGTTTGAAATCTTTCGGTTCATCACCGCTCATAAAATCCAATGAATTTTCATTCATCATTGCCTTCATCACATGCGTCACATCATCAATAGCCAATGCAATGTCTGATGAACGTATTTGCACTGATGCTGACTCTTCGCAAATTTTTTCGATATTGTGAGCCTCATCTAAAATCACAATAGTATTGCCCAATTCCACTTTATTAGCTTTGCGTGCTTTCGGATCCAATAGATAGTTATACGGCATAAATGTAATATCCGCCTCGCTGGTCAACTCTTTGGATGCATAATAAGGACACACTTTAAGTTTCTGCCCCACTTTGACTAAATCTTCTATATCCATTATTGGCGATTCTTTTAATTCTGGACTATCTTTCTTGGATTCGACACGATTATAGAATGAACATGTACGCGTCTGTATACGCAATTTGCAAAGTTGCACTTTGTTGGAGTTCCCTTGTTCGCGCATAACTTCTGGATGAATGCACAATTGATCGCGTGAGCCCAACACCACTGCCCTCATAAATGAGTAAGAAGTACGCTTCAATTCTTGCATGGCTTGTGTTAATTGAGAATGTGTACGCGAGGAGTATATAATTTTTGGAATGCCCCAATTAGCGTTTCTCGCTTGTATTGCATTCAAGTCAGGAACGCCTTGCTGGGACGTTGCACCACCTCCCACATTATTCCTTTGCAGCATCGATTGCAAATCTGCTCTTCGGGACAGTATCCAGGCTAGGGATGCGCATAGCAGACTTAGTGTTTTACCTGTTCCGGTTGGAGACTCCAATACACCATTAGTTCCATCACGCAGGCAATTGATTACCTTTTCCATATAAGCCGTCTGCACATCGTATGGTTCAAAAGGGAAATGCACTGGTATTCCTGCGATAATGTACTCCGGCATTTTAGGGTTTTCTTTGCTAGCTTTTAATTTACGTTGCTTTTATATGAATTCAGCTCGACTTTAATTCAGAAACAAATGTCGTCCATTTGTAAATCCTGCAGAATACAAATTTTAACAGCTGATTTTGACAGCTTCACACATTTTATGGCGTACTCAAACAATTTTTTAACATGCTACTCAACACTGGCTGAATGACAACAGATTAGGCGCATTGTAGAAATAAAAAGTAAACAAAAGAGCAAAAAGCGCCCAAACTTCGCTTGGTGAATCTTTCAGTTAATAGAAGTATACGAAATCAAATAAAATGGCAAAATCGAACAAAATGTTTGCTGATAAAGCCTTCGAACTAATTAAAGAGTTGGAACGTTCTTCGCAAACAATTCCCCCTTTCGATGTAAGTGCAGCCATATTTGTAGCGTTTGAACAATAATCGAATATGATTTACAGGACGACGGCGTGCGACAAGTGTTGGAGGAAATCAAAGCTATATTCGAGGAGAATTGTGCACAAGCGTATGTTGTGTTCTGTATTAATGGAATCTAAAAGTTTTGCTTACGACTTTCCTTTTAGCGCCAACTACTCAACCTCAGGCGATCGTACCCTATGGCCTCTGCTTAATTATCGTCACGCTGCTTTACAAAGAAACAAACGTTGCCTTTTAACATATTTGTATCAGCGTTTGCTGCGTATTAAAATGCTGCGCTGGGAATTTGGGCCAATTATTCCTGCGGACATTAAAGCTTCATTATGCGAACCTGAGGTGAACTTCTTTAATACATACTCAAAATCTTTAGCTTCCTACATGCGTTCCATTGGTGATGGACAGGGTATAGATTTGACGGGTGACTTGCGCCCACCAAAATCGCTCTACATAGAAGTGCGATGTGTTGAAGATTACGGTAAGTTTGAACTTGAGGACGGCGAAGTAATTTATCTTAAAAAAAATAGTCAGCACTATTTGCCACGGGCCCAAGTCGAATCACTAGTACGACAAGGAATTTTACAACATATTGCGTAGAAAGCTTCGCTAGTAATAAAATAATATTAGTAACTCGTGTGTAAATATATTTAATTAAATTCCTATAAAGCATGTTATTGAATTAAATGTAAATAATTTTTGATTCAAGTTGTAAATTGCAATGTAAAGGCTGCAATTCGGTTAAAAATTTCAACCATAACTAATATTTTATAAGCACTTGTGGAATAAAACGGTTCGAAGATAAAGAAAAATGAATAAACTATCTCTAATTTTTAAAGAATAAGTGCTTAAAATTATGGCGAGAGCAATAAGGTATATTTATGTAATAGTTAATGGTTCATTATTTATCATTAGGAGAAATGTTCTTAATCGAAGGAGGAAACGGAATCTTTGAAGTAAATCACCATATTTGTAGTAAAGACAGAAAAATAAAAATATGTTCACCACACACTCAATAATTACAGCAATATTGCAATCCAGTTATATTTCTGGCGGCATGAAGCTGATTAGCTGCTAAAATTTTGAACAATTTATTTCGCGCCAAACGTGTTTGAAAATATTGACCAATAACTTCGTTTCATTTGAACTTAATTTAGCACACTTCAAAGTATCATAGTATTTATTAAATAAAAACTTGCTATTCTCCTTCTATTTCTCTTTTTCAGTGAAAAAAATTTGTATTGCGCTAGATATAACCATCAGGTCGTTAACATTTTACTGCCAGAACGCATGACGTTAGCATTGTTGCAGAAATTATGTGACAGACGCGATCTTATAAAAACTAACACTACCACAATTATTACAGTTCGAGCACACCTTATGTGAATTCAGTCCGACCACGACTTTTAGCATAAAAACATGCAACTTGTTGAATTATTTTTGTGTAGCTACAAAACAAGTAGCTATTTAAGCCGCCAATGAGATACCTGCTTTCTCCATAAAAATATTTTTTGTATATAAACTAAATGCATATTTATAGTACAATTGGCCAATTAGATTCATAGATTTCCCATTAATCCTTACTATTGTATAGCTCTTCGCCTATTTTACAACATCACACTTCAATTCTACTTTTTGAATTTAAAACGAAGCCATCTGTTTCGTGATCAGTGCTGCCACCTTTCCGAGCCAAAAAACACGAAAACATGAAAAAAAAACATTTACCACACTAAACTTATTAAATCAAAGAATACGTTTTGTTCGTCACAGTTTGTATTATCAAAAGTGAAAACTTAACATATAATGTAAAGTAGAAGTCCCACACAAAATGTATACGATTGTGAAAAAAAATTTACCTTTATAAATTTAAAATACACAAGTTGTATCGCACATTTATTTCAGAGACTCTTTCCTTATAATTTCCAATTTGAGGATTTGTCGTATTTTTAATTTTGATAAATGTGTTTACTATTGATGTTACAACTTACATTATTTGGTAAATTATAATTGTCTGAATAATTTACTCTTTTCAATCCGTTTTTTATGTTGAGCAATGCGGCCGCTGTAGCCGAATGGGTTGGTGCGTGACTACCATTCTCAATTCACAGAGAGAATCTCGGTGAAACATCAAAATTAAGAAAAGCATTTTTTTACTAGCGGTCGCCCCTCAGGCAATGGCAAGCCTGCGAGTGTATTTCTGCAATGAAAAAGCTTCTCATAAAAATATCTGCCGTTCGCAGTCGGCTTACAACTGTAGGTCCCTCCATTTGTGGAACGTGTCTTGATGTTGTTCACACCACAAATAGGATGAGCTCGGCCAAACACTCAAAAAAGGGTGTACGCGCCAATTACATATATATACTATATATAATGCGTTTACAGAAAGAAAGGGCAATCGATTTAGAAAAGTATTCACTGCGCTGAAATCACGCTTAATTTCTGCATTTGAGGAGGGAGATCACTAGAGCTTGCTAAATTTGCCACAATTTCAAATGGATTCAGGCCTTAACTCGTACCCATTTTGAAACGGACTCAGTATGACTATTGCATTGAAGCAATAGCTCTCCCTCCACTGCTAATGCTCGCCAAAGTTTCGAATTCTTTCACCAAGGACAATATATAATATTCAGTGATGTCACAGTTTTAAATATTTCAAATTATTTTATGTTTTTAATGTTTAAGAAATTCATGTATATTGCATATGAGTTCAGAAAAAATCACCAAACAATGCACTACACACTAACCGTTGGTTTAGTGTTTTCATTTTTCACAACCACTAAAAATAGTGCTTAAAGTACGAAGCTGGCAACTATGTTCGAGACTGTCTTTCTGATTGAACAATTGTCATTTTTTCTTTTTGATTTACGCCGTACACGTTATGTGCATGCTTCGTATTTCGTTCACAAATGTGAACGCAAAGTAAAATTGAGAATTGTGCTTGCATGTAGTTGTTCGTCGTTGAACGAGACCGATACCAATACCAAGAGCAACACCAAAACGAGACGAATGCTTGTAGTCCAGCGAAATTTTGACAGTTTGTTTCTTGCTTTTGGAAAGAAAGGTTGTAATCATTTAAAAGCACCGGTTGAAAAATATAATCAAAGCTAAATATTCGGGACGGAACAAAAACAAATAGCAGTGTTCGCTCGCGGTGGTGATAAATTTGTTGTATGTAAGCAAATAGCAAAGCAGAAAAAGCAGCAGCGCTTAAAAGTGTGAAACAAAGCGAGAGAGAGAGAGAGAGAGAGAGAAGTAGAAGGAAGAAAGAAGAGGTGACAACAGCACTTCACAATAACAATACACAGTGGATTTGGGGAATCTTTGGTGCTCCCGCAGTGGCACTACGAATAGGCTGTTCGTTCTCTCATCTGCCTTGCGTTGATATATGCATTTGTTGTTGGATTGACTTATTCGTTCCATCGCACCATACACCTATTGCACAAGTCGAATACCACTAGAACGCCTCTTTAGGAAACTGATGGATGAAGAAGCTTTATTAAGCGCAGCGTATGGAGTGTAGCTGGCAAGCAAATAAAGGTACCGCACAGCGTTCTACTGAATTGGGATGTCTCCCACTCAAAGGAATATTAAAGTAGCATAAAGTGTTTGTGAAAACGTCCAACGAGTGTAAGTTCAATTCGTTACATTTGGAGCAAACGGATTGAAACATATAGTGACAGCCACTGTAGCGGTGACGGCGACGTCAGCTGTAATACCAAATACAAACTGGTAAACGACGTTTTTTACGCAGACGTTATTTACAAAAAGACAAAAAACCAAGCTCGAAATCAAATTAACGAAAATGGTTGAGAGCAGTTTGATCACGCTTGCCGATTCACCTTACTGATAGCAATAGCAGTTGGTTTGGAGTTGTTGCTGCATGCTGTATTTAACGACAGTGGTAGTATAAACTACTTATCAGTGGCAGTCGCGCGGTGCTACATGTCCACCCACCCATCAATTGAACATTGCGTACGCTCGCACGTTTGGCGGACCGCTCGCTCTTCGCTTGCAACAATCACAATTTTGTTTACAAATTTCGGTTGCACGCTACCGCTTACAATTTTCTTAACCTCAAGGACGTGTGTTTAATTTGTATTGGTGCGAATTTTTTAGCGTTTCGTTAATAGTGGTGATTTTTCAATCGCTAATTGTATGAGGCGCGTGTTTATGTCATGAAAACCTCCAACGTCAAACTGCCATTTTACACAACATCTGTGTTGTCAACTCTTTCAATTAGATTTATTCAAGAATTTATAAATTTTAGAGCCTATTTCAAGCTTACAGTCGCTATTTTACCACTTTATTCTATGCGGGATGTGCTTTTAAAATACATACAGCCACCTATTGCCAATGCAAAGCTACAGAGATTATTCTTTTTAGGCGAGCATTCTCCTTTTTTACTTTAGTGTATTTTTTCTTGCCAAATGTCAAAGTTTTGGTCGTTTATCGGTCGTCTCGCTTTCGCGCACGTGAGAATTTTTCCTTCGGTTTCTTGGCCTAAAAGCGTTACCATGTGGAATTAAAAAGCGTGTTCGATACAAATGCATGAAATCAGGATTTCAAGATACTTTTAGAGGCAAAATTGGGTCTGAATTAGTACCAGTTTTCAGTGCTAGTTAATTATGTTTTCCAGTTAAACTAAGCGTAAAAGCTAAAAGCCTAATTTTGAAATCTTAAACTTAGGTTAAAAAATTCACTACAGTTAAACTAGCCATTAATAATTGGCCTTTACAATTTTGGGAGAAGTAATCAGGCTCGCCAATTAATGTGATATTGCTTTAGTTTTATTAGTGTTTTTAACGGCTATAAAATATCCATAGAATCCATTATTAAGTTGATTTCAAGAAATTGAAATGATAAAAATCTATATACATAAAAATAAAAATAATAAATAGCTTCTAAACACTTCAAAAAGTTAACATGGAATCAAGTAGAAATATTCAATATGTGTAATAACAATAGCGATAAGTAAATGAGAAATAGGAAAGTAAAAAAAAAGAATAATCGCACTGAGGAGAAAAACAAAACTTCGCTGTGGAAACGACCGTATGGTTCGGAAGGCAGTCGATAACAGCTACAATATTAAAATGAATTAAAAACCTCTGGAAAGATGACATGTCTGCCGATTTTTTCAATATAAATTTTTGTAATAATCTGAAAAAAACAGATTGAAGTAATATCCGTGTTCAAAAATCCCAAACGTGATATGATTGATTATTTTAAAATATGATCAATTTCATAATTTTACCAAGTTGACAGCACTGCCGCTGGTAGCATATCTTGTCACTAAATTGCTCTCTCAGTAGAGGGGAGGGCGGAAAATAGAAAAGTTTTTGAATTTGTGTCATAGCTAACAAATGGCAAGCGGAAAGTTGTTCACGAACGCCTAGATAACAAATAGTACCGTGCCAATATTAATAAAATTCACCTGCAACCCGAATAGTTGAAATCATTCACTTAAATTTTAAAATGTACACAATAATATTCCAAAACAAACGATTTATTTTTGATGTTAGATTCGGTAACAAATAGAAAAAGAGCATTAAAGAATTTTGTTGTTTGAAATACATCCAGAAATGCCAACATCTTCTATGTGTTCACTTGTATCACTGTCGTCGCTACCGTTTGCTCGTCTTGCACACGCAGTTTATCCATGTTTGGGAGTGCAAAGTTATTACTCAGCTAGATACTTGTATGTCTTGCGCTAAGAATGAAATAAAGTTCTTTGCATTTTGAAATGGTCGAGTCAGTGAGTCTGTCTGCTTTGCTGTACACCTGTATTACTCACTTATTTACCTCTTTATTATTTAACTGCTGTTTTTTGGTAATCTCCGCAGTGTTTGGCGCTCTCCGGCAGCTCCAGTTGGAAATCGTGTGTTGGTGTTATTGGGGTGCAGCGCCATCTATTGCACTGCCGAAAATATCAGAGAGTTTAAACCGGGCGCATGCACATTCTTTTGAGCGTGCCCAGTTTTAAAAAGTGCGTACAATCAACAGGCTCCTCCACAGTGGCGTATCATATTTATTAAAACATATGCACACAGACTTTGGTATGATGACGTATTTTGAGAAATGCTTGAATTATGCATATTTTTCTTCTGATCAAATGAGCTAATTTTAAATAGGACTGGTATTTTTAAACTTATATAAATCTCACTGATTGGTGCTGATAAGTTATGCGACTCTCAGACTTCTTTCATCAAAAAGAACAAAGATTATATTGTTTTCTCAATTTAATGCAATTGTTGTTCTCATGAAAATATTGGTTTTTAATAGCACAACCTAAACATTTGTGGTTTCTTTTTAAAACTAATTATTTTACAAATATACATAAGCATAGTATTAAAAAACGCTTTTCAAAAACTTGATATTTTTTGGCAAAAAACAAATAATTTAATCATAGTCACCACCGGACATGCTGTTAGCACCTTTGATTTACAGATGCATGCCAATGCAGCGAAAAATAAGTCACAAAGGTATTAACCGGAGCGAATGATGCAATTAAGAAAATGAAACCAGAGCGGGTTTGCATTGCCGGCACGGCAGGAATTTATATCATGGCTGTGTAACTATGCCATTCAAATAGCATTTCAAAAATGTTGTAGGTAATATTTTATGCTGTTACAATAATAACAACGTAGGGCGTAAATTTCCTTAACTACATTAGTTTTATGCAGTCAGAAACGTTGAAGGAAATGTTTGAAATCAAATATTTGTATTCTACACTCAAATTATTAAAAGCATTTCAAGCGCGACCATTAAAAAACAGCCTAGCTAAAATAGAATTTCTATGAGAAGGAAGTTTAGAAAAACAAGCAATGTGAAGAAAAAAAAGCATTTGCTAGTCAATATTAAATATGTTAATTCAGTCTATGACATGGAAGATCTTACAGACTAGTGGTATGTAATTTAAAGTAGTATGTAATTTTTCTTCTAACTAATATGCATATACATACATACGTAAATAAAAGCTCTCATGAAATATCTATAGAAAGTAACAGTACAGAGCGCCAACGGCATATTTAAAAACAGAACTTGGAGATGAAAAGTCAGTACATATTAGTTTTTTTTTGATATTTTATTACACTCGAAAAGTGCTCCGAATATGGGTGTATGAGAAAAATAGTTGGCTGCGAACACATATGTAGGTGAAATGGATTTTGAAACAGAAATGTTTCGCTGGGTGAATTTAAACTAATCTGACCGAGAAGTTCAGAATAGTCAATATAAGCACTAATCACGTCTTAAACAAACAAGAGACCGGATTACTCTTCTGCTTTCGAGTGTTGTTAAGCTTATTAACACACGGCGTGCACTATAAGAGGGTAACGGCTCTTCAAATATTATCAATTAAGAGTGCAAAGCGAATGTACTTACTTTGCCCAGATTCAAGTTGGTGATTAAAGATAGTATAGTATGATTGCCGAATCTCGGTAGATTTAGAAACAGACATATGGGATCGGTGTTAATATTCAATGATAGTTTATTCCTGCGACTCCAATCGACAGGATTATTTAGGTCTTGTTGCAAGGACCTTAACGAGCTCACAGGTAATATTACGACAAAATTCCAAACATCTGCATAAAGTAAATAACTTGAATCTTTTAGATAGGAACCAATGTCATGAATGAAAATAATAAATAAAATCGGACCAAGAAA
Organism: Anastrepha obliqua; assembly: GCF_027943255.1. Classification (NCBI taxonomy): domain Eukaryota; kingdom Metazoa; phylum Arthropoda; class Insecta; order Diptera; family Tephritidae; genus Anastrepha; species Anastrepha obliqua. The sequence continues at coordinate 55,018,447 of NC_072893.1, forward strand.
CACGCTATAAAAGAGACCGACTTGCAAATTTTTCGTGACAGGCGGTTCAACGTTACCAGAACGAGCCGGATTTATATCCGGCCAAGGACTGAAACTCCAGCAGCATTCCCCAAAAATTTATGGGCAATGTTTATGCCGATACAACGACAACAACACTTTGTAATTTTCTATTTCAACAAATGACAATTTGTGTGAAAGTTAAGCCAAGTCAAAAACAAAAAAACAGTGCAAGCCTATATATTCGAGTTTATGCAATAAAATTGCATGTGACACACTATCAAAAGTTTTCGAGAAGTCTGTATAAATGACGTCTACTTGAAAATTACACTTGAACCATGAGACACAATATTCAGAGAAATCGACTAAATGTGTTAGAGTCTGTTAGCTGCGGCTCTAAAATAGAATTTGTGGCGAAGGTATTTTTTATGAATCCGCTCCATATGCCTAGAGCTTAGGTTATTTAGATATTGGTCTATAATTGCTTATATCATTTCTACCACCCAATTTAAAATAGAGTAAGCGACCTTCGGTCGGTATTTAAACACAGCTGAAGAAAGAGAATTTGCGTTGCTCACGGAAGTAATACCATTTATGGCATCTACATTTTTCAGAGGCAAAGACCCAAAGTCTTATGATTGGGTAGAGTTAATATAGATATTTTACTTGAAGTAGTTTGCAAAAACAGAATTAAGCAGCGATTGGGAAAATAACCCAATGGAACCACCTTTTTTGGAACGATTGTATTTCGAAAAGGCTTTGGGGTTTTTGCTGAAGTTCAGTTTCAAATTTACAAATATATTTATTGTATAGAAACTTATCTAGAATATTAAACTAATTCATAAAATAACTTTATTTCTTTTTTAAATTTAAATTGTAACATTAAGTTTTACAAAATTTGGTTCTATGATTTTTTAACTTTTTTAGGTTTCTATTATGCCATGGTAATTTATGTATGGCAGACAGAAAGATTGTTCGAAAAAAAGTATCGTTAATTTTGTAAAGAAAACTTTCAAAGCAATCAGCTGCATTTATCATTACCATTAGCAAAGCCACTATACAATTCCAGCGTTATGATAAATGGCTTACACTATTTGTCTGTTTTACATATTAGAAGATAGCATTCAAAAACAAACAAAAAATAGGCATTAAATATTCGTCGACGGTAACAAGTTTAAAATTTTTGAAAGAAAGTAAATTTCATGGGATCTATTAACATTGGTTGGGGTTATCGTCATCTAGCATCCAAAAACTGCAATATTCATAGGATCCTTTTTGGGAGTATTTTCAGCCTGATGTCAATATACATTTTTTTTCGCAGAGATTAACAATAATAGTCATTTCAGCCTGATGCCAGTATAAATTTTTTTTCGCAGAGATTAACAATAATAGTCATTTCAGCGTGATATGGATATAACCAGCTAAGCTATAATCAGGAATACCAAATAATTAAAAAAAATTTACGAAGCGAGCTATGAATGCAGACGTAAAACCGATCAAGGAAGATTTTATTATTTGATAGCTGATATAATGAAGACCGATAATTGTTCTATACAGCGATCAGAACTCCACTACCTTGAGGTGTGCAGTTTTTAAAACATTCGTATCTTTGTGATAAGCCAAAATTTTATTATGATTTCTATCAAAAAATCAAAAATAAACAAAAAATATCAAGAAAAAAAATACAAATGTCAAATTCAGCACGAGAAGTGGCTAAAAAATATCTTTGGCATTGTTCCGCATTTTAGACATATTTTAACAGATTTATTCAAAGACTTATTAACTACTTGGTACTTTTTTGAAAAAAATCTGATAAAAAGTAGGATCTTTAGGAATGTTTCAACTACAGCACCATCTAGAAGTAATTTTTTTAGGATAAAGGAATCCTATGCCCTGTTTAGAGAACTACTTCACAAACTTGTAAAAGTGCCAACAATTCTGATTCAGCCGCTCTGGATGAATTCTGTTACCCTCCCTTCACCGTCCACAATAATTTTTTGATGTTTTCAACATACAGACACGACTATCCTACATTTTATAATACTATAGATTTAATTTTTGGTATTTTTTTCTTTTTAATTAAATTATTGTATGCTTCACTCTCAAAAAATATTTATTTATAATCCCTAAAACACAATGAATTTTTCTCTCTCTCTCTTTAATTACTTTTCTCTGTATGGTCCTTAATTGAACGCTTAATATTTTCTATGTGTTTCTTCCAAATTGTTTTTCAGACATTTTACTGCGATTTTTATTTCCGGATGTCGAAGCAGATGTAAATCAACAAGTGCATTATTTTTTCAAAAACCTAATATCGTATTTAGAAAATACTGGAATACTGAATAACTAAAGAGAAAGAAATAAGTGGAAAACCGCACTTCATCGATAGTTGACGAGGATTTAAACGCGCTTGCTGTGTGGTCGCTATGACCATTATACTATTTTTGGTTGACACGTCCGCGTCGATGTGCCAGAAAGCGTACGTAAATGGCGTACAAAAGTCGTATCTGGACATAGCGAAGGGCGCTGTGGAAACATTTCTAAAATATCGTCAACGCACACAGGATTGTCTTGGGGATCGCTATATGTTGTTAACTTTTGAGGAACCCCCCTCCAATGTCAAGGCCGGGTGGAAGGAGAATCACGCAACATTTATGAATGAACTTAAAAATCTGCAAAGTAATGGACTTACTTCAATGGGTGAATCGCTAAAGAATGCCTTCGATTTACTAAATCTGAATCGCATGCAATCCGGTATCGACACTTACGGTCAGGGTCGATGTCCCTTCTATTTGGAACCGTCTGTAATAATTGTGATCACTGACGGTGGACGGTACTCGTACCGTAATGGTGTACATCAGGAAATCATACTGCCGTTGAATACACAAATACCCGGAACCAATTTTACAAAGGAACCATTTCGATGGGATCAACGACTTTTTTCCCTAGTTCTGCGCATGCCTGGCAATAAGGTCGATGAGCGTGTTGAAGGTAAAGTACCGCATGACGATTCGCCCATCGAGCGCATGTGTGTCGTGACGGGTGGGCGTTCGTATCGTGTGCGTTCACATCATGTACTCAATCAATGTATAGAGAGTTTAGTACAGAAGGTGCAACCGGGTGTTGTGCTACAGTTTGAACTAATGCTACCGAAGGAGGGTCTGCCAAATGAAGCTATGCAAGATATTATATTCCAACCAATGAAGAAAATGATCTACGTGCAAAAGCATATCACACAAAAGACCTTCCCCATCGGATACTGGCCATTGCCGGAACCATACTGGCCGGATCCGAAAGCAGTTACATTACCGCCGCGTGATGCGCATCCCAAACTAAAAGTAGTAGCACCTGCCGTCGATGAACCACAAATGGTGCGCAGTTTTCCCGTCGACAAGTACGAAATCGAAGGCAGTCCACTAACGCTACAAATACTTCAAAAGCGTGAAATGAATAAATGCTGGCAGGTAATTATATCGAATGGGATGCATGGATTTGATTTGCCCTTTGGCTACTTGAAGGCTTCTCCGAATTTTACACAAGTTCACCTGTATGTGTTGGCATATAATTATCCGGCATTACTGCCGCTACTGCACGACCTCATACACAAGTATAACATGAGCCCGCCTAACGATCTTATGTATAAATTTAATGCTTATGTGCGCTCAATACCGCCCTACTACTGCCCATTTTTGCGGAAAGCACTGCTCAACATCAATGTACCGTATCAACTGCTCCAATTTCTGCTGCCAGAAAATATTGACAACTACTTGTCCCCGAACATTGCCAACCAGTTGAAGCATATCAAAAACACCGCTAAGCAGGATCAAGAAAATCTCTGTATGAAGGTATATAAACAGTTAAAACAGCCGAAACCGCCGTATCGTCAAATCGAAACAGCAAAACTAAATCCGGGTGTACCGTTGCGTCGCGATCTTGTACGACATCCTTTGCTGAGAGAAACCTTTTCCAAATTGCATGCAGAAATTGAACCACTTGAGAATTACACCATTGTCGTGCCACAGTTGACACGCCAATCTTCGGCGAAATCGTACCGTAATCCGTTCGATATTCCACGTCGTGATTTAATGGAAGAAATAGCGCGTATGCGTGAAGCCGTTCTTCGACCAGCGCCAACAAGTTTAGTGGCTAAAGATTCGGGACACTGCCTACCTATTGCCGAAATGGGCAACTACCAGGAATACTTGAAGAATAAAGATAATCCATTGCGCGAGATAGAACCAACGAATGTTAGGCAACATATGTTCGGCAATCCGTATAAAAAAGACAAGCATATGGTTATGGTGGACGAGGCTGATCTCAGCGATGTTGCTCCAATGAAATCAAATAATGGAGCTGGCGGTCCGCCACTGCCGGGCGTACCAGGCGGCATTGGTCCAAAGAAAATCGATGCATCACGTACGCGTAAGCGAAAGGCAGGCCCGATTCGTAAGGATTATATATTTAGGCGAACTTCCACAGATGTACGACCCAGCACACCGAGCCTGACTGTGACGTCTTCGATTTCCTCGAGCGCCTCGGTTTCTTCGCTGTCTGACTTCGATGAAGATAGCGTTTCAGAGACAGCGTCCATATCGTCAGGCATGTCAGATGACGGAGACTCGGATCGGCTTGTGGTGGCGTTCGACTTCAATGAAGACGAACCCGGCGACCCGCTAATAAATGGCTATGTACGTAATTTTATTAATGGCATCAACGATGAAAGTAGCTGTGATTCTGATATGATCGTGCCCAGTGTTGGCCAGCTCAATTCAACGGCTGGTATTGCGGTGGGCATTTTGCCACTGACACCTGTTGCACAAATGCAAAACAACAACAGTGTATTGACTCCTATGTCACCACCCGGCTCGCCACAACCCTATATGAACAGTTATGGCCAGCCAATTATGGCGTCCGCAGATGCATTGCCTGCTGTTGGCTCAATAGTGGCGCCAAGCGTATTGGCTAATGCGAACCAGTCAATAACACCCAACGTCTTCGCGTCATCGCTTCAAATCAATGGCAACGCTTTACTTGGTATTCCCGCTGCGACAGCGCCGGTGGGCACGCCAGTGCCCATTGCAGCAGTGGCCACACCGTTAATTGTGTCCCCAGCTCCTGCCTATCAACACAACGATATTAATGATGCTCAAGAAATTTCGCGCATATTGCAGCAATGCCACAACGGCACTTCTAATATATCGAATACAACTTCCGCGCCGAATCTTGAATTGGCAGTCAACGCAGGTGCGATTAAAATGGAAACGGAGTTGGCACTAATGCCACCACCATCATCCACGACAAATTCGCTAACACCTGTGACACTTTCCGCCAACTTTGATACACTGAAACGCGAGTCAATGGCCAATAATGCGGGCGTATGCAACTCTAATCATTTGCCCAATCACAACCAACACAACAATATAAACAGCTTAAGCAATAATATTGGCAATGGCAATATCCAGCGTAGTTCTAGTATCGTTTCGTCGCCACCACCTCTCACAGATGAGCAGCGCGATGCAGCGCGCAAACATAACCTAGAAATTCGAACACAAGTTTTTCGCGATATACGGCGCCCAGGCCGAAATTACTCGCAACTATTGGAGCATCTTAATCTAATCAAAGGTGATTATGATATGAAATCAAATTTCATAAAAATGTGCATCAGCGAATCTATGCGTTTTCGGCGGAAGCAAATGATGAACAGCATACAGGAGTGGTGGGATAAGAAGCAAGAGCAATCACAGGCGACAACAACAAGTTAACAATTACTGCTTTGGGATATAAATTGAGCAATTGAGCCATTCACAGACACAGACAGTCGTATACGGTATAGTTATTGTGAAAATACCCTAAGATCATCGTAGACCACCGAGCCACCGGCTGATCTTTTCAAATGAATATTCAAGCCCAAAAATGAAAAAAATTCCGTTATGCGAATTGGAGCGCGAACTCAGGCATAAATGTGGAAAGTGCATAAATATGTATGCATGTGTGGGTATGAGTGTGTCCGTGCGCAAGGGAGTGGGCGGTCCTTTTCGTTTGAGAAAGTGGGTGCTATATGTGGTTGATTAAAAAACGTGGGCGTGGCAGTTTGGGTAGTTGGCTGTGACGTTTATGTGTGCGTGTGTGCGAATAACTGCCGGCAGTAGGTTGCATACAAGTTCAACAAGTCTATGCACATATGGATAAATCCATTTATAGCAAAGTGTCCACGTCTCCAAATGGGTTTCAAGCACTTATTAATGATTAATTTGAAAGGATGTACATATTTGTATTTTTCGCGCCGGGTTATGCCAATATTAGGCGCTTTAAAAGGGTTGGAACATTTTTTTGATAAAAATTTTTTTAATAGAATAGTTTCTAGAAGCAATTATGAGGCGTTGAAATTTCCAATATCAAATTAGATGAATTTTATAGTGAGAGCTACATATGAATATTTAAGTGAGGTTTTAAGATCTTTTTGGGGATCTAATAATTTATAACGTTTTCATCTGAATGCTGGGATGAAAAATAGTAAAAGGTATAGCAAGCTTTGATTTAGAATTTTAAATATAGTAAAAAATAATGCATGCACATTTTGCTTGTGTGCTTAAATATTTATTTAACAGTAAAGGCATAAAGAAATCTTATTACAAATTGATGGCATGTTTTTTGTCAAAGTAGAAATTGTATAAACAACCGTAAATTGTACCTCTGTGGACACTTTGACTACATATCCGTGCGCATACAAATGTGCACAAGTGACTGAATGATCAACTCGGAAATAATGCATCCTATTTGCATATTAGTAGGTGTATAACCCTCTTCAAAATTCATATCGTACTCTGCATACCGGCAGTAGTAATTTTCAGTTATTTCATTGCACCGCTCTAAAGTCGAATACATTGCAAGGTAAACATTTGGACTACAATAAATTGTTATGGTAATGATCGGTCTGGATTCTCATCAGTGATTCCTTCCTTGCGCGCCACCATTTGTTTTTGTTTTTATTAGAGCCTTGGGTTCCATACTTTTATTCGTTTATCTTTAGAAGATACATAAGAATAGACTGATACCTTTATAACTGATTCACCACGCCCACAAGCCCATTTCTAGGAATAAACTTATGGCCTGAATAATTTTTAAGAAGATATAGTCAACTTGTCAACTGGGCAATTATTCTCCCTTTAACAGCCACTTAAAGACAAACGTGATTGCGCTGCTTTACTAGAGTAAAAATAGAAAGTTATTGTTTTGCTTTGTTTAAAACACTTCAAATTCCTTTATTTTCCAAAAACACAAATATTAAGTTTAAATATGAAAAACGTGTCGAAACAAAAATGTAGGAAAAAGGGTTAGCGCGCTAGGCGTATCGCCAAATCGCCCTATGTTTTCATGTAATTTTATTCTAGTTTAACTTGCTTCTACATAAAATACAACATTAGTTAATAATAAAAAATATATAATATGTGTATAGGCATATAAAAAAATGATCAAGGGTGACTCTAGCGTATGCAGAAATTTATTAAAAACTAACTTAAATCAAATTTGTGTGTATTCAATCAAATTCGTCTGGAACTTATAAAAAAATGTTAGTAAAGAATTAATTTTGAGTGTTTTTATTTCCTTATACGTATTAATTTTCAATTTGATGATTGTATAAAAATACCATAACATAACGTAACAGAATGCGTCTGTGCGAAAAATCGAACAAAAAAAATTAAATCAATTATTATATAAAGCAGAACGTAAAATTGTTTGAAATATTGATACATAAATTACGAACATAACGTAAATACATAAGTAAATTTTTGAATGTAATTTAAATATTTTATAATAATAATTATAAAAGAGTGCAAGAGATACAAATATAATTAAATTTATGAGAAATTTTTAAATACTTAATGCCTACATATTTATACAGGGTTAGTAAGTTAAATGAAAACACACCGCAACACATACGAAATGATAGGAAGAGGTCGTTAGGGAAAGTTCATTGAGTTCTTCATTGATTTAACAATTTCATAAATATTTTCAGCTTTTATGATCATTCCTCCGACCCACTGGCGTATGCGCGAAAGCAAGTCGTGCAGTCGCCTAAAGTTATGAACGTTATGCATATGCGTATGTATGTATGAATGTTAGTGCCCATGCTACGTCGCTGATCAAATGAAGAACTTCCCATGGATTTTTAAAATAAAGGAAAGTATTGGTACTTATTATTTAATGGACAATTATTAACTAATTTATTCAAGAGCTGCTGCCTTTTTTTAATGCCGTGCAATCTAATTGCAGTTTTTAAATATCGCAAGGCGGTTGATTCTCCTTTTTTGTTTCGAATGTATTTATATTATATTTGCCTAAATATATGCAATGAAATTCTATGTGTGTGAGACCTGTGAGACTAGAAGCTGCTTATTGCTGCCAAACGCATAGATTCTACTTGCAGAATGGATGGGGAGAGAAAATTGCATGCATATATTTAAAAGTGTGTGTGTGTGTACAATAAGCAGTTCTACAGGCAAAATTTGGCCTTAAATGATGTTCACACATGCGAAATTATCGAATGAGATTGCGATAATTTCTCTACCCGTTTACACGGTCAGACTTAAAATTAATTCAATTCGGTGACAAGTTTGTGTACGCTTGTTTGATTGGAGATTCATGTTGGTTAGTTTATATTGAGTTTGGATAAATAATATAAATATTATGGAAGCAAAAAAAAAAAAAAAAAAAAAAAATCAGCTATTGATTTAGCGCCAATTTGTCGGTGCTAGTTTAACTGCGCCGAATTTTTAAAATGCGTAATTGAGCGTTTCAATTTAGTTTAGTGGGAACGCGGCGTTAAACTTGCATTGGAAAACTTAGTCATAATGGCATAATTGACCGCCAGTAGTAAGTAATTGGCAGAAATGAGAAAAAAGACTTCAAAGGTTTCAAAAGATTATTGCAGCAATACGCATGCAAAATCCGTGGCTATATTTCATAATAAAAATAAATCCACACATTGCCGAGGGGGAACGTTTGTTTCGTTAATCCACTTTTTAATTACGCATTAAGGCATTAAGCTCGAAGTAATCCGGTAACATTCTGTAATGCTCGTAATGCGCATAACTTCCTGTAATAGTTAAGAGAAAACATTAAGCATTACTACTATTTTCGCTGAATTGCGAATGCAACTAGTGCAGTAGTGACCAGAGGCACATCAATTCAAAATCAGTTGAATTTTTTGGCACTTTTTAAACCGTGACGTAATTATTGTCAAAATTATGTGGTAGATGGTAGGAAACTTCATATAATTTATCACATTTAACACCACAAAGACGCTTTAGATATGTAAGTAAAATTTGACACAGATCAAGGAAAAAGTTTATCAAGCTGAAGAACTGCAGAATGAAAAAAGTTCTCATCATCTTTCAATGGTGTGTCTTGGTTTAATAAAAAAAAAATGAATTTTGGGCCTCGATCATCTCTTCCAAAATCCTTGACGAGAATTAAAAAAAAAAAAACAATATTAAAATCGGTTGAAAAATGGTCGAAAATTCCCATTGTGCGAATCCACGAAAAAAATCACGCTGAATGGGATAAAGTAGACCTCGTCGGCTTTTTTAGCATTTATTTAGATGGAGAAAACTGACAGACATTTTTAAGCATTTGTCGATAAAGTAAATTTTCGTCTCATCAAGGAGGCAAAACATTTAGACCCAAAATCGCCTTCGAGCAAATAATTATAATTTACCTTCGAAATTTTGTGACGTTTTTTCGCACAGTGCTTATTTAGCTTTTTCGATTTGAATTAGTACATTTTCAAAATATTTGTCAACTCAATGAAATCTACAAGGTGAAGTCCAAAATAAACCAGGCTGAGCTAAAATAGAAACGACAGGAGCTTTGTTCTGATAACTTCGATACATTGTTTTGCGCGATCTAAAAGCTTTTCGAAAGGGTGTTTCAAGTCATTGACCGGAATGGCTCTACTGGCCCAAAGGAATTTTCTGAATAGGTAGAAGCCATATCAGGCGAATCCGGTAAGTGATTGATGGATAAAATATGATTTCTTGTCAAAAAATCAGTCACATGAGTGAACCGATGAGATGGTGCATTATCTATCATGCAATAAGCCCCAGCTTCCTCCTTCGCCGTATTCAGGGCGAATTCGACGAATGCGATGCAACAAACGCTTCAAAACGACAAGATAGAAAATTGCATTAACGGTTTGGCCCGTTGGCACGAACTCCTTGTGGCAATTCCCTTGGAATCGTAAAAACAAATGAGCATCGACTTGATTTTTGTCTTCTCCAAACGCGATATTTTGGGTGGGTGGTGGCTCGTTTGGGGCCTTCTATTTGGCACTTTGACGCTTAGTTCAGGTTCACGTTTCATCACCAGTTATCATACAATGTTGTGAAGGAAGTTCTCGTCTTTTCTTGCCTCTTTAATTAGGTTTTTCGAATGTTGAATTCTGAGCAATTTTTGGTCCTCAGTTAACTTGTGCGGAATGAAACGTGCGCAGACCTTTCGTAAGCCCAAACGATCAATTAAAATGCAACTCGGATTCCATGAATGATGATGAAGGATGATTCCGGTTCATTTTTGATAAATTTACGAACAATTTCGATGGAGTTCTCGGTGATTACTGATTATGGGCGGCCCGTATGTTTATTGTCACTTATGTCCTCATAACCATCTCTGAAACGTATAAACCACTCATGAACTCTGGCACGAGAGAGACAATCATCGCCATAAACTTCAATCATTTCATCAATTCAAATGTTTCGGTAAACGTTTGACCGATTTTAAAACAAAATTTGATATTAGCTCTTTGTTCGATACTCATTTTTGTACCGATGACACAAACATACTGACACTTTAGACGCAATAACTTCGCTTCCACTGAACCGAATGCCACCAAGCTTTCGCTGGAAGTCAGCTAGGGATGTAACTCCGAACGCAGTAACTCGTGGAAAAGATAACGCCATCAAACATTTTTTTTAAGACGCCTGTCTTGTTTATTTTGGATTTCACCTTCTATACAGATTTCAGGATGCTTTTTTTCTTGAAGTTATGCCTCACCCTCCAAACAATTTGCAAGTGATTTATGACTAATTTGGTGAGATCACAAAAAAAAACCGACATTCGTTTTTAAATACTTACAAATTGTTTAATTATTAGGGAGGGCCGATTTTTATGAGAAAGAAGCCGTCGAAAGTAGTTCTATAACTTATTTTATGCCACAAGCGGGGGAAAGGCTAAATTAGAGTTTACCATATTTTTTTTTTATCAGAGCAGACAATTAGAAAAGTGGATAGTCGTACTTTTGAGAGCTTTGTCTGTTTGCTTTATTAACACATCTTATTCCAAAAGTTTCATACAATTTCTAGTACAAGGGTGGCAGTCAAAGAATAGATTTTCAGCCGTTCCACTCTTCTGAAAGTTGGTAGTCTGCTAGAGCTCTTGAGTTCAAAAGTACTCGTATTACGCGCTTTGCCTACTTACATCGTGACATCGAAGAAATCGAAATTATCGACCATCATCTTTGAAACCGTAATGCTTTGGCGAGGCTAAGAAGGCTCTGCTTGCGCCATTACTTCTTCGGTTGTCTAGGAGACGCAGACCTGAGCTCAGTGCACATCCATAGGTTTTTAACGTTGCTTAATTTAAAAAAGGTATTTGTAAGTAAATGGGGAGACGCAAAATGAGCTTAAATAACGGTATCAACGGTATTGGTCCACTGAGATTAAATCACTATTAAATAACTACCAAGAACACCTACAACTTCCAAGCCTGCCAGTCACAGCTGAAAGAAAAAGTTTAATTAGTTTCCTCTACCGGGTTGCGCGCGAAAGGCAAAAACTGGCCAGCAGTTGGGTTCGAATATCTAAAAAGTTGGGTTCGAACCTAACACAAAACAACTTTAATAATTCAAGGAGGAAAGTTTTGAAGGATAGCTATGAAAGCCCGATTATTTTCCCATATTTAAAAAGTAAAATTTTTCAAATCCAAAAGTTTTTCGAAAACAATGTTAATTATGAATATGAGGCGCCAATCAACGGGCACATCGGCGGAATTGTGGAGTTCCGCGGAAGCCGAGCTGCAGGATACCAGAGGGGCCACCGGTTGCGAGTGATACGGCCTTCAGGTATGAAGGATAGCTGTGAATAAGTATTTATTTACATATGTATGAGCAGTCCCGGACAAGCAACGGGCAGGAATAACGAGTGTGAGTGGTCTTGCCGTGGAGTATGGCAAGTCCTTTATAAAATCCACAATGCTCGATAATTCCTATGACAAGGCGAGCAAATGCGCTTTCAAATGATCATTCTGCCCTGATTCCTGTGTGATTCATGTGAGCGGCGGTATAAGCCACGTCTGTCTCGTTGCGAGCGGTTTTCTCTTGGAAATGCTATTCCTTGCAAGCTATATTTAAGGTAGCTGCCTCACCACTCCGAAATCGCATTGTTACTGAAACCATGTAAAGGGTGATCAAGTTAAAGGAATCGGATTTTAAATTGATATAAAACAACGAACATTCAAATTGAATGGGCAATCTTTATTATTTTTGTGTAGACCCATTAATGACGTTTTTTTTTTTAAGATAATACCTTTCAAACGTTGACCGCAATTGCGTCGTGATTCCTCCATCCGTAAACACCAATCGGTATCTTGTGAATAACTTTAGTAATGTTGGCTTCCAATGCATCAATCGAAGCTAGTTTATTCACAAAGCATTTCGACTACACACCCCCCACAAATAAAAGTCCAGGTGCTATATCACATGATCTTAGTGGCCAATCCACTGGTCCGAGACGAAATATAAATAGCTCACCGAAACGACGACGCAGTAAATCCATTGTTTCGTGGACTGTATGGCAAGTAACGCGATTATTTTGTCATCTAGCATCAAAAAGTCTTTTATCATGGCGAGATAACGTTCGCTAATCCCGCTTACATTGTCGCCAACCTCCTCTTTGAATAAATATGGATCATTGATTCCTCCGGGCCACAGGCCGCACCAAACGTTGGTTTTTAATGAACGTAATGGCGGCCGCCGTAGCCGAATGGGTTAGTGCGTGGCTACCATTCGGTATTCAGAGAGCACGTAGGTTCGAATCTCGGCAAAAGAGCAAAATGAAGAAAAAGTTCTTTCTAATAGCGGACGCCCCTCGGCAGGCAATGGGAAAACTCCGAGTGCATTTCTGCCATGAAAAAGCTCCTCACAAAAAATATATGCCGTTGGGCGTCGGCTTGAAACTGTAAGTCCCTCAATTTGTGAAACAACATCAAGACGCACATCGCAAACAGGAGGAGGAACTCGGCCAAATACCCAAAAAGGGAGTACGCGCAAATTATATATATATATATATGCGTATATATAAAAGCTGTTGTGTGTTGAGTGGCTGTTCAAAAATGTGCCTCATCGCTGAACAAAATTCCCGAAATGCGGATCTTCAGCGAGTTTTTCAAAAGCCCAACGACTGAAACTATGTCGCTTTGAAAATCGGCCGGCTTCACATCTTGGGCTAGCTGTATTTTATATGTAAAATTTTTGCGTTAAATCGCCTAAATATTGCCATAAGACAGGTCAAACTGTTGAGATCGGCGCCGAAATTGATTTTTCCAGGTCGTGGGCGAAATTCTTATTTACAGCTGCAATATTCTCTTCACGTCGGGCTGTACGTGGTCTAAACGGTCGAGTATAATCTAATACTGTAAAATTATTTTGAATTTTGCCGAATGGTGCGTTTAGTGCTTGATGAACACTTTTCACTGAGCGTCGATTTTCGAAACAAAATTTTACGATTTGTAAACGTTGCTGAGGCGTTAGTCTTTCCATGATGAAATGTCAGTGAATACTGAAAAAAATTATGTATTTAGCTTGACAGTAGTCACGCGTGATCTGTCAACAAACCCTATTGGAAAAAGTTCCTCCAATCTGATCGCCCTTTAGAATCGTTATTTCATTGAAAATGAGTGTGTTTCGCCGCATAAATGAACTCACCCTAATACACATACGTGCGTACATAACTGGACTCTTCTAATCGTTTGCGTGTGTATGAATGTGAGCTTGTGTTCAGATTCAAAAATTTTAAATTATTTTGTTAAATGCAAATTGTGAGGCATTCGATATTGTGATGTTTCTGATTGATTCGTAGAATAAATTTTATATGTGCAAGTATATTATTTACACATGTTCAGTGAATACTCGGTACGTATTACATTTGTTTTTTTTCGCAAAATTAGCGCAAGAGTGCTTTCAACACCAAAACAAAAGAATCTGCTGAATACGATTTTGTCATCTGCTTGTTTTTAAAATTTGACGAAGTGAATGACTATGACGGCGACAGTGATTATATTCCTTGAGATCTCTTCAAGGTTGTTGTTATGTGGGTTTATTCGCATAGACGTGAGATTAGGCTATACGAATACTAATATTTAAACACACGAATGCCTCCTACACCTGTTATTTGAAAAATCATTTCTGAAATGGTATTCTAAATGACTTGTTTTTGTTTTTTATTACATAGTACATATATTGTGAATTCATGCATCCGTATACATTCATACATACATATACATACAGTAAATAGACAACGGCGGCCACGTATAACGTACTTTGATAGAGAAATAAAATAAAATCTTGTAAGAATCGAGTAACTCAAAGTTGATGCTTTCCATTTCAATTCAACCGGGCTATTCGGGTCATGTTCTTCGATCTCGATGTAACTCAAATATGTTGCTCTCTGGTCAAAATAATGAGACACGTATTTTTTTGTTCGCCCGAAAAAAATTCTTTTCAAGAGTTATCGGCAATTTTATTCTTCGGCTCAAAATCGATTTTTTTTTTCATTATATAAGAATTTTTTTCTTTTTTAAACGCTCATAACTTAGTCAAAAATGAACCGATTTTAATGATTCTCGAAGCGAAATGATCGTCATTACTTACATTACAAACAATTGCAAAAAAGTAGTTGAAATTTTTTTATTTAGCAAAAACGAAAAAAATTTAAATTTTTTCGAAATTCAATATTTCAAAAAGTGTATTTTTTTTTTATAACTTTTTCCAAATCAAGAGGACACCTCAAACTTCAATTGAGCTGAATGCCCAGTAGCTAAAATGAGTTGTTTTTGAGTAATGAATTTTTGAGTAAAAAACCTGTTTCGCACGTTTTGTTTTTTGCAAAATAAAAAATTCTCAACTACTTTTTTGCAACTAAAATCGGTTCATTTTTGACTAAGTTATGAGCGTTTAAAAAAGAAAAAAATTCTTATATAATGAAAAAAAAAAATCGATTTTGAGCCGAAGAATAAAATTGCCGATAACTCTTGAAAAAAATTTTTTTCGGGCGAACAAAAAAATACGTGTCTCATTATTTTGACCAGAGAGCAACATATTTGAGTTACATCGAGATCGAAGAACATGACCCGAATAGCCCGGTTGAATTGAAATGGAAAGCATCAGTTGCAAGCTGCTTCTGGTAGGTGAAAGTTTAGTTCAAAAATGTTTTCAAACGCGGAGGGGGTTGCCATTATTGCTATGTACAACCAAATGGTCGAAAATTCAAAAAAAAAAAAATTAATAATAAAATGAAAAAAATTAAGAAAAAAATGAAAAAAAACTGGGTCAACCGCTTTAATTCTATACTCATATTTGTAGCAATTTCCAGCAGCAAATTTTTTCCCATTTTTTAACTTTCCCGATTTTCAGATAGCCAAACGGCCCTGAAAGCATTAAAATCGCCTAATATTAACTCGAAGACAGTACTTTGTAATAAACCTGCTCTGGGTGCCGGGTCATAGAGACATAGAAGGCAACTTCAAAGCAGATGAACCAACGAGATCGGTTACCACATTACCGATCCAACCAGACAAATCGAACATACCTCTACCTTTAGCAACTTGTAAGATGCTTATAGACAAACACACTATCAGAGCTGCCAACAGACTATGGACCCAGTCCCTGACCTGTGCAACAAGTAGAATGACGTGGCCAGAATGGAATATGGGCCGCACAAACCGACTGTTGAAACTGAACAGGAAGAACTTGAGAAATCTTCTCGGCGTCCTAACATAGCATTGGCTCTAACGACTATTGCAAAAGCTGTAACGACATTGAAGAAGAAAAGACTTTAGAGCACTTTCTATGCTGGTGCATAGCTCTGGATAGAAGAAGGTTCAATATTTTAGGAAAAAGTTCCCTTAATAACTTGGCAGAAGTAACCAATATAAAAATAACAAGCATTGTTAGATATATTAAAGCCACAGGTTGGTTCAATGCGGACAATGTAGAGTGAGGAGAGCGGACATCCCTGGTGGTATCACAATGGGCCTACAGCAGACCTAGGTGTGTCAACCGGCAACCACTATACCTACCTATCTACCTAACTTCCCAGCTAACCAAAAGGATTCTAAAATACTCTTTTATGAGCAATAAATCTTCTTCTAGCGAATCTTTTTGTTAGAAATGAGCTCTCTTTTGATCCTTGAATGAGCGATTTTTCATTCTACTCAGAGCTACTGAAAGAAATCTAAAAATTTGACTTCTAATAGGCTCGAAATCCTGTTTGCCCGTAGAAAGGCACTCGATTAAAGACTTGCATGGAGCAGAGGATAAGACGCTAAAAGAAGTTTCGATCATCTGCGAAGGCTCGAGATTTGGTCGAACGACTAGCGTCTGCCTTAGAGATATGAAATCATCTGTTCCTTTAAGTCATTTAATCTCGAGAAGACGAAAAAAGCAACTTATTTCGGTCAAAAACAAAAAAAAACACATTCATTCACTAAGACCTCGAAAGAGCATTGGTAGCGCCGGGTAGTAAAGTGAAGAGAAGAATACAGAAAATATCTGAAGAGATAGAAGTGCATACCTGATATAAGATCTCTCTATCTATCTCTCTAAATTAATGCTGTTTCAATTTTCCTAGATTTTTCCGAAGAATTTTGAGTGTTTTATGGTTAATTTGTCGTTAATCAAGCATCTCGTAGTATTTTTATGAAAAATTTTTAAACCCGTTTTTAATGGAATAAAACCCTTTTACATATAAATACATTTTTTTTTAAATATTGTTTGTTATTAACTCATAATGAAATATAATCAATAAGTAAAATATACCAGATTTGTATGCACGAGGTGTGTTCGAAAAGTATTGCGAATTTTGAATTTTCGCAGGTTAAGTATGTAAATTCGAATATCGTTTTTATTGTGGCGATATGTTGCTACTCATGTCTCTCACTCATGCCGACGAGTTCGGCCATTTTGAATGTTCAGTTAATTGTTAACAGCTGCTTTGCTTGCACGAGTTTCGGCTCGTCTTCGATTTTTACCTATTCAAGAAGATGGATCAAAGAACCTGTATCAAATTTTGTGTGAAAAACAAAATTAAGTGCGCGGATGCATTCCGAATGTTGACTGTGGCATACGGGGAAGCTACTTTGGACCAAAGCAACATTTATCGGTGGTACAAAATGTTCTCAGAAGGGCGATAAGATGTGAACGACGAAAAGCGTGCCGGCGTGCCGGATACCCGAGCATTCAACAACAGACAAAAAATTGATGAAGTGAAGAAAATGGTATTGGCCAATCGTTGAATCACCGTTAGAGAAGTTGCTGAGGATCTAGACATATCGATTGGCTCGTGCCATTCGATTTTTTCCAATAATTTGGGCATGAAACGGGTCGCCGCAAAATTCGTACCAAAACTGCTCAATTTTGACCAAAAGCTGCATCGCATGAACATTGCTAATGAGATGTTGGACTCTGTCCGCGACGACCCAAATTTGCTCCAGAGGGTCATAACTGGTGACTTGTGGGTTTATGGTTATGACGTGGAAACCAAAGCTCAATCATCTCAATGGAAGCCGCACTAACCAAGGTCGAAAAAAGCGCGCCAAGTTCGGCCGAATGTAAAAGTTTTGCTTACCGTTTCCATTATGAGTTCTTGCCACAGGCTAAAACGGTCAATAAGGAATATTACCTGCAAGTTGTGCGCAATTTGCGCGAAGCAATCCGCCAAAAAAGCCCGGATTTGTGGAAAAACAAAAATTGGCTCTTGCATCACGATAACGCCCCTGCTCACACATCGTTGCTTGTGCGCGACTTTTTGGACAAAAACAACACACTAATGATGTCACAGCCACCGTATTCCTCAGATCTGGCGCACTGTGACTTTTTCTTGTTCCCGAAACTGAAGAGGCCCGTGAAAGGACGACGCTACGCTTAGATTGACGATGCCGTCGAAGGAGGAGCTGAAGGATAAAAAAATGATTTTTTGAAGTGCTTCGAAGATTGGAAAAAACGTTGGTACAAGTGCATAATATCTCATGGGGATTACTTTGAAGGGGACAAAATAGATATTAGTAATAAATAAATAATTTTTGAAAAACACAAAGTTCGCGATACTTTTTGAACACACCTCGTATGTCTACATATTAAACTCAAAAATTCAAATACACCCATGCCTACGGAAAAAAAATACAAAAACTTTCTTAAGAAAAAATTTTTGAAAACTTTGAAAAAATTTATAATATTAAACATAAATTAAAATCTTTCTTGAGGTGTTTTTTCTTAGCGAGACGCAGCAACTAATTCTTTTTAAGTTCCGTTAGAAGAATGCTGAGAAAAAATATCCCATAATTGAGCATTTACGCTTAGCACTCCAAAAGCAATCTGAAAAAGGTATTTTTTTTTTGAAAATTGCAAAATACACTCCAAAAATACTCAAAGTAGGTGCATATTTGAATTTTTTCATATAGAACAAACAACAACAAAGCAACAAACAACGTTAACAAACAAATTTCCAAAAATCAGAGGTATGTAGCCAGTTGAAACTCGCACTTTGTTACACAAAAATAAAAAAAAAATTGCGAAGTGGCCTTAAGTGTTCCCACATATTCCACCCATTGATATACGTATATGTTAAAGGGATAGCGGCCAAGTCTGTAATACTTCCGGGATTAAAACAGCAAGATAGATCTGAACAAAGACTATAAAATACCAATACCCGGCAGAAAGGATTGGCAGACTAGAGTCATATCAGATGATAGTAGTCACCATATTTATGCTGACGGCGCAAAGGCGAACAATGACACTGAATCCGTAGTCTACTCGGAATAATTATCCTTAAATTGCTCCTTTAGACTGCTAAACGGGTGTAGCGTCTTACAAGCTGAGATCTACGCTATAGACAAAACAGCAAAAACGATAAGGTAAACCTTAACATTTTTGTTGATAGTCAAGCCGCGATGAAGGCACTGACCTCAATTCAAGAGGTGTTAGATGTGTTAAAGAATGCAGGAGGTCGCTCTCTAAATGAACTATACATTGCGTTTGACTTGAGCATATCCGCGGAAATCAAGAGAAGGTGGTCTCTGAGCAATAACTGCAGGGTCTCCAAAGCGCTTTGGCAAAAACTGAATCTTAAAACGACAAAATGTCTGCTTGGATTCAACAGATTAACTACCAGCGTGCACACAGGTATTATAACGGGTCACTGGACTATTGGCAGCCTAGCCAGTAGAATGGGTGTACGCCACAATGATTTCTGGAGAAATTGTTGAGATGACGAAAAAATTGAGTCCGGACAACACCTCCTCTGTGAATGTCCTGCACTTCAAAGAAGACGTGCCAAATATCTTGGCGATTATTTCTTTGAAGACTTGGGAAATTTGCAAAATGTCTCATTCTAAGGACTAGTTACCTTATTAAAAAGATTTAAGTGGTTTGCGTTTAGTTAGGAGATGGAAGAAATCTTAGTGGTACGAATTAATAGCGGATAGGGCAAGTATTCACGGGGGATAAAAAAAGATAATAAATAGAAGAAGAAAAATTGTTTGTAAACCAAAAATTTTCAATAAAAAAATTTAAAAACAATTGTTGCAGTTCAACGGCTGAATTCCCTCAAACTCCCTGAGAACCGAGTAGTAGTACCGCGACATGCGCAACTTTTTGTATTTTCTCTGCAGTGGCCAAAAGTGCTTTATCGAGTTCAAATCAAGAGAATTTCCAAACCATTTACTTCCAGGCCGATTCTCACAAGTAGATTTGTACTGGTTAAAAAGTGCACCCGCTGTGTGTATTTGTTAGGGTCATACCGGTCCTGAATCAATATCATGAAACAATAAAAATTGTACAAACAAGTTTTTTGTTTGAAAACGCGTTCAAGGTGAACGAATTCTTGAATAAGCTCCGCGGTGAGTTAAGCGCGGCCGCCAGTGTATGTCCGTGTATGCACGCATGTATGTAAGTATGTGAGTATATTTATTTTCACAATTTTTCTTAATTATAAATTTTTCGCAATATTTGCACTAAATAATTGGAACTTTTCAAGAGAATTTCGAAATTTTAAGCATCTTAAACAATGCGCCATTGACAAGAGCAATTTCTCCACGCCTTTCTTCAGGTACTCAAATGCAATGTCAGTGCTTCACCTAATACATAAATTGCTTAAGTGTTTTGCACACATACATGCATATGAGTACATATGTATATAGACAATACACGAATTTTTACAAGTAATTCAATTTCAATTATTCTAAAAGCTTGAGGCGTGGGCAAGCAGCGGCAGAATACACGATTGCAATCCATTTGAGGCTTCACTAAGCCACCGCCGTTTCAAAAGCATCCCTCTGACTCATTGCATTCCCAGTGTAAACAATTTTTTTACCAATTAAAATTATGTTGTGCTATTTTTAAAAATATGATCACCATCCCCATTTGTCACTGGCAACTAGCCTACATAGAATGTCGCCAATAATTCCATATGGAAATGTTGCTAATTTTGAAAATATGTCTGTGGGTTGATATACATTTTCTCAGTTTAGTTTTTATTCATTCATTTTAGTTTATTTGTTAACGTCATTGAGTAAATTTTGTTTACAAACAATTTTCATAACTCTAGAATCGTCAATTAACTACAAATTAGACAATCTAATGCCAGCCAGCTTGTCGAATGCCAGAAGGAGACAATGGAGCAGCCTTACATATTTAGCAAGAGCATTTGCAAAAATTTCTTTCTCTCTTATTTTTTTATTATAGCCCACATATCGACGTGAATTCGTGTGTGTTTGTATGCGCATATTACTTGCATTCCAGATCATTTAGGATTGTGATGTCATAATCTTCAAAATATAGTCACAGTACTTTCGCGATAATCGTGACTTTTGATTGTTGGGAAAACTCTATTTTTGCAATTACTAACATTTGATCAATGCAGTCTGTCTAAATGCAACTGTGGTTTTTTATATCCACGCGGTATTATAATTTATATCCTGGGGTATTATAATTTTGTTCACAAATTTTGTTCATATTTTGGAATAGCATTCAGCAGCCGCCGTATCTCCGTGCATGAAACACCAATTTGAAGAAAAAGTTTTTTCAAACATCGGCCGCCCCTAGGCAGGCAATGGCAAACCTCCGAGTGTATTTATGCCATGAAGAAGGTTCTCATAAGAAATATCTGCCGTTGGGAGTCGACTTTAAATTGCAGGCCCTTCCGTTTTTGTCATGTATAGCAAACTGTTTAGAATAATGAGTGTAGTCGATTTAGTCTAAGGCACTAAGGCACAATTCAGGCACGAAAAAGTCATTAATCATGGCTCTATAGCGCTCTCCATTGACTGTAACATTATGGCCGGTTTCATTTTTAAAGAAATATGGACCAATGATTCCCTCTGCCCATAGAGCACACCAAACAGTGACTTTTTGAGGATGTAACGGCGTCTCAGCAATGGCTTGTGGATTATGTTCACTCCAAATGCGACAGTTTTGCTTATTGACATACCCATTCAACCAAAAGTGAGCTTCATCGCTGAACAAAATATTCTTGTGATGCGTCGCGCGAACCGAACCAATATTTTCGTAATAAATTTGCACGATTTGCAAACGTTGTTCAGGTGTAAGTCTATTCATTATGAAATGGCAAACCAAACTGAGCATAAATCAAGTGACAGCTGTCAAAAAGACCATCTACGAAAAAAGTAGTGCCAACTTGAAAACCTAACCTCTAAAAAAACACCCTTTATATGAAATTTTGTGCGCTGGTATATGAAGCTCGGCCCGGACGGCATTTGGCCATCCTTACTCGTTTAAGTTAAGTTGTGTCGGGAATAATCATTTAGGTATTCCTACTGTTCATATAGCAAGTGGACTTTAAGTTAAGTCTAGGCAACATTGGGTTAGGATAAAAGGCTGCCCAAGCGAAGGCCCATTTGGACAAAGAAATTCGTCCATTGTGATGCCATACAGAGAAAAACCTGAGGGGGGAAAACAAAACAAAAATCGAGAAGAGGAAGAAGGAGGATGATGACCAAATGATGACTAATTAAGTCTAAACAAGAAGGGCTTTAAATGGGCCGTGAATATTTACGTGGAAGTGTGGAAGCGAAACTTTAATAGTCATATTCTTCTATCTTCAATGTATGGCATTTCTAGTCTGACATCTACATTCCTTTAGCAACACTTATTTGATCTGTATACCATTTTAGCGTGTCATATGTATTTCATATAGATAAAGTATACATTTTGGGTTAACCTGCCAAATAGTTCTACAGGTTTTTATGCAAAGCATATTTTTATATTTTTTTTACGAAAATTTCATCAAACAATTGACAGACTCATAAGAATGCATTGTAAATAGCTAAATTCACAGAAGGCTAATGGAAGAAACACTTGGAATGGCCTAAACATTCACTTTAACTGCATTAAGTGCTCTTACTAACCCACGCTGCTCCTCGAAATTAGTCGGTGAATGCAAGACAAAACTGAACCGAAAAGCTTCTCTTATTTGTGTGCCTCCACATTGTGGTACTACAGGGAACGATTTGGCTGATAAAGTGGCTAATAAAGGCTCTGGAAGCGTACAACTAAATCCTGAACCTTTTCTAGCTGTCAATTCTGCATCGATTCAACTCTGGATTGATGACTTCATGAGGTCTACCCATAGAAAACGTAGGTCTGAGTTGGGCTCCTGCAGAGCAGGCAAGTGCTTTGTGAAAGAAACAAATAAGAAATTAGCGACCTTTCTATTAAAACTTAGTAGGAAGGACCTGAGAGTACTGGCGGGTGTAATCACAGGGCACAACGCCTGTGGTCAGTATACGGCTACCATGGGAATCACAGGCGACGAAATATGCCTAACCTGTCGTGAGAATGAGGACTGTGCAGATCATTTTCTCTGTAGCTGTCCGGCGCTTTCAAGAATCAGACTTAGGCCGTAGACCGTTGGGGCGCGATGTACTGAGCATGGATAAAGTTCATACTCTTTCTCTTCCGGATCTCTTTAGATTCATCGATGAATCCAAAAGATTCTTTGAAGTGTAACTTCAAACCAATTTTTACGTTATACCATCCATACCTTAACTATCATGTCTCTCTATTTCTTCCACTGCAATCTACCCGGGTATAGTACTGAGTGCTTGGACTTGTCCAACCCCCCACAAATCTAAGCTAATTTACAGATTTTGTTGTTTCCATCAATTTCTGACAGTTTCCGAATTAAAAAAAAATTCGACACAGGTAAAGTTGTGCATCAAATGAAGAGGCGACAATTGGCGGTGGTGGATATTTCAAAGACCTTTCCCAATTCGTTTCAGAGATGGGTTTAATTGCTTGGAAAACCGCTGGAAAAACTATGCGCTTATGGAAGATTATATTTAAGACTAAAAGTATCTAAAAGGTCTTTCAAAAGACACGCCTAGATGTTGCTTTAAAAAAAATTGTCACTATTTTTCCACAAATAAAATCGACCAAGCAGTCGATTCATGAATGCCTAATTGTTGGGAATGTCGAAATATCCATGTTGAAGTTTGTTCAGCAAAACTTTGCGCTACAGCAGCAATATTCCAACAGAACGTGCAGTTTTTGGTCTGCCAGTCGAGGTGCCTTTTTCCATACTCAGCTTTTTGGAATTTTTTCACCAAATTTTTTTAAATTTTTGTTCATTTATTTTTCTTGTTGCACAGTATCAATGAATTGGTCGTTTCATTCAGCCCATTATTTCCATACAAATATCACGAATTGTGCGATATGTTGTTCTTAAAGATCGACCATTTTCATACAAATTTTGAATAATTTTAACGCGTTGATCTATCGTGTAAAATTGTGCATCTGTCTACTTGACAAATGTCAAAGATGACATAAAAAAGGTACCATAAGGAGGTATTCACTCCTGGCATCTAGGCGTCACTTTTGAAGGACCCGTTACATGTACATATGCAGTAAGTAAGTATGCATATTCACTCATTTATTCATATCGTTTCATTGTTAGTCTAAAAATATATCGAAGGACCTAATATTTGGCCCCACACAGCAGACGGTATTAAATTGTTTCGAAAAACTTTACACAGGTAAACCTGACTCACATTTCAAAGTGTCTCTGAATTACCGTTGAAGTGCTGACAACCAAAAATTTTATTAACTCATTTAGCTCCACTCTTTTTCCAATGCCTCTCTTTCTGCAAATTTCATCCTTGATGGTGTGATACAATCACAGTTTAAGCTCTGTTTTTTACATTCCTTTCCTATGATTGAATCAAATAAAAAATGCATCGAATGTGATTAAAATTTGTGTTTCAATTTTTCCATGCGAATTCCAAGCAAAAAAAAAAAAAAAAAATCAATAGATTTGCTTTATCTTGGCTGTCATAGAAACATTGGCACATTCATTCAGATTTACATAAATACATACATCCATATATATATATTACATTTGTATGCATGTACACAGATGGGTATTAAAAAGTTACATTGAGATTTAGAGATTTTACTAGAATATTATGATTCTCATTTGTTTATGTCATTTCAATAATCGCTCGTTGATTATCGCGATTTAAAATATAACTGCTTATAGGTAAATACGGCTTTGCATTTCCTTAACAGGTCAACAACGCGTACCGGTTACTCCTACACATCATGAAGAGTAATTGGAGTAAATGAGTGAAAAATGTAATGGCATTACAGCATTGAGTTATTTGCAGGTCTTCTGCAAGAGAATGTTTGAGTAAAAATTATGTGCTCGCAAACAGTGTGGCAGGTGTGTTAAAAAAGGTTTAGTTTGAAAAATTAAGAAAAAAACACAGAGCATTTATGTAGTAACTACAAGGTGGCGCAAAAGTAATCATCTTATCAGAAGATTTATAATTTTTGCAAATAGCGTCGCACGTTAAACATAAAGGGTCGTACGCCAATCAAAAGTGCCACCTACATAGATGTCAGAGTGGAATAATTCCTAGAGGATCCCCTTTTTGTATGCCACCTTTGACATTTGTTAAGTAGACAGTGTACAATTTTACACGATAGAAAAACGCATTAAAATTATTGCGACTACTTGTGATTTTTTTTATGTAAATAATCGTCCGAATGAGATAACAATTCATTGAAAAAGATTTGGTGAAACAATTTCAAAAGGCTGAGGATAGAAAAAGGCAGCTAGACTGTTATACCAAAAACTGCACGTTCTGTTGGAATATTGCTGCTGTAGGGCAAAGTGTTGCTGAACAACCTTCAAAATCGATATCTCAACATTCTCAAGATGTATGCAGACATTCATGTTTGACCGTGGCGGATTTTACCTGCGGAAGTGCTCATTGTGAATATTTAACTGAAGTCATTTTTTACTTGTAATTTTTAAGAGTCGTAGTTCGAATAAAAATAGTTAAACTTGAAATAATCTAAATTTTTACATTTATGCATCTATCTTTTGAAATATCGCTTATTTGTCATTTGTGAACTACACAGCTGGAGTATATCAACAGACAAGCAATGGAGCGCTTAAAGTTCACCATTTTATTTGTATTCAAAAACAAAATTAGATGATTAATTTTGAACCATCTTGTATAATTACAGCAATTATGATTTCAATAAATAAGTTACCCGGTTATAAGTTCAAAAAAATTTAGCAGGGAAAATATAAATAAAATTTTTATTAAATATTAAGTTTTAATTAAATTTAAATTTAAATTTATGAGAAATTCTTTTTCTTTTGATAATAATAGTTTGGGGGAAAAAATCCATTATTTTCCCGGTAGATGCCAGTAGTGATCGATATCTCGTAAATTATCCATCAAATAATTTAAAGTTTATGCCCGTTGTTAAGGTGACATTTCATACTGAAACAATTGTTTTGCTGTTTTTTGTTTGTTCCATTCAGTTGTGAGTTACAGAGTGCTAATAATGGAAGCCAACAAAGAGAAAATTCGGTACATTTTAAAGTTTTTCTTTGATATAGGCCAAAATACGAAAATGCAAACCAGACCGCTGAAATTGTAAATGTTGTTTATGGTGCCGATACGGTAACAGCTAATTACGTGCAATTTTAGTTTCGTCGATTCTGTTCAGGCATTTTTGATGTTAAAAAAATGTGGATAAAATAAAAAGAAATTAGCGATGTTACTAGTCGTAGCATCACCCAGGAACTAAATATCGACCATAAAACAGTTTTAAACCATTCGCGCACAAATTTTACGCAAAAATAGTGGATTTCTTTTTCTCCAAGTTAATATTTTAGACATTTGTAACCAACCAGCGTCTCACGTGAAATTAAATATAGGCAAATATTTGACAATAAAAACTAGAGAAACTTTGTACATTCTTAGCCGCTTAAAAAAGAAATCGAATGAATTAGCTGCTTATTTTCTGAGATTAGTGTTTTGTAACATGTCATGTAATTTTTTCTAATTTGTTCGAAAAAATATGACTTTGTAAAACAATCAATATTTATTAATATCTGCAGGTTTTCGGTAAATAAAAGTATTTTTTTCCTTGCTCACTCCTCTCGGAAGCATATGGCCTCGACAAAACTCTTCCATCGTTCACGGTTCTGTGCTGTTGTTTCTGCAGCGTCCCATGTGATGTCGGCATCTGCTAGTTCGCGCAACATTGACACATTCTCCAAGTGTTTTTTGGTCGACCATGACCTCTGCTCCCTTGCGGGTTCCAGTCCAGTGCCATTCTCGTGATGCTATCTGGCGGTTTTCTCAATAAGTGACCTATCCATCGCTACTTTCTGCATTTGATTTGCCTAAGGATGGGTTCCTTATTCGTTAATCTCCACAGTGCGTTGGTGTTGTTGTTGTAGCAGCATAAGCATTCCCCATACTTACATACGGGGAATGCTGCTGGAGTGACGGTCCTTGGCCGGATATAAATCCGGGTCGTTTCGGTAACGTAGAATCGACTGCCGTGGAAACGCTCCACAGTGCGCCTTTACTGATGGTGTTTGGCCGGAATATTCTGCAGATGATGCGGAGGCATTTGTTGACGAAAGATTGTAGCCTCCGTGTAATGGTGTTAGAGTCCAGCCATGTTTCGCTTTCGTACAACAATATGGAATTTACGCATGAGCCGAATATTCGTAGTTTAGTGTGCTTGGAGATTTGCGAACTCCCCCATACTGTAGGCATTCGCCCCAATGCCGCCCTTGCTTTGTTTAGCCTGCAGTTGACATTTTTATCTGCTCCGCCATCTGCCGTGATGATGCAGCCGAGGTAGCACAAGCTTTCGACAAATTCCACCGGGCATCCATCAACCAATATCTGCCTTGCGCTATTGTGGTTAACTCTCATAGCCAAATAAAAGTATAAAACCTGGATTTTAATTAATTTTTTCATCTCTGCACATCGATATTCTTTAAAAGATCTTTTAAATACTTGCGAACACCTTTAAGATTTGTTTATTTATCTCATGAACTTAACATTTTTGGTATGCGTGTATGCTTTATTCATGTATTGAAACCCAAATACTTCATAAAAATCTCCCTTCTTGAAAAATTCCAATTTGCATAGCTTGCAAAGCTATGCTTAATATTGTATTTACATCTGGAGAAATGTCAAAAATCTGCTTTCTATTCATTCGCATGTTCATACTTATTTTCTTCATACCACCAAATGCAACCCAACCAATTGAGCGTAACTTCTGGCACTCTCCATTTCTCGCACTCACACTGAGCAAATTTGAGCGTTTTACCCAAGTATCTTCAAGTGCGCAGTGGAAAGCAAACGTATCGGCCAACGAATAAAAACCAGAAACTGAGTGAGATACAAATTAGTCTCAGAGTAGAAATCCAAGTGATAACTTCCCCTAATTGTGTGAAGCGATAATCAATTTGTGCAAAAGCAAATACAAAAACCGAAAGAACAGTCGCAAAGTTGACAAGTGAGAACGCAGTAAAACACATAAACATAAAAACAAAAATTTGTTTCGGCAAACAATACATTTTTCGTGAAGAATCAATCAATTTGTGTTAAGGAACCAAGAAAATGGCTGATGCTACCAAGAGGAATATCCCCATCAAATTGGGCGACTTCAGCATTATCGATACAGAATTCTCAAGCATTCGTGAGCGTTTCGACGCGGAAATGCGCAAAATGGAAGAGGAGATGAACAAGTTCCGGCATGAGCTGATGTCGCGCGAGGCAAACTTCTTCGAGTCCAGCAGGTGTGTACATAAAAGAAATATTTGTAGGAGTGTGTAAGATAAAGCTTTTTTTGATATTAATGCGCAACACGAGAAACGTAAAAAGTGTACCCCAACGAACTTTAAGCCATCGCTTTTTCTGTGGTTCCAGTTCCTGTGCGCGTACTGTGTGGAATGGGAAGTGCAACACAAATGTACATAATTGCGTATGTGTGCCATTTGCGACATCCGTGCGCAGGATCTAGCAAATATACAAGTAGAAGTTAAATACAACAACAACAAACAATTCACAGTAAAGGCATTTATTATCGGCTGCTTACTGGCTTAGGTTTTTGTGTTTTGTAACCTGGCACCTTATAATTTTTCATGCATTACGTGAGTTTTAATTGGTCTACCTCTTAGTTATTCGCGGTTGTATACCGTTAATTTAGTGCTTTAGTGTGGTTGTCCACCTTGCCACGCTGACATATGTATGTATGTCTGTATGTTGTTTCCCTGGTGCTTAAGTGAAGTAATGTATGGCACCGCCAATATCCCGCCTGAGTTGCTGCGATCTTTGGTTTCACACTTTCTCACACGGCATGAAGAGTTTGGAGCTCAAATGAGGGGAAGTTGAAGCGTGCAGGTGGTAGGTATGGCGCAGCAGATATACCATATCTATGTATAGTTGTTGTAGCTGACAGCAATGGATTTCTTTTTCTCTAATTCTTTTGTGGTGGCACAGAGACATTTCTATTTTGCTTTGCCGCATTACTAGAGGACAAGTACTGTGAAGCAAATTGGTTTCTGGATAAATATTTTATTTAACTAAAGCTTAACTTTAATTTTAATGATTTATCGGTGTGTGTTATCCATAACATAACCACCAACCGGACACCCCCATCTGCCCAGAACAGTTTTTATAAAAAAAATTTTTCCCTATGCCGAAATAAAAGCTTATGTCATGTACTTTAATTTGTCATGTGGCACTTTTTAAATACTAAAAAGCCATTCCTTCCAAATCTCAAACAAAAAGGAAGTGATTATTAAAAGATTTTACAATTCTCCAGAAGAAAAAAAAGTTTTACTGTGAAAAAAATCCTGTATTATGAAAAAAAAATTCCAATTTCAGCAATTTCCTTCAATATTTATATTCAGCAGCGAACCCAGAAACCCCCGAGCATCATGTTTGAGGAGAATTCACAGTAAAACTTTTTTTCTTCTGGAGAATTGGAAAATCTTTTAATAATCACTTCCTTTTTGTTTGAGATTTGGAAGGAATGGCCCCATATATATAATTCGCGCGTAAACCCTTTCTGGATGTTTGGTCGAGCTCCTCCTCCTCGTTCTCTCTTAATTTCGGATGGTAGTCGGCATCAGTCCATTCGGCTGGCCGCCATAACTTAGAAAAATAGAAATGACCTCTTCTTCAGGCTTTTGAGCAATTTTTATTTACATTTACATTCTATTACTTCCATCTTTCGTCTTTAGAGGCCTTAACCCTAGAAATCTTTCTCTCATTACCAGCGCCTTTTGGCTTAACTTAAGATTTTGAAATTTAAATCTAGGATCTGTTCTTAAAGGAAAAAATCGAACAACGAACGACGTGGTGAAGAGAATTTAGTCAGAATCAGCTCAGATTCATTTAATGTGCACAGGAAATTTAAGAAATCATTGTTCATCATACAGATAGAAGTCATTGAAGTCTGAGGCCAATTGTATCTTATAAGGCATAGTACTCTGTTGCTATTTCATTAGAAAGAGTTGTCAGAATCCATATAAAAATCAATGCCGGAAATATTCGTGAAATTTCACAATGATTTCACGACAAAGGTGTATTCCGCTCAGGCTGTGGAAAAGCTTGCAACATTATTCTATCGCTGTTAATATGCGTTTGCTGTTTAAAATTTTATGAAAAGTAACATTTCGTCGAATCTAAAAATTGTGTTCAAATTGAAATTCAGCAAAAAATTAAAAAAAACTGCCTAAAAAAGTAAGTAAGTAAGAGCTTCTAGGTAGGTTCCTAAAATTTAATTTTCTAACGATTTATGTATATAATCTTTTAAAAAGGATCCTCGAAGAGGATGAAAATAGGCCAGTACCGGGTGCCCAACCCAAGGTTTGAAAAATGTTGTCCAACGGAGGATTAATAGTGGAATTCCATTCCACCATTTACCATAATGCTTTACTTTAATAGTGGAATGGGTACATATTCTAAAATACCTGCAATGAAGTTTTGAATTTATCTCTGAAATGTCTGTTCTGAAGTTTGTCAGACATTACTGAATAAATAAATAATGGAAATACCCAAAACTCAAATAAAAGGAAGAAAATGGTTTTCATTCTTTCCCATGGCAGTCGGTTCTACATAGCCGGAACGACCTGGGATTATATCCAGGCAAGGACTGTCATTCCAGCAGCATTTCCCAAACATTTATGGGGAAGCTTTATACTGTAACAATAACAAAAAAAGAAACAACAACAACATAGATGCATCCACTATGCAAGCTGCTTATTTTAATTTTGAAATTTTTTTTAAATTTTTATTTAAATTTCCTTACTTTTCTTTTTTTTTTAATTTGTTTATTTCTGACAATAGCTGAAGTCAGATATTCACGTGAAATAAAAGAATGTTGCTTTACAAGTTAAATACCTCAGCTAAAGTATTAGGTTCAGTGGGCACAATTTCTGTAATTATTTTTAAATTTTGGACTACTTTTAAGTATTTATTTAGTGAGTAATAGTATGTGGTAGGAGAGTAATGTTGACTAAACATCATCTTTGTGCAATAATTTATTACGATTATTCGACACAATTGTCTCACTGTACATAAGCTTGGCACGTCTGACTGATTTTCTGTAACAACGGCCTCCTACTTGGCCGCACGACATAGCGCCGTGAATAGACAAGCAAACAAAAAATAAGAATTAAAAATTCATGACTTCCATTATGCACCCTGTGGAGAATACTTGAAATTGGCCAAACAAGTCCTGGTTCATTATTAGCACTTTGCCACCAAATGGCAACTAGTAAGTTAGTGACTAGATGCTTACTAGATGAAAAAGAGCAAAAATGAGGCTTCATATGGGCCGATTTTTTATTTTATTTATTTTTTTATATATATTATATATATATATATTTGTTTTATATATATATATTTTTTATATATTGTTTTTATATATTTTTTCATATTCAGTGGATAGCGTGCTTTATAATCGGGCAGGTTCTGTAATCCACTACCGAGTGAAATTCAGTGCCATTGCTAAAAATTTCAATGAAATTCTCTTGTATGTAAATTGTAGAACCTGCCGGTTATCAAAATCTTCTAAACGATTTACATATCGTAGATCATAATTTTGTTTGAATTGAAAAAACAGAGAAGTTGTAATATTCTAGCAGTCGCTGTGTATTGTTTTGTCTGATTAGTGGGTACCATGACTGCATTTTTAATGAATATATTTTCAGCAAATAAACGGAAACACTATAAATTAGTCATAATTTGCGAATTCTATACTACATATATAGCCGAGCTCCTTGTCCTAATTGTGGCGTGCGTCTTGATGCTGTTCCACAAATGGAGATACTTACAGTTTAAAGCCAACTTTGAACGACAAATGGTTTTTATGAGGGGCTTTTTCAAGGCAGAAAAAGGAGGTTTGCCTGCCGAGGGGCGACTGCTATAGGAAAAACTTTAGCATTTCCGAATGGCAGTCACGCATCGATTCATTTGGTTGGCCACGGCGTCAGCTATTCTATATTCTATACTAAATAGTACCAAATTCGAAAAAAATGGTCGTCAGTACTGCTCGATACTTCTTAGAGCCCCTTATAAAACTCATCATTCCTTGTTAATAGACAAGCGAAAAAACTCAATAGTTTTGGGTCAGAATAGACTAGAAGCGTACCAGTTGGATTTCCTACGGGGTACTGGAATTATACTGCACTGTATAAATACGTTTATATCTGTAATGAAAAACATCGCACCACGTTTTTCGCGGTGATGTGCTACATTTTCCAGAGCAGAAGCCATTGCTGCTGAAAAAGTATTCTTTGCCAACACCGCATCTTCACACATACTAGCACAAACAAGATACAACTATACACATTACGTATGTATGTATGTACATAGCAAAAAGTAAGCAGAAAATCAGTGGTTCATGTTGCCTGGAATCTTTCTGTCAACAGCCGATTATGGCTGGAGGCAGCAAAGAAAAATTGTTAGAGCTCGCTGGGCGATAATAACTTCATTAGAACAATAGGCCATAGGCAAATGTAAGGTGCACGAAAGCAAAAATGGGAAGAAGAAATGAGTGCATGAAATAATATTAAAAAAAAAGGTACTCAAAGTGGTCTTATAAAAGCACTACAAAAAATTATTAGCACACCACATACATTTACACTTATGCTCGTATATGCCTGGGTACCAGAAGATGGCTACCATCGACAACCAATAAAAATACCTTCGGCTTTGCCAAATTCATTGTCTGTATGCTTTTTCGTTTGCACTTACATATGTATTTTATCTATTTATAAAGTACAGCACCATCAGCGGCAGCAACAGTCCATCAAAACCAAAAAAAAAATTACTTAGCTTTTGGGCTGCTGCTCGCTACCGCACTTGACAGCAGCACTAGAATTCTAGTAAATGGAATCTGGCAGGCAGAAGAATTGTCTACGGAAATCCACAGAGAATACAAGTACAAGTCATACGCATTTAGTCCAATTTTTTTCATGCTAAATGTGCTGTCTTTTTTATGTCATATACTGAGCGGTAGGTAAAGCGTGTATGTGTATGTGAAAATATTGGTACTTGAAGTTTTATTTTTAACTCATGCGAATTTTTATACAAGCACATATACATACATACATATAAAGGGGGGTTAAGTTTCAAGGGCCGGTGTTGATTTTGAATAAAATACATTTTTATTAGGAATTATTGTCATTTATCTTTATTATGATAATATTGGTATGGCTCAATTACGTATGGAACAAAATATTGACCTCGGCGGCACACCTCCATCCGATGGTCCAAATTTTCGATGACGCTGGGGCTTAATTGAGGTTCTATGCCACTAATGTGCCGAATTATCTTATCCTTTAGCTCTTGAATTGTTGCTGGCTTACCGACGTACACCTTTTCTTTGAAATAATCCCAAAGAAAGAAGTTCAACGGTGTCGTTGACCTTTAGGTGTAGTTCACATTCAACATCGGCCCTTGAAATTTAACCACCCTTTATAATAGTAGGTATATACATACTTGCTCAAATGTGTGCCTATGCCAGTGTTCACACTAATAGCAGCACGACGTATGGCAAAGTTTTTACTACTTAATATATTTATTTTAATTTAATAATATTTCACTATTTATTTATTTTTTTATAAAAATATATTTAATATGACAAAAAAAAAACATATGGGTTAAAGTAAATTGTAAAAAATTAAAAAAAAAATCGGCAAAATTTCAAACTTTTTAGGCAGTAACTTCAGAAAAATGTTGAGTATGCAGTTTTATAATCAATTGAATTTTTATGCAATAATAAAGTAGAAATTTGAAGTAGTTAAAAATTGCGTTGGCTTTTGAAAAGCTTTTCGTTTGGCGATCTAGTGCCTTTGCGCCACATAAGAAAAATGTTGAGCATTCGTTATATGGAAGAAAATGCATAACACCTTCAACAAAAAAAAAAAATGATCAAAAGTCAACGTGAATTTTTACGCACTTCAAATTGGCATAATTCTTGGAAAAATTATGTTTGCAAAGTTTGAAATTTTGATGAAAATGTTTGAATTTTTTTAATTTTGTACAAAGCTTGAAATTTTGAGTTATATGGGTTTTGTTGTAGTATGAGTTACATATATTTTTTTAATTAAAAAAATTTAATAGTAAATAGTCAAAACCTTCCATATGTCATGCTGCTATTATTGTGAACACAGGTGTACGTGAAGCTGAACTAGCAGGACGATCAGCATGATTACAGTATAAGATTTAAAATTTAGAGAAATTGCTTTTTTCCATAGGAAATTCCCTAGGTCAATTTATTTAAAATACCGCACGTATTGGCATCTGTGCATTTTTAGGTTTTAGCATAGGAAAATCAAGATACTGTTTGAACTCCTAAAGTGTAGGCTTTCACAACTTGGTGTTTCATTCTCAGAGACTTGAATCTGCGCACTTCCTGGCGCGTACATTTCTGTTAGGTGTTTGACCGAGCTCCTCCTCCTTATTGTGGGGTGCATCTTGATGTTGTTCCACAAATGGCGGGACCTACAGTTTAACCGATTCCGAACGGCAAATGGTTTTTATGAGGAGCTTTTTCATAGCAGAATTACACCCAGAGGTTTGCCATTGCCTGCTTGACAATTTAGTAGCACATTTAATGACAGTGTTTTTTCACGCCAATTTTAGAGTTGGCTCTAAGATAAATTACATTTTTAACTAAATTATGCGTTAACTTTTTTAAAACCGGCTTTAACTTGACTATGATTATGTGACATTGTTTTTCAATCAAATCTATGCCATCATAAAATAAGCATATTTTTTCGTAAAGTAAAAAATTAGTATTTGCATTGAATTACATGTAGACTTCTCAATTCGTATTATAATTACACAAACATACTTACGCACACTGCTCTAATACTTCTTATCTCATAGCATTTTTTCTTCAAACGTATATTGGGCAATAATTGCAATGCTTTTTTAGTATTTACAAATACAAAACTTTTGTCTTATCTGCTTTATTTACGTTATATATTTTTTATATATGACTTACAGGCATACATACATACAAATATTATGCACATTCATACGTCTGCTTTTTCTTCAGAAGTGTCAAAGTGCCATTTTATTTTTACCAACTCCGATAACTACTTAAAGTGTGCGTAGATAAGAATTATCTTAGCATATATACAGGTTCTTGTTTTTGTTAATTTGCTGTTGTTTACAAAACTATATATGTATGTGTGTATGTATATGGAATGACTTCGCAGAAATTCACCTGTATTAGCTAACGGGTGTAATGCCCTCATCGATGACGAGCTCCAATTGTTTTTTCACATTTTAATTTATGTATGCATGTGTGGAAATTGCAGCAAGATATGTACGCAAGTGATTAATAACTTTTTATAAGTGTTGTATTTTTCATTGAACAGTTTACGGCAAGGGAAATCCACGTACATATATATGTATGTACAATAATTCTCCTAATGATTCTAGCTGTATGCGCCGACATTTTGTGTGGAAGATAATAGGTCTCTTCTATTTGCCATTTCCCCGCTCGCTATCTCCATGCTCGATTAACTTGACGAAAAATTTGCATGCGAAAGCAAGAACAAAGTTATAGAGTAAGATTCGCCGCTAGCGACTATGGCTATAGCTCATTAGGCCGCACTGCCTTACCAGCACATGTAATTTAAGGCAGCTCTCTTTCCGCGTTGCCGACATATGTTCATTTGCTTCATCTATTCGCCACTTGCTAAGTTCTGGCAAAAAAAGGCGTGATGTAATATTGTTGTTTTTTACTTACGATTGTAAGTACATACCTACATGCATATCTACATAATAGATGATGAAATTTTGGAAGGTTTATGAGATAAGATAGCTCCCGGTTTGATCAGATTAAATTACCCCGGTAGGGAGGGGTAAGATGCTTTAATCCTCATATAAATCAAAACGGTACTGTTTGTCTAAGCACACATTTTGGTATATTCTCTGACTTACATATAAATATTTTGCCCACTAGCATTGATTCTCCACCACAAATTTG
Organism: Anastrepha obliqua; assembly: GCF_027943255.1. Taxonomy (NCBI): domain Eukaryota; kingdom Metazoa; phylum Arthropoda; class Insecta; order Diptera; family Tephritidae; genus Anastrepha; species Anastrepha obliqua. The sequence goes on from NC_072893.1 coordinate 55,054,568, forward strand.
CTTCATAAGCTCTGCAGGGAGATAAAGAGTAGGGAAATAATTTGTTTGAGCCGAGCATGTTTTCAATGCTGGATTGTGTTGCATATAAGTACCTACTTCTAAAAGTAGGGTTTTTTATGAAAAAATTTATATACAAGTTTTTTCCACTTAATGACCTCAGACGTTAGAAAAATGAGAACAAGCGGTATCTGCACCATAAAATGAGATTTTCCTTAGAGAGCCTCGTGTTGAGCCAAAAGTCATAAAATTGTATACCAAATTTTATGTTACGGTTGGAGAAACAGCAGATTTTCGCAACGAGTTGTGTGCAGAGTAGTTATACCTGTGTTCAAAATAATAGTAGCGCGACTTATTGCAAAGTTTTGGCGATTTATGTATTTTTTATGTAATTCTTTTTTACTTATTTTTATAACAACCATATAACTTAAAGTTTAAATTTTTGTAAAAATTAAATATAAAATCAACAAATTTGCATCAAATTTCAAAACTTTTAACCAAAAAATTAAAAAAAAAATCGAGTATGCAGCTGTATAGCCCGTTAAATTTTTGGTATAACAAACCGCGTTGATTTTTGATAATTTTTTAGTAGCAAATTTTTATACCAAAATGTGTAAACTGCATACCTAGAATTTTTCTAAAAAAAGTTTAAAATTTTTATGGAATATTTACATTTTTTTTTAATTTTCAAACTTTGAGTTATATGGTTTTTGTTGTTTTATGCACTATATTTTTATTAAAAAGAGAAAAAAATTAAATAAAAAACAAACAAATATTTTAAACTTTGGAATCTGTTGCGCTACTATTATTGTGAACACAGGTGTATGCAAATAATTATCGCAAGCAACATTTGCTTCAAATTAATGTAAGGCATTAATGTACTTATTGAAAATTAAATTTAGTGGCTATGTAAATTTAGTAGTAATTTTCATTGCCTTGTGTTAATGATTTATTTACGCAGAGAGTGTGAATATTTTTCATGTAAACAAAGCGTGGAGCTATATTTATGTCTCTATGTAAACAGAAAAACGCTTTAAATTTTCGTATACTCAATGCAATGCTAATCCCATTAGCCAAAGACTTAAAAAGGTAAGCGAGTTGGTAATGGGTTATGGAACAAGAAAAAAATATTTATTTACCTACACATACACATGTACGCATGTTTTGCTCCTATTATTTTGCGAAAAAGAAAAAAAAAATTTCGCGTTTGTCTCCTTCTTTGATTTTTCTAAATAATTGGAATTTCTACTGTTTGGAAAAATTAAATTTGAAATTTGTTTTGCATTTAATTGCATTACGAATTTTTCACTTTGGAATGCCCTACAACAACGCTGTGTAAAAATTCAGCATCGTACTGAGTGGTAAGTTTCCCTTTCGGGATATTATTAACTCATATGCACATGTGCTTATTATCTGGTACCTTTTACTACCAGGTAACAGTGTATAAGTCAATAACAGTCCGCTGTAGTTTTTTTAAACACACTTCTCGTTTCTCTTTAATGTTAAGATAAATAAAAGCTGACGTATAGCAGGCATTCCCCCAGGCGGGGGTGTAGGTGTTGCTGGAGCATTTGCATAACAGCTGTCGATAACAATTCACACATTTGAACATATTCGTACATGCATATATACACCATTGATGCAAGCCATAAGCCACACACACTCGTCAAATTTATTCATGCCTACGTTAATTATTGCGATGATATAACTGATTCTCTTCAGAGTCGTTTTCGCAGGTGATGTTTAATTTCAAATATGTAGTAGCGAAAAAGCAAAACAGAAAAATCAATTAGACGCAGTGATTTCAGTGGAGAAGTATGTACATACATATATGCATACATACATAGGTATATGCATATCTGCGTACTTTCGACAGAACAACTTATGCGACTTACAAGTTTTGCTTTGAGTTTGATATGTATATTCTGATTTATCATACAAAAATGCTGTGTTTTATTTAACTTTTATTATGATGGTTACTTAAGTTATGGCTACAAATGATTGTTAATTTATTTAATGATGATTAAATGATTAATTGATTAAACATTTCGAAAAAAGCAAGCAATTTAATGCCTGAAAGAAAAAAAGCGAAGTCGACTTAAGTTGTTTTCTCAAAAGTACACAGATATTATACAATATGTAATCTTACATATTCCTAAGTAGATATGTATGCATATTTGCAGCCCAGTCTTGATATCGTTTAGTTAGCAATTTAGGGAGTTAGGGGTAGTCAGAGGCCCCGAAAAAATGATGATTTTCAAAATTTTTTTTTGCTAGTCAGTTGCTTTATTTTACAAAAATAAAACCATAGCATTAATACATCATGACTTGACTTGAGCAAAATTTCCAAAAAAAAAAAAAATAATAATTGTAAAAGTTATCGCTGTTTTTATGGAGCCCGTTTCTCCAGAAGTCCCTTGCGAAGACAATCACAAGTCCTTGGAGATTCATCTAAAATCAATCGGACAAGAGAAATAAGTTTTATTAAAAGATAATCTTGTGCCTGATTGAAGTTTTTTTTTTTCAAAATTAACAATATGGCGACCATAGGAAATATTTTTCAGATTTTTGGGAAACAAACCGACAATTTATTGTTGAAAAAAATCGGAATTTTTGAAAAAAATCCTTCCTTCAGGCACGAGTTTTTTGTTTTTCAAAAGCAGTATAAATTTTATTGAAATCTACCAAGCGGTTTTTAAGTTACAGTGATTACCAGTTCAAAAAACATAGTTGTGATAAAAAGGCATTTAAAGTCTCAAATTTCTGTTCTGGAGCGCCCGAGCGCCCTCTGTTGATTGTTGAATAGCTCCAAAAGTATTTCTCCGATTCACTTCAAATTTCCACACAATATTTTTGAGATGAATTACTTAACGAAATTTCAAAAGAAAAAAACCAATTTCTTGAACATTCTGACTACCCCTAACCTTAACTCTAATTACCGCCAGTTTGAAGAAACATCATAAGTGTTATTTTAACTGTAAATTACTAAGCTTGGCATGCAACTTTCACAAAAAAAAAAAATTATGTACTTTCAATTTACAGCGCTTTAGGTTCGAGCAATGAAGGGTTATTTCTCCCTTTTCGTCTAATTCGAGTTTATTGTTACGTTTCATCAGTTTCGACAGTTTGCTTGGTTAAAGTTTTAAAAAGTTAGAGCAATTTCAGTTTTTTTCAGCAATGCAGTTTTCTAACTATTCGAAGCTTTGCACATACATACGTACATACAAATCTGCACATTTTAATGTTTCAATACTTCGCGTATCCTTGCATATTTTTCACATCATTTGTAGCAACACCAATTGCGTGTGTTATGGCCAGCAATAAATTTTATTTAACATGCTCCAAGCAACGGCATTATATTCTGTTAGCTGCACTGAATGAGTATGTATGTACATACATATTTCCAAAATGCTTCCAGTGTTACTCGCCCACTTCCTATTCGTGTACAACTCAATACTAAATAAACAACTGTAATGCATATACAGCTCTGAGAGCCGCCCCACTTATTCATGAAATGAACGACAAGGTCAGGCTTGACTGCTGCTATTACACTTTGGTACCTATTAGATTGATGGTAAATAGACTTGAAAAACTTCATTACAAAGCTGTTTGCTTATAGTCATTACGTTTTGTGTCTACTCAGTTCTCATGAATGCGCAATATTGAGCCTGAGCTGACGTTTTTTCTCCTAGAATTCAAAGAAGGGGAAAGAGTGAATATTTTCAACCTGCTCGTTTAGGCTAAGTTGTGTGCACACTAGAGAGAAGATGAAGCTTAAAACTGTGAAAAAGTTGTATCTGCATTTTATTCACAATTCATATCTACCTATATCAAATTTTTCAATTCGAACTGAACAGTTATGGTTGTAATATAGCATGAGATCTCATGTAACATCTTAAAAAAATGTTCAAATATTTTCAAAAAACTTTCTAGAAATGTAGCCTGCTCGTCAAGGTTTGCCGAGCTCAACAAATTTTTTCGGAAAAACTATAAGATAGAGTTTAGAACCAAAAAATAAACATCACTACTATAGCTCAAATCTCCAGAGAAATGTTTAGTTAATTCAGCTCATGTTTGTGATACAATTTTGAATTGAGCAGAAATTTAGGAGTGATCAAGAGTATTTATATGGTTCTCTTAAAACAGAAATTTAGGAGTGATCACGAGTAATTTATATGTTTCTCTTAAAATATCAATTTCTAAGATATGAAATTAAATTTTCCAGTTCTGCAAATTTCGTCTAATGGAACGCTTATATGCTTATGTATGTATATACTTATGTATACTAACCTGTCCTTAAACAATTATTTCCCATATCCTAAATTTCTGTGGTGGCAGAATCTGCCAATCGACTCTGTTCCATAAATTCACTCAAGCACTTTGTAGTTGGAAAAGCCTCTTATGTAGTTTCTATGTTTCTGGGGAGTATTTTTGTGCGTACTTATGTGTGTGTGCATATGTGCTTTCATACAAGTAAAGTATGTACCAACTGTCGGCGCATACAATCGATTCTGTTTGGTTAGGATAAACAAAATTGACCTAAATTTCCATGCAAACGCGTAAACAGCTGAAAAGTTTTAGACAGTCGAAATGCGTACGCCCACAGTAATTAAGATAGCAAGTGTTGATGCGAAACCACTGTATGAACCCAATTGGAAACGGACAGCTAACGTCAAGTAATCTCAATAAGACCTTCGTACAAATTTCTTCATTGTTGAAACTGAGGTTTAAATTAACTCATTATTAAGTTTTTTTGGAGTATTCTGCGAGGAGCTACGCATCAAGGCTACCGGACCACTGTGGTGTTTTCCAAGCGTAGGTAGCCGCTGTTAAAGAAACAGTGCATTGATTGCTTACTTCTGCAATTACTGTAAGGGAGGTAAGTTTCTACTCCAAGCGGCAGCTAGGGCCCTGAGTTCGTTGCTTATGCGTTCGAAGGCGGAATGTCTGATTTCTCTCTCGACTGCATTCGAATATTTCGATAATAGGCTTATCGGGGTTCCGGGTTACATCGTCATACAGGGAAACTGGTGGGCTGATAAGCTGGCTAGGCAGGGCACCCTCGATACAGTTACACATACAATTAGAGGATCGGGGATTTGCTCCTGGAAAGCTGGGTCTCGCGTCAATTCAGCGAGCGCTGGATTATTGCGCAAATGTGCAAAGTCACGAGATCTTTCTGACTTCGGGTACATCGGAGGCGGTCGAGGGAACTTCTCAGGCTAACAAAGCCGTACCTCTCTCGAATTTGGTGGGTGTCCTTACTGGACATTGTCCGTTAGGTATCCATGAGGCATCTAAGATTTAGACATCTGTCCTCTCCCTTTTTTGCTACACCTGCGGGCCTGGTGAATTTCATCAGCATGTTGACGCGGTTAACGCAATGTATCATAATTAGTGAGCTAAAGTTGAAAATATAAACTCGGATGTTTTAATCGAACATATTTCTTTCTTGAAATTCAGTTGTTTTTCTATATAAATCACTATCTGATACAGCTGCAGTATGCAAACAGACAAGCAATGGAGCGAATATAGGTCAAAATAAAGCTTTCCATCAAAATAATTGTTTTTATTTAATAAAAAAGTTAATCATAAACCTGGTATTAAATTACCTTTTTGGATTTCGTACAATGCCATAATCGACCAATTATCAACAGATCAGCCCTATTTTGTGAAGGAAAATTATTCGCGCTTTATGTAACGTCATCATATCCAGATTTGATAGAAGAAATTCATTAGAAAACTAAAGATATGACTAACTCTGATGTAAACTCTTCAGGGTACAGACAAATTCGCCGGAATCTACATAAGCATACTTATGTTTATTAAAATGACACAAACATGCATACATTTGTATGTATGTATGTAGATAGTATTTTCTATTATATAATATATGTAATAAGTATCACTTGACCTCTGCAGACGCATGACGCATCCTGTGCCAGCGCAGTGGGTCATAATTTTCATTAATATTTTTGTGACACATACACACATGCATAGATATGCATTAGTGTGTGCCCATACTTAGAGAGCGGCAGGAATTGTGTAGGTGACTCATTTAAAACTATGCTGGAATTACAGGTCAATTTGTTGTGTCCACGAAGCAAATATGTCAAGTGCAAGTTGGGTGGGTGTGTGCGTGTGTCTGCTCATTATAAGTATATACTTATGCATGTATGTATGTCAAGGTTATTGCGCCGCTACTCTACAAACAACTAATTTGGTTATTAGGTGGTTGGTTGTTGTGATGACGCTTTTCACTCGAAATTCGTAGGAAGTTACAAGTAGATTCTGTTTGAAATCAAGGCACGTTTTGACGAGCTACACTAAAAACATAAAATAAATGTCTTAACGCACATAAACTGATTGATTTATTTAAGTCTGTGATGTGGCCATATGCATATAAATATTTACACACAAGTGTATACATATTGATATAAACGAGTGGCAAGGGTAGCTAAATTAAAACCTGTGAAAAACGCTTATGAGCTGAAGACCGTATTTTGAGGTTAAACCCGCTCACAAAATGAAAGCAATATGAGGAATGGAATCGAGAGCTGTCAACGATTTGATGAGTACTGAATCTGCGGATTTTTAGTTTAATCTGAATCATAGACATCAGCACAGTAGGAACTATTTTTAATATCAACAGGAAAGTAAATGAACGGTAGATGAATTTCCTTTTAAGTTGAGAAAGAAAAAGTTAAGATTATGCAAGATTTTTTAGGCTATTATATGACACATAACTGAATGAGGCGAAAAATACAAAACATATTTCATCATTTGCCATTTTTAGCTAGGTGTTTTTGGATTGAAAAATGTATGTATATATGTATACACCCCTTTTCAAATTTGTATTACCGAGACTTATTTGAAGGGTAAATTCGTTTTGCATCTGCGATTTCTTTAGGCTTTAGATTTTTTGTGTTTTGTGTCTAATGAAATATAAATCTGTGTGCCATTAGCTTTGACATATTTACAAAGGAAATGAGAAATTAAAATAAAATTATGTAATGCCAAATTTTATATATTAGTAAACAATTAAAAATTAAAAAAACAAAGAAAAAACCAAAAACAATTTTAACTAATTTTTTTAATATCTTTTTCCAATTTTTTTTTCACCTGATTTTTACTTTCCACATTTTTATTATTATTCCTCTTTTTTTTCAAAACCAAATATTTTAAAATTTCTTTCTTAGTTAAGTTCCCTAGTTGATTAGTTGAAAAATGTATATCATTCCTACATATCAGATTTTACGGAAAGCATGTAGGTCTCTCCATTTGAGAAACAACATCAAGACGCACGCCACAAATAGGAGGAAGCCAAGCCCCCAAAAAGGGTGTACGCGCCTATTATATATATATGTATATATATATATAAATATATATATCCTATATCCTTGATGATGGAGGGACCTACAGTTTCAAGCCAACTCCGAACGGCAGATATTATTTATGAGGAGCTTTTTCATGGCAGAAATATATTCGGAGGTTTGCCATTGCCTGCCGAGAGGTGACCGCTATTAGAAATTTTTTTTCTTAATTTTGGTGTTTCACCGAGATTCGAACCTACGTTCGCTCTGAATTCCGAATGGTAGTCACGCACCAACCATTCGGCTACGGCGGCCGCCAGCAGGAAAGCATACCCCTTTAAATAAGTTCAGAAATTATTGAATAAATTAGAAAATTACAAAAATATTGAACATTTGCTTATTTGGCACCCTTTAATAATAATAAATAATCTTGAAAATTTCAAAATTTTTAACAGTTTTCATTTTGTGAAATTCAAAACATATGAAAAATTATGGAAAAAGGTTTAAATTTTGCAAAGCTTTAATTTAGCTGCGTTCGGAGGAACGTTCATTTTCATTATCATACTTTGCGAAATTCTAAGTAAAATATTTTAAATCTCATTTTTATAAAGCTAATTAATTTATGGCATACTAATTTTTAAATTTAAATGATATTTGATAATATTTGAGTTAGAACATTTGCTAATCTACAAATTCACTTTTAAGCGTAGAAATTTCTTTGATATACTTCGTGAAGCTCTTAACGTGTGAAGAAAAATCCACAGCTGACGAATTTCTTTTTTTTTTGTTTTTTTGGAGTTTACGTTAATTATTTATTTATTAGATAGATAGATAAAGATAGATAGGGAGATGTACTCTTTATTTTCTTTTGATTTGACGCTAACAATGATTATAATAAAATAATAATAATTAAGAATTCCCTACAATAACTCTGTGGTCGTCTGTAGGAAAAATATATAACAAATTGAGATAGAGATATATGCATACACACATTGTTTTTGTTTTTACATTTAACAGTATAGGTTTACAATTATACTTCCATGTTTCAAAGCATCAGTGACATACCAAACAAGACAGTCCCAACCAATTCCATTTAAAGTATTAATAATTGATATGCACATTTATCATTTTATAAAAAGAAAATTTTAAATTGAAATAAAATTAACGAAATTAGCAATTTTAGCCCAGCACATTACTACTATTTACATTTTTCAATAATTGAAATTTGAAATTTTTTCCATTCGTCACAGCTAATAAAATCGCATTGACAAGCTGCTGTACTCATATTTGCGTGCATCATGCGCTAATGGAAGCTGTGAGTGCATGCGAAACAGTTGCGATAATCGCCAGCCATATTTGCCGTAATGCGATTTGCAAATTATACGCAATACTCATACGCCCGCGCGTACCAATTTGATTTACGAGCCCGAAAACGCAATGACATCTGCATGACCACATAGATGTATTGCTGTGTGCATACATACTTACCTAGGCTCATGTACATACCTACATATGTACATATGTGACTGTGGTCGAAAGAGTGGAAAGGCGGATTGAGCGAAATTCAGTAAAATGTGAATAGACAGTGTCTAAAAATAGCATTCATCGTCATAAGCTCACATTTATTCAAATCGACCCGTTTTGCATATACATACATATGTATGTGAGTGTGCATGCATGCATGTGCGCTTAGATGTGTGCATTGCAAATTTCTGTACAAACGAATATCTGTCTGGGTTTTGAGTTTATATTTTTCTTCTGTCGCCTGTTGCAAATTCACGGCACCGGCGGCAACAAAGCAACAACTTCAAAGCGATTTCGATTAACTGTAACAACTGGCAATTCAGTTCAAGTTTAGACACTTTCGAGGTGTTGACAATCGCATACGGTCTAATAGTGCAAAATTTGTTTGCATTTAAGCAACCACTTTGGCCCATTACTTATGCAAAGTGCATATTTGGTTATTTGTTTTGTAAATTTCAATTAAATATGCAACATGTTAATTAGCACTTATTACTATAAGTCATGCAAGTCGCATTCAGCATGCATAAATTGAAATGTATAGTATTTATTCTCCTCCAGCTTGTTTATTACAATTGGCAATACCATAAATGGCGAATTGCCTTTGGAAGTGCTTGGCTCATTCATTTACTTACTCATTCATTCATGGCAGGTATTGCCTAATTCAGTATAACCAATATTCATTGCAATTATTACCATCAATTATGACTGGGCATGCTTGTAGGTGCACACATATACATGTACTATGTATGTATATAATTTTGAATGAAATCATTATGAGCGCATGAATAGCACAAAAATAGCCATTACAGTAGCTTTCGAGCTTAAGTTTCCTACTTGCGCTTTGATCAGGTGAATACACAAGTAAAGGTGGTGTCATTTAAGAATATTTCTAATGTTCACTTGAAAGCGTGCCGTCTGCGCATATACAAACGCCGGCACATATACATATATGGAATACTTTCATAACTTTGTTCTTTTTGCTGCTCTATTAAAAAGTTAAGAATAGCTGAACTTTTCTCCTATGAAATAAAGTATACGCAATGGATACTTTAAAAAGTCTATATTTATGCTGGTGAAAAATAAAGAAACAATTTTTTCTAATAGCTGGATAAATTCTCTTTCGTTCCATATTATTTCCATATTAATATTATAGAGTGAGTCATAAGTATTTAAAACAATTTTTCAAAATTTGTTCTTTTAAAAATTTAAAATGCTTTAAAAAATTGAAATTTAATTGATGGGAAAATGAAAAAAAAAAACTGAGTACCATTAGCTGGAAATATTCTCTCTCGTTTGATATCCATATCATAGAGTGAGTATAAGTATTTAAAACAATTTTTCGAAAATCTGGTCTTTTAAAACTGATGAGAAAATTCCACGTGCATATAATATATTCCCTGGATAACAGAAAATGTCGATTTTTGTCGCATGGTGCATTGAGAAATAGTTCAATGAAAATTCCCATGAACTATTCCTCAACCTACAGTCGAGAATTCTGGTGCAGGGCTTACCACTGCAAATATCATGTGTCTCTAGCTCTGTTGCTGAAGTCTAGTCGCATATAGAAAATATTGCCTGCTTCTTGGCGGAGGCATCACAGGCTTTGAAGTCACATATATGGATGTATGTACATATATTACAATCACACTTATAGTTTACTTTCACCAAGTTAAGAGCTATGCTGAGGTTCATAAATTTAAAGCGCTTCCTCCGCAATAGAGTTAACTCAAAAAGTTAATCTTATTTACATTTGCGGCTTGCTTACAACTGCTGGCTACCAGAGATATCTGCAAGTTAACCTTACAGTCACAATACACCTATCACTGTTAACATAATATATTATGTTAGGGCCCGTAAATTTGCAGTAACTGCATTCAGATGCAGGCACAATAACAACTACCATGGAAATTTTGACACTTAAATGTGATAGTCAAATGTAAACTGAAGTTAAGGCACTGTGGTAATATATTTTTACTCTGGCAGGCAAGTTGATATTAAATGTCTACAAAGAAATATTACTACCTACAGCTACCTAATTTAGGAGAGTTACGAATGCGCTAGCTTTGCAAAGCCACAGCGCGTTTGTACGTATGAATAGTCTGCTGCCTATTAAGATTGAATGGATCAATTTTCCGTAGTGTTGCTATATCATCAACTGTTAACCCTACATACATAGGTCGACGCTACACACCTACAAGCATTGACAGCGAAATGGCAATAAGTCAAAGCTTATCGTTAAATTATTTATAGACATATTCAATATACGATATTTGCACGTCAGTGATGAGATCATACAGATAAACACTCTATTATCCAATTTGCGAAAAAGTAAATAAATACACTACGAAAGTGAGTGGAAAAACAAGTTTCGTTTAAATAATGAACTTCAAGCATCGAATTATGCATACGTTTGTGCATATATATATTATATATATATGTATGTATGTACCTACATATACATTTTTTACTAATTGATTAATTGTGGAGCACTGGGTCGAACCCAAAGTTTAGCGTAGATAACTTCGAACAGTGGCGCGAAATGAAAATGTAAATACTCCCGTATTGGCATGCGCGAGAGAGTGGTAAAAACTCATGAACATTTATAGGTATCTGCGTGTGCGAATGTATTTATGAGCTCATGTTACATTCATTTATTTGCACATGTTTCCTTACACATGTTTATATTGCCAACAAACATAAAAAAATACATAAATACACATTTTTTCAATTCCATTTCGAAAATAATATTTTCGCCAGCAATTTGCATAAATCTTTCATTGAGATTTCTAATTGCCTTTTTTATTTCAATTAAACAAACATTTTCCATATTTTTACCCTACATGCATACATACATATATATATACACATCTTAGAATCGAATTCAATGTGTGATCATACCCGGTAGTAAACGTCGGAATTAATACAGTCGGCTTAGACTGATGAAAAGTACAGTACATATGTATATACATGTTGAACCGAGAATTATATGTACATACATATGTATATACACAATGGACAATAAAATAGTTGTGCGACACTTTTACCAGTTTTGACTACTTTGTTTATTTAGAGCTAATAATTTTTAAAAAAAGTTTAACTCTATAAAATAACTTAACTCTATAAATAAAAAATATAAGCCGTGTGTCCAAACTTTGTGCAAAAATTATGAAAATTCTGCAAACTTTCACTTGTTAACCAGAATTTTCAGAATAATTTTTGGCATGCAGATTCATAGTCCATTCAATTTCAGTGCAAAAAAGTTGCAAATAACTACTAAAAACCGTTGATTTATGCTATTTTTTTACTTTTTCCATACAAAGCGTTCGACAATTTTTGTACATGGAAGTAAATGCCTACATCTGTAAAACGAATGAATTCACTGTGTGGCTGTTGTTGTAGCATAAACATTTCCCCATCCAAGTATGGGGAATGCTGCTGGAGGGGCAGTCCTTGGTCGAATATAAATCTGAGTCGTTTCGGTAGAACTAGCAGTAAACGGCAGAATTAATACAGTAGGACTACTATATATGGGTCATGGAATTAAATATGTATATATTTATTATGAGAATCCTAAAGAAATCTATTCGGTTCTTCACACCACTCTCAATTTTTACACTCAATTTGCTCGCGATTTTTTTCCTCATTTGAGAGACATCTAATGTCTACACAACCTGGCTCCAAATTATAATTTTCTTGGATCTGTCGTTAGACGACCTCGATAGTTGACAATTTCGGCAATTCACAGTTAAGCAACAATACAACAACATAGCACAAGAAATTTAAATGAGAAGCTCAGCTTCTATTGATATTTTTACGCTCAGTATTCTGAATATCGCAGTAGGTATGTAAGCATGTATGTATGTATATTATGGCTATTATAGATACTATTGTGTGGTACAGCCTCTAGCAATCGTATGAAATTAATTTTGAATAGACCAGTACGACTGCGATTTCCTAAAAGGCACCTACGTAGGCACGACATATGATACATACGAGTACATACATACATATGTATGCAAGAAGAATTCTCGGTTCATGGCGCAAAAGTGCCTGTTAATATTGCGATAACAATAACAAACACAGTACATACAAATATGCCGCAGTAGCTGCCAAGGCAAGAAAGTTTATTATTTGAATTTATATTTAAACTAAAAATGCGATGACATCATCGTCGAAAGAGTAGCAATGGAAGAAAAGCAAGTCAAGAGAGCGCAAGAGAGCGCAAGAGAGCGCAAGAGAGCGTAAAAGTCTGAGCACGGAATACAAGTATGAAAATATACATACATAAATACTTGCACACATACACACACATACGTATAAATATGTGAACGTATAGCTTTGTACGTTTCGGAAAGGGATGGTGGTAATGCCACCGGCTGTGGCGTAAAGCGCCAAAAGGTAGCAAAACAACAAAGCTCACTAAAAAAAATACGCACATATGTAAAAGCAGAATATGACCAACCACAATCGAAACCTTAGAATAGCAATGAAAATAAAATATGCGATGAGGAAATTTGAATTTTGAATGGTACTGAAGTTCAACAAACAAATCAAGTAAACGAAAATGTAAAAAACGGTTGGACAATTGGAAGTTAAAAAATAAACAAAAACAAATAACCGTTGGGCTACCTGAAATAAGCGTAAAAACGAATAATATATAAGTAGATATGCAAGCAAGCAAAGGCTGCACATCGCCGACTCTGCTGCTGACAGAATTAAGTGGTCCACACGCTGCTCGAGTGTATTTTGGTGTTGAGAGTAGGCAAAATATCAAATAATGTTCCGGCCATGTGTACGATTTAGACTTTCGTTCCCCATAAATGAGTAAGTGAGTACCTGTGTGTGTGTGTCCGATTGTCTTTGTGCAGGCGAAATTCAGAGACATGACGACAGCGTGGTTGCACCGAATCACCAACGCACAGAACGCCCATGTGAAATGAGTTGGCAACTAAGAATTTGTGGAGCACCTACACACACGTAATCGTATTATGGCAAAGAGTTGTGGTACGTGGATGTCTTTCAGGTGATTAGATTTTTGTGCGTCTTCACACATACATACATACATATGTGCATATACTTAGACATAGATTTGATAATTCTGTGTGTGTTCATGTACATGCGTGTGTATATTAGGGTGCCTCCGGGAAAAATGTTGCAAATTTTCCATGGAATTATAGAATTTAGTATATTCTAAGACTACTGTCAAAGTATTTCGAAAAAAATGTGCATTTTTCATGGAATTACAAAATGTATTATGTTTTAAGACTTTCGTCAAAATATATTTCCGAAAAATATGTAAATTTCGGGAGCTGCACCGAATTGAAGATAACTACAAAAATCGATGTTTTCTTTATTTTTTGTAATTTGATACAATTTTTAAGCATTTTTGTATCAATAGGGGTGATTTAAAAAAATTTTATTTTTTAAGTTTTATGTATTACATACATACATATATTACTTATAAAAAAATTCCATTTTGGCGATACTCCCAAATCGGTCTAGCACATGCAAACCCTATTTTTTTTGTATTGTAATATTTTGGCGGCAGCCTTAAAATAGTTTATAATAAGTTTTATAATTCCGAAGGGAAAATATTACTTTTGTTTAGAATGGAGAGCTACGCACCCTAGCGTACATACATAGTTTTGTGTATAAGCGCGGGTATGTCTGCATTGCCTTGTTACCGTAGGTGCTATTTCAAAGGTGTTAATTACAACATTTGTTTATTTATTTTTAGTTTTTTTTTTTTTTTTTTTTGTTTTTTTTACCTGCTGGAATCAAAAACAAATTTCACATTAAGTGGAAATTACTACTATAAATATATAATTTTGAAGTGGTTAATTGCTGATGGTTTTAGGAAATTTCCAGGTACATACTAAATATTGTCCTATATGTGCATACATAAATATCTGAAAGTAGTTTTTCGGAAATGGCAATGATAAGCATAGATTAGAACTGTGGCTAATAAACATGCGCCCATATATATGCACATTTGTACACCTCAGAAAAAATACTATAGGAAACTTAGCTTTTGTCTACCGACGTGGGAATGTTAGTTCGAATTGATATAGATCCAAAAGCATTTAAAATCAAATCACTGCCAAAATAAATTTTAGTTCTCGGAAAAAGTTTGATTTAAGAAAAAGTTAAAAAAATTTGCGAAATTCGACAAGGCAGCAACACCTTACATTTGATGTAGAAAATATTTAAATTCTTACAGTTTTACAATTTTTTAACAAAAAATTGGTAACTACTAATCTAAAGACGCAAACAAATAAAAGTATTATGCTTTTCCGAAATATGGGAGCTGGAAAACCTTTATATAAGAATAGTACTACAGAGGGGCTTCCAAAGACTTGCGCGCAAACTACTTTTATTCCACTTTCCAAAAAATGTTTTTTGCACAGTCTGTTGCATTAAAAATTATGTACGAATATAGCTATCAGAATAGCCATAAGTGTTGGCTATAGAGAATGTCAGCTAAGAATCGCACCTGACTTCATTCGAGTACTTCGTAGCACCAATGCCTTCCTGCATTCTCTCTCTCTCTCTCTTTCAGTGCCGCTAGTCCATTCATAGTGAATTTAATAAAGTCAGCTGAAGTAATATTGAAATTGGGTTTAAATTTTTTATTCGCTAACAACTCTTTTCAACACACCTCAGGCTGAAGGGGGGAATCTCCCCACTTCTGTAACACCTGACGGTCATTAATCTTCTTCAGAAATTTAAAAAAATTTGAGGTAAGATAATCGCATCGCGGCCGCCATAACCGAATGGGTTGGTGCGCGACTACCGCACGGTCGCCCCTCGGCAGGCAATGGAAAACCTCCGAGTGTATTTCTGCCATGAAAAAAGCTCCTCATAAAAATATCTGCCGTTCGGAGTCGGCTTGAAACTGTAGGTCCCTCCATTTGTGGAACAACATCAAGGCGCACACCACAAATACGAAGAGGAGCTCGGCCAAACACCCAAAAAGGGTGTACGCGCCAATTATATATATATATAGGTATATATAAGATAATCGCATATTCGCTGACTAGAGGATTATGCACTCCCACCTACAATTGCCATTACAACTTTTACGATCATCCTACCCTTAACGGAAACGTGGGAGCGGGACGATATAAGACAAGATAAGCCGAGTCCACCCATATAGACACAGATGGCTCAAAGCTCGAGGTAGGGCGGACGGAGGTGTATACCATATTCCGAACATCTGGCGATCTCCTTTAGGTTTTCGGCTTCCAGAGTACTGCAGTGTCATTCAGGCTGAATTGATGGCAATAATAAAAGTACAGTGTGATGCCATAAAGGGAGGTGATATCTACATTTTCACTAATAGCAAAACAGTCGACAACCTTCAAGGAGGTAGCCATGAAATGCCGTACATCTCTTTACTCTTCACTGATAGCCAGGCGGCGATAAAATTTCTCACAAAACAGTCGATAACCACCAAGGTAGCCATGAAATGCCGCACATTTCTTAACAAGATGGCTGAGTCATTTCACTAATAGGTCACATGGCTTTCTGGCCATTGGCACCAAGGTGACTGCTGACAGTCTATTAAGCTACATATTTATGAGAAAAATGAGGGTGCAGCGAATGGGAGAAGTCGTATTGAATCCACCTGCAGAATCGCCCGACAATTGTGGCCGACTCTTAATGCCAAACGCACCGAATCACTGCTAAGCCAAAATAGGCGTAATCTGATCACACTGATTTTCATTATAACGGGGCCCGACACACGTCCAGAGGCTGTTTAAATGAGGAGGAGGAAGAAAAGATCTCACACTTTTTATGTCATTGCTGCTCTATCCAGACTGTAAATTTTTTTATTTTAAATTAGTTGGAATACCTCAGTACTGTGGAAATCACGATTCTGCTAAAATATTTGAAAAGGTCACACTAATTTCAAGAGAGATAAGTAGAAGTTCTCCACCCGGCTTAGAGGCCAAAAATGAAGGCTTATTGTGGCATCACAGGCTAGCTTTATTTATCCTGCTTTCTGCCTTACAGGCCTCATGAAGCAAAACAAACCGACATCCGCTACCTAATTTAAGACGTCTAGAAATGGTAAGCTCTGCTACTGCAGCCTGCTTTTGCACAACACAGTTAAGTAGTCGATGAAAAAAAGCAAAGGCATACCCAGCCTATTTAAATCATTAGCCAATTTATCACTCATCCGCCATGATCAGTTTTATTACTTTTCAAACAATTCAATACCGTTCGAAGATCAAAATTTGAGGACTCTATTACTCGTTAAAAAAAGCTGGAGAAGACAAAAAAATAGTCATAAAGAAGAACTAACTTCAACCAAATTCACATTTCTTAAGAACTCTTCTCTGAAAAATCGCACAACTAACTAAAATCGAGCCTACATTAACAACAAACATACCCACATACCTATATATTTTCATGCTGCCACTGCCCTTTCTTTCGTGCCTACAATTTTATGATGCCTCTCTCTTAGCGCACTACTTACTAGATGCGGAGGAAGTGAATGTCTTATCGTGCAGCAACTATCAAGCGGTTCCTCTACAAATTTCTCCAAATGACTATAAAAAAGTCAGAAATTATTGCAATAGTAACAAATTTAACTGTACCGTGGAATGTAAGAAGAAAATATAAAATAAAATAAAATAATTTCGCAATAAGCATGAAAGTATGTCAGCGCCGTTACTATAATCTTTCATTGGACACATCTGTGTTCAGCATTCACCGTTATTGGTGTTTTCTTTCTCTTATTTCGAGGCAAACTGTTGCATCTTTGATTAGAGGAAGGAATGCTTGTCTACTCCTACGCCGAGTTTGAATTGGTTGGCGACCGTTGTCTGACGACTGGTTGGTAGTTTTTTTTTGTATTTTTTTTTTATTTTTTATGCTTACAAAGCATAGAGTAAAGCAATGTGTAACAATGATATTTGAATTGCTTATGGTAAGCTGTTTTTTCTTACACATTTCCTTTTTTTATGAACGCTGTCGTGACACAGAATTCCAATTTTAATTTCTGCTGTGAGGAAAGCGTAATTTATTAACAACTTTTAATGGGTTAAGTACTTAGCTCTGTGTCTACTCACATACATACGTATCTACTCACTGCATATGTGTATGCATATTTTTATTTGTATGTGTGAATTAGTAATCTTTTTCAATGTTTGCGTTTAAGAATTTGGCTCTCTATTCCGTATGCGTTTCGCAAAAGGCAATAAGGCCTCATTTTCATCTTTTAACGGTTAGCATTTTGATGCTAATTAATTTGTTGTCGTTTCTACTTTGTGATTGGTATTTTTAAAAGTTTAAAAACTAAATTATTTTCAAATGCTCAAGCGGGATTATTAAAATTTATTTTCAATTCCATTTCGCGCGCACTTAATTAGTAGTTGTCTTCTCTACAAATCATAAATTCAATTTTGCTTTATTTAGGTACAGTGAGCGTCACTGAAATTCGTACAGTTGGTGTTTGGCAATACTTGCATTTTTCTAGTCAATAGTTTATATCCTGTATAAAAACTGTATTAGATCAAAGTCGCAAATTTTTGAGAATATTTAAGAGGGGCAGACAAAATTTCAATGAATTTAAAAAAAGATGCACAATTTTCTTTTTGTATTTTCGTGCATGCAGTTTTGCAGCTCATTTAATTTAAAAACAATTTGGTGTCAGTTCAAAAACAAAAAAAAAAAATGTATTGACAAAGTTCCATTAAAATTTTTTTATATTTTTTTAAAAATCACTTTTGTAGCTCATTCAATTTTGGAATTTTATGATGCAGCTTAAAAAAAAAAAAAAAAAATTATTAAAAAAAATTCATCAAAACATAGATAGATTTTATGGAATTATTTTCGTTCACGTCACCTCACAGCTCATTTAACTGCAAAGACGTTGACAAAATTCCTTAAAAAATTTCAATCAGTGCTGTTAGCGTTGTTTCGTTTATGTAGTCTTGTACCTCAAGCAAATTTAGTCTACTACAAATAATGCCCCGAAAAAAACTTAAAACGAATTAAAAAATTTCATCAAAAATTTTAATATCGATTTTTTATGTTTTCAACAACGTAATTTGGTAGATCACTGAGTTTTGATATAATATTATATAATATCAATTAAAAAAAAGATTTAAAAAATAAACAAAAACAATTTCATTACAAAGTTCAAAATTTCAATTCGAGTTTTTGGCGCTGTTTTTGTTATGAAATCGTGTAGCTAATTCAAATTTTCTATAATAAAAATGATGCCACTTAGAAATAATGTACCAAAGATCCACAAAATTTGTTTGAAGTTAAAAAAAAAAAAAATTATAAATTTAGTAAGAAATAATTCAATTTTTAAGAAATATATACTTTTTTTTAGGATTTATACGCGTATGCAGTTTTGCAGCTATTGAATTTTAGTACAATACTATATATACATAATAAATTTTAGTACACTTAAAAACACGAACTTAAAAAAATATCTAAAAAATTTCCATCAATCTATCAAAAAGTTATAATTGTTTTTAGAATTTTTTTTGGTATGTAGTTTCAAATTAGAAACTTAAAAAAAAAATTGCAAGCGAAATTTCTAAGGTAGATTTTCTGAGGTAGATTTTTGGAATTTTTTCGGTTTGGCGCTTAGATCATTCAATTTCGTTGTAAAATGAAGCTACTTTAAAAAATAACTTAAAAAAGTAGTGGCATAATTTTATCAAAAATTCTAGTTAGTTTTTAATTGATTAAAATTAAAAAAAAAAATTTATAAATTTGTTTGTATTTATAACTTTTTCTCTTTGATTTTTTTCATAAATTTATAAATTTTTTTTTTAAATTTATTCGAGTATGCAGAACTTAAAAAATTTCATTAAAAATTTTAATAAGAGTTTCTGGAGTTTTTCCTGTATGCAATCTTGTAGCTCATTCAAATTTTTTATAATAAAAATGATGCCAATTAAAGCAGTAGCGAGAAAATTTTATCAAAAAATGTTATTTAATTTTAAAAACAAGATTTATAAAATATTTTTTAGAATTTGTTCGAGTATGCAGAACTTGCAAAAAATTTATTAAAAAGTTCAAAAATTTCGATCCGAGTTTTTGGCGTTTTTTTCAGCCATAAAATCTTCTAGCTCTCTAGCTCTTTAAGTTTTAATATAATATTTAAATGCAGATAAAAAAAGAACTTAAAAAGTATAGAAACAATTTCTTTAGAACTTTAAAAAATTAATGTAGAGCTTTAACGTTTCTTCGGCCACATTCATTGTATTTACTTTGCTGCGATATAGTAGTTTCAGATGTCTTGAAGAGCCAAAATCCTGTTGACAAGCCACCTATCTGTTTTTTAAGATGCTTACTTTGGTGCCACCTATTACAAAAAAAAATGTAAAACAAAAAAAATTTTTTTTGTATACTATTTGATGCCAATAATAACATACTATAAAATCAAAACGATCGCATTTTATTTTCTTAAAAAAAAATTCTAAAAAATATCTATAAAAAATTAGTATTTGACCAGACTACTGTGATACCTAAAGTGGCTACTATTAACAGCTTAGGATTTAACATGGGAAACTTTGCAGAAAGAGAACATAACTGCACGATTTGCAGCCACACGACGAGTACACGAGTATGCAAACTTTTACTTGAGAGTGTTAGGGAATTTTTAATTTTCAATAGTGTTTAAATACAAACATATACACTCGTAAATTTTTTAAGTATGACTTAATCGTAAACCGAAGCATGACTAAGAAAATTTGCACAAAAAATGCCCTAAACGTAGCTTATGCGACTATGTTTTAATACAAACATTTGTACGAGTATGTAGCCATTAAAGAATTAGGTAATTAGTATGCGATCTGCACCGAGAAAAAAAATTAAATTTAATAGCTGAGTTATTTCATAAATTTCTAATAATCAAAACAAAAAACAAATTTAAAAAATTAAGAATTTAAAAAAAATATCAATAAAATCTGGGCACAGCTTGGATGGGCAGCAAAAGCTTAGCTATTCCCGCTTTTTCTGAAAGCGTAACTTAATAACTCGAGTTTTCATGACTTTTTTATTACACATTTGTTTTTTCATGGCTCACATAAAATTTTCTAGACTGCTCGGGCTTGCTCAATACTTCTTTGTTGGTAAAAATGATAATTATGTTGCTCATAATTAGCCCTTTGTTCAGCTTGGTTTCCTCACTTAAGTACATTTTTGAAAATATTCATTCTTTTTGCTCCAGATATTTGCGCTTTAGTTACCTCGTATGTAATTACATACGTATATATACATATGTACGTATTAAATGATAATTGTACTCATTAAGCTTAAGTTGCTTTAACACTTTTTATCACGCAGGCGAGCTATTACATCACTGTCGAAGAATTATTGAAAACCTGAAAACCAGTTAGACGTCAATTTTATGAAGTTCACATTTCAACAGACTGTCATTAGCGACAAGTAAAATAACTTAAAGGCACTACTATAATTAAGTGAATTAATTATGTAAAAAGATATAAGTTGAAAATGTCTTAAAGTAGTTTGGAACTTAGACTGAGGAATGTATGAGTAAATGGTGGCCCAGCGCCCAGTATAAAACAAGTTCATAGTTGAGACGTAACTTGCATTGCCAGATTTGAAGTATTTAGTTGGAAGGTATGCTGAATGTTTTCGGTCAGTTTGACTGCTACTACAGACACGCAACGCGTACATAAATTCGTATTTTTCCCAACATAGCCTTTGGCTCTTACTGAGTGCTTTTACTTTGGCTTGGAACACTGAGTAAAACTCGCAAGCCTTACTTTTGAAATAAACCCCATATTTTTGGGTCAGACTCTCTTAGTTCGATTGATCAACGAAAGTGGATCTCTGTTATGCCTTTCGTTGCACAATTATTTTTATTATTATTGTCAGTTTTTGTTTTCAAATAAATTATAAAAGCAAACTTAAATCCTAGGTACTAGTAGCTATAGGCGCAACGACCTTTATCGTTCCGCAAATTTATTAATATGTAATAGGAATATTGCGAAAACAAGAAACAACTAATAAGCAGCCGATAAAGAAATGCCTTGTTTTAGAAAAAATGCTTATGGTTGAAGTGAGGTGTATACACAGTTGTATATAAATATATATAAAAAAGCGAGGATATTCCCATATTTGATACATCTTCGCAGTGAAAAAAAATCTTACAGCCATTTCCATCGATTAAACTACAGTTAAAAATGCGCTTTAAAGGTATAAATTGCCATGACATTGTTGTTGTACAAAAGTGTGTTAATTCACTTTCAGAAGGGAGTTAACTCAATTGAGCTGCTCTAACAGGAAATTTAACAGCGCTAGCAGTACTAAAAGGGCGCAGCAGCTAGAGCCGGAACTAGAGAAGCAAAAGTGGTGTTATATTATATTAATTAAGTGTGATGGAATTTTCTTCCGCAAAATTACATGTTTTTCTATTTCTAGCATAAATATATATTAATTAGTTTGGGGAAGAAAAAATCCATTATTTTTGCGCAAAGAGTTTAAAACTGTTTTATCGTCGATATTTAGCTCCAGGGCGATGCTACGACTACTAACATGTCGGTCAACTTCGATTATTTTTCTGATTTTATGGACATTTTCTTTAATATCTGAACGGAATCAACGAAACCAAATTGCACGTAATTAGCTGTTACAGTATCGGCACCAATACCATTCACAATTTTAGCGACCTGGCTTGTATTTTGGCATTTTGGTCTTTATCAAAGAAAATCTCTAAAATGGACCAAAGTTTCTCTCTGTTTACTAGCATAGTCAACACCCTGTGACTCACAACTAAATGAAACAAACAAAAAACAGCATACAATTTTTTTTTTAATGTTAAATGTCAGCTTGTCAACGAGCATAAACTTTAAATTAGGTCTCTTCTATTCACCATTTCCCCGCTCGCAATCTCTATGCTCGATTAACTTGACGAAAAATTTGCATGTGACAGCAACAACAAAGTTATCTAGTTAGCTAGCGGATATGGGCATAGTCATTAGGCCGCACTGCCTTGCCAACACATGTAATTTAAGGCAGCATTCTTCCCGCGTTGGCGACATATCTTCATATGTACCAGTTGCTTCAACTATTCGCCACTTGATAAGTCTTGGCGGGAGGAAAAGGCCTATTGTTTGTTCTATAATTTACGAGATATTGGTCACTACAGCCATCTATCGAGAAAATAGTGGATTTCTTTTTCCCCAAACTAATATATTGGCTCGCCCTCATAGTAAAAATATTTAATTTCCTAAAACACGTGGTGCTGAAATAAAAAGGAAATTACTTAAATAAGTCATATTATTTTACTTATGTACATATATACAAAAGGCTTTTGTAAATTTAGTATTCTATACATATATATGCATATAAATATTTATATTTCATATTAACTAACGTTTTCTCTCTTCCTCTCTGCTCTTTTTACATGCTTACAAAATTAATAATAACGGAACTACGACTTGCATAAAAATATGCTTTATTCTACAAAAAAAAAAAACAAATAATAATAAAAAAAAATCTTTACAAAAACTATTCTTTCAACTATTGCTTTTTTAATGCTTATTTACGTTCTCCCCAAAAAAAACAAAAAATAAAATAAAAACAGTTCTACTAAAAAGACAACAACCAAAACCAGCAGCAGCAGGTACATACTAGCGAATATTTTGGCTATAATAATTTATTTAATTGTTTTTTTTTTAACTTTCTCCTTGTCATAAATTTACTAAACAGATGGCACAACTTGCATGCGTATTTTAAGTGGCTAACTTTAAAAAATCCACACATTTTTTTAAAAAGTTATTTCTTGGTTGGTACGCACAAACAAAACAAACAAAAAAATAGATAAAATGAAAAACAGTACCATTACTCAATTTGTCATTCAAATTTTCATTTTTCGAATCAATTGGATACTGTGGAATTTCACTAGAATTGGACTGACTATGAGATTGATGTCAAACACCTTTCATGTTATGCAAATTTGTATTTGAGTGCTTAAGTAAAAAAATTCACAGACACATCTACTTATACATAGATACCAAAAATATGCCAGCAAACCTAGAACACGTTTGGGTTTAGTAAACATAAAAAATAATTGGCGGATATACTTCTGTTAGGTGTTTGGCCGAGCTCCTCACAATTAGTGTACATACATACCATACATACATATATATATTTGAGAGACAGTGCCGTCATTTCAACTTTTTTTTTACTGAATTTAACTTTAAGCCTTTCAGGCTTGTACTTCAACAACATGAATTTGGCTTGCCGTGAAATGTTGCTAGCAACATTGATTGTCAAATGAAAAGAAACGGCAAATGAAAAATGAAGAAATGTAAAAAAAAAACAAATTTGGTAAATTTTGTTAAGAAAAGTGCTTTACACATAATATACAATAGTAATATCGTTTATGTTGAAAAATGTCAAAGCTTATACTAAATCTTACATAATTCAAGCCGGGGTGATCGAAACTTTCGTCGAAGCTGGTGACTGCTTCTAGGCTGTCCATGCTTCAAAATGTTCTATAATATTCAAATAAGCACATAAATATATTGACAGAAAATATGGAGAAAAATATATATGTATATAAAGAAAATTGCGAAAACCTTTCACTTAAAAATGCGATATCTTCGGAGTATTCGAATCGCAAACGGACTGTCAGTTTTCGCTCAATTTTAAATGGCATGTGCACTTTAATAGGTTTTAAAAAATGTTGCTGGCATGTTGCGCGATGTTTTCAGTGCGTGAACTGAGTACTACTCTGCCATGAGATACATATGAAATTTCACGCATATTTCACGGCAATGCTATTTGTATGGATTTTGACAGCTATTTCACGTGAAATTCGAACTAGTACTATGCTTTATTGGCGAAATTTCACGGCAATGCAGTTAGTACTAGCCTGTAAAGTTAAATTTAGTCACAAAAAGTTGAAATGACAGCACTGACTGATATATGTATTTATGTAACTTCGAATTAGAAAAATCCCCTTCACCTTCTAGACCTTTTTTTAGACTTTTTTAACGATAATTTACATTTTGTTTGAGCGTTTTTTCTATCAGAAGAATAAATTTGGAACCTTGCCCCACTCACTCTGAAAGATTTGAATATTTTGCGAGACAAAAAAAAAAAAAAATTTAAAACGACGGGAATTTTCAGCAACTTCAAACTTGCACTTTGTCACACCAGAATCAAAAGGGCTATAAAATTGCATACCAGAAAAAACATTAAATTCTGAGTTGAAAATTACAAAATTTTGTAGAAAAGTTGAAGTCTTTTTTCAAAGCTGTATAAAGCTTGAAACTATAAAGTAGCTTTGCTGTAGTACAAACTATATAAAATTTGTTTATTCACTTATTTTATATACATTTTTTATTCGTTAATTTCGTAATTAAATAATTGAATAAAAGAATTTTATATAAAATTTGATTTTTGTCGTTAATTTTATATAAAATTATTTTATTTTACTATTTAATTATATATAAAATCCGATTTTTTTCGTTAATTTTCGATTCGGTTTGATTTTTATCGTTAATTTTCGATTCGTTATAAAAGTCGATTTTTTTCGTTAATTTTCGATTCGTTATAAAATTCGATTTTTTTCGCTAATCTTATATAAAATTAATTAGTTAAATAAAATAATTTTATATAAAATTAACGAAAAAATTCAAATTTTATATAACATTTTTGTATTCAATAATTTAAGTACGAAATGAACGAAAAAAATTGTATATAACATAAAATAATTTAATAAACAAATCTTACATAAAATTAATGAAAAAATTGGCATCAAAAGCATTTCATATATTGCAAAAAAACTTACTTTCTCAACCCTCCTTTGTCTCACTGTGCACCTTCCATACATTGTCCGCATGAAGACAGCATTAATATTCATACAAATTTGTATTTTTAAGCACTAAAATAAATGCTTTTAATGTAAACTTTTACTTTTGTTTTCGAACTTTTAGTTTCCACTTAATTTAACCTTTATAATTTGAAATGCACTTTAAACAATTTTAATTTGCCATTTCTAGAGGGCTTAGCAATTTCTAGAAATCCAATTTTTTTTCTAAATATCCATTTACTAAAAACAATTATACACTTTCTCATCTATGGCACAATAATAAAAGAAATTTCGGGTATTAGTCGGAGCACAACCAACAAGAATTTGGCAGCTTTGCCAAATTCCATTTTAGCAAATTGTGTATTGTCTGCCGTACAAAGAAAAAAGACAAAACGAGAACAGAAAACAATGAAATTTAAAATAAACTAAAGAAAATTTGCGTAACCTGTCGAAAATGCAAATGTGGATTTTAATAAAAAAAAAAAAAATGATAAAACAACAAACCGATTCAAATAAAATCTGATCTTTTCAAATAAAATTCGTTTCGAATTCCTTTTTATAATCACTTCCAATGATTCACCGTTTTATAATAATATGCAAAAATTTCGGGGTCGTCGTATCCAGACACTGCCAAACATATCTACTGGCAGAATTTCCTTTGCCTGCAAGCACAATCGTATAAATGGGTTTGATTACCCGCTGTTCTTAATCTTTGAGTTTTTATTATAAAAAATTAATTATAAATAAAAACTAATTTATAAAATATGCGCCGCTGGTGCTCAAAGTCGCGGTCACACGTGTGGAAAATGTATTAAAAAAAAAACCTACATATGTTTGTTCATTTTTTTGTATGATCACCGCTAAATTTCAATTAGAAAATAAAAGTAAATAAAAAGATGAATACAAAAAAATAAAAATTGAAAAAATCTACAGGGTACTATTATGATACATTTACAAGACACAACTTCAGACCATCATTGCACGCCTTACTGAATCTAATGTGTCATATTTCGCATGGCCCATGTGCATATAAAGTGGGTGGATGAGTTTTTGCAATACAACACATTTTACGCTAAACTCTTACAATTGCAAACCATTTAAATTTTCTTATACAATTTAATCAACATGACCCAATTTTTTAAAACAAATTTATGATTATTTTGCACATTTTCCTATTTGAATTTAAATTATTTGTCATATGCGTATCATTAATTACATTCTAGATACTTTCTCTAACTATGACAAGCATATTTTTGTTAGCAAATTTTGTTCAAAAAATTCACATTAATTCATTCTAAAAATAATAAAGAAAAATATTTTCACGTTTCGTCGCAAGCAAACGAATACTTGGCAACAGCTGTCGAAGCTGGCGGAGAAAAATAGGAGGGGAAAATGTAGTGAGAAAGATTGTAAATAATATGTAGCAACTTTCAATCTTCGTTGCAATATTTGCTGCGCTTCGTACAATTTATGCCATATTAATTTATATCAATAATTCTGCATAGTCCTCTCTCGTTCGCTTCCACTTTGGTTCGCTCCCCTCTAGCATTTTTCGACTTGTGTGCATACTCGTATCTGTATATTATATACCGTTAAGCGCCAATGCCTTGGGGGGCTAACATAACACTAAATACACATTTACATATTTAGGCGCTATTTTTAGCATCAAGTGCATGACTCGTCGCAGTTGCATGCAACAAATGTTTGGCAGCTGTGGTAATGTAAAATTAACGGAAAGAAAACTAAACATTGACATCCACCCCACTGCTTGCATACATCTATACATATGAATATTTGTATTTTATATGTACATGTGTATATGTTTTTCGTGTTCTGAGGTAAACAAATTGAAATGTCAATAAGGCGCCGATTAAAGCATTTGAATATTTGTTACATACTTGGTGCGTGCTCCCGTGGGAGTTGTGAATGCCTGCATACCCCGCGAGAAATTTAGTTGGTGTCTTTCTATTTTGCAAGTATTTAAATAACCACTCTTACATCAACCACCGTTTAATCATTTGTGTAGTCTTGATCATCCTAGTTTCATTTTCCAATAATTGCTCACCAGAATATAATTTTTTTGTGTTAGATTAAGTCACAGCGAGATAGCACACAAATATGCAATACATTTTTTGAATTGTTTTTGTTTTTTTTTTTTATCATATATCTACGAGGATGGCTCATTAAGTCCCTTCAATGCTTCACAATTGGTGAAGGGCAAAGGGCCCTGAAAGTACTCCACAGATTAATTTGAGGCCCTTTTTGTCTAGGTTTAGGCAGCAGGTTAAGCATGATCTGCTAGTTTCAATTTTTGTGTCAGCTGTCACTTTCTCAAATCTATTTGGACGGTTCAAAATGGTAGATCTTTTCAGGCGTCTAATGTCTAGTAAATTTATTGTCAGTAAATTCTCATGGTTAGACTGACTATTTAGGTATATGCGAATTACTTCGCTAAATTCATTTTTCATATAATAGCGTGAACCGATGCGACGAATACAACTAGAACTACGCGCTTGCAAAGACAAGCTTGTGGAAATACCGCAAGACTTTTTTGCCAACCTTATATTTTCGTGGTTGAGTTGCGATCGCGCAGTAAAAACCATACATTTAAGTTTTCAATTTGTTTTGGGTTCTCTTGAGTTATTGAATCAATATTTGGTCTTTTATATCGGGTGTTCTTTAAAAGCTTAGGAACTTAAAATGAAAATACAACACAAAAATATATTGGTTCACTTCATCCGTCCATTTTTCCACTACTTTTTCCTTAAAATCTGCCCGTATGGCGTCAATGGTGGCTTGAATATTGCAATAAATTGATTGTTGTCGCTGTTTGGAAACAAAAATTTGGTCAGTATGGCTCGTAGATCTCGCCATCCATCGTAACTGCAGCTCCTTTCGAAAGAAATAAGAACCGATAATGCCGCCAGTGCTCTATGAATTTTTGCGATTTATTTTTGTCTTTTTTTTCAAAGTAAATTTTTACAATTTGGAAGCGTTTTTTTTTTTGTGGCGTTAACGATTCATGATGACTTGTCAAACTTTACCTTACCTTGGCCTTACTCAACAGAAATGTTAACACAGTTTGCTCTTCTCAGCTGTCAAACCATAGTTATCGACATCGATAATTCTCATGCAGCTAAAAACACCCGATATGGGAAATTAATAATAATTAAAAATTAAATATCTTATTGAAAAATCTCGTACTTCACTGCACACAAATGTATCTTCTCAATTGGATAAATTTATTTCGCTGCCATACTAGTTTTGAGTGTCCATATTTGCACCGGTAATAAACTAGAATTTCGTATTACTTTCGCAGATTTTCCCTGCGGGGTGCTAATGTTTGTACTTCACTCTCCCTTCGACTGTTGACATCTGCTTGCCTCATTACATTGCTTTCTAGCTCTTCACTTCTTCTTCTTCTCTCAACGATGCTGCTAAAGTTTGACGGCTTGTGTTTTTCAACACGTGTGGCAATGGCTCATTGAACCAGAGCGGGTCGTGAACTGTCAGTCTCTGCTTAGCACTATAGAAAGTAATAGAAATAAATGCATACATGAGTATCACAAACGGTATTTTATTCAACGCGGCAACGCATTTCACGTGCTGCCGGAAACGGAAGTGCCAGCAGTCGACAATCAAAGAGCCACACGTATTTGGGGGTGTCTTCTTCTTCAGTGATTTCTATTTTTGTTTTTTACATCTGACACGATAATAAATAAAAGTTGAGTGAGGCAGCAAATTCGAGCTGAGCTATAAATGTTTGAGAAATGCTAGTATTTGGAGTCAGTACCGAATAGTAAACGTAGTGCGGCAGAGTGCTTATGATTTTTCTTTCTACACACATAAATACATATTTGGCATAAATTGGCGATTTTTCTACTTTTGATTTGTAAATTTAAATTCAGTTAATTTTATAGACGCAACTGTGATCCGCTATGCATTCCTACACGCGCACATATGAAACGCATACACGCACACACAGCACTGGGTAAATTTAATAAATAAAATATTATAAATTACATATAATTATAATGAAATTGTGGTTATTTTTCATATTGATTTGTGCACATACTTTTACGTGTGTAAATGGCAAACAAATTTAGTAACACGAAAATGTATTTAATTATATGCTCGTAGGTATGCATGTCTAATAATTTTATAAATCCCACTTGTAATTAATTTTCGTGCTGCATGTTGCAACTAAGCCCACATTCATTTTTAGTTTTTTCATATTACGATTTTGCGTGTCTTTTTGTGTGTGTGTTTTTCTACCCAAATACTATTTAAAATTTGACTCATAATTTTTATATCAATATTTTTTTGTTCTTTCTAGCGCACAAAACTCGCTCTCCCGTCCAGCACCAAGACAGAACTACATCTCTGACATCAGTTCACCACTCATTCAGGTAAGAGTTTTTATTTGATTTTTTTTTAAACTTAGCTTCAATTGTACTGTTAAGTATTTGTAATAAATAACCCACGCACATTCTGTAGGACAAACATGAATTTTTAATTTTTTTCTTCCTTAAAAGAAGTACTTAGATTTAAATTAAAAAAAGGAAGAAGAAAAGAACGTATAGAAACAATTTTGGAGAATTAAATATTAAAATATAATTAAAAAATTGTGACAAAGACGTACGAAAGTAATTTAGTTATTTTGTGGCAATTGAAAGGGGTGTTTAATGTGACAGATAAATGCAAAATTGCGCATTCCAATGTTATAAAGCAAAACAACAAAAAAAGGTGAAATAAAAAATTAGTCAATTCGGTTATTTCAATGCACTGTATTAAAAAAAAAAAAAATCAATAAAAAAAAATCTATTTTATGTGATAATCTTTATTTTCATTCAAAATAACCATTTTTACATACTTTATGATCAGCAAGTGCCGGGAATGTTTAAATAAAACAAAACAGAGTGAAATTTCAAGCAAATTTATTTTATCTCCTTCAAAATATGACCCGTCTGAAGCAACACATTTGTGCGAACGCTTAACCCAGTCCTCCATGCACCCCTGGTAGGCCAACGAAGGGATGGCTTTCAGCTCCTTCGTCGCATTCTCTTTGACCTCCTCTATCGACTGAAATCTCCTTCCACGAAGTGGTAACTTCAACTTGGGAAATAAAGAGATGTCGCACGGGGGCATATCAGGTGAATACGGTGCTTCCACGATGGTATTTACTTGGTGTTTGGTAAAATAATCCAGCACAATTTGGGCTCGGCGCGATGGCGCGTTATCATCATGCAAAATCCAAGAATTGTTTGCCCACATTTCCGGCCGTTTGCGACGCACAGCAAACGCTTCAAAACGGAAAAATAGTGACAGATGTGTGTTTTACAGTCCTACCAACATAAGAAAAAAATATGGACCGGTTCCCACGAATTAAACATTACTAAACGGTACGTTTTGATCATAGGGCATATATGTCGAGTTTTCAATGAAAAAATTCGTTTTTTTTAACTCACAAGGAAGTGGCAACTCAACTCATCAATGGATTGTTCAATTGATGTTAAAATATATACACCTGTGCTATTCTAAGTTAATATACCGTCTCATATTTTAGTAAGTAGTAGCGTACCGTATGACAATCGAGGCGGACACAAGGAGTCAATGTTTGAATATCGATGAGTATAAATCTTTTACAATAAAGATATAGGGATAGTCAGAGACCCTAGAAAATGATGTTTTTCAATAATTTTTTTTTTTTTGCTAGTCAGTTCCTTTATTTTACCAAAATAATTTTACATTAATACATCATGTTTCGATTTGACTTTAGCAAAATTTCAAAAAAAAAAAAAGAATTGTAAAAGTTATCGCTATTTGTATGGAGCCCGTTTCTCCAGAAGTCCCTTGCGGAGATCATCACAAGTCCTTGGAGATTCATCTAAAATCAATCGGACGAGAGAAATTAGTTTTATTAATAGATAATCTTGTGCATGATCGAAGCTTTTTTTCAAAATTAACAATATGGCGGCCTCAGGAAATATTTTTCAGATTTTCGAGAAAAAACTGACAATTAATTGTTCAAAAAAAAAAAATCTAAATTTTTGAAAAAACAAAAAATGTTTCGATCAAGCACGAGTTTTTTATGTTTTTCAAAAGCAGTAAAAATTGTATTGAAATCTACCAAGCGGTTTTTAAGTTATAGTGATCACCAGTTCAAAAAACATAGTTCTGAGAAAAAAGCATTTAAAGTTTTTGTAGCTTCTCCGGAGCGCCCCAGCGCACTGTGTTAATTGTTGAATAACTCGAAAAGTATTTGTTGGATTCACTTCAAACTTATATTTATTATTTAATTTATATTTTTAAGATATTATACTTTAAGAGAATGCAAAAAAAATCAATTTTTTGAAAATTCGTGGAACAACGTGTGCAGACACCTTGCAATTGTTAGTTTTTAGTCTAATTAATTTTTGTATATCGAATACTGTACCATCTCTATCTGTGTGCGTATGCTCGATTTCCATTTAATAACTTTATTTCGAGTATTACCTTTTACCCAGAATTTTCCGATTGCTAAATTTATTCCATCTTCAGCCAAATGTTTATTTAGAAAATTGCTAGTGAGGCACAAGAAACTAAGTACTAAGTAGTGCTTCCTGTTTGGCAATAGCAGTTTTAAATAAAGTTTAAATTACTAACGCACCTGTCCGGTTATGAAATTGAGCCACATTTATAATGAAGTACTTAACGAATGTAAATATATTTTTTTGTTTTTATTTCCTTTTATTTTTCACTTCGAATGCCAATACTTAAGGATTTCCTAACTAAACAATATTATGTGCTTGGAACCCGGTTGAGTGCGGTAATTGATTTCAATTTTAAATTTTTTCTTTGTTGAATTTTTCTAATAAACAAATTCTTATATTTTGATTAGTAAAAATATTGTAAAATAGAGAAACGCAATTTTTTTTAATCGTTTTTTATTATTATAATCAAATATTCAAGAATGCAACGTTTGAAACATTTCACTCTGCATAGCTTTTTATGGAATTTTATGGGCACAGCTTTGTAATAAATATTTACATTTATAATATTTTGCATTATTTTAATTGAGTGCATATAAATATATATTTTATTTACTATTGTACTATTATACGGTTCCAGCACTGTTGTTAATAGTATTGGCTAGTAGATAAAAGGCCACACGTATTTATTTGTTTTCACTTGCTTCTCAAAATACAGAAGTGTCTGTATATATAATATTTACATAGTAATATATTTGTTATATCATAATCTAAGAGCTATTGTATTACTTTACTATAAGACTGTATAGATTGTCCTTTGATCGCCTTGGTTTGAAGTTGATCGCCTGACTTGCAGTTTGTATCGCAAGGCACTTGAACTTCAAGCCAGTTGGACTTGGTAGCATGAAATCATGCCTGTTTTCTACACGATTTTTCGCCTATGAAGTAGTTTTAAAATCTCATCTTGCGTAGCTTTGTTGATTTCAAGTTAGGATGAAAGACTTGTTATATCTATATTCGTTTTGCATTCTAAGATACAATGTTTTTATGGCCATATTAAATTTGAGTATTTTTAGATTGAGTGGAGAAAAGGGGTTTAAATTCAAATCGAAGCGAAATATCGTATGTAGTTTGGGTACATACATATGGTAAAATTTCGCGAGTAATAAATTTACAGAGCAGTTTAGTCCGTTATCTCTCTAACGAAAGGATCATATAGACCCCTCTAAAATAAAGGCATTTGGAAAGTTGCAAGAAGGTTAAAAACTTTCGTAGAGAATTGTTCACCGGAAAATTTCAATTAATTCCCAGATAAAAATCTGTATAGAAATAACTTAAAAGTGCAAAGACAACAAAAAAATAAATAAATAAAAAAACAAAATATGTTCCTCATACTAAAATGTAGGTGCTATTAAGAGGTCCCGGTGGTCTAGTACTCGAAAATTTAGGGCATTTTCTAATTTTTTTTTACAATAAAAAAATGAAAAACGATTTTTAAATTTTTAGGGGTTTTTATTTCACTTTTTTACATATAAAAATGAAACTTTTTTTTTTATTTTAATAATTTAAAAAATGGCGCTGAAGTTGATCCTCCCAAAAAATTGGACCCGGACGGTGTTGTCCATTTTGTCTCTTCTATTTATCTGAAACACAAAAACCAAAAAAATTATTAATCAGTATGACTGTAGCTATGTCCCGCTACTAGAATAAAAAAACAAACGAAAAATTTGATGGCGCGTTTTTGAGTCTGACACTCTAAAAATCGGTTTTTTTCAGTTTTTTAATAAATAAAATACGAAATAATTGAAATAATAATATGATTCTAATATGATAATATGATAACATATTAAAATTTCAGACGATTCGGTTGAGTAGCTTTTTGTTTTTTTTTGCAACACCAGACCGAAAGAAGTCGTTTCGAGATAAATGAGCTTAAAGTGTGAGGTACAGGAGCGCACGGACCGCTCTCTACCTAATTAATGGGCTCTAGAAGCTATAACATTGTGAATTTCTGCATGAAGATTTCACTGTATATTCTTAAGATACTAAACTAACGAAGTTAGGCCGATAGTCTTAGCTACTAGTGCCTTTCGTAATGTAATATAGTTATTTATAATTATATTTCTAATAAATAAATAAATAAATAAATAAACTAACGAAATATCGAAAAAACAAAAAATCGATTTTTCGAAATTTTTAGACCATCGGGTCCCCTTTAAAGGAGGACATAAAAAAGTTGTTGCATATTAAATTTTTTTATATGAATTTTAAACTTTTTTCCACTCAGGCAAGAAATTGCAAACTAAATGTTACCATAACAAATTTTAACTTAAAAAGCAAAATTATTTGAATGTTTTACCATATGGGTTTGGATCTTCCGTTTTGACTATTTTTCGAAGTTTATGTTGAATTTTGAGTCTTGGTTCATTAGGAGACTTAGTACTATTTTATGACAAATATTTTTCTTGTCTATTTTAAACCGCTATATTCTGGGCTAGGGTGCCGAATGAATTGGAGCACGACCACCATTCGGCAGTTCGAACCTCCGATCACGAAACACCAAATGATAGAAAAAGTTGTTCGCTCCTCGGCAGGCAACCGCAAGCTTCAAAGAGTATTTCTGCCATGAAAAAAGGCCCTTGTAAAAAACCATCGGCCGTTCGGAGTTTTTTCATAGTTGTGTTCAGCAGTGAATGTAGGGATTCCACAGTTTCTTATGTCGGTTTATCATATGAATGAGTAAAAGGGTGAAAACCACTGGAGGGTGACCTCCTCTCTTAAAAAAAATTCAGACGTAAACTTTCAAATCACCAAAACAGGTATATTTTTTTTTTGTTTGTGTCCCCATTAACAGCACGCATTGGCGGAAGCTTATTAAATTTGGAAAAAAAATTTAATTTTGTCGTACGGCATTATGATCGTATGAACGCGGTATAAGACGTTACGCGGTGGTCACAAATACCCATTGTGATAGTCAGGAGAGAAGAAATTTCCTGAAAATTCATATTTATTTTTAAACAATTCCAGTATTTAGGTGAATACAGTTAGCCCTTCACCAAAGTGGTACCAAAACTGTACATTACCTCGAAAAAGTGGTGCACTAGTGATCTGAAGCGTGATCGCATCATTCGATAGTCATGAATTAAATTAGACAATTAATTGAGTGAATGATGATCACGATGGGTTAGTTTTCTGCTATTAATTTTATTATCGCAATATTAAAATATATGTTTTTGCGTTGTAAAAAAGCAACGACCTACACAATATGAAGTTGGAGAAAAAATAAAAAAACAAAAAAATTGGCTTGTTGCTGTTTTTTCATAGTTTTATTGTAACAATGACGCGATCAAGTGGTTTTGTTTTTGTTTTATAGCGCCAACTAGCTATTACGCCCACTCATATAGTGTGTGTGCTCATAATCAAGTAGGAATTTTTGGATAAATAAAAAAAAATAGATCACTGATCAATTACTGGTTTTTGTTTGGTATTTTTACTAAATTACGCTATTTTTATTTGTTTATTCTTTTTGTAGGATGATGGCGATAACAAAATGCTGAAGTTGCGTTTCGATGTGAGCCAATACTCCCCCGAAGAAATCGTTGTCAAGACTGTCGATCAGAAATTGATGGTAAGTGGCATTGAATTAGCAAAATCACACACACACACACATAGATATATAAAAAAATCAAATATCATTGAGATAATCGCATAAAAACATCCATATATGATTATTCATAGAACAACTGACAAACACCCGAAATTATAATTAACGTTTGACCAGCCACAGCAGATACAATGGCATTAGCAGCATAGCTAGAAAAAAACAATAAAGCCAAATTGCGCACAACGAAAGCTTCTTTGATAAGTTGTTGACACTTGAAACAACAGAACTTAAAAACCAAATTACAAAAACAAAAAATCAAATAGCATAAAGTGTATGTGCATACAGTCACGCAGACCTTATTTGATGCATACACCATTTTTTTACAATAGTAAAGGGTTCTACATACATACATATATTACGCAATAGGTCTGTTCATGTAAAAATTTTCTCGTAACCTGTCAGTAACTTAATTTCCGAGAATTCGTTCTCAAAGAGAAAAATTTTAAAACAAAAAGTACAAGAACGCAAAATCAGTAACAATTTGCAAGTTTTACGAACAGTTGATAAAATTGTTGGTGGGAAAAATCACAAAAATTAAAAAAATTTTCAATTGAACTGCCTCTTATTAAATTAAAAAAAAAAAATTAAGTAAATATAATGCAAAATAACGATCTTAGCATTACACTATTTTATTTCCACATGAATACTTGCAACTTCCCCTCAATTTGAAATGTCATTTTGTTCTCTCACTTTCCCCTACTTTGCAAATTTTGTTGGATACATGAACACCAAAACTTGATAACAGTTGTTACATACATTGCGAAAATGGAAAAGCAGATATTTTATTTTATTTCATTTCTCAACATAAAATACAAAACAGTGTTCACTCATTTAATTGTAATGCAAAAAAAAAAACATAGAGAGAACTCACGCCGCAGCTTAAATGATTGTAGTTAAAAGTACAGCTATCGAGTGAGTTTGACATAATGAAATACGAATTTTTATGTACGCTTTTTTTTAACCATGGGACTGCGTACTTCGATAGAAAAACGTGATTTAGTTTTGAAGCATTTAAAAAAAGGAATGACGCATCGTAAAATAGCTGAAATTGTATAT
Source organism: Anastrepha obliqua (assembly GCF_027943255.1). Classification (NCBI taxonomy): domain Eukaryota; kingdom Metazoa; phylum Arthropoda; class Insecta; order Diptera; family Tephritidae; genus Anastrepha; species Anastrepha obliqua. The sequence continues at coordinate 55,091,408 of NC_072893.1, forward strand.
TTAAGTTCGTCACTGTTCTGCACATTATTGAAAGTCTTATGAATGAAAATCGTGTGGGAAATAAGGGACTACAGGCGCCAAATAAACCTCTCACAGAGAAAGTGAGGAAAAATCCAGCAACAAGCGCTGTTAACTGAAATGACGAAAAAGGATTTAGGTAAGACTTGCCATCCAGAAACTGTACGGAGCTTACTGTGGGAAGCAAATTTAAATGGTAAAATAGCCCGTAATAAACCTTTCGTAATTGCAAGGGATAGAAGTAAGGGATTGCAGTTTGCGCGTGACCATCTAAATAGAACCCCAGCATTTTGGAGGACGCGAACGTATTTTTTGCAGACGAGGCAAAAATAAACTTATTTGGACCAGATAACCGACTTTTATATGGCGCGAGGCCAATACGGAGCTCAAACCCCGCGTGAGCTACTGTAAAACACGACGGTGGATGATTTGGGCATGCATGACGCCATCAAATGAAGTTGGAAATTTGAGCTTTATCGAAGAAACAATTAACAGATATTTAGAAATATTTATATATTATATTTATTTAAACTTCTGCAAGAAAGTTTGGTTCAAAGAGTTAGAAAATTACAAATTGAAAATGACTTTCGCTTTTATCAGGATAACGACCCTAAGCACAAGTTAAATAATACAAAAATGATTAATATTTAAATGTCCACACATTGTTGAAACTCCTGCACGATCACCGGAATTGAACGTTATCGAAAATTTGTGTTCGGCTTTGAAGACAAATATAAGAAAATTTGTCATCCATAACAAATCTGATCTTAAAAAGGTGATACTTCAAGAGTGGAACTAAATTAGTCCAGAAAACGCAAAAAAGTTGGTGGAGTACATGTCACGAATACTTTAAGTTGAAATTGATAATAAAGGATACCCAACAAAGTACTAAATGCCTTAAAATTAAAAAAAATAGAAATAATTAGTTGTTCTGTTTTAAGTTACATCATTCAAGCTGCGGCGTGAATTCTCTGTATGTTTTTTGTTTTTTTTTTTTTTTTGTTTTTTTGCATTACAATTAAATGCGTAAACACTTTATTGTATTTCAAAAGATATTATAAATGTCTGCATACTCTGTTTTTTCCATTTTCGAAAAATATTATTATGAAATATAGAACACTTTATAAAAAAATCGTATCTGTTTCAAATAAGGTGTGAGTGACTGTACATACATACATATATGATTCTGCTACAATTTCAGAAAGATCGCGTTGGCAGCCGTCACCTTCGCGCTGACAGTTCATCAAAAATATGTACATACATTCATATGCACGTACGACTTCTGTTTTTCCTTCTTCTTGCCTATCGACTATTTCGTGCAGATCTCAAGTGTTTTGTTATATTATTTCGCTCGTAAATTCAAATTTCAATACATATTTTCCTTGCCTGCTGTCTCTACACATTCATGGTGTTCTGTGAGTACATGGCATGTATATTTTTGGAAAATGACTCACAGCCGTCGAAAACCAAACACGCTCATAAACATTTTTCAAGTAAACAAGCCGACCAGCGACAGGCTGCATACGGTTGTTAGGAATTTTCTATTTCTCAAGATTTTTCTCGATTTATTTCAAACTTATGTATTTACATACGTACGTACGCACGTAAATCATTGGATCCTCTTCACATCGCAACAGAAATATTCTCCTGTCAAGTGCATTTATTTTTATTTTGCAAATATTCTGCGAATGCTGCTCGTACTGTCTACGCGCCCTGATTTATCATTTGTTCACAATTTGTATTGTATAGTATTTGAATGTATGTAAGTATATATGTATATTACATATAGGGTGGCTCATATAGTGGTTTCATTTAAACTATCAACAAAATTAATAAAAACCATTTCCTTCGACGTATTATTGGTTATTTCGAAAGAGCAAACAATTTCATTTCATTCATGTGCTTGTCCCCGGCTCGCCTCATAGTAAGTAGCGCATCCAGTTAACCCAGTTTTCCCAGACTGTGGTGATAGTTTCTGCTTCAATCTCACGAATGGCTTGCGCGATATTCGTCTTAAGCAACTGAATTGTCAATGGATTGTTCGCACAACATAGGATCGGTCCTTCACGGCAGCTTTGAGGTAGGCAATTGACATCGCCGAAATGGCAAATAATACGATTACCGAACTTAACGCGTAATAAATAGAATCGAAACCTATTTCCGGTCACAAAGAATATTTCTTCAATATGCCTCTGAGGCGCCCACAGTTCACGGAAATGGCTTACAGCAGCATATACAGTATTATAAAACTACATAGTAGATGCTAATTCGACGTCTACGGAGGTAGCACGTGGCTATACGTCATAATTGGCAGAGCCCTATGATGACTTCAGTGACTTAATTTGCCTTTTTACTACAATCTCCATCCGCAAACTGGGTTTTGAGGGTTGCGCTAGGGCTATCTTTCCAAGCAGGTTGGATTGGAAGGAGGAGAGAGTCTGCACGGGCACAGGTACCTCAGTTTCCCCGACGGGTCCAAGATAGCATCTGGGGTTGGAACGGGGCTTTTCCCTAGATCAGCCAATATTTCAGTCTCCTTTAAACTAACGAAAACTAGTTTCAAGCAGAGGTCTTCGCGATCATGCAGGCATGCAAAATACTTAAGGATCGCTGTTGAGAGGGAGAGATAAATATCTTTTCCGATAGTCATACTGTGATTAAGGCCATCTATTCTTGTCAGCTCCTGTAAGTAAGGAGGAAATCAAACGTCTCGAATGTGCAGGAAACATTTCACTTATCTGGGTTCGAGGGTATAGGAACATAGAGAGAAATGATATTGCCGATAAGCTTACCAGGAAACGGTCGACAGAACCGGTTTTAATTGTCTCCATCTCAGAAGTCGGTGTCTTCTTGATCGTTATTAAAGAGAAACTGCACAATTTCTTTCGTAAAAAGCGCAAGACAGCTGGAATTCTATCTAGTCGAGTGCTATCTCAAAACGCTTAAAGTGCTAGGGATCCCCCGCCATTCATTTCCCAAACTCATAGCGGTGTTCACCAGTCACTGGGCGATTGGAACTTATGCGGAGAAACTTGCAAATCCCCATTGCAGACGCTGTGTAGGATCCGGCAGAGAAAGAAACACTTTATTTGCAAATGTCTGAGTCAGGCGACTAGGCTTTTGAGGTTCCTTAGTGTACCTTCCGGGGATAGGCTGAGGCAGTTCTCCAACCTAGGTCCCTCTTCTCTCCGCCACTACATCAACAGCACTAGATGGCTTTTCTTGCGTTAAATTATAAAATTTTTGGCAGATAGTGGTCTATATTACGATATCAAAACAGCACTCTAGTGCTACATACTTGGGGTTTAGTCGTGGTCTTTAATACTTCAGAATCGCTGTGGTCGGTTCATAGGCTAGGAGTATAGTTTTTTTTTTTTTTTTGACATTTTTAATAAATTAATCGCAAAACCATAGTTGGTAGACTTATCTGCCTCCCGGGCTAGTATTACGGTGATTCATCCACGATTTCATCTCTCTCAACATTGTTATAACCGTAAACCTATCTGCGAAGAACAACACAACTCTGCCAGTTCAAGCCAATACAAGCAATTTTTACTTAAAAAAACGCTCCCCCAAATAGTGACCGACTCCGCTTTCCCCCCTTCATCTTCCAGTCTGTACTTTTAGAAGACCTTTCGACCATTTTTCCCTATTCAGAAATCGGCGTAATGCGACCTATAGTATGTGGCCTATTGGCCGTTGGCTGACTTCCAGATGTTGGATTCTCTTGGCTTAAGAGGTATTTTTCTGGCTGCGCCATTCCTTAAACAGCAGCGTGCACAGCACAGCCTCCAATATGCCGATTGTTGAAGAGTTATTTAAGTGATATTAAAGCTATGTGCATACATATATACACACCTTCACACATGTAAAGGGCACAGATGCATCCCAGACCGCGCATCATAATTCGCTAATGGTGAGAAGCTGGTCATGAGCCAAGTGAATCTTCACACCTCAATTGCTGCGTGAAAAATAAATTTTCAGAAAACAGAATGGGGATATGTTTTGCTCCAATACATATGTATATGCTATGTAAATACATACATACATGCAAAAGTGCACACATTGGATATGAGCTTAGCTGAAAAATTAAGCTAATAAAATCCGATATTTACATTAGAATTTGGCGAATATTTACAATTAACAAATAAAAGGAATTTCGCTTTGCCAACAGAGTCAATATAAATGTAGGTACATGTGTATGAGAGTGTGCCTGTGTATGCATGAATGTATATACTATGTATGTATTATTCTTTCCTATTCGATTGTTTGCTAATTTTTTGCCAAAAATAAATAAATTCATACAAATTGCGTTTGCGAATTTGGGTAGCAAAATTATCCATTTGCATACACGAAGGGAAGCAATTGAATGCAATTTAAGTTGAAAATTTAAGAAAAGTATATACATAAATAAATAAAGGACTTGCTCAAACAACTTAGGATTTAGACGAAAGATGACTATTTCGGGATGTAATGGAGTCCCAAAAGCTTCGTGAGCATGGTTCTCATTTCAATTGCGATAATTTCGCTAATTAATATACACATTTGCTCAAAAAAGAGGGTAGTAATGAATATGGCCAAACATATAACGAAAAAAAGCCGGTTCAGCTTCCGGATTTAGATCGATTCAGTCTGACAGTCCGAGTACACAGGATTTTCTGATGGTTTAAATTTTACACTTGTGGTGTAATGTTCAATTCATATTTTTACCTCTCATTTTATGATTACAAAGCCTTACAGACTAGAAGTACAGAAAAGCTTATTGATAGTTTCTTACTGACTAATTAAAAGTGATTTGTTATGAATAGAAAGTTCTAATCTTAGACTCAAACAGAGGTCTCGGCGTTGCAAAAACTAAATAAAGGAAAATATAGATTTTATTAAGCTCAATAAGTGCTTCAGCACAGAATCAAGGCAAAACTAAAAGAAATTAGATAATGGAAGTGTAGTATCCTCCTTGAAGTTTATCTACTCAAGAAGGGTCGAGTGGTCAATTAAACCATTTATAACATCATATACAAGGTGGCGCAAAATTAATTATACATTTTTGTTTTTGAATAATTTTTTAATAAAAAAAAGTTATTTTGAGTGATGGAAATTTCTATATTGACCTTTACCCGCCAAATCTTCCGATGGGGATAAATAATATATTTCGATATCGATTTTTTTAAGGGGTTTGGGGTAGTCAGAGGCCCGAAAAAATGATGATTTTCAATAATTTTTTTTACTAGTAAGTTGCTTTATTTTACAAAAATAAAAACATTGCATTATTGCATCATGTTTCGACTTGACTTTAGAAAAATTAGAAAACAAATTAATAATTGTAAAAGTTATCGCTGTTTGTGTGGAGCCCGTTTCTCCAGAAGTCCCTTGCGGTGATCATCACAAGTTCTTGGATATTCATCTAAAATCAATCGAACAAGAGAAATTAGTTTTATTAATAGATAATCTTGTGCCTGAATGAAGCTTTTTTTCAAAATTAACAATATGGCGGCCTCAGGAAATATTTTTCAGATTTTCGAGAAAAAAAATCGAAATTAAAAAAAAAACCTTCGATCAGGCGCGAGTTTTTTATGTTTTTCAAAAGCAGTATAAATTGTATTGAAATCGACCAAGCGGTTTCTAAGTTACAGTGATCACGAGTTCAAAAAACATAGTTTTGAGAAAAACGCATTTAAAGTTTGCTACCCATTTATGTAGAGTTATACGAATTATTTAATAACTTACACTGTGTCATCTATCGATTTGCTGTTGCCGACGTAGCATTTTAACTTCTCGAGTGTTAGAATCCATTTTTTTTTTTCAGCATACGAACGCTCCGAAGCGCCCGAATAATTAAATTAAATTAAATAATAATTGAATAACTCGAAAAGTATTTGTCGGGTTCACTTCAAAATTTCACACTATATTTTTAACACATTCGCATCGGACTATTTTTCCTTAAATTTTCATAGAAATCGGGGTATTTTAGCAATGTAAAGATTATTAACACTTGTATAAAAACTGCGATAATTATTTTTGTAACTATTATATTTTATAGAAATTTTCAGAAGTTGTACATAAGAAGTATTAGTATTTTTTTTTAGTATGATAGTCGGTAAAAACGCTTCCTTTGTGTAACGGTACTTCACAGAATTTGCATAAATATCATGTTTCGCTCCTTACCCCATGTGTTTTACATACTAGACATATTCTTGTGGGATATTTTTTATTCTATTCAATCTACCAGGTGGTGTTGAAGTTGGGCCAGTAGCTCGTGATGTTGTGGGCTGCATTTCATCAACTTTTTCAGTTAACCAGGCACTCGAAACTGCTAATAAATATTTTTTATAGACAATTTTTTTATTTATATTTATCGCTTTGTATATTACAAAGCTGTTAAATAGTGCAATATTCATTATACCATATATAGTGCTGCCTTTTTGGTCCATTTGGTTGTTTTTCGTATGATAGAATAATAGGAAAGGTATTGATCTGCTTTGTTTATTTAGGATCGGAATAGGAAAAAAAACCCGAAATGAGATATTCGAAGTAAACAGTTAACATGTGTCGACCTAAAAGAGAGCCAAAGGAGACCGGGACGTAAATATCCTTGGAGAAAGTATTTCTGTTCAGTCCAGGAAAGAACACTTCTCACAAAACGAGAATTCTCGTTTCCCGATGCAAATGTGTTAAGATATTATGCTTTAAAAAAATGCAAAAAAATGCAATTTTTTGAAAATTCTGACTACTCCTAACCCCTTAACAGGCCTAAAATTCTGTCTAAATTTGAATCAAGCAACTGCCGTGAACGTACCTGGCCAGAAGCGAATTCAATGATTTTACACATAACGTGCTTTGTTTTCAGTTCAACTGCAAACAATGAAATTTTCTTTTATTTCTCTTTCTACTATTTTATTTTAATTCATTTTGATTCAACTTCTTTTCCTTTCGCCCCTATCGTTAATAAATTTTACCGCTATGCGCCTTGATACAGAAGTATATATGTATGTATGTAAATATGCTTTGACCAAAACGCCTCCCCTTATTCTCATTTGACAGATAAAGTGTTTTTTATTCTGTCTATCTAACTATTCGCTCCATTCAATTATGCCCAAAGTGAGTGTTGGAAGTTTGCTTGTAACAATTTTGTTGGCGAAATAACTAACACACACACACGCACACACTTAAGTTCCAAATGAATTAATGTGCGCCACAAATATGACCCACACGCTGTCATGTAGTCACAGATAAAATACGACGTCTGCAATGATTGTGATTGCAAAACTTATCGCCACTCACTTAGAAACACACACACACGCATACACATACACTCTCTCTCACACATGTTGACACATTTTTTAAGAACACCACTTTTATTGTATTTTGCCTAATTGAAACTTTCACTAATCGGTTTTTGTTTTTGTATTTTTTTTCTTTGCATTTCATCGTAATTTTGAACAGGTGCATGCCAAACATGAAGAGAAATCCGACACGAAGAGCGTGTACAGGGAGTACAACCGTGAGTTCCTCTTGCCCAAAGGCGTTAATCCGGAATCGATTCGCTCGTCGCTCAGCAAGGATGGCGTTTTGACTGTGGAAGCGCCACTGCCCGCCATCACATCTGGCGAAACTATGATCCCCATTGCACATAAGTAAATTAACAAAGAAATCAACGAAATGATTATGTAGCAGCAACTGTCGCAAGCAAAAAAAAACAACAACAACAATAATAATAGTAATAAAAACGACAACGAGCAATAATCACAGCGGACGAAGCAGTTGTTTTTGCAGATGTCCGAGCAAGCAAGCAGCTGACAAGTAACAACAGTAACAGTTATTGCAGCAAACAAAAACAAAAATACAGAAAAACAAAAAAATAGAAAAAAGATGCTTGGACACTACTTTTAACTACTTAAATTAAAAACAAACAAAAAAATATTTTAATTAATTTTTCTTATAAATTACATAATTATTTTCGCTAATTTTTACGTTATTTTGAATTTGTTAGTTTACTTTGCGCAAGTATGAAACAATTCTCAAATACTGATAATGAAGAACTTTATAATGTATTAAACCAGATGACAAAAAGGAAAAAGAAAAATGAAGTGAAAAATCTAAACTGTTTTTGTATTTAAATTGATATTAAATTACACAATGAAAAAAAAAATGTTTTGTGTTTTATTTTGAATTTCATAATTTATATAATATTATATGATTTTTAATTGCGTTTATTTGCATTTTTTTAACTTTGCTTGAGTAAATATTTTGGTGTATTTAAATTTTAGAAGAAGATAATAAGTGAAAAAGAAAAAAGTAGTAAGAAAAAAATTGTTTGTTGTGTTAAAGAATATAAATTACACAAAAAAAATTTTTTTTGGTTAAAGGACATTAAATTACACAATGAAAAAAATTTTTTTTTATTTTATTTCGATTTTCATAATTTAGTTGATTTTTTTACATTGCTTGAGTAAATACAATATTTTGGAGCATTTTGTTTTTTTTTGTTACTTTTTAACTTTATTAAATTTTGTTGTTATAAAACAGAAAATAATAAGTGAAAAAGATAAAATTTGTGAGATAAATTTTTTTTGTTGGGTTAAAGGATATTAAGAAAATGTTTTTTGGTTTATTTGGACTTTCTTAATTTATATAATATATTTTTTTAATATCGTTTAGTTGAACTTTTTTAAGTTTGCTTGGGTCAATAATTAGGAAAATTGTGTTTTTTTAATCTTTAAATTTTTTACAATTTTGTTGTTGTAAAACAGAAGATAATAATAAGTGAAAAGGAAAAAAGTAGTAAACAATTTTTTTTATTAAATTTTTTATTTTGATTTTCTTAATTTATATAATATTTTTATTTTTTAGGGGAAATTAGTTGATATTATTAATTTTGCTTGAGGAAATATTTTGGTACATTTAAATTTTATTTTTATTTTTTAACTTTTATTAAATTTTGTAGAATTTTGTTGTTGTAAACCAGAAGATAATAAGTGAAAAAGAAAAAAAGTAGTAAGAACGCAAATTTGCTTTTGTTGAATTAAATGGATAGGTATTAAATTCACAAAGTAAAAGACATTTTGTGCTTTATTTTGATTTTCATGATTTATCTAATATAATTTTGGTTGTTTTGAAATTTTGTTTTTGTTTTTACTTTTGCAATTTATATTTATTTACGCTTACTGTAGTTTCACTTGGGTTAATATTTGCATCAATTTAAATTATTTTCTATTCGCTTTTTTTTGAAATTTTTATTTTGATTTTCTTAATTTACAATACATATTTTTTTAATGGCGTTTAGTTTAATTTCTTTAACTTTACTTGAGTTAATATTTAGGTAAGTTGGTATTTTTTACCTTTTTTTTAAATTTTGTTGTTGTAAACCAGAAGAGAATAAGCTAAAAGGGAAGAAAACAGATTTGATATTAAATTACGCATTGAATTTTTTTTATTTTAATTTAAGCAATTTATGTATATTTACTTGCGCATACTGAAGTTTCACTTGGGTTTATATACGTAAATGATTATTATTTTCGTTTTCAGCATCTATTCGCTTTTTTTTTTTTAATTTTTATACTATGACTTTAACGCCGCATGTAAAGCATCTAATTCAAGTTCCAAATAACAACCGAAATATCGCCTAAAAACTGTCTACACCAAATAAATGTGCATTATTTAACTCACAGCTTTGTGTAAAAGTCAACTAAAATAAAAAAATTCCTAAAATAACTAACTGAAAATTGAAACCAAAACAAGTATTTACAGCACTTTTAGAAATATTTAAAATAGAATAACAGCATAAATAAATACTTACGTATTGAAAAACTATGCAAAAAACAATAATAAAATAAACCCTCAAACAATGTGTGTTCGTTAAAAAATAAAATTACTCTACTCTAAGAAAAGCGCCTGCAATGGTGCGGAAGAGTTTATAATGAGAAAATAAAATAAAAAATAAAAACTTTGATGTTTGCTTTTTTGCAAAACTAGATTTGCTCAACGCATAATGGTCAGGAATTTTAAAGCGCGTAACGGATGTTTTTTGTTTTTGTTTTTAGTATTTTCAGAGATATCTTTTGAACAGTAAACATTAGCTTATAAAATTTTTGTGAGGTAGAAGACACCCCCAGGTAGAGGACACCCCAGGAACGATAGTTTTTTACAATACCACCGATAGACTATCGATATTGTAGACAAATAATAGAAGGGGAAATTATTTATGGTTTATAAGCTTCCTGAATCTGCCAAATCCTCTAAATCAATCAGTCTTTCATGTTGAAAACCATTGAAAAGCTACTGTACTATTACTTAAGAGAGGAGGGGTATATTCAGAAACGCATTATAAATGCGCAGTAATTGCAGCGCTGGCAACACTGCCAATGTGACAAGTGATGCAATTGATAGATTTGTTAACGATTTGCAAAAAGATTTGTTGCATTTATGAACGCGTTTTATACTAAAATGGAAGTATTATTGAGTTTAGTTGTTGACGATATATTTGAAGTTAAAAGTGATAGTTTTTTGCTAAATTTAAGAAAAAAAAGACGTGTAAAGCTAAAAAGAAGATCACATATAGTAAGATGTTCATTAAAACGAAAAATTCCCAAAAATAAATCTTTTTTTCCTAGTCGCTAATGCTTTTTAATTTATTGTGATTGTAATTCATTACTTTTCCAATTTTCAAAAAAAAAAACAAAATCTTTTTTTGAAACAATTAGAAAATTTTCGCTGCGCGATTTGCCCGTCTATTTTCAAATCTTTATTCACTTTTTTATTTCTTCCGCCACCTTATTCCACAAAACACTCTTTCCTCCTCCCTGAAGCAAATTCACTTTCCATGCTCAGTCGGACTCTGAGAAGCAACTTTACTTCCGATGTACTTAGATAATCGCTAAAATCAAGAAAAATGTATTGTAATAAAATATTGTTTTAATAACGTATATTTAATATATCTTTGCATTAAAAGCTAAAAAAATTAGTTTTATACTCACTTTTCATCAGACAGCGGCAGTATTAAATTTTTTCCTGCAAATAATGCGTGACGTTTGATACAAAAATGGCGTTTTGGAACGCGATGCATTTGCAGTACTGCCATATTTGCATTTCTGAACGCATTGCCACACTGCAAAAGTACGTTGCGCATTATAATGCGTTTCTGAACATACCCGAGGTTATCTCGATAACCCCACTCCATAAACTGCAATTTGCATATCAAAAAGGGAAATCCACAGTTACAGCACTACACACAATTGCTCGCCACATATGACAGAAAAGGCCCTTGACCTAAAGGAAATAGCCCTCTGTGCTTGAAGTTTCATTTAATAACGTGCACTTTCAAGCAATAGCACTGGCACTCTCCACTGGGGGAGCCGATCCAGCAATTGTTAAATGGGTAAGCAACATGCTAAACCATAGGATAAGCTCAGCCTCTCTGGGGCGAGTTACCCTAAGTGTTACAGCCGCGAAAGGATGTCCACAAGGGGGCTACTATCGCCATTGCTCTGGTCTATCCTGGCTGACGATTTGGTGCAAACCCTTAACAATAAAGGGTATAAAATAATAGGGTATGCAGATGCCATTTCATAAAGGACTTAATGCAGGATGCCTTAAATGTAACCTGGGAGAGGTGTAGAAAAGAGGGATTATCAATCAACCCTTCCAAAACAACTAGTATTCCATTTACCAGTAAAAGGTTTCTAAATATACCCACCCTGGAAATAAATGGAATAGAGGTACCTTTGAAGGTTGAGGTCAAATATCTATGAATTATCTTGGATAAAAAACTCACTTCGGAGGTCCACCTCAACTTAGTAGTAAAAAAGACAACGAAAAACCTTTGGACAACAAAACTCTTGGGTAAATCCTGGGGTCTGAACCCTAAAATGACCTCAATCTACACCCAAATGCTAAGAAATATTGTACTATATGGGGCTTTGGTATGGTGGGTTAAAACAAATCAAACTACTGCTGTATCAAAAACTGTGTAAACTATCTACAAAGAATGGCGTGCCTAAGCATAACAGGGGCCATGAGAACTACCCCAACTGCTGGCATGTAAGCCCTTTTAAATTTACCATCGCTACATTTACCAATACAAGAGGAAGCTACTATGCAAATACTCTCTTTTCAAGGTTATCTTCCCATCTAGGTAAGAGTGGAATACTAACCCAACATGGATAAATGATGACTCACAAAAATGGTACACAGATGGTTCCAAAACGCTCCAAAGAGTAGGAGCAGAAATAGTGGGGCCTAGAGCACACAAATCCCTAACACTAAGTACAGATGCCACGATTTTTAATGTGGAGCTCTAAGCCATAATGGAAACAGTGGAAATCATATCCAAAAGAGGGTTCGAGAAAGGAAAATTAAAATACTTTCGGACACCCAATCGGTTCTCAAAGCCTTGAATAGCTTCACATTCAAGTCAAAAGTCCTAATAGAGTGTAACAATGCACTCAACAAACTGGCCACTCATACACAGGTCTCACTGATTTGGGTACCATGACATGAGGGTCACGAAGGAAACGAGAAGGCAGAGTTGCATGCCAAAAAAAAGGGCAGAAGCGCTATTTGTTTGGCCAACCCTAATTTTCGGCCTTAACAAAAATAAAGTAAGGGATAAAAATCGATTTTTTTTGCATGTTATTGTAGTAAAACATTTCAAAAATACCGTGTTAAAATTTTAAGTCAATCCGAGCAAAACTTTTTAAGTTATAGAGCATAAAGCCGAGCCGCCTCAAACATCTGCCGAGACGCAGCAGTTGCGCGCGTAGTCCGTTACAAACTTTAAACGCGGTTTTCTCGAACCTTTTTTTTTAAAGTGCGTAGTCATTGGCATTTGAAAACTACTCAACCGATCCTTTTGAAATTTTGCACACATATTTTACATATAAAAAACCTCCTCCCAACTTTTTTTTTCGCCATTTTTTTTATATTAAGGTGGTTTTACACCTACAAAATGGCGGCATTTTTTCGTCAAAAATCACTTTTTACTTCAAACGACTACCAAATGGCTGAAAATGGAAATAAATCGTCAAAATAAACGTTGGGGGGAAGTTTAACTCATACTTTAACTAAATTATTTGATTTTTTTGATTTCAGATGATCCTACGCTGAGATATGCTGACTACTGCAAAATGTATTTTTGAAAAGACGTCTACGTAAATGTGCTCTCATTCGCTCATTTTGCAATACTTTTACATGAAAATTTTATCAAATATTCTTGAAATGTTACTTTATAATATGCAACAACTTTTAATAAACTGACTTGAACCGTTTCGCTACAATAAATTCATGAAAAAAGTGTTTTTTTTAGCGTTTATCCCTTACCCCCCCCCCCCCCCCCCCTTAACTCAATAGGGTTATCTACATATTCTAAGCTCATGCAGGTTCTGCTGTGATAAAGGGGAGTCTATGGAACACTTAATCACCAACTGTGAGGCATAAGGCCATAGGAGACACAGAGTCCCGGGCTCGTATCTACTAGAGGGGGAGACCTACAATTGCTCCCTCCTAAGGAGCTGGTTTGATTCCTCGGTATACTAAATAATTATAATTAAGTAATTAGGGTCGCACAATAGATCAATCTGGGTGCAGTGCATAAAGTCCTTAGCCTAACTCGTACAAACATTACCATTACCATTATTTGTGGTTTTATTTATGGTCAAACGGTGTCGATGTCAGTGTGGGGTATTTTCTAATCTATTAACTTCTATATTTCTAAGCTGAAAGAGATCAGCATAGACGGGGTTGCTTGATTTGGTCAGCGAAGTTAAGTATCTTGGCCTTGTCCTGGATGCCAAACCCTGTCCAAGGCAACAAAGGCTCTCATGACCTGCAGATGTCTACCAGAAAAATCTTGGGGCTGTAACCCAAGAATCCTGAGATGTGATGAGATGAGTGATGTCATCTAAAAACATGGAAGTGCTAAAGCTGCAGCTCCCACTCACCCAGCTACCCAGAGATGATATCACTAAGGTGATCAAATTCGAAAAGAAGTTCAGAATTGAACTGGACAATAAGTCGAACTGGAGGAACATACCGGCATTTGGAAAGAAACTCGAGGAATGTACCCTGTCCTGGTACACAAATGGCTCAAGGGCCCCAAAAAGCGTAGGCGTTGGAATTTACGACCCCAGAACCACATCTGTCTATGTGCAGAGATAAACTTAGACAGAAATGTCCGGAATGAGCGAATTGCCATTCTGAGTGACAGTCAGGCGGCATTAATGGCCCTAGCGTCCTGTGAGATGAAATCTTCACTGATACTTGAGTGCATCGAGAACCTACTAGGAATGCACAATTGCGTCCGGCTAATTTGGGTGACAGGATACAGGGGTATAACTGGGAACGAAGTAGCGGACGCATTGACGAGAAAGGCTGCGGCCTCGCCTTTAATAGAACCCGAGCCCTTCCTTGCCATGGGACAACACACCATCAAAGAGAAGTTCAGAAGTGAGGGCTAAGGGAGGTCTGCACCAAACCATGGGGCTACGTCAGGCGAAATTATTATGGGAGGGTACAACCAAAAGAGGTTTAAAAACTCAGAACACTCCCCAAGGATAATCTGAGAATGTTCACGGGCATCCTCATAGGCCACTGTAGACTCCGAAGCCATCTGCACATGCACTCTTGCCGTTTCTGCAACCAATCCCATGAGACTCCGATGCACCTTCTCCAGGAATGCAGCGCTATAGCGCGGAGAAGGTTGAAACATCAGAGGAAAGGCACATACGCTCAATCCAACCCCGCTCTATCCTGAGCTTAATAAGGGAACTGGGCTTGGATGAAGAACTATGATGAGTAGAGGGCACAAAAGGCCATGAGGTCCAAGTACAAACCTCATTCATACATCTAATATCTAATAAGAGCATACCGAGTCGAACTACGAAGAGCTCTGGCACGAATATTAAAGAAAATCTTCTCTAGGAGCACCGGACAGCCAACAGCTCCACGGATTAAATGCAAAGTGCAAGGCAGATATAAAAGTATTCTCCTCTTCCGTATACATTTTTGTGGAATCATCCTAAAATGGCAATCCTTGGCCGGAAATGCATAAACTCGAATTGTTCCGCTAAAATAGAATCGACTGTAGTGCGATTATTCTTCTTTTATAACTGCTGAATATCTTCTCAAGCTTGTCATCACTTCAGTTCTGGAAATTTTACTCAAATTTGTTCTCCTAATGTCGCTCTTGAAAGTGGAATACAATATTACAATAACGTCGAATCAAAAATCATTGATTAACTTTTTCAGCCGGTATCCATTTTCTTTACATCAAATGCAAACGAAATCAATACAACTTTTTAAGTCATATGCAACTATGTATTTATTTTAATTGTAATCAACATTTCAAGAACTAGGCGGGTGGCGCCTAAAAGTATGCAATTTACTTTATGTCTTGAAGGCATTTCAATCTGTAAAGTCAGATTTTAGAACACATTTTTGTTAAAAAATTAGTTACTATAAAACTTAAGCTACCCCCCGCTTTGAGCTGCAAAGTAGACGCACTACCAGCAGTCAACACTCACAATAAATTACACCACCTTCACTTGACTAATATCTCGCTTCTCAATCATACGCATTTGCTTCTTTTTCATGCGCTTCAATTTCGATGTATTCTTGATGACCTGCACCACTTCCGCCCGTCGTTCATTGGCCAATCGACGTTCTGCATTTTCGATACGTCTCTGATTCTTTTGTACTGCAGCTTCTTTACGTTGTTCTTTAATGTTGCGTGACATTTCCTTTATGTGCCTCAGTTGATTACGCAGCTCCGTCTTCTTTTCGAATGATAAGCGATGTGTGGTCTTTTTTATTGTAGAGAACCTGAAAGGCAGTGGACGTGCTTTTAACATTTCTTGGTAATAGATAATGTAATGTGTAAAAATTTTGGTGAACTTACTTTTCCTTTGGTGTTTTCCATGGACGTCCCGACTTGGGTAAGCCGCGTATTTGTTGGGCACCAGCTGATTTCTTTTTTGTTTGCTTCTTTGCCAAGGGTTTTTTAGCCCCACTTGATTTTTTTATTTCTGTGGCAGTAGTATTATTTTTGATTGTTGTTGTGTCACCGGTTGATTCATTACTTTCAACTGAGGCCGGTGTTGTTTCCGGTGCCTCTTCTGACGCGACTTTTTGTTGCTCCTCAGACATTTTACAAAATCGATTGATTTTATAAAATTATCTGTAATATTTAATAATTGTCTGGAATGCAGCTCCAACTACACGTGTTATTATTTTGGACAATTTTGACACTTTTTAATTCCACAAATAAACCGAATTCATGAATTCGCCTTGGGTTCTACGTTGGATAATAGTTTCCACATATGTACATGCAGGGCTGCATTTTTCGCATTAAAAAAATTTTAAATGGAGCGGTTTCGCAAAATAGACATGAAATAGATAATTTGAGTGAAAGAAAAGCACATACATACGTTCAGCTCAACCCAGTTCCCACGACAGTCGGTTCTACGTAACCGGAACGACCCGGATTTATATCCGAGCAAGGACTGTCACTTCAGCAGCATTCCCAGTATAAGTATGAATGGGGAATGTTTATGTTGTTACAACAACAGCAACAACAACAGCTTCATCTTAACCCACCTTGGATACCCGGGTCTGGCCTTTTTTCATCCTGTTCGAGGATTCTTTTTAAAAGGTTATATCAACAAATCGATGGAAAATTTAATTTTAGGAAGCTACCTGGAAGCTCAAGTCGTTGCCTTTAATATAAATGTAACAGAAAAGTCTGACCAGACTCGGATGGGAGTTTGCTGAGGGAACTAGGTTTATATAAGATATTATGATGAGCAAGGGGTGCAAAAGACATTTAGGTCGAAATGAAAACCTCCTTTTATTTCTATTCTAGTCTAAGTAAAATTTCGGTCTTTTAATGCATCTTCATAGCAAATTTTAGGTTCCCGATTGCGAAATCCGGCCGCCACTCATAACTAAGTTTTTGACAATTTTGTACTGTTATTCTTATTTTTTTATGCATAATTGTCGCGTTAATCCTGTTAAATGTTTGGCCGAGCTCAACATCAAATTTGTTGTATGCCTTGGTGTTGGTTTACAAAAAAATACCATTCAGCTACGGCGGCCGCCATAGAACTCTAAAGTATACAATTCATTTTTGAGGAATACCGCGAAGTTACAAATCTTGGCCGGATATAAATCCAGGCTGTTTCGGTAATTTGACAAAGCAAGAAAGAAATCAAAAGCAGCTGTTTGTTTATACTGGCTTTGTATACAGTTACTGTGTTAATGCCAGTGAAACTTTTTATTCACATCGCATTTTGATATGTCGGTTACAAAAACATAAATTATTTTAACTACTATTTTTCATATTTATGATTTACATATGTACACTATAATTAGGTCACTTATGTCAACTATCAATAAAACATTTTGGGTCAACAACAAAAAAGTTAAAATTTACAAATATTAGAAGGAAGGTAAAAGGACTATCAAACCATAAACCATCGTAAGCTCTTTACCCCAGATGCACCATCTCCGATGTTCGCTGGCCTTCGGTAATAAAATTAAATAAAAGAAGCATTTCAACAACTATTATTATCTTCTTTGGAATCTATATTTGCTGGAACTTATGGGTAATATCACGCTGTTTTTTAGGCACCATTCCCTTTTTGGCTTCTTAATAACATGATCTCGTTGTGCTTTTCTACATTATAGTGATAAAAGAATGCTTTGCTGTATTCAAAAGTAGAAATCATAATGGCACACGCCGGCGCCACTTTTAATAATCGTGGTCCCAGACCGGCATATAAGCCTCGAATTCCATTCATGCGATAAATAGACAAGAGCCGTTGTCGTATATTTAGATTACCTACTTCAGGGGCTGGTTTGTCTAAAATATGTTTGAAAGCAATGATCGGGTATTGTAATTATTGACAAATAAAATTCTCACCTGCAAAAAGCACCTTTTCTCCAAATTCAATTTGTTCGTGCGTTTTAACAACATCGAAAGGTGTAGTAATTGTGGCGGCCAACTGTAAGATTACATGGCAGAATTTTTGCAAACATACGAAGAGATAAGATAGGCAGATTTTTATACAACAATAGTAACGAGATAAACAACATGTTTAACAAAACAACAACAACAAACAGAAACTATTTCCATTTAAAGTAAATTATTGGTATTCATGCAATAGTAAAATGATATTTTTGTTATGTGTCCATATCCATGTCATTTAAAACTCATTGCACTTACCGAACCAGAAATTGCACCGGCCATAAAGCTAAATCCAAACGTCGGCTCCTGTACACCGAACATACTTTTGATATTCTCATAACAAGTCCAGTATATGCCGGAGAAGGGCACGTCTCGCAGTATTGTTGGTGGTAGACCACGAAACAAACCGAAGAAACCCTGCGTTTTCATAACCACACGCACAGTGGATATCATTTCGCTATAGCTCATTTTCTGTGACTGCATTTTTGTGCGAATTAACTCAATGGGACTAACGAAAGTCACTGCACAAATACGGGCAGACACGCCACTGAGCAGTGGTATGTGGAAGGGTATCTCACGGCCGCGTGGCGAGCCTTTCACCTCCGCCATATACTTGTAGTGAAACTCAAGCGCATGCATTTTGAACTGTTCATATGCAACGAAATAAACGATGGTGGATGGGAGCGCAGACACAAGTGTGGGGCTAAGTCCAGACCACAGCGAACCGACACCCTCTTGGCGTGAGATTTTCACAAAAGCATCCTATATGCAAAAAATTACGTGTTAATTGAAGTTACATACATATTTAGAACAAACTATTTATGCAAATACATACAACTGTGCCATTCAAACGCTTTTCAGGCTTTAGCTGATTGGGCATGTTCGGGTCGCAGGGGCAAATATGATCCATAAGTCCATTACAATATAGGAAACACTTGTTTGTGGTGGTTTGTTGTGCTTGTAAACGTGTCTTCACAACGTCCAACGGTGTCACTGCAAAAAGGGGGCGAGCAACAACAATGAAATTCTAAAATATGCTATTTCCGACATGAATTTTTTTTTTAACTTACTGAAACATGCTGTTATAAGCGCTCCCGTGCAGGCAGACACTACCTGCTGCAAAGGGCGTATGCGAAATCTGGGATCTTCTAGTAACAGCCGCGGCTTTTTCGGCGCTAATTCCGAGCTCATTTTAAAATTTTTAGGCACGTTTTGCTAGAGTGCATAGATACACCGGCACGAAACAGTGGTGTATGATGATATACAAATATTAAAAATAAGCTCTACAACTTTCGTGTATTAATATGCGTCTCACTTCATTGATTTAATTCCTTTTCATTTGTAAGCCATTTGTTATTTTGAAAGATTTGGGAAAACATGTCCCGCAACTAAAAATTTTTATGGAAATATTTTATTTCACAGTGACATTCAAATTGGAATTCGCTTGATAAGAAACTTTGAAAGCATCAGGGCTGTATTTTTTCGGATTAGTGAGAACGAGCAACTTAATTGCATACATCTCCGTTTTTTAAGTATTATTTCCTAAATATATAGGTATTTTTATTATTTATGACAGCAATTCAATGCATTTGTGTATATGCTTCGGAATCCAGTCAACAAAACTCTATTTTGCTTGCGAGAAGTTAAAATAGAACGCAAGCGAAATTTTCAAGCACGTTAAGACAGCAAGTAATATGAAAAGCATGAAGTATAAACACTTTGAAGACGCAACGAGAGAAAAAATTTCTTGTCTTACTTGACGTTTACACGGCACAGTTTTGCAAAGACAATATTGTGGGAACACAGCTCAAAGTGTCGTACGGGAACACACCTATACCTATCCTTTTGGCCACACTGAATTCATTATTCATTTTTATTCATTATTCAATTTAATTTTAACGTCGTTATTCGTTCTAAGAAAGAGATCATTCGAGAAGCGTTCTTGCAAACGACAAGACATATAAATTTAGAGTTCCTTTATAAGTTATAAATAAGTATTATTCTTAACAGTTTTGAATGAAACATCACAAATAAATAGTGTTAATTTTAAATAAAAAGCATATGTGGGGGTTTTAGTCCCCCACAATATCAAAACATTCACGATTTTTTACTATTCTATTCAAAATTCATTCATTATTTTCGTCAGAACAAGTAATTTGTATGAAAAGATATTTATGGCGGGTACATAAAAATGAATTGCCTTTATAACCATTTGGACGCCTAAACATAAAAATGTTGTCTATTTTTTGACAGCTAATATGTATTTTTAATTGTCCTCATACCATAGTGTAAATCTATATTTAAAATCAGCTTTTTAAATATTTTCAAACATTTGAGGTTAAGGGGTTAGGGGGGTAGTCAGAATTTTCAAAAAATCGATTTTTTTTTTTTGCATTTTCTTAAAGTATAATATCTTAAAAATATTGTGTAAAAATATGAAGTGAATTCGACAAATACTTTTCGAGTTATTCAACAATTTACAACGGGCGCTCGGGCGCTCCAGAGCAGATAGCAAAACTTTATATGCGTTTTTCTCAAAACTATGTTTTTCAAACTGGTGAACACTGTAACTTAAAAACCGCTACGTAGATTTCAATAAAATTTATACAGCTTTTGAAAAACATAAAAAACTTGCGCCTGATCGAAGGATTTTTTTTTTCAAAAATTTCGATTTTTTTTTAACAATTAACTGTTGGTTTTTTTTTCTAAAATCTGGAAAAAATTTTCTGAGGCTGCCATTTTGTTTATTTTGAAAAAAAAAAGCTTCGATCCGGCTCGAGATTATCTATCAATAAAAATAATTTTTCTCATCCGATTGGTTTTAGATGAATCTGCAAGGACTTGTGATGTTCACCGCAAGGGACTTCTGGAGAAACGGGCTTCACACAAACAGCGATAACTTTTGCAATTATTAATTTTTTTTTTGAAATTTTGGTGAAATCAAGTTAAAACATGATGTTTTTATGCTATGTTTTTATTTTTGTTAAATAAATTAATTAAGTAGCAAAAAAAAAAATTCGTGAAAATCATCATTTTTTCGGTCCTCTGACTACCCCTAACCCCTTAATTGAACACAATCAGCCTTCCAATCACATGAGTATTGGGTGCGTTGAGTTTTTCGTATATCATCAACACAATATAAGTTTTTGCCGTCTTCTGGCTAAACAAATTGCTTTCACTTTCCTTGTTACGTAAGTGAGTCAGCTGATTCCGTCAAAATCCCTGAGAGCTTATTAACGGTCTAATGTTTTCCATACCGTCTGCAAATTCTCCGGTGGTCTGCCGTCTGTCGTTGCCGTTGTCAATGTGTTTATACTACGAATAAAAGACGAGAATATGTACGAAATGGTAACACTGCATGTTAACTTTTTGTTTTGTTTTTACTCCCTGTTCGGTTCATTATTCGCGTTTTCTTTTATGTATTGAACGACGAACGAAAAGTTTTGTTACAAAATTAGTTGAATGCAACAAAATTTATTTATATAAAACATCATACATATTCAGAAAATTAAATATAGTTGGAAAGTGCTCGTCTACGTGTGCTTACAAAACAGTGTTGCAGAGAAATCGGCGCATTGCAGAACTGCCTCATGATGGAAGACGATTCCGTGGAACTTGGTGGCGAAGGAGACAAAAATAGCAAAGAAAGTAAACGGGACATCACAACAATACAAATGGAAGAAAGCGAGGAGCTTAGTCAGGACTCGAGTGTGGTATGTACAAGAAGAAACTAAATCAAGCAACTTTGTAATCGAATTTTCTGGGTTTCATATACGACAGATGAATAACTCGCAAAGTGTATTGGAAAAGATTGCCAATCTGTATGCGGAGCAGCTAATGTCAGACATCATTTTGGTAGTGGGTAATGAACAGTATCCAGCACACCGTGTAATACTCTGCGCAAGTAGCGAGGTGTTCCAAGTGATGCTTATGAATCCACAGTGGAATGAGTGCCGCAAGCATGTTATCGAACTGGTCGAAGAACCGTGTTGTACTGCAGTATTTCCGCAATTTTTAAAATATTTGTATGTGGGCCAAATAAAAATCTCACTACAGACGGTCATGCCAATGTTGGCGTTAGCAGACAAATACAATGTCAAGGTGAGGACGAAAATGAGAAAGTAACTATATATTTTTTTCAATAAACCTCTAAAAACTTTCATACACTCGCAGGATCTCGTAGAGTTATGTGTTGACTACATGATGAAACATATTGCTAAGGCCGCAACCCAAGGCTACCTTGTATCATGGTTACAGTATACAATCGCTTTTAGCCCTTATCATAAAGAGCTCACCGAAACATTAAAACGTTTTTTAAAGTGGAATTTAGAAATGGTGAGCGAATCGAAAGACTTTGTCGAATTGGATACGGCAATTATGGTGCTATTACTGCAACAGAATGATATTGTGGTGACTAGTGAGTATCAATTGTTTGGTATATTGCAACGTTGGCTTTTGCATCGGAAAGAAGTATTTGACAATGACGACATACTGACATTAGAAGAAAAAAATTCAGCATTTTTGCAATTGGTCGAGCAAACTGTTGTGCACATACGATTCGCAATGATGACGCCGCGTGAGTTGGCGCACTTGTTGCTCTTTCCACTGTTGGAATACCACAAAGAGTATATCGTGCTGCGTATGGCAATAGGCAAGTGGAATAATATAGAAATACATATACGTACATATTTCATTGAAATAAATATAATATTTTATTACTTCAACAGGCATGAGCTATCAGTCAGGTCAGGAAGAACGTGTACGTGAGGTGCGATACTCACCAGAGGGCATGCTACAATTTACACCGCGTCTTTACTCCAATGACACGTGGAGTGTCAGCATATATGTGAAAGAGTTTGATCAAATCGAAAAATATACAAATTATGTGACGTGCTTCTTTTCGCAACGGAATATTGCTGAAACCGAAGATGGTGAGTTCTTTATACCCAGACTTGTGAGAAGGTATTTTTGTGATCTCAGATTATTTGCGGGCAGTTAATCTGATTTTCAATTTAGAAAATGCTAACTCCAAGTGCGTTTCAAAACAAAAATAACGTTTTGAAAGTAAGCAACATTTCTCTGTAGTAAAACCGCCAAAGGTTTCCATCTCACCACGAAAATGTTATAAACAGATGTTTTTGGTATTTTTGATGCAAATCAAATTAATAAATTTCTTGGATCAACTGTTAAATTTCTTAGTTAAAGACGCAAGATAAGACGAATCTCAATCCACGTCGACCCTTTTTACCACCTGGACGAAGGATGTCAAACTACAGCTAAAGGTCAAAGTCGATGACACACCAATACTAACAGTAAACAACCCCAAAAATTTCGGGCGTTGCATTCGCTAGTTTGTTCTCCTTTTCTGTGCACACAACCGCAATTGGTATTAAGGTCAAAAACCGCAACAAGCCCCTCAAATCGCTTGCCGGCAGTACTTTGGGCAAAGACAAATGAATGTTGCTGGCGACATTCAAAGCAATTGCTGGGCCGGTTGTGAATTATGCAGTGCTTGTCCTTTCGCCTGGCGCTAGTGATTGGCAGTGGATAAAGCTTCAGCCATGTCAAAATACTGCAACCAGGACAACCTTTTGATGTTCTCTCTGCAACAGCTTCACAACGAGGCATCAAAGCTCCCCGTTAAGGAGCACAATAAACACCTCAGCAAGTAGTTTTTGCTTGGGTGCTGCCGAAGCCATCACCCCTACAGACACTTGCTAG
The DNA here is from genome assembly GCF_027943255.1 of Anastrepha obliqua. Taxonomy (NCBI): domain Eukaryota; kingdom Metazoa; phylum Arthropoda; class Insecta; order Diptera; family Tephritidae; genus Anastrepha; species Anastrepha obliqua. The sequence goes on from NC_072893.1 coordinate 55,115,103, forward strand.
AACCTGAGCCGCCTCCCAGGCACTTTAGTTGGCATCTCTTCAACTATTCTGACGAGATCCAGGACAAAAGGCGCTTACAACTATTGATTGGACAGTATACAAACTGACTTAAAACGACATTCATCGGGAGACACTTACCACCTTCCTAAACTACCGACCTCTGAATGCCGTCATCGGAGTCCAACCATTACCTATTGCAGACGAAGAGCATCAGCTACCTCGAGAGACCCGCACGTCATTTTGGCCCAATTGCATTCTGAATACTATATCAGATTAAATTCCTGCCTATCCAGAATCGACCGCGACATATCCAACATATGTCCAGACCTACTCACTTAACCCCCCTGTCCCTTTGGACCCAACCTGTCGATCAGCACGTTTCCTGGGTCTACCGTTAGATGAGTTGGGGGAAGACGCCCGGGAACGAATCTGCTTAGACCGTTACACAGCAACAATAGACGTGCTGCGCTATATAACATTTTTAAATCAACATTTTAATAACTAACTATCCAAATTGCGGTTTTAAGTGGTTTTTCCAGTTCTTTAATTGTACACAATTGAAACGGTAGTGCTTGACCGTATATAAATCCGGGTCCTATCTGTCTATCCAAATATCGTTAGAAAGATCTAATTAGTGTGCATATGAGTGTAACCTGCTATAACATCACAATTTTAATTGCATCAATATTACGGATTTGCCCTGGCAAGTTGACTCTACGTTGGCAATAGGTGGTGGTTGGTGTCTGTTTATCAATGTACCGAGTCTTTTAGCGCACGCGCAGTCGTATTATTTTATGACTGCTAGCGATTTTTTATTGGAGCTTTGCTGAAGAAGTTGTGTTTAGGCGACAACAGATTTTATTCGTAAAAAAGGGGTTTTTAATTTTTTTTTTTATATTCATAGCAGAAATAAATGCATCTCACATGCATCTATTAATTTGTTCTGATGCTACTTATTCAACTCTTTGATTTCATTCTTCAGACCACACTATTACTTGGGAGATTGAATTTTTTCCACGCGGCGTCAAATACAACAAGGCGAAAATCATTTGGGGTGAGGACGTGCCGGAGTTCTCGCTGAAAACTGTACGCCTACGTGCGACTTGCAAGTATCCGCAGCTCTATGAAGAACGTTTCAAGGTAATTAACAAATGATGCAATTTTTAGCCAAAACCAATCTACTTCTCATTTCTCATTTCACTCCATCTCGTTCGGCTTACTAGGTAGCTGTACTGATCACTGGCGTGCAGAATAAAATCGATCATATTCTTACCGTTCACGAGCGTACCGAATATTTTTCGAATAAAGTGCGCGTTTTAAATGTGGACAACCTTATACCCTACGATGAGCTGGCTTTGTCTTCCATTAAACTGAGCCCGCATCTGATAGGCCCTGAACGCAATAACTTGTCGATACAAGTAATAATAGCTCCGATGGGGCCATATACATGTCGTGATGCGCCACCATTCGATTTCAAGTAAAATGCAAAGCAGTTTAAATGTGTAAGCAGGTGTAAAAAAGTGCACACGTTGTGGCCATCTGAATATAGGCGATGCATTTTAGTTTAGTGCATCGTAATTGAATTGAAAAATATACAGGGTATGCTTTCTTTCATGTCGGTATGTGAATATAATTTATAATTTATAAATTTAAAAACAAACCGATTTCTATATATGCGGTACTTTTTTATTTAATTTGGTCCTTTACAATTTATTTAGACTAGGTTTTGGATAAATGCCGGAGTTATTCAATGCTTGCATACCGACATAACAGATGGCACACCCGTTTTATGTACAATATGTATGCTTAAAAATTAATTAAGTTTATTGAATGCTGTAGTGGTTCGTTTTTTCTTTATTTTGAAAGTATTATTTATTATTCTGCCTTAACACTTGTGTTTGCACTCACAAATTGGCATTCGATGATTTCAACAGCAATAAAGGTTAAAACATTTGTGTAAATTTAGAAAAAAAAAACTTGTACAATAGTATTATAATCTGTTAAAAGATATTTACAACAGGCTTTTCGTCAACTTTACTTAATTACACAAACAAAAATAGTCTGGGCACACAAAATAGTAAGTATCGTTTGCAGTCGCGATTATGAGCTGTAAACTTTCTAAATGACTGTTGTACATAGAGATAACGGTTTTCACTTTCCTCCTCCGTGGACTATGTGGTGAAGAGTGTTTATATGTATCTATATGTTTGTAAGTACGAATATCCATCTATTTAAAGTGGGTTGTAGGGATGATCTAAACATTTATTAGTGGAGTCACAAATCTTAGCTCCAACTGATTACTCATTGTATTCGTGAGCACTAGTGCTATAACAACCCAACGGATTGAAGAGAGGGAGCGATATCTGCTTACATTTCCTGTAATGATAAAGTTAAAGAAATCGAAAAATGCGATATTTCTGTAAATACTAAAAGAGCGGAGTAAAGACTTGGCAGAAACCTCCAGAATGAACGAATTGCGATTCCGAACGACAATCAGGCGGCACTCAATGCGCTGCCATCCATTGTGGTTAATTCCTCATTAGCCCTTGATTGCATCGAGTAATTGAATTCGCTAGGAACTCACAATCGCATCCGGCTCATATGGGTCCCATCACAGAGGGTATAACTGGGAATGAAGTAACGGATATATTGGCGTGAGAGGATGCGGCCAATACAGCCGAAGCTTGGGAGTGAAGAGCTGAGGTTAAGCTGGCACCAAACCAAGAGGTTGCGCCAGACGAAGTCCTTACTGGGGAGATATAATCAAAAGAGATGCAGGACAAACTGATAATGTTCACGGACATTATCACAGGCCACTGCAGATTTCGTAGTCATCTGCACAGGATTGAGTCCTGTCATTTCTGCGTCCAGTCCGCAGAGATTCAAACACACTTTCTTCTCGAATGTGACGCTATTGTGCGAAGAAGGCTGAAAAACTAATTTCATTTTAGTTACTGCTGATAGAAATTTTATTTCCGTATCTTCCAGAATAATTAGTGACAAATCATTAAGATAGATGGCATCAAGCGATACAGGTGCACTACCTATGTTTTGGCTGGGTTTAAATAGAGGAAGTTCGTTTTCGCCCAAATTGATATTCTCTTAAGATCATCGTTCAATCTGGAAACCTCAAAGTCCGCACCAAAGCTAACAGGTTTTGGGGTATCATCAATATTAAGGTGCATAGCGGTACTGTGGCAGCAATGAGCTGTATATGGCATTACTGACAGCAGTAGAGAATAGGGCCCAACTATCGTGTCCATGACAGTCGGTTCTATGTTACCGAAACGACCCGGATTTATATCCGGCCAAGGACTGTCACTCCAGCAGCATTCCCCGTATATAAGTATGGGGAATGTTTATTCTGCTACAACAACAACAACAAGGGTCCCAATATAAATTATTGAGGCACGCTAATCCGGTGTTGACACGCGATTAGAGAAAACATTCCCACAGTGGACTTGTTGCAGTCTATTCGAAAGGTAGCGCTTTATTAATTTAATGAACGTTTTAGTCGAGCCAAAAATGCAAATTTAAAAGTAAGATATTACGATTGACAGCATCAAAATCTTTAGAGCAATCTAAGAGCACTAAGATGGTTAGAAATTTGCTATCGAATGCAGGGCGAATGTTGCCCATCATCTTTAGCACTGCAGTCGGACGACTGTGTCCAGATTTAAACTATACTTGTAGAGCACTGAATGCACGTATAACGAAAATATTTTATGCAACAAGCAAAGATAGAAAAAAGGTTTTTCTAATAGCGGTCGCCCCGCGGCAGGCAATGGAAAATATCCGAGTGTATTTCTGGCATGAAAAAGCTCCTCAAAAGCCATTTGCTCTTCGGAGTCAGCTTAAAACTGTAGGCCCCTCCATTTGTGGAATAACATCAAGACGCACGCTACAAATAGGAGGGGGACCTCGGCCAAACATCTAATAAAAATGTAGGCGCAAGTTATTTATTTATTTTTATTTAAAGCACTTATTTGAGAATTTTTTGCAATATTTACTTGACCTTGAACAAAACACAAACAAACGCAAACATTTATTGAGAGTATTTCGTCATAGCCGTCAGCTGGTTTTTGTTTACAAACGGCGCACAGTGCTTCAAGCGTGGACTTTTTTGCATCATTTGAAAGCTAAAACTCCAAATAAAAAAATTTTCTTACCCAATTTGTGATAAAATAGACCTTAACCGTTACACATCTTCTCAAATCACATGTAATTTGAACACACCATTCCACTTTCAGCCATGGCGTATAATAATAATTGTGGTAAAGTTTTGTTAAAAATATATTTTTAACCTTAAGGGGTTACATCTAGTTAGAAGCCCTGAAAAATGAGGTTTTTAAAAAAATTTTCCTGAGAAAACTTCTGAATTAATTGTTTTAAGCCTTTGTACACATATTATGGTAACTTTGAATAATATTTAAAAAATTTTATTTGCAAGAATAACAGTTTTTATAGCTGCTACAGCAGATTTCCAGGAACCCCTCCAAAAAAAGACGTTTTACGGTGACCACTATATCTCCGAAGTGGATTATCTGAAATGAAAAAACCTAACGGATTTGATTAAAGTATTGTATATTCTTGTAATTAATCGAAGGAATAAGCAAAAAAAAAATTTTTTGACAAAATGGCGGCTTCTCAAAACAAAAAAAAATCTATTTTTTGGAATAGTTTTGGCCTTAAATTGTGTATAAACAAAAAAATGTTTATCGGTTTTAAAAAAGCTTCGATTAAGTACTAGAAAATATAGTTCAGAGGCCGGTGTAAAAATTTCAGACTAACCGGTTTAGCCGTTTCCGAGAAATCGTGGTCACCGACTTTCAAAACACAGTTTTGAGAAAAACAAGGTTAAAGTTTTAAAAGCTAATTTAAAGTGCTCTGACGCGTCGTTACATTTATGCGTATAACTTCAAAAATAATCTTCGGAATGACTGGAAATTTTCATAGTGTTTGCTTAAATATATGTACATTACAAAAATTAAATAAAAAAAAAATCGATTTTTTGAAAATTCTAACTAGATGTAACCCCTTAACTAGATGAACCGCTGTACCTTTATAAAGATAATTATAATGAATCCAAAAATATATGTTTCATTAAGAAGAATTTTTTTTTTAATATCAAGTAAATCCGAAAAATAAAGTAAAGAAATATTAAATAATATACTAAAACTCCAAAATTGGAAAAATTTAGAGATATAAAAAACTCCTACAACTTCCTAAAATTTGTTTATGGTTTATGGATATTTGAACCCTTTATTACTAGGGGAAAATTGTATTTTCTCCGCCTTTTTCCGCCTCGCAAAAATTTTTCATTTTGAAATAGTGCCTACATGCTTTTTATTTGTATTTGTTTTAGCTTATCTATAGGCCTATTCTTTTCGCCAAGTGTTATCAAGTGGTGAATAGATGAGGTGTCTGGATGATAAATAAACATATGTATGTATGTATATTGGCAGCGCTGGAATAGAGTTGCGTAAAACTACATTTGTTTGTACAATAGTGAGTTGCACCAGTTTTATCAGGTATAACCATACCCTCTTGTTCGATAACTTTGTTGTTGCTTTCACATGCAAATTTTTCGTCAAGTGAGCCGTGCAGACAGATAGAGAGCAGAGAAGTGGCTAATAGAAGAGGCCTTATATAATATTTATGACAATAATTTTTTGTAAATGTTATCAGTTAAAGTACGTTCACATATGCAGTAATTACCAATAAATCCACAAATTTAATCTACCCGTTTACATATGACAGATTTCCTGCAAAATTGACAATCAGCTGTCAATAGTGTTTTGAAAGGTTTTTCTTCATAGAAATTGTTTTGGTGGACTATTTTGGAGTACTTGGTTTGTTTAATTATTATTTACGATATGAAGAAAATACAAGGAGAATGAATAGCAAATTTAATTGTACAATGGGCTGCTAGTAAGTGCCCATTTACACAGGGAAACATTTGGAAGGAAAAAATTTTGTTCGGGGGAGAAGGACAGCCGCGGATGAGAGAAGAAATTTGTCTCCCGTAATGCAATTTTTGATAGTTGCTTCATTCCTTTCCTTTTTTTGTGGGAGAAAGTTCTGAATTCTGTGTTGGTTTTCAATCAAACGGAAGAAATCAACGATAACAAACAATAGAGCGCTGCTTGGGAAATTGAGGATTATTTTTGCCAGTAAAGTAGGTATAATTTAAAAAAGTTATGGAACATGTTATGTTGAACTGTAGTTATTTTTAAATTAATTATTTATATATGAAGTATTTTTCATTAATTTTTTTTTTATTCAAGTACAAAATTTTTTATATATCTTCTGCTCAAATATGAACGAGACGGTATCAATAAAACGGTCCGCGGATGACATATGGCAAAAATAAATTTTTTGTTTTTTGGTAGGACTGTTATAAGCTTACATGGCAAATTTCAGCGTGATATGTAACATAGTTTGTTTTCTGTGCTACTGTAAACAAGTCAAGCTCGAGTGTGTTCTTCGAATTCTCTTTTATGACTTCAATTGTCTCAAAATGTTTTCCACGGAGCGGCAATTTGAGCTTGGGAAACAGGAAAAAGTCACATGGAACCATATCAGGCGAATACGGTGCTTACGGAACGATATTAACATTATTTTTGTTCAAATAATCGCGAACAAGACGTGATGTGTGAGTTGGTGCATTATCGTGATGCAAGAACCATGACTTGTTGTCCCACAATTCCTTCCTTTTAAGACGAATGTTCTCGCGCAAACGCTTTAAAACGTCTAAATAATATTCAGCGTTAACCGATTTTGCGATTTGTGCGATTTTCAAGCACAATTTCCTTTACTTTTCCGATGTTTTCGTCGTTTACTGATGTTGCTGGGCGACGTTCATGAGGCAAGTTTTCAACCGATGTACGGCCCTCTTTGAACGATTTGTACCACTGGAAAACACGTGCACGCGATAGAGCAGAGTTTCCTAGGTTGTCTGCAACATTTTTAAGGCGTCTGAAGCCGAAATTTTGTTGGAATAAAAAAATTTCAAACAAATTCTTTGTTCAACTTGAATTTCTATCGTTAAATTCGAAGAACACACTCGAGCTTGACTTGTTTACAGTAGCACAGAAAACAAACTATGTGACATATCACGCTGAAATTTGCCATGTAAGCTTATAACAGTCCTACCAAAAAACAAAAAAATTATTTTTGCCATATGTCATCCGCGGACCGTTTTATTGATAACGTCTCGTTCATATTTGAGTAGAAGCTATATGTAAATAATAATAAAAAAAAACCATCAAATGATTTATTTTAATCAGTTCGCATTCTTCATTGAAATATTTAAGAAAATGTTGATGAATGTTCTCCGCTTTACATGTTAGTGAAAAAAGAAGGTGCTAAAGTAGTAAACGTCAAAAAGTTACTGAAAACAATTTTGCCCGAAAGACAACGAATGAAACATGAAAAGAGCATTTCCAGTGTTTCCCTTCTAGATGTCTCCGTGTGTAAATCTGTAATAAACAGTTGGAGGAAATCCGTAAACGAGGTTACTGAGGTTTAAAAAAATTAAAGCAGCAACACGCATGCGAAATTCGTAATTACATTTTATGATAAGTAATAAGAGGACGAGGCGTTTATGGACACGCTTTTTTTGTTATATGAATGCATAATTAATAATATTTAACCAACATTTTATTAGAATAGTTTCTTTACCGGAGTCCATTTTATTTAGCTTTTCCTTTGACGTTGCTCTTTAAATTCGTTAAAATAGATAATTACCGATAACACAGGGTTGTATTTAAAAAAATATAGTAATAACCTAGGATTATTTTATTATCTTAGAAATTTTGTATGGGTAATCTCGCTTTTTAATTACGGATTGGGAGTTAAGCACGAAAAAGTATATAATCTACTTATATGTGAACGTATTAATAGAACTCGATTTAGCGGTACAGCGTGGTTCGAAATTTGATGAAATGAGAAACCGACATCATGAGAGGTATCTCTTCTATCCTTAACGGTTATACGGATTTAGATGAAATTTGGCACACGTGTCGCTTGTACCTCTGACTAACACTTGGAATATATTTTAGGCTAAATAGGTGAAATTTAATTTAATTCATCAGTTAATCGAAATACATACACACGTATCTCAATATGGGTGTCAAACGGAAGAGGTTTTCGCTTAAATACATTTTTCAAGAAGGTTGTCACCTCATTTGAAAGTCAAATTTGAAAAAATTATACCAAATTATGTGAAATATTTTAAAACTGGTGCCGAAAGAAAGAATTTTAAGACAGCTTGAGAAATTACTCGTATGGATAAATCTTCAATTTACAAGTTTTCTCCTTGACTAAAAGTTCTCTTGGTAAAAATAAATAAAAATCTATGATTTCAGTAATTTAGTAACCGATACAGGAGACTTGTATCTCAGCAATTAATGTTGCTGCAATAAGCCTAGTTCTGTGCAAAAAGTTGTAATACACGGATGTGATGTAATTCAGTTCTTTGATTTACATTTTTATTTATTTTTTGAGTTTTCCTTGTTCGTTCCTCTCGGGAGCATAGAGCCTCGACAAGACTCAGTTTTGCGATGGTTTCGTTAATCTATTTGATTTCTGACAGGGTAGGTGATTAGCCTGCCGCTACCAGTCCTAAATAGTGGGAAGCCCACCTTGCTTAGGAGCAACGCCTTCTTACTGCTTGGAGCGCCATCTGTGTTTCATATTTTTCTGGCAGAAGGATCGCACAGATGGTTGAGGACTTCGCTAAATTTCGTGTGCGCTATTACCCCGGGTGTCCGCTTCCTCTTGCTGGTGCCACTGATGCAATGTGCAACTGTCTGTGTTTCTTTGTTTTAGCAGCCACAATGCAAATAATGCGCTGACTTTTGTGCGGGAGTAAGGATTGGCAGCAGAAGTTTTGGGTTTGAGGAATGAGATTTTTATTTTTTTTTGTTTTTTTTTTAGAAACAGTGAAAGTAATTTTTAATATAATTTTACTTGTCAACAATAATTATGTCCATTTTTACCTCCGTATCAAAAACTTTCGGTTGTTTTTTTCAAAATCGGTAACCGGAAAGGAAAAACCGATTTCATTTTTGAAATTGGCGTAATGCAATTCTCCAAGCTGTAAAGCTTCATATTCCGAGCACTTCTTTTATTTTTGTTCATTGTTTGTATGGAGTCGGAGCACTATGCGGCGATTGCAAAGTGTCGTGATCTCTTATAGTTTCTTCTTGCGTTATGTGTACAATTTTATTGTGCCCACATTTTATTTTCGTAAGTATATATTCTCAAACTTATGACGAACACGATATTTATTAAAAATTGAGTCTTTACCAATGGGACGTCTTTACACGGGAACTTTGGAAATTTAGATTTTGTTGCTACTTCGACATTTTGTTGTATTTGCGCTGTGTTTGAAGTGTGCCGAACGGTTTTGAAAAATTCCAAATTTTTTTTCAAGTTATTGTAAATTAAACTTAAGAATTAAAGTTGAATAATATACATACTTTTTAAAATAGTTAAACTTAATTTAGCCGCCGTAGCCGAATGGGTTGGTGCGTGACTACCATTCGGAATTCACAGAGACAACGTAGGTTCGAATCTCGGTGAAACACTAAAAATTAAGAAAAACATTTTTCTAATAGCTGTTGCCCCTCGGCAGGCAACGGCAAACCTCCGAGTGTATTTCTGCCATGAAAAAGTTCCTCATAAAAATATCTGCCGTTCGGAGTCGGCTTGAAACTGTAGGTCCCTCCAATTGTGGAACAACATCAAGACGCACATCACAAATAAGAGGAGGAGCTCGGCCAAACACCCAAAAAGAGTGTACGCACCAATTATATACTATATATTTATACATATGTATGTATATAAACTTAATTTATAAAAATTCAAGTAATATTTTTTTTACACCAATTCAAATAATTTTTTTTTTTCACACCAAGCGAATAATCAAAATTTATGAAAACATATTTTTAAAAAATTAGAAGTATCTTTAAGTAATGCTCTATATAAAAAAAAATGTGTTCTTTGATTTTCTCGAAAAAATAATTTTTGAAATTTTTATTGACTGAGCCAAACATGGCTTGCGTGGTAATTCTAGGCTCTTTTCTGAATTTCTGATAGGCTAATTTTCACTTATTTTAATCTATAGTATGAAAATAAGTCGGGTTCTACTTCTTGACGCTCTAACTCCAGAACGCACGAACCGATTTTCACGGTTTTGCATTCGTTGGTTTATAGCATGTACTCTGCTCAGTTAATTTCATGTGACATTTATTATGTGCACGTTCTTTCAAACGCTAACTTAAAACCGGTATTGTATTGACTGTAAAATTGTGAAATTGAGGTTAAAGTTATTCGTTTCCTAACAGTTCAATTAGAAACCATCAAATCAATCACGCGTATTGTGCAAATTTTTATTCAACTTCAACAGCAGGCATTTCTTAAGCTGGTAAGTTGAACTGTGCAAATTATGTGGATCGTGCATTTGAGGTTAAATTCACCAGTAGTCCAAAATGCTGAGAGGACGACGTGCGAACATCGGCCGCCGCACAAGACACGTAAGCCAGCAACAAGCGTATTCACAGAACTTAAGCGAAGAAAGACAAAATATAATAAGAGAAAATGCCCGATTGAGACAGCGCGTGAGCACACGAAGATCATTGGCATCATACACTCGCTTGGCATTCCGATATGATCCCACTGCGAACTACAGTTCAAAAGAGAAACGGTTGGATTGTGCTGCACAAGTGGAAAAGTCAAACTGGATCCATTACTTACACCACTACAGACACTGAAACCATTGTTCGATGGAACTGATCCCGATTCCAACCATTTTCTTCAACGCATCCTTGAATACAAAAACTGCTTTCGCATGACTTCCTTTGGAGCTAATATCACTCGAGAAGGCGGCTTCATGCCGACTTGAAAGGTAAAAGATACAACACACACAACCAATCACTCACACCAATCAATCACACCAACACAATCAATTGCAACACATAACAACTACGCATACACTACACCATCACACGATCAGAAGTCACACCGTATTCTTCAAAAATAAATAAATAAATTATTCTATCTTAATTGTTTGCGCATCAATTTCTGCAAATATATTTCATTTCGTCGATGGTGGATCAGCTGAATGTGCGGTGCAATACACAAGGAACATAGCAGTTAAAGAGAGGAATTATCACGCTAATAACGCTGTGGTTAATATGTTCAAAACAGCATTGGAACGAATGCCAAAAAAAATTTAGAAAATCGTTGCGTGTTCGCGAGTTGGGAAACCATCCGTTTTGTTTGTGTTAACGTCAGGCCAAAGAACAAAAAATCTGGTTTACCAAAGAGCATTTCAATGAAACGGATAATTTGCGGACACGTATAGCGCTTCGATTCAGTATTTACTTTGGATTCACTTTAACTTCTTACTTAGAGAAGTTCAACTAAATTGCACTTCAATTTTGTAATCGAAATGCAGTTATTACTGTTGTGAAAGCTTGGAAAACTGTTTGAAAAATAGTGAAAATGCTTAATTAGTAGTAGATTGTTTCTGACTCATAAAAAAAAGCAAAAAAAAAAAATGAATTGTTTACGTAAACAATTAGCTTGTAAGCAATTACATTGTTTACATGTAAACAATTGCTGTAAACAATGTAAACAGTTTACAGGCCCAACCCTGGTTTGCAGTAAAATCTGTTTGCATTTTTGAGTCTAAGTTATTTTGATTTAAGCTTTTTTAATGTCATTTTTCGTATTTTTATTTTGTGAACTCAACGCCTCTTTTCGTTTGCTATATTTGTGAAGCAACTCCTTAAGGCTCATTGTTACAAAAAAAAACAGCTTCTTCCTAAATTATTGATAATTTGCATTGTATTCTCGTGCAAATCGAACATTATTTGCTTGTTATTTGCCTGCTGTTGCTTGTAAACAAATATTGCGTATGGGAATAAGTTTTCGCCTTCGTAAATGCGGTGTCGCTGCTCATACTATTTTTGTGTTCGCTCTAGTAATATACTGGTGATTTGAAGTTGTATATGTGAGGTCTCGATCGCAGTAGTTGAAGCATATAGAACCTTTTTTATCTGACGTCATAAATGTCTACGTTCGTCACGAAAAAACAGCATTTGCGGGAACTCATGCTTCATTATTACCTTTCTAAAAAAAGTGCAGCTGAAACGTGTCGTATATTGATCAATATTTCCGGTAATCACGCTCCATAAAATACAATTTGTAAAGCGGTTTCCAAAGTGGCAATTTCGAAGTGAGTGATAAAGATCGCGAAGGGGCACCGAAAAAATTTGAAGATACTCAACTGCAACAATTATTGGATGAAGACGCATGTCGAGTCCTTGAGAATATGTCTAAAGAGTTGGATGTTGACAGATCGTATGTTGCCTGAAAGATGGAGTAAAGCTGTAGCTTCCAATGGCACATACTTCACATAATTTCATGTAATATTTAATTGTTTAAATAATTCGTAACTTTGGCTAAGAAAGCTCAGAAACTTATTCCCATACCCAATATTTTTCTTACGATTGAAAAATTAATTCCATATGAGTAAGTTTCAAGAGCTTGCAACGCAAGCCATGTTGACTGATCCGATAGCCAAAAATTCAAAAATTAATTTATCAAGAAAATCAAAGAAGATATTTTTTATATTCATAGCATTTCATTAAGTCACTTCCAGCTTTATTAAAAATACTTTTTCACAGTTTTTGATTATTCGCAAACAACAGTAAAAACTATGACTTGAAATTGTTTTTCTTTTTTAAATTAAGTTTAGCTATTTTCAAAGAAGTATATTATTAAACTTTAATTCATATCCAGTAGTTTTTGTTAAAGACATTTTTTCTAGAATCAATACATTTCGAGATAAAAGTCCTTGAAAAAAAAGATAATTCAAAGTTTGTAAATATAAAAAAAAAAATGAATTTTGTAAAACCGTTTGCACACTTATATTACACAACAAATACAACAAAATGTCCAAGTAGCAACAGAATCTGGAATTCAAAAGAAACGCGCCATATGCACATATTTACTTATCTGTAAGCATAAAACTCCAGCGAATCGCTTAATCAATTCGCAGTCATGCTTAAAAATGAATTTATTAAATCTCGAGCTCTTATCATTTTGGAGTGGTTTAAGGTGAGAAAGTGCGTACACACACTAAATATACAAACATATGATTTTAAAAGTGGTAAACACTTCTTTTGATTACATACATACATACAATCTGAATCACAATACGGCGCAGGCTGCTGGGTAGTGTATTTACTACTAAAATACACCCGCTATTAATTTTGCGGAAGTGTCTCATTCGAAGAATATGCAACGTTCCACTGACCCGGAACCCAGATTAAGGTAACTTTATGGCTTACACTCAAGGTGGTAAGCCATATTTCTGCCAACAATTTCAACAGTTCAGAGGTTGTGGTAGCCGAATCCAGTGCCTGGATTGCAGCTTAGCTATCCCAAATAATAGCTATTTAGTAGTCCAGAAGTTTTCCCAATTGCCAGTACTTCCACATGGAAAACGCTGCAAGCGTTAGGAAGAAGCACACATTTTTCAATTCTGAGTCTTTAAGAATCCATTTTAGAGCCATTTGTATAGACTGTAGTGTCGAAGATGTTTAGTTAGAATCCCTTACTCCATTCCTCCTTAGATGGAGAGAGAATGGTAAAATTCCTATTGAATGTTACCGTCGGGATGACGTAATCAATCCTCTCTGAGGTGTACTGAGATTGTCGCAAATGACCATACGTTTTTTTTTTCAGCGACCCGCTTCATTTAAAGTAAATGCGTTCATGGTTGCCAACTTTTTTCATATGTAGATCTATCGGAATAGATCATAACTGACACTGTGCATTAAGAGCCTCCCTAGGAGATGATTTGAATGCACTGACCATTATTGCACAGGCTGATCTTTGTATTCTGCCAAGTAATTTGATATTCTAAACTCTCCTTAGAGCTTTCCACCAAATTACCGATTCATACGATAAAACTGCTCGTATACTCGCTACATACAACCATAAAGTATCATCTCCTTCCTTGCATAAATTTATGGGCATATGCAGCAATTTCTGCTTTATTAATTTAAGCTCAGCTTGGAGTCCAGATTTACCACCCCTAAAGGCTTTGCATTGGGCGAAAGTGAGAGAGTTTGTCCATTAATATTTGGTAGGGTAAAAGTTGATACCTTTTATCTGGTGGCAAATAGCCACAGCCTGTAGCCCAAGAGCCAAGCTCACCTAGCGCCCTTTGAATTATACCACTGATCGTATTAGGACAAAGTCCTGATGCCGTTAGCACCACATCATCAGCGTACGCCACCACTTTTACCTTACCTCTATTAAAATAAATATTCTTTCCGTGAGACGCTTCTGCTACTACAAAGTTTTGAAATTTTTTTTGCAACGAACGGATACTTACGAAGTCCTGTTTACACCTCACACAGTTCAAAAAGTAAGTCTCATTCATTCGTTATAGTCTTTTTCGTAACTTCTATACCAGAATATATTTAGTCCAAAGATAAATTCTGAGACAAATTTTACAGTGCATACGGCGAAAACAAATTCGCAGAAAAAAGTTCCGTTAATTTTTCTTTTGTTCGTTGCCTATTCATAAATAATACTCAGTTAAGAAGGGATGGAATTATTGAATTAAAAAAGTGTGGTAAAAGCGTAAGTAAGATTTACGAATAGCTGAAACGTTTGAAGTGACAGACAGAAAAAAAGTGGTCGTCCTCGCGTGGCTCAAACCAGTGGCCCCATAAAAGTCTTTCGAAAAAGAATGCGCAGAAGTCCCCGAATCGAATGTATCGACTAGATCCATGCCAATACTAATTAGAGATGATCTTCACAGGAAAGCCTGCCGCCGCTCAGCCGGCCATCTTTTGACAACGCGCTTGAAGGAAATCATACTCGACAGATGCAAACAGTTTCTTCGATGGCACGCAATCAACGGCCATGAAAATATTATTTTCGCAGATGGCAAAATTTTCACTGTTGAATGAAGACGTTTTTTTATAAGCAAAACTATAAAGACGCAAAAAATGTTGTTCCAAGGATTCAGCGTGACCACCATTCAGCATCCGTAATGGTTTGGTGAGCAGTGTCTTGTAAAGGCGTTATATCTCTTCATTTGCCGCTCCATCCCATAACGCACAAACCACCCAGCAGTGGCTAAAAAACAATATTCCTGGGTCCATAGACGCAGAAGATTGGCCAACTGGAATTCCAGATCTGAGTCCATTGGACTACAGCTTGTGGTCAGAATTGGAGAACATGACCTGTCGAATACTGCACAAATATTTGGAGAGTCTCAAACAATATTTGGTTCGAGCAGCGACGTCAATACCCACGGAAACCGTGTGTGCTGCAAAAGCTGAATTGCCTAATCGTTTGAAGGCTGGTGTAAAAACAAATAGTGACTACTTCGAATGAAAATTTAAAAAATTTTGAAGTGAAACTTCTTAGACATCGACGCTTACACCGTTTTTTGATGTTTGGCCGAGTTCCTCTTCGTATTTGAGGCGTGCATTTTGATGTTGTTCTACAAATGGAGGGATCTACAATTTCAAGCCGACTCTGAACGGTAGATATTTTTTATGAGGAGCTTTTTCATGGCAGAAAGACACTCGGAGGTTTGCCATTGCCTGCCGAGGGGCGACCGCTATTAGAAAAAACTTTTTCTTCATTTTGGTCTTTCGCCAAGATTCGAATCTACGTTCTCTCTGAACGCCGAATGGTAGTCACGCGGCAATCCATTCGGCTACGGCGGCCAAATTTACATGATTAAATAAAATTAACTTCATTAAAAAAGTAATATAATTTGATATCTATAACGGACTTAATTTGTAACAGAACTTATGGCAGGACTAAGTATTATCTCGTATACTTATTAATGAACTTCCTAAAGATACACAACTTATTAGAATATCATCCGTTTTTCTAACAGAAGTGAAAGTATGACCTTTTGGTGTTACGATGATATTGAAGTAATGTTGCGCCTCTCATATAACTTATCTTTCATTTAAAACGATTCCCATATTTTTGCCTTCCTAAATTTGCTTAATAAAGTTTCTTGTATAATTAGTTTATTTACGTAATCTGCCATTGAATTTCTTACACATCTCTTTATTTGATTTCATAATGCGTACCGCGGCATTTAGCATCCAAGGAAATGGCATTACCACTGGTAACTTTATTGAAGGCTCTATGTCATTAACTATTATCTTATTTGAATTCTAGTATTTAAGCGTACGCGCATCATTAAAAGTCTAAAAATGATATATTTTATAAGATAATAAAGAATTATAAACAAACAAACAATATATCATCATCATACATCCCCACGCACATACACACATACACACATATGTACTTATGCTGTTTTTGCAGGCTCATGCTGCCTTTATCAGTAATGTCTGAAGATTTTCATACAAAATTTCGTACAACCTAATAGGCCTACGCACTTATGTTTGCCCTTGCTCACGCGTAAACACACACACACACACACTCATGTATATGCATATGTGCCTATTGACGAACTACAGCTGGCAGAAGTTAAAGTGCGAAAGTGTTGTTGTCATATCATTGCTCTGCTGTCATTTCGGGCGTTATAATGCTTTGTCAGAAGTTATAGGCTTTCAGTTGGCGTGCGAAACGTATGGCGGTTTGAAACAGTTTATTCATTGCGAAGTTAGCCCCAGCTAGTCGAGCCAAGTACTAGTAGAACTTAGTCGTTAGTTGGTGAAATGCAATGAAAGTTATTAATTTTTAGTTCAATAGTTTAAATAGCAAAAATGTGCTGAACTGTGATATCTATCAAGTTTGTGGTTCAAACGAAATTAAATGAAGCGCAATTTTTAAATTTTCGGGCCGCGAATTTCAATTAGAATATTAATGAAAATATAATAATTACTATTTTCCGATACCTTTAAATGTGTCAATAGTAAAACAAAGAAAAAACAGAGAAAATAAAAATTAAGACTCTGTAATTTAAAGTTCAAACCAACAACTGATTAACAATGGATAATCCAGCTTATATAGCGGAAGTGGAGAATGCGTCTGGTGAGTGACTGGAATGGGCTTAATTCGCAGAAGTCCTTAAGTAAGGTTAAATCACTAGTTGTGCAAATAAAGGGTTTTCCAATAACAGGTGTTATTGGACGCGTACCGCTATTTCGGTAGATGTCACTTTTGAAGCAGTAATTTTTTGATATTTGACAAGTAGAAACTACGCCATTAATAAAAATGGAACAATACACGCTTAAACAACGCATTGAAATGATTAAAATTCTCTATAAAAATGGTGAAAATTTGGCAGAGACGGTTCGTAAAACTCGTGAAGCATCTTGTCGGACCGCAATAAAGAAATTGGTGAAAAATTGGAGCTTTTGGGACAAGTTAGTGATGTGAAGACTAAAACCCGAGCACGTCGCTCAAGAAAAGCCGAAAATATTGCAGTTGTAGCCGAATGAAAGTGTTGAGGAAAACCCAGATTTGTTTATTCCTTGTCGTTCTTTGGAATTAGGCATTCCACAAACGTCATTACACCGTGTTTTGCATAAAGATTTGGATCTTAAGAGGGTCTTCTGGTCTCGAGGCCCTGAAATGAAGGGTTTTTTTGGGGATGGATTGTGACAAATCCTGTGAATATTTAAAAATTTTTTTATTTTTATTTTAAAGGTACATGTCTTGGCTTTTAAAAAATGGTTTTGACTTTGAAAAAAATTAACACCCGCGACCTTGAAATGGCGCTGAAGACGTCCACCTCCAAACGAAACAGGTCTCCATTTTGGTCACGGTTTTTCCACCTGGGTAATCACAAAGCAAAAATTAGATATGCGTTGTCTTCAGAGTTGCCCTGGTTAAGTTTTCCCGTGACAGATTTTTTTTTTAAATTTTTTTCAAAAGTTATGCAACAATTTGCAAAAAAAATGTTTTTTTGCTCATTTTTTGAACTTTAAAAGGTTATAAAAAAGGAATGAAAAAAAAATTCAAAAATCGTACACGGAGAAACTTAGCGGTAAGTTTTCCGAACCTTTTAAGACCAAAACCATTGAAATCGGAGTATAACTATATTACTATGAAAAGTGTGACCAAAATGCTTAAAAAACACGATTTTCGGGGAAACGCGTTTAAAGATAAAGTTTATGATAAAACGGCCGGAGGAGGGTACACTTCGGTGCCCAGAAAAATGTGAAAAAATGCGATTTTCAAAAAATCCTTTCTGTGGCGTATTCTCGCATACACATACAACAAAATTATGCAAAAAAAAAAAATCGATTTTTTTTTCGCTGGAGACCAGAAGACCCCCTTAAGGCTTATAAAGTCCAGTTAACACAAGAACAACGTCGTGTCTTTGCTGATTGGGTCGTTGAAATTCATGAAAATGATCCGGAATTCCATCGAAAAATCATCTTGAGTGACCATTTCCACCTCGCTGGCTTCGTCAACAAGCAAAATTGTCCTATCTAGGGCTTAGAAAATCCAAGAGTTATTGTTGAAAAGCCACTCTATCCTCAACATGTGACTGTTTGGTGCGGTTTATGGTTCGGCGGAGTCATTGGACCTTACTTTTTCGAAAATGAAGCTGGAGCTACAGTTACGGTGAATGGATTGAGCTATCGAGAGATGATTAACGATTTTTTATGACTGAAATTGGAGGGTATTGATCTGGACAACGCTTCTTAATGGAAAACCCTTTATATGTTACAGTTCCTTTTCTAAAATCTTGTTGAATAATAAGAAATTTCAGCGACAGTTAATTTGACAAATCATACCACTTTTTCAGTATTGTTTGAAATTTCATAATTATGATTGGTACAGACTTCCACCTGAGCAGCATTTATTATTTGCTAAATGTATGATATTACTATGAGTAGAATCTTTTGTGCTTGGCAAAATTGATGCCACATTTCGATAAGATTCCTCTTTGTAATTCACAGTGAAGTGCACACTGTTATATAAAACGGACGAAAAGAATATATAGGATCAAGATGATTATGATGATATCTACTAGAGTAATAATAGGAAAATGTCCCAATATCGTTTCGTTGATTGTATGTTTAAAACGGTAGGTTAGGTTAGATTTTTGTGGCAGTCGGCTTAGAGTAGCCAACTCACTTAAGTCTTCACCATGAAGGTCTGTTGTGGTACCACTACGCAACACGTGAACTTCACTATTTACTTTTCATGGAACCAATTAGACTCTTTTATGATAGGATAGGCTTTATCCCAACACCGGATAGTTCCGTAAGAGAGTCAAAATGGTATTTTCCTAACAACCTTGCTCTACTCCTAGTTAAGGCTGGACAATTACAGAGGAAGTGTTCAACTGTTTCTTCCTTTTTCTCGTCGCTATACCTTCTGCCGTATTCATAATATAATAAGAAATAAGCCAAGAAGAGTGCCTACCTAACAGCCAATGACCGGTAACAGAAGCCACGACCTTCGCGATGTTCTCTTTTGAAAGGTTAAGCAATTTACCTGATCTTTTCTTATCTATTTGCGGCCAAATTAGCTACGTATTTTCTTCTCTCCATGACCTATTGGCCACTTGGAAAATATTATTTTTATTCCAATATTGCCTCTGTTTTCAAGCAGAGGAAGATTAGTAGTACCCTAGCTATTTGGCCTTATAATTTCCTTCAATATTTCTATGTCCCGGAACCCATACAAAGCTGATATTGAAGACGATGCTAATATCATTTAGAGCTGTCAGGAATTCCTGAGCAACCTTTGATCTAAGTATAACTGCCTCCATTGATTTGATGGCCGCCTGGCTGTCTGAGAAGATATTTATTGTAGTTTTTGTTACGGCGTGTGCGCTAAGGTACACAGTTATCTCCTTTATGGCTGCGACTTCTGCCTGGTAGACATATTTCTGCCTGGTTAAAAAACATTCATTTCTGATATTTTAGTAACGCGCAAATTCCTGTTCTGTGCAAAACGAAAACGTTTGCTTTTTGTGTAATGTTTATGTGACTGTTTTGGTTTAGAAACAAAAAATATGCCGCGCGGAAAGCTTTGTCTGAATTTGAGCAAGCACAAATTTTAACGTGAAGAGAGAGGGAAAACTGTGGTTTTGCATTATTTCTATTCGAAAGAAAAGCACGGATGCCAAGGCAAGCGGCAGAAAACCAAAACTTCACGGTAGCGATGTTCGGGAGGTTTAGTTATTTTTTATTTTATTTTTTTTTGTCGGGACAGATTAGCAAGTTCAGCACTCAGACACAATTAAGCTCATTGTACTGCACTCGAGTTCCTTTTTAATTTTCTTTAAACCTACCGGACCTCCAAAGAAGAGTAGATCTTGTGGTGCCAAGGACCTTAAGTCTGATTCGAGCGAAGGCCGGGCAGACGCACAAAAAGTGGTCCGCCACGTATAGCTATACTTATAAATAAATTAAATAGCCCTGCTGAAATTAAACACACTCTTAATTTGGAAGTTGCTATCCGTCGTGTCAAAGGCCAACGCCTATTTGTTTCATATCCACAAAAATAGTGTCAAGTATATAGAACTTCTGCAGGAAGTACTTAATACTTGTTTTGAGGATAATTTCGTTGAGGAGAGGATTTTCCAGCAAGACAACGCAGCCGTTCATGCTTCTAAAGCAACAATTAACAAGAGAAACTTGAAGATTTATGTTTTTAAACTCAAACTCCATTTATAAACCATAAAATTGATATATAAAATGTCAGTTTTTTAAGCAAATGTCAGTTTTTTAAGCAAATGGTTTATATTTCACTAATGCATTGATCTAAAGGATAGGATACCAGAGTGATTTGAAAGGATACTTCAAACTCCATTCACCTTTTAAGAATATGTTCTAATTCACTAAGAAGAATCATCTACGTGCATTTTGTAGAGTGACAAACTTTGTGATGGTATGCGACTAGTTGTCGAGAATATAAGTGAGGAGATAATATGAGAGGGTTATGTGAGTTATTGCAGCCGCCATAGCCTAATGGCTATTCGGAAGTGTGTAAATTCGAATTTCGGTGCATGAAGCACCAAATGATAAAAAAAGTGTTTTCTAATAGGACTATGAATAAGTTCGTGCGGGTTTTTTTCGAAATTTGAAACTTTATTGACGTAAAATGGTTACAAATTTAATATTCAAAGTATTGTCCATCGCTTACTACTACTTTTTCCCATCTTTCTGGCAATTCACGGATTCCCTTTGTGAAAAATTCGGTCGGTTTTGCCGCAATCCACGAATCGATCCATTTTTTGACTTCATCGTAATTACGGAAGTGCTGGTCAGCCAGGCCATGTTGCATCGATCGGAAGAGATAGTAATCGGATGGCGCAAGGTCTGGACTATACGGCGGGTGGGATAGGACATCCCATTTGAGCGTTTCTGAGTATGTTTTGACCACTTGTGCAACATGTGGCCGAGCATTGTCATGTTGCAAAATAACTTTGTCGTGTCTATCGGCGTATTGCGGCCGTTTTTCTCGCAGTGCTCGGCTCAAACGCATCAATTGTCGTCGGTAGACATCCCCCGTAATCGTTTCATTCGGTTTCAGTAGCTCATAATACACAACACCCAGCTGGTCCCACCAGATACACAGCATAACCTTCAGGCCATGAATATTCTGCGCCGACGTCGATGTTGAAGCATGGCCAGGGTATCCATACGTTGCCCGACGTTTTGGATTGTCGTAATGGACCCACTTTTCATCGCCAGTCACAATTCGATGCAAAAAACCCTTTCTTTTGTGCCGTTGAAGCAGTTGTTCGCATGCCATAAAACGGCGTTCAACGTCTCTTGGCTTCAATTCATACGGCACCCAATGGCCTACCTTTCGGATCATTCCCATGGCTTTTAAACGTTTGGAAATGGTTGATTGATCAACTCCCAAAGTTTTTGCAACCTCTTCTTGCGTTTGAGCCGGATCTTGATCGAGCAATTCCTCCAATTCGGTATCCATGAACTTTGGCGGCGCGGCCAAAATCACCACTTTTAAAGCGTGCAAACCACTTCTGGCACGTTCGCTCAGCTAGAGCATGCTCACCATAAACTTCCACCAAGATATGATGACTTTCGGCTGCTTTTTTCTTCATATTAAAATAATGAAGAAGAATTCCCCGCAAAAACACATTATTTGGCACGAAATTCGACATTTTCAAGTGTGGTAAAAATATTGTTGTTTACGCTTCAAATAAAAAACTTATACTGACGTTTGTGCCTTACGACAGTAGCTCTCCAATGAATGTTTGGAAATGTGGATCGATGGAATAATAATCAAGTTACGCCATCTGTTGTAAACCGCACGAACTTATTCATAGTCCTATTAATAGCGGTCGACCCTCGGCAGGTAATGGCAAACCTCCGAATGTATTTCTGCCATAAAAAAATATCTGTCGCTCGGAGTCGGCTTAAAAGTCGGCTTAGGTCTGCTAAAGGGTTTTTTAAGAGGTGTTTTTTGATATTCAAAGAAAAATGCTATTTTTTAATATAAATGATTGGTTATTTATTTCGGCATACCTTCCGTTAATAGTGAAAAACAACATCAGGCAAATGACCACCACGACCACGCTTACATGACAATATCCTTTTCATGAAATTTTCCATAACCGAATTGCAAACTGACAGCCCTATGTCCCTGGAAGCCTCACGAATTCCATCTTTGAGGTCTTGAATCGACCCTGCGCTGTTGGCGCAGACCTTCTCTTTCACGTGTTTCCAAAGAAAAAAGTCACAAGGTGTTAAATCATAAGATCTCGGGGTCCAATTGTGATCACCTCTACGAGAGATAACACGGTTCTGAAACTTTTCCCGTAAAATATAAATGGGGTCGTTGCTTGTGTGGCACGTAGCGCCGTCTTGTTGAAAATAAACGTTGTCCAGATCAATACCATCCAATTCCGGCCATAAAAAAGCGTTAATCATCTCTCCTGTTTAACACCTAACACCTGTTATTGGAAAACCCTATAAAAACCCATAAAAACGCACACCACAAATGGGAGGAGCAGCTAGGCCAAATATCTAATATAACAGAAGTGTATGGACCAATTACTTTTTTTAAGTCATACTTGTTGAATACTTAAGTTAATTAGCATCGAAAACCTTCGAATACTTCCCTTAATTAGTGTCACAATTTGTGTATTTTTTACAATATTTCAGAAAGTATCTCTGTTTCTGGCTAACACCAAAAAACGCGAAAATTTTGGATAATTGTTTTTCATAATTTTCGAGGTGTATTAACAAGTCAAGAATAACTTCTGCTCAAATATGAACGAGACGGTATCAATAAAACGGTCCGCGGATGACATATGGCAAAAATAAATTTTTTTGTTTTTTGGTAGGACTGTTATAAGCTTACATGGCAAATTTCAGCGTGATATCTCACATATTTTGTTTTCTGTGCTACTGTAAACAAGTCAAGCTTGAGTGTGTTCTTCGAATTTAACGATGGAAATTCAAGTTGAACAAAGAATTTGTTTGAAATTTTGTTATTCCAACAAAATTTCGGCTTCAGGCGCCTTAAAAATGTTGCAGACAACCTAAGGGGACTCTGCTCTATCGCATGCACATGTTTTCCAGTGGTTCAAAGAGGGCCGTACATCGGTTGAAAACTTGCCTCATGAACGTGGTCCAGCAACATCAGTAAAAGACGGAAACATCGGAAAAGTAAAGGAAATTGTGCTTGAAAATCGCACAAATCGCAAAATCGGTTAACGCTGAATATTATTTAGACGTTTTAAAGCGTTTGCGCGAGAATATTCGTCTTAAAAGGAAGGGATTGTGGGACAACAAGTCATGGTTCTTGCATCACGATAATGCACCAGCTCACACATCACGTCTTGTTCGCGATTATTTGAACAAAAATAATGTTAATATTGTTCCGAAAGCACCGTACTCGCCTGATATGGCTCCATGTGACTTTTTCCTGTTTCCCAAGCTCAAGTTGCCGCTCCGTGGAAAACATTTTAAAACAATTGAAGTCATAAAAGAGAATTCGAAGAACACACTCGAGCTTGACTTGTTTACAGTAGCACAGAAAACAAACTATGTGACATATCACGCTGAAATTTGCCATGTAAGCTTATAACAGTCCTACCAAAAAACAAAAAAATTTATTTTTGCCATATGTCATCCGCGGACCGTTTTATTGATACCGTCTCGTTCATATTTGAGCAGAAGGTATATCGATGAACTAAAATCATTATACGACGAGCCAGAGCCATGATTTAATAATATGATAATAATTGTAATTGATGTTTAAGGTGCTGGCCCATTGCACGCTTTCTTTGCGTGCATTGCTTGGACAACTGTCAAAAAAGAATATAAATCTACTGTAATAAATGAAAGTTGGCCAAATGGTCGCTTTGTTTCACTCGCTTGAAGCGCTTTAAAGTTTTGAATAGCTTAATACCACCTTTGGAAGCGCTTTTTCGGTCTTTGACATTATAATTTCCTCCCTTCGTTTTTTTCTATTATTCTGACAGCGTTCAGAACTGCCATTCGGCCACAGGAATTTTCAAAGTAAAGCAGAGCAAAGTAGAAAAAAAGCAAGAACGGCAAGCAAAGCCAGGCTGCATGGGGCAGCATCTTTACACTAATTTTTATGCGTTTGACCAAGCTTCTCCTTCTATTTGTGGTGTGCGAATCGATGTTGGAGGTTTGCCATTGCCTGTCGAGGGTCGACCGCTATTAGAAAAAAACTTTTTTTAATCATTTGGTTTTTCATGTCCGAGCTTTCGAACCCGGTCACTTCCATTCGGCCACGGTAGTCACGCACCAACCGATTCGGCTACGAAGGCCGTGCACAATTATGGCAAAAGCAATGAATTTTTTGGTGGTCGCTGTTCAATCGTCGACAAATTCCAAGAAGGTCGTCCAAAATCAAATGTTGTACCAGAATACCGTGATATTTAGGCAGCCTTGGGCATAAGTATGACAAGGATCAATTAAATATTGCATGATCGTCTTCTTCATCTTGGTTGGCGCTATAACCGCTTAAGCGATATTGGCCGAGTTCAACAAAGCGTGCCAGTTGGACACACTAAGTTAAGTGAAGTTAAGTCCCTCCCCACTTAATCTTTCCAACGCAGAAACAGAAGAAGAAGAACGCCTTCATCTTGTATTCATTTGGACGACATGACGTAGCCAACGAAACCCCTGGATCTTTATTCGTTGCACTATATCTACGTCGTCGTAAAGCTCATACAGCTCATCGTTCCATCGCCTGCAATATTCGCCGTTGCCAACGTGCAAAGGCCCAAAAATGTTGTGCAGAATCTTTCTCTCAAACACTCCAAGCGTCGCTTCATCGGATGTTGTCATCGTCCAAGCTTCTGCGCCATACATTAGGACGGGCATGATGAGAACCTTATAAAGTCTTAGTTTTGTTCGTCGAGAGAGGCCTTTTCTAATCAATTCCCTACCTAGTCCATAGTAGCACTTGTTGGCAAAAGAGTTCAAACATTGGTTTTCATGGTTGCCATTATTATCGGTGTTAATGCTGGTTTCTAAGTATACGAAGTCTCTTACAACCTCGAAATCATAACTGTCAAAAATGACGTGGGTGCCGATACGCGAGTGCACCGACTGTTTGTTTGATGACAGGAGGTACTTCGGTTTGTCCTCGTTCACCACCAGACCCATTTACTTTGCTGCTTTATCCAGTTTGGAAAAGGCAGAACTAACAGCGTGGTTGTTAAGCCCAAGATGTCCTTATTATCGGCATACGCCAACAATTGCCCGAGCTATTAAGTACTTGTATTAGGCTTTTTTTTTATAAAAACGTGCTAGTTCGAAAGATCCTTTTAATTTTATAAAGAAAATTGTTTGTCGAACTCACGCCAGCACGAGGTTTTACTCAGTTTCATATTTTCGCCCACTTACCATTTCGCTCGCCAATCTTTTCAAGCGGCCACCTCTTTATTCTCTTACTCACTTCGCTCTCTCACTCACTTCTCAATTTACTTACTTACCATTCCTTAACATAAATTTTCCAAATAAAAAATTCATTGAAAATCTTCCTCTTTTGTTTCATTACATTTCATTACACATTTTTTCAACTTATTTGAATTTATTGTTTCGTATTCATCTTTTAAATTACTTTTGATAATAATTACGATACTGCAACTACATACGTAATGCGATTACTTCTTATCTTCTTTGCTCTTTGTTATTTGCTGCTTGCAGCTGCCAGTTGTATGTAGTTGGTACTTAAAGGCTTTCATTTGCAGTTCTTCATATTCATTGCTTTATTTGTAAAGTACATAAGTACATAGTATATGTATATTATGTCTATGTATTATGTTTCCGCTATGCATTTTTGATCTACCTCCTGCTCTGGACATCTATAATTCTCGCCACTATCTTCGTTTTAGACGACCAGCATTTACACAAACTACCAATTCATCTCGTTAAACTCTCATATTTTCGCATCTGGCCACTTTGGCGCTTGAGCCATTGTTTAAGGCCATACCTAAGTCAACAATACATACATATGGTATACATATAAGAACTATGTAATTTGATATTGTTTTTTTTTTAATTTTTTTCCCCAACAAGCAAAATAAACATAAAGTGAAATTTTTTTAAGTTTACTCTAATAAACATTAAGTTTACAAAACGCTGATTTTTCGTTTATAAAACGCTTGAAAGTACGCGTATTATAATCGTAACGGCACCTCGGTTGTAAGCGTGTGAGTATAAACTTACAATAAAGGTTTAAAACACAATTTTTTTATAAATCATTACTTAAGCAATATTTTATTCCGTACAATAAGTTTGGAACCTATTGGTTTTCCTATGGTAACATTCAAAGGCAAATGTTCATTCTTATGCCGCAAGATTGTAAGCAACTCATTCCCAGTTGCACAACAAATATTAGCCGCATTCTTTTGTATACGCGTTGCAAAAGAACATTTCAACTACGTTAGCGCAGCTATGGTGGCCTTGATATAAACGGTCAATTCACATTAACCATGAAACAGAGAGCAAAACTAAAGGTGTCTACGATTCCCCATGTGTAAGCGAGTGGGGAATAGATGAGGGAACTGGCATAAATAAACATATGTTGGTAATATTGGAAAGTGATGCCAAAAATGGTTTATTGTTTATTTATTTATATATTTATTTAGAAGCACTTGGTAAGCATTAGTAAGTCCGCGTTCAGACAGGGAAACTTTTGATGATTCAACTTTGCGTATTCTTTCTTTTAGTTTTTAGCCTACAGCCAACAACCAACAAAATTGAGAAGTACCAAGAACTCAAAGTGTGTTCAGCGAGCACGAGTGATTCGGATACGATTTTGAAACAACAAAAGTTGGCCCCTATGAATGCGGTCTCATGTAACCTGCCTGATATACAAAAAAAAAAAAAAAAAAAAAAGAACAATTGGATATAGTGGTTTATATAACTTTTGTAAAGGCGCTGTGGGCGAATCTTGCTCAATAACTTTGTTGTTGCTTTCATCAAGTGAGTAGAGCCCAAACATAGCGAGCAGAGAAATGGCGAATCGAAAGCACCTCAAATGACGATCGAAAGGAAATGTTCCAAGTTCTTTCATGATCAATCACAATAGTGTCATTATTGAATAATGATGATAGATTGTGGAAATTGCGAAAATTATTAAAAGGGAAAAAGGTACATTTAAAGGGATTTTCCGGTAACACAATTATCAATGCACAATTTATCAGAATTCTATTAGGAATGCTGGTTTCTCTTAGATAATTAATCGTTAATTGCGTTCTATTTACTGCACTATCAATTAATATTTTCAGTATTTCATAAAGTTGGTTTTTTGGCAATTCGCTGGAAATCCAATTTTTGTTTCTCATATAATTTCACGTTTACCTTTTTATGACATTTTCGAAGATTTACAGTTTTTAGATCCAAATGTTGCTTTCATTTTCCAATAAAAACCAAAAGCGTTGCACTTTTTGCAATAAAAAATATATTCATATGTATGTACATATATTTTAATATTACTTCTTATGACGGTTTTTGCACTCTTTCTGAAATTGTTTGATTTGGGTAATTTAGATATTTTCCACGATTTTTGTGAGAAATTTGACTCAGAATGCCTGGCATCACTGGTTGGATTCTACTGGGTTAAAGGCAAGCTGTGTTGTTGCTTTCCATGTAAATCGACATAAAAAAGTGTGTGTTCTTTCAACTCGTCTACAGAAGAATACGTTTGGAGAATTCATCACTTGAAAGATCGACAGATCCACCGATTGACACAGCAAACGCTTGACTATACTGAACATTATTATTTGTTCTATTGGTTCATACCAGATTTCACTATTCCCAAGTAAATTGAAAATTTTTTCACATTCCTTTTTTCTCTTTTTTTAAGTACGAAATTTCTATTCATTTTGTACCACAACGATTTACATATACTTCGTCTTTTTATAATTATTTAAGGAGGAAGTCTACTGTGAATTTTTCAAAAAATCGATTTTTTCTTTATTAGCTTAAAAAATACTTTGAACCCTCTTAAATAAGGTACAATATGTGTTACAGCTGGCTAAATTTTTCTTCGTTGAAATTTCGACCTTTTCCCGAAGCGCTCCAAAGCGCGTACCTGCGGCACATGAAACTTTAAACGCATTTTTCTCGAAACTAAGTTTTTGTATACGGTGTACACGATATCTCGAGTTCTGATAAATGAATCAGCTTAAAAATTTAATTATATATTATATTCTCTGTAATAGTGTCTCTCGTCTGACATAGGATTTTTTTGATATCGTTATTTGTTAAATTGTTATAAACAATAGTAACATCAATTTTAGGCAAAAAAAAAGAAAAAAATTTCACGCCAAAATTTTTTATCGACATAATCCTACGTCAGACGAGAGTCAATACTATGTATATGATAACAATATTTTGTTTTTTTGTTTTAGATCACCGAAACGTAAGATTTCATGTACACCGTTTAGGCACCTAAGAAAAGCGGACCTGCGCTTGCAGAAGTGCCACAGCGGCCATTTTGAATATTTTGACTTAAAATTTTTTTTTCAAAAACTTAAATATATAATAAAGATAAGAGTTTAAATAGATTTTATGTACGAGCAATATTTTGTTAGAAATAAAATCCGGAAAATAAGCCTGTTTTTTCCCTTGTCACAGTAGACTTCCCCCTTAAAGCTTCATTTGTATGTGGAAAAAGTTTATAAAGAGTGATCAGATTGGAGGTACTTTTCCAATAGGGTTTTTTGACAGATCGCGCTTGACTATTGTCTCACTACATATACCATTTTGTCAATATTTATTGACATTTCATCATGAAAAGACTTACGCCTCAGCAATGTTTACAAATCGTAAAATTGTATTACGGAAATCGACGTTCTATAAAAAGTGTTCATCGCTTGTTCAGGCCAATTAATGATGTTCAGCGATGAGGCTCATTTTTGGCTTAATGGCTACATTAATAAGCAAAATTGCCAAATTTGAGCTGAAGAGAAACCCATTGAAAACAACCGTTTGGTGCGCCCAATGGACTGGAGGAATCATCGGCCCATATTTCTTCATAGCTGAAGCTGGCGCCAATGTAACAGTGAATGGCGAACGCTATCGCGCTGAGATAAATGACTTTTTGATGTCGTCAAACCATGGAATTACCTGCGTCGTCGTTTCGGTGAGAAATTTATCTTTTGTCTCGGACCAGTAGATTGGCTACCAAGATCGAGCGATATCGCACCTTTGGATAATAAGTGCTTTGTGGCTAAACCAGCTTCGATTGAGGCATTGGAAGTCAACATTACTAAAGTTATTCACGAGATACCGACCGAAGTCCTCCAGCGAGTCGCGAGCCATTCAAAATTGGTGTTTAGGGGTGGCCGAATTACGGCGCAGTTGCGGCCAACATTTGAAAGGGATTACCTTTGAAAAATAAATCTCATTAATGGTTGTTTTCGTTGTTTTATTTCAATTAAAAATCCGATACCTCTAAATTGATTACCCTTTATGTTCCGCTTCATGAGAGAACAATAGGATTTCACTTTCAAAGTTAAGTGATTCTTAAACATCTGCTCTCAATACTTAAAAAGTACGATTCTCATGTTCAAACACTTAAAATAAACTTAAACTAAAGAACTGTTTTAACAGTTATCATAGCAAACTTACTTTAAGTTTTTATTTAAACACTTACAGAAATGCTTGTTGGGGTGTTTTTATTTTATTGGTGGTGTACTTGATTCGATTTGGTGATTAAATTCTTCACTAGAAAATGCGCGCGTGTCTAAATGGTGAAAGGGCAAGTGAGGTGTGAGTGTGAGTGGAAAGTGACAAGTGGTGGCGGTGAAGGCGAAGTGAGTGAAAAAGTAATAGCGAGTGGTGGTGGTGTTGGTGTATAATAAATGCGTTTTCATGCGGTTTTATGCGTTTCTATGCGTTATTATGCTGCTTCAAATGGGTTAAGAACCATGCACGTAGATATAAAGTGGTGTGGTGTGATTTTGGTGTATAGGCGGGAAGGTTTTTTTCTTCGATTATAGTATATAAACATACAATACGAGTATAAACAGTACATACAGACGATTACAAGTGTATTGTTTGTTGGGTATACGGATATATAAGATTTTTTTGTGGTTTTTTAAGGTATTCAATTTTTCAGTTTTTTGTTGTTATTTCATCACTAATTGCTACACATTCAAAAATTTGCTATATATGCTCCATTGTTGTTTTTTCTCTTTGTTTTGCTTATTGTTTTCTGATTTTTTTCATAGTTACTCGTATTTGTGGTGTTTGCAGCCGCAGCAGCAGCAGTAGTCGCCGCAGCAATGCAGTTATTATGATAGCTCTGCTGCTGTTATTGTAGTTTTGGGGCGGCAATAATGGCAGTATTTGTTGTTATTTGTATCGGTTATGATCCAATTTTGACCCGGTTTGTGATTTTTCGGCGCACCACCATTTATTGCTTTGCTTATCTATGTAAATATGCTTTGCATCCCAACCCAGCGCGTCTGTTAAAGTAAAGTAATTTTTTTGTTTTGTATTCCTGCTTCCCTCAAACCCCCTACTTCGTCTTAACGATCTGGCTACCTCCGCATCTCAGCTTTTTATTTCTCGAAAATTAGTTCTCCGGTCAGCAGCGGATTCATATATGTCTGCGTATCGTAACCCACCCGCTTTCGCGCTCCGCCCCTACGCTCACCATGTGTATAATATAACGGACGCTTATCCTCACGCGAATTTAGAACTAACGGTATGGGCAGCTGTGTGTAAGGCTCCTGCACGACGGACAATATGGGCGGATTCATTGGTGGCGTCTCCACTACAAATGGCTCGGGTTCATAGTCATTGTTGTTATTATTGTTATCCGCATTGTTGTTAACTGCGACTGCTGTAGCGGTCTTTCGATGATTCTTGCGTGATGTGTGCCGATGATGGTTGTTATTGTTGTAATGCTTGCGATGCGACTTGCGTTTGTTGTGTCCGTTACTCGTATTGGCCACTGTCAACGCCGTCGCCGAAGAAGATGCCGTGGCAAGCGCTGAAGCGGGTGCCAGTATAGGTATTGGCGCTTGCGCTGTATCCAATATGGGTATACGCGGCTCGATGTTATTCACTATGGGACGCGATGGATCAAGTAGGAAGGTACCGTTTGTGGGTGTGACCGGTTTAAGTATCGGATCATTTGGATTTGCTTGTATTATTGTCGCTGTGGCGAAGATCTCTTGAAATTTATTGCCGGCTGCAAGTTGTTGTAGATGCAGATGTTGTTTTTGTAGAAATTGTTGTCGTTGCTGTTGTAGCTGATTCAGTATACGATATTGTTCGAGTATGTGTTTGTAGAATTGCTCGGCGGTTACTTCCGATGAATTGAGTAGGCGTATGGCGATTTTCTCTGGTATCACAATTTTGTCTGGTAAGAAAGGAGAAGAAGGATGTTATATAAATATTGAAATGATAAATGTAAGGATAAATTGCAAATTCTTATTTTGAGTATCCGAACACCTGCCACCTAACTCATAACTCTGTAACTGAGCGATTCCGTGCAAAGTGATTCAGGTGTTTTGGACATTGCCGTTAATTCTTCAAAAATTCAAAAATTGGTTTATTAGTAGGATTGAATGAGACTGAGGAAGAAGTAAAATGAGAAATCTTTGAAAACAAATTTAATAATTTTGAGATTATTTCCATGTTGAAATTTATGGTAGCGAATTTTTCGGAGTGAAATATTTATTTATTTATTTACCTACTTCTTCTATTGAAAAACTCTTTACAAAATTGGGCTTAGTCATTAATTAATAATAGATAAGGGCTAAAAAATGGAATCCACTGAAGTTCTAAAAACATGTATTAAAAAAGCAAAATCAAATGAGAGCATTCTAAGTTAATTTATGGCAGTTTTGCAGCTGTCCGCATAGAACGGCAGAAAATCAGGTAGAATTTCATTTATATTTTCATAACTTTTTTTTAATTTTTTTATCATAAAACGTACTTTAAAAATAGAGTATTCGACAAAAAAAAAAATATTTTTGGAATTTTTTGGAATAAAATACACTTAAAAAAATAATTATTTGAAGAATTTTTTTTAACAACAATAACAATTTTTTCAATTCCACAGGTGTTCAGTTAAATCAATTATACCAGGGACTGAAAATAATATATTTTTTTAATTTCTTAGGAAAAATTAAAGGCCTCCAAATAAGGTAGAACAGCTTCGATTACATACAATAGGGCGCAAAATTCATCACCCTATCGGTAGATTTATAGTTTTGCAAATGGCGTCTTACGTCAATCAAGTCTTTTTGACACTTGTGCGCTAAACAACTGCAGTATAAAAACAGACAAGCAATGAAGCGCTTGAAGGTCAAAATAAAGATTTCCATCACTCTAGAATCAAAAACAATATGCAAAAACAAAGTTGGAGGAGTAGTTTGGACCGCCTTGTAAAAAAACTCAAAGTTTTTAGCCGGAATTTTTAGAGTTTTTAGAATTTTTCTGTGCATGCAGTTTTATTGCACATTTGATTTCTTTTTGCTGAGGTATCACTCTAGAATCAAAAACAATATGCAAAAACAAAGTTGGAGGAGTAGTTTGGACCGCCTTGTAAAAAAACTCAAAGTTTTAGCCGGAATTTTTAGAGTTTTTAGAATTTTTCTGTGCATGCAGTTTTATTGCACATTTGATTTCTTTTTGCTGAGGTATCACGCCTTGTCTTCCACACAAAGTACATGCTCGATATTTTATAGGGAAAAAAGTCGTGTATCGTCTTTGAAAAAATTCCAAAACTCAACAGTATTTTGTAGTTATATTAGTTGCAATATCATCTTTTTCATGGCAGAAACACATTGCCTGCCGAGGGCAATCGCTGGTGACTCACGCGGAGATTCGAACCTACGTTCTCTCCGAATTCCGAATGGTAGTCACGCACTAACCCATTCGGCTACGGTGGCTGCTCTGAACCCAATACTTCAGTCAAAATATTGTTTAAAGTGCCCAATAAAATCGCCACTATTTCTACTACTACAGTTCTACCATTTCAGTCAGTCGATGATTTTTCAACACGATATTCTGTATTTTTTTTACGATTTCTGGTGTTATCGTTGGTTTTGGACGTCCTTGACGTAGATCGTCGTCGAGGTTTGAATTCAGCAACCCATCTTTTTACTATACTAATTGATGCCCTTATACACTTTGAACATTCGTTCATAAATTTCCATTGCTCCTAAGCCTTCCAAAAATAAAAATTCAATCATTGCACGATACTTAATTTTTTCCATTGTAGAAAATACTGTGACAGTTCGATCCTAATTGGCTTGTAAACAAAGAACGAATTGACAAATGGAAATGAAAATTTACCCAAATTTAGGTTAGTAGCAACACCCTCACTTATCGAAACGGAACGCTTGTTGAACAACCTAGTATTTTTATAAAATATATTTGTATAAAATAAATTTTTTAATAAATTTTTATAAAATATGTATAAATATGTATGTATAGTAGAGTATTTGTTTTTTGTATTTTGCAACTGGGTCTATAAGACGTAAGGTAATAACTTAGGTAAAAGTGTGAATTCACGGCTGTAAGTGTTTTACTAATTCTTATATAATTTTTAAATAAACAAAGAGACTTAGCAACCTTGTGTATGTACAGGGTTGGCCATATTAAACTGACCCATGTGATTATTAAAAAAATATGGAAAAAGAAACATTTTTTTGTGTTTCATTGTGAAAAACATTTAATTTAGTTCAAGGAGATTCGTTTACATCACTTTTTGAATATGATATCGCGCAAGTGGTCGCCCTTAGCTCGTATAGCGTAATGTGCCCGTTTTTCGGCGTTTTCCATAGTTTTGGCCAGCGTCTCGGCCGATATGGCGGCTATTTCCCGTCGGATATTGGCCTTAAGTGCGCCTAGTGTCTTTGGCTTGTTGACGTAAACCTTAGATTTCAAATTACAGTAAAAAGTTATAGGGTTACTCAATGGGTCAGTTTAATATGGCCAACCCTGTATATATTATATCTATGGCTAAGCGCAATACAAATTGTTTGTTTAATAATATCCACATGTTATTTGCAACCCGCCGCTTTTCCAATAACGCCAGAAAACCACATAAAAGCTGATCGAACAATTATTAAATCATTTTATGATAATAAATAATGTAAGTAATACTTGCACATTTATAAGAACACACACACAAACACTCACAACCTGCCATAATTTCTGCCATCAAGTTTTGCTGCTTATGATATCCTTTAATGGCAGCGCCATGGCTCTGTGTGTATATGTGTGCATATGTATGTATGCGTATAGTTGCTTTTGTTCTTGTGAATTTGTCGGTACATGGTCATAACCTTGTCGCCGGCAATTGTCGGTGGCGTCTATGACGACGACGCTATTACTCTCGTTGTTGTTGTAACTGTCGTGACTGCCACCTTGAAAATACCAAGTAGAAATTATGCCAAATAACAAGTTTGTTTTGCTCCCCATTTTTGTTTGTTCATCGTTGGTTGCTGCTCTACTTTATTTATTTATAAAGTATGTATGTATGTATTAGCTTTTTAAAGACTACAGTATAGTGTTGTTGCTGTTGCCAACTTAATATTACAGAAAAAACAACAACAAAAAAATATAGAGCAACGCAAATTTGCAATTAAAACAGAAGTGCAAATACAGACAAATCTACCTACAGATATATGCAGCACAGCATGCAAAGTGTGAGAGTGGGCGTAGGCGTGAGCCAATGAATGAATTTGGGTGGTGAGAGAAGCTCAACTTCTCTCAGCTTACGTAAGTGTGGGAGTGTGAGTGTAAGTATAGCGTTAAATGAATGAGTGGGCAGTAAATGGACAGCACAAACTGAATTATGGTGTGTCGATTTGTGTGAGTGAACGTTTACTCGGATTTTGACCTGTCAAAGAGGTTTTCACACATTTGCAATCAGAGGTGACAACGCGAACTCATAAACAACAAACAAGCAAGCACACCGCTTTTTGGCATTTGGGTTTGGTGTTGCGCGCTCAGTTGCAAGTCGCGGTGTCGCTGAAAGTGGAGCACACACCCACCGACCTCCAAGCGCATATGTTTCATACACACCCACACACATATATACATACTAAGAAACACACAAGTGTATATGCAAGTAAACATGCATGCATACATAGAATTTACAAAATATGCACTACTACTTATACAAATATGATGTGTGAGTGCAGCAACGCCTGCCTGTCAACTACCTACTCCCCACAATCTCTCTTCCTACCTCTGTGTCTAACATCTCACTTTAGCATATTGCCAACCCATTGACCTAATTTTTGGTGCAAAGCAAATTTGCAGCGCTGCAACCGCAAAACGCGAACATATAACAATAACAAAAAGCAACAAAATGCGCACACACAATAATAACAAATCGCTAGCGTTTGTGTACAACAATAGCAAACGGCAACGGCAACAACAATAGTCGCGTAAACTAGGCGTTGCACTTGTTAGCTACTCGTAGCCAGCTATTACAACACTACTCTACCTTTTACTCCACTCCTTACAGTTCTTACACTTCACATACTCAACTATCTTTGTTGCCGCGCTTCATAACCACAACCGCTACTGGTTTCTATCGCTCATTTTCTATCCTATCTGGCATCCTTTTCACTACGGCCATGCCCGAATGTTGTTACGCATGAATGGTTGACTAGCTGACTGCTGGGCTGGAGGATGCATTGTGGCCTAGAATTTCAACAGCTGCCACAAGTGGAGGAATTTCAATTCATAATACAACGAACGAACAAAAAGGAAGAGAAGAAGAAAAAGCAGCAATGGCAGTAACTATTTTTTCATTAATCGCACACTTTATTCTCCTTTTCGTCTTTTCGTCTTTTCGTCTTTCCGCCCTTCTCATTTCTCTGTGGCTGTGCGCTTTTATTCTATGTTTTTTCATTCTAGTTTTTTACTCAGCTTTTGTTCGCAGCTCTTTCACTTTTTACTGCACGTACTAATTTGCAAACTTTTTTGTTTTACGTTTTGTTTTGTTTGTTGTGTCTTTTTGGGGACGAGTGCTAAGGCAACCCAACTAACTCACTCACGTACGTAACGACTAATTTGCACAGGGGTCAAAAGGTGGCATTTGGTTGTACAAAAAGGACAATATTTCAAAAAAAGTGAAATTGTTCACATTGACCGCTGAGAGGTTGGAAAAAGTGGGGAGTAGTTAGTAATGTAATTTTACCAGTTTTACTGGGAAATTGCGGAAGTTTGATGGAACTTTACGCTGTAACTAAACGGTGATCAGATTGGAGGTACTTTTCAAATAGGGTTTTTTGACAGATCACGCAAGACTACTGCCGAACTAAATATATAATTTTTTCATTATTCATTGACATTTTATCATGGAAAGACTTACCTCCCAACAAAAAAATTTTATTACGAAAATCGCCGATCTGTGAAAAGTTTTCATCGCACGCTCGGGAAAACTTATGGTGATCAGCGATGAGGCCCATTTTGGATATAAGCAAAATTGCCGTATGAAGAGCAGTCCGAAGTCATTCAAGAACAGCCATTACATCTATTGAAAACAAAAAATGGGCTGGTGGAATCATCGGCCCATATTTCTTCAAAGACGAGGCAGGCGCCAATGAAACAGTGAATGGCGCACGCTATCGCGCCGTGACAAACATGCCATGGTTCCAGCAAGACAATGTACGTACTGTGCCGCTGTTTCGGTGAGCAATTTATCTCTCGCTCTCGTTTCGGACCAATAGATTGGCTACTAAGATCGTGTCATATCACTCCTTTGAACTCTTATTTATGAGGTATTTAAGGTATTTGTGGATAAACCAGCTTCGATTGAGGCATTGGAAGCCACCGCTACTAAAGTTATTTTCGAGATACCGACCGAAGTCCTCCATTCAAAATTAGTGTTTACGGATGGCCGAATTACGGCGAAGTTGCGGCCAACATTTGTAAGGGATTGTCTTTAAAAATATATGTCATTAATGATTCTACTAAAAATAATCAATTTTGAATTTTCATGGTTTTATTTCAATTGAAAATCCAATGCCTCTAAAGAAGAAGTGAGCTCGAAGCGTCTCTTACTTGAAGTGCCGAAGCATCTCCTATTGGGCTCTACAGAAGTATGTTATGGACCAAAGCTGTTATATGATGTTATCAAAAAGCTCGACCGATATGCGCTTTACAAGCTGCAACTATTTTTAAATTAGTGGCATAACAACTTTTCCCTCAGTGAGCCTCACAAAGAGATCAGACGGCTTCAAAGTGCAGCACCGATTTCCGAACTTAACGAGCTGACGAATCTAGTTATCAAACCGAATTGAGTATTAGTGTTGAGATCGCAATTGTATTTTACTGTGTTACCCATGAAAAGTCCTGAAATATCAACGGCGCCGCTATACTTAATATTTTGCACAGAGTTGTTCAATTTTCTGATAGGCTGTGTGGCATGGCATGCAATCTAAGCAAATATTTCTGTTTTCGCTACACGAAAAAGTTGATAATTGTGGTTTTGAAGCGTATACCGTTCGCCGAAAAGGCACGCGTAGTAAAATTTTCGAAAGAGCATCGAAGGTGACTAATGATGGCTTCAACAACAAACTGTCATATTTTGTAGAATTCTACTCTGCCGTGCAACTTTCCGATCTACTGATACCGATACATTTTTTTTTGTTCGTGCTTTGGCTGGAATGTTGCTTTTTCATGCGAGTTCGAAGTCGAATATGAGCTGCTCAACGGTTCAAATTGAGAAAGGATAATGAAACATGATCGTTTACTCCACTTATGGAAGAACAGCATAGGAGGAGCTGCTGTGAACGTCTAACAGATATACACGCGCCAGTTATATACTTCTAATTATATGCATAAAATGTGGTTTGAATGTATTTTATATGTTCATCATAACTCATCGCCTTGCAACTTTGCATAAGAAGCTAACACGAATTGAAGCTTACACTTGAGCTCATTACTTCGAGCAAAACCTATCCGGTTCTGCTTAGTTTTAGGCTTCCTTCTATGCAAGAAGCCTAGTACTATTGATGGCCAGGGTAGTCACATTCTTGTCGATTACACTTGAAAGTGGGTCAAGGAAAACTAAAAGAAGCGAAAGCAAATATTTACTCTTTCATGGCCATGACTTTGAAGTAATTTTTCAAGGCCAATATAATAGAAAAATAATGAGGGGCTTGAGGCTTGAAATTTCTTACAGGACATAACCCTTGGTCGTTATATATCAAAGATTAGCCCGAGGTATCGACGAACTACCATCAAAATGAAGAACTACCATAAAAATAATGAAATAAAAAATTGAAAGTTTGTAATAAATGACAGAGGAAACGCCTTTAGATAAATAATTTCAATTTAAACTCTTCTTTTCAAACTTTTATCTTACAGGCCTTATACAGCCCATTTTCCATCCAGAGAGGTCTGGGAAAATGGTGTAGTAAATTATGAAAACTGAATACTGATGGCTCAAAAAACTCAATGCTCAAGTGGCAGCTGGTGCATATTCGAAAACTATAGCCACCAATATATCCATTCTCTTGCTTGATTGTTGGCGACATCTGGGCGATCTCAGAAATCCTTTAGTGCTAAATAAAAGCGTAGTAACCGTTAGAGAAATCTTCATTTACTCCGATAGTCAGGCAGCTCTCAAATCGCTCCTATCAACACCCGTCTAAGACAGTAAAAGAGTGTTACAAATTATTAGAAATACTTGCAAGGTATTTTTCTATTAATCTACTCTGGGTGCCAGGACATTAAAAGTAACTGTAAGGTAGACGAGTTAGCTAGATTGGGCTCGTCGCTCCAAATTAGTCAGGACAAGGTCGACATACTCATACCTTTGGCAACATGTAAACTTTTAACAGACAGACACACCATTAGTGTTGCTAATTCCAACTGAAGACAGTTAAACACCTGCGCTATCAGTAGTCAAACGTGGCCCGAATGGGACATGAATTACACTAAGAGCCTACTTAAACTAAGTAGGAGAGATCTAAGAATCGTACGAAGCGTCCTATCTGGGCACTGCCTAATAGGAAGACATGCTGGTAGACTAAGGGCGTCATCCAATGAGTATTGTAGAAGCTGTCAGGATATAGAAGAGGAAGAGGTAGTCGAACACCTATGCGGGTGCATAGCTCGGTCTCGCTTTTGTGGACAACATTGCGGATGTTGCGAATCAGAAACTTTAGCTTTTTAAAGGTTGCACAATGGTTTCGAGAGGGCCAAGTAAAGTAAGGATAGGATAGTTTCGGAGGTATCACAGGGGCCGCCAACTAACCTACGAGCGTCCAAGGAGAGCCATTTCACCTAGGTTGGTAGGTAGGTAGGTAAGGTGGTTGTCGTAGCGACATACTTAGACCTTTCGCAAGTCCATTGTGATAGCACTGGAGCTTATTCTTATGTGTTCCTTTTCAAACCATCCGGTAGCTTTAATAAACGAGCAGAGCTTCGTTGGTTTTAGATGCGCTGTGCCCACTACATTGGTTAAAAATGCTGTATCAAGAGTGCGTAGCTTCTTCATAGCTAAACTTTCACACTCACATAAAAGGTGTCTGACTGTTTCCTCTTCTTCTGTATTAAGACAGCTTCTACAGAAATTGAAGTACGGGAGTCCTAACCTTCTAGCGTGGCTGCCTATTACACGATGACCTGTTATTATCCCTATAATTTTTCTTATAGCTTCTCTGTTAAATCTTAACAAAATTTTCGATCGATCGCTGTTCCAATTCAGCCATGTCTGCCTGCTTAGTTCGCATGTTGTGAGGTTTTGCCAGCTTGTATTTACTTTTTTGATGGTTTCCCTGTCTATAAGTAAGCGTTGTACCGGTTCGAGCAAGTTCATCCGCCTTGCAGTTCCTTGTTATATTCCTGTGGCCTGGCATCCAAATAAGGTGCACTTTGTAGCGCTTAGATACGTCATTTAGAAGTTTAAAACATTCTAAAACTGTTTTTGATGAGTGTGTTTTAGATCAAACGCATTTCACCTCGCCTAACCTACTTTTATCACAACGATACTTCAATATTTTCATCCAACCATAACTTTCCCTTCATGGGTTACCATTTTATGGGATAGAAAATTGTTAGATGGTGATGACTTTTGTTTACTTACAGGTTAACGACCCTCTAAATTTACACATGGGCCGGTTAGTTTGTCTATTCGCATGGAGTACTAGCTTCATTCTGAGTACATTGAGTATCCTGAGCACATTTTATGCGAATATTAAGTAATGGCAAAAAATGGATTGAAACATTTCAAATCTTCCACAGTTGGTCCTTAGAAATTTGGCTACCAGCGGAAGTTGAACGGATACTTGGCGACTGCGATAATGTCTCTCTGCTCTTTCATAGCCAATTTTTATAGCCTATAGTTTTCTTATCTTATTTTCTGTTCGTTCAACTCTTCGTTTGCTTATCAAATAAATTAGTTCACTTTGCATCACTGTGCGACCCACTTCTCATTACTTACACATTTTAGACGCGTAAATGAAATCCTTTGTTCGGAAATCATGTTATAACCAATATACATACAGACACATTCACATGCACATTCGCATTCACTCACCCAACCCAGAAACGTAGAGTTACAAAGTGTTGCGGACAAATTGTACTTGCATGTTATAAATTTCCACTGGCTTACCACATTGGTTGCCCTTAGTGACAAAGGGTCTAATGGTTGGATCCCAAATGAAGATGTAGTACAGCGACAACATAATCGCCGCCAACGAGACGCATAGCACATACACCGCCACCGTAAGTATACGGATGACTTTACGATTCTTGCCTGGTGGCTGATAACACCGGCTTATCGTCTCCGTTGGCGGGAGTTTCACTTTCTCCTCCAACGAACTGACTTTTGAACTCATCGCGCTACCGCCGGTCTCCTCCAGTTTTGCGGTTGTTTGACGCGCTTAGCGCGACTTTGCGAACCAACGAATAAGTTTGTTGTTAAAATGCACTCGCACACCAACCCAGCCAGCTGTTATGCTTGTTTCCTTACTTTGTATGTATGTGTGTGTATGTGCTTATGTATATGCGTACGTGCGTGCGGGTGTGGTCGGTGGCGTAAATTGTTTTAGTGTTGGCTGTTAAGTGCGTTTGTTTGCTTTGCGAAAGTATGTGTGCCTGGGTGCATGGGTGCGTGTGTGTGTGTGCTTTGAAGGATTAAAAGTAGTCGTTGTTTGATTTCAAATTGCTGTTACTATGATTACTGCGATTATTGTTGTTATTGTTGTTTGCTATAGTACCATCTTATTGTTTAAGTTGTTGACATTTTTGTTGCTTTTGCCATCAAAAGTTTTCGCTGTTATTAGTTTTCGCTGTTATTAGTATTCGCTGCTAAAGTTGTTGTAAAGTGTCCTTATGTGTTAAATTGCTGCAATTAATTGCTATTTGTCCTCTCTTCTCTCTTCTCTCCTCTTCTTGTCTTCTTATCTGCTTTGTGCTTTTGCTGCTTTTGATATGTTGAAAGTCTCGTTGAAATGCAATTATGTCGATTGTTCCGATTTGGTGAAGATACACGATCCGATTTTTTCTAAAATAATGACTTTGTTACACATTTGTATGAAGGTTTTATTTATAAGAAACCTGGTATATTTTTTAGCTCTTTTTGGCAAATAGATTTTTGTATTCAAAATAGTCTCTTTAAATTGTTCGTGATTTCTTCGTGTTTAAGTCAAATTTATTTACTTTTTTATTTTTGTTTTATTTTTTATTTATTTATTGATAAATCTAGATTTTGATATTAAAATAAGTTATTATGTTAATAAATGCACTCTTAATTAATTAATTCGAAAAATTTGCAATTCTTTATGTAAATCACATCAATGTTATCTACAAACTTTTTTAAATTTTTTGTATTTTGTTATTAATAAATTACTACAAAATTTTTTTATTATTTACTAAAAAAATTTATTTTGTTGTCTAAAAACTCCTTTTTTAATTTTTGTTTTCTATTACTGATCAATTACTATATAGGCGCGCAACTAACTTCCCGCTGTTTGTCAGTAGATGCCGCTAGCAGTGTGTGCTAGTCGATTTTAACATAACCTAAACGTCATAAACTGAGCTTAGACATATGGTAAACAAACTGCTTCGGCTCATCAGTGATTCGGTTTTGATTTCATATACTTTTGATTTTATGAAAGTGTCTGATTTTGTGCCGAATAATCGTCATTTGAGGGAAGTGTTGATTTTCCTCTTTCATTTGAAAAAACGGCGCCTGAAGCGCATCGAGAGCTACAAAAAGTTTATGGAGATGCTGCTTTAAGTGAAGCAACGTGCCGAGATTGGTTCCGTCGCTTCAAAGACGGTGATTTTAGCGACGGTATGCGAGATCTACCAGAAAGGTGGGAAAAAGTATTAGCCAACGATGGGCAATACTTTCAATGATTCACTTGTAACCATTTTTTTTCAGAACAAAGTTGTATTTTCATCAAAAAAACAGCGAGAACTTTGTTGCGCACCTATAATATTTTTAAAAACTATTTTTAAATTTGGTTGCAAAATTTTTTTATTATTTTTATTTGTTGTTTATTAATTATTACTTATTATTTGTTATTTATTATTTATTGTTTATTATTTATTATTTATTATTTATTATTTATTATTTATTATTTATTATTTATTATTTATTATTTATTATTTATTATTTATTATTTATTATTTAATATTTATTTTTTATTATTTATTATTTATTATTTATAATATATTATTTATAAATTTAAAAAATATAATTTTTGTTGCCTAAAACCTTTTTTTAAGTTTTGTATTTTATTACTGATCAATTATTATATTATTATTAAAATTTTTGGCAATAATTTTTTATTATTTTTATTTTTTATTTATTATGCATTGTTTATTATATATAATATAATTATTTTCTTAGATTTTTTGAAAGAATTTTTTATTATTTTTATTTTTTATTTAATTTTTATTTATTATTTATAATATATTGCTTCTAAATTAAAAAAATATTATATTAATTTTGTTGCCTTAAATATTTTTTTTAACCTTTTTTTATTTTATTATTGATCAAATTCTATTTTTTTTATTATTATTAGAATTTTTTGCCATAATTTTTTTTTTATTTATTATTTATAATTGACAACAGAAATACTAATTTCGTTGACTGAAACCTTTTTTTAAATTTTTTTGTATTTTATTATTGATACAATTTTATAATATTATTGTTGTTAATTTTTATTATTAATTATCAATTATTTATATTAGTATTAATTATTTATTACCAGTTTTTTGTTTTGTGTTTAATAATTATTACATATTATGTTTTACTTATGTTTCGTTATTTATTACTTATGATTTAATATTTATTACTTATAATTAAAAAAAAAAAGTTTTGCTGACTAAAAACTTTCTTTTTATTTATGAATTTTATCAATTCTAAATTTTTTTATTATTAAAATTTGTTTTTGTAGCAAGTTTTTATTATTTTTTTTATTGTTTATTATTTCCAGTTAACAATTTATACTTAAAAAATATTAATTTTGTTGTCTAAAAGCTTTTTTAAATGTCTTTTATGTTATCAATTACAATTTTTATTATTTTTAACTATTAACATTTATTTTTTGTCGCGTTTGTGTTTTCTTAAAAGAAAATAATTTTCAATACAGCCTATTTTTAAACAGCCTACTGTAATTTAATTGGAATAAATGAATAAATTCGCATTTTCGCATATTTTACTTTGTACAAAAAAAAAAATGAATAATAAAAATAAATAATAGAAAATTAAGATATTTTTTCGCTCACTGCTAGTTTTACTTATAGTTCGCTAATATACGTGATATATACAAATATTTATATACTAAGATTTATAGAATTTTTTTATGCTGGTTATTTTGTTCGCATTTAAAAAAAGTGATAATTGCTTGCTATTTATTTATTTAGAAATTTTAAAGTTTTAAAATTAATTAAGTTTAATCTTTAAATTTTTGCAAAAATATTTTTAGAGAAGTATTTCAATTAATTAAAGAAGGAGGTTTTGAACGAAATGTAC
This sequence comes from Anastrepha obliqua, assembly GCF_027943255.1. Classification (NCBI taxonomy): domain Eukaryota; kingdom Metazoa; phylum Arthropoda; class Insecta; order Diptera; family Tephritidae; genus Anastrepha; species Anastrepha obliqua. Next base: position 55,159,536 of record NC_072893.1, read on the forward strand.
AGTTTTTAAGGTACATATTTGAAGTACTTTTAATTAATTTTAATCTTTTAAATTTGTAAAGGAATATTTCTATAAAAACATTTCAATCAATTAAAGAACAAGTTTTAAAACAAAATGGGTTCTTTTTAAGGTTTATATTCGAATTAATTTTAATTGTTATGAACTTATTCTTTTTTATTGATAGTTTTTTTATCCTTCAGAGGCTAATTCCTCTTAGAAACTTGTAAGTTTAGGAAGCCCTAATTTTAATTACATTTCTAAGATTTTTAGTTACGTTCCACTATTTAATAATTGCCGTGCAATTCTCCCCAAGCAGCAGCTCAGGAGCCGTGAATAGCTAATATTTTTATTCGACCACAGCCTAATTATTCGACCCATTTGCAGTTTTTTGTTTCATAAATTTAGTCAAATTTAGTCTTCACCAGAACCTTATATCACAGGATTTGGGCAGTTTCTTCAATATGAATATCGTGCAGACTACAGCAGCGAGCTAGTCCTATTGCATGAAAGCCCTATTCTGTTGCAGTTTTTATTTTTGCAGCATGCTTCCCTAGTGACCAAAGACTCATAATAGTTGTGCCACGCGCGCTATGCAGTTAGTTTCCATAAGAAATATTTTACTTAATTGTTTTTGGGTTTTGGTTATTACTGAAAAAATCTTTAACCTTCTGCTGACAAACATTTTTGTTTTTAAATTCAATGTAATAGCTGTTTTTTCGTAAAATTGTTAAAATTTTATATTTAAGAAAAATATAGTAAATAAAAAAACAGGAAAAAAATTAAAGCATTTGAAAACTCAAAATCAGTTGACAATTTGTTTGAAGTTGAATTGCTTTTTATTTCAATTGATATTCGGTCTACTTCCAAATAATGTAGCTAACTATACGAGTATATTCAAGTTTACAGCTAATACCATTGGGTCTTGCAATATGAAAAATTAGTATTAATGCATAACATTTTGTTTAAGTCTAAGTTTTTCTTAGTGTTTCTGCAGTCTGCGCTTTTATTATCGCACAAATTCACTTGAACATTTCAAATTTGTGCTCGGAAAGACAGAAAGATAGAGATGCTGGAATTGAGAGTCAATGAAAGTTGCCTACTTCTGCTTGGCTTCAAAATGATCTACTCGCGCATATCGCGCGACCATTCTTATAAGGATAATGCGCCTTGGAATTTATGTTACTCTTACGCCCACGCTCACTTTTGTTGAAATGCTGAAAATGTCATTAGTGAATGCTTACTAACTGGCGCTCATTATTAAACTCCGCCAATCAAGAAGAAGAAGTGAATAGAAAACATACGTTTCGAATTATATTTAATTAATAAGCATTATTTCTTAGCAAATTTAATATTTTGATTGACTATTTTCTTTTATTTTTATTTGGCTAGTTGTTTGATTAGTTTATTTGTTAAATCAATTAAGGTCGTGCCTGCTTTTCAGTGTAAATTTGAAAGAAACGTTATATTATTTTTGTATCACCTTTGAATACATTTTTTTTAAATTCTATAGGGAAATTCACAATTAAGTACAAACGACCTGTCATCACAGCTCTGAAACGCTCAGATTTGTTATGCGGTATGAAGGAAATAAGATTGCTTCAAATCTTAGGAAAATGGGTGTGGCACAGGCCAATTAGGAGAAAATATTTATACATATACGTTTGGCGCTTACACCCTTTATTAGGTCTTTGCCCAAGTTTCTCCATCAATTTGTGGCGTGCATCTCGATCACAAATGGCTGAGCCTATAGTTTTAAGCCGCCTCCGATCGGCAGATGATTTTTTGTGAGAAAATTTTTCATGGCTTGTAGGTTTGCCATTGCCTGACTTTTCATATCATTTGATGCTTTATGCCTAGAGATTCGAACACATGCACTTCCGTATGGTAGTAACGCACCAACACATTCCCCTACGTCGGGCAAAATATTTGTAACTATGAAAATTCTTTATTAAATTCTGCCAATTATGCCAATGTGACAAATAATTTTCCCAACAATTAAAACTTTGATTCGCTGCCTTCCATTCAGTGCAAGGCGTGCCTGAGTAAAATTTGAGATAATTTAATGAAACTTAGTACGCAAGTTACTATCAAAATGCAGTAAGGCACCATTTGATATAGACGAAATCAATGAATTAACCACGCCTTCCTTCCATGTAACGGTTACTTTCAAAGTAGTCGAAGTAGCGATATTTCTGCAACTAACGAAGAAAAAATGCGTATTTTTTAATTTAAATTTTTGATATTATAGAAAAAAATATTGTGTGATAAAAAAAAAAAAACAAACACAGGAAAAAATACTTGGGCGTTACGGAAAAATATGTCTTGTTTAGGTTTCTACCACAATTATATTTTGAAAGCTAAGACATGCACGAGCTATACAAAGTTCTTCCACTCTTCAATACGTATTACACTGTAGAAAACAATAATCATATTTTTTGTGAATCAGGAAAATTTCCGTATGTATGTGAAACCATAGATTTTGCTTAGTAATGCTGCATACACCGTTTGTTTATTTTTTCAGGAATTAGTTTTACGAAAGAATTTTAAATTTCAAAAGCGGAAATGTGTATAGAGGCATCCATGGCGTATACTTTATTTGATACTTTATTTCATAGGAGGAGAGCTGAACTATTTTTCTACGTTTTTATAAAACAGCCAGAAGAACGAAGTTGGGCGTATATTATTACATACGCATACGCATATACATAGATTCAACATATATTCCGTTCAAAATAATTCATGGGACAATTTTATGATTATTTAAGGATAAAATTTTTCAAAGAAAAATTGCATTATAATTGTTCTGGTTCAGTGTTGCTTAAACAGCTGGATATATTATTTTTCGTCTGATAAGTATGTGAAATATTTTTTTTGAAAAATGTTTCCACTGAATCTGTAAAATGTTTTAAAAAATTCAATTGTTAAGAAAATGAAAAACTGAGTATGCAGCATTAATATATGAAATCTATAGTTTTACACGCTTGAAAATTAAAAAAAAGAAGAAACTTTTTCTTAATAATTTTTACTGCCTCACGATGTTATAATTTATTTTTCTCTTAAGTATTTAGTTTCACATTTATTATATTATTATATTTTTTATTTATTATTTATTTTTATATATTTATTTTTCATATTTGATTTTTATATTATATTATATTTATTTTTCATATTTAAAATTAATTAATTTTGCATTTAATTATTATACTATTTTTTAAATCACTTTACTTCGATTTGCTGCTTTTCTTCAACAAATTTCATTTAAAGTTAATTCTGTATATTATTCCCACTAAAAATTTCTTTGAACATTACAAGTATTTCAATTCCCAACTGTTTACTTTCGAACATTCATTTCAAAGTTTTTTAATTTGCATCTCCATATTCAAATGGAATTTTTATGTACCTTTTTTAACAATTTTTGAAGCTGTTTTTCTGTTAAATTTACTACTTATTGTCGCTGCTTTTCGGTGTTTTTTGTTGTGTTTAAAATTTTGGTGCTGTCATTGATTTTTTTTTGTGCTTTCGAGTATTTATTTATATATTTTTATTTAATACTCGGTAATTAGATTTGCCATTTGATGCGTTTATTTTAGTTGAGTTTATATTTGTATGTATATAAGTATAGGTGTGTATGTGTGTGTGTGTGTGTTTGTGCTACGTTTCGATGTGCGTTTATATTCCGCTTATTTGCATATCAGTAATACTATTTTCCGTTATATTTATATATATTTTTATTTTTTATTTCTCATTTACACGTCCAATTCTTCTTTTTTTTCGCGTAATAAAATTTATCCAAAAAAAAATTCAAAAATTTTCATCCGTTTTTGATTGCCGAAACTTTTTGGTATGTGCTCTCCGACGCGACAACAAACTGCAACTGAACTCAACTCAACCGAACAGAATCAAACTGAACTGATTCCTCCGTCGCTCGCCACGATGAATCTCGCAAACGCAGCAAGTCCTCACCGCACCACTCCATTGCTTGCATAGCACCACAAACATCTAAATACCATCCCTCGCTCGTCGGCATACTGTTTGTGCCATCCGAAGGAGGCGTTCGCAGCCATTCGTTTCCTTATGCGCGGCGCTTGCCTTACCACGCCGTTGCACTCCAACCGAAGGCGTTTTGCCATCGTATAGCTTTGTATTTGTCTGCTTTTTGGTTTTTGTACAATTCCTCATGTTTGTGTGCGACATGGTGGGTGTAGGGCACAAAAACCAGTCAGCCAGCAAGCCAGCTGTTGCAGGAGGCACTGCAAAACTTCTTTGCCCATCACCAACTCCACAGTCTATACAGCACATTCGCAACATTGGTCCTCCGCATTTCACCTTCAATCGTCATGTAACTTGTTGTTGTTGTTATTGTTGTTTTTGCTACAACTCCTCTGCACTGTCTTGTTCCCGTTTCTCGATTGCATTGTGGCTTCCGATATATTACATCTTCTCTTTTTCTGTTTGAATCGGTCGATTCCACTTGACTGGGGCGGATAAAGAACCAAAACAAACGTGCAACAAAAAAAACTTTACTGAAAAGACGATGAACGAATGAACGAACTCCATTCAGCAAATATGATGGAGTATCTGCTTGCATATAGAAATTGATTGGAAATGGAAAGTGCATGGCAATCGTTCGATTCACAGTAAAGGAAAAAGGAAAAACAGAAAAAAGTGAAAAGTTCTAAAAAAACTTTACTTTCCCAACGTGTGCTACGTGGGCTACATGTATTGAACATTTTATTGCTGAAGTGCATCGGCGTTGGAGCACTCATACAAGTGAAGTGTGTTATACAATCATGTCGGAAATATTCCGGAAATTTTTAATTGGGAAAGTTGCAGGCAGCTTAAACGACACTTAAGCAATATTGCATGAATTTCGAATGGATAGTAAAAAATTCGCGTAAAATATTCGGCTTATTGACAAAAGAAAAGTTGTAAAGTAAAATTTAAGACTTTGTACTTGGAGGAAGTATTGACAAAGTAGAAAATACTAGGCGCGCATATAAGTAGGTGTTTATGGCACAGTGTGACAAAATGCACACAAATTTTGCAATACATTTTGAAAAAAATTATATGGTAGTGAAAATGGCGATCATATCTAACAATCTTTTATTAGCAAACTGGTGTAATACCAACTTGACGAAAAAGTTCTGGAATATGTTCAAAAAACTCAAAATACAAATTTATATCTCAAAAGTGATATGATCGTCTTCAAAGGACCTCCCATGAACTGCAAGGCACTTATGCCAGCGTTTGGACCAGCACTCTAAATATTTCTGGAACTCTATTACAGTTACACATTGCTTCAGTGCCGCCAGCAAGAGGAAGCGGGCATGCGCAGTAAAAGCGCAGACACACCACTTTAGTGAAGTCCTAAACCACATGTGTGATCCTTCTGCTAGAAAAATGTGACACACAGATGGCGCACCAAGCAGCGAGAAGGCGTTGTTACTAAGCAATGACAGATGGGCATCCCCACTACTTAGAACTGATAGCGGCAGACTAATCACCTACCCTGTTAGAAATCAAATAGATTAACGGAACCAACGCAACACAAGTCCTGTCGAAGCCCTATGCTCCTGAGAGGAGTGCACAAGGAAAAAAAATTGGAATAGCCATCAGAGGCGTCTTCGATTTTTACATTAGTTCCTTTCGGCTGTTAAAATACGTTCCGAGTAGTGGTTTTTTATAGGGTAAAAAAAAAAGGAAGAAAATCACAGGGAGCCATATCAGGTGAATTCGATGGCTCTTGGTTGGTATTCGTTTCGTTCTTGATCAAAAATTCACGGATAATTATAACACTCATGGCGCAAAATCCATGAGTTGTTTCCAACAAATCCTTTCTTTTGTGGAGAATTGCTTTTCGTAAACGTCCCAACTACTTTATGAACTGAACTGATCTGACCTTCTGTTAAAAATTCGATACTATAAAAACTATGAGCATCGCTTTCTTTTTCGATTGAAAGAGATGTGGTGTTTTTTTGGCTTGGTTCATTCGAAGCTCTACACTCACCCGTCTGATATCTGGATTGCGTGTCGTACTCTTGTCTCCAGTAATGATGCGTTTGATGAATGGTGGGTAGCCTTGGAATTCGTGCCTTTAGCGATATCAACGCGGTCCTCTTTTCGCATGAAATGCAGGCCCTTTGGAACCAATGCGGCGCGAACTCAGATCATTAACTACTTACAATGCCCTAATGGTCCTAATTTGCGGTTACTGATCTGCTTTTCTGTCACTTTATTGATGTTTTCATCAGTTTTCCATGTCGACGGTCTGTCCCTACGTTTGTCATCCTCTTTAGGCCCACGATCTCTTCTGAAGCGTTCATGCCACTCGTAAACTCATTTCCGAAACAGTTTCCTAACATTTGTAAGGTGTTCGCATCATTGAACCCATGATTAACGCAAAATTTTATAAAAACTCGTTGTTGCAAATTAAAGCCCATTTTTAAAACCGTAAAAAATAAAACTCAAAATCGAAAACCCGTGCAGAGGTAGGTTTAGTCAAGACGGCGTAACCTGTACAAATGTCACGCAATGGCGATCAAATTTTTGTAGAAATGTTAATCAAAAACTTGGCAACCTAATAAAAAAAACAGAGCTCAAATCAGTTCACTTAGAGCATCACCTGGAGGTTGTTTTGGGATTTTTGATCAAGGTATTATATGAGTTCGTATGCTAGCGCTTTGGTGGGTTATTTTATTTATTATTATTGCTTATCTTGTAAAAAAATTTGACAAAGTAACTATGAGGTACTTAAAACTAGGGCCAACAGGCATTAAGCTTACTTAAAAAAATTGTGTTTTTTTTGTTTTTTTGAAAAAGAAATATTTATAAGAGGATCGCTTTTTTATTTTGCGGCCAAAAATGAAAACATAGTAGAATAATAATAAAAATGACTTTATAGGTTTTCAAGATATTCTCCTTCAAAGTCAATACACTTTTACACTCATTAGTGGATACCTCCAAAACGAGCTGTTTACAGGCTTCAGCAATTTCTTCAGGCGTTGAAAAGCGTTGACTTCGCGTGTTATTTTTGATGCTCGGGAACAAAAAGAAATCATTAGGTGCCAAATCAAGGCTGCAAGTGGATGTCCCATTAATTCGATCTTTTGACCGCTCAAAAACTCTCTTGTGTGAGCCGATACGACATAAGACATGATCTGTTTCCCACGCGAACGCCAATCGCGGCTCTGGCATTTCCCCAATAACTTTTTGGTTGCGCATGTGGAGTGTTAGGTTACCGTCATATTTTGGTTGGTTTGTGTGAGGTGTTGCGTTAGCTTGCATCAGTACTGGGCAAGAAAGGAAAAGTTACCTATGCGATAAAATGGGTCTTGGGCGGCCGCCCTTTTATTGGCTAATGTATCCGGCATTTCATTTTCGGTACTTCCTATATGCCCTGGAATCCAGGGGTTCAGTACCTGAATGTGGGGATTTGGTTTATAAGGTGGAGTATTTTGGTAGGTATGGCCGCTCGGGCGCTTATGGCAAACCTCCGAGTGTATTTCTGCCATAAAGAAGTACTCAAGAGAAAATAAGTCCACATAAAACTGTAGGCCCCACCATATGTGGAAAAACAGCAAGACGCACAACGAACATCTAGGGTTTAAGCGCCAATTATTATTATTATTAATATTATCGTCCATCTTAGTTGAGATTTTGCCTCATTTAACGGATTCCATTTTGAAAAAATTCCTCGATATTAAGGTCTCAGAAAATCATTGAGGACCCAATGTGCCTGTCGTGCTTAGAGGAGGCGTATAGCACTGAGCATTTTCTCTGTGAGTGTCCTGTCTTTGCTAGAGCACGGCCACGAGTTTTGGGTTCCGATGTCATTAGAATGAGTAATATTCGTTCCCTAAAACTGGACGATATTTACAGATTTGCCAAAGAATCTGGAAAATTCTCACAGGACTAACTAATTCTATCTCTGTCTCTATTCTTTCCTATCTCTTCCTCTGATACTTTTCTCCTTCCCATCTCAACTATCTACCCTCTTTCCAGAGCTTTAAATTCAATGGACTTTTTAGCCTGAGTGTTTTAGGAGCCACCAAATCTCCTGGTGCTCCTTGGCTCGACCTTTTCAAATTTCAATTCAATTTCAAGGTCTCAGAAGTGACCCAATTTTCGGCATCTTTCAAGAAGTGGATTGTTGCGCGACTAGAATAATCGGGCGGAACAAGCCGTTGTTGGAAGAAAACATTTCTTTCGAATAAAACAGGTGGTGTAGGCTTTTGAAGCGCCAGCTAAGTCTCCTCGACGAGTTTTCAAGCATTGTCGAGTAGCAGAATAATTTCGTCATCTATTTTGGCAAATTAGGGTTGGTTGAGCTGCAATACTCGTCAAAAATGCTTTCATTGGAAATTGTAGGAATTTGTTAATAAGGTGGAGAACTTTTAAATTTGTTAATAATTACAGGCGAACAAATGTTGATGAGAAATTGACATAAAACTTCAGGGATATCGATTTGTAGAAAAATTTCAAGGCGACTAACGCAGAAAGTAGACGAAAAGAGTTTACGTTTTGGAAAGTAATTCATTTAGTTTTGGAAGCTAGTGGAGATAGCAGCATAGGCGTGCTAAAGAATATATTAAAAAGCGTTTGCCAGTTTATTTTCAACACTCAAATGAGTTTTATTTATTCCCCCACGTAGTTTTATTAATTTGGTCAGCGAGTTGAAAAAAATGTGCGCCATTTTCAAAAACACCGTTTAATTTTTTTCAATTTGTTTTATTCCCCAATGTCTCCAACGACATCCTCTACCGCAGTGTGAACATTTTCCTTCAATTACCACAATGAAATAAAGTTGTATATGAATCATAGTGAAATATTTATTAGTGCAGCGATAACTAATTTGTATGAACACACCGGCCACACCGGACATTGTAATGAAACGCTTCCGCTGGCGCATGCAAAATTTTTCATTACACATTTTTGGCTGTACTCACTTTTTGCCATAATCCACATATCCACACAATGTTTGTGCATTTCAGATATGACATGCATACATACATATGTACGTACTGTACATTTCAATCGGTCATGCATACGAACAATTTTCCGATGCATTCAAATTCAATATTTGCGCTAAAAATAAAAGTTCGCCGTAAACAAATCGATGGCTCGTTAATAATTTGATTTACACAATTCATTTGGTGGAGACGAGAGCGTAAATATAAAAAAAAGAAAACAAACAGAAAAAAGGAAACAAAAATGAAAATAAAAGAAATTTATATAAAAGTTTCCGAATGTTATTTGCTTAGCTGTTTCACTTACTTATGCTACAGTGGTCAAAGTTGTTTTTTGTTTTTTTTTCATGACAATAAATTGATAATAATAAAGGGCTTTCCAATAACATGTGTTACAGGTGAATAGATTGCGCTATCGAGAGATGGTTAACGATTTTTTATGGCCGGAATTGGATGGTATTGATCTGGACAATGTTTATTTTCAACAAGACGGCGCTACGTGCCACACAAGCAACGAAACCATTGATCTTTTACGGGAAAAGTTTCCGGATCGTTTTATCTCGCGAAGAGGTGATCACATTTGGCCACCGATATCTTGTGATTTAACACCTTGTGACGTTTTTCTTTTGGGCCACGTGAAAAAGAAGGTCTACGCCAACAGCCCAGTGTCGATTCAAGAACTCAAAGATGGAACTCGTGAGGCTATCGTGGACATCACTTTGCAATTCGGTTATGGAAAATTTCATGAAAAGGATATTGTCCTGTAAGCATGGTCGTGGTCGTCATTTGCCTGATGTTATTTTCCACTATTAATGATATACCTTCCTCTTTATAATGAAATAAATATTCCATCATTTATATTAAAAAATAGCATTTTTCCTTAAATATCAAATTAACACCACTTATTAAAAAACCCTTTAGTCATCGAAATGCATTTAATTGAAATTTCTTAACTACGTAACTAATATTGAAACTATTGAAAGTACTAAGAGCGTGCTTTTGCGCATAACGGTTGTTTGTATTGGAATACCATTCATGCCTGGCTTTACATGCCTCAAATAGTGCGCATGATAACTCGAACAAAACTTGAGATGTCTGAACCATACGGGACGCAAATATTGTTTTTTTTCTCGAGAGCCGTTGGTTTTATTTGATATTTCTTAAAGTCAAAACTCCGCAGTGACCTATAATAATTTGTTTTACATGGGCAGCGGTGCTTCTTGGCTCGCTTTTGTAAAATTTCAAATTTCAAGGTGATCGGCAGGAAAAGTACTAAATTTTAAATTTCCCAGGCTCCTTAACATCTAAAAATATTATCGTACGCCAAATAATACAAGCCTACTCTATTCTCAACCCATCTGTGCCATGAAAATGAACACTCATTATATACTTATATATTTATTCCTTTTACTCCATAGTGAAGCATAGGGCCAAGTCCTTAATTCAGTGAAAATAGCACAATAAACTTTATATGGTGTACGCAGTACTTCCTTTGTAAACAAGCATCCAACGGTGGGTCCAAGTTATTGAGAAGTCTGACGGCACCAGCTAGTTTTTTTATTAGCAAAATATAAATACATGCACAAATAAAAATCAGTTGTGCTGCTGCAAAGCATTACATGAGGGCCAAATTTTGTATTAAATTGTGCAACCATTTATGAGAGTTTGACACATTGTAATTTTAAGTTTCTTGTGCAGAAGATTTGAAGAAAACCTATTTTTGTACACGGGGTAGCTACATGCAAGCGCTGTAGTCCCACATTTAGACAGCGATGCCATAATCAACATTGTGGACAAACTGTTTCCCACACACCTTTTGCTGCGCGGGGACGGAGATTCTGATAATTACGATATGCCTCCGCCCTTCACTGAAGAAGAGCTCAAAACTGCGGCAAGAAGGCTCAAAAGGAACAAAGCTCTTGACCCAGATGACGCTGAAGTCCTCAAGCTTGTGGCCGAAACCCGACCGGACGTGCCGCTCGCCGGAAAATTGCTGGAAAACTTTTACAGGGCAGGCTAGCAGAATCTGTTGAAAGTACAAAAGGACTATTAGCAAGGAAATAAGGTTTTCGATGCGGAAGATTGACCCTTGGCGCAATAGAGGAGGTGGTAATCAGTGTAGACCGCGCTCAATGAGGACGTTCTTATCCGCGGTGCATCGTCGCTTGAAATACGAAACGCATTTAATAGCTTACGATGGGCAGACATAATAAAAGTACTGCGAGAAAGGTTCTGAATACTCGCATACCTGCTATCGATCCTCCAGAGCTACCTAAGCGAACGTGAACTTCTATACGATACACCGGATGGTCAGAAAACTAAAGCGGTAACGTCTGGCGCAGGCCAACGAACTATTCTCGGCGCGGAAGACGAGCCTATAACATGAAGCTGGCTACAAGCATGGTGGACCCAGACTTGGGTGAATAGGTGTGGTCCATTTTATGGACATCGTGCTGGGCCCTCCCGAAGTAATGCAGAAAATACGATAGTTCCGGAAAGGGAGTCTCTCCCCTGAAGAGGAGCAGGGATTGTTTTAGTGGCCACACCACACGACGCAGTAGACGACGACTCACGCACCAAAAAAAAAAGAACCACAATAATTTTTATGCTTCATATCCGCAGAGTATACAATGAATTTAGTAGCTTCGGACCACCAGCGAAGATACAATGCCTGAGCATACTCGGCTATGTTCCTCTGCCCACTTAAAGCAAATATTCAAAATGCGCTTGTTTTATGATAATGTTTAAGCTGTCAAATGTTTATTAGGGTTGATATCACCAGCATATCAGCATCCTATGTCAATTGCTTTTGCGTAAACTTTTAAAGCTATAAGTGAAGGAAAATATGCATACATACGTACGTAAATATTTTCAAGTACATTTATGCGCACACGTCTCTGTTAGTCAAACATAAATATCGATTTACTATTTTCTTAAACTTTCGCCGCCAATAAAAAACAAAAACTGTGTGCGTGCCTATATTGGATTTGCCTTAGAAAGTTTGAGAACTAAGTATCTTAACTGCAAATTGTGAAAATCTGGGTTTGATTAAATGGGCTATCTCAAAGTGCTCCACACCTAAGGAGTAGAGATGCGTGGGGATATATCATAATTAGAGAAGAAAATTGCAAAAAGCAGAAAAAATAAGAAAGGAAAAGAAATGTAAGGAAACAGTGAACGGCAGTGATTGGAAAGGTTAGCTAAAGAATAGTTACATGCTGCTAAAAGAATTTCTGAGTCGAGTGAATCGAGGTGTGCTCGATAGCAGACTATTATTCGGCTCTGAGCGAATTTGACAGACTCAGCTGATGGGTTGACTTAAGAGTGGGCGTGTTTATAAAGAAAACTGAGACTGTGTGGGTGATATACGAAAAAATCAACGCAATGTCACTTCAGTTGCTGTTTGAAGAACGACTGATTGGACGAGTGTGTGAACATAAGCGAAATTAGTAGCCGCCGAAGTTTTCCTCACATTTTTCTTTTTCACCATAGTTAATGTCCTAACCTTTTAAATCTGTTATCTTTGGTTAAAGTTGGAGCCAAGATGAAATAAACTATAAGATGACCAACTAGTAATTATACCAGTCCTCAAAGTATAATGAAATTATTTTTTTCTAATTTTTTTTCGTGTTTGCTTGTTATTAGAAACTGTATCTTTTAATTCCAAAACACTGAAGAGGAAAAATGACCTAGTTTTGGGCATTGGGAATTGAGAAAATGCAATCCATTAACTGAAATCGAGTAATTAAAAATAATTTAGTTTAAAAGTGATTTACAAAGTACACCATAAATAAAAAAAATATTTTTTTCACTCTTAGTCAGGACTAACAAAAAGTGATTGTAATCACTTGTGGCCTCAATTAAATGAATATACGAGGGTATACTATATGATATATATATAAAGGGTAATCAGATTGGAGTTACTTTACTAATAGGGCTTTTTTGACAGATCACGCGTGACTACCGTCAAACCAAATACATACATTTTTTCAATATTCATTGACTTTTCAGGATGGAAAGTCTTACGTCTTAGCAATGTTTAAAAATCGTAAAATTGTATTGTATTACAAAAGTCGATGCTCTGTGAAAAGTGTTCATCACGCGTTCAGGCCAACTTATAGTGTACAGCGATGAGACCCATTTTAGGTTTAAAGGCTACGTCAATAAGCGAAATTGCCGTATTTGGGCTGAAGAGGAGCCCGAAGAAATTCACGAACATCGCTTATATCCATTGAAAACAACCGTTTGGTGCGGCTGGAGGAATCATCGACCATATTTCTTCGAAGACGAAGCTGACGTCAATATAACAGTGAATGTCAATCGCTATCGCGCCATGATAAGCGACTTTTTAATGCCGGATGAACGGAAATTGAAGCCGGTGATCTCCACAACATAAACACATTTGGTTCCAACAAGACGGCGCGACATGCATTCTTTAATACCTGTGGGTGTAGATCAATAGAAAAAAGTTGTGGTGTAATGTTGCAGGCATCTGTTGCGCATGCTATTGTTACCCTTGTAGCCCTACCTTGCACGCCTTTTACAAGCTTAAAATCAACGCGAACTTACACTTTATTCAACGGGTTATAAAGCTGCAGACCCAAAGATTCTGATCAAAAAATTAAATATTTTGATGAGCATTTTTTTTTTAAGCTTGGAGTTTTGAATAATTTGGTTTTTGTTGAAAAATTATACTTTTATAACAAAACAAACAAAAAAAGCAACAATTAAATGCGAAGAACAATAGTTAAAACTTGTTGTCACGGTTCTATTATTTTGAACACAGGTGCAGGACAGGACAACCTATGGCTACGTACATTTACGGTACTCTATTTTGAGACTCTATACTGCATTAGGGATTAAAAGTGCCTCTACTTCTAATAGCGGTCGCCCCTCGGCAGGCAGTGGCAAACCTTCGAGTGTATTTCTGCCATAAAAAAGCTCCCCATAAAAAATATCTGCCGTTTAGAGTAGGCTTGAAACTGTAGGTCCCTTCGTTTGTGGAACAACGTCAAGATGCACACCACAAATAGGAGAAGGAGCTCGGCCAAGCTCCTATTAAAGGATGTAAACACCAATTATATTATATATACGAGTGCGGTTACATAAGTATCCGTGTTTGATGACAAAGGGCGTTACAAAGGGAAGTTGGTGTTAGCATCGTGTGCTGCCATCTATAAAAAGATGGAAAAACAAATTTCAAACTGATTGATAGGTTAGTTTGGATTTTGCAGCTATTCGAGTACGACCTTTTTCGTGATTTTCGCTAAGATTGAAAAAAGCAGTATCGTTCGGTAATTCGCTTGTTGTTTTTGGATAGGAAAAAAATGCGAGAAGATAAAAGCAAAGTTGGATGCTGTCTATGGGGACGCTTCGCCATCTATGACCACAGTTAGATATTGGTTCAACGAATTTGAACGTGGGCGTACATCTGATATCAATGAGGAGCGACAAGGACGCCCGGCAGACGTGGTTACCGAAAAAATCATTCAAAAAGTCCACGACATAATTCTCGCTGATCGACGAACGAAAGTGCGCGAAGTAGCAGAGGTTATAGGTGTGTCGTCCGATATGGTAATTAATACTTTACATAATAAGTTGGCGATGAAAAAACTGTCGTCCCGTTCGGTGCCGCGATCGCTCACGGCGGAAAATAAGCAAATGCGGCTGTTAACTTCGAAGTAGTGTTTGGAGCAATTTGAGCGAGATTTTAAGGATATTTTGCATCTAGTTGTCACCGTTGGTGAAATCTGGATTCATCGTTACATACCAGAAACTAAGTAAGAATCAACACAATGGATTTCTCCCGGTGAATCTGCTCCAAAGAAGGCGAAGACAATCCCATCGGGCGGAAAGGTCGTGGCGACGATTTTTGAGGATGCGCACGGGGATCGTCATCCTCAACGATCACTAGAAATACTACAGCGCGTAATTGGAGCGCTTTCACAAAAAATTGAAAGAGTCACGGCCTCATTTGGTAAAAAAGAAGTTGATGTTTCACCACGACAATGCACCAGTACGTTCATCCGGATTTGTCGCCGCCAAACTGCATCAATTGCTTTATGAATTGTTGCCGCACCTTCCGTAGTCGCCCGATCTGGTTCTCTGCGGCTTTTTCTTCTTCCCTAACATGAAGAAATGGCTCGCGGGGAAAAAATTTAGTTCAAACTAGGAAGTCATCGCCGAGACAGAAGCGTATTTCGGAGAGTTCGACAAACCCTATTTTTGGGAGGGGTGAAAAAATGGGCGGAGGAAAAAAAAAACATTTTTTTTTTTAAATGGTGCCTTCATTTCTAACACGGTTACTTATTAAACCCTCTATAAATACGCGTGTTAGAAATGAAGACACCATTTTTTTAAATTTTAGTTTTCATCATAGTCCCCTTTTAGAAAGATACACTTCTTTTGGGTGAACACGCTTTTTGTATGTATGGTCGAGCTCCTCCTCCTATTTGTAGCATGCGTCTTGATGTTGTTCCACAAATGGAGGGACCTACAGTTTCAAGCCGACTCCGAACGGCAGATATTTTTTATGGTGAACTTTTTCATGACAGAAATATACTCGGAGGTTTGCCATTGCCTGCTGAGGGGCGACCGCTATTAGAAAAAACTTTTTCTTCATTTGGTGTTTCACCGAGATTCGAACCTACGTTCTCTCGGTGAATTCCGAGTGGTAGTCACGGACCAACCCTTTCGGCTACGGCTTCTTTATAAATACACAATTTATATATATATTCTACCTTTAGATTTTTTGAATTTAAGGAAAAGTCTTAATTTTTCTATTTATAGTTTAATTTAAAATTCTTGTTACATCAAAATGTATGTACGTATGCACATGCTCTTGATTTACCAGGTGGGAACTGGATGATGGTGAAAATTGTGTCAAATTTACGGTTCATTTTAATTACATGTGTATATGTCTCTACAATTACATACATATTGAGGCATGATATGCCCTATTTGTTTTCTCTTTTTATCCCTCTGGTCATGCATATATGGGTATGTGTGTGCACATACTCCTACACAGATGCACGCCTTTGTACTTAAGTGTGTATTTGCAAGCTTGTCGGCAAATATTTTTAAGCCAAGTTATTTCGGTGCTGAAATTCCTTTTGAATAGCCAATACAAGCAAACCAATGAGTGTATATACATTTAGGACTACCTGCAATCGAATATTTGTATGTATGTATGAATGTAGATAATGATAGACAGACAAACAGTCGATTGCTTTGCAATTTTTATGTTGTTGTTGTTGTACTGTAACCCATTTGTGTGCCACTTACACATCCATATATGTACAAAGTAACGCTATTATATACAAAGTAATAAGTATGAAAGTGTAAGTGTACATACACACATTCGCGTTCACAGGCATAGCAATCCCACTTTAGGGCCGACAAGGGTTAACACATGCATTACAGCACTTACTCACAACCCATTTGCAAGCAACTACCACTTAGTACTCACTGCTTAAAATGTGCATAAGTATATGCGAGTATATATGTATTTGCGAATGGGCACTGGTGTGTGTGCTTGTTGAAGTGTTGTTGCATAAAGGTGGCTAAAATTGGTAGAGGAAACGCTTAAACGTTGAAGGTGGTGAAAATTGTATGGAATGGTGGGTTATTGAGAAAATTTCTGCTGTGGTATTGGTGTGCAGTTAGTTGTCGGCGGTTGGTAGTTACAATTGCGACTGTTGTATTTGTTGTATTTGTTGTTGTTATTGTTGCTGTTGCTGTTGTTCGGATAACTGGTATTGCTGCGCAACATTTGCCATCTGTTCGTGTTGTTGCATTACGTTGGTGTTAGTGTGGACTTTCGCTTAAATCGAATTTATGGCAGGGGTTAATAAACTGCAACTGGGTCAGTAGGACGGCATGCAATTTCGCACAAGAACAACAGCTAACAGCGCCAATAACAACAGCAACAATAACAATAACAAATTTAATAACAACAACGGCAAAGTGAGACGATTGCATGCTCGGGCCGCGGGCATCGGAGTAGTTGAGCCAAAGCACACAAGCAAGCGCGAGTAAGCTAGCGGGGTGTCAAGGTGGAGGGACACAAGAACAGACATGCACAACAAATAAGTACTCGCGTACTCGTATCTACTATGTGTTTTTGGCCGACTATGCCAACATTTAGCAGGCGCTGTGCTAGTGATACGACCAGTGGTTAGCATATTGGCCTGTTCACTTGCGGTGGTGCTGGTGGTGGTCGCATCGCAGCGATACATACTGAACTATTGTACATATATACATGCATATATTTATATCACATACATACATATATTACATACCAAGAAATAGTACATACATACATCCACTCTATGCAACTAAAAACATTGAAATATAATGCACACCGCCTGACTTCTCGACCATTAACACACACTCATTTACTCACTTGCCTAACTCTGACCAACTGACTCGCTCAATGCTCGGCGGCTTGTCGGCCGATTGTAGCCTCAATCACGGCGCTTTGCAAGTGTGGCTGTGGAAATGTGTATCAAGTCCAACTGCTGCGCCTGAAAGTGTGCTACGCTGTTGAATAGAAAGGCACGCGAGGCAAGGTGGGGCGCCACAGGTGTACGGTGGGTAAGCAGTTGAGTAAGTAAAGGTGTTGAACGTTGAGAAATTTGTTTTGTGCAAATTACCTTTGAGTTCTTCATTTTGGCCTCCAAAAACATGCAGCCACGTATATAGGTGAGAGTCATAAGCCGGAGGCAGTGTAAATTGGCTTTACGGGCGAAGCAAACAAACAGCGCGATATTTTGCAGGCGTTTGAACGGGCGAAATTGCCGACGACCCAAAAGAGGGCATAAGCGAGCATTAATGGCATAAATATGCAAGTTTGTGTGAGTTTGGGATTGTGTTGGTGAAACTTTTGCTGCACCTTTAGGTGAATAAAAACACACATACACATGCGTATGTGTAGGCATGTATGTACGCGAATATATACCATATATATGATTGTCATGTGTTCGGCTAGCTTGAGAAAGGGTTGAGATGCCAACGGGCATGCACACACAAGCACGGTGAAACACTGACACACACAAACTCTGAACATTTGAATACGTGAGCGCATTGTAGCTGGTTGTTCAATACTTTGAGGTGCGCTGCCATACCATCGACTAAAAAGTTACATAATACCCAGTAAACCAAATTCACCGATTTGCTTAAACAATGGCAAAACAAAAAATAAATTGAATTTGGTTTTGATAGAGTGTTATTTTTTTGCTCCGAAATGAGAGTTGTTGTATATTTTTATGACAAACACTCTCTGTGAGTTGTTGTATATTTTTATCACAAATATTCACCATATTTTAAGTTTTACATTTTTTATCAAAAATAATTATAATTTTTTCAGTTAAATTTTTGATCGATTAAAAAATCCATTTCTTGAATGTTGTTTTTTTCTCAGAAGCAAAAATGAGTTTTTGAGTTTTATTGCTTTTTGCAGAACGAAAAACTCAAAATGCTACACCTCACCTTAACTTACCTGAAATTCCCTCAATTGGTCTTAGCTCACCTCACCTCAATTAACTTCTATGAACCCTCCTTGCAACGATGATAGATTTGCCAGGTATTGAAATACTTCTGCACTAATTTCGCTTTATGCTACTGATGAAGTTCATCAGATTTTTTATATTAAGGCCTGCTATATCAGCAGAAGTAGGAAAGAAGTAAGAACTAAGATGCCTGAGAGAGCAAGGCCGTTAAGGTGAAGGTACTGAGATGATTCCACCTCATCCTCCATACAGTTGACGCAAAAAGGCGCCAAAGCAATTCCAAGTCTCACGGCATACATACCTCGCGGTTAGTGACCTGTGAGGACACCCACGAAATTCTAGAGCTGAGATTTCGCTATCCCAGGAGCAGAGCGTAGGCTGTCAAGGGCATCCCAATACTCATCTTTCGCAGGGAAACTACCTAACAGGTCCCTTCTCTGGCCTGCCCTTATTTAATTTTAATTTCTTACTTAATTTTACTAAGTTTTTTATGAAATTGTAGTGCATTCTACTACAAAAAATCTAAGTTTCAAATTTTATGCAAATCATGACAAAATTTAACAAATTTTCACTAAAATTTCAAATTTCTTAATCAGCATTTTCAGAAAACTTCTGGGTATGCAGTTTTATAGCTCATTGAATTTTAGTATAAGGAAGTGCGGCCGCCGTAGCCGAATGGGGTGGTGCGTGATTACCATTCGGAATTCATAGAGAGAACGTTGGTTCGAATCTCGGTGATGGCAATGGCAAACCCCCGAGTGTATTTCTGCCTCGAGAAAAGCTCCTCATAAAAATATCTGCCGTTCGGAGTCGGTTTGAAACTGTAGGTCCCTCCATTTGCGCAACAACTTCAAGACGCACACCACAAATAGGAGGAGGAGCTCGGCCAAACACCCAAAAAGGGTGTACGCGCCAATTATATATGTTTATATATATATATAACTGCAAGTTTAAGTGGCTCAAAAATAACGTTGACATTTTATAATTTGCTTTTACTGTTGGTGTTGAGTGTTCACATAAAAAATAATGGCGGGCATTCGTTAGATGAAAAAAAACCGTCTGCAAAAAAACAAAAAAAACAAAAAATGTATATATATAAAATTGAATTCCAACTTTTAGGCAATGCGCTTCACAATCGCCTCCTGGAATTTGTATATTCTGCACCATTTATAGATTTAAAGAAGCAATTTTAAAGGCGTCAAATAAGGTCCTGTTGGTTCCTACTTATATTCTCTATGCGATAAGTTAGGTTGAGATAAGATACGATTAAGATGAGATAAGATAAAATAAGATATTATTCGCGCATAATAGGTGTAGATACTTTGATCTCGAAGTTGATTGCCTACATACTTGCTTTCCTCCAAAAATGTTTGTAAATATGTTATTAAGGGGTCCCGGTGGTTTAGAGTTCGAAAATGTAGGGTATTTTCAGGAATTTTGTTTTTCAATAAAAAATGCAAAACGATATTTAAATTTTGTAGGCTTTTTATTTAACTTCTCTTACATACAAAATTCCAAAATTTTTTTTTTCTAATTTTAATAATTTTAAAAATGGCGCTGGGGCGGTCAACTTCCCGAAAAATTGGACCTGCATGGTATTGTCCATTTTGGCTCTTTTATTTATTTGAAACACAAAAACCAAAAAAATTATAAATCAGTATGACTATAGCTTTGTCCCGCTACTAGAATATAAAAAAATTGACAAAATGGTGCGGGTTTGAATTTGACACCCTAAAAATCGGGTTTTTTCCGTTTTGTAATCAAAAAAAAAATATATACAAAATAATTGAAATAATAATATGATTCTAGTACGGGCGATAGCCATTGATGTTGTGAATAACATTTTAAAATTTCAGATGATTCGGTTGAATAGTTTTTTTTTGGCAACACCAGGCCGACAGAAGTCGTTTCGAGATAAATGAGTTTAAAGTTTGAGGTACAGGAGCGCGCGGACTTCTCTCTACCTAGTTAATAGGCTGTAGAAACTATAATATTGTGAATTTCTGCATGAAAATGTCACAGTATATTCTCAAGATACTATGCTTTCGAAATATTGAAAAAACAAAAAATCGATTTTTTGAAATTTCTAGAGCACCAGGACCGGAATATGTAGTTCTATAACTCAAATTTGCTACTAGGAAAACCAACTAATAATAGCACAAAAATCACTTCATACTTTCGTATGGTCTATGCAAAAATGAGTATTTTTTTCTCATGTGGGTAAGTAAATTTTTTCTAATATAGTATAAAAATAATTAAACAAAATTTCGAAAACAAATATATAATAATTTCTTACAAAATAAATCGAGTATTTTCATATTTTTACACAAAAAAAATTTATTTTTTTATTTTGTAACTACATATTTTGAGAGCTGTAGCTTTAATGGAAATTGTGGTCAGAGCAAAGATAGTAAATTTTATTACCTTTAATGCGATATAATTATCATTTGTTTTGATCGAGTAGCGAGTTCTCGTGAAATTAGGAGTTTTTCTCGAAAATTACCTGACAGAATGAAAAAATTATGTGAACTTTTGGAGTCAGCGAAAGATTTTACAGAGGCATTGGATGGTTTGGTTGATGGATAAAAGAATCTCTACTTATTTGTAAGCCAGTGGCATACACGCGCTTTATGTGTAAGCTGGAGCAAAATTAATCACTCTATGGCAAGATGTTACGTGACACGTCAATCATATTTTACACTTGTGAACTAGACAGCTGCAGTATGCAAACATATAAGTAGTGGAGCGCGTAGAGGTCCACATAAAGATTTCCATTACACAAAATCTTTTATTTATTTATTAAAAAAGTTATTCAAAAACAATTGTATGACTAATTTATATGAATTTATTAACTCACTTGAAAGCTCATTGGCGACACATGTGAATAGCGCATCCATGTGATATCATGCAAGGAGGTTGGTACCTCACCTAGGTGTATACTTATTCTTGAGCAAACTTATGAATCCTTTAATTTATTATATTCTTTTATACTCTTATGCTCTGGAACTCAGAAAAGCTGCTGATTCCTGATCATTCATAGTCCTTCCATTATTTGTGAGCAAATTTCAGCAGTACATACACTTGTGCTCACGTGTGGTACAAGCTTTTCACAGACGGTCGAGAAGATGTGAATGACGACGCTCGCTCTGGACACCACAGCACATCAACAACCGTTGAAAATGTTGAGAAAGTGAAGAAAATTGTTATGGAGAATCGTCGAATCACAATTAGAGAAGTTGCTGAGGATGTCGGCATATCGGTTGGCTCCTGCTATGCAATCTTTTCGGACATTTTGGGCATGAAGCATGTGGCAGCGAAGTTCGTTCCGAAATTGCTGAATTTAGATAAATATCAATGTCGCATGAGCATCGCTCAGTAATTGTTGAATGATATTTGCTTAAAAGGTTCATAACTGGTGACGAATCGTGGGTATATGGTAAAGACACCGAAACCAAAGCCCGTTCGTCCCAATGAAAGAGTCCAGGAGAGCCAAGAAAAAAACACGACAAGTTCGATCCAATGTTAAGGTGTTGCTCACTGTTTTTTAGGTACATCGGGAGTTCTTACCACAAGGGTGTGCGGTGAATAAGGAGTATTACCTTGCAGTTATGCGCCGTTTGTGTGAATCAATACGAAAAAAAAACGACCTGAATTGTGGGACAAAATGGATGACTTTTGCATCATGATAATGCACCTGCTCACTCATCTTTGCTTGGTAGAGATTATTTGGCCAAATCAACACCGTTATCATGCCTCAGCCACCGTATTCACCAAATTTGGCTCCCTGCGAACTTTTCTTGTTCGCAAGATTGAAGAGACCCATGAAAGGACGGCGTTTTGCGACGATTCAGAAGATAAAAACCGAGAGCTCAAGGACATATCGAAAAGTGCGCATCAGAACTGCTTCGAGGATTGGAAAAAACGCAATACACTGTATCTGAGATGGACTACTTTGAATGAGATAAAATAGAAATTGAAGAATAAATAAATATTTTTGAGAAAAATTAAAATTCACCTTATTTTATGAACACACCTCGTTCATATATGTAAACACTTTTTTACATACACACATGTGAGAAAGTGTTCAGGCTGCCTGCAGTAAATGGGTGAATAGAAATTAAAGCATGCGTAAACATCTTATGAGTTGAATGAAATTGAAAGGCATAATTTGTAGAGAAAAAAGTCTCAATTTAATAAGTTTCTTTTTGAAGACATTGACTCAGGTACCAATTATGTATGTGAAAAACTTTATTCTCGAAGGTATAAATCTAAGTAAAATACGTCGTACTATTAATTCGTTAACTTTCTTGAATAGAGTACTCCCTTTCAAAGTGGCCGATAAACATTTACTCTGAAGTCTAAGACCTTAAGGGCACTGACCTTTTCTAAGTACCAGCTCACAGTGATATGAACTCAAATTTTATAGCAGCAGGGCACAATCCTGGTGATTTTACTCAAGATATGGAGGATAGCAGTTCTTTTAGTTGGCTACGGGATTTCCAAAGGGAGGTGAACCTTACTTCATCAACGATTGGGGGAACACAGAACTCAGACGATACTGGACGGAGGCAGAATAAAGTGTTTATCCTTCGCTCCAGAAGAGCATCAGATGGGGTTTTAAACCTGGATAGGGGAGTGCCTACGAACTCTCACTAGTTGCTTACTACACTTCGGTATCGTTACAGGAAACTAGAATTAGTAGAAACAATCGTCTGCGGGTTTTGCGAACTAGATGATGAAACTACAGAACACAGCAGCTTTCACAAAGAGTCGTACACTTCGGTGGCTGTGACTCTAAATCCATAAGCGCGTCTTTTAAAAGACACTTTTTGACGTGATAACGTCTTATAATTCGATTTAGCCGGCTGCACACACGAAAAAATGTGTCGTTACCTTGCTCATTAGTGTTGCCTTGCTTATTTGTCGTTACCTTGCTCATTTGTCGTTACCTTGCTCATTGCCGTTACCTTGCTCATTTGTTGTTACCTTGCTCATTGCCGTTACCTTGAATGAACTGCAAGCGAGAGCGCGGAACGAACGACAAAGAGCACAATCGGCCCCCGCGTTCGGCAACTTTCGACATCTGGCTCTGTCCTACTTGAGTAAGCATATATAAATATATGTGTATGCGCATTTATATATAAATTCACATATTTGTATTTGCATATGCCTTTTTCCTGTGTGCATGGTAATGAACCATTTCTCTGTTGAGAATAGAACGATGATAGAAAAAGTAGGAAATTAAAGGGAGTGTTTCGAGTGTAAAGTGTCTTGAAAAAGGCAAATCGATGATGGTGCCTCTTAGTGTTGTTGACTTATCAACGTCTGATGCACAATCGAAATTGAAGATATCTGTCATGAATTTGATAAATGTTTCGTCATTTTTCACGTTTGTGTAAATGTAACTTGACCTATTCCATTGCAATTCCATTTACCTCCTCCTCTATATCCATACAAAATATCTATCAAACAAATAAAATTAAAATTTTGTTTTGAAAATTGCAACCATTCCATCAATATTTTCTTATGACGTTGTCACGTTAAACTATCGTCAGTAAACCGACTTTACAGACAAATTCTTTTTTTATCAAAAACCTGATGCGCCAAAATTTATGCGAAGCTAACAAAAGATAATTTAAAAAAAATTTCATCAAAATTTCAAACTTTTTAAACAGAATTTTTAGAATACTTCTTGACAAGTGTCAGTCTAGTACTTCAACCACCTAATTTTGGGTATGCAGGTTTTTTATAAAGCATATGTACGGAAGTTTTTTATATGAAAGCAAATGCAAAAAAAGTGTTTGAAAATCAGCGCTATTTTTGGCGCTTTAGACTGTACTCGTATTATACTATTATAAAATTTGCATACCGAAATTTTTTCAAGATTCTGTTTAAAAACTTGCCCTCTGATGTCATCTTCATTTGTTTACTGGGTACATACTCACACACATATACATATAAGTTTATATCAATCGCATGTGTGAATGTGTATCCGCACCACGTACGCTCGCTTGCTAGCTCGCTCGCCATGTCGTGCCTTGCTTGTACTTTAAGATTTATTGAGCTGCACCGCTTAAATGAGAAATGACTTTTCGCTGTATTTGAAGTTTCAATAGTAAGTAAATGGGTTAACACACGATTTTCTTTTACCCCTTTTACCTCTCTCTACTTTTACTCGTATTCTTGTCATGTTCATTGCTTCTCACTTATTTATCCCTTTTCTAGCAATAAAATGTTCAGCTGTCAGAGATAAGTTTGTTGCACTCGCCTGTAGATGTCGAATTCTCGATATCAATGGTGTGCGGGTATTCAATGGCGATTTTGTTTTTGGTAACCGTTTGACAATCGCTAGGGCGTGTCCTCTGGTTCTCTGTGTTCAGGAATGTGGAACAAATTTTTTGATTTATAGCTACAAGTACACCAAACTGCACGAAGAAGGAAAGAGCAATTGTGTGTTCGTATGCGCTCAGGCAGTGTGAGGCTGGGGAATGTTGAGGTGAGGTTGAGTTAATGATCTAATAAATGCATTAAATTATTGTCTAAAACAATTCAATTAATTATATCGTTATAAGAGAAATATTCTGAGATCAATTTTACAGCTTGGGTTGGAGGAATATTTTATGACACTTATTGGAAAATAATTTGTTGTAATATATTGTATTTGTTGTTGATGTAATGTATTGTTGTATTTAGGGAAAAGTGATAATGAAGTATACAAATAATACAGTGCAAAAAATTTAAGTAAACAGAGGCAAGAATGCGTATACCATGAAAGAGGAAGAGCTGTAAAATCTTGGAAAACTTGCTAATTTTCCTTAAACAACACAGTTTCTTTGACGTTTTTCTCACTTTACCTCAAGTTGATCTAAAGTATCTAATTATCTCGTATAAAGCTAGGTTTGCCATTAACATTGTCTTAAACGGGCTACAAGGTGAAGTCCAAAATAAACAAGACTGAGCTAAAAAGAAACGTCAGGAGCTTTGTTCTGATAACTTCGAGTTTATTTATTCAAAATAGTCCCCTTGGGCCTCGATACACTGTTTCGAGCGATCTAAAAGCTTTTCGAAAGATGGTTTCAGGTCATTGACCGGAATGGCCTTAAGAGCGTCGGAATGTCGGTACAAGCCTTTTGGGTGGCCTCTACGGACACAAAACGTTTTTCTTTCATGTTCAAATGCAATTTTCCGAATAAGTAGAAGTCACAGGGAGCCATATCAGGCGAATACGGTGAGTGATTGATGGTTAAAATGCGATTTCTAGTCAAAAAATCAGTCACAAGAGTGGATCGATGAGATGGTACATTAACATGCAATAAGCGCCAGCTTCCTCCTTCGCGGTATTCAGGGTGATTTCGATGAATGCGATGCAATCAACCGCTTCAAAACGCCAAGATAGAAAATTGCATTGACGGTTTGGCCCATTGGCACGAACTCCTTGTGGCAATTTCCTTGGAATCGTAAAAACAAATGAGCTTGGACTTGATTTTTGACTTCTCCAAACGCGATGTTTTCGATGGTAGCTCGTCTGGGGCCACTCCGTTAGGCACTTTGACGCTTAGTTTCAGGTTCACGTTTCATCACCAGTTAAAATGTTGTAAAGGAAGTTCTCGTCTTTTCTCGCCTCTTTAATGAGATCTTTCGAATGTTGAATTCTGAGCAATTTTTGGTCCTCAGTTAACTTGTGCGGAATGAAACGTGCACAGACCTTTCGTAAGCCCAAATGATCAATTTAATTCCGTTAAATCGATGTTTTGGAGATATTCAACTCCGATTCCATGAATTTCAATGATGATTTTGGTTAATTTTTAATAAATTTACGAACCATTTCGATGGAGTTTTCGGAGATTATTGATTTTGAGCGGCCTGTATGTTCATTGTCATTTATGTCTTCACAACCGTCTCTGAAACGTGTAAACCACTCATGAACTCTTGCACGAGATAGACAATCATCGCCATAAACTTTTTTCATCAATTCAAAGGTTTTACCGATTTTAAAACAAAATTTGATATTAACTCTTTGTTCGAAACTCGTTTTTGTACTGATGACACAAACATACTGACACTTTAGACGCAATAACTTCGCTTCCACTGAACCGAATGTCATCCAGCTTTCATTGGATGTCAGCTCTAAGCACTAAGTCAATATTTTGGTCTTCATCATAAATAATAATAAAATTTAATGGCGCATATTTTGCGGGACCTTTGATACCCACATTTTTTACCCTTAAGTCCGATGTTGACTCTTATTTTTGGAGAATCACCGAACCTCCCCTCCTCTGCTTTCGTTATATTCGGTCGCATAAGTTCAGTTTGGTTGCGGTTCATCTTTAGAGTCGAACAATGAGGGAAAATTTCTTTCAAATTTTTTGTTCAAAAATTATATAAAACTTTAGGTTTTGTAAAATTTTCCGAACAATGGTATCGAATCCAAGTATTTTAATTGCTTTGAAATATCATCTTCATGAGTGTGGCTAGTGAGCAATTGCACTTTACAGTAGTGCAAGTCAACTTTGAGCCAATAAACTGTACCGCTTGCAAAGTGAAAATGCAGGTCAGCTATTGTTTTTACATCACAAAGTAAAGTTACTCTACTATGAGTATTTTTCTGCTATTTTTACTAACTTAATTATGTGCTATGAGTTGATATTAATGCGATTGAGACTTTTTTGCTTCCTTGTTCACTCTCCTCGGCCCTCGACAAGACTCAGTCTTGCATTTGTTTCGTTAATCTTTTTTGATTTCTGACAGGGTTAAAAAATTATGATTGCTTATTACTTGGATCTTTTTAAATGTTCGGTTTGGCTTCGATTTGGTTTCGGCAGAAATTGGACGAAGTTCGGTTCGTTTCAATGCGACCTTAAAAATCGTTGGTCGGTCGCTTTGTATAAGTACATATTTTTAAAAATCTGAAAAATCTTAAATTTACGGGGTTCATGGAGATTTAAAATGTGCCACCAAAAAATATTCCTAGGAAAATTTCAGTAGTGGTCTTCTCAGATGTAAATAGTGGGCGATAATGAACAAAAGTAGAGCTTACTCTCGCTCATGTTGTGAATTTGATCTAAAAGGCAGAGTTTGAACTCATGTACTCGTAGTTTAATATTTAACGAAGGACTTAAGCAGTTTGTGTGCATATAAAAAGCTTTACTTAGTCACAATTTTTAACAGGCATTGCTGTTACATGCATACATAATTTTTAATATAGTAGCAGCTTCGTTGCTTTTGGAGGAGCGATTTTCGATTTCGGAGTTCAATTGCATTACATTCATTACAAACATCATTCAAATGAGTGAAGAAGTGTACTCCGATTGCATACCAGAGGATGATCTAGAAGTCAGTCTATACATACTTTTGTTCCAATTTCACCTTTAATAAAATATATTAATATAAATCGTAACTAAATCCGCTAGGTATATGGAGTTTTATTCTGTCAATAGGTGTGTTAAGAGGCTCAAATTATTTGGAAATCATTTGGAAAAAAAGTTTTTTAGTATTTTTTTCGGTCGTTTAAAGTCAAAAAAGGGTCAAAAAACGGGGTTTCAGCTTTGAACATCAGCCATTTTGTCAATTTTTTTTTTTAAGATCATAGCGTGCACGATAACAACATTTATACCGAACAAGAACCTTTTTGTCCTTTTGATTTCACACTTCTGTGAGTCCCGGAATTCGTGCGCCAGCTACATACCTAAAAAAATTTTGTGTTTTAGCATTGGATCAGAAAATAAAATACTGAAAACAAAAATAAAAAATCTTTTTTCGTTTCCGTTTTACTCACTCTTAAAGAAAGACCCAAACAACACCATTTCAAATGAGGCGAGGGCCATAATTTGCTCTTGAATTTGCTTTCAATTAGGCAAACGACTTGGTAATGGTAATGGTTGTACGGGCCTAAGGCCTTTTTGCACTTTACCTACTTGTAAAGGCCACAGCTATTAAAAAATATGTTGTTGAGTAGATGCCCTGTAGAATACACATCCAAAATTGTGTCCCGTGATTACTTCCATCAAAGCTCGTGACACACTCATTTATTGTCTGAAGAAGACTTTTGCTAATACCTAGTCTGGCCTTTTCAGGAAGCATTTGGTTGCTTTGCAAGCGCCAGTACTGTATCTGCGGCTCTCATGAGTTTTAATAATGCAAACCTTAGTTCCCCGTGGACGCTCCAAAGAACTGCAGCTCCCAAATTCATCGTCGCGGTTCACACGTCCAAGTTGAAGGGCTTCCATCTCGTAACGAAGTACAGCCTCTATGTACATTCCTGTACTATTTTTTAATAGGTGGGTGCTAAGGTTTCTTAGCCCTTTATAGCAGCGTGGCTGCCACTGCAGACCAGAATTTCACCACCGGCCACATTAGTCTCCCTCTTACTCTATGCATTGAATTTTTCCTAATATGCGTTTATAAATGACTCTGTGCGGTGAGTTGTGGAAGTATAACGAGTTAGGTACCCGGAGCTTAGTTACCAGAGCACATATAATATACATTTCAAAAAATAGTAAAAAGAGGTACCCCACCTCTAGCTTAGGTTTATATTTTTCATAAGACTCAAAATAAACACTTCTCTACAAATTATATAACTGAATAAATTTTTAGGTCTAAAAAAATGTAACTACAGTATTACTGAACCAAATCAGAGGCACTCAATAGCGATTATCATTTTCAAATATAATGTAATGAAGACCTTTAGTTTTGGGTTTTCAATTTGTGTGCTGCTATATCACAGCGGCGCCGCGGCCGAATGGGTTGGTGCGTGACTACCATTCGGAATTCAGAGAGAGAACGTCGGTTCGAATGTCGGTGTAAGATCAAAAATTAAGAAAACGTTTTTTCTAATAGCGTTCGCCTCTCGGCAGGCAATGGCAAAACCTCCGAGTGTATTTCTGCCATGAAAAAGGTTCTCATAAAAAAAAAATATCTGCCGTTCGGAGTCGGCTTGAAACTGTAGGTCCCTCCATTTGTGAAACAACATCAAGACGCACACCACAAATAGGAGGAGGAGCTCGGCCAAACACCCAAAAAGGGTGTACGTGCCAATTATATAATTATATATATATCACAGCCGGCAGCTGCCGTAGCCGTACAAGGGCTTTAATTTTGGCTCTTGAATCCTTGTTCTGCTATTTCACTGCCGTCAACCGTCGTAGCCGAATGGCCATTCGGAAGTGCACGGGCTCCAAACCACAAGCACGAGACATCCATTGATAAAAATAAGATTTTTCTAATAGCGGCCGCCCTCCGGCGAGTGTATTTCTGTCATGAGTAAGCCATCTGCCAATTCGAGTGACTCCATTTGTGGAACAACAGCAAGATGGACACCACGAATACGAGGAGGCGCTCGGCCAAACACACAATAAAGGGTGTAAGCGTCAATTATGTGCATATACAGTAGGTTCTGTTTTTATGCGGTAGATACGTTCCGCAAGAAGCAGCATAAAAAAAAAAACAGCATAAAAAAAGCTACTAGTTCTATAGTAAAACTATAGATACGTTTCAAATGCTAAAACCGCATAAATCTGAAATAATGTAATAAAATCGCATAAAAAAGGGCACTAGTCCCATATTATTACTATAGATACGTTCCATAGACCGCATGAATCTGAAATAATTAAATAAAATCGCATAAACAAAATATTGTATTTTTGAAAATTATATCTTTATATATCTTCCATACTTGTAGGGTTAGCATTTCTGATGTAATCTGTGATGAGTTTTTGCTTAGCTGGTTTAGAATCTTGTTTATATGTACAATTCCCGATAGGTCGACATGCATTTTGTAATTTAAAAAAAAACCGCACTATTTCAAAACCGCATAAAAAAAAGCCGCATAAAAACAGAACCTACTGTATGAACATATTTCACAGCCAGTTAAATCTTATAATTATATATAAAAAACCAGAAAACAAAACAGTAAAGTCTTAAATTTTTTTAAATTAAATTAAATTTCCTTTTAATAAATTTAAGAAAACAAGTTTTCAGTGAGTTAACTGACTAGCCACTGTCACTGGCGCTATCGATCGGCAGCATTTAAGAAAGACAAACAAAAGAGCGATAGAGAGCAACACACCAGCACACTTGCGCACATATTTATGTGCCCACACACTAGCGCAGGTATTTAATCCATATCGATTTGGCTTTGCAAGGTTTCCTCGTGAATGAACGAAGTGTGTGCTGGAAAAGTGTGTTAGCAGGTTATGCGCGCAGCAAATTAAATCAAATCAAACTAAATCAAGCCACCAAACTAAAGCAAAGCTCGGCTGCAGCAACCCACCTATGTGGCTTAGAAGTAAGTACAAGTAGAAGTGCCGGAAATGCGCCGCGCAAGCTGTGCCGATGCAGCACTTTTTAATGGAACGTACAAACGAAACTTGGCTTGACATCTTAGCGATATGGCATGAAAGGTGACATAATGTCACATGGCTGTGATTTGTTTCGAAACGTTTATCGCTGACATGGCCAAATATCTGCGATTGCCAATAACTAATGGGGTGAAAAGGGAGAGGATTTCTGAGGTGGCGAAAGAAAGCACTGATTTAGCGAGGTATTCGAAGGTGTTCGATGCTAATTGACTTAAGTATTCAATAAGTATGACTTAAAAAAGTAATTGGCGCATACACTTCTGTTAGATGTTTGCCTGAGCTGTTCCTGCTATTTGTGGCGTGCGTATTTACGTTGTTCAACAAATGGAGGGACCTACAAAGTTTAGCTGATTCCAAACGGCAAATGATTTTTTAGGAGCAGCTTTTTCCTGGCAGAAATACACTCGTCGGAGGGCGATCGCTATTAGAAAAAACTTTTTGGTGATTAATACACGGAGACTCGAACGTACGAAGTCCCGAATTGTAGTCACACACCAACTTATTCGGCTACGGCGGCCGAATGACCTTTGGTTAGGAATTTATATAATTTTTGCAACTCACCTACGTTATTGCTTTTCTCGTTGATTTTTCTCACTGATTTCTCTCACATTTGTTTTTTTTAAACAGGTTTTTTAGGCTTTTTAAAATTAATTATTTTCCTCTAGATTAGTATTTCGACTTAATTTTTATAAATTTTCATTATTTTCGCATTATTAGTTTGCTTTATAAATTTCTTCATTCGAAACTATGCACCTTTATTTGCACATTCATTTCCATCACTCACTACTTTAACCGTATCCTGGTGGCTTCTTCATAATCATGCTCTTATGCACCGGTGGCATGCGCGAGTCCCAAAAGAAAATATGATAAACCGAAAGGGCAAACCCCAAACTGCACAGGCCACACAAATAGATCAACACCATTAGGTAGCGTATGCAACGCTCTGAAAAAGTAGGTTTATGCGCCATTATCTCCTCGTTTTCATGCAAACGATAGGATGGCAAGTGACCGGTGGATATCCTCACAGTTGTTGGGCGTGAGCCTCTTATGCGTGTGGGTGATGTTGCTGTCGGTGTTGCATTTGCATCTGCATCTGATGCTGTCGCCGTTGCGGCTGCCGCTGCAGCTGATTCGTCGTCATTATCATTATTATTAATCACACTCGATTCAATTATATTGACAATTTTGGCTAAATTTTCCGACATTTTCACCTAAGTAGTTGCGTTCTTGCCACTCGAAATACCAACTGCGCTGCGTTGGCTGTTGTCGGCGCAATTTAAATGTGAGTCGTAACAGAAATCAAATCAGAATCGCATTTAATTGCCATTCACATAGCTGTAAATTAATTGACAGACGCAAAATGCGGCGACACGTTTTTAGCAGAGCTATCAAAAAGTCAGTGGCAATAACAGTTGCTTAGCTGAAAATACTGAAAAATATACCCGAGCTACTTTGTTCCAAACGGCTCGTGCAGCGCTGAATGTTAGTGCGGCTGCTTGGGATTTAGTGAAACGAAAAATAGGATTAAACTTTGTGTGTATTGCCTTGTCAACTTTTTGTTTTTAGTTTTGATGGCGCTGAATTTCGCTTTTATGGCGTAAATTAATCCCCTGCCCAACTATCGGTAGTGAGTGAGTAAGTGAGTAAGTGATGCCACTCTGTTGGTACGAGTATATAAAAGGTGGGTTGGACAGGCAGTGAGTTGAATGAGTTCCTTTATAAAATTGGCAAATGACATGCACAGGTGCAAACGTATGGTTGGTGGGGGGTGCTTCTTTAGAAGATGCATGTCCACAACAGAGTAGATATAGGGTGTTGTCAAGGCCAGTTGATCGTAAAAGATGTTTAATATGTAGGATTACATATTGCAAAATTAATAACCCTACCGGAGGATCTGAGATTTGAGGATTTTTGCAAATGGCGTTGTACGTCAATCATATTTGACACTTGTGAACTAAACAGATGCAGGCAAGCAATGGGGCCCTTTTCCATTCATATTCCCTCATGGGAGGAGTGAGTGGGATACAATACTTAGAGATAGGCAAATGTTCCGAAGCTGAGGGAAAGTTTGTAGGGAGAGTATTCTTCCCAATACTTGCAGTGTGTTGTAAGCGGAAGTGCTGGCAATAAGGAAAGCTTGTAGCCTACTGGTCGGAGACTTTTCGCTATTCTTTCGGTTAGCCAAGCTGCAATCCATGAACGGAATTCAGTTACAATAATCACTAAACTGCTGGAACAAAGCAGAAATGGCCTTACCACCTTGAGGGTAAACCATAAAGTTACCTTAATATGGGTCCTGAGACATTGGAATATTGAGCAGACGAACTGGCAAGCGGGGGATCTGCCATGTATATGATTCTTGCAAAATCGGTATTCACACCACTGGGTGCAATCAAGAATGCTATTTCCTTAAAAAAATCTCGCTGAAGCAGATGGAGAGACCAGATAACATCCAAAGTTAGCAGAACGTTATGGCCCACCTACAACCACAAGCAAATGTCAATACGGGCAAATATGAAACGAAGAAATGTCTTAAGACTCACGGCGGTGATTACTGGATTCTGGTCAATCGGGGAACAAGCAGCCAAAATGGGCATCCCTGCCAACATTCGATGAAGTGACGCTTGGAGTGTTTGAGAAAAAGATTCTGCGCAAGATTTTTGAACCTTTGGATGTTGGCAACGGCGAATATCGCAAGCTATGGAACGACGCGCTATATTAGCTTTACAACGACATAGACATAGCGCAGCGAATAAAGATCTAGCGGCTACGCTGACAGGGGAATGGATACAAATGCTCCGGCTCGAAAGTATTCGATGCGGTATCAGCTGATGGTAGTCGAGGAAGAGGAACGCCTCCTCTGAGTTGGAAAGATCAGGTGCAGAAGGTCTTAGTTCCACTTGGTGCGCTGATTAGCATGAGAAAGGATCGACAGTCGCTTTTGGTTAAACACGACCAAAGTCATGTGAGCAGCTATCGCGCGAATCAAGAAGAACTGTTTGTAGTAACAGGAATAAATTACCTATTGATTTCAGTAAATATTTTTAAATGATTTTTTCTAAAAACTAAACTCTTAGAAAATAAAGTCTTTTTGTGTCAATCAAAACTCTTTTTAACCTTGACCTTTCTGTCTGTAACGGCATTAGATGTATTCTTCTTAGTACCCTTATAAACTTAGCTTAGTTTCAGCGCTATTCATGCGCTATTTCGAGCTTTAAATATGGAAGAAAATGACCGTTAGTTCTATAGTTGGATTGATGTTGGTAAATTGAATTTTATTTCAACCGTAATTTTTCACTTATGAAATGAATAAGTTGAACAAAGTTTTATTAATTTTGAAATTATGAAAAATTTCTAACAAAAGTCTAAATCGGTGGTACCAGCTTTAAGCTGGTCAAAGTAGTCGTTCTATTAGATAGGTTGTGTGTTCAATAGTAAATAAATTTGATCTGAAATCATCGTTACGGAATGCCACAATGTCAGTGAGATATTACACCGATCAAGATGCTGAGGTAAGTGCTTCACTTTAGAAGGAGCTAAAATGAAAATGGTTATGCCTTAGACACTAACTTGGATTCTCACAGTTCTCATCGCGGATAATAGGGATGTCTCTGTTGTCGAGAGTCGATAAGTAAAAAATTTACTCCGAATGATTATTTGTGTACCGCCCCTTAATTCAAAAAGATTCACTAAGAATTTTATACTCCACGAGCATATATCAAATTGTGGTATATGATAAAGAAGTGTTTCCTCGATAAATACTCCGTTGTAGTCGTCACTGAAGAAATCACGAAGGGATCACAAGTCGCAGTTACTTTTGCTTGCTTTAAAGAGTGTCTACCACCAATAAACATTTTAAATTCTATTAAGAGCGGAGTTTATGCTTCTCACCAAAATGAGGTATTACAGAGGAATGGAACAGATATTCCTTTAACCCCCTTCAGCCTAGCAACAAGTGGAATAAACTATTATATTATTTTAATTAAGTTTACTAAATAAGGAAGGAAATAAAAAAAACCAACAGGGCGTATGAGTAACACGGATCGTGCGCATATCTATGGCAGTGCGTATACGCAATATATGTGGAAATCAAGCATATATGTAATTCTCGGCTTGTAGAGCTGACTAAATTTTATTTATTACAAAAAAAAGCATAAAACTTTGCATTTCGATTTTTTTGCTGATGATGATGGGATTTTTCTTCCATATAAAGAAATTCGAGATATGCTTCGTACGGAAGTTAGCACACCTCAGCGAAAAAAATGTTTTTAAAATCAAAGGTGGTTTATAGTCACTTGAAGCTTGCACTTTGTTACACTAGAACTTAGTGGGCTATAAAATTGCATACCCAGTTAAAAGATTGAAAGTGCTAAAGTTTGAAACTTTCCGTTATATGATTTTGGCTGTAGTATTAACTATATTTTTTTGCTAGAAGTTGATTTCAAGGAAAAAAAAACAAACATCACAAAGAAAATACATATTCGCTTCTGTTTACTCGTCTATTAGAAGAAAATTAAAAAAAAGTTTACTAAGACAGGATTTAAAATTTTACTTTGTGGTCAGTAAATTCGTTTGCCCTCTTTTTCAGCCAGGTCGTTTGCTTTAAAAGTTAAGTTTCCAGAGTTCCACGAATTTGTACAAGTAGAGATGTGGGACGTTTAAGCACCAGATTATTTCCAGTATCCGTGTTTCAAATTTTTAGTCATAGTTGTAATCAAATTCGGGATTTTCTTCCTCTCTAAATCCTAGTAGGATTTTTGTAATAATCTAATAAATGGTGAGCAGATTGGTGCTACTTTTTCCAATAGGGTTTTTCTTGACAGATCACGCGTGACTACTGTCAAACTAAATAAACAACTTTTTTCATTATTCATTAAAATTTCAGCATGGAAAGGCTTATGCCTCAAACAACATTTACAAATGGTAAAATTGTATTACGAAAATCGACGTTCTGTGGAAATTGTTCATCGCGCACTCAGGCCAACTTATGGTGTATAGGCCACCCATTTTAGGTTTAATGACTACGACAATAAACAAAATTGCAGTATTTGTGCTGAAGAGCAACCCATACAAATCCACGAACAGCCCTTGTATCCATTGAAAACAACCGTTTGGTGTAGACTATGGGCTGGAGGAATCATCGACTCATATTTCTTCAGTCGGGCGCCAATGTAACAGTGAATGTCAAACGCTATCGCGCCATGATAAAAGACTTTTTGATGCCGGAAATTGAATCCCGTGATCTTCATAACATAAATACAAGTGATCCACGGCGCTACTTGCCATATAGCCCTTGATACAATGGATTTACTGTGCCGTCGTTTCGGTGAGAAGTTAATCTCCCGTCTTGAGCCAGTGGATTGACGACCGAGATCGTGTGATACACCACCTTTGAACTTTTATTTGTGGAGTATATAAAGTCTAAGTGCTTTGTGGATAAATCAGCTTTGATTGAAGCATTGGAAGCCAACATTACTAAAGTTGTTCACGAGATACCGACCGAAGTCACCCAGCGAGTCGTTCAAAATTGGTGTTTGGGGGGATTATCTATCAAAAATAAATTACATGAGAACAATAAATTTCATGTAGAACAACATAAAAATAATAAAGATTGCTCAATCTATTTGAATATTCGCTCTTTTATTTCAATTTAAATTAATAACCCTTAACACACTGGCGCAGAATCAATGATCAATCAATGAGGAAGGTTTGTAATTTTTGCAAGTGGTGTCGTACCTTACTCATATTTGGTGCTTGTGAACTGGGCAGCTGCAGTATACATACAGACAAGCAATAGAGTGCGTCAAGGCCAGAATAAAGCCATCCATCATTCAAAATTAAAAAGTTATTCAAAAACCAAATTGGATTATTAATTTCGCCCCACCGAGTATTTCTTAACGGTTCATGTTGTCGTAAAACTCTCAACTCCTACAACTTTTATCTGCTTTAAAAGAGGATATGGAGGAAAATCAAACTTTGAACAAAATGAGAATTTGGCATTTTTGAGGGAGGTTGAGAGCTCAAAATGGCCACTGGATGGCTGCAAAATGAGTGGATGTTTTTCTGTGTGTTTTTTTTTTTAATTACATCAATACAACACTAATTTGGTCACTTGGTCTGTTGTAGGATGAGATGGCCGGCAGCCAAATTGCTTATCTAAAACACTAATTTCTGAAACTTTCTTCTCTAAGAAAAAACGTTGCGGAACAAACATTGTAAGTGAATAGATATTCTGCCAAAATCAACAATCGATGTCTTGAAACGGTCACACCCCTTATTAAAGGTTTAGCGTCTTAAGAAAAAATATTCGCGAACAAACCTTTTCAGTGGATGATCGTTCTACCGGAATGCACAATCAAGTTAAAGTTTGCTAAAACACTGTTGCTACTTATACAAGGTGGTGCAAAATTATCACCCTATCGGAAGATTTATAGTTTATGTAAATGACTTCATACGATACTTATATTAGATACTTGAGAATTAGACAGCTGAAGTATAAATACAGACAAACATTGGCGCGCTATACTCGAAAGATAGCGACTCCAAGGTCAACTACACCACCCATATAAACTGTTTTCTTCCTAGGTTGGGTTAGAATGGGTGTCCAAGAAGTGGGCACACTTGGACGAAGAAAAAATGAATTCAGGGAGAGGGCGGAGAGGAGAGGGGGTGGGATGGTTAAGGGGATGCGTTTCGAGTGTGTGGATTATGAACGATGACTTTGCTGAAGATGAATTTCGTCCTAAGCCGTTCGCAATGTTAGTCTTTATTTGTCGAAGTAGTTCTCTGTTTTCTGGTCCATATACTCTCAAACTGTTGTACTTGTCCTAAGTTCGGTCCGGGTTAGAATACGCAGTATATATTAATAGATTAAAGTCTGTTTAGAGAACTTTTGTGCGCTTTACTTTGCGCTCGATGAGGCTCTTGAATCCCATTCCGCCCTATCGCTCCCGTTACTTATTAATAAATCTCATGTCCTTAGAGTCTAGGTGTGTTCTGTAGTCGATGTGTTTTGTTTTTGATGTTTGCGCGGGCTCAATTGATTGACGGATTGTTTTTATGGGTATTGCTAAAATTATTTATGGAATGAATGCTCCTCTTTTGGAAGACGCTAGCTCAATTTGATGATGAATATTCTTCCTTATACTTTGATTTTTCTTACTCTAAGTTTAGTTTTAAGAAGTTACTTGTAAGACTCTTGCCATAAGGTATTTGTTTGTATCTTTCTATCTCTAGTCTGTAAGAATCCTGTTTGTTGATTAATAAATAAATATATAAATATAAATTCGCTAAATACATTGGTACTACTTATTTATACGAATAGAACACACACACACACACGTACTCACCAATTTCTATTTGGATATCACTTAAAAATTAAAGCTCCCCACGCCAATCCCTTTCTTCTGCTCCTCTGTCTCACTTTTTCTCTCTCCCTCTCTCTCTCTCTCTCTCTCTTCCATTACCTCCGTCACTGTCTCCTAACCCACATGATGCGCATGTTTATACTCCGGCAACGGCGGCATACGTGAATCCCATATAAACAGGTAATACATGGCTAATGTCATGCCCAAACCGCTAATGCCCCCCATGTAAATAACCAAGGAGATCAGACGGAATGTTTTAGATTCAAAGAAACTGTCTGATTTTGGGACAGTGATTTCTTCATCTTTACTAGCGCCATTGGCGGCAGGTGCGGTTGCAGACATATTCGTAATTAATTAACTCGGATTAAAGCAAGCAAAAAACCAATAAAAATTAACACTTTGCTTCAAATTTTCGTGACTTTGTATGTCTCTTTTCACCGTCTTATCACAGTCACGTCGGCAATACTATGTCTCAAGTGTAACTAAAATGACTCGCAAGAAATTGTGATCCACGAAGCTTTCCTTCTTTGCCTCAATGTCTGCGACAACTCGCTAGCTGGCGAGAAGAATGGGCGCGTATAAGTAGCAAAACTTTGCGGTTTTGGGTTTACTAATTGTTTATTCTTGTTATTTACGATGTGTTTGCGCGCGATTTTGTTCTTTTTAAGTTGGTGGGTGTATGCGCACAAAAATATTTCGTATATACTCATGGGTGCTGTACATACATGCATGCATACATACATACATTTGTGTACTTATGCCTACATATATATGTCGGTATGTATGCCTACAAGTAGTTTGGTATGCTACAATGGTTTTGCATATTTCTCTTATTTCGTTTCTTATTCTTTTGCACACTTGGCTTGTTCGAGGCGCTAATTAGTTGCAGGCGTGCATATATGTATGTGAAGACACACACAAAATACATATAAGTATATACATATGCATGAAGATACGTACCCTGCAGGGCAGTGTACGTGGCTTTGCATTGAAGCCTCTCGAAGGTCTTGAAATATAAATTATTAGTTTGGGGAAAAGAAAATTCATTATTTTTCCCACGACTTCTAACATGCCGGTCAACTTCGATTAATTTTGTGATTTTATCGACATTTTCGACGATGGGCGTGCATCTTGCAGTGTTGAAGTATCAGCACCAGAAACAATTTCAGCAGCCTGGCTTGCAATTTCGCCTTTATCAAAGAAAAACTGTAAAATGTACCGAATTGTTTCTTTGTTTACTTGCATAGTTAACACCCTGTGAGTTACAGGGAATGCA
This sequence comes from Anastrepha obliqua, assembly GCF_027943255.1. Classification (NCBI taxonomy): domain Eukaryota; kingdom Metazoa; phylum Arthropoda; class Insecta; order Diptera; family Tephritidae; genus Anastrepha; species Anastrepha obliqua. The sequence continues at coordinate 55,199,010 of NC_072893.1, forward strand.
ATAAACAAAAAACAGCAAAAGAATTTTTTAGTGTGAAATGTCACCTTGACGACAAGCATTAAATTTTTTTTTTAATTATTTGATGGATACTTTACGGGACATCGATCACTACAGCCATCTACCGAGAAAATAATGGATTTATTTTTATCCAGGTTAATATATAGGTAATATTAAAACAGTAATAGACCCTCTCTTTGACCGCTTTGGTAGTTAAATAATATTTTACGAGTTAATTACAGACATACCTATATTCTGTACATGCATCCGTAAATTTTTAGTTCCGTGAATTTCATACCCCCAATTAATTCCCATCAAATTTTGGGTTGACAACTAAGTAATTGCGGATTTTTTAGAAAATCAAAGAGAATCTTTTCATGGAACTTGATAACTTTATTCTGTAATGTATTGCCCATTTCGATCAATGACCTTTTGCCTACTTTCAGGCAACATCATAATCAGACGTTCAAAAAACTACTGGTTTTTATTAGCAAAAAACGGAATCAGGTACGATTTGACATCATCATCATTATTGAAATATATACCATTCAAGGCGTGTTGTAAAGATCGAAACAAAAAGCAGTCAGATGGTGCAAAGGTCAGGACTATATGCTGGATGTGGCAAAACATCCCAACCAAGCTCCAATAGTTTTTGCCGAGTGGCTGAAGATGTATGTGGCCTTGCCTTGTCATGACGAAATACAATACTTTTTCGATTTGTCAATTCGGGCTGCTTTTTTTCAACTGCATTGTTTAATTTCGTTAGTTGTTCAATGTAGACATCAGAATTGAGCGTTCGGTTGGGTGTTAAGAGTTCAAAGTAGACAATTCCTTTGTAATCCCACCAAACTGATAACAAAACCTTCTTTTGACAAATATCAGCTTTTGATGTTTTTTGAGTTGGTTCACCTGGCCACGATCATTTACGATTGATATTGTTGTACATAAACAACCCATTATTCATCGACAGTTATCAGTCGTTTTAAAAATGGATGATTTTCATTGCGTTTCTTTAGAAAATCGCTGCTGTTAATGCGTTTCTTTCAGTTCGTGAGGAACCTATGTATTGAGTTTTTGAACATATCCAAGTTGTTTTAAGTGATTTTGCATGCATGCGTGTGATACATGAAGCTTCTCTGCAATCTCACGTGTTGTACTGTGACGATTCGAACTGATTATTGCTTTAATTAGGGCGTCAACAACATCAACTGGACGACCAGAGCGTTTTTCATCTTTGAGTCAAAAATCACTAGAACAAAATTTGGCAAACCAATTTTGACACTGTCGTTCTTTTAAGGCTTCGGTCACCATAAACAGCACATACCTTTGTTTGAGCTTGCGATGCGGTTTTCCCTTTGCGGATATAAAAAAGCAGAATATGACGAAAATGTCCCTTTTGATTTTCTATTTTTAGCGAACGCCAAACGAAAACTACGCAACTGATCAAACAACTTTTTTTTATTGACAGCTGAATTGTCAACTATAAAATAACAAAATGTGTTTTACATTTGTACTACGTCTGTAAACCTAAAAATTCAAGCCACCTATGAGTGAAGTCCGCAATTACTTAGTTGCCAACCCAATATTATTAAATAATATTTATTAAAACTGCTACTTGCTAAATTCTTAGCCTATTTCTTCTGGGGGTTGTGAAACGGAATTTTCCCACCCGTGTATCACGACATCCTTTTTTAAGTATGTGGCCGTATCCACCAATTTGTGAGAGAAATATAATTTTCCGAAAAGGTAGAAGTCACAGGGAGTCATATCAGGGGAATACCGTGAGTGATTGATGGTTAAAATGCGATTTATAGTCAAAAAATCAGCCACAAGAGTAGATCGATAGATGGTGCATTATCATGCAATAAGCGCTAGCTTCCTCAGTCGCCGTATTCAGGGCGAATTTGACGAGTGCGATGCAACAAACGCTCCAAAGCGTCAAGATAGAAAATTGCATTGACGGTTTGACCCATTGGCACAAACTCCTTGTGGACAATTCCCTTGGAATTGTATAAACCAATGAGCATCGACTTGATTTTTGACTTCTCCAAACGCGATTTTTTGGGTGGTGGCCCGTATGGGGCCACTCCGTTAGGCACTTTGACGCTTAGTTTCAGGTTCACGTTTCATCACCAGTTGTAAAGGAAGTCCTCGTCTTTTCTCGCCTCTTTAATGAGGTCTTTCGAATGTTGAATTCTGAATTTTTGGTCCTTTCGTAAGCCCAAATGATCAGTTAAAATGCGATAAATCGATGTTTTGGAGATATTCAACTCAGATCGCATGAACTTCAACGGTGATTTCGGTCAATTCTTAATAAATTTATGAACAATTTCGATGGAGTTTTCGGTGATTACTGATTTTGGGCGGTCCGTATGTTCATAGTCATTTATGTCCTTACAATCATCTCTGAAACGTGTAAACCACTCATGAACTCTGGGAGGAGATAGAAAATCATCACCATAAGCTTTTTTCATTTAACTCATTAAAAAGATGGTGCCATCAAAAACATGACATTGGGAGATAATATATTTTTCAAAAAAATTTGCTTATAGAAGCACTTTTTTGGTAAATGGTGGTTAATAAGCCGTAGACATTTACCAGTGTCTATATACCTAAATAAATAAATAAATAAATTTACACTAGTTGCGAATTTTTAAATTTACCTTCATTTCCTCAGATTTTTCCTGCAGGGTATACTATTTTTATTTTTGGTATTCAAAGAGGTTCACAAGCTTGCTTAAATACACATACTTGTATAACTAAATGTTCATTACATTAATACATAGAAAGTGGACTTGTAATAGTGTAAGTGAGGAGCTACAATATGACACACTTAGTTTGAGCCCTGTACTTTGAGGACTTGTAATAGTGTAAGTGAGGAGCTACAATATGACACACTTAGTTTGAGCCCTGTCGTTTGGCAGCTGTCACTTAAATATCGTCTTAGTTATTACCATCGATTGAGGCAAATTGAAGCGCAAGTCATAAGTAAATTCATAAAAAAACATATTCGCAAAATCACACTTAGATGGTTTCTTTTAAATGTACGGACCTCGAAGAACGATAGCAGAGGAAAATGTTCACCATTTTTGACTCGATTTTTTTTTTAATGTTTATTATAATATTATTTTTTTTTATAAAGATATAGTGCCTACTGAAAACCTATTTATCTTCAGTTTCAAACTTTATATAAATATTATAAAAAATGTTATATATAAAGAAATTATAAAATTTCTGCAAAATTTTGGAGAAAATGCTCAACATCGCCGAGGAAAGAAATTATGAAAATTAAAGTGAGTTTTTAGCATCAGCAAACTTGCGTTTTACTGCATTGTTCTTTAGGAATCGAAATTTGTTTTTTTCTATTGTATTTTGTGTCGGGACAGACTAGCAAGTACAGAACTCAGACACCATTAAATCCATTGTACTCTACTCGGGTTCCATTTTTAATTTTCTTTAATTCTGCCCGGCCTCCGAAGAAATCTGAGTAGATCTTGTGCTGCCAAGGAGCCAAGGTGGTTGCTTCTAAACACATCAGTGTCAAAGACCTGAGGCGTGATTCGAGCTAAGGCTGGGCAGATGCACAGAAAATGGTGCGACGTGTCATCCTCCTCTCCATATGCTGGACAGAGTGCACTGTCTGAGATCCCCACTTTTTCCAAGTGCTCCGCCCATAGAAAATGGCCCATCATCAGTCCAACCAGCCGCTGCTTAGTGACAGAAGGAACTGCGACATTCGGTCGGACATGACGGGTAACATCAATTTTGCCCAACTGCAGCCTCTCTCAGCTTGCCAGGCTCGCTTGTGGGTCAAAGTAACCCTTTTGCTAACCGTGGCTTTGATGGCTGCAGAATGCAGTGGTAGAACGAGATCAGGGCCAAAGAAGTTGGCCTCAGAAAAGGCGAAATCAGGTGAAATCATCTCAGCATTTAAACAGCTGTGAGTTAACTACTTCCGCATGCTAAGATTTAAATATTTTGTATGTGGTTTTATAAACGATGCCTAAGGATTTAAGCGTGGCAGATATCAGCCTCCCGGTTCTCTTATTTCTCTTATTAACGTTAAAAATTACTCTTTAAGTTTTTCATACTGAGATTGTACATTTTCGGTTAGACGACTTAAATTTGGTGATGTTGATACATGCGACATAGAGCGACGGCCAAAAGTGTTTTAAGATGCTGAACTGGAATGAAGACTGGTGTAAAACTATTAATGAAGAACGCTGCCGGTAACGACTCATCGAATTGAAGCGAGCCTTAACCCGAAAACAGTCGGCTTTGGTGGCTGGAAATGAGGTTTTGATTTTCTGAGGTATTGGGATTAGGAAAGTCTTACTCCACACGCCATTTTAATCCTTATGCATTGTCACTTTTGACTAACTGACTGTTTCCATCAACATACAATCCCTTGTCAAGAATATGCCTCACTTCAGCTATAGGTAACAAAATTTGGATCGATTGTACTTGGTCTCAAAAGAAAACCGGTTCTATACGCTCGCTTATAAATGGGAAAAAGTTGTAGCTTCCGAAGACAAATACTTTGAATAAATTTTTTTCAAATAAAGCCTTAAATTCAGAAAAAAATCCTTAAAATACATTTGCATATGCAATTATACAATTTTCATCACTTAAGCTGGTGCTTGGTTTTAATGCAAACACACACACAAACCGCCAAACCTAAATTTACATTTCTCGTATTTACATATATGTATATATATGTATATGTATATAAACAAGGGTGAAACAAATTTTGAAAATAGTAAATAATTTTAGTATTTTAATGCCTTTGGTTATTTAAACGTTTTTACAAAAAAAAAAAAAAAAAAAACAAAATGAATTCTTTTGCATAAAATATACTTTAACATTAAAAATGAAAATATTTTTTAATTTTTGTAACAGTAAATGAACTTTAAAATTTAAAAAAATGTACTACAAAACTAAAAACATGTGCTTTCAATTTACGAGCAAAAATTTAATTTTTTCAACATATTATGTACTTTAAAACAAAAAAAATATTTCTTTTAGAATAAAATGTACTTAAGAATTAAAAAAATATGTTTTCTAATGTTTTTTTTAGCAAAAAAGGTACTTTAAAATTACAAAAGATGTTGTTTTAACGTTCTTAGCATAAAATGTACTTAAAAAACTTAAATTGTTTTAGCACAAAATGTACTTTCAAATTCCAAAAAAAAGATAAAAAAATGTGCCATAAAATTCCAAAAAAAAAATATTTTAATTTTAAAATTTTTCTTGCTAAAATATTTTTTTTAAATTTGTTTTAATTTTTTTTTTTGTAAAAAATGTACCTTCAAATTTTTTTTTTTTGTAAAAAATGTACCTTCAATTTAGCATTAAATATATTTTGAAATTATAAAATTTGGCACTTTAAAAAATTGATTCTTAGCAAAAATGTATCTTTAATTTTTTGTTTGGGGGAAAAATCACATTATCTTTAAACCTATAGAGAACTTTTTTTTGTAATTTTGGAAAAACACCACTCAAATTTTTTCTAATTTTTTGTATTATTAGATGAGACTCAGTAATCTCTGAAAGTCTTATAGCGGGATCCCCGAACAGTTGGTAATATCAGCACAGCGCACCAGTGAATTTGCCCTATTCCTTAGATTAGGTTGATATGGTTGCCCAGAAAGAGGACGCACTTGGTCGAAAACCAAAAATTCGGGAAATTAGGAGGGAGAAGGGGAGTGGATGTGCATTTGTTGAGAACGACCCAGCGATGACTGAGTTACGGTGGTGTAAGTCGCTTCGAACTGCTGATGAAGTTCAACAGGGTTTTAATATAAAGCCTTCTAACATATATCAGTAGATATATCCAAGAGATGAGAGCCAATATACTTACATCTTAGCTCCGCGATAGCAGGGTAGCTTAGGAGAAGGTGTTGACATAATTCCACCTCTGACTTAAATAGAACTCGAAGTAATGCCGATTCTAACAGCATGCACACCACGCGGTCAATGTCCTATAAGGGCATCCACGAAATTCGAGAGCTGAGACTTTGTAAATCTTAGAAGATCCCTTGAGCTTATCCGATCCACAAGTTTGTGTACTAGCCCAGCGCTCACTGAATTGACGCAAATCTCAGCTCTCCAGGCGCAGTCGCAAATAGTCAATCCCAATCCCAATCCTCACAGTTCGGCAGTCTGGTTGGCTCATCCACCTGGCAGTTTCCTGCAATATCGGTAAGACCAGGCATCCAGATGAGCTTTATATTCAAGAAAACGAATGCGATCGAAAGAGAAGTCAGTCATTCGCCGACCTGTTTCGAGTGCATCATCATCGAGCCCAGCGCCCTAATTGCCGCTTGACTGTTGGAGTAGATACAGGGTGGCTGATGAATTTTGCTACATTAAGAAACTCAAATAACTTTTTTTTTAGTGTATGGAATTCATTTATTTATTTTTTCAAATTGAAGGTCATTAAATTTTATTAAATGTGGCTTAACTAGTTTTAAAAATAATTGAATTTAAATGCCCTCCATGCTCGTTGACACAAGTGCGGCATCTTAGTAAAAAGTTGTTTATTGCTGCTTTGAGAGTTGCGACAGGAATAGCCGCAATTGTTGCCCGAATGGATTGTTTTAGTTCATCCAAATTTGTTGGCTTTGTTTTATAAACTTCTTGTTTACATAAACCCCACAAGAAAAAGTCAGGTGCAGTAAGGTCAGGCGACCTGGGGGGCCAACGAAATTCGGAGTTTCTTGAAATCAGTTTATTGGGAAATTTTCGTCGCAACTCTGTCATAACAGTCTGGGCTATGTGAGACGTTGCCCCATCTTGTTGAAACCACACAGAGTTGAAAGGAATTCTCTTTCGGCGTAGTTCTGGATAGAAAAATTCTTTCAGCATTTTCAAATAACGGTCTCCAGTAACCGTAACGGTGTGACCATTTTCTTCAAAAAAATAAGGCCCGACAATACAGCGTGAAGAAACCGCACACCACACTGTCACGCGAAGAGGATACAATTCCGTCTCGTGGAGTATCTGTGGGTTAGAAGTACTCCATATTCGACAATTTTGTTTGTTCACATTGAAGTTTAAATCGAAATGGGCCTCATCAGACATGAAAAGGCAGTTTAACATGTTTTGGTCTTCTTCCACCATTTGCAGGATCTTCTGGCAAAATTCCAAGCGAATCGGCAAGTCTGCTGCATTCAGTTTGTTAACCATTTGAATTTTGTAGGGAAATAAGTCTAAATCTTTGTGCATTATTGTTTGCAAAGACTGTCGGCTGACACCAAGTTGAGCAGATAAGCTTCTTGTTGAAACCCTTGGATTGCTTTGTATAGCTGCAGCTAGAGCAGCGATCGTTTCCTCCGTCCGAACTGGTGGGTTTCGCCTTCTTGCAACTGTTCCTTGCTCAGCAAAATTATTCACCAGTCTCATTATGGTCCATCTGCTCGGGGGATCGCCGCCAAACACCCGCCTGTACTCTCTCTGTACCAAAACTACGGACTCCAGTACGTGATAGCGGCGGACTATCTAAATTCTTGTTTGCGTGTCCCAGTTATCCATTTTAATAAATTTTAAAGATCAATCTGCAAATTAAAACAAAAATGGAACAGATAACTTAAAAAGAAAAAAAGTTATTCAATTTTTTTTTGGTAGCGGCTTTCATCAGCCACCCTGTATTAATGTCTGTGACAGTTATTACAAAAGTGAGCAGCCAATCAGCTGCCTCTTTAATACTACCTCTGCTTGGAATACACAACAGTGGTTCGGTAAGCTAAACTTGAGTCTAATGGAACTTCGAGCCATCCGTGAAGAGGTTCACTAGGCCCTCCTTCCAAATGCTCTGCAACTCTTCCCTTGAAGAAATGTGAGTGGAGAACGTTTCGCTTGAACTACGCATGGCTGAGCATTGATCAGTCGCCAAGGGGATGAACCCAAAATGCCGTGTATCTGCTTACAAATGTGCGTAAGGACGCTTCGATCGATTTGGAAACGGACCCAATATACGAGCGGGTTTTCAGAGCAGTATTTTGATCTGATTTTTCACTTGTTTGCTCTACGTATTTGAATATAACTCGAAAGTTTACGCTAATCAAATTATGAAGCCTGATAGAAGATATTAATAAGATATTAATAGAAAAAGAAAAAAAATTCAGAGAGTTTTACAAAAATTATCAAAAAACAAAAACTGTCTACTAAAAATTTTGAAAGAATTAAATGGTTTATGATTTTTGTAAAAAAACCCTTCTCAATTTTTTTCCAAAAATTCTATTAAAAATATTTCTAAAGTATTGTATATTTTGGCCTTATTTAAAAAAAAATACATATAAAAATATTAAAAAAATCGAAGTTATTTCACTTTACAAAGATCTATACAAAAGTTTTCAACTTTGAACAAATCTCAGAATTTATAAAATTATTCCACTTATTTTATATTTTCTTCAAGCCTGCAAATAAGCAAACGTTTAGAAAAACTGGGACAATGTCCATAATATTTTACCACTTGATTTGGAAACGCTCACAAAAGAGTAGTGCCTTTTATGAGCTCGTAATTGTTCGTCTTGCTGAGAGTCCTTTACCCCTTACCTCATTACTAATTTAAAGCCAGAATGCTTTCTCTCAAGGATATGCTTGAACCTTTTGCACTGGTTTTCCATCTATAGATATCGGGAACTTCAGATGTATATCGGGCATCGTTGAGTCGAAGAAGAACAAATAGTACAGCGATAAAATAAAACCAAGACCACTTATACCACCGAGATAAAGCAGAAGAGATAGCCAACGGAAGACTTTTGTATCGTAGAAACTTGGAGCTTCCACAGTCGCCTCTGATTCATTCTTGTCGTCGGTGACACTATTCGTAAGCGCGCTGGCCATTACGCGGACTAATTTCAAATATTACTGCTTCTGGAATACATTTTGCAAAATTGTTTTAACCAAAAATGCTATATAATACAGATATGTTAATATATTTTTGAATTATTATACCTAGCAGAAATCAATAAAATATAAGTAAACGCCATTCACGACATTTGATTGACAAATACCTTTCCGGATATATGTAAATATAAGTACTTTTGTCATTGCAGGTGCACACAAAAATGACAAATCTCAGGTGTACGCACATACCATGGAGGAAGCCTTGGATCTGGTGCAGGTCGGTCGCTTTCATTATACCCTAATGCTAACCTGCGGTATTTGCTTTTTGACAGTGATGGCTGAAATGACAGCCGTTGGTATTATAATGCCATTGATAAAATGTGATCTGGCAGCGACACAAGCTGAGCAGGGCATACTTGCGTCTGCGGGTTTCTTCGGCGTTGTTTTCAGTTCGCACATAGTGGGATTCTTGGCGGACACATGGGGACGTCTGCGAATATTACGCTGCTCACTCATCTTGGCTGCCATTGTCACAATTATATCGACATTCTCCGTGAATACCTGGATGTTAATCACATTCCGTTTCCTTAATGGCTTCTTCATTTGTGGCGGGCAGGCGTGTGTATTTAGCTACATCGGCGAGTTTCACAGTAATAGAACGCGCGTACGCCACATAACACTACTAGCCATCTCTCTGCCATTAGCATTTATACTATCGCCAGGTGAGTGCACGAGCGTTCAAATAGTTAAACAGGAACTGTACAATTTTAGGTTTACATTTTTAATATTCTTTCCAGCTGTCGCTCTTGTCTTACTTCCACTGCGTTTTGATTTTACAATTATTGGCTTGCCCTTTGCTCCCTGGCGTATTTTCCTCCTTTTCAACGCATTTTTATCCTTCCTGGGACTGCTGGGGCTATCCACATTGCCTGAAACACCGAAATATGTGCTGGTACACGGCGATCACGATGCAGCTTTAGTTATTCTGCGTCGCATTTACTCAACAAATACGGGTGACAACGCTGAAAATTACCCTGTCAAAAGCATTGTCTTACAGACTGGTGGTGCAACTTTGGCAAACATTCATAGCGTCAAAGATGCTCTCAAAATGATTTGGAAACAAACAACGCCTTTGTTTTATAGAGAACGTTTTTTGCAAACTCTAAATTTGAGTTTCTGCTTGTTTATGATCTACGCACTCTCTCAGGGACTATTCATGTGGTAAGTATCTATTGGTGTAATTTTTCCATATGAGGAGGCAGATTTAAATCAGCAAAACAAAGGAGGGAATAGAAAAGATGCGTTAAACATGCAAAAGCTTAAAATTTTTAAATCATAAACTCGTTAAATAATTTAAAAATAAAAGCAATAGAAGAAGTGCTATAGATGCAGGAAGTGTTGGAAAACACAAGTTTTTGAAACTTACTATATTCAGAATTTTTCGTATTCTATCTTAGGTAGGTCGGTAAAATGGTTGAAGTACTATTTTGGCACACTACAGGTAGCGCTTAAGTGCCGTTTTGATATCATTATGAGACCTCTAACAGGCAGATATCTGCAGTCAGTCAGAGCTGTTGATGGAATGGAGAAGGTTGATGCGATTTAGGTTGGAGCACTGCCACAGGCTGACGAAGAAAAGAGCTCCAAGTGACCTTAATGGACATGTACAGAGGAAGTGCTTAACAGTTCCTCTCAGTTTTCTCTCAGCTTCCATAATGGGGGCTAAATGATAAACCTAGCTTTTCCGCGAGTGTGCCGATCGTCCAGTGACCGGTAAACACAGCTACGAGTTTGGAAATTGAATGGCGTGGAGTCCATAGGACTTTCTGAAACCTCCGTATATTTTACTAGAGATCAATCTAATTCTAACGACAAAATCCACCACGTAATTCTGGAAATTATTTTCTAACATAATCTGACTCGGTATCAAGCAGCTCCGAAGTATATCCCGGTATGTCTAGTGATGCACTTGGTGAACGAGGAAATAGTACTCTTTTTGACAATCCCGTTCATTTGGTATCATCATGTGCTTTTTAATGTTGTTTCACAAATGGAGGAATCTACAGTTTTAAGTAAACTCCAAACGGCAGATGAGTGTTTATAAGACACTTTTTCATGGTAGGAATATACTTTGAGGTTTGCCTATGCTTGCCGAGGGTTGACCGCTATTAAAGAAAACTTTTTATATCATTCGGTGTCTTATGCCCGGAGTTTTGAACGTGGGCACTTCCGAATAATAGTCACGCACCAATCCATTTGGCTATGGCGGCCATTTGTCGATAGTTATCTTGGCTTATTTAGCGAATTTGTTGTCTTTTTCGTACAGAAGTCAATTGAAATCTATCTTGAAATTTTACATATTTGGGTGTCTGACCTCTTTCTTCTCGTCGGCCCAAGAAAGTGCAATTGAATTATTCTTTGGATTAGATCGGGGTGGTATATCAGGTTTCAGATTCATCTAGACAGGTTCTTGAACTAGCCAATTCATCGTTTTTAAGAGAATGAGGCGCTGACTGCAATACCACCCGGCTGCTTTGCTTCTCTCTTTAAAATCTTACTTAGGAGCTTTGCAAATATCTTCGGCTGCGAAGTTGCTCGTGTGGTTTCCAAAGCTCGGAAATTGAGCGCCACCAAATTTTGCATAACAAATACCTACGCCTTCATAAGCTGGGATATCTAGACCATTAAATCTTTTTTATCGGCAGTAAAATCTATTTTATATTGCCTCTTTGATGAGAAACTTACCGGAAATTTCGGAAGTTAATATTGGTATTCATATTGATACTTAGACCTAAGCAAGGGGGGATATCTTGGCAATGACTGGTACCATATTGGGGAGGATGGCTGTCTGAGTTTTAGAAAGACTGATATCCTGGCGAGGCTACATCCGGTAATATTCTAATTTGCTTTATAAAGAGATTCCGAAACGTACTTATTGCTAAATGAATTGACTAAAATACTCTGAAATCATGAAGGTGCAGATACCCTCTTTTTAGGCAGAAATAAATGCAATAGATGTCGGAGAGGTAAGCGAGAAAGGTCTCAAAACTTTTCAACAAACTTAAAACCTGGTAAAGTAGTGTCTTACTAAGATAAATTTCCTTAACATAATCAACCAAGTTTGGATTTTCTAGGTAACAAACCATATTAGCATTTAGAGAAATGGACCACAGAAACCGGAACCTTACATTTCTTCACATTTATAGTGGGTTTACGATTAAGTTTTGAAGTCCAGAGTCCTTCGGTGAGTAGACAAAGGAATACTACCCACCATAAAAAAGAGGAAGAAGCCCATTGGAAAGACTGCTGGGACAATCTATCAGCTTTTGAGCACTTCAAAGTACTTTCGGGATCTTACAGCCGAAAACGCTTTCGGAAATGTCTGAATTTATCTCAAACAACTTAAGAATTAGCACAGTAACTAAGACAGAAAATTGTGGGCCTAACTACCACTTTATTCAAAAAAGAATTTATTAGTCGATTTTTTTCTGTATAGAACGGCACGACATGGCTCATACTTGAGAAGTGCCCTACGAGGAACACAAGCGTAAAAAATACCAGATGATTGTCTAATAGAGACTCGTTTGATAAGATTTCTGAGACTTAAGCTCCATACTAAAGCTTCTCTCGGAAGCTGAGTTGGAGTACATTTTTTTAATTCTTAAAGAATATATCGACGAATGTCGATAGTAAAAATTTTGGTTTCAATACCCAATTTATAACTGTTACTACAAGATAACACAGAAAAATAATAATGACAACGACTTTATGGATTTTGAAAATATTCTCGTTGGCAGTCAATTCACTTCTGCATTCGCTTGGTCCCATTTTTAAAGTACTTTTTCCACTCAGAAGTGGATACCTTCGAAACGGGCTGTTTAAAAACTAGTTTTGATGTTCGGGAACAAAATGAAATCGTTAGTTACCAAATCAGGGCTGTAAAACAGATGACCCATTAGTTCGATCTTTTGAGTACTCAAAAACTCTCTTATGTAAGCTGAGAGAAGGTTGATTCATCTTCGTTGGTTTGTTTTCCTTAATTCTCCGCAACTTTCTGCACCACTGTTTTAAGTTTCTCTAGTGGTGCAGTTGCGACATGACCAGAGTTTTTTGTTTTGTTTCTGGCTCATATGCATAGAGCCAAGTATCGTCAACTTTTACGATATTATAGAAGTGCTTTAATCCATCGCGGCTAAATTTCTCCAACAGTTTTTTACATCAATCGAGACAAATCATTTTTTGGGCAATTGTCAAATTTTGCGGTATCCAATGGGAACAAATCTTCTTGACGACCAAATTTTCATGCAATATTGAATTTATGTTGGTCTCACTAATGCCCAAGGATGATCCCTCTATCTCGCAATATGTCACGTGACGATCTTACGTTACCAGTTGACACACTTAACGATTTCATCTAGTACACCAACCGGTTTTTGACAGCCTGCCCGTTGTACCTGCGTTCCATAGTGGCACCAAAAGTCGAAGAAAGTTGATCATTGCGCTCTTGGTTGAATTATTCAGTTATACAGCATACAGCGTCCAGCAGTCAAAGAGTAAATTAAAAAAGCCGTAAATTTAGTTTAGAAAATTACTTTTATTCAATTCAAAGTAAGGAATGTGTAAAAATAGTACAAGATTAAAAATCAGTTTACTTTCGCTCGATATGACCACCTTTTGCCTTGACTGTGGCCTTGAGACGGTCCAGAAATGAATCGCAAGCTGCCTGAATGTAGGTATTTTGGCCCACTTGCAGACAATAACTTTTTTCAGCGCCTCGAGACTGGTGAATCATTTAGTTCGGATTTTACGCCCCAAAGAATAATCCATCGGATTCGCATCTGGTGAATTTGAGAGTCATTGTTTGGACGTCATGAAGTTCGGAACGTTGTTTTTTAGCCATTCTTGGTTCACTCGAGGTGTGTGAGATAGTGCCGAGTCCTGTTGAAGTGTCCATGGTCTGCCACCGAAATGCTTGTCTGCCCACGGCTTCAAAGCAACCTCCAGAATACTTGCCCGGTAATATTTCGCATTTAACTTGACGCCAAGTTCAATGAAAACGATTGGAGAGCGCCCATCTGCCATTACTTGCGCCGGGTATTGCCTCCTGGTGCCCATTCGATGACTCAAACTTTCGTATGAACGGTCGATGAAATAAACCCTATCGTTTTGGGAGTTTACGAATTACTCAATTTGAAAAATGTACTGCTCAGAAAACACCATGTTCGGAAATTAACCGCTTTCGGCCAAGCGAAGCAACTCCTTCGCTCTCTTAAGTCTCACTTGTTGCTGCTTTGGTGTGAGATCATGCGCCTTTTGGATCTTGTAAGGCTTAACTTTGAGATAATTTTTCAGTATGGGGTGGATGCTACGGTCAGATATTTTCAGTTCTTTCGCCATTTGATTGGCACTTCTTCATTTTTTGAACCATTTCACGTGACGTTGCAGTCCTTTGATAACCACCCCCATGACGTTTCGCGATGCTACCAGTATCATTGTAACGAGTAATGGTGCGATAAACTAAAACTTTATTTACTGTAAGGTGCTCGAGCTCACGAACAATCGCTGGTTGTGATTTTCCAGCCAAATATAATGCAATCACACTACTGATTCCGCGCGCTTGTAAAAAATACTCTGTACTGTCATTTAGCCAACTAACATACAGCTGATGCTCGTGCGTCAGCTGCGTGAGCGGCCTGAAGTAGGTTACACTTCGAGTGCCGGACCCTGTAGAATCTATCCATATCCCAACACAATATCAACTCCATTTTTGCCCGACTTAGATATAAATAGATAGAAGAATTAACAAATATAAGAAACTCTTATTATAGATAAATTCTCTCTTATAATATTCAGGTTCCCGACAATTCTTAACGAACTCATCGCTAAAAAAGGTGAAGATGCCAGGATGTGTAAAATACTTGGAAACATGAACCTTACAGTGCCGGAAGCCAATGCCAACTCCAACTGTGAACTGGATTATTTTACGTTGCAAGTGCTGATGATGATGGGCGCCGTTTTTACTTTCATTTTCATCATATTTGCTTATACCATCGATATAATTGGCAAAGTTAATCTGTTAAGTAAGATTTGGACCAACTATTAAACAAATATAATTAACAACTAATTATTCTTTTATCCTATTTCTGGAATTGCTTTCAATCAAAATACTCATCAAATTCTTTTCTTTTTTTTAGTAATTTGGTTCGTGATCTGTTGTATCTGCGCAATTGTCGTGCATTGGCTTTCTAATTTCGCGGCCACTGTGACTGCCTTGATACTGTTCTTGGCTGTAGGAAATTGCGGTGGTATCATCGGAACCCTCACAACAGAATTCTATCCAACTCAAATCAATGCGATGGGTATGTGCTTCGTCATGATGATTGGTCGCTTAGGTTCTGTGGCAGGTGGAAATATTGTTGGTTTGACGATTTTCAATCATTGTGATGGTTTACTTTGGGGTTTCGTGGCTATTACTGTAACACTAATCGCACTAGCAACCGTATTGCCGGAACAAAAGCGTGAGAAGAAAGTAAATAATAGTGCGGCGAATTGAGAGAGCAGAGGAGAATTAACAAATAAACTAAAAAGAACAAAAAGAAGAAATTATTATTAAAGGTTGTGTTAAGTAGTGATTTTTTAATCTGCTCTCCAATTGTGAAAATAATTACAATACAGAGATGACTCAGCTTTAAAAAAACTTCGAAAGACTTATCGAATTATAGAAATATTGATAACTTAATCTGATATATGTATGTATTTTGACAAAAATTTCTGTAACCAAAGGCTAAATAAATAACAGAAAATTGTGAATGATTCAGTGTAAATCGCTTATCCACAGAGAATTGATCCAGTCCTTTAAGGATGGGGGTCATTTAAGGTTCACTGGGTAATAAGCGGCATGTTTTTCAAATTTTCTTTTGGCGATGCAGATGAAGTTAGCTTATGCAGTTAAGTACAAGTATATATAAATATATATATATATATATATACTTGCTTTTGAGTGCTTGGCCGAGCTCCTTCTTCCATTTTTGCGTTTTTTATGAAGAGTTTTTCATGGCAAAAATACACTTGGAGGCTTGCCATTGTCTGACGACCGCCGACCGCCATTGGAAAAACTTGTTCTATCAATTGGTGTTTTGTACCCAGGATTTCGAGCCTGTGCACTGCCGAATGGTAGTTACACACCAACCCATTCGGCTATAGTGGCCGCCGTTAATTTCCATATTATAATTCAATGTTTGATCAACATTTTTCTTGATTTTCACAGCAAGATATTCAAAATTTATTGAATAAGAACGAATCTGGGGAGGCGCATCGAGAAAAAGTTATTTTACTGTGTATGTTACATGAAAATGTGCAACAGAATCATGTAAAACAAGGAAATCTAAATGCATTTGTTAAAAGAAGAACTGCTTGAGGTACTTCCGAAGAAGTTTTTGTTCGCTTTTGCAGTTTTTAACAGTACTTGGGCTCTAAAATAAAAACCATTTTCGCTAAAATTTTTTTTATCAGAAATAGGCTTTGCTTTCTAAAGGCAAACATGTTTTATAAAAATAGCTTGGACTTCAGAAAATCATATGAACTAAAAATAAAAAAAGAGGTTCTCTGTAAAGTTGGTTTACTGACGATAGTTTAACGTAACAACGTCATAAGAAAATACTGATGGAATGGTTGCATTTTTCAAAAGAAAGTTTTAATTTTATTTGTTTGATAGATATTTTGTATGGATATAGAGAAGGAGGTAAATGGAATCGCAATGGAATAGGTCAGGTTACATTTACACAAACGTGAAAAAATTACGAAACATTTATCAAATTCATGAAAGATATGTTCAATTTCGATTGTGCATCAGACGTTAATAAGTCAACAACACTAAGAGGCACCATCATCGATTTGACTTTTTCAAGACACATTACACTCGAAACACTCCCCTTCATTTCCTGTTTTTCCTATCATCGTCCTATTCTATCCTATAAATTAATAATAAAAACATTAAAAACTAGTCGTCACTAATTATAAATTCGGTAAGGATGATGATGATACAATTGATTTTATTTTATAATAAATTCTTCAAGTAAATCAAATTAATAATCCACATAGAGAAATGGTTCATTACCATGCACACAGGTACATATACATACATATATATATGCTCACTCGAGTAGGAGAGAGACAGATGTCGAACGTTGCCGAACGCGGTGGCCGATTGTGCCTCTTTGTCGTTCGTTCCGCGCTCTCGCTTGCAGTTCAAGCAAGGTAACGCCACATGAGCAAGGTAACGCCACAATTTTTGGTGCATGCAGCCGGTTACATCATATTATAAGACGTTATCACGTCAATAGAAGAATACGAAAAAGTTGCGAAATTCATAAAAATTAATCAGTGAATTATTACTTAGTCAGTTAGTTTTATTATATGGTTTCTGTAGTACTATGAACTATATTTTTGTATAAAATTAATTAAAATTAGTCAAAACGTATACATATAGTTAAATAGTCAAAACGTATACATATGTACACTTATATAAATATCACTTTGCTTTGACGCTGAATGACTAATGACAAATAATGGCAATTTGTTTTCCTTTGAGTTTTTGCTTAGTTATTACCCAAACATTTTCAATTTGGTTGGGATCAGGCGACTGTGAAAGCCAATCTAACATTTTAATCCCATTTTGGGGTTTCCACTCTACACATCTTCGGCTTCGATGCTTGGGTTGGTTGTCTTCTTGTAAAATCCAAACTTGTTGGTTCTTCCAAACATCTCGGCAGCTGACAGTATTAATGCTTTTTGGTAAATTTTGTTTATCAAAACTGATTTTAATTTTGTTTATCAAAACCCATTTTGGGGTTTCCACTCTACACATCTTGGGCTTCGATGCTTGGGTTGGCTGTCTTCTTGTAAAATCCAACCTTGTTGGTTCTTCCAAACATCTCGGCAGCTGACAGTATTAATGCTTTTTGGTAAATTTTGTTTATCAAAACTGATTTTAAAAGTTCGTTGAAGTTGTCGATTATCAGCAGCACACCCGGACCGACGTATGCAACTATTCGCTCAAAAGGAAAACTCATCCGTGAATATTCTGTTTGCTCTATTTTGTTCTGAATTTGCTTTAACCCATGCAAGCTCGTTTTCAATGTGTTCTGGAATTTGAGATCTTCTGCAAGTGAATGTCCGCGAATCGTAGTTTCAAACAACGACAAGTTCGGTTCTGCCACAAACAAATCAATGATTCTCTGATCTTACTTTGGCGAGATACTTTTGTTTTGGACATCGTTCGAGGAAATCGTCAACTTTTTTAAATTGGGTATGCATTGAACACAATTATTTGAGAACGTTTTCGGCAGGTGACATTTTTGGGACTTTAGAGTGTGTACATCGGAGCTCGTTTTTCATATGCGGAACTCGTTGTACAAAAACAACATACGATTTCTAAAGCTCTCACAAAACTAACAAATTACACTACACGTATCCCAAAAACGACACGACTATTTAGCAGCATTTAAATTTTTTCATTATGGAACTTTAAGTTTGCATTTTGCCGGTCACGCTTCTATTAGATAGATTGTAACTAAGTTGTTTAATTTCCTTTGATAACATTTTTTGTTTCTTTGATATTTTTTATAATTTCATAGCTTCTTACGCATTAGTACGCTTGGTCATAAAAATAGAACTCGGATTTGATTGAAAAAAATTATAATTGTACCCAGTCTACCACATTCGAGATATTATTGCCCGCACATATTGGACCGAACCACTAAAAATTGCACTGACCGTTTGAAGCACTATTAATAATGTCAGAGAGATTCTACGTTGAATGAAGTTTCTATTAGAATGAAGTTCTACCATAAGCCGTAAATATGAGAAATGCCACGAATGTGGATTAAAAATGAAGGCATAATCAGTTGCCCGATTTCAGATCGTTGTTGTGTCATTTCAGATTAATATTTTTCTGTCATTTTTATCTGGCCACCCAATATTACAATTTATAGTTGTGATATAAACTATTTTTGTTTAAGCCACCGTATCCTTTGGAACCATGACAACTAATTATCTTATAATTTCTGGTAATTGAGTTTATAACAACAGTAATATGATGTCATAATACACAACAAATACTATAAGTAAAAGCTGTAACAAAAAAAAATAACAAAGTATTAATAGGGCGCCATCCATCTTCAGTAACACACACATACACCCACTCACATATGTGTATACATATATACACCTAAGCTGCCTAAGTCAAACGTAACAGCATTCACCGTTTGACGAATACCACGATCACCATTTGATGGAAGCCTGAGCGACAGTTGTACAGTTGTCACCGACGCTGCCATTATACTTTTGTATACTGCAAATCATGCCAAGCAGTAAGGTGCATAGCTACCAGCGGCGTACCAAATATAGCGTTGAGCAGCGGTCATTGCACGCAACTGCCAACTTCGGCATCCTAAATGCGTCTCATCTGCTAGTCGCGCACAGCACAGCACCACACCGCGCACTCCACTCCATCTACTTGCCCATGAGCAATAGCAGAAATGGCAATGCAGAAATAAAGAAATGTCACTTGCCTAGAATTGTAACCTTTTTTTCTGTTTGCTGTGCTGTGACTTGCCACAAATACGGCTACCGCTGCGCTGTTAGTAAATGTATGCACTTAAATGGGCAAAAAGCATTCCAGGCAAAGTGCGGTTGCATATGAATGTGATGTGTGGCGATGCGACGCGATGCGATGCGATGATCGTGGCACACGCATGCGCTTATGTCCATATATACATACATATATACATGTACGCACGTTCATGGCATATTTAAGAACTCTGTGTGTGGATTCCAAATGGCAGCTGCAGTCGTTTCTATTTTATTGGTAATGTGCGATCGACACCACATAACTTCGTCTGTGCAGGTTTATGTTTGATTGAGCTGTGTGCTGATAGATGGATGGATTGGCATATAGCCAAGTATATATATATATATATACACACACATACACTTAATTAAATACTGCTCTATACATACATATTTCCGTACGCATGCGCTGTTTACTAATGTTGCACTACAATGTTGCACTCACTGTGTGGCACTGGGTGGAATGCGTATATGATTGAAGACGACATAATATGGTGCATGTGAGACGTACATACATACTTGAGTAGCTGCTAAGGCCTAAGTGAAGTGATGCCTTCAAAATGAGATGCCTACTCGTCCGTGCAATCGGTACGACGGCACACTATTGTCAACTAACGGTTTAAGTGGCATACATGTTGACATTTTGTAAGACAAAAACAAAGAAACAAAAAAAAAAGTAAAAAAAAAAAACAGTAACAACAGCTAGCACATAAATACATTTTTAATCATTATTATTATAGATAAATGCACTCAAATCTCGAAAACTGCTGTTAGTTGTAATTCTGCATGCTACATGCAGGCCAGTGTACCGCGCACAGGCAGAACACCAACGGGTGGTTATTAAATAATGAGACGGACTTTGTAAAACCATGGATTTTGATTTTATATTATCAATTTCAATATGCACCTATTCTCAAACACTAAATTCCCCATGCGAGACTTCCATTGTTCAGAGCAGCGTATAAATCTTCAACCTCTCTGTTCTTTCAGCACGAATGCGGTTTTCTCTTTAACGGTTTCAACAGACTAAAATCTTGTCTGTCTTAAATTGGATGTCTTCCTAGAAAACCGTCGCATCCGCAAATATAGCGAAAGATCTTATAAGGCTCAATATCCAGGAATGTAGGAAATGTAAGGAGCAGGGCTCAAGGCAAACTGTAGAGCATCTCATCTTTGTGTATGTCCTACGTTATTCAAAACACGCTTAAAATATTTGTGGGAACCACAGTTTGATGGATTAAAAGACATATCAGCAGAGTGTTGAAAATATCTCCTTGAATACGCAATAGAAACAGATATAAGCAGATTAGATTAGATTAGATTTGTGGGGGTTGGACAAGTCCAAGCACTCAGTCAGGAAGAATACTGTACTGCACCCGGATAGATTACAAAGGAAGAAGTAGAGAGAGAGGATAGATATATATATATATAGTATAGACGGTAAGTCGAAAAAATTGATTTGAGGTTACTCTTCCACGAATCTTTTGAATTAATTAATGAATCTTCAGACATTCGGAAGAGGAAGAGTATGAACCATACTCATACTCAGTACAGTAGGCAACCCAACAGCCTAAGTCTGATTCTAGAAAACGCCGGATAGCTACAGATAAAGTGCTCTGCAGTATCCTCATTATCACAACAAAATAGGTATATTATAATATATTTATATGTATATAATAGGCGCGTATACCCTTTTTGGATGTGTGGCCGAGCTCTTCCTCTTATTTGTGGTGTGTGTCTTGATGTTGTTCCACAAATAGAAGGACCTACAGTTTCAAGCTCCAAACGGCAGATATTTTTTATCAGGAGCCTTTTCATGGCAGAAATACATTCGGAGGCTTGCTATGGCATGCCGAGGGGCTACCGCTATTACAAAAACTTTTTATTAATTTTGGTGTTTCACCGAGATTAGAATCCAATAATTCCCATGGTAGCCGTATGCTGAGTATTCTCAGGTAATTCCTACCAAGTTTTAGTAGAAAGGTCGCTAATTTCCTTTTTTGTTCTATCACGAAGCACCTGGCTACTCTGCTGGAGCCCAACTCAGACCAACGTCTTCTATGGGTAGGCCTCATGAATTCGTCAATTTAAAGTTGAATCGATGCAGAATTGACACCTAGAAAGAGTTCAGGACCTAGTGGTATGCTTCCAGAGCCTTCATTAGAAAGTTTATCAGCCAACTCGTTCCCTGTAGTATCACAATGTGCAGGCACCCAAATAAGACAAACTTTTATGTTTAGTTTTGTTTTGCGTCCACCGACTAATTTCGAAGTGCAGCGTGGGTTAATAAGGGATCTTAGTGCAGCTTGACTGTCACTACAATATTCTATATCCCCCCACTTTTTCTATATTAGCCAGTATCTCTACATTCAAGATGACATAGACTTCCGCTAAGAATACCGTAACCATCTGTTTTGTAGCGGTGGTGTACTTAGGGTCTCCAGACTCCGTTTAACTTGAGCCTACACGCCGCCTTCATCGCTTCGTTTCGAATTTGAAGATCTAGAGGTTGCAAGTTCAGGATAGCATTAAGCACATCGCCAGATGTCGTACTCATAGCACCTGTTATACCCAAGCACACACTTTTCTCTAGTCTGGTTAGGGGTTTAACTCTGGAATTAACCATAGGAGCCTTCCACCAGACTACAGAGGCATATGTACTAATAGGTCTAATCAGGGTGATGTACTATCAGTGAAGAGATCGCATGCCTTACAAACGGTTCTCCTCCACTGCCAGAAGACTTTTAGTGTTTGAGAGACCTTTTGTTTCCAGGTCATCTTACTACCTAAGACTACCCTCAGAAAGCAATTGCAGTATTGTTCCTTTCAATGTAATTTTCACCAATGCTCAATATTGTTAAGAGCTACCTACATTTGACTCCAGTTTCTAGTGACCATCCTGATATTAGTACGCACTCATCGCCCGGATGTGTTAAATTTTCTGCAGATTATTAATAAGAAAAGCCACAACAAAGCAACGGGAGCAAAGCGAATGGGTGGTGAACGAGGTCTTGTCGTCGATCAAACAGTCGGCGCACTCGCCTATCGACACCAACGTCACTGTTTACAGTTATGATTTCACGGCTCTTGAGACACTTCGGTTACCTAGGAACCAACATTAACACCGATAACAATGTCAGAATTAAAATCCAACATAGAATCTCTCTTGTCAACAGGTGCAACTTTAAACAATTGAGTAGTAAAGTCCTCTGACGACGAATAAGACTAAAACTTTATAAGGTTCTCTTCATGTCAGTCCTAACGCAAGGCGCAGAAGCTTGAACGATGACAATATCCGATGAGGCGCCCCTTGTTGTATTTGAGAGAAAGATTCTGCGGAAGATTTTTGGGCCTTTGCATATTGGTGACGGCGAATATCGCAGACGATGGAACAATCAGCTTTATGAGTTTTACGACGACATTGACATAGCGCAGCGAATAAGGATCCAACGGCTGCGTTGGCTGAATCACATGGTCCGAATGGATACGAACGTTTCGGCTCTGAAAGTATTCGATGCGGTACTAGCTGGCGCTAGCAGAGGAAGAGGAAGGCCTGCTATGCGTTGCATGAAGAAGAACTTGGCTTCACTTGGTGTGCCAAACTGGCGCGGGTAGCACGAGAAAGAAGCGAGCGCTTTGTTAAGCTCGGCCAAATTGGCATAAGCTGTTATCACGCCAATCAAGAAGAATAAGAAGAATCCCTATAAAACAGCTGGATCCCAGGTTATCATAGCTTGTACAATAATTCATTAATAGAGTATAAAAATATAGACATTTTCTTAATCGTCGTCATGGGCAAAATACTTATGTGAGCCACTGTATTTAAGGTATACTTTCACTCGTATTATAAGGTAGAATTAACATAAATTTTCACTAAAATATTAACTTTTTTTTTCCTAATCGTAGAGATTAACAAATGAGAAACCCATTCTTAGGCAAATCAAACGCAGAAAGTGGCGATGGATAGGTCACACGCTGAGAAAACCACCAGATAGCATCATGAGAATGGCACTGGGTTGGAACTCGCAAGGAAGCAGAGATCGTGGTCGCCCAAAAAACGCTTCGATAGGGTCAATGTTGGGCGAACTGGCTGAAGCCGACATTTCATGGGACGGTGCAAAAACGACATCACAAACCCGTGTACGCTTTAAGAGTATTGTCGAGGCCCTATGCTCCCGAGAGGAGTGAACAAAAAAAGTATGTGGATATCACTGAAATATGTATTTTTGCTCAAATTATTATTAGCGAACACATAAAAACTTATACTAAAGCTTAGCTTCACGGCTAGATTGTGCTGTAACTGAGATTCTCCCTTTTCATCATCTAGCTTTACAAAACAAACATTTGAATGTCTCATTTGTGTGAGGCGTTGTAAGTTATAGTTCTACTGAATATTTGCTGCTTAATGTGAAGAAGGTATTCCAAAATATTAGTCCATTAACCACTCAACCACTCAGCCACTCAAAAAGCAATGCAGGTGGCAAGAAAATGCCTGAGTAACATTCAAATATCACCGGTAGCTCGATCGGGAAGCAACGATCGAAGAGGCAGCAACTGGGAGGAGAAAAATCAAGGTGAGACAACAAATCAAACGATGCAATCACTCAGACTGGTCAACAACACAATTTCCAGCTTAAGCAGTTAACACTTCATAACACAGCGGTGGCAGTAATGCCGATGGCAGCAATTGCTTTGGTATTTACCGATCGTGTTCGAAAAGTATTGGCATTTGGAAGTGAAAAACAAGCAGCGCCAGAATCAATGGCCAGCTAGTGTAGCCGTCAGACAGGCGCAGACGTCACCATCATCATCATCCTCACCACCATCATCATTATCAACAAATAGACTCTGTGACAGCAAATATTTATCCAATCCAATTCCATACGTAAATAGGTCTGCACAGTGATCGTTTACAACAACAAGCCACCATTAGCTAACACTACACTAACAATAACAACTAGTGTGACAGCGGCAAAGACAATTGCAACGACAGTCGCCACCAAAAGACGTTTGCCATCGTTCTGTGCTTTGGTCCGTTAAGCTGTTGATCTCTCGTTGATGCGTGCCCGTCTAGTTGAACGTTCTTCTACTCACTTTGTCTTTGGCCACTGCTACTCGTACTACCGCTACTGCTGACATTATCAACTATTTAGCCGACTTTGCTGTTTGTTGTCTATTGGATTGTTTGCTCAACTGTTGTGCATTTTATTTAGTTTTGCAGGCCGTGCACAGTGTTGCACGTCCACAACTAACTACAAGTTTGTTTATCCATATTCGTTGAATATTTATGGTGAACGTGGCTTTGGTACCATACATAGTATTCAATTTCCAGAATTTTACGCCTTTCACGTTCTAGAACACGGATGTACCCGCCAATGTAATGCCATTTTAGTTATTGCAACATTGCCGCTGCAATTGTCATTTGTTGTTTAATAGTTCTCGTATATACACTCTTGTGTATCCTAATGTGATTAAATAGAATTCTGAAGTACGAAATGCCATGGCGATTAGGATAAGTGAGCAGTTCTATTTACAATTACCATAAAAATAAGATTATTTCGGAGTTAAGGTCTTGAGACCATATAAATCACTCGTCCCGCATTGGCGAGTACTATAAATAAGCGAATCCAAGAACCCTACCCAGGGCTGGCTTCGGGCTGCACCGATCATGTGTTGACCACGTAAACAGCCTTCGGGTAATAGTACAATAAAGCGTGGCGTATTAATCACCGCTTTATTCAATATTTATTGTTCGCTAAGACATTCGATACTCTTCCACACGACGCTATTTTGGCCGTGATACATCATACATTATGAATTTTTTTAAATAATGATAAATAATTAGCCTCGTAATAAACTTATATACAGACACACGCTCCCGAATTCTGCATGAAGGACAATTAAGCGATAAAATAAGCATAAAATCTGAAGTTAAACAAGGTTGCCCGCTCTCATCTTAGGCGAGGCTCTAGCTAATCAGAGAGGTATCACATCGGATCTACGTAGATCTTTAAACGACCTCGATTACGCAGACGATATTTGCATCCTTGCGCACCATCATACGACGCATTTGGTCTTATAAGGGTCCCATAGACCTGTAGCCTACATGCCCATGACAATATTTGGGTTTCAAGCAGTTTGAGGTGTGCGTAAGTGCTTCTTTTTGTAGCCTGTAGACTGTCGTTTATGCAGATAAGCAGATCTGCTATACAAATTGAGTAAACTGCTAGGTCCGACTTTCAAGTTAGGATAGAATAAATGGCTGCTCACACGAGGGGTCCACTTGGACAAAAAATTGAAACTTGTCTGCTTTTTTACTTATGAAAGAACCAAACAGGCGAAGAGATAAAGAAAAGAGTTTGGATTAGAGAATGACGACCATCAGAGGCTAACTACGTTCGTATTAACCGCTTTAAGCTACTGATGAATTCTAAATATTTGCCCAACGAGAGCAGAGAAGCTGAGAGGAATGTGATGAGATGATTCCCATCTCATCCTCTAGACAGCTTCCACAGAAAGAACTGAAGCAATCTCAAGTAAGACGGCATGGACACCTAACGGACAATGAACTCCTAAAGATACCTATTGAACTCGAGAGTTGCGGATTTGTTAGCTTTACAAGTTTTCTCGAGTGCTCCCGATCTACCCGTGATCAGAAGAATCTCTCGACCTTGCACGTTGGCGCACTAGCTTAGCGCTTGCTGAGTTCACGTGAGGCCCATTTCTCCTGGAGTATACCACAGGCTCTCAAGGGATTCCCAACCCTCTCGTTTTGTAATGAAACCGTCTCCACGGTACCCTGTCTAACCAGTTCATCAGCCTCGCAGTTTCCTTCTATGCCGCTGTTACCGAGAACCCAAACAACGAGACAAAAGGCCTAAGTGGCGCTTGGCTGTCGGAGTAGATATTTACGTCCTTTACAATAAATATAGGAGTAAGCAACTAATCCGAATGGATACAAACGCTCCGGCTTTGAAAGTATTCGATGCGGTACCAGCTGGTGGTAGCAGAGGAAGAGGGCGGTCTCCTCTGCGTTGGAAAGATCAGGTGGAGAAGGACTTGGCTTCACTTGGTGTGTCCAACTGGCGCCGGTTAGCACGAGAAAGAAACGACTGACGCGCTTTGTTAAACTCGGCCAAAATCGCGTAAGCGGTTATAGTGCCAATTAAGAAGAAGAAGCAACTAATCCTTTGCTTACTCAATTCCAGCTACCTCCGCTTGGAAAACACTACAGTAGCCCGGAAACCTAAATTTGAGCTTGATGGGGAGCTCCTCGCAGAATATTCCCTTACCAACTCTTCCGTTCAACTCTTCTTCTTGCTTTGCGATCTAACCAAGTACTTGATATATCCGACAACAACTTCTAGGCCAGCTAGCTTCGCTTTATTCGTAGGTCTGAATGCTTCTAGTGAAAATAGTTGCACCAGTAACAAAGGTGAAAGCTAAGTTGAAAAACCCTTTGGGTGTTTTGATATATTCGACCCCATCGTTCAACAGTGGAGTCTCTAGACTGCCGAAAATGGTGTCGCATTTTTGATATTGGATATTAGGTAGGTTAGTTAGATTGTAAGAGTACCACAGGAACATTACAAGTAGTACTAGAGCGCTGTTGTTGTAGTGGAGGAGAGAAAAGAGATCTAGGCTGGAGAGCTCCCTCAAGCTATCCCCAAAAGGGACCTCAAACGCCCAGCTGACAGATCCGGACACTTGCAAAGAAAGTGTTCAACATTATCTTTCTCTGCAATATCCGCAGAGCGTCTGTAATGGGAGTCGTACGGAAGTCCAAGCTTCTACGTTTGATCGGTGAAAACCACTTTGAGTTGTGATATTGGAACTATAAGTGTTCTGCTTCTGACGTACTGAGGTCAAAGTAATTTTTAGTGAGCACACGATAAGATAAAACTCCATCTGCCTTGCGCTTTTTTAAGAAAGAAATTGTCCAGCCATAAACCGGTTCTGTCGACTCTTTCCTGGCAACTTTATCAGCAATTTCATTTCCATCTTCGATATTTCCTACCAGTAAAAATGTCAGAGCTGCTCAAGTCAACACCATATTTTTTTTTTAATTTTAAAGTCGGTAACTTTTATTGTGACACAATTCATTTTCATGCAAAAACATTAGAAAACGCACATCAAAATTGTCAGATGACACGCGATCTCATTGAAAAGCGGTTGTAGCTTCCTATTTACTTAATTTTAAGTGCTATATGTATATATGTATATATAAGTGCATACTTAAGAGGTGGGGGTATTAAATAAAGAGATTGACGCTACAAAACATCTTATATTGATTCCATGGATATTTTCTTCACCTTCAATAGACACTTCCCTTTCATTGTTCGCATGAAAGTGCTGAAAGTCTTCGACTGGCCATTTTCTCGTTTACAATTTCTGCAGATTTCATCTTAAAAGGGACCTTGTCTCACTGTCTTTTAAGGTGAAATCGCTCAGTGCAAGACCCGAAAAAAAAGGCGAGTAGTAAGCCGCACTTACATTTACCTAGAAACCTGTTGGCAGAAAATATGAAATGACCTGGTGCTAGTCCGCGAAAAATTCGGAAATTTTTTCTTATTCCACAAAAAAAAAAATTCTTCGGAACAAAAACGTGAAGTTAGTCGCAATTTGTTCTTCAGAAACCCAGTAAAGGTGCATAATCTCTTGAGTATAGAAAAACTTTGGGAGCTTTTACAATAATTTGTTGCTCTCTTAGGTTAGATTAGATTACTGTGGATGCCGTTCTTTTTGAGAGTATAGAGTAGCCCAATATCTAATTCCCAATGTGGGGACCTTTGTCTCCTTGATAAAACATGAAATATTGTGAATCTCTGCGGATCCTATGTAGGTCTGCCAGACATCCAAAGAAGTAAGAGTTTAAGGGTTTCAATAATTTGTTTTGCTAGTCAATTGCTTGATTTTACAAAAATAAAAACATAGCTTTAATACGTCATGGTTCGGCTTGACTTTAGCAAAGTTTCAAAAACAAAAAATTAATAATTGTAAAAGATATCGCTGTTTGTGTGGACCCCATTTCTCCAGAAGTCCCTTGCGGTGATCATCACAACTCCTTGGAGATTCATCTAAAATCAATCGAACAAAAGAAATTAGTTTTATTAATAGACAATCTTGTGCCTGATCGAAGTTTTTTTTCAAAATTAACAATATGGGGACCTCAGGAAATATTTTTAAGATTTTCGAGAAAAAAAACCGAGTTTTTATGTTTTTCAAAAGCAGTATATAAATTTTATTGAAATCTACCAAGCGGTTTTTAAATTGCAGTGATCAAAATTTCAAAAAACATAGTTTGCAGGAAAACGTATTTAAAGCTAGTTGCCTGCTCTCGAACGCTCCGGAGTACCTAAACGCCCTTTGTTAATTGTTGAATAACTCGAAAAGTATTTGTCGAATTCACTTCAAAGTTTCACACAATATTTTTAATATAAGAAAATGCCAAAAAACAAAATCCAATTTTTTGAAAATTCTGACTACTCTTAACCCCTTAAATAGCGATTATTTGTTTGACTTAACATTATTCGAACGAAACAAAAACAGGTCTAAGGTGCACAAAAGCCGTCTAATGCCGTCTTCGCTTACAGAAGTGAGGGGTATTGCCTTTGAAAGAGAAAATTTTACGCAAAAACTGGTGCATACTTCTTCCCCAGTAATGTTAGCATAGTTATTCAATAGCCACACCTCGTACGTGTAGATTGGTATTCAGAAATTGCTTAGCCACTTAATGGCAAATATTTTGCAATAACTCTATGTTGGGGCGCATGATGCTTATTTTATATTGTTCGTCTTCTTTCTTGTTTTGGTTTTGAGGTGTGACAAATCGCTTGCGGCTGCAGGTGATGTTTAAGCGAGAGAGTAGGTTAAGATCTATCAATGTCTTTTATTTTATTTTCGTTCTATGCTTATGTATGAAACTAAAATATATGCAAAGGCGCATTCTGTGGGGGTCTCCTTTTATGGGGTCTGAGCGCAAGAGGAATATGCGTTAAAGAAAAATTTAACAAGAACCAAGTTTTTTTTCTGCTTAAAAATGGTAGTTTATGTAACCGCATGAAGAAATATGTCTCTGAATATACATATGTTTGTAATTTTTTTAGAATTTTGTGAGCGGTTAAAAAAACTTGTAAAATAATTCTTATTTTATTAATTGCCTAAAATATTATTTTAAATCAATAAAATAAATTTTATTAATTTTTTTTTTCATCTTTTTCTTTATTTTAGGATTAAATCCTATTTTACAACAATACAGATTAAAAATGCATACAATATCACAGATATAACAAATATAATAAATATCTATACTATATTAAAATCATGTATCGGTTGAGCTTGAAGCCCAACATTCTCGTCATATCTTTGGAGATAAAATTTTATTGATTTATATCCTACTGGTTTTACGTTTTATATCGCTTGCAACCTTGACACTTTTTTTATAAATCTTTAATTTTATTAATTTTTTTAAATTTTTCTATTCGTTTGATATTGGGAGAAAGGTAATTTATTATTATATATTTTAGTTTTTAGGTTTTTAATTTTATTGCTTATTTGTTTGGAATTTCGGAAATTGTTTAAAATTAACTAAATTAAGTTTATTAAGTTAAAATTTTGTTAATTTTTAATTTTATTAATATTTACTAATTTTTTAGTTATTTTATTAATTTATTTATTAATTAGAGGTATAACTAATTTTGTATATTTAATTTTAAATGTTATTAACCGCTTACAATTTTATGATTTTTTTCTTTCCATTAACTTTTTTACTAATTTTCACTAACTTTATTAACTAACATTTTTTTAAATATTATCTAGAACTACAAAGTAAATTTTATTATTTGAAATATTATATTATTAATTTATTGTTTAAAATTGTATTTTAATATTATTAATTTATTTTATTTTATTAGTTTTTAGTTGCGTTAACTGTTCATGTTTTTTTTTTGTTTTCGTTTTGTTTTGTTGTCCGAGCTAGAGCAGCACTCAGACATTAATTAAGTTTATTGTACCGCACTTGGATTTCCTTTTAATTTGTCAGTGCTTTGAATGGAAGAGCTTACTATAGAGCATTACTCCCAGATATTTAATTTCCTTGGATAGCTGGATTGTTACCCCTTTTAGCTTTAGCAGAACGAGTCCATCAATCTTCTTCCTCCTGGTGAAGAGGACAATACCAGTCTTGGTGGTATTTGCCGATAGCCCATTCGCACAGCACCAAGTGTCAATCAGATCCAGAGTTTTCTGCACTTTTCTGCAAACGTTCATAAGCGAAGGGCCTTTTATCAAATAGACAACGTCGCCCACATATGCTTGTGCATAGACTTCCGAGTCGTTTAAGGTGGTGAGGAGAGGATCGATCACCTTGCACCAGAGCAATGGAGGCAGCACATCGCCTTGGGGGCAACCACTATTAACCTCGGATAAAACCAGCAGCTCTTCTTCTGCTCGCGCCGAGCCGATTCTTTGGGGCAGCATCGAACGAATCCAATTCACTAGCATCCGGTCTCGGCCGTGTCTGCTAGCAGAGCTACACATACTGTCAAAAGTGGCATTATCAAACGCCCCCTCTATGTCTAAAAAGATGCCCATAGCGTAGTCGATGGCCAGCTCTACCCTAGCAACAAGCAGTGCTGACTCGCATGATTTTCCACTTTGGTAGACATGCTGAAATGGAGACAGAGGGTGAGCCTTCAGCGACTTCTGACGTATGCGCAATTCCACCAGTTGTACGAGACTTTTGCTAATGGGTATAAAGCTTTTGGGGCTGGTATAATCGTCTTTTCCAACCTTTGGGATGAAGGTAGCTCCCCCTATCCTCCAACAGCGTGGTACATAGGCCAGTGCCAGGCATGCAGAGAAGATTTTCTTCAAGGCTGCTGTGACGTACTCTGCGCCCTCCTTCAGAATGGCAGGATATATGCCATCTGGTCCGGGCGACTTGATGGCAAATCGAATGGCGGCCTCATTCACCACATATCTGGCAACTTACCAGTCATGCCGAGAAGGTGTAGCAGCTCTGACAAAAGCCTCTATCAATAAGGGCTGATTACCAGGAAAGTGAGATTCCATTAGCAAGCTGAGTGTCTCACTTTGCCGCTCCGTGAAGGAGCCATCAGATTTCCTAAAAGACCCGAACTTTGCAGTTGGGCCCCTTTTCAGGATCCTAACCAATCTCGCCGTGTCACTCAGAGATTAAATACCGCTGCAGAATTCCCTATATGAGGCTCTTTTCGATTCCCGAATAAGCCTCTTGTAGTTCTTCTGAACATCACGGTATCAGCAAGGTTAGTATTGAGGACACGGTTTAGAAGCTTTCTCGACTCATGCCTCAACATCTGGAGCTCTCGATTCCTCCAAGGAACGGGAGTTCGGTTAGGGAGAGGTCGAATTGGACAGGCTGACTCAAAACATTCAGTTAGGGCAGCGTTGAGTTTCTCAACAGCCGCCTCAATGGTCTGTTTATTTCGAAGGCTTAGTGACGTCACGTCAAGATCCCGCAACGCCCCCCTAAACTTCTGCCAGTCTGTTTTTCTGGTGTTTCTAGAGGGCAATGTCATTTGTACCTCCTCGCCACAGTGAAACACAATCTACCTGTGGTATTCATGTATTACTCTTTTAATTTTAGCTCTTACATTTTTTTAGTTTTTTAGTTTTTAGTTTTTAACTTTTTAATTTTATTAGTTCATTAAATTTTGTAAATCACTTAGAATTAATTTTTAATTGCACTAACTTTTAGCAAAGCATACATTTTCGAAATTTTTCTACCGCCAACAACCCAGTGAAAATAATTTTGAGATTAAAAAAAATTTAAGAAATAAAAAAAATATCTACAACTAGAATAAATTGCGTCTCAAGCAACCCTCTCTATCATCCTTCTGGGTCTGTCTCTGTGTTCATTTATGAATTTGTCATCTGTCTTAATTGTTTGCCATTGTTCAATAAACCATTATTTTTTGTTAGGTTGACAAATTTTCGCGTTTTATTAATTTGCTGTTGACTTCTGATGCTATCGGCTTTTATATACTTATAAACTGAGGAAGTCATGAGCTGCCATATATCTAAGTGTGAGCAAGCAATAAACTTGCATTAATGGCATACATCTGGAAGTGAAAGCAAAGATATGTATGATAACCCCTCGACTGCCCCAAAGCAATTTTTTGTAAAATCTATTTTCCTATTACTTTACAATTAAAATAAAAGATCGGGCTTAAGTGTTTTATTTACAGGAACTCATTACCATTTTTTCTATCACTAACTTAAAGTAAACACATTAAGCTAAGTAAATGAGTAATTAAAAGTGTGAGTTACTCAACTGTGAGTTGTAGAGAATTCATTTAATAAATCGACCGTATGACACGCGCCAAAGACTTTCAGTTAAAACATTTCATGAATAGTAGGAAGAACGAAAATCATAAAATCCGTCGATGTTAATTAAGGCATTGCACGAATTTATCAGCAACAAACCGCATGGCAGCAGCGTAACACAGTTGGTATGGGGTTAAACCGCAAAATGAAATGAAAATACAAATTCTTTAAGCAAAAACAAAGGGAGAAATAGAAACGAAAACCAACTGCAACAACAACAGCAAACAATTTATTTTTCTTTCATGCAGGTGAACTATTTTGGTTTTGGTGCGGCTGCTTAAGCCCATAAATGCGTGTACGTGCCTCAAAATTCATTGGCAACAGCAGCCGCAATAACACAATAACAGCAAACAGCAGCAGCAGAAACAACAATACTAGCAGCAGCGCCATAAATATGTTACAGTTAGCGTGGCAATCGTAAAAAGCAAAGCGTCTCAAAAATGGCAATAAAAGAATCAGAACAAACGTATTTGCAGATGCAGAGGCGCTGTTGGCAAATGTGATTGCTACTTATCGGGCATATACTTACATATGTATATTACATGAACGAGTATTTATGTATGTAGTTTTTGTTTTTGTTCTACACTTTTTTAGTTTCTTCTCGTTTTTTCTTTTTTATGGCTGAACGAGTGGTGTTTGCGTTGCCAGGTAATAAATGAAAATTTAGTGGTAAATCGCCGACAAGAAATCAGTAAAAAAGAAACTAAAATGTTGCACGGCAATTGGCGAGGTGTTGAAAAACTAAAGACTCAGGAAACGAACTTGGGCGCTGAGAGTTGTGCATGTGAAACAAGTTCATAAAATGCAATATACCTATGTGCTGGTATATGTGTAAGCAAATAGTATAGATGCGAGCGTGTGAATGAGTGAGTGATTAAAGGTGCGTTAATGAGTGAGTGTTGTGTTGAGTGATAATGAATGTTAATAAAGGATTTGGAAGTAAGCGTCAAAAGCTAGATTTTGTCCCAAAGCAGGTAAATCGAAGGGGATTATATACAATGAAATTTACAAAACGGTTATTGAATTTTATGTTTTTTTTTGCATTCTGAATAATAAATAGCCACTATTTTAGTGAGAGAGAGGCGGTCGTTACTGGCAATATTCGCACATTGTCGAAAAATAATCAGAAATCTGATATGCAGA
This sequence comes from Anastrepha obliqua, assembly GCF_027943255.1. Classification (NCBI taxonomy): domain Eukaryota; kingdom Metazoa; phylum Arthropoda; class Insecta; order Diptera; family Tephritidae; genus Anastrepha; species Anastrepha obliqua. Next base: position 55,232,997 of record NC_072893.1, read on the forward strand.
GAAAAAATAGATGTGCATCGATATATTTGAGCTTAAACCATAAATTGTATACCTGTTGTCACTATTCTGTTATGTGTGAATAGTGATGCTTGCTCATAGAGAATTATAGAGATGGCTAACGTATAGAAATTGTAAAAATTCAATGCCGAATTGGTGGGAGTTTTGCCACATTACACCTATAAGCAGTAGAAAATCTGTGGTGAAATCTTTTTACATAATATTTTTTTTTTTTTATTTATTTATTTTAGAAGGTTAATGAAAACATGACCAGATAAAAAAAAATCTAGCTCGATAAGAGTTGATATCTGTTTGAACTCATAAAGAGCGCAAGCAATTGACGGGTTACGGTAATAATTTGTTTTGTTATTACTTCCATAAAAAGCGTACAAATTCTTTGAAACATTAAAGTTTATTTTGGGTAGGTAGGTTATGTTAGGTTAGGTTAGCCTGGTTGGCCATAAGCCACGCATAGACCTTTTGGTCCCTAGCGAAACCAGTGGGAGACCGACCTCTATGAATTCTGAAAGTAGACATCATGTAGGATGCCAGCGCGTTGGGCGAATCTAAGCAGATCTGGGAGATCCGCTTTTGAGACATACTCCAGACCCTCAAATAACAGGGCTCTCAGGCATTTTAAACGCGTTTTTGATAATGCCGGACAAACGCACAGAAGGTGTTCTAAAGTTTCCTCAACATCCTCTCTGCATTTCCTGCATTTGTCCGTGCTAGCAATGCCTATCTTGTACGCATGTGCAGCCAATAGATTATGACCTGTTAGCATACCTATGATAGTTCTGCAGTCCTTTCGCGAGAGCGTAAGTACGAATTGAGTCAGTTTTTTGTCGTAAGTTCTACACATAACTTTTGTTGTTTTACATGTGGTCAAATTAGTCCACCTATCCTATGGCCAGGCTTCATGCCTTTGTGTCAACCCTCCTCTTCAATTGTAGTACGAAATCTTCTCTCCCAATAAAGTACGGAGCCATGTAGGGCAACCTGAACTCCACTTTCCTATTGAGCTGTGTCCGAAGGTTCTACAAGTGAAGACTCCAGCAGCCAGTAACCTCCTCGCGGATTTCGCTCCCAGGTTTAGGTAGGTAGCGCAGTCAAAACCTCCCTTTAAAACGCCATATACTTTCACAATACGAACGTTAAAGAGAGAACAGATCTTCTACTTTCCAGAGGTTTGGGATTTATATGAAGTAAGCGAACATTATATGATCGAAGAGGTCACATACTTAAGGTTAGAACGTACAAAAGAGGTGTACAATAGACCAAACTTTTCAAAAAAAAAAATAAATAATTGGCGCGTACACTTCTGTTAGGTGTTTGGCTGAGCTCCCCCTCCTATTTGTGGTGTGCGTCTTGATGTTGTTCCACAAATGGAGGGACCTACAGTTTCAAGCCGATTCCGAACGGCAGATATTTTGCTAAGGAGCTTTTTCATGGCAGAAATACACTCGGAGGTTTGCCATTGCCTGCCGAGGGGCGACCGCTATTAGAAAAATGTTTTTATTAATTTTGCTTTCACCGAGATTCGAACTAACGACCTCTCTGTGAATTCCGAATGGTAATCACGCACCAACCCTTTCGGCTACGGCGGCCGCCACCAAACTTTTCAACTTAAACAAAATATCGACAAATGCCTTGAATCAGGTTTTGACGTTCACCTCGTATTCATTGACTTCAAACAAGCGTTCGACAGCATGCATAGAGAATCTATCGCCAACACAATGCATGAATTAGGAATCCCACCAAAGCTGGTTAGTTTGACGATGCTTACGCTGAAAGGCACCAAATAAAGAGTTTCCATAACAAGGTGAAACAAGGTGCTGTCCTTGCAACAACCATCTTCAATCTAGTATTATGCTAATAAAGACTTCACGAGATCGGGGCATTTATTTCCAGGTCTGCTTTGTCTATAGCACACGCGGACGATATAGCCATTGTCCCCGTAGTAGACGTAATTAGTAATAAGTAACGACAACAACATACTGGGCTGTATATCTGACAGGATAATGGCAACGAATCGTGCATACTACGCTGACATAAATCTCTTGAAATCCAGATCTCTCACTTAGTTGCAAACTCACTATTTATATATCGCTCATTCGGCCCGTGTTGACCAATACGCGAGTACGGATTCAGGCACAATAAGGAGTTGCTAAGGTTCTGTAATGGCGAAGATACTGGAAGATTTATCATAACACATCAGCAGGTTACATCATCCGCATGGATGACAGCAGGCCACAAAAGCTGCTGCTGGACTTCAATCCTTCATGTCCAATACACCAAGGCTGACCAAAAACAACTTGGATGCATAAAGTCACCGAGGAACTGAAAGAATTAGCCGTCAAACACTGTACATCTCTAGCTCTGGATCTTGTTGAATGGAACAAGATTGTTGAAGCAGCTAAAACCCACTCCGGCTGTAACGCTAATAGATGATGATGATAACTCCGAGCTATTCCGCCGCATCAAACCAAGCATCGCATAAAATTTAGAAATGATAAAAGTAATTTAGTAAGAATGTAAACTTCGCATAAAAAATAACACCGAGGTATTTTATTTGATCAACAGTCTGCAGGACATGGCTAGCAATATTATAGGAGGTTTCAAAAATAAAACACGATGTTTAGTAAGTGGCATGAGAGTATTTTTTAATATTTACGCAAAGGTGAGATCTAGCGCACTACGAAGAAAGGTTTTCAACCTCAGCTTGAAAATTCAACATATCAAAAGCAGAATTTACTAAAGAGTAAGCTTTCAAGTCATCAACGTGCAGCAGAAGCTTAGCATATGAAAAAGTAGAACTAATGTCATTTACGAATAATACGAAAAGAGCGGATCTAGAGTACTGCCTGAGGGACGCCGGACACTGCACTAGCAATAGAAACAACACCCGACCTGTTGCTTCAACTTAAGCGACTTAAGCTTTAACAAAGGAATTGTGTGAAAGCCTAGGCAAGCAGTTCCAAACTGGTCAGCTCCTCAAAGAAGAGGATCGAATCTCTTGGGTGTGCAAGTCTGTGTCTCAGGGGATTGCCATGTGGTCATTGGCATTCGTTTGACTGTTGTTAAAGGGGAATTATATACATATAATTGGCCCTCACACCCTTTTTGTGTATTTGACCGAGCTGCTCCTGCTATTTGAGCCGTGCGTCTTGACGTTGTCCCACAAATGGAGTACCTACAGTTTTAAGCCGACTCCACACGGCAAATATTTTGTATGAGGAGCTTTCTCGGAGGTTTGCCATTGCCTGCCGAGGGGCGACCGCTATTAGAAAAAAACGTTTTTCTTTTTGGTGTTTCACTGAAATTCGAAACTAAAAGGAAATTACCCAACGTATTTGTCAGGAAAGCGCTGGAGCTCCATTTCTTGGTGTACTATTTCAAAAACCCTATGGACCTAATACAATAAACGCGGGACGCGGAAAGGTCTGGGAATTCCACGCCATTGAATTTCCAAACTCGGTCATTCGACGGTTGACTCACACTTGAAAAAGCTAGGTTTACCATTTAACCCTCTTTGCAAACTGATATATGTATGTCCGTTGGAGTTCTAATAATGGCAACGAAACGGAGCCTTAGTGCTACTTTGCGAGTGCCAGGTTTTTTTTTTTTGTTTTTTTTTTTTGGCGGTGAGGTTGGGTTAAAAATGCTTTCGCACCATATAGTAACCGTCGCTACTACGTGTGTGGTGATTCCACTAAAAATATTCCCCCTCTTCTCTTGGAGTTTTCCCTCCACCCCGAGACTGCTTCCGCATTGCTTCGAGGTGGAGGGCCAAGACGGCGTCCTAAGAAGCACACTTACTTACTCACCCTGCGTCCAGGGTCGCCTGTTTTGAGAAACCTATGCTCAATGCTCTTCAGCATAACTTTCCATTTCGCGCTTCTTTTTTCGGATAATGTCCTCTACAAAATTTGTGAGTGCCAGGTTAGTACTTTCACCATTTCACTTACCTACCGACCTAGGCAAGCTCGTTTAAAAATCAGTATTTCATGAGAAACTTTATCGAAAGCTTTGGAGAAATCGATGTAAATGCAGTAGACTTGAGATCCAGAAGAAATCGCTGATATTCAATATTTACTAAAAACTGCAAGGTTAGATATTGTAGAACGCCCCGTGCCAAAACCCTATTGCAGAGCAGTTTAAACTGTTAACGGAGAAATAAATCTTATCCTTAACTATTAAAGAATTTCAATAGGCCTGTAATTGTATAAACTACTCTTGTTTCCACATTTGTAAGTGAGAGTTACCGAAGAAAATCTCCAGATGCATCGCTAAACTCGCCATAGCGAAGTGAGATGTTGAATAGTATATGCAGAGGTACAACCAGGCATGCCAACCTCATGAAATTTCAGCGAGATTGACAATAAGAAAGAGCACTGCATTAAAGGAGGATTGTATATGAAAGCATTTTGAAATGGACATATAAACCTTTATGCTAACTTATAGCTTTAGCAATAAGAACTTGCCAAATCTGCGATGGTTTTCGTAAAGTTTGATATTTTCAATAGTATTTATTATATTAGGGGAACCAAAAAGCTTGGACGAACAAATTTAGAAATATGCAAGAATGCTAAAACTATGCATTTAATGTCGACTCATTCGGAAGACTATTTCCACCAAACAAATAACGAATTTTGCGATATCCTGTTCTTAAAGATCGACTATTTTTATAATATGATTCAATAATGTGAATGAGTTGTTCTAACGCGTAAAATTGTGAATCTGTCTACTTGATAAATGTCAAAGATCAACAAAGAGCTACCGCCTAGAAATGATGCATTAGTAGCATCTAGGCGTCACTTTTGAAAGCGGTAGGCAGAATGCAAATCGCAAATGAAATGCCTTTCTAATGTTGTGTAAACGAGCGAATGACTGATTACTCCGTAGTTACAATTGCTCTGTGCGACCGGTATATGTACATATGTACGAACTAAATTATCATATACACATATACATATTTACGTGCGTTTCTCCGTTAATAGTTTCTCAGTTTTTGCGTAGAAGAAGCCCTAAATACAAATGAGCAACTAATTTGTGTCGACCAAAAATAAATCTCGTATAGGAACGAGGCATAGCATACAAAGTGCTTCAGTATATTGAAGAAGCTACATTGTTTACTGCATATGTATATGTATATATGTATGTGTGCAAATGCGAAAAGTTAACATAGTATGATAGAACAAGTTTTTGATATACTCAGTTACTCCCTCTTTTACGTACACATCTGGTAATGGTTTTAAAGTAAAATGTTTACCTTAAATTTCATCATCATCTTTTGGCCCTACATCTCTTTGTAAGCCTCGCCCTGCTGCACGTGGAGCCTCAATATATCTCGATCGCTTGCGACTTTTTTCCGATTCCTTATCCTAAGTTTATGGATGTCCTCCGCTAGTTCGCCGGCCCATCTTGGTCTCTAACGTTGAACGCTCTGGCTTCTACAATTTTCTTCAGCGCCCTCGTACCGTCCATTCTTGTTATATGACCCAGTCATCTTAACCGGTGCGCTTAGATGAAACGCATCATATTTTCGCCATTTGCGGTGATTGAAACTGTATTCAATTACAAGCAACACCAAACCATGAGACTACGCATGAAAACCCCTTACTTGGAGGATATAAACTAAAAAGGCTCAAACAATATGTGAGCCTCCCTTTAATCAAACTGAAAATAGTTACAAGCATCCTCACTGGTAACTGCCAACTGCGAAGTGATTTACATTTCTTCGGGATATGATAGGCTGGTTCTTGCCTATTTTGAAACTCCTCCGTAGAGACATCGTCACACTTGCTTCTTCGAAAACGATGACATATAGAGTAAGCATCTTCGCCTAGCTTTTTTTTTTAAGGAATTTGGTCTGGATGTTTAGGATATCAAAGACGGCTGCGAATGATGGAAAAATACGGTGTCTCCATCTTAAAGAGGGCAGAAGTGGAAGATAGAAGCTAGTACGGCCAACAAAGAGCCACATCTGTTTCCCGTAGCTCAGTGTCACCTTAACTTTTTTAAAGGAATTCGGTCTGGATGTTTAGGATATCAAAGACGGCTGCGAATGATGGAAAAATACGGCGTCTCCATCTTAAACAGGGCAGAAGTGGAAGATAGAAGCTAGTACGGCCAACAAAGAGCCACATCTGTTTCCCGTAGCTCAGTGTCACCTTAACTTTTTTAAAGGAATTCGGTCTGGATGTTTAGGATATCAAACACGGCTGCGAATGATGGAAAAATACGGCATCTCCATCTTAAACAGAACAGAAATGGAAGATAGAAGCTAGTACGGCCAACAAAGAGCCACATCTGTTTCCCGTAGCTCAGTGTCACCTTAACTTTTTTAAAGGAATTCGGTCTGGATGTTTAGGATATCAAAGACAGCTGCGAATGATGGAAAAATACGGCGTCTCCATCTTAAACAGGGCAGAAGTGGAAGATAGGAACCAGATCACATAAATTGAACTAGAATATATCTTCGACGTTCACTTCCGTCACGTAAGTTATTGGGAATCGAAAACATCTGTGGACAGATTCCATCTTCATAGATAATAAATAGAAATAAAACATGCGTAAATTCCTGGCAACACTTCTAAAGTATCTTAGTATTCTTCTAGCCGAAGTCTATGTATGATAGTTAGGATAAAGGCAACGTAGGCAAGTATTACGAACCTCGTTTTGTCTAAAATAGACTTCTTTGTAGACACGAAGACTGAAATGTGTTTAAAAATGTCACAGATGCCTACGAACTCTTTGCAGAAGTGCACGAAGAGAAGGTGTGAGAAAAGACGGGTCCAAACATAAAAGGAAGTGAGAATATACCGCGCTGTGAAGAGTACGTTTAAGGTTTCTGGAGAGCTTCTTCTTCCAAGGTCAGGGCTCTTTATTGGAATCACCAAGAGAGCAGAAAGACTTAAAAATATTTGGAGCATACATCTTTCTTAGACACCAACAACCACAAATCAGCTTGCGAAGAGATATAAAAGAGCACCATTGGGTGAAGCTTATGATGGCAATGAACTTATGAACTTATTCGCAAAATTATGTGAACTTCGAAATTCCATGAACCAAACAAAACCTTTTTGTGGGGTCATCAAAGCTCACAATACGATAGTTATCGAAAACTGGGAGACAGAGAATTCTCAGAAGCTTGACCTCCCTCCAGAAGAGCATCAAATGAGCTTCTAAACCTAGATAGAAATTACTTACGCACTTGCACTGGATACTGTACAAAACATTGCAATCTGCGTTATCATTTGAGGAAACTAGAATGAGGTGAAATAAATGAAACTCTCTGCGAATATGCAGCTCTCGAAAGACGAAGATTCGTGCACCTAAGTGGCGCCACTTTAAATCCATGGATATGGAATAGAAAGCCTGAGGAGTTACTCAAATTCTTCAGAAGTCTTCAATTAAAGGCTTGCGGTCAAGCGCGGTGGCAGTACCTTATGGCTCAACAACAGTAATAGTGATAACAATAACAGCGAAATAACTACATCCCAAAGAGCATTGAACTGGGGCCGTGTTTACACTCAAACACAGTTACACAGTACATAATCTCTTTGAAGATGTCTAAATATTTAAAAGTTTGCCTGTTACAAATTAAATAGCATTAAACTGAAATCGTCTGGAAATATGAAAATTTATCTGCGATGGATAAACATCAACATCCAAAAAAATGCCGATCTTCCACAAAGTAAAGTACTTTACGAGACAACTATTCTCGTTTCAAAGGGCTATTTGCGTACAGTGGACCTCTACAAAGTCGATGAATCTATTATGGATACATATGTATGTATGTGCTCGTATGCCCGTTGGCACATATCCATTGTTAGTTGCTGCGAAGTTCTAAATGAACGAATTTCGTATGAAAGCAACACTTATTTGCTAACTACTTGCCACAGATATGGATACTTCTGCAAGCTGCACGTTTCCTAAATACGCCATTCGAAAATTTCGCACAAACAACCTTTCAAACGGCGACAGCTGTGATGGTTGGATAAACAAATAAATGTCCAAGCACTTAAGTGTCTACTGACTGCTGCTGCACTGAGACAGAAAGCTGTGCCATGTTCCGCTTGTTTTGCAAATTTACTTTTGCTGCTTGCACTATGGCGACATACATACATATATATGAACGAGTAGGTATAAATATATTTACATGCCTCCCATGGGCGCTTTGAATGTAACAGTTGACTAGACAAACGAAATGTGTACATATGTATGTATGGGATACAACCCGAAGTAGAGGAAGCTGTGACTACACTTCCAGCTGTCGTTGCTGATAACAACAATTGTCACCACTGTTCGCTTGTGCAGACATCCTTCCCCGACTGCGCGAACATTTTCCATAGCTGTTTACTTTTAAAACAACTTACTGCGATTTCAGCTTTTCGTAAAGTTGTTCTATAAGTCGGTGCCCGCCTTTTGGTGCATCCTTCCACAAGCAGTTGACTGCTGCAGCTACCATTCACCAACGCTGGTCAAAGCGTTTACACTCTGATAAGGCAGCAGTGTTTTCCGGTGCTACGTCTGCTGGTTGGTGAAGTATTTGTGCGCATTTGTGTGTGTGTGTGTGTGCTTTTATGTACACATCTCTTCTTTTACTACATTTTCGTCTTCTTTGAGTAGTCCGAATGTGTTCATCTGCATTTGTCTTTTGTTTTTTTATTTGTTTGCAAGTCTAGGCTTCTAGCATTTTGTCTATTTGGCTGCACTTGTCGCCCTCTACTATGCCCGCTACTTAGTTTGTTCAACTGCTTGCAGGTTTTTACGTTTAACTAACCAACCCGCCCGTTGCTCGATTCTGTGGCGGCATTCGTAAACGCATTAAGAAGTCTTCTGTCGAGATGCGTTGATATGCAAATTAGCTTCATTCATTCACCCAAACTCCAAATGCGGAAATGTTCAATGGGTTTGGATTTTTGTGCGTGAAGTAATGCATTTCGCTTCGCATTTTCATTCGCAGGCAAGTTTGCTGCGGACTGCTCCAAGTGGAGTGGGTAGGCCGAATAATCGTTAAAATTATAATCGAAATTTAAGGAATTTGCAACCTCAGAATCTACATACGTACACAAGTTTGGTTTGCTGCGTTCAAAAAACAAAGAAAATAAAAAGAAAAATTTGAGTGCTCGTTGAATAGTAATTATGTAAAATTAATTAGTTAAAGAGTTGCTGGTGTCTTATATCAGCGAGCTTAAAATTGAAACTATTAGAAAATGGTTATATACCTGACATAAATACAACCATGGACAGATAAATATCACAAATGTGAACCTTATATCGTCCCCTTAGTATAACAATAGCCTATGTGCTCATAGGCTATTATTTTTTTATTGAATTTTTGGATTCTCCATCGTCGATTTTATATGTGGTCAAAATTTTATCAAATTCTAGTTCCACAAAGTGGGTCAAAACGTCATTCAAAAAATAATAAATATTTACAGACATAACGAGATTTGAGTGAGAGTTACTTTCGACAAAAAGTTTGAAATTCATTTTCTCAAAACATCAAAAAATGTATAGGCTATTTTAATACTAAGGGGACGATATGCTAAGTTAAGTTTTTAGTACGAACTCTGCTTTGATCAAATAAATTTGTTTGTTTACATTTATTAACATTACTAATCTTCCATTTATGCGAGGAATTTATCGTTTTTTTTTCGATGGAATTTTTTGCGTTCTATTCTATTTATGCTTATTGCTGTTTTGAAGTGGACACAAAAATAGCACATATTAACTTGTGCAGCGTAGAGTAAAACTTTAATATTGTTTCAGCGATTTTTAGTATAATTTTTTGTTTCTTAAGTAAAATTTTAAAGTAATTACTAAAAATGTGGCGTGGAAAACATTGCATGCCGGAGAAAAGAGCTCTTATATACCGTATGAGTCAAAACGGAAAAAGCTATGCAGAAATAGCTGAAATGATGATGTGCTCTCGGAAAATGTTTTATAGTGCTCTTAATTTAGTTGAGAAAGATTCATCCTATCTGAGCAAAAAACGAAAGGAAAACCAAAGCTGCGAAAAACTAATGTTAATGTGGATAGAGCTATAATACGCAAGAGCAAAGCAGATCCTTTGAAGCCGGCACGGCTAATAATGCTTGAAATAAACGAAGAATCTGGTCTACAAGTGTCCAGAAAGCTTTTAGGAAGGCGACTTAATGAAGCCCAGCTGTTTGGCCGCATAAGTAGAAAACTCCTCTCAAAAAGACATATCAAACACCGACTTGCCTTTGCAAAAGCCCACAAAGACAAATCTATTCAGTTTTGGAAAAACGTACCTTGGACCGACAAAACCAAAATAAATAGAATGGGACCAGATGGGAAAACTATTGTAAACAAAAAATCAAGCGCTAAATCCTAGGTTCACAAAAAAGACGATTAAACACGGCGGCGGAAGCATTGTGGTTTGGGGAGCTTTTTCCTGGCATGGTGTCGGGCCGATTGTTTGCGTGATTGGTAAAATGGATAGATTTCAGTATACGGATATACTTCAAAATAAAATGGATCTATTTGTGTTTGAGTTTGGACATTTATGCAGGACAATGATCCAAAGCATGGTGGAAAGACAGTGAAGCAATGGCTCAAAAGAGAAAAATTAATGTACTGGATTGGCGGCGCAGAGCCCTGATCTCAATCCAATAGAAAATTTGTGGAATGACGTGAAGGTCAAAACCGCTAACAAAAATTTTTAAACTTTTGATGATTTGTGGGCCGTAGTTGAGGAGGCTTGGTACTTGATTCCAAAGGAAAGATGCCACAAGCTTCTAGAACGCATGGAGCGACGGCTTGAAGAAGTAATCAAAAACGGTGGATATAGTATAAAATACTAATCTGGTAAAACAATATTATTACTTAAATATCTGATTTGTTTACTATTTTGCTTTTATTTGAAACTAGCTGACCCGGCGAACTTTGTTCCGCCCTAGAGGCAATAAAAAAGCAGATTTTTGGTTTGTATTAAGTTAATTTTTTTATTAATCAAGTATTTCAATGAAGCTTTAATAGATTGCACTCTTCAGTTAAGCACCTTGTGATACACGACATTTTTTGTTTTATTATCAGATGCAAGAACAAACAACGCAGATGGTTTTCCGACCCGTGAACATGTCACATATAATTGACCATGTGAGAAACATTGATTTTCTAGATTCAGACCACAAACTTGTTAATGGTCATGGCGAATGCAAGACGGGTCGGAAATTGAAGTCTTTTAAACTCAAACGGAAGATCGGTTGGGATCATCGGGATCCTCGGAATGAGAACTTCTTCACCTTCGAATTTTCCTTTGAGTATCATCGCGTAAATCACATTGTTTATCAATTTATTTACCACCAAACGCGTAACGTTGCAAAGTTTTGGTGGGCTTATGTTTCGAAGCATGATTACTACGGAGCCAACTTTTAGGCGTAAATTGTGCGGTGGTAAGCCAGGCACATCCAAGGAGTTTAAAAATTCAATTCGATAGTTGGTGGCTTCATCTTCATTTGTTACACAGTCAATGGATTTGAATGAAAGCATTGTTCCAATGATATCATTTTGAAGTATGTAGTTTGGGACATCTACATCTTAATTCTTAGCCGCTAAAATTGCTCGCTCACTCAACCATTCATTATTTTTGATGTTACTAATGATGTTTGGGAATACTTTATTGATAAGTTCGTCTTTCGATGAGACAAAGTTACAGAAATTATGAGGAAATAAAATCAATCCGCTCGATTCGTCGACAGGTACTCGACCATTAGTGATAGTCAGTAATTGCTCAGAGAAATCTTCAGTAGATGTATCATTAAGTAATGCAACTCTCATGTTTGTTGTCAGCTGAAGTTTCTTCACAGAGCGCCATAGATTCGATGATTTCAGGCAAGCGTTTATTTCGTCAGCAGCCGTTGATCTTGGAATTACCGGCATTGTTTGGCGAAAGTCGCCAGATAGTAAAATCATTGCGCCTCCAAAAAAGTCAACAATGGCAATTTCACTCTTCCACTAAGGCAGCACAATCCGGGCGTTTCTCCGGAAAACTTCAATGCGCCACAATACTCGCAAACAACATTCATTGGCCCAATGCAAACGCTAGGATGCAAGCAGTAATCAGTGTTGCAATCATATCGAAACGCTGCTCGATTCAAATCAGCACTTAATAATTCTCTTCTTGTGCGCCGAGAATGATCTACTTGTTGATCTCTGTTATTCGCTCGACGATTTCGCATTGCCAACCGACTCTTGTGGTTGAGAAGCACGAAGTCGAGCCATACTAACGCGGCACTCTTTACGGGCAATTCCTTGTGCTTCTTCAGACCTTTCATTCGCAATGTTTCGTATCTTTTTTGCATTACGGCTTTGTTGGGAAAGATTTGTCTATTTCGTCTCGGTCGCGGCATTGATAATGATGATTCAAAGAGAATACAAATTACTGTGATTATATATTTCTGACAAAATTTATAGTATCAAATTTTCTATTTAACCATAGACAAAATTACGTTTAGCTGTCCTTTGCGTTTTGTTATTCCATATGAGATGCGTTTTTGTTGTACCACATTTTATAGTGACTTCACGGAAATGCGTTCGAATGGGGAAAAAAGTATCCTATGTCCGTCTCCTGGTTCTAAGCTACGTCTCCAGCAATTTTCAGCCAAATCGGTTCAGCCGTTCTCGAGTTATAAATAGTGTAACTAACATGACTTTCTTTTATATATATAGATTTTTTAGGATGTGCTATTAATGTGTCCAGGAGGTTTCGTGAGTTATCAACGTTTTCGTAAATTAAATCAGAACGGAAATTCTTTTTGACCATTTTTTTGTTTTAAAGTGAAAGTAAATAAGTTTTTTTATTTTTTATGTTGCGTTTTCCCCAATAAAAAAAAAAATTATAATATTTAAAAACATATTCAAGTCTTTGCTTTCAAAGTCTAAATGTGCTATTTATGTGGCCATGGCTGTAAGGTCGTCATAGCCGAATGGGTGGATGCAAGACTAAAATTCGCAAGCTCACAGGTTCCAAACGTTAGACAAGACAAATGATGTTCTGTTTCTGGCTTTTCTATTCTTTTGTTATTCTATCTATTTTTTTGGCATTGGCAAACCTCCGAGTGTTTTGCGTAGTTCACTCCGTTTGAGGAAAAATATTACGACCCAAGCCACAAATAGGAGGAGTAACACCCAAATGTTATGTTATATATATATATACAGAGTATTTGAGGATATGCATATATGTGGCTGTAACTTTCTGAAATTATTATTTTTAAGGGAAGGACAATCAATAGATCCAGAAATGATACGAATAATAAATGAGCACGATTGAATAGATCGTCTGCTATCAAGGGGTTTTAAGTCAATCAATAAACATCGAGAGCGGTACGATGGTACAGGTTCAGAAAAGTTTAAAGATCGGAGCGGAAAACGAAGAAAAACTTTCTGAACTATCTCAATCCGATTAGGGAGACTTATGTATTTGATACGGTCTCCAAATAACAGCGGCATACTCTAATCTTGATCTAACAAAAGCACAATACAATGTTTTGAGAGTGTGTGGGTTGGTAAATGCAGAACAATTTCGGCGTACGAATGCTAGCATTGCATATGACCGTCTTATGACGTGGTTAACATGACTAGTGAAATTCAGCTTAAGTCTTTCATTTCTTCAACGAACTGCAAAGGTAAGGCAGCAATACTATACGAAGTATGCAAAGTATTGTTTGATTTTGCATATTTTACGTGAAAGCATTTGCTTATATTTAGTGACAAACGGCTTAAATAGCACCAGATCCGGACATTGTGTAAGTCGGAGTGCAACTTTTCAGAGTTACTAACACTCTTAATCACCGCAAATAAGTGATTTAAGATCATCAGCATAAAACAAGTGTTCAGCTAAAGAAAAGGATGAACCAATATCGTTAATAAAGAGAATAAAGAGAAGGTTTCCTAGAATACTTTCCTGTGGGATACCAGAGGTCGCAATAAATACACGGGATGTCGTATTATCAACGGGTACAACGCATTGCCTGTTGGGCAAATATGATTTGATCCATGACAAAAACGTGGAGTGTATACCCATTGACGCAAGCTTCGACAAGAGTATTCGGTGTGATACTTTGTCAAACGCTTTAGAGAAGTCTGTATAAATTGTATCAACTTAAGATCTGCTCTGGAAGGCTGAAATGCAGTAATAATTGAAAATAGACAAATTAGTGACAGTAGAGCGACTTGCAACGAAACCATGCTGGTTGGTAGATATTAGGCCTTTGACAGCAAAATATAACTTATCATTCACAGTTATCTCAAAAAGTTTTGAAAGCGTCAAGCGCCGATGTAGAATGTGTCCGATATGCAGAACTTATTCAACAAATCCAAGCGATCATTGACAAGAACCTTTCAAAATCAATGAGCACACTGCTTCTGAGGGTCGGAGACAGTTTTTTTCTGCTGACGATAAAAATGTTGACCAAGACTAATTGACCAACCGCAGAAAAGATATATGGCTATTGTCCTATCCTACATAGGCTCCTATTGTCATGCACATGAAGTTTCCATCCATAGTTATGGTTGTAGGTGTTGTGAGCAACCAAGGACGTTTTCTGCCACCACACTTCTTTGCCCAAGGATTTCGAGTAAATTCGACTGCATAACATATAGCGAGGTTCAAGTGAACAGTAGTGAGACACGGTGAGAGTGCATTTATCTTTCAGCAAGACTCTGCCCCTTCACACAAAGCAATGGCGACAAAATATTGGATAGCTGAAAACTTCCATGACCGCATAACATCGAACTTATGACCACCTAACTTCAACTTAATCGCCTGGATTACTACTTATGGAGAGTAGTTGAGTGTGAACCAAAAATTACAAGAGTGAAATGGTCGGACATCAAATTTTTGATTACGGTTAGAATCACTGACGACGGTTAGGAGGGAAGTGAACAGAAGCAACATCTGGATGACCTCGTTTTATTTTGCTGGTGGTAAAAGCGGTTGTTGAAAGCTGTGAAGCAAACAACCGTGAAATCGGCCTATGAGGGGATGCTCAATGCATATCATTCCGTATGGGGGAGCTGGGATACCAACAAACGCGGTGAGTCTCTCTTTCATTATACAATAGGAAGTAAGCTTTTACTGTGCAACAAAGGCAATGAACACACCTTTATTATACGTAATAGACAAGAAGTCCTCGATATTACGCTGGTCTATCATAGCATTTACGAAAAGATGACACAGTGAACAGATTTAAATTAACATTTACACTCCGATCATCGTTATTTTGAAATAATATTTGAACGAAGCAGCTCCGCCCCCTCCCCTAAATGAAGCCTGTCCAATCGTTAAGTATAAGGGAAAGAAAAAAACGCCCTGGTGGTCAAAAGACCTAACATCCTCGAGAATTGATTGCAGAAGACAGTTTAAAAAGGCGAAAGCAACACGAGAGCGTAAAGACTGAGACTGCTACTATTTTAAACTAAAAATATATGAAAAGGAAATTAGAAAAGCGAAAAGGTCTGGTTGGAGAACTTTCATGGAGAAATCGAGGGAAATACTGGAGCACCTAGACTGCATAAAATCCCCACAAAAAGTCATTATTCCTCCGGATACCTCCAAAAACCGAATAAGTTGGACTATCCCGAGCGAAGAGACATTAAAGTTGCTCGTGGACACACACTTTTCAAGCAACGCATCACCTAAACTATTAGTTAAACATCGAATAGAAATATGTAATTGTGCCATTGATGATATAGTCACTGAAACTGGGATAACCTGGGCAGTGAACACTCTCAAACCATTTAAATCACTGGGTCCAGACGGATTCTTCTCGGCTCAAATATGAAACTCTCTCAGCTATATTATGGAGTCGTTAACTGTTATATTCTAGGCTACTTTAAAGCTCACATCCGTTCCATCTTTATGGGGAGAAGTAAAAGTTGTATTTATTCCTAAGGCAGAAAAAAGCTCACATTTTATACCCATGCATTTGGTTAAATGAAGCGGGTCGCTAGAGAAAAAACTTATGCTCATGCAAGCCCATAGTTGCGACAAACTCAGTTAACCTCGGAGAGGGATGGCTACATCGTCCCGACGGTAACTTTCAATAGGAATTTTGCCACTCTTTTTCCATCTAAGGAAGAATGGAATAAGGGATTCTCTATAAACAATTTCGACACTACAGTCTATACAGATGCCAGTAAAATGGATTGTGGTGTTGGAGCTGGTTTATATTCTTACAGATTTAAAATTAAAAAATCTGTGCGTATCTCTAATACCAGCAGTGTCTTCCAGGTGGAAGTACTGGCAATCGGGGAAGCGTGTAGGCTACTAATCGCATATTTGTTTTTTAAGGGCAATATCGCTATTCTTTCGGATAGCCAAGCTGCAATCCAGGCGCTGGGTTCGGCTACAATAACATCTGAACTGGTGGATCAAAGTAGGAATAGCCTTACCACCTTGAGTGAAAACCATAAAATAACCTTAATCAGGGTCCCGGGACATCGGAACAGTGAAGGTAACGCAGATGAACTGAGCAGATTAACCGGCAAGAGGGGGATCTGCCATGAATAACACATTTGCAGATTCGGACCATTAGGTGCAGTCAAGAATATAATTTCCCTAAAATACCTCCTAATCGCGTATTGTAGATAGAAAGACCAGACGAAATGCAAAATTAGCAGATTATGGCCCAACTACAACCTCAAGTTATCGGCGATATTGATAAACATGAAACGGCGGGATGTCTGGAGACTAACGGTAGTCACAACTGGCTTCTGGTCTATCGGAGAACAAATAACCAAAATGGGCATCTTTCACAACACACACTGTCATAGTTATAAACAACCGGAGAAAAAGGAAACAATCTTCCATTTCCTCTGTGAATGCCCTGCCCAATGGAAGGACAGAATGTCAATCCTACGCCAACCGCTGTTCGAGAGTCTAGAACAAATGTCTGGCTTACCAACTTGTTTAACACTAATTTACAGCAAGACGTCTACAACCTAATAAGGTTGTCAAACCGCAGAGACTGGATAAAGTCTTGCTGTAAATTACTGTTAAACAAGTTGGTAACGAGGTTGTGGCAACAAAGTGGTGCGGAAGCGCTAGTTGGATTCTGGAAGAATCTGCACTTTAGCCAACCAACCAATACCTATGGATTTCAAGTTAATTAGCCCACCCTCATTTGTATTAAAAACTTTAGAAAGAATCATAGAACAGTATATTTTAGCTGATAACAACCCCACTCAGCTATAAAATCTACAGAAACAACACTTAACTCACTTGTTACAGAAATTGAGTAGTCAATTTATAATAAGGTAGCTTTCTTTGATATGATAATAGTAAAGGCCTGAATGCCTAATCTATTTGAAACTCTCATCCATAGATTCTGTGGTCAGTATTATATCAACATACAGTTAAATGCGTAAATATGGTGGGAGGATTTTGCTATCTTTGACTTTTGCGCCATCTATTGCGATCAGGAGGAAGTTTCGGGCTTTCATAACGTCTTCAATAATGAGATACAATTTCAGTATCATAATTTTCCTCATTTGAAAATAATATCCGTTCAGCGCTAGGACGCGGCTCAACTCTGTGATGGGTCAACTTTAAACCACCATCATTTATCGGCATCAAATCTCACTCTCTTTACACGCTAAACTATTAAATGGGCCGTTTTGTTACACCCTGTATGGATATAAGTATATATTTGTGTGCTTGGATATTTTGAACTGTAGCCGATATGTATTTTATAATCGGCACTTCGGTCATCTCAGAGTCTGTTCTTAAATTTTGAGCTTCGACTCAATCGCATAAGTATTTACTTTCTTCTTTCAAGTACCTACATAAATATATATTTATTTATGTATATTATTTTGTACACATACATATGCACATACAAACATTCTACAATTAAGATTAAACATTTCTGATTGCCTGCGAAACTGCAGTCAAAACCGAAAGAACAGCCCATGAAAAAGTATCTCAACAGCAAAAGAGCATTGGCTGACCGGTCGCCCGGTAGGTATTCTCACCATTGCGGCATTCGCAAAATCACAATCGCTGCCTTGCGATTTCAGTTCTCAGTTCCCAACGCGAATAAGTGAATAATTACATGAATTAGCAGCGAAAGGCATCGGATGGCGCAATAAAGAAAAACCAAACTGTGAAACGACGCGAAAGATGCAACCAAAGTCAACGGATGTTGGCTGGAAAAGAATAAAAAAGAAAAAATAAACAAGAAACAAATAAAGCAAAGCAAAAACACAACAAACAAGTGCGGCAACAAACGGAATGCACTGACCTGTCCCCTTCAAACATTATTTAATCGCGCGGCAAACAAAAAAGATCAGAGCTCGCAATCATTCGCCAAGGCAATGGCACATTGCAAACTACTCTTACCCAACGTTGGGCGATTATACAACAACAAAATACAGCAAATAAAATAACAATAGGTTGCAGTGATGATACTGACCAGGACAGGCTGGTCGATACCGGTCGGTCTACACGATTGGTAGGTGGGGGTATGAAAAAGCCAAGAATTCGATCGCGGCTATGTCGAATGATCAGTTCCAAGAAATGAAAACGTCTGCCGTCTATCGTCTGCCAACAACAATAACCAGCTGCCTTAGCCGTTATCGCTGCCACCACCACCAGCGACAACTTGTTGGCCGGAACTGTAAAGGAAAACAAGAAAACGGCCATGAGGCATTTGGTGAGGAGGAGAAAACCGAAGGTATGAAATGGTTGATGCGTGAAAGAGCATGTGGTAGGGGGACATGCCCAAATCATTGGCTGGGCCACTTGAACGGAAATTCATACGGTTAATAGTGTTGTTAACATAGCAGCGCACAATGCAACAAGAGGCGAATGCAATGATGGGACGGATTATAGAGTAGCCCTGGAATTTCATAGTTGGTCCAAGAGAGTAGACGCGAGCGCGAAAAGGTGAACGAGAGAGTGAGAGAAAATGCGTGTAAAAGTTGCTTCCAATGCGAAAAATTAAAAAGAAAAAACAACTGATTCAAAGTAACTGACAATTCCCGCATGCTTCAAACCACTAAGCACTTTCCAGCAGATGCAAAATAACAGTAAGCTCACCACCCAGAGCTGGGTCAAGAAGAACGCAGTGGCGCGCATCTGGAAGCGCAACGCTGGTCAATGGCGAACGGAGCACTCGTGCATGGAATGATCGTAAAGCAGTCACTTTCACGTGAACAATGAATTGTAAAGTGACAATGCAAAGTCATGCCGTACGAGACGCTTCTTAGGAGAACTTATAAACTTACTTTGAAACTCGTGGTCAATCATTGCAGAAAGCACTGGAAATTCACAGCAATAACGAGAGAGAGAGAGAGAGAGAGAGACCGAGAGAAAGCGATAGAAAGCTCTATGTGCAAAACGAGCAGTGCTTGTACAGTATTTCATAATTAGAACAACAACAAATCTAATATCCATTCAATGAGCGAAAGAGAGTGCAACTTTTCGCAACTCAGGTAGGCTTCTCCATACTTAAAAAAATTACCATTTGAGTTTGAGTTTTCCCAAGGGTATGAATAATTTTCTACTCAATGCGAAAGCACTCAACTAGCGTAGAGTTTACCTTCGGTCTGAAGAGAGGCCCCCAAAGGCCAATCCTTTAGTAAGTTAAAAGTTTATTACTGATGCTGAAAAATGTATTACAAATAACATTAACTATTGAAAAAGAGCCGGACGAAGCTTAAGAATTCACAAACGTGTGAAACTGTAAAGTGAAACTGGAAAATATCCTGGACTTTTCAACAAATTATGAGATTTAAGCAGTAATTCAGTAGAAAGCGTTGAAAGGGCGTTATGCTTTTTCATAACATTGTCAGGTCATAATTTATTTATAGGCCAGATATATTTTCGATGATAAAAAACTAACCCCTGTGAAACAAGAAAAAAAACAACAAAACAGAATAGAAGAGTAAGGAAATTATTCCAGCAGGGTTGGACATTTTGTACTACCAATAATTTTTTAATTTGTCAGTGTATTCCAAAAATGTTTAGTGCACTATGCCCAGCCCTATCTATAGTCGTAAATATTTCGCGGAAAGAGCTGTAGTAGAAAAAATTTATTTCCCCATTTTGAGAAGATAATTCCCAACTAAAGAAATATGGGGAATTTCATCACATTTTCTTAGATGGACTTCAAAAAATTTATTAAAAATATAAGGAAGACTTTCGAGAGTGAAATGCGTGTAAAAAAAAGTTCAAGCTTAGGTGAAAATGCTCTCTACAAGCGCTCTCATGCTAACTTAAAAAAATGAAAATGTGAGTGGATCAACAATACATATTAAAAAGTATTCTATAGCTATGCGAAATATGAAGTATGCAAAGAAAATGATTTCATTAGTTTTAGAAAAGCAGTCAGCTCTTGCTATGTCAGTACTAGTCTAGGCTTGGCGGACGCCACAGCCGAAAGTCAGCTTAAAACTGTAGATCCCTCCGTTTGTGGAACAACATCAAGATGCACGCTACAAATAGGAGGAGGAGCTCAGCGAAACACCAAATAGAAGTGTACGCGCCAATTATTTATTTTATTTAATTTTTTTTACCTAGCCTATTCGTCCTTTTTCTGGATTTCTTTTGCTTCTAATTCTTTTTCAATGTCGAATTATCCCAGAGTTGAAGACAGTTTATAGACTCTATAATATTACTTCAGGCTTACAAGCTTCGAATCAACTGTTAAAGTAAGCGGTATTACCAAGGCAAAGTTTTCCTAGCAAGTTTAAGCTAAGTTAAGTTAAGTAATTTTAAAGCACAGATCGACCGGTTGACCTGGAAACTGGTACACATTTTCTGAAATGAATTCCACATAGAGTGACGTAGGATCTTTTTAAGCAGTTAATATAATAATAATTTTTTTATATATTATATTTTTAATAATAATTTTTTCTTAAAAATACTGTTAACTTTTTGTGTACTTTTCATAAATTGGCTTTTACAAACTCAACAAAAAAAAATTAACTAGCCGTACAATTTTTTTTTAGTTAATTTAAAATTAAAGGGCTCTTTATTCCGAAAAATTTTGTTTTTTAAGAAATTGGGTTAATATTTTTAATACGTTTTATAAATGATTTTATTTGCGTAAATTTTTTTTTTATAAATTGTAGGTAATACAATATTTTTTATATATTTGTCTTTATTAAGCTTTTTACAATAAAAAAATTAAAGTGCTCTTACTTCCGCCAACAATTTTTTTTTTAAGAAATTTAACCAATTTTGTTTGCCATAAGTAAATTTAATTTTTCGTTTACTTTTTCATAAGCTAGATTTTATAAATTTTTTCCAAAAAACAAACCATTTAACTAGCTGTAAAATTGTTTTATAATTTAGATAGTTTTTTTTTGTAATTTCTCGACAACAAAAACAAAAAATTAAAGTGCTTTTTATTCCACAAAATTTGTTTTTTAAGAAATATAGTTTTACTTTGAATAAATTTTATAATTTTTGATTTTCGCTTTCATATGCGTTAAATTTTTACTTATAAGTTGTAGTTAAGTTTTTCCATAAATCTGTTTTTATAAAGTGTTTTATAACAACAAAGTGTTTAAAATTTAAAGTGTTCTTATTTCCGGAATTTTTGTTTTCGGAAATTCTTTAATTTATTTTTTAATTTTATAAATTGGTTGTTACAAAATTTAAGCCAAAAAATTAGAGTACGTTTATTTGGGTTAAACTTTTTCTTATTAATTAAATTAATTTTTTTTTATTATATACATTTTTTGTTCACAAAAAAATTGAAGCACACTTATATGGATTCGGCCAGGGTGGTCTGACAGCTTAAGTACCTACTAAAGGCCGCCAACGAAATATTGTGGGACGAAATTGCGGAAGCGTCAGTCTTTCTAAATATCCAAAAATCATGAAAATCGGTTGTGAAATAACGAAACCGTTAAATCTCCCCGGTAAAGATGCTGTAACTCCCTCAATTTTGCTCTGATTGGCCTAAACTTTGGCAAGTAACCTTTCAGCAGCAGTGCTATAACTCGCTCAGCTTTGCTCTGATTGGCTTGAAATTTTGGAATGGAATTGTGGAAGCGTCAGCCTTTCTAAATATTCAAAAATCATGAAAATCGGTTGTGAACTAACCAACTGTCAAATCTCCCCGGTAAAGATGCTGTAACTCCTTCAGTTTTGCTCTGACTGGACTGAAACGTTGGCAAGTAACCTTTCAGTGGCAGTGCTATAACTCGCTCAGCTGTCAAATCTCCTCTGTAAAGATACTGTAGTTCCCTCAATTTTGCTCTGATTGGTCTGAAACTTTGACGTGCAGCCTTTTGGTAAAAGCGCTAACACGGGGTAAAACCGTCTTCTCAACGGTAGACACACCTCGAAAACAAAGTTAATAAAAAAGGAATGCTCAGATGTGTGCTTTTCCTCTTTAACAGAAATGCTATAAATTAAATACTTAAATTTCAGCAACTGCCGCTGCAACTAACTTCTACAGCAAGCCAAACCAAAAGTGACACACAAACAAAGTGAAACAAGCCTCTTTCGAAGCCGTTTACATATTTACGCATACACTTCATTTAATTTCATCTCAAATCTTTCTCTATAAATTAATAAAATACGCAAATAATTAGAAAAGTGTTAATAAATGTTAAATAGTTAATGAAATAATTATTTGATTTATACATATTATTTTGTTGTTGCAACCTGTTGCACGAGCAACTCACATTTCTGCACTTGTCTGCAAATTCTCTGCGCTCAACGAGCAGACGCAGAAAAAAGCAAACAAAAAAATCGACAGAAATTTTCTACCTATCATTAGTGGAGCCATGCAGCTGCATTTGAGCTACACTAGCACCAAAAACCACATCAACAACAACACAAGTACTACAAATGGCATCATTGCATGCAGCAGGGAAAAGTTGTCAATCGAGACTTTTTGCTTTCAGCCATTCGCAGCGCGTGCGCGTCGCAGATCATCCGAACGGACAACGCTGGTGGACTTTACTGTGCCACTGTACCGCTTAACTCAATGCGGCTTGGCTTGTCTTGGCTCTTCTTAGCTTGCGCGCTTGGACTTTTGCGATTGGAATCGATTTGTCTTTTGGTGCTGGTTGTTGGTCGCCTTGATCTTGGCCTAGCGCTCGCCTCGTTTAGTCGTCATTGATACCCGCTTAACTGTTTCGCCATTTTTCCTGGCATTCCGAATCCGGTTAAATATTATATGAACAAACGAATGAACGGACTTGATTCGTTCACTTCAACTTACTATTCAACGTAATTGAATTGTGGATTAGGCCGCTGCTGCTGCGGTGGTTGCCGTTACCGTAGCTGTGCGATGCCGCAAACAAGTGCGCAAATGTGTGGACCAGTTTTTGCCGTTTTCTTTTTTACATTGCTTAATTTTATTATTTATATATACATACAAGCATATATACATATATTAATATATTTATTTATATATATTCTCGCTTATAACGCTCGGTGCAGTTTAAATTTAATCTCCTTTGACGAGTTATATGTCAAATACAAAAACTATAAAGGAGTTGAGCTGAATGTGAACAGGATTTGTTGGCCAGCAATCGGGCATGATATATGTATGGATGTGCATAAATGTAAATGATGAAGTATTATTGCTTAGTTTGGATACTTGAACACTTGCATGCAATCGGAGGAGCGGAAAGGACACATTTTTTTTCTATAATTTTATAATTTTATTGTACACATGAACAATTCAAATGAAAGTCGCATTCATACAAATGTCCACAAATATGAATCAAAGTTTATTAAAAAAGATGTAAATTATTCAAAATATTATTTCTAATGATATAAAAAAACGCATAGCAAAAATATTACCATCTTGATCACCTTCTTTCTGGGACAACCGCCACATGCCGCTGTAAGTACTAATTTGAGTTTTTTCCCTGTTACGTTGCCACATCTGTTATTAACATTCTTATCAAAATTTTATTGCCATTGCTTAACATTTGTAAAAGTCCCTTCAAAAGAGATCGTAAGTCTATCGAAGATAACGAAGGTAGTGACAGGCCGTCAGCATCAAAAACTGATTAAAACATCAATAAAGTGAAAGGAAAGTGATCTACCGCAAATTAACCAACAAGGAGCTGGCAGAGGACTTGAGCATTGCCTATGGATCCGTTCAGCACATTGCAGTTAACGACTTTGTCTCAAAGGACCTAAATTTCATGCGAAAAAGCGACCGAATATAAAATCGATAAAAGGATGGTGTGTAGTTTCTTTCTTGGTAATAGATTTACCAGAAGCTATTCTTTCCATCTGAAGCTGGTGTTATGAGGCTCAATCTGTGCGATGTCTGTAGGCCTTTCTCACAAAACGACCTATCTTTTCTTAAAATAGGAATAAAAATAAAAATAAATAATTGGCGCGTACACTTCTGTTAGGTGTTTGAGCGCGAGCTCCTCCTCCTTTTATCCCGCAAATTGAGGGACTTTCAGTTTTAAGTCGACTCCGAACGGCAGATGGTTTTTATGAGGAGCTTTTACATGGCAAAAATACACTCGCAGGTTCTGCCGAGGAGCGACCGGTATTAAAAAATAAAAGGTTTGCCATTGCCTGCCGAGCGACGACGGTTTTTAGAAAAAAAAACTTTTTTTTTCATTTTGGGAGAAATAACTTGTTCTATTATTTAGTGTTTCATGCACGAAGTTTCGAATCTACGGCTACACGGCATTAATTATAGGAGGCCGCCGTAGCCGAATGGTCTGGCGCGACTATCATTCGGAGATGCACAGGTTCGAATCTCCACGCATAACACAGCAAATAATACAGAAAGTTGTTTCTATGTAATAACGGTCGCTCCTCGGCAGAACCTCCGATTATATTATTCCATGAAAAAGCTTCTCATAAAAAACCATTTGCCGTTCGGAGTCGACTTACAACTGTAGACCTCCCATTCGTGGAACAATATCAAGACGCACGCCACAAAGAGAAAGAGGAGCTCGGCCATATATATATATAAGCCTTGTTCCACGATAATTGCTGATTCGACGGATTACAGGATCACCCATCTTGGAAAGAGTAGAGCACACTTAAATCTCAATCGAGCTCTTCTCATTGACGTTCTTCGTACTCCCTTTCAGTTCTTTGGATTATACCTACACCTTTTCTTTCCTTCCATTTCTCAAATCACGGTGTGATTTCTGTCTTTAGTAGCGGCATTCCTCGTACCGACAGTTTTTTCTTTAATTTTGTCACTATTCCCCTTTATCTCCGGATATCAGCAAGAATGCAGGTATCAAGAAATGGCTTACATAAGTGATCTGTTGAAAAATACTTATTTTTTTACTACAGCCTATTAAATAGCATTTCGTCAGTACGGCAGTGGCAGCAATTAATAAATTAAAGTACTTGTATCACAGCGGTGTCACATAACTGCACAAAAAAAGTAACAACAAGGTCAACCAGCACCAGTATCGACTATCGAACAGCGACGCTGCTTAAGTTAACAGCGAGAGAAGCATTTTGCTAAACAGACACTGTTATGTTACTCATTCACCTGACATTCCACTGGAAGCTGCGAGGCTGGTGAGATCGCTGAGTGAAAGCAGTAAAGTTGTGAGGCTTGTGGCACATTCTCCTCTTCAAGCGCAATAGAATCTGATGCGCCACTTACAGCTTCGCCGCACGATCGTGCTAAGTTAAGCCAGCCGAGCCGCAACAGCAGCAACCGCCAACCAGTCCACTGCACTCCACTTCAATCCAGCAGAAGCGTCAGTCTAACGAAAGAAAGTAACGCTTTAGATCGCGTATTTCGCGTTTGTCACTCGTTGCGTGCACACGTGTTATCGGCTGCGTTTCGCCTGTTGCCGTTATTGCCACAACTGTGCCACACTGAACTACATGAGTCTGCCAAACCTCAGCAGACCAAAGACTCAAGTGCTAAGTCAGTGTTTTGGAATAATACCAAACATAAAAGAAAGGAAAAAATAAAAAAGTGTTGAAAAGCAAGTAATGTTGAACGAATAGACCGGCTATCCGACCAACCATTCAGACAAACCAAACCAACCGAAACAGTCAAAGAGCCAAGAACAACAAAGGCGCTCCACTTCTCTGGCTAAAACAACTAAAGACTGCTCGTTGGCGCATAACTGTTTTTGGTGTGTGTCTGGTGTTGTTGTGTAGACTGATACAGAAACAGCGCAAAAAAATATTTATAAAGAAGAATTGTGAAAAAGTAAATAAAAGTTGAAAAAAGGAGAAAAACGGTATAGGAGTATCGAGGTGGTAATAAAAGGCGGTGAAAAATAAAAGAAAACGCTTAAAAACAAAACAATAACCACATAAAAAGAAACCAAGCCTAGCAAGTGAGTTTATTACCAAAAAACCCCCCCAAAAAAAAAAATTAAAATAAAAACAAAATAAAGATTTGCTGTCTAAGCTAACGCCATCAGCTACCAAATCGCTATCACCATCGCAGCCAAGCCAGCTTATTTGTTGCTGTACGCCGGCAAGTGTGTTAATAAGGTGCGAATTACTGCCGCTCAGTACACCTGAGTTTTTAATGATTCTGTTTTTTATGGCTAGTAAATTTGGGGATCACGCTAAGTAGACTAAATCAAACATATAAAATATAACAGATTTCATATAAAACTCCATTGGCTATTTCAGTATGCTAAGAAAATATTTTTAGAAATATACTTAGAACGAAAAATTTTCTAAATGTAAAAATGTAAGAGTAACAATAAAACAATAACAATAACATTTTTAGCAATAACTGCTCAACACGAAGTTCATCTTGGCCGCATTGGCAGAGTAGAGGCGATGAATACAAAAAACAGCAAAACAAGAAAAAAAAAAACACAATGAAAAGAAAGCAGCACACTCAGTGCATGTGCATGTACTCGTATGTGTATGAGAGTGTGTGTTTATGGGTCCGAGCTACACGTTGACCGATATTTGGCGGTTATACTTTGTGCACATCAATGGAGAGTTTAATGATCGATAATTGCGAATAAGTTACATTTGGCTAGATAAATATTTAAATGCATACACATACATACATATACATATACACATACATATGTATAAGAATATAACTAGGCACATAATTGTTTTTAGCGCAATGGGGGAGCCCATAGGCATAGTTTTCTAATAGCCGGATAAAATGAAAAAATAAAAATAAAAAAAATTGCTTAAATCGTTTAAAGAAGCACGGCTCATGCAGAGAAATATAATTGGAGTATCAGTAAAATGAGAAAAAATAATCTTTACTCTTAGAAGTAAAACAAAAAAAACTTGAAGACTGTGCTTGGATTGCTGATGGTTGTTTAATTGGATTAAATATTTAGAGAAGTGTACAAATTTGGGCACAACAAGACTGTTTGAAAGGTCGAAATTTCCAATAGGTGCGCATATAACTTTTGCAAAGCCCATTTGGCAAGGTTTTGATGTTTCCTTGGATCAAAAGCCTTCACTTCGTAAATTGATTTGACTTTGAAACGGTAGACGCTAATACGAAACGTGTATCGAAAATGCAGCGAAAGATGCCAATGTTCGTCAATAGCGTGCAGCCGTGTTTTTTTTTTATTTTTTTATTTATTGTTCATTGAAGTAGGTAAGAATTTTTTCAATTTTCTTATAGAACTATCTGGCGTGGGGTTGGGATCAATTCTACGTGTCACAAGAGCCACAAAATGGTTCAACGAAGGAAAGTAAATGGGCTCCCTATGCGACACAGTGATATCACAATGGAGCTGTAAGGTCTAAGTGAGTTGGTCGTGCAGTCCGCCTACCACCATAAACTAACCTTATTTAATTGAAGCATATACGGCTCCGTTATTTTTGATGCTTTTTCTACTGCCATGACAATCTTACAAACACACAAAACTTTATGAGGGACCCTATCAAGGTCCTTCGAAGGTGCCTACTTGAAAACTAGCCTTAAAGCTATGCATAAAGAAACAAATGGCAAGGTTAGACACCATAGACTAGAGTTCCACTAACAAAACCGTGTTGAAATTCGAAATTGTTAATTTCGTAACAAACAAAAAAATAAATAAATAAAAAATATTAATAAATGGGTTGTAAACTTTTGATAGGTGTTTGGCCGACAGTTTTAAACCGACTCCGAACGGCAATTGTTTTTTATGGGAGATTTTTTTTGGCAGAAATACAAAACACTCGTAAGTTTGTCATTGTCTGCTGAGGGGCGACTACTATTAGAAAAAATGTTTTCTCTCATTTTACTGCTTCATGCATGAATGGCATAAATAGTTAATAGATCTATAATTTGTGATGTCACTCTTATTCCCATAGACCATCAGCATCGGTTATGGAGATGGCTTCCGAGCTGCTTTTGGCTAAAGAACAAAGAGGAATCTGAATAGTTTTAATAACTTATATCTGTGTTTGAATCGTCTGGTGGTACCGAAACAAAATTTCGGTAGCAAATTTTCACTATTTTCCAAACATTGCTTATTCGTGAAAAAATATATAAAGAAAACTTTATTGGCCTTTTATTCAACATTGTCAAATATTAAAAACAAAATTATATATAAAATTGTGAGCCAGATTAAGTATACCACGGAGGTGTGAATGCTTTATTAGATTTGTTGACAGATTTTTGATTTTCAGCATAGTTTGAGAAAATGATTTTCATGTCCAAGTTTGAGAAAATGTATGAAACATATTTTTTAATAAATATATGTGGTTTCTTAATTAAATTAAAATTATTTACCAATAATATAAGCGTTTGACGCGATTTTTTGATCTGGCTTCTGGTTAGTACTAACGGGCCATTGTCTCACTCCATATGACGCAGCTAGCGCATTTCTTTTGCTACTGCCCTGCTCTAAGCAGAACTGGTTACAACTGTCTGGGAATGGTATACTTTTGATATCTGAAAAATATTGCTGGCAAAAAACTTGAAAGACATGTATGAAAACTAGCCAAGACATATATCACGAAATATGTTTAACATTACTCCAACAACACGGGTAACACTACGGACCCTTGTGGTGTATGCGAGATCTATTCAGATTAGCCAAATATTCCTAGCCTAACCTTCTGGTCACTTATTGAGAGAAATATATCTTTTCTGGATGAAAGTTTGCTTTTGTTTCTCTCTTAACTTCACAGTCTGTGGTGGACCATAGCTTCATCAACAATCCTCCTCAAATTCAGTCACTCTCTTGCCTCATGTCTCCAATTACGAACGTTCATCGCTTTTAAGTCTGCTCCTACGTCATCAGGACATCTCTTTCTTGGTCGGCCTCTCTTTCTTCCTCCAATTGGACGCAAAGTAAACACCCTTTTTTGGGTTCTTCCAAATGCGATACGTGTCATTTTCAAGCCGAATAGGACCGTATATTTTTCTCATTATGGATATTTCAAATCGCAATAGCTGGTTTATATCATTAGCTTTAAGTGTCCAGATTTCAGCATCATAGAAACGAGATAATTTTTTTTAATTTTGGTGAAAATTTACTATTTTTTTACAATTTTTTTTTTTTTATTATTATAACTTAAAATCTGAAAATATTTTCCTCATCTTTTGAGTCTTTTCAATTTTTCCAATTTAGACAAAAATTACTATTTTTTTATAATGCTATTAATTTTTATTTTATTATTTTTTATTTTTTTATTTATTTCTAACTTAAAATCTGAAAATATTTTGCTGATCCTTTGAGTCTTTTCAATTCGAAAATAATGATTACTAATGGCTTACATAATAAATGAGAAATATATTATAATAATAAAAAATAGCATTCAAAAGTGAACATCCGTAGTGATTTTCTTATTGTACTTTTGTACTCGTACGAACTTTCTCGTATTAAACCCTTTAGCGACGTAAAACAGTTAGAAGAAAACTCTAAAAGCTAAGCATAGATAATTTGGTGCTTTCAATATTTAGCGTCAGAATTTATGCATTAAAAGAGAAAATCCAAAAAAGAATTTTTTTGTCGACCTGCGTATTAATTGCTTCCCTAAATTTCACATAGGTTTTTTAACTAAGTAATATTTAATAATATCTGTATTCATTTCCCCAAATATTACAGTAAAAAAACGTTCACACAGCTGTTACTAGTTGCAATACTCTCTAATAAGTTGCACTGTGAAATGTAGTTTGTTTAAGGTTTCTTAAATTTATTAAAAGGCCTCTAAACGATGTAAAGGGGTTTCCAATAAGAGCTGTTATTTTGATATTCAAAGAAAAATGCTATTTTTGAATATAAGTGATCGGTTGTTTATTTCATTATAAAGAGGAAGGCATGCCGATAATAGAAAAGGTAAATGACCACCACGTCCACGCTTACAGGACAATATCCTTTTCATGAAATTTTCCATAACCGAATTGCAAAGTGGCTGCCTTATGTCCTCGATAGCCTCACGAGTTCCTTCTTTGAGGTCTTGAATCGACCCTGGGCTGTTGGCGTAGACCTTCCCTTTCACGTAGCCCTAAAGAAAAAAGTCCCAAGATGTTAAATCACAAGATCTCGGTGGCCAATTGTGATCACCTCTTGGAGAGATAACACGGTCCGGAAACTTTTCCCGTAAAAGATCAATGGGGTCGTTGCTTGTGTGGCAGGTAGCGCCGTCTTGTCTCATAAAAACTCGTTAATCATCTCTCGATACCGATAGATAACACCTATTATTGTAAAACCCTTTAGTATTTAATATTAGCTAAAAGTCGGCTGACTACTTCGGTTTTCCAAAATGCTTAAAGATGTAATGTAATTTGTTTTAACCAATCCTTAATTGGGGCCTTCCCCTCAACTACTTATTTGCGCATTGAGGAATTACCCGTATGTGGAAAGTAATATTGGCTGTCCCTTACTAAGAGGAATATTTGTATCGAAACGTCGACTCCTTTTAATCTTTCTGGAGTATGTAAAACAAAAAACACAAATTTACTATATCACCTAGAAGGTGGCGCAAAATTAATCATCCAATTGTTTTTGAATAGTTTTTTTACTAAATAATAAAATGGCTTTTATTTTGACCTCTACGTACTTCATTATGGGCGTGTTTGTATAGTGCAAGTGTCAAAAACACATGATTGACGTACGATGCCATTTGCAAAAATTATAAATCTTTCGATAGGGTGATTAATTTTGTGCCAACTTGCACATGATTTAAATTGTTTCAATGGTCTTCAAATATTTAGTTTCGTGTCTTTATTTTTGCGCTCAAGGCCGGTTTTACAATAAATAAAATAAATTAAATTATTTGTATTTTGTATTTACCGATATTTTGACCTCAATTTGAAGTCACATTCGAGTGCTCTTAAGCTTACAAAATAAAAATACTAAAACTAGATTTATGTATATCCGCTATCAATTTTATTATCAATCTCCTTTGCTAGGTACTTCGCTGAGCCTCGGTGAATTTCATAGTACAAGAATTTGTTAATTTTTTTTTTTTTGCTGCGGAGTAATCGAAAGTATGCTCGTATATGTGAAGGAGAAAGTTGATTATTTTTTTGCTGAACGAATTTAGTATACCCTAAATTTTATTTTAAGCCGCGTTCAAAGGTTCAATACAGTTATTATGATACAGTTATTTGTACAGTGCATTAAAAAACCTGCAGAGCTCAGAGCTTTGTTGGCCTCGACTACAGGAAATGCATTACTGCCGCAAAGTCAAATGTCATAGCCTCTATTCTACTCGACTGCTTCTTAAATATTCCGTAAATTTACAAAAGATGAATAAAATAGGAAAAACACTAGTGAAGTGCGCAATTAATTGCAAATAAAAGTTAGTATTGAACTCATTTAGTTGCGGCGTTGCCATGGTAACTTGCAAAAGTCATGATGCCAGTTAATTTGCACTTAATTAAAAATTGGACTCCTGACAAAAAATATGTACAGTGAAGGATTTAAGTCTACATACAGCAGCATGCTTTCTTATTTGCCAGAAAGTATAAAATAAGTCTATTTATGAATAAATATGGATTGCGAAAAAAACTACATCAACAATGTTTTTCAATTATTGTATACCTTCTGCGAAATAAGAAAACATGCTGCTGTATGTAGAGTTAAGACCTGCACTGTATATGATGCTTTTATTAAAGAAATGACTCGAAACATTTTCGTTACTCAATTTATGTTTGTGCAAGTGTGCGTAAAATTAATGATTCAATTTTGTTTTCGAATAACTTTTCTACTACCCCCCATTGTCCGGGTTTGGCAGCTAGATGACTGAGATCACTGGGCCGTGTGACCTGAAAATATCGAAGGAGAGCCGCCCCGAAAATAGGATAAGCCTAGGCAAAAGAAGAAGATGACCATTGAACTGTGGATGGTTTGGAAGCTATGAACCCAAAATGGGTAAAAGGCAGAAAAATGCTATTTTTCCAGTTCTGAGGCACCAGGAAAACTCAATTGGAATTTTGTTTGTTGCGATAAATACCTTCAGAAACTGAAGTCAAAACGGATTTTCAACATTTTATGTGGTGCACAGTACTACTAACGAATTATGAATTCCCAAATTAACAAAGATAAACACTAAACTGTATATGTATGCTCAAATGTGCATTTAAACTTTTAATTTTCTCTAAAGACAAATAAAGGGTGGCCCAATAACCAGTATATTTTTAACACAACACACTTACTAAAAAGCACAAAAACCTAAATCTCAATCGGCAACCTAATCTCAATGGGAATACGATTGACTTCAGTCGATGCCCTTTGCAGGCATAGAAAAAAAATGTTTTCTCCAGGCAGGCAATAGGAATCTTTGATTGAACTGCCAATATGCCACTAAAGGATGTCGAAAGAGATGAAACCGTAGCTGAGTAACTGACATCGCCAAAACGGCTCATAGCTGAACTTTGTGTAGAAAGTATCAAATATTTAGTTAGTTGTACGAAATATGCCCCATCTCTCTGAACCTAAAGATCTTCCTAGCTCATATTTTCATTTTTGGATTTTCTGTCCACATAGAATTGCAGTAGCATGGCTTTGTAGCGCTCACTCTTGATCGAAACGGCTGCATTTTGGTTAATAGAAAAAAAATGATTACCAACGCTGCCAATATTCGAGCATTATCACTCTCTACCAATGCATTGACTGCTCGCTAATCACATACGCGGCTTCTGACCCTCTCGGTGTGGACATTTTAGGTACTACCATAACCGTTGAAATGGAAACGAGCCATATTCAAAAATGCTTCAGAATGAGCGCTAAGTCTAGGCAACACAGCGCAGCAGGCAATTCCGTAATAAATTTGCAATAATTCCCAACGCACAATTCATTTCATTCCCAGATTTTTGATACTAATTGACAGTCACTTTTTAGTGGGAAAAAGCTGCCAATGTCAAAATAACATACGACTCAACAATATACTTGAATTTGGATTACCCTGTTATACTGAAGTAAACTGTTAGCACTTGGTTGGATGACAATTTTATGCTTTCTAATTTCTAGCACCACAATTAGCAGTAAGTAACAACAAAAGCAGAAATAAAATAATGACAAGCCGAGAAGGCGAGAAAATCAAAGAAATTTTGGTGAATGTTTCTGTTTTGTTGTTGTTGTTGTTGTTGTGGTTTATCTGTTATGGTTGCGAGCATTCTAAAAATTTACAAAAATTTGGAAAGAGACGCTGATGAAAAACAAATTTGAAAATAAAAAGGGCTACTTAATGCCTTTAAATATACCCTATGATCAGAAAGTACCACGGATGTTTAAGTAAAACAAATAGAGTTAAATTTCAGGCAAATTTATTTTATCTCCCGCTTGAGATATGACCCGCCTGAAGCAACACACATGTGCCAACGTTTAGCCCAGTTCTCCATGCACTCTTGGTAGGCCGACGAAGGGATGGCCTTCAGCTCCTGCGTCGTCTCTCTTTAATCTATCGACTGAAATCTCCTACCACGAAGTGGTAACTTCAACTTGGGAAGCAAAAAGAAGTCACACGGGGCCGTATCGGGTGAATACGGTGATTGCACGATGGTATTTACTTGGTGTTTGGTCAAATAATCCAGCACAATTTCGGCTCGGTGCGATAGCGCGCTATCATCATGCAAGATCTGAAACGATCTGATGGCGCTAAAAATGACAGATGTGTGTCTTACAGTCTTACCAACATAAGAAAAAAATATGGACCGGTTCCCACTTGCGCGGTTCGTTTAAATTAAACATTCCCGGTACTTTTTGATCATAGATCATGATGTTTTGAAGTATTAAAAATACAGCAGCTTTGGAAATTCCAGAATTACATTTAAAATACCATAAAATTGTTTGACTTTTTTATGCCACACATAAAAATAGGTGGTTAAATAAAAGCTTTGTATTTTTTGAGATAAAATAGTATTATTCCTATTATAAATAGAAAATTTTCCTATTACATATTTTTAACCAAAGTCCTCCAATAAGTTTTCAGTTCGATAAAAGAAAACACAATTTTATAGATTTGAATGTATTTGATGGATTTAAATGAATTTGATGAATGATTTGAAATACGCTTAATTAGTCAGTCTCCCATAGTCTCCCTGAAGATCAATACACTTGTTCCAATAAGATTCCAATTTATAAATTCCATCCCTGAAGTGAGAATCGGGAAGGGCTGTAAAATACGCTTGCATAGCTTCCTTGACCTCATAATTTGCTGAAAAACGCTTTCGATGTATGAATTTTTTTAAGTTTAGAAACAGATGGAAGTCGCTACGGGCCAAATCTGGTTAATGCGGTGGATGCTCCAACAATTTGAATTTTAATTCATGGATTTTAGCCATTGTCAAAATGCTCTTCAGGCACGGTGCAATGTCCTGATGAAAAATAATGTTTTTCTTTTTTTTTTTTTTTTTCTTTTTTCTTTAGCAAAGTGGATTTTGTTTTTGTTTTTCTTTTTCACGAATTTTTTCATCCAGCTGGTCTAAATAATATTTATAATTTATTACGTTACCAGTTTGCAAAATGTTGCTGATGGCTGATAAAGGCGCATTCGAATGTGTTTTTATTCCATTGTTAGTGATTACGGCAGCTTTCTGAAAAACAATATAGGTATATATATATATACCTATATATAATTGGCGCGTACACCCTTTTTGAGTGTTTGGCCGAGCTCCTCCTCCTATTTGTGGTGTGCGTCTTGATGTTGTTCCACAAATGGAGGGCCTACAGTTTCAAGCCGACTTCGAACGGCAGATATTTTTATCAGGAGCTTTTCATGACAGAAATACACTTGGAGGTTGCTCATTGTCTGCCGAGGGGCAACCGCTATTAGAAAAAACGTTTTCGTTCTCTCTGAATACAGAATAGTCGTCACGCACCAACCCATCCGGCTACGGCGCTCTCCAATATCTAATACTTCAGTCAAAATATTGCTCTCGTTGACCAATAAGATGCCTAAGGGCTTTTACTCAAACTCTTTCAGTCACTCGACGATTTTCTACAACCATATCCTGTAGTTTTTCTACGATTTCTGTTGCATTTTTTGGACGTCCTTGACGTGGATCCTCTTCAAGGCTTGTACGGCCACGTTTATTTCAGCAACCCATCTTTCTATTGTTCTAATAGAAGGCGAAAGGTCCTTTACACTTACAACATTCGTTCATAAATTTCCGTTGCTTTTAAACTTCCAGAAATAAAAATTCAATCACTGTACGATACTTGATTTTTCTACTTACTTGAAAATACTGTGACACAACGATATTAAATGGCTTGTAAACAAAGAATCAATAGACAGATTGAAATGAAACTTCGCATACGTTCATATGAAGAGTGCACCAATATAACAAAAACAAAATTTAGGCTAGTAGCAACGTCCTCTCTTATCGAACCGCAAAACTTTTTGAACAACCTAGTATATAGTATCATATATGTATAATATATTAATGCGCTCTGATATAAATATCATAGGGAGGCTTTCACTGTCTATTGAGAAGGGAGTCGAAATTTATGAAAATAAGCGAAGTTGTGCTGAATTATTTTTTCGTTGGTGAATTGGAATTGGAATTAATTTATGGTCACTACTTTTCACTAAACGCTTGTCTTAATTGTTACTTGAGATAATGAATTAAAATAAATATTAATTTTTCACTCTAATCAAAACAATATACAAATAGCCTGTCTTTTCTACAATATAAAGCTTTATATTCACTTCCTCAGCTCCACGCTATCAAAATCATTGTTGCATTTCTGGAAATTATTATTTTTTGCAGTGCTAGCCACCTGCTACAAAGCCAATAAATTTCTCCCATGTTTTACAATACAATTTTTTTCTTTTCCATTTTTCGCTTTTACCGTTCTTTGTGTCTTTCACATTGTCTGTTAGTCTGTTGGTCTGTTGGGTCTGTTGTCGATCGTGTCTGATTGTGTCTTGTGTTGTTCTGGTTTGGCTTTGCGCAAAGCTGCTAAATTACCAACTCATGAGCTGTTATGATTTTTTCCCAACCTTTCTAACTTTGTTATATTTATTAACATTGCTGTTATTTTCGCTGCTTATTGTTGCGAGTATTTGTATTTGTTGTTGTTTATATGAATGTACACACACACGTCCATGGTTATTATATTTTTTACAAATATTGTTTTTATCTTAGCAACATTTAAGTGATGAGACATGTGAGAACAAATTTACGTATGTGTGTGTGTATATGTACATAAATATATTTATAGAAATATCCACGTAGAATGTATGTGTGCATGTGAACACTTGCCATATTTTCTTTACCGCAACGCTGTCATTTTTTTGCTTCTTAACATCGATTTTTTTCTCTCACTTTTTCTCAGTGCGCAAATTTCGAATTTTACCCGCTTGACTTGCTGCGCATGCGCGCACGTTCGCTTGTTGTTTTTTCGTATGTCCGTATGTACGTATGTACGTATGTAAATACACACATCTACACTTATGTACATGTATCCGAAGCATGTGTGTCAATGTGTATTTGTGGCACGTCTCTGTTGTGCATTTTCTTATTACTATTTGAAAATTTTGCTGAAAGAAGCTCAAACGCCACTTGCGCTTCATTTTTTCTCTAGTCTTTTCTAGCTTTTATTCTTATTGTTTCTTCTATGCACATGCATGTATGTGAGTATATGTGCGTGTGTATGTATGCATGTATTTACTGTTGTTGCATTTTCTCCCATCCATCAGTTCGGTAATGCATAGAGGTTTTAGTGCAAAGCCATATTTATATGCTAGATATTGTTTGTGGTGTTTTTGTATCTAAATAGAAGTATGAGCGTCTGTGGTGGTTTTTAACATTCTACTCCAGTCGCAGCGACGTCTACTTGACGGCTTCTCTTGCGGCCGCTATTCATGCCATTGATCCACTGATCCATATTTCTCGGTTGCAGACGCAAGCGCGCAGGCACTAATTAATAATACATATTATGGCCGTATTTGCTATTTGTCTTGTTTTTATCGGTCTGCTAGTTGCATGCTGCCAGCCAAGCCATGGCTAAGCTAAGCCAAGCCAAGCGCAAAGAAATGAGGTAAACACGTAGCCCGTTTGGTGCGCGGATAGTCAAGCTGCGCCGAATTTCCTCTTTATTATACACTCATATAAAAGCACATATACCCATATGTACATAGATACATACAAATATAAATATATGGCATTTAGCAGTTTATTTCTTCCCCCACTTTCTTATTCAATTCTCTTCGTTTGCGTGGGAGTCTTCATTTTTGGGTACATCTCCATTCGGTGGCACAAATCAAAGCGCATTTTGCACAAGTTGATTAAATAATTGAATTATTATTTTTTATTATTTATTTATATGATTCTTATTATTATTTATTTATATTATTTATTTATATGATTTTTTGATTTTTTTTTTTGTAGCAACTCCTAAACTAAAACACTTTGCCTAAAAGGAATACTTGGACAGTTGCTGATAAGCGATTTGGATTAATTTGATTCGCGTGTTTTTGGGGTGAGTGCATTTGTTTCTTGCTATTAACATTTTTTTATTTCCAAAAAATTATTCGATCTGAACAGACTTATTTGTCGTTAAATGGCACTAATTTTTAGAAATTAATTTGAAATGATTTCGAGTGATGGAACTCTTTATTTTGACCTTTACGCGCTCCATTGCTTGTCTGTTTTCTTGTAGTTCACAAGTTTCCCGTTTGCAAAGAGTACAAATTTACCGATAGGGTGATTAATTTTGTGCCATCTCGTTTGGTGGAAAAATAAATACATTATTTCGTAGTGTCCGGTCATGTATGCACCGTTTTGTTCTATAATTTGTTGCCATATTAAAGGATTTTTTCAATCTTCTCTTAATACAAATTTCTTATCACTCAGGAAATTTTGCAATGAGAGAAAAAACTGGTAATCGCTTGGTACCAGGTCCGGACTATATGGAGGTTGCATTAAAACTTCCCTGCCAAGCTCCTGGAGTTTTTTGGTGAGTCTCGACAGACGTGTATGGCCTTGTGTTGTTCTGATGGAACACTACACCTCAATACGGAAGTAGCACATAATGAATGATTCCTTTCAAGCCCCATCAAATAGTCCCATTGAGCTGCTTCATCACGCTTTGACTACGATCGTTTTCGCACAATATTGTCGTATGTGACCCATTTATCATCCCTAGTCACTATCTGTTAAAGAAATGGGTCGATTTCATTTCACTTGGCCAAGGCTTCGCAGATGGAAATTCGGTCGGTGTGGCACCTTTTGCCGGTGTGCGAGCTTTTTTATGAATCCAGCTTTGCGCAAATGGTTTAAAATTGTTTTATCGTCGATCTTTTGCTTCTAGGCGATACTGCGACTACTAACATGCTGGAAAACTTCGATTATTTCTGTGATTTTATCAACATTTTCGACATTATCGTCATTTTCTTTAACATCAAAAGTGCCTGAACGGAATCGACGAAACCAAAATTACACGTAATTGGCTGTTGCAGTATCAGCACCATAAACACGATTTACAATTTCAGCGGCCTGGCTTACATTTTCGCATTTTCGCATTTATCAAAGAAAAACTGTGAAATGTTCTGAAATTTCTCTTTGTGAACTTCCATTGTTAACACCCTGTAACTCACAACTGTAACTTATTAGTGTAAAATGCCACCTTGACAGCGACCATAAATTTTAAATTGTTTAATTAATACTTTACGAGATATCCATCACTACGGCCATCTACCGAGAAAATAATGGATTTCTTTAAAACAAAAAAAAAACATCAAGAAATATCTTTAAAATGTTAAAAAGAACCGGAGCTGTTTCACTTTAAAAGGCTCTATACCAAATTTTTCAAAATTAATTAAATCCCAAAATAATAAAAAAAAGTTTTTTAATTTTTTTAGTTTACTTCTTATTATAGTTGAGCCCACAAATAAATCAACCAATTTTCAGAAACCTTTATGACAATGTCCAAAATACTTAGATCACTTGACATGAAATCACTCAAATGTAAATAAAGTCTCACATTGCTAAATCCAATGTCACTTTTGTGTAAAACTGCAGGTCGCTAAAAATTTTAACAGAAAAATATTACTGTTGCAAGCAGTTAATCCGCGAAGGAAGCATGAGTTCTCATATCCAAAAATGATTGAAAATCTCTTTCTTTAGGCTAAAAATGATTTCCGATGTGAAGAAGAAAAGCCCATACATATAAATTCCAATATACTAATACTAATGCACCAGTGTGCAAGTAAGTCAAGTAAGCCAAGTGAATGCCTTTCAGATAACCATAACTGCGCGCGGTAAATTAACGAACTAAAGCCGACACCATAAAATCGCCATACATCTGGTAGCTTTTATGCTTTAAGTAATGAAAATGTCTTTTACGAGCAATGAAAATCAAACTTAAGAGTTATTAGCGAAAATTGACGCAAGTGAAGTGGTGCTCAAGTTTACGCTTTTGATTAGTTAGAGAGAATAGGAAGCGTAATTTCACAGCCACTAAAGCACAAAGTGGTTGCGAAAAAAATAGGGAACGCAATGAAACGACAACTTTTTTTGTTTCTTTACCGATTAATAAGTGACCACGACACCGACACGTGCAGGTGTAAAATAACGAATAAGAATAGTATGAAATTAAGAAGAAATTCGTTTGGCGGGTGATCGCGACGAAATGCGAAATGTTGTGTATCAATGAATTGTGCGCAGAAATAAAAAGAAAAATTGAAAAAGTGCTAAATTGAATTGAAAACTCGAATGCGAATTGATTGGCACACAATAGTTCTCGAAGAAAGCGTTAAGACGATCTAAAATAAAAAATTAAATACAAAAGAAAAAAATAACAAGCAGCGCAACAAAACAAAACTATGTTCAATATGCGGAAAGAGAAAACGAAAAGGTCGTTTGGGGTTTGATTGATTTGTGGTCTGCAAAAATTTCACACACCTAAATGCGTGCAGGTAGATTTTTACAGCTTAATGCGGCTTTTTGTTTTTTCTGTTCTTTGTTTTTTGTTTCTATTTTTTCCACCTCTTGCTGCTCGAGGAGTCACGCACGCGCATCAACGAAACTCTTGACTTTCAGCCAAAGTAATGTGGTGTTGATGGACAAGTGCTTATGTATGTATGTGTGTACGTATGTGCGCTTATAAACGATAATTTATGGAGATGTTGTATGCATTACTGTGTAGGATTGATTCGATGTGGCTGCTTAAAGAGTTTACTGGGTCACAAAAAACATGTTTTTTTATTATTTTTATAATTTGGTTTTTATTACACCGAGCACTTACTGAAAGAGTTTGTTTGATGACTGATTGAATGATGCTAAAAAAATTGATAAAAAAAATTGAATAAAAAAATTAAAAATAAAACTTATTTGCAGATTTTATCGGTATGAAAAAAGTGCGGAAAGTCATAAATTAAGTAAAAATACCATTAAATGCATTTTGAAATTTAGGGGAAAATAGTCAAGCGTTAAGGGGACAGATACCTGTAAACGGTCACATTTTGCCTGATTTTCATTAAAATTATTTAAAATGAAGAAGTAAATATATTTTTTTCAAAATTGGCATACAGTTTATTCATATTTAAAATAATATATATTAACATTTTTTTTTATTTTAATCATTTAAAATGGCGGATGTACACTCAGTTTTTCCAGGAAGGGGCTTCTTAATCGGCAGCAATTGTAGCATCGGCGTCAGTGACCTGAATACAAAAAACCAAAAATTTGTTTCTTTATTAATGTCATAATTTCTATATGAAATAAAAAAAATGGAAAAAAATTCGCGGAATAAAATGTTTAAAAAAAATGTATTTTGGGGCGAATTTTCCTACTATTTTTGCTTCGGAAAAATTTTCGAAATCTTGTAAATTCACATAGAAAGTAATGTCATAAAATAGATGTGTGCAAAATTTCAGGGAGATCCATCCAATTCAAAAAATATAGTTTTGAGAAAAACGCGTCTACAGTTTGAATACATGAAAATTCCTCTCCCAGTGCTCGAACGCAAAGAATAGAGTCGTCACGGTTGGCGATCTATAATATAAGAAATACTTCAATTTACGTTCTAAAATTTTTTTCACATAAATTTTGTTTTCGAAATTTTACAGGTATCTGCCCCCTTACATTCGACAGCACGTAAGGGAGGTGCCTACATGCCGCGAAGTCTAAATACTGTATATCCCCGCAGAACTAATACGTCTAAGCGAGATGACGTTGCTCAGCGCTGACTGAGAGAATACAGAATTGGGAAGGACGGACCTCCCCTCCCGTTTGATATCAAACAAGGTTTCAGACAGGGTGACTCTCTGTCGTGTGACTTATTTAACATGGGACTGGAAAAGATCGTACGAGCCGTACAACTTAATCACTCAGGCAAATCCGCTGTCATCAAACAAACAGTCAGCGCACTCGCGTATCGGCACCCATATCACTGTTGACAGTTATGATTTCGCGGTTGTTGAGAGGCTTCGTTTATCTAGGAACCAACATTAACCACGATAGCAAAAATCGCTAAGCAATTTTAACGCCAATCAAGAAGAAGAAGAAGTTAAATAGGTCATATTATCTGGGCGTTGTAGGGTGTCTCAGAGCGCAAATGCCAGAAAAGGCATGAAAGAGGCCAGATTTGTTGAAGAAGAAAATCTTGGTGTTACACCTATGATGGGCCGTCTTGAAATTTAAGGCATTCTTCGTGATTAATTGTTCACGGCAGGTCTATGGGTGGCATAACCAGGCTAACCTAACCTAACCTAACCCATATAAAACTTTTTCACATGTCTTATTGATAATTAAATAAAACTATTCCAATCGCAAAACAATTTTTTTTTCAACACTATTAATTTATGCACTAAAGGGTTAAAATTCAAGAGTTATCCACTAGGTACCTATTTTAGTGGCTACGCAAAATTACACTTTACGAAAATAACCGAATATGTGCAACCAATAACGCAACTTAACGTAACGAGTCTATTAAATTCATAACAATTCATTGGTGCCATTTGTAAATACACCGTATTTATTTTATTGACCATATGTGTAGCTTTTGCCGTTCCAATTTCGAGTAATATGCCATCTCAAGTGAATTGTGATGATTTGAAATAAATGTCGTTTTGTTAACTGATTTCTCTTATCAAATTGATAGACTATAAAGCTTTTAGCAATGATTTACGGATGTGAAAAAAAAACATAAAGTTAACTTTTTATGAAATTATGAAACAAAAAAGAGATAGTGAATTTATATGAATTATACTATGTATGATATATTAGGCTTGCATTTTTTCTTTTAACTTTTTTTCCCAAACTTCCACCAAAAAACAAGCATAAAGAAATTTTGCAGCTACATACGATTATATGCATATATTTTCTCAATTCAGACGTTTAGGCAGTTATTTCAATCATAATAGTCATTGCCATTGTCAGATTAAGTTCATATAAATGAATTTCGATTTCTTTACTTCAAATTGAAAAGAAAATCCTATAACGGTGTTGACAAGTAAAAGTAACGCTCTTTCACGCTGCTCATTCAATTTTGGTAGGTATTTCAATAATTTATGGCAGCTTAAGTGCGGCCAAAGGTGAAATTTATATACATATATAAACAAACATTTACACGCACTCTTTGGGTTGAGCTTGTGAATACGTGTGTTTGTATATCAGTCGATAAAATTAA
This sequence comes from Anastrepha obliqua, assembly GCF_027943255.1. Classification (NCBI taxonomy): domain Eukaryota; kingdom Metazoa; phylum Arthropoda; class Insecta; order Diptera; family Tephritidae; genus Anastrepha; species Anastrepha obliqua. The sequence continues at coordinate 55,275,957 of NC_072893.1, forward strand.
TGAATGGAGTTTATATCAGCAAGAAAACAGCAGTGCAGCGAAGCAGCTGAACTGTGAGGGGGAAAAAATTGTTAGTAAACCCAATCAAGTCCATTTAAAAAGCTGCCGCTGCTGCTGAGGAAAATATGAATTCTACTGGCACACTATTATTTGTGTACAGCTTTGTTAGTGTATTTCAAGTATGAGCAAATCAATGCCATGGTGCTAAGAATAAGAAGACGTAAATATTTAATAACTACCATTTAATCTAAATTGAGGCCAAACTAATTTAAAACAGCTTAATTTTGCTCCACTGAAATACGATCTTTATAGAAAAAGTATTAATGAGAGCAAATTACTTAATTTCAACTTAAATACAGTCTTCTTCATTTCCCGATTGCTATTAGTACTCAGGTTATATTTTGATGTAATCTTTGAGCTCTTTTTTGTTTCAAATAACAAACGAAAATGGAATGCAGAAAGCGTGTGAAAAACATCAAAATGAATCTTTAAAATGAAAGCAAAAGTGTTTCAATAAAAGAATTTCAATAAATTTAGTGCCTTTTACATTCAAATGAATGGAGGGAATTCACCAGATGAACTGAGCTTGGTGGGTAACAGGTTTGCCCATTTTGCACTGACACTAAATATCACTATCACTAATTTTTTGGTGAAAATAAGGGTTTCAGTGCCAACAAATATTCAGTTGTTTAGTGTTTTAAATATCCGCTTATTGCATTCATTATAGAGTGCATTATGCCCAACCCTGGCGGGAAATTAATTATGAAGTTATTTACCCTTTTCAATCACTTTTCTTTACAAAGACTTATGCGCTACTCAGATATTTTTTAAAGTTTATTTAAATAGATATATATTCGTGGCGTCTACACTTTTTGTCCTCCTAATTGTGATGTGTGTCTCGATATTTTTCCCCAAACGGACCTACAGTTTTATGCCACCTTCGAACGGCAAATGGTTTTTTTTCTTAAGCAGCTTTTTCATGTCAGAAATACCCTCGTAGGCTTGCCATTGCCCGTAGAGATGTTTTCCTTTTTTTTAACCTATTATGTGGTATTTCGCTTGCTGCCCACGCCCCACGGTTTTTTTGTCTAACATATTTTTTGTGATCAGTTTTATTAACCCAGAGTAATTAATCTTTTAGGAACAATCGTATTATATTTTAAGACATTCGCCAAAATATTTCTAAAAATTTTCGTGAGCTGATCCGATTTACAAAAAAAAAAAAATTCGAACATGAATGGGTTAAGTACTGAAAAGAATGAGAAAATACATACCTTTTCAATGTCTTGTAAGTCTTAAAATATCAATATTTCGTTGCATTATTCAAATTCAAACTAAAAACTCCAAAATTGTATCAAAAATCTGATGAAGTTATTTTTGGGAAAAAATATTTCTAAAATCTAATTTTATTTATGAAAAAACCTAATTTTATTTATGAAAAACCAGTTCACGTAGGTTTTCATTTTTATTTAATTTTTTTACTTTATTTTACATTTTTATTTTTTATTTTTTTATTTTTTTGGATAAATACGATTGCATCTGTACGACTTAATCTTGTATAGCACATTAACATACATTAAACTGCAAAATTAAAAATCTACTTCTTTATGGAAATAGTTAGTTTTAAAATATATGGCGGGAAATTTTTCAAAAACTTAAAATTTTATGAATTAGTTATTTAAATTACGTTAAAGAGGTTGATATGTTTCTAAAAAAAAAATTTTTATCACATGCCAGTTTTGTCATTAAAAAAAAAAAATAAATAATTGGCGCGTACACTTCTGTTAGGTGTTTGGCCGAGCTCCTCCTCCTGTTTGTGGTATACGTCTTGATGTTGTTCCACAAATGGAGGGACCTACAGTTTCAAGCCGACTCCGAATGGCAGATATTTTTATCAGGGGCTTTTCATGACAGAAATACACTCGGCCGCTATTAGAAAAATGTTTTTATTAATTTTGCTTTCACCGAGATTCGAACCAACGACCTCTCTGTGCATTACGAATGGTAATCACGCACCAACCCATTCGGCTACGGCGGCCGCAGTCAGTTTTGTCATTAGGGACCGTAAAAATCCCGAAGTATTAAGTGTCAAGAAAATCGGATAAGCCTTTGTATGTTTTTCTGCACTGACTTATTTAAATTTTTCCTACGACAGTTAAAACTAAAATTTGAAATTTGAAAAAGGCGAGCCAGGAGCACTGACACATCTGGTAACACCTAAAACACTCAGACTAAAAAGCCCATTATATTCAAACCTCTTAAAACTAAAGGGGTAGATGGCCAAGGAGAAAAGGAGAGAAGTGACAGAGAGAAAGAGATGGGATGGAATAGAAACACAATCAGAGATAGCTAGTCCTGTGAGAATTTTCCAGATTCTTTGGCCAATCTGAAAATACTCCTCAGTTTAAGAGAACGAATTTATTTCATTTTAAATTTTACTTTATTTTAAATTTTCATTCTCACGACATCGGAACCCGAAATTCGTAGCCTTGCTCTAGCAAAGGCAGAACACTCACAGAGAAATTGCTCAGTGCTATCCGCCTCCTATAAGCCAGACAGCCAAATCGGGTGCTCAATGACTACAATGACTGCATTGGTTGTGTCCTGTAATAAAGCCGACCATCAACCGAATGTCTTTTCTACCAAGTTTTAGAAAAAAGTTCGACAGTTTTCTGTTTCGGCTTTTCATAATACACTTTGTAGACTAGGCCATCAAGTTCTGCAGACTGCACCATCAATCTTTATACAAATTGCATATTCAATCGCTGATCCAATTCATGATTCCTGTAGAAAAGAAACCGATTATTAGTTGTGTTTCCTGTGGGGTAACCGCTGATCTACAGTTGGCCAATTCATGGGCAATGTCGTTCCATTGAACACCGCGGTGTCCTGCAACCCATATAAGTAGAAGCGTATTCCACTTTGCAACAGAATTTCGCTTCTTGTAACGTCTTTAAACAATCTTTTAAGTTTGCTTTGCGCTCTCCATAGTCTTTAGTGCAGGCTGGCTGTCTTTAAAGACTCCCAGCCAGTTGCTTTTCCTCCCATAGCGTAATGATACTCATTACTATCACCCTTTATAAAGTTACAAAAACTTTGAAAGTGAATTATGGAAAACTAAGGAAGGTAGCACTCTGCGATTTTATTCTGCTATTTATTTCATTATCAGTTTTCCATCCGAATTGCTAAGCAAATCTATACCATCTGAGTGTATTTCTGCCATAAAAATGCTCATATTAAAAAACCACCTTACATACGAATATTCTTTAAAAAAAAATTCAAATATATTTATTTATTTTACACACTAAATATCGGCTTATTGTTTTCGAAACTTTCGTGTGAAAAATTTCTTATTATATACCTTCACAAACACTAACGAAGAGTCTCTACCGCCAAACCAGGCAAATGTCGCGAAAAAGTAACTCTAAAGAATTTCAAATATTTGCAAGCAAATGGCAGAAAAACGTACACATAAAACAACAACAGGAGGAATATTGAAAAAACAAATGCAAAACAAGCTTTTACTTAAAACTGACCGGTTCGTGCTAGCGCAGCAGGAGCGCAACAAATATTTGACTAAAATGCAAATAAAAACAAAAGACTTTAGCAGCGAACTTGCGACGGAAGTTATGCATAGAAACATGTATACATGCCTACATAAGTAGATATATATTTACAGTGAAATAACTGTATACGTTGCAGTGCTGCAATACGAGCGATGTTGGGTAGTAAACGGAGACGAAAAAAATTAAATAACAGCGAAATAGTGAAAGAACCAAAAATAAAAATTCGTATATAATAACGGGGAGGCGGAAAGAAACTGTTGAAATCCATGCACTTAAATGTATATATATGTGTATGTATATATGTATTTTAACCAGTCGCTGCATTGACCATGACCACTCGCATATATACGTACGTACTTATAAATAGGTATGCGTACGTGTGTGCCTACCTTGAGCAGTCTGTGCAGTTCGGCCAGTTCCAAGCTGGCCACTCGCACGCATCTCAAGTGTTAGTTTTTCGCGACATTCCACGCTTCCTGCAACATAGCTATGTACATACGTCTGCCACTTTGTTATCTGCGTCGCCGTTGTCGTACATTTTTTGCACAATATTTATTTTTTAATTGTTTTTCTGCGTTTCATTTCCTTTTTTTTTGGCTACATATTTTATTGCACTTTGTTTCATTCTTGTCTGCCTCCATGCTAGTAGTTTTATTTTGTCTTTTTCGTATACTATTTTGTTTGTGAGTGAGTGTGCGTGTGTGTATGTTTTGTGCTGCGGCTTGTCTGACAACTTGTCAGAACGCGCCACACAGCAGCCAGCAAGCAAACAGGATGCTTTCATTGCTTTTCATGGCTGGCGCGCGCGGATTTGTACTTTGTTATCCGCAAAGCGCAACGGCTAGCAATTCGGCATCGAATAGCGCGAAATAGTATTTGTTCGCTTTGTTGTTTTCTGTTACCTTATTTGCTGTCTTGACAACATGAAAATCCTGCTGCCGCGTCGTAAATATTTAACGCATTTAATGGCTCATTTAGCCAAAGCAACGCCATGCCATACCAAGTTAGTTGGTGCTTAAGTCCAGCCCAACTAAGTGCGGTTGTGTTGTCTGCTGGCCAGTTGACGCATTTTGGTCTCAATTCATTTAGCTTGGCCTCCTATTTGCGTTAATCATTTTATAATTCCAGAAATTCAGCAAATTAACTGTTCACTAATACCATAACTAATTTATGGAGCGACTTGCAAACGGTCAACTACTCAGACACACAGTCACATAGCCACACCAGTACTCTAGCAAGTGCAATTGCATTTGCTGCTATGCCATTGCTGCTTACTTGGCTGTTATTGCAGCTTAAATCTGGTTCAGGTGCCATTTAATCGTTTTGAGCGTATTTAGTGCGCAACACGCCACGTACGGCTGTCTACGTCTGCGTCTGTGTCTACGTCGTTTTCTGTGTTCTTAATTCAGCAGCGCTCGTGTCGTTCAAAGCGCATAATTTCTGTGTGTTCATATATGCGTGTGTGTGTGTGTATGTATGTATGGGTATATAAACAGTTCGAATGCCAATTTATGCTGGTAATTATAAGCGCGTTGCGCGTATCTCATTGGAGTTGATGAGTTGCGGAAAATGCAGCACGCCGCAACAAATACTCTGTAAATGGACACTGTAGATGGTGATTCGAAGAATGCCGTTTGTTGCATGTCGCCGCCATCAGAACTAGTCCGCTCTTCGGGATTTTCATCCTAATTACATTTATGGCAGCTGCACCACTTCCTATTGGCTTTTTCTGCCTATTTTCACGCGCTTGTTAATATTCGGTTCTTCATAACGTTTATTAGTTGCACTTGTACTGTATTCGTAGACTTTTTTTCTTTTTTCATAAAATTGATATTCTGAACTTGCAGCTGCAATGGCCACCAATTATTTCGATGGTGCCTTGCTTCGTTAGATCAATCTAGTTTAGGCCGATTTCAAAATAGGAGGCCCATTGAGCCCCGAATAGGCCCATTCAAAATTCATTTATATTCCCAGATCAATTTTCTTTTTTTTTGGTTTTTTTTTTTGTTAAACACGCAACACTGATTCCACTCACTTTTTTTTCTAAATCACAGGGTGGGGCATATTAGAAAAAAATATAAATTTCCTACAAGAGTGAATAAATTTTCATTACAATTATCATTATAGGAATACTAACGTTTAATGGTAAAGTTTGTCCGTATGCTCGGTATGGAGAATCTATAATTCAATAAAATATTTACATAGGCAAAAACGTAAGATTGAAAAATCCTCGCGTATGTGCCAACTTATCTAATGAAGCGCCGCACCGTGGCGCAATTGAACGATTTTGCCGGACCACATTCAATGCCTAAGTTTGTGATAGTTCAACATGGTTTAAGTGAAGAGACCTAAAAAATGCCAACATTTTATCTTTCATCTTTCGTTTTGAAAATTTATTTACGTGCAGAAGTGGGTAAAATGAAATTTTGTATTCGAAATAGCCACCAGGTTAAAAAACGCGTTACTGGAAATCCTTTTTCAACTTTGTGGAGGTATATTTGAATACAACGAAGACGCAATTGTGATAAATTTTGATACTACTCCATCAACGTATGCGTTTAAGGTTAAATCTTTATTGCGCAAGCAATAAAAGAAGGTTTTTCTAAAAACGGTCACCGCTCGGCAAGTAATAGCAAGCCTTCGAGTGTATTTCTGCCATGGAAAAGTTCCTCACAAAAACCATCTGCCATTTGGAGCCAAAATAAAACTGTAGGTTCATCCAATTGTTGAACAACTTTAAGACGCACACCATGAATAGGAGGAGCAGCTCGGCCAAATACTCAACAAAGAGTGTAAGTGAAAATTATATACGCATCAGGAGAGACCAACCTGATGCTCTTAGAAGGATTTTTTTTGGCTCTCGTTAAATGTACCCGAGTTCACTTTTAATTTGTGTGCTATTATAAAGTTACGAATTCGTTACGTTTTCATCAAAATATAATGTCTGCTAACCAAAAAACCACAAATTCAGAAATTTTCTTGAAGACATGAAGAAGGAAGAACTTCCACTTGACTTTAATTGCTTCTGAATTTTGTTTGATTTGATAGCTGCATTTCTAAAAGAAAAGGAAATAACCTTTGCAGAATTGGACGATGATATGAAACAAGACTTTTTTGACTGAAGTCATGGATCATTTGCAAACACTGAATTTATAATTGCAGAGGAAAGACAAAATAACAGCTGACCTCTCACAGTGCAGGTATAGTTTTCATAAAATGAAATAAAAAATAAATCATATTGCCATTCTCCGCAAAAAAAAAAAAATTTCAATATTAAACAAGAAAAACAAAATTGATTTCCAGGCTTGAAATATCTTGAATCGTCTCTTGACGTTTTTCTGAATCTTTTTGAAATCAACATTATTGAAGATGAGTTTTGCATTTGCAATATAATTGTAACCCAAAAAGCGTCTGAAGAATTACAATTAATAGAGATGCAAGAAGACCCAGCTTTAAAAAAAAAAATAAATAAATAATTGGCGCGCACACTTCTGTTAGGTGTTTGGCCGAGCTTCTCCTCCTATTTGTGGTGTGCGTCTTGATGTTGTTCCACAAATGGAGGGACCTACAGTTTCAAGCCGACTCCGAACGGCAGATATTTTTATGAGGAGCTTTTTCATGGCAGAAATACACTCGGAGGTTTGCCATTGTCTGCCGAGGGGCGACCGTTATTAGAAAAATGTTTTTTTTTTTTATTAATTTTGCTTTCACCGAGATTCGAACCAACGATTTCTCTGTGAGTCCCGAATGGTAATCACGCACCAACCCATTCGGCTACGGCGGCCGCCCAGAGGACACCCAGCTTTAGAATTAAAAAATAAGTTGACGTTGATTATCCCGAATTGAAAAAGGCTGCTTATTTCAATATCCAGAACAACGTACGTACCTATGTGGATCATTTTATTCTACTTTAAAATTTGTGAATTCCAAACATCACTCAATAACAACTAATCAGCATCTCAAAGAGTTACTGAGAAGTGCTGTCACCAAATTTTAAAAAATTATTAAGAGAACTAAATGTGTTTAATTTTTAATATTTAAATTCAATACAAATGTGTGCCTTTATTTATAGCTTTCAATAAATACTATATAATTTCTATAATTTGGTTTGGCCTACGTTTTAAATGCGGCTCGCGAAGATTTCAAATTTTGAAAAATAGCTCAGATTATCAAGGAGTCAGCCCTAATATATATAAAGTAACAATCAAAAAGGTCATAGCGCGTGACACTGCTTTGTATTTTTGGTGTTGTTTGCCTCAAATATCTCACTTTACGCCACTGAAGAGCGTAGACTTCGCACGAGTTCGCATCAATGACTTTTAAGTAAAAGGTCATTCTACTAATTAAGTTCGTTGCCTAAGTCTTCTTTAGGGAGCGCAAAATACCCCATTTGCTTCAACACATAAAATTGTCTAGTTCAGCTATCTTATGTGGATCGCTCCATTGTGCGACCTGCACAGCCACGAAATACAAAGAAGCGATTCCGTGCCAAGTGATCTTAGTATTTTGGTATAAAAAGAAGTAAACTGAAAGAATTTCATAAAAACATTATAATTTTAGGATTTATTAATATGTAGAACTTGACTTTTTAAAGTCAAATATCTTAGGTTCTTTTTAAAACTTGTATATATATATTTTTTAATTTAAGTAATATATAAAATATATTTTTTAACAAAAATTTTTTTGGAAAAAAATCAAATTTTTTGTACAAAATTTGTGAGAGAAATTTGGTTTCATATCTTAAAACCAATTTTAAGATGTTTTTCTTAGTTTTTTGATTAATGGTATGCTGTGCTTCGTAATCCTATGCTGATGGCCTTAAGATCTTCTCAGCGATCAAGACACAAGAGGGTGCCATTAACTTTCAAACCGATACTGATAGGCTGTACGCGTGGTGCCAGAAATAACGTCTCTCGCTGAGCTTATCAAAGTGCTTTTAAGGGGGGGGGGGGGGGGGGGGGGGGGGTAAGGCATAAACGCTAAAAAAAACACTTTTTTCATGAATTTATTGTAGCGAAACGGTTCAAGTCAGTTTATTAAAAGTTGTTGCATATTATAAAGTAGCATTTCAAAAATATTTGATAAAATTTTCATGTAAAAATAGTGCAAAATGAGCGAATGAGAGCACATTTACGTAGACGTCTTTTCAAAAATACATTTTGCAGTAGTCAGCATATCTCAGCGTAGAATCATCTGAAATCAAAAAAATGATTTAGTTAAAGTATGAGTTAAACTTCCCCCCAACGTTTATTTTGACGATTTATTTTCATTTTCAGCCATTTGGTAGTCGTTTGAAGTAAAAAGTGATTTTTGACGAAAAAATGCCGCCATTTTGTAGGTGTAAAACCACCTTAATATAAAAAAAAAATGGCGAAAAAAAAACGTTGGGAGGAGGTTTTTTATATGTAAAATATGTGTGCAAAATTTCAAAAGGATCGGTTGAGTAGTTTTCAAATGCCAATGACTAAGCACTTTAAAAAAAAAAGGTTCGAGAAAACCGCGTTTAAAGTTTGTAACGGACTACGCGCGCAACTGCTGCGTCTCGGCAGATGTTTGAGGCGGCTCGGCTTTATGCTCTATAACTTAAAAAGTTTGCTCGGATTGACTTAAAATTTTAACACGGTATTTTTGAAATGTTTTACTACAATAACATGCAAAAAAAAAAAATCGATTTTTATCCCTTACCCCCCCTTTAAATGAGTTACTCGAAAACAACTAATATTGCGTGTACTACGTACAATATCTCGACTTTTGTCCTTCCTAGTGAGATTAATAACCTTGCCTAACAAATTTTCTTTTAATAGCCGTATAAAATATCAACATCTTTCTCGGAATGCCTCTCAGTTTTCTAAATGTATACCATCAAAATACTCTATACATCATTTGTTGGATCTCATTTATTTTGTTTGGAGATCAGCAAACTATCAATAGAATCGAACGTGTACCAACATTTTTTCTCAAATATGCCGTTCAGTCTGTGAACTATATTGATCCCATACCCTCATATTTCGATCGTCTTATGCTTATAAGTCTCAAATTTTTAGAAACTCATAGCTTTATACTATGTCTATCATTTACTTATTGTATAATATCATTATTCGAGTCGTTGATTGCCTTTTTTTGCCGGAAAGGATTCCATTTAAGGCTCCCCATTGATTTCTTAGAAACTTCTACTTTTTTTTGAGGAAAACTCTAAAACCAATAATGCCAGTAATGCTCCTATTGCTCGCGCTATACGTGACTTGAATTCTAGAATTGGAATTGAAATTCATAGACTTAAATACATAAATAAATAAAAATCTCTGGAAATTTCAGTGTGGCTTTCGCATAAATTCCTCTTCTGCGATCGATTTGCAGATGAACGTAATGTACGAGCACGTATTTTGGCGCTAAGCTCAAAAAGCTAATGCAATCGTGCTATGAAACTTTGAAAGATTACTGAGCATAGTTCCAGCTACTCATAAAGTATTCAGAACCAACATTTAGTGGTTGTTTTTTACAAATGCCAAAAAAATGTCTCCTCTTTTTCTCAAAAAATTAAAAACTAAAAAAACTATAAAAAAATGAAAAAAGAAAAAAGAAAAAAAATTAATTTCGTTTTTCACAAAGGACAAAAAAAAAACATTTTCTAAAAATTAAAACAAGAAATATTAAAACAAAATTAATTAAAACAAAATTTTTTAAGGCACATTTTAACCTAAACAAAAGATAAATACTATTAATAAAAAAATTGATTGGTCTTTTTTTACAAATGACAGAAACCACAAAACAATTTCCTAAGAATTTGGAACAAAAAAATTTATTTAAAAACATTTTTTTTTGGAAAGCATATTTTAGCGTAAAACAAAATGATAGAAAGAGTAACGACGATATTTGATTTTGACAAAAAAATGTTCCCAAAACTCTGAAACAAAAAAAACTGAAGTTTTCTAAAAAATTTTTTTTTTAATTATATTAAAGCTTAAAGCAACTATAAAAATAAGGAAAAAATAATAATTGTCACTTCTAACAAAGTACAAAAAAACCATTTTCAAAAAATTAAAAAAAAAATATTAAAAAAAAATTAATTAAAAATTTTCTTTTTATAAAGCACATTTTAACCTAAACAAAAGATAAATATTATTAAACAAAAAATAAAAAACATTGATTGGTCGTTTTTCACAAATGACAGAAAATTAAAAAAAATATTTAACTAAAAACATTTTTTTTTTTTCAAAGTATATTTTAGCTTAGAAAAATAATGAAAATAATAACGACTTTATTTGATTTTGACAAGAAAAATGTTTTCCAAATAACTTAAACAAAACAAATTGAATGTTTCGAAAAATATTTTTTTTATTATATTATAGCCTAACACAATAATAGAAATAATGAAAAAACAACAACAAAAATTCTCATCTCTCTCAAATGACAAAAAACCCATTTTCCAAAAATTAAAAAAAAAATATAATATTAAAAAAAATTAATTATAATTGTACTGGGATATAAAAAAAATAATGTATATTAATATTTAATTTTTTTTTTTCAAATTACTTTTTAGCGCAAAAATTTTGAACAAAAAATTTAATTGAAAACTATTTTTTTTTGGAAAGTATATTTTAGCTTACAAAAATGATATAAATAAAAACGACTATATTTAATTTTGACAAAAATGTGTTCTGAAAAATCTTGAAGAAAAAAAAATTATATTTTTCCAAAAAAAATTTTTTAGAAAGTATATTTACACCTAAGAAATAATACAAAAACTTATGAGCGTTTTGTACAATTCACAAAAGAAAACTTTCCCAACAATTTTGGAAAGAAATTAATTTTTCTGATACATCTTTTTGTGTAGCCCTCTTTTGTGTAGCGCCTTCTTTTATGCGTAGCCCCAGGTAGCCTCTAGAGTGCATACCGGTTAATATTATTTAGCTTTTGATTACCAGCTCTGACTTAATTTTAATGCAATCTGTCTGGTTCAAGGTACCTACAGCAGTACCCACTGACGTACTAACCAGTTTGACTTGCTTCTAATAGTACAAACCAAAGCAATCACTTCAGCTGCACCTTTGCAAACAAGAGAAATTCTAATATCAATTCGAGTAATTTAAATTATCAACGGCATTTCCGCTACTAAGCTCAAATGCCTCATTATTTCTAAAATATAATGGGAATGTAGCCAAGTGTATCAATAAATTATCGACGATTTTATGGCTTAACAACATAATTTCAGACGTCGCATACTTGCCAAAGAAGTCGCACAACCGGAAGGAAATAGCAACGAGCAGATGCCACAAATGCCTTGGCGGAAAAATGTTAATATGCCAACAAGAATAAATGAAAACGACGTTAGCGCGTGAAAAAAGAAAATAAAGTTATATATATTGTATATTTGTATACATATATATGTATGTATCAGTCTATGCAATACAAACAAATACCTGGCATGCTACTGTAACTGCAGCAGTCAGTCAACCTGCAAGGCAGTCAGGCAGCCAGACAAGCAACTATTCATTATTCTTTACTCATCTGGCAGCCAAACGCAACAGTGGAGAAATGAGTAGTATGAAGCGCTCGATATGTAGCACGCTTTGCTGTGCCACTGCTGGCACACAACTACACCATCACATAGCCAGAACATACCAAATAAATTCCAACGTGTCAATTCGTGGCGGTGAAATTTAGCAAAACTCAAATGGCAGAGAGGCGACGCTGTGGCGCAGCGCTGACGTGCAACAGTCGACGGCGGCAGTGAGCGACGAAAATTGCATGTCTGCCTCAGCTGCCACGCTGGTCGGTTAGGATTTTCGCATGCCAATGTAACGCCAAAGGTTACTCATACGCCCAGTGGATCAAGCTGGGTTTCCTGCCTCTCTGCTTATTGTTAAAATGGTTACTACTGGCTGCTTATTTTTACAATTTTTTTTTATTTTTACTTTACTAAGATTACCTGCTAACTCGCAAAATTATTCTTTCTGCTTATATTTTACAAAGTGCGCAGCTCTCACCCCTCACGCATTCCTCATTCGTGGTGTGCCTTCGTTTTTTGTTTTGTTTCTTTCATTCACTGCTAAATCAGCAAAGAATGTTGAGAATCTTCTGAGATGTCTGCTAAACGCAACAGCTACCTCAACGTTTTATGTTGTGCAAATAAAATGCAACGAAAATCATTGCAACTGTCTGAGCGCCAGCCAAACCCAGTAAAGAGAAGCGACTGTCGTAGTGTCCATTCAATTCGGTCAACGGCCGTCTGTTCTGGCAGTTATTGCTTAACTATTAACTATATGCTAGCCACATACACACACACAAGTACAGACAATGTTCGAATATCTTTTGTATGCCAATTCCCTGCAATATTTACTGCCTTCTGTTGGCATTTTGAATGTCCCCACACTCGTACATGAAAATTCCCAAATAGATGCCCCTATTCATCTTTATTGCAATTTCGTACTCACTGGCATGTCTGGTATGCCACCACTATGTGTGTGTATCTGCCCTCTTTTGCCCTCCTGTCCATCACTCACTGGCTCACGCTGGCTGCGCGCCCGCATGAATGATTTGTATGCGCATGCGTTTCGTTGCGTCTTCGCTTTGCTCAGCCAGCCAGCATATTTTTTTCTAGTCTTTATTTTGTTGCTGTTGTTATTGTGTCGTTGTGGTTCTTTTGCATTTGTGCTTGCGTTTTGCAGTTTGCTGCCCATCGTAAGTGGCCTCAAATGGAACTTGGTTGGTTTTGCGGTAGGTTTTGTCAGTTACGCTGCTTATTGAATTTACTGATTAAGATGGATTGCTAACGTCAACATATTTTAAGCTGCACATTTTTAACCATTATTATATTTATGTGCATACCTAGTAGGTACATATGTGTGCGTAAGTTAAGTGGAGAAAATCGTAAATCATTAGATGCTTGGGTGGCAGCAGTTTTGTGGTCAGGTCTAAGGTTAAATAAATCTTAGTATAAATTATTTTCCATCGATGAGGGCCAATAAATAACGCATTTTCACCTATCAACCAATTGACTCCCAATTGACACTGGCAATGCTGGAGTGCAGAAGAATTTGAAGAATTAGGAAAAATGTAGACAAGCCCAGAGTTCATCTTAGTATTTCATCTATCTGTGTCTTCTTGCTATGGTGATATAAGCCGACCCTCCCAAGAAGAATATTTAGAGGCATAAACAAGTATTTGAAAAGTTCGAACTCATAATAAGCTCTTTAAAGAATCCGCAATGAAGGTGTTTCCGGTATTGTGAAGGGTAATTTATGTGAGCTTCAACTCCAAGTGAGTCTGACTACGAGTCGTATACTAATAACTGGTATTGGTTTGATATAGGACGATTTCCACTTAAGTATGCTCTCTACATTATGCTCATATTCATAATAAGTATCATGAATAAACAATCATCAATCTACACCAACTATCGTTGGATTAGTCTTCCGAAAATCGCATACAAGATTCCATTGAACGCACTAAGAGAAAGGCTGCATCCTACCATCAACCAATTCACTGGACTTTATTGGCCTTGTCAGTGTTCAAGGTTGTGACCCAGAAAATTACCTAATGACCAGATATTCACAATACCTTAAGGAGAAAAATAGACGGGCACCATATCTTTGTCAATTTCAAAGGCACTTTTGACAGTACGAGAAGGAGTCGCTCATATGCAGCCATGTCTGAATTCGGCAACTCCCACAATAGAAGCAGCTCCATCAGAAAAAAGCATGACCTCTCAGAACCGTTTGATACGAAACAAGTTTTACTTTGAACTAAGTAGGCAATTGAATAGTAAAGTCTTCTCTCGCCGAGTAAAAACCACACTTCATAAATCTCTCATCATGTCCATCCTACTGTCTGGCGCAGAAGCTCGGACAATGACAGCATCCGATGAAGTGGGTCTTGGAGTATTTTAAAGAAAGATGCTACGGAAAAGTTTTGGAATTTTACGCATTGGTGACATTGAATATCGCGAATAAAGATGCGGGGGATAGGTCATGTCATTCGAATCTGAAATTATTCGCTGCATTACCTACTGATGGTAGCACAAGATTGCTGATTGCAGAGCAGGTGATTCTGGTAGGAATTGGCTTGATTTGGTGGGCTTAGCCTCCAACGATTAATACGAAAACTAAATGTCTGGCACGCCTTGTTAAACTTGAACAAAGTCTCTTAAGCAGTTATTGGGTCCATATTGTATAATAGCTTTTTAGTTACATGCATTTTTATGCGTAAACTGAATTTAAATATACCACAATTATTTTCTTAAGAATAATATAACAAAGTTTAGCTGTCTGTTTTTTTTCCGATACCTATAGCCAATTGTAAACTACTTATAGATAGGGAAACCATCAACAAGGTAAATGCAAGTTGGCAAAACCTCACAACATGCGAACTAAGCAGACAGACATGACCGAAATGGAACAGCTATAAGAAAAATGATAGGGGTATTAACGTGTCATTGCTTAATAGGCAGCCACGCTAGAAGGTTAGGACTCCCATACTTCAATTTCTGTAGAAGCTGTCTTAATACAGAAGAAGAGGAAACAGTCAGACACCTTTTAAGTGAGTGTGAAAGCTTAGCTACAAGGAGGCTCCCCACTCTTGATACGGTATTTTTAGTTGATGTAGTGAACATAGTGCTTCTAAAATTAAATATTAAAGCTACCGGATGGTTTGTAAAGAAATCCATAGGATAAGGATAAATTCCAGTGATATCACAATGGACCTATGAAAGGTCTAAGTGTGTCATTGCGGCAGGCACCCCACCTACCTACCTTAGCTGTCACTAAAGAACAATTTAACCCCCTTCCAATGATATTTTTTGACTCGTCTTTAAAAAAAAAGTATAACAATTTATTAAAACGGTAGCTGGAGGGTTAATATATTAATATGTATTTATATAGAGTAGAGGCAATAATTTTTTATGGAAGAAAATAGTTATTAAAGCGACCGTATTTCAACTAGTAGCACAAGAATTTCTGATAATTCAAGTGAAAGCTGTACTTTGCTCGAAAATAAACATATATCAAAATATTATTCCATCTAACGATATTTCGCAGCAGTACGAGTAAAACTTCTGCCTGTAACACTTTGCTTGATTTAATGGTTCACTTGAATAGAGGCGCCAACCAAGCAAGAAAAATAATAACAAATATAGGAAATTTTTTTTTTTTTTATGTTTTACATTTATTATTTAAAACTTAATAGTTTGTGCTGCCAACTTGTTTATAAATTACTTAGTAAATACAATGATGAATCGATTTGTACGAATTCTGCAGATAGCCTAATGAAATTTCCGGCCATGCGGTTCGAATCAAAGCATTTTTGTCTTATTGTTACCCATTCACATAAATCCTGGAAGCAAGCCTTCCCCATAGATTTTCAATAATGTTCAGATCTGGCCGTGATAAAGTGTCAACGTTTTGGGACGCAATCCAAGTGTTGACCATACTTGAAGTGCGACCAGGTGCATTATCCTGTTAAAAAATCCAATTAGTGGTTCAAAGTTTTCACGAATAGTGGTAAAAGATGATTCCAATAGAGTTTTATAGCTGTTTCTCGTCATTGTGTACCCTACAATTTTCAAATCAAATGCGCCATGGGACGATATTGCTGCTCATTCCATGACACCACCGATTTCAACTACCTTTTCTGATTTCTTAAGTCGTGGAAATAGTACTTGTAGTTGTATCCATCTTATCCATCCAGATGGTACTTCTTTTCGTCACTTAATACTACTTTTTCCCATTCACCGGGATCGTTAGTTGTAACAGAACTCCAACCATGTGGCTTCTTGCAAAATCAAAGCGGCGTTCTTTGTAAAATTTGTTCAAAATTGTTTTTCTTTTTTGCTATGTCTTTTAGAATAGTCCTGCGTATAGTAGATTTGCTAGCTACAACATTTGTCAATTTTATTGTTAAAAACGCATAGTTTGATGCAATCCTAAAGGTTTAGCGGGCTTCCTTTGGTGTTACAGCCATCGCAGTTTTGCCAGATCCACAACGTTTGGACTTCAACTAATCTTTTTTGGAGATTTGACATTTTGAAAGTCCCTCTGAGGTCAAAATATGGATTTATTCTTTTTCACGATCTATTAAACCTTTCTGCTTTCACATTTTATTAGAATTAAGAAGTTTCCAACCAAACACAATGACTACTTAAAAACGATCCCTTTTCACAACTTTAATGCGCAAATAATGTAGGTTTACTGAGCGCCTCCATTCAAGTGAGCCAACAACTCAAACAAACACAGTATTACAGCTGCTGATTTTTTACTGCTGCGAAATACCGTTAGATAGAGTAATGTTTTGATGCATGTTTGTTTTCGAGAAACATACAGTTTTCACTTGAATTATCAAAAGCCCTTGTGTAACTAATTAGTTGAAATACTATTACTATAATAACCATTTTCTTCCATAAAAATTATGACTTCACTAAACTGCTTCACCACGCCTTCTAAGGCTTCCTCCTAGTAAACTTTTACCCGGGTCTTAATCACTTTTTCTCAGAAATGAAGAGATGTAGCGCCTTTACAAAACACTCCCCAAGAAACCAATACAGAGGCTGGATGGTGAACCTTGGAACAACATTTTTTGCGTCTTTAGAAGTTTCAACATAGATTTTGTCAATTTACTTATTAAAAACTTGTTGAACAGTGAAAATTTCCTCATTTGTGAAAAAAATATTTTCAAGCCCGTTGGCCACCGACGAAGCTGCGATAGACATCTATCGAGTCTAATTTTCTTCAAGCGCGTTGTCAAAATATGACCAGTTGAGCGACGGAGGGCTTTCATGTGGAAACCATCTTTAATTAGTTTAAAAATGGGTCTGTCGATACATTCATTTCCTTGAACATGATTTTCCGCTTTCCAAGGGGATCGCTGCGCATTTTTTCTCGAACGAATTTTATGGGGGCACTGGTTCGAGCCACGCGGCCACTTCTTTTTCTGTCTGTCACTTCAGACGGTTGGGAAAAACGATTCTTCGTGCGGTAAGCAAACATTCTCGAAATATTAAGTTTTTTCAGCTATTCATAAATCTTGCTTGCACTTTTGCCGCTCTTTTGTAATACGAGGTTGTAAAAGTATCGCGATTTTTTTGTTTTTTTTTTTAAATTATTTATTCATTCATTAATGTTCATTAATTAAAGTAATCCCCATGAGATATTATGCGCTTGTGCTAACGAATTTTCCATTCTTCGAAGCACTTCAAAAAATCATTTTTTTTATCTTATTCAGCTCCTCCTTCGATGCCGACTTGATCTCGTCAATCGGAGCGTAGCGTCGTCCTTTCATGGGCCTCTTCAATTTCGGGAACAAGAAAAAGTCATAAAGGGCCAGATCTGGGGAATATGGTGGCTGTGGCATCATTATTGTGTTGTTTTGGCCAAAGTCGCCTTTTTCGGTCTTGGTTCGGACGGCAGATTCCATTGAGATGATTGAGCTTTGGTTTCCACGTCATAACCATAAACCCACGATTCGTCACTCGTTATGATCCTCTGGAGCAAATTTGGGTCGTCGCGGACAGAGTCCAACATCTCATTAGCAATGTTCATGCGATGCTGCTTTTGGTCGAAATTGAGCAGTTTTGGTACGAATTTTGCGTCGATCTGTCTCATGCCCAAATCATTGAAAAAAATCGACTGGCACGAGCCAATCGATATGTCTAGGTCCTCAGCAACTTCTCTAACGTTGATTCGACGATTGGCCAATACCATTTTCTTCACTTCATCCATTTTTTCGTCTGAAATTCGTTGTTGAAGTGCTCGGGCGTCCGGCACGCCGGCAAGTTTTTCGTCGTTCACATCTTCTCGGCCTTCTGAGAACATTTTGTACCACCGATAAACGTTGCTTTGGTCCAAAGTAGCTTCTCCATATGACACAGTCAACATTCGGAATGCATCCGCGCACTTAATTTCGTTTTCCACGCAAAATTTGATACAGGTTCTTCGATCCATCTTTTTGAATAGGTAAAAATCAAAGACGAGCCGAAACACGTGCAAGCAAAGGAGCTGTCAACAATTAACTGAACATTCCAAATGGCCGAACTCGTACGCAATGCATGCGAACAAAAGCAAAAATAACGAAACTTTTTTCTGTACGCGTTGCAAAATTTGTCACAGAATTTATAGTAGGAAAATATTAATTTTTCTCTAACAAAACAGTTCATTGAAATAAATCTCAGCAGCTCCGCTGGTCACATGTGCATCAAAAGGGAGAACTCTTCCGAGTTAGAAATGGTAAACATAAAGAAGCATAGCTTCACGTTAGGGATCTACGACTGCTTGACACGAGTTCGGTCGTAAGGAAAACGAAGAGTTATTCGGAATTGTATTTCGGGGGTTAATGAAACATTTTTTAAAAAAAGGAGGTTAAAAAACTGCTAGCTGTCTCCCGAGAATGTCAAAACAAAAAAACAAAAACTATACTAATCCTATTCACAAGCAATAAAAATCCAGTTAATGCCAGTTGAATGAAAAATAAATGAAAATAAAAAGATGTTCGCAATTATCGAATTACTTGGATTTGTATCTCGAAATTTACACTTTTACTTTCACGACACATTTTCTCACATACCTTACCGGCTGGCGAATGCCAATTTAAATGCTATCATTTCAATGCGCACATACACACGCAAACGCGATCATATGCGTACGGGCAAGCCTGTGCACCAGAGATACGGCGACTTTTATCGCTCATTCATCAGCTGGACAATCACAATCTCGTTTTATGGGTATTTGTAAAAATGTTAAAGTTTTTTTATGATGCAAATTGAATGTATCGCTTTGTTGTGCGTGACAAATTCGTTCACATGCACATTTTTATTGTATATGCCATCTATATACCTGTACATCCGCAATAAACGTTTCAAACTGCATTGAAATACTTGAGTCTATAGTAAATTTTGATTTAATTTAAATTTGATTTTCTTTTTACCGTTTTGGTTGGCATTGTGCATTGTATTGTGCATGCAAGCATTTAGCGGCATTTGCTGATACTTTTTTAATCTATGTGATCTAGTTTTGAATTAAAAAGATAACTGCCAATTTTCAATTTCCCAATCGTTGTTGTTACTGAAATTGTGTAAACTACAATAAAAATCTGCTTACCTTCACTTTTTCGCCACAATAACAACAAGAGTGAAAATAACTCATACTAAAATAGCGTACGTACGCTAAACAACAACACAGCACTCAGCGTATTCTTCACACCTGTCCGGACACTCTACTACTTCCATATACTGTCATTCCGTCAACAGCTGGTTGTGCCTACCACTGAAAGCCAGTGTACTATTGCTATGTATTTTTATTTAAATTTTATCACTTTTTTGAATGTTGTTAATTGCGGTCATTGATTTTGTGGTTCAGTATCGCCGTTCCAACACGAATATGATTGAAGCATCTGCTATTCACTTTCTTTTACAGCAATATCAATGAAATTTGTTGTAATTTTTTTGCCATCTCTCAAGTCAGTGGTAGGCAATAGCATTGAAAATATACTGGCATGCAATAAATAGCGGAACAAAATAAAATGAGTTCTATTTCGGCTTTCGCTCTCAGGATATGTTAAGCAAATGTTAATGTTCAAAGTGCATGTTAATGTTCAAAGCTCATGTTAATGTTAAAATATATGTTAATATTAACCTTAAATGTTAATAGAATATTAAGCCTATTGAAGTCGCACTGATCATATTTGTAGCTCTCATTCACAAGGAAATAAAAGATGTCTGACAGGAAAAGTTTGAACTCATTGCGAGGGGGCATCATACAGCATCTTCAGATCCAGCAATGAGCAAATTTTAAACGAATGGCCAGCAATGCGCAATATCTCCAAGACTTTTACTTAACCGAGTTAATTGTAGTTAAGGGGTAATATGCAGTTAGAAGGCCGAAAAAAGCGAAGTTTCCAGAATTTTTTCTGGGAAAACTTTAAAATTTATTGATCTAAAAATTTGGGCACATATTATGTTATGTTTTAGCTGTATTTTAAGACTAAGTATTTGTAAAAATATTTATTTAGAAAAGAGCTACAGCTGATCTCCTGGAGCTCCTCTCAAAAAAGTCGTTTTGCGGTGACCACTATATCTCTGAACTGGATCCTCTGAAATTAAAAAAACAAACATATTTCCTTAAAGTAATGCTAAATCCAGTAATTCAGAAGCTCGCGTTAAAATTTGAGACTAACCGGTTTAGGCGTTTCGAGTAATGTTCGTCGCCGACTTTGAGAACAGCATTTTGAGAAAAACGCATTTAAAGTTTGAAAAGCACTATTAAGCACCCTGAAACGTCTTTTCAAATTTGCGTGTAACTTCGAGAATATTCACTAGAACGATATTAAATTTTCTGTGTGTATTCTTAAATATATGTACATTAAGAAAAAAATCGATTTTTGAAAATTCTAACTGTATATAACCCCTTACAGGAAAAATGCACACTCATATTTACCATGAATTTGAAGAGGCTAAAGACAGTATGAAGCACTTTTTAATTTAGCTAAATAAACAAATTTCGTGAATACTCAAATAGAAAAAAAGACATAGATGATTTGAACAGTGTTGAAGGTGTGTAAGGAGATGGGCTGCACGTGGGCCAACCGCATATGCTATGTCATTGAATATTCACGGTAAAGCCAAAATCTGATGTAGACGGCTTATCCTCGTATCTTTTGAAAAACTGCTCTGCAATTGCCCATCCACTTTTATTAACATTCAACAAATCCCTTGAACGGGGAAAGTTCACAAATGACTGGAAAATAACAACCATTAATGCGGTATTTAAAAGTAGATAGCAATAAGAAAATTTCCAACTATAGCCAAATCGTCAAATTATTTACGGTTTCAAAATTTTTGAGCATATAGTGAAAGATAACATTTATTTTGCAGTTAATCGTTTAATCTCTGTAGACCAACACAGTTTCATTAAAGTTGGATCTACTGCTTCTAATTTTGCAGTCTTCTCTGAATATTGTTAGCAGCTTTCCAAAAAAAAAGTTCAAGTTTCAAAAGCATTTGATAAAGTTAACCACATATGTAGTTAAAATTTCCTAATTGAACGCTTTAGGATTTCATTCCACTCTTTTAAAATGGATTAAATCCCACCTCTCCTCTCGGAAATGTGTTTTTAATGTTGATGGTTCGTCGTATATTTCTTTTATTATGTCCTCTGGTGTACCACAGGGAAGTATACTGAGTCCCGCAATTTTTATAATTTTTGCTAATGACATTTGTAATTGTTTTAATAAAGCAGATTTCCTTTTGCACACTGTTGATTTAAAGATATATCCGGAAGTACAGCGGACTCTATAAAACTTCAATCTGATCTATTATATATAACGTCGTTGCTTGGCGTAAAAGAAATAAGTTAAATTTAAAAGTCAAAAAATTGTATACCCATTTTTACCACATTGGTGGTTCTAGTTTATTCAATCGAAGTGAAATTATTGATTCTGGTGACATTTCATTCTAAATTCTGTTTTGCAAAGTCATATTCTGTACTTGCTTTTATTCGACGTTTTAGTTCAGACTTTGTTGATCCATATACGCTAAAGTTGCGTTCTTGTGCGTTCGAAGCTGGAATACGCCGTGTTGTCACATTAGTAGGCCTGAACGTGTCCAGCAAGCTTTTATGTGTTATGCTTTGCGTTCCTTCAATTTCACTGATGCAATTCCAACCTAAAAAAGTCAGTGCTTGTTTATTAATCTAAAACACTAGATATTAGAAGGACTATTCTCTCCCTCTCCAACACTTTCGTCTTGGATTTGATAAGGGGGCCATCATAAATTTGATGCAACTTAAAAAAAACATTTGAGGTCTTTCAATAATTTCCCATTAAATCGTTTCCCATTGATTCTATGGAATTTCACCACAAACAATGGCAATCTACAGTAATATTTAAGTGTGTAAATGGGCGGTGAAATAATTGGATATGAGCATTATTAAATGCAGCTCAAAACCACCAAGCCGCCAATGGGAATCAACGGAAATAATGTTAAGCAAATACTGCTGCTACTGTAAATATTGGAGCTGCATGTAAGCTGCGCTGCCGGCAGAGATGAATGAAAATAATAAGAATTAGGAAGAAAAGACTTCGTGTATGCCTACATATGTATGTAAATATTTAAATATTGCTGAGCAGTTGTAATGGGATTGGGTAGTAGTCGCATGAATGAATAAATACAGAAAATAATATAATAATAAAAACCAAATGGAGACGAAAAGAAGTGACTCAGAAGAAGTGAAGTAAAAAATGAAAGTGAACACACAAAAGCGCCGATACCACCGCAGACGAATTACACGAGTACTTATGTACGTATGCGTGTGTAGGTATTAACAGGTGCGTATGTATAATAGCAGATGATACGATGGAGAGACAGCAGAGCCGGCATTCAATTTGCTACTCACTAACGGTGCTTGCTAATGGCTCAACGGTCAGATAATTAATGGAATCTAAACTAAGGAATTTGTAGTTCATTTAGCGAACAGTTTGCTTGCGTTTAAAATATATTAAATAGCAAATATTTGATAACTTTCTTTTTTGTAAGTAAATAAATGCTTTTTTCTAAAGCAGCGCAGCTCAAAAAACTACGAAGCGAAAGAGCGCGAACCACAGTAATGTATGTACCATATGTATTAAGAACTAAATTTTTATTAACCATGCACGAAGAAACTATTTAGAACTATTTTCCCCCTACACCACTAATGTCGAATCGAATCGACTAACACAGTTTATAATTCCGTTGTACAGCTTTCCTCTCACTTTGACGAACGCTTTCAAATTTCGTGTAATCTCAGTTGCCGATGTTATCGTGTTGTAAGCAGTCATATCATTACGGAAAGTGTTATTCTTTTGCTGTTACGAAGGTTATGTTAGACGATTCAACTAATAATTAACATTTACGTAACATTCAGTCTTCCTTTTAACAGCACTTTGTTCTCGAGTTGGAGGTAAAGAGCTGTTTTTTTGTGCTTTTAGTATTTAAGGTCGGAAAATGAGTTTCGAAAAAACTTAACAGACGAGCAATAAAAACATGTGTGGAGAGCACAAAATTGAAGTCTGCAACAATTGTTTTTAATACTAAATTTACGAAATTAACCAATTTAACTAATTTAAAATTGATCTTCTCTATATTTATAAAACTGAAATATCATTTGTTAAATACAAATGTTGGCATTTAGTTACAATACATAATGAAATATAAGTAAATTTAGGTTAATAACCTCTGTCTGCGACCCCTGACTGACAAAACTATCCAATAAACAAATCGGCTGTTCACTAATCCGCTCAAGAACCGTTTGTCACACTACGATTTAATCTCAATTAACTGCGCCGTCTGTCTAGGCTATAAGTGACACATCAGTAGAGAATTTAAAAACTATTCTTTCTGATGATGAGGTGATTTTGAAGACATTCACGCTTTGCAACGAGCTTGCATTTAACAAAGAGCCAAAAAACGGATAAGAAAACTGCGATTGACGGCACATGTTTCCAATGAGCCTATCTTTACATTGATGGATGAAGTGTCCAGAGGCGTCTTAACCAAGCCCAGCACCAGTTTTTTGAGTACTTGTATTCAAAAGTTTTAACTGTATAACTATTCGGCACTGTGACAGCTATTTGGAAAATACATTTCGATTAATTTCTTATATATGTGTGCAGAAAATACACAAGACCACCAACAACCAAACAAAAAATTCAAAATTCAACGCAATTTTCCAGCCGTGTGAAACTTTTATTTATTATACCAAAATTCAATGATGCCCTATGCTCTAATAGGATCTAAAGGGGTTAAAAATTAAAATCAACTTCAATGAGCTTTACAACTTCATGCACAAAAATGTTCTAAAGATTATGATTAAAACGTGTGAAATTTTGATGAAGATTTGTAGAATTTTTTTTTTTGGGTAATCGTAGAAATTTAAAAAAGGCGAGATAGAGATAGGTTAGAATAAAAACAAAGATAGCTAGTTCTGAGCTAGTAGGTTAGGTTAGGTTAGGTTGAAACGGTTGTCCTGTGGGACACACTCAGGCTCATAGCTCATTGTGATGCCGCGTGGGGAGCTTGTCCCTATTTCTCCTAAAACCAGTGTGTGTTTTTCAAAAATTTTAAAATATCTCTGATTTCTATAGAACTGAGGTCTTCTAACTCATTAAAAAATTGTCTACCCAGAATAGTAAACCTGCGTCTGGATAGAGCAGGGCAGTGGCACAGTAGGTGCGAGATTGTCTCTTCCTCGTCTTCATCTAGACAACTTCTACAGAAATCATGTGTTTGCACACCCATCCTTTGGGCGTGTCTACCTATTAGGCAGTACCCCGTTATGACTGAGATCAATGTGCTAAGGCTGTGTTTATTTTGGCTAAGCAGAGATTCTGTGTGTTTAGCATTTAGAGTCGGCCACAGTTGACGGGCGACTTTGCAGGTGGCTTCATTACGCCATCTTTAGTTTGCTTTCTTTACAATTTCTTCAAGGATGAGTAGCTTACATGTTTGTAAGGGTATCCCTATGTCATTATCTATGTGCTCGTCAGACAATTTAGTGCCAAGTCTTGCTAGTTCATCGGCTCTACAGTTACCCTCAATGTCGCGATGGCCAGGAACCCATGTTACCTTTAGGTGAAATGACTCAGCCATCTCGTTAAGAGATGTGCGGCATTTCATGGCTACCTTGGAGGTTGTCGACTGTTTTGTGAGGGATTTTATCGCCGCTTGGCTATCAGTGAAAATGTAGATATCATTTCCGGATATCGCATCACACTGTATCAGTGTCGCGGCTTTTATTATTGCCATCAGTTCAGCCTGAAAGACACTACAGTAGTCGGGGAGCCGAAAACTGAAGGAGATCCCCAGATGCTCGGAATATACACCTCCGCCCACCCTGCCCTCGAGCTTTGAGCCATCTGTGTATACATGGATGGACTCGCCCTGTCTCACGACGTCCCGTTTCCACTCTTCCCTTGAGGGTAGGAGGGTCGTAAACGATGTAATGGCAAGTATAGGCGGGAATGCATAGTCCACCAGTCCGGGAAGCCCCAAAGTGTTAGCCAGGATTTTACCGTGACCATAATCCGTGTTTGACCACTTGTTTAGAGTGTTCAGCCTTATTGCCGCACTGCGTGCGTTATATATTGCCTAGATCTAGATCTGAGCTAGTAAGAAATCTGAAAATATCCTCCAATTTGAGAGAATGAGTATTACAAATTTTCATGGCATCCGAACCCAATTCATAGCAAAAAATTCATAGCTTACTCTAGCAAAGGCAGGACACTCACAGAGAAAATGCTCAGTACTATTTGCCGGCTCCTCTAAGCATGACAGTCAAATCGAGTGCTCAGTGACTTCAACAACTGCATTGGTTGTGTCCTGTAGTAAAGCCGACCATCAACCGAACGTCTTTTCTACCAAGCTTTAAAAGAAAGTTCTACAGTTTTATGTTCGCGCTTGCCACAAAACACTATGCAGTTCTGCAGCGTTCTGGACGGAACCATAGCCCTTTTTGTAAAGTGCATACATAAACGCTGATCCACTTCATGATTCCTATCCAAATGATACCAATTAATGGCTCTTGCTCCTGTAGGGTGCGCGCTGATCCAGAGTTGGTCAATTCATCAGCAATTTCATTCCCTTGAACTCCGCAGTGTCTGGAACTCAACTCCGTCTTGCAACAGAATTACGCTTTTTCCTACATCCTTTGCTTTGCGTTCTCCAGAGGGTTCGGTGCAGTCTGATTGTCGCTAAAGACTCCAATCAAACTGTGGGCATTAGTGGATGACCGTTGCTCCTACTCTTGTATGAGTTGTGCGTTTTGATGTTTTTCAAAAATGGAGGAACCAACAGTTTTATGCCGCTCCCGATGATATACATACAGATGGTTTTTAATGAGGATCTTTTTCATGACAGAAATACACCCGGAAGTTTGCCATTGTCTGCCGCAGAGCGACCGCCATTAGAAAAAAATTGTTCTATAAATTGGTATTTCATGCACAGAGATTCGACCCTGTGCATTTCTGAATGGTAGTCACGCACCAGCTAATTCAGCTATGGCGGCCGCATTATTTTTATCAGACGCAACCATTTTGCTGCCGGTTTCATTTTTTGGTGCTATATTTTCCGGCATATAAAATGTTTAGCTTTACATATATACCCGCTTGTACATATGTATGTAGTATTCATTATGTAACAATTTTGTTGCCGTTTGTCCACTTACAGCCTATTTCAAAGTACCTCACACATATCTTTTATATTAATTTACAAAATTTAATTGCATGTAATTATTGTCTCAAATGCTGGTAATGCCTGTAATGTGAGTTTGAAAAACAAACCAACACGCGCACTTAAAAGAAAAGTTGGAAAACTAGTTCGTTTTTAAATAGCAACGGCAAAGAAAGTAAACCATCAGCTCCATCGCTAACGGCAGCGCAACGGTAACAGCTTTGTAATTTTCTATATTATTTACAAGCACTAAAGTACCTGCCGCCGCCAGCCACACCACACCACACCATCCATCCACCTTCCACGTTCCACCTTCCCCATTGATACGCTTGTTCGCTCACACGCCTCGCTCACGTTGCCTGACACGCGGAATCAATGAGTGATTTTGATTTCTTCGCTGATGATGACGCATGCGCATGTGCAGCGTTGGAAAATGAAATGCCTGTCTTGATTAACCGTTACTAATAACACGATGTAATGCGATTCGATTCGCATCGGCGCCGCGGCCGGCGAGTAGCCGCATTTACGTTGCGTTTGAAATGCATTTGTAAATTGCATTCAAAGCGATAATTTTAATTTTTGTGTTACTGTGCCAGAGTCGGGCAGGCGCAAGCGCTGAGTATGCGGACAGACAGTCTTAAGCAGGGGAAGTGGTTGGCGGAGCGGACATGCAGCTTGTAGTGACGTTTCGGATGTGTTCGATTCGAAAGTGGTTTCGATTTTATATACAAACATCTTTCTTTTCTTCTTTCTTCTGTCGCCTTTCTTCTTCCATCCACCAATCAATTGCACAGCAGTACTTGTTGTGGTCTGATAATAATTGCTTTCGTAGTTGTTACATATATTGTAAATTTTAGTTAATTTGCGATTGCGGTATATGATTGAAAGCGCGGGCAGTTATTTTTGCAATTCCTTTTTTTGGTTTTTTTTTTGTACGCCTGGTGATTTCTTCGCATCTTTTAGTAGAGTTTTACTTTGCTTTTGTTTTCATGTTGATTTGTTTTTGTTTTTTTTTTTTGACACCAGCCAGTCTATCGAAATTGGTATGTTGCATGTCTACTTATTTTTATTAGTTTTTTTTTTCAATTGTACGTACAGCTACTTTGCGGTCAACAAAAATGTCTTGTTTTTTATAGTTTTTAAAAGAAAAAGTGAAAAGTGAAAACGCATATTTACCACTTTGGAAGTAGTGGATTTGACGCTGACCGGCTCTACTTGCCACACAGCAGAAGCACATAAAATTGCCACAAAAACAGTTATTTTCAATGACGGTTAAGTAGTGCATTTCTACGCGAATTTCGTATAAATCAAAACCGCAAATTTGTTTACAAGAAAAAGGAGATTGGCGCAGGTAAGGATTTTCAATGAGAAAATACTTCGTGAAAACGATAAAAATAGTCGATGCAAAACGAAAAAGTCATAATTAGCGCTGTTTTTTATAACACATGGGCTGAAAAGTCCCGGGCCTAATAAAGAAAACACATTTTTTAGCTCTATTCATTTAGCGTAGTGTTCATCCAGAATAACGCAATCATTCCAGCGCCGCTCTAACATTTCAATACCACTTTTGTAGAACGATTTATCTTTTGCCTCAAAATAGGCCTCAGTGTCAGCAATAACCTTTTCATTCAAGCGAAATTTCTTACCGGCGAGCAAATTTTTGAGGTCTGCGAACCTGCTAGTAGTCGCGGGGAGCAATAGTGGTTGTGGGAGCAATTCGAAGCTCAATTCTTGTTGTCTTACCACTGCTCAGAATCATCAACACGTTCTTGTTTTTGGTCAACAGTTAGCAAACGCGCCATCCACTTTGAACAGAGCTTTCTCATAGTCAAATGCTCAAGCTATATAAAGCCCGCACGTTCTTTTGATGTTTTTGCGGTGTCAGCTAACTCACGTAACTTCACTTTTCGATCATTCAAAACGATTTTGTGGATTTTTGTGATGTTTTCTGGTGTTGCCGCCTCGTTTGAACGCCCACTGCGTTGTGCTTCCTTTCGGCTGATAAAATGTGTTCCTTGTGGTGTTTCTTTAACTCGATCAGTCGAAAAAAAATCACAGGGAGCCACATCCGGTGATTTCGATGACTGTTGGATTTGCATTGGCATTCGTTTCGTTGTTAGTCAAAAATGCACGGATGATGATGGTACTCTACGACGGAGCGTTATCATGGCGCGAAATAGGATTTTGCCATAATCCTATCTTTTTGGCGAATTGCTTCACGTAAACGTCTCATAACGCCCAACTACTTCTATATTAACTAAGCTGATCTGACCTTCTGGTAAAAATGCATGGTGTGCCATACAGTTTTAATCCATAAAAACTATAAGCATCGCTTTCTTTTTTAACTGAAAACGTTGTAGTGTTTTTTGTCTTGGTTCGTTCGGAGTTCCCCACTCAGTCGCCTGGCTTGCGTGTCGTATACATAAACCTACGTCTCGTTTTGACTAATTATGCGTTTAATTAATGTTGGGACATATTCAGCCTGAGAAACCATGTCTGTGGCGATATCAACAGTGTCCCATTTTTGCACGAAATTCAGGTCATTTGTGATCAACTTTATCAGTTTTCGATGTTGACGGCCCGTCACTACGTCCATCATCCCCGATGAGGAGTGTATTTCTGCCATGAAAAAGCTCCACTTAGAAACTAGTTGCTATTCGAAGTCGGCTTAAAACGGTCGGTCCCTCCATTTGTGAAACAAAAACCTAGTGGAAGTGCACGTGGAAATTATTTATTTTTCATCATAGCCGAAGCAGTTTCCCAAAATTTCAAAGGTTTTCGCACCATTGAATCTATTTTTAATGCAAAATTTAATACAAACTCGTTGTTGCATATTCAAAACCGTTTTTCCAAACTGTAAAAAATAAAATTAAAAATCGAAAACATGTGCAGGGGTAGATTTACTCAAGGCAACGTAACTTTTAAAAATGTCAAGTAATGACAATAAACGACGATTTTGGTACAATTGTTAAAAAGAAATCTGGCAACCTAACAAAGAAAAATAGAACTTAAACCAGTGTCTAGAGCGGCACCTGATGATTGTTGCGTGAAATTGTTGATCAAGGAAGTATTTCATTTGAATAAGTAATCAAAATAAATATGTCCTTGACTGCTCCTCTATACGGAGGCTCCAAGCTGTATGTCGCCTACACGCAAATATCCATAAATCTTTCGTAGAAACTCGCTCTTACACAGTCTAAGGGCCGTCTCATCGGATGTCGCCCTTGTGCAAGTTTTGGGTCAATGGATAGGACGGAAGTGATAAGGAACTTATGATAGATGGAGTTTTTTTTTTTCAAGCGATGACTTTGCAACTCAATTATCTACTTCATACAAAATAGCACTGCTGGCGAGAAAAATTCTTCATTGGATTTCGAAGCTAATTTTATTATTGGTATTAATGCCGGTTCACTCCAAGTAAACCGAGTGACAGTGACGAAGGTAACGAGTTCGTGGATGGATTGAATATTTGTTGTGAAGTCCAGATACTAACCTGCCTTGTGGAGCTATGCATGCCTATTATATAATACATAGTAGGTGAGCTGCTAAGTTCGCGCTGTTTGTCAATAGATGCCGCTAGCAGTGTGTGCTAGTCGATTCTAGCGTAACCTAAACATCATAAACCAAGCTTAGACATATGGTAAACAAACTGCTTTGACACATTAGTGATTTTGTTTTGGTATCATATACTTTTGGTTTTGTGAAAATGTCTGATTTTGTGCCGAATAATCGTCACTTGCGGGAAGTGTTGATTTTCCTCTTTCATCCGAAAAAAACGGCGGCTGAAGCGCATCGAGAGCTACAAAAAGTTTATGGAGATGCTGCTTTAAGTGAAACAATGTGCCGAGATTGGTTCCGTCGCTTCAAAGACGGTGATTTTAATGTTGACGACCGTCCGAATGAAGGAAGGCCAAAAACATCCCTCAATGAGGATCCGTGTCAAACGCAAGAAGAGCTTGTCTCACTATTAGGGGTTACCCGCCAATCCATTTCCAAGTGATTGCATGTTTTGGGAATGATTCAGAAA
Organism: Anastrepha obliqua; assembly: GCF_027943255.1. Classification (NCBI taxonomy): domain Eukaryota; kingdom Metazoa; phylum Arthropoda; class Insecta; order Diptera; family Tephritidae; genus Anastrepha; species Anastrepha obliqua. Next base: position 55,306,735 of record NC_072893.1, read on the forward strand.
CAGGGGGCTTGGGTTCCTTATGCGTTAAAACCAAGGGATGTTGAAGGTCGTTTTTTCGCCTGTGAACCACTTCAAGCGGCAAAAAAGGAAGGGGTTTCTTCATCGCATCGTGACGGGTGATGAAAAATGGATTCATTACAGCAATCCAAAGAAAAGAAAGTCATGGGGATGCCCGGTTATGCTTCTATGTCGTCGCCTCGGCCGAATATTCACGCTGCGAAGGTGATATTTATTATGAACTGTTAAAACCAAGCGAAACCATTACTGGGGATCGGTATCGACTTCAATTGATGCGATTGAGCCGAGCACTGCGCGAGAAGCGGCGGCAATACGCGGAGAGGCATGGAAAAGTGATTATACAGCATGACAACGCTCGGCCTCACGTTGCCAAACCCGTTAAAACCTACCTGGAAACACTGAAATGGGAAATTCTACCCCACCCTCTATATTCTCCGGGTGTTGCGCCATCCGATTATCACCTGTTCCGATCGATGGTACATGGTCTAGCTGACCAGCAGTTCCATTCATACGAAGACATCAAATAATGGCCTGATCCGTGGATAGCCTCAAAAGATGAACAGTTTTACCGCGACGGTACACGAGATCTACCAGAAAGATGGGAAAAAGTAGTAGCCAGCGATGGGCAATACTTTCATTGATTCACTTGTAACCATTTTTTCAGAATAAAGTTGTATTTTCAAAAAAAACACCGAGAACTTAGTTGCACACCTAATATAATTATTTTTAAATAGTATTAAATAGTTTTTTCTATAGTCAGCAAGAATTTTCTTCATTTGGCTAAATAAATACCATAAATAAATGTAAATACAAAATACCATACAAAGAAAAATCCTTAAAACACTTACATGTTTTGATAAAATTTGTTGCTTTGAAAACATGGTCATATTTCATTGCACGTCACTGTTTCAGCCATATTTATAGTACATGTTTGGGAATCCGAAATACCACCTCAAACAATGAAATCAATGCTCTTGTCGGTTACCGTTATCAGTTACTGCTCACCTCAAGGGCAACTCATTAAATGTATGCCAGCAATCAGTAATCGGACAAACAACAGATCGATACACACCTGAACGTACACAAACACAAAGACATACACGTACACAAATTCACATGTATGTGTGCAACCGATCAACAGATCAACTGAGGTTGAAAACTGTTCTTCAGTGAATTGCGGCACGTAAACTAAAACGATAAATGTGGCTGCAATAAGCAAATAAAGAACAACAACAACGGCAAAAACAAAAAAACACCAAAATGCCCAAACTAAAGTAAAAGTACAAAAACGCGAAAAAATGTGTATTGCTGGAAGGTAGCCAAAGATCAGTGAAGATCAAGTTTGAATTACGCCAATAACCCAAAAACAAATGCCTGTGCAAACAAAGCGTGCATGCGAATGCGACTGCAACAGGAAGACAAGCAAATGCAAAAAATATTACACACATACACAAAGCTAATAAACACATACATACGTACGTACTTGTAAATAAAAACAAAACGAAAAGTTTGAAAGCCTACTCAAAGGTAGACTGTTGGTAGGGGCTGAAAAAAAACAAAAAAAAATGCGCCAACGATATTCGCACTGTTGGAAAACCGAGCATAAAAGTGATGCAAAGGAAAGAAGAAAACTTAAACGAAAAATAATTCGTGACCCATAACCGAAACAATTTGTAAAGTTACAAATGCGCCGCACAAACGCAAGATCGCATAATGGCCCGTTGCGCGAACAGCTAATAAAAGGCCATAGAATGTCAAGAGTGGTGAATGCAAAGTAAAGTCGGTGCTGTTGAATAAGTATTTATGCACTGCAACGCTTACAAGTATTAAAGTACGCAATCGGCACGATCGTCATAACAATTCTTAAATGATGATGATGATCGTGTTGCTGAAAAATAAACAAATGTGAGCGTTCCAGCGGAAAAGGAGAAAGGATTCCACTACAAAATGCCACTAAACTTGGATGGTCTTCAAAATTGAAAAAAACCAAAAAACAAAAACCGTACAAAGCAAAGGCGGCGAGTAAAAAGCGACCGCAACAAGTGAGTTCCTGTTTGTTATTGTTGCTGTACTCGTGCTTTTTACAACAAATTGAGGGTTTAAATTTCAATCAGCGCATACAAAAACTACCTGTACAGCGGCCGACTGGCACAGTCATGATACTTCTTCATATACATAACATACAGTACAAACTTACATTGTTTTTGTTTTTGTTTATGTACTTAGCGCAAATTTTTTGGAAAATAGTAGCTTAACCGCAAGGCTGTGCAGAAATAAAGATGTCTCGTCGGTTGTACGCTTTAGGGCAACACGTAAATTCAAATTTTCGAATTGTTATGCAGACACACATGTATATGTATGTGTGTATATATGCAGTGAAGGACTTAAGTCTGCATACAGCAGCGTATTTTCCTATTTCCCAGGAGGAATACAATAATTAAAAAACAAAAATTATGATGTAGATTTTTTTAGAATTTATAATTATTCATGAATTAATAAAAATTAAATTATTTAACTTCCTTTACAACAAAAAAAAATTAACAAAACAACAAAAAGAAACGGTGTGACAAAAGTTTACATGCAGTTCAATTAGCTTAAGAAAGCACATGAATTCATTTTAAAACTATTTCTTTCTTTTTTTTAGTCGGGACAACTAGCAAGTGCAGCATTCAGACATGAATTAAGTCCGTTGAACTACACTTGGATTCCCTTTGAATTTTTTTTAAATCTACCCGATCTCCGAAGAAATCTTGTGCTGCCAAGAAGCCAAGATGGTCGTTTCTTGCCAAAGACCTCAAGCCTGATTCAAGCTAAGGCGGTGCTGACGCACAGAAAGTGGTTCGCCGTCTCATCCTCTTCTCCACATGCTGGGCAGAGTGCACTGTCTGAGATGCCCACCTTTTCCATGTGCTTCGCCCATAGAAAGTGGCCCGTCATCAGTCCAACTAGCTGCCTACAGTTCTTTGTGCTTAATAACAGTAGGATCTGCGACAGTCGGTCGGACATAACAGGTTACATCAGTTTTGTCCAACTGTCTCTGTCTCTCAACCTACCAAGCTTGCTTGTGGGTTGAAGTAACCCATTTGCTAACCGTGGCTTTGATGGCTGCAGAAGGCAGTGACAGAACGGGCTCCGGGCCAAAGAAGTTGGCCTCAGTTAGAGTCTCGTTACCCGCGAGACCCACGTTACTCGGACACATATATAGGTATATGCCTCTCCATCTGTTTTCCACAACAAAGTTCATCGCTTCTTGAACAGCATACACCTCCGCTTGAAACATAGATGGCCTTCAAGGTCTTCCTTGGACGAAAACATCAAGCGGTGGTAAACTAACCAGAGCATCTAATGCCGGGCCTGAAGTAGTCGGAAAAACTCCTGTGCAACAGATGGCCACAGTGCGTTGTAGTCTCGATAAAGCCCTCATGACTCCCACGATAGAGGCCATCCAGACTCATCCAGACCACTGATGTATAGGTGATAATAGGTCTTATCATAGCCGTGTAGATCTATAGATTCTTGCTAGGAGAAAGACCCCACGTTTTCTCAAAGACAGCCTTGCACTACCAGTAGGCTGCTAGAGCTTTGGATGTCTCATCAAGCTTCATCAGTTACTATACTTTGCCGATTTTTTCTCTCTAAAAGTTCCCAATTTGCTCTATCGGATTTAAATTAGTGCAGTATGCTTGGGGTAATTATCTAACACCCAACCTTGCCTAACACCCAAGCATTCTACTCAAAGCCTCAACTGTTATTCCCATGAGTTTTTATATTTATATTGGTCCATAGTACCTTTCATAAAGGTCATCTTTCCAACGCCAGATGCAGCTATAGCTGCCCAAACCCTTACGCTACCTCCGCCGTACTTGATAGTAGATATCAAACTTTTCATTTTCATATCCGTATTTCTTCTTCTCCATATTTTAGTCCGACCATCATTTCGAATTATATTGAACTTTGATAACTTTAGACCAGAAATTCGTTCCCTTGCCAATATGTGCTCGTGCAAACTCAAGCCGAAGGCGACGCGACGCGAATCAGAGGCCTTTTACGTGGTGTCCTGCTGAAATACCGCTATTATTAAGATATCTTTTAAAAGTTCTTGAACACTTTTTCCGGATATCTTGGCGATATGTTGGACAAATTTCGGAACACTAATTCCCGGATTCCCTTTAATATGGAGCTTACATCTTTTGTGGACAGCTTCTTTGAGCGGCCGGTTCGCTTTTATTTTCATACGAATTATCACATGTATGTATGTATGTAATACCAACGACGATTTATCAAATGAAATTCTCGAATAACAGTACTTTACAGCTACTTTTTCAACACTTGCTTTGCTTGAGTGAACCAAATCAGATGGATGTATGTGGACTTTTGGCATACCAATTTTTTTATTTTTTTTTTTTATTTTATAAAGCAAGTGAAATAATTTAATTTTTGTATATTTATGAATAAATATGAATTCTGAAAAACTCCATTAACAGGGTTTTTCAATTATTGTATACCTTCTGGGAAATAATAAAATATTGTAGACTTAAGTCCTCTGTTTTCCGCACACCTTATCCATTTTCTTAAGCCAATAGAAGGCAGGTGCTATTCAATTTGGTCCTTCCACCGGATACGACCGCCAATTACAGTTTCAAACCCCTTCTTCGTCGGAGCAGTCCTTCAATACGGAGGACATGACCCAGCCACCTTAATCGCTGCAGGGTAACTCGTTTGACTATGCCAATATCTCCGTAAATACAGCGCGTGGTTCTGTCGAATGCAGTAACCGTCATCTACGCGAGTAGGGCCAAAAATCTTGCGAAGTACTTTCCCCTCGAAAACTCCAAGTGTGGGTGCATTTGATAGTTTGACTGTCCAGGAGGCTTCAGCGCCATAGGGAAGCACCGGTATGACGAGCGTCTTGTAGAGTGTTGGTTTCGTTCGTCAAGAGAGGACTTTACTACTCAATTGCTCACTAGCCCAAAGTAGCACCTGTTGGCAAGAGATATCCTTCGCTAGATTTCAAGGCTAACATCGTTGTTGCTGGTAATAGCGGAGCCAAGATAAATTAAGTCCTTGATCACATAGGATTTATAGTTGCTAACTTGGATCTTTGGTTCAAGGCGCCGCAACTCTCTGCAGGACGCCCACATATTCTTGGTTTTGCCCTCGTTTATCGTCAGACCCAATCGTATGAACTCCTTTTCAATAGCCGTAAAAGCGGCGCCGACATCCCACTTGGTATGAGCGATGATGTCGATGCCATCAGCAAGAGCAGCAAGAAGCTGGACACTTTTATAGAAAAAGGTTCCATTTCATTCTACCACCGCTCTGCAAACCACACTCTTCATAATAAAGTTGACAATGGGTCACGTTGTCTGAAGCCTCGCACGGTATCAAACGGTTCGGAGAGGTCCTTTCCTACCTCGACAGAGCTTTGTGTGTTACTTAACTTCACTCTGCTATGCTATATAGTTGGTCCCGAATCGGGCTATTAAAGGGTGCCTTGTAGTTGTCGAATAGATGGTGTGTCTTAACTTGGTCCTCATGGTTCTTCTCCAGGACCTGCCACAGGGTGAATATTTGGTCGACGGTGGAGTGACAAGATCTGAAACCGCGATGGTATGGCCCAATTAGGGATGGGGGTAGGGTGTCAGTTAAAAAGGTAGGTGCCTCCGATATAAACTAAAATGTCCAAACCGTTTTTCTACGAAACCACAAAAGATAATATAATGAAATTTTATACGGGATCCCTACAAAATACTGTATATCAAAATTCTTTTCGTACGAAATACTGTAAATTAACGTAACAAAATTCTGCAGTGACAAAATTCTGTATTTACAGAATTCTGTATTTACAAAATTCTGTACTGTCTTAAAAAAATTCTGTACTGACGAAATTCTGTATTAACAAAATTCTGCATTGAAAAAATTTTGTATTGACAAAAGTCAACAAAAAAAGGAGTTCTACGCAAAAATACGGTGGATTGCGTAGCCGGAGTTGGACTGATGAGGGTTATTTTTTTGAAGCGCGGCCGAAGGCCGCCCACGTCAAAAGGTGTTCTACGCAAAAATACGGTGGATTCTATCGAAACTGAAGAAAAAAAGTGCGCACTTTTTTTATAAAATTTGTTGAACTTCTTATCATTTACTTACAGCATTTCGTCAATACAGAATTTTGTCAATACAGCATTTCGGCAATACAGAATTTTGAAATACAGAATTTTGTATACAGCATTTTGTAAACAGAATATTGTATCATACAGCATTACGTACCCAACCAATTTTTTACAGTTACACAAATTGCCAATACATATCTTATGTCCTCCTATGCAAACTTAAACCTTCACATAGCTTTTCTTTGGATAAAGCCCAACGCTTACGCTACTTCCTTTCTTCCGAGCCTTCTTCTTATTTCCTTTACAATGGTATCACACAGGACGAATTTTTGATTTTCGATCAAGTGTGCCCTCTCTATGGGAAACCATTTCAACCTTACCTAACCTGCAGTGAGACCTGTTATTGATCGAATTTTCCCCCGCGGGCACAAGTTAGTATAGATATTTTTTTAAACTTATTCAAGTATTACAAATACAAGAAATACCAAATCTTGTGCTTCAAATTCTATATTAGAAGATTTAATAAAAAATCAAGATGATTTCCTATTATTGGGGGCAAAAAAAAAAATGCTACAGTAATTTTTAAACTCAACCCCAACTTGTAGAGGTGAATGATAATAATAATTAATTCCTAATTTTTTGATCTAATTTTATGTAACTACACTGGGCATTACTCACAACTGCCAGCCATGCAGCTCCATTTCAATGCCCAAAAGCACTAAACCTAATTCCCGCCAGCAGAAACCTAATTTATTGAAATTTCACGGAACACCTCAATTATTTGTAACTCAAATCGCACCACAAGTCCACCCACTAATTAGCAACAAATTTTCCAAAAATGCAGCCTGCCTGACTGCTAATGGGCCAATGGATGGCTGGTTGACCACCGGCGCTTATATGCCGTCCCAAAAGACTCACACACATGCACAAGTACTTCCTAACAGTAAATTGAATTTATTTACAAATTTTAGCAGCTGACAGTATTTTAATTGCGCTCATCCATTTGGAGTCACTGCGATGTGAACTACAACAGCTACTTACTGCACCTGCTTCCCCACTTTCGCTATCTTTCCTCGGTGGCAGCCGCACTGCGTGCAGCCTTGATTACTTAATTAAATGCCAACAATCACGGTGCATTAAGTGCAGTCGGCGAGTCAGTCGTCAGTCGCAGTGGAGTAAGGCACCTCTAACAGCAGGCGCAACAACAAATAACGCCTACAACTACTTACATATTGGTGTTGTTGCTGGAGATGAGTGAGCGTTTGAACCGTTTGCCAACTAATACAAATACAAACAGCGACGCTGTGCCATTGTTGGTGGTGATGCGCTGTGAGGTGGTGCATGGTTTTGTGGTCTGGAGTTGTGTGGCGAACCCATGTATGTGCTTTCAAATACATACATACATACATACATACATACATACATGCACAACAAACCGTATCAACTTTAATCAATCAGTAACAAAACACCACGCGCCGCACGCTGCCAACAACAATGCAGTGCACCTACAAAGAGTCAAATAACAATTGCTGCCACGAGGCATTATTGCAACTATAGGCGGTGCATAACAGAGCAGAACGAAGTGTATGAATGTTTGTGTGCACACACATCTACACATAGGTTTGCTCGAGTTGCGTGGGTAACTGGATATCGCCTGGCAGCCGCAACGATCACCATTGTTGCCAACAATAAATTATGCCACAACAAGCAAGCAATTGCAACGATTTCACAGCACTTAAAGCGGCAGCCAGCTGAAACAACAACAACAATGTGAATATGTGTGGCAACATGCAACCAAAATGCCGCCAACTGCAACTAGTTGCCGTGTGGCGTTTGGCGTGTGGTGTGTGGTGTGTGGCATGCGGCATGCGGTATGCGGCAAACGATTGTGAAATGCGAGCAACGCGCCGCGGCCATAAAAAGTTCAACGCAGTCAAAATGTAACGCCAACATCGGCACTTATGTTAGCACAGCAACGGCGACCGAGACCCTCGCCTTGGGTGTGCGTGTGTGTGTGCTTTTTTTGCCGCATGACGATAGTAATATTTATAAGCTTGCCATAAAACTACACAGTATTATTGGTATGGTTGTTATAGTAGTTGTGCCCATGCCTTGCATTTGTTGCATACGCTGTTGGCAGTGGGTGCATGCAGCAAAAATCATTATTCTGCGGCACTCAGCTACTTAAAGTACACAGAGTGCGCTTGACTCGCCACATATGCGCACATGTGGGTGTGTGTGTGTGTGTGTGTATGGGCGTCTGTGGAAAATTGAAATGAATCGTTTTAAATTCTATACCAAATTAAACGTATTCATTTGCCTAGTGAATGTGGCATGCAACGTGCGCGCACTGTAACCATACACACAGGCACACCTACACGAACCCATACACGCGCTCTGCGCACTCTACTTTTTCGTCACACTGCACACGTCTGCTCGCATTCACATAATCAGCACTTCGGGTGCTGGCAACCCCAACTGCTTAGTTGCTACTCCGTCTAAGTAACTTCTCATTCACTTCACTGCAGTTTCCTTCAAAGTGGGTTAAGATCATTAAAATTCGTTGCAATTTCAAGTATTCAGCTTGGTTGCTATTATTTTTGCTGTTGTGCTTTGTTGTTGCTATAAATAGTTGCTGGTTAGTAGGTGAATGTTGCAACAATGAAATGCCAGAGCTAAGGGATGGGCAGTGATGAGGGGTAAGGGTGAGTACACTTAAGTATGCACTCATTAAACTCAATGGGAATTCACTGCTAACTGTCTGCTTGGCAAATTAGCTACATAATAGTCGCTTCTGACAGCCACTTGTAGGCACATAAATACACACATACACAAATATATAAATACGCATCAGTGCATCAGTGCATATTTTACGTAATTTCATGGGAAATATGTACGTACTAAGGTAAATACACTATTCAGGTTGTCCAAGTGGCAGCTACGCCTCCGTCCAGCAACATAAGACCACACCAGTGCCCTGTTCTCGAAATTTTTCTTTAAATGAACTAAATAGCATACATCCTAGAGATGCCGTGCGGCAGTCACGAGATTTCGGTATTTTTTAAATCCCGAAAATTGCGGGATTGTTTCTCGGGATTTGTAGTTTCTTGCGAAGCATATGAATTGGAGGCAGAAAAATACCTTTTTATAGTAAAAACAGCAACATTGACATTGACTTTTTAGCAAACATGGATATGTTTCAACGATTTTGTTTTCGTTTCTGTTTTAATACAAAAAACAATGCATACGAGTACATATTGGGTTGGGGAATAAATTCGTATCCTTTTTACCGAAGACTTTTATTTCAACAAAAGCAATAATTATATCAATAAGTTAATCAATTATATTTTCGCCGTTGCTGTTTACAACCTCTTCCCACCTCTCGACCAATTTGTTGATGCCGTTCCGTCAAAAATCGCCTGGTCTGGTGTGAAGGAAGTTGTTAAGCCAGTTTTTAAGTTCTTTGTTATCGAAGAATACACCCTTCAAATGGCTTGGTAGGTAGCGAAAAAAACAGTAATCGGTCGGTGCGAAGTCCGGAGAATACGGCGGATGCTGAAGGACCTCCCATTGGAACTCTTGGAGTGCGGCTTTGACGACTTTAATGACTTATGCAACATGGGGCCTGGCGTTGCCGTGAAGGAGTATGGTTTGGCCATTCGATCAGGTTTTTTCAGTCGAATAGCCTCATTCACGCGGTGTAGCTGGGCAATGCAGAGCTGCTTGTTGACCGAGGCATTCTTTTCGAGCATTTCCCAATGCACCATGCCCTCCCAGTCCCACCAAATACATGCCATGATCTTCTTTGGGAGAAGATCCGGCTTGGTGTATCTTTGGAGTATTTTGGTGTATCTTCTGGAGCCCCCCACTCCTTTATCTACTTCAAATTGAGGTATAGCCACCATTTCTCATCTCACGTGACGATTCGGTACAAAAAGTACTGTTTGCTGTTCTGCGTGTTGCTCGATGGCGAGAGAGATGCTGAGAAGCATTTTGAAGGCAACTTTCTTTGTTTTTTTTTGTTGAGCTCGTGAGGCAACCAGCCTCCCAATTTTTCGGTAACTCCTATTGAATGGAGATGATTGAGAATCGTTTTATGATCGCAGTTCATTTTTTCCACCAATTCCTGACTGTTTTGTCGATCGTTCTCCTTCACTCGAATTTAGAAGGTATTCCGCTGCGGGACGTGTCATCGACATTAGAGTCGCCTTTTTTTAATCTTTGCAAACCATTTACGTGCTGTAGACTCGCCTATGATTTGTGGATACGCCACAAATGTCCCGGACTGCTTCGGCGGCTTTTTGATCTCGATGAAGAGCAGATGTCGAAAATGTTGTTTTCTGTCTCCTGGATATTTCATTTCTAAGCCTCAAAACTAATAAAAAATTAAATAACTCAAAAATATAACAAACATGGTTTTGTAGAGCACAAAGAGTTCTATCGAATAAATACTAACCCTTTGCCAAACAGCAAACAAATAATTGTAAAATTTAAGAAAATATAAAAATGCTATGCACTTATTCCCAAACCCAATATTTTCACATAAATTTGTTTGAACCTTTGTTGAATATTTTCGGTTTCTAGTTCTCATGACTCGTTTGCATTTATTGTGCCATAAGTTCTTTTTCTGAGGAAAAGAAGATAAGCCAGGACTTAAAATATTTATTGACTACATAAATGATTTAATTTCACAGTTGAGGGTGCATTACATTTGGACTACCAATAAACAGTACATATTTTACTCATAAGGCAAAGCAAAAAAATATTTTTCCTGCATTTTTTTCCAGTAATCAGTAAAAGTTTACTTGCATTGCAAAATAAAAATCAATATCAGTAAAAAATTATATTTACTGCATTTTTATTGCTATAGCAAAGTGCCCATCTATGGAATAAATCAAAGCCCGTTGCACATAAATTGAGAAAACATACCTTGAACGAGAAAACATACTTTTTTTCTAAAACTTCTAAAAATTGTGAAAGAAAATTTGATGACTTGAAAACTTAGATTTTTATGGTTTCTATGGTTTTGCGAAAAAGCTCTTGGAACGATTCAACAGTCCGCTAGAAACCTAAGTGGCTCAGTAATAAAGGGTGGTTAAATTTCAAGGGCCGATGTTGAATGTAAACGACACCTAAACGTTAAGTTCATTCTGCATTTTATTTGACATTTTTTTAATCTTAGACTAACTCAATTCGAACTATGGAAAGATACACAATTGAGCAACGCGTTAAAGTTATTCAGGCTTATTATGAAAACGGGCGTTCAAATCAAAATGCATATCGCGCACTTCGTGATTTTTTCCGTCAACTTAATCGTCCTCAGTGGATTCGTCAATAAGCAGAATTGCCTGATTTGGGCGAATGATAATCCAAGAGTGATTGCCGAAAAACCAATGCACCCACAAAGAGTGACTGTTTGGTGCGGTTTATGGGCCGGCGGCATCATTGGCCCGTATTTTTTCCAAAATGAGGCCGATCAGGCAGTTAATGTGAATAGTGTTCGCTATCGTGAGATGATAACGAATTTTTATGGCCCGAATTGGAAGATATGGATATGGACGATATGTGCTTTCAACAGGACGGTGCCACTTGTCACACAGCTAACGAAACAATGGCTCTTTTGCACGAAAAATTTGATGGCCGAATAATCTCACGTCGCGGCGATGTCAATTGGCCACCAAGATCATGTGATTTGGCACCGTTGGACTTCTTTCTTTGGGGTTATTTGAAAGAAAAGGTGTACGTGATAAGCCAGCATTAATTCAAGACCTAAAGGATGAGATAATTCGGCACATTATCAGCATAGAACCTCAATTATGCCTCAGCGTCATCGAAAATTTGGAAAATTGGATGGAGGTGTGCCGCCGAGGCCTTGGCGGCTATTTGGCCAATACTTTGTTTCATACATAATTGAGCCATACTAATATTTTCATAATAAAGAGAAATAACAATAATTTTCTAAAAAGGTTGAGTTTTATTCAAAATCAACACCGGCCCTTGAAACTTAACCACTCCTTACTATTGTAATTAATTTGAAATTTTGTATCTGGGCACTTTTTACTCTTCACTGTTGGGCTTAAGCAAATTTTCAATGCATTCTGCCCAAACTGACTTATTTCGTGTATTATCATCTCTATAGATTTGTATGAAAAGTTCTTTTTAACAACATAGATATTTTTACGTAGATACTTTTAAATCTTCCTGATATTTCTATACCAACGAATTTATGTAAACGCACATTTTCACCTTTCCCAGATTATTATTTTTAATTATTATTATTTTTGTTTATTTTCAGATTCAACAACATAGCGCACAGCTCCAAAATGTGGAGCCCACAAAAAGGTCCTACACGATTGTGGGACCTTAGGCTTAGTCATATATTTATTTTACCTTTAATGGTGAGTCCGATATTTATACGCAAATATATTTTTGTAAGTCTGGAAAATTTGATTGTCAATAATAAAAAAATGGTAAAAGTAAAAAGTTAAAGAAAAACTGGCTACAAGGAACAGCACAAAGATTCTCATTAAAAGGTTAGGGGTAGTCAGAGGCACGAAAAAATGATGATTTTAACATTAATACATAATGTTTCGACTTTAGCAAAATTTCAAAAAAAATATTAATAACTGTAAAAGTTATCGCTGCTTGTGTGGAGCACGTTTCTCACGAAGTCTCTTGCGGTGATCATCACAAGTCCTTGGAGATGCATCTAAAATCAATCGGACAAGAGAAATTAGTTTTGTTGATCGAAGATTTTTTTTACAAAATTAACAATATGGCGGCCTCAGGAAATATTTTTCAGACATTCGAGAAAAAACCGACAGTTAATTGTTTAAAAAAATTGATATTTTTGAAATAAAATCCTTCGATCAGGCACGAGTTGTTCATGTTTTTCAAAAGCAGTATAAATTTTATTGAAATCTACCAAACGGTTTTTAAGTTACAGTGATCACCAGTTCAAAGCATTTAAAGTTTTGCTATCGATTTACGTATAGTTATACGAATTATTTAATTACTTACTCTGTATCATCTATTCTTAGGCCATATAATAGTTCTTAAGCCGTCACAGCAGCTTCCAAATTATCGATTTGCTGTTGCCTACGTAGCATTCCCCCTTCTCGAGTGTTATCGTTAATGCGCTTATCTGCCACTTTCAAACGTGCAGCATCCAGCTACTTGCACTCGAACGCTCCGGAGCACCTAAACGCCCTTTGTTAGTAGTTGAATAACTCGAAAAGTATTTTTCGGATTTACTTCAAATTTTCACACAAATTTTTAAGATACTTTAAGAAAATGCCAAAAAAAAAATTCAATTTGTTGAAAATTCTGACTACCCCTAGCACGTTAAAGCCACGTAGCAGAGTATTACGGTTTAGTCAAATAACTGCCAATTATTTTCCGCATATGTCGAGCAATGCACTAGAACCAGTGCACTAGACCTAAGTTTTTACTTAAATAAATGGTAGTGAGCTATATGAGTCTTCACTTATCACTACAATTCTCACCAAGCGTATGAAACGTTTGCTCTCACAAGCTTTAATATACTTGTATACTAAGGCTCCTTTCCGATCTCTATCTGGTGTTCTGCATGACTTGAGCGTAGCTATAACCAAGATGTACACAATGCAAAAGTAGGGCCCAAATCAGACCATTAACCGGTTGTCAGCCATTTTGAAGGACTCGGGTGATTTGGTGGCGTCCCCTTAAAAAATTATTGAAAAGTCTCAGCAGCAGCAAAGTGCTTCGAAGCAAACCGGTATAAATTAATTCTTTTCAAAGACTAATTAATTCACAGTCTCTATATGTAAAACATTAGCAGTTAAATAAAAAAAAACTTGATAACTCGAAATTTTATTTATTTTCTCTCAAAAATTTCAAACCATTTAATATTTCAAGCACTCGATAAATCGTAATAGTTTAAGTCCCTCGAATTTCGAACCAACGACAGTCGACTGTATATATATATATATCCTCTCCCTCACTTTCGTTTTCGATTTCATAGGTTGGGTGATTGATCCCCCGAAAATTAACTCGAATATTCCTCAGAGAAGCTTACGAAATCATGATTTTTTCTGATTAGGGGAGATTAGAATCAATTTTGTTTCCAATGCACCAATTTTTAGAACTTTTTCTTCAAAAAAGTACCACTTCAAATTGCTACTAAATGATTTGTTGAACTAAATTCTTAATATTATATAATATTCTCTCCCTGTAAATTATAAGAAATGTTATAAGTTGGTCAGCTAGACCATGGGCCATTGACCGGAACAGGTGATAATCGGGCGGCGCAACATCTGGAAAATATGGCGGGTGGGGTAGGATTTCCCATTTCAGTGTTTCCAGGTAGGTTTAACGGGTTTGGCAACGTGAGGCCGAGCGTTGACATACTGTAGAATCACTTTTTCATGCCTCTCCGCGTATTGCGACCGCTTCTTGCGCAGTGCTCGGCTCAACCGCATCAATTGAATTCGTTACCGATCCCCAGTGATGGTTTCGCTTGGTTAAAACAGTTCATAAAAAATAACACCAACTTGGTCTCACCAAATATGATGCATAGCATAACCTTCGCAGCGTGAATATTCGGTCGAGGCGACGATGTAGAAGCATAGTCGCACAGTCTCCATGACTCTCTTTTCTTTGGATTGCTGTATTGAATCCATTTTTCATCACCCGTCATGATGCAATGCAGAAACCCCTTCCTTTTTTTTGCCGCTGAAGCAGTTGTTCACGTTCACAGGCGAAAAATCGACGTTCAAAATCTCTTGGTTTTAACTCATAAGGAACCCAAGTCCCCTGTTTTTGAATCATTCCCAAAGCATGCAGTCCCTTGGAAATGGATTGGCGGGTAACTCCTAATACTGAAGCAAGCTCTTCTTGCGTTTGACATGGATCCTCATTGAGCAATGCCTCCAATTCAACGTCTTCGAAGGTTTTTGGCCTTCCTTCACGCGAACGGTCGCCAACATTAAAATCACCGTCTTTGAAGCGATGGAACTAATCTCGGCACGTTGTTTCGTTTAAGAGAGCATCTCCATAAACTTTTTGTAGCTCTCGATGCACTTCAGGCACAAAATCAGACATTTTCACAAAACCAAAAGTATATGATACCAAAACAAAATCACTAATGTGTCGAAGCAGTTTGTTTACCATGTGTCTAAGCTTGGTTTATGACGTTTAGGTTATGTTAGAATCGACTAGCACACACTGCTGGTGGCATCTTTTGACAAACAGCGGGAACTTAGTTGCGCACCTAATACCTTTTCTTTCATTCATCAAAAGGAAACTAGTAAACAAAGTTTAATTTATTTTTGATGGAATTATTTGACTTTATTTATTTGATTGACTGAAATTAATCTGTTTTTCATAGTCTGCAAGAAATACTGCATTTTTAGACTATTAAATGAATGAATGAATCAATAATTGAAAAAAATCATGAATTTTGCGATGAACTGTTCTTAAAGATCAGCCATTCTCAAAATAAATTTCAATAATTCAAATGCGTAAGTGGTACCCTTTAGGAAAAATTCACTAGTGACATCTAGGCGTCACTGTTGAAAACTCCTTTATTTTATTTCTACCACATTTTATTGCATACCAAATTTGAGCGAACTAAAACGCTACTAAGTGCTGAATTTTTCTAAGTAACTCTTTTTGGGAAGGCTTGGTAATTTTGTTCTTATCAAATCCGTTATTGAGCAATTTAAGAATAACGTTATAATAAGCTTCCACAATTTTGTGCGAGTGTGTATGTATTTTCCGACTGGTATGTGTGAAAATATGTAAATAAGAGCAAGAACTATCGCCTGAGAGGCGCAGGAATAGGCGAAAAGTGCAGCTCAACTAATTGGTAGACATGCTGGCTCCACTTAGTCTTCTCGCAACAATTTTATGGTAATAAGTTTTGGTGGAATTTCGCAAACACACAGACGCTGCATGACAGCACGAACACACACACGAATGCATTTCCATGCCTTAATATACTAGAAGTGTTATTAGTGCATATATTATATATGTAGATATGTAAAAGCAAAATATATGGCAGCCACAAAACATAATCACAAAATATTGCTACTTTTACTACTAAACACAAATACATACACACACGCACAGACTCACACATACTAGCTTTCGAATGCGACATTCGCAAACGAACAGTAGATGAAAAAATCTCTACAGCCAGCCAGTCAGCCAAACAACCAACCAACCAACCAGTCAGTTGCACGAGGTACACTCCAGTCACTCTTCAGGTTCAATTAAGCTAACGCAGTTGAAAATACAGCAAATGATTGGCTTAATTCAGCCACCGCTCACTGGCACTGATTTCTGCTACTGCCGGCGACAATATTGTGTGTTTGTTCTATTCGTTGTGCATGCCGTTGTTGTTGCTGTTTTAGTTACTGTTGCTATTGCTGTTGCTGTTGCTGTTGGCTATGCAGTTCTCCATGAATTGTGTGACAAGAATGAAGTGTGGAGCAGCAGCAGTGGCTTTGAAATGGCTAAAGCCTAACTGACTGACTAGGTGGCTGGCTGACTGACTGACTGACTTCTTGGTGCATTGGCTAGTGTTCCATTCATTGCCAACACATTGGCTGCCTGGATGCCTGTTGCCTGAATACGGGAATGCCTATGAGTCTTCTCTCTGCACAACCATGTGTACGAGTGTGGCTTATGTGTGTCCATGTGTTTACATATCCAGTATTTCCAGCTGCCAACATTTAAGTTGACATCAAATTGGCCAACATGCAAAGTGGCCAAGGCAAGTGTGTCGGGTATGTTAATTTGGCAATTTCATTATTTAGTTGCTCGTTCGCGCTCTCTCACTCGACAACTTTGCGTCAACTATGCATCTTTTGCTGTTTTTATTGTTGTTGTTGCTATTATTATTGCACATATAGTATGCATGTTGCAGCAGCTGTTGCTGCATGCCATTTGCCATATGTGGATTTATTGCCGCTGCGTGTGCCCGAGTATGTGACAGCGGCAGGAAGGCAGAGGTGTAGTGAAATGAGGAGCCCAACACTAGTCAGATATGCATGTATGCGTTTTATTTCTTTATTTAGTATTATTCTAAATTATACGCACACATATACCTCGGAGAGAAGTTTTTTAACTCGAGCGAGAGTTAGTGTTATGTGAGATTTAAAAAAAATTACTGCCCTAATAAAAAAACAAGAGATACAATTAACAGTAGCGATCCACTGTATAATATTAATTTGAAAGGCTCTTTTCGAATCCGCCAATATTCTAGCAGAAATAAACAGCTTTGTGCCCAGGTATTTCAATTTCTGCAAAGCCAATTGTGGTCTTCCAAAAAAGGTTTGTTAAAGGCATTGATAAATCGAGTACAGGTTCACAAGCCTCTCTGATTTTCTGGTTTTCATAAGCCGAAGGAAACGTGAAAGCAATCACTAACATCAGGTCGACTAATCTGGACACCTGCAGAGCAGCACTTGAACTAATACTGATTGAACAAAGAACACTGAATTTGCTGGCCGCTCTGGTTGCAGACCATAATAAAGTTGCCGTAGGAACTAAGGAAGTGAAAAGTATCAATTATAGAAGGTCAATTGATTCAACACTTCTTGACTGAATGTTTCACTTTTCGCAGAAAGCGTGGTTACTGAAAAGCCAGGATACTTTTGGAAAAGTTTCGCTAGAAGTGCTGATTAGACATATCTGAAGAATGTAGGAATAAAACTGAAGTAATTTTCCAATTTAAGTAACCTTAGCATTAGAGCGCTACAGAGCCGTCAGAATTGGGAAGGACGTCTCTGATACACTATTTACATTTATGATCTCGAGGTTATAAGAGATCTCGAGGTTATAAGAGACTTCGTTTAACTAGGAACCAGCATTTACACCGACAACAATGGCAGCCATGAAATCCAACATAGGATCTATCTTGCCGTCAAGTACTACTTTGGACTAAGTTAGTAAAATCCTCTCTCGTCGAGCAAAACTAACACTCCATAAGGCTCTCATCCAGTCAGTCCTAACAAATGGCGCAAAAGATCCGATGATGACAACATCCGATGAAGCGTTCCTTGCCGTGTTTGAGAGAAATATTCTGTGGAATATTTTTGGACCTTTGTAAGTTAGCGACGGTGAGTATCGTAATCGATGGATCAATGAGCTGTATGAGCCTTACAGCGACAGAGACATAGCGCAGCGAATAAAGATCCAGCGGCGAGGGCTGAGCCATGTCGTCCGAATGGAAACAAACGCTCCCGCTCTGAAAGTATTCGATGCGATACCAGCTGGTGGTAGCAGAGGAAGAAGAAGGCCTCCTCTATGTTAGAAAAATCAGATGGAGCTGAACTTGGCTTCATTTGGTGCATCCAACTGGTGCCGGTTAGCACGAGTAAGAAACAACTGGCGTGCTTTGTTGAGTTCGGCCAAAATCCCATAAGCGGTTATCGCGCCAATCAAGAAGAAAAAAGATAATTTGAACTTTAGTATACGTACTTGAAACCAGATATGCGGATATTGCAAAGATTCTATTCCTCAATTTCTGGCCATTTTGTATTAATGCTGATGAAATATTTGCAAACTTTTGAAATTAGCGGATTCACTAGTTCAAAATTGTTAAATTTGATTATTATTAATTCGAAGCATGAAGCACTTCGCGACATTATGGGCGCTAATATTTCCCCTATTTATCTGGTAGGTGAATTTCACCTGCATGCTTGCGTGCGCAGCAAATTGTGGGTGATTCGCCTTAAAAAGAAAGCCGGCCACAGTCTTTTATTGGTATTTCCTTTGACTTTCGTGTACTGAAAACTTATACACTCTTTGAGGTTGGGGCTTGATCACTCAAGTAATGCCGCAGATCATTTCTTCGCACCTTCGTCTACTTCTTTTTTCACGTGACACCTCAATGCCCCACTGGAAGCCAGTATGGATTAACCTTTCAGCTGTTGAAGAAGTTGCATCCGTCTGTAATATTTTTCAAAAAATTTCGAATTAGTTGCAAAGGACTTTGACCTCGGTTTAACGGTCCACAAAAAAATCAAGCTTTGAAGCGGGAAGATGCATTATGAAGCAAGCATTTGTAGCAAGTCCATTATATAGGGTTTTTCAATTGGCGCGGGTCGATTTTGGCGCCCTGTGGCAGCCATTTTGTTTTGGTGACATCTGTCAAATCTTTTGTTTATTATTCAGTTGTTTATGCCAAATCATCATGGCAAGTTACACGATTAAACAGCACGTTCAAATGATAAAACTTTATTATCAAAATGAGTGTTCATTAACGCAAACGTTGCGCGCATTGCGCCCATTTTTCGGTAGACGTGGTGGCCCTTTCAATTTCTTATGGCCCATATTGAACCATATGGACCTAGACGACATGTGGTTCCAGCAGGATGGCGCTACGTGCCACACAGCAAACGCCATTTTATTTCATTTCAACATCTACCCGCCCTTATTGAAAAACCCCATATAATATGTATTGGAGTTTTTGAAAGCAGATATCAACTTCTGCAGCAATAAGGTAGGGATAGTGAACAAATATTGAAGTCACAACTTGAAAACTTACACTAAGAAACCAAAGTGAATATGTGCAATGTATGTATTCGTCGTAATTTTCATCGGTGGTCCCGACCGCTGTCCTACGTTAACGGAGCGACCTAGTTTTTTATCCGGGCAAGAACTGTGTGCCCAGCAGCATTCTCCGTACATATACTGAGAATGTTTATGCGGCTACAGCACCAACAACTTTTGTTCGTTTTTATTGGATAATTTTTTTTTAATTTCCTTTGAGGTAATCCATGAACTACTTTTTGAGGTAATCCTTGAAGTGATACAATTTTGATTCGAGAAACCGGAAGCGAAGTCCAACCAAATTCTTCTGCCGCAATCGAAACTTACAATGTCTGAAAAATACGGCAGATGGAGTAGAATCTTCCATAGGAATATCTTCAATTGGCAACTCCTTGAGAAAACAAGGAAAACCATCTTTTTGGGCTGGGTACCAGAGCATGAAGATTATAATGCGTACTGAAATTCTCCCCTACATCGAAATTTGATGGACCAGATGACTGGAAAGATAAGGAACTCATGCAACACTGGGTTGAAGGCCAGGGCAGAGGCAGACTAAACAGTTTATCCTTTTCTTCTGAAGAGCTTGAAATAGGTTCCTATACCTGGATAGAGAGAGCTTAAGAACACTCACCAGATATAATACGAGACATTATAATCTTCTTTATTAGTTCAGGAAATTGGGATTAACCGAAACAAATTTCTGACGTTGTTGCGAGTTGGGTGATGCAACACCAGATCACACCCTCTGCGAATGTTTAGTTTTCGCAAGAGAAAGACTCGTACACTAAGTAGTGTGGCTCCATTGGTGACATAAAAGAAAGTCTTGGGAGCGCTCAAATTCATTAGAGGCCCTCAATTGTAGTCTCGGTGCCAAGCACAAATGTCTAGCAGATTAACATTTCGTGGCTTGGGTATTTTCATTTGACCAAATTCTTAACAAACCATCCGGTTTTTTCGTTTTTAGCAGGATTTTTTCCTAAAATAAGTGGTCCGTTATTGTGATAAACTCAGCTCACCTCGGGGAGGACTTCATAAATCATTCCAATGGTGACATTCAATAGAAATTTTGCCACTGTCTTTCCATCTCGGCAGAAATGAAGTGACTTTTACTAAACAACTTCCGCACGAATGGTTCAAAAATGGATTGTGGTGCTGGAACTGGTAAATAGTCTCATAGACTTAGAATTGAAGAATCTGTGCGTCTTCTCAACACTTGGAGTGTCTTACAACCGGAAGCACTGGCACTAGGGGAAGCTTATAGGCTGCTGAACGCAGACTTTTCCTTTAAGGACAATTTCGCTATTCTTTCGGATAGCCAAGCTGCAAACCATGCACGAAATTCAGTTACAACAAACTCTAAACTGCTAGAACAAAGCAGAAACCATACAGTTACCTTAATCTTGGTCCTGAGGCATTGGAATATTGAAGAAAATGAAAAAGCAGACGAACTGGCAAGCGGGAGATCTGTCATGAATAACATTCTTGCAGAATCGGTATTCACACCACTGGGTGCAATCAAGAATGCTATTTCCTTAAAATATCTACAAGCCGCAGAATGTAGATGGAGAGACCACACAACACCCAAAGTTAGCAGAACGTTATGGCCCACCTACAACCATAAGCAAATGCCAATACTGACAAATATGGAAATTTCACGCGGTGAAAATTGGCTTCTGGTCTAACTGTGAACAAGCCACCAATTTGTAATCTATCACAGATGTAAAAAACCAGAAAAAAATGGAAAATGATTTTCCTTGAATACTTTGCCCTATCGAAGGGGAGAATGTCAACCCTGGACGAACCACTGTTCGAGAGTCTCAAAAAACTGTCTGGCTAAGACGTCAAAAACCTAATAAAGTTCTTAAAGCGCACAGACTGGATATATTCATGCAGTAAATAGCCGTTAAACAAGTTGGTTTCTGAATGGTTTTGGTTTTGGATTCTGTATGACTCACCACTTCAACCAACAAACCAACGGGGTTGAATGTAGTGGAAAAATTTAATATTTCTTTAATTTTTTCTAAATTTAAATTTAAATTTTTCCATAAAACAATAAAACTGAAATTATTAATAAATTCCTCAGAAACTGTTAAGCCTATATAGAAGTGAGGTTTATACGGTTTATGAGGAATTTTATTATCTTTCATTTCATATACCCCGTTTTAAGAGATCTCAACTTGTTCGTAAGATATCCTCGATTAAGTGGAACCACTTTTTTGACTGATCAACTTTAAATTGCAAATATCTCAAAAGCTTGTCGTTAAACAAAAATTTACTCGATTTTCGGAATTAGCGAGTGATTATCAGGCACCACAAGATCTACTCAGATTTCTTCGGAGGTCCGGATGCAGTACAATGGATTTAATTGTGTCTGCGTGCTGCACTTGCTAGTCTGTCCCGACAAAACGAAAAAGAGTATGCATTGGAATAGATAATGGATCATGGATAAGGGATGAGGTTTCTATTTTCGCTGTTTTTTGTTTTGTTTTTTTCCCCCTTGTTCACTCGACAAGACTTGTCTTGCATTGGTTTCGTTAATCTATTTTTCTGTAAGCCAGCGCTATTCGAAAAATCTAGGGGTAATACCCATAATTCCGTTAGTTTGCACACCACACACCTCTTTAGCATCCTTGTCGCAAGATCAAACATCCACTGCCCAGCGTGCGCTGCTATTCAACCAACAGCTCTGGCTAGTTCTGATGTAGAAGATTAAAATACCGACTGCTGCATGTTTTCTTCACGGCCAGGACCACAGCATTTCTGTAATGCATAAATACTTTTTATACAAATAGGTTTCTGGGTTATGTTTTTCGCTTGCAGCCCTCCCCAAACAATATTTTTAATTGCAAAAGTAAAAGTATGCTTCCTAGCTGCACTGGCTGCAATGCAAACCAACTTTTTTTTGCTTTATGCCACTTTAAATTAATAGCAAAAACATAAGACTCTAAAATATTTATAATCAGCGTGCGGCATAACAAAGCACAAAGTCAGCATTGCCAAGATTATCTGCAATCTTTTTGACTATCTGACATGAAAATTGCATTTGCAATTAGAAATGAATTAAACAAACACATACGCAAGCAAAGGCTTAGATGCTGCCCGCAGCAATAGCGCATTGAGGAGTAATGGAGTGGTAGTAGACGAGTAGTGAGTTGTTGTTGGTAAACAAAAATGAAAAAAAAACGACAAAAACACAGCAAGAAGTGCAGAAGTAAGTCAAGAAGCTGCTAACTGCCGACTGCACACAAATATAACAAATATACATACAAACATACATACAAACATACGTGCATATATACGACAGCAACTTTTTTCCAAACCATTTTCCCCATTTTCCTGACAGGCCAAATGTTTCTCTCTGTTTTTGTTTTTTCTTTTTTCCTTGGCTATTTTTGCTGTTGGTTTTATTGCTGCAGTACACTTTACACGCGCATAATATTCTTTTAATTTATAATCAGGCAGCAAAAATGTTGCGAAAAAAATGTTGCAGCGAGTGCATTGCAAGCGGTAGGTAGCATGCGAAATTGGGTCAAGACACAGTTGCCACATTCACCAAGAATCGTACTCACTCATTCACTCGCACACCACTACTCACTCACTTAACACTCACTCACGCGGCGCAATCAGACTGACTGCCTGTCGCTGCTGCTGCTGCGCCGGCCTGGCAACTGCAGCTCAATTTAAGCTGACACAAAGACAATGCGGGCGCGCCTAAATGCCTGAATGTCTGTATGCGAGAATGCCAATGGGTTGAGTATTCCCGGGGCATCTTCGCGGCGTACTTTCCGCAACGGCAGTCAGTCGTGTGAATAATATTAATTAAAATTATACACATTTTTTTCCGCCACTAACATACATTTAAATGATGTTACCCCCTTATTAACCTCCTTTTAATGTTTTTGCTGATTTTTGTTGTTGTTGTTTGTTGCTTGTTTAATTTTCCTTTTATGCCATCTCTTTGCAGTTTAGTTTAGTCTTAGCTGGTAATGAATTGTGGCCCATGGAACGGCCGGAGGGAATGCCAAACATAGTTTCTTTAGAAGTGATGTGCGGTAAGGATCACATGGATGTACATTTGACATTTTCACATCCATTCGAGGGTATCGTCAGTTCAAAAGGTAATTGTTGTTGTTACATTTGTATACTTCATCTAAAAGCTAACATAAATTATTTATCTCCTCATAGGGCAGCACAGTGATCCGCGCTGTGTTTATGTGCCGCCATCGACGGGCAAAACATTCTTCTCATTTCGGATATCGTACTCACGTTGCGGCACGAAGCCCGACTTACATGGCCAGTTCTATGAGAATACGGTAAGTATAAAGTTGAAGCAAGAACAAAAGAAATAATAATAATGAAGTAACGGACACGCTTCGCTAGAGTTGAGTTCATCGGAATTCTAATTTCACATATTTAGGTCAGGTGTTTTAAAAGTTATGAAAGGATATACACTTAGAAAATGACATATTTTGCAAACAAGGCACACAATTTCTGTTTGTCCTCATTAAAATACACTTCAATTTTGTTTCAAAGAAATTTGATAACCTTTTTCTTACATTAGGCCTCTTACCAGTGTTGCCAAGTCTTCGGCATGAGAAAACGGGGAAGAAAACTTCATTTCTTACCAAAAAAACGTCATTTATCGAATCCATACAAAGAGGATTGTTTTTGTTAAACCTTTAATGTGTATAAAGGTGCATACAGGGGCAGAATTAGCCATTGAAAGCTTCATTGAAAAATAATTACTAATGATAAAAGTTCATTTCAATAACTATGACAAATGAGACAAGTGCGGACTTTATTTTGTAAATTTATTTTCGCTAAATGTTAAATTTATTTCTAACATCAAGACGCACACCATAAATTGGAGGATGAGCCCGAAAAGGGTGCAAGCGCCAATTATATATCAATACTTATATATATATAAATGTTGGCCGTTATATAAATAGGTTCCTTCGAGGTTTGTACTTCGACCTGATGGTCTTTTGCGCCCTCGCTTCATCACAGTACCTCATCCAGACCCAGTTCCCTTATGGAACTCAGAATACAGCTGGGTTGGATAGAGCGCATGTGCCTTTCTCCTGGCTACAGTTGGCCGAGATACCTCAACCTTCTGCGCGCTATAGCGCTACATTCGGGGAGAAGGTGCTTTAGAGTCTGCTGGGATTGGTTTCAGGAACGACAAGAGTCTACGCAGTCTGCAGTGGCCTGTGAAAATGCCTGTGGCCTGTGAGCATTCTCAGTTTAACATTGAGGAGGGTTTTGAGGATTTTAAACCTCTTTTGGTTATACCCTCCCTATAAGGAATTCGCCGGGTATAGCCTCATAGTCTGGTGCCAGTAAACCTCCCCTAGCCTTAGCTCTTTACTCCTAAGCTTATCCTTGATGGTATGTCGGGTGCTATTAATGGCAAGGCCGCAGCGTCTCTCGCCAATGCGTCCGCTACTTCCAGCCCTTTGTCCTGCATCCCAAATAAGTCGGGTGCACTTGTGCGTTCCTAGTAGACTCACTAGCAAAACTCCAGGAATTTCCCTTCTAATCCAGATCTACTCAGGTTTAATTTATCGTCCAGTTCAATTCTGACCTTCTTTTCGAATTTGATGACTTTCGTGATATCATCTCTGGGTCGCTGGGTGAGTGGGAACTGCAGCCTCAGCAATTCTATATTTTTAGATGACCCCGTACTCCGTGCCACGGGCTGCAAAATTATGGCCTCACACTACAATTTTTAGTGCGTCGAGCGTATGATTTGTTGTGTTTCCGTTTGAAATTCTAACAATTACACTATGCCAACATAAAACTTACCTAGGGTTTGAACGGTCATTCTAGACACTCAAAGTTTTATTCAGTCGGATTCTACTAAGACCGAATACCAACTCGCAATGCAAACTCTGCAATGTCAGCACTCTATGATAAGAAAAATAAGTACTATAATGGTAACAATAAAGTTTTTTTTTTTATTTATTGCTAGGTGGTTGTGCAATACGACAAAGATTTGCTGGAAGTCTGGGATGAGGCGAAACGTTTGCGCTGCGAATGGTTTAACGACTACGAAAAGACCGCATCGAAACCGCCAATGGTTATTGCCGATTTGGATGTAATACAGTTGGACTTTCGCGGTGAGTTCAAAATTAATTTTAAATTAATTCAAAATACTATACTAAATGGCTAATAATAATTGAATTTGAATGTATGGCAGTAATTAGAAATCAACAAATAAAATTTTGAATTTTTTTCTTTTTTTATTCAATAAAATGTATTCCGTTCTCTCTTAAAGGTGATAATGTTGACTGCTGGATGGAGATACAGCATGGCAAAGGCCCATGGGCACCGCCAGTTAGCGGTATTGTGCCACTAGGCTCTACACTTACACTTGTGGTTGCTATCAACGATTATCGCGGTAAGTTGCCATCAAATATACGATCGGATAAACAGTTAAGTAATAAGAGAGGCCGTAAATGAGCAATAAAGTGGCTTACACGAGAAAGGCTACCCACACACATATACACCTACATGCATACACAGATGTGTTTGAATGTTAAAATAGTTACGGTTTTTATTATCATCGGCACCACCCCGCTATTATGAGCGCCACAATCATAATTTAATTCCCCGTTATAACCTTCATATGTACATACAGTCCACGTCAAAAATATAACACATATCCGCTTATTTGAAAATGGAGACATGCGCTATGATCAAAGCAACTAACATGCAGACGTTTTTCCTTGATCGATTGAGTAGCGCCTGACATCCCATTTCGGTCAAATTCTTTTTGTAACAACACAGGACAGACTATCAGCATATCCGGTGTTGGCTGAAGTGACTATCAAACTATCAACCTATCCCGTTTTCAGGTTGAGAGAGGTATACCTAAAATCTCCATACCAAGAACGAGGTGATTTGTGCGCCTTACAATTCCCTGGTATCTCACTATGCCCTTGCACCCATATCAAGTAGATAGGGAAATATTCCGCTATCTCCCTATGATTTCTTCCACATTTGGAGCAATGATGGAATTAGTAGCAACCCCAAAAAGAGATTCAGTCGTTGCTTGGCTATCAGAATGAATATATATCTATATCTAAAGTTAGTCACATTTTTGCCTAAGCAGACAGCTACCTCATTAATGGCGAGACTTTCTGCTTGAAATACACTCAGTGGTTAGGAAGACGAGCCTATATGCTCATACAGTAGACACCCAAATCAACTTTATCGTCAAGTTTTGAGCCATCAGTAAATAACCATAAGCAGTAGTTCCGATCGGGCATATTGACAGCTCAATAACGTCTAGCTGGCATTCTAGTACAAAATAACCTATTAAAATAAGGATCTTACAAACAATAGTCAATAGGATTTTTTGCATCCAGACGGAGTGTTTTGGCTGGGTGATCGATGCCTAAATGCGCCATTGATTAGTTGCGGCAAGCAGAGTAGCAGAATTACTTGCATTCTGTTTACCAATAAACTTTAGGCGAGGTAAGAAAAAAATAGCCTTCAATGCATCAAAGTGTGTCGTTCTTAGAACGCCACTGATACATATAAGCACCATACTTTGTTCTTTTCTAAGGCCTGTTTCTAATCGTGGTCTTATTGAGAGTCCACCCGTAATCCGTCCACCCGTTTAATCCCGTAAAGGAGGATAGATTTGATAACGGTCTAATGCAGCCAGTGAGTGTTCTTCAGAAAAAGATGTCACCTGCGTCATATGGCCTTTTTGCATGGAAAAGTAGCTTTCCTGACTCTTCCAATTTCTTTCAATACATTGTCGAGAGTTACACCCAAATAAGTATTGGCGATATCTCCTAATTCTAGCCTTACAAATAGAGAGGGAGGAAAAGAGATAATCGGAGTATACTTAGTTGTTTGGCAAAAATGGTTTACAATGCAAATTGGCAGCATGAAAGTGTAGAAGATATTCAAACTGAGCTCAAATTCGCAAAATTAAATAACAACATAGCCACAAAGCTTTTTTTCGTAAGCTCTACACAAGTAAATAAATTATGCGTTCCTACTTCTGGGTCTTATACTTGTAGTTCAGACTGTATACTTCTGGTTTAGAAGGTAGAACCCCCTTGTCAATTGAATTAAAACGTCTTAGGATGCATCCTTAAGACTTACGTTTTCACAACAAATAACATATTCAAGTGTATGGGAAATTAGAAACCTATAGAGAACATATATATATATAATTGGCGCGAACACCCTTTTTGGGTGTTTGGGCGAGCTCCTCCTCTTATTTGTGGTGTGTGTCTTGATGTTGTTCCACAAATGGAGGGAATACAGTTTCAAGCCGACTCCGAAGGCAGATATTTTTTATGAGGAGCTTTTTCATGGCAGAAATACACTCGGAGGCTTGCTATTGCCTGCCAAGAGGCGACCGCTATTAGAAAAACCTTGCTGTTATTTTGGTGTTTCATGCACGGAGATTTGAACCTGCACACTTCCTAATGGTAGTCACGCACAAACCCATTCGACTACGAGGATCGAAGTACTAAATTCGCACTTCGCGAAACATATTTTTGTTAAATTTAATTTCAGCTCTGTTTCTTTTTGGAATCAGGGAAACACAATAGCTTGTAACATCAAACAGACGGATGGAAAATTAGCAAATTTTTATTTAGTTAAAGTCAAAATAAGATTCCATGGAAACGTTCTCTTGGCAAGATACATGCGAGATTTTAATATTTTATTCAAAAGTATCGTCATTGATTTCTTTATTACAAAACAAGCTATTTTAAGTCTTCTCTACTTGTATGTAAAAGCTATTGTTTACAGACTAAAATATATGTGATATATATATAATAAATATAAATATATGTATAAAATACTTTTTTTTCGGGATATCTCGACCACTGCGCCACTTATCGGATGCTTCTACTTAACTCAAAAACCTCCTCAGCCATGGCCCCAATAACTCGCCAATATCAACGCAATGACAACTTACAAACTACAACAAACTTTCACATTTATCTAAAAGAAAATAATAATTCATTATTTAACCGCGAGATGTGCTTTTTAAGTGCCTTTGCAATCATAAGGAGTTTAGCAGTTTTTTATTTAAAACCTTTAATTTTTCACACACAAGTGAAGAACGAATCGAATTAGAAACTCTGGCACTGAGTAAACTGTTTGTTTTTACACAAAACCTTTAATTACAGCAAACAAGTTGTGTGTGCTATACTTTTGTAGCAGACTGTATACTTATAGATGGTCTCATGTTTTACCACATCAATGCTGGTGGCGCCGAACTGTCTACAATTAATGAGTAGATTTTACGGCGCTTTTATGTGGTTTTTTTTCTTTTTGTTTTTGTTGTAAAATCATATTCCAAGTGATTGTTAGTGAGTGCGAAGGAAACTTATGGCTTCAAAGGAAGTGTAATCAAGTTTCAAGCTAACAGTGCAACCAATAATTGGCGTTTGCCTAAAAAAGGGAAAAGTAATGAATGATGTACTTTTACACATAAACCGTTGACGATGTGTATAAGGAGTTTTTTATGCGAAATTATGTTGTTTACTAAATAGGTATCAAATTTCACAACGTACTAGGTTGAGGAATGAGTTTTGCGGTTCGATAAGAAAAACAAAATTTTCTGGCTTGAAATAAACTTTATTATTCAGACTGGAGACTCCCTGAACATCAATACACTTGCTACAACGAGATTCCAATTTATGAAGTCCATCCCTGAAGTGAGAATCTGGAAGGGCTGCAAAATACGCTTGCATAGCTGTTATGACCTCATCATTTAATGAAAAATGCTTTCTATGCATGCATTTTTTTAGGTCTGGAAACAGATCGAAGTCACTAGGGCCAAAATCTGGAGAATGCGGAGCATGCTCCAACAATTCGAACTTTTAATCATGGATTTTACCACTGTCAAAATATTCTGTGACACGGTGCATTGTCCTGATGATAAAGAGTTGCCTTCTTTTACAAACTGGGTATACAGGGTCCGCCATATAACTTTACGGAATTAAAAATGCTATAAAAAAGAAACTACTCAATAGTTTTCCAAACTGTTTTTTTTTATTTTCAAGTACAATCCTTCCGGTTAATGATGGAGCACAACTTCATTCATATGGCTGCCTCGGCTAGCCATGCACCATCCCATACCAAGGACTTTACGCAAAATTCGTCTCAATGATGTCTCCGAAATGTCCAATTGTTGAGAACGACGGTCAACTGATGTTCCTGTTGATTCACGAACACTCTCGGCCACAGCAGCAATATTTTCGGGTGTACGAACGGGTTTTGGTCGGTCACACGTTGGTTTGTCAATAAACAACCCACTTTCTCTTACTTTTTTTGCAAAGTAACGCACATACGCTTCATTCGGTGTTTTTCTTCTTCCCATGGCCATACGTAATTTTCGTACACATTCTGCAACATTACCATGATTTTCAAAGTAATGTCGCAATATTTCCCAGCGTTCTTTGGGCGTATACACAACCATTTTCGTTCAGCGGAAGAATAAAACTAATTTTCTGTCAAATCAGATGACAGCTAAGTGTTACCATTCTTCAAATAATACCTAGTTCAAATCCGTAACGATAGATGGCGGGCCCTTTATTTTCACGAAATTTTTTTTTCAGCTCAATTTCTTCAGAATTTACTGTTTTACCAGTTTGCAAGTAATCCACAAATAAAATAACTTTCGCATCTCAAAAAACTGATGCTGACACCTTCTTGGCCGATTTCTAGATTTCTGGACACGAACTCGTTTCGAAGCCGAAGAACCAGGCTTAAGCCACTTCTTAGCCTCTTGTTTTGATTTAGGATCATTATTATAGTCCCAAGACTCATCCCAAGACTCATCTCTAAATATTACTGAGAAAGTCGCATTCGAATGTGTTTTCGTACCTTTGCTTACGAATGGGGCACCCATTGTACGAACAGCTTTCTGGAACCCAATGCTGCAGTCAAAATGTTACCCAATGAGAAGCACTCAAAAACTCTTTCAGTCACTCGACGATTTTCCAATAAGATATCCTGTATTTTTTGTACGATTTCCGGTGTTGTTGCAATTTTTGACGTCCATGACCCGGGTCATCTTCAATGCTTGTATTTTATGATCACGTTTAAATTCAGTAACCCATCTTTTTATTGTACTAATTGATGGCGACTTCCGCCGTAGCCGGGTTGGTGCGTGACTACCATTGGAATTCAATATCATTTCAAATCTCAGTCAAACACCAATTGAAGAAAACGTTTTTTTCGAATAGCGGTAGCCCCTCGGCAGGCAACAGCAAACCTCCGAGTGTATTTCTGTCGTGAAAAAGCTCCACATAAAAAATATCTACCGTTCGGAGTTGGCTTGAAACTGCAGGTCGCTCAATTTCCACTTTCAACATTCGTTCATGGATTTCCTTTGCTTTTACACCTTCCAAAAATAATCAGTCAATTCAATCACTGCACGAAACTTGATTTTTTCTATTGTAGAAAATACTGTGAAGAGTGTACCAACATAACAAAAACATATAGGCTAGTAGCAAAGTCCTCTCTTATCGATTCTCAAATCTTATTGAACAAAGTAGTATTTAACTAAAATTTATCAGAAAAGCTCCTCCTTTCATCGTTACGGGAACGTCGAAAGCTTGAGCTTGAAAGTTTATTCTGTTAAAGCTAATTTACTCCTCCGCAAAAGTAACTCATTTGGAACCACGGATGTAGCATTCCATATAAGACGGATTTGACAATTTGCTCTACTCATTTAAATGTGTAAGACGGAAGGCCTAAGACTCAAGATACTCTGTGTATTGTAATTAGCTGATAATTAGAGCTGAAAGTCCCAGACAGCTTCCCATTTATACCTTAAATCACAGGTGAAGGTGTTCAAAATTGAATGAAAGGCTAAATATGTTGTTCTTGTTTCGAACCCATAGCAATCGACTTAAACAAAATGACGCATCATATCACACAGTTCTTCAATTAACCAAACTTTTGTGCACTACGTTCGGCAATCGTTGCGTTGGCCATGTAAATTGAACCCCTTGGAGATGTTATTATGCTCTTTAGTGGAATACATATTCTGTATTAAACCATTAACATGTAACTAAAAAAATGTGTTGAGAGAATGGACTGCTTCAGGAGCCAACTGCTACAGTCTTTTGAATGAAGTTGCATCTGAAGTTTACCCCTTAAAATAACGTTTGACCAGTAGAATTGTACCCGTTCATTTCAACGTATTCTCACGCTCTCCCAGTCAGTCGTTGTTTAGACAGCAACGAAATAAGATTAGTAGTGGTTACGTTGATTTTTCTTCAATCTTGTCGTAAATAAACAAACCGCTATCCCATCAGCAAACCAGCTGATTCCTTCAAAATCGCTAGGAGCAGGTTAACGGTCTGATGTTGGACACACCTTCTGATTTCTCTCCACAGTGTATAAGAGTGCAGTAATGCATTATTACCCTTTAATAGAAATGATTTTATTAATTTATTAAACTCAGGATCTTCAGAGTGTATTTAGTTTATTTAAGTTTGAAATATAAGGTTGGCAAAAAAGTCTTGCGGTATTTCCGCAAGCTTGTCTTTGCAAACGCGTAGTTCTAGTTGTATTCGTCGCATCGGTTCACGCTAGAGCTTTTTGGAAAGCTCTTTTCTCGTGCTAACACGTATTTGATTAATTGTTATTTGCTTTTAGTCGTTCGTGAGTTATAGCGTCGCAAACATGGAGCAAAATAAAGAGAAAATACGGCATATTTTGCAGTACTACTACGATAAAGGCAAAAATGCATCTCATGCTGCCAATAAAATTTGTGCAGTTTATGGACCCGATACAGTTTCCATTTCCACCGCACAACGATGGTTTCAAGGTTTTCGTTCTGGTGCAGAGGTGATCGAAGATGCGCCACAGTCCGGAAGGCCTGTCGTCAAAAATTGCGATAAAATCGCTGAATTGATCGAAAGAGACCGGCATAGTAACAGCCGTAGCATCGGCCAAGAGCTGGGCATGAGTCATCAAACCGTTATAAACCATTTGAAGAAGCTTGGATTCAAAAAGAAGCTCGATGTATGGGTGCCACACGACTTGACGCAAAAAAACATTTTTGCCCGTATGGATGCATGCGAATCGCTTCTGAATCGCAACAAAATCGACCCGTTTTTGAAGCGGATGGTGACTGGCGATGAAAAGTGGGTCACTTACAACAACGTGAAGCGCAAACGGTCGTGGTCGAAAAGCGGTGAAGCTGCCCAGACGGTGGCCAAGCCTGGATTGATGGCCAGGAAGGTTCTTCTGTGTGTTTGGTGAGATTGGCAGGAAATCATCCACTATGAGCTGCTCCCCTATGGCCAAACGCCCAATTCGGACCTGTACTGCCAACAACTGGACCGCTTGAATGCAGCACTCACGCAGAAGAGGCCATCTTTGATCAACAGAGGCCGAATTGTCTTCCATCAGGAGAACGCCAGGCCACACACATCTTTGGTGACGCGCCAGAAGCTCCGGGAGCTCAGATGGGAGGTTCTTTTGCATCCACCGTATAGTCCCGATCTCGCACCAAGTGATCGGTCGGAAGTCGGAAGTTGTCCACAAGAGAGTCCTGTGAAAATTGGCTCTGCGAGTTTTTTGACAATAGGGAAGCGAGCTTCTATAAGACTTGCATTATGAAGTTGGCATCTCGTTGGGAACTCGTCATCGAACAAAACGGCGCATATTTGACTTAAATCGCATTATTATAACCAATTTTATGAACAATTGAAAATTCAATAAAAATACCGCAAGACTTTTTTGACAACCTTATATTTGCGAAAGCTAGGGTCCGGGTTAGTATACCGCTGTGGGCATGAAACTCAGTAGACAATAGTTAGTAAACTACCATGAAAAGCCTGCATACGCTGTTTGGCTGCGGCATAAAAATGTAGGCTTTTCTATTTGTGGAGCAACATCCAGATTTCATCACAAATAGCTGCTCCTCCTCCTTCGGCCAAATACTCAATAAAGGAGCTCCTTCACTTGAGTTCGCTTAAAAAAGTATACAGTAATACAAACATAGACTTTTTTAATGCTAAACTTTTAGAAAAATAAAAAGCTACAGCAAAAACATGATTATCGCGTCCAGGCCAATGTTGTAAGGCAATGACGTATGCTGGAAATATCTATCGATCTTATTGTATTACTGATGGTTTAGAAGTTGGGATTGCAACAATTTCCATACAAGTTAGCAAATGAAATAAAATCCGAAGGTTTTATCAGAGCTCCATTAAAGTACATATATAGAGTTCACCGACACAGGTTACATTCAAACATTTTCTTAGAAGAGATTAGTCTCAGAATTTACTCACGAAATATCCGAAGATTTAAAGACACACCATCACATTTTGCACTTTTCATATTTTCTATTTTTTAATGGTAGCAAGCCACAATAATTTATTTCAAAAACCCTCTCCTTAAGTAAACTAGAACAAAACCAATCAATCCATGCCCATGCACTCGTACTATGTATTACCTATTCACATTTTTTCTATAACCTAATAACTTAAACCAGCCAATTTCGCACTTTTGACTCCGAGGTATGATGATTAGAAGTTCATAGCATAGACAGCAACTGGCGGTACCGGGCGATTTAGGGTGGAAGTCGATGGTGGAGTGGGGCGGTGCTTTGTGACGCTCATCGACTGTGGTGGAACCGGACGATTTGCGGAAGAACTCGATGGTTGCGGTGGCAGCGGAAAGTTCGAGCTCGTCGCAGAAATCGAATTCGTTTGGCTCTGGGTATTTACGGTGAGCACTACGGACTGAGCAGGCACATTGTATGTTGAGGCGGGTGGTTTTGGTCGATTTGCATTTGTAGGTAATAACGGTAATATTGGTACTGTTGAATTTTGATTAGCTGAGCTCGAAAATTGTGGTGGAACTGGAAGATTTGCTGATAAAACTTGAGATAGTGGTGGCTGCGGGAACTTTGAGTTTGTCGCGTTAGTTGAGTTTAATTCGATCTGGTTATTTGCAGTGAGCAGCGTGGACTGAACTGAAGCATTGTTGGTTGAGGCGGGTGGTGTTGGTCGGTTATGATTCAGATTTATGGAAAATAATGTCGTCATCGGTGCTGCTGAATTCTGATTAGCTGAGCTCGAAAATTGTGGTGGAACTGGAAGATTTGTAGATGAACCCTGGAATTGTGGTGGCTGTGGCAATTTTGAGTTCGTTATTGAAGAAGTCGAATTTTGTGGACTTAGGCCATTTTCGATGAACAGTTCGGATTGAACTGGTCCATTGTTTGGTGGAACCAGTAGTTTTACATGATTTTGGTTTGTAGTCAGCAGCGGCATCGATATCGACGAATCTGGATTAGCTGAGCTCCACGGCAGCGGAAGATCTGGAAGATTGTTAGATGTACTCGAAGAATGTATTGGCTGTGGCAATTTCGAGTTCGCTTCATAACTAGAAATAAGTTCGCTCTGGCTGTTTACGGTGGACAAATCGGAATGAACTGACGACATATTAGTAAATATCGATGTTGATAAATTTTGGTTTTTATGTTCGAGCAAAGCTGAAAGCAAATCTGTTTGATTTTGTGGCTCGTTTAGCAAGTGCGCATTTTTGTTAATATCACTGCCTTCATTTTGATTTTCTTCCTTCTCGGCTGCCGAAGTAAATGCAGAATGCAACAGACTACTTTGTTTTGGTGGTTGCTGGAGTTCTGGGATTTGTGACAACGAGAATACAGGAGACTTGGCATCTTCCGAATTATTCACGATGTTCGATTGGTACCCACTTTCAATGTTGAGGATAGGATTTTCTTCAAAGTTGGCTGATGGTAGTGAGTTTGCTTCATTTTTGGGCTTTAGAAGACTTTCGGCTACAACTAATTTGCTGTTATTGAGAGAAAGCTTTGAAATGTGTTCCTTGATAGCGACATTTGAAGACAAATCCGATTCACTTATGTCTGCCAAGGCATTGCTATTGCGAGGCGTCACACTGATTCTGTAGCACTCTGCCAAGTAGATGGTGCTCAATATAAACAAAGCCGAAACTTGCATGTTACACTACGCCAACTAACCTTTGCGAGGCACAGAAATATACTGGCGAACCAGACATGCGCCGATCTTATAAATATCTGCATGTGGTTGATATGTTACCCTTGTTTCAGCAGGCAATCACAAATAATCAGCGGCACAGTACAATTCATTCGAATTTACATACACATTAAGATTGTTCGATGAACTTAACCGTTGAGACACCAATTTCCGGTGATAAGATAAAAAGTTTTAGCAGTTGTGCCATACTAACTTTTTGTTTATGTTTGGTGGGACGCGTAGGCTTAGTCATACCACAGAATGAAGATAAATGAGAAATAAAATTAAAAAAAAAAAAATTTGTTTTTTAATTTATTTCTTTGTTTATTAAATCGCAATAAATTTTTAAATCTCAATCTAAACTAAATTTAAAAATTAATTCTTCCACTAGAAAGCCCATCAAGATTTTTCAACAGATTTTCTAATCCATTTATCTGCCTCTCTCATTCTTCTAGGTGAATTCGATATGCGCGTCAAGTCGTGCGTCGCTTCCGATGGTTCTGGTCATGTTATCAATCTATCTGATGAATTCGGTTGCGTCTTGCGTCCCAAGATGATCTCACGCTTCCTGAAGGCGCGAGCTCCCGACGAGCGTGCCACTGTCATAACGTATGCCTTCTTCCATGCCTTCAAATTTCCCGATGCGCTCAGCGTACACATCAAATGCAAAGTTGAAATCTGCCGTCATGGCTGTCTCGACCATTGTCAGCTCACCGGCAGTGTTAACGAACGCAAAGATGTACTGATGAACGATGCTTTGGGCAATCAAAACGAACTAAGCCAGGAAATGGGGCATGGCATACATAGCGCACAGCAACCGGCGGTTGGCAGCATACCAATGGGCGGCGCAGGTGGCGGTGCTGGTATGGGCGGTGATGGTGCAGTCGATCACGATATCTTCTACGATGACATAATACACAATCGCAAGCAACTCTCATCGATCAATAGTGGTATTGCCAACATACTCGATCAGTTTAATATGCATGAAAAGAATGCCAATCTATCACCGCGACCGGTGCATGAAGAACCCGAAGACTCGGATCTGGATTCATTATTCGGCGAGGAGGAGTTGGCCGATCTGGATGAAGCACAGTATATGGAATTGAAGAAGAGTGGCAAATTCCCACATGGACCACGTCAATTTGAAGCGCAAAAACGCATTGGTGTGCCAATGGCCGGCCCACGATCGCTGGAGCCCAAAACGAACGACGACACAGCGCACCCGATTTACCGTCCCCAAGCTGAAGCACTGAAACGCACACGCGAAGATCACATTGATCTCGATGCAAGCGAAGAGTTGTTGAAACAAAAGTCCAATCAATCTGCTGGTGGTGATGACAAAAAAACAGAGCGACGTCGACGACGATCGATTGTAATTGCCGATCGTAAGGTGCGCAGCGCAGATGTCGGCGTTAGCGGTCTGTACGATGTCATCTCCGAAGCTGATCTGGCTTTCTCGCCCGACTCCAAACAGGAAGCGGTCACCGTGTTTCAGGGTAAAATAACCGAAGAGGTGGTCTATGGCATTTGTATGCCGGTGCCTGGATTCAGCATACTTTTCATTGTCGTTATTTCGGCAACAATTGTATCCGCGCTGATCGCCGGTTCACTGCTCTATCGCTATCAGCTGCAGAAGGAGGCGCTTGAGAAACACACACCAATGCCGGCGCCAGGCACATTCGCATCCTGGATGACTCTGCGACTTTTTCGCATGCGGCATATGCAAGAACAACAGCAACGACAGCAAATTAGTGTGCCCGTTGCGACAGCGAGTGCGGTGGCGCACGAAACAGTGCAGTAGAGTGAGAGCGAGAGCGAGAGAAAGGGCAAGAGAGCGGGGGCGAAATAAATGCAGTAGAGAAAATTAAGTTGACTAAATGAATGATGCATTTGAAGTTAAATTTTAGTAATGAAACTATGTACTTTGAAGAAAAATTTGAAAGCGGGCGTGTGCTGATGATCCTAACTGGTATCAATGTGTCAATGATTGAAAGCACACACAGGCAAGAAATTGTAGAGACACTCAAAGGGGATTGCCTATTTTGGGTTATATATTTGTATTTTTTCTGTTTTTTTTATTTTTATTTTTATTTTGTTTCTTTTTTTTCTTTTTGTTTTTTGCCTTTTCCTACGTGGTTGAAGACGAAGTTAATGTTGTTACAAAAAATTTTCGGGCAGCACTGCAATAGCAAATCACTGAACTACACCACATACACACACACACAAACACACACACATCAGTAAACGCAATTAAACACATTTCACGTTGGATTTTGAGTAGCTCTTCTTCTATTAGTGTACTTTCACTCAGCAGAAGACAAAGAACCTACTCGCACTGAGCTTTTTCCGCAAAATACATTTAATTGCATACTTCGGTGCTCTTAGGTGCATTTAGTTACTAGTAAAATTATCTACAAATATCATTTAATATAAAACTCAATATAACTCCTAGTTATTTATTTATTTATCTATTATTTCGTAGCTAAAGTAATTTCCTTCTACAAAATACAACTTTTTTAAATGAATTCTTACAAAATTCATTAGTAATTGTAAGTTCATTATTCTGCATAGTTGGCAAGTTAAGAAACTTGCATGCAATATTTCTTTTGTTTTTCATTAAATTCAAAATCTTAATTTAGTTTAGCATCTACATACATACATATAATGAAGAGTGTGAATTGAAAAGTCAAAATTGAGTTTGTTTTATTTAATCGACACTAATGAAAGTTCAACACAAACGAAAATTCAAATTTACTCTTAAGTCAGTTTATATTATTTATTTAAAATTATTTTAGTTGTAATTGAACACTACGATTATGATGAGAATGGACAAATTAATTAAATTAAGTTACAAATAAAATAAAAATAATAAAAAAAAATATTTCCTTTTTATTGCTTAAATATGGAAAACGATAATTTACGAGGGGAGGATGAAACGGGCCCCATGAAGTGGTTGGAGAAATTAGAGGTGATTTTTTTACTTAGCACAACTAGCATACTCAAATCCATGGATGAGGAGTCTCTCTAAGTTCGAAAACTGTCGACGAAGGCTGAAACGTAAAACTTCAACTAACCTTGAAATTAAAATTGGAAAAAGGCGAGCCAAGAAGCACCAAGAGAATGATAACTCCTAAAACTCTCAGACTAAAACGCCTATTGTACTCAAAGCTCTTGAAAAAAAAGAACAGAAGTGACAGAGAGAAAAAGATAGGAAAGAATAGAGACAGAGACAGAGATAGCTAGCCCTGTGAGAATTTTCCTAATTCTTTGGCAAATTTGAAAATATCCTCCAGTTTAAGAGAAGGAATATTACGCATTCTCATGACCTCCGGCCCCCCTTAGCAAGACAAGAAAATCAGGGGAAGCATCAAAAGCCTATAGCCGACGCCGCGGTGTGAGATTTTAACTCAACTAAAACACTCTACATGTCAGTTTCCAGTTTTCCTCGTTTTCGCACATATGCGGGATAAGATTTGTCTCACTTATGTTTTCACCAAACGCTCTCTCAAGCATATTTCGCTCATTAATGAACCGCGGGCATTGGAACAAGATATGCCTCGCCGTTTCTTGCTCTTCGGGGCACTGCGGGCAGTACGGGTCGTTCTCAAGATGGAACCTGTGTAGGTATGCTTTGAAGCAACCGTCTCCGTGTTTTTGTTTCAATCCTCCTCGCAACGCTTGGAATCAATTTAAAGGTCCACCTACCTTTCTCGGATGGCTCCTACCGTTTCTGTCATTCTTCAATTGTTTGAAGCCTTTCTTCTTTCTTAGCCGCGCTCGAGGGTTCTGCCCAATGGTGTTATGTAGCCTACACATCTCAACTGCGAGAAGGTCGATAGGAATCAATCCCATTATTATATGGATTGAGTCATCTGAGGCAGTGCAATAGACACTGGCTACTCTCAAGGGGCCAAATCTGTATGTGGCTCGTATGTGTTGGAGGTACGATGGCTTTGTGTTTACCCAGATTGGTGCTGTGTACATAATCACTGAGCTTGTCACTGTTAACAGAAGTTTCCGTATGCTTGCGCGAGGGCTGCCAATATTAGGCATTAGTCTATTCTTACGACTTTTTCACTAACTGACTGTAAATGATGCTTAAAAGCAATTTTCGAGTCATTAAGTACTCCCAGATATTTGATATATGGCTACGACCATGATCAGCTACCATAATCACTAACTCTTCACGAACCCGCCGCGTTGTAAGTAATACGACTCCAATTTTCTGAGCTGCAAGCTCTAACTTCACATTTCCAAGCCATCTTCTGAGTCTTACATAAGAAGTCTGATTTGTATAACGCTTTTCTACCAAGTTTCAGAAGAAAGTTCAACATATTTAGGTTCAGGGTTGTCACAAAACACTTTGCAGTTCTGCAGACTGGACCATCAATTTTTATGTAAATTGCAAACATAAATGCTGATTCAGATCAAGATTCCTGTAGAACCGATTCCGATTCTTGGCTCTGGTTCCGATCTACAGTTGGCCAATTCATCGGCAATTTCATTGCCTTGAACACCGCGGTGTCTGGGAACCCATTTAAGTGCAAGCGTATTCCGTCTTGCAGCGGAATTAATCTTCTTCTTACATCCATGAACAATCTTTAAGATTTGCTTTGCGTTCTTCAGAGGGTTCAGTGCAGTCATGCCTGTCACTATAGACTTCAACCTGGTGCCTACTCCATCTCCTCTCAATTATCCATTCTGCTCCCTTCAGAATGGCAAAAATTTCCGTTTGGAAAACATTTGCCGTTCCTCCCTTATTGTAGTGGTACTTATTTCTGTCGCTTAAGTACTATCCGGCTTCAGAACCTATTTCATTCTTGGGCCCATCGGTGAAGAAAATATGCGTAAAATTTCTTTAAATGTACAATGGATTACGTCATTGCTCACCCAAATGAAATTATGGGTATAAGGTCGTCCTTAGGTGCCAAAAACAGTAGATACTGCTCAGATAGCATCTTAAAGATTTTTTTGTGTCCTGAAGTTCCTTTTTCGTGGCAGAAACCATTTTTAGGGAGCCTACAGATTGCTTTTATTGCTTCCTATTTTATCTGAAGAACCAACTATAACATTTAGGGCATCATCCGACGATGGCACCTCATGGCATGATCATACACTTCTTTACAGTCTGTGGTGTAAGTGATGATTAGTCTGAGAAGTGCTGTGTATATCTACAGGACTACAGTAGGTTTCCGGCCACAGGTTTCACCAAAGGCTCTGCGGCATTGTTGAAAAATCTTTAATGCACGATCTACCTTTAGCGAATCATATGTCTTCCAAGTCAGTTTCTTATCCAAGATTACTCCTAGATATTTAACTTCATCAGCAAGACTGAATGTCACACCTTTTACTACTGGAAGACTAAGTCAACCCAATTTCTATTTTCTCGTGAACAAGGCTAAGATAGTTTGGTTCGGATTGACGGAAAGACCTTGTCTCGTGCACCAGTCATTCATACAAAACCTTCTTAGGTTAGCGCAGAGCCATCGTCCGCATATGCTTGGACGTGAAATCCGAGCTCCTGCATCTCTGTTAGGAGAGAATTTGCGACGAAACACCACAACAGCGGAGAAGGAACACCCTCTTGAGGGCATCCTTGCTTGGCCCTGATGGCAATTAGTTAGTCACTGTTCTCACTAGGGGTTAGCAGCCTCTCATAGAGCATAGAATAACATATTTGTAGCCATTAAAAAATAATGCGCGCATACATTTTTCAGTAAGTAACAATAGTAAGTAACAATAAAAAATACATAATAAAGCCAGAAAGTGAAGATTTTGATATTGTTAATGGTTTTTTGACAGATGTGAGTAATTCGGACGACTTTGGCACAAAAACAATTCTGCATCATATCAACGCAAACATCGGGTCTCTATTTTGTTGCCAACTGTTCAATATAATTGGCATGCAGAAAGTGCTGAATTACTTAAAGCAATATTCGAAGGTTTTATCGATGACTTGGGCGACCAGCAAATTGTCTACAAAATCCAATGGACTCAAGAATACAAGAATTTGACGATGCCAACCAAATATGCAAATGGATAAAGCTAAGTGTATTTTGAAAAAGCTGCATTTTAAGCACAACACAGGCTTTGGGTGTTTATATGAGCAATTCAAGACCAAATGTTTTCGTTATAAAACTTTTCACGACTCCAGTCCCGCCGCTCAAAATTGCACCAACTGTTGTGGAGCTCAAAGTTTACTGGCTTCACAATAACAAAAAATTGCATTTCTTTGAATTTATGTCTTGATTTCTTAGGCTAAGTTCCGCTGTACGACATTGAGATTGAAAACTCAAAATCTATATATCTGACATCTGAGTACTTACAGGATCCGGCACTCGAAGTGTAACCAACTTTAGATGCACGGGCATCAACTGTCTGTTAGTTGGCTAAATGACAGTCCAGAGTAGTGTTTACAAGCGCGGGGAAGCATTCTGCCGAGATTAAACGCGAAATGAGAAAACCAGCAATGGATTTCTATCGTAATAGTGTGATTGCATTATATTTGGCTATAAAATCACAACCAGCGATCGTTCGTGAGCTCGAGCCCCTTAAAGTAAAATTTTGGACTATCGCACCATTATTTGGTACAATGATACTGGTAGCATCGCGAAACGTCATGGAGGTGGTCATCAAAAACTGCAACGTCACGTCAAATGGTTCAGAAAGTGAAGAAGCGACTTGAGCGAAATCCCCGACAAAGTGCCACCCAACTCGTGAATGAACTGAAAATATCTGACCATAGCATCCGCCGCATACTGAAATCTCAAAATAAAGCCTTACAAGATGCAAAGGTGCATGACCTCACACCAAAGCAGCAACAAATCATAATTGAGAGTGCGAAGGAGTTGCTTCACTTGGCCGAAAGCGGTCAATTTCCGAACATTGTGTTTTCTGACGAGAAAATTTTTCAAATTGAGCAATTCGTAAGCTCCCAAAACG
Source organism: Anastrepha obliqua (assembly GCF_027943255.1). Classification (NCBI taxonomy): domain Eukaryota; kingdom Metazoa; phylum Arthropoda; class Insecta; order Diptera; family Tephritidae; genus Anastrepha; species Anastrepha obliqua. The sequence continues at coordinate 55,349,363 of NC_072893.1, forward strand.
ATAGGGTTTATTTGACCAATCGTTCATACGAGAATTTGAGTCATTGATTGTCCACCAGGAGGCAGCTCCCACCACAGGTAATGGTTTGCGCCGCTGTAACCGAGCCAGGCGTCAGGTGAATGTGAAATATTATCGGGAAAGTATTCGGGAGATTGCTTTGAAGTCGTGGGCAAACAAACATTTCGATGGCACACGATGGACTCGCACCGTCTCACAAAGCTCGAGTGAACCAAGAATGACGAAAAAAGAACGCTCCGAACGTCATAACGTCCTCACAATGGGTCTCATATTCTCCAGACGCTAATCCGATGAATTATTCTCTGTGAACCATTTTGGAGTTCAAGGTCCGTATTAAAAGATTCACTAGGCTCGAGGCGCTGAAAAACGCCATTGTCCGCGAGTGGGCCAAAATACATGCAATTCACATTCAGGCAGCTTGCGATTCGTTTCTGGGCCGTCTCAAGGCCATAGTCAGCGCAAAAGGTGGTCATATCGAGCAAAAGTAAGTTGATTCTTAATTTAGTATTATTTTCACTAATTTTTTACTTTGAATTGAATAAAAGTAAGTTTCCAAACTAAATGTATGGCCTTTTTAATTCGTTACACTTTGAGCGCCGGAGCCTGTATGTTCAACTATCCAAAAAAATGAAAACTTCTACTGAAGATGAAGGCGATAGCGAAACTGTAAACTGTGCTCTTGACATTTTTTTTATAAACTTTATTTTGTTTTTTGAATAACAAACCTTTTTAAACTCTTTCCATTCCCTTCACAATTGCCAATTTTGAACATTTTGCTTTGGACGTGCAATATATGTATGTAAAAATATGTGTAAAGGTGACGAAAATATTTTTTGTTTTTTACTTTACACTGTTTTGAAAGGAAAGTAAAATTGACAACTTTATTATAAAAATACTTTATATGCATATTCACATGTATTTTATTTGAATAGACTAGTTTAGATTGAAAAAAATTAGCAACTCATCCAACGCGCGCCTAAAACCTTGCTACGTTTTACTTGCCTTATTATTTGCATACTGCCTCTCTTATTCACACACTTTTGCTTGCCGTTAAAGCAGTGCGACGACTGTTCGTTTTCATCAGTTTTCACCTCAGTGCATTTAAAAACACAGTAGGCAATTTTCGTTTTCTACTTTCACTTTTTGATAACGTCTTATAATTTAGCCGGCTGCACGCACGAAAAAATGTGTCGTTATCTTGCTCATTCGTCGTTACCTAGCTTGAACTGCAAGTACTTGAGTGAGCATATATATGAAACTTCTGCTCAAATATGAACGAGATGTTATCAATAAAACGGTCCGCGGATGACATATGGCAAAAATAAATTTTTTGTTGGATGGTAGGACTGTTATAAGCTTACATGGCAAATTTCAGCGTGATATGTCACATAGTTTGTTTTCTGTGCTACTGTAAACAAGTCAAGCTCGAGTGTGTTCTTCGAATTTAACGATGGAAATTCAAGTTGAACAAAGAATTTGTTTGAAATTTTGTTATTCCAACAAAATTTCGGCTTCAGACGTCTTAAAAATGTTGCAGACAACCTATGGGGACTCTGCTCTATCGCGTGCACGTGTTTTCCAGTGGTACAAATCGTTCAAAGAGGGCCGTATATCAACCCAAAAAACCACGCCAAAGTCGCTCAAAAATTAAGGTTATGCCTTCTGCCCGTGTGCATAGTAATGAACCACTTCTCTGTTGAGAATAGGACGATGATAGAAAAAGTAGGAAATGAAAGGGAGTGTAAAGTGTCTTGAAAAAGGCAAATCGATGATGGGTGCCTCTTAGTGTTGTTGACTTATTAACGTCTGATGCAGAATCGAAATTGAAGATATCTTTCATGAATTTGATAAATGTTTCGTAATTTTTCATACAAAATATCTATTAAACAAATAAAATTAAAATTTTGTTTTGAAAATTGCAACCATTCCATCAGTATTTTCTTATGACGTTGTCACGTTAAACTATCGTCAGTAAACCGACTTTACAGACAACCTCTTTTTTCTGTTTCGCCTGAGGATAATACAGTAAGGAAATTTTTTTTGTTTTTATTTTAGTTTTACTACTAAAATAACTTATTTTTGAAGTATGGCGACCTATGGTGAACTACGAGATTCAAGCCTAACATTAGATATTCTGCAAAGTTCGCAGCTCTTCAGATTCAATTGGGAAAATTCTGAAAAATGCCAAAAAATGTAATTTTGCGTTATTTTTTACGAATATGTCCAAATTTTGTTAATTTCTATAAATCGTGATAAGTATCAGGTGTATCTGTTTATAAACTGTAAGTCTACGAATAATTGTGTGACCACTGTTCCTAAATAGTAGTGCAATTATTTTAAAAGTGAAAAATTCGCTGTAAACGGCATAAAAAATTTATTCCTTGCTTTCAAATGAAAATAAACTGCTTTAACGACAACTGAAAAGTACGTCGATAGGACTGCGCTCACATACATAAAATATAGCATGGTTTTAGGAGCTTTATTTTCCCAGACCAGTTAAATCGCCTTTTAAAATGTTCACAAATAATTATTTGTAGTTTAAGCATAAATTGCCTTATCACTTGAGTGTCCGAGTTCTCTATTGAGCCACTGTATATAGGTAGTTATTTCATTTTTATTTTCAATAGTGCCGTTATCCCAATCTTCTTTTTAAGGAAACATTGTGATAAAGGATTCATTTATTATTTGCTAGACAACAAACAAATCGTTTTAGAATAAAAAAAATATAGCAACGCTGTGAACTTATTCCCCAACCCAATAGCTTTAAGCCATTTGCGCAAAATAAAAAATAAAAGTAATAGCCTTCTTTTTCCCGAAACTATTGGGTACGGGAATAAGTTTTCGCCCTTTCATAGCCAAAGTTACGAACTATTTAAGCAATTAATTAATAAATTATGTTATGTGAAGTATGTGCCACTGGAAGCTAAAACTTTACTCCATCTTTCAGGCAGCATACGGATTCCTCTGGCGAAAAATTCGAGATCCTTTGACTTGACCCACTCATTGAGCCAGTTTGCGATGCTCTCGCAAGAAGTGAACCGCCCTCCAATAAAAGCTGACTGCATTGATCGGAACAGATCCGAACAGGTAATCCGAAGGTGCAATGTCTGAGAAATACGGCGGGTGGGCTAAAATTTCCCAATTCAGTCCCTCTAAATATTTCTGGACCGATTTAGCAACCTGTAGCCTGGCGTTGTCATGCAGCAAAATCAGTTTGTCATATCTACCGTCCCATTCCGGCCGCTTTTCTTTGAGAGCTCGATTCAAATGCATTAGCTCCAGTCGGTAACGATCGCCTGTGATGGTTTCAGATGGTTTAAGGAGTTCATAATAGATGACACTCTTCTGATCCCACCAGATGCACAACATAACCATTAATAAAAATGGAACGATACACGCCTAAACAGCGCATTGAAATTATTAAAATTCACTATAAAAATGGTGAAAATTTGGCAGAGACGGTTCGTAAAACTCGAACACTTTTGGGTCATCGTAAATCACCTTGGAAATTGGTGAAAAAATTCGAGCTGTTGGGACAAGTTAGTGATGTGAAGAATAAAACCCGGCACGTCACTCAAGAACAGCCGAAAATATTCCTGTTGTAGCCGAAAGTGTTGAAAAACCCCCAGGTTTGCCCATTCGTCGTCGTTCTTTGCATAAAGATTTGGGTCTTAAGGCTTATAAAGTCCAGTTAGTACAAGAACTCAAGCCGGCCGAACATCAACAAAGTCGTGTCTTTGCTGATTGGGTCGTTGAAATGCATGCAAATTATCCGGAATTCCATCGAAATATCATATTGAGTGATGAGGCCCATTTTCACCTCGATGGCTTCATCAACAAGCAAAATTGTCGGATCTGGGGCTCAGAAAATCCAAGAGTTATTGTTGAAAAGCCTCTCTATCCAAATCGTGTGACTGTTTGGTGCGGTTTATGGTTCGGCGGAGTCATTGGACCTTACTTTTTTGAAAATGAAGCTGGAGCGATAGTTACGGTGAATGGATTGCACTATCGAGAGATTATTAATGATTTTTTATAGCCGGAATTGGATGGTATTAATCTGAACAACGTTTATTTTCAACAAGACGGCGCTACGTGCCACACAAGCAACGAAGCCATTAATCTTTTACGGGAATAATACCTCTTATTGGAAAACCCTTTATATGTAATTGGCGCGTACACCATTTTTGGATGTTTGGCCGAGCTCCTCCTCCTATTTGTGGTGTGCGTCTTGATGTTATTCCACAAAATGGAGGGACCTACAGTTTCAAGCCGACTCCGAACGGCAGATATTTTTTATGAGGCAGAAATACACTCGGAGGTTTGCCATTGCCTGCCGATCGCTATTGGAAAAAAAATACCAGTCTAACGGTTAGACGCGATAGAAGTGAAACCTTCCGTAAAACAAACTGAGAGAGAATGAGACGAAAACAGCATTAGGAGCGGGATAATTATAGGTTCATTATAATATTGCTATAAAGTTCAAATTTTATTTTCTTCATTTTATTATTATTCATCCTCAATGTTTTCAATTTCAACAAATGATACGAGTGGCTTATAATAGCTAAAATATGTCACAAATGCTTTGGTTTCGATGTTGTGAACATATCTTTGAAATACCGCGTCAATTGTTGTTTTTGATCGTGTTGTCGATTCAGTGCGATTGTTACAAATTTTTAAATTGAATGTTGTATTGAGAACGTCAATTAAAGGAACCGGAAATTTACGTTAAAATCGCCACTTAAAATCATTGGAACTTTATTGTAATCTTTTCTAAGTATCCGCGATACTTCTGGTGTATACTTTATTAAATTTTCGTGAATGAATTCCGTGATGCTATTTATTGATTTTTTTCTGTCGATATTCACGACACTTTTCTGCATTATTTTTCGGCATAATTGCGGTAAATATTTAAAAATGAAAATATTTACGAATATAAAAATACACACGCGGTTGCTATTATGAGCGTCCCCAGCGAAACCTGCGTGACCGAAACTCTAACACAATTACATTTTTTTGAATGTTACAAACACATATGCACGCAGGTTTTGCTGGGGCGTGACCGAAACTCTAACACAATTACACATATGCACTCGTATTTGTTTGAAAATCGACTTTTTTTTTGGTTCTCCGTCACCTTTGGAAAATGTGTAAACAGTAAGCAAACTTTATTCATATATTTTTCCTCATTTTTGCATCAGTAAAATTAAACAAACGCCGTAGCCGAATGGGTTGGTGCGTGACTACTATTCAGAATTCATAGTTCTCTCTCAGTTCGAATCTCGGTGAAAACACCAAAATTAAGGAAAACTATTTTTCTAAAAGCGCTCACCCCTCAGCAGGCAATGGCAAAACACCGATTGTATTTCTGCCATGAAAAAAAGCTCCTCATAAACATATCATAAAATAAAATAAAATAACTGTATAAAAAAAAATTTTTTCTTGTGATTCGAACCAAGGATTTTGGGTCGGAAGCTCACATCTCTAGCCGCTCGGCTATCGCGCCATGCTGTCGGCGCTGGCCGAAAAGTTATTTAGTTCGTCGCTACGTTTATATCAACATATAATATAACGCTTCGTAGCCAAGAGTGTCGCTTTTTTCGTTTCACTTTTTCTCAAATCACTCCCAACGATTCTAAAGAAGTTTTCACTTCAAACACTTTTCTTCTTCATTTTTGGTGTAGGGCATCAAGCAGCAAGAGATTAACAAAAACAAAAAGAGATTAGATACTCGCGCATTTTTATAGGGAATATATTTATTGAATTTCTTTTAAGAATACAAATAAATAAGTAAATAAAAATTTCGTTTATGGTAAACATTGTACATTCAAGATTTCATACGCATGAACTTGCGTTAATAAATAAATAAATAAATTATGCAATTAAATAAGTTATTAAATATTTATAAAATAAATTAACTAAGTTGTTGTGGATAAATAACGTTTGCAAAAGGTTTTTCAGTCAAAGAAACTACAGCGAAACAAAAAATAGAAAACTTTATTTTAGTTAATTGATAAATACAAATACAAATATATATATTTTTTTTATTTGTAGTCTATTTTCTTTATGACATAATATTTTTATTTGTTTGTGTTTTCTTTTTTAATTAATTTTAACATTTCTACTTCTAATGAACGCACTTAAAATATTTAGTGACTAATTCAAGCTTTTAAGTGTAGTTATGTATAGCAATATTTCATAGCTTTGTATTTGTCTTTTGTGTGCTATTTATTTTTTATTGTTTCTATTTGTTTCTTGTTTCTTGTTTAACAATTTTTTGATTTATTTTGTAGAGTCTACAAAAATCTTAATACATTTAAGCTTTGTAAAAAAATGTAGGCAAAGTAAAGCATTATTTAAAAGAGGTAAATGGCGTTGTACGAGTACCGAGTACAAAACAGAATCGAGCTGAATGAAAAAGTGCCTTTCCTAGATTTTAATAAATGTTCATTTAAATTGAGTCAATAAAAGCGTGCTGAATAAACTCAAATTGAATTGGATCTATTTAATTATCAATCAAGTAAGTAAAAAATTAAATTTGCATTAAACTCGTGCTGAATAACGTAGAGCTCTAGCTGAATTAAAGCAAACTGGCTGAATTTAAAAAAAGCAGCTGAATGAACAGCTGAAGAAATATGGTTTAAATTAAATGGTTAATGGTTGAATTTCGGCTACGCTTTATTGGAATTCTATCAAACACAGATTTTTTACTTGATTGCACAAGAGCTGAATACACTTTCAAGGCGTCGTAAAGAATTAGATTGAGCTGAATGCGCATTTGCATGCGTCAAAATTGCGCTGAATTCTCATTTGCACCAGCTGAATTCGCGCTGAATTGAACTTATCTAAAAAAACGTATGCATCGAAGTGAAAATCCACTGAAAATTAACTCAACCCAGATAAATTTTTCCAAATTCAATATCACTCATTTAATTGTTGCTTACAATTTTTCATTTAGCAATAATAGATTTTTACTGAACTCACTCAACTGTTTCCAATAGACACATCTAAATACCTCATTGAACTAAATCGAACCGTAGGCTATACCGAGTCAATGTAGACTTTGTACAAAGGTCGCTTGGATGCATTTGAACTTTGAATATGGCTTAGCACCGGGTTTAACTGTGTACACCTTTAGATTGTTCATCTATTTAAATATTATAAACTTAGCAACTAAACTTCCTTTGTATATTTTCGTTTAACTATAACTAATATTGTAAGCGCTAAACTGCCACCAATACAGAAGGCCCAAACAGACTCGAAAGGCTCGTCCAAAAAATTCTCAATTTTAACAACATACAAATATTCTGATTCCTTACTTTTGAACCGTCGAATAAATACGAGTACATTATTTCGTAAAAGTGATGAAATACAGTAATTACAAGCTAAAATTACACTACTCTACATGCAGTCCTCAGACCCCATGCTCATACCTTAACTAGCCACATGCCCTAAGGGCGTTTCCAAACAACAGAGAAGACTAATGTGAATGTGTGTTGTAGCGACAATTCCAGTACCCGTCCAATGCGGCACGCATTCATTTCGCATCGGAACGGCGTATTCGCTATATGCGGTTGGCGTTCATTGCATTTATATGAAAGTAACCTCGTCATACCGAGTCCAATTTGTATCCGTAGTAGGGTTTCTATGCACCACTTGTTGTTCATGTGTGCGTTCGTGATTTGGTGAGCGTACCCTGGGCAATGGCTGACGAGGGTCCCGGTATTTGAATGACAGGCATAGCACCGGCTAGTTGTGGATTCGTATAGGCTACGGCACGTTCCTTCTCCGAGTGAGCGAATGTGGAGAACGGCCGCAAACGTACATAGAGCACGGCTGATATTAGGCAGGAAGTTATTAGGATGCCGAGTAGAATAATCAATGTAATCGCAAAGCCGGGCGTCGTCATGCAGATGAGTCCGTCTTCGCGCGCAGGAAAGACCATTGTTTGTGGTGCAGCCGATACTGTGCCATTCGCCTGATCGTCAATGGCAAAAGTGAGATCCCCGGAAGAGACTACCTTGATAATACGATTGAGGCCCACTTCCTGTTCGGGATCAACGGCACGTGTACGACGCTGTACGCGTCGCTCATCACGCCGCTTGCCAATGCCGCTGCTCACATGGTAGGTGTCGACGTGCAATTGCGGTGGTGGTGGTCCATACTGTGACTCCGGGCCGACTTGTAAGTGATGCACCTCTTGCAGGTTGGGCTCAGAACACTGATCGGGGCATTGATAGCGACAGATTTGTATTGTACATTGGAAGTGTACTTCCATCGAGTCGGGAAACTTGAATGCTTGGAAGTGCGCATATGAGAGCACAGAGGCCGATGCTCCAAAGTTCTTGATTTTCGTGAAACGTGACATTAATTTCGGTCGTGTGACGCAACCGCGTTGATCCACCAATTGTATGGGTGCGCGCTTGCCATCATGTGCCACACAATTCCGTACCAGCATATCGAACTTAGAGTCATCATCCTTGATAGCTAACACCATGGTCATCGTTTGTCCGATCTTCACCAGCCCAGACACCTCAGAGGCCCATGGTCCTTTGCCAACTTGTATTTGCATCCAACAACCAACATTGTCACCAGCGAAGTCTGCACGCACCACATCCAACATATCGACGGGGAATGGACGGAATGTCACACTCTTCTCGTATTGATCGTGCCAAGTGCAACGCAGCTTACGCGCTTGATCCCACACCTCTTGCACTTGTGGGTCATATTGTATGACAATGATATTCTCGAAATAAGTGCCCGAACCAGACTCATGTCCATAGCCATACAATCCATTCTCGGTATTTCCCGAAGTGCCACACTCATGCAAACCAATATCGAAAGTGGCCGATGTACGTCCCAGCCCTGAAGGTAAATGCACACAATTCATGTTACTGTAGTGCCCCTTTGAGAAGACAATACCGTAGAAGGGTTTATCGAATTTCACAAACACTTTCATGCCATTCTTCTCGCATTTCACGTCCAATGAGATAATCTTGGGCATATCCTGCACGGGTGAAGACCAAATTTCATTGTTGCTTGAGGCACCAACCGTCAAATCGGGCAGCACTTGAGGCGCATGCACTTGCGGTGGTGGCGGTCGTTGTGGTGGCAATGGTGGTGGTGGGCCTTGATAAGCCAGCTGTGCAGGTGGCGGTGGTGGGCCAAAAGGCTGTCCAAGGCTCAACGGTATGCTCTGATGGTTGCCTAAAGAGGAAGATAAGCGCACGAGGAACAAATTATTTACTCACTTTTTCATGTGATTAGCGTCAACTTACTTCGTGCTGGTCCCGGCTGTTGCTGTTGTATATTGTGCTGATATAGCACCTTTGGAGGTTGTTGAGGCTCAGCTTCTGATTCCAGCGCCACTTGATCTACTTCGTTGTCATGCTCGGAAATTTCTTCTGTGCCAGTGATGGCTTTGACGACGTCAACGTCATCTGCAAGCGCAATCTGTAGAAGATGAGATGCAGTTGTTTCAGTTGTTCGTTATCATTGAATTGAGTTGTACTTAGAATTCACTAAATATTGCATACATATTTACATTATTAAAGAACGAAAAATGTATAACGAGTCGAAATAGGTTTCGAAAATTCTCCTAATAACTCCTCAACATCAGACAGACCAGGCTTGACTGCTCAGTTGAAGGCGGATATGAATTATGATTTTTATTAAAGTTATGTGCCTTCTAAACACTGCCTGTGGTCAGCTGGTTTAATTTGTAAACTAAACAAGATGGGCATGACAAAATCTATCAAATATCCACTAAATCCCTTTTCGTTTTCTTCGTCGGTCTTGCCAAGAAATGCCTAATCTGTGTTGAGATGGCAGCAACTTTGACGTTCTCTGTATTCAACTGGACACGATCTCAATAAATGCAGCTACTTGGTGACTCCCATCATGGAGTCAGAAGGTGAAAAGCTCTAGTCATTTCGGTATGCCTCGAAGGACCCGCCAAATACTTATGTATTGTAACAGGTTTTTTTAAGTTAACGTTTTTTTAAGTTTTTCTTAAATATTTATAAAACATTAATTTTTTCCTAAAAAATAAAAAAAAATTATAAAAACGTTAAAACGAACCGAAGATTTTTTACTTAAAAAACCCTACAACAATATTTTCCACATTGAATAAATTTAAAAATGAAGTATTTACTCAAGCCTACAAATAAACTACCTATAATAAATTAAAGACCATATCGAAAATACTTGGATCACACAACGAAAAATCGCTATACTAGAAAAGAAACGTCTGCATACACTGGAGACATACCTGAAGGTCTGGTTATACATATATGCATATATACCCCATTAAAAACTTTCTAGAAGACGCTACAACCAACTAATTTCAGAGTGCGTAAACTTAGGTTTATTGAGAATGATCTCCAATCGACTCAGAACGCGAGCGTGGAAAATACAAGTAAGACAGAAAGATGGATTTTTTAAAAGAAAAAACGCCAGATTTGTCCTGGCCGATAATTATTAGGATTTCACTTAGATGGGATTGGCGCTCCACTACCTGAATAAGACGAAACTCGTAAATCAATCAAGCCGCTGATGAACAAAAATACTGCCAAGCCAACGAACTGATGGCGCGGCTATGAGCACATGAGCACGCGCATGCCTGCAGATAAGAACTGAAATGCGATCCACTCACTCAATCCCGAAAAAAAATCTTTCAGGCTGAAAAAATTAGTATGGACTTGATTTTCTGAATACTGGATTTAAGGTTTCACCAGCGTATTTTTTGAAAGATCGCATTGGTTGAGAGTGAGCATTTTGGCTTCAAATCTGATAATTTATATATTTATATGAGACTAGCGAAAACCCGCCCGTTCCGCTGGTCGTCTTTAAAAATATCTAGATTAATTAATTAAATTAAGCCGAAAAATACTGTGTGCATTTTATAAAAATTCTCGCTCATGAATAGTAATGAAAGAAGTTTTAAATAGTAGTAGCAATTAAAAAACGTTCGATGTGATTTACTTTATTACTTTTTTTATTGTAATGCTCTTTGGTATACAATATTCTTCGTTTTTCCATGCGTTGTTGAATAAATGAACAATACCGATGGCTTACCAACTCTTGAGTATGAAACATAAAAAGAGAAAAACATGGGTATTCTAAATCAATACCACAAATTGATAAAGTTTGGCCTTGTGACTTATTAATAGAAATCGCGAATGCAAGGCGAACAGGAAATTGAAGACGTTTGGTATCATTGGTATTCGCGGTTTTAAAACGTCTTCACCAGAGTATTTTCCATTCAAAATTGTTGCTTCAATGACGTTATTCATCAATCTCTTAACTGTTAATCGAGTGCCATTACATTGTCGTGGTTGACTTATGTTTCTCAACGTAATAATCGGTGCTCCTATTTTCAAGTTTAGCATGTGTGGCGGTAATCCAGGTAAATCAAAGGAATTCAAAAATTCAGTGGGATAATTTACAATATCATCTTGATTTGTAACAGTGTCAACGGATCGATATGTTTGTTCTGGACTTGGTATGTTAGCCAAAATAGCCGCATTCATTTCATTCACATCTTTATTTTTGCCAGCCATGATGGCTCGTTCACTAAGCCAATCATGATTTTTGTAATTTTGAGGCAAATTTGGGAAAATACTTTGAATTAACTGTTCTTTCGTTTGACTTGTTTGACAAAAGTTTGGTTGTAAAGTTATTAAGCCAGTTAAATTATCGACAGGAACTTTGCCATTTCCAATATCCAATAATTGCTGTGAAAATTCAGCAGCTGATGGATCATTTTGCATAAGAACACGTACATTTGTAGTTAGTTTGAGTGTTTGAACATGTCTCCACAAATATGATGATTTCAAACATGCAACCAATTCATCTGCTACAGTTGCTCGAGGAATAACAGGCAGTGTTTGTCTAAAATCACTTGCCAGCAGCACAGAGGCACGACCAAACATTTCATTTTTACTACGTAAATCTCGTAATGTCCTATCAAGCGCTTCCAGTGACGTTTTATGTGCCATCGTGCACTCATCCCATACAATTACGTGTGCGAAAAAGCGGAGAAGGAGAAGAGAACTGTTCTATTACACCCCCCCGCAATATGCCAAGCCTTAGAAAGAACCTAGGTTGGGTTTGGTTTAAATGGTTGCCCAAGGAGTAGGCATACTTGGACGAAGAAAACGAATTCGCACTTTGTGATAAGGTGGAGGAAGACCGATGGGACGAAAGGAGGTGGGTGGCGAGAAGTGGAGGTGAAGTGGTATGGATTATGAGCGATGACTTTGCTGCAGTTGCGTCAACCGCTTTATGCTGCTGATCGAGCTTATCAGATTTTTAATTTCAAGGTCTACTATATCAGCAGGCGTAGCAAAGAAGTAAGAGCCAAAATGCCTTACCCTTAGCCTTGCGAGAGCAGGTTTTCTAAGGAGAAGGTGCTGAGATGGTTGAGCCTCAACCTCCATACATCCGACGCATTAAGGACTCCAGGTAATTCCTTGCACATCTCGCGGATGTTGTCCTGTGACAAAACCCAAGAAGCTCGACAGCTGAGATTTTGTCAACTTCAGAAGCTCGTTCGAGCGCTCCCGATCCACGTGACCAGATGGATTTCGCGACTTTACAAGTTTGCGTACTTGCCCAATGCTCGCTGAGTTGGCGCGAAGCCCATCTTTCCAGGAGCAGACTGCGGGGATCCAAATTCTCTCCCTTCGCGGGGAAGTCACCTCACATGTCCCTTGTCTGGTCAGCTTATTCGTTTCACAGCTTCCCGCAATGTTGCTGTGACCAGGAACACAAATGAACCTTATGTCAAAGAATTCGGATGCAATCGAAAGTGAAGACATGCATTCCCTGACAAGTTTCGAATGTACCATCATTGACCCGAGGGCCCTAATTGCCGCTTGGCTGTTGTAGTAAATATTTACTTTCTTGACTGTAAATTCTTACTTTCTTGACTGTTAGTATGCATGTAAATAATCAATCAGCTGCTTCTTCGTTTGCGGCTACGTCTGATTAGAGTGGTCCGGTGGTAGGAAGATCCTAAGCAAACAGAACCCATCAAGCTTCTTTGTCGATTGCCAACACGAAAGTTTGCATATACGTTTGTAACCATGTCTGAATTTGGCATCCCCGCAAAACTGAGACGTAAACTTAAGTACAACCAGACTAAATGCCTTTCGAAATTGGAAAGGATCTCTGAAAGCCATTTGTTAGCAAGCAAGATTTCAAATTGCGAGGATCTTTAGAGTGTCACTTCTTCACTCTGTAATTGCGAAAGATTGTGACTTCATAACTAAATCCTTCAGAGACTCGCTTTGCATCACGAATTAGATCTAAAGCCTCCATACAAAATCTTGCCAAACCTAACTCAAATTTTGGTGTATGTGAGGTAAGAGATGATTGCTGAAGTTAACCTTACCAATTCTCTCGTTTTTGTCATTTGCTTGCAACAGAAGCTTGCATGAATAGCAACATTCAATAAAGTGACCCTTAGTGTCTGTCTGCGAAAGAAAGATTCTGAGAAGAAAGAAGAAAGCCTTTGCGCATTGTAGCACCTGGAGACTGGAATCAAATTCACTGAAGGGTTTTATGGATACATTTCAGACGTCCCATGAGGAGAGTTGGTTGAGCATCTTAAATAACACGAATCGCTGCTTACGTTGAAGACCACTGGCCAACTCAGGTCGTACGGATACATAGATGAAAACGCTGTATCCCTGAAAATTTCAAAGCGGTACCTCCTAATGGGAGCACAATGAAGTGAAGAGCCTCTTCTGCGGCAGGAAGATCAAGTGCTTACGTTGAAGACCACTGGCCAGCTCAGGTCGTACGGATAAATGCGAACTCTGTATCCCTGAAAATTTCAAAGCGGAGAGATGGACTTCACCGCACTTAGGGTTTGCTTACGCACGAGATGGAATAAAAAACTGACGCGTTCTCTTGAATTAGGCTCAATCGCTTAGGCGATCATACCGTCAATTAAGCGAAGGAAAATTAAGATTCTCTAATTAGCTAAATAGAAGCGCATGGCGCATGGCGCATGCAATATCATTTTTAACTGTTGTTTGGCCTTGGTGGACGAATACAAAAGCATTTTTTTATGTAATGAAGTCAGTGAAGTTCAGCAATTATCAATAACACATTAAGAATCGGCAGAACCGCAAGCTTCCAACGGTTCTTCATTGTCCCAGTTACTAAGAGCTCCACTACTGAACAGACCAACCGACCGAATTGCATAAGTCCATTATGGGCCACTGCAGTAAACTAAGCGCATACCAATAAATGCATCATCAATGAACGGGATGTGCTGTGCTGTTGCTTGATTTGTAGAACGCTTGGAAAAAGTGTACCAATTTCCCTTTTTCACTATAATCACCGCATGTACGTATCAGCGACGATGATGACACCTGTTCTTGCTGGCCACTCCATAGATGACTGTGCCGACAGTTCCATGCCGGGCAAAGCGCAAATTGAGTTCAAGGCTAGAAAACTTGTCTTCGGTTGGTGATATGCAGAAAAACGTTCAGCCAAGCGGTTCAAGGGGAATGAGGCAGTCGTGCAAAAGGTGTCAGCAACTCGTTGGCATATATTTCTATACATTTTTTTGTGCAAATCTATTTCTGGGTTTGTTGACCACTTGGTTTTTGCTTTTGTTATTTTTTGTTTTGCGTTGCAAAATAATTTTCTTTCATTGCTATGTATTTGGTTGCTTCCCGGCAATGATTGTTGACAGATTTTCTTTTACTTTAATGGTGACAATAAAGCTACGGGTCAAACTTGTTGCTGGCATAGCATGGCATTGTTGGTTATTGCTGATGTATACCAATCCATCATCATCATCAACAGCAGCAGTTCGTTTTTGTGAATCTGGAGATGCTTACATAGAGATGTGTGTAAATTGTATATGTATGTGTGTGTACATATGTGCACAGTAACATAAATATCACCAACCATATAAGGTACCAGCTTCTGCACTTGGATAAAAAACAAACACTCTACAAATATGCTTGAATGGAAATCACAGAAGATGTCTGAAGTTGCTCGCGCAGAATTATTGCCCATGCGTAGTGTATGCACTGCCGGAGCTACAATTTAATGGTTATGTCGGCCGCAACATTCGAGTGTAAGTGCATACACACACACTTACTTACGTATATACAAATTCAATAATAGCGATCGACACTTTTCTCCATTGCCCATGGGGAAAATTTCCGTCTGCTCTGAGCGACTGTGGCTGAAGGTAACAATTATGCTGTTTGTGGCTCGTTTACTGCGAAAGACAGTCACTCACATGCACGTAGTCACACATTTGTGCATGCGCACTTGCACGACATCAATGCATCACTTGCTCATCAACACATCGAGTGTGTTGCAGAACACACACACACATATATATATATATATGCGATCAGTTGCTGGCGGAAGGTGACGGCTTGAAGCGCATTGGATTTGGATTGGCGCGAGTGTTTAATGGAGAATTATATGGCTGGCATTTGTATTGAGTTGTTGTTGTGCAGTGCTTTCTATTAACAGCAAATGGCAATATTGTGAATGACAACTATAAACTCCTGTCAATACCACAAATCTAGAAACTATATAATATAATTATCTTATCGCCCTGATCAAAAACAGAACCTCTATTCCTGCCTTTTTCCAAGGTGGGTTATTAAAAAATTTATTTCTTTCTGAACTCTTCTATAAGCAACTTTTTATTCATTTTTTAATTCAGTAAAGCGACAAGTTTTATGCTAAGTAGAGAAAAAACCTGACGGATACTTTTTGGCGCCGGTACAAGGAAATCCGAAATGAAACCACTACAATAAAACGAGAAGCAAAACGTTGGTACTGTTACTCAAAGTTTTATCCGTCACTTCCAACAAGAGAACTGTTGCGCAACCTAAAAAAATTTTAAATTCATGGCAAGGAAAGTCCCGAATGGGAGATTGACCTTGATGAACTTAATTACTTCTTTATTAGTGTTGGTAAGAAAATAAATTGTACTCCTAAAAGATTCCTCATCTTATGCTTCTCTAAAAGAACAGTTCCAATTTATGACAGTTAGTGAGATAGATGTCTTGAAAGCTCTATCCAAAATAAAATCTAATGCTGTTGGTGATGATGACATCTCGCTAAAATTCGTCCATATAGTCATCCAATATATAATAGGACCCCTTACCCATATAATAAAAGTTTTATTATAAAACATTGCTTAACTAGTTCATGTTTCCCAGCAATATGAGAAAAGGCTATAGTTTTCCCAGTCGCAAAAAAGGCAAATGCTATTTATGCTGGTGACTATAGACCTATCAGCACACTGCCCACATTTTCCAAAGTTTGCGAAAACTTGATTGCTACGCAAATTTCATCACCAGGACAATCGCCTACTCTCTCCACCGTAATCTGGCTTCAAACAAAGTCACGGTTGCGCGACAGCAATGGTTAAAATGCTAGACGATATTAGAATTAGTTTTGACAACGGAGACTTGACTTTGATTACTTGGTTTTTCTAAAACATTTGACACAGTGGATCACAAATTGCTATATTTGAAGCTTAAACACTATTTCGGCTTCAAAGAAAAGTAACATCTCAGCCTAGATATGTACACACTGGTATCTCGCAATGGTCTATCCTTGGTCCACTTCTTTCAGCCTTTTGGTCAATGATGTTTTTACCGTTTGTCAGTTTGTGAATGTCCATGCGTACACTGATGATATATAGGGTGGGCCATGTACAGGGTTCGCCATCTCGAGCTTCGGTATGGAAATATTGAATAACTTTGCTATCCATTGTCAGAAGGACTTGAGAAAAAATAATTTGGAAACGTCAATTCAGTACAATTTTAACGATGAATAACTTTACACCTAAAGAACGCGCGGAAATTGTGACCATGTATTTGGAAAATGGTCGTTCAATTGTCATGGCGACGATTTTTTGTGATGCGAACGACGTCATCCTCATGGATTTTCTAGAAAAAGGAAGAACGATATACAGTGAGCTATTGGACCGCTTTCACAAAAAATTGAAGTAGTCACGGCCCCATTTGGCAAAAAAAGGTGCTGTTCCACCACGACAACGCACCAGCACATTCATCCGGTGTTGTCGTCGCAAACTGCATGAATTGCTGCCGCAGCCCCCGTATTAACCCGATCTGGCTCCCTTGGACTTTTTCTTGTTCCCTAACATAAAGAAATGGCTCGCGGAAAAAAAATTTAGTTGAAACGTGGAAGTCATCGCCAAGACAGAGACGTGTTTTAGAGAGTTCGACAAATCCTATTTTTTGGAGAGGTTCAAAAAATGGCCGGAGTGTTGGGAGAAGTGTATCTTTCTAAAAGGAGCTATATTGAAAAAAAGAAATTTTGAAAAAATAGTGACTTCATTTGTAACGCGGGTACTTATTGAACCCTCCCTCGTATGCCATCGTTTCCCAAATCCAAGTTGTGTGCATTTACACTGACTTCCTTAAGGCATTTGACATAGTGTCGCCCGAGATTCTAATACAGTAGGTTCTGTTTTTATGCGGTAGATACGTTCCGCAAGAAACAGCATAAAAAAAAAACAGCATAAAAAAAGCTACTAGTTCTATAGTAAAACTATAGATAAGTTTCAAATGCTAAAACCGCATAAATTTGAAATAATGTAATAAAATCGCATAAAAAAGGGCACTAGTCCCATATTATAACTATAGATACGTTCCATAGACCGCATGAATCTGAAATAATTAAATAAAATCGCACAAACAAAATATTGTATTTTTGAAAATTATATCTTTATTTAAGAAACGTCAGAATCGAAAAATAAATTTACGTCAGAAATAGAATCAGACAATACCCACATGTTGCGCATTCGTTTAGGATTTGGCGTAAAATCACTTTCGTCACTTTAGGAAATGTACACGTCTGATCTAGATAGTTATGCAGTCGGTTCCATACTTGTAGGGTTAGCATTTCTGATGTAATCTGTGATGAGTTTTTGCTTAGCTGGTTTAGAATCTTGTTTATATGTACAATTCCCGATAGGTCGACATGCATTTTGTAATTTAAAAAAAAACCGCACTATTTCAAAACCGCATAAAAAAAAGCCGCATAAAAACAGAACCTACTGTAATCAGGTTAGCTAGCTTAGGCTTTCACTCCAACTTTCTGCAATGGCTTAAGTCATATTTGACGAACAGACGGTGTTTTTCCCTTTGCCAATTTTTGCTCTTCGCGGAAAATATAAACATCTGATATGTTAAGCACTCAGTGGATGCTCGGAAGCTTCAACTCGACTTGAACAATCTTCATCAACGGTGCATGACGTCGCGTCTGTGTTTGAATATTAAAAAAATGTTATCATTTAACATTTTTGAGACATCAGTACATTTTTAACACATCCTACACCATTTCTCATAATGTATATTACTAAAAAATGTATAGGGGGTTTAAAGATCTTGGAGTTTTATTCGATATGAAATTTTCCTTCAGTGGTCACATTAATTCTATTATTAGAAAATCATAATCGGTTTGAGACCCAACGGCATATATACGCAGAGATACAAATGTTATCTCTAAATTTTCTTTATATGTATTTATATATTTTTATTTACTAAATCGATGAATATAATAAATTCATATAGGCTAAATAGACATATTTTAAGGTTAACAATAAAAAAAAGTACAAGTAAGCATGAAACAGCATGAATTTAAATGTTTTATTAAATAGATCTAGTAATAGAAGCGTTCGAGCAGAGATTTCGAGAGATCAACATAGAAGAACTCCGAACTACGCAGAACTCGAAACGGAATATTAAATAAAATCCTCTCACGAAGCACCGGGCAGTCAACAGCAACTCTGATAAAATCAAAAATGAAAGACAAAGGTAGGATTATTCTTCTGTTCTGCAATGACTTTAAATAAATACCTATAGTAGTTATTAGAAGAAATTTTAAATTTAAAACAAAAAATATGAATTATATATGTATATATATTTTTTCCGCCGTAGCCGAATGACACCAACCATTGATTACCAATCGGAATTCACAGAGAGGTCGTTGGTTCGAATCTCGGTGAAAGCAAAATTAATAAAAACATTTTTCTAATAGCGGTCGCCATGAAAAAGCTCCTCATAAAAATATCTGCCGTTCGGGGTCCGCTTGAAACTGTAGGTCCCTCCATTTGTGGAACAACATCAAGACGCACACCACAAATAGGAGGAGGAGCTCGGCCAAACACCTAACAGAAGTGTACGCGCCAATTATTATTTTACTTTTATATTTTTTTTTCCTTGTTCACTCCTCTCGGGAGCATAGGGCCTCGACAAGACTGGTCTTGCGTTGGTTTCGTTAATCTATTTGATTTCTGACAGGGTAGATAATTAGCCTACCGCTATCAGTCCTAAGTAGTAGGAATACCCACCTGTCGTTGCTTAGAAACAACGCCATCTGTGTGTCATATTTTTCTGGCAGAAGGATCGCACAGATGGTTGAGGACTTCACTAAAGTGGTATGTCCGCGCTATTACCGCAGCTGCCCGCTTCCTATTGCTGGCGTCACTTGATGCAATATTTAACTGTGGGCTTTCCTTTGTTTTTGCTTGTTTTAGCAATCACAATGCAAATAATGCGTAATGTAAAGAATAACTTTTTTGGGTTTGAGGAATGAGATTTTTTTTTGTTTTTTTAGAGACAGGGAAAGTAGGTAAATTTGGAAATGTGCGCGGACCGTGCTTTACGTGGGATTCGAACCCATAATCTCTGAGACGGCAGGCCAGTGCACTTACGCTAGACTACCGAGGCAGTAATGAATTATATTATATTTGGTGAATTCATTTCTTTTTAGGCTCTTTTCCATTACACCCGTCTTTAAAATTGGCAAAAAAATGGCATTGGAAGTTATAGTTATTTCTTAAATTTTTTTGCGTGTGGTCAATACAAAACTGAGCTGTGCGATTAAATCTTTAATTTGCCCAAATCAGCATTTGACCAAGTCTTATTTCATCAAGTCTCAAGAGGAAGCCATTAATCTTGAAACCGGTATTATTAGGCTGTACTTGTGAAGTTATCTAATAGAGGAAGTTATTACAACTAATGGAAATTTTATTGATTGATTTTATAGTTAGATAAGTTAATATTGTTTAACAATTCGTGAAATTTCATTGAATTTGGTCCAAATGAAAGCTGATTATGTCTTTATTTGGAGACCATGCGGTCATTGAAAGAATCGAACGCGCGCCAAAACATTTTTCGAGGAGACTGTCCAACTCTTCTCTCTGTTGGAGATCGTTGCATATCGTGAATTTCTTTAAAATCACCTCATCATAGAAAATAAAGTTTTTTTTAAACTCTCCACTGATGTGTCACTTAGACGAAGGCCACTCAGTTTCATCAGTTTGCACGTTACCAAAGGTTTGCACGTTGCCATGCCAAGCAATATTTGGCCCAAAGAAATACTCTATGATATCCTGAGTGAAACTGGTGCTGGGCATACCGCACCCCTGAGCAAGTTCGTGCTTGTAAGTGCATCCGAAGTTAGGAATCCGAATTTACGTATCTTGGAGTTATACTTGACTCCAAACTCCATTGGAAGCTACACATTGAAAATCGGGTAACGAAGGCCAGTTTAGCTTTCTACTCCTGCAAATCTTGATTTGGTGGGAAGCTCTTCGAAAGGGTTATAATATCACTCAACTGGGGAGGGTACAAAGTACTGAATGCATTAGCATCACCGAAGTATGTAGAACTTTTCGCAGTGCTGCCCTGAATGTCATTTTGCACTTAGTTACTTCCAATCAACTTATACGTTTCTTTCCATAGCTGCTCAAAGTGTAAGCAGGTTAAAGGCGGTTGTCCTCTGGGGGCAGTCTCTCAAGGTACATGGTAGCTTTTTTAGGCAGTTAACACCGTATTCCTCTGAACTTCGGACAGATCTCTCCATCAACAAACTATAGTTCGAGGTCCTTCTGTCTTCACTGACAGCTCTAAGAATCGGGAGTCGGAGCAGGAGTGTTCTCTAAATCAGCCATTTTATCTGTTTCCTTAAAATACCGAATACTGCTAGTATTTTTAGGCAGAAATCTTAACGATCCTTCAAGCATGCAAAATGCTTAGGGAATGTGGGAACGAGGGAGATATTAATATTTTTATTTATTAAGATTTTATTTTTCCGCCACAATCACAACCAAACTGGTCAACTTCTGTAAGGTTGAGATCAAATCTCTTGAGTGTGCAGCTAACATTTATCTCATCTGTGTTCCAGAACTTAGGAACACAGAGAGAAATGAAGTTTCTGATGAGCATGCCAAGAAGGGGTCAACGGAATTGGTCTCAAAGGTCTCCCATCTAGTCATCGGCATCCAGGATACTATTATTAGAAGGGAATTGCTCAATTTATTTCTCAGGAAAGCGCAGAAAAGATGAAGCTCCATTTCTTCATGTGCTACTTCGAAAACCTTTTGTCCCAACACAATAGACGGAGGACTCAGAAAGTACAGGGGACGCCCTGCAAATGTCCGGATTTGGCAGCTAGATGATTAAGTTTATTGGGTGATCCTTTCTTCAACACACTGGGGCAGTGGGCCAACCGAAATCCCTTCAATCTTCTTCATTACATCAACAGCTCTGGTTGGCTGTAGATATCGGCCCATTGGAAGTCTCATAATGGCATCAAAACGGCGCTTTAGTGCTACTTGAGGAGTGCCAGTGTCTCACTAAAGGAGCCAAATTGTCAAGATGGAGGAACAAAATTGTTTACTAAGCCAACCTTTTAATATTGAATTATGATGCTAATTGAGTTATATAACTCAATGACGTACGCGAGTGGACGCGAAAGCCGTCGGTAGCTCAATTAAAAACTGAATTTCTTCCAGTCAGGCGCATATCTGAACGTAGCATTAAGTGAATATGTATATAAAATTTTATATTTGGCAAGTGCTATTTCAATACTTGGACTTTTTCTATGAAGAATTAAAAAAATATGATTTGCACCAAAACCAATTTTAAATCTCATTTCGAAATAAACATCTGACCACTTTGAAATATATCTCAACCACAACTGATAGATATCCATGTCGCATTATTATCCTCCGTAACTGGATCAGAGATTTTCTTTTTCGTACAAACGCAATCACGCATACACTGCACACACACACATAGAATGTGGCGCGATAGCAATCATTTCCCTGAAATCAGCCAACTAACTAACAAAAGTAAACAACTTTCACCCCAACAATATAATCAATGATGGACAAAACCGAAAATGTGTATGCGCGTGTGCGTGTACATGTGTGTGAACCTGTAAGGCAGATAGAAAACGAAACTACTCGTACATCAGCAACATTTTGGGAAACGGAAAATGGCAACAACGCTGCCTGCCACCAGTACCCGCACGAACAGCGACAGCCACAGCCACAGCAGACATCTTCAATGCTTCGAATTCCTCAATTCTCATTGATTGCGATCCTGAATGTTAATGTGTCCAGTGCATATGTACGTAGAAACAAAAACAAAAACAGCAAAAAAGCGCGAAAAAGTAGTTGTGCATGTGTTGAGTAGGTGAAAAGCGGCCACGGCGAACAGGTTCGCCCAAAGCGATTCTAAAATGCCAAATTTATATGTTAAATTCCGTTTGCCGCTTCGCGCCGATCATTCATTTGCGATTTTTACTACTGTTTTGCTTTCCTGACGCGTTTTTTTTCAAATTTTTTCCTTTTTCGCATGCGCCTCTGTACTTATACGAGTATATGCGCGCTACGCATCCGCGTTCGCTGCCACCGACTGCGACACCAATGCATAATATTACGCGCCGCACGCAATGCCGCATAGTATTAGCTGTGCTTTTTGTGTACTAAGTTGCTCGACAGCGGCAATACACAACCAAAAAAAGTAATTGCCCCATTTCGGCATTCCACTAACAAACAGCACTAATGTTGTGAACCCAAAGGCAATAACGGCAGACGCATCGGTCCGCGGTGGCCTATCGAAAGTCATTCAAAAATCCAATCAACAACAGCCAGTCTGCGTGGCGCAGCCACTTTAGACCGTCAATCGCGTTTCGCCTCGTCTCATCGCACCTTATCACTCCGCGCCCCTGCCGCTTCCCGAACTTTCCTCAACGAATGTGTATCTTTTTGGCTGTCTATCTCTTTTATCTGCTGAATTTGTGTGTGGCGAACAGGTTGCAAATAGGCCGTTTCCTTGTCGGCTGCAGCGCACACTGTCGCCGCGGGCAAACGCGTGTGGCATTTCGTTTTCGTTTAAATTCGAGTATACTTTTTTTAGATTTATTTATTTTTTTCTTTTCGCTGTTATTCTCATGATTCAGTTTGGCTGCGGCCACTTTACATGCAAGTACTTTTCTTTTGTTTTTCGTGTTTTTGTTTTTACTCTTTTCGCATTGAATTAAATTTGATTTGCCGCGTGATTTCGCCAAAATCATCATTGAATAGCAGTTAATTAAAATTTTTGTTAAGTCGTTAAAAGTGATAAAAGCCTACTAAGTTGCGCTTCTGCTGCTTACACATACACATGTGCGTATGTATGTGTGCATTTGTGCATATGTAAAATTGTGTTTGTACGTACAGAGCAACTTGTAAGCAAGCAGTTGGGTTGTTTTTAATGCCAAGGTGCTCAACTGAACTGGAAACGAAATTTTAGCTCATTCAATTAAAAATGTGAGACCATTTTTCTCTTCTCTCTGCCTAACTTTTCTTGACTTGACTTTCATTTGCTAAACTGGGTCAAGTTTTGCTCTGCGATTATTCCATGTGACTCGTCTGTAATTAAGGTTCATTTTTACATTGTCGAAAACAAAAGCAAAACAGACATTCAGACTAGTTGCCGTGCACTTCTACTGAAATGGAAAATTATGATTCCTGTCGAACTCTAATTTGCATTCTTTACTTGGTTTCTCAAAGGTTAATAACTTTTTGTTGTTGTGCATTAACTTGATTTATGATTGTGGCAAGTTAAAAGATATCATTGAGCGAACTAAACTCACTGTATGTATGTATGTGACATAGCTAAAAGCAATTAAGCAATCGTTTATATGAGCAGTGTTTAGGATCGAACTCTAAAAATATCAAATATGATTTCTGATAAATAAATGAAGTGATGATTAAGTTCAAATAAAAGGGCAACGCTACAAGTAGAGTAGAGTAGTGTAAGGGTGCAGATTTGAGACCTGCAATTATGAATAATGGTGGCCGCCGTGGCCGTATGGGTTGGTGCATGACTACCATTTGGAAATCAGAGGGAGAACGTAGGTTCGAAACTCGGTGAAAGACCAAAATTAAGAAAAACATTTTTCTAATAGCGGTGGCCCCTCAGCAGGAAATAGCAAACCTCCGAGTGTATTTCTGCCATGAAAAAGCTCCTCCTAAAAAAAAAATATCCGCCGTTCGGAGTCGGCTTGAAACTGTAGGTCCCTCCATTTGTGTAACAACATCAAACGCACACCACAAATAGTAGGAGGAGCTCGGCCAAACACCACAACAGGGTATACGCGCCAATTCTATACATATATATATATATAAGCGGAATTTGAATCAACCTGCAGGGAAAAAGGGCATTACGCCTAGATTTAAACTGCACCAAGATAATGACCTTAAGCATAAAGTCCATATTGTGCGAGCATAGCTGCTCCGTTATTTAACAAGTCATTCTACCCCTCCCTAACCACCCGATCTAAGCCCTATAGAAAACTTGTAAGACGTGTGTTGGAGCGGGGCGTGCGACAGAGACCAGTTTCTTCTCCCAAGGAACAAAAAAGTTACAGGAAGAATGGGCGAAAATCGGGAGAGATTATTCGCAAAAAGTAACTAAAAACATGCCAAACGTTTATCCGATGTCATTAGAAACAATGGATTTAGTACTAAACATTAGTTTTGTTAATTTTAGACATATTTGTATATTATTTTGTTACCGTATTGAAAAACAGAATATTAATGTTCCATACATTTTTGACTAATTTGTGTTTTCTAGTCTTTTTTTAGTTGTGGTTATTAGATTCTTTAAACTATTGGCGGCCGCCGTAGCCGAATGGGTTGGTGCGTGATTACCATTCGGAATTCACAGAGAGGTCGTTGGTTCGAATCTCGGTGAAAGCAAAATTAATAAAAACATTTTTCTAATAGCGGTCGCCCCTCGGCAGGCAATGGCAAACCTCCGAGTGTATTTCTGCCATGAAAAAGCTTCTCATAAAAATATCTGCCGTTCGGAGTCGGCTTGAAACTGTAGGTCCCTCCATTTGTGGAACAACATCAAGACGCACACCACAAATAGGAGGAGGAGCTCGGCCAAAACACCTAACAGAAGTGTACGCGCCAATTATATATATATATAAACTATAGCCAATACTTAAATTGAAATAAATATGTTAAACTCTTATCTAATGAAAAAATTATATTTTTTTCAAAATTTATTTAAAAATAAATTCAAATTAAGGGCCACACAGGGTCCGGCACTCGAAGTTCAATCAACTTCAGGCCGCTCGCGCAGCTGATGTTCGGGCATCAGCTGCCTGTTAGTTGGCTAAATGGAAGTCCTGTGTATTTTTTACAAGCGCGGGGAAGCCAAATGCCAAGAGTAAACACGAAAAAAGAAAATCGGTATTGAATTTCAAACGTAAAAGTGTGACTGCATTATATTGGGCTGGAAAAACACAACCAGCGATTGTTCGTGAGCTCGAGCACCTAACAGTAAATAAACTTTTTGTTTATCGCACCATTACCCCTTGAGGTGATACTGGTAGCTTTGCGAAACTTTATGGAGGTGGTCAACAAAAGACTGCAACGTCACGTGAAATGGTTCAGAAACTAAAGAAGCGACTTTAGCGAAATCCCCGACAAAGTGCCACCCAACTGGCAAAAAAACTGAAAATATGTGACCGTAGCATCCGCCTCATAGTGAAAAATGATCTTAAAATTAAGCCGTTTATACGAGAATTCGAGTCATCGATTGGCCACCAGGAGGCAGCACCCGCCACAGGTAATGATTTGGGCCGCTTTAACTGCACATGGGCGCTCTCCAATCTCTTTTATCGAGCCTGCCGTCAAGGTAAATGCGAAATATAATATTATCGGAAAAGTATTCTGGAGGTTGCTTTGAAGTCGTGGGCAGACAAACATTGCGGTGGCAGACCATGGACGTTTCAACAGGACTCGGCACCATCGCACAAAGCTCGAGTTAACCAAGAATGAAGAAAAAACCCCCCGAAATTCATAACGTCCTCACAATGGGTATCATATTCACCAGACACGAATTCGAAGGATTATTCTCTTTGGGCCCTTTTGGGGTGCAAGATCCGAACTAAAAGATTCACCAGTCTCAAGGCGCTGAAAAAAGCCATTGCCCGCGAGTGGGCCAAAATACCAGAAAGCCACATTCGGGCAGCTTGCGATTTTTTTCTGGACCGTCTCAAGGCCATAGTCAAGTCAAAAGGTGGTCATATCGAGCAAAAGTAAATTGATTCTTAATTTTGTATTATTTTCACAAATTTTTTACTTTCAATTGAATTAAAGTAATTTTCCAAACTAAATTTATTGCCTTTTTAATTGGTTACACTTCGAGTGGCGGACGCTGTATAATTTAGTTCACATAACGGTTATATCCGGTTGTGTCTGGGTTTACGATAACTCAAAGAAAAATTAATAAATTGCAAATACTCTTTATCCAAGGTAGGTTGGTAGTAGGACGAAACCGGTGAATAACGATAAAAAAAATAAATAATTGGCGCTTTAACCTTTTGGGGTGTTTGGCCGAACTCCTCCTCCTATTTGTGGGGTGCGTCTTGATGTTGTTTCACTAATAGAGGGACCTACAGTTTTAAGCCGACTCTGAATGGCTAATGTTTTTTATGAGGAGTTTTTTCATGGCAAAAATACACTCGGAGGTTTACCATATACTGGCGAGGTGCGGTCTCCATTAGGGAAAACTTTCCATCACTTTGGTGTTTCATGCCCTGAGATTCGAACCTACGAATGGTCGTCACACAACAAAAGAAATACGGCCAAGTAAAATTTTAGTACTGGCTAATGCTACGCTCTCTTTTTCACGCGTGTTAAGACTACATCTCCGTCCATTCGTCTATTACAAAGCTATAACCTTCTTTTCAAAGAATTTGTGTGATTTGAAATATTAAGTTCAGTGCGTCGTGATTTGTGCGTCTGTGTTTGTCTATATGAAGTTTTTTTTCTTTTTTTATATTGGAATAAACAATTTTCGCAAAGAAATTCACGTATTTCATATTTTAGATTAAAAAATGTAATTATTTTTAAGAACATGGAGAAATTTGTAAATTTTGTAATATATTTTTAAACTTATTTGAATTAAATTTTTAATAAAAAATGTTGCAAATTGTTGTTTGAGGCTTAGTTTTAACTAAACGCCCGAAAACCCTTAAGCTAACTATTTTCTTTTTTTTTACTTTATTCCCAAAATAAGGAATTAAGAAAGTGTTCATTTTAATTTTAGTACTGGCTAATGCTACGCTCTCTTTTTCACGCGTGTTAAGACTACATCTCCGTCCATTCGTCTATTACAAAGCTATAACCTTCTTTTCAAAGAATTTGTGTGATTTGAAATATTAAGTTCAGTGCGTCGTGATTTGTGCGTCTGTGTTTGTCTATATGAAGTTTTTTTTCTTTTTTTATATTGGAATAAACAATTTTCGCAAAGAAATTCACGTATTTCATATTTTAGATTAAAAAATGTAATTATTTTTAAGAACATGGAGAAATTTGTAAATTTTGTAATATATTTTTAAACTTATTTGAATTAAATTTTTAATAAAAAATGTTGCAAATTGTTGTTTGAGGCTTAGTTTTAACTAAACGCCCGAAAACCCTTAAGCTAACTATTTTCTTTTTTTTTACTTTATGACTTTATTCCCAAAATAAGGAATTAAGAAAGTGTTCATTTTAATTTAACACACACCAACGCACATATTGCGCAAGTATGATACACAACGCAGGGCAACTTTCCTCCTTACCGCTAATGTCACTCATACGCCAGCGTAGTCATGCATGCAGGCAGGCAGCTCTTATCAAGCGTAACATCGCATTAAAATGTGAAATGCGCTCATTTCACTTGAACTACAGCGACTTCGAAAAAGCAGCGGCAGCAGTGGTGAGTTGATGCATGCAGAATTCGTGATGTATTTAACCGTTAAATCAGACATTTTGACATCTGCAGTGGATTTTTTTGTGTCTCTTAGTTATTGCTGTCGCTTGCGAAAAGCCCTTAGACAGGAATAAGGCGCATTTTGTTATAGGTGTATGTTGCATAGGTTGCATTATTGTTGTTGCGACTGCTGTCGATTCATAGCAATTAAGGGAGATTTCACTTTCCATATGCAACTTGTAAGTAGAAGTCAGCAGGCAGTAAGTTGAAAGTGAAAATCATGCGACTGATGCGCCAAGGTACACAGCCAACAATCAATAAACACTCTTCCTTTCCATTGCCACGGCAGTTGGTGGTGATTCGATGCGCTTCTCAGCAGTCGCCAGTCTGCATATTTTCCGGCGTTGACTGGCTTTTGACCTCGCCACTCAACTCAAGCAACTCGCGAATCCCTCGACGCGTTGCGGAATTCTCTGGCCAGTGTCATTATTATTTTCCATTTTTTATTCGCATGCATTGTTGGCGTTGCTGATGCTGCTGATGTTGCAGGTCTCAAGTGCTACACATATATATGTATTGTACATACGTAAAACTTCGCAAGCTGCCAAGCAGACAAGCCGCCAAGTTGTCAGACTTAAGCAACGTCTCCGCGCTCCTCTGCATCATTGTATCACGTTCTTGGCGCAATTTTATACACTTTCTCCCGATTCTGGATGTTGGCAGTGCAAAGTCTTTGTAGATTCAGCAACCACTGCAACCGCAACTGTTGCCGCACACCACCTTCGATATGCCTTTCAGCTTTTCTCGGTTGTCTGCTGCGCTGGTTTGCTAACCTGCCTGGAATTTACTTACTCACTCACATTAAATATATATTTTACCTCGTTTTGCATTTTTGAGCTTTGTTTTTTTTTTATTTTTTTTTTTTTGTTTTCTTGTTCATCCATTCCATTTATTCGCCATTTTTATCTTTTTCGGCGGTGCGCATTGGAGGTCAGTAGCGCGACGCGTTTTTGTGGCTAGCTGGTTTTCGGCGCTATCATCAGCGAAGTCATCATCGTCAGCGTCATCTACATAGCTGCCTCTGGGCTGACAGAACAAAAAAAAGCAACAAAAAATCTTGTTAGTTTTCGCATTCACGTTGCCGCTGGCAGTGGCGGCCAGCAGGAAGAAACCAAACCAAGTCGAGCTACCAACATCAACTGACGTCGTCTTGTCTGTGGTTAGGTTGCTGCTGTTTCTGCTGCCGCTGCCTCACTTTTTCTAACATTTGAATATGCAAATTACTGTAGCTGTGTTTAGCGTTTTTTTAGTGTTGTTGGGCTGTTGTGCTGTTATTTTTCGCCTAAAACCACCAACATTTCTCATCAATTTTTATTGACATCACTTTTTCTGCATTCTTCACTCTTGCTCTTCGAGTTGAATTTTCGACAACAATTTGTTCGGCTACTTTCATTGCGCCAATTCCATGCAAATAGCCTGAGCATCGGGAAATAACTGCAAGCGATTTTTCTTCTTTAAAATAATTTGCATACAAAATTACTTGCCATTTCAACCACAATATGACCATCATTTTATACAATATAATATGACCTTTTTATGTTTACAGCGACGTTCTGAACGCAGGTATCAAAATTTATCAGCGAATACGAGCACCCTTTTTGGTGTCTCGTATATTGGTAGCACCTAAAGAGAGATGTAGTGGGCTGGTTGGAATGAAATCATTACCTAGTAACCAGCTTGCAACCAGTGGCGGTGTCCTACAACAGGAATAAGGCGCTCTTCAGTTTGTAGCCTTTGAATTTCAAGTCTGAAATTACTATAAGTGTTAATGCTGTTTACTAAATAAATGAAATCTCCTACAGCCTCGAAATCAGAACTGTCAACAGGGGCGTGGGTGCCGATACGCGAGTGCGCCGACTGTTTATTTGATAACAGCGTTTTACAAGACTTGGCGAATTGAGAATATCTGGTTGATAGTGGATTTTCGAAGCATAAAACCACACTGATCAGGCCCAATCAGTTAGTTGACTCTGGGCTTCAGCTTTTCACACAATACGCTCGCTAGGATCTCATACGCAATATTTATAAGGCTAATCCCGCGTTAATTGGAACAGATTGCGGTATCGCCCTTCTTATGGATTTGGCAAAGCACACTTGAATTCGAATGGGCAGGCATGCTCTCATTTCATTCGACCATGTTTTGCATAGGAGCTGATGTATGGACTCGCTGCCATGTTTGAATAGCTCAGCCGGCAATCCGTCGGTTACCGCGGCTTTGTTGTGCTTTAGCCGCGTTGTCACTATTCTCATCTCGTCATGGTAGGGTAGTGGAACAACAGTTCCGTTGTTAACGATTGGGGTATCGGTATCTTCACATTCTC
This sequence comes from Anastrepha obliqua, assembly GCF_027943255.1. NCBI lineage: Eukaryota > Metazoa > Arthropoda > Insecta > Diptera > Tephritidae > Anastrepha > Anastrepha obliqua. The sequence continues at coordinate 55,379,829 of NC_072893.1, forward strand.
TGTGACATGCTTAACATCATTGCCACTATTTTGCAGGTTTGAGAAGTGTTGCTCTACTAATCTGGATGTCAGTCCGCAGATAACCGTCTTTTTTCTTATAGGAAATCGCACCGGTCTTGAGACCTTCTAAAAACTGCAGAGCTTTCTGGTAAAACTTTTGGGCCGTTTTTCCTCCTACGTTTCACTCCTTTTTGAGCTCACGATAGCGATCCCACATGGCTCGCGTTACGCCCGATCGTAGCGTGGCTCTATAGGCAGCATCTTTTCTTTTTGCGGCAGCATGACATTCCTCGTCATACCAAATGCTTTTGCAGGCACTTTCTTTTGTCTTATGTCTCATAAATTAGTTATTTGGATAATGTTGTTTAGCTAAAATTAGGTTATTGTACCGTATAATCACGCTTTAAATTTATTAACCTTGCTTATTTAGATAAAAAAAATATGTACGAAATCTTAATCAATAAATAATTTCAAAAGCGGGTTCTAGATGAATGAAGTACTATATTCTAGAGTCTAACTCGCTTAATCTCTTGCGTTGTTAAGTCAACTTGTTATCTGCTCTGGACTGGCAATGACGTGAAAGGGACACCCGCTAAATTAACTGTAAAAAAGCATGTTGTTTATTTCAAAAAGCAAAACAAATTCAAAATTCAAAGAAATTTTCATTTTAAAATTTTGGCTAGACATTGCAGAAGAAATTTTACAAAATGTTTATATTCCTGAAAACCCAGTACGCGGAAGAATTTTCAGATAACACCCCATTGCGTTTGCAGGCAAAACAGTGGAGATATTTCCCAAGTGGAGACATTCACAAGTAAATAAAAGCCTCAACGAAGAGGGCAGGTTTGCGCGAAACAGGATAAACGCAGTGAAATTGTATGGGAATGTAAGAAATGGCATGTTGTGCTGCAAGCTCCTGATTGCTTTGATATATATCACACTGCATAATTTTTTTATAAAATTCTTTAAAATACTATTAATTTTATACATATTCATTTAAATATTGTAACTATAATTTTTGTTAAACGCACTTTGCTAAAAGCAGTAAGATAAATTATTCGAAGCAAGAGCTCATGATAAATTGATTTATATGACGCAGTCACCGGCTTTTGAAAACTAATTCCCAGTGCAGTAGGATAAATACCGTGAGGTTTGAAGAGGGTCGAAAATCCCGTAGACGTTTACAATTTTCGACATTTTTATATAATCTTCAACAAAAGAAATTGCAACTGCATATTCTTAATTGTTGTAAGAGTGCTAATTAAATTTTTTTAAGTTTTGATGAAAATTAAATTTTTAAATTTTTTTTTGTAAATTAGCCCAAAATCGGAAACTGAGATTTATATGGTGTTTATACCATAACACTATGAACTATGAACAAATTTAACTAAGAATCCAATAAATTGTCAAATTGTCATCATAAAAACTATTAAAATTTAATAAGAATCAAATAAATTGGCAAAACTTGTTAATCAGCTTCTGTGCTATAGTTAGTAGTATAAGCGCACTGTATATAACTAAAAATATAATCACATCTGTTAGAATAATGCAATGGCACTTATTTTCCCTCTGCTCTCTTTTTTCTCCCCAAATTGTATTTATACTCATTAGATATGGCGATGTCAAACAATCGTGGGACCATCTGCGCTTAGTTGTCAGATAATACAATGAAATTCGTCGGACATGAAATATCAAATGATATAAAAAGTCAACAGCGGTCGACCCTTGGCAGGCAATGGTAAACCTCCGAATGTATTTCTGTCATTTCATGAAAAGTTCGGAGGAAAAGAAATCAGCGGGTGTGGCTAATATCAAACCGTTAATCGGATTTCAGCGAATTTGAAGGAATCAGCTGATTGGCTGACGTAACCGGGGTTATGATAGCGGCTTGTTTACGAAAACACTGAGACTGTGTTGGTGGTACACGAAAAAAATCAGCACAGACTTCGCTCGTGACACTTCGTTGCCGTCTGAGCAACGACTAATTGAACGAGAGTAGTTTACACGTTTCAGAAATAGTTGTGAGGACATAAACATTAACAATGAACACACGGGCCGCCCAAAATCAGCAATCACCGAAAGCTCCATCGAAATTGTTCGTAAATGAATCGAAATCATCGAAATCAACTAATCGAAATCCTCGTTGAAATTCATGGAATCGGAGTTGAATATCTGAAAAATATCGATTTATTGTATTTTAATTGATCATTTGGACTTACGTAAGGTCTGTGAACGTTTCATTCCGCACAAGTTAACTGAGGACCAAAAATTGCTCAGAATTCATCACTCGAAAGAACTCACTAAAGACGAGAACTTCCTTTACAGCACTGTAACTGGTGGAAAAACAGTTGTTTCCAACATGAACCTGAAACTAAGCGTCAAAGTGCCGAATGGAAGGCCCCAGACGAGCAACCACCCAAAAAATCGCGTTGGAAGAAATTGAAAATCAAGTTGATGCTCTTTTATTTTTACGATTCCAAATGAATTGTCCACAAGGAGTACGTGCCAACGGATCAAACCATCAATGCAATTTTCCATCTTGGCGTTTTGAAGCGTTTGTTGCGTTGCATTCGTCGAATTCGCCCTGAATACCGCGAGAGAGGAAGTAGGCGCTTATTGCAGGATTATGCACAATCTCATGGATCGAAGGCAGAGGGGACTATTTGGAATAAATAAACTCGAAGTTATCAGAACAAAGCTCCTGTAATTTCTATTTTTGCTCAGACTTGTTTATTTTGGACTTCACCTTGTATATGTTTGTTGCAATTTAATTGTCATTCAGCAGCTACTCACTTCTAATATTATTTTCTTATCAACCGCGAAATTCATTCCGGGTTAAAATTAAGAAAAACTGATTGCAGTAAAATACAATTATTTCAAAAGTAGTCTCTAATTATTCATTATAAAAATTAATCTGGCAAAGCGCGCTAACAACAAATAACCGAAAATCTCTTTTCTCGTTTTGCAACCTTTCATATCCATCTATCTTTTTTTTCATAAAAGGCGTTTTAGTTTCCCACGCTAACCTCAAAATATCAAGCGAAAACTACTTTTATTAAATATCTTTATAAAATTTACAACACTCTTTTTTTTTGTTTATTTTAATATTTATGCATTTGACAGTTATCTCAGATATGCCCACCTTCCTTAGCAGCAATTTTTGCTATAAAATATTTTCACATCAACAAACATTTTCTCACATTCACTTCCAATTCGAGATCGCATGCCCACTGACTGATGCTTTGTCATACACCGCAAAGGCGTTGTAAAATGACAAATGCACAAACAAAAAATAAACCATTTGACAATCAAAGCAATAACTTGGAAATAAAATTTCTTTACATTCGCTAATATTATTCACACTGGCGACATACATGGATTTATGGGCTGATAGACGTAAAGCTCAGTTGACAGTTAGATTGATTGAATGTCAATCTGTTTGACTGACTGAACGCCTGGGCAAATGTTGCATTGATTTTTTTTATTTTTTTTTTTATTGGGTAGACACTCACCTGCAGTGAAAGGAAAAACGTAACAGTCAACCAAATCTTTTTGATCCGCATGGTTAGTATTTATTTGGCTGTTGTTGTTGTTGTAATTAGCGTAGCTTTTTACTACCGATAGCTATTATTGACTGCTGATATTTTCTGCACTTTTGAAACTGAAAAGAAAAAGAATATTGAAAGTAAAAGTAAAATAATACCATTGAGTTGTATTCAAATATTAATTTTTCTATGTTTGTATATGGATGTGTCCCACTATGCTGGGAGAAAAACCATTAGCTGCGTAGTATTCAGATACTAGCGCGCAAATTGACACTAAATATAGCCACGATTAATGGCAGCATTTCCGCGATTTTATGCTACTTAGAAAGTAATGCTTAACATTTATTTATTTTTTATGGCGGCCACCGTAGTTAAGTGTGCATTTGCTTGATCGCAGTTGGGATAGCCATAATAGGTGTAAAAATTGCGTTCCATACTAATCAGTCTGCCCTAATGCTTTGTGAACATTTAACAGAATCAGCTATAACAAAAGAGGAAATTAAAAATATCATCAAAACATCCAAGGATAATAAAGCAACTTCATTCTGAAATTTTGAAATTAGCAAATGATGAAAACATTGAAATCCTCGAAATAATTTTTAACTATCATCATTACGAGAGGGGAAAGTATCCTCAAGGCTGGCTCAAATCTACTTTTATTGCATTATCAAAGAAGAAATGTGCAAAAAAAATACCAGTCTAACGGTTAGACGCGATAGAAGTGAAACCTTCCGTAAAACAAACTGAGAGAGAATGAGACGAAAGCAGCATTAGGAGCGGGATAATTATAGGTTCATTATAATATTGCTATAAAGTTCATATTTTATTTTCTTCATTTTATTATTATTCATCCTCAATGTTTTCAATTTCAACAAATGATACGAGTGGCTTATGATAGCTAAAATTTGATACAAATGCTTTGGTTTCGATGTTGTCAACATATCTTTGAAATACCGCGTCAATGGTTGTTTTTGATCGTGTTGTCGATTCAGTGCGATTGTTACACATTTTTAAATTGAATGTTGTATTGAGAAAGTCAATTGAAGGAACCGCTGTGTCCAATGCAAAATTTACGTTAAAATCGCCACTTAAAATCATTGGAACTTTATTGTAATCTTTTCTAAGTATCCGCGATACTTCTGGTGTATACTTTATTAAATTTTCGTGAATGAATTCCGTGATGCTATTTATTGATTTTTTTTCTGTCGATATTCACGACACTTTTCTGCATTATTTTTCGGCATAATTGCGGTAAATATTTAAAAATGAAAATATTTACGAATATAAAAATACACACGCGGTTGCTATTATGAGCGTCCCCAGCAAAACCTGCGTGACCGAAACTCTAACACAATTACATTTTTTTGAATGTTACAAACACATATGCACGCCGGTTTTGCTGGGGCGTGACCGAAACTCTAACACAATTACACATATGCACTCGCATTTGTTTGAAAATCGACTTTTTTTTTTTGGTTCTCCGTCACCTTTGGAAAATGTGTAAACAGTAAGCAAACTTTATTCATATATTTTTCCTCATTTTTGCATCAGTAAAATTAAACAAACGCCGTAGCCGAATGGGTTGGTGCGTGACTACTATTCAGAATTCACAGAGAGAACGTCAGTTCGAATCTCGGTGAAAACACCAAAATTAAGGAAAACTATTTTTCTAATAGCGCTCACCCCTCAGCAGGCAATGGCAAAACACCGAGTGTATTTCTGCCATGAAAAAAAGCTCCTCATAAACATATCATAAAATAAAATAAAATAACTGTATAAAAAAAATTTTTTTCTTGTGATTCGAACCAAGGATTTTAGGTCGGAAGCTCACATCTCTAGCCGCTCGGCTATCACGCCATGCTGTCGGCGCTGGCCGAAAAGTTATTTAGTTCGTCGCTACGTTTATATCAACATATAATATAACGCTTCGTAGCCAAGAGTGTCGCTTTTTTCGTTTCACTTTTTCTCAAATCACTCCCAACGATTCTAAAGAAGTTTTCACTTCAAAAATGCTGCGGTTACAGACGTATAAGCTTGATGAGTCATTCATTCAAAGTATTTTTGAAAATTATACACAAAAGGATTTACAAGAAGTGTGTCTCGGCAATGGAAGAAACTCAATTCGGATTTAAAAAAGGCATGGGAACACTTGAAACGCATTTGGCATGCTGTACTGGTTGAAAATTGCAGAGAACTGTGTGTTTGTGTGTTTCATAGATTATAAAAATGTATTTGACACTGTTTAGCACGATAAGCTCATTGAGATTCTATAGAACATGAATATCAGTACGAAAGAAATTATATGCATAAAGAATCACAATACCTATACGAAGAGGGGCTAGACAAGGATATTCTATTTAACATCTTCTCTTAAAGAACAATCCAAAAAGCACTACAAAGTTTAGAAGCAGGGATGGTAATTGGGATACATATTAACAACCTCATATACGCTGACTATGCAATCCTCTTAGCAGACAGTCTAAGTTCTCCACAAGAACTAGTAAATGCTGTTACGCTGTTCTATGCACTCATAGAAAGAGTGCTAAATTTCTGTTGGATTACTCAAAGTTGGAATCCTTCAAAAGCAAAATCCCCAATTGAAACTCCTTGGGCAGCATTCATTAAATTCAAAAAAGCCCTCAATAATCATGACTTCAGTGTGAAACTAAAAATTCGATTGAGTAAATGTCAAGTGTTGCCTATTTTACTGTGGGCTATGAAGACATGAACTATAAAAACGACTGACATACATAAAATAGCAGTATTTGAGTTGTGGATATATGAAAAACTTCTAAAAATACTCTGGAGCGATAGAGTAGAAAATGCTGAAATACTGCCTAAAATTCAAGATGATGATGAATTACTTACTACGATCAAAAGAAGTAAACTGCGTATTTGGGTCATTTTATGGAGCAACAAGAAATATTATGTATAAGTACGTCAACTACAGTCTGTGTGGTATAAAAGATATTACCCATATTCGACGGACCCATCTGGCAACCCTGTATTTTTTGACAGAGACGTCAGATCGTTTAATGGCATACCGTGCTGGAAGCGTCAGTCTCAGCAAATTTTATCTATGGAGCAGTACATGCCACGCGTCGCCAAGGACATTCCTCGGACCTCTTTACAACGAATTATCCGCATTGATTTGCAATTATTCCCGTATAAGATTCAACTGACGCAAAGATTGTTGCCTACGGACAAGCTTCGTCGATTGGAATGAGCCCAAAGAGTCATCGAAATGGCTGAAGATGACGAGCAATTTTGGAACAAAATCATCATGTCCGATGAGCCTCATTTCTTATTGAATTGGACGGTAAACAAGCAAAATTGCCATATTTACACCACTGAAAATCCTCACGAAATTCAAGAGGTACCTCTTTATGATGAAAAAGTGACTGTTTGGTGCGGCGTTAGTGCGAAAACGATTATTGGGCCGTTTTTCTTCGAATATGAAGATGGTCAAGTTGTTACCGTCAATCAAGAGCGTTATCGCGATATGATAACCACTTTTGGGACTGTGGAAAATGCTGCAAAACAGGCACAATACGCCATACAGGCTCAAGGCGGCCATTTCAGAGATATCATATTCAAAAAGTGATGTCAACAAATCTACTTAAACCAAATATAATGATTATTATCGTCAACATCAAAAAATTGTGTTTTTCTTTGATTAATTCTTTGATTCTCCGTCGAATATGGGCAGCCCAGTATTTACAGTATAAAACTACGAGTCGCAATTACTCAATAAACCGTATAGTCTTCGTCGTTGTCGAGTATAACTTGGCATCTTCTTCATGCTTTGAACCAGCTTTTCTGCGGAGCTCGTCAACAAACAGGACTAGATTTTGCGAAGTTGACGCACGAGTTGCTTTAAATAATAGACTGGCTTTCCAGAAAGAAACATTTTTATAATTCAACACACATTTTCAATGGAGTTGGCGTCTGGGAACTGGGAAGGCCAGTCCAATACTCTGACTTAATTTTCTTATTTTGTTGTTTCTCAATGTGTTTTACTGAGAGCAGTGGTTTGGATGATGTGGGATGTTCGCCTCCTTCAGTCGACGTTCGATGGTATTGATATTCACATCTATTCCCGTGTCAGCAAGAACTGATTGTGCTTGGCGTAGTCACAAAGAAGACTTTGCTTTTTTGTTGTCACTCGCTTCAAGCCGCGCTCGAAAAAGTCATCAACATTTTTGTACACCTTATACCGCTGATTCCACATCACAACAAACTTTTTTGATTTGCTAATAAGTTTTGCCCCCCGCGGCGTAAGATAATTTCGGCCCTTTCGAATGCGTGCATAAAAAAATACCGCCTCAAAACGCTTCGCGTACTTCTCAATCATTTTTGTTTGATTGCGTTTATGGGAAAGTTTTGAACGACACTAACCTGAGTTAGCACTGTCGTCGTAGCCCTTGAGTGGGTCTATTATGTAGCAAAACGCAGAATGAAATACATATATCTTGAAGTTACAAGAAAAAAAACTTTTTTTTTCTTCTGACACAGACTGTAATTCTGTAGGGGAAACAGAAGTAAAACAACTATCCTGTCTAAGAAATATAAGGCACTGGACCGGAATTGGCAACATAGGAACTTTATTGGAGACTGCGAGAAATCGAAATATATGAAATTGTGACCAATATAAATTAAAAGTAACATATGTATGTATATAATGCAATATTTAAATGTTACTCTGGTAAGTAGATCAATGTAATGTGTTGTATGAACGCCAACATTCGAAATCGAATTGGCAGATAAAGACGAAAGAAGAAGAATACTTTGTGAGATGTTATGTTTCGTCAGTTTCGTTGTATGACTTGGAAACTTGGACTATGAAAGTTTCTGTTATGAATCTCATAAAACCATTCGAAGTTTGGATACTAAGAGGGCACATGAAAATTCGGTGGACCGACCGTATCTCTCTCCAACTCTGAAGTACTTCGAAGAGTTAATAGCGAAGAGAGCAGAAAAATAGGCTACCTCGGCCATATATAATATGCCAAAATAATAAGTATAATCTCTTTCTACTTATGCCATAAAGAAATATTGAAGGAAGACGAGGCATTTGAAGAAAGACTTTATAATGGCTGCCGACTCTACGTCAATGGATTGGAGTTCAAAATATTGGTCATCTTTTGAAGTTAGCCAGAAATATACTTTCACAAATATAGATTTATATTTAAATTTTTTATTGTAAGCATTCTTTCTCAGCCATTTTTTATAATATATTTTTATACAATGGGTTGTGAACTCTTTATTTTATCCTCATAAGTGCAAATATTCGCAATGCCCAATATATAAGCATTAACTGGAACTAACTTTCTTACGCACTTATCGTAACCCGTACACGTTTTTCGTCCTCGACAACCACCTAGTTTTTAGTAAAAAAAATATTCATAACTTAATAAAGTGGTGCCCAAATTTCTTTGAAAGAATATTTTCAGTGTATTTTTTGGAAAAACTGTTAATACGTAGTAAATAATTCTTATTTTCATTTTTATTTTTTTAAAACTTGTCTTTACATATAAGAAACGTTTTAACGCAATAGCAGCTATTTTGTAACGAAATACAAGAAAAAAAAACATAATTAAGTTTAAATAAGTAGGAAAGCTTAAATTCGTTTAGAGCCGAACTTTATACCCTATGCTTAGAAAGTACCGGGAAGATGATGTTGACTGTTTTCTTCGATTGCCAAGACGTGTACCTTCCATCGGGCCAGACAGTCAATAAAGAATATTATTTATCCGTTTTGAAGCGTTTGGGAGATGCTGTACGTTGCAAACGGCCGGAAATGTGGGCAAACAATTCTTGGATTTTACATTATAATAACTTTCCATCGCACCGAGCCCAAATTGTGCTGGATTATTTAACCATACACCAAGTAAATGCCATCACGCAAGCACCGTATTCACCTGATATGGCCCCGTGCGACTTCTTTTTGTTTCCCAAGTTGAAATTACCACTTCGTGGAAGGAGATTTCAGTCGATAGAGGAGATCAAAGAAAATGCGACGAAGGAGCTGAAGGATCATAGGGTATGTGCCATTGGAAGCTACAACTTTACTCCATCTTTCAGACTGCATACGGATACCTCTGACGAAAAATTCGAGTTCTTTTGACTTGACCCATTCATTTGTGTTGCTCTTATAAGAAGTGAACCGCTCTCCAATAAAGGCTGGCGGCATTGCTCCGAACAAATGGTAATCCGAAGGGGCAATGTCTGGGGAATACGGCAAGTGGGGTAAGATTTTCCAATTCAGTCCCACTAAATATTTTTGGACCGATTTAGCAACGTGTGGCCTGGCGTTGTCATGCGGCAAAATCGGTTTGTCATGATGTCTACCGTCCCATTCCGGTCGATTTTCTTTGAGAGCTCGCCAGTGATGGTTTCAGATGGTTTCAGGAGTTCATAATTGATGACACTCTTCTGATACCACCATATGCACAACATAACCTTTGAAGCACGAATATTTTTTTTACTGTCGCTGAACCAGGTTCACATGGCAGGCTCCAAAATTTTCGACGCTTTAGGCCATTTTTCATCGTCAATGACGATGCGATGCAGAAAACCTTTTCTTTTCTGCCGTTCAAGAAGCATCTCACACGTCACCAAACGTCTCATGTTATCTCAATGGATTTTCGAATATCGAAAAATTCACAAACATGAAAACTTCAAAATGCGATATCTCAGTGAAAAATTAAGATATTTGAGCAAACTCAACGGCATTTAAAAGAGGAAGACTTATAATTTAAAATAACACGTCTACTTTTTATGAAGAGCAAAATCTTCGTAGCTACATAACCTCAAAAATGGGCAAAAACAGCGTTTTTTGCACTTTTAGGTTAGGATATCTCAAAATCCTGACGTGATAGAGCAATTTAAGCCCCGGATTCGGATTCTACGTAAAAAATTACTTCGGAAATGACACTACACTTTTATAGAACATTCCGAACCCATTTTTTTGCAGACCTGTGTTATTGTCGATGAGTATCTTCGAATTTTTTCGGTGCCCCCTCGCGATCTTCATCACTCACGTCGAAATTGCAGCTTTGGAAGCGTCGAAACCACTCTTTACAAGTCGTATTTGATGGAGCGTAATTACCGTAAATATTGATTAATATACGACACGTTTCAGCTGAACTTTTCCTTAAAAGATAATAATGAAGCATACCTTCCCGCAAATGCTGTTTTTTCCGGGACGAACGTAGACATTTTTGACGTCAGATGAAAAAGGATCTTTACGCTTCAAACGAACGCCAATTATTAAAATCGAGACCTCATATATACACCTTCAAATCACCAGTATATTACTAGAATGAACACAAAAATAGTATCAGTAGCGGCATCTCTTTTACGAGGGGGAAACTTATTCCCATACCCAATATTTTCCTGGGTTTATATAAGAAACATTTGTGTCAAACTTTGTCAAAAGCTTTTGCGATGTCCAAAAATACAGCAACGCAGTGCCGTTTATTTTCCATATCTGAAGTTATTTTCTGTCTAGTTCGATGTATTTATTGGATAGTTAAATGTTTTTTTTTTCGAAAACCGACTTGATGATCTGGAATGATATTTTTCGAGTCAAGAATTTGAGAAATTCTGTCATGTAAAAGTTTTCCTACAATTTTTGATGCATTCGGAAGTAGGCTTATAGGTCGGTATGGAGTTAAAGCTGTTTGATTTGTGCCCGGTGTCAGTAGCGCAATTATTTCCACATTTATTTCCACATTTTTGGGAAGTGTTGTAAGCGAAAAGTACTGTTGCACATATTTCTAACATTTCTAAGGAATATTTAAGCCTCAGTTGGTAGCTCCGTAAGTGCTTTGCCCGTCAGCATATCATATTCGGGAGTTTTTTTATGTTTAATTCTAGTTTTCATGCGTGATATCACTTCTTGTGTGCTTGCCTTTATTACTCTTCTGATGGTATCAGTATTAACATTATTATTCGAGGCGATTTGTTTACCTTCGTCATTCGACAAGACTTCTTCAAAGTAGTTTCCCAATGTCGCTGCTTTGATCATTTGTAGAAGTCCATGTGCTGTCATCTTTTCTTGTTGGTGGTTGATGTTTTATCTGGTTTGTAAGTTTTTTCATACATTTCCACAAGGAAGAATTTGTGTTATGTGTAGGGGTTAGGTTTTAAAAAATTTCATTTTCTTTTTTTTTATGTCAGCAAAACAAATCTTAATTTTTTTTTACAAAATGAACAAAGAAAATTAATTTTTGAAAGGTTTTTGCAATTTCTTATTTACTTGTTTTATGCGCTGACATGTACATTTAAAGATTTTTAACGAAAAAAAACAACCTTTTTCGGCTCCGTATGGCATGGGAATCGGAGTGTTAAGTGCCTTTGATTTTTTTTTTAATTTCCTTATGTGAAAATTATTAGTTTACAAAACCTTATTTTCTTATGCATAGATATTCATTGCTGTTATGGCTACACGTGCATTGGGAAAAAATTTTATAAGCCCCTTAGGGAGTTTGCAAATCACACAAAATTCGATACCCTCTTATTATAACTATGAAAATTTACCAAAATGCGGAAACAACAAAGCAATTAAATTGCAAATATCCAAAGGCTATTTTAAGCTCATTTAATAAAAGTGTAAGTACAAATCTCACTTTCCTCAATGCCAGCAAAGCAACAACACATCATTGAGCTATTATTCACATTTGCGCCCACTTTACACACTTGACTCGATCGCTTCGCTTCAACATCAATCAGCAACATAATATTGAAGTTGAATAGCAAAAGCAAAAAAAAAAAAAACACAAAACAAAAAAACACAACATAAATGCTATTGGCTGCTTTCAATATGATAGCTATGATAAATAGTACAGTAATTTCATGAAAGCGATCAGCTGCTGCGCGCTGCTGGAGGAAGAAAACACATAAAAGTAGAGAAGTGCGCGCTAACAATGGCATCGAAAGCGAAAACGTGAGTGCGAATAAAATAGAAAAGTGAGATCGTTTTCAACTGTGTTCGTCAATGAAATGTACAATACGAGCGAAAAGCAATTCACAAACGTGCTGCTGCTTACCGACTCTACGTAGCTGGCTGTCTGGCCGTCTGGCTGACCACCGCGAGGCGAGAACTCTTGTGCGGACCATTGTGTGTGCTGTCTATTGTGGGAAAAGCTGTGGGGTAATTAACGAGCTTATGTGAATATGATTTCTACATTATTTATGCATAAAAGCGAATGAAACGCATAGCGAGCGCGCACAGCATAAGTGCAACAACAATAATGAAAAGTAGGCAGTGGCGGCTGTAGTGGGCGCAGCAGAAATCATGCGCCATCAGGTGTGTAAAGCTGTGAAATAAGAAATTTTTGTTGTATTTTTGTATTTGATCATAATTAACAAAACTTTACGGGCGTGTGTAGTCAACAGGGAATGCAGCAACAACTTCAGTGATTGAATGTTTTGTGTATATGAAACATAATTTGAAAGAATAATAAAAATAAAAATGAAAATAGTTACACTCCAGCTTCCATTAGAAATTCAACTATACAGCCACATCAGCAATCAGCAATCAACAAACAGCATCGACAAGTGAAATGTGTTAATAGGCTTTTGATGGATGCAAAAGTTAATAAATACGTACTTAGAAACGCGTGTTCATAAATATGTGTGTAAATACGTATGTACATGCAAAAGTGGGGCAAAGATGTACACACTTTTGTGCATAAATACAAAAAACTTAGAATGATGCACGGCTTTCTAACAAACCATAAACTATAAATTAAACTTCCATTGAATTCATAGAAAAGAAAAGTGTTTGCCACTAATGATTTTCTCTTATATATTTCTTGTTTTTTTTTTTTTTTTTTTTTTTTTTGCCACCAGATACCAACGTCTCAGCATTGCAGTTAGTTAATGGTGAAAGATTTTGTAATAAAAATTATCGGAAGACTGAAGCAACGAACTTGCGGATTCGAGCAGTTTGTGAGAGTTATGGCGTGTGATAGTATTCACATAAGAACATAATAAACTTACTCACATGGAAGATTCAATGGGAAGCAGCTGTTAAAAGCTTTAAGACACATTTCACCAAGGAGTGTAAGTAAACATATAAGTTCACATACGGGAAGTTCATAACTCACTTTTTACAAATTGATGCGGTGCTCAACCAAAGGACATGAGAGAAGTCTCAGAATCGCATGAACAGGTGTACGTAACTCCCCTGCAAGTGAAGAACATTGCATATGCTCACCTTAACTCGCCCTCGAACGGATGTTTGGAAGCTATCCAGAGGGTACTTGGGCGAAGCTCGGAAATTGTGAGCTGCTTCGGCCATATGCAGAAGAATCATCCTGACCACTCCCAAGTGAATGGCAATCAGTGACTTTTCCCACTTGCGTGTGCTTCTACATATGGAACCACGGTTTGGTGGTGAACGAAGACAAAACGGAGTACCTCCTGCCAACAAACAAACAGTCGGAGCACACGCATAGCGGCAGCCACGTCACTATTGACAGTTATGATATCTAGGTTGTAAGAGACTTCGTTTATCTAGGAACCAGCACTTATGCCAGTAATAATGGCAGCCTTGAAATCCAACGAGGAATCTCTCTTGCTGCTTTGGATTAAGTAGGCAATTGAGTAGTAAAGTTCTCTCTCGACGAACAAAACTAACACTTTATAAGGCTCTCATCCAGCCGGTCCTAACAAATGGCGCAGAAGCTTGGACGACGACAACGTCCAATGAGGCGTGCCTTGGAGAGTTTGAGAGAAATTTTCTGCGAAAAATTTCATGTTTGTGAGGGCGAATATCGCAGGCGATGGAACGATGAGCTGTATGAGCTTTACGACGACATAGACTGCAGCAGCGCAGCGAATAAAGATCTAGGGGCTACGTTGGCTGGGTCATGTCGTCCGAATGGATACAAACGCTCTGGCTCTGAAAGTATTCTATGCGACAGCAGCTGGTGGTAGCATAGGAAGCGGAAGACCTGCTCTGCGTTGAAAAGATCAGGTGGACTTGATTTCACTTGGTGTGTCCAACTAGCGCAGATTAGCACGAGAAAGAAAAAACTAGCGCACTTTCTTAAACCCGATCAAAATCGCAAAACGTTTTTCGCGCCAATTAAAAAAAAGAAGAGGTAAAACGCTTCTAAGAAACTTTTTCATTTAACGGCCAAAATATGAAATAATCTTTCTTCTACACGGTGGCACATCCTTAATTGATTTTCTCCATCTTTTTCCAAAATAAGTAGCGCAAAGATTTCATCAGAAACTTTGAAATAAATACCAATAAAAGTAGTTGAGTTAACTTTCGGATAAATGGTGACGTTTTCACTTCTTTTACGAGGTGCTAATGGAATGAAAACAAATGTAAACCAATCAAAGCTATCAAAGCTATCACTTTACACAGCGCACATGAAATGCAGACGTACTTCATTCACACTTAGACAAATATTTGTGTGAACACATCGGTGGGCATAGACACGTATATAACAGGATAAATAAATAGAAAATATAATGAAAATATCGAAAAGCCAGTAACAACACAAAGCAGTGAAGAAATGAAACTTAAACTGCCCGCTGCACTTAAGCGCATTTCGATTATTAATAAAATTAAATACCTAAACGTGCGTAGATGTCGAAATTTTCACACACAAATTGGATGTTGATGTTATTTTTATTGTTGTTGGTGCATTATCATATTTGTGATGGTTTAATGAGTTGTAGAAATTTCAGAGACATGTTGCATTTGCTGTCAGCCGCCAAGCTTGAGTGTCACTTTACAATTACGAGCATACAAATGTACACGAAAAATACCTATAGATACTTAATTATATGGGTAAACACATATTTATGTGTAAATGTATCTCTGCATTTAAGTATAGACTATTTATTTTAACTGCTGGCTGTGGTTCAATGTCACGCTTCAACGCAAGGCAGCATTTATTGCTCACTCATTGCAGCGGTTAAGTGCACATTGAGCTCTAATCATTTAAACATAACGAATTCCTATCAAATTATTAAATTCAACGCAACCGCAACGCAACGTAGATATATAGTACAGTTGCGGACAAAAAAATTGCGACACAAAAAAAAATTTCAATTCATTATTTGCCATTTTTTTGGTAAGTAAGTGTGGATGATAATAATAGTACCTAATATTTATAGGCCCCGGTAGTCTAGCGTAAGTGCACTAGCCTGCCATCCCATTAGTTGTGAGTTCGAGTCCCACGTAAGGCGCGGTCCTCGCACTTTTCAGGGAAAGTACTGTTTCTAAATAAAAAAAAATAAAAAATCTCATTCCTCAAACCCAAAACCTTATCCATTACATCCCGTACATTTGCATTGCAGTTGCTAAAACAAGCAAAAACAAATAGTTGCACATTGCATCAGTGGCGCCAGCAAGAGGAAGCGGGCGATTGCGGTAATAGCGCAGGCCACACAAAATTTAGCGTAGTCCTCAACCATCTGTGCGATCCTTCTGCAGAAAAATGTGAAACACAGATGGCGCTCGAAGCAGTAAAGAAGGCGTTGTTCCTAATCAATGATAGGTGGACATTCCCACTACTTGGGACCGGTAGCTGCAGGCTAATCATCTGCCCTGTCAGAAATCAAAACAGATTAACGAAACCAACACAAGATAAGTCTTGTCGAGGTCCTATGCTCCCGAGAGGAGTGAACAAGGAAACAAAAAATTAATCAATATACATCTAGGCTGCGGTACATACTTTTGTTATTGTTGTTGAAGTGGTTGAGTATTTCTATTGAAATAAGCCTAATTAGCGACTAGCACCATTTTACTACCACTGTTCTCGTGCGGCGTCTTGTGTTTTTTTTTTTATTTTTGAGTCACATCCATTTCGTAAGATCCAAGTTGAACAGCAAACTTTCTATCTCTATCAGACATAGAGAGCATTAATTCACTGTAGGAAACTTACCGAAAGGGTGTGGGATTGCAAAGAAGGTTTAATATGACCGCATGATTCCAGTGACTTGTAAGGATTGCAGTGACAGGGGAATGTTTGAGCGACAGCATCTTAATACTGAATACGGTAACAATTTTCACCGCTTCTGCTTTGTCTGTCTAGTGCCGAACCTCTTCTTGCTAGCTAATCCGCTATCACATCACCTTCTATATTCCTATGACCGGGAACCCAAATCACAATCCAAATTGAAGTCAGTGACCAGGCAATTCTAGTCCCTCTCTACATTGTAAAACTAGTTTGAATAAAATGGAATTGAAATCTAATGCATTGATAGCTGGTTGACTGTCTGAAAAGATTGCTTCACTTACACAAATTCCTTTGTAGTGTTTTAGTGATTCGCATGCGTCTCCGATTGCTAACAATTCTGGCTGGAACATGCTGGCATAGGCCAGCTCCCACACCACAGTTGATCTTAGAGCCGTCATTTCAATATGGAAACTACCCATCACGTTCCCTTTCCCCAAATTCTCGGTGAAAAAAAATACTTTAAAATATTTCTTGAAATTAAGATCGGCGATTGTGAAGCCTGATTATTTTTAAACATTGAGTATCCCAATGGAATGATATTGCTGCATACTTTAAATTGGCTCTGAAAATCTGAACTTTTGGTCGAAAAACGAATTGGTCATGGGTTGAAGCACATTCTTACCCATAACTTTACTTTTATTTAGTCGGTTCCCTCTAGACAATAGCCGGCTGCACGCACGAAAAAATGTGTCGTTATCTTGCTCACGCGTCGTTACCTTGCTTGAACTGCAAGCGAGAGCGCGGAACGAACGACAAAGAGCACAATCGGCCCCCACATTCGACAACGTTCGACATCTGGCTCTCTCCTACTTGAGTGAGCATATATATATGTATGTACAGGGCCCGCCATCTATCGTTACGGATTTGAATTAGGTATTATTTGAAGAATGGCAACACTTAGCTGTCATCTGATTTGACAGAAAATTAATTTTATTCTTCCGCTGAACGAAAATGGTTGTGTATACGCTCAGAGAACGCTGGGAAATATAGCGACATTACTTTGAAAATCATGGTAATGTTGCAGAATGTGTACGAGAATGTGCACTGTCTTCGAAGATCGCATTATCAGCCGAAATTCTGATATCGTTTGGCCGCCTCGGAGCTGCGATTTGACGCCGTTAGATTATTATCTTTGGGGTGCCGTCAAAGACCAGTGTTATGCCAACAAACCAGCAACAATTGATGCACTGAAGACCAACATACGCGATGTCATAGCTGAAATACAGCCGCATACAATCGAAAATGTGTTGAAAAATTGGACCGATCGTATGGGATGGTGCATGGCTAGCCGAGGCAGCCATATGAATGAAGTTGTATTCCATCATTTCTTTTTATAGCATTTTTAATTCCGTAAAGTTATATGGCGGACCCTATGTATACGCATTTGTTTATAAATTCACATATTTGTATTTGCATATGCCTTCTTCCTGTGTGCATGGTAATGAACCACTTCTCTGTTGAGGATAGGACGATGATAGGAAAAATAGGGAATGAAAGGGGGTGTTTCGAGTGTAAAGTGTCTTGAAAAAGGCAAATCGATGATGGTGCCTCTTAGTGTTTTTGACTTTCTAACGTCTGATGCACAATCGAAATTGAACATATCTTTCATGAATTTGATAAATGTTTCGTCATTTTTCACGTTTGTGTAAATGTAACTTGACCTATTCTATTGCGATTCCATTTACCTCTTTCTCTATATCCATACAAAATATCTATCAAACAAATAAACCTAAAATTATGTTTTGAAAATTGCAACCATTACATCAGTATTTTCTTATGACGTTGTCACGTTAAACTATAGTCAATAAACCGACTTTACAGACAATCCCTTTTTTTGTTTTGTTTTGTGCTTGAAAATTAATTTAGGATATTAAAAACGATGTCCATTTGGTGTTGTATTAAAAAGTTTCCAAAAAATTTAATGCCATAGGCAACGCCAATTTGGCGTGCAAACAACAAACATTAATGGGAAATCCTTTTTAAAATCATTTAGTAATGCTTTCAACAATTTTCATTCGATTTTGCAGACCTGTGTAACCCAGACAGTGTTTTCCTCTAAAACTGATTTTTTTTACATATTCTCTCTCTTCCGAGCCAATCCATCTGATGCATCTTTCCCCAACGTTCCCGATTCTCAGCTTGGAGAAAATGAGAATGCTTTATGATGCGTATAGTTCCCCTTCCCCTATGCGGAGAGCAGATCTTGACCCAAGCTAATTTTTCAGACGCATTATAAACTAGGTTTCCTCTGCTTTCCTTCCGTGCAGCTATCTTCCCTTGAGTTTGTTCTCATGGTGCCTCTATATTTCCTTTCCTCGATATTATCTTTCTGACGTGTTATGACTTAGTTTTCCTCTGGCTTCTTTCCATGCAGCTTTCTTTCTTCAAGCTGGTTTTGCCTCGTTGCAATCTTTCTAGTTAATTTCCCTCTACTCTCCTTCCATACAGATAGCTTTTCTTGATCAGATCTTTCTGACGCGTCTCGGTCTGCTTTTCGTCTACCAAAGTGCGATCTTACCTCGATCCAATCTTGAGCTATTTTTTTCTATTTTCTCTTCCTATTTCCTCTTCTTCCTTTTCCCCTCTCCTCTTCCAGACTGAAATCCTTCTTCGAGCTGGCTTTCGCTCCTTATCCTTTTTTCCTCTTCCAGCCTTCCGATAGCACCAAAATTTGATCTGTTGTCACTCTCGATCATTTTTTGTATTCTTAAAATTGGACTTACGTTAACTTTCACTGCAGTTACGCAACCACTTTGTACAAAACACAAATTTATGCTTTAAAGGGCACATCGTTCATCTACGTTTTTATATCAAGCAAAGAATCCCGGCCGCTAAGTCTTATACCTGCTGGCCCTGTAACCTTTCAAATGCATGCTACCATATTTTTGATACCGCAACTGTACATACGTATACTAGTACACACACAGATATATGTACTTATACATACATATAGATGTACATACTCACTGATGGTGAACAGGCACTGCAGCAGACGCACCGGCCACAGCATTAATTTCTCTTTTTCTAACGGTCTTTTTATGATTTTCATTTATTTACTTTTCATTTAATGTAGAAAATAAATATACTTGCACATACACTTAAGTGCTTAAACTTAGAATACCGCCACCTTGCCACTTAGTTGAGGTTATGAGTCAGCTGCGCCAGCGCAAAAGGTGTTTCAAAGAATTGGTTCAGTGCAGCTTTAATTTTTGTTAATTGCCCGCATTTACTTACGCCCTCTTTTCTTTCTCATCGCTTTTATGTCAACAAAAATATTAAATATTTGTTTGTGTTTTTGCATTTTTTTTCGTTTTTTTTTTTCTTTTTCTCTTGCTCTCTACAGTTACCACTTAGAAAGGGAACCTGCATTATTTGATTTGAATTTGTGTTGGCAATTAAGTGCTGCACTTAATTGAAATGCCACAAATTTCACAATTAACTGACTCGCGGCAATTTCATTGGCATTCTTTAAAATAAAACTTATCTTTAATTATAATTGTCTGTATGTCTACACATACGTACAAACAAATGTACTTAGGAACAGGTGAGAAAGTGTTAAAGGGTAAAAGGTGCCTGAAGTAAATGGGTGAATGAACATTAAAGAATGCGTAAACATCTTATGAGGTGAATGAAATTGAAAGCCATAATTTGTAGAGAGAAATTTTAAGCATTGATAAGTTTCTTTTTGAAGACGTTGACTCAGGTTCCAATTATGTATGTGAATGACTCTATTCTCGAAGGAAATATGCCCTATTATTGGTTAACTTTCTTGAATAGCGCACGTCCTTTTAAGAGGCGGATAAGCATTTACTCCCCAAGGTCTTAAAGTTGCTGAGCTCATCGGTGTACCAGATCGCAGTCATAGGACCTTAAATTTTGTAGCTGGCACATTCCAGGTGGCTTTAACCAACATATGGAGCAGTTTTTTTTTATTGGCTACGGAATGTCCAAAGGGTGCTAAACTTTAAGTCAGAGCGAAGACCGCAATATATATATTGTTTATTGTAAAAGCCCACATAAAATAATTGATCAAAGACTGGAAGGACAGAGAACATACGCGACACTGGATGAAAAGTATAAGACAGAAAAAAGGTACAAATTTATCCTTCCCTCCAGCAAAAGAACCAAATAGGTGCAAAAAGGAAGAAGGGGCTTTGGATTCGAGGAGGACGACTACCAGTGGCTAATTATTGTACATTCGTATTAACTCACGAATTCCACCCAACCTTCTTCTTAATTAGCGCGATAGTCGCTTACGCCGGATTTAACAAAATGCGCCAATCGTTTCTTTCTCATGCTAACCAAGATTTTTCCAAGGCAGAGGGGGCCTTCGTCTTCCTCAGTTACCACCAGCTGGTACCGAATCGAATACTTTCAGAACTGAAGCGTTTGTATCCATTCGGATGGCATGACCCAGCCAACGTTGCTGCTGGATCTTCATTCGCTGCGCTATGTCTATGATGTCTATGCTCATCGTTCCATCGCCTGTGATATGCGCCGTCGCCCACGTGCAAAGGTCCAAAAATCTTCCGAAAAATCTTTCTCTCAAACACTCCAAGGGATCTCTCATCGCATATGATCAACGTCCAAGCTTCTGCGCCATGCTTTAAGAAGAGCGTGATGACTTTGTAGAGTATAAGTTTTCTACGACGAGGACAACTGTACTACTCAATTGTCTACTTAGTCCAAAGTAGCAAAAGAGATTATTCGTTGAATTACAAGGTTGATATTGCTATCGGTGTGTGATATTTGAACCAAGTGTGTGATATTTGAACCCGCAATATCCACAGGTATAGCAAAAAAGTGAGAGCTCTAATGTCCTACGTCTTTGCCCGACGGGAGCGGGGCAGCTGAGAAAGTTCAAATTCGAGAGCTGGGGCTTTGTTAACCTCAAAAGTTCCTTTGAGTGCCTCCGATCTACCTGTGACCAGAAGGATATCGCAACTTTTCACGTGTACGCACTAGCCCAGCGTTCGCTGAGTTGACGCGAGGCCCATCTTTCCAGGAATATACCACAGGTTTTCAAGGGAACCCCAATCCTCTCGTATTGAGATAAAACCGTCCTTATCTAGCCGTCCCTGTCTAGCCAGCTCATCAGCCCAGCATTTTCTTTCTACGCCGCTGTGACCTTAGGTTCCCTGTGCATAATATCTACATAAGTATTCGCATACAAAGTGAGAGAGAAGTCAGGCATTCCCCGACTAATTTCAAATGTACAAACAAGGAACCCATGGCCCTTATTGACGCTTAGCTGTTGGAGTAGATATTTACGTCCTTTACAGTAATTGCAGCAGTAAGCAACTAACCAACTGTTCTTTAATTGTGGTTACCTCCGCTCGGAAAACACTAAATTGGTCCGGAAGCCTAAATTTGAGCCTGATGGGGAGCTCCTCGCAGAATACTCCCCCACCAACTCTTCCGTCCAACTTCGAGCCAATCGTAAGCATGAGAAATTTAAGAAATTTGATTTGAAAAATTTATAAATCCCTACGAAATTGTATTATAAACCATTGAGATGTGTAACTCTCAAGTTGGTATCTGATCAATTAGTGAATCAATATCTAGTATTGAATATAATAATAATAACTCGAAAACTCTTCGGACTACCAGCATCGCTTCTATATCCAAAAAATACACAAATAACAAGATTTTCAAATCTTGTGTGTTTCAGCAGAGATTGTCACATTTAAAAAAATGTAGTGGCGGGCTTAGAAGGGAAATACAGTGCGAATTATTTTTCTCTCAGAAAATAAAATAGTATATGAATGGAAAATGTTTGATGTCTACATAAAAATTACAATGTAATGATACGTTCTTAGTAGGCGAACTTGGCAGTTAAAAATAATAGTAATCATTTTTTCATTCTACGTTGAATGTGCCTCATTTTTCAAAAATGAGATTAAACATCAAACAGGCTGGCACACTTTGTATTAAGTATTAATAGAAAAAAGTAAAAGCATTTACATATATTAAAAATATAAAGCATCGGAATTGTTGTGCGATGTTTTATTACAATTTTCAATGTAGGATTATCGAGATAGGAGTGCTTTGATCAACTTACTTCGACTTTTGGCACTGAAGCACCACAACGTTGCAACTGTGCAACGCTGGTGCTCCAATATGGAAGTCAATACTAGTAGGATTTTTGTGAAGGGCGCCCAAAAACGGTTATTGTGCCAGAAAAAATCGATGATTTGCGTCAAGTGGTAACGCAAGATCGTCGTGTAATATATAGCAAGATGGAGACATTTTTGTCATTAGTGGAACCAGCATACATTCAATGTTACATCAGCGTTTGGTGATCAGGAAGATGAGTTTTCGTTGTATACCGCATAATTTAACACTTGCCAGAAAACAAGTGTCGTGTGGTGTCGATTGGTGTAGAGAAATGTTAAAGAAACTCAGTCGCGTTGGTTCAAAACACCTCCATGATCGAGATTTGTAGATCTATGTATGGGTATGAGCCAAAAAAAAAAACAGAAATCGAGAATATGGGTGCTCTAAGGCGAGCTTAATCCAATGAAAGTTGTGCGCGAAAAAAGCACCTCAAACCGGATAGACCCGCCTGTTTCGGAAATTTTCGGAGAATTTGAACGTGTTTCAACTCCACCGCTAAAGAAACTTAAAACAGTAAATTCTGAGTGGTGCACAAACATTTATTTGCTAGTTGGTTTCGGAGAATTAAGGAAAACCTACTGCCGAAGCCGAATCATTCTTCAACAAGACTATGCGAGCTCCCACGTATCAGCTGACCCAAGAGAGTTTTTGAGCACTCAAAAGATCGAATGAATGGGTCATCTGCCTTAAAGCCCTAATTTGGCACTCATTGATTTGTTTTTGTGTCCAAACATCAAAAATAAAATGCGAGATCAACGTTTTTCAGAAGTATGAAGGAGCTGTTGAAGTTTTTAAGCGGGTCGGTTTGGAGCTCGTTCATTTATAAGTGACAAAAATAGTTTGTAAATTTATACAATCGCTTACAGAAGTGTATTGACTTCCAAGAATAATATTTTATGAAACATAAAGTCCTTTATATTATTAGTTTACTGGGTTTTCATTACTGGGCGCCACATGTAAAAGGTAGCTCACGTACAATTTCTATGTAGAATCGATCGCTGATTCTGAAAATGCAGCAATTTTTTTTTTTTAGAATCTATAAGACCTACTACTCGTACAAGTACACTGTTTATGGAAAATTTTATTTTGTTTGCTCAGCTGCTTCGCAAGTATATATTGGTTTTTTTTTTTGCCTAAATAACGATAAATTGCAAATATCTCGAAAACTTGTACATAAAAACACTAACTCAAATTTTTGAATAGGAAAGAGGCATCCGGTGGGCGAAAAATTATCAAAAATGGTAAAGTCGTGTAATTAAAATCAATTCGTTATTTGAATTTTTTAGTGTGAAATCAATAAAAAAAAACAATTTGAGTTTAATTTATAATAATAAGCTCGAGATGCGAATATAAGCTCGAGAATCATATTTCAGATAAAGTTGGGAATGCTAATTCTCAAGTTGAGAAACACAATTCATGCCATTTAAAAAACTCATTTTTCTCAGCTATGGAGTTTTTTTTTCTAATGGCTATGGAGTTTTTTTCAAAAGAATTAAGACTAGAATTATCTGTCCAATTTCCGGACTACTATAGCCAGGCAGAAGACGAAGCCGTCAAGGAGGTAACTGTGTACCTTAACACACACACCACGATAAATATCTTCTCGGATAGCCAGGCGGCCATCAAATCAATGGGGGCAGTTATACTCAGATCAAAGGTTGCTCAGGAATGCCTGACAGTCAGACAAGGTCAGTCTTAAATGGGTTCCGGCACATAAAGACATTGAAGGAAATTGCCAGGACGATGAGCTAGCTAGAAAGGGTACTAATCGTCCACTGCTTGAAAACAGAGACAATATTGGAATTCCTATTCCTAATATAAAAAGTAATATTTTCCTGTAGACCAATAGGTTATGGAGTGAAGAAAATACTTGTGGTACAACCAGGGGAATTTGGCCGCAAATAGATAAGAAAAGTTCAGGAGAATTGCTCAACCTCTCAAGAGAGAACATCTCGAAAGTCGTGGTTTGTGTCACCGGTAATTGGCTGTTAGCTAGGCTCTCTTCTAGGCTAGAAGAATTTTGTAAGGAATACTGCAGAAGTTGTAGAAACGAGGTAGGGGAAGAAATAGTAGAAAAACTCCTCTGTAATTGTCCCGCCGTAATAATATTTCGACTCTCTTACGGAACAGAAAACCCTATCCTGCGCTTCATCAGAGCGTCTAAATGGTTCCATGATGAACAACTACTGAGGTTCCCGTGTTACATAGAGGTATCACAATGGACAAAGGCTATTCTAAATCGACTGCCATAAAACCTAATCTGTCCTATTATTGTCAAAAGGAGATGATGTTGGATATTCGGGAAATCCCTTAGTTGTTATACCTTAGTGAGAGGCGCGCTTTGCTTTGCTACAATTTAAAGTTCTAATCTAATCTCGAATGTTTAATATTATTTCCAGCACAGTCTGAATGGAATTTCACCTTCCAGCCCCAACCGATTTATTCATTTCTAGTCAATTGTGAGGAGCTATTGAAATTATAAACATTATTTCCTATTGCTTGATGCAAATGGCTCAATTGTAATTTTTTTTCTTTAGATATATATCACCATATTTATAGACACAAGACGTACTCACCAGCAATCTAACCAAAGCTTTGTTTTATCGGCTTCGTTGCAATTTGCTCAGTGGTTAATGGGAAAACGCCTACGCGTGCATGCGTCAGCTATAACACAGCTATGAAAATCCGAAATTGCAAATGCTGCTGATGGCGTTGATGGCAACAAGTGGCCACAGACAATGTTAGGCGAAGCAATCGTCAGGTTGGCAATTAAAATATCTTGCACGTTCGTTCATGCGCATTCGCCCAGTGACTGTAAAGACGGCCGATTATCGATGCGCGCTTTCTGGCAAATTTATTCACACGCCGTAATATGACTGTTACAGCGCTTTTGTTGTTGTGCGTGACTTATAAACTACGAAAACTTCGAAAGGTCTGCACGAACTGCAGCGTCGTCGACAATGTTTTTGGTTTTGTTTTGTTCTTTTTTTGTGTTTTTGGGCAACTTGAGTAGCGTAAATTTCGCTTCAACAAATAACAAGCAACAACAGCAAAGTATGCAAAATAATTTTTATATTAATGTTGTGAGTCTGTTGACCATCACACTTGGGTCTCACTCAGCTGTTCCAGCTACGCCGCCGCGGCTCTTGACTCGTCGCGTCGCTGTGAATGTGGTTGGTGGCGTGTGATATGAGATATGCTATTTCCTACTGTTCACTTCTTGTTGCTGTTGTTGCTGCTGCTGGGAATTCCTTAAGTGAAAATCGCAAATAGGTGTCTCGTCTCTGCCGTTGCTATTGTTGTTATTGTTGTTCAAGTTGTTGTAAAGTTTTTAATTTGTTGCGATGCCTGTCTACTCTTGAAGTGGTTACTCAAGCTGCTTTCTGTTGTTATTGACGTTGTTTTTATGATAGCGCATAATTTATCTTTGTTTTAGTTATCTGCTTTTTTATTTATTTTTCTAGTTTTTCGGTTTGTGATTTTTTATAACTTTTTTGTCCTTTTATTTTCAATTTGCTTTGCTACTTGGCGGCTGCAAGTGGGTCACACATATACAGCTCACAAATACACACGCACATACACACATACACTCACTAACTAGTTACCTTCAGTCAGATACTTGCCGCATGCAACAATAACACGCGCACGTCGTCGTGGAGGCGCAACAAGTGTAAGAAGAGTGTGAAAATGAAATGTAGAAAAAGGCAGAAAATGACAGAATGAAAATTGCAAAAATGCAGATTTCAAAGTGTTGATTATTCTTCTTCTACGTTTTTCTTTTGTTTTTGTTTTATGTTATTTGCAGAGTTGTAAAAGTTGTAATTGTAGTAGAAATGGTAGTATGAGATGAGCACAGGTAGTGACAGGTGATGTAGAGGTAAAGATGCTGAGATGCGAAGTTGTAGTTGTAACTGAAGGAAGCAGCAGCGTTTGCTACAGAAGATGAAAGAACGAAATGAGTCCAATTGGCAAATGGTAAAAAGAAGTGGTTTAAATGAGTTTACAAAAAAAAAAAAAGAAAAGAATTGATTTAAAAAATATGATCAATATGTTTTATATATTAATTAAGAAAAAATGCTTGATTGAAAATATTATATGATTATTTAATTTATCTTAATTTAATTTAAGTCTATTTTATTCAGTTTAATTTAATATAATATCAACCATTTTTTTTTTACTTTGTTCAATTTTTTAATTGGTTAATTTTTTTATTTTTTTTAATACTTAAAATATTATATTATTATTTAATTTGCTTTAATTCAATTTAAGTCTATTTTATTCAGTTTAATTAAATTTAATATTAATTTAATAAAAAAAAAATTTATTTTACTTTGTTGAATTTTTTAATTGGTTAATTGTTTTATTTTTTTATAGTTTTTATTTGTTTCATATATTAATTAAGAAAAAATGGTTCACTGTAAATATTTAATGATTTTTTCAATTAAAGTATATTTTATTCATTTAATTTAATCTATCTTTTTTTTATTTTGTAAAATTTTTTAATTTGTTTTTTTTATAATTTTTCTCTGTTTTATATATTAATTAAGAAAAAGTGCTTGATTGAAAATATTATATGATTGGGAATATTATTTTATATATTTTATTAATTTATTGTTACATAATTTTTTTATTTTACTTTGTTGTATTTGATTTGATTTAATTTAATTCAATTTACTTTAATTAAATATCGCATTATTTGCATATTTTACTTTATTGAATTTTTTAATTAGTTATTTTTTTATATAATATTTATGTACTTATTTTATTTTGTTACACATAAGTACATGTACTGATTTATTTTAATTTAATATCATGTTTTAATTTTTTTTTTAATTTAACTATAATTTTATTAAAATTTTTTTATTATAGTTAAATATTTCATATAATAATTTTTTTTTAATTTAATTCATTTTATTTTGGTTTTACTTTATTTTATTTTATTTATTTTTTCTTATGTTAATTTAAATTATTCAATTCAGTTCTATTTAATGAAATTTTTTATTTTAATTAGTTTTATTTTATTGAACTTTATTTTAGTTATTTTTAATATCTTTTTTATTATTTTCTATTCTTTTTTTATTCGAATATTTTTTCTTGCTTCAGTTTCTATTATTTTAATTCAATTTATTTTTTTACATTTTATTTTAGTTCACTTTATTTTATTATGTTTTATTTTACTTCAATTTATTTATTCTTCAATTTATTTTATTATAAATTATTTAATTTTTTATTTTGCATCACCTATTTTTTATTTTATTTTGTAGAATTTTTTAATTTGTAATTTTTTTTTTATAATTTTTCGTTGTTTTATATATTAATTAAGAAAAATGCTTATTATTAAAGTTATATAAAATATCTTAAATAAATTTTCCCTCATTTTATTTTTTTTTATAATTTTAATTAGTTTAATTTATTTTACTTTGTTCAATTTTATATTATTTAATTTATTTTTTTATTTTATTTTGTTTTATTTTAATATATTAAATTTCTTTTCATTAGATTTATTTCACACAATTTTATTTTATTTACTTTTAATATCTTATTTTATTTTTTCTATATTATTGTTTTATTCGAACATATTTTATTTGATTTACTTTGTATTATTTTAATTTAATTTATTTCGTTAAATTTTACTTTATTTTATTTTACTTTATTCTATTTTATTATTTTTTTTTTTTTAGCTTTACTTTAACTTTATTTTATTTATTTTTAATATCTCATTTTATTTATTCTCCATTGATTTTTTTATTCGAATATTTTTTCTGTGTTTTAGTTTATATTACTTTAATTTGATTTTATTTATTTCCGTTAAATTTATTTTAGTATAATTTATTTTCCATCGTTTTATTTTAATTAATTTATTTGATTCCAATTTTTTTGATATATTTGATTTCATTTTATTTTTCGTTATTTTATTTCAATTTAAGTTATTTTTTTTCAGCTTAGTTTACTTTATTTCGTTTGTTTAGTTTTATTATATTGTAATATAATTTATGTTTATGTTTATGTTTATGTTTATGTTTATGTTTATGTTTATGTTTATGTTTATGTTTATTTTATTTTATTTTATTTTATTTTATTTTATTTTATTTTATTTTATTAGAGCTTAATCCATCTCGGCTATTGCCGGAGATTACACATCCCGGATAAAATTTTCAAGGGATTGTGCTCTGGTGGAGCGTAGTCCAAGTTCTACGCCCATGCGATTGCTATTGCTTAAATATTTAAAAATCTACGAACTATTGCACATGTGTCCAGTATGGTCGACTTCTGCATGTCTTCTAAAAGGTGTTGGCAGTCATATTTCTTCAAGTTTTCTATTAAATGCTTAGGCACTAATCCAGTGGACGATATGATTATTGGAATTATATTCACTTCCCTCGCTTTGTACATCTGTTTCAGTTCTATGGCCAAAGCAGCATACTTCGATACTTTGGTGGAGTATGTGCTTTGGATGTTGCGATTAAGGGGCACCGCTATATCGATTACTTCGATCGTTTTATTTGTCTTGTCGAACAAGATAATGTCAGGTTATTTTATTTTATTTTATTTTATTTTATTTTATTTTATTTTATTTTATTTTAATTTATTTTATTTTGTTTCATTTTATTTTAATTTATTTTTATTTTAATTATATTACCTTAATTTATTTCATTTATCTTATTTTCCATTATATTTTTTATTTTTACTTTTTCAATTTGTTGTATTTTATTTTTATTTATTTATTTTATTTTATATTGTTTTATATTAAGTTAAATTATTTTAATTTATTCTATTTTGCTTTGTTTTATTTAAGTTAGTTTTGCTTATTTTATTTGAATTTTATGTAATTTATTTTACTTAGTTTTAATTTTGATTAAATTTATTTATTTTATTTCCACATATTTCATTTAATATTATTTGATTAATTTTATTTTTCATTACTTTATAGTGTTTTTTTTAATTAATTTATTTTATTTTAAATTATTAATTTTACTTTGATTTTTTTAATTACTTTTTTTTTAAATCCATTTTTTACTTTTATTTTACTTTGTTTTATTTTATTTTTGCCCTTTTTTATTATTTTTATTTTTTTTCATTTATTTTATTTGATTTTACTCTATTTAATTTTGTTTTATTTTATCTAATTATTTTGAATTCGCTTTATATTTTTTTATTTTTCATTTCCTTTTATTGCATATAATTTTTTTACTTTATTTTCTTATATGCATTATTTTATTGTTAATTTGTCGCCGATTCCTTTACTTTACAGTTTTCTTTAGATTTCAGCATGCACTGTGTGTCCTTCTAATATCTAAATTACTCTATTTTCATGTCACAAAAATTTAACACCTTTTCAATTCACTTTTCGCTTTCAACAGCAATCAATATTCAATTATCCTTGCACATTTATCAATTGGTGATTTGTCAAATTATACAAGAAATCGTTCTCATTGATTATTAATGCTTGATGAAGTTGTTCACGTGCATCGATTTTAGCGCATACAATTTTTAAGGAAATTGTTTTGAAATAATTTATTTTCCAAATTCAAAATCCAGTGCGTTTTTCGAAAATATTCGTTATTTTGTTAAATGATAAAAAATTTGAAATACTTTTCGCGACGTTGGCTTTGAGCGCGTCTGATCGTGGCCGTGGGTAACCGCAGAATGGTAAATGCACCTGCTTTCACATAGCGAAACACTTCGCATGTGCGCTTGCGCACCACTGTAACAGCAGCAGCACAAGCCGCAGTGGTGGCGGCGAAATTTTTTCGTTCATTGACGATCGCATTGCTGCTGATGCTGCTGTTCAGACTGCTGCCAATAGTATTGCCACTTCGCTTGTTGTCGTTATTGTTGTTTGTTGTGTTTGTAACCTCCTCACTGCCATCACTATTACCGGTACTGTGTCCGGCAAATCGTCGACAATTGTTGTTGTGTTTGTTGGTTGTTGTTTTTGCTTTGGCTGCCGCAGCAGCAACTGGCAATTTGACTGTCTGTTCGTCTGGCTACCCGGCTTGCGGTTGAAGATGGTTGGCTTTTGCCACATTTGACGTTGTGGCTTACTTTACTCTTGTCGCATTACACTACAGTTTTAGTCTCTTCTTGGGTGCAATTGGCGCTGTTGTTGCTGCCTAAACTTGGCACCAAAGTAATTGGTCTTGTGTACTTGGTACTCAATAAACACTCCGTACGGTTTATATACACTTCCCAGACATTTTGAGTTG
Organism: Anastrepha obliqua; assembly: GCF_027943255.1. Taxonomy (NCBI): domain Eukaryota; kingdom Metazoa; phylum Arthropoda; class Insecta; order Diptera; family Tephritidae; genus Anastrepha; species Anastrepha obliqua. The sequence goes on from NC_072893.1 coordinate 55,410,687, forward strand.
GGCACCAGAGTAAACGACCAATTTTCCCTATTTCCTTATTTTATGGTTTCTACAACTTATTGTTGCCAGAAGTCAAATTTTGATGCGAATATGGCATTTTGATTTCGTTAGTCCCAGCGGGCAGCAGTCAGCGAGAAAGTGAAATTGAATCGTATCCTATTTTTCCAGACTTTAAGGCTTGTGAACACACAATATGCGTATTACTTATTTTACATGTCAGCTGAGAAATGTAGGGCGCAGGGCAGGCACGAACAGCATAAGCAATGATTTTAGTAGTTTAGCATAAAGGATTTGTGGGCACGATCGGTAATTTGAGTAATTTTTTTCATTTTAAAGGTAGTATGAACCCTAGCTCCTGTACGCTTAAGGGGGTATTCTGGTCTAGAGCCCTACTTTTTGGGTATTTTGCAAACTAGGATAAAAGAAAAATTAAAAACATTTTTAGTATCCATTTTTTTATATAATATTTATTGATGTTTAAGGTATATAAAAAAAATAAAAAAAAAAAAAAAGTCAAAAATTCATCCAGTGACAGGTCGGTGAAGTAGGGGTTGCTAGTCAAACAGTGCTCCCTGGTTGACATGATTCCAACCCTTGTAGTGATCTAAATCGAACAAACAAAGAAAATTCTTAATTAGTAAAGATGTCGCTACATCTTGAGCCTCGGCCGAAAAAAAAAAATAAAAATTCACAAAATGGCGCCTACTTGAAAAAAAAAATTTTTTTTTACCCCTGTTTTTTGACCTTCACGAATTTTTTAAAAATACTTCAAATTAAAATTTTTCAATATCCAAGGCTCCAGTGATAAAGAGATGTATGAAAAAGATTCTCACCAAATTTCAAAGGGATCGGTCAAATAGAACTTCAGATATCGTGTCAACCACCTCAGCAAAAGGAGTTTTGAGAAAAACGCGTTTGAATTTCGCCGTCCGCTCAAACCAGTCTAGCTGTCGCGTCACTAAAATAGTTGTAATTTCGAAAATAATTCGAATTTTGCAAAATCCTTTTAAGAGCATATTTTTGAAAGTCTAAGCTTTGAAAATATGCAAAAAAAAAAAATTGATTTTTTCAATTTTCTAGACCAGAATACCCCCTTAATACATTTACTGACACCTCGAAGATGATGAACGGAGAAGGTGCAGGGGTTTATTGCGCAGATCTAGACATCAAGCGGCAAATTAAGCTCCCTAACCACAGCAGTACTTTTCAAGCAGAAGTCTTTGCAGTAGGAAAGGCTGCAGAAATAGCACTAGCAAAAACATCGAGCAATGCAAAATAAATATATACCTACGTTGACAGTCAAGCGGCAATAAAGGCAATAAACTCATATGAAATTTCATCTAAAAACGTTCTTAGGACCAGGGAAGCCATAGAGAGACTAGTCGCAGACAGACGGTTACACATCTATCGGGTACCCAGACATAAAGGGCATTGCAGGAAACGAAATTGTAGATGAGATTGCCATAAGCGCTGTTTATATACAATTCGAACAAGACAACGACAAACTAAAATCATTAAATACGGTACACAATGACATCGCTGCGGACATGGAAACACGGATAGACAGGAGATGGAATAATCTAGTCACTTGCAAAACCGCGAAAATCATGCGTACACAGAATGCAGATAAATACATCCGAATCGTACTGGCTCTGTCCAGAAAAGAAAGCAGAACTATCGTAGGTGTGCTGACGGGCCAGAATTTGCTAGCGGCGCACGCTTACAAAATAGGAATTACAAACAAGGGTAGCTGCAGATTTTGCAATGAACTAAAAGAGAAGGAAACGCTAGATCACCTTCTATGTTCTTGCCCTGTATTAGTTAGAACCCGAATGAAATGTTTAGGAGCTTTACAATATGAGAGCTTAAAATGTCTCGCGGGGTTAGAGCTTGAGAGCTTACTTGGATTCGCAAACGACGCAGACTTATTACAAGAAGCGTACCACAAGGAAACGTAAGGATCAAGCTCCATCTGGTACCACTAAGTCCATGTGATGGCTTTCAGCCAGCCAGGTCAACCTAACCTAACCTAAATAAGGAAGTGGAAGAGACGATTTCGCAAGGACAACCACTTCTTATGTAACAACTTAATAGATTGCAAACTCACAAAAATACTCAACTCAAATACTCAGCATTGATAATTAAATCCAAGCGCTAAAAAGAATTACTTAGCGTCGTAAAACCGATGTAATTAATAATAAAGGAAGTAAAACCAAGGTTAGGTTGGGTTGAAGTGATTGTCCTGTGGGACACACTCAGGCTCATAGCCCATTGTGAGGGGGGCGCTTTCCCTATTTGTCCTGAAGCCAGTGTGTGCTTTTGAAAAAATGTTAGAATACCTCCTATTTCTGCAGAACTTAGATCTTCCAATTCGTTGAAATTGTCTGCCTAGAATAGTAAACCTCCGTCTGGATCTGGATAGAGCAGAACAATGGCACGGAAGGTGCAAGATTGTCTCCTCCTCTTTCTCATCAAGACAACTTCTACGGTAGTCATGTGTTTGCATGGGCCCTTGGGCATGCCGAACTATTAGACAGTGTCCCGTTATGACTGACATCTTAGCAAAGATTTTGTGCGTTTAGCACTGAGAGTCGGCCACAGTTGACGGGCGATTTTGCAGGTGGCTTCATTATGCCATCTTTCGTTTGCTTTCCTTACGATTTCTTCAAGGATAAGTAGCTTATATATTTGTAAGGGTATGCCTATGTCATTGTCTATGTACTCATCGGTCAACAATGGTGCCAAGTCTCGCTAGTTCATCGGCTCTACAGTTACCCTCAATGTCGCGATGGCCAGACCCATATTATCCTTAGACGAAATGACTCAACCATTTCGTTAAGAGATATGCGGCATTTCATGGCCATCTTGGAGGTTGTCGACTGTTTTGTAAGGGATTTTATCGCCGCCTGGCTGTCAGGGAAAATGTAGATGTCATTTCCAGATATCGCATCACACTGTACCAGTGTCGCGGCTTTCACTATAGCCATCAATTCAGCCTGAAAGACACTACAGTAGTGGGGGAGCCGAAAACTGAAGGAGATCCCCATATGCTCGGAGTATACACATCCGTCCACCCTACCCTAGAGCTTTGACTCGCCCTGTCTTACATCGTCCCGTTCCCACTCTTCCCTTGAGGATAAGAGGGCCGTGAACATTGTAATGGCAAGTGTAGGCGGCAGTGCATAGTCCATCAATCCGGGAAGCTCCGAAGTGCCAGCCAGGATTTTACCAGGGCCGTAGCTCTTATTTGACCATTTACTTAGAGTGTTCAACCTTATTGCCGCACTACGCGTGATATATTTTGCCTGCAAATCTGCCGGCAGGAAGTTTAATGTCGCATATAATGCTTTCGATAGTGTGGTTGACATCGCGCCAATCATGAGAACAGATGCTTCTCTTTGAACCTTGTCAAGTTTTTTGATGTTCACTCCCTTCTCAAGTGCATCCCACTATATTACAGCACCATAGTAGAGAATTGGCCTAACCATTGCTGTGTACAGCCAGTATGTCATTGTGGGTTCCAATCCCCATTTCTTTCGAATTAGCCTTCCACAGGATTACAACGCCATCATCGATTTGCGTACTCTATCTGCGACTGTGAGCCCCCAATTTAGCTTCCTATCCAGTACAAGTCCTAGATATTTCGCCTTTTCTGTTACTCTAAGTGGTTTCCCTTCTAGGAAAATGTATTTAAGGGGGGAGCCTGCTTTAGAGGCTTCACAAAATCGATTTTTTTTTGCATAAATGTCTTCCCAAACTATCCAAGAATGTGTCCTCAAAATTTCAGAAGCAAATTCAAAATATTTTCGCAGTTACAGAAGAAATTGTAAGCAAGCGTCGAGCAGGTATACGAGCGGATTTTTTATTTACAAAAACTTTGACGCGCGATTTCTCGGTTTTTTTATTTTTACGATTTTTCCTAATTGGCGGGAAAGATTGGGCAAAAGTTAAACGTCCTATCGAAACGAGATAACATTGATTATACCTTAAGAAAGTTATGATTAACCCACTTTTTAAACAATCTAAAGTGAATTTGTTTTTCCAAAAAAATTAATTTTTTCTTAATTAGCGAAAAATTGTTGAATTTCTCACTTTTTGTTTAATTTTCTTGGTTTAACTAGAAGCTATACTATACTAAAATAAAAATTTTTTTGCGTTTTTGGTTTCTGATGAAAATTGCGACTTGCATCTTTCCACGACACATGCACACTCGAGGCGCCTCGGCAAAATGCTTGTACCAGGCATAATATGACATATATATTAATGAAAAAATTTGAGAAGACTGCTGAAATATATAACAATAACACCTGAAAGTTTCGTTTCAAACGAATATTTCTTTCCTTCCAAAAAAACCACAAAAAATCGATTTTTGAAGCCTCTAAAGCAGGCTCCGCCCTTAAGAGCAGGTGTTTTATGTTTCCTGCTAAATAGTATCAGATCCGTTTTTCCGGATTTACTTCAATTCCTCGACTTTGACACCAAAGTGACAGTCTGTTAAGAGATCTTTGTTGAAGATCGCATAATGTTCGAAGGAGTTTCCCCGAGATTGCTATTACAATATCATCGGCATATCAGATTATTTCCCCTCCCATTTTTTCAAGTGTTTGAAGAAGATTATTGACAATTAAGTTCCACAAAAGTGGAGAGATTACCCCACCTTGGGGTGTACCCCTGATCGGGAATTTCTTAGCTGAATTTCCAAAAAAAAAGCCAAAAAACTGTATTTCAAAAGTTGCGCTTATACAGTTGGTTAACATTTTTGTTGAAAAAGAAAACAGAAACCGTTATGGCATAGAGCCTATTTTCAAGTTATGATATTTTAAGCATTGAATATTAATAAAAGCTTTCATATATATTTTTTATTTATACTCGCATGGATAATCGGCCAACACCTAGGCTCCATGAATATATACTCGTATGATTTAAATAAATTGAAGGTAATAAATTCATAGTCAGGTCTTAAGGCCAAAGTAAAAAGGAAAATTTTTATTACAGTGCTAAAACATTATTATATTACTTAATAAATTAATAATATGAATAAGTGTATGTATTTAATAATTTGCATGGCATTACTTCAACTTTCAAAATCTGAGGATGCCCATTAGTTAAGTGAGTTTATATCAATAAGTGCAAGCATACAGGCATATGTATGTACCTATGTTTAAATGAGTTTTTACTATTGTTTGGTATTTGTTTAAAAAATTTGATTCGAATGCTTGAAAACATACGAGTATATTTTTATATACATGAATATGTATACATATTAGGATGGCTCAGAAAAAAATTCTTTTATTGATGCTATCCCCTAAATATTTTATGTTGAATTGGAATTATGACAGAATATTATCATTTATTCGCATTCATTTAATATTTAAAAAAATCCAAAAACAGTACGTTTTTTTCCTTTCTTGTTCATACCTCTCGGGAGCATAGAGCCTCGACAAGGCTCTGTCTTGCGTTGGTTTCATTAATCTATTTTGATTTCTGACAAGGTAGGTGATTAGCTTGCAGCTACCAGTGCTAAATAGTGGGAATGCCCACCTGTCGTTGATTAGGAACAACGCCTTCTTTACTGCTTCGAACGCCATCTGTGTTTCACATTTTTCTAGCAGAGGGATCACACAGATGGTAGAGGACTTCGCTAAATTTAGTGTGTCTGCGCTATTACCGCGGTCTCCCGCTTCCTCTTGCTGGCGCCACTGATGCAATGTGTGACTGTGTGTTTTTCTTTGTTGTTTGATTATTTTAGCAGCCACCGTGCAAATAATGCACAGACTATTGTGCGGGAGTAAGGATGGAAAGGATAAGTTTTTGGGGTTGAGGAATGAAATTGTTTTTTTTTTTTGGAAACAAGGAAAGTAGGTAAATTTGGAACCCGTAACCTCTGGGATGGTACCTTACCTTAGTACCTTGCATCTCTTTAATTTTTCGCTAAATTCGTCAAAGAAACCCGTTCAATTAAGACACCAATTTTCTTATTTATCTTTTCGCTTACCTGATCTGTGCGGGGTATTCCAAGCTAAAATCTTGCCAATCGCAGAAAGCTTTTTAGTACTAAATACAAGTGCCGCCACAGTTAGAGAAATCTCCATTTACTGCGATAGTCAGGCAGCTTTGAAGTCGCTCCTACTATATGAACTCTCGCCCAACAGAATAAAAGGGTGCTACAAATTATTAAAAAATATCTGCAGAGTACTTTTCTAATAATCTACATACTCTGGGTGCCACAGTAACATTAAACGTAACTGTAAGGCAGATGAATTAGCGCAATCGGACTTTTCGCTCCAAATTAGTCAGGACAAGATCGACATACCCATTCCCTTGGTAACATGAAAACTTTTAATAGACAGACACTCCATTAGTGTTGCGAAGTAGATGTAGATGTATGAATGAGGTTTCTTCTCGACTTCATGGTCTTGTGTGCCCTCTACACATCATAGTACCCCATCCAAGCCCCGTCCCCTTATTAATCTCAAGATAGAGCTGGGTTGGATTGAGCGTATGTGCGTTTCCCCTGGCTGCAGTAGACCAAGATGTCTCAACCTTCTCCGCGCTATAGTACTGCATTCCAGGTGAAGGCGCATTTGGTTCTCCTGGGATTGGTCGCAGGAACAGCAAGAGTCCGTAGACCAAATCCCGATCATGTGCAGATGACTTCACAGTTTACAGTAACCTGTGAGGATGCCCGTAAGCATTCTCAGATTATCCTTGGGGAGGATTATGAGTCTTTTAAACCTCTTTTGGTTGTACCCTCCCAGTAAGGATTTCGCCTGGCTTAGCCCCATAGTTTGGTGCCAGCAAACCTCCCTTAGCCCTAGCTCTTCACTTCTGAGCTTCTCATTGATGGTGTGTTGTCCCATTGACAAGGAAGGGCTCGGTTCCTATTAAAGGCGAGGCCACAGCCTGTCTCGCCAATGAATCCGCTACTTCGTAGCCAGTTATATCCCTGTGACCTGGGGCCTATGCCTTCTGGGGTATTCGAGCCATTTGTGTTCCAGTGCAGGGTTAACTCTTGGAGTCTACTCCAACTCAACTTATTGTTCAGTTCAAATCTGAACTTCTTTTCAAATTTGATCAATAGTGATATCGTCTCTGGGTAGCTGGGTGAATGGGAGCTGCTTCCATGTTTTTATATGACATCACTTTTCCCCTCCCGAAACCTTCCTTGGTAATACTCAGCTGGGTACGCTGGGATAATTGCTGAATGACTATATGGAGTGGTGTCACCTCGACCATCACCTCCATCGCAGCTGTATGACAGGTCCGTATCGCTCATGTGATGCACACGCATGCTAAGCACTGAAACTTAGTTAGTGTTACTCGCACTGTCGAGAGAGTGACTCTGGATGCCCAAGCGACCGCTCCATATGTGACCATTGATCTTATTATCATGATGTACATCCATCTCAGGGCTCTTGGGTTACAGCCCCAAAATTTTCCTGCTAGACGTCTGCAGATCATGAGAGCCTTTGTTGCCTAGGACAGGGTTGCGTCAGCATGCCTTTTGCAGTTAAGCTTGGCATCCAGGACAAGGCCTAGATACTTCACTTCACTGACCAAATCAATAGCAACCCTGTCTATGCTGATCTCTTGCATTCCTGGTAAGGCCCTTTTCCTGGTAAAAGGGATGCTGGCTGTTTATGTCCAGAGCAACCCCACCATATCATCTTTTTGTCAGGTTTAAAGCTCTTTGCAATACTATATATACTCGAAGCCCTTAAAAACCTGCGCTATCTGTAGACAAACGTGGCCTGAATGGAACATGGATAGCCATAAGAGTATACTTAAATTATGTAGGAAGGATCTAAGAATCGTAGTAGGTGTCTTATCTGGGCACTGTCTAATAGGAAGACGTGCCAGTAGATTAGGGGCACCATCCAATGACTATTGTAGAAGCTGTCTGGATATAGAAGAGGAAGAGACAATCGAACACTTTCTATAGGGGTGCATGGCTCTGTGTTTGTAGAGGACAGTTGATTGCTCGGTCTCGCTTTTCTGGACAACATTGCAAATGTTGTGAATTCGGGCAATCCTAATGTATTTATATGCATGAATTTAATTCATTATCTATTTGTGAACTGTTCCTGCTACAACAACAACAACAACATTTTTTATTGAATCTGCACATAAGCAATTAATTTATATTGTAAACAAAAAAATAAATTTCATAAATACTTTTCATTTTCACTTTATTTTCACAAAGTTTGTTGCACCGCAATTTATGCAAACTTCACGAAATACTGATTTCTCTGCACATTCTTTTAAGAAGTATACACAGGCCCACAACAAAATTTACCAGAAACCGGAGTATGCTTTCCCAAAGATTTTCTTCGATGTACTGAACCTAAATCCGAGTCCACAATTGCACTGGTGGCGAGATATTTTTATCTAAAAATCGCCCTTCCGGGGGCAGACCGTAAGTAGTCAAGATGATTCTAATCCTCTACTTTTGCGGGGAAACTACTTCAGATGTCCGTTCTAACTCACAGTTTGCTGGAATGCCGCTATGACACAGATGAGTCTTACACCAAAGAATCTGATACCATCGAAAGTGAAGTCAAGTAAACCCCGGCCGATTTCCAGTTCACCAGCGAACATATTTACGTATCTATGTACTTGTACGAGTACTTATATATACAAATGTATGTATGTGTAGGTGAAAAAAGTGCCGTATCGGCATGCAAAAACCCAAAAAAGTATGTCGCTGGCGACACGGATTCCAGGACTCGGAGGTGTCTGAAATCAAAAAAATAAAAAAATTCTTGACCAGAATGTCGTTATCGTGTGAACTACCATCTTTAAAAAAAAACAAAAATTTGACAAAATGGCGGACGTTCATAAATGAAACCCCGGTTTTTGACACTTTTTTCCTTTAAAGGTGCGAAAAAAATTAAAACCATTTTTTTCCGAATGATCGTAGTTCACACGATAACCACATCAAGTCTATGTCATTTAAATTTGATTCCATCAAAATCGGTTCAGTACAACCGGCTATATCTGTGTCGACAACTTTTTGAACGAAAATCGTATGGCCAAAAATAGATTTTTATTTCTTAATAATACAATAAATCCGGAAATAAAATACGTAAAACAAAAATAAAAAAATCTTTTACCGTTTCCATTTTACACGCTTTTAAAGAAACGCCCAAAAAACACTACTTCAAATGAGGCGAGGGTCTTAAGGGGTTATATACAATTAGAATTTTCAAAAAATCGATTTTTTTAAATTTTTTTTTCTTAATGTACATATATTTAAGAATACACACAGAAAATTTAATATCATTCCGGTGAATATTTTCGAAGTTACTCGCAAATTTGAAAAGACGTTTCAGAGTGCTTGAAAGTAAAAGGCCGAAACAGCACGTTTTTCTCAAAATGGTGTTTTCAAAGTCGCTGACCAACATTACTCGAAAACGGCTACACCGATTAGTTTCAAATTTTAACTCGAGCTTAAATATATATAAATATATTTTTTAGTAATTAATTATGGATTTTTTCTCACCGATAAATTTTATTTTTTTTCTTATAAACAATTTAAGGCCGAAATTTTAGTCAAAAATCGATCTCCCGAAAATCAGCTTTAGCTCCTTTCCACATTAGTATTTTTACTAAAACCAAGTCTTAAAATACAGTAAAGAGATAACATAATAAGTGTACAAATTTTTAGATCAATAAATTTAATACTTTTCTCGGAAAAAATTCTGGAAAATTCGCTTTTTTAGGTTTTCTAACTGTATAGGTATAACCCCTTAGGGGCAAACCCATAGATCTGGCTGACACTTATTTCTTAAAAATCCCTGGCTTGTCACAATGCCCTTCCACCCATTTGAAATGAATGCGGAAATATTCCGCCATATCGTTAAGAGGTGCTCGGCGTTTGCGAGCAGTGATGAAATTAGTGACAACCCTACCAACAGATTTAATCGCCGCTAGGCTATCAGCACCTAAATCCCGCTATTGATTAGTTGCGGCAAGCCGGGCAGCAGTGTTACCTGCGTTCTATTTACCAACTAAATCTAGGAGAGGTAAGAAGAAAATAGTATTCAGAGCATCAGAGAGTGTGGTTCAAAGAACGCCGCTGATACATATAAGCGCCATACGTTAAACCTTCTATACCGTCGGTGAGTGTTCTTCGGAGAAAGACCCCACCTGCGCCCTATGGCCTTTTTGCATGAAAATAGAGCTATAATGGCTTTCTTTACTCTGGCCTCTACATTTAAGTTCCAATTTAGTTTCTTGTCGGGAAGTATACCTAAATAAGTATTGGCGATATCTCCTACTTCTAGCTTTACAGATCCAAAATTTGTGGAGCCATCAACCACAAATTTTGGAATTTTGTATGACCTCGTCTAATTGACATATCAACTCCAATCTTACAAGGGGCTGTGAGTATTTTCTCAGGAGAGATATTATTAAATGCACCTTCAATATCTGGGAAGGCTACTAGAGTATATTATTTAACCGAGAAGGATTTTTCAATAGTACCCACAAGCGAGTGCAGCGCAATATTGGTTGACCTACCCTTAGTGTAGGCATGTTGAGCTGCCACTATTCAAGCAATCTTTCATATAAAGATCAATCTGAGTTTTGCGAAGGAACAATGACAACCTGATTGGTCTAAAGTCCTTCGAAAGGACGTATGAAATCTAAACTGCTTTGGGTATAAAAACCACATTCGTTTCTCTCGACTTATCGGGAATATATGGCAGCTGGAGGCAATCGCCCGATCAAGCATTCGCTGAAGCTCTACTTGTGCAATACTGTCGGTGCCAGGTGATTTGTAACCGCCCATCGAATCTTGGTTTCAGAAACGATAGAATGCAAGCACTTGATCAGTCCTTTTATTTCACTACGTCACTGAATTCACAATAAATATAATATGGTATGAAATATTATATTCGTAGCGGCCACCAAAGCCGCTGTTGCAACAATAGGATAGTATCAGAAAATGCACTCTGTGTTATTGCCGCAAAAATTCCTATGGGCATACGTGCACGCGAATTACATCACCTCTTTGACAGACCAGACACTAGACCTTCAAAAGAGCAGAAACGAGAGCAACGAAGCTCAACGCTTAATGAATAACAAAGAAGTTGGGGCCCATCTTCCACTGTTCGCTGGGCACACGAACTAATCCCAAACGTCGAGACATTATAGCAACATAGATTTGGAGAGGTTGGCTTTTACAGTTGCTGACTGGACATGGATGCTTTCAACATTAGCTGAACAGATTTGTGCTGGCAGCTTCACCATATTGCCCCACCTGTCCTAAAGCGCACGAAGACCCGAAGTATACTCTATTCCACTGTTCTCGGTTCGCAAGAAGGCGCGAGGAGTTGATGCTGGCGTGTGGAATACAACCGAGTGTGTCTGACCTAATAAATATCATGTGCAACTCAAAGCACTGCTGGGATGTGGCTTCCAAGCCTGCTAAGCTGGTGATGCGGTCGCTGAGTGAGCTCGACGAAGAAAGGTGAGAACCATTCCCTGGTTTCAACAGCAGCAGCTAGAGGCTAATAGCTATGACGCTTGAGTCTGTATTCATTTAGAAACAGAGTACCAATGGAGGTCGAATAGAGACGAACTGACGACAATCACAGACGACTGAGTTTATCACTCACGACTAAATCATACAGTGACAAGACGGTATTTGTCATGACATTAATGCATTTTCAATGTTCCTATTCATCTCACTCTAGATTGGAAGTAATTGGATACTATCTTCGACGTATTACCTCCATACGCCCCAGGCAGAGGGCGTGGACGGAGATTCCTAATGTGGTCAATAGACACAGTCACGGTTCCAACTCGATGTAATACAAACATGCAGTCCCGGATGGAAGTCAGCCGAAGAGGGGAGGTTAGGAGGTGTTAGTGAGAGGATGCCCGACTCATCATAGGTGCGCCGGTACCAGTGGACTGTTTCTAGCATTTTTATCTTCCCCTCCAAAAAAATAAACAACAAAGTCGATTTAATATGAAATATACAATGCAAACAGTGCCAGCAAGTACTTGCCGGTATTAAGCAATAAAAAGAAATAAACAAATACCGTAAATCCAACAATAAACCAATTATCAATAATCAATAACTGTTCATTGCATTTGTATGAGTATTGTTAAAATACAATAAAAACATACAAATTAATATCGATCAGATTTCATTCATGCAATTTGCTATGATTTTTATTGCGTGTCCTACTTTTCCATAAAATATTTGTAAAACGCTTTTCCACATTTAGTAGAAGACTTTTTTCTACCAACTCCCCTGCAACTCCCGCACTCTCACTAGTATCCATATCCGAGTGGTGACGGTGATGGCAGCAACCAAAGCCAATAACCATTTAGTTGCTGCCTTTTTGCTGCGCTTGTTACTTATGCATCGATGTATCGCAGCAAAACAGTTGACGACTTTTTCGCAATACAACAAAATCACAGCAACAGCAACAAAAATACACTGCGTCTGGTAGCTACTCAAACAGACAGTCCAAGTTGCCGTTGGCCATTTGCAGGACAGAAATAGAGGCAGACAAAACTGAATTGAGCCTAGCTCCACATACACACACACACACACACACATGTGCAGGTGCGTTTGTGTGTGAGCTAAAGTGTGTCCACAGACCGGACTAAAGCCGCGACTGAACCACTATCGGCCTGCCTAGCCTCACTGGCTTACATACAACTACACTCACTATTCAACAGCCTGAGCTAGGTTGCATCGATTTCTTCGCCATTCAAGTCACTTTGCTTTGAGCTTTTAAAGTTTGTTCCTGTTTGCTAAAAATGGCCGAGCCTGTTCGAAATTGGAGTAATTTCGCGTCGTCAGTGACAATGTTGCTGTGTTGTATATATTAGTTTTACTGTTGGCGCTGCCGCTGCTGCTGCTAACGCTGCTACGTCAATGCTGAGATGTCTTCCTGTGTTGAGTGGTGCACCATGGCGCAGTTGATGATTTTTTATCCACAAGTTAAGTAACACAAACATTGATGATATCGATGCCGTCGTTGGCTGTAAGCGTCGGTGGAGTTGCTAGACTGATATGTACTGTGATTAAGACACTCTACTCATGAAATTTGTATGTGTTGTATTTGTGTGCGTGTACGTGTGTGTCTATGTGCGTGTGTGTCTGTTTGCGGATAGGATGTAGCGCGCTTCGCAGGAATCGCTGTACAAAGTCTCTCTACCATGCCAGACATGCTCATTTGTTCCCTTAATTGGAGTTTGCGCTAATACAAAGCATCCACCATTGCCGGCTTTAATGTTCAACAGTGGTTTAAGATGCTAGAAATGTGATGGAAAATTTACTTAAACATTTTACTAATACTAATCATCTAGAAATTATTGCATGCACAAAGATGCTTTATTTTTTACGTCGGAATAGTAGCTTAGGGGCGTGTGCCGTAGATGAGTGAATTTATGCCTAACTAACATTTGATTGATCTCTCTATAGACTTAAAACATCAAATTACAGAAAAGATTTGTTTTCTATTAACGGTGCGCCCCTGACTGGCGATGACTAACCTCCGAGTGCTTTTCTGTCATTATAAAAATTCTAATAAGAACCATCGGTTACTCGGAGGCGGAATAAAACTATAGATCCCTCCATTTGTGTAGGGCGACGTGAAGGCGTTGCTTTTTAAAATTTTTATCGCAGCGCTAAAGTGAAAACATTTTTTTTTTTGTACTGCTCTCGGATTCCCTTATATAAAATTCAAATTATGTATGTATCTATAGATCGACTTGCGTCCTAAACGCATAAACCGATCGTAACCAAATTTGAAACACGAACTGGATACCTTACCGGGATGGTCATAGGCTAAAAAATATTTTGATATATATAGGGGGCGTGGCACCTCCCATACAAATGGAATTTTTACCAGTCCGTATTTCTGGAAGTATTTACGTTAGACTACTGAAATTTGTTAAGGGGTTATATGACATTAATCCTTACCACATCCAGAAAAATTGCGTATAACGAAAAAGGGGGCATGGCACCTCCCATACAACTGGAATTTTTTATAGTCCATATCTCTGGAAGTATTTAGGCTAGACCAATGAAATTTGGGAACGGGTTATATGAGGTTAATTCCTAACACCTCCAAGAAATCTGAGAGAAACGAAAAAGGGGGCTTGGCACCTCCCATATAAATGCAATTTTTCATTGTCTATATCTCCGGAAGTATTTGGGCTAGACAACTGAAATTTGGCATGAGATTATATAAGGTTAATACCTAACACCTGCATGAAAACTGGTGATAGCTAGAAATGGGGCGTGACACCTCCTATACAACAAATGGGGTTTTTCATACTGCATATTACTGGACGCATTTATGGTAGAATACCAAAAATTGGTAAAAAGTTTAATGAAGTTAGTATTTAGTACTCCTAGAAAAAATATGAGCTTAGAGAAAAATGGGGGTTAGACCATTTCATATAGATACGAATTTATACATATTATCAACGATAGAGGTATTGATGAATTGAATGCATTCTCTTATTGGGAAAGCTTTATCGGTAAGTAAACAGTCCAGCAATCTAAGCGAAATATCAATTTTATTTAAAAAAATGCTTTAAAAACTACGCCATGCCTAGACAATAATGCCGGTTTAACCACATAAATATTACACTCAAAGCTATATGATTACGTATGTAAGCTAAAATAGTTTTATTTTGAAATTAAATATGAAATAATCCGAATTAATAAAATAGCAAGCAACACATATTAAATTGAAGTGCAAGTTTAACTAGCGGAAAATATTGACAGTGTACACCACAAGTTATAAAATCATCGTTTAATTGCCATCACTGTAAATATGTAAACAAAAAACAGCTGATGCATTCCATTGTAATATCTATATTCGCAAAAAGCTTTTAGAAAGAGGGCCATGATAATTATGCTGCGTAATTTGGATCATCCACGTTTATGCAATGGCACAAGGCTAATCATCACGAAACTTTTATCGTATGTTATAGAAGCTATGGTTTTATCAGGAAATTTTGAAAACCACATAGTTTTCATACCAAGAATTCCAATTATACCGACGGATATACCTTCCAATTTTAAACGCTTCCAATTTCCTATTAGACTGGCTTTCGCAATGTCCATAAATAAAGCTCAGGGGCAATCATTAGCTGTAGCAGGAGTCAATTTAATCAACTCATGTTTTACCCATGGCCAATTATATGTAGCCTGCTCCAGAGTTGGCGCACCGAAAAACCTTTTTATTTATACTCAAAATACAATAATATAACAAAAAATGTCGTATATCCGATCGTTTTTTTTTTTAAACTGACTTAAAAAAGTTAAAGTTGTTTTATTTACATTGCATACTTTTTGATAGAAATGTGGGGTGAAACCCACGGGTATAAGCTAGTTTTCTATAAATCTACTCGACCTCCGAAGAATCTCAGTAGATCTTGTGGTGCCAAGGAGCCA
This sequence comes from Anastrepha obliqua, assembly GCF_027943255.1. NCBI lineage: Eukaryota > Metazoa > Arthropoda > Insecta > Diptera > Tephritidae > Anastrepha > Anastrepha obliqua. The sequence goes on from NC_072893.1 coordinate 55,426,120, forward strand.
AGTGGTTGCTTCTTAACACATCAGTGCCAAATACCTCAAGCCTAATTCGAGCGAAAGCTGGGTAGACACACAGAAAGTGATCCGCGGTCTCATCCTCCTCTCCATATGCTGAACAGAGTGCACTGTGTGAGATGCTTACCTTTTCCATGTGCTTTGCACATAGAAAGTGGCTCGTCATCAGTCCTAACAGCTGCCTACAGTCCCCTCTGCTTAGTGACAGGAGGAATTGCGACAGTCGGTCGGACATGACAAATAACATCAGTTTTGTCCATCTGTAGTCTCTCTCAGCCTGCCAAGCTCGCTTGTGCGTTAGAGTAACCCGTTTGCTAAACGTGGCTTTGATGGCTGCAGAAGGGAGTGACAGAACGGGTTCCGGGCCAAAGAAATTGGCCTCAGGGTCCATTCTAGCTAAAGAGTCAGATATCTCGCTACCCGCGATACCCACGTGTCCGAAGACCCATGTTAACATCAGGATATTATGTCTGCCGACAAAGTTTAACCTGGATTTACAGTACTCGACTATCCTTGAAGTGGTTGAAGGGCTGTATAAGGCCATGAGCGCAGCTTTGCTGTTTGTTTTGTTTGTTTGTTTGTTGTTTTGTCCCGCCTGATTCCACGTAGACCCCAGAGCCGGAACCGTGCTCGGTCTTGGAGCCATCGGTGAAAATGCGAGAACAATATTTGCCATTTTCTGAGTTTGACCACAGTTGAGCCTCTGGCAGCTTCACACTGGATCTCTTGTCAAGCACAACTCTGGATGGTATGGAGTCAAGGGGCATGGCGAGGATCGTTGCATCGAAGTCCATGCCTACTTTGCTGTCCAATACCGTGCAGGGGCCGTACCAATTCCCATTGAGTTTCAGACTGCAAATGGACTTCAGGGCCTTTCCTCGGATGAAAACATCAAGAGGTGGTAGACTAATCAGAGCATATAGTGCCGGGTCTGAAATAGTCGAAAAGAAAATATCTTAATGACTCTTAAATGGTCAAAATCAACCAGCGCCATAAGGTGGCCAATTCAATTCGAGAAATTGGGCGAAGTTGAAATTGGGCGGTCTTTTGACTTCGGTCAGTTAAATTACCTTAAATTTCGTTAATTGAAGTTAAGTTGTGTTTTTCTAAGTTAAGTTAAGTATTTTCTTAAGTTTAGTTAAATTAAGTTAAGTAAAATTAAGTTGTGTTAATATTTGCTAACTTTTGTTAAATTTAGTTTAGTTAAGTTGGTAAAATTAAGTAAAATTCAGCTAAATTCAGCAAAGTTAAATAAAGTTAACTTAAGTTTAGTAAAATTAAGTTAATTCAAGTTTTATAAATGTTTAGTATGAGTTTAAGCTAAGTAAATTTAAGTATAAGGCAAGTGAAATTAAGGTGTTAAGTTGAGTTACCTTAAGTTTGATTAAGTGAATATAAGTTGTGTTTTTCTAAGTTAAGTATTTCCTTAAGTTTAGTTAAATTAAGTTAAGTAAAATAAAGTTGTGTTAATATTTGCTAAGTTGTGTTAAATTTAGTTAAGTTAAGTTGGTAGAACAATGAATCAGTTTTTACGGAAATAAAGTCAAATTAAGTTAAGTTAAATTCTTGTAAGCAAATTTAAATTGAATCCATTAGAGTTATGTGCAGTTAATTCACTTGTAGCTAAATTAAGTTAAGTCAAGTTACGTTGTGTTAAGTTATGTTAAGTTAAGTTGTGTAAAGCCATGTTAAGTTAAGTTACCTTAAGTTTGGTTAAATGAAATCAAGTTGAGTTTTGTTAAATTAAGTTAAGTTGTGTTAATATTTGCTAAGTTATGTTAAATTTAGTTAAGTTAAGTTGGTAAAACTAAGTCGAATTGAGCTAAATTCAGCAAAGTTGAATTAAGTTAATTAAAATTGAGTTAATTCAAGTTTTATAAATTTATAACATGTTGACCTACTAAAACACTGTACCGCCGGCACGGACATGGTATTGTGAAATTAATTTGTAGAAATTAACGTCAACCAGTCAAGCAGCTACTCAGTAGTAAATACGCGGTGAGGCCAATAATGAGGATAAAAGAAAAATCCACAACAGTCTGGAGGGGAGTCATAAAAATATGCGTACACATTTGTAATGATAAGCGCAATCCCCTCTTACCGCGCTTAGATTAAATCTGAATATACTCGCACATACTCACCTCTGTTCATGCCGACATGTCTTAAACGTTAATGTTATACGTACTTGTAGAAAGGGAAAGGACAATAATATCTATGGAATAGAAAATCAATTTGGCTGACTCGTGGATGTCATCCTAATTATGAATTCCTTGCGCATTCGCTCATAATAAAAGTACTTAATTTATGTGAACATGCATAAGTCCATATATTATAGAGAATTATATAAATAACCCCAGAGTGGGCCAGCAGCCAGCGGCCATCGACCAATAGCCGGAGTAATCAGTGTACAAAATTTCACTTCTTCCGCTATGGCGATACATCTGGTATGTATGCATGTGTGTAACATCTCTGCCATGCCAATGCCATGATCACAATGCTTGCCAAATACTTTTGGCACGAAACGGTCATTAGAGATTGAAATTTAAAATTCTCAACGTGTCCTTTCAATTTCTAAAAATATGTAATTTTCCAATATTTATGAATAGAGCAAATCTCAAGCGAACTCGCTCAATTTCCATACGAACGCATCCCGCATCATAAAACGGCTGTAAAATGCGACGCACACGAACGCGCGCGCAGAAACTTTCAAGAAGCATAGATACGCGTCGCGACATATAAATACTTGCATAGATATGTATATATTTTCTGCGGTATCGTGGCGGCTGAGTTGTTCCAAGTTGTCTGCATGCACATGCGCTTAAGCGCAGACACGCTCGTCATCAACAACACAACAACACAATCAACGTTGGTATTTCATTGCAGACGCATGTAACGCGCAATGCGGTGCAGAGCGGCGCGGCGTGGCGGCCCGGCCATGAGCCAGCTAGCAAGAGTACGTGTATCTTGTTACTTTCACCGCGCCATGACGTGAGCCTCTGCGCGTCCGTTACGAGCTGCCTACAATTAAGCGTACGGCCGCCGCTGCTACAACGCAAAACGGAGCGTCTGCGTACGGTTGGAGGGTTGTTGGGAGGAGGCTTTGCAACGTCACAATCGTTTTCCTTGGTCTCTGCTCGTATGCCATAATTTACGAGCTCATTTAAGCGACGCTTACAAGACACATTCGCCAGATAGAAGTGAAACACGTTTGTTCAAACAAACATAGCCATTGGCATGAAGATATATTACAGAGGAATGGATGCATAAGTATGCATGTATGTAGTGTTGTTGGTGCTTTCGCACATTAGAGGATTCTGAACGTCAAAGCGCTCTAATTGGGTGTTAAATAGTGAGAGAAAATTTCAAATGCAAATGACTAAGAGCACGAAGCCATTGCAATTTTGAGGATGTGCCTAAGAAGTCGGCATCTCCTGATTCTAGACAACCGAAAAGGTTGATGACGAATTAAAAAGCTTTTGGTAGGCGTTAATTGATATGCCCATGTATGCGAATAGGTAAGCGTGCCGTGAAACTCGGCATTACTTCGAGTCCTTTTTGCAGCAGCTGTCCGGAGAATGAGGAGGAATCATCTCAGCACCTTCTCCCATAAAGCGGATTGCACAACTGGAATTTAGTCATCGCTTTATGTTGAAGGAGGCAAACACTGCGCGAAAATAAATGAGTGAACCGCAATTTTCCTAAGGCCAATAAGTATTCCAAATTCTCAATGAATGATAAGAGATAATATACTAATACCGATTCCCTTAGCTACGTGGTAATTATTAATAGATCGCCACTATAACAATGCTGCTAATGCCCGTTGGAAGCAATCAGCTTTTTGCCCAATAAGCAGGTAAACTTGGTCAGAATGAAACCACGGCCGCACAAAATCGCTATTGAGTCTTAGGATACAGGATATGAGAAATAAGATAATGGTACTAACAAGGCATTGTCTAACTGAAACGCATGCAAATAGACTGAGGGTACCACATAATGACTTTTGTCGAAGCTGTTAAGATGTTGAAGAAGAGGAAACCGTGGAACACCTCCTGTGCACATGAAGTGCTCTCTACAGGAAAAGGCTTTCCAGTTCGGATTCGTCTTTCTTGACAGCATTGAAGAGGTCTCTCAATTAGTGTTACCGAAATTAACAAAAATTCATTAACAACAGGTTGGTTCAGAAACGACTCTGGAGTGTAAAGGACGAGCTCCAGTGGTATCACAATGTCGGATGACAGCCACTCAACCTAACCTAATCTAACCTAGGAGAAGGAATTTAGATCACCCGTGTCACCGCACCATGATGGCAGCTGCCTGCAGATGTGGTTTAAATTTAAATTTAAGATTTATTCACAATTGTAATTTATTGCAAGCTGATATTGTAGGGCGTTCGCAGCTGCACTGCAATTGTCTGTCTAATGTGTCTCATTTCCTGTATATCTGGAGCGCGTTTAGACGCACGTATCTCTTGCTCGATCATCCACTGCCACGATCGGCGGCACAGATCACCTAAGGGTAGATGCACTCATGAGTTAATACCCACCCTTTCGACGTTATTCGAAAGCAACTATGATGAAACAAATTACTACCTAACTCAATTCCGGCCGCCGTAGCCGAATGGGTTAGTGCGTGATTACCATTCGGAATTCACAGAGAGGTCGTTGGTTCGATCTCGGTGAAAGCAAAATTAATAAAAACATTTTTCTAATAGCGGTCGCCCCTCGGCAGGCAATGGCAAACCTCCGAGTGTATTTCTGTCATGAAAAAGGTCCTCATAAAAATATCTGCCGTTCGGAGTCGGCTTGAAACTGTAGGTCCCTCCATTTGTGGAACAACATCAAGACGCACACCACAAATAGGAGGAGGAGCTCGGCCAAACACCTAACAGAAGTGTACGCGCCAATTATTTATTTATTTATTTATTTTAATTCCTTTCAGGACACGAGGTATTTATAAAACACCTCCATAGATTTGGCCATGACAAATCACCAAACAGCCCAATTTGCACGGAGAAGAAGAAGATGTTGATCACGTCTTGTCCCAATGACCACTCTATGCTCCCGAAACCTTTAAAATCTTAAACGGAGAAAATATTGTAGACTTTATGCTGAAGTCAGCCGATAATTGGAAAGGAATCTGCACGCATGTAACACATATTCTTAATGGTCTAAGACGCGCGGAGTTTCATAGGCGTAAAACAATAACAGCGCCGTGAGAGGTCCTTTTTTGGCAAATCCGCGGGGAGAGTGGTAGCTTGTGGAGAGGTGTTTAGTACATTGGTGTAGCTGTGCAAGACGTGCATACTGCTATGCCGGTACAGCAGTACTCATGAGTGTTTCCCTTTCATGGGCGTCATCCCGGAAAAAAAGCACCATGTTTAAGACGTAGGGCTTTGGAATCGATATTGACCAGAAAGTTTTTAAGGTGGGTATTGATCCCGAATGGTTTGATGCTGACAGCCACTCGGTAGTGCTCTGGTTCAAAACCCCGGATTATGAAACACTACTTGAGAGAGAAAAGTTTTGTAATGGCGCTTGTCTCTCGGCAGAAAATGGCATCCCTCCGAGTGTATTTCTATCACAAAAAGCTAACTGTCATTCGAAGGCAGCATAAAACTGTAGATCCCATTTCGGCAAATACCCCTCAAGTATATGTACAGACATATAACGGGTGATTTTTTAGCTATTATCTTTTTAAAAAGATGGTTTAAGCAGCTGACGCACGTTTCGTGTTGTGTTTCACTGTCAAACATCTTCAGTTTGGCCTATATTTTTACCATGAATCGTCTTACAAACAAACAACTCTTGCAAATCATTGAATTTAAAAATGCGTGTTCTGTTAAGAAAGTTTAAAATCCACTTTTTTATCGAAAAATTGTGTTCAGCGACGAAGCTTATTTTTGGATCACGTAAATAAGCAGAATTATCGATTTTGGAGTGAAGATCACCCAGAAGAATTGCAAGAGCTACCAATGTATCCAGAAGAGGTCACAGTTTGGTGCGGTTTATGGGCTGGAGGTATCATTGGAGCGCTACCGTGAAATGATATCCAGCTTTTTTTTTGCCCAAAATGCAAGAGCTTGACTTGCATGACATGTGGTTTCAGCAAGACGGTGCCACATGCCACACAGCACGCGTAACAATGCACTTGTTGAGAGGCGAGTTCGGTGAATATTTTATTTCACGTTCGGGACCTGTCAATTGGTCACCCAGATCGTGCGATATAACGCCTTTAGATTATTTTTTGTGGGGCTATGTTAAAGCTCATGTCTATTCAAACAAGCCTGCTTCAATTAACGCATTGGAAGACAACATTAAAGCATTTATATGTGCGATACCGGGCGAAACATTGGAAAGAGTATGCCAAAAATGGACTAAGCGAATGGACCATTTGAAGCGCAATCGCGGTCAACATTTGCATGAAATAATCTTCAAACATTTAATTATATGGACTGTACTATCGATTTAAATAAAAATTTCATGCATTTTTCTGTATTTTTTTGAAAAACTTTCCTATAGCTCTTAAAAAATCACCGTATACATATACATGGAAAATTATTGAGGGACCTCTCTGCTTAACACTCTATATAAAATTTTCACTGGGCTTCTGTTAACACAAATCAATGTTTGGATTGATTTGAACAAAATCATTATAGAATTTGAAACCGGTTTTCGCAAGCGATATTCTACTCTACCTTTTCAACCCGTCGTCAATTTTGCATCTAAACTTCAAGGCTAAGAAGAAAACTTTCGCCTTATTGTTAACTTGTTTGATTGGGCCTCTCGAACCATATTATAGAAATCTTAAAAAATTGTATACTCAGGCACTTCAAATCATATTTGGCTCCATAACGAACTTTCTCGCCTTCTTACGCAAGCCAAGGCGTAAGACAGGGTTGTCTGCTAAGCCTAACTTTATTCTACTGTACTTAATCGACTTAAACGTTTTTCTACCTGGTGGAGTTAAAGTGGCTAATCCTCGTATTAAACTGTTAATGTACACCGACGACTTAGTGATTTTTGCCGAGCCTCCGAGCTATTGGGGGATATGATCCATGCAATCCGCGATTAAATCACTCAATGGGGTCTTAAAGTAAATTTGACCAAGTGGAAATGCATGGCATTTAGAGATTGTAGCAGAATTCCTTCTTCTTATAATTTGAAGTTTGGCGACGAGAATATGTGGGTGTACTGCTTACATACAAACTCTCTTATACGAAACACTTAAATCTGAAGCTTGCTGATTCTAAAACCGCTATCAACGCAACTTGGCTTAAATATATTAATAATCCTCGAATCTGCATTTCAACTAAACTAAAAGTTTATGATGCGCGCTCAAGGTCGATCATGTTTTATTGGGGGCAAGTTTGGCGTGTCGACTAACGCGATTCAGTTGAAAGACTTCTACGTTTCTTTATTAAAAAATTAATGGTCTATGGATAAGTTCGTGCGGTTTTACAACAGATGGCGTAACTTGATTATTATTCCATCGATCCACATTTCCAAACATTCATTGGAGAGCTACTGTCGTAAGGCACAAACGTCAGTATAAGTTTTTTATTTGAAGCGTAAACAACAATATTTTTACCACACTTGAAAATGTCGAATTTCGTGCCAAATAATGTGTTCTTGCGGGGAATTTTTTAATATGAAGAAAAAAGCAGCCGAAAGTCATCGTATCTTGGTGGAAGTTTATGGTGAGCATGCTCTAGCTGAGCGAACGTGCCAGAAGTGGTTTGCACGCTTTAAAAGTGGTGATTTTGGCCGCGCCGCCAAAGTTCATGGATACCGAATTGGAGGAATTGCTCGATCAAGATCCGGCTCAAACGCAAGAAGAGGTTGCAAAAACTTTGGGAGTTGATCAATCAACCATTTCCAAACGTTTAAAAGCCATGGGAATGATCCGAAATTCAAATTTCGAAAAAAAACCGCACGAACTTATTCATAGACCTATTATTTTTTTTGGCGCCAAATTCACATCGCAACAGATTTGCTTCCGCAATATCTACATACACTCTGAGTACTTTGCCTTGCGGTCACAGGCTTCCGCGCATCCTTGCTGAGGAGCCTGAACGCCTCGCTGCTTATTGGGTAACAAAGTGTAAGGATATCTCGGTAATGTTAAATATGGAGCCTCTTAATGCCTTTACCTCTGAATCCTTGTCTGGGTTCATAGCACCGTTTGGAGACAATCTCAAGAATAACACACTTTCGTCTTCTCTGGACTCTGCTGTTAAATCAGAATGACACCATTTGTATGCTAAATTAACACTTAGAGATATTAAATATTTCAGTAATGATTTTTCTGCCTACGCTATTAGCTTAATTTTTAGTGCAAGAGTAAGTCTTCTTAACCTTAATTCGAGACTTTTTTAGAATGTACTTTCTACCGCCTTGTAACTTGTAACATCCAACATGTCCTTTTGGTGAAATGATGGTAGATTTATCTCATATTAAAAATATCTTAATTCAGTTGAGTAGAAAGGGAGTTCTGGCTAAGATAAACCGCCTCATCAGAATCCTTTACAACCAACGCAGACGTAAGGCAAGGTTGTCCCCTGTCGCCTCTTCTCCCCGCCATCGCCCTGAATGATATCATGAGCCCTGGACAAAAGAAGCATCGTATGGAGTTTCAGCAGACATCTCGAGAACCTGGACTTTGCCGATCACATCTCTCACAAATTCACTGACATGCAAGCGAAGGCGGGCAGACTAGTCACGCTGGCTCGCACTTTCGGACTGGAGGCCAACATCGCCAAGACAAAGGCTATGAGAGTCAACCACAACAAGGCAAGACCTATAATTGTTAATGGGTGCCCGGTGGAACTTGTCGAAAGCTTCGACAGACGGCGGAGCAGATGTAGATGTCAACCGCAGGCTAAACAAAGCAAAGGCCTCGTTTGGGCGAATGCATACAGTATGAGCGAGTTCGGAAATCTCCAGGCGCACTAAACTGCGAATATTCAGCTCATATGTGGAGCCGGTATTGTTGTACGAAAGCGAAACATGAGTTATCTCCAACACCTTCACACAGAAGCTAAAATTTTCGTCAGCACATTACTCCGCTTCATTTTCAGAATATTCTGGCCGCACACCATCAACAATGACGCGCTGATCAACGATCAGCGAATGAGGAGTTAATCCTATGGCAAATCAAATGATAGCATCGCGAGAATGGCTCTGAGCTGAAACTTGCAAGGGAGCAGAAGTCGGGGTTGGCCAAAGATCACATGGCAAAGGTCGACGTTGCGCGGACTAGAAGATGCCGACCTCACATGGGACGGCGCAAAAACAGCAGTCCAGAACTGTATACGATGGAAGAGTCTTGTCGAGGCTCTATGCTCCCGAGCGGAGTGAACAATACTATATATAAAAAAAATTGGCTCTGATTATAGAGCTTAAGATAAATATTTATTCTGCTGCTTCAAATATGGTGAAATAATTTTAAATGAATGTTCGTAAGTACTATTTTCAGTTTAAATACTACTGTGGGCAAAAAGTAAGGAGAATTTATTTGTCAAACTGCGCGGAATTAAAATTTCGATCTAGTTATTTTTTTCATGAGTTGGTAGCACTGTTAATAACATCTGGGCCAGCTTTCATGTGAATGTCATTATCAGTAATATATTTACGCTTGTGTTTACCAAACGACCAAGAGTGCATTTTTCGATTTTTACAATGTCTGATTTGATTGAGCAGAGAAGTGCCATCAAATTTTGTTTGCGGAATGAAATTTCGGCTGCAGAAACATTTAGCATGTTGCAGAAGGCATTTGGTGATTCGACCATGTCGCAGAAAAATGTTTATAAGTGGTACAAAGACTTCAAAGAGGGTCGAGAACGTGTTGATGTCTTGGAGCGCTCCGGACGACCATCGACGTCAACAGATGGCCAACACGTCAATAAAGTGAAGGAGTTAGTGCTCAAAAATCGTCGGTTGACTGTTAAAGACCTTACTGATATGATCGGAATATCAGAAGGATCTGTGAAAACCATTCTGAAATACCATTTGGGCCTACGAAAAGTCAAATCTCGTTTGGTACCGAAAACTCTCAATTTCTTGGAAAAAAGTCGTCGCGTTGATGTGTGTGAAACAATGCTTTCAGACTATCAGGACAAGCTGAAATGCATCACTACGGAAGATGAGACTTGGATTTATGCTTACAACCCTGAAACAACCGACCAATCAAGCGAATATCGTGCTTAAGGGGGTGGTAGGGTTTAGCGCTAAAAAAAAAACTTTTTTTTTGAATTTTTTACAGAAATATGGCTTAAGATACTTTAATAAAATCAGTTGCATCTTATTGTACATCTTTTCAATAAGTTTTTAAAAAATATTAATAATAAAATATTGACAAATAAGCCCATGACAGAGTTATTTTGGAGATATGTTTTTCGAGAGGTGCTCTGCGGTGCCAATCGGCATTCGTCGTAGAATCATCTGAAACTAAAAAAGTCGAATTTTTCAGTTAAAGTATGACGTAATGTTCCCCCCCCCCCCCCCTCCCCCCCATTAATAAATTTTTTTTTTTCATTTTTGTAGTTTTGGTGGCAAAAAAACGTAAAACGAGCATTTTTGGCGAAAAATTTCGCCATATTTGTAAGTGAAAAACAACCTTAAAAAAAAAAAATAAAAAAAAAACAGTGGGGGGGGGGGAGGTATTTTTGATTTAGAAAACGTGTGCCAAATTTGAAAAGAATCGGTTGAATAGTTTCGGAGTTGTGATTGGCACCGACTTTTAAGAAGTCGTTTCGGGAAAAACGCATTTGAAAAAATGACTCTGAAAAATTATCGATGCTCCGCATTCGAGGTAGAGTGCCTACAAAGGCTATAACTTTGAGAGTTCTGCTCCGATCCACTTAAAATTTTGACACAACATTCTTGAAATGATTTACTATAAGATGAGTGAAGAAAAAAAATTTCGATTTTGTGACCCTACCCCCTCCTTAAGGCGAGGCCAGACCGAAAAGAGCACGTCAAACTCGTTCAAAAATAGAGGTCATGATGACAGTTTTTTCGATTTTCGTGGTGTGGTGCACTATGAATTCCTTTCACCTGGCCAAACTGTTAATAAGGAATATTATTTGAGTGTTATGCGTCGTTTACGTGAAGCAGTTCGTCTAAAAAGACCACAATTATGGGCCAACAACTCTTGGTTTTTGCATCACGATAATGCACCGTCTCACACTGCACTCCGTGATCATTTCGCCAAAAATTCCACGCATATCGTTCCGCAACCACCGTATTCGCCTGATTTGGCTCCGTGTGACTTCTGGCTATTCCCTAAACTCAAGAGACCACTCCGGGGAACGCGTTTCGAGTCGATTGAGGAGATAAAAGCTGAATCGCAGAAGGTGCTGATGGTTATACCGGAAATGGACTATTTGGCATGTTTCGGCGATTGGAAAAATCGTTGGCATAAGTGTATTTCATCGAGAGAAGTTTTAGTTATTTTTGCATTTTATAATAAAAAACTTTTGAGCCTGAATTCTTTGAATTAAAAATTAAGAAAAATGTGACGTCATATAATTATTTTAAAATATTCCGACTGACAACATATCAATGGTCGCACGTTCTACTAGTTATAAGTTTCCATTCTACCTATATACAAAATTATCATTTTTAAAAGAAGAACATAAGAACTATAAATATACATATCGATCCTGTCTCAGGTCTCAGCTAAGCTGAAAATGAAACTGTCAGGCACAGAAATGCGTGGAGACAAAGGGAGCACACATAATTTAATTTGTACTTACTGGTTTCCCTAGTAGAACTGTATTGCAAAGAAGTAAAAGAGAGAGTTTGACAAATGAAAATCATTGTGTTGAAAATTGATTTAGCATTACAAAGAGTTGATAATTGATTATGTGGAAGAAATGTGTACATATGTATTGATGTACGAGTATCTAAGTTACGTTTGTGTTTAACACCTGTTGCACTTTCTCGCGCAGTGTTATTGATAAGCCAATATTTGCTCATCATTTTCTACGAGAGAATCAGAAAGTACGAGTGAGTACCCGCCCGCACGCACCAGTTTCGGGTAATCAACATTCTCAACTCTGCTCATGTGTTTGTAAATCAATTGTACGAATAGGTATGCATTCTACGCATGCATTTTCTCAGCAAACAAATTCTTTTCGAGTTTCATTTTTTTTTTTCAATGTTAATATTGAAATTAACATTTTTATTTAACATGCATCGCACTAAATTTTACTCACACACTTGCGACGATAAAAAATATTTGCTAGTATTTATGCACATGGGCATGTACTCGTATGTATCGTATATGTGGTATGTGCACACACACATACATGTATCTATGGGTATGTTCGGCTTTGCTCCCCACTTTTCCATTTTCTAACGAAATATTTGGGTCACTCTCATAATTTATAAGTTTATTTTTCATTACATTGACACTCCATCAACGGCATCGGTGGTGGCTCAGCTATCGTTTGTCATACCAGCGACACGGTGACAAGAGCTGCACAAAGAGGAAAAAGAAAGAAAAATCAAAACAAATAAAAACAACAACGGCAGGCTATAACGGCTTAAGTACGGTATCATGGTAGCATATGATTTAGTAGTGTTTATAACCTTCAACAAATGATGTGGCATCATCTTTAACATAATCGTCATTATCACCATCAACATTGCCTCTATCGACGTCGGCACAGCTGCAGTTAATGTGGAAGTACTCGTACACACACAGTAAGTGATAGCAACGATTAAGATTGGTACTCGTAGTCTCATAGTGGGTCACCTTGCCGACGAGTTATCAGGCAACGTAAAAACAATAAGGAAATGCGGCGACTACTAAGTGAAGCCATGACAAAGTGAAAACGCCCCAACAAGTAACCACCCACAAAGTTACTCGTGGTTTGCCTTTGCTAGGAAGCAAAAAATGTAAAAGTGAAAATTTATGAACAAAATATTGGATTTTGCTCGTACTGAGTTTTGGGCAAAGTTTTTATTAGAGAATAATGAAGAACATGACATTTAAGCACTTCGAAATGAAATTTTGAAATTAAATATTTTGCAGAAAGTTGTGTAAATATATCTGGGAGCGAGAATCAATTCGCCAAGTACACAAACATGCGATAAATTCATGCACCAAAGCTGCAGAATACTAACTTTGCTAAGTACAACTGGGTGGTACCCGTAGCCGAATGGGTTGGTGCGTGACTACCATTCGGAATTCAGAGAGAACGTAAGTTCGAATCTTCGTGAAACATCAAAATGAAGAAAAAGTTGTGTCTCATAGCGGTCGCCCCTCGGCAGGCAATGGCACATTTCCGAGAGTATTTCTGCCTTGAAAAATCTCTTCATAAAAATATCTGTCATTCGGCGTCGACTGTAGCTCCCTCCATTTTTGGAACAACATCAAGACGCATACCACAAATAGGAGGATGAGCTCGGCCAAACACCCAACAGAAGTGTACGCGCCAATTATTTATTTTTTAAATTTAAATACAGCTTACCATTTTTCGCTATATGTCTTTAGAGACTCATATCTCCGCTATACGGCTATTTAAAGGTTCAAAAAATTGTTTGTCTAATAGGCGGGCATTCCCAGCTGCTAGGGCCGCGGATACATGACTTCAGCAGAAGCTGTCTAGGTGAAAAAAATGGAAGAGACAATTTTTAACTTTCTGTACCACTGTCCTTTTTCACGATGTACAGAATGTAGAGATCAGGCCAACATTAGACCGTTAACTGACTCCCGGCTACTTTGAAGGAATCAGCTGATTTTCTGACGTAACCGGGGCTATGACAGCGATTTGGTTTACGAAGATACTGCGATTGTGTTGGTGATAAATGAAAAAAAAACAAATCCTCTTATGTTACTTCGTTGCCATCTGAACAACGACTAGCTGGAAGAACGGTAGAATACGTGTGAAATGAGCGGGAACAATTCTGCTATCGAATGCCCATGACATGGCAGCCAAAGTTACCCTTACAATTTTGCTAAATGTTTCCCATTGAGGACAACTGCTAAGACCTAACCTAACCTAACGATTCCGTTCTGGTAATATGGACTTCGAAGATGAGCCACGCTTTGGTGTGTAACCTTTTTGATAAGGCTGGTCTCAAGGAGAATTCCGATATATGGATGCCATAACAATTGAGATGAAATAACCTTTTGGACCGAACTGACCCATACAATCTTTGAATCGGATGGTAATTGTGATGAGAAATGAGTTATACCTCAAAAGGTTGGACTCAATTCACCCTTATCCAGAGCAAGCAATCGCCATGCCCGGTTTAACGGGGAAGAAGAGTTTGCTGTGTGTTTTGCGGGATGGGAAGGGTGCCATCCACTATATGCTACTAATATCAAACCACTACTGTCGACAATTGACCAGATGAAAACAAGCAATTGACTGTAAGGGACGAAAATTTATGAAAATTTACGAAAAAAGGAGGTCACTAGGCCGCACACATCTTTAACGACGCGCTAAAAGTTCCGAAAACTTAGGTTTGAGAACCCATAGCATTCATCTTATAGTCCAGGTATCGCCACAAGCGACTTCAGTGCTTTCATGCATTTGTTAGCTTTTTTATGCTACAAAAATCGCCTTAGCGAGACTTGAGAAAAGGAGCTGTTCAGATTTTTTACCAGTAAGGACTTCTTCAAACTCATTTTTTTACGGAAGACTTTTATTCAAACAAAAAGCAATAAGGTGGTCAATTATAGGTATACTCGCCGTTGCTGTTTACAACCTCTTCCCAGCCCTCGACCAATTTGTTGATGCCCTTCCATCAAAAATCGCCTGGTCTGATGTCAAAGAAGTTGTTGAGCCAGTTTTTAAGGACGTCTTTGTTATCGAAGGTAACGCCCTTCATATCGTTTGATAGGAAGCAGAAAAGATGGTAATAGGTCGGTGCAAGGTCCAGAGAATACGGCGGATGCTGAAGGACATCCCATTGGAATTCTTGGAGTGCGACTTGTGCAACATGACGACTTGTGCAACATGGGGCCTAACTTTGTCGTGAAGAAGTATGGTTTGCCCATGTCGATCAGGTCTCTTTAGTCGAAAACCCTCTTTCACGCGATGTAGCTGGGCAATGTAGAGCTCCTTATTTAGGTACTCAAACTTGTCGATTGAGGGTTAGAGTCCTCACTGATACTGTTGTGATTTCATGCGAAACGGTTTATTTTGGAAAACTTTTTATGCCTGAAAAAATGAAAACTCGCTATTTTTATTTCGCTAAAGTTTCAACCTCTATAGGTATGATAGTGTGTAACCTGTCAATAATATTCTTGCGAATCTGTTAATTTTATATTCCAATTGAGTCATTCAAAAACCAGCCAACGCATAAAGCACACCCTGTATATAAGTTTCAAGAACTTCTTCCAATTTTCGTTGCCATATTTTGCAGGATTATTGCATTATGTGATGCCCTGTCAATGTTATCCACACCCGCACACCATCCAACCTAATAATAATTTGTTCCACAACCCAAACAACCTAACGAGCAGAAAGAGTGAGAGAGTGAGAGCTGCTTTGAAATATGAATGCAATAACAGAATTCATTTACTAAGAATTTCAACCAAGGAGAAAAGCGAACATATTTTTTTTAGTTTTCCAAACAAATTAAAAGCGGAATTAAATGCAGTAGAGAAAATGGGTTAAGGCGATGAAGAAACCGGCCGGCAGCTTCGCTTTTCTTTGGCCAGACTCAACATGAGAGTATATACATACATACACACATATGTCATGTATGGTAGGTATGTATGTACATTTGTAAGAGCATTGCTGGAATTAATGTAGTGCAAAAGCAGTGAGAAAATGCTACAGGCACACATGCACATACACTTACGCGCACATACATACATACACGGAAAAGAAAAGTACACAGCAAACAAGCAAGCAACCAACTTCTCCCATATTTGGTAGAAGAGACGAATGAAAGGCTAAGGAAATGATTTGTAGTACTCGTACAAACAATTGTAAGAACAACAACAAACAAAGCACTAGAAAAACGTCAGAAATGCAGTGAAGCATTCAGCAATGTTTGTTGCATACACATACATATATACCACCATGAGTGTGCATGCATGCCATACATACAAACAATCAAATATTTGTAATAACAACAACGGCAACAATAGCAAACACTTTTCGTTCACAAAGTATGCTCGCAAGCACATATGTACATATGTGTGCATGTATACATGTATTTATATGCACGAGTATGTGTGTATGTGTATGCTCAATTTCAGCGCTTTCGGCTGCTGCTGCTGCTGCTGCTGCAGCTTCCACTCCATCCGCTCTCAAGCAGCATTGCTGGTCCTACTGCCTCTTCATTCACTGCCTTTATACTGTTACTGTTATTGTATTGCTGTGTTGCATCGCGTGTTGTTATTTAATCAATTTAACACAAATTCATTCGCATTCATCAGCAGTTCTTCCCAGCGTATTATTTCATGTTTTTTCGCTAATTTTTCTTTCGCTTTTTATACTTTTTTTGTTAATTTTTTTTTTTTTGCGCCCTTTCGCATAATTCATGTGCAATAATTATGATTTCAACTGGCCAAGTTTAGCTGGAGTGGCAACCGATTGGTGCGGTGGTAGTAGTGGTAGTGGAGGTGATGGCACCGACTCGTACTTCATAAATATGTATGTACATTCATATGATATGTGGCAAGTATCGTTAAATGTGAAACAAGTTAATTTGTGAAAGAATTCGAAAAAATATATCGTTGACATTTGCGACTGCATCTGGTGAAAGGGTGAAAGGCAACCTAATTCGTATTAATTGGTGTTTGAGAACTTGTCGACCGAAGCAGGTATTTCTGGCTTTTACACCAATTACTTCACTTTCTTTACATAAAGGGACATTTGAAGTACCTTTTTTTAGTTTTCTGCGATTCCTTCTCGTTGCAGATGTATTTGTATAAAACAAGATGCAAATAGGAATGTGTACTTGCATATACATGAAATCTTATCGAGTACTGCGAAGAGTACTTGAGAAGAAAAAATTTCGCCTTGAATTTGCCTTATTGTGCTCCAAGCAGTCATAGATTACCGCTTAGAAAACCATTGAGCAGCCCAATGCCAGCCTTCCGTTATGGCTTACTATCGTTTCTTTGGCTAGAAATAGAAGTTTTTGGAAAACTTTTCTTGATTAAGCTCCTGAAGAAATATGGAATTAATAATAATAAATACTATCCTTTACATGAAACGAATAACCGAATAACTCCGCCTATCTAAGGCTCCCCACCGTTTTCTAGCACTTGGCTGCACGGGGAATGCTGCTGAAGTGATAGTCCTTGGCCGGATATAAATCCGGGTCGTTCCGGTTACGTACAACCGACTGTCGTGGGAATGGTAGTAGCATCTCCTGGGTTCGATTGCGTTACAGTGGTAACCACTCTCGATAAGAGTGTAGAAGAGTCCGCTTAGGTCTGAAGTCTCATTACGGTGCCACTAGTTTGGGCTCACGTTCCCCCTCTAACTACCAATGCGATGAAACCGCTTCTGCAGGAGACGATAGAATATTATGAATGGTAGTGGGTACTAAGTCTACCAGGCATCCAAAGAAGTCAGAATCTACGCCAGACCTGTCTGGTTACCTCCATCTGCTGTTGGCCTGTACGATGTGGGATTGGTTGGTAGGTTGGTCTATAGAGCTAGCTTGAGTATAAAGGTATGCCCACATGATTTGTTTGCTTAAAATTGCCGAATATATATATAATTGGCGCGTACATCCTTTTTGAGTGTTTGGCCGAGCTCCTCCTCCTTTTTGTGGTGTGCGCCTTGATGTTGTTCCAAAAATGGAGGGACCTACAGTTTCAAGCCGACTCCGAACGGCAGATATTTTTATGAAGATCTTTTTCATGGCAGAAATACACTCGGAATGGTAGTCACGCACCAACCCAATCGGCTGCGGCGGCCGAATACTTCTAGTATTTTTCAGGCAGAAGTCTTTAGTTAAGTCGTCGATAGTTAAGCCGGATCAAGGCGCTGACGACGCCATGGGGCAGATCCAAACTAGTCAACTTCTGAAAGGAAGAAATCAAATCTCTTGGGTTTGCAGGTATAATAATATTTCTGTAATCTGGGTTCCAAAACATAGAAACAAAGAGGGAAGTGCAATTTCTGATGAACTTGACAGGAAGTGATCAGACACCTGCTATACGGACATCGGCATCCTCCTAACTGTTGTTAAAGGGGTATTGCACAATTTATTTATCAGAAAAGCGAAGAACAAATGGAACTGCATTTCTTCGTGTGCTTTTTTGAAAACCCTTTGGCCCCAATACAATAAACATAGGACTCAGAAAGTCCTTTGAACTCCTCGCCGTTCAATTCCCAAACTCGTAGCTTGCCGGTCATTGGACGATCAGCACACACACAGAAAAGCTTTGTTCACCATTTAGTCGCCATTGACAAAGCAGTAGGGAACTTTCATAGAAGGTAGACTGTTGAGCACTTCCTCTGCTAGACGATTAAGATCATTGGGTGCTTCTTTCTTCGACAACCTGGGGCAGTGCGCCAGCCTAAATCCCATCCACCTCATGCGTTACAAAAACAGCTCTGGCTGGCTGTAGATATCTGTGCGAAGGAGCTTTCATAATGGTATCAAAACTGCGCTTTGTGCCTTTGCGTTCAATATGTTCCTGATCCAAAACGCAGAGTCTTTTAAAGCTATTAAGGCAACTCGGGATATGCTGATGTAGTTCACTTAATACACTAAGGTTCAGCTGCAGTACTTCTGAGTGCATTTCACTCCCGACCTTATTATTTAGTATTGAACCGGTAGTGAAGCTAACCACTGACCCGTTATCCCATTTACATCTTACTGAGATCCTTATGTCTTCCCAGAAGAGTTCCGAGAAGTTTCGACTGCCTAAATCTAACATCTTTCCAGGCTACTAAACTCCTTAAATAATTAACCAAACGGATGTTACCTGTCACGTCCCACCGACTGTCGCAGATCCCCCTGTCATTAAGCAAACGGAACAGTAGGCAGCTGGTTGGACTGATGACGGGCCACCTTCTATGGGGAAGCACATGGAAAAGGCGGGCATCTCACACAGAGCACTCCGCTCAGCATATGAAGAGGAGGATGAGGATCACTTTCTGTGCTTCTGCCCAGCCTTCGCTCGAATCAGGCTTGAGGTCTTTGGCACTGATGTGTTAAGAAGCAACCACCTTGGCTCCTTGGCACCACAAGATCTACTCAGATTTCTTCGGAGGTCGAGTAGATTTAAAGAAAATTAAAAAAGGGAACCCGAGTGCAGTACAATGGACTTAATGTTGTCTGAGTGCCGTACTTGCTAGTCTGTACCGACAAAAAAAAAGCCTAGTTCAAGACGTAATTTGCACGAAAATTGCCATGTTATAGTACTAAATGTGCTGCAAGATTACGCACTCAATCGTAATTAATTTCAGAAATGTCCAGCTAAGTCAAATCCAGTCTTATAAACACGGTTGTCTACCCTCCTTCCCCCAGCTCATAATGACTGAGCAGCACCAAATTCTTTTCGTATGGCATACCTTTTCTTCTATATCTTTAGAGCTTATGCTAGGTAGGAGTCCCCGTTCCAACGAAATTTAATGTAAAATTAACGTAGCAAAGCGCACGTAAATCACAATCAACTTTTTAATGTCTACAGGTCCTCGAGATATTGTACCTACCTTTGTATTATACCTATGATGGCGTTGTACTCCTGCGGAAGGCTAATTGGAAAGAGATGGAGATTGGGACCCAGAATGGTACACTGGCTGTACACAGCAGTGGTTAGGCCTATTCTCTACTATGGCATTGTAATATGATGGAATGCCCTTGAGAAGGGGGTGAACATCAAAAAACTTGACAAGGTTCAAAGAGTAGCATCTGTTCTCATGATTGGCGCGATGTCAACCACACCATCGAAAGCATTATATGCGACATTAAACTTCCTGCCAGTAGATCTGCAGGCAAAATATATCGCGCGCAGCACGGCAATAAGGTTGAACACTCTAAGTAAGTGGTCAAATAAGAGCTACGGTCACGGTAAAATCCTGGCTGGTACTTCGGAGATTCCCGGATTGATGGACTATGCACTCCCGCCCACACTTGCCATTACATCGTTCACGACCCTCCTACCCTCAAGGGAAGAGTGGGAACGGGACGATGTAAGACAGGGCGAGTCTATCCATGTATACACAGATGGCTCAAAGCTCGAGGGAAGGGTGGGCGGAGGTGTATAGTCCGAGCATCTGGGGATCTCCTTCAGTTTTCAGCTCCCCGACTACTGTAGTGTCTTTCAGGCCGAACTGATGGCAATAACGAAAGCCGCGACACTGGTACAGTGTGATGCGATATCCGGAAATGACATCTACATTTTCACTGACAGCCAGGCGGCGATAAAATCCCTCACAAAACAGTCGACAACCTCCAAGGTAGCCATGAAATGCCGCACATCTCTTAACGAGATGGCTGAGTCATTTCGCCTAAGGATAATATGGGTTCCTGGCCATCGCGACATTGAGGGTAACTGTAGAGCCGATGAACTAGCGAGACTCGGCACCAAGTTGACCGATGAGTGCATAGACAATGACATAGGCAATCCCTTACAAACATGTAAGCTACTTATCCTTGAAGAAATCGTAAGGAAAGCAAACGAAAGATGGCGCAATGAAGCCACCTGCAAAATTGCCCACCAACTGTGGCCGACTCTTAGTACTAAACGCACAGAATCTTTGCTAAGCCAAAATAAACACAATCTTAGCACACTGATTTCAGTCATAACGGGACATTGCCTAATAGGTAGGCACGCCCAAAGGATGGGTGTGCAAGCACACGACTTCTGTAGAAGTTGTCTTGATGAGAAAGAGGAGGAGACAATCTTGCACCTTCTGTGCCATTGTCCTGCTCTATCCAGACGGAGATTTGCTATTCTAGGCAAACAATTTTTTAACGAATTGGACGATCTCAGTTCCACAGAAGTAGGAGATCTTCTAAAATTTTTGAAAAGCGCACAATGGTTTTAGGAGAAATAGGGAAAGCTCCCCCACGCGGGGGAGTGTACAAGATTATAGCCCATTGAATTTCGATATTATAAATCGCAAGTTTCATGTGGGTAAAAACCGCGTTAATTTCTGACATTTTTTTTACGACGACGTTGGGCATTTTCTTTCGTATAAACAAAATTTCGCCGCTTCAAAGTGCCCTTTAAGAATAATAATTGACAGAACAAAAACGATGCGGTTTATTTGACTTACCGTTCATACGAGAATTTGAGCCGTCGAATGGCCACCAGGAGACAGCCCCGCTACAGATAATGGTTTGGGCCGCTGTAACCGCAGGTGGGCGCTCTTCAATCGTTTTCATCGAACCAGGCGTCAAGGTGAATGCGAAATATTATCGGGAAAGTATTCTAGCTTTGAAGTCGTGGGCAGACAAACATTTCGATGGCAGACCATGGACGTTTCAACGAGACTTGGCACCGTCTAACAAAGCTCGAGTGAACCAAGAATGGCTAAAAACAACGTTCCGAACTTCATAACATCCACACAATGGCTCTCAAATTCACCAGACGCGAATTATTGTTCCCTTTAGACCATTTTGGAGAGCAAGGTCCGAACTAAAAGATTCACTAGGCTCGAGGCGCTGAAAAAAGCCATTGTCCGCGAGTGGGCCAAAATACATGCAATTCATAATCGGGCAGCTTGCGATTCGTTTCTGTACCGTCTCAAGGCCATAGTCAAGGCAAAAGGTGGTCATATCGAGCAAAAGTAAATTGATTCTTAATTGTGTATTATTTTCACACATTTTTTACTTTGAGTTGAATAAAAGCAATTTTCCAAACTACATTTATCGGCTTTTTAATTGGTTACACTTCGAGTTCCGGACCCTGTAGAATGAAATATATTTTCGAAAAAAAAAAAACTTATTAAAATTATTTCTTATTTAATATTAACTGTATTTTCGAAAAAAAAAATTATTAAATTTATTTCTTACTTAAGTTGTATAAGTCTTTTGTTGCGAAAATATTCATCCTTTAATTTATGAAACGCACTTTGTAAGTCAGCACTCAACGTGCCGAGCCCTTAATTGAAACTGAAGCTGCTATTATACTTGTGCTATTGCTTAATGGAAAATGAAATAGTAGTTAATAAACACAATTGAAAATAAAAAATGAAATTAACTTTTCTTCCAACTAATTAATTTTCTTCCGGATTCTAACAAAGCACCGCCGCCACGCTTCGTTGCCTTGTAGTTATTCCCAACTCATAAACTAGCATACTTTGTTGTCTCACCTAATTACATACAAACATACAAACATGCATTAATAGTATTTCACACCTCACCGCGCGCTCACAATGCTCTTCGTCTTCTTCTTCATCTTTGCAAACCATAAATGTCTAAGCGCGTCTGTCTCCATTGACGCATTTTAATTCCTTGTTTTCAAATTTTGTTAGTATACCGAAAATACCGTTGCCAATGAGTAATGTTTCTTACGATTTTATGACTTCTGCACTGAGCGAATGCTGTGCTGTTGTTGTGCTTCTGCTGTTGGTGCTGCTGTCACTTTTCAATTTCTAATTTGTACACAACTAACAACAAAAGCATCAATCAAAACTCAAATAGAAAACGAAAATGAAATTGAAAATCGAAAATGAAAAAAGAGTATTTGCGTTTCTATGCGCTCATGAGATGTCTTGGATGCGCGGGTGTGCGCCGAATTGAGGTTACTTACTAATATATGCACATGCGTACATGCATACATATATGTAAGTAAAAAGAGCGTTTATGATGAAGCGGGTGTGTATGTGTTGAATTCGATTGATTTTACTTAGGTTGTTGTTGTTGTTGTTGTTGAGGTTGCTGTTGCTGTT
The DNA here is from genome assembly GCF_027943255.1 of Anastrepha obliqua. Classification (NCBI taxonomy): domain Eukaryota; kingdom Metazoa; phylum Arthropoda; class Insecta; order Diptera; family Tephritidae; genus Anastrepha; species Anastrepha obliqua. The sequence continues at coordinate 55,448,963 of NC_072893.1, forward strand.
GTATACTCTACAACCATTGTGTCGCATCGATATTGCGAGTGAGCGGCTACTGCAAAGATTGTAGCGTTTTGTTTTTTATTTGCTGTCATCTGCCGCTATTGGCGAGCATTCATATTACAGCGCAAAGTGTATTATGTTTGTCATTTGTAACTGCATGTGTATGTACATATACAATGTTGCTTTGCCGTTGACTATTGATTTGTGCATTGTTATTGTTATTATCATCACCATAGTTTATGTGCCGCGTCGCGCGCAACGCCGCACCGTTTGCATGAATGTGTTAAACACGCCTCAGGCCACGCGCGTTCTACCAGCGCGCCAAACCAATCGTGTTGATATGGTTGGTCGGTCTGTGTTTTCGTTTATTGACGCGCAGTTTGCAAACTTTGCAGTCACTCAATTCCGGCAATACTTACGCTTATGACTTTGTTTGACAGGTGCAGCCACCTTTGGGACGCGCGCACGTCACATACTATGCGTTTTAGCATCTTCATCTGCAATGATGTGGCGTCGCTTTTGAAGGCGGTCCGTTGCGGCAGTTGACACAAACGCTAAAAGGCATTTGACACGCACTTGGAAGAAAGTACCCAGACGCACGCCTTCGAACTGTAAGTGAAATTGGAAATGTTTGTATGTGAAATTTAATTATGGTTTGCATGTTGAGGTGAGTGAGGCCGCAAAGACGGGTGCGGCTGGATCACTCCATTGGCAAAAATGCGTCAAAACACTAATTTTTCACCCTCTTTCGGTTTCTATTTGTCATTGGATTTTGTTTTTATTGTTGTTGTCGTTGCCGTTGTCGTTGCTTATGCTGATGTTTTTATTAGTGTTGGTCCTAAACGTGTGGGCACATAAATATTCCCATTTGCGTGACACTCATAATATGCACAACATTGTAGCAATCGCTCAAAATCGAAATGACTTATTGTCGCTGTCAACAAAATGAACACTTTGTTCATTTAAACATTTGAGAAAACGATGGTACACCGTTTGACACCCAGAGCTAATCGTTTAAATGTTGAATATAAATGCTTCGTATAAATTTTTTTTTTTAATATTCGAATCTTTCTAAGATCATTTTTTTGAAATCCGAGGGTTTGTGTGCTCTTTCATTCGGGGTGGATTTTTAGGTAGCGGTTCCCAAACCCAACACACGACGAACAAATCAAACATTCTTTAAGGCTCTCATCACGCCCGTCTTATCGTATGACGCAAAATCTTGGACGAAAGTAATTTTCGATTAGGTGTCCCTTGAAGTGTTTGTGAGAAAGATTCTGCAGAAGACGTTTTGGACCTTTGCACGGTAGCGACGGCGATTATCGTTTGTGGTGGAACAATGAGCTGTATAAGCTTTACGACGATGTAGACATAATCCAGCAGCTCCTTTGTCTGTTTCATATCATCCGAATGAATACAAAAGCTCCGGCTCTGAAAGTATTCGATGCGGTACCAGCTGGTGGTTGCAAAGGAAGAGGAAGGCCTTCACAAGTATTTGGCTGTCTCGGCTGTCTTCGTTGTAGCGCATCCTACATATTAATGCAGACCATGGTTTCCGGCTTTATCTCACAGATGTTGTGCCCTACGTTCGCCCTAAAGTCCCGAATCATAAATGGATTGTTCGTACAAACCCGCAAAAGATCGATTGGAGAATAACTGTGTAGTATGGTGGACTATCTTGCTGAAAGATCTTCCAAGTCCATGTCTTCAATTTCTGGCCACAAAAAATTGTAACACCTCTTTAGCGCACACCATTCACCGAAATGGCACTTCCAGCAGCATTTTCAAAGAAAAATGGGTTAATGATGTCACGGCTCCAAACCCCGCACCACAGTATTACTCTGTGAGGTTGCATTGGCTTCTCGATGATCTCATGCGAATTTCCCGATACTCATCTCCGGCAGTGTATTAACATAGCCGGCGAAACAAAAATGCGCTTCGTCATAAAAGGCCTCAGTACTGTGGAAATGAGGGATCTTCTAAATTTTTTTAAAAGTACACACCGGTTTTAGAAGGCATAAGGACAATTTCTCCACGCGGCATTACAATGATCCAAGAGCCTGTGTAAGTCTCATAGTAAACAACCACTTCAACCTAAACTAACTTATAGAGCAAGAAAGAATAACTGATTACTATAAGGTGGCGCAAAATTAATCATGCCGTCTGATCTATCTATTTAAAATCCCCAATTCGTAGATATTTTAAAGAGATTACATCCAGTGGTAGGTATACCGATTCTACAATAGTATTATTCAGGGCGGATCCCCCTCTTGCCAGTTCATCTGCTTTTTCATTTCCTTCCATTTCCCGATGCCCCGGGACTCATATTAGGGTAACGTTGTGCTTTTAGCTCAAGGTAATAAGGATATTCCTGCTTTTTTCCACCAGTTTAGAGGTTGTTGTGGCCGAATCCAGTGCCTGGATTACAGCTAAGCTATACAAAAAAATAGCGATATTGCCCTTTAAAGGTTGGGTTAGGTTAGGATGAATCGCTGCCCTTGCGCTGGGCCCACTTGGGCAAATATTCAAAATTCAGTCGTGGGGATACCATATAGAGGAGGGAGTAAAGGAGAAGGAAATGAACCAGTCATGTGGAAAAAAAGGAAAAAGGCACTTTCGATTAGAGGATGACGACCAACGCTGGCATTTACCGCTTCACGCTACTGATGAATTTCCCCAGGTTTTTGATATTTAAACCCGCAATATCCGCAGAGGTAGCGAAAAAGGGAAACACCAGATATCTTAATCTTTGCTTGACGAGAGCAGGCAGCTGAGAAGAAGTGGTTGAGATGATTCCACCTCGTCCTTCAGACAGCTTCTGCAAAATGGGCGTAAAGCAATCCCAAGTCCTACCGCATGGACACCTAATGGACAATGTCCCCTGTCAAGTTCGAGAGCTGCCGCTTTGTTAGCCTTAGAAGTTTCCTCGCCCCTGAAAGTGAAGCTTTCGATTAGTAGCCTACAATGTTGCTCCCTATTACCAATACTTCGGCTTGGAAAACACTGCAAGCATTTGGAAGTTGCAACATTAGTTTTCTTATTTCCATAAAGGACAGAAACCCACTGAGGTACACAAAAAGTGAATGGAAAATTTATGGTGTAGGTTCTTTAAAATAACACGTATTCCAGAATATATTCTAGAGGTCCTACTCAAAGAAGATGTTGATGGCCAAATCAAAGCACTTACTCTCAAACAACACACGAAATACCTTGGCGTAGTACTAGAAAGCAAGCTACTGTGGAACCGAAATATGGAAGGAAGGGTGAAAACCCTCTACGCATGTAAAAAAGATGATTGTGGCAACCCCCATCTCTGACGCATTGGTGCTACATGGCATCGGTTAGACTAATACTTCTCTATGGTACTTTGGTGTGGTGGACCGTGACTTAAAACCTTCAAACATTGCATCTATGACAAAAGTTCAGCGACTAGCTGCTTTGTGCATTACGATGGCGCTAAGAACGACTCCAGCGGCGGCCCTCGAATGCATACTTGACCCACCAGCGATAGATCCTTTTGCAGAAAACTTTACAGCGAAATATGCAGGAAAACTAAATGCCCTAAACGAACTCGCATTCGGGATCTATGCACATAGCTCAATAAACCAGAACAATTTAGTCAATATGCACTATATGGCTCCGGTTTTCAAAGGAGAAAAGGGTTCAAGATTACTATCGAGAAAGAAGTATGGCGTAAGGGCTTAACTCCAAATGGAAGACACTTAACCCTTATGCGGACGGTTCTAAAATGACTAATGGAGTGGGCGCTGGGATATACTGTGCAGAGTTGCACCTAAAGAAGTCGTAAAAGCTTCCAGCAATGTATTCCGGGCTGAGGTTTTCGCAGCTGAAAAGGCAGCAGTCCCAACTTGTCGTATTACTCGGGCCAACTCCAAGGTTAGCTTTTACATAGATAGTCAGGCAGCCATTAAATCGTTTAACATAACGTCCACAATCGTGCTTCAGAGCAGGGAGGCAATTGAATTGTTGGCAGCGAATTCTGTGCTGAAATTTTTATTGGGATTCAGGCCCTTAAGGGCATTGAAGGGAACGAGATAGTAGACGATACAGCGAAAAACGGGGTCTGTCTACCTTCAGATCTTGCGATCAATGTGAATATTAAACAACGAACTAGAAAAAAACCTGGAATCTCGGACAGCGAGGAATGCAGGAACACGCAAAACACGCTTCAAATATCTAAAGACACTACAGTTTGATGAATCGGCAGATATTTCAGCCGTAATTTGGAAATGTCTCCTTAAATTCGCATAGTAACAGGCACCATGCGGGTGGACTATTTCAAAACGCATAGCCAATGACCTCCATCAGGTATCGCTATGCGGTCTATGCGTGACTGCAAGTCAACCACTTCAACCTAACCTAAATCTAAGCTATTACTGAGTAGCAGCCTCGCGTAACTGGGCAAAAGTTTGCAGAGAAGTTAAATGTAAAATCAATTAAAATTTCTTTCTTGTCATACAGAATACTCTTTACATTATCATAGCGACATCGTGAGGCATCTCATTAAATTAATTCGTAGAAAGTGAATTTCATACACTTCAAATATGTACATACATAATTGATGGGCTGTCCAGATTAGCTATTCACAGCAAAAGCTTTTGCGCCCAAGTGTCAATGGGCCCATTGGCATTTGGGATTCGAAGATAACTACACACACAACTACGTGCATACATAAGAGTATACGAGTATTTGAAATGGGGCCCTAACAGCGCTACGCTTCAATTTCTCCCATCCCAAACGATGCAAATTGAACGTGCACAGATTTTTATTTGTTTTTTTTTTTCAATTTGTTTTTCTTTTTTATTTAGTTCTTACTAACATATAAACATGTGTATGTACTTATGTTCAAAATATTTATACCCTTTGCCATTATTTACATGCCTTATTATTATTATTTATTGTTGCTGACAAACATTTTTCTCCCATGAGAAAGTGGGTGTAGTTACGCATCACATAAGCACACAGAGCAAACAATCACTTGTGCGAGTAGACAAACACTTGACTCCCCAGGCACAAAAAGCGACTTGCCCTCGCCAGCACCTACCATATCTCTAGCAGATGCCATTCAAACGATGCGCCATAGGCGAGTCGCGCGCATGCGCAACTACTTTATACAAAACTACTATTTAGTACAAATGTATTAGAGGGTTAAGGGAGAGGTGTACAGCTACATACATACATCAAGAATGGTGTTTGTGTCTTGGCTCATGCTGTAGTTGTTTTTGTTGGCAAGTGTTATTTGTAGGTGCTGCTGCTGTTGGCTATCGACTGCCAATGCTATTACCAATACTTTGCTTTAAGTATTTGTTATTGACTTGTAGGTACACACGAGCATATGTATTCACGATATGTTGCCGGTTAAAAGAAGAAAGTCGCAATGGAGGCACTGTGACGCGGCTTGTAAATTGCAAATTCAAATATATTTTTTTACATTTCTACATTTCTAAGCGCACATGCACATACAAATCTAGATGTACAGGGTGAATCTTTGGTTGGTCTCTTTGTATTTATTTATTATCAGTAAAATAATAATAATAATATACAGGGTGGGCCATATAGCGTTTGCTTTTTGAACCACCTATTTTTTTGGGAATGGTAACACAAATGACATGTCAAATGTGTTCATAATTTACTTAAAGGTTTGACATTTACGAAATGGGACGCTATACGCTTGAACAAAATTGGGAAATATTGAAAGCCTATTTCCAAAGTGGTGAGTCTTCTTCTTCTTCCGCGGTTACAGTAAATGGCGAGCGTTACCGTGACATGCTCAACGAGTTTTTGTTTCCAAAAATTGAAGAGGATGACATGGACGACATTTGGTTTCAACAGGACGGTGCAACTTGTCACACTGCCAAAGTTACACTCGAACATTTGGCTACCGTTTTTGAATTCCGATATCAATTGGCCCCCTCGGAGCTGTGATTTAAGCCCGTTGGACTATTTTTTGTGGAAAGCCGTTAAGGACAAATGCTATGCAAACCATCCAGAGACGATTGATGCTTTAAAACACGAAATCGAAGTTGCCATTCATGAAATTAGAGCCCAAACAATCGAAAATGTGCTTAAAAATTGGGTTGATCGAATGGCCTACTGTAAAGCCTTCGTAGCAATCATTTGAACGATATTATTTTTCATTCATAAATGACAATATTCAATCTTCAAAATAAAAAAAAACAGTTTGAAAAAATATTGATTAGTTTTTTTTTTATAGCCGATTCAAATTTTACATATCCCACCCTATACAAGGTGAAGCCCAAAATAAACAAGACTAAGCTAAAATAGACACGGCAAGAGCTTTGATCGATAACTTAGAGTTTATTTATTCAAAATAGTCCTCTCAGGCCTCGATACACTCTTTTGCGCGATCTAAAAGCTTTTCGAAAGAGTGTTTCAGGTCATTGACTGGATTCCGGAATGTCGGTGCAAGCCTTTTGGTAAAATTTTTCCTTTCATGGGAAAATGCAATTTTCCGAATAGGCAAAAGTCACAGGTAGCCATATCAGGCGAATACGGTGAGTGAGTCACGAGAGTGAATCAATGAGATGGTCCATTATTATGCAATAAGCGCCAGTGATGCGACAAACGTCAAGATAGAAAATTGGATTGACGGTTTGGCCCATTGACACGAACTACTTGTGTGCAATTCACTTGGAATCGTAAAAACAAATGAGCAATTTCGACGGAGTTTGCAGTGATTACTGATTTTGGACGACCGGTATGTTCATTGTCATTTATGTCCTCACTACCATCTCTGAAACGTGTAAACCACTCATGAACTCTGACAGGAGATAGACAATCATCGTCATAAACTTTTTTCATCAGTTCAAATGTTTCGGTAAATTTGATATTAATATAGCTCTTTGTTCGAAACTAATTTTTGTACCGATGACATAAACATGCTGACACTTTAGAGGCAATAACTTCGCTTCCACTGAATGGAATATCACCAAGCTTTCACTGGAAGTCAGCTAAGGATGTAACTTCAAACGCACTAACTCATTAAAAAGATGGTGCATCAAAAACATTTTTATAACACCAGTCTTGTTTATTTTAGACTTCACTTTAATTTCATTAAAATTATTATATTTGTTTGCTGAAAAAGAAATCCATTATTTTCTCGGTAGCTGGCCGATTTAAATTTTATGCTCGATGTCAAAGTGAAATGAAATTTAAATTTGAAAAGTCGAGTACCGAGAGATTTGGTAACTTCTAAAATACTCAGGCTAAAAAGCCCCTTTTATTTAAAGTTCTGGAAAGTGAAAGGATAAATAGTCAAAGAGGAAAGGAGAGAAGTAATAGAAGGAAAAAGATAGGATGGAATAGAGGTACCTAGACCTGGGCGAGTTTTCCAAATTCTTTGGCAAATCTGAAGATGTCCTCCAGTTTGCGAGAACGAATTTTACTCGTTCTCATGGCATCGGAACCTGAAATGCGCAGCCTCGCTCTAGCAAATGCAGGACACTCTCAAAGAAAATGCGCAGCGCTATCCGGCTCTGCTAAGCAAGACAGGCAAATCGGGATCAAAACAAATCAAATGTCAACCGAACCGCCGACCGTCAACCGAACATCCAAGTTTTAGAAGAAAAAGTTCGACAGTTTTCTGTTCAAGCTTGTCACAAAACTCTTTGCAGTTCTGCAACGTTCTAGACCGATGGTGTCACGGTGAGATTTGACAATAAAAAATATTTTGCTGATTTTTGTTTATTCCATTCAGTTGTGAGTTACAGGGTTTTAACGATGGAAGTCAACAAAGAGAAAATTCGGTACATTTTACAGTTTTTCTTTCATGAAGGCGAATATACGAAAATGCAAGGTGGTCCGCTCAAATTGTAAACGGTGTTTATGCAGCCGATACTGTAACAGTTAATTACGTGCAATTTTGATTTCGTCGATTCCGTGCAGGTATTTTTGATGGTAAAGAAAATGACGATAAAATCAATGAAATAATCGAAATCGACCGGCATTTCAGTAGTCGTAGCATCGCCCAGGAGCTAAAGATCGACCAGAAAACAGTTTTAAACCATTTCCGCCAAGAGAGATTCAAAAAGAAGCTCGATGTTTGGATGCCACACCAATTAACACCAAAAAAAATGATGAATCGAATTTCCCCCCTGCGAAGCCTTGACCCAACGGAATGAAATCGACCCATTTCTTAAACGAATGGTGACTGGGGATGAGATGGATCACATACGTCAATATTGTGCGAAAGCGATGGTGACCAAAGCATGATGAAGCAGCTCAAACGGTTACCAAATCAGGACTAATGGCCAGGAAAGTTCAACTATGTATTTAAGGCAACTTGAAAGGTATCATTCATTATGTGTTGTTTCCGTATGGCCAAACACTAAACTCAGATCTCCGCTGTCAACAACTGGACCGTTTAAAGCTAGCGAATGACCAGAAACGGCGCCAACAGCAGAGGTGTAGTGTTCCATCATCAGGACAACACAAGGCCACACACGTCTGCAGTTACTCACCAATAACTCCGGGAGTTTGGTTGGGAAGTTTTAAAGCAGCCACCATATAGTTCGGACCTGGCACCAAGCGATTGCCAACTTCTAATCTGGTGGCTAAACTTACTGAGTGATAAAAAATTGGTATCAAGAAAAGATTATGAAAATCGATTACTAGCTTTTTTCGCCAATAAGCACCAAAGCTTCTATGAGAGCGGCATTATGAAGCTAACAATAAAACGGTGCATATTTGAATCAAATCGGACAATGCGAAGAATCTTGAATAAAGTTTTTGATTTTACGCAAAAATAATGGATTTCTTTTTTACCATTATTTTTATTAGTATTTTACTTTAAATCACATATTAATTTTACACTGAGTGCCATTTTGCGCCCGAAAAGGAATAAATCACTCTTTGGCCCAGCATTTGGATGCATTTGCTTTCTACAGTAACGTGTGGATTTTCTGAGCCCCAAATCCGACAATTTTGCTTATGGGCGTAGCCACCGATGTGAAAATCAGAAAAGAAGAAGAAGACTCACCACTTTGGAAATAGGTTTTCAATATTTCCCAATTTTGTTCAAGCGTATAGCGTTCCATTTCGTAAATGTCAAACCTTTAAGTAAATTATGAACACATTTGACATGTCATTTGTGTTACTATTCCCAAAAAAATAGGTGGTTCTAAAAGCAAACGCTATGTGGCCCTCCCTGTATATAAAAAGATGCATGGAAATGTGTATGTGTTCAAACACATTTTTGCTGTTAAATGATCAGTTCGCAAGATCTAAATAATAGTACCAAAAAAAAAGGCGCCAAAGTAATAATACGAGTACTCGTACCACTACCACTAAAGCCAAGGCCTTCAAGAAATCACAATTAAATTTTACAAATGGAAAATGAAAATTGCTATTCAGACTCTTGTTAAGTTTTGATTTTTATTTGCTTTTTTTGTCATGTTTTTCAGCATGCATTCATACATAGGTACATACATACATACACAGTTCTTGCATTTCAACTCGTAAATAGGGTACTAAATACTTGTAAACCTGCTGCGGCTAGAATTTTCTACTTTCGTTTAGGTGATAGCTAATGGAATTGCCTTGTTCAAATTACCCTGACGAACTTACTAACGCACAATCAGGCAAGAGTATATTTGTATGCAACAAGTATTGCATATACCCACGTATATTTCATAGGAGTACCAGCTTTTTCTGATCTTCACAAGCACCTAAATATTTATGTGCATACCAAGGTTTTATTTATTCTTTTCTCCGTGTTTTTGTTTTTTTCTTTTGTTTTTGCTCGTTTCGCTCATTGAAAAGTGAAATTCTGCTAAGCTATTTATTTCCGTTGGCCGAAATAATGCGTAAACGACTTTTATTGCTTTTCTCAATTTTTATCGCTTTGAATGACTTTAACGATATGCTCTTTCGCATAGTTAATGCATGCCATAAATTTAATACTTCCACATATCTCGTTAGCGACCTACCTAATAAATTAGTGTGAATAGCGCGAAACATTAAGTTCGCTTTGATTTGGAGAACTATGTGCATAGCATATCTATGTATGAGTGAGATATCATTGAAGAATTCATTTCGGTTGGCTGATCGACAGAGCGCACTTCGACATGCGTGCCTATGATCAAAAGATCAAATCGTCATTTTTCTTTTCGGGTTCTAGCTTAATAGTGGAGTGCCCAGGGGTTTTGACCTCGGATCTCGTAGGGACTGAATGAATTGCCATGTAACCAACAGAATTTTCTTTTGTATGCTCTAAATTGTAACTTCTACCAATATTATATTGTGCAATTAATTTTTTCATTGTGTAAACAAAAAGATATGAAAAATTAATATATTGGAGCATAATATTGAGTTGGAAAATTTTTTTTTTAGTTCTACGTTAAATTTTACTTAAATAGATAAAGACAAACATCTTCCCAACGTTATATATTATTGGTTATATTATATTATGGCTGGAAGTGGGATAAAAGAAGTTCTTGCTACCATTTATCCAGAAAATACGATTGATCATATAACGTCAGGACGTGCCTATGCTAGAGCAGTACGTGCTCATACCTTATTGCAGCAAGCTTTAGCACAATTAATTTTTGAAGATCTTAAGGAGAATAATGCGGATTTTTTAAATGTATTGAATGACGAACAAATATCGATGTTTTTTGAAATGTTCAATTACAATGAAATTACAGAAAACCAAGGATTTCAAATGCTGAGTAGAATTTTTGAAGATAAGTTAGTTGAGCTAGAAAATAAAAATAAAACATCAAAACTATGGATTACGTATTTTCGAATGGTAACAATATTGAAAGACTTCATTGCTGCCGACCGTATGGGGGATTGGAATTTACATCTACATAGTATTGAGCTGATGATTCCACTATTCCACGCATCAGGACATTTTCCTTATGCGAAGGCTGCACAAATTTATCTGCAAGATATGAAGGGATTACAGTATATAAGGATCCAGCAGAGTTCGAAAAATATACAACAGGATATTTCACATCTAGGCGATCAGATATTTTTTTTTTCTGGTATTGCAAGTGATCAGACTTTAATGAAAGGAATGAGCGTCGAAGGGGGTCCTTTTAAACGAGGTGCCACTGAAAGTGTAGTTTATAAATGGATCAGAGGAGTTATTTATAGTAAAGATATTATTCAAAGCATAGAAAATTTTTGTGACATATCTTTCAATAAAAGTCATCAACACAGTGATTCTACAGATGCTAGAATAGAAAGGGATGGTATCGATGTAAAAAGATTGGTAGACTTTTTCAAAGAACACAGTCCTTTTCCTGATACAGATGCAATTATGTCAAGTGCCACTGGAATTACCGGTGATAAAAGTATAAATTGTTACAATGCTTTTGAAGAAGGTTTAAAAGTTATGAAGAAAATCGAAGGGAAAAATGTACGCGAATTGAAGTTTTTAAGGAAAGATAAAATAAATTCTCTATTGGCTAAAAATAAAAATTCATGACAATGTTATTCCTGTTGATCTATTGTTGCTGTTTCAACGTATTTGTGTGTTGAAAAAACAGATGATGAACTAAAAACTTATATGAATTATGAACTGGCACCATATCCACTTGCTCTGTTTGAAGATGGCCAAATGCGAAAGACAAAAAAATCAACTTTCTACGAATTATTCCCAGAAATTCAGATCAATTTGAAAAGCTTAGAAAATTTTCATTATGTTATTGATGGAGGCATGTTGTTATATCGTTGCAAATCGCAATTAAATGAAACATTCAAAATGATATGCGAACATTACGTAAGATATTTGAGGAATAATTATAATAACGCATACGTGGTATTTGATGGATATAAGAAGGACGGTATTAAATCTGCTGAAAGGAATCGTCGCGCACTAAAAAATATAAGTACAGATATTGAATTTGATGAAAATGTGCCGTTAAAAATCGCTCAAGATAAATTTCTAACGAATAAAAAAAATAAATCTCGCCTAATCGAAATGTTAAGAATAAAATTAGCTGATAACAATATTTTTACATGCCAAGCGGAAAGCGATGCAGATAAATTAATTGTTGATACAGCAATTAGTTTAGAATCTCAAAATATTGTTGTAATTTCTGAAGACATTGACGTCTTGGTTGTGTTAACGGCATTGACGCTTACTGATCGTGAAATATATTTTTTAAAACCATCCCGAGGCAAAGTTAACCAACAAATATTTTCATCGAAAAGTTTAGAAAAATCTCTACCAGCATGTAAAGAACATGTTCTATTTTTACATGCTTTCACGGGCTGTGATACTACTTCTGCGTTTTACAACAAAGGAAAAATTAAGTTTATCAACAATTTTGAGAAGCGGAATGATCTACATGACTCAGCAGCAGTATTTAAAAATGTACATGAAGATGCAAATAATATATTTCAAGCTGGTATTACATGTATTTTGGGACTGTATAGTGCTTCGGCAAAAATGACAGATTTGAATACATTCAGGTTCAATTCCTTCATCAAAGCAACTGGCAAAGACACAAGTGTTCTTTTATCTTCGTTACCTCCCACATCTGATTCAGCATTTGAACACTTAAAACGGGTTTACCTACAAATCCAGATGTGGTTAGGGAATGATTTAATCATCGAAAATTGGGGATGGAACTATTCCAATAATACCTATCATCCAATATTTACGAATCAATTACCTGCTCCGGAAAATTTATTAAAAATGTTATTTTGCAATTGCAAAAAAGGATGTGGAGCTGCATGCGGATGCCGAAAAAGTGGATTATACTGCAGTGTAGCATGCCTACAGTGCAACGACGACAGCTGTCTACATGTAGCGCCTATGATTAACATCAGCGAAATTGAAGATGATATTTGAAAAAAATGTAAATTTTTCAATAGACAAATTTTTTTGTTAATTAATTTTTTTCTTTTAAATAGTCATAATTTTTTTGTTTTTAATAATTAATTCGATTTTACTTTTATGCTATAATAACAGAAAACAATTTTTTATTTTTTTTTTTGTATGCTAATTATTTAAATAAACGAATAGTTTACATAATATATTTTTTTTAACATTTAATTATCCATAATCTATTTATTTTTTCATTTGCTTCCACTTCTGTTACAAAAACAATAAATTCTACAACGTTATTTGCATTATAGCACATAAGTTATTGCAATCATAAATTTTTGCTATTTAAAAATCAAATGCACAACTTTTAAATAGGTAGAGATTATTATTTATGTTATTCACAACACATTTTCGCAAAGATAATTTAATTTCATCTAGTCCCTAAGACATCCTAGGTTTTAAAGTTTTTAACGCTCCAGACACTCCACTATAAGGTGACTAGAACACTTTGCTTTCATTCATGTTTCGGGCAACACTTCAGAGGATTCCCACAATCGGCTGGCGTGGCACAGACCGCAGCTTTCTTTTTTGCCGTCTTTGAATTTTACCAAATTCAATGGCGCTCATAATTTCTTTCTTCAAGATTATGCCCATTCACAATTATGCTGAAACCTGCAGCAAGGCCCAGTGATGGTGGTGGCTTGCAAAGATTAGTTATGCTCAATTTGCTAAGTTATGTTATCTTGTATTTAGTTATGCTATTACTACTGTGGGCAAAAAGGTGAATTTATTTGTTAGTTATTTTTTTCATGAGTTGGCAGCACTGTTAATAACATCTGGGCCCACTTTCATGTGAATGTCATTATCAGTAATATATTTACGCTTGTGTTTACCAAACGACCAAGAGTGCATTTTTCGATTTTTACAATGTCTGATTTGATTGATCAGAGAAGTGCCATCAAATTTGAATGAAATTTCGGCTGCAGAAACGTTTAGCATGTTGCAGAAGGCATTTGGTGATTCGACCATGTCACAGAAAAATGTTTATAACTGGTACAAAAACTTCAAAGAGGGTCGAGAACGTGGCTGATGACTTGGAGCGCTCTGGACGACCATCGACGTCAACAGATGGCCAACACGTCAATAAAGTAAAGGAGTTAGTGCTCAAAAATCGTCGGTTGACTGTTAAAGACCTTACTGATATGATCGGAATATCAGAAGGATCTGTGAAAACCATTTTGAAAGACCATTTGGGTCTACAAAAAGTCAAATCTTGTTTGGTACCGAAAACTCTCAATTTCTTGGAAAAAAGTCGTCGCGTTGATGTGTGTGAAACAATGCTTTCATACTATCAGGTCAAGCTCAAATGCATCATTGTGGGAGATGAGACTTGGATTTATGCTTACGACCCTGAAAAAACCGACCAATCAAGCGAATATCGTGCTAAAGGCGAGGCCAGACCGAAAATAGCACGTCAAAGTCGTTCAAAAATAAAGGTCATGATGACAGTTTTTTTCGATTTTCGTGGTGTGGTGCACTATGAATTCCTTCCACCTAGCCAAACTGTTAATAAGGAATATTATTTGAGCGTTATGCGTCGTTTACGTGAAGCAATTCGTCTAAAAAGACCAGAATTATGGGCCAACAACTCCGGGGAACGCGTTTCGAGTCGATATTAGGCTGAGTTATGTTATGTTATGTGATATGTTATGTATATTTTTGCTATGTTATGATGTACTTCGTTAAGATGCGCTGATAAGGAGGCTGCATTCATATTGTATTACGTTATGATATGTTCCGCTATGTTATGCTGTATTATGTAATTTATGTTTTTGATATGTTAGGATGTAGTTCGTTATGTCGCGCTTATATGGAGGCTGAATTCATATTGTATTACATTGTGATATGTTCCGTTATGTTATGTCGTGTTATGTTATGTGATTTGCTAGGTTTGGTTTTGATATAACTAGTTCGTTATGTTGCGCTGATATGTAGGCTGAATTTATATGGTATTACGTTATGATATGTTCCACTATGTTATGTTATGTTATGCTATGTTATGCTACATGTAATATTATGTTGCTTTGTAATTTTTGTGATAACGTCTTATAATTCGATGTAGCCGGCTGCACGCACCAAAATATGCGTCGTTATCTTGCTTGAACAGCATGTTATGTTATGTTATGTTATGTTATGTTATGTTATGTTATGTTATGTTATGTTATGTTATGTTATGTTATGTTATGTTATGTTATGTTATATTATGTTATGTTATGTTATGTTATGTTATGTTATGTTATGTTATGTTATGTTATGTTATGTTATGTTATGTTATGTTATGTTATGTTATGTTATGTTATGTTATGTTATGTTATGTTATGTTATGTTACGTTACGTTATGTTATGTTATGTTATGTTATGTTATGTTACGTTACGTTACGTTATGTTATGTTATGTTATGTTATGTTATGTTATGTTATGTTAAAGTATATTATGTTATGTTAATGTTAACTCATTCTCTATATCCATACAAAATATCTATCAAACAAATAAAATTAAAATTTTCTTTTGAAAAATGCAACCATTCAGTCAGTATTTTCTTATGACGTTATCACGTTAAACTATCGTCAGTAAACCGACTTTACAGACAACCTCTTTTTTTCTCCTGACTACTCCTTTGAGGAACGTAGGACATCTACAAGGCTTCTCTAAGGTACGCGAATAAATTCTATCGTCTTACCGTTGCCCCAGCTTCTGTTTATGGAAGATAAGTCATATAGGATGGATCTTTTCCAGGTGTTCTTTGGCCGTCTGCGGCATCTGCTTCCCTGAAGATTCCAATTTAGGGTCATTCTTGTGTTGCTGTGGGACGGTTTTTTAAGAGATGGCCTATCCAAATCTATTACCTGCGTGTTAACTAGCTAAAGGTGGACTCCTCGTTCGTTTGTCTTTAAATTTCTCCGTTACTTATTATGTTGCCAACTCAACAGCCCCATACAGTGCTTTGATTAGGCGAATTATTTTTGGTGGGACTTCTCGTATACTCAATGCTAGCCAAATTTTGCTGAGTTTAATGGTGTGGAGTCAATTAAGAGTAAGTATAGCGGCGAGTGCCATTCGTCCGATTGCTCGACAATGACGCGTAGCGTCTTCGGTTTATCGACGCAGCTGCGTTGGCGGCGGAGTCCAGCTTTCTCATCTCTTAAAGAGCTTTCGACGTGCTTTAATCTTCCTTTCAAGAGTTGTTGCTAGTATTTTGTGGGCAGTTTTCAGTAGCGTTAAGCCTCTCCTGTTACCGCAGTCCCGTAGGTCGCCTTTCTTCACAAGTTTGACGACGATGCCTTTGGTCCACGAAAGAGTCAGCTGCTGGTTGATCCACACTGCGGAAATATATTTATTTTTTAATGAGAATAATTTTCAATAATTTTTAAAATCTCACATCATAATCAAATTTTATAAATAATATATTTTCAGTTACGCATTTTTCCACCGTATTTCAACAGCATTGACAAAAACTACTTTACTAACTTACATGCATAATTTGATTGCATGTCGCCAGCACAACCAGCCAGCACAACAAGCACTAACCCAGCTTCGGTTTCTTGGGAAGCTCATGCATAGCTTGAAAATGTGTGCAAAAATTAAGAAAAAGTTGGCCGTAAAAAAATGTCGTCCTTATTAATATTATTTATACTGAATTTTATAAATCGAAGCAAGTGCTGGAACTCGAATTAGGGGAGGAGATAACTGTTTATTAGAAAATATTTTAAGTTCTCTTCAATGATATGAGGAAGCTAGCCATAAAACCGACAATAGCTGCCTCTCAGCTACTCAACTATGAGCACAAAAAGCAAGCGTACCAGTACACGCGCGTACCAATATTTGTATTTGGATTTGTATTTGTATTTACCTACACGCAAATATATATGCATGTGTGCACATAAGTGCGTACATATGCACAAGAGTAAGATAAGTGCGTCTGCGCCCATTAGCTTCAAGTTCATGGCGAAATCGCAGCGGCAATACATTAGCCAATTGACATTTCAGAGTGCCACAACTACCGTCAACAAATACCAACCACTTCCCTCACTACCTATACTCACTATGTGCGCCATATCAATGAACTGCAATAAAAACAATAACAACAGTCACAACAATAACAACAAATGTGAATGTGGACTAGTCGGTAGATATTCATGTCCATGTATGTTCCTACATACTAAACATTCAAGGCGACGTAAAAGTTGTCTCGGTTGCACACCAAAACCTGTCATCATGTCACTGCAGCACCAGCACCAGCACCAGCAGCAGCAGCCGCAACTACCGCAACGACAACGACAGCAATTGCCTCAAATGTGGCAGTGACAGCGCCAAGTTTTTCTTTCTTTGCCTCATTGCGTATGTGCGTTTACGCATGCGTCGCGGCATCGTTTTTTACCGCTTTGCCTTTATCGCATGACTGGTCGTGCGGCACAGGTTGGATTGGTTGGATTGGTTTGATATGGTTTGGTTTGCTTTTGATTTTTACCTTTTACAGGTGCTGGCAGCTCGAAATATGGGTTAGGAGGTCTTAAGTATTTGTATTGTTTTCTTTGGCATGTAGTTGGCGTCGCACGCCACTTTGAAACGCTGACCGCTGATTGGAGGTTTTGATTAATGTAATAAGAAGAGACTCTTAACGTATTGATCCGGTGTGACCCTCAAACTGGTTTTCAATATTCTGCTTGTCAGAGGATTTTCCCTTTCGTGAAGCGTGGAATGCAAGCAATGGCAGGTACACAACGAACAACTTTCTTTTGTTGCCAATAAGATTGAAATTCCTGCACAACCCGGAATATTAAACAAGTACATAAGTTACTGCTAGATAATCGACGATTTAATTGCGTTCAAAAGGGAAACTGCGGTGCACTTCTAAAATGTGCTTTGCTAAATCTTCTTCGCTAAACCCACTTTGCATATCCAATCCACATTTCTTGTCTGCTTTAATTATTTTAATTTGTTACCTACAGCTTCCCAGCAGGAAAAATTACTTTCACAGAATTTAATACCATTAAAGTTGTATTCATTCAGCGAATGGTGGAGGACATAAGCATTCCTCTAAACAAACTGTACACTGCGTCTCACTTGAGCGTAATCGCGGAAACCAATAAAAGGTGGTATCTGACTACTAACGGCCAAAACTGAATTTTAAAGGGCCAGAATGTCTGTTTGGATTCAACCGAGCAACTACCAGCGTCGTCATAGGGGTTATAACGGGTCGCTGTACTATTGGCACCCTAGCCAGTAGAATGGGTTGTGGATATCAAGAAGCTGAAGCTGTGGATATCAAGAAAAAATTTAGTCGGTACAACACCTCCTCTGAGAATGGACTCGATTTCAAAGAAGCCGTGCAATATCCGCCAAATATCTTGCTGATTTTTTCTTAAAAAGATCTAAGAGGCTTAAGCAACTTAGTTAAGCAACAATGGGGCTTAGAGCCATCGATTGTCTTGTCAAGTAACCTGTCTAACCTAGCCTAACCTAAGTTGTAGTCAGTATTTTACTTGTTTTTTTTTTTGTCATTTCTCAAATCAGATATTTATATGGAAACAGTGAACACCAATAGTGTAAAATTGTATTCAAAAAACGTGTGCGGTAAAAATCGGCTCAGAAAAAGCTCTTGATCCAATGCTCAGTGTTTGTGTTGAGTTTTAGTTTTGGCTCAGTGACTTTTTGAATATCACGACACTAATCCCCAGGTGATTCTACTACCACCCACATACCTCGAAAAATGCATCCTTTCATTCGATGAACAATCGGGCCACACTTCTGCAAAAATGACAAAATTCGCACTCGGCAAGCAATGGTTAAACTCGGCGTACATTTCTACTAAGGTAAAGTTAGGTTAGGTTTTTGTGGTAGTCGGTTCAGATTAGCCAACTCAATGAGACCATGTAGGTCCGTTGTGATACCTCTATGTAACATGGGAACCTCAGTAGATAATCATGATGGAACCATTTAGGCACTCTAATGAAGCGTAGGACAGGTTTTTAAGTTCCGTAAGAGAGTCAAAATTGTATTTTCCTCACATCCTTTCTCTACTACTGCTAGCTAAGGCTGGACAATTACAGAGGAGGTTTTCTACTGCTTCTTCCCATTCCTCGTTTCTACAACTTCTTCAGTATTCATGAGAAAATTCTCCTAGCCTAGAAGAGAGCCTGACTAACAGTCAATGACCGGTGACACAAGCCACGACCTTCGAGATGTGCTCTCTTGAGAGATTGAGCAATTCTCTTGAACTTTTATTAGCTATTTGTGTGCAAATTACCCTGGTTGTAACTCAAGCATTTCCTTCTCTCCATGACCTATTGGTCTACTGGAAAATATTATTTTAGTTACCATGGTAATTCCAATATTGCCTCTGTTTTCAATTCAAGCAATGGAAGTACCCTTTTTGGCTAGCTCATCGGCCTGGCAATTTCCTTCAATGTCTTTATGTGCCGGAACCCATATAAGGATGACCTTGTCTGAGTGCCAGGCTTTCCTAAGCAACCTTCGTTCTGAGTATAACTGCCTCCGTGGATTTGATGGCCGCCTGGCTATCCGAGAAGATATTTATCGTAGTTTTTGTTACGGCGTGTGTGTTAAGGTACACAGTTACCTACTTTATGGCTAAGACTTCTGCCTGGTAGACGCTACAGTAGTCCAGAAATCAGACAGATAATTCTAGTCCTAATTCTTTTGAAAAAATTCCATAGCCTACTTTGTTTTCTAGCTTGAATCCATCTATGTAAACATGCATTTCCCCTCTTCTCCATGACCTTAAGTTTGACACTCTCTGATGTTAATCTTGAAGAGCCTGTTGAAGGTGGGCTTAGCGAAAGAGTAGATTTATCAATAGATCGATTTCTTGATTATAACTACTCATAGTTTAGTAGTATAGATGAGTGACCGATCGGCCGGGTCTCCCATAGCTCCATATTATTAAATCTAAGCTCTGAAGAGGCTGTTTTCCTACCAGATTTCTAGCAGGCAAGTTGATTAGCACCTCGAGCGCTTTATTTGGGGTAGTCCTTAAGGCGCCGGTGATGCATAAAAATGCAGTTCGTTGGACTTTTCTCAGCATACATAACTTGCCTTTTGCGTTGATGGCCACCATACAAGTATTTCTTATAACAAAATAGGCCGAACTACCAAACTACAAAGCCAATATGTAATACGAGGTGTTAATCTCCATTTGATTCCGACCCCTTTTTTGCATGTGTGCAATGCTTTATGTCGGTATGTAAATACTAATTTTGGAAAAATCTCGACCACAGCCGCACCTAGCGAGTCTAATTTGTGCCTCATATTTCATACTTCTCAGCGTGGTCTATCTAGCCTTCTCGACTTTCAGAGCCAAAAAAAACATGTTGGTATATTTGAAATTACTTTTGCCACGCGCACTAGTTAAGGATGAGGTGGCTGTACGGCGGCCGTCGTAGCCGAATGGGTTGGTGCAAGACTGCCATACGGAAGTGTGAAAGTTCGAATCACCGTGCGTGAAACACCACATGATAGTTGTCCCTCGGCAGGCAATGCAAAACTCCGAGTGTATTTCTGTCACGGAAAAGCTACTCATAAAAAATCATCTGTCGTTTGGAGTTGTCTTGTTGGTCTATAGACAAGGTCTAGAAATATCTCGATTCCAGCGCTACCTAGCGAATTATAATTTTCCGCGAGAATTATAATGCTGTTTTATAAGCTTTGACTGAAACTCTTGTATTGAATTTAGGTGGCAACCCTACTCAAATAAAGTAATACTCAAATTATAACAGCGCGCTTTACCATTTTGGCTTAAATCAATTTGATAAGTGAAATTTATTATATTAGAAAAAGCTGGGTTGGTGTGTGACTACCATTTGGAGTTCAGAAAGAACGTAGGTTCGAATCTCGGTGAAACACCAAAATGAAGAAAAAGTTTTTTCTAATAGCGGTCGCCCCTCGGGAGGCAATGGCAAACCTCCGAGTGTATTTCTGCCATGAAAAAGCTCCTCATAAAAAATATTTTCCGTTCGGTGTCGACTTGAAACTGTCCAAACCTCCATTTCTGGAACAACATCAAGATGCACGCCACAAATAGGAGGAGGAGCTCGGAACTTTATTTATATATATAAAGCTGGCAACCCTGCTCAAAAGCATTTCTTGACCGAAGTGCTATTTTTTTGTTCTTTTTGCTTTGCTGCTGCTGAAGGCCGTAATTGCTAATGTTGGCATTTAGTTGAATTCAATGCTGATAAGAGTTCCTTCGAGCACAATCAAAGCAACAACACCTATTTTAAAGTCGTTTCCTGGGTACTTGTTATCGTGAGCAGTCCAATGTCCATCTATCGAGTGCGCATCAGCATTTGCTGTTCATTAACTACAGCTGTTAGAATTTGAAGCTAAGTTTTGGCAACATAAATTTCTACGCCTAGCCAGTTTTCGCACTTCTCACTTCCCCTTCGTGCTGGTACCCCCCCCTTACTGGTGTATCTACACCACCAAGAGCTACAGCAGCCTGTATAATGGCTGCCCGGAAGATGATGTGCAACATGTTGTTGCACTGCCCGCTCCTCTGAAGAGAAAGTGTCTTTGACTCGCCGACGATAAACAACTGACGCGCGCGAAATACGGCGCGTCGTCATTCTGCAAAAGCAAGAGCGCATCGTAAAGAATAAATCTGTAGTCTGCGAAAAGTTGTTGCATTAAGGCAACAGCAGACGACTTCTGCAAAAAACAATATATATATAATATTTATATACATACGTATGTGTGTATATGTAAATACAACTAATAAAAAATAAGAAGTATTTTTACTTTTTTCGCGCTATATCAGATAAGTTAGCAAGTTTATACTTCTGCTGCTGCACATGTGAAAGTAATGAGTTTGAAGCATATTTTCATAGCGGCCCAGGCGTCCTGACGGGCAAGCAGTGGAGCAGGTGGGCAGGCAGATGAACGCCACAATTCTGGGAGGTTTCGAAAGTCAGCAATCCGGTTGTGTGCATTGCATTGATGAATTTTTGGAATTCTCTCTTCTTGTGCCATGTGCGGCTATGTGCGTATGTTTGTGTGTGATTTTCGATTTTGCAATCTTTGCCGATACCGCCATCCCAAAAAGAAAAAAACAAAACAGCTACAATTATGCAAAATATTCGCTCCCAAAAGCGAATTCTTCAAGTAATAGCTACGAATGTTTGGCGATTATTTTTGCCAACCACTTCATCTTTCTCATACGCGTACGCGCCTACATAAGTACATAAATATGTTTATGTAGATATGCATTTTAGGGCGTATCGATTTGTGTGGGAAAAAACTCAAACAATCGCAATGGAACGAAACCTGCTGCAGATCAGTCTGAGAATGGCTATTAAGTTATTAAAAATAGTTTCACGAAATCAGGAAATCAGAAAAGTTAGGTTAGTTTCATGTAAACTTTCCGGCAAAACAGTAAGAAAAAGAGTTTTGTGTTAACAAAAAATGTAAAAGAATAATCTACAATGGCGTCAGTTCAAAAAATTATGCTTTTAAATTCAATGAAACCTGAGTATTCGCAACTGTAGTTACTTATACTAAAGTAGAAACTCGATTCTTGCACGTAATTAAAACCGGGCGCGGTGCAAGTTTCGAGGTTGTCGCAAGTAAGTTTTCTACACAAATTAAAATAAATTTTTTACTGATAAGAACTCAAGAATATTTTTTTCATTATATTAATTAAATACAGTTTTAAGCACTAAGTTTCATTTGAAATTAAAGAAATTTTCGATTTTGGTTTGTTCTGTACACATTCGCCTCTTCAGTACCACACTGTTTCTGAGCCTCTGCAGCACCATAACATTGTTTTGCTCTGCCCAATCCAGGCATATATTGAATGCTGAATGCTGCCTCCTCCGATGTAATTTTATTTGCATTTAAGGGGACCGTCTAGTTTAGCACTTTCAGAAAATCAATTTTTTTTTACATTTTTCGAAAGTATATGTCTGTAGAAATATTGTGTTTAAATTTCAGAGAGTTCGGAGCAGTGTAAATATATATTTTTCTTACCTGAACATCACTACCTAGAAGCGCTTGCCTGAGCTTCTACCACAAGATATCAACAGACGCCAAACCGCAGCATTCAGACTGCGCGATCACCTGGTGTAATTACCTTCAAGCAAAAGCTGATAAGAAACCGTACAAACATAAACCCGCTTTTGCTTCTGATGTTCAAGAAGTGTTGAAGCCGATTTACGAGGATCTTACTAAATCAGAATTGCTCGAATGGTGTTTAGGTGGCCATACTCAAAATAACAATAAAAGTTTCAACAACCTTGTCTGGAACACGGCGCCCAAACACCTTTACAATGGGAAAAAAGAACGAAAAGGAAACGAGCTCAATTGCAGAAGAATGATGAAATGGAGAGTGCAGAAGGTGCTCCCTACGGTGCAGGCATTGCTGATTGAGTCGAGGTAAGATTTTTTTTTTTCAATTTTATATTAAAAAAAACTTTAAACGCGTTTTTCTCAAAACAACGTTTTAAAAACGGTACCAAGGAGTTTACAAAAACTATTGGACCGATTCTTTTGAAATTTAAACCACATAATCTACACATACTAAGCGAGGTAGTCCACCTATAAAATATTAAAATTTTGCATTGTTACTAATTGTTTATTTAAAAAAACAGCGAAAAAAAAGTGCATTTTTTTTTTAATTTTTGACCGCCATTTTGATATTTTTCGATAAATATTGATTTTTTTAGGTGGATTAACTAGTATTTGTTATACTGAATCTAACCCATTTTGATTTTTTTGTTTCAGACTAGCCGTTCCCGAGATCTGCTTGGTACCGTTTTGCACTTCGATTTTAAGGCGTTTACGCGCGGCCACCATTTTGTACATTAAAATGCAATAAAATGAATAAAAAAATTTTCTTTTACACAATTTAAGACTTTGTTTATTATATCTAACAATATCTATATCTGTATCTTTCATTACATACTCAAAAATAGTTCCCAAAAATAGCTTTTTTTTTGCGCATGATCTGGACGGTCCGAAAAAACAATGATTTTCAATAATTTTTTTTTAGCTAGTAAATTGCTTTATTTTACAAAAATAAAAACATAAGATTAATACATCATGTTTTTATATTATTTTTTTACTCTCTCTAGCCATAATGTTTTGTCCGAAGTCTCAAATTGGCATGTGTCAGAGGAAACATCTATGTCGGATCACAGACATATTAGATTCGATATAGGTGCAACCAAACCACAAATGACAATTTACAGAAACCCCAGAAAAACTAACTGGGACTACTTTCACTTCTATTTAGAACAAAGTGTTAACTGCTCTAAGCGTCACATTCAGCTTATATCTGAGCTTGAGTTCGAATCGAACGAACTACATTCAAACATAATATCTGCGTTTCACGAAAGTTGCCCAGTAAAAGTGAAAAAGCCACAAAGAAATGTTCCTTGGTGGAATAGTACACTTTCCAACCTGCGTAAAGAAACAAGAACCCTATGGAATAGAGCTAAAGCAATGGGGGACTGGTCCTCCTACTCAACAGCCCTAACCAACTACAACAAAGAATTGAGGAAATCTAAAAGGGCTACTTGGAGGAATCACTGTGAAAAGATCTGTAGTCTTCCGGATGCTATTCGTATCCAAAAAGCCCTACTAAAAGATCACTCAAACGACATTAGTACCCTGAAAAAGCCAGACGGAAGCTACACAAGGAATCCAGAGGAAACCAGTCAACTTCTGCTGGACACTCACTTCCCTGGATCACTTGTGCTAGACGAGATCTCTGTACCGGCAGAAACTACTACATCTGCGGGTGCTGAGAACTTAAAACTAGCAAACAAGCTATTCCATGAAAAGCGGGTACAATGGGCGATATCAACATTCAGCCCATACAAATCTCCTGGTCCTGATGGGATATTCCCCTGTCTTTTACAGCAGGGTGCACACCATATTATCCCTAATTTGACCAGACTATACAAAGCAAACTTACTGCTAGGACATTTGCCTACAAAATGGGCTGAGGTTAAGGTTGTATTTATTCCAAAGGTAGGGAAAAAACCCGAACAATTGCCTAAATCATACAGACCAATTAGTCTCAGTTCAGTTTTCCTCAAAACAATGGAAACGATAGTTGATCAGTATATTAGGGAATACAATCTAGCTAAATTCCCACTGCATCGACTTCAATTTGCCTATCAACAGGGAAAATCCACTGAGACTGCAATACACAGCCTGGTAACAGTTATTGAAAAGGCTATTGACTCCAAACAGATAGCTCTATGTGCATTTATTGACATATCAGGAGCTTTTGATAACACCTCCTATGAGGCAATCTATAATGCCCTATATCTAAAGGAGGTACCTGAACCCATCACTAGATGGATAATATTCATGCTGAAATCTAGGACGATCAGCACCGAACTAGGAGGAACAATCAAATCTATCAAAGCCACAAGAGGTTGCCCCCAAGGTGGCGTACTCTCTCCTCTTCTGTGGACTCTAGTTATAGATGAACTTCTCCACAAACTGAATAACCTAGGATTTCACACTCAGGGTTACGCTGATGACCTAGTAGTTTACGTATTAGGGTGGCATGAGGAAACCATTTCGGATCGCATGCAGCAAGCCCTTACAATAATAAACAAATGGTGCACGGAAAAAGGGCTCTCCATCAACCCATCCAAAACAACACTTGTACCGTTTACTAGGAGAAGGAACATAAATCTCAAATGTCCGATCCTTAATAGAACAACACTTGAACTCTCGACAGAAGCGAACTATCTTGGCGTTAGTCTTGACAAAACGCTTACGTGGAACTCCCATATTGAGAGAGTTACTTCAAAAGCCACAAGGGCATTCTTTGCCTGTACAAGGCTTTTTGGTAAGACATGGGGACTAAGCCCTAGAATGACCTTCTGGACATTCACCACAGTTGTAAAACCCATAGTCACTTATGCATCCTTAGCATGGTGGCCCAAGGTCAAGCAAAGAAAGGCGGCAAACGAATTAAGCAAACTGCATCGCCTGGTATGTGTTGGGATTACAGGGGCTATGAAAACGTGCCCCACGGATGCATTGGGTGTGCTCCTGAACATACCACCGCTTCCAATTCTAATTGAAAGGGAAGCTCGATCAAGTGCCTTAAGATTAAAAGGTATATCTGAACTCAAAAGTGGGGATATGAAAGGACATTTAAAGATCTTAGAAGACTTCCTACATAGTCCCATTCTTCATAGGGATGATATACTATCACCCAAACCAATACTCTTCAGGAACTTCCAAGTTATAATCAATGAACGAACAGACTGGAGAACTAACTCTATCACCTTCAAACCTGGCTCCCAGCTATGGTTTACTGATGGGTCCAAATTGGAAAATGGTAGAACAGGGGCAGGAATCAATGGGCCCAAATTCAAAAAATCGATTCCGATGGGATCCTTCCCAACAATATTCCAGGCAAAAATACATGCCATTGAAATATGTGTGAGAGAATGCCTTAGAAGGAAAATGAGAGGTACTCACATCTACATACTTTCGGATAGCCAAGCGGCTTTAAAAGCCCTTCTATCAACAACCATCACCTCTAAATTGGTAAACGATTGCCTAAACCTCTTAAACACGTTAGGAAACCTCAACACAGTAACACTATGTTGGATTCCGGGACATGAAGGACATGAGGGAAATGAAATGGCTGACGACCTTGCAAAACAAGGAGCAAATATGCAACTTACTGGTCCTGAGCCTTTCTGTGGACTGACAAAAGGCCACATTAATCAATTCCTTAGGAAATGGGAGGAAAGAAAACTTGCCGCACACTGGCTAAACTGTGCCGGTCAGCGTCAAGCCAAACTATTCCTAAGTCCCAACAAAGGAATATCTGACAAATTTCTCTCACTAAACAGAGTAGATCTGCGTCTTTTAACTGGATACCTTACAGGTCACTGCAGCCTGAGGTACCATCTAAACAATATTGGTCTATCCGAGACCAATGTCTGCCGCTTTTGCGAAATGGACATAGAAAGCTCAGAACATGTGCTTTGTGAGTGTCCTGCGTTGGGCAGACAAAGACTTCACCACCTTGGTGGTATCGTAGTATCTCCATAATAATAATACATCATGTTTCGGCATGACTTTAGAAAAAAAAAAAAAAACAATTACGGATTGTATAGCTGTTTGTGTGGGGCCCGTTTCTCCAGAAGTCCCTTGCGGTGATCATCACAAGTCCTTGGATATTCATCTAAAATCAATCGAACAAGATAAATTAGTTTTATTGATAGATAACCTTGTGCCTTTTTTCAAAATTAGGCTCAGGAAATAAAAAATTAAAAAAAAATCCAAATTTTTGAAAAACAAAATCTTTCGAAGCACGAGTTTTTTATGTTTTACAAAAACAGTATAAATTTTATTGAAATCTACTAAGCGGTTCTTAAGTTACAGAGATCACAAGTTCAAAAAACATAGTTTTGAGAAAAACGCATTTAAAGTGTCATCTAATAGTTCTTCAGCTGTCACAGCAGCTTTCAAAATATCGATTAGCTGTTCCCTACGTAGCATTATACCTTCTCGAGTGTTATCGTTAATGCGCTTATCTGCCACTTTCATACGTGCAGCATGCAGCTACTTGCTCTGAACGCTCCGGAGCGCCCGAGTGTCCCGTGTTAATTGTTGAATAACTCGAAAAGTATTTGTCGGATTCACTTCAAATTTTCACACAATATTTTTAAGATATTACACTTTAAGAAAATGTAAAAAAATCCAATTTTGTTTTTTAATTTTGACTACCCCTAACCCCTTAACATAACATCACGCCGGTTGTTCCTTCAACGACTATTTCGTCATCTTCATTGCAGTTATTCTTCTTCTGCAGTTTAAAGCTGTGGTGGCAAATGAGGTCCATTGCTCGATTTCAGATTGGGAGACTTACTGCAATGCGTCTACTTCCTGACGTAAAATTGCAATGAATTGAATATTGGATGCATCATTAGCTATCTGTACTCGTAACTCCGAAAAAGGAATGATATCGTCACAATCCCAGTCAGCCGATTTTCAAACAGTTTCTGAAACGTTAACTGAATTGAAGTTGCAGTACGGGCATCCCAAGCACCAGCTAAAAAGCTAATTGCATCTTTCAGGTCGATATTTCGCAGTGACTCATCGATAATTTCTCTACAAACAACAATGTGACTTAAGGAGTCCCGGTGATCTAATATAGAGAAAATTTACAATAAATAAAATGAAAAACGAAACGATATTTAAATTTTTTGCATATAAAAATGAAAAAAAAAAAATGTTTAACTTTAATATTTTTAATTTCTCCCAAACCGTCGTCACATACAGATGCGGATGGTCTTTCAGCTATTTTGTTTAAGAATTGTCTAGCGTTAGCAATTTCTCTAGAGATTATTTTTCATAAATCTTTATCTAGGGCCACTTTCTTAAATGATTAGAAGTTTACAATCATTGCACCTTTTTGTAAATGTAGAAGAAAAAATGATGTTCGTAATTATAAGACGATTTCCAAATTACCAATCATCTCTAAACTGTTTGAATGCATTGTAAAGCACAAAATTTATTTTGCGGTTAAATCTTTAATTAACCCAAACCAACATGGTTTTGTAACTGGCCGTTCTACAACTACTAATCTTGCTGTTTTTAACGAATTTTGTATTTCATAATTTTCTAAAGGGCTCCAAGTTGATTGCGCCTAAACTGACTTCTCTAAGGCATTTGACAAAGTGTCGCACGAGATTTTATGTAGTAAACAAGTTGGCTTTCTTGGGCTTTCACTCCATCTTTCTGCAATGGCTAAATCATGTTTGACGGACAGACGGTGTGTGGTAAAAATTGATGGAGCTTTATCGAACCACTTTGTTGCTACCTCAGGTGTCCCGCAAGGGAGCATCTTAGGGACACTTTTGTTTGTCATTTTTATCAATGACATAAACAAATGTTTTACTTTTTCTAATTTCTTGCTCTTTGCGGATGATTTACAAATTTGTTCATCTGTTAAGGACTCAATGGATGTTCAGAAGCTTCAACTCAACTTGAACAATCTTGATCGTTGGTGCAAAAGATCGCGCGTGTCCGTAAATATTAAAAACATGTTTTCATTTAACATGTTCGAGACGTCAGTGCATGTTTAGCACATCCTATACCATTTCAAATGATCAAGTACATGGTGTGTCAGAGTTTAAGGATCATGGAGTATTATTCGACGCAAAATTTTCCTTCAGTGGTCACATCAATTTTATTCTTTCAAAATCGTATTCGGTTCTAGGCTTCATCCGTCGCAATACAACAGAATTTTCTGATCCGTATACCCATAAATACCGCTGTTTACGTCTCTTGTTCGTTCTCACTTAGAGTGCTTTGTTATCATTTGGAGACCTAACGACCAGCTCTCGATTAATAGAATAGAACGCGTTCAAAAAATGTTTCTTAAGCAAGCATTACGTTCCCTCTGATTTGAGTCGCCTGTTCCATCCTATAATTCTCGACTAAAGCTAATTAATGTAGAATCTCTTGAAAAGAAAAGAACAGTTCTTTCACTTTCGTTTATTTTCAGTGTTGTTAATGGCATCGTCGACTGTCCAGATCTACTTGAGCGGATAAGCTTTAATGTTCCCCAAAGAAGTCTTCGAAATGTTTACCCTTTTTATGGCGAAAACTTTAAGACCAAATTTGCGAGTAATTCACCCATTGCTCGCGCACTTCGAGACTATAATTCATTATGTAAAACCAGTCTGCTTGATTTTGCATTATCCAGTTCTAATTATATCTTTAAATTAAAAAATTTTAATTTAGTTACTTAATATTGTATTTACATTGATTGCTGATATTATAGTTGCCAAATTTGGCTTGATTCTCTTTACATTTGTGTCTAGTCTGTAAGGTAATTTGTACGGTAGATTATTAAAATAAATAATTAGATATTAAAAAAAAATTCTAGACCACCCTTAAGGGACTTTTTGTAGCTCAATTTAGTAAGAATTATAGTTTTTTGATCCATGGGCTGTATTACTGCCCTACAGTTTGCAAGAAAGCACGGATATTTGGCCGTCGTAGCTCTTTAACTCGCCTTCTTTGGGATGGCATGAAGCATTACCAATAAGAAGAAGTGATTTTTCCGGAAGATCTCGCGCACAGAGGAACTCTTTTTCTTGTTTATTTAAGCAATTTTTGATTAAAACCGGATTCTTTGTTTTGGCAAAAAATCTTAAACAAATAATCTGTGAAACCATTCTTCAAATAAAGCTAAAGCCAACCGAGGCCTTTTATTTCCTTTGTAGACAACAAATATATCAGACAAATTTTTTTATGAACTTTATGACTCCCACCTGTATTTGCGCAAGCAAGGAACGTTATTCTCTCCTTACTGATCTTAAGCCCCGAGGTCTCTTTTGAGCGTACAAGAGTTTTATTGGGTAAGAGCTTCGAGAAAATTAGTCCATAGAGCCATTCCGCATCAAGTGTTCCAAAGATTTTGAATATTATTGACAATTTTTCTGAAAATTGGTATATTTGTTGACTTGAGCTGGATAAGGAGTAACATTAATACATATATTTTTAAGATTTTTTCAACGGTGAAAATTTTTGTTTAATGTTGGTTTTTTAAGGTTTTTTAGGATAAAATATACCTTTAAAAAAAATTTTTTTTTTTTGACAATTAATTTGGTTTTTTGTTCAACATTTTTACAGAAAATTTGTTTCGACATATTTGAAAAAGATCCCTCCGTAGATTAACAAATAAATAAATAAAAACAGGTACAGTGGTTCAACGAAAAATCTGTGCTAAATACTGCTCTAGCGAAGCGCTAGCATACGTACTTGTATCGGGTGTTTTTAGCTGCATGGGAACTATTGATATCGATAACTATGGTATGTCATCATGAATCGTTTAACGCCAGAACAATGCTTCAAAATTGTGGAAATTTACTTTGAAAAAAAAAATTTGTTTGCGAAGTTCATAGAGCACCGGCGGCATCATCTGCCCGTATTTCTTTCGAAAAGAGGAAGGAGCTGCCGTTGTGGTGAATGGCGGACACTATAGACCCATGCTGGCGGAGTTTTACTTTTCAAAGATTAATCAGCTAAACATCGATGACATTTTGTTCCAACAAGATGGCGCAACTTGCCATACAGCGCGCCTAACAATCGATTTATTGCAATATTCAAGCCCCCATTGGAAAAAGTAATCCCACTTATCAAATTTTCAGAGATTACTGGGCAAAGTTTCATCTTTTAGTACAAAAATAAACAAATAAATCTGAGTGGAATGTTTTTCAAAAACAACCAAAAAAATTTAACACAAAAATGTTTAACAAAAAAATATTTTCAAAAAAATTTTATCAAAAAGAAATAAACTTTCAGAGGGGGGTGTTTATAAAAAATAACAAAAAAAAATTGTCAAAAAAATGTTACAAAAATTATAAAAATTTAGAAAAGAACCGAAGATATTCAACTTTAAAAAACCGCTATACCGAAATTTTCAACATTGAATATATCACAAAGATGTTACATTTTTCAGTGTATTTGATCTTGCGCGTACTCAAACCTACAAATAAGCAAATTTTCGAAAAAATCTATGACAGTGTCCAAATTATTGTGTTTGGATCATTTGACATGGAATTGCTTTATACTCCTCCGCAGGGTTAAATATTTTCGAAGTGGCCAACATCTCCCAGCCCGCATGGATTCCTTACATAAAGTTCGGAAATTTCTAGTAGTTTTTTTAAGATACAAAAAATATTAGTTGTCACCTCCAGAAGTTGCATCTCAGTCCCTACAAGTGGCGTAATATTGGCCGAACTTGTGTCGCATTTTTATTGCTTTGGGCTTCTATGCTGAAAGTATTCGATGCGGTACCAGCTGGTGGTAGCAGAGGGAGAGGAAAGCCTCCTCTGCATTGGAAAGATCAGGTGGAGAAGATTGGTCATTTTCCCGAATCGAATTTCCCGAATGCCGCTGGCCCGAATGTCTAAAATTCCGAATAACCAAAATCCCGAATGCCATTTTCCCGAATGCCAGTTTCACGAATGGCTATGTCCCCGAAAAATAAAATTTTTTTTTTATTAGTAATAAAGGATGTACTGCAATAAATTTTTGTAAAAGTGAACATATACATATTTGTAAACCAATTAGAGCACAATATTATAAGAAATTGCTTTTAAATAGTCCAATACTCTGTTTTCTCTTCTATAATTATCGTAGGAAGCTGTGATCGCTTGGATTCTGCTTTGAAGCTGATACCATTTCTTCGTTGGTGCAGCTCTTACCGATCTCCCTAAACTAACTCCGCAATAACACACTCTGTATCGGCTTGCTCTTTTTGTATTTCTGTCAGAAGGGAGTACAAATCTGGGTGGTGTTTTCCCACTACTATCGCGAATCGGTTATGCCACCATTTATGCGTCAATTATTTAAAAATATTCGGTAAATTAGTTATTCGGGAAATTGGTTTTCGGGAAAATGGATTCGGGAAACTGGCATTCGGGAAAATGGCATTCGGGATTTTGGTTATTCGGAATTTTAGACATTCGGGCCAGCGACATTCGGGAAATTCGATTCGGGAAAATGACCGGATACCGGTGGAGAAGGACTTGGCTTCACTTTTTGTGTCCAACTGGCGCCGGCTAGCATCAGTAAGAAACGACTTGCACGCTTTGTTGAACTCGGCTAAAATCGCGTAAAGGTTATCTCGCAAATTAAGAAGAAGAAGAATATTATGCAGAGAGCGATGGTATGATCGGAGCATGACCTATTAGTGCGAAACCCCTATTTCTTCTAGAGTTGGAGAAAAAAATATATTGATGAACAGCTATTGGAGTGTGCAGATTGTATGCCTGTTAAGCTTTGACTCTTCTATTACCTGATTTGATTTCTTGAAAAAAATATTTTTGAAAAATAATTTTATATATGAAAACCTCTATTTTTCGAGCTATTCTCAAAATGGTCTAGTTCACATAAATCTTAATATTTTTTCCAAATATTTTGGCGGAAGTCTTAAATCCAGCCTCGCATAACAAAAGAAATGTCAAAAATTACATAAAGCAGGTACAGTCTAGAAATTAGAACTACTGACACCTTAAAGCGTCACTTATTTTAGATCCTTAAGCTCCATTTTAGACACAGAAATAGCCAAAAATATAAACTTTTCCTATATCAGCTTCAGATGTGAGGATTTACTAGTCAAATCTAAGCGCGGCATAATTTCGACTTTTGATTGTAGCAGCAGCAGTGGATAATAGGTGATTGCAAGTGGTGATTTCGGCAGAAGTTTTTTGTATTTCTATGCGCTATCACTTTTTTGCGCTATTCACATCACACTCACACTCATATGCGCACTCACGCTTAACGTTAGTTAGTTGATTTGTGTGCATTTTCGTTTATTTGCGCATTGGAACATTTTCAATTTGCACTTTTCATTTGAGTTGAATTGTTGAGAAAACAGATTCGAAAGTTCAATTTCATACATTAAATACGTATGTGTGTGTGTAGAGATATAATCTCTTTTGGCTTTTGAAGTGCGTGCTACTGTCACTCGCCGCTGTCATTGCGATTGCTAAGTGATTCGCATTGATTGTCACTGCATTGTCAGTGCTTTGTTATTATTGCAATTTTTTGTGTATATTATTTGTGCAATTGTTGTTGCTGTTGTTGTGTTATTATAGCGCTTCTTCGTTTTGCTGGAAAATTGCATTTAACTTAATTCCCATCACGGCGGCGTTCGCTGTGACAAGCCAAAGTCGCAAACTCTGCGACACATCTAACCAACTCTGCCAAGCTCCATGCCGGCAACCAACGGGGCTTTTCGTCTTCACTCATCCATTTATCTACTATGCATTTGGTCTTTGGCCGGCCAGCAACGGATCTTTGCTCATCTGTCTACTTAAGCGTCATCGTCATATCGTCACTTTGTTGCAGCGGCGTCAGGTATTGTGTTGATTCGCTTGTTGCTTGCAGTGTTGATGTTGTTGATGAAATCTTAATTAGTCTGCCCCTTCCTTGGCTGCCGCTGACTGAAGCAGGCGCTTTATTGGTGTTGTTGCTGTTGTTTTTATTGTTAATATTATTGTTTTTGTTGTTGCCGCTGTTGTCCGCTGTCTGTTTCACCGCTTGACACAATCTGAAATTCTTTCACTTTCTAATTGCAGAAAATTACGCATTTCAATTGTCAGGATTAAATTTTACTTTTCTACATAACTTTCAGATTAAAAAAAGGCTTAAAAATGAATTAAAAACAAATTCAGACGATTTAAAGTGAAGCGATCAGTGAGTTAGTATAAATGACAATTTTAATGTAATTACTGGAGAGCTCGAATGTTGTGAATAATTTTTAAACTTTCTCAAATATTTGATTAAAAAAAACATAAGTCAAATAGCGGTCCAGTTGTTGGCAGTACAGGTCCGAATTGAGCGTTTGGCCATAGGGGAGCAGCTCATAGTGGATGATTCCCTGCCAATCCCACCAAACACACAGAAGAACCTTCCTGGCCGTCAATCCAGGCTTGGCCACCGTCTGGGCAGCTTCACCGCTTTTCGACCACGACCGATGGCGCTTCACGGATTCGTAAGTGACCCACTTTTCATCGCCAGTCACCATCCGCTTCAAAAACGGGTCGATTTTGTTGCGATTCAGAAGCGATTCGCATGCATCCATACGGGCAAAAATGTTTTTTTGCGTCAAGTCGTGTGGCACCCATACATCGAGCTTCTTTTTGAATCCAAGCTTCTTCAAATGGTTTATAACGGTTTGATGACTCATGCCCAGCTCTTGGCCGATGCTACGGCTGCTACTATGCCGGTCTCTTTCGATCAATTCAGCGATTTTATCGCAATTTTCGATGACAGGCCTTCCGGACCGTGACGCATCTTCGATCACCTCTGCACCAGAACGAAAACGTTGAAACCATTGTTGTGCGGTGGAAATGGAAACTGTATCGGGTCCATAAACTGCACAAATTTTATTGGCAGCATGAGATGCATTTTTGCTTTTATCGTAGTAGTACTGTAAAATATGCCGTATTTTCTCTTTATTTTGCTCCATGTTTGCGACGCTATAACTCACGAACGACTAAAAGCAAACAACAATTAATCAAACATGTGTTAGCACGTGAAAAGAGCTTTCCAAAAAGCTCTAGCGTGAACCGATGCGACGAATACAACTAGAACTACGCGCTTGCAAAGACAAGCTTGCGGAAATACCGCAAGACTTTTTTGACAACCTTTATATATTGTCAGGCATGCGTAGCTCGTGATTTTTCCATTCCCTTATTCATCTTCGGCTCCACCTCTTTTCGTTTCGCATAAGATCTCTTCGAGTAGGTCCAGTGATTGATCGCAACGGCATAGGTGAGCCGGACCGTTTGTGTCTATTCGGACGACATGACCCAGCCAACGAAGCCGCTGGATCTTTATTCACTGCGCTATGTCTATGACGAGCTCATACAGCTCATCGTTCCATCGTCTGCAAGGTGCGCCGTCGCCAACGTGCAAAGGTCCAAAAATCTTCCGCATACGTTAAGATGGGCATGATGAGAACATTGTAGAGTGTTAGTTTTGTTCGTCGAGAGAGGACTCCGCATAATTTTACATTAGAATAAATCAATGGAAAGCAGTCGGATATTCCTGTTTGTTTTATCGATCGAAATTCTATTTGGATTTCTCATGTCGCCATTGTTATTTCTTTTAGTCCTCGACGATGTGTTAAATAAATCGGGAACAAACAAACGTGGCGTGCACTGGAACTTCTATGAACACTTAGCAGAGTCCGTCAAAAGGTCAGATCTGCAAAAAAAATTTGGACCAGCTCAGTGCTTTCGCAAGCGAAGTTGACTTTAAAATAAACGCGAGCAAGATGGAATTCATTTCAAATTGTACGCAAAATGAGCGCCTATGGAAAAGAGATCAGTTGTGAGACGGAATTTTTCTACCACGGAAGTAAAATAACACCAGCAGGTGGAACGATTGAAAACATCTTCCCCCCGTATCAACAAATCTCGAGCTACGATTTCCTAGTTGTACAAGATAAGGGGTTTCAAATTCCATATTAGTCAAACCTAAACTACGAATTTGTAATTCCAACATGAAAGCGTTAAAGAGATACATCGCGGTCGTACTACGAAAGAAAAAGATAGACAGTGAAACAAAGCAAAGCCTCACAAATAGAGACCCAAGTAGACGAGCATATAGCATGAAAGTTGGCTACAAATACGGCGGACCTAGATGTGCGTGAATAGAATTGGTGCTTTATGGATGTCGTTCTGGGCCCTCCCCGAAGTAATGCAGAAAGTATTCCCGGGAAGGGTGTCACACCAGAAGGAGAAGAGGGATTATTTTAGTCGCCACACCACTCAACGCAGTAGACGACGGTCGCTGTAAGTGCCAAGGCATTTTGAATCCTACCTCACCCAATAAAAAAATAAAATATGATTTATGTATTATTTAATAAATTAGAATATTCAATAAAAACCTGAGATTTTTTTTGCAATCAACAACAAATTTGTGGCAGTTATCTTAAATGCCCAATGAAGTGGTGCTGCAATTAAGTACATTAAATGATATACAAGAAAGTCTCTATGAAAAAACACAAAATATGCTTTCCATATTTTAATGCACGCGTGCTAAATATTTATCTACATACATACCTGTACATACATACATATGTATGTATATCGCGACAGTATCACACAAATGTAAATTTGCATCCTGAGTCTATCGCAAACTTCATCTCGAAAGAGTTTTTTTTTCATAAGTACATACATACATACATACATACATTCATGTACATAATCGTATTTATGCCCCTGCAAGACGGCTGAATATCAAATAAGAGCTTATATTATCATTACGAATAATGATACGAATAATGCTTAGCGAACAAATCATTTTTGTTCTAACCTCGGGAATAAACTGTGTACTTTCTCCCTGCCATTGTGAAGTTATATCTCTTTTCCTCTCATAGCAACTTCATTACTCTACAAAGGTAAAGTAACTAATCATTTTTTATGCTTACAATATAATTACTGACGACCAAAAACCTGCTTAATTACAAACACCGCAATGTCAAAAGTGCTTAGTAGTGCTATGTAGGGTGCCCATGCATGTGCGGTGCACCAACACATACTCATTTAAATTTAAAATGAAAATTCGCTTAACTTACTTAATCTGTAATAATGTGTTTTAGCCGACTGTGCTGCGTATTCTCCTGTAAAGTGTTAGGAGATGCTTCGCAGTCATCAAATCGGAATGCTTCGGATGACCTGCAATCTGCAATCTGCGGTGATGCTTGGGTAAATGTGGTGGTGCAGCGGTGACTGGGTGCGTGACGATATCTAAAAATATTGAAGTTGAAGGCAGCAGCGAAATTCTTAATTAGAAAAATCGCAACAGCGGAAGCGTTAGCGGCGGCACATTGACAGCCTAATGCTTAGAGCCCCTTTAGCTGCTGGAAAAGTGTGCAAAAGAATGTGGCGCACAGTGAGCATACTCCAATGAATAAATACCAAAATTTTACTTTCATTTATTTTAGTGAATACAAAATAGAAAAATTTATTTTTGTTCACTGCTAAAAATGTAGTATGTTGTTAAAAGCGGACATTTTAATTTTATATTATATTAAAATATTGTCTGTAAGATATGGTATTTTAGTCGATTTTAGAAAAGCGAACAACTGCTTTTTCAGCCTTTTCTGCTTTTTCCGATATGGTACCATCGGCTAAGTACGTAGACGCGTTAATCATATTCACAAAGCATTTGAAAAAGTAGAAGTATTGCACAGCCGCATTTCTCGATATACATATCTCAAGCCTTCGACCGTGTCTGGCATGACGGTTTATAAACCCCTTTTTGGGTGTTTGGCAGGGCTCCTCCTCCTATTTGTGATGTGGCGTGCGTCTTGATGTTGTTACACAAATGGAGGGACCTACAGTTTCAAGCCGACTCTAAACGGCAGATATTTTTTATGAGGAGCTTTTTCATGGCCGAAATACACTCGGAGGTTTGCATTTGGCCGAGCTCCTCCTCCTATTTGTGGTGTGCGTCTTGTCGGCTACGGCAGCCGACGGTTTACTTTGTAAAATAAAGGCTACTCTACCCACAAATTATTGTATCTTTGTCAAGTTCTACCTAAAAAATCGACATTTTTTGTAAAACAAAAAGAAGAACAATCTCAGCTCTGCGAAAGTTTAGCTGATCTCACGATCTACCATTTAGTGAAGAAACTACCGTTGGAACTTTTGCAGATGGCACCGCTTTACTCGCAATTGGCTCCCTCTCTGATGTAGCTTCTCTTAAACTCCGAAAAAAGAACGTGATGAAATAACTCAATGGATCAAAGACTGAAAACTAAAATCGAATGAGACAAAATCTGTTCAAGTTACCTTTACACTCAAGCGAAATACTTGCTCACCCGTAAACCTCAATAACACATACCCCAAAGTAATATGGCAAAATATCTCGGAATGCATCTTGACTGTACCCTATGATCAGAAAGTACAGGCAGGTAAATTTCAGGCAAATTTATTTTATCTTCTTCAAAATATGACCCGTCTGAAGCAACACATATGTGCCAATGTTTAACCCAGTCCTCCATGCACCCCTGGTAGGCCGACGAAGTGATGGCCTTCAGCTCCTTCGTCGCATTCTCTTTCATCTCCTCTATCGACTGAAATCTCCTTCCAAGAAGTGGTAACTTCAACTTGGGAAACAAAAGAAGTCGCACGGGGCCATATCAGGTGAATACGATGCTTGCACGATGGTATTTACTTGGTGTTTGGTCAAATAATCCAGCACGTTTTGGGCTCGGTGCGATGGCGCGTTATCATCATGCAAAATCCAAGAATTTTTTGCCTACATTTTTTCTCAAACGCTTCAAAACGGATAAATAATATCCTTATTGACTGTCTGGCCCGATACAAGGTTTTGGTACACTACGCCTTGGCAATCGAAGAAAATAGTCAACATCACCTTCCCGGTCCTTTTTGATCATAGGGTATGTAAGCTTACATGGAAACCCACATTTTTACTAAACGCAACGCAGGGAGGGTGCGATGTGGACATAGCAACTTTGGGGCACTGAAGCTAACTCAAACGTCGAAATACTTCAAAGAATCGAATCGAAAACTCTGAATGATCACAAATGCCGAAATTCATCTTGATCTCAAAATTCCCACAATAGCAA
The DNA here is from genome assembly GCF_027943255.1 of Anastrepha obliqua. Taxonomy (NCBI): domain Eukaryota; kingdom Metazoa; phylum Arthropoda; class Insecta; order Diptera; family Tephritidae; genus Anastrepha; species Anastrepha obliqua. The sequence continues at coordinate 55,487,962 of NC_072893.1, forward strand.
AAAGCATCATACAATACTTGTATAAAACTTCAATCGCACCCAAACCCCTTGATTACTGAATTTACCACCAATCCCATTTTCTTTAACAGATTGAAAAGGAAATCAACAACAATCATAAATTGAGGAATCGTTCCAACACTGGGTGCTTCCCATGCATGTCTCGTAGAGTAACTTAGATTTAAGTATAAATATTATTAAATGTTATTAAACAGATCGCAATAAATAAATGACAAAGAATTTATACGCTAATTATATAATAAAAGGTGACCAGTTAGCAATAATAGTTTTTCCAATTAGTATGTTTCAGCAGCTGTTAACGTTACCAATCATATCCAACTGTCAACTATTATTATCGGAAAGTGCGCCGAATCTAATGTTCCTTTTACGAGTATTGTAAAATAATTCTTTATTGTTTTGTTTTCATACAATAAATAAATATGATTGAAAATTCTGCACATTTGTAATACGAAAACCCGGATTTTAGCCCATCAACCATTTTCTGCGATGATGTCCATACAAAAGCAGCATTATTTGGGACCCATTCTATACGGGTTCATCTTTAAGAATTGAGGTTTAAAAACGTTTCACTAGATTTGCTATTCAATCGCTTCGTTGGCCTTGCAGTTTGCCTGCATATAAAAGTAGATGTCTTTTGTTAGCATTGCCAACTTTAGACATGAGGAGAAAAATTTCATCGGTAATGTTTATAAGGGGCATAGTTACGAACCATATCAAATGTCACTTCTTCCTGGAGCTAATACTTTTTAATTGTCCCACTCGTAACCTTAGACTCAGCAATACACATACACATATGTTCCATTTACCTTATCACAAAACCAATTTTAGTCGAAATGAACCGCTTTCACGTTGTATAAGGCAGTCTAACCGATTATGCAAAAATTTAGATATATTCTCTAACTCACGAGAGACTTTCAAATCAAAACTTATTCTTGAGATTCCCTTTTAGAATTGTGACTACTGTATCTCACAGTATTGTTTAAGATATATTATGTATATCGAAGCTTTAGTACTAGTAATCTATTTGAGTTGCACTTTGATTGATGAAAGAATGAATAAATAAATAAATAAAAATAAAATAAATAAATAAAATGAAGCCAAAATCAATTTGATGCCTCACAACTGTGTTTTTAAATTTGAATTTATTTTCTTTCTAATAAAATATATATATATATATATATAATTGGCGCATACACCCTTTTTTTGGATATTTGGCCGAGCTCCTCCTTCTATTTGTGGTGTGCGTCTTGATGTTGTTCCACAAATGGATGGACAATAAATAATATATATATATTCTCCGTTTAACGAGTGCTCGAAATTTTGTATATACCAACACCGTCAGCAAAATGGACTTCATTTTTTGATTTAAGTGATGTTATTATTCATGGGCATTAATAATTTAATACTCGTCACCAGATGCTTAAGGTACATATAGGGGTTGTTAACACTAATTTACAATAAAAGAACTTTTAACTTTAACCATTTAACTTTTTTGTAAAATCAGCCGCTTTGTCCGAAAATGCATATAATTTCTTTTTCTGTCATGAAGTTTTCAAGCAAAGGCCAAATAGAAGTTTCAGTTCAAAGAAAAGCGGGGTACACCATTAAAATTACGAATATCTGAAGAATTCTCGTGCCAACTTAAGGGGTAACACCAGTGTACACGCGTAAAATAAACACGATTTTTAAAGAATTTTTTTGTATAGAAGGGAAGGTAAAACAATCACTCTGATTTGGAAACATTTTATGATTTTTACAAAATGGCGGCATTGGAGACATTTTTGTAATGTGGTTTCTCTTGAAGGAGCTCCGCGGCACGCAGCACAGAGGGTGCAAATTTTAATCTAGAACAAAGAAACATTTTTTTTCTTAATCTAGATAAGAATAGCTAGAGAAACACGTAGGGGATTTAAAAAATATTTATTTTTGTGGAATTAGCAAGCATTTGAAGGAAAAAACTCTATTTTGGACTAAAAAAACGGCACTTAAATAATTATAACAATAATTTAAATTAATCTATCGAAAATCCCCTACGCTCTTCTCTTAAGAAGGTTATTATACATACGTAGTGAAAAAACTGATTAAAAATATTTAGATTGTTTGAGATATGCTGCGTGCCAATTTCAGAAAACGTGTTTTGAGAAAAACGCGTTTAAAGTTTGGAAATTTGGAGAAGTCGTTAGGTAGCGGTCACTAACGCTTGGTTAGAAGCTTCAAATATTTATGAAATAAACTTCGGTAACGTATAAAACTTTTTGTTCTGTATTTTAAAAGGTTCAAAGAATTTTTTAAACTTATAAAAAAAAAATCAATTTTTTGAAATTTCTACAGTGGTGTTACCCCTTAAATCTAATTACATCTCATTTATCGTGATCTTGACATATCAGGCCAACGCTAGCAGACCTTATGAAGAAATAGTAGCGATTATATGGTGCATTAAATGCATTTCCTAAAACAATTTAAATAAATTTGAAATATATCTAAAATATTTCCGAACAATTCGGTAAAAAACTTGAAACTATTAAGATCACCTTTAAGGAAAGCGAACAAAGTATAAAAGATTCCAGAAAAATTTTTTTTTCCCTAGCGATTTATTGCAAAAATCTCTACCTGTTTTAACTTTAATCAACAATCATATAAAGTTAAAATTCTAACTTACTATATTTTAAAAACGTACACTTCGTAAAATGAGACACTGCTTAGAAGCGTTGTACAGATACAACTGGTAAAGAGTTATTAATTTAGAGGTATCGGATTTTAAATTGAAATAAAATAACAAAAATTCAAATTGCTTGGGCAATCTTTATTATTTTTATATAGAAGCATTCATGACATTTATTTTTTTTTTTAAGATAATCTCTTTCAAATGTTGGGCAATATCAATTTTGAATGACTCGCTTCAGGCGAAGCTGGTTTATTCACAAAGCATTTTGATTTTACGTCCCCAACAAATAAAAGTCGATAAGTGTGATATTACACGATCTTGGTGGCCAATAAACTGGTCCGAAACGAGAGATAAATTACTCACCGAAACGACGACGCTGGAAACCCATAGTTTCGCGGGCTGTATGGAAAGTACACCATCTTGTTGGAACCAAATGTTGTGGAGATCACGGGAGTTAGTTTCCGTTCTTCCGCCATCAAAAAGTCATTTACCATGGCGCGATAGTGTTCGCCATTCACTGTTACATTGGCGCCAGCCTCGTCTTTGAAAGAATACGGGCCGTTGATTCCTCTAGTCCAAACGATTGTGTTCAATGGATGTAATGGCTATTCGTGAGTTTCTTCAGGTTGTTCTTCAGTCCAAATACGGCAATTTTGCTTATTTAAGTAGGCAAAAATGGGCCTCCTCGCTGTACACCCTAAGTTGGCCTGAGCGCGTGATGAACACTTTTCGCAGAGAGTCGATTTTCGTAACACAATTGTACGATGTGTAAACGTTATTGAAGCATAAGTCTTTCCATGGTGAAATGTCAATGAATACTGAAAAAAATTGATGTAATTAGTTTAACAGTTGTCACGCGTGATCTGTCAAAAAACCTATTGAAAAAGGTATCTCCTATCTGATCACCCTTCATCTATGTCGCTGGCTAAGTGATTATTCGTCATAATAAGGGGCGTCTCAAAGCTTCATTTGCAGTTAGAGCGGCGAGTTCGTTGCCTCTAATTTGTACGTGGGTGGGTACCCAGACAAGTTTTATTTTATTTTCATTTTTTATAAGTAGATTTCTTATGTTGTCTTCAAATATGTTATTATTTTTTAGGCTTTTTATGGTTTCGATAGCTGCAAGTGAGTCTGTGGTGATTGCAAATTTACCTCGACTGTGACTGGCAAATTTTATGACTATAATTTCTGCCGTGAAATTCGAGCTATAGGCTGGTTACTGCCCTACAATAATTGCTTCATCATTACAGACTGCACTACAACTGACACAATTTTCTATTTTGGAGCCATTTAAGCAGATGAATTTTAATGTTTTAAGCCTATTTGTGAGCTGCCAACTCGGGAAACTTAGGAGACGATATTTGCTTATTATTTATTGAAATGCCACAATGATTGGCATAGCTAGTAAGTCAATTTATTATTGAAGGAATCTTTTTGAGTTTTCTAGATCTATTAATTTTGGTTTTTGGCTTAGATAAAAAGGACTGATCATTTGAAATCATTGATTTGCATTGTTTTACGGTGATGAGATCTCGGCTTGAATTTATTTAATAAGATTTAAGTTGGCTTCATATGTCAAGTTATTTATAGATGTAGTGCGGTAGGCGCCGCCAATTAGAGCTTATATGGCCGCAGGGGGTTATGCAATGGTTTTTAATTTTGTAATATTGATTTCGGAGAGTATCCATAGAGATAAAGACCATAGGTAATTTTGAAAACAATTAAGGCTTCGATTGCAGAGATCAGCGAAGCTGGGTTACAGTTGTAATTTTGGTAATACAGGCATTTTATAATATAATATTAAGACGTTTATCTAAGGAATCCAAGAGATTTCGAATGTGTGTATTCCAGTTGGATCTTGTACCAAAAAAGATACACGTTTTCTATAACACACAGATTTGGGTCCCATCTTTTAAGACGTGTTCTTGCTGGAATACTACAAATAATGTAACCTTAAGGTCCCTTAGGTCGATACACCTTGTATATATGTATTTAACCTTATGACCAAAAACTAGCAAACATTGAGCTGAAAATAATAGTAAGCAGGGATTTATTTGTGATAAACTGCTCATAAGCGTTTACACGCCCTCTAAATTTCACGCATTTTCCTCAGCACTCGAAGTACTGTGGCTTTCCAGCATGCAGCTCAAGTGAAATGGCATGCGAAAGAAATGCTGCTTCACTTTTATGACGAGAGATAAGAAAGCAGCAGGCAGTCGCAGCCAGGCCATGCCATCACGTTTGGTATGTCGGCGAGCAAGTTCTGGCGCGCTGCTTAGCCAGGGTGATCGTACACTTCACGCACTTCCTAGTCGCTTCACAAATACAAACGAGCAAAAACAAATGTAGATATATAAGTATAATATTTCCATTGCCAATATGTGTGGCTACTTAGCCGAAGCGCCACTGCTCATCTATCTGCCCTGCACTTTGCTCAATTTCACAAATTCTCGGCTGAACATGTTGTGAGTGCTATAAAAAATTTTCAAAAATTGCTCAATGATTACGTTTCAATTGAAAAAACGAGTATGAGGAACAAAACAAGAACGAAAATGAGTAAAAAAGAGCATTTGCTAAGTACATTTCAAATTAAAAATAATCATAAATTTTATTATTATTGCGTGCTTGATGTTTCAGCGTTGCTGTCAAGACGATCTATAGGAAAAATGAGAATAAAATAATACTAAAAAAGTACATAAATAAATAGAAAAATAGTTCATGTTTGTGTGTGTGTGCATAAGTGCCCTGTAGGAAAGCACGTAACTAGTGAAATCAATTTCTAGTTCAAAATTAGGATGACTTCGCTAATTTCGTACTAATTCTTGGCGACATCTGGCTTCAGAGTGTTGCAGTGTCAGATCCCAAAAGTAAACACAAACAACATATTTCTTGAGGTCACAATGGAGAGAATAATGACATGGCGCTTTTGGTGGTCCCGTTACTTTTCTCTCAGCAAAATTTGGCAATATCAGATAATTTTCATAAACTTTTCGTAGCGAGAAAATAAAATCATCAACAAATGCACAGATGTATGGCGAAATGAGCTGGCAAGACAGCGGGCTTCCTTTAGAGTATCCGAAGTGATAGCAGTGGGCTGCCCCCGAAGCGTTTACAAAAGGGAGGACTTTTTGCAATTCCAGAAGCAAGCTGTTGACAGATGGACCAACACCGATACCTGCAAAATAGCGACGGAAACGTGGCCAGAGTACAACAAGTTGAGAACGGACGAGCTGTTACGAAAGCCAAGAACAGACATCTTTAGAATTACGTCAACAATAACCGGCCATTGGCCTATCAGAGACCATGCTAGGAAGATGGGGGGCCGTGTAAATGATAGATATAGAAGCTGCAATCAAGAGGATTCTAGGGAGACAGTCTTGCACTATCTGTGTGAGTGCACAAGTCTGGGTGTTCTACGGCATAGAATGCTGGGAAAATTCTTAATGAACAACTTGGTAAAAATTGCAGGAAAGAAAATAGTTGGCATAGGTGGATTTATAGTCAAATCAAGATAGTTTGACTAAATAACGACAGTGGTGTACTAAAATGGCCCCTTTCGTGCTAATTGAGTCTGGGGCATGTCGCATAGGCCGCACCTTAACCAACCAACCAACAGTGGCGAAATGACTTTCAACCCACTGTTTCGATTTGTATGCCGTCTGTGACCTGCTTTACTTGTGTGTGACATTTGTTCACTTTAATTACATTTTTTTTTTTTCAAGTTCAAGTTTTTCTTCTTCTCCTTCGAGCAGTCAAATCTCGCTCTCGCAACTGCAGTGTTGCCTAGTTTTGGATATAAATAAATAATAAAATGCCTATTTAAAGAAAATAAAATACCTTTTTTTTTTTGAATAACTTAAAGATCTTTGTATGCGTTACAAATTGTCTTTAAAATGTGAATTTTTTTTTAATAAATCTAGGGTTACGTACAACGGAATGTACGAAAAAAATGGAGTTTTAAAAATGCATCCTTGCATTTAAAACTTATGTTAAGAAAATCTCTTTAAAAAACGGTCGAAAAACACTTGTTTGCTATAGTAGTGGTTATGTAACAAAATAACGATATGGTTTCTTCAGTATTATCTGCTTTGTTTTTTTGTTTATTTCTACTCATGAATACACTTCTATGGTTATAATTCCTATTCAGTAAATTCAAAGGCTTTTTCAAAGTTATAGAAAGGTGTTAAATGTTAAGAAGAGTTGAGAGAAGTAGATCCAATATTCTTGCATAAGCTCAAAGAAGAATCAACTAGTTTAGCTTACAAAAGAAACAAACATCAAACTCAGTAATATTGTGTGGCGTGAAACACTACCTGATGAGCGCAATCTCATTTCTTTCATTCTTGAGTTAAAGTCACAATTGATTCCCTCGATAAAACATCCAAAAAAGGTGGGGCGCCCCAATTATATATAAAAAAAAATTGAACCTAAGACCAACCGAATTGTATGCCAATCTGTCATCAAACATTAGTCAACGCACTCACATCTTGGCACCCGCGTCACTTTATATTTATAATTTAAAATAAGTAGAGGGCTTCGTTTCAACCGAATCTCTATTGCCAACAAGTGCTGCATTGGATTGAGTAGGCAAGCAGACGTCAGACCTCTCTTGACATACAATGCTCACACTTTATAGCTGCCTTGGAATACTAAGTAGTGGTTCAATTGGCGCTAAAATTGCTTAGCCGGTTGCTACGCCGATAAAGAATAAGAGGAATAATACTCGTATAACTTCACGAATTCAAAACTATCTGGAGAAAAATCATGCAAAACTTACTTGGATTCCTCCTTCGAATTTGTCAGTAGCCATCGAAGAAAGACTGTAATGGCGGATAATTGATGCTTCCTGAGGCAGTACTGTGCAGAAATACATCAGTTGCTTTTATGGAAAAGATAATGAACACGAATTATTCTTTGTTATAAGTTCCCCAGACGTGAACCACTTAGTTACTGGTCGGATCTTCCTGCTGGGTAGTGCGCACAGATCGGCAGCGGCACCAAGGCAACAGCGACAATCACTACAACAATACATCAAAAAAGAAAAATACAGCAAAAGTCAATCGTCGGGAGGTGGCGGGTGTTCTTATCCGCAATTTCAATTTTTTTTTTTTTTTTAATTGCTTTTTTTCACTCCACCAACGCTGCTTCCATTTACAAGTGGCTGGAGGGAGCTCAGCAACGCGTCACCGCTCAGTATTCAAAAATCGCAGCCAGTTTGCGCGTCGCTGCCAATCGCGAATGACGAGAATTTCTAAATATTTTTGTAAATGCTGCTAAAAATCAAAATAGTTCTGTGTTTTCTGTGCGTGAATTGAGTTGTTAAATTCGCAATTTCACCACCTCCATTTGGTGTTTAGTTGTAGTTTTTATTGAAGCGTAATAAATTTGTTTTGTATGACTACAAACAAATAAAAAGTAGCAGGAAAGTGAAATAATAAAGAGTTGAAAGAATTTCAATAGAAAATTTTGTCTTTCATTCAAAAACAAAAAACACAAAACGAACGAAAAACTTCACAAAAGAATGGCAACTTGGCATGCTGCAGCATTGCTCTTCTGCTTAATTAATTTATTAAGTTTTGAATTCGTCTCACCTTGGCTGAATTTCAACAGTTATGTGTCCAAGAAGCGCACGGATCTGAAGAAACGTTGTCCGAATGTGAGTTTTATTACTTTACTTGTGTTGTGTTATCAGTTGCGTGGGTGTGTGAGTGAGTGTATGTGTTTTGTTGAACGGAAACTATGTTGGGAGCAAAACAAAATGAAAAAAACTTTATCAGTATTTCCTGAGGCATGCAAGGAAAATCGTACACAAAATTGTATATGATTAGTTGCTTTTAATCCATTTAGTATTTTTTCATTAAAAAAGCAAAACACACAACAACGGAAAGGAATTCTGCAAGAACACTTCATCATTTAAGTCCATTGAAACATTTAACTACTAACCTAAATCTGTGACAATGCAAAACAATACGCCATTTAAAGCAAAAACTTCGTTCAAAAAAGCGTTTTAAAAATCATGTAAATTTGAAAATTTTTAATCCGAAGAAGGAAATTATTCAAGGCTAATTTGAAAGTATCATACTTGAGACTGGGTCGAGGACTGAGAATCAACGGTTTCTATTTAAAGTTTGAAATAACTTTTCCTACTAATCTTTGTTTCATGAAATTAAGAAAATTCTTTGAAGGAGTTGATGTAATTCAATAGTTGCTGAGGTATTGAGTGTCAACCAGATTATAGGACTTTTCTTTCTACTCAAATGTGCTGCTCAAATAGATTCGAAATGTGTTTGATATCCAATGATGATTTTCTTCCACGCAGCACTTCACTAATCGTAAGTAGATCTTGTGTCATCATCAAGCCGGCTCCTATATTTTAAGAGCACAATGTTCTACTACTTGTTGGTCCATAAGTGTGTCGTTTTCATATACCGGCTCCATATCAGCATGTCCGCGAAATCGCGTCCATACCTTGAAATTGGTACCACCTCGTTTTTGCTGCTTATTTTAAGGCTTCCACATATTAGGGCATAATCATAGTCCGCGATAAATGCAAGTTTAGTTAAACTAAGTCTAAATATTTAAATGAGTTTATTTTTTGACTACCATAGTCAATTTAGTGCCCTATTTTAGTAAGAATCTAATGTCATCTGACAAATGTATGACAGGCGCAAAATTAATCATCCAAATTCGTTTCGAAATAACTTTCTTCTACGCTAATCTTCTTATATTGGGGGCCATATGTTAATAGCACTAAATAATACATAAAAAAATAAATCAATTCTAATTTCTAGTCCAAATTCATTTCGAAGGCAGTCTTGTTATTTTTTTTTCTATATTTGTTTTTCATTTTTTTGCATAAAATGTAATTTACACCCTAATCCGAGTTTGTTAATAATAAATAACCGCCTTGAGCGAAAAGGCCTTATAAGAAATTGTTATGCTCCACTGCTCGTAAATAAATTTAATATGTATGTACGTACAAATAAAAACCAAACATATGAATATATTTCGATACAATTACTTACATATATTCAGCCGAAAACAATTCACGCCAATTCATTAATTACATATATAGATATATATAAAGGGTTTTCCAATAAGAGATGTTATCCGGAAACTTTTCCCGTAAAAGATCAATGGTTTCGTTGTTTGTGTGGTACGTAGCGCCGTCTTGTTGAAAATAAACGTTGTCCAGATCAATACCATCCAATTCCGGCCATAAAAAATCGGTAATCATCTCTCGATAGCGCAATCCATTCACCGTAACTGTTGCTCCAGCTTCATTTTCAAAAAAGTAAGGTCCACTGACTCCGCCGGACCATAAACCGCACCAAACAGTCACACGTTGAGGATAGAGAGGCTTTTCAACAATAATTCTTGGATTTTCTGAACCCCAGGCCCGACAATTTTGCTTGTTGACGAAGCCACCGAGGTGGAAATGGGACTCATCACTCAAGATGATTTTTCGATGGAATTCCGGATAATTTTCATGCATTTCAACGACCCAATCAGCAAAGACACGACGTTGTTGATGATCGTCCGGCTTGAGTTTTTGTGTTAACTGGACTTTATAAGCCTTAAGATCCAAATCTGTATGGAAAATACGGTGTAATGTCGTTTTTGGAATGCCTAATTCCAAAGAACGACGAGGAATGGACAATCCTGGGTTTTCATCAACACTTTTGGCTACAACAGGAATATTTTCGGCTATTCTTGAGCGACGTGCACGGGCTTTATTCTTCACATCACTAACTTGTCCCAACAGCTCGAATTTTTTCACCAATTTCTGTATTGCGGTCCGACACGGTGCTTCACGATGACCCAAAAATGTTCGAGTTCCCAATTCAAGTGCCGAAATTTCACCATTTTTATAGTGAATTTTAATAATTTCAATGCGTTGTTTAAGCGTGTATCGCACGTAGTTTCTACTTGTCAAATATCAAAAAATGACAGCTTCAAAAGTGGCATCTATCGCTATATTCAAAATAACACCTGTTATTGGAAAACCCTTTATACACTTATTTATATAATTGGCGCTTACCCACATTTTGGGTGTTTGGCCGAGCTCCTCCCCCTATTTGTGATGAGGCGTGCGTCTTGATGTTGTCCCACAAATGGAGGAGCCTACAGTTTCAAGCCAACTCCGAACGGCAGATATTTTTGTATGAGGAGCTTTTTCATGGCAAAAATACACTCAGAGGTTTGCCATTGCCTGCCGAGAGGCGAGCGCTATTAGAAAAACTGTCCATTTTGGTGTTTCATGCACTCGAATCACCTACGCACTTCCGAATGTACAAATGGTAGGCACGCACCAACCCATTCGGCTTCGGCAGCCGGCTATTAATTAATTACCTAATATAATAATACAATTCTTACTTTCTTGATGATGCATACTTCTTTTCCGAAATAACAAACAAATCCTTTTCCACTTAGACTTTCCCTCGAAGAATAATCCTCCCCATGCCTCTGCTATCACCAGAAATCACCACTTTAAGAACAACCCTTTGGAGCCGCTGGATTTTAATCTGTCTTATCTTATCTGAAATATTTTCAGTAGATAGTGCTCAAATGGCCATATGTGACCACAGAACCTTTCTTCATTTATTCCTATGAACCAAACAGAACGGCAATCCTAGTGCTGATTCTTTGCTGGATTTTAAGATTATTATTCTAGGACGTTGTGAATTTACGAATCTATTAATTTTCACCAGCGACGAGTCCGATGTTGCCTAGTTTAATGGTGGGTCTGCCACCATCCTTTCCGTTATTGATTGGATTTCCGACATCCGAAACTGTCTGAACCTTTCCATACTACTAGCATTTCCTCTTAGCAGAAGACGACGAGCCAGTTATGCAGCTGCGCACTCGGTCAACAGGGCCACATCTGTGAAAACAGGAACACTCACGGAAATTCAGAGGTTTTCAATAACTTTAGAGAAGTAATTTGAGACGCATCTAATGTCTTGATCCCCAAGAGCGAAGACAAAAATAATTAGAGTAAATGCAAGCAACGAAACCAGCCTGTGCCAAGGCCTCTAAAATGCTCTAGAATACATAGAGGACCTTGAATATCTAGGAAGCAATGTCGGCGTTAACGGAGGAACTGCAATTAATATTCAGCGACGTCCAGAAACGTATTTGAACAACTGTGGAGATCCAACTCAGTACTCTTGCCCACAAAAATACATGTTTCTTATGCTTGCGTTAAATCGATTTTGTTGTACGGATGCGTGACCTGATCAACCAGAAAGATGAACGTCAGAAAGTTACACACTTTTGTTGATAGATGCCTCAAGCAAATTCTGGGAGTATGGCGGCCTACGAGGATCTCGAATGAATACCTATGGAAGCGCACTCCGGAATTGCCGGTGAATGGGTCATACATTGAGAAAGAGCACTGATGTGGTACCACACGCAGTGCTGGAATGGAAGAAGAGGGCGACCGAAGACAACATGACGAAGAACTATTATCAGCGAAACTAATAAATCAATGAGCCAATTAAGATATCTAACAAAAAACAGGGAATATTTGAAACTTTATGTAACATAAATTTGTGAATAGACTAGTACTTAATTGTAAATTACGAGCATGTCACAATAGTACATATAATAATACTAGGACGTTGACTCTTGGATTGAATCGAGAATATACTTACTTTAACGATAGAGTTGCCACATTTTCAACCTTGAATTTGGTATAAGGGCATTTGAGCAGGTCTTTTATGGTAGATTTAATCGGAGCTAAGGGTACGCAGTCGTCTTGCAAGCAAATCAAATTCAGATATGAATTCAAGCCGTTTCCTTTGAAGCTATCGAAAACTTAACTTGTACCGACACTTTTTACTTCTATAACCGAGTGCACTAACGCAAAAGAGTATTATAACTTTGTCAAGATGTCCACAAATTTCAGATTTAGGTACTCGAAAATTCTTGGCACTCTTCCACATACATATAAGGAGCTAGGTTACAGTGCTGCACAAATCTGTTTTGAAAAAAGTTTTCCAGTAAGATGCGAATGGGGTAACGTTAAGGTGCACTGATAGTGCAAAACAAAATAATAAGGTCGATAGTGGTATCTACTCAGAAGCGCTGCATCTGAACCTAAGTCTACAGCTACCTGACTACTGCAGCGCCTTTCAAGCTAAGTTAATAGCTATAAAGAAGGCTGCGTTGTGGGTCAAGAACTCGCCTGTTGCAGCACAACCGATCACTGTCTACACTGACAGTTAATCTGCCTTAAAATCAGTGCATTACTACTTCTTCCAAAGTAGCAATTGAAGTAGAGCTATTCCAAATGAGATGTCTAAGTGGTGCACCACCAACGTTGTCTGGGTTCCTGGACACAAAGACATTCCTAGAAATTGCATCGCGAATGAACTAAGAGGAAGAGTGATCTTAAATCAGTTCAAACCCTTTATCCTCGTGCGAGCTATGCATCAGTTTGGTTTACATCGCGCAAGCCAATAGTAAATGGACCGTGGAGTCCACTTGTGAGATAACTACACGGTTTAGGCTTAGAAGGAATGATCACAGAACTACATATATATCTCATCAATATAGACCGGCCTTCTATTAGTACAATGGTTGGTATCACCACCGAACACTGCCTAAAGGAAAATGTACGGGGTTTCCAAATTTGCTGAAATACAAAATTGCGACATTTCTATAGTTAACAAAAAAATGTATGCCAAAAATTAGTAATTGCTACACTGAAACGAAGAGAGGCATATATTTATACATAAAAATAGAAAAAAGTCATTCTTAGCCGAATGGGTTGGTGCGTGACTACCAATCGGAATTTACAGAGAGAACGTAGGTTCGAATCTCATTGAAACACCAAAATTAAAAAAAGAACAAACAAAGAAACATTTTTCTAATAGCGGTCGACCCTCGGCAGGCAATGGCAAACCTCCGAGTGTATTACTGCCATGAAAAAGCTCCTCATAAAAAATATCTGCCGTTCAGAGCCGGCTCAAAACTGTAGGTCCCCCCATTTGTGGAAAAACATCAAGACGCACGCCACAAATAGGAGGAGGAGCTTAGCCAAACACCCAAAAAGGGTGTACGCGCCAATTATATATATATAAAGGGTGGTTAAATTTCAAGGGCCGATGTTGAATGTGAACCACACCTAAACGTCAACGACACCGTTGGACTTCTTTCTTTTATTTGAAAGAAAAGGTCTACGTCGATAAGCCAGCAACAATTTAAGAGCTAAAGGTGAGATAATTCGGCACATTAATGGCATAGAACCTAAATTATGCCTCAGCGTCATCGAAAATTTGGACCATCGGATGGAGGTGTGCCACCTAGGCCGCGGCGACCATTTGGCCGATATTTTGCTCTATACGTAATTGAGCCATACCAATATTATCATAAGAGAAATCACAATAATTTCTTAAAGAAATTATATTTTATTCGAAATCAACAACGGCCCTTGAAACTTAACCACCCTTTATATATTTGCTTATCGCCTGAAGTTTTTGCGAGAGATGACTCACAGTGAAATTTTCCTAGGAATAACTTTTAACCCCCTAACTTTTTTTTAACATGACATTTCAGGTACTTGTCAAAAAAGGGGACAAGGGTTCAAAATTAACCATTATGAGAGACAACAATGGTTTAAACCCACCTACGAAAAAGTTACTTTTAAAATTTGAATTATTATACTTCAATATTATATTTAGCTCAGATTGATACTTTAAACCTTTTTTGGAATAACTTTAGTCACAAATACAAAAGCTTAATTTAAGCACCAAAAAAATGTCCTCATCTGCAAAGCTCGAACCCATTCCATTGCGGGTTCTGATATACTGACCTGACGGCATCGTTTTGCAAGAAAGTTTCCCACCCGCCAAAGGTAGTATCGCGCAGTGTAATTGGATCAACTTCTCGCCCAATTCGAATAAAGCACTCCAATATCACTCACCAGGTATTCTCTATGACGCATTAGCTTTACCAATTAATTTCCCACGTATAGACCATCTGGTACTCAGTTCAGTGGATAGACCATCTCGTATTTAGTGGTGCCGTGTCTTAGCCATAACCGTAACCGTAGCAATCAGCTGTTCTGATCAAACATATGGGCATAACTGTAAACGATTATAGGTGCCGCCCCATAACGCCATTACCACAACCATAGTAGTATCTACTCGTATCTATCGAATTTAGGTTTTTATCCGTAACCGTAAGCAGCTGTGAAATACTTTACATTTGCTTTGATATTTGCAATAAAAACTTGAATATCAGAAATGAACGAAGAATAATCAATTGACCTAGTGGAAAATCATCCGTGTTTTTATGACAAAATGCAAATGTTTTCATTAATTCTACTTCAATTTAAGCTGTTTATGGTTACGGTATGACTAATCGGCCAATGCTGTATTACTGCGGCTATGACGTTATGGCTATGGCAGCACTAATTGCAGCTTTAACCAGCAGGGTTATGAGCTGAAATTGTGACCCGCCATGCGATAAAATATTCTAGGAGGCAAAAATTGTTTACACAAACTACACTAGGCAATAAATTTTCAAATTCAACACATAAATCATAAAATTGGTGCCAATGGAAGCATTCAATTAAAATATGCAAATTCCTGCTGCATTTTCGATTTTGTTCTAAATAATTTACATTCCATAAAAAACGATTTTTTCATACAAAAATCGAGCGATCGTTTTGTTTGCGTTTATTATTATTTTGCGTTCATTCGCGGTTATTTCTACGCTTTTTGTTTTCTTTTTTGGTTTTTGCTTTTGCAATAAACTAGATCACAACGACGTGAAACACTGTCGATCGCGCATCACTTGCCAAGCGAGCGTTGCCGCAAGCACCAAACAAGCGATGTCAAGCGGCTAGTGAAACAGAAAATAGCAGTTCCAAATAATTCCAAATATACACTTTCTTTTCTGCACTTGGCCGTACGCCCAAACATGCCACACACACGCACACCAACAACAAACAGCTTCATACAACCACCCCTGTACCAACCCCCCTACCCACCACACGCTTCTACAGCTGGACGCGTTGTACTGGATGTATGTGCGCACACACACCTACAAATGTAAGCATGGCTGATGCTGTTGCTGTCGCGGTTGCAGCCACATGTGCTCGCATTCTAAATACCTTTTGGTTGAGCGACAGCTACACCAAAAACAACGGCAATAAAAGTAGCAAGCGAACTAAAAAAAAAAATAGAAAATTTTAATGTAAATACGTTTTTCATCAAATGGAATCTCATCAATATGCGGCACACGCGACATTGAACATTTATCAGAATGACGGAAAAGAAACGGGCGCTCACAGATAGACATGTACCCCGCTGCTGTCACCTTAGCGCCAGCATCTACGAACACTATGCATAAGTGTATATGTGTGTGTAGGCCTAGAGTAAATGTGCTGCAATCATGAACATGCGCGCATACGTTGGGCGACATACCATTTGCCGTGCCAAAAATCAATCACACTTTCTAAGTGGCCAAGCTTGAGTGACCAAATTCATGGCCAGTCAAAACTGGGCGCAAGCGAATTGTGACTGAATGCCAGTGCGTTTGCGCTCTCGAAATGTGATCCATTTAGTTTAGTTCTTTTTTATTGTTTTCATTGTCGCAAATGCACTTACATATAAACTTGTCTAGTGGCGGATTCTTGTGGGCGTTGGGATGTTACCTTTTCCATATATGCATGTACGTATGTATCGGGTACTTTGTAAGAGCTTCAGAACTTAAAATGATAATAGAAAACAGAAATTATGTTGAAATGCATTTTTATTATACTCCGGTAGATAACTTCATGGCATTTATTTTTTGAATATAATACCCGGCATTTGTCCGCCGCGACTACGAGTTACATGGAAGCGTCCAATTTCTGACTACTTTTCCCAATAAATCTGGCCATATGGAGTCAATGCTGGCTACAATATTGGTTTCCAATGCTTCAAGACTAACCTTCTGGACCCAAATAAAACACGCAGAAAAAAGGGAGCCGCCAAGATGGCATACCTCCTAAGTAGACTGATGACAAACATAAGGGGGGGCCAATCCAAAGCAAACGGAAAATAATGATGGCTACCACGCATTCCGTTCTGTGAAACTGTGGACAAATGCGCTAAAGGCAAATTACCAGTGCAATTTTCTAGCATCGGTACAACGAACCGCGGCTCCGATAGCTGTGTCTGCCTACCGCACAGTATCAGGGCCAGCTGTTCAAGTGATACGCGGTTTAAGACCGATAGATTTACTAGCCTTTGAGAGGAAAAAGTTGTGGGCATTAAAGAACGAAAGGATGGGAGAAAGAGTAAAC
Organism: Anastrepha obliqua; assembly: GCF_027943255.1. NCBI lineage: Eukaryota > Metazoa > Arthropoda > Insecta > Diptera > Tephritidae > Anastrepha > Anastrepha obliqua. The sequence goes on from NC_072893.1 coordinate 55,504,944, forward strand.
GAATTACAGCGAGCAAAATTAAAGGAGAAATGATAAGGCTATGGCAAGAGCGCTGGAGAAACAAAACACGCGGCAGACGGACGGCCAGGCTAATAAAATACGTCACTACATGGTACAGCAGGAACTTCCAGATTTCAGTATTCCCAAAAATACCTGTTTAAAATAGACTCCGCATGCATATACGGTGACGCAAGTGGTCGGTATAAACCAATGACTGAAAATAGCCCCATAAAAAGTAATCCAGAGACATAAAATTACACCAACGAGAAGGCCGGTGAACAAAACCAGTAACTGCACGAATTTCTTGCTTACTAGACCGACTATGTTGACCGTAAAATGTACGAAGTGCTCCATGAACATCGCAGATTTTATTTATTTTTTTTTTCGAATCAAATGTCCACAATTTGGCATTAATCGATTCATGATGACTTGCCAAACCTCAAATGAACAGAAATGTCAACACAGTTTGCCCTTCTCAGCTGTCAGCTGTCAAACCATAGTTCCCGTATCAATATTTCCCAAGCAGCTAAAAAAACACCCGATAGATAAGAGAAAATATGTGAAAGAAAAAGTAAATGGTAGCGGAGAAAAGACAAATGCAAACATTTTTTCTAAGAATCCTGAAAACATTTCCTTTTAAAATGCTTCGAAGCAAAATTTAGCAACTCAAGGGTTAATAAATTAATGCAAATATCTGCATTGACTCATAAAGCGAACTTACCTGTATCTACTATTTACTTCTTTTCACACGTTTCACTATTTTTTCTGTTGCTTATATTTTTTGCAGGTGCGCGCCATCCGCAATTTTGACCTGGAATCGATGATGGGATTCTGGTATGTTGTCCAGTACTACGCATCGACGGAGGAATTGCCCGAATATGCCTGCATGCATAGTCATTTTACGTTCTCTGCCGAGGATCAGCATGTGAGTATAACCGCACGTATCAATGCGTGTGTCGATGTATTTTCACTTTCATTTTCATTCATTTCCATTTATTAAGTCAATAGTAACAATCCTTACTGGCCAGATGTACAAGATTACTTACATACTTAACAACTAAATTAAATATAGTTAATTTGATAATAACTAAGACTTAATGAGTGGCTTAAACAGACACCTTGGCATTGTAAAATCCAGACAAAGACTTCTAGAAAGCCGATTAAACTCTTCAAGACTTCTCATAAGAGAAGCGAAATTGGGGTAATTTGGTAATTATACAAAAATAAATCATAACAGAAAATTATTATGAATTTTTACTTACTCGTATGGGTTATACTTTTCGGCAGCGATGGGATTTAACCCATTACACTTGAAGTTTTTTTTTCATTTATGGGGTTAGTGGTAGTCAGAGGCCCAAAAAAATTATGATTTTCAATATGCTTTATTTTATTGCTTTATTTATATTGCTTTATTTTACAAAAATAAAAACATACATCAGGTTTCGACTTGACTTAAGCAAAAATTCAAAAAAAAAATTTATAATTGTAAAAGTTATCGCTGTTTGTGTGGACCCCGTTTCTCCAGAAGTCCCTTGCGGTGATCATCACAAGTCCTTGGAGTCCTTCATCTAAAATCAAGCCGACAAGAGAAATTAGTTTTATTAACAAATAATCTTGTGCGTAATCGAAGCTTTTTTTCAAAATTAACAATATGCCGGCGTCATGAAATATTTTTCAGATTTTTGAGAAAAAAAGCGACAATTAATTGTTAAAAAAATCGAAATTTTTGAAACGAAAAAATCCTTCTATCAAGCACAAGTTTTTTATGTTCGTCAAAAGCGGTATACATTTTATTGAAATCTACCAAGCGGTCCTTAAGTTACAGTGATCACAAGTTCAAAAAACATAGTTTTGAGAAAAACGCATTTAAAGTTTTGCTATCGAGCTCCGGAGCGCCCGAGCGCCTTTTGTTAATTGTTGAATAACTCGAAAATTATTGGTCGGATTCACTTCAAATTTTCATACAATATTTCTAAGATGTTATATTTAAAAAGAGGTTGTCTGTAAAGTCGGTTTACTGACGATAGTTTAACGTGATAACGTCATAAGAAAATACTGATTGAATGGTTGCATTTTTCAAAAGAAAATTTTAATTTTATTTGTTTGATAGATATTTTGTATGGATATAGAGAATGAGGTAACATTAACATAACATAATATACTTTAACATAACATAACATAACATAACATAACATAACATAACATAACATAACATAACATAACATAACATAACATAACATAACATAACATAACATAACATATCATAACATAACATAACATGCTGTTCAAGCAAGGTAACGACGCATGAGCAAGATAACGACGCATTTTTTGGTGCGTGCAGCCGGCTACATAGAATTATCACGTCAAAAAATAATAATAACATTAAAACAACAGGTATTATTAACAAACTCGGTTTTATTTTAAATTCTTCAAGTAAATCAAATTAATAATAATCAATAAGAAGGCATATGCAAATACAAATACGTGAATTTATATATGTACATATGCGCATATACATACACATATACGCTCACTTAAGTAGGAGAGAGCAAGATGTCGAACGTTGCCGTTCGTTTGCTTTGTTTGCTTTGTCGTTCGTTCCGCGCTTTCGCTTGCAGTTCATTCAAGGTAACGGCAATGAGCAAGGTAACACTAATGAGCAAGGTAACGACACATTTTTTCGCGCGTGCAGCCGGCTAAATCGAATTATAAGACGTTATCACGTCAAAAAATGCAAAAAAAATCAATTTTTTGAAAATTCTGACTACCCCTAACCCCTTATATTACTAGGAACTGCCTACTATTTCTAAGTGAAAATATGGAAAGATTTGCCAGAGATCTGACAAACTCGTCGTGACTCTGAGTTATTTGCTGGCAAGTCTAGTTTTCGCGAAAAAAGTCTAATGAGAAGCTAATTGTTTGGCCTAAGTTTTAATTTATTTAAAATTAAGTTTCCTATTTCCAAATAAAAATTCAGCCCTTGGTCGGGAAAAACCCCGAGCCATTCCGGTAACGTAGAACCGGCTGCCCTGGGAATGGATCTGTAGGATTCGTGTTTTTTAAGGGTTTCCTGTAATGTGCACAGCCGTCTAGGATGTGTTTGTTTATACGGGCTCTGGTCAAATTATTTTTGTTATATCCCTTCTATGTAGTTATACCAGTATTATGCGCAAATATAATACATATACGTTTATTGATTGTTCACTTCATTGGATTAACAAATTTATGGTATACCAGCCGTGTCTAGGAGATTTAGAGACATACTAGGAAGCGGATTTGTGCTTCTTTTGCTGCCAGACCATAGCCAGACATGTCTGTACGATATCGAACGGAATTCTATTAAACATGTCAGATGACGAATTAAATAAGATTCTCCAAACACTTCTGCGAGAAAATTGACAGAATTCTCTAATAAGTCAACACATTTTTCACTCAGACATGCGTCAGGCCTGGCTGGCATCAAAACATGACTGGCAATTAGTCCAGCTGGGTATGTATGTTCATTCACAAATGTGATAGTGATCGACCTTCATATGAGTGGAAATATTATGTGTGCATACATATATTCATCATCCTACACAACAATATTTATATATACAAATGTGTAAGAATTAATGTTTCTATTCTTGTTTACTTTTTCGAAAGAAATCTTGACATTTGACCAACCAAATAAACGATTATATTATATTTATTTCCATTGGAAATTTTAAGAAGCAAACTTTTATATTATGAATATTGAGTACTACAACTTTGACTAACAACTAACGATATTTATAATTATTTTACTTATGCTAAAAAAATTTATTATTTACTATTTAGATCACCATGAATTTCAGTTACATCTTTGCCGAAGATCCGTTGCGTGAAAAATTGCAAGGCAACATTACCTGGATGATACCGGATTTCGAAACACCAGCACATTGGATGCATACGGAAGATATTTGTAAGAATGAATTTGACACTTAGTCACAATTAGTCAATATGAAGATTTCATTTCATTTATTTCAAGCTTAAAGCATAGTAGTTTTCACAGACCTCTCAAAGCTAGTATGAGCTTCAATTACTAAAGTAGTTAAATAAATAAAAAAAAGAGTTAAAAAAATCATTAAAATTCCTTCTTCGACAGCGAGAAATCGAACGAAATAGAACTCGAAATCTCATAAAGTTATCCTGGAGCGCGGGCAATAAGATTTGATAGAACAAATAATAATAAAACCGCATTTAAATATATTTACTTTGAAATGTACAAATGTGTGCGTCTATATTTCTGTAATAAAGGGTGGTTAAGTTTCAAGGGCCGGTGTTGATTTTAAATAAAATACAATTTTTTTAGGAAATTATTATCATTTCTCTTTATTATGATAATATTGGTATGGCTTAATTACGTATGAAATAAAATATCGGCCAAATGACCGCCGCGACCTCGGCGACACACCTCCAAAGACCACCAAATGCAAATAGTTCCTTATCTAAAAGATGGTTAAGTTTCAAGGGCCGGTATTGATTTTGAATAAAGTAGAATTTTTTTAAGAAATTATTGTCATTTCTCTTTATTATGATAATATTGGTATGGCTCAATTACGTATGAAACAAAATATTGGCCAAATAGCCGCCGAGACTTCGGCGGCACACCTCCATCCGATGGTACAAATTTTCGATGGCGCTGAGGCATAATTGAGGTTCTATGCCGTTAATGTGCCGAATTATCTCATCCTTTAGCTCTTGAATTGTTGCTGACTTATCGACATACACCTTTTTTTTTCAAATAGCCCCAAAAGAAAGAAGTCCAACAGTGTCGTTGACGTTTAGGAGTGGTTCACATTCAACATCGGCCCTTGAAATTTAACCAGCCTTTATTATTATTTTCCCTCGTCACTCAAACAAACATTTTATTTTCACAGATGAAGGCATCTACAACACTTACATCATCGATACGGATTACAAATCGTGGGGCCTCATAATGCATTGCGCCGAGAAGAAAAAATCACCGCGTTATTTATCAGCTTTGCTGCTGTCGCGGGAACCACAATTAGGGGAGAATGTCATCAACTTTTTGAGGTAATTTATTGAAGTGAAAAAATGGAAGTAGAAATATGTACAATAAATATAAAAGTAAGCAAAATTAATCATCCAATTTTGCATTTGAAAAACTTTTTTACGAAATAAAGGGTTTTTCAATAAGGACGGGTAGATGTTGCAATGGAATAAAATGGAGTTTGCTGTGTGGCACGTAGCGCCATCCTGCTGGAACCACATGTCGCCTAGGTCCATATGGTTCAATATGGGCCATAAGAAATTGGAAGGGCCACCACGTCTGCGGAAAAATGGGCGCAATGCGCGCAACGTTTGCGTTAATGAACACTCATTTTGATAATAAAGTTTTATCATTTGAACGTGCTGTTCAATCGTGTAACTTGCCATGATGACTTGGCATAAACAACTGAATAATAAACAAAAGATTTGACCCAAAACAAAATGGCTGCCACAGGGCGCCAAAATCGACCCGCGCCAATTGAAAAACCCTTTACAAAAAAATGATTTTGAGTTATGGAAATCTTTCTTTTTACCTTTACTTGCGCCATTACTTCTTTGTTTTCTTGTAGTTCATAAGTTTCAAATAAGCTTGACGTTCGACGCCATTTGCAAGAATTTTAAACCTACCACTAGGGTGATTGATTTTGCGCCATCTTTTATGTCGGTATGAAAACATTGAATAACTTTGAAAAACAAAAACAACTTGTTTGTATAAGTGAGGTATTTTTATTTGGTTTGGTTATTTACAATTTTTTAAAACTATTTTTTGAATACAATATCAATCATGTGGTCTTTATTAATATAGCAATCACAAACTGCGATCTTCTTTCTGCTTTTTTCATCACCTTGTCAAGCATTTCGGCATTTATGGCGTTGATTTCGGCACGAATGTTTGCTTTAAGCTGGTCAATAGTCTGCGGCTTGTTGGCGTAAACCTTACTTTTCAGATAACCCCACAAAAAGAAGTCCGGGGGGGTTAAGTCAGGTGATCTGGGGGACAGTCGGTGTCGCCTCTTTTTGACACTAGACGTCGCGGGAATTTTCGTTGCAGAAATTCAATTGTTGCATTCGCAGTGTGGCATGGCGCAACGTCTTGTTGAAACCAGTAACCGTCTAAACCTTTCTCACGCATTTCCAACTTCCATCGACCGTTTCGTTTTCTCGGTAAAAATATAGCCCAATGATGGTGTTGGGCGCAAATACCGGCCCAAACAGTTATGTCATGCAATGGCTCATGGATCTGGTGTGGATTCTCAGTTCCCCAATTGCGGCAATTTTGTTTATTCACGCTGCCAGAGAGGTTAAAATGTGCCTAGTCAGTCATTAAAACTTGCTTCCAAAAATTGAGTGCAGTGTCAACCATTCGAGCTACTGTTTGGCCACATTCCAAGCGACTTGAATAGTCTGTCGGCAATATTCTTTGTCTCAATTGCACTTTATATGGTTTCTTGGTCGTTGATGAACGGCATGGTGACGATCTCCAACTGTCCCGTGCTCAAAAAAATTCGCCACCAAACGACGAATAGTATTGTCAGACGGTTCCTGTTTCCCGTGATACTTTTTGTGATATGCGCGTTGAGTTGGAATAATACAGGGTGGCTGATGAAAGCCGCTACCAAAAAAAAATTTAATACCTTTTTTTCTTTTTAAGTTATCTGTTCCATTTTTGTTTTAATTTGCAGATTAATCTTCAAAATTTATTAAAATGGATAACTGGGACACGCAAACAAGAATTTGGATAGTCCGCCGCTATCACGCACTGGAGTCCGTAGTTTTGGTACAGAGAGAGTACAGGCGGATGTTTGGCGGCGATCCCCCGAGCAGATGGACCATAATGAGACTGGTGAATAATTTTGCTGAGCAAGGAACAGTCGCAAGAAGTCATCGAAACCCACCAGTTCGGACGGAGAAAACGATCGCTGCTGTAGCTGCAGCTATACAAAGCAATCCAAGGGTTTCAACAAGAAGCTTATCTGCTCAACTTGGTGTCAGCCGACAGTCTTTGCAAACAATAATGCACAAAGATTTAGACTTATTTCCCTACAAAATTCAAATGGTTAACAAACTGAATGCAGCAGACTTGCCGATTCGCTTGGAATTTTGCCAGAAGATCCTGCAAATGGTGGAAGAAGACCAAAACATGTTAAACTGCCTTTTCATGTCTGATGAGGCCCATTTCGATTTAAACGGCAATGTGAACAAACAAAATTGTCGAATATGGAGTACTTCTAACCCACAGATACTCCACGAGACGGAATTGCATCCTCTTCGCGTGACAGTGTGGTGTGCGGTTTCTTCACGCTGTATTGTCGGGCCTTATTTTTTTGAAGAAAATGGTCACACCGTTACGGTTACTGGAGACCGTTATTTGAAAATGCTGAAAGAATTTTTCTATCCAGAACTACGCCGAAAGAGAATTCCTTTCAACTCTGTGTGGTTTCAACTAGATGGGGCAACGTCTCACATAGCCCAGACTGTTATGACAGAGTTGCGACGAAAATTTCCCAATAAACTGATTTCAAGAAACTCCGAATTTCGTTGGCCCCCCAGGTCGCCTGACCTTACTGCACCTGACTTTTTCTTGTGGGGTTTATGTAAACAAGAAGTTTATAAGACAAAGCCAACAAATTTGGATGAACTAAAACAATCCATTCGGGCAACAATTGCGGCTATTCCTGTCGCAACTCTCAAAGCAGCAATGAACAACTTTTTACTAAGATGCCGCACTTGTGTCAACGAGCATGGGGGGGCATTTAAATTCAATTATTTTTAAAACTAGTTAAGCTACATTTAATAAAATTTAATGACCTTCAACTTGAAAAAAAAATAAATGAATTCCATACACTAAAAAAAAGTTATTTGAGTTTCTTAATGTAGCAAAATTCATCGGCCACCCTGTAGAACGACTATTTTCGATGTATAGCGTCTCTATTTCAGCCCGTTGTTTCGGTGTAAAGCGATCCATGGTTGAAATTGTACTGAATGGACGTATTGAAAACATGTATGTTAAGTCGATCGGTTGGTAATTGCCAAATTATTCAGCGTTTACATACCGACATAAAAGATGGCGCACCCTGTACTAACAAAAAGTATTGTTAATTTAGAAGTTCATTATTTTTATTATTATTATTATTTTAATTAGTTCTTGTAATTATTCATATAACCTTTGAGTATGATACTGTATGAATTTGTTAGCAAAACTAGGCTAGACGAAATATCCAGCTTTGTGTCTACTTTCAGTTTTTGTTTTGTTGTTGTTTATTTTCAGAGAAAAGTTACCCCGGTATGATATCGACCTGTCCTTCATGTTTCCAATCAATCAAACTTGCGACAATTTAATGGAATCCGTTGATGATGATCCTTTGGCTTATATAATAAATGGACGAAAGAATGCAAAAAATATATTCAAAGTTATTTTAAAGCCTTAAGCAAAGCACCAGTATAAGCCGTACTATAAAGTTAAAAAAAATGTACAATAGTAGTATTAAATAAATATTATAATTAATTTAACGTGCAATTGTTGTTTTTCAAGGCTTTTAAAATAAAATAAAATAAATTAAGGTTGAGATAAATAAAATTTATGCAAGTGGAATAAAATAAATTATATTAAATTGCGACAATAAAATGAAATTAATTGAAATATAATGTAATAAAGTAAAATAAAAAAAGTAAATTATATACAGTAACTCACAGCTTTTTTGATGCAGGTAAAACTTTTTTAGAAAAAAGAAAATGACTCGATATTTATTAAATTTAATAAAAAAATACCTATATACGACTTGTAATGAGATATGTACGAGGTGTGTTTAAAAAGTATCGCGAATTTTGAATTTTCGCAGGTTAGGTATATTCGAATTTCAATTTTTTTGGGGCGATATGTTGGTACTCATGCCGACGAGTTCGGCTATTTTGAATGTTCAGTCAGTTGCTGACAGCTGCTTTGCTTGCACGTGTTTCGGCTCGTCTTCGATTTTTACCTATTCAAAAAGATGGATCGAAGAACCTGTATCAAATTTTGTGTGAAAAACGAAATTAAGGGTGTGGATGCATTCCGAATGCTAAACAACGCAACAAAGCAACGTTTATCGGTGGTACAAAATGTTCTCAGAAGGCCGAGAAGATGTGAACGACGAAAAGCGTGCCGAGCGCCCGAGTACTTCAACAATAGACGAAAAAATTGATGAAGTGAAGAATATGGTATTGGCCAGACGTCGAATCACCGTTAGAGAAGTTGCTGAGAACCTAGACATAGCGATTGGCTGTTGCCATTCAATTTTATTCAATGATTTGGGCATGAGACGGGTCGTCGCAAAATTCGTACCAAAACTGCTCAATTTCGACCAAAAGTAGCATCGCATGAACATTGCTAATGAGATGTTGGACTCTGTCCGCGACGACCCAAATTTGCTCCGGAGGGTCATAACGTGGATTTATGGCTATGACGTGAAAACCAAAGCTCAATCATCTCAATGGAATCTGCCGTCCGAACCAAGACCGAAAAAGGCGCGTCTAGTTCGATCGAATGTAAAAGTGTTGCTTACCGTTTTCTTCAGTTGCAGGGGCGTTGTGCATCATGAGTTCTTGCCACAGGGTAAAACGGTCAATAAGAAATATTACCTGCCAGTTATGCGCAATTTGCGCGAGGCAATCCGCCAGAAACGCCCGGATTTGTGGAAGAACAAAAATTGGCTCTTGCATCACGATAACGCCCCTGCTCACACATCGTTGCTTGTGCGCGACTTTTTCGCCAAAAACAACACACTAATCATGCCACAGCCACCGTATTCCCCAGATTTGGCCCTCTATGACTTTTTCTTGTTCCCGAAATTGAAAAGGCCCATGAAAGGACGACGTTACGCTACGATTGACGAGATAAAGACGGCATCGAAGGAGGAGCTGAACAAGATAAAAAAAATTATATTTGGAAGTGCTTCGAAGATTGGAAAAAACGTCGGCACAAGTGCTTAATATCTCATGGGGATTACTTTGAAAGTGACAAAATAGATATTAATGAATTAATAAATAAATAATTTTTGAAAATAACACAAAATTCGTGATACTTTTTGAACACACCTCGTATGTACTGTTTACCACTGCAGAAAGAACAATAGCAAAAACAAAGCTTGCTGAAAAAATATGGAAACAAATAGTTTTCTCATCAAAATATGCTCACAGCTTAACTGATGCAGTGTATTTTATTTATTATTTTTTTTGAGAATGCAATAACGGTGAAATGTATTTGTTTCTGTTTTACTTAGCGTCTTAAGACAGTCTCAAAAAATTTTTGTAAAGAAAAATTGAGAAAATTTAAATTTTCTAAAATGGGAAAACGGACCTCACTTGAAAAAAAGGGAAGACGTTATTCGTCATTATAAAGAGGGCAGAAGCCAACGAAAATTGCAGGAATTGTTGCTATTAGTTCCTCAACTGTCCAACACATTATAGAAAGGTTTCGCCACGAAAACAGGATAGAAGACAAAGGCAGATCTGTGCCAAATAAAATATTTAATGATGCAGATAAGAGGTGGATTGCTCGTAAAGTTAAACAAGAACCCATTTTAAGCACTCCAAAATTAATGAACGAAGTCGAAAAATACTAAGTCAAGATCTGTAACCCAAAAACTGTTCGTAGAGTTCTGCGCGAAGAAAATTTTCGTGGAAGGACTGCCCGAAATAAGCCGTTGATTAATGCTCGTAATAGAAAACAAAGAATAGAGTTTTGCAGACAACATTTGAACAAAGACATTTCGTTCTGGAAGTCCGTTGTTTTTTGCGGATGAAAGCAAATTAAACCTTTTCAGGTCTGATGGGAAGTCCTGCGTTTGGAAAAAACCAAACACTGCGTTTTAATCATGTAATTTGCGCTCTACAGTTAAATACGGCGAGGGCAGTGTGATGGTATGTTCTATTCAGGCGTCGGAAATTTAACATTTATCGAAGGGAACATGAATAAAGAGATGTGCCTGGATCTGCTAAAAGATAATTTAGCACAAAGTGCGGATAAAATGGGCATAAGGGATTCGTTTAGGTTCCACCAAGGCCACGATCCCAAGCATACGTCTGGTATTGTAAAAACTTGGCTTATCTGGAACTGCTCACATGTAGTACAGACACCTGCACAGAGTCCAGATCTCAACATTATTGAGAATTTGTGGTCAGTGCTGGAAAATAAAATAAGAAACCACAATATTTCTAATGCTTCAGATCGGAAACAGGCATTACAAGAAGAATGGGATAAAATTAGTTCCGATTATACAGCAAAATTAGTAGAACCTATAAATTCCCGATTAAAAGCTGTTCTGAATCAAAAGTGATACCCCACTAAGTATTAGCCGTAATCATGAAAACGAAATATTAAAGTGTTTATGTTTTTTGAATACTTTTAATTTAGTGCATCATTTAAGCTGTGACCTCAAAACTGTAACTGAATTATTTTAATTTGCGGTATCTTTCTTATGAAGAAGCATTTATTTTTTATTTTTTGTTATTAAATAAAGCATATTGTTTAACAATAAAAATATATAAAACTTTTTACTAATGGAAATACCATAAAATATATTTGATATTTCAATAATTTTTTTTTTTTTTTGCTGCATCAAATAAGCTGTGAGTCACTGTATATATGTATACTCAATGGTCGATTACACCCTTTTTGGGTGTTTGCCCGATCTCTTCCTCTTATTTGTGGTGTGGCGTGCGTCTTGATGTTGTTCCACAAATGGAGCAACCTATAATTTTAAGCCGATTCCGAACGGCAGATATTTCTTATGAGGAGCATTTTCATAGCAGAAATACACTCGTCATTGCCTGTCGATGGGTGACCGCTATTGAGAAAAACTGTTTCTTAATTTTGGTCTTTCACCGATATTCGAACCTACGTTCTCTCTGTGAATTCCGAATGGTAGTCACGCACCAACCCATTCGGCTACGGCAGCCTACTTCATTTCATGAATGGAGATTCGAACATGTGAACCAACGCGTGGTAGTCACGTACCAACCCTTTTCGGCTATGGTGGCGGTAAAGTAATAAAGTAAAAAAATACCTATTACTATTGCGTGTTTCTCAATTTTCGCGGTTTTTTTTTTGTGCGTTTTTCTTTCGCGCGGATTTTTTAAACAACTACTTTTTTCGGTTTTTCTTCCTTTAAGCGGTTTTTTTGAAAGCAACGATGGCATTGCCTGCTGTGATACTCCCGTTACTTACTGCATTGCCTCGACAAGAAAATTAAAAGGCAAAAGGCCGTGAGAAATTCTTTAATTTTTAATTACAATAATTAAATTTAAATTTTAATTTTGATCCTTATGAAAGTTAATGAAAAGCTACCATAATATTGATGAAGATTTAAAACGAAAAATGTGTCAACTTTTAATATTCCATACAGTTAGAATGAAAAAAAATCGATTTTATTTATTTTTTCTTAATGAACATGTATTTAAGAATACACACAGAGAATTTAATATCGTTCCGGTGAATATTTTCGAAGTTCACGCAAATTTGAAAAGGCGTTTCAGAGTGCTTGAAAGCACAAGACCGGAGCAGCACGTTTTTCTGAAAATGATGTTTTCAAAGTAGCTGACCAACATTACTCGAAAACGGCTAAACCGATTAGTCTCAAATTTTAACACGAGTTTTTTAAATATATTTTTTAGTAATTAATCGAAGATTTTTTCTAGTTTTTTAAATATATTTTTTAGTAATTAATCGAAGATTTTTTCTCACCAACTTTTTTTCAGGCCAACATTTTGGACAAAAATCTATTTTTTTTTTTTTTTGAGGAACCGCCAATTTTTCAAAAAAAAAAATATTTTGCTTATTCCTTCGATTATTTACTAGATTTAACATTACTTTAACGAAATCTGTTTAGCTTTTTTAATTTCAGAGGATCCAGTTCAGAAATATAGTGGTCACCGCAAAACGTCTTTTTTGAGAGGACCTCCGGAGATCAGCTATAGCTCCTTTTCAAATAAATACTAAGTCTTAAAATACAGTTCAAAGATAACATAATATGTGTACAAATTTTAAGATCAATAAATTTAAACGTTTTCTCAGAAACAATTCGGGAAACTTCGCCTTTTCCGCCTTCTAACTGTATATAACTCCTTTACTTAGCTTAGTCCCAATAGCTGCAACTGTCTCTTCTAGAAACTGTGAAGTTATCGTTAACCTCTGAAAGTTTAACCCGGAGAAAAGTAAGTCGTTTGAAAAGTTTATATGCACCCAAAGTAAAGTGTTAGTTTTAATACACTTCTTTTCTCCATCACTGATATTCACAACAAGTAATAATAAAAAGCAGAGAACAAGAACACGACGGAGAGCTGCCAAAGTGAACTACAAATGCGCCGTGGAAACAGGATAATTCGAGAATTACCTAGCGAATTATTTAGAGAGCGAATTACGTGCCGTGGAAGCATAGCATAATTTGGAAGTTATTCTGCTGGTGCGAAAGAACATTACCCAACTAATAAAAATAAGTAAAAAAAATCGTTCACAGCTAAATGCATTTCACAAACTGCCAACTAAAACACCGCCAAATTAACGAAATTGGTGTGAGTTCCTCTAATATATATGCAAATCGGTCGTCCAATATTGTAGGCACCTTATAAACAAATTTGAATTTATATTTATTCCAATAAAGTGGCAATACCAGACACTATTTTTCAAAGTTTATTTCCATCGCTCTTTTTGTGTTTATATTTTTATGGAAGTAATTAGCAATATTTAACAAAAAAAGGGGTTGTCTGTAAAGTCGGTTTACTGACGATAGTTTAACGTGATAACGTCATAAGAAAATACTAATTGAATGGTTGCATTTTTCAAAAGAAAATTTTAATTTTATTTGTTTGATAGATATTTTGTATGGATATAGAGAATGAGTTAACATTAACATAACATAACATAACATAACATAACATAACATAACATAACATAACATAACATAACATAACATAACATAACATAACATAACATAACATAACATAACATAACATAACATAACATAACATAACATAACATAACATAACATAACATAACATAACATAACATAACATAACATAACATAACATAACATAACATAACATAACATAACATAACATAACATAACATAACATAACATAACATAACATAACATAACATAACATAACATAACATAATATAACATAACATAACATAACATAACATAACATGCTGTTCAAGCAAGGTAACGACGCATGAGCAAGATAACGACGCATTTTTTGATGCGTGCAGCCGGCTACATAGAATTATTAGACGTTATCACGTCAAAAAATAATAATAACATTAAAACAACATCAATAAGAAGGCATATGCAAATACAAATACGTGAATTTATATATGTACATATGCGCATATACATACATACATATATACGCTCAGGAGAGTAGGAGAGAGCAAGATGTCGAACGTTGCCGTTCGTTTGCTTTGTTCGTTCCGCGCTTTCGCTTGCAGTTCATTCAAGGTAACGGCAAATGAGCAAGGTAACACTAATGAGCAAGGTAACGACACATTTTTTCGTGCGTGCAGCCGGCTAAATCGAATTATAAGACGTTATCACGTCAAAATCTTGATGAAAATGTCAAGAAAAAAGTTCAATTAGTGCTCAAGTTATGTAATACTCCAATTTGGTGCGTTACTGAATTTTGAGTGTTTGCTTTACTCTTTCTGCGTTACTCCTCTTGTTATAACGTGCGTCTTATTCCGCAAATGGAGGAGGAACCTACACTTTTAAACCGACGCTGAACGACGGATATTTTTATGAGAAAAAAATGCGCTGCTTCTCCGGCATATATGTGAATAATTGAATCAAAATGCGTCGATTGGTACCCATGCCGATTACATTTAACCAATTTTGGCACCCAAACCGCACATTAGATAATTACCATGACATTTCTTGTCCACCAAATAATAATTGCTGTTGTTGTAGAAGCATGAACATTCCCCATACATATACGGAGATTGCTGCTGAAGTGACAGTCCTTGGCCGAATATAAATCCGAGTGGGATACGGTGCACTAGACAGGGCTAGTTTACTGGGACGGCAGCCCTTGTTCGGGAAAACCCCGAGTCATTCCGGTAACGTAGAACTGGCTGCCATGGGAATGTCATTCCGCTTGCACAAGAACGCTACCCAATAGTGGCAACATAAAAAGATCTATAATGCCCGACAACTGGTATTCCAGCCTGTGTGTGAAATCTATTTTACATCTGACAGACGATTCAAGGCACGATTAAACGATTTTATTACAGAAGAATTTTGTTCGGTTGGTGGACTTCAGGGAATAATAGTTCTTGGGCCAGTGTTATGCTTTTTGTTTACCTCTGATGTTCCCATAAGTAGAAATGTGTTAACTTCAACAATCATGAATGATACCAGAATTATTTACCGACGCAAATGCCTAACGGAAGCATCAAAATCTTACAAAAGCACTGAAAGCTTGTAGAAGGGGCCTGGAGAATGGGCGAAAATGTAAACATGTGGGATTTACGCTCAAGACAAACACATGTCGAGCTGTTGGTTTTAAATAATATAACAATTCCTGAAGATATCAATGTCGCGTACCTGAGTACATACTTAGACACACGTCCTACCTGGAAAAGGAACATTCTTGCCAAAGAGTGCAAATAAAAATAAAAACTTCAAACTTATATTGATTTATTAACTGGAAATCTATATTTAAACTAAACCACAAAGTTATACAATTCCATTATAAACCAAATTTGTGTGTACGCCATACAGCTTTGGGTCACTACCTTTTCTACTAACATCGGTATCGTACAAAGACTACAATCCAAGATACTCAGAACAATAACAGCAGCGTCATGATATGTCAAAAACTCGAAACTCCAAATACGCATGGCCGATGACAAAATTGAAAATAGCAAGGGAAAAATCTTAAAAAAATGACTGACCAACCAAATCCTCTTGCAACTTCTCTCGCACACAAAATCAGCTTCACGTCCATAACGAAGAGATCGCACCCCGTTAGAAGGAGACACATATGTACATAATATACGTAGATCAAAAAGACCCATTCAACAGGCTAACAAGCATGTCAATTAGATTAAGATTTAGTTTAATCATAATCAATTCAAATAATAATACAGGGCTGGTAGCTAGTGTTGTAAACATATTAATTTATAATTTAATAAATAAATAATAATAATTATAAAATCATGTACTTACAAAAAACATACACTAATTCCTCTCAAATCCCTTAATACGCTTTAATATTTTCTTGAATATTATACGAATGGCAATACCACCGAAGTGGTGAATAAGGAACGAGAAAAATAAAAATGGCTTCGATACATAAAAGCAGTAAACCTCGCCAAAAATAATTTTCTTTTTATGTCAATTTCAAACCAGTTTTCGTGAATAAATCTTTGACAAGTAATTAAAACATATTGCATAAAAACGTTTACAAATATTTTACGCGCGTTTAATGTAGTTTTGGTTTATGTTAAAGTGATCTTAATATCGTATGCCCTCGCCGTCTGTCTTACAAAGAAAAGCTCATAAAGGTACGGTGGCACTGAACACGAATGTGAAAGCAAATCGGGGAAAAAATTTGTAAATTTTCGTGCAACTGTTGGTTATTTATTACGATAATGGGCACTTTATGACGGAAAATTATGTTACAAAATAATTCATACAGCATATAATTGTGGAAAAAAGCGTTTATTTGTGCCATTGAACAATTTGATTGTATTTGGTCGGGTCCATTGATTGGGTGGCTGGAGAAGAAAAAAGTGGTAGAATTTGGATGGGACGAAAATTTTATTAGGGGAGCAGATGAAAGTCGCGCCGAAAGGAAACTACACGATATTACAACAAAAACACATTTGACGTTTTGTGTTGTGTTTACTGACCGCCGTGGTGAAAATATAAACAATTCCAATGTGGTGAATTGTAATGAATATATCATGCGCCGCCTGCATAGTAAATACAAAAGAAAACAAAAACAAAAAACAGCTTAAATTTCATTGAACTTAAAAGATATGCATAATGATGTAAGGAATATGAATTAAAAAAATGGATCCAATCAGACATTATCTCAAAAAGACCGTATTGTATTATAATTTTCTTCTGCCCGTAACCATTTAAACTAATTCACCCTTGTGTGAAGTGCTTTCAAAAAGTTTGCAACTAAAATTGGTCAAAAGATAAAGTAATTTGTGAAAATGTTTTTGTATTGTAATTTGCAATACAAATGAAAAGTAATATAAAAACGAGAACAAGTGAAACAACATATTGTTCACTAACAATAATTGAAAAACTGAGAAAGGAATCGATCAGCCAAACTCACGTATAATGTCACGTTGGGGTAAAAATATCGTTGTACCTCTGGATGTGCTCTGCAAGGGCGAGGAAAGTACAAATCGTCCGACCGTAGCGCGCTCCGTAGGTACTGTTGGCAAATGGGGCAAAATAGGTTTCACATCGACGCGTACTTACGCTTTAGCTGCACTCTCACCAGCAGTTGCAGCAGCAGCTGCTGCGGCAGCCGCAGCAGCGAGTCCAGCGCAGAGTCCTGCATCATTACTCGACGATGACATGTCACCATCGGTACCAGAGCCTCCTAAACCTAAGAAGTTTTTTAAATCACGCAACTCTGCGCCACCTGAAGTGATTGCACAAATAATACAAAACCTGCCTAGAACACCAGCTTCGCCAATACGTGATAGTTACTCGGCTGGAACATCTAATGCAGGTTCACTTAGTACCCCAGTACGAGAACCTATAAAATTAAAATTGCCGAAAGCCAATTCAGGTGAGCGTAAGAAAAAATCCCCGAAAAAGGCAAGTGCAAAGCAGGCAGCGGTGACGGCGGCAACATTAGCAGCGCAGGATGATGGCAACGCTACTGGAGATGTTGCAATCTCCACTAAAGCGGTTGGCGAATCAAAACAAAAAAAGAAAAAAGAGGAAAAGAAATTAAAGCCCGAGGCACCACCATCACGCATAATTTCCCGTGCACGCAAGGTAGTCAACTATTGTGAGGACGATGAGGACGAACGCATACCAACTCCTCTGAAGGATATTATATATCCTAAAAATAAATCACCTAAAGAAGACGAGACTGCTGTGCCGAATATTGGGGAAAGTATAAAAGAAATTGCGCCGGCGGAACCAGATCTACCACCACCCGCTGCACCCGCGCCAACGTCGGTTGCTGGTAGTTCAATAACAAGCGTTGCAGCTGTTACGACGCCCGCCGCACCACCTTTGGCACCGAAAACACCTGAACACCCGCCAATCGTGCTAAGAATTTCTAAGGTATATATAACAATGAAACTTACTAATTGTTCTCCAATTTCAATACATTGATAAGCCCTTTAAAGGCTTACATATGTATCTGATATTGAAGATTTAGGTTAATATAACACTCGGAATTGATATTATTGTTATTGCTGTCAAAATAAGAGAGCACTTATATTTATAAATTTTTGTCTTGCAAAACCGTTGCTCGGTGCACGGATTGCAAAGTTTGCATGCGCGATAGTTTATACCAATTGTTACTAACGATCACGTTTGGTGTATCAAATAAGGTGTGATTGATAACTCAGTGCGGCTCTCTTTTAACGGACTATAATGTTAGCAAATATAAACAAAGGAATTCAAATTTGAGAATTTCTTTTAATTTTATATTTTAGAATATTTCATATGACAGCACTGCCAAATTAAATCACACTGTGTTAAATACATTTTGCTTGTACCTAAAAAACTTGCTAATAAGGGGAAATTGAGAAACCAAAGTGACATTTAATTTTGAGGGAGGGTTGCAAGTTCTTACTGAATAAATTTTTGCTCATAAGAATTTGCCCGTAAGTAAAACAGCTGTTCACAAGAATATGATCTTATAATATACAAATAAAAAGCTGAAATTTGAAAGATCTGTAGTGAAAACTTTATATAGAAACAAGATAATATAAGAGAAGTGTACGTGTTTGTGCTTTAATTGGAACGTAATATCATTAACAATTTTCCATTCCTTTGACGTTTTTGAATAGCGATGCATGAAAACGTGCAAGATTATCTATGCGTGCAAGTTCTCACAACTATTCCTTCTCGTACTCTTTGTAATATTTACCTCTCGCAGAGCGAATATGGTCAAATTCTTAGAAAGTTCTACTTCACAGTCCTATAATCTTAAATACTTCATCATTTTCTTTATCCTTTCTTGAAACAAACCATTAATACTGGGCATGCACTTGAAAATTAATTTGGCATCTAATGACCCCGTACCCACCACCACCACCATCGCCATGCATCAACATGTTAAAATCTTAATTTTTTCACCACTATTCACAATGGATTGTGTTCTAATTTGCTTCAAATGCCAAAAAGAGAGAAAATACATACCACTCGAAATGGAATTGAAGAAAAACATCCACAAAAGCAACCACGAAAGTAGTGTAACAACAAACGATGGGAGAAACGCGCGCATTTTTAACTCGGCGTTATTCTCTTTCATTTCGAATACATCGGTTTGGTAAAAAATAGGAAACAAAGATTAATTGGTTAAGATTGCTTCTTTAAAAAATGTTCAATAAATAATTCATATTTTATTACTTGTAAAGTGTAAGTGTTTAAAATAATTTATTTATGTAAATAAATAAACAGAAAAGGAAGGCTAAATTCGGACCGATTCGTAGAGTTCAGTAAATTTTAATTTAACCGATTATTAATTTTTGGAATTCAACAAATTTGTAGATTTATATCTTGTACCATCCAATAGACGAACGGAAATTTAGTCTTATAAAAAGTGGGAGGGTTTTATCTGATCTCAATAATATTTATGCCGAATATAGCAATATGTGGACGCCCTTTGGAAGCTCTCGAAACAAGCCATCCATCTTCCTTTCGGAGGTGACATAAAACTGTAGATCCCTTCATTTTGTGGAGAAACATTAAGATGCACACCACAAACTCGATAAGGAGCTCGGTCAAAAACCCACAATGTATACAATACATTGAAATACATGCATTTATCCAAAAGGTTACCGAGATACACGACCATTTTTAATACCAAACTTCCTTGGACAAAAAGTAATAAATGAATAAAATTCTATTGAAATTTATGTTTACCCCAGTTATCGTGTGCACGAGAGGGTGGGCAGACATGTCTAAATCGACCCTCAACATTTTGCTCATTCATGCATACATCTGTATTGATTCCATTATACGAGTACCCACAATCGTTATGTGAATGAGCTTATAATATACTAGGGCACTAGTGCGCGGAAATAAAAAGAATCCTAAATTATTAATAAAGAAATATGGTATATAAATTAGACTAAATAATCTTTAATATTTCAGGGTACCTCCCGTTTGGTGAGCACTGATAGTGAGGAACAGCCTGCAAGCAACAACATCGTATCCCCGCATCAACAACACGATACCGAGCAATCCAAATCTCGGCATTCGTCTACTGAAGAAGTTCCTCCCGCACACCCGCCGACGGTATACAATACACCAAAGATTATTGTTAAACCGCTCCGGCCGCCATCACCTGATCCTGTGCTACCGCCGCCGCCATTTCCTGCACCGCATGCCGCAAATGTATCACTTGCGCATCAGCATCATAACGCTGAAGATCCACCCGAGATCAACTACTCAACAGTAAAGATTTCGCCGGATAAACCGCCTAAAGAACGTTTAAAGTTAATCATAAAAACAGACGTGATACGCAACGCCATTAAGGCAGCCGAAGCAGCGAAAGCTGCGGCAGCAGCACAGAAAGCCGCCGCAGCAGAATCTGGTGCTACTTCCGGTGGTGAGCGCGAAAAGAAGCAGAAAAGTAAAAAACATAAGCACTTAAAACACGCCGCTTTGGAACAGATTTCAAATTCGCTGCAAGCAAATATTACTGCAACAGGTAGTGAATTCAAAACACCATCACCGCATCTCGCATTTAGCGCGCACTTGGAACAACACCAGCAGCCAACATTATTAGGACGCACTGTTATTTCACCGCCAGCTCTTTCGGAACGCGACTTTGACTCGCAATCCTCAGTTTTGGGTAGCATTTCGTCCAAAGGCAACAGTACACCACAGCTTCTGGCGCAGGCAGTTCAGGAGGAGAGCTGTGTCATACACAGTCGTGGTTCTAGCGTGATCACCAGCGACCTAGAAACAAGTCAGCATTCCTCGTTGGTTGCGCCGCCATCAGATATCGAATCGCGTCTGGAATCTATGATGATGGACGGTGAGGTAAGCCAACGTGCAACGAATTTGGTTGAAGAGCCGTTACAGGAAGATATCCTGGCTGTATTGCGTGGTGATGAGAGTCTTCATTGCTCCGCAGCCGCCAGCAATGAGGCCAGTGAGCCTAAAGTGAACGGTGTAATAGAGAAAATGGATGTTTTGGAGAAAGAACCTCAGGCAGATCACCAAAGAGAAGAAGCCATAGAAAAGGGACAAGAAACAGCGACAAGTCGTCGTTTAACACGCGGCCGCGGCCGTGGTACCAAAACAAACTATGTTGAGGGAGAAGACATTATCACATCACCACAAAAAATACCGCCGGTTACATTAACCAGAACTCGAGGAAGAAAACCCGCCGCGACGGTGACATCGCCTGTCATTGCGGACGATATCAACACGTTAGCTAACAAGCGTGCAACCAGAGGTCGGCCGAAGAAGGGTGCCGTAGTGGCCGAAGATCCCACACAATCACCTGCAAAAGTCGACGAATCGCCTGTAAAGGTTATAACAGAATCTGCAATTGTACCTACGACAGAGCTTGAAATAAACCAAACAAACGATAGTATTGAGACACCAGCAATCGCTACAGCTCCTACAACACGCCGTGGTCGTCCGCCTCGTAACATTAGTAACAACAATAATGTGAACAGTAATAATAATAATATCAATAAAATTGCCGCTAGTTTGTCAGCAAAAGCAGGTGCCGCCGAGGAGGCAGCAGCAGCCGCAACTAAAAGTGGCGCAACGAGCACCTCACCGCTTACAGGTAGTACGCCACAGGCACCACGTAGCTATGGCAGAAAACGTAAGAATCAACAAGTAACCCAAGTGCTACAACCATCAGCAGAAGAACTGGAGGAACAGCAACATGGTCCACCCATTAAACTGGCCAGTATCGATTATTCAGATTCGGCTGCAACAAGTGATTTGAATGCTTGTGTTTCTCCACAACTAACAGCACAACTACAAGCCGCATCATTAACGCCAACATTAGATTTGCACGACACTAATTCCAATTCCAACTCGCTCACCCGTCCAGCTAGTGCAACACCATCATCACCGCCTCGACGGGACTACAAAGTCAAAGACAAATTCAAGCGCACGCTTACACTAGACAATCAAGTGAATTGCAATGCGGTCGTGGAGTCACCCACGGCAGGACTCTTGGCCGAACATGTCGTGTATGGTGTCAGCAGTGATGCGGGTACAGGCGTGAATGGTGAGGAAGAGCAGCAACGCGGTTCTGTTAAGCTAGTGATCTCAAAGAAGAAAGGTAGCATATTCAAGAGCCGTGCACTTGTACCGCAAGATCAAACAGATCAATCAGCAGCTGCTAAACGTCATCTATACAAACATAGTTGGGACGCTGAAGCGAACGGCAGCACAGCGGGCAACACGGACGCTTTGGCATTGCAGAATAATGAGGCAAACGTACCGCCAGCGGCTACTCGTACTGCTGTCGATGCTATTTTCGATGACTTCAGCGAGGATCTAAGTCCCAGCGGTATGTCGCGAGAGAATAGTCCGTCGCTTAGTAAGTTAACGAGAATAACAAAAACGAATAACGCACAAATATGTGCTAACAGCCCCTACGAAATGGATATCGATGCGCCTGGCGATACGGTAACAAGTGTGAAAGTGGATCGTAAAGCTAAAGGATTTTATACAGTCGTCCGTAATGTAAAGACAGCGCATCAGATACAGGAAATTGGTGAATATCAGGAAATGGATGACGATGTTGAGTATCTACTAGATTCACTGCGGCCGCACAATCCCACGCCGACACGCTGTTTGTCAGCACTTCAGCTAGCTTCAAAGTGTATGATACCCACTTTCCGAATGCATGTACGCGCACACGGCGTGGTCACAAAGTTTTTCAAGGTAAGCCAGCAATAAAACCTTAACAACAAGAATTTCACTGAATTCTCATGTAATTTTCAAATATTTTTTACTAAAAAAAAATAAAAATCTCATCCCAAATCTAGGCGCTTTCTGACGCAAATCTGGACCAGAGTCTAGGGCTTTGCACCTCCGCAATTATGTTTATACTCTCACAAGAGGGTCTCAATATGGATTTGGATCGTGATTCGCTGGAATTAATGATGAATCTGCTCGAGTCGGAGATTGTAGCTGCACCTTCGGATCGCGTCAATTATGAACGCATTCGCCAAAAAGTACGCGAACTCTGTGATGAGATTAAATCTCAAGGAAAAGCTGCCCATCTCAATGTTGACACACTTACAGTCGGCACATTGGCGATGGAAACCTTGCTGTCGTTAACCTCTAAGCGCGCCGGTGATTGGTTCAAGGAAGAGCTACGCTCACTTGGCGGTCTAGAACATATTATCAAAACCATTTCAGATAACTGTCGACCAGTTATTGAGTGTAGCAATGGCACTACACACATTCATTGGACGCAATCGCTGCTCGACAATATGCAGACCGTTGAGCGATGCATGCGTGTGCTAGAAAATGTGACACAGCTTAATGAGGAGAATCAGCGTTATGTGTTGACTTATGGCCAAGGTGCCACAGTTCATACCTTATGCTCACTCTTCACGCTATGTGACCGTGAAATAATGCGACATGTTTCGGATTCGTCGGAGCAATCTGCTAAGGATAATCCTGGTGCAGTGATGCGCGAGCTTTTGTTTCCACTTCTCAAAGTGCTTATCAATTTAACGCACACATTTAATCCGGCGAAAGCGCTGGGTGCTGAAATGCTTGGCCAACGTAATGCTGTAGTAGAAACCAGCTTCCGCCTGCTATTGCAGGCACCCAACTACATTCCTGAACGATGTGTCTTTGAGCTAAGTATTCTGGTAAGTATAAAATACATAGTGGATAATTTGTTATTTATTTATTTTCCTTTTTTTGATTAATTTTTAGGTGCTGTTGTTGCTAATTAACCTCACCATGTATACGATTCCTAATCGAGTGGCGATAATGAAAGTGTATGCGCCACCCGAATACAGTAGCCACCAACATAATAAAGTGACTGCTGTGCAAGCTGTGATGGAGTATTTCTATAGATGCGAGGAATTGGCCAGGTGATTAATAACTATTTAACGAGGAGGAAAAAAATTCAAATTTAATCCTTTTTATCGCATTTTTGTATAGATTGGTCGAAAAGAATACAGATGCCATTTTGGATAGTACCGACAAGAATAAAAAGAAACAGGAGGAAGTGGATGAAACTGTAAATAATTGTAAGTGTCTCTATGATTGAAAATACGAAATACGAAACGGACCAGACCGTTTTGACTGCCATATATACATAACTCATACCTCATATGGAGCCATAAGGCTTCAGACTAAAAAGAAATTCATTATTTTCTCGGTAATAGTGATCGGCTGTAGTGATCGATATCTCATAAAGTATCGGTCACACAATATAAAGTTTATGCTTGTTATCAAGATGACATTTCACACTAAAAAAAATTATTTTGCTGTTTTTTGTTTATGCCATTCAGTTGTGAGTTACAGGGTCTTAACAATGGAAGTCAACAAACAGAAAATTTGATACATCTCATAGTTTTTTTTTTTTGATAATGGCAAATATGCGAAAATGCAAGCCAGGCCGTTGAAATTGTGAACGGTGTTTATGGTGCCGATACTGCAACAGCTAATTATGTGCAATTTTGGTTCCGTCGATTCCGTGCAAGCATTTTTGATGTTAAAGAAAATGACGATAAAACCAGAAATAATCGAAGTTGGCCGGCATGTTAATAATCGTAGCATCGCCCAGGAGTTAAATATCGACCATAAAACAGTTTTATGCCATTTACGGAAAAATAATGGATTTACTTTTCCCCAAACGTCTTAAAGCAGATGAACATTTTCAACAAATATATAGAATTTCATGTTTGCCTGCGAAGGATCGTATATAGGAAAGTCTTTAAACGCGCCAAATTCAAGCTGCTGAGGCAGAGGAGCAGCTTCAAGCACGCCTAGAAGGTCTATGAGAACACATTGTTCTATTCAAACGAACCTAAAAAACTTGTGCGCTTTATGCTTATTATTATGTTTCAATACCAATAGCGATTATAGTCTGAACGCAAAGCAAGTCGACTTTATGTTCTTCTTCTTCTTAATTGGCGCCATAACCGCTTACGCGATTTTGGCCGAGTTTAACAAAGTGCGCCAGTCGTTTCTTTCTCGTGCTGTTGTAGTTGTTGTTGTGACAGCATAAACATTCCCCATACTTACATACGGGGAATGCTGCTGGAGTGACAGTCCTTGACCGGTTATAAATCCGGGTCGTTTCGGTAACGTAGAACCGACTGTCGTGGAAACCAGCGCCAGTTGGACACACCAAGTGAAGCCAAGTCCTTCTCCACCTGATCTTTCCAACGCAGAGGAGGCCTTCGTCTTCCTCTGCTACCACCAGCTGGTACCGCATCGAATACTTTCAGAGCCGGAGCGTTTGTATCCATTCGGACGACATGACGCAACCAACGTAGCCGCTGGATCTTTATTCGCTGCGCTATGTCAATGTCGTCGTAAAGCTCATCGTGCCATCGCCTGCGATATTTGCCGCTGCCAACCTGCAAAGGTCCAAAAATCTTGCGCAGAATCTTTCTCTCAAACACTCCAAGCGTCGCTTCATCGTATGTTGTCATCGTCCACGCTTCTGCGCCATACGTTAGGACGGGCATGATGAGAGCCTTGTAGAGTGTTAGTTTTGTTCGTCGACTTTATGTTAGTTAATTTGCTTGTTGTTGTTGTAGCAGGAAAAACATTTCCCATACAGTTACGGGGAGCACTGCTGGAGTAACAGTCCTTGGTCGGATTTATAGTAAATGCTGGTCGTTCCGGTAGCGTAGAACCGACTGTTGGGGGGAAAACGAAATAATATTTTAATAAAATGTATTATTTTAGGTTGCTGGCCTTTATTGAATAATAAATCTGAAAGCAGAGTTTAAGCTTTTATTTTTATATTCTAAGCTCTATTTTGATTAGTATTTATAAAATCTAATTAATTTACAGTGCTGAAAAACTCGGGTCATCACATGGAACATACTATCAAGGGTAGTTATGCAGCCCTACTAATTGGTCATTTAATTACCGACAATGAGGAGTACGAAGCACTAGTGCGTAGACATTTACGCGGCAATGGATTCAAAGAGATTGTCAGTGTGCTGGAAAAATATTACACTTTTATGGATCTGACCTGTGTAAGTTGGCATATACACATGCGCCATCTTTGTGTGTTTGTATCTTTGGGTTAATATTTTGTTGAGTTAACACTTTTCTTCTTCATATTCACCAAATAGTCGGAAGCTTCCGCAGTAGCGCACATAAAATCTACAAAGAAATTGATTGATTACTTCAAGAAACGTGACTTGGTGTACGAAATGAATGAGTCCGATGACTGCGCGCTTCCTCTAAATTTAGAAACACATCACGCTTCAACATCCGCTGCCAATACTGCAAATACCAGTAATGACCTCGTCGATAATGGCGAGAGTCCTACAACGACAGCAACACGCAGCGGCGCGCAGCGCGTCTATAAAAGCTACAGTCAAAGATAATCACTAGACGAATTTGATTTAAACCACAGTAATAATTGCAGTTGCAGCTTGCTGTATATGAATTTTAATTTTAAAATTGCAAACGTCAGCAAAATTTGCTAAACATTTTAACACTATATTCCCACTAATTGATTGCAATTTGGTTTTTAATTATTTTTTGTAAAAAGAAAAAAAAAGAAAGAAAGATTTGTTCTTTTTACTATAAATATAATTTTAAGATTTTTATTGCGCAATCTTTTATCTAAATTAACTTAATTTTTTAATTATGCATGCTTTTTGGTATATATTTTTAAAATCATAAAAATTGTATGTAAGTAGTTGTAAGATAAACTAAAAGTCAATCGGTTCTCTTCAGGTTATTTTCAAAATTCTAATGATTATATAATAATTTGCTTATAGTAAGTATTACTTTATACTCATTTATGTGCAAGATAAGCGTTTGCTATATGTGTTGCTGATAAGAAAGACACGAACAAAAAGTTATAAATAACACTAATTGAATATATATTAATGCATATATATAAGTGTCTACCTATCTAAAATACGAAGTAACTGTATTTGTAATTCTAATTGTAATTGTAATTCTAAGCAATATTATTGTATTTCACTGTAAATAACTTAGAAATTGGATATTTCTGATTATATTTTTTTTTTATGCTGTAACACACTTTACGTGTGCGAGCTATGCATACAAATAGACGATAGCGTTTGTTTTGTTAAAACATTCGTACTTGTAGTTTAAATTATGTTGCGCAAGTAAAACTTATATATGTATGTTGTATGTGTGTGCGAAAATCGAGAGAAATTTTAATGTTGTAATGCTGGAAAAAAACTACCAAATCACAATACAATAAACAAAAAACGTCAAATACATTGAGTAAGAGGAATGAAGTGTGCGATGGGCGCAACAATTTAGGCTACAAAATGTAAACGAAGGAAATTTAATATTTAGATTATATGATAAATAATAACAACACAAATGAGCTGATTGTACTAAAAGTTTCACACACAACTAGTATTTAGTAGTGCAAAAATTCGAGAGAACTAGATTCGTAAATCATAAAACACAAATACATTTTTGGAACACAACATGCATACAATATATATACTATAAATACATATATTTATTTTGTGTTTGAAATTTGACATTAAAATTACAAATGAAAGTAAATAAATAAGATTGTTTATTTAAAGAAAATCATATACATATTTAATAAATTAGGAACAAAGGCGTGTGCGAAATTGGATTAAATGTGAAAAAGACTGTCCGCAAGAGCTATCAATTGTCATATAAGGGTCCCTGAAAGTAGAGAAAATGGTCTCTGTGAACTGAATTAAAGAAAGACCTGTGTTTGGGATGCTATTCAAAATAATACATTGGCTTCTGATGCAGTAGAGATAATATACGAAATTTTTGAAGCAAAAAACATCACTAAAAGTAATAGCACCGTGGCCGCTGTAGCCGATCGATTGCCCAGGTTCGGGCACGAGATATCAAATAATAGAGAAAGTTTTTTCTAATAACGGTGGTTGTTTGGCCGGCAACGATAAATTTCCGAGTGTATTTCTGCCTTCAAAAAGCTGTGCCGTTCGAAGGCAGCATAAAACTTTAAGTCCTTTCATTAGTGAAAAAACATCGAGTCGCACACCACAAATCGGAGTAGTATATATATATATATAATTGGCGCTTACACCCTTTGCTTGGGTATTTGGCCGAGCTCCTAAAGGCACTAATATTTAAAAGTTATTTAAAAACTAAACTATCGCGAATAAAAGTCATACCCATCTAATTACTTAGATCTGTTTAGGGGACATCAACAATCTTTCATCGTTCATTAAATCAAAATATCTTTCAATATCTTGAAAATGAAATTTTTTTATTAGCTTTCAGTACTTAGGTGCACAGACATTCGTAAATTTCTTTCCATTTTAATTTGCTTATGCCCAGCTTTAGTATCACCTGGCGATGGGCTTAAATCTAAACACGGCCTAAGCAAAAAACCAGGTAGTAAATCGATTATGATTAAAATAAACTACAGTTTTACTTATTTTTGGCAATGATTATGCGCCTATACTTATAAATGTAATAATTATATTTTTTTATTTATATGGGACTTTATATATATATATATATACATATATATATAATTGGCGGGTACACCCGTTTTGGGTGTTTGGCCAAGCTTCTCCTCCTATTTGTGGTGTCCGTCTTGATGTTGTTCCACAAATGGAGTGACCTACAGTTTCAAGCCGACTCCGAACGGCAGACATTTTTTATGAGGAGCTTTTTCGCAAGCAGAAATACACTCGGAGGTTTGCCATTGCTGCCGAGGTGCGACTGCTATTAGAAAAACTTTTTCTTCCTTTTAGTCTTTCACCGAGATTCGAACCTACGTGTTCTCCGAATTCCGAATGATAGTCTCGCAACAACCATTCGGCTTCTCGGCCTTATGGCTAAGATCAAAGTGTATGGGACTTTACAATTCTTAAAAAAAAATCAAAGCACAAACCACGCCGAGTAGAATGGAGAAGTTTTCGGATATAACAGCGGATGCTGTCAAAATTGTATGATCATAGATAGTCCAACCCAGCCCTATCTTAAGTTTAATAAGAGAACTGGGTCTGGATGAGGTACTGTGGTGAGTAGAGGGCGCAAAAGACCATGAGGTCGACATTCCCATGGCAGCCGCCTCTACGTTTCCGGAATGACTCGGGGTTTTCCCGACCAGGGGCTGCCGCCCCAGTAAACTAGCCCTGTCTAGTGTACCGTATCCCACCATGAGGTCGAAGTGCAAACCTCGAAAATCTAAATCTAGTCCGACCGAATCTTCGGTATAAATTGGCCGCTGCTGTGGAGTTATTTATAATTATATAGCAACGCAATTTATGAAAAAATCGTTCATACTATGGGTTTTACGGGTTTTATCAAATTAGAATGCCTAAGAAAACAAAAAAAGTTTTTCTAGAAGCTTACAAGAATTTAATCATACTTAGGATCAGCTTCAACCTTCCTATCCCTTAGGTTAGAAATCCATGTAAATACAAATTTAAAGAAATTTATTATTTGTGCCAATAATCACGATTTATTACGGGAAAGGCAAAACCTGCTGAATTCGGATAAGCTGTTTTGCCGAAAATAACTTGAATTTATTTTATTGTTGCAACAGCAACATAAATGTTCGGGGAATTATATTGGAGTGGCAGTTCTTGGCCGAATTTAAATCCGGGTCATTCTGGTAATGCAGAACCGACAGTCATTGGAACGAATTTATATACAGTTCTCGCTACATGTGGCAACCTTGCTCTAATATGAATATCAGCTGTGCCTCTAGGTATTCCATAACCACAAAAAAAAGACAATTGCACGCGAATTAAAATCTTTCACTATATAAACTTTCAGTGAAATTCATGTAAAAGAGTGTAACTTTAGAAATTATAACATAAAATTTATATTCTTGAAATGGTGGAAGCGGCGCAAAATGTTTCGATTGATAACATTGATAAGGACCAAATGAAAACAGTGAGTTTGCATAATTCTATTTAAAATGTGTATAAGTAGGAAAAACTAGTAATCAACACAATTATTTTGAATTTTATAGTTTTCCGATTTTTTGATGTCCTACAACAAACTGTCCGAAATGTGCTTCACAGACTGTGTGCGCGATTTTACTTCGCGAGTGGTTAAAGACAATGAGGTAACTAATGTACTTTTCCGTCTATCTAAACGGCTATTGCTCACATTCTATTTTCTAGGAA
This sequence comes from Anastrepha obliqua, assembly GCF_027943255.1. Taxonomy (NCBI): domain Eukaryota; kingdom Metazoa; phylum Arthropoda; class Insecta; order Diptera; family Tephritidae; genus Anastrepha; species Anastrepha obliqua. The sequence continues at coordinate 55,535,491 of NC_072893.1, forward strand.
CGCTGTGCACTGAATTGTATGGAAAAGTATCTGAAAATGAATCAACGCGTTTCGCAACGGTTCCAAGAGTTTCAAATGATTGCCAACGAAAATGCCATAGCGATGGCCCAAAAGACTGGAAAACTTTAACGTGCAGCAGTGTAATAAGCAGCTTATCGACGACAAGCACAGTGAAATATGTTAGATTTATAGTAGAACTACGTTAAAAAGCATTTCCTCAGCATAGATATGTACATTTATGTAACTTGATTGCTACCTGTTTCCTAATGTGAGATTCGTAACCATCTTTCGAATTTCATAAACTACTAATAAAAATAGGAAATAATAACAAAATGAAAAAAAAAACAAAATAATGAGATTTATTTAATTCAAGAATTCGGGAGAAAATTTACACGAGTTGCGAACCATCCGATTGAAATCAATTAAAGGTGCCGTACCAAATGATTCGAACAGTCGTGTCATAGGTAACTAGAAGGACTTGTTATATGCGTGTTATTGCAGTGGCATTCCCAGAAAGTTTGTGGAAAATGTTTTGCATTGCTAGAGCGACGACTATGATCGGCACTTGCATCTAAATGTTTTGCACCTTTAGATAAATATTCACATTCGTATGTGGGATATACGAATTACCTCCGTGGTGAAATTCAAGACCTTTGAAAATTGTCCAAAAACATAAAAAGCGATAATAAGAATTCGGAAACAGTGCTTCGAACGAAAGTGAAATTAATTCATAGATCTTAGCAAACTGAACAACCAGCATCTCCGTGCAATCTATTGCATTTACTCTGTTCTCCCAACCCACCAAATACATATAAAAATATTCAATAAAAAATTGTTTTGCTTGTGGCGATGGATGCCAGAGTTCATTGCCCTGATAAGCGGGCGCATGCCTTTATGCAGCTTATTTGGCATTTTTATTTTGATATTTTCGTATATGTTAAACGATATAAATTACTATTCAGAAACTTAGATAATGCATAGTACATGCATATGTATATATATCGATAGTTAAAGATATCTTACAAATTATGATAGTGTTAGAACGAAGACAAAAAATGTACGATTTTACTATCAGTTACACATTCCATTAACAGACTATGGAAAGCCTTTTGGATATTAGTTTCGCACTTAAAATAAAATATAGTTGTTGAGATTTTAACGTAGTGTAGCCAAGTGACGATTAGATTACTAACTTAATGCAAATGCGACTTTTGGTAACTGTTGAATACTAGCGAAAAAAGACTAAGTACTAAGTATGAGAATAATTCTATTAGGTTAGCCAATTTAGCAATTAGCTGATGCAATGCTGGCTCCCGCGTTATGATAAATGAAAATTTACTATAATTAATGTGTTTCTAATGAATTGTAGCACTTTCCCCTTGGAAACCTTCTGTTTCGTTTATTAGTGCGTATTCTAAAATAACACGGCCTTCCTTGTACCTGAAAAGAAACCCCAAGTTAAAATAGAACCATATTTCACGAAAGTACCATATTATATATTTTTTTTAATCTTTTCTTACTTTTGTGCATCCTCGGTGGCGTATTCATACATCCAACCTAGCTTGGCATCACAACTCTTGCACATGACATCCCGTACCATATGCCGTCCCGTGAGCATCACTCGCTCCTGCACATTGCTAAAGGTTAGGTTAACCACTCGTTTAAATAGATAAGCACGACCTGTGAAAGTATCAGCCAAGATGACAACAATATATACAGTGATAAGTGCACAATATAATAAATCTAAGTAATTTAGATGCAATCACCACGACTACACTAAGTGATATTTTGCTATCAACGAATTTGCCTTACTCACCCGTGGCACCCGTAAATCGAGTACTAATCAATTGGCTACGATTGGTAAGATTTGTTTGGCACTGCGCACAATTGAACAGTTTCGAGCCGCCAATATGCTCGAGAAAAACACGGCCCATATTTAGTTTCTGTTAGAAGTTTTTTTTTTTTGTTTCGTGTCACCGACTTTTGAATTTTCTTTTGTTGCAATTCTTTAACCACAATCAGGGGAGAATATTGTCTTCACTTAACCACAATATTTTTTACCTTAAATGGGTTTGGTTTAGTTTAATAAGGCGTAGCGCGTCGTGCTGTCGAGAAACATAGATAATTAGTTCCATATTAGGAAGAAAAGAATGCATGCAACGCAAAAAAAAAATTAAATTCTTTGTTAGAGTTTTAGCGAATCTCTTATATAATTTTTATACTTCCAATGTATTCTTTTCTGTTTTAATCTCTATTCACTTCTGCGTTGTGTACCTGTTATCGCGTGACTTTGATTTATTTCTACTACGTTTAAATTATATTTTCTTGTCTTCCTTTTGTGTCGCAATTTTCAAGTGCAAATTTAACTTATTGGGACTATTTCTTCATTCTCTTATTTAGCAAATAAATGAACAGTAAATATTTGTGAAGTTAGCTATAATTCCATGTAACGTTGCCGGACTTAATTAATTTGCATCTTTTTAGACACATAACGATGACGTCCACTGTTACCAATACTACAGGTACAAAATACACATATGAAATAAAATAGATACAATGTTTTTTTTATAAATACTTGCACTAAACAGATTTTATGACAACCCACCATTTATTAATTAAAATATAGAATAAAAATGAAACTCCATACAAGTTTTTACGGTGATCATAGCCGCACTTGAATTAGTCAGCGTATCCGTGCTGGATGTTCGCGAGTACATATAAAAGTTATTTTAAACTTAGCCACACCATTGCCAGGCTATATTATTAATGTTGTCATTAAATTTGTGCCTGTCCCTCTCTGCCTTTGTTAATTCACTCATTGGTTTGAGCCTTAACTACTCTTTGAAATTTTTGAACGAAGTAATTATTATCCTGTCGATTACTCTTCGTACTTCGATTTTTTCTTGTATCAGATATCGTAAAACATTGTATTTGTTAATTCTTCTAAAATTACAGAAGTAAATGAATTTTCTTCTTTGAATTGAAAAGTCAACGCAAAACTTCAGTGAATTAGTTCTTAACATAAATCGTCATTTCAATCATGTATTTTCAATGGTGCTGGATAAAAAATTTGTATATACTTTCACGCCGTTGCCATTATATTAGCAATTTACATTACCCTAATACATACATATGTAGTTATGCTTATGAACTAAATCTTGTTCCAACCGGTAGTGTCTTAATTTCGCATCGTAAATATTTATTTTAATATATCTGAACTTCAGGCCGACTTAGTGTGCTTTTTCCCCCCAAAAACATTATTTCTTACGTATCCCGAATATAAATTATTTCTCTACTTCTGCGCCTCCTAGTTTGAACGTTTTTATTTGATTGTAGAGAGAACGGCTAAATGATCTGCCGATAAAGTTTATGGTGTGCTGGGCTCTTGCCGAAAATATTGGTTGTGACATATGCTAACCTCATATCGAAAAGCTTGATAGCAAAAATATAGCATACAACACTGCATGCTGATGTTGGTTACTCTGCCCATTTTTGACAGATAACCAAACACAACAAACTTCACTTTTTATTCATTCTTTCCGGTTTAGGATCTTGTCAAGCGTACTTGTTCTCGACTACGAGCTAAGGCCAATTATTAAAATAATTCCAATTTTTGGCAACTTGTACCAATTTTAATTGTTTAATACCTCTTAACCATGTCTACAAAAGCTGAACTCGCTTGCGTTTACGCTGCTCTCATCCTGGTTGATGATGATGTCGCTGTTACTGTAAGTTGCTTCTCTGAATTACAGATTGACTAGATGCACAAGAACTATGAGAAAACAAATCGAGGATTATATCTACAATCATAACAAAGTTTTTCGAAGTTTTTGTGCACCACTTGATCTACAAATATTTCAGAGCCGGTCAAATATTAATGTTTGTATTTTAACAGGGAGAGAAAATCACCACCATTCTGAAGGCTGCCAATGTTGATGTTGAACCCTACTGGCCAGGTTTGTTCGCCAAGGCTTTGGAAGGTATCAATGTTAAGGACTTGATCACCAACATTGGATCCGGTGTCGGTGCTGCTGCCCCAGCTGGCGGTGCTGCCCCTGCTGGTGGAGATGCTGCTCCAGCTGAGGCCAAGAAGGAAGAGAAGAAGAAGGAGGAAGAACCAGAGGAGTCCGATGATGACATGGGCTTCGGTCTCTTCGATTAAGTCTAAACGTTTTATAGTTTTTATTAAAACTTTTGAAGTGTCCTATTGACGAAGTATAAAAAAAAAAAACGTGTGTACTGAGTACGCAAAACGAGAATCCAATTTGTTACTATTATTTGTTGAACCAGTGTAGTATTACGTTCAAAGCTTGAGGTGTGCATTGAGGAAGTGTTTACGACTTTCCATAGAAATGTAGGCGAAAACTTTGAAATGAAAATCTCCAATTTTGGAAGTAAAAATAGTATTGGAAAGCTGAACCTCTACTTTTAACTGCCAGAAGCTTAATAGTTTTCGCGTTAAGGTTCTTAAATTTGTTATCTACACGTGGACTAACGTAGTTCTTATAAATTTTCAGCAACAGTAATTGGATAATTGGAGTGATTTTCAAAACTTTGGAAAGCGTCGGCCTTATAAACAACAAAATGTGATTTCCACGACAGTCGGTTCTACGTAAGCCGGCCAAGGACCGTCACTTCAGCAGCATTCCCAGTATATGTATGGGAATTGTTTATGCTGCTACAACAACAACATGTCCAAAATAAATGCCCCTTTAGCTTATTTACCTACTGTGCTTACAATGCATGTGCGCAAGAAGGTTTTAATATTTAATTGTCGATTTAGCGGCAAAAGTTTTTGATCGCAAATTAAATAAAAAATTTACAAATGACCAACGCGCGGGTTGGGGGCGGGTTAAGGGATAAAAATCGATTTTTTTTTTGCACGTTATTGTAGTAAAACATTTCAAAAATACCGTGTTAAAATTTTAAGTCAATCCGAGCAAAACTTTTTAAGTTATAGAGCGGTTTTCTCGAACCTTTTTTTTTAAAGTGCGTAGTCATTGGCTTATGAAAACTACTCAACCGATCCTTTTGAAATTTTGCACACATATTTTACATATAAAAAACCTCCCCCAACAAAATGGCGGCATTTTTTCGTCAAAAATCACTTTTTACTTCAAACGACTACCAAATGGCTGAAAATGAAAATAAATCGTCAAAATAAACGTTGGGAGGAAGTTTAACTCATACTTTAACTAAATTATTCGATTTTTTTGATTTCAGATGATTCTACGCTGAGATATGCTGACTACTGCAAAATGTATTTTTGAAAAGATGTCTACGTAAATGTGCTCTCATTCGCTCATTTTGCAATATTTTTACATGAAAATTTTATCAAATATTCTTGAAATGTTACTTTATAATATGCAACAACTTTTAATAAACTGAACCGTTTCGCTACAATAAATTCATGAAAAAAGTGTTTTTTTTAGCGTTTATCCCTTACCCCCCCCTTAAATACTTTTTAACCTCTGGATACATTTAACGTCTGATGCATATATGTATGACGATGATGCATATATTTCCCCCAGAAGTGGATGACGTTGTTGTTGTAGCAGCAAAAACATTCTTCATGCATGTACAGAGGTGCTGCTGGAGTGACAGTCCTTGGCCGGTTATTCAGTAAACCCGGGTCCTTCCGGTAACGTAGAACCGACTGTCGGATGACGTCTACATGCTTACATCCCTCTTGATGAGAATAATAGCAAAAACGTACTTTTTTACTTAAAAGGAAAGAAACTGCAAATGGCTTAAAACATAATTTAAAATTAATATTGGAAACCTGTAAGCAAAGAAGAGGTTGTCTGTAAAGTCGGTTTACTGACGATAGTTTAACGTGATAACGTCATAAGAAAATACTAACTGAATGGTTGCATTTTTGAAAAGAAAATTTTAATTTTATTTGTTTGATAGATATTTTGTATGGATATAGAGAATGAGTTAAAACATAATATACTTTAACATAACATAACATACCATAACATAACATAACATAACATAACATAACATAACATAACATAACATAACATAACATAACATAACATAACATAACATAACATAACATAACATAACATAACATAACATAACATAACATAACATAACATAACATAACATAACATAACATAACATAACATAACATAACATAAAATAACATAACATAACATAACATAACATAACATAACATAACATAACATAACATAACATAACATAACATAACATAACATAACATAACATAACATAACATAACATAACATAACATAACATAACATAACATAACATAACATAACATAACATAACATAACAACATATCATAACATAACATAATCACGTCAAAAAATAATAATAACATTAAAACAACAGGTATTATTAACAAACTTGGTTTTATTTTAAATTCTTCAAGTAAATCAAATTAATAATAATCAATAAGAAGGCATATGCAAATACAAATACGTGAATTTATATATGTACGTATGCGCATATACATACACATATACGCTCACTTAAGTAGGAGAGAGCAAGATGTCGAACGTTGCCGTTCGTTTGCTTTGTCGTTCGTTCCGCGCTTTCGCTTGCAGTTCATTCAAGGTAACGGCAATGAGCAAGGTAACACTAATGAGCAAGGTAACGACACATTTTTTCGCGCGTGCAGCCTGTTAAATCGAATTATAAGACGTTATCACGTCAAAAGGTTTACTCGTTAAATAGTTACGTAGTCTATTGGCCACTGGTTTGAGCTTAGGTGTTTGGGATTGTATGACGCACTTGCTGCACTGGGGCAGGAAAACGGTTAAAAACTTACACTTACAAAGCTAACACTGTGAAGCTGGAATCCTTGGGGGAATCACTGTCAATCGGGGAAGAAGCAAGCTACCTAGGACTAATATTAGATAGGAAGCTTTCGTGGAAACAAACAATTAATGATAGATTAAAAAAAGCAGCCACACCGCTTTATACAAGCAAAAGAATTGAAGGAGCATAATGGGGCTTAACCCCAAAAATAGTACACTGCACCAATATACAGCACTGGTAAGGCCTATCATGGCATATGGCGTCTTCGTTTGGTGACCACCACGTGTAAAACGTTTAGAAAGTATTCAAAGGGATACTAGTCTCCGCATAAGCGCGGTTCGAAAGACTACGCCCTCGGCAGCGATGAATGTCATGATGTTCTTATTACCGATTGATGCCTACAGAAAACAGCTGGGGGCGAAATCGGCACTTAGGTTGAGAGAATCTTCTTACCTAGCCACTAACAGGAAGCGTTACGCAAGAATACTAGATGAATACCCCTTCTTACATCAAACGACAGACTTTTGTAACTCGTCAGAGGTGCATGTAAATACATCCTTTACCACAATTTTTCCAACGAGAGAAGATTGAGACAATGGGGTAACGGTTCCGAGCTAAATGAGGCGAAGGCCTTCACTCTGAGGAAATGAGTGCCAACATTTCATTCTGGCTACCGGATCACTGTAGCGTATTTCAAGCTGAAATTTTGTCTTTCAGGGAAGGCCTGTCCGCCTTGAATAAAAGTGTTTTCACCACAAGAGAAATAAATATATATTCAGATAGCGAATGGGCCCTCAAAAGCATTACAATCACTTCATATTAACTCGAAGACAGTAAAATAATGTATCGACGTTTGGATAGAACTATCACAGTTCTTTACAATAAACCTGCTCTGGGTGCCGGGTCACAGCGACATAGCAGGCAACTGCAAAGCACTACTAGCGAGATTGGGTACCATATTACCTATCCAACTAGACAAAGCGAACATACCTAAACCTTAAGCAAGTTGTAAGATGCTTATAGACAAACACACTATCAGAGCTGCCAACGGGCTATGAACTCAGTTCCTGACCTATGCAACATGTAGGATGACTTGGCCAGAATGGAACATGGGCTGCATAAACCGACTGTTGAAACTGAGCAGGAAGGACATACATAAGAAATCTTCTTGGGGTCCTAACAGGGCACTGTCTGATTGGCAGGCATACCAGTAACGACATGGAAGAAGAACATTTTCTTTGCGAGTGCAGGACTCTAGATAGAAGAAGGAACATTTTTTCAATATTTTAGGAAAAAGTTCCTTGAATAACTTGGCAGAAGTAGCCAATTTAAAAATAACAAGCCTGGTTGGATACATTAAAGCCACAGCTTGGTTCAATGAGGACAATGTAGAGTGAGGAGAGGGGACAGCCCTGGTGGTATCACAATGGGCCTACAGCATGCCTAGGTGTGTCAGTTGACAACCACTATAACCACCTACCTACCTAAGCACAGAATGAGTGGCACTGTATTTAGCAATTGAATCATGGGCAGCGAGCATGTTTGCGAGTCTGTATCCTACTTCAGAGTAGCCTAGGTATGTAAGTAGTAGTAGTTGTATGTATGTATGCACATATGTGGGTATGATAGCCATGTTTAAAGCTGTTCATCGTCGCAGACGCTAGTGCCTTTCGCGACCCATAGAATGCGCTACCCGTATAAATGCAGGGAAAAACGTTAAAAACCTCTAGCACCAGGGTAATTTTTATTATACCTACATCGTTATACTTATTTTATATACTATGTACTATAATGATAAGAAGTAACAATTTATTAATTGACTTTATCAACATACAGAAGACTTTCAATAAACCATTAAATTTTTTTTTAAGTTTTCATGTAACACCAGTTTTTCATTGAACACCAAATAGTGTGGACGTGTTGCACCAGTTTTTAGTTACTTCTATTCGCAAATAGACGTTAAAAATGCGTGTAGGTGAAATAGTTTGCACCATCTATATGAAGGTTTTGTAATTCACTCGGGAGCGAATTTCAATGCTAATGCCAGAAAATTTCAATGAAATGCACTTGGAAGTGAATTACAGGACCTGTACGTTTATAAAAGCAATCTGCATAAAATTTTACTGGACACTGGAAAATATAATACAATAAAATTTTTTTAACTCAAATCCAATTAATTTTTAAGAATTCCTAGATGAATTGAAAAGCTTTGACTTTGGCAAAAGAATCTAAAGTTTTATTTAACTATGCAACTTTTAGTCAAGCATCTTTTAAGATTTAGTGAAATGAAAGTAAACCATTTTGAGGATTTTTCTAATAAATTTTTGTGAAAGAGGCAAAATAATTAATAGGAGCTGTAATATTCCCATTTTCTTTGTGTTTCTCGAGATAAATATGTAAAGTAAATGTACGAGTATACCAGCAATTTACCGACTAAATTTAACTCGACATTTCGTTCACACAACATTCGGTTCAACGGTCAGCGGTGCGACTAGGAATTTTATCATGTTCTTCAACTACATTCTCCCACAATTTATGGGGTATTTTTAATGTTGCCACAAAATAAACCCACACATTTTTGTCCGTTTCGTATTCTTTTTTTTTTTGCCAACAAGTGGTAAGCGTTTGATCTTTTTATTTTGAACTTCCTTAAGCTGTTATTGAAGAGATCACCAAAAAATGTTTAAATAAGCAGGAAAAAGTGAAGAAATGAAAATCGGGAAGAGATAATATTTGCAAGCAGAAAAATGAAAATTTCATTGAAATTTAAGTGCGAAAATGTTCTAAATTTTATACAAAAACATGACGTTGAATATTCTAATCGTTCTGTGCTTAAGGTTCAGGAAAACTGAAATTTTTTGAAATAAAGTGCAGGACAAACATGTGAATGTGTATCGATGTACTTATACATACATATGTACCATATGTGTGTACCAATACACACAAATCCTTCTCAAGAATATGTAGTAACTATAAACTGTTTGATCTTATCGATATTTTTATCATGCAATGACCTGTAAGACAAACAAATCGAGGAGCGAAAATTAGCTAAATTAAAGTTGTCTTGTAGTTACATAATTAAGCCATTTTTTATACAAAACTCTAGTTCATTCACACCAAAATTAAGAAAAACATTTTTCTAATAGCGGTCGCCCCTCGGCAGGCAATGGCAAACTTCTGAGTGTATTTCTACCATGAAAAAGCCCCTCATAAAAATATCTGCCGTTCGGAGTCGGCTTGAAACTGTAGGTCGCTCCATTTGTGGAACAACATCAAGACGCACACCAAAAAGGGAGTACGCGCCAATTATATATGTATATATATTATATATATATTATATATTAGGCCGGATCGATTTGTGGGGAGGCAAAAAAATCGGCCATTGCTCTGTGAAAATCATATTCTAGGGATCAAAATAAGAAACTTTGCCGAAGGAACCATACCTCTAAAACGAATTCTGATGTCCCCCAATTTTTGTCGAACGAAAAATCCCACTTTGACCCATTTAGAGTGCAAATGTATGACCGACCCCCACTAACTTTGGACGGCCGATACACCCATGCCAGTGGCACACCCCCTGGAACTCCCCTGGGGGGTTCCCCATACAATCATTTCAAAATAACACCAATTTTGGCCTTTACATGAGAAAAGAAACTAAAAAGTTCGACCCAAATTGGGGGACATCAGAATTCGTTTTAGAGGTATGGTTCCTTCGGCAAACTTTCTTATTTTGATCCCTAGAACACGATTTTCACAGAGCAATGAGCGATTTTTAAATCGACCCGCCCTAATATATATATATAGCAGGCCCTTGCGCAGACCCTCAGATTTAGGGATGGTTTTCAAAAAATGTTACAATAAGCGATACATTGTGTCATTTCTTAAAGTAATTATAAACAATGAGATTTTGCATAATTTTTTCTTCTTTATGCAGATGATGGAAATACAACACGTGTTTCTTATATACGTATATTATGATTGGGAACAATACTAGAAAACAATTCAATAAATATTATATATTGATCGAAATTAAATATTTTTCGGGACTGTTAGCAATACAGATTTGTATAATCTAAGGGAGGTCGTTTGAACCCTGCAACCAACAAATTTACAAAAATTGAACAAGTTTACAAAAATTTAACAAATTCACAAAAATTTAACAAATTTAAGAAAGTTTTACAAATTTACAAAAATTTAACAAATTCACAAAAATTTAACAAACTTAAAAAAATTTTGAAAATTTCAAAAATTTAACAAATTTACAATGAGTTTAAAAAAAAATTTTAAAAATTTACAAATATTTAACAAATTTACAAAAATTTAACAAATTTACAAAAATTTAAGAAATTTAAAAAAATTTAAAAAAATTAACAAATTTACAAAAATTTACAAAAATTTTATGAATCTCCAAAATATATCAAAATTTTCAATTTTTTATTCAGTGTATTTAGAAAACTTCTGCGTATGTAATTTTATAGCTTTTGCTTTTTCACATAAAATGCTTCCGAAAATGTGCTTTATATGGAAAAACATTCTCAAACTCGTATGAGAAGAGAATTGTAAAAATTTGTGTTATAAAAAATTAGAAAATTAGTGCCTTAATTATGTGACGTTAAGTGTATATAAAAATATATATATATATATACACCCCGTTGCATAATTATAAACGCACAATATTCTTGAAATTGCAAATTGAGATTTGAAAGGTCGAGCCAAGAAGCACCTCGAGATTTGGCAGCCTAGAACACTCAGGCTAAAAAGCTCATTGTATTTAAGGCTCTGGAAAGTAAAAGGGTAGTTAGTCAAGGAGGAAAGGAAAGAAGTAACAGAAGGGAAAAGATAGGAAGGAGTAGAGAAGTAGAGGTAAATGTCGTACACGAATAAACTTCGTTCTGAGGACTTCGGAACTAGATGTTAGATTCTTTGGCAAATCTGAAAATTTTATTCCTTCTAATGACATCGGAACCCGAAATTCGCGGCCCTGGTCTAGCAAATGCGGGATACTCAAATAGAAAATTCTCAGTGTCATCCGCTTCCTCTAAGCAAGACAGGCAAATCGGGTCCTCAATGATTCCAATGGTGGTCATATGTTGACCCCATGGAATGTGTCCGGTAATAATACGGACCATCGGCCGAACATCTTTTCTTCCAAGCTTTAGAAGAAAGTCCGACAGTTTTCAATACAATAAAATAATTAAAGACGATATTTAAATTCTTTTGGCTTTTTATTTAACTTTTTTTACATACAAAAAAGAATTTTTTTTTTTAATTTTAATAATTTTAAAAATGGCGCTGAAAAAGTTTTTAATCACTATGACCGTAGCTATGTCTCGTAGTAGAATTAAAAAAGAATACTTTTTTTTCAGTTTTTTAATAAAAAAATACGAAATAATTGCAATAATAATATGATTCTAGTACGGGCGATAGCCATTGATGTTGCGAACAACATATACAAATTTCAAACGATGCGGTTAAATAGTTTTTTTGTTTTTAAAACACCAGGCCGAAAAAAGTCGATTCGAGATAAATAAGTTTAAAGTTTGAGTTACAGGAGCTCGCGGTCTGCTCTCTCATGTTAATGGGCTGTAGAAGCTATAATATTATGAGTTTCCGCATGAAATTTCTAGACCACCGGGTCCCCTTAAGGGAAATCCATGACGCAACAAAAACGAAGCCCCGATATGTTCAATTCCGCGTGTCCACAGTATCTTTGCGGTAATATACTTATAATTTTTATTCTAAGTAACAAGAATGGCAGCCGCCGTAACCGAATGGGTTTGAATTGTACGTCTTAATGTTTTCCACAAATCGAAGGACCTACAATTTTACGGCACCTCTGAACATGGTTTTTTATGAGGAGCTTTTCAAGGCAGAAATACCCTCGGAGGTTTGTCATTGCCTGTCGAGGGCCGACCTCTATTAGAAAAAACTATTTCTATCAATTCGTGTTTCGTACCCGCCTGGTATAAATAAATTTAAATATAATATAAAGAATAGTAACGTCTAATTAGTAAGATAATAAATTGAAAGTGGCAAGAGTAAATACTTTGAAAGTTTTTTGAAATATTTAAATTGGATACAATATAATTTTTTTTCCATTTCATTTCCATTTTCTGCCAATTGTATTGCAAGTATTGTATATCAATTATTGTAATTATAAACCGTTTAATCTTATCAAAAATAGTTTTCTGTAGTAGTCGGCAAGATAAAACAAGCGAACGTTCGTTAATTGGCTAATTATGAGTTTGTAGTTTATGACTTGAAAACGGAAGGAGTTAAGCAATTACTGTGGCGGTTCCTTGCGTATTTTTTGTATGGACTATGTGGTATACATAGTAACATAAATATGATACAAATATATTAATAAATACATAGCAGTATAAATACAAAGCCAACTCGGCCAGCGAGAATAACGAGCATGAGTGAATTTCTGGAATGTCTAGATTTTAGATGCTGAATGACAGTTTGAAACAAAGCCACATAGTTGTAAGAATTCAATTTTATTGAAGAAATTCCACTTTCAAAAATTTTTATAAAAAAAGTTAGAAACCAAAGTTATTTATTTATAGTTTTGTTTTGGAGATACCTTCGTATACTACAAAGATCTAATATTTTATTTATTATTTAGTGAGATGAGTATACAACTTTAACTGGTTTGAACATTTTAAGAACATTTTACCTGCAACGCATGTTGTTGTTGTTGTTGTTGTTGTTGTTGTTGTTGTAACAACATAAAAATACGCCACACAAATACGGGGAATGCGGCCTGAAGTGACAGTGCTCTGCCGGATACGTGAGGTGTGTTCAAAAAGTATCGCGAGTTTTGTGTTTTTTTCAAAAATTATTTCTTTATTCATTAATTTCAATTTTGTCCCCTTCAAAGTAATCCCCACGAGATATTAAGCACTTGTGCCAACGTTTTTTCCAATCTTCGAAGCACTTCAAAAAATCATTTTTTTTTTATTTTGTTCACCTCCTCCTTCGATGCCGTCTTTATTTCGGCAATCGTAGCGTAGCGTCGACCTTTCATGGGCCTCTTCAGTTTCGGGAACAAGAACAAGTCACAGTGGGCCAAATCTGGGGAATACGGTGGTTGTGGCATCATTAGTGTGTTGTTTTTGGCCAAAAAGTCGCGCACAAGCAACGATGTGTGAGCAGGGGCGTTATCGTGATGCAAGAGTCAATTTTTGTTCTTCCACAAATCCGGGCGTTTTTGGCGGATTGCTTCGCGCAAATCGCGCATAAGTTGCAGGTAATATTCCTTATTAACCGTTTTATCCTGTGGCAAGAACTCGGGATGCACAACGCCCCTGAAATCGAAGAAAACGGTAAGAAAAACTTTTACATTCGATTGAACTAGGCGCGCCTTTTTCGGTCTTGGTTCGGACGGCAGATTCCATTGAGATGATTGAGCTTTGGTTTCCACGTCATAACCATAGACCAACGATTCGCCACCAGTTATGACCCTCCGGAGCAAATTTGGGTTATCACGGACAGAGTCCAACATCTCATTAGCAATGTTCATGCGAAACTGAGCAGTTTTGGTACGAATTTTGCGGCGACCCGTCTCATGCCCAAATCATTGAAAATCGAATGGCACGAGCCAATCGATATTTCTAGGTCCTCAGCAACTTCTCTAACGGTGATTCGACGATTGGCCAATACCATTTTCTTCACTTCATCAATTTTTTCGTCTGTTGTTGAAGTGCTCGGGCGTCCGGCACGCTGGCAAGTTTTTCGTCGTTCACATCTTCTCGGCCTTCTGAGAACATTTTGTACCACCGATAAACGTTGCCTTGGCCCTAAGTAGCTTCTCTGTATGACACAGTCAACATTCGGAATGCATCCGTGCACTTAATTTCGTTTTTCACATACAATTTGATGCAGGTTCATTGATCCATCTTTTTGAACAGGTAGAAATCGAAGACGAGCCGAAAGACGTGCAAGCAAAGCAACTGTCAACAATTAACTGAACATTCAAAATGGCCGAACTCGTTGGCATGAATGAGAGACGTGAGTACCAACATATCGCCACAGAAATTCGAATATACGTAGCCTCCAAAAATTCAAAATTCGCGATACTTTTTGAACACGCCTCGTAAATCCGGGTCGTTCCGGGTTCATAGAACCGATCTGCCTCTTGCCGGGGCAACTTTTGTGAGCTCATTATGCCACTTTCTTACTCATATTTTGCTGTAACTATACGCCAATACTAGTTTTACATTCGGCTGTTTTGAAAATTGGCACAATAAAAAAATGTTACTATTAATGAAATGTGACACTGAGTACGGAAAACTCCTAATAAAATACCGCTATTCCATTTTTTTACTACTTATTTATATTTTTATTTATTTATTTATATGTATACTTGTCTTGTGAAACAATACTTCACTCATAGACTATTGCCACCTCTGTCCTTAAACTACGAGAATGAATGTAACACTAAAATTATCCCTCCTTAATTTAGAAGTAGAATTAAATTTACAGATTGGATGTATCTGATTCAAATTAATTGTAAAATTTATTTATTTTGTTTGCGACGAAGTATCAAACAAATGATGGGCCTTCTCGGGCTCATTCAAGCGATGGAAAATTTCGATAGCCATCGGAAGGGCATCACTAGACAACTTCGTCCTCTTCCGATCTGGTCAGATATCGAAATCCGTTGCCGAAAAGCTCAAATTTTTCCCCTGGTTTCAATGAAGTGCCGCATGATTTTACCCCATCTTTTATTTTCATTTTGTCTTTTGGCACATGCATAAAGTTAACGTCCCCTCTTACCCACGTTTTGGGGCACAAAAAAAACACTATTGCCTGCTAACTTTTTAACAAAGATTTTCATGAGTACTTTTTGTTTATGCAGAATTTGCGCTGAAATAAAAGTGGGTTTTCAAGAGGGCTTAACGAATTCATTAAGCAGCTCAAGATGGCTAACACAGCGTGAAAATTAGACACCTTACATCACTTTTGATTATTGCTCCATGGAATTTATTGAGAACTTGGTTTCTTTATTCATTTATAACAATTTTATGAAAATAAAGTTTAGTTTTCTACAACAACCAGGAGTTTTAAACTTAAATTAATGTTTTTTTTTTTGTAAATTTTGATCATAATTTAAAAGTTTTTAATTATAATTTTTAATAAAATTGCGAGTCAGCATTTTTAACTCAATAAGATGATATTTAATTGATATTTAAGCATTTTTTTCTTTGACAATTTTTCGCATTTTCCTCATACAAAAAAAAAAAACAAATAATGAGTATTGATGTATTGGTGTTTTACAGTTAACACCAAATAAATAATCCCAGAGAATTAACTTGTAAACCAACCTGTAGTGACAGTCAAGCTGCACTGAAAGCCCTTGCTAATCCACGCTACTCTTCGATGTTAGTCGGTGAATGTAAGATAAAGCTGGCAGTGTTGCAAAACACAACAAAGTTAGTCTTATTTGGGTGCCTGGACATTGTGGTATTGCAGGGAACGAGTTAGCTGATAAATTGGCAAATGAAGGCTCTGCAAGTATGCCACTAGGCTCTGAACCCTTTCTAGGTGTCAATTTCGCATCGATTCAATTATGGATTGACGACTTCATAAGATCTACCGATAGAAGAACTCGTGCAGAGCAGTCAAGTGCTTTGTGAAAGAACCAAACAGGAAAACAGCGACCTTTCTCCTAGAACTCATCAGAAAGGACCTGGTGGGTGTAATCAAAGGGCACAACGTCTGTGGTCAGCATATGGCTGCCATGGGGGTCGTAGACAGTCCGATATGCCTATTCTGTCTTGAGGATGACGACACTGCAGAGCATTTTCACTGTAGCTGTCCGGCGTTTTTCAGAATCAGACTTAGGATATTGGGTTGCGATATACTGAGTATGGATAAAGTTCATACTCTTCCCCTTCCGAATCTCTTAAGATTCATCAATGAATCCAAGAGATTTGGGGAAGAGTGACCTCAAACTAATTTGTCCGTTTTACAATCCACTTTTTATTTTTCCTATCTCTATTCTTTCTACTGAAATCTATCTGGGTGTAGTACAATGGTCTGCTGACTGAGTGCTTGGACTTGTCCAACCCCCCACAAATCTAATCTCATCTAAATCTATGCTCAGCCAATGAATATTGAAAAAAAGTTTAATTTTCTAAAAAATTTATGGATGAGTCATTTTGCATTCACAAACAAAAAAAAAATTGTTACAGATGAGTCAGAAAATTGTAGGTATGCTAAATTGTTTTGAAATGAATGTCATAGGTGTCGGATGAGTCAACGATGCGTTTAACATAAACATTTAATTTTTGTGTAACAATGCAGATGAGTCTTGTTGAATATGTATGTGTATATAGCGAACTACTGACTAAATACTTAAATCACAAAAAAACAAAAAAAAAAATTAAATGGAAAAACTTAGATATCACTCTAAACTGTTCTTAATTTTTTTTTTCAGGCTAATTTCTACTTCCTCTTCGCCTTTTGTTACCTTTCAAATGCCGTAAGTATTTTTAGGCAAACTAAATTCTATGCTATTTCATTTAATTCGATTGTGCTAATTAGTTTCATTTAAATGATTTCAATTATTTTGTTATCTTTACGCACAATGCGCATAAATTAATTTCATTTAATTTTTTTAATTCATTTTATTCTACTTGATCTTATTTAATTTACCTAATTATCTATTTTTCTTTACTCTCTTTTTTATTTTATATTTCTTTATTTTATTTCTTTACATGTGTTTTATTTCAGTTTATTTTTCTAATTTATAATTTTTCATATATTTTTTATTGTGTATGTACTACGAATTACTTATTTATACTAGGAAGATTTATAATTTTGCAAGCAGACATGCAATGGATCGCGTAATAAGGATTTCCAGAGGCAGATAGAATCCAGGGCTTGGATTAGAGGACTTGAGCATGACGACCAATGAGTGGCGATTTACGTTTGTGTTAACCGCTTCAAGCTGCTGATGAATTTTACCAGATGTGAAGATATTTAAACCCGCAATATCCGCTGGTGTAGCGAAAAAGTGAGAGCCCAGATATTTAAACTTGAGCCTGACGAAAGCAGAGCAGCTGAGAAGAAGGTGTTGAGATGATTCCACCTCGTCCTCCAGACAGCTTGTGCAGAAAGGGCTTGAAGCAATGCCAAGTCTCACCGCATGGACACCTAACGAACAGTGTCCGGTGAGGATACCTACTAAATTGGATAGCTCTGGCTTTGTTAGCCTTAGAAGTTCTCTCGAGCGCCCGCGATCCACGCGCGGCCAGAAGGATCTCGTGACTTTGCATATTTGCGTTCTAGCCCAACGCTCGCTGAGTTGACGCGAGGCCCACCTTTCCAGTAGCAGACCACATGTTCTTAAGGGAATTCCAATCCTCTCATATTGCGATGAAGCCGTCTCAAGTGTGCCCTGCCTGGCCAATTCATCAACCCAGCAGGTTGCCTCTATGCCGCTGCGATCGGAAACCCCAATGAGCCTAATATCGAAGTATTTCGATGCAATCGAGAGGGAAGTCAGGCATTCCCCGACTAATTTCGAACGCAAAAACAGCGAGCCCAAGACCCTAATTGTCGCTTGGCTGTCGGAGTAGATATTTACCTACTTTACTGTAATTACAGAAGTGAGCAGCCAAACCAATTTCCTTCTTAATTGCGCCTACTTCTGCTTGGAAATCACTACAGTCGTCAGGAAGCCTAAATTTGAGCTTGATGGGGAGCTCCTCGCAGAATACTCACCCACCAACTCTTCCATCGAACTTCGAGCCATCGGTAAACATATTTGCCATGCCCTGTTTCTAAATGTTGCACCCTGCCCACTCTTCCCTTAAAGGAATATGAATGTAAAAAGTTCCGCTCGGACCTAGCGAGGGTATACAATGATCCCCCATCATGGTGATGGGTTCAAAGTTTTTAAGAATTTTATTTACTAAAAGTTATTCAAAAACTAAATTGGAACATTAGTTTTGCGCCACCTGTATTACATATACTAGGTTGCTCAACAAGTTTTGCGGTTTGATAATAGTTTGCGTTGCTACTAGCCTAATTTTTTTTTACTACGTTGGTAGATTCTTCATATGAACGTACGCGAAGTTTGACTTCAATCTGTCAATTAATTTTTTGTTTACAAGCCATTAAGTATCGATGGGCCGCAGAACTTTTTTCAAGTATCGTGCAGTGACTGAACTTTTATTTTTGGAAGTTTTAAAAGCAAAGGAAATTTATGAACGAATGTTGAAAGTGTACAAGGACTTCTGGCCATCATGGGTACAGTAGAAAAATAGGTTGCTAAATTTGAACGTGGTCGTACATGCCTTGGAGACGATCCACGTCAAGGATATCAAATACAGGATATCGTTTTGAAAAATCGTCGAGTGACTGAAAGAGATTTAGTAGAAGCCGTAGGCATCTCAGTTGGCAGTGTAAGTAATGTTTTGACTGAAGTATTGGGTTTCAGAAAGCTGTGTGCACAATGGGCGCCGCATTTGTTAACAATGGAACAAAAACATATGCGACTTTCTCAGTAACATTTACAGCATTTTCGAAAGGACAAAGGGAATTTTATGGGTCGATTTATCACTACGGAAGCGATTTGTGTCCATCACCATGATTCTAAATTAAAACAAGAAGCTAAATAGTGCTTTGAACCTGGTTCTACGGCTCCGAAAAGAGTTTGTATCCAGAAATCGTTCAAGAAGTTGTTTAGTTCAGCCTTCAAGGCATTAGATTTGTGGGATACGAAAGGAATTTTATACGTGGATTACTTGCAAACTGGTAGAACAATAAGTTATGAATATTATTCTAACCTTTTAGAAAAGTTGAAGGAAACAATCCGTTAAAAAATGCCCAGTTTGTAAAAGAAAAACATTGTTTTTCATCGGGACAATGCCCCATATCACAAGAGCAATTTTACAATAGGTAACATCTATGGGTAAATGTATGTATCTAGGTAAAATGGTAGTCACGCACTAACCCAACCGAATGTGAGAATCTGAAAAGGGCCGAATGGGTGGTGCGTGACTACCATTTTACCTAGATAGATACATTTACCCATAGATGTTACCTATTGTAAAATTGCTCTTGTGATAAAATTGCTCATGTCCCGATGAAAAACAATTTTTTTCTTTTGCAAACTGCAGACTACCATTCAGAATTCAGAGAGATCGTAGGTTCAAGTCACGGTGAAACACCAAAATGAAGAAAAAGTTTTTGAAGAGAAACTTCTTAGGCATCGATGCACGAGCGAGAATGGAGAGTCAAATTTCAAGGCCATACAACGTTTTGGGAGAAAAAAGATATAACGTAGAGGAAGAGGAGCGAGAAAGAGCTAGCTTCTAGTGAGAAATAAAACCGCCTACTTTTTGGCGCTTGTTTGTTGGTGCAAACTTGTAGGAAATATATTTTTGGTGCCTACTGCTTGGGGCGTTTTTTGGTCCCAATTTTTTTGGTGGTTTTTTTGGTGCCTACTTTTTGGCGCTTATTTCCGTTTCCTGGGTGGTGCTTGTCCGTACTATAAAGTGCTATCCATTGCCTTACTGTACTGTTGCTGCGGTCCTGGAACCGCTGCGTTTGTGCGGGTGATAAACGCTCGGAGTAGTGCGCATTGTTGCGACGGTTTGTGTCCGGCGTTTACCTACACCGGCCGACCCTTCTCCGTTTTTTGTAAATTTTGTCTATTTGTATTCTCTGCAAATGTTGTGAATTTATTTAGATATATTCTTTCTCTCTTTCTCTCTATCTCTCTCATTCTCCCTCGGGTCTATCCCTCTTTCTTTATCTGCCTTGAAAGTTTCACTTCTGTTATGTGTACTACGCTACACGCACTTTTTTCTTATAGCGATGGCCCCTCGGCTGGCAATGGCGAAGCTCTGAGTATATTTCTGCTATGAAAAAGCTCTTCACAAAAAAAAAATATCTGACGTTCGGAGTTGGCTTGAAACTGTAGGTCCCTCCATTGGTGGAACAACATCAAGACGCACGCCACAAATAGGAGGAGGAGCTCGGCCAAACACCCAAAAAGGGTGTACGCGCCAATTATATATGTTTATGTTTTATTATTTTTTTAACTCTTTTTTAGTTTAATTTATTTTATTTTACTTTACTTTACTAAATTTTTTGCTTTATATTCCTTCGTTTTATTTCTTTTTATTTATTTAATTTTTTTTGTTTTTATTTAATTTTGCCTTAATTGACTTAATTACTATTTTTTTGTATTTTATATTTGTCTATTTATTTCATTGGCTATGTATTTCATTTAATTTAATCGCAACTGTTCTTCTTGATTGTGCTCATTAATTTTACAACTTTATTTAGAAGTCATTGTAAAATAAAAAGTAAACTAAAAATTAAAAAAAAAAAATATAAAAAATATATTTTCATAAATTTTCTGATTACGACAAAATTAATCCAATGGCTTCCCATATTTATCCTTCTCAGATAAGCATAGACCCAATTGTTCTTGTACACGGCGGTGCAGGTGGAATCAAAGATTCCGATGTTCCAATAGCTTTGTCTGCCGTCAAAGTGGCAGCTCGTGTTGGCTATGAGACACTCAAATGCGGTGGCAGCGTCATGGATGCCGTACAGGAAGCGGTTCGTTCGATGGAGATGGATCCACAATTAAATTCCGGCTATGGTTCTGTGCTCAACTGGGAAGGCAAAGTGGAAATGGATGCAGCGATCATGAACGGCGCAGACTTGGATGCCGGTTGTGTGTCGGTAGTGCGAGACATTTATCATCCTATCGATTTGGCACGCCGTGTCATGGAGAAAACCCGTCACAAGTATCTATCCGGCGAGGGAGCAATGCTGTTCGCTGAGGAACAGAATTTCCAAATACTAGACGAAGGCGCTTTGGTAACCAACAAATCACTGCAAGCACTCGAAGACTATAAAAACAGTTTGAATGCCACAACACAGACTCGCACAGACGCAGACTGTTCACTTGGCCTAGAAAATTCAATACCGTCTGCGGTCTTGAAAACATTCCTAAACGAATACGGCTCACCTGGAACGGTGGGTGCTGTAGCGATAGATGAATTTGGAAATTTAGCAGCTGCAACGTCTACGGGTGGTATGACAGGTAAAATGCCGGGACGAGTTGGCGATTCTCCGTTATTGGGTGCTGGCACTTATGCTGATAACGAAGTGGGCGCTATCTCGGCAACTGGCTATGGCGAGACTATAATGCGTTACAATTTGGCTTCGCGCATTTTAGCTTTAATCAAATTTGAGAATATGACAGCAAACGAGGCGACCTCACAAGCCTTAAGCGATATGACAGACCGTTTTGGGGAGCCAGCCGGCGTAATAAGCATTGATAGATCTGGCAATCTGGGTATTAACTTTACATCACCTCGTATGAGTTGGGCCTACCAACGCGGCGAAGAACTACATTACGGTACTGATAGGGATGAAGATAATATCGATATAGTCGGTGAACCACGTTTGAGTGCTCTAGACTTGTGCGTTTAAGATGCTTTGATGCTGCTAACTACAATGGGCAAATCACAGATTTACAGACATATGTTTAGATTAGATTTGTGGGGGGGGTTGGACAAGTCCAAGCACTCAGTTAGTAGACCATTGTACTACACACAGTCATATGTACTTATATACTCAAGCTACTTAATAAAAATCGTATATTTGTAATGAAAAACAGGAAGCCTTTTTGACAAATATTTAATAAGGCCGAATACACTTAAAAAAATAGAAGAATTGATAATTGAAATTGATTGGTAAGTTATGGGCTCCAAGCGTTTGCTAGAGAATTTGATCTGGTAACAGTTGGTTATAAGATACAGATGGGTGGTTTATAGTTTGACGCAGTAACGATAAATTTAGAGAGAGCGATTTATTCTGTGATTTTATCGACATTATCGTCATTTTCTATAATATCAAAAATTCCTGCACGGAATCGACGGAACCAAAATTGCACGTAATTATCTGTTACAGTATCGGTATGCCTTGAGTAGTGAAAACCGTTCATAGCAACGTCCTGTACCCTAAGTATCCTCTGTATTTTCAGTCGAAACGTGGCCGTTTGAGCATCGTATTACTGTCGATGAATAGTGAAAGTTGTACACATTTGAAAGATTTTGTAATGGAGTAAATTGAACAAAACCAAATGGAATCATCTTCGGAAGTTTAGTAAAATACGAGAAATCTTTAGTACATATCAATACCTCGACACAAAATTTTTAGCTGCAGCAATACGTAGATACATATTTTGTAATTTTTTTTATAAAATTTGAGTTTTCAAACTGTATAGTAATACAACGCCGTCATATGCTGCTTTGAAACCTATTAAAGGTTACTCAAAAAAGTAATGGTTACTGAATAAAACAAGATTCAGCTGCTACCACTTGCTACCTTGCGACCCCGAAAACATATAGATTTACATGCATCTTGATTATGTTCTTGAATATACGCTATTTCACGTGAGGGGGTGGCCAATAGGGGTGGAAGGGGGTGGATTTTCAAAATTTTAAGATCAAATTCCTAATCAGCGACCCCGACAACCCCCGAGTAAGAAATTTTGAATCAATTACTTAATTTTTTGAGTTTTGGCCAGCTTTTCGGGAATCGGCCGCACTGTGCGGCACCATAAACACCGTTCACAGTTTCAACGGCCTGGCTTGCATTTTCGCAAATTTGCCTTTATCAAAAAAAAAACTTGAAAATGGACCGAATTTTCTCTTTGTTGATTTCTATTGTTACACCCTGTAATTCACAACTGAATGCAACAAACAAAAAACAGCAAAAGAATGTTTTTAGTGTGAAATGTCATCCTAACAATGAGCATAAGCTTTAAATTGTTTGACCGATACTTTACGAGATATCGATCACTACTACCGAGGAAATAATGGATTTCTTTTTCCCCAAACTATATTAATATCTTGCCAAGACCTGTTACAGTCGGTCTGTCTAGTAGCATTTTTGGGTAGTGTAACAGTTTTTGGTATGTTTGGTATGTTTTCAGTGGAATTACTCTACATGTTGCTATTTTCTGTCTGAGGTACTTAATAAATGAAGAGCCACCTTAAAATAACAAATTTGTTTTTTATTTGGAGTATTTCGCAAATCCATTTGCTTCTCATTAAAATAAATAGCTTTCAACTATCATACTTTTTGCCAACGTTTTATATCAGAGAAGGCCTATTAATAAATCGATGACGAATGGGCTATAGACTAAGAGCCCGCGACGCCCAGACCTTCGTTAAATTATAAAAGTTGGAAATTTTTCTATATACGTCTCCTATACAGGTATAAGCAAACCCAGATTATTAAACCTGGGTCGCGGTGGCTTTGGCAGGTAACAGGTAGTAAAGGTGAGTAAAATTGAGTCTCAAATTTGTAATAGTATAAAGCTTAGTTTTTATACATTTCAACTTACAATCATATCAGAAACTGCCTCGTCCATTGGCGGACACTTAGGGCGGTAACAACCCCTCCCCAGACACCCTAACATTCTAATTATTTATAAATCTACTTTCGTCATAGTATAAAATCTAATTTTTATATATGTTATTCAGAGATCTATAAAAATAATGTTTTCACAATCCCCAGACAGTTTCGATGGTTCCCCTATCTTCCCAGACATAATGAATCCACTCCAGGCGTGAGCGCGATGAATATATATGTACGTTGGTGCGAGTGAAATAGTGCGATCTGTTCTCTAAATTTATCAAGAAAATTCATTATATACATTTATAACAGATAAAAAAAGGAAATTTTTAAAGGAGAACGCAGAAAAATTTTCATATTAACAAATTATTAAATCAACAATACAATAATGCGATTTTTATTGAGTCAAGTGGAGATCTACGAAAGTTGTAAATATCAATCGAAAATTTTTTCTAGTATTGTGCAGAAAAAAATACGAAAAATCGACAGCTGATGGTAAAATTCTAGAAGTTTAAAGTTAAGAAGATAAATTTGTATGCATGTTAGTTTTACTGTAAGGAGAGAGAATAATTTAGATCGTAATTGAACCAATCGAAAAAGATTTCAATTATATTTATAATTATAGCCATTACAATACAAAGTAAAAATATAATGTGTCAAACATTATTATTAAATAAAAAAAAATATTTAATCAACTTCATCGTCCTCGTCGGTATCTCGATTATCTTCATCACCGCTACTCCATTCTGCGGATTTGTCCTCATGAATGTCATCGTCTTCATCAGCTTCTGTAATAATTAAAGCAAGTTAGAATAATTATGAATGGTTGATAATTTCTTCATAAACAGTGAACATTATAACATACCTGACAAAGTTTGTAGAGAATCACTGACATAAGTAGGTAGCTGATCTCCTTCAAACCATTTAAAATGGTATTGATCATTTTCCAGTACCCAGCCATTATTTTCAGGTTTATGTGAAGTAGGTTTTCTTAAGTGAGCATTGTTCCAAATCGTACAAATATAATTAGCTCGTAAAAAATGCTGTAGTAGCTCATTTTCACAAGGTGGTAAACTGCTAGCATCAAAGTTTCTCAATTTTTTTCGATTGAAAGCCTCATTAATGTCGGAAACTTTGTATGAGTCTATAAACATCTGAACTCGAGCAGAATTGACATCAATTGCATTCCGAACATTATATACACTACATATATTTTTCTGAATACTATTGAAAATGTTCTTCTGTTCACTGCTGTCCTCTATTAACTTATTTTCGCCGAACTTTATAACTTTATCATTGTTAAAATGAACTCGACAATCAGTATGATAATATATTTTTGGAGCAGAGTAATTATTCAATGTAGTTGAAAACTCGTTATATTCTTCTAAACCTTCAATGGTAGAAAAAATACTACCTTTAAATTGGTTTGTTTCAGCTGCATGAAGTGGAAGCATTTTTGAGCGCACTTTCTTCTTCTGTTTATTACAAAATATACAAACAATCGGAGAGTCATTACTACTGACAATATTTTCGGGTTGAGTATTTACGTCCTCAATTACATTGTTTACTTCAGTAACATCTGGTGTACTAATGTCACCATTTTTTTGATAACTTGTCGATTGTAAGACCTCTGATTCACTAGCTAAAGTCGATTGTGAAATTGTTGAAGGTTCTGTATGTTGAGGCGGTAAATGAGATTGTTCTGTGGAGGTTGAAGGCTGGAGCTTTATCATTTCAGAATATAAATTTTGTTCTGATGATGTTGGAGATTTTGTTGCGAGTTCGGTAGTGAACTCAGGTACTATCGGTGTATCTGGAGATAAATTGTCTACACTAATCGACTCTTTGTTTACTCTTTTTTTCTTTTTTAAATCTGCAGGCTCCGAATTGTAGTACTGTTTATTAACGCCTGTGAATGTTTTATGGCATTCCCGGAGATAACCTCCATCTGTATATTCATCAGGCAAAATAACATTCGCATATTTAAGGTTGTGTTTTTTTCTGACTTTCAAAACAGTTCGGCACTTCTTTAATGTCTCTTCAGAAAGCAATATTAATTTCCCCTCACTTTTCTTACAAATAAAACAACTTAATATAATTTGTTTTTTTCCGGTTCCTCCGTTTCCATGACAACACTTTATCACAACTAGACCACTTATTTTATAATAAATTTTGCAAATAAATTATTAAACGCTTGCTGTACGTATAACAGTTCACACTACATAATATACAATACGGAGTATTATACAGAGTATAAGACAGCTGATGCGCAGAAAAATATCGCCGTAGACCAATCGCGCTATTTCACTCGCACCAACGTACATATATATTCATCGCGCTCACGCCTGGAGTGGACTTCATTATGTCTGGGAAGATAGGGGAACCATCGAAACTGTCTGGGGATTGTGAAAACATTATTTTTATAGATCTCTGAATAACATATATAAAAATTAGATTTTATACTATGACGAAAGTAGATTTATAAATAATTAGAATGTTAGGGTGTCTGGGGAGGGGTTGTTACCGCCCTAAGTGTCCGCCAATGGACGAGGCAGTTTCTGATATGATTGTAAGTTGAAATGTATAAAAACTAAGCTTTATACTATTACAAATTTGAGACTCAATTTTACTCACCTTTACTACCTGTTACCTGCCAAAGCCACCGCGACCCAGGTTTAATAATCTGGGTTTGCTTATACCTGTATAGGAGACGTATATAGAAAAATTTCCAACTTTTATAAATTAACGAAGGTCTGGGAGTCGCGGGCTCTCACTCTACTATGGTGAGTCCTTAAGAATTTACTGTAAAATAATATTTTTTATATTCGGTTAATTAGTCTGATGACCGACTTAAATCAGCCATTTCCAATCAGATAGTTGAACCTTGAATAGAAATGTAACATTCCCATATACCGTTAAGTAAACCATGAAATATGGTGAGGGATTAGTAATGGTTTGGGGTATCATTTCTAGAAATGAAGTTGATCTGTTAATGACGGTAGAGAGCAGTCCTGTTCATTCTGAAAATCTGACAAGTGTATTAAAAATAGGTATTTCAGCTAAAAAGCTGCTCATGCAACTACTACTGCTACCAAAGACTGGATACAGAGGCAAAAATCTACTGACATGAATCTAACCGAGAATTTGTGATTTATGTTTATACTAAAGATTGTCTAGCAAGTACAAATATTAGGAATTGTAAGCTTTCTCTTTACGCCTTTCGATGTTAACCTTCCGGTTGAGCTTGGCATCCAAACACACCACTAGGATAGCACGAGTTTCAAGACATCTTGTCGTGTGAGTAACTTTTCTCTTTACATGGTAGGAAATTCAAATAAATCAATTATAAATAGTCAATTTTGCAATAAGTAATAAGATTCTAAAATTATTTTATGGGAGTAAATCTGTGGTTTTAGTGTTCCACCTTCATGCTATGAATTTTATGAAGGGGCTGAAATTTTGTTTAAGAACTCAGTTAGAACCCAAGGATGATAGAATACATGGTTGCGCCTTCCGAATTCGCTGTGCCCATGAATAAACGAACAAAAGGAAAAGGAATTACTTGTTTGTGAACAGGAAGAGTAGGCGAAAGCAATAGAAACTACCAAACTACCAAAGAAGTTATGTCGCACCACTCACAGTTTCTTGCGCTTCGTTTTTATTAGTTTGCTTAGTTTAAATCATACAAATCACAAGATTGCCAATCCATTCACTGAATCTTCATAGACATGTAACTTCTCCTACTTTTGTTTGTTTTGTTTTGGCAAGGGACCTGATGTGAGACTTGTCAAAATCGGGAAAAATAAAGTAACTGTTCTGGGAAGACGCCACCTACAATACTAAATTCGTCTTGGTTGGAAACCATCATTAAATACATAAAATATCTTACTTCTATAAATTATAAAGTGCATCAGTTGCACGTATTATAGGGCTGTCCCAATGGGTCCTTTGTGTCCGTTGCGGCAACGCATTAGACTGATAAACAACGCATATAAATAAACAAAATAAAAAATAGTTTAAAAAAACTAAAAAACGTGCTTTTATTGCTAATCGAACTAAAAAGTAATATAGAAAATAAAAAATAGTTTAAAAAAACTAAAAAACACGCTTTTATTGCTAATCGAACTAAAAAGTAGAAAATAAATTTTAATGACAAAGGGACCTATAAAGAAGTAATAGCAAATCGAACGATCAGTCATAGTCAACTACCTCAGAACAGAATTATAATAAAAAGTAAGATACAATTAGAGTAATTCAAATTAGAGTTAAAAGCGTTCGATTAGCAATAAAAGCGTGTTTTTTGGTTTTTTTTTTAACTATTTTTTATTCTTAATTTCTTCCGATCTAAAGCATACAAAAGGAATGTAATGATGCAATTTTGTTTTAAGTCTAATTATTTAACAGTCTAACAAATATAAAAAAAAATTATTTCAGTAGTTACTTTTAAAGTTATTCACGAAAAACCAAAAAAATGCACTGACAAAAGTGTACATACGTTATATTACGACACTTATTTTGCTCTTCTTTTCTGCGAATACTTAACTGTAAAGTACCGTTTATTTTATTTGGTGGTTCTACTTTTCATTCTTCTTAAAATTTATGGCATTTTGTCTTTTGAAAAAGTGTACTATCGGAATAATGTCGCTCCGCAAAGAAATCTCTACTGATTGGAGAAAATTAGTTGTTGAGTACAGAAGTAATAAGACATCCTTTGGTTAAATAGCCAATTCTCTGGAGATTGAGCCGTGTAGTGGCCGGCCCCAGAAGTTCAACCGGAGAGATGTATTCTTTATTCG
Source organism: Anastrepha obliqua (assembly GCF_027943255.1). Classification (NCBI taxonomy): domain Eukaryota; kingdom Metazoa; phylum Arthropoda; class Insecta; order Diptera; family Tephritidae; genus Anastrepha; species Anastrepha obliqua. The sequence goes on from NC_072893.1 coordinate 55,564,476, forward strand.
CAAAGCAGTGAATCAGAATCCGAAAATACATGCTACTGATTTGGCCCAGGAGGTAGCCGAGAGGTATCAAATTGTTGTCCACCCACGTACAATAAGCAGGACCCTTAATAATGAAGGTAACAACTGCAGAACTCCTCGCAAGAAGCCCCTTATAAGCGAGAAAAACTGAAAGCTTAGTATGGAGTTTGCAAAAAAGCACCTTATAAGGGAATAGAATTTTGGAAACTAGTTTTATTCACTGATGAGTCCAAATACAACATATTTGGATACGACGGCAAAGCCAAAGGTTGGAGAAAACCGAACAATGCCATGGATCCTAGGAATCTGATTCCGACTGTAAAGCATGGTGGTGGCAGTGTCATGGTTTGGGGAGCAGTTGCGGCCACAGGAGCTGGAAACCTCGTTTTCATTAAAGGAAATATGGATCGCTTCTACTACAAGCACATTTTGGAACAAAACCTGATGCCATCCGTGGACAAACGAGGCCTAGGCTCGAGCTGGATCTTTCAGCAAGATAATGACCTGAAGTATTCTGCGCAAATCGTCAAGGACTAGCTGCTGCATTACATTTTATAATAAGTAATAAGAGGACAAAACGTTCATGGACACACGCTTTTTTCTGTAAAATGAATCCCTATTTAATAATATTTGACAGACAGATAGACCTGTTTTCTTTCCCGGCATCCATTTCATTTAGTTTTTACATTCGTAAAAGTTTAGTCCTTACATTCGTAATAATAATTATCGATAACACAGTAAACACAGGGTTGTATGCCAAAAAATATCGTTATTATCTAGGATTATTTTATAATCTCAGATTTTGGGAGACAAATTTTGGGAAATCGCGCTTTTTAATTACAGATTTTGAGTTAAGCGCGAAAAAGTAGATCATCTACTTATATGTGAACGTATTATAAGACACATTTAGTAGAAACGGTAGATGTTGAGGTTAAATACGCATAAAAGACGGATTTCATTAGAAATAAAGATTTTTCATTTTACAACCAAATTCACCTTACTTTTTGCCCACAGGTAAAAAAAGAAAATATTAATCCTGGCAATCCTAATAAGGATAATGGAAAACTTTTATCAAATTATTGCATTGTCATCGGTCCTTGATAGGTGTGCAAAATTTCAAGTCGATCTGATGTTTAGAAGCCAGTGAAAATTAAGCTCAAAGATTCCGTTACATACATACATACATACATACAACCCGAGCTAATAAAAGTGTGTTAAAAATAGTAGATATTCTTGTTCTGAAAAAATATCATATTTCGTTGTGTATAAACAGGTTTTTTTTGGTTGTGAAATATATGATAAAGTTAATGCTTATTGAAGCGAAAGAGAGTTAATAGCATTCATGGTAGTCTCAGACAGTGAGTGCGACCATAACTTCGAGATAGGGGCACACATTCATTTTTCAGCACATCTTGGGTAAGCCTAGCATTTAAAGCTTTTATCGAAAAGGTAAAAGGTAAATTTAAGCTGCGGTCGATGATGGCATACAGCCTGAACTAATGATTGCCGACCCACAAATATCAGCGGAAATCGCGTCTGGAGTATCACATCACCGCCGTCTGGAGTAATGAAAACCTGCCTCCGTCCTGGACAAAAGGCGTCATCGTGAAGCTGCTCAAGAAAGGCGACCTACGTGACTGCGGCAACTACGTGACTGTCGAGGAATAACCCTACTTCACACCACCTACAAAATTGTAGCCGTGATCATACAAAGCAGGCTCAAAGATATCGAACGCTCCTTAAGTGACGAGCAAGCTGGTTTTCGCCCTCACCGAAGCTGTGTTGACCAAGACAACACACTTCGGATTATAGTAGAACAACCAGTTGAGTGGCGCTCCCCGCTCTACTTGCTGTTCGTAGACTTTAAGAAGGCGTTCGACACTATCAAACCAGACGCAATATGGCTGGCACTGAGCAGAAAGGGAGTTTCCGCCAAGATAATCCACCTCATCAAAGCCCTATACGAGAACTCCGAACTGGCAGTGGTTCACAAAGGCGATATCAGGGATCCCTTCACTACCAACGCAGCCGTAAGGCAAGGTTTACCCCTGTCCCTGTCCCTTTCTCTTCGCCATCGTCCTTGATGACTTCATCAGCCAACTGACCCAAAAAAGGCATCGTATGGAGTTTCACCAGATATCTTGAGGACCTGGACTTCGCCGATGACATCTGCCTCCTCTCTCAAAAACTTTCTGACATGCAAGCGAAGGCGGACAAACTAGTTGCCCTGGCACGCACTGTCAGACTGGCGGTCAACATCGCCAAATCCAAGGCGATGAGAGTTAACCACAATAACGCAAGGCAGATATATTGGATGACGGATGCCCGGTGGAATTCGTCAAAAGCGCCTGCTACCTCCGCTACATCATCACGGCAGATGATGGAGCAGATGAAGATGCCAACTGCAGGCTAAACAAAGCAAGGGCGGCATTCGGGCGAATGCATACAGTTTGGGGGAGTTCGCAAATCTCCAGGCACACTAAACAACGAATATTTGGCTCATGCATGAAGTCCGTTTTGTTGTACCGAAGCGAAACATGGCTGGTCTCTAACACCATCACACAGAGGCTACACTCCTTCATCAACAAATGCCTCCGCATCATCTGCAAAATATTCTGGCCATATACCATCAGTAACGATGTACTGTGGAGATTAACGAACGAGGAACCCATCCTTAGGCAAATCAAACGCAGAAAGTGGCGAGGGATAGGTCACACATTGGGAAAACCAGCAGATAACATCACGAGAATGGCACTGGAGTGGAACCCGCAAGGAAGCAGAGGTCACGTTCGACCAAAAACACTTGGAGAAGGTCAAACAATCTATTTTGCTGCCATGTCAAATTCGTTGCCGCAACGAACGGAACGGACCCATTGTGACCGGCCTATTAGGTCGCAGTTTACTCAAAATACGTGGCGTTTTTTCTTGAATTTCATTCCTTGGAAGTGCTTGCAGATGAAGATAGAAGCTTTGCATGTGGTTCCAAGTGACGTAACTGAACCTGAAAGAAGGGTCAATGTATTTTGAAGAGTGTAAAAAATTCTTGATGCAGTTAGAAATGCTTGATTATGAATAAATGCTAGAGATTATAATGTGACTTGTACGGAGCAGATCTTATACACCAATTCCCTCCATCACATGCAAGGCTTAGGAACCACTTTTCCCACCGTTGACGCATGCCCTGCCTTCGAGGAAGTCTTCAAATAGTAAGTTTCAAGGATTTCATTCTTTATTTTTTCATTATTTATATGTACATACTATTTTATTATAATTATTCATTACATGCTTGCATACAAATTATCAGCCGCGTACAAATGCATACTTAAAAATAATATTTACATATACATACTTACTAAAGTGTACACACACATACATGTATGTATAATAAATTCGTACTTAACAGTACATGCGCCAAATTTAATTATCAATCTTAACGTGCATTTATGCATATCTACTGCTGACAAAACAACCTAATTGACTTAAGCACTTTTTGCCACTAGTTTATGCACATATGTATGTACATACATGCAAGGTGGCGCAAAATTAATCATACATTTCTTTTTTTTTAATAATTTTTTACTAAATAACAAAAATTATTTTGAGTAATAAAAATCTTTATTTTGTCCTTTACGCGCTCCATTGCCTGTCTCTTTGCGTGCAGTAGCTGTTTATTTCACAAGTGCCAAATATGATTGACGTACGACGCCATCAAATGCCAAAAATTAGAAATATTCCGAGAGGGTGATTAATTTTGCGCCACCTTATGTATATTACAACAAAACTTTCATAAAAAATTTGAGAATCTTAATTCGATTTTTATCAATCATTTATTGCGAATAATTAAGAATTTCATTATTATAAAGTTTTAAGTTGTTTTGCCAAGAGTCGGCAGATATGCATTTAGAGCTTCTTTCCGGTTTTAACCCATTGTAGATACTTAGTATAAATTCATTTTCGTTACAGTAATTGAAATTCAATGTTTCAATTCAACATTTTGTTATGAGTTGATGTCAGTAATTTACTTGTGATCGAACAAAGTTACGAACTATGTATGTACATACCTTTGCGAATACACTGGAATTCCTCTTTTAGTTCGTATTTTTATAAAAAAGTTTTATTCAAAGAAATTTCTATTTATTTAGCAAACTAATAGAAACTTCACCTGCAACTTTCTTTTCTTTGATAATTCCAAATCTTTGAAGCCATTTGGGGTATTCACAAGTGTGTCGTAATTGTCTGAAACTTTAAACGGCAGAAAACAAATTTCGGGGGCTCGCAAGGTGCCGCACAACTATGCCGCAATTATGAATTTTCATACAGTTAAAACATAGATAGCTGCGGTTTCAGGTTTCCTTTAGAACTTGCGCACGACCTAACTGTTAAAAATGTTGTGACTCCAAGTCAATGCCGTCAGTCTCGAAATTTTGATTCTCACTCAAGCTTGTCCTTAGTAGAAGCCGCCATACGAAGCAAAGATACATCTGTGTTCAATATAATAGGAGCCCGGCTAATTGCCAAGTTTCAACCACGTTTTGTTTTTGTTTTTATAACAGTATAGTTCACTGTTTAGCTCAAAATTCCAAACTTTTTAAAACAAATTTTACAAATTTTAAAAAGATTCAACAAAATTTTCAACTTTTTTATTAATTAATTATATAATTAAATTCAATTCAATTTAGTATAACAAATGTAAGCCGCTTAAGGGGAACACCACTGTGATTTTTCAAAAAATCGATTGTTTTTTTGCATTTTCTTAAAGTAGATATATTTAAAAATATGTAAAAAAAAAATTTTAACTTAAAATCTTGAAAATTGACGAAGTTATTATACCCAATACAATAATTGCAGATAGTGAGTTACAACGGCCAATGAAAACTTTAAACGCGTTTTTCTCGAAACGACTTTTTTGAGCACGGTGGCCTCGATTTCTCGAACACTTATGAACCGATTTTTATTTTTTTTTATTTCTGTACGTGTATTAGCTACAGTCGTACATAGCCGTTTTTTTAAATTCCAAAAATTAATATTTTTTCAAGCCTTTCGAAAACAAAAAAAGGGTAAAAACACAAACTCATTTTTCAAGCCTGCACCATTTTCTCAACAAAAAAAAAAAATAAAATAAAAATAAAAAAACCGCCACGTACGACGATAGCCATTGATGTATAGATTAAGAATTTTTTTGGTTTTTTTGCTTTCAGATGATTTTTTACCGCTGTATCGTGACCACCAGGGAGCATCAGTTTTTTATGACGTCATTGCATTAATATTAATAACAATTGTAGTTTTTAATATTTTTTTACAATAATAAAATTTTTTTTCAGTATAGTTGAATATATGTTAAATAAATTATAATTTGTCCGATCCTCAAATAATCATCACTACTTATAAAAACAAACAAATTATGAAAATCACTTAATTTTCACGTGTTCACAGTGGTGTTCCCCCTTAAAAATTGCCTTGATGTTTGAAATTTTTTTTTTGGTGCATACGATGTTCAGAATTTTCGCCCACACACCTAAATCACATGTTTGGAGGTCCTTTGTATGGCGGAAAATGCTCAATGCCTCAGCGCACGAAATTTGTCAAAAATGAACGACAATTTTGAGCCACTTGAGACTTGTACTTTATAATAAAGACCCCTTTTCAAAAGTGACGAGTAGATAGATGTACAATTTTACACCATAGAGCAACGCTTGAAAATTACTGAAACCTATTATGAAAATAGTTGAGCTTTAAGAGCAACATATCGCAAAATTCGTGTGTTTGGTGGAAAATTATCGTCCGAATGAATGAGTCGACAATTCACCCTTTCGACCTGGAAAACCTTTCACAAAACTGGGTCTGCCGAGAAAAGGCAAAGGAGCCCAGAAAGGTTAAGTAAAGTCCAGATCAGCAAGGTTAAGTAAAGTCTATGTGAATAAGCCACCAACGATTCCAAAGCTGAAACACAGCATTCGCTTCGAGATTGTTGAACTCGATATGATGTGTCAGGGAGTCCTTGAAAATTTTAATTCTCGTATGGCAGCCCTTAGTAGTGCTGATGGTAGATGATATAATTTTCACATTCCTAAGACCGTTTTTTGCATAAAAATACTGAAACCTGAAAGAATCTTATGCTAATATATTTTATTTTAAAACAACCGCTAGACGCGTCTCTTGAAATACCCTTTACTAATATTTTTGTAAATGGGCTAGGAAACTGCATACCAAGAATTTTTGTAATAATCTGAATAAAAAGTTGAAAATTTTGATGTATTTTTTTGTTTGAAATTTGTTAAATGTTTGCTAATTTTGTACAAAATTTGGAGCTTTGATTAGAATGTAGAATGCACTATACTTCTATAAAAATATAGCAAAAAACGAAAAAAAAAATATATATATATATAAAGGGTCCACCATATAACTTTACGGAATTAAAAATGCTATAAAAAAGAAACTACTCAATATTTTTCCAAACTGTTTTTATTTTGAAGTACAATCCTTCCGGTTAATGATGGAACACAACTTAATTCATATGGCTGCCTCGGTACCTTTGTACGGCGTCATACCAAGGTCTTTACGCAAAATTCGTCTCAATGATGTCTCCCAAATGTCCAATTGTTGAACTGATGTTCCTGGTGATTCACGAACACACTCGGCCACAGCAGCAATATTTTCGGGTGTACGCACGGTTTTTGGTCGGTCACGCGTTGGTTTGTCAATAAGCAACCCAGTTTCTCTTACTTTTTTTCGTAAAGTAACGCACATACGCTTCATTCGGTGCTTTTCTTCTTCCCATTGCCGTACGTAATTTTCGTACACATTCTGCAACATTACCATGATTTTCAAAGTAATGTCGCAATATTTCCCAGCGTTCTTTGAGCGTATACAGAACCATTTTCGTTCAGCGGAAGAATAAAACTAATTTTCTGTCAAATCAGATGACAGCTAAGTGTTACCATTCTTCAAATAATACCTAGTTCAAATCCGTAACGATAGATGGCGGGCTTTGTATGTATATAAAAATAAAAAATAAAAAAAAAATTTACACTTTGTAATTAATCGCGCTCCTATTATTTTGAACACAGATGTACATATTTTTCATACAGGCAAACATTTAAACTAATTTGACATCTCTCTCCCACTGACAGGATCCTATCGAAATAAAACGGTTCTTGGGCATTGAAAACACTTAACGAAGTCGAAGTGCAAACCTCCAATAATTCGAATCTAATAATCAAAGTACGGCTTAGCAAGGCTGCTATAAAAAAATAACTATTTATGAGTATAACCCGCATAACAAAATTCTGAATTACAATTTATTCCCCTTTTTATTTCAATCTCCTTCTGGTTAAAAGTTTTTCCAACAATTTGAAAGTAGGGCAATTCAAGGCGAATCCAGACAAGATTTACAAACATCTGTTTTGTTTTTGAAATTTGGTGGATTGATCATCAAAATTTCAATATGAATGTAAAAAAATAGAGAAAAGAACAACAACCGGTTTCTTTGACGTTCAATGCACTAAATCGATAGAAAAAAAGCAAATCAGCTGCTCTAGTGGCTTCCTCCTATATGAATTCGGGAAACAAAGCCTCTTTCTCTACCCCCTTCGCGTTTACCTGTGTAAATCGGGATTGAGTATATAAAGTGAAACTGCCATGGAAGACAAAAAATGAGGGTAGTTTTACTTCAAATTTTTAGATCCAATGGGGTCAACATATGACCACCATTGGAATCATTGCGGATCCGATTTGCCTGTCTTGCTTAGAGGAGGTGGATAGCATTGAGTATTTTCTCTGTCAGTGTCCCCCATTTACTAAAGCAAGGCTGCGAATTTCGGGTTCCGATGTCATTAGAACGAATAAAATTCGTTCTCTCAAACTGGAGGACATTTTCAGATTTGCCAAAGAATCTAACATCTGGTTCCGATGTCCTGAGAACGAAGTTTATTCGTGTAGGACATTTTCAGATTTGCAAAAGCATCTGGAAAATTCGCTCTATTTCTCTATTCTATCCTATCTTTTCCCTTCTGGTACTTCTCTCCTTTCCTCCTCGACTAACTACCCTTAAACTTTCCAGAGCCTTAAATACAATGGGCTTTTTAGCCTGAGTGTTTTAGGAGTTACTAAATCTCTCGGTGCTCGGCTCGATATTTCAAATTTCTATTTAAATTTCTTTTTTCCATCACGATATCTTATAGAATGCATTACTCATATGCTGCTATTCAATTAAGAATTTTATTGGATTTTATTTTTTTTTAATTAGACGGCAAGACAATTCTGTCGCACACTCGAAATTACTGTAATTCAACCCAAGGCGAATTTATTAAGGGGTTAGGTGGGTTACAGAGGTTCAAAAAAAGGGTATTTTTACTATTTTTTTTTAATATATACAATCATATATTTTATTTAAACAATTCAGCATATCAAAGATACATATTTAAACAGTATTTTGTGAAATTTTTATTTAAAAATTCCGAAAACTCAGCCGTTGGTACCTCATCTCCCTTAACGTCTCACAAAAAAATGCTCTTGCCGTGGACAGCATAACTCATTATTGGCTCATCTAAAATCAAAAAACCAAAAATATTTCGTTAGTACATGGATAAATTTCGTTACTGGACGAGGGAAAAAAAAAATTTAATTTGAATTTTTGACAGACTTTGAACAAAAAAACACATTTTTTGGTCAAATTTTCGTCATGTGTTGGCTCGAAAAAATTAGTTGTAAAAAAAAAAAAATCCTTCGTTCAATAACTTGATAATGTTATTCCAAAGATGTGTGCAAAATTTGAACAAAATCGCTTCATAACTTTGCGAGAAATCGTGTCCACCGACTTAAAAAATCGAGTTTTGAGATAAACATGTTTAAAGCGAAGCGCTCAACTGAAGTGGCCTAATGGGCGGAACTTCTGCAGGGTCTATTTCGTAGGATTTTACTCGGATCAATTTGAAATTTTAGGAGAATATTTTAAACATATTATACTATTTAATAAGACAAAAAAAAAATCGATTTTTTGAAATTTTCAAACCCACCTAATCCCTTAAAGATGGTGTTGGTAAATCAGCTGATTTGTATTTTTTCTTTCACTGTGTCCATTTGGCTATCAGCACAGAATAAAACAAGCCGAATTAATTTTTTGTTTTCTACTTCTCCAATACCTTGCCGTGACAATCAAACGTACAAAACATTGTTGTTGGTCTAGTGCCATCACCTTCAATAAATGCGCCTTGAATTTAACCACTCAATATTACGCACGCTTACTTACGTTGCACTGCCGACAAAACTTTTAATCATTTTTATACGTTTGCTTTTTCTTTTCTTTGAAATTTCACTTCAAACATGTTTTCGCATATATTTCGTAATTATTTTGTTTTCTCTTTTATGCATATGGGCGTACATTATTTATACATACAAGAATATAATTCCTTACATGCTAAAATTCATATACAATTGTTGTTGTTTTTTTTTTTTTTTTTGTTTTCTTCCTATACTTTGCTATTTTTTATAATTTTGTAATTTTTACTATTATATACTAATTTAAATTTTATTAATTTGTTTTTATTTTTGATAACTTTACCTTTGAGGTGCTTACAGTTCTTCTCTCCTTTTTCTAATGTTTACTTGTTTGCTTACTACTTAAATGCCACTAGTTAGTTGAGAAGAATTTCTAATATGTAGAGTACGCTTTTTACAGTTTTATTTGAATTAATTTTGTTTTGTTTTAATTTCTGCTTATATTCATAATTTACGTACTGAAATTCGTAATACTAAAAATGACGTGTTTAGTTGAGTTTGGATTGTGATTTTCTCTTTTCATGTGTTCTCTTTCGTTTTTTTGTTTGTTTTTTTGGTACAACAAAGATTAACACGTGCCTTCTTGATAGTACTCAGGCTACAAAGAGTTCAGAGCACGTGTTCGCTGGTACCTTTTGATCTGCTCGAAATTAAAGTAGCTTTAAAATGTGATTAGTTTTACAAGAAAATTTAGTTGATTGAGTTTGATTCAAGAATGAAATTACACAAAAATAAGCTTTGCGATGAGAAAAGCGGCTGCAGCCTTGAGGCTTCAAAATTCGCAGTCACTAAATTGCCAATGCAAAAGATATGTACGAGTAGATGGCTTACAATATGTATGTATGCATGTATGTAAGCATTAACGTATGAGAAGTGCGTTAAGTTTACACATTCACATTTTTATACTTTCCAGCATTGGGAATTCAGCGATTGCGCATTCCAGAATCTCATTGCCGAATTGCCGCCATTTTAGCGTACTGAACTGAACCATGCTAAGATTGTTGTTAATAGTTGCATATGTTACATATTATTAAAAAAAAAAGCACACACACACGCACGACTTTGTTTAACAAAAATTTTACAATGAAAACATCAGATCATACAATTTAATGCTTGATTATAAAAAGTTCATAGCAATGTTTTTTTTTTAATTTCTTATAACTCTAGTTAAAACGTTGACAAGCAAATCAAATGCTTAAAGCCACACAATCCTTCGGCAACTCTACAGTTCATGGGCGGAGGTGGGCCAAGAAAGTTCCAGAAATTTAGGTAGTGTATTGTTAAATGGTACAAGTATACAAAAAGTGTGCAATCCCTATTTGTTTCACTAATATTAACATCAATATGATGCAACTAAGGTGAATGCAAACAATTTTTTTACTCATAATGGTGAGTTTTTGTTTTGTGTTTTGGTTTTTTATATTAATAATTTCTTACTTTCCACATCGTACACCTGTTACACTTTCTCTACCTTACCACCGCAATTATGGATTGTATACTTCAATGGCCGGCAATAACAACAAAGAAGGCGCGCATACCATTTAACCAAATAAGTGGCGGTGGTATGCAGCCTCACTGGGATGGACTAAGGGAGTTTTTGTTTTTATTTTCATTTTCGTTTTCTTTTCATGTTGTCGTTAGTATGAACGAGCAACAAAATGGCATAATACCTACATATGTGTAATATACAAAATGGTGCGACAAAACACTTGGCGTAACCAAATGTGATCGGGAGGAGAATATGAGCTGGAACTCTGTAACAAGCGTTCTAGGCGCTATGGCTTTAAGCGCGCTTTATTCAGCAATAAGATGTGTTAGTGCTGAAAACCATAATATCTGCAACGCCTGGTAAGGAGTTTTCGCTATACACACATACATATTGGGCAGGAGCAGTGAATTAGGGTGAGTTGGTGAAATTCGGTTTGTGACAAAACTTTGATAATAATATTGAAACTTTTGGTAAGTATAAGAAAGTTTTCAAGTGGCGCGCCAAACGTTTTTTTGCATCACCGCTCGAAATGCGCGATGTACTCAAAACATCTTGCGTACATAATACCTTTTTTTGTATTTGGAAATAACTTCCTCAATAGTTTGCTTATTATCAAAGAGTAAGACCTTGTGACGGAAGACTTTAATTGTTTGTTCTAATGAAAAATAATGTTACAGTGACTACCAAAATTACTTATTTTCCTCAAACTTTAACAAAAAAAAAAAAAATTGCGATTAATCCGTTCATTGGGGTAAGAAATAGTTTTTATTCGCGCAGACTATTCCGCTCTTTTTGTTTTGTTCCGTCAAATGACGCAAAAGGGTTAAGGCTTGAAGGTTACAAAAAAAAAACTTGTTTATTAAAATTTTATATGAAATCTTAATTTAAGAGTGCATCTATAATAGGTTAAAACTGCATTTCTCTAGATAAGCGTAAAATTGGTTTATAATTAGAAACGCTAAGCGGTTTAGCTTATTTCACGTGCATACACGACATTACACGCACACACGTTCTTAGGTGAAGATGTAATTAATTCAGCAGCAAACTCAAAAAATGTATGCGTAATGTTTTGCACTGCTACAATAAAATAAAAAAAAATTAAAATTCTTCTTAATAAGAGGTGACAAACTACGTAGAATTTCGCTATTACATTTTTTTTCTTCCCACTATTAGAAAGAGTTAAAAAATTAGCAATTTTTCCATGCAGATTTCACCACACCACTTTGTCTGCAATGCTTCCGAATACGAGAAGTGAGCTCAAGCATTCTTTTCTCTTTTTTTTCTTGTAGAATTGCACGCTGAATAGCAAATTTATAACCCACATGGGAAATGAAACGACTAAAGTGGTATTTCATTGTGTCAGTTCAAAACCAAATCAATCAAACCGTTTTGTCAAAAACCAATTTCACCACTAACAGGCAGTTTTTCAGTGTAAGCTTAACACAACACAGTGCAAGTTTTAAAACTCAATTTTTGTTTGAGCACTCACCCTTGATAAACTACCACTGAAAATATGCACCTAACTCTTACCGAGAAAGTGGTTCCCACACCGTGCCCCTTCTGTATGTCGCATGCTGTCAATTGCATTGGTATATGCAGCAGCTATACTTATTATAGTACATATATTTCATACATATCATATTTGCAGTTGCCGCTGCACTTATTCAAACATACACATCTATGTACATAGCAAAATTTTGTTTCGTTTAGTTGATACTCTTTGTGATTAGACCAATTGATTAAACTATATTTAATGTTACATGGACATTCGTATATGTCTGAATACATTCACTCGTAGACTCGAATAATAAATATTTATAAAAGCAGTTTAACAATTCATACATATTTAAAACTTTTACAATTAAACGGCGAATGAGAATATTCAATTGAAAACTAATTGATGTGGCGTAAATAAAGATTAATAGATATTTTGTTTTGTTTTTTTTTACAACTACATATTATTATAAAGTATGTATGTATATGCAGTATTCGTAGGAGGTGTATCTTAGGTTGTATACTTATTTACATTTGGCGATACGGATAGTTGCATTTGGTAGCGTAGAGTGTTTAGTGAATATAGTACATAAACGATGACTCGGTATTAAAAAAAAAAATGGTTTCGTATATACGTAGTAAAACGTAGAAAAAAAAGAAAATCTAAATTGTCTCTTTTATTTCTAAATATTATGTTGAGTGGCTGGCAATAGCCGTCAGAAAAGGCGCGCGCACCACCTCTCCTCTAGAAGAAGGTGGAGAACTTGCGCCTATTTGGCGTATTCGCCGCCATAACTGGCACTGATGCGTATGCCGATGGCTCGGCTGCGCTCGCCACAACGCTTGCGCCCTTTTTGCGCGCATACGCTGCAGCTGTTGCAGAAATGGTCACTGAGGCGGGTGGCACGACAACCGGTACAACCACGGGTTATACAGAGATTTCATAGTTCATGTCGTAAACGCTGGCACGCTCTGGTGTGGGTGTGGTCGTACGTGCGCCACCCACCAAATGTTGTGTGCCTGGACCGCCAACGGCTGATGCTGGCATATTGCCACCACGGCCTTGCTGTTGCTGCTGTTCCAGCGATTGCATCTCCATTGAGTCGGTCATTTCAAGCGCGCGCACAAACGACATGGGACGCGTTGGTGTTTGTTTTCGTTTCACTTGAGGCGATGGTTGTGTTTGTAGTTGGGCGACGACGCCACCGCCAATGCTAGGCCCACTAGGATTTGGTGGAAAAACGGCAACTCCACCGCGCAATTGTGGCTGATAGCCGCTGGAGTTCGTATTTGCGATCGATTGTGTTGCATGCACATAATTGTTTGGCTGTGAAGCAACGGGATTACCAACACCGTAACGCATCATATAGGTTGGAGCGGATGTCGACGAGGTAGGTGGCATCGTCGTAGGGCTGGTCGGATTGGATCGATATTGTTGTTGTTGCTGTGATGGCGACGCATACTCGCCTGGCTGATGCATGCGCGAATGAGTCATTATCAACGGATGTGGCTGACCGCTGCCCACTACTGTGATATACTGTGCGTGATGAATGTTGTTGCCCATTGTGCCGCCGGCACTGCTGCCGATGCCCATAGAAGCGGGTGGCATGCCAACGCCGCCACCGACACCACCACCGCTAGCACTTCCGCTGCTGCTACTGAAGCCGGGCGAAGTATCCTTCCACATATAGACACCGCGTTGTGGACTGCCCGCTAATTCGCGTATATTGTCCACTGTGTTGTTGGAGCGCGCATACGACAGCTCACTAGCGCCTTGCCGTACTAGCTCACCTTCGGAGAGAAAGCGGCGTTGGGGGCTACCGCCATAGGTCTGTGAGGCCAGCACCTGTTGCTGGTGATGTGTTAGCGGAACTGTGAATAAGAAATGAGCGCGAAGAAAATATCAATGCAATGTCACAAAAGTGCGAGAACTTAAATAAATTAATTTGAGATCTTAAATAAATAAATTTTTTAACGCAAGAATAAAGAAGCGAGAATTGGAGGAGGCAAAATAAAACCATGATAATGTTTGTAATATTGTAGTTTACTGTAGTTGGACATTACCGCCCTACGTAGATGATGAGAGTGTCTAAGGCCGCAAATAGAGTCTGGTCGTCAGACAAAAGAAACCTTCCACAAAAAAAATATGAGGAAACAATATGGGAGTGGAAAGGTCTTACCACCGCGTTTTTGAAAAGGCAGAGAAGAAAATCTAACAACAAACGTTCGCAATAAACTTAAGACATGGAAGCAACATTCTTGGTACTGTTTAGTGCGACCAAAGGCAAGCAAGGCAAGCAAGGCAAGCAAGGGAAGCATTTATTTGAAGATGAACAACGTGTACCGCCGATATTCAGCTACAATGTTTTCGTTTCGTTCTCGGACTAAACACGAACAGACAATAAAATTCGTGAGGGTGATTTTTTAGCTATTATCTTTTTAAACAGTTGGTTTAAACAGCTGACGCACGTTTCGAGTTTTGTTTCACTGTCAAACATCTTCAGTTTGGTCTATAATTTAACCATGAATCGTCTTACAAACGAACAACGCTTGCAAATCATTGAATTTTATTATAAAAATGCGTGTTCTGTTAAGAAAGTTTATCGTGCGCTTCTTCCATTTTATGGTCGGTTTAATCGACCCACTGAAACGGCTATTCCAGCTATTGTGACTAAATTTAGAACCAAATTTACATTATTGGACATAAAACCACCAACACGCTTACGTAGAGTGCGAACTGAAGAAAATATCGCAGCTGTATGGGCCAGTGTTAATGATGACCAGCATTTATCGATTCGGCGCCGTTCGCAGCAATTGGGCCTCTGTTACTCAACAACGTGGAAAATTTTGCCAAAGGATTTAGGTGTGAAGCCTTTCAAAATACAGCTGGTGCAAGAATTGAAGCCGAACGAGCTACCGCAACGCAGAATTTTTGGTAAATGGGCTCTTGGAAAGTTGGCCGAAGATCCACTTTTTCATCGAAAAATTGTGTTCAGCGACGAAGCTCATTTTTGGATCAATGGGTACGTAAATAAGCAGAATTGTCGATTTTGGAGTGAAGATCAGCCAGAAGAATTGCAAGAGCTACCAATGTACCCAGAAAAGGTCACAGTTTGGTGCGGTTTATGAGCTGGAGGTATCATTGGACCGTACTTCTTCAAAGATGCTGCGGATCGTAACGTAACTGTGAATGATGAGCGCTACCGTGAAATGATATCCAACTTTTTTTTACCCAAAATGCAAGAGCTTGACTTGCATGACATGTGGTTTCAGCAAGACGGTGCCACATGCCCCACAGCACGCGTAACAATGGACTTGTTGAGAGGCGAGTTCGGTGAACATTTTATTTCACGTTCGGGACCTGTCAATTGGCCATCCAGATCGTGCGATAGAACGCCTTTAGAATATTTTTTGTGGGGCTATGTTAAAGCTCATGTCTATTCAAACAAGCCTGCTTCAATTAACGCATTGGAAGACAACATTAAAGCATTTATATGTGAGATACCGGCCGAAACATTGGAAAGAGTATGCCAAAATTGGACTAAGCGGATGGACCATTTGAAACGCAGTCGCGCTCAACATTTGCATGAAATAATCTTTAAACATTTAATTATATGGACTGTACTATCGATAGAAATAAAAATTTGAATTTTACGTGTGTTTTTTTGAAAAACATTTCCTATAGCTCTTAAAAAATCACCTTTTATAAGTATGGGAAGAGCGCTGGGAGTCAGAGTCGAAAACCAAATGGATGCCGAGACTTATAGCAAACATAGATAAATGGTATGACAGGCAGTTCGGAGAGGTGAACTTCTATTATATATTACTCAGATGCTATCTTGACATGGGTATTATCGCAAATGTCTAAACAATATAGAGAAAGCGGGAACCGGGATTGCATATCTACGGACATGCAGTTCACACATTCTTCAAATGTGAGAGATGGAAATTACATGGTGAAGCTGTCGATTTCAGGCTAGGTCCCTTAAGAGCAGACAACATCATCGGTAGAAAGTGCACATAATTGGCAACTTATTGGCACGTACATAGAGCGAGTCCCGTGCGCCAAAAAACTTGACACGTACAGAGATGCTTAACCGACATGCTAACCTTAACCTACCCATCTAATTAGAAGTTGTGCCGATAGCATGATGCTGGCTCCAAAACTGACGATCCTGGACGCAGGGAAAGTAGAAGAGGCAGTCTTTATGAGAACGCCTACTTGGATCTTCTCTGTGCGATGAAATGCTATCGTAGTTCCGCGACAGAGGAAACATCCAGGAAAGGAAGAGGAGGGATTGCTTTAGTGGCACACCTTTCGACGCAGCAGCCGACGGTAGCTGTAAGTGCGAAAGCATCGCAACAAACAAAAAGTACTATAAAATTCTGCATTGCAAAATTCTGTACGCAGAGTTACCATTATCCGTACGATTCTCAGAGTTTTACAGAAGGTTAGTAACTATAACAGAAAGCAATGTTCAAATAGCAAAAAATTTATTGTAAGAAACTTTTATTTTCGTAGACTAAATTTATATATGAATAAATGAATAAATAAATAAATTTCTCTTGTGTATACTATTATATCATAGTTTTTATTGTAAGAGACATCCTAATGGACAGTAAAATAGGTGTGCGACATTTTGAGTAAATTTGGCTATTTCTATTAATTCTAATAAATTTTTAAATCTTATTTCAAGGGATCAAACTAATTCCGTTCGCTTTAAGCAAAGTTCAAAAAAAAAAAATGATTGTCATGCATTGTATTTGTTTGAGCGTGAAAAGAAGGAAGGAGGAAAAAATTATTTAATTTGGGTGAAAACCTGGTTTAAAAGGTGACATGAGTTTCACCCTAGCGGAAGATTTGTAATTTTTGCAAATGGCGTCGTATGTCAATCAAATTTAACCATAATTTAATCATATTGAACTAGACAGCTGCAGAATATAACCAGGCGAGCAATAGAGCGCGTAAAGGTAAAAATAAAGATTTTCATCGCTCAATAAAAACATTGTTTAAAAACAAAATTGGTTGAATAATTTTGCGCCACCTTGTATTTCCAACCTCACTATTCTCACTCCTTTGGTTCTTCTCTACGCAACAAAAAAAAAAAAAAAATTAAATGAAAATGAAATAAAAAAGTTAAATGAATAAAATTAAATAATACAATTAAATAATAAATTTAAATATAATAATAAAAAAATTTTATAATAAAATAAAATTAAAACAATTAATTTAAAAATGTAATTGAAATGAAAAATAAAATGAAAAAAAAAATTAATAAAAACAAAAAAATTATAATAAAAAAAATAAAAAATATTGTTATAAAAAAAACAATGAAAAAAAGAAACAATTAATATAGATAACAAGTACGAAAATATGCAATAGGTACATACGGTTAAAACTGACTTAGTAGCTAAATATATTGCATTTTGATTTTGCTTTATATGGACTGACTAATTGGCGCTTCGCCTTTTCTGACTTTTCGATGGCTTAGACTTAGATTTTGAGCTCTTAAATACGTTGGCCATGGATAGTAATTTTTTGCGTTTCCTTTTGTTTTCATTTGACGATCGTTTACTAAATTTTCGATCATTCTGTTTCTCACCTTGTTGCTGTTGTTGTTGATGTTGCTGCTGCTGTTGTTGCATCATGGCACGTTGTTGTTGTTGTTGTTGCAACATAATTTGCTGTTGCTGAATGGTAGGCGGTTGTGGATGTTGGGGCGGCAAGCCAGCCGTATAATCATAATAAGTCTGTGACGGCTGTTGCTGTTGTTGCGTATTTAGACCAATAAAATCGGGTCGTCTTGGTTGGGTGGGCGTACCAGGATTGGACCTTAGTAGAAAAAGTAGTTGAAGTGAAGCGGAAAAAATTTGAAATTTAATATTAATCAATTTTTTCCAAGCTGCAAATTTTTTGAATAGCCATGATTTACAACAACAAGCATTAAATTCACGACAATTCGTATGCATTAGCAACAAATAATTAGTTGAGAATAAATTATTGTAGATAAATATGTATGGATGTACGAGTATGAACAAATTTTGAGATGAAATGTAATAAATCAAGTGTAGAAATACGTTTTTTTTTTGTGTCCCACAAAACTTACAAACTTTGATTATTAATTTTAATAATAAACTAAATACAAAAATGGTTATGCAATTAATACGACACGCACATAACAGTTATACACACATACATAGAGCAGAGAAGATGTTATAATTAATTACTGTAAATGTGCTGAAATTACTGAATCAAATTATCGCAATGAGTTCGCGCCAAATTACGGTAATTAATAAATTATTAGTTCTTTCAAATGCCTTATTTTACGAGTAATCACAATGCGCGCGTGTTGACACGTACATATTTACATTTAATTATACATTTTACGTGCTACCAGCATAAGTAAATGAAAATGATTTTTTTTTTTAATTCTGAAGTATCACGCAACGAATGAAAGACACTACTTCTTATCACGAAACTCTAAACATGCGTGATTTCTCGGAGAAGACCGCCCGAAAAGCGCGCATAATAATTTCTTCATACGAAGTATGCTATTTACAGTTGAAGAATAGAGAACAAAAACAAGTATTTATCAGCGAAAGTTGTCTTGATTACTTTTTAAATATTCCTCTATATGAGAGTGGGACAATCCTGCCTCTGAAAGTTGGTACAGATTGCATAGCCACCTCAAATACAACATTTTGCTTGCCAAGCAAATTTCAAATTTAAATTTATTATTACAATTATTATGAGTCAGAGGATTTAGCACTGCGATCTGGTGATCTAGTGATCAGATTGGAGGTACCTTTTTCAATAGAATTTTTTTTGACAGATGACGCGTGAGTAATGTCAAACTAAATACATAATTGTTTTCAGTATTCATTGACATTTCATCATGGAAAGAGTTACGCCTTAACAAAGTCTAGAAATCGTACAACTGTATTACGAAAATCGACGCTCTGTGAAAAGTGTTCATCGCGCGCTCAGGCCAACTTATGGTGTACAGCGATAAGCCCCCTTTTTGGCTTAATGGCTACGTCAATAGGCAAAATTGCCGTATTTTGGCTGAAGAGCAACCCGAAGCCATTCAAGAACAGCCATTGCATCCATTAAAAACAAAAACCGTTTGGTGCGGTCTATGGACTGGAGGAATCATCGGCCCATATTCTTTCAAAGACAAGTCTGGCGCCAATGTAACAGTGAATGGCGAACGCTATCGCGTCATGGTAAATCACTTTTTGATGCCCGTGATCTCCACAACATTTGGTTCCAACAAGACGGCGTTACTTGCCATACAGCTCGTGAAACAATGGATTTACAGCGTCCTCGTTTCGGTGAGCAATTTGTCTCTCATCTCGGACCAGTTGATTCGCCACCAATATCGTGTGATATCACACTTTTGGACTTTTATTTGTGGGGGTATGTAAACTCTAACTGCTTTGTGGATAAACCAGCTTCGATTGAGGAATTGGAAAATTACTAAAGTTATTCATGAAGTCCTCCGTTGGTCGCATTTACATCTAATGAAAGCGTGATCGAAAAAATGCGTGTTCCTATGTACACATACTAATGTCCAAAAATGTCACGTGCATACGCATCAGCAAAATATTTGAAGAAGTCGAAGACGTTCATAAATAAGTCGGTGCAATGGTGAACCAAAGTTAAAAACGTTGACGACTTACCCGGCGGCCAAGCCAAAAAAAAACCTCTCCAAACGAAGATCATTGATTTGTTTGTAACAAAGCCGATCTTACCGCTCCGCGAAGCTGAAGCAGTTTTACCGAAAAGTGGAGTTAATGTATCCAAAGACACGATTCGAAGACGTTTGCGTGCAAAACACCTTAAATTTCGGAGTACATTGGAAAAATCTCTGCTCTCATTATCACACATTGAAAAAAAATTGTAGGTAAATATCAGGTATAATATCGGGCAAACATAATAATCGGGATAGGACACACACTTCGCAAAGGGAACAACTATATTGCAAAACAAGCACTAAGGTGCAACCCGCAAAGATCCTGTCGGCCAGGTTGCCCTGCTAAAACCTGGCGAATAACTGTTGATAGCGAATTGTATGACAATACAAACAGAGTTAGATTCAGGGGGATTGTCGAGGCTCTATGCTCCATTGGGAGAAGTAAGTAAGTGTTGATAACAATAAGTAATATTCATGAATGCATCTTCCTTTTGGGCGAATAGTTGCATACGTCAGTCCAGGTGTGCTGTTGATAATCGACAGGTTCAACAAACTGTTAAAAGGGCAAGGGATTTAATTTGTCAAAAAAACATTATTACCGTCAGTTACGAAGACGTTTGGAAGAACTAGCCAACCTTGGATTTTACAAGAAGACAGTGAACCTAAGCATCGAAGCCGAAGATGAGTATTCTAAAACAGCAAAATGGGATTGAAATGTCGGATTGGCCTTCACAGTCGCCTGATGTCAACCCTATTGAAAATGTGTGGGCAATAGTTAAGCAAAAGCTCAAAGGAAAACATGAATTATATACATACATACTCTCAGATGTGAAGCCATTAAAGCTAATAGTGATGACGGTGATGACTATACATTTTATTAAATGTATATTACGTATAATAATATTATAAGCTCATCCAATGCAGTTTAATAGAACCAAATTGGTCAACTATGTAATTTACAAATTATGGCGGTTACACTTCCATTAGACAAACTGTAAATTCGGCCAAGGGCTGTCACTTCAGCAGCATTTCTCAAAAAAATTATGTGGAATGTCTTATGCTGCTACAACAACACAAGCTTACTCTATACCAGCGCAATTTCAGCAGTGCCAGTGACGTCCAGTCCAACATTCCTTGTTCCCCAATCGAGGTCAACACAAGCGGAATGGTCGATACAATTCAGGGTAACACGTTCGGGGAGTGAAGAAACGTTAGCTTGAAAAAGAGTTTACAGGCTTGTGACATGGATCCGTTGTATCAGTTTATACAGAATTCGCAGCAAATACTGAATCGCAATCCGAACAAGTTTTCGCTTCGTTTCGTAACCGCGGATGAAACAATTTTTTTTTGGAGGCTTTGCGTCATTCTCATCAACTATTTTGAAAGGGGTAAATGAGCATTGGCGCATTTTATACAGAGCTATTAGAAACAAAATGAACAGCTTTTCACAAAAAAAAAATTCTCTTCCATATCAGAATTGTATGAATTATGCCACGAATCGCACTTTCATCCACCATATTCTCCACACTGTGCCTCCAGCTAGCATTCATGTTTTCCAATATGAAGAAATGTTACAAAACTTCAGATTCTGAGTGACAGGTGTCAAGTTTGACGGGGCAATACTAGGATTCTATGAGCTTTCAACATAAATTGCCATTCGTGAAAAACAAGTTTCTCTGCAAATTAATTTTTTTACAAAGTTATTGTCCAACCTGACTTTTTCACTTTGCATCCAAAGGTTGAGGAGGTTATCGGTGGGCCTTTTGAGCGCAGAGCTGGAAAATTGCCTCTTAAAAAAAAATTAAATGCATAGCGCCTGCAACTTCTTACTCTCTCTTATTTACTAAGATTAAAATAATGATACTGATGGAAATTGCAAAATTAAAATGGCATAAGGTTTTGCCGTAAAAAGGCCGACGTTAGCTGATTGGTTTGGCGTATAATCTCTATTCGATAATGCCCGGGTTCGAAATGCGCTGGGAGGAAGAAACATCGAAATTGTAGAAAATGTTTTTTCTAATAGCGGTCGCCGCTCGGCAGGCAATATCAAATTTCCGAGTGTATTTCTGCCATGAAAAAGCTCCTCATAAAAAGCCATCTGTCATTCGGAAGCGGTACTAGCTGTAGGCCCATCTCCACAAATTGGAGGAGAAGCTCAGTCAAACAACCTACAAATTAGGTAAAGCACATATTCAGAAGTCTTTTATATGCAAGAAAATTCTCAAGAGCGTATGCGAAAAAGTTGTCAAAAATCATTGAACTACTTTTGAGCGGCTTTACGTAAGGTGTCATGCCTTTTCGTCCATACAAAGTGCATGCTCGAAATTTTTTAAATGGAAGAAAAGCCTAGACCCGTCAACAAAAAATTAAAAAGAAATCAACGCTATTTTGTACTAACTTGAAACTTGCACTTTGTTATACTGAAACCAAGGCGCATTCCTTAAGGGGGTCCTCTAGTTTCTTGGGTCGAAAATATCGAATTTTTTTTTTTTTCATAAATCACATTTACAACATGTGCTAAAAGTATGTGCTGAAGGATTTTTCGATATTCGAAGTGGCTCACAAGTTACGGCCTTGAACGGAGCAGGTATACTTAGCGCGCTCAACGCTGCGCGAACTTTGAAGCGCGTTTTTCTCGAAACACTATTTTTCAAAATAGTGACCACGATATTTCAAAAACTACTGAACCGATCTTGTTCAAATATATACCTCATCTTTAATATATTATAAGCCAGCGATTGAACTAGGATTATCATGATTGCTTCGATAGTTTTTTTCCTATGAGCGAAAAAATTAAGAAAAAATAAGTAAAAAATAGAATTTAATTTTCAAAAGTGTATACAAAAATTAATTTTTGTAATTAAGAATTCATTCTAGTTCAATCGATAGTCTTAAATATGAAGATTAAAATGTCGTTTGGTTTTTCGATTTCAGATAAGCCAAACAGCCGCAATTTTGGTCACCGTCAAGCACCTCTTTTACTTTATGTCTTCTTGTCGGCCACTATAACTTTTATTCTATTATATATTTTGTCTTCAAAAAATTTGTAAAGCTCATTTAAATGTTACTAAAGATTATGTGAACACAATGAGATTTATTATTTTGATCGTTTGCCCGTTAAAAATTATTGAAAAAACCCGAAAAAAACAGACGAGAAACTAGAGGACCCCCTTAATGGTGCCACCACCAACAACAATATTTTGTACGATTGTCACGGGAAAGTATTGACAAAGTAGGAAACAATGAATGAATTCGCCTAGTTTCATTCTGTTCTGACAGCCACATGAACAGGGTGAAAGAAAAAAAAAATTAGCTGATTTACCGATACCACCTTTAATAGATTCACCTTGACTAAATTCAATGGGATGTAAAACTGCATACCCAGAAACATTCTAAAAATTCTGGTTAAAAAGTTGAAAGTTTTGATGAAATTTTGTAAAAGATTTGAAACTTTGCGTTACATGGTTTTTGTTGTAATATAGTATGAACTATATTTTTATTATATAATATAAAAAAATAGTGGTGGGTTTATAATTTTGCAACGGGGTGTATATGAGAAGAACTCGTACCAGACCAGTACGAATTAATAGCGGTTAGGGCAGACCTAAAGACCGAAGATATGAGTGATCCAAAAATCTCGTACTCTTTGGGTCGTAGCCTAAAAGTCTCATCCTAATTGGTTACCGCTACTCGTTGAAGGATTAACGACGTTGAATGAAATGTATGAATATAGATACAAGTGTCTTCATTGAGGAATTGTTCAATTGTGAGTGCATACTCAGAAGTACCACTAGAGCTCAATGCCAGCTCACCGTACCGGAATAAATCGAACATTTTAATGCATTAAAAATATTTTCTAATTTATTGTATTTCAAACAAAAAAAAAAAATAAACTATGGGAAATTTTCCAGTACAAGAACATATGTGTATGCAATATGATCATATTTCTTCAGTTATTTTGCCCAGCTCAAGCATCCAAATATAGCTTTTGTATGAAAACGATTATGCTATTCGGCGCCTGTGCGCGCAAACAGCGTATGATGTTGTAGAATACGGAACTCAGAGCGTAAAGAAGTGTACAGGTGCCCACCACTGGCAGCAGTAACAGTTTCGTACGCAGACCATAACGTGACGTGTCATCGAAATTGCAGAATTCCCATATACTACCGTTATGACCTAGAAACATGTTTCGAATATGCAACACCTGCACCTGGAACCAACCAAAGTACGTTTGCAGATATTGCAGTATCTTCGAGATAAATAAGCCGATCATTAGTCCTCCAAGCATGATCAAATTAATTTCAGACTCTTGTGGCCAACTACCTCTCGAAGGTGTACGTCTACAACGAGATTCGTTTATAATTTTCGCTTGATCGCTTGCCTTACTATCTAATAGCGTTGTAGATGTCTTCTTGCCCAACATACTGAATACCGATGACATTGATTCGTTATACACCTCCTCGTTAAATGAACGCGACGATGCTTTCGAGGTAGAATCAGTGCGTGGTGAAACTTTGTAGTGTATACTCGTGTTGCGTTCCGAATTCATTGTGTCCGTGTCATTGCTATCGCTTTCGTCCTGTGTGGCCATTGCTGGTCGGGTTGCATGCATCGACACACGTTTCGACAAATTCTTCCAGTGTTTACTACCATTTGTTAAAGCTGTGTCCTTCGACGTCAAAGTAACGGTGCTTTTGCAGTTGGTTAAGTCACTGTCATTTCTATTGTTCACCTCGAAGGTGCTACACTTGTAACGAGGATTGCTATTTATCATGCTGCTCACTAATGTGTTCAGATCAGAGTTCACATGACGGTTATCCGGTTGCAAGCGCGCTTTAAGGCGCTCATCAAATAGCGGCACGTAACTGTGACGCACATCGTTTGAGTCATTATTGGGCTTTGTTAGATATGATTTGGCATTTTTCAATTGTAAATTTAGATTATCCGAGGTTAAAGGTTTGTGTTCTGATGGTAGGCCGTTTTCATCAAAGGTTTTCAGGATTCGCTCGTCGTAGGCATCAGCGCCGGTTGTGTGTCGATATCCATCACTTGGACGCTGCATAATGCAAATATATGCAAACTGCTGCTAATTTACTGGGATCTGTCAACTTGTTTTAGAGACTTTTCGGCAATTTTTTCATTTGTATCAAAAAATTATGAAATATATCCAAAAGGGAAGTATGTCAGAAGAAAATTTCTGTAGGCGAGTTCAAGGCAAAGTAAAAGGCGATACACAAATATTTGAGTAAAAATAAGTTGGATATGCGTGAACACGCGCGGTTAATCGCTGATAAAAAAATAACCATTTGAGAGAGTTCCAAATTATTTCGTAGTGGAACATCAGATGCACTTATTCCTAAAGCGTAAATAAAAATTTACAACTTAGTTGCTAAACAGTAGACAAACGCAATTCTATGTATTGGAAAATTCCCGACTATTAGTATGCTTTAAAACAAAAGGGGCCAATGAGCGATTCCATGCCAAGTGGACCAAGTATTCTGGAAACTCAGGTGGCGCAAAATTAAACATTTTTGTTTAAATAACTTTTTACTAATTAAAAAAAAAAAAAACTCAATGTAAGTGAGTGAAGATCTTTATTTTGACCTTTACGTGCGCCATTGCTTGTCTGTTTGTATACTGCAGCTGTCTAGCCATTTGCAAAAATTACAAATCTTCCGATTAATTTTGAACAAACTTGCATTATATTTATTGAACAATGTAACCCGAAAAGCTATTGGGATTCTATGGGGACTACTGAGCGTAGTCTCAGTTTTTAATGGAAAAAATCTGAAAAAACTCTGAGGGGGTACTTTTTTTCAAAATTACAAAATAAAAAAACAAATGTTTCCCAAAAATTTTGAACAAAAAATATTTCTTTTAAGCAGCATATTTTATACTGAAAAATTAAACAAAACATTTTTTTATATACACTAAAATCTTGAAAATTGAATCAATCTCAATGATGTTCAGATTAAAAATGACAAAAAAAATTTCCTCCACAAATTTTGAAAAATAAAACACATTTTTTTAGCGCATATTTTATACAAAAAATATAATTTTTTTTTTTTAATTTTAAATTTTAAAAGGAACCGCAGATATTTCATATACTTATAGTATATTTTATAGTAAAAATAAAAAATAAAAAGTTAATATTAAAACGAGCCAATTTTCAATAAAACTCTAAAAAACTTTATACAAAAATTGTCAAGATTGAATAAATGTCAAAATTATAAAAAATCTTTTCGAAGTTTTTTCAGTTTACTTTTTGTTATATTCAGGCGTACAAAGAAAATCAGTTATCAGAAAAATTGACGGCAATGCCCAAGGTATTTGGATCACTTGACATGGAATTGCGTCAATGCTATACTTGGCCTAGCCACGTACGTTTACGATTTTTTCTCATATACACCCGGTGGCAAAATTATAAACACACCACCACTTTTTATAAAAATATAGTTCATACGACAACAAAAACCATATAACGCAAAGTATCAAAGTTCGTACATCATTTTTGAAAATTTCATCAAAACCATCAACTTTTTTAACCGAATTTTTCTGGGTATGAAGTTTTATAGCCCATTGAATTTTAGTATAATGAAATGCAAGTTTCAAGTGAATACCAAATACAGTTGATAAAAAAAAATTTTCTTTCTAAGCTTTTTCTTCCATATAAATTATTTGAAAAAAAAAAAAACGCAAATTTGAAGTAAATACAAAATGCCTTTAAGTTTTTGGCATTTTTTAGTTGAATTCTAGGCTCTCTCTTCCATATAAAAAAAATTCGAGTATGGAAGAAAAGGAGTTTCACCTTAGCGAAAAAAATTGTAAAAAGTCAACGGTATTTTGTAGTCGCTTGTTATCCCAAAATTCAACATTAGATGAATGATGAAATTTTGAAAATTTTTAAGAGGTTTTAAAGTTTACGTTGCATGATTTTTGTATGGTAAGAATTAAATTGTTATAAAAAAATAGTGGTCTGCAACAGATT
The DNA here is from genome assembly GCF_027943255.1 of Anastrepha obliqua. NCBI lineage: Eukaryota > Metazoa > Arthropoda > Insecta > Diptera > Tephritidae > Anastrepha > Anastrepha obliqua. The sequence continues at coordinate 55,591,438 of NC_072893.1, forward strand.
GTTGGTTGGTTGGTTAGAGTGGTAATTCATCCAGAAGCCAACTAGCGCTTCCACGCCATTTTCTTGCCACATCCTCGTTACCAACTTGTCCACCGTTATTTACAGCATGACTATATCCAGTCTGTGCGGTTTCAGAACCTTATTCAGATTGTTGACGTCTAAGCCAGGCAGTTGTTCTGTCCTTCCATAGAGCAGGGCATTCACAAAGGAAATGGAAGATTGTATCCTTTTTCTCCGGTTGTTTACAACTGGCAGTGTCGGTAAGTTGTGAGGGATACGCATTTTGGCTGCCTGGTCTCCTATGGACTAGAAGACAGTTAGCACTGCCGTGAGTCTATAACCATCCATTCGTTTTATATTTGCCAATGCTGACGGTTGTTTGAGGTTGTAGGTGGGCTATAACGTACTGCGAATTTTGCATTTCGTCTGGTATCTCCATCTACAATCAGCGATTCGGAGATATTTTGACGAGATTGCATTATTTATTGCACCCAGTGGTGTGAATACCGATTCTGCAAGAATGCTATTCATGGCAGATCCCCCACTTGCCAGTTCATCTGCTTTTTCATTACCTTCAATGTTCCGATGTCCCGGGGCTCAGATTAAGATAACTTTATGGTTTTCACTTAAGGTGGTAAGGCTATTTCTATTGTGTTCCACCACTTTAGAGGTTGTTGTAGCCGAACCCAGTGCTGGATTGCAGCTTGGCTATCTGAAAGAATAGCGATATTGCCCTTTAAGAAGCCTGCGATTAGTAACCTAGAAGGCAGTACTTCCGCCTGAAATACACTGCTGGTATTAGGAAGCCGTACAGATTTTTCAATTCTAAGTCTATGAGAATATATACCAGCTCCAACACCACAATCCCTTTTAGAGCGACTGACTGTAGTGCCGAAGTTCTTTAGAGAGAATCCCTTATTCCATTCTTACTTAGATGGAAAGAGAGTGGCAAAATTCCTGTTAAATGTTACCGTCGAAACAATATAATCAGTCCTCTCCGACTCTCCGAGGTATACTGAGTTTGTCGCAATAAGGTGTATGTGACAAGAAATCGGAAGACTGCGAATTATTAGCGGCTAGGGCAAGTACACGATTTTCAATTTTTTGTTTTCCTTGTTCACTCCTCTCGGGAGCATAGGGCCTCGACAAGACTTGTCTTGCGTAGGTTTCGTTAATCTATTTGATTTCTGACAGGGTAGGTGATTAGCCTGCCACTATCAGTCCTAAGTAGCGGGAATGGCCACCTGTCGTTGCTTAGGAACAACGCCTTCTTACTGCTTGGAGCAACATCTGTGTGTCACATTTTTCTGGCAGAAGGGATTTTCAAAATTAAATGCGTGGAATTTCGGCAAAATAACTTATTTAGCAGTTTTGCTTTTAACCTAATAAACTTCCATATTTCTTAGAAAAATTGTATGTTTAAATTTAAAGATTATTAAAATCGCTATTATGAATAATAAAAACAAAACAGTACTTTCGTGCTTGAAAGGTAGAAAGTGCTGAGTCGATTTAAGTTGTTTTATTTAAAGACCACAAAATAATTTTCTACCCAAGTGAAACGACTGTACTTTACAATTCACGTATACCGTAGTTATATAAGACAAGCGTTAGTTTTTCATTAGTTTTCGTTTCGTTTTAGTTTTTAGCTACAATCTACGAGAGCACCGCCCAGAAATTGAATTTTTCGAATTTAAATATGTAAAATTGATATGCGTGATATTGAAAAACCAAGTAATAACAAATGAAAAAATTAATTAGATTAGCGTGGTCATTTCCAATGATTGCAATAAAACGATGAACGGACAGAATACGGAAGATATAGACAAAAGAGATAGGGTTAAAGAGAAACGAGTGTAAATGAATTTCGGCTTATTTTTGTTTTTTTGTTTGTTGTGATCCAAGACGATTCTAGCAAAACAATGACAATATATGGAGCAAACAAAAAATGAGTTAAGAAAATTATTTGCTTTTGATATCATGGAAGTCGATTACATATTAATTAGATTTAATAATAAAAAAAATCGTGGCGAAAAGAAAATCGAACGTAACAAACGTAAAACTCACCTCCAATGAATATTACAACAGAGTAGTAGTGGTAGTGGTGATAGAAGAATTGGACGGAAACTGTACGTACGACCGAACGACTTTGAAACGATTGCTAAACAACGTTAAGCTTATACAAAGCTTGGCAGAGCAGACTTTGAAGTTGAGGCTGAAGCTGAGCTTGGGCTTGAGGTACGGTTGGTGGTACTTGTGGTGGTGAAGGCGTGTACGTGTGTGTTTGTGTGCACAAGCGCGGTCATAGTCAGGAAGAAATTCAAGTTGCAGTTGAAGTTCAAGTCGTAGAGCAATAGGATGGAGGTGGTGGTGGTTGATGGTCGTGGCGATTGTGGTTGTGGTTTTATTGATAGTAGTAGTACACAGTAGAAGTAGTACACAGTAGTGGTAGTAGTAGTAGTAGTAGTACATAGTAGGATTAATTGTGGTTTTAGATAGTGTTGCAGAATTTCATATGTCAAAAGTTGATTTAAAACACTATTTTTGATTCATTTCATTTAAATATGCACTAAAATTCAATTTTCTTTGAACTCTATGTATGTAGCAGTTTACTAATATAAGCTTAGCAGTTAAAATTTGTATCAGTTTTTGAGAATTGACTAGCGAAAAAAGAATGAAAAAGAAGATAAGAATAGATGTAGTACAAAATTATACAGACAAAGAAAAAAATGTAAATAAATTCTTTGAAAAGTATTGGCAATTTTGAAGATTTTGCTTTAAAATTCTGCTTTCACAGAAAATTTTACAATTTGTATAGGCATAAGCGCCGTTAGGTGAATAGTGTAGGGAATGCTCCAACTCAACAAAAAAACCTTCTGCTATCCAATGGAAATCGATGACATAAATAATTGACTTAATTTTTATTTTTATTTTTTAAACAATGATCTTTTTCTAAACTACCACACTCTGTAAGAACACAAATATTATTTACAAAATTCAATTATTGCTTGTGATAAGCTGGATAAAGCATTATTTTTTTGAGTTATGCAAATTTTGCACGCTTTAGTTTGTTAAGCAGTTTTTAACTTTTTTTATTTGTGCGTTTTTAATATTTTAATTATTTTGTAGCTTTTACAACAATTATGAGCAGCACGATGGATCTCTAAAATTAGGAATACATATACAAGAAATTGCGACCAAGTAAAATACTGATTGCCATTTACTAGATGATCGGCCATAGAGCGAGCTTGCATTTATTAAAAAAGAAAATCAAATATAATCAAAATATCATTCCGTATATGTTTCAAGATTAAAATATACTAATATTTCTAAAGATTTTAATATTAATAAATTTTCTAAATGCTAAACTTGAATCAAAATATTTTCTATCACGGAACTATTCCGTTTTTGTGGCAGTTAAAATAAAGTAAGCGGACTAACGAATGAATGCTTGAATTAGTTTTTTATATAGAAGAGATTGCGCAATAGCAAAAAAAAAAAAACAAAAGAAAAAAAATTTTCAAAATAAATGCAAGTTCTGGGCCACTTAAATTTGCTAAACTACACACCCAGAAGTTTTCTAAAAAATTCGATTAAAAAATTTGAATTTTAATGAGAATTGGTTGAATTTACTGAATGAGTTAAATTTTTTTTTAATTTTGTACAAAGTTTGAAACTTTCAGTTATATTGCTTTTGTTATTATCAAGGCGCATTTATTGAAGGTGGTAGTGCCACCACCTAAAACAACAATGTTTTGTACGTTTGATTGCCACGGCAAAAAATTAATTCGCCTTGTTTTATTCTGTGCTGACAGCCACATGGACACAGCGAAAGAAAAAACACAAATCAGCTGATTTACCAACACCACCTTTAATAAATTCGTCTTGGTTATTATATTACCTATATTTTTATAAAAAATTTAAAAAAATGTCTAAAGAAATAAATAAATAGTCAATTATCGTTGTGCAATTATTAGAGAACATTGAAAAAAATAAAGCTGCAATTAGTGGTGCCGTAGCCATAACGCCATAGCCGCAACCTTGACCATTGCCGCAATATTATAACATTTGTTGATTAGCCATGCCGTAACCATAAACAGCTGACATTGAATTAGAATTAAGGGAAATATTTGTATTTTAGCATAAAAACACGCATAACGTTTCTCTAAGTCAGTTTATTTTTCGTCGGTCATTTCTAATATATTATTTCAATTTTTATCGCAAATATAAAAACAAATGTAAAGTAAAAAGTTTTTTAATAAGAAGTGCTATTTTGATATTCAAAGAAAACTGCTATTTTTTAATATAAATGAGTGGATGTTTATTTCATTTTAAAGAGGAAGATATGCCGTTAATAGTGGAAAATAACATCAGGCGAATGACCACCACGACCACGCTTACAGGACAATGTCCTTTTCATGAAATTTTCCATAACCGAATTGCAAAGTGGCTGTCCTATGCCCTCGATAGCCTCACGAACTCAATCTTTGAGGTCTTGAAACGACCCTGGGCTGTTGGCGTAGACCTTCTCTTTCACGTGGCCCCAAAGAAAAACGTCACAAGGTGATAAATCACAAGATCTCGGTGGCCAATTGTGATCACCTGTTCGAGCGATAACACGGTCCGGAAATTTTTCTCGTAAAAGATCAATGGTATCGTTGCTTGTAAGGCATGTAGCGCCGTCTTGTTGAAAATAAGCGTTGTCCAGTTCAATACCATCCAATTCCAGCCATAAAAATCGTTAATCATCTCTCGATAACGCAATCCATTCACCTGTAACATCTGTTATTGGAAAATCCTTTATTTCACAGCTGTTTACAGTTACGGGAAAAATCAAAATTCAATAGATGTATGCGGGTACGGTTATGGCTATGGTGTTATGGTGTGGCACCTATATTCGTTTACATTGATGCCCATATGTTTGATCAGAACAGCTGATTCCTACGGTTACGGTGGTTATGGCTAAGGCACGGCACCACTAATTGCAGCTTAAGTCACATTGGTCACTCTGTGGTGATTTGAGCTAATGATTTTAAACTTATTTTTAGTATTAGAGCTTCTGGAATTGGCATTATAGGCGATACCCACTGACTTGGCAAATAGACCAGTATTCAATAAGAGCTGTCTAGTTCACAAGCGTCAAATATAATTGATGTACGACGCCATTTACAAAATGTATAAATCTTCCGTTAGGGCTATTAATTTTGTGCCACCTGAGATCTAAATTCATTTCTGAGGTCATTTGGGGCCATCTAAGTTATTTCCATAATACTCAATTTTGCCTAGTAATGGTCTTAGTTGAAGGATAATTAATTCTTTGCATGTGAGCGGTCACCCCTCGGCAGGCAATGGCAAACCTCCGAGTGTATTTTTGCCATGAAAAAGCTCCTCATAAAAATATCTGCCGTTCGGAGTCGGCTTGAAACTGTAGGTCCCTCCATTTGTGGAACAACATCAAGACGCACGCCACAAATAGGAGGGGGAGCTCGGCCAAACACACAAAAAGGGTGTACGCGCCAATTAATATATATATATATATATATACAGTGCCGGTCAATATAATAGCACCAGTGGCAATATTCTGATTCGAAAGATGTAAAAATTTCACCTATTTACTATGTTATTTTTTGGAGTGTAAAAAACAGTTACATTTTTTTACGCTATCTCAATTTCAGTAATTGTTAATCAGCTATAAAAGATCTTTTGTCAACACTTATCATTTTGTGCAGTTAATAAAATAGCACCAGTAGGCTTTTTTACTTTTGTTTTGCAAAATTTTGTGAAAAAAGTAAAAACGGAAGGTAATAAAATTGTTTTAAAATACTTTCTATAAAATCGTGCAATAATATTATAAAAATTGTATAGTTATGGGCCGCGGAAAGCATTGTTTCCCTGACTAATAAAAAAATTTGTGTCCGAGGGTAAATTGTATTCCCAAATAAGGGAATTGCTGGGCTGTTCCAATAAAAGGATAATAAATGCCCTAAGATATGAGCAAAAAGTTGAATCCCGTGGTAGGAAGCGAGTTTTGTCACCCTTAATAGTAAAACGGTTACTAAAGCAAATCCCTTTATGACAGCTACAGAGCTAAAAAAAAAATTGAATGTGCCGGCAGGTGTGAAAACTATTCGCCGCAGACTTCGAGACAACAGCCTCAATGCCTGTAGTCCTCGAAAAGTGCCGCTCCTTTCCTCTAAGTATGTTGCTAAACGGATATCTTTTGCTAAAGCGCATCTAAATTGGCCAAAAGAAAAGTGGAGAAATATGCTATGGGCTGACGAATCCAAAACTGTTCGTTTTGGTGGAAAGGGTTTCAGATGTTTTGTCCGTAGGCCACCTAACAGCGAATACAAGCCACAATTCACAGCAAAAACTATCAAACATGGAGGTCATAGTATTATGGTATGGGGTTGCTTCTCGTTTCAAGGTGTGGGTACTATATATTGAATCAAAACCGTTATGGATTCATCGGTTTATGTAAAAATCCCTGATGAAATTATGTTGCCGTATGCTTCACTAGTACTATTGTATTTGAATATAAGTTAAACTTCTTATCAAAAAGGAGTAATTGCTCATACATTATCCATGTTTTAGCTATTACGTCAATTACTATTTAATAGTTACTTAAGTTTATAATCATGTGTTGCACATACAAATGGTTGTGTATAATTTCTCACATTCATTCATATAATAATATTCTAAAAAGAACTCTCTTTAAGAGGTGCTGCTACCGCTGTTTTGTTGTGACACAGTTGATTGCTTGTCCGGGGTATGTTGCCGCTGGTGTGCATCTTCCAGCAAGACAATGGCCCCAAACACACCAGCAAAATGGCAAAAAAAATGGTTCAACGATAACTTTATCAATGTAATGGAGTGGCCTTCACAGTCTGTGAACGTATCTGCAATAAAACCAACAACCGTTGAAGGGCTCTGAGAGGCTATGCAGAAAATTTGGAGTTCCATTAAAGCTGAAAGATGCCAGCATTTAGTGGATTCCATGGGAAGGCATTGTGCCGCGGTAATAGCAAATAAAGGGCACGCGACAAAGTATTGAAACCATACAATTAATTTATCTAGAAGATATCTGAGTGAAATGTTTTATTTATTTTACTAACTTTGGTTCAAAATGAACTGAAGTGCTATTATTTTGACTGTGTAGTTTTTAAGTTTTTTGTTTAAATGAATTAGCGTATTATAAACTGTTGAAAAAAAAAACAAATAATTTTCTTATGATAATAAACCATTAACATCAAAGAATTATTATTTTGTTTTGAGTTGCATCGGCCCAACAGTTAAACAGATGTAAACGGAGTCAGTATAAATTTGCGCGTGGTGCTATTATATTGACCGCAGCGTATATATATAATTAATTGTTTAAATAATTCCTAACTTTGGCTAAGAAAGGAGGGAAACTTATTCCAATACCCAATATTATTTATTTATTTATTTTGTTTTTGTTTTATTACTGTATTATAATAAGACAGATTGTAAATTTAACTCGAACGAAAAAATATAAAATGAAAAATAATATGTGATAAAATAATAATATTTTTTTATAAAGAAAGTAGTGATAAGTAAATAATTTTTTTTTTTTCGAAAGCCTCGAAATTTAGCTTGCAAAATTGCATCGAATTGATTTTTCGAAGAAATTTCATGATTTCATTGGACTGAATGGCTTATTTATTTTTATTTTGGTTCTTCATTTAAAATAAATACAAACTCTCTGAGCGTGTGCCAAATAAAGCGTTCTGGCGACGTAAATTAATATTAGAACAACATTTTCTTTTCTTTAAATTCTTGTTATTTACCGATTTTGCATTTCGCATTGGCATAAATTAAGAGTCGCTAATTCCAGCTATGTCCATCTTCAATGCAAAACGAAAATAAAAATAGACAAATCAAAATATATTCACAAAATCGAAAGCAAACTATAATATTATAAAAACATCTCATTATGTGTTAATTTTGACGAAAGGAACTGAAAGCAAATTATGCCATACACTTGCTAGAATATAAAGGTAGGGCTTAAATATGTAAATAAGTATTCTTTTTGATTCACACATTTTTAAGGCGCATATAAATTTTGTGGTTAAACAAAAGTAGCAGTTTTGAGTTGGAAAACATACGAAGAAGGCAGGTATTAAGTACTCAATGACATTTGTTTGCGTACATTTTGAGAAATATAATAGTAGTTACTATAACAGATAATTGTAGACAGATATTAGAAATTATAGCGTGAACTAGTAGAGCGCAATAAAGCCACTGGAGAGCAGTTGCAGTTGCCGTTGCATTTGCATTCTTTCCAATCCTTTCTGGCTTGGCACTTTGCACTTGCACTCGTGCGCGCGCACACATGCGCACGTATATGGAAATTCATGTACGTACATCGTTTAAGCGGCAAAGACTACGTTAAACACTCACCTTCTAACTGGACTTGCCATCACGAGTGGTGTCGCCACACCCAACGGTTTTATTCGTTGCTGCATTGTGGGCGTTGCAGTTGTCCCACTGCGTTGTTGCTGTGCGCCCTGATTACTCGGATGAGCTGGATGATCGGGCGACAGTGGATCGGCGGGATTATAGCCGCGTTGTGGTTCCAAACCGCTTTGAAATAAGAATAAATATAATTATAAAAAAAAAATATATATATATAAATATGTATATACAGCCGTTGAAAAATACTTAAGAACGATGCGTTGCCAACCATATATGACGGTGCCGTAACGGTACTTTTTGCACTTTAATATATTTGTCGTGATCATCTTCATTATTTAATTTTCTTCAAGGGGTCGCATTGATTTGTTTGTGTTTTATAGGATCACTGATATTTTTTGAGAAATATACTTAAGAACGATTTGTTCTTTGTCCAAAATTTTGTGAATTTTTTTGTTTTATATTTTAAATGGTAAGTAAGTAAAAAATAAAATATCTGGAGTATTCCTCCCGCGCTCTCATCATGCCCGTCCTAACGTATGGCGCAAAAGCTTGGACGATGACCACATCCGATGAGGCGTCCCTCGGAGTGTTTGAAGAAAAGAATCTGCGGCAGATTTTTGAACCTTTGCGCGTTGCCGACGACGAGTATCGCAGGCGATTGAACGATGAGCTGTATGAGCTTTACGACGACATAGACATAGAGCAGCGAATAAAGATCCAGCAGCTACGTTGGCTGTGTCATGTCGTCCGAATGGATACAACCGCTCCGGCTCTGAAAGTATTCGATGCGGTACCAGCTGGTGGTAGCAGAGAAAGAGGAAGGCCTCCTTTGCGTTGGAAAGATCGGGTGGAGAAGGACTTGACTTCACTTGGTATGTGACAACTGGCACGCTTTTGTTGAACTCGGCCAAAATTGCGTAAGCGGTTATCGCGCCAATTAAGAGAAGAACAAGTACTCCTCCCGCACTTATCATACTTTAGTTGAAACGATTCAATAATGTCGAAAGGAAAATAATGTACCCCAGCTCTTCGAAAAACAATCATAGAGTTGCCAAAGACCGGATTATCTTTGCTTTGAAATATTTTTCAGAGTATAAAACAAAGGAAAATGCTTCGAGAAAAAAATAAATCGCGAAAGACTACCCGGCAGATTGATAGGATGATCGTTCATCACCATCATTCTTTCCTTGAATTCCTAGCGAGACATAGGGGACCAACAACACGTACGCGGCATCTCGTCCAATTACTGGATAACACCTTCACCTGCTTCCAGCTTAACCCGAGTTGAGCCGTCTCGCGATCCACAGTTCTTTTCCCGGTTCCCCTTGGCTTGCCAGACGTTCTTCCTCTCGTTTTGAGTGGGTTCCATTCCATTGCCTTCTTCGCTATGTTACCGTCTTCCTTGCGTAAAGTGTGACCAATCTATCATACTTTCATTTCTGGCTTCTAATCCAAATGTCTAGCAACTCCGTGATTTTTCGAGCAATTCCTTGTTTGGCATTAGTTTTGGTAAGAAAATTCGGTATATTACCCATCTAAGACAGAGGGTTTTCAAAAACTTGTGAGCGACTGGCTATAGCGGTGGTAATTTTCCAGATACAGCTACGGTAAAACTGTACCGACAGCATATTCGACTTAAAGAGCCTAACCTTTAAACTGAAACTCAGGTTGTTGTTTCGCTATACAGAGTACATTCGGGGTGCCCCTCTGGCTTTTTCGATTCGGGAGCGTTTGTCTACATCCGTACCACCGGCCGGTGTAACTTTGCTGCCGAGGTGAGTAAATTCCTCCACTGTTTTGATGGGGTTACCTGCAATTTCCGCACACTCACTCAACTTATTTGCCAGACTCATCACCTTCGTCTTGTCAAAATTGATTTTAAAGCCGACAGACCAAGCTGCCCTATGAAATGCGGAACCGAAATGAAATAATCGGAATTGATCGTTAGATTCTCAAAACAGGTACGCAGAACGTCCATTGAGAATTTTTTGTTCAACAGGGAAAATCCAATAACGAAAAAAACAGTTGCACTTCGCTTTGCAGAATCACGGCTTCACGGTCTACTGGCACGGAGAAGCCATTTTTAACAGTATCGCAGCGACAACGCGAATTGACAGATATATCTTCGTGAGCACATATCCTGGACTCAAAATCAGTGGCATTATATTTTATTCAGCATTCGCTTCCAAGTTCATCTCACCAATCATAAAGAAGCACAAGAGAGGAGTGGACGGGGGGCTACACTTGGCGACAGGGCCTGGTGAACTTGTTCAGGGATGGCTCGAAGTTGTAAGGAAGGGTTGGCGGAGAAGTATTCTGCGAGGAGCAGAATCAGGTTATCGAACCACTGCAGTGTACCCAAGCAGAGGTAGCCGATGATTGGCTACTCACATGCGTATTAGCCGTCAAGAAAGTAAATATTTACTCCGATAGCCAAGCGGCAATCGGCTGCAGTTTTTAAAATTTGACTATTATATTGATTCGTTCTTAAGTATTTTTCTCAAAGTATTTTCAAATTGTATTACCTTTTGTACAAGAAGTAAAAAAATGTATGTTTTTCTTAGACGAAAAGACTGATACAGATTGAAAACATTTTAAATTTATAAAATAAAACCTAATATGCAAAACATTAAGGAGATTTCATTGAAAAAGGCTTCAAATGCAGAGAACTCGGTAACGTTCTTAAGTATTTTTCAAGGACTGTACAATTTTTACCTATCGGAAATTTGCAAAAAAACAAATCAACTTACCGCTGACGCGCCAATGGACTGTGTCGCGGATGATACATGCGCATGTGACGTGGCGAATCACCACCACTTCCACCTGGTGCAACAATGGCACCACCACCTCCACCGCCAGCGTTGGGCATCATGCCGGCGCCAGTTGCTATGCCACCGTTATTTAAATTGCTCATGCCTGCCTCCACTTGGGGCAGGTAGAAATTTGTCGAATTATGTCGTTGCAGTGGCGGTGTGGGTTCACAATCTTGACTCTGCGATGCTTGCGGCTCCATGTCCGTATCCGAACATTCACGTCCAGGCGATAGCTAAACGAGGGGGAGGAGCGCAGAAAGGCGCGGTGTTAGGTGACAATGGGAAATCGTTTGTAAAATAGAACGTATAAAGCTAACACTAATTCAAATCGAAATTGCATGAGAACTAATAAAAAAAAAGAACATGGAAGCAGCGGTTTGAGGTGAAATATTTAACATAAAATATGTATGTAGGTATGTAGGCATGTAAATTATGACAGTGAATTTTTTTGAGTTCAATTGAAGTTTTCATGTATGGAGTATGGAATTGAATGAGCATGTTGTTGTTGGCATTTGGGAGACCACTGAATTTAGGGTGAGCGCATTTCAGGAAGAAGTAAATATACTATATATATATATATATAATATATATATTATATAAATTATGTAATATATATATATATATATTTGGTCCTAAACAGATTAAATTTGGCTTTTTAACACAGTTTCCACATAATTGCAGGAATTTAGAGAAACATTTTTTTTCTTTTGATCACTGGATATATATTACATTAATGCAACTGATTGCAAAATAGGTCACCCTATTGGTAAGGAACACTAAATACTTTCGAAAGACCGTGAAATAATACAGGCTGATGGCTAGCACAGTAAGACTCCTTGAAAAACATCCTGACTTCTGAATTATGATTGAACGATAGAGAGCTCGGCTAAGCTTTACAGATACTATTTGCCCTCATTGAGATTAAAAATAAATAAATAAGAAATAAATCGCTTTCAATTTGGCAATGCGCACTGTTGCTTATAGTAGGTTGACTTGGCTATAGGATTTTCTCCACCTTCCGCTTCATGTTGACTTCCGCTTTTCCTATAAACTACTGTAATTAGAGTTGCGGCCTTAAAATAGAGAGACTGACGTTGTCATGCGAGAAATATGCAAGCTTCGTGCGTGTTTTTTAAGCTGCATGAGAATTATCGATATCGATAACTATGGTTTGACAGCTGAGAATGGCAAACTGTGTGGAAATTTACATTGCAAAAAAAACAAAAAACACAAAAATCATTTTCCACCTGCTGGTCGTCATTGTCCTTCGACTACGTGTAACATTTTACGTACGGATCTTGGCTTACGTGCCTATAAAATACAGATTGTGCAAGACTTCGTGTTAAATGACGTCGCATTTTTGTTAATTGGGCTCATTTAGATTTGTTATTCAGATTTATTGGAAAAAGTTTTCAAATATTGGACTGATCGAAATGCTACGAGTTGCATAGCCGGTAGTCAAATTCAAAAAAGAAATGCAATGAAATTATCAACCAGATTATAACAAAAAAAAAAGTTAATATTCTGTTTTTTATTTCTGTTTTGTATTATCGTTTTAAGTTCTCAAGCTCTTATCCGATTATCCGAACAGGTATTTGAGTTTTTGTGTAAAAGGGTGTGTGTGTAAAAGGGTACCTCAAATTTAAACAACCAGAAACTCGAAAAAATATTTGTACTGACAGCTTATATGACATTGAAAATTGCACACATTTTGGGAAAAGAAAATGCGACGAACCGTGTTCTTTTACTTATAATCCTAAAATGAGGAGCCCAACTTAATCGACTGTTAAAAAAGCTAGAGTGAGCAAATTACATTGCTTGTTAGTTAATATTACTATGGTACATTCACTGTACTGCTAAACTCGGTGAAAGCATTAAAAAAACGGCCCATATATGAAAATATAAGTTCCATCAAGTCAATGAATGAGCATGTTGTTGTTGGCATTTGGGGGACCACCGAATTTAGGGTGAGCGCATTTCAGGAAGAAGTAAATATACCATGTATATATATATATATATATAAATTGTGTAATATATATATATATTTGATCCTAAACCGATTAAATTTGGCTTTTTAACACAGTTTCCACATAATTGCAGGAATTTATAGAAACATTTTTTTTCTTTTGATCACTGGATATACATTAATGCAACTGATTGCAAAATAGGTCACCCTATTGGTAAGGAACACTAAATACTTTCGAAAGACCGTGAAATAATACAGGCTAATGGCTAGCAGAGTAAGAGTCCTGGCTTTTGAATTATGATTGAACGATAGAGAGCCCGGCTAAGCTTTACAGATACTATTCGCCCTCATTGAGATTAAAATTAAATAAATAAGAAATAAATCGCTTTCAAATTGGCAATGCGCACTGTGGCTTATAGTAGGTTGACTTGGCTATAGAATTTTCTCCACCTTCCGCTTCATGTTGACTTCCACTTTTTCTATAAACTACTGTAATTATGAACGAGTTGAGGCCTTAAAATAGAGAGACTGACGTTGTCATGCGAGAAATATGCAAGCTGCGTGCGTGTTTTTTAAGCTGCATGAGAATTATCGATATCGATAACTATGGTTTGACAGCTGAGAATGGCAAACTGTGTGGAAATTTACATCGCAAAAAAAAAAAAAATCATTCTCAACTCGTTGGTACGTATAAAATACGTAGCTCGTAGTCGCGGCGGACATACCCTATGATCAAAAAGTACCGGGAATATTTAATTTAAACGAACCGCGCACGTGGGAACCGGCCCATATTTTTTTCTTATGTTGGTAGAACTGTAAGACACACATCTGTTACTATTTATTCGTTTCGAAGCGTTTGAGAGATGCTGTACGTCGCAAACGGTACGACCAAGCACCAAGTAAATACCATCGTGCAAACACCGTATTCACCTGATATGGCCCCGTGCGACTTCTTTTTGTTTCCCAAGTTAAAGTTACCCCTTCGTGGAAGGAGATTTCAGTCGATAGAGGAGATCAAAGAGAATGCGACGAAGGAGCTGAAGGCCATCCCTTCGTCGGCCTACCAGGGGTGCATGGAGGACTGGGTTAAGCTTTGGCACATGTGTGCTGCTTCAGACGGGTTATATAAGAAGATAAAATAAATTTCCCTGAAATTTAACTCTGTTTAGTTTTATTTAAACATTTCCGGTACTTTCTGATCATAGGGTATGCCGGTTATTATATTCAAAAAAGAAATACGATGAAATTATCTATCAGATTATAAAAAAAAAAATTAATCCCAACAATATTTCTGTTTTGTATTAAAATTTTAAGTTCTCAAGCTCTTCTTCGATTATCTGATAATTCAGATGCAGCACTTCGTGCTTCTATAAACAAATTAGTATACCAAGACAGCGAACAGGTACTTGAGAATTTTTCTTTCTTTTCGCCGGAAAAATGTTATTGGGTAAAAGGGTGCCTAAAATTTGAACAACAAGAAACTCGAAAAAATGTTTGTACTGACAGCTTGAATGACGTTGAAAATTGCACACATTTTGTGAAAAGAAAATGCGACGAACCGTGTTCTTTTACTTATAATCCTGAAACGAGAGGCCCAACTTAACCGACAGTTAAAAAATCTAGAGTGAGTAAATTACGATGCTTGTTTTTTTATGTTCATGGGCTTGCACGCCTTCACTGTTAGTTAATATTACTATTACATTCACTGTACTGCTAAACTCGGTGAAAGCATTAAAAAAACGGCCCATACTTGAAAATATAAGTTCCATCAAGTCAATGTGCTGGCTCATTCTGCATTGTCAATACAAATGTTTCTAGCTGCTTCTATTTGACTCCTAAGTTGCAACTTGGATTAAATGGAGTTTCGAGTGCATTGAAGCTGTGCACAAAAACTGCGATAATAATAGGCTTCCTAAAGGGGTTGATAGAAGAATACTTCTAACACTGCTACGGACAATGGTTAAGACTCGCACGTAGGACTGTAAGGATATAGGAGAATATGTATGAATATACATAAAGCATTAATACGTAAATATGTATGAAATCAAAATGCATCATCAGTTTCGTTACTTATTAGTCACACCTTGCATGCTTTATAATCCCAGTTAGCCAAAATGTTTAGTCTACCTGGGTTCAGTTCAGTCATTAGTGGACCAGAGTGAAGTTGGCTAATGTATATATATTATATATAATATTAAATGAAAACCAGCCTCACAATTTCTTCCAATTTTATAATGGTACCCGAAACAAAAAAATTCAAAGTACCGATATTTCAAGTTTGCTCCTGAATAGCCGAGCATTCAAGGTTTTTATACAATGGATACGATCTAATCATGTTAATAAGAGCTTGATTTCTCTGTAACTCGCTTTCAAAAGTAAGGAACTCGCTTGTTCTTTATTATCACTGCATTCGCTTTGCTATTCAATTCGAAGCAAATATTTCAACTACAGAGAGGAACCTATGGAATGGAGATTGTTGAATAACAATATGGGGACCAGAAACCTGAGAACAAGAAAGTATCTTAAACTCGCTTTGAATTGGCAGTCTGCTTGAGGGTTTTGCAGTTGTTTATAATATCTTGAGCAAAATATGTACTTGCACAGAAAGGTTTGGCAAAATTTGGTAGCTGATCTCCTTTTTTAAGCAATATTTATTTTATTTTTTTTGTATTCAATAAATACTGGTATGATACGTCAAAAATATTATCAGGGCCAGCAAAATTTCAATTTAAATATTGCAAAGAAAAATAGGCTGAAATGTAGATTTTGAGAGATATTCTTTAAAGTATTCACAACAGATTACCAGCTGGCGGCCGCCGTAGCCGAATGGGTTGATGCGTGACTACCATTCGGGAATGCGTAGCTTCGAATCTGCGTGCATGAAACGGCAAAATTATAGAAAAAGTTTTTGCCAATAGCGGTCGCTCCTCGGCAGGCAATGGCAAACCTCCGAGTGTATTTGTGCTATGAAAAAACTCCTCATAAAAAACCATTTGCCATTCGGCGTCGGCTTAAAACTGTAGGACCCGCCATTTGTGAAACAACATCAAGAAGCACGCCACAAATAGGAGAAGGAACTCAGCCAAACACATAACAGTAGTGTACGCGCCAATTAGTTATTTATGTATTTAATAATCAGATGTTAGCCAAGCAAGACTTGATGAAAACGAAATTGTTCAAGTTATTTGGTGGGAATCTATCGTCAATAATAATTAGAAATTGGAGAGCGAAGGCGGTTAGGACTAAAACTGAAAATTCGTAAAAGAAGTTGATAATCACCCCTCTATGTACGACACTACGAAAAATGTCTGTTTGTATGTGTATATAAAGATAAATAAAACGAAACCAATCATTGACAAACAATGAGAATATGAGAATGAAAACTGTATTGTTGTTAAGAACGAAATGAGTTTTCGATGGGTGAATGCGAATTGAATGAATGATGAAATCATTACGGAATTTATACGAGTAAAAATCGCTCAAATTACCAACAAACAAATTAAGTTATTTAGAATATATTGAAATTTGCAAATCGCAATGGAAACCTTAATAAGAAACGGATGACATGAAGAGTAGATACTTTTATTAAAGAGAAATCATTTCCAAAAAGTTGTTGTAAGAACAAATATATGTATATGAATAATAATAGAATGTATTTTCGCAAAATATATAGAAAAAATGAATTATTAGAATAGAATTTTTTTTTACCTTTTTCGGTGCTTGCATTTAGTGTAGAGTTTTGTTTTGCTTTTTTGTTTTTGACCAATTTCAATATAGAGCTTGTCTAACTAATATGATAGCATACCATTACGATAGTGCATTCATTCAAAAATTATAATTAGTGATAGTAAATGGTGGCGTACTAAATACATACATACATTTACGAAGAAGAGAAAGTTCAACGAAACTGCACATGCAAAAACAAAACAAACAAAAAAAAAACAACTTCAAATCATCGAAAAATATATGAAATAGAAAGACAATCAAACAAAATGCGTTTTTTTTCATATAAATAGAACTGTGACATAGCGGAAAATGCTGCACTAGTTCGAAAAATCGCATTAAATATATGGTGGCACATTGGTTTTGCACATTTGAAGTGTCCAGGTGTAGGTCGTAAACCTTGAAACTGTGTTATACATTTTTTATCAGCCTTTAACCCCTTGTTTTCAAGCGACGATTGTGTGTGCCACTTTCAGTGAAAGCGTTTATCGTGCGTAAAAACAATCTCGTATTTGATACGAGGTTCTCACTTCTGGCTAGAAAAAGTCATCACGTGTCTCATACGAGGTTCTCATGGCACGGAAGTAGGATCACGATACCCACACGCTGTTTTAAGGCAAAGGGTTAATTATCAATTTTTTATGTCAATTCTTAAAAAACACATTTTCGCATTCGTGCTAATGAATGGACACGAAAAATATTTGTCGGGCGAAAATTGTTAGAACATAAAATTTCTATAAGCTATCAAAACAATTTTTACTTTATTTTCTTTTTTATTAAGCGTACTACGTTAAACGAAAAACTCATATCAATTCTCTTTGTATTAAACAAAATGGCGCAATTTAGATTTGACTCAAGAATGATAGAAACAAGATTGCGCCCACCAGAGTGTGCGTGACTTCGCATTATCTGAGTTGTGCAGTGTTGCCAACCATTTGCTCTTCGCGATAAATTTAGTGCTTTTTTATACCCAAAATGCGAGAATTTTTAAGTTTGGTGTTTGTTTCTTATTTTTAATTTAAAGCTACCAAAACTGTATGTTAAAAAAACTGTATTATTAAACAAAAGAAGGTTAAAAAGGTCACTCTGAGAAGATTTTAGTATTAATGAGAATTTGTTGGTTCTTATAAAATCTGACATTGTGAAAGTGAAAATTTAATTTTTTCTCCTTTTGAGGAAAACATTGAAAACCTTTTTACACATTTTAAAAAGCGTTTGAATTTACTGAATGGGAATTGAAACCATAGAGGTATAATTTCTTGTGGTCCTCAATCCTTAGTGGTACAAAGGGCATTTATAGTAAAAATAAGCAACAAAATACCAGAAAATACGGAAGAAATCATAACGACATTTTTACAAAAAGAGTATCTTATCTTGCTACATAACCTGAAATATAGCAAAAAAGTCACACATCTATTTTAAAAAACGCACATTATTAATATAAGTAGAGTCTTTTGCCGAAGAAAAACGTGATATTTCAGCAGCACATTGCAACGTGTTGCCCTTAGGGCCGTTTTTACAACTAACCTCTAATTTTACAGGCCACTTTATAGTGACGGTGTACACCTTTTAGTTCGCTCAAGCGCTTATCAAATTTTCGGAGCGATATATGTATTTAAAAGCTAGTTGATATACCTACACTTTAAAAGCTTGTTGTTAGGTTCAAAGTGAAGTGAGTTCGAATTGTAATTTTCAAACTTCAGTGCCCTGCCGTAGTTTCGAAACTGACAAATTTTTGTTTAACGGATTGCTGAGAAAAGAAAGCAAAGGGCACTCTAAAGTGAGGAGCAATTTATGGTCTCGGTTAATAAAGTGTAGTCTATTGGTAAGATGAGGAAACGACTCTAACACTTAGTAGGAAATTTACACTTACTTTACGTAATTTTATTAGGAAGGTTTTTTTTTTCAATTTTGTAAATTTTTTTAAAATTAATTAAATTAGCCTTTAACTGATGTTTTTTATCTATTTAAGAAGTACTTTAAAAATATTCGAACTTAAATGTATGTATGTATGTGCAATACAAATTTTTTACATATAAAAAAGAAAATATTAAGAAAAATATCAAACAAATGGAAGAAAATTTTAAGTAGAGTTTGTGCTAAAAATTTAATTTATTGAATTTAAGCTTCTTTCCCAATTTATTACACTTGCCAGACATCGGCAACTCAATTATATGGTTCAGTAAAAAAATATGCAGGTGCATATGTATTGGTTGGGTAATAAGTTCATATCGTTTTGATATTTTTTTTTATTTTACAATAATTTGTTTATCATTTGGCAAAGTTCGATAGAACTCTTTCTGCTCTACAAAACTATTTTATTTGTATTTTTGAGTTATTTAATTTTTTAGTAGTTTTGAGGCTTAGAAATGGAATACACAGGAGGCCAAAATCAACATATTCGGCACCTGCTCTTCTTTGCTTCTTATAGAGATCAAAAACCGTCTGGGACATTTGCGACGTGTATGGAGAAGATGTCGCCTTCAAATTCCTTCTCAGCATCTCGCCCGCTATCGAGCAACACGCGATCATAAACAGCGCTTTTTGTACAGGATCGTGACGAGAGATGAGAAATAATCTAGGAGATACGCCAAAGCCGAGGGTCAAGCCGGATCTTCATCCAAAAAAGATCATGATATGTGTTTGGTGGGACTGGGTGGGCATGGTGCACTGGGAAATGCTCGAAGAGAATGCCACGATCAACAAGGAGCTCTAGCGTGAATGAGGTTATTCGACTGAAAAGACCTGATCGACATGGTCTAAACATACTCCTTCACGTCAACGCTAGACACAAGTCGTCAAAGTCGCATTCCAAGAGCTCGAATGTGAGGCCCTTCAGAATCCGCCGTATTCTCCGGACCTTGCACCGATCGATTACCGTTTTTTCCGCTCCCTGCCAAGCCATATGAAGGGTGTTAACTTCGTTAACAAAGAGGTTCTTAAAAACTGGCTCAACAACTTCTTTGACACCAGACCAGGCTATTTTTGGCGGAGCAGCATCAAAAAAATTGGTCGCGAGGTGGGAAGAGTTTGTAAACAGCAACGGCGAATATATAATTGATTAACCTATTAATATAATTATTGTATTTTGTTTAAATAAAAGTCTTGGGTAAAAACGCTACGAACTTATTCCCCAACATAATGTATACAACGTGGCGCACAATTAATCCCCCTATCGGAATATAGGTACAACACCAAGACGCACGCCACAAATAGCAGGAGCAGCTAGGCCAAACATTCCTGGAGCTGTTCAGTGTTCGGTGTTTCTTGAGAGAATTTTCTTTAATATTCCGGCCAGAGCTCTTCGTAGTTCGGAGTTCTTCTATGTTCGTCTCACAAAATCTCTTTATGCTCGAAATGCTCTTATTACTAGAGCCCTGATTGAGTTTAATAAAATCTCAAAATTTGTTGAGATAGATTTTTCATTTGTTTTATTTTAATTTTTAATATTTATTATAAATAGTTTGCTTGTACTTCCTTTTTTAGTGCCTATTAACCGTGAAATATGTTCATTGGCTTTTAAAATAAATATGTTTGAAGATTTATAATTTTGCAAATGGCGTCGTACATCAATCATATTTAACACTTGCCAACTACAAACCCGCAAGCAAAATCATTTTTTTATTCAATAAAAAAGTTATTAAAAAAATGGAAGATTAATTTTGCGCCACCCTATATACATATATTGTTCAACGTGCACAGTACTGCCAGATTTTTTTGTTAAAAAAATATAAATTTCGTAATTTAATTTTTGTATTTTCGACCAAAAAAGTTTAACGCCCAAAAGGCAGATATTAGAAAATTAAAGGCTTTTAATCTCATTAAACATAAATAACATAAAAGAATTATTTGGCTACAAAGCAACATAAAAAGTTTCAATTGTACTTAACGAAACAAAAAACTTATAAATTCGACTATTTAAAAGAAATCTCATTTCGTTGTAACAAAATTTTTTAAATTTATTTTTCGTAAATTGCTTTCTTAATATTTTTTATACAATTGATATGATACCCCATTTCAATCCGAAGAATTTGTCTTTTTGAGAAATCTTTTGTTCTTAAAGAACCTGAGCTTAGTGGAATTTCCAATTTATTTATTTTTATTTTTTGTACAAATTGATTAGGATTCTTTAATTTAATTCGAAAAAAAAATTAACCATTTTAAAATATTTTTATTTATTCATTAAAATCTGAATTTTTGGAAAAACTATAATTTGTGCTATGAGGTATTTAATAAAATAAACTGTGAGCTTGTCTAAAAAACTGCAAATTACAATTTACAAAAAAATATGAATCCGTTGATTATACATACAAACATATATGAATAAAGTTTCATAAAATAAAAATCGCATTGCATTGCTCAATTCCTTCTAAATTGAGATATTTCTGCTGTCATTACTAGAAGAATATTCAATAAAACACAAAAGCCAAACGCACAGGTCACACATCGAATTATTTATTTTTTTTTTAATTGTATTTAAAATTAAACCAGTAGAAAATAATAATGAAGAAGCAAACGCAACTTTCAAACTAATTTAAACCAAATCAATCAAAATTTAAACGTAGATTATTCCATAGCATTCAACAACAAACAACTCCTTTGCTTCAAACACATTTTGGATATTTTTTGAACAAAAAAAGATGTTATAGAAGCAATACAAATGTTATAGATACATCAGGATTGGAAATAATCATTGGACGAAATGGAAAATATAAACTATTGTATTTAACTTAATTATGGAGACTGACTCTTGATTTAGGAATTTCCTGGCGAAACAGTTTTTTCTTTACAATAGTTACAGAGCTAGAAATTTAGAACTTTTTCGACAGTTTGTTTCAAGGCGAAAATGTATAATTGGAACTGCAGAAAGGAAATCAACCAACTGTTAAGATTTATGGAAGATAGTAAATTATGCATGGAAAGGAATCCCATTAAAACGTTGTCAAGATTTCATACGACTCTATGTCAAGAAAAACCGAGGGTATTCAATGAAATATTAGAGTATCTTCGTTTTATCAAGATTTGAAGGCATTTTATGCTAACAGTTAAAATAATCTTGTATTATGAAAACTACTGCTATCTTTATGTGAAATTAGTTTTTAATTTTACTTAAATTTAAATTCAAATTTTTGTTTACATTTGACTGAAACATGTCAACGGAAATATAAATGCAACTTATGTGATTTATTTTGTGTCAAACATTTTGAAATAAAACCGTTTTTTATTGAAAATTTAACATTGCATATTTTTCATGCCGCCATTCTCTTTATTTTGTGGACAACTGTCAATTAGTGTCATTAGGGCGGGTCAATTTGTATGGAACGATTTTTTTCGACATTGTTCTGAACTGATTCCGATTCTACATAAAATTATAACAAGAAAAGTTCATTAGACCGTAGTTCTAAGTGCAATTTCGAGACCCCCAAATTTAGAAAAGAAACTATCACTAAATAATACGAAGTTAATATGGAGATGAATATTTACCTTAATATTATGAATACTATTTTTTTAATATAAACTTGTTCTTGGGACTTTTTAAAATTATTGGTAGCAAAAAGTTCCAAGAAGATGTTTTTATTAAAAAAAAAATAACATTCATAATACTTTAGTAAATATAGAATTCATATTAACTTCGTCTTATTTGATGATAGTTTCTTTGTTAAATTTGGGGTACTCTAAATTACCCTTAGAACTGTGCTCTAATGGACTTGTTTTGTTAAAATTTTATGTAGAATTCAAAACGGCTTAGAGCAATGTCGAAAGAATCGTTCTTTACAAATTGACCCGCCTTAATGTACACACATAAACCTATAAGGATCGAAATTTTATGGGAATAATATTAGGTGCGCAACTAAGTTCTCGCTGTTTTTTGATGAAAATACAACTTTATTCTGAAAAACTGGTTACAAGTGAATCATTGAAAGTATTGCTCATCGCTGGCTATTACTTTTTCCCATATTTCTGGTAGATCTCGTATACCGTCGCGGTAAAACTGTTAATCTTTTGAGGCTATCCACGGATCAAGCCATTTTTTGATGTCTTCATATGAATGGAACTGCTGGTCAGCTAGACCATGTCCCATCGATCGGAACAGGTGTTAATCGGACGGTGTAATATTTGCAGAATATGGCGGCTGGGGTACGATTCCCATTCAGTGTTTCCAGATAAGTTTTAACGGGTTTGGCAACGTGAGGCCGAGCGTTGTCATGCTGTGAACGACTTCTTCATGCCTCTCCGCGTATTGCGGCGGTATCTCGCGCAGTGCTCGGCTCAATCGCATCAAGTCGATACCGATCCCCAGTGATGGGTTCGGTTGGTTTTCACAGTTCATAATAAATAGCACCAACTTGGTCCCTCCACATACATAGCATAACCTTTCAGCGTGAATATTCGGCGAGGCGACGATGTAGAAGCATGACCGGGCAGTCCCCATGACTTTCTTTTCTTTGGATTGCTGTAATGAATCCATTTTTCATCACCCGTCACGATGCGATGAAGAAAACCCTTCCTTTTTTGCCGCTGGAGCAGTTGTTCATAGGCGAAAAAACGACGTTCAAAATCCCTTGGTTTTAACTCATAAGGAACCCAAGTCCCCTATTTCTGAATCGTTCCCAAAGCCTGCGATCGCTTGGAATTGGATTGGCGGGTAACTCCTAATACTGAAGCAAGCTCTTTTTGCGTTTGACACGAATCCTCGTTGAGCAATGCCTCCAATTCAGCGTCTTCGAAATTTTTGGCCTTTCCTCACGCGGACGGTCGTAAACATTAAAATCAACGTCTTTGAAGCGACGGAACCAATCTTGGCACGTTGTTTCACTTAAAGCAGTATCTCCATAAACTTTTTTTAGCTCTCGATGCGCTTCAGCCGTATTTTTTTCGAATGAAAGAGGAAAATCAACACTTCCCGCAAATGACGATTATTCGGCACAAAATCAAACATTTTCACGAAACCAAAAGTACATGATACCAAAACAAAATCACTAATGTATCGAAGCAGTTTGTTTACTATATGTCTAAGCTTGGTTTATGATGTTTAGGTTATGTTAGAATCGACTAGCACACACTGATGGCGGCATCTATTGGCAAACAGCGATAAACTTAGTTGCGCACCTAATAGCTTTAAAACGGTACTGACGACAATCTAAATTGAGTTCACGTTCTCCAAATTTGAAGTAGATCCCATTCAACGAGCTTTGACACCTTTCCTGCAGCAAATGAAACTGGTAGGAATGCAGCTAGCAATACAAGTAGTACAATAAATACTCTTTCAACTCTCAAGTTTAAAGAAAAGTGATTCGAACGAAAGAAACGCGTGAGTTGAAAATGCCAGACTTCTTCATTCAATTCGTGAGTACGCCGGAAAATGAGCTATCCTATCATCATTTAGTTTGTAATCATGTAATAGTGTGTAACGAAAAATATTTAGATCGCAATTAATTCAAAAATAAGAAGGTAAAACAAATGTAATTAAAATTCGTATAAGACTGAAATCTCAATTCAAATTAAAAATAACAGCTCAGTTATTTTTTTTCAGATTTTTGAATGCTCTACATACAATAGCGAATATTTTAATTGTGTGCAAGCAGTTATGGGCAAACCCCTTTCGTTAGTGCCGAATTATAAGTTAAAATAAAAATGTATTCAATTCATATACTTAAACAACGATTTGTACATAAAAAAATATTTTTATTAAAAAAAACAATATTGTCTCGTAGTCAGGCGGGCAGGCAGTGACAACACTATTAAACTTATATAAATGCAATCACCAATTAGAGCAAAGTGAAAAAATACGAAATAATATAGGAAGAAACTATAGTTCAAATACTCAATTAATATATTAAAGTAAATTGTAAATGATTAGAATAAATTGATGGAATCAAAGTGTGCTACTCGTACGTACGTATCGCGTCATTCAAAAACAATGCAAGCAATTAATGAGAAATGTATGCAACTACATATGCAGCCATGTAGGATGTATGTATGTATGCACAACAACCAACCACCGATTATGGCTTACCAAGTGTGTGTGTGGGGGTGTGATTGTGAGTGCGTCTGTACTATGTTTGTTTAATGGAAACTATAACACCAAAGTACTCTTATAAAATTTACTAAATCAAATATATACATACACAAGTGCATTCAAAGGTACGAGCATTTTTTGGTAGGTACATTAAATCAACAACAACACAACGTATACATACTTATAAGAAGAAAAAAAGTAAGTTTAATAGTTGTTTTTGTTTTTACAAAAGATAGTTTCGCAACGATTCGCAACAATAACCAGCAATAATCAATTTACCCACCTTACTATAAAGCGTTGTGCTGCCCGACCGTTGATTATAACCATTGCCCTGGTCCGTATAAGTCTTTACCTGAGTGTGTCGATTGTCCCTATCGTAATAGTTTTTCAGCGTTTCGCGCGGTGAACGCGGCGCATTTCCAGGTGTACTATTGCCTCGCATACTGCTGCTCTGCTGATTGGAGCGACGTTCGGTGGTGATAACACTAATACCCTGACCATCCTTATGGGAGCGACGAGCTGCATATTTTTCTGGCTTAAGAAGACTATTTTGCGATGCGCGGGTGTCAGAATTAGCACGTCAACAACAGCAACAACAGCATTACGATGTGCGAGAAGAAAAATGTATTTAAATTACGAAACGTAGATAAGTTAATAAAGCAAAGTGTTGATTAATGTGTACGCATACCTGGGATATTGTGGCCCACATTGAGTGTAGCAGCAATTGTGCCAGCAGCCACGCGAGAATGGATTGTAGCCGCCTTTAAACTTGCCTGTTACCTGTTCGTTTGTTGTGCGCCCACGTGACACGAGTACCATGTGGAATCCGGTAAGACCGAAAATCGGAATCGCTAGGATTATAACAATGGCCATCAGCACCATACTGTCGACGAGCAAAAGGCATCAGTTAAGGAACGCCAATTGATATTAAATGCAGCGCGTGGGCATACAATATATATTTTTTGTACTTATTGTACATGTTTGTGTTTAGAAATGCAAGAATAAAATAAATAAATAAAATAAAATAAAATAAAATAAAATAAAATAAAATAAAATGAAATAAAATAAAATAAAATGAAATAAAATTAAATTATTGTAAATAAAATGAAATAAAATTAAAATAAAAAAATTTAAAGAACAAAAAATATATAAAGAAAAAGAAGAAGAAAAAAATTAAATTAAATGAGAAAACAGAAACTGCAATGCAAAAAAAAAGAAGAAAATACAACAGCAATAAAATAAATTAAAAATTGGCAACAGAAAAATAAAAAAATGAAGCACTTAAAAAATGTAAAGTAAAATGAAACACAAACCAACAAAATAAAATGAAATAATAAAAAAGATGAAATAAATTAAAGTAAATTACAAATTATATAAGGAAACATTTCCAAAAAATTAAACATACAAAAACGATAAGGGTTAAAATTAGGTTAAAATCAAATTAAGTAACATTAAATTTATCGAAAACTAATTTGCATTAAAATAAAATAAGATGAAACAAACTAAAAATTTAATTAAAGCAAAAACAAATTAAGTTAAATAAAAAAAGCCAAAAAAAAATAAAAAAATATATAAAACAAAATAAAATTAAATAAAAATAAAAAATGAGCCAAAATAAAAATGATGAATAAACTGAGAGATGAACAAACAATATATGAGATGTAAATTTATTGAAAACAAATTAAGTGACATAAAATAAAATATATGACAACACAATACAAAACAATTAAGTAATACAATTAATAATATCAAAATTAATAATATAAAACCAAATATTATTAAAATAATATTTTGTAAAATAATTAAATTAATTAAAACAAATCGGCAAAATAAAAATCTTAAAAAAACTGAAACATAATCAAAAAAATTCAATAATAAAAAAAACTAATTTTTTTGAAAACATATAAAATAGTAGTAAAATAAAATATAAAAGACAATAAAAATTAAAATAAATTAAAAACAATTAATTGCATAAAAAATATAAATTAAAAAATTATGTAAGATGATATAAAATATTATATTAATAAATATTATATTAACAACATAAAGTAGTAAAATCGCTAAAATGAAAGTTTTAGATAAACTGAAAGACAAACAAACAAAATAAAATAATAATAAAAAAATTAAAAATTAAACTAAGTAAAATTAAATTTATTGAAAACATATTAGCAATAAAATATAAAAAAAATTATGAAAACCATGCATTTAATTTAATTTAAAAATGAACTAAATCACATTAAACTAATATAGAAAAAAATTAAAATTCATAAAATACGTAAACAAAATTAAAAACAGATAAAAGGCAAATCAAACTGTGATAGAATAGAATAAAATTTAAACTAAATTAACTAAACAGAAAAAGCTTTTACGCGAAATATATTTTCAACAATTTTTCATAGTTATATATTTGTAAGACATTGAATGAGCTGTTGTTGTTGTAACAGCATAATCATTGCGCATAAATGTTTAGGGCATGCTGCTGGAGTGATGGCATTTGGCCGAGTATAAATTCGACTCGGTGCGAAACGAAGAACCGATTGTTTTGGGAACGATATAGAATGGCCTCAAATCGCTTGGTGATTTATTGAACACGTGGCCTTCCATAGGTCAAACTATATAATATTATTTTTCGAGAATTAAATTAACCTTTTTTTTTTTGCTTCCCAGTGAGTTTTTGTAGGATCTAAGTGACTTCATTTTAAACCAACCAAGTCAAAAATAAGGTAATTTCAAATTATGCAGAGCTCAAACCACTGTTTTCACCTTCTGGGTAAGAACATGCGCAAGTTGGTTAGTCGGACAGGTTTCACATTGACATCCAATGGTTGAACCAAGAAACGAGCTGTTTCAAAGGAGTGCAATGAGGTGTGAACGGTAAAAAGGATGATTTTTAATTTCCAATAATAAAGGTGCCTACTCACGAACCAGTTTATAGCATTGAAAAATTATAGAAGATTTATATATATTGATTGGGGAAAAAGAAATACATTATTTTCTCGGAAGATGGTTGTAGTGATCGAAATCTCGTAAAGTATCGATCAAACAATTTAAAGTTTATGCTCGTTATCAATGTGACATTCCACACTAAAACAAAATTTTTGCTGTTTTTTGTTTGTTCCATTCAGTCAACAAAGAAACATGAAAGTCAATAACGAGAAAATTCGACACATTTTACAGTTTTTCTTTGATAAAGACGAAAATGCAAGCTAAAATTGGGAATGGTGTTTATGGTGCCGATACTGTAACAGAATAAGTTCGATGTTTGCGTGACACACCAATTAACACCAAAAAAAGTATGACGGATCGAATTTGCCCCTCTGCGAAACCTTGGCAAAACGGAATGAAATCGACCCATTTCTTAAACTTATGGTGACTGGGGATGAGAAATGCGACCATACGTTAATATTGTGAGAAAGCGATTGTGGTCAAAGCGTGTTGAAGCAGCTCAAATAGTGGGCAAAGAAGGACTAATGGCCAGGAAGGTTCTACTGTGTGTTTGGTGGGTCTTGACAGGAATCATTTATTATGAGTTGCTCCCGTATGGCCCAACACTAAATTCAGATCTCTACTGTCAACAATTGGACCGTTTGAAGCTAGTAATTGACCAGAATCGGCCGGAATTGGCCAACAGCAGCGGTGTTGTGTTCCATCAGGATAACACAAGACCACACACGTCGGTAGTGACTCACCAAGAACTCCGAAAAGCTTGGTTGGAAAGTTTCAGGGCATCCACTATATAGTTCGGACCAGGCACCAAGCGATTAACACCCTTTTGTCTCATTGCAAAACTTTCTGAGTGCTAAGAAATTGGTGTTAAGAGAAGATTGTAAAAATCGATTATTAGAATTTTTTGCCAATAAGGACTAGGACTTCCATGAAAGAGGCATTATGAGGCTACCTTTAAAATGACAACAAATTATACAACAAAACGATGCTTATATGACCTAAATGTCACAATGACAAACATCTTAAATAAAGTTTTGAATTTTACGCAAAAATAATGTATTTCGTTTCTCCCCAAGCTAATTGTATATTCTATTAGAATTATAATTTAGTTCAGAACTAGTCCGTTTGACATCCCTACTTTACAACTACCTCCCATGACCGTCTACTCTAACAATCCAGATTTGTCGCCAAGGATTTGTCACTCTAGTAGCATACCTATCAATTTTTAAGGAAGATATTGTGGCGTTACAAAAACAACTCTGCTATAGAAAAACCATGTTCATCATACGCACTGTACGGCTGCAACTGTAACACTTGCTTTAATACAAGATTCAAACTCATTTAACCCGCATTATTAATATTTGCGGTAGAGTAAGTGGAAAATAATCAATCACATTTCATTTTAAAAAGGATACGCTACGATGGGCGATGTCTGCCTGATGTGTGGTGTTATCTTCAGTATATAAAATAAGCATAATGAAAATATGCTTAACATGTGTATGGACAAGGAAACCAAAAAGAAGAAGAAGAAACGATAATTCCGACGTCCAATGCAATTGTTCACCCAAGGGCAATGATGATCGAATGTCTGTAATAAAAATCAAAGCAATAAAGTAGTAGTAGCTGCTTAAATGTAGCCAGCAACCATCGCCAAGCAACCATAATAAAATAACCACTTATACTCACTTCTATGCAGTGATTGCATACGGAACAGTGTGAACAACGTGGCGGTCGATAGAATTTACAAGTCACACACCATTTCATCTTTACGGTGATGCCATTGATTTCAGCATTTTTATAAAGTGGTGCACGAAATTCCTCCTCACGGTCTTCATCTGGTGAAGCTATGTAGAGGGAAAAGAGTCAATTGTATAATAATAAAAAACAAGTGCAAATGCTATTATATAGCTACCTTTTGGTATGACACCGGGGTCCATGAATGTCGCTAATGAGAAATTGGCCAAAACGAAAAATGTGATGACACCCTGATATGCCGGTACCCATGGATGGCTTTTCAAATAGTATTGGCAGCTGCAATGAAATGGAAATTACAAGAAAATAAGTACACCAATAAATACAAGCAAATAAATGGAGGTATTGCATATCAAATTATGTAAAAGGAAATGAGATGGGAAATAGTAAGTACTTGGCAGTATGAACGGAAAGGAAGGAAATATGTTTATATGTGTGTAGTTGTATACATTCGGTGATACACTTTATGTGGGGCATAAAATTTGCTACAGAAAACTTTAAACATTATATCCTCTTTTAAATTTTTTTATACCGCTGATTTTGTAGGCTACTAGGCAGTTGAGTTGTTAGTGCCGATGTAGCCTGAATATAAACATACACACAGTACTCGAACTTATGTAGAAGTAGATAAGCGGCTGCTGATGCTCAGAACCAACTTACCTACATTCATACATACATACACACATCAAATGGTCGATGGGTACGAGGCAAGGCAAGACGTTTCACTCGGTGGACTATCAAATGCGCAAACCGGCACATTTGTACATTTTAAATTAATGTGAACCCGGGCGTAGACATAAAAACAAGGTACTTGTAGAGAAAGGCGAGCGGGTACGGGGGTTGAGTGGAGCTGCGCTTTTGCTTTTTATTATTTCTATCTTTCAACCTTTTCATTTTCACACAACAAATAAGCGTAAAAAGGAAAATGTCGCATGGGGCAAAGTAGCGGCGACGCAAGGATGTTGTTACATGATGACTGCTTAGCAGTTTGCGAGCACATAACATACACTTGAGCGCACATAATTAAGTCCATTTAACATTTTACAATATTCGCAATATTTTTTATGCTAATTTTTTTCGATAGAGTTTTTTATAACAAAAAGATCGAAACTTTGTAGAAAATCCACAA
Source organism: Anastrepha obliqua (assembly GCF_027943255.1). Lineage (NCBI taxonomy): Eukaryota > Metazoa > Arthropoda > Insecta > Diptera > Tephritidae > Anastrepha > Anastrepha obliqua. The sequence continues at coordinate 55,622,220 of NC_072893.1, forward strand.
AAATTCAATAAAATATCAAAAGATTGTCAAAAAAATTTTCAACTTTTTAATCATTAAATTTGAGCATAGCAAATTGTAAGCTTAAAGTCGCTTAAAACTCGCGTTAGGTTAGGTTAGAAATGTAGATCTGGCTGATCTTAATAGATGTCACAAACACCACAAGGCCCTGCACAGTTACCAGTGTTGTTGGAGTTGTGTTAAACATAGTTCGTATACTTGGCCCTCGCCTTCAAAAAATGGTCTTCCAAAAAAGGTGTGTCACAGGTGTCTGAAATCAAAAAGGTTCTTGTTCAGTATCAATATCGTTAACGTGTAAACTACGATCTTAAAAAAAATTTGACAAAATGGCGGTCAATGATGAACACCCGTTTTTTGACACTTTTTTTATTTTAAGGGTCCGAAAATGGAAAACTATAAATTTGTTTTCCCCGAATGATCGTAGTTCACACAATAACGACATCAATTCTACGTGATTTAAATTTTATTTCATCAAAATCGGTTCATTTAGCGTCCATGTAAAGACCATTTTGTGAAGGCTGACAACTTTTTCAACGAACCTCGTATGGCCAAAAAAAAAAATTTTCATTTTTTTACAATGCATCAAAAAATAAAATACTAAAAATAAAAAATCTTTTTTCAGTGCCGCTTTACACGCTTTTAAAGAAACACCCAAAAACACCATTTCAAATGAGGCGAGGGTCTTACAAGGCCTTAATAAACATTTTATACTTCTTTCAGTAATATCCTTCCGCTATGAAAAGTATGACGATGGCAGGCAGTTGTCACGAGTTCTTCTTAGAGCACGGCAGTGACAAAGGAGGTGTTCTAACGTACCCATTTCTTCTTCGCATAAGTTACACGCGCCGCTCTGGACCAATACCTGCGTGACATGGAGTGAGACAACCAATATTTTATATTTCTTCCTTAGGAGTGATAAAATAAAGTTAGTAGTTTTCGTGTTTCAAGATCGCGGCATTATTTTGGCAATACTTTGAGAGATCGAGGCTTACCATATAGACTGTGCTTCCAGAGTTACTTCCTCGTCTAGTTCTGTCTTCAAAACTGAGAGTGAGTGATATATGTTCGACGTACTCATCCTCGGCAAGCGGGTGCCAACTGTCTCTATATCCTTGTGCCCTGGTACCCAGTAAATTGTGACCTGACTATTCTCGCAGAGCTCGTCCATTTTGGATTTACGGCGCTGCACGCATTCCGCGCTAGTCATCACAACCATTATTGCTTTAATAGTAGCTTGACTATAGATGCAGATATTTGTGCGAGTGTCGCAGGAAGTAAATTCCAACGCTAATTTAGCCTATATTTTTGACAATTTTTTTGCATACGATGTTTAGAATTTTCTTCTATATAAAGGACATGTTCGGAAGTTCCGAAAAAGTTGTTTGAAAATTTGTAAAAAAATAAGCCGACTTAATTGTGTGAGCACAAGTGTACATATACATAAATGTATAAGTATGTATATAGGAATGGGTATAGGCAAGCTATCGGCACTTATGCAAAGACCATTCGTAGCATGAATACATGCTCCCATACACTTACATACATAAGTACGCTTGTTTTATATAATTTCTATACGAATATAATTGCAAGTGCTGCTTTGCTGCCTTCTGCTGGTTTTGTGAAAGGAAAGGCATTCAGTCAGTCAGTCAGTCAGTCACATAGAATTTCTATATGTTAAAAATTAGAGATCGTGCCGCACAATTCCATAGACGACTGTTAATGCACCCTTAAAAAAATTGAATAATAAATCGTATTGAATGTGAAAGGAACAAATATTTTTGAATGTAAGACTGAATAGCAAAATATAAAAAATAAAGAAATGCGTTTCTGTTTCAAAACGGGAATTGAAGTATACATTTAATAGAAGTTTCAAACAGTGGAGCATAAATTTAATGCTTTAGATGCTTTGAACAGCGCCTGACCTGATGATGATTTACTGCGAAATTTGATGGATGCTTTCTTTTATTATGGAACTTAAACTTATTCTGAATATTTAATGAAATTTGTGAGTAATTCATAATACTTAATAATTCACAAGGTTATATCGATTCTCAAGATTAATGGTGCTCACACTCCCCAATGTAAACATATGCCCATGAAACACCGGTCTACGATATTACGGAACGGAACGGTGGTGAGAATTGATTGATATGTGGCTCTCATTAATTTCATAGTACGTTTACATTGATGAGTGTGGGCACCATAACAATTTGATGGGCTATTGTCAAATTTGCCTTCTCGGCAGCCAATGGCAAAGCTCCGTGCTGCGGAGTCCTGCTTATTCAGTAGCGCAGTTTACTTCGTCCAACATACAAACAGTCGACGTCACTGTTAACAGCTATGATTTCGAGGTTGTAAAATACTTCGTTTATTTAGGAACCAATCCAACAGAGAATCTCTCTTGCCAACAAGTGCTACTTTGGTCTATGTAGGCAATTGAGTAGTAAAGTCCTCTCTCGACGAACAAAACTAACACTCTACAAGGCTCTCTTCATGCCCGTCCTAACGTATGGCGCAGAAGCGTGGACGATGACAACATCCAATGAAGCAACGCTTGGGGTATTTTAGAGAAAGATTCTGCGCAAGATTTTTGGACCTTTGTACGTTGGCAGCGGCGAATATCGCAGGCGAAGGGAACGATGAGCTATATGAGCTTTACGACGACATAGACATAGCGCAGCCAATAAAGATCCAGCGGCTACGCTGGCTGGGTCATGTCGTCCGAATGGATATAAACGCTTCGGCTTTGAAAGTATTCGATGCGGTACCAGCTGATGGTAGCAGAGGAAGAGGAAGACCTCCTCTGCGTTGGAAAGATCAGGTGGAGAAGGACTTGGCTTCACTTGGTGTGTCCCATTGGCGCCGGTTAGCACGAGAAAGAAACGACTGACGCACTTTGTTAAACTCGGCCAAAATCGCGTAAGCGGTTATCGCGCCAATTAAGAAGAAGATTGTATATAAACATGACAAAAACATATTTTAAGTAGTCACCGGTCAGCCAGAAAAGTGGAAGATGCGTCGCGGTGAGTATTTGTTAATTAAATAATTTTATTTGTAATATGCACTTATAAAATTTAAATTTTTAGAAATAAACGGAACCATAGCGAAACTATAGCCATTTGAGTCCAGTTAAATCCGCGCCACTATTTCTGCAATCAAAAAGCTTCTCATAAAAACCATCTATCGTTCGGAGTCGGTTTAAAATTGTAGGTGCCTCCATTTGTTAAACAACATCAAGGCGCACGACACAAATAGAAAGAGGAGCTGGGCCAAACACCTAGCTGAAGCATACGCGCCAATTATTTATTTTTCTTTTAAATTTTACATACAAATTAATAGCTCCAAGTAGTTGGATAGATAGCCTTTACGTTGCAAAACTTCTGCTGGACTTTTTCGCCTTGAATTGCAAAACTTGCAGGCTCGCCGAAACACTCAACTGAATTATTTTTATTATTATAATTGTAAAATTTCAGCTGAAGAAAGAAGAGGTGTGAAAAAAATATCATCACAAATGCATGAAAAATTTGGTCCGTTTTCTCAGGGAAATCTTTTAGTAACTTTACTTAGATTTTTTTAAAACAATATATTACTTCTGGGGTAAACCAAAATCGTGCATTTTTTCGTAGTCACACATTTCGCTTTAAAACTGCATCATTAGATTTTTGAAGTTCCAAAAACTTATTTTTTACCACCAAAGTACCACTGGGTGCCGTAAGTTACATTTTCAAAGAAGTATGAGACAATTTTTCGGGCAGTTACTACTTTTGGATGGGTCTCATGTTATTATCATTTCTTTAAATAGCATAAATTTCCATGTGTTCATTCATCGCTTACTGGCCATCTGATAAAAACGTGTTGAAAATGATAAAAGCGCCAGGAATGTGGCCAACATTCGAACAAGCACTTTGCGAATAAAGTTTTCCCCCCTTATTTCCTTGCCTAAGTTAACTTATGTTAATCTTCATGTTTAACATCTATGGCTGTCCCTAATTTGGTCGTTAGATGTACATGCATGGGTATACTGTCAAAGTTTATGCGCTTCTTCGGGAACCACTGTTCCTGCACCACTTTTGAGCTGAAGTACGAGCAATAAAAGTTTTCAAGACTTTGCTGGTGCACAAGAAGCGTTTCATGGCATTTTCTAGTTAGTTAAAGTATTTATTTATACATACACTCGGTAGAAAAAGTCTGCGTGCATGTCCACAATAAAATTAAGTTGTAAAAAAACACCTTTATTTGAGTTTTATAAAATGAAATGTATTTTATTTACATGAATTGTTATTCGGTTAACATTTTTCTCAAACTTAAAGAAGTTAAACTCTTCACGATAAGGTAAAGACAAAACTGAATATACACGTGGCAAGAAAATATATTAGAAAAAGTCTGCGTTCAAGAAACATAAAATTATCAAGAGCATTTTTCTTTTTCTTAACACAATTGACTCTAGCGGTCTAAGGGCTATTCGGGTCATGTTCTTCGATTTCGGTGTAACTCAAATATGTTGCTCTCTGGTCAAAATAATGAGACACGTATTTTTTTGTTCGCCCAAAAATTTTTTTTTTCAAGAGTTATCGGCAATTTTGTTTTTCGGCTCAAAATCGATTTTTTTTAATTATTTAAGAAAATTTTGTTTTTAAATGCCCATAACTTAGTCAAAAATGAACTGATTTTAATGATTCTGGGTTCAAAATGATCGCCATTACTTACACAAGCGACTTCATGTAGAAACAATTGCAAAAAAGTAGTTGAACATTTTTTAATTAGCAAAAAAGAAAAAAAATTGAAATTTTTTCGAAATTCAATATTTCAAAAAGTGTATTTTTTTTATAACTTTTTCCAAATCAAGAGGACACCTCAAACTTCAATTAAGCTGAATGCCCAGTAGCTAAAATGAGTTGTTTTTGAGTAATGAATTTTTGAGTAAAAAACCTGTTTCGCCCCTTTTGTTTTTTGCAAAATAAAAAATTTTCAACTACTTTTTTGCAATTGTTTCTACATGAAGTCGCTTGTGTAAGTAATGACGATCATTTTGAACCCAGAATCATTAAAATCGGTTCATTTTTGACTAAGTTATGGACATTAAAAAAAAAAAAAAATTTGTTTAATACAACCTTGTCGGTGGAACGAAGGTCTGGAAGTGGAAGAAATGAGGAATTTATGCCGCTGTCAAAACCCAAAGAAATGTTGTCATTAGCTGACCTTTGACTTCGAGATGCTGCAAAACAGGTCTATATGTCTAATGGCTTCGCCCAAAATGTGCATATGAGGCTTGCGATCATATCAAACGATGGTAGTACTCAATCGAAATGATAAACAAAATAAGAGTGCTAAAACACGTGCGCGAAAATTATACAGTCAAGACAACCATAAATATGACTGTGTGGTTGTGGACGATGAAACATACGTCAAAGCAGACTTTGAGCGATTCAGGGCCCCGAGTTTTTTACTGCAACGAAGAGAGGAGGAGTTCCAGCTGCCTTTGAGCTAAAAATGTTGGACAAGTTCCCTCAAAAATATTTGGTTTTGTAAGCCATCTGCCAGTGTAGTAAGAAAAGCAAAAGGTTCATTAGCACGGACACTATAAATCAAGAAATGTACATATGTATGTACGAGTATATGAAGGAGCGTTTACCAAAACGTTTGCTGCCATTTATAAAACATCATAAGGAGACAGTTCTGTACTGGCCCGATTTAGTATCGTGTCATTATAGCCGTCGTGCATTGAACTAGTATGAAAATCAAGGGGTAAATATTAGTCAAAAAAAGGAGCACAACCAACAACCCACAAAACTGTCCACTATTGCGACCGATTGGAAAATATTGGGCAATTGTTAAAAGAAAATTGCCAAAAACGAAAAAGGAAATTAAAAATGAGCAGCAGTTTAAAATAAATTGGTAGATAGGAGCAGATACCGTATCAGAAACTGATGTCCAACGCCTAATGAAAGGAGTCAAATCTATAGTGTGCCATTTTGTTTACAACAAAAAGACCAACCAATATTTTTCGTGCCCATTCTTTATGTATATTTATCCATAAATAAAGTGTACCTGTAGGCAGATCTACAACATTTTAAATCCAATCAAATTACACTGCAGATTAACAGTAAATCTTGGCATAACATTGCACGGCAAAAATGTGTGTAGGAAATGTGTTTTCGAGCGTTTGAAATTGAGTCTTGGGAGTGTACGCAGATTTTTTCTGCCGCGTGTATATAAATAAATGAACGGAGGAAAATTTTTTCATGTTTTTGCACTGCTTTGACCAGTTTCGTTTAGCATTTCGTTTATTTTAATACACAATGTAAATTTTTGTCGGTAAAGTTTTTTGTTTTTTTTTTTTATGGGTCTTTGTTATTTTATTTATGTTAATCAAATGCTAAGTTGATTTATGATAACCTCGTTATTTGTAAGTAAATATTTTACACTAACATCGCATTCACACACATGCATACAGGCATACCACACGACTTAGAGATGCGCATAATGCAGCTGACGAATTGGAAGTAAACAATTTGAGGCGAATTTCGTATGCGAATTGAATTTGAAGTGCTCCGCAAAGAAATTGTCGGCTCATATTATTTGTTTTCGTTTATTATCGTTTTTTTGTATGCATTAACCGAGGAAAAATTGAACAAAATAAATATAAAAAACGTTTTTTAGTCGTATTTGCAACGCTTGTGGAATTTTAAAAAGCCACACAACGCCACTTTTTCGGTTGGTATGACAGAGAAGTGGGGAGAAAAGTAATGACATATTCACGAATGTTGACGAAAATGACAAAGCGTAGTATGTGAGACGTAATTAAGTTTGGCTTTGCTATAAAACGATTGCTTGGCTGTAGTCACCTAAAAGTGAATTAAAGTATTGAATTATTAAATATGCACTTAAGCGGAAATTAACTTAAATGTGTGCTAATTAGCTTTCTGAATAAACAGTTATACAAATCATAGACCGCTGTAGGCAAGCTATCGATTTGTATGTACTTGTAACTACAAAAAACAAACCAAGGCAAAAAAATCGTATGATTTGCAGGCTGTTTAAATCTCATGATTCAAAAATAAATAAAAAAGTCGAGTTAAAATGGGGTGGGGGCAATACGTTTGCAAAGTTTAGGCGAAGAAATTAATTAGAAAACTAAGTCATTATCAAGATAAACTCATTTACCCAAAAGTGGGCGTGGCGTGGAATTGGTACTAAACGGCAGTAGTTAGACCGATATTGCTGCATGAGGCCTTAATATAGTATGGTGGACTGCGGCAAGAAAACTGACATACTTAATGCCACTGGAAAAGATTCAACGACTCGCTGCTCTGTGCATAACAGGAGCGATGAAACCATTCCAACGGCGGCGCTGGAAATTATTCAGCATGCCACCTATTGACCTTATGGCGGAAAATCTGGCAGCGAAATCCGCGGGGAGGTTAGTGGCTGTTGGAGCATCCACTGTAGAACCTTCGCACATAGCTCAATAGGAAAGAGCAGTTCAAGTTGCACAGACTACATGATTCCGTACTTTATTAGGGAGCGAAGGTTTCGTACTACAATTGAAGAGAAGGGATGGCACAGAGACATGAAGCCTGGCCGTGGGACTTTTCACATCTACACAGACGGCTCTAAAACTTTGGACGGAGTGGGAGCGGGCATTTACTGCTCAAAACTAGGGATTATGCAGCCTATGAAGCTGCCAGACCAGAGCAGTATTTTGTAAGCAGAAGTTTTTGCTGTGGGGAAAGCCGCAGAGCTAGCCTACACAAGAACAAGAAAGAACTCAACAATTAATATATACGTGGACAGTCAAGCAGCAATAAAAGCAATAAACTCATATTGTATTAAGTCGGAAAATGTTCAACGGAGGAGGGAGGCCATAGAAAGGCTAGCCGCAAACAGTAGGCTGCATATCTACTGGGTACCTGGTCACAAAGGCATTATGGGGAACGAAATAGTAGATGAGATAGCAACGGGAATACCTCTTGAACAAGACAACGACATACCAAAACCGCTAAATACAGTATAGAACGAAATGGACGACTACATGAAAAGGCGAGTGGAAGCTACCCGACTAGAATTACAGTGAGGCATGCCGAAGAATCAGTTAGGGCCGAATTAGGCAGGCCTTACTGAGGCACGCCTCACTATTACCTTACCAGGCCCACGTTAGGCAAGGCAAAGATTGGCATGCCAGAACAATACCAAATTTGGTTGTGGTCACGAAAATCTGTGGCAGTGTCTCACTAAGGCATAAATTGGAATCCCTAACTGATTTGTAGAAGGGCATCCGGAGTATTACCGAAGTTCGGTTTTTCGAACCTGCGCCTAATGAGGCAGATGTGTGGCGATACCTTTCGGGTCTTGGGCCTAGTTTGGCTGCCTTATGAGGCGCAAATTTGGAATGCGGTCTGCCTTATTTGCGCCTAATCACTGACTTACCAAAATTTCTAGTCGGGTAGGTGGACTAATTTGACCACATGTAAAACAACAAAAGTTATGTGTAGAACTTACGACAAAAAACTGACTCAATTCGTACTTACGCTCTCGCGAAAGGACTGCAGAACTATCATAGGTATGCTAACAGGTCATAATCTATTGGCTGCACTTGCGTACAAGATAGGGATTGCTAACACGGACAAATGCAGGAAATGCAGAGAGGATGTTGAGGAAACTTTAGAATACCCTCTGTGCGTCTGTCCGGCATTATTAAAAACGCGTTTAAAATGCCTGGGAGCCCCATTGTTTGAGGGTCTGGAGGACGTTTCAAAAGCGGATCTCTCAGCTCTGCTTAGATTCTCCAAAAGCGTTGACATCCTACAGGATGACTACTTTCAGTATTCATAGATAGAGGTCGGTCCCCATCTGGTCGTGGCTTATTGCTAACCTAACCTAACCTACGTCGCATCTCTTTTATTGGGCTCATAATTTCTATAAACTTTGCTAATTTTGCATAATTTATTACAGAGACATCACGTTTTTTGATTTATTTGAAATTTAACGGTATACAGGAGATGGGCGTGGTTATTGACCGATTTTTGTGCGAATCTACCTTTGATATAGAGCAATTAATTGTAGGGTATTTTCAGGATTTTTTTTTTTACAGTAGAAAAACATGAAAAACGATATTTATATTTTTAGGCTTTTTATTCAACTTTTTTTACATACAAAAATGAAAACACAAACAAACAAACACGTACTGTTCGCGAATTTTAGCAGTCGCTCGAGCTCCAGTTCAGGGATAGACTTTAGCCTTTCAATGCTGAGAGCGCCCAGATAGCATAGTCCAGTTTTCGAAAGAGCCGGACAGTAGCATAGAAGATGCTCCATATTCAATATATGTAAGGTATTCGAAGGTACCCCGCAGGATACTAACCACCTATTCACATCACCCTTAAACCCACTCACCTAACAACTTTCTCCCTTTGAACACATCTCGTCGAATGGTACATTTTCTGCGCCTACCGTTAGATGAGATATACTCGTATACGATGACGACCGGTGACAGGGCTTGATGAACTGCTACAACAACAATATAATACCCTTTGGCACAAATGCATGGGTAAAAAAAAAATCGTATATAACTGTCAATTATTTTGATTGATGTTAGAGGCAAGAAAAAATTAATGCGATTAATAAATTAAATAGGCTAACTAGGAGGGAGAGTTCGTTTTCTTCATTGTTCACCTCCCAATACGAAATGAGTAGTGCTTCATTTACTATAAGCCGATAAAGCGATTTGACTACATGCAGCTTTTGAATCTTAATTCCTTCATTAAAGACAAAATTATTTCACCTTAGTATGCAAATTTATTAAAGTGAACGCCACCGCATTCGGATTAATGGAATGCGTTGTATCAAATTTCGTTCATAATTAGCATTATTTTGACGTTGCTTGCAGTAAATGCAGTATACATACATATCCCCGTACGTGTTCATACATACATATAAACATATATACATATATATAATATAAATGCATCTGCATTTTTAAAGAGAGGAACTGGATTTTCTAATTGAATTAAAATATTATGTAACATATGTAAGTGAGTATATTTGTGTGTAGTTAACTGATAAATTTTAAATTTCGAAAAATAAAACATTCAAAAGACAGATTATTTGCATAACTTTGACTTAATGACAGATGGTTTATGGTAATTTCTGAGGCATGAAAATGCGATAATTTCTAGTAAAGGCCTAAAGGGCTTTTATGCTCAAAGACGTTAAAAATATTTTAAAAATTGCTTATCTCTGAATTTCTGAATATAACAAACTACAGTCATTGAGCGTTGAATGGCTTAAAAATCAACTGGAAGTTAAACCGGGTTTTTACCGAAAATTTATCTTTACTAATGCAACTCTCTTTGATGCGATTGAACAAGAAAAGTTTCCATATTTGGAGCGGGAGCAATCTGCACGAGACCAAGGATGGTAAATGAGCAGGTTTGGCCTTAAGCTATGGTGAAAAATGGAATTGAGCGAGTAACTTCAAGGATGATAGATTTACAAGGTTTGCTATTGGGCTATGGTGAAAAAGAAAATGATCAGCGGAACTTCGGCTGCCAAGTCACTTGGGAGATTCAGAACGATCATTTCACATGTTTTCAAGCACTCGTCCAATCAGTCGTTGTTCAGACGGCAACGAAGCACCATGAGCGAAGACTGTGTTAATTTTTTTCATATATCACTAACACAATCTCAATTTCTTCGTGAACAAACCGCTGATTAGATGATTCCTTCAAATTCGCTGAGAGCCAGTTAACGGCCTGATATTGGCCACTCCTTTTGAATTTTTCTCATCATGGAATATATTTTACATTAAAGACAGGCAGCGCATGCCGGGTACTTGCTAGGGCCATATCTGTACAAAAATATGTATGTATCGCAAATAAATGCCCACACACATCCTTTGTTAAGTGATTGTCGTGTTTTCCATTTAAGCTTTTTCTCCAATTTCTGTTGTGGCTTTTGATGTTGCTCTACAAACGGAGGGCCCTGCAGTTGGATACTACCTCCGCCGGGCAGATGGTTTTTCAAACAAAAATGTTCAAGACAGAAATACACTTGGAGGTTTGCTATTGCCTGCCCAGTGGCGGCCACTATTGAGAAATGATACCGCTTGCGCATAGCGAGTTTAAAATCCAGGACCTACCAAATGATAGTCATGCACAGAAGTCGTACTTTTCGAGCAGAGCCATTATTTTTACAGTGTTTTTGAAGCGAAAAGAAAACGGTTTAGCTGCATCTTACATATCTCTATTGAATTGAACTTCAGTCCAATAAGGGAGTCCCGCAGAAATCGAAGTAAATCATCGCCTGAAAAGTAAATGGCGCGTAAATTTCAGACGCGCTCTCCCAGTTTCTCTGACGTGTCATTAGAAATACGCCCTCTTTAGTGATGAATTCTGACGACTTCCTTCAGTATCTACGAAGGTCGTTTGAAAAGTCCATGCAAAAAAATTAAAACTACTTAATTGTTAGGGTAAACCTTTTTATTTTTCAATATAGTCTCCTTCAAACGACCCTCGTATACTTTTCGGAATGGTGATTGTTTAGTAATTTCATAATTAGCCAACAAATCCTAGTCAACGCATTGTCTCTATACATCTTATATATCTCACTACTTTGTTGTTTGTAGGGCAGGCCGCACATATCCCATTTGTTAAGTACAAAAGTAAAATATTTCGAAAAAGTAATGATAAAAATGTCTAGTATCTAGACCAATCATACCAAGTGATATATTAAATTCAAGGTAGTAAATTAATATTTAGTTTGTTATTCTCAGTAATTTTTGACTAAGAAACCAACAGATGATACCACAAAGTTGGGTTCTATGTTGGCTTTATAATTATACTTTGTAACTTTTCTCGAACAATTTTTATATTTATTGAAGGATTTTTTCATTTACCTTAAAGCTTTTTATATATGTATATTTTACGTTTAAGAAATGGGTAAAAAAGAATTTTTCTAATATCGTTTCCTCATATATTTCCTGCAAACAATTCGGAAATATTCTTATTTTTGCAAAAAAAAAAAAAAAAAAAATTATAATAGTTTTTGTAAGTGGCTTTTTTTTTTTTTTTTTTTTTTTTTTTTTTTTTTTTTTTTTTTTTTGTCGGGACAACTAGCAAGTGCAGCACTCAGACATTAATTGAGTCCATTGTACTACACTTGGATTCCCTTTTAATTTTCTTTAAATCTACCCGATCTCCGAAGAAATCTGAGAAGATCTTGTGGTGCCAAGGAGCCAAGATGGTCGCTTCTTAACACATCAGTGCCAAAGACCTCAAACCTGATTCGGGCGAAGGCGGGGCAGACACACAGGAAGTGGTCCGCCGTCTTATCCTCCTCTTCACAAGCTGGGCAGAGTACACTGTCTGAGATGCCCAACCTTTCCATGTGCTTCGCCCACAGAAAGTGGCCCGTCATCAGTCCAACCAGCCGTCTGCACTCCCCTCTGCTTAATGACAGAAGGGTTTGCGACAGTCGATCGGACATGACAGGTAACATCAGTTTTGTCCATCTGCAGCCTCTCTCAGCCTGCCAAGCTCGCTTGTGGGTAGTAGCTACCCATTTGCTAACCGTGGCCGTGATGGCCGCAGAGGGGAGTGGCAAAGCGGGCTCTGGGCCAAAGAAGTTGGCTTCAGAGCCCATCTTAGCTAAGGAGTCAGAGGTCTCGTTACCCGTGATACCCACGTGTCCCGGGACCCATGTTAGCATCAGGCTATTATGTCTACCGACATAGTTCAGCCTGGATTTACAGGACTTCACTACCCCTGATGTGGTTTGAGGGCTGTCTAAGGCCATAAGCGCTGCTTGGCTGTCGCTACAGACACATATAGATCTGCCTCTCCATCGTTTTTCCACAACAAAGTTCATCGCTTCTTGAACTGCATACACCTCCGCTTGAAACACAGATGCATGCATTCCAAGAGCAAAGTGCAGTTTTGTCCCGCTGGATTCCACGTAGACCCCAGAGCCGGAGCCATGCTCGGTCCTGGAGCCATCCGTAAAAATGCGAAAACAGTGTTTGCCGGGCTCATTTTCTGAGTCTCCCCACAACTGAGCCTCTGGTAGCACTACACTGTATCTCTTTTCAAGTACGACTCTTGATGGCATTGAGTCAAGGGGCATGGAGAGAATCGTTGGATCGATGTCCATGCCTTCTCTGTGTTCCAATGCCGGACAAGGGCCGTACCAGTTCCCACTGTGTTTCAGTCTGCAGATGGCCTTCAAGGCCTCTCCTCGGATGAAAGCATCAAGTGGTGGTAAACCAATCAGAGCATCTAGTGCCGGGCCTGAAGTAGTCGGAAAAGCTCCGCTGCAACAGATGGCCGCAGTGCGTTGTAGTCTCGATAAGGTCCTCCTGACTCCCACTAGGGATAGTCTGCTCATCCAGACCACTGATGCATAGGTGATGATGGGTCTTATCATAGCCGTGTAGATCCATAGGACCTTGCTAGGAGAGAGACCCCACGTTTTCCCAAAGACACCTTTGCACTGCCAGAAAGCTGTCAGTGCTTTGGATGCCTTTGCTTCAACGTGTGATTTCCATAGGAGCTTACTATCGAGGATTACTCCAAGATATTTAATTTCCTTGGATAGCTGGATTGTGACTCCTTTTAGCTTTGGCAGAGCGAGTCCATCAAGCTTCCTCCTTCTGGTAAAGAGGACAATACCAGTCTTGGCGGGATTTGCCGATAGCCCGTTCGCACAGCACCAAATGTCAATCCGATCCAGAGTTTTCTGCACTTTCCTGCAGATATTCATAAGCGAAGGGCCTGTTACCAGACAAGCAACATCGTCCGCATATGCTTGTGCGTAGACTCCCGACTCGTTTAGAGTGGTGAGTAGAGGATCGATTACCATGCACCAGAGCAATGGAGACAGCACACCGCCTTGGGGGCAGCCTCTATTAACCCCAGATGACACCAGCAGATCTTCCTCTGCCCGCACCGAAACGATTCTTTGGGCCGGCATCGAACGAATCCAATTTACTAGCACCCGGTCTACGCCGTGCCTACTGGCAGAGTTACACATACTGTCAAAAGTGGCATTATCAAACGCCCCCTCTATGTCTAAAAAGATGCCCATAGCGTAGTCCCTCCTGTCGATGGCCAGCTCTACCCTAGCAACAAGGTTTTGCAGTGCCGACTCGCAGGATTTTCCACTCTGATAGGCATGCTGAAATAGAGACAGAGGGTGAGCCTTCAGCGACTTCTGACGTATGCGCAGTTCCACTAGTCGTTCGAGACTTTTCAGCATGAAAGAGGTCATGCTGATGGGTCTAAAGCTTTTGGGGCTGGTGTAGTCGTCTTTTCGAACCTTTGGGATGAAAGCGACCCTCACCATCCTCCAAGAGCGTGGTATGTAAGCCAGTGCCAGGCATGCCGAGAAGATTTTCTTCAGGGCCGCTGTCACGAACTCCGCACCCTCCTTCAGCATGGCAGGATATATGCCATCTGGTCCGGGCGACTTGTAGTCGCCAAAAGATTTGATGGCAAATCGAATGGCGGCCTCATTCGCCACAGATCTGGCAACGAACCAGTCATGCCGAGAAAGTGTAGCAGCTCTGACAACTGCCTTTATCAATAAGGGCTGTTGCCGGCTGATGCTTATCTGATTACCAGGAAAGTGAGACTCCATCAGCAAGCTGAGTGTCTCACTTTTCCGCTCCGTGAAGGAGCCATCAGATTTCCTAAGTGACCCCAGCTTTGCCGTTGGGTCCCTTTTCAGGACCCTAACCAGTTTCGCCGTGTCACTCAGAGATTCAATACCGCTGCAGAATTCCCTAAATGAGGCTTTTTTCGATTCCCGAATAAGCCTCTTGTAGTTCTTCTGAACATCACGGTATCGCTCCCAGTCCTCTGCAAGGTTAGTCTTGAGGGCCCGGTTTAGAAGTTTTCTCGACTCACGCCTCAACATCTGGAGCTCTCGATTCCACCAAGGAACGGGAGTCCGGCTCGGGAGAGGTCGAATTGGACAGGCTGACTCAAAACAATCGGTTAGGGCAGCGTTGAGTTTCTCAACAGCCGCCTCAATGGCCTGTTCTTTTCGAAGTCTTGGTGGCGCAACGTCAAGGTCCCGCGGCGCCTCCCTAAACTTCTGCCAGTCTGTTTTTCTTGGGTTTCTAGAGGGCAATGGCATTTGTGCCTCCTCGCCACACTGAAACTCAATGTACCTGTAGTCCGAGCACGAATCTTCGGCAAGGACTCTCCAGTTCTTGATTGACCACCCCAATTTTAAGTTTGATAGGGTTAGATCAATGGCTTGCAAATGTTTAAGTTTGATGAAAAATGAAAAAGTTGTTATTACCTAAAATCTGATATATATCGTTTGCTTTGATTGGATGATAAACTCCTTCCTCAGATACTGGCATTAGAAATTATGATTCACCTTTTTTTAATGCAAATCCGTTATTTGGCGATTTTTTAAAAGCTGCATGACGGAAAAAAATATATGTAAATGGATTTTCATACTTAGCCAAAGATTTTACATAATCAGTCGGTTCTAAGTTACCGGAACAACCCGGATTTATATCCGGCCAAGGCCTGTTTATGCCGCTACAATAACAATAGTAACATAGAAACTGTGAGGTCAGACCCATATTATACCGTAAGTAGGTAGTAAGCAGCCATCTTAGCTTTAAAATCGCCTACAACCAATTAATGCTTTAGCGCGCACGACAAACATCACTCACATCTGCGTACCTGACCATAAGAACATAGAAGGAAATGAGGTAGATGATGAATTGGCAAGACTGGGAGCATCCTATAACGAATCCGAAGCAATAGAAATAGGCTGTCCCAAAAGCGTACGAAAAAGAGAGATCTTCTCGCTATTCCAGAAGCAGACCGTTGACAGATGGACTAACATGGATACCTCCAAAATAACTAAACAAACGTTGCCCAGTTTCTCGGTGGTTAAATTTAAAGAAATTGTAGGTAAGAAAATAGGCGACATAGGCAGATTCACAGTCAAATAAAGATGGTTTCGCTAACAAAAAGCAGTGGTGGGTCAATCGTGGTTTGTATAATATTTTGCTGAAAAAAGCAGTAGTGGGTCAATCGTAGTTTGTATAATTATTTGTTGAAAACAAAAAACAAAAAAAATCACTGACGATGTTTTACACATTTTAATGGCACGAAAGTCAATAATTAGTAGAAGTTTCCATATACAAATTACAACAAAAAATGTTATAGGTAAAACGACAGACAGCTGTTATTAATTAAATCTAAAAGAGCATACGTCTCAAGCATGTGTACTTATTGACCTACTTGTAGCCCATTTATGTAAGTCAGTAAATGTGGGAGAACTTGCTTTTATTGTACGAGTATGTGAAGTGTGAGTAGGTGAATAGACTTGTGAATATGTACGCATAATCTGTATGTATATGTAAGTTACATGCATTTATATGTATGTATGTGTAAGTACATATATAGACGTATATATATTATTATTATATTATACGTATTTGTATAAGTTATTAGACGAAGGTAAATGAACCGATTACTTGGAACTTAATAAATATTTATACAATTCATTACATAGAAAAGCTATTCTAAACTTGGCTAATAATAGTTGTCGGCTAATGGAAACTCGTTAACCTACTGCAATAACTATTGCACAAGTAGAATCAACCCTTCAGAGAAAGGCACTACCAAACAAAACCAGGGGGCTAAGAGTGAATTTAGAGTAATTATTAGCAGTAGCAATCATTAGGCGATGATTAAGAAAATTCTTTCTTCGATAGTTTGTGACTAGTAATGAATTTGTTCACGCTTCAGACTACTCAGTTTTTTTCGGAAAACATTTAATACCTTATGCCGCAATAGTAAATTGTGCTTCTAACGGAGGACGTAATAACTACTACAGAAAACCACTAACGTTGGCACTTCAAAAGCATTGAAAAAAGACATTTAATATCTTTTGGCGAAAATTGCATGGCCTATCAATTTTTGATCTGATCAATTTGATTTTTGATAATATCTGGAACATAATTTACAATACTGAAAGCAACGAAATTTAATGCTTTTGGCAGCAAATTATCTATTCTAAAATATATTTCTGAAATACAATTGTCTATTCTGAAATTTAATCAACGTTTTCTAAAGTGCAATGAACTATTTTGAAGCCCAGTTTTTTGAAGTACTGCTGAAAGAGGTGTAGATATAGCAGAGTTAATATACAGGAGAACCTACACTCGACACTCGTTTTTATTTTTCTTATATAGACAGATCCTTTACTTAACTATTTTCTTTCTTAAATTTATATATTTAGTGAGAAGGCCACAGTTGCCAGTGCCTTAAGCAACTAACTAATTATTTATAATTATTTTACTTCCAAATAAAGAAATAAAATTTAATAATAAGGATAATAAGGTAGTTAACACATGACGCCATGGTAGAAATCTGCGAGAAGAGCAACTATTTGCGCAGGTTTTTTTGCTCTGCTATTCCTTGGAGATATAATAGTTGGAGATCTGTCTCTTAGCATCTGAAGAACTGCCAGCATTACGGCAACCACAGTCATGACAGCATCCTACTACCGTTACTTTGTTGTTGGCGAATTTGAAAAGAAGAAGTGACGACAGCACAGGAAATAAACAAACCTTTGTATGCCAAATCATTAGTTTGTAGTGAATATTTTGATTTCTAAATAATAATAATAAAAAAAATAATAATAAAAAAAAAATAATAAAATTAATAATATAAAAAAGTAATAAAAATGAAGTGCTATTAAATCCTCCAAATGCAGTTTATCCCTTTCCTTTCCACTAGCTTTCGCTTATCCTCCTCATCTGTTCGTTTATTTCATTTCACGGCTTGGCATGGCGCAATATTATGTTTTAGTGTTCTTAAACATCACCAAAAAGTATTGTGGCTATGCAGCGAAAGCACTAATTTTGTTTTTTTAATACAATTTTGACTTTGCTATGTTGCCCAGGTCTCAAATAAGTATTTCGTTTAGCTGTGCTGTGGCTTAAATTGAGCTATTTCAAACAGCTCAGACGCGGCACAGTTTAAAATCTTGCTTCGTTTTATTTACTTATTAGAAATATAAATTAGCTACGACTATCCGTCTAATGAATGAAGATACTGTGGTTTCGCTGCGGAGGAACGATAGCACAGCGCAAAAATTCTAAAAACAAAATACTCGCAGACCACGTCAAATGATAAAATTAAAATTTTGATGTTTTTCCTTTTTTTAAGATTCATAATTTTTTTATATATAAAGGTGCAGCTCATTATCAGTGGCCTCTGTAGCCATTTGGAAGTGCACTGGTTTGAGGTTTCCAGGCATGAAACACCAAATGATAGAAAAAGTTTTCAAAGAGTATTTCTGCCATGAAAAACCTTACAAAAAACTATCCGCTATTCGGCGGGGGCCTAAAACTCTTTGTGTAACTAGAGGGTGCTAGCGCCAATTATTGTAGATATATGTAAATATAGAGCTCATACGCTAAAAAAAACTTTGCCACCCTTTGCAAACTATGAGGCTTACAACCTGCTCGATCTACACAACATCTGTGGTCATCTTGCAACACAAAAGTAAGGCAAGGCGGTTACGGCAGCCAATACGGAAGCAAAGCTCTGACTTTTCCTAAATCGCTGTAACAACCTTCGCAGTAAAGCGACAGCACAGCTCTGGGTTTTTTCTTGGTATTGCTTTACTTTCACCGGAGCTTTAGTTTTCGCATCCAAAGTATAGGCGAGGCGAATGTAATGAAAACCTGAGAGCAATTTGAAACGCTGGTTGCCACTACGCGCAACAGGAAGTTTTCCCTGCAGGGTACTAATCTTTTATGCACAATTCATATATTCGTTTACATATGTGCTTGCGTGTTTGCGTGGGCATGTGTGGGTGTATATGTACATATGTATTTTGGTTGTCACATTAATTTTCAATAATTATTCACAAAAGGGCGGCATGAAAGGTTCGCGTTACGGCTAACTTTGATAACTGCTGATGTGTGGTGTCTGTATGAAGGAGATCAACCCTGACAGGATAGTCGTACAAGTTGCTTCAATTAATTAAAACTTTTAAAGTTCAGCTGGAAGGGTCCACTAGTATTTTATAACAGCCATTGATATAATATTGTAGAGTTTGTTGCCGCAGGGAGGTAGAAGGCGAGGATCAAAAAGTTAAATATCCAATTTGCTATGAAAGAAATTAGGTGGTAGACTATAAAAAAAGCTCTTAAATCGTAACCGTAATTATGTATTACATGTATTTCGTGAGGATGCAAAAAGTCCTGAGGCCTTGACCAGGACAACTAAAAATTGGAATGGTCAATAGTTAGAGGAAGCAGCAGACTCACTGCTGGAGTAATTGGTCACGTGCTTATGTGACTGTTAAATTCATTTAAAATTATAATCTTTTAAAATTTGCTGCTGTTTCAGCATTTAGCCCACGGAATTTTCACGAAATTGTCAAATCATTTTGTGAATCTGTGAACTTTTCCAATTAGCGGCAAACGCAATTATCTGCGGAACATTTTCGTTATTGACTTTTGTGGTCTACTAAATAAAATATGTTTGCTTTTGCTAACCATTTTCGATAAAGCTCGCTGGACGTGTTTTTAATTAATATTGAAATTAAATTTTTTTTTCAATTTGTAGTTACTTGCACGTACTCTGAGAGGTTGCAGACATGTCGTTGTGCGAGTCGAGGTAATGTTAACGCCTCGTCAAATAACAATAACAAAGTGATAGTCAACTGGCTTTGGCAGCCGCGTTAAATTAATGTCAAAATATTTTCATTTTCTGTTTTTCCCATTTATTTTGATTATTTTTTTGCTTTTTTCTATGCTTCCTTTGGCTTTCTAGCGGACACAGATTTTACGAAAAACTTCAACTGGAAAATTAGCGTTGCAAATGACGTTTGAAGTGAGCGAACTAAAACAAAATAAAGTTGTATGTATGTAAGTAGGTACCTTCATAAATCAAAGCAAATGCAAAAAATAAAAATTTTAAAAAATAAATTTTGCTTAAAGACCGTGTGTACTTACATATTCAAGCGACGAAAAAACAAAAAACAAAAAAAAAACTTAAAAAAAAACGCGGTAATATTGTTGAGAAATTTTGCAAATGTTTAACTATGTACATACGTATGTATGTATGTATGCACTAGCACGAACAGTCGCAAAGGCGCTGAGGGGCGATAAAGCCATTTGGCAGGGAAAGATTTATTTGGGTCGTTTGATATACCAACTAAATACTGGTCCGAAAGTACGTTCAGCTTTCGCATGCATAATTGCGACAGTTAAGTATGTACAGTGGCGGCCATACTAATTGGGCGGGTTTAATTTTACAACTTTTAACCCTCCGTTGTACACCACATTTTAAACCTTGGGGATGTATACCTCGGATCTTACCTTCTTTCTCATTGGTTTTGGCATGCATTGAGCTACCTACAGAAGAAAAAATATTCGCTGGAAATATTTCGGTTTGTAAAGAAAAACCTTTTTTGTTCGTTTATTTTGTTTGTTCTTTATTTTGACTCATTTCGAAGAAGGTTGAAGAAACAAAATGCGATAGCACCAAAATTTATGATGAAATATGAAATGATCTTTATTATGGGTTCGGGGGAAGGCAAGCAAAACATGTAGTATATGAGACTTTTGAGTGCTGTTGACATACTAGATTCATGCATGCAGTACAATAAAAACGAGTTTTTCGACGAACTTTATCACCCCCTTGTAAACAAAGACGACAAGTCTCTTTTCGTTGCGAGTGTATCGGCACCGGTTGGTTGATTAACTACGATATTCACAGGGATATTTATTTTTTTGTTTAAAAATGATTCCATAGCCAAACGAGTAGTAAATTGAGAAATAATGCTTTGATTACTCATACGATTTTCGATGTTTGCAACAACCAATGTATTCGATATAGTCGTCAAAAAATTGCACCTAGCATCACTTTTTCTTAGCCCATCGACTTCCTTGCAAATACAAAACGCTGCCAATGCCATGACATCCAACATGCTGCAAAAGAAAGCAAAGGTCGACTTGTTGGCCGTTTTTATGTGAAATGTGTGACCATTTGATCCATACAATCGACGCCAGCTTTATGTGCATTATAATATAAAATTGCCTCGCCTAAATAGTCTAAATATAGATTTACCATGAAAAAGAAAAAAAAGCAGGTAAAATAGTCAAAATGTATCATATCACAAATGTACACACAAATGTTGTACGAGGTGTACAACCAAAAGTGCAACTTTTTACATCCTTTTTTTCGTCCTGTTCGAGGATCCTCTTAAAATAGAAAATTAAATTTTAGGAAGCTACCTAGAAGCACAAGAAGGGTTAAGGTTTTACAACAAATTTATTTATTTTTACATATGCAAATAAATAAATAAATAGAACTTAATGAGCTGTTTTTGTTGCTGTATAGTATAAACATTCTCAATGCATGTACGATAGGATATAATTCCGGGTCGTTCCGGTAGCGTACATTCGACTGTCGTGGGAATGAGTTCAAAGCCAACTGTGACATCTACTGAAAATGTTTTTCCCAATTGTTCTGCGTGGAAAAGAACTACTTTCTCATTCAGTAGCGACAAAAACCTGTAGGTCTCTTTGTGTATTTGTAAAGATATATTGAGGTATTTCGTTAATCATCAAGCACTCGCTTATTTGGGCGAATAGAAAAACAGACAATCATTGCTCTATTTAATTTTTTACTCATTTCTTGAACATAATACATCTAGAAAAAATTTAAAATATAAATAAAAACCATCCTCCAAAAGTTATAAAAGATCATCGTAAGAGAACAAAAAACCTTTTTGTCCATCGGCCAAGCAAAACGAAGTAAAGTTTAACAATTGGCATCGATTTTTGTGATATCATTAATTAGCTTTTGTAGTATCGATGATCGTTTTCTTATATTTATAAGTCTTGTAAATATCGTAAATCTAAAATTTGCATATATTTGCAAAAAACCATGAAAATAGTTTTTTTGGTATTGTAAATTTCGTAAAACGTTTAATTTTGAAGAAATATGAAACACGAACATAAACTAACTAAATTTCATTATTACCATTAACATGTTTTTAGCGCTTAAAGGATTTCCTAAATAATAAACATTTTTACAATCTCTTGCTTTTTATTATACTATTTGACTATATCTCGAAAACTACATGACAGAAAATAGATTGTGCATTTGCGACCTCAGGATCAATTTCACATTGTAATTGGAATGTCTAGTTCTTGGGGGTTTTCGGCTGTAAACTAGTGTAATGAAAGAGTCTAAACAACCGTTATAGAAATGTAATGAGAATTTATAATTTTTGCAAATGGCGTCCATATACGAGTATGTGGCTATAATTTTCCGAATCTATTATCTTTTTTTTTTGCTCTTTTTCAGCTAAGACATGGAGGACTACAACTTAACTCAAAAAATGAAGAGATATGCAGTTATCGTCGTTATATGTCCAAATCACACCGATTTAGAAATCTAGCATTAGGCGGCGATGCCGACTCTGTTACAAAACGCAAAAAACACGAGCAACGTTCTGACATTGTCCAATCGGCAGAATTTATTCAAAAAGTGCAAGCGATCATTAGCAAGGGCCCTTCAAAATCAATGAGGATCTTATACGGTCGGTTGAGTGGTCCATGAAGATTTTCGTTATAAATTTTACGTTACGCGCAGAGGACAGTTTGTGTCGGAACAAACACGAGAACAGCGAGGTATCCGATAAAAACGCCTTCTAAGCAAAATTAAACACCCTGAAGCGCTTGAGAACATCGGGAATTTATGGCCGTCTAACTCACCAGACTATAATCCTCCGGATTACGGTATGGGGCGTAGTTAAGTGTGAAAACAATAAGCATCCTCATAACACCCTTTCTTTTCTTAAAATGTTACAAACACGAAAACAAAAAAAGCCAAATTCCAAAAGGCCTAACATTTCGCGTCACCACTGTGTTAAAGGCGAAGTATACAGTTTGTTGCACGCGCAAAAAATAAACCAAAGCGCAATGCGTAGAAGTTGCAAAACAGTCGGAGAAGGAGAGGAATAAAAAGTTTAATTGACTACACTCAAAACAAAAATAAATGAAAATTTGAGAGAGATTAAAAAAAATTACTAAGACATAAAAGAGATTATAAAGACTTTAAAATTCTAATTTCTCATTTCGCTGAATGAATTTTTACAAAGGAACCTTTTAATTACAAGCTTGCCAGAAAATTTCATACTAGGCAGCCAGGAACCTCATCAAAGGCACAAAAGCCAATTGGCAATGCTGACATCAACCTCATGCTGACCTCAACCCACCCCGCACTCCCTGCCTTCGATCTGTGAGCGGTGGCAGCGCTACTGCGCTCGAGAAAGTCCATCGAAACAACGCTGGCGGCGCAAAGCGTACGCTGCTTAACGCTGAGGCTGAGAAGTGGCACAAACAAGCACAAGCAGCCTCACTTTCTTTTTGCTTGTGCTTGTGGAGCTTGTGTTGCATGTGCTTCAAAGATTGTTGACACCAACCATGTCTAGCAGTTTGCACAGGCAAACAATTTCGTTTTGCTGGCAATAACAACGTCAATTAAAGACAAAAGACAGCTAAAGCAGCAGTAGCAGCAACAACAACAACAAAGACAGCAATTGTGTTTACAAGAACAATAGCAGTAACAAGTAACCGACATCAGGCGATGCGGCAACATGCCACAGATACACGTTATAAATGGCACAACGGCATATGTTGCTCCATCTGCTGCTGCTGCTCCATCTGCTGCTGCTTTGTGCATGTATTGTAGTTGCGCTCCCTGACGTTGGGCGAGTCAAAAAAGTCAATTGACGAGCTGGCAAACTGACTGACAAAGCGTTTGCGCAGCTAACAACAGGCCATCCACCAGCCGTCACCAAGCGGGGAAAGTGTGCTCGCGGTGAAAACCTGTACCTTCATGCCATTGCCATAAAATTGTAAGTGGGCCATCAACATCATCATCAGTTTGTTTGTTGGTTAGCTGGTTGACTGGCACGCGAGCTCCTCCTGCTCGTTGGAAAATATGCCATTTTGTCTGATTATGCGAGTAAATATAAAACATTGTATTTATTTTGAAATTCATGCGGCAAGAATGAGCCAAATTACATACCTACATGTGTACATAAGTGTTGAGTAAAAATAAATAAAGCGAATGTTTAAATAAATCAGTGTAAATAATTAACACAGGCTTTGCGGTTGATTGAAATAGATGAGTGCTGCCAATGGAATTACGGTTGGAATTGAATTATTTTTCAATTATGGAATTAATTGAGGCTTGCGTATTGTATACACATACATGCATATAAGTAACTATTTTCTCGCATCTCAATATTTCAAAAACCTTTGCAAACTATAATAGCTATTTTGACAAGCTCTGCGTGCGATTTGCAACTGCGCAAAGTTAAAAAAAAATTGATTTTTTGGAAATGGTTATTTCAGACGTGATTTTTATCATATACTTGTGCTCTCATATTTAAGTCGCTTTATCATATAATAATAATATTCTCAAAAAAAAAAAAAAAAAAAAAAATGTCGAGCATTAGTTATAGTATATAGGAAAATACCCAACACCATCAGCGGAAAGAATTGCCAAAAATCAATGCGATTTTTTGAACCGCTTGAAACTTGAACTTCATTACATCGAAATTCGATGCATTACAAAACTATTCATAGAAATTCTGATTAAAAAGTTTAAAATTTTGACGAAAATTTGGTGAATTTTTATAAATCTTATATATACAACGTTTGCAACTTTACGCTATATTGTTTTTGTTGTTGCATGAACTATATTTTTATAAAATATATGTATATTTGAAATTAAAAAATATATAATTGAATTATAATAAAAAAATAAATAAATGAATAGTCAAAAGTTGTCCATATGTGGTGTACACTCTCTTATGACGCTGACTGTATATTTAACACTGCGTACACAAAAGTTTTCTAAAGGTTCAGATTAGAATTTTTGTTTGAAAGTCGATATATTGTTTTGATCGGAGTGATATAAATTAACTCTCCTTTTATCCGACCAAAAAATTTTTTATCACTTGTTCTCGACAAGTTCGGCAGCAAAATAATTTTCATGTCAAAATCATTTTAAAGTGGCTCAATCCACATTGTCTGTCAAAAAATTTCTCTTCAACTTCGGATTCCCAGCGCTGAACTATACTCCTTGAGCGACGTATGTTGCAATGTGCGAAATCTATTTTTTCCGGGAAAAAACTATAGCACCTCAATATTTTGACCAGTTTGACTTTTTTTCTTTAATGCTCATTTTCTTTTTTTTGTTTTTTAATTAAGTACTGACTGATGAAAATCCATTGAAATTCAAACTTTATAAAACAATTATAAAAAATTCTATCAACCTCCACTAAAATTTTGACACCTTTCTTTTATAGCTCTTTACATTTCAGTACAATAAAGTGCAAGTTTGAGATGGCTCGAAATTCGTGTTGATTTCTGAAAAAAAAAAAAATGTCGGCGGGGTTGCCCATTTTCTTCTACAGGGTCCGGCACTCGAATTGGAGAGAGTAAACGCGAACAAAGAAAATCAGTAATGGATTTCAAACTTAATAGTGTGGTTCCATTATAATGATACTGGTAGCATCGCGAGACGTCATGGAGGTGGTCATCAAAACATTGCAACGTCAAGTGAAAAGGTTCAAAAAGTGAAGAAGCCACTTGAGCGAAATCTCCTACGAAGTGCCAATTAAATGGCGAAAGAACCGAAAATATCTGACCCTAACATCCGTCACATACTGAAAAATAATCTCAAAGTCAAGCCTTACAAGGTCCAGAAGGTGCATGATCTCACACCAAAGCAGCAATAAGTCAGACTTGAGAGAGCGAAGGAGTTGCTTCACTTGCCCGAAAGCGGTCAATCTCCGAACATTATGTTACGAGAAAAATTTTCAAATTAAGCAATTCGTAAACTCTTAAAACGATATAGTTTATTTGACCGACCGTTCATACGAGAATTTGATTCATCGATTGACCTCCAGGAGGCAGCACCCGCCACAGCTAATGGTTTGGGCCGCTGTAACCGCAGATGGGCGCTCTCCAATCATTTTCATCGAGCCTGGCGTCAAGGTAAATGCGAAATATTATCCCGTAAGTATTCTGGAGGTTGCTTTGAAGCCGTGGGCATACAAACATTTCGGTGGCAGACCATGCACGATTCAACAGGACTCGGCACTATCACACATACATATGTAGATCCAGTGAACCAAGAGTGGCTAAAAAACAACGTTCCGACGTTCATAACGTCCACACAATGGCTCTCGAATTGACCAGATGCGAATCCGATAGATTATTCTCTTTGGGCTATTTCGAAAAGCAAGGTCCAAACTAAAAGATTCAGTCTCGAGGCGCTGACAAAAGCCATTGTCCGCGAGTGGGCCAAACAACCTGCCAAGTCACATTCGGGCAGTAAATGAATAAAAGTAAATTTCCAAACTAAATTTATAACGTTTTTAATTGGTTACACTTCGAGTGCCCGACCTTGTATGAAGCCGTTTTCTGTTTACATGTTTAGTTTTCACATCAAATGGAATAATTATTCATAACAATGCAAAATGATGGAGAATTAGTGAAGAAAATTCTCTGCTTTCATTAAAATGTCAGACACTTTTTTCTTCAAACTACTCCGTACAGATATTTTTTGACAATTGCAAAGTATTTTATGACATAATGCAATTATTACAACTGTGGATAATACATTTTTTAAGAATCTGAGTTTTAATAATTTAACTTGGCTCTTAAAAACACACAGAAATCCTGAGGATTTAGGTCGCACGCCTTCTTGGTAAGCGCATAACATAAATTCGTATGTACAAAAACAATAGCATTAATATGCTCGTAGATGTGTTGAGCTGAAAATTACAAACATCTGCTGCGCCGACCAAAGAGGGGGCGGCACCAAAGCCGCACTTACAAGATGTCTGCAAATAAGTGCATGCATGCGATCAAATAAATTTGCACACACACTCACACATGCAGGCAAAGACTATCTAAAGGCGACTGTGAGAGCACGACACCAATCGCCTACAAATGCACGAGATGACAGCTAGCTTCGGGTGGTGCTAGCGCTGCTACACAATTGCCTGAAGATTCCTTTGCGCCAAATGGGGAAACTTGTAGTGCTGCTAGTTGCAAAAAGACAACTCATATATACATACATACATACCTATATTTGTATGTGCTGAAACTGCAACCACTACTGCTTCGTTAAAGCTGATTCAACGTAGTTGCTTTGCTTTGCTAACGTAGAATGTCGCTATCCTATGCTTTTATGGCTCGTGTACGCCAATTGGTTCGGTTAGGTTGAGCGGCAACTTGCGCTGTCAGCTTGCAGCTTGTTCTAATCGCTTTTGTCGCCGTCATTGCCGTCGGTTGAGGTACTCGTATAAGCCATGCCATAGCATCGCATGCTGCGTGCATTTTAGTTGATTTTGCTAAAAATATGTATGTATGTGTGTGTATGTAATACCTTTATTCGCTGCACTTTAGGCATTGTCATGTGTCGCTGAGATACCATAAGTGAGGCATGTGGAAAAGGGGAAGCGAACAATGTGCAGAAGATACCACAAGTGGTGCTCCTTGATGGAGATCTGTATGCAACTGATGACGGCTGGCATAATCTTAACTAAAGAGACTAAAATACATACTTACTACTTCCATTTTGTCAAAATTTGTTCGCTTCGCATGTAATTGAGAGATTACAGCGAAAAATTTTCACCTTAACTTCATTGAATAAGTGGTAGTGCCAGCAGCAGATACGTAGCTGTGGAAAGCACAATTTGCAATTGAAAATGACTATAAAGGAGTGGCGACCATGACAAGTGGAAGTGAGTTTGTATGTGTAGCAAGCCAGCGTAGGAGCTAACCCTAAGCACGTTGGGTAGCGCTTCAAGTGTCTTAAAAGTGAAGGCATTTGAGAAAATGTGGTGAATTTGTAAGTCATCCGCCTGTGAAGTAGTTGAGGAAGGAATTTGCGCATTAGGATGGCAGAAAAAAGAGAAGAAATTTGTTTCTTGATGCAGCTCCCAAGACCGATTTTTGTTTGGTTCTTCTGAAGTTTAACAAAGGAAAGCTTAAGAAGATTGAGATCGTTAACTGAAAGAATTTAGTAAGTCAAACTGGGAAGTAAAGGGATTTTAAGGGGGCTCCAGCTTCTCCAGCACTTTAAAAAAATTTTCATTTTTTATTTTTTGCTTCAAAAAATCATTTACAATCTAAAGAATACCTTTTCAATGTTTAAAGCTTAATAGAAAGCCTAAAAAGTCCCTATAAAGTCAGTGAAGTGATGAGCGTCGAACGAAATATGAGTAAGAACGAAAACTTTAATCGCGTTTTTACGCGAAATATGTGGAATATAACTCAAAACGATATCAACTTAAAATATTACAGGGATATTGTTTAATATATTGGTCTTTACCATGTACCTGAAAGTTTATATTAATTATCACAAAAAATATTGTTTTCAACAATTTGTTTATGAAAAAGGGTTATTTTTTTCTTTTTTACTTCAAAAAATTGTTGTTTTTTGTTTTTTAAATAGGTAAGTGCAAAGCGGAATATCTTATTTTCGTGAAAAATTTTTGTCTGGTTGATGTCAGTTGATCACAAGAGGCTGTACATTCCACGGTGCAAATTAAAGGAGCAACTGTAGCGCCGCCATTTTGTTTTTTGTTTTTTATTAAAAAAAAAAAATGTTGTATATTAATTTAAGCACGAATATTAATATGTAATTTGTTTTATAAATACCTTCAGTTTTTTGTAAAAAAATGATTGAAAAACTCGTTGTCTGGAGGAACTGCCCCACACATTTGACTTAAGCACATATGACTGATTTTTTCTCAAAACCAATTTTTTTTGTTTTTTTTTTTTGCATTTTGCATTGCAAAGTTTAACAATTCCTTAATTTCATGTGTCATTGTGTCAAAACCTCAAGCAAAACTTACGAAGATAGAGAACTTTAGCTGGAAGAATTTAGTAAGTGAACTTGGAACTAGTGAGACTTTAAGCACATTTGACTGATTTTTTTTTAAACCAATTTTTATTTTTTTGTATTTGTTAAAACTCAACACTTCCTTAGTTTTGTGTCAAAATTTCAAAGAAATCAGAGGAAAACTTACGGAGATAGAGAACTTTAACTAAATGAATTTAGTAAGGGAAGCTGGGGAGAACACATTTGACTGATTTCTTTCCAAAACACCGTTTTTGTTTTTGATTTTTTTGTAGTTTAACAATACCTTAATCTCGTGTCAAAATTTCAAGCAAACCTCAGGAAAACTTACGCAGATACATATAGAACTTTAACTGAACAGCTGGTAGAGTAGTAGACACATTGAAGCAGCAGGTTTTGTTTTTATTTTTTATTTTTTTCAATTTACCTACTTGACACCGTCAATCTTTGTTTAAAGATTTTGATATTCCTGGGGCCAAACTAAGGATGATAGATTACCAGGTTTGCTATTTAGCTATGGTGAAAAGGTAAATTGTGAGGGGAACTTTGGCAACCACGTCACTGGGGATCTTGGTAGCCGAATTCTGCACAATCATTTCACTTGTATTCACACACAATCGCCCAATCAATCGTTGTACGACGGCAATGAAGTGCCATTGGTTGATTCTTTTCGTATATAACCAACATAATCTCAGTAAACTCAACACAATTTGTGAACACACCTCAAGTGACTTCAGCGGATCTGCCGACTCATTGAAAATTATTGTGGAACTTCTTTGGCAAAAAAGAACTTCTTTGCCAGAAAAATAACTTTTTGATATAAAAAATGTTTACAAATCGATATTTTTTAATCTCCTCTTCTAATTTCTCTTTACTAATGTGTAAAATATTATAAAATTTGCGTTAAAAAAATATAGTTTTTCCTTTTTGGCCAAAAAAAATTAAATGAAAAAAGAATGCTTTGTAATACTGTAAAGTCGCGTTTAAATTGTTGTTAAAAATGTACAAAAAGGTGCATTTTATATACGGGAGTTCAATGGCAATTTTTCTAACGGCCGAGCAGGTAACTAGTAAAAAAATAAACAAGAGGTGTCAAATTTTTTCACCCTGGAAAATTTATGGAGTAGCAACGAGCAAAAAAAAAATTCTGGGGTTTTGGACCATCCTAACTCTCATAGATAACCAACTCTCATAGATATTAAAGTACGTATGTATATATACATATATAGTATATATTTATCTACTTACCCATAAATACATATGTACGCTTTAATACATTCCATTCACTTTGCAAGTGTAAAAAGCCCAAAGCATTCATTTACTAATTGTGCGCTAAAAGGGATTTTTCCCTTACTTTGTTGATGGGACGATTTTACTATAATTTCAATTCACTCTTGTATTTGTGTGTACGGGTACCCACTATCCTGCCTCGCTTAATTGAATGGTAAGGTGGATTTATTTTTGGAAAATGTTTGTATTCTCGTATTTCTACTGATAATATTTCGTCCATTTTTACTGCTGCTATTTATGTATTCATGAAATGATTTTAGGGTGAAAAATAAGCGTGAATATTTAGAAATTTTCTTTCACAAAACGTTAAATTGCATGAAATTCGTAAAATTATAATTAGATTTGCAGATGTTGTAGAGAGTTTTCTTCTATTTAAAGCATTTGTTTGGAAGTTTTCTTCAGCGAAATAAAATTGCCAAAAATCAATGGAAATTTTGATGTATTTGAAACGTGCACTTTGTTATACAAAAAATTGAATGAGCCCAGAATTTTTCTAAAAACTGATTAAGAGTTGGAAATTTTGATGAATTCTTGGTTAATTTTTTGAGATTTTTGTACACAGTTTGGAGCTATGATTTATATGTTTTTACTTTTATACTTTAATAGAACCATAAAAACAAAAATTAAATACAAAAAAAAAACTTAGTAATTTGGGCGCTGCTGTTATTTTGAACACAAGTGCATGAGGGCGGCTGGAATTTTTAAATCAATAGGCTTCCCTAGGATAGGTTAGGATGAAGCGGTTGTCCTGTGGGACACACTCACGCTCATAGCCCATTGTGATACTGCGTGGGGAGCTTGTCCCTATTTCTCCTAAAACCAGTGTGTGCTTTTCAAAAATGTTAGAATATCTCTGATTTCTGCAGAACTGAGATCTTCCTACTCATTAAAAAATTGTTTACCCAGAATAGTAAACCTGCGTCTGGATAGAGCAGGACAGTGGCACAGTAGGTGCGAGATTGTCTCTTCTTCGTCCTCATCTAGACAACTTCTACAGAACCCAAACGATGGGTGTGCCTACCTATATGTCTGAGATCAGTGTGCTAAGACTGTGCTTATTTTGGATTAGCAGATATTCTGTGCGTTTAACATTTAGAGTCGGCCTTCAGGAGGCTTCATTACGCCATATTTCGTTTGCTTTCCTTAGAATTTCTCCAAGGATGAGTAGCTTACATGTTTATAAGGGTATACCTACGTCATTTTCTATGTATTCATCGGCTCTACAGTTACCCTCAATGCCCCGATGGCCAGGAACCCATGTTACCTTTAGGTGAAATGACTTATCGCCGCTTGGCTATCAGTGAAAATAGTCGGGGAGCCGAAAAATGAAATAGATCCCAAGATGTTCGGAGTATACACCTTCGCTTACCCTGCCCTCGAGCTTTGAGCCATCTGTGTATACATGGATGGACCCGCCCTGTTTTACATCGACTCGTTCCCACTCTTCCCTTGAGAGTAGGAGGATCGTAAACGCTGTAATAGCAAGTATAGGCGGGAGTGCATAGTCCATAGGCTTCCTAATTAATATGAATTTCTAAGTCTCGATCTTCATTTCGCCCTTCCCCGATTTCTACTTGTATCTAAGCCGGAATCAAATTATTTTTAAGTCATATTGCACCGCTAATCTGTAAGGTTTTAAAATCGTAGAATTAATAAATGAAATGAAAACTTAAAGACTAAAATATGCAAAAGAAGATAACAACAAACAGCTAGCACAGGGTCGCATTCGCATCTTGCTACAATTCACAGTCTGAAAATATTCATTTAGTTTTTGAATATGAATTCGGAATATTTCCACCGCGGCTATGAGTTACATGATTCGTCCGATCAGTCCAATTTTTGACTACTTTTTCCTATAAATTTGGCCGTATGGCGCCAATTGTGGCTTAAATCTTTCGGTTATCGATCCTTCGTGTGACATAGGGCTTCAAACAAGCCTGCTCGCTATCTTGCGCGATTTTTGGGAATGTACTTTAATATGCTCCAGCTCTTCCCGATGCTTCTGGCTTCCCTTTCGACTGTTCGCCTCCAACTTTACCTTGGTTAACCAGGGTTGCGATAAACATTCGCAAAAGTATTCCAATCCGGTGCTTTTTGGGTAATGCATTTTTCATCTTTCCGTTGAGTATGACCAATCCATCTCCATTTAAAGCTATGTCCGTCCAAGCAAACTTTACCTGGAATGGAATAATCATCAAATCAGTTTTCGTTTCATTCTGCTTTCATCTTCTGCTACACAGTGCCCCGAAAAAGCTCTGATGACAGCAAATTGATATGTTCAGCCTTTTTGTCCGTCTCTAGATCCGATTTCGTTCTTGGATCTATCGGTAAAGAAAATATCCGTCAAATTCCGTTGAATGCACTCTGGATTACTCCATTGCTGACGTAATTTGACCAATTTGCGAAGATACTGTTCAAATAGCAGCTTAAAGATTTCTTTGTGTCTCGAAGTTCCATCTTCATGTCAGAAACCATAATTATGGAGCCTACACATTGCTTTTATTGCTTCCTGTTGTATCTTAAGATCCAAGCGCAGCAAATCAAGCATAGCATCTAGGGCATCGCTGGAAGTTGTACTCATGGCACCCGTAATGCATAAACATGCACTCCCTTGCAGTCTGTATTCGCCACCAAACCACAGAGGCATAAGTGATGATTGGTGTGATGAGTGCTGTGTACATCCACCAGACCACAGCAGGTTTCAGACGCCAGGTTTTGCCAACATCTTTAGTGCGCGATGCACCTTCAGCAAAGCATGTGTTTCCCAAATCAGCTTCTTTTCCAAGTTTACTCTTAGATATCTAACTTCGTCAGCAAGACTGAGTGTGACACTTTTCAGTGCTGGAAGATTAGGCCCATCTAATTCTCTGTACTTTCAAAGCCTTCTAAGGGATTTATCTGATGTTAGCGCACATGCTTGGACATGAATTCCGAGTTCCTGTATCTCCGTTGGCAGAGAGTCTACGTCGAAACACCACAACAGCGGAGAAAGAACACCCACTTGACGGCATCATTGCTTGGCCCTGACGGTAATTAGTTCGTCACTGTTCTCACCAACGGTTAGCAGCCTCTCAGAGAGCATGGAATGTATCCATTTTACAATGGTTTGATTAATTCCGTGTCGTTCGGATGGGGAACAGATTGAGTCAAAAGTGGTATTATCAAAAGCCCTTTCAATGCCCACGAACACGCTCTTTGGTATCCGTCAGCTGACTCAATCTTGCTGACAAGATCATGTAAAGCTGATTCCCATGATTTTCCACTCCAACATAGAAATCAATACCTAGTGGACACCCGGCAATACCTTCACTCGAATATGTCTTTCTACCACTCGTTCCAGACTTTTCAACAAGAACGATGTCAAACTGATTGCTCTAAAACTTTTAGCTAGTCAGCTTTTCGTTTACCCCTTTCTTTGAAATAGCATAGATTGCTCAGGGGATAGGTCTGTTTTGTTGCAGTGCCCTTCGGTGCTATTACATTTCCTTAAGAATATGTAAATAATCAAACATAAAGGGCAAAAATACTGAAATTTTCGGCATAACGAATAAATTTACGAAATAAGTAAGACAATTCTAAAAATTCAAATAACGCGTGCAAAATTAGAATTTATCCACGAGTTCACTGAGTAAATTTCAACGCAAATCCAGCCAACAGCAAAGCAGGCACATTCAACTAAGCCCTTAAGCAAATACAAGTCTGCACCTACAAGAATTGGGTAGGAAATGTGAAGTGTGGATTGTGTAACCCAATCTGCCATAACGGAAAACTTGGCACACTGCTGAGCTGTTTTGAGCTTCACGTAGCGCAAAAGATGAAATTACATTTTTGTACATAGTCAGTCGGTTAGTCGGTTAGAAAGCACGTCGTTCAGACGCATGCAAATATGGTTATGCGAATATTTCCTACATTGAATAAAGTTAGTGCGGGCGGTGAATGAGTGGATACGCATCCATACACACATATAAAAGTATGTAAACAACTACATATGGGTGTGTGTGTGCTTGCAAAGAATTACCCAAAAATACAGTCCGATTATCTGGGCGTGGCGGTAGGTGATATTGGGGTTGGTTTTTTCAGTCGTACTGGCACAGCAACACATGCATATCGAAAAGTATCAAAGCATTATCCAAATACGCAATGTCTTGGGCGTTCCGTCGCGTGCTTTATCATAAACATTTCGACACTTTTACGACCTATTCGAAAATATGAAAATAGAATAATGCTTAAAGCTTCTGGCATTGTACTACAAGTATGCACATACTTAGAAAGTCACTTTAAGTTTTCACGCCAAAGAAAACAGCTCATCTATTTTTACCTTACACCAACTAAATCAAGAAAAAGTAATAACTGAAAAATTACGAATTAGTGAAACGAAATAGATGAGCTGACAACATCCAGAAGTTTTTAATTAAATTATGGGAAAAATGGGGGAAGACAAGCATGTAAAGTAGTGGGCATAATTATTCATGTTGAGCAATTTTTTTTGGATTTTTAAGTTAATTTGTTAATTATAAAACTTTACAAAGTTTTTGGACCAGCAAGCAGAAAGTATTTCGCAACTTACTTTTTGGTGCTTCACAGCCACTTTTTACATTACCAACAAGTTTCTTTAATAGTCACACTTAGCATGTAAAGTGCTTTTTAAATTTATACAAGGTGGCCCAAAATTACTCATTCAATTTTGTTTGAAAATAACTTTTTTACTAAATTAAACAAAACAATTAAATATTAAAATGAGTTTGAGTGATAGAAATCTTTATTTTGACCTTACGCACTCCATTGCATGTCTGTTTGTATGCCGCAGCTCGATATGACCACCTTTTGCCTTGACTATGGCTTATGGCAAGCTAACCAAATGTGACTTGCAGGTATTTTGCCCACTCGCGGACAATGGCTTTTGTCAGCGCCTCGAGACTGGTGAATCTTTTAGCTCGAACCTTGTTTTCCAAAATTGCCCAAGGAGAATAATCTATCGAATTCGCGTCTGGTGAATTTGAGAGCCATTATGTGGACGTTATGAAGCTCGAAACGTTGCTTTTTAGGCATTCTTGGTTCACTCGAGCTTTGTGAGACGGTGCCGAGTCCTGTTGAAACGTGCATGGTCTGCCTTCAAAGGCTTCAAAGCAAGCTCCTGAATTCCGATAATATTTCGCATTTACCTTAACGTCAGGATCGATGAAAACGATCTCTTCAAAGTGCCCATCTGTGGTTACAGCGGCCCAAACCATTACCTGTCGCGTTTGAACGGTCGGTCAAATGAACCCTATCTTTCTGGGAGTTTACGAATTGTTCAATTTGAAAAATTTTCTCGCCAGAAAACACACAAATTCACGGCTTTCGGTCAAGCGAAGCAACTCCTTCGCTATCTCGAGTTTGACTTGTTGCTGCTTTGGTGTGAGATCATGCGCCTTTTGGATCTCGTAAGGCTTAACTTTGAGATCATTTTTCAGTATGCGGCGGATGTTACGGTGAGATATTTTCAGTTCTTTCGCATTTTGATTGGCATTTCGTCGGGATTTCGCTGAAGTCGCTTCTTTACTTTTTGAATCAATTCACGTTACGTTGAAATTTTTTGATGACCACCTCTTCGCGATGCTACCAGTATCATTGTAATGAGTAATGGTGCGATAAACAAAAACTTTCTTTACTTTAAGGTGCTCAACCTCACAAACAATCGCTGGTGTGATTTTTCGGCCAAATATAATGGAATTACACTATTACGTTTGAAATCCATTACTGATTTTCTTTTTTTGCGTTTACTCTCGGCAAAATGCTTCCGCGTGCTTGTAAACTACTCTGGAGAGTCATTTAGCCAACTAACAGCCCATGCATCAGCTGCGCGAGCGGTCTGGAATTGGTTACACTTCGAGTGCCGGACCCTGTACAGTGTAACCTCTTCCAACGGAAACTTCCAGTAGCCGGACATCTGACTTGAGTGGACATTTTTTTCTATACCAAATCTTATATATCGGTAGAAGTCGCCCTTTTTTGAGTGGAGACCTCTCTTGAGGTCTGATCGACGGTGAGTGTACGTTCAAGAGAGGTTTCATTGCATATGTTTAGTCCTGCCATAAGTTCTATTACAATTTCAGTCCATTATATAATAGATATGAAATGATACTAAGTTAGTTTTATTTAATCATGTAAATATTAAAAATAAAGTCTAAATTTTAATTCGCATTGGTCACCATTTGCTTTTACACAAGATTTCAAATGATAAGGCCATTCAGTTATTACAGCCCGCATGGATATCTACGTCGCTGCTCGAACCAGAGATTGTTTGAGACTCTCCACATTTCTGTGAAGCCCTCGGCAGGCCATGTTCTCCAGAAACTGTAGTCCAATAGATTCAGTTCTGGACTTCCAGACGACCAATATTCTGCGGCTGTGAACCTAGGAATATTGTTTTTTAGCCATTGGTGTTTGGTTTTTGCCTTATGGGCTGAAGCGGAATCTTGCTGGAAGATCCAACGTCCTCCATTGAAGACAGTACTGCTCAACTAATTCACCACGCCTTCTAAGACATCATCCTGGTATACTTTTTCACGGTCTTAGCCCATTTTTCGCAGAAATTAGGAGATGTAACGCCTTTACAGGACACTTCCCTGCATGGCTGGAAATGGTCATGCTGCACCCTTGGAACAACATTTTTTGCGTCTTTAAAAGTTTTAGCATAGATTTTGTCGTTTTGCTTATTAAAAACTTCTTCACTGTGAATATTTTCTCATCTGTGTAAAGAATATATTCATGGGCGTTGACTGCAAGCCACCGACGAAGCTGCCTGCATCTGTCGAGTCTAACTTTCTTCAAGCGCGTCTTCTTCTTTTGACATGACCAGTTTGGCGACGCAAGGATTTCATCTCTAATTAGTCTTGACATGGATCTGATCGATACATTGAAGTTTCTGGATATGATTTTCTGCTTTCTAAGGTAATTTTTTCTTGTTTTCTTCAATATCCATTTAAGGAGGTGGGTAGAGTTACATAGTTGTTTAGTTAATGCAGAATATTCTAAAATTATTGTGTCCAAATCTCCATTCAATCGGAGTAAAATTGACGAAGTCATAAGTATTTGAGCGTTTGAATAAAAGAATAATACTCTAATCCATATAGTAGAAGCGCAATGAGTATAAAAAGTTAACACTCACACCAAAAGATTGTTAATAAAACAGTTTTTGCGTACAATTATGTAGTTCACTGTAAAAAATTGAATGCTTTTGCCTCTTTAAAAATCAGCACGTCGAAAGCGCGATATGGAGCGTGAAGCTATCAAGAGCAATGCCCCATTAAAAGCGACAATACGTCGATATGCGAGTCTGTGGAAAAGTACATACAAACAAATATTTCATATGCACACATCGAAGTAACAGCGTTATGCGTCAGAGAACGTTTGCTAATTAACACGTTAACACTCAATCGCACATCATAAATCATACCCATGATACTCCTGTACCAGCATACCAGCATACAAATGAACTGG
This sequence comes from Anastrepha obliqua, assembly GCF_027943255.1. Classification (NCBI taxonomy): domain Eukaryota; kingdom Metazoa; phylum Arthropoda; class Insecta; order Diptera; family Tephritidae; genus Anastrepha; species Anastrepha obliqua. The sequence continues at coordinate 55,659,953 of NC_072893.1, forward strand.
TGTCTCATACCCCACAGTAGACGATTGGGTCAGTCTTTTAAAGAGCTAGTTTCGTATTATATGTACATAAACATTACATTTCGTGACTAACCCCAAAACTAGCGCAAAATGGATGCAGTGTGAGACAGTTGGTGCCTTATACAAAGGAACTAGTTTTGAACGCATTCCCAAATTCTGTAAAAGATGCCACTCGCCAATTCGTAGGGTACCGCAAAGTGAAGGTTGGAAGTAAAAGCATTACCTGCGCAAGGACGAGCTGGTTCTGCACCAGTTCGATTCCAATTCAATTCACTACAGGGTACACGTGTACACATGTATGTGTGCATATAAAACAAAAGCATGAAAAACTCCGCCAACACCATAAGCGGAAGCACATCCATGCAGCATCAGAGTCGCAGCCGTGCAAGCGCAAGGGAACAATTCAATTTTCTAGACTGAAAACACAAATAACAAAAATAAAGAAAGCATTTGAATTCTATGAGCGCGTGAGTGGGTGGTTTTGTTTGATTAGAAGTTATGCTGCCGACTGCACTCATGCAAAACCAATAACCGTCATCAGAACAAAACAACAACAACGTCCATGGGAAATGAAAGAGCATAAGTATGCAGGGGTATGAAGGGGAATTTAATCAAGCAGAGCATAAACATTTCGTGCTTTAGACTTAATGTGCTTATTGTTTATTGGGTGTTAGACTCGTAGTCAGACTGAGCTAGTAATGCTAGTGGCTTGTATAGTAGTGATAATATGGCACCGTTGGTTTATTCCTTGGAAAGGAAGGTAGGAATTATGTGTGTAAGAAAATTGATGGTGCAAATTTGAGATGCGTGTAATTTATTGCCGCGTTTATTGCAGGCTTTTAGTTAATATCACAAAGGGATTATGATGGCTGGCGGCTAACGATCTGTGTCTCGTTGATAGATACCGCAAGTGAACAGGAAAAATTTCATATGTATGTGAAACTACAGATTTTTTATAGTGATGCTGCATACTCAGTTTTTTTTTCAATTTTCTAATCAATTTAATTTCTTAAAGGACTTTAGAGTTTGCTACGATAAAGGATTAAAGGATTTAGGGGGACCCGGTCTAGAAATTTCAAAAAATCGAATTTTTGTTTGTTCGATATTTCGAAAGCATTGTATCTTAAGAATATAGTGTGAAATTTTCATTCCCAATATTATAGCTTCTTCAGCCCATTAACTAGGTGGAGAGCGGTCCGCGTGCTCCTGTACCTCAAACTTTGAACTCATTTATCTTGAAACGACTTTCTTCGGCCTGATGTTGTAAGAAAAAAACTATTCAACGGAATCGTCTGACGGCTATCGCTCGTACTAGAATCATATAATTTTTTGAATTATTTCGTATTTTTTTCAAAATTTTTTTTTTGTATTCTAGCACGGTACATACTTACAGTCATACTGATTAATAATTTTTTTGGTTTTTGTGTTTTAGATAAATAGAAGTGCCAAAATGGACAACACCGTCCGGGTCCAATATTTCAGGAGGGTTAACTTCAGCGTAAATTTTAAAATTATTAAAATTAACCCTTTGAGGACGGACCGATCGGCGGGCGAGCTTCACTGAGGACGAGGGATATTGGAGTCCGCAATAAAGAAAATAAATACGTTGAACGTTATAAAAACTAAGGCTTTATTTAACAAAAGAAAATTTTTTCATAAAATCAAAAACGGATTTTACTTCTACTTGACGAAGTAATGCCGACATCTTCCGTCTTATCAGATTCAAAGTAATATTCGTCATTATCTAACGTCTCATCTCTAGATCGCTTAGCTATCTTGCGTAGGATAAAATATACAAAAATCCCACTGGTTTCTCTGCCAGTGAAATTTGTTCTGGACTCTACCGTCGTCTGACATTGTAAGTTTACATTATAAGGAAGATAAGACCTCATCGCTAATGGCCCTTAATGTCTTTGAATGAAAACGTGACTTTTTTACTATACCTATGAGTATCTTATCGATAGACGTCACGAACCTTGCAGCTACGAACTAATTTGGGTGGCTATATGCCGACACTCGTCCCCAAAGGGTTAAGCATTTTTTTTCATTTTTGTATGTAAAAGAAGTTAAATAAAAAGCCTAAAAAAAGAATGCTGAAAATACCCTAAATTCGAGCTCTACACCACTGTGACCCCTTAACTCACCCCTATGGCAATAATATGCATACCTACCAAACGAAAGAGGATATGAGCTGCTATTAGAAAGAGAAATATTGATTACTTTGCGCCAGGAGAAAAATAAAATAATGTCCTTGGAAAAATGTAACCTTAAATATCCTTGCGATTTTCTAACGAAACAAAAAACAAAATACAATCGCATATACAAAATCAAATACAAAGGCGCAGGCCATCACTTGACTCAAATATTTCGAGTAGCATTTAATTCTTGACTGGGTCAACAAATTGATACCATTTAAATTTGTCAGCTGATACGTTGGATGCATTATTCAAAGTACCGAGGCTTGAATTCCGCCATTTTTTACGAGGCTGCAAAAATTTTAATTTCCCAACACAGCCTTGAAAACTTTCGCGGTTTGCGAGCTTTTCACTATTCGCATTTAAGGGCAACCCCTCATTGAAACTGAAAATTGAGCATGTAACAGTAAATAACCAGAGACGTCACGAAAAATTTGTTTTGCGGTATACATCATAACCCACAGCAGAATCATTTAGCTTAATTTCCGATTTTTTAAATTTTTGCTGGTACTTGGGAGCCAGAAAACCGATGTTTGCTAAAAATTTGAGTTATTCAATATTTTTAGATTAATAATTACAAAACAAAAAAAAACTCTTAGGGATACCAGTTAAGTTATATGAAAAGTGGCATGAAAAATTTTAAAATGTAGTCCTTTCTATTTTGAGCTATGGCGTAAACGGACTCCAAAATTCAAAAATAATAAAAACAAATTTGCAAATAATGCTTTAGAGTTTTCCCAGGTAAAAGGAAAACTTCAGAGTATGCAGTTTTATATTTTATATCACGTTCAACTCTAGTATAACAAAGTGGAAATGAAACTTGAAATTTGAAAAAGGCGAGCCAAGAACCATCGAGAGATTGGTAATTGCTAAGACAATCAGGCTAAAAAGCCCATTGTATTCAAAGCTCTAGAAAGCAAAAGGGTAGATAATCAAATTGATTATTGGCAAGTATTAATAACAAATTGGAAGTTTCCAGTTGCTCAAAAATAGCGTTGATTTTTTACAATTTTTTTTCATCCATATGAAGTCTTTTACATGAAAAAAAAAATTAAAATGAGGAACTTCAAACTCACACTTTATTAATATATTTTAAAATTGAATTGGCTACAAAACTGCATATCCAGAAGTTTTCTAAATATTCTGATAAAAAATTTAAAAATTTTTACAATTTGTAATAAGCGACACATTCCTCGGATTCCTGGCATACGCTTATGACACCTGTTTGCTCGCATACTAGGTGTGTGACCTCAAACTGCAGACAGAGAAGCTGAAACCAACCGGCCTCAAAGTCAACGTCTCAATCACGGAACCACTGATAGTGAGTGCACAACAGTTCGAAACCGTTGAAAAATTCAGCTATGTTTTCTGCATGGTCACCGCGAATGGCGGTTCTGAGGTGGATGTCGACTATAGAATTAGCAAAGCTAATCATCTTTCGGATTTATCACTCCATTGTGGCAAAACAACAGTATCAGCCTTCACACCAAGCTGCGTATCTTCAAATCGAAAGTTAAATACGATGGTTGCACCATCTAGAAAGTAACGCCGAAGATAACGAAGCGCATGCAAACGTTCATAAATCACTGTCTTCGACGGGTTTTGCGAATTTTCTGGCCCCGGGCAATAACTAATGCCGAGTTGTTGGCGCAAGATAACCATCAGAAATCAAAGAGAAGATGGCAATGGATTGGCCACACGCTAAGGAAAAATGATGACAATGCCACTAAGTAAGCTCTGTGCAGGAATTCATTTCAACAAACTGGTAGAGGAATTGGCAGCCCACGCACCACCTGGCGGCGCTCAACAGAAGCTGAAATGAAGTCTCTTCGATTATCATGAAACGAACTAAGATCTCTAGCACAAAACCGTGTTAGTTGGCGAAGAGGAGTGGTTGACGCCCTATGCTCCAAATAGGAATTAAGGGCTCACATATGAGCCCTTGATTTATCAGCTATTTCATATCAAATACTAATAAAATAACATAATCTAAAGAGAGATTAGAAGTATGTCATGAAAATTAACTCGATAAAATGTGTTTATTTTTTGGTTGGTAAACAAAATACTGTTACTGTTTTTTTTTTTGATAGTGGTATAAGTCCGTCTGTTCACAAAGTTTGGCAAAATAATTAGTAATTTTGTCATGTCTTCAGATAACGGTTGAGGTATGATGAAATAATCCTATTTATAGTTAATTGTAGGCATTATACGGCGAGGAAGTATAAGTAATACTCCCAAGAAATGGAAACGAATAAGACAAATATAGTCTTGAGATGAATCAGTTTATACTTTAAAAGTGAATTCGAGTCCTTACAAATGGAAGAAAGCAACATGAAATCAAGAAAGAGGACACGAAATCAACGTAATTATGCACAAAATATAAGAAAAATGAAGAGAAATAGTGGAGAATCGGATATGAAGCCAGCAAAGCTAATTTTGATTCTTTTTGGAAATTAACAAGTTTCGAAAAACAGAACTTGATTCTGTATGGTTTAGTTCGAAAACAATCAATAAAACAAAGACGACCCAGAAATTACGAAGGATATATGAGAAAATGTAGTTTTAAGTTTCATCTAAATGTACAGAATTCGGAAGTTTCTGTTTGCCAACCTTTTTTTTCGGACACTTTCAAAATATCTAACGAAAGATTAAGCCGTGTCTTAAATGCTAAAACACCTGGAACGGATGGTAATTTCGGCAAAACAACTAAAAGAATCAACATAATAGAAAGAATAACAGAAAACATCAATGGAGAAGTGTGTATTGGCTTAAAATACAATGGATCAGATTTCTAAAAAATGCTCCATATAAGGTGTTTTATAAAACTTCCTTGGATGACAATTCCGAATTCAAAGTATTAGACCTCTCACCTGAAAGAGGAAGACCTAGAATATACGAAAATATTGATTTGCTTTCATTATACACAACCATTTGACCAATAACAGAAGAAAAACGTAAAGATATGCTGGATTTACTACCCTATATCCCACCAATTTTTTACAAACACTTTATTTCCCTAAATAGATACTAATAAATAATTTAGTTACAATGAAATGAGTTTGAATAAAAAATTAATTTTTATAAAAAATGTTTCCTTGATGGTATAAGTCATTTATAAAGTCATGCAGTTAATTTTGAAAGTGGTACAAGTCATTTCAACCTTTCAAAACCACATTTCCTTTTAAAAATGGTTATAAATTTCACAATCATAATAAATACTTGTTTGTTGGCACTACTTTACTGTCAAAAAATCCTATTCCATAAACAAAAATATTTTTTAATCCTTTAAAATGCAAAACTCTAAATATCTCGAAACAAGGAATATATGACTTATACCACTTTCAAAATCAAGGGCTCATATATGTATATATTATACAATATACAAAGTTTTGTATAAAAAATAAAATTCGCGTGAAAAATATTTTTATTATTGCAGAAAGTTAAAGGGACTTAATTAGGTGAGCACAAGTGTACCTTGACGGCCATGATAGCATTTCATTTATCCGGCACGTGCTAGGCAGTTAAGTTATCAAATTTGTGCCCATACATAACTAAATATATACATAATAACAACAACAATTTGATTAATGGGAATAGTTAATATTTCCGTCGCAACTATAAATGTGCAGCACGTGACCTGTATAATGGAATATCAATGTATTGTATATATGCATGTGTGTGCACATGTGTATGTATATGTAGGCAGAGAAATAATATAGTGAAACTGTTACTGAATAAACATAAAGGAAGAGTTGAACACCGAAAGGTGAGGCACAACCACCATAATTTTGCGGGCACACTGTAGTAATTTTTACAGCAAAAAAATGCAAGGTTTTTAGAAATGCGAGATGAAAGGTAAAAGAGGTAGAAAAGCAGCTTAAAGTGATAAATGCATGGCAGAAGGGAAGTCAGTCACCTGCAAATAATGCGGGCAGTGTGTGTGTGTGTGTATGTTACACGCCAACGATTACCCACCTCGTCAAACGGCGCACGAAAATGGTATTTTCCTCTCCTCATCCATACACATCCATATAATTCGCACCTAGAGCTGTATGCGGGTATGCGTGTTAATGTGAAAATCTGCTGGCAGGCGGACTGATTCGCACGTTGGCTTTCATCAAATTGAATAAATTAAAAATACGATAAGTGGTAAATGCAAATTTTAATTCCTATCGGCAATCAATATGCAGCAGAGAAGCAAGCGCGCCAGTCAAAGCCATTCCATAAGCGATTATTACGAGCAGAAGCGTGTGAATGTGGAGCATTCGTGTAGTTGTTGGCTTAATCAAGTGGTTAAATAGTCGACCGATGGCAGTTGGCGCTCGTCTGGTAAGCAGTTATACGCTTATAGGGTGGCCAGAAAAGAACAACAAGAAAATAAATATAAATAAAACAACGGCGCGAAAGATCAAATTTATTCTGACTTTATTTTTAAAATGCACTTATGGCATTATTTGTGGAATATCACTTTATTCGAATGCCCGCCTCGGATTCGCTAGCATTGCTTCAAGTTGTCGACGCAATTTTTCGTTGCTCGGTCTAGTATGTGCGGTGTTATTCCGCCCTAACAGCTCGATCAACGTGACTTGAACGTGGACTATGGCTTGATGTAGTCTCAGAGAAAATATTCGAGCGGTGTCGCGAGGCACGTGAATGTAGGGGCTAATTGATGAACATATGGTAGTATATACCACCGTTTTGTTGGAACCATAGATCGGATACATCGGTAATGGCGTGCTATGGCTACAGAATGTCGGTTAGCTTAGCTCTATATCGAGAATTATTGACTGTAACGCTATATTCTTCCTCAATTCGAAAGAAATAGTGTTCGATGCAATATTTGTGGATGCATTAATGCTTGATCGAACACTCGTGGATTGTGCTCACTTCAATATCGGCAATTTTACTTGCTTATATAGCCGTTGAGCCAAAAATTGGGCTCGTTCAAAGAGATAATTTTTTGGCAAAAATTCGGGTCTTCGTCTTTACTTGTACAACTGGTAGGAATTTCAGCCCGCTGTAACATAACAATTTGTATTATTTCTATCTGGTCACCCTATATACATATCATATAGGGATTTTTTGAAATACCTGCCCATCACCTCGAGGACTTTAACTAGCAAAACTGCAGTATCTGGGCATCGGAATATCTGCATCAAATCGTCGAGAAGCCAATGCATCCTCAGAGAGTGGCAGTTAAGAGCGGATTTTGAGGCGGTGGCATCATTGGCCCTTTTTTTTTAAATGCTACCCCATTTCGGTTAACGTTGAGCGCTTCAGAGGCACGATAACCGATTTTTTTGGCTGAAAATTTAAGACATGGACTTGAACGATCTTTGGTTTCAGCAGAAGAATTCCATGACATAATACATCATTTGCCCGTCAACTTCTTTAATCGTGCTATCAGCCGTCTCGGCGGTGTCAATGGGCCATCTCGGAGCCGTTAAACTTTTTTGTGGAGTGCCTTCAAATCTTTTAACGATGTTGGGAAACTGGGTTGGCAAAATGTGCTATTGCGAAGCCATACCAGAGAGAAACGGAATAAACTCGTGTTTCATAAACATTGGGAATGTTTTCTCTCTCGGGAAAAGCAATAATGCATCAAAAACAATTAAACTTTTTTTCTAAAAAAAAGTATATGGAACACCCTGTATGTGGCTCACTCGCATTGAGTTAACCATTAACTTTCATTCCATTAATAAATATTTATTTTAGTGCGTGCATAAAATTGTAATTTAAATGTCCATTTTATTTTTCTTTTGATTTCGCCTTTTTGATTGCATTAAAAATTTCCTCTTTTATTATATTTTATATTGATTTATGGAAGCGAGACATTTTAGCCTTACTTTGTATGTATGCAAGTTTATTTTATTTATTTTTATTTTCTTCATTCCAGTGACGCAAAAGCACATAGCACAGTGTTCAGCTTTGGCACAAAATGTGTTACAGACCTTAGATAGGCTTTTGGTAGAACTTTCATATTTTTGCCGGAAATAAGGGAATCTACAATTTTGTGTCATCCGAACATTTGATGATTTATGTTTTATAAAGATGAAAGCCAAACTCTGATATTACAGGTGTTGTTGTTGAAGGGGTTGAGTATTTCTATTGAAATAAGCAGAATTAGTGACTAGCGCCGTTTTACTACCACTGTTCTCAGGTGATGTCTGTGTTTTTGTTTTTTGTTTTTGGTGTGTGTGAGTCAGATGCATTACGTGAGATCCATACGAAAGGCAAACCGAAACAGCGGAATTCCTGAAGCTTCTGCGGATGGGATTGAAAGGAAGGTTAAGTCTGGCTGCATGATCTCCTACCTTCCAGTGACCTGTAAGGGTTGCAGTGATACGTGAAATGCTTGGGCGTGAGCAGCCTACCAGATAAATGAATGTTGCACCCTGCCTATGACCCGAAACCCATATCAGAGTAATTTGAACTAATGGGTAAGTAATTCTAGTTCCTCTCTACAGTGCAAGATGGGGACGTATAAAATAAACAAATAATCAACCCTACCTTTCACAAGTTGCATGGCTTGTATCCATTTTCAAGAAATCTGGATTTTTGGAAGTATACTCTATCGCTTGGAGAGTCCCAAAGAATGACACAACGCTGGATTTATGTAACTTTGCGAGACGAATACTGAAGGCGATGGAATGATCAACTGGATGAGTTTTTTGACGCCATGAACAGAGTGAAGCGATTTAAGAATTGATGACTTTGCGCCCTATCGTGTTCGATGGTCATAACGTAATGAAAGTAGGCTCTCTAAAAATACTATACACCACATTTGTCCAAGATGTCCAATGCTTTGAAAGCGGACAGAAAAAAACTTTTATTCAATTCCAATGGATCGAAATTGCATCTAATGCTAGGAACACCAAATAAAAAATGTAATTCCAGTAAAAATTCGTATGAATAGGAATATTTCCCACCAAATGCAGTAAAATTTAAGGTGGCGCAAAATTAATCATCCTGTGGGAAGAACTATAATTTTTGTCAAGGGCTTTGTACATCAATCATAATGGGTCTTTCAATAGATGTGCCTAGATATTTCAAAATAAAGCATGTAAAAATTCGGCCTGCAGAAGCTAGACAAACTTTCGGAGCCTTAGGCTCAGTGTGGAACTCATGCGTCATTTCCCGTTGTACAAAACTAAAAATCTCCGAATCGATCGTAAAATCAACACTGTCGTGGAATGCAGCACCAAATTCGTGACCCATTACATAAAATTTGTTGACCCATTACAATAACAAATTACAACATGTGGCACAAGTGACACAACAACAATCGACCAATACAGAAATTATGAAACGTAAGTGGAATTGCATTGGCCATACGCTACGCAAACCACCTGACGAAATCGTCAAACCGACAGCAGACGTAAGGAAGACCAGCTCATACCTGGAGAAGGCAGCTGGAAGTCGAAATGGATTATCTCCAGCTAAATTGCAACGAGACAAAAACTCATGCACAGCTTGCAAAAAACTTGATACGGCCTTTTGCTCTTTAAAGGAACGATAGGACTTCTATATGTAATAGTTTCAAAAATTTCAATTCCTACAAGCTCTTAACAATTTTTTATATGTGAATGACATCATTTACAAGTCCAGCATGAGCACATCTGCAGGTAAAATCTGCCGAACAGTCATAGGAATGCCTAACTGTTGAGAACGTTGAGATGCCGATCTTGAAGGTTGTTCAGCAACACTGCAGCGCTACAGCAGCAATATTTTCAACAGAACGTCCAGTTTTTGGTCTGCCAGTCTATATGTGTTTTTCTATTCTCGTCCTCTATTTGGACGATTATTTCGAACAAAAAAAAATTAATAATTTTACGATATGTTGCTCTTAAAAACCGACTATTTTCATAATTAGTTTAAAATATTTTTGGGCGTTTGTTCTATCGTGTAAAATTGTACATATGTCTACTTGACAAATGTTAATGATGACATAAACAAGTATTGTCTAGCAATTATTTACTACTTATTCGCATATCTTCTTTGAAAGACCTTTGGCAAGGTGGCGTAAACTTAATCACCCTACCGGAAGATTTATTGTTTTTGCAAATGACAGCAAAAAACTGCAGTATACAAACAGACAAGCAATGGAGCGCGTAAAGGTCAAAATAAAGGTAGCTATCGCTCAAAATCATGCTGTTTATAGTAAAAATTATTATTAAAAAAAAAATGGATGATTAATTTTGCGCCACCTTGTAGATGCGAATGACTTGCATATGCACATTTGCATGATTTGATATAATAATTTTGTGTTTCTATTTCCGTTTTTGCCCCCCCAAAATGTTACGTTAAGTTACAATACATTATTATATTATTTCATTTCTGGGGAAAAAATCTCCTCACCCGAACCCCTTGAACCCTTCTAGCTACCATTTTGAGTGCGCATAAGCAGCGCATGAACTAATAAAGAGGATTATTAATAGAGTGCGTGTCTTCTGGGTATCTCAGCTTATTTTTCCAACCAGTTGAGAATTACAAGCATACCCAAAAGTGAGCAAAAGAAGAAAGAAAATTAAAAACTTTGAATAGCTATCTGCTTTATACCGAGAAAATCTCGAAAATTTTTGTAATTTTATTTAATATTTCATGTTGTTTGCCGAAAAGTGAAAATGTGCAAAAATATTTTTTTTATATACTAAGTACGCCGATATGCTAAGTAATTAAATTGCTGCCCGACCATCGTGGCTGCAGTAGTCCACCACGTCATGGCCCATTTATCGCTGCTGTTGATTTTGCTGCACACAAACCGAACATGAGGCCTACCATATGATAACGATAACTAAACATGAATACATACATAGACATACTTATATGTGTACACATAAGCACAGGCACTGAAGCGCACACATTCATACACACATATACGGCATGTAAAATTCATTTAGTACTACACATATCGCTGTATGTAAGCAAATATGTATTTATGGATGTAAATATATATGTTTGTATGTATGCTCCAGTACACAAGTCCACATGCATATAATTTGTTGCTACACCTCCTAATCGCCTGTTGGCGTTGGTGGCGCTCAGTGAGTAATGCCGCTGTTATTTTTAGCAAAAAAAAGCACCCGAAAAACAGAAAAACAACTATAAAAAAATAAAAGAAAATGAAAATGAATAAAGAGAAAAGCGAATAAGAAAAAAAAGTAATCGGAAAAATCAGAGCAAATTGTATTCATGTCGTAAAAAATAAACTTGTTGAACTGTCGGTTGCTGGCAGTGCTTCTTTCACAGATTTATTATTTTCAGTCGAACCCAGCCCAACTGTGACATTTCCAGCAGCTTGACGACTGCTGAAGCATTTATGAGTGTGTTATAAGAAGAAAATAGATATATGTATATGATATGAATATGAATATATAATTTCTCAGAAAATTTTTCAAAAACCAACACTTTCACTTCATCATCAGCGCATAGTAAAAATACTTCTGTCGTCAATTGAAGTATATAAAGGGTGGGACATAGACTGATTTATGTTTGAATCACATGTTGTTTTGACACGCTGATAGCGATTTTGTGCTCAAATATCTGGCAGAAACTCAGTATAATATCAACGCGTTACGAAATGGACCGCGAACAAAATTTCGAACACTTCCAACAGTTGACATTTTTATGCCCGCAATGTGCGTTTATTGAGAAGCAGTATCGAATTAGATGCATTCTTATTCCCGCGGCTGTGTGTGTAAGCAAAATTTGTGATTGAAGGGATTGGTGAGCCCTCGCAGATTTTGGGCAAGAAGACCACATCCATAGAGAGTGACAGTTTGATGCTGATTTTCGAACATCATTGCCATTTCGGCTACCCAGCTACAGCGTCTATTTGTAGGTTTCTTTAAAATTTTACTTAATGTCAATGCAAAAATTATTATTTGTATTCTAATGCAAATAGCCTTTATACAAGATGGCGCAAAAATAATCATCCAATTATGTTTTTGAATAACTTTTTTACAAAATGAAACCAAATGAAATGAAATGAAATTTTTTTTAATATCGTTTTCTTATTATATGTGTACATCGAAAATTGTACTATTTAAAAAATTCAAGTTTTTTTAAATTTTGTAAATATTTTGAGACCGTATAATTTTATTGAAAAATGACGCCACTTCTGACGCACCAAACTGAAGATTTTGTTAATTAACGGATGAAAAAACCAAAAATTAACACCTATGCATATGAATTATAATTTCATATGTTTTGAAAAGCGGCAATTCTCTTAAATAAAAATTGGCCAAAGACTTCTCTCAAAGTGTTTGAATAGTAAAAAATCATACGTTCAAAGGTTTTTCCAAATATGACGGGCACATTAATTTTTTTCACACAAAATATCGTGCAATCTTTACATGGAGGGAATGCGCAATACTTCAACCAAAAAAGAATTGCCAAAAACCAACGTGAATTTCGAACGACCTGAAACTTGCACTTAAATTAAATTAACTACAAAACTGCATATCCAGAATTTCAATAAAAATTCCAATTAAAAAGTTTGAAATTTTGGTGAAAATTTGCCGAATTTTTCTAAATTTTTGACAAAGTTTGAAACTTTACGTTAGCTGGTTTTTGTTGTGATATAATAATATTACCAACCCACTCGCATTGCATGAGCACTTTTCCAAGCCTTACTACTTTTCACTGTAGAAACAGTTTTATGTCTTCATTTTAATAACTGTCGTACTCGCCCTCCGTTTTATAAAGGTTTTCAGACAGTTCCGAAATGTGCGGGATATCTTAGCTAAAGAAAATTCACATTCTGTACTTGCATACATATTCGCAAGCGTACAATTATTTATCCATTCAATAAAAAACATAACAAATTGGATAAATGTCTGTTGAATTGATGGGTTAAGCGCAACAATCAAATGAAAACGAAATTCCACCACACTTCGCAAATCAGCATTTTCTGCTGCGAGACATTGTGATTCGACTTGGAGATAAGATGAATTTCAATGAATATATCAGTCCCCGTTCAGTTTTGATTTATGTGCATAACAATTTTTTGCCAAAGGGTAGTTGTAGAGAGTTAAAGCAATTTATTTGAGATTTCTGTTTGTATTTCTAGAAGATGTGTGCACACATACATACAAAGGAATGCATTATGCGAAGGCAAATATCTTTTTTAAATTTTTATTTCATTTGAATACATTTACATACTTGTATGTATTTATGCACATTTTTTCTAATGCCTGCAGTTAGTTCTGCTTATTTATGTATTTGTTCTACGTTAGACTATCAGTAGGACGTTGACTATTTTGTTAGAGCCTTTTAAAATTGTTTTTCGAGAAAAAACAACGCAAACATGATGTCCATCAGTCTTGAAGACAAAATTTCAAACAACTTCTTGCATCACGAAACATAAGCACGTCACAAATACTTATAATAATCGACTGCGCTCGGAGTGCCGACTATGTCTAGAATACGATGAGACGCCTCATCACATTTTATCTGAATGTTCGACCTTCGCTGGGCCAAGATCTATTTTTGTTTTAGGAAAAGTGAAGTTAATCCTATGACTATCAAGAAGCGACTACGAAATACTACGTAGCCTTAATTTGAGGGAGTCTGAAGTTAGTTAATTAAAAAAACATCAAAAATCAGTGAGAGCTATAAAACTGCATGAAATGAAATTTGAATTGGTCGAGGCAAAGAGCACCAAGAGATTTGGTGGCTCCTAAAACACTCAGGCCAAAAAGCCTATTGTATTTAGAGCTCTGGAAAGATGGTAGGTAGTCAAGGGGGAAAGGAGAAAAGTATTAGATAGGAAAGAATAGAGACAGAGGTAGTTAGTCCTGTGAGAATTGTCCAAATTCTTTGGTAAATCTGTAAATATCCTCCACAGAACGAATATTCCTCATTCTCACGACATCGGATCCCAAAGGCAGGGTTCTTCAAATTTTCTAGCAAAAAAAATGTTAAATTATGATGTAAAAGTTTGAGATTTTAACGAAAATTTTTAGAATTTTTTCTAAGTTGGACAAGGTTTGAAACGTGGATTTGTGTGGTTTTTGTAGTAAAATGAATTATATTTTCATAAAAAAATATTTAAAATAAATATGAAACAAATAAATCCTCAAAACTTGTCCATAATTCTAATAGAAATTTTTAGAATCTTTCTAATTTGTTTGAAACTTGGATTTACGTTATTTCTGTAGTAGAGTGAACTATATTTTCATAAAAAAATATTAAATAATAAACAAATAACTTGTGAAAACTTGTCTTTATTATCTTATTCTATAAATTGCCTCCAAACTACAAGAGAAATCACGTAAATTGTAGAATTCTTCTTTCTTCCTTTGCGGAGACACCAGTTGAGTTGGAAAGTTAATAGTTTAATTTTTGGGCCATAGAGCTATTATTTGCAATGTTTTAAGTGTTGCACATTCAGAATTACCTGATAGACTAGCATTCGCGAATTAAAAAATAAGACGGAAATGTGTGAGTTTTTCATAAAAATTTGTTTGAAATTTGTTACTAATGTGCGATGCTCACGGTGTCGTAATTATAGGAACTGAGAGTTCAATTATTGCCACTACTTCAGTGTAACTTTCCGGAAGGAACTTGAATATCATCGAATAAGAAATTGCAAACTTCAAGGAAAAAATAAAAAAAGTGTAATGCCAGAGAATCTGGTATCTTCTTCTAGCAGTTTCTCCCCTGCCCAATGTACCCAATGAGAGATAAGCAGACTTTATTTGATGTGACCGGTTTTTCAGTATGAGGTCTATCAAATACGTATGAAAAAACTAATTTTATGCTTTATTGTAATTTTGGAAAATTTTCATGAAACAAAATTGATGAACCAAGGAAAGTAACCAAACAGGTGGAAAACGAAGAAGGGGCTATGGATTAGAGGATGACGGCCAACAGTGGCTAATTATGTTCGTATTAACCGTTTCGAGCTACTGATGAACTCCACCAGGTGTGTGATATTTAAATCCACAATATCCGCAGGTGTAGCAAAAGGCAGAGCCCAGATGTCTGAAGAGAACAGGGCAGCTGAAATGATTCCACCACAGAATGATGATTCTACAGAAAGGATTTGAAGCAATCTTAAGTCTCGCCGTATGGACACTTAACGGACATTGTCCGGTAAGGATACCAACCAAATTTGAAAGCTGCAGCTTTGTTAGCCTTAGAAGTTCCTTTGAACGTGTCTTATCTACACGGGGTCAGAAGGGTTTTACGACTTTGCACGTTTGCACACTAGTCTGGTGCAAGCTAGTTAACGCAAGACCCATCTTTCCAGGAGTAGATCACAGGTTCTCAAGGGAACCCCAATCTTCTCGTTTTGCGATGAAACCGTCTCTAGTGTTCTCTGTCTATCCAGGTCATCAGCCTAGCAGTTTCCTTCTAGGCCGCTGTGACCGGGAATCCAGAGGAGCCTAATATCGAAGTATTCGAATGCCAAAGAGAGAGAAATCAAGATTTCCCCCGACTAATTTCGAACGCACAAACAACGAACCTAGAGCCTAAAGCCTCAGGCTTCGACAAACAAAAAATATCCAGCTTCTAAAGGTTTACTGGGCAACTAGTCATATGACAGTTAAGTATAGAATCCCCCCATAGTGATTCCCTCACTTGAAGAATGTGACAAGGACCGTATGAATAAAGTCCCAAGCACGTGCTAGAGAATATTCATACTAAACATGCTCGAGCACTCTGTAGTATCTACTAGATAATACTAAGGAATGCTCAAGAATACTAGACAGTGCTCAAAATGTTGCTTAATCTTCGAAATATTCTCGACAATTCTAGCCACATTGAAATCATTGTTGAGTATTGTTGAGTGGGTAATAGATAATAATGAGCGTGCTCTAGTTTTTACAAGTTCATACTAGACAAGTTCACCAAGATTTGGTGAAGAAAATGTGCAATGTATCCATTTGACAATGCCCTGGATGTTTATACCGCAACAAAAGAAACATGAACATTTTTCTAAGAAGTTCGGGGCAGCCCGATTCTCAGTTAAATTTCGGAAGGCTCTATTTAATCTAACTTTTACAAGCTCAGCTGGGGTTTTACCTAAGGATAAGAGCACTTACAGAAAAACCAACGAAACCTGTTTCATCTACGATTGCTTTAAGTTGTCGCACATTCTATTAAATCGACAGCCCACCCAAACCCAGCCACTTCTCTTTTAATATGTTCATGTAAAGAGTTTTCAAAGATAACTTTCGCATCTTTCCATAAGATATTGCAGTGATAAAATCAATAAAGAGAATGTTCGTACACCCCTGCGTATGAGCAACACAGAATCATAAGAGCAAATTATCACCGTCAGCGTTGTGGGCTACCCAGTTGGAAAATAGCGTATCGATGGCATAACATTTATTCGACTATTAGATACAATTATAAACATTTCATTTAATAGTAATTTAAAGTTATATTTTGTTAAAGAACAGTGAAACCTACAAGAATTTGAGAGAGAGACTCTCTAATAGCTTTTAGAATGAGAGAGATTTAAGAATTTTTTTTTTTTTGCCGGGACAACTAGCAAGTGCAGATTGAAGCATAGTTGTTTTTGGTAATATGTTTCCGGTTTAATAGGCAAATAAGGAGAATCAATCTTACACTTTATGATACCAAACATGAATGAGAGCGAAATAATAAAGGGTCTTGCAAAAGTGACGCCTAAATGTTAGAAGTGAATAATTCTTAGACCGTACCTGCTTTTATGTCACCTTTGACATTTGTCAAGTATAAAAAAAATAACAATTGGTGCGTACACTTCTGTGAGGTGTTTGGCTGAGCTCTTCCTCCTACTTGTGATGTGCGTCTTAATGTTATTTCACAAATGGAGGGAGTCGATTCCCAACGGCAAATGAAGGGTTGCCATTGCCTACCGAGGGGCGGCCACTATCAGAAAAAATGATGAAAAACATGATAGAAAAACGAGTTCCAATTTTTGAAACTTTTTATGGAAGTGGTAGATCTGAAAGATGAATGGCCGATCGCAAAATTCGTGATCTTTTCGGTGGAAATAATCGTCTGAATCAGTCGACAATTCAAGGGTTTATGAAAATTTCAAGAAACGGGTTCTGTCTACGATAGAGAAAGGACTAGTGGAGCAAAATCTGAACGTGCTGTGGCGAATATTACTGCTGTAGTGCAAAGTGTTGCTGAAAAACCTTCAAAATCGGCAACTCGACGTTTTCAACAATTAGAAATTCATGAATCGACTGTTTGGCAGATTTTACCTTTAAGCATTTAAATGATACCATTTTTCAACTGTTAAGAAGCATATTTTAAATAAAAGGAAAGAATCTAAATGTTACATGTTTCATTTTAAAACAACATCTAGGCGCGTCTTTTGAAACACCCTTTAGTTCTCCTACTATTTAATGATTTCTAAAAAAGCCTACCCTTATTAAAACAGAAACAGCTGATAATTACTACAAGTTGAACAGGCAATAATTAAGTTGAAAAATGGACACCGCGAACAAGTTAAAAAAAAATAAATGACAATAAAAAACGTCGTAAAGTGTTTAGATTTCGTGAATTTAATTTTTTTTAACGTGACGCAATTTTCAAAATTACAATTTTTTCTTTAAAATATATTTGTCACATATTTAAAAAGAAATTCACGAAATAATGTAAGCAGTTTTTATCGTGTTTTGTACGTCTTCAAAAGTTTAAGAGTTTGTGAGTTGAAGCAAGTGCGAGACCGAATGAAATTTCCTATTGGGTACTATGCTTGGCAAGTCATCGAAGTGCAGAATAGAGGAAAAGTGGTACTTAGTCGGTATGTCCTGCAGGGAGGGGATTAAATAAAATTATTTTGCCGCTGTTGGACATGAAATTGAGACTTATAAAAAAAATGCAAAACGTATAAAGAAAGACGCAAAAGTTTTCAAAAAGTTTAATGCGAAAAAATTAAATGGAGTGCTTTTGAAGGTCCAAACATTAAAAAGCTAATAGAAAATTCAGATTTGCCATCTACTCTTAGCAATGTTGGGAAATAAGCATGGAACGCTTCGTTTTTATTGACGTCACACCACGTTGGTACCAAGAAATCCGCCGACTTGCGTGGAAAAGTTTCGTAGAACTGCTATTATAAAATGGGATGCTACATACCGTTAAAATTGCATTCTCTTCATTCAAATTTGAGATTTTTTTTACCGAATTATTGGGATTATCGGGATTACCGGCGCAATTAATTCTGATTAAAATTGTAGTGTGACAGACGACTGTTACGCGGATTAGTGAACAGCTGATTTGCTTATTGGATAGTTTGTCAGTAAAAAATGGACCGCAGGCAAAAAATAATTATTTATTTGAATAAATCTTAAATTGCAATTTTTCAAACTACTCCGAAATATCAAAACAATTAATGAAATTTCGAACGTGTTAGTAGAAACTAGCATTGCATTCAGTCTTTCTTGTTCTTCTCTTTAAAAGTTTAATTATTTTTATTTCACAATAGACATTATATGCCATTTTTCGGCAATGCTGC
Source organism: Anastrepha obliqua (assembly GCF_027943255.1). Lineage (NCBI taxonomy): Eukaryota > Metazoa > Arthropoda > Insecta > Diptera > Tephritidae > Anastrepha > Anastrepha obliqua. The sequence continues at coordinate 55,678,628 of NC_072893.1, forward strand.
CATTGACAATTCCCCTAATCCGCTTAATTGTGAGAACTAAGTCTAGTTGTCAATCCGCATTAGTTGCACTTAATTACTGAGATAATTCCGAATTAAATGTTAATCCCGATCAACGCCACCGTCTTTCTAGGCTAGTATGCTCTTGAATTTACAATACTAGAGGAAAGCCATGATTCAATTATTAAAGGTTTGCTCACTTGTGACATTAGATTTTTGGCACTAACTTTCAAAAGGTTGTATTCAAGAAGGTGAAGAAACAAATCCTTTTTGGTAAAAAAATAGCAAAAAAGGATTTTTGTTTACTTAAACGGAAAAAAACTGCAAACGGTTTAAAAATTTAATTTTAATTAATTTTTGAATATAACTAATCGTACAAATAGAAATTATTAGCGGAAATTGCCAAGCTTCTTGGCGACGGCGCTGGCATTCACGAGCTCTGGACACGCAATAAGCTTTGCTAAGCCTCGGGACACTTCATCCACCAATGTGAAGGTAGGCTCATTAGAAACAAGTTTTGTCAATTCCAACTTTCTATAATGAGGCCGGCAATGTTCTTGATCGCGTGGGACTCTCCAACTAATTTCCCTGTTGTAACTATTTTCGCCACTTTTACTCAACTTTTCTAGAGCTAGCAATCCAATATCTTGATAAGGGAGCCGCTTTGTTAAGATGGAACGAGAAAGCTGCTTACTGAGCAAACCTTTTATTATTGAATCATGGAAGAAAGCCAGCCGCCCAAAGAAATCATTACCGTTTCCATCAAAACAGCAACAAAAATCGAAGTGAATATTTCAGTTTGTAAAAAAATCGTGATTTTAGACTTCGTGAACTGAGATGTGACAGAAATTTGTACTTACGTATTTTCATTTTACAAGTATCAATACCAAGAAGTAATAATCATATATTTGTTTACCGCAGATAAAATCAAAAGTCGAAAATTTGTTTAGTTTAGTTTTCGATTTCCAACTGGGCAGTTCATACTTTACGAGACAAAAAAATGTTTAGCACAGAAAAAGTAAATACAATTTCACGAAATGCAATCAACCACTTATCTTCAGAAAAATTTGTGGAATCTTTAAGCAAATATACTTGTAATATAAAAAAGTGGAGGAAGAAAAGAGGATGATAAATTAAATTAATTTCACTTAGCGAACAAATATGTATAAAGCACACATACATATACATATGCACATCAAATTTACCATATAATTATGTGCGCATGCAGATGAGTGCAAACAAAAGCTTCGCTGACATGTCTAACTACCACATAAACACAGAAACTCAGCCATTTTTTTCTATTTTGGCAAAAATATAAACAAAATTCGGTTAATATATAAAATCAGAGAATTTCGCTCGTTGCAGCTGTTGGCAGTGCTGATGGTTGGGTGGGAAGAGGTTGCGACAGGTCGCTTGAGCCAGACGGCTAACAAGGCCATAATGCTGACTTCAAGTGTATAAATATAGTAAATATATGCATGTACTGGCAAAGGCGCAAACACACACACGTACAACTGCATATAAATATACTCATAAGCGCAATATGACATAATGCGACAAAGACAAGTACAAACAAATCAAAAAACAAAAAAAGTAAGGCATCAGCAGCGACAGCAGCAACAATAGCAACGTCATGTAAATAATTCAATAAGTACTTAAGTAGATTACGATGCGTTGCTAATGAAAACAACAACAAAAAATCAACATCAGCTCATCTCCACATCTACACATTCGCTAATGTAAAAACTGTTCATGAAAACCATATGGGAAGCGCCACGAAAAATTGTACGCTAAACATACACACACACTGTGTTCAGGCAGATTCACAGTCACCACCTATTGGATAGGGCGGCAATTCTACGTAGGAAAATACTCGTTTATCGAACCAAAGCGACTGTAGTTAATTTAATAAAAATCATTACTAGCACGAGTTTTTTTTTAATTTTTTCATACATACATACATACATACATACATACATAGGTATATGAAACTGGGGCATCTTAAAAGTTGATGTCCTAGAAAATGTTCAATTTTTTACCTCTGCATTTCTTTTTAGAACTAGTTGAGAACTAGTACTAAATTAAATACATGACAACGAAGTCTAATGTCTAGTGCGCACAATCTCTATCGCGTTTTAGACAAATTGTAATAGGTGAAGTAATAAATTCTGCTTGTTTAGCGCTATCTTTAGAGAGCCATATGATAATATGAACATACATTCCTTCGGGTAATAAATTTTGTACGGCGGTTCAAAGGTGACATTACTCTGCAAGAAAAGAGTTCTGTATTTGTATCAGAAAATGCGATATATGCTTCAGTATAACTACAACTAGAATGAATAGTCAAACCATTCGGACGAAAAATGTGTGCTCTTTGTTAACCCAACACCGTATCGTATGCAATAGGAAAGCTTTTCAACGCTTTCTTACAGCGACACATTCCGGCAGGGTCGTCCAAAAGCAGTTGTTATGCCAAAAAATTGTACATCCGTTGCTAGAAAGAGCAGTGCGCGAAATAAACCATGAGATTATGTCATATTTGTATATTTGTATTATGATCATCAATAAGATAAAGCACGATCACCTTGTGGTAAAAAAGGGAAGTTTGATGTTGAATTTGACACAATTTAAAATTGCTTCAAAAATTGATTCAAATAAATGCAAAAGTCTATTCATCTTCATGGAGAATATTTTGGAAAACACTACAAACGTTTTCAACCACAAATGTTCATTTTTCCATTAATAGGCCAGAGATATAAATAGCAACCCTCGTATGCATAGGCCTCTTCTTATTTAATGTAGGAACCCTTCAATTTCTTCTATGCCCCGCCATTCGATTTGTGAATTTTAATATATGTATGTACATAAATGCGGCCGCCTAGCCGAATGGGTTGGGTCGTGACTACCATTCGGAATTCACAAAGAGAACGTAGGTTCGAATCTCGGTGAAACACCAAAATTAAGAAAAAACATTTTTTTAATAGCGGTCGCCCCTCGGCAGGCAATGACAAACCTCCGAATGTATTTCTGCCATGAAAAAGCTCCTCATAAATAATATCTGCCGTTCGGAGTCAACTTGAAACTGTAGGTCCCTCCATTTGTGGAACAACATCAACACGCACACCACAAATAGGAGGAGGAGCTCGGCCAAACACCCAAAAAGGGTGTACGCGCCAATTATATATATATATACATAAATGCGTAGTTTAACATTCCCCTAATTTATATTTCCCCCATCTACACCATTTGCTTTAAGAATTCTTACATTTATCCCTAGTTTAACATTATGTTAACCTATAATTCTTTCATTGACAAGTCTTTGGTTTACCAGATGTGACTATCACATAAGCATCGTTTTCATACAGTTCGGAAAAAACTATGGTATCACCACATTTAAACTATTTTTGACTACTTTTTTTTTTTTTAATTTTCATAAAGTTTTTATAAAAAATTTGTTCATTCTATAATAAAAATCATATAAATAAAAGTTATAAGTTTTGCACAAAATTTAAAAAAATGTCATCAAAATTTCATATTCCACATTTGCAGTACTTGAGTTGATGAAGCTGGGGTGTAAGAACCTGTACTCTTGCATTCATGCTAATATCACAGAGCATTCTCTGTTAAATATGCTCTGTACGCAATGTGCTTAACATTATGTTCTGTACTTAAAATTATGCTCTGTACTTCACATTATGCGCCAGTCACTAGCGGGTGACGCAAATTTATGAATATTAAATTAATTTTGCTCTGCTCATTCAAACCACTAACAAACTTATGTCCGTATTTCATAAGACAATAACAAACCATAGCAGAGACATACTTTTCATCTCAGGTAGAACGCACGATTTCGACAAAATGGCACCAATGCACGAAAACAAATCCACGATCAGAATTTGGCAATTGTACGAATAGTTATTAAGTGCCTTGGATTCTCAATTGTATACACAAATTGGTGCACTGCAATAGAGTAAAAGGGACTTTGGTGTTCGCACCCATGAGCGTGGGTCACATCAACAATATACCCTTCATGAACTACCACAACAGCAACAAATACATGAATAAAGTGAGCTGCACTCTTTGATATGGAAATGGAAATGAAAATGGGAATAAAAACGTAAACAGGGCACAATGTGTATTTCATGGGCGTAAAAGTGGGTCGGTTCGCTAAAGTAATGTGTGATTGTGATAGCTGCTTGTACATAGATAAATACATACATACATACGGTTGCCTTACGTTCGGCGGTTTGGCATTGGTGGTTGGGTCTCGGTTGTTGGTTGTTGCTGTTTGTTGGTTTGGCGCGTTGCGGCATTTGCTTTCCGCTAAATGGAATTTATGTAATCTTTGCCAAGAGTATTCGATTTACCGTTGCGTACGCAACGCAAGGTGTCTAAGTCGCCAGCGGCAGCTACAGCGCCTTCGTTAGGTGATGGCAGTGTATTTTATGTGGAAAAATGTAAAAACAATAGCAAAAATGGAAATAGAAATAGCAAATGGAGAATAGAAAAAAAAAAGAATTTAAAAGTAGTTGAAAGGTGAAAAGTAAATAATCTAAAACAAATGTTGCAACCCTTTGACACCTGCCGTTTGTTTGGCTCACTGTCTGACTGGCTGGCAGCAGCTTAGCTAAATTAGCTTCGATGTAAGTAGTACGCGGGCAGCGAGGATTTGCTGTTGAAAAGCACTCAAAATGTGATAATCACGTGCGAGTAAGACGAACAAGAAGTACCTATAATGGGACCGAGAAAATTATGGGAAAATGAAAATTTTTTTCTCTCTCTCTTTTGTTGGTGGCATAGTTGAGCTGGTTGAACAAAGTTTTCAGCATTAACATGTATTATTAATTAAAAGGCTTTTTAGGATAATGTTAAAGCAAATGTGTAGCAATGAACTTTTGAACTCTCAACATTCAATAGCAAATCATCGAGTGTAATTTTGTTATAAAAAACCATTTATCCACACAATCACAAATTGAAGTGCAAGCTCGGCCAAATGCCTAATAAAGGGCAGAGACCGTAATCATTATATAGTTTTACCAAAAAATGATATTTAGTCATTATTTTGAGATTTAAAACTTTGTCATCAATAATTTTAATCATCAATTTCGTAATTTATGTATTGTTTAGAAAATATAATCATATACCGAGTTATATTTTTTTTTATCAAAAAATTAACTATTTTTTCGAGTGTTATTTGTTCGCTCTGAAATAATGTTTATTTTGATTTTTTTTTTAAATAATAACTATTTTTTTTTAATAAAAAATAATCTTTTTTTCATCAAAAATACTAAAAAAAATAGTATTTCTTTGATTGATAAAAAAATATTATTTATTTGATTGAAAAAAAATAATATATTTTCCGAGTGCTATTTGTTCGATCAGAAATAATCATTATGTTTTGAGTATTATATTTTTCATAAAAAATAATGACAGTTTTTTAGTTTCATTTTTTGATCAAAAATAAGCTATTTTTCGAGTGTTATTTGTTCGCTGCGAAATGCTTATTTTCTCAGCTGCTTTTTTTTTATTACAAAATAATCATTATTTTTTTAGTATTGCATATACTTTTCATCAAAAATAATCATTTTTAAAGTTTCATGAAAAAAAAAAATATTCTAGTGCCATTTTATGAGTTTTAATAATTATTATTTTAAGAGTTTTATTCCTTTCCTTTATTGTTTGAGAATTGTATTTATCATGAAAAGTAATAATTTTTTTAATTTTATTTTATTCATCCACAATAAAACTCAGCTCTATTTTTTCTTTCAGAAATAAGCATTATTTTTTGAGTATTATTATTTTTTTTTTTGGCAGCCAAAAAACTCAAAACGTCACATCTCATGGTGAAACCACTTTTAGAGGAGTGCCCGTTATTCAGCTCTCAGCGAATTTGACAGAATCGGCGAATGGGCAGACGTGACTTGGGATGTGTTCACAAAAAAACTAAGATTGTGTTAGTAATATACGTAAAAAATCAATACAATGTCCCTTGAACTGAAACAACGACTGATTGGGCGAGTGTGTGAATACATACGAAATGGTCTTGCAGAATTCGTTCCAAGTGACGTGACAGCCCAATTTCCCCTCACAATTTTCTTTTTCACCATAGCTAAATAGCAAACCATCTCTTCTAAATTCATATCACTTCAAAACAGCTTATCTCACCCCCTCACTTAAATTATTCTAAACTTCCGACATGAGTCATGCAACTTATGTTATCCCAGTGTTATGCTATCTTATGTTATATTAAGACCGACATATACAACTATTAGAATTATGGAACGATTAAAATGAATCACTTCCGTAGCACGGTCCAGACGCATTTTTTTATTTAGAAATATGTATTTCCTTTTAAAAATAAATTTTTTCCAAATTGTCGAATGACAAAAAGCACCTTAAGGGGTAACACCACTGTAGAAATTTCAAAAAATTGATTTTTTTTTTATAAGCTTAAAAAATTCTTTGAACCTTTTAAAATACAGAACAAACAGTTTTATACGTTACCGAAGTCTATTTCATAAATATTTTAAGCTTTTAACCAAGCGTTAGTGACTGCTACCTAACGACTTCTCCAAATTTCCAAACTTTAAACGCGTTTTTCTCAAAACACGTTTTCTGAAATTGGCACGCAGCATAACTCAAACAATTTTAAATATTTTTAATCAGGTTTTTCACTACGTCTGTATAATAACCTTCTTAAGAGAAGAGCGTAGGGGATTTTCGATAGATTAATTTAAACGATTGTTATAATTATTTAAGTGCCGTTTTTTTAGTCCAAAATAGAGTTTTTTCCTTCAAATGCTTGCTAATTCCACAAAAATAAATATTTTTTAAATCCCCTACGTGTTTCTTTAGCTATTCTTATCTAGATTAAGAAAAAAAATGTTTCTTTGTTCCAGATTAAAATTTGCACCCTTTGTGCTGCGTGCCGCGGAGCTCCTTCAAGAGAAACCACATTACAAAAATGTCTCCAGTGCCGCCATTTTGTAAAATTTTTCGATCAAACTTTGTAGTTTTGTATTTTAGTATATAAGTAATAACTTCCCAAATCAGAGTGATTGTTTCCCCTTTCCTTCTATACAAAAAAATTCTTTAAAAATCGTGTTTATTTTACGCGTGTACAGTGGTGTTACCCCTTAAGTCACACCACAAAAGCGCTTCCCACTGCCTTTTGTCGCTGAAGTACTGTGAACCATTTTTGCCAACGATCACAGGTATGGAGCCACTTCATGAAGGGAACATCTAAGTAAACCTGTTCCGGTGCATATCCTTTACTTTCATTAATAGAAAATGAATCTGCCAATTACTTGTATATAACCTTAGATTGCAGCACCACAAGATTTCTGGTTTTCTTTAAATATGAGCATTTATTAAACAGTTTTCTTAAATCTGCTTAAAAATTACCCAATTTTTAATTTCTTCTGCATAATTCTTAACAACCAGTAATCTGTCTGAAGTATTTCAGATTTTATTAGGTTTCCCAACGTCGGATAATTTTTGAAGAAAAGCAAAGACCTACTGAGGGCGTAATACGTACAAACACACTAGGCTACAGCGGCTGCTATACCCATGACTTCCAACAGTCGATCAAAAAACTCACATGATCTCCTGAAATTTAACAAAGCCCACTTCAGTGTCTTGTGGAAGCCAAACGTATTCCAGATCATGCAGAATCACTTCTGGGTAAAAAAAGTTATTGCTGTTGTTCTTGTTATATCAGCATAAAATATTTTCCATATGTCGTACTGAATGTCTTCTATTACCTGGAGAATACGTTTTAGAAGGCATAACATGAATACGGGAACCTAAGACAATAGCAACCAAGCAGAAACTTACCAAAATTGCTTCACAGCCATTTCAGAAGGCTAATTTAGTCGCCTAGATCATTTTTTCTTTTTTTTCCTCCTTGTTCACTCCTCTCGGGAGCATAGGGCTACGACAAGACTTGTCTTGCGTTGGTTGCGTTAATCTATTTGATTTCTGACAGGGTAGGTGATTAGCCTGCCGTTATCAGTCAGATGGTTGAGGACTTAGTTAAAGTAGTGTTTCTGTGCTATTACCGCCTAGAACAACATACCATTCTTAAATACATTCTTTAAATGCAGAAAACCTACACAACACTAACGACCTATTTGCATGCACCTTAAATCAATTACAACCTCAAATGATCTAACATGCCTATCTTTTTGGTGTGATCTCGTCAGAATAGCACACTTTTTTGGGCCAATTTTTGAATGATCGCAGTAACAACAATTGAAAGCCTCACATGTGTTAAAACAGTGTTAAATATTGCTGTAATAAAAACAAAAGCCAGGAAACCAAACAATTAATCGAGTGACCAGAGGTAAGACAAGACTTGTTCGGAATGACGTGAAACATCAGGTGACAGATCACAAAACGTGAGGTGTTAATATGTGTACGCCTAAAGTAATACTCAACCATTCATAGCATTTACTGAACTTTAAAAAGTAAATTCTCTTGTCTTAAAGTTCTAAATGTCTTACAAAAACTCGCTAGATATACTAAATATTTGTATATAAGTATAATATTCATCACAACAAGCTTATATTTACATACTTTGCTGACTATGCTGATGCAGAAATATTTTACGTAATTTGCTAAAGTAAATATTTATTAAATTCATGTAATCAAATTAGAAAAATTACAAAATTCTCAAGGAAATTTTCGTAAGCTGAAAAAGAGACTCTACGTCTTCGAGAGGTAAACAAGCCAGATAATATACGCATGGAAAAGCTCATATATAAGTAAACAAATTTGTATGCGTGCCGGTGCAGTGCAGGAAAAACGTGAGACGAATTTATGGTGTATTATCTAATACACTTCTTTCTTCTGTATTTAACTGGCATGGCCTTGTGACGTTTTGCTGTACTCATTACTCAAATAAGTGCGATTGAGAGATTGAGGCGATAAAGGAGAATTCGCAAAAAGAGCTGAAAGGGACTCCAAAAGTGATTTCGAAGAAGTGTTGTAAGATGAGTACTGGCTAACGTGGAGATTACTTTGTGGGGTATAAAATAAATATCAAAGAATATAATTGAACCATATTCGTTTATTTTCACGAATTCCGCGTACTTTTTGATTAAATTAAGAAACTATTAAGAAACAAATTCTAGTTCGAAATTCACTATTTCTCGAGTAGGTACCTAAGAGTTTCCCAACAGGGTGTGTTCCAAAAGTACATACGGCCACATGCGAATTTACAGCACATAAAAATGCACATATACAATAACAAAATAAACAATGGAAATTCCCAAATGAAATATACGAGCAGTTGAGCAAACGTTCGTAATTCTCCAGAACGGTTTTAAAATTTGGGTGAAGTAAAAACTATGCGAGCGAAAAAAAGTAAAAACAAAAAATTCACATGGAGAATTTTTCACAAATGGAAATGAGAGCAAAAGAAGAATTAGCCGGCCGAAAGAGGCAATCAGTGGTTGGAGTAAGCAAATGTGGAAATTCGAAGCGAGTTGCTGCTGATGAAGTGGACGCATGGGGGTTGCCATGGTTAGCCATTTCAGTGCCATTTATTCGATGCTGAGACCCTATTTACTTTTTTTATCGCTCCATTCTATGGTTTACGTAGTCAATAGTCACCTTTCACAGTTACATTTGCTCGTTCTTTCATTGGCAGTCTATTTTCTGGCTTGTTATTGCCATTTCATTGCTTTTTCCCCCTTTACTTTTTCGCAATTTAATGGGTCTCTTGATTTTGGAATATTTCCAGAAGTTAAAATTTTTATTTCAACAGGCAGACTTGGGTTGCGCCTCGCAGCTCTGTGAAATATAAATGAAAGCGATGAAGGGGCAGGGCATAGCAACAGGGTACAGGTTTCTACATAAATACAGTGGCGATCACATAAAAAGCAGTGCGACACATTGCAAAGTTACTTTTTTTTCTTTTTATAAAAATTTAGTTCAAACTAAAAAAAAATAAATAACTGAAAGTATCAAATTTGGACAAAATAAAAAAAATATATATACATATTTATTTCAGTTTCAAACCTTTTAGTCAGTACGGGTAATGAGTACTTAGATAATCATCCAAATTTGTTTAACCAAATTTCTTTCAATTAAATAAATATTATTAAATAAAAGAATGATTGAATGAATGAGTGACGGAAACCTTCATTTGGACCTTTGCGTGCTTCATTGCATGCTTCTTTGTATACTGCAGCTATCTAGTTCACAAGCGTCAAATATGATTGACCCCATTCGCAAATATTATACATCTTCCTATAGAGTGATTAATTTTGAGTCACCCTTTGAGTGATCCGGTTCCAAAATATTTGGCAGCCAATTAATTTCAAGTTTGAAAACTAAGCGAATAAAGTCACTGAATATGTATATATATAATATATAATTGGCGCGTACACGCTTTTTTGGGTGTTTGGCCGAGCTCCTCCTCCTATTTGTGGTGTGCGACTTGATGTTGTTCCACAAATGGAGGGACCTACAGTTACAAGCCGACTCCGAACGGCAGATATTTTTATGAGGAGCTTTTTCATGGCAGAAATACACTCGGAGGTTTGCCATTGCCTGCCGAGGGGCGACCGCTATTAGAGAAAACTTTTTCTTATTTTTTGATCTTTCACCGAGATTCGAACCGACGTTCTCTCTCTGAATTCCGAATGGTAGTCACGCACCAACCCATTCGGCCACAGCGGCCACCACTGAATACCTACATATTTAAAGTAATTAAATAAATAGTAAAATTAAAAAAAAATTATATTTGTTTCAAGTGACAGAACTCTGAAATGAACATTACCCGACAGAGCAGTAAGTGATTATCATAAGCGGCATATGTCTAATAAATAAGAGTCAAAGGTCATTACATTATTGCCCGTTCAGTATATGCATATAAATATTTATTTAAATTAAAAAAAAATCATTTTTTTTTCTTTTCCTCCCTTTTTGCTGTGATATAGCGCTAATTAGGATTAATATCTAATCTATTCCAGCTGTAATTATCTGTAATTATTTTTGCAAAAACTCATTCAACTAACGAATCTATTTTTATTCGAAAATAGTGGAAGCATTAGAAACCATAAATAAGGACTTATAAAAGGAAAGTTATTATTTTTTGCTTCATATTTTACTATATGTATGATTCAGGAAGTAAAATCAAATTTAACAATTGTGCCAAATTTCAACAATGTCTATTTTGGCAAAATCCTAATTCGAACTTAGCTAAAATTGCAAGTGCAAGCAAACGTGAAGTGCATAAATATATCGAAAATCTGAAAAATATCCAAACTTTAGGAGTGTTCTTAAGAAAATTTATACTGCCTACTTTCACCAAAATTAAATAAAAATGTTTTTCTGCCAAGAAGAAGGGCTTGTAAAATGGTATATTTTCGATCTAGTAGCGGGCGCCCAGTAAAAATCTTTTGAAGAATGCTGTGATCGAGCAAAATGGTGCAAAGTAAAAAGTTTATCTGATAGTTTATGAGTATTTCTGAAAGAATAATTTTTATGCAGACAGAAATCAAGAAATCCAACAAAATGTACAGTATTCACCCTAAAAAAGGCTATCAAAATCTTTAATAAGAAGCCTTAGAAAAGCTACAGAGGACTTATGGTACGATTTTCTAAACTACAATAAAATTCATGAATCGAAGCAATCCTGTAAGTCCAGCAGGTATAATATATACCTTCGTAGGTTTCCACCGATTGCTACATCGCACTGTAAGCATAATTTTAGGTACAATAATAATAATAATAATAGAGGACTTTTAAAGCTTTTTGAGGTTAGGTTTGTATGGGAGGTATGTTTTAAATTAAACTTATCATAACCTATATTTTTATTATAATAAAGGGTGGTTGAATTTCAAGGGCGGATGTTGAATGTGAACCACACCTAAACGTCAAGTTTTTTTCTGCATTTCATTTGACATTTTTCAATTGCAGACTAACTCAATTTGAACCATGGAAAGATACACAATCGAGCAATGCGTTAAAGTTATTTAGGCTTATTATGAAAGTGGGCGTTCAAATCAAAATGCATATCGCACACTTCGTGAAGAAAATCATCTTCAGTGATGAGGCACATGTTCACCTCAGTGGGTTCGTCAATAAGCAGAATTGCCGCATTTGGGCGAATAATAGTCCAAGAGTGATTGCCGAAAAACCAATGCACCCACAAAGAGTGACTGTTTGGTGCGGTTTATGGGCCGGCGACATCATTGGGCCGTATTTTTTCTAAAATGAGGCTGGTCAGGCAGTTACTGTGAATAGTGTTTGCTATCATGAGATGATAACGAACTTTTTATGGCCCGAATTGGAAGATATGGATGTGGACGATATGTGGTTTCAACAGGACGGTGCCACTTGCCACACAGCTAACGAAACAATGGCTCTTTTGCGCGAAAAATTTGATGGCCGAATAATCTCACGTCGCGGCGATGTTTTGTATATTTACTAACTATATTATTGTAAATATATGTACGAAATTAGGGAGTCCAATATTGATTGATGCCCTTTACATGACCTTTTTAAGGCGTTTTTCAGGTTAAATTTGTATGGGGGTATGCGTTAAAAAAGCCTTTCACGCACATTTTTCATTTCTTTCTTCATTTATGTCTATAGAGGTAACATGCGAAAAACTTAAGCCAAAAAATGTAAGGGGTAAACCACTGTCAGAAAGAAAAAACTGAATTCGAATGCCATACAAAACCACACATCGACAATTTTTCGAAAAATTCTGATTCAAAAGATTGATAATTTGTTGATTTTTGTTTTTTAATTTCGTTTACGAATTTTTATTTTGCGAGCTCGAAATCGGTTTAAAATTTAAACAACAAATTAAATTATTGCTATTAATTTTTTATAACCAATACTTGTTTTGGTTTTTAATTTTGAGCAAACTTTCCAATTTGAGTTATATGGTATTTGTTGTAATATATTTTTATAAAGGAATAAAAATTAAATAAACTATACGAATAGACAAAACTCTGCAATATGTCGCACTGCTAATGTTATGGCCGCCACTGTACGGGTGTTTGTATGCGCAGAGTGCTACTTGACGGCAAGTTCATATTTTATGGCACTTGAAGTTGGTTATTTGGCCAGCGTGTATCCAATTTAAAGAAATTTAATGAACGCCAATACGCTGTACAAATGCCCAGCAAGTGTCTTGCGTACATGTAAAAGTGTATGCATGCATGTGTTTGCCGGTTTGTACGTGTGCCATGAACGCATCACTACCCCAAACCCCAAACGTCAGGGCATGCAGGTGGATCAACTCAATGGCTACCAAAAAACCAAAGCAAAAGTCTGCTTGCTTGCGAGTCGCAGGTGAATAATAAATGTGGCAAATTATGTAAGAAATATGAGAAAGCACTCGTATACTTGCAGATAGTGCATAACACACTACAACTGGCGGCGTGCGGATATATGCTTTTACCGTTTTTTTGCTTTATTATAATTTTCATTTATTTATTTATATTTCCACTGAGGAAGCTATGCGGCTAAATGAGCAAAAAGTAACAAACTTTGCAGTGAGTTATTAATTTTACAATTTATTTTTTCTCTCGAACCCCATAATTGGGAGTCACGCTCGGGCAACTAGCAAAGCCGAGAATGGTTGTATAAATTTACTGTGTGTGGAAGTTCCCAGAAATAAAGTATATGAATATGCACGCAGCAGCATGTGACGTTTAGCAACGCATGAGGTAAAAAAAAAATTAATTACGAATAGTTTTCATAATTTTTTGGTATTGCGAAGCTCTAAAATTTAATGAATCCATTTGCATGCGACGACTTAGGTTATGGCTGTGGCTGCAGCAGCAGCGGCTGCATTAAGGCTACCACAATTCACCGCAAAAACAACTGCGGCATCAACAGCTGCTCCAACTAAATATTGCAACTACTGCAGCTACTGCCTGCTGTCATAGCGGCATTGGTAATTATACTGAAATTGAAGCGGCGACGAAATGTGGCGTGGCACTTTTTGCCATAGAAACTTTCACGAGCGTGAAATTGTGTGGCAAAACAGTCGTATAATAATACTTCTTGCGTACATTTATATGGATTGGGTAAAAAGTATACGGAAATTTTAATTGGAAAGACGTAAGGAAGAAGAGATGAGAACCAGGCGATGGTTTTGTCTTCAATAGAATATACCTTTGGTAGCATTGGAGGTGTAACAAAGAGTGCAGGAGTATTTAAATGTTTTTTTTTCCCCCAAGCAGATTAAGAATAGAACGGAATAAAATTGAGGAGCCCAACATCTTATGCCAATATACATATTAAGGGTGGGGCAGAACTAATGCCATAATGCGAATGTGCCATAATGTTCACAAATGATGTCTAATGTCCCTTATTGTGCTTCGAATTTTTCGCCATAGATAGACAGAGAATTGACAGAGTTTGAATTTGCAGTCTGTTGATCTAACAAAACGTCGATCACATCGTATTTTTACTGGTCACCGAATTTGGCTGAGCACCTCATCATCAAATTCATATAAATCGAGTGGAATCTGGACTCAAGGTGTTTATTGGTTTTGATTTGCGTTCTCTACATTTCTCAGAAAGTTTATATATACAGAAAAATTTGCCCGCTTAAGAGAGTTTTCCGCTAATGAGAAAAATGCAAAAAAAGTTAATGATATGTTGTGGGTTGGTTGTCCGCTCAAGAGAAACAAATTTAAAAAAAATTTGAAGTTAAATTTAAGGTTTTGTGGTATGTACTGCATACCTTTATAGGAGGTGTTCGCTTAGAGAGACGTCCGTTAGCAGATACACATACATATTGTATATATATAAATATATAATTGGCGCTTACATCCTTGTTGTTCCGCAAATGGAACTAACAGTTTCATACCGCCACGGTAGATGTTTTCTCTTTATGAGGACCTTTTTTATGGATTACCTTTTTCTATTATTTGGTGTTTCAAGCCCGTCTACCGAATGGCAGTTACGCACCAACCCATTCGGCTATGGCGGCCGCTATTTAGAACGGCAGCTCAAAACTTTTGCTCGGTGCCAGCTGATTCATTTAATGGCACCACATTTAATCACCGGCTCAGTTGATTGTTCCTCTCTGTTGAGTAGAATTAACTTTAATATGGCTTATAGTCTTGCGTTATTTTTTGTTGTTGTTGTAGCAGCATAAACATTCCTCATACATGGTTGGTAATTGTGGTGGTTTCGTTCGAAAGTAAACAAAACTGAGGGAGGATTAAAGTGCATGCAACTTTTGACGGACTGCATGTGAAAACTAACTGACGTAGAGCTTAGTGCTCAATAGTCTCTTACTTAACGGTAGTGTCGGGAGGAGATCAATGCATTGACGGTAGGATGTTTGATTTGGGTTAAAGTCCCACACTGACAGGGTAAAGGCTTTCGATGCTTCCTCCTCGTAAAACAAAAAAAACCAAAAACCCTGGTGAAATGAATGTTACACACAAACCATCTACGAACCATAGGCTTTCCGTAGGTGCTAAACACGAGGTAGTAGTCCTTGAGTGATGATCTTTCAAAGAAATTAACGAATGTGCGAATTTAACGGAAAAACTGACCAAATTGGTGAGAGAAAAAATCATCAAAAATCAATGAGAATTTCGTGCCAAATCAAACTTACTTTTTATTTTTTTATTTTTCAAAGTTTAGACATTTAAGAATATGTCATTAACAGGATTTTTAAAAATTCCTATTACTTCATGAGTTATAGTCTTTTTGGTGACACGGCATCGGTTCCGATCCGTCTTGTCTGAAAACTTTGAACGCATTTTTCTCAAAACTACTTTTTTCGAGGATATCGAGGATATCTCGAGTTCTAATGTACCAATTTACTTCAAATTTGGAGAGGATGTTCTTTATACATTACTTCATCGGATGACCTTAGCTCGAAACTATAACTTTTCATTTAGTAATTTAAAAAACATCAGTGTTGTTGAAAAAATATGCAAAAAAAAAATTTTTTGTTTTTTCAAACAGCCGCCATATTGTGAAGAAGTTTTTTTTTAACTTATCCAAGGCTTATTTGATAGCATATTAAAAACCCGTTTAGTTTTTATTTTTCAGATCACCAGGAGGTTTGGAATCATGCACGCAAGGGCACCCTCTTTTTTTGGGCGCCCTACTTTTACTGTACATAATTTTGTCAGTTTTAATTTTTTTCTTTTTTGTTTTGGGTTAGCTTTTAATGTAATAATTAATAATCAATAAACAAATGTTAAAAAAATTGATGATACAAATTTTTTTTTGTTTCCTTTGTACAGCGAAATTCATGCCTCTATACCAGAATACCCCTTAAATTAAATGGGCTATAAAACTACGTAGTAGCGTTTTTTTAACTCTGATAAAATTTTGATAAAACGAATTTCTGATTCAAATTTTAATAAAAATTTGACAGAGTTTTAAACATTGATTTATATGATATTTGTTGTAGAATCAACTTTGTTTTTATAAAAAATGAATGAAAATTAAAAAAAAAAACAAAGGAAAAGTAGTCCAAACTGAGTAAAATATCGCGTAATTATTATTTTGCCCGCGGGCCTCTATCAGTTTAGAGATAGCTGAATCGATTTTTGAACCGCAGCAGCCTTCTTGAATTGTGCAACTACCCACAAAATTTCCGCTTTGCTTTATGTGCATAATATTTATATTACCTAATTAGCTAAAATGGATATTGAAATACAACATCCTTAAGGATGTTAACCAATTAAATTGACTTACAACTGGACAAATTTGTGTAAAATTCAGAAATAAATGTGCATATATATTATATATAGTCATATATGTATGTATGCATTCAAGGCTTTCGCTTTAATGAAAAATTGGAGCGCGAAAGTTATACCGCAGCCACTCACTGATGTAATTTTCTCATATGAGAATAGGTGCAACCTATCCTTCCAATTCATAGGCAGGCACGCGGCCCGGCCTTCTATGCATATTTGATATGTACCCAAATGTATGTATGCATGTTACACATGTGTGGACATATCATTTTACTGTTGATTGCGCTGTGAAACTTTTGTGGTGCACTTATTGTTGTTATTTTTGCACCCACGAAATTTTAGCTCAATGCCACATTTTGGAAACTTTTTGCGGCAAGTGGCTATAGAGTTGGCGAACATCATGCACACAACCACCATAAATATGTATCTATGTATGTGTGTGGGTGTATATATGCTCATATATTTGCGCTCATAAGGATAAGGATATGTGGGAAAATGTAGCACAAATGTAGGTTCTTCATTCTTTGTGTGCGTTACGCTCAAATTGCCAGCAGCGTTTAAAGCACTCAAGTGCAGTTGATGCGAAAATTTTCTGTGCCTTCCTATGTCGTAATTCGGTAGAGTAAACAAAAATCCGCTGCCGCAATATTCATCATCTCGCTTTACGGGAATACACCAAGCAGTAATCCCATTCAGCAGCGTATAACCTCCACTTGCTGCTCAGCTTAGCTAGCGAAGCGAACAAAAGTAGTTTGGGGGAAAACTTTTGCGTGCTATTTCTCTCACTTTACCTTAACCCTTCCCTCCGCTCGACTAACGTCTGATTCATAAGTAACGCGTTTTACCTACTGCGCTCATTTTTACAACAAGTTTTTGATGCGCATCCAGCTTTGTAGTAGTTAACTTTTTGTTCAAGTTTAATTTAATTTGATTTCGTTTAATTCAATTTAATCCCATTTCATTCTGATTACCTCCCTTGGCACACTCTTGGCACACAATTTTCGATTGATTACTACTTTTCACTTTAGTTTCTTAACTTATTCCTTCTATTGCGCTGTCATATTCTTTGTCTTGCAGTGGATATACACCTCTATATGCATGTATGTATGTATATAAGCACTTACGCATACACAGTTTGCTCACACACATTTGGTGCAGCAAGGCGAGCGAAGGAAGTTCTAAAACAGCACATCAGTTCAACAATTGTATACCTGCAAAACTTTTAGTGCTGTGTTTGAAAAATTAATTACACTGTGCAACACCAAAAATTTTATGGACTACTTTTTCTTAGGAGATACATGTGAAACGAAATTTTATGGCGAGCACTTTTATATAATTTTTTAAGTTCTTTTCGGACACTGAAGAGAAGCCAGAGTGAGATAAGCTGTGGGGATCCTGCAGAGAAAGAGACTGTTGAGAACTTTCTTTGCAAATGTCCGACTCAAGCAGCTAGGCGCTTGATATTTCTTAGCGTGCCCTTTGGGGATGCCCTGAGGAAAGTCAAGACAAATTTCAAAAACTTGATTTTTATTTGAGGATTACGAACGATTACTGAGTTAAGCTTGTGTTAATCGCTTTATGCTGCTGTTTCAGATCATCAGGTTTTTAATAACCAGGCCCGCTATCTCAGCGATCGTAGCAAAGATATTAGAGCCAAGATGTCTAAATCTAAGCCCGTGAGAGCAGGGTAGCTAAGGAGAAGCTGCTGAGATAATTCCACCTCATCCTCCATACACCGGACGCAAAAATAATTCGAGTCTCACAGCATGTATACCTAAGGATATGCGACTAGTGTTCTGTGATGACACCCACGGAATTCGAGATCTGAGATTTTTTCAACCCCAGAAGATCCCTGGAACGACTCTGATCCACAAATGGCCAGAAAGATTTCGCGACCTTCCAAGTTTGAGTTCTTGCCCATCGCTCACTGAGTTGACGCGAAGCCCACCTTTCCCAGATCAGACCGCAACTGGTCAACGAGATCCGAATTCTCTCCTCTCGTGAGAAAACTACCTTAGGTGCCTTGTCTGGCTAGCTCATCTGCCTCGCAGTTTCCCGCAATGTCGCTATGACCAGGTACACAGATTAGCTGTGACAGTTATTACTCAAGTGAGTAGCCAGGCTGCTGCTTCATTCATTGCGGTTACCCCTGCTTGGAAGTAACTATAGTGGTCCGGCGGTAACTGAAACTTGAGTATGATGGGGATATACCTCCGCCGACTCTTCCTTCCAACTTCGATCCATCTGTGAACAGGTTCACCAGGCCCTGTCTCCAAATGCTGCACCCCACGAACTCTTCCCTTGATGGAATGAGAGTGGAGAATTTTCCGCTTGGACTAAGCGAGGGTGTACATTGATCCCTCGTCAAGGGGATGAACCCAAAGTTTCTAAGAATACTTGATACCTTGGGTTTAAAAGTTTTTTATTTAAAAGTGTATTTTGTCAATATGAAATTTACCAAAAATATGTCGAAAAATTAAAATCTTTGTTTTAAAGATTTTTAATTAAAAGTGTATTTCTTCAATACGAAATTAATTGAACAAAAATAGGTAAATAAATTGAAATAAATAAAAAAACATTGGTTTTAAAGTGTTTTATTTAAAACTTGGTTGTAAAGATTTTTATTTAAAAGGCTATTTTTTCAATATAAATTTAACCAAAAATAGATTACAAAATAAAAAGAGTTTTGGTTAAAAAAAATGGAGCAAAAAACAAAAGAAACAGTTTTTTATTTCAATTTATTTTTCATATCAATTTAAAATTTTTGTTCTGAGATTTCATTATTGATCAGTGTTTTTGTGTTTTCTTTCCCACTAATGTTTTTTCTTATCAACCATGCAGAATCCACGCCAACCCCAAATTCGCACCTAACAATGCAAAAGACTGCAACGTCACGTAAAATGGTTCAAAAAGTGAAGAAGCGACTTGAGCGAAATCCCTGCCGAAGTGCCAATCAAATGGTGAAAGAACTGAAAATATCTGACTGTACCATCTGCCGCATGCTGAAAAATGATCTCAAAGTCAAGCCTTACAAGATCCAAAAGGCGCATGATCTCACACCAAAGCAGCAACTCAGACGTGAGAGAGCGAAGGAGCTACTTCGTTTGGCCGAAGCGGGCAATTCCCGAACATTATGTTTTCTGACGAGAAACATGTTCAAATTGAGCAATTCATAAACTCCCAAAACGATAGGGTTTATTTGACCGACCGTTCATACGAGAATTTGATTGCCCACCAGGACGCAGCAACCACCACATGTAATGGTTTGGGACGCTGTAACCGCAGATGGGCGCTCTCAAATTGTTTTCATCGAGGCTGGCGTCAAGGTAAATGCGAAATATTGTCGGAAAAGTATTCTGAAGCCGTGGGCAGACAAACATTTCGGTGGTAGACCATGGACGTTCCAACAGGACTCGGCACCATCTTACAAAGCTCGAATGAACCAAGAATGGCTAAAAAACAACGTTCCGACGTTCATAACGTCCACACAATGGTTCTCAAATTAACCAGATGCGAATTCGATGGATTATTCTCTTTGGGCCATTTTGGAGAGCAAGGTCCGAACTAAAAGATTCACCAGTCTCAAAGCACTGAAAAGAGCCATTGTCCGCGAGTGGGCTAAAATACCTGCAAGTACATTCGGGCAGCTTGCGATTCGTTTCTGGACCCTCTCAAGGCCATAGTCAAGACTCTTGATTTTTAATTTTGTATTATTACACTTGTTTTACTTTGGATTGAATAAGAGTAAATTTCCAAATTAAATTTATGGCCTTTTTAATTGGTTACACTTCGAGTGCCGGACCCTGTATAATCGTATAATACGCCTTATTTTCAAATTCAAATATCCTAATGTTTATTTGAGAAATCACAATACTCTTACACCGATAAAAGACTATTTAAAATTAAATTTTAAAAGAAAATTTTGGCATAGTTGCGGGTCAGTGTCAATGTAATCAATGCCGCTATGTAATCAAGAATAGCTTTTCAAAAATCCGAAAGAAAAATGCCATATAATAATCAATTCGCACAAGGCGCTGTCGTTTTTGAACCGCCTTTGCGAAACTTTCCCCATTTCGGTAGTGGACTTTCATATTTTCTAAATATTTTCGGTCGGTGTAATTTTCCATGGCTCAAAGTTCACACTTTGTCCCACATAAAAAAAATGGCGCTTAATTTAAAATGGGGCACCTAAGTATATATTACTAGTGCATAGCTAATATTTACTGAATGTCGCTTATCGCAAGCCATGCAAAAATTTATCGGTTTGCCCTGAAATATGGCGCTCCAATAAATTTGTTATCAGCCAACCGTTTCGCGGTTGGCTTCCATTGTTGACGTGAGTGCTTTGAGCTTCGAATAACTCTACTCGTATGTCATCAACACTCAGCCGGCAAATCCCATGTTGGCATAACCGTGAAACAATCGCATTAATCACTACTTTGTCGGTGTAGCTAATATAAAAGGTGATCGAATACATTATTTGTTTTTGTTCCTCTGCACTTGACAAAAATGCGGCGAGTACGATGTTTTTTTTTTTCTTGTTTCTGTTTTTTTGCTGTTTGCAATCATCACTCGTTCTTTTGAATTAGTAATTGAGTATTATTCAGACTACTGAATTACCCGGCTGACAGAAAGCGTAAAGTGGATGACATAAAAATTTGACAATTACGTATTATTCGTAATGAAAACAACAAAAAAAAAACAAAGACACTAAAGACAAATGAAAAATATATTTGTAACATTTCCGCTTCTTCCAATTCCGAATTGACGATTCTAATTATCTTGTTTGACTTTATTCAAAGCACTGCCGGCGGGAGCAATGGACAGGTTTTCGTACTAAGTTTGCGATTGTAAAACTAGGAGCAATAGTAAAAATTTAATTGGCATACAGTGTGTTTCAGCTTTGCTTTGTTTTGAATCTGCGGTACAAATCCAAGCATAGTCTGTGTGATCAATAATGAAATCCAATATCTGCCAAATTGGCCATCCATTTAAGGTAACGGGTGTTTTTTAGCTGCATGAGCACTATCGATACCGAAAACTATGGTTTGCTAGCTGTGAATGGCGAACTGTGTTTACATTTTTGTTCAGTATGGTTTGACGAGTCATCTGGAATCGTTTCGCGGCAGAACAACGCTATAGCGGCGAAAAATAGACATATTTTGGGATTTTCTTAACGGAGCAGTGAAATAAATAAAAACACTTTTTTTTGTTTTCAAAGTGATATAAAAGAAAATAGTAGCTGCACAACTATTTTTCAAAACCAACCAAATTCAAAAACACATCTATGTCGAATGTAATTGAGAATACGCACAAAAATACGATTTGTTTAAATTGTCGACAGTGACCTCACCAATAAATGAAAGTTTGAATATGGTTTACAAATATATAGCTCGTGGTGCAATGTTAATAGATTTACCAGGTTTGGCCATTAGCTATGGGGAAACACAAAATTGTGCGAGCAACTTCGGCTGCCACGTCACAGAGCCTTCGGCAGCCGATTTCTGCTAAGGGTGATAGATTACCAGGTTAGCTATGGTGAAAAAGTAAACTGTGAGGGGAACTTTGGCTGCCACGTCACTTGAGAGATTCAACCGAATTCTGCACGATCATTTCACATATTGTATATTCACACACTCGTGTAATGAGTCGTTGTTCAGACGGCAACGAAGAAACATGAGCAATGGCTGAGTTGATTTTTTTCGTATATCACCAACACAATCTCAATTTTCCCCAATCTCATATCCTCTGTTTCGTCAACCTATCAGCTGATTCTGTCAAATTCACCACGCTCATGGTGGTGCGAGTTGCTCTGGGTACCGTTGGCTACAGCCTGCGGAAAACACTATAGTATCACAGCATGTTGACCAGTTTTGATAATTTTTTTTCTTTTTAATTTTCATAAACAATATAGTTTATCTATAATAAATAGCAAACAAATCAAAATTTCAAACATTGTATAAAATTTATAAAAAATCGACAAATAGTCAAAAAAAGAAAAGTGGTCAAAACTGGTGAAAATGCTTTGGTACTAGTTTTTCCGCGAGTTGTATTATTTCATAAGCCAGTTAAGCAAGGTAATGGAGAAATGGTTGAAGTGCCACTCTGGCGCTCCCCAAATAGCACTAAAGCGCCGTTTTGATACCATTATGATACCTCCAACAGGCAGATATCTACACCCAGGCAGAGCTGTTTATATAATTGAGAAGATTTATGGAATTTAGGTAGGCGCACTGATCACCACCCAGTGATCATAATCGTCTAGCTGTCAAACCCCAAACATTTACAGAGAAAGTGCTCAACAGTCTCCTTCTCCGAAAGGCCCCCACAGTTTCTGCAATGGGGCTTAAATAGGAACCCTAGCTTTTCCGCGTGTGCGCCGATCGTCCAGTGACCGGTAAACACAGCTACGAGTTTGGAAATTGAATGACGAGGAGTCCAAAGGATTTTCTGCGTCTTGCCTCTATTGTACTGGAGCCAAAGGATTTTCGAAATAGCACATGAAGAAATGGAGCTCCACCTTTTCTGCGCTTTCCTGAGAAATAAATTGTGCAGTTCCCCTTTAACAAATATCACGGGGATGCAGATGCCCGGGTAGGAGGTATCTGAGGCCAATTCAGTCCCCTTCCTGGCAAGCTCATCAGCAATTTCATTTTCCTCTATGTTCCTATGTCCTGGAACCCAACTCAGAGAAATGATACCTGCACACCCACTAGTTTCGTTCTGCACCATGGCGTCGTCAGAGCCTTGATCGCGGCTTGACTATCGGAGAAAATGTTAATATCTCCCTCGCTCCTACGTTCCCTAAGCATTTTGCATGCCTGCAGGATCGCAAAGACTTCTGCTTGAAAAACACTAGCAGTATTTATCAGTTTAAAGGAGATGGATAAATTGGTTGATTTAGAGAAAACCACTGCTCTGACTCCCGATTCCAACTTGGAACCGTCAGTGAAGACAGAGGTGCAAGCTTCGGTGCAGATTTTCCCCTCCATCGAATCCTGCCTATTTGCTTAATACTAATAATACTAATTGTACAACGACAACCGATGAACTCTTTTCATTCTATACGAAGTTTTGCCTTTAAGGGAAGAGCATGATCTAGTTGCTTCTTTCAATAATATATTTCAAAAGCAGCTTGAGAATTGAACACTTTGGAGCTATGCGAAGGAAATAATAAATAAATAACTCATTCGCTTAAACAGAAGCGTAGCTAATCTTATTCAAATATGTGTACCACTTGATATCACTTAAATTCCCGAAATTAATCTACCAACAAACTTTCCATGCAATAAAGCGATTCTTTGAAGAGCTGAATCAACTGTAGCACCGTTTCTGTTAAAAAAATTAGTCAACCAACCAATATTCGACGACCGTTTATAAAAACTGTTACATAAAAAATGCTTGGTCAGCTCAGGAAGCACTCCATACAAACATCTGCTTCGAATGAAGTAGTTGACCCACTCATTCGCTATAAATTTAAAACTCTATAAGTTTAAAGTTTAATTTTTTATGTAGTCAAAAAATATAAATTGGGCCTTGTCACCTAAAAGATGTTCGAACAAAAATTGGGATCAAGTTTTAGAATATTCAAATCCATTCAATAGCCACCGGATGTAACAAGAAAATCGAATTTACACTAAATATATACAGTGACTCACAAACGTTGACACGCTACTCATTAACACTAAAACACAACAAAGCGAATTTCCGTCAAAAGAAGCAATAACATTTTTAACGATATATTTTAGTCAAATGAATTTTGTGAGTTTGCTCAACAGATGTTACAATTTTTTTTTTGTTTTCAGGTCATTCATGTCATTTCACAGTGGTGGACTTTGTAATAACCATACAGTAGTAGGGTATGGATTAATGAGTTTAAAATGGAAACATTGTCGCTCATATAAGCATAACGAGTGGGGCAGTGAATTTGAAGCGTGCACTGCATGTGTCGACTAATCATGTCACATGGTGACGATTGTTTGATAATGGCGTTGCGCCAACTTTTCCCGCACTAAATCCACGGCGACCTTCTTTGCCACCTGGAGAAAGGCGGTCAAACTGCAGTTAAAGGAGAAAGTCGATTGCACAAAAAAACCTACGGGCAATAACTTCAAAATTTTGCCGCTAAGGTCAAAACCGCAACAAGACCGTCAAATCGCTAGCAACACTTGGGGCAAAAACAAAGTAATGTTGCTGGCGACATCTAAAGTAATTGGCCAGTCGGTTCCAAACTACGAAGTGGCAGTCGCAACGCTTACTTGTGGTTTCTTACAGTAGAGGCCAAAGCCAACTTCACCGTCAAGCTTTGAGCCATAAGTAAAGAACCGTAACAATTTTTCCGACCAGGTATGCTATATTGTCAACCCACTCACGTCTACCTGGAATTGAAGTACTAAATAACCGACTAAAAAATGGTTCATAAAAACAATAGTCAGCATGATTAGTAGGACCCAGACCGAGTGTTATTAGAAAAGAAAAAAAGGGTGCTGAATTTTTTCTACACCTGTTTTTCAACTAAAGAGCGAAAATAAAGTAAAGTGCATGTAACAAATTAAAATTTCATTTTTGTCAATCACTGTAATCAATTTATAAGCCAGTTTATCGGGAATGAATTCGAAATAGCCTGCAACCGTGGCAACTTTTGACGCTATACGCTTTCCGAACTAAAATGTGGTCAACTTTGAGTTTTGCGACAACAGTCTCCAATCATGCAAGATAGGCAACATTCCTGCACTGAACAGAAACAATGATTGTATACATCTACCCGCACATTCGTACAAAAAAAATGTTTTTTTATTCCAAACACCAAAGGTTATTGTTAAAACTTTCGCCAATGAGAAGCTTCACTCAATGTATCGAGAATGTTTTTTTTTTTAATATCGAGTTCGCAAAAGCATGGCCTATCAAATTTTCTGAATTTCAACACATACACAGTGTAACATAGTACACACGCACAGTATAGTACACAGACAGAGCATTGAAAACACTCAGCAAGTTTACTGAAATTCTGACACTTTTTATTGTAGCTGACTAACAGCTACACTGCAATTTAACTAAGCCATCTACATATGTATGTGTGCACGTACGCAGGCACAGAAGAGCATGACCGAACTTGCATTATACATATACCTATGCACTTGTATATTTGCTGTCCAGTTGTACACCCGTTTTCCCCACGTGTGGGTGCATTCGCATGTGTGTATGTATAGCCATTCTGATCGCCCTTACGAGTGAATAGGTATTGAACGACGCCGAGGCCAGGGTCAGAAATCACCACAAACGCACATACACACTCACATACATGCACATAGAAACAAGTATTGTATTACGTACCATCAAAGTCAGCTGGCCAGGCGTTTGGGTTAGGTGACATTGAAATGATTAAAAGCAACAGCAAAAAAAAAAAAAACTCGTAACAAAAACTACTGGAATCGCAAATCGAAAAAAAGAGCTATAAAATTGGCTTGAAGTAGAAAGAATTGAATGAAAAGATGACCAGTTGATGGTCGTTTCGTCAGCAAACAGCAAACGCAAGGCAAAGCATAGAGAAAGGAACTGCGAGGAATACGAGTTGGACGAGGCAAGTTCGTCTTGAGCTCTTGAACTGGGTTTATGGTATCACAGTGTGTCAAAAGCGATGACAAGCGGATGACTACAAGCATGCATACATACATACCTACTCGGTTTTTAAAAACAAAAATAACAACCAGTAAGTAAAAATGCTACGCCGTCAGTGTTAAGCCCTGTTGTCATATGACTCGTTCTTCCTGTACGCGCCGATGATGGCTGCGTTGGTCGACAGTCACTTTTTTGACTTAATCGACATACCGGCATACTGTACACATACATATTTTATATGTATGAATGCATGCGTGGATATTGCCAGTCGCAAGCTTAGCACTCCGTCCACACCATCGGAATAGTATATTGAATTTTCCTTCACCTCCATTTTCATTCAATTAATTTCACACTATTGAGTCGAGTTTTGTTACTAGGTGCCGTCGGTTTGGTAATTTTCGCGTTTTGTTCAACTGACAGCCAGCAATTGGCAGCATGTCAGCGTATTATTTGCTCCTACCTACCCACTACTTTCCTGTTGCTTTTATTTCTTTTCGACATGCTCTTGGCGCTTAGCGACTTTTCTTTGCCGCGTTGTACTACATACATTTGTATATCGACTGGGCGGCTTAGTCATCGATGCGGGCCAACTGCCTGAACGGTGGCGATAAAAAAAATTGTTTGCATTGCGGTCACTAATCAAACTTAAGCACAACAAATAAAAACTAAATATATATTTGAACAAAACGTTATCAATGCAAAGTGTCATAAAAATGTATTTAGAAAATGGGTCTTTGACATGAGCCATATTAAGTAAATATACACTTAAAGTGCCGCAAAAATATCACATGATTTCCTTTTGCTGTAATTCTGAAAATCATAAAAAAAATGTATTTTTTAAAGGCCTATGTTTTTCAAAAATACTTTAATATATTATATCACATAAGGTAATCAAGTTTTATGCAAATTTCGGCCCTTCATTCATCAAAGTTTTCTCCACTAGATTATCGATTTCTTGCCAAAAGTTATTACTACGGGTCTTAAGGATTTGCAGCTTGTTTTCTTAGACCAGCGCCTTTGAGTAACTGCAATGTGTAGTCAATGGTCATCAGATCTCGCGGGCCAACCAAAATCTCCTCACAGAGAAATCACAAACGGCTTGGAAAATTATTTCTATGTAAAACTTCATTGCTGTCGCACACTGTGTGTGTGGCGCCATCTTACATGACATACATACATTTCCTCATAAGTCCATATCACTCAGTTTTGATATTAAAAACTCGTTCAACATAGATGGAGCTGAAATAAGTTATAATCCAGCACGACTTAGGAAAACCTAACAAAACGGCATCCGTGATCTAGTCAAAGAACAGCGCACAGCATTTAAACGATTTGATATTAGTTGTTCTTGTTGTAACATCATTAACATGCTGTTGAAGTGACAGTCCGTGGCCGGATTAGGAGCCCTAAGAAAAACGGTTAGTTGCGGCCATTCATATAATGTTTAAAATTCCGAAATATTTTTTGGTATCTGTGAAGACTTAAAATTAAGCAAATAGCAAACTAGCTTATAATGGGAAGAGTGCAAATTCACCAGCTATAACAGGAGGAAAAAAGGACGGATGAGATAAGTGCATGTTTGAAGAGCTCAAATCTGTGGCGATTTTGCTCAAACTTCGACACAATGCATACATGTCTGGAGAAGGGAAATGTTATGTTGTATCCTAACGATATTGTCGACTAAGAGAGCCCGTTAAAATAAATGACCAGGTATAACGAAAGTGTGCGCAGACCTAAGAGAAAGCAGAAATGATTTGCTTGCAGGGAAGAAGTAAGAAACTTTTCTGTCTCTTTAAAAGAAAGTATTTTATGGACTTTCTTTTATGGGCTCTCCTAACTGAGGACGAATTTTTTGCTCAAAAGTTATGCTAAAAGTAAAAATTTTAATTTTTGTACATTTTTGTTTGTAAAATTCCAACAAAACATAAAAAAAATTAAGTTTTGTTCGATATTAAAAATAAAAAAGGCTTATTTTTATAATTAAAACTTCTTACTCGATACTTAAATTTTTTTACCGATATTTTTTCAGTATTTGATACTTTGCTCCGAAATCAAAAACAAGTATAAGTATTGAGATGTTGGTATCGAATGATCACTAGGCCTAGCAACAAAACGAAAAATTAACCGTCCGTCATGTGGACTATTACTCTCGTGTCAGTTGGGAGGGTGGAGCAAAAGTGTTTTTATTTATAAAAAATAAAGTTCAAAAAAATATTAAAAAAAATAAAAAAAATTATCAAAAAAAAAAAATAATAATAAATAAAAAAAATTATCAAAAAAAAATAATAATAAATAAAATAAATAAATAAAAAAAAATAATAAGTAAAAAAAAAATAAATAAAAAAACTAACCAAAAAAATTACAAAACAAACAAAAATAAAAGAAATTGAAAAAAATTTTGTACTCATTTTCATACGACTATTTTAAAACCAGTTCACAGAAAAAAAATATGTGGCTTAAATTTAGTTGCTACTTAACCTCAGTCTATAACTGGTATTGAAACATTAGGCGCCTTCAATTCGCCGAGCATTAGCAAATGGCGAATAGATGAAGCAACTGGTATAAATATGTTGGTAGCACTACAAAAGAACTGGCGAAAATTGCATTTGTTATGCACACGCTCTGTCAGCACCCTTTGTGCTCTCGTTCCTCTCAATGTTGTTGTTGGCTCTAGACAAAAAACTAGCAATTGCACATAAAAACAAGACGGGAACACTAAAAGAGAATTCGCAAATTTGAAGCAACAAAATTTTGCTCTATAGGAACGCGGTCTAATGAAACTTGTCGAATATAAGAAAATAGAGTTGGCAGCATTGAAAATAATGAGTTATACCAGTTACTCGCTAGCGACACTCTCACCGATACTCATGCTCAATAACTTTGTTGTTACTTTCACATGCAAATTTTTCGTCGAGAGCAGAGGCCAAATATAGTCGAGAAGTGGCGAATCGAAGGCGCGTATTATAAGTTTGGTTGCCTTCCGCTGAAATCGATCTCAATAACGGCCCTGTATTTACATATATATTTATGTATGCATTACACAAGTTTTGAGGAGAAAGTGAAAATGTTTGCATTTGCAATGAGAAAGCTTTCAAAATAAGAACTTTCGCGCGCCATTTCTATTTTTATTAGAAGCAAAAAGCAAAAACAAAAATCGGGTTATAGCAACACACTCCGGTTCCTATAAATTAATTGATTATATAACATTATTTATTTAATGCCTGAATAAATGGCTGTAATTTCATTCAAACGAACTTGTTTTTGTAGACAATACATTCCAGAGCCTGTATTGTGTTGTTTGCAATTTGCTATTTGCTCTGCAATTGATTTTACAGATGTTATTTATTCAGCATTATTGTAGCTGCTTCAGTAATTTCTGTTATTGCAACTGGTACTGTTTTTTGTTCTACATAGTTTCGATTTCTATTATTTTCTCAATAAATAAATACATAGTCAAGTGCTTATGTATATATATACATATGTGTGTATGCATGTATGTATGTATATATACCCCACAGCGAAGAACCAAACTGCTCAGCAAACATTACATGTAGTTCATGAACTGGTATCTGATGGAAGAAGACATACAACAAGTAGTTCACGAGTGACCAAAAAGGTACCAGTTGCAAATTGACCAATTTGGGGGTCTTTGAAACATAATATTCTTATATATATATTACTATAAATCCTATATTAATTTTAATAAGAGAACTGGGTCTGGATGAGGTGCTTTGATGAATAGAGGACACAAAATACCGTGTGGTCGAAGGGTAAGCCTCTAATAACTCTAAATCTAAATAAATGGGAATGCACTAACGTTAAGTATGTACGCAATGAGAATTTGACGATCATAAATCTTGAGTAAGGCATCACTATAACAACCCTAGTACATAAATATTTTCTTAAAAAGTGGTACCTCTTTAATAAAGTGTTTTTCAGATTAATTTTGATTCGCTGAATACGAAAATGAGTTTCATTTACTGGCATTTAACTAGGCATTCATTTGGATAAAAGGCCAAAAGGAAAGCCCTATGATTAATATTTCGAAGTATGTATGTATTGGCTGTTATACCGTAAATTTCCCCTCTCAGTGGACAACATGCTTATCCTTATCTCGAGCTCAAACTAGTCTGGGCATATGGAATCCAACAGTGGAACACAGGAACAAATTTGGAAATTTGGCAACGCTTTCAAGACACTGCAAGGTTCTGCATGAATTCAGACACAATTAGTTCAAATAATTGTAAAAGGTATCTTATGAATTATAAGTATAGACAGAATACGAATTAATTGCAAAAACTAAAAATTATTTCCAAAGACAAGTTTTCAAATATAGGCGAAAAATCTGTTTTATAGGTAATTTTGCAAAGCTAACTCTTTATAAAACTCTCATCAAGCCCGTCCCAACACATGGCGCAGAAGCTAGGACGATGACAATATTCGATGACTTGTCCCTGGGAGTGTTTGAGAGAAAGATTCTGCGGAATATTTTTGGACCTTAAACGTTGGTGACACCGAGGGTCTTAGGGGATGGAACAATGAGCTATATGAGCTTTACGACGACATATACATATTACAGTGAATAAATATTCAGCGGTTTCGTTGGCCAGGTCATGTCGTCCGAATGGATACAAACGCTCCGGCTCTGAAAGTATTCGATGCCGTACCAACTGGTGGCGGCAGAGGAAGAGAAAGGTCTCCTCTACGTTAAAAGATCAGGTGGAGAAGGACTTGACTTCACTTGGTGTGTCCAACATTTTTTATGAGGAACTTTTTTGTGGCAAAAATGCACTCGGAGATTTACCATTGACTGCTAGGGGGTGACCGCTATTAGAAACAATTTTTTCTATCATGTTGGTGTTTTATGCACGGAGTTTTGAACTACTTCCGAATGGTAGTCACGCACCAACACTTTGCCTTGATATACATATTTTGAACTACGGGCTTTTAAATTCGAAATATAAGAACATTTTTAAGCTAATCATTCTTTTTAGTTGATAAACTTTATAAAAAAATTCTTTCATTTTCTTTCAATAACTGCAAAAACGTCTAGAAAAAAGATTTTTTGGCTATGTCTCGAACTTGCTTCTTTGGAAAAATAAATTAAATTAATTTTAGTGTTCAATAACGCAAAATTAGTCAAAACCCACTTTTTAAGGAAGCATTTTTTTCGCATTATCAATTGTTCATTATCAATTGAGAATGTCATCTACATGTATAATTTATCAAGGAATAAAAAAATGAAATATAGTTCGTGTTATCTCCATTTTTGATCTGAACTAGTTCCTTGACTGGTATAATGCTGATAGAGAGACTGACAAGTTCATTAAATGGTCTCGTCTAAGCTTACAATTGACATTTCGTAGGACATCTAGAGGATGGAGCATCGAGTTGCTAGCATTGAAAAAATATAGAAAACGAACTACTGCAGCTGAAAACCAAACTTGAAGTAAGGTAGTACAGAACTAGTACGTTCAACTCCAGGGTAAGAATGTGCACAACCTACGGTGGTGAGTTGTGGGATGGTTTGTTGGCTGATTCACTATCCCACCTTCTGACTAAGCATATTTTCAGTATTGCGCGAAACAACAAAAAACCTGAAATGTTGCTTTTATTATGATTGTTGTAGTTGCTACCAGGTATTTTTTTTTTAATTTCGCGTTTTATGATCATGACTGTTACCGATACTGTTGCTCTAATATATTCCAATTGTTGCTATAACAATACCAAGCATTTCAACCATTCTGTGTCGTGTTAACGCGTTCAAGTCTGTTTGTAAAAACATATTCGAAAAAAAAATTATATTTATTTTTATTTGGTCGTATGCATTACCATGTATTTTTAATTGTTTTTTTATTATTGTTTTTGTTTTTTTATGTCGTTGTACTTACATTAAAGGTATTTTATGTTTGCCACTCTGCCCTACCGCACACTTCATAATGACACCCATACATACGTAGGCTTCTTTATAAGTATGTACACAAGTACATAGATAGCAATAAGTAAGTGTATAATTAAATATTTTATTGTTTACATGAAGCAAACTAGACTGAATCTGTTCACACATACAAATTTTAGCCCACATTCACTTGTATGTTTGCTCAGAAGTAGGTAGAAAACACTATTTATGGAGTGCTTGTATAGCTGTAGGGCTGACATAGCAATTGCGTATAACGCCTTGGCAATGAAGGGTACACGAAATTGCTGTCAACATAACTGAAGTCAATAGTGAACATTTCACTTTTCCTCTCTTTTCACGAGGGGAGTTAGGAATGTAGGAATGTAGAGATTGGAAAGGAGAGAGGGGATTTTTGCTTGGCGCTTATTTGTGGTTAAATTAAACAACAATCCCTAAATTAAACTACAAATCTTCTTCTCGAATGTGATGCTGAGATGGGGAGAAGATAAATTGGATACTACGGCCAGATGTGGGCAGAAGAAAGGCGCATACGCATAAAAAGTCTTCGTCACGATAAGATATTTACACTTTGATGATAGGTCACGCTCACAAAACCATTACACTTCTTTTTTATTTTTTTTTTGTTTATTTTTTTTTTTTAATTTTTAGGAGATTTATAATTATAATTATTTAACATCATTTTAGTACTAATAGTTATTTATTTATGTTTGAATAGCTTATAAGAAAATTGATTAAGATAAAATAGGGTACTCATTCATGTGGACAAAAGTGTTCGTCACCACCATCGTCTATTGCATTTAAAAGATGTAAACAAATTATGATGATATGTCAGCTTCGAAATCGATCGACTACATTCAAAGTAACTGTATTTCTATTGATATTCGTTAAAAGAAAAGTTGGCTAAGATGATTCAAAAGAGAAAAAAAAAACTACGTTTGAAAAGCGAAAAGTTATTTTTAATGCCTACAAAGCCAATAAGAAAACAAAAAAAAAGGAATAAGTGCAAAGACTTCGAACGACCATATTTAGCATAATAATTCGCATTAAAATGTTGTGGAGTTTGAGAATCACCCAAGAACCGGACGACCTCCCGCGCACTTAAAACGTGAAAAACGAGAGATAATTAAAATTATAAAAAAAGAACCCAAAACACTTATCATCATGACAACAGTATTGAAGGAGATCCCTGGGAGCAATGTACACCCTCGTACTGTCTGTATTGTGTTGTCGTTGTTGTAGCAGTAACTTTGCCCTGTCAGTGTAGTGTAAATCCTTGGTAGTCTTCGTCTAGCTCATCTAACGGTAGACCCAGAAAACTTGCTGTTTCCACAGGTTGGGTCCAGAGGGAGAGGGGTGCATTCACATGCTGGTCATATGTTTAGTATGTCGGGGTCAATTCTGTATAGGCAGGAGTTAACCTGCTACAGTATGCAGAACGTAAGGTTACGCGATTTCCCGATTTATATCGCTAATTGGCGTTAAAGTGCAGTTAAAGGTGAAAGTCGACGACACATCAATACCGAGATTCTCGCTTCGTTTACCTTCCCTTAAAAGTGAATTTTGGTGTATTAAAACATCGGAAAAATACTTGCGAAGTATCGGTGTCAACTCCACCTCTCCTCTGCTCCTTTCTGTTTCTGCAATAGGCGACGGAAATCGGTGGACGGGAAACTGTACACGGGAAAATTGTACAATTATTACATCGACTAAGGGCTAGCCGTTTATTGGCTAAGTGCTTTGCGGACTGACTGTCACTTTCGTAAAATTTCTAATGACGTTCGTCATTGCAGGACTAAGCTCGGTAGACATTTGGCAAAAGAAATGAAAATAGTATAATATAAACATATAAGGCTATCAGAACGCGACGGTAGAGCAAGTCGTAAATAAATTGCAGCAGAAGAAAAGCGTCGTTCGATCGCCCACTGGCAAGACCATTGGAATAGTTCACCCAAGGATAGATGGATGTGTAAGTTAATTCCCATCCTTACGATGTGGTTAGAAAGAAATCATGGAGGAATAAACTACCACCTAACTTGATTTCTATCAGGGCGCGGGTTATTTAGAAAATACCTCTATAGATTTGGCTATGAAAATTCACCAAACTGACCAATCTTCACGGAGAGGGAAGGAGTTGTTAATCACGTCTTATTCCAATGCTCACACTGTGCTCCCGAAATGTCTGAAGTCTTAAACTGGAAGGGATTCTGAACACTTATTTACAATGATCTAAGACGCGCGGAGTGTCGTAGGCGTCAACAATAACTAGGAGCTTTTGAACTACCCAGTTCCGCGAGGTAATACCTTATTGGCAGATTTGCGGGGAGAGTGGTAGATTGTGGAGAGGTGTTTACTGCATACTACTTTGACGATACAGCAGTACTCATGAAAGTTTTCTCTTCACGGACGTCATCTCATGCTGATTATTAGGGAATCGTATATTTTTTCATCGAATCGTGGCTTTTTTACATGAAAAATAGTTACCGCAGTATATACAGTATCTGCTACTTGCATCTTTGAAGAAAATCGATATCTGGAGCTTACAAGAAGATAGAGCGATGCATAAACAAAGTTTGCCACGAATAATCTGCAGCGTAATTCTCGGAAATGTGCGTATGACTAGTCAAATATTATAGCAAAACTAACTGAATATTGAAGCCTACTTTTTCATAAATATGATTTGTATACCAAAAACATCACATTAACTTGCCAAGAAACGATCGATTTGAACCAAACCAACTTTTTATTGAAGGTCAAATGCCGACAGCATTCAAATTATAACCAATAACTCGGTCAGCTGAACTCAGCAATTCCTCTCTGCTACCATGCCAAAAACAATAGAAATGTTTGATTTTCTATGTCCATTTCATTTCAATAAGTCATTAGTGTTGGCAAAATGATTATTCGAAGTGTGTTTTATCACAATAAAGTAGCTCAGTGAAATGATTATTGTTACGCTGAGCATGAAATTTTTTCGTAATTTTGTGATAACCGACAAAGTCAATTGCTACCGCATAAACGCAATTTCATGATACATTGCCTACTTTGATGAGCACCGGCAATTCAGTAGCATAGCTTTTACTATACATCCCTCCACATTTTCCAAGGCATTGGCCGTGACTCGCACTTGAATCTTGAATGGAGTAAAGACCGAATAAAAAATAAAGATAATCAAAGTTGCGGGTGCCGGTTGTTATAGCAATACTAAAATTATGTCACCAAAACTTAAACGTGTTGAAAATTTCGCAAACGGATATACTTTTGTTTTTGTAATGTACATATTTGTATTTTCTCCAACGGTCAGTAAACAGTGAGTTGATAACAAATAATTTGAGGAAAAAAGAATATAGAAGCACACCCAAATATGCAAAATTGTATATGTCAGCTGATGATTGATGAGTTCTAGCCAACCGAAAAATTCAAACAAAGAATGAGAATAAAAGTTTCAAAGAAAAAAACTGCATACAAAAAAAGTTAAGTGGAAAAAAATATAAAAAAGGGAATTTACAACGACGGGCATAAGAAAGTATAAATAATACAATAAAACAGCGAACATATGTTTTAAACAACAGATAAGCAAAACTACGATATGGCATTGAATAGGGTGTTTTTGTTGGTGCCATCTTCACAGTAGCAAGCTAACTCATATTGGGTAGTTAAATTGATATCTGTAACTGAGCGTAGAAATACGCTGATTTTGAGTGCTCTAAGAAGTTAACAGGCATATTCCAAGAAAAATATATTCACGTCGCGCGTTTTCAATTAAATGAATTTTGTATATTTTAAAGATTCATAAGTTATGAACAATACAGAAGACTCTACAAATAAATGTTGTAATTTCTAATAGACCAATCCGGAACCAAAGGAACATATGTCGGCAACGCGGGAAGAGAGCTGCCTTGGTAAGGTAGTGCAGTATACCAGTCTAATGACATTCCCATGATAGCCGGTTCTACGTTACCAGAATGTCTCGGGTTTTTCCCGACCAAGTGCTGCCGCCCTAGTAAACTAGCCCTGTGTAGTGTACCGTACCCTAATAGTCTAATGAGCTATCGGTGAATCTTACTCGATAACTTTGTTGTTTTTGTAGCAGCATAAACATTCCCCATGCATATACGAGAAATGCTGCGGAAGAGACATTCATTGGCCGGATATAAATCCGGTACGTTCCGGTTACGTAGAACCGAGTGTTGTGGGAACGCTCGATAACTTTGCTGTTGCTTTCGCATGCAAAATTTTCGTCAAGTTAATCGAGCATAGAGATAGCGAGCGGGGAAATGGCGAATAGAAGAGGCCGTTAATTCGACCTCATACCACATACATACTTTTGAGTGAACTTTTTTTTGGAAAGTGTAAATATTGCCATTAAAAATGGAATACAATTCCATTTAATAAATTTCCACGGCTGTCTTTATAGTAGCTCTGTCTGTAAACTCAATTTCCAGTATGTACTCTTTCGCGAATTTGCGCACTTATCTCACCAAAGCCAACTTCAATTGCATGTTTTGCAATGTACAATCGTCTCCGGATGATTGGCTCTCCATACGAGGGTTGCTTTTTATATTCCTGGCAATGGAAAAGTGAACATTGTTGGTTGAAACGGTTTGTTTTTCAAAATAGACTACATGATAACCAATACACTTCTGCATTCGTTTGAATTAATTTATGAAACAGTTTGTCTGATCACGCTTCCTGGGTATTTTATTAAATTTCGTGAAATTCAACGCGCACACACCTTGTTTACCACAAAGTGATTATGCAAAATCTTCTAGATATGCGCCATAATAATGCCCAAGGATGCCTCAATCTCACAATATGTGACATGGCTATCTTGCTCAATTATGTCACGCATAGTGTGCTAAGAGCTGTCGTGAGAAAATTCATTGTGTCAGTTTTTTAGAGTCCTAAGCAGGGCGCTTACTCGCCGTATAATGACTTTAGTTCATCGATGCATTCTTGTCTTATTAATCCACGGCGAAAATTTTGAAAAATATTCGCACAAAAATGTTAACGACTTAATTATAATTTTTTGGCGAGTTACATTTTTATAGTCGCTGTAGCTAAGATAATTCAAACATTAAAACCTTCTGAGTGCTTTTATGGTAAAATATGTCAAACTATATCTACTGGCAACGTAAGATGGCACTTGGCAAGACCTGAATGACCCAAAGAAAAAAATATAAACAACAACCCTCGTATGAAGTGTGTTTCATAATTATGAAAATATAGTTCTACTACAAATATCAAATAAATTACAATTCAAACATTGAGAAAATACGAAAAAAAAATCAACAAATTTTCATCCAGATTTCAAACTTTTTAATCAGAATTTTTAGAAAAATTTCCAATATGCAGTTCTACAGCTTGATGGAGTCAAATCGCTACCATTAGGCGGCTAATTACCATTTTCGCTTAGGAAGATTATTCGATTTTAGTATTTCCCCAACTTTTTTCATTGATCAATTCTGTAAATATACTTAACCATAAACTTAACTAACACGAAATACACCACAAATTTTATTTCAGCAATCGAAGTCAATCAAAATAAATAGTGCAAATTGCAAGCTACATAAGTTAAGGCACCCTGTAAGAATATATGTACATATGTACATATAAAGCTGTAAATATAATATTAACGAACTGTCATTGAATTTGTGTTGTTTATTTGCACTTTATCGAAGATGAGGTTCTTTAGAAACCATAAAAAACAAACCCGAATAAAAAACAAAGAGAAGCAATAAAAATATATATTTATGTAAGTCAGAAACGTTTAAAATCCATGATAAACTCACTCACAAACAGCCTACCAAAGGCAATATTACAATAAGAGCCATGATAATGACTTAATGCAAGGTCCAACCGATCGAGATAAAATATATTAATTTTAGTACTAAATCCAGTAGGGTATTTATAGTTGAAGAAAGAAGAAAGCATGGGGTAACTGCCTAGCAACGGCAGCTACACAGTTTGATTAAGAGACGATATTGAATTACCAGCAAAGGCTTTTTAGTTGACTATTACATAACGGATTATAGAATGAAGCGATAAGTGAATTTAAAATATCTTTTTCGTTATATACTAAATTTAATTTAAAATGTAAAAAAAATTAGAAACGTGAGAGTAATTAGGCGTGAGAAACGAATATCAAATCAATAGCACAGTTTAAGCAGAGTAAAGTAAAAACACGATTTACAATCGCCAACCTTAACAGACTTGTAAAAGCACGAACCTAATTTCTGTTTAAAAAGTACATACATATATTTCATAGCCTTCCAAGTGAAATCTATGGTAGTCATGGCAGTTATTCCAACACTAATATACAAGTATATGTAAGACCAGATATTCAAAATACGTTAAAACATGGAAAAGACCACGATTTTAAAACTGCATTCGACAGTACGAAAAGGACTTCTCCGTGCCGTTTGAAGCCAAACGAGGTTTCAGAGAGGATGACTCGCTGTGGTATGACTTTTCCTCTCTCCTCCGTTCGACACCTTTTCTTCGGTTGACTTTTTTTCGCCCTGTTCTAGGATCTTTTTTAAAAGGTTATATCCACAAATCGAATAAAAATTAAATTTTAGGAAGCTACCTGGAAGCCCAAGTCGTTAGCTATAATAGAAATATATTAAATTCGCGTCCAACGTCGAAAAAGTCTGGCCAGACCCGGGTGCCCGACGCAGGGTTAAAGAAAAAAAAAGAAAAGATCGTGCTGGAAAAGATCGCTCAGGCACAATGTTTTTTAACAGCGTACAATTGTTGGCGTATGCCGATGATGTTGACATCGACCGCGCTGTTAGCTCTGTCTTTTCTAAACGGTCAAGGTGGTAAGAGACTTCGTTAACTTAGAAACCAGCAGTAACACTGATAATCCAACGAAGAATCTCTCTTTCTTCCTACTTTGGACTAAGTAGGCTATTGAGTAGTAAAGTCCTCTCGAGGAGCAAAACTAACCCTCTATAAGGCTCTCATCATGCCCGTCCTAACGTATGGCGCAGAAGCTTGGACGATGACAACATCCGGTGAGACGTCCCTCGGAGTGTTTGAAGGAAAGAACCTGCGGCAGATTTTTGAACATTTGCGTGTTGCCGACGACGAGTATCGCAGGCGATTAAACGATGAGCTGTATGAGCTTTACGACGGCATAGACATAGCGCACCGAATAAAGATCCAGCGGCTTCGTTATCTAGATTTGTCGTTCGAATGGATACAAACGCTCTGGCTCTGGAAGTATTCGAAGCGGTACCTGCTGACGGTAGCAGAGGAAGAGAAAGACCTGCTCTGCGTTGGAAAGATCAGGTGGAGAAGAAACTTGGTGAGTCCAACTGGCGCCGGTTCGCAAGACAAAGAAACGACGTGCGAGCTTTGTTAAACCCGGGCAAAATCGCGTAAGCGTTTATCGCGTCAATCAAGAAGAAGAGAATATAAGGAACCTCCGAATATCGAAATATTCGGTAGGTCGAACCGAACCAGAATAAAACCTTTTCAAGAAATTTGTTCTCAAGGTATAAAAAATAAGAAATCTCGACCAAAGTTCGCCGACGCCGAACTGAAACTGAATAGAACTTTTGTGGCATGCACGACAGTCGGTTCTATGTAACCGGAACGATCCGTATTTACATATATACGGTCAAGAACTGTTACTTCAGCAGCATTTCCCGTATATGTATGTATGGGGAATGTTTATATTGCTACAACAAAAAAAACCTTTGTGGCTGGCTCTTTTCACAGACCGATTTGTAGCCTAAATGGCAACTTCAACCACCGGTGGGAAGAGGAAAATGTCACAGGAGTACATGCAATTAAAGAAAATCTTTACAAAAATTTGGATTTTCGATCGACTAAGCCGTGAATTTTGGGTTTTGGATAGTCTGAGATGCGTCATGCTAATCATTGTTATTTTTTCGCTATCTGCGGCAAAGCTTTGAAAACAAAACAAAAATCGGTTGTGCTTCTTACTCACTATCACTTACTCACTCACTTCACTATCTACCTTCCGAGAGGTGAAGGTACAACCAGCACCTGATTTTCAGAAAAATGAGAACACAAGACCATCAGTTCATCATAAGATTAGCACTTGACAGAAGAACATTTTTCCAAGACTGTAAATCAGAACCGGTTCTCACTATTCTCACATGTGTATCATCAGCGCCAGCGCAACAATAAAATATAAATCATTTAAACCTTGGGAGGGATATAAAGTATATACATATGTATATATATTTTTTTTTTTGTAAAATACGAATGAATGTCGAAATAAAAAATTATAAAAAAAGAAATAAAAACTGTGAGCGCAAAAAGCTACTTTAGCTCAAATGCAAAAAGTACAACAAAAGCAATTTATTATTGAGAAAATGGGCAGAATGCTTAGACGTAGACAAAATAGCTTTACGTAGCATGCAACTATGATTCTGCGATTTTAGTACGATTGTAGATATAAAGTAGCTATATAATCAAATATTCGTGCATACATCTACATATATAAATGTATATGCGCAAATATTATATATATGGGCATATAAGATATTTGCAGCCATTGAGCATTTCTCAATTTCTCATTCGTATGCCAGCAAGCATATATGCACTCGTATTTATGGGCACAAATATGTGCATATGTATGTATGTATGGCTATGTATCTAAGAAACAAGTATTATTCATCCACCACATACTACGGCGCGTATGGCCACTAACCGGATGCCGCGCCAGAAGCCTCACTCCTTGATTGTCTTTTATGGGATGCATTATAGGGAGACAGACATGCAG
Source organism: Anastrepha obliqua (assembly GCF_027943255.1). Taxonomy (NCBI): domain Eukaryota; kingdom Metazoa; phylum Arthropoda; class Insecta; order Diptera; family Tephritidae; genus Anastrepha; species Anastrepha obliqua. The sequence continues at coordinate 55,719,621 of NC_072893.1, forward strand.
TCGCACTGTCTGTTCATATGCTAGAATGCGCAGACGTGGCTGATTGTGGCAGACGAGAATAGGGAAAAATTTGAAAGCAGAAAGTGCGTACCGCACTTGATATACGATCTTCAATAGAACTATTCACATTTTGCCGTTATTAATGACTGGACTATTCATTTCACTTTAGTTGCAACAGACATTGGCTTAAAGTTTTTCTACAATTTTTCTTCTTCTTCTTCTCGCTTGATGGTGTAACGACGTCAGCTTGGCTGCGCCAAAATAACGACACATTAAGCAAAATCAAGTATACTTTTAGGGGATAAGCCGTAAATTTTTGTTTTGTATGTGAAATGTAGAAAAAAGTTGGTAATGACGCGTCGAAGAAACTTTTGCAAATCAAAAGTCTTCTTACGCTACTCACAATGTGGTGTAAATATTTACTATAATTCGTTTATGTACATATTTATTTACTTTTATTTGCTTACATTTGAATGTATGGCTGATGAGACTTTTGCATTGATGGGTTTGCAAGTGAACTGAAAAGCAAAACAAGAAAAACCAAGCAAAAAAAAAAAAAACAGAAGAAAATGAAATGCCCATGCACGCAGTAAAATGTTTTTTCCCCAGTCTAGTACATATGTACGTACATATCAATGTATTATATTTATTCACAAACGTTGAAATTTATGTTGATAAGACTTAATGACTGGCGCTTTGCTAAAGATTTCTGTGTTTACCTAACCTAATTAGTTGGCTAACTAAACCAGTTTTCGAAATTTTTGTAGCAAAACAAAATTACACGTGGAAAATTTTGCGTACCTGAGACGAATACGGGCAAAAACTTTTTTATGCTGAAAAAATTGTATGCTAATTGCTTGGGTGTTTACTAAGTCCTATGATAGACGCTTCTATGCTTCCAGAGCGATTTGAAATTAACTACATACTATAGATATATCCGACCAAAAACTAAGAATAATATGAAAAATATAGCAAGAATAAACAAATTCTGGTGTAATTATGCGAATAATTTTGCCCTGACGCAATTTTAGTTGAACTGTAAAAGAGAACTGAGTGGATGCTGTCAAGATAGTGAACTTTCGTAAACAATATTGAAAATGAAAGTTAATGCAAGAATAGGAGGGGATTTAAAAAGACATTGAAAATTAATATGAATTATTGAAAATTAATTAAAATAATAAACTAAACTATTAAGGTGTGCAAATAATAACGAAACATCCAAATCGTTTAGCGAATTACGATACATGGCTCGTAACAGAGAGGACTGGAAATGTTTTGTAGATAGGCTAAGTTCCTAATTTTGTAATGTAAATTAATATTTTTATTATAGTAAAAATAGGAGGGCGCTTAAAAGGTCGTTGAAAATCAATAAAGTTTAATGTGTGCGAACAAAACTTTAAAATTACATCAAATCATCTTCATGTTCTGTCAAATAAACTAAGGTGGAAGTAGCAATGCGAAACAAAATTGTAAAATAAGAATAACCCGGTAACACTCATGGGAGCTCCAAAAATTAGACAATTTTTTATTTTTTGTTTTGTAAATGGGCATAAACCCGTTCTTTATTAAGTAAATTTTTTTGTATTTAAATACACCAATTTACCAATGGCTTTTTAAGAACGATTTGGAAAATCCAAATCAAACAAAAACAAAAGTTTAATATCTGTATATCAGTAGGTTAGGTTGGGTTGGGTAGGGGCCACTTAGACGGACGGGGGTCCAGACGGACGCCCATTGTGACACTGTACAACAAAAAATTAGGTAAAAATTGAGATCTCTCTATGAAACTTTGTACAAATAATATCCGCTAATTCATCATCGCTACAGTCGTGTCTGGATATAGTGAACGCCGGATGTATTGAACACATTGACATAGAGATTATTGATTTTTTTTACATGGAATATTCTAAATTCTGAACAAAATTCCACAACAACTGCAAGCTAAAAAGCAACAAAAAAGCACGCAAAATAGTGAGAAATGAAAGCTGGTATTGTTGGTATTGTCTTACATTGTAATCTGACGAATGCTATTTTTTGTTGTTGTTGTCGTTTTCTTGATAACGTTTTCAGAATGCTAAAAAATTGATAGTGTCATCATATCTTCTATGAAATTCCTTTCTTTAAAGGAAAAATTTGGAATCATTGTAAAAATTAAAGATCAGGAAAATCGGAAGCATTTATGCTTCATCTTTGGCAAAAACATATGAGGTAGCTAAATAAGAAGTTTTGAAAATAAACAAGAAACGAAAAATTTTACCTCTCACCAGACAATTTTAGGATATAAGAAGGAAGACTTTGGGAAAAAGTCAACATTTTTTCTAATAATATTTTGCATTTATATATGTATACACAGATGTGTATGTTGAGCATATCGCACTTGTTACGTTAAAGCGTAACAACTCAAAATTTCCAAATTTTAGTGTTTTGCAAGAAAACAATGTACAGTGGTCATCTCTACCCACTGTAAAAATCGTTCAGTGGTTTGTCTAGTCTTTCATTAAAAAACAGCTATGACTCTCTCTTTGTTTTCAGAATGACTTCTTTTGTCTCAACTTTTTTTTTTGTTTGTTTGTCCCCTTTATTTTATACATCTGTCCATTGACATTAAGTACGTTGTTTAACAATTTATTCTCAACTAAAGAGTTACATTTTTAGTTGTCTCCAAGTGTTTGAACAAATTTGTGTCACATAAAATGTAACATTTTGAAGTGTGCCTGTTTACAACCAAACAGTTTGTTTAAAATATAACACTAAGTGTATAAAAAAATTTCAGGAAAAGAGTAACAACTCAAAAATTTGTTATTTTAGCGCAACTACTAAAATAAAAAAATACCAGTCTAACGGTTAGACGCGATAGAAGTGAAACCTTCCGTAAAACAAACTGAGAGAGAATGAGACGAAAGCAGCATTAGGGGCGGGATAATTATAGGTTCATTATAATATTGCTATAAAGTTCATATTTTATTTTCTTCATTTTATTATTATTCATCCTTAATGTTTTCAATTTCAACAAATGATACGAGTGGCTTATGATAGCTAAAATATGATACAAATGCTTTGGTTTCGATGTTGTCAACATATCTTTGAAATACCGCGTCAATTGTTGTTTTTGATCGTGTTGTCGATTCAGTGCGATTGTTACACATTTTTAAATTGAATGTTGTATTGAGAAAGTCAATTGAGTCAATTGAAGGAACCGCTGTGTCCAATGCAAAATTTACGTTAAAATCGGAACTTTATCGTAATCTTTTCTAAGTATCCGCGATACTTCTGGTGTATACTTTATTAAATTTTCGTGAATGAATTCCGTGATGCTATTTATTGATTTTTTTTTCTGTCGATATTCACGACACTTTTCTGCATTAATATATTTTTCGGCATAATTGCGGTAAATATTTAAAAATGAAAATATTTACGAATATAAAAATACACACGCGGTTGCTATTATGAGCGTCCCCAGCGAAACCTTCGTGACCGAAACTCTAACACAATTACATTTTTTTGAATGTTACAAACACATATGCACGCAGGTTTTGCTGGGGCGTGACCGAAACTCTAACACAATTACATACATATATGCACTCGTATTTGTTTGAAAATCGACTTTTTTTTTTGGTTCTCCGTCCCCTTTGGAAAATGTGTAAACAGTAAGCAAACTTTATTCAAATATTTTCCCTCATTTTTGCATCAGTAAAATTAAATAAACGCCGTAGCCGAATGGGTTGGTGCGTGACTACTATTCAGAATTCACAGAGAGAACGTCAGTTCGAATCTCGGTGAAAACACCAAAATTAAGGAAAACTATTTTTCTAATAGCGCTCACCCCTCAGCAGGCAATGGCAAAACACCGAGTGTATTTCTGCCATGAAAAAAGCTCCTCATAAACATATCATAAAATAAAATAAAATAACTGTATAAAAAAATTTTTTTCTTGTGATTCGAACCAAGGATTTTGGATCGGAAGCTCACATTGCTAGTCGTTCGGCTACCGCGCCATGCTGTCGGCGCTGGCCTAAAAGTTATTTAGTTCGTCGCTACGTTTATATCAACATATAATATAACGCTTCAACGATTCTAAAGAAGTTTTCACTTCAAAAATAAGAATGAAACAACCGATATATTGTTTTTAATGATATTTTCGTGCAGATACATATTTTTTCCTCGTAATATATTATTAATATTTACGGAAACAGTTTTTCGTCTCTACTGAAAATGTTCAGATTTTGTTACGAGTCGATAGCGAAATTTGTTTGTTGTTGTTGTAGCAACAGGTTGTTGTTGTAGCAGCATAAGCATTCCCCGTAAATGTACGGGTAATGCTGAAGTGACAGTCCTTGGCCGGATATAAATCCGGGTGTTCCGGTTACGTAGACCCGACTGTCGAGGGAACGACAATGTAATGGACAAAACTGTTTACTTGAATATCTTAAACGAGAATAAAAAAAATTGTGGAGCGCCTGCAAATAGCGAATCAATTCACCTTTCAGCAAAACAACGACTAGAAGCACACTGCTTTTTTGTTTACGAAACTTACGACTTTACGACGGACCCTCACCGTGACTCATAGTATATAGAAAACATAACATACTTTGTAGCGTCTAAGTTCTTATTTTCAACAATATTTTATGCAATTATTTAATTTATAACGAACTCGATTTCTCCGTATTGTAAAAAAAAATTCCTAGAATTAATTGATTATAATCATATATGTATGTACATATATTATATTCATATTAATATTTTTTATTTCCAGCAATAATTACAATTATTTCAAGCACTGCTGTAAATACCATATAAAAATAAAAATCCTTTTAATACTTACGGATAGAAGAAGAAGAGGAACGTTGTGGATAACAGTAGAATCCAGGCAAATGTAGCAGGAATGTAGCGAGTCTTCATGTCGCATTTGGGCATTCTGATACTAATTCAAACAAATTATTTGTATTTCCTGGTTCGTTATTTGCTGATCTCAAATTCGTTTGTCACACAGCCGTTGAACAGATTAAAAATATAGGAGGTAACAGCTGTTGACAGTATAGATGCAGCCAATGCAGCAAAAGAACGGAAGCACTAAGCACAATATGTAAATACACCTTAATTAGTAATTAAATTTTGTCAGAGATAACAGCAGATGAGTTGATAGGACAAAAAGTCGCGATGGGACTGACGTACAAACACATACATAAATAGTGAAGCTTACGGTAGTTATGAGGAGCACATTTGGTATAGGTAATTTAGTATTTGGTTTACTTAATTTTATCAAATACACATTTTACATTGCTCTCATGTAATTTTAGTTTCTTTTTATTTACATACACGTCTCCTTCACCTTCAATGAAGACACACACACGCCCAACCGTAGCGTACCGTACTGCACTCCACCGCGCCGCATGCAATTTTTATGCATATAACTTTGTTTCTTCCACGCGCACCGTCACGGTCGTTTAACAATTGTCGGACGTCATTCGTCGCTTGTCGGACTTTTTTGCTATGCTTTTTTACTGACCCGCTGTTGTGTATATTTTTTTTATTTACTTTCAATACAACCTTTTTCTATTCTACACTTTTACACCGCATTCGATTTAGTTGCACATTACACATCAAGCATTTAGCCACTGCCGCACTTCACCCTTGCGCACCTTGGCTAATAATACACTTCCAATTTCCATTTTCTCCTTGCCTATTGAATTTTCCCACTGCTTAGCGTACGACTACGCCTCCAAGTGTCTAATACACACACAGATCGCCAAAAATTAGCTATTATAGTTGTGACACAAAACTATAAAATTAATATATTTATGAAAAATTGTCGGAATTTCACTTGACTGGATTTGCTCTTTCTCCTTGAGAATGACGACGGGTTTCCTTCGCGTTCATGTCAAGCAGCCAGCAGCGAGTTTTCCTTCTGCGGTGTCACTACACCTCACATTTGACAGCACTTTTTGCTAGTCCAAAATACCAACAGCACCCAATGAAATTATTTCAGCCACTCTGTTTTCGAATGAATTTATAAAAATTAAACTCACTTCGTTCGAAATTAATAAATTATTTAGAATATTTGTCGACTCTCGTACAATTTATTCATTAATTTGAAGGATTTTCACACCGCTCTATGTTAACACTAGCACTCGCTCGATCGGTCGTTTTCGTACAAATTGACTTTTTTCACTTTAGCCTGACACACCGGTGCAGGGCTGTATTTAAGCGTATGGAGAAATACGTCAATTAGAACGAGAGAAAAACAAACTAGTCAAAGCATATTAGGGGTATTTGTAGTCCGGTGTAAAATGGCAAATTATGGAATTGCATTTGCAAACTGCTTCAAATGTATTTTTCGCTCGGTTTTTCTCTATTTATTTGTCATTTGATTATTTCCGTTTTCTGTTTAGGTGTTATTAATATTTTTTACGAAACTAAACAGCTGATTCTGGAGACAGACAAAGTTACGAAATATAGCACGTACATGTAATGGATTCTTGCTCCTGCCAATTTGTGACCATTTCGATTAACTCTGCTTTATTTTTGGTTTCGATTGTTAATTATTGTTGTTGCAACAGTTAACAAAGTTTTGCCAAGCTAACGTTCGTCGCCGTCCATCTCATTTAATTGTAGGCGCTGGAAAATGGCTGTTTTACCAGAATCGGAAAGTGATGTTAGAAAAGTGCGTTTAAGGGAGTATGTGAAGTGGTGTCCGAGTAGTGTGGTGTACGTTCAATTCTGGATAAACTGGAGTGCAATCTGGTGCAATATCCTGAACGTAATTGTGCCGAGTGAAAAAATATTTAATCTACTAATGGTTTATCACAACGGTTCAACAATAATTTGAAAACGCGAACTACATCAGCGCAGTAATGCGCAATTTGGTGTTGTTATGTTATTCTTTCAATTAAATATGGGTTCATATGATATGAAAGGTATTGAGATTCGTACGAATATCAATCATAAGGCAGTTATTGAAATTTCTATTTAAGTTATAATATTATATTCTAAATATAATAAAATCCGCATTTAAATGGTTCGTAAAACTATACAATTATCGAAAAATAATACTCTACTGAATTCCTACATATTTATATATTTAAAGCTGTTATGAACTCTTTAATTCATTTTTTAACAATAGGTCCTTTAAATAAATTAATCAGTTCCTGGCGATTGCATGTCATTTTGCCTGACAGATATGTGTCTTATCAAAACAATTTTTGAAGTGAAACTTCGTGGGCGTCGATGGACGAGCGAGAATGGAGAGTAAAGTTTGAAGGCCATGCAACGTTTTGGGCATTTTCGTTCCGCGAGAGAGAAAAAAGATATAACGTAGTGGAAAAGTAGAGAGAGAGCTATACCTTATATAGATTTGATGATGAGCTTTGGTTGTACCAAGGCGAATTTATTACAGGTGACAGCAAACACATATAAGTAAAACCCTACATGTATTTGTTGTTGCGTTTGGTGCAAGCATCATGTCAAAATCAGCAAGCAAATGTAAACATACGAATGTAAACATACCAATACATACAAACAAAGCATATCATTTTGACGTAAGCCATCCCTACGGCGAAAAATTCAGCTGGGTGAATGCTGTCACCTTATTAAATCCACCTTGGGTTGTACAGTACAATAGTTGGTACTGTTCGGCGCTACCGCGACTATTTCAGACTGTTAAGCATGTTTTCATATGTTTGTCTAGTTGCTCTTGAATTTTTTGTAAATTTTGTCTATTTGTATTTTCTGCAAATATGGTGAATTTATTTAGATATATATTATTTCTCTCTCCCTCTTTCTCGCATTCTCTCTCGGGTTTCTCCCTCTTTCTTTGTCTGCCTTGAAATTTTCACTTCTGTTATGTGTACTACGCTACATGCACTTTTTTTTTTTGTGATATTTGATATTTGTTTATATGAATATATATATAAACTCCGACCTGCGGGGTTGTAAAGCAAAATAGTTCTTGCACAATAATTGTCTCGAAAAAGAAAATAATAAAAACTTTCTTATATTTGAATTACCCTGTTTCGTTAAATTTTGACAGTAGTGCGGTTTATTGATTTTTTGTTTTGCATAAGGTAGGTGGTATAGCAAGTTTAAACAATATTTGACACGAAATCGAAAAGTTATTAAAGCAGCATTCTTGAAAGCATTTTTAAACTATTACTGGATATCTATAATAACAATTAACAACTTTTTGTGTTTCGCTTATAATTTCATTAATTGTTATGTGCGCAAAAATACATCTGCTTGCTTAAAGCAAAACTTCTATACTTGAACCCTAAAGGTATGGTCAGCTGTCATACGGTGGTGCTCGGCATTTAGCGGCCATTTTCGACGAATCTTCGTTTTCTGTTTACATCGTTCAAGTTGAAGTAGCAAGTTTCGAAAATCTTTGCTATTTAATAACCAAAAATTTAACAAATTAGCTTGAATACTGTATAAAATAGTTGAAAATGTCGCGTAGCGTTAGAGCAGAAACCCGTAGCCGAGCAAAAGATGACATCAAACGGGTAATGAATGCAGTGGAAAAAGTGAGACATTGGTAAGATGGCCTCCATCTAGTAAGAAAATGTGCCATATGAAATTTGAACTTATTTTGAAATTGCAGGGAAAAGAAATGGGTAACTATTGGCGATACCACGATGAAAATTTACAAATGGGTGCCAATATCAAATTCAGAAAAGAAAAAAGTGAGCAGCGCTAATAAGAGTGATAAGGAAAATTCACAGAAAGGCACGCCAACTCCACCACAAATAACGCCCTACGCCGGTCTAACTGCGGAAGATTCGAACACCTGTGAGTCGAAGCACACAAACTGATAAGTTCAAATGTTTGCATTCGAATTTAATTTTCTTGCTGCACAAATATCTGAACATAAGTGACAGTGAAACAATTAAATTAAACTATTGTTTTTCTTGCTCTTCAGGTTTTTCTATGGTGAGCGATTCTCAAGGTGCCACCGAATTCGTCTCTAGCATGCCATTTTCTGAGGACTCCAATTCACAGGGCAGTGAGGGACCAGTGAAACGGCTAAAGACTAGTGATTAATCATTTTAACCTCACTAAATCCACTCGCATCAGTTGCAACACACAATCAGTCAAACTCGAAAACCAAGCAATTTTTACGAATGGAAAAACATTAACGTTATAGAAAAAAAGAAAATAATGTCTTTAACTCCAAGGGATATTTAACGCTAAGCAAAGCATAATACTTGTGCCCGGCGTAACTGCACACTGCATATAAATATACATATAGTACTATACAAAAGTACTACTGCTACTAACTACGTTTAAGCAATTTATATTAAATAATTTTAATTTACTTACAAATATGAAATGTGCGCCTAGCTTAGTCATCATTATTGTAGTATTAAGTGGAATACTCCTCCAACTTGTAATTTATGTAATAATCCACTTTGTCCGTGCATTTGTGTGGAGACGAAAGGAGAATGCGTACCAATCTTATTAATAGTGTTGATTATAATGAAGACAAGTCCATTGTATTATTTAATTTTTATTTTGCCTTAGTTAATTGTAGTGCGAGCAGACATTTTATTAAGGCCCGCGTTATTTAAATACAACAATCAAAAAAACAAAAAAAAAAGAAAACAATGGCGATAATCGTGCACATTGTACGGTTGACGCAATGAGGCTGTCTGAAGGCACGTGCGTAACTTAAAATCTATCTAATTCAAGTATCTGTCAGTTGAAGAATATCAATTATTAATTTATTAAAGTTTGTATTAAAGATTTCATTTTTGCTCTAAGAAAAAAAATCATGGCAGTTTTATTATTGTTGCGGGAATTGAGGCGCCTATATTGTTGTAACATAATAAAGAGCTTGCCAAAAACGTTGGAGGAATAGTGCTGCAGTGAGTGAGCCTTGAGCGTAAATCGACCGTAAACTCGACCGTCATGGAAATAAAAGGTGAGTTGTTGTAACAACAAGACTTTGTTATATTTGATTGTTGTTGTTGTATCAGTAATATTGTACAAGCCCTGTCAGTGTAGGGTACATGACCAGTATATTTATTAACATCTTTTGGTTGATTTCAGATCGATTTGCAAGCTACGCAATACTTAAATTTTTTTTTATGTGGTCTAAATCCCTGTTTTTTTTTAAATTAGCTGTGCAGCCGTACGTTGGAAAGTACTAAACACTTGATTTCTACTAAATTTGGTCTACAACAATAATTCTAATGTAACGGGCCTATGATAAGGGCGGAGTAGCACCGGTGCTTTTGCTTCTACCTTCAAATGGTCTTAAGGGTTTAGGCTGATGTAAATATTTCAAAAAAATGTTTTTGATTTTTTTTACTTAAAATAATATATAATCTAATAATTTAAAAGTTACTTATTCAAAGGATTAAGGTGGGGAAAGTATCTAAACATTTCTTTTCTGAGTTTTACCCTAGTCAGTGTCAGTTCGAATATGACTGTCAAACCGAAGAGAATAAATCCAGTTATTAGAAAAAATGTCGCTTACTTTTCGTTAGGTCCAATATACATTTTTGTATATCTTTTGCGAGAACTTAATATCATTAGAGGAAAATTCAACTTTTTTTTACAGTTTTTATAAATCAACAAGAAGAACGAAGTTGAAAAGTAAACAAAATTTTAGCTAAAAAGAAGATTTTTCCTTCGTTTGATATCTGGAAGGGGGCGAAAAAAAAATCATCCAATATTGTTTTTAAATAACTTTTAATAAAAAAAAAAAATGACTGAGTGATGGGAATCTTTACGCGCTTCATTGCATGTCTGTTTGTATACGGCAGCTTTCTAGTTGACAAGTGTCAAATATGATTGACTTACGAAGCCATTTGCAAAAATTATAAATCTTTCGAAAGAGTGATTAATTTTGCGCCACTTTGCAGATATACATACTAGTGTGAATATAAGCGTTCGAAAAGGTTTTTTGAAAATTTAGTAATTTGAAACTTTAAAGTCCTTAGATCTATGGTTTCACGTTCATATGAAACTTTTCCTGAATAAGTTTTACAAAATTTATCTTCAACAAAAAAAAAAAAGAAACAAAATAAATACATAATAATAATAGAAATGTGTACAGTTATGTATACGTAAAAATATAATAAAGGGCCTTCCTCAAAATTTGGATCAATCTCATTTTTCTGCAGAAAAAATTTTTCTGCCTCTACAGAATTTGACTTAGGATCGATCTCATTTTCCCGCAGAAAATACACTTTTTCCAGCCTCTACAGAATTTGACTTTGGATTTATCTAATTTTCCTGTTGAAAAAGTTCCCAAAATACACTTTTTCCTGCCTCTACAGAATTTGACTTAGGATTCATCTCATTTTCCCGCCGAAAAAGTTCCCAAAATACACTTTTTCCTGCCTCTACAGAATTTGACTTAGGATTGATTTCATTTTCCCGCAGAAAATACACTTTTTCCTGCCTCTACAGAATTTGACTTAGGATTGATCTCATTTTCCCGCTGAAAAAGTTCCCAAAACTCACTTTTGCAGCCTCTACAGAATTTGACTTAGGATTCATCTCATTTTCGCGCCGAAAAAGTTCCCAAAATACCCTTTTTCCTGCCTCTACAGAATTTGACTTTGGATTGATCTCATTTTCCCGCTGAAAAAGTTCCCAAAACTCACTTTTGCAGCCTCTACAGAATTTGACTTTGGATTGATCTCATTTTCCCGCTGAAAAAGTTCCCAAAACTCACTTTTGCAGCCTCTACAGAATTTGACTTTGGATTGATTTCATTTTCCCGTTGAAAATACACTTTTTCCTGCCTCTACAGAATTTGACTTAGGATCGATCTCATTTTCCCGCAGAAAATACACTTTTTCCAGCCTCTACAGAATTTGACTTTGGATTTATCTAATTTTCCCGCTGAAAAAGTTCCCAAAACACACTTTTTCCAGCCTCTACAGAATTTGACTTAGGATTGATCTCATTTTCCCGCGGAAAAAGTTCCCAAAATACATTTTTTCCTGCCTCTCCCGTGTCCTAACCTCAGCACACACGAAATTTGCAGAAATTTATGCTGGATAGAGGATATCCGGTGGTCTAGTTTTCATTTTCGAAATCAAGATTTTGGTTGGTCACTTATATGCTTCCACGACAGTCGGTTCCGTTACCGGAAAGACCCGGATTTATATCCGGCCAAGGACTGTCACTTCAGCAGCATTTCCAGTATATATAATATATATGGGGAATGTTTATGCCACTACAACAACCACGACAACATGATTACTTATATGCGCTTTAGATTGCAAATTAAACTCATTTCATTATTTGGTGTTTTTTTTATTTTTTATTTAATTTAATACTTTCACACTTTGTATACAAAACGTTTTGAATTGCGGTCGTGTATAATCGCTTAACAAAAGTTAAATGCTAATGTTTCCAATAATAAACGAATTTAAAATAAAACTACTAACGGTTATTTTATATGGCTTACTTTTTTTCAATCAAAATTTGGCAATTTACAATACATTTATAGTTTCTCGTTATCCAATTTTCTGGCTTTTAAATTTAAGCTATGACAATGTTAAATTTAACAATTTAAATTAATGAATTTTTATTGTGTGTATATAAATATGTGTCTAATATTTATTACTTTTCGTTTTCGCAACATTTTTCTTGCCTTTAATTTAATCTAAGCACTTACTAATCACTATTATAGCACATTTATAAAAATTGAAAATATCTAACATATTTAAACAATCGCAAATCGTTCAGGACACACAGCAAAATCTGATAGCAAGTTTGTATGCTGCCGCGCTTCACCATTCACTTAATGGATGGTAGAATGCAATGCATTTCGTATATCACTTGGCTTTCTCCAGCACAATTTATTTGTATTTCTTCATGAAATCCGCGTGGAAAGTTTTGAATTTATCCAACATTATTTTCAGTTTGTCGGTCTGAGGCAGAATCGTGGTGCGGAAGTGATATGTGCCCTCTTTCTGGCCAAAACCGCTGCCGGGCACAATGCAAATACCTGGAAATTAAGAAAAAGGAATTAACAATGTAAACGAAAAATATTAATTTGAACAACTAAAAGAGTATAGGGTGTTTTTTTTTATATGCAAGAGAACTATAGATATCGATAATTACGGTTCGTTCCGACGACAGTCGGTTGTACGTAACCGGAAAGACCCGGATTTATATCTGGCCAAGGACTGACACTTCAGCAACATTCCTCGTATATGCATGGGGAATGTTTATGCTGCTAAAACAACAACAACAACAATATAACTATGGTTTGACAGCTGAGCAATGACAAACTGTGTTGGCATTTCTGTTCAGTAAGGTTTCCATTTTTTGAACAACATCAAGACGCACACCACAAATAGAAGGGGGAGCTCGGCCAAGCTCGTAACAGAAGTGCGTGCATCAATTACTTACTTTATTTTTACGGTTTGGAAAGGCATGAGGAGTCGCCTAAATTGTGGAAACTCACTTTGAAAAAAATAAATCTGTTTGCATAGAACGCTGGCGGTATCATCAGTCCTTATATCTTTTGAAATGAGGAAGGACCGGAATATTGTTTCCAAGAATTAATCAGCTAAACATGGGCGGCATTTGCTTCCAACAAGAAGGCGCAACTTGCCATACAGCGCGGTTACCAATCGATTTACTATAATATTCAAGCCACCATTGACGCCACACGGCTAGATTTATCGGAAAAAGTAGTAAAAAATTGAAAAGATCGAATGGACCATGTAACTCGTAGCCGCGGCGGATATTTCACGGATATAAGGTAGTAGCCCGATGTAACGGGTTCAAAAAATCGAATTTTTTCGGAAGAAAAACATCTTAAAAATATACTATAAAAATTTCAGACAGAAATTTTAATTATTTTTAAAGTTATACCTAAAATAAGAGAGCGCGCCGTAGTGTGTATGAAAGCGTGGGACACGCTATAAAAAATCTGTTGTCGAAACTTTAAACGCGTTTTTCTCAAAACCATGTTTTCGAAATTTCGGGGAATCACTGACTCAAAACTATTCAACCGATTTGGCTAAAAATTTAACCCGTTATTCTATACACACATATCTAGATCCCGGACCTTTAAAACATTTAATTTTTTAATAATAAACTATTTAATTTAAACAATTTATGAAGAAAAAAAATTAGATTTTGAGAACTTTTTCACAAGTCCGTCATTTTTTTTTTTTTTTTTTTTTTTATGTATATTTTAGGTTCGGGACCTAAAATAAAGTCTACAGAATAATAATCTCTTTGAATTTTTTATTTCAGATGATTTTGGAAGGCTGTGTGCTTCCCCAAACCAACTCATCTTTTTTTTTAAGGACTCCACTTTGACGTCAAAAATTTTAAACAAGTTAATATAAAATTAACTTAAAAATTTTTTTTTCTAATATATACTTCAAAACACCAATAAAAACTTTAAAACGATCGCATTTTATTTTCTTTTTAAAAAAGATTCATGAGAAAATGTCGAAATTTCGGTCGTTACACCGGACTACTGCCATAAAATAAAAAAAAAAAAAATAAATAAATGCCATGAAATCAGCTACCAGATTATAACAAAAAAAAATGTATTCCAATCATATTTCTGTTTTACATTATCATTTTAAGTATAGGGTATGCAGATGGCATTTGTGGAACAAACATCAAGACGCACATCACAAGTACGAGGAGAAGCTGTGCCAAACACCCAAAAAGGGGGTACGCGCCAATTATATATATGTATTATATATATATGCAGATGGCATTTCTGTAATAATTAAAGGCAACCACGAAGGGACCATAAAGGACTTAATGCAGGATACCTTAAAAATAACCTGGGAGTGGTGTTGAAAAGATGGATTATCAGTCAACCCTTTTAAAACCATTATTATCGTATTTACCAGGAAAAGAGTTCTAAATATGGTATACCCACCCTGAGAATAAATGGAATAGAGGTACCCCTAAAGGAAGAGGTTAAATATCTAGGAATTATCTTGGATAAGAAACTCACAAAACTACAAAGGCTGGTGTGCCTAAACATAACAGGAGCCATGAGAACTACCCCAACTGCTGGCATGGAAGCGCTTTTAAATTTACAACCGCTACATTTAGCAATACAAAAGGAAGCTACAATGGAAGCGCTCCCTTTTCATATGAAAGAAAAACTTGAAACCAGGAGATCTTACTGGATACCTCAATATCTTGAACAGGGTTCAACATGCAGTACGCATAACCGAGTCGAATGATCACACGGAACTCGTACTCAATTTTATAAAGAGATACAAGGTTATCTTCCCGTCTAGGGAAGAGTGAAACACTAACCCAATATGGATAAATGATGGCTCACAAAAATGGTACACAGATGGTTCCAAAACGCTCCAAGGAGTAGGAGCAGGAATAGTGGGGCCTGGAGCACAAAAATCCCCAACACTAAGTACAGATACCACAATTTTCCATGCAGAGCTCTTCGCCATAATGGAAACAGTGGAAATCATATCCAAAAGAGGGTTCGAGAAAGTAAAAATTAAAATACTTTCTGATAGTAAATCGGTTCTGAAAGCCTTAAATAGCTTCACATTCAAGTCAAAAGTCCTAATAGAGTGCAACAATGCACTCAACAAACTGGCCACTCATAATCAGGTCTCACTTATTTGGGTACCAGGGCATGAGGGACACGAAGGAAACGAGAAGACAGACTTTTATGCCAAGACTATGCAGGTTCTGCTGTGATAAAGACGAGTCTATGGAATACTTAATTACCAACTGTGAGGCATTAGGCCACAGGAGACACAGAATCCTGGGCTCGTACCTACCAGAGGAGGAAGACCTACAATTGCTCCCTCCTAAGGAGCGGGATCGATTCCTCGGTATACTAAATAATTAAAATTAAGTAAATAGGGGCGCACAATAGATCAATCTGGTAGCAGTGCATAAAGGTCTTAGCCTAACCCGTACAACCACTACCATAATTTATCATTTTAAGTTCTCAAGCTCTTAAAAAAACACCCGCTACATAATAGCAGTCAAAATTGTAGGCCGGCTCCATCGGCAAGTGTACTAACCACTCGATTCCAGCAATTCAAATGCATAGAAAGTGTCGGGTGTCATATTCTTCGCCTTAGCTGCCGCGATGGCCTTTGGTGGTATGACGATTTGCGGGAAAGCATACATCGCACCTTGGACCACGTTCACCTTGAAACCTTCGAAGCTATTGAATGTTTTGTACACTAATTCAGCGCGCTCCTTAAGACTATCCAGCACCGATGCCTTCTCAGCGATGTATTGCTCATATGAGGGCTCACCCTTCTCCGGTGGGTAAACCTATAAATAAAAAATAAATAAGAAGTGCATATGTAAATATGTAAAAAACCTGCACGCCTGCCAACAAATGTGTGTTTCATCGACTACAACTCACCAATGCGCTCACAGCCACCTGACCAGCAGAGGTGGGACACAATGAAGCTGTAATGGATTTTGTCAGTATGGCTTGCACCTGAGGGCACATGTTCAGGATCTCCATGTAGCCGCCGCGTATACCACATTCGCCTAGATAGCCTTTCGATGTCGACAAAAAGCTGCACAATTCCATTTCTCTGTAGGGTGAACCCATTTCATGTGCTACGCTTTTGAAGGAATAGAACTTCGAATTTGGCGCGTAAATATTGGCCTGATACACTTCGTCGGCCAACAACAGCAGTTTGTGCTTGTGCGCGAATTTAATCACATCGACGATATTTTCACGCGTTAGCACCTGACCGGTGGGATTGCCTGGATTGATGATGACTATGGCGCGTGGTTCGCAAGTTTGACGTGCTTCTTGATAGGCGCGCTCCAGTTCGGACACCTCCATACTCCAATTTTGCTCTTCATTTAGGTAGTAACCGATACGAGTCATGGCATATTCAGAAATTGTGGCCGAGTACAGAGGATATTGGGGTATGGGCACCATCACGCCGGGACGCTTGCCACCGACCTTAGCACTGCAATAGATGATAAGATTAATGGAGAATGAAGTGATGCTATTATGAAAACACTTGCAAATGTTTGTACATTAGGATGGGGGGAAAAAAATAAATTTGTGCAATGGCCAGAAAAAATACCAAAAATGGTAATCATTTTGTGCTTTGGCCACAAAAAAAACTGAGAGCCTTATTTTTTTTCTTTTTTTAATTTACCCGCCGTCCACGCCATTGAATTCCCATGGGTAAATTGTAATTTTCCGTAAATTTAGTGTATTTTTTATATGGCAGCACGGGTAAATATTAAAAAAAAAATAAATAAAAATTTTTTCCAATAAAAAAATTTCTATAAAAATTATATTAAAAATAAAAATAAAACAAAATTTGTTTTTGGATTTTTTTTATTGCAAAAAAGAAAAAAAACGTTTATTGGCATTTTTTTATTGGAAAAAATTGTTTTATTCGAATGTTTTAATTGGAAATTTTTTTTTTTAATATTTTTCTTTATTTTCTTTTTAATATTTATTTTTCTTTTTTATATGAAAAAAAACTTTTTTCCAATTAAAAAAAAACTTTTTTCCAATTTTTTTATTATACGACAAATAATTTTTTAATTGGAAAGAATGTTTTTGGTTTCTGTTTTTAGTATAAAAAAATAAAAATAAAAATTTCGAACAAAAAACTTTTTTGTTAAAAATTACTTTTGTTAAAAAATTATAAATAATTTTTTTTTTGACCACAGAACAAACTTAGCGCGCAGTATCAAGAGAAAACAATCGTTTTTTGGCACATCCATACAATGGCAATTTAAATACTCACCGTACAAGCGACAAAATGCTCTTGATGCCTGGTGTGGCCCCAGCAGTTAGATAAATATTCTCCCAATTACTTGGAATGCCGTCACGCTTCTCAATGAAATCAGCCACTTGTCGACGAATCGCCTCAATGCCGGCCGAATCAGTGTAGGAACCCACTGAGTGGCCTTGACATCCTCCTAAGATTATGCGAGCACGCTTCTTCACATCCTCTGGGTAGTCGGGCGAATCGAGGAGGCTTGTGTCGAACGTCAGCGCCATCAACTGCGGAGAAAACAGTTAAAAATCGATCGGGTTTGATGGGTATGAAAGTACACAGTCTACATACATACATACATACATATATAACACTCCATTGAAACCAAATTAATATTTTGAAAATACTTTGAATTCTTTTCTAAATTGTTTTCTAAACTTTTGCAAATTTGTTGGAGTACATCACTTTCCATTGAAAAAAAAAAACCAAAATGAAAATTTTGCTGCTTTTCCATCAGAGTTATAAAGTTTTTGATGTTTTAAGACTTCCGCCAAAATATTTCGGAACGTTGCTTTCAAATATCTCTTATTTTCATTCCGTTGATAAACATTTTTAAAGTTTTTTTATGCAGATTTGTTAAGTTTAAACTCTTCAATCATCTGGGGTAATATTTTCGAAAAATATTTTTAAAAACGAATTTTATTTACATAAAGCGGTTCCTCTGACGCACGTACAGATTTACTTCTTAATATTTTACCGTTGTTTTTTTTTTTGTTTTTGTAAAAAGGGGAAGTAGGTAAATTTGGAAACGTGCGAGGACCGTGCTTTGACAAAAACTTATCCTTTCCATCCTTCCGCACAATAGTCAGCGCTATATTTGCATTGGGGCTGCTAAAAACAAGCAAACACAAAAAAAGCACACAGTTACACATTGCATCAAGTGGCGGCATCCAGAGGAAGCGGGCAGCCGCGGTAATACCGCAGACACACCTCTCTAGCGAAGTCCTCAAACATCTGTGCGATCATTCTGCCCCAAAAATGTGAGCCACAGATGGCGCTCAAAGCAGTAAAAAGCCGTTGTTTCTAAGCAACGACAGGTGGGCATTCCTACTACTTAGAACTGATAACGACAGGCTAATCACCTACCCTGTCAGAAATCAAATAGATTAACGAAACCAACGCAAGACAAGCCTTGTAGAGGCCCAATGCTGCGGAGTGAACAAGAAAAACCAATTTTTTTTCCAAAATATTTTGGCGGAGTCTTAAAATATAAAATTTATAGTTAGGAAAATTCGCCAGTTTTTTCGGCGAAGCACCTTAATATTAGTTTGGGGAAAAAGAAACTCATTATTTTGCGCAAATGGTTTAAGGGGACAGATACCTGTAAAATTTCGAAAAAAAAAATTTTTTTTCATAAAATGTTAATATAATCCTTTAACATATTCTTAAAAAAAATTTTTTGAACGTAAATTTAAGTATTTCTTATATTATAGATCGTCTACCGTGACGACTGTATTCTTTGCGTTCGAGCGCTGGGAGAAGTATAGTTACGTTGTATTCAAACTTTAGACGCGTTTTTCTCAAAACTATATTTTTCGAATTGGCGTACACGATAACTCGAAAAGTTATTGACCGATCTCCCTGAAATTTCGCACACCTCATTTTTATGATATTACTTTCTATGTGTATTTACAAGTTTTTGAAAAAATAATTTTTCCAAAGCAAAACTAGTAGGAAAATTCGCCCCAAAATTCTTTTGTTTTTTGAAGCAGTTTTTTTCATTTTTTTTAAATTCATATAGAAATTATGACAATAATAAATAAAAAAATTTTTGGTTTTTTGTATACAGGTCACAGACGCTGATGCTGCAATGCCCACCGATTGAGAAGCCCCGCTGCGACCTTCCTAGAAGAATTGAGTATACATCCGCCATTTTAAATGATTAAAAAATTTTTTTTTTTTTATTATTTTAATGTATAAATAAACTTCCAATTTTGAAAAAAATATATTGACTTCTTCATTTTAAATAATTTTAATGAAAATCAGTGAAATATGGCCGTTTACAGGTATCTCTCCCCTTAAAACTGTTTTATAGTCGATCTTTAGCTCCTGGTCGACTACTATTTATATTCCGGTCAACTTCGATTATTTCTGCGATTTTATCGATATTTTATTTTACATCACAAAAGGCCTGCACGGAATCGACGGAACCAAAATTGCACATAATTAGCTGTTACAGCATCGGCACCATAAACACCATTTACAATTTCAGCGGCCTGGCTTGCATTTTCGCATATTCGTCTTTGTCAAAGAAAAACTTCAAAATGCACCGAATTTTCTCTTTGTTGCCTACCATTGTTAACACCCTGTAACTCACAACTGAATGGAAGAAACAAAAACAGCAAAAAAATTTTTTTTTAGTGTGAAATGTCACCCTGACAACGAGCATAAACTTTAAATTGTTTGATCGATACTTTACGGGATATCGATACTCTACCGAGTAAATAATGGATTTCTTTCCCCCTCCCCCCCAGCTAATATGTATGTATGTACATATACTTATACATATATGCAGGTAAATCTATTCGCTTTCTTACCTGTCTCAGGAAGGTGAGAGGCTTTTGTCCCATAGCATGACAATCACCAATGTTAGCACGGATGACCTGATCGAAAGGCTTATTCGCGCCCTGAAATTTTAAAAACAAAAAATATATAATATAACAATAAATATAATTTACAAAATAAAAAAATATATATATTCTTAGTTTATCGGACTGTTAAATGAATTTATTATTTAAATATGGGGTTTTATTTTCATTTTATTTAAAAAAAATGCACCCTAGTAAGACTGTGTAAAGCAAGTGCCAATAAAGAAAATGAAAGCAAATAGCGGCAATTAAGGGGACCCGGTGGTCTAGAAATTTCAAAATATCAATTTTTTGTTTTTACGATATTTCGAAAGTATTACTGTGAAATTTTCATGCGTAAATTCCCAATATTGTAGCTTCTACAACCCATTAACCAATTAGAGCGCGGTCCAAGAGTCTGCGCGGTCCTGTGCTTCAAATTTTAAACTCATTTATCTCGAAACGACTTTTTCGGCCTGGTGCGAACAACACCATCGAGGGCCAATTTTTCGGGAGGCTCAACTTCAGCTCCATTTTTAAAATTATTAAAATTAAAATTTTATTTTTTTTTTTATGTAAAAGGAGTTAAATAAAAAGCCTAAAAGATTTAAATATCGTTTTTCATTTTCTTTTTCATTGTAAAAAAAAATGCCTGAAAATACCCTAAATTTTCGAGTTCAACACCACCGGGACCCCTTAAGCTACTAATAAAAAGGGTTTTACAATAAGAGGTGTTATTTTGCTATTCGAAGAATGGGTTCATTGCTTGTGTGGCACGTAGCGCCGTCTTGTTGAAAATAAACGTTGTCCAGATCAATACCATCCAATTACGGCCATAAAAAATCGTTAATCATCTCTCGATAGCGCAATCCATTCACCGTAACTGTAGCTACAGCTTCATTTTAAAAAAAGTAAGGTCCACTGACCAAACAGTCACACGTTGAGAATAGAGAGGCTTTTCAACAATAATTCTTGGATTTTCTAAGCCCGAGATCCGACAATTTCGCTTGTTGACGAAGCCACCGAGGTGGAAATGGGCCTCATCACTCAAGATGATTTTTCGATGGAGTTCCGGATCATTTTCATGAATTTCAACGACTCAATCAGCAAAGACACGACGTTGTTGATGATCGGCCGGCTTACGAGCCTTATACTGAATTTTAATAATTTCAATGCGTTGTTTCAACGTGTATAGTTCCATTTTTATTAATGGCGTAGTTTCTACTTGTCAAATATAAAAAAATGACAAGTTTCAAAAGTGACATCTACCGAAATAGCGGGCTATTCAAAATAACACCTGTTATTGGAAAACCCTTTACTTAGGCACTGTAATTGAAATCTGCATGTTATTCATGACAATTTTTTTCGCTAATTTTGATTTTAAAAAATGTAGTTCATTCTACCGCCAAAGCAACATATTTCTAAAGCTTCAAACTTTTTGAAAAAAATAAATAATTGGCGCGTACACTTCTCTTAGGTGTTTGGCCGAGCTCCTCCTTCTATTCGCGGCTTGCATCTTGATGTTGTTCTACGAATGGAAGGATCTACAGTTTTAAGTCGACTCCGAATGACAAATAGTTTTTATGAAGAGCTTTTACATGACAGAAATGCACCATTGCCGACCAAGAGGCGACCGCTATTATTATAGAAAAAACTGTTTCTATCATTTTGGTATTTCATGAACCGATATTCGAACCTACGCACTTCCGAATGGTAATCATTCACCAACCCATTCGGCCACGACGGCCGCTATACAAACTTAGTCTATGAAAATTAATGACTTTCAAACGAGAATTAAATCTAACAGTTTAAAATTCAATTAAAAATCAATTACCCTGTTTCACCTTAGAGTCAAACCTATTGTGTCTCAACTACATACTTTACTACCAGTTTGCTTTTTACGCCAAGTAGTAGTTCGTCTTTTATCTTTTTCGAATGCTAACAGCTGGTATTTTTAAGACGGCGTTGACCTACGAAATATCAATTGTCAGCTTATGTATCACTACCGCAGAAGTTAACGAGCTACTCCGCTTCCAAGTCACCTATGCAGCAGCGAATAAAGCACTCGTAGTACAGGATGAAGCGTACAAACTGATGAACGATTCCATGGAATTTATATTCGTCAAATTCCCTTAAGTGCATCTTTAATTAGTGAATCATTCCTATTTATAGTAATGGAAAAATATAATATTTGTTTTGCACCCAACTCGCCTCTAATTGGGCATTTTGCAACTGGTACAAAACTAGTCGCTTTCGAACAAGTATGCTTTCCTGTTTATGAGCCAGGTAGTAGTTCGGTTTTTCCCGTTAGGAAAATTATGGTCGACGCATGTATGTGCACATGTGTATACATACATGTTCATGTGTATATATATGTTTGTATGTAAGTGCGTAGTTCATTGATAAGCTGCTGGGCAAGTGCATTGTATATTTTTGAACTGCGGTCGGTTATAAAAGAGCTAATAAGATATGTGTGCCAATAAAGCAAAATTAATTTATAACGCAACAAACGAAGGGTTGTTAATTTCTTTACCGTCAAATGATAAGTATTCGTAGGTTGTGTCTATAAGGAATGTTAGGAACGATGAAAGAGAAGTAAATACAAATATTTGATGACGCCGAAAATAAATTTTTCATATGCATACACAAGCATGCCTGTATATTCATACAAGCACAAGTGCATGCATATAATACAAAGTGGCGTAAAATTAATCACCCTCATCGGAAGATTTATAATTTTTCCAAATGCCGTCGATCATATTTGAGACTTGTGAACTCGACAGCTGCCGTATACAAACAGGCAAAGAATGGCGCACGTAAAGGTCAAAATAAAGATTTCCATCACTTAAGATAGTTTTTTTTTATTTAGTAAAAATGTTGTGCAAAAACAAAAATAGATGATTAATTTTGCGCCACCTTGTATATGGGGCTTTCCATACGCCCGTGAACCTTTGAATTTCAGATTTTTTTGCTACTTGATAATTTCGTAGCATTTGGGGTGTATTTGCATTGTGTCAAACGGTTTAGCAAAATTTAAATTTTTTTCTAATCAAGAAGTTTTTGCTAATCAAAATTTTGTGTCGTCCTTTTTTCAGGCATTTTTATCTCCAAATCTACTGATTCTAGAAAAAACTAGTGTTAACGACTGAATTAAGGTTTAGTAACACATTTTTTAGAAATAGCTAAATTTTATTAAATTTTTGAAGAGAAAATGCTTAGGCGTCGATGGACGAGCGAGAAGGGAGAGTAAAATTTCAAGGCCATCAACGTTTTGGGCATTTTCGTTACGCGAGAGAGAAAAAAGATATAACGTAGAGGAAAAGGAGAGAGAGAGCTATACCTTATATATATCTTAGATACACTTTAAGCTGTTTTCCTGAGTTTTTCCTTGTGGTTGCTAATTTCTAGAGAGCAATGACACTGCCTGGTTTTTGGCGCTTGTTCGTGGGTGCAAACTTGTAGGAAATATATTTTTGGTGCCTACTTTTCGGCGTTATATTTTCTTGGTTCCTACTGTTTGGGGCATTTTTTGGTCCCAATTTTTTTGGCGTTTTTTTTGTGCCTACTTTCTGACGCTTATTTCCGTCTCGTGGCTAGTGCTTGTGCGCACTATAAAGTGCTATCCATTCCGGCGTCGGATTTATTCGTATTGCCTTGAGGTAATTTGTGCCGTTGCTGCGGTCCTGGAATCGCTGCGTTTGTGCGGGTGATAAACGCTCGGAGTAGTGCGCGTTGTTGCCACAGTTTGTGTCCGGCGTTTACCTACACCGGTCGACCCTTCTCCGTTTTTTGTAAATTTTGTCTATTTGTATTCTTTGCAAATGTTGTGAATTTATTTAGATATATATTCTTTCTCTCTCTCTCGGGTCTCTCCCTCTTTCTTTGTCTGCCTTGAAAGTTTCACTTCTGTTATGTGTACTATGCTACATGCCCTTTTTTTAATTTTTTTTTTAATAAAATCTAATTTAAATAATTTTAATAAAAAATAATTTTGCTGTTTTTTACCCTAAGGAATAATCAAATGTTGCAAATCCATATTTCGTTAAAGTTTGAAGTGTCTTTAAGAAAAATTTAAGGTGTTAGAAATATGCATTTTCTTAAAGTATAATATCTTAAAAATATTGTGTGAAACTTTCAAGTGAATCTGACAAATAATTTTCGAGTTATTCAATAATTAACAAACGGCGCTGGGCACTCCGGACCTCGATAGCAAAACTTTAAATGCGTTTCTCTCAAAACTATGTTTTTTGAACTGGTGATCACTGTAACTTAAAAACCGCTTCGTAGATTTCAATAAAATTTATACTGCTTTTGAAAAATATAAAAAACTCGTGCCTCGGAGGATTTTTTTTTTTTAATTTCGACTTTTTTAAACAATTAATGGCCGGTTTTTATCGAAAATCTTAAAAATAAATCTGAAATTTGAAAAAAAGCTTCGATCAGGCGCAAGATTCTCTATTAGTAAAACTATTTTCTCTTGTCCTTTTGATTTTAGATGAGTCTCCAGGACTTGTGATGATCACCGCAAGGGACTTCTGGAGAAACGAGCTCCACACAAACAGCGCTAACTTTTACAATTATTAATTTTTTTTTTTTTTTTAATTTTGCTAAAGTCAACTCGAAATATGATGTATTAATGCTATGTTTTTACTTTTGTGAAATAAAGCAATTGACTGCAAAAACAAAAATTATTGAAAATTATCATTTTTTCGGGCCTCTGACTACCCCTAACCCCAAAATGCAGTGATTTACTAAATTAATTATTTTGTTTTTGTACTAAGATGCAGCTCCTAAAACTAAGAAAACTATTTTTTGTACTTATTTCATCAAAAATTAGTTTCTTGGATAAAAATGACTTTCATTTATATGTAATTATTTTCGATTTATTTTGCTTATAAACAAAGTGATATTTAAATTTTATATTTATTTTAGTTCAAAGTTCAACTAAAACTGAATGAATTTCTGTTTTTCCAAATATTCATTATTATTAATTTTTTAAAGCTTGCGAGTAATAAATTTGCGAGTAAAATTTTCTTTTACTATTGTAAATAAAAAGAAAAAATATTTTGAGTGATTGAACTCTTTATTTTGACCTTTACGCGCTCCATTGCATGTCTGTCTGTCTAGTTCAGAAGTGTCAAATTTGACTAACGCACTACGTCATTTGCCAAAATTAAAAATTCTCCGATAGGGTGATTTATTTTGTAGTTAATACTTGTCTCCTTTTCGGTCTTCTGGCCGTTTTATAAAAATGAAAGAAACAAAATATATAAAAACAGTTGCACTTTCTCTCAATGAAATGCAATGAAACGCAATGCAACATCCGCCTGCCTTTTCTTCTTCGCACCTGAGTCATATAGGGCACAAACACAAACCAATTCATCAAGTCAAAATTCATCATCAAGTAATGACTGCAATGTGCCATGTGATTTGTTACTACCCCACACAAATAATTAGATTTCATTTAGTGGTAGCGCACTGATCACTATGATAATTGAGTACTACAATAACAACGTAACATACAAAACGAGTGCATAACAATTGAAAACCGCAAGCGAATGCATTGCATTTGTAGTTTTAAATTTTCACTTGTGTGGTCTCCAAGTGCACTTGCACATTTGTATGCATGATATGTGTAGTTATGTGCATCAGCTGGTGGGTGTTTTGCGCCAAGGTATGAAATATAAGAATATTACAAAATTCACATTCAAATGACCTCTCCGTGGCAAATTTCTAAGATCTGAATGCAATTTACAATTATTATGGGAAATTAACTAGTTTCCGAGTAGTGCCATGAAGACATGATTAGTTCACTTTGCTTTCCGATTTAAATATGAATGAAACTTTCGACGTATTGGCCGCTTACAAACACAATCATAAATATAACCGCCTATTTCAAGGAAGAATTTTGATTTAGTTCTGAGAGTAGGTCGATGCACAATTGTTTTGTACAGCCGGTTGAAAGCCTCCGCTGCTAGCGCTGCGTTTGCTTCAGTTTACCAAATAATTTATTATCATGTAAGCTTTTTAAAATAAAAATAAATAATTTGTAATTTGGTGTGCAATCCACCGTCAGCTAAATTTTTTTTACAAAAATCAATGGAATTTTTCTTACTTATGTACAATTTCAAATTTATATTTTATAGGACCAAAATTAAAAAATCTGTAAAACTGGGTACCAAAAATCTTTCTAGAAATTCGATTTAAAAGTCATGAAATTGTGTTGAAAGGCTTGGAAATATTTGGAAAAATTGGATTTACGTGGTTTTTGATAAACAAAAAAATTATGGAAACTCACATAAAAAAGGAAAAATAGTCACAACTGGCCAAAAATGTTGAGGTGAGGGAGTTTGGGAAATTTTCTTAATTTTTGAATAGATACTAAAATTTGGATTTATACGGTCTTTGACAATGATCTATAATCTATAAAAAAAATGTGAAGAAAAACAAAACAAAACAAATTTTAGCGAACTGTTAAAAATGTTGTTGTGAAGGAGTTTAGGGAATTTTTTAATTTGTTATTAAGACTTCAATTTGAATTTATACGGCCTTTCTTCGACAATATTTATATAGTATAGATTATACTTAAAAAAAGAAATAATGAAAATTAAAAAAAAAAGCAAAAAGTGTACACATAACCGAAGTGAAACTTTCAAGGCAGACAAACAAAGAGGGAGCGACCCGAGAGAGAATGAGAGAGAGAGAGAGAGAGAAAGCATATATATCTAAATAAATTCACAACATTTCCAGAGAATACAAATAGTCAAAATTTACAAAAATAATACACGTGGTATATCAACTGCTTATATACTATAGCGTCTGCTGGCGTGCTCACACTATACGTTGCTCTCTCTCGCTCCGATGTATTAGCGTGGCGTTAGAGCCGTGCGCACATATACCGTCTAACATTATAATGTGCATAGACAAGGCACGCGCATGCGCAATACTATCTATCCTATTCTAACAATATGTTGCTTGCTTCCGCTCTACTATAGTAATATGGCGTTAGTGCTGTACGTTTACGCGTCCCTCTCTTTCTCTCTCTGTTATATTCTAACGCCTTGTATATAATGTATACGTGGTTCTCTTTTGCTCCTACAATACGAGTAACGTCGTACGACTTAGACTAGAGCCTTAGCGTAGGAGTGGGAGAAAAGACGAAGGACCGCACAAAAGGGAGATGTGAATAGCCTAAAGAGTATCTAAGATATATAAAAGGTATAGCTCTCTCTCTCTCTTCTTTTCCTCTACGTTATATCTTTTTTCTCTCTCGCGGAACGAAAATGCCCAAAATATTGCATGGTCTCTCCATTCTTGCTCGTCCATCGACGCCTAAGAAGTTTCACTTCAGAAGAAATGGCCAAAACTGGTAAAAATGTTGAGCTATTGCTTCGTTTTGTCGAGAGCTGTATTCCAATTTCTCGATTGTGAAAACTTAACGAAGTTAGCGGTAAAAGCAACGAATTGAAAACCATTTTTCATGTGTCACCGCGAATGAAAAATCGAAAGAGAATTTCCAATGTCTCTGTTCAAGTTGTCTCTATGTGTAAATCGGGACTAAGGTCGCTTATCCCATAGGAAAATTTTACATAAAAATATTTGTCTGGCGATTTTCAAATGCTCTGGTGAGCATAATTTTCAAATGCAGTCCCCAAAGGATGCTTTTTCATGTCCGTTGACTTTCTAGTTACCGCCATTTTGAGTGGGAAAGGGTTCATTAAGTTTGCATTTTTCATCAGCGCAAATTTACGCACATTTCTGCCAGGAAATTTTACGTTTTCTAGCCTTTTACGAACGGTTCTACTTGATATAATATTTTGAATATCTGCTGCAATCTTTTTACACGTAAAGAAAGGTTTTTTAGACAAGTACGATCTTCCTATCTATCTATTCAATCTGTTCAATTACTTCTTACTTCCTTCATATATTTTATACTCCTTTTTTACCTACAGCATCTCATACAAATTTTACATTGTTCGAAACTGTGCCGGAAATTTTAATTTCCCGATCAAACGCAACTTTTTCATAAAAAATCTCCTCAACGAGATTAAAAATCCGTTTGTGCCGAAAACTTGATACCTTAACGAATTCATAAAGGGGAATTCACAATGAAGTGCAAATGGCCTGCCAGCATGGCACTTGTACAATATGATGGAAAACATATCCATTTTGTTGTTGTATTGCCACAGTAATTTGCAAATGCCTGTCGAAATAATGGAAAAATTTGTCACCATGAAATTCGCCGAACGTTGGTTACATCGCTGTGGCGCGCATGACTTGTTATTAGGGCAATGCAATTACCAAAAGCGCGGGCATTACTACGAGTGCGCTAATGACTTTCGTTTGACGTCGATCAAGAAAACCCTAATTACCTGATGATTTATATGCACTTATATAAATGTGTACCTATGTATTTAAATTAATATTTAATATGGCGTGCTTGGCCAGTGGCGTTTGGCTAGCAACACAATCGGTTGAAATCTGTACCTAAGTGCCTATTTGGTTATCAATATTTACTTATCACTTGTTTGATAAAAAACAAACCTCTATACTGTGACATTTCATAAGAGGCAAACAACGTGAACGGAATTCATATATTGACGGACTCTCTGAAGTTATTATGTGCACTTCATACATTCTGTCAAAAAAGTACCAGGAATTGTTCAATAAATCTCAAAATAATTCTTTAATCATCAAAATTTATTTTGTCGCCTTCAAAATAGGCTCCATTCAAAGTAATACACCCCTTTTAAACGCGTTTGAAGAACTCTTCTTCAGCGAATTCTCCTTAAGCATGAAATTATGGTATCGCTCATTGATGTTTAGTGAGTCTTAATGACGAAGTGTGACATTGAAATTGGATGCTACCACAACCATTCTAGAAACACATAGTAGGTGATCTGAAGATAAGTAAAAATGCGTTTTACCCTCCTTATGTGTGAAGTGAATGATCAGCTAAAAATTTTGGCGATATTCAAACCCGGTGTTTCTGGTGGACACAATTCCATTTTAGAAGGTACATTGTGATAGTGGTTTTTCCATCCGGGCACCCTAATCTATTTATATACAATTAAAATTATTGCGATTTTCGTTGTTACTAAATGCTTTCATGTTTATGCATTGGAGGGTTATATACAGTTAGAATTAAAAAAAATCGATTTTGTTTTTATTTTATTTTCTTAATGTACACATATTTAAGAATGCACGCAGAAAATTTAATATCGTGCCGGTGAATATTTTCAAAGTTACATGCTAATTTGAAAAGGCGTTTCAGAGAATTTTTCCCTATGTAAAGTGCTTTTCAAACTTTAAACGCGTTTTTCTCAAAACCGTGTTTTGGAAGTCGGTGGAGACGATTTCTCAAAAAGGGCTGAACCGATCGTCTTGAAATTTCAACACAACCTTCTCAGATATATTCTATTTTTCGAAGGAATAAGAATTCTGATGATTTTCATTATTTTTTTAGGCAATTTTTCGCGAAAATTTTTGTAGAAAATTCGATTTTTTTTCCTATAGCCGCCATTTTATCAAAAATTAAAATTTTGAATATTCTTTCGATTAATACCTAGCTTTATCTGCCTACAAAAAGAATCTAAATGGTTTTTCGATTTCAGATAATCTAATCCGGAGATATTTTGTCCACCGCCGAACGCTGTTTTTTGGTGGACGCTTGGGAGATCATCTCCAGGAGCCGTGCACTTCAATATTTTCACTAGCTTTACCTGCCATAATTAACTTTAAAGTAGCCATTACTTGAATAATTAAAAATTGTATTTGTTTAATAATATCGTTCTTTGTAAAAATTCACAAAAAAACGTGATTTTTCAGCCTTACAAGTGTATAACCCCTTAGGCATTTGGTCTCCGACATAGGCCACCAACTAGACCGCTCGGCAACGCTAAAGTGAAGATATACGTATTCAGAATTCTTTTTTTTTTTGTAACAATGTTTTTGTTTAGAAAAAAAATTTCTGAATAGTTTAACTCCAGTGCCACCTAGCATGTCACTGAATGAGTGAGTGATGGTGTCGGTCTAAGGACTACCAGTTTTGTACACCGTCAACTGCATGTCGCTCTTTTTGACATCACAAATTCTGATTCTGATGGTATTCCCTGTATACAAGGTGGCGCAAAATTAGTCACTCTATCGGAAGATTTAAATTTTATTATACAAATTCATCAAAAAAACAAAATTGGATGATTCATTTCGCGCCACCTTCTATATACGAGGTGTGTTCAAATAGTATCGCGAATTTTGAATTTTCGCAGGTTACGTATATTCGAATTTCGATTTTTTTATGGCGATATGTTGGTACTCATGTCTCTCACTCATGCCCACGAGTTCGGCCATTTTTAATGTTCAGTTAATTGTTGAAAGCTGCTTTGCTTGCACGTGTTTCGGCTCGTCTTCGATTTTTACCTATTCAAGAAGATGGATCAAAGAACCTGTATCAAATTTTGTGTGAAAAACGAAATTAAGTGCGAGGATGCATTCCGAATGTTGACTGCGTCCTACGGAAAAGCTACTTTGGACCAAATCAACGTTTATCAGTGGGACAAAATGTTCTCAGAAGGCCGAGAAGATGTGAACGATGAAAAGCGTGCCGGACGCCGGAGCACTTCAACAACAGACGAAGAAATTGATGAAGTGAAGAAAATGGTATTGGCCAATCGTCGAATCACCGTTGAGAAAATGCTGAGGACCTAGGCATATCGATTGGCTCGTGCCAGTCAATTTTTTTCAATGAGTTGAATTTATTCCAAGAGAGTTTAATTTATTTCAAAAAATTCATCGGAAGAACGTGGCTGAAGACATGCTTGAGCAAGAGTATCATAACAGGTGATGAGACGTGAGTATATGAGCTTGACATGCAAGTCAGACAACAGTCAACAGGTGGATGAATCGCGCTATCCACATGAGCTGAAACCCAAAAAACCACGTCACAGTCGGTCAAAAGTGAAAGTCATGCTACTCGTTTTTTTATTATCATGGTGTTCTGCACTCGCAATTCGTTCCAAATGGTTCTACGGTAAATAAAGAATATTATTTGGAGGTTATGCGACACTTGAGAGAAAATGTGTGTAGCAAACGGCCCAATTTGTGGAAAGAAAACTCATGGATCTTGCACACTTTTTTGACCAAAAACTCGACAAATATCATCGAACTACCACCGTATTCACCGGATTTAGCCCCTTGTGAATTTTTCCTTTTCCCACTCCACGGTTGCCGCTTTGAGTTGATAGAGCCCATTAAGCTTAGTTTTATATGTTGCACGATAAAATTGTGCCCAATGTATGTTCCAACTGAAGAATCAAGAGTAATAGGTAAAACTGACCATTGCGATACTCTTTAATATTTTCCTTCATAGCCAAACCAACCTGTCTGTCAGATACATAGGCATGTAATTATGCACGTCTGGTCACCCTGAAATTGAAATTTGAAAATGTCGAGCCAAGGTGGACCAGGAGATTTGGTGGCTCCTAAAACACTCAGGCTAAAAAGCCCATTGTATTTGAAGCTTTGGAAAGGGGGTGGATAGTCAAGGAGGGAAGGAGAAAAGTATCAGAGAAAGAGATTGGAAAGAATAGAGACAGATAGAGATAGTTAGTCCTGTGAGAATTTTCCAAATTCTTTGGCAAATCTGTAAATATCCTCCAGCCTTTCCTTCTAAGTTTTAGTAGAAAATTTGACAGTTTTCTGTTCGGACTTGTTGCAGTTCTGCAGCGTTGTAGATCGGACCATCGCTCTTTATGTAGATTGCCTACATAATCGCTGATCCAATTTATGATTCCTGCAGAACTGATTCCGATTATTGGCTCTGGCCTCTATGGGGGCACCGCTGATCCACAGTTAACCTTTTCATCGTTAATTCCATTTCGGTGTCCTGGAACCCACATAAGTACAAGCCTATTTTGTCTTGCGACAGAATTAAGCTTCTTCTTACATTCTTGAACAATCTTTGAGGTTTGTTTCGCGTTCTCCAGGGCCTTCAGTGCAGTCTGACTGTCACTGAAAACTCCAATCTGTTTTCCGCTCCATCTCCTCTCGATTATCCATTCGGCTACTTTCAGGATGGCAAAAACTTCTGTTTGGAAAACAGTTGCCATTTTTCCCATAGCATTGTGATACTTATTACTATCGTTTAAATACCATCCGGCTCCAGACCCTATTTCATTCTTGGACCCATCGGAAAAGAAAATATCCGTCAAACCTCCCTGCATGCATTCTGGATTGCTTCATTCACGCAATCTGACAACAAATTTCCTTCCAAGTGAAACTGTGGGTATCAGGTCGCCTTTAGATGCCAAAAACAGTGGATACTGCTCAGATAGAAATGGATTCGCCCTAGTGCCCATGTTAGTTGCTAGCAGTTGCTAATTAGAAAATAATAGCAAGCGACAATTTAAGAAATTAAAAAACAAAATTATTAAAAACAAAGTAGTTAGCAAAGTAGATTCGAGAATTACGAGTATCGGCTGATTCGCGCACGATCAACACATTGTTAAGCGCTCGCTTTATTGAGCACTTCTTACGATCATTAGTTTATGGTTATTGCTAAGGCAAATACAGATATGTACGTAGGCGTGCACTTACAATTGGATACAAAAGCCGCATTTGTTGACTTTGTGACTTTGCCAATTAAGCACTTAGATACATATACATACATATATACACATATATATCAACTAATAATCAGGCTGATAATCATTAGAAGCCTAAACGTTAGCAACAAAGCAGAAAGTTTTGGTCATATACTCGTAAATTAGTACACTCATGGTCAAGATCACAAATACGCGATATTTTGAGCAGTTTGATTACCTTTCTTTTTTTCATTTTCATTAGTTTTTTATAAACCATTCTACTATGAATATCATTAAAACTTAAGTTTAAAACTTTGTAGTACACTTTTCTTCAAAATATGTAATAATAATTTCCTTAATAAGAATTAAAAAAAATGTGGTACGCAGTTTTATAGCCCATTATATTTTAGTGTGATAAGGAGCAAGTGAAAAGTGGCTCAAAATTCTCGTTGATTTTTGATGATTTTTTCCCCTGGACGGGGTTGCCTATTTTCTACATATAACGAAAAGATGGCATATTAAAAGGTTTCAAATTTCAGTGGAAACTTGTGGCTTTATAAATGTGTTATTTGTATTTATTATAATTTCATTTTTTATTCGTTTTGAAGCTTAGAAATGGAATACGCAGGATGCAAAAATTAACATTTTCGACATCTGCTCTTCTTTGCATCGAGGCCAAAAAGCTGCTGAAGCAGCCCGGACTTTTGCGACGTGTATGGAGAAGGTGTCATAGGCGAGTCTATAGCATGGAAATGGTTTGCAAACATCAAAAATGATGTATGTAGATGATACGTCCCGCAGTGGAAGGTCTTCTGAGTTCGATGACGAATGTCTCAAATCAACTTTGAAGGAGAACGGTCGCCAAACCAGTCGAGAATCGGCAGAAGAAATGAACTGTGGTCATAAAACGATGCTCAATCAATTTCATTAAATGAGATTTACCGAAAAATTGGGAAATTGGGTGCCTCGCGAGCTTACCGAATAAAACAAAGAAAGTCGCCTTCAATTTGCTTCTCAGCATCTCGCTTGCCATCGAGCAACACGCGGTCATAAAGAGCGCTTTCTGTACCGAATCGTCGCGGGAGATGAGAAATGTTGCCTATACATAATATGAAGCAAAGAAAGGAGTGGCAGGCTCCAGGAGATATGCAAAAACCGAAAGTCAAGCCGAATCTTGATCCAAAGAAAATCAAGATATGTGTTTGGTGGGACTGAAAGGGCATGGTGCACTGGAAAATGTTTGACGAGAATGCCACGATCAACAAGGAGCTCTACATTGCCCAGCTGCACCGCGTGAACGAGGTTATTCGACTGAAAAGACCTGATCGACATGGTCAAACCATACTCCTTCACGTCAACGCTAGGCCCTATGTTGCACAAGTCGTCAAAGTCGCACTCCAAGAGCTCGGATAGCAGGTCTTTCAGCATCTGCCGTATTTTCCGGACCTTTCACCATGTTTCACGCTCCCTGTCAAACCATATGAAGGGCGTTACCTTCGGTAACAAAGAGCTCAATAACTTTTTTGACACCAGACTGCGCGATTTTTGGCGGAACGGCATCAGCAAATTGATCGAGAAGTGGATAGAAAGTGGTAAACAATTGATATTATATTGTATAATTTATTAACTTATTGATATAATTATTGTATTTTGTTTACATAAAAGTCTTCTGTAAAAACGCTACGAACTAATTCCCCAACCCAATATTTAGGTTGGATGGCCGCGCTTTGTCTGGAGAAAGCAAGATAAAGCGCTCAGTCCGTCTAATGTGTTTGGTACTGTGAAACATGGTGACGGGCATGTAATGATTTGTGGACCAATGACGGCTAATGGAGTGGGCTCATCTAGCTCTATTAAAGGCTCTACGACAAAGTGATTTATCTAGAAATCTTTCCAAAACTGTCGAAATATTACAGTTACCAGCAATGTAAATCGAGCCAAAGCTTTCGGCGCTGATTGTAAGGGAATGACTACTTTACAATGTAATCAAAAGTATTGCCCTAACCTCCTCAGAGTCCAGATCTCAATTCCACTGAGTACTCGCGAACCGACACGGAAAGAGAATTGCGCAAACGGTAGATTAGTGATAAAAAAGTGCGTGTAGCGTAGTACACATAATAGAAGTGAAACTTTCAAGGCAGACAAAGAAAGAGGGAGAGACCCGAGAGAGAATGGGAGAGAGAGAGAAAGAATATATATCTAAATAAATTCACAACATTTGCACAGAATACAAATAGACAAAATTTACAAAAAACGGAGAAGGGTCGACCGGTTTAGGTAATTTCGGACACAAACCGTGGCAACAACACACACTACTCCGAGCGTTTATCACCCGCAAAAACGCAGCGATTCCAGGATCGCAGCAACGGCATAAATTACCGCAAGGCAATACCAATAAATTCGACGCCGGAATGGATAGCACTTTATAGTACGCACAAGCCCTAACCAGGAAACGGAAATAAGCGCAAAAAAAAAAAAATGGGACCAAAAAACGCCCCAAACAGTAGGCACCAAGGAAATATAACGCCAAAGAGTAGGCACCAAAAAATATATTTCCTACAAGTTTGCATCAACAAACAACCGCCAAAATGTAGGCAGTGTTATTTCTCACAAGAAATTAGCAACCACAAGGAAAAATAGCTTAAAGTGTACCTAAGATATATTAAGGTATAGCTTTCTCTCTCCTTTTCCTCTACGTTATTTCTTTTTTCTCTCCCGCGGAACGAAAATGCCCAAAATGTTGCATGGCCTTGAAATTTTACTCTCGATTCTCGTTTTCCATCGACGCCTAAGAAGTTTCACTTCAAAAATTGCCTGAAATCAGCCATTGAAGAGATGTGGGAAAATATTACAAGAGATCTCACCAAAACTCTGGTACACTCCATGCAACAACGTCTAGGAGCAATAATTAGTGCAAAGGGATACTGCAAAAATTATTATTTCATAAATTTTTCCTTTATTTCCCTATTTTCATTATTGTCCCACTTCCTGTTGAGTTGTAAATTTAAGTTATTTTTTTGCTCTTTCTTTCAAATAATTTAAATATTATACAACATATTTTTCGTTTTTAATAATAAAAGCCTGAATTGAAACCCTTATATTGGCTTTTTTTGCCCTTTGCGAATAGATTCAACCTTTCTCAAGTTATAAAAGATTGAAGCCAGAACATAAAAGTGCCCCAGTTTATCTTTGGTTCACTGCATATTATTAAACGTTCGTAAGAATGAACGACTTTAATCACACCTTCAAGCATATACAATGTGGTAATCACCCTATTGGAAGATTTATAATTTTTGCAAATTGCGTCGTACGTCAATCTATTGCACGCTTCTGAATTAGACAGCTGCGGCTTATAAACAGATTAGCAATGGAGCGTGCAAAGGTCAAAATAAAGGTTTCCATCAGTCAAAATATATTTTATTTCTTTCATAAAAAAGCTATTCCTAAACAAAATGGGATGATTAATTTGGCGCCACTATTAATACGATTGCCATACAATTTTGGTAAGTGGCTCTCAGCATGCCAGCGAATGTTCATAAATTTGTTTGCATCTGGTGGCGCAGGTGTCGAATGCCCTCAAAATCGTATTTACTTGTACGTACCGATTTCGTTAATACTCAAAACATATGGATGTACTGGAGAGATAAATAAGTTGAGAAAAACGAACCTTAAAAGGGTTTGCAAAATTCTTATTTATATGCCATAGGCATCATAAAAAAATTATCCATTAATCCAGAGGCATAGATGTCTTCAGACAGAAGCATATCTCCATAAACATATTGAGTTTCCGGAGCAAATACAATAGACATACATACATATAGTATAGCACATATGTATGTATGTAGAGTATCACAAAACTTAAGAAAAAATTATTCACTTGATACATAAAATTACTTTGCTTTGGCGGCATAGCAAAGCGGACCGGTTGTGGTTGTGCTAATGTTTGTATATTTATAATATTATCGATTTCAGGCGTGCTTCTCATAGTCTCATAGTAGTTGAAGTGTTTTTGCATTGAATTTTCTTTTGTAACCACTTCTATTTTTTCTTATTGTGATAACACATACCCTGTGGTGTCACGGACTATCTATGCTGTAGTATAAAAGCCCTGTAATGAAAAGCTAAACTACTCAGCAAATATTCTTGTTCATGAACTGGTTTTTGTTTGAAGAAGTCAGACTAGTTCGAAAGTGACTACAAGTGTACGAATTGCAAAATGAAAAATTATAAGCGCATGTAAAATAAATATTCTTTTATGGGAATGCTTTAAAAGTTGGGAATGCAAGCAATGAGTTTTAAACTAGTGGACGAAGTCCATGTTGGGCATAGATGTTTATTAACTGATATGCCACTGATTCATGAATTACACCTTACCCAAGAGTACATACTTCAGAAAGTGTCAAATGTATTTCAGAAACCGTCAAGTGTTTTGCAGATTAGATAATTGGAAATTGTAAACTGCAAAATGTACTTCAAAATAGTTTATTCTACTTCGGAAACTATAAAATGTACTTAAGAATAATCAAATGTATTTCAGAAACCGTAAAATAGATTTCGAAATAGTCAATTATACTTCAGAAACCGTAAAATATATTTCGGAATATTCAAGTTTACTTCATGAAGAGTAAAATTGACTTCAGAATAGTCAGTTTTAGTTCAAAAGCTGTAAAATTTATTTCAGAATAGTCAATTGTACTTCAAAAACTGAGAAATGTGTTATAGAATAGTGATTTGTACTTTAAAAACTGAGAAATGTATTTCCGAATGGTCAATTGTACTTCAGAAAGCGTCAAATGTATTTCAGTAAATGTAAAATGTACTTAAAAAGATGAAATAGTGATTTTAAATATATTTATTTTTTAATATATTTTTCAAATTATAAGTACACCGAAGAAATCTTTTTATAATGTCTATTTAAGAATGAAACAATTAATTAATTTAGGCAGATTTAAATTATGTACTAACTGACATATCTAACAAAAATTGTATTGTACATCTGCATGATAAGAGGTAGAATATTGAATGGTCCTCTCAGAATCCTCGCTTTTGCTTCGTTAATAAGCCGCACCAT
The DNA here is from genome assembly GCF_027943255.1 of Anastrepha obliqua. Classification (NCBI taxonomy): domain Eukaryota; kingdom Metazoa; phylum Arthropoda; class Insecta; order Diptera; family Tephritidae; genus Anastrepha; species Anastrepha obliqua. Next base: position 55,757,587 of record NC_072893.1, read on the forward strand.
GTACGACAGCCTTTGTTCGACAACACTCGGACCCAATGCAGCTGGCGTGTCAATATTTGTCTTAAAGTAGAATTGACTATTTTGAAATATAATACATTTTACAGCTTCTAAAATACAATAAACCATTTCCAAATACATTTTATGGTTTTTAAAGAAAAATTGACTATTTCGAAATACATTTTAGAGTTTCTGAAGTACATGTTACAGTTTCTGAATCACAATTGAGTACATTTGATGCTTTCTGAAGTATGTACATTTAACGCTTTCTGAAGCACAATTGACTTTACTGAAGTACATTTGACGCTTTCTGAAGTATATTTTACAACTTGGGGTACATAATAATTATTCCCAAAGAAGATAAATTGACTATTTCGAAATATATTTTACAGTTTCGGAATTACAATTGACTATGTTGAAGTACATTTGATGCTTTATGGAGTGCATTTTATAGTTTTTGAAACATAATTGACTGTTCTGCAATACATTTGACACTTTCTGATACACATTTTACAGCCAGCTGAAATACATTTGATGCTTTCTGAAGTAGTTTTTATAGCTTCTGCAACACAATAAACTATTCCCATTCATTTTACGATTTTCAACGTAAAATTTACCTAATTTACTCATTGACATTGTTTTTTTTTTTCTTAAATGAATTAAATATTTAGGTTTAAGTAAAAGTATTGCCTTATGTTAAAAAAAAACAGATCGCAATAAAGAGATTGATTTAAAAATTATAAAAAAAAAATTACATTCGTCGCTTTCTGAGGCACATTTTACAGCTTCAGCAAAACATTTTACAGTTTCTGAAATGCTCTTGGACAAGGTGTTGGCATGATTTGGGGTATTGGCTAATAATTGACATTGCATAGGGTATCGCCACGTTCAAAATCAAAATTTCTGGCCTTGAAAAAATATAAAGGACGGACAAACGTGGCTGCAAAACAACTGGTAGTTAAGTAGTTCAGAAGTAATAGTTTTGACGGTAGGGACGAAATTCATGTGTACTATATCCTAAAAAAATTATATATATTCGTGAAAGACCATTTAAGAAGCGAAGGAGACGCAATCAATAATCAAGAAGGACATGGTAAAAAGCAAAAAAACTTAAACATACTTATACAGATGAAAATAAATGCGTTGCGTGGATAACCAAATTGGCTTATTTTATGGGCCGACTCCAATGTCACGCGGCTGAATTCACAAAAAAGATGCTAGTTAAGATGACTTGCCAGTCATAACACGCTTGAATTGGTTTGGTTTTTTTTGTCGTAAACATTTTCACTTTTTTCCAGTGTAAAAACAAATCTAGTATTTTTGCTTACACCAAAGTGGTCTAGAGAATAACTTACCAAAGGGAATTGACGTTTACAATTAATTCAGTCCGTCTAGCACGTCTTGCATGCCACAGGGTCAAAATGAGCGACTCAAGGACAAACTAGATTTTATCGAAAACTTATGGCGTCGCTCTTCTAAAAAGTGGATTAAAGGAAAACGTATGTATGTGCAAACATATACGCGCATACAGATACAGCGACATTATTTTGTTTTCTGCTGGAAAAGTAACACAACCCAAAGAACAATGACTTAGAAAAACGCCTATTCGCAGGCGATTTGACTTTTGTGCATACATACATACGCTCCGAGTTTTAAGAAGCACCAAATTTCTTGGATGCCAAATATTTAAGCTCTAAAGCCCTGAAATGCTATGAGCTAATTAATGCGCACACATTCGTAGATTCATACGGCAAAAACACGCTTGCCTACATACATACATAGGCATGAATGTAAATATGTACCTAACTAAAAAGAAGACGCTTAATTATTCTTCTATTCAAAATTTCCATTTGGCCTACCATACAGAAAGCGAATCCGTCCATTGAATGGTTGCTCATCAATGAAACATCGCATTTACCGGCAGTGGTACTACAATGCAGCATACTTATGCGCTATATATACAGACACAGGTATCAATGTATGCAAATAGGTGCATGTGTGAGGCAAATACTTTTTTAGAGTGGATAAAATTGGCGTCATCAACTAAAAAGCAGTAAGAGGACGAGGTAAGTAACCCCAAGCTAAGACTCTGCTTGGTATGACGTGTCGCGACTTTTGTGTCTCTGTTATGATGCTTTTTTCTGTGCATGTTTTTAACAAACAATTTGTGTGCACATACAGTCATTCACAACATATTTGATACAGATATGATTTTTTGGTAGCCGTCTACAAGGTGAAGTGCAACATAAACAAGGATGGCGTCATAAAAATGTTTTTGATGGCGCCATATTTTTAATGAGTTGGAATTTACATCCCAAGCTGACTTCCAATGAAAGCTTGGTGACATTCGGTTCAACGGAAGCAAAGTTATTGCCTCTAAAGTGCCAGTATGTTTGTGTCATTGGTACAAAAATTAGTTGCGAGAAAAGAGCTAACATCAAATTTTGTTTTAAAATCGGTAAACGTTTACCGAAACATTTGAATTGATGAAAAAAGTTTATGGCAATGATTGCCTATCTTGCGCCAGAGTTCATGAGTGGTTTACACCTCTCAGAGATGGTTGTGAGGACATAAATGACAATGAAAAATGAACATACGGGCCGCCCAAAATCAGTAATCACCGAAAACTCCATTGAAATTGTTCGTAAATTTATCAAAACTGAAATAAAATCGTCGTTGAAATTCATGGAGTCGGAGTTGAATATCTCCAAAATATCGATTTATCGCATTTTAACTGATCATTTGGGCTTACGAAAGGTCTGTGCACATTTCATTACGCACAAGTTAATTGAGGAGCAAAAATTGCTAAGAATTCAACATTCGAAAGAACTCATTAAAGAGGCGAGAAAAGACAAGAACTTCCTTTAAAACATTGTAACTGGTGATAAAACGTGGTGTTTCCAACATGAACCTGATAATAAGCGTCAAAGTGCCAAATGGAAGGCCCCAGACGAGGTACCAACCAAAAAATGGAGTTTGGACAAGTCAAAAATCAAGTTGATGCTCATTTGTTTTTACGATTCCAAGGGAATTGTCCACACAGAATTCGTGCCCATGAGTCAAACCGTCAATACAAGTTTCTATCTTGGCATTTTGAAGCGTTTGTTGCATCCTATTCGTCGAAATCGCCCTAAATACCGCGAAGGAGGAAACGGGCGCTTATTGCATGATAATGCACCATCTTATCGATCCACTCTTGTGACTGATTTTTTGACTACAAATCGCATTTTAACCATCACTCACCGTATTTGCCTGATATGGCTCCCTGTGACTTCTACCTATTCGAAAAATTGCTTTTGATCATGAACGGAAAACGTTTTGCGTCCGTAGAGGCCATCCAAAAGGCTTGTACCGACATCCTGAAGGACTTTACTATTTATTTATAATTTTTTTAAATTTTAAGGTATTTTGTACTTTGTTGGGTATGCTTTATGGGGTTAGGAGTAGTCAGATTTTTCAAAAATTGTATTTATTTCTTTGCATTTTCCTAAAGTATAATATCTTAGAAATATTGTGTAAAAATATGAAGTGAATCCGACATATACTTTTCAAGTTATTCAACAATTAACAAAGGGCGCTCGGACGCTCCGGAGCTCGATAGCAAAATGCGTTTTTCTCAAAACTATGTTTTTTGAACTGGATTTCACTGTAACTTAGGTTAACTTGGTAAATTTCAATAAAATGTATACTGCTTTTGAAAAACATAAAAAACTTGTTCCTGATCGAAGCTCTTTTTTTTAAATTTCGATATTTTTTAAACAACTATATTAATTGTCGGTTTTTTTCTCGAAAATCTGAAAAATATTTCCTGAGGCCGCATTATTGTTAATTTTGAAAAAAAGCATCGATCAGGCACAAGATTATCTATTAATAAAACTTATTTCTCTTGTCCGATTGATTTTAGATGAATCTCCAAGGACTTGTGATGATCACCGCAAGAGACTTCTGACGGAACGGGCTCCACGCAAATAGTGATAACTTTTACAATTATTAATTTTTTTTTTGAAATTTCACTAAAGTCAAGTCGAAACATCATGTATTAATGATATGTTTTTATTTTTGCAAAAATAAGGCAATTGACTGCAAAAAAAAAATTATTGAAAATCATCATTTTTTCGGGCCTCTGGCTACCCCTAACCCCTCTTTTAAGATCAGATTTGTTATGGATGCCATATTTTCTTATATTTGTCTTCAAAAGCGGACGGTTTTGATACAAATTAAACATCAAAAAGCGAACTTCTGGTACCTAGAAACCACATACATAGATTTCCTTTTAAAAAAATTTTATTTTATTTTGAGCCTTAATAAATAAAATAAAAAATAATGATGCTCAAAATTCATTTTCCATGAACTTTTTTGTTCAGAATCCCTAGCAGAATACTATAGTGGCCGAAAAAAAACCGATTATATTTTTGAAGAACAAATTGACCCACCCTAATGCATGTGTATTGCAATACAGTTGGCCAGTTACTATTTTTATTGCGCTTTAAATGACTAAGTATCGTAATCAAGATCGTTGAAGGTCGAGAAATTAAGTCAGTTCGCTCAATATTGATTTAATTTTTGATGCCTGCCCTAGGGCAAGGAAAATTGCGAACTTTAATGCAACACGATTGCAGTCAAATGCAATCAAATAAGATATGCATTTTGTTTTACTTATTTTTACTTAAAATGTGCTTTTGTACTGCACACTTGTGTGTGTGTAGTGGGAAACTTCAAGGCTGTGCATTGAACTTGATTCACCTGCTGTGACAAATTTTATACTTTCATACTTTTGTTGCATTTGACAAAAATCCATAAACTTATTACGAGTTGAAGTAGCGAGGAATGTAAATACACTTTGGCAAGATGATAAAATAAAAAGTAAAACAACTGCAAAGCGGAAAATATATTTTTATTGTTAGAAATCATTTCACATTTTACGATTCTAGCGATTTCGCCTGAGTCATCTACGTATATATGTATGTGCGCATCTGTATGCTTGCATTTAAGTGTATGCATGTGTGTGCTCATATATTTACATACCGATATACTTGTACATACCTACCTACATGGACATACACTTATACTGAATTGACCACTTCTTAAAATTGTCTTACTATGAATCGTGTGAAGGAAAGGAATCGTAGCCACTGAGTTCGTCGAGTGAAGAATCCGTAATGGAAAATCGATTTTCTATTTCCCCAAACGGTTGACCAGGTGCGAACGTTTTACTTCTCCTTGTGCGTATACTTATATATGTATGTATGTGTGCATGTAAATTAAAAAGTTTGTAAGAATGCTTGCGCATATGTTTTGAACACATTTGAGGTCACTCTCCTTGACGATTGGGACACTTTAGGCACACCTACGGCGAATTGCTTTTGGAATCGACATTTGCGTTCTAATTTTTGGTTTCCTAATAGCAGTGGTACCTGTTGGTGGCAACAAAGCAGGAATAGTGAGGCGTCTGACAGCACTACACTTGGCACGTTTCAATGCTAGGGAATGCAATACAAATATCCTTCATTCTATAGCAGAAAAAGTCATCCTCCACCATGAAACTTTTACTACTGAAATGAGACTGAGTACAGATTTCAATATAAAAGCATCTTTTAGAATGGATGGCACTAAGACCCCGATATCAAATTCAACAATTTGATAGGCAGAAGGCGTGTTTTCGCCATTTTTGACCTACGTACTATTTAAAATATGCAAGGAAAGCTCGAAACAGAAAAGCAGCAGGTAAATAAATAGATATTCTCTTTTTACTCCTGCTCTCTGAGAGTAACACATGAATACATTTTGCACAGCCTGCGAACCAGCAAGGGTTGCAGGAGGATCTTTATATAAAAAAAAGCCATCAACTGTGAAAGTTTGCCGATCATATGTAAAGGCTAGTCGAGTGCTAATAGCCTGATGCTAACATGGGTCCCGGGACATGTGGGTAACGAGACCTCTGACTCCTTAGGTAGGTTGGGCTATGAGCCCAACTTCTTCGGGCGGAGCCCGTTCTGCCAATCCCTTCTGCAGTCATAAAAACCAAGGTTAGCAAATTGGTTACTACAACCCAACAACAAACGAGCTTGGCAGGCTGAGAGAGGCTGCAGATGGACAAAACTGATGTTATCTGTCATGTCCGACCGATTGTTGCAAATCCTCCTGTCATTAAGCAGAAAGGACTGCAGGAGACTGGTTGGACTGATGACGGTCCACTTTCTGTGGGCGAAGCACATGGAAAAGGTAGGCATCTCAGACAGTGTACTCTGCCCAGCTTGTGAAGAGGAGGATGAGACGACGGACCTCTTTCTGTGCATCTGCCCCGTCTTCGCTCGAATCAGGCTTGAGGGCTTTGGCACTGATGTGTTAAGAAGCGACCACCTTGGCTCCTTGGCACCACAAGATCTACTCAGATTTCTTCGGAGGTCGGGAAGATTTAAAGAAAATTAAAAGGGAATTCGAGTGCAGATTACGCGTGACTACTGTCAAACTAAATTCATATTTTTTTAAAGTGTTAATTGACATTTCAACATGGAAAGACTTACTCCTCAACAACTTATACAAATCGTGCAATTGTATTACGAAAATCGACGCTCTGAGAAAAAAGTTCAGCGCGGGCTTCAGCGATGAGGCGAAAATAAGCAAATTGCCGTATTTGGGCTGAAGAGCAACCCAACGCCATTCAATAACATCCACTACATGCATTGAAAATAATCGTTTGGTGACAGTGAATGGCGAATGTTATCGCGTCATGGTAAATGACTTTTTGATGCCGGGTGAACAGAAATTGACTGCCGTGATCTACACAACATTTGGTTTCAACAAGACGGCGCTACTTGCCATACAGCTCGTAAAACAATGGATTTACTGCGTCGTCGTTTCGGTGAGCAATTTATCTCTCGTCTCGGACCAGTTTATTGGCCACCAAGATCATGTGATATCACACTTTTGGACTTTTATTTGTGGGGGATGTAATACCTAAATGCTTTGTGGATAAATCAGCTTCGATTGAGGTATTGGAAGCCAACATTTCTAAAGTTATTCACGAGATACCGATCGATGTCCTCCAGCGAGTCATTCAAAATTGATGATGTTTACGGATGGCCGAATTACGGCGCAGTAGCGATTAACATTTGAAAGGGATTATCTTTAAAAAAATAAATTTCATGAATGATTCTATAAAATAATAAAGATTGCCCAAGCAATTTGAATTTCCGTGGTTTTATTTCAATTTATAACCTGATACCTCTAAATTGATTACCCTTATAAGTGTCAGCGAAATTTATTTATTATTTATATTATATTATTTTATATATTGTATTTGACGACGTTGAGTCTTGTACGACGCTCATATTTATTCACACAATAACAATCTATTAATTTCTATAAACACAGACGCGTACGCTTGACAGTTTCTACTATGCACTCGCCCCCAACTAAAACTGGTTTGCCTTCTGCTGTCCAAAGAGCCTTTTGTGAAATGATTAGTTGGTTATAAACAAACAGTCTAAGCAGCTGGTTTACACACACATATATATATATATACGAGGTGTGTTCAAAAAGTATCGCGAATTTTGAATTTTCGCAGGTTACGTATATTAGAATTTCGATTTATTTTGTGGCGATATGTTGGTACTCATGTCTCTCACTCATGCCGACAAGTTCGGGCATTTTGAATGTTCAGTTAATTGTTAACAGCTGCTTTGCTTGCACGTGTTTCGGCTCGTCTTCGATGGTTACCTATTCAAAAAGATGGATCAAAGAACCTGTATCAAATTTTGTGTGAAAAACGAAATTAAGTGCGCGGATGCATTCCGAATGTTGACTGTATCATACGGAAAAGCTACTTTGGAGCAAATCAACGTTTATCAGTGGTACAAAATGTTCTCAGAAGGCCGAGAAGATGTGAACGACGAAAAACTTGCCGGCGTGCCGGACGCCCGAGCACTTCAACAACAGACGAAAAAATTCATGAAGTGAAGAAAATGGTATTGGCCAATCGTCGAATCCACGTTAGAGAAGTTGCTGAGGACGTAGACATATCGATTGGCTCGTGCCATTCGATTTTTTTCAATGATTTGGGCATGAGACGGGTCGCCGCAAAATTTGTACCAAAACTGCTCAATTTCGACCAAAAGCAGCAGAGCATGAACATTGCTAATGAGAAGTTGGACTCTGTCCGCGACGACTCAAATTTGCTCCACAGGGTAATAACTGGTAACGAATCGTGGGTTTATGGTTATGACGTGGAAACCAAAGCTCAATCATCTCAATGGAAGCTGGCGCACGAACCAAGACCGAAAAAAGCGCGCCAAGTTCGGTCGAATGTAAAAGTTTTGCTTACAGTTTTCTTCGATTGCAGGGGCGTTGTGCATCCCGAGTTCTTGCCACAGGGTAAAACGGTCGATAAGGAATATTACCTGCAAGTTATGCGCAATTTGCGCGAAGCAATTCGCCAGAAACGCCCGGATTTATGGAAGAATAAAAATTGGCTCTTGCATCACTATAACGCCCCTGCTCACACATCGTTGCTTGTGCGCGACTTTTTGGCCAAAAACAACACACTAATGATGCCACAGCCATCGTATTCCCCAGATTTGGCCCCCTGTAAAGTGTTCTTGTTCCCGAAACTGAAGAGGCCCATGAAATAACGACGCTACGCTACGATTGACGAGATTAAGACGGCATTGAAGGAGGAGCTGAACAGGATTAAAAAAAATTATTTTTTGTAGTGCTTCGAAGATTGGAAAAAATGTTGGCAAAAGTGCATAATATCCCATGGGGATTACTTTGAAGGGGACAAAATTGATATTAATGAATAAATAAATAATTATTGAAAAAACACAAAATTCGCGATATTTTTTGAACACACCTCGTAAGTCTAGCAACAGTAATAACACTTCAATTAAGGTGCAAGCGAGTCCAAAATAAAACTACACCACAACTAGTAAATATGTACAGGGGGCGCAAATTTAATCATCTTATTTTGTTTTTGAATAACTTTTTTACAAAAAACCAAAAAAAAAGTGAAAAGAAGACCCGAGAGGGTGATTATTTTTATTTAATATATGGATAATAATAATAATTTATTATAAATTAAAAAATAGTGATTATTATTTTGCCATAAAAGGAGCACTAGTTGCTAGGGCTTACGGCTCATTGCTTCAATAAGATTATTTTTTTACTAGAAAAGTTAAATTATTAGACAGCTAATTTTCTGGTAAAAGTTTATTAATAAAGAAATTAAGTAATGTGTGGCACTAAACTCATAGGATATACGGACGCTTATTTATATATGTATAAGTAGATATTTAAGTAAAGAGACTTTTGGTTTAAATAAATTTTCTCAGATGCGCTCTGATCAGGTCCTCTGCCATTTTTACAATATTTTCGTGGGAAGGAGTTTTTAGCATTTCCGATGAGAGATAGTAGTCCAAACTTGTTTTCCTGAGATTCATAAAATGCGTGCAGTCATCCGAAAGGTGAGACACAGATTTATATTCATACAAATAGTGCTTATGTGCCTATTACATACGAGTATTCATGCAAATATGAGTGCATGCACAGTGCTGTGATCGCCATCAGCGAGTATCTCTCTAACGCATCCGCGTTTTGCTTCAGTGCTTTGCTTTTGCTAAGTGATAAATTATATATGTGCCTTTTTTTTTTGCTTCTAACAACTATGTGGCTAATTTATTTGCTTATTTCTCTTGCAATCTGTTTCTAAGCAAATATTTGCAAGCACTTATTTGTTTGTTTACGGCTGAGAGCGGTTAATATTGTATGCGAAAAAGCTGATAACAAATATTGAAGAAATATCAGCTGAACAGAAGGCAAACATCAGTGATCAAAGTGGGCTACGGCATAAGCCAGAAAAAATACGTAAATAATTCTCGCACAAATGTTTTTATATTATAAGCGAACATTTGGTATTTATATTATAGCTGACCATTAAACTGAATGCGATGGATGCAAATATATGCTAATATATGGAAGATACAAACATACATATACATATGTAAATGAATCCAGTAGCACTAATTTATTTATGGCTATTTTGGTGTGAATATATTTTTAGTAGGCACTTACGGCGGCTAAAATCTAAACTTATGTAAAAAAAAAAAATTATAAAAGTAAATTGTAAAAATAAAAATCATGTCTTAGATTTTTCGCAAGTAATAAAACACGCGAGTCAATAGGTTAGCCTTCTCCAAACTAGATAAGAAAGCAAGGTGATAGTGAACGGAAACTTACGGTAGTGCTTCTTTGTTATCAGTCGAATTAGCTGACTCGCCTTGGTTTTCATTTGACTTTTAAGATTTCGCGATTATAGATAACTTCGCTTACCTGTGGACCTGCATCAACATTGGCAAGCGCTACTTTTGAGCAAATAGGCAATTCAGAAGTAGTAGTAAAGTTTCTTCTCAACAAGCTTCTCTCTCTCTCTCTCTCTACAAGCCTTTTTTAAAAGCAGTTTCCTCGAGGGAAATATCAAAAGAGAGTATCTTAGTTTATCCCAAAAAGTTCTGTGAAACATACATAGACTCTTCTTTCTGTTTTTATTTTTATTGTTTATTGAACTTATAATAAATTAAAAGCTTGATGGAATATATATCAGCAGGCCTTCAAAAGCTCATCAGCTCGTTTTAAGGGGTTAGTTGTAGTCAGAATTTTCAAAAACTTCGATTTGCTTTTGCATTTTCTTAAAGTATAATATCTAAAAAATATTGTGTGCAAATTTGAGGTGAGTGCGAAAAATACTTTTCGAGTTGTTCAACAATTAATAAAGGGCGCTCAGCGCAAAACTTTAAATGCGTTTTTCTCAAAATTATGTTTTTCGAACTGGTGATCACTGTAACTTAAAAACCGCTTGGTAGATTTCAATAAAATTTATACTGCTTTTGAAAAACATAAAAAACTCGTGCCTGATCGAAGGATTTTTTTTCTAACTAACTTTTTAACTAGATTTTCAATAGCCTTAAATATGTGCTTTTACTCTCTCTATGATATTAAATAAAAAAAATGCATTTCGCCAGGTCAAATATCTGTTGAAAAATGTATGCTTAATCTTCTACAGAATTTGTTTTTAAATATTTTTTTTTTAATTCATATATGTAGCAATTATGGCATTAATAAACAAAAAAAAAATATCAGTCTAACGGTTAGACGCGATAGAAGTGAAACCTTCCGTAAAACAAACTGAGAGAGAATGAGACGAAAGCAGCATTAGGAGCGGGATAATTATAGGTTCATTATAATATTGCTATAAAGTTCATATTTAATTTTCTTCATTTTTTTATTACTCATCCTCAATGTTTTCAATTTCAACAAATGATACGAGTGGCTTATGATAGCTAAAATATGATACAAATGCTTTGGTTTCGATGTTGTCAACATATCTTTGTTTTTTTCTGTCGATATTCACTACACTTTTCTGGATTATTTTTCGGCATAATTGCGGTAAATATTTAAAAATGAAAATATTTACGAATATAAAAATGCGAACGCAATACAGCACACGCGGTTGCTATTATGAGCGTCGTAACGCGTATATTACACAGACGTACTAACATACACACAAACATTCGTAGGACGCTTGGTCTAAGCAAGTATTAGGTAGTGTAGTATAGGTATACATAATGCCTTCTCGCTCATCGTGGCTCCGTAATACGCAGGCGCGCACACATACGTACTAGCATACATACAAACATACGTACGTATGACGCTTGAACTAAACACCAAAGCAAGTAATAGGCAGTGTAGTATACATACTACAATACTCACTATACTAGCGTGGCTCAGCAGTACGCAGCCACACACATATACGTATATCAACATATTATATATAAGATGTGGCTCCATGTGACTTTTTCCTGTTTCCCAAGCTCAAGTTGCCGCTCCGTGGAAAACATTTTGAGACAATTGAAGTCATAAAAGAGAATTCGAAGAACACACTCGAGCTTGACTTGTTTACAGTAGCACAGAAAACAAACTATGTGACATATCACGCTGAAATTTGCCATGTAAGCTTATAACAGTCCTACCAAAAAACAAAAAATTTATTTTTGCCATATGTCATCCGCGGACCGTTTTATTGATAACGTCTCGTTCATATTTGAGTAGAAGGTATTATAAAATTGCCGCTAAGTTGATTAATTTTGGGCCACTTTATACTACCGTTTTTCACAGCAGGTATAATACTTTGCCATGTTGTTGAACATTTTAATGACTATAACTCATTTTACTGCATTTTGGCGAATTGTTTTCGAAACCCCAATTAACTGCGCTATTTTTTTTTTAATAATTTAATGCTTTATATAATTCTTTGTTAATTGCCGAGTCTCTAGACTTCAGTGCGGCGGTCAATATTTCACCAACAGACAAAGAACCAATAATATCTACTGAATATAAAGTTTTATTAAAAACTCAAGTTTAATC